>NW_028258360.1:0-10000000 GCF_053883595.1 Heterocephalus glaber
TGATATAAAAACTATTTGACTGAATATATGAATGAATGAATGAATGAATGACAATAAATAAGAGAATGAATAAGTACTATTTGATAATCTGGCTACTTAACCTATTCTGTTTAACTTATACACAAACATATCAAGAGTTGAAGGGGGAACATCACCTTCTGTCTCTCTTAGAAACTATCTTTCTCTCAATAAATTTTTCCTATTCTTAAAAAAAAAAAAAGAGCTCAAGGAACAATTCCACTCCCATGTATATACCTTAACTGAAAACAGGTACTTGAATAGATACTTATTTGACAAAATCTGTTGACAGCATTATTCACAATAGTCAAAAGGTAGAAGCAACTGAGTGTGGACAAATGAACAGATACATGAAATGAAATATCTACACATAATGAAATGTTATTCAGTTTTAAAAAAGAACACAACCCACAACATGAATGAACCTTGAAGATATTACAATGAAGGAAATAAGTTACACTGAAAAAACAAAACAAAACACAAGACAAATACTGTATGAGTCCACTTATCTGAGGTCTACAGAGTACTCAAATTCATAAGAGATAGAAAATAGAATGGTGGAGGGCTGGGGATTTAGCTCAGTGGTTCTTGTGCCTGCCTTGCAAGTGCAAGGTCCTGAGTTCAATCCCCGTTACCAAAAAAAAAAAAAAGAAACGAAAATAGAATGGTGGTACCACCCCCGCAAGCACAGAGGAGGTGAGCCGCTCCCAGCACACAAGAGGTTTCCAGGCTGCCATACCACCCCTACAAACACAGAGGAAGTGAGCCGTGCATGTGTCGCGTGTGCCAGCACCACACCCCCACACCCCCACCAAAATGAGAAGACGCGTAAACAAGTCTCAAAACCAGACTTCCAGATTACCTACAGCAATCCCAAAGGGAAACGAGAGAGAACACTGATACTCAACTACCTGGACTCCCTGTACTGGCAACAAAAGAGGATCTGGAAAAAATGAAATCAGAAATAATTTCTCAGATAACAGCAGAGATTGTGCTCATAGGGCAAGACATGATTAATAAATCTAGAAAGGAGCTCAGGAACATGATGGTATCCCAATACAGGAAACAAATGGAATCCATAAAACAGATGCAAACAGATTTCCAGGAGATTTACAAATTCCATTGAAAGTCTACGCAGCAGAATGAGCCAATGTGAGGACAGAATTTCAGATATAGAACATAAGATTGCAATTAGTGACCAAGAAAAGAAAAACTGCTTTAAAATTGTAAGGGGCCATGAGAAATCAATCCAGCAGCTGGTAGATAATGCAAAGAATAACGTAAGACTGATTGGAGTCAATGAAGAAACAGGAGAGAGTGCAGACAACATAAAAACTGTTCACAAGGGCTGGGATTTAGCTCAGTGGTTCCACTGCCTGCCCTGCAAGCGAAAGGATCCGAGTTCAATCCTGGTACCAAAAAAAAAACTGTTCACAGAAGTAATGGCAGAAAACTTCCCAATCAGGGGAAAAGAACTTGACATACACATATGTGAGGCATACAGGACTCCAACTAGCCTTGATCAAAAAAAATCTACACATAGGCACATAATTGTTAAGATTCCAGAAACCCAACTGAAGAACAAAGTTCTACAATCAGTTAAGAGAAAAGAAACAAATTGCATACAAAGGAAAACCCATCAGAATCACAGCGGACTTCTCAATGCAAACCCTCGAGGCAAGTATGGAGTGATGTATTTCGGAGTAATGTATTTCAAGACCTAAAGGAAAACAGCCTCCAACCCAGACTGATGTACCCTGCAAAATTATCTTTCAAAATTGATGGAGAAATAAGATACTTTCATGACAAAGAGCACCTTAGGAACTTCATGAATACCAAACCAGTACTGCAAAAACTTTTTAGACAATATCCTAGGGAAAGGACAAGGAGGATCACAAGCCCAGGAAGCCCAGCAGAATGAATCCATCAGGCACGACAAGAAATTAAATGCAAAGGGGGAGAATCCAACAAACAGAAAAAGTCATGACAATGATAAGTCAATATGTATGAGTTATAACCATCAATGTTAATGGTCTCAATTCACCAATCAAAAGAAATAGACCGGCAGAATGGGTCAAGAAGCAAGATCCAACAATATGCTCCATACAAGAAACACATTTAATTCAAAAAAACTCCTAGTCTGAAAGTTAAAGGGTGGAAAATAATACTCCATGTGACAAGAACATCCCCCCCCCCCCGCCGGCAAAAAAAGCAAGAGTAGTTATCCTCTTTGCAGATCAAGTGGATTTCAAACAAAAATCTGAAACACTCTGGTCCCAAGAATTTCAGATACGGGATAGTCAACTTGTATATATAAATCTATTGTGAACATGTGTTTTCATTCCTCTCAAGTAAAAACTTAAGAACAAGACTGTTGGCTCTTAACAGTAATACAAGAAATTTCTATATTGTTTTCCAAAATGGTTTTATCATTTTACATTAACATTAGCAGTATTAGAAAGTTCTAACTTGTTCAACACCTAAGCTGACATTTGTTCTTTTAAAACCTTTAACTTCATCTCCCTAATGAGTGTATAATTCAATCTTGTTATTGTACTGATTAGTATTTTTCTGATTCTAGTGTTGCACACCTTTCCTTGTGCTATACTGGCTATTTATCATCTTGTGCCTACTTTTTAATTGGGTTGTCTATTAATGAGCTGTAAGAGTTCTATATATATTCTGGTCATAGGTTATACGCATTATAAATATGGTCTGTTTAAGGACTACTTTTCATTTTCTTAACGATGTCATTTAAAGTTCTAAATTTTGATAGAATCTCATTTATCAATTTTTTTCTTTTATACATCATGTTTTTTATAGCCTAGGAAATTCCTGCCTACCCTAAATTCGTAAACATTTTCCCTTATAATTTCTTCCTAAAGTTTTATACTTTTAGTCTTTCATATTTAGGTTCATAGATCCTTTCAAGTTATTTTTATGTATGGAAATAAAGGGTTGAGGTTAACTTTTTATATCTAGTACCTTTTGCTGAAAACACTATCTTTTCCTCTGCTCTTGAATTGAGTTTATGTTCTATAAAATGTTAATGTTAAATAATCTTTCAAAACTCACTGGACCATATATGTCTGATTCCATTTCTAGATTCTCTGTTTCATGCCAATGATCTATATGTCTTTCCTTACACCAACACTGCCTTGATTACTGTAGCTTTAGAGGAAGTCTTAAAATTAGGTACTAAATGTCTTCCAACACTGGTTTTTTTTTTTTCTTTTTACTTTTCCAAGTCCTTTGTACTCCTACATAACTTTTAAATTTCAATATCCAGTTCTTCATTTATAGCAAGTATACACAGACCTGAATTTTTATACATACCTTGTGTTTTCTAATCCTGCTAAATTCAAATACAAGTTTTAGGGGCTCCTAGAGATTTCTTAGTATTTTCTCTATAGATGATCATTTCATCTACATATAAAAATTTTGCTTCTACCTTGCCAATCCTATTCTAATTGTGTCATTTTATTGCCAGACTATTTTGGTTTGAGCCTATGTTTCAAAGTCTAATGGACAGATGAATAGTAGGCATATATGCCCTTGTTCCCCACCTTAGGGAAAAAGCATTGTATCTTCTCCATTTATATAAGGCGTTTTTGATGGAAGTATGAGTACATAACTTTGATCTGTTGAGAAAGTTCTGTTCTACTTCTAGTCTCCTGATAGCTTTTACCATGAACAGCTGTAGAATTTAGTCCAATACTTTTTCTTCAACTAGTGACAGGCTTTTTCCTTTCCTGTTAAAATGATGACTTTTGGGGTGGATCTTCCAATGCTGAAACAAGATTGCCATCCTTATAATAAAACCACTTTCTACAAACTGCCAGATCTGACTTCTAATACTTTGTTTTGTTAAACAAGTTTCTATCTATGTTCATACTTTTTTCTTCTATTATCTTTATCCAGTTTTAGGATTGGCACAATGTTGAGTTCCTAAAATGAGGGGAGAAGTGTTCCTTTTTTCTCCTTTAAATGTTTGATATAATCCATCAGTTAAAATGTATATGAGCCTGTTGTTGTCGTATAGTTACGTTTTCAAGCTAGGAATATACTTTCTTTAATAGGTGCTATTCAAATTTTATATTTCCTCCAGAGTTAGTTTCATTAATTTGTCTTCCAAGGTACTTCTTAGAAGTTGTCAAATTTATTTCAAAAAAGATTTTTGTAATATATTTTCTCTATCCTTTTAAATTCTGTAAAATCTGTGGTAATATCTTCTAGATCTTGATATTGTAATTTTAAAAATGTATAATTGATATTGTGTAATAGGAAGAAAAGGTCTAAAGGAGTAGGGGAAGTGGGAGGGGTAGGGGAAAGGAAAGAAGGGAAAAGAAAAAATATGAGAAAAGGAAAAAAATGGAAACAAAGTCTTTGCAAATAGGGAAGGATGGAGGGGGTGAAGGAAGGGCAGGAGAAGGGGAAAATAATAAGAACCAAGAGACTCATGTAAAGGTACAAGATCCCAATGATGAATGTAACTGTATTTTATACCTAAAATGTACCAATAAACTTAATGGGGAAAAAAACCAGAATGGTGGCTGCAAGGTGTGGGCTAGGAGAAGAGAGAATGAGGAGTTGTACAGTTACAGTTCTCCAAGATGAAAAAAGATCTAGAGGTAGACGGTGGTGATGGATGTACAGCAATGTGAATGTACTTAATGCCACTGAATTGTACACTTAAAATTGTTACAACGGTAAATTTTGTTTTGTATATTTTATCATAATTTTTAAAAATAAGCACAAAGTGGGTTGTGTCACTCATTCACTTCCGCGTCCCTTCCCTTCCTACCTCTTCCTAACCCTCCTCTACACAGAGCAAGGCTGGAGGAGAAGCACCATGACCTCACTTTCTCCCCACAGCCTCTTCAATTACTTCTGCAGCCTGGCCCACACAGGAAGCACAGGTTAGAACCAGCGTGCTGAATGTGTGAATGGGAGAAAATGAACTTCATAACAAAACTTACTAAGGTTCTTACCAGCTCTGCACTGGGGGTGTCAAAGGACACATTAAATACTACCTGACATAAGGACACAAATAAATACAGTATCAAGATTAAATACATAAATGCCCCTTGGCCCAGGGATTTAGATCAGTGGTGCTGCAGCCTGTCTCAAAAGCGCAAGGTCCCAAGTTTGATCCCGGGTACCAAAAAATAAATAAATGCCCCAAAGTACCAAGAAGACGTGGGACGTTAGGCTAGAAAAGAAATCATATGTGGTTTATGCCTTTTCTGTTTATGCTTTTAGGACGATGATCAATTGTAAACAACTGGGATAACTGAGTTAATGGGACTTCCTTATACTATTCTTCCTTTATGTGTAAAATTAATGTTCAAAAAACAGAATAGAAAAAATAATAATAATTTGGCCTCTATGTGGGGTAGGGTTCCATTAGAAAGCAACACTAGGGGATTTAGCTCAGTGGTTCCGCTGCCTTCTTCACAAGCACAAGGACCCGAGTTCAATCCCCGTACCAAAAAGAAAGAGAAAGCAACACTAAAGGAACTTTCTAGAAAAATCTATGTCCTCATGTAGAAGTAACGAAAGGGGCCAGATGTGGTAGCTCATTCCTCTAATCCTAGCACTTGAGAGGCTAAGGCAAGAGGATCAAAGGCCACCTGGGCTACACAGGGAATTCAAGGCCAGCCTGGACTACATAGTAAGACCCTGTTTCAAGAAAGAGAAAGAGGGAGAGAGGAAAGGAGGGAGGGAAAGAAAAATAAATAAAAAACAAAAAGAGGATTGTTTGTGAGGAATCAGAAAGGAAAGCAGGAGACTAGGAAAACAGAATATTTATGTTGGCTGGGGATGCTCTAGTGAATGGAGGAAGGCACTGCACCTGATAAGAGAAAGCTAGCTGGTGCTTATCTGTAGAAAGCAATGAATGGGAGGGATTAAAGACAAGGGCAGAGTGGAAGCTCTGCCGCAGCTGAGGTCAGTCAAAACACAGGCAGAGCAGCAGAAGAGGCATAAGGAATGTGGATCAGAGTTTTGATGGAAAACCATTTCCAATTATATGTGACATAAACTGAATGTAATTAATTATATTAATAATAAGGCTTCTAAAGGCACTGCCTAATAAGCCTGTTCAGCTTCTCTCCAGCTTTAAATGCAGACAGATTCCAGACACCGACACAGACAGCCCGTAACAGATAGGAAGCCAGCAGCGACTTGACCATGATCCGAGGCCAGCTGCAAATCCCTAGCCCACAGCATCTGGGGTTTTCTGAAATAAGCCAAGCTTTCCAAAATCATGGTCAGAACCAAGTATCAGCTGCTGTAGCATCACAGGAACATGGAATCATAGTAACAAAAGTGCCTTTGTAGCTGAATGATACACGACCTGGTCTGGTTACTGTACTGCACCAAATTCTGTGAAAAGGACAAATTTAAATTCCAGAAGACTGTCTTTCAGTTTAATGAACATAAAGTGTTTTCCTATAAACAATTTCTTCCTATAAAGAGAGCACCAAATATGTATTTTTGAATCATTTAAAAAATATTTTGTAAAAACCATCTCTGAAAATGCAATTGCAAGGCATTCTGCCACACAAACTAGTAAGAGGCAATTCAGCTGCCCTGGGCATCCAATGATTCTCTTGTCTGACAGTGTTTTGGCACATGAAATGGTGCTGATAAAGCTGCTGAGCTTGTCCTTTAAAACAACAAACCTAACCAAAAAAACTCACCAAAGTAAGGTTTAAATATTAAATATAAGTATTATAAAGACATGTTAAATCACCATGAACAACTAATGCTATTTTGTGTATTGTAACTCTGAGAGGCAGAAAAAAAAAAAAAAGATGTTAGGTCTGCAATGATTCAACTAGGTGTGGCCCAGACTTTGCTGTGAGTAGAAGCCAGCTCCCAATCACCCCGAACAAAGAAATGCACAATCCAAAAGTTATTTCTGAATGGATTTATGCTTCTGGGCAACAACCTCTGCCGATTCCATTATTCTAAACAAACAAACAAATTCATGGACCAAACACCCATTGAGGTGGCTGCCTGGCAAGCCCCCTTCCCAAAATGCTTCCCTTCAGAAATGTCCTTGATCCCCACCATCTTCCAAGGCAGTAGGGGTCATTCATGCAGAACAGGCTGACTGCCCAGGACAGGCTTTCTCTGGGGCCAAGAAGCAGCTCCCTGCTCTGAGGAAAGGCAGGGCCCCTGTAGGGCCCTAGGTACAGCTCCCAGAAACCACACTGATACAAACAACCCCAGGGGCCCAGCCACATGGAGAGCTCTAAGGGAGGACATCAGATCCAATGAGGATGCCCTTCCTGAGGGGTTAGAACAAGGCCTGAGAGATGGACCTGTTTTTTGACAAGCAGATGGTCTCTCACAGAGTCATTTCTCACCATCCAGATTGAAGCAAAGAATGAGTCTCCAGTAGAGGAGGAAGGACTACAAAACTTAAAGGCCAGCAGAAAAGATAAAGCAGGCAGTCTTGAGGGCTGGGAAACTCCTTGGTACATGCAGCTGGACCCCTATCCTGGAGTTCTGGGAGACAGTCTGGAGCCATAAAGAGATGCACAACCCTTAGCTTAAATTAGACTGAGTTTCTGTCATTTGCAACCAAGAGCCCAAATTAATACATATAATTCCTAGCATATAAATCAGAAAAAAAAATAAGGAGTGGTATTAAAATATTAGGAGTTGACACACTGGGCCTGAAATCTTATGGCACAAACCATGAAATAAGAGGGCCAGGGATTTAGCTCAGTGGTTCTGGCGCCTGCCTTGCAAGCGCAAGGGCCTGAGTTCGATCTCTGGTACCAAAAAAAAAACAACAAACCATGAAATAAGAAAAAATTATATTTTAAATCCTAATTTTAAAACAATTATCCTGCCATTTAGGTACAAAAATCCTGGCTGAACTGATGACTAGGCTTTTGTTTTACCTAACTTCCTTAAGAAACCATTGAACTCAGGGACAACTTTGCATGTGGGGATTTCCACATCCTACTGTTGCACAATATTCCCCAAATAAAATATTTATTTTAGCACTTAAAAGTTTCTATAATTCTAATGTGCTACCTGATAGGTCTCCCACCACCTCAGCAGCTATTATGTATAGTAGCTGCCCTCTTCCTATGGTGCCTTGCCCCCTCCCCTGTGTGATGTCATGCCAAGATGGTTGCTCCCACCAAATAAACCCTTCTTCCCAGCATGCCCCTGTTCCCACCTAGAAAGTAACCTAATACTCGCTCACCTGCTACAACCTAGTGACATCACTGGCTCCTCCATTCCCTAGTCACTACCTCACTCAACCCCACCTCAGCCCCTACAAACCCCACCCCAGTCTCTGTAAAAGACTCTCCCTGCCCGGGCCATATTGCTTTTTTCTCTCCTTTGTTCAGAGACAGCCCGGCAGATCTATTCCCCTAATAAAGGCTTGTTGTGGCCTGGTCTGGTCTTGGTCTTGGTCTTGGTCTTCGGCCCTTTTACCTGACACTACCTTAAATAAAAGTAACTGCAACTTGTAAAATAAAGGTAAAAAGTGCAAATTATACATTTGTAAGTAATGAACTTCAAAGCCTACTGAAACAATAACTCTCCTCTCCTTAAAGAATAGCAACTTGAAAACAAAGATAAGCAGCCCGGAACTTACAGCGCACTGAAAGATCAACCTGCACCTAGACAGTAAACTAAATGCCTTACATTTAACTGAGTTTGACGATACTGCCATTCACATTGATTTTTCTTATACTGATAATACACTGTAATTTAGTTATGTTGAAAACTAAAGAGACCAGAATCCTAAGGGAATTATACAATTTTTATTAGATAATATTTCCAAAGGCAAAAGACTACGCCAAACAGGAAGAGACTGAGGAATTACTTCCAATCTCTCTTCTCTCTCTCTCTTGCTCTCTTTCTCTCTCTCCAAATAAAGAAAAATATGAAATACCTTAACTTCAAAAAGCCAGGCCTTGGTGATTAAGACCCTCCAAGTATAACAGTACTTGGTAATTGATACAAATAGTGCAAGGCCATGGAGAGCTATGTTGGGCTCTACCAGGCCCGTGAAGAAGCAGAGAGGCCGTCTGCTTGTTAAGAGAGCCCAAGACACTCTTCCCTGGCCAGCTGTATGCATCCAAATGCCAGGGCTTCCAAGGGTTCCCCCCAAGTACCCTCACACAGTGGAGGCCATAAAAGCACTGCTGGACCCAAACAAAGGGGCAGAGCCAAGGAAACCAGACTGGGAAACGATGTCCATCAATATTGCAAGAACTTCACCTCAGAGGGCCCAGGGGCCACGTGTGGCAGCCACAAGCCAACCGTGCTCTGGGGACCCATCATACCACCCATGGCCCTTACCAAAGTCACTCTTGCTCAACATCTCAGGAGCTGATGTTTGTTCCTGAAACTTTCTTTGCTTGATCTAACACCCCACCCTACCAGAGGACTGACTCTATTCTCTTTGGCCTCAGCCCAGACTCCTCTAAGGTCTCCTCTTCCACTCCTGGGCCTGTAAATGGTGACAGAACACCTCTCATCTCCTCTGCACACTCTCCTTAGGAAATCACATCTACTACCTATGGCTTCAAGGTGTATCCACAATAGGCCTCAGATTTTAGATACATACACCATGATCAGAGACTCTTGTCTCAATACACAGGGCACAAGAATCTGCAAGCTCCATGAGATTTCACGTTCCTGGACACTACACAGCTACCTTCTCAACACTTCTATGTACCCGGTACTAAGATATCTCAGTGGGTCCAGCTGTGGACATGCACAGGTCAACTTTCTTCCCTACCCTGCACATTCCTCCACTCGTGGCTTAAGGCAGGCATGCAGGCATTGTCCTTTATTCCTCCTTCCCACACCTAATCAATCATTAAACCTTGTTTAGTTTTTCTACTTTGAACCTATTTCCCGTTGTTCCCATGGCCACTTCTCTAATTTAAACCACTAGTATCTCTCACTTGTATTACTCTTAATAGTTTCGTATTTCTGTGTTACTCAAACCATATCCAAACCAAATCGGAATGGAACTGCTGGGTCATAGAATAGCTCTAACTAACTTTTGAAGAAATGTCAAACTGTTTTCCAAAGTGGCCACATCATTTTACACTCCCACCTGAAACACAGGAGGCTTCAAATCCCTCCACATTCTTACCAGCATGACAATAACAGATAGTAGTTATTGCTCATCTTTTTATGTTAACTATCCTAGTGTATATGAAGTAGAATCTCATTTGTAGATTTTATTTGCGAGTTTCTAAATCACTTTTTCACATGCTTATTGGCCATTTGTGCATCTTCTTTAGAAAAAAAAAGTGTTTAGATTTTTTTTAGTTGGGTTGTCTTTTCATTATGAAGTTGTAAAAGTTCTTTATATGTACTGGATCAGTGGTAGAGAACCTATGGTAAACATGTTGCAGCAGGCAGTTTGTATCATTGAAAGCTCTACGAGATTCGCTATCACTGTCCTAGATACAAGTCCCTTATTAGATATATAATTTATAAATATTTTCTCCCATCCTGCGGGTTGTTTTTTATTTTCTTGAGTGTCCTTTAAGCATGATAGTTTTGTTTTATCCAACTGGAGACTGAACCTAGGTGCATGGTAGACAAATGTTCTGCCTATGAGCTACATCCACAACCCTAAAAGTGTTTCAATTGGGTGATATCCAATTTATTTATTTTTTCTTTTGTTCTTTGTACTTCTGCTGTCTATCTAAAAAATCACTGCCTAATCCAAGGTCATGAAGATTTACACCAGTTTTTCAAAGATTATCACAGTTTTGGGTTTCACATTTAGGTGTATGATCCATTTTGAGCTACTTTTCCACATATGATATGATGAAACAATCCACTTCTTTTTTCTTTCTTTCTTTCTTTTTTTTGCATTTAGTTGTTCCAGCACTATTTGATGAAAGACTGTTCTTTGTCTATGAGATGGTCTTGGCACTCTTGTCAAAAATCAACTGACTATAAATGTACAAACTTATTTCTAAACTCTCAATTCTAGCCCATTGACCTACATGTCATCTTTATGCCAGCTTTGTACTACATTTTTAAATCAGGAAGGGTAGGTAAGTCTTGTATAAGTCTTACACCTTTGTTGTTCTGTTTTTGAGATCATCTTTGCTATTCTGGATTTCTTCTATTTCCACATGAATGTTGGGAATAACTTGTAAATATGTACAAAGAAAAAAAAGGCAGCTAGGATTGTGACAGAAATTTTGTTAAACCTATAGATAGATTTGGGGAATACTGCCATCTTAGCAGTATTAAGCCTGTTGATTCATGAACATAGGATATCTTTCCATCTATTAGTATACTTTAATTTCTTTTTTTTTTTTTCAGTACTGGAAACCAGCACCCTTGCATATCCTTGGCAAGTGCTTTACTATTATTACCACTCTAGCCCCAATTCTTACAATATTTTTTTGCTGTACAAGCCTTACATTTCTTTTGCGACTATATTTCTAAATATTTTAAGGCTATTGTGAATATAACTGTTTTCTTAATTCTATTTTCATTTTGTGACATATAGAAACAATGAATTTCTGTGATCCTATTGGTTTTGTGACCTGCGTCTTTGCTGACCTCTTTAAAACACACTTCTTAAAATGTGCTATAGAGCCCTTCATGTTGGACACCCATTACCAGTTCAAAGCCCTCTCTCATCACTCCAATTTGAGACAACAAGCTTTGGCTATATTAATCAGCTTTTAGTTCCTCTTTGATTCCATGCTTTTTCTTGCCTCTAGGCCTTTGGACATGCTGTTCCCTGTAATCCAAATAAAAAAGCCCCTTTACTGAGCTTATTTCTCCCAATTCTTCAGGTCTCAGCCTAGCTGTCACTCCCTCAGATCCACAGCAGGTGCCCCTCCCATATCATCACAAGAGACCATATGTGTCTTTTGGAGCCCTTATCCCACTATATTGGAACCATGTGATCACCTACTTAGGTCCTGACCAAACTATAAGGCCTCTGAGGTCAGAGACTGTCTGTCCTATTTAAACCTCTATCGGGCTGGGGCTTTAGCTCAGTGGTTCCACCACCTGTCCCACCACCTGTCCCATAAGTGCAAGGACCCAAGTTCGATCCCCAGTGCAGAAAAAAAAAACAAAAAAACCTCTAGCCCCAAGGTCTGGCCCAGTGGCTGGTATTTAACAGTACTCATAACCAAAATCAACAAATTATTCAGTCCAAGCCTCTACTTTCCATTTTACATGTTATTCTTACATTACCTATAATAAAATAATGCTTTCACAGACCAAAAAAAAAAAAAAAGGGCCAAGGCAGCTTAGTCCCACATCTTCTAAGGGTCCCTCTATCTTATAAGCTAAAATGACTGGAAGTACGCTCTGCTGACAGCTTCTCTATAAATATTTGCTGAGATAAAACAGTGAAGCGCAAGCTTCTTTATTCCATACAACACCTAAGCATTTGTCAATATGTCAAGACACTGGGGGAACAGGAAGGTCAAATGGACAATGGAGGATGGTAGAAGTTGTTTCCTGCTCTCCTCAAATAATATACCTTTTTTTTATTCCTGCACATCTCTTTTTGTTCTTTATCTCCTTTACATCCAAGGTTCTCAAAGATACACACAGACACACATATACACACAAATAAACACTCTCACACACACACTCTCTCCTTTCACTCACTGATAGAAATCTGTTTCTCTTCACAGACTCCATTCCTGTCTGACTGATAGATGTGAAATGCAGTGAGTTAATAGGCCTTTCAACTTGTCATTACAGTTCGAGTGCCAAACAAATTTGGAAATGATCAGGTCTAAGGCCGCAGACAGGAGGGGAGCCTCAAAGGTTATGAGGCCACCACAGAAGGTGTGGCATGCAGTCAAGATAGCTTCCCTGACTTCCCCACTCTCACAACTCCCACTGTTCCCAAAAGACCCTGCTTTCCCTCTCACACACCGCTCTAATTTTCCACTTCCATGCCTTTCTAGCCCATTCCTATACTGTTTAGTTGCCACTATGTTTTTGTTTCCCTAAAATAAACATATATTGCTCTTGTAACAAGAGAGAAAAGTTAGTTCTTTTTTAAAAGTACCAAAGAACGTTCCCTTAAGAGCATATGAGCATGTGACAAGCCACGTTCTTGAATCAAAACTATTCAGCAGGGATCTTGCCATGTTTAAATGATTTTAAACTTAAAAATAAATAGAACTTGTACAAAGTTTACATTACTTTTACAGTTCGTTGCCTCTCCCAGGCAAACTTAGAATGACCTCATGAGGTTAAAAAAAATGGAAAAAAATTTCAGTTTTCTAATATGTCATGTGCTATGGATCTCTGGTCTGACAAGTTTTTAAATCACAAAGCACACACATATAACCTCTGTATTAAGAACCATAAATAAAAAGAAAACCATTTGGACTTGGCCTGCTTAGTGACTTATTTCCTTCTCATCTCATTTTCCCTAAGGTACGGAAAGAATTAGGGGCATTTGTCCCAGAGCGCCTTCTCCAACAGGATATCTCCATCCGCTGCCTGCTTTTCTGCTTTTTGTTCATGGCTCGGAACAGGAAAACTCGCTTTCCTGCTTTCTCAATACCAAATGGGTTAGTCCTGAGGAAAAACATCCCCTCAGAACCCACCCCAAGGCTACATAGAAAGCAAGAGAAACAAAAGCTAGTCCATTCTCTCCCCCAAATAGGCAGCCAAGGTCTGAGCCAGTTTGTTGGCTTAATATCCTGTCTCTCTGGCAGAAAAGAGGGGAAGAATAACAAAGCTGCAGGCCCAAGGCCCCAAAAATCTGCTCCGCTGGTGTGAAGATCTGTGGGCATCCATCACAACTCCATCTTTCTCAGAAAGATAAACCAGCCACTGCCAGACAAGGGGCAAAATCAGGAAAAGGCCTATGTGAAGTTGCACAGCCCAGAAAACAAGAGGTCCACAGAGTGACTCACTGTCCATGACAGAATTTTGAAGAAGGGTCTGGGGAACAAAAGGGAAGAACCATTCAGGCAGAGTCAAGGCAGTAAAAAACAGGGACAAATAAAACAAATAGCAAGCTTAGGACCAGGGATTTAGCTCAGTGGTTTCGCCCCCTGCTGCGCAAGCACAAGGACCCAAGTTCAATCCCTGGTACCAAAAAAAGCAAGCTTAGGGCACAGCGAAAAATCTGATTGCCTATTTACAGCTACTGCACCAAATGACAGGATTGGAGAGCGCCCAACAGCCCCTGCTCTTCCTGGAAAGCCCCCCAGCAGGGAAGACCTACTTTCCTAGGAAGGCTGGTGCTGGGCCTCACCTGGGCACAGTGCCCATGTGTCCACATACTTTCCTACACTCTGCAACTCCCTCAAATCACAAGACTCCATGCAATTAGGAGTCCCTTTGCCTCAGGTGCTGAGATGAGCACACAACTACCTCCCAACCCTACACCCTTTGTTCCTGCTGCCCAAACCACTTCAAATAAAATACCCTCCAGCTACCTTCTCCAGAGAGCCTACATACAGCAGAGCTTCTCAGACTACAGGCAGCCCACTTTCTGCTCCAATCCACTAGGGACCAAAACTTTCATAACATACAGATAATAATTACTAATAAATGAAATAAACAAAAGCATACAAAATATAAGCACTGATTCTTAATTAGATTCAAGATGTAGTTACCCTATCTATTTGTTAAAAGTTTCTAAACTCTTTTTTTTAATTTCTGTACCCATCACATCACTGGTTAGTTATAGACAATTCACAGAACAATTTCTGTCCTGTCCACAGATAGCACTGCCTTACACATGAAATGGAAATTCAATACTTTCACTTCCTCGCTCCTTCTTATGCTTCTCTATGTTGAAAGTGTCTAAGATGTGTGGATCTTCTTGAATGTGGAGTGAACTTTCATTCATCCTCCTTTTTTGCTCAGATTCTCCTTAAACATCGAGCTTTCCCCTAATTCTCACAAATTTCTTGGTCAAGACTGGAAATAAAGATGGGATAAATCATTGGTATAGAGGTAACAGCAAAACTCTGAAGGTGAGAGATAGAACTATTCTTCTAGGGGCTATAATAGGAAACTGAAAGAAAAACAGAGAAAGACATTTAAAAAGTTATCATTATAACCATTGTTAACCATATTAACTAATAACCACATAGTAACATCAGCATTTAAATATCAAAGGAAGATGGAATTTCAAAGAAGAGAGATCTGCAGTCATAAAAAGCAAAAAAATCCATGAGGAAGAATCTGAGAATGCCTTTTCCATCTATGATTTATCAAATCTATGCAGGGACTTAGCTTGCATTTGGACATGTTAAAGAAGTTCACACTCAAAAATGAACTGAGCTCCCATTGCACAAATAACTACATTTATTTTCTCTACCTAGAACAAGTAAACTATAGAAATATACAAGGAAAGGTAACACATTACCTACGGTATATTGTTTCTAAATAATTGTTTAAGAGCCTACATTTCTAAACTCTTCTTTTATTCTCCCCTTAAAAGAGGAAAGTGGAGAAGACATTCCAGAAAACTGATATGGAGTCAGAATGTCGGCTCTGAAGACAAAGGTGGAAGAAGCAGCTGGCTGGGGCCTCCTGCCAAAGTGCACACTGGTTATAACTGTGGATCTTAGACAGGACTGGACAGAGAGCTTTAAAGTACTCTCTAAAAAAACGAGCTCACCGCTCATCCCTCTCTCTCTGGTAATGGTTTATAACAGGAGATAAAATTCTCATCTGTCTGTGAAGCTTTATCTGAAAGCATCTAAAAATGAGGGACCCAATAAATTCTATACCCTTCTCAAGGCCTGTGTAACAGGGGTGGCTGTTCTCATATTTCTGCCTCACCATCCTCCTGTGGTCATGGTCACACTCAACTGAAATCGGAGCCTATATTTAATACATCCTGCTTCCCACCCCCACCTGCAGGGTGCTCCAAGCTCACTGTGGTCTGGGGAGAGGGAGAATCAATAAGTATTTATTGAATGAATACATACCCTAACTTAACCAGGTTTCATATATCCATTGACTTCATCCCAAAATAGTTCTTACACATAATTTACACACCGCTTCATGTCCTCCTCATTACCCCAGGCTAAATTATGGCAAAAGTTTCCTAAGTAACATCTGGACCATCAGCTCTCTGCCCCATCCATGTCCCAGCACTGTGCTCCAAAGACACATGACTGTATCCCCACAGAAGACCTCTGATCTTGAGGCCTTCCAACTCAAAAGCCCATGACAGAGAACAAATGAAGTGGTGGCGCATGCCTATAATCGTAGCACTTGAGAGGCTGAGACAGGAGGATTGTTATGAGTTCGAGACCAGCCTGGGCTACATAGTGAGTTCAAGGCCAGCCTGAGCTATACAGCAAGACCCTGTCTCAAAAAACCAGGGGAAAAAAAAAAGAACAAAGTCAACCTCTCATATCTGGTCCTTGTCCACCCTGCCCAATCCTTGGGTGACCCAAATCTATGCACCCCTAACTCTCCCTATACTTCATCAGACTCTAATCACTGTCCTGCAGATATATCCCTTGATTTCCTTCCTTAAATATCTTCATTCCCATGAGTCTCCCTAGAATAATTTTCTTCTCTCAGATCTACTTTCAAATGCCATCTCCTTGCAGACTCCCTCACTGTTTGAGGACACTTCAACATTTTAATTTTAATTCTCCAATTATTCAATCTTCTATTTAGATACACACAAAGCTAAATTTTCAACCTTCTCTCTCCTATTGTTCTATCAACCACGTGAGACAAGCTCTATCTTACTCATCTAGTTTTCCAAAGCACCTAGCACAGTGCTTGGCATGCAGTAGGATTCTGTCTGGCACATAGGAGGGGTTCAATTAATGTGTTCACTTAAGTAATACAACAAAATGGAATACTGCTCAGCCATAAAGGAGGACAAATTTAAAGAAGGATAAACGTACAGAAAAATGGATGCACCTTAAGACCACACTGCTAAGTGAAATAAATAAGACACAGGTTAAATATTTCCCATGGCTTCTCTTATATGAGAAACCCAAAGTATAAATAATTTAAAGAGTAAAATAAAAGACAAATGATAGGAAACAAGGAGATAGTCTTTGTCAAGGAGATGAGAAAAGGGTGATGGGGAAGATGGGATGGTGGGGAGAAGGAGAAGTAAAAAAGATCAAAATGTAATAGGTGTATGTACCAATTCCCCACAATGAATGTAGTTATTATACATCACAAACATATACTAATAAAAACTATTCAAATATATGTGGGAAACAGCTTTCAAATATCTATGAAATATACTCTCATACTCATTTATTTGCCAATCAAATATTTGCTCATTTCTTCTTTATTTTTTTTTTTTTGGTACCAGGGATCAAACTCAGGACCTTGCACTTGCGAGGCAGGCAGCAGCACCAAGGAGCTAAATGCCCAGCCCACTTGATCATTTCTTTACCCAAAGGATTAGTATGATCCACCCAACTTGAATAACAGGAAGGAAAAAAGAAAGCTGTATCCCCACAGAAAACCTTTAAACAAAAGTTAAGTCTAACACAAGTGGCATATATATCTTCATATAAAAAACAATTTTAGTACTCTATGGATAAAGATGATTCTTGGCACTTATCTAGAAACAATGGTCACTAATATTCTTATTCATTATGCTATTATTAGGCAAACTGCAGTTAGCAGGATGTCACCCTACTTCCAAAGGTCCCCAAGCTAAGTATTTAGCATCACTAAATCACTAAAACCCCAAGAGTACCATGCAAATCTGGGTTCTGTGGACCTTAAAGTCACTGACAATTTTACATACAAAACAGAATTTTCTTTTCATGCCCCATTTTCACAATCAATTTAGATTATTTTTAAGCTCGAGTTCCACAAAAATTGGTTTCAGTTTCAAGTGTAAAGAAAGCAGAGGCTTTACGGTTCTTACATCTTCAACTATAGTATATAAAGAAGTATAGTAAAATACTACTCATAATGCATATAACATACATTTAATGTTAATAAGATTTATTATTAAACAAGTTTAATATGGGATCTGGGGTTAATTAAGAATATAAACAAGATTTAAACCCCAGAATATTTAGGGAATCTTTGCCCCTGGGAAACATATTCTAGATGACAAAAGAAACAGATCTCTTAAATGCCTTGTTTTTCTCTAGTTAAAGGAAATTACCTGTGTCTAGTTAAAAAAAAAAAAATCTTAATTTTTAGGACTCTTCGGGATACTAATAGCTACATTACCATAAATCTAAAAGGCTTCAATCGCACCTCTCTAGCCTGTTCCTCAGAGCCCTGACCCTCAGTTTTCAACGAACTCTTACCATTGATGGTAGATTCTTTTGTTTCTACACAGTATCTTCACAAAAGAAATGTCCTATCACTACTCCTACAAGCAACATCCACTTCAAGCTTCATGTGTCTGTACCTCATGAAAGCAGAGTAATAGATGAGTAGTTCCCAGCATGTCCCCAGAAATCTCTTCAGTCCTAGCACTGTCTACTAGCTGGCGTATATAAGCTGATGTGCAAAGGTCACAACTGCCCTTCTTTCCTCCAGGGTCCAAAATAGCCAGGACTCAGGGAACTCTGAAAGGGGACATCAGCGCAAAAGCTCCCCGAGTGTCAATTCTGTTCCTTGAGGACAAGGTCAGCAAATGTGTATACTTTAAGGTTTGTTAAATGAATGGTCAATGACAACTGGGGACCTACTGAATACTGAAGCAAGAGAGTTTTAAAGAATTATAATAGCACTACATTTTTCTCTCCTGATGTCATCCTTAAGAACTTAAAAATGACTCACAATCTTTTAAGATCTTCACAAGGCTGCAGGCAAGATGCCCTGGCCTGATAATGTGGAAAATAATCACAAGAGAAGCCTGGAGCAGAAAAGATAGCTTCCATCTGCCTCTGCCCCCTTTCCTCCCAAAGGTCAGTGAAGAAGAATGAGGCCTGAACCAAGCTAGGCCTCAAACCCAATGATTTGGTCAGAAAGGAATCAATTCTGCAGCCTGAATCAACTCCCAGCTGGTCAGGCTTCCTGCTGCATAGGTGCCCTACATAATGGGACAATACCACTAAGGAGTAAGAATCAAAGGCAGCACACAAGATTCTGGGGAGACGGAGCAGGGCTAAGTTTGGGATTTATCCAAGATAAGACTCCATATTGTAAAGACAGAAGTCTGCATTTTTTAAAAACAATGTCTAACAAATGAAGTCATGGAGCGAAAAATCTGTGATTTTTCTGAACTTCTGAGAGCTATTTCAAAACTTCTTCCCTTCAAACAGAGTTCCCCATGCTACCAAAGGGGCCTATCTCCACCCCTCCACAGGGTCTCCAAAGTCCATAATCTTCAAGCTTCCTTCTCTCCAGCACTGAAATTCTAGCCCACAATATAGAATTTATCCAATGTGACTGTTCTCGATTCAAGAAACCATCTACTGTTGGCAATCCTTCATCTCATCTCATCTCTCATCCCTCATCCCTCACCACCTTCTTCACATTGTAGAAATCTCAACATCAATGTGTTTACTCATCTCTTCCAAGAGATACTAACTCTGGTTAGAACTTTTGCCCTTCTGAGTTTTCAGTGGTGAACTAATAAAGTCTCTTTAAAAACTTACACCTTTATTCGTTTTTCTCAAAGTCACTCCAAAAAAGTAAAGCATATATATCCTTCAGTTAAAAAAAAAAAAAAATCTAACAGCAGTTTTTTTGGGGTAAAAATATACATTCTCTTGTCAGACATAACAGAAGGTTCTTTTAAAAATAAAGAAAACAAAAATGGTAAAATGAACACAGTAAAAGGCTAAGAAGGAAAAAGTTAATTCTAAATCATGTAATAGTTTATGAATAAATCTAATATACTATAAATATTATGACACCTCTGCTACCACCATAGGAATTCTGCTTTCTACTTAACATAAGAAAACAGCAATACAGTACAATGCAGTACAATCACATTAAATCCTATAAACAATTGTAAAAATGCAATTTTCTGTAATAATATAATTTAAAATGAAATTGCCATTTGTAGCTGAAATTTTTCAAGCCAAAGCAAAGAAGCCTGAAAAATAAAATGCCTATTAATACAGCTTATTCTACACTAACAAATTTTAGGTTAACACACCCAGGAAGGTTTTTTTCCTCAGGCCATTTAATTATTTTAATCAAAGTACATGTCAAACTATGATCTTCCATCTTTAAATAACAATACTTGACTACTAAATTAATTCTTTCTTGAATAAGTTCTGGTGAGATCTTGTTTACGATTAATTTTATAATTCTTGATTTACTTTCTGTGTCTCTTTCACCCTAATATCCCTTATATAGAAATGCAGGCTGCCCTCCTTGGCTTTGGAAACACAACTATTGATTCCACCTGGAAACTGGTCTGGGACTAGTGAAATATATAGGCAGAGTCCAAACAGATGTTTCACATTCTGCTATCACCTCATTACTATGGTCTATAAAAATACCGAAGGGTAAACCAAACAAATTCATTTATCTCATATAGTCAGAGGAAAATCCACTAGACCAGGAGTCAGTAAACTAGATTTTATTGTTGTTATCGCTTCTCGGCCTTTTGGCTAAGATCAAGTATAGATTTTATTGTTGTCTGTAATTCTAACTAGCTATAATCACAGGCAAATCACTTATCCATGGATCCATCTTATCTTCCTCTATAAAATGAGGAAGTTGGACCATACACTTCTAAAGAAAACACACCTTTTATTTCCAAAATGGTATGATCTCACTTCTGCATCACATATTTCTATCAACCAAGAATTCACGGTACTTTCCAAAAACATTCAAATTAACCATTTAAAAGTTTTCATGAAACTCCAATTTTAAAACTGTATATCTCCCCACCCCCTACCCCTTACTGGGGATTGAATTCAAAGCCTTCACACTGATCTACATTCCCAGCCCTTTTAAAAAAATTTTTATTTTTTGTTTTGAGACTGGGTCTTGCTAAGTCACTAAGTTGCCAGGCTGGGCTTGATCTTGAAATCTTCATGTCTCAGCCTCCCAGAGTGCTGGAAAATTATGTCTTAAAATGCAAGGTTGTGTGCTCGCTTCGGCAGCACATATACTAAAATGCAAGGTTGTACACATCTATAATCCCAGATACTAGGGAGACTGTAGTAGGAGGATGGAAAGTGCAGAAACAGCCTGGGCAACTTACAGAGACTTTGTCTCAAAATAAAATTTAAAAGGGGCTGGGGGTGTAGCTCAATGGTAGAGCACTTGCCTACCATGCACAAGCCTTAGGTTCAATACCCAACACAACAAAAGACATTTCAGTGCTTTTAGACAATCCTTGCCATCTTATCAGCAAAAAAAGGTTAAGTTTAGCTGGGTGACCTTAAACAAATTGTTTCATTTCTCATTAATTCATAAAAAACAGAAATAAACTATCCCCATCTGACTATATTTTCAAAAGTGCAGACAAGATGGTTTTTTGAAAGAAATTTATAAAACTCTCAAAGGCAGTATTTCTTATGAGCTTCCTTCCTCTATGAACATTTACTGCAAGGTTCTTAACTGATCAACAATATTTTTGCTACCAAAATGCATGTGTGTGCCCTCACTTCTGGAACACATTTGATATTACTATGCACATCTGTACAGCTCAGAGATATGTAACAAGAGCCTTCAAACAGTACCGATCTGGAGACTTTAAACGGAGCACCAAGCTTTCCCTCCTATATTCATTATATGTGCTTTTTCTTTTCTCTTTTCTTTTTTTTGTTGTTATTGTTGTTGTTGTTGTTGTTGTTTTCCAGTACCAAGGATCAAACTCAGTACTTTGCACTTGCCAGAGAGGCATAGCACTGCTGAGCTACATCCCCAGCCCTGTATGTGCTTTTTCTTGATTATTATCTATTCACTTATAGAAGTAAAACAATTGAGAAATATCCAAATATATAAAGAATAAATCATATTCTTGTCTCTTTAAATTTCCTGCCAACACTTTGCATACAGGTTATATTTTACAGTTGTGACCACGCATATTTCTGTGTACTGCTTCTTCCTTCTTACTCAACGTTGTAATTTTCCCACAGCAGAAATTCCCCATAAGCAGCACTTTTGAGGGCTATATGATATCCCTTTAGCTTGCCTTTGTAAGTAACAACAGCGTGCACTTGGGTGTTTACTGTGTGCCAGGCCCTACCTAAGTGCTTCAAGTTCCCATTGCTGGAAGTGGCAGCGTCCACACCTCATCACTACCATCTCTGGGATAAGTGCTATTAAGATGTCCATACTCTGTGTGAAGAAGCAGAAAGCAGACTAGGAAAAATGGCAGAGCTGGAATCAGAACCTCTGAAATCCAAGTTTTATCCTCTAAATCCTACTGCCATCCCTAGCGAAAAAGAAACAGTGCTATACCACTAAATTCTATGTTCTAAAATTGAGGGACGACACACCTGATAATTACTTTATGGTAAAATGGTTTATTATAACATCTATAAAATCATAAAACTTCTTCATGAACAAAATAGTATCTATTCTTTTAAAAAGTGAATTATCCTATGTAAAGACTAATAATCTATTCTTAACTTTACATAGTAAACATCTTTGTTTAGAGCATTTCTATACCTACATGACAGAATCTGTACTTTCTGGTAATAACAAAATGCATGAAAACAGAATATGTGAATCTCAAACTGAATACATAAAGAGTTTTAGAATAAACTTCATGGCTCAATAAACCTCTGGGTATTTCCTGACAATCACCTTCAGAATCACTTTCAGATTAATATCCAAAAAATAAAGAAAATCTCTATCCAACACAAGCACTGACCCAGCTTGTCTTCCAACATCACCGCAGCCATGCACTATCTTATTTATCTTTGTCAACTTCGAAGAAAGAGAGGTGGAAGAAGGTTCAAATATAGTTCTGATCAGACAGTAAATTTCCTTGTTATCAAATCACTGATAAGGAGTCCAAAAAGAGAGAAAATAAATTTGTAAAACAAAATAAATCCACTGCTAAGGAATCAAAGAGGAAACAGAAAATAAAAGTGAAAAAGAAATAGAAGGGCCAGTCCAATCCTCTGGATCAGAGCCGTAAGTTCCTCAAGATCAAATCTCTTAGTTATTTTCCTACTTTCTCTAACGTTGCCTAATAAATCAGCCTACGCCTCTTCAAAACAAAACCAAAAGAAGCAGAAATAACTTCACCATCCAAGTATTTTTGCTTTTTCTTTTTGGTGGTACTAGAGATTGAAACAAGGATCTGTGTACTGAGCTGATACCCTGCCTTATTAATTTTTTCATTTTGAGACAAGGTCTCGCTAAATTGCCCAGACTGAGTTCTAACTTGTGATCCTCCTGCCCCAACATCCCAGTGTGCTGGGATTACAGGCATGTATCACCACATCTAGTCCCAACTGCTTCTGGACAGTTTGCAAAACTAATTGTTCCATGAAAAAACAGCACTTCCAGTAGTTTTATTAGTTGTGTTTTTGCTTTACTTTTTATTAGTTGTTTTCAGATAAATAAATTACTAAATACCTAACCGAAGAAGAGTCAGATCAGTGTGTTCTTTCACATTTTAGGTCTCTATAGAATTAGTAAAAACAGTCCAAAAAAATGGAAATTCATCTTAGCTTTGTATCAAAATGTGTGTCTGCATTGAAATGCTATCCAAGATTGTACACATAGACTGATAATCTGACTAGCTCTTTCTAAACTAAAGGAAGCACAAAGCCAGCCTCAAAGTGATACACTTATAGGGGTTGGGTGAAGCACTGAATTTACCACAGGTGCAATGAGAAACTGAAGAAATGATGGGACCCTGTGCATTGGGAAAATTAATCTGGCAGCAGGAAATAAAGTGAAGTGAAGTGAGGTAACTAGAAATTGATGCAAAGGGGAGATGTTAGGGACACTGGGAATCAAAAAAGGATGAAAAATGAGACGTATAGGATGTATAATCTTCAGGATTTGTTTACTCATCAAAAAGTACTTATTGAAGCCAGCAATGATGGTGCATGCCTATAATCCCAGCACTCTGGGGGGCTGAGGTAGGAAGATCCCAAATTCAAGCCCAGCCCAGGCGATTTAGTGACTTGGTGAGACACCGCCTCAAAAATTTTTTTTTTAATTTTTTTAAAATAAATTAACAATAAAGGTTTGTGAGGGGAGGTGGCTCAGTGCAAAGAATCTGGGTTCAAACCTCAGTGAAAGAGGGGTGGGATTTAGTGAAGCCCTTCTATGTACCAAGCATTTAGGAAACTATAATGAATCAACATTCCCTGAGGGAAACAGACCCTGAACACACGCCCACATAAGTAAACATAAATTGTGTTAAGTGGTACAAAGGAAAAGAACAGAACAGGCAGGGCATGCTTCAGTTGGGTGGATAGGCAAAGACAGTGAGTACAGTCCAGAAGCCAAGGGGAGCGGCTGGCAGCTGAGGAGGAATGGAAAGGATAGTTATTATCCCAGACAGAGAGAAGAGCTTCTGACCAGTCTGAGGGCCGGCATACGTGACCATCTAAAAGACCAGCGAGTGAGGAACTGGAGGGTGGTGCTTGGTAAGAAGACCATCTTGGATTCAAAGAGCAGTGCCAAGCACTGGCAGCTCAGGGTTCACAACTGAACCCTTAGAAGTGGGGTAAGAATGGCAGCCAGAGACCAGAAAGGAGGGGCCCTATCCGCTGCTACTGCAGGTACCAGGACAGAGCATGAGACAGAGGGGCCGCCAGGTTTCAGCAGTCATTAATGCTCCTCACCAGAGATCTGCATTCTGCTTGCAGGCACAAAAAAAGGATTGTCCTTCTGGGCTCTTTGGAGTTAGGTGTGGCCATGGGTCTTGCTTTAGCCCAATGAAATGTGAACAGAAATGATGCCCAGGAGCGAGTCACCACAATTTCTTTCTCCCTACAAGGACTTGCCACATTTGAGAGAGTGGCTGTCCCTTCAACTCATGTCCCAGGCAACATGGAACTGGGCCTTGGGCCCACCCTGGATGGAGAGGTAATGTGGGGGAAGAATACACTTTTGCAATTTTTTTTTTTTTTCTTGGTACCAGGGATCAAACTCGGGACCTTCCGCTTGAGAGGCAGACAGCAAAACCACTGAGCTAAATCCCCGGCCCTACACTTTGCTATTTTATGCCACTGAGAACTAGGAGTCCTTAGCTGATAAGAACTGATTCATGACATAACAGACACAGCAATCCTTGAATAAGGGAGGCAGATGGAGATGAACAGAAAGACAAAAGAAAGGGGTAGAGATTTCAAAGTTGATGATGATGAAATCATCTTCCTCATTAAAGAAAACAAGAATGCAAAAGGAGCCTGATGAGGTGGCACATACCTGTAATCCCAACACTCAGGAGGCTGAGGCAGGAGGCTCACTGCAAGTTCAAGGTCAGCCTGGGCTACATAGTGAGCTGAAGGCCTGAACTAAGTAGCAGGGCCTGGTCTCAAAAAAAGGGAAAGGAAAAGGGAAAGGGAAGGGAAAGAAAAATGCAAAAGAGACCATTCAGTTTGGGATGAAAAGTGACTGTTTCAGCTGATGAACTCGAGGGAGTTGTAAGAAAGCCAAGTACAGGAGTCAGGCAGGATAACAAAATCAGGCCTGAGGTAGAGGAACAAATCAGAACTGAGAGAAAGCTGTGGAAACTGCATGAGATGCTGGTGTTCCCTGTAGAGCGAAGGGGAGATTAAATTCTACGAATCGATGGTGGAGCAGAGCCCTTTAGGAATGACCCTATGCTCTATCGCAGGGGGACAGCATGAAGACACAGGAAAAGATGTAAAAGAGGAAGGAAAGGACAATCCTGCTCCACAAATGGAGAAGGAAGCAAACTGAGTGGTATCAGAGATGAGGACTGAAAGCCACTCTACCCTCAGGAGAGGAGGAGGTCAGGGTGCCAGGGAGCTGCAGGTGGTGAGGATGCAGAGGCAGAGCCAACAAGCAGTGTGGAAGCAGAGCAAAGGAGCCACAGCCAGGGCCTGTCACAGCCTCCTGACATCTCAGCAAACTCCCAGCTTCTCTCCTCTCCCCGACTTGATAAAATCTAAGCAATTTTTTTCAAATGACATAAAATTGCAGGTGCTCAAATACACAACAAGAATGAAATTAACCATTTACTGTAACTACTGGCCTTCCTCTGACAACTGTACAAAGTGCAGTCTGCAACAGAACCCATTTATCACAGTACATTCTCAAAATCATTTCTCCTGTCAAGCTTTTCAACATAGGAAAATAAATAAAAACATCTCAATTTTAGAAATCTGGCAAGGACAGAAAGTTAAAAGACAAAAATCTGAACTTGCCATAACCGACCATGCAGAGATCACTGCATGACACACTGCATTTGCTTCATGCTAGAGGCTCCCCGCGCATTATGCAGATGCCCAGTTGACTGACTGAAGGGCAGACTTTGCTAAAAAAAAATAACGGTTTTAGGACAGGGACACTTTTTAATCTTCCTACTGCCAAGCCTACAATACATGTCGGACAATGTAGCTTATACCCAAATCATGCATTTTTTGAATCTTTGAGCTTCTCTGGAATGATCATACTGATCAGATATTGTGGTTAAATAGTCTTTCTCTTTCTTTACCTCCCAGTCTTCTTTTTTTTTCAGTCTAGGAATATATATTTTTTTTGGTACCAGGGATCAAACTCAGGTCCTTGCACTTGTGGGGCAGGCAGCAGAACCACTGAGCTAAATCCCTATACCAGTCTTCTTTTGAACGCATATGACTTTTTTAATATAGCTTGGCTCACACCATGTTTATAATTTTATAGTATGGTTTTGCTCCCTTCAATAGTAATTTTAACTATAACCAGCCACATTTCATTGAGTGTTTACCATGTGTCAGGCAGTGTTCTGGGACTTTTATAAGAAATCACTCGTTTAATCCTCCCAACAATCCTATGAATTAGATACTATTGGCATCCTTTTTTTTTTCCCCAGGTTTTTTTTTTTTTTTTTTTTTTTTGAGATAGGGTCTTGCTATGAAGTTCAGGCTGGCCTTGAACTATGTAGCCCAGGCTGGCCTCAAACTCATGGCGATCCTCCTGCCTCAGCCTCCCAAATGCTAGGATTACAAGCATGTGCCTACTTTTTCAGACAGGAAGAAGTGAGGCCTGAAAGTTAAGCACCTTACCCCCAGGCTGCAGGCAAATAAAGTAAAGCAAAGGGGTGACAGAAGCTACGCAGCCTGGTCCAAAACCCCTGAATTTAACCACATACCCCACTGCCTTCCAATGCTATCATGTAAGAATTTTCTCAAGTCATTATTCTAACACAAAAATGTAATGGCTTTATAAATGGCCCACACTCCATAATTCATTTAGACCATTGTTATGACCTTTAGATAGTCTTTGGTTGACCAGTATTTCATGTTTTCTGTCCTGAACAGCCAACACTGTCACTTCAGGCACTGTGCTCTATTCACAATTCAGGTCAGAAACATCTATAATTTTAAGTACTGGGCCAAGGAATGAGAGTATGTCAAGGTTCCTGACATAAATATATAGCTTGGCTACAAAGAGGTTATACCATCCATCATGCTATAAAATGCTGGGAGACTCCATTCTCATAAAATGCTATGTGAATGGAGCCCCTGGAGTTGTAGAATGGAGTGTCTTGCAAACAAAAGTGCTCAATTCAGTCCATGCTTGCAAAACCTTTTTCTCTTTATAAATGTCAGGCAAAAATAGCATCTTGTTTTAATGTTTCTTTAATTAATAACAAGACTGAACATTTTTTCTGCTCTTTATTGCCTAACTGTATTCCTTGTTTGAGGAATTGCCCATTAAATGTTTTTTTCTATTTTTTCTACTGGAATGTTTTTCTTTTTTAAACTGATCTGTAAGATTCGTTTTGTTTTTTTTTTAACTTCTCTATGACACAGACTGATCTACAGATAAATGACAGGGGGGCAAATGTTATTTCTAAGCTTACTGACTGAAATTTTAACTGCATGTTCTGTGACACATAGCATGAGTTTAGTGCTAACACAGGGAGGCAGCCAGCACAGTGGCTAAGAGCTCAGGGCTTGAACACAGAGCCTCGGTTCAAGAACCAGCCCTCTACGCCCTGCTATGATGTTTCCACAGGTGAAGCTCTCACACACATCCCAGAACATTATATAAGCTCAATAAATGTGGTCTACAGATATATTTAGTCAAGATAGTCTTTTCCTTTATTAACACAAAAACTTCAGTTTGTTAAGTGTTTACTATTAAGCACTTTATATATATGTGCTATCTTTTTTTTATTAGTATGTGTTTACAGTACTTGCTGTTTCAGTTATCTTGGGGAATAGATACATGTACATAATACAACTTGTTTAATTCCCCTGTCTCTCCTCCTCTAATTCCCTTTTCCCTATTTTCATTCTGGTTGGTATTATTAGCTGCTGTTTATGGTATATAATGTTTACATTCCCCTCCCTTCACCCCTTGACCTTGATCTCTTGGATCCCTTAACCTTGATCTCTTAGACCTCTGTTATCTGGGGTGCACATCTGTAACCTCAGCACTTGGGAGGCTGAAGCAGGAGGATCACTGCAAGTTCAAAGCCAGCCTGAACTCATTTTTTGGAGATCCTGTCTCCAAAAAAACAGAAACACATCCAATTTTCAGATGAGCAAACTGAGGCTTAGGTAAAGTACATTTCTCAAAGTCCTCTGCTCATCAGTGGCAAAACCCAGGCCAAACTGGTTTCCTCCTGTCCTTCATTCTTTAACATGTTCACCCCAGCTTGTACCACTGGTGGTTCAGAGCCACCCAGCTGCAAGACATACGAATGACAGCCCCGCTGTGAAGGTATTAAAATCCTACTACCCATCCATGATTACCAACTCTTTTTATGCTTTATTTCTTTTACATGTAGCTCTCCCATTTAACTATAGTTTCTTTAGCACATGATGTAAGGTGGGACACCAGTGCTATTTTTTTTTTCAGCATCATTTACTGAAGGACACACCCACCACATCCAACTACTGCTCACGAAGCACACTCAATGCTTGGGTTTTTTCCTTCCATGCGTAGGCCTCTTCTGTAGGCCTCTTCCCCTTCTTAGCTCTTTATCATACAAAACAGTCACATGATTTACTCCCAGGATTACACTTCAGGGAAGATCTCTCTGAGAAGCATATGGTCCTGGGATGGTTTAACCTTCTTTCCTGAAGTAGGAACAAAATCAGTTTTATGATGTGTCCTCAGCCAATCTTTGAATCTGGCCCCAAATTTAGCAACAGTATTGCTCAAAGCTTCTCACTCTTCCTCCTAAAACTTGCTCCTCCTTGCACAAGCTGCTCTGCTCCTCCTTGGCCAACCTGGGCATTCTAGGCATTTTCTCAATTTCTTATTTTTTTCTAGAAAAAAAATTAAACAGTTTCCCTTATTTCTGTGCCTCCCCGGTCCAGTTCAATTCTTCATAAACTCTTGCCCAAAGATCCAGTTCTCGGCAGGTTCGTCTTCCTCTGTTGTCTGATTCTTTCAGTGGTGCTCCTTTGTACAGTGACTGACCTTTTGTAGACGAGTGACTTGTCCACTTGTTTAGGTCACAAACCATTCAAAGGCAAGGGCCTATGATACATCATATTCCCAGCACCCAGTAGAGTCCTAACCCAATGCAGGCCTCCAGAAAGGTGGATAAAGATTTCACAATTCTTTCCCTCCTCATTCAAATTCAGGCATTACTAAAGTGCTCCTGTCTCCTAGTATTCAAATAGACTAGAAACCAAAGAAATGGAACCTGTTGTTGATTATCTAGTGCAAGATGAGCCTCCACCCAGCTTCCTGTATTTTGGTACATTTCTCTTTGTTAGGACTCCACCAGAGGGTGGAGGAAGACAGTGAGGTGAAGCTCAGGCCAGTTCAGTTGTCAGCATCCTAACATATCTGATTTAAAATTATCGCCAAAATGAGGTTTTACCTTACCTGAGGACTTCACAGAACACCCCTACTTGGGTCTCATATTACCTCAGATAACACTGGAATCCTGAGTTGACTGAATGAGGCAGGTGAGAGAGGCCTAGCACAGGCCCAGAATATTATCATCCTATGCCTTCTGTCTGCCCTCCTCTAGTAACACAAAGGAAAATGATGATCTGACTTGGAGTCTTTTCCTTTCATATTGCTGGATCGCAAAAGGGTATGGAATGGTATCCTTGGCAAGGTCTTGACATGGAAGGAGAGTTTGTTTGAAGCTGAACATATTGAGATAAAATCAGTAGGTAAGCCGGGTAGCCAGATGACTTGTATATTAATATCCATAGGCCACAAACCCATGCAAAGGAAAGTGCCACAATATTTACACTATCTTCCACAGAACAGATATTTTTAGGCATGGGGTGGTATATACTCTGAGATCTAGGCCATTAATATATCTGAATGACCTGAAATAAAATTTGTTTAAGAACTCCAAAAGCAGGGCCGGGGATTTAGCTCACCGGTTTCAGCCACCTGCTGCGCAAGTGCAAGGACCTGAGTTCAATCCCCGGTACCAAAAAAAAGAACTCTAAAAGCAATCACAACTCAACCCTGCTAAACAAATTCTTCTAGTTTTTCTATGGGGCTTGTTTTGAACATGCAGTCCTCGAGTTGAATAGTCTAAAACATAAAGATAATTCTGAAATTGTGAGGATTCTTATTCATGCCCAAAATCCTAAATTACTTTTCCTACAGCTGGGAATATTAGCAGTGGTACTTTTCCTACTCTTACAAAAGTTGCTTAGAAATAAAGCCTGTTGGCAGGGTAGAAACAATTTACTACAGCCCCTTATTTAATAGAGCAGGAACACTGAGGTCTGAAGAAGTTAAGCAAACTTAACCAGTCCAACTGAGTATAAATATATGGCAGGTACTGTCTCAGAGCTTTACTTACATTGCTCCTTTAATCTGCCCAACACCTCTATAAGGTAAATATGATTATTATCTCTACTCCTCAGAGGAGGAAACTAAAGCCCAGCAAGGTTAAGACTGCACAGCTGGTAAGGAACAGCTGGGATTATAACCCATGCTCTGACTACTAAACCTTGAAGAAAAACGCCCAGAATTCTTGACCCCCTTGGAAAGCTCTTTCCATTATAAATATTTCTAAGGCTCATGTGTGAGCTAATCACATTTGAAAAGTCTTGCAAAACTTTTCTGGATCTTAATTAGAACAAAGTTTTTTTTTGTTTTGTTTTTTTTGGTACCGGGGATCGAACTCAGGTCCCTGAGCTTGTGCAGCAGGTGGCGAAACCACTGAGCTAAATCCCCGGCCAAGAACAAAGATTTTTTTAAAAATCTGTAAAATCTGAATAACACATCAATGAATTATTTGTATCATAATGGCATTATAGCTATGTAGGAAAATATTCTTGTTTTTAAATAATTCATACTAGGCTTACAGGCCAAAGTTTTGTTAAGACCTGAGACTCACCATCACACACACACTCCCAAAGAGGAGGAAAAAACAGATGAAACAAGTGTGGCAAAATCTTGGTAACTATTGAATCTGGATGAAGGAACATGCAGGTTTGTTATATTATTCTCTCTACTTCTTCGTATATTTACTTTTAAGCTTGTCAAACAAGTGAATACAAAATTATTTATAAAGGTTCATAAAGCTCAGTTCATGAGAAATGAAACTACGGAACAATGAAAATTTTATGAGCACCTGTCACTTTTATATTTTAAAGCTTATTTATTACCTATTGAACTATTTAATTTGTTTCTGATCTCACAACAGTCCACTCATCAAAATCGCAAGAAGAGTCAGTTAAACCCATACATGAATTTTTTAAGCCATCTGTAGAACTGCTTTGTTAGTCAGCTAGTTATAAGCATTATTGAGCACTTATTATGTCAGGGGCATCGTATTAGCACTGATCCAAGTCATTAAAGACAGAGCAGGGGCAATACTTCTATCCAAGCATGTATGACAGACCATGGCTGGGTTGCTCTCTGCCTCCTGAGATGATGAGGTCAAGTGACCCCCTTAGATCCTCATACTACAGAGACAGATGAGAATTTATGTGACAGGTGCACTTGCTTGACTTCCTGGCAGTCAATGGAGTAGCAAGAGGAAGCAAGCAGTGGCCAAGTACCAGGCAGGAGATGTAGGGGTAAGGCTCCTAGGTAATTTTTAGTGTCCGTAAGCTCTCCCAGATTTCCCCTTCTGCAATGCAGAACCACTAGAGTGCATTTCCCACTCGGTCAGGGAGCCCTTCAGCAACCTGAGTGGGCCCACTCACTTCCTAGTTTTTATAATTGTTTCATCAGACAGACAAGACGCCAGCCCAGTATCTGGTTGTTTGTACTAGAAGATGTCTAGGGAAAATACATACTAATACTACTAAAGTGTCAAGAGGTGACACAGTAGAAGGGTGTCACATGTGGAAATGAATACTATTAGGTCACTATGAGTAGGCCACCCTCCGACAGGAAAGGCACATTCAATTCAAGGGCTGTTGCACATCAGTAATTAGTGGGCTGGTACCTGTGTCTGTGCTTCAGTGCACCACCAATAATAGTTTCTTAAACTTGTTCCTCCTCCTCAGCTGGGGTCTGTCAAGACTATGGAAATCACAGCACAATAGTATTGACTCTTTTGTATCAAATGCCTGATAGCATAGCAGGCCCCAGTTAAAAGTTAAACAGTAAAAAAGTTAAAAAGTTAAAACAGTTCCGAGCCAACGCCTGCCTCCCAAGTGCAAGGTCCTGAGTTCGATGCCCGGTACCAAAAAAAAAAAGAAAACAGTTCCAGGGGAGAACAGAAAAGACATCACAGAGGTTGTGGGCTTTATCCTCAATATACTCACACAGGGCAAAAAAAAAAGTCAGGAAGATGCAGGCAATCATACTTAGGCCCAAGCAACAGAAGTTAGTTGAGGCTATGGAAGAGATGGCCAAGTTCTGGTCTATCACCAACTGCTGCTCTACTCCTTACCATGAATCGATCAATTTCCATTAAAAATAAAAAATAAAATTATTTATTACAGATCAAACTGAAGTTTAAGAAATCTGGAACTCATAGACCTGGCAAATGAGAAAATTCAAACTGAGCAAACTAGATATGGAAATCAGCGGCAATCTCCACAAACATCATTCGTGCAATCCTGTGTCTGCCCAAGAAGGGCAGCGACCTGCCACCAAAATGCTTGACAGACAGCATGGACGATCCCACGCACACAACCAAAGCCCAGAGGGCTTTCAAAGCCCTCTTCTTGAGCTGCTGGAACTAACAGCGCAAGTTACCCACCCACAAACAAGCCCCTAAGTAGGAAACAAATGCAGACGACAATACAGGGAGCTGCTAAAAGTTTCCAGCTGCCCCACATCGCTGGACTCCAGCACCAACCCTGCGAGGCGATGCGAGGCGATGCGAGTGTGCCGCGTTTCCAAATATAGCAGGACCAACAATGGCTGTGGAAACGTTGATTTAAAACTTAATCCTCCTCACACCAGAGGCTCATACTCTAAAGATCAAGGTTCTGCCAGGACCAGATTCATCTTGGGCTGCTTGCTTTCTCTGCCTACCTCAAACCCCTAAACTTCGCAGTAATTTGTACGAATGCTGGAATGGCCAAGGCTTCCTAACCCTTCCTGAGAGGCAGCCAAACCTCAGGAGGCGGGCTTATGGCACCTGGCGGAGGAGGGGATGCTGAACCCTCCCTTCTGGGGTTCAGCCCCCGCAAAGGGTACTTCTCACCGGCACCTGACCGAGCCACAGGTGCCGATCCCTCCAGGGCGCGCCAGGAGCGGGACTCTGGGGGAAAGATGGAGGGGTGTGAAATTTCCCAGCCCGCAGCAGGCAGGTAAAGTAGGGGCAGGGAGTCTGAGGGAGACGGAGACTCGCTCGGAGGAAATTCCCAGGAGAAAGGCGCAGCAATGGGGACAGAAGGAGGGCTCGGGAGGGTCAGGGAGTCGCTGAGCCTCCAGGACTTTCCCTTCACCTCTAGGCAACCACCTCCGCTCCGCTCTTCTGCACAACCAGGAATTCCGCGGCCCCAGCCTGGCCCAGGTCGGCCAGGCTACCTGCGTCCACCTCCGTCCCTCCTCCTCCCTCCCTCCGCGGGTTCCGCACTCACCAGCAGCACCGAGCCGCGTACCACCTCGGACACGCTCTGCCGCAGCTCCGCCGCCGTGCCCGGCTTACTCAGCCCCCGGGTGAACTTCCGAGTCTCCGCCGAGGCGGGGGTCAGCGGCGGCTGCGACATCCTCCTCCTCCCGCCGCCGCCTGTCCCCGCTCCGCGGTGCGGTCCGGCCCGGCCCTCAGGTGCGCCTTCTGCGCCCGGCCCGCCAGCCCCGGGCTCCCCGCCTCCGCCGCGCCCTCTGGCCGCGTCACGCCCAGAGGCGCCCCCCGCGGCCCCCTGCGCTCTGAGCACCGCGCCGGCCGGCTCGGGACGACCGCGCGAGGGGCGGCTCTCCCATGCCCCAGCCGCCTCGGCCGCAGCGCCCAGCCACCTCTCCGGGGCGGGGTGTCCGGCGCGGGGCGGGGCGGCGCGCGGGTGGAGGCGGCGCGCGGGTGGAGGCGGGGCGCGGGTGGAGGCGGGGCGCGGGCGGGTCGGACCGCGGCAGACACGGCTGGCAAGATGCGAGTCTGGTGCTGTGCACCCCGCTCCGATTCGCCGGGGCAAGGGACACCGGGAGGACACGGGGTACAGAGCCTCGGCCGAACCGACCGGAACCCGAGTCCGCCTACCGCTCCACCGCCCCGGGGACCTCAGACGGGACGGGCACCGCTGAGGACCGCGGGACCCCGCCGTCCGCTGCGTCACCTCGGACGCGGGCAAAACTTCGGAGCTTCACTTATCGCAACTGCAGCCTCAACACAACAGCCTGCAGGGGGCTGAAGTGACACGGCGGCCGCACTCGGGACCGCTTGGGCCGACTGTCGCCCTCAGCGGCGAGACCGCCAGGCGCGGGAGGGGGGAATCCGGGAGGCGCCGGCCTTCGAGCCCACTGTGACCCCGGGAGCTGCTAGCGACCGCCGACCCTTGGGAGGAACTTTTCCCACTTTCGGTGCGTGAGAGGCCGCCGCAGCTCCTGCTCCCTTAGCCCCTTTTCTGAGGAAACCCGCGCAGCGTAATCCTGACCGGGCTGCGGAGAGGGCGAGCAGATAGACTTGCGCTCTCCCGCAGCGCATGCTCCGTGGTTTGGGTTTGGGCGTGTTCCCAGGGCGGAGAGGCTGGTTTAAGTGGGCCTCCGCTGTTTGGTCGGGCTGTTCAGAGCACGCCCACCGCATTCTGATGGACAGCTTCTTACCTGCGGGGTGGCTTCCACGGTGCTCAGTGGCCTTAAAAAGCTAATCTTAGGTAATTCCAGGCAGCACCTCTGGCCCAGATACCCTAAGGCTCTGAATCTGACGACCCGGCAGTGGCAAAGACAGCCCCATTTCGTCTCACTGGACCAGAAAGCTAAACTCTGGCCTAAAACGTAATCTTAAAGTGGTGGGGAAAAATACTTATCCAGTTGCACAGAGTAGAACACTACCGTTCTGGACTTAATGGGCAGGTCTGCCTCGTAATAAGAAGACTGGAGGTTAGGCACGCAGTCAGCCCGCAGTAAATGCTTGCTGCATCCGATTGTTTTCCTAGTGGATTGAGACCACAGGATGTGGCACTGAGTGAGCCTGACAGGTTGTAAGATAAACAAAACAAGGAATGTGTGATAAAAACAATTACACACCAACCCATTTCCTCTGTGAAATAAGAGACTGGAGTAGACATTCCCCAGGCCTCTTCTTATCTAAGGGTAGAGCTGGGCCACACCACTCAGAGCCAGTGGCAGGTAGAGCAGCTGACAGACCAGGCCTCACCCTGACTGTTGCTGGAAATTTCTACTATTTTGTGTGACCATACACGGCTTCCGTCTACACCACTAAGATACACTGGAGGATGTCAGCCCTGGCCTTATCTGACCTGTTAAATAAGAATCTGAACCCTGAATTAAGGGTTCTCTTTGAACTTCTGACTCCCTCAGAAGTCCTAGACAGCACAAATTTTTTCCCAGTTCAACCATATCTACTTCTGTAGGAGGAAAACATTATAGATTTTTAATTAAAAACAACAAATGTAATCCAGCTCATGGTATTCTACAGGGACTCAGTCTGTTTTCTGTTTGGTATCAGTATTTCTATGTGGGTTTGGGCTTGATAGTATTACTGACAAAGAAAAGCAACAATAAGGAAAGCACTCGAGATTGTGGGGTTTTGTTTTCTTTATTCTTTCCTTCTTTTTTTGTTTGTTTGGGGTTTTTGTTTGTTTCATCCATACCCTACTGCTTCTGAATTCTGTACCTGCCTGCTGATTCATCATATTCAAGAATTGGCAGGTTTCATTTAGGAAGCAGAGGATGATGTCTAATGTGCTAAAAGAAGTTATTGACAGTGTCTAACTAAGTACAAGTTCTGACAGAAAAGGAGGCATGGAAATGTGAACTGAGCCCAGGAAGACAGATTTACCCAGTGTTGAGCCTTTTTTTCTTGGTGAAGAAATGCAGTATGTTGATAACAAATGGATCGTTCCTCATGTTTAACTTTGAGCAACAACTCAGTTTTCACTGTTATGGGTTGAATCACGTGCTCTCTCCACCCCTAAAGGTAGGTATTGAAGTCCTGACCTTAGCACCTATAAATGTGGCCTTGTTTGGAAATAGGACTTTACAGGTATAATCAAGTTAAATGAAATCATTCTGAATTAAGTGGTGTCCAATATGAGTGGTGTCCTTGGAAGAAAAAACAAAACAACCAAAACACAGGCAGAGCACCATGTGATAACAAATTCCAGAGTTGGACTAATGTATATACAAGCCAGGGAATGCCAAGGAGTGCCAGGAACCACATAAGAGGTGGGAAAAGATAAGATAGAATTGTCCCAGGCTGGGGATTTAGCTCAGTGGTTCCAGAGCCTGCCTCGAAAGCCCAAGGTCCCAAGTTTGATCCCTGACGACAACAACAAAAAGATAGAATTGTCCCCTAGAGCCCTCAGAAGGAAGATGGCCCTGGTGACATCTTGATTTCAGACTTCTGGCCTCCAGAACTGTGAGAGAATAAATTCTGTTGTGTAAGTAATCCAGCCTGTAGTCCCTCATTACAGCAGCCCTGGGAAACCAATATTCTTACCAAATGCTGCTTTCTTAACTCCCCACCAGAATGGACCCAGAATTCCATGAGTTCTACTGACATTGACCTTTTCCTGGAGACAGAGGGTCACACTATAAAAGAAGGTACATCAGTTCAGAAGTTCTCCATGGAATGAGGCTGATCTCTAGGTAGGCCAGATGGAGGGCATTTAAGGTATGGCAGAAGATATCTGCCTACTTTAGCTCAGGGAGGAATCTGGTTTTTGTTTTTCCAAAACTACTGGAAGAAAGCTTCCTTCCTGTTGAGATTGATACCTGTAAGTAGTGGAGAGAGAATGTAAATGTAGTCAGGTTTGAAAACTTGCATATAAATGACTATACTATACCCAAATACTTATAATTCAAGCATTATCCATGTTTTAATGATATTCTCTGTCATTTCCTTTTAAAATTTGTTTTACAATTTGCATATGTCCTAATGAAACATAATTAATCTTTTCCACATATAACTTGAAAGAACATATCTGTTTCTAGCAAAAGTAACCAATAAAAAGTCGATGCTCCTGGGGATTGTGACATCTAGGAGACTCACTATTTTGTCCTGGCATTGACTGAGTTCTTTAAATAAACATCTGTTACTTCATAGTGAAGCATAGTGAGCAGACAGCCTTGGCTGCTAGTTCTGTCAGGGTCAGCTAGAGCTGTAGAAAGGATCACATACTTGCCAGGAAAAGCTGGCAAGGTGAATGAATGAAGTAGAAGCAGAAAAGGTTGGCTATTTCAGGCTGATATAGAACATCCTGGTAGAGCATTTTTTTCCTAAAGCTTCCTGTTAGGTTGGCAAAGCTTTGCAAGGCCTCCATCGCTGTTCAGTTTCTCCCTCTGCCACTCCTAGATCACCTCCTTCCCTTCACAGGTGTTGGTCCTTACAAAACGTCTCCCCTAACTTGCACTCCGAACTGCATGTCAACATCTGCTTGTGAGAATTCACTCTGGAACAACCAAGAATGTAGCATAGAGGATTAAATAGAAGACATAGGAAAAGATTAAAAGAAGTGGAGGAAGAGGAATGAAAATATCATGTGAAATTGCAAGAGGAAATAAAAAGAAATCCACAGCTAGACACATCAAAGTGAAACTGTAAAACAATACAAAGAGAATCAGATGAAATGGAAAGACAGACTACTCACAAAGATAAATGACAACAATAACAATAAGAGCTAAAAAAAATGGAATAATCCCAATGTGCCAACAGAAAATACCTGCGACTAATGCCAATGTGCTAACAGAAAATATCTGCCAACTGAGAATTTTATGCTAACTGAAATTACTTGTCAAGAATGAAGGCAAAATGCAAACAACTGAAATGATACCAAGCAGAAATAGAAAATCTGAATAGCCCTATACCAAGTGGTGATTGAATTAGTATTATAAAACTTCCCACAAATGACATAGTTTTGTATATCAAAAAAACCTAAGGAAAGCACACACATACACACACACATGCATGCACAATTAGAGCTAATTAGCCAGTTCAGCAATGTTGTGAGATGCAAGATTAATATACAAACATTTTTATATTTATACAGTAATAAAGGGCAGTCCAAAAAATGAAATTAAGTAAACAGTTCTATTTACAATAGCATCAAAAAGAATAACTACTATAGCATCAAAATAATGACAATAGCATCAAAATAGCATCAAAAAGAATAAACTACTTAGGTCTAAATTTAACAAAATGAATTCAAGACTTGTACTCGAACATAGAAAACTTGAAATAAATTAAGTAGGGCTACATAAATGGTAAGACATACCACCATATTGGGTTGTAAGACTTAATATTATTGAAATGAAAATATTGTCCATATTGATATACAGATTCAACACAATCCCATCAAAATACCAGTTAGGTTTTTTTTACAGCTGACAAACTGATCCTAAAATTCATATGGAAATACAAGAAACTCAGACTAGCCAACACAGACACAAAAATAAAAATCAAGCTGGATGATTCACATGTCTCATTTCAAAATTTACTACGAAGCTATAGTAAACTAGACTATATAATATTGACATAAGAATAGAAATGTAGATTGATGGAATATTATTCATAGCCTAGGCCGGGGATTTAGCTCAGTGATTTCACTGCCTGCTGTGCAAGCTCAAGGACCCGAGTTCAATCCCCAGTACCAAAAATAATAATAATAATAATTCATAGCCTAGAAATAAACCAATATATTATGGGCAAAATTGTCAAAACCTTTCTGTCTTAGATGCTTTTCTCATTGCTGAGACAAAATACCCAGCACTCACAAGTTAAAGGAGGAAAGATTTATTTAGCTCACAGTTTGTAGAGGTTTCAGTCCATAATTGGCTGATTCAAAGGCAGGCTGGCATGGCAGACAACATTGCAGAGAAGAAACAGTTCATGGCGGGAAGAAGGTAGCAAAGCAACAAGGGATCAGACAAGCCTCTTTCTGTCCCTTATATTGTCCCTAGGCTACTGGGAGTAGAGTGGTACCAAACCAATCAGTGGACTGATTTAGTAATCACTCACCATTAATCCTAGCACCCTTAATCCTAGCATTGTACTATGAATCAATCACTCTAGATTCAGCCACCGCTGAAAAATCCCTGCCTGTGACTGCATGAGACTTTGGGGGTACATCTAGACACAAGCCATAACACTTTCAGTGAAAAAATAATATCCTTTTCAATTAATGGTACTGATACAACTTTATATCCACATGTAAAAGAATAAAGTCAGATTTCTCTGTCTCACCATATTTTAAAAAAAGATCAAGGAACTAAATACAAGAGCTAAAACTTAAAAGAAGAAAACAGGCATACACTTTTGTAAACTTGGATTAGACAATGGCTTCTGAGATATGATAGTAAAAGCAGAAAAAGTCAAAGAAGATAAATTGGGCATCAAGACTAAAAACTTTTGTGCTTCAGAAGATACTGTCAAGACAGTGCAAAGATACTCCATAGATTGGGGGGAAAAATCTATAAATCATATATCTGATCAGAGTCTAGTATCTAAACTATATAAATAACTCTAGTACTACAACAATAAAAAGATAAATAACTCAATTTAAAAATAGACAAATGATTGAGCATCTGTTTCTCCAAAGATATTCAACTGGCCAATACAAACATGAGAAGATGCTTAAGATTATTAGTCATTAGGAAAATGCAAATCAAAGCCACAATAAGATACCCTTTCACATGTTTTAGGGTGACCAAAATAAAAAAGACAGATAATGACAAATGTGGGCAAGGACATGTAGAAATTCAAACCCTCATACATTATGATTAGCATTATAAATTATAGCAGCCATTTTGGAAAACAGTTTGACAGTTCCTCAAAACTCTAAACTTAGTTGGTTGTGGTGGTTTATACCTGTAACCCCAGCTACTCAGGAGGCTGAGGCAGAAGAAGCACAGCTTGAGGTCAGCCTGAGCAACTTAGGGAGACCCTGCCTCAAAACAAAATAAAAAAGGCTGAGGATGTGGCTGAGTAGTTGCCTTGCATGAGCATTTGCCTACCATGCATGAAGCCCTGTGTTCAATCCCTCAGTACTGCAAATAAATAAATAAATAAATAAATAAATAAATATTTAAAATTGAGTTGCCATATGACTAATTCCACTCCTGGGCATTTATACATAAGGGAACTGAAAGTATGTGCCCACACAAAAAATGTATACAAAAATGTTTATAGCTGTATTATTCATAATAACTGAAAGGATGGCTGGGGATTTAGCTCAGTGGTTTTGCCAACTGCTGTGCAAGCACAAGGACCCAAGTTCGATCCCCAGTACCAAAGAAAAACAAACCAAAAGGAGAAATAAACCAAATATTCATTAATTCATGAATGGAGAAACAAAATGTGGTATGACCATATAATAAAATATTATTTAGCTATAAAAAAGGACATATACTAAACCCTAACCAAGAACAAGTCTGTAACTCTCTTCAATTCTATGTAGGCTGAAAGAGGTGAGGGAGTCACAGAACAAAAGTCTAAAGCTGGCTGAAAATGGTTGGTTCCAAGAAAATGGTGGAGTATTAAGCAACAACAACTCAGCCTCTCTGGGATTTGAAATCCAGACACTGGAAAATATCAACTTGGGGAAGAAAAAAAGAGAGAAATAGATCCCCACGAATAAGGAAGGATCTGACAGGAAATATTAAAGCCTACAAAGAAATGAAAAGACAGAACACAACACAGAAAAGAAAAGGAGCTGTCTGCACTTTCTTCCTGGCTCCAGCCTTGTGCATCATAAAAAAGGGAGACCAAAATCTACAGAGACAAAGTGAAAGCTGGGAACTCCAAAGGGCTGTGGTATAACAGACCTGCAGGTGCTGTGAGCTGCAAGAAGAACACGAAAATATGCTCCCACATGAGTCCTTTGACAGGCAACAGCTGGTGAATGACTCCAGTCCAAGAATCCGACATATTCCTTGGTCAGATGACATTCTGGAGAAGGGCTGGTTGTTTGAACCCAGAACTCAGGGCAGCTGCTGGATGGCTTCACCTCAGGGCTCCCAGTGTTATGTTCCCACAGTGACTGGGTGAGAGACAGTCACAGGAAACCATGGTCAGGGAGCTCTGATAAGGATGGAAAGAGACCCAATAAGAGGTTTGGATTAAAAGACACAAGCCCCACCCTCATGACCAGAGGTCAGGCTCAGCTTGAGTTTTTCTGGATTTGAAAGTTGCAGCATTGGCAACCTCACCCTAATCCTACTGCTGCTGGTACCTGCATCTAGTACAGATTGGTGGTCTGATTGCCTTCTTTATCTACCAGTATGAGCAGAGACATGTCCTGACTTGGACACTCGGCCAAAATTGTAGATTCTGGAAGAAAACCACATATTCAAAATCACAGAGAAATTTTTTTCATGTGTGTGGGGGGGTTGTTTTTTCTTTTTTTTACTTTCCTTTTCTCCTTTCTTCTTCACCACTTTATGGGGTTTGGGGAGTTTTCCTCTGTCCTTGTTTCTTGCTTCTTATCTCTTTTTCTTTCATTTCTCATTTTAACTTTTCTTCCTTTAATTTTTTTCTCTCTTATTTTTAGTCCCCATATGACTTTTTTTCTTTTATCTTCACCAGTTTTTTTTTTCTTTTACCTTTACCCAATCCTATAAACATCTTCCTACTCTCCAGTAGGATCCTTTGTATCATTTCCCTCTCCTCTTTCTCTTATCATATAGTTTAAGATTTCAATTTTTCTTCTTGCATTCACCCATTCCCAATCTATCTTTAATAGTATAATCATAAAGTTATATTAATCTTTAGATAGCTAATGCTATATAATTACTGTTGAATTGTTTTCTACAATTAATAGATAGCTATCGCATTTAGTACATATTAGATGTAAATCAATAGCTGGGTTGTCTTAATGTTTACATGATAATTGTGGATTTCTTCCCTAGGGTTAAAGGTGGTACATAATTGGTTCTTATGGTATGTTAATGTCCATTTTGTTTTGGATGATAGTACTGTAGCTGATTTCCTTGATATTATGAGGGTCATATAATTGTTGCTATTTGTCTATAAACCAATACTCAGATTACCTTGGTGTCATTAACAATACTAGCATTATTCCTAGAGAACTCAGTGTTGGACTAATTACACTCCATTCTCCCCTCCCAAATTAACCATGGTGGTCAGATCTAGGGGTTGAGACAAAGGATGATAACCATGCCAAAGGCACATCACTGAAAAGCAATTAACTAACAAGATCTCTAAATTAGCAACAAAGTCTTTACACTATAAGCATCCACAAACCAAAATAAAACAAGCAAACAAAACAATGGAAAAATGAGAAGGCAACAAAATGCCTCCCAAAACTTCCAACTCTCCCAAAGCCAATCTAAGGGGGAGAATAGCATAAGCCACATACTCAAATTATTTAAAAGAATAGCAGAGAAAGTTAGAAAAGAGATCAAGAGGTGATCAGGGGGATCACAGAAGATATAACTAAGCAGATAATGGAAATAATAACCAAAATGATCTAGGAGCTTTCAAAAGACACTAATAAAAAGATGAGCTAAATTAAGTGATATGAAACATCAGTGACCAGTTGAGCAAATAGTTAAGGTCCATGAAAAAAATTTCAATCAGAAATCTAGGAGATTAAAAATTATATTGAAAGTATGGACGGTAGAAGTGACTGATGTGAGGACAAAATTTCAGAACTAGAAGACAATGATGCCTTCAAAGACCAACTACTCAAAGATGCCTTAAAACCAACAGGAATAGATGAAAAATAGATCTAACAGCTGCTAGATGATGCAAAAAAGACTAAGAGTAACTGGAATAAGTGAAAAATCAGAAGACAAGACAAATGACATAAAAAATCTGTTCACAGAAATAATGGCAGATAACTTCCCAAATATAGGGAAAGAAATAAACACAGAGATAAATGAGGCTTATACAACCTCAAATAGCCATGAACAAAAGAGATTTTCTCTGCATCACATTATATTCAAAGTATCAGATGTGCAATCATGGGGACAAAAATCTTAAAAGCTCTTAGAGAAAGGCAACAAGTCACATTTAAAGGTAAACCCATTAGAATTACAGCAGACTTCTTTTTTTTCTTTTTACAGCAGACTTCTTAACACAAACCTTAAAGGCCAAGAGGACATAGAGTGAAGTGTTTCAAGCCCTAAAAGATAATACCTTTCAACCCTTACTTATATATCCTGCAAAACTTTCCTTCAAAATTGACAGAGAGGGCCAGGGATTTAGCTCAGTGGTTTCGCTGCCTGCTGTGCAAGCCCAAGGACCTGAGTTCGATCCCCGATACCAAAAAAAAAAAAAAATTGACAGAGAAATAAGGTATTTCCATGACAGGAAGCACCTTAAAAAATTCATGACCACCAATCTAGAATTACAAAAAAATTCTGAAGAATATCCTAGAAAGAGATAATGAAACTAACAATGACAATAAGTCAAAAAGGATAAATACACCTGGCAGCATGAGCAGCTAAGCAAAAGAAAAAAAAAGAAGAAAATCAGCGAGAGAAAAATAATGCAATGGCAGCTGGGCGTGGTGGCATAGGCCTGTAATCCCAGCACTCAGGAGGAGGAATGCCAGGAGTTTGAGGCCAGCCTGGGCTACACAGCAAGACCCTGTCTCAGAAAACAAACAAAGAAAGAAAGCTATGACAATAATAAGTCAATAATAAGTCAGTAATAACTCAGTGTGAATGGTCTCAATTCCCCAATCAAAAGATACAGATTGGATTAATGGATCAGGAAATAAAACTCAATGATATGCAGTATACAAGAAACATTTAATTCAAAAAGAATTCACAGATTAAACAATCAAAGGATGAAAAACAGCATTCCATGCAATGGGAATGGAAGAAAGTAGGAGTACCTATCTTAATTTCAGGCAAAGTGGACTTCAAGCCAAAACTGATCAGAAGAGACAAAGAATACCACTACATATTGGTTGAGGGAACAATTCAGTCAGAACAGATAGCAATTATAAACACACATATACCAAATACTGGCATGTTCAACTTCATAAAACAAACACTAAGAACATGAAAAATCAGATAAACACCAATAAATTGTAATGGCCAACCTAAATACCCCACTGTTACAAATAGACAGATCAACTAGACCAAAAAAAAAAAAAAATCAACAAAGAAATATCAGAGTTGAACCAACCCTTCAAACAAGTGGACTAAATAGATATCTACAACAGAATACACACTCTGCTCAACAGCACATGGCACTCTCTCCAAAATAGACCATATACTAGCCCATAAAGCATGCTTAAGTAAATGCAAAAGAATTGAAATTGTTCCATGCATGTTATTAGATCATAGTGCAAAGAAACTAGAGACCAATAGCAAAGAAACCACTGAAACTATGCAAACACATGGAAATTAAAGAAAAATGAAATATTTGTGAATTAACCTAATGAAGGAAGTGAAAGACCTCTACAAAGAAAACTAGTGTACTGTGAAAAAGGAGATTGAAGAGGACATCAGAAAATAGAAAGATGTCTCCTATTCCTGTCCTTTGCAGGACCAATATAGTCAAAATGGCCTTACTTCCAAATCTGTTATGCAGATTTAATGTAATTCCAATAAAAATACTAATAGCATTCCCCATGGAACTAGGGAAAGCAATCTTAAAATTCATAGGAAACCAGAAGAGACCTAGAATAGCAAAAGTAATTCTGGGCAACAAGAGCAAATCAGGGGCATCCACCACAATCCAAGTTATACCCCAAAAGTATGATGATAAAAATAGCATACATGATATTGGCAAAACAAAAAAAACCCCAGATTTGTGGATCAATGGAACAGAATAGAGATGGAGAAACTCCAGGAACGCTTAGCTGCTTTATCATTGACAAAGGGGCCAAATACTTTTGCTGGAGGAAAATTGGCTATCTGCATGTGAAAGATTGGACCTAGACCATATCTCTCACCATGCACTGAACTAAAATCTAATGGATCAAAGATCTAAATATTAAAACAGAAACATGTAATCAGCTGGAAGACAAAATAAGTAAAACTCTTGAAGAAATAGACAGGCAAAGACTTTCTGAGCAGAACCCCAGTCACATATGAAATAATACAAAGGATCAACAAATAGGATCACTTCAAATTAAAAGCCTTCTACACAGCAAAGGAAACCACCAACAGAATAAAAACAACCTACAGAATGGGGAAAATTTTTTCCAGTCACTTCTCAAAGGACTAATATCTAGAATATATAAAGAACTCAAAATATTAGCGCTCCCAAATGTAAAGACCCAATAAAAAATGTGCATGTAAAATGAATAGACAGGGCTGGGGATTTAGTTCAGTGGTGCCATCGCCTGCCTCACAAGCTCAAGGTCCTGAGTTTGATCCCTGGTTCCCAAAAAATAAAAAATAAAATAAAAAGAATAGACACTTCTCAGATGAAGTACAAAGTGCCAGTAAATACATGAAAAAATGTTCAACATTGCTGGTCATTTGAGAAATGCATATTAAAACAACAATGACACATTCCATTTCACTTCAGAAAGAATGGCTATCATCAAGAAACCAAAAAATAACAAATACTGGAGAATCTTTGAGAAAAAGGAGCCCTCTTCATTGTTGATGGGAGTATAAACTGGTACAACTACTATGGAAATCAGTATGGAGATTCCTCAGAAAACTAAAAATAGAAATTCCATTTGATTCAGCCACTTCCCTTCTAGGTATATTCCCGAAAGAGTTAACGACATCACATTACAATGACACATGCATACCCATGTTTATATAGCACAATTCATAATAGCTAGATCTTAGAAGCAGCATATATGTCCATCAACAGATGAATGGATAAAGAAAACGTGCTATTTACACACAACAGAGTACTACTCTCCCATAAAGAAGAATAAACTTGCAACATTTGTAGTAAAAAGGGTGCAACTTGAGACTATAATGTTAAGTAAATCAGGAACACAAGTTGAAATATCACGTTATCTCTTATATGAGAAACTCAATATATAAAGGGCAAAATAAATGACAGACAATAGGGAAAAAAAGACAGAAAAATTTTATTATAATCCAGCATGATTAATGTATCTAAAAGTGTACCTTCATTTAGTATAATTGCCTTATGTATTTATATGTTTTTTGGCCTGTTAGTCTGGCTGTTAATCTATGTTTATGATAATTAACTTGATAAAGACATATAAAATAAATAAATCTGATCCTGCAAAACAAAATTTTTTTTAAATGAGGATAGAGAAGAAGGAGGAAAAAGAATTGAGGTGTGTTATATACATGTACAAATTCCCCACAATGAATGTAATAATTACATTTACTAATAAAAATTTAAAAATAAATAAATAAAAAATTTTAAAGTGACATATACTGATTTATGCCATACATGTATGAACCTTGAAAACATTATGTTACCTGAAAGCAGACAGGCACAAAGGGCCATATATCATATGATTATATTTATATGAAATGTCCAGAATAAGCAAATCTGTAGAGATAGAAGGTAGATTTGTGATTGCCAGAGGCTGGGAGAAAAGGAACATGGGCAATACCTGCTGGTAGGTATAAAATTGCTTATTGGGCTGAAGTAAATATTCTGGAATTAATAGTGAGATGTTTGTACAATACTGTGAATAGACTAAAGTCCAAATGATTTTACACTTGAATGGGTGACTATTATGGTATGTGAGTTATAGCTCAAGAACACAAAAAGGAATTGTATTGTAGACAAGAAGAAAGTGACCTCGGATGGAAGATCTGTGATATAAAAAAGAAGGCTGAACAAATAAACTAATAAGTATGTGAGAAGACCTAAATCTAAACAAGCACTGACTATTTCAAACAAAAATCATAATGCCTAATTTGTGGGACTTAATCAAAAATACTAAACAGCAGTGTGTTGAGCAAGATGGTGTTTGACCATCCTCATAGGCTCATGAATAAGATATCAATTAGTTCTGTCAAGTATAAATGCTACAATGTCTGGGGTGTTCATAATATATAGTAGAGTGCATACATAATGTGAAAAAATAGAATGAGAATTTTTAAAAATTCAATAGAAAAGAAAACAAGGAAGAAGTAAAAATTTAAGAAAGTATAACACACGGAAAGCATAAAACAAGCTGATAAAAAAGAACCCAAATATTTTAATTACCACATTAAATATAAATTGACTTAATGTTCCCATTAAAAAACCAAGATTCCCAATGTGAACAAAGAAACAAAACCTACATATGCTGTTTAGTAGAGGTACATCTAAATCATAAAGATGGATGGGCTGGGGATTTAGCTCAGTGGTTATGCCACCTGCCTCACAAGCACAAGGACCCGAGTTTGATCCCCGGTACCAAAAAAAGAAGAAAAAAAACCCCCATAAAGATGGAATATGAAAGCTGGAAAAATTATATGAGGAAAATACTAACCAAAATAAAGCTTAGCCCTGCTATATTATTATCAGAATAAAACATTTAGGAAAAATACATTATAGAGTTAAAGAGATTTACTAAAGAATGACAAAAAGAAAACATTTCTAGGAGGATATAAAAATTCTTACCTTGTAAAAATTCTTACCTTGTATGTATCCAGTAACATATGCCCCCAAAATATATAGAAGATAGGCCACCCAGGACATTTTAGAACAATTTATTTCCCCAAAATGATCAAATATATTTTTTCCTGAGGCTCCACGTTCAGATTATACTTTTAAAGTCTCTCAACAAGATCCAAGAGTTAACAAAGAGTTGAAAATATTTTTAAATATACTTTTAAAAAATGATTATGAAATGTTTCACTGTACTCTGAAATGGGATTCAACAAAACAAAACATATTAAGGTTTAAAAGAACATTTTAAAGGATATCATTCAATACTCTTTAAAATATGTAAACAATATGACCACACCCAGTTGTCTCCTATATTTCTTTTAATTTTTAATAATTATAATTCATCTGTTTTAAACTTGTAGAATAGAGCATCAATTCAGGTTTGAAGTATCCTTTATCAGTAAACAGTTGCTTTGCTCTTATTTTTTCTAAATTATTTGAAGACATAGAGTTAATTGAACTAAATTTTGGCTGTTCATATTGGGTGGCTAAATGGAGAATGGAATTAGCTTTAAGCATTGTCAAAATACTATAGGACTTTTAAATCTCTGTTGTTTGTCTAAACTTGTCCAAAGATACACACCCTAAATCATACCGGTTTCCCTTTCCTTAATTAAGATGAAGTGACTATTTCTTGGAAGGTGGAAGTATTTGATATCAATCAAATTTAATTTAAATACTTAAAAAACCAAATGAGCAATGCGATACATTAACAAAATGAAAGATAAAAGTCATATGATCATCTCAAAGATGCAGAAAAGCATATGACAAGATCCAACATCTTCTTATGATAAAAATTCAACAAATCATGTAGAGAGGGAAGGAACCTCAACACAGTAAAGCCCCGTAGTTAACTTCATACGCACTGGTAAAAGCTTCTCTTTTAAGAACAGACTCTGACCAAGCTTACCCACTCTTGCTACTTCTGTTCCATATAGTTCTGAAAATCCTAACCAGAGCAATTAGGCAAGAAAAAAGAACCAAAGGCATCCAAATTAGAAAGGAGAAGTAAAGTTTTCTCTATCTGCAGATGAAGTGGTCTTATATACATAGAAAAGCACTTGTTACCAGGCAAATTCATTCTATCCCTGTTTTCAGAAAAGCCAGCAACAATAGTTTACCATTATCTTTCTAGGACAGAGAATACAAATTGCATTTTTCAAAAGAAAGCTTGTGGAGACCTTTAGAAGAGATGGATATTATTTAACTTTCATCTAAAACCACAAAATACTCTGTAATATTCTTCAAAGAATAGTATACTGAAATACAAATCTTCCAAAGTTAATCATGTATTACTTTGGGATTGGGATGAAAGTTGCTGCTCTTACCCTCCACCCTCATAATCCTCCATAATAAACAACCAGAAATTAATCCAGACTAGGTCCAGGGCTCTTCTAGCCAAGTCTAAAATAGGGAGAGAGGGTAATGCTTCCTCCTATAAATGGAGATTTTACTCTTAAGCGCTTAGAGCATTCTTTCCTCTCCAGTAATCAGACAGTTCCCCCTGTGGGTAGGCAAATTAACTAATAGGAAACAGAGTTGTCATTCATTATTAGCTCTTCCAAATTTACTGTGACTCATCTTCCTGGAAGCGGTGGACAGTCAAGAATTCTGCTAGAATGTTCAACATCACTGGTCATTTGAGAGATGCAGTTGAAAACAAAGCTGAGATTCCACCTAACCCCAGAAAGAATGGCTGCTATCATAAAATCAACCAATAACAAATGCTGGCGGGGCTGTGGGGAAAGAGGAACCCTGCTCCACTGCTGGCGGGAGTGTAGACTGGTGCAAGCACTGTGGAAATCAGTATGGAGATACCTCAAAGAACTAGGACTGGAAGTCCCATTTGACCCAGCTATTCCCCTGCTGGGCATCTTCCCAAAAGAATTAAAAGAATCATACCACAGTGATATATGTGCACCCATGTTCATAGCACCACAGTTTGTAATAGCTATAACTTGGAAACAGCCCAAACCCCCATATACTGGAGACTGGATAGAGAAAATGTGTTTTTTAAAAATATAAAATGGAGTACTACTCAGCCATAAAGAATGATAAATTAGAGACATTTATAGCTAAATGGATGCACATCAAGGTGATACTCTTAAGTGAAATAAATAGGTCACATATGTGTAAATACCAAATAGTTTCTCTAGTGTGAGAAACTGAAAGTGTAAATAAGGATCAAAATATATAATAGATAATGTGAAATAGTAAGAAAAGGGACAAAGGGGAAGGGGAACTGGGAGGGGTAGGGGAAAGGATAGAAGGGAATGGAATTAATATGAGAAAATGGAAAAAAGTCTTTGTAAATAGAGAGGGGGGAGGGGTTGAAAGGAGGGCAGGAGAAGGGAGAAAAAATAAGAACCAAGATAGATTATGTAAAGGTATAAGTCTCCAATGCTGAATGTCATTATGTTGTATGCCTAAAATGTACCAATAAAATTCATTTTAAAATTAAAAAGGGGCTGGGGATTTAGCTCAGTGGTTCCGCCGCCTGCCTCCCAAGCGCAAGGTCCTGAGTTCAATCCCAAGTACCAAAAAAAAAAAACCCAAAAATTAAAAAAAGAATTCTGCTGGAATGGACTGGTCTCATTTCTGGACTTTTGGGACTGGACTGGCCGATGAGGAAATATCATAGCGGCAAGCATACCCGCAAGTGTTCCGTAGCCGGTGGTTCAAAATTCCAGTTTGGGGCCCCTTGATGGACCGAACATAGCAGAAAATATAGAAGCTCTGGATACCCCTTTATTCAAAACTTCAATGATATTCAGTGAAACACAGAAGCATAATAGCTCTTTAAAGACAGTCAGGAGTTGTGGGTCTGGGTCAAGTCTGTCCAAAAATGTGAAGGATAAAACATAGGAAAACACTAAGAAAGATGGAAAAGAGGGAAAGGGAAGAAATGATCCTATATTTAATGGAAAAATACAGATATTTACATAAAAGATGGGACAAAGAACCTCACATAAACGAGTTTGATTACTAGACCCTTATTTGTCAAACTGCCCAGACAGTGCCCATTTGCAACCAAATATTTATATAAAGACAGTTTCATTGAGTGACCTCAGTTACTATGGTAAGTGCAGCAGGTGTTACCTGAGAGAAAATGTGACCCAAAATGTGTATCTTCCCACCTGTACTTTTTAATGTTTTAATGTTTTAAACATTTATTATAAAATATTTCCACTCAACAAAGTACTTTACCATAAGTCGAGCCCAATGACAGCCCTGATACCCACTACAATTTCTTTATAAAATTCTAAATCTACAGATTCTTGCTTCATTATGCTATATTCTCAGGGTAGAAGTAAAAAAGTTCCTGAGCCCTAGTGTTAATACCAACCTTCCTGTGCTAACCTGTTTCTTCCTGCCTACCTGCGGGCCGATGGAAGTTGCTAACCAGCACCTTTTCCTCACTTGGCCTGACATCTCAGTCTCATTACTTCTGCCATGCAGAGAAAAACACCTAGCTTCTCTCAGAATAAATTAAAATGTATCATTAAGCTGAAGGAATAAATAAGCTACAATATACAAATGAAGTAGAAAAAATTGTTAGTTATTCTATTAATGTGTAAAGATCTTTTCAAGAAGATGACTTGGGGTCAGAGAAAGTGGCAGCCATGTGGGATTTCTTGATTCAAATTTTTTCCTTTTATTCTATTTTAACTGTTTTCTGTTCTCGTTGAAATGCTACCAGAGCGGGGCGTGGTGGCACATGCCTATAATCTCAGCACTTGGGAGACTGAAGCAGGAGGATCACCATGAGTTTGAGGCCAGCCTGGGCTGCACAGTGAGCTCAAGGTCAGCCTGAACTACATAGCAAAACCCTGTCTCAAACAAACAAAACAAAACAAAACAAAACGCTACTCTGATAATTAGAATGATCTGTAATTTTCTAACATGATAAAATATAAATTTAGTATTTTTCCATTGTTTTTCAGATATGAAATGTCTTTAAGATAATAATTAGAAATACCTTCGTGAAATACCTCTGTAGGACACTAAATTTTTCCATCTGTTATTAGCAGATACAAATTTATTCATTTACCGAACATATATTGTGCACCTGCTCTGTGTTAAGAACACTTCTAAATGCTTAAAATACACTGTGATTTTTGAAAGGTCAAAATCTCTGCTGTTGTGTAACTTATATATTCTAATGCAATAGGCTGTCAACTCACAAGCCAAATTAGCAAAAGGGAGACAATTCTGACAAAGGCAAATGTTAAGACAACAAAACAAGAAAGTGGACTGAGATGTATTGGGGGTGAGCTTAATGAAGTTCAAGCAGTGTGGCAAGAAAGGTCTCAATGAGAAAGAAACTGGTGAAAAAAGCCACAAGGGAGTTTAGGGGGAGAATGTCCCAGGTGAGGGGTATGGAAGTGGAAGGGCACTGAGGCAGGAATGTGTCTGGTATAGTAGAGGAGCAGCCAAAACCAGCATGGCTGGAGAAGGGATTGTGGAAAAGCATGGATATAGGATATGAAGCTAGAGCAGTAAGGTGCAGAAGATGAGCAAATTCAATGGCATCTTTGACCTTGACTGAGTAAGCTAGGAAGCCACTGTAGGATTTTGGGCAGAGATTTTGATGTCACTAGATGTCCACCACTCCTGTTCCCTCCCCCAGGGCACACAGGCACAAGCCTGCATTTCTCATCTTTCCTTGCAGTAAGTTGGGCTTGTGCCACTGGGATCCATTCAATAGAAGCGGATCAAAGTGCTGTCCACCACTTCCACACCTGACCAAAAAGAACCCTGTATTGTCCCGCACATTCTCACCTCCCTCTGCCACAGTAACCATGGGAACCACATGTTAAAGATGGGGAACTCACATGTTGAAGTGGAAGGATGCTGAGCCTCCGAGTCGTCACTTAGTGGAGAGCACCTCAGGGAGGCTTTCTGCCTGGAGGATCCATTATGGATTTGTGTGGTCAAAAGGACAATGACTGTGCTAAGTCACTCTGCCTTTGGGACTGTTTGTTATGGCTGCATTCAGCATAGACTAGGGTTGAGGAAGGAGAATACATGGAGAAAACTGGGCAGAGGGTAACAGCCAGGAAAGAGGTAATAGACTATGTCTATTCATTATTTAGAAACAACAATATTGCATGCCTCTGAGAAGCTGTTCACAGTCTATTGCAGAAGACAGAGACATCAACATAACTCTTTCTAAAACATCAGCAGTCTGTTCCACATTAAAGCATTAATAATTAATTATTAGCTATTAAACAATTTTAAATGTTTCAAGAAATTATTGACAGCTGTTTTACAAAGAGAAAGAATGGTCCAGACTGTGAGATCAAACTGCCTACCCTATGACTATGGAGATATATTTATCATCATCTTCTCTCTCTTTTTCTTTGTTTACCTTAGATTTTCACTCTCCTTCCATAATCATCACTACCTGCTTTGTTCTCTCTTTTTTTTTGAGACAGGTTCTCGCTATTGCTTTAAGCTGGCCTTGAACTCACTATGTAGCCCAGGCTGTCCTTGAACTTATGGCAATCCTCCTGGCTCAGCCTCCCCAACACTGGGATTACAGACGTGTGCCACCATGCCTGGCATGTTTTGTTCTTATTTGTGAAAAATGTTTACATATTCTATGTAGATTGGGTGATATCAAAGAGCAAATGATATTGCTTTGTTCATTTTTATATTTGTAACATGTAGTCCAGAAAACCATTAATACTTCTCATAGCATTTTGTATGGAAGGCCTAAGCCTGCCATGTTATGATTTAATAAAAGGGGTTGTGACTGATGTTAGGTGAAAATTCTCAACCATCTGTTTTCATTGCTATGCTATATATCATCACAGAATTACCATTCATAATAACAATAAATGCATAATCATAATAGTTTGGTTTGTAACAGTCTGTTATGTAAACCATTTACCTTATAAAACTGAATTCTCAGAACATCCTTGTAAGATAAGTAAGTTAAAAGTTATGTCATAGGTGAAGTGTACAAACACAAATAGATGTTCCTAAACACAGTGGAGCCTTGGTTTATGAACTTAATTCATTCCACGATTCTGTATGCTCGCAGTTCACTCACAACTGAAATCATGGAACAAACTCTGACCAGAATTATGAAAAAAATTAAGTTCATAAACCGAGGTACCACTGTGACAATATTTTTAGTCAGGCTAAAATGGGACTTAGCTATTGTATTAGAGTTTTCTAGACAAAACAGGCGTGTGTGTGTGTTTGTATACACACACACAAAATAATTATAAAGAATTGCTTCACATGATTATGGATGCTGAAAAGTCCCATAATCTCCTGCCTGCAAGATGGAGACCAGAAAAGCTGGTGGTGTCATTCCAAGGCCTGAGAGCTGGAAGGTCAGTGGTGTGGTTTCCAGTCTAAGCCCAAACAGGCCAAGAGCCTTCCGTCTCCTCCACCATTTTGTTCCATTCATATTTGTATCATTTAGCATTCACTAGAGGAACAAATTAATGGCTACCTGCAAAATCAGGAGTAGAATGCAAAATGGCCACCTGTGTGCTGGAAAGTCAGAGGATCCTGTCAAAGTTCAGGTCTCATGTTGGAAAGCCAAAAGGTCTGCATTGGAATGCTTAAGAGTCTGTACTGGAAATCTGAAGGAACAGGAGATGAACATTCACAGGCAATGGCAAAGACTGGACCTGCTGGAAGAAGAGAAGACTTCCTTTTTCTTTCCCTAGAGTGGGTCTTCCCTCTTCAGTTTGCCATCTATATGTCAATCAAACACAGACATACCCAGAGCTTTTCTAATCTCCTAGGTAGCTCTCATGCAAGTAGAGTTGACACATCACAATTAACAATCACGAAGTCCTCAACAAGGAGGCGCGGCACCACTGAGCTAAATCCCCTGGCCCATAGATACGGGTCTAGTTTTCATCTTTGGCATGTGAAAAGCCAGTTTTTCCAGCACCATTTTTGTTTCCAGTACCAGGGATCGAACTCAGGACCTTGAGATTGCCAGCATGTGCAGTGCCACTGAGGTAAATCCCTGGGCCAACAGAATGGATCATACCCACCCTAACTAGGGTGGACCTGCTATGCTCCCTAGTCTGCTAACTCAAACACAAAATCCCCTCCAGAAACACCTTCACAGGCACACCCAGAAATAATGTTTAATCATCCATCATGGCATCCCATGGCTCAGTCAACTTGACACATTAACCCTTAGATATGAAGGCCATATCTGAGGAAGAAACCACAGCTTTCTCCTTAATTATTCTTATAGTAGTAAGGCTTCTCATTGAGCCAGTACAGCAGAAATTAGGCAATGATCCTGCATGCTTTTAAAACATCTACCTGTATTGACTGGTTTAAACAGGACACAAAGCCAGTTTCCTTTGGAAAAGACTTTCAAAAACTTGCATAATTGGGCTGGGGATTTAGCTCAGTGGTTCTACCGCCTGCCTCACAAGCGCAAGGTTCTGAGTTCAATCCCCAGTACCAAAAAAAGAAAAGCTTGCATAATATTTCTAGAGAATAGAGTAGAAAGAATGAAAGCATAGAGTTTAAAGGAGTGAAAATCAGGGAAAAAATGAGCACAGTAAATGGTTATGCCTCTTAAAAATATGCCACTTCTCACAGCAGAAAAATGCTGATCTCTACACACTTAGTTTCCATGCTCAGGCTCTGGAAGAATGTTGGCCAAGATAAATGCAGGGGAGCAGGGCCAAAGGGAATCTGTGGTTAGCACTGAGGGGCCTGGTGTGGCATCTCCTGCCTAGTTCCCTCAAGGCAAGGTTAAGGCAGATCCCGCTGTCTTCCACTTGTGAAAAGCTCCATGTCTGAAAGGGCAATGGTTCTTCTGTTCAGGTATAGCTGCACAGTTTGCAGTGGTTACTGCAAAATGAAAATGGGGGTGCTCTTATTCATATTAAGAATCTTAAGTGGACAGGGCCCCTTCTAAGCACAAGCCTTGAAGACTTCTTTTCCAATCTGCCTTAACCCTGTTAATACTGACTCATGGAGAATCTTGAAAGAGAAATCTTTAGGGATTGCTCTTAGAAAGCCCTCAGAGTTTCAAGCAAGTAACTTTTAATCAGACAGTAAAGGCGTAGTCTACTGTTTCAACAATAGGTCCTGCCATACCAGCTTTAATGTCAGCCAGACATAGAAAGAACATCACCATTTAGTATATTTGGCAACTATCCTTAAAGTTTTCAGATAGGAGAACAAATATGCAAAATAGATCCTCTTAACTAACAGAATAGAAATGTTTGTAAGTATGTATACAGGAAACTATAAAACAGAAATAAACAGTAAACCTACAAAGATGGGATCTGTGATATCATTCAGAAGAAAATATGGATAAGCTGATAGCAAGAACTACAAGAGAGAAAAGGAGTAACCAATACTTTATAGAAGTACTGACAATTTATAATGAAAGTTTTTTTTTTCAAATTGTATTCTAACTGTATTTTTCTTCTCCATGACTATGGAGAAAACAACTGGCACAACAGAGAAGTGAATGATATTGTATAAATGCTTGCCCAGAAATCCAACCACAGCCGTAACTTAAAGATATATTAAGCACCTTACCTCCATATGGCTGGCTACTATAATAGAAAAATTAAAAACCCTAAACAGAAAGCAAAAAGTATTGGTGAGGATGTGGTGAAATTGGAACATTGTATATTGCTGGTTGGAATGTAAGATGGCGTAGTCCCTGTAGGAAACTGTATGGACAGTCCTTAAAAAATTAAAAATAGGGCCGGGGATTTAGCTCAGTGATTCCGTCGCCTGCCTCACAAGCTCAAGGACCCGAGTTCGATCCCCGATACCAAAAAGAAAAAACCAAAAAACAAAAAATTAAAAATAAAATTACCGTATGGTCCAGAAGTTCCACTTCTGGGTATATATATCCAAGGAGTTGAAAGCAAAGTCTTGAAGAGCTCTTTGTACATCATGTTCACAGCAGCAGTAGTCACAAGCTAAAAGATAGAAACAATCCAAGAGTCCATTGATAGATGCATGGAGAAACAAATATAGGGTAGTGATATAGTGGATGTTAGTCATCATAAAAAGGAAGGGAATTCTGACATATGAATCTTAGGACATTATACTAAATGAAACAAGCCAGTCGCAAATGCACAAGTACTGTATGATTTCACTTTTTAAGATACCTATTTAGAATAGTCAAATTCCTAGAGACAGAAAGTAGTATGGTAGTTGCAAGGAGCTAAAGGAGGGGGGAATGAAATTACCATTTAATGAGGACAGAGCTTCAGTTTTGAATTGTGGATGGGTAGTGCTTTACACAACAAAGTGAATGTACTTAACACCGCTAAACTACACACTTAAAATCAGTTAAGACTGTGAGTTTTATTGTATTTTATCATGATTAAAATATATATATGTTCATGTGACATTTACTGACAGGTATATGTTTTGAGAAATACATTGCTAGACAATTCCATTGCTGTGAGAACAACATACAATGTACTAAGTCAAATTAAAATGGCTTCAATGTCACTAAGTGATGTAATCTCACAGGACTTATCATCATATATGTGTTCTATTGTTGGCCAAAATGTCATTATGCTGTGGATGGTTATAATTTTATATACATATGTATAATTTATTATATATAATATTTATGTTGTATCTGTCTCCAAGAAGGGAACAACAGACAAACAGAAAAATTCAGAGTGTGAAGGTATTGTCCAATGATTGCAGAGAGAAGGTATTCTTTTTTTTTCTTCTCGGGGTACTGGGGATTGAAACCAGGGCCTTGCTCATGCGAGGCAAGAACTTTAGCACTGAGCCACATTCCCAGCCCATTCTTATTTTATTTTGAGACAGGGTCTTGCTAAGTTGTCCAGGCTGACCTTAAGGTACCAATCCTCCTGCCTCAGCCTCCTGAGTAGCTGGGATCACAGGCATGCACCACCATATTCACCTGGAGAGGCATTATTCTTAAAGGAGATATCTAAAAATTTAGGAGAAGGAACAAGCCCCCTTGTTGTATGGTCTGAAGTATATACAATTTCTAGGGGCCCTATTATAGAAAAAGAATTCATAAACTATAAATAGCAAATTGAGAACAATTTAGGTAGGTATTTATTTTAAGAAAAAAATCACACAAATTACAATTTTTAAAGCAAGACCAGAAAACACCCCCAAAATAAGATTTTTTAATTAATATTTTCATGCTTCTTTAAAATGTTTTTTCCTACAATTTTTACCTCCCTACATTCTGGTAATGACTATGATCTTTTATTATTTCCTATAGTGACAATAGAAAGAAAATTCAGTCTTTCCCTTAGAAAAAATTTTCATCCTCTTGCAAGAAAGTACATAGTTGTTAGTAAAGTCATTAATTTCTTGGATCTCATCAAATTTGGGGAAGCACTGACCAGTTACTTCTGGGTGTATGAACTGCTAAGATGTCAGGATCCGAGGGTGAGCCGGTCCCAGAACCCAAAAGGAAGCTCCCCCACTGCCATCCCAGGCTCCTAGGGCAGTGAAGCTCAGCCGGTCCCAGCACCTGGAAGGAAGCTCCCCCGCCACCATCCCAAGCTCCTAGGGCAGAGAAGGTGAGCCACGTGGGCACCAGAAGCACCCCCCCACACACACACCCCGTGGAAATGAGAAGACACATAAACAAGCCTCAAAAACAGACTTCTGGATCACCTACTGCAACCCCAAAGGGAAACGAGATGGATCACTCTGATACTCAACCACCTGGACTCTCTGAACTGGCAATAAAAGAGGAACTGGAAAAAATGAAATCAGAAATAATTACTCAGATAACAGCAAAGATTTTGCTCATGGTGCAAGACATGATTAATAAATCTAGAGAGGACACAGATAAAAAAAATAGAGGATCTGAGGAATATGATGGAATCCCAACATAGGAAACAAATGGAATCCATGAAACAGATACAAACAGATTTCCAAGAGATTAAAAACTCCATTGAAAGTCTGCACAGCAGAATGAACCAATATGAGGATAGAATTTCAGATACAGAAGATAAGATTGTAATTAGTGACCAGAAAAAGAAAAATTGCTTTAAAATTGTAAGGGAACACGAGAAATCAATCCAGCAGCTGCTAGACAATGCAAAGAAGAATAACATAAGACTGATTGGAGTCAATGAAGAAAGAGGAGAGAGTGCAGATGACATAAAAAAAACTCTTCACAGAAGTGATGGCAGAAAACTTCCCAAGGAGGGGAAAAGAACTTGGTATACAGATAAGTGAGGCATATAGGACTCCAGCTAACCTTAATAAAAAAAAAATCTACACATAGGCATATAATAGTTAGGATTCCAGAAATCCAACAGAAGAATAAAATTTTACAAGCAGTGAGAGAAAAGAAACAAATCGCATACAAAGGAAAGCCCATCAGAATCACAGCAGACTTCTCAATGCAAACCCTCAAGGCAAGAAGAGCTTGGAGTGATGTGTTTCAATCCCTAAAGGAAAACAGCCTCCAACCCAGATTGATGTACCCTGCAAAACTATCTTTCAAAATTGATGGAGAAATAAGATACTTTGATGATAAAGAGCACCTCAGGAACTTCATGAATACCAAACTGGCACTCCAAAAAATTTTAGACAATACCCTAGGAAAAGACAATGAGGATAAGAACCCCAGGAAACCCAGCAGAATGAATCCATTGGGCATGACAAATTAAACGCAAACGGGGAGAATCCAACAAAAAGAAAAAGTCATGACAAGGCTTTTAAAACTTTTAACTTCATCTCCCTAATAAGTGTATAATTCAATCTTATTATTGTACTGATTAGTATTTTTCTGATTCTAGAGTTGCACACCATTCCTTGTGCTATACTGGCTATTTATCATCTTCTTATGTCTCCATTTTAAATGGGTTGTCTATTAATGAGCTCTAAGAATTCTTTATATATTCTGCTCATAGGTTATATGTATTGTAAATATGGTCTGTTTAAGGACTACTTTTCATTTTAATGATGTCATTTAAAGTTTTAAATGTTGATGGAATCTCATTTGTCAATTTTTTTCTTTTACACATCATATTTTTTGTATCCTAGGTAGTTCTTACCTACCCTGAATTCATAAAAATTTTCCCTTATAATTTCTTCTGAAAGTTTTATACTTTTAGGCTTTCTTATTTAGGTTCATAGATCCCTTCAAGTTATTTTCATGTATGGAAAAAAAGGGTTGAGGTTAATTTTTTATATATGGATACCAGGTGTTCTAGTGCCATTTGCTGAAGACACTATCTCTTTCTCGGCTCTTGAATTGAGTTTATATTCTATAAAATGCTAATGTTAAATAATCTTTCAAAACTCAGTGGACCATATATGTGTGGTTCTATTTCTAGATTCTCTGTTTTATTCCAATGATCTATATGTCTTTCCTTACACCAACACTGCCTTGATTACTCCAGCTTTAGAAGAAGTCTTAAAATTGGGTGCTAAACGTCTTCCAACACTGTTTTTGTTTTTGGCTTTTCTGGGTCCTTTGTACTCCTACATAACTTTTAAATTTCAATATCCAGTTCTTCATTTATAGCAAGTATACACAGACCTGAATTTTTATATATACCTTGTGTTTTCTAATCCTGCTAAATTCAAGTACAAGTTCTAGGGGCTCCTAGAGATTTCTTAGTATTTTCTCTGTAGATGATCAGTTCATCTACATATAAAGATTTTGCTTCTGCCGTGCCAATCCTATCCTAGTTGTGTCATTTTATTGCCAGACTATTTTGGTGGGGACTAGGTTTCAGAGTTTAATGGACAGATAAAGAGTAAGCATATCTGCCCTTGTTCCCCACCTTAAAGACAAAGCATTGTATCTTCTCCATTCATATAAGGCATTCTTGCTGGAAGTATGGAGTACATGTCTTTAATTTGTTGAGAAGGTTCTGTTCTACTTCTAGTCTCCTGATAGCTTTTACCATGAACAGCTGTAGAATTAAGTCCAATACTTTTTCTCCAACTACTGACAGGATCATAGGGCTTTTTCCTTTCCTCTGTTTAAATGATGACTTTTGGGGGTGGATCTTCCAATGCTGAACCAACACTGCCATCCCTATAACAAAACCACTTTCTACATTCTGCCAGATCTGACTTTCAATAGTTTGTTTTGTTAAACAAATTTCTATCTATGTTCATACTTTTTTCTTCTATTATCTTTATCCAATTTTAGGATTAGCACAATGCTGAGTTCCTAAAATGAGGGAAGAAGTGTTCCTTCTTTTTTCTGCTTTAATTGTTTGATATAATTTATCAGTTAAAATGTTTATGAGCCTGCTGTTGTCATATAAATAGGTTTTCAAGCTAGGAATATACTTTCTTTAATAGGTGCTGTTCAAATTTTATATTTCCTCCAGAGTTAGTTTCATTAAGTTGTCTTCTAAGTTACTTCTTAAAAGTTGTCAAATTTATTTCAAAAAAGATTTTTGTAATATGCTTTCTATATCCTTTTAAATTCTGTAAAATCTGTGAAAAAAAAAAAGATGTCAGGATCCTTTAAGTTTTTTGTTTCAATGTCCTCAAAGTGACAGGTTTAGCTGATTTGTCATCAAAATCCCCCCTGCAGTGGAGTATTAAAGGTTTTATGAGTGCTGAGGGTATAGCTCAGTGGTGGAGCACTTGCCTAGCATGTTTGAGCCTAAGAGTTCAATCCCCAGCACCACCAATAAAAAACATTTATTGTCTTAAATTGTTCATCTAAATTGCTTTGTTTCATAGGTCATTCATTTCTATCTGAAATGTGCCTCAGTCCTTTAATGAATATAAAGAATATAAAGTAGGTACCCTTTGTATACAACTAACTATAGTTTATCATGTGTGTGTATTAAAATGTTTCAAACTTTTTTGTTTGTTTGTTGCTTTTTGAGACAAGGTCTCACTATGTAGTTCAGGCTGGAGTTGAACTCACTGTGTAGCCCAGGGTGACCTTGAATTCCTAGTCATTGCATGTGCCACCACACCCAGCTCAAAAGGTCTTTCTAAAGCACAGTTAATATGATGCATTGTAACTCCCCTGCTCCTTAGCAAACCTCAGGGCTGTCTCTGAGAGGAGGTGAGATGGAAAGACAGTGGGCTCAACTTCCTGAGGCCTCGGAAAGCACTGTACAAGGAGGTGCCCAAGGCTCCAGCCAACCCACTCTGCCGCTGGCTGCAGCACAAGCTGCTCCCGAAAAGCACTGCTTGAGCTGAGGAGTCAGCACTTTGCCAATTGTACCATATTGTAATTGTTTTCCTTTGTTTCATGATCACCTCTTGCCAAACTCCTCCAACTCCTGCTGTAATTGGGTATAATTAAGAATTCTTTGCTTCCTCCTCCCCTCCTCTCTCTTTTGTTGGTCACTTTTCCTGCTCCTCTTACACCCTGGGAGAAGAGCGCTGGGTCCCCCGTTGGCACTGACAGGCTTCATTAACCTGATGGAAATGCTTCTCCCTCTCTGCTCCTCCTTTGGCAGCTACCAATTTCTCTTGTCCTCTAAAGAGCCAAGGCCAGGCCCGGTTGCTGGACCAGAGGGACACAGATGAGTGAGCAGGTGGCCATTATTACAAATCCAACCCTGAGCCTCCCTTTAGTTCATACAAAAAGAATATTTTGACCAAATGAAAACAAACACATTTCTAATGTCATGGATTTGATCTCTATTCTTTGATTGCTTTGGTTTTCCACATGTCTGTAAGATTGTATGAGGGATTGAAGATTTAGGCCACTGCAGGCTTTAAAATAAGTCCATGTAAGTGGTTGGCAGGTGCCTTATCAACACCTTGCAATCACAGTTTTTAGCATATGCAAAAGAGAATTTCTCTTTCAGTGCTATGAAGTAATAATGATTTCAAAAGGCAGTCTGAGGCTGGGGGAGGGTATAGTTTGGTGGTAGAGTGCTTGTTATCCTGCACCCCACTCCCCCAAAAGGCAGTCTGCCCATAGAAAACCTCTGATTTTCTAGTTAGGCTGTAACTAAGTATTCTGAGTAGAGCATGTGAACAGTCTCTGAGAAGAGATGATGTATTAGTTAGCTTTCTTCTAGGTGAGACATAACATCCAACACTCACAACTTAAAGGAAAGGAGAGATTTAATTTGCTTACATTTTCAGTCTGTGGACAGCTACTCTGAGGCAGAACCATCATGGTGGAAGGGCATGGCAGAGCAAAGCTGCTTAGTTCATGGCAACCAGGAAGCAGAGCAGCAGAAGAGTGCCAGAGTGCAAGGGGTGAGGGACCAGACAGAGATCCCAAGGCCATCCTCCATGACCCAGCCAGACACACCCAGAAGTGTGTTTCACCAATCCCCTGTCCTTTTTGGTTATACCTGGACTTTTTGATTACGCTATAAATCCTGTCGTTTAAATCCTGGGGAGAATTTTTATATTTTTATTTTAGCATGCAATCAACCTAGCTGGGTTCAGGATACAAGTTTGGACCAATTTTCTGAGTGTGGTTCTGATATCTGACCCATTTTCAAGTCTGCAGTGCTATTCAGATCCATCCTGAATATGTCCCACCCATGGCCAGCCTGGGACCTGGGTAGTGTCTATCCCATCTGTACTTCTTTAAGGTTGTAGGGTGCCATTTAGGAGTCAAATCTATGTTTGTGCATCTTGGAAGTGTGCTCAGAAGTTCATGAACTTTCCCAAGGTGTTTTCTTTCTGCCCTGTCCCTGATACTTCAGAGTTCCCTGTGTTTTTGCTCATGTGTGTGCATGTGTGCATGCATGCATGCATGTATACCACTGCTGGAGTTTTAGTTACTCCACTCTGTTGCATACTTCTCAGAACAGTGCTCATGAGCTAGGAGGACAAAGAGACAAAAGGCAATGGGGTTTTGTCCCCTCTTGGGGTCACAGCTCCTGTGATTAAAGAGAAAGACTCTCTTGCCCCTGTGTTTTAGGTACTTGAGGGCTCCCACTGCTGCTGCTATAGCTAGGATGACTTGCAGGCTAGGGCCCAAGAGGATGGAGAAAAGGATAAATAAGAGAAAGAAAAATGTAATTTTACCTGAACTTTCAATTAGGCATTCCCTTTCCAGTTGCTATAGCCAGAACCAGAAGAAATTTTCCTAGAGCTCTTTTTTTCTATGAGTGGGGCCCATTTCCAGGTTTAGGACTAATTTAAACTGGCATGGTGATGCCTGTAATCCCAGCACTCAGGGCTGAGGCAGGAGGTTCACCATGAGTTCGAGGCCAGCCTGGACTACATAGCGAGACCTTGTCTCAAAGAAAAGGACTAACAAGTCCAAGACTGGGGTATCCTAGAGGGGCAAAACCAGGAAACTAATCTCCAGTTTGGTAGTCATTCAAATCTAGTCTTACCTCTGAATCTATGTGCTACCATTTACTTTTTAGGGTCCTAAAGTAGCTGCTCCATGAAGATGTAATAGCTGCATGCAATGAGAGAGATAAGGTAGAGATAAGGTAGGATGTGCTGTCTCCAACTCTAAGAGGTTCAGAACTCTTGAACACAAGACATCTTTGAGGCTGTATTAGTACATTCTAATGTTTCTCAGAGTGTACCTAACATGTAAATCAGGAGATAGTGACATCATTTGGAAATAAAAATGTGCCCTCATCATGATATTTGGGTTACTAGTACATACACCTGTTTGAGCCTACATTTGTAGTTTTGTCCGGTGATTTTAAACACGTGTGCATTCTTTTATGCTGTACCTGTGTATTGCTTGAGGCATCAAAATATTGAGATGCATATTATTTTATCTTAAATTACGTACCTTTTATATTCCTTTATCTTGAACATTGGGCATTGTCTTGATGTTTTTGAAATGATGTGTTTTGACAGGTTAAAGACGACTTCCGATCCTTTGACACTCCTTGTCAAGAGGTACTTTAGGGGACAGCCAGGCATTTCACTTTTCATGTAATTTCAGGGACTCTTCATGCATTGTCTTGAGCTTAATAGGCTTGGGGTAGCTGGATCTCTTAAATGGCAGATCAGGGCTCCATGAGTGCTCCTAGAGATCCAGAAGACTTCTGATGGCCTAGCATTGGAAGTTCCCAACCTACATTCCATGGATCAAGCAAAGTCACCAAGGAGCAGCCTAGACACAGGGAACAATGATGGGGGTAAGCTACTCAGAAAGGCCTGGGGGTAGGAATGGCTATGGATGACCTGAAGGACAAGACTTCCTGGGCTCCAGGCATTGGGCAAGCTGCTTAATATGGAGAACTTCTTGATAATTCAAAAAACAAGTAGAGAGGAAATTTGGATGAATTAGTGCATAGTGTATGGTACATGGTATAGTTCTTGTCCTGATTAAGGCTGCCAAGGATATCTTTTGCATGCCTATATGCATGGAGCAAATAAATATTTATTCAATATTGCAGTGTTAATCATTGTGGGTGATAAAATTAATACCTAGTCTCTACCCTTCAAGGTTACAGTGTTGTTAAAAAAAAAAGATACAGTCAATGAATCAAAGAGTGGTTTTCTGAAAGAATAAATAAAATCAATAAACCTTTAGGCAACCTTATCAAAAAAAGGAAAGAAAAGGCACAAATACATGCAATTAAGAATGAAAAAGGTGAAGTCACAACAGACCCAGCAGAAATCCAGAGGATCATCAATACCTACTTTGAGAACCTCTAGTCTAATAAAATGGAAAACACAGAAGAAATGGACAGATTCCTAGATACATACGAATTGCCAAAGTTAAATGAAGAAGATATAGAAATTCTGAACAACCCAATTACAATGAGTGAAACTGAAAATGTAATAAAATATTTACCAACAAAGAAAAGCCCAGGTCCTGATGGCTTCACTGCTGAATTTTACAAGACATTTAAAGAAGAACTAACACCATTACTCTTTAAACTCATCAAGGAAATTGAAAGGGAAGCAAGGCTTCCAAATTCATTCCTGGAAGCAAGTGTTACTTTGATTCCAAAACCGGGGAAAGACCCAACCCAAAAAGAGAACTTCAGGCCAATCTCCCTAATGAACATAGATGCAAAAATCCACAACAAGATACTGGCAAACAGAATACAGGGGGTCGTCAAGAAGATTATACACCCTGACCAAGTCAGATTTATCCCAGGGATGCAAGGATGGTTCAACATTCATAAATCAATAAATGTAATACACCATATTAACAGAGTCAAGGACAAAAAATATGTGATCATCTCAATAGATGCAGAAAAAGCATTCGACAAAATCCAGCACCCATTCATGATAAAAACCCTACAGAAAATTGGAATAGAAGGTCTTTATCTTAACCTGATTAAGGCTATCTATGAAAAACCAATAGCCAACATCATACTAAATGGTCAAAAACTGAAAACTTTCACACCAAAATCAGGAACAAGACAAGGATGCCCACTATCACCATTCCTGTTCAATATAGTTCTGGAAACATTAGCCACAGCAATTAGAAAAGAGAAAGAAATAAAAGGAATAAAGATAGGAAAAGAAGTTAAACTGTCATTATTTGCTGATGATATGATACTCTACATAGAAGACCCAAAAAACTCCACCAAAAGACTTCTAGACTTAATTAACAGATTCAGTAGAGTAGCTGGATACAAGGTCAACACTCAAAAAACAATAGCCTTCTTGTACACAAATAACAGACTCACTGAGAGAGAAATTAGGGAAACAATTCCTTTTACAATAGCATCCAAAAAAATGAAATATCTAGGAATCAGTCTAACAAAGGAAGCAAAAGCCTCTACACTGAAAACTACAGCACTCTGAAAAAAGAGAACGAAGAGGATACAAGAAAATGGAAAGACATCCCTTGCTCCTGGGTAGGAAGAACCAATATAGTGAAAATGGCCATACTTCCAAAACTACTATATAGATTCAATGCAATGCCAATTGAAATTCCAACAATATACTTCACGGAACTAGAGAAAACAATCCAAAAATTCATTTGGAACCATAAGAGACCTAGAATAGCTAAAGCAATTCTAAGCAACAGAGACATGGCTAGGGGTATCACAATCCCCAACTTGAAACTATACTACAAAGCTACTGTGATAAAATCAGCATGGTACTGGCAAAGGAACAGACCTGAGGATCAGTGGAATAGAATAGAAGATGCAGAAACAACTGCAGACATGCTCAGCCACCTCACCTTTGACAAAGGAGCCAACCACCATCATTGAAGGAAAGATAGCCTATTTAATAAACGGTGTTGGAAAAACTGGGTTTCAACCTGCCAAAGATTGAAACTAGACCCATATCTATCACCATGCACTAAACTAAGATCAAAGTGGATTAAAGATATAAATATTAAGACAGAAACACTAAATTTGCTGGAAGATAAGTTAGGTAGAACTCTTGAAGATATTGGCATAGGAAAAGACTTCATGAACAAAACCTCAGCAGCACAGGAACTAGCAGAAAGAATCAACAACTGGGATCTCATCTTATTAAGAAGCTTCTGCACTGCAAAAGAAACCACCAACAGAGCTAACAGACAACCTACAATATGGGAAAAAATTTTAGCAGCTGTACCTCAGACAAAGGACTACTATCTAGAATATACAAAGAATTGAAAAAAATCAGACCCCCCAAATTCAAAGACCCAATTCAAAAATGGGCATCTGAAATGAACAGACATTTCTCAGACAAGGAAGTAAAAGCAGCAAACAAATATATGAAAAAATGTTCAACATCACTCGTCATTCAAGAGATGCAGATGAAGACAACACTGAGATTCCACCTCACCCCAGAAAGAATTGCTGCTATCAAGAAATCAACAAATAAAAATGCTGGCGGGGTTGTGGGGAGAAAGGAACCCTTCTCCACTGTTGGTGGGAGTGCAGACTGGTGCAACCACTGTGGAAATCAGTATGGAGATACCTCAAAGAACTAGGACTAGAGGTCCCATTTGACCCAGCTATTCCCCTGCTGGGTATCTTCCCAAAAGAATTAAAAGAATCATACCACAGTGATATATGTGCACCCATGTTTATAGCGGCACAGTTTGTAATAGCTAAAGCTTGGAAGCAGACCAAGTGCCCATCAACTGGAAACTAGATAAAGAAAATGTGGGTTTTTTATAAAATGGAGTACTACTCAGCCTTAAAGAACAAAAAACTAGAGTCATTTATAGCTAAATGGATCCATATGGAGGCCATACTCTTAAGTGAAATAAATAGGACACACGTGTAAATACCAAATAGTTTCACTAGTATGAGAAACTGAAAGTGTAAACAAGGGTTAAAATGATTAAAATGAATAATTGATCATTTGAAATAGGAAAAAAGGTCCAAAGATGAAGGAATGAAGGGAGGGGAATGGGAAAGGAAAAGAGGGAAAGGAAAAACTGTGAGAAAAGAAAAAAAAATGGAAATGAAATCTATGTAAATAGGGACGGGTGGAGGGAGTGAAGGATGCACAGGTAATGGGGAAAAAAAAATAAGAACCAAGATATCATGTACAGGTACAAACACCCAATGATAAATGTAAACGAATTGTATACCTAAAATGTACCAATAAAAGAGCTAAAAGAATAATAAAAAAAGGATACAGATATTTATAAATCAAGAATTGTACAAAAATTGCCATAGAAGAGCTTTATGAGCTCAGAAAGAAATATCTATTTTAGTCTCAAACTATTTGTTTGATTTAAACATTTACTTTTCTTCTGAATCACCCGGGGAACTTTTTAAATATAATAACCACTCCCTTAGATTCGGTTTAATTGAATTGATTAGTTCATCAGGTTGTTTGTTAATTTGTTTTTGATACTGGGAATTGACCACACAGCTTTTACACTGAATTACATCCCAACCCCTTTAAAGTTATTTTTCATTTTGGGACAGAGTCTCATTATGTCCGTAAATTACCCAGGCTGTACTCACACTTGCTATCCTTCTGCCTCAGCCTCCCAGAAAGCTGGGATTATAGGCGTGTACCACCACACCCAGTTCTCCTCAATATTTATAAAGAGCTCTCCAAATAGTTCTAAAGAGAAGCCACCATTGTGTCTAGGGCCCCATTTTCTTGCTAAGCAGACTCAACTAGATTCTATTGTGCATGGTATAGATTTTCCTGGGAGTCAAGGATATAGCAGGTCTCAGAAGGGCCAGGGATTTGTAGTTTTAAAAATTGCTCTTGTGATTCTTATCATCAGGAATGTTAACACTGCCTTGTTCCAATTGTGTCCCGGTACTTAACAAAAACTCTGCTCTGAATCTAAACTCTCTCCTAATCTCAAACAGGAGGGCAGCCTCCCCCACACCCGCCCAGACAGCTCTGGATAGAAGACTAACCCAAGGTTTCCTTCCATTCCCACCCTAACACCTATTTCAACTTTTAATTCTAAAACCCATTCACTTACAGTTCTGGGAAAAGGCCCCATTTTAGGCCTATTCCCTCGTTTTTTCCCTCTTTGCCTCTCTTTCTGCTTATTCAGCCCAACATGAGAGTTCTTTAGTTTTCCAGAAGGCAGACCTCTGCTTCAATCCTAATTTGACTTTCAACAAATTGTTTAATCTCGCTAAAACTCCCCTCTCTTTATCTGTAAAATGCAGATAAATAACACCTGCCTTATAGAATTGTTTGGAAAAATTAAAAGGACAATATCTGGAAGGCATTTAAGGTCAATAGATGCGATAAGCATTCTGTGATTCCAAGCCAGGATTTAATCCCAGAAACACCAGTCTACACGCCTGTTTTAGGAAATCTAAGATTTATTTGACAGTCTTATAAAGATGAAAGAAAAATCTCACCTTCTAAAAAAGTATGAGGAAAAAATATATGACAAGAGTGGTTTACTGAGATTTTTGGTCTTTTTTCCTTCAAGTAATCTATGAAAATTTAGAAAGTAAATTTTAAAACTTTAGGGCTACTTTTTATTTGCATGTTCTTATGACTGTGTGTGCATTGAAGGACTGTTATCAACAGATGTTTCATATTCTTTCTCTTTTTTGACCTCAATTATAAATCTGCCATTGTTTGCTCTATTTTTAAGAACTTGTCTTTCTTTCTAATTCATCACTACCTTTTCTCTAGCCTTTAGGTTTCATAAATCCACATTTTCTTACTCTAGAAGAAGTAATCATGTGTATGGACGATTTCAGCTTTATTATTTCCAATGTTAGAAAATAAAGAATGGGTTTTTTGGTTTTTTGTTTTTTTTTTTTACAAAAACCCTTTTCATATATTCCTTGGCTTCCATAAGCCCTCTTGTCAAAGTAGGACATAACCTACTTTCATGTCAGTTATTACGAAGGATTAAAGAAAGGGAAAAATACTCCTAACCTAATTTTTTAAATCATTCCTTTTTTAGTAGAATGGGAACTAAGGGAAATGTAGCTCTCAATGAAAAGGGGAAAAGAAGAATGATCATATATTTAAAAAATATATTCACGTCCAGATGAAAAAGGCAATATTAAGGAAAGAAAATGTTTTTATCAAAACTGATTTATTCTTGGAAAATGAATGTCTGTAGGCATGTGTGTTTCTAATTCTCTAGATTTAGGGTTTTAAACTACATTACTAATAGAAACCATGATTAGAAATTCATTACTGAGATGTCTTGAGAAGAAAAGGCTAGTGCCTTTCTTTTCTGACAAAGCCCCATTTCCTCCGAATCCTTTTTTGGTTGGGAAGAAAAAACAATCCTATCCCTCTCTGTGAGCTTCTTTTTGTGGAATTTTCTTCTTTGGCCTTTTTTTCTCTCTTTGGTGTGGCTAGCTCTTCCTCTCCCTTTGGCATGGGTTCCTGCCATAACAACACATCATTTTTAATTTCTCACTAACCTATAAACATGGCAACCAAAATGGAATAGAAAATGCTTCACTTAAAAGGAACATCCTCTTCCAGCCAAACTTTTTAATTCTGTCCTCCTACAACTTCTAGTGAACTGAATTGTTTCCTGTCTGTTTTTTGTCAGAACACCAAGGAAGTAGAACAGAACAAAGTGAGCAAGAAAGGGCTTGCTTTGGTTTTTAAAGAAGCAAAATTTCAAGTCCTGATTAGAATGTAAGAGCAGCATGCATACATATTTGCCAAAGTACTGCAGGGCCACCCTGCCAATGTGTGTGCATCATGATATCCATTCTTTTTTTTGAGACAGGATCTCACTATTAGTTCAGGTTGGACTTGAACTCACTATGTAGCACAGGCTGGCCTCAAACTCACGGCAACCCTCCTACCTCAGCCTCCTGAGTGCTGGGATTACAGGCATGCACTACCACACCTGGCCCATGATAGCCATTCTTGAAGAGGATATTTTGGCTAAAATAGTTGGAGAGGGTTTCCTTTGTCTTCTTTTCCATTGGTTGAACAGAATGAGGTGGCAGCATTGTGCTTTGTCACCTAGCATGCAGAGCATTTCTGTCTAAAAAGTCTTTATCCTTAAGTTTCAGATGACATAAGTGAATGAAGGCCCTTCTTTATCAATATGACAGGCCCACAGTGCGGCTGAGGACATTTCTTTCAACAAGTGGTAACCCCAGCAAATGGTGAGCACACATAAAATTCTGTGAGAAGAAAGTCCATCAGTCACAGCAGAGGGAAATCTCAACAGTGAATATGCAGGGACAGAGCAAGGGAGGGGACAGAGAGGTCCCGTTGGAGCTGGCACCTGGCCCTGAGAGCCCAGATGGGAAGAGGGAGGTTGGAGTGATGAGCTCGTCAGGAAGGCTCTCTAGACACTACCTGTATCCACTGCAGAGTTGCTTTCCTGGAAGTATACGGAAGAGAGAGGCTTGCTGAAACCAGGGAGGGGACATCAGTCACACTATTTTTGTCACAACCTCCCTAATTTCTAATGCACACGTACCTAACAGGGAAGGTCGTTGGCAGCCATAAGCAAGATACTGCATTGACAGACACTTCCTTGGGATGGACCGAGGGTTTCCAAAGAGCAGCAGTAGGACCAAGGAAAAGTTCAAGGGCGGTAGGTAGATTTCAGTCTAACCCAGAGAAGAGCATCCTACCAAATGGGGACCCAGCCCAAGCTGCCTTACTACAAAAATGCCTCTCCACCAGCCCATGCATCTGGCAGCTTCCCTAGTGATGTTTGATGTGTTACAGCTCAGCCCTGCCTGGTCCCAAAAGCAGATCAACCCTGCAGGCAGCTGGATGATAGTTGTTCCTCCCTGAAAGCAAGGGGGTTTAGGCAAGTCTTGGTGTCCCTTGACCCAGCCTGGGTCACCATGAGTGTTGCATCTGGGCTCACCGCTGCAGAAAAGCCCTGGTTCCCCCAGCCCTGGGCTCTCCTGCTAGACTCCCAAAACTCAGTTTCAACTCACTTTCCCCAGGAGGAAGAGACTCTGGGGACCCTGCCTGGTGCAGTTTGACCCTGTCCTGGTGTTCGATTCTGGGAACGGCCACATCCCCCAGCCGGCCAGCTGCGGGGGGTGGTGTTTCCGCGTCATTCCTGATGATCACATTATGTGACAAGGGAGGACAAGTCCTGACCTGGTGCCGTCCAGAGCTCTGCCCCTCTCCCTGTTCATCTGCACCTGAGTTGACTCAGGGTTTGTGTCCTCAGACTCCTCACCACCACTGCTCCAGGGCTTTCCCTGTCTCACTTGTACTCCTCCCTACTCCGGATACTTTTGGCATGAGTGTCCCCACTTGCCCCTTCCGGTTAGAAGTAGAAGGAGAGCTTAATTATGTCTCCCTGCACATAATTCTGCCTCCTTTGCCAAATCTTCAGCACATAGCTGATCCCCGAAAATCTCCAGTGGAGGGATTTTTTTTTTTTTTTGCTTGCCTTGGGGACATATAGTGCTTGTGTACTGGACAGGTCAGTCCCCAGAAAGCATCCTCAACCTGGGACAGACAAAGAGTAGACAGACAAATGATCTGGCTCCCTGATTCCCTGGTTAACTTAATTCTGAGCCATGGCTTTGAGAATTTCTTAGTTGAAACTTGGTGCAAAACCATAAAACTGTAATCCCAGCTGCTTGGGAGGCTGAAGCAGGAGAATTTCTTGAGCCCAGGAGTTCAAGGCCAGCCTGGGCAACATAGTGAGGCCCCACCCCCCAAAAACAATTACCTTGTGAGATTGAGCTCTATTTTCCCACATGATAACTTGCTTAATAATGAATCTTTTATTGGATTCCTTCCCTTCTCTCTCCTGTCCACTGCTTCCAGAGTTTCCTGGGACACTGTCTCAAATAAGTTCCTTGTACTTGAATCCTTATGGCAGGATCTTCCATGTGTGAGACTTAACACAATTCCCAGCATGTAGTAGGCATTCAATTAATTAATCAGGTCCTTTAACAAGTTCAGTCTGGCCTTGAATTCACTGTGTAGCCTAGGCTGGCCTAAAACTCACAGTGATCCTCTTGCTTCAGCCTCCTGAGTGCTTGACTATAGGCATCCATCCCTACATCCAGCTAGGAGCAATAATTGCCCTTTATAGAAATACATAGCTTTCCACCGAGGAGAACTGGAAAAGGAGCTGTCTGATGGAAACATGAAAAAAGGGCCTTTTCTCCTCTGAGCGCCAGTGTGCATTCAGCTGTGAAGGGGGAGGTTGGGCCCACAGGTTGCTTATGAAATCATTCACTCTTGAGCCAGCATATTGCCTTTTATGGACACTGCAGCCCAGACTGCTGTGTAGGGAGTGATTTTCTATCAGGTTCTGTGTAGTTCACAGCACAGCCAGAAGATTTCAGACTCCAGAGTGCTGTATCATAAACACTGTGATCAAAGTCATGGGTGAAATGAGGTTGTAATTACCCCAGGGCTGGCATGCTAGTCCCATCTCTCGTGGTGTGTTGGCACTGCGTGCATGTTTCTGTGTCACCCATGAGGAAATGAGTCATGCCAAGGACATGCTGCAGACGACGGCTGCCTTCTTGGTCGAGATCAGGAAACAATGTTCCTGACCACTCTGCCTGTAGCTCTGATCTCGTCCCAGTTTTAGCCCCTCCATGCTTTTTGGTATTGTCATAGGAGGACCAGACCCCATGGTTAAGGAGCTACACCATTTGTGAAAGGGAGGTTGAAGAAATTGAGCATTGGTGAAGTAAAAATGAAAATGTGGAAATCAAATTGTTTTCCTACCAACTGAATGTTTCCTAGGAGGGAACAGAACCAGATTGTTTTCTTGGGTAAGTACTACGATTTTTAGTATAGCTGAGCATGTGCAAAATGAGGTCTCCGTGTCCAAGGAGCAGCCCTGCCTGGAAGTCTCTGAATCCCACATCTTTTTATTATTATTGTTTATTATTGTTGTTGTCATTCAGTTTTTTGAGACAGGGTCTCGCTATGTAGTTCAGGCTGGCCTCGAACTTGAAGTGATCCTCCTGCCTCAGCCTTCCAGGATTTCAGATGGGTGCCACCATGCCCGGCCCCACATCCTTTTTATCCAAGCAGGAGCCCATGGAATTGATGAGTCAGGATAGCCCAGGTTGCACCCGGAGTCTAGACACACTCATGGGCCATGGCTGATGCTTGTGGCAGGGGCACATACACAGGCAGCACATCACCTGCCGAGGACTGTGGCCTTGGACTGTGGCTGGCTGTGGATTCACCAGTGTTTCGCATTTTGGAAGTTCAGAAAAGAAGTAGCATCGAGGTCGAGTGGACTAATGTGTGACTACAGGAAGTGAGTAATGTGTGTTGAGTCAAAGACATCAGCAGTCATGTCTGTCAGCCCTAGAACTGGCAGAAGGGACAAGAGTGAATTTAGAAGTCAAGAAGAAACATGGAACTAAGCACTAAGAGAGAGAAAAGAGCTCAGTCCTCAGAACTAGAATCAAGGTTCAAGAAAAACCAGCAGCAAGGCAGAATTGTTGAGGACTTGCTCAGCCTATTGAACTGAGTTTTTATAATTTCTGGCCACTAAGAACAGGATTGGCCCCAACTGAGGTGGAACATTGGACTTTTTTGCTGGGTCTATAGCAGGAGCACAAGAGTGCATTAAGAGATGGGAGGAAAGCTGGGCACAGTGGTGCACACCTGTAACCCCAGCTACTTTGGAGGCTGAAACAGGGGGATCACTTGAGCCCAAGGGTTCAAGACCAGTCTAGGCAACATATAAGTTGTAATCAAAACATACGGTGATGTTTAAATAAAACTTTAACATTTTTATTACATTAAAAGACACATTGCCATTAACTCCCCCATCCTCCCTTTCACTTTGAACACACTTATCCCACCATTTTTGCCATTTTCTGAAACTGTTCTGGAAGTCCTCTTTCCGGAGTGTCTAGTGCTGTCTTGGCTGCCTTGATGTTCTAAATCCATTCAAAATGCTTACCTTTCATGGCCATTTTGACTTTGGGGAATCAGAAGTCACTCAGTGCCAGGTCCAGCGAAGGTGAAGTGGACACATTGTTGTGTTTTTATTGAACAGAAATTGCCCTAAATGTTTTTGATCAATTCAGGATATTGAGGCAGCCACAAAAAGACACTCATGAAAGAGGACTTCCAGAAGTGCCCCAGAAGGTGAAAAGGACAATGGGATAAGTGTGTTTGAAGTGAGGGGGAGGATCTTTCCCCCCAAAATAATAATATTTACTTGGGAACAGTAGACCATTGCAATGGTATACATGTGCCATAGCAAAGGATAGGTATATTTATTTTTTTAATTTACTATTACTTAAAACTTTTTTCTTAGTACATATTTGCAGTACATAATGATTGCATTCATTGTAGGGAATTGGTACATGTACATAAGAGGGAGAGGACTTTGAGGGGGATTAATGACAATGTGTCTTTGACTATAATAAATTTTTTAAAATTTTTATTTAAACGTTCACCATGGTTTTGTAAAAATCATATCTCATAGTAGTAAAATCCCCTATCTAAAAGAAAAAAAAAGGGAGGGAATGGGTGAGAGGGCAGGCACAGAGACAGAGATGTGGTGAGTCACACAATAAGTAATGCCCAAGAAAAAAAATGGCCACTTCTAAGGAATAAAGGAAGAGAAGTGTTCCCCTCTCTAAAGCTAAAACACATAATGAAATGGCCACTGGATCCTGTAGCAAAATGAGAGTAAAAGTAAACTTGATTCTGTTTTTAAAAATAGGATCAGCTGGGCAAGGTGGCACATGCCTGTACTCTGAGTATTGTGGGGGGTGAGGCTGGAATATTGCAAGATCGAGCCCAGCTTGGGAAAATTAGTGACTTAGTGAGAATTTGTCTAAAAAAAAGCCCCAAAAAACAAAAGAGGCCTGGCATGATGAACACGCCTGTAATCCCAGGACTTGGGAGAGTGAAGCAGGAAGATCACTGAAAGTTCAAGGGCAGCCTGGGCCACATAGTGAGTTCGAGGCCCGCTTGAACTACACAGCAAGACTCTGTCTCAAAAACAAACAGGTGGTAGGGATGTAGCTTAGTGGCTTAGTGCAAAGGCCCAGGTTCAAATCTTAGTACTGCATTTAAAAGTGGATCTTAGGGAAATGAGAGGTTTAAGTAAAAAATTGGATTCTAAAGAGATTGTTTTTGGCATGAATCCTTGGCTGTCATCTATTTTATGTTTTTATCAACATTTGGATGAAACTGTAAGAGGTATAGTTATCAAATTAGAGAATGATAAAATTCTGTGAAGATTACAAAACTCTGCAAAAAGAATTCTGAGGAATTTGAAATTTAAAACATAATGCCATTTTTACTAGGACCAAAAAGTAAATACTTAAGTAAAAATCTAATAAAACATGCACAAGGTTTGCATGAAGAAAACTACAAAACTGAATAAAGAAGGGATTGGGACATAGCTCAGTGGTAGGGTGCTTGCCTAGCATGTTCAAGGCCTTGAGTTCAATCTCCAAAAAAAGGTTTTAAAAAGATCAAAGAAGAGCTAACTCTATGAAGAGACATTCCATGTTCATGGATAGGAGGACTCAATAGTGTCAAGATGTCCATTCTTCCCCACCTTGATACATAGATTCAGTGCAAACCGAACCACTATCCTAACGAATTAGTTTATAAATATTGACAAATTGATTCTGAAGTTTATATGAAGACCAGAATAGCCAGCACAATATTGAAGAATACAGTTGGAGGACCGATGCTACCTGACTTCCAGACTTATCATAAAATTACAGGATTCAAGACAATGTGATATTGATGAAAGAATAGTCAGACCAGTGGAACAGAGAGGGGAGTCCAAAAATAGTCACATAAGTATAATCAACTGACCTTTGAAAAAAAGGATCAAAGGCAATACAATGAGGAAAGATAGTATTTTTAACAAGTGGTGCTGGGATACCTGCCAAACAAACATTAATCTAGACACAAATTTTATACTATTCACAAAAACCAGCAAAATGATTGCAGACTTTAAGGTAAAACAAAAAGCTATAAAACACCTGGAAGATAACAGGAGAAAATCTAGATGACCTTGAGTTTGATGATGACTTTTTAGATCCAGCTGCAAGCTCAGTGCATGAAAGAAGAGATAAACTGAACTTCATTTAAATTAAGTGTTTTCTGCTCTGTGAGAGCCAGTCAGGTGAATGAAAATACAAGCCCGGGTATGGGAGAAAATATCTGCAAAAGACACATCTGACAAAGAACTGTTTTCCAAAATATGCAAAGAATCCCTAAAATTCAACCATAAGAGAACAACCTGAGCCAGGCATGATGGTGCATGCCTGTAATCCCAGCCCTCTGGGAGGCGGAGGCAGGAGAATGACAAGTTTGAACCCAGCCTGGGCAACTTAGTGACTTAGTGAAATCCTGTCTCAAAATAAATAAAAAATAAAAAAGGGCTGGGACTTAGCTCAGTGCGAAGAGCCTGGGTTCAATGCCCAGTATTACACACACACACACACACACACACACACACACACACACACACACAAACCACCTGATATTAAAATCAGTCAGAAGCCTGGTGGCATACACCTATAATCCCAGCACTCTGGAGGCTGAGGCAGGAGGATTGCCGTGAGTTCAAGGCTAACTTGAACTACATAGAAAGCTCCTGTATAAAAACCCAAAATAAATAAATAAAATGGATCAGAGCCTCTAATAGACACCTCACTAAAGATATACAGAGAGCAAATAAGCATATGAAAAGATTGTCCACATTATATGTCATCAGGGAAATCAAACTGAAGCAACTATGGGATGTAACTACACAGGCATTAGAATATCTCAAATACTGCATGCTGACACCAAATGCTGGCTGAGCGGTGATACTCAGGGACTGTCCTTCATTGCTGGTGGGAACCAGAATGGTCCAGCTTCTTTAGAAGATAGCTTGACAGTTTCTTACAAAACTAAACATACTCTTACCATACTATCCATCAATTTTACTACTTCAATTTACCCCAAAGAGTCAAACTATGTCCACACACAAAATAAATGCATATTTATACCACACATAGGGATATTTATGCAAACTGTATTCATAATGCCAAAACTTGGAAGCAACCAAGGTGTCCTTCTGCAGGTGAACTGTGGTACACCCACATGATACAGCATTATTCAGTGCTAACTGAATGAAGGTCCCACGTCATGAAGACATGGAGGAAACTGAAATATATGCTAAGTAAAAGAAGCAAATCTAAGAAGGGTAAACTACATTGTGTGATTCCAACTTCATGAAATTCTGAAAAGGATAAAATATGGAGAGAATAAAAAGATCAGTAGTTGCCAGGGGTTGGGGGAGACAGGGATAAATAGGTAGATCACAGATACTTAGGGCAGTAAAATTATTCTGATGTGTGACTATAAGCCATTCAATTTGTGGTCATCTTTTACAATATCCATTGGAAACTAGCACAAGGACCTTAACATCATGCTCAGTGGTCTTTCCCTGAGGCTGGAGATGGAACCCAAGGCTTCGGGCATGCTAGGCAAATGCTGTACCACTGAGCTGCACCACCAGGCCAGCATTTTGGCTCATATCAAGTGGACAGAGACCTTAAGAGGACACAGTAGCCACAGAGAAAACATAGTCTGAGCACCTCTAAGAATTAGGTTAGGGGAATAATGTTGCTGCAGGAAGAAACGTGAGTTAAAATATAATTAGAGCTCATTGAAGATTTGATTACAGAGCACCTACACACACACACACACACACACACACACAACTTTCTGGAGTTAAATGAATTTTAACTAAAATATTAAAAGACACAGTGGTCACTGTTTAAGACCCTACCTAGTGTTATGGAACAAAAATAGAAAAGAAACTAGGGATAAATGATATGATATGATAAGGATAAATATTTACCACTAAAAGCCAAATCTTCACTGCTTTGATACATGAATCTCATTAAAATATGAACAACAGGAGTAATGAGTGAACTTAAAAGTCACAAGTGCATATAACAAACAGTTTGGAAAAATCAATTATTGTTGTCATTTTACTTTCTGTAACATTTTCAAAGGAAGTTGGAACAAGTTTGGTTCAACCCTAACATACAAAAAGAATCCAAGAAACTTTTTGCATGTGCTTTCTGCCGGGACTCAGTTTGATCATATGGAGTTCAAGAACAACACCGGGTTTCCTGGCTCTCGAGACAGGAGGCTCGGAGTGAGATGTGAGACACATCGGCTGGAGAGCAGCCCCGCTGTCACCCCACCTCACTTCCCCAACACCGTCTCAGAGGATAGGTCTTGCCTGGGAAACTCAGAATGAAATAATGGCCTGAAAGGAAGTCAGAGCTTTGGCAAGGATGCCAACATGCTGCGGGGCCTTGGAGCCACATCAAAAGGATGGCTGAGAGGAAGGGAGGGTGAAGGGCGCTCTGCCGTTTAATAACAGAGGCGCACTGTCACTGGTCTTGGCTCTATTCTCTAATCGCAATTTGTCCCTTTGACCTCATAACCAAAGCTGTGCAGTGGAAGTTTGAGGCAGGAAAGAATGATCACTGCTGTGAAGAATAACTCTGGAATTTAGTTGAGCAGATTTTAACCAACTTAGAAATTCATCAGGAAGTTTCCATGGGAAGAAGATATGAAGGGCTAGGCAAGAAGGAACCAATTTGGTTTGTTTTTCAAAAAACTGTAAGTTCTAATTCTCATCAAGGGCTCAAGATCAGCACTTAATTTTCATACCTTAGAACACTCTGGGCAACAGGAGTAGAGCATGGAGGGGCTGTGATGAGCCAGCTGGTATTGGGCAAGGAGTGGTTAGGAGCCAACAGCCAGACTGAGGCAATGGGTGGGAGATGATTCCAGGTCATCTCAGACAGAGCCGGTGGGAAATCAAGAACAGTAAGATGACGTACTGAGGGGCATAGAGAACACATGTGCAAAGTGGCACATGTACGTGGACACACATACAGTGTCTGAATGTTGAAAGCAGGTTTGGCTATGGCTAACTGGAGATCAAGAAAGTTGAAGAATCACTTAGGGTCATTAGTCTAAAAACATTTTTAAAATGAGGATGGAGAGGAAGCTAGCCAGTGGGAAATAGACTCAAAAATAAGACAGAAAGCAGATTCCATTCTCTGGATGAGACACAGGATGAGTCCCTCAGGGTACTGCAACCCTGGGAACCATATTATCAAGCCCCACTATGAGGTATAGACTCTGATAAGAATGTTTGAAAAGGAGTCATCTCAGAAAATCCAGGACCTATGCCTGCTGGTATCAGCAGGGTTTTCCACTTTGGCACTGTTGACACTTCAGGCCAGACAATTCTTTGTTGTAGGAAGTGCTGTCTTGTGCATTAGAGGATGTTTCCCTTCATTCTCCTCCCCTTCAGTGCTTTTTCTTTCTCAGTTGTCCCTAGGATGGGTACACTGTCCACACTTCTTTTTCCTTCCCCTTGTCCTTCCTCTTCCTATCCTCCTCCTTCGTCCCTTCCTCTTTTTTCTCTTTCTCCTTCTTCTTGATGACTTAATCTAATTTCATGAATGGTCTCTTGAAGTACCTAACTCCCCATGTAACTAACTCCCAAGGTGATATTCCAAACAAATGGCTCCTGGAATAGTGGCAGCATTGGCTGGATCCCTGGAGCCATGGAACCAGCTAAAAAACTTATCTTGAAAACCAACTTCTTTGTGCCTGAACGTACCTCTGAATGTTTCCTCCACACTTCTGAATGCATGCTCATCATTTCTGGGTGGATTTTCTTCTGGTTGCTTAAGACGAAAATGTTCAAGACTGACTTTTCTCCCTGTGCCAGAATGAACTCCTGCTTTTTATTGATAGGATCATCTTAAATGTCCTTGAAGTTAGAAAGGTCTGGGACACCCTTGTCTTCTCCCCCAGATAGATACTTGGTCCTTATGTCTGGGCTGTTCTCACTGCAGTGAGTGCATTCCATTCTACGTGTGCAGGAGCCCCATGCCCACTCACCAATACTGGTAAGACCTTCTTCAGCTCCTTACGGGATGCTTTTCTCTCCACCCACTTCCATTCTACACACTGATATCTGTCCATCCTCCATGTAGGCCCTTGTTGCTCAGAAAGAGCTTCACTGGCTAAAGGAAAAAGTCCAAACTCTTTATTTTGGCATCCAAGGCTCTCTACATTTACACTTTGTGGCCTCAAGTGACTCTCATGTGTATGCCATGTATTTTCCTTCTTCGGAAATGTGGGTAGGATCAGTGACTTCCTTTCAACTATTAAAATATGGCAAAGCTGGTGGGAGGGTAGCATTCCTGTGATTTCTATATACATGTAGGTATCTCCAAATAAATACAGTACCAGATATAATAGCTCCATCTTTCGAGCACACACTGGAGAGACTGCTGCTGTGGAAGAGGGAAGCTGCCATGTTGCGAGCGGCCATATGGAAAGGTCAGTGATAGTAACCCCTGGTGGCTGAGAATAATGCTCAGCCAACAGCCGGTAAGTGAGCTGGGACCTTAGTCCTATGGGAGTCACACTCCCCAAGGAGACAGACGCTTTCAAGCACCTGAGGGAGCCTAGCAGTGGATCGCTCCCCAGGGAACCTCTTACAGGCCTGCAGCCGAGCCAACACCTGAATTTCAGCCTGATTGGACCTTAAGCAAGGATCTAGGTAAGCTTTATACAGATTTGGGCCTACAAAAGCCATGAGGTAATAAATGTATGTTGTTTTAAGAGGCTAAGTTTGTGGTAATGTGCTGCACAGCAATAGAGAAGTAAGATGGATCTCAATTTCTGTCAAATCTGAGTTACTTCTTTTATATTAAGCAGAAAAATAAATGGATGGATGACAATGGCTTGAAGTCAGTGCTATTTCCAGAAGTTGTAACACAGAGGCTGTTGGAGAAGCAACTGCTGGGAACTGAAAAATCTCAGGCATTCAGGGACCGTGTCAAAGGCAGCCAACCAAGCAAGCCCAGCTCCACTGGGGGCTGTGCTGCACATTACATCGTGGGCAATAGGCGCCAAGTGGGAAGGGAGTTTGCCACACAGCTTGAGACACCTGTCGGCAAACCTGCACAAGCCAGCAGCAGGATGAAGGCACCAAGCAGACACAGAAGAAAGGCATACATTGAGGTGGGAAGGGTGACTCCAAGACTAGACCACATCCACGCCAAAGGCAAGGAAGAAGACAGGAGAGCCGCAGTGTCTCTGGAGAGCCCACCAAGGCGAAGCAGCCAAGCAAAATCTTCACGCACCCCTTCAGTCACCCCCTCATTTATTCAGCCAGACAGCCAGAGTGATTGAGCAATGTCTGCATGCCAGGCACGGCTGGATGCCGTAGGTCAGTGATGGCGAGCCTTCTAGAGACCAAGTGCCCAAACTGCAATCCCAAACCCACATATTTATCGAAAAGGGCCTACACTGCAATTAAACCTGAGTAGTGAGGTTTTAGTTTAGAAAAACAACCATTATCCGACGCTTGGCTGTTGGGGTGACTTGGCTCGAGTGCTGACAAGGAGGGCTCTGTGTGCCGCCTGCAGCACACATACCATAGGTTTGCCAGCGCTGCTATAGGTGAACCCTGCCATGTTTTGCATCCAGCTCACAGATGCTCAAAGCCTACGCTTTTTGATGATATTTCATTATGTGATTTGGGGAGCACAGTTAAGAGGGGGCTGAAAGAATTAAGGAGCAGGGTTAGAGCAAAACTCCTTCCTTTACCACTGATTTGATTACAGTGAACATATTTTCTCATGTTTTCATTTTATTTATTTATTTTTTTTCTGGCACCAGGGATCACACTCCATGCTTACATTTTAAAAAGAGGAAAATTAGGGCCAGGGATTTAGCTCAGTGGTTCTGCCACCTGCCTCGCAAGCGCAAGGACCTGAGTTCAATCCCCGGTACCAAAAAAAAAAAAAAAGAGGAAAATTGACATGAAATGGATGGTAAACCTAGCATTCATTCTAGCAAGAATTAATATTCCTTGAATTGCACACACTGTTTAGAAGAAATTTCCATCTATTTCCATAAAAGATACATTTTCAATATTTTTCCAAGCTTGTGTTATAAAAACTTTCAAGCATGCAGAAAAGTTGAAAACATTTGGCAGTCAGCACTCATATGCCCACCACCTCTAGTCTATGATTATTTTACAAAGCTTCTTGTTTAACATAACTGGCCATGTGTTCTTCCTCTTACTAGTCCAGATAACTTTCAAAATAAATTGCAAGCATCCGTATATTTCCCCCTAAACACACTAGTGTATGTATCATTAGTGAGAATGCAGCATTTGTTGAGTTATTTTTGAGATAAAACTGACATAGCACGATGTGTCCAGACTTTATGTGGATCATTTCACAAATGGCAGACATCTGTGGAACCCTAATCCCTATTACAGAAGCACAGTGCAGCACATTTCTATCTTTCAGAAAGTGGCCAAAGGAACCAAGACTGCCAGCAACTTAATTTTGGATTTCCAGCCTCTAGAACTGGGAGAATGCATCATTGCTGTTATTTTGGGTTATTTTGGTACTGGGGATTGAACTCGGGACCTTGCTGTCTTGAAGCAGGCAGTGGAACCACTGAGCTAAATCCCCGCCCTATTTTGGTTTGTTTAGACAAGATCTTGCTATGTAATTCATTTGGGCTGGACTTGAAGTCACTATGTAGCCCAGGCTGACCTTAAACTCACAGCAATCTTCCTGCCTCAGCCTCCTGCGTGCTAGAATTACAGGCACATGCCTTGGACCCCAGCTAGGCACTTTTGCTGTTTTAAGCCAGCTAATCTGTGGCAATTTGTATGGCAGACCTAGGAAACTTGGGCACAAACTCGCTGGGGTATGGGGGTGGAACTCTAGACTCCACCTCTCTGTGAGAGATGTGTCAAAGAGTTGTAACCTCTAAGTCACTATAAGAAAAAATAAGTGATTGTATTTCTTATATTGGTACTCAATGGGTAGCTCATAATTAAACATAGGTGGAAACAAATCTTTTTGTACATAAAATAATTCAAAAGCCCATGCAAACTAGCAAGAAGAAAAATACAAGTCTTTTTTCCTGAGGCCTGTTACTCATTATCCTAAATTGGTTTCTGGGCTCTAATTAATCACTCCCTGGCTGAGTCATCTGTGGATCTCAATCATTGTGGGTAGAATTTGGTCACATTTTGTTTCAGAAAAACGAAACCTGAAGTAAGCACTTGGGCTAACTGCACCCCAGACAGCTGATCGGTGTGGCTTCGTGAAAATGCACTTTCGTCTTGATCTGTGGTCACGCTCTGACCCCAAAGTGGAACTGAATTTGTATTTCAAAGGCTTCCTTGGGGAAGACAGCTGGGTTTCTGTCAGCTTCCTTCCCTTTCCCCACCAGTGTGGCTTGGAACACGCCTAAGAAAACCCTAAAAAACCTTTCAAATTGGTTAGTTTTTCTTCCTCTGAGAAAGCCTCCCTTTGCTGTAAGGTAGCAGCCAGATATATGAGAAGATCTTATCCATTTATAAAAACTGCAGTGAGAATGGTGAGAATTGCATTAACAAAACCACTGACTAAGGAATTTTTAATGTGAATAGTCTTTAGTCTCGCAGAAACCTACAGGCCATGATGAACTCAACCCTTCAAGCAAGTTGAAGATTCATCCATGTCCGCATTTAATGATTTTTCCAATCGTTCTTCCAGAAAATGTTCATGTTTTACATGTTAGAATTGCAGGGGTCAGCACATGATTAGCCCTAATAATTGAATCTGTGTTTGTTCCCTCCTCAGTGAAGCTTTGAGCTTTGTGAAGGCAGGAAATGCTTATGCTGGTTTCTGTTGCTCACATTACGTTCACTGGACTAGGTACATAACAGGTACTTCATCTGGGGTGATGGTCAAACCTTTAGCACCTGGCCAGGTAGCAGGAACATGGTCATTGCATGAGAGCCCCAAGCTGTGCCCCCTGTGAGCACTTCCTTCCCAAGCCACGGACACACCCATCTCCTTCTAGGGAATCAACTCTGCTATAAGAAGGAGCTTCTGTAACAAGGGACCATGAACTAGGTGGACTAAACAACAGAAATGTATTCTCTCAAGGTTCTGGGGACTTGAAGGCCTAAATCAAGGTGCTGGGCAGACTAGGCTGTGTTTGAGGAGAATCCATCCCACATCTCTCAGCTTCTGGCATTGTCAGCGGTCCCCGGTGTCCCTTGGCTTATAGACACTCCAGTCTCTGCCTCTGTCTTCACAGGGTATTCTTTGTGCATCCTAATCTATTCATAATCCAATACTTTAATCCAATACTTGTTGTATTGGATTAGGGAACCACCCCAATCCTAACAAGTATGACCCATTTTGACTTGCTTCCATCTGGAAGGGCTCTATTTTCAAATAAGGTCACGTTCACAGGTGCTGGAAGTGTTAGCTTGCCAAGGCGGTGAGGAGGCTGTGTTCCTCCCCCGTGCCTAGTACAGTTCCCTGTCTGTTTGCGCCGTCTTTCCTCTCTGCGTGTCTGTCTCTACATCCTGATTCCCCCCTCATAGGGTCACCCGTCATACTGCATCAGGGCCACGCTAATGGCCTCACTTTAACTCCATTACTTTTGTAAAGACCGCTTCCAAATAAGGTCCCATTCTGAAGTACCGAGGGTCAGGATTTCAACATCTGAATGGGGGTGGTGGTGGTGGTACAACTCCACCCATAACACCAAAGTAATACATTTAATTTATTACTTTAATCTTTATGAAGGTCAAGAATTAAACACCAAGAAAAAATAGCATATATATGTGTATATATATATATGTATTAGTATATATATACATAGTAGTTGTTATTCAGATATCTTAAGATATTACTTTAAATTTTTTCTGTATTATTGATTATAAAATCAGAAACTGTTGGGCCAGAGATTTTGCTCAGTGGTTGTGCTGCCTGCCTCATAAGCACAAGGTCACAAGTTTGATCCCCAGTACCAAAAAAAAAATCAGAAACTATTATGACTTTACTTATGGGACTCATGAACTTGCAACATTTGTGTTTTTATTTTCTATCGTTAAGGTTGGATTCGTTTTCTAAGTACTTGTTTTGAAATGGAAATTATGTACCCTTAAGCACTGTTTTGTAAGAAATAAATGAGTCATTAGTAACACAATAAATAAACCCTACAGTGATTAAGAAGGCGGGCTCTGAGCTGGTCATGGTGGCACACACCTGTGACCCAGCACTAGAGGAGGCTGAGGCAGGAGAATTGCCATGAGTTAGAGGGCAGCCAGGGCTACATAGTGAATCCAAGGCCAGCCTGGCCTACGTAGTGAGACCCTGTGTCAAAAGACAAGAACAAAAACAAAAACCAGGAGTGCAGGCTCTGAAGTCTGAGGTAGCGCACTAAGATTTTATCCTGGCTCTGGAACCAACTAGCTGTGCAAATTAATTAATCTCTCTGAGCTTTCATTCCTTCATTTACAATGGGGGGATGAGGACAGAACTGTTATTTTGAAGCACTCTGCATAGTATTTGTTCAGAGTAAACACTAAATTTTAGCTATTTTTTTAAAGTATTCATTTATACATAATATCCTAAAAGTGAAGATATAATAAAATGAAAATTTTAATTATTTCTTTAGGTTAAAAACTCACACTTTTCTAGAAAAGTGTTACTAATATTTTACTTTAAAATGACAGAATAGGGTTATGGGGCCTGGGTTCAAACCCCAGCACTACAAAAAAATATATATATATAACTAACTTTCCTCTTTGTCTTACTGGTTTTGTAGAAAATAGGTAATTCCTGAGCTTGGTATGGTGGTGTATGCCTGTAATCCAAGCACTTGGGAGGCTGAATCAGGAGAATCACAGAGAGTGCAGGGCCAGCCTGGACTACACAATGAGTTCAAGGCCAGCCTGCACTGCATAGCAAAACTCTGTCTCAAAACACACACACACACACACACACACACACACACGAAAAAAAAACCCCAAATTTAAAGTAATTCTTGGATATGAGACAAATTCAAATATCTGAAAGAGAAATACAGTAAAAACTAAACCTCTTCTCCTTTACCCAAATATCTCAGATCACCTTTCAGAGGCAAACACTTTTGTGAGTTTCTTGTTCATCCATCCCAAAACAGCCTGTGCACATGTAAGTAGCATATATGTTTCCCTGCCTGCATTTGTGTATATGATAGCATGCCATGTTTCCTCCTTTGCATCTTGCTTTTTATAATTTAGCAATATATCTAGGATATTTTCTTTTCTTGATACCTAGTAATCTCATCCTTTTCGTTGCTACATAATATTCCACCCTGTGGATGTATCACCATTTACTTACCCAGCCCCCTATCCTGTGCATTTGGCTGCTTTCTTTTGTTATATATCTTCATGCTCATGTGTAAAGATATGATAGGGAGATTCCTAGATGTAGAACTGTCAAAAAGCATCTGCCTCCAATGAGGGTGGCCTAATCACCTCCCACTGACAATAGTGCCAGGGTCCCTGTCACCATCAGACCACATTAAGCTTTTTGAATTTTTAATCTTATAAGCATCAACTGTATCTCGTTAAACTGCATGTTTGTATTTCTTTTATTAGAGTGAGATTGAGCATCTTTTCATTTATAAATGCAATATTTCCTTCATTGCAAACTGTCCAAAAAGTTTTCCCCTTCTTCTGTTTAATATTTGGTTTCCATAATAACTTATATAAGGTATTTGTATGTTTAGGAGGCTAACCTTGGTCATGGGTATGTGGTATTTTACCTGTTTCGTCATTTGTCATTGATTTTGTTACAGTAGTTTGCCTTACGGAAATGCTTGATTTTTAAATAAGGTTCAATGTTTTAGTGAACAGGAGGCCATTGTGGTTCTCCAGGGAGGAGGTCAGCTGGCTTGGGGTAAATGGAGTCAGTGGGTGTGGAGAAAATTAGCAGGTATGAGGACAGGGATGGCGGATGTCAGATATGATTGCAAGGGGGCGGGTGAGGGAGAGAGGTTGACCCTGTGGCTTTTGACCTGAGTAGCCAGGCGGGCAAATGAGCCAGATTTTGGGAGGAGCCAGTCAGCCTTGCCTGGTTTCATGAAATAATGCTCGTTCAGGTCTGTTGTTCATTCATCATCTACTGAGGTTCTCTCCATCAAAGTGAAAAGCGGAGTCAGACAAGCATTTGGTGCATCTGACAGGATCATTAACGCATTGCGTGTATTCTGAATGATGATTAGACGCCAGGAGCGAACCAAGCACCTGCCCTGGGTGGCCTCACCTTGTGTATGTGTTTGATCTCCTCTGGGTACTTCAGCACACTATGTGTAATAAATGGGGACACACTGACCCATCACAGTGTCTGGGACTAGTTGGACTAGTTTTCCCTGAATTCACAGGGGTTTAACTGATGAGCCAAGTTGGTTTAGCAACTTGGCCTGGTAAACCCATCACAGCAACAACAACAACATCAGACTGGTTTTGTACATAGCAAAGGGCCATGATCTTAGGGCTCAGTTGGTGGAAGCAGAGATGAAGGCTGACTTTTAAGAGACTGAAAATATAAAATTCCACATGGATGATTAATCCATCTCTGCAGCATAATGGATGTTGGCACACAATATGAAAAGCTTCTTATTGAAAGAGAAGAAATGATGTTTTTCTCTTTGAATGATCTCTTCTGGGATTTCAAGCTAATCTTATGAAAATATTTGAAAGTCTGTTTTAATCCCTATCTTTTTCATGTATTCCTTGGACAATAAATTTAGTGCATAGCATTATTGGACATGCATGCCGAAGGCCAGCTAACAATTTGGTTCAATTGCTGAAGTGGATTATCAAGTCTCTTCGCTATCACTTCACCTGATCCCTGGTTGTGCTCGTGAAGTTTATTTTATTTCCTGGCACCCTACAAGATGTGAAGTAAAACTAAGTACAGTCAGCACTCTGTATCCCCAGGGTCTGCATCTGTGGATTCAACCAACCACAGATCCAAAATACTTCATTTTAAATTGCCTCTGAACAAGTACAGAATTTTTTCCTTGTCATTTTCTCCTAGATGATACAATATAGCAACTACTCACACAGCCTTTGCATTGCATTGAGATTTACAGGTCATCTAGAGATGATTTAACGCGTACAGGAGGATGTGCGTAGGTTACATGCAAGATGCCTGCTGTTGAAATGCTATATTTTACACTGGAGAGTAAGAAGTCTGTTAAATCACACATCCTCAAAAGTGCACAGATTAGAGTTGACCCCCACCTTGCAAGTGAGCGTGTAGGATGCACAGGACCAGTTTCAGATGGAAAATCTTGGAGAGCCACCTGGGAAGAGCTGATGCTTCTGCTGGACTCCCAGGGCCCCAAGGAGAGGGGTTTAAATACTTTCTCCACTGTGGAAGCTTTGACAGCTAAAGCTGTGTTTGAAGCATCGCGTGGTCATTGTGTAGCATTTGTTGGTGAAGAAATATGTGAAGTGGGCAAAGGAGGGGGAGGATGTGCCCATGAAGGGGTAGGGGACAGAAGGGACTGCTCAACACCCGATCCCCCTGCTCCCAGCCTCCCTGAGACCTGGTTCTGAGACCGATCTACTTGGCTTAGGAAAATGGAAAAGGGAAAGAGCGTGATGACAGCTGCTGAGAAAATAAGAAGAAACAAAATGACATCTGCTAAGAAAATCAGAAAAAATGATCTGCAAGAAGAAAATTTGTAAAAATCTTTAAAAATAAATGTCTTACCTCTAGAATGAGATTTTAAAAAATACATACAATAAAGCGTGCTCATCTTCAGTGAATAGCACTATGAAAACTGTTCAACATGACTTTGCACGCTCGCTTTCTGGCTTGCTGGATTTCACAACATTTCAAGTGAAGCACTTGGTTTTACAGTCAAGCAAGATGTGTTGGTTTTTTCCAGCGGCTTTAAGCATACTAGCCAGCACACTCTACATTTCTTTATTTCTCCTTTCAGCAGATATTTATTTGGTTTTGTTGTTATTGTTATTTTTAACAAACTCACACTATGCAGCCCAAGCTGGCCTCAAACTCCTAGGCTCAAGTGAGCCTTCTGCCTCTGCCTCCCAAGTGGCCAGGATCACAGGCGGGTGCCACTGTGCCTTACGAAGCAGATACTCACACGGCACCTCCTGGGCCCCAAGTGTTATGCTTGATGCTGAGGACTCAGTGGCACTGAGTGAGCCAGCCCTGGGCTTCAGAGAATCTTCACTCAAGTTCTTGGTAAAGAGGGAAACTGGAAAGCAGAAGGCTTGCAGGTGTAACTAGAAACCAGAGGATAATCAAAAGCGAGGGTCTAGAAATGGATCAAGAGCCTGTGGAACTGAAGCTCAGGAAGAGGCAACTGTTGCAGAGGCTGAGGAATCCAAAACCTGTCTCAGATCTCCCCTTTCAAAGCCGCAGACTTCCTGGCAATTTCCCGCCCATCTTTGTTCATGAGGCCTAACAGCAACCCTGCAAACAGCTCCACCCCTTCCTTACTCCACACATCCAAAGCCAAGTCCTACACAGCTTCCTAAGTGGCTTTCCACCCTGTCTCTTCTTTCCACAGCTTAATGAACAATCTTCCGCTATCCCCACCCAGAACAAGATATCAGACAGCTCTAGCACCCCACCATAATCTTTAAATTTGTGAAAAGAAGATTTTCGCCATTCAGAGAGTAAACAGCATAGTTATTATACTTGCTTTGCTATTGTATTGGTTCTGAGCTGCCAGATGTTCTCAGCTCTGATTGCTCAGATGGCTTTCCTAGCAGTGTCTCAGATGCCAGGAAGGCAGAACAGATACAGGTCTCAAAGGGACCCTAAACCCCTTGCCAGATAATTCAGATCAGCGGGTCCTAGAATGGGAATGTACATGTCATCTGCCCTAGTTGGATGGTGACAACACTAGATTCCATCTTCTGTGCTCCTCTGCATTGTGATCTTGTCACTCTCACATCAAGAGTTGCAGTCATGTTTCCTTCTGCCCAAATCTAGACAGGCTCAGTGACTTGTTTGTCATTTAACTTCCAAGGACAGGTCACAGAAGCCTTGCAGCTTCTACTTGGGAATCTTGGAGCCCTGTCTTTTGGAATGTTCCCTCATTGGACCCAGCTGTCAGGCTGTAAAAAGCCACATGGTGAGGACATGTTTGGGTGCTCTTGTTGACAGACCCAGCTGAGCTCTCAGACAACAGTCAGCTTCAACACCATGTCACGAGAGTGAGCAACCTGGGGTGCTCAGCCCAGACAAATCTTCACTTGACATCTGGCTGCAACTGCATGAGAGACCCTAAGGGAGAAGTTCCCAATTAAACTCAGTCACCCCACAAGATTATTAATGGCTTGCTGTGTATTACGAGATAATTGAAACATCTCCCGCTCTGGATGCAGTAGGAGTCAGGGAAAATAAAAAGAACAAGCACATGTTTAGCATGAGACTTTCTGGAAGAAACAAGCACTATGCATGTAATTGAGGTGGGGAGACAGGGCATTTAAATGATAGAGTCGCAGATGATTCAAGGTAACACGTGACAGAAATAGAGATAGGTAGAGAACAAAAAGATCAGAGGGCGCTGGGAAGATTCCATGGGGAACTGGGCTTGAAGTGGAAGCTAGTAGGGGTGCATACAGGCTGAGAAACATGAGGGATGGGTGCAGCATGGGTAAACAGGTGGTTTTAGAAATGAGCCTAAGTTCAAAGGCCAAACAGACCAATGTGGCTTGAATTTACTCACTTGTGTAGCGGGTGTTACAGTTGGATGGGCCTCAGAGAACAAGAAAAATGGCTTATCAGGAGAAAAGCCAGGGCAAGAATTTACATTGAAGAGCCATTTGTGTTTAGATGAGAGATAAAGCTATGGAAGTGAAGGTCCCCAAAGGGAAGAGCCCCAAGATACCTTTAATTATGTGGGAGGAGTGAATAGTCCTTTAAACACCATTTACTTTTTATAAAATCCAATTTACTCAAAAGCAACCCCACATTGGCTAGAAGGAGGAAGGAGGGCCATTCAAGGAAAACAACTCAAATTATCACCTGTAAGGAGAATGGTGGTGGTAGTGAGTGGTTCCTTCCCAACAAGGAAGACACTTGGGAGTCCCAAGTAATCTAATTGGAGCAAAACCCACTGACACCAGATGGTGAGGACAGGGACAAAGTAGCTGTTTCAGTCACTGGGCAAATCCTATAGGAAAGAAGTTCATTTTGTCTCATGGCTCTGGAGATGGGGAAGTCCCAGGGCCCGGTGCTGGCATTTGCTTGGCTTCTGAGGGTCCTTGTGGTACATCATAATGTGGCAGAAGGGTAGAAGGGTGGGGTCCTGCAAGAGGGAAAACAATGAGAAGATTTGCTTTATAACAACCCATTCTGCAGTTAAGGAACCCATTCCAAGGACGTTAATCCATTCATGAGGGTTCTGCCCCGTCACTAGGCCCCAACTCCCAAAACTGTTGAATTGGGAATGAGCTTTTGAGGGACAACTTCAAGCCATAGCAAAACTTGATGTCTTAAATTCACTTCATCACAAGGCCATGAAATATTTTTCATATTTTTGTTAAGTAAAAGTCATATTTCTAAGTGGCATGGGGAACACAAAGTTGAATGCAATATTGCATTAGAGTTTTTCAGAGAAACACAACTGAAAGGATGTATGTGAATCTGTGAGCATTTACAAAAGGAGAAAGAATTAACTAAATATATATATATATTTACATATGATAGTAAGTTTATTTGTTATAGGAATTAGCTCAGATGATTATGGAGACTGAGAAGTCCTACAATCTACCATTTGAAAGCTGGACAACCAGGAAAGCCTGGTTGTAATTCATTCTGAGTCCAAAGGCTTTTGAGCAAGAAGTGCCAGTGTCTGAAGGAGAAGATGATGATGGCCCAGCTCAGAGGGCAAACTCAGCATCCCTCTGTTATTCTATTCTAGTCAGGCCCTCAACAGATTGGATGATGCCCCCCTACCCCTCTGGGAAGAGCCATCTACTCTACTCAGTTCGTGAATTCAAATGGCACTCTCTTCTAGAAATGCTCTTACAGGCACCCCGAAAATAAGGTTTTATCAGCTCTCTGGGCAGGCCTTATCCCATTTCGCTTGGTGCATAAAGGTAGCCATCACAGATACACACCATTGAGAGAAATCTCTATTCTGTTGGGGATGGGAAGAAGACAATTAGGTAAGTTCCAAATATCTGACATAGGAAGATCAACCAAGAACATGGAGATTCAGGTGGACCAGGAAAACTTCATAGATGAAGAGGCTTTTATCCTGTGCCTAGAAGGATGGGTAGATTTTCAGCTGGTGAATATGAGAGTGGGAGAGGACAGAACCAGAGGAGGGTGAGAACCAAGGGCAGGAGCAGGACTATCCAGTTGGTCAGCAGCAGAAATGGCAGCCAAGGAGTTCTTGGAGGCCATTTTGGAGAGGCCACTTCTAGGTCAGAGCATGGAGATCTCAGACATTGAGAGAAGCACTTTCTCAGTGGTCCAGCCAGTCCAGCGGACAGGGTTCAGGAACTTGCATAGTCATCCCGGATGCTGTGCTCTGTGCACGTGTCCTGAATCTCTATGATTGACAGGTCATGCCCACTGGTTTAACCAGTTTGCCCCACCCTAATCTCCTATCTCAGTCGTGGTAGCAATTTTTATTTTACAGATACTTACACAGTGCTTACTATTGTGCCAGACACTACTCTCGGCCCTTAAAAATATTAACTCATGGAATTATCATAAAAAGCCCTTGTAGAAGGTGCAGGCATTACTGCCACTATGCAGCATGAGCAGTTGGAACCAGAAAGGCTGAGTAAGAAGCTCAAGGTCTTACAGCCACTAAGTGCTGGGGACAGGGTTGGGACTCTGGCACCTGGCTCCAGAGCCCACACTTACGGTTCCCAATGGGGCCTCCTGGGAGTCTGGGGAGGTGAGTGATATCCCCAGGGGTGGGAGGGGGCCAGGAAACCAGACATGAGCTAGAAACAACTGCTTTCCTTTCCTTTCTTCATAGGCAGGTAGGTAGGTCCACTCTTTGACCACCTGTGCTTCTCAAAGCCTAGAAGATTAAGACTTTGTGCCTAGAATCATCCCCCATACTCTATAACTTTATCTCTTCCACCCTTCTCCTTGACCCACCCCAAATCTCTGTTAAAGACCGGTTTGGGCCAGGTATGGTGACAAACATGTCTGGTCCCAAATACTTGGGGGCTGGGCAGGAGGATCACAAGTTCAAGGCCAGGCTAGGCAACTTAGTGAGACCCCTCTGCCTCATAATAAAAAATAAAAATGGAGGGCCGGGGATTTAGCTCAGTGGTTTCTCTGCCTGCTGTATAAGCACAAGGACCCGAGTTTGATCCCCGGTACAAAAAAAAAAAATTAGAAAAGTAAAAATGGGCCTGTGATAAAGAGTGATAAAGAGCTTGTCTACATGCACAAGTCCCTGGGTTCAATCCCCAACACTGGGAAAAAAAAAAAAGTTTTAATTCTTTTGGAAAGATACCCAGCAGGGGAATAGCTGGGTCAAATGGGACCAAAGAACATTTTGAAAATGGACTACCCTATTTGAATTAAATATATGATCACTTACAGTGTTTGCTTTGATATGTTTGTTGTTAAAAATACATCTTGTTCTTGTATGGAACTTGTATAACCAAGGCTGCCAGTGCTTGGTATTAGGCTGTCTTCTACCTGCTCATATAGCCAGACATTTTCCTGGCTTCTGCTGTCTTGGTGGGGTCCTGTAGCTGGCCTTGACCAGTGATGTGTGGAGAGAAGTGATATTCTCCTTCGGTTTCTCCGTGTGTCTCTCTTCCCTCATTTGTGGCTTGGATGCAGAGGATCCGTCAAGGTTCTATCTGGAGGATGGAAGGATAAATAGATGGGAGAAGTCTGGGTCCTTGAATAACTCCCCCTCCCCAACCTATCTTGGATTGTGTCTCTCCTTTTGGTTAAGCCCATGATATTTGAGTGTTGCATATTAAATGTAGCAGCTGCCCATTTTGAATCAAGGGTTCAAAACCCTTAACAAAGAAACTCCTGTTAAAGACATCTAGAAGGCCGTCAAAAAACACCAACAAGCTGGGGATTTAGCTCAGTGGCGCTGCTCTTGCCTTGCAAGCGCAAGGTCCTGAGTTTGATCCCCAGTGTGGGAAAAAAACCCCAAAACACCAGCAACAAGCCTTTTGATATAACACCCATTCATTCTTCCCAAGAGTCATCCATCTTCTCTAAGATATCACCATCTTATCTAAGGCTAAAAACCTTCTATAAGCCAGAGGAAAATGGTCTTGTCAAAACTGCAACCATAAACATATTAGTTTACATGCAATACAGGTGCTTCCCAAAGATTTATCCGGTGGGAAATGACCCAGAAAAAGACACTATTTAGATAATCACATTTGCTGCCTAGACCCTTTTTCCAAATCCTCAAACCCTTATAAAAACTCCAATTTGTCACCTTCACTGTCCCTGATCCCCTTTGCTGCATACCCTGATCTAAATAAACTCTTGTTTTCCCTGATTTAAATTAACTCTTGTTTTTGCTACCTTCCTTGTCTATTGGTAAAATACTTTTTAGCACGTGCATCACTGACCCTCTGTGCACCATTTGTGGGGCATTAAGTAAGTAGTAAGCTTCTGCTGACAAATCCACACCATTCCTTTGGATTTTGGTGACATTGTCAAAGGTGCTATAGGTGACACCTAACCCTGAGTCTGTAAGGCATTGGACGTAACTGTTGCTCTTGGGTTTGTCTAACGCTGGTGTTGTAAACCTTTCTAGTCCCTGGGCAGGCTCCACCCAACTCAATCTCTATCCCACTGCTAATCAGTGTCAACCAGACCAACTGCCTTAGCGAGAAATTTCTGGGAAGGCAATGAACTCTGTTTCTGATAGGAGGCTTGGCAGTCATGGGTTCCCGTTCTACCAGTTGTTACAGCTCAGTCTCTCTGATTGACAGTCACATCTGATAAAGCATAGAATTGGAAATAAGATTAAGGGTTCTGAGTCAACAGTTCTAAGAGGTTACCGCTCTGCTGTTCACAGAGTGCAGTTCATACCTCCACAGCTCTGGTAACAGGCATTGGAGCTTTACTGTCCCCTGAAAAGTGCCCCAGATCTTTCCCACATTGTCTGCGAAGTGTGCTTCCAAGTCATAAGCTATCAGTCCACAATGCTGACCATCAGCAGAGCCTACCCCTCAGTGCCAGAACTTTCCATAACATTACCAGCCCGCAGAGTCCCCAGGGAACGCAGAATCTATTTTCACATCACTCTCAAATTCTCTTTTTTGTGTCCTTAGGGAGAGAAATGCATACATTCCTTCTACTTGTGTTAGGGAATGAGTCAGAGTGCAAACCAGTCATTTCAACACAAGTGACTAAATTCTCACGTATTAAATAAACTCAAACACTCTCACCAGGCTTGGTAAATGAATGAATTTCTTTGGCAGCTCAGACTTGCCAAGTGTGTATTTTTATCAACCTAGCTACAGGGATTTTACTGGCTTAGCAGCAGTGAGAGGAGGGTAGAGGTCTGCATATTGTTGTCTGTGGCTCCTGGACCCAGCACCCTGGAGTAAGGCCCATGTCTGCCAGATAACCTGGTGTGGACAGGCAGGCTGGAATTCTGCAAGTTAGCTGCTGACAGTTGAGATAAATAAGAATGTTTTGTAGTATTTTGCTTTGAGCAAAAATATTTCTGGTGGCATCAAGATTGGAGTGGGCCCAGGGGCATGCATTTTCACTGAGAAGAAACAACTACATAGTCCTGGAAAATCTTGAAACTTGGCTTTGAAACACCTTTGTGTGTCCATTAATTTGAATTACTTGTCACTTTATCAGAACTATCTTTATTTTATGTGAAATACTGAATGATAGATGGCATGGCCTGAAGTTATCTTGGAGATGTTGTAGTTGAATCTCTTCAAATGACAGTCACATACTTAATAATGCATAAAACTGGGAATAAATTCAAAGATTCTGGGTCAAAACTTTAAGAGGCCTCCTGATTTTCTTAAATGTAGATAAATTCATGCTTCTTAGAATTAAATGGGTACTAGGAGGACTATGATTGCATATAAAAGAGCTCCATACTCTATGAAGGATTATATTAATTATCATTGCTTATTTTTATTACAAACATTTATTGAGAATCTATGATATGTCAACCACCGGGGATTTAGCTCAGTGGTTCCAGTGCCTGCCTTGCAAGCACAAGGTCCCAAGTTCGATCCCTGGTACCAAAAACAAAAACAAAACAAAAATCCTCTCTATAATATGTCAACCATTTCTCTTAGACATTTAGTTTAATTCTAGTGCTGACTGGATAGATAATACATAATAGTTTTCTAATACAAGGTCAGGAGGGAACTTATGATGCTTTAAAATATTTTATATTGATATAAAACAAAGCAAAATAAGTGATAGAGAGGGAGAAGCGCTGCTATTTTTCACAGTGTGGTCATGGAAGACCTCACTAGGGAGGAGCACTTGAGCCAAAGCCAATGCGATGGGAAGGAGAGAGGTGTGGGACAATGCGAAAGAAGAGTAAAGCTATGAACAATGTGTTCAGCACACAGGTGTTACTTTTGACCATGGACTTGAAGAAGCTCATCTAGACAGAGGCTATTGAGAGAATCTATCTGGACCTGAGAAGAGGGGAACTGCAAGGTCATTCTATCCTTTACCAATACAAAGAGGAAGAAGGCCCATAACTGGGGACCAAGAAGAAGCAATGAGACAGAGAAGGAAAACCCAGAGCATGTGATGTCCACAAAGTCAAGCGAGCAAAATATTCCAGGGGACGTGAGCAAGCACATCCACACAGGAACAAATATGATTATGTCTCTGCCTTCTGCAACACATAAGAGCAGTTCTCATTAGGATTAAATACTTCAGTGTGAAGGGGGAAACTTACAAAAACCTTCTGAAGGAACTGTAGGCAAATATTTTTGTGACCTCAATGAATGAAAATGTATCTTTACACTTGATCTTAGCCAAAAGGCCAAGAAGTGATGGAAATGTATCTTTAAAAAGACGAAAATAGCACATACGACAAGGTGGGGGAAACAATACTTTCAAAACTTTATTCATCAAAAACATTTTCAAAATGCAAAAAGAGAAAGCACAAATAGGACAAGGTACAATCACCAGAAGCTATTTAACAATCCAGACTATATGAAGAACTGCTACAAGTTAGTAAAACAAAGATATATAACCCAGTGGAAAAGTCCACAGATGACAAAAATAGGCATTTACCCTTAGAAAAAACATAAATGGCCAAATAAACATATGAAGAGATGTTCAACCTCATTAATAGTTTGGAAAAATGCAAATTTAAATCCTCAAAGAGTAACATTTTACACTCACCAGATTGTCATGAATTTTTAAAAATCTGACGATACCAAGATTGATGAAGACACAGAGTGTGGAAAATATAATTTACTGCTAGTGGGAGGGTAAATTGTTACAACCACTTTGGGGAGCAATATTGGTATTACTTAATAAATGTGAAGATGCACATACCCTCTAGTCCAGCAACCTCCTTCTAGAGAAACTCTTGCCCAAATGTATCAGCAAGCTTGATGAAGAATGATCTTAGCAGCACTGTTTGTAATAGAAAAAAAGGGGAATGTCCTATGTCATCAAGAGAATAAACAAAACAAATAAGTTGTGATGCAGTGTATTATTATAGTAGCCAGTCTCCAAGATGGAGATTCTCAGAAAATGTCCTCACAGATGGACCATGAGGCCTGCCATGTTCCCCAAAAATAAATGTGTTGAAAATTGGGTCAACTGGGCATGGTAGTGCATGCCAGTAATCTCAGCACTTGGGAGGCTGAGGCAGGAGGATTACCATGGTTTCAAGGCCAGCCTGGGCTACATAGTGAGTTCAAGGTCTGCCTGAACTACGTAGTGAGACCCTGTCTCAAAAAAAAAAAAATTGGACTCTCAATTTGAATTTGGGGAAATGAGGCACGACAGGAGATGTTAGGGTCACGAGGGCTCTGTCATTGGGCTGGGTCTGAGGATCCCCAATGCTGATATAAGGAATCTATCCCTCCCTAGTGGGATAAGTACACAGGCTCAGGTTGTGGGAATGAACTTTCAGGACGCGTCAGGAAGAGAAATGAGAAGTGTTTATTAGATAGAGATTTAGGGTGTACTCAAGAGCAGAGTGCAGACACTAGAGAAATGAGATGCATTGTGAGCCAGAGTTGGGTATATTTGAGGGGTGTCTTCAAGATGGGTGACCTGGGATGTGAATTCCTACTGCCTGGTCAGTTACAGTGCAAGCATCTGCATGTGTTTTCAGTTGAGATCTGCTGTCCGAGATACTGCTGCTTCCTTTGGGGTGGAGGAACCATAGTTTAAAGGTGAAAGGGACAGGTCTGAGCCTGAGTTTACTGACTTACTGTCCTTAAGACCTTTAGGAACAATTTTTTTTCTTGAGTGACTTTCCTGGATGGGAAAAATCCTCAAGTAACTTTTGTGTCTTGAAGCTGCAGTTCAGTACAATTTTAAAATCTCGATTTCCTTCTCCCTGTCTACCTAGTTTTTATTTCTTCTATCCTACCTCAGGCTCTATGCTGAAAAATTGATCAATGCTGTTACCTTGGAAATGGATTCATTATCATTGAGGCAGGTTCATCATAAAAGGACAAGTTTGGGTCCCCTCTACCATCCTTCACTTTCCCCTTATACATCCACCATGGGATAACACAGTAGGCAGGCCCCCAGATCTTCAACTTTCTCATATCCAGAACCATGAACCAATGTATTTCTTCATTATAAACTATGCTGTCTGGGGCATTCTGTTACAGTATAATATAGATGGTATAGTTAGGGGCCATAAGACCACTACTTCAGGATAAAGAGGGTTGTAGTTGTGATCAGCAGTGAGAAATACCCTCCAGAGGATCTATCTAAAGTCCCTTGATAGACCTCAGGTGTTCTCATCTTGGGTAGACATATAGCTTTAAGTCTGGAGGAGACAAGGCCAAAGAAACAGTTAAATATACATGGGCCAAATAATAAGATTAGGAAGATTATTATGAATATAATCAACGAATGTTTCCATTAGGAAGAGTCATGGATACCCTTCCACAAAAAGGGTAAGAAGAAGGTCCAGGGAATTTCAGAATCTGAAATATCTGTCATTTAATATCTTGAATGGTCATCAAGATAGCAGAAGTATCAAGGAATGTACATACAACATCCAGGTTACAATTGTACAAATACCCCCTTGTGCTGTTGTTAGAATGTCTAATGCCATCCGATTTTGGAGGGTGGCTTGCCTCATTAATTTCACTTCTTCATTTAGGAAAGAGAGACCAGTTGAGATATCATTTAAGGCCCACTGAGTATAGTTAGTCAAGGCCTCAATGTCTTGCATTACATCCTCTAATCCTAGGGAAGGGATAAAAATAGAAGCCAAATGATCATACCAGTGAAACATACTTCTAGATCATCAATGTCACACTTCTAGATGGGATAAGTTTGCAGGTTCATTGATAATTTTGACACTCCTGCCTTGTAACCACACAAACCCCAGTGCACATATCCCTACCCATCCAGGGAGTAGCCAGGGCCACAAATTGGCTCCACAGGACCAATGAGTGCCTTTGGTGGCTTTCCATCTATTCCAGGGTGATTAAACCAGTCTGTTACAAACCAGTCTTCAACCTGTAAAGTTATGGTGTATATACATTGCTCAGGGGGTAACCATCCCAAGTATTTAATAGAGTTAGACCAATGAGAATAAAAGTGATTTCTTTGTTCCCAATATAAGGAGCCTTTCTACTAAGCTGTCTTAAAGTTGGAGTTAACCACATAAAATCATCCCATATCTGAAAGTTGCCATCTTGAAATCTATGATTGTTGACTCTCATGATAGGACCTTTACTTTTACTTAACAGGAGTTTACCAGTACCTTTAGAGAGGCTTCAGTGGAATTTTTAGAAAAAATTTGATTATGTCCAGGATCATTAATGGTGCAGTTTATAGGCCACTCAGTTACCTTGTAACAGGGGGCTAAGCTGTGAACCACTGAATGTTTTTGCATCTCATCAATGTAGTCTTATAGCTTATTCCAATCATCTCCCTGAAGTGCAGATACTCACCAAGGAAGTGTTGATGCACTTGACAAGGGGAGCAGGCCACATATCCAGGAATATGTTTGTTGTAATGACTCTGCATATTTCTGTGCCCACACTAAAAAGGAATTGCACTCTCCTTTAAGTGGTAAAGTAATTACTAAAAGGGTTAAGCATAACATCTTAGATTACTTATCTGAAGTCTTTGTTTTCTTTCTCTTTTTTTGGTACCAGGGATCGAACTTGGGACGTTTCGCTTGCAAGGCAGGCAGTGGAACCACTGAGCTAAATCACCAGCCCTTTTGTTTTCTTTTTGAATAAGAATTTTAAATCTTCTATGGGTTCATAGGAGTATTTGGATGGCTTCTCACACTCACCAATAGTTTCTGCTTCCCAGGGCTTGTGTCAAGTGTGGTGTATCCAGGGGTCCAGGCCTGCTACCTTGACAGCTGATGGTGTTGACAGGATCACAGTGCATGATCCTTCCCAAATTGGTCCTAGCGGAGGAGATGATGAGGGAAGAGACTTTACCAGTACTAAATGTCCAGGTTGGAATATGGGATTCCATTTTCTTGAGGTTGAGCTTCTGTTAGCTGTTGAGGAGCCTGTTGGAATTTAACCAGTGAGGTTATATCTTTTAGTAAGGCATCTGCTTCTCTATTGAAGAGAAAATCATTAGTGAGAAAAAGGAGACGGTAAACCATTTCAAATGGACTGAGGCTTAGAATTTGAGGTATATCTCTTACTTTGATAAGAGCTAACTTTAGTAAGTGAGGCCACTGTAGGCGAGTTTCCTGAGCCATTTTGCAAAGATGTCTCTTTAGGGTCTCAATCATTTTCTCTGCCTTTCCCAGTGATTGTTGTCTCCATGCACAATGAAGATAATAGAGAATACCTAGTCCCTGAGAGACTCCCTCTGTGACTGTTGCTTTAAAAGAAGGCCCATTATCACTTTGTAAGCTTTTAAGAAGTCAAGATCTGGGGATTATTTCTGAGACTAAAACCTTTACTACTTCTTGTGTTTTTTCTGTTCTACAAGGAAAGGCCTCAATCCAGTTTGTAAAAGTATCTACCCAGACTAATACTTATTGGAGTCCCTTACTTTTTGGCATATGGGTAAAATTGAGCTCCCAATCTTCTGCAGGGCATTTACCATGTCTCTGTATATCTGGAGGGGCTATGATTTGATAAGAGGATTGTTCTTTTGGCAGAGCTCACATGTCTGTGGTATTGTCTGAGAAAATCCCTTGCCTGTGAATAAATTTAAAGCCATCTGGTGGTGCTTGTCTCTCCCCAAGTAAAAGGTCTGATGTAAAGACTTAATAAGCAAGTGCAGAAAAATATTAAATGGCTCTTTTTTAACATGTAAGGGTTGAACATCCTCCAGTCCTTAAGAATAGATTACAGGGCCAGGGATTTAGCTCAGTGGTTTTGTGCCTGCCTGGCAGGCGCAAGGTGCTGAGTTCAATCCCCTGTACCAAAAAAACCCCAAACAAAACAAAACAAAACAAAACAAATTCCAAAGGAGTAAGAGATTTTGACATTGAGTCTCCCATCTGAAACAAGAGAAAGAATTGGTGTCCCTTTAATTTCTACTCGATTTCTCTATCCTCAAGTCATCCTCCCCTCCCTGAGGTAACCTACTCCAGAGTAGTCTAGCAGGTGTTTCTAAAAGCACAAGCTAGAACTGCTTCCAGCTGTAACGGTCATGTTTAAAGAAGAAAGGATTGCTAACAAAACTAATAATCAAGAGATCTAACGCACCGCTTTCCAATTCTTTGAAAGAGAGTGATGGCAAATTGAAAGTGATGGGAGGACCTCCCAGCCCACAAAATAAATCATCTCTAGAGACAGATAGAGTCAAGTTATCTACCTAATTACCTAGGCAATCTTCCTTAGCAGCAAGACAAGACTACATTTTACTCAAAATCTACCCTAAATTTTCTATGTCTTTGGTTTCTATGTCACAGGTTAAACATATACCCTTAACCTAGCAACCACAATTGACATGTTAGTAAAGGCACATTTCTCAGTTTCCTACATGCACATGAAGAAAAGAAAGGCTGACTAAAACCTCTTTTTCTACTCTTAGCATTTGTGAACCAAAGTATAAATCACTTCTCTGATAGCTATTCTCTGTGAAAGGCAGTTATTCCAAGCTGCCTCAGCCTGTGACCTCCTGTAGAGAGGTGTGGTCTAGTGATAATGTAGCCAGGGAGTTACAGTTAACTCCTAGCACACTGGAATGAAAAAAAAACTTAATGGAGGTTCTTAAATTAGATCTTTGTCCTCACAATCATTTGTCAGGGTATCTAGAGAGTTACTGTCTACCTTACCAGCAGAGAGAGAAAAGTCCAAATCTGTAGCTCAACTCTTAATGGAGGCTTAAGAGAGGGCTCTAACAGTGTCATCTCTGGTCACCCTGGGACTGAGGATACCAGAAGATCACTGAGACAGTTACCTCTCACCTCACTGAGGAGTGCAGGTAGGAATAATGTATAAGTGGAGATTTCTGCTGGCTACCCTGTTGGGCTATTGGAACCCAGCTTCCACTGAGGAAGCTTTGGGTTTCCACCAGAGAGTCTCCCCGGCCAAGACCCCTCAGTTGTCCTCTCAGTTTTCACTGGTTCCACACAACCAGAAATTTGTCTCCAGAAAGAAATCTAGCTGCTTATCTAGTCAACATTCCATTGACTTCAATGGAGATTGGCCAAAAGGTGCTAGACAAACTTGTCCTCTGTGTTAAGAGTGGCAGCTGGGCCAGGGATTTAGCTCAGTGGTTCTGGTGCCTGCCTCACAAGTGCAAGGTCCCAAGTTCGATCCCCAGTACCAAAAAAAAAAAAGAGTGGCAGCTAGTCTAAGAGCATTTAACTAGATGGCAGAGTAACCACTGTTTGTTAGAGTTCTCTAAGGGACAGATAAAAGTCTGAGCTGTCTTCATCTAGGATGATTTTCCTTCTTCGATGTTAACAAATGTTCATTTTCTATAGGCTCAACTTAAAGGTTCATAGTTGTTGGATAAGAGAGAAAGATTGGGGCACTTTAGGGTTCCCCCCTCTTTAATCTTACATGCCTCCAAAAAAGGAAAGTACAAAGTAACAGGAAAAGATCAGAAATGAGATAAGAAAAAAGAAGTCTTTTTTTTTTCATGCTCATGGCGAATTATTGAGACAACTTGCCCATAAGTTGTCACTCTCAGCCTGGAAAGGCAAGAATGGGGAATCTCAAGAGCTAAGGCTGCCTCCTCACCAGTGGAAGATCAGACCAGAAAGGAAGCTAAGGCAGAACAGGTTTGATAGTCCCTCTAGAGTGCAGAAGGGGGATTGGAGCCAGTCTGTCCCAGTACCTCTTAAGAATGGCTGTCAACTTATTGTCTTTTAACTGGCAGTTGGGGTCCCATGATTTATTAATAGGCATGTATGTTTCCTAAAGGTAAACTAGATTTCATAAAAAGACCCAATTTATAGCATTCCATAAATTCACATTTTAGCTAGCATCAAAGTCCACTAGGGAATGGTCTAACATTGCTTTCCCTTAGCTCCATCTAAGATAAGAAAACAAGTTACAACAATCAAAGCAAGAGACAGGTCAAGCAAGTCCAAATGCAGCATATACAAAACAGGAACATAAGACCTTGCCTTCAAAAGTAAAATGTCCCACCAAAGAAATAACATGATCTTTCCATGTTCTCGACTTAATTTTATCATTTCAACAAAATAATGCATATAAGAGATAAGATACAAAATTTAAGGCATAAGCAATTGATGAGCAATGATGACAATTTCTGATTACCTAAATGAGTCACAATCCAGAATTCATGAAACAAAAGCCAACTCTTACCTCCTTCCAATTATCTCACTGAGGCCCTCAAAATGATATAGGAATGATATTAGACCTATAAATGATATAGAGGAAATATTATAACTACCAACCTATCTGTCAGATACACCAAGTTTATGTTCTCCAAATCTGAAGAATGAATTCTATGGTGGAACAACAGAGGTTAAGAGCAGGAAATATTTATTGAGAAAGATAGCTTCTGAGAGGGAGGAAGGGTCCCAAATGGGTTGCTGAGGACCCCACTTTTCAGGGGAAGTTTTATAAAGCATAACCACATGGGTACAACAGGGGTAAAGCTATGATCAACCAATAAGGTTACAAGTATAATCACTTAGGTAATAGTGATACAGTGGGGGAGCAAGGCACACAGCAAGTGTGCATGGAAAGGACAAAGAACTTTTAGGAAGGTGATGGGCCTGAGGGTTTTGGTCACCTACTGAAGTGACTGCTGTCTATCTAGACTTCATTAGACCAGGTGTTACCACTTATCTCACCCCTGGGGAAGGATGTAACCCTGGTCATTCTGTCTTTATCTTGAGGCCTGGCCTCTAACTAATGCGTCTCCAGTCACAGTTGTAGTGTGTTCTCCTCTCTTGCATTGACGCTCTCAAGGGCCCAGCCCTATCTGACTGCCTATAATGTTTCTACCTAACTTACCTGTCTATAATAATGTGACTCAGCACCCTGTCAATCATGATGCGCTGAAAGACCCAATGGCCTGGTGCACATTTTCAAATCCTTAAGCTCAATATATTCCATGCCTGTGTCATTTTCCTGTTCTTCCTGCTCGCTCTGAGAGTACCTTTCCCCTTTAAACTTCATTAAACTTGGCTGCTTTTTCCTTATTGTTGCATGCAATGCCCAATTTGTTTTGGTCATCCCACACAAGAAGCTGGAAACCTACCTGTCCAGGGACCCCACTGCCCACAGGAACAGTAGCAAGGACTAAGACAGGCTACTGAGAAGGCTAGTTACAAAGAATAGCGCTAAGATATGTTTGAAAAGGAGCACAGTGGGCTGGGGATGTAGCTCAGTGGTGCCGCACCTGCCTGGCAAGTGCAAGGTCCTGAATTCGATTCCTGACACACACACAAAAAAGGAGCCAAGTATATCTGAGTTTTAAAAGCATCATCTTCCTAACAGTAGTACAGGTTTGAAATTAAATTGAGAGCCTGAATCTTGTATTTCCATGTTTAATCCTGTACTTTAATCTACTTTGGAAGTAAGTAGCTGGCCTCTTCTATACATCAGAAACCACTACTTTATATAAAGCATTCTACATTCTAAGTCAGTTTGGGGGCATTAGAAATATGTTGCTGATTCTACAGAATGTTAAAAGATTTTCTTATTATAGTCCTCACACTTTGATCTTTTATCTCCATTGGTTCCAATTCATTTGACTAGAACTCATCCCAGTGTCCCAGAGTGAAATAAGGTCAGTCCATGTGAAGTTTTTGCGCTAAAAATGGCAATTTCTATTCTTGCTGCATTTGCTGGTGGGGGTTCCAAGGATGAGGAGCTGTGAGCTTTTTCCCCTTCTTGTTTTTGTGTCATGGGTCAGAAACTGTATCATTTGTCTACTGCTGAGCCAGTGAGAAGAAAGGAAATTGTGAACCGTGTCTGCCACAGCTGCTTCTGGGGATGAAGGGTCATTTCTCAGACCCGGAACAAACCTGGTCCGGTTCCTTCAAAGTGTCCTCTGGTATCTGCTTTTTTTTTTTTTTTTTTAATAGAGAAGAGATAACCATAGATGAGGGCAAAGGTTGTAGTGACATTCCACAGCAGAGTTGAGACAGGAAGGGAGAACTCCAAGCCGGAAATGTGGCCTGACAGACAGCAGGGCAGAAGCAAGCACATCTCTGTGAATTGAGGTTAATTGCTGCTAAAATTATCCTGGATTTTTTTCATTCTTTGTTGTCAAAAGAAAAAAAAAAATCTAAGAAATTCTGCAATTAATTGCTTAACGAACAAAAATACAATCAGAAAGTTTTTCACATTTGTCCTCAGCAAGCCCCAGAAAAGGGAGTTTCTTCACTGGCAGGCTGAGGCCTGCCTCACTGAGGAGTCAGTGTTTAAGAGGCAAGGGTGCCTCAGTATATCTCTCCTTGCTTGACACCATCTCTGCCATCCTGGGTTGAAATCTGTTGTGCGGTAGCTGGATGTTGTAGCACCCCTGAAATCCCACCACTTAGGATGCTGAGGCAGGAGGATCGCAGTGAGTTTGAGGGCAGCTTGGGCTACATGGTGGGTTCCAGGCCATCTGGAACTACATAGCGAGACCTTGTATCAAGAGGCTTGTTGAAGGCCTGGGGGCCTTTTGGGGAGCACAGGCCTTGCTGTGGGTGGAACTGTGTCTCCTCCTTTTCATGTGTTGATGTTCTAACCCCAGGACTCCAGAGTGGGACTTTTTTTGGATATAGGGCTTTTGAAGAAGTAATTAGGGTTAATCAAGGTCATTAGAGTGGGCCCTAACCCAACTTGTTTGGTCTCCTCAGGAGAGGGATTAGGATACAGGACAGGGGCAAGACCGAGGGAGGACACAGTGAGAGGGCGGCCATTTTCTGTGGGCAGCCGCAGACAAAACCGACCCTGGCCACACCTTGATCTCAGACTTCCAGCCCCCAGAACCAGGAGAAAACAAAGTTCTGTTACTTAAACCACCTAATCTGTGGTACTTGTATGGCAGCCATTGCAAATAACACTGGTCCCAATTATTCATTCCCACCAAGTAACAGCAATTCACTTCTCTCTTTCTCAGTTAGCAAGCGCAGGGGAACAGGCTTCTGTTAGGGTCTGCCTCTGTCCTGAGCCTGTCCCTTAAACTACAGGTCAGCAAAGTTTTTCTGCAGAGACCTGGTTAGTATTTTAAGCTTTGAATGCCAAAAGGCAAGAGACAGAATATTACATAGGTGGTTATGTAACTACTTAAAATGGATAACTGATTGTACTTGTATACCATGTTTATTGCAGCACTATTCATAGTAGCTAAAAGCAAAACAGAATCCAAGTGTCCATCACAGACGAATGGATAAAGACAAAGTACATGTGCTATGGAATATTATTCAGGCTTGAACAAAGGAAATTCTGACACATACTACAACATGAATGAACCTTGAAAATATGCTAAGTAAATAAAGCCAGATACAAAAGTACAACTATTGTGTAATTCTATTTATATGACATTCCCAGAATGGGTACATTTTTGGTGACAAAGTAGGGGTGAATGGGAAGTTATTGTTTAATGGATATGAATTTCAGTATGTGTGATGGGTAAGCTTGATTGTGTCAGCTTCATTGATTTTGGAGCCACACAGGGGCTTGGTGATGCATACTTTGATGTGTGTTTGGGTGGGTCATGGAGGGTGACCTTGGGTATGCTATCTGATCCCTGGCCCCTTCCCCTCTGGCACTGTTCCCCTGCTCTGCTTCCTAGCCACCATGAACTAAGCCTCTTTGCTCTACCAGGATCTCCCACCGTGATGTGGAGCCAGCCAACTATGGACTGAATTCCCTTAAAACATGAGCCAAATTAAACCTCTCCTCCTTTAAATTGTGGGTGTCAGGTATTGTGTCCTGCAACCAGAAGTCTGACTAATACAGTGTGGGACGATGAAAAAGTTCTGGAAATAGTGGTGATGGTTGTTGCACAACATTGTGAATGTCCTTAAATTATACTAAATGTTACTAAATTATACATTTAACAATGAATTATCTATAATCCCAGCACCCTGGGAGCTGAGGCAGGAGGATTGCAAGTTCGACCCTAGCCTGGGCAACTTAGCAAGGCCCTGTCTCAAAATTTAAAAATTAAAATTAAAAAGGATAGCTGAGGATGTAGCTCAGTGCAAAGGCCCTGGGCTCAATCTCCAACACTGGAAAAAATAAAGAGTTAAAATGGTCAATTTTAATAAGGCTATTAAGAAATATAAAAACCAGGGCCAGGATTTAGCTCAGTGGTGCCTTGGCTGCTTGGCAAGCACAAGGTCCTGAGTTCAATTCTCTGTACCAGAAAAAAAAAAAAGAAATATAAAAACCAAGTCAGGGTAGGAGGAGAGGTGAGCATGGTCCACTGACCATAGCTGGCCAACCTTTGCCCTGAACTGTTTGATGGGGTCCCTCCTCTATCCTCTACTCCCTTAACAACCTGTCTAAAACAGACAGATCACCTGCAACTGTCCAAACCCGGCATAAGTGTTATAACTACTGTCTGGGCATCCTCTTACTTCAGCCCTCTGGAGCATACATACCCTCTAAATAGCCAATCAAACCTAGATTCCTCCTGCTCCTTCAGACCTTCTTGGCCACTCACTTCTGGGAATAAACCTGAACCGGGGTGATTCTGCAGCTCCAGGCCCCGGGGTACCTGTTTTGTTTCTTTCTCCAACACCCTGTGGTGCCTGGGCCTCTGTGTGCTTCGGGGCTAAGGTTAAGGTTAAGCAAGGTTAAGGAATATGATTCTGACTTGGTTACAACAGGCCTACCACATGGTAGCTGAGATAAGAAAACAAAGCTGAGGGCCAGGGATTTACCTCAGTGGTTTCACCGCCTGCTGCGCAAGCAAAAGGACCCGAGTTTGATCCCCGGTACCAAAAAAAAAAGAAAGAAAGAAAACAAAGCTGAATATATGGCTGTCCATGGCCAAAGAGAGCTCTTCTAGATAGGCTCAGTCTCTCTGAGCTGAACAGAGCACCGACTCCTACATGGTCTGGAGACATGGGGCTCAGGGATTGGAGGACGTGTTTGTGTCTTCATGGAGGTATGGTTACTGCCGGAGCACTTGTGCACTGACACTCAGAGGTGTTTGTTGGAGTGAACCAATCTGTGTGGCTGGCTACAGATGTAGGTTAAGCAGCTGGTGAAAGTGTGTTCACCGAGCCAAGTCAGGATCAACTGACTGATGGGATGTAAAAGCAGTTCTGGTGGCCACTGATTACCACAGCTCTGAAGCAATCCATGTTTTAGAACCTTAATTCTCAGATATAATTTGCGTTGCTGTCCCTCTAGCTGTTAAAAATCTGCTTTCTTGTTTTTGAGGCACCTTGGAGGTGGTCAGCTGCTCCAGTGTGAACTTGCTCATCTCCTTCCTGACCACTGGCTGCCAGGAACTCATCAGAGTAGACAATGAATGCAAACTTTGGACCCTTTATGAGGATCCTATGGCCACGTTCTGGGTGAAGAAAGGGAAAGTTGTGTAGCCCAAGTGAACACTGAGAATAAGAAATAAGCATTCCCCAAGACACAGGTGTCTGGACCCTTCGCCATGTTCGCTTGCCACTGAGTAATGAGTTTTCTTCTGAGAGACCAAAGAGAAGTGGAGAAAGGAAGAACAAATGTATTTGGGGGTGCATCTGGATGCCAGCCTTGATGGTCTCAACTCCGTCATTATAAAAAGGGGGACGGTGATAGGAGGACTATTCTTAGATTGGCTGGTTCTAACACAGATGGCACAGCTGAGGCTGTGGGACCACTCCCTCTCCATTTGCCTGAATTTGGGTGACATCCCAGGGCCAACCCTCCCTCCTCTGTACTAAGAGAGGCAGAAGTAAGAATAACAAAGACTCAGGCAATTCCTAAAGTTCCAGGCCAGAGCACATGCGTGTTAGACACAGTGGCTTGCCCTACAATGACCATTTCCACTCAAAGTTCATCCATATGGGCTGTGTGTCATGCATGTAATCATAATAGAGTGAATTAAGGGAAGGTTATGCACACTAGATACAATGGAGATGACTGAGCATTCTGTCAATCATTTTTTCAGTCATATACAGAAAGACCCAGTGAGAAAGCTCAGTGAGAAGCACCCTAGATGGGGTGCACATTTTTTCAAATCCAAAAGTCTAACTTATTTTTGTTTCCTTTCTCTCCACTGCCCTGGAACCACTTCTCTCCTGGCACAAACTCGCTTGCTCTGAGGACACCTTCCCAATTTATTACCTTCAATAAATGTAGCTGTTTTTCTTTTACCATCATGTGTATAACTTGCAATTCTTTGCTCTTCATGCACAAGAATTTGGAATCTATCTCTTGGGAATCCATCAAGCACTGCATCAATACTACTGTGCCTATTGCTTGGGGCCCAAAAGAAAAATAAAGAAGTTGTAGAACATGCTGATCTTTTGACCAAGAGAATGAAGGAGACTAAAGAAAAACAGCAGGGACATATTACCAGGAGACAGAGGTGTCTCTTTGACAGCTTTTGCCTCTGAGTTTCAGTCCAATCCAAAAAGGTCTGCTAAAGGTAACAAATAAGATCAGGCATCAGAAAATAAAACAAAGCAAAAGAGAAAAATTACCCAATCTGCCTATCCTGCACAATAGACTAGGATCAAGGGGGAAATGTGGAGAGTTGTTTATTCCAAAAGCATTTCATGTAGTCAGTGATATAGAACTCCAACAATATAGGGGAAATAATGTAACTCCTAACCTGCTAGATGTCAAATACACTGAGTTTGTGTTCCCTCAAATCAAAGACTGAATTCTAAGGAACAACAGAGGTTAAGAGTAGGAAATATCTATTGAGAGAGAGAGAGAGAGAGAGCTCCTGAAAGGCAGGAGGGGACCCGAGTGGGTTGCCAATGAGCCCACTTCTCAAAGGAAGTTTTACAGAGCAAAATTCATGAGGTGAGTACAACATGTGACAAAATTATCATCAACCAATAAGATTACAAGTATGGCCACTTAGGTAATGTTGATCCAATAGGGAAGCAAGTCATGCAACAAGTGTACGTGGAAAGAAGAAGGAATTTTTTTTGGAAAAGATGAGTCAGGAGGTCCTGGTCATCCACCTGGCTGACTGATGTCTATCTAGATTTTATTGGACTAGGCGATGGCAATTATAGTATCTTTGCTTATCCCCTTGGGGAAGCATGCAGGCCTGGTCATCCCGTCTTTATCTTGAGGACTGAATTCCACAGATGTGCCTCTAGCCACAGTTGTAATGTGTTCTCATCTTCTGCACTGACTCCCTTCAGGGCCTAGCCCTGTCTGACTGCCTATTTCTACCCAATGTAGCTGTCTATAATACCAGGACATAGACATGCAGGAGTTTCTCTCCAGTTCCAATGATCTCCATTAGAGAGGTGTAAAAAGACTCTTAAATCTCTCAGGGATGTGACCAATACAGGATGATCCTGCCACTAGCCTCTGAAGTCATCAGGAATGAGACATGAGTTGAATTCTAGGGCCTCACTAGGTGTACAGTACAAGTCAACCATTGCTGCCACTTGTCCTAATACCTCCCTGTGGCACCAGGGCAAAAGAAGGAAGTGTGAGCTGGCCATGGTGGTATACATACGTGATCGCATCACTGAGCCTGAGGCAGGATCAAAAATTTGAGCCCAGACTGGGCAATTTAGCAAGACCCAGTCTCAAAATATAAAATAAAAAGTGGGCTGGGGATGTATCTCAGGGCAGAGGCCCTTGGTTCAATCCCCAGTGCAGCATTAAAAAAAGAAGAAAGTGTGATGTGGAACTGAAATTGACTGTGAAATTACTTATTGCGGGGAGAGAGAAAAGCTGGGGATTCTATCTAGGTATAAACTACCCTATAGGTGAGACAATGCGGGAGTGGATGGTCCACTAGGGGGCAGTAGAGTCCCATGGTGAAGGGCTCAGGCTCTGGGACTGAGCTGTTTGAACCTCCCCTTCTCTATTAGCAGACTGGTGACCTGAGGCTACTCACAGCCTTTCTGAACTTTTAATTCCTCATCTGTAAAGCTGAAAAGATAACTACAGACAATCCTCTGTACTGTGGATACTACCATTTGTGGCTAGAACATGTGTCTGGCATGTTGGTAAATCCTCTGCATTCGCTATTATCATCTGCCGAAATGACACTAATGGAGAGGCTGCCCTTGCACACATACACGGGGTTGGGTGTGCAGCAGGGCTGATGGGGACACAACACATAGGCACTAGCTAAGCAAAGCCCGGAAAATGCTGCTCACCAAGGTGAGTTCAGGAATGAGTCACAGTCAGAACATGGGGACATGTGATGTGTGGCACATGAGGCGGGCGGCCACCCACCCTTATCCTCCAGCTTCCACCTTTGTCTAGTTCATTTTCAAAAACATTTAATTGTGGTAAAATAGACATAACATAAAGCTTCCATCTTAACCATTTTAAGTGGCACTGACTACACTCACGTTGTACAGCCATCCCTACCAGCTAAATACAGAACACTGTCATCTTGAAAAACTGGGACTCTTGGTTCCTGAACCAATAAATCCCCACTCCTCCCTTCATTCCCTAGCAACCACCAATCTACTTTGTATCTCTACAACTTTCCCTATTCTAGAAACCTCACATAAGTGAAATCACACAGTATTTGTCCTGGCTTATTTCACTGAGCACAATGTCTTTAAAGTTCATCCCTGGTATATCCTGTGTCAGAATTTCCTTCCTTTTTAAGGCTGAGTAATATTGCATTGTAACTCTATATTGCATGTTTATCCACTCATTCACTGATGGACACTTGTGACCTTTGTTCAACTTCTTTTGAACCAGGTGGCCCATCAAGAATTTTTCAGAGAGGGCCGGGGATTTAGCTCAGTGGTTCCACCGCCTGCCTTGCAAGTGTAAGGACCTGAGTTCGATCCCCAGTACCAAAAAAAAAAAAAAAAAGAAGAAAAAATTTTTCAGAGAAAGCTGCGCATGGTGGCACACACCTGTAATCCCAGCACTAGGGAAGCTGAGGCAGGAGTATCAAATTCAAGGCCAGCCTGTGCTACATAGTGAGACACTGCCTCAAAAAAAAAAAAAAAGTGTCCAATGGAAGTTAAGCAACCAAGGGAGCCAGAGGCTGACCCTTGCAATGAGAAGAAACTCTCAATATGGCAAGTGCCTAAGGGAACAAGATGTGATTTGCAGATAGCAGAGGAAAGAAATTCAACCACACATTCACCTGAATGCAGCCCTTACAGTGGGAAGTAGTATGTCCTCCATGACAGTTTTCACCCGGGTTTGCCTCTCAGCTCCAAACCCAGCCTTCTCTGCTTGCCTTTGTGATACCTAAGACTCTGCAAAGCCACATGTTGGGCTCCACCAGTTAGCAGTGCCATGGAGGAAGGAGGGGCCTGTGACCTTGCTACTTGTGGCCCCTCTGAGCAAGCAACACCCCAGCCACACTTGCCAGCAGGAGCAGTTCCAGTTGCCAGAGTTTCTAACACTCGAAGAGCTGGGGTCATGGTTCCTCACCCTTCACTACCCAGGAAGCACCATCAGAGGCCAGGAGCCCAGGGAACCACTCTTCTAAGTTTTAAGCCTTTAGTAATTGCAGTGGCTTCTCTTTGTTCACCCAGCCCAGCCCAGGAGGTAATAATCGCTTCCTCTGTGATATCTTGGAATTTCTTTTACCCTGTCCTACCTCATTGGCTTTGTTCACAGTCAGCAATTCTTTATACAGTCATGCACAACTTGTGGACATTTAGGTCAGCAACAGGCCACGGATATGACAGTGGCCTCATAAGGTTATAATAGAGCTGGAAAATTACTGTCACCTAGTGACATCATAGCTGCTGTACTGTGATACAACACACATTCCTCACGTGTCTGTGGCAATGCTGGCGTGGACAAACCTACTGTGCTGCTGGTCACATAAAATACAGAATACATTAGTATTATGTATAGTACATAATACTTGCTAATAAATATGTTACTGGCTTTTGTATTTACTATACTATACTTTTTCTCATTATTTTACTTTATTTTACTTTTTGTTTTTTTGAGACAGTGTCTCACTATGTAGCTCAGGCTGAACTCAGGGCAATCCTCCCGCCTCAGGCTTCTGAGTGCTGGGATTACAGGTATGTACCACCATGCCCAGCTTTCTCATTATTTTTATTCTTGTTATTTTAGAGTGTACTTTTTTTTTTTTAAAGTTTGCTGTAAAACAGAATTCATGTGATGCAAGCAGCAGCCTCATACCCTTCTAATTTACCACCTGCATGGATTGCATCAAGAGGTCATGTGAGCGACTGACCTGTGCCATGCAGATTTGTGCAAGGGCGCTCTGTGATGTCTTCACAATGATGAAACTGCCTGATGACACAGTTGTCCCCATCATTGCTCATCATTACATGAGTGTATTTAGGTTTTTCTTTTTGCATTATTGCTGTACTTCTGGCTCCTGATACATCCCTGCTATGGTCTGAATATGTTTCCCCAAATTACCCAGTGCGGATGTTGGGAGGTATGGCCTTTGAGGAGGTATTTAGGTCATGAGAGTTAATGCTACTATAAAAAAGGCTTGCACAAGTGGATGTCCTTGCTTCCATTCTTCGTCTATGGGTCTGAGGCAGGAGCTTAGGGTGTGGCAAACTGGCTGGGCAAGTGGGTATGACCTGTCAATCACAGAGATCCAGGAGACTTGCACTCAAGCCCTGGACCTGGTACCAATTAGAAAATGCTGTTTTCAATTCTTATGAGAACTCAAGCAGGTTCTTGACAGGATGGCCTAGGTCTGACATTAGCCAGAGGAGTGGAAATACAAAGGACAGCCCCATTCCCATGTAGAGCTTTGGAGTAGCTCAACTCTTCATATGGGACTTGGGTTCTATACATCTTCTCCCCGTCATGGCTCATAGCTGTAAAGGTGACTGGTTACACGCCTGTATGGTTGACTTTTAACTGGGGAAGGAAACCCAACCAACCAGCTCTCGTCTTTGTGTCATTTTGTGTCACTATCAAAAGCAGAGAGATGAAAGACAATCACTCAACTGGGCCTGTGTCAAGCACTGGGAGAGAGCATCTTTGCTTGTGTGAATGGGGATCCTTACTATGTAATGGACGTGCAAGAGAGGTGTGTGTTGATTACTGACACCAGCCAGCTTCTCTCATCGTCAGTGCCTGAGAACATTGAGTGTCCCACGCGCATTTGGACCTCAGGCCTGTGAGGGATGCTGCAGGCATAATAGACTAAAGACGAGTGGCAGAGGGAGGATGAGGAGGCCATATGAATTTCTGTTCCCCGTTTTCACAGCCTGGAACACCATGGAGAGTTGCCGACTCCCCAGAGAATACAGATACTGGGGAGCTGTGTTCTCAAGTCTTTCGTCAAATGGCAGGATCAGTCTGTTCCAGATCTTCATTTCTAATTACTGCTTTAGGAACAAACCATCTCCTGAGTGTTCCAGCAGAAATAGACTTGATTTTCAGAACTTTTGCAGCTTCCTTGCCAATGTTCGGAGTATGATTACTAAAATGATGATGGTAATAATAGCAAGCACTCTTTGAACAACCTAATTTGAGTGTGTTTAAATTTTCTTGTTAATGTATTTAATGCTCAGAAGACCCTTAGAGACAAGTATTATTATTATCACCATCATTCCTTGTTTACAGATGAGAAAACTGAAGCATAGAGGGGCTGAGTGGCCCTACCCGAGGCCACACTAGTAATATAGACCCACTATACACACTGCCCTGCCTGGGTCTCCGAGGGGCAGGACAGGTACCTAGAATGTTCACTCTGATAGTGGTTTTTTCCCCTTGTTATTGTTGTTGTTGTTTTTCAGACAAGGTCTTGCTATGTAGTGCAGGCCAGGCTCTAACTTTATGCAATCATCCTACCTCAGCCTCTTGATTGCTAGGATTACAGGCATGCACCACCATGCCTGGCTTAACTTTTTTAAAATGTTTATTAGTACATATTTGTTGTCAATATTCAAGGGGAGATGGTACATGTAAATAACACATAATTCTATTTATTTCCCCTTCCCTCCCTCTCTGACAGTATATTGAGGGGCATGAACAAGGCAAATGATAAAATTACCTGTTCCTATCTTTTGTTCAGTACATACATTTGTGTCCACATTTTAAAGTGATATATAATACATACCACATGGCACCAGGATACAAATTAGCTTTTTAAAAACCAGAATATAAAGGCCTGGACATTTTCAGATTTAATATGATGGGCTATTAGCTAAAATTTATATAAACTACCAGGAAAAAAATGTTCTGCTGTGGATTTGCTTGGAATATTTTTAAAATAGTATTTTATTTTAAAAATTCAGGTGGGTTGTTTTTCTACCAATCCAAACTTTGGATTTCTTAGTCTGGGATAAGCCCTGGCCAGTTATTGTCATAAATATATCCTGGTCAATGACACTGTATGCCTCTAGTTTATGGGTAGAGACTCATACTCCATTTAAACTCACTGATGTAAGAATAATAAGGAAAACTGGAGAGGTCTCAAAACAAGAATGAACATGATCGAAAGGTTGAAAAGTTATAGAAATATTTAATCTGGAAAAGAGAAGGCTGAAGAGTGTGTGAAAAACTCACTCCAAATGGATGAATAAATTAGTCAAAAGGATACTGAACAGATGTTTTAGTCACCTTGTACCAGATGGAGAAGGTTTGCTCAAGGCCCCTGCACAGAGCCACCGCAAGGGAATACAAGGAGGAAAACTGGGCACCAGAAGCCAGGTTGATCACCAACAAGGTTTGTTGTAATTGGAAGAGTGGTCAGAGCACAAAGGCAGTGGTTTGTTAAGGGACATTCTCTCAGGCAGACACAAGGACATCAGGACCAGGTAAGGTGAATGTCAGGTCCCTGAGCATGTCCCTGCTGCCTTCATACAAGGTGCACCTGAGTCCCACACTGACCACCTGGCATGTCACACAGGCAAAACCTTATCCTGCCCAGGAGGGCTGTGATATAGCTAAATGGTACAGCCCTTGCCTGGTGTGTTAGTCAAGCTTTCCTACTGCTGCGACACAATGTTGATAATGCACAACTTAAAGGAGTAGTAGTGTAATTCACCTCATGGTTTCAGAGGTCTCAACCCATGGTAAGCTGGCTCCGAGGCAGGAACGTCATGGTAGAAGGGCCTAGTGGAACAAAGCTGCTTAGTTCATGGTGGCCAGGAAGCAGAGCACAGAAAGTAAGGCCCAGAGAGGAAGGGGCCAGGTCTCAGGGTCCAGATATAAATACCCAAGGCACACCTCCATGACCTACCCAGACACACCCAGAAATGTGCTCCATCAATTCCCTGGGCAGCTTCGAAGCCAATTAAGATGACACAGCAAGCTTAACTGTCACACCTAACATGTGCTGGGTTCCATCACTGGTGCTCCCCCAAGTCTCCCCCAAAACCCCACAAAACAAAACACCTGTGGGTAAGGAGAGACTACTATCAGGTTCTCTAGTAGGTTCAGAAACCCCAAGTTGTTATTCTTTAGGATCTTTTTTTGGTATTGCTGAAATGTTCACTGTTGAGTCATTCCCTTATTTTAAAAATAAACACTCCGATCCTATCAGGACTAAAGAACATTTGGCGAATCAGAGTGATCTTCTCACTTAAACATTTTAATCAATTCTAGCTTCTACACATATATGACATCATTGTAACAACACAAAGGAATGGCTGGGGGCAGACTTGCTGAGATTCTCCTGGAAATGATTTATCTCACAAGGGTTTTAGAAAACCCTCGGCCATATTGCAGGAAGGATGGAGGGCCCAGGGTCCTGGGACATAAATCTTAGTAACCTCTGTAAAAAGCTGAGGCCAGGCTGCACACACCATCTGGGGGAGGGCCACAGATTGGCCACAAGCGGTACCTGTGCGAGCCCACAGTGATGGGGCTGTGGTGCTGTCACAGAGGATGGAGCCGGGAGCTGGGCGCACACTCTGGAAAGCCAGGCACACCAGACGGTCCAACTGGAAGGGAGCCTGCAAGACTGGTATTCCCAGGCAGGGTGCTGGTCAAAAAGTAGATAAAGATTTATTTCAAGGATTTGGCTCATGCAACTGTGGGGCCTGGCAAATTAAAAACCCTCAGGTCTGAGGACATAGAGGAAAAACAAACTCAGCTTCTCCTGCTCTACGCTCACAGCACAGATCATTTGTGTGGTCCCAAAATGTGTGGAGATTTCTCCTCACTGGCAACCATGTGACCAGTTCTGCAATGGACACTGGCTGGACACCCTTGAACTTGATTCAGTTCGGACACTATTCTGCCAGCTGCCAGTCCTGGCTCTGGAACTTCGGTTGGAGCCGCTACCAGTCGGGGTTCCCATGACACTCTCCTTGGGTTTGATGAATGTGCTAGAGCAGCTCACGGAAGTCAGGGAAACCCTATAATTATATTTACCCGTTTGTTATAAACACAAATGAGCAGCTGGGTAAAGATATACACAAGGTGACCTGTGGAAGGGTCCCCATTGCAGGAGCTCCTGTCTCCCTGAAGTTGGGGTCACTGCCCTCCTGGCAGGCGGATGAACTTGTACCCACCTTCCCTCAAGCCTCCACGTACTCAGTCTCCAGAAACTCAGGAAACCTTGTCTTTCAAGGGTTTTATGGAGACTTCACTGCATAACCATTACTGAAGCATGGACAATGTAGAAATGAGATTGGAGGGAAAGGGTGTGGTCTCACGCTGACAGACGAGACCTGCCTGGCCAGTCTGTCCAGATTCACCCCTTCCTCCCTGGGTAGGGGCAGTTTCCTTCTGAAGTGGGGGTTTTATCGTGGACCATTAGGGAATATCTTGATGGTGAGCTTCCACAAAGATGGGGGTAGAAATACATATGTTTGGTTTCTATCACCAGTCTCAGGGATAAGAAGTTCTAGTTTCCATGGTTTGTCTTAGGGAGAAGAGCAGGTGAAAGGTGGGCAGGAAAGGTTAGAGAGAGACATTTGGCTTCCTGAGGACTGGTTTTTGAGACCTGAGGCACCTCAACATTATAGCAAAGACTGTTGTTACTTTTAAAGCTGCTTCAAGATTGAATGACACAATGTCAGATACTTAAGTCTTGTTCTAGTCATTTGGTAAATAGTTGTGAGAGTTTCAAACCAGGAACTGTGGACAAAACCTAAAAAATATTAAAAAACAAAAACAAACAACAACAAAAACACAGCAGGGTAGACCAACAGGCTGGAGACTCAGAAAAAAGCCTTGGATGCAGGTAGGGTCCAAAGGCAATAAAGAAGCAAAATTCCTTCTTCCTTGAGCACTTTCAGTCTTTTTCTCTTAAGGCCCACCCACATCACAGGTCATCTGTTCTGCTCAAAGTCTGCTGATTTAACTGCTAGTCTCACCTAAAAAGACCTTCACAGACACAGCCAAGTGTGTTTGACCAAACATCTGAGTACTGTGGCTGAACTGACACATGAAATTCACCTTCACCGTTGGAGCCAGTAGAATACTGTATAAGAGTAAGAAGTCAGGAAGCATGGGAAACTCCCACTCACTTACAGCCCTATTTACTGGGGCACAAGCGAAACAATGGATCGCTGGAAAAGCTGAAGCCCAGTTGTGAGAGTCTCCACGTGACTTGATGCTATCTATGTTCATTCATTAAAAATATATATATTGAGGTGCTACAGTATGCCAATCAGTGTGCTAAGTCTTGGGGAGCAAAGATGAAAGGTGTTCTCTGCTTGTGGTTGAGTGCGGGAGATAAATAATCACATGATGAACACTCTATAGTACATTTTACTTTGATTGAGAAATGCACAAGGAGCAAAAGAGGCCCAAGGGCATGAAATTCAGCAGACACCACAGAGTAGTGGGTGGGAATTTTTCCACTTCCTCTTTCCTAACAGCAGAATTGGTCCTAGTGCCTGGATTGCAGGCTTACTTGCAGAGGAACCTCAAGGTGGCTAGGGGAGGGGTCAGCCAGGAAGTGGAGCCAGGTGAGTGAGTGAAAGTCTAGACAGATCAGGAAACAGCCATTTTAACTCAAAGCAGTTTTAGATTTGGTTGACATCGTGGATGGAAGGATTTTTACCTGTGCAACTCTTGCGTCCATGATCTTATCATAGACCCTGGAGGCGGAATGCAGTGTCACTTGTGGGATAATGGGGTTGCTATAAATCATAAAGCATGGTGGCCCTTTGGTTGCTGAGCAAAAAGCGAGTCTGAATTTAGCTTTTACCTAGATGGAAATTCAGGGAGAGGAAAGAGAAAATGGATAACTACAGACAGAACAAGACATTTTAAGACATAAAGAGAGCTGACTGTATTCATTTCCTAGGACTATCATAAAAGGCACTTAAAACAATAGAAATTTTTTTTCATAGTTATAGAAGCTAAAGTTCAAAATCAGGGTGTTGGAAGGGTCATGTCCTCTCTGAAACCTGTTGGGGAGAATTCTTCCTTGTTTCTCTCTGGCTTCTCCTGGTGGCCTGTGATTCTGGGAGATCCTGGGTCCAAGAAGCATCCCTCAGATCTTTGCCACGGTCACCATGTGGGCCTTCCTGTCCTGGGTCTGCGTTTCTGCTTATAGGATGCCAATCTGTTGGATTAAGGGCCCCACCAGAGCTCTTCACTAATCACATCTGCAACAGTCCCATTTCGAAATAAGCCCTTTCTGAGGTACCTTGGTGTATTTTTGGGGGGGTCATAATTCAACTCATCACTGGTGAGAACTGATGACGCCGATAAAAGAGAGGTGAGATTAGCTTTCCATTAAAAAAAAAAGAAAAGCTGGGCTGGGGATCAGTGGTAGAATGCTTGCATAGTATACGTGAGAGTCTGGGTTTGATCTCTAGCATCATGGGAGGAAAAAAAACCAGTTGCAGTGCTAAGCAAAATTAACTGGCATCTGTTGATCAGTTTTCAAAATTAACTGGCACATGTTGATCACTACTTTATTTTGTATTTCCAGCTTATTTTCTGAAATTCAGAAAGCATTTTCACGTTCTTTTTTCATTAGCTCTGGTAGTAATGATACTCTTTCTGTGTGTGTACACTTTAATTATATTTCTACTGATTTACAATAGTCAATAATGCCAGTAATGGCAGTAAAAGTTATGAAGAATTTCCTACACACTATTTTTATGATTATCTCACCATGGAAAAAGGGCAAACTAAAAGTTCAAATGTGTATGTTTTGCTTTAGAACGTTTTATTATTTACATTTAAATCCCTGTGCTACTGGCAGTGCGACCTGCCCATAAATATGCACAAGCATGATGAAGTATTTGAGCCTGTCGTGACCTCTGCATCTCTGAGTGGGTCTTATAAGTAAGTCAGTGAGAGGTCAGTTTCTACTTCTTTTAAAGACCCACAGGCTTGTCTTGAGGCACTACTCTTGCTCTGACAGATGGCGTGTTAGCTTTCTGTTACTGTGACAAAATACCTGAGAATAACAGGTTAAACGATGAAAAGGTTATTTTTGCTCATAGTTTTAGGGCTTTCAGTCATAGCCTGCTGGCTTCATCACTCTGGGCATGAGGTGAGGTAGGACATCATGGTGGAACAGCATGGTGAAAGAAAGCTGCTCATCTCATGGCAGCCAGAAAGCACAAGGACACAGAGTATGTGCACCTGTGCCAGCAGGCTTCCTTCTTCTGTTTTTGTTCCACTGGGCCTACAATGAGTAGAAAAATGCAAAGCTGAGGTATGATGCATAGCAGAATGAAAACTAGGGTAGGCTAAGTAAGTAGGTGCTTGGTTCCAACAGATCACACATGCTTGGATGAGACATGAAAAAGGGAATTTTAAGTTGGACTCCAACAAAGAGCAGTCAGATTGGAGAAGATGAGGAAGCACGGTTGTGTCAGATGTGGTGGGCTCTGAATGTGCACCTTCAAAGTGCTTCCCTGTGTTTAGAAGGATTAGTGGTAGAAACCTCATGTCTTGTTCTGAAATCCCACATGTAGGGCATCTGTTTTATCTCTGGAACTTAAAAAGACCCGGAGACCACATTCTTTGCAATGTCAGGGCAAACAGAAATGGAAAGAGAAAACACTCCAGAGAAATGGTGTGGTGGATGTTTAAGATGTATACTACAGGAAGACTGGGGAGAAAAAGGTCAGATCACCCAAACTCCCCTTAAAACACCCATAACCCCGAGTTCGATCCCCGGTACCAAAAAACAAAACAAACAAAACACACCCATAACCATCACTTCTACCATATATGTAGTTTTCTCAAAACAGCTTTCCTGTCATTGTGCTACAAAAACACAAAAAGCATAAACAGGGTGGTACAGGAAGTGCTGCTGGCCCCCTCTCCTATGCTAAGTCTTCACACATCTGCACATCCTTCCCAACTGTGATTCTTAGTTCCAGGCTTGTTCGCCATCAAAGCCTCCCTGCCTTCTCACGTGGCAGGCTGGAGGTGGGAGGGAGTTGCTACTGCCTGGGAAGCGCCTTGGTGACAGACAGGAGTCCATGGATGAACACCCCAACCCCCTAGCCCTTTGGGGCTTACTCTGAGGCACTAGTTCCCAGGATTTCCCCATGGGATAAATCTCCATCTGCCTGCAGCGCTAATTTGGTAATTCATCTCTGTTCTTCCTATCCCCTTCGCAGTTCTCCACAGCACCACTTCACAGCCTGCTTGTACCTGAAAATTCATGTCAGAGTCTGTGGAGAGGCCCAAACTGAGACAGATGGCAATAACACCAAATTTTTAATTTTACTGATGAACTCTGATGGAGTTCTGTTAAAAGGAACACCAAGTGTTCTGTTACATGGTGTTGCTTTTGCAGTAATTGTGGCACTGTGCTGCTATTCCACTGCACTGAAACCCCTTGTTTCTTTCGTTTTTCTTCGGTACCAGGGATTGAGCTCAGGACTTGTGCTTTTGAGGCAGGCACGGTGCCACTGAGCTAAATGCCTGGCACTGAAACCCTTTGGATCTAAATGTGCAGCTGAAATTACTATAATAAATAAATGTTGTTCCTATTTTAAAAGACCACTGAAAGTCTTAGCTGAACCCCAAACTCTTTGTATTAAGTAGTAATTATTTTGCACCCTATATATTTTTTAGCTGAGTTATACATTTCCTGCAAACATTGACTAACATGCTTCCTCATTTCCAAGGGATTAATCACCTAATCTGGTATTATAAATTCCTATCAATTTTTCAATTTAATCATTATACATTTTTTTTTGTTACCGGGGATCGAACTCAGGACCTTGGACTTGCAATGCAGGCATGGTGCTACTGCCCTAAATCCTTGGCCCTTCATTATACATTTTTAAGGTAGCATTCAAATTAGAAATATGGTTCCAGACCAGTATCCTTATAACTAACCTTACTTACTAAAGACAATGAAACTGAAAATTCTAGGCAAGAAACCTCCTAAAATGATTAAATTTGTTGAAAACTTTATAATAATCATCCCTCTTTAGTAATACCAATCTTGCTTACAGCTTAACAGTTTCATTTAGCATTTCTGATATATATAAAATACAAGCCAAAGCACTTTATAGTATTTTGACATAACTACTGTATGTAATTTCTCATACATTGAAACAAAAATCGAGTGTTAAAGAATAAATATTTTAAAACAATATTCTTTTGAACGCTATCGTATTTCCTATGTAGGATAAGACAAACTCCTTTCCATGTCATTGTAAAGTTACAAGATAATGTTTTATTCAAGCCATTAATAGTAACTTTACTGACATCAGTGACATTCACTGATTTGTGGGTCTTTCCCCTGGTCAATGTATAATTTAATGACTTGCTCACTGGCTGTTGCTACTTTTCAATTGTTTATAAACCCATGTTACTGGCTGACTGTATCTATGGTACATCTGTTGCACAATGATAATGGAAGAGGAAAAAGGTTTTCCTGTGGGATAATTTTTAAGGGTTTCAAGTTTTGACATCCCTTAGTGTCTATTGTCTGTACATTCGGAAATGTATTTCCACTCAACATTTTGCTCCCCAAAATTCTACTGTCATGCAGAGACAATTGTCTGGCAACAAAAACTTCACAGCTGATTTTCTACCACTTTGGATTTCATATAGAGCCTTCTACATGTACAATGTCAACACCCAATAAATTATTTAAATTTCTTATATTAATAACCTCTTATACAGTCAGCATTTAAATTTTTCTCCAATATTATTTAGATTGCTACAAATTGTTATAATTTGTGCTATTCTATTAGAAGAATACTTTAAATCCATTGGATTAAATTTCAAAACAAACTCCAGGAACAACATTGATTTTCAAGGTTTCGCTAAAGCTGTCTTTGTCAACTCTCTTTATATAGTGTTCATAATCATTATGAGTTCACCTCTCAGATGAACTAGGAAAAATGTCTCATTGCATAAATGTGTTCAAACATTCAACTTGACACCATGGTACTTTCCTAAGCAAAGCCATTACTTCACATTTTGGCAAATGTCTTTAATCTCTGGCTTAATAGAAATCTTCTGGCACTATTTGCTTTTGCTTTTAATTTGTTGTGATATTGTTCTATTTGAAATATATATAGAAACTCTCATCTCATACAGACATGGAATTGGAAAAGCAAGCATTTTGATAGCCTCTTCAGATAACAAGGGCATAGTTTTTTGATATTACAACATAACTTAAGTCGTAGTTTCTTAAAAATTGCAATGAGGAATCAGAAATCATAACAATAAACTTTTTGTACTCTGTACCCTAAACTTTACTGGTTTGTCTTGCAGTTTAAGATAGCTCTTTCATGATTTCCTAACATTAGGCACTGGTCAACTGGAAAATACTGGTTCAGTTTTTGCAATTTTTCCAAATGTAGAGTGGAAAACACTATATACTCATTAAGAGTGGAAAAGATAAATATATTAGCATTACTAGAAAAGTGATTCTGGACCTTTGGACCCCCTATATGGGTTACGAGTCCTGACCCATACCCTGAGAACCACCGTCTTCTGTGGGCTATAGGTTTGGGGGCCAAGGGCATCTGCAAATACAACAGATGTTTAGACTATCACTTTCCTGCAAAGTAACTTAATTGCATGAACCTAAATAAAGGTAAACTGTTACTACAAGGTAACGTGAACAAACCACGTATAAAGTCTAAAGGAAATAAAAATCACCTATACTGCTGCCTTCCAGAAACGATCAATGTGAACGTTTTGAACCACTGGACTCTCTACAGGAAGGTTGTGTTTTACTGATGTACAAAAATCAGATTTAGAAGTTGGCTGCCTTTTATAAGCTCTCAAAAAAATTTTACAGTATGCTGTGCATAGTTTTGCAACTCGTCCTTTTCATTTGGCCCTGTAGTTTCCCCGTATGTATTCTTTGAAAACTTTTTAAACGATTATCACATAATACAAAGTTTTCAGTCTCAAAATCATTTGAAAAAGTTGGACTTTAGCATAAACTAATTTCATTCTGTAAAACGTGGACATACAGGGTGCACAGCCCCGGCATCTGAGCGACCTCAGTCAGGGACTGGACAGGACGCCGACCCCCGAGCTGGTGCTCACCGTACACAACGCACGCGGGATTCGAGCTTCAGAAATCTGCGCGGACGTACTGAGCATGCGTGGAACGCGCCGGTCTTCCCGTCCGAGGAGAGGTTAGAGGTCGCGAGGGTGGGGCTGGACACTTTGGCGCATTTGCCAGGAGCTGCAACTCCCCCCTCCCCCCCTCCCCCCACCCCGCCATCCCTTTCCTTTCGAAACTGCGGCCGCGTCGGTCCGAACCCAGAGGGGCGGGCCCTCCGCGGGAGACGCACTTCCCTTCCGTGGCCGGAAGGGCAAGCGCTGGCCCAACGGGTGCGCTCACTGGTTGCGCATGCGTCATCCGTCTGGCGACCCCGGAGCGGCTTCGCGGCGCCGGATTCACCGCCCCTTCCGGAGTGCGCCTGCGCGATAGCCGGGGCTCCTCACCTCCGCTTCCCCTCCCCCTGGCCCCCTGCCGGGGCTTCGGGGCCGGAGGGACCATGTTCACCAGCACCGGCTCCAGTGGGCTTTGTGAGTACTGGGCCCCGCCATCCTGGCTGCTTCCTACGCGTCACCCTGGGTACCTCTCTGATGAGGCTGGGCACAGCGGGGACCCTCAGATTTGCTGGAGATTGGGGGCCCTCTGCCTTCCATCCCCTCACTCCATTCTTGGTAGTGGCTGCCCTTGGGGCCCGCGGGCCCTGCCCCCACCTCAGCCCGGAGGGGCGTTGGGCCAGGAGTCTCGCCGCCAGCGCGACCCCAGAGGCACCCCTGGTGCGCAGCGCAGCAGCCCCGCGCTGCTGCAGGTAGGCTGGCCCGGTGGGTCGGCTGGTCGGCTGGTGCCATGCAGTTCTCTTGGCCCCGGCCTGTGTCCTTGGCTGCGCAGGTGCCAGGCTGGAAGAAGAGGCTGTTCCGGAGGAGTCGATGCTGGAACCCTGCCCCGTTCCCGGTCACCATCCCCATTCATTGAGGCCACAGTGGGATCGAACCGACTCTTCCCCTACATCCAAATCTCATCCTCTACTTCAGGAGCTGACTCTCAGTTTTACTTACCTGTATTCTTCCCCAGTCTCCCTGAAGAGTTTTTAGATAGAAACTGCTCAAAGTGCTTTAAAGTGGAGAGAAGTTAGGAAGTCATTTGGCCAGAGGGTACATGCCTGAGTGCTGGATGTGCTACATTTTACTGGAGTGTCATTGTGGTCGGCAGGCGGAGGGCACTGAAATATATACAGCCTTGCAAACAACTTTTTTCTCATGACCTTGTGTTTAATTGACTTTCCTTAACCTGGACTGTGTTTTGACCAGACAGCCCTGATATTAAGCACTGATACTCCAGTAGTGAACTGTTTAAACAGCTACAAATTTGCCGTTGCTTATCACTGTTACTACTTCCTATCGCTGCATGTGCCGTTAATGTTGCCAAGGTACAGGAATGCCTGACATTTAAAAATAGTAAGTTTTACTGTGAATGTCACAAATCTTTTCTGAGAATTCGTGTCTTAGTCTAAAAATTATTGTCAGAACCACGGGCACAATTTTAAATCTTCCTCACTTCTCAACCCGTTAGGTTTTGCATTGGCTTTAATATTTATGATTTCCCTTGTTTCATAATTTGTTAACGTGAAGGCTTTTAGGGAATCTTTCATGCATTCGCTCCAGAGACCCTTGCAACTACAAGCAAATTAAGCTTTTCCAAACTACCCTTTGGATAAAGAACATCATGACTGTTGATGAAGCTGACAGTTCAAGAAGATGATGTGGTTTTCCTAAGATTACAAGACCCTGGTGGATATAACATTAACAGTAGGGTTCTTCAGTTTTAGTTGTTCTTTATTCAGAAATTTTTTTGGTACCGGGGATCAAACTCGGAACCTTGCGCTTGTGCAGCAGGCGCTGGAACCACTGAGCTAAATTCCTGGCCCCTTTATTCAGAATTTTGAGTTATCATTGCTGACCAAAATACATATAAAAATTTAAGAAGGCGAGAGAAATCTGCTATGAGTTGCTGTACCATATGAACCATGAGATTGTATGGGCAAGGGGTATTCAAATTTTAAGCAGAATAACTCGGGGAAGGTAATACTTTATTACCAGTGGCACAGCTAGGTGACTTTTAGAAGCCAAATCAATGCCTTAGGAGAGGCCTGGGCTGCCTCAGCTGTCTTGCCCTTTCTCTAAAATAAGTGTACCTAGTGTAAAAGTTGGAAGGATAGCCCTTCCTCTTATGGCTGTGTTTTATGTGCTCATTAACAAACATTTTGGGCGTGTGCTACAGGTGAACTGTGCTAGGTGCAAGGAACACAATAATCAACAAATTTTTGTTTATTTTTTGAGACAAGGTTTCACTATATAGTCCAGGCTGGCCTTGAACTCATTGTGTAGCCCAGGCTGGCCTGGAACTCATAATGACCCTCCTTCCTCAGCCTCCCAAGTGCTGAGATTACAGGCATGTTGGCCTGGCTGTAATGACAAACAAGTCTTGGCCCTAGAGTTTATGATACTTGCAGTAGAGTTGAGGCACAGCTTTTCCAGGACTGGTCATTTAGCAAATCTGCATATTAGCAGTTAGCGTGTTTAAAATTTTTTTCTGGCAAAGCTACTTACTTACAGGGAAGTGATTTCCTTTAGATCAGAATCTGTGTGGCCCTTTGGTAAGTCTAAACAAGTATCCTGAAGAAGGAGAATACATCTGCTTAACCCTGCCCCTGGGAGTGGAGAGTAACAGTCTCCTTTAAGGAAGAAATCCCCACCTCTTTTTCCACCTGCATTTCCCCCCGATTTTGTGACTGGTAGATAGTGATGTTTTAGTGTTAAACTTAACTTTCATATTTTTTCTGTCTCATCCATTCACTCACCGGGCGTCTGTTGAGTAACAGAGGACATATGGAGGTTAAAGTGGCAAACAGTAAAGGTGGTCAGCGCCAGATAGGTTAACCGAAAATTCAAGTGCTTTCATATAGTGACAAGTTAGGAGAAATAGCTGAGATTGAAGTATGCTGGACACTGCTTTAACATTCATTGGAAGGGAAGATATCTGGGAAGGTGACATTTGAGCTGAGACCCAAATAGTGTGAAGCAACCAGCCACATTAGAGTTTGATAGAAAAAAAATTTCCTTTTGAAGAAAGGGGACACAGTACGAAATGTGAAGTAGGTGCAGCAGGGTGTTTTCAAGGTGCTAAAGAAAGCTTGTATGGCTAGGACAGAAAATCAGATCAAGGGTATTTGTGACCATTTCTTTGAAACTGCCTTGCTATCTGCATCCTCATGTGGTTATGACTGGGTAAAATCCCACAGAAACAGTGTTCATGACTTATCTTGGACGCCTACTTGTAGACCAGCGCTGTCACTCAACTCTGTTGAGTAATACATGCATCATTTATTTCATTGCATGTATTAATAAGCATACACATTACTTGTGCACTTCACAGTATATTCATTGTGCAAAGTTGCACTCAACCAATACTAATTGCATGGTTAATGTATCCCAGGTATAGTTCCCAAGGAGTTCAGCATCCAGAGGAAAAAAATCAAGTAAAAAGAAATGAAGAACCATGCCCGGTGTGGTAGGTTTATTGCAGGAGGTGGGCTGATGGACATAGTTGTTAAAAGAACACTTCCCAGGTGATACTTGAGCTGAGTTTTGAGGGTTGGGCAAGAGTTTGTCAGGCATAACAGTGGGGAGAGGGCTTCTGTGAGGGTCAGAGTGTGGCAAAGAGGCAAGAGTTGAAGAATTAGGAGACAGATGCTTATAGCTGGAGCGGGCAGTTCCTAAGGGTGTGGTGAAATTGGATTGGTGACAATGGTGGGTGACCAGAATTGGGTACAGGACTGTAGACATTTTAACATTTAAACAGAGAGAAGCAGAGCTGAGGAAATGGCTGAGGAGGAGAGAATTCCAGAGGAGTGGCTAATAGCCTTATGCACTGCAGAGGTTTTTTAAAAAAAAAAGTCTGAGAAATGAGTTTTTGAGAAAGAAAGAGGCTGCTCAGAACCTTTCTGAAATAGCTTGTCCAGTAGTCAGTCAGAGTGAGAAGCACAATATGGCTGGCTGAGGGCCGAGTGGGATGGAAAGCAGAGACTGTGGGGTTTGGGAAGCACTTTTAAGAAAATCAGTCATGAAGTGTGAGCCAGTGAGTTGTACGTGGCCAAGTCACTGAGTACAACCATTGAACTAAAGTTTCTCTCCTTAAAGTTGAGAGAAACCTTAGTTCATTGGAACAGTGTTGGGCAAGACCCAGCAGGGGAGTGCAAGGTGGAAGATGCAGGAATGACAGTCCTGGGAAACAGGAGGAGGTAACTGCCATCCATGGCCTAAGGTGGGCATGCTGCTTGTGGGCAGGGGACGAAAGCTGGGAGTTTCCTCTTGGTGATGGAGCAGTGGTTTCCAAATGCTGGCTGTCTGGGCTACAAAATGTCAACTAAGCCACTTTCAGAATTATACTTTACTGGGTCCTGCCTTTAGGGTCACATTGGGAAGGGCCAATGTAGGCATCTGAAATCTGGATTTTTTTTTTTTTTTTTTGGTACCGGGGATCGAACTTGGGCCCTTGCACTTGCCAGGCAGGCGGTGGAACCACTGAGCTAAATCCCTGGCCCAAATCTGGATTTTTTTTTTTAAAGGGAGGTTTTTATTTTATTTTTTTGTCCCAGGGCCTCACACATGGTAGGCAAACACTCTATCACTGAGCCACCTCCTTGGCCCCTAAAATCTGTATGTTTGTTTGTTTGTTTATTTATTTATTTGGTACTGGGGATTGAACTCAGGTCCTTGAGCTTGCGCAGCAGGCGTTGAAACCACTGAGCTAAATCCCCGGCCCCAGAATCTGTATTTTTAAAGTCTCCCAAGGCAAATTTAATGAACAAACAGATTTAGATCAAGACAAGAGGTTAGACAAGCAACAGCAAGAAGGACAGAGAGACGCAGAAGGCCCGATTAAGGAAGTAGCAGATAGAATGGATGGCATAGAGAAGAGAATTTGTAAAGGCGTTTCTGCAGGTAGGTTGGGTCAGTCAAGGTTGTTGGATTGGGGTGTAGGGAGGAAGAGGAGTTGAAGGTGACTCTGGTTTATCATGAGGTTACCATTAACTAAAATTGAGAACACAGAGAAGGAAGGAGGAGCTCATTTCAGGGAAAGATAGTTCTGTCTTGGACCTGTGTAACATTGAAGAGTTACACAGGGGACACTTGGGGAGGTCTGGAGCTGGACTGGATGTGGTGAGGTGTGAATTAGGTGTGGGTGTGGGTGAGGACTGCAGAGGCAGTGGGTAGAGTTAGAAGGCTGAGGACAGAACTTCAGGCTAGTCTGTTGTGAGAGATGGATAGGGAAGAGGAGGCGGCAGAGCAGGGGCTTGCTGGAAACCAGGTCTTCCTCTCTAGTCCAGCTGGACATACCCTCTTCACAGTAAGTGCACATCCTAGTTCTCTTCACTTTCACCCCACAATGGCTGATGGCATGAGGTGGATCCTTCCTGGTTTCCAGTTTGTCAGCTCATGACTGGCATCTCTTCCATACACGGCTTGCAACCTGCAGTTAATTATCGCAGTTGCTATTTCACCCAGACTCAGCCACCTGCTGTATTCACTGAGCAAAGCCCTAGCCCTGTATTAATTTTGCTGGCTAAACTGAGCTGTGTGACGGTGCCAGCCGTCACTAGTCGAACAGTACCTGAGAGGAGGGGAGAGGATGAAAGAAAAACAAAACCTCTGAGGAAAAGAAAAAGGAGAGAGAGGCGGAGGAGAGACCCCTCTTCCCACTTTATTGCCCTTTATATACCTTTTCCACAACCCCCAACCCCTCCTCTGTACATAATTCGGCGACTAATTATTTTCCAGGGAAAAGGTCAAATGTATCTTTACAACTCCGGGAATAACATTCCCTTGCATTACAGACATTCGAACTCTTTCTATTTAACCACTCTAGTTACAAGTAACCATCCTTGTTTTTGTGCCAGCTGCATATCCAGGATTCATTATGTTCTCAGGAGACTCAGAGGTCTCTGAAGATTATTTCAACCTTTCGCTCTCCACAGAGCTGAGCCCTAGGCATGGTTTCTTAATAAGTTTCTAGGATTTAGCCACCCCTTGGCGGTGTTTCCATTTCACATCTACCCTGATCTACCCTACTCTTAAGTTTCTCCCCATTTCACCCTCAGCCAATCCAGAAAATCAGGGCTGTCACCCAGGTGCCCCCTGGGCTTCCTGTTTCCCTTCTCGGCCTTGTTTCCAGCTACACACAGCTTGTTTCTTTTCTGGACTATAAAGGAAGTCCCCTTCTTACAGAAGCCCACCTTCCACTCACTGTTAACTGTTTCTCCTCTAGTACCACTCATTTCTTCTTTACCCTTCTGTCTCTTGAGAGAGTGCACCTGGGATGTATTGAACTTTATGGTTCCTCTTAAGGGTGCCTCAGTGGTTCTTTGGAGGCTCCCTGAGCCAGGAGCTTCTCACCTGCTCTCTTGTCCTGGGGGTGTGTCTTTGTTTTGGTGAAGTCAGACTGCCTCTCCTTTAGGCCTTGGATGATGGAAAGGAAGATGAAAAGAGTTCATACTGTAACTCGTAGAATTTTGTCCCAGTAAATACTCAGGTTTACGTATTAACAGGAACCCTTTTCTGAGCCTTCTCTTGTAAGTGCAAAAGCTCAAGCCCTCCACTCATCCTTGCCTGTCTTCACAGCTGTTGGGCTATCTGTCAACTATATGTCTTAAACGACATCCTTCACTTACCCCCCACCCCAGCCCTTTCTAGTTCCTCTGCTATTTTTTTATGCCACCCACTGAGGCAGGCCTGTATTTCTGGCTCCCTGCAGTTGGCTTCTGTCTTCCTGAGGTGCTAAAGCTGCTGTGGACAGGGTGACGGGTGATATGCATACCACTGAATCAAGTGGGTGCTTCTCTGTCCTCATCTTAGTGGAATGTCCTCTTGCATCTGGCCTTAATGAATACTTCTTTTAAAATTCTTTACCTCTTGACTTTTTCTACCCCTTCTGTACTTCTTGGTTCTCTTCATTTCTCCTGACCACATCTATTTAATGTCTTTTATACCTTCAGAGTATGCTGGATTTGGCATTAATGGATTATTGGTTGAGTTAGAGCAGTCTCAGTGGGTCATGAAGGGCGAAACCTGCTTTATTTGCACTAAGGAATGAATGAGAGGTAGAGCATAAGTAGACTGGAGGGATCCTGGTGTGTTTGCACAGCTGGGTGAATCTGAGTAAGGACATAGCTATATGCAGCACTTTGATAACTCAGATGTTTATCAATACCCCAGGTTTCGTGCTAACTAAAATCCACATAGCACTGCAGTGGGAACCAGCACAAAAGATCAGTTCGAAGTGGGACATACAGTATTCAAGTGAGCTGGAAATTTTTCCTGAGTGAAACTGGTCTAAAATATTATTAGGCCTTGAATGTAGTTGGAAAAACTCATTAACTCCTTCTGTGGTCCACTAATGTCACTTGGAATTCAGAGATGAGCAAACCCTAGGGACTGGTGTGGTCATTTGAAGTCTACACCACACCTTCATTCCAGCTAAAGATCCCAGGAATATCTTCTGTTCCCCACATGATGCTGGGATGGACACCTCCAGTATTTCCCACTGTCACTTCTGTTTTCATGCTTTCTGGAAGGATCACACCGTATTCTTAATGGCATATTCTTTCTTAGCTATGTGTTTAATGTGTTGAATATACAACTTGTGGAGGTGATCAAAATAACTCTTCATTTTGGTTTCTCATCATCTTTTTAGAATTTATTTAGTTGGAAGCAGTATGCCCATATGAAAAGGTATCAGGCCTTATGACTGTCCCTTCACTGTTTGATTCATTGATTTAATAGATATTTGATTAATGAGCTTTTCTGTGGGCCAGCCACTCTTCTGGGTTCTCAGGTTTTAGTATGAATTAAAAGACCAAGTATACATTTGAGTGATGATAATCGTATGTAAAAAGCTATGAAACAGGCTCAGTTTAAACACTAAAAGTGTCCTATTCACCACTTTATTCAATACTTCAGTCTTCATTCAAATAAAGACTTTTGGGTCCGTGATTTAGCTCAGTGGTTCTGCTGCCTGCCTTGCAAGTGTAAGGACCCGAGTTCGATCCCGGGTACCAAAAAAAACCCAGATCAAATAAAGACTTTTTTTTTTTTTTTTTTTTTTGCCTATTTCTCCCATTTAGACTTGTTGGCAACTTTTGCAAATTGTGCATTTCGTGTGCAGCCTTCTTTAGGAAGTAGCACCCCTTGCATTTTGGTATCTTCGTGGAAACATTAAAAATTAATCATTTTGTTTTAGTTGGGTTTCTCTTTTTGGGCCAAGAATAATTTGGTCTGTTTCTCAAGAGGTGGGGATACTGGGAATTGGACACAGAGCCTTCATACTGAGCCAGTGGTCTCCAACGTTTTTGGCACTAGGGACTGTTTTTGTGGAAGATGATTTTTCCATGGATTGGGTAGGAGAGAATAGTGATTTTGGGATGGTTCAAACACATTACATTTACTGTGTATTTTATTTCTATTATTATGTTGTAATATATAATGAAGTACTTACACACCTCAGTATAACAGAGAGTCAGTGGGAGCCTGAGCCTGCAGCTAAATGGATCCTTCTGGTGTGATGGGAGACAGTGACACCCAAAGTGTTTTGTTTATGTCCAGTCTACTCTGTAATCACATTTTGGTTGCTGTCAGTGCAGAAAACCCTGCTGTACAAAGATAGGATGTTGGAAATGGAAGCAGGCTTTTTAGTGCCTTTATGGCACTCTCAGGATATCCCATCTTGACTAATCCAGAATATATGGAGATTTGAAGTTATCTCAAACATACTTTTAGGGCAGTCTTAAGCAGTTGATATTCTAGTATGGACAAAGTCACTGCACCTGGCTTATTCACCAATGTGTTGTGGATCCATTCCTTCCCAGTTCATGAGTCTTATGGTTGGGAAGTAATCCTCAATTCTTTTGAAATCTAAGATAGGTAATCCTGCTGGGAGAAAGAAGGCCCTGGCTCAGTCTTTCAAAATCTCTGCTTATGTTTGAAACATATAAAAATATGTTCATATTCACTTGTCCCCAAACTTCTAGTTTGGCTTTGAATGCATCCACTTTATTTGCTGATTTGAACACAGTTGTTGTTCTCTCCTGAAATGACAGATTGAGTTTATTGAGCAGGTTGAATATGTCACACGAATAAGGAAGTTTTGTGATCCATTGTGTGTCAATGAATTGCACTGCCAGTGGTGACTATATCTCTAAAAGAAATTTCTGGAGCAACTCTCATAACTAAAAAAACTCTGGCCAGTGCTCCACCTTTAGAAGGCTATCTCACTTCTGTGTATAAAAAAAGATAATATGCTCTGTCCATCTCCTCACAGAGCTGGACATACAGATATGCGTTAAGACCATACACTTTGTTACAGTTTATATCTAGATGTCCCCACCAAAGTCTCATGTACTTGTAGGTGGGGCTTTTGGGAGGTGACTGGGTCATAGATGTGTGATACTAGATCATGGGTGTGTGATACTGGATTAGTGTACTGATGGATTTATAGCTGGGGGTGATGCTGGGAGGTGAAACCTGGTGGGAAGAGGTGGGTCACCATGGGTGAGGCCTGAATGTATATATATATATCCCTTCTGCCTTGAATGCTCACTGCTTCCTGCCTGCCATGCTATGTACTCTTTGTTCTCTGCCTGGGAGCCAGCTGACTATGGACTAAAACCTCTAAAAAGACTAAGCTAAAATAAACCTCTCCTTCTTTAACATGTGGGTGTTGGATATTTTGTCCCAGCAATGAGAAAGTAACTAAGACACACTTGAATGTGGTTGATAATTTTAATCACATCCTACAAAATGTTGTTAAGTTCAGGTAACATGTTTTGGCCAGTCAGCATTTCTTTGTGGCTGCCACAGTATGTAGGCTCATATTCAGAAGTGACCTCCTTGACTGTGTAGTAAAACCAGAAAACCATTAAGCCATGACAGCTGCTCTTTCCATGTATAAAACATAAAATTACCAGTTGTTTTCCTGATATGTAATCATTATCAAAGACTTGAATAGCTTGTCTGGAGTTGTGGTGTTAGTTGGCAACAAAGGTTCACATAATGTATCCTCATGCACATCTTCCTGAAAGATAACATCACACAAAAGCAAGCATTTTTGCCTCATCACATCAGTAGACTTATAACCTGGATTACATACTGCAGTACTACAGTGACTTATTAATCCTCTTTAACAATTGTGCCTCAGTATCCTCTGCTATTTCGTCTTTTCATCCAGTTGTGATGCTAGCTGAAAGAGGAACATGTTTCACCTTTTGAACTGTAATCTTCCCTAAAAGTTCATGACGAATGTCATTAGCAGCAAGCAGGATCAACTCTTCACTGTTAGCCATTAAGAATGATGCTCTTAGCCCAGATACATATGAAGTAGTGGCTTTCAATAATTGCTTCTGTTCTCTGTGTTCATTTTTTTCTTTTCTCCAAAGGCTTGTCTTTGCACAGTGCTTGGTCTCCATGTCGTAAAGCAGGCTTGGAGAATCAATCACCTATTTTAGTGAACCCATAATTTAAGTGGGGCTCTTGATATTTTCTTTTAAATGCAGCTTTCTTTTGTTGGCAGTCTTAGTTTTCTGCTGCCTCAACAATGGGTCTTTCCTCCTTTTCAAAGAAGCTCTCCGGTGATGTTTGTTTTTTACTCATTTTGGCTAAGGTTAGCTTGTGGGCTTACCAAAACTGTAACTGAGACAAGTGTGCAGTGCAGGAAAGAAGCATGGATGGACGTGGTAAATAAGATAAAGGGTAGACAACATGCAGACTAAAATAAGTGTTGGATTCTGACTTAAAGCCTGCTGCAACATGCTGCTGTACAGTTCAAGTACATCAACTCGCCACTGTAAACTGTGCCACCAGGGGCAGCTTAATTCTCACTTGCCACACACTGGTAGGGTTTCGATATCAATCTACAAGGAGTTGTTTTATTATGGTTTCTTTGCAGTCAAACTTTTCTGCTAATGTTAATCTGTATTTGCAGCCTATTCCCAGCACTAGCGTCATTGCCTCAGCTCCACCTCAGATCATCAGGCATTAGATTCATAAAAGGATCATAAAACCTAGATCCCTTTCATGACAGGTCACAGGAGGGTTCTCGCTCCCATGAGAATCTAGTGCTGCTGCTGATCTGACAGAAGGTGGAGCTCAGACAGTATTGGGGTAATGGGGAGCGACTGTAATACAGATGAAGCTTCACTTGCTTGCTCCCCACCATTCACCTCCAGTGCAGCTGGGTTTATGACAGGCCATGGACTGACACCAATCTGTATTCTAGGTCTGGTGACACCTGCACTGAGTCACATCCCCAGCCCTTTTTTATTTTGAGGCAGGCCCTCATTAAGTTGCCCAGACTGACCTTTTTAAGGGTGATGAGCTTCTGCATTTCTAACCAGACCTGGGTCGCCCAAACTATGCACAACTTCCTTTAAGGCCAGATTTGGGGAGTGAGCTATTCCCCACATTTTTAAAGTGTTTTGGAACTATACTTCTGAAACTCCCAAGAAGCATATTTGTTCATGAATTTTAGCTAAGAATGAAACAAAGACATTAACAAGGAAAAGGAAGATGCTTTTAAAATAGTTTCTTTTCATTGTAAAAGGGAGATTAACCACTTTGTAGAAAACTTGGAAAATACAAGCACTGTTAGCATTTCAGTTAATTTTCATTTTTTTCTTTTCTTGCATGTTTATGATCTTGTTTTAAAATAACTGCTTTCATTATTGTAAAGGCAGTACATGTTCATCAAAGAAACTTCTGAAATGTAGAAAAGCACTAAGAAGAAATAAAATAGCATTGACATTTGGGTGTTTTCTCTGTTTTTCCAGTGCAAAAATGAAAAATCAGATAAATAAGTACAAATAAACTTATCCCACATAAATATTACTTGTAATTTGCTTTTATTTCACCTAACAGAATTTTAAAAATATAATCATAATGACTTTGTCTTCTGTTCTTTTGTATTCTGCTTTTCTCCATCAGAAACATTCCTCCAGTATACTGTTCTTGCAGAATTAGGTGGTTTTTCCCTTTATAGTTATGCTAAGAGGACCTTAAGTTTCAGATATTCCTGGAAGTGAAAGCAGACTAAATAAAATACATTTTCTTATAACTTGGCACATACTACCAAATTCCAATCCCAAAGGATGGTGCTTATTTAAAACTTCAGCAAATTAAGGGAAAAAGTTGCTTTGCTTATTACACTGAATTTTCACAGCTGCCCTGTGAGGTTAAGAATTATTCTTCCTCCTAATCCCACAAATGAGTGTGTTGAGGCTCAGATAATAATTTGCCCAAGATCATGTAGCTAGTGTGTAGGAGAGCTAGATTTCATCTAGATTTGCCCGCCTCCATAGCCTGTACTTTTTCCACTGTATCATTCCATGTCGATGATTTAATCCCTTTAATGGAAAATGGCTACAGTAATATGACTCTTAAGCCTGAGGACTTACCTGGGAAAAGAATTATAATTTAAATAATAGTTCTACATATCTCCATATAATTTCTTATCATTTTTCAGTCAATAACTAATAGGGGGTTATTGGAAAATATAGTGAATGTTTAAATTTTAAAAAAATTTATTACCATTAAAAGACACATTGCTATGAATTCCCCCCCAGAATACACTCCCTTGCTTTGAACTCATTACTGTCATTTTCTGAAGCAGTTTTGGAAGTCCTCTTGTCTTTAGTTGTGCTGTGATGGCTACCTCAGTGTTCTCAGTTGATTTAAAATATTTACTTTCCATGGTCATTTTGACTTTGGGGAGGAGCTGAAAGGAGCCAGAACTTTTGTGGTGCCAAATCTGGTGGGTAATGTGCATTTGGATACATCATAATGCTTTTAGGAGCTTGCCTTTCTGCCAGATGGCACTCAGCAGCAGTATTCATTGTATTTTTAATCGCACTTTGCAGACACAAAAGGGGACTTCTAGAACTGCTTCAGAAAGTGGCGAGGGTGATGGAATAAGTGTTCAAAGCAAGGGAGAGTTATTTTGAGGGAGATTAATGGCAATGTGTCTTTTACTATAATTTTAAAATTTAATCATTCACTGTACCTTCCAGTCAGACCTTGTAGGTATAAACTCCTATTGGTTTTTTCCTGCAGCACACTTAAACTATGAGCCAGCTAGGCATTAAGCTGCCTTCATTTAGTTCTCAGAACAACCCTGTGATTTAACAGGTCAAGAAGCTGAGGCACACATACTTCAGTGACTTTTCCAAGGTCACATAGTTAGGAAGAAGACTAGAATTCGAACCCGGGCAGTCTGGCCTCAGGTCTGTGATATTACTGCTTCTCTGCCTTAAAAATACCTGTCTCCATGTGTCTCTCCTGACTGCTGAGATCTTCATAGGCTGATGATGAAACACTAGCTTGGGTTAGCAGTAGAGCTCATGTCCCAGTCGCTCCAACTGCATGAGTCTGTTCTGGCAAGTTCCATCTTGTTTTTGTAGTAATTAATTCTCTGTATTTTTGTTTATGTGTGAATTACGTTATCTCTTTCTTCCCTTATCAAATTACATCTTCTTTAACTTTTTCACTCTCAACTTGTGCAGTATCAGTTTTAGTAATGAAAGTAGAACCACCTTACAGTAAACTACTTTAAAAATACATCATCTGTAGAATTTTTTGAAAAATGCAACTTGATAATTTACTCCAGCGTGTTTGAAATATGCTTTCTACAGCACGTGCTCTAAGAGGCTTCTGAAGTTTTAATGAGCACTTAAATTGAGTACAAATGAGAATTATAATTTAAACCTCATTGAAATCATGATTCTTTCTCCCAGATGTTTTTCCCTAGACTGTATAAGCCATTGTTCTCAGCCATTTAATGTGTCACAACACAGTGGAAAAACAGACCCAGGTAGGTCAGGAATGTTGCCTGTAGTTTTCTAGTGATTGACAAAGCAGATTAACGTGGCAACTTTACAACAAAAAAAGTTGTTTTCATTTTATTAACTGTTCTAAAACTTAATGAGGATGGAATATAACATGTCAGGAAGAAACATAAAATTTTAATTCATTATACTGCCCAGACTTGATCTTTGTTTACATATTGTGGTTGTGTAAATTTTTTCATCTTTATGTTTATCTGTATCTTGTTTTAGTCACTTCCTTGTCACTGGGACAAAATACCTGACACCTACAACGTAAAGGAGGAAAGATTTATTTTGGCTCATGGCTTTTTGGAGGATTTCGTTCATGGTTGGCCAGCTCCAAGCCAGGAAGGTGATAGTGGGAGGGTCTGGCAGAGGAATGTTGCTCGCATTATGGCTACTGGGGAGCAGAGAGAGAAGGGAGAAGCTGGGGCAGGAGATACACCCCTGTGGGTCATGCCCCTAGTGACCTACCTCCCACCTGGCCCAACTCCTAACAGTGAGTCATGATCCACTCATCTTCCAGAAACCCCACTTCTGAACACATGAGGGGGTGATATTCTAGATCTAAACCATAGTGTATGTTCACATTTTACCAAGCAAAATTGGGGGTAGTTTTTTTTGGTACTGGTGATCGAACTTGGGTCCTTGCACTTGTGCAGCAGGCTGCAAAACCACTGAGCTAAATCCCCAGCCTGGGGGTAGTTTTATATTTATCTTACTTTCATTTAACCTTCTGAAATGAATTTACCCATGTCATTAACAGTCTTTAAAGCTGACTTTTAACATTTTTATTTTGCCTTATTTTAAAACTGGAACATGCTTGCTGAAAAAAAATACACAAATTCAAAAATTACAGTAATACTTAAGAATGACTAGGCTTACATAATTAGGTCTAATTAATAGTTAGGTTACCCAAATAACCATCACTGGTTAGAGCTTATTCTTCCAGACTTTTCTATGCACGTGTTTGCCTACTCATTCTTTTCTCCAAAACAGATACATACACACATTCATGTATGCATATTTAGTTTTATGCAGAGATGGCATTTGAATGTTCATTTTTATGTTCTCCCAACATTATCTTAGTCAGTCATGAGTTTGAATGATTATGGGATTTATCATACTAAAATGTGTGTTTCTCCCATATTTTTCCATTAAAAACCAATGTTAAGTTTAACATCTGTATAACTAAGTTAAAATTGCACCTTTTACTTCACCCTAAAAAAATAATCACAGATAGGCTGAGGATTTAGCTCTGGTTTCGCTGCCTGCTGCGCAAGCACAAGGACCCAAGTTCAATCCCCGGTACCAAAGGAAAAAGAAATAATAATAATAATCACAGATGTGGAATTGCATGGTCGGAGAACTGTGCTGCTCTTGATCTGTTGCTGAGTCCTTTCAGAAAGGGTATGTTACTTTATTCTGAGTTCTCAGTGGTTTAGGAGTGTATCTTCCTTACCAAACTCTTGTAACAACTCAGCATGATAATTTAAAATAATTTTTGTCAATAGTTTAATAGATGTCATTTCATTGTTACCTAAATGTACATTTCTTTGTCAGAGAAAGTGAACCTTTTTCCTCTTGCATATTTATCTTTCAGTTTTGGTATAGTTACCACTTATAGTGGTTGCCTTTTATCGTTTTAAATACTGAACAAAACCTTTTTTTAAAATTTACAATTTTTGGTGGTGGGGCCAGAGGGGGAGGTGGCGGTGGTGGCAGTGGCCGGACCCTGGCAGTGCCTATCCCGGTCCTGACTTTTCACTCTGCCATTCCCCAATGGGCTGTAGTGGAACCCAGGCACCCCGCAGCCTCAGCACATGGTGAGGAGCCTGGACCATTCCCTGGAGGAGGCGGGCAACTCTGGCATCCTGAGTCTCACTGTCAGGAAACTCCGAGACTTCCTGGGCAGTGACTAGGACCTGACGGACACCACGGAAGCAGGAGTAGATGAAATCACCCAGTATGTTGTGTTTGGAGAAGGAAAGAGTACCTTATGTCACAGCATCGGAGAACTTCAGCAATATGATACAGGTACAAGAATATCTGCCAGAAGAAACTAAGAAGTAGCCAGAAAGATAATCTGAAGAGATCCAAAAAGGAGAATTTCCAGATGAATTGAATGATTATTGATATGTTAGTAACCTTGGTAGATGTGGGAGTGAATAGAAACCAAATTGCAATGGGTTAAGTCCATGATCTTTTTTTTTTTTTTTGGTACTGGGGATCCAACTTCGGATCTTGCACTTTGAGGCAGGCAGTGGAACCACTGAGCTAAATCTACAGCCCTAGTCCATGATCTTTCCAGAATTTGTTTTACAGAAATTCCTTCTGATGTCTGGTTATTTGCAGCTCTTGAAACATTAAATTTGTATCATAATTGCATCAAAACCATTCCTGAAGCCATTAAAAACCTACAGATGTTAACATACCTTAACATTATTTGAAATCTTTTATCGACTGGTGAAATATCTATTTGATCTACCCCTTAAAGTTTTGGTCATCAGTAATAATAAACTGGTATCCATTCCAGAAGAAATTGGGAAGTTAAAAGATTTAATGGAATTGGATATTAGTTGTAATGAAATTCAGGTCCTTCCTCAACAAATGGGAAAATTACATTCGCTTAGAGAACTAAACAAAAGAAATAATCTTCGTGTTTTGCCAGAAGGGTTAGGAGATCTTCTGTTGGTCAAGCTGGATTTCTCTTGTAATAAAGTGACAGAAATTGCAGTTTCTTACAGGAAGCTGCATCATTATTACAAGTAATTTTGGATAACAATCCATTGCAAATACCACCAGCACAGATATGTTTGAATGGTAAAGTACATATATTTAAGTACTTAAATATCCAAGCACGTTTTAGAATGGATAAGAATCCAGATTCTCTGGATCTTCCATCACTGAGCAAAAGAATGCCCTCTCAGCCTCTCTCAGACAGTATGGAAGATTTTTATCCAAATAAAAATCATGGCCCTGACTCTGGAACTGGAAGTGATAATGGAGAGAAATGATTATCTACAACAGAACCATCAGATGATGACACAATCAGGCTTCACTCTCAAATATCAGAATCAAATAGAAAGCACATCAAGAAATGACAGTCACACACTAGGAAGCAAGCCTGATTCTCAGAAAGACCAAGAGATACGGGATTTTATTGACCCCAACACAGAAGATGTCACTGTTCCTGAACAAGGCGGTACACGTATGGGATCATTTGTCGCTTTCCTTAAGGGAAAAGAAAGATGCTCTGAAAAAGCTCAGAAAAATGAAGAACTCAGAAGTGAAAAAAGACTTGAGAAAGAACAGTTCCTTAGAGAAGTTGAGGGTGATTTGAGGAAGATAGCTGCTCAGTTATTGAAGCAAGAACAGAAGAACAGGATTCTTAATCATTCAACTTCTGCCATGAGAAACAAGCTGAAACAAACTGGAATGTGAAACGTGTGTCTCAGCAGATGAAGTTAATTCATTATCATCACCGTTTGCATGGCAGCCCTTTGAAAATCAGAAGGATCAAATAGATGAGCACCAGCGGCCAGAATCTCAACCTATAATTGGGCAAAGTGAAGAGAGGAGAAGGAGCAAGCAGATTAGAAAAGAATATTTCAAGTACAAATCAATGAGGAAGAGTTCAAGTGGCAATAAAAATGATGAGCAAGACAGTGACAATGCTAATAGTCACCACAATCTCCAGTATCATCTGGGGAATATGACAGAACGGATGGTTTTTCACATGGTCCCTTTGGATTGAAGCCTAGATCAGCTTGTAGCCGCTCATCGCGCCAGGAATATGGGGCAGCAGATCCAGGATTTACAATGTGAAGAAAGATGGAACATTTATGAGAAGAGTGAGAGCAAATATGACAACTTCACAATAACCTTGAATCCAGGTTAAAAGTAATTTTGCCTGATGACATTGGAGCTGCACCTGATGGGTGGCGTTGTTCTTTGCCATTTAGCCAATCACATAAGGCCGCAGTCTATAGCAAGTATTCATGTACCATCGCCAGCAGTGCCCAGGCTGAGCATGGTAAAATGTCGAAGAAATGTAGAAAATTTTCTTGATGCTTGTAAAAAGCTGGGTGTCTCACAGGAAGGACTGTTTGCCTCATCATATTTTGGAAGAACGAGGCCTTGTGAAAGTTGGTGTTACTGTACAGGCGCACCTTGAATTACCTACTACCAAGGCATCTCAGCTGTCTATGGCTTGATATAACATTTTTTACTCTTTTTTTTTTGGTACCGGAGATCTAACTCCGGACCTTGTGCTTGCGCAGTAGGCGGCGAAACCACTGAGCTAAATCCCCAGCCCCCGATATAACATTTTAAAAGTCATATGTGTACAGTTTCATTTACTTGAAGTGATTTCAGATATCCCAAGTTCATGAATAAGAATGTTCAGTCAAAAATAGTTTGCCTTAGGGTTTTTTAAAAAATTACATTAAAACAAACTTTAAAAAAAATTTACAATTTTTGGCACAAGGAGTAGGCGCTACTGTAATAATGAGAAATTAATATCTACTCAGCTTCCTAATTTATGTTGTATATGTGAGTGTGTGTTGATGGTCTGTTCTATAATAGTAATCCTTTCATGCTTTGTAAGTTGATTTTATATAGAAAATAAAAAAGCAAGAGCTATGCTGATATTACTGTGATTATTTATGGAGGAATCAGGCATGTAATTGGACTTGGAGAAAGAAATAGAGTCTTAGGTCAGGAATCCTGGGTTGCTTCAAGGAGCCTCTAGTTTCTTTTGATATTTCTTCACTACTTTTTAAGGTCATATCAGCTACTGCTATTTCTTGAATCTTGCTTCATTTCTTTTTGGCATCTATTTTGTGTTTTGTTTTGTCTCCCTGCCTGTCCTAGAATAATTCCCCCTCCCCCCCCATGTGATGACACTGGTGGTGAACTTTGTGGATCCTTGCTTGACCTGTACAGTACTGAATGACTGGAATCTGAAGTGCATATCAGGGGTCTCCTGCTTGTTTGTAGGTAGATGATTTTCCACAAGAGGCAAGGCAGGGTGTAGATTCTGCTGGGGTGTGCAGAGCATGTGAGTAGGCTGTTTCCATGTAGGATGTAGAGGTCAGGAACAGATGTCTGGCAAGAGTCTGTGAGAACCTCCTGCTCTGGAGAGATAGGCTTGGCGGCGCGCGTGCCTGCGTGAGTGTGTGTGTGTGTGCGTGTAAATTGCACTGGAGTGAAGCTGCCCTTCTGACCATCATTCTCTTCTCTGGTACCCATGCTGTGATATCTCCTGAAAGTGTGACGTTTCTCCAAGTTCTCTTTTACTTTTCTCCTCAGACTTCCAACCTCCTCGATGTCCTCCTTAAGCAGATTTCCCCTTTCTTTATAGAAAGTTGTGGTATTTTATTTTGGGAAGAAAGCCTTCTTCCCAGCTAGGATGGTGGAATGAATGGCTGCTTGTGAGAAAGAATGTGGGAAAATAGGTTTGAGGTTTTAGGTGAGGTCCAGCTGGGTCAGTGATCTAGTGTTTGGCATATTAATACCCTACTACTAGAGGTGGCCTTAAACAATGTTGCTAAATACCACCGAGTTTTTTTAAAGTCCTGAATATACTAAAGCAAAAACTTAATTTGGAACTAGTTGTAAATACCTCTAATAGCAGGGAGTTTCCCATTGTAACAGAGGAGGCAGCAGGCCTGGCTCTTTCTGTCCACAACAGTTATTAGTTAGAATCTAGTAACTTTATTTTGTTCCGAGTGTGTTTATTTTTGTAGTTACCTGCTGATTACAAGGGGACACTTATTTTCTATTTGCTGTAGTGAGATATAAAGTTCCTTTTAAAATACATCTATTTATGCAAATCCTGGTAAGGTAACTTGAAGAAAAATATTCAGTAATAGGATAGTAATGATGAGATATGGCATAAATTGCATTGCTACTGTTTCAGAAGTGTGGTAAATGGTTCTGCTGATGGCTCATGTTCTTCCTCAGTTCTTGGCTTTATCAACTCTTTCCCTGGATTCATTTGAAAGGAGCTATTTCTCTGTGTCTCGAGGATTCTTATAATTTGGGAAGGCGGGAAAAGTAGACAGGTGTTCCCGGTGTGCTGTCCTACATTGGACTTTGTCTAGCTGTCTTTTTTATTTCATTGCTTGTACTTGACTCTTTGCTCCTTTTAGACTTGATTTTGGTGTTTGGGGTTTAAGTGGGACTTTTCTTTCTCTTCTGCTGGCCTGTTGCTCAGCACCAGTGGTTGGAGGTGTTAGCAGCTTGCAGGCCAGATCTCCTCACGGAGGGGTTAGGTGCTGCAGGGCCATGTGGAAGCCCAGACTTGGAGGTTTGCAGCTTGGTTCTTTTAAGTTTTGTCTTCAGGTAGGAGCAAGTCAGGTAGGTCCTCTGCATCATCACACTCAGGTTTCTGCACCTGCTTATGTGTGGATTTTTTTTTTTTTTTTTGCCGTCTTTCCCCCAATAGTGCAGTCTTCATTAAAAATCTGTTGAAGCACACAGCTGACCTCCTGTTACCTTCTCGAATGTCCCAGCACGAGTCTTTGCGGCTTGGCACCCTTACTTGTTGCCCTCATTTGCCTGGGTGAGCTTTACTGGGTCTCTGAACACCTGAAATTATCCCTGGCTTGGTGTGACACGGTCACTGATGCATGCTACCCTCAGTAATGCTTCTGCAGGCCAGACTTGGGGATAGGCAGGTCACCCAGGTCTCTGTGGTGCAGGAGAAGGGGAATAGCATTAGGGAGGGGTTAATTTGCCAATACTTTTAAATTAGGGCATGCAGACAGAAGCCCCGATTTCCATTTTCTCCTGTGGTGGGTGACCTGACAATCTCAGGGCCAACTTGCTGTACAACAATCGCCCACTGAGCATGTGCAGTTCTCTTGCTGTGGACTTGTGTTTCACTGCCTGGCCTCCTCAGATGATTGAATTTACAGCACATTTTCTTGCTGCTAACTACACATTTCCACATTTTAGAATGCCATTTTCCTCTCTCTTACAGTTTATTGTACAGGTCCAGAGCTTTCCAAAAGCTTCCTGATTGTGGAGTTGTTCCTACTTTTGAATGATTTGTCCCCTGTCTACATGTAATAGTCATGATTTTCTTACCTCTTTTGGCTTTTAAAATTATTTCATTATAATTGTATTTTTTTGTCTAACTAGCACTTTCAACAATGACTACTGGTTAGGTTTAATGAGAGCATCAGCATTTGTATAAATTCTCACTAGGAGTATAGACCTAACTAGGATCTGATGCAGTGGCAGGGCCAAAATAAAAATGACAGGTCCTGATGCCATTGTGCTTGCAGATTTCATACGCTTTTCCCTGGTGTGCAAGCCTCAGTGTTTAGCGCTATTTCAAAACTTTCCCTTTAAATTTTACTGTTCTTCTGTCCCCTAATTCATACTGTCTACACATTTTAGACGTAGGACACATTTTTGTATCTAGTGGGGAAATTCTCGTTCCTGCCTACCCCCCTTTTCCTGGAAACTTCTTAGCACTTTCTTCTGTTTGTTTTCCTGATAAACTCTTAACCATTGATGCTGTAACAAGAGTTTGTTGGCTGCCCTCCTGAGCCAGGCACTTTGCCCAGGTGCTTGGGAACCTGTATGAGGAACTGATGCTGAAGCAGGCGACTGTGTCATTGAATTCTCCCCAGTGCTTTAGGGACAGGAAGCGTTTCTCAGTTGGCTTTCGGCATCTTACTTCTAAACACTGTAGAGAAACAAAAATAAACTGGGACCTTTTGATCTCCTGGCAGTTTTACTGAGGCCTTTGTGGAGATAGCCACGGGAATGTACACATTCTTCCCTGAATTGGGCACTGAAGACAAATTCCATTAAGCTCCTTGTGGAAAGCTGAGAGGCCCGAGAAATGAATCATGGTGGAAACAGAAGGTGTTCCTTGCAGTGTGTGGATTGCTGCACTTTTGTGGATTTTCTCCCTTATTTTTGATTTAGTCCCTTTCTAATGAAAAGTTTTTAAGACCTTTACTTCATAAGATAACCAGATCACCTCATTCTTGTGGGAACCCTGAGGAGTTTACCAAGTAGTTAAATAGTCAGAAATGGGAAAACCAGTACTGCGGTAGGATATGGTGGCCTCTCCTCTCAAGAGTGTGAACCACACTGGGTTTTTTGACGTGTGTCTTTTTATATGCCAGACTTGCTGGGCAGGCAGAGTTGCTGCCTCCCCCAGTTTGTTTTTAGCTATACTGCATCTGTAACAGCCCACGTGGCTGAGCTCTGCAAAACCTGTGGTCGGTGTCTTCAGTACTTAAGATAAAATTCATAGAACATAAAATGCACTGGTTTAGCCATTTTAGAGTGTACACTTACTGGCTTCTAGTATATTTATATTGTTGTGACATAACACTAACTATGGTGTAATTTCAGAGCATTTCATCACCCCACAAAGAAATCCAGGACTCAGAAGGCAGTCATTCTCTGTTGCCCCTGCCTGGATGACCACTAATCTGCTTCAGGCCCCTATGCATTTTTTTTTTTTTTTTGGAACCAGGGATCAAACTAAGGAGCTTGCACTTTCAAGGCAGGCAGCAGAACCACTGAGCTAAATCCCCAGCCTCCCCCCCATAGATTTTTAAATTATGGGAATTTCATATAATGGAATCATGTAATATGTGGCTTTTGTGTCTGGCTTTTACTTAGTGTAATGTTTTTGAGGTTTGTTCCTGTTTTAGCATGTACCAGGGCTTTATTCTCTTTATGAATGAATAATACCCCATTGTATGGATATGCCACATCTTGTTTATCCATTCATTTGTTGGTGGATATTGGATTGCTTCCACATTTTGCCTGTTATGATAAGGCTGCCGTTATTTGTAGGTTTTTGCTTGAATACCTGATTTCAGTTCTCTTGGGTATATATTCAGGAGCAGAATTGCTGGGACATATGGTAAATTCTGTTTGACATTTAACACTTAGAATGTGTTTTAAGTATTAAACATATAAATTCATGTTTTCTTGTTAGAAAAAATTTTGTTTCTTGTTAGGAAGAACTGGGTTCAAATACCAAGCCTTCTACTAACTAGCTATGACCATGGGCAAGTTATTTAATCTTTCATAATCTCCTTTTTTCTTTTTTTTCTTTTTCCTTCCTTTCTTTCTTTATTGGTTTTTTTGAGACAGCGTCTTGCTGTGTAGTTCAGGCTGGCCTTGAACTCACTGTGTAGCCCAGACCGGCCTTGAGCTCACAGTGATCCTCCTGCCTCAGCCTCCCAAGTGCTGGGATTACAGGTGTGCGCCACCACATTGGGCTTCAAAATCTTACTTCTTCACATAGAGTATATGGGTAATTAATTCCTGCCTTGGGAATACTATAAGAACTCACTGAGATCGTATTACAGAGAAAGTCCTTTTATTAACACTGTGCCTGGTGTAAAATAATCCCCATATACTGTAATAGTTATTTTAGGATAGTAGTCACCTAAGCCTGATTGGTATTCACTGCCACAAAGAAATATCTGTCCTTTTGGTCATACCAAAGAGAAATAGAAGATGAATTGCCCAGAAATCTTGAACTTTGGTGTTTTATGTTATCTTTGGCATAGATGTTTTCCATTTTTACTTTTAGATTAATACTTTATTTATTCTTCTCAAAAATCATAGCACCCCCATTTTGAGAGGTGGACAGACTTCCTGCAGGGAAGTGACTTTTCCTTTTTTTTAACCTTCTGCTTGATCACCATGTGGGTTCTTTATGTTTGAACCACTTCCTGACTGCTCACAGGCAGGAAGATTGCTGGTGACCCACCCCATCTCAGTGCATGAGAATTTAGTGAATTTTTTTTTCTGAATTAGTAGCTAGTTAAAAAGTATTTTTCTCACTGTTAGACTTGTGTAAAAAATTAAAATATCCCATGAATAGATCAGAGATTATTACTTGCTATTCTAATGGATGCTTTTAAAAAAACATGTATTTATGTGCTGTTTTATGATTCACTGTGCTTTCCTTATGCAATATTTTAATTATATATTTGAAATATGTTGAAAAATTGAAAGATTGGTACAGTGAACAGCATCACCTATCACCTAGATTCTACAATTAACATTTTGCTATATTTGGTTTATCAAATATCCATTCCTCTATTTATTGATCAGTCCATCTTGATTTTTGATCCATTTCAAAGTAAATTGTTGTCATGTGCATTTAATAAAAATAATTGCTTAAAATTCATATTTTTTAAAGTAAATTTTTCAGAAAGAAAAATGCACATATCTTGATCAGTAAATCCTGCTGTCCATAGTATCCTGTCTTTTTATCTTGTGTTGTGAGACTTCTTGGAGACCTGTGTGTTATCTTATTCAGTTCTGCAAGGCTTTTAGGGATTCAATTTTTTGCTCTTCTTTAAAGGAAGTCTTAGTGGTAGTTACCACACTTCAGTTTAAGATCTCTATTTTAGAGGGTTAGTCCTTGACAGAGTTAAAGTTCGTATAAATAGGATCAATTAGTAATTCAGTATTTATTTTTAATTTAAATTTTTGATTGAGGTAAGATATGAGTATACATAAAATTTAGTCTTTCCTTTTTGGAGGGCGGTTTGAGGTGGTCTCAGGTGTGTAGTTCAGGCTGGCCTTGAACTCACTATGTAGCCCAGGGTGGCCTCCAACTTGTGATGATCCTCCTGCTTCAGCCTCCCAAGTGCTAGGATTACAGGTGTATACCACCGTGCCTGGCAAAATATGTAGTCTTAACCATTTTTAAGTGTATAGTTCTGTAGTATTAAGTGCATTCCTACTGTTGTGTAAACAGTCTTCAGAAGTCTTTCCATCCTACAAAACTGGCTCTTTATCCATGAAATAACAATCCCCACTCCCTGCTCCTCCACTACCCCTGGCAGCCACCATTCTACCCTCTCTTTTATGAATTTCACTATTCAGGTACCTTGTGTAAGTGGAATTATTTTGTGAGTGGTTTATTTCATTTAGCTTATGTCTTCAAGATTCATCCATGGTTTAGCAGGGGTCAGAATTTTCTTTTTAAGGCTGAATTAAATTCCACTGTATGTGTGTGACCCATTTATCTGTTTGTCTACTTGTGTCAGTGGACAGCTGGGTCACCCCACAAGTTAGTGTGTGAGCACTTCTTGTATGTCAGTACCCTTCCGTGCTACAGGTGCTTGCTGACTGCCCTTGAGACAGGTCCTGTGTTGGGCCTGGGGGCAAGTGCAGCAGTGAACATACCAGACTGAGTCGAAGCTCTCAGGAGTCCAGTGGAATGGAAGGTGGCCAAGATGGACAGTAAGTAAAGAAACATTTGATTCTAAAATGCATGTTTTTTTCACACTTTAATGTTTTTGAAATTGAGATATGTCTTATAATTGATGACATCTCAGAATTATATCTAGTAACGTTTCTTTTTACTGTCACCAAAAATAATGGTGTATTTTATAGTCATCTTGAATCATAGCATTGATGAATCACTCTTAAGTCTTCTGCTAAGTGCTATAAAAAACAAATCAGTACAAACAGGATAGACAGTTGCAGGGGGTGGGGTGCATACAAATAAAATGATATTTAAGCAGAGCACATGTTTATCTCCAGTGATCTATTTTCATAGCAGGTCTTTATCCCATATCCCTTAAGGAAGCAATGTGCTGATCCACTTTCCGGGACTTACGTTGCCCAGTGTGGGCTGGTGATGGTTTGCAGCCTGGCTACTTGAAATTGCACTTGTGTAGAGGGCAGAGGCTGGCTAGGTGGGGGTTTGGGAATGTTGTGCAAGATGGGCCAGATATCACAGGCGTGATAAAGACAGCATCCCAGTAACTCAGTAACTGGTGACAGTTTTTCCAGTTGCTCGGAAAAAAACTTTGGTGTCATTCTTGACTTCTCCATTTGGCCATACTTTATGCCCAGTCAGTCAGTAAATTCTGTCTGCTGTACCTTTGAAACCTATGCCAAGTCCCAAATGCCTTTCAGCATCTCTATCCAAACTTCCTGCAGTTGAGCTAGCTATTGCCTAAATGATCTGAATAGCCTCCCAGCTGGCCTCCCCTTTCCTATCTGTACCTTTCCGTGATCCCCTCTCAACTTAGCATCCGGGTGATCATTTAAAAGGTACCTGATGGTTCCATTCCTCTACTACCGTGTGCCCCCCCCCCCAAGAAAAAAGCACCCTGTCACCCTTCCAGGAAAGCTTGGCATCCTTATAATGGCCTACAAGGGCTCTCCACTCTCTACTCTCCCACTTCTTTGACCTTGTATCCTGCCTTCGTGCCTTGCACTCATTCTGTCCCAGCTGCATCTGCTGCCCTACTGTGTATTGAACATGTTCCTTTCTCCAAGCATTTTCCCCGTAATATTAAGGAAGACTCTTCCCCTAGAGGTCCACAAGGCCCACTTCCCTAAAGTCTCTGCTCAAGTCTCACCTCATCAGAAGAGTTTTCCTAACTGCCCTATATAAATGACCCCCTCCTTGTAGCAATCTTTTGCCTTGTGGGCAAGCAGGGGTCAGTTGTGTGGTGATAGCACACAACTCCAAGGTATCAGGCTTAGCCTAAGAGCCTCGTCACCAGTGGCACATCTTGGTTGTGGATCACCGGCAGTGGGAGAGGGTCTACCCTGCATTGTCTTCAGCCCTGAGATCTGGCTGGTAGGGTGGCCACCGTCTTGAGCACTGGCTGTTGAAGTATCTGCCTGGAAGTGACATGTCTTACGTTTACTTGGCCCATGCAAGCCTTTTTTTTGTTTTTTGTTTTTTGTTTTTTGTTTTTTGAGGCAGGGTCTCCCTTTGTCGTTCAGGCTGGCCCTAAACTCACTGTATAGCCCAGGTTGGCCTCAACTCACAGTGATCCTCCTGCCTCAGCCTCCTGAGTGCTAGGATTACAGGCTTGTGCCACCACACTTGGCAGTAATTGAAGGACTTCGTTTTTTTGTGGGGGTTTTTTTGGTACCGGGAATTGAACCCTGGACCTTGCACTTATGAGGCAGGTGCCGGAACCACTGAGCTAAATCCCTGACCCATACAAGTCTTATTGCCGTATCCAAGTTCAGTTGGGATTGGTGGGTGGGCAGCAACTGACTATGTGTCTGAGAAGAGACCAGGAAACATGTGGTAGATAACAGCCATAGGTTTACCCCCCTTATTTTTTTTTAAGGCCTTCATTTCTATCTGACATGTATCTATCTTGTTGTGTTTATTTTCTTTTCTCTCCCATCTTGACTGTAAACACCACAAGGGTAGGGACTCCGTCCTTCATTTACTGACATACCCTAGGGTGTAGAAAAATGCACTGTGTGTAATAGGTTGCTTGTTAATATTTACAGAGTGTTTGGGCTGGGGATATAGCTCAGTGGCACCATGCCTGCTTTGCAAGTGCAAGGTCCTGAATTTGATCCCTGGTACCCCCCCCCAATATATATATTTACAGAGTGATTGAGAGTACCACAGCGAATCATTGACTCATCTGGTGACATGTGAACCCAGTTAGAAGTGTAGAGGGGAGCTTCCAGGAGGCAGGAACAAGTGGCAGCAGACTTCCTCTAGAGAAGAGTGGAGTGTCCCTATGAGACTCAGACTGAACTTGGAGTGAAATCTTGCAGCTCAGCGCTGAGATTTTCTCTGTTTATATTGAGCTACTTAGGAGTGGTAAAGAAGAGTCAAGAATGACAGGAGTGGGTAGGGCTGGGGATTTAGCTCAGTGGTTCCGCTGCCTGCCTCAAAAGCACAAGGACCCGAGTTCAATCCCCGGTACCAAAAAAAAAAAGAATGATGGGGTTGTTTCACAAGGACAAGTGGAAACCCAGGGTGAAGAAACATGATCCCAGCTGTCCCTCCAAGTGGCACCTGTACCACGCAGCCCCTCAGTCCTGTCACAGTGAAAAAGGAGCTTGCCTGGCAGGAGGGAAGCCCACCCTCCTGGGGGGCTGCGATGGTGCAGGTCGTAGGAGACATTTGCCTTCATTCATTCTTTGTTTTCTTCTTGTGACACTCTTGAAGTAGGTCCTCATCCCCACTTTACAGGTGAGAAAACTGAGGCTCTTATTGCTCACGATAGAATTTAGGTTGGTCACACTTAACACTCGTGGCACCCCCTATACTTTTGAGGCACCAGGCAGTGGGAAGCTCTGTTAGATTTTTAGATTCCTTGGGGCCTTGATGAAGAGTGTGTAACCGTTGCTAGTGGTTCCAGTTTAGATGTTTGCAGACCTTACCCAAGAGGAAATAGTGGGCTATTTTTATATGCTTAAACAAGTGCAGTAACCACAGTATGAACTGCAACTGGTAAATCCACCCCCAGGGAATTTCTTGTGAATAAGATTAAACTGTACCTTACAGAATCTGAAAGTGCCCCCTTCTTTGATACTTGTCTGTGTCTTGCCTGTTGGTGATTTGAGTGTTTCCTCTGTGCATGGGGCTGTGCGAGGCTTCGTGGCAGATGTTAGAAGGGGAAGGTACAGGTTTCCCTTGAGAAATCTTTAGGGTACTGTAATTGGAAAGGAGGAAAAACTATGTGGAGCCATGATGGTTGAAGCAGTGTAGAAGCCAGGGCATGAAGTGGGGAACAGCCCTGTCGGCCAAAATGGTTCACTCAGGCCAGTGGAGGGAGGTGGAAATGCAGTGGCATAAGATTGAGAAAAGGAGTGTCTGTGGTGGCCCGGGGTGTATAGTATTTGGGATTTTTCCAGAACTACTGAAACAGAAACCATTGTGTTCAGGAGGCAGAGAGAGGAACAATTTGGTTGCAGTAAAAGATCCACAGGACACAGCTGCTGGAGAGGCAGTGGACCCAGAATTGGCATGGGGGAAACAGGGCAGGAGGTAATAGTGGTCCTGTCCCGGAGGTAATAGAAAAGTACCAAGGCTGGTGTGGTGTTTTAGGAAAGAAGATCTGCACCCCGGCCTGCTGGCCTTGCTTTGCAAGGTGATGTGGTGCCACCAAAGTGGCCACGAGCTAAAAACAGGCAGTGCTATTTTCATAATTGGGGGAAAATTGAGATCAGTCATAACCTTTAAATTTCTTTGTTGAAAATGCCTTTTTAACTTTAAAAAAATCTCATATATAGTTGTAAATGTAGTAAGACTTATTTTTAGTGCACTAACTTATTTAAAAATATTAGAGATGTTAAGGGTTAAAGCATTTTATTTCTTTGTAAAAAATGGATCAAGAGTATTTAGAACAATGTTCATCTTCTTGTTGTGTAACTCCTAAATTGCAGTCTTTTTTCTACCTGTGATTGCCATCTACCTTTCTGAGTTTGGCTGTTTCCAGAATTTTATTCTTTGTTTTCAGGGTCATAAAATAGCTGTGAGAGTTCTTAGTTTGGAGATTTCTGCCAGGCGCCCTTCTTCTCGGATATCTCAGTCCTTTTCATCACCATCATGCATTAGTTTCCTATTGCTGCTGTAACAAATCATCACAGATTTGATGACTGCTTTTAGGACATGCCAGAGGTCACACAGGCTCTCGTGGAAAACTGACTTGGACTGCTTTTGTATTCAGGATGGAAAATCTCAGGAGGCCACTGCAGTCAGCAGTGTTAACACTTTCACCTCTTAAAAAATTTGTTTTAGAATACATGTGTTTATCTCCTGCATGCTCTGGAGCAAACTGGTTGATCTGGTAGAAAACACACTGTACTTCTTTATACTTGAGTAACCATTTTCCGAAGGGTGTCCTGCTGAATTCCTGGTATTTACTTGGTGTGGTCTCATAAGAGCCACCTGACAGTGCAGCCCCTCCTGTGACTTTCGTGTGCTTCCAGGATCCTCGCATGGCCCACTTCTGCAGAGATACTTTACTTAGTTCTCTGGGAACTAACCATTGAGTTTCTGTACTTCATCTGCATTCTGATTTTAAAAAGGGAATTCTCTTTTCACCCATACGATTTTTTTTAAATCTTAGGGGTAATCATCCTGAACATGGTTTCCTTCCCCCCCTAGACAAGGCGCCTCTGTCAAAGAGTCTTCTGCTGGTTCCTAGTGCCCTGTCCCTCCTGCTGGCCCTTCTGCTGCCACACTGTCAGAAGTTCTTCGTGTATGACCTCCATGCCGTCAAGAATGACTTCCAGGTGAGTGCAGCTCCCTTGGCTTCTGGGATTTGCCTTTTCCCCTGTCATTTATTAGTTCCCCAAAGTCCCTGAATTTGTTAAATACTATTTTTTAATATTTCCTTGACAAGTATACTTTCTAGTTGCATCTATTGATGTTTTCAGCAAAGCAGATGATAATGAAGAAATTGCAGAATTTCCTTTCACTGGACACATCTATTTCGGTTTCACTTTTTACTCATGGAAATGCAATTTATAATTTCAAGGGAATTTTGGAAAGGGAATGTGAGGCCCTCTGGCCCTGGGTTGGGGCCTTCCTGACTTCTAGGGTTAATTTGGTTCATCTGGCGGAGCACTACTCCATTGGTATCTGTGCTTTAAAGGTCAGTCAGTGTGATATAAGAACTGTTACAGACACAAATACATAAGGAGACAATATTGTAAGACACGAGCATGCATTAGATCTTTGGATGATGGTAAATGAAGTCAGAGTGTGGCATAGGCCCGAGAGCTTGGGGATGTGAATTTTCAGTTGGATCTGGAATGAATGACTAAATTAGCAGCAGAGAGAATGGTGTTGTGCTTTGGGAAGTCATATGAACTTTAGACCCTCAGGAGTACTGTGGAAGGGCATGGCTGGAAACTAGTCAGGCTTGGATCGGATGAGTTGATGATGGCTTTATTTTGTAGGTTCTGATTCTCTCAGATTCTGGCATTAAGGCAGAGATACTGTCTTCAGTTTTCTTTGGAATCTGAGCAAGTGATCAACCTTCAGGAGGCAGTTATTTTTATGATAGTATATAATTGTTTATTCTTACTGTACTGGGTCTCAAGAGTTCATGTCCATGAGTATGTTGCAAAAGATCAATTATTGTAAACTGTAGCTTCCAGTTTTGTCACTAACTGAAAGAAGTTCTGTGCCCATGGTGGCTGTTCCTGCCTGATTATTGGGCCTTTTCCTCTTGAATCCACTTGTGGCCTCAACTTGAGCCTGCAGGCAGCTAGCCCAGTTCAGCCAGGTGGACAGGTAGAACGGACTCTTGCGCCATCCTGGAGCCAGCCCCATGCTCTGAATACACTGAAGGCGGACACTGCCGGGTGTCTTGCTTGCAGCAGAGACAGAGAGGAACTATTTCAACAGTGGCATGGTCAGTTTTCTCCTCTGTATTATTATTTCATTTGGCAAGAGAAGAGGTTGTATCACTTTAGGAAGTAAAATACTTTCTCTGTGCCCCCTTTTCTTGATCTTAAGATAATGGTAGTATTACCAACATTCATAACAGCATTGTTCATGATACCCAAGAAGTGGAAACAAGCCAGTGTCCATCAGCAGAGAAATGAATAAATAAAATAGGATAAGTACAGGCAATGGAACTTACTCAGCAATAAAAGTGGATGAGATTCTGATACATGCTTCAACATGAACCTTGAAAGGATTATGTAAAGTGAAATAAGCCAGATACAAAAGGACAAATATCGTATGATTCCACTTATGTGAAGTACCTAAAACAGGCAGGTTCATAGAGACAGAAAGAACAGAGGTCACTAGAGGCTGCAGGAGGGAGAATGGGGTGTTAGTGAGTAATGGATGTAGAATTTCTGTCTAGGATGTTAAACGTGTTCTGGAAATGGATAATGGTGATGGTCATACAAATTGTGAATGCTCTTAATGCCACTAAATTAGGCATAGGAAAACATTCAGAATGATAAATTGTATCTTCTATTTTACTAAGATAAAAATTCAAAGGAAATAAAGGGTTGATTTATTTGGCCTACCTCATAAGGTCATTGTGAAAGGGAAATAAGATCAGAATATTCTGTAAAGGTCACTGGGATTATCTGTAAAAATTTGGAACTTGCTTAAGACTTGAAAATAGGCTGAGTATATTTCTTTGTATATTTACTTATGTGTTTTTCACCTAACCAGAAGTTTATTTTTTAAAAACTGACATTTCTAAATCTAGTAATATGTAGTAGCAGTTCTCATAAATTCCCTTGTAGTTAGGTGCTATGAAATAGTTTGGTTATTAAAATTAAGCTCAGAAATACATGTTTTTGAGTTTATATCTAAGTTGTTTTTCAGTTGGAGCTTTGTTTTATTTAGTGGCATAAAAGTGAACATTCGTTAGCTTCTCATTTCAGCTGATGTATATAATGTTTTTATCTTACAGTTCAAAAATTTTTAACGGAATTTTTTCTATTGTCTTAATGAGAATGTTTTCTTCTAAGAAGCAAAGAAACGCTACCCTTTGTTCTGTTGTCAGGTGGAATTTTTAGTATGAGAGAATTAAACTTATTTCTCAGAGTTACACATACTTGGTTTTCCTTTTGTGCAGCTTCATGATTTTGTTTAGAGTATAAAAATAACCAGTATAAACAGTGTATTTGGTAAGGCAGAGAACAGGACAAATTTTCACTCTTATTCATTGTTCATTTTTAAATCCCTGTCTAGATTTGGAGGTTGATATGTGGAAGACTTATTTGCCTTGATTTGAAAGATACTTTCTGCAGTAGTCTACTTATTTATAATTTTAGGATATTTGAAAGAAGATATGGGAGCAGAAAATTTGCAGTAAGTTTTTAATATATTTTGCCTTTGCTACTTAGGTTATAGAGAGAATTTTTTACTCCTCCCTCCATTTTAAAATAGATTTTGTTGTGCCGGCTGATATAGCTCAGTGGCACCGTGCCTTCCTGGCAAGCACAAGGGCCTTAAGTTCGATCCCCAGTACAAAAAAAAGTAAAATAAATTTTGTTTCATTAAACTTAGTTTATTGTTTATAATTATCTTTTTAATTACCTGATCGTATATCTGATTTGGGTTATGGACATTAACCAAAGAAAAATTTAAAATTTAAGCCAAAAGCACAATAAAATAATAACATAATGGTGATGCTAATGAGAACAAATAATGTTAGTTGTGAGCAGATAATAAAAATTTTATTAGGACTTTGACTTTAATAAAATTATAGTCACTTACTGTATTTTGCTTAATGGTTTGTGTGTTGTTAAAAATATACCTTACTATAAATATCATTTCTTCAGTATATTTAGAAAACGTGAAAGCTAATGGATTTGAACAGTGGTTTTATTCCCCAATTTCGAAAGTCTACTCTAATAAAAACATAATTAAAATGCACATACACACACACACACCACATACACACACACATGCACACACACCAAGCTGGTTCTAATTAAATAAATGTTTATTTTTGGCAACTCATCTGTTTCATGTTTTTCCTGTCTTATTTTTTAGTCCTTTTTGCTGGGTTCCTGGGTTTTGTCAGCTTTATTTGACATCATCCTCGTTGAAGCCATGCAGTATTCATTTGGTATTGCTGCTGCTAGTAATTTGCCTTCTGGATTGTAAGTAGCTCTTAAAGATTGGCTTAATTTGGAACTCTTAAATATAATTTAAAGCATTATTGTTCATGCAAGTCAGTAAAAGAATATTGTAAAGTTTTAGATGTAGTAAAAAAAACAAACCAGCATATCCTTACATACTCATTATGTTCTAGAAGCAATTTTACATAAACATTTCTATTTTTGAACTCATAAATTCTGTTTTAGATAATTTTTAATGGATTTGCTATTCAGGTCTGAAAGATTGATTGTTTTGTATATTTTTATGGTGATATTTTGTCCTTGTAATTTTATCAATTAATTAAACACAAAATAAAACATTTAATTAGATTAAGAAGTAAAATAAATTTGTATAAAGTTAAGTTTCTAAAGAATTTTTTTAAAAGCTGATGTTTATATACGTCTATCAAAGGTAAAATGATGTCAGTGTATAGGTTACAACTTTGTACACAACTTGAAATGACCAACCTAACTTATTGAGTGTATATATACTTCTATATTGTGTTGATCTTCTTTAAAAACAAACAGCTGAGTGTGGTGGCGCATGCCTGTAATCCCAGGAGGCTGAGGCAGGAGAATTGCTGTGAGTTTGAGGCCAGCCTGGGCTACATAGTGAATTCAAGGCCACCCTGAACTACATAGTGAGACCCTGTCTCAACCAAACCGCCCCCCTGCAAATCCTCCAAAAACAAAATTTGTGCGTTAGTGTGTAAGTTGTTATCACCTATAAATAACCTTTAGGCATCTCTAAATGAGATATATGAGCCTGTGTTTGGGAGTGAGATAGTATGAAATACAGATATTGGATATTTAAAGTTCTGTGTATGCTAACTTCAGCTTTGTTTTAATTGTAAATATCTAGTTTTGAGAACTGTTAGGCTATTGTATGTATCTGTATCATATGTATTGTGTTTCTCAGTTCAAAATTCACTTGGAATTCTTGTTTTAAAAATGTAGTGTTCTAATAGCTTTTACTTATATTATTAGTATTTACCTGTAGTTTGTTCTCATGGGATTTTCGAATTATAGTGCGCATCAGTATCCATGAATGTATACCTTAAGCTATTTTAATAATACATAGTTCTGAATCATATGTTAGTGGAGGCAGATAAAGTTCTATAATCATTATTCTTGCGCAGGCTTTGCTTAGTCTCAGGGGTTGTAATGTATTAGCTGAGAATTTTAAGTTGGCTGATCTGGTCTTGTAAACAGTACGGGCATCAGGAAAGGAGTCCATGTTCATTCAGGAAAGAAGAGCATTGCTGAATCCTGTCGTTTCAGTTCTTTTTGGTTTTCTGTGAAGCCTGCTGAGTTTTGGAAGAGTATGTGTGTGTTACATGTGTTTGCATTGTAGTAAATGGGGGGGGGGCACAGCTTTTTAAATTTATATTGACTCTGTCCGATGATGCTTTTTTTCCTACTGCACTTAAGAGACAGATGACAGTAGAACCTTTATATTCATTAATTTCACTATGAAACACAATTAACTGGTACATAAGAAGAGATCTAATTTAGTTTTGAAATTGGTGGAAATTTTTTTACTTATTCTTGAGAGAGAAGTATTTAAATCTCAGTGTATAGCAAGAGTTGCAAACTTGAACTCCAAAGTCATAGTGTTCCCTTGGAAAAACAATGTGGATGTTAATTCAGCCATGCCTAAATGAAAAGATATTTCTTTTTCTTTTCAAGTCATAAAACATCTTAGTATTTCTTTTAGAAGTTTGATGCTTCTGCAAATACAGACTTCTTGTTATATGTCTTCACCTCAATAAATAGACTTTGAACTTTGTAAGTACAGCTTTTATTGATGATAGCAAAGCTTCAAAGACTCGAGAGGAAATTAGTTTTTCTTAAAGTGCTTTACACTTTGGATTGTTTTTTATATAATATTTTTCTTTTCCATCGGTGCCAAATTTATCTGCACACTCTTTTACTTTGTGTTTATTATTTTATTCACCACTATTTCTCTATAAAGATCTACAGTAACTACCTAATTTCTAAAGCCACCGGTCATCCTACTGGACCTTCCAGTAGCACATTAAATGGTTTTAACCTTTTTATTTCCTGAAACCACCAGCTCCCTCAGGTCCCGGCACACAACCTCTCCTGGTCCTTTCTGACTTTAGTCATTGTCTGCACTTCTCTTCTCAGCCCAGCTCACGCCCAACAGGTTTTTTTTTTTGTTTTTTTTGTGTGTGTTTTTTGGTTTGGTTATTTCAGCCACTGGTGTGATTTCATCGACAGTTCACATCTGTTGTTTGTTTCTTAGCCCTCTATTCCCAGCCCTTACTACTCTCCTGATTTTTCTACAGTCATGTTTCCTAATGGCTTCTACGTTCAAAACTTACCATGTTTGTAAGTTCTTAGGTCTTCTGGTCTCCTCTGTCTCCCCTTGTCTCCTCTGCCTTTTGGCTTCCTTAGTTGATAACATTTCCGTGGACTTGGTTATCCAAGCTGAAAATCTTTACCTTTTCTTATCAGTGGTGTAGGGTACCAATCTTATTAATCCAAAGTCCTAAACAGCTCATTTGTCCATCTTTTTCTCTACTTCCACTGTCATCCTCCCAGTCCAAACTCCAAGCTTTTCTTTTTTTCCTCTGATCTCCTCTTATGTGAAATTTTACTGTAATTCTCTAGTTTCCTGCCAGTTTCAGAGCATTCTGTACAATGGTGTCAGACCTCTCTAAAGTACAGGCTTGACTGTGCCAGTCCTTGCATTTAATATCCTTACATTCCCATATCCTTCAGAATAAAGGTCAGACTCCTCCAAGATGCCACCAAGGCTGTTTGCAGTAGTGGGAATGGCGGGGGCTTTGTCATCACAGACTTGAGATTCTGGCTGTACCAGTTACTAGGCGTGTGAACTCTTGAGCAAGTAGCTTCTCTCAAGTTCTATGCAGAGTGCTCTGTATAGATGACCATCATGTGTCAGTTCAAGGTACTCTACTTCACAGCCCAGTGGAAAGAGGTAAATAAGCTCATTCACACTAAGATGGTTGCAGTAGATCTTACTTCTGTCTGTTGGCTTTCTTCTTTTAAGACCTTAGAATCTGACCACCGTTCAGTGTTTCAGTCTTTTCCCCCATCAGTCATTGGATTTTCTTTTTTTTTTTGGTACCGGGGATCAAACCTGGGTCCTTGCACTTGTGCAGCAGGTGGCGAAACCACTGAGCTAAATCCCCGGCCTGGATTTTTTTAACATGCTATGTGTAGTATTTATATTCTCATGCCCATTTGGTGTGCTTTTGGCTGCTTTTTGCCTTTTGCTAGGATTTACTGCCCTTTTTTATGAATATACAATGGTTTCTTAATATTCCCATTGGTATTTATTATACTATATTTATTATAATATCATCATCATCATCATCATCATCATCATTATATATGCCTTTGATGCCACCTACCAGCTCTTTGAGGGAGAACCAAGTTTTACATTATGCTCAGTAATATTGAAAGGATAGTCTTGATTACAGTGAGTCCCAGATTGTGAGGTAAGATCTTTGAACCATACGTAGACCCATTCATCTATTCTTCTAGTGCTTTGCATAGAAATTGTACCTGATATATGATGGATATTCATCATTGTTATTTAAATTTAGAAAATATAACCAGTGGTTTCAAAGAAGCTCTATTCTTAAAAGCCATCTGTATATGTGTATATATATATGCATATATATCCTATGTCTAGGAACCCACGCCTGTCACACATCTATCCTTATGTACTGTACTTATTATTTTATAGTTATTGGTATTTGCATGTGGGTGTTAAATTGTTTTCTAGAATCAAACTCCTTCAGAATGGAATTTTGAATTTTTACACATTGTGTTTGTGTGGGGTTTTTTTGGTACTGGGGATCGAACTTGGGACCTTGCGCTTGCGAGGCAGGCACCGGAACCACTGAACTAAATCCCCGGCCCACATATTATGTTAAAATGTGTCTGATTACAGTGCTGAATAATTTTTTCATAAATCGTTTTACATTGCCTGTAATTTTACTGTAAGAATGATGATAGCATTTTCACTTTGTTTACCAAAGTCTTCTGTTGTGCTTTGTGTTTCAAGACTAAACTTTTCTTATCAATAAAAACTATTCCAGAGACCTTTCCTCTTAATAAGTTGCAGAAGTGTGAATTCATCTATAGAGTTGAAAGTAGGCTGTGACTCTGTATCTTTTTACCCCACCTTCAATGCTGGGGATCAAACTCAGGGCCTGGTGCATGGTAGACAAACATTCTACCACTGACCTACACCGCAGTCAACTGTGTGTGTGTGTGTGTCTACCATAAAACTCCACATTAAATATAGAAGTTATTTCTCTTGTTTTAGCAGTAATTATTCATTTAAAGATATTTATGAATATCTTACTTGGCTATTCAAATTAAAGGCAAATATTTTTCTTTGCTGAGAAGAAACTGCATCTCAGTACCACCTTGACTCCTGTATCTTATGTAGTTATGACAGTGTTTACATTTGGTAAAACTTTTTTCTTTTTTACTATTGAAATTGGACCTGAAAGGAGAATTGAACTTGGTTTCTAGTCCTGGTTCTTTAGCTGAGCAAGTCACATAATTTCTTTCAACCTTAGTTTCTTTTATATTTCAGAGCAGTTCTAGATCATCTGAGGGATCTTCTAGTGCTAAAGTACTATTTTATGATTAGATTCCTTTGTTTCTTTTTTCTTTTTTTTTTTTAAGAATATGAATGTACCCATGTTAAATCTAGAAGTCCATTTATAATCAGTGCATGTATTTGGTTCTTAGTCCCATTAGGAGGTGATCATGTTAGGAGTAATAAAGGTGATTTAGCAGAGAAGGGGTTATAGTTGAATCTTTTCTTTTTTTACTTCCATAGTATTTAGAATGATAGGCGTTTTATAGATTATAGTTTTCCTTTTCTTTTAGATGGAGAAGTTATTTGGTTTGTTACTTTATGGAGAAGTTAAATAGCCAAGGTGGGACAAGCATCTAAGATCCCTGATAATTGCTACTTATGCTGTGACAGAGAACCTAGAAAAATCTCTCTTTTGTAATACAATATTTACACAAGAAGAGCATATTCTCAACATTGGAGAAAAGTAAAAATCTCAGGTCATAGGAGTCAATTGGATTATTGGGCAGAAGTAAGGTCTCCGGTTAAGTTTCAATCATAGTCTTATGCAGTCCATTTTCAAAGAAAATGAATTTGCAGCAGTGAAGTACCAATGGGAGTATGCTCTGCAGGCCCCTCTGCTGCTTGCCATCATGAATTTTGCTCTGAACTAGTAATGTGTTAAGTTGAACACAGTTGCTTGTGTAAAAATCTCAGAAATTTGGTGTTTAGAATGTTAAATATTGAATTTAGACTTCCAGTCCTGTGTGTAAGTTAGACATAAAAGGTGCAGCTATATGAAAAATAATTTATTCAAATTATTTTGAGCAGTTAGCTGGGTTTTTTCTCATATGAGTCACTTGTATACAGAATTAAATCCAAAATGTTAAGTCAGTTATCTGTGTAGATAAGGCTTGAGTATGAAAAACATTGGGTATTTTTTCCCTGTTTATTCATGAAAATGTTTTATATGTTTTAAAATGAAAATAATAAAAATTGAAATCAGGATATTGAGTCATATTGCCACAATAAGGGGTTTTAAAGTTTGAAAAGAAGGACTTTTTTTTAAAATGAGTTTTTAAAAGTTTATTTGATAAACTTGATAATATCATGCAGAATCTCCACTAACCCTAGAATAGTTATAAAAATGAATTTTCAAGAGATTAAAGAGAAGCAGCTTCCTTCTGTTCATAACATTTCAGTATTGATGTTGCTTAGTGACCGTAAACTACCAGATCGGAAACTGGATCGGAAACTTTTTCTGCGCACACTGCGGAGGTAATTGCGGTACAGCATGACACTGATGACTCGAGCCTGAAATTGTTTGGAAACAATGTAGTAGAGAATCACATCAAGACAGGTGCTGAGGTTCATGAGGAAGGTGGTAAAGGCTCCCCAGGGACTGTAGCTGTTGTCTTCCCCATCTAGCATTAGGAGGGCAAAACAGATGTGGAAAGGCATGAAGCAGATGAGCACCTGCAACACGAGTGTGATGATGATTCTGATGGACTTCTCCTTGACCTTGGGTTTCAGCTTAGATGTCCTGCCATGGAGGAGACTGTGAATAATGACCAAATAGCATCCAATCATAATGAACAAAGGGACCAAGAAAAAAAATATCAGTCGAGTGAAGTTCAGCACATTGGCAGCTTTTAAGTGAATGATATCAGAGATCTTCAGGCAGGTAGCTGGGAAGGAGGCTCTGTCTGGGTCATCATAGAGCAATAGCAGAGGGACAGTGGTTGTCAACGTCATTATCCAGACTCCTACACATGTGAACACAGCTTTGCATGTGTTTTTCAGTTCTTTGGCATATTTTGGCTGCACAATCGCCATGTATCTGTCAGCACTGATAAAAGCAAAAAGCCATAGAGCAATGCTTGGGTAAAACACTACAAGAGCCCCAAGAATGTGGCAGAAGTATTCTCCAAATGGCCATTCACCTTTTGCATAATAAAACATTCTAAAGGGCAGGCTCATTATAAATAGTAAGTCCAGTAGCGCCACGTTCATCATATAGATGGTTACGGTGGTTCTCTTCTTGGTGGTACAACTGAAAACCCATAATGCAGTGACATTAACAAATATTCCGATTATGAAGATACAGCTGTAGAATACAAGGGCTGCGACTTTGTATTCATCTGGATGTGAGCTATTGGAAGGGACAGGTTGATCTTGGTTGCTTGAGGTAGTCATAGCTTGATGATAGGCATTATACTTAGAAACTGTAAACATAGTTAAAAATTGCTTATTAGACTGTTTTCAGGTTAGTGAATTTTAATTTGTTTAATTTTAAGAGCATCTTATGTTGTAAACTCAATAAGGAATATGTCCTCTAGAGGTTATTGCCGTTATACATTAATCTACAGTGCATCATGCATACTAGGCACACATTTTACAACTGAGCTACACCTTCAGCCCTGATATTGTATTCATCTAGTAAAATGGTCTGGAACACCAAAGTGCTCTGGCAAAACACTCATTTTCATTCCCTCTGCTCACCTTCCTTCATCCCAAAGAATATGCTTTCTTTATGATTCTCTTTTATAGTGTGAAGTTGGATAGTATTCTTTGATTGGACTAATCAGGGCAAAGTCAATTCTGGATTTTAAGTCTCATAAAAATGGTTTGCCATTATTTATCATCTTCATTCTGTTTACAGATTTAGTTACCAAAATTAGTAATGTTCAAATTTTTTTTTACTCATTAAATACAATTTCGCTGTGCAAGCGCAAGGACCTGAGTTCGATCGCCGGTACCAAAAAAAAAAAAAAATTTCAATAGAAAAAATATATTTTAGAAAACTAACAAAAGAACCATACTGGTTATTACTTGACAGCCCATTTGTGACCAGAAACACTTTTTTCACCACTGCATCCTTATTGTCTAGTGAGCACATAGTGGGTACTCAATAAGTAAATACTTGCTGAGTGAAGGATGAGTGAATGAAAGCTCGAAAAGTTTGATGAGGTAACCCTCAGCAGCTATTTGGTTTCTCAAGGAAGACTTTCATAGTTGCCCATTAAACCCTTATTATTATTTTTTTAAATGGCAGTCACTCCGTGTCCTTTTGGCTAAGATAAGGGTATATCTTATCTTCTTATCATTTTAATATTTTGTGTGTGTGTGTGTGTTTTTTTGGTACCGGGGATTGAAATCGGGTCCTTGCGCTTGCAGGGCAGGTGGCAGAACCACTGAGCTAAAGCCCCAGCACCTATCATTTTAATATTTGATGCATCCTCTGACCGAGGACAATGTATTAAATAGATTTTTGGAGCTGGGAGATGAAATTGGAGCTTACTCTGTCCACTCTGGGGATTGACCTGGTATGGTGGCACTTCCTGGAATGGTGCACCCCCTCAACAGGAATAAGTGGTTGAAAAGCTCAGGAAAAAAATGGCCAACATTTTTCTTCATAGTGTTATGTTATGTTCTCTTTGAGTTCCCATAGGTCTAGAAATTACAGTGTTCTGTGTCGTGGTCTAAGGTGGAGAGCTGGACCATCAGTGAGCTGTTTTCAGCACACAGTGGGGTGTGCCCAAGGCCAAGGCTGCCAGGTCACTGACCAGTGTCCTGGAAACTGATCTCAGCCACCTCCATAGTGCACAGAAAGCAGTGCTTTGAAAAGGTTACTGCCAGTGCAGAAACTCATACTGAAGCATCCATACCATCTGTCAAGTTTCAAAAAGGAATATCTAAGACGTAGTAATAAGAAGTCACTTGGCAACTTTATGTATATATGGAAACTAATAAATTCCCATCACCCAGAAAATGTGTCCATTTCAAGTGGAAAAGGACTTAGCTGTGATTGTAAATATCACTGACCCCTGTGACATAAAACTTCCCTTGCCCATGATGCAACCACCGACAGAGGTTTTAAAAATAGCTGTGCGACAAAGAGGTGGAATCTCCTTGGAATGTGGCGGTGTTAGAAAAATTTCCCTCAAAAATGTCACTTTGTAGAATTACTTGTCTCCAGTTCACCTCTGATCTCTCTTTAGAGAAAACTGTGGGGGAGATTAGCAGGCTGTCATCCGTGACATCATGAGCTGTTGGTAAATATTAATTTGAGAAATTGCTGTGGACAAACAAAAGATAAGAAGTTTGTTCCCTCCCTCCTGCCCTTCTTCCTTCCTTCTTTCCTGACTTTCTTCCTTCCCGATTTCCTAAACTAGTTTGTCAACTACTTGGGTTAAATATGATTTTTGGAATAGAAGTCTATATATTTAAAAACCTATATTAGAGTTTCCAACTATTGATGTAACTAAATATTAATTTCCATGAAATGAGAAAAGTGCTACATAGAAAAATTCAAACTTTCAGTATCATACATTTAGAGGCTTGAATCTTAAATTTATTTTTAAATCTCAGTGAATTTATAAATAGTAGCAATTATATTGTAAATGAAATTTTGTTTTCTTTTTTTTCCACCCATCTCCTCCTCTCATAAATTTCTACGTTTATAAACTCCTAAGTAAACCTTCCTCCATTTGGGTTCAGGCCGCTTTTATGTAGTCCATTTGTCATCCACACTTGTATTCATTTGCTTCAGATTGAAAAAAACAATGAGTTGCATGCATGTGTCTTAAAGGCATTATAATGTAGATTGTGCTGTGCAAATACAGAATTGTTTTGGATAAGTGTTAAATGATTGGTTTTCAAGTTAACTCTGTAAAGCTTTAGATTCCTTGATTATCTCTAGTTACTCTTTTCTTAAAAACAATTAATTTCATGAAACAATGTAATTCAAACCATGTGGCAAAGACACCCTGAATATATTTATGATTCATCCCATCAACATTTCCTTAATTTGAAAAAAATTATTTACAGTTAATGTAAAGAATATTGGAAAAAATACAAAATCATAGTAATACGGGAAAATGATAATAACCTATTTCAAAGTCCTTTACCAATGTAGTTTCTGTAATATTTAAAAAAAATAAACAATGATGTTGAGTAAGTAAGTAAAGCATTACTTCTGATAATGATGTTACAAAGTTAAGTGAATGCTGCTTACCTCTCGCTGGTTAGAGGGCTGTTGTAGAAGTGAGCATTTTCTGGTATACCTGGTTCTACAAAAGAGATATTTCTGAGTTGCTGGTGTTAAAATATCTCTGTCTGGAAATGGTGCATTTCAGAAATGCTATATTTCTTTTGTGTTAAGCTGGCTTGTTGCTTTAACAAGATGTTTCAAAGGCAATCCTCGCTGGAGGAGTTGGCCGAAATTGCTTCTCTCTTTCAGGAAGTGCTCTTTGAAATAAGCCTTTTCAACTTACAACTTTACCCTGCATGCGGTTTTTCTCTTTCACAAGTAATTTGTTTATGAAGTCATGCTTAACATAAGCTTCTCTTGAAATGATGGCAAATATTTAAAACAGTCGTATGAAAAGGGAAAAATTATTTTCAACTATTTATGTGATGTTTAAAGTCTACATCATTCATGGAATGAGAAGATTTGATGTTGAGTAGAACAGGGTTCAAAGCTTATTTACTTTCTAAGCTGTGTGACCTTATTTAAGTACTTACCCACCCTGAGCCTTTGTTCTTCCTTAGTTTTTATACAGTTAAAGTAGATATACCCATCTGATGGGTTTATGAGGACACTAATTCAGAAGAATCCCAAGTACTTAACAAAGCACCCCAACACTTAGGTACTCCTAAGCAGCGGAGTACCTATAGGTACCTCTTATACTACCATGTTCCTAAAATCATACAGCATCCCATTTTTGCTGTTTAACCATTGCTAAATAGCTACAATCAGATCTTCAATTATTTGTTTCCATATACATTTACCCACGTTAGTTTTATTTTGTAAGTCCTCAATGCTTTGTACCCCCTTTAAATCAGATGGAAGTCTAGAAATAATTTCTTTTGGGCTGGGGATTTAGCTCAGGGGTTCCGCCGCCTGCCTTGCAAGTGCACGGTCCCAAGTTCGATCTCTGGTACCAAAAAGTAGAAATAATTTCTTCTGCATAAAGATCCCTGCAAATTTTCCATCTTTTTTTTTTTTTTTTTTGGTGCTGGGGATCGAACTCGGGACCTTGCACTTGCGAGGCAGGCAGTGGAACCACTGAGCTAAATCCCCGGCCCAAGATCCCTGCAAATCTTAACAGAAAGAACTCTGGAAGTCTTCATATGGAATAATTTACATACTAGGAGTGTTTAATCCTAAAAAGAGAAATGAAACCAAGAGAAAGGGAAGTGAGCAACCCATGCCATTGCCTAATTATATTCATGTTTAAACTTTCCCTCTTCTTTAAAAAAAATCTCATTTGCTTGACCTATAATTTTAATTATCTTCTGATTCAGTTATGCCCGATTTGTCAACTTTATTTTATTTTTTTTTTTTAGTTTTTGCTTTAAAAAGTTTATTGTACTGACATGATCCATCACATTATTTGATATTTGGATCATGGTGTGTAATCTTTTTTTTTGTATTAAATTCTTTTATTGGTACATTGTAGGTATACAACACAATTACATTTCTCATTGGGAATTGTACCTTTACATAATGCATCTTGGTTCTTATTTTTTCCCCATTCCTAGCCCTCCCTTCATGTCCTCCACCCTTCCCTATTTACAAAGACTTTATTTCCATTTTTTCCATTTCTCAGCATTTTTCCTTTCCCTTCTTTCCTTTCCCCTGCCCCTCCCACTACCCCTACACCTTTGGACCTTTTCTTCCTATTTTACATTATCGATTATTCATTGTAATCATTGGTACATTTTAGGTATACAATATAATGACATTCATCATTGGAAATTTGCACCTTTACATAGTCTTTCTTGGTTCTTATTTTTCACCCTTGCCCAGCCCTCCCTTCAACCCCTCCAGTCCTCCCTGTTTACAAAGATTTTGCTCCTATTTTTCCATTTTCTCATATTAATCCCATTCCCTTCTGTCCTTTCCCCTAGCCCTCCCACTTCCTTCCCCTTTGCCCCTTTTCTTCCGATTTCACGTGACCTATTATACATTTAGTCCTTATTTACACTTTCAGTTTCTCACACCAGAGAAACTATTCGGTATTTACACGTGTGTCCTATTTATTTCACTTAAGAGTATCACCTCAATGTGCATCCACTTAGCTATAAATGTCTAATTTCTCATTTCTTATGGCTGAGTAGTACTCCATTTTAGAAAAAACCCACATTTTCTTTATCCAGTCTCCAGTTGATGGGCATTTGGGCTGTTTCCAAGTTTTAGCTATTACAAACTGTGCTGCTATGAACATGGGTGCACATATATCACTGTGGTATGATTCTTTTAATTCTTTGGGGAAGATCCCCAGCAGTGGAATAGCGGGGTCAAATGGGACTTCCAGTCCTAGTTCTTTGAGGTATCTCCATACTGATTTCCACAGTGGTTGCACCAGTCTACACTCCCACCAGCAGTGGAGCAGGGTTCCTCTTTCCCCACAGCCCCGCCAGCATTTGTTATTGGTTGATTTCATGATAGCAGCCATTCTTTCTGGACTGAAGTGGAATCTCAGCGTTGTTTTCATTTGCATCTCTCGAATGACCAGTGATGTTGAGCATTTTTTCATGTTTATTTGCTATTTCTACTTCTTTGTGTGAGAAATGTCTGTTCATTTCAGATGCCCATTTTTGGATTGGGTCTTTAAATTTGGGAGGTCTGATCTTTTTAAGTTCTTTATAGATTCGAGATAGTAGACCTTTGTCTGAGGAAGAGCAGGTGAAGATTTTTTCCCACATTGTGGGTTGTCTCTTCACACTGCTGGTGGTTTCTCTTGCTGTGCAGAAGCCTTTTAATAAGAAGAGATCCCATTTGTTGATTGTTTGTGCTAGTTCACGGGCAACTGAGGTTTTGTTCATAAAATCTTTTCCTACACCGATGTCTTCAAGGGTTCTACCTAACCTCTGTTCCAACTGGTTCAGACTTTCCATTTTAATATTTAGATCTTTAATCCATTTTGATTTTAGTTTAGTGCATGGTGAGAGATACAGGTCTAGTTTGAATCTTTGGCAAGTTGAAGCCCAATTTTTCCAGCACCATTTATTAAAGAGGCTATCTTTCCTTCAGTGAGGGTGTTTGGCTCCTTTATCGAAAATGAGATGGCTGAGTGTGTCTGGCATTGTTTCTGCATCTTCTAATCTGTTCCACTGGTCCTCCAGTCTGTTTCTTTGCCAGTACCATGCTGTTTTTATCACAGTAGCTTTGTAGTATAGTTGCAGGTTGGGGATTGTGATACCCCCTGCCATGTCTCTGTTACCTAGAATTGCTTTTGCTATTCTAGGTCTCTTCTTGCTCCAAATGAATTTTTGGATTGTTTTCTCGAGGTCTATGAAGTATGCTGCTGGGATCTCAATTGGAATTGCATTAAATCTATATAGCAGTTTTGGAAGTATGGCCATTTTCACTATATTAATCCTTCCTACCCAGGAGCAGGGGATGTCTGTCCATTTTCTGATATCATCTTCAATCTCTCTTTTCAGAGTGCCATAGTTTTCAGAGAAGAGGTCTTTGATTTCCTTTGTTAGGTTGATTCCTAGGTATTTCAGTTTTTTGGATGCTATTGTGAAAGGAATTATTTGCCCTATTTCTCTCTCAGTGAGTCTGTCATTGGTGTAGAGGAAAGCTATTGATTTTTGTGTGTTGACCTTGTAACCAGCTACTTGACTGAATTTGGTTATTAAGTCTAGAAGACTTTTGGTGGAGTTCTTGGGGTCTTCTATATAGAGTATCATGTCATCTGCAAATAATGACAATTTGACTTCTTCATTGACTGTCTTTAGTCCTTTTATTTCTTTCTCTTGTCTAATTGCCATGGCTAATGTTTCCAGAACTATATTGAACAAGAGTGGTGATAGTGGACATCCTTCTCTTGTTCCTGATTTTAGTGTGAAGGATTTCAATTTTTGACCATTTAGTATGATATTGGCTGTTGGTTTTTCATAGATGGCTTCTATCAGTTTGAGGTAGAGACCATCTATTACAATTTTTTGTAGAGTTTTTATCATAAATACATGTTGGATTTTGTCAAATGCTTTTTCTGCATCTATGGAGATAATCATATGGTTTTTGTCCTTGGCTCTATTGATATAGTGTATTACATTGATTGATTTTTGTATATTGAACCATCCCTGCATCCCTGGGATGAATCCCACTTGATCAGGGTGTATGATCTTCTTGATGATCTTCTGCATTCTGTTTGCCATTATCTTATTAAGGATTTTTGCATCTCTGTTCATTAGTGAGATTGGCCTATAGTTCTCTTTTTCAGTTGGGTCTTTCTCTGCTTTGGGGATCAAGGTGATGCTTGCTTCCAGGAATGAATTTGGGAGTATTGCTTCCCTTTCAATTTCATTGAAGAGTTTAAACAGTAGTGGCAGTAGTTCCTCTCTAAATGTCTTGTAGAATTCAGCAGTGAAGCCATCAGGGCCCGGGCTTTTCTTAGTTGATAAGTTTTTCATTATATTTTCAATATCATTGGTTGATGTTGGGTTGTTCAGAATTTTTAGGTCTTCGTTCAACTTTGGTAATTCATATGTATCTAGGAATCTGTCCATTTCTTCTGTGTTGTCCATCTTATTGGCGTATAGGTTCTGGAAATAGGTATTGATGATCCTCTGGATTTCTGCTGGGTCTGTTGTAATTTCACCCTTTTCATTCCTAATTGCATGGATTTGGGCCTTTTCTTTCCTTTTTCTGACAAGGTTGCCTAAACGTTTGTGAATTTTGTTGATTCTTTCAAAGAACCAACTCTTGGCTTCACTGATTTTTTGTATCGTTCTCTTAGTCTCCATTGCATTGATTTCTCCTCTGATCTTTATAATTTCCTCCCTTGTATGAGCTTTGGGGTTGTCCTGCTCTTCTTTTTCTAGAAGCTTGAGGTTCAGCATCAGGTTCTTTAATTGGGCTCATTCTGTTTTCCTAATATGAGTATTCACTGCTATGAATTTCCCTCCTAAGACTGCTTTCATTGTGTCCCATAGATTCCGATATGTTGTATTGTCATTGTCATTTAATTGAAGGAACTGTCTGATTTCTTCTTTAATTTCCTCTGTGACCCATTGGTTATTCAGAAGTGTGTTGTTCAATTTCCACATGTTTATGAAATTTTTTGAGTTTCTTTTGCTATAGATCTCCAATTTCATCGCATTATGGTCTGATAATATACAGGGGCTAACTTCAATTCCTTTGCACTTACTTAAACATGTTCTATGTGTGAGTATGTGGTCTATTTTGGAGAATGACCCATGTGCACCTGGGAAGAATGTGTATTCTGATTTTGTGGGGTGGAAGACTCTGTAAACATCTGTGAAGTTCATTTGTTCAAGAGTTCGATTGAGTTCTTGTCTTTCATTACTTATTTTTAGTGTCGTTGATCTATCTATCTGTGACAGTGGGGTTTTGAGGTCCCCCACTACAGTTGTATTAGTGCATATATGACTTTTCATGTCCATTAGTATTTGTTTTCTATAGTTGGGTGCACTAGTGTTTGGTGCATAGATATTTATGATTGTCATCTCTTCCTCTTGGATTCTTCCCTTTACAAGGATGTAGTGTCCTTCTTCACCTCTCTTAATCACTGTTGGTTTGAAATCTACTTGATCTGCCAAGAGGATAGCTACTCCTGCTTTTTTTTGGGTTCCTGTCGCACGGAGTATTGTTTCCACCCTTTAACTTTCAGTCTGTGAGTTTCCTTTTGAATTAAGTGTGTTTCTTGTATGCAGCATATTGTTGGATTTTGCTTCTTGACCCATTCTGCCAGTCTATTTCTTTTGATTGGTGAATTGAGACCATTAACACTGATGGTTATAACTGAAACGTATTGACTTGTCATTGCCATGACTTTTTCTTTTTGTTGGGTTCTCCCCCTTTACATTTAATTTCTTGTTATGCCAGATGGGTTCATTCTGCTTTGCTTCCTGGGGTTGTGATCCTCAATGGCTGTTCCTAGGATATTGTGTAAAATTCTTTGGAGTGCTGGTTTGGTATTCACGAAGTTCCTAAGGTGCTCTTTGTCATGAAAGTATCTTATTTCTCCATCCATTTTGAAAGATAGTTTTGCAGGGTACATCAGTCTGGGTTGGAGGCTGTTTTCTTTTAGGGCTTGGAATATGTCACTCCAAGCTCTTGTTGCCTTGATGGTTTGTGTTGAGAAGTCTGCTGTAATTCTGATGGGTTTTCCTTTGTATGTGATTTGTTTCTTTTCTCTGACTGCTTGGAGAACTTTGTTCTTCTGTTGTGTTTCTGGAATCTTAACAATTATATGCCTATGTGTGGATTTTTTTTGATCAAGACTATTTGGAGTCCTATATGCCTCCCTTATCTGTATGTCAAGCTCTTTTCCCCTGCTTGGGAAGTTTTCTGCCATTATTCCTGAGAAGAGATTTTTTTACGTCATCTGCACTCTCTCCTGTTTCTTCTTTGAGCCCAATCAGTCTTATGTTATTCTTCTTTGCATCATCTAGCAGCTGCTGGATTGATTTCTCATGTTCCCTTATAATTTTGAAGCAATTTTTCTTTTCCTGGTCACTAATTGCAATCTTATCTTCTATATCTGTTTTGTGTTTTGGTTTTTGTTTTTGGTACCGGGGATCGAACTCAGGTCCTTGCACTTGCACAGCAGGCAGCGAAAGCACTGAGCTAAATCCCCGGCCCGTTATCTTCTATATATGAAATTCTGTCCTCACATTGGCTCATTCTGCTGTGTAGACTTTCAATGGAGTTTTGCATGTCCTGGAAATCTATTTGCATCTGTTTTATGGATTCCATTTGTTTCTTATGTTGGGATTCCATCATGTTCCTGAGCTCCTCTCTAGATTTATTAATCATGTCTTGCACTAGGGGCACAATTTCTCCTGTTATCTGAGAAATTATTTCTGATTTCATTTTTTCCAGATCCCCTTTTGTTGCCAGTTCAGTGGGTCCAGGTGGTTGACTATCAGAATGGTCCATCTCATTTCCCTTTGTGGTTGCTGTAGGTGATCTGGAAGTCTGGTTTTGAGACTTCTTTACGTGTTTTCTCATTTCGACTGGGGCAGGGGACTGTTAGCACCTGCACGGATTACTTCCTCTGAGTTGGGTGAGGTGGGACAGGGGCGGGGAGCAGCGGTAGGGATGGTGACCCGAAAGCCCTTTCCTGTGCGCTGGGAGCTTCGGGAGCGATGGTGGCTGGGAAGCCCCTTCCTCTGGACCAGGTACAGTGGGATGGTGGCTCAGAAGGCCCTCCCTCTGGGCCAGGAGCGGTGGGAGGGATGGTGGCCTGGAAGCCCCTCCTCTGGGCCAGGATCAGCGGGACAGAAGGTGGCCCAAAAGCCCTTTCCTCTGGGCTGGGAGCAGCGGGAGGGATGGTGACCAGGAAGTCCCTTCCTCTGGACCAGGAGCAGTGGGACGACGGCTCAGAAATGCCTACCTCTGGGCCGGGAACAGCGGGACTCAGTACCTTGGTCTGGTGGTCTGGTGTCCTCTGCATCTTTGTAGTGTGGAACCAGGTGGCTGCCTGTCTGCAGCGGGGTGAGTCGGTGTCTTCCACGTGACTCAGCACCTCGGTAGGGCGTGCACAGACCTGCCTGTGTGCAGTGGGCTGATTCCGCGTATTCCGCGCGACTGGGGACCTCGGTAGGGCGTGGGCAGACCTGCCTGTCTGCAGCGAGGTGATTCGGTGTCTTCTGCGTGACTCAGTGTCTTCTGAGTGACTCTCAGGACCTTGGTAGGGCGTGCACAGACCTACCTGTCTGCAGCGGGCTGATTCGGCGTGTTCTGTGGGACTCAGGACCTCGGTAGGGCATCCCGATTTGTCAGCTTTAAAAAGGTACCCGAATTTAACTTCATTTGTGTTTTTAAGAGTTTTATGGCCCATGTTCTTTCTTCTTAGGTAAAATGATAGTAAGTTTCTGCCTTACAAAAGTCACTTTAGTCCTTACCTTTGGTGGTAAAATCCTTAACTATGGTAGCCTGCCATCATAGTGGGTTTTAGGAGCTTTGGCAACAACCATAGCAACTGTTTCCTGTGTGGGCAAGGACAAGAAGAGCCACAGAGGGCCACTGACTTGCCAGAGAGCTCGGCAAACCCAGTGATAGCCAAGCCTGGCTGTTCAGGAGCTCGGCACCCTCCCCGGTCCCCAGCCACTGGGATAACTTTTTCCAGGGTAACTGCCGTGGTTGATTCACTAGATATGACTCCTTCATTGCTGCACTACATCAATTTCTCATAAGCAGTGTTATGTTTCATATGGTGTACAGTAGTGATATTTCAGCTGGACAGAAACCTCTCCTCTGTAGACCGATTGGTCCTTTGCTTTATTTCACAGATGTGACATGTTTTCTGAAATTAAGTATTGATTAGCTTCCTCTGTGCTGTTAAAAATCAACAGATGCAGTGATGATATCTTCCCTTTAAGACTTGAGTCCTTTCTATACATGACATTATTTCTGAATTGTCAGTTTCTTAGAGAGAGGTGTCTTGGGCAAATGAGGAGATCCCCATAGTCCTGGCCTAAGGCTGGGATCCACTTTCCCTCCTTTCCATCTTATTCTTCATTTCATCCAGAATGGGACCTTTTACACATTCCCTTCAGCCTCATGCATGCTGTCTACTCACCCAGAGCACTCCTTCTGGCTGTGCTCCTACCTCAGAGTTGCCTTTTCCTGGAAGCATTCTCTGCCCTCTAAAGCTGGGCTGGCTGTTCCTTGGCAGTGGCTACTCACCCCTGTGGTGGCGTGTGTTCATTGCTGTTGCACACAGTCTTGCCTTTTTTGCTCCAGTACATCACAGTCCTTGAGAGTTGGCCTGGGTTGCACACGTGTGATAGAGGGGCATTTAATGTTAGTTAAATGTGTGAACAAGCAGGTGAACAAATGGAGACATTGGGGGTGTAATGGCCAAGTTCCTGAGCCCAGTGTGAGCAGCAGGGACACTTTGAGCAGTTTGTGAGATGTAGAGACATAGACAAGGGTCTGGGGTGGAGTGGCCCCTGCTCTCCCAGCACCCTGCAGCCTTGAACACTTTTCTCTGCTCCTGGCTCTTTGTCATGATATTATATTGGGAAGGAACTACAGCCAAAGGAAAAAAAAAATACCCCAAACCATTTACAGCAAGTAAGCATTGAATCCAAGATTAAACTTTTATAATGTCTGGTTTTCTTCTTTAGTACTTGAACTTAATGAATTTTTTATTCGAACAGAAGAATTTGTCTCAATCAGGAAGCATTCCTGCAGCTTTAATTTCCTCACTTACTTTGGAATGCAAGTGAAAGAGCATTTTTAGACCGTGCCAAAAAGAGATTTCACATATTCCTAGAGACTGCAGGGTTGCCCTCACTTATGAAATAATCTGTTTTAGCTCTGCTTTTGTGTTCTGGTTTAAATGTTCAAAGCTCTGAGTGAATTTTGATTTTAACATGAAAGCCTAGATTTTGAGCGACTATCACATGATTGAAATAAGCCAATTTAATCATTACTGGGAAGGATGCACTTAATAGATTTAGACAGCAAATCCTCATTGTAAAACACGCTTTGGCTTAGAGACTTGGCTGTGCCACAGGTAAAATAGTATTTCCTGTTCTTAATCAACATACTTCTCTAACCTAGCAAGGCTGAGAGTACCTCCTCTTTCTTGCCTCCCACCAGTGCTGTGACCAGGGGACGACTAGTAGTGTCCCCTGTCCCAGCATGGGGACAGTCAGCAGCAGATCTGGAGTGTGGCCCTAACATTCTCCAGTTTGATATTTTGGAACCTTTGTCCCCTGCTTCTCCCTTTCTCAAACTTGTGTCTAAACTGTTCTTTTGGACTTTTGGAGCAGGACTAGGGTAAGGGGATTTGCTGAATACTAGGAATTTCTAGATAAAGATGGAGAAGCTATTTATCTAAATGTGTGTGTACAGCTATAATCTTATAACCCCAAGTTAGTATGAAGCTCCTTTTGATTTAATTTCCTAAATTGTATTATAAATTTAGTATTCTCGAATTCCTTTGGCAATTTTTATGCAGTTTAAAAAAATTTATGGATGTGTAAGTAATTACTTCACAGCCAACAACTTGAACTCAGCTATAACCATGTATGTCATAGATAAGCCTAATGAAAATAAATCTAAATAAGCAATAAAAGCAGGAATTAAGAGAGGAGTTACATTAAAGAGTCTGTCATTGAGAAGATCCTCATAGGAAGGTTCCTACATGGAAGTTAATCAGTCCTGGAACCACTGAACTCCTATGGACCCAGGCCAAGAATTCACAATGTGACATTGCCCTAACTGAACTGCTGTCAAAGGCCCCACAGCAGCTGACTTAGAACTGTGGTTATTGTAATGTACTTGATCTTCTAATTGCAAATTTGGATCTCACAGTTAAAGGGGGTACACTGGAGATGAGTCTATAGGAAGATACCTCTAGTGTGAGGAGGTAGCAGATCAAAAGAAAGAGGCCCTATGGAGGGCCCTAGAGTGGATCGTCCATATGCCCCAGGGGCGTAGGTATTGCAGCCTGTGTCCTCAGGCTGGTGCTGTGAAGAGGGGTCGCCTAGTGGAAGGATTTAGGTCATTGAGGGCATGCTTTCTGAGGACTGCTGGTTTCCTCCTCTCTCTGTTTCATTCTCAGCCGTGAGGTGAACACCATGAGGTATTCTGGCCTCAAAGTCACTCCAGCGCACATTCCCTGCCATGACATACGGCCTCGCCAGAGGCGCAGAGCAGCAGGGCCTTCAGGTCATAAAGGGAACTTCCAAAACTATGAACCCAAATAAACCTTTACATTATAAGTTGACTATCTCAGATATTAGTTACAGTAATGGAGAATATACTGACACAAAAAGGATTGGTAAAGAAGTAGAAAGTATATTATCAGGTGATTTAAATACAAACCTACATTCCAGTGTGTATGAGATTGATTTTGAGGACTTTTGTGTAAAAGCATCTGTATACTGAAAGTAACCCCTTAGCTGGAAAGTTATTGGTTTAGAGTAAGTTATTTAGAATTTTAAAATGATCTCTTCCATTGTTCCTATCTGTATTTTCAAAGGTAATGCAGGTGAATTATCATCAGATAGGGTTCTAAATGCTTTATCTAATTCAGTCTTCATGCTGAGCCCAAAGTATGCTTATGTTGAGCTCTCAGAGTATATACTGTAGATGGTGTGACTCAGGGATATTTTTTCATAATTCTCAGATAGTGTGCTCCTTTCTTGTGGTGCATAACAGCATTATTCTTTGTTTTAGTGAATTTTGTTGAGGTTTGTCATCAGAAATAATAATTTGACCTGTAGCAAACAATCTCATGGGGGATTAGACTGTCCTTTTCCCCATTTGTCACTAATGAGTTGATATTCCCAAGGGATGATTTTGTAGCTGGATTTTGTCAGCCTGCAGGTGTTGTTGGGCCTGGAAAGAGCCCTGCCATTCAGGGAGCTGAAGACTTGAATAAGTACTCAAAAGTGAACAGATCAAATGGCCAGTGAAGATGTGTGCCTGCTCAGCTTCATGTGTAATCAGGGAAATGAAAACTAAAATCACAAGGCTTTATTCATCCACCAAAATGCTGACAATGACAAAGTCTGAAAACGTGAAGTATTCATGAGGCTATTGAGGAATGGGGGAACTCTTGTGCATTGCTGGTGGGAGCTTAAATATGGAAAAGTTTATTAAGTACTAAAATGAAGGTATCCATGTTTTTGTGCACCAGGAGACATAGACAAGAATGTTCATAGTAGCATTATTTGTAATAGCCTCAAATTAGGAACAACTTAATGTTCAACAGCAATAGAATGGATAAGTGAGTTGTGTAGACGTAGAGAGGAATGCTGCTCACGATCAAAGTGAATGATATGCAAGGCAGATATACCAATGTGGATGAATCTCATTAATGTTGTTAAATTTTTAAAAAGCTACACATGAAGGAATTCATAGTGAATGATGCCATTTGTATGAATTTCAAGAAGCAGGCCATACCTAAATATTGAGGAGTTCCCTCTTAGGTGGTCACATCTTTTTGTAGTAATAATAAGGAGGAGGAAATGACTATATTATCAGAAACAATCTACAGAGTTAGTACAATCCCCATCAAGAAACCAATGACATTGTTACAGAACTATAAGAAATGATACTAAAATTCATATGGAGGCATAAAGACCTAGAGTAGCCAAAGCAATCCTGAGCAAAAGAGCAATGCTGTTCCTAATTTCAAAATATCCTACAAACCCGTAGTAACAAAAACAGGATAGTACTGGCACAAAAACAGATACATAGACAATTAGAATAGGGGACGGAGAAACAAACCCATACACCAACAGCCACCTGGTTCTTGATAAAGAGGCCAAAATCATATGTTGGATAAAAGATAGCCTTTTTAACAAATAGTGCTGGGAAAACTGTGTATGCATATGTAGCAGACTAAAACTAGATCCCTGCCTCTCACTTTGCACAAAAATTAATTTAAAATGGATCAAAGGACCTAGGGAGAAGACCTGAAACTTTGAAACTCCTAGAAAAAATTGAAGTCATAGGCACAAGTAAAGATTTCCTGAATAGGACTCCATTAGCACAGGAAATAATAGCAAGGATCAACAAATAAGTTTACATCAAACTAAAAAGCTTCTTTACAGCAAAAGAAATAGTCAACAGAGTGAAGAGCTAGTCTACTGAGTGGGAGAAAAATCTTTGCTAGGTGCTCTTCTGACAGAGGAAGGATATCCAGAATATATGAAGAATTAACACCAGCAAACAGACAAAACCCAAATAGCTCAATCACTAAATGGGCAAACGAATTAACAGACACTTCTGAAAAGAAGTACAAATGACCAATAAGTATATGAAAAAATGTTCAATATCTCTAGCCATCAGGGAAATCCAAATCAAAACTACGCTGGGATTCCATCGCAACCCAATCAGAATGGCAGTTGTCCAAAAAGTGAAAAAAAACAAAAACAAAAAAACCCCAATAAATGCCGGCAAGGATGTGGGGGAAAAAACTCTTGTTCACTGTTGATGGGACTGTAAATTAGCACAGCCATAACAGAAATCAGTATGGAGGTTTCTTAAAAAACTAAAAATAGGGCCAGGGATTTAGCTCAGTGGTTCCATCGCCTGCCCTGCAAGTGCAAGGACCCGAGTTCCATCCCCGGTACCAAAAAAAGAACAAACTAAAAATAGAGCTAGCAATTGATCTAGCAATCTACCACTCCACATGTTACCATAAGAATTAAAGTTAGCACACTGGAGATACCTGCACACTTTTTATTGCAGTAAAATTCATAATAGCTAAGCTATGGAGATGCCCATCAGTCAATGAATGCATATAAGAAAATGTGGCATATATACACAATGGGATATTATTCAGCCATAAAAAGAACAAAATCATGTCATTTGCAGGAAAATGGACTGGAAGCCATCATGTTAAGTGAAATAGGCAGACCCAGAAAGTTAAATATCACATTTCTTTCATTTGAAGAATCTAGGGGAAAAGAGAGACAGAAACGACATGAAAATAGAAAGGATACTGTTAGAGGAGGGGGGAGACAAAAGGAGAAGGTTGATATGATCAATATGCAGGTACAGATACGCCAAAATGAAACCCTTTAGTCCATACCCAGTATACTTAGGTTAATTAAAAAATTTGTTGAAGCATGGTAATTGTGGGGAAAATAAAATCAGAAGAATATCCCCCCAAAGGAAGGGACACCAGACATCTGCTTGGCAAGACCTTGCAACTATTGTTTTGTTTGTTACTCTTGCCATGCAGGACCCAAAGAGCTCAAGAGAGAGAGACGGGCAGGGAACCTGTGGAGTGAGCAGCCTTGGGGCAGTAGTGGTTTCTGTTGGGGTTTCCTATAGGGAAGAGCTCAGGCAACTCCTGGCCTGACTCCCCTTCAAGGTTCCCTTTAGCAGGACTGAGCGGGAAGCCAGGAGATCAGAGCCTTTGAGTAGAATCTGTACCCAGCAGCCTCGTGGCCAGAGTCAGGTGGAGGAGAGTCAGCCTGCCACATTACTTGAGGTGTGGTATGTTTCATTATTCAAAAAGGCTACTTAAGGAAAGTTTCGGCTTTGGAGTTAGCAGAAAGCGAGTGTGCAGGCATCTGACACTTGAAGCTGTTTCCGTGAGTAATTTTTATACCACCTGGAATCTCAGTTTGTGAATTGCCTCATCCCTCATGGCTGTGTCGAGTATGTGCTTAGACACCAAATGCTAGTTCTTTTTGTCACTGTCCCATCTGAAACAGCTCCTTTTCCGTGCAGCATATTAAAAATTTTCCTGTCCTTCACTGGGGCTGGGTAGCTCTGCTGGAGCCCTGCGTATGCCATGACGAATGCATTGATTGTCTCAGACAGCTGGCTCATTTCTCTTGCCATCACTCCCTTCAACTGGAAGGAAGGGGACCTTGGCAGAGGCCATTTCTAAGGGGCCTTCCATGTCCAGCCTTGTAGAATTTGAAGGAATTCCTCTCATCACCTCTTTTCATTGCAGTACTTAATCTTTCTTTGCCTTCTGAATTTCTGGGACTGTAGTTGAGAGCGGGTGGGATGGTAACTGGGGAAACTTTAATGTGTTCTGGACTGATTGAATAAAACCTCACCCCACAGAGGATTGTTGCTTATTCGACACTCAGAGCCCCTGGTGCAAGTTCTTCCTTTCATCATTTGTCTTTATTATGTTGTTGCTCTTTAATGTGTGTGGTTTTACCTTATTTTTATTTTTAAGTCATCCTCTTGGAGACATTGCAGTAAGCCTACAAAGGAAGACAAAAACTGGATGTTTTTTTGGTTTTGTTTTCTTGAGAATAAACTGTATTGAACAGGTTACTCAGGAGAGCTATTTATCAGAACTATGCCTTTTATGTTTATAAAAACCCTAGCACCAGTGACAGGTGAGTTGAACTTTGGCTGCAGTGTTATCTCTTATTGCTAATACTTTTTATACAGATGTTCCTCATGAGACATTTATGATTCTCCGCTCATACAGCCCCTGGCTACCAGCAAGCCATGCAGTCTACATAGGATCCTAGCAAAGACGGGAAGGAAGCAGTGGGTAGTGTCACCCTCCAAGACAGAAGTGGCTTGCTTCTGTGTTCTTTGTGTGTGGGAGGAGGGACTGTCCCTGCCTCTGGTTTTGAGTTTATTTTTCTAACATTAATGTCACATTTTAAAGATTTCTAATCATGGGTTTTAGAACTAGGGTCTTGAGGTAGGTATCTGTGACATCTTTTTTTTTTAGGCAGGGTCTTGGTTTATAGGGCAGGCTGGCCTTGAACTATGTGGCCCAAACTCACAGTGGTCCTCCTGCCTCGGCCTCCCGAGTGCTAGGATTACAGGTGTGTGCCACCACACCTGGCTGACATCTCTCTTTTGCACCTGTATGGTTACCGGCCCCTGGTTGTACTCTCATCTCTTGTGTCCATCTCATTTGATGTATGGCTTGTTAGCAAGCACCCGGCACGTCTTGCCATGTGTACTTGAGTGCACAGCTCAGTAAGTAGCTTGGGGATCCCATTCATGTTCGTGTTTAAGAAAGTTATGCCATGTCCAAATAAATTTTTAACATTCATAAACTCATATTGCCCTTATTGGATGGCCAGTATTTTCAGGTAGAAATGGTCATAAAGACATATCATGAAAGCATGAAGCAAAAACAGAAATAGGCTCACCAGGATTGGCTGTTTGGAGGCCTTAAGGTGCAAGTGTTTGGGCAAGACAAAAAGATTTTTTGTCAGAGAAGTTAATTGCTATTTATTTAATGTAGGAATGCTTATATGGTTAATTGGACATAAAATGAAACTGAGGTTCCTTGTCTGTTAGCTAGTTTTGCATACTGACTGATATTTCAAGCCTACTCTGATGTAAACACTGTGCTTTTACTGCCACCTACAGATGCGTGGTGGGGCTTGGAGCTCTTCGCCTTTACCAGATTTGAAGTCTTGTTAACATTTTTAAATTGAATAATGGATAAAATAATTTATGAAAATTTCTATGTTATATAGTATTACATAATAGACATACCCCTATTCCTCTAAAATATTTTAGTTTATAGATTATTTCTGGCCTTATTGGGGGCACTCTGTCTTTTTTAGGGACTAGTTCTCCTGGATTGGACTATGGATTCCTGGGGCAGGGCCTTGAGAAGATTCCATTTTTAATATTATTTGTGCCTGATATTCTATTAAGAGTTAAACATAAATGCGGACTTAGAACAGTGTTGGCATGTTTAAACATAAATACCTACATCCATCTCTGTATCTATATAAAGTCACCTTAACATTGTGTGTGTACGTTCAGTATTGTTATGTCCATTCTTACTATTCTGCAGCCCATCTCTAGAACCTCTTCCATCTCCCCAAACTGAAAATCTGCACCCATGAAACAACTGTTCATTCCTCCCCTTCTGTTTCCCTGGCCTCACCATTCCCTTTCTGTCCTCATGAATGTGACCATTTAAGTTCCTCATAAAGATGGAGTCACACAGGATTTGTCCTTTTGTGTTTTATTGCACTTAGCCTAAAATCCTCAAACTCCATCCATGTTACAGTGTATGTCAGAATCTCCTTTTTCAGGGAGAATATTCATTGGATGTACAGACCACATTTTGTTGATCCAAGGACACCTGGCTTGCTTCTCACTTTTGGCTTTTGTAACTAATGCTATGAACGTGGTGTACCTCTTTGGGACCCAGCTTTTAATTTTTGGGGTTTATATCACAAGTACAATTGCTGGACCATGTGGTAATTCTGTTTTTAATTTTTGAAGACTCACAATACTGTTTTCCATAGCAGCTGAACCATTTCACATTACCACCAGCAGTGCATGAGAACTCCAGTTTCTGTATCCTTGCCAGCACATCTTGCTTCTCTCCCTTACTGTCTTCTCTCCCTTGCCCTCCTCACTCTTCCCTTTCCCTCTGTGCCTCCCTCCCTTTCTTCTTCCTTCCATCTTCCTCCTCATTTCATTCACTTCATTTCATGATGTGAGGTGGTATTTCACTGTGATTTTGATTTCCATTTCCCTAATGATTATGACGTAGAGCAGCTTTTCACGTGTCCCTTGGCCATTTGTATTACCTTTGGGGAAATGTCTATTCAAGTCCTTTGTCCATTTTTTAACTGGGTTTCTTTTTGTTGTTGGATTGTAGAAGTTCTTTGTATAGTATAGATAACTAACCGCTTTTCAGATACATAATTTGTAATTTTTTCGAGTTACTCTTTTGATTGTGTCCTTTGATGCACAATTGTTCTGTATAGTTTTAGTTCTGCCCATTCATGCTATTCAAAGGATGAATTTGAAGCGTCACATTTTTAAATGGTAAGGGTAGGGTAAGGGTAGGTTTTTCTAGGTAAAATAGGATCTTCCCCACTGACTTCATCTGGGCAGTATTTTCCTGCAGGTGTGAAAACCTTTATTTCCTCCAGGAGAGTAAGAGGTAGGGCAGAAAGAAACTGGCTGTTTTCCAGAATCAGCCACACCAGAGCCTTCTTCTGCTTAGGTGGCTTTCTTGTGTTCTGAAAGCCACCTACCCTTATTGCACTAATATGACAATGAAAGAACATTTACCTTTTTATAGCATTCATTTCTTTGCTTTGTGTAATTAAGCCAGTATCACTGGTTAATACAAAAATATAGTGTGTCCATTAAATTTGGAAATTGCAGAAGCCCAGAGAATATTTTAATAGTGGTAGGGGCTAAGCTCCCATATCGTGAAGCCCTAATACGTGCCTCAAAGAGCACAGTGGAAGCTGGGTGTGGTGGCGCATGCCTGTGATCCCAACACTCAGGAGGCTGAGGCAGGAGGATCACCCCGAGTTCAAGGCCAGCCTGAACTACACAGGGAGACCCTGTCTCAAGAAACCAAAAAATAAAACAAGAGTACAGCTGTGCTCTCTTGTGTACCCACCATGGAGGGAAGGTGGGCAGCCCTGGCCTCTCAGTGTGTCCTCCAACCGGCAGGAAGGAATGAAGGGGAGCCCTGGTGAGGGCTTTCTTTCCAGGTGCTTTGAGGTTACAGGTGTCAGACGTCTTCCCAAAGCCTTGGCAAGACCCTGACCACCCAGTCATGGGGAGGCTGGGAAATGAATGGAGCCAGCAGCCGTGTCCCTGGAGAGAAGGGACCCCGGTTTTGCGGAAGCTGCTGGCAGTCTCCCTAAGGGCGCAATAGCCATAACACAGTAGCAGGCTCTGAAAGCTGGGATTATGCGCTCTGTAGTCAACACAGAAACAGAAGGACCCGAGGGCTGGGCGGGCCCTACCGGACAGAGCTGGGTTTGTGGGGTGGCACCGTGGTGTGACTAACTGACCTCTGGCGCACACTGATGGGCTTCTGTTTGTGGACTGCAGGGCAGCACGCTGGGTGGTTAAAGATGAGCTGGGGTTGCAGACCTGGGAGGGGAGAAACGGGCCAGAACAGGCAGTGGCCATCCAGGAGAAGAGATGCAGGGGCCGGAAGGGCTGCCCTTTGAAAGGAGGTAAAAGTGAGTCCCGGGGTGGGAGGTACACGGACGGACCCCGGCTCGGTGGGGGAGTGGCTGCCAGGTGAGGGGCCCCCCCGGCAGGGATGACGTCGGGAAATCCTCGCATTGGTGGAAACGAGCGTCAGGTCCCCGTGAAGTGCCTTTAAGCCACAGAATCTCTGATTTAGTGCCCTCCTTTAGAAATGTTGGGGTTCACAGGCAAAGAAAGAAACCAGAGCACGCTGAGACACCGCTTCCCAGGAAGCTCTGCGGCTCACAGCAGCGCAGTCGAACGCCTTCCGGGCGCAGCTGGGGGTCAGCGGCGCCTGCGCAGTGAGGTACAGAGGCTGAGGAACGGGCGCTTTTTCTGTATGTCCTTAGTGGTCGGTTTCGCTTTTCTATAAAGACTGTTATAAAGCTTGAAGTATATGCTTCGTAAAAATCTTCATAGCCGCTTAAAGAGCAACAGAACGAGAAAATCCTGACACCGTTAAAATAAGAGCTAGCGAGTTGATAGAGTGACGACATTGAAACATTTATAAAATCGAATGTCCAAAATAAACTATAGTTTGCATATGTTACTGAGTATTCTTACAGAATTTCAATGTGGACTTTATGTTAAAGTTGTTTGCCCCTTTCTGAAATGAGCAACCGGCAGTTTAATGGCTTTGACTGTACTCACAAGCAATACCACTAGGTGGCAGCGTTAGGCAGAATTTGACAAAAGCTGTACCCCTTCTCTAAAATGTTACTACAGTAGACAGGGCTCAAATAGTGTTTCTAAATGGGGCTAAAGTGTTGCTAAGTGGTGAAATATTTTGTATAAGGTAAATAGGAGTAGTTAATGGTTTTATATAAGTAGATTTAACATGCTGTAGTTAAAAAGTGAAAACATGTACTATGTTGTGTTTATTCTAAACTACATGGTAAAGTATTTCAACACCATTAGTAAAGTAGTTGTTAAAGTCTAATTATGTAAAAGTAAGAATAATTTTAGGTTCTGATTATTTGTGGATCCAATACTGTACTTGACCCTTATAGTAACCTTAAAGAAAAATACTCATCATTATGTAAAAAGTATTAGACTAAACAAAGAGACTTGCAAGTAGAGATTTTTGTCAAAGGGATACAGTAAATATTATTTAATAATTTTTCTCTTTTGAAGTCTTGTATGAGTCATAAGCTGTGTTTTTACCAGAATGCTCATGTATGTAAATATTAGTAAGAAAACAGCTGGAGCTGGGCAATGCTTGTAATTTCAGCTACCTGGGAAACTGAGGCAGTGGGATCACAAGTTTGAGGCCAGCCTGGGCAACTTGATGAGAAAGGCTGTGAAAAGGGGCTGGGGGTATAACTCAGAGGTAGAGCACTTAATAAAAAAGAAAGAAAACAGTTGGTATCAGTGGACATGAATATTGTAAACCCATGTTAGAGACATCAACTTTTGTCTTCCCAAATGATGTACCTTAGCTAATTTTGGGGTATAGAGGAAGTGATAGATTTTAATACTTTTTGCATTTCTTTATCAATAACCATGATTATAAGTATCAACAGTAAGTGGATAGTCTCAAAATCCAGAAGTGAGTAAGCTGGGGATGGGAGTTTGTAATGAGAAACATAGTTACATAGAAATCGATGGCTGATGGGGGGGCGTGCATGTGAGTTCTAAGGAAGGATAAAAATAAGAAACCAGAAGCCGAACTGTGAAAGTGATATTTATTACACTGTCTGGGTCCTTTTGATAACTTAGAAAATATGTTAGCATGTTACAGTGTATTGTTCTTTGAAAAGCCAGTTTTAATCATGTTCTAAGAGAAGGAGGAACTGGCAAAGTGAGGAAAGGAAGACCTTGATGTGCCCTCGTAGTTAGCAAATGTTTGTGCATACATGCAGACTAAAGGAGAGAATGCCACCTCACGTCTTAGGAGTGACTGTGTCCCCATCTCTGTTTGCATTCTCTTTCATTCAACAAATGTTTATTGGGCACCTAGTGTATGATAGGCGCTGTTCTGGATACGGGATCCTGTGCTGATCAAAACAGACCAAATCTTTATCCACATTTATGGTATAATTGGGAGTGAAAGCCAGTAAACAAAATGAAAAAGCACAATCTATAATATGTCACGTGTATGCTGTGCAAAAATACACCAGCACAGGGAATACTAGGGTGTGAGTGGGGTTGTCATTTGAGTGGGTCCAGGTTTCAGAGGTCAGTGACATTTGAGTAGAGCCTGGGCCTGTGAGTAGGTGGAAAGTGTTCCAGTGTAAGGAATCACCCGTGCAGAAGCCCTGAGGTGGCAGTGTGACCTGGCGCGCCCTGAGGCTGGAGCAGGGGTGGCCAGGAGGTGAAGAAGTCACGGAGCCTCAGGGCCCATGCATGGCTTTCACTCTTGAACTAGCTCTTTGGGAGATGGAGACATTGCTGGTCTGTACTGTTCCCTTCCCCCCATTATTCTGGTTCTTATCTGTTTAAATAAGTAATCATTTTACACATATTTATAGTTTTCAGATTGTTTTTAATTTATAATTCTTAGGCTTCTCAGTACTCTTCTTGGGTATCCTGATGCCTCACATTGCTAGTTTTTATTATGAACTTATACTCAGTGGATTTTGTTTTCTCCTGGAGTCCCTTTGTACCCTAGCTTGTGCAAGGGTCCGTACAAGGGACTTTGCACTTACTAAAACTCCTTGAGGGAGTTTTGTTGTCCTGAGTTTTAACTGTCACGTTCTTAATAGGGAAGGGTGGAGGGCGTGAAGGGAGGGCTAGGAATGGGGAAAAAATAAGAACCAAGATGCATTATATAAAGGTACAATTCCCAATGAGAAATGTAATTGTGTTGTATACCTACAATGTACCAATAAAAGAATTTAATACAAAAACAAAACAAAACAAAAAAATCTGTCATGTTCTTATCCTAGAGATCCCACACCATTCAAGGGGGCTAAATCTAGACCACAAATTCAAGTGTGGTGTTGACCTTAGATTATCAGTTTTTGTTGGAACTGTGTGTTCTTTTTCTTTCCCAAATCTTAATGCAAATGAAGTTTCTTTGGTGTTACAGGAGGCTATGAATGGAGTATGTTTAGTCTTTTCTGGAAAAAACAGATCTTTGATCTGGGTTCAGTCCCGGCTCTCGCTCCTTGAGCAGCTTTGAGGCCATAGCTTAGTTCTAAAAATCCCAGGCCATGACTCCAGGGGCTTATATCTAGGTCAGGTCCCTGTGGGTCACTGAAGCAGCCCATGTTTTGATTTCTGCCTTTGTTTTGGATATGTGAGTTTATGGCTGGAATCTTCAGCATGTGCAGAAGTGGAGGGATCGCTGTAATGAGCCCTACATTTCAGCATTACCCATCTTCAACAGTGATCACTCAGAGCCATCACGTTTTGTCTGTGTCCTTACTCACTTTTCTGTGATTCCCTCAATAGTAGATAAACCCAGGAGCAGAGATGAAGGCTCATAGGGTCTGCATGACTTAGCTTGGGCAGCCATCACACACTACTGTAGACTGGGTGGCTCATAGAGCAGAGATTTATTTTGTCACAGTTCTGAGTTGTAAATTCCAACATGGTCGGGTTCTGGTGAGGGCCCAACTCTGGCTTGCAGATGACCCCTTCTCACTATGTCTTCACGGGGCCAAGAGGTAGAGATAAAGAGCTCTGCTCTCTTCCAGTGGCATGGAAGGCACGAATCCCATCACAGGACTCACCTTCGTGACCTCATCTAAACCTAAGTGCTTCCCACAGGCCCTTCCTTCAAATGCCACCACAGTGCAGGTTAGGACTTCAGAATGAGGTTTTGTGCTGTGGACACAATTCAGCCTGTAGCAGTGTGTATATGTGTTCACACCATGTGTGTCTCTCTCCTTCTTTGTTCTCTGTTCTATTGCATTTATCCCTTTATCAGTTGATGCTGTAGTATTTGTAATATTTTTTAAACTGTTTTAAGGTAGATATATTAATACCTGATAGAATGTCAGTCTTTTTTGGCTAATCTGTTTCAAGATTAACCTAAATATTCATGTATTGTTATTCTTCCATGTAAATTTTAGAGTAAATTTAGATGGACGTTAAGAAAGCACTGAAATTGTATGTTGATTTGGGGGAAAGCTGATAAATTTTTTCCAAAAAAAGCATGAAATATCTTCTATTTAATTAATTATCTGTGTTATTAGATTTTAAGTTTTTCTCGTGTGGATCTTTTATATTCTGAGATGTCATATATTTTTATAGTGGTGCTTTTATGTATGTTCCTAAGTGTATTTTGTTGCTGTAGAGAAATGTGATTACTTTTTATAAGTTGTTGTATTGGCAATCATTGAATTCTGTTGCTTCTTGCCTAGGTAGCATTACTTTGAGTACATGTTTAACTTTTTAAGAAACTGCCGAACAGCTCTCCAAAGTGTTGATAACATTTTACATTCTTATCAGCAACGTAGGAGAATTCCATTACTTTGCATGTTCAGGATCAAATGGTTTTTGTTAATTTGTGAAAAAATTTTTATCCATTGTGTAGTGGTGCATAGTCCTATCTAGTGTCTTTTAAATTTTCATTTCCTTAAAACCAGTGCTGTGCTGAGCACCTTTTCATGTGCTTATTTGCTTTGTGTATTACAGTTTTCAAATCTCTTGTCCCCTCTGGCATTAATTGGATTATTTTCTTACTAAGCTTTGAGAGTTTATATTCTGGAGACCAGATCTTTATGGTATGTATTTTGTAAATACTGTTTTTCCAAGTTTGGCTTTTCAGTTTTGTAATGATGATCTTTGAAGAGCATAGTTAAAAATTTTAATGAATCACTTTTTAAATAGTGTTCATTTACTGTGTACTATAAAAAATCTTTGCCTAATCCCAGGTTTCAAAGGTTTTATGCTTTCTTCTGGAAGTTTCATAGTTTCAGGTTTTACATCATAGGTATATGATGCATTTTGAATTAATTTTTATGTGTGGTCAGAAGTATACATTGAAAGGCACTTGTTTATATGTGGATGGTCAACTGTTCTAGCCTCTTCTAAAATAGAATTGCCCTGGAAACTTTGTCCAAAATTACTGGACCACATATATATGTGTATATTTCTGGACTGTCCTTTTCTCAGCACATTCTCTTGATTATTTGGCTATTCTAAGTTTTTAAATAAGGTATTGTGAGGTTTCAAACTTTAAAAATTGCTTTGGCTTGTCTAATTTTTTAATTTTTTGTTATGAATTTTAGAATTACTCTGTTAATTTCTACCTCTAAAGCCTGTTGGGAATTTCACTGGGTTGCACTGATTCTGTAGATAAATTTGAGAATAGACATTTAAACAATATGGAATCTCTATTATATGAGCATAGCATATCTCCATTTATTTAGACCTTTTACATTTCCCTCATCAGTGTTTTATAGTTTTCATTATATAAATTTTGCATATGATTTGTTATATTCATATCTAAGTATTTTGTAGTCGTTTTTGTTTTTGGTACCGGGGATTGAACTTGGGACCTTGTGCTTGCGAGGCAGGTGGTGAAACCACTGAGCTAAATCCCCAGGCCTGTTTTGTAGTTTTTGATGTTATAGCAAATGATAATTTTTTAAATTTCCAATAATCGCTTATTGTTATATAAAAATCCAATTAATTTTATTTTAGGTAGGATTGATTTAAAAATGCTGGTGTGTTGACCAGCTTTCCCAATGCAGGGACAAAATATCTGATACCCACAACTTTAAAAAGGAGTAGTTTATTTGGCTTATGGTTTCAGAGTTTTCAGTCCATGGTGCTCGATTCCAAGGCGGGAACATCATGGTGGAAGGATGTGGTAGCGCAAAGCTGCTTGCTTTATGGCAGCCAGAATGCACAGCACAGAGGAAGAGCTCCACCATGTGATCTACTGTACCTCTAAAGGGACCCCCAGCAAGCACCTCCTCCACCTGAGCCTCACCTCCTGACAGCACATTCAGCTATCAGAACGTCAGTGGATTGATCCAGTGATGAGTACAGTGCTCCATGATCCGATCACTTCTCTAGGAACCTCCTAATCCAGCCAGGGTAACAATGGCCTGGCTGCTATAGTTGAATACAAACAGGCGTAATGGCATGCACATTAGTAGGTCAAAGGCAGCAGATAGGATCATTCTACAGTTCAAACATAATCAAGTCAGACCCATTCTTTTTTTTTTTGCTTAAATTCTTTTATTGGTCCATTTTAGTATACAGTATGTTTACATTTATCATTGGGTGCCTGTACCTTTACATGATGTATCTTGGTTCTTATTTTTTTCCCCATTACCTGTGGGCCCTTCACCCCTCCACCCTTCCCTATTTACATAGACTTTGTTTCCATTTTTTTTTTTCTTTTCTCATAATTTTTCCTTTCCATTCTTTCCTTTCCCCATCTCCTCCCACCACCCCTATACCTTTGGACCTTTTCCTCTTTCAAAATAGCAATTATTAGTTATTAATCCTTTTAATCCTTATTTACACTCTCAGTTTCTCACACTAGAGAAACTATTCGGTATTTACACATGTGTGTCCTATTTATTTCACAAGAGTATCACTTCAATGTGCATCCATTTAGCTATAAATGTCTCTAGTTTCTCATTCTTTATGGCTGAATAGTACCCCATTAAAAAAAACAACACATCTTCTTTCTCCAGTTTCCAGTCGATGGACACTTGTGCTGTTTCCAAGCTTTAGCTATGACAAACTGTGCCACTATGAACATGGGTGCACATATATCACTGTGGTATGATTCTTTTAATTCTTTTGGGAAAATACCCAGCAGCAGACCCATTCTTAAAATGCAACTATGCTTTCTTGTTGCTTTTTAAGAAAGAAATATATTTTTAATTATGGTAAAAACACATGACGTAATACTTAGCATCCCAACCACTTTTAGATGTACGGTCAGGTAGTGTTAACCATAGTCACGCTGTTGTGCAACAGCTCTCCACAACTTTCTCATCTTGAGTCCCTGTGTTTGTCACACTCTGAGTCTTTGAATATCTGAAGGTGCTTTATCATATGCTATCTCTTTTAAATAATAGTTTGGATGAATATGAACTCTGTTGAAGTTCTTTTTCTTCAGTATTTTAACTGTGTTACTCCATTATCTTATTGAATCCCCTTTGTCTTTTGAGAAATGCAATGTGATGTGATTCTTGTTCCTTTATAATTTATTCTCAGCCTTTGGAAGCTTTTAGAATTTTTTCCTTAGCATCTCATAATTTATCTAGGTACATATCATCCTTATCTACACTGCCTTTTGGAGACCTTTAATTGAAAATATTATATTCTTGAGCCGGGGATTTAGCTCAGTGGTTTCGCCACCTGCTGCGCAAGTGCAAGGACCCAAGTTCGATCCCCGGTACCAAAAAAAAAAAAAAGAAAATATTATATTCTTTAAATAGCATCATTTCTACAAATATGTTCTCTCCATCTCCCCCATTCAGCATTTTACAGTATGCTGAGTCTGGAAAAGTTCCTCATTGTGATATATTCCTAGCTTGCTAATCTGCTCTTCGGCTCTATTTATCTCAGCAATCGTGTTTCTCATATTTAATATTTCCACATACTGAGATTTTTGTTTTTTTAGTGCTGGGGGTTGAACCCAGGACCTTGTGAGTGCTGAGGATGCACTTTGCCACTGGGCCATACCTGCAGCCCTGATGTTGTGTTTCCGTATTCTTTTTTATGTCTGCTATCGTGTAGTTGATATATTTTGCAACTTGGGGTTCATATATTCTAAAAATTCTGCTTTCATTAGTAATATCGTTCCTTTGTTTCGCTTTCATTGTGATTGTGTTTCCAGCATATCTAGTTATTTGGGCTTCTGAACTCACATTGCCCTGAGGATATTAAACTACTGTGTCAGTTCGAGTGAGAAGAGGAATGAACTCCTGTAATAGAGAACCTACATAGCACCTTCATTACCCACTGCTGGGTGCTGAGCTTCCGGCAGGCAGCCAGGCTGGTCAGGAATTTACCTTTGAACTCTTTCGGGAAAAAATGCAGTACAGATAATCCTCATTTAACAATCCACATGTTTAACGACAGTTTGGACTTATGACTGAGGTGCACTGTTTGGCTTTAGGACCCGCTACTCAGACTTGTGACCCCCATTTGGACTTACAACACAGGAACGTGAGGGGCAGTGTGGCCTTACAGTGGCTTCTTCTACAGTACAGTACTGTAGTTAAAAGCAAAGTCAAGTTGGAGTTTCCTTTGACCATTTCTTTGTTCTGAATATTGTAATGTGTCTACTATATACAGTTCCTCATTTAGTGACTAATTCAATTGATGGCTAGTCACAGGAAGTGAACTTGGTCATTACAAAAGGAATGTCTGTATTGAGAAGAAGCTTTTTTAATGCGGTGATTTGCTCATGGGGAGGGAGAGGAAGGATGAACAGGAAGAGAGGGATGAGACTTATTTTGTCACTGTTACTTACCTTCACTGTGGCTGTTGACAAATGTGGAGATCTGATTATCAGTACTTTGTGATGACTCCAAGTCGGTGGAATGATGCTCTTTCCGCTTGCTGTGTGCGTGGTGTGGGCCTTGCCAATTAGGACACTTCCTGTATTTCTCCTCTTGAATTTTTTTCCGGAATTACTTTTAATCATCTTTCTTTTTTCTCAATTCTCTTTTTCTAAAGGCTGTTGAGCTACTTGAACAAATCTAGTTTTAATTTCTTTTCTCTTTTTCTTTTTTTCCTCTTTGTATTTTTGCTCTCCTTGCTGGGAAATATCCCAAGTTGTGTCTTCCAACTCTTGTAATTAATACTTAAAAATAATTTTTTATTGAAGTATAGCATGTAGATGGAAAATGTACATATCATGAATTAAGAATTTACTGAGTTTTTACAAGGTGACACTCTTCTAAATCCCATGCAAATGAAGAATCAGAACATTACAGTATTTGCACCCTGGAAATCTTACTTTTGCTGTCTCCCAGTCACTACTTCTCCCAAATATCTATACTGACGTTTAACACCCTGGTTTAGTTTTAAATGGAAATGTAGGCTCTTGTGTCTGACTTGTTTCTTTCAGAATTGTGTTCATTTTCATCTGTGTTGCTGCCCGTAGCTGTTGGTCATTCTTTCCATTATTGGAGCAGTATTGTGGTGTACGACTGTAGCATCATTTGTTCACTTGACTCTTAGTGAATGTGGCATGTTTACAATGTGGGGCACTACAGAAACAGTTGCTGTGAATGCCCTTGAACATGTCTATTGTTGTGTGTATGTACACATTTCTTTTATGTACATACCTGGGAGTTGAAAGCTGAACCATAGGGCTCAGCTTTAGAAGTTTTCCTTTCTTGCTGTGGGCCAGGAATTTAGGAGCAGCTTAGTTGGGTGATTCTGGGGTTGTAGTCAGAATGTCAGGGGGACCACAGTGGCCTACAGGCTTTACTGGGGCTAAAGACCATCTGGCCGGCTGGGGGCAGGAAGCCCTGTGCCTCACCATAGTCCTGCTTGTCTTCCTGGCAGGACAGCCAGCTCCTCCCAGTTAGGGTCCCAGAGTGATGGCAGGCCTTTTCATTTCAGTCGTCCTAGTGGATCTGTAGTGTTATGTTATTGTGGCTTTAGTTCATATTTCCTTGATGACTAGTGAGGTTGAGTACCTTTTATCTATTTGTTGTTTTATGTTTAAAAATATTTCAGCTATCTTATTTTAAATTTTCAGTAGCTCTTTTTAAATTTCCTGAAGATTCACTTTCCTTGGTATCCTGTTTTTGTTTCATGGATGCAGTATTTTTTTAAAAACCTTCTTGTGTTATTAAGGATGGTCTCCCAGCTCCCCTCAAAGCTTTCTTTTCTCTGCACTGTTTCTTTCTTCTGAGTTCCTTTTTACCTCCTTGTTTTCTGCTTTTGATGGTAAGAGTTTCCCTTAGATATCACCAATCCTTTCGCTGTTTATATTTAAGATCCAGCTTTTGAAAAGCAGATTGAAGACTCTGTGCCAGGTGACCATGGCCCCCATTGCAGAGGCCCCCGTTGGGATGTGTCATGGGGAACGCCCACTCTCAGGCTCTGTAGATTGACATGTCACCCTGCCACTGCCTGCCCCATGAGTGGGTCATATTCCCTGGAGCGTCCTCTCCACTCTCAGCCTGAGTCTCGACAGTTAGTGTAGAAACTGACTTGAGCATATGAGTTTGTTAGTATAGTCTTTGAACTCTCAGCTGTGCGTGCGAGTCCGCCAGTCCCCAGACTTTCTGTTTACATTTCTACATAGTAAACCTCCAGGCTTCTGCCAGGATGAGGTGAGGCAGTGAGAGGTGTTTTCTCAACACCGACAACCAGTTTGCCCCTTCTCCAGGCACTGGCTAGATGCTCAATAGTTCTGACCCTGCGTGCCTGGAGTCAGTGCTAGATGCCACAGAGTGAAAGAGCCCTCAGCCCCACGAGACAGCCCCCTCCTCAGTTCCGGTCACAAGCCTCTGGCTGCCTATACTGCAGACTGGCTGTAAATTGGGGGTTCCACAATCCACCTCTCAATTTGAAGTTTGTTAGAATGGCTCAAAGAACTCACCAAGGTACTTTACATAAATTTACTGAATATCAAAAGCCTGTTTGAAACAATCAGTCATAAGTATTTTCTGTAATTCTTTTTAAATTTTGTTATGTGGGACAACAGAGTGGATAGCAGTGGTGATAACCATGGATCGCAGAAGTGCCAAGTGCAAAGGGATTGGGCTGTCGGGATGAGGGCGTGGCTGAGCAGCAGCACACCTCCAGCCATCTGTGGTCACTGAATATCAACCGTTGGAAGATTTTTAAGGGAAGTGGGTGTTGTGGGCAAAGTTAGCAATAAGTGACAGTTGGCTTTCTAAATTATTTGTCCTCTGCTTACAACTTGAACTAAATAATCAACATGTAAATAATCATCATAGCTTGAAAGACAATCTGTGTCTGTAACTTAGAAGTCAAGTGATATTTCTCAAAACAGAGCTACCAGGGGGCCGGGGATTTAGCTCAGTGGTTCCACAGCCTGCCCCACAAGCTCAAGGACCCAAGTTCGATCCCCGGTATTAAAAAAAAAAAAAGAGCCACCAGGGACTCCAACTTTGAAATGATCAAATTAATGTGTTTAGATTAATAGATTCGATCAGTTGAACTCACAGGCATTTTAGATATCTACTATCATTTAGCTCCTATTTAAAAAACAAACTGTTAGGTTGGCATGGCTTTATCTGTTTTACTGGTTAAGAAAACCGATTCTAAGAAACCTGTGGGGAACATACAACTCAATTGACAGAGTTGGAGTTTGAACCTAGATCAGTTGATTCTAAAGCCACAGTGCCTCCCGGTCATGCTAGAAGCAGACCTGCGCACTCATAGTTCACCCTGCACACCAGCTGCAGAGGGTTCTGCTTCTGAGTGTCCATCACAGCTAACATGTAGACTGCTGCTGCTGTTTTGTGCTAAGGCCTTTAGAGCTGGCAGTCTGTTCCCTTCGCTCTTCCTCTCGTCCCCTCTTTCCACCTACCTGCCCTCTCTTACCCCTCAGTCCCCACTCTTTTCTTCTCTTGCCTCCCCCTCCTGTTGTTTCCTCCCAGAAAGACCTATTGGTTGGGCTTTGCTGGCCAGATGTTTTAGCAAATAAATAGTTGGAATGTAATTGTACAGAGCAAAGTTGACTAATGAAAAATATAATTTTCAAGATTTTTATTTACAACAAGGGATGTGAGGTAGAAGGGCCATCATGGGGGGTTTCAGGAGAGGTGTGAAGGTTACTTCTTGAGAAGCTTTCTTTGGTCAGCTCCACCCTCAGACCATGTAACAGGTTCCTGTGATAGGCTTTCTCAGGACACTTCTTTGTTATAGCATTTGTCACCATAGAAATTAAATAACAAGTCATAAATGATTGGATAACTAGCTTTTCTACTAGAATACACACTTCATACAAGCAGGAGACCAGGCCATTCCTATGAATGATGCCTCAGTGTCTCAGCCTGTTAAGGGTCCTGTAAGAAAATACCATGGATTGTGTGGTTTATAAACAGTATTTACTTCTTACCATTCTGAAGGCTGGGAAGTTCAAAATCAAAGCACCGGTATACTTGGTGGTTGGAGGTGGCACATTTCCGGATTCGTTAATGTTCTTTTTTTCTGTGTGTCTTCATATGGCAGAAGGGATAAGAAATTTCTTTGGGGCTCCTATTATAAGCGAACCATTTCCATTCACAGGACTCCTCTCTCGTGACCTAAGGCCTCACAAAGGCCCCACCTCCTATACCATCACAGTAGCGCTTTAACATGGAAATTAGCATAGTGGGAAGTAGTAGTTCTCGCATGTAGGATTCATATGGGTAGATGAATCTCAGTGGAGCAAAGAAATGAATGAAAAGTCATAATTGGTCTTTTGATTATATTTTATTTCCTCTTGAAACCACGGCAGTGGCCTCCTAATTGTCTTCCCTGTCATCATGATGCCCTCATCTGCAGTGCCCCACCCTACAGTTTTCTCTCCAAAAGAGATCTGATCTTGTTTCTTTACACCTTGAGGACCTTCCTTGCTCCTGCTCTTTTTTTATCAGGTTGAACTTGTTAGAGAGACCTGTCAGAGTTGGACTTCAACCAACCTTTCCAGCCTCATTCCTGTCATTCCTTCTCTGTACTCTGCACACCAGCTTGCAACTTGCAACTTGGCAAACTTCTGCCAAGCAAGCAGGGGAGCTCCAAGGCTCCCTGGGATAGCTGTGCTGTGAACCCCCACCCCAGCCAGTGACTTCTCACACCTTCATGCTCATAGCCGACTGCTTGCAAGGCAGCTAGAACACTGAGCACTTGGGACTGTGACTGCTTACCTAATTGCGCTTGCTACATGATGCTCTTGAAAGAGCGGGATCCACTCTCTCTTACAGCTCCCTCAGCATGGAGTAGTGAAAAGAGTGTTCTTTAATACCAAGGAGAGCTGACTGTGATTGAAATTGTAGTCTGTCACATGCCAGTTATTTCTTTTTTTATTCGTATTTTTAAAAAACGTTTAAAATTCTTGTGAGTACATGTTTTGCTGTACATAATGATCACTTTCATCGTGGGCAGTTGGTACCTGTCCATAAAACATCTTAATTCTGTTTACTTCTCCTTCCCCTCTTCTCCCACTCGCCTCTTTCTATCTCTAGAGCTAGTTGTTTGTATTAATCTTTTCTGTGAACTGGTGATAGAAAAATCACATGGAATGAGGAGAGGCAGCTTTTCTTGCCTCACTTAGGCATCGGGCATTGTCTGAGAAATGATGACAGGACATGCTAGCCAGTTTTGTCAAGACATCAGTAATGTTTGAAGCCCTGTGCCTTGGGAATCAAAGCAGCATGCAGAGTTACTTACCAGGGAGTCTTGTTTAATGTGAAAGGAGACTCAGGCTTTTAACACTGCAGGGATTTCAGTGGCCAGAGTGCCTTTGCAGGGGATGGATTTAATGTATCTTGCTTCAAAGGATCTGTAAATCATCACCAGAAGATTGATGAAGCCACCTGATCTGGGGTTTCCTATTTGTTGTGGAGGGCAAGTGGCATTGTTGACCGAAACTAGAGTTTTCTCAGCTGTGGCACTTTTGACGTTTTGTTTGCTGAGTTCTTTGTGGGGGCTGATCTGTGTGTTGCAGGATGTTTAGTACCATCCCTGTCCTTTACCCAGCAGATACGTGTAGCCCTTCTCCCTGCTGTGAGAACTGGAAATGGCTCCCACAGTGCTAAATGAGGCGTGGGGCAGAATCGGCCTGATGGTGGTCATCATGTATGTGTGGTGTGGGTGGTGAGCAGAACCTTGGAAGGAGCCAGGCCACACACTTGAGGAGCTCGTGACCCGGGACGTTTATTGAGATCTCTTGACCAGGTAGAATATTTCTAGTAGTTGACTGAAATAGCTTTGGTCAAGGCTATTAGTAAAAATTTGTTTCAAAGAAGTTTAACATCTGTTTTCATTTCTGCTTTTGTAAGTTGCTTTGCTACTCAACCTTTATTTTAGCTATCTTCCTGTTGGGACTTAAAATATTTGAGTATGTCAAAGTTTCCAGTCCAGTTGGAAATTGCCTTTGTTCTAACAGGAATAAAATATTAATAACTAGTAGGATAGAATGATGGGAAGTTTAATGCTGGTAAGTCAGACTTGAGTGGTAGCAAAGTAGATCATTTAATAAGAAAGAGAACTAGAAGTCTGGTTGTATTCAAGATTCACTTCCTGTTCTTGTTTATCATTGGAAAGTTGTACCTTATGAAAGATTTTAGATTCAGATCATTGTATTATTCTAAGAAAAGAATTTCAGCATACTAACCATGTCTGTGGTTACATAGCAAAATACACAACACATAAAAATAATCTTGAACCTCAAAGAACTGGGACTAGAGGTCCTATTTGACCCAGCTACTCCCCTGCTGGGTATCTTCCCCAAAGAATTAAAAGAATCATACCACAGCGATACGTGTGCACCCATGTTTATAGCGGCACAGTTTGTAATAGCTAAAGCTTGGAAACAGCCCAAATGCCAATCAACTGGAAACTGGAGAAAGAACATGTGGGTTTTTTATAAAATGGAGTACTACTCAGCCATAAAGAACGAGAAACTAGAGACATTTATAGCTAAATGGATGCACATTGAGGCCATCCTCTTAAGTGAAATAAATAGGACACACGTGTATGAATACCGAATAGTTTCTCTGATGTGAGAAACTGAAAGTGTAAATAAGGATTAATATGATTAAAATGAATAATTGATAATTTGAAATAGGAAGAAAAGGCCCAAAGGGGTAAGGGAGGTGGGAGGGGAAGGGGAAAGGAAAGAAGGGAAAGGAAAAATTATGAGAAAATGAAAAAATGGAAACAAAGTCTTTGTAGATAGGGAAGGGAGTACAGGGAATGGGGAAAAAATAAGAACCAAAATACATCATGTACAGGTACAAGCATCCAATGATAAATGTAAATGTATCGTATACCTAAAATGTACCAATAAAAGAATTTAAGCAAAAAAAAAATCTCGTACCTATCTTGGGATTGAGGTTTTTTGCTATGTTGCATGTTGAGTTCTGAACAATCTAGGTGCTTCTGTTACCTGAGAGCACACATGGCTGCTTGGGCTGGATTGTCAGTTGAAGTAACTGAATGAACCTCACTGATTGAGCAGAAAGGGAACTTGTTAATAAAGTAGCTCAGAAAACATTTGGCTGGGCAGACAAGCAATTCTGGGTGTCACCAAGCTAGAATCAACACTTGCAGTTTTCCTGTCCCCTAAAATTAATTTCTGTTTACTCAATATTTAGTAGTGACTGACAGGACATATACTGAGGTTCTGAGGTCTGCCTGATCTGTCACTTCCAGCTGTCATCCCAGTGTCCAGAACAGGGCCTGCCTCGCTTTTTAGACACTGAATAAATATTTGTTGTATGAATAATCAGACCAAAGATGTTTGTCTCCATGTTTGACAGCATGGAGAATAAATGTGGAGTAATATTATGAAATATTAAGATTATTCCATTTGGAGACTTTTCAGTGGCAGAGTTTACCGTTTCTGCTCAGAAATCCTGATAGATATTAAACAGCCATTTTGAACCCAGAGCCTTTTCTGTGTGTCCCTGATGTAAATGAGTCTCTCACAGAGGGCAGATGCTGTTACTGCTGTGTTCTCCGTGGGAAAGCACAGATCCTGAGGACTCACCAAGGCACTGGGTGATGGCTGCTTAAGTGGCACGTCTGAGAGGAAATTTGTGCACATTCCTCTCTAGGCAACATGCCTAATGCTGCTTTCTTTTTCAGGTAGAAAAATCTAGTTAGTGGTTATCTATTCACTGGACTGGAAAGTAATTTCAGTATGTCAACTTGTCAAACTGAGGTTTGCTATGTGTATTTTAACTTTACCTTTATACAGATATTTGTAAAAGCATATATTCATATCCAAACTCCCACCATTCAGCCAGTACCTTTATTTAATTTACATTTAATTTAATTTAGTGAATGGAAGAAGCTCCTAAATACTGCCACTTATGTTTTATCCTTAAAAATTTTTTTTGAATAGCGCAGGCTTTTTAAAAAGCTGTAAAAGTAGGACAAAGAGCTCCCTTATGCATTATACCTGAATGCCTCAATTACTAGCATTTGCACATAATTTTTTTCTGCATTAGTTGAGAGCAAGTTGTAGATATAATGTCCCTTTACTCTTGAGCACATCAGTATGTTTTCATTCATCTTTGGCAGTTTGTCCAAATAATGTCCTTTATAGCACAAAGGAAAAGGAAAACCCTGGCCTGTGGGCCAGTCTAGTTTACATGTCGCCTTTAGTCATGTATCCCGTTTCCTCTTTAATCTGAATATTCCTCAGTCTGTTTGTCACGATCTTGATATTTTTGAAGAGGATAAGCCAGTTACTTGGCAGAAAATGGCATTTACTTTAATGCTGTGGTAGTGTTAAAGTTTTTGAAGGTAAACCAATAATAAATTAAGTTGTAATTTCCATATTTCTCTTGGTATAACATTTTAATGTATTTTATTATGAAAATATTTATACACAAACAGAGAGAATAATAAAATCCATGTTATTACCTAGATTCAAAAATTAATATTTTTGCCATCCTTCCTTCTTGTGTTCCTCAGCATTTGTAGTTGAAGTATTTTGAAGCAGTTTCCAGATATCATAATATTTTATTCCATATTTCAGTAAGCTCTTAAAATGACATTTCTTAAGTAACCATAATATTTATTTATAATTCCAGGATACTATGTACTAGTAAAAGTATATTCAAATTTCTTGTAGTACAGTGATGGCGAACCTTTTAGAGACAGAGTGCCCAAACAGCAACCCAAAACCCTCTTATTTATCGCAAAGTGCTAAAACTGCAATTAAACTTGAATAGTGAGGTTTTATTTAGAAAAAACAACTGTTATCCGATGCTCAGCTGTTGCTGCTGCTGCTGTGACTTGGCTCATCTGCCGCCAGGGAGGGCTCTGTGTGCCAGCTTTGGCACGCATGCTGTAGGTTCACCACCACCGTTCTGGTACCTTGGGGATTCTTTTGCATTTGGTTTTGTATTTGTTTGCAGTGGCTCCTAAGCTGCTCCTCACCTCTGATGCTCCCTCCTCCTTTTGCTACAGTATTTTCATACTTTATTAAAATGAGAAAGACCAAGACACAAGATTGGCTTGCTCAGTATCTGCCCTGAGATCCTCCTTGTGGACCTCCCCGTAAAGCAGAGGTTGGAACTCAGAGTGCTCTGATGCTTACCCCCACTCCCATCTATGGTTCTGCCCATGGTCTGTGCACCCTCAGTCAGAAGAATTTATGTGGCCCAGGAGATCAGCGTGAGCAGAGCCGGGAGCACAGGCGATGCTTGTTTTGCTGGAGGGCCCTCCAGACTCAGCTGTGCAGTGATTCTGGACCTCACTTACAGCTGGGACTGATTTCTGCGCCCGGTGAGGGATGGCAGAGGAGGCAGTTCTCTTGTTGGACCAATTTTTGTGTGCCACTCCAGGAGTCTCTTCCTGGAGGCACAGAGGATCCACTCTTCAGGTCCTTTCAGAAATTTTCTGAATCCCTAATTCTGTGTACAGAATCTTTCTCTACCCAAAGCAGCTTGAGCAGTTTCTGTTATCTGTATCTGGATTCTGACTGCCATGACTGGTAATCAAAAGGAAATAACCTTTACATTTCACTTCACATGTGTTTATACAAAGCAGTGTACCCAGATCTGAAACATAGCAATTTGAACTGGGACATGGCTTTTCACTGGGCCTCTGTGTCAGGAGATGAAGTTTCTCAAAGAGCTCTGTGTGTGTGCGTGCGTGTGTGTTTATAAAATGCTGCTGATGTTTTCATGTGGATTTCTGATATAACCTGTTCTTTGTTGTGATTGTGTCACACCCAGCCACCTCTTACTAGGACTTCTTGAAGGTCTGTTGCAACTCCCCCGCCTTGTGAGGCCACTGTGTGTGCAGTTCTTACAGATTGGGCTGTCACAGTTAACTGATTTGAGACAGACTACTAGCCTGTCTCCCTCTCTAAATTCTTTCTAATCTCCCTGAATTTCTACTTCCACCTCTGTTGTAATGAGAGTGTGTGGGAATGTGTTCAAGGCTGCACTCATCATGTTTTAAAAGTTATTATGGAAAATATCAAGCATACACAAATGCAGAAAGAGTAGTACAGTGACTGCCTTCTTAGCATTTGGTTCATCATACAAACTTCCAATCTGACAATCCCTAAATATGATACTTTACCCCATTTTTCTTTTCACGTCTTTCTGAATTCTGCATGGCCCAGTCCTGCTGTACCCCTCACCCCTGTGCCTGCCTCAGGTGTCCCAGGCTCTCGCTGGATCCCTCCAGAGACCCGAGTGCATGGGACAGAACAGTCATATAACAGTGTTTTACATGGAGCCTGGAAAAGAAACAAGGACTGCTTGGATTTCTTATCACAGTGTCAGATGTGTGGCTTTCATGTCTTCTTCACAGCTATTGGTCAAGCAAAACTAGTAACATTTAACTTTTCCTTTGCCTTTGCTCCATTGATGGAAAAAAATAAAGGCAATAACACATGAAATGTCCCTGGCAATTGCTTTTTTTGCTGTTTTGAATTATAATACATGATAGTCCAGTGTGCGATAATACAGTCTGCATGTATTTTTTTTAACCCTAATACAGGCAGTGACCCTAATGTTTTCACCATGTTTAAAAAAATCAGATGTTTCACTGAAGGACTTAAGAAGAAGATTGCTGAACTGCTTCCCCCAACCAATAAGAACACATCAGAATGTTGCTTTTTTGTTTTGTTTTGTTTTGTTTTGGTGCTGGGGATCGACCTGGGGTCCTTACGCTTGTGCAGCAGGTGGTGAAACCACTGAGCTAAACCCCCGGCCCAGAACGTTGCTTTTTTTAGAGGAAGATTCAAAGCTTTTGCAGCCTCCATGTGGTTTCACTCTGACACACTGTTTTCTTCTCAAAACCTGCACGGGAAAAGTCATTCTTACATGATATGGAAACCAGAAATAAATGTTCTCACACTCTGAAAAGATGGAAAAAAGCCAATCAAAAAGTATTTGAGTTCTTGTTTTGGATCAATTGTACTAGGTCCCATGTGGGACAGAAACTAATGTGGCTCCTGCTCGTGAGTGTCTTAAAGCTTAGTTGAGCACACGGACACCTAAAAAGCGTTGTTATCATGGAGAAGCAACACAGTAAGTTGGCAGCAAAGAGAAAGAGAAGATCTGCAGAGTGCTTGAGGAAGATAAACTGTTGGAAACAAAAGTTAGTTGTGTTTTGTGTTTCTCATGTATAGTGCCTTCCTATGCAGTTTCTTCTTTCCAACAAGTACAGTGTTGCAGAGATTTCTATAAGTTTAAATATGCATTATCAGAGATAAATAAGTATAAGTAGTCATGTGTTACTTTCTCTTATGTGGAAGGAAGTGGAAAAGCATGTGGCACACCTCTTACACTGTCAGCAGAAAATAAAAACGAATCCTGACATGGCATTCCAGTTTCCAATTTAGCATGTTTTCTATGATAATCTTTTGCTGCCTAACAAATTATGGCATGCAATAATATAAACCTCATATCTGCTAGACTTTACTAATATAAAACATACAGTATCCTCAGCTAATTTGTGATGACTTGTAGTCAGTATGTTTTCCATATCTGTGTTGAAGGGGCTCTGCTCAGGGCTACCCAGAGTAGAATGCTGTAAAAGTCAATGTCTCTACCCCATCGGAGTCTATTTAGTTGAAGGATACAAGAAAATGCAGGTGAAACAGCATAGGCTACGTGAAGGCTGGCAGAGCCTACATACTATCTAACAATTGTTTCACTGCCAAGAAAACTGAGGTCTAAAAAGACTGAAAGATTGATGGAGTGGGATGGAGCTGGTTGGGTTTCAGGTCTCTAGGCTAGCATGGTATTTTCTTCTTTTTGTGTGTGTGAGATAATACATCTCCAAGTTCAAGCTATGGGTGCAGCTATAAAGGGCAGATGAAATGAAGGAAGAAAAATGGGTGGCTTTAAGTCATCAAAGAATTAAAGGAGATCCCGGAAGGAAGCTCCCCCACCGCCATCCCAGGCTCCTAGGGCAGTGAAGCTCAGCCAGTCCCAACACCTGGAAGGAAGCTCCCCGCCTCCATTCCAGGCTCCTAGGGCAGAGAAGCTGAGCTGGTCCCAGCATCCGGAAGGAAGCTCCCCCACCGCCATCCCAAGCTCCTGGGGCAGAGAAGGTGAGCCAGAAGCACACACACCCCTCCCCCCTTGGAAATGAGAAGACACATAAACAAGCCTCAAAAACAGACTTCCAGATCACCTACAGCAACCCCAAAGGGAAACGAGATGGAACACTCTGATTCTCAACCACCTGGACTCTCTGAACTGGCAACAAAAGAGGATCTGAGAAAAATGAAATCAGAAATAATTACTCAGATAACAGCAAAGATTTTGCTCATGGTTCAAGACATGATTAATAAATCTAGAGAGGACACATAAAAAAAATAGAGGATCTGAGGAACATGATGGAATCTCAACATAGGAAACAAATGGAATCCATAAAACAGATACAAACAGATTTCCAAGAGATTAAAAACTCCATCGAAAGTCTGCGCAGCAGAATGAACCAGTATGAGGATAGAATTTCACATATAGAAGATAAGACTGCAATTAGTGACCAGGAAAAGAAAAATTGCTTTAAAATTGTAAGGGAACATGAGAAATCAATCCAGCAGCTGCTAGACGATGCAAAGAAGAATAACATAAGACTGACTGGAGTCAATGAAGAAAGAGGAGAGAGTGCAGATGACATAAAAAAACTCTTCACAGAAGTGATGGCAGAAAGCTTCCCAAGGAGGGGGAAAGAACTTGACATACAGATAAGTGAGGCATATAGGACTCCAGCTAGCCTTGATCAAAAAAATCTACACATATGCATAAAATAGTTAGGATTCCAGAAACCCAACAGAAGAACAAAATTCTACAAGCAGTGAGAGAAAAGAAACCAATCACATACAAAGGAAAGCCCATCAGAATCACAGCAGACTTCTCAATGCAAACCCTCAAGGCAAGAAGAACTTGGAGTGACATATTCCAAGCCCTAAAGGAAAACAGCCTCCAACCCAGATTGATGTACCCTGCAAAACTATCTTTCAAAATTGATGGAGAAATAAGATACTTTGATGATAAAGAGCACCTCAGGAACTTCATGAATACCAAACCGACACGCCAAAATAGTTCAGACAATACCCTAGGAAAAGACAATGAGGATCACAACCCTAGGAAACCCAGCAGAATGAATCCATTGGGCATGACAAATTAAACACAAAGGGGGAGAATCCAACAAAAAGAAAAAGTCGTGACAAGGCTTTTAAAACTTTTGACTTCCTCTCCCTAATGAGTGTATAATTCAGTCTTGTTATTGTAGTGATTAGTATTTTTCTGATTCTAGAGTTGCACACCATTCCTTGTGCTATACTGGCTATTTAACATCTTCTTATGTCTGCATTTTAAATGGGTTGTCTATTAATGAGCTCTAAGAATTCTTTATATATTCTGCTCATAGGTTATATGCATTGTAAATATGGTCTGTTTAAGGACTACTTTTCATTTTAATGATGTCATTTAAAGTTCTAAATTTTGATGGAATCTCATTTATCAATTTTTTTCTTTTATACATCATGTTTTTTGTATTCTAGGTGGTTCTTGCCTACTCTGAATTCATAAAAATTTTCCCTTATAATTTCTTCTTAAAGTTTTATACTTTTAGGCTTTCTTATTTAGGCTCATAGATCCCTTCAAGTTATTTTCATGTATGGAAAAAAAGGGTTGAGGTTAATTTTTTATATATGGATACCAGGTGTTCTAGTGCCATTTGCTGAAGACACTATCTCTTCCTCGGCTCTTGAATCAAGTTTATAGTCTATAAAATGCTAATGTTAAATAATCTTTCAAAACTCAGTGGACCATGTATGTGTGGTTCTATTTCTAGGTTCTCTGTTTTATTCCAATGATCTATATGTCTTTCCTTACACCAACACTGCCTTAATTACTGTAGCTTTTAAAAGAAGTCTTAAAATTGGGTGCTAAACGTCTTCCAACACTTTTTGTTTTTGCTTTTGTTTTTGGCTTTTCTGGGTCCTTTGTATTCCTACATAACTTTTAAATTTCAATATCCAGTTCTTCATTTATAGCAAGTATATATAGACCTGAATTTTTATATATACCTTGTGTTTTCTAATCCTGCTGAATTCAAGTACAAGTTCTAGGGGTTCCTAGAGATTTCTCAGTATTTTCTCTGTAGATGATCATTTCATTTACATGTAAAGATTTTGCTTCTGCCGTGCCAATCCTATCCTAGTTGTGTCATTTTTTTGCCAGACTATTTTGGTGGGGCCTAGGTTTCAAAGTTTAATGGACAGATAAAGAGTAAGCATATCTGCCCTTGTTCCCCACCTTAAGGAGAAAGCATTGTATCTTCTCCATTCACATAAGGTGTTCTCGCTGGAAGTATGGAGTACATGTCTTTAATCTGTTGAGAAGTTTCTATTTTACTTCTACTCTGCTGATAGCTTTTACCATGAACAGCTGTAGAATTTAGTCCAATACTTTTTCTCCAACTAGTGACAGGATCATAGGGCTTTTTCCTTTCCTCTGTTAAAATGATGACTTTTGGGGGTGGATCTTCCAATGCTGAACCAACACTGCCATCCCTATAAAAAAACCACTTTCTACATCCTGCCAGATATGACTTCCAATAGTTTGTTTTGTTAAACAAATTTCTATCTATGTTCATACTTTTTTCTTCTATTATCTTTATCCAGTTTTAGGATTAGCACAATGTTGAGTTCCTAAAATGAGGGGAGAAGTGTTCCTTCTTTTTTCTGCTTTAATTGTTTGATATAATTTATCAGTTAAAATGTTTATGAGGCTGCTGTTGTCATATAGGTAGGTTTTCAAGCAAGGAGTATACTTTCTTTAATAGGTGCTATTCAAATTTTATATTTCCTCCAGAGTTAGTTTCATTAATTTGTCCTCCAAGGTACTTCTTAGAAGTTGTCAAATTTATTTCAAAAAATATTTTTTGTAATATGCTTTCTACATCCTTTTAAATTCTGTAAAATCTGTGGTAATGTCTCCTAGATGTTAATATTGTAATTTTAAAAATGTATAACTGATATTATGTAACAGGAAGACAAGGTCTAAAAGAGCAAGGGAATCGGGAGGGGTAGGGGAAAGGAAAAAAGGGAAAGGAAAAAATATGAGAAGAGGAAAAAAATGGAAACTAGGTTTTTGCAAATAGGGAAGTGTGGAGGGGGTGAAGGGAGGGCAAGGGAAGGGGAAAAAAAATAAGAACCAAGAGACTCATGTAATGGTAAAAGATCCCAATGATGAGTGTAACTGTATTGTATACCTAAAATGTACCAATAAAGTTAATGGGGGAAAAAAAAGGAAAAAAGAATTAAAGGAGAAATATAGTTTGGAGTGAGCCACAAACAGTAGGGGCAGGAAGCAGAATAATCCAACCAGTGAGGACCAGATGTGGACACTATTCTTGGGAGAGAACAAACCCAACCTGACTGATTGGAAAGGCGCATACTGGCCAGTGTAGAGAAAGTAGGTTTGAAGGACTTGAAAGTGCGGGAGAGGAACTTGGATTTGATGTGGTAGACCGTGAGGAACTCCTCTCAGTCCTTGAGCATGAAATGACCCAATGAAAGTGGGATTAAGAGAACAATTTGTTCAGCAGGAGAATTGGATGGTGTTTGCATTTTTCTTTTTTTATATCCCTGTGCGTTGGTTTGTTTCCAAGTAGTCAAGCTCTATATTAATCAGAATAACCTAGGTTATGTGGTAGCCATAAATGCAGCCTGAATCCCAGTGGCTCTGAGTTCATACATGTGTTTCTAGTTTGTGCTCCTTGTCCAACACAGGTAGATGGGGCCTCAGGTGGTTCTGGTCTTCCTTATTCAAGGACTCAGCCTAGCAAAGCTGCCACCATCGAGAAGATTACTGCTCCCTGTGTCTGGGACACCCCTCACTGTCCTTTTATACTTCAGCCTGGAAGTAACATGCCCCCCTCAACTTGTTGGCCAGAAGTAGTCACACCCAGGCAGGCATGTAATTCTACTTGTTTAAGAGCGAAAATGTAGTGATTGAGAGTACAGACCCCAGAGCTGGAGCCGGACTGCCAGAGTTTGATGAGCTTCACAGAACTGTTGTGAAGCTTAAATGAACTTATCTGTGTAGAGTGCTTACAGCGCCACGCTGTATAGTTGGTAGCAAGTATTATGGTCATTAATTATTAAAGTGCTGGCTTTCTGGACAGCATCCTAAAGGAAGGCAAGGTTTCTAACTAATTGAGGGACCCAGAGGGGAGGAGGTGGTAGTAGTTTACATATGTGAAGGCCAACTTCTGGACTAGGATGATGATATTGGGCAAAGAAAAGATGAACAGGAAAGAGTGTCAGAGGAGAAAACCCCAGCAAGGATTTGCTTACAGACTAACTCCTGTGGGGGCGGGGGAAGAAGAGGAGGAGGAGGAAAAGGAGCAGGTGTAGTGAGAACGATGGTGAAGTCTGCAGAGAAGTTAGGAGGCCCTGTGAGGAAGGGAGCTGAGGTTCAGCTGTGGTGATGAGGAGGGCCCAAGGCCCAGGAGGCCACAGGTAGCAGAGGCATGGGGCCAGGCAAGCAGAGGGAACTAGCTGGCCCTGGTGAGCGTGTGTCAACAAGAGGTGGCATGGGGCTGCTTGGGGTCAGGCTGCTGACTAGGCCAGGAGGTTCTGGCTTAAATCTCACCTCCAGGCACCCTGTGGCCTTGGTGTCTGGTTTCCTCATCAACACGGTGGGGATCATGAAAATCCAACTATTTAGGCCATGCTTAAGCAAGATAACACCTGTACCTACAGTGCTTGGAAAATGGCCTGTAGTACAGGATGAATACTGTTCATCCTTATCTCATTAAGGCTTGGCACACATAGAAATGTGGGGTTTTCTTCTGAGTAACAGGCTTTCCCGAGTGTGAGGGAAGACCTCCGTCAGCAGTGGTTCTGGTGAGTACTTTGTCATCCTCCCTAAGTTCAGAGAATGGCCTTGACCCACATCACTCTAATCCAGGCCTTTCGTTTCTCATCCTTCATCTGATAGCTAACAAGCAAGTGTTTTTAAGCTTTTCAGAGAGTAACAAGTTATAGTGAGCTGAAAAGGAACCAAAATAGATCATTTCTGAGGGCTAATTTCAGAGCAGTGCTTCCCCTTTCAAATTTGCATGCTACCTTTTACTGACAGGAGCTTCTTGAAATAAAATTATTTCCAAGCCAAACATTTCTGTATGTAGTTTAAATTGTAGGGTCTTCTGGGGCACATATTTGGATAACTGTCTTCAGGAACATATACACTCTAGCATTTATGGAATTTCTTTTCATTGAGAAATAACTTCATAGGTATTTCAGTAGGGCTTTAGAATATTGCTAGGAGTGGTTCAGAAATGTGCTCTTCAGTTAAATGACTGTTGGAGAACTTTCCATGGGCCAGGCGCTGGACCAGGTTCTGTGTACGAGACAGACAAGGTCCTCATCTTCCTGGGGCTCACAGCCTCACCCAGATTATATTCTCCCAATTACTGATTTATTGGTCCTATTTAAGGGTTGTATAGTCATCTGGTGTAAAATGACACCATTCAGCCTTCTCATGCAATTCGGGTGTGTCTTTATGGCTAGGATACCAAGTTAGGACTGCTTTGCTGATACTCCCTCCAATTGACCAGCTGCCTTTTCTGGACTTAGTGGAGGTGGCCCTATATGTTCATCTTGTTCCCAGAGCTGTGGAAATGAAGACATTACATAGTATGTGGTTAGTCTCATAATATCTATCTGCTTTCTCAGATGAGTTGTTCTAGCTCACAGATATTTCTTAAACTTGTTAATATATCTCTTGATTCATGTTGAAAATCTTATAGGATTGTGATTTTCAAACAGTGTGTTGGTACAGGTCACCTTTTTGTTCTGTAACCGGGTACAAGAGTCATCTGGCGCTGCCCCTGTGCTCCAGGTTTACCTACTGGTGGGAGGAATAGACCAGAAGTAAAAGTGAAGCCCAGGGCCACCAGTAGGCAGTGAGGGCCTCTGAAAGGAGAGCTGATGGCTGAATTTGACTGGATGAGAGACTTTAAAAAAGCAATTAAGATACTGGTTTAGAGTTTACCTTTTTGTCAATATGCTACCTCCTGGTGATTAGATAGAATCTAATATAATACAAGTGATAAACAGATTTGTGGTAAGGTGGAGGGAGAGGATGGTAAACTTAACAGGTAAAAGGATATGCAATTGATTCCTTTATAAACTGCCACAGGAATTTACTTTTTTGTTTGAAGGATCCTCAGAATTAGCCCCATTAGCACCCTGTCACTTACCTTGAGGCAACTTCCTGGCTCACAGGGGGTCATAGTACTAGTTTACTCTAGAGAGGCTCTGAAAGTAAGGAAACTTTGTTTCCGGTTTTCCTTTCATAGCCCTCACCATGCTTCTGTTTAGAGATTTGACTCAAAGGACTACCTGAGTGCACTTGCACAAACTGTAGCGTTTGCCCTTCCTCCCTTCCTTCCTTCCTTCCTTCCAGTTCACTTGGTACATCCCATAGGGGGAGTAAAGGAAAGGTGCACAGATGCTGACTTCCATCGTGTAGTCTCACCTGCTTCCTTCCGTAAGGTGTTACAAATGCCAGGGTCTGACTTCACCAGAGGCCAAAGGCCAGGAGGGTCTCTGTGAAATTTAATGCAGTGCCTATCTGAACTGTGCTCAGTGAAGTGTTGCATCAGCTGCTAAGATTCATTTCCTTGCTGGGTAAAAAATTAGCAAGATAAGAATTTAAATATTTCCAGGGCCTAAATTTTTAAATACAAATTTAAAGTATGACTCATGATTCAGCATTTTATTTTTTTTATCTTCGGTCACCAAAATCGGTTTCATGGCCAGCAGAGATGCTGCATCGGGGAAACTCGGGGGCTGAGTAAGACATTTGAGCTGGCAGACAGATTGACTGTGCTTAGAAGAGTCACACTGCTTTCTCATGTCCGGGTATTCGTTTGAGCAAGTGTGTAACATTGGGAAGAATCCTGAGAGGTCTTAATTTATAGTTTTGCATTTTGCTTCCTGTCTTATTTAGGCAAGTAACATCTGTGTCTTCTGCTGCTCAGTTCCCCACCCCCACCCAGCCCTTTCTCATAACCCAAACCACAGAAATACAGACACAGGGTTCTAGCAACCTAGGAATAAAAAAGAAGTGATCCTTTAGAGACTCAGGAAAACTAACCGTACATGCATATTTTTTTACTCCCAAGAAGAATTTGACAAGTAGAGTTCCTAGTGAATACCGCCAGATAAAGTCCTGGTCCTGCTCCTGAGCTGTGGCCTTTAAATACTAGGCTGGCTGGGGGGCGGGGGGGACTTGATGTTTTCATTGCTTCAGTCATAATATTTACAGTGTCATTATCAAAATCGCTCTTGCTAATTATATTTCCCCGTAACTTGTGCTAATGTTAACAGTAAACACTGAGGGACCTACTCATAACTTTGTGGCATCCTACTCTTTATTCTAAACGTGTTCAGTGAAACAGTTGTGAATCAGAACAAAATACAACAAAACAAAATGTTATTGAGTAAAATCTAAGGTAGAAAGAATAGTAGATTTAAGAAATACATTATCAAAAATTCTGTACAATATTAACATTTTTACACTGGCAATATACAGTCTAATCAGTCTTTTCTCCTTTGCCAGACTATTGGCAGGAAATTGGCAGTAATGATTGAGTTCTTTTAACACAAACCTTTCCTTTTATATTGAGTGATTAAGACAGCTTCCTAGCTAGACATGGCAGCACATCACTGTAATCCCAGCCCTTGGGGAGACTGAGGCAGGAGGATCACTAACCTGAGTGACTTAGCAAGACTCTGTCTCAAAATTTAAAAAATAAAAATAAAAAAGGAGTGGATGTAGCTCAGTGCAAGGCCCTGGGTTCAGTCACCAGTACCACAAAAAAGTAAGTAAAAAAAGACAGCTTCCCTGTTGATATATTACTTATGAATTAGAACTTGCTTTATGTTCTCTTGAGTTGATGTATCAGTCAGTTTACTTTCACACTGACCATCAGAAATAGCGCCCAGTGAAAAGAATTGAAAGGAATCCCAGTTGGAACTTGAATGATCATTTGCCTCAGAAGCCCTGCAGAGTTGGTTGTCTAGTTCACATTAAGTCCAAGATAGTCCTTTTTACTTTCCATTTGAAGTCTTGGAGTGTATCATCATCTGGGACTCTGTCATCTCACGTGAGTTTTCTTCAGGGGCGGACCTCACAGCACTGGAAATCGATATGCTGACTTGACGTTTCAGCATCTTCATGACCTTCCGCTTGTACCCTTTACATGCAAAGAAATATATAAAAGGGTCCATGCAGCAGTTAAAGTTCATCAAGCATACTGTGAAGTGCAGAGAAATCTGGAATGAATGTTTTTGACTGCATTCTAGGACATCATGAAAATGAAGCTTCTTAATCATGTGTTGAATAATTGCAACATGGTAAGGTGTGAAGCAGAGAACAAATACAACAATAATAAAAATAATTGTGTTTAGAGCCTTTTTGTTTACACCAGATTTCTCACTTAGAGGGTTTTGTTTGGCAGTTCTAAAGAGTTTGCAACAGATCTGAGAATAGCAGATGAGAATGATGACGAGCGGAAACACATATCCTATGAAACACGCACCAAGCAGAATCCAGGGGAGTGAGTCTATGTCTTCAAAATTTGGATATTCCATGCACGTAGTCCTTTCCACCTCCTTCTTAGACATGGGGTTGATGAGTAGTGGGAGTGTTTGAGCAAACACTAGGACCCAGACAAATATGCAAACACCTTTTGCATATTCAACTCTTTTCATCTTGTTGTAGCGTAGGGGATGCACCACAGCAAAGAAGCGGTCAATGCTTAGGCAGGTCATGAAGTTCACACCTGCATACGTGTTGATGTAGAACACAAGCGCGGTCATCCGGCACAAGGCGTCGCCCATTCTCCAGTCAAAGCCCAGCGCATAGTAGGCTATCCGTGTAGGCAAAGCCGTGGTAAAAAGGATGTCAGAAATCACCAAGTTTGTTGAATAAAGGGTGGTAGAGTTGATTTTTTTCCTATTTTGAACAATGACAACCAAGGCCAACAAGTTTCCCACCAGCCCAATGATGAAGACGAGACTGTAATGAAGAGGCATCAATATCCTGGCAGTGGTGTGGTGTGTGTAAAGGTCACAGCCATTTCCCTGAGGGGTCGTAGAGGGTGTAGTAAAATTGTTGGCCATTTCAGGATTCACTGGTGGTGGTCAGAGTCTCTAGAAAAAAAGCAAGAAGTGTCTATTAATTTTTTTTTTTTTTTTAGTACCAGGGACCTTGTGCTTATGAGGCAAGAAGCGGCACCACTGAGCCAAATCCCCAGCAGGGTCTATTAATTTAAAATGTATTTAACCCCAACCAATAGAATCAGTCATTTGTATATCTAGTTTTAAAATTTTCAGTATTTACATTGTTTTAAAAAAATCTTTGATGTATTATGTGGTTTTATATATATATATATATGATAACATGAAGAGGAAATAAAATTTATTTTTTACTGTTATAATTGGTGGCTTTGGTAAAACTCTGGCAAAGGAAATTGAGCCCTCTAAATAGGGCAAATGCATTTTTGTGACAAGAGGGAATGCACTAGATTTTTAGACAGAAATTCCCCTTCCTTTTTCTGAACCACTGTCTGGTTAAGAATAAAATCAGGTTAGAGCACCCCACATTTTAGACAGGCATTAAGCTATGCTTTTAAATTGAATTTCAGTTGGACTTTTTTTTCCCCAAATGTGTATCACTGCCAGGAAATGAAATCAGTCACACATTTATATAGTGAAATATGAACTTACCACGGTGATCTGATTTGTGTTAACCTAAAAAGTATGAGAAATGAGCTTAGGCCTTGTTAGGAACTGAAAGTTAGGTTTTCTTTTAAAAAAAAGAGAAAGAAGAAGACTGTGACAACCACAACCAAAATTTCAAAAAGAGTAAGAAAGAAGAGAGAAAAACACTCAAGTACTTCATGGGGAAATTTTTAAAGTAATTTTTAACTAGATCACCCCGCAAGTATCCTGTGGACACTGGAGTACACTTTGAATGTAGTAGCAAGCATCACATAGGTGGTGTTTTGTGTCTTGCTTTATTTACTCCATATCCTTATGTCATTGTAATCTATATTTTTATGTCTAGATTTTATGCAGACATTTGATAGAATTCTACAGTATTCCAAAGTGTTAATGCACAATAGTGCTATTCCCTTGCAGTATATTTGGATTATTTCCAATTCTTATTACAGATAATGTTCATAGAAATTTCAGGTGCTAAATTGAAAACTTTTCCTACCCTGATTGAAAGCACTGACTACAAGTCTAATTCTCTGCCTGCTATATTAAATGAACTGGGTCTCTGCCAACTTCATTCTAACAGTTAAAGCGGGCGAACTCACAGGCACCGAGGGTCGCCTGAGCGTAGCTCCAGGTGCAAGTGTGTGCTGCACCCAGCATTGATAGGCAGATCCTTTTATTTTATTTTTTTGGTACCAGAGATCGAACTTGGGTCCTTGCGCTTGCACAGCAGGCGGCAAAACCACTGAGCTAAATCCCCAGCCCGGCAGATCCTTATAGAATACAAATATGATCTACAAGAAAGAGAACAATGGAAATAGAACATTTTCTTTTCCAAGACCAGACCAGAATCAGACTAGAGTGTGGGTGGAGGAGGATGGTAAGTGGGAAACACAGAATAAGTGGTAGAAATCCCAAAGAATTAATTTAAACTTGTCTAATAAAAGAAATTATCAGTTTGAATTTTTTAAAAGTCCAACTGTATGCTGCTTAGAAGAGAATATAATTCAAAGGATTAAATAAAGGGTGGAAATAAAAGCATGGGAAAACATACTGGGCAAATCCCAACCAATGCAAAGGTAGACTAGTGATTTTAATATCAGAAAACATGTAGAATTCAAGGCAAATTCAATATCAGTAGAATAAAGAGGATCACTATAAGAGTAATGTTCACAGAGGGATGCAGCTCAGTGGCACCACACCTAACTGGCAAGCACAAGGTCCTGAGTTTGATCCTTGGTACCAGGGAAAAAAGAAAAAATATTCACAGAGAATATAATATGAAATATATATACATATACCAGCAAAATCTGACATAATTTAAAGAAGAAATTGGTAAATCCACAATTATAATGGGAGCTCTTACGCATTTCAGTTAGAATATGGTAGATTAAAAAAAGAGTCAAGATTTTGAAGATTTACCCAACATGATTAAAAAGCTAATAGAATTTGCACCAAAGCTGCATAGGCATGTCTGAAACTCGACCATGCTCTAGATCTTCAGAGGCATCTCAAAACTTTCAGGAAATTGTTGAACAAATCACATTGTCTGACTGCAGTGCAAATAAATTAGAAAACAACAATAAAAAGGTAAAAGATAAGTTTGAAAACTAAAATGTATGTTCCTATGGAACTTTTGGGTTAAGGAAGAATCCTCTATGGGAATTTTGAAATCCTTGGAACTAAATGACAAAAATAAACTGCCCAAACTGTGTGATGCAGCTAAAGAATTAATCTGGGAGAAGACAGTGCCTTGAATGCATTTATTAAGATTGAAACTGAGTAAGTTGAGTATACAGCCCAAGAAGCTGGAAAAGAGCCGAGTCTGTCCAAAGAAAATAATAAAAGCAATTGCTGAAGTTCGTGAAATAGAAAACAAAGCAAGGAACAAACAGTAAATATGAACCTTATATTTTGTGCAGAATAAAATGAAGTGATTCTTAAACAGAAGTCATGGGAATGGCATTGTGGAATAGAAGTGGGGAAAAAACTGTCTATTTATTTGCAGAAGGCTTCCTGTGAGAGACGGCTGTTCAGTCACCAAGACTGGCCCCAAGAGAAAATAAAGAGTCCAGGCAAAGGTGCAGCTGAGGAGCAGGCATCAAGAACTTCTATTAATTTCCTAATATCTGAGAAAATGGATTTTACTAAAAATCTCAACTAAGAAAAGCAGATTCATAGGAAATGACTTTAAAATAAGTTGCAGGGAAAACCCTCAGTGTGGATGGAGAATCCCCCATATGAATAATTCTGATTGCAGAGATTGGGAGAGGTACAGAAATGTGGAACTCTGAGGAGGAGGTGCCATAATCTGACAGCTTGTCAGTGACATCTGATGCTTCCCGAGTGAACTGTAGCATTGGTAGAGCCAGAAATGACAGGGGTTTCAGAGCAGTGTAAGTTCAGCAACATTTAACACCATGTTCATTATAAAAGTGAGTTTGCAAACAATCCAGTCACCTTTCAGTAGGAGATTTGTTACATATTTTATGGTATAGCAATACAGTGGGATACATACAGAACTGGCAATATAGAAGCCTACTTCTTGACAGGGAGTTATGTTAAGGAAAACAAATATGTAACATACTGCCTTTTTTCATGGTGGTACTGGGGATTGCAAGCAGGGTCTTCTCACTGAGCTATATCCCAGCCTTGTTTTGTTTGTTTGTTTAATGAGACAGGGTCTTGGTGAATTGTCTATGATGGGCTCAGACTTGCAGTTCTTCCTCAGCCTTCCAGAATGTTGGGTTTATACAGTTACATGCTACTTTTGCCAGTGAAAACAAATACACACCACACATAGAGAAGGGTGTTTGTGTGGCATTACATATGTCAGAGCACAGTGTTGTACAAGTAACTTGAAGGCTTTATCCATATAATCTACATTTTTAACACTGAACATGAATATAGATAAGTAGGTAAATGATATTTTTTAATGTAAGTCATGCCCTGTAGGATCTCACAGCAACCTGCAAGCTCAGGGTTGATTGCTGCTTTCCAAGTGAACAGCCCGGGGTCCTACATGCTGAATCCTCTGTGATGCTCATCTAGTCCTTTGCAGGAGAGGCTGCTTCATGCTGCCCGTGAAGAACTGAGAGTTTGTGGTTTCAAAATCCAGACAGCTTGGTCACAACGGGGCGACTCTTCCTAGGAGAAGGGATCCACTCCAGGAAGCACCTCCCCGAGAGGAAGACTGTCCAGGGCCCTCCCACTGAACACTGCCGAACCAGAGCTGGCCAAAGAAAGCACACACAGGACGTGGACAGCAAATGGGATCACTCAGCAATGGTGTTAGGTAAAGAAGACTGGAGGAGAGGCTGAAATAAGTTCTTTTTAGATATTTAGTAACCTTGCCAGGGTTGACTCCACAGGGTCAGTTTAGTTCTTATTTCCTGTGTTATTAATACAGTACTCCAATTCTAGCCAGTATTGTCCCCAAATTGAGGGGAAATCCTTTCATGCCCTTGACAGTTACCTACTCTCTCAACAAATCCCAATCTATTATAATCTTCCCTCAGAGATATTACTTTATACCTTCCTTTAATCATTTTAGGGTCTATTTTCCTGACAGTTGAATTAGCTCTGTTCTTTATTTAGCAAATACAGCTTTTAGGATGTCCGGTGCTACATCCTAGGAGTACAGAAATGACACCTTTCACATGAGGGGTCTGGGATTGAAGGATGCATATACAAGTCTGATAATGTGCTCTTAGCCTAGGGAGGAGCTGGGTCAGTACACTGCGTCCCTGACTTACAAACATTTGAGTTACGAACTTTCAGAGGTGTGCTGTGTAACACTTACTTTGTTGGCTTATGAACGAATCTGACTTAAGAACAATTCTCCCTTGTTGTGCTCAGTCTTTGCTTTCTAGTATGCCTCTAGTAACTTTTGGATTGTAAATTCCCCTTTTAATCATTTTTGAGGTTTAACTTTATGTGTACTCTGGAATATATTTTCAGTCGCTTACATTTTATTGTTAGGCAGCAGCTTTGGACATGTTGTTTAGGATGCATATATGTTCATGTATATCTGAGTTAAGATTGAAAGTATCATAACTTGTCATGGCTCTGCCTAGGGAAAATCCCACACAAATGTTTGTGCTGAATCTTGTTTCCTTAGAAGACTAACATCTGAGGAATTATAGTTTCTCATAATACTGTTTGTGAAAAGCTGTGCTTGGTCCCTACATTATCCTTCGAGCTGCACACCATGAGGGCCAGGAGCCAAGATGGTGGCCTCTTCCCTGAGGATACAGGTAGTACCTGGGTTATAGGAAAGGTGGGTCGTCTTTCACACAGGTGAGCTGAGGACCAGGGCCTGGGTGGCCTCCAGAATGCCTGCTCTACCTGAAAATGAATGGCCTGGAAGCCACCTGCACCATTGTCTTACTCTGTTGATAAGCAAAGAAGACAGTCCTCATTTTGTCTCTCTAATGGGATATTTCATCCTTTTAACATTCCTGTTATCCTGACCTGTAAAACAGTCAGTTCCTTTCTCAGCAGAATACCTTCCAAAGTCTTTTCACTTATATTTCTTTTTTTTTTTAATTCCAGGCCAATCATTTAATAAATATGTGATACACATTCAAATCTAGATCAGCCAGATGTCAAAGTCAGCATATCTCCAATTGAATACATGACATCGAATCGATAAGCAATACATTTTACATATGTTCACTTATTTTTCTGGAAGTGGGCCTGTACGCATTTTTCTGTAGAAGTTACTTCATGGCTAATAGAGTTACTAACATTTCTTGAGATATTATCGTCTCTTAGTTTGCATAACCAGACATGTTAACATGAACTCACAGGTTTTTTTCTACCCACAAAAGGGAAAAAATAAAAGGTCCCCCAAATCTCATTTAGTAGTACTTAAAGAAGTTGTCTAAGTTCTAGCATGGTTTGTGCTCTGGAAATAATGTACTCTGGGAACTAACTTGAAGGCATTTGTGATTTTTTAAAGAATATATATGCCTATTACTATCCTAATTTACTTGGTTGGATAATTAAAGTGTTTTATTAGGTTTTATTCATGATAGAAACAAAACAAAACCTTCACCATATTGAAATATTTAGTTCATGCTAGGATAATAGCTTTGGGTTTTTGCTTAAAGATTCCTAAACCATCACTATTACTCTAAAATTTATTTTAATAATCATCAAACCTTAAATGAAAGGGGGCTGAGCCAGGCAAGGTGGCATGTGCCTGTAATCTCAGCACTCTGCGAGGCTGAGGCAGTAGGATTGCAAATTCAAGCCGAGCCTGGGCAGTTTAGTGACTTAAACTCTATCTCAAATAAGAAAGGGCAGAGACCCTTTGCCGGGGCAGCATGCTGTCTGATAGTACATGTGTGCTTCAGCATTTCCCTATGAGCCTGTGAGGCGGACTGTACGATATTCATTTGTTATCTGCAGCTGACTGATAATGGATATTCAGTAAATACGACCAGCTAAACACCCAAATCCCAGCTCTCCTAATTCTCTCTTCAATTCCCTTGAGGAAGGGCAATGACTCCTACAATTCAGTACAAGGCTGTGTCCTGGGCCCTGCCCTGGCTGCCACACATGAAGTCACTCACTGAAGCCTCAGATTTTACCAGTTTATTTATAGATGGTGAAACTGAGGCACAGAGCACTAAAGACACAGCTAGCTGTTCAGTGTCAGGATTCAAACCCAGGCCATTTGGCTCCAATAATCACATTTTGTCCAAGAATCACACTTTGTCCCTAGATCTGATATTATGGCTGGAAAATAAGTAAAATAAGAAGATATCTCAAAACTTTAATACATACCAACTCATTCGTCTGAACAAGAGAGAGGAGGCGGGCTGGGGATTTAGCTCAGTGGTTTCGCCACCTGCTGCACAAGCGCAAGGACCCAAGTTCCATTCCCGGTACCAAAAAAAAAAAAAAACCATGAAAAACTGACAGGGGCCAGGGATTTAGCTCAGTGGTTTTGCTGCCTGCTGCGCAAGCGCAAGGACCCGAGTTCCATCCCTGGTACCAAAAAGAGAGAGAGAGAGAGAGAGAGAGAGAGAGAGGAGAGTGAGGAGGGGTTGGAGGGGAGGGAGATATGTGGATTCAAGTGAAGGACTTCATTAAATTGTAGCATATTTTGAAGTAGGTAAGGATTTTATAAATTACTTTAGATTTTCTTTTTAGCAGTAGTTTTAGACTGGAATTTCGTCAAAAGAAGATGGTGAATACCTGAATAGCTTTTATGCTACTGTTTTATTTTTATTCTGCTTTTTAGTTATTTGCAGATATTAAAAAAAAATTATATATATACCAGGGATTGAACTCAGGACCTTGCACTTGTGAGGCAGGCGGCGAAACCACTGAGCTAAATCCCTGGCTCTAAAAATATATTTTTTATTCTTTTCTTCATGCTTCCAAAATACCACAAGAATCTCTGACCCCCGTAGTTTTCAGGGGATTTTCATATGCCTGCCTCATCTTGTGTAGAATTCTTGGGAAGCTGATAGACTCGGGTATACTACACATCCTCAGTGCCTGGCACCCTCCAGGGGGCCTCAAACACGACAGCAAACGGTCTCCCTGGTGAACTCTTAGGTGCTGGGCTCCCTTTTAGATGGGCGCGCTAAGGGTGACTTTGTCTGACACATTTTTATCTCGCAAACCTACCTGCAATAGATATCTAGTAAATGCCTGTAGTTTAGTTTAGTACACACATGAGAGTCATAGAGTGACCTGAGATAGTGTTTATTCCATTGAATGACTGGTCACGGTGCTAATAAACTCTAGGAAGCCAACGTATGAAAGGAATTCTCACTGCAGTCACCCACACGACACGTGACAATGAGAGTGAGATTGCTTTGTGGAGCCGTAGGCTCTTACAGTTTTAGGTTCAAAAGTACAATTAACAAAACATTCTCTGAAATACTAGAAAGCACAGGAAGATGTTTATAAACACACTTAGACTCAGAGTCCTTATGTAAAAAATTCCATAAAATAAAGACCTTCAAATAAATTTGAGAAAAAGATGGCAGGGCAAGGAAACTTTGCCTGTTGAATTTATCCTTTGGTAGTTTCATGAGCAGAGGCAGGGAGAAAAATTGTAGACAGAATGTTCATATTACTACGAAAGTCATTGTTAGAAAGACTTGACAGAAATGTTCTTCATTTTCCAAATGAAGCAACCAAAGCCAGAGATGTTAAGATAACGTGCATGAGGCCACACAGCTTGCAAATAATGGAGCCCAGGTCTGAGCCTGATTCCAGAGGCCCTGCTCTTAACATTATTTTGCATTCAGAGTGACACCAAAAAATTGGAGACCTTACCAAAAACACACACAAAAAACCAACACCCATCTTTAGAGGAAGCCTCTTCACAGCTTATATTTTACCAAGCGTTTGTCACCACATTCTCAACCTGAATGGAAATACTGGCAAATCACGACATCATGTAATTTATGCTTTTGTGATTTTTTTTTAAGGCAAGAATTTGTAGAAAAAATATGGTAGCATGTTTAGCCTTTCTGATCATCAAATAAATACCAAACAACCGAGGTCTTATTTTTTTGCTCATCTAATAATTTATCTTCAGAATTAAAATATCCGAGAGAAGGAAAGCTCAGACTGTTACTCTTTACTGGTAGGAGGGTAAATTGATACAATATTTTAGTAAACAAAAAAAATACTGTTTTATGTCCAAAGCTTTCGAAAATATACCCTTTGCTCTACAAATTTTATTTGTGAGATTCTGTCCAGAAAAATAATCTTAAATACAGAAAAGACTTAGTACACAGATAGGTAAAAGAATGGTCACATAGGAAAATGTGATGAATTTTATTTTAAACTGTGCTTTATATCATATAAAAAACACATTCAAATGCAGAACACTTCATTTTAAATAGCCTTGTTTCTTTCCATTCATATTAAATTATCCTGAAATATTGGCTTCACAATTTTTTGTCATTGTGAGTCCACATCAAAGTACACAACGTCAGCCCTATGTTGGGGCAATATTTCTGGCATCACCCATTCATTGCTTTCACCTTGTTTCATAACAGCTAATTAGAACTGCCAGCAAGCAGAGAATCTACACTGCATTGATAACATAATTTTTCTTAGAAGTGTTTATAGCTACTTTCTAAATTGATCCGTTTACCTTAAAACCTAAGACTTAAAAGTTTTCCCCAAAAGAATCTGTTGTCAAAGCACAGATTCTAGTACTTACATAGCAGCAGCTTGTCCCAGTCTCTGAGCAGCAGTTAGTATTTGCCCTAACTGAAGTCAGTGCAGCTTGGCATGTTGCTTTAAGAGACACTGTGCAGACACCCTTTTATGGTGTTGCCTTTTTTCCTGTCACCCTGTGACTGACTGAGCATAGTAGTGATCGGTTAGCCTCACATATTCGTGAGGCTACTTTAAAAAAAAAATAGGAAGTGAAATTTTTTCTGATACCAATTTTTTAAAAAACTATCCAAAAGCCCCTTGGAATTTATGAACTGTTGATATCTATGGAACTTTATAAAATTTTGCGTGGATTTAAGTAGTATAAAAAAATCTTTAAAGCAATAAAGCTTTAAGGAAAAAAAGAATCATAGCCTCTGATGATTTTATATTGATATCCTGTGTAAGCATGTAGGTTTTTTAATGTTTTAAAGAAAAAAATGTCAACTTTGACGATGCCATCTGCCTGGAAACTTGGTATCAGGAACAATTTACCCAGTGTGCATCTTATCATCAGCTCATGACAAAGAGGTTTCTGTGGTGAGTGGAGGTAACACTCTTATTGGTATATAGACTTTGAGGGGCCGGCTGACCCTCTGCATGGCTCCCAGGAGATGTGAATGGTGAGGCGAGTTGAAGAGGTAGGTGCCTTAGAGAGAAGGAGCAGGGGCAGGATGAGGGAACGAGACCTCCATTGGCCGCCCTGCTCTGCTCACCTTGCCTAGGTGTCAGTTTCATCCAACAGTGTCACAGGGCTGTCAGATGCAATTTATTTGTAGGCTTAATTACTAGAGATACTGTGCTCTGAAGAGGTGCTGCTTTATCTGCCCATTCACAGTCAGTGCTGGGGGCTGCATTTTATTAAGATTGTGCCTGGCTGGTGAGGGCCCTGAGGCCATAGTCAGGAGGAACAGTAAGGAGACTGTTAGGCACATTTGGAAACTATCTCACAGAAGAGGGTTTGGATTGTTTCTGTCTCTGTTCCCAGCTCCAGAGAACTGGAGAGCCAGTAAGAGAAAGTTATCGGAGATCACTTTCAGATCAGAAAACGAAAGTCATTCCTAAAAGTCAGAGTAATTTTTTTAATGGAACATGCTATTTCTTCTTTAGACGTTGGTATAAACCAGACAGTGATGTTGAATGATGCTAGGAAATTGGATCATTTGGTAGGAATTCGTATGACCAAAGCTATATGACATCAGACTCCCTTTTGCTCCTGGATTCTATAAAAATGGTCACATGGCTTTAGTTTCTCAGTGATGTTAAGTTCTTCTAAGCTCAGAAGCACTGAAGATCTGTGGAAGAACATTTTTAAACTGAAGAATAAGCAAGAATAAGCAATAAAGGTATTAACAAAGTGATCACCAAGATATTTCCTTGGAGGAAATACAGAGATTGTATGATTTGGTGGTAATATTCTAGAACTAGTTCATTTAAAACCTAGGTGGAGGGTATGGGCGTTGCTCAGTGGCAGAGTACTTGTCTAGCATGTGTGAGGCCTTGGATTTGATCGCCAGCCTCACAAAAACAAATCAGAACAACAAAAATAACAAAAACATAGATTAGCACTGTTGAGAAATTTTTCAATTTGTTGTAAGGCCATGTGGGTGGAATTTTGTGGCCTTTAATTTTGGAAATAGTTATTATTAAGTAAAATATGAGAGACTTAACTAGTGTAAGTAGCCATCCTAGCAAACTGATTCATTCTGGTTTTGGTAATTCAGTAGTCAAGTGTATAAAAAAGAGGTAATTCCTGTCAGTGCTATTGATGTTTCATGTGAAATCATTTTGTGAGCTCTCAGACCCTCATTTTATTGTTTTTGAAAGTTAGCAGGGTTTCTTTAGCTGTGATTTTACTGTAGAACTGGAGTTCTGTCCTTTTCTCTCAGAGAGGTAAGATGGATGTTTGTGATCTTAACCAAGGGTCTCCATTATTTATCTGTTGGGGACAGTGGTGAGCACATAGCAGGCACTCAGTAACTATTGGTGATGTTTGCTGAAGGAATGAAGGAATGCTTTATAACCTTATTTTCTCTCTTTTACACTTTTAACTTCATATGTGTAAGTTAGGGCTTCCAGAAGTTATCTATTCACAGTATGAAAAAGGTCAAGCTGAATTATTGTTGGCAGTATAAAGAACAGATGTTTTCATGAAATAAGGAAAAGAGAAAAGCTGGTCAGTGACTAATAACATTTTGGTATTTTGTGAAGTCTGTATGTATAGAAATAGCAACAGAAAATTTCTACAGAACAACCCGTGTGATTCTGATCTAAAATGTGTGCTTTTGTATTATGCGTATATGTGGTCTTGTATTTAGTCATCATTTGAAATCATACACTGATTAATAACTTTTAAGGAATTTTTAAACTTCTCCTATTGGTGTATAAGATGTAAACTGTGGTCATTAAAATGTCTATCAGTATTTTTTTGGTTTATGTTGAAATGTAACCTCAAACAAGAACTCTGCTTCAGATTATTTGATTATACCATCACTATTGGTCTTATTGCTAAATGTAAACATGAAAACCTCTATGAATGAATACCTCAGGGGACATGCTCTGTGGGGAGAGAACCCAGTGCAGTTGGCTAACCAAAGTACAGTTCTATTACTTCTAGGCAATCACCAGACAATATTTTAAATATGTGTATGAGACTGTATGCTTTCATCCCATATAAAATAATGAACCAAGGAAAGGGACTTTTTATTTTAAACAAAAGGCACATTCTGCTATATGCTTCTACTGTTTAAAAGGAAAATCATTCTGCAAATATTTACTGAGCATCTATTTAGTGCCACACTCAGTTCTAGACAGTGAGGATACAGCAGTGACCAGAGCAGACCCAAATCCCTGTGCTGTGGTGTTTCCATGCTCGCTGCGGAGAGAGGTGACACATGAAGGAATCGCACAGGAGATGAGAAGGTGATATGTGCCATGGGAAAGGATGGCCAGTAAAGGAAATAGAGTGCTGGGTGGGATGAGGCCGCACGTGTGTGTGTGTGTGTGTGTTTGTGTGTGCGTGTGTGCATGTGTGTGTGCGCGCTCTCGTATGCAGGGCTGACCAGCGAGGGCTGCTCTCTGAATAGCAGACCAGCGTGGGGGTGGCGGACTTGCACCTTGTAGTCTTTGTGATAACATTGGTCTTCATCACGAGGCAAAGAGTCATTGGAACATTTTAAGCACAAGAGCGTCTAACTCGTTCTTTTCAAAAAAAGAAAGCATGGCTGTCTAACCACCTGTATTTGAGTTTAGAATCAGACAAAACCAGTTCTTTAGTGAGAAATTGCTTTAGTTTTTGAGTATGGATTATATGTAGGAATCTGCATTAGGCTTTAGGAGAAGCAGAGCTAAGTAAATTATAGTGCTTTCTCTTAGAATTAATAATCTAGGGGATATTTTTGAAATCCTTAAATTAAAGTGCAGATCAAGAATAAGGACTATTTCGACTCCCCAAATGTAACGAGTTCCTCAGCTGACGCTGGGAGCAGCAGGACTGGTCCCGTCCCTGCGTACTCCCTGTGGGAGGAGGGTGGTAGCGCACACATCCACTACTGATTAGCGCCGCAGTCTCTGCCCCAGGCCCCAGCCTCCCGGGACCTCCGGCGGGGTGCGCTGCACAGGTCTGTGTTCCCGGTCATAGCGCAGCGCCTGCACAGACGTGTCAGCTGGCTAGGTCACACACACACACGCACGCACACACATCCCACCCCCGCCAGCACTTGCTGCACTCTTGTCTAATCCTGCTAATATTGCTGCCACTTACCACCTGTGTGTGTGCTTCCGCACGCCCCTGTGACTTGTTTGTAATAGAATTGAAAGGAGAGTGAATAATCTTGTAGTATGATCTCATCAGAGAAAAGCAAATGTACTCAAGGTCAAGAGGGACCTGGTTTCTGAAAAAGAAAAAAAAATGGCAGTGAGAATATTTCTTTGCAGAGTGAAAAATAGTTCTTGGATTTTTCATAGTATGAAATAATTCTTGGTTGATGTCACTCCCCCAAAATGGGAAAATAAAAATAGACTAGCTAAGCTAAGTGTTTAATGGAAAAAGGGTGCAAGGATGTGCCTGGGCCGTTCTGCTCACCCCTGTCATCTGCGGGCCTAGTGCTGGAAGGAAACTGAGCTTGCAGTCCTGGAATGAGTTCCTTGAGGTTAAGGACTGCTTCTTGCTGCTCAGATGCAGCTCCCGTGCCAGACTTCTTGCCTTGCCAAGGTCAGGGCCCAGTTAGTGCAAGTCACTGAAGTCAGGAATCTTCTGAGAAGAGTTCAACAGCTGTCATAGGAGATGAGTTTCCTGAGCAGGAAAGGAGAATGATCTTTTCAGGTTGAAAGCATAACCTGTGTTAGTGTATAGTCAATGTGCCCGGGCAGCAGAGGGGTGTGTGTGTGTGTGTGTGTGTGTGTGTGCGCACGCGCAGTTGTGAGGGGGAGGAAGGAGGCTTGGGAAGAAAGAGTGAGGGAGAACACATGAGTGTGCGTGTGATGAGGCAAATGGGGGAAGACAACTGTGAAAAATGACAATGCTAAGGGAATTGCAGGTCTTTGCTATCTTATGGTAGTCTTTAAATTTCATCTTGGACACTGATGCCTGTGGAAGGAATGGTCTTTAGTAGGTGAGTGATGTGTCAGATACCTGTCTTTTGGCACAGGCCTGGAGCCTAGCAGGGAAACCTCCTCTTTAAGAAGAGAGTAATGTTAACTGTGCTGGGGGGTGGATTGGAGAGAACCACAGGTAGGGCACTTGTGACTTCTGAATACTTCAAGTTCGTGGTATCAAATTGAGGTTCAAAGTCAGGATGAGGGACTGGCAGGCAGTGTTAGGACTGGCTTCATTTTCCTAGTTGAAGCCATTGAAGGTGTCGAGAATGCTCAGGGAGAAACTAGAGCAAAAAAATAGAGACTGTAATGGAGCCCTGGAGAGTAGGGAGTGTGGTGAGAAGTCACTGGGAACCAGCAGGAGACAGGGTTAAGACATAGGAGGCAGGTGTTGAAGAGAGAGAGGGCAGCAGCAGCAAGCAGTGCCTGGCGCTCTGGAGGTGCTCACCACTCAGTCTGAGGTGATGCTTTTGGCTTTGACCAGGAACAAGTCTAATGTTTGTTGCTTTTGTTTTGTCTGGTTCTCTTTCATTAGATTTTAAGTCATTCGTGGAAGAAAACATAGCATACTCTTTAAATTTTCCAACAATGCCTCACAATTAATTAGTAGATGCTGAACCACTTCTTTGCCGTGGTTTCAAGAGGGTGAAAAGGGTAGGTTAATTAGAGTTTCTGCAGTGTTACCTGTAATTACAAATTACAGCCTGTTTGGAAACCAACTTAGGTATCTAAGATGCTTTCAGACTGAAATAGATTATAAGCAGTGTTACTTCAAATGTCCATGTGCCGTTGGTATTTTAAATTCAACCTTATACAATAGTGATTTTTCTCTATTTGTTTGCATAGCTTGGCACCTGTGTTTGCTCTGTTTGTACCATTTTACTGCTCCATACCGAGAGTCCAAGTGGCACAAATTCTGGGCCCGTTGTCCGTCACAAACAAGACATTGATTTATATATTGGGATTACAGGTACAGTATGCATTTTATGTTCACATGTCTTTGACCAGATCTTTTTCTTTTTTGGTCTTTTCTCATTTGATCTCCTCGAAAACAATGCTTTTTCCTATAAGTTTGGCTTCATGATCTGTATCAAATGTTCAAAAGGAAGTCTGACAGAAGAACACCTAGGTGTAAAAGGCACTAGAGTACTTTCATAGCCTTGAGAAATCTGATAAGAGCTTTCACTGTAATTTTATCAGTGGAAAATATTTTCATTTAATTGTACAATTGCATGTAAATACTTTTAAAAATCATAGTTTGAAGTAGAAACATGAAAACAATGGAAAGTGGAAAATCAGTGTCCAAATTAACTTATTGAATACAGGGTCACAAATAAAGCTTGAAGAAGAAACCTGATATGCTTTATTAATTTGAGCTTTGGAGTTTTACAAAGCATTATCAACATTATTGCTTCTGTGTTCACACATGATGCTAGTGTTACCATTTGCTAAATGGTTTGCTGTGAAGACCATTAAAGTCCTTACTGCCTGTCTTAAAAACCTAAACTTGAACAGTTTATCGTCACCAGTATTCAGTGAGTGTTGATTCCTCCCTGATGGGTTCCAAGCCCCTAGCTCTATACACACATGATTTTCAGTTTTCTGTCTGTGTCATTTTTCCTCTCACAGCGTTTGATGTAAAGTTTTATTCTTCAGCTTCCTGTGGTACCATGTGTGTCTTGGCCTTTTGATCCACTAATTAATGCTCAAAACATCCCTTATCCCACACATACCAAACAGGATGCCAATGTCACTTTAAGATGCCCTCCTCCCTCCCCTTTTAACCTTTAGCATTTCCTCTTAACTTCTCTAGTCTGCTGTCACACGTTATCAATGGCTCATCTGGGGTGGGTGTTTCTTTACCACTTTTACAGCCATTTCTCATGAAATATGTTGATTCTTCATCTCTCAACACACATACTTTTGCTCCCTTCCATTCTACCTAACATTCCTATAACTAAATACTTCATTTCTGCAGTTTATTCTCATGGCTGGGATTTACTGTAGAAAGTTTTTCATGTTTTGTTTTGCTAAGTTCTTGTGACAGAGGTACTCTGGGATGGTGGAGCAGCACCCTGGACCTGACCCCAGAAGCCTGCATGCTCCCACGTGCTCTAGCTGCAGTGTGGCCCTCAGCCAAGAGGGCCCAGAGACTTAGGTCCAGTCCTGCTTCTGTGGTGGCCCTCCCTGGCTGTGAGAGCTGAGCCAAGTCATTGAGCCTCATGTTTACTATATAATTCCTTTCAGCTTTAAAGTTATGTGGAATCATTGAGGATGAAAAACATTGTTTTCTCAGTTATGGGATAGGAATTCAGTGTGGCCCATGGAAAGTCAGTGGGGCCACGTGGACTTTGGTTTAATGGACTTGGTTTGGTTGATATTTGCTTTATCACTTACTTTTTCTGAGCCCCTATTTCCCCACCTGTAAAGTGGAGCTACAATGTCTGTGTCACAAGATTATTTTAAGGTTTAAAGATCATAGTATGGAATGTTTAGTGTGCTCTTCAGAGATAAGAACTAAGTCAATTGCTTCTCATTATTAATTTATTTCTGTACCTACCCCCGTTAGTTTTTCTGGGATTAAAAATGTATTATTATGATGGGAGTCTTTTAGGTGGGGGACAAAGACAATAACATGTTTCATCTCTTACAGAAAGGGGGCTCCAGTTAGGATTACTTCGTGCAGTAATACATGGCTCACAGTGAAAGTATCTGCTTAGCCTTGTCAAAGACAAAACATAGACACAACTATTATAGGTGCTTTTTTCAAAGTGATAGAATTTTCTGAAATTGTCTCAGTATTCCCAGTATCTTTGTGAGGTAGAAGTCAGTATCAGAAAGTAGAAGTGAAGGTGCCTTGTTGGCTTCTTTACCAAATCTAACCCTTGGCCTGAGTGGCATCCACAGTTCCTCTTGCCTACCCAGAGTTTGTTCCCAACCTCCTCACCCAGAAGCAAATGTGACTGAAGTTCTGTGCTCTCTTTGCGTCCCTTCACACTAGGCCTTCACACATTCCTGTGCCTTCCTCTCTCCCCACCTCAGCTACTGGAAGCCAGGAACATTTGTTGGATGGATGGATGATGGATGGATGGCTTTAATCCTTACCGGAAGAGCCAGATAGCATGTCAGGGAGCATGTGCATCAAATGGCTTCAGAGCAGGCCTTATAGTGCCCTGAGCTGGGGGCTGTGGAGCACAGAGCATGTATGAGATGTGGCACCTGTCCTCAAGGAGCCCAGCAGTGAGGACAACTCGAACCCTGTCAAATGGAAGCAGACACAGTTGGCACCACCCATGCAGTAGCACAAGGGCCTCAAAGTGCAAAGGAAATCAGTTCTGTACTGACAGATGATCGGCTCTTTACTTGTGTGTGAGGCATAGCAGGGTGGTGAGCATAGGGCTGAGGAGTCGGTGCTGAGGCACAGGCCCAGCTCCTCCATCTGTGGCCACGTGGCCTGGAGCAACTTGAGCAGCCGTGGGGTCTCCTCCAGTGGGGAACAGAATTCACAGAACTTCCCCCATGGGTGGTGAGTTCAGCAGTACCTGGCTTGTAGAAGGTGATAGCTAGTTTATTACTCTTCCTGTTTTTAGAAGAGAACTATAGCAGCACATTTATCTAATCTCTCACATTTATCTCTACTCTGAGTGGAGCCTGCCAGCCTCCTGTCCCTGTGCACTGGCTCCCTCCCCTTCCTGTCTGTCTGCTGTCCATGCCATTCCAAGGGTGTGTGTAGAACTCTGAGGGTTCATCTGTCATGGTGTCAGCAACAAGCCTTATGGCCTGCTTGAGTACCCTGCTCTTCCTCTATGATGAGAACCTCTACTCCACTCTCAACTGTAAACACAAATCATTTCTTCCACGTGGGACACTTTGAGTTGCCTTAGGATTTTTTTTAACCCCAAGCACAACCCTGATATAAACGATTTGAAAAATAAAAAGAGATTTCATGAGATGTAATTACTGTTGCCATTGAATTTTTACTAGTATTTTACTCTTCCTTGGTAAATGAAGATATTCCTTGAGTGAATGAAGCTATCAACACATACAGCATGGACTTGTATGTTGAAAGAATTCTTCCCATCAAAATTTAGAGAGATAGTGATAAGAAATTAAAACGTGTGGTGCATGCCTATAATCCCAACACTTGGTTGAGTGAGGCAGGAGGATCACCACAAGTTCTGTGCCAACCTGGGCTATGTATAGTGAGTTCAAGGCCAGCCCAAACTCCATAGTGAGACCCTGTCTCAAAACACAAAACAAAATGAAACAAAAAAAGAAATTAAAATGAGAAACTTATATAATAACATATCATAGATCATTACTTTTAAAATTAATTTTATGGGTACATTTTAGGTACACAATATAATGACATTCATCATTGGAAATTTGCACCTTTACATAATCTCTCTTAGTTCTTCTGTTTTCCCCATTCCCCTGCCCTCCCTTCAACCCCTCTGTCCCTCCCTATTTACAAAGACTCTGTTTCCATTTTTTCATTTTCTCATATTAATTCCATTCCCTTCTTTCCTTTCCCCTACCCCTCCCACTTCCTCTTCCCCTTTGCCCCTTTTCATAGGTCATTACTTAATACAAGCATTGGATGGGATGATTAATACATATTTTTATTCACATGTATGAATACATGCATCATTTTATTATTTATTTATCAATTAATTATTAATATATTTAATTTGTAGTATTTTATTGTTATCATTTGGTACCCATTTGTAAATAAAACTATGCTTTAATTTCATCTATTTTTCTTTGCCTAAGTATGGGCCAGTTTTCAACCAATGTGTTTTCAACTAAACGAACCCTGAGATATGGGTAAAAAAATTATATATCGTTTTCTTTTAGATAATTCATGTTGATTAATTTGCTATTTGCTTATATGTATATTATATGTAATGAGTAAAATATAAGTGGTCATAACTGTAGTTGTGTAAACATAAGTATGCTGTGACTGGAGGTTGAATTTCATTTTTAGTCGCCTTTTTTTTTTTCTTTTATAGCTTTTCACCTCTGGTTCCTACATCTGGATTGTAGCCATAAGTGGACTTGTAAGTGTGATTTTCCTCTCCCCTAATTCCCTCTTTCTCCTGGAAAAACATTAGGAAAATGTCATGCTCAGATTGTGGGTCCTCCTGTCTCTGGTGTATAATCTTGTTATGTCTGACTCAGTGTTACTTCTTTAGTGATTAACAAGGGCCAACTACATGGAAAATCAAGACAAAGGAGCCTACTTTGTCTCATTTTCAAAATAACTTTGATGAAAGTTGTAGCAGAGTTTTTTGTCAGAGTTATTGTTAAATTAGATTTGTAGCCTAAAAAAACGTCAGAGAATGAAGTTGGACCTACTGAAGAAGTAAGGAGCAAAGACGATGGTGTAGGGGAAGAACGTGAGGCCGGCCAGAAGTCGGGTGGGTTGGAACTGACTGAAGACTCACTGGGTCTGTGGCCAGAGAGGGGAGAAGGGAAGGGGCGAAAGGACTCGGTTCCCTCCTCTCCCCCATGCTCACGCTCCTTTATTATATTTGAATAATGAGCATTTGCCTTAAACTCTTAGGAAGTATTTTAAAAGAATGACATTTTTATTCTTCATGACTTGAATATGACCCCCCAAATTCATTAAAATAAATTTATAAATAGTGAATATGGAGTATAGTTTAGTTATTCTTGAAAACGACTAAGAAACTTACAGAGAATTTATAGAAATATGTATAACATCAAAGGGAAAAGACATGGAGATAGCTGCATCCCACTGCAGACCTTTGAAATAAGTCCCCATTATTCATCGTCATTTCCTGAGTGAGTGACCACTGTTTTGGGCCAGCGTGGCACCCTTTAAGCCTACTCTCCTCCCTCTTCCTTCAGTCTCTCTCACGCCTTTTCTATGTTTATTGTTTTCATAAAGAACTTGATGACCCATTCTCCTCAGCTACTGTGCTTCCAGCCACAGTTCTGGGGATCAAAGCCACTTCGTTTCTTCCTTCCTATGTATTTTCTCTTCTACTCAGGATCATGGAGCTGAGCCTCATGCTGAGGCCTTCAAAGCACCTGAACCATCTGGTTCCTAAGACTTGATGTGGCTCAGGACATCCCGGGCTTAATCTCTCGGCCAGGGCACAGCTGCCAGGCTCCCCTAGTCTGAGCTTGTCACCCCTCGAACTGTCAGCTCCACTGATGGTGATGTAGCCATGGGACAAGTGGTCGGGAGCTCTTGCTTTGCTGAGGAGAGCTCCACAGAGAAGCGCTATTTCTCATATGGTATATTAGGTCTTCGAGCTGATGGGTTTTCTTCCTTTTTCGGGTATTTTCCCAAAGTACTCAAGAATTTGAGATCTACCTTATTGTGTCTTATTTTACTTTGTTAGTTTGCTATTATCGTTTACTCTCAATATCCATTCCTGTCATTATTCCACTCATTTGTTTCAAAATGTCGCATTTTCTTTCCTTATTCTGTTTTTAGAATTCTAATTTTAAATTAAGTGGTTGCTGTCACCTCAGAAAGTTTTATTTTGTGACATTCAGTGCTTTAGAATTGGAGGTTCCATTTTTCATCTCTTTGTAGTCATTTTAGAATCTAAAATATACATGTTGCTATCGTAGTCTATTCCAGTACACATCTCTCTTTTTTTTTTTGGTACTGGGGATTGAACTTGGGTCCTTGCGCTTGTGCAGCAGGTGGCAAAACCACTGAGCTAAATCCCCGGCCCCCAGTATACATCTTTAGCAGGTAGTAAGGTGCTTTTTTGACTTCTTAAAAGAAAATTGTATTAACAGTTTTTTAAACTGGAGATTTAACCGTGAGCCTTTGCACTGAGCTCCATCCCCAGCCCCTTTTTATTTTAAGGTAGGTCTTGCCCAGTTGCTCAGGCTGTGCTTGAACCAGCAACCCTCCTGCCTCAGTCTCCCAGAGTGCTGATTCTCAGGCATGTACCACCACACTTGGCCTAACAGAATTTTTAACATGAAACTCCTTGTTTCAGAAGGGTGAATAGAATCTAGTTCTTTACTGTTACTCTACCATAATTAAATGATACTGACCAAAAAATAAAGAAATACTTGATAGCAATGATAATCATAGCCAGTTTTCCTTCATGCTTGCCATAAATGTTGGTCCTTGCTTTTAACTTAATGAATATTTTCTTCCTTTGTCTAGAAAATCCACGATTTGTTATGAAATATTTCATGTAATATTGCACAAGTTAGGTAAGAATGATCATAAAGGAAGGTTACTCATCAATGCTTGCTTTACACACCACTGACTCTAGGGTCCCAGGCTGAGATTCACTAAGCCACAGTGTGCTATTCCAGATATCTCTTGCTCAATGTAACTTTTCTTCCCATGTAGATCAACCAACTTCCCGTTTTTCTTTTTTCTTTTGTTTTTATGCTAAATAAAATACTATAAAAATGAGATTCATACTACCAAACAGAAATGCAGAGATGGCATTCACTACTTGGGGAGTATGTTACAGAACCCGTTGGTGAAATTTCAGCTTTCAGCATTGAAACCAGTAGTTCACCTAAACTACTGTGTGTGTTAAGAAAGTAATTTTATTTCACCACGGCAACGAATGTGTTTTCTAATAAAAAGAGCTTTTTAAGAGGAGATATTTATATAAAACATAAATCATTTTGTTTTCTGCTGTCATAGAAACCAAAAAATGTACTCGTGCTTTTCTGGAGAGCTCCCAACTATAGATTGAGTTTCTTTTATTCAGTTAGTTATTGTTTGATTTCATGGGGTTTGACCAGTCTTTATTATTCTTTTTTTTTTTCCCCCCATTAAGTTTATTGGTACATTTTCGGTATAAAATACAGTTACATTCATCATTGGGATCTTGTACCTTTACATGAGTCTCTTGGTTCTTATTTTTTGTCCCCTTCCCTTGCCCTCCCTTCACCCCCTCCACCCTTCCCGATTTGCAAAGACCTTGTTACCATTTTTTTCCTTTTCTCATATTTTTTCCTTTCCCTTTTTTCCCTTCCCCTACCCCTGCCAATTCCCCTGCTCTTTTAGACCTTTTCTTCCTGTTACACAATATCAGTTATACATTTTTAAAATTACAATATTAAGATCTAGGAGACATTACCACAGATTTTACAGAATTTAAAAGGATATAGAAAGCATATTACAAAAATCTTTTTTGAAATAAATTTGACAACTTCTAAGAAGTAACTTAGAAGACAAATTAATGAAACTAACTCTGGAGGAAATATAAAATTTGAATAGCACCTATTAAAGAAAGTATATTCCTTGCTTGAAAACCTACCTATATGACAACAGCAGCCTCATAAACATTTTAACTGATAAATTATATCAAACATTTAAAGCAGAAAAAAGAAGGAATACTTCTCCCCTCATTTTAGGAACTCAACATTGTGCTAATCCTAAGACTAGATAAAGATAATAGAAGAAAAAAGTATGAACATAGATAGAAATTTGTTTAACAAAACAAACTATTGGAAGTCAGATCTGGCAGAATGTAGAAAGTGGTTTTGTTATAAGGATGTCAGTGTTGGTTCAGCATTGGAAGATCCACCCCCAAAAGTCATCATTTAAACAGAGGAAAGGAAAAAACCATATGATCCTGTCACTAGTTGGAGAAAAAGTATTGGACTAAATTCCACAGCTGTTCATGGTAAAAGCTATCAGGAGACTAGAAGTAGAACAGAACCTTCTCAACAAATTAAAGACATGTACTCCATACTTCCAGTGAGAACGCTTTATATAAATGGAGAAGATGCAATGCTTTCTCCTTAAGGTAGGGAACAAGGGCAGATATGCTTACTCTTTTTTTTTGGTACCAGGGATCGAACTTGGGTCCTTGCGCTTGCGCAGCAGGCGGCGAAACCAGTGAGCTAAATCCCTGACCCAAATATGCTTACTCTTTATCTGTCCATTAAACTTTGAAAACTAGTCCTCACCAAAATAGTCTGGCAATAAAATGACACAACTAGGATAGGATTGGCACAGGAGAAGCAAAATCTTTATATGTAGATGAAATGAGCATCTACAGAGAAAATACTAAGAAATCTCTAGGAGGCCCTAGAACTTGCACTTGAATTTAGCAGGATTAGAAAACACAAGGTATATATAAAAATTCAGGTCTGTGTATACTTGCTATAAATAAAGAATTGGATGTTGAAATTTTAAAGTTATGTAGGAGTACAAAGGAGCGTCACTCATTCTTGCATGATTGTAGATACCTCTTAGTACATCACTTTAAAGTACCCCAGCGTGTCAAACGGAGGTTGATAAAGTACGTGTATAACACAGTATTTCACCTGATAGGATCCCACTTTCTGTCTTCAGTGATGTCACCACAAAGAACAAAGAGTGAGCCATTTCCCTTGGCTGAGAGAAAGCATAGTCTTTAGCTTATTAGGAACAATAGGAAGTTAGTTTGCCTGAGATGCTGTCACTCTTCCATTTCATTCTGTGATGCACTGGAGATTTTACCTGCTCCCCAGGAAGGATGGGGGCATTCGGTTGAGTTTAATGGTTTCTTTAAGACTATTTGCATTTGTTGTTGTTCTTGTGTTGCCTTTCACAGTTCTAATTTTAATACCAACATTTAATATTTTAAATATGACAATTTTCATGAAAGCCTGCAAAATGGTGATAGGAAAGCTTAGCTATAGTAGCCAAGTGAAATATTTTAGGGCTTCAGAATTTTTAGTAAATGCCTGCTTCCATCATTAGCTAGTACCATTGTGTTCAGGTGTTTTTCTCTTTGCCTTCTGTAGAAGACTTACAAAAATTGAAGCTACTCTTTATTCATAATTCTGCTAGTCATTTTACGCATTAATACTTTAGTTCCCTTAAAACGTTCCTTATTTATTGAACTTTGTTTAAAGTATTTTTGTGGTTCTGCCTTGGAGCCCTCTCCATCCCAGCACTTCTTGATTTTCTACAGTTTTATGACTCACAGTAATGAGTCATTACCACTGGGATGTACCTCGAGTCTCAAAAGCTGAGGTCTTGTGCCTGATCTGATTCTGGCATGATTAAAATAGAAAGGCCCACTTTTGCCATTTCCTCCTTTATATTCATGTTTTTATCACTGTTTCAAACTATTTAGGAGCAAATCACTGAACAGGCCTATATTTCTCAATCTTTAGTCTTTCTTTACTTTTCTGTGACCCTGTACTATACCCAGTGTTTGCCTGTGTTACTTATTCTGTACAGTACACCACACTTTATCAGGTGATCAGGCAACCTTAGTGTGAAAAAAATCTCTTCTACCCGATAGTAAGATTAGGAATGTAGATCTACAGCAGATTATTTAGAACTTTGAAGGTGGTTTGAGTTTAGATTGTTTTCTGTAGACAGTAGGGCTCATTATGACTTTTCAAACAAGTGCTCTTCAGATGGCGTGAGATTATAGAATCTCACTGGATTGTAAATGATGGAGGAAAAGGAAGATGAGCTATCTAGAAGGAGCCACATGGCTCAACTGTGGGCTGTGATTTGTCTTGGTCTCTTTTCTCCATGGTAGTTTTAAAGACCAAAGATAAAACATTGCCTTATAATAACTGAAAACATGGAAATAGCACGAGCTACTATGCTCATGTCAGCTTCCTTTGGAGCAGGTTTTGGGTCCCTGCTTCTTGGGAGATGATAATGGGGTCCTAGTCTTTGCCTCCCCTCCTTGTGCATGTCTTCCTCTTCTCTTCATGCATCCTTTCTCCTGTCTACCCTTCTTTCCCTTAGATTTCTTCTCTATATTGCCCAAATGGGTAGTCAGGGTGTCTGGTCAGATCATCTGACCTTTAAGGATTTCAGGAAACTATGGTTTGGGTAATTCTTCAGCAGTTCAGTGAAGTGAAGACAGGGGCAGCAACAATAATCAAGAGCGGCCGAAGCTGTCAGACAACCACCAGTATCTCCTTAGGAAACATCCAGCCTTACAGGGGACTTTCACCCTTCTACAACTAAAATAACAGTTCTGGTTCCAACACTGAATTCTGTGCTTATTGGTCCATTATGCATCATACGCACACACTCACACTCACATTTATGTTGACTCATTCGTACTTCCCTCTCTCCCTTCCTCTTCACTCCACCTTCCTCTGTCCTGACCTCAGGCCTGGTTGGAAGTCTGTCCAGGGCTGACAGGTGATGTCTTCTAGACAGGTGTTCTACAAGGAGGCAGTGACTCATAGACAAACGAGTTTGAAATACTCAGGGCAGAATAAATAAAATTATGCTAATGTCTTGATAAAACTGACAGACAGAAGTGGCTATAAAATATGGCTACTTTATCTTTTATCTATAGGCTAAAGCTTAACCTCCTTCCAAAGCCTTTCAAGATTTGCCTTCCTCGCCTAGCACTGGCTCTCCTGTGTGTGCTGTATACTCCAACAGTGCTGAATGTTTTACTCCTCCCAAACATCTTATCCTCTCTCAGGATTCTGTGCCATGGTGCAATCCCTTTTTTTTTTTTTTAGACATACACGTGGTCCTTATAATATACCAGGCACTTATGGTCAGTTTTATTATTTGTTTAGATATTCTTGTTGGCTCCAGCATATTTGTTTAAAATATTTTCAGCCAGGTGTGGTGGCGCATGCCTGTAATCCCAGTACTTGGAAGACTGAAGCAGGAGGATTGCTATGAGTTCAAGGCCAGCCAGGGCTATGCGTAGTGAATTTAAGGCCAACCTGAACTACAAAGAGAGATCCCGTCTCAAAAAAAATTCAGTCCCTCTCTACTTGCCTCATTCTTTTCTTTTTCTTTTTCTTTTTTTTTTAAATTTATTGGGCTACCATACTTTTAATATTTTTAAAATACATAATGATTACATTGGTACATGTATAGAACATATTGATTCTCTTTTTTTCCCTTCACCTCCACCCCCTTTTTTGCCAGCATCAAATTGATTTATAAGTCTTTATCAAGTTAATTATCCTAAGTACAGATTGACAGGAAGACTAACAGGCCTACCTGGCCCATTCTTTCAGGGCCTCTCCATGCCCTGTTGACATCAGACTTTGTCCTATGCCTTACATTAGCCACTGAAAAGCAGTGATGAGTCAATTAAAGCAGCATCTCTGAGAACCACTGCATGATTTCACGTTGCTGTGTTTCCTTGGCAGTGAGAAAAGCCTGCGCCAGAGACAGGCCGCTGCTGGAGACCCCAGATTGAACCACATCCCTGCAGCCAACACATAGCATGGGCGAGAAATAAACATTTGGTATAAGCTACTGATAATTGGAATAATTTGTTACCATAGTATAACCTAGCGAAAGCTAATAGAAGTCTTTTCTAAGCACTTTATAAATGTTATCTTGATTAATCCTTACGCAAACCTGGGGAAGTAGGGACTGTCATCATTTTAGGATTGAATATTTTAAAAGTTTGTGTGTGTGTGTGGTGTGTGTTTGTATTACAAATACTTAACGTGAGATCTACTCTCTTAACAAATTGTTGATAAAGGTACAATGTTGTCCATCCACTGTCTCAAGCTTGTTCGTCTTCCTTAACTGAAACTTTCTGCCTGTTGATCAATAATTTCCCTCTTCTCCCCTGAGTCCTTGGCACCACCATTCCACTCCCTGATTCTGTGAATTTGACTGTCTTAGATACTTTATAGACATCTAGCACTATTGGTCTTTTGGTGAGTGGTTTGTTTTGCTTAGTATAAAGTCATCCTGGTTCATTTACATTGTTCCTGATTGCAGAATTTCCTTTTTAAGGCTCAGTAATATTTCATTGTACACTTCTTCCACATTTTGTTTATCCACTCATCTGTCATTGAATACTTAGATTGTTTCCCTGTCTTGGCTATTGTGGTAATGCTGTAGTGAACATGAGAATACCTTTATGTCTTCAAGATCCTGATTTCAATTCTTTTGTATAAACCCAGAAGTGGTTAAACAGTAGTTCTGTTTGTAATTTTTGGAGGCTCTCAACACTGTTTTACATAGCTTCATTAATTGCATTTCCATCAGTAGTACACAAGGGTTCCAATTGTTACACATCCTCACCAATACTTCTCTTTTATTGTGTGTTTTTAAAATTATAATAACCATCCTAATAGGTGTGAGATGATACTCCTTTGTGGTTTTGATTTGCATTTCTCTGATAATAAGTGATGCTTTTCCCGTTTACCTGTTGGTTTTCTTCTTTGGAAAATTGCCAGTTCAAGTCTTTGGCCCTTTTTTAATCATATTATTTATTTAACTATTGAGTTGGGGGAGAATCCTGTTTTTCAATTTAGGAATTACATACTATCCTTTATATTCCCTGTGCCTGGCATAATGTCTGGCACTTCTGTAATTATCGAATGTTTTGATTTGATCTTGTCAGAAGAATACTTTCTGTGCTGTAAAGCAGTGTGATAGGTGGTTGTTAGGCTGCTTCAGTGTGTGCTGCATTACTGGGTTCCCGACATGCTCTTCACAGTGGTGGAAAACCTGGATGTCCCATTTTATACATGGGGTCTGAGGTTCAGGCTGCATAACAACAGGTGGTAGAGCTGAGGCAAAGGCCAGGTGTCCTGTCCCAGGTCTGGTAACTCCACTCCTCTACTGCACACCACAAGGCTCTCATCCTCATCTGCTCCAGCTACAGGATGCTTCTATACAAAGCAATTCTGAGGTTGTTCCTTTATTACCCCACTAAGATGAGTCCTTCATCATCAAGGAGACAAAGTTCTGGAGAATAATCTTGCCTATGAAGTTTTAGAGTATCCAGAAACAGGGAAAGACATAATCAACAGCTTTCTGCAGCCTTCATTATGAATTCTGTGGGCTGACCAATCTCCAAGAAAACTTTACCTCACGCATACCCGCTTTCTCCTTGATATGAAGAAGCTTTCCTCTGCGCTACCTTCTCCTTTAAGATCATCGAGAGATTTAACTGGTCCTCTCCTATGCTGTGTGAACAATGCAGTTCATATCTCACATTCAGCAAACTCATTGTCTTACATTGCTCACACTGTTGTGACCACAAATCTGAAGTAAAAATGGGGTATGGAAATTTTTAAGATAGTTTAAAACATAGTAAACTGGTTTAATAGCCCTGCTGGTTATAGAAAAAAAATGAAGATAAAAAGGAGGTTACCAAGAAACACCCGAATACCAAGGATGTAGAGATCACTGGTAGATTAGCATGTCAGTTGCAGCAGAGTGCTTCCCACTCTGCTGTCTTCCTATCAAGAGGCAGAGAGTCTTGAGTCTATTTGATTTTATCTTAAAAGTATCTGTTTGTCCAGCTTTCCTTCCTCATTGAGGTGGGTTGCATTGATATTGCTCATCTCTCTTGATAACCTCTGGGCTAAAATCAATGGATGCTATTTGGAATTTATTCATTACTTTTTAAAAACCCAACCTATAAACAAAAGTCTTCGCATATTAATTTATATTATAAACTGGAACATTTTCAAGGCATCAGAGATATTTTGTTGTTAAGTTATTTTATTCTGCAAAAATCTCACCTGTATTTAAAAAACAAAAAGGTAAAAGAAGACATATTTCTGTAAATGTCTAGACCTTTCTAGATCTTCACATTTACTTTTTTGAAAAATTCTTTTTTTCTTTTATTAAGATGTTCCTTAAATGCAAAATAATTCACCAGTTTTCAAATGCACAGTTTCTCAAGATGGAAAACAGACCTCTCACCCTTTAAAGGCTCTTCAGGTCTATTTGTTCTCTATCTTCACGCCCAACTGCCAGACCCAAGTACACACAGATCTTTATGTCATTATAGCTTTATCTTTTCTAGAACTTTGTGTATTTGGAATTGTATACTATAAAGACTTTTGTACTCTATAGTTTTTTCATTTAGTCTGACATTATTTGGTTTGGGAGGGATTCTGTTTTGGTTTGGGTTGTTGTTGTTGTTATTTGAGACTGGATCTTGCTGTGTTGTCCAGGCCGGCTTCTCATTCCTACGTGCAAGTGGTCATCCTGCTTTAGCCTCTTCAATAGCTGGGACTTCACTGGCATGCTACCATGCTCAGCTAATGTGATCCTTTTGAGACTCATCTATTGTATTAATATTTCTTTCCCTGTTATTGTAAGTTTGATCTACAGTATGGATACACCACAGTTTGTTTATTCATCTGGGATATTAATGAACATTTCGGTTGTTTCCAGGTTTAGGTTATTATGAATAATGCTACTATGAACATGGGTGTGTGGACATATATTTCCATTTCTCTAGGAATTGTTGGGTCACATGGCAAGTATATTTAACATTAAGAGATTCTGCCACATTATTTTATAAAGAGGCTGTGTTTTGCATTTCCATCAATGTGCGAGAGTTCCAGTTGCTCCACATCTTTGTTAACACTTGTTATGGTCACCATTTTAGCTGTAGCCATTTCAGAGGGATGTGTAGTGATATTTTGGGGGTTTTATTTACATATTTCTAATGACTAGTGGCAGTAAGGACTTTTCACATACAGATCATTTGGGGACATGTCTTTTCAAACTTTTACTCATTTTTAAAGTTGAGTTGTCTTCCACTTGACTTTAAAAAATATTTCATGTATTGTGGCTATAAGCCATTTTCTGGATGTGTTTTATAAAAATTTTATGCAATCTATGCCTTGCTTCTCTGTTTCTCTGTCTTTCAGAGAGCAGCATTTCAAAATCTTGATTAATTTGTTCTTAGCAATTTATTAAAGCTTGTGGTTTTGATGTTCTGTTTAAGAAATTTTTGCTAGTTCACTCTCACAAAGATTTTTCTTCTGTAATTTATTAGTTTTATTATACTAAAGTCTTTGATATAGTTTGCATGACATTCTTATGAGATAAGACTTGATATTTATTGTTTTGCATGCAGATATCCCATTGCTCCATCATCATCTGTTGTAAAGACTCTGTTTTGCATTACTTTGGCACCTTGTCAAAACTCAGCAGACCAATGCAGGTCTATTTCTTGACTTTTCTACCCCTGTGATTTATTGTGAATATTCTTACACAAAGGCCATACTGTCATGATTACAATAAATGTGTGTGTCTTGAAACCAGGCAACATAAGCCCTCTAACTTGGTTCTTTTTAAAAACTGGCTTACATGTTTTAGCAACACTGACCTTTTATATACATTTTTAAATCAGCTTGTAATTTCTTCAAAAAGGGGGAAAAACAGTTTTGCATGGAATTACATTGAAACTATAGATCAACTTGAGAAGAATTGTCAGTGATGGTTTTGAACTATAGCCACAAATTCTTCTATGCTTTAAGAAGTGGAGTTATTTCCTCTGCCTTAGAAAATGGACTATATTCAGTGACTCACTTGTAATGGATAGAATATGGCAAAAATGACAGACAGTGACTCCCGAGAGTGGGTCATGAGATACACTATGTTGCCTTCTCTCGGGGAAGGAAGCTGCCATGACATAGGGACACCAAATTGAAGCTGCCTTATGATGAGCTCGATGTGACCAAAAACTACCTCCTGTCAACATCAGCAGTAACTTGCAAGGTGTGTTTTTTGAGCTATATTAGAAGCTTCTCTTCCAGCCCCAGGCAAGTCTTAGCTGAGTGCTGATAGGCTAACATCTTGACTGCTGCCACAGGAGAGACCTCAAGCCTTAACCACCCAACCAAGCTTATGCATAGATTCCAGCCTCACAAAAAAAGAAAAAATAATAAATACTTATTGCTTTAAGCCAGAATTTTGAGTAATTTATTACTTGGTAATCCATAACCAATATAACCATTTTAACAGTGTTAAATCTTCCAATCATGAACGTCGTATGTCTCTACATTATTTAGTTCTTCTTTAATTCTTTCTTGGAATTTTTAAGTTTTTAATGTATAGACCTTTCACATCTTTCCTTAGGTATATTCCTTAGTAATTCTAGGTGGGTTTTTTCTTTTGATACTTCTATAAATGGAGTTATTTTCATAGTTTTTCTTCAATCGTTTGTTGTTGCTGTTATATAGGAATACTGGTTGATTTCTGTCAGTTGCTTTTGTATTCTGCAACTTTGCAGATTTGTTTATTTTTGGTAGCCTTTCTAGAAATTCCTTAGGTTTTTTTATACACACTATGTCCTCAGGAAATAAGTTTTGTTTCTCTGCTTTACTTCTTCCTTTCCAATCTGTTCCTTTTGTTTTTCTTTTCTTACTACACCAGCTAGCAAACATTAAATAAAAATAGTAGGTAGACATCATTGTCTGGTTCCTAGCCTAGCATTGAAAGCAATGAGTTTTTCACCATTGATTTTATTTCTGTAAATCCAAAATCTTTCCAGATCTTCATATTCACATCAAGTATGTTTTTATTCCAACGTGAGAAACAAGTTTTAGCATAAGCCCGTTTCCCCTTTAACTTTGAGGTTAGTCTAGTGGCAAAGTCCTTTGCCTCTCAGTATGGACTAAGCCCTGACATCCCAACCAGTAAGCTGTCAACACACACATTGGTGCAGCTTTTGAGAAGGTTCCTTAAAGCAGACTTTTGCCTTTTTCTTCTTTTCCGAGTTTCTTTTTACTGCTTGGAATTCTGTTCACATGGTTGAAGCTTTTTTAATATGAAGTGGAAAAAAATTCTGTTGTATTCAATTCACTGTTGTTTGGTGTCTTGTGCTTTACCCAGTTGACCTAGCTCTCTAGATACATGGTTTTCCAAAAAGAGAAGTTTAGAGCAGCTTTTGTTGTGCCCAGATCGCGAAGTCCCCAAAGACCACCAAGGAGCCGATTCCGATGTAAACACACGAGGGTCGTTTATTCAAGCTCGAGCAGGGGCACTCAACCGTCACCGATGCAGCGGATCAGGATTGAGAGCCCAGAATTCTAAATCAGCAGGGTTTTTATTGTGGCTACCGCAAGGTTTGGGGATGTTCCATTTAGCAGTTACATGATTGGTTGATATTTAGTAAGCATGGGGGGTTGAGGGGTGGCTACATGTAGAGTTTATGGGAAAAAGGAACAATTAGCACATTGACAGAATGTTCTATAGATAATGGGCCCGGGAGCATCTGTTTTCTGGGCAGACAGAGGATTGAGTTAGGAGCTGTGTCCTTTTTTTATCTGTTGTCCCACAGCAAGGACATTTTATCATTATTTTATGGGCACAAAGGAGACTAGGGGAATAGTTGACTTCAGTGAAGTGGAATTTATGTCAAGGCCACTTCACTGTCTTATTTTAAGATGGAGTCAAACTTTAAAATGGAGTTAGTTAGGTCTCACACTTTCTAAGACAATTTGTTAGAAACATTATGATCTGTCTCTTTCTGTCTCTATTCCAACTTCAGATCTTAAGAGTTGGAACGATATCCAGTGTTTTAAGTGGATACCTCAGAATCTTCCAGGTTAACATCACCCCTCTTCCCTCACGTGAAAAGGAAGAGAGCTATATACAGTGGACCCTTGACTTACGAACTTAATTCATTCCCGAGGGCAAGTTGTAACTCAAGTTGGTCAATTGCCTTCAAAGTCTCTCTCCTGTATGCAGGCTGATCTCAGTGTCCGTAGGGAGACATTGGCCCAGGATTTCTCAACCCCACTCAGGAAACAATGTTGTAATGTTCCTTCCAGAACTTTTAAGGGCTAAATCTGTATCTGAGACCATCTGGAAGCACAAGCGGCCAACATTTGGGTCATAACTCAAGACTTTGGTCATAAGTTAAAACTAAAATTAACCAAAGTTCGTATGTCAGGCCAGTCGTAACTCAAGGGTCCACTGTAAATAGTTTAGTCAGAATCACATTTGTACTTAAATACAAGATGGCAAAACTCTTAGAATAACTGCTAGAAACCACATGGTTTTTAAAAAACAATCTTTTCAAAATTAATCAGAAATAACTTCAGGCACCTCTAATTTACACACACATTCTTTGGGTGATAAATTAAGAAGTTTGCAAAGTTCCTTCCTTCTTTAGCATTTTCAGTGCAGAGTGGGCCTGGGAAATTGTAGAGCTGATTAGGGCAAGGATTCTTCTGTTTTCCTCCCTGCTGTGTTCCAGTGTGTAGAACCCAGCCGGGCACATAATAGTGCCCAGGAAATACTTTTTGGATGACCACAGGAGACCTCGGTCTGTCTATTTTCCTCAGGCCTTGACTGCACACAGAGTTTGTGTGCGGGACCCAGACACAAGAACATTGATTCCCGTGGCTTGTTTCTGTCATGTGGAGACAGTGTCATTCTCCCAGGAAAGCAGCCCCTCGTATCTGTCCAGTTGTCAGTTTAGATGTCAGTTTCTTGAATGTAGGGACAGTGGTCCACAGGGACTCTAGTGGGGCAGCGTACCCACTGGGGTTTTGTTCAACCGATGTTGGCTGGAGAAAGAGCTCAGCACCAGGGTCTCATTGGCAGGTCATGGTTTCTCACCTTTGCTTGCTGTGGTTACAGGGGACAGTTGAGGTTGACTCTCTGTACTCAAGAGAGTTTGCTCATTTTCCGCCTGGTAAATTCTTTATTTGCCTAATGAGCATCATTTAGTTATTCCTTTTAAAAAAGGATTGATATTCTCAAAAACCTCCATGAATATGCAGTTATGTCCACGTTTACTAGTGGGTCAAAAGAAAATTATTTCCTTCCATTTGTTTTCTTCCCGTTAGTCTTATGAGGGAATAGCAGTGCCCCCTGCTTCTGGCCCAGAGCCAAGACTGGGTCTTCAGCCTGTCTTCTCAACAGGATGTGAGCCAGAATGTTTTCTGGTCTCCCGACCTCTGTGTCCCTTTTCCTAACCAATGTTTTTGATTTCTGCACCAGAGTACTGTGATTCTGGCCCTCGCCAGCCTTCTCAGACAGCCTGTTTGTTCCTTTTGCTTTATCTGCTCATCTCCTGCCTCCTTCTTTATCTGTGGAGGACATAGTTCCTCCGGTTACTTTCCCTGGCCAGTTGACACGAAAACCCCAGTGTATGGTTTTGTTGTTTTGTTTTTCTGTTTTGTGTTTTGCAGCACTGGGGATTGAATGCAGGACCTCTACCACTGAGCTAATATTCCCAGCCGTGGGCTATTTTTAAAGCCTGCTTTTTTTTTTTCTAACAAGATTTCAAGAAAATGATCTTATTCAAGTATCAATACAAGAATGATTTATGGGATAATGAGAATTAAAATTAAAAGTAATATATAAATGTATAAATACGAAGTGATGCTCTCAATATTTTTGGTAGTAACTAGGTAAAATTTTAATGCAGTTACTCTTCTCCCATTTTGTCATGAAATAGAGGGGTGTGATTATCAAATGTTTATGAGAAACTAAATTTTTAAGCTCTCTATACTTTAACCCTTTATGAATGTCTACAGCATGTTACAGTAGCATTTTGTGTGACAACTCAGGGTCATGCGGTATGCCAGAGGCGTGGCCCAGCGAGCGCTTTCCTCCTGCTGCTGCTCTGCACACGAGATCGTCATCTCTGATTTCACTTTAGCGTCTTGGTGCACGGGAGACTGCTCCACTTGTAGTAGTCAGAATCAGTGCAGTCTTTTATACCTTGCTTCTTTATACATACAGTTTTTAATTTAAACCTCAAATATTCCTCATAAATTTGAGGATTGGCATTTGTATTCTAACAAAATACTGCCATGATTTTATTTGGAAATACATTGAATTTGTATTAGTTTGGTGAAAATTGGTATCTTAACAACTTTGCATCTTCCCATTCATGGATAGTGGTATCTGTACCTACAACTAGGGTTTTGGGGTTTTTTAAAATATCTCTTTCTATACTTTGTAAGTTTTTCTCTATCAAGGCTTCTGTAATCTCCTTTTATTTGTTTGTTTAATTTTAGTATCTTTTTTGCTGGTATATCTCTGGTTGCTTATAAGGATTTCTTTTTGTCTTGCTACAGTGTGTCTAGAAGTAAATTTCATTTCATTATCCTTCTGGAGACTAGCATTTCCGGTCTGAGGATTTATATTCCTTACTAATTCTGGAAACCCTCGACTGCCATTTCTTTGGTTGCAGCCCCTCTCATCCATGCGCCCCTCTTGCTGTGGGCTCCTGGCTCAGACCCAGCTGGTGCCTGCCCTGCAGCCCCCTCCATCTCACTGTGGAGGAGCAGGGTGGATCTGAGGCTGTGCTGGCTGTGGGGAGAAGTGGGCTGCTTCCTCCTGTGCCCTCCCCGGCCCCTGGCTCAGATCCCTGAGCCTCTGGGCCATTTGCACTCGCTCTCCCTGCCCACTAAGTGGAGTACAGATGCTTTTGAGGTGCACTAAACGTGGAGTGTCTTTCTGTTTTCATTCTCTGTTGTTTTATAGAGGAGCAACACAGAAATTATTTGAAGCCAAAAGTCCTCCACCCTCCACTCTTCCACCTGCTGTCTGTCTTTTGTGTGGACAGCTGCCCAGACATTCTGATAAAGTCATCAGAGCCTGCGTGCATGGATGGGCCTCTCTCCATCTTGCTTGACTGTAAGCTGTGTTACACAGAACAGACTGTTTCTCTCTGCAAATGCTGTTCTTTCTGCTTCACTGCTGCTCACCCCTCCTGGTTTCCCTCTTGTTCCGTGCCCAGCCTCTTCTCAGAGTTCTTTACTGGGATCTCCTACTCTATCCATCCACACAGTGTGGGTTGGCAAACAGCTGGGTTCATTCTCCTATCGTCTCTTCTGTAATACATCTTCTACCACAGGGTCATCTTGTCCAATCCCACTAGCCTACGTGCCATGGTATATCCAGAGGCTCCCAAGTCCTTACCTCTGCGTAACTGTCCCCTTGAGTTCCAGATTTGTATATCCAGCTGCCCACTTAATAGCTCCACTAAGATGCCTAATGAATTCTTCCAAGCTGCCTCCTCCATAGCACTGGCTGTTTTCTCACCTGCAGTTTTCTTATTCTTCAGTTCCTGGGCACCCCTTCATCCTTAAGATCTTTGTTCAAGTATCACTGCCTCTGAGGACTTCCCTGGCCACCCCACTTAAAGTGGGTTCCTATTCCAAGTTCCTTCATAGATCTTGTCTGAGATTGGTTTGTGCATTCCCTAGTTTATTGTCTTTTCTCTAGATTGACCACTGTTACTTCTGTGGGTGTGGGGAACCTTATGTATCTTGTCCCTGCAGTATTTGCAGTACAGGAGCTGAATAAACCCATGCCTTATTAATTTAAATTGCATTAATAAAACATTAATGTGTACTTTTCTCAAATGAGGCACAAAGTTGTTAAATGCTTTATTTGGTATAGATAACTTCTTATCCTAAGAATTAAAGATTCTTTTACAAAGGCATAGCCGTAGTTATTTTTACCTAGAAAACTACAGGGAGTCTTGAGACTCCTCTTTGCATATACATTTCCTTAAAGATGAAAATACATTTGTAAAGAGAATTATTAGCTGCTAACTAATATTGATGAAGAATTTAAACATCTAGAAAACTCAATACAGTACTTGAAAAACTGATTAAAATACTATGTGAAGAAAAGCCAAGGTTATAGGTCGTCTTTATTTTCTGATGAATATATTATGTGATGGAGTCAGTGCTTGACATCGGAACAGTTTTCTGCTGATGTCTCTCAGATGTCCCTCCACCAGGAGGGATAGCCACAAAGCTAGTACAATGTGGAATTGTTTGGCTAATCAGATCTTTTATGGCTTTAAAAAAAAAGATGAAGATGTTAATTTTTAATTTTTTACCTGTACTTTATTAAATGGCTAAGATTTTTGCCATCTCCTTATTGAATAAAAACAGTTTTGTTTCCCTGTGTAAATTAAATTTTTGTTAGTTGTTATGCTTAGTATTCCATAACTTGCTCAGAGTTTTTGCTTTTCACCTAACACTGATAAAACTAAGAGAAATACCATCTGGAATGTTTTGCAGTTATTAGTTTCTATGTTGAATATACTCTTTAAATCTTTATTACATCTAAACAGTCCAGTTGGTCTTTTTTCTTTTAGATTTCCGGTCTGTGCTATGACAGCAAAATGTTCCAAGTTCACCAGGTGCTCTGCATCCCCAGCTGGATGGCCCAGTTATTCTCCTGGACACTGGAGCCCATCTTCTCCTCCTCAGAGCCCAGCAATGAGGCCAGAGTCGGGATGGGAGCCACCGTGGATATCCAGAGGCAGCAGAGAATGGAGCAGCTCGACCGGCAGCTGATGCTCTCTCAGTTTGCACAGGCGAGGCGACAGAGACAGCAGCAGGTAACAACTGATGGCTTACAGTGTGAAGTGCAGGCCTAGCTAGCTTTCCTCCTGTGATGGGGACTGCGTGTTATTCCTGTGCTTTGTGATGTGGATTTGACATCTTTCCAGACAGAATGTAGGTCTCCGGTGGTATTGTTGGTTGTTTTTAAAGGGCAAAAAAATAAATTGCAGCTGAACTATTGGTCAGACTGGACATTCTTGTTCCACTTATATTAGATAAGGATTATTTCTTAGAGAAACACCAACCTAGTTAACAAGATAGGATATTTATCTGTGTGTATAATCTTTTAAAAGCCACAGTGTCTTCCTGTTAAAATTCTAATCATGTGCTGCATATGAAGTGTGAAGCTTCATGATTTTCCTTGTTTGAAGTGAAGAGAATATGAAAGTAAAACAATTTTAGGAAAGCAACCAATGAATAAATCTGATAAATGCCATGTTTTCTTAGCTTGTAATCAAGTATTGTATATTTATCTACAAATACCTCACTGTGCAAACAACATGATACTATGCTTATCCTTCAAGGGAAGCAGGAAAGAAGGGTTACCATGCCTAGGCCAGAACCTCAGGCCTGATCTTCCTTGGACACCTCTATGACCAGCACACTAGGCTCTTCGTTTCTTGCCTCTGTCTTCTTTACTCTCTGGGGTGCTGGGAGATGTGATTCTCTCCTGCCATCCCTGCATCCTGCCAGCCTGGGGTGCAAGAGGTAAGTCTGCAGGTCTTGTGACAGCTGGGAGAAATAAAGTCAGGTCTGACATCTTTGAGTCCCATGTGGGGTGTGAGTCTCAGAGTTTATATTGGGATAGGAGGAAAGGCCAGGAGAGAGAGAGAAGTGAAAGTTGCTGCCTGGAGATGCATTTGAATCTGAAGTGACTCTGGAACATACGGTAAAGATAGCCAAGTGATATCTAAGGATGGAGGGTGCACATCACTCCGTTGGAATCTGAGCTGAAGGTATAGATGATGGAGTCAACTCTGCAGAGATGAGAGCTGAACGAAAGGAGCTAGGTGAGTTTTGTAAGAGAACTATGTACAAGGTAGAACAGGTTGTAGAGGAAGCCTTGTGTTTGCTAGGAGATAAATCCTGCAGGGAAATGGAAGAATGAGAAGACAAAGAATGTGGCCTAATGGTAACAGACAAGGAACCCAGCAGGGCCTGTCTACTCAGATTCTTCTTGTCTCCTCTGTGTAGCATTCCTTCCTCCCAGATATGGAACAGGACCCCTGGGGAATGAGGGTCGCCGAAGGAGCAGGGAGAAAGTGACCTTTGTAGATTTGATGGCTTGCTTTGTGAGAAAGGGCTCCTATTCTATGACTTATCTTGGGGAAGAGCAATTCAGAGGAGGAGGGACAAGAGACCAGATGATGGGAAATCAGAGACCTTACTCCTGAGGCCTTCCTGTGTCCTTAGGTTCAGAGTCCCTTGGTAGAAAGCACCATACTTTGCAGCATTTTTGTGTTCTAAGGCTCCCAGTCCTGTAGGATTTGGGTCCACCTCATGACCTCATGTAATCTTAATTATCTCCTTAAAAACTCTTGTTTGAAGGGCTTGGGATTTAGCTCAGTGACACCTCGCCTGCCTCGAAATCGCAAGGTCCTGAGTTCGATCCCTGGTACCAGGAAAAAAACAAAACAAAAACCCTTGTTTGAAACACGGTCCCATTGCAGGGTAAGGCTTCACCATAGGACTGTGGGAATCATGATCCAGTCTGTCACACAGCTCCTCCAGGGTGAATAGGACCAGCGGTCTACTTGGCCAGAAGTGGCTGTGTGTCCTGCTTGAGAATGGGCCAGATTGGCTCTGTTGATGGCAGGTTGGATACTCCCCAGTGACAGTAGCTAGATCTGCCTGCATGATGGGGGCCCACACATAGCATCCTTCCTGCCACTGTGGCCCACCCTAGGGCCCAGTGATGGAGTACTGAGTCACTCCGTCTGCCTCGTGTCCAATACTTTTGCTGTGATGGGTCTCCATAGTAGGCACTGGCCTGTAAAACAGCATCACCACACTTCCTGTGTTCCTTTAGCTGTGTCCACTTGCTTCACCTCTTTCCTGGGTTTCCTCGGGCCCTCCTTCTCCATTCCTGACCAGCCAACCAAGTTGGTGACCATACTCAGTAAGTCCGTATTCTGTCTTATTACTTCTCCTTCTGAGCAGATGACTGTTACACCACCCAGCTCTGCCCAGGAGAATTTATTTCCCTCATCACTGCCTTTCACAGACTCCCCCTGAAAGGAACCACAGTGCAGCCAGGATCCCTTTCCATCAATCCATCCATGAGCCAGACTTGACCTTGCATTCTGTCACTTGGTCATCAGGAACCCACCAGCTCATGGCAGTAGGCATGAGCTGGGGAAGGGCAGAGGAGGGTGACACACAGCTCACCTGTGCCCTCAGGCCCTGCTCATGCTGACCCAGTGCCCCATTTCCATCTGACAGATTTCTGCTGGGCCCAGCAAACTGGCTCTTGGTGGGTCTCCACTGCAGACACCAGGCATACCTGGCCCTTGGACAGGCACTAGCAGCTTTCAGCAGGAACGTAATTCTCTGCAGTAGAGGCACATCCTGCCCCCGGACTGTAGGGGCCACATGCAGTTCCTCCCTGGTACCTGGCTACAAATGCCACCCAGGGTCTTTCCCGGCTGCAGAGGCTTAGAATACCACAGGATCGCCTGATGCCGGCCTAAGCCTCAGTTTGTAAAACACCGTATGTTCCTGCCAATGCTGGAGGTTACCACCTGCACTGTCAGCCCTTCCACTCTTATCTGGGTCTCCCCACTGCAGGTCTGAAGCCCAGAGCAGGGTACCAGCCCCTGGGCTCTCACGGGGGCCTTTGTGTTACATGGTCTGCTGGACTCTGTTCACCCTAAGCTTACGGTGCCATCTCATTTATCTGCCCAAACCTCATTAGCTGCTTGAACCTCATTTATACCTAAACCTCATTAGCTTAGCCCCTGCTGAACTTCCTCACTGGGCTGTGTTTAACCTGAGTCCTTATATCGTAAATCACCGTAGAGGAACTCCTCCACAGGCCACACAAAGAACACCTCTGTAAGCCATCTCTGCTGTGTGCGTCCATGAGAACCACAGTCAGCAGTTACACTGGGAAGTGCTTTCTTCTGTTTGGCAGCAGTTCTCTACTTAGTGTTTATATGCTGGGCCTGGTGTAGCCTAGGGGTGGCCATTGGGGTTGCAGCTGTGAAAACAGCCACCAGTTCAGGTCATCATGGAGCAGGATTGCCTTGGCAACCTGTCAGCGGGAAGAGCACTGCCATGTGTGCCAATCACATAGTCTGTACTCTGCATATCTTATCTCATTTTCTTGCCTTGAGACTCGGTACGGGTTTTCCTCCATGGCCTCAATGCTCAGAAGGACAGTGCTTGCCAGGGACGTGGAACTGCTGATGCAGGATCTGGGCTTGGGACTCCACACCCTCTGCCTCAGATCCCTGTATCATGCTACTTTTCTTTTGCCCTTGGCTGGCAGGAAGCTCAGTGCCAGGCTTAAGGTTCAATCAAATCAGTTTTTTAACCCAGACTTAGAACTTTGGTTTCCACCTGCTAAAAGCTTCATGTGTATCTTTTTGTTTGCATTAATGCCTCTGAATCGGTTTGGGTTTTTTGTTGTTGTTTTTTTGTGGGGTTTTTTTGGTACCAGGGATCGAACTCGGGTCCTTGCACTTGCGAGGCAGGCAGCGGAACCACTGAGCTAAATCCCCGGCCAATGCCTCTGCATCTTTTTATTGTAGGCAACCTCAAGTTGTGTTATCTCATTTAAAGTAAATCTATTGTTGGTTTAAAAGCTGTTGGTTTTCAATGTTTTTCATAGCACCCAGAATTTATTTGGTTAAAAAGTCATTCAGTAACTAGTAAACACTTACAGTGACTTGCCTGTAGTTTTTCAATTTCAAGCTTTCCGTGGTTTCCAAGTCTATTTATTGTGTCCCCAGAGAGGTCTTTGCCTCCGTTGTCTTCTATCCCAGTCCAGCAGCTGCCTAGCTGCTCACTGCTGCCCGTCAGCCATGTTCCTCGCTTGGCTCTGGGTGCAACCAGGCTGCTTGAGAAACCCTCACCAAGACTGGGGGATCCCCTGAGGCACAAAAGAAGTGAAGGACGCATCTTTCCATTAACAAATTTATGATAGGCCCCTGGGAGCCCGGGCAGAGGAACCTGGAATAGGTGAACCTCCAGGAACATAGACACACGGTGCTGTGCCCGTGGAAGAACAGCACCATTGCTACAGGCTGATCTGTCCAAGGTTTTGGCGACTGAAGCATGGGCAGGATTTGGATGGGTGGAGAGGACAAGGCTTCTCAGGGAGGGAAGCAGTGTCCTCAGGGAGGGGACAGTGCGGTCCTGGACAGGAAGGACCTCCTGGAGCCTGTGTGAGAGAAGTGTGGTGGGGTACTCCCTGGGAAGTGGGAAATCACGGGCAGCTGACCAGGGAGGGGGTGTTAAACCAGATAATCAATTTGGGGTTTGATGCTGGAAGCTGTAGAAAGTGGTTCACTCAGTAATAAAGATAGGACTCTCACCTCAGAGAATCACATCATATTGCCATGTAGAAAGGTAGACAGGCAAGGAGAGACTACAGAGGCATGGCCAGCTAGAAGGTGATTTAAAAATCCATCCCTCATCCCGAGTTTGATCCCCGGTACCAAAAAAAACAACATCCAGCCCTCAGATGTTGGATGGTGCCAGTCTTTATGGGACTCCTCTTCCCCTGTCCACTGCCTGGACAGGCCATTTCCGGACTCTGACCATCTAACTGCTCCCGCCAGCCCCACAGGGGATGACCCCCCAAGCCACGCCCTTGCTCTCTGTTAGGCTTGTGGCTCCTAATCTAGATGAGGAACTGGGCCTCCTTCTCTGGGCTCCAGGCCTCCATATCCTGCCAGGCGCTGGCCATCTCCACTGGTGTTCACAGGCACTTGAAATTCACCATTTCTTTGCTAAATGTGCCTCTCCTCACTCCCCACCTTGGCAACAAGCTCCATCACCGCCTGAAGGCCCACACGTGAGGCTTCTCAGGGGACGATTCCCACTCAGCATCCGTATCCCTTTCTGTCCATCCCGGGGAGCTCCTTGATATGTCGATCATTCCCTTCCTCACCCTCCCCACTGCCTTGGTCCAGGCCCACATCATCATTTGTGTGGGTTCTGGTAGCAGCCTCTGTCCCCATCTCTGTCACCACCTGTCTCCCCACCTCCCTGTGGTCCAGCCACCTCTGTGAAACCAAGTCTGATGCTTTCTGTCCCACTGAATGTGCTCCGTGGCTCTCCATGGCTGTCAGGGTAGTTAAGAAACAGGCTTCTGCTTAGCCACATCTCCTTTCTGCAGCCCACAGCAAACCGTGCTGAGCTGTCTGCAATTCACTAGAGCCGTGTGCCTTTCCATGCTCTCCTGACTTCACCTCTGCCCTTTTCTCGGTCTGTGACAAGCCTGCCCTGTGACAGCCTCTTCACTGCACCACTGCGCCACAGACTCCTCTCCACTCTGCAGTATTCCTGCCAAATGGGACCTCCTCTAAGAACCCTTCTGCAGCCTCCCATTGGGATCCTGAGGCTCCTTCTGCTCAGTGGCCGCTGACCCAGTCTCCTAAGGATAACTTCCTGTCCCCACCAGTGTACCCTGGGATGGAAGACTTTATTTGCATCTCATTCTGTAAATTATGCTGGGCACATAGTAGGAACTCAGTATATCTTTGGGAGAATCAATGAGTAGATATGAGCACAATTAGTATCAACAGAATGACTTCACCTAGTAAGGCCTGCTGAATACAGGATGAATGGAAAGCAAGCCAAGTCTGTATCTGGGCAGTGTGAAGAGAAGGAATGCAGGCACTTTGGAGGACAGAGAGCCTGGAGAGGAGGTTGTTCCAGGAGAGTGAGGGGACAGCCAGTAGTAGTCACACCAACATCTGTTAGGGCTGCTGTTACCATGGTAATTACCAGCTTAGGCTGTGGAGAACATTTCTCATCACCATATAGCACCTGCTGATTTCACAGCTCCAAGGAGCAGTGTGAAACTCTGTAGGCCTTGCCTCCTCTGGAGCTGGGTCCCCAGGGTGTGGACAGGTTCAGGGGCCCAGGGACCCCTGAACAGGTTCATCAGTTCAGCAGTGTGGTAACAATCCAAAAGCACTTCAGCCTCTCATGGATCTTTCTGGACACTTCCACAAGTGGTCACCATCGACAAGGTCCTGGACAGTTGTCTCAGGAGCTCGTGGTCATGAGAACTGGGTTCTCCTACCTACAGTTGCCGCAGTCTGTGACATCTCCCAAGTCTGGGTTGTCCTGTTCTGTACATTCACACAGGGGCAATGTGTCAGGCACATGAACTCTGCTCTCTTAGCCTCACACTCCCCTGACACAGTTGCCAGATGCAGAGCAAGAGACATCCCAGTCACCTTGCTGCTTGCATCTGGGGACCCTTCCTCTGCTGGGCCACTGCCTGACTTTTCAGGGGCTTATGCTGTACTCGTCCTGGCAGCATAGGAGCTCGTCAAGGACGGGAACTGTGCACTTGACTCACTTGTGCCCCTCTTGGCTCTAATGCAGGGCGCTGCCCACGTGGGTACAGAAGACACTGTCCGTGCCTCCCAGAATTTGGCAGCTTCTGGGGAAGATGACACGGCAGGAGCAAGGGCCAGGGCTCTGCTGGAGTTCAAGTGTGGCCCTGAGGCACCAGTGTGGCTGCGGCCATTCTCCCTGAGGCTCTGCATGGCCCAGTGTGCTTGAGGGGACTTTGAAGAGGCCAACACTGGGGTCCTCATCCAGGCACTGGGACCCTGAGGAGAAGCATAGGAGCCCCAAACAGCTGTGGGGACAGCAAGGATTTGCATTTTCCTGAGATCAGCGTTGCCATAGGAATGAAGCAGGAAAAGAACAAAAGCCAGGCAGCAGGGCAGAATTGGGGGTTTTGTCTGTAAGAAGTGGATCATTGAGGCCTTTGAAGCAGGAGAGTGAGTCAGTTTCATCTTTTAGAAAGATTGCTCTGGCTGTACTGTGACTGTCGAGGGAAATGGTGATGCCAAGGGAAACAGAAAGGAGGAAGAGGAGCAGTTGGGAGACAATGGCAGTTCTCCGTGTCCTCAGGACATTTGTGGTGATGAGGTAGCGCTTGCTGTGTGAGTCACTGAAAGACCAGGTCAGGCTTCACCAGCTCAAGCCTCCGGAGCAGCCTTCAGAATCCCCTGCCCAGCAACTGCAGGTGGCCATGTGGTGACCTGCTCATTCTGTGAGCCTTGATGGAGGAATCCTTGGGATACTGTAAGAGTAGAAGAAATACATGTTTGGCCTCTGCCTCTGGTTCCTGGAACACAGCACCTAAAATCCTTAGAAACTCCACAGAGAACAGTGTCATTTTGTGTACCGGTGAGATACTAGGCCCTGTGCAGCCTCCAGATGTGGAGCTGGTTGCTGGGGGAACCAGCATTTTGATGAGAGGTTTTGACTGTTCGGCCCCACCCTTCAGCTGCCATCTTGAGGAGAGGGATGAAAGGTTCTGTAGCCATTGGTTTACCCAGTCATGCCTTCCTAGCAAAGCCTGCATCAAAATCCCACAGGCCCTGGTTAAGAGTGGTGTAGACAGCTGAGGGCATGGAGGTTCCTGGAGGATCACGCCCCAGAGAGGGCAAGGAAGCTCCTCCCTTTCCCATGTGCCTTGCTCTGGGTGTCCTTTCCATCTGGTTGTTCATCTGCACCCTTCATGATAAACACTTTATAAAATGAGTAACATTTCCCCATGTTCTCTGAGCCGTCCTGGCAAATGAATCAAACCTGAGGAGCAGGTTGTGGGACACCAGTTGTCAAAAGCAAAAAATCTGAGGCTTGGGATTTGCATCTGAAGCGGAGGTAGGGTGGTGGGACTGAGAGGTGACCTGTGGCATCTGACACCAGCTCCAAGTGGATGGTGCCAGAATCAAGTTTTGAGGCATCCCAGTGGTGTCCACTGGAGAACTGCTTGGGATGTGGGGAGACGCAGCACGTCGGTGTCAGAAGCACTGCCCTCACGAGGTGTGAAAGTGTTAAGGAAAAACCGATTTGATGTTTTTCCTCACAAACCCATATGCTTGCAGTATAGAGCAGCACGATATAATGAAGGAGCACTTAGGGCGCCGACCCTGCACTGACAGACTAAACAATCTATCTGATACGGCTGTCATGAAGGCTTTTAAATTTATTAAAATTATTTTATGTGTAAGAAGGATCTTTCAAATATTAGTTACTGCCATGGTTTTGGGCATCTGTTTTGTGGCTCCCAGAAAGTTTGAGAGGTAGTCCCAATTTGGGAGCTAACCTGATAGCTGTTACTCTTAATGGTTCTATCTTCTGGAACAAGGGTTGACGCTCTATGGTCTGTGGGCCAAACCACCTGTTTTCTCTAAACCAAGAATGGTTTTTACATTGTGAATTAAGTATATTTGCCTGCACCATAGCCTCAGTTTTGCTACTTGGTCTTCCGAGGCTAAAACTGAAGCCCTTCTGGCCCTTTCAGAAAAAATTTGCCAACAGCTGCCCTCGAAGCTTATGTAACCAGCAGCTTTCAAAGCAACTTTTTCATTAGGAAATCTGAAATCTCTGGGTTTGGTCATCTGTTACCTCTGTGAACCACCACTTTCTTTGTTGGCGGATAGTGAAAATGTTATACACCATGACCTAAGCTTGAGAATAAAACGTACCATATTTCTGTAATATCACTGTTTAACTTTGAAGCAGAATTAAGGTGAAGCCCTCCATGAATGAACCATGCTTGGTGGTAAGCCAAGTGGAAAGTTTCCCAGCAAAGCAATGGAGTCACTGATGTCAGTGTTATGGCCCGCTTTGCCTTGGCTGCCTGCTGCTTCCTGGTTGAGTTCCACCTCTGTTTTCAGTAACCAGACTTCTGTTACACCTGCCGAGACAGAAGACGTTGGTGCCCCAAACATCTCACCATCATTCACGCATGCAGTTCAGTTATTTTCTCAGGTTTTGGTTGGAGTGAATTAGCTATGTTCTCTCACCTACCCTTAGTAACATTTTGTGGCTGTGAGAATTGTTTCTCTCTTTACCCACCCCAGCAACAGTTGTTAAGTATATCAAACACATGCGTTCTTATGAGTCATACCTGCCTTGCAAATCAGGAACACTCCTATCATTAATCAAGTCATTTAGTAAAATATTTCTAATAAATGTCCTTGGCGTATTTGTAATAGCTTTATTGAGATGATGAGTTCACATACGTATAATTTACTCACTTGAACCATACAGTTCATTGGGTTTTTCTTTGGTTTTTTTTGGTACTGGGGATCGAACTCGGGTCCTTGCGCTTGCGCAGCAGGCAGCAAAACCACTGAGCTAAATCCCCGGCCCTGGTTTTTAATATATTCAGAGTTGTGCCACCCATCACCACTATCCCTTTTAGAACATTTTAGTATCCCCAAAAGAAGTTTTGTCCCCATTAGGGGCCACTCCTTAACACTCCTATCTGCCCTGCCCTAGGCATCCACTAATCTGCTCTCTTCTCTGTAGGCTTGCCTGCTGAGGATGTTCTGAACAAATGGCAGCACACATTAGCTGGTATGACTGGCTTTCACTTAGCATCACGTTTTCGAGGCTCACACATATTGCAGCAATCATGATTTTCCCTCAGCATGTTTTAGAGAGCAAGAGCCACCTAAAAGAGCTTTATGCTGGCAGGTGCCACACCGCTGTGTGGTTTCCAACATTGCCTCTTGGGCCAGCTTTCAGAGGAACCTGCCTGTAGCATCTTCGCCTCACCAGCATTGCCATTTCCATTGGCATCTATTCTACAAAAGAAACTCACTGCTGCCCACCGTGTGCCAGGCCAGGCTCTGGGGAGTGTGGAGAGAACAGATGGTGTGATCCTTCCTGTCCCTGAGCTGAGAGGGGAGGGAGACAGAGACACACACACACACCACAAGACCACTTTTGCTTTTCCCCTTCGCTCTTTCACTTTTTGATCCAGTTTGATTTGAAAACCGTCTCATCAAATTAGTGTACTTCTTTGTCAACAAAGCAGCCTAAGCAGGTAGAACTAGTTCTTTTATGACTTTCTTCTTTCATGGGTATGTAAGTGTGTAGTATGAGATGTGGAATAAGTTACTAGTGCTTAGTTGATAAAAATCTGCAATTAAATGAAATTCAGGTGCAAGTACTGTGTTTTGAAGTGAAGTTGAACCCGAGCTGTTTATCTCAATCTGTACCTCCTTGCAGAAACTACTGCTATTTCTGGTGCTTTTTCAGTTGTGCATACTGACCTTTTTGACAAAATTCAGCACAGAAAGATAGAATCGATCAAAATTCTGATCCTTTTCCAACACTGACTCAAAAGTGACCTCCAGAAAATCATTTCTATTTTCCATTCTGCCTCTATTTTCCTTCCATTCTTCATGAGAAAGAAGAGCGTCATACAGTCTCATGATATGTAAGGGAACAAGTAAATGATGATGTACTCTACATTTTAGTAATATAAAAGTTAGAAGCACCTGCGCATGGTAGCACATGCCTGTAATCCCAGCACTCTGGGAAGCTGAGGCCGGAGAATCACAAGTTTGAGTCCCACCTGGACAACTTAGTGAAACCCTGTTTAGAAAATAAGGGAAAAGCAGTCCTAATTGCTTTCCTTATTTTTTCTCCCTTTGATCACTTATTAATCCCTTTTTAAAATTCTGAGTTTAGAGATGTACTATGAAGCAATATAATGTTTAAACATAAGTATATTGGAAAAATTATCCTTACAACCACTTGTGAAATGTTTTCTTCTCTATGGGTTTTGAAAACCAGAAAACATTTGTAATACAGAACAGACCACAAGAGTATCCATGAGCATCGTAGGCAAAATCCTTCTGACATCTCAAGAAGCCTTGGATTTCAGGGATGCCCTGCCTCCTTCCACTGCCTCGTGTTCAGAGCCTAGAGCTGTGGGTGACAGACGTGGTTTTGCGAATACAGCATCTGGAGGCCAAGAATTTCCAGAGTTGTGAGTCATATTGCCTGCCCAGATTGAAGCACCGATTAGCTGTACTGAGATTTGTCACAGTCCATCTGAAGAGCAGGCAAGATATATGCATATGTGTAGGGGCCTGTTCTGCGGAATCGGCAGTCGGTGGTTCAGATCCTGACTTAGGACAGGAAAGGGACCACACACCACTCCACTGTGCATGCCTGCGTCCTCGCCAAACGCTGCCACTGCTGTGGCTCTGGTCCAGATGGTTGCCCAAGGAGCTCATTCTGCATGGAGAGAAGGTGGAAAGATCGAGACCCATGTCTGCCTAGGGAACCTACCCGTGGCAGCTGCATGGGGTACTGGACAGCTGGGACAGTGAAGACCAGAACTACTAGGCCTTCAGGATGCTCTGGTGTCCCGATGAGACAGAGGCAGCACATAAACTCATGTCAGGACATGCAGTCCACCAAGCCCGTGTCACAGCTGAGGACACCCAGCCTCAGGATGCTGTTCTGCTTTGAACTGGCAGCCTGACTGTTCTGTTAGATGCTGGGCGGAGACGAAGAGCAGGAGGGACCCACACGGGTGAAGAAGCAGCTATTACAGATGTGTAATAAGAGTTGGACCTGCACGGATGGGTTGGGTAGGACAGTCCCGGAGTGGGAGCTGGGGCTGACAGCACAGGCATAATCTGCAATGGATGGGGCACACCAGCGAGCCGAAGGAATGTGCTGGGGCAGGTGAGAGAGAGTTCAGGATGGGGCTGGGGTGGACAGACATCGGAACAGGGCAGCATGTCTTGGTTGTGGTCCTGAGAGATTTTCAGTGGAGGCAATGGTGTTTCAAGAGGCTCAGGATGCAGATTCACCCACAGCAGTGTGCAGATTGGCAGGGAAACATGAGCTGCCATCATGTTACCCAGGGATCCGTGGCCAGATCGCAAAGTGGGATGACAAGGACCTAAACAGTGGCAAAGAACAAGCCACTTCAGAGGAAAACTGAGTAGCCTTTGAGAGCTAGGAGAGAGCCAAGTCCAAGGAGCCACCCAGGCAGTCCAGATGGCGTTAGACTGGGGACCTGGTGTCAGCCCATGCAGCGAGCGAATGAGAGACATTGCCTGAAGACACAAAAATGGATGAGCCGCCAAGGAAGAGTCATAAAAAAGAGATAGGAACCCTTGAGTAATCCTCGATCTCATTTTTTTTTTTTTTTGGTACTGGGGATGGAACTCGGGTCAACCACTGAGCTAAATCCCCGGCCCAATCTCATTCTTAATAATGAGTTTCACCTCTTTTCTTTCAAACCACTTACCAGAACTGATTTTAATTTTGACTTGTACTTAATAATTTTGTGTAGAAAATTACTCTGTTAGAAAAATAAAAACACTGCCCACAGTTTGGCCGATGAAGGAATAAAGGGAAGGGGAACAAACGATAGGAGGCAGAAATGAGTAATGCTCACGCTGGGAGATACACTTTCATTCATATTTCTTCTAGGAACCTGTATTGCAGTTGTAAATTACTGTAACTTGTGTTCAGTGTTCACGAGCAAGTAAGTCAAATTAAGACCATAAAGAAGTGTTAAGAACTGGTCTGGTTGAGAAGCTCCTTGTCCCCTCATGCTGCCCCACCCTGTCACCATGCCCTCAGTGGAAAGACTGAGCATTTCTGTCCCCCAAAACCAAACCAGAAAAATAAAAAGGTCAGGGCATCTCTGGTCTGACTGTCCCTAGAGAGGAGCCAGTCAGCCTCTGAAAAACAAATGAAAGGGCCGGGGATTTAGCTCAGCAGCACCGCACCTGCCTTGCAAGCACAAGGTCCTGCAAAAAAAAGGAAAAAAAAAAAAATGAAAGCCAGGAGCATTGCCTTGTCACGTGGCTCAGGCTGCAGTGTGCTCAGTGTCACACTCAGCCATCACAGCCCATCCCTCATGGGAGGAGCTCCAAGGCCAGGGAGCCACAGGCTGTGCCCAAGGTAAAGGGCAAGGCTGACTGGGATCCCTGCCACTCTCTCAGTCCTTCCCCCCCTCACATCTGTGGCTCCCCACACAGGAATTTTCCAGGTCCTCTACCTGTTGAATCAAAGGGAAAATAATGTCTTTTGGGTTTGCAGCTGATTGGAAACTCATTTACCCTGTTGTCAAGATGATACCTATGTCTCAGGAGAGACAGCCATGTCGCTATCTCAGGCTTCTCAAGAGAATGTCACAAAACCAAGGACACATCTGCCAGCTGCAAACCAGGTGAACAACCCTCGAGGGGCCCTTGAGTTACACCCTGGGCTACAGTATAGCCTCCTGGGAGACTAGATGCCTCTGCACCCCTCGCCTCACAGCCACCCCCAGTTCAGCCCCTAGAAGCCTGCCCAGAACTCTGGCCACCTAGCACAAAAAAGAGGAAGCAGCAGCATGGCCGAGGACAGCAGTGTCATTGGAAAGCCCCCTCTCCTGAGACGAAGGCTGTGAACCCTGACAGAAGGACACATCGTCTGTCCTGTTCTTGCCACCGTGGGAACCGCCTTCTGTTTTGCCGAGAACAACGGTATGATTTGAGTGCTCTGAACCCCCAAACTGGTCAGCAGGATGAATGAACCACACAAACAAGTGAAACTGAGAGCTGTTAGGCGAGCCCCAGGGTTCTTATCATGCAGGCTTCGAGTTTCCCTGGTACATCATTTCCTCCAACACCTGCGACGCCTGCTGCTGAGCAGCACAGAAAGATAGAGTAGCATTTTCACAGTGCTTTTCATGGTACAGATGTAAGGATGGCACCCCACATGGTGTGATGAGACTCAGTCCTCCGTGTTTTTCTCCTAAGTTTCATATTTTTACAGCATTACCAATGGTTTTTTTCAAATACAGGCTAGGCCTTATTCTGTGCCTTACACTGTCCCTCCTGTCTCTTACCCAGCTCACGAATGTGTAGCTAGTGTGTGTGTATGGTGGAGGCAGTAGGCTTTGGGTTTTTTGATGTTGGTTGGGGTTTTTTTTCCAGTTTTGCCAGGACCCTCTTGCTCATTGGCAGCCTGGGTAGCTTTTCTTTCCTCTCTACTAGTAGCTCTTCCTCCTAGTTCTATTGAAGTACCTCCCACCTTGTCCATAGAGCCTCCTGTTCAGTTTCTAATGTACGTTTGTTTTGTCAACTCAGCTAAGCTCTTTCAGTTTTAGGAAATTAGTCACTTCTCTGGGTCACAGCCCTGTTCACCTGGCCTCAGGACAGCTCGCTGCACATGGGAAATAAATGAAGCTAAGCATATTCAGACTCACCCTGAAAGCTGCAGTGCCCTCCAAGTGCTGGACACATACAAAGAATTACAGATACCATTTTACATGAGGAGCTGCCCTCTGTGGCCTCACTGTCCCCACCAGAGTCTCCCACAGGGGTTCTTTGTAACAACTGGTCTTGTGTGAGAGGGAGAGGGTGCCCATGTCCTTGAAGAATGGATCAGAGTTGTGCTTTATGAACCTCCTTGCTTTGGCCCTACCACCCCTTCCATCTCACCTTCTTTATTAACGTAATGCTTCAGGCTCCATAACACAGCTAACTACCAGGTTGTTAAGAGACCCCCATGGAACAAAATTCTGCAGTATGCAGAGTCTGCTGTGTATTTGTCCATTCATTTCCCCAATCAGTGCAAGTTTGCTGAGTTCTCACGTGTGCCAAGGTGGACACTGGGCTAAGTGGACACCCAGAATTGGACGGATAGTCTCCACCCTCATGGACCTGATGGCCTGTGTCAGCTTGCAGTAACATAGGATGTGCTGAGTGCTGTCCTCAGAAAGGTACGGTGACATTCGGGAGCACATGACAGACATCCTGTGGGCTGGGACCAGACCTAACGGAGACATTTCAGTTGTGTCCACGACACAGTCAGGACCTGTTGACCAGTGTCAAAGCAGGGTCTCTGCAGTCATCTGAAAAGCCTCTTTGTGTGTGCCTCCTTTTTTTCTGTCTATACATGTCAGGATTTTCTTTATATACTTCAAAAACCAATGTAACAATTGCATGGAGAAGCAGATATGAAATTCCAGCTGCAGTATCTTCAATTCAGTCTGACATTAAAGAGATTTCCAAAAATAAAAAACAGTGCTACTCTTGTCGTTAGTTCTTTTCCTAGTTTGGAAAACATGGTTCTTTTTCATTAAAAGAAAAAATTTTAGCAACGAAGAAGTAGGCGATTGTTAGGTAATAACTGTATTTGAATTAATAAGGCAATGGGGAGCTATTGAAAGACTTTTAAGTAGAGGAGGGACACACAGTGAGATCTGCATTTCAGAAGTTTCTCTGGACCACTGTTCCTTGACAGTCCTCTAGAGGTGTGGGAGGTGCGAGACAAGTGGATTCAGATGTGTAGGAGTTAGAATTGGCAAAGCCTGCGGATCTGGCATGTGCAGTGGATGGACATAGAGGTTGCTTCCCAAGACCAGGAACTCGGGAGGAGACAGGGGCTGCAGGTGAGTCTGGCTTGCCACGTGTTCCGTTTTATATTGGGTGTCTCTGGAGCATTTAGATGGAAATGTATCCAGGCATAGTTGGCTCTGTAGCACTGAGCCATGGCATCTGGATTTAGTTTTCACCACACAGACGGTGACCAAAACCCTGGGGAATGAACATGGGAAGAGGGAAGTGCTCCTGAAGCAGAACCTTAGGGGAACTACTATGTGAAGATGAGGAGTAGGAGAAAGGACTCTGGGGGTGCAGAGAAAGAGAAGAATGTGTGATTTCACCGAAGCCCAGAGAAGACAGAGTGTCGGGGGAGCTGAGTGGGTCCTGGCACTGCCGGAGGTCACCCCCGGCAGACAGAGCTGAGGAGCTTCCACTGGACTAGAAAAGGGCTTCATGGTAGCTTGTAAGAAAAAGGAGAAGCTACTTAGTGGTTGGGATGCCAGACTATGAGCTTGAGGGCAGGAACTTCTCTTTGTAATTCTCTTTGTAGCTTCGTTGCTGAAGGTATTTCAGGTACATTAGTGGAAACTTGGTAACTCTTAGTTTACTCCAGCGGATGCAGCTAAAACACTCCGGTCTGCCTTTGACCTCTCTCCGTGGAGGTCATCCCCACTGTAAGACGCTTCTGTTAAATCAGGACATTGCCTGGATGTGTAGGCATTCCCTTACGGCCCAGCGTGGAGCTACCCGGCTACTGTGTCATGGTCATAGATGGCCCTTGGGGCAGCTGGGAAGGCCCCAAGTGTCACGCATGTGCCATGAGCTGAAACTTACTGGAATGCCTTGCTGTGTAGCAGGGCTAGTCAGTCCTTGCATAGGGCTTCTGCCCAGCCTCCTCTGTGTCACTGAACGGTCATTCCAGTCTCCTCCCTGGAACAGTGCTCAGCAGGTGGCCACAGACAGCGGTGCAAGTGGCCGTGCCTCTGTATTCTACACATGAACACCTGGTGTGCAGATACAGGCTTTCTGAGCACCAAAGACTGAGAACAAAGGGTACATTTCCCCCAGTGGCTAGTCTTTTTTAAAGTAAGCCGAGGATGCACTGAGCAGTAATGGTAATTTTCTAAGCCATCACATTCAGATGCCACCCTGTGGTTGTGCTCACCATTGCACACTCATGGCACACCTTCTGGGCTGAGGAATTGGCTCAGGCTGCACTGAGTCAGGTTGTGCTTGCCACCTGGAAGTGTGTGCCAGTCTTCCATCCATTAGAGCCCTCCAGGGCCCTGCAGACTGGCTGGGAAGATGAGAAACAACACTGTAAAGCATCAGGCCGGTATGAGAGATGGGCGTAACAGCGAACCACCAATGATCTTTGAGCCATTTTCAGGCTGTTTTTAGGGGTTTTCTCTTTGTTTGTTTTTTTGTACCAGGGATCGAACTCGGGACCTTGCGCTTGCAAGGCAGGCAGGCAGCAGCACCACTGAGCTAAATCCTCGGCCCTTTCAGGCTGTTTTAAATGCTTTGCATGCATCAACTTGTTTAATTCCTATCATATCCCTAGGAGGTGGATGCAGTTGTTCCCATTTTACAGATGAAACACTGAGGGTCAGAGAAGTTTAAAAAGTGCCTCAGGCCTTATTGTAAGAGGCAGAACAGGGGTTTGAACTCAAGTATTCTGGCTCTAGAGACTGCTCTTCCTCACTCAGCTTCCTCTTTTTGTCCCTGTATCAGTACTCCTTAGCATTGCCTTCTTCCTCAAAGTTGCAATAAACCCATTGGTCCTCTGTCTTTCAGTCCCTTGACAAAAATACCTGAGCTCTTCTCTGTTGCTGAAATCATTCCCTTCCTTTAAAATTCAGCTCCAGATTCATGTCATCTCTGGAGGTGCCCCCCAAGCTGTGGCCGCAGTTGGTCAAGGCCACTGGGAACTTTTCTAGCCCTTGGAATGGGTGACTCACAGCATCTTTGATCACGTGCCATCTTGCATTGTTTGGGCTTTCATGTTTCTGGATGTCTTGCCATGCTTCAGGAGACCGTGAGTGAGGAGGAGACTGTGTCTGTCCCCTGCCTGTGGGGCACAAGTGCCCAGGAAAGCCACAGTGAGCCCTCCCGGCCTGGCTCCCATTCCCAAACCTCCCACGCACATCTGTTCCATGTAGCTTCTGCATGATAGGATGTTAAAAACTTCCAGTGCTTCTCAGTTGGAAAACTCATTGCTTATTCTCACAAAACCTTTTGTTTCATCTGAAAATCTCCTTACCAACTAATAACAAATATTTTACAAAACATCTGTTCAAAATGCAAGCTGTTTCCTTCCTCCTTTTTTAAAAAAAAATGTGTGGTTACTGCTTTTGAAGAAGACAAGGCGAAGGAAATGTTTCCTGTTTGTTGAGGCTTGCATTTAACCCAACATCAGGAGCACATGGTATCACAGCACCCTAGAACCTAGAGCTCCTGTAACCCTCCTTCTTTTCAGTACATTTTTACTATTGCAGGAGGAGAGAGATGGGGTTTGGTTTGGTATATTTATGCTTTCGTTCTCCTTTAATAAATGAAATGATACAAATGCATCTAAAGGCGCTTTCCCCTCCCCTCTGTCTTTAGTGAGTGTGTTGTGAATGATGCCCAGGCCTGTTTTTGTATCTTTGTATGTATGTATGTATCAGGACTCTCAGAGGCTTCACCTGGGCCCTTCTTCATTGTGGGGGCTGCCCAGGGTGTGATAGGATATTTAGCAGCATCCTCAACCCCAGTGATGGCGAACCTTTTGGAGCTTTCAGTGATAACAAACAGCCAGCTGTGGCACGTGTGCCACAGGTTTGCCACCATTGCTCTAGCCTAGATGCTAGTAGCTCCCTTCCTCTCCCCTTCCCTCCCCCACAAACATCCTCAGACATTGCCAAATGCCCCCCAGGGGGTGGGGCATAAAGTCACTGCTCTATGTCTGTAAGAAAGATTAAAATAGTTTACTATTCTGAGTATTTTTAAATGTATGTAAATATTTTATATATCTTACAACTTTTCTTTGTTGAACATTGTATTTTTTAGTTTTCTCCATGTAGATCTAGTTCTTTTATCCTACCTGCTTATATAATAGGAGCACTAATTGATTTATTTCCCTACTTAGAAACAGTTGATTTTTAAAAATTGTCTCACTATTTGAATAAGTGTGTCACAGAACGTTCTCATAAATGGCTCCTTCACACCCACAGCTACCTGGAGATGAAGTTGCTGGTTCATAAAATGGGTTTTGCAATATTGTTCCAGGGGTCAATAAGTTTCTAGGTTATTAGGTTTTGCAATATTTCTCTCCAATTCATACACACATCTGCAGTTTATAGAGTTCACATTTCCTTCACATCATTCCCACACGTCCCATTGTTAGACTTTTTATTTTGTCTTGTATGAGACAACTTAGCATTTTCATTTGAGTTTCCCCAATACTAGTGAGACTAAACATCTTTGCAAGTATGCTTTGACTCAGGGTTTCTCTTCTATGAATTCTCTCTGTATATTACCTAAGTCTCCCCTGAGTCATTTATTTTTCTCATTCTTTGTATACTGTAAATACTGTTCTTGTCAGTTACACGTTCTTAACTAACTTTTTATCTTAATCTGTTGTGTCTTCTAACTGTGTTTTTTTGGGGAGGGTGCAGTTGGTACCAGGGATCGAACTCGGGACCTTGCGCTTGCGAGGCAGGCAGTGGAACCACTGAGCTAAATCCCCGGCCCTTTTTTAAAGTCAGCAATTGGACTTTTTAATACAAAAGTTCTCACTGGTAATGTAGTTAAAAGTTCTTGCGGGTAATATAGTTATTTCTAGTCATTGTTTTCTTTGTGGGTTATGCTTTATATTTTTGTTTTAGAAATCCTTTCTTTCTCGAAGACATAAAAATATTTTCTTATCCTAAAAGTTTTAACCGTAGCCATATATCACCAAAATAAAGAAAACTGAATATGGACACTGGTTGTTGTTATGGTTTAGAACTGGAATGTACTCCCAAGGTCTTGGGCATTCAGAGGCTGGGCTTTTGGAGGTGGTTGGATTATGGGGGCACTGTCCTGATTAGTGGATTCATCCACTGGTGAGTTCAGTGGCTGAGTGTGCTGTTGGGAGGTAAGCTTTGGTTGGAAGACGCTGCTCACTGGGGTGTCACCTGGTTGGTATATCTTCCTCCCTGGCTCCTCCCTTTTGTCTCTGCTTCGTGTCATGACATGAGCAGCTTTCTTCCATGGCAGATCCTTCTACCATGCTGTTTCTGCATTTGAGCCAGCCAACTGTGGACTGAACCCACTGAAACTGTGAGCCAAAGTAAACCTTTCCTTTTTTAAATTGTGGTTGTTGGGTATTGTGCCTCAGCCATGAGAAAGTGACTACCAGCTGTCTGTGCTGCAGATTGGAAGGAGCAGGGTATGGATAGATTACCATGTTGTACCTTCTCAGACTCAATTCAGGATTGTGCTAAACCTTTCCATTTCTTTTTTATTTTTGTTTTTGATGTTCTTAGATGGAGTTTATCATTTTCCCCATATGGATCTTGCAAATCTTTCATTACATTTAATTCCTAAATACCCTGAGTTCTTATTGTAGTAAAAAGTGACTTTTTGCACTTACGTTTTCTAAATGAACAAAGTGGAAGGAATGTCGTGGATACTGTTTTTATGTTCTACTCTCTCACTAGTTCTTGTGAAGGCCCCAGGTTTAATCTCCAGTACCACCACCAAAAAAAAGTGTGTGTGTGTGTGTGTTTGTGTGTGTGTGTGTATCCTGCCAAAAAACGTATACATCAGGAAAATAAAAGCTTGTATAAATATTTTAATACTAAATTTATTGAGACATCATGAGCTTAATACAAGTTACCGTTGGCCTCTACAATTACAAGAGGTGCTCAAAGTGGTGGGCATGGGCTTCCAGACATTTATTAGTACCGAGAACTGTTGAAGTATGTGTACATTGAAGTATGTATACATTTTTTTGGCTCTTTCTCTCTCTGTCTCTCTCTCTGTCTCTCTCTATCTATCTATATCTATCTATATATATTTATATTTATATATATATTTATATATACAGTCATCTGTTGATGGGCATCTAGGCTGTTTCCTTAATTTAGTTCTTATGAATTATGCTGCTATAAACATGGGTATGCATGTGTCACTATAATATGATGACTTTAACTCTTTCAAGAAAATACCTAGGAGATGTATATTATAGCTGGATCAAGTGAAATTTAATTTGAATTTCTTAAGGAATCTCTGTATTGATTTCCATAGTTTACATTCCTAACAATGTGCAAGGGTTCCTTTTTACCCACCTCCTCACCAGCATTTATTGTTTTTGACTCCTTGTTGTTAGCCATTCTTACTCCAATAAGATGGAATCTCAGTGTTGTTTTGATTTGCATTTCCCTAATGGCCAAATGTGCTGAACATTTCTTCATGTCCTTATTGACCATTTGTACTTCTTCTTTTGAGACTTATCTATTCATTTCAATTGCCCATTTTTTTATTTTGTCTTTGAGGGTCTAATTTTTTTTAAATTCTGTATATATTCTAGATATTAGTCCTCTGTCAGAGGAGTAACTGGCAAAAAAATTTTCCCCATTCTGTAGGTAATCCCATTTATGTATATGGTATTATCAATAGTATTTCTTGTGCAGTGGAGGTTCTGTTTGGGAAGTCCTTGCCTATGCCTATGTCTTCAAATGTTTTACCTTCCATCAGATGTATTGTTTCTGTTTTTATATCTAGATCTTTGGTCCATTTTGATTTGATTTTAATACTGGGTGTGAGAGATACGGGTGGTTTAAAAGCGGTTTAAAAGATGGTTTAAAAGTGTATGGGGCTGTTTCTGGGTTGGGTTTGTTGCTTGGTTGGTTGGTTGGTTGCTTTTTTCAAACATAGTCTTGCTGTGTAGTTCAGGCTGGCCTTGAACTCACAGCAATCCTCCTGCCTCATCCTCCCAAATGCCAGGATTATGGCATGTGCCACACTTACAGCTTCTAGGTCTTCTATTCCATTGGTCTGTGTGTCTGTTTTTGTGCCAGTACCATGCTGTTTTTATTACTGTAGCTTTGTAGTATAACTTGAAACCCAGGATTGTGATGCTTCCCATTCTTCCCTTGTTGCCCAGGATTGCTTTGGCTATTCTGAGTCTTTTCAGGTTCCATATAAATTTTAGGATTTTCTTTGTAGTTCTATAACAAATATTGTTGGTGTTTTTATTGGAATTGCATCAAATCTACATATCATTTTTGATAGTATGGCCATTTTGACAGTATTGATTCTGCCTATCCATGACCAAGCTGTATCTTTCTATTTTCTGATGTCCTCTTCAATGTTTTTCTTCAGAGTACTGAAGTTTTCATTACAGAAGTCTTTCACCTATTCAGTTAGGTTGATTCTAGGGATTTAATTTTATTAAGCTACTGTGAATGGGATTGTTTTCCTGATTTCTTTCTTAGGAGGTTCATTATTGCTATCCAGGGATGTTATTTATTTTTGTGTATTGATTTTATATCCTGCCACATTGCTAAATTTGTTTATTAGCTCCAGGAGTCTTCTGGTGGAATTTTTTGGGTCTTCTGTGTAAAGATTATATCATCTGCAAATAAAGATAGTTGACTTCTTCCTTTCCTTTTCATGTCACTTTTGTATCTTTTGCCTGATTCTTCTGGCTAAAGTTTTTGCGTATTATATTGAACAGGAATGGTGAAAGTGGACAGCTTTGTCTTGTTCCTGATTTTAGAGGGAATACTTTCAGTTTTTCCCCATTTAGTATAATATTGGTTGTGGGTTTGTCCTGAATGGCTTCTGTCAGTTAAGGTAGGGTACTGTACTTCTGTGCTTTTTTCCTTTCTATTGTCCAGGAGTGGAATTGCTGAGTCATCCACGTGTTTGTGTAGCCTTAGTGGGCGCTCCTAACAAGTTTCAAAAATGATTACCAATTTCTGTGTCTTCCTGAGTTTTAATAAGTTATATTTAGTTTCTCTAGTGTGAGAAACTGAAAGTTAAATAAGGACTAAAAGGTATAATAGATAATGTGAAATAGGAAAAAAAGGTGCAGAGGGGAAGGGGAAGTGGGAGGGGTAGGGGAAAGGAAAGAAGGGAATGGAATTAATATGAGAAAATGGAAAAATGGAAACGAAGTCTTTGTAGATAGGGAGGGGCGGAGGGGTCAAAGGGAGGGCAGGGGAATGGGAAAAAATAAGAACCAAGATGGACTATGTAAAGGTGCAAATTTCCAATGATGAATGTCATTGTATTGTGTACCTTAAATGTACCAATAAAATTAATATTTAAGAAAAATAAGTTATATTTTATAGAGAATTTTCTTTCATCCAAGCTATTGGATTTTTTATAATCTGCCATTATACCCCTCGTAGTAGATAGGTTAGGTTAGTATGAGGTTGGTGGTGTTCATGTTTTTATCTTTCCCTCAAACTCGCAGAGCTTATCCATTTTAGTTGATATTCAAAATAATCAACATTTGCACTCAACTTTCTACTTCATATTATTTTCTCTCTCTCTTTCTGTGTGTGTGTGTGACACACACACACACAAACCAAGGCTCAAACTGAGTTACATCTGCAGTTCTTTTGATTTGTACTTATTTTTTCCATTTACAGATCTTTCACATACATGCTCACCTGACTCTCACAACAGCCCTGTGAGGTAGCAGCCAGGTGTTCTTCTCATTTAACAGATGAGGAAAGTGAATCTTAGAGGTGTTAGCTGACGCGCCTCAAGTCCTACAATTAGTAAATACAGTAATTTTTATTAGTATCCTTCTTTGACCTAAAAATTCAGCACCCAACCTCCCCATACTTGCCTTACCTAATTCACAAGGATAAAGAAGATAAAATGAATTCAAGGTGAGAAAAATAATTTGAGGGGGAAAAAAACTGTATAATTTCACCCATACACTGTAATTGTCCCTGATATATGGCTATATGGCTGACTCCCCTTCTCATCCCAGCTTATGTGTGAGCCCAGAATGTTATATACTACTTGAGCCCAGAATGTTATATACTAATGTTTATACTAACTAAGCAACCAAGTAAGGCAAGCTAACAGTGTGGTCCTATTTAAGGTTTTATCAATTATAATCAGCGTAACTGCATTATTACACAAAGTGAACTACCCAAAGGCAGTGAGCAACTAGGACCCACGAAAGCACATAACAAAGTAAGGCAACACTACCAGATGGGGCATGACTGCACAGAAGGAACATGCAGACTGGCGCACACATAAGGATCTGAGGCTAAGTGGTGGCAAAGAGGAGTATTTGTTGCTCGTTATATAAACAAGAGCAGAAGACTCAGGGGAACCCATGCAGAAGCATCGTATGTCACACACATCTTTCCAGGTGCCTACAGAGAATATAAACACTGTCATCTTCATTATAAAGAACGATTTGTTATGACTTGAGTTTAGATGTCACCTCAAAGCCTCACGCAGTCATAGGTGGGACTTTTCCAGAGGTGGCTGGATCTAGAGTGTGTGATTCATGGTGCAATGCTAAGCTGAAGGGCACTAGGATTAAGGGTGTGAGTGCTGCCTGCCCTAAGTAGTCTGGATAAGACAAAAGGGGCAAAGGGACATGTTAAGGCCTCTTGCTTGTTTTGCTACCTTCTGGCCACCATGAGTGTTTCTCCTTTGCAGTGCCCCTCTGCCATGTGGCACTCTGCATTGGAGCCAGCCTGAAACCTCTAGGAACTGTAAGCCAAGTAAACCTTTCCTGCTTTAACTTTGGGCCTTGAGTATTTTGTCTCAGCAACAAGAAAAGTACCTAAGACACAATTGTACCTATGCCCACATCCGAAACTAAACCAAGGGGCAGCTCCATGCTAAACTTTCTTATGTAAAATACAGCCAGTACTACTATTCCTAATCAGGCTAACAAATAGAATGCCTTTTGAGGTAATGAATTAGATGACTGTTTAGATTTCCTTCAGGATTTACTTTGGTTTCTCCTGCTTTAAAACCCCTAAAAAAGTTATATTGAGTCTTTATTGATAATTCTAAGTATACATATTTATAACATTTAAAATGTGGTAGATGAATTTAGCATTAATAACATATTAAAAGTTTCATAGCACCTGTTTAGAAAAGATTGCATACTATACATTTTCAGTATCTTTTCAACTGAGAAGTATCCTATTCAGTAGCTTCTCCTGAAGAATTTCATACTGAGCAAGCTTTGCTTTCAGTTTTTTTATTTTCATCTACAGTAGCTTCATATTTCTCTTTCATTTCTGCCAGTCTAGGTGAAGCAGGTCAATTTCTGGATTTTCTATATATTGTTAATATATAAATATATATGTATAAATGATATATTATATACATTATATATAATTATATAGTATATCATAATATATATTGGATAAATTATATATGATGAATTATATGTAAATAACAATTGTTATATATAAATACAGTGTTGATATAGTATACAGATTGTACCTCTAATCTGGTCTTTCCTGCCCTTGGGGTGTACTGTTTGATTAGTGTTTCTCTCATATTCATTTTCCACCTCTTTGCATTAACTTATTTTATCTTTTTACTCTAGGCTTGCCTGGAGTGGGGAGGCCCTAGGGTGCTTTCAGTTTCCCTAGGGTTTTAAATTTTTTTCCCCAAATCTCAGTTTTTTATAATATTTTGTTCTTTTCTTATGTCCACCTTGTATATATCTTAGCTTTAAAAGTTCGGATTTTAGTATCATTTTTCCAATCATTCTCCCGGTGTATAAGTCCTGGGAGAGGCATTGGACCTGCTGACTCTTGCTGATCAGGGTGTTCACTCATGGATTCTGTCATTTTGGATTCCGAATCGTTTCCACTGGACCTCCATCTTAACTCCAGTGCAACCCTAGGGCAAGAGAGGATCTTTCCAGAGTGATTCTGCATTGGCCTCTGCTTGGTTCCTGAGATCCCTTCATCTCCATTGCAGGGCCAGTTTGTGTGTAACTTTCTGATGGGTTCTGAGACCTGTGTGGTACTGCATCATAACTTGAACCTCAAATTTGTCTTTGGTTCACAGTTGCCAAGCAAGATCAAGACTCCTGCTCTTTCCCCCAGGAGGATAGGCTTTGGGGTTTCATTTAGCTTATCCTGTCTTTCACTGAGGCACCACCAGCTCAAGGTTGTACGTTTAGACAGATAATTGAGCTCAGGGTCATTACTTCTTTCAAGCCCAGGTGGTTCTGGGTTAGCAGGGCCCAGTGCTTTACAGCCCTGGCCTCGGCAGCTTGCTTGAATCTGCTCTGGTTCTAGTGTCTCCTTGTTTCTAGTACCTTGGGACTTCTGTGTCTTATTTTTGTGTTTAGCTGTGCATACAAAGTAATGTCCTTATATATTTTATCTAGCAATTTTAAGTCTTTATAGTCAAAGATTTTCAAGTTATCTTAATCTATAATTTTTCCAGAACTAATTCAAAGATTGGCACATAGCCAAAAACATAGATATATTCAAACATAATATGGTATATGTTTCTTCATGTAGTCACTTTTTTCATTGATGACAAGGGCTAAGCAAGATATGGCATTGCCGTCAATCCAAGGTATCCAGGAGCCACTAATAAGAGGATTGTTACTTTTTGTTTTTCTTACCCTCCTTAATTTTTTTTATTAGTATGTGTTTGTAGTACATAATGTTACATTCATTGTGTGGAGAACTGTTCACAAAATGTCCCTCTATGAGTCTGTTGCTGAGCCTAGGCTTTGTTATAACCTGCAGCCTCCTTCCACCAAGCACACTCACAATTAAATAAATATAAGAGAGGGAAACCCCTGCTTTCTGGTTGCCTGTGAAGTAGCCTCCTTTCCCTGTCTTCTTCCTCGACACCCCCCCTAAGGCCCTGACCTTCAAGAGCTGACCCTTGCTGGACAAGGTCAGTGGGACACAAGGGGCTGAGCTTAGGGGTGCCTGGTGTGTGTCTCTCACTGTCTTTTGTGCCCAGCTATACAACCACCTTTTCTATTGCCTGTTACCTTCTTTTCCCCTGTGTACCCACAGCAGGCTGCTGATTTTATCCTGCTGACTGAGAGGGGCTTGAACTGCTTGCCTAGAGCAGAGCAGTCTGGCTTTTCACTTCCCAGTTCGTAGGTGCGACTGCCGTGTGGGAAGGCGCCGCAAGGCGGCAGAATGGCTTGTCTCCTTCTCTGATGACTGTTATTGCTCTCTTTCTAGGGAGGAATGATCAACTGGAATCGTCTTTTCCCTCCTCTGCGCCAGCGACGAAATATAAACTACCAGGAGGGCCGGCAGTCAGAGCAGCAAGCATCCCCTCCTCTGGAGGTTTCTGAGGAGCAGGTAATCAGCAGCCCGGGTGCCCACCCTAAATCCATGCATGACTTAAGGCAGTTTAGGCCCATGAGAAATCCAAGCTTGATTTTGATAGAATAAAGCGTGTCAACACAAAGACTTTGACAGCAGATGTCACCAGTGAGAGTGACGTGGGCTTTTATTAGCTACTGTGACTCTTGCTGTGGGTTTGAAAGCATGATTTTAGGGGGGAAAATGCATCATGTTGGCTGATTTTAAAGTCTGTTATACTGTAGACAAGACACTAAAGAAGTTGGTTCTTGACAAAAGAGGGGGAGCAATGGAAGGATGGGGCAGAGAGTGTCACCCTTGGCATGTAGTCTTGACTTTTTTTTTTTTTTTTTGGTGCCAGGGATCGAACTCGGGTCCTTGCGCTTGCGCAGCAGGTGGTGAAACCAGTGAGCTAAATCCCCAGCCTAGTCTTGACTTTTATGATTCTAAATCATGTTAATGTTTTACATAGTCAGACAGCAAATCACCAAGAGCAGGGACAGCTGTTCTATTTTGTTTTGTTTTGTTTTTTCACAACCATCATAGTAAAAGTCAATTCAGGGAAGAATTATATGAATTATATCAGTATGTGATGACTAGGCTGTTTATATACTCTCAAAATATCTCTCCATCAACAAGTTACTTATTAATTACAAAAGGAAAATAGTACTGCATAGTGAGAAATTGGACACCACCTTAACCAAGCTTTTTAGAGATGGCCCAGAAACAGTCTGAGTGTGTGTGTGTTTGTACACAGGCATGTGATCCTGAGTGTGTGCAGACAGAAACAGAGAGAAAGCAGCTGGGCAAAATAATAGTTGTTGAATCCTAATGAAGTATCAGCAGGGGTTCTTGGTGTTACTCTGAAAAGTCATTTTAAACTAAAAAAAATTTCTTTACAGTCTAAAAAGTATGTGCAGAACACTGCAGTGATAACACTTTGAGATTTCTTTTTCTTTTTTTGGTACTGGGGATCGAACTCGGGTCCTCGCGCTTGCGCAGCAGTCGGTGAAACCACTGAACTAAATCCCCGGCCCAACACTTTGAGATTTCTGTCTGCCTGTATTTCCTTCTGAGCAAACAAAACAAATTGAGGTCAGTATTTCACAGCTGGCCACTGTGTCCCCATCCCCTCCCCAGAATAACCCAAACCGGTTGGACATAAAGGCACAGGCCTCCGAGGTGAAACCGAGTCCTGTGTGTCCCAGGCCATGGCCCACCTTGGCCACACCACAGCCTCTGAGAGGAACCTCAAGTGTGGCCCGTGAACGGGACCAGCCCCTCATCCTCAGTTTCTGGCCTCACTGGCACACCAGCCAATCCTCAGGGCAGGGCCTCTTCCATAACCCTAGAGAATTTCTGACATGTTACTCCAGGGTGAGAAGGTAAAGCCCCGAAGCTTGGCATTTTTGAAGATCTTTGTAGCAACAGATTAAAAAGTATGAAATAGTCTCAAGTCTACACAGAAAGAAATACCAAAATTCTGTTTATCTGATCTAACAGTGAGTCACACTCCTCACAGGGCAGCTATAGGCAATATGAGGCATTTACAGGTGAGGTATTTCTTGGTTTGGCATCTTCGAAAAAAAAAAGTGTCAAAAAAGATGAACAAAGAGAGTGGATGTAATTGAAGTCTGCAGGGTTTTTTAAAAAATGAATCATTTTGCCTTGATCCTCCCAGAATGACAGCAGTGAGGTTACTGTGTTGTCAGTATCGGTGTGAAGTGGCATTAACTTCTTCCTTGCTCTATTGTGAGAGGACAAAACCTTCAGAGAGATTGTTTTCAACATACACCTTCTTATTCACTGATTCCAGATCTTGTTTCCTTTGGTTCTTGATTATCCCGAAAATGACAGTTACCGGCCCCCATAGTATTAAAGACATGGGAATCTCATGGGCATTATTTATATGCACTGTTGGCATTTCTTGTGGTATGTGCTTCAGAGATTGTATAAGATTTATTCTTGCTATCTAGATGTTTACAATGAAGTTTAGAAAAGTTATAGTTAATATATGATCTTTTTATTTGTTAGTACAAATATTATTTGTTAACATGTTAAGCTAGTTTTAATTAATTTCTTATCCTTAACTTTTCAGTTCATTGTGCTTATATTTTCTTTAAGCATTAGAGTCATATTTTGTTTTGTTTTGCAGTACTGGGGATCAAATCCCAGGCCTTTCTCATGCCAAGAAAGCACTCTACCACTAAGCTACATCCCTGCCCCAAAGTCATGCAATTTTAGGTGTGTTAAAGAAACTTAGTAATTTTCTAAACCCAGGAAACTATAAATGCTTATTTTCAGGTATAAAAATATATATAAAAATATATAAAATTTTCAGGTATATATAAATGCTTTTTCAGGTATAAATATATACCTCAGGGCTTTTAATGGGTGTTCAAAGAAAACTTAGTAGGCCATTAATTTTGCAAACAGAATATTCTAAAAAGAGTGTTCATCCTTTAATAACTCCAGTTTACCATATGGCTATAAACATTTGCCACTTTGTCTACTTCGCTATTTTTTAAGATTCTATATTATTCTTTAAAATGCACTCCTGTTTCTTAGTGAGTGGACCTATGGCACCTCTGCCCTCGGAGATGCCATTCCTGCCCTTTTGAGACCCAAAAGGTGGCTTCCCGGAGGCAGCTGAGGCGGCTGAAGAGAGCTGAGCCACACCCAGCCTGGCACACAAACAATCACGAAGGCAAAAAGCCTCCCAGGAGACTGAAGCCAACATGTCCTCCGGCTTTCTCTGTGCAGACAGGTGGGAGGAACATAAGACCCCGAGGCCCCCGTCTGTTCACATCTCTTACAGAGAAATGCTCTGAAGGGTGGTGGACAACACCTGGGAGAGAGAAGGCTGAGTCTGATGGAATGGCAAAGACGCACTATGATCCAGAAGTGAAAGATTTTGCCTGCTTAGGGAGGCATGAAAGCTCTTAAGACCCTCAGAAGGCCTGGACTCACCCTGCTCTGTTCAGAATCTGCCCCAAGATCAAACTGTAAGCCCTGGGATATCTGCTGGAGATGGCAGCCCTTTGAGTGGCTGTAGAATAGCACATGACAGTGAGAAGCTCTGAGTCTAAAGGAAAGTGGATGGCTCAGAGGGGCCAGAGTGGCCTGGAGGGGGGTGGAGAGGAAGGTGACAAGGAGGAGGAGGAATTCAGAGCTGTGCTTGTGTCCAGAGAGTGAGGAAGAGGATATGCCAAAACCAAGGGCTCTCCAGTTAATTTTTAGTAACCAAATGTGCTCAATTGTCTGCTGTCTTTAAGCATATCCATTATTCCGTTTATATCTCTTCTTCTCTTTAGCCAGGTATTTTTACTCAGAATGAACAAATGATAACATTTTGTCATATTTTCTTCTGATTCTTTGTAAATCAAAGGAAAGGAAATTATCATTTGTCTTTTTTGAACCCTCCTCAAATTTAGACAATGACTCTTTGGGTGAAATCAGACAAGGAAGTTAAACAGGACTAAAGCAAAGCTAAGATTTAACAAAAAGAAGACCAGTTTCCACTTCCTCTCTGCCATTCATGTCTTTCCTTCCTTTTAGTCAGCCAACAGCTAACACTGTCTTCTGTGTTCCAGGCCCAACACTGTGCAGGGTCTCACAGCACTGAGGAACTGGGGCGGAATTTCCTCCCTCACAGAGTTGGGAGCCCCGTGCAGGGAGGCAGGCCTGGAAGCAGCTATGGCAGAGGTGCCCCGGCTGTTAAAATGGTGCAGTGAGGGTCAGGGTGATGGCTGTCACAGGGACGGGGCTCAGGGAAGGTTTGAGAGACCTAGGCAGTCACGGGGTGAGGTTGGCATGCAGGGTCGCTGGCAGGGCAGGCACTGCCTGGGCAAGAAGCAAATGGGAAGAGGGCAGAACGGGCTTACGAAAGCCTGAGGTGAGGGCATGGATTCTGCTGTTAGGCTCCGGGACTAAGACCTATAGCTGGGTTTGAAATAGGAAAGGACATCATCCGGGTCCCCTGGAGGAGGACTAGACTCGGAGGAGGGGTTGGGTCAGACATAACCATGGATATCATTTCTCCCATCCCTGCCCAGGACACATGGTGCACCTGAGTACATGGGAGAATCTGGCCCAGTCCAGCTATGTTAACATCTGGTGCATTAATAAAACATTTATAACATGGGACAGATCAAATGAAGTCCCTTTCTGTCCTCTAGGGTTTCCATTAGTCCAAGCAGACAGAGAAGGGCTTTAGGTCCACAAAATGCTTCCAGTCTCAGATGATAAATCAGCCAAGAGTATTTAGCATCAGAGTATTGAGTCTTGATGAAGGTCTCTTCTCAACCCTGCATCCTCAGAGTCTCAGAAACCCATCTACGCTCCAGAACATTCTCCTGCAGAAGGCAGAGCCTGCACTAATATTTACTTGAGGCGCTTCTGCCAGGGTGTTTATATTTGCAGTGAGTGGGTCACTGGTTGCCACCTCACATGGTGTCTGGTTCCCCAGTACACAGGTGTCCCGGCAGTGGTGGCGGTCAGAGGTGTCCCCATGGGCTTCCCTTTCAGTGATGCTGTGTCAGTCCTTCCTGTCTCTAATGCTGGGCTATTAGAAACATGTTTTCTAAAAAGACACCCAAGGTAGATTTGTTACAGTGAAATGTTAGCCAGCAATCAGATAATTAGCCCAAGTTGGATGGTGCGCCAGTCCTGCTGGACACTTGAAAGGATGTCCACAAGGAGCTCGCCCAGGCTCCTGCTACATGCTCTGGACTCTGGATGTAGCAGCAGGGGGCACAGAAGAGGGGCTGCTGGGCACCCCAAGCCAGAGCAGGGGTGCCAAGTTACCAGGACCATTTGTTGACTCAGCCAGGGGGCATGAGAAAAGGGATCTGCTGTTCTCAGAAAGAACAGAGAGGCCAGACAAGGAAGGAAGAGGCGCATTGCCCCATGGGACCTTGCAGGGACCTGGTGTCAGCATGGGGGAGGGGTGGCAGGCACCCACAGGTACCAGTTGCTGGTTGTAATGACAGGGAGGTGTCCCCTGTTATCCCCATGGGTGTGCATGTGGCCTGGGGATCAGGTGGGGACCGCCGTCAGGGAGGCACCACTTTCTGCAGGCGTCAGAATTTGGGAAGTAAGAACCCCAAACACCATTTGTTTTTGACACCCTTAGCTAAAGGGAAGTTAAAGAAAACCACAGTCTTATTTCAGCAAACTGAGCAGAGGAGTTGTCACTGAGGGGACTTGGCCTAAAACTCCTTGGAGAGAGTGTCCCCGTTTTACTTGTGGCAGAGAGGAGTTGAATTGCAGGTATGGTTTCACTGTTGTTCTTGAGGAAGAATTGTCTTGAGATTCCAAAGAGAAATCCCAATTATAGAAGATTTTTTTTAAAAATTAAAAAGAAAAGCTGGTACAGCTTTATCTCCATCTCTGTAGATTTGTCCTTATTCCTGTTTGTTTATAGTTTGTAATTTCTGTTGCTTTACCCTTTTTTTCTTGCCATGCTGGGGAACCATTCAGGCCTTGGGCACATGGGTACCCTGCCACTGAGCTGTGTCTCCAGCCCTGGCTTAGTTTTCTAGTACTGAGGATGGAGCCCAGGGCCCTGTGCACGCTGAACATGCACTCCAGCCCCGAGCCATCCCCCGCCCAGTGTGGTCTCCTATGCAAGCATATTATGGGAACAAGTGTTCCACCTCATCCTTCTGGGAACATTGTCAGCTGACAGTGACAGTGCTCTTTGACAGCGCCTGTTCCTGTCTGCGTCCCCCACCTTGGGTGAGCCAGCCACAGGGCTGTGTCACGGAGGCTGTGGGTTTTGCTGGTGCCTGTGGTGAGGCCTGGTGACTAAAGGCAGCTGATGGAGAAGCCCTGGACACCTTCACGGACGCATCTTCAACCCCAGGAGGAGGCGGAGATGGCTTTGCCCGTCCCCAGTGACCTTTGAGTCATCACTGACCCTCACCTCTGGGAAATCACAGAAACAGACACTGGAATGTACATTTCGGGAACATGAATAAATAGTTGTGGAAGCCAGAAGGAGAGTACTATGCCTGGAAATTAACCGACTATAGCTGGTTTCTAAACAAAGGTAGAGAAAACAATAGTTTACCCTTGGGGACTAGAAACCAAGCTGCCCTCTAATCTGATGTTTTGTGCTGAGGACTTTAGAAACTCTTTTGACCCCAGAGCAGGGGGAAGGGACGCTCTGGCTCTGAGCCCAAAAGCAAGTGCTGGAGGAAGGGACTCCTAAGGGGCATCGTACATGTCCCCGACAGACTGCCGCCAGCCCCACAGGCCACTGCTGATGAACAGTGTGCCCGGCCTTGCTGTCAGCTCTACCTTGTCAGAAAACGTGTCCATCGTAACATGTGTGAAGAGTTCTGTGTTCTCAGCGTTCCCATTTTGTCTTCGAGATGCTTACTGGTCATTTTTGGCCAGAAGCTCTGCAGGTCCTTGAAGATCTGCCCACCATCACATCCAATCCTTCTCCAACCGGTGGTGAGCACTGTGTGAGGCAGGCCCTTCCTTGGGTGGGAGTGAAGCAGATATAGCCCCACATTGGGGCAGCGTGTCCATCTACCAGAGAACCAGACACCAGGTGCCGAACCAGCGCCTCAGACACTGTGACCGCCAAATGCAGTCCTTAAAGCAAGGGAAGGCATCCGCAGCTGTTCGTCCCACACAGGACAACTTGATTTCAACTGCCTGTGATGCGTTTTTATCACCCATGACTATTCAGTGAAAACTTTTCTTCCGGGGGTGTGACATCTGATTGGCAAAGGTTCTCATGCTTAGACTGATGGTTTTCCTCTCAGTAGCTGAACTCCAAAGACGGAAAACAGCCTGCAGAGAAACCAGGTCGTTTAGAATGTAGTGTGTGTGAATGCCCAAATGTGTGCTTTGGATGGGGAGGGAGGGGTGCTGAGTGTCTGTGAACAACACTGTTTATGTAATCATTGAAGCTGAGTGTTTGCTAGAATTTACAAAGCATTTCCAAGAGTCACTAAAATAATGTAGGTATTTTTCTTTAAAATTTATGTTCACCTTTTAGAAAGAACACTGTTCCTGGCTTCTGACTTCATTTGCTCTCTCCATGCTAGACTTCTTAGACTAGTTCTTGGTTATGCCAGGACGTGTGGTTTGGCTTAGGTGTGACTGTACCGTGCCACGGCTGTGTGTGTGAGCCTGCAGGAGAACCTTGTCAGAGACCTGTCAGTTCTTAACCACTGAAGGGTGTAAAGCGGCGACATGGAAGCAAGCTAAAGGCGGAGTGGAGAGCAAAATGGGGAGGGCGTACCACACTGTCCAAGTCCCCAGGCCGAGCCCCAGGAGTTCAGAGGGAGAGAGTCCCACACTCCTGGCCTGGTTGCTTTTCACAGGCAATGGTCATCATATGAGGTGATGTGGGTTGAGCTCCTGTCAGGTGCCAGTTCTAGGCCTCTTGTCCCCAAACTGAGAACAGAGCCAAGGCACTAGTCCCCTGCCCGAGGTCACAGAAGGCCAGTGCGGCACTGATCCCACCTCAGGGGTCCCAGGGTGTCCTGGACTTCAGCCAGACTCCCCCCCCGCCCCAGCTACCACCTCCCTTTCTGTGTTTCTGGGTTCGGGAAGTGTGAACCCCTGGCTCCCCGTCTATAGCTTGCTCACCTGACTGCAGGTCTGCAGGGCCCTGGGTTTTGTTCCCATCTCCCGTAGGAGCCCAGAAGTTGGTCCTCAGGATGCAGTGAGCCTTTCGCAGGACAGTCAGGAGATGAAGTGCACCAGGACCGGCGGGCAGGCTGAGCAGATGGTGTCAGAGTCCATGGCAGTCATTACTGCTGTCTGCCAGAGAGCCAGGGCCATCTCTGTGTGGCTAGGTTTGCTCCAGCCTTAGCATCTGGACTGAACCCCAAAAGGATGGGAGTGGGGAGCAGTCAGTGAGTGTTCTTGGCCCGCCATTCTGTCACTCCTCTGCCCTGCACTGGCTGCTCATCACCCTCCAACCTGAGCCCAAGCACATTTTCACTTAGCCAGGCTTAGTGTTGAACACAAGGGAAGCTAACAGATACCACTTCTTAATGTGACTGTTCATCCTTTAGAAGAACTATGCTAGCAGTTTCTCCTTTGTAACTTTCCCCACGCGGTAAGCACACCGAATCAGTCAACAGTAAAAGCTCTCCAGTCACACGTCAAGTCCTAAGCCAGCTCTGGCTGAGGCAGCAGCCTTCTTCCTACTCTTCCCCAAGCACCTCTGAGGAGCCAGGCTCAGTTGTCAGACCAGCCATGCCCCTGGTGATCGTGTCTGAGTGGGAGTGAACTCGAAAGCCATGCGTGCAGAGAAGGCTTCCGTTCTCACATCGCCAGTGTGACTGCACACAGCCTGGCCACTCTGGACCCCAGGCCCCACGTGGCCTGCGTGCTGCCAGCCTGCCACCAGCATCTTCTGGATTCCAGACTACACTCATCGTCAGTGAAGGGAAACTGATCACCGGGTGGACACTGTGACCTGACACTCCTGCTGATCCAGGCTCCTGCTCTGTCACCTCTGGAGTAGGAGTCATGCATGACCTGCAAACCCCAAAACTGCTGCCAGTGGACAGCAAATAGATTTTTTCCTGCTGGCCAAGGGCAAAGAAACAGCTGGTCTTCTGCCGTCCTTGAAGTACAGGTGACAAAGACGAATAGTAAAAGGAGCTTTTTCCAAGCTGTTCAAAGTCAGCAGCCTTTCTGGGCTGTGGTACCAAGTACACAGATAAGAGACAGAATTAAGCTGGGACTACCCGGCTGCTTATCAGCCTAGAGATAAGGCTTTTTCCCTGGAAAGAACTGCAGCCAACACCATGAGATATGTATATGTATATGTATATTCCAATCCAGGGCAGAAACAACCGCTATACTGCCTGCATCAGGGAGGGTTTTCTCTCCCATGACTCACAGCCAACAAGTCGGCAGCCCCGTGCCCCACTTGGACTGACAGGGGCCGAAAGGCTGAGTAACACTCACCTTGGAATCGCCCCTAAGAAAGGAGGGTTAGATTCTGAGAGCTGAATGGCAAAGTCAGTGTTTGGCATCTGGCAGAGCCTAAACCAGATGAGCATACAGCGACCTGTGAATGTCAAAACCACGGTCGTGGTCTGAGGACGTCAGACTAATCCGGTTGACACAGGATCTCACTGGCATGTGCGACCACATCCAGTTACCTTAAGAGAGATGTTTCTGTCCTACAGAATGGAAAATAGCAATTATCTGATGAAGGGGGTGTGAAACTGGTTGAAAATGTTCATGAAGCACTTACGCACAGGGGAGTTCTAGGCCCTGTCTTTGGTCTGGCCTGTCTGATACTACCCTTTAGGTTTGCAGAGCAAATTTGGAGGTGACATGGGTTAGGGGGAAATGATTAAACTAACAGATAACAAAACTAAAACTGAAAATAATTTGGTTAGCTAGAAAATAGGCAGATGGAATTTGAGAGATGTACACAGTCTTGTACCTAGGTTGAGGGCCGGGGATTTAGCTCAGTGGTTTCGCCACCTTCTGCACAAGTGCAAGGACCCAAGTTCGATCCCCGGTACCAAAAAAAAAAAAAAAAGATTCACCTAGGTTGAGGTAGGATTTCAGAATCCTGGCCTGAATATTTCAGGTGAAAATTCCTGAGGGTCTGGCAGGCCCTGCTGACGTGGCCACACCAGTGCAGTGCAGCCTCTTGCACAAGCGCCTGTGTGCATGCACACATGCACACACACACTCCCACAAAGCATCCCTGCCTTGTACCCATCAAAGCAAGGCTATGGTCATAGGACAGAGGCCATCTCACCGCCCCAATCCCAGAAGCCGTGGCATTAGCTCAGCTCTGGACACCTTGTGTTGAGGGGTTACATCAGAGAGCTCAGAAAAGAGAGACTGGGCTGGACATGCTGGGTCCTGAAGCTGGGAATGAGCAGAAGCAGCCTTTCACGGAATCCAGCAGTCTGGTGCTGGGAAGGAGTAGTCCTGCCTCCCCACCACCACACCAAGGCTGACAGAGCCCTGTGGGCCTGGAAGGCTTCTACACTGGGGGTCTCCCAGGCTGGGAGACGTGAAATGAGCAGGAGCGCCGAGAGATCCGAGAGGTGAAGAGCAGTCAGCAGCCAGGGGCAGAGGGAAGTGCCCCCGGGGCAGAGAGGATGGCACAGCAAACCAGGGCAGAGGCCATGGACAAGAAGACAGGAAGGGAGTAGGGAGAGAGCACCATGACCATCCCTGCTCAGCCTGCTCCATGGAGGGGAGGAGGGCTGCCCTGTGCTACTGCAGAGGGCGAAGTCTGGACCTGGGAGCCGGGAGTGAGGAAGAACTGGCCACGCAGATACTCGGGGAGAGGGGGTGCACCCTGCAGCCACGAGGAAGTTCCCGCCAAGGCTGACATGAGCGAGTGCTTCCTGGAAAGGGAGATGAAGCTAGAGGACGCCTGTGGTCTCTCCACACTGTCTACCGAGCCTGGGGCATCGCATTCCATGAGCTGCAGACCCCTCACTCTTGGCTCTGCGGGGGTCAGCACAGCGGGCCTTTGTAGAAAGAACACTGTCCTGGCCTTCATTCCACTGCCACAGTGGGAAACAGCCCATGGCATGCATCTGTGTGCGTGGGCTGGAGTGGAGGCCATGGGCAGGAACACCCTTGCCATTACTGCATTTTTAAATCCTCATCTTATCCCAGCAATGCTTCGGGACCCACCAGTGAGATGGATGATGTTTTCTGTTTAAAAACACACAAGCTCCAGCTCCAGCTCCTGAGAAGTGTCGCCTGTGTGTTTGTGTTTCCTCCCTGTCTTACCTTAAGGCTTTTTGAGGGAGGAGAGGTCTGAGGGGCCCTTGGGTTCCCTTCCCCCGCCCGACATCATCCCCTTGCCCATCTCAGAGGCCCCCCATAGTTGGCTCCTCTACCCAACTCCCCCCTCCCCCCACCCCACTCCTGGGGTCCCCTGAGCAGCTCTGGACAGGCCACACTGGAACCGTTCTCTTTTCATGGGTGGTATGGGGTGCATTGCTTTCTATCAGAAAGAAAAATTTTTAAAGTGAGTCTCCAGGTCAGTTCACAAAGCCTCTTTAATGAATCTGTCACTGAAATCTCAGCATTTATGAGAGTATCTTTTGCTATATATTATTACAAATGCATATTTTAGTACAAGTTCAAAAAGTATATTTCTGATATTTTTATCATCCATTCTTCACTGGGGAAGCAGGTTATGGATAAAGTCTAGAAACACTGCCAGTTTCAACATTGGACATTTCCTTTATGCAAAAGCATGGGACACTGCCGTATTTGCAGAACCAGGATTTGTGGGCCACACAAGCCTGGCGCTTGCTCCATCCTCAGCTGCCTCAGTTGCCTCTGCCCTCCTGTGCACATGCCTGCTGCTACAAAGGCAGCACGCTGGCCAGGTGACACCAAGGACTGACGGCGCATTGTGGTCATTGAGCAGGCAGCATCGAGAGTAAAACTCCAGCAATGCAGTTGTTTGCGTACATGTGGGCCCGAGTATCCTCAGTTCATCCTCGGCTTCCAGATGTGACGCAGTGGGGTGTGGCCAGTGGTGAGCTCCAGCTGTTTGTGCTGACCTGCTCTCAAAGCCAGGTCCCAGCAGCCACTTGGCCCCAGGACCCTCTCTTCCTTATCTGCAAAATGGGGGTTCCATGATAAAATGTGTATTTATGGACTACATGTAGCAAGCATTGAAAAGTTTGTATCTGATTTTTTTTTTTTCTTTTGGTACGGGGGATCGAACTCGAGTCCTTGCGCTTGCACAGCAGGCAGTGAAACCACTGAGCTAAATCCCCAGCCCTGTATCTGATTTTTTTTTTAATATGAGCTTTCACGCTGAAATGAAAATTCATTTTGGTTTTTAGCAGGTTCAACCTTTCCCGCAAAACTCGCACGAAGTTTGGGTTGGAGGAAAAGTAGCGATGTTGTAGCCCCTCACATTCCTGCTCCCTGTGTTCCCAGGTTGCCCGGCTCATGGAGATGGGATTTTCCAGAGGTGATGCTTTGGAAGCCCTGAGAGCTTCAAATAATGACCTCAACATGGCCACCAACTTCCTGCTGCAGCACTGATGGTCCAGCCCAGCCAGCGGATGACAGTGGCATGGTCCATGCCACCACCGCAGTTCAGGGACCGAGCAGGCTGTGGCACTGATTCTCTCATGGAGAGAAGGCGGTCCTTCACTCCAAGCTGGTTACCGTTATAGTATCAAAATAAGTTTGCCATTAAATTAGCATGTATTTTCTATCTTTAGTTTTTTATTGGGCATTTTCCTTGCTTTGGAGAATCCTCATTCCTAATGTGTTCAGAAGCGTGAACACTGCAGAGGTCTCCAGCAGCCAAGTGGCTCGGGATGGGGACTCGCTGCCATTGTCACGCTCCTCCCCTTACTGCAGGTGCTGTGCCACACACCACCTGATCATCAGACGGCGACGGGAAAGGGCACTGCTCCTTCAGAAAGGACATGTCACGTTACTCTCTGTGGACTGTTTTAGTCACCGCTTTTTTTCCAAACATTGTGTTCACCTCCCCTAGCTGTTCGGTCCCCACACTTCCCAGCGGCCGTGCAGTATCCGCCAGGCCCCAGGGACAGGGAGGAGGGGATCATGGCCTGGCTCCACACTGGTCTGGCCCACTCCCATCCAGGGGATTTCCCTACTCCTTCCCCCACTTCCATTAAAAATAATGGTAATACCAAGTTCAGACTTGACATTCTGGAATACTCCATGACAGCTGGGGTTAATTCTGCTCAAAAATCCGGAATTAGCCACTCATGCTTGGTGGGGAGTGGAACCAAGAAAATGGTTGCTTCCTGAAGTCCAGCAGAGTCTGACCAGATTGCACAGTGACTGGGCCCGTCCAGGTGTAGCCCAGGAGAGAAGGGAGACCCTCGCCCACCACCATCCCCGCTGCAGGGCCACCCTGGCTCCGAGCCTCACTCCCACAATGGCACAAGGCAGAGTGCATCGAAGAGAGGAGGTCGGGAGAAGGTGACCGGCTGAGGTGGCCCACAGTGGGCGAGAACAGCTGTGGAGCGAGGCCATGGTTACTGTCAGCAAATCATGCGACTAGTGTGTTCTGCGAAAAGAGCAGCAATGTATCAAATTGATGCAAATTTAGATGTGTGATACTTCAATAAAGTTTTTAATGTGTTTTACTTTTCCGTATTTGTTATTAGACTTCTCTAAATAAAACCTCATTCTAGACAGTTCCACCAAAAAGTGGGGAAAGGCCAGACCACTCATCTTTCTGCAGAAAGCCCGGTGCTTCCTGAGCGGACGCAGCACTGCTGTGGCATCAGTAGGCAGTGGAGTCACTGTGCCAAAGCCTGGAGCCTCAGCCCTCAGTGGGCCTCAGGCCACCCAGGACTTTCGGGCTGCTTAGAATGGGGTTGAGGTGACTTTCTGGGAGCCCGCTGGTCCCAAGCCTCCGACCTTACTTGAGTCTGAGTTTTCCTAGCTCGCCAGTGAGGAAGGGCGGGTAGTCGTGGAGACAGTCGCCTTCACCCACTGACCAGGGGACAACCGGGACTCGACCCACGCCCTGGGCCTCCAGGCCCAGAGCAGCTGCGTTCAGACACAAGCACCTGCCTTATTCCTTGTTGCCTTCCCGTAGCACTGCACATGTAAGACCACAGGCTGCACCCTCACCTCCTGGAGTGGGGAGCCAGCAGCTCACGTAAGGCTCACAATGGAAGAGGACTGAGGACACCCACCTGAATGTGATCGCATTTCAGGTATCCTCAGTGACCCTCTGTTTCAGCCCCAAAGAGCGGGGATTTGAGGACTGGACGGTTGGATGTGGCACAGCAAGGCGACCCCGCACTACCGCCATGGCTCCCGCAGTCACCTCCCCCGCGGCGGCCCGTTCTCCCCATCCCTGTCCTGCATCGCCAGCCGCTGTCCCTCCAGTGCCACCTCTGGATCTTAGCACACGCAGTCTGTCTTTTTTCTCCCTCGGACATGTGTGGTGCCTTCCTGGGCCCCCAGTGCTGGCCCGCCCTTGCTCCCTGCAGCTGCCCGTGTCACGGGTCATGGAATACCTGAGAACACCCATACCTCTTGGCAGAAACCCCGAAACCTAACAGGCTAGTGGCACCTCCATAGTGACATGTGCCAGAGGGGGGCTTTAGTGAGCCATCTGATCCAGTTTCCTAAAATCTAGAAACGTTTCAGGCTTTTGAGTTTGTGCAGATGGTAATTTATTCAACTTCATTTTCAAACAAGCAGGTTCCAGATTTTGAAATGAGAAAAGAAGAGAGGAAAAAATATCTGTAGTAAACAACTCCTTCTGAGGATAAGAAGAGCCTGCCTCGGAAGTAAGCGGGGGACCAGAGAGGTGAAGGATGAAATTGCGGATCCATCCCAGTGACCTTTAGGATGTTTTCTGGGTGCCTGAGCGTATGCCCGTGTAGTTATCCTTAAAGTGAAACGCAAGTGTCTATGAACATAAATGCAAGGCCTATTTTAAACAGCTAGATTAAGTTATGCGTGATTTGTGTGAGTCAGGTTATCTTCTTCATGGTCCCCTAATGGACGTAGTGTTTCTGTAAAGAGAAGGACCAAGAACGCCAGACTGAGATTGGGCTCAGGCTAAAATTTGAGTTCTAAAATTGAATCGCACATGTGAGAAAAACAGGCAGAATCGTGTGAATTTCTAACCTGCTCAATTTAGCTGTGTGTAATGGAGAAACAACCTCAAGGGCTAAATTTTGATGACACCCCCATGACAGCTGGGATTTAGTCAGAGCAGGGCTGGTTTGGGCTGGGAAAGTGGCCACCAGAGATGGAAGTTGACGTGAAAAGAGGCAGGCTGGAGGGCGATTCTAGGGCTGCTCCTCGGGCAAGAGGGTAAGTGAGGTGGCTGGGAATAGGCGAGAGGAAGGAGGGTTAGTTAATGGGTCCACTGGGCGTGCAGGTGCCTGGAGGGAGCAGGGAGAAGCAGCAGAAGGCAGCCCAGTGAGGGAGCACAGGAGCCACAGGGCAGCCAGGGACAGGAGTTGGAACGTGAAGAAGTGAGAAGCAGCGAGGGTGGAAAGGTGAGGAAGAGGAGGGGCAGTGCCAGAGACTCCAAGATCCGGCCTAGCTGAGTTGTGAGCTGGAACTCTGAGGACTTGACCTGGGAAACCAGGCAGGACTCTACAGTCACCCGGAAGCAGAGGGAAGAGAAGGTCAAAGGTAAGACAATGAGGAGCGAAGTTCACCAGGCCTAGGTCTTAAGAGTTTCCACCTCCTTAACCAGGAAGGGAGAAAGGAGGAAGGCCCAAGAGGGGGCAGGAACTGAAGTGGAGGAGTGGAGGAGTTCTTCCAGCAAGGGGTCTGTGCAGGACAGGAGTCACGCTTAGACCACTTTTGTTGGTCCACTCTGCAGTGTTGTGGTCTGCAGACCCCACCAAGGGAGAATTGCAAGGTCCTAGAGCCGTAGACGGGAATTCAGATCATCCCAAGAAACTCCAGATTCTGCAGGCCCTCCTGTGTCCACAGGGAAACTGGGATATTCTAGAAGGTTGTGAGCTGCCCTGGCACTTTGAGTAGACTTGGAGTGGAAGGGGAAGAAGAGGAACCTTGATCCTTGCAGGAGGAGTATGGGAGAGGGGTCTACCAAAGGGCCTAAACCCTGTGCTTCTCGCTCCCTGGAGAGCCACCCAGATCCTCACCCAAGTACACAAGTACCTTAGTGACTGAGGGGCTGTCCCCACAAGCCACAGACACATCAGACACACCATGGCCTCTACCATCACCACAGCAAAATGGAAAAAAGGCAGTAAAAGCACCATGTGACCTCCAGTCAGTAAAACCAGAGTCCAGAGTCCCTCCTCAGTGCAAGGGAGGGGATAGCCACTCTGGATCTGCCATCTGCCCTGCCCTGGCTGTCACTGTCCCAGCCACACAGGGACCCTCCTCCCTGAGCATGTGTCTGTCCTTCACTTTATGCGGTTGCGTATCGGTAGAGTGTCTGAACTAGAAAGATCATTTTTCTGGTGTAGGAGACTAGGTCAGAGAGGGACAGGGTAACCTGGCCAGGGTTGCACCACAGACCTGTCCTCAGCCCCTGTGCAGCTGCCCCAGCCTCGTGACAGCTGGCCCTTCTCCCTCTGCTACTACACACCTGAGTGATGGGGGCACCTCGTGCACCCTAGGACTGTCCTGGTCCTTCCTCCTGCTCACACCAGGCCCAGGAACATGGGCAGCCCCTCCACATGGGCCAGCTCTCCATCCTGCTGGAAGAGGGGACCCTTGGGGACACTGTAGGGAGACACAAAGCTCAGACCCCTCCCATGGAGCCAGACTACTCAACTTCCAAACCTGCTACCTCAGCCCCAAGCCACATATGTGCTTGTGAGACACTGCAGGTAGAGTGGAAAACCAGGTACAAGGGTCCTAACACCGAGAATGATGGCCCCAACTTCCCATGTTGGGTTGGAGGCCATGCAATGTCTCCCCCTAAGATGCTACTCACATTAAAGACACTTGGCCTTTATTAAGATGCCAGTTGGAACCTCAACGAGAGACTGGAGGAGTGGGGAGTGACACCCACCTGGGACACACGGGACATTGGATTCCCCTGGCCTGGCCCTCCTGTTCCCTGGTCTTCTATCTTTAACATTGTGTGGCTCCCGGTCCCACTACCACCACCACTGTTCTTAGATGAAAGTTTCCTTAAGTGAACACTAACAACAATTCTCACAGGTCACTGGGGACAGACCACCTACACAGAATCAAAAAGCCACTAAAGATACAGTAGGACAAGCTGGCATGGTGGTACACACTTGTAATCCCAGCACTTGGGAGGCCAAGGCAGGAGGATTTCTGTGAGTTCGAGGCCAGCCTGGGCTACATACCAAGACCAGGTCTCAAAAACCCAAACAAACAAAAAAAGATACAGTAAGACAGACACATGACAAAACCCATGAACTCATGGGGGAATCAGGGCTCCGATCCACTTACTGGTCTCCCACTCAGAAATCACAGTCCTCAGAGCCGGCAGGGATGTCACAAGTCTTGCTGACTAATGTCCCCAGGTCCAGAGCTTCCAGTGACTCCCTGCAGCCACTTCAATGCAGCACCTCAGGTTGTCCTACCCAGACGGGGTCCTCTGGCCCAGGAGCTGGCAAGAGGAGGGAGGCTCTTCATAAGGTACTTGAACCCTGGCCTCTTCCTCCTCCTCCTCCGACCACCCGCTTCTCCAAAGCTGGCCCCGGCAGGCACGCAGGAGACTTGGCCTTCTCAGCCCCATCTGCACACGTACAGAGCTCTGAGGATGGAAATGCTGAGCGAGAGGATAAGCCAAGAGAGAAGATGAACAGGTTTCTGCAGAAGTGCTGAGCAAGCCAGAAAATACTCTCAAGGTCACGGGACAGTGGGAGGAATATTCTCAAGGTTGTGGGACAGATGTCCACAAGAAATCGGGTCGGTACATGCAGGTCATGAACTTGACCTAGAGAGGAAAACGTGGCCGAACTGCACAGTACACCCGGCTGGCTCCCAAGCCCCCGGGCCAGTCATCTGGCACTGGATCACCTGAGGTTCATCCCAGGGCACACAGCACCTCACTCTGCATGTGACAGTGTTGCTCTTGGAGGAGCCTGGGAAAATAAATGGGATCCAAAACATTTGCTTTATTTTCACTTCTTTCAACAGCTGATGGGAGCCGTGAAGTTTGAAAGAAGAGAGGAGAAACCATTTGTTTTCCTTCAATAGAGTAGAAAGATTAAGAATATTCCATTAGCCATACATGGTGGTGCAGGCCTGTAATCCCAGCACTCGGGAGGCTGAGGTAGAAGGGTTGTGAGTTTGAGGCCAGTGCTACAAAGAGAGACCCTAACTCAAAATAAAACAACACAACACTGCATTAGTCAGCTCTGGCTGCTGTAACAAAGTGCCACAGGCTGGAGGCTTAAATGACAGAACTGTGTTTCCTTACTGCCCAAACATGGTGCCGGCAGGCTGGTTCCTCCCGAGGCCTCTCTCTTTGTCTGGTCAGTGGCTGCCTTCCTCTGTGAGTATCTGTGTCCTAATCTTCCTCATCTAAGTCCAGATGGCTTAGGGCCCACCCTAGTGACCAAGTTTTAACTTCATTTCTTCCCCAAAAGCCCTGTCTCCAACTATTCTGCCATAAAGAAAGATGAGCTTCAGACATTCATAGCTAAGTGGATGCACTTTAAGACCATACTGTTACGTGAAATAAATCAGATACATGTGCGTAAATACCGCATTGTTTCTCTGGTGTGAGAAACCGAAAGTGGAAATAAGGACTAAAAAGTATAGTAGATATTGGGAAATGGGAAGACAATATTCAAATGAGAAGGGGAACAAGGGAGGGGGAGGGGGGAAAGAAGGAAAAGAGATGAAAATACAAGGAAAGAAATGGAAACAAAACTTTTGTATATAGGGAGGGGAGGGGGAATGAGAAAAAAGAGGTGGGATGTATCATGTACAGGTGCAAATTCCCTAAGACAAGTGTTATCATTATGCATATTTAAAATGTACCAATAACTGTTTTGCTTAAAGGAAAAAAGCCCTGTCTCCATAAGTCACCTTCTGAGGCCCGGGGGTCAGGACTTCCACGTTCAGACTGGGGGGACACACTCAGGCTGCCTCAGATAGATACCCTGGGATAGAAGTAGGGTATCTACTGCTGGCAAAGGGACCCAGCACTCCACAGTGACAGTGACCGTGGGGACAGAGAGGAGCCAGCCAGCCACCCCTGGGCCGTACACACCGCTGACACTCCGGGCAGGCCCCTCCCGTCCTGTCAGCTGTGTGGCTCGGGACACACGTGGCTTCCCAGGAAATGACGGGGCTTCCTGCCCAGCTCTGCCCACCCCAGGGCTGCTGTGAGGACCCTGGGACTGGGGGAGCGTGGGCCTGTTCCTAAACCTCTTTCTTAAACACTGTATTCCCGGCATCTTTGTGGCTTTCAGAAATGCTTCCTGATAATAAGCTGAGGTCCTCTTTTGAGAATGAAGAATAAAGATCTCGAAAAAGTTTGAACCGTGTGCCTGCCTGGCTGATTGGTTCCGTAGATGGGTCGGGGGAGACCAGGGTGCCCACCTGGTACACACCCAGTGGCTCCTCTCCCTCAGTGCCACTTTCTAAAGTGAGCTCAGCGCGGGCCTTCTCTCCTCTGTCTGCTTTTCCTCTTCTGTATCGTCAGCTTTGCCTCTGTACCGACCCCTTCTGCTTAGGCTGTCAACTATGACAGCTTCTTTCTCTCTGTTAAAAAAAACATTTAGAGCGGGGCGTGGTGGGCATGGCTGTAATCCCAGCACTCAGAAGGCAGAGGCAGGAGGGTCGCCATGAGTTTAAGGCCAGCCTTTTTGAGCTCCCTGGGCTTTGGTGACAGCACTTGTCCTGCTTTCCCGCCCTTCTCAGTCTCTCCCTTGGCTTCCTCAGCTTCCCCCGCCCTTAAACACTGATGTCCTCCTGGTGCCTTCCTCACCTCTGTAATCACGAATTGATTGTGTGCTGACTCGTGACGTCTCGGGGCCTGGTCACCCCGGGGAGTCTGCACCCACGAGCACTCTTCCAACCAAACCAACCAACCAACCCAGAGCCCTCTCGGGCTCCCAAACTCCAGCCGCCGTCCGCTGCCCGATCACCCAGGGACAGGACCAGACAGGACCACTAACCCAGACCCTGTGTCCCCGCGCCCGTCCTCCGCCCTCCAGCCCTGCCTGGCCTGGCTTCCTCAGAAACATAAGAAAAGCCTCTTGCTCACTTTTTCCCTGGCTCCCCCTCGGCCTCCTGTCCAGCCTTGTGGCTCCTCTTGGGACCTGTGAGTAACAACTGTCTTGCCACTGACAGCTGCCTCCTGATCTATCAGCCTTGTCACACCTGAGTCACAAGGAAACCTGTATATTTTATTAAGTTTATTGGTACATTTTAGGTATACATTTTGATCACATTCATCATTGGGAATTTGTACCTGTACATGATGTATCTTGGTTCTTCTTTTTTTCCCGTTCCCCTCCCCTCCCTTCAACCCCTCCACCCCTCCCTATACACAGAAGCTTTGTTTCCATTTTTTCCTTCTTTTTTCATTTTTTTCCTTTCCCTACTCTCCTTTCTCCAATCCCCCTTCCTAGTTCCCATTCCCTTTTGAAATTTTTCTTCCAATTTCACAATATCTATTGTACATTTTGGTCCTCATTTACACTTTCAGTTTCTCACACCAAGGAGACAATTCAGTATTTACACACATGTGTCCTATTTATTTCACTTAAGAGTATAGCCTCAAGGTACATTCATTTAGCTATAAATATCTCTAGTTTATCTTTCTTTATGACTGAGTAGTACTCCATTCTATTAAAACACACACACACACACACACACACACACACACACACACACATGCACATCTTCTTTATTCAATCCTCAGTCGATGGGCATTGGGGCAGAGAAACCATATTCAAAGCAGCCTCCTTGAGCTCCCTCTGGGAATAGGGCCCCTCGTGCCTTTGGAATCTGCCCCTCCCCCTAACCTCTCTTCTGGCTTCTTGCCTTGTATGTCCTGCTTTACGGTAGACACTTCCATGAGACCCATTTTCTTAGGTCCATGGGGCACCCAAGTCCACCTTCTTCCAAACTACATCCTGCCCCGTACTCCAGGCTCAGAAAATGACCCATCAGTCTGGCCGGCCGGGAAGTCTCCCTGCCAACCAGTTCCCGCGTCCACGTCAAGCACATTTGGTGTGTGTGCTGGGGGGGCCCCGTGAGGCTTCCTGCGGGTCCACGTGAACCCTGAGGCTGGAGACCCCGTCTCCTCCTTCCCCCTGGGACAACACTTGGTGACCTGGTGGAAAAATGAGTGTTGACAGTGTCAGCCCAGAGCCAGCAGTGTGAGTTACGGAGTTGAAGAGCGTCCCAGCTCTGAGGGCCTCCTGTCTTCAGAGACAGCTGCCCTTGGCCGAAGATGATGAGTGTGCAGTATTGTTCTCCCATCAGTTGCTTGCCATTTACACCTCACACTCATCCAACCAAATGCAGTCATTAGCAGACACACACACACACACACACACACACACACACACACACACACGCTTCCTTGGACCGGCCACCCTGCTGCCTGTCCCCCATTAGAGCCAACAGGGCATGTGCCAGGGCTCCGTGGAATTAGAGGCTCAGAGCCCTGCAGATCTCTTAGGGGAGTGGCCCCCATCCTTTCTACCAGGGTCTGATTTCACAGAAGCCAGCTTTTCCGTGGATGGGGCGGAGGATAGAGGCGGCGGCTGCTGGTTTCAGGGTGATTCAGAGGCGTGTGGTGCCCTCCTCCCTTTATCCCGAATGCTCACGCACAGTTCACCGTCGGGTCCGCGCTCCCGCAGATGCCAAGGCCCGGCTGCTCTGCTCTGACAGCAGGCGGAGCATCGGCTGCAAATACAGATGGCGCTTTGCGGGCTCTGCCGCCGCTCACCTCCTGCTGCGCCACCTGGTTGCTAGCAGGCCACCGGCCCACACCAGTGTCGGTCCTCTGGGGACCCTGTCCTAGGTCTTTGGCATAGAAATCGCAACTTGGCCACCTCCCACCATCTAGAGGAGCAGGGGACCTCCGTGGAGGCTTCCGGGTTGCTCGTGGTTGCCCCGACCCAGGTGCCACAGGGTTGGTATGCTCGGGGTGGCACGGTCTGGCCCGTAACCTCCTCCATCAGAGGACACTCTTGACCCGTGTACCTGCCTGGCATCACTCACTTGGTGTCTTGAGAGAGAAAACCGTAGTGAAAGCTGGCTGTGGTCACCTCAGGTCTGAGCAATGATTGGTGAAACTTTCTGTTCTTGCCCTCAAAATGTCAAGGGATTACAGTTCCTGGAAGTCACCGTGTACTCTCCAGCCCAAGGCAGAATCCCCCAGGCACCTGTGCTGGTTGCATGGCCATTGTCACCCCCGGGAATTCAGAGCCCCATACAGGGCCCTGACCTACAGGGCTCCCCTGGTCTCTGCCGCCTCCACTCGGAGCCCTCACAGACACTTCCCTGTGGACATGGCACTACTGTGACAGGGCCTGGGGAACAAACCCTAAGCTAAACTCTCCTGAGCTAGTTAGCATTTAACAGACCTCTCTACTTCCTCCTCCTCACTTATTTTTTAATTTTTATTTATTTATTTTTGAGACAGGGTCTCGCTAAGTTGCCAACTTGCCCAGGCTGACCTTGAACTCGTGACCCTCCAGCCTCAGCTTCCCACAGTGCTGGGGTCGCAGATGTGCACCACCGACCCAACCCCTCTTCCTCACTTTTCTGATGGGGCTCCAAGGCCATGTAGCGGTTAGAATTAGAGACGGATTATATGGACTCAGAGAGGAAAGTGTCTGAAAAGAGGGGTGTTCAGAAATGGAGGGTGTGATGGGCAGAATTGTGTCCCCTAAAAAGATACGATGAACTCCTCACCCCTGGTTCCTTAATGAGAAATAGGGTCTCTGGCCCAGGGTCATGGTGCAAGCCTATAATCCCAGAGTCTGGGAGGCTGAGGCAAGAGGGTTGCTGGCAGCTCAAGGCCAGCCTGGACTACATAGCAAGATGCCGCCTCCAGAAAAAACCGAAAAACCAAAATAAGAAACAGGTCTGTGTGGAGTGGAGCTGAGGCCATCAGTGTTGGCCATCCCCAAGATGTTGGTGTCCCTATGAGAGGAGGGAGACACCACGTGAAGACAGACAGACAGACACACACAGGGAAACTCAGGCGACAACAGAGGCAGGGACTGGAGTGACACAGCAAAAGCTTGGGGATGGCAAGGTCACCGGAGCTGGGAGAGGAAGGACCAGGTCCCCTTGGGAACCAGCCCTGCCGAACCTCGATTTCAGACCTCCAGCCCCGGAACTGTGGGCCATGAGTCTCCACCATCCTGAGCCACCCAGTTGGTGGCCCTTTGTCACCACAGCTCAGGCTGCCTGGGTCTCATGGTCCCACAGAGGGGCACCGATCCCCCCGTGACAGCTCAGAGATCATGGGCACAGGGGACCCGCGGCCACATTTGGGACCCAAGGAAGGAAGGGGTCGTGGGCCTTGCTCCTGAAGAGCCTGCAGAGGTAGCCATGCAATATGGCAGGGAGCGCTGGGGTCATTCCTCCCGTCTCCCAAACCAAAGTGTACCCTCCACAAACCCCATCCCTGCCAGGCACCCTGTTCCTGTCTGTGTTACCGCAGACGTTTGGCTGGAAACCTCTGTGACAGTGCATGTCATTGTCACCTCGCCAGGCTGTGTGGGCCAACACTACATGGACATTGTGATGAAAACATCCTTTTTTTTCTTCAGTGATTGAACCAGGGCCTTCTCACTGAGCCACATTCCAAGCCCTTTGATTTTTTGAGACAGGCTCTTGCTAAGTCACTAAGTTGCTGGGCTCAAACTTGGCATCCTCCTGGCTCAGCCTTCCAAAGGTGGGATTACAAGTGTGTGCCATCACATCCAGCTGATGAAGGCATTCTTTGAGTGTGATTAATACTTAAATCTGTAGACTTTGAGTAAAAGAGATTATTCTCCAAAATGGAGAAAAGGGTGAGCCTCATCAGTTGCAGGCTTCAAAACAAAAACCCAGGTTTTCTGTGTAAGAAGCAGTTTTGCCTTGTGCCTATAACATGATTTTCTTGCCTGCCATGTGGATTTCAGACTTACAGCTGAATGCCTTAAAATCCTCCCCCTATGTCTCTCAATCTCTTCGGCTCTTTTGTGCTGTGGTTCTCAAAATGGACTGCAAATCAAAATCACCACAGATTGGGCCAGGGATTTAGCTCAGTGGTTCCACCGCCTGCCTCGAAAGCTCAAGGTCCTGAGTTCCATTCCCGGTACCAAAAAAAAAAAAAAAAAAATCACCACAGATCTTTAAAAATCCCTGACACTCAGGCCAGATCAATTAAACCAGAATCCCTCGGGGACCCCAGAAGGCATCCGGAGTTTCTAAATTTCCCCAAATGATACCAGTGTGCGGCCAAAAAATGGTCTGCTGGGGGGATCGAGCCTCATCAGCTCTGAATTTGCCTCTTCTGAAACCTCCTCATGGGACTGGGCTAGAAATGCAGCCTCCGATGGCTCCCGGCCAACGCAGGAGAATCCACTTTCCCAGGAGCCCGGGAGGTTTACACGCATGCGCACTGAAGTCCTGGCAGTTTTGTTCGAAATGACACCGAAAGGAAGTGGCAGGCGAAAGTGTCCTGGGGTGAGGGTCACACTGATGGTGTCCGGAGCTGCACCCACCAGCTCTCAGTGACCGACGCGAATGTGAGCAGGGCAAGCCTGCACCCAGCCCTGCTTTGAGCCCCAGCCCTGCTTTGAGCCCCAGCTCTGCTGTCCACCCCTCTCCCCTGCCAGTCCAGAGCACTGCGATCACAGGCCTGCGCCACCATACCCGGCTCAACTGTCCCTTCTTTCTTTGCCTTTGAGGTGTTAAACTCCTACAGCTCAGCAGAGCCTTCCTCCAGGGCCCGTGAGCACCTCTGAAATGAAACCTTCAGTCTCTGGAGAGGGTGGAAGCCTCACTCAGTGGACACCCTGCTCCAACTTGCACACTACCTCCCAGCATCAAGAGGTGAGCTTTTATTTTACTTTCTTTTCTGATTTGATTTTTTGAGACAGGGTCTTGCTATATATTCTAGGCTGGCCTTGAACTCACGGCTGTCCTGCCTCAGCCTCCTGAGTGCTGGGATCACAGGTGTGCAGCCACCACATCCGGCTTTATTTTACTTTCAAAGACTGCCAAATTAGCACACACACCTGGCCTTTGACTTCCCCTCATAGCCCCAGTGCTTTTCCACTGCCTCATCCACCACAGCGCGAAAACCTCTCCCGCCCTGGTTTCGCAGAGCCGCTTCCAGCTGAGTTCTATCCTCTCTCCCAGCGGCAGGGCCTCAAGTCGCAGTTTCCGCGCCTGGTTCACTTGAAGGCGGGTTTTGCTTTGAGAGTTGCGCTCAGATCTTCTGGGGCTGCAGACGTTGGTCATGGAAGAGGGGCGGCCATGTCACCCCGAATCTCAGCGGGCCGTAAGATCACAAAACCTGGGGCAGGCGCCGCGGGGATGCGGGTGCAGGGCCCAGTGAGGTTCCTGGCGCGGGCCTGGCCGGCCACGCCCAAGGTGGGGGATTTTGGGGGTGAATCCTGGCGTGACTCGGAGACCTCCTCCTCTCTGCGCCTCTCTCTTTGCTCTTCCTGTCTCCATTCCGCCGCTGCCCATCCTTGAGGCAGAGCCCGTCCTATCCCCGAAGGGGGAACCTGCTGCCCCCCACCCTGGCCCAGGCAAGTGTGACCTGCTCCTGCTCGGCCGCCTGCAGCTCCCACAAGGGCGGTTGGAGCCATCGCGTCCCCTACCCTCCTCAGGGTCACCTGTGCAGCGGAAGTTCCACCCCACCCCCACCCCCCACTGGGTCTCTTCCTCCAGAAACAGCCCTGTCCCCAAGGTGCTGGCCAGTCACCAGCTCAGGGTAAACTCGGGCGCAGGGCAGGAAAGGGCTTATGAAGAGTAACAACAGAAATTCCTCTCATTCAGGGAATCCCACCAGCTTCCCTGCCTGCCATAGCCTGGGACAAACACCAAATATATGTGGGTTTTGTTTTTGTTTTCCCCCCTGTCCTAGGGACTGAACCCAGAGCCTTCACACAGAACTCTATTCTCAACGCACCTCCATGGATCACACCTTTCTGAAGCACACAAACAAATGGAAAACAAATTGAAGCAGCTTTTCCTCACTTTCTCCTCTCCTTCATGCAGCGATGCCCAAAGGCTTTCTCCTGCCCAGATCTGGACGTTCAAAAGCCAGCGCAGTCCTCACCCCCAGAGGCAGCTGGCTTCGAGGGGACTTTCTCAAGGCAACCTTGGCGTTTTTGCAAATGTTAACTAAACATTTTGAAGTCTGGAAACGGAGAACGAGAAGTGCTTTTGCTCTTTACAAATATCACCTTCCTACGTTTGAAGTAAACTAAATCTCTGCTCTAGTGCTCACCATTTGCTGTGAAAACTGTTTTTCCTGAATAAAAAGCCAAGCACCCCTCAGAGGCAGAGCACCACTGTTATTAGGAAACTGTAGAGGTGCACTTGGCCAGAAGCTGATGCAGTTGAGTCTCAAGCTCCCTCCAAGATCCCTTGTCTAGTTTTGTTCAACATCCCTAATCCGAAAAGCCCAGGCTGGCCTCAAACTCTTGGCAATCCTACCTCAGCTCCGGAGGGCTGGGATCACAGGCACGCACCTCCATGCCTCACAAAAATCTGAAGTTTTTCGAGTGCCAGCACATCACAAGTTGAACATTCCACAATGTTTTATACAGTTATTTTTTTGTTTACAAAATTATTGTTTAAATCTTGTATAAAATTACTTTCAGGCTATGTGTGTCAGGTGTGAACGAAACACACCTGAGTTTTGTGTGAAACTCGGGCTCCATCCTCAAGGTCTCATTGTGTATATGCAAATGTCCCAAAATCTGACAAAATAATCCCAAACCAGAAACATTAATGTATTTCTTATTTTGTACTCTTTTTCTTAAGCAGCCTACACCTCCAACCCACCCACCCCCCTGTATAAGCTTCAGGCTAGGAGCTCTCTTTATCCTTTTTTTGTTTGTTTTTGGAAACAGGGTCTTGCTGTGCAGCCCAGACTGGCCTTGAACTTGCAGTGATCCTCCTGCCTCAGCCTCCGGAGTGCGGAGATCACAGGTGTGCGCCACCACGCCCCTGCTTCTAAGGCCAGGGACTAGACCCCAACCTCTGCCACAAAGCCTGGGGACACAGAGCCTCGTGTCTGGTTGACACTAGCTGTTTCTGAGGACGCCTTTCCTGGGGGCGAGGAGGCTCTGAGTTTCCAAAAGCCCAGGAGCCATTTCCTGTACCGCGTGGACGCAAAGAAGTAGATGACGGGGTCGATGGCACAGTTGAGGTTCATGAGGGTCATGGTGACCTGCAGGGCGCCCGCGAACGCCTGCTGCTCGGCGCAGGATGGCGGGCGCAGCAGGGCCCTGGCCATGAACTGTATGACCAGCAGGTGGTAGGGGCTGAAGCACCCGACGACGACCACCAGCACGGCCAGCGCCAGGCGCCAGGCCCGCCGTGGGTAGTGGCCTTGGGAGCCCGGCGGGCTCCGGCGGGCCGCGGCGCGCAGCCTCTGGGCGATGCGCGCGTAGCAGAAGAACATGAGGCCCACGGGCACGCAGAAGCCCAGCGCGCAGGCGGCCAGCACCAAGCCGGGCCGGCGCAGCACCGGCGCCGCGCGGCCTAGCTCCATGCAGGTGGTCCTGCCCACCAGGCGCCCGCCCAGCGGCAGCAACAGCAACGGCGCCGTCTGCAGCAGCGCCAGGACCCACGCGACCGCGCATGCGCGCCGCGCCAGGCTGGGGCTCCGGAGCCGCGCGCAGCGGGGCGCGCGCACCACGGCCAGGTAGCGGTCGGCGCTCACACAGCCCATCAGGTAGACGCCGCCGTAGGTGTTGAGGTAGGTGACGAAGGCAGTCAGCCGGCACAGCGCGTCCCCCAGCGGCCAGCGGAAGTCCCGCGCGTAGTAGGCGATCTTCCCGGGCAGCACCGCCGCGAACAGAAGGTCGGACACCGCCAGGTGCGTCAGGTAGACGCCCGTCGACGTGGTCTTCTCGCCCTTGTGCCGGGCCAGGCAGAGCGCCAGGATGTTCCCCAGGGAGCTGGAGACCAAGAGAGCCGAATAGAACAGGGAGAGCCCCACGCTGGCCCCGCGGGGCGGGAAGTAAGGGAGGCAGGAGTTGCCGCTGGCCGGGGCCATGCTGGGGTCAGGGTCAGGGTCGGCCATGCCAGAAGCCAGCTCACTCACCGCGGAGCCTGGGAGACAGGAAGTAAAGATGCGATGTTGTGTCTGGTTTACCCCTCCAGGATGGCAGTTAGGCATCGTTTTGCTAAAGCAACTTGTACGTGAAAAGTCTATCAGCCAGGTGTGGTGTAATCCCAGAGGTTGGGAGGCTGAAGCAGGAGGATTGCCATTGAGTTCAAGGCCAGCCTCGGCTCCATAGTGAGTTTAAGGCCAGCCTGAACTACACAGCGAGACCCTGTCTCAAGAAAGAGACAGAGAGAGTGAAAGAGAGAGAGAGTGAGAAATCTTTTGTTTTTTATTTGAGACAAGGTCTCACTCTGTGGTCCAGGCCGGCCTCAGACTTGCAGTCCTCCCGCCTCAGCCTCCCAAGGTCTGGTATTACAGGCATAAACCAGCATGCCCAACTAAAAAACATCTTTTTATAAAGTAAACTTTTTGTGGAAGTACAGCACAGTGTTCCAGTTTCTATTGCTGTGTAGCAAATGACCCCAAAACACAGACGCCTAAGGCATATTTTATTACAAAGGCTGGAATGTTGTGGGGACGAATTTCCTCTCCATTGCCCCCCAGTGAGAAGGACCCAAAGGCTGGGATTACCTGGTTGACTGCACTCCCCTGGGGTGCGGGGCTGTCAGCCAAGCACCTGCTTATGGTATTTCCCATAAGGCTCCCCCAGCCGGGCAGCCTCCCGGTTATTAGCTTCTGAGCTGCTGGCTTCGGAACCCACAGAGCTGGCCAGCAACAGGAGGCAGCTGTGTGCGTGGTTGGGGGGGGACGGTTTACTTTGTGTATTTGATGCTTTGACATCTCAGGTGGTGCTGATCCTGGAGGGACATCAGCCCCAGGGTGAGGCAGCCCCAGGGTGAGCCGATTCCTAGAAGTAGTGAACAGCTCCCCAAGACTGCGCCCTGCAAATGCAAACCAACTCCGGCCCTGAACTCACCCACTTCCTCCCTAGCCCTCTCACACTCTGGGCTAGATACCAACAACAGGGAGAGATGGGGGCTCAGAGGCTGCTGCAGTGATCCTTGCAAGCGGATCCCAAGCTGGCTTCCCTGGGAAGCAGGGCCAAGACTGGCCCCCACATCTTCTGGCAGTGAACCTCCTGCCTCAGCTTCCCGAATGTGTACCACTATGCCCCCTCCAGCTCTGGTTCTTTTTAACAGCACACATGTATTCACGCACACACACGCATACACACACCCTGGGGAGATAGGAATAGGGACCCCAGAGGCAGGCAGGCTGGCCAGAGCCGCTGGGGAAGCGACCACCTTTCAGAGCAAACCCAAGGAACAGACTGTGGACCCAGTGCTTTCCCTGGAGTTTTGCCAGCTCTGAACCAAGATGGTGCCTCTTGTTCCTCTTCCTCCTTCCCTGCACAGTCGGCCCAAGCTGGCTGAGCTTTAGGTGGGGGCTTCAAGTCCTAGCAGGGCAAGGCCCAAGCTGGCCAGGCTGAAGTCAGCTCAGCAGGCACTGGCCGTGGTCCACTCCTTGCTGGAGCCAGCTGCCACCTGCCTTGTGCTTCTCTCCACTCAGGGCTCAGGGGCAGGGGTTAGGTCTGGCCCTCAACCCCGCTTCCTGACTGTTCTGGGCTCCTCCTTGCTCCATGCCGTCAGGCCCGGGGCTCCCTGGCGGGCCACGTCCGCTCTCTGCTGCCCACACAGAGATGCCCTTGAAGGCCCTGCCTCTGTCCCCTGTGCCCTCAGCCCCGGGTTCAGGTCCAGTACAGACAAGGGCTCAGGACACTGGGCTCTGCTGCAGGCCATGGAAAAGTCGCCGCCCAGGAGGCGAAGGCAGTGCCGTCACCGCAGCCATGGGCCTGGTTGGATGATCACGTGGATCTGCACAGGAGCTGTAGAGCTGAGGCCCCCACGCCCACCGTGTTCCCCATGTCCCCTGTGCCCTCGTGGATGTTGGTGCACATGCAAGGGGACAGCGCCTCACTGACCAGGCCCAGGAGCAGCGGTGGGATATGTGTCCCGGCTCCCGTCCCAGCCCTGCCCAGGTGCATTCCTCAGCCCATCCACCTCAGTGTGCCTGCAGGGTCCCTCCGCAGGAGCACAAGGCATCTTCTCTCCCTCTGCTCTTAGGAAAGGACCTAGCACTGGTCACTTGGCCTGAATATGAAGCTACCCTCTTGGGGCATTTCCCTCTCACAAGGCTATTCACTTTTTTTTCTCTGTTGAGACAGGGTCTCACTATGTAGTTCAAGTTGGCCTGGAATTCACTATGTAACCCAGGCTGGCCTTAAGCTTGCAGCAATCCTCCTGCCTCAGCCTCCTGCTGTGATTACAGTGTGTCCCACCAGGCCCTGGCATGGGTATTCCCCTTTTGGGACCCCCAGAAGTTGACTGGGGAGGGTGCAGTCAATTAGCACCACCACCTGGAGGAAGGATTGCTAAAGCTTCCAGGGGACAACTCAGGGACTTGACCTGTCCTTCTCCCTGATCATGAATGGTGGGACCCCAGGGAGCAGGAGGAGCCCACAGATGCTCCCCATGGACATCAGGAGCGGGGAGCCAGCCAGCCAGGGGAAGAGCCACTGCCACCCCCAAGCCCGCCTCCTGCCCTGAGAAGGTCCAGTGACTTACCTCCCTTCCCAAGGACAGTCGGTCCAGGAGGCCAGCAGAGCCCTGACCCACAGCCGGCTGCCTGCCTCAGTGCTGTGAGGCCTGGAAGGGGCCCATGCACGCTCCCCTCCAGGGAGTGAATCAGCGCAAGGCCTCCTGCCTTTACTCCCCTGCTGAAGAGATCAAGAGAGAAAGAGCAGAAAACCCCAGGGTATCAGCCAAGGTGATCTTCCTGCCACAGGATGCCAGGCCCCACTGCTACGAGGAGGGGGAGGACAGCACCCTGGAGGCTGTTTCTTTTCTTCCAGCTCTGTGCCCTCCATGGGCTGGGATCCAGACCATAGAGGTGACAATCAGAATGCCAGCGGCAGGACATTTGAAAGCAGCCACGGTGCCCCCCGCATACACTAGAAGCCATGAGCCAGGTAAGCAGGAAGGGCCGTCTGGGGACGCCATGTGCTCCGCTCCATGGAGGAAAGGGACGAGAGGCCCCCGGTCCTGCATTCCCTGTGCTCTGTGATCTGGGCGCACAAGTTTCAGGCCTTAACTGAGCCTGAAAGTCTCGTCTGCAGCCCAGATGAGCAATGCTTGGTGAGCTGCAGAGACAGCTGCGCTGCAAGTGAAACCTGCTGCCCCCGGCCTCCACTCCTCTTCCTCCCGCTTCCCAGAGAATGGCCTTCCCCGACCATACCTGGCTGATAAACGAGGCATCCACACATCCTTTGATTAATCCCGTGCCTCCTTCACAGAACTGTCCCTAAATTGTCAGAGTGCCTGCTTCTCGGAGGCTTTCTCTGAACCAAGCACAAAGCCTGCTTCCTTCAGCAGCAGAGTGTGCTCACTCCCCGCCATGTGACTCTGGCATGGGCTCCCACGTGCCTCAGTTTCCCCAGTCTAGAGTGTGAGGTAACATGCCCGACTGGCCACTCACAAAGCCCACAGCGCTCGCTGTTTCCCATGTGTAAACTGGGCCATGAAAGATGTTCCCGTACTGCAGGCCCGTGGGAATGAGTTTAGCTAATAAAGTCCTTTTTACTATACACTTTTACAATAAACTTGAACTCTTGCCACCCCTGGCAGGAAGAGATGAATCAGCTTTTATATACCTGACCTACAGACAGATCACAAGTCCCAGAAGTGTCCTTTATGTCTTCAAAAGACAGGAGCTGGGCATGGTGGCACGTTCAAGTTAGAGCCCAGTCTGGGCAACTTAGTGACTTAGCGAGACTGTGTCTCAAAATAACAATTTTGTTTTGTTTTGTTTTGTTTTTCGAGACAGAGTCTCGCTATGTAATTCAGATTGACCCTGAGCTCATTGTGTAGCCCAGGCTGACCTCGAACTTGCAGCAATGTTCTTGACTCAGCCTCCTGAATGGAGGGATTAAAGGCATGTGCCACTATGCCCAGCTCAAAATAATAAATCTTTTTTTAATTTTTTTTTTTTTGGTACCAGGGATCAAACTTGGAACCTTGCGCTTGTAAGGCAGGTGGTGGCACCACTGAGCTATGTCCCAGCCAAAATAATAAATTTTTTAAAAGAGCAGCAGATGTAGCTCAGTGAGAAGGACCTGGGTTCAATCACCAGTAGAAAAATCAAACACAAACATTTAGGGTTCCTCTGTTCAAAGGAGAGATCTTGAAAGCCCAAAGAGGACAAAAAAAATGATAGACTGCACCTGCACTGGATTCATTCATGATCCATTCAGTAAGCGTTTGTGTATATGTGAGTGGGGGGGGGTGTCGCTGTGACCCAGCACATCCACAGGGAGTCAAGATAAAAGGAAATAGGAGTGTCGGCCTACTGCAGGCAGCACAACTGGGGCTGTGGGACCACTCTCCCTCCATCCATCTGAACTTGGGCAAAGCACAGAGCCAATCCTTTCATTATCCTAAGAGAAGCAGGAATAAGAATAACAAAGACCTGGGAAGTCTCTAAAGCTGCAAGCCAGAGCATATGCCTGTTATATCCTGTGGCCTGATCTACAGTAACCTTTTCTCCACTCAGACTTCTTTGAAGGTTCATATGTAGGGACTGCATGTCATGCATGTGATTCAAACAGTAAATTGTGGGAGAGTCATGCTCTCTGGATGCCCTTGAGATGACTCAGCACCCTGTCAATCATTCCTGTCAATAATATTGTGACCAGCTCCCTCCTAGTCTAGGTCCTTGTTTGGGGGCAATGGAAGATTGAAGCCAACAAAATAGAAGCAGTGGGGGATGACCCAGTGCATGATTTTTGGGGTTTCTGAAAGGTTGAAAAATCATAGATGTTTAAGTCCAGAAGTTTTATATGGTTTTTGGTGCTGGTGAACATGACAGAATAGTATTCATTTTGTGAGGTTGGGTACACCATGGTTTGGTGCATATATGTTTATAATTGCTATCTGTTCTTGTTGAATAGTTCTGTTAACCAATATATAATGTCATTATTTGCCTCTTTTGATCAGCTTTGGCTTGAAGTCCACCTTGTCTGAAAACAGGATAGCTACTCCTCCTTCTTGTTGGATTCCTAGTGCATGGAAAATTATTTTCCATCCTTCATTTTTACTCTATAAATTTATTTTTGTGTTAAATGTGTTTCTTGAATACAATTTACCATTGGATTTTGTTCCTTGATCCATTCTGCTAATCTGTATCTTTTAACTGACAAGTTGAGTCCATTTACATTGGTAGTTATAATTGTGGGTATTGACTTATTCCTGTCTTTGTAGTTTCCTATTGATGTTTTATTTTCTTTCCTTTTTATTTAATTGCTAGCCTACCTGAGGCATTTATTTTATTGGACCTTTTGGCATTGTTAGCTTCACTGTCTCTTTCTAGGTTATCCTTGAGAATTTTTGGAGTGTTGGTTGGTGGTCATGAATTTCTTTAGTTTCTCTTTATCATGGAAATATCTTATTTTTCTATCCATTTTGAAAGATAATTTTATAGGATATATCAGTCTGGGTGGGGAGTTGTTTGCTTTTATAGCTTGAGACATTTCATTCCAAGCTTTCCTTGCCTTTAAGGTTTGTGTTGAGAAGTCTGTTGTGATTCTGATGGGTTTTCCTTTATAGGTGATTTGTTGCTTTTCTCTTTAAGCCTTTAAGATTCTGTTCTTGTGTTTTATTTCTGGTGTTTTAATTATTATGTGGTATATGATATAAAACACTTTGCATACTACCTGACATATTATCAGCATGGTAAATGTTAGCAATCGTTATTGCTGTCATTATTAATATTGTTATTATATCTATAGAGTGGAAATCTCATTCTGTTCTCCTGCTAAAGAGTCTGTGTGGCTCCCCATTGCTTTTCATTTAAAAAAATGTGCCTATTAATTTTACAAAAAAATTACTATGTGGTATGGAGTGATTTTTGTTCTGATCATGGGTATTTGGGGTTCTATATGCATCATTTATCTGTATGTTAAATTCTTTTTCCATGTCTGGAAATTTTTCTTCTATTACTTCTGTAAAGAGGTTTTTTATGCCCTTTGTGCTGTCTTCTGATTTTTTTGATTAATGTAGTTACTCTTATATTAGTCTTATTAGGATCATCTGGCAGCTTTGGGATTCATTTTTGAAGTTCTCTTGCTGTTTTTATGATATCTCTCATTAATTGATCACTGACCACAGTTCTGTCCCCTGGATCTGATACTCTGTCTTCACACTGCTCCCTTCTGCTGCCCATACTTTCAGTCATAGTTTCAACCTCCTGGGTTTGTTTGGAACTCTTTATGGACTCCCATTCTTTTCTATGCTGGGCATTCATGTTTTGCATCTCTTTCTTTTGCACCACTAGACTTTCATTAGTGTCTTTCTAGACTCACTGATCATTTGTTTCATTAGGGTCATGACCTGATTGGTTATATCTTCTTTAAATTTGCCAAGCACCTTATTGAGCTGTTTTGCCTCCACTGACCCTTTCAGACATTTCTCTTGTGTGACTTATGATCTCCCTGCTTGATGCCCCCTGAACTGGTTTTGGGAGTTGGGAATTTTTGTGGGGAATGTTTTTGCCTTGTCTTATCATGTTTCTATTTGTTTGTTTGTGGTGGGGTTTGCAGCTTCTTTGGCCCAGTGCCCAGTTCTTTGGGAGTGAGCCACTGTATTGTTTATGACCCTAGGCAATCCAGTTTCGGCATGCAGCGCAAACCAGTTGACAGCAATGACTGTCACCTTTGCTATAGCAGTTAAGTTAGTAACAACAGTGGGGTCAAATATCAACTGAGTCCTGACAGATTCTAAGAACCACTTGTGATCTGCCCTTAACCAAAGCAAAGAGGTCTGTGATTTTAATGAGGACGCTTAGTCGCTCAGATATTGACCTGTAGTCATGCAGACCACTAATTTCTGCTGGGTGTGGGCAGCAGTACAAGAGCTCGAGCATAGCACTGCACTAAATGCTGTCTCCCTCGGGCATCATCTCCTTCCGCATTCTCTGAAGATTACACCCACCGAACCTGGCCTCCCCGCTAGGAATACAGGCCTTGTGACCATCCCTCCCCACGCCTGTCTCCCAAGACTGTCTAACGTGGTCTCTGTGGTAGGAGACTTCAGTCCCGGAGTGTTGGTCTCTCCCTCAGGCAGGTCAGTCTCTTTGGTTTCACCTCTGCCGCCCTGTGCTCTGGAGAGCGCAGGAGCAGAGCTGGCTGGGATTGGATTATTTGGCTGCAATCCTCCTCTCCTGTGTGGGTTGCTCAAGGCCTGGACCCACTAAACAAAACCTGTAGGCCCCTCATTAGTAAGCAGCCCTGTCCTCACCTGAGATCCAAACTTCCACAAAGGAAGATAGAAAGCAGTACCCACAGTATGGACACAGAATCTTACTCCTAATTATTTTGGTGAAAAATGAGAAAACAAACCAAAAAAAATTTTTTAACATTAAATAAAGCGCAGTCTCAATCAAAACTCTGAGAAACCTGAGATTATAGATAGGAATGGGAAAGGGAAGTTGCCAAAAACCCCTGCAGTGGGTCTCAGTCTTCTCTGAGACAATGCAACACACATTAATAAGAATAAAGACAGAAAACAAGACTTAGAGAGAAAGCTGGGTCTTGAGGCTGATCGAAGGTGCTCTGGGCAGCAAAGACAAAGAGTGCCAAGGGCATGCAGTATTACTCATTACAAGCATGGGAAGAAGGTGAGCAGGGTATGCTTTGAAGACATCTAGTGATATAGTGTGAAGTATCTGGAAGCATCTGGCAATAGCTGCTGTACACATGGGTGTAAAGGGGGAGGCACTGCTTATCTTTCTTGGAGAGAACAAATCCTCTGCAACTGGGTTGCAGTTAACCAATAACCCATTAGGTCAGGGAGAAGCCATAATTCAGGGGAAGGGATTCGGTTGGAGCAAAGTTGACCTTGGCTGGAAGTGAACTCAGCCAAGCCCTGCCCCTTCATGGACTAGGACTTAAGTCTCAGTACCAGCCATTAGCAAAGGAGCAATATGCCCAACTCTGCTATCTGACATGCCCATTTGAGTCATGTAAACCTTCAGTCAGACTCCTAAGATAAAACAATATAGCCAAATTACAGAAAAGCAGGAAGCATGTGCCACTTATGTATAGTCTCCTAGTACTGGGCAGGGCTGTTTGCTACATGAGATCTTAAAAGGACTCATGCCTGGCTTCTGGCTGAGCCCTGGAGTAGGAGAACATAATGAGTTCAATTTCTGGTACCATGAACTAAATCCAGAGAAAGCCCTGAGTAAGCAAAGAAAGTTACATCAGGCTCCCTTCATGGCCATCAAAGTGTCAATCTAAAAACAATTTGCAGTGCACCAATGCTAAGGACACAGAGCTTATAAAAAACTGAGGATGGCTACCCCAGGAGAAAATACACATTCTAGTTGCCAAGAATAAGTGCCTTCAAAATGACACCAAAAAGTTCTGGGTGTATTTGTCACTTTCCATTACTGTAACAAAATACCTGAGACAATCAACTTAAAAAGAGGAAAGGTTGGGCCAGGGATTTAGCTCAGTGGCACCGTGCCTGCCTGGTAAATTCAATCCCGGGTACAAAAAAAAAAAAAAAGGAAAGATTTATTTTGGCTCACAGTTTTGGAGGCTTCAGTCCATGGTTGATTGCCTCTGTTGCTTTGGGCTTGTGGTGAGGCAGCACCTCATGGTGGGTGTATGTGGCAGAGAAAACTGCACACCTCATGGCCAGGAATCAAAGAGAAAGGGCAGGGCTCAAGGTCCTCATATCTCTTTTCAAGGGTATGTCCACAGTGACCTACTTCCTTCAGTTAACCCCTACCTCCCATCTTTTACCACCTCCTGATAGAGCCACAGTCTGGCAACCAGACTTTTAACATAGTGATCCCCAACCTTTTTGGCACCAGGAACTGGTTTCATGAAAGAGAAGTGTTCCGTGGAAGCGGGGAGAGAGTGGATCATCTCAGGATGATCCAAAGAGTCTACAGCCTAGATCCTCCACATGTGGTTCATAGTAGGGTTCATGCTCCTGTGGGCATCTGATTCCACTGATGATCTGATCGGAGGCAGAACTCAAGTGGTGCTAATTATGGGCAGCAACTGGAAAAACAGGTGAAGATTCATTCACCCACTCACCTGGCTCTAACAGACCACTGACCAGGCCTGGTCTGGGGCCAGGGTTGGTGGCCCTTACTTCAACAGAAGGATCTCCGAGGAACATTTAGAGCACTGGGTTTTATAACTGAAAAGAAGGAGAAGCAAGAGGAGGAGTAGGAGGAAGAAGAAAAGAGGAGGAGGAGCTAGTGGAGGAGGGAGAGGATAGAGGAGGAGGAAAAAGAAAAGTGATAAGAAAGACAAAACTTTAAAAAAAAACCTAAGTGTTAAGTGTTAGATAAAACCCTAAAGGCCATAACTAATACTCTTCTGTCACCTTCCCCTGTCATCTTTCTCCTCCCTGTGGCTATTGTTCTTTGGCCTGACAACTCTGTTCCTATAGGTAATGGTTTTGCGACATCCTGCTTTTATGGGAGCTTGTTTTTTCTTCATCAGACCAAGGACACCAGATGTGCTAAGTTACAAACTGTCACCTCTTAAATAATTGCCTTTGTTCTGCTTCTGTATAAAAGAAATTCCATAGTCCCTGCTCAGAATTTGGAGTGGCAAGCTCCTCTGAGTCCACTGGCATAATAAACCTTGATTACCCTCCACCTCTCCGAGTGCCACTTGGTTCTTTCATGTGTTGTTCCTGCTGTTACAGAAGGAGGAGAGGGTGGTGAGAAGGAGAAAGAGAAGAACAACAACAGCAGTAGCAAACCAAATTGCATTGGTCAACAAGAATAACATAGGCCATTGACTAGTTCTTTTTTGTTGTTGTTTTGTTTGGTTGGTTTGGTTTGCCTGGTTTTGGCGGGGGGGGGGGTGGTGGTACTGGGGCTCAAACTCAGGACCTTGCACTTGCAAGGCAGGTGGCAGCACTACTGAGCTAAATCCCTGGCCCTGTCTGTTTGGTTTTTTGAGACAAGGTCTCACTATGGAGTTCATGTTGGCTTTGAACTCACTATGTAGCCCAGGCTGGCCTGAAACTTACAGAGATCCTCCTGCCTCAGCTTCCCCATTGACTAGTTCTTGCTATTTTATACGTGGAAGGTCAGAGTTGTGACAAGGAGGATAAAGCTTTTACTGCCATTGTTATCTTTATGGCATCTTGGAGTCCACAAGGTCAGAATAACCTAGATGACTGAGGTCTGGTGACTCACATGCTCCAAGATAAAGAATTTGTAGCGGCATCCTTGTGCCACTTAAAGTCCTTTCTCAGAGGGCGCTTAGCCTGGCATATACGAAGTCGTTGTTGCCCGTCTATGACAATGAGACTGAGCATCAGGCCATTTGGGTCAGTGAGGTGTTGGTGCAAAGACCCCTTGCACCGAGTTCTGCAACCCTGGCCCTCCTTTCTGTCCCCAGCCTGTGCCACAGGCTGGTGCCACACTGTCCTGACATTCTGCTCTTGTGCAGAGGTGTGTCATTTCAACCCCTCGTGAGTTCCTCAGGGCAGAAACTGCGGCAGCCTCTTAGAAACCTACATGGGGGGTGAAGGTATCGAGAGATTACCCAGTCCATGGGGGACCCAGAATCCAGGAAGCCTCCCAGCTGGAAGGGAAACCAGTCACATCTTTCTTGTCACAAGGCCCTGCCTGAAATGTGGCATTTCCATTATGGACTTGGGCAGCAGCCGCTCTGGCATAGAGAATACCCGGGACTTTGTCACTGATCTTAGAGCCATTGCCGGTGTTACATATACTCCTTACTACTTTGAAATTACAGTCTTATTACATATATCACTAATGAATAAAGAGGCATGGAGCCAGGCATGGTGATACACACCTATAATCCCAGCACTCAGGAGGATCCTGGGCTACAGAACATGTTCAAGGCCAGTCTGAGTACACAGTGAGACCCTGTTTAAAAAAAAAAAAACACCAAGAAGCAGATGTAACATCATATATTTGCTTTGTAAGAAACATTTTGGCAGCTGTAATTTACTACCAGGGTTTTCCTGGTAATCTTGTGTGTTTTATTGTATGCCCTTTGTTTAAAAGGGCTCCCCTCGCTTTGCAGGGGCCTCAGTCCCTCCCCTCCCCCTCCTCTTGGCATGGAGAGAGAACAGATATCATCCCCCATAGCATGTGACTCCCCATCCAGCTACTCCCCAATCCCTCTCGGAAGGGTTTCCTAAGCCTCCTTTCCTTCGTCCTTTGCCATCTTCCTGGCCCTGAACGAGTATCAGTGGGCCCCGTGGCCCCTGCTAACCAGACCCAGGAAGCCAGTAGCAATAACGGTAACCACAGTGACATCCGAACAGGACCTGCTCTGGGCAGACACTCTTCCCTATATTAATTTTTCCCTCACTTTATCAGCAAAGAGGCATTATTGGTCCCATTTTAGAAATCAGGCTCCTAGAAGTTAAATGGTTTTCCCAAGGCCCACAAGCCAATGGTACCAAAGATCCGGGTCCTTCTGAGGGTTCCCTGATAAGAAGGTAGCAGCTGGGGCCGGGGGCCAGAGATGCCCCCAAATCAGCCCCTCCCAGACCTGAAGGGTGTGGCGACCTCAGTCACTGTTCTTGGGGATGGGGTGGAGGTGCTTGTCCCACAAGGCACTGATTTCACACCTGGGACAGAGCCCACGCCCTCGCCCTATCTCATCTCTGAGGTGTGCACATCTGGGTTCCCGGAGCTGCTTCAGCCCCAGCCAGTGTGGTTTAGCTCCCTGGGGCTCTGCACAGGCTCCACCTCTCTTCTTTTTTTCTAATGTTGAAGAGGAAAAGGATGGGGGGGGTGGCTATTTATGGATTTGTTTCTTTTCCTTCCCCGCACCCATTTAATCATTGATAAGGCTTCACGTTCGAATAACACACTTGGCCACTCACCCATTTTAACACTCCGTGCTGCCCACTCCATGAGCTCCTAGGACTGGCTAGGGATGTGGTGGTGACAAAACCCTCCAGGAAAGGAAACAGCAGGGTCTCTGGAGGGAAGGCAGACGTGCTGCAGGGCGCATCTGTGCAGGCAGGGTGCTGCGGGACCAACGAGGGGGCGCCCCTGGTCCTGGGGAGTCAGGGGGCTTCCCAGAGCCGAGGGTGTGGAGGAAGAACATCTGCCAGATGTTTCCAGGTACTGGAAAGGAGGGAGAGGGCGTTGGTTCATGTGGCACATCTTTTTTTTGGTACCAGGCATTGAACTCGGGACCTTTCACTTGCGAGGCAGGTGGTGGAACCACTGAGCTAAATCCCCGGCCCTATGTGGCACATCTTTACTCTCCCCCTCAGAATCGGCCCTGTCACTTGCATTCAGTTTCATTGACCCTCACAAGTCACGTGACAACAGCTACCTTCAAGAGGCCAAGGAAGTGAAATCCTGCGACACCCTGGGAGAGGACACTGGAAATCCGCCAGTCCGTGGCCCGCTACTAAGTATGTCTCTGTCCACCCTGGATTCAGGTGTCCAGCCATCTACTGGCCACCACCTGTCCTCCCCGCAGCCAGCTGGACATGTCCAGCCCTGCCTGTGCCATCTTCCCTCTCCTAGTCCATTTCCCCTTGCTGTAACAAAATACACGAGGCTGGTAATGTGTGAAGGAAACAGTCCTGATGGCCCAAGAGATGGCACCAGCTTCTGCTCAGCTCTGGTGACAGATTTAAGGGCAGGTGGCATCACAACGGTGGAGCCATGGATTGCACCACAAAGACAGAAGCCAGGGGTGATTTGGGGAAGGGCTCACACTGGTTCAGCTGCTCTGGTGGGAACTAACTGGGCTCCACTAAGAACTTGCTTAGTCCCTTCCATGGCAGCGTCCCCAGTGAATGAACTCCTTCACCACGCCCCACCTCTGAATGTTCCCACTGAGGAACCAAGCCTGGAGACACGTGGGGGACAAACCACAGCTTCCACCTCCTGGATCAGCCCCTGCCCCGGCCCCTCCCCTCAACCCCCTGCACCCCTCCCTCCTCTTCCTCAACTACCACCCCCGAGCCCCTCCATTCTGTGACCTCACCCATCTCCTCTGCCGTGGCCTTCACCCAGCCTTGCCATCTCCCCTCCCTCTCACCTCCTCAGCCTTGACCTCCAATCCCTTCCACACCCCCAATCCCTTCCACACCCCGGGCTTGCTTACAATCTCAGCTTGCTCAGGTGCACATCGCATTGTGTTACTTGCTGCCTGCAATCTGTTTTGTTTTGGTTTTTGCAGTACTGGGGACTACTGAGCCACATCCCCAGCCTTTTTTTATTTTTCACTTTGAGACAGGGTCAAACAGGCTGGGGTGGAGCTCTCGATCCTCCTGCCTCAGCCTCCCAGAGTTCTGGGATTATAGGCTGCACCACCACACCTGGCTACCTACAATAGTTTGATGGCCCCAGCTTTTCTTTAAGCAATAACTCTAATCCCAGGACCTGACATTTGCTACTCTCTCTGCTTGGAATGCATTTTCCTTTCCCATGTGTCCTGGGCAGCTTAGCTTGATTCCTTCTCACTTGAGATGCAAGCCTCCTCCGAGCAGCCTTTCTGGATTGCCCCGACCCCTCCTAATGTAGATGCTCTCCTTGTATCCCCTAAGACACCACACTGTGTTCAGTATCACCACACTAGTGACGGTGGAGTGAGTATTGCGTGTCACGCAGGGAGCCGTTTAGGGGAGGGGCAGCTCTTACCCATCTTCCCACCAGGATGCACTGACCGTCCACTTTGTCTCCAGTGCTGGTCCCCAGGGAGGCCTGCCAGCAGCCACGAGGCCAAGAGGGAAGTTGAGACACTGGCGCTTCTGAGAGCCATGTGCTGTGCACTGTGGGGATGGGGCCTTGCCCTTCAGTCCTCCTGTGGTGTCTTGAGAGTCACCAGGTGGAGGAAACCCATGGAGGGCCTTGTACAATCCTCCCAGATTGCAGATGAAGAAACTGAGGTCCAAGGAGGTAAAATGTGTCACCTGCAGTCAGCCAGACAGCTCCAGGACCAGCCCAAGGGTGCTAAAGCAATAGGACTTCAAGCAAAGAAGATAACTGAGGGGACAAAAGCATCAATCCACTGACCTTCGATTTCTTCCCTGCTCGTTTTTCCCTTCAAGAGGAAGTTGCAGCTCAATGGAATCATTTCGTCTTCCTCTTTTGGTCAATAACTGTGACTGGGGCTCCTCTGAAGTTCAGAGCCCCACACTGGGGACAGCGGAACCATGAGAAAACCCCACTCTACCAGCGAACTCAGCGTGCCTGTCATGTTAACCAAGAATGCAAGGGAAATGCCAAGTTTGAGGGTCAAGCCAGAAAGACAGTTGGCCAGAATTTCACAAGAAAAATACCCCAGGAGAGAGTTTGTCAGAAAAGCAACTTCTGGGAGATCCCTGGGTTCCCTTCCATGCCCAACCCTGAGCAGCCCCAATCTACGATCCTATGTGGGGAGCAATCATGGGGGCAGAGCCAGAGCCCACTGGGCTGAAGGTGTGGAAGGAACAGGGTTACAGGAAATTGTGATCACAGAATCGGCCTTTGCGTCAGGCACCAGCTCTCGAAGGGGAAGCATTCCTTTCCTGGGGTGCGTGCTATCTGGACCTGTCTCCAGCAGCCAGCGTGTATATGGGATCAGCCCCTTCCATTTTGAGGTTCAGCCCCCAGCAGTAGGATGGGTTCGGCCTTGCCACCCGAAGACATGACACTTGGTATTTGAGAAAACAGCAGGGTCAGAAGGTCATGTTCACCTTTCCTCACCATTGGCTCCCAGAGCAGGTCAGAAAACCCTTGTTTGAGAGATGCCCAGTCTGCACCCAGGAGAGAGGAATATTCTTACCTCTGAAGACACAAGGACCCAGCAAAGAGTCTGGCCAGAACTCTCACTGCACTTCTCCTAGGGTGTCCCTGTTAGCCCACAGCCTGTGTCCTCCGACCCATCTTTCCCCACAGCCATTCAGTCTTCACCAAAGCCAGGCATAAAAACTCAAGGCCTTCCACGTCCCTATGAAGTGTCCCGTGTCCTGGAAAACTTATATTAAACCATTTGTGTGCTTTTTCTCTTGTTAATCTGCCAGAGGAAGGAAGGCAAAGATGGGTAAAGAAAGATATTTCTGTCCCCTGTATCTACTTAACCTTTAGTTGCTCTTTTAAAATTTTACCCTTTTTTTTTTTTTGGTACTGAGGATTGAACCCAGTGCCTTCACACTGAGCTACATCCTCAGCCCTTTTAAATTTTTAAGTTTTAAGACAGGGTCTCACTAAGTTTCTGAGTTGCCCAGGTAGGACTTGAATTTACAATACTCCCTCCTCAGCCTCCCAAAGTTCTGGGATTACAGACATGTGCCAGTAGGCTGCTTTTTAAAATATTAAGAGAGAACAAGAGAGAAAACATCTTAAAACTTAATTTTTAAAAACTGAAAAAAAATTTATAATTGATCCAAGTTTTGCCAAAGAGGTGCATGTCCTCTATAGTTGCACAATTAGATTTTTTTTAAAAGTTATTGGAGGATAACATATATATATGTCAAGCCCAGTATTTTTTGTTTTTGCTTTTCAATTTTGTTAGTGCATGTTTGCAGCACATGTTTACATTCCTTGTGTGGAGTTGGTTCACGTACGTAACAAAGCTTAATTCCTTTCTCTCTCTCCTTTCCCTCTCCCTCCTCTCTCCCTCTGTCTCTTGATCCCCTCCCCATCTGAGAAAGATCAATCTCCCTACTTCCTATTGTCTCTCTTTTATTTTGCTCTTTAATTTATGTGTATTTTGGTATATAAGAGAGAATGTGATATTTAAACTTGCATGTCTGATTTATTTCACTTAACAGTATGGTCTCAAGGTGCAGCCATTTTCCTACAAATGACTCAAGTTTATCTTTCTTTATGGCAGAGTAGTATCCGTTCTATGTAAACAGTGCATTTTCTTTTGGTACCGTGGATCGAACTCTGGACCTTGCGCTTGCGAGGCAGGTAGCGGAACCACTGAGCTAAAACCCCAGCCCCTACAGTGCATTTTCTTTATCCATTCATCTGTTAATGAACATACAGGCTGGCTTCAAGATTTAACTATTGTGAATTGTGCTGCTATAAACATAGGTATGCATGTATCACTGCCATGTCAGGTCTTTAACTCTTTCAGGAAGAAACAGGAATAGCTGGGTCAAATGTCTAGTTTTAGCTTTTTGAGGAATCTCCATGCTGGTTGTAGCAGTTTACATTTCCCACCAACAATGTAGAAGGCTTCCTTTTCCCCTCCAGCCTTGACAGTATTTGTTATTATTTGATTTCTTGATGATGGCCATTCTTTCTGGGGTAAGACAGAAGAATCTCAGTGTTGTTTTAATTTTCATTGCTCTACTAGCCAGTGATGATGGGTATTTTTTCATGTATTTCTTGGCCATTTGTACTCCTTCTATGAAATGTCTGTTCATTTCACTTGCCCTTTTTTTTTTTTTTTGCAGATATCAACAAAATTTTATCTATAAAGTTGTTCAAACACAAGAAAATTCTGGTTCCTTTTCTATGAACTATCAAAAGTTGGGGACAGGGGACAGGGATTTAGCTCAGTGGTTTCGCCACCTGCTGCGCAAGCGCAAGGACCAAGTTCCATCCCTGGTACCAAAAAAAAAAAAAAAGTTGTGGACAGAATGCTCTTTCACCTCAAAAAAATCAGGTTTTGAATGACAGCTTTTCAACATAAAATAAAGACAAAATCAAGTTGAAATACGTGAAACACTTTTCTAGTCCATATATACTTGGATAATCTTGTAATAAGTTTCTTCAGCAACTGACAGTGTTGAAAGAAAATCTGTCTTGGGGTAGTGTTCTAAGAAGTCATTAGCAGCAGTGGTAGCAGCATTAGTAGTACTTCCAGAATCTATAAAATCCCAAAGCTATTGCAAAGCAAGTAAACACTGACACTGGAAGATAACGAATTGTCTCAAGTTTGTTAGACTCCATCAGTGTTTTTAAGGAAGCAATTTCAGTGTCAATTTTATTACTGGTCTCTGAAATAATACTTTTGGTTTGGGTTTCCTTTCTGGTAAATTCTGTGGTTGCTTCCATAAGTTGCTTTTCTTGATCTGTAAACATATCTGTTACTCTGCTTCTTCTTTTTTTTTTTTGGTACCAGGGATCGAACTCAGGTCCTTGCACTTGCGCAGCAGGCGGTGAAACCACTGAGCTAAATCCCCAGCCCTGGTCTGCTTCTTTCTAGGTTGATGTCCAGTTTATTATCTGCTCTGATTTGGCTGGTTTCATGTATCAGTTGTTGTTAACTTGATCTAATTCAATTGTCATTTTCTCATTCTCTGCTCTCAGATTTGCAAATTCACTTTTTTCTAGGATGACCATATCTTTCCTGATAGAATCCAAATGAGCCATTAGCTGTTGAACTGTTATTTCCTGTTGCCCCTGAGTGACCATCTCCTTATAGATAGTATCCAGGCTGACATTAGATAAAGTGGTTAATGCTGATACAAATGTTTCCGCTTGTGCTTTGTCAAATCCATGAGTTTCTAAATCCCGAACCAATGCATGGGTATCAAAAGTTAATTTCCTTTGTTCTACAGGAGTTATGTCCACTGGCCTATCATATCCTTCCTTGCTTGTGGTGGTCGAGAAATCTCCCCAGGGAAGCGGGTCCTGGAAAATGTTTCCTGGCATGAGGGACAGTCCAACAGCAGGCTCCCTGGGGAAAGCCAGCGCCTACTCGCTGTGTGTTCAGTGGGGATGGGGATCCCTCTCCTCACTTGCCCATTTTTAACTGGGTCTTTTACTTGGGGAGGTCTAATTCTTTTGAGTTCTTCATATATTCTAGATATGAGTCCGCTGTCTGAGGAATAGCTGGTAAAAATTTTCTCCCATTCTGTAAGTTGACTCCTCGTGCTGTTGGTTTTCTTTTGCTGTGCAGAAGCTTTTTAATTTGATGTGATCCCATTGTTGATTCTCGGTGCTACTTCCTGTGCAACCGTGGTTCTGTTCAGAAAGTCCCTGCCTACGCTCTGACTTCAAGAGTTTTAGCTGTTTTATTTCCAGCAGGTTAAGTGTTTCTGTTTTAACGTTTAGTCCTTTGATCCATTTTTATTTTAGATGAGAGATGTGTAACCCAGTATTTTTCACCTCTACAAAAGGTGATTTGAAATTTTTGTTGTGGTAAAATATATATATAACATATAATTTACAATTGTATGCAGTTATTACAGGCTGGAGGGCAGTGGGCACAGTCCTCAAGTGAATCATCCTCAGGATTTGTAAAAAGTGAAATAGAATAGAAAATGAGAACAGAAAATAAAATATATCCTACTAGGCATAAATACTGTTTCATGGAACTTTTATTTCAATTGTGTGTGCCCTGGGTCAAAACAGTTTTAAAACAAGTGTCCAGAGATAGGTCTGGTAGTACATCCTACCTGTAATCCCAGCACTCAGGCTGAGGCAGGAGGATTCCTGCAATTTCTAGGACAACCTGGAATATAGCGTGAGACCCTGTCTCAAAAATCAACCAATCAGTCAAGGATCTAGACCAACCTTTTCAACTTAGAGTGGGAAATGCACCCAGAGATCCACCTGATGTTCCCAAACAGCTTGAACTAGAATGTGACATCAGGCTTCCAGTCCAGTGTGTTTTCCAACACCCATCTCACCAGCTTGGCTTGACCTTGTCAAATTCACAGCTAGACAGGGCCCTATCTTCATGGCCCATATGTTCCTCTTTGTCCCACGAGTAAGTCCCCAACAGGCTGCAGAAGGGCCCATGACTCACAACCAGCTCAGCACCTCCACTGTGCTCACCCAAGGGCGCCCCATCTGACCCTGTGTGTTTGGGGGTCAGCCAGGAATAGCACAAACCTAGAAACATGAAAGAGGAGCGAGGAAAGGACCTGCGGTTTGACATTTTTCAGAGGTGTGTGTGTGTGTGTTTCAAAAGCACATTTCATGTGTGCAGCTCTGGAAAGGCAGCGCTAAAAATAGAGGGGCTGCGGGGAGCGGGGGAGGAGGAAGTGCACTCAGCACCTACTGGCTCTTAACTTAGGCCCTGGCGGGGCTTTTCGGGGTGGGGGGCAGCGTGAGAGCAGGTCCCTACCCCACCCCGTCCCACCAGAAACTTGCCCAGCTGCGTACTCAGCCCATCAGAACCCCAGGCTCTCTGGCCTGAGACCCTGTGCCCCAGTTCCACCTGCATCCCAGGTCCCGCCAAACAGCCCAGGGAAGAGGAGGGACCTTGCAGACTCCAGTGTGGCTCCACACACAGTGTGGCTCCATGTGAGCCTTACCACACAGACTAGGGCCGACCTCACCCCAGCACCACCCAGCATGGCGCCCCGATGGCTGAGCCACGCTGGACACTGTGACCCACAGCCCCGGAGACAGGCAGATGCCGCTCTTTGACAGGAGTTGTTTCCCAGCAGTGGAAAAGGTGAGGCCCCCACCCGGTCCTTAGTCTGTACTTGCAACCCCCTGGTTGTAGGTGCAGCCTAGGTACTGGGGGGCTGGCTTTGCTGGGAGGAGGAGAAAAGACTGTGCAGATGGTGTGGGGCAGGACGGCTCCCCCTCTTTCCCCCAGGCCCCATTTCCCCTCAGAGTCCCACCCTCCTGTCGCCCTCTCCACCCCGTGGTGGCATCGCTGCCCAGCTCCCCCACCGCCCAGCACAGCCCTGTCCCCTTTGCCTCTTCCAACACCTCAGTCAGCCCTGGTGCTCAAGCGAGGTTCAGGGTCACCCTTTCCCCAGGGACCCGAGACTGTGAGGGCAGAGTGGGCTGGCTGCCCCTGCTGTTTCCCGCCCTCCAGCGGAGGGTGTGTCAGAGAGGTGGACAGGTGGACAGCACCTTCGTCAGGGGGAGGGGGGTGGAGAGGCAGGAGTCGGTCCCTTCTTCCTTCTGTCACTCCATGAAAGCTGCTTTAAATGAGGGCAGCTGTAGGCTCACAGGACACATCTCACCCCCCAGGGGAGAGGCCCCAGTGCTGGGCAGTGCTGGGCAATGCGGAGGGAGAAGCCCAAGTCTTCTCAGCAGGGGTCTCGTCCCCGATGGCCACCTGTGAACGGGTGGCGGGGGCCACACATTCCCAAGCTGAGTTCCCTGTACTTCCCTCAAGCAGCCAGCCTCCCCCACTTCCTCAGAGTAGGCCCCATCCACTCGGCCTGTTGTGCTGAGCTGGGGTATAATTTACACCCCACAGAATGCACTTCTCAAGTGTGACTCAGTGATTTATACCAAATGTGGAGTTGTGCAGACATCACCGCAATCCTGTTCTAGAACATTCCTGTCACCCTAAGATGATTCCCTGTGTCCACTTAGAGTCACTTCCCATTCCACCCCAACCCCAGCCAACCTCACATCCTTTTTCCTCTGTATTCAGACTTGTCTTTTCTGGACATTTCCTAGGAATGGAATCACAGAACATGGAATCTTTCATTCCAGCTTCTTTCCCTGAGCACCATGCTTTTGAGGTTCATGTGTAGCACGCATGCTATCAGTTCATTTCTTCTTGTTGCCGACTTGGATTTTTATCAAGGGATGATACCCTGAGTCACATAGAGGCCATTTCTTCTTCAAGGACACAATGAAAAAAGAGATTGGCCTAGGCGAAGCTCCCATGTGGAGGACCAAGACATGGATCTCTGCTGCAGACAGGGACAAACATATGTCCAGAAAGGACATACTGTCCTCACCTTAATACACTGGATGGAAAAATGTAAAAAGATCTCAAAAGGATAGTGGTGGCTGCCTGGTTTTACATTCCCACCAACAGTGCTGAAGGTTCTGATTTCTCCACATCTTCATCATCATTTGCTACAACGTGTGCTCCAAAACTGCGGTGAATGTTAAAGTTTAAAAATGCACTATAGTAAAAGACACATTGCCGTGAACCCTCCTCAAACCACTTCCCCTTGCCTTGAACACACTCATCCCATCGCTCTTGCCAGTCTCTGAAGCATCTCTGGAAGTTCTCCTTCATGTGTGTCTTTAGTTGTGCTGTCCTGGCTGCCTCGGTGTCCTGAATTGATTCAAAAATGTTTACCTGTCATGGTCATTTTGTCTTTTGGGAAGATCCTGGAGTCCCACAGTGCCAGATCCAATGACTAAGGTGGGTGAGAACACACTGTAGTGTTTTTATTAGACAGAAATTGACATAAACATTTTGAATCTGTTTAGGACATGGAGGCAACCACAAAAAGACACTTATGAAAAAGCACTTTCAGAACTGCTTCAGAAAGTAGCAAGAACAATGGGAATGAGTGTGTTTGAAGTGAGCGGCAGTATTTTAAAGGAGATTAAAGGCAATATGTCTTCTGTAATAAAAAATAAACAGCGTGGTTTGTAATCACACCCTCATGGTGTGTCTGGCTTTCTGATCACCATCCTAATGGGTATGGAAACCACTGACTTTTATATGTTAATCTTTTTCCCTTCCCACACATTCACATTTGGTTTTCAGAGATGTTTTGGATTTGCAAGGTCTGTCCCCACATCCTCTGCACTGGTGTCAATTTTGGTTTTTCTCACTCTAGTTAGTATTCATGGCCTTGTCTTATTCCACCATGTTGGTGAGGACTCGCATTCCCCAGGTAAAGAGAAGTGGCAGTGGTGGGTGTCCCTGGTCTTACTGCGTGTCATGATTTGGGTGGCTTTCCTAGGCACCCTTCCAAGTGAGGACTGTGCCTGCATTGCTGAGACTTTACCAACCCGATTCCAGCTTGTCCAATGCTCTTTGAGTGTCTGTCAGATAACCACGCAGCCTACTGCAGTGGACGGCCTTCATAGATTCCGGAACGAGAACCCTTTGTTGTATCTGCTGCCAAACCTACTTGCCATGAATACCCGTTTGTCTGTCCCCAAGACCTGACCGGATAAGCACCCCGCAGTGCTGTGGGCCGCGCCAGGTTACCCCCACAGAACAGCAGCCCATGGTGAGGAAAGAGAAACAGTGACAGATATGGGCCACGTCCTTGTCCCCAAAGCGAGGACACCAGTGGGGGATGCCCCAGGGCGGGGCCAGGGTGTGGGCCACGCTCAGCAGGAAGGAGGAAAGGGGAAGGGGTGAACCCTGGCGTGGGCCAGCCCACAGGGCCTCTCGGGCTTGCAGGCAGGTCCCTGCTGAGCTCTGTGTCATGAGGCCCGCAGGGGAGCAGTAGAAAAAGCCCAGCTCTGTCCCCAGAGGAGGAAGGCTGTGCGGACAGAGCCTGGTGACACGGCCACGAGGTGACTGCGCTCACACCCCGGCCCCTGCGGGCTGACGTGACCGTGAACAATGACCCACTAACTCCGGAGATCCCGGCCCAGATCCGCATCTGGGACTCCGGGTTTGTGAACCCTCGAGGAGACAGTGGCATCTTTTTCTCACCAGCCTCTAGCTGCAGTTGAGCAGGTCTTGCTAGGGTGAACAGAGACGCTGCCCCTGGGCCTACGCTGCACCACACAATAATGAAAATTTCCCTTCATGGTTTAATTGTTGCCAATACCTTAAATACTGTTGGTGCACAAACTAAAAAGAATCCCCTTGAACCCAGCTACCCCCCTCTAAGGATCTTCGCGAAGGAGTTACATTCATCATCAGAGTCCTGTTTCCAGCAGAGAGCTCATAATAAATAGGTAAACCCTGGAAGGGGTCTGTATGCCCATCAACAGGTGACTGGATAAAGAAAATGTGGTATTTGCCCACCGTGGAGTACTACTCTGCCATGAGGAAGGATAAATTGAGTCATTTATAGGAAAATGGATGCACCTTGAGACCATTATGTTAAGTGACATAAATCAGACACACGAGCTTAAATATCGAATTGTTTCTTTTTATGAGAAACCCAAATATACCTAAATTAAAGAGCAAAATCAAAGATAGCTCACAGGAAAGAGAGAGTAGATCTTTTGTAATTGGGAAGAGGACCAAGAGGTGGAGGGGGGAAGGAAAGGGGAGAAAACCGAACTTAGGCGTGCTGTGTGCAGGGAGCTCCCCACCACGGAGGTAACGCGCTGATAAAAACAGTAATTAAAAGCATGCTGGCGATGCTCACGGCTGCTTTGAAGTCACCAGCGACCCACCTTCGTGGCTCTGGGGACAAGTGTGGTGGCCCTGGGCGCTCAGTTCTGCCCACAGGCAGGGCAGTGTCCTGGGGCCCAGGGTTTTGTCCTCAACGCAGCACTTCTCGTGCACTCTCAGAGCCGAGCTGAGGCCTAGGGCCGGTCGGGAGCCGAGACGGGGTGAAGGGCAATGACCAGAGCTGACCCAGGCCGAGACCTCGGGGGGGGGGGGCTCATTGCTCACAGGGCTTCCCACGGAAGGTGACCTCTGAACCGGCCTTTCCGGGACATATTCAGAAGCGCGCAGGAGGACACAGGACTTTCCTTTACCCAGAAAAATCTCTCGCCCAGGGTATGCGTAGCTCTGCTTAGAGCCTGGAGAAGCAAAAAGCAGAAATTTCCCGCAGCTGTGGGGCTGAGACGGGAAACCACCCAGGAGCCCTCTGCAGAAGCGGCCGGGGAGTCCCGGGTCCGGGGCCCAGTGGACGCGTTCACGGGAAACGCGGCCCCGTGTGTCCCCGCTTTGGAGTGGAAGCTCCGCGGGACGCAGGGTGCTGCTTTGTTTGCTGACGAATCCCTGCCACTGGCATCCGCCGCAGATTTGCCTCCTGCACATGTTTGTTGATTGCATGCAGAAAGGAAGCCGGGGAGCCTCTAAGATGATGGGGTCGGGCCGTAGCCCTGTCTCCCGCCCGCCCCCACCTCCGTGGGGCTCTCCCCACGTGGAGCAGCAGGGGCACCCCGCACCCGCTCCCCAGAACTGCAAGCTCTTCTCACCGGAACTGCAGGTCTTAGCAGGCGTCTGAGCTGCCTGGGTAGGAATCCCCAGGCTGGGGGACAGAGCCGAGCTCTCAGGATACAAATCAGAGGAGCTGAAATACAGTCTCGGAGAGAGAAAGCAGCACAAGAAGGGGGCACCCGGGAGCCTCCCTCTTTGAGCTCTCAGTGAGTGGAAGGCGTCTCAACTTTACAGACTGAATTGTACCTCTCACCTCCAAATTCACAAAGTCCTCAACCTTAGAACCCTGGAATGTGACTTCTCTGTGTAGTTCAGGATGGTCTTGAACTCACTATGTAGCCCAGGCAGTCCTCCTGCCTCAGCCTCCCAAGTGCTAGGATTACAGATGCGTACCACCATGCCCGTCTCCTCCTTTTGCAGGGCTGGGGGTTGAACCCACACACAGCGGGCACACGCTCTACCCCTGAGGCCTACCCCGAGCCCCAGCCCAGCCCTGGATGGATTTTTTTTTTTTTTTGGTACCGAGGATCGAACTTGGGTCCTTGCACTTGCGCAGCAGGCGACGAAACCACTGAGCCAAATCCCTGGCCCCTGGATGGATTTTTTAATGGGCTCCCAGAAATGACACCTACATTCCGTCACTGTGAAGAATGGATAAACACAAATGCCCTCCAGGAGTCCTGGTCCCCAAGTCCTTGCGCTGCAGGGCAGGTTAACTGCACCTGGGGACCTCCGTGGTAAGGGGGCTGGGTCCTAGGGTGGCTTCCCACCTGACAGCTCTGCTGAGGCCTGGACACTCCAGAAGACGGCCCAGCGTGGCCCAGGGTGGCTCAGGTCTGCAGCTCGGTCGGTGGCTTTATGAGGTTAAAAGCAAATCTCCCCCGAGTCTCTGTCCTCTCCGAGGTTATCTGAAATGGGCTGGACTTCCCGGCACAAAGAGAACATAAGTCCCTCAACTCAGAAGTTCCATGAGGCCCAAGGCAGCCGGTCTTTACACTTTCAGTGCATCTCACGTAGCAACTGGAGTTCTGCAGAGGACTCCGGGAAGGCACCAGGACCCGGCTCGCTCCATGCCCCTCCCCTGTGTTCTCTGTCTACCATTTCCAGGCTCCAAGTTCACCAGCCCAAACCTCCCTCCCATGCCCTTTTGTTTTGTTTTGTTTTGTTTTGTTTTGTGTGTGACTTGAGACAAGGTCTTGCTGTGTAGTTCAGGCTGGTCTTGAATTCACTATGTGGCCCAGGCTGACCGTGAATCTAGGGTGATCCTCGGGCCTCAGCCTCCCACTGTTGGGATTACAGGCTTGTGCCACCACGCCTGGCTAGATATGCACAGCTTCTTAATAGGGCCTTAACTCTTAGCGTATTGGTCCTGACACGACCTGGTTCTCCCTGTAGTTTTTCTTTCTCTTGTTTACAATCTGCCCTTCACCTGAACCTTCCTGAGTACGGAGGCGATATCTGTCTCGTGCGTGTACAGATGCATGCATTCCTCATGGGACAGCACGCATGTGAGACACGCACATCCACAGGGCTCCACAGGGTGCAGGCAGTTACAGCTCTTATTGCTGCTGCCTCAGATGAACGTCCAGCTTTTAGAACCGAGTCGCCAGGCACCTTGGCCCCAGTTCAGACCCTCAGCCCAAGGCAGGCGGGACAGCGGCTCCTAAACCTTTCTCCTAAACCAGAGCTCGACTGCGCCCCCTGGTGGTGGAGTGGGGCGCAGACGGTTTTCCTCGGTGCGCTTTCGCCCTGTTATTCACCTCCTTTCCCACTGCACCTTCTCGAGGCTGTTACCCTCCACGAGGACAACACCGAGTCGGTCACATGGCCTGGTGGCGCTCAGCAAGCTCTCTACAAACCGTGTCTCATGGAATATTCATAACCAGCCCCGCTAGATACAAGAGACACTCAGAGAGGCAGAGTCACCATCCAGAATCCCACCGAGGATGAAGGTGTTCCTGTCAGGGAACCTTACATTAAACACATTTGTATGATTTGATCTTTCTCATCTGGTTTTTTGTTACCAGGCCAGCAGTAGAAAATCTGGAAAGCTGTTTCCCCACCACCACCACACAGGGTCTCCCTCTGTAGCCCAGGCTGGCCTTGAACTCACAGCGATCCTCCTGCCTCAGCCTCCCGAGTGCTGGGATTACAGGCGTGCACCACCACACCTGGCATGCCTGATATCGGTTTTTTGCATAAGTTTTATCCCCACAGGCAAAACACTTTTGCAAAACAGGACATCTCTCCTATTCTTCACACCACCTGGGACCCTCCTGGGGAGAAAGTGTGAACATGGCAAATAGTGACCGAGTGGAAGTAACCTTCCAGGGTTCTGAAGCTCTGCCCCTGGACAGGGCTCAGAGCAACCTGAATCGTGTTCTGTTACCATGAAAATTATAGAGTTAGCCAGCTGAAGACAGAAATTGGAGTGCCGACCAGAAGCATTTGTAGGAGCTCAGATGGAGCAGGGCCCTGCCTTGAGTCCAGACTCGCAGCTTCCAGGCTGAGCGTGAATTTCTGTCTGAGGGAGCTATACCAGGGCAAACACGGCACCCTCACTTCCTCACCAGTTGAAAGCATAGATATTGTTCACTAAGATTATGATTGCTAAAGATATCTGAAAATACTGTGTAAGATCATCATGACTTTGATGTTACAATTTTACAAGACCCAAGACTAGAGTTTTTAATAAGGTGATAAAGTTTTCTAAATATTTTCGATATTACTATATCTAAAAGGATTTCCTTGATTATTCTCTTTATTTTGTTTTATACATTAAAAAACACTGTTCTTGGCCAGGGATTTAGCTCAGTGGTTCTGCTGCCTGCCTCGCAAGCGCAAGCGCAAGCGCAAGGAACCGACTTCGCTCCCCGGTACCAAAAACAAAAACAAAAAACAAAAAAACACTGTTCTTGGAAGGGGTAGTAGGTGACGTCAGAGGGGATCCCGTCTTTTGCCTGGGTGCAGTACTAAATATGTCCACAAGAGGGCACTAGAGCACCTATACAAAGCTGTAGAATTAGCCCTGCCCACTCTTCTGTATTTCCCTCTTGAGGATACAGAAACCTCCTTTAAATTCATATCATTTTTAGATTATTAATAATGCATGCACTGTGATCAGAATATGTAACTACTGGCACGCCTGCTACGCTATTTGTTGACTTAAAAATTCCACACCATTTTTTAAATGATGACATGAACAGTTGGTACTGAAGTTATTTTTAAACTGTACCCTAGAGCTGGAACTACTCTGTAATCTCAATGTCCTATAGGAAAAAGAGGGAATGAACATAAGGTGGAGATTAATATAAATAATATCTAGGGACAGCTCTGCAGCCAAAGCTTCGACCCAAGGCCCAGGGCAGCTGACTTCAGAGGAGAAATGTTTGCTTTGCTCACAGTGTCGGAGCTTCAAGTCCAAGCCAGGACTCGGTCCGGGCTCCTGACGAGGGCAGTGGGTGCTGTGAAGCAGAGCTGGTGTCGGAGGAGCAGGAGGCAGAGAGACAGAGACCAGGGTCCCACATGTCTTTCCTGGGCTCACCCCAGAACTGGGCAACTCCCAACACCACCACCCTGTGACCAAGCTTTTGCGGGCAGATTTTTGGGGAGAGGCATCACCAAATTCCACCCGCACTGCAGCGTTACCCTAGGGAGTGCTCCTTTTTTCCCTGGGAAAAGAAATCCTTCAGCGACATTTTCTGAGAGTCCGGTCAGGTCGACAGTCGCTAAGTTGTCAGAGGGACTGGGCCCGAGAGACCCCACCGCTCATTGCATAGGACCCCGGACATTGTGCTCTGCCTCCCACCGTCCCCCCGCTGTCCCCCCGCGCACTGACAGCGAGCGAGGTGCTGGCCGATTCTAGAACAGAAAATAAAAGCCAGCTCGATTTTTAACTAAATTTGCTGTGCCTTTTGTCTTTTGCCAGTGCATATGAATGCGGTTTCTGACAGGTAGATGTGCATGCTCAAAAGAGTGAATTTTACATGTAAAACTTGCATATCATCAAAAGCAAACTTTACACTACAGGAAAGAAATTAAACAGAGATCGAAAATGGTAAATCAAGTATTCAAAGGGGAGTGTCCTGGTGTTTGCAACTGACATCATGGAACAACAGGATGAATCATGGTCAGAAAGAGGGAAGAACCGACTGACACTGATACAATGTGGGGAGTTCGGGGTGTACAGCTGTGAACCCAGCACTCTGGGAAGGGCCGAGGTGTGGAGACCTAAGGCCGGCCTAGTGGCCCAGATGGGGTCTAGGGAGACTGCTAGGCACAGGGGTCTTTGGGGTGCGGTGGAAACGTCCTCAGAGTGGACTGTGGTGATGTTTGCACAACTATGTAAATGCCGGGGAAAAAAGGGCCAAACTGTGCATTTTAAGTGGCTAGATTTTATAGTATTTAAATAAAGCTGTTGGCACCCGGTCATGATGCACATGACTGTAATCCCAGCACTCAGGAGGCTGAGGTGGGAGAATCGCTGTGAGTTTGAGGCCCACCTGGGCTACATAGTGAGCCCCAGTCTCAATAGATAAATAAATAAATAAATAAATAAATAAATAAATAAATAAATAAGTAAAGGTCACGAGAGTGGCTGGCAGCCCTACAAGATACGCTTGTTACCTGGTGCGTCGGAGGTGATTCCCTGGCTCTCTGAATCACCCAAACCTAAGCAGGTTGGAAGAGCATCCCAGCCACAGGACACAGTGAGAAGTGGGTGTGACTTTTCAGACGACTCACAGAACAGTGCTCATGGAGAGCATCTCAGCCCAGGACGGGGAGTGCGTGGGGAAGGAAAGGCAGGCCAAGCTTGCTGGGCGTGCGGCCTTCGTGATTTCCACGCTGGCAGAGGCCCTGGCTCAGGAGCGCCCAACACTGCCCTGCCTCTGACTCAGGCCTGGCCAGGGGACACCGGGAGCACTGAGTGTGCTCTGTGTGACCAAGGTTACCGATTTGACTCCAGCAGTTAATAAAAGTGGCCAGGATGCCCCAGATGATTGGTTAAATGGGGCTGTACAAAGTCATCAGTTTTAGTCAAACTTTCTTTTAAACCTAGTGCAGAAATTTCTCCTGCATTAGACGTCTCTTAGTAATTCAACTTTCTTTCTTTTTTGATACCAAGGATCAAACTCGGGACCTTGTGCTTTCGAGGCAGCCAGCTGAACCACTGAGCTAAATCCCTGGCCCTCTTTCTCTCTTTTTTTAGACACAGGGTCTCACTATGTAGTTCAGGCTGGCCTCGAACTCATGGCAGTCCTCCTGCCTCAGCCTCCGAAGTGCCAGGATTATAGGTGTGCACCACCACACCTGTCTAGTAGCTGAGATTTTTATCATACTTTCTCTCTATAACTTTATAAGCAGTTGTGTTTACTACAAAGTGTTTTTGAGGCTATATTTTATTAATTGCTTACAAAACAAAGTCATATACTTTTGATCATAAATGTTTCTTCTGTGAATTGCTCATTCATATTCTTTACCTATATTTCCATAGAGTTGTCTTCTTATTGATTTGGAGGGGCTCTTTGTATATTATGAACACACCTTTGTCCATTTTACATGTTAAAAATACATTCTACTGGTAACTTTCATGGCTTTCGTTTTAGTTTATGATATTGCCATAATTTTATGTCAGAATTTTATGTCTATGCAGATAAATCTGCTGTCTTTTTCTGTATGGCTTTGAGTTTTGATTCATGTTCAGTAAATCTTTTCCTATAGAGGATTATAAAAGCATTGTCTTGCATTTACTTCTACTTCTTTTATACTTTTCTAGACATTAAAGCTTTAACTTGCAAATTTTTGTTTTTTGTGTAGGGTGAGATAGGGCTCTAACTTTACGTTTTTTAGATAGCCGGCTGTTCCAAGACTATTGTGGAATGATAACCCTTCCTCTACTAATTGGAAATACCACTTATTTATTTTTTAATCAGATCAGAACTGTTTTCCATTTCTATGTGTTTGTTTGTTTGTTCGTTTGGTTTTTGGTACTGGGAATTGAACTCAGGGCCTCACACTATGTGGCTATTATTGACGCAAAAGAAATATAGTATTTATTTAGTTTATAATTTTTAAACCTTTTAAGAAATAAGTCAGTCCTTGTTATGGCTGTGTCTAGATGTGCCCCAAAGCCTCAGGCAGTCATAGGTGAGGCTTTTCAGAGCTGGCTGGATCCAGAGGGTGTGATCCTGGGATTAAGTGTGTGATGCTGGAATCAGAGTGTGTGATTACTAAAGCAGCCCACGGACTGGTTTGGCATAGCTCTGGAAGTGGATAATGGGAAGGCCTACTCTGGGTGTGAGTGCTACCCATCTGGGTAAAATTTAAGGACAGAAAGAGGGCTGCTGAGGTTGTTTGCCGCTTGCTGCTTGTTGCTTGCTACTTCACTGCTTCGCTGCCTTCCTGCCTTCTACCCACCATGAACTGTTTCTCCTCTGTGATGCCTCCCTGCCTAGCAGCCAGCCAACTATGAACTGAAACCTCTACAAACTGTCAGCCACAATAAACCTTTCCTCCTTTAACTTTGAGTATCAGGTATTTTGTCTTAGCAATGAGAAAAGTAACTAATTTTAAGGCGAGATAGGAAAATAACTTTTCACTGCACTGTCATAGAATGACAGGCATTGTTTCCAGCAGCATCCACACAAAGATACCAACAAAAAGAGTTTGTGATGGTTGAAAGGCATTTTTTCAGTTTCTCCAATCTTCCCCAGAGCCACTGCATCAAAATTTGCAATTTAGCAGGATTCCCAGGCAATTCCTGTGTGTACTGAACTCCCCAGTGTATTGACTATCACTGACTGCTTTTGCTTTCCTGGTGATTGTGGCCCTTTCCTTTGTTAGGAGCACCTGGATTTCACTTCGCTGAAATGTGCTTCACATTGCAGATGGTGTGGTAGGCTGTCAGCTGAAATGCCTTTCCCTAACCTTGCCAAGCAGTGAACATCTGACCTGAGTTCAGCAAATAAACCCTGTCTCCTTGGAACCTTTGATAGAAACACCAGAAATGCCTATAATTATTTAGTTCAAAGCCTGAACAAAAGCAAAGCAAGACAAGAACGCTACATTTCAGATCTGGTTCTGCAGAGCTGTCTTGGTTTCTTCCCTTTCTTTTGACTCTGAGAGATACACTATGTACTCACAACAAATTTGTTTTACTTAATCAGCCACAGTTGGGTTCTGTGTCTTACAATCAAAGAACCCTGACAAACACCTCAGAGTGGGATGTTCCAACATGTGGAACTGACTGGGTCAAGCCAAGGCAAGAGACCCTCTCATCCTTCCCTGGAAGAGGAAGGAATCCTACAGCAGGCTTAGGAAGCTCTTGACTAGAGGTACATTTGGAAGCTGCTGTCTCTCCATGTGCCTCCTGAGGCCAGAGCTTCAGAGGATCTGATGAAAGCATGCCAAATTCTGGCTATCATGGCCATTAGGGAGTGTCTACTTGATTGGCTTTGGGATCACCTCCCACCCAGGGACTGGTGGAGTACACTTCTGGTGTGTCTGAGTTTGTCATGGAGGAATGGCCTTGGGGTTTATGTCTGATCTCTGGCACTCTTCCCCTGTTCCACTTCCATGGCAGCCATGAACTAAGGAACTTGCTCCCCAACACTCTTCTGCCATGATGTTCCTGCCTTGGAGCCAGCTGGCCATGGACTGAATCCCCAGAAACCATGAACCATATTTAACCTCTACTCCTTTAAGTTGTGAGTGTTGGATATTGTGTCCAGTGACAGGAAAGCTGACCGATATATCTACTTCTTGTGGCATTTAGGAGAATTTACAAGTAGGAGACAAGCTTCGGAATAACAGAGCAAAGGAAATAGTGCTTTTCAAGTGAGACATTTTTCCCCAGGGACTAATAAGCCAAGAAGCCCGAAGACCAGGTAGATTCAGATTTGGAAAAGCTGGATCATCTAGCTCAAGCTAAAATTAGTGTAAATTCAACCACAAGTAGGACGCCTGGAAGCAAAAAAAGGAAACAGACTTGGGATGGAGTTGGAGCAGACCCTGATTTCCAGGGACCTCCCAAACACTGAGCTTGTATGTCCCCCCACAAGAAGTGCTCTTCCTCACTGTAAACCACAGTTCTCCAGGACCCCTTTGGTCAAGGGAGGAACTAGTCATTATGTTAGAGGCCAAAATGGCCGTGATTAAGCCAAGAGCAGGGAGAAGGGGGTGTATAGGCCAAACCCATCAAACCTAGGTCAAGATGTACAGGTCTACAACCATGAGCAAGCTCTGAGGAGAGAAGAACCCACGGACCACGAGAATGAGAGCTCTTTGGGGCAGAACCTGCATCTTTCTCACTGCTGTGTCCCCAGCCCTTAGAACAAGAGCAGGCATATGGAAGGTGCATGGTATTTGTTCAGTGAATGACTCAGGAAGACTTCCTGACTTGGCTCCTTGCTCAAGCAGTTGAAGAAATGTAAGTCGGATGAAAGAGCAGCAACTTTTTATAGCAGCTGTATTGCTAGAGAAACTCAAAGCCTTTCAGGCTGTGTAGTTCGGGTGGGGCTGACCTTTCACCCTCAGCTCCAGGGCAGGGCAGGGGACCTGGTTATGGTCAATCAAGCATGGAGTCTCCCCAGGGAAGTGGTGAGAGGGCGACTAGGAGACTGGCCACAAGTCAGGCTCATCTCTGGGGCAGGTGCACCTGCCCCGGGCTGTTTCATACACTTCAGATAATAGATGCCCCTCCTTTGCTTTTTAAAAATTTTTCATCAGTACATGTTCACAGTACATATTGATTACATTCATCATGGGGAGTTGGTACCTGTACATAAACACACCTTAATTCCTTTTACTTTCCCTTCTCTTCCATCTCCCTCTATCACTTGGTTCCTTTCTCACTTGCAAAAGATCTAGCTTTCTGTTTCCTACTATCTCTTTTATTTTGCTGTTTAAATTATTTATACTTCGGGTTTCGCATGTAAGAGAAACCACGTGATATTTAAGCTTGTGTCTGATTTATAGTATTTCACTTAATAGTGTGGTTTCAAGGTCCATCCATTTTTCCTACAAATTATGCAAATTTATCCTTCTTTATAGCAGAGTAGTACTTCATTGTGTCTAAACATCGTATTTCCTGGATCCATTCATCTGCTGATGGACACATAGGCTGCTTCCAAGATTTAGCTAGTACTCCTTTTCCTTGCTGTAGATGGCTCTCCTTGATTTCTGTCACTCAGAACTAAAAGGGAATTGGCTCATACACTCAGCCTACAGGTCAAGTATCTGAGAATTCAAATGGGAGGAACCATGAGGATACACCCACATTACTTTACTATCCAGTGGGGGTGGATGTGACAGAAGGAGTCCGGAAGGCAAGGATGCCCCTTCCAGTTTCAGTTCCCTGCCGTTTGAGTTCCCTGAACTCAGTGGGGCTGCTGCTGTGTGGTCGGTAACACTGTGACTACCTTTGGTGGTGCTTACCTTTGCCTGTTTTGCTGGAGAACCCCCCGCCCCGGTTCTGTCACTTTCATCTCATCCTTGTCTCATCCTCTCTCTTGCCTATTACCATTTCTCCACCTTTACTTTCATTTGGATAACAGATTTCTTCTGCCCTAAATTATCTCTTTTAAAGAAAGGAATTTGCCGAGCACAGTGGCCTTCTCTGTTCTCCATGAGGAGAAGGCTTAGGACACGGCTTAGGGACAAGGCACAAGGCTTAGGGACGTGGCCCTAAATGGTAAGTAGGGATTGCTCGGGAGGAGGACAGAATGGAGGGCTAGCACCACGAAAACATATCCCAGACAGCAGTAATACATGTGTTTGTAGGGAGAAATGGATATATAGGAATAGAATTGTACTAGTAAGGTTTAATTCCCCATTACTAATGAGCAACAGGTGAAGTAAAAATAAATAACCAAAGAAGCAAAGGATATAAAAAATAAAGCTAAAAAGGTAAATTAGTCAATCTATGCAAGGCAACCTCTCATTTTTCCCCCAAATCTTTATTTGGAAAAGTTTAAACTTAGAGAAAAATGGAAAGCAGTAGTGCTTCCCCACTGGGACGCTCAGCCTGGTGCCCAAGAGAAGGTAAAACCACAGCCCAAATATGGTCGAACATGGCGTCAGCACCTGAAGTGTCACTTCCTCTGTAGACTTTCAAGCGAGTAAAACATTACTTCTATAATAAAAGCAACTTGAGTATTTCTCCAACAGAAGGCAGGTTTCTTGTTATTATTTCCGATGGTGCTCAAGCCTTCAAAGATGATTTTTCAGGCCCTCAGAGGGATGCGGTCATTCTCTGTGGTCATTCAGAAGGCTGAGGAGCATGTTTGCAAAGCATGAAAGCCACGGTCTCTCATTTGTCCCAGTTTTATCATTTGGCACCATCATCATCTCCAACTTTTTTTGTCATCGATAATTTTTGTGTACTCCATGCGACCTGGTATCTTCAGCTTTCTCATTTCCCATATAGTCCTGCCTAGAATTATCCTTCAAAAACCAGCTCAAGTCTTTCTTTCTCTATGAAGCTTTCTAAGCAAAATGGAGTGGAAAGAGCAAATCTTTGGAGTCTTGATAAACTGCATTAATAATATTGTTCCCAATTATTCACTGTGTTTGTTACCTCCAGAGTCTTTTGGTTTAGGAGGGGCAGGTTTCTTTGCTACCACTAAGGCCAGGCATAGCCATGTGGCGTGTGAGCAGGACTGTCTTAGTCACTTTCTCGTGGCTGGAGCACGTTACCCAATACCCACGACCTAAAGGAGGAGAAGTTTATGTTGGCTCACGTTTTCAGTCCATAGTTGGCTGGCTCCAAGGCAGGAAGGCATGGGGGAAGGGTCTGGTGGAAGAAAAGCTGCTCACATCATGGTGACCAGGAAACAGAGAGAGGTGGAGAAGCCAGGAAGATGTATCCTTCCAGGTCACGCCCCAGTGACCCGCCTCTTTCAACCTGGCCCCACCTCCTGACATCGAAAACGCCTCCATCAGTCAATGACCCCTCAAAAGCCCTGCCTACGAGCACATAAGTCCCTTGGGGGACACCTAGCTATTAACAATAACAAGCACAAATGCCTCATCCAAATGGAGCCCTCAGAACCTCTCTTCCCTCCACCACGGCACAGTAGCACATCCCAGACCGCCTGCTCACTCATTCAGGCTGCATCCTGGGGTGAACAAGACGTCACCCATACACAGTGACCGAGAAACACATCTCCCCTGTGGCAAGCTACTGGGGTCTGGGCGTGTGGAGATCCACTCAAACCCCAGAGTTGAAGTGAGGTTATTTTAAACTATAGACCTTTGAGTTTCAACACATGTAGAAAAAACTCTCAGAACTTCCCTCATCTGACTAAAAGTAGCAACTTCTGGGAAATAAGGCTGCCATAAATTCTTCTTCACAGTGGACCCCCTTCAGGAAGGGGGAACATGAGTGTGACCACCCCAGATGTTCTCTCTGGAGAAGCTTTAAGGCTCTAAGGAGACATAAAACCATTCTTGCTGTAGAGACAAACATTATCATAATCTTTTTTTTTAGGGTCCTGGGGATCAAAACGTGGCCTCATACATGCCAGCCAACTTCTCTACCACTGAGCTGCACCCCAGGCTCATAATTACAAACCTTATCTCCTATTTGTTCTTCTGAAAACCTATTCTTAAAACTCGGTGTTTCCCCAAAAGCCTTTCTTCCCCTTTCCTCCATCTACTAAGACGGCATATAAGTCCCAGATTGTACCACTCCTTTTTATTAATGGTGCTGGGAATCGAACCCAAGGCCTCACACATACTCACCAAGTAGTCTATCGTTGAGCTGCATCCACAGTGCCAGCCACTTCTTCAAATGGTTGCAATATCACTGTGTGTATGTGCTTTGCAGGAATAAATTGTCATTTTTGTTTTCTCTTGCTAATCTATCTCTGCCATTTAATTTACAGGCCCCAGGCAAAGAACATAAGAGAATAGAGAAAAAGCTTTCTCTCCCTACAGAGCCTATTTGTTGTCACAGTAAAACTAACACAGAGAGAGAGGTGTGACTGAATTTCTGGTCCTGTCAGTGCCATTTGCTTGCCAAAAGGAGCCTGTATTCTGGAAGATCCTTGATCAAATGTTGCTTTATAAGCTTATAAATTAAATATGATTGCCAGGCATGGTGGTGCATTACTGTAATCCCAGCACTTGGGAGGCTGATGTAGGAGGACCACTGTGAGTTCAAGGCCAGCCTGAACTAGATAGCAAGACTTTGTCTTGAAAAAAAAATTAAGCATGATTAATTTTTTTCCTTGAACAGACTATGTTGTCTATCAGTAGTAAGCCACATCCACTTCTTTTCAGAATATAAATTATACATATTGCAGTAAGAAAAGAAATTGAACATTTATTAAATTGCCATGAGAAGTTTCTTGGTTTAAAAGTCATTCTTCCTTCTGGTTTTAAGAAAAAGAATATAGACCATAATAACTGAGTATAATTAAGTGTAATAATAAATGAGTCAATTTTTAGGATTAAGTAGGCAAATTTAAAAGTTGGTCTTAAAAGCAACCTTAAACTTATTAGCTTGAAATATATACTTTCTGTTCCTTGTAATTTTTTTCTTATATGCTTGAATCATCAAATGAACAACTCTTGTAGAGGCCCTAAAACATGTAGGGTCCCAGTGGCAAGGTCTTTCTGATCCCTAGTAGGTAGTATCGATTATCTAGATCACTCTGTACACTGACTTTAAAGTATACATTCAAACCTTAAATTTTTTTCTTTTATATTTAAAGATATGTATTTTCTTTACTGTCTTACATTTCTTTTTCTCACTAATTATTCTTCATACTTGTTTTTTCTTGATCTCTTCAGGGACAGTACTAGCCAGGTTTCCATCTCTGATTCTTCCTCCTGGGCTTCATCTGAACATTCTGTGCCTTGCTCTATTCTGAACAAAATGAGTGGTCATAAGTATGAACAGGAATATTATGTACAGGATCACATATACACAATTTTTTATATAAAAAATATGAAGCCATCTTGAAGGGTAGAGAATGTCCTGCAGATATCATTCAGACTTTCTTTGCTTTCCCTTGTACTGACCGTGCAGGTGTTTAATTTCTTTCTGCATCATGTGAACACTGATTGAAGTTACTTTTCACTTTTATTCAGACTGACAAAAAAACTCAACCATAATTTTCAAAGGTCCTTTACCTTATGATTAAAAGTCACAGCTCATTTTTAATTCTGCATGATTTTGAAAAGTCTTATAACTTCTCAGACCTTCATTTTGCTTATCTTTACTACAGTTCTTGGCATAATAATATTATCTCTACTTATTCAAGATCGTTATGAAGGTGAAATAAAATAGTATATTAGGATCAAGCAGGCAATTTTAAAAATTGGTCTTTTTAAACAAGTTCTTCTTAAAAGCTTTATATGAAGTATTTCTGAATTTGAGTGAATTAAAACATTTTTAGTTAAAATATTTGCAAATAGAAGTGTGTGACCAAAAAAGATCAAGAAAGCAAAATATAAGTGTGAGCACTGAATTAAATGTGCATTATGTTTTAAAGGAAAATGCTTCCTAAGTCTACTTCTGAAGAAGAAAATGAACATATGTATTGTATCAAGAGTAAAATAACATTTTTAATGAAAAAAAAATTTCAATACTCAAGAGGCTGAGGCAGGAGGATCACCATAAGTTCAAGGTCAGCCTGGACTACAAACAGTGGTGAGTTCAAGACTAGCCTGAACTACTAGCAGACTGTCTCAAAAAGCAAGCAAGTGAGTAATGAGATTAAGAATTCCTATTTTATAGAACAGTGTCTTGGTAGGGGATTCCAGTGACAATACCTTTTGCCCACAGAACAAATACCTGTTTGTAAAGAGACTTTTCTTCTGTAGTTAATACAGCAGTCCTCAACGTGGGAAGTTGGCTGTCAGAACCCAATTACAATACTGCTCTTGGGTTTGGGCAGAAGTGTTGTTTTAGATATAAATATGTGGTTGGCCTTAACTAAAAACTTTAAAGGGCTGGTAAATCCTTTTTAGCCAGGGTGTCTCCATTCCCTGGTTGCCTGTCTGTTGTGTCTGGATTTGTAGCTCAGCTCAGCTGCCTCTAGGACCAATTAAAATGCTCAGGCCCAACCCACCTGGCCCCTAGGAGGGCAGGGGCCCAGCCACAAGGACACCTGGATGGACAACCATGAGCACTGCGTGGTCCACTGAGAGTCAGTGTTCGCCCAGTGGCCGGAGAGGACAGTTGTGGTCTCCCCAGGACCCTCCACCTCTCTCTGCCGTCAGCACACACTGGCAACCTTCCTTGGCTAGAGATGAATTCTCTCCACTGAGCTCTGGAAGGATAAAAGCTAATTTACAGGGCAAAGAACTTGCTTCTAATTTCACTTTGGAAAATGAGATGTATTCCTTACCTCAGACTAATGCATATAAACTGGGGAAACACCCAATGCTGTTCTCTATCAGTGTTAATTTTCTTTCTCTCTGGGACCCTACTGGTCTGTGTTTAAGCACTCAGGATGTTGTATTTAGAATACAGAATATATTCTCCCTGATAGGCAGTGAGTCCTCTCCCATATGGCAGGTGCTCAACAAATGTTTGTTTTGGATGCACAGATGGGAGGAAGGATGGGTATGTGTGGTGGTTAATCTTCATACTCAACTTACTGGCTTGAAACATGTCTGGGGATTAGTAAACCACACTGATGGGTGTGTCTGCGTGGGTCATGGGAGTGTGACCTTGGGGACTATAAATGGCTCCTGGCCCCTTTTTCTCTGGGCTTTCCCCCTGTCCTCTATGTTGCAGCTACTAGGAAGTGAGCAGCTTTCCTCCACTCTGCCCTTCTGCCATGCTGTTTCTGCCTTCAAGTCAGCCAACTGTGGACTGAAATGTCTAAAACCACAAGCTAAAATAAACCTCTTTTCTTTTAGGTTCAGATGTTAAGTATTTCATCCCTACAACAGAAAAGCTGATACAGAAAATTGGTACCAAGAGTGGGGTAGTTTCTGTATTAGTCACTTTTTTGTTGCTGGGACAATGTACCTGACACACACAACTTAAAGAAGTAAAGGTTTTGGGCCGAGGATTTAGCTCAGTGGTTCTGCCACCTACTTCGCAAGTGTAAGGATCCGAGTTCGATCCCAGCACCAAAAAAAGAAGAAAAGGTTTAAAGGAACCCATCTTCATTGTTGGTGGGAGTGTAGACTGGTGCAACCATTGTGGAAATCAATATGGAGACACCTCAAACAACTAGGATTGGAAGTCCCATTTGACCCAGCTATTCCTCTACTGGGTATCTTCCCAAAAGAATTAAAAGGATCATGCCACAGTGATATAAGCTCACCCATGTTTATAGTGGCACAGTCTGTAATAGCTAAAACTTGGAAACAGCCCAAGTGCCCATCGACTGGAGACTAGATAAAGAAGATGTGGTTTTTTTATAAAATGGAGTACTACTCAGCCATAAAGAATGAGAAACTAGAGACATTTGTAGCTAAGTGGATGCACATTGAGGAGATACTCAAGTGAAATAAATAGGACACACGTGTAAATACTGAATAGTTTCTCTGGTGTGAAAAACTAAAAGTGTAAATAAGAACCAGAATGTATAATGGATATTGTGGAATAGGAAGAAAATCTCTAAAGGAATAGGGAAATGGGATGGGAAGGGGAAAGGAGAGAAGGGAAAAGAAAAATTTTGAGAAAAGGAAAAACATGGAAACAATGTCTTTGTAAATAGGGAAGGGTGGAGGGGGGATGGGAGGGCAGGAAATGGGGAAAAAATAAGAACCAAGATGCGTCATGTACAGGTTACAACATCCCAATGAGGAAAATAACTGTATTGTATACCTAAAATGTACCAATAAACTACATGGAAAAAAAAGAAGAAAAGGTTTATTTTGATTCATGGTTTTAGTGGTTTCAGGTCATGGTCAGCCTGCTCCGGGGCGGAAACATCACAATAGAAGGAAGGTGTGGAGGACGACAGCTTCTCAACCCACAGCAGGCCAGGAAACAGAGAGAGAAGGAGCCAGGGACAAAGGTACACCCTCCGAGGTCACAGCCCCAGTGAGCTACCTTCAACTGGGCCCCACCTCTCAACAGGACATTCAACTATGAACTCAACAAGTTAATCACTGATGAGAGTGTAGCTCCCCCATGACGCAGTCGCCTTCCAAAAGCCCCACCTCTGAGCACATGAGATTTGGGGCACATTTTAGATCTAAACCATACCAGTATGTGGGTGGTGGGTCAGTGGATAGGAGAGTGGGTAGAAGAAAGGATGGTCAGAATATTTTCTGATCCTTTATTTTCCTGCATAGCTACCCCCTCCTGTGATTGCTGCATAAGATCTGTCTTATGAGCTGGATGCTTGCATTCCAGTCAAAATCCATTATTTGAAGACCTGAACCCAGTGTGATATTTGGGCCTAGATGAAGGTGGAAGCCTGAGGATGGAAGCCGTAGGACAGGATTGGAGTCCTTTAAGAAGAGACGGACCCACCAGAATGTCCGCACTCTCCCTTTGAGAGCCTGCAACAAGAAGGCTAGGATCTGCAAGTCAGAAAAGAGGCCTCCCCAAGGGCCAGACCTTCCAGCCCCTCGATCTGGGACTTCCCAGCCTCCGGGGCCAAGAGAAGTAAATGTCTGTGGTTGAAGCCCCCATTCAACGACGTTCTGTGACAGTCTCTTCCTGCCTCTGACTCCGCGCCTGCGCCAGTCCTGAAGGCACGTGAGGGTGCGTGTGCTAACGTCTTTGCACTTGTCCCTATGTGCGTCTCCCCACTGTCTGGATGTGGTTTCGCTGCAAGAGCCCTGATTCACTCTGCGATTCTGCGCATGTGGGAGGACAGGTATTTTCTGATCCTTTATTGCATTTTTCAACTGAGTTAACATTTTCTTTTTTTTTTGGTACTGGGGATCAAACTCAGGTCCTTGTGCTTGCGAGGCAGGCGGCGGAACCACTGAGCTAAATCCCCGGCCCAAGTTAACATTTTCCTAACAGAACTGAAAGTAGGTATCTGTGTTTATAGTAAACTTGATAAAAAATGTATTTATAAAAAAACCAGTGACTTATCAAGCTGAAGAGAGGACTGCTTCCCCTCCAGCTGAAATTCCTTGTTTATCACTTAAGAAAGTTAGCACTGTGCCTTGTTTCCTGAGAGTGTCCTGGCACTCTCACGTGGGGCTCCTAAGTTCGGGGCCCTGGCCTACAATGTGATGGAAACATATTCCTATGAGTATTGTTTAGAAAGACAAGACCATCTCCCAGGTTGAAAGGCCTTATATTTCTTTTCTGTCCCCATCACCACATGAAGGTCCAGAGCACTCCAGCGACAGGAGCAGCAGCAGGGAGAAGAGACAGAGAAGCCGAAGGCTTGAACGGGAAGATCCCACCAGAGCCTGGAAGCCTCAGTCTGTACAGACTCAGCACCGCCGCTCCCTGGGTGTGGCCACGCCCTGCCTCCAGCCTTTTCTGGGGGGACCTCTGGGCCAGTGGCTCCCAACCTTTTTGGCACCAGGAACTGGCTTCCTGGAAGACAACTTTTCCAAGAATAGGGAGGGGGTTTGAGAGATCCAAGTGCCCCACATTTGCTGTGCACTTTATTTCTCTTATTATTAGAGTCTCATAAGGCACAGGTGACCTAGATCCCTCACATGTGCAGATCACAGGAGGGTCCTCGCTCCTATAAGAATCTGGGGCTGCCACTGATCCGACAGGAAGTGGAGCTCAGACGATGATGCCAGTGATAGGGAGCGGCTGTGATATAGCTGAGGCTTCGCCCACTGCTCTCCTGCTCACCTCCTAGAGTGCAGCTGAGTTCCTAACAGGCCACAGACCAGTCCCAGTGTGCGGTCCAGTGTGAGGGAGCCATGGCCTCAGCCATACACCATTGCTTATTCACAAGAAGGAAAGCGTAAGCGGAAGTGCAGCACCATTACCCCAGCCAGTTTGTGGAGTTGTTCCGCTTTGCTAGGCAGTGTAATAAGCAAGGCCCCTCTTCCCATTTTTTCTTTCCTCCTCTGTCAGGATTCCTCTTATCCGCTCATTGGCACTGTCACAGCTGGACTGGTTGGTAAAATAGCTTGGCTGATAACTAGGTGATGCATAGATCCAACCAGTACCCCACCTGCACACTGCTGTGGCCCCAGCCAGGGATTCTGGGCATCTGCAACAGTGCCCAGCCCATTTGTAAGACCCCTCAAAAGGCAGGGGCCAGACCTGGAAAGAGAGCTGTCACTCTGGGTCCCTGTGGGAAGAGGCCCGGTGCCTACCTGGCTCTCTGAGGTGGCACTCACCTGCCCCCTCTATAATTACTGGAGCTGCTTGTTGGAAAGCCACAGTGGAGAGCACAGACTACTCAACACTTTGAATATACCTATGCCTTTTTCTTTCCTGTTACTATTTGTACCAATCATGACAAGATTAGAGCAAAATCCACTAAACAGGATCTTTTATACAGTCTCACCAGAAATCAAATGTTTTCACTTTTAGCTGTTGTCTTGGAGACCTTGTTGATATGTACCCATAATTATTACGTGGTAGCAATCACAAAGTTCATTTTTTTATCTTGCTCCTTTTACGTAACATTGTGTCATAGACATTTTCTGAAATTGTGACATAGTTACCAAAGTTATTATAGGAATGCCTTTCCTATCCACTTTGGTGAGATCTGATAAATATGGGATCCAGTCTCATGGACTCCCCAACAGGTGAAGGATAAGTAGACAAAGTTGTCCTACTGGGAGGGATTCATAGCCTTGGAGGGGAGAGCCCTAGGGAGCCCCGTGCAGTGCAGCGGGAACCACAACAATGCCCAGTGCCTCGGTTCTACATTCTTGCTTTTACTGCCCTCTGCTTGGGGAAACTCAATTCCCACGAAGCTTTGCAGCTTTCTGCAGAGCCACCAAGACTGCGATAAAAAGAAGTAGGGCAGCGAGAACAGATTGTTAGTTTTGAAAACACTGCCTGTCCACTCAGTGCTGGAATATCACTGACTTCTCAGAAATGCCGCTTCACCATCTGAGAGTGACCCATGTGTTTATTTATGAGAACAATTTTAAAAATTAGATCACATTTTCCCATGCTCTAAATGAATTGTTTTTGTTCTTCACTGTGTCTTCTTTCAAGTTGGAAAAATAATCAAGAAAAATAAGAAAGGGAGGGCTGGGGATTTAGCTCAGTGGTTCCAGCACCTGCCTCGAAAGTGTAAGGTCCTGAGTTCGATCCCAGGTACCAACAAAAATAAGAAAGGGACTAGAAAACATTAGATACTTGCTCCATTCTCCTGTTGCTAAGTATTTTTTTTATTTTGTAGAACACAGTATTATCCCGTGATTAGCTTATCAGAGGCAATTTAGCAACAGGATTTACCTAATAGAACAGACTAGGGTTGATCTAACTTTAGGTGATTACCTCCCTCTTCAGAGCCTGTTTCTGAGGTGCTTCTCCTGGCTTGGTTTTGTCACAAGAAGTATTTACTCCCCGGATCTGCTGCTCCTAAGGCCAGAGAAAGAACAGGTCCATTTTTCCTTCCTCAAATACAAGCAAAAAATCTGTCAATGTATAAAATAATTTGACACTAGTCATAAAAATCTACCCACAAGCAGGTGGAGAATGCATAAAAACCCAAACCACAGTGCCCAGGTCGATAAGAGATTTCATAAAAGGCAGCAAACTCTGAAGGAGTGACAGCTGGCTGTCTAATCTGAGTCATTACCCAAATAGGGTGACCTACTCTCTGCTCACCTAGACCTGCTATTGCTGTGCTTTCCTGAAACAGCTTGCAACACCTTGGTAAAGTTAATTCCTGGAAATAAGGAAGTCAGCCAGCTCCCTGGTGATCTTGCTCAGCTTTTGGATAAACACCTTTTTCTTCCAGAGCTTTCCATCTTTTTGTTTGAGCAAATTTAAAATGCTTTGCTTCCAATAAAGAAGCTCATTTTTAAACATGCATTGCAGGGGAGAAAGAATGTCTTTTATTTTCAGGACTTTCTTTGTGCCGGGTGCTGATGGTATCTTTGGGACGCTGTCTCATGGAAAGTGACCAAACCACAGCTGAGAAGTGTCCCCAGGGCTCTAGCTGGCCTAAACTGGTACTGAAACTGTTTCTCTGCTTCCAGGGTAGAATTTCATCTACTGAGGAAAATGGTGACCCACTTCTTCTGAGACGCATTCTTTCTGACCATGTGGTTCATGTCTGGAAAGAATCGTGACCACTGAGTCACTCTAGGGATGGCTCAAAGACCACAGACCAATTTCTTGAGATGGACACAGGGCCCTTGGGAGCTGTCAGTCATCACAGCCCCTGCTGTGAGGTGTGGAAGAAACTGTGAAAAGAATGTAAATGTGGCCATTCCACAGATGGAAAGACGAGAGCTAAAATGTGCCCAGGCCCAACACCCGTTGGTCCTGAGACCTCTGGCCTCCCTGCAGATGTGTGGAAATACTGCCTTTCAAACAGAAACAGTTCTCAGCTGGGTTTATGAGTCCTGAGACCCTCACCTCAAATTCATATGCTAAAGTCCTGACCCCCTCCCCCCATAGCTCAGAATATTTCTTTACTTGGAAATAGGCTCATTTCAGATGAAATTAGTTAAGATGAGGTTGTTGGGAGAGACCTCAGTCCAATATGATTGGAATCTTAATAAAAGGGGCACGTATGGCCAGGCATGGTGGCGTAGGCCTACAATCCCAGCACTCGGGAGGCAGAGGCAGGAGGATCACCAAGAGTTCAAGGGCAGCTTGAACCCTGTAGCCAAGCCCTGTCTCAAAGGAGGGGGACAGAGAGAGTAGGGTGGAGAAGGAGAGAGATTGGGGGGCGGGGGGAGAGGGGTGTGGTGGGGGGAGAAGACCATCTACAAGCCAAAGACAGAAGCCTGGGACAGATTCTTCCTTCACAGCCCTCAGAAGGAACCAACTTTGCCAACACCTTGATCTCGAACTTCCAGCCTCCAGAACTGTAAGAAAATTAATTTGTGTTGTTTAAACCACCTACTCTGCGATACTTTGCTACGGCAGCCATAAGAAACTAATCAAGTTGTTGCCTGCGACTGAAAATTCTGTCCGTCACAGCGCCCTCTGCTGGACAGTGGTGGCCAAATCACTTCGGTCTCGGTGTGATCGAGGAGGCTCAGCGAGCTGATTGGCTCGAGCGTCAGGGGTGAGCATCCAAGAGGACAGGACCGGGTCCTGGGAGCAACAGACTCTCCAGCGGAGGCCTTCTGGGTGGCCAGCAGGTGACTTTGTCCGTTTGGTGTCCTCGGAAGCCTGCCTGCCCTGAGACCCAATGTCCTCTCTGTCCCATCGTGTGTTCCCTGTGACCGGGGCTGCTTTGAGTGGGTCTCTCTTCCTTGGGACCTGGAAGTTCTTGAATCAGTAAAGTGAAAGATACTTTCTTTAACGGAAATTTTTGTTGGGGAAGTGGTAAATTTACAAGCAGTTGTAAGAAATAATAGAGAGAGTTATAGTGAACACTTTATACCCAGTTCCTCCAATAGTAACAGTTTCCAAACTTACAGGTTAACACCACAACCAGGCTGTTGACATTGGCCCAATCCACCTATTTTATTCAGATTTCCTGCTTGCCTTATACTCTTTTGTGTGTGTTGAGTTTATACAATTTTATCACTTATGTGGGTTCGTGAATCCACCACTCCAGTCAAGATACAGAAATGGATATTTTTATGGCGTCCTTTAGCAATAAGGATATAAACAAATACCATTCCATGGCAGAGCCAATTTAACATAGAACCCAACAACAGAGCAACTATTTCCCAATGGCTCGTTTTGCTTCCTGTTCTTCTCTTTCAGCCTGTTTTATAGTTGCTCACTTCATTGTATGTAATCCCTGCTAAATCACATTCTCCAGAAGAGCAAAACTGTCTTGCTTTACCTCTATTGTATTCAGAATTCCTAGAGGTAATCACTTTTACCTCTTTTAAATACTTCTTCTAGTATTTATGACCAAATTTCTAAACGACATATTTTTAACAAATTAAAAAGTTTTGTCTTGTGAGATGACGGTATCAGTTGCTTCCTATTATAGTGTTTTTCTTACATCATCACATGTGTACAAACTGTAATCCTCCCATGATAATAATTTTACATTGTTTAAATTATTTTATGGGCTAATATATGACTGTGTATTTCTTGTTGAGACACATGGTACCCTGTCATTAATTCCTTTCTTATAAAACTATTGATTGTTTAGAGTTAATAATTAACATATTGGTTCATTTGCCTACTTTTGTGTGTCCAATATTAGTTTTTCCCAAAGTTTACTGATGATACAGATGGAACTCACAGTCTTTTCTTCTTTTAACAGCTCTGTCTTCTCATTCCACTCTGTATTGATTGATAACTTTCTGCACATATTGCACTACACTCATGGTGATGTTTTTGTTCTGAGAATTCTTTTCCCCTCTTTTGGTGTCACATATTCTGTTTCCATAGCTTTCTCTTCCTTGACTTACACCCTCATTTTAGAAAAGAGCATGCCCCACTAGCTCTCTTAGAAAAGATACATAGCAGGCAAAAATGTTGGGGTCTTGTATGCTTTTATTTTGTCTTCACGGGTAATGATAGTTTAGCTGGGAATAAAATTCTGGAGAGGTACAAATAGAACCTCTGCTTCCTCCTCCTCTGTTTGTCTCCCGACAGGCAGTAATCCCAAAAGCCTCCATTGCACTCTATTTATACACTCTATGTCAGAGTGTATAAATAATCCAAGCCAGGAATGAAATCTTGGCTGTGATAGCTTGTGTTTAGATGTTCCCCTAAAGCCTCACGTGAATGAGTTGGGGCTATTTTGGAGGTGACTGAATCTGGAATGTGTGATGCTGGAATTAAGGGTGTGTGATTACTAAATGATACACACAAGTGATTGGTTTGGCACCGCCCTAATACCGGCAGTCTGAATAAGATAAAAGGGGCAGAAAGTCACTGTTAAAGCCTCTTGTTGCTTTTGCTGTCTTCTGTCCATGAACTGTTGCCCCTCTGCCACCCTCCCTTGGAGGCAGCCGATTATGGACTGAAACCTCTATGAACTGTAAGTCAAATAAACCCTTTCCTCTGTAACTTTGAGTGTCAGGTATTTCGTCTCTGCAATGAGAGAAAAGCAACTAAGTCATTGGCTCTGATTTCTCTCTACCTCCTGAAAGTCTTTCTTCCCCCTAACTTCCATAAGCATGCTTTCTATTGGCTTGCTATTTCTCTAGCTATTTCTGTTCAGTCTGCACCTTTTATCCACACACCCCCTTCAATTTCAGCTTTTCTCAAAGTCATGGGCTTCTTAATCATTATCCTAAACCCCTTAGAGATAAAAACCGTTAGTAACAGCTGGGTCTGGTGGTGCATGCCTGTAATCCCAGCACTTGGGAGGCTGAGGCAGGAGGATCCCTGTACATTCAAGGCCAGCCTGGCTACATAGTGAGTTCAAGGCCAGTCTGAACTACATGGTGAGAATATGTCTAAAAACAAACAAACAAACAAAAATATTAGTAATAAAGGCCAGAAATAAGAAAGGCTTAGAATATGAAGTTGTGTTTTTTGTTTGTTTGTTTATTAGGTGGTTTTGTATTGGTTTTTCAATTTTTTTTTAGTAGTACTGGGGATCGAACCCAGGACATTCACATTGAGCTATAAGCCCAGTCTTTTAAAAATAATTTTCTATTTCAGAACTTTTTTTTTTTTTGGTACCAGGGATCAAACTTGGGTCCTTGTGCTTGCACAGCAGGCGGCGAAACCACTGAGCTAAATCCCTGGTCCTAATAATTTTCTATTTTGAGAGAGGGTCTCTTCAAGTCACTAAGTTGCCCCAAGTGGACTCAAACTTGGGATCCTTCTGCCGCATCTTCCCGGAATCCTGGGATTATAGGTATGTACCACCATGCCCAGCTGGAAGTTTTTCTTCTTTTCTTTTCTCTCTTCTATAAATGAAATACTGTGGCAGCAGCTCCAGTGCTGATATGTAGCCAGTGTGGTGGAGAACCCAAACTTTTGTCTTTCTGCTCTGCAATCACAACATGGCTACTGTACTGGCAGCCATCACACCTGCTTTCCAAGAAGATGATAAAAGGAAGAAGTGAATGGGAGAGAGTGCGCCTGCCATTTGTCTACCCATCTTCTTGGAACTTACATCAGATTTAATCACATGGCCCCACCTAGCTGTGAAAAAGAGCTTAGGTACTAAAATCCACCCTGTTAACTAGGCACTGAATACTAGTGGTGTCTTTTACTAAGGAAGAAGTAGAGTTAGAGTGGCTATGTGCTGGGGAAGGAGCCATCTCTGCCATGACCATCATAGCTCCCATCCTGGTTTTGTACTGCCTGTCCCACACACAAGCCTCTCCTGACAATGGTACCTCAGTTTCCCTTCTCCCATTGCCTGACGTCTTGGTGAGATGTTCAGCCAAGATGCCCGTACAATCTTTTGGCCAGAGAGTGAGCACACTATTCAGCCATCCCATCCTCCCTCCCTGGAATTTGGCTCTGGAGCGGTAAAGTCTTGGAATGACCAGAAGCGAGTCATCCCCACAGCGATGCCCTGAAGAGAGTCACCACTAACCCACAAGGCAGCTCTGATACCTGTGTTTTCTTTTTGTTCTTTGGGTGATGCCCATTGTTCTAGTAATCTTTTTTCCCCCTAAGCCAACCTAGTGTTACCAGGTTGGGGTCTTGTCCAGGTTCTTGATGTCCTAAACAGAGACTTGCCTAGGAGACCCTGGAATGGCAGCGGGATCCATGATTTATTGAAAGAGAAAAGACAAGATTCACTGCATAGTTTGGGAGCAGGGTAGTGGGCAGAGTTCAGGGCCCCATAGGGGTTTGGTGTTGAGGGCTTAAGCCTTAGGGTTTAAGGTGGGATTGAGGGTCTGGGGTATAACTCCTGCCAGTGTGACTGGACTCAGCCTCTCTGTTGGACCATGGAAAGTTTGACCTTTTATGGCCTTGGGGGTCCAAACCTGTGGGGAGGGAGGGGTCAAATCTGCATAGTCAATGACATGGTAATTAGGATGGAGAAAAGCCAAGGATTGGGGAAGACCATTGGACTGCTATGTATTAGCTAAGTTACTTGCTGACTTTTTCCCACGGTATTCAGAGGGGGCATCTTGGTCCTTGGCTGATGTTTCTCTCAGAAGGTGGATCTAGTCCCAGAAAGCAGGCTCCAAGGTGGGCTATCCCTTCTTTTCCCCGCTATTTCTCTCATTCTTTCTGGGAAGGGGTGTTGGGGTAGGGTCTCCTTGGTTATCTTATGCCTCAGATCCAGCCTAGGAAGTAGACTCCGAGGTGGGCCAGCCTCCCTTCCTTCTCCAGTCCTTTCCTCAGCTCCCTCCTGCCCCAAGGGTCCATTTGTGTTGTTTGGGCCCAAAGCATCCTTACTGCCCTGGAACCACTGTGTCTCTGACATCGGAACTCTCAAGCCACCACACGCTTCCAGGAGCACTGCTCACACCATCTGCTATCAGCTTTGACTGGCGCCCTTGGCGCTGCCCAAGGCGTGACCGTGTCCTACCAGCCAGTCCCACACACTCCTGCTAGAGTCACCTTTTGAGAGAACATACATGAACGTGTCGCCTCCTTACTGGGAAACCTTGACTGGCTCTCCATTACAGAAAGTCAAACCGCACTGGCCTGGGGACACCGGCACCTGCTCTGGATAGTGTTCTCGGGGTCACTCTCCACCCACACGGGCCTCCCTTTCACTCTATCTTGCGCCCAGGCCTGGGCCACTCTGCCAGGCCTTACTGGACCTCATGCTGCCTTCCTCCCCTTGTAGGCCTGGCCCAGCATGCGGACCCCTTCGCCTTTGCCTCACCCCCTCACCAGGCAAGGCTCTGACTACCTCCGAAGGTGGCAACAGTCTATTGTCCCCGCCGCCTACCCCTCCCCACCATTCCCTCTCTGGTGGGCCAGTTGAACTTTGTGCCCTGATGATCAGGCTTCCCACTTCCCATCTCTCACGAAGGCCTTATTCAAAGTCTCTTGCCCTCTGTTCTTGCATGAGCCCCCTACAGACAATGACAACACTCTCTGTGTTGGCCCCTACAGAGCACCTTCCTCAGCTCATATTTTCCATTCAACAGAAGGGAAACCTTTAAAATTGAGTGGAAAGCATTTGAGGAGCTGGAAAGAAACAATCTGGGGCTAGGCGTGGTGGGGCCTACTCATCATCCCAGCACTTCAGAGGCTGAGGCAGGAGGATCGCCACGATTTCGATGCCAGCCTGGGCTCCACAGTGAGTTCAAGGTCAGCCTGAACTACATGTTTCAAAACAAAATGAAACAAAACAAAAACAAAAACGAAGTAACAAAAACTCCAATCTGAGGAAACTTGGAAAATTCTTTTGTGCTGGGCCTGTCCCCCTTTGTTTCCCATATGCAAGTTTCTCTTTGGGACTCGTCCCCACTGCTCTCCTGAAAGCTCTGGGTCCTTGTTTCTTTGTTTTGTTTGTTTTTCGTGCCACTGCAGCTAGCAAGAAACAGCCTTACTCTTCTAACAAACTGCCTTCACTTACTAGAGAGACGCATGTGAGGAACTCAGGACAAAAGTGAATGGATTAAGCTGGCCACAGTGGCAGACACCAGTAGTACCAGCTACTTGGGAGGCTGAGGCAGGAGGATCAACTGAACCCAGAAGTTTGGGACCAGCCTGGTCAACAGTGTGAGACTTCATCTCAAAATAAAGTAAAATAAAGTAAAATAAAATAAAATAAAAAATAAAATAAAATCAGTAAGTGGATTAAGGAAAGAGACTTTTCTCTAAAGATAGATGTTTTTCTTCAAATAGAGAATGACGCATCACCACTGTTGGAAGCTTATTTTCTGAGAGGCACTGAGTATATTCGTAATCTTAGTAATGCATTTGACAATCACATCTTAAATTTTAATAAAGGAGAATAGATAATTATGGATACAAACAGGGTCACATGAATTGTTATATTATTTTTTCTTCTTATTAAAATATGTCAGATTGTACCCAGAATAAAACTAAGAATAGAATTTAAAAGTATTGTCAAAGAAGGGCCGGGGATTTAGCTCAGTGGTTCCGCTGCTTGCCTTGCAAGTGCAAAGTCCTGAGTTCAATCCCCGGTACCAAAACAAAACAAAGAAAAGTATTGTCAAGGAGCCTAAAGTTCTTTCTTGGAGACTGGGCACACTGCAAGTGGGCTATATTTAAGAACAATGGGGGGGGGGCCCGGGGATTTAGCTCAGTGGTTTCGCTGCCTGCTGCGCTTGCCTACTGTGCAAGCGCAAGGACCCGAGTTCGATATCCCCCCACACACACCAAAAAAAAAAAAAAAAGAACAATGGCATTTTATTTCAGTGACTCGCTCCCTCCCGGGAGAGTGTTCCTCCTGTCACTTCTGGGAGCTTCTAGTGGTTTCAGCCTTGCGTCAAGACACATTCTTTTGCACTATGTCATTGTCAGTTCCTCCTCAAAGGTCACCACATTATCTTTGGTAAGCTTCAGTCTTTAATGCATCCTCTGCTTTTCCATGGGAGTTATAACTTCATATACATCCCACATGACATTTGGGACAATGCTCTTGGCAAACCTCGAGCCATCCTGTCCCTTAAAGGTCTTTGCCATTACTGATTGTTTCTATGTTCTGAACCTTTAAAGCCTTCTCTGAGCTGAGGACGGTGGGTGTGTACCTGTAATCCCAGCACTCCAGGAGTCTGAGGCAGGAGGCTCGAAAGTTCATCCCCAGCCTGGGTAACTTAGCAGTTTATCAAGACACTGTCTCAAAAAAAATTAAAAAGCTGGGGATGCAGCTCAATGCAAAGGCCCTGGCTTTAATCCCCAGGACCAAAAAACAAAACAAACCCTCCTCTGCTACCAGGACTAAGTTTCCGGTCCCAGAAGTCCTGGCTCCTTCGCACACTCCCATCTTGTCCTCTGTGTCCCTTGGCACCCACTGCCTTTGAGTGGCAGCGATGACCTTAACCCTGAGTCCTCTAGGAAGCTGCACAGGGGAGCACAGCGATGCCACCACAGTTTCCCCTTCATTCCGCTGTCCCGGTGAATCCTCACCACCCCTTTGTCTGCTTCCTCCCCACAGTGAGCTCCCTGGTCAGAGATGGCTCTGCCCTTGGTGGCCCCTTCCCCAGGGGACCCCGAGGAAGCCTGCTTCCATCCTGTCTTGTTGCTTTCCATCCAGGAAACTCAGTGCCCTGCCTTTGGTTCTTTCTCTAAAGGCCTTGCCCTGCCTGTCCTCCCCTTGAGGTCAGAGCTGTCCCCAGACGGGGCATTCTGAACCTGGGGCCTTTGGGGATCCCCAGCCTGTGTCCTGGGTTCTCTTCCTGCTCTTCCCCAGCCCTCTACTCTGTCTCTGGTTGTCACCCCTGGTTTCTAGGCATCCCACTCCTTCACATTCACTCAGCAGGAAGAACAGGGTAACCCCTCAACGGCCTGAGTGTGGCCAGACTGTCACACCCTGTGGCTTCATTTCTTCATGGTTCCTCTCCCAACTGCCACACTCTCATCCCTCTTCCCGGATCTTAACACCTCATGCTGGCCTTGACTGTGCCCTCTAAGGCTCCCACTGAAATCTAATTGCCTTGGGAGCAGTGAGGTGCAGGCCCAAGCCCTCCTACATCAATGGTAGACCAATGCCATGAAGGCTGGAGTGTTGGCTACTCCTGGAGCTGCTCCTGATGAAAGTGCAGGCTGGCCTTGAGCTCTCTGTGTAGCCCAGGCTGGCCTCAAAGTCACGGTGATCCTCCTGCTTCAGCCTCGCAAGTGCTGGGGTTACAGACATGTGCCATTATGCCCAGCAAACTTTTATTATTTATAAATTACCCAGCACAGAGTGGACCACAACACCCCAATTTTTCCAATTTTTCCTTTCGGTGCTTTGTGCCCCTTAAGACTTCCATAAACAGAAAGAATGGAAAGACTCTTAAGACTCCTCTCAAATTCCTCTCTCTTCAACTTGATCAGAACATCTGCTCTTATGACAAAATGGTTCATTTACCCATCTTTCTTCCAAAGAAACAGGATCCTAAGTCTTAGATGATTGTAAATTAATTTTAAATGATATAAATAACATAAGTTTCGAAAACCGGAAGAGGTGTAGACAAATTTAAAGCCTCCCCACTTCTGGTCTGAAGTGAGCATTCTCTTGCATTTATAGGTACATCTGGGGAGCTAAGCACCTACAACGTATGGAATAGACTGGTTTTGTTTTGAGATCCAAAACTATTAGTTCAAGGTATGGCCAAGCCCCTGAGAGATGACACATGCCCATCACAGCCTTTTGTACTGGCCTTGCCCTGCGGGGTACACAGGGTCTGAAAGGCTCAGTACCAAGCTGCAAACTGAGCCATGAGGTCATAAGCCAGCTATGGAGTTTTGGGGACTTGTGATCAACAGCCCAGTGGATGCCCCCAGCCTGTTTCCTGCTGGTGGCCACAAGGGGAACCGATGAAGCAGCGGGGACCCCAGGGGACCCCAAGAGCGGGTCCAGGTGTTGATTGTTGTCCTGGGGTGGGGGTGGGGCGGTATCTGCAGTCACAGCTCTGATCTCTCCAGAGAAGGCTGCAAATCGTGACAGGTCAGGTTAAAGCTAGGTTCTTGATGAGGCCTCTACATAAAACAATTCTAAAATTTCATCTGGCATAACTCTGACTACAGGCTGGTGCCACCGCACTCCTGGCAGCTTCCCAGTGCTTAATACTTGCTGAGTATTAAGACAATGGGGATGGATGAGGAAGGGAAGCAGATTCTTAGCCCAGGCTTGCATCCTTGCGCCCGCATCCTGTTTCCACTTCGTAAGGAATTCTGGCTGCAGACCGAGGGGTGAAAGCTGTTACTAATGGACACTAATGGAGCAAGGCCCGGTGCACTTGGGACTATGGCAAGGCACAAAATCAACAAGCAGTGAGACTTCTGTGGTTCTTAGAAACTATGAAAGGAACATCTTATCCAAAAGAGAATTTTCCAATACTGGGGTGAGGCCCCTCAGTCCCCAAAAGGCAGAACCGATGTGAGCTTGTGCCCGGTAGTACCCAAGTTTTCCCATAGTGGGGCAAATTCACACCTGGAAATAGATAAGTGTCTTACCTGCCTGGATCAGATCTCTTCACAGATGAAGCCTATGTTCCCTGTTTTCAAATACAGAAATATTTCATAATCAAAAGGGAAGAAATCACCTTTATTTGACTGCATAGAAAAACCCCAATGTTAGTATTTTCATGTATGGCTTTCTGTTCTTTTTTCTAGGTTTATATGTATTTTTTTATTTTTAAATATGCCTGTTCAGTCAGGTATGGTGGCACATGCCTGTGATTCCAGCAGTCAAAAGTCTGAGGCTGGAGAATTGCCATGAGTTTGAGGCCAGCCTGGGCTGCACAGTGAGTTCAAGGCCACCCTGAACTACATAATGGGACCCTGTCTCAAAAAACAAAAACAAAACAAAACAAAGAAAATGTCTGTTTATTTATTTTTTATGACACTAGGAACTGAACTCAGGGCCTTGTGCATGCTAGGCAAGCTTTCTACCTCTGAAGCTAAATCTTTACCTCTTTCAATGGGCTTTAACACATGCATAGCCCACCCAACAAAATCAGGATATGTCACAATTCTATCATCCTCACCAAAAAAATTCCTTCTCTTATTTCTTTGTAGTCACATCTAATCCCTGGCATCTCCTAGTCTTCCCATTGGTCACTACCATTTTGGGTTATGTAAATGTCATACAAATTGAATCACAGAGTATAGCATCTCAAGACTGCCTCCTCTCGCACAATGTGTACAAGAGTCATCCAAAGTTTATGTGTATCACTGGTTTGTTCCTTTTTAATTGCTGAGTAGTATTCCATTGTGCAAATGTACTATAATTTATCCACTTCTACAATGAAATACGTTTGAGTTGGTTCTGATTTTGGTGATTATGAATATAGCTGCTATACATATTTGTGTATGAATTTTTGTATGAAGTTAAATTTTCATTTTTCCAGGGATTAAATATAATACCTATGAATGGAATTACCGGGTCATATGGTAAGTTATATTGTAAGAAACTGTACTATACTGTTTTACATTCCAGATAGCATTACATAAAAGTTCCAGATATCCCACATCCTCATCAGCACTAGGTATGGTCATTGTGTTTAGTTTTAGCTTAGTTGTACCTCAGTAGGGTTTGAATTTGCATTTCCCTCATGGCTATTGATGTTGACCACTTTCTGCTCTTGTTTTCCGTATCTGTTTTAAGTCTTTCACCATTTTTAAATTGAGTTGTTTGTTTTCTTACTTTTGAGTTTTGAGAGTTCTTTATATACTGCAATCAAATCTTGTATTGCCTAGGTAATTTACAAACATTTTCTTTCAGTTAATAGTTTGCTGGGCTGGAGATTTAGCCCAGTGGCACCATGCCTGGCTCGAAGGCACAAGGTCCTGAGTTCAAACTCTGGTACAGAAAAAAAGTTTGTCTTTTCATTCTTCTAATTTTTTTTTTGGTACTGGGGATCAAATTCGGGTCCTTGTGCTTTCAAGGCAAGTGGCAGAACCACTGAACTAAATCCCCAGCCCTGTTCTTCTGATTGTTGTTTTCGGTACTGGAGATCAAACCCAGGGCCTTGCATACAAGGCAACTGCACTACCACTGGCTACACCCCCGGCTCTGACAGTATGTAATTTTTAGAAACATAACTGGAGTTAGAATATACATGTAATTTTATAATATGCTTTTTCATTTAGCAATGTTATCTTTTGTTTGTTTGGTTGGTTTTGGTACCAGGGATGGAACTCGGGTCTTTGTGCTTTCAAGCAGGCGACAGAACCACTGAGCTAAATCCCTGACCCTAGCAATGTTATCTTAATCATCTCCCTGTGTTAGTAGTTCTTCTCAACATACTTATAATGCCTCAGGAAATTCTCTATGGCATGGATGTAATATCATAATTTGCTTCAATATCTCTGTTGGACGTTTTACTTGTTTTCTATTTTTTATTGTAAAAACATTACATTGTATTGATGATCATACTTAGAGCTAAATCTTTTTCCACATTCTAAATATTTCTCAAAGACAGATCCTGAGAAGTAAAATTGTTCTTTCAGATTATTCCCATTTCTAAGGCTTTAAAAATGCACAGTATCAAGTTATCTTCCAGAAAGACTGTTTAATGCTTAGTGTCAGAGTATGAAATAAATTGGGTAGAGCCATTGCTTATTAACTTGGATTTTTAATTAATTTCTAAAAAATACCCTATTGGGTAAAAATATGCTATTTTTATTACAATAAGGCTTAATGTTTATTTAAATGCTTTTGCTACTTGTATATCTTTTGTCTGTATGTGAATTCCTTTGTGCATTGTTTTTCTTTGCAGTGTTGAGCTTCAAACCCAGCTCACTTTATCTGAAATTTAAATGAGCTGGTTTTGAAGCCCCAAAATGTTCAAATGGGGCTGGGGATGTAGCTCAATGAGAGAGTGTGCATTGAGCATGTTTGAGGCCCTGGCTTCAAGCCCCTGCATAAAAAAAAGAAGGAGAAGGAGAAGAAAAGAAGAGAAGGGAAAACTGTCTGCAAGTATTTCATTAAACAGGACACAATAGTGAAACCCACCCCACGTGGGTATTATGTTCTGAAGTCAGGTCTCCAGAAAAACATGACCATGCTGTGACTCCATGGAGTTATTTTTATACATTCCTTACCCTTCAATCCATACTGCCCAAATCCTGTGGTCTAGATTTTTTGTCAATAAACATCCTAAGCCCAAATTACTCTCAAATATTTTTCTTTTGGGGAACATGTGTATTTTGGATTGTTCAGGAGCTCATTAAAAGCAGTAACAGAAAAAAAAAAAAAAAGCAGTGACAGAGAATAGCCTCCGATCTCTGGTCGTGCAACTGTCCTGGTACTTGAGGCCACCATCTTTGTTTCTTTTCATGGTTTTTTTTCTTTTTGTAGTACTGAGGACTGAACCCAGGGCTTTCACACTGAGTTACATCCCCAACCCTTTTTAAATTAGACACAGGGTCCTGCTAAGTTACTAAGTTACCCAGGCTGGGCTTGAACTTTATGGGCTTTTCTGCAAACTTTGCCCAACATTTTATTTCAGTGACAAATACCTAAAGATACTCAGAAGTTTCAAAGCGATCGTTAGCCAGGAGTCCAAAGCAAAACGTACAGAATGATTTATTCATTTCTCTCAAGGGAAGCTTATGAATGGCCTGCAGATTCCATCTATTGCTAGCATATTTAAAATATTCCCACAAAGGGCCGGGGATTTAGCTCAGTGGCTCTGGCGTCTGCCTCTCAAGTGCAAGGTCCTGAGTTTGATCCACAGTACTAAAAAAAAAAAAAATTCCCACAAAATTAAAAACAACTATAATCCTTGCTAAAGTTTATTTTAAGGGGTGGAGATGTGGATGAGGGGTAAAGCTCTTGCTTAGCATGTGCAAAACCTTGGGTTCAATCCCCAACACAGCAAAAAAAGAAAAAAAGTTCATTTTAATACATTTTAGGCTTTAATAAAAAGCTGTCATATTGTCTGAATTTTAAATGTATTTATATCTTTATCTACAATATACATACAATATATATTCAACATATATTCAATGTATTTATGTAAATACATGCATAAAAATGTTCTCTCAGTTTGCCATTCTACGCATCATATATGTTGCTTTTTTTTTGTATGGGGGATCAAACTCAGGACCTTGCACTTGCAAGGCAGGCGCAGTGTCACTGAGCTAAATCCCCAGCCCATATATGTTGCTTTTGTTGGTTAATACCATACCATCAAGCACACTGAGCTTCTATGTTAATTTCCAAATTCATCATTGTATAAAGGAATCACATGGCAATAATTGTACTGCTCTGGTCTCTAAGAAAGCATATTAGCTACTGAATAGACTGGAAGGACAAGGAAAAACTCAAACATACACTCATACCTATATAGGTACACATGTATGCATACCTACATACACAAACATATGAATACAAATATCTTATTCTTTTTTGGTGAGTATAAATGTCAAATAAAATCATATATATTTAAGGTGCACAACATGTTTTGAGATATATATATATATATATAATGAAATGATGACTACATTCAAGCTAATTAACATATCCATCTTATAGCAATTCTCAATTTCCTCCACTCTCCACTTAGAAACACTGTTTAGTAGCACAATTCAAAACCTACTCTTAAACTAAAAGAAAAATGTGCTCAGCATCTCACTCCCAGAGACAGTTTAAAAGTTAGGTGAACACTGTTCTGGATGATTTCTTGACACTGCTATACATATGTGTGTATCTTTTCAGTATTATTTCTCATGGGCATCTTTCAAATGCATAAAAGTAGAATGAAGCTGGGCCTGTTGCCACACACCCATAGTCCCAGCACTCCAGAGGCCGAGACAGAAGGATTGGCAAGAGTTTGAGGCCAGCCTGGGCTACATAGTGAGTTCAAGGTCAGCCTGGACTACATAGTGAGACCTGTCTCAAAATAAATAAATAAATAAATAAATAAATAAATAAAGAGAGATTGAACACATATTTATTTCCATTAACCATCAATGATTTACTCTTGCGATATGACTATTCTTTTGTTTAATTTTTTTTTCTTTGTTTGTTTGTTTTGTTTTGTTTTTGGTACCGGGGATCGAACTCGGGTCTTTGCGCTTGCATAGCAGATGGCGAAACCACTGCACTAAATCCCCAGCATCTTGCTTACTTTTTTATCTAGTTTTTTTTTTTTTTGTACTGGGGATCGAACTCGGGACCTTGCGCTTGTGAGGCAGGCGCCGGAACCACTAAGCTAAATCCCCAGCCCCCTATTTAGTTATATTTTTTAAAAATTGATTTGTAATTCTTCCTATACATAGGAACTCTGTTAGCTAAATGCACTGGAAATATTGCTAAAGCTCATTAATAAGATTTCTAGGGGCACAGAAGAGAGAAAAGAAACAGATTAGTGATATTGCTGTTCACTTACAGGGTAAAGGGTGAACCATTTAAAAATCTATAAAAACTATCCCAGTCTGAGATTGAGTGTTGGGATTTACTCAGTGATCTGATGTTTTTGTGGAAGAATCAAAAAAATCCAAGGCCGGGGATTTAGCTCAGTGGTTCTGCCGCCTGCCTTGAAAGCTCAAGGTCCTGAATTTGATGCTCAGTACCAAAAAAAAAAAAAAATCCAAAATTATACAGTTGCACAGAAGAGGGAAGGGCTGACTGGTTGCCCCTGGATGGCATTATCTTAGTGAGAAAGCCAAGTGCAGCCCCCAGCATGGGGAGCTGGCCTCCCAAGAGGTCTCTTCTTCAAACAAGCAACATTGCAGGACATGAACAATGGTCAAGGCCACTGTGTGACCTTGATGAATCAAGACAAAAACAGGACCCACTGTAATCACGTCTAAACAACACACAAAAACCTGAACATTGTCCAAACGACACAATGATCAAACATTTATATTGGCTAAGAAAGGCGACCACTTCTTCTTTACCAATTTCTGCTTTAGCTCCAGTCTAGTCTGCCTTCCTTCTAGATAAGTCTTTTTATTTACCCATGGGCAAACCACAGAGCTCAATCTCAGGTCAGGATAGTGTTTATAGATGTTCTAATGGTACATGTGTCATCTCATAAGTGAGGCAGTGAGCAGCAATATCAGTACTATGAGAATTACTCCTGTTTCCTGACAGCATCTGATCCAGAGGAAAAATATTTCTTTAAGATACTCCTGCCAACCAACAGACACAGCTAGAATCCTGTAAGTTCATTTCTAGTGTCTTCTTACTGAGATGCCCTGTGGTTCTCCTATGCTATGCATTCTCCTTGGCTGAAAAGAGGAAAAAAACCCAACCGCAGGTGTTTTCCTCATGGCCTTTGGCTGGAAGACATTGACTTTGCAGGATTCAGGACAATTCAACAACCAGAGCCAAACTACTTGTCAGGAGACCAAAAAGCTGTCCTATTTCCTTGCTATGAGTTTATTTTAGCCACAGACATAAGAATTGAAAAGTAAATCAAATTACTTATTAATGTATAAAAAAGAAGTACTGTATAACTCCAGGAGAGTGAAGAAGAAAATAAATTTATAAAGACAGAAAATATATTAGTGATTTTCTGGAACTGAACATAGAAGGGGGGCCAGACATCAAAGAGTATGAGGGATCTTACTGGGGTGATGGAAATATTCTAAAACTGATTAGGGTGCTTGCTGCACAACTGTATAAATTTACTAAAAATCATTGAGCTGAATAGTTAAAATGAATGAACTGCATGATATGTAAATTATACTTCAATAAAGTTAAAACAACAATAATCTCAGAGGAGACCTACTTGAATCCAGCAGGCAAATAGTCTTCCTCAATAAGCAAACTCCAGGCAAGCTAAATTTAGTATCTTTTTTTTTTTGCTACTAAGGATTGAACTCAGAACCTTGTGCTTGCGCGGCAGGCAGCAGAACCACTGAGCTAAATCCCTAGCTCCAGGCAAGCTAAATTTAAAAGAAACAGTTGGTCAGAAGCTTAAATTCAGAGCAAATAAAATTAGGGTTTATATATCTACCTTATAGAGCTCCACCATTGTCTTCCTGGAGTGATACTTTGGTTTACTGCTGAGGCCTTCATTTTTCCAGGGTCCGCTGATCAAATAATTCCTCCTCTGGAGCTTATAAAGCAGGTCCTGTTTGGGAACCTTTAACTATCTTCAAACTTAAGAACTCTCATATATTGGCTCTGATCTCTATGAGTTGCATTTCTAGCTTAGTGTTCAGGGCAAGTTTTATTTCTAAGTTGTAGTGCAGGGGAGGAACATTTTTCCTTTACCCTCTTATGTTCTGTACCTGAGACCTGTGAATTAAACTGAGGAAAGTCAACAGGAAAAAAAAATAAATTATACTTATATTTTTATGTGTAGGGGGCCTTCATAGAAATGAAATGAAAACCCAAAAAGCAGTTGTATTTGGGAGTTTATATACCAGTGATGGCGAATCTTTTAGAGACCGAGTGCCCAAACTGCAACCCAAAACTCACTTATGTGTCACAAAATGCCAACACTGCAATTAAATCTAAACACTGAGGTTTTAGTTTACAAAAAGCAACTCATACATTAACATCTTTTGTCTTAAAAGAAAAACATTATAATAACAGGGCTTTCAATGATACAAATATACCACTGAGGTATGTGTGCCATAGGTTCACCACCACTGTTATAAACCATTTTAACAAAAGGCAATACAATGTGGAGTAGCAATTAGACCAGTGAAAGGGGTTTAACCTCCAGGGGTGGTAAATTGTGAAAAGTGCGGTAGACAAAAGTTGTTTAGTAAGATTTGTTATGTAGATTCATTTTGGTGCTGTCTCAGGACTTTCTGCAATAGAAAAAGTTCTGGTCCTATTAGCCAAATAATCCCTGCTCTGGTTGCTACTCCTGCTTTTATTTTATGTTATTATTATTATTATTATTATTATTATTATTATTTGAGACAGGGTCTTACTCTGTAGCTCATGCTGGCTTTGACCTCATGGCACTCCTCTTCCTGCCTAGCCTCCCAAGTACTGGGATTACGGGCATGCACCAGCATATCCAGTTTACTCCTGCTTGTAAAAAGAGAAAATTATTTTCTGCTTTAGGCAAAAAGGAGGAATGCAGAGATCTCTTCCTGGGTTTGCTATTTCTTTAGTTGCCTGAACTCCAAATAACCCTTATGCCAGCATATCAGATTTTCAGGTGTCATATTCTGATCCCCTTCAATGATTACTTACGATTTTTTGTTGTTTAGGATATTTGCAGAAAATGAAGGAAAATGAAGTGGGTTTATTTTTTTCCTTCTAGAATATCTTGACGGCCCATCCATTTAGGCATTCAGCTAGTAGAGTAGACTTCCTGTAAATGGAAGCAGCTTCCCTACTAATTTCAACTTGACAAAATGTACAGTGGCCAGGTAATATAAATGTATGCCTCATGAAATATTGGGGACATAGTTACACTAAAAATTGTCTACTTATCACCTGAAATTAAAGTTTAATTGGGAATCCTGTTTTTTATTTGCTAAATATGACAATCCTGTATGGCAGTTGTGGGAAACTCAGGGAAACAGGATTCCAAATACATTGGGAGAGAAAAGTGGAAGAAACAAGTGCCATATTTTTGTATTGCTGTAAAATATACATAATATGGAATTTGTCATTTTAATCATTTTTAAATGCAGTGAGATTAGTATATTCACGTTGTTGTGCAATTGCCACTAGTATCCATCTGTAAATGTTTTAACCATTCCATACTGAAACTCTTAAACCCATTAAACAATAACACCCATGCCTCTCTGTAATCACTGTTCTACATTCTGTCTCTCGATGTGATGACGCCATGTTATTACTTTAAATCTGAGTTGACAAATGCAATCAGCAAAAGAAAGGAGAAAATCATATTCCTTTAGTTTTACAGTCTTTTAAGGAGCATCACAGTCAACGGGAAAATGCAAGGGAAACTGCCTTCTTTCTAGTTTGGAACTAGAATCTCCACTGGTATTTGTGCTTTTCTCCCTATAAAGCCTTTCACAATGGCATATAATGCCATCTCAAGTGCCCACAAACAAGGGACTCCGTTTTTCAACCAGCGAGAAGGGCGGGGCGGTCCTTATGCTGCCACGCCCCAGCTCCAGGTAACCAAGGGAACCCCGGCCCGGCGAGGCGTGGCCCAGGAGAGGCTGGAACCGGAAGTAAGAGTCAGCCTCGCCCAGGGACCCAGCCCCGTCCCCTGACCTGCCCCCCGGTATCCGGTTGAGTGGATGACGTGTCGGTGTAGGAGTTGGCTAGGTGCAGCAGCCGGACAATGCGCATGACTCCTTCGCAAACCCAGCGAGCCGTCAGAAATGTGGAGGTCATTTTCATTCATCGATATTCCATCTGTCCGGGTTTTTTCTGATGCCGAACCTAGGAACTGAGGAAGCGGCAAGGTCTGAAGAGAAGTCCTTATACTCCCACACCCACACCCCAGGATAGCTGCGGATTTAGCCTTCAGGGGTCCTGGTCACTGTGGGGAGTCACCGCCTTCTCTTCCTCTGTGAAACGGGAGGGTTAAACGCCTCTGGAAAATGTCAGATTTATTTCAGTACTGAAAGTCTGCGATGCCAAATTCAGATCTCTGGTCTGGAGAGCTCTGGTCATGTGCTTCCTTTCTCCTTGTTTCTCCAGGCTCTAGGAATGGAGAAGTGTAGGATGCAGAGACCAGGCCCTTGATCTCAATGGAATTTCTTATAAATGAGCAAATGTGGCAGCACAGATACACATTATCATTCCAAATAGTAGTAGATATAGTACTATGGGGCGCCAGGACTTCAGCAGGAGAGTGGAATTGAGGGGTGTCTGTAAAAGCTGGAGCTGTCTGGTGAGGAGTTCAGGGTTTTGGCCTGGACTGGTCGCTGTGGGCATGGATTAGTCTGCAGTTAGCTGCCAGCGAATAGTACTTGCTGAACAACACTATGGGGAGTGAGGAAATGAAAATTTTAGCACATCTCCCCGGTTTGAGGCAGGAGAAACAGGTAAGCAGCAGGTAGAGGTAGGGAGAAGTGGGGAAGGAAAAGGTTGGAGAGGAGGCATCAAGGTGATGAAGGGCAGCTTTTAATGGGTAAAAACACAGAAGGTGAACAAGAGTTAATTTCCTTCCCCCTTTTTGTTTTTGGTGAGAATGGTCGCTTCATTATATTGGAAGTCTACATTACTTCCAAGTCCAGGACATCACAAATTTTCTCTAGCCTAGAGTCTAATATGTTGATTTCTTCGAGGGAGACAGTTGTGTGAGGGTAAGCCAGCCACACCCCTTTTTTGCTCAGGGCCCCACTAACTTTGCTTTAGTTATAAAATGGACACCACCCCTCTGAGCCAAGAAGTGTGTTCCATACATTTTTTTTTAACTTTCACAATTATAGGACGATGGACATTTATTTTCTGTTTTCTATTTCCCTGTTCTCCATTAATTAATGTACGGAAGTCACCTAACTAGATAGTGGTGGTCCTAAATTGGAGCTCTCAGTCAGTGCAACTACGTTGGCAAGCCAGAATTGTATCTTTCATTGTCCTGGTTACTCCCACATTATCCATCAGTGACTGGTTCTTAACTTTTTAAGCAGAGTGTTAGATCCCCTTGAACATTTGGTGAAAGTTGGAGACCTTTCTTGGGGAAAATGTGAAACACAAGAATACAGATAGCAGTTTGTGGGGCTCCAAACTTTTCAACTTGACTCCTGTTTTCTGAACTTGCTCATTCTTGAGTCCGATATTCCCCCCCTCCCATGCACTCTTCCTAAATATTCGGTTGACTTCTTAAAGCTCAATTGAATTAGTTTGTTTCTGTCACTAAAAGTAAAGTTCCCCGTGAAAAATACTCAGAAAACGCAACAACCAGGCACAAGTACGTCTGTAAATTTACACATGGGGACGCCATATGACATTATCAATGGGAAAAAGTAATCGTACCCTATTTCGCCATAACTTTCTTCAATGAACTCTCGGGAGTGTCTGTCTCCCTTTGCAAAGAAATGTCAACACTTCCTTCTGTTCATCTACTATTTTTCTTCCACCTGAATTTCCACTCTTAAAGACGTCTGCTTATTCTGTGCACGCGAGCTCCGTCTCACACAAGACTGCACCGCCATAGCCGGTGCTCGGAAACCGTGCTTATACCACTTAGAAGCTGTCTATTTGCAGAGGTATAGACAGGTCCTTCCCATTCGTTTCCTTATCCTGCTTCCAACCAGGTGTCCCCCGAACTTTGCCACCGCCAGCAATTACTTTCTAGAGCCCCTGCTTTGTACTACGGATTGGCGTGGTTAAGGAACCCGATGATGTTTATGGGAAATTATTAAGACACAACAGCGAATGGGGAGCGCCCCATCAGAGATCTAGATCTGAATGTGCAATCAGAACGCTAACGCCGGAACTCTCCGGCGGGCACGGTGAAAACCCGGAAAGCGGATCGCCTCCGCGCTCCTCCCGGAAACTCCTGGCTGAGCTTGCGGCGCTCTCACTGAGCATGTGCAGACGGCGTCGCGCATGCTCCGTCGAGGTTCGCTCGGTTTCTGTTGCGGGGCCCGCGGTGTCTCCCGGCGCTACTGGGACTAAGCCGTCGTGGGGCTGGCTTCCCTCACTTCCAGCGGCCTCGTCGTAGTCTCCGAGCCACCCCTCCCCTCTTCCCGTCTTCATCCCCCAGGCTCGGTTGCCCTTTCCCGAAGCAGCCGTCATGAGCGCCAGGCTGCCGGCGTTGTCTTCATCTCGGGGGCCGCGGCTGATACTGCTGTCGCTGTTCCTGCTGGGAGCGGCCCCAGGCCCGCGCCGGGGAAGCGCCTTCTACTTGCCGGGCCTGGCGCCGGTCAACTTCTGCGAAGACGACAAGAGAGACGAGTGCAAGGTGGGTGCGGCCTGGCGGGCCTCCGGGGTGCACTGTGGAAAGGGGAAGGGGTTTGGGGGCTCTGAGGTCCCCAGGGGGGAGCGCGGGGAGAGGAGGGTATCGTGAGTGGGGTCGGGCTGTTCCCAGAGCGCCCAGCTTGGGTTGGGGTTTAGGGTAGGATGCTCAGAAACAGTCCCTGCCGGGGTTGATCTGGGAGACTGTGTCCCCAGGCTCATCTCGCGCCTGCCAGTCTATGCAGGTCGCAGGAACAGCTGTACTCACTTTCCTGGAGCAGGGACCCTGAGGAAGGGGCGCGCTCCGAAGTTGGAGGCTTGCAGCGCCAGCCCCCGGTCTTGCACGCCGAGATGTCCTTTGCGGGGCAACTCCCAGCTTAGTTACAATTTACAGTAATTTTTAACTCCATTGCTTCCTGTTTCATTGTGCTACCTTTTTTTTTTTTTTTAACCTCCGGGTTGGTTATGAGAGCTTGTACTTTTTTAGGCCTTTGGTATCCAATTTCATGATTAGCTGTTGATTACTTATTTGTGGAATATAACACCCACATTAATCTGCATTAAGAAGAGTTCCTGTCATAATGGTTTACACACTTAATTTCTGCCTTTAAATGTTAAAATTCTCAATGTAAAATATGTAAGATCCCATTATTTAATTTCTCAGAGATTTGTTTTAAACACAAGGAGTCTATAACAGGAGAAACTGGTGTTTTTCCTAGGCCAAGTCTTGAAAACATTGACCTCTTAGGATATTCACACTTAAACGGTTGTCAGTTTAACTGCTAGTAAAAGAGACATAAACAGCCGGCTTTTAGGTTATTCGGTGAAGATGTGACAATATACACAGTTATTTTAAGTGGTTAAAATAGCTTGTGGGAGATGAAGATCTCTGAAACCGTTAATAATTTTAACACATCAAATAATCGTTCAGCCAACTTTTTACAATCTATAAATAGGTTTCTTTACTAAGTTTGATTCTTTTTTAAAAGCCGGTGTTTATTTTATTACTTCTAACTTTACTGTAGCTGTGAATTTTGAGGTTATTTTAAGGCATTAGAGAAGCTGTTAAGCTTTTCATTGCATTTTGCATTTCTGTTTAAGTTTGTCAGCTGCCCTGAATGACATGTTGATACATCTGTTAAAAAGCTTGTATCTATAAAAATGCCTAAGGGTCTCTTGAGGCTTTCTCACATCAGTAGTGGATATTTCAGTCCTTCCCTCATACCATGCAGCACAAAAAGCTTTCCTTTTTTAACTTTTATTTTCATCAGTATGTGTTTGTAGTAATGATTACATTCATCGTGGGGAGTTGGTACATGTACATGCCCCGCCCCCTCATCTCACTTCTTTTTGAGGCTTCTGGCTGAAATAGTGCGCCACCCCCTCACCCCCAACCAAGGGCCTTTGCACAGAGCTACTTCCCATACCTTTTTTATTTTGCAACAGGGTCTCCATTAAGTCACTAAATTGCCAAGGCTGGACCCCAACTTTTGATTCTCCTGCCTCAGCTTCCCAAAGTGTTGGGATTACAGGCTTGGACCACCATGCCCAACATGGTTTTTAATTTTACGGCAATTATATATTGTATTGCTAGTTTCTCAGAGATGAGGAATATATGCCATGTAGGAACCTCAAAATAAGAGACATAAGCTTATGAGCAGACTAATGAAATCAGATATATTATGAAAGATTTATGTTCAGAGTGCTCTTAAAAAGGAGGGACATCTGTGGATTGAGGTTTTCAGGGAGAACAAGCAGAGAAATGACATTTGAGGTGGGTTTCAGAAAATGAGGATGAGTGAAATATACAGATTATCTGCCAGGTAGATGATTTTTGTTTTCTCAAAGTAGCCACATTTTCGTTATTTTTTAGATAATTTGGGAGGATGCTTTTGTATGTTAATTTTGAGAGGTATAGGGATAAAACAGGTGAGGCAGATCTGTTTTCTGAAATGTTTGAATTTTCATGTTTGTTGCCAGCTATTCACATCTTGGCCAATGGAAACAACTCTCAGAAGAGGAGGAGGATGTACTTTTAGCACTTTTGCCCTACAACTTGACTAAGTGGCACAGAGAATTTAAACTTTCACATTTCTTCCCTTTGCTCTCAATGGAGATGCTATACATAACAATAAGAACTTAAATTTTTATTACTTCAGCCAGAGTGGTGACGATAGTTTATTCTCATACATTCTGTATTTCTTAAGGAAGACAGTCTTGACATATTATTCAGAAAACCAGAAGAGACTTCTTTTAAAAATTAAAAGCAGAAGTCATGAAATGGGAATAATTATTTCCAAAAGTGTTGATAGGGAATTGGGTGAATTGGGCAGGTTGTTGATAATATTTCCATCCAATTTTTCAGCTATAAAATAGGGATAATCATATTTGCTCATATATGCCTTTTGAGAGGTATTTTGCATTTCTTGGAGGAAAAGAACAGTCTCTCACTGTTGTGATATTATAAAATATTAATAAGTATAGAGATGAAAGAAGCATATCTTCAGCATAAATGTAGTTTAGTACAGCATAGTCTTTACATTTGCTATGAAGTCTGTGTCCTGCAGTTTTTAGTTCAGTATGTATTTTGAGAGACAATCAGAAAAACCCAGAGGGGATGGGGCTATAGCATAAAGATAGAGTGTATACCTAGCATGTTGAAGGTCCTATGTTCAATCCTCAGCACAAAAATAGAAGAACCCCGAAGATTTGGTCATTTTGTCACCCTAAAATTATTTTAGGTTTAATTTACTGGCAGAGAAACAAGAGTCCAGTGAACATAAAATTCTATCTAGATAACTTGCTTGCGCGCTCTCTCTCTCTCTCTCTCTCTCTGTTTCTGTTTCTCTCTTTCTTGTACTGGGAATTGAACTGCACCCCCAGACCTTTAAAAATTTTTTTTTTATTTTGAGACAGGTTCATGCTAAGTCACTAAGTTGCTGAGGGTGGGCTCAAACTCGTGATCCTTCTGCCTCACTCTCAGAGTGCTGGGGTTACAGGTGTGCACCACCCCACCTGGCTTACATTGCTAACTTCTGATTTATGATCTTGGCCTTCATAAATACTGTAACTGTTTCTGTAGCTTTATGGGGGAAAGGGAGTTGAGACACGGACTCACTATAAAGCTCAGGCTGGCCTGGAACTCAAAGCAGTCCTGCCTCAGCCACTCAAGTGCTGGGATTACCTGCGTGTGCCACTGTGCCAGCTGTAGCTTTTTTTTTTTACTTACTGTCATTTCCTGTGGATAGATTTTAATGTCAATGAATGTTCTTGCTTTTTATAGACTAGTATTTCCTTTTCATAGACCATATAGTATATCATTCTTATTACTGTACTGTCTGTGATTTGCTTGAATGCTTGTAGGGTTTTTAGATTGGTCCCAATGTTTCTCTGTTATAAATAACTTCATTAGAATGCATTTAACAGGAGTTAATTTGCATATTCCCAAATATAAAATCACTAGGTCAGGATATAGTTCTGTTTAATATTGCCAGATTTCTTTAAAGAAAAATAGATTGGATATACACTGCCTCTGGCTAAATGATACAGTATCTGCACAGTGTTTTAATTTTTATTAATAGCTATGTGATGATACCCAAAACATTTCAAATACATTACTTTCATTGCTATTGAGGCTTCTTTGTCTATTTTTTTGTTTTATTTGCCATATTTTATTATTGAAACTACGCTAATGAAGGATTGAGCTATGGGATTCCTTTCCTGTAGCATCTCTCTTCGTTTTAAAATCAAGACAATATGTGACACTAATAAGTCGATGAAAGCCCTGGAGGTGAAGAGAGTAGCCTAGGGTAAAGTATGTGGTTCTCATTTGGTCTGTCACAGTATTGACTATTTCAGTTGCTTGCTGTTTAGCTTTAGACAAGTTCTGAATGTCTGTAAGTGGCATTCTGATAGCTAATAGTTGAAAATTAGTGGGTGTTTACCTTTGTTCATTTTAACTTTCAAGTAATTACTGGCTCCTCAACGTGAATTCAGAGTTAAGAACTAAAACTAACATTAGCTCTTCAAAGCATCTGCCTTGTTTTGACTATTTGATATACAGATCGTATTCTTAGATAAAAGATAAGATTTTTTCTCATGTTGGAAGGAAAAATAACCAAATACTGTACCCCCTAGTGGTAAACCAAAAAAAAGCTTAAATGAATTAGTTTTAACAACTTTTTGATAAAAAGGAAGCTTACTCAGAGTCATACTTTTAACCTCCTCTTATTGATATTTTTAGAAGCTTTTTATAAATTGTGTTATTTTAGGAACAGTTGCCTTTAATATAGAATGAGTCAAGTTTCAGAATGTAGTCTTTGGTATTGCTCTGAAAAGATGTAGAATGAATGTTTCTATACCTGCTTTAATTTGAGCATGGAAGTAGTTTGAAGGTTTTAAAGTACAAAGTGCTTGATTTATGTGTGTGCTTGTTGATATAAGTAATAATTACTGACCTCTAGTTTCATACTCTGAGTTTTCTCTAGAATGAAAGCATTGATTCTTAACTTCTGGAAACTTACCAGTCTGTGGATGTTATTAATACTGTTTGAAAATTGAAAACTGGCTTTAGGAAGAATCAAATTACCTTAATAAATAGACATACCAGCAATGGGTTTTCTTACTAAGTATGTATAACTGGACACCTGAAACAAAATCACCTCCCACCCCCAGCATAAACACACAGGCACGCCTACATTCTGCAGGGACTGCTTGGCTCTGTCAGCCTAGAGTCCCATTTCCCAAGCCTTTATTTCCCCATTTTTGGGCTTTTCTGTCACTATGGTCTCTCAACAAGTTTTGCAGTTTATAATTGTATTTATTTTGTGCAAGATTGTTCTCTGTTGCCAGTAAAATTAACTACACACGAAAGCCTTTGGAAGCAGTTTGTGAAATCTTTTTTCCTTAACTCTTCACCTTGTAAACCCCTTTATTGCCCTGCACTAATAAGATAAAAACTACAATTTGCGTATTTTGTGTATTCCAGGTATATGGTACCTTAATCTTTTTGGCAGCTGTGATTTTCAGATTTACAAATAGAAGCTTAGTAAGATTTAGTTAGACTTAAGCAAGCATAGCTAGTAAAAGTGAAGCTGGGATGCAAATAAGCCCAGAACTATGGTTCCGAAGCCCAGGCTCTTCCTTTGGCTTTTGTGTGGTGCTGTAGGTTGGACCCAGAGCCTCAGGAATGCCAGGCAAGTGCACCGTCACTGATCTTTATCTCAGCCCTCAAAGCCCGAACTCTTCACCACTTTGGGGTGCTGCTGTGTCTAACCCCTATGTGCTCTTCTACTACTCCTCTACCCTCCCTTCAGGAAACCTTGACCACTTATCATCCTGGATGTCCAGAATTGATGCAGGGGTCAATGGAAAGTTTTAAGTACTTAATTGTGTATTATATTCTTTGATATACTCCAGTATTGAAGTTTTATTTTTCAGAAGGATTAGAAAAGAATCCCAGTTATATAGAAGATCAAAGTCTGGGCATTGCTGAGTTCACAGAACTTGTGAACATCCATCCATTTGTGAGTTCCAATAAACAAATTCCTTTTGGGGTTTTGTTTTGTTTTTTTTGTTGTTGTTGTTGTTTTACTGTGTTTTAGTTAAAACTGGCCTTCTTCAGAATTTTCCCACTGTAGACTTCTGTAATATTAAGCAGTTGAAACTTGTTAGTTTTCCTTTTTATAATGGCTGTATCTTCATATCTTAGACCCTTTTGTGACCGACTAGTCATTTGCTTTGATCCCTGTACAAAGTCTCATTTGTTCACTGAGATTCCTTTCTCCCTTGAAAATCTAGTTGTAGGTGTGTTGGCATAGATCTGATGGCAGTGCCAAGGTGGAGTAAAAGCAGAAAATGGAATGAGGATACAGGGAAAACCATCCTATGGCATGCCCCTGGGCCTTAAAGCAATAAAATAGACTGTACTTGTGACCACAGCTGGATCAGATGCAGATTGGACTGATTCAGGCTACAAATAAAATGTACCTTCAGGAAAAGGATTTAGAGGGGAGACCATATAGCACTAAAGTAAATAAAACTTTTTTCATAAAAATTTCTTAGTTCAGCATTGTAATTGGTTTAAATAATTGGCATTGCATTGTCTATGTGATTTATGATTTGGTAACTTCCTTAAACTGTTTAATATTGTCCAAACTGTACTTGCTTGTAATTAGGTAGGTGGGGACAGTTTGAAAGTAGGAATGTGAAGCAAATAACCTTTCAACCTTTAGTTACATCAGTGAAAACTTAGTTGTCTCTTTTCAGGAAAATGTCCAGAAGGAGATGGACTTATTTAACTTTCCAGTGGGCCATAAAGATGTTTGAAGTGGAAATTGACCTTAAAAGAAGTCAAATAGCACTCTCTTACAGCATTTGCTATTTTAATGATAGGAAAAGTAAATTCCACAGAGATTCTGTAGCTATCCTAAGCATATAAATAATGCTGTCACTTTCTTGAATACATGCTTTGTCTCTCCATCTGGATTATAAATTCTTTGAAAGCAAGTGTTAATGAGTTTGTATTATTTTGTTACCTATAATGTTACGTATAAGACATTGTGGGCATTAAATACACGTGTTGGCTGAATGAATTTCTCATGATCTTCAGGATGTGTTGTTATCTATGGTTTCTGGTTTTCATATCTACTGCAGATTCTAGTATTTTCCCTCATTTAGGAAATTGACTTCTTTTAAGGTCATTATTCTTGCCTGTAGGACATCTTTCAACCCTAAATTTTACTCATCATTTCTTGCTGCTTTCTTTTGGCTTCTCTTGTTTTGCTTAAGTTTATGGTCTACTCTTCAACTTTTCCAGCTTTTAATTGTGACAATTTTCGAAATCCAACAAAGTTGAGAGAATAATGTGCTGATCACCTGGATCACTTGAAGTCACCAGTTGCTTTCTATTTCCACATTGTTTCATCTGTACATGTATTTATATTTTAGGAAGGAATGTCATGATGTCTGTAGCATACTTTCCCATGGTTCAGCCCGAAGTTCATTATTAAGCCACATATCTAGCAATCTCACAATCTTTTTCCCAGTGCTTAACATTTTACTGCTATATTAGGAGGATCTCATTCTCATAATACTTTGTAAATGGCTCTGTTAAAGATGTCTTTCTTCACATTCCTTAGCGTGGTTGTTTGTTGTGTGGTTGTTTGTTTTTTAAGAGAGGGTCTCACTGTGTATTCCAAGCTAGCCTTAAAATCGCCATGTAACCCACACTGGTCTCAAACCCTTCATCCTCCTACCTCAGCCTCCCGAGTGCTGGGATTACAAGCATGTGCTACCATGCTCAGCTAATGTGTTTTGAAACAATAATTCTTAAATTTTCGGATTTCTTATAATTCAGAAAAGAATGAAAGCAAGTGCTGCAGAAGTGGCCAAGATAAGCTGAGTGCTCAAGATGTGTTTGATTATTTCACTGAACAGAAATAGGTCCGTAATTTGGTAGAGATATCTGTGATATACTAACCTCATAAAAATAAGTGTGGAAAAGGGCCAGATGAGAAAAGAATAATGAAAAGTGAGGAAAGGAAAGCAGCAGAAATGAAAAGTGATGTTTGAGTTTATTTAGTTTTTATCTCTGCAGTCCAGTTTTTTAACTTGTTTCCTCATCTTCAAGTGGAGTGAGTGATTTTGAGACGTGTGCTGGGTTTTATCTTCCTTTTCCTAGACCCAGTAGCCAGCCGGAGAGCACTGACAGGCATCAGCAGGTCCTCAGGGGGCTTGCTGTCTTTGTGTCCTTTAAAAACACCAATGTAGCTGCTTCCTCTGCTTTGAGGCAGGAGGAAGGGCCTCTCGAAGAAACCCCTAGGGTTACTCATGTGCTAGTAAATATCAGATTGAGGAACGTCCAGTTTCTTTACACAACAGCTACACCTGTCTTCCTTCAGCCTGTAGTTACTGCATGGCAACTGTGAACCCACTTTTGTGGGGACTGTTTTGATCCATGATGACCTCGCTGCTCAGCACTCACAGTTATGACTTGCCCAGGAGCACGTATTTATTGAGAGGATTTGAAGTGAACTCAGCACTCTGACATTGTGCTGTCTCGAAACTGAAGTCATGGTCACTATTTGTGTGCTGTGTTAAAATTAGCTTTGTTTTTAGGTGAAAGATTGTGAGAAGTATTGTTTCTGGATTTTCTATTTTGGAAAATTTTGTGGGAAGCCTTTGATAATTACAGATAGCCTTATTAATCACAAAGTAAGGCTAAAACATATGCCTGTTAAGTGGCATTGTTAGCACATTTATTAGGAGTAGAATTTGAGATTGCCAGATCAGGAAAAGTTGACAGATGAAGTAAATTTAGTGGAGATTTGAGATAATTGCTGAGTAAGATGGGTGAAAACTAAAAGTGCGCATAAGAAAATGGGGGAGAAAAGTAAATGAAAACCCTCTTTGGTCAACAAACTAAAATGGAGTATAGTAGTAATTGGCTTAATGATACTAAATTTTTGTTTGTTTGGTTGGTTGGCTAGTGTTTTGTGACAGGGTCTTACTACGTAGTCCAGGCTGGCCTTGAACTTTCAATCCCCCTGCCTCAGCCTTTAAATGATACTAAGTTTTATAAACAGAAGACTAAAATGGTTTCAGAAAGAGAAATTTTTCTGGCACCTAGAGTTATTCAAAGACTTAACTGTAGTTTTAGTAGGAGCCAGTGAATTTGATTTCTGATTCCTTTTTAAAAGGTTGAATTGGAATTTAAAGAAGTTAAAGCTGGACATGGTGGCAGATGCCTGCAATCCCAGCACTTGCGTGGCTGAGACAGGAGGGTCTTGGAGAGTCCTAGGCCAGCCTGGGCTGCCTAGTGAGGTCAAGGCCAGCCTGCCCTACAAAGTGAGACCCTGTCTCAAAAACAACAGCAACAACAGCAACAAAGAAAGTGTGAGTTAGCTTAGGGGAGTGGGATGGGGGTTAAATCTATGGGGAATAGTAACTCTGCAGTCTTCCTGGATTGCTACTTGAAGCTATTTTTGGTTTTAAATTTACCAAAGAGAATGTACACAAAATGTTTTGATTTGCCAATTGTATTAAACTCCATATGTAACATAATAGGAAGCTAATGAGAATATACAGTAATTTCAGAAGTTGTCAAAGTTATATGAGAGAGTAAAAGTCGTAAACTAATTAGTCATGGACAAATCCAAAAAAAATATTTGAAAAGAAGCCTATATTTGAGATATGAGCTCTTAGCTGTGAGTTTAGCATATAGGCAATAAAGTGTTATTGAAGGATATGTACTTAGGGACAGAAGGCTAATGAAAACACCATCATTCTGTCTAAACCTGGAATTTTGCTGTAATTCTGTGTGACATACCTGCTAAGAGAGAGATGAGAATATGACAAGGTCTTAGAAAAATCAGCTGGCATGTTCAGTGACATAGGCAATTCCAAAGATTGAGGTCTTTCAGTTTTGAAGGATTAAGGCTCATAGAATGGATCTGACGATGGGGAAATGGGAGGGAGGGGTGGAAAAGAGAATAAAAGGATTGAGATGTGGTATGTATATGTACCAGTACCCTGTGATGAGGGTATTTATTATATGTACAAACATATACTAATAAAAATTGCTTTAAGGAGATATGAGGGAAGTCAGAAAATGAGAATAATTTGCCTCAGTTTTGTAATCCTCAAGCCAGAGAATGAACTGTGAAATTTCAGAGGGAACATGTTAAGTACAAAGTCTTGTGTCATTCATTGGATATATACATTTAACCTAACTTTTTATACCCTTGAGCAGTGTCCTATAGCCTCAGGTCTTTGAATCTTATACCTGTACTGAGCCCTCCGAGAAGTACCTAGAAAGCAACACTCAAGAGTCTAATCTAGCTTGCTGCCTGGTTTTGTAGGGCTGTCAAGCTTGGAATTGTTTTTTTGGTTTTTTTTCTTTTTTGCTTGGAATTGTTTTTACATTTGTAAGCAGTTGGGAACAAAACAATATTATTTAGTGGTAGTGAAAATTATATAAAAATCAAATTTGAGAACTCCTAAATAAAGTTTTATTGGGCTAGAGCCATGTTCATTTATTTACATATTATTGGGAACTGCTTTCACACTATGGGGCCGGAGGCAGGATGTCCTCCTGCAAAACCTAAAATGTTTACTCTCTGATCCTTTACAGAAAATGTTTGCTAACTCCTAGGCTAGACTAGTAAAATTAGAGTTATTTTCTAGGAACAGAGAAAATGTAGTGCCTAGGGTAAAAATGTTAAGTAAATGAAGAGCTGTTGTATAAATGGTACTAAGCAGCGTGCCAATCTTCCTGATACTGTGCTATCCAGTTGAAACACTGTTAGTCATCTATGACTGCTTAAAAATAAGTAAAACTTAAAATTTAGTTTTTTAACCCCATCAACCACAACTTAAATGTGCATCCTAAAGTGCACAATAGCTATGTGTGGCTAGAAGCTACTATATTATTGCGCATTGAACAAATAAAGAACGTTTCCATTGCTTTAAATTTTGTTAGACATTGCTACATAATAGTAAATACTTAGCACTTCGTGCTAGGCACTGTTAGACAAGAGAAAGACATAAAAGGAATAAAGAGAAAAGGAAGAAGTTAAATTATCACAGTTGCAGATGACATGATTCTCTACATAGAAGACCCCAACAACTCCACCAAAAGACTTCTAGATTTAATAACCAAATTCAGCAGGGTAGCTGGATACAAAGTCAACATGCAAAAAACAATAGCCTTCCTGTACACAAAAAACAAAGTCACTGAGAAAGAAATTAGGGAAACACCTTTCACAGTAGCATCAAAAAAAATGAAATACTTAGGAATCAATCTAATAAAGGAAGTAAAGGACATTTACATTGAAAATTACAGTCGTCTGAAAAAGGAGATCAAAGAGGATATCAGAAAATGGAAAGATATTCCTTGCTCTTGGATAAGAAGAACCAACATAGTGAATATGACTTTACTCCCAAAATTGTTATACAGGTTCAATCTAATCCCAATCAAAATACCACTAGCATACCTCATAGAACTAGAGAAAACATTCCTAAAATTCATTTGGAGCCAGAAGAAACTTAGAATAACAAAAGCAGTTCTGGGCAACAAAGGCAGGACAGGGAGCCTTGCGATCCCTGGCTTGAAATTATACTGCAGAGGACCAGCATACCGGACCAGACTGCCAGTTGAGGCAGGGAGACTTTGAGGAACCAGGAACAACAGCAATTCAAGCATGGATCAAAGAAGCAAAGAATGTACACAAAAGATTAACAGTGTGAATATTGACAAACTTATAAAGGATTTTTCACAGATAGAAAAGAAAATGATAGAAACCAGTGGAAAGAATAACATACTGGAAATTCCTGTATATTAAAAGTAATGCAAACAAAGGAAGCCTCAAAAAAGAATGTGCTGCTCTTCATGATGTGACAAAAGGGCTATAACAGACCATTGACTATCAACACAATTTGAGAGGTGAAAATGAACAACTAAAAAGAAATGCTGATATGACAAGGGAAAAGCTGAAATCTCACAAACAGGAATCTAAGAAAAATATTCCCAAACTTGTACATGAAATGAAAATCAGTGAGGAAGAACATAAGATAGAAATAAGCAAATTTTATCAAGATTTGCAGAAAAAAGTTGAATTAAATGAAAAAAAGCACGAAGATCTGATAAAGAAAAAGAAGATGGAAATCTCAGAGTTAAATGCAAAGTTAATAACTCAAGAAAAAGAAAAGCAAAATGAAATAATCAAACTACAGCTGGAGTTTGATGCCAGACTAGCAAGAGTTCAGACTAAATCAAAACCATATCCAGATGCTACTGTCTCCCCATAGAGTATCTACAGAAGGAACCTTCAACATCTTCAAGAAGAAAAAAACAGAGATTGCAGTTCTTCATAAAACCATTCACAATTTGGAGCAGCACCTTTCTATTGGCAAAGATTCTCACCTTAAACGTGGACGATTTTGAGTATAACAGTAAATTCATTACTTACTATTTACTTTTTAAAAAAGCAATTGAAAAATTCGCTTCCATTTTCAACATAAGCATACCACCTAAATAGCCTAAATAATAAATGAGACAGCTTTAAACATTAATAAAAAAATTGTACTGCAGAGTGACTGATAAAAACAGCATGGCACTGGCAAAAAAACATACCTGAGGATCAGTGGAACAGACTAGAAGATGCGGAAACAACCCTAAACACACTCAGTCACCTTATCTTTGACAGAGGGGTCAAACACATTCACTGGAAGAAAGATAGCCTCTTTATTTATTTGGTACCAGGGATTGAACTTGGGACCGTGTGCTTGTGAGGCAAGTGCTGGAACCACTGAGCTAAATCCCCGGCTGATAGCCTCTTTAATAAGTGGTGCTGGAAAAACTGGCTTTCCATATGCCAAAGATTGAAACTAAACCCATGTCTCTCACCATGCACTAAACTAAAATAAAAATGGACCAAAGATGTGAATATTAAAACAGAAACACTAAATCTGCTGGAAGAGAGACTAGGTAGAACTCTTGAGGATATAGAGGTAGACAAAGATTTCATGAACAAAACCCAGATCAAATGGGAAATAATACAAAGAATCATCAGCTGGGATCTCATCCTATGAAAAAGCTTTTGCACAGCAAAAGAAATCACCAAGAGTGAAGAGACAACCACAGAGTGAAAAAATTTTAGCCAGTAGTCCCTCAGACAAAGGACTAGTATCTAAAACATATAAAGAATAGAAAAAAATTAGGACCCCCCCAAATTTAAAGACCCAGCCCAAAAATGGGCATCTGAAAATGAATAGACACTTCTCAGATGAAGAAATAGAAACAGCGAATAAATACATGAAAAAATGTTCACCCTCACTGGTCATTCGAGAGATGCAAATTAAAACAATGCTGAGATTCCATCTCTGGAAAGAATGGCTGATACCAAGGAATTAACCAACAACAAATGCTGGCAGGGCTGTGGGGAAAAAGGAACCCTGCTCCACTGTTGGTGGGAGTGCAGACTGGTGCAACCACTGTGGAAATCAGTGTGGAGATACCTCAAAACACTAAGATTAGAGGTCCCATTTGACCCAGCTATTCCCTTTCTGGATATCTTCCTGAAAGAATTAAAAGCATCATACCACAACAATATATGCACACCCATGTTTATAGCAACACAGTGTGTAATAGCTAAATCTTGGAAACTGCCCAAATGCCCATCAACTGATGAATGGATAAAAAAAGGTGTGGGTCTTTTATACAATGGAGTACCACTCAGCCATAAAGAAGGATAAACTTGAGACATTTATAGCTAAATGGATGCACCTTGAGACTATTTTAAGTGAAATACATTGGACACATGTGTAAATATTGAATTGTCTCTCTGGTGTGAGAAACTGGAAGGGTAAATAAGGACCAAAATATATAATAGATAATGTGAAATAGGAAGAAATTGTTCAGAAGGGAAGGGGAACTGGGAAGGAGGAAGGGGAAAAAGAAGGAAAGGAAAAGAAAAAAGGTGAGAAAAAAATGGAAACAAAACTTTTGTAAATGAGGGGAAGAAGAGTTGAAGGGAAGGGAGGGATTGAGAAGAACAGAGGACTCAAGATGCACCATGTACAGGGTGCACATTCCCTATGCTAATTGTGATCATTATGTATATATAAATTGTACTGATAAAATTAATTTTTTAAAAAAGCTTCTCAAAAACTGTTGGAAGCAGGGATTATTTCCTCCATTCTACAGGTGGGAAAGCTCAAGCACAGGGAAGTGAAGGAACTTGTTGCCACAGTCACCTGCTAAGTGTCACACCTTGGATTTAAGACCAGGCCTGGCTTCCAAGGACAAGGTGGAGAGTGAGGAATGGACCTGATTGCAGTGCACTGCACCCAATAGCAGGAGAACCTTGTGTGATAGCAGTGTGGGTCTGTGGATTTTGAAACTGAAAGCATAGAAAGTTGTATAGCATATAATAGCTCCATTCCTTCTTTGGAGAAATCTAGAATCGTCAATAGGAATAGCTTTTTAGGGACCTTTCTGTCTTCATTAAGATATGTTAAATAGATCATTTGAATTGTGATGTATCTTCAGAGCAGTATTGACCCCTTCTAATTAGTGAAAATTATTTTGGCAGAGGAAGTTGTCAGCTAGGAGTTTTGCCTTCACAATAGTTATATAGTTTTTCCTTTTTAATTATTCAAGCATGCTGTAATGTCAAGTTCCATCATCTTTTTAGTAAAATGACCAGTGATTCGGTCTGAAATATTTTGTGCAAGGAGACAGTTACTTTCTTGTGTTTGTTGGAGGCAGTGTAGCCATCGAGTTGCTATCTCATTTAAGTAGAGTGGTAGGGGTTGTATATGAGACTGTACCCAAAGGCTGTTTTCCTTCACAAAACTTGAATATTGGGTAAGCTTTTAAGGTGGGCACTCTAGTTTAGGCTGTCCTTGTACTGAGTATCATTAATTTCTTGGCTTTCACAAATACATAGCCCTTCATGTGTCGGGCACTGTGAGATATTTTGTAAATGCTAACAATCCACCTACTCCTGTGACAGATAAGGAAGCTGAAGCGCCCATGAGGAAACTGGCATCTTAAATAACTTGAAAAAAATGACAGTAAGTGACTACCCTGTGCTCAGGATGCAAGCAGTCGGCTCCTGAGGTGCACTCTCACCTGCTTCAGAGGTCCACTCTCACCTGCTTGTTCTGCTGCTTTGTCAGTGGCTGTACAGTGTTGTTTAATTATACTTCAGAGATCTTGTCTGCTTGTGCTAGTCAGTGAGATTCAGAATGATAAGTGTGGCTTTGTGCCATGCCAGGTAGCCACTTGATCCAGTCCAGAGCAGCCACAGTGGCTTGACTCTATAACGGTACTTGTCCTGGATAAATACCACCTCCCACTTCACGGATCTTTGGTTAGCACCAAAAGTATTGCAGGACACAGATGACTTGCAGTTCTTCAGCTAGTCAGTTCTGTCATGTGTATCAGTGATTTGAGAGGGTGGGTAAGTCTTGGGGGTCCTGTGGAGCTTCATCTGTACCTAGGAGATATTTTGGAACCTTCAGTAGAAAGGTGTGGTGTAAAGTAATTAGCCCATGTTTCCCAGGAAGTTGATAAAGCAATTCTCCTCATTGTTGAATGTCATGTGGTCACTGTGAACTTCATGGTTATAACTTGTGGTTCAACATTCTTAAACTGATCAAAGCAGTCCTCCAAAGTTAGACCATGTTGTCATTGTCTGTCTCCTGGCTGCTTAAGAGTACATTGTGTGCATGGGATTGTATTTCTAGCATAATTAATCTAGGCATTTCTAATTAACTTGGCAACATTTCTTGGTTGCAATGAGAACGTTTAAAAATTATTTTTGTGCCGCAGAATGAAATACTGAATTTGGAAACCCTGTTTCTAAAAACACTTTATATTAATGTGATGCATGTTTTTGGCTTAAAATGTCACATTTAATGTTTTAGAAAATTTAGAATGTAAAAAAGGCCAAGTGTGGTGCTGCATTCCTGTAATCCCTGCACTCCAGAGGCTGAGGCAGGAGGATTGCCATGAGTTTGAGGCCAGCCTGGGCTACATAGTGAGTTCAGGGCCAGCCTGAACTACATAGTGAGACCCTATCTCAAAAAAGAAAAAGCAACAATAAAAAAAAGAACTTAAAAAAAATTAAGAAATACCACAGACATTTGCAACTCTGAAAGTTATTTTGTTGTATTTACGGTAAGTTGAATGTCATAAAACTTCACATTTTAAGCATTTCAACTTTTTTCAGTCCTAAGCATGACTTATGTCTGTTTTGCAAATTATTTGTATCTTAATTCTGTGTCTCCTCATTTTCAGAGTGATATAGAACTGTTTGTAAACAGGCTTGACTCTGTGGAATCTGTTCTTCCTTATGAATATACAGCGTAAGTTTTTTAGCTTCATTTTTATATAAAGTTTATGTGATTCATCAGAATTTTGTGTGCCTAGAACTCTATTTTCTCTGTAGTTAAAAGTAGATTTGTATGCATTTAAAAATGCATGAGACCTAAACACGTTTTTAAAATATGTTTTGCCAAGGTGAAAGTGTTGCTTTGCAGTACAAAAGATGCATCAGGGGCCAGGGATTTAGCTCAGTGGTTCCACCGCCTGCCTCGTAAGTACAAGGTCCCGAGTTCGAGCCCCAGTACCAAAAAAAAACAACAACAACAACAACAAAAAGATGCATCAGCTAGATAATGGAGTCCCTTTTTCACCCATCTGCACAAAACTATATTTTTAAAATTTTAATTATTAAATACATCATACATTTTTAAACAGAATTCTTGTCTCTCACGTAATCAGTTCCCTGAAAGAACTACTACTTTGATATCAACATCTCTCCTTTTTTCTCTGAATATTCTAGCACTGTATTCACTTTTATACATTTTTGTTTTAGATGAAAGTAGGTTCATACTGTTACCTTTGGTTTGTACCATTTCTTTCTCAGTGAATATGTTGTTGATACCTTTCCATATTACTATGCAGTGACTTCTATTTAGTAGCTATTTATTATTCCATCATAGAATTTGTATATATTCCATGACCTGTTTGCTTACTAATTCCTTGTTTATCAATATTTGATTGCTAGTTTTTTGATATTATGGAAAATGCTACATGAAACTCTTTTTTTTTTGGTACCAGGCATCGAACTCAGGACCTTGTGCTTGTGAGGCAGGGGGCGGAACCACTGAGCTAAATCCCTGGCCCTACATGAAACTCTTAACATTCATTTGACCACTGCATTATTCCGTATTAGCTGTACAACAGTTTCTGAATTTTAGTTGAATTCCAATTTCTCCTCTCCTTTCATTAAGAGAAAAAATATTTATATATATATATATATGTTATGGAGAAAAGGATACACAAAATGTAAGACTATCCTATAAGAGTCTGTGCACCTAAATATATATAAGAGGAGAGTACATAACTCATGAGTGGATGGACTGTAATTTATATAACTGTTGGACACAGATACTTTTTCTAGTTTTTGTTTCTTTTTTTAGGTAAACAGCTATGTCTACTTGAATCTTTGCAGCTATTAGAAAAATTTGGTGGATCTTTTATATTTGGTAGATAGGAGATATTCTGTCCAGCCCATTTTTATCATTTGAGATTCATCTTCCTCTTTGGGAATCTCATTAATCTGTTGCCATTACTGGCAACTACTCCCCATATCATTCTGGGATGAAGAAAGAATTGTTCTTTAATATTCTGTGACAAAGTTCAAATTAGGCTGTAATGTTTAAACAAAACTTTATTGAAATCAATTGAAAATACGAGGGCATCACAGCACAGAGAATCTTACAGGTGACTGAGTATACTTTCCCACAGCTGTGTTCTCAGCAGGTCTGTTTAGCCGTCTTCTCCTATTGGGAGGTGGTGGCCAGTGTATCAGGGAGAGCTGGGTAGACTTGACACATCTTGCTGAAATGTCATTTCTAAGTAAAGATTTGGATTAGCAAGTTATAACAAAAGGAGATAGGTTCTGAAAAGTTCACTTGGATATGGTTGTAAATGATTTTATAATTTGAACAAAAGTAAATTATGTGTCAACTTTTTAAGTTCCGTAATTAACATTTTAATGAAAGTATTATTTAGAAATTAGAGTATTCTAAGTCATAATTTGGAGTGTTTCTGTTCTTTTGGAGTTGTGGCACAGGGGACTTGAAATACAAATATATTTCTTACTCATCTACAAGAGCTACTAAAATGATCAGTAACTAATCTTTCAAGAGTGGCCAGATGTTTGATGTTTCATTGTTTTCTTTATATTTAAAAACTTAAATACTCTTCCCTTAGGTTTGATTTTTGCCAAGCATCAGAAGGAAAACGTCCATCTGAAAATCTTGGTCAAGTATTATTTGGAGAAAGAATTGAACCTTCTCCATATAAGGTTGGTATTTAGTGTTACATAAAAATTAGTCACTTTTTTTTGTTTGCTTTTTTATGTTTTTTGAGAATGGCTGAATTAACTTAGCTGTCATAGCTAAGGAGCATTTTATTTTGCATCTAAAAATAATTTCTTAAGGCCACAGTTTGAAAGGATCTTTGTCTTCACAACATGTCACTGATAAGTGTGTCTTAGTGAACATTCATACAACCAGTGTTATAAATGAAAAGGTGGTGGCCTAAAGGGATTGTCCCCTACCCCACCCACCTTACAGGGAGACCTTGCTCAACCCTAAAGATCATGAAGAGCTGTTCCTGCTGCTCTGTGTTCCTCCCTTCTTGAGCATTGTCCCTAGACAGTTTTGTCCTTAGAAAAGCATTAGCACAGCCTGGGTACCTCCACTGGGTTTTCTGGATGTCAGTCTTTCTATTGTGATCATTGAAAGTGTATCTGGAACATGTCTGATACATTTTTTGCCACATGAGTTAAGCCAAACTCACCACAGAATAAGGAACTCTCCAGTCAGTTTGTCTCCTACCATTTCTCTTTTAAGTTGGCTATCCTTCCACATTGCAGGGCCCCATTCCCTTTTATTTCTGCTCTCCCACTGCACAAAGAACAGTGGTCTTTTTCTTTTAGAAAAATTAGTTTAAAATAACATACCCTATATAAAAAATTAAATGGTACAGAGAGTATGAAATGAAAAAATATGTCTCTCTTCCCCTGGTTCCTCTTTCATTTTCTGATGATCTTTCCTGGAAATTTCTATATGCATACAAGCTTATATAAAATTGGATTTACTTTTCTATGTTTCAATCTATTTTCCTGTACTTTGCATTTTTCCTTTTACTCCTTAACTGACCACATGAGAACCACTCACTTTAATGGCTGTAACTTGACTCCAGGTTTTTCTTCCCAGCCCGACAGCTGTTTCTTCTGCCTTCCTATTCTTGTCTCCCATGTCTGAGACCTCATGCATTGCTACCTTGCCCGCTTTCTCACTCGGCACCCCACCCCTGTGGCACTTTAGTACATGGACTGTGCAGGAAATCCCTGAGCCTGCATCCGTTGCACAAGCCATCTCATTCCATCCAGCACCTGGACAAAACTGGGGAGCCCTGGAGGGAGAGACATCATTGTGCAAACCTAAGCACCTCAAGTTTACAGTTTCCATCCATAAATGCATCTTCTTTAGATATTTCAAACTGATGTTTTCTGCTCTCAAAATGCTAACAATTTTAAATATTCAAACTTGGGGAGAGGTTTTCCCAAATAAGGAATTAAGGGACAGAGCAGGCACTCTTTATGGCCAAGGCATAGGAACTCAGAAACTTGGGGCTGAGAGATCAGGTATTTTTTTCCAAACCAGCCATAAATGTATTGAACAGTATTTTTCATTTCACTTTTGATTCTTTTGTCCTTTATTTTCAAATAATATTTTTACCTTATTTTAGATTTACAGCAAAAAACTATGGTAACTGTCAACAACAAAATAAAACTTCAAAGCTACTTTGCCATCTTCTGTGTCTGACTTCTGTTTGCATCAGGACAAGAATGTAAGGCATTGTGTGTATTGCATGAAGCCAGAGCCACATTGTATAGGGCCATAATAACTTGACTCTTAACTGTTCATTTCCTCCATTCACTTGGTTAACAAGTTTGTTGGCTGACTTGTGTGTACCAGGCTGTATTGTAGATGTGTGATATAGCAATGAACAAGACAAAAATCTCTGCCCAGGGCCGGGGATTTAGCTCAGTGGCTTTGCCCCCTGCCTCGCAAATGCGAGGTCCCAAGTTCGATTCCCAGTACCAAAAAAAAAAAAAAAAAAAAAATCTCTACCCAAGTGTGGAAATGGAAACAATATAAATACTAAAGATGTAATGTGTTAGTTACTGAGAAAAAAAAAACTACTAAAAATAAATCAGGGAAAGTGGACTGGGAGTTTGCAACTCGAAATATGCTTACTGAGAAGGTGACATTTAAAAATGTAAATTTAGGAAGTCACACTGGGAAGGTGACATTTGAATAAAAGAGCTGAAGCAAATAAGGGAGTAAGCCCTGTGAATACCTGGGGGAAGGTGTTCAAGGTGAAGAGACCAGCAAATGCCAGGGTTCCAAGGTGTGAGCTGGCCTGGTGTGTTCAAGGTACAGGAAAAAGTCAGTACAACTTGAGCAGGTGAACAACAGAGTGGTCAGAGAAGAAGACAAAGAAGTAACGGGGCTGCTTCACAGAGTGGCTTATAAGTCACCGCAGAGCCTTTTGACCTTTACATCTGAGCAAGATGGCGAACATCGGAGGGCTTTGTGTAGGCTTGGATTTCACATTGATGATGAATCACAGGAGTGTAAAGAGAGAAGCCAGGAGACTGGTTAGCTTCCACAGCCTTCCAGATAGGAGCTGATGGTGGCTTAGACCTTGAGGGTGGAGGAGGGATTGTGAAGTGGTCAGAATCTTAGAATCTGGCTGTTTTGAAGGTGGAGCCGAAAGATTTGGCTGAGGGATGGGGTGTAGATTTTCAAGTTTGTTTTCTAAGGTGAGAAACTGGGGGAACAGCAGGTTTAGAAGAAATAGATAAGGTAATGGACATAGTAAGTGTGGAATGTTGATTAGGCATCCAACTAGAAATGTTGAACAGTTATATATGTGTGTCTGGAGTTTGGAGAAAGGCTTCAGCTTGGAGATGGACCTGCTTCTCTGTCTCTCTCCCCACTTTTTTCTTTCCCTCTTCCCCCATTCCCTGTCTTCTCCCCTCTCCCTCTCTCCCACTAGAGAGAATCATCAATGCATACATGGTGTTTAAAGCCACAGAATGGAGCAGATCCTGAAAGGAGTGGGTGGGATATAGATAGAGGAAACAATTTCAAGGTCCAACCCCTGAATCACCTATTTAGTATTGTAGCCCGAGAGGATGAAGGTGTGAGAAGCAGGAAAATGAGGAGAGTGTGGTTTCTGAAACCAACATAAGAAGGATGGGAGGAGGAAATGGGTAATCTGTCGCTGCTAGATCAGGAGAGTAGGGACAGAGACTTGACCAGTGTGAAAGTCACTGATGAAAAAGCAGCTGTGGTAGAGTAGCCACATGGAGAGACTGGGAAGACCAGGGGTACATGGACATACATTCAGCTCTGTTAAGCACCTGTATTTTAGAGGCATGGCGAGACCAAGAGTGGTAGGTGGAGGGTGGCATGACGTGAGCAAGAACTTTTTATATCTTTTAGAAAGGTTTGTATATGGTCGAGGGTGATCCAGTAAAGGTGAGAAGACTGATGATTTGAGGGAGGGATTGCTGAGTGTGCCCTTGTACAGGAAAGAAGGGATGGGACCTTGGGTCCCTGTGGAGAGGTTGACCTCTGTGACCCAGCTAACCCACGGTAACTGGAGGATGTGATGCTAGAAGGTGACTGTGGCCACTGCTTCAAATTTCTCAGTGAAGCAGGAAGCATGGTCATCCCTTGAGAGTGAAGAGGGAAAGGAGAGCTGGAGGTTTGAGGAAGGAGGAGTCGGTAGGAGGGTGGGATGGATCAGAGGCCTGCAGAGGGATTGCTGGCACATTATCCGCCTCTGAGCTAGAGGATGATTTGGAGTTGGACTGCCTGGGGTGCTGATTTGTTTCTCCAGCTCTTGTCCTCTGTGCTACTGTAGAGTTGAATTTAACTAGGTTTGTGCTTGGACAAATGAGTACAACAGTGTGAGAGGAGACCAAATGTCCTGAGGACATACGAAAGGTGGTGATGCCACTGACCTTAGAATTTGAGCCTGCAGGGAGGGAGGGAGGGCCATGACCTTCCTTGGGGGAGGACAGTAAAAGGACCATAGGATTGGTTGGTTTTGGTGTCCAGGTCTTCTTGGAGTTGAGGAATACTTGAGCTGGTGAGCTGGGAAAATGGGGCAGTACTTTGACACTGGAAACTTGACATTGAGATGGCAGAGGAGTGAGAATGGGGAAGGGAGTGCTTTGAAATATGATGAAGGTTAGCAGGTGGGGAAGAGGTCAGAGAACCAAGAGTACAGTTGTCTTAGTTACTTTCTCATTGCTGAGACAGTACCCAGCTCCTGCACGTTAAAGGAGAAAGGGTTTGTTTTAGCTCACAGTTAGTGGAGGTTTTAGTCCGTAGTCAGCTGGCTCTACAGCAAGACAGTGTGGCAGAGGAGAAGCAGCTCCTGGCATAGCAAGCAGGAAGCAGAGAGCGATCAGGGAAAAGGGAGGGAGATGATCCTTCTAGGCCATGCCCCCGGTGACCCACCTCCTCTGACCAGGCTTCACCTCCCAACATCACATTGAGCTATAAGCTCATCAGGGGGTAATCCACTGAGGAGTATCATACAGTCCGTGATGCAGTCACCTCCCAAAAGCTCCACCTATGAGCACATACGGCTGAGGTAGGGGGAATCTATATATAAGTCATAGGGCTGGGGATTTAGCTCAGTGGTGCCCGCACCTGCCTTGCAAGTGGAAGGTCCTGAGTTTGATCCCCAGTACCAAAAAAAAAAGTAGATATAAGCCATAACAACAGTGTTAATGGTTTAGATCTCACATGTGCCTCCTCCCATTCTCATGTATGTGAAAGGAGCTTGGATCATAGGAGTGCCATACTTATTGGTGGATTCATACATTGAGGAGTTCAGAAGCTAAATGTGCTGTTAGGAGGTGAGGCCTGGTCAGAGGTGGTCTCTGGCACTTGACCATGAAGGATATATTCTTGTCCCTGGCTTCTCCCTGGTCTGTCTGCTTCCTGGCCACCATGGGTAAAGTGCCTTTTTCTCTGCCATGCCCCTCTGCCATGCTGTTTCTGCCCTGAAGCCAGCTGACCATGGTCTAAAATTATGAACTAAAATAAACCTCTTCTTTAAGTTATAGGTGTTGAGTATTTTGTCCCAATGATATGTGACTAAGACAGTATGTTGGAAGAAACATCTACTTAAATGTTACAGTTACCAGGAATCAGGAGCTAGGAGCTGAAATCTCCCAGGACTGAGGCTACTGACCTGGAATTGGTAGGCAACACCAACCTGGAGTCGGTAGGATGTGTCTGATGACATGAGTCAAACCTGAGGGTTTCAGCTGGCCAAGCGCAGTGGCCTCTGAAAGAAAACATCCACCATTTGTCCCACTGTGGTGAAGCATGTCCCTCGGGAGAGCCAGGTTTGCCTTAGGACAGGTTTCAGAGAACATTCCGAGAAGAGGTTGAGGATGCACGATGGCTTCTGCTGATGACACATGAGTTCCAAAGGGGCACACGCAAGGGGTAAGGGTCGGGAGGGTTCGGGCTGGCATCCGGAGGGCAGGTATGTATCTACCTTGGGATGGAGAATGGGGAAGGAAGGATGCTGTGGAGACATGGACTTCTGTGGTGACGTACATTAGGAGAACCGAGGTGCAGGGGATTAGTGCTGGTGGTCCACAGGCAACAGGGCCTGCATAGCTCTTGCAGGGGCCCACAGTATCTCCTCCAGAATGTGAAGGGCTTTGATACAATTTTTCTACCATTTGCTAAAAGTTGGTGACAGAATATGTAATAACTGTCATTCAGTAAACGCCTGTTTTTGCCAGCATCATAAGCTTTGCACGTTTCTGTATTTAATTCAACAGTCCTGCACAGCTTTACTAAACCCATTTTACAAGTTTTTTTATAGTTATTGAAGCCAAGGTAGGACTAGGCAACTTTCTAAGGTCTTACATCAAGATGGAGCTAGCCCTGTACCCAGGCCTGATTCTAGGTTTATCAATTATTTGATTTAATGCCTTCCACAGAACTATTCCACACACAATTTTAAGTCCACACCCTGATGGCTTCACTGCTGAATTCTACAAGACATTTAGAGAGGAACTGCTGCCACTACCATTTAAACTCTTCAATGAGATTGAAAAGGAAGCAATACTCCCAAATTCATTCCTGGAAGCAAGCATCACCTTGATCCCCAAAGCAGAGAAAGACCCAACTGAAAAGGAGAACTATAGGCCAATCTCACTAATGAACATAGATGCAAAAATCCTTAATAAGATACTACACCCTGATCAAGTGGGATTCATCCCAGGGATGCAGGGATGGTTCACTATACGAAAATCAATCAATGTAATACACTATATTAATAGAGCCAAGGACAAAAACCATATGATTATCTCCATAGATGCAGAAAAAGCATTTGACAAAATCCAACATGCATTTATGATAAAAACCCTACAAAAAATTGGAATAGATGGTCTCTACCTCAAACTGATAGAAGCCATCTATGAAAAACCAACAGCCAATATCATACTAAATGGTCAAAAACTGAAATCCTTCACACTGAAATCAGGAACAAGACAAGGATGTCCACTATCACCACTCTTGTTCAGTATAGTTCTGGAAACATTAGCCACGGCAATTAGACAAGAGAAAGAAATAAAAGGAATAAAGATAGGAAATGAAGAAGTCAAATTGTCATTATTTGCAGATGACATGATACTCTATATAGAAGACCCCAAGAACTCCACCAAAAGTCTTCTAGACTTAATAACCAAATTTAGTCAAGTAGCTGGTTACAAGGTCAACACACAAAAATTGATAGCTTTCCTCTACACCAATGACAGACTGACTGAGAGAGAAATAGGGCAAATAATTCCCTTCACAATAGCATCCAAAAAACTGAAATAGCTAGGAATCATCCTAATGAAAGAAATCAAAGACCTTTTCTCTGAAAACTATGGCCCTCTGAAAAGAGAGATTGAAGATGATATCAGAAAATGGAAAGACATCCCCTACTCCTGGGTAGGAAGGATTAATATAGTGAAAATGGCCATACTTCCAAAACTGCTATATAGATTTAATGCAATTCCAATTGAGATCCCAGCAGCATACTTCATGGACCTTGAGAAAACAATCCAAAAATTCATTTGGAACAAGAAGAGACCCAGAATAGCAAAAGCAATTCTAGGTAACAGAGACATGGCAGGGGGTATCACAATCCCCAACCTGCAACTCTACTACAAAGCTACTGTGGTAAAAACAGCATGGTACTGGCAAAGAAACAGACCTGAGGACCAGTGGAACAGATTAGAAGATGCAGAAACAACGCCAGAGACGCTCAGCCATCTCATCTTCAATAAAGGAGCCAAACACCCTCACTGGAGGAAAGATAGCCTCTTTAATAAATGGTGCTGGAAAAATTGGGCTTCAACTTGCCAAAGATTAAAACTAGACTTATATCTCTCACCATGCACTAAACTAAAATCAAAATGGATTAAAGATCTAAATATTAAAATAGAAACTCTGAACCAGTTGGAACAGAGGTTAGGTAGAACTCTTGAAGACATCGGTGTAGGAAAAGATTTTATGAACAAAACCTCAGTTGCCCATGAACTAGCACAAACAATCAACAAATGGGATCTCTTCTTATTAAAAAGCTTCTGCACAGCAAGAGAAACCACCAGCAGTGTGAAGAGACAACCCACAATGTGGGAGAAAATCTTCACCTGCTCTTCCTCAGACAAAGGTCTACTATCTCGAATCTATAAAGAACTTAAAAAGATCAGACCTCCCAAATTTAAAGACCCAATCCGAAAATGGGCATCTGAAATGAACAGACATTTCTCAAGACAAACAAGTAGAAATAGCAAATAAATACATGAAAAAATGTTCAACATCACTGGTCATTTGAGAGATGCAAATGAAAACAATGCTGAGATTCCACTTCACTCCAGAAAGAATGGCTGCTATCATGAAATCAACCAATAACATGCTGGCGGGGCTGTGGGGAAAGAGGAACCCTGCTCCACTTCTGGTGGGAGTGTAGACTGGTGCAAGCACTGTGGAAATCAGTATGGAGATACCTCAAAGAACTAGGACTGGAAGTCCCATTTGACCCTGCTATTCCACTGCTGGGGATCTTCCCCAAGGAATTAAAAGAATCATACCACAGTGATATATGTGCACCCATGTTCATAGCACCACAGTTTGTAATAGCTAAAACTTGGAAACAGCCCAAATGCCCATCAACTGGAGACTGGATAAAGAAAATGTGTTTTTTTTTATAAAATGGAGTACTACTCAGCCATAAAAAATGAGAAATTAGAGACATTTATAACTAAGTGGATGCACATTGAGGCAATACTCTTAAGTGAAATAAATAGGACACAGATGTATAAATACTGAATAGTTTCTCTGGTGTGAGAAACTGAAAGTGTAAATAAGGACAAAAATGTATAATAGGTAATGTGAAATAGGAAGAAAAGGGGCAAAGGGGATGGAAGTGGGAGGGCTAGGGGAAAGGATAAAAGGGAATGGGATTAATATGAGAAAATGGAAAAATAGGAGCAAAATCTTTGTAAATAGGGAGGACTGGAGGGGTTGAAGGGAGGGCTGGGCAAGGGTGAAAAATAAGAACCAAGAGAGACTATGTGAAGGTGCAAATTTCCAATGATGAATGTCATTATATTGTATACCTAAAATGTACCAGTGATTAGAATGAATAATTGATAATGTAAAATAGGAAGAAAAGGTCCAAAGGGGTAGGGGTAGTGGGAGGGGCAGGGGAAAGGAAAGAAGGGAAAAGAAAAATGATGAGAATTGGAAATAAAGTCTTTGTAAATAGGGAAGGGTGAAGGGGGTGAAGGGAGGGCTAGGAATGGGGAAAAAATAAGAACCAAGATGCATTATGTAAAGGTACAATTCCCAATGAGAAATGTAATTGTGTCGTATACCTAAAATGTACCAATAAAAGAATTTAACAAAAAAAAATTTTAACCCCACATTGAATAATTCAAGAAAAATTACAATAAAACATTTTCTTATATAAATTACATATATTTTAATTGAATTTATAAAAGTAGAATAATGGGCTTGCATGTTATAAGGAGGATTTGGTTCCTTTGACAGCTAATAATATTTTCAAATCTTTAACAAAATGTAGTCTTATTAAATCCATAACCAAAGATAATTTAAACTATTAAAACCTTTCCAGCAAGATATATTACAGCGAGAGGCAGTAGCATGTCATGACTAAGAGCATTTTCTCTAGAGTGCAGTCTGCTTGGGTTAACCCCTGGCTCTGCCTCTTAGTTGTATGACTTTTTGTCCTTTGATTTCCTAATCTGTAAACTATGGATGAATATCTTCCTCATAGGGTTGTTGGGAGGATTACATGAGACGATATATTTAAGTACATAGAACATAGGAGGCACTGAGTAAATGTTAACTATTATTAATCACTTCCATCCTTGGTTTTGATAATTTTTTTTGCAATTTAACACCCAGGTTGACTCACCTAAACTCACTGGGCTTTGGATTGAGGTGTAAGATTTGCCCTTGTGGTGTAACTCATTCATTCTCATTCTCTCTCTCTCTCTCTCTTTCTGTCCCCCCCCCTTTCCTTACTTGGTTTTAAGGTTGGTGTCCTGTGCCGCTGATTCCCTAATGTGTATACTTTTGCTTTTCCAGTTACTATTTTTAAAACATGAAGCTCTAAGGTTATGTTTCAAAAAACAAGTATTACTCTATTGCAGGGCAGCAGTGTGGTAAAATTAAACTGTTGGCTGGCAGATGGCAGCAGTGGGCCACACTTAAACTCGCTCCTCTGCTAATGGATAGCAGCTGGGTTAAGGATGTATATAATAAACAGTGGACTCCTTAGAAGTGAAACACTGTTTTTTATAACATCTGTAGTGAAGTTTGAATTTATTAAAAATGTATACTAATCAACTCTCTATGTAGTTAGTAAATACAGCCTTCTAAAAACTAGGAAATAGATTTTTTAAATGTGGCTCCTGATAAAATAAATGTATTATTATAGTACATTGTGAGCATCATTACTTTTACACACATGAAACAGGCCTCAATTTAAATTGGAAAAATCTTTAGTTTTAAAGAAGTAACAATTTTTATTTCACTGTCATTATTAAATAAGGTCTTGAAAATTGAGGGTCTTTATACTTGAGTAAAGGATCCGATTTACCTTGATTGTAGACACCCATATATGACTTTCTTACTTCATTCCATTCTATCTCATTTACTGCTGAGTCCCTATCAGCTGGCATTTAAAGAGACCTTTAATGTCTGTTGAAATAGTTGGACATTTGCTTATTATTAGAAAGGCTTCAACTTTAGAGTTCTGAAACATAACCCTGGGATATTACTTTGGAGAGACAGATGTTCCATTTTGTTCTACATGTGGGTTTCTTTTTTTCTCTGTCTTTTGCTTCTAGGACTTATTTATGTGAAAGGTGAGTAGACTGAAAATATCAAAAGGAAAAATTTAGGAATTGAAAAGTTGGAGACAAGTATTTAAAGAAACTAAGATTGAAATTTAAATCTGTTTGAACTACGAAGAATTTTAAAATGTTTATTGCCAATATTAATCCACTTAAGTAATATGCTTGTCTTCGGTATTTTTATGAAGGACCTGGATATGTTTCTTAAAGTACCTTCCACTTTCTTTTCATACAGTTCAAATTTAATAAAGAGGACACCTGCCGTCTTGTCTGCATGAAGACATACCACACAGAGAGAGCTGAAGACAAGCAAAAGCTAGATTTCTTGAAAAAAAGCATGTTACTGAATTATCAGCATCATTGGTAAGACATGAATATTTTGGATTTGGGTCTTTTTCCTTTCCAAAATAAAACATCTGTTTCAGCCAGGCGCTGGTGCACACCTGTAATCCTAGCACTCGGGAGGCCAAAGCAGGAGAATCGCTACGAGTTTGAGGCCAGCCTGGACTGCAGAGTGAGACCCTGTCTCCAAAAAAAAAAATCTGTTTCATTGAGTATATAAATTACTTTGTAAACTGTATGAAATATAGCAAATCAATTCATTCCTTAATAGTAAAATGAAGTAGTGGCTTTTGCTTTTCAGAGCATCATTAAAGTATCTTTTTCTTCATCGTAACCATTTCAGTTATGGGTGTTAACATATACATTAACAACAAACTTCAGCTGTCATGAAAACGTTCCAAAAAATTCAGAAATGACAGTTTCCAAAGCTTGGCATTTTTAAAATATGCTTTAGGTTGCTATAATATCTGGTGCTTCTTTGGCACATGGGCCTGGAACATAGAGTGCTTCTTTTACTCTTGGGTAGTTCACAGGGATTATACTCGTGGAAAGGATCTGGATCAGTCTTATAGAGAAACATTGTTTTATACTGTCAGCCATGAGAAAGATCAGAGCAAAAGAAAATTTAAGTTTTGTTTGATGTTTTATAAATACCATACTTCAAAATCAAACACTTGTATTACAATGTGTAATATTTCCTACCTCCCCTCTCTGCCAAAGTACTGAGGATTGAACCCAGGCCCTTGCGCATGCTAGCTAAGTGCTCTACTACCAAACTACATCCCCAGCCCAACTGTCTCTTATTTTGTAACCATCATGTGTAAAATTTACAAGTTCCTTACCAGCTTGTTGGAAATCAAAAGGCCTTTAAAACTCCTGTTTTTGTTTCCAAAGTTATGTATGCCTGTTATTCAGTACTCAAACATAGGGCCAGGGATTTAGCTTAGTGGTTTCGCTGCCTGCTGCGTAAGCGCAAGGACCCGAGTTCGATCCCCGGTACCAAAAAAAACCTTATCAGTCCAAGTCCGGGGATTTAGCTCAGTGGTTCTGCTGCCTGCCTCAAAAATACTCAAACATAGAATATTATGAAAGGCTCTCAAAACCTACCCTTTCAAGAATGACCGTTATTATTATTCCTGATAATTTTGCTTGCAGATGTCTGCATTCTCTATAGATTCCTGGTTTCTGTATGCTTTGCCTCTTTGGGAAGTGTAAGGTGCTGGAGGTGATCCCGAGGAGGACCACCTTTTGTCCTACCCTTGAAACCTGTTTGTCCAGCCCCAGGGAGAGTAGGAGATGTTGACCTCAGTTGAGGCCTGACTGTCCTACAGCCCAGATACAGTGATTGGAGCTTCTCTTTCTCTCTTGCCTGATCAGTCCCTCTCCCTGTTCTTGGCTGTACGTGTGGAACAAAGTGGTCCTGGGCTTGTGATTAGGTGGGGCCTTTCCAGTCAGCACATTTGGGCTGCATATACTTCAGCCCTAAGGAGATGAGCTTCATAGACAGGTAGGACGCTGCTGGAAGGTGGAAGGAAAGGGCACTGTCCAAAACCTGCCTATTAGACTCACGTCAGCTGCTTTTTCATCTGAGCCCTGGTGCAAACAGGATCTTAAATGGCCCCTTCATCTCTTCATGTCTTTGGTTTCTGGTCAGTTAAAAGCTTTTTCCCCTAAGCTACAATGAGAATAAACAGCTAGATCAATGTAACTTGGGATACATTTACCTGCAGTATAAATAATTGAAATTTCCCTTACTGTTTTTCTTTTCCTTCATATTGGTCTTTATGCCTTTGAAAATGCTATTTTAGGCTCAAGTCTTAGATTGTCTTCTCATATTAGCCCCTGCCACTTCCATTCACTCAAATAGGAGCTGATTGTTGCCTGAGTGAAAGGAAGATTCCTCAGTTGTGGGTGGTTTTAGCTTTCCTCCCTTCTGTGCCAGTGATGCTGTTCATTGTCTTGCTTCTGAGGATAACAGAGCACCTCTTCCTTAGTAGCCTCTCTGTTTTAGTTATTTTTGTCATTGCTGAGACAAAATACCCAATACCCAAAGTTAAAGGAGGAAAGGTTTATTTAGCTCAGTTTATAGAGTTTCAGTCCATAATTGGCTGGCTCCAAGGCAGTGTGTCCTGGCTGAGGGGCATTGTAGAGGAGAAACAGTTCATGGTAGGCAGAAGGCAGCAAAGCAGTAAAGAAGTGAAGAAGCAGCAGCAGCAGCCCTCTTTCTATCCCTTATATTCTATCCAGGGTAGCACTAACACCCAGGATGGGGCACTCTTATTCCCAGCATTACACACTTAATTCCAACATCACACAATCTAGAACCAGTCACCTCTGAAAATCCCCACCTATGACCACATGAGGCTTTGAGGGACATCTAGAGACAAGCCATAACAGCTTCCATACAGGAGAGTACTTTAGAAATCTTTTTAGCAAAATTTATGATGCAGTTAACCTACATCCTTAATAAGATACTTAATAAGAATAAATAATTTCAGGGCCGGGGATTTAGCTCAGTGGCTTCGCTGCCTGCTGCACAAGCGCAAGGACCCAGGTTCGATCCCCTGTACCAAAAAAAAAAAAGAGAATAAATAATTTCAAATAGTTTACAAAGAAACCATTCAGTAGTAAAATTTAGAAAGTATATGAATATATTAGTTGTAAACTTAAAGTATTCAACTTTAAAAAAACTAGAAAAGTGCTGGTAAATAATGATTTTTGCAGTTGAATTGGAAAAATTTTAGATTTCAAGCCTGAATCATTAACAAAATATTTAAGCCATATCAGAAATATACAGTAGTTCTAGACAAGGGCTTTAGTTCTTGAATTAGCTCAGTACACATTTGGAAAATGTTGATTCACATTGATGAATTCATTGGGACCATTAGGTGAGTGTATTTCTTCTTTGACTTATTTTAAGAAAGTTTTAGTATGTGACTTATTTTTAAGCATAGGTATCAGAGTTGATGGCGGAGCTGGGCGTGACTGTGCGTGCCTGAAGTCCCAGTACTCTGGGAGGCTGAAGCAGGAGGATTGCAAGTTTGAGGCCAGCCTGGGTAACTTAGCAAGACCCTGTCTCAAAACTTTAAAAGAAGGGCTAGGGATATAACTCAGTGGAGAGGCTCTGGGTTCAATCTCTGTGCCACAATAAATAAGTAAATAAATAAATAGGGCCAAAGGGGCACAGCTCCAGAAGTGTAGTGCTTCCATTATAAAATTGTATTGTGAATGTAGCGCATTTTATTTTATCCTTTGCCCTGAGCTGGTTTACAGAGAGCATAACCATTTTCTAAATTACAAATTAATAAATGCCTGTGAAAGACCACAAGCAATTTAGAAAATATTAAATAATAACTAAGAGTCTTCTACCTTTTAAAGTCCTATTTCCTCCCTAAAGGTAGGGCTGTTAATTCTTATGCATGTTTCTAGTTGTTCTGCGCATACACAGGTAGGTGTGTGCTTTTTTTTGTTTGTTTGTTTTTTGGTACTGAGGATCGAACTTGGGTCCTTGCGTTTGCACAGCAGGAGGCGAAACCACTGAGCTAAATCCCCAGCCCGCTGTGTGCTTTTTAAAATAACACAGCTGAAATTCTGTACGCATTATTCTGCTGCTTACTTGTTCATTTAAGAAAATATTATAGGGAATACAAGTACCTCTGTAGGTCTATATTTATTTCATTCTCTTTCATAATTGTATGACATTCCATGACATGAATGAACTAATTTTTCCTCCATATCATATGTGAATGAATTTTTGTTATAGGGAAGAGTTAATTTTCTTGTTTAAGTCAATGAATATTTTTCTTATTTGAGATATCAAAACATGTTTGAGGATCTTTTGAACTTACTCTGTCAGCAGGCTTAATTCTTAAGACTGACTAGCAACTTGAATTATATCAGCTATGCTCTCCAGAGTTTGGAATTAGGACGTGTGTGTGTGTGTGTGTGTGTGTGTGTGTGTGTGTGTGTGTGTGTGTGTGTGTGTGTGTGTGTGTGTGTGTGTGTGTGTGTGTGTGTGTGTGTGTGTGTGTGTGTGTGTGTGTGTGTGTTACTAGATATTTACCCAGAGCCTTGTGCATGCTAGGCAGGTGCCCTACTGCTAAGCTATACCCCTGGCCCCTTATGACATTTTAAAAATAAAAGTGTAATTATTCAACTAGTTACCAGAGTACATAAAATATTTTTAATATCATAGAACCCCTGGACTATCGTTTATTGGCCAGAAAGGGGTCTTGAAGATACTTTACTGTATTCCATCCCAGATTCCCACCAAGTTAGCAAAGAGGACTGATGTGTTATTTTTAAAAATTCAAAATGCTAATGGATAGTACACATTTACTCATGTCAAAAGGATGATTTAAGTCCCCAGGTTCTTTGTTTTGGGCTAGGATTTTGGTTATTCTCTTCTGATCAGAAACTTATAGTTAATTTGTTGGGAAAATTTAGTTACTAATAAATGAAGCTTGATTGGTAGCACTATTCAGACTCCGTGGAGGGAAATAGTAGGAAGGAGACCTTCATGACAAAAAGTTGGGGCCATTCAGCCTTTATTCTTTTGAGTCTTCTTTTTTTTTAACAAGATTGGAAATAGGATTTTAATTTTTTTTTTGGTACCAGGGATCAAACTGGGGACCTTGAGTTTGCGAGGCAGGCGGTGGCACCACTGAGCTAAATCCCTGGCCCTGGATTTTAATTTTTTTGATGTTAGAAATGCAAGTAAGGGGCCAGGGGTTTAGCTCAGTGGTTCTGCCACCTGCCTCGCAAATGCAAGGTACCCAGTTCAATCCCCAGTACCAAAACAAACAAAAAAAGAAAAATCCAAGTGAATACTATCCCTAACTTAGGAGGGTAGTAATTAAAAGTGATATTTTTTAAATTTTCTTTTATTTCAAAAGGTTTAGGGGCTGGGGATTTAGCTCAGTGGTTCCACCGCCTTCCTCGAAAGCGGAAGGATCCAAGTTCAATCCCTGATACCAAAAAAAAAAGGTTTGTTGGTTTCTACTGCATACCAAAACCAGGCTATTATATCAGGGGATTATCTAAATAATTGATAAGTTTTTTACCTTTAAAAAACCCAAAGTGCTCTGAATTCCTCATTTGGTAACTAGCACTCTTACTTTTATGTAATTCTCTCTCCAACATGATAGCATAAAGATATTGCATATTACTTATATGTACTCATTGGTTGAACTTCATTCTCTAAAAAATTAAAGCAATTAACTGATTCCTCAGGCTTCTAGAAAATCTGAATTATTTATTTTATATAGCATTGTTTTATGTTTCTAATATTTTATAGTCTTTTCATTGGAACTAGTAGCCTGCTGGCTCTCATAATAAGCAGCTTAATAGTGTAGGTGATTCTAAAGCTCAGGGCATCGGGTACTACTAAATAGCATTTAAATGTGACGAGACATGTTTTATTAGGTCATTAATGTACACCTCAGGTGAATATAGAATCCTAATTTATTTCCTAAGGCATACATTAATTAACAAATAAAACATGCCCTGGAGTGTCGTTTTATGACTGTAATATAACTAGTATATTTTAACTAATTTTTATTTGTATCCCACAGTGTGCTCTGAACATGTGGGACCACATGGTCAGACTTTAATGTAGCTGTACAGCGCTGCAGAACTTTATTCTTCACTTTTATCTTTTTTTAAAGCTATTTTTGACTATAAATCATCAAAGTGTCAAAGGCATATTTCTTTTGGAAATCATTTGCAATTATAATTTTATTTTTTAATTTTATTTATTTTCTTTTTGGTACTGGGGATCGAATCCGGGTCCTTGAGCTTGCGCAGCAGGTGGCGAAACCACTGAGCTAAATCCCCGGCCCTGCAATTATAATTTTAACAGATAATACTGTAAATTTCACTTTTTTATCTGACCCTTTGAACATTTTCCCATTTTGCAGTTATATTCTTCTTTTTTGTTGAAATACTTCAATAATAAAAGAGTTTGCTTCTGTACTATTCAATAAACTGTCCCGAAGAAAATATATTTTATTGAGTTGTACCTATTTAGAGCTTTGAATGTTAATTATGCTTAGTTGTCCAGATTATACCATTAAATTAGCAATTGCGACAAGTTAATTTATAAAACTCCCCTTTACTACATACATTTATAGTTTCAAAGAAGCCATAAATTTTTTTTCCTCACTGCAGTGTATCAGATGTTGGCATGATGTCAAGTACTTATGAAATACTACATTTCATCAAAATTCCTTGTGGTTTTTGGAATCCTAAGGCATTTAGCCTTTTACATTTTACACAATGTAGACACTGATTTGGGCAGTAATTTTAGTCATGTTTGCTGGGGTCTCTTCTGACTTGACTTACTTCCCTACCTAGGATTGTGGATAATATGCCTGTCACATGGTGTTATGATGTTGAAGATGGTCAGAGGTTCTGCAATCCTGGATTTCCTATTGGCTGTTACATCACAGATAAAGGCCATGCAAAAGATGCCTGTGTTATTAACGTAAGTTTGTGATAAACTCTGTGTTGCTTTTTAAAACATGGTGTTTTTTTAGAGAATTCATTTTTTTACCTCGACAAAAATTGTTACATTCACTGAATAAGTACGGTTCTGATGTTCTGGAGTATAATTACTTAGATTTTAAATTGATGCCAGATTAATAATGTATAAGTTTAGCAGGAGGGCCAGGGATGTAGCTCATTGGCTCCACGCCTGCCTGGCAAGTGCAAGGTCCTGAGTTCAATCCCAGTACCAAATATAAATAAATAAGTTTATTTAACAGAATTAAAATAATTCAGATTCAGTTCGACATTGTCTTTTGTATGCTAAGTGCTGTGCTAAGGGCTAGGACATTCTTCTATGATGTCATTCTTTTATAAGTAAAATACATTAATAGAATGGAGACATTAATATAAAAGGTAATATTATTGGCAGTATATATTAAAATAACTTGTGTTTGATCAAAGTAACTTAATTTACTCTCTTAATGGATATATGGTCTGATAGAAGTTACCATGAACCTGATCATGGAACTGGTTATATTAGTTAATGCTTTGAGAGTTAAGCAGAGACACTTGAATGACTTAAATTATTGATTTTAGTCCAAAGTTACAAACTTAAGGAGGAAAAGTGTTTAAATGTGTAAACTTTGAAATGCTTATAACATAATATTGTGAACTTTATTTTGTTAATCTTATTTTACTTGAAAAGCTAGAAAGTGTTAGATCTGTGTTCTTTTGAACAGGTGTTTATTAAATTTTATGTAAAATTTAAAACTTTAAAAAGCATGACTTGTCCCTTCCCAAATTAATTTTCAATTTATAAGGAATTTAAGTTCAAAACTTCAAACATTTTTGTGGGAAAGGATTAGAATTCTATCCCAGCTTAAATTTTCCTACTTATAACCAATTTTAGTTTTTTGTTTCCATTCTCCTGTGGCCAGTTTTCTACCTTTAACTTTAAGTTCTGTTCCACAGTCAGAATTCCATGAGAGAGATACATTTTATATCTTCAACCACGTTGACATCAAAATATACTATCATGTTGTTGAGACAGGGTCCATGGGAGCAAGATTGGTGGCTGCTAAACTTGAACCAAAAAGGTAACTATACAGATAGATTAACAGTAAATAAATGGGTCCGGGGATTTAGATCAGTGGTTCCTCCACCTGCCCTGCAAGCTCAAGGACCCGAGTTTGAGCCCCGTTACCAAAACAAAGAGTAGATAAATGATTGAAGTACTGTGTGGGTCCAAAGAAGTATTTTGGTCCCAACTGGTATATTCCCTGAGCATTATTCTGTCATTTCAGGATTGATGGTAACTAAACTCCCTTTACCATATGACTGATTACTGAGTGTTGGGTTTGTCAGAGAAACCATGGTTATTTATCCCTCTCACAGCAACTGGTCAGGCCAAGGTGCCTTTCAGGTTTTTCATTCAGGAAGTTTTGAGCATTTCAGTTTGTCAGTGTGAGCTAGAGAACTTGAGGGTTAGCAGAGCGTTTCCCTTGACAGTGGAAAGCACTTCCCTGGTGACTCAGCAAGACCTCCCTGTGGGCAGATTCACAGGAGCTGCATGGTGCTGTTGTTTCTGACGCCCCCATGCAGCGTTCGCGGTAGACTGCAGTATGTGAGCAGCCTCTGAAAGAGCACCTCGTGAGGTTGCTGGAGGTGTTGGCATGAGAGCATGTTATATGGGTGGAATATTCCATTTTGCTGTGACTTCTCCTGCCACTGAAGTAGCCATTTTCTCACATCACTAGTGGTAAAGAATTGCTTGGCATAATCAGGTGGCAGTTCACTTAACCTACCTCCGTGTTTTTTTCTTTTTGAAGATCATTTAGCTAGGCACCGTGGCACATGCCTGTACTCCCAGTACTCAGGAGGCTGAGGCAGGTGGATCCCTTGAGTCCAAGAGTTCAAAATCACCCCAAGTGACATAGTGAGACCCTGTCTTAAAAAATTATTAATGGTGTTCTAAGCATAGGTATTTTCGAAAATTTGCTTACAATTTTGAGTAATGATTTTGTACACGTACTTAAAACTAAGCCCATTATTTTTATGAAGTGAATATTTGCTGTTTTAAATGTGACATGTATAATTTCATCTTTCACTATCAGCAGCATCATGAAATAGGTACAGAATTTCTAACATTTATTTTACTCCATTTCCTAAAACATTTTATCAGCATCTTGCCATAATGTTTCTCCCCACAGCTTCAAACATACCCATATAGATAAACCAGACTGCTCCGGACCTCCCATGGATATAAGTAACAAGGCCTCTGGGGAGATCAAAATTGCCTATACTTATTCTGTTAGTTTCCAGGTGAGTTTGTTTTTATCTTTAATATAACTCAGAAATTGATTTTAAATGTGTACTATTTAAACTAATTAAAAATACTAATGATTAAGCTTGTCAAATGGATAAGCATTTAATGAGCTGATTTTTAGAATAGTTTGTCAGTGTACTAAGCAACATTATCACTCTTAAAACTTAAGGTTTAGTTTAAGTGAAACAGTAGAGGAGATTGGAGAATTGAGCCTGATTTGTGTTACCCTTAGGGGATGTATAGGAAACAAAGAGTGGAAAATAGGCATAGAAATAGACAGTATGAAAGTGTTGAAGGCATATACCTTAAAGCCTTTGGGAAATAATACCATTTTCAAAATCAGGATTTGAGTATGAACATAAATGGAGAATTTCTGGTTGGTAGATTTTCATAGGAAATTAAAGGAAGTGTTTTTATCAGTGGAGAAGTACCTTAGGAGAAAAGTAAGTTTGTTGTGAAAAACTGAGGCAGTAATCCACCTCTGTTTTTTACTCCTGGTACTGGAGATTGAATCCAGGGCCTTTGCGTGAGCTATATCCCCAGGCTTATTTTTATTTTGAGACAGAGTCTTTGCTAAGACACTGAATTTCCCAGGCTGGACTCAGATTTGGCAGCCCTCCTGCCTCAGCCTCCCATAGTGCTGAGATTATGGACATGTGCCATCACACCTGGCTTTTATCTCTATTTTTTAAAAGCTCTCTAATGTACTTGTGATATTTAATATCTCATATAATTTTTTTTCTCATATAGTTTTTAATTTTGCAAGCCCAGCAGAGTAAAACAGCATATTTCTAAGTATTAAGAGCCCAGTGTGAGTGAGAATTGCAGGATGCTCCGTGTATCTGGGTTGTGATTTTGTGGTCTGAATAAGTTATTCCATTCAGTTATTTTCTGAACAAATTAAATATAGCTCTGAAATTTGACATCAAAAATAAACCTTTACTAGCTGTAGTTTTTTGTTTTTTTGTTTTAATTTTTTAAAATATGGAACGCTTCATGAATTTGCCTGTCATCCTTGCACAGGGGCCATGCTAATCTTCTCTGTATCGTTCCAATTTTAGTATATGTGCTGCCGAAGCGAGCACTACTGGCTGTAGTTTTAAGCAAGACTTTTAAGAGTTTTTTTCTTTCCCCCTCCAGGAAGACAAAAATATCAGATGGGCATCTAGATGGGACTATATTCTGGAGTCTATGCCTCACACCCACATTCAGTGGTTTAGGTAAGCATATGCAGTCTGCTTCTGCCTGTCTCCTTATTGTGCCCCTTGTGTCTGCAGACATCTCATTTACTGTCTAATCCTCTCCTGTGTATTCAGAGGTCTGGACCTGGGTTCACACCTTGGCTTTAAGTCGTGAGTTGTTTGTCAAGGCAGGCCACATATTCCTCAGAGTTTGTTTCTTTATCTAGAATAATCTAGCTCATGGGATTGTTCTGAAGACTAAAGGAGCTATGACACCATCTGAGGCCGTGACTGGCATGTGTGAGTGCTCATTAAATAGAAGGCACTGCTGCTGTTGCACTGTTGTTACTCTCTACAAAGCATGACTCAGACCTCTTATCTAGAAACCTGTTCATCCTGCCATCACTCTCCTTTTCCAACTTTGCTGACTAATTCTTTGAACATTCACTAATCTACTGAGCAAACTTTTTCTTTTGTACATTTCTGGAGTGCCCAGGCCAATCTTTTGTTGATCCCTTGTTACTTGTGCTACAGTGGTTTAGACCCAGTAGTTATTTAATAATATTGACCATGGACGCCGGGGATGTAGCTCAGTGGTTTCACTGCCTGCTGCTCAAGCGCAAGAACCTGAGTTCGATCCCCGGTACCAAAAAAATATATATATATATTGACCATGGACAAAACAATTCTAAGCCTAAACAAACTATAAAACTACAAGGGGTGTGTGTGGGGGTGTAGCTCATGGTAGAGTGCTTGCCTAGTATGCATGAGGTCCTGAGTTCGATCCCTAGCACTGACGTAAATCAGTCAATCTAAAATTGCAAAACCAGAACCTGTATTATGATAAGTATCGAAGCTATATGTCTACTAGAAAGAAATATGGAAGAACACAACTGACCGAATTTGTTGACTTTTATGTAGTTTTAATTTTCATTAATGCTTTTTTAATGTTACACAATGAACAGGGTTTTTTTAATTTTAAACAGTCCTAGAGATTAAGATACAGGTGAATCATGATGTGCTTATTTCTACAGCATAATGAATTCCCTCGTCATTGTTCTCTTCTTATCTGGAATGGTGGCTATGATTATGTTACGGACACTGCATAAAGACATTGCTAGATACAATCAGATGGATTCTACGGTGAGTGGGGACATTTTATCTCATCTTTGGTCTGCTGAAGACAGCCTTTATTGCTGCTTCAGAAGAAGTTGAAAGGGTAACTCTAGAATCTGCTTTTAAAACATTCTTCTCAAAAGTTATCTTGAGTTCACATTTTCAAATAAGGAGGTGATACGATTATACATGGAGTTTGTGTGATGTCACAGTTGGATAGATTAACTCCCTAGCAGTTTTTACTTGTGTATGCATTGGATTTTTGAACATCAATTATAACTGAATTTCGCCATTTCAATTTTTTGGTATATTCAAAATATAGTGGGCCCTCAAGTTGCAACCGGCCTGACACACGAGTGTCAGGGTAACCTGGGTTAGTAAGTAACCTGGGTTACTTAGGTTAATGGAAAATTCATCTGCCTCTTGTTATCTATAGTGTGTACTCAGGTAAACATCCATATCTCAGCTGTATTGACTTACAACCAACTTGAGTTCCAGCCAGCCCTCTCCGTTTGGAACCAATCGAGTTTGTAAGTCAAGGGCCTACTGTGATTTTAATGTCCCAGGCTCATTTATTCTCAAACATTTTAAGTTGCATAATATAGAACATTTTAAACATCTATCACAATCAATTTCTCAATAAATAAAGAAATCCTAAAGCCATTAAGAAATCAACAACCTGTTAAGAAGTTGTCAAAGTATATGGAAAGAAAGCCCATTAAAAACAAATCAGTGCTTCCTAAATATGTGAAAGAATTTGACATTGTTCATAATAAGAAAGGCAAATTAAAAAGTACAATACAATATTGTTTGTTCAGTTTTGTTGTTCAATATTGTCTTACACTAGGAGAAATTAAAATGTTTGATATGGTCCTGTGTTGGGGGATTGAGGACAAGAATACTTGGTTACATCAAGTGTGGGAATATGAAGTTTTCCAGCCTGCAGTAGCAATTTGGCAATATGTGTCCTAATCTATAATATAAATAGCTTGACCCAACAGTTTCATTCTTTGAAATTGTCAGTGTGCAAAGGATTTTATTGTTTTTATTTTCAAACAATAAATACATGATAGTTGATAAATAGAAGATTATAAACAACCCAAATACTTAGTAGTAGGGACTGATTTTATAAATAATGAAATATCCATGCTATAGTATACTGTATAATCATTTAAAAGAACAGGAAAACTCTACTCACAGAGGATGGTCAAGATGTTATTAGGCTGACTGGGCTTGGTGGCGTATGCCTGTAATCCCAGCTGCTTGGGAGGGTGAGGCGGGCAGGACCACAAGTTCAAGAGTACCCTAGAAAACTTAGACTTTTTCTCAAAAAAATTTTAAAAAGGGCTAAGGAAGTTAGGCATGGTGGTGCATACCTATAATCCCAAGCCTGGCATGGTGATACATGCCTGTAACCCCAGCATTTAGGAGGCTGAAATAGGAGGATCACTGCAAGTTTGAGATCAGCCTTGGTTACCCAGCGAGTTCCAGGCCAGCCTGGACCATATAGTGAGACCCTGTCTTTAAAAAAGAGTCAAAGGACCAGGGATGTAGGTCAGTGGTGCAGGGTCTTCCTGAGTTTGATTCCTAGTACCAAAAAAAAAACAGTCAAAAACATCTATAATCTCAGCCTGTAATTCCAGTCTTTGGGAGGCTGAGGCAGAAAGATCACTCTGAGTTCCAGGCCAGCCTAGGCTGTATAGTGAATATAAGGCTAGCCTACCCTACACAGCAGGAATAGCAAGAACCTGTCTTAAAAAGTAAAAAGCCTAGGATGTATCTCAGTGGTGGAGTAGTTCAGCTGGCATGTATGTCTTAGTTAGCTTTCTATTGTTGCACACAATATCCAACACCCACACTTTAAAGGAGGAGAGGTTAAAGTTGACTCACGTTTGAAGGAGATTCAGTGCATGGTTGGCTGGCTGGCTCCCAGGCAAGAATATTGTGGTGAAAGAATGTTGTGGCACAAAAGCAACTTAGTTCTCAGCTTAGTTCAGTGCCAGAAAAGAAGGGGTGGGAGACTGGACCAGACATAGATCCCCAGGCCACTTCTTGATGACCCACCCAGATACCTAGAAGTATACTCCACCAGTCCCTAGAGCAAATCTCAAACCCAGTCATGTTGTCACCCCTACAGTGTGCAAGGGCCCAGATTCAATTTCCAGTACCCCAAGGAAAAAATGATATTAGACTTAAAAAGCAAGCAAAACATGAAGTATGTATATAATATGCTATCCTTGTTATAAGAAAATTATTCATGCATTTGCTTAGGAAGGATAACAAAAACATAATGTAACCATGTAGGTTTGCCCCAGAAAAGGTTCTCTGGACAGAATTTAGGGGTTTTTTGTTTTCCTTTTCTTTTAAGAATCCAATAAAAAGTAATCAGAAGTGGCCCCTTGTGCAACACTCTACCTCCTAAAAGAGGTGCCTTTACTTTTGTCTCCTAGGTTTTAAACACTCACAAACATAAGATCAGCATAGCCATCACCCAACATTTATTGAGTTATGTTCAGTCTTGTCTAATCTGTAAAAACCACCAATAATCTCCCTCAGCTTTTAGGAAACCAATTCTACATATAATTTTAATACACTTTGTCTTGTACATTCCTTAAATGACCAGGTAGAGTATAATTCTCAAGGGCCTGAAAGTATTTTGTATGAAGGGGGAAGGAAATATTTTGATTATTATTGTCCTGTAAAATTAGCTGTTGTGATTTCAGTAGATTTGTATTTATTAAAAGAGAAAAAATATGAAGTGTATTAGAAGTAGCATTGTCTACTGCTCAAAAAGACAGGTGTCTAAATGGGAGTTTGGGGAAAGGGTGCAGATTTACTTGGGAGAGGGCTGAAGGAGAGGGCGGGGTCCAGATTCTGAAGGCCCTGGAAGGTGTAGAGCCCGAGGGTCATCAAAAGGCTGTTGGAGAATTTGAAAGAGCAGTGTCATGTTTTAGGAAAATCGTTTTGAATGTCATGTGGAGGATTGCTTAGAGCAGGGAAGGTGAGAGGTACAGAGAGTAGTAGGAGACCACTGACAGAACTCCCAGAGATGGGTTGGTGGCAGGGTGGAGGGAGGAAGTGGACAAGTGGATGGATGTTTAGGTGTGAGGGGCTGGGTGACTGGTTGGCTGTGGAGAGTGTAGAAGTGCGTGACTGACCCAGATACCTAGGGTCAGATGCCGGGGCAGCACCAAGGATCCCTGTGATTGTTGAACGGAGGATCCGCTGAGCAGGGACAAGGGTAGAAGAGACCCGTTATTGTAGCCAGGGGATAGCCAGCTCAGATGTGATGGCTAGAACCAAGATGGAGCAGATGGGCATCCTGTGGGCATGTTTTGGGGAGGGCTACAGGATTTATTAAAGGGTTTTGTGGGAAGCTCAGAAAAAGGAAAGACTCACGAATGACTCCAAAGTTTTGGCGACTCAGCAGCTGGAAGGATGGCATTTTTATCTACTGGGGAGACTGTAGGAAGAACAAACTTGAGGGGGAGAATCAGTTCAGTTACGGATAATTCTGATAAGATTTCTATTACAACAACAAGTGGAGCTGTTGATTAGGTTCTCATACATGTCTGAAGACCACAGATGCAGTTCAGTACAGACTTCTTAATATGTCAGTGGTCAGTCACACTTACTGTACTGGCAAAATAGCTATAGTGCGAGGGCTAATACTATCTGCTTATTTTGTACATTAATGAACATAGGTTAAAAAGGATAGCGTGTAATCAAAGATAAGTCAAGTTGAATCACAAAGTTTGACACAGAAAAGGATGAGATAGGACTTACATTGTCTTTATAAAGTTCTTGGTATGGACTTTAATACATAGTTTCTTTAGAAAAAATTTAGAAAGTCATATGAAGTTTCAACTTCTGTTCTTCAGAATTGAAGTAAATATTAACATTTATAAGTTTACAAATTTTTTCTGTAACAGCATACTCAACAGTGAACACACTTATCTAGCTGTCATGATGATGTCATACAACACATTTAATGGATTTCGTTCCCTTTTTAGGAGGATGCCCAGGAAGAATTTGGCTGGAAACTAGTTCATGGTGACATATTCCGTCCTCCAAGAAAAGGGATGCTTCTGTCAGTCTTCCTAGGATCTGGGACACAGATTTTAATTATGACTTTTGTGACTCTATGTAAGTGTCAAGAGAAAATTAAAGAGTAGAAATACTTTTTCTAAATAATTATGTGAAAAGGAGGTTTGTTAACTGAATCCTTGTCCTTAAGTCCTTGAGTCCGAACCTGGTGTTTCAGGTCAGTCCATTTCTCCAGCCTGGGTTGCAGTGGGGCAGGGGTGTACATCTCACCTGGAATCCAGACGGATCTCTAAAGCTCCCATGGTCTGCCTCTTGGTCACAACTGTATGGCTAATCACGTACATGCTTGCTCATGTGCACATTGGGGAAACAACAGAGATTATCCTGCTGCTGGGATTAGAAGCCTGCTTGAGACACTTCTTGGCAGTATCTTACAGGCCTTGCCATTGTGAACACATCGTAACTTTGGGCCCCAGCTTCAAGCTGGGATCTCTGCATATTAGATGGGGTTTATATTCCAGTCAGCGTGAAGGGCTATGTAGGCAAGAGCCAACAAAGCTAACTAATGAGTGACAGTTTCCTCAAGTTATTGACCAAGTCCTTCCCTCTTTACCAAGTAATTTCCCTCTTTACCCTGTGATTAGATCTTGTCTTATTGCTTATATTTGACTATTTTTTACACCAGAGGACTTAATATTTTTAATTGAAATAAAAATGAGGGTGGTTTTTATCCACATTAATTTTAAAGATAGTCGTTGGATCTCAGCAGGATGGAAAGTACTCTAGTGCTTGGCTAGCCTCCCCAGACAGGGGACATATGGGGTGTGGGCCCAGGTGAGGGGCTCCAAAGTGGAGTTTGCCTTTTGTAGGATCGTACTGACATGTGCATGAGATGTTACTACAGTTTGATATAGCTGAATGCCAAACAGGGTGTATTTTTCTTGAAATTGTATTCATTTTCTTATTAAATGAAAGTGTTCTTCTGTCATTTCACAACCGAGGTAACAGAGTAATCACATTTATACCTTTAATGATTCGTTTTCTAGTTTTTGCCTGCCTGGGGTTTTTGTCCCCTGCCAACAGAGGGGCGCTAATGACGTGTGCCGTGGTCCTGTGGGTGTTGCTGGGTACTCCTGCGGGTTACGTTGCCGCCAGATTCTATAAGTGTAAGTAAAAGCCACTCTGATTGGTGTCACATCAGTCATCCCGACTGGATGTCAGGTAGGGGTACTCTGTAAACAGTAGGTATTGTCAGGGGTCTCAGGTAAAAGAAGCCTGGTTGGTGATGTCTTTTGTTGCATCAGTGAATGACCCTAGGAGTGTGGTTTCAAAATGCTTCAACAGTGAAATGAGCAGTTTAGATGCTGCTTATCCACCACCCCAATCTCCTTATATTGTAAGATTTGGACCCCACTTTAGATTGACTGTTCATGAAAGTACAGAGACTGTCAGAGGAGGAAAGTGTGCAAATAAGTATCATTGATTTCTTAACTAAAGTAAGTAACATCTAGATAAACATCTTTTTAACATCCCAAGGTTCTTAATGTGTCCATTTAATCTGTATGTCAAGTGAACCAAGATCTCAGTGTTTTAGAGAGCCCTGGAGTAAGGTGCTTTTGTAATGAGTTACAGTCTTCTGTAGTCTTGCTTTCCAGAAGTAAAACAAAGTTCAGCCCCCAGAAAAGGCTCAGGGCGACTGAGATGTTTACATGGCCCAGAAGCAATTCGGCAGGTTCTGTGTCAGAGGCGGCGCTGCAGCTGTCAGTAATCTGGGGTTCATAAGCAGTGGTCCCTCAGGCTCTCTCAAGAGGAAGATTAGAGGTGAAATGCGGAAGGGTTACACAGGCTGCCTTTAGGTTGGGTCAGGGAATCTTGGCCTAACATAGAAGTGCGGGTGAGAATTTGCTGCCTCCTGTTCTAGTACATGGAGCCCTGTTCATACGTCTGTGTGTCTTCAAATCTTGCCAGGTTCTTTTTTTTTCTTTTCCTCCTTACTACAGGACATAGGATTGGGGAAGTTATTGTATCTTAATATAGGAGATACAGTCAGGCCCCTGCCTGCCGCAGCTTCATTTTACTCCTCCTCCTCCTCCCCCGCCGCGATTGTAGCCGCACGGGCTTCCGCAGCTCTGCAGTCCAGGCTGCGCCCCATATGCCCGCCCTCCCGTCCCACTCCTCCTCGCCCAGACCCCTCCCACTTGCTCTCTCCATCCCTAGGTCTCCACTGCAGATGAGATGAAGTAGCTTGCTAATGGGGCAGTGCTCAGAGGCTGCTGTCATGCCGCCCTATCAGAAAAGCACCTCATTTTATAGAATCATTTCTCATGCTTAAAAAATACTTGAATTTTCCCAGAACTAATAATTTCATAAGTCTCTTAGTTACAGTGCAAATTCATAGCACATATAATATGGCGTATATAAATATTGGTATGTGACTTTCTTTGAGGGCAAGTGGTACTCAAACTTGCTTACAAATCTTGTTACACCTTTTTAAGAATTAAAGCTCTTCTCATCTGAGCTCCTTTCATGTTTGAATTTTAAACTGGGAACAGGCTAATACTTTCATGTTTTACTCTGTATTTCAGTATATGATTGTTTTAATTGAGGTGAGGAATCAGAGAGGGGCAAAGGAGAGTGAAAAGTTGATCAACAAGGCTGTTAAGGCAAAAGGCCATGACCTCCTCTTCCTGGTCACCTGGTCTGACATGCTCATCCCCCCAGCCCTGCCAGAAACCACAGTGCTAGAAGACCCCGAAGATGCCAGCTGACTGGGAATTTACATGTTGCATGTCACGCTCGAGGGTTCACGCTCGAGAATCCCTAGTGTGAACTTTCTCTAGCCGGTCCCATTAATGCTGGCTCAGGACTTAAGGGGTTTGTTTTGTTTTGAGGTTGAAAAAATAAGAAAAGAGCTGGTCTAGAGGACTCCTTTCATCTCTGACCTGTCTTAGGCTGAGCAGAAACTTGTAGAGCAGGCCGTTCTCAGGCAGGCCTGGGCCCTGCAGCCCAGCTTTGCGGCCCTGGATAAGGAAACCACAGCACAGCTGGTAGTGCCTGGCACTTTGGCAAATGCCAGGCTTAGACCTCTAAAGAAAAGTCTATTTATGTCACTTTTGCTTTCTTTCATAGCTTTTGGAGGTGAAAAGTGGAAAACAAATGTTTTATTGACATCATTTCTTTGTCCTGGGTAAGTGAATTTTTCAATAATTACTTCGTATAGTCATATTTTTGTTCCCAACTTTTGAGTTGCTGGTTCTTTAATCCTCTGTCTCTAGATCATATCCCTAAGAAAACAAATTTATTTTTTGAAATTGAGTAAAAGACATTTGGCAAATGACTACAGCATGATTTCTCTGAGAAAATCACCTTTACGCATGAGAAATGTTTTTGTTTTTTTTTCTTAGAATTTTCTGTGTTCTGTTTTCTGTGGTAGTCAGTCTGACATGTTGTCACGTAAAATTGATTTAAGGCTTTTCATCTAATCACAGGAATGGATTCCTCTGAAGATGTTTAGGCAAGCGTATGTCTTTGGATTTTTATCAGAAGTCTTGCCATTTTTTAGAATATTCCATTCAGTGGAGTGACATGTACTAAACAGTCACCACAAATCAGAACAAAATGTTGACTTTCTGAGGACAGCTTCTGATCTCTGCTATCTAATAAGCTTCTGGCCCTAGAAATAGAACCTAGTTGTTCCCCTACTTCCTCTTCTGATGGGCAAGAACTGACCCCTGAACAAGCAGTAGTGATAAATAGTATATTAGTTATTTTCCCATTACTGGGACCAAATACCCAACATCTGCAAGTTAAAAAGAGAAAAGGTTTATTTGGGATTACCTCACAGTTTCCATGAGTACAATCTATAGTTGGTTGGCTCCAAGGCAAAAACAGCATGATGGAAGGGAATAGCAGGGATATCTGCTTACCCCATGGCACCCAGAAAACAGCAAGAGAACAGAAACAGAGACAAGAATACTGTACAGCCTTCCAGGTCATGCCCCCAGTGACCCGCCTTTTCTGACCAGGCCCCACCTCCTAATAGCACATTCCACTAGGAATTTATCAATGGATTAATCCATTGATAAGTATAAGCTCCTCCATGATCCTGTCATTTTCCAAAAGCTCCATTTCTGAACACATGAGACTTGAGATCTAAACCATAACAAATGGTTGAAACTTCTTTTTAGGCTTCATTATCCCGTGCTGGTTCTTCTCATATGTCGCTGATCAGCTGTCTCTGATTTATAATTTTTATCTCACCCTAAAAGTAGGTAAATACAAGCAAAGTTTTAAAGCATATAGAGCAAGAGAGCACCCAAGTGACTGTAAGGGAGTGCTAAGAACCCAAGTATTCCAGCAGCAAATTCCCAGTAAATCACTTTTATGGCTTCAGTTATTTAAGTTCTCTGAACAGCAAGGCAGGAAACAGAAATGAGAGAAATACAATCCAAAATGTAGGATCAGGTTATTATTTATAGATGATGTGATTTCTATAAAAAGAGTTTGGCAAAATGGCTAGATAGTAGCTAATATCCAGGTAACCAGTCAGATGGGAGTTGTGTAGAAGATTCTATTCCCAGGGGTATTAGTAACAGAAAACTTAGACAGTACCTCATTCAGCCTCTCCAAATAGGCAGCATCCACAGTGATTGGCTTTTACTTGATGAGAAGATGAAGTATTGTAAAGGGATTTGAAGATCTTCCTCTGGGCTGCCCAGGTGAAAGATAAACAGGCCTTGTCTGTGTGGAAGTATGCAGGGTGTGGCATCCCGAGCCAGAGGAGCTGTTGAATATAAAATGATTCTGGGGCACCCCATTATGTGAGGGGCTGGGACTGTAACTCATGGGTAAGAGCCTGGCATGTGGGAGCCCCTGGGTTCTATCCCCCCCACCCCCCAAAAAGAGAAGAAAAGTCCCATTCTTAAATTACATACACAAAATCAGTTTTGGGTAGAATAAAACCTAAAGGTAACAGGCAGAAGTGTTAAATGAAAATAAAAAGTATCTTCATGATCCCAGGTTAGAGAAGGCTTTGTTCTCTTAAACTAGGTAGCAAAAGATAAAGAAGGGGAAACGATATATTTAAAACTCTGTAGGAGCCAAGCAAGATGGTGCACACCTGTAATCCCAGCGCTCTGAGAGGCCAAGGCAGGAAGATCACAAGTTCAAGCCCATCCCAGGCAATGCAGCAACTTAGTGAGACCCTGTCACAAAAATAAAAAGTATAAGCTGAACATGGTGGCAAACGCCTGTAATCCCAGCACAAAGGAAGCTGAGGCAGGGGGTTTTGCTGTGAGTTCGAGGCCGGCCTGGGCTACAAAGTGAGTTCAAGCCCAGCCTGAACTACATAGTGAGACCCTTTCTCAAAATACAAATTAAAAAAATACAAAAAAGTCTGTGAGTGTAGCTTAGTGTGAAAGACCCTAGATTCAGACCCCAGTAGTGAGGGGGGAAAAAAAAAACAAAACTAACCGTGTAGGGCTAGGCTAGAAGCTCAGTGGTAGATTGCATGCTTAGTATATATGAAATGCTAGGTTTGATCCCAGCATGGCACAAAACAAAAACCTATAGAGTATGTAGGTTATTGTATGATACAGCTATTATTTTAAATGTATTGAGAAGAGAAAGCCTACAGAATGAAAGAAAAAGAACTAAAACAAAATTAGGCATGCCCCAAATAAAAGACCCAATCAAAAAATGGGCAAGTGCAATGAATAGAAACTTCACAGAAGAAATACAAATGGCCAATAAATACATGAAAAAATGCTCAACATCACTGTCCATTAGAGAGATGTAAATTTAAATAACAGTGAGAGTGTATCTTCTTACCCCCAGAAAGAATGGCCATCATCAGGAAACCAAATAATAAGAAATACTGGCAAGGCTGCAGGGGAAAAGGAAGCCTTCTACATTGTTGGTGGGCATGTAAACTAGTACAACCACTATGGAAATTAGTATGGAGAGTCCTAAAAAAACTAAAACTAGACATTCCATTTGACCCAACTATTCCCTTACAGATATTTTCCTGAAAGAGTTCAAGATGTTATGTTACAGTGTGTAGCAGACACCTCTGCCCAGTATTAGCAGGCTATAGTGGCACAAGCTGCTTGCCCCTCCATAGTTTGGCTGTGTTACATTGGAAGTAGCAGAGCTTGGCTGAGTACAGAACCAGTCAAGTTCAACTGGCTCCAGCTAAATTCTTCCCCTCTGAATTAACTGTTCTCTTCAGCAGAGATACCCTTGTGCCCTCCTTCTACAGTCCTGCATGCCTGATACTTGTTATCAGCAGGTGTCCCAAGGCCTGTGCAGTTTCCCCCGCTCTCACGCTTGTAATGAATAAACACTGGATGTCCTGGGAGTCCTTTGTCTTTACTGCCCAGAGCAGCTTAGATCAGTCCAAGACTGAGTTTCTCTCAAGTCTCTGTGTATTTCTTTGAATTCCCACTTTCTTATCTCACGGACATCTTGCTGGCTTCCAGGAGACCAGGACCACTGCAGGGGTCTCTGGCAACTCCCATTACCCTTTCATTGTAATAGTGAGACATGCATACCCATGTTTATTGCAACACAACTCATAACAGCTAAATCTTGGAAACAGCATGTATGTCCATCATCAGATGAATGGATAAAGAAAATGTGATATTTACACACAGTAGAATACTACTCTGCCATAAAGGATAAGTGAGTCATTTGTAGGAAAACATATGCCTTGAGACCATAATGTTAAGTGAAATAAATCAGAGAATCAAGCTTAAATGTCACATGGTTTCTCTTATATGAGAAACCCAAAGTACACATAAATTAAAGAGCAAAATAAAAGATAATAGGAAGTAGGGAGACATCTCTTAAATGGGGAGGAGATCAGGAGTTGGAAGGAAGGGAAAGAGGAGGAAAAAAGGACTTAGGATGTGTTATGTATATGAACCAACTCCACACAAGGATGTAAACATTATGTACTGCAAACATGTACTCATTATTTTTTTAAATGTACTGAGAAGAAAGCAAGAAAGGAAGTACACATTCAGATGTTTAGGTTCAGAAAAATCCACAGACTGGGAGAGTAGGATATGTAATGAAGACTTAGGCACTCTGGAGTATGTAAATGATTGACGTGTGTGACTTTGGCAAAAGACGTGCAGCCCAGATGGAAAATGAGCAGTGGATGTCACCAGCAAGTCACAGAAGGTAAAGTCTTGGAAGCAAGCAAATAGCAGAGGCTTACTGCCATTGTCCATAGGAAATCCAGGTTAAAACAGTGGTGAAAATATGGAAAGAGGTAACTTCTGCAGTTTGCTTGTAGGAATTTCATTCAGAAGAAGAACCAACCAGAAGAAGCAAATACTAGGTTCTAGTAAAGTTTTAAATTCACATACCCTAGGATGCAGCGGTTAGAAACACAAGTTGTGGTGTCATGTATTGTTACTACTTCACTTTGCTTCTAATGCTGCTTTTACCAGAAAACCTGTTGTGTCTTTTAGGATCGTGTTTGCTGACTTCTTCATAATGAATCTCATCCTCTGGGGAGAAGGATCATCAGCAGCCATTCCCTTCGGCACACTGGTTGCCATACTGGGCCTTTGGTTCTGCATATCTGTGCCTCTGACATTTATTGGCGCATACTTTGGTTTTAAGAAGAATGTAAGTTTATAGATGCTAACTTATGCAGTTGAATTTCAGCTGTAGAAATATTCCACCTTGAAAGATATTATAAAAATATCTTAACAGTTGTGAATTTGTCTTACAGAATCTGGACTTCATAGAAAATTCTTAAAATACTATTATTAGGCCAGTCATAGTGATAGGAAGTACTTTGTGGGGCTGAGGCAGGAGACCTGCAAGTTAGAGCCCAGCCTAGGCAACTCAGCAACTTAGCAAGACCCTGGTTAAAAGTGCAAAAAGGTCTAAGGGTGCAGCTCACTGCAAAAGCCCTGTGTTCAGTCCCCCGTATTGTTAAAACAAAACCCCCCACTAATATTAGGGATGGAGTAAAGAGGTATTACGGGTATATTCTTAGATTTTAGAGTTTTTCAAATAAATGGAAACTAATAGATTAATTGGAAAAGAAATGCTGATATAAACCAATGAGAACTGCCTGGTGTGGTGGCAGATGCCTGTAATCCCATCACTCGGGAGGCTGAGACAAGAGGATTGTGGCCAGCCTGGGCTACATAGTGAGTTTAAAGCCAGCCTAAACTACATAGCAAGACCCTGTCAGACAGACAGATAATAGATAAGTGGTTGGGAAAATAAATAAATGAAGACTTTGAATTTTTGATGTTATGTACATTATTAGCTCTTTTACTCTAAAAATGTGTCTATTTTTCCTAAGTAGAAGTGTCACTAGTGCACAGTACTTAACTATCTTAACAAATGCCGCAGTTTAGGGAGTAAATATGTAAGAAAAGTGACCACAAAGTAAGATTAACGCTTTTTTTGATGCATGGCTTTGAAGTAAATTGTACATGCTTATTTCCTAATATTTGATTTTAAGGAAGACTATAGACAAAGCTCAGTCTTTCATTTCTTTTTCTCTCCATCCCTCCAGTCTACCATTCATTCTTTGCTGGGTCCTTCTACCCTCAGGCTAGGAAGAAAATAAGAATATATTTTGTCTCATCACCATCTTTCTCCTACTGCCTTCTCTGTCTCTCCTCCTTCTGAAAGACATCAAATCCACAAAGTTAAAAGAAGTAACGTGACAGGGGCTGGGGGAATAGCTCAGTGGTAGTGTTTGCTTAGCACGAAGGAGGCCCTGGGTCCCAGCTCTCAGACCAAGGAAGAAGGTAAGGGGCGGGTGCATTTAGGGAGCACGTCCAAGAGTGACTCACAGGGGCTAGCCTGGCCTCGTGGTCTCCATGCACCTGGCACCGTGGTCTCCATCCACCTGGCACATCAGGACTCTCCAATTTTTCAGTTCTCTGGCACTAGTTTAAATATTTTAAATTTATGTATTATGAATAGTAAACCAACAGAGTTAGAACTTTTAAACATTATGTAAATTGGGCTGGGGATTTAGCTCAGTGGTTCTGCTTCCTGCCTCGCAAGCGCAAGGTCCCGAGTTCGATCCCCGGTACCAAAGAAAACAAAACAAAACATGTAGATTAAGTGTAAAAATTTTTAAATTAATCCTACTTTAGAAGTTAAAAATGGTTTGCATTGAAGAATAATTTGGTTATCTGCCTGAACACATGTGTATCTGCATATAAAACAATTAGTCTGTGGAAATCCAGTCTCAATGAAAATAGGTTTTAAATTTTAGTTTATCATCACAAAAACTGTGGAAGAATGTTTTTGAGCTTTTTCACATGTATATTCCCCTCTCCCCATGTAGGGATGTTTGGAACTTTAGGTTGCAAGTATTTTTATACTACCGCCTAGTGTGTCCTAAAAGGGAGAATAATTGAGATCACCCGTACCTTATGGTTATAAAGCTTCATATAGCCTTTCATTGCCTTTTTCATGTTCTTGACTCTTAGTAAAATTGGGCAATTTAATAAAGATGTCATTGCCCACCTCCAGATTTTAAAAAATGTTGAAAAAATTTCAGAACCATCTGATTTCTTACAGTAAGTATATAATTAAAATGAAAAACCTAGCTCTACCTTTTTATTAACTATTATTTTCCAAGTACTATATTCTCTCCTGCATATTTCTTACTTTGTCTAAAGCCATTAATCACTGGCTACCTGCTGAAAACAGTGTTGACTCGTTCCAGTAGACAGACTGGGTATTGTACCTGATGGTGTCTGGTTCATTGCTTCTAAATACAAATTTCAGTTTGATGGCTTAAGTAGACTTTCATTGCCATTAGTGTCAGCATGGAAGCTGAGAAAAAGCAGGCCAATAATCTTGTACTGAGAAAAATTTTGAAAACAGATATGTAATTATGAATCCTTTCTTTCTTCCTTTCCTGAAGGCCATTGAACACCCAGTTCGAACCAATCAGATTCCACGTCAGATTCCTGAACAGTCTTTCTATACAAAGCCCCTGCCTGGTATTATCATGGGAGGGATTTTGCCCTTCGGCTGCATCTTTATACAGCTTTTCTTCATTCTGAATAGCATTTGGTAAGCTAAGGATGAAGTCTTACTCCTGTTACCATTATATGTAATACTTAGGGGGGGTTTTGTTTGTTTTGCTTTTGTTTTTAGTCTAGATTACTGTTTGTATCTTCGAAATGTAAAGCAATTCTCTAACTTACAAAAATTGTAACAGCCAAAGGTTATTTTATCTTTCCTAGGATAAAGAATAATAGTGACCTTAAGATAAAGAATAGGATAAAGAATAATAGTGACCTTAAGTGAAATAATTCGGACATATATGTTTAAATACCACATTGTTTGTCTGGTGTGAGAAACTGAATGTGGAAATAAGGACTGAGATGTATAATGGATGTTGAGAAATGGGAAGGGGAACGAAGAAAGGAAGGGATAAGAAAAGAAATGAAAATAGAAGGAAAAAATGGAAACAAAGCTTTTGTACATAGGGGAGGAATGGGATAAAAGTTATTTTAAAAAGAATAATAGTGATAACAGCTAATATTAATCAAAAGCTGATTCTTCATCCTATTTAGTTTTTATAACTTTTCAGAATTCTAACATAGATATTATCTCATTTTAGAGAGATGAAAATGAGGTTTTGGAGGTTAAGTAATTATGCCATACAGCTGCCATGTGACAGGAAGTTAACCTGAGTCTCTCTAGACCCGTATTTATAAATAATCTGCATGCTCTCGAGAGAGCCTCTGCATGCCTGTTACAGGCATCGGAGCACGAGTTGATCCAGGTGACCTTTGCATCCTTTCAGTCCCACCATGCCTTCATTCTCTGATTTTGTGTTCCCGTGGAGAACTTGTAGTTAATTTTGAGATACTCTATTACATGTGCACATGTATCTTATAGTAGTATATTATGTCATTATTAGATTACCTTAACGAACGTTACAGACAATACCAAGATTTGAAGTAGCATAAAATTAGAATGACATTTGAGCTTTTTAGTGATTAGAATATTTCTCAGTTACAGTAATGTTCCAAATTCAACTGATTTTTAACATGGGTGATTAGAAACCATATGTATCAGTGCAACCTTTTCCAAGTTTGTCTGCCTTTCCATTAAGTTTTTATCAAATATGTCTGACTCCCCAGTAGGCAAGTAGACCAACCATACTGAAATGAAAAGGAGTTTCAGGGTCTACCTGATCAAAATGTGAAAAACCCAGTGACATGGCCATATCCTTCCTGTTCCTGCACACACACACACACACACTCACACACACACACACACACACCCATACCATCTAAACCTATGAAAGTTGAACTTGTTTGGTTAGTTGGAGGAAAAAGCAACTTTTTCTCAGTTCAAGAAAAATGAAACTGTGTCATTTAGTATGTTAGAGAGAAAATGTTTATAGTTTCATCTTGATGTGTTTGATTGTAGGTCACACCAGATGTATTACATGTTTGGCTTCCTGTTTTTGGTGTTTATCATTTTGGTTATCACATGTTCTGAAGCAACTATACTTCTTTGTTATTTCCATCTATGTGCAGAGGTATGTATTAACAGTGCACTTGTGTTAATTCATAGACAGTATTTATAACTTTGGCATATTGCAACTTGACTGTTACTGAGATAGTTTCTTTTTTAAAAATAAATTTTATTTTATCCCATTCCCACCCTCAAGCCCCCTCTCCACCCATGTACAAAAAATGTTTCCATTTTTTCCTTCTGTTTTCATTTTTTTCTTGTCACTTCCTTTCTTCCTCCCTACTCCCTTGTTCTCTTTCCCATTTGAACACTTTCTTCCCATTTCCCAACATCCATTATACATCTCAGTCCTTATTTCCACGTTCAGTTTCTCACACCAGAGAAACAACACAGTATTTAAACATGTGTGTCCGATTTATTTATGAATAATTTCTGAAAATACGTGTTTATCATAGAAATTGGCCTATATTCTTTTTTTTTTTTTTTTTTTGTATCAGAGATCAAACTCGGGACCTTGCACTTGTGAGGCGGGCAGTGGAACCACTGAGCTAAATCCCCGGCCCCTGCCCTATATTCTTAAATTGAATGTGGCCTTCTAGGATTGAGTGAAGTCTAGTTTGGTCTATTTATTTAGAGTTTTGGGGGTTTTTTTTCAGTACTGGGGATAGAACTCAGGACCTTGGTGCTTGCCAGGCAGGTGCAGCACCGCTGATTGTTTTTGTCTTTTTTTTGGTACCAGGGATGGAACTCGGGTCCTTGTGCTTGTGCAGCAGGCAACAAAACCACTGAGCTAAATCCCCGGCCCTGTTTTTGTCTTTTTGAGACAGTCTCACTGTGTAGCCCATGCTACCCTTAAACTCACTAAGTAGTTCAGGCTGGCCTCGAACTCGTGGCGATCCTACTATCTTAGCCTCCCAAGTACTGGGATTTCAGGTATGCACCACCATGCCCAGCTTTTACTGTTAGATATTTTATATATGCTTTGCTAAATTTTCACTGTTTAGTTTTACATCTGCCTACTTAAAAATTGATATTCTGGGCTGAGGTTGTAGCTCAGTGGTAGAGCATTTGCCTAGTGTGTGAAATCCTAGGTTCAAAACCCCAGCCCTGAAAGAAAAAAAACAACAACTAAAAAGCTTCTTGTTCATAGATATTTCTAGATTCTGAGAATTTAGTAAAAATATTTTAATATAAGTGGGAAAATTCTGTGCAGTGTCTCAATGATTACACTGTAATGATTACATTCATGGCAACACCAAATTGATGACATTCATATGTAATATAGTTGATTTTTAAAGATTTAGATGTTAAATCCATTCTTTTATAGTTGTTTTCTACACAAAAGATAAAGTCTAACTGTTAAGCCAAGTATGATGGTCTTCAATTGAAATTAAATTCACATAACGTAAAATTAACTATTTTAAGGTGCAGAACTCACTGGTGCTTACACATTTGCTGTGTTGAACAACCAGCACCTCTCTGTGGTTCCAAAATAGTCTCATTCCCCTTCCTCACATAAAACCATTTCCTTCTTCCCACAGACTTTGACAATCTTTACCAGTCTGGATTCTGTCTCTGGAAGATAAACTATTCTGGTTACTTCTTATAAATACAATATATGGTCTTTTAGTGCTTGGTTTCTTCCACTTAGAATACTTTCAGGGTTCACCTATGGTGTAGCACATATACCCTACTCTTTTTTGTGATTGAATGATACTCCATTGTGTAGGTTTAACAACATATCTTTATGTATTCATCCATTGATGGACATTTGGGTCATTTCCACCTTTTGTCTATTATAAATAGTGCTGCTGTGAGCATTCATGAATAGCAGTCTGGTTTTTTGGGTTGTTGGGTTTTTTTTCCCAGTTCTTTTGGGTGTATACCTAGGAGTGAAATTGCTTTGTCCGATATTCTTTGTTTAACGTTTTGGAGAACCACCATTTTACATTCTCACTAGTGATGTCCAAAGGTTCTAGTTTCTCTAAATCCTTGGCTACACTTACTTTCTGTGTGTGTGTGTGTTTTAGTTTGTTACTATAGCTGTCCCAGTGGTTATGAAATGATATCTCATTTTGATTTGCATTTTCCAGTGACTAATGATACTGAGCATCTTTTCTTGTATGGATTGTATATGTTCTTTGGAAGAATGTGTACTTAAGTTCTTTGCCCATTTTTAAATTGAGTCAATTGTCTTTCTGTTGAGTTGTAAGCATTCTTTATGTGTTCTAGATGTAGGCCTTTATCAAATACATGATTTACAAATATTTTCTCCCATTCTGTAGGTTGTGATTTTCACTTTCTTGATGGCCTTTACACAAAAGTTTGTAATTTCAGTGAAGTCTAATTTAATTTTTTCTTCTGTTGCTCATGCTTTTGATATCATATCTAAGAATTTATTGCCAAATTCAAGATTAGGAAGATTTACCCCTATGTTTTCTTCTATATTTTACAGTTTCAACTTACATATTTAGGCCATTGATTCATTTTGAATTAATTGTTGTATATGGTGTGAGGTAGGGGTCCAGCTTCATTCTTTTGTATGCGGATGTCCAACTTTCCTAGCACCATTTGTTGCAGAAACTATTCTTCCCTCTTTGAACAGAGTTGGCTATTGTTGAAAGTCAGTCGGCCATAGATGTATGGGTTCACTTCTGAATTATCGGTTCTAATCCAGTCATCTATATGCTCACATCAGTATCACACTTTTGATTAGTAGTTATTTTGATTAGTGATCTTTGAAATACAGATAGATGAGTCTTCCAGCTTTGTTCTTTTTCAAGGTTATTTTGACCATTTGGGGCCCCTTGGAATTCCTTATGAAATTTGAGGATCAGCTTTTCTGTTTCTGGGAAAGTTTGATAGGGAAACTTGGGAAGTTTGATAGGAATTATATTGACTCCTAGCTCACTTTGGAGATTCTGCCATCTTAACCATATCAGGTCTTCCAGTTCCTGAGCCTGGAGTGTCTTCTCCCCATTTAGGTCTTCTGTAATTTCTTTCAGCATATAAATCTTTTAGCTCCTTGGTTAAATTCATCCCTTCATATTTTTATGTCTTCTTTGAGTTGTTTGTTGCTGATGTATAAAGACAAAGATGCTGGAAATACAGCTTAGTGCTGAAGGCTTGCCTGTCTAGCATGTGTGAGGCCCTAGGTTCAGTCCCCAGCACCACAAAAAATAAAATAAATAAGAAGAAAGGAAAAAAAAAACCTGTTTCTTGCATGTAGATCTCATATCCTGAAATCTACTTTCCCTCTTCCTTCCTGCCCACCATTCTTCCTTTCCTCTCTCCCCTCCCTCCTTCTTTCCTTCACTGGAACTTGAACCTAGGGACACTCTACCACTGAACAACACCCCCAGTCCTTGTTATTTTGAGACAGTCTCACTGAATTTCCGAGGCTGGCCTTGAACTTGTCACCCTCAGCCTCCCCAGTGGTGGGATTCCAGATATTCACCACCACATCCAGCTCTGCTCAATTCATTTATTACCTGTATAGTAGTTTTTTTTTCTCCTTTGGAGTGTGGGTTCTTTAAGATTTTCTAATCTTGGTTTCCTTTTTTTTTTTTTTTGATACTGGGGTTCAAACTCGGGACCTAGGCTTGCTAGGCAGGCGGCAGAACCACTGAGCTAAATCCCCGGCCCGGTTTGCTTTTTAAAATATATTATTTTTCACATATTCTAAATTGTCAGGGAAAGATCTTTTTTTTTTTTTTTTTTTTTTTGGTACCAGTGATCGAACTCAGGACCTTGCACTTGTGAGGTGCCACTGAGCTACATCCCTGGCCCAAGTCAGGGAAAGATCTTGACGTGTTCTCTTTTAGAAGTTCTCCTGCTAACCCATAAGCCACTTTATGTACACAGCATGAGGAGCTGCTTTAATCACCTCACTTGTCTAAATTGTATTAGTACTAACTAAAAATGTATTTCAGCCAGCCCTTAATAGAATAACTTTCCTGATATAGAGTTGACCAGACTTTAATGTAATTAATACTAATTTTGAACCATGTAAGCTTTTGTACATTGCTTTTCCTTGAGAATCACAAAATTTTAAGTATGTTATTACTCATAAACTGTTTAATATTTTGCCTCACATTTTTAGCCTGTTTTTAAGTAGCTCCACAACAGGTAGGAGATGCTTCTTTGTACCTTTAGTGAGGCTGGAAGTGCACAAAACTCAGTAAAAGCCAGGGGTTGGAACTGATGGCAAAAATTAGGTTTGGGGGGCTTTCACTGAAGTAATGTTTGCTCTGTAACTACATGTTATCTAATCTTGCTGTTAATTACTTTCTTCCCTACCTAGGATTACCATTGGCAGTGGCGTTCATTCCTCACCAGCGGCTTCACTGCAGTATATTTCTTAATATATGCAGTACATTACTTCTTTTCAAAGCTGCAGATCACAGGAACAGCAAGTACAATTCTGTACTTTGGCTATACCATGATAATGGTTTTGATCTTCTTTCTTTTTACAGGTAACATTATTTTTAACTAAAAATTTTTGCACAATTTATAAATATTTTCCCTTTAAAAAACCCATTGCAGGCTCCTTTTATTCAGTGCTCCTGTGCTTGGCCCTCAACACTAACTAAGCATCATGGTTTAGTGCCCCCACCTGTGCAGTTCAGTTCTGCAAAGGTGATAAAGGGGATAAAACAGAAGTCACGAGAGAAGGTGAGGCAGAGTCCATGGTGCTAGAAAGCAGAGCAGTTGGCCTGTCACCTTCGTGCTACCCCCCGCCGCCTCTGTGTGGTGTGCACATGCTCCCTGCCCTCTCCAGAGTAGGCTGTCAGGGAGCTGTTCCCGCCTAGGCCCAGTCATGGGGAGACACTGAGGAGAGGACCAGGTGAGGCCAAGAGGGCAGCCTCCAGAAAAGACAGTAATAGGACAGTCCTCATTCTGGAAGTTGGAACTAGACGTCTTAGCTCCACTCTAGAACCAAAGCACCTGACAGTATGTAATGAGTGTTAGATGGACATTGACTTTACATGTGTAAATCCAGAGTTTAATCAGAATTTTGGAGCCACATCGAATTGAATTGGTAAAAGTATTTGGTCTCTCAGCACCCTGTGTGCGCTTGGTTAACAGTTGTGGAGTGATTTAAAAAAAAATTATGGACCTTTCTCTGTCACAGGAAAGTAATATTACTCAAAATGTACATCCAAAACTGTACCCAGGATTGTCATGTATGTTGTATAAGGAACCAAAAAGGAAAAAGAAATAAATTTTTTTCCATTAGAATTGTTTGCTTTTACTCCTGCCTTAAAGCTGAGAGTGTGAGGTAGTGTGTGGCGGGCTGGCAGCAGGCTCAGTGCAGGACAGGCCCCAGGCACCTGGGTCCTTAGTGAGCCGGGCTGGGCCCAGGGTGGGCTGAGCATCTCAGGGCGCTGCGCTCAGGGTAGGCTCACAGGCATGAGTGTCCATAAATGGGCTGTAAGGTGGCAGACGCTTACAAAGCAAGGAGTTGCTATCTTTATGCCTCTGTACCTGTGTGACCATAAATGCACATGTAGAAATGGTAGCTTAGCTGTCACCTAAAGTTTATTGTTTATGGCTTTTAAGATGTCATATTTTCATTCATTATTAATCCGATTTTGTAATCCAAATTCTGGAGCCACATGGAATAGGATCAGGCAGTGAGGACATTAACTTATCCTGCGTTTCATTTTGTGGAAGGGATTTTGTTTAAGAGTAGGGAGCTGGCCATGGTGACACACATCTGTAATCCCAGCACTTGGGAGGCTAAGGCAGGAGGATTACCACAGTTGGAGGCCAGTGTGGGCTTGTAGTAAGTTCAAGGCCAGCCTGAACTGCAGAGTGAGATCCTGTCTCAAAACTCACCGAAGACAGGGAGAGAGTGGGAATGTGCAAAGGCTCTGTATTTTTCTAAGGGGACTGTGTCTGTATTTACTTGAGAACTCCAGGTTGACACCATTTGATCTCACAAAACAAAATCCATTTTACAAAATGAAAATATTCTGTAGCCCAAGAAGAGATGCCATTTTCAGTATTCATTGTGTCCTGTGGGCTTACCGGGATGGTAGTAATAAAATGTTTTTCTCAGTAAGGAAGAGTAAGAGAAGGAAAAGGACAAAACTGGAGATGATGTGGTGGTGCCAGTCTGGTCCCCTATAACTGCTCTTCCGTCTTGTGTGTAAGGGAAATAAAACACTCCCCTACCTAAAAGTTTACACATTTTCCTCATCCTAAGTATATTCTCCTCTCATTCTAATTCTTGCCAACCACAAGATCATTTAAACACATTTGTTTCTTCACCATTGGTTTTGTAGAATTAACCCCAGCCTCTCCTTGAGCCTCCATGACCCTTTGGAAGCACCCAAGGTGCCCCTGTGTGTCCTCCAAGGTGCGCTGGGGCCTGGCACCCAGGGCCTCTCGTGGCCGCGGTTAGGACCAGTCACCCTCACACTTCCAGAGGTCTCTCGGTTTAGAGAATCTCCTGTATTGCTGCTCTTCCTTGCTTTACCTTTAAGACAATGTTGAAAAGCAGTTGGGACTTGAAATGTAAGCCTTGTACAGGGTAGGAGGTGTATCTGCCCCCTTCTGTGTGCATATGGGTTTCTCAGAGGCTAGTCCTGGATAAATGGTATGTCTCAATTTATTTTAAATTATGTTAGGCAGTTTTATAACTTAGTGTATATTCTTTTACAAAACAGTCTCTGAATCTAAAAGTGTACTCCATTTGAAACCAGAAAAGGCCACACTCCTTGAGACGGTCACTTAACTCCTTTCAGCTTCATTTTTGTCACATTGAAAAGTCTCCCCAACTAACATTCAGATTTTTTATTTCTAGTTTGATGAAGATCCCTGAAAATAAGGCGTATATTTTTTGCATGAATTGTCTCCTTTATTCTGCATAACAGTATACAGAGACGGCTAGGGCCAATAAATTTCTACTGGAGATGTCGGTCATCTCATCTAAGGACCAACTGCGCGGAGCGCCCTGTGCTCTGGCACCAGGCCCCATCACTTATCTGGGGGACATCCTCCTTGCTGTGTCACTTGCCAAAACCTTGGCTTTGCATTTTTCTCTTTTAGTGCAATTCTTTAAAAACTGATAACTTCCAATAACTGTACTTGGGAAGTATCTCCTATTATTCTGTGAATCTGAGTAATTAAAAGTGTATTTGTTTGGTTTTGTTTTGTTTTGTTTTTTGGTACTGGGGATTGAACTCAGGACCTTGCACTTGTGCGGCAGGCGCCGGCACCACTGAGCTAAATCCCCAGCCCTTAAAAGTGTATTTATAGTGCTGGGGATTTGGCTCAGTGGTGCCACCGCCTGCCTTCCAAGCGCAAGGTCCCGAGTTCAATCTCCGGTACCAAAAAAAGTGTATTTGTACCATACCTTGAAAATATTTTAGTAGCAATTCCATTTCGTGATAAAATACTCTTAAACAGGAAGAGAAATTTGGGATTCTTTTTGTTTTTTAACTCAATCTTTTGTATGTAGTAAGGAAAATAGTATGTATTATGGAAAGCTTAGGTAATCTTACAGTATAAAAATTGTATCTGTTTTTGTAAGAAATTTGATTTGAAGTAGTTTTATATTTTTTAGAAAGCCATGGATCTGGTATTTTCCTGGCCATTGATAGCTTAGAGTTTGGGGATTTTTTTTTTTAAAGGAACCAGTCATTTAAAATGTGCATGTTGGAGGGCCGAGGATTTAGCTCAGTGGTTCCGGCACCTGCCACGCAAGCACAAGGTCCCAAGTTCGATCCCCGGTACCAAAAAAAAAAGTGAATGTTGGTATAAATTATAAACTTTGTTTGAAAATGTATTTATTTTTGTTTTTTCTTTTCTAGGAACTATTGGCTTCTTTGCATGCTTTTGGTTTGTTACCAAAATATACAGTGTGGTAAAGGTTGACTGAAGAAGCCCAGTGTGTCCAGTAAAAACAGAAATAAAATTCTTCATCAACAAAGACCTGTTTTTGTCACTACCTTGGGTTTTATCAGACTTATTGGCCTAGTAATCCTACAGAAACAACATACTTCTACATACACCTCTTCCCATACACCTGTCCCCACAAAATGTGTTTTTGACACTAAAGCATTTGTATTGTGATTTGATTTAAGTATATATTCAGTTGTTCTCGATGAGGAGCAAATTTAATAAATATTATGTGCATTTGTAAATATAATAGCTATAAAGTTTTCAGTACTTTTAATGGCAGAATAGAGGAGGCCATAATACTGGTGTAATGCAGGACAGTTAATTGTAAATAGGATTTTCTAGGCTCGGTAGGTGGAAAGAATTATTTTTCTTTGAAGGAAATAACTTTTTATCATGGTAATTTTGAAGGATGATTCCTATGATGTGTTCATTGGGGGGAATGTAACTTTTAAAAATCTTTGGTTGTAACTGTTCATATCTTCTTAGTTTTCTGTGTTGACTTCATTATTCCCATGGTATTGGCCTTTTAAACTATGTGCCTCTGAGTCTTTCAATTTATAAATTTGTTACCTTAATAAATATTGTAAAAACATCTTCATTGCATCCTTACCTGTTATATGTTCAAGGAGCTCATGTAAATACAAATCTATTGATAAGGGTGTTTTAAGCTGATTTGTAGTGTTTTGTCAGATTTATCAAATTTTGTTCATGTATATCACTGAGTTTTGATCTAAATGAAATTAGATCTAAATTTCATTTCACTGTAATTTCAGTCTTTTGGGCTTTGGGTCAAGTCCAGAAGTTTCCCTCTGAGGCAGTAACATAAATTTAGTCAGGTAAATGAGGTAAGTCTGGTACTTACTATGGGCCTTCCATACATTGTTGTCCTTAAGGATTTTATATTTTTGAGTTTTTCAAAATATAGTACTTTTTATTCTTTTAAAAATTGGGTTTTATGATCTGTACATTGGTGGTGAATAGCAAATCTACATCTTTATGATTACATTGTTTTAATTTGGATTTCACAGATTTTTTTTCAGAAAGCCAAGAAATCACTACTGCTTTTTCATATTCATCTGACTGAAATCTATGAAAAATGTAGACATTAGAGATGATTTCAGAGATATTAGTCTCCTTAAGTCTGTGAAACTATTTGTATTAAGAGGCTCACTGCTTGCTGCTTATGAGAACAAATCAGACATTGTCATTAAACTTAGAACTAAAATTTCTAGCTGTTGTTTATATGATTTTGCTGGGTTCTTACTGAGTAATTTTCTATCACTATCTTTAAAAACGAACTGACCTATAAGTTTTGGAGCTTGAGTTATTTTGAATCTCATACAGAAGGGTTAAAATTCCTTATAAGATTTTTTAGTATCTTTTGCAGTGTAAAGGTAGCATTGAAATAGACTGGTTGACCAAAGGTTTTACTTTACAAAAACAAACTGTTGATTCAGATACTAAGGTTAGTTTTGTTGATCAAAGTTAAGTTACTTTAATTTTTCCTTCAGTGAACAATGAATGATTAAAAGTCAGCTTTGGGCCAGGGATTTAGCTCAGTGGTTTCGCCACCTGCTGCGCAAGCGCAAGGACCCGAGTTTGATCCCTGGTACAAAAAAAAAGTCAGCTTTATTTTGGTCTTGGGGATATTTGCATAGATTTTACCAGTTGAGCATCTTAATATGAAAATTAGAAATCCAAAACTTTCTGAGCATCATGTCATTGCTCAAAAAGTTTTGGATTTCTGTATAGCTCAGTGGTAGAGTGCTTATTTAGCATCCCCAGTGCTCCAGGTTTGATCCCGGGTCCAAAAATAATTTTTTTAAAAAAATTTCAGAACATTTTAGATGTTCAGATTAGGAATGCTCAACCTGTATAAGTACTAAAGGAAGGACTGGAGATGAACCTCAGTGATAGAGCATTTGCTTAGCATCTCCAAACCCTTGGGTTCAGTTTCCAATGCCACACACAAAAAAGGAAATTATTTAGAATGAGGATAGGAATGACAAGGACAGTGCAACAGTGAGGAGGGCAGTGGAGAAAATGGCCTCTTCTCTGTGACTTTGGTCAGGACCATCTTGAGGTCAGCTGCTGTGATCTGCTTAGGAAGTTCTCCAGGAACATGCACCCTGCTTCTGGCCAGTGAGGTAGACCCTGGCCTGCTGACCCTTTTCCTTAGTTGAAATGTAGCCCAGAACAGACCTGGTCATGTTGGGTTGTGAGCTGTGAGCATCTGAGAACCCCAGGGACATCTTTTCCATGCGCCCTCATAGCTGCAAGCAGATGTAAGGAAAAGAGCACATGTAGTGAAGGCCTGGAAATGAAGTAACTGCTGGAAGTGTGTTAGATTTATTCCTTCTGTCTCCCAGCATCGTTTCTAGAGATCTAGACATTCTGCAGGACTGTCCTGAGCGCTGTTTAAGAAAGTGGCATTTTGGGCCGGGGATTTAGCTCAGTGGTGCTGTCGCCTGCCTCGCAAGCACAAGTTCCCTAATTCAATCCCCGGTACCAAAAAAAAAAGAAAGTGGCATTTTGTCTGTAGCTTTCTCCTTTCCTGGCACATCAGGAAAGTTCCCCAGGCTTCCCAGCAGCACCCTGGCTGCCAGGTGTCTCAGTTTCGCGCTCCAGCTGTGTCCTCATCCTGTGCTTGCTCCAGCCTCACCTTCCTTCTTGCTGGCTTTCCAGAGTGGCTCCTCTTTCTCCTTCAGTTTTCCTTCCTTTCTTTGTGCTCAAACCCTCTCCTTGCTAAATACACTCAACTTTCTGCTACTTTATCTTGTTTTGTTTTTAGAGTCTTACTGTGTAGTTCAGGTTGGCCTTGACCTCACTATCTAGACTAGGCTGGCCTCGAACTCATGTGACCCTCCTGCCTCAGCCTCCTGAGTTCTAGGATCACAGGTGTGCACCACCACTCCTGGCTTCTGCTACATTTTAGATGGCACATAGGCCCTCTGACCTCTTCCTGTCCTCCCTGCTAGCTCTCATGTCCCTAGGATTCTGCTGGAAGTTCTGTTACTGAGGTCTCCAGTGCCCACTGAAACCCCACCCAGTGATTACTTCTCAACTTGGATTTTACTAGGTCTTTGTTGACAGGACACCCAATCTGTCCTGAAAACTTGTCCCTAAAGCCATCTTTCTCAGCCTGAGCTCGAGTCACCTTCATAATATCCCAAAGAGATTGTCAGCAACATGTCCTGGCCCTGTACATAGTCTGGAGAAGTGCACTAAAATAGGAGACACTGCTTGTCTGGTCCTCTTTCACCAGTTTCTGCCATCAGTGCCCTTTGGGGGCTCCATCTTTCACCTACTTCTCACTTGGTGTTCTCTGCCCGTTTTCATTCATTTATAATAACCATTGCCTCCATTGCCAACTGTTGCCACCTCCTTGCCTAATAATTCAAGTGGTCCTTGGGAGCCTCAAGCTCATTATGTACAGAAGTGAACTCCATTCAGGCCTTCCCTTCAACTAATTCATCGCCTGAGCTGGAGCCTCAGGTTACCTGGCACCTCCCTTCAATTAGTCACCAAGTTTTGTGACCTCCAACTCCACTACTAGGCCCGTATTAGTTAGGGTTCTCTAGAACTGAATCCATAGAAAACCTATGTGTAATTATGCAAGGGGATTTATTAGGCCAGTGGGTCTGGAGGCAGAAGGGTCCACAGTGGCCATCTGCATGCTGGAGAGCTGGAGGGTCCAGTAGCAGCTCAGGCCAAGATGAGAGCTGCAGAGTGAGGGATCAAGGGTGTAGCTCCAGTCCACATTAGAAGCTCCCTAGAGTTAAAGGTGTGAGTATGCGTTGGAAGGCTGAAGAAGCTGGACCAGTGTCCAGGGCAACAGCCTCTGGACAGGCTGAAGGAGTCGAGCTCTCCAAAAAGGCAGATTTCCATCTTTTCCTTTTTTATTCTATCCAGGATACAAGCCTCTTGGATGGAGGTGCCCATAACAAGTAGGACTTGCCTCCTCAGTTTGCTGACCTGCATTCCAGCCATGTCCACAGACACACCCAGAAGTGCGGAAGTGCGCTTTACTGATCTTTCTTAATTTTGTCAAATTGATGCATCTTTTTTTTTTTTTTTTTTGCAGTACCAGGGATCAAACTCAGGATCTTGTGCTCTAGAGGCAGGTTGTGGCACCACTGAGCTAAATCCCTGGCCCCAGACACATCCTTATTAATGATTGCTATCCACCCTTGTCAACTTGACAACCAGGCACATCTTAAGCCGTACTTCATCTCCAAATACAACAGCAAGTTCATGATTAAACCTAACATGATACAACTGTTCTGCATAGAGATGGAAACATTCCCTCCCCAGAATAGAAAGCTGTTTTTCTTTGGGTGATGCTTACTCCTTTCCTGCCACTCTATGACTTAAAGATTATAACGTAGTGCTCGCTTTGGCAGCACATACACTAAAATTGGAACAATAGATTAGCATGGCTCCTGCGCAAGGATGATGCACACATTTGTGAAGTCCATTTTTTTTTTATAACGGCACAGTTTGTGATAGCTAAATCTTGGAAATAGCCCAAATGCCCATCAACTGCTGACTGGATAAAGAAGATACAGTTTTGGCCAGTGATTTAGCTCAGTGGTTCCTCTGCCTGCCTCCCAAGCGCAAGGACCCGAGTTCGATCCCCGGTACCAAAAAAGAGAAGTTAAGAGTTTTGTTTTGTTACAGAATGGAGTACTACTCAGCCATAAAGGAAAGACAAACTAGAGACATAGCTAAATGGATGCACACTGAGGCACTCAAGCAAAATAAACAGGACACGTATAAATGCCACATTGTTTCTCTGGTGTTAGAAACTGAAAGTGTAAATGAGAAACAAACTGTATAATATTGTGAAATAGGAAGAAAATCTTCAAAGAGGAAGGGGAACTAGGCAGAGGCTAGAGGAAAGAGGAGAAAGGAAAAAAGTGAAAAGGAAAAACGCAAACGAAGCTTATGTATATAGAGAGGAGTGGAGGGGTTGAAGGGAGAGGTTGAAGGGAGGGGTTGAAGGGAGGGGAGGGGAATGGGAAAAAAATAAGAACCAAGATACATCATGTACAGGTACAAATTCCCAGTGATGAATGTGATCATAATGTATACCTAAAATGTACCAATAAACTCAAATATAAATTATGTAAATTTAACGATACTCAAGTACTAATATTAATGTTATGTTACAAAGAAAGATCTGAGATGTTATTTTGACAAAATGAGAAATGATCATGACCTTTGCAATCTGCATTTTTGTAACTGGTTATGTTATAACTGGTGTTTGTAACTATCTTCTACCCATTCTTCATTCCCTGGGACCTCAGCAGGCACCTCGGATGCAGGCCAGAAAACCGAGGTGAGGAAGTCCCACTCTAGCTCTGGGTGGCTCCAGCTACTAGGCTTCATCTGGCAGGGTGACCCATTCCTTCATTCCTGGAGGTTCTGGCCCCTTTGTCCTTCTACCGGGGTTGGGTTGTAGTTTCCTATTGACCTAATAACAACACAGTAATATTAGAAGATGCCCCAAGTCTTCAGTCCCTGACCTCTTTGCCACCAGGGACCAGTTTCACAGAAGACAATTTTTCCATGGGCCAGGGTGGGGGGAACAATTTGGGGATGATTCAAGCCCATTACATTTGTTGTTGTTGTTGTTTGTTTGTTTTTTGAGACAGGGTTTCATTATGTAGTTCAGGCTGGCCTTGAACTTACTGTGATCCTCCTCCCTCAGCCTCCTGGGTGCTGGGATTATAAGTGTGTGCCACCATGCCCACTTTTTATTTCTTAATTACTTTTAGTTTATAATATAAAATGAAGTAATTATGCAACTTATCGTAATGCAGAATTAGTGTGAAGTAATTATGCAACTTACCACAAAGCAGAATTACTGTGAGCCCTGAGTTTATTTTCCTGCAACTATACACAGCAGGCTTGGAGAATGTGAATCAACTGTTGCAGTGAACCTGTAATTTAAGTAGAACTCTTGATGTTTCCTTTCAAATGCAGCTTTCTTTTTGTTGGGAGTCTTAGAGTCTGCTGCCTTATCACTGGGTCTTTCCCCCTTTTCAAAGAAGTTGTCCAGTGACATTTGTTTCTTACTCATTTTGACTGGGGTTAGCTTGGGAGTTACCAAAACTGTGACCTTGACAAGTGTGCAACATGGGAAAGAGATAGAGTTCTATCTCTTATGTTTGCAACCAATTGATTTATTATGAGCTCTGTGCAGTCAGGCCTCTCTGCTAACGTTAATCTGTATTTGCAGCTGCTCCCCAGCACTAGCATCACTGCCTCAGCTCCACCTCAGATCATCAGGCATTAGATTCAAAAGGAGCACAATCTAGATTCCTCACGTGCATAGGTCACAGGAGGGTTCTTGCTCCTATGAGAATCTAATGCTACCACTGATCTGACAGGAAGTGGAGCTCAGGCAGTGAAGGGAACAACCATGGGGAGCGGCTGTAAATACAGATGAAGCTTTACTCATCCACCTCTTGCTCCCTGCTATGCAGCCTGGTTTCTATCAGACCACAAACCGGAAACTATCTGTGGCCCAGACAATCCCTCCCTTAAACAACATTATTTATTTTCTCAGTGCTGGTGGCCAGAAGTCCAAGTTCAAGATGACAGTAGGTTTGGTTCTTCCTGAGGCCTCTCTTGCTTGTTGGTGGCCACCTTCTTTGTATGTCCAAATTTCTTAAAAGGATGCCAGTAAGACTGACTAGGCCCATCCAGATTAACTAATTTGACCTTAATTATCCTTTAAAGGCCCTATCTTCAAATATAGTCACATTCAGAAGTCCTGCAGTTAGGGCTCCAACATATGAATGGGGGGAGGGACGAGACTCAGTTTAGCTCATGATGATGCCCTTTCTTCTAATGCCCAGTCAGAAGACTGTGGGTACGCACATCTGTAGTCATCTCAGCTGCTCAGGAGATGGAGCTGGGAGGATTGATGGAGCCCAAGTGTTCGGGACCACCCTGGGCAACAGAGACCTTATCTCAAAATATAAATAAAATAAAACAATGAGGGTCCATTTAATGAAACACAAAGAATAGTTTGGTTCTCTTTCCTTTCAATACCAGGATCCTTTCCTCACAAGTCAAAGCCATCCGTTAAACCAAATGTCACCGGGGAATCATTCTTGGGTCACAGTTACATCGCTGATGTCTGCTGGGGAGACATGACTGGATCTGGGGTGCCCTCCTCTGGCCATGGCTCCAACCTCTGCCGGGAGCAGCCTGCTGGTCTACAAGGCAACAGGCACCACCCTTCTCTGAGGAGGACTGGAGCCCTCAGAGGATTAAAGGCTCCTTCGGGGTTGGGTTTGTATTCCATCTCCAGATGATTATTTTGTTTGAGAAGTCCTGCTTTTCCTTTGATCATAGTTGCTCAGGGGGGAAAAAAAATGAACCTTAGCTGTAGGTTTGGAAAGGTTTTATAAACTCATTATAAAGATCTCTTGCTTCATACGTTTTGATACAGTTATATATTAGGTGCCCCCTCACCCTGTGAAATCATGAGTAAGCTCTCTGGGGACAGCGCCCCGTCTTACTCATCTTGGTTGCCATGGTACACACAGGGGGTAGCCATGTCCTTTCGGATTTAAGAGATTAATGCTTCCAAATCTTCCTCCTTTGTCACTTCAGAATTTTCCCAGTTATGTCATTTTCTCAGTCCCAACCTTTAGCTAATTGGATAATCCAGACAATGCCAATAAATAGAGTGATCTTAGTAGTGTTATTTAAGATTAGCATTTTAAGTTTTAGAGTAGGAAATCAGTGCTTTAATTGAAAAGGGTGATTCTAAAGCGTGACATTTCAGTAATGGGACAATTTGGAGGAAGCAGGTGGACGCAGCCCTTTCTGTAACCATCACAGTGCAGATGCTGCACAGCTGGCTCCCAGGTGCAACCCAGGTGTTGCCATCCAGTCACAAATGGGCACCTGATGACTGCTCAGCTGTATTTGACTTGAAAATTACCAACCTCAAATCTGTGCAGTCAATATCTTATACTTTTCACAGGCTTTTACATATGCTATCTAAAATTACTAAGGCTATAAATCACCAACATTTTAAGTTATTAAGCATTATAGGTCTTAAAGGCTTATTTTTGAATGATTAGTTTTAGAAGGCTTTGGCAAGGCCTGTGTTAGATTTTTGTTGATTTATTTTTGCACTGCTGGGAGTGGATCCCAGGGCTTCATACACACTAGGCAAGTGCGCTACCCTAGTGCATGCTTTTGTTTTTTAATAAACTTAATAAATAATAAAAAAGCTTGATTAACAGAATGAGTTCCTCATCTTCTGCCTATGAACAGCAGGATATTCTTGTACTTCATTCATATGTAAATCTATGCCATTAAGAAAATGTTTTTCCAAAGTTTTACTCCTATAGCCCAAATAGATGGTGACCATAAATTCCCTGCCTACAATAAGATCAATATTAGGAATTAATGCTTTTCTTCTATTTTTATTTTGATAGAATCTGATTCCTTCTACTGATTTGCTTTCTCCTTAACTGTGTCATTTAAAATCTAAACACTAAACATCACTGCTTCTGCACATTCCTCTGGCTTTGGGAACTCAACTGAATTTCTTTAGCTTGCTCATTTGAACTCCAAATCTACATGTTCACATCTGATTATCTTTTTTTCCCTTTTGTTCTTGGATCCAGTGATTACTTGGCATCCTCATTAATAAAGAATTATTTAACTTTGTAAAGAAGAAAACATGGAATCAGGCATAATGGCACAAGCCTGTAATCCATCACTCTGCAGGCTGAAGCAGGAGGATTGAAAGTATGAGCTTAGCCTGGACAACTTAGCAACTTAGCGAGACTCTGTCTCAAAATAAAAAGCTGAGGGTGTTCCCCAGTGGGAAGGCCTGAGTTCAACCCCCAACGCCAAAAAGAGGGAGAAGGAGAAGGAAGGAGAAGAAAGAGAAGAGGAAAGAGGAAGGAGAGGAGGAGAGAGAAAAGGGGAGGGAGAACATGATTCTAAAAAGTCCTTATTTCTGGGCTGGGGATTTAGCTCAGTGGTTCCACCACCTGCCTTGCAAGCACAAGGACCAGAGTTCAATCCCCAGTGCCAAAAAACAAAAGTCATTATTTCCTTTGAATATTTTTACCAAAAACTAGTCACACGAACGGCACTGACTATGCTAAACATCTCTGTAAGAGGTCATAGGTCATTGTTCAAAGTGCAGTTCATTGGGGACCTACGGAGAGAAGCATGGTCAGGGTGGCAGGAAGACCTTACAGCTTGGGTCAGAGGGAGGGGCTCCTACAGTGGTCAGGACAAAGTGGTCAGGGAGTCAGGTGTGTGGTTTGTGCAGAACCAACATCAGAGGCAGCATTGCTGGTACTGATGGTATCAAGTCAGCGTAAAGCTCCACATCCTACTGCAATCATTTTGTTTATCTACTGTACACTGGGAAAGTGGGTGTCGGGCACAGGTCAGGGTGACTCCAAGGTCATCGTGACAGCTGTGGCTCAAGATGGCTGCTGGCCACATGTGAGCTGCAGCAACACTGTGCATAAAGTAGGCGTGTGTTCATTGGTTGAAATGAGGAATTTTGATGATAATTGATATTGATTTTTAAATATTTAAATTATTGTTTAATGACTTAAAGACACCATTTCAATATTTTGTTTAGCTTTCAGATTTCCAGCATGTGCTATTTTGATTCTGTAAAATTATGCATTTTCGTGTGTATCCAGCAACATTGTCTTGTACACTTGTGCTATGTTCATTGACAGTTGTTAAAACAGATCAGCACTGGCAGAACTTGGCCCGCTCCTCTCTACACTTAGTGTGAACTGCTACCCATGGAACCAGCCCAAACAGAAAGCTACAAAGAGGCTAATTGAAATCAGAATGCTGGGTCACTTCTCATTCAAACAAAACAGATGGGCCTTCTTACTGCACTTCTGTCAAATTTGGGGGGGATGATTAAAAGCGTTTTTAACTCCCACACATGCCTACTTGCTCCTTAAAGGAATTTCACATAGCAACTGAAATGCTGGGGTGGGGGAGGGAGGGCTCATGAACAGAAGAGCTTATTCCCTTTTATTTCAAAGGTTTAAGGAAAAGCATTTTAGCCAACCTGGGTGGCGTATGCTTATAATCCCAGCATTTGCATTTGGGAGGCTGAGGCAGGAGGATCGATAGTTCATAGTGAGTTCAAAGCTACATAGTGAGTTCAAAGCCAGTTTGAGCTACATAGTGAGGCCCTGTCTCAAAAAAAAAAGTCATTTTAACAATCTTCAGGTTTTGAAGTTTAAATTTATACTCTGAATATTTAATTTTAACAGCCTTTTTTTTTTTTGTACCAGAGATCGAACTCAGGACCTTGAGCTTATGAGGCAGGCACAGTGCCACTGAGCTAAATCCCTGGCCCATGGATATTTAATTTTAATTTATTTTAATTCAGCTTTTCCCCCCTTTGGAATAGGTACTCTGTACATGGCACGTAGTTCAAAATGTGCCATAGGCTATAGAGAGAAGTGAGACTCTTGTCCTCCAATCGCCATGGTCTGTCCCCTGTTACTCATCTCCTAGGTATCTTGAATCTTCCTTTTTTTAACTTATGCACTTGAAGCCTCTTCTTTGGATGCCTATTTAATTGACAGTATTTATCATATTTGGTTTCAAAATTGATGTTGAAGTTTTTTAGAAAGAACCATGGAGACGGTATGTGGAGAACGTTCATCAGATTAATCCGAATTGCTGCTGGCAGTGATGGAATGACATCTCTGAGCTATGAGAAACCTGTCAGCTCTGATGTATAGTAAACCCATAAGCCACTAGCTGGGACCCAACCCACGGGGAGAAGTGAGGGCACTCAGAACCTCGAGGAGGAAACTCTCTGGATCTGCACCACCCCGGCTCAGTCCACGGTGACAAAACTCTGATCCCAGCTAATCGGTGCAGCACCTTATGTTACACAGTGCCACCCAGAAACGCGGCCTCTCTGAAAACCACCAGAAAAGCCACCTGCTGTTCTGCTGTGAGGTGCAGTTGCCAGTTCGCTGCAGGTTCGGCCTGTGGTGTTCCCGGCTTCCTCCCCTGCCTTGAAAGCTCATCAAAAAGTCCTTGGAGGGCTGGGGATTTAGCTCAGTGGTTCCACCGCCTGCCTCACAAGCACGAGGTCCTGAGTTCAATCCCTGGTACCAAAAAAAAAAAAAAAAAGTCCTTGGAGGAGTTACGAAGAAGTTTATTTCTACCTTAGGTGTGAATATTTTTTTTCAATGCTGGGGATCAAACCTAGACCCTTGCACACTACAGGCAAGCACTCTATCACTGAGCTGGACACTCAGCCCACTTTAAAAAATATTACAGGGCAGCATCTTTTAAATGTGTAAGAGTGGAATGAGAAGTGCTTTGTTTTCTATTAAAACAACAATAAAAGCAGCCCAAGGCTCAGTGTGGAGTGCATTTCCTCTCAGCGTCCACGACATTGCTCCACCAGGAAGCTGCCTCCTCTCCTCACCCGGAAGCGGAAGCAGAAGCAGAAGCGTGGCTGTTGCTAATTGGATGGCGCTGGAGCTGCCCAGCCCAGGAGGGTTGGAAGAGACTGGCCCTTTGCTACTACCGGAGCTGAGGTGAGGAGGAGCCAGGTGCCCTGGTGCCTCAGAGCACAACCCCTTCAGGTCTCCAGGTTCCAGCAATTCCCAAACCTTCCCTCTACAGCCCCCCCTGAGTCCCAGGAGGCTTCGGTCCCCCCAACACCCACCTCAAAGGTGGCAGAGGGCAAAGGTCCCTAAGGAGAGAACAGACCTCACACTGCACCTGCAATTGCCTTCTTCCATTGGAAGATGTCGCCTGCTTTCAAAGCCCTGGGAAATCTGTAAAATCTACCTTAATTCTTTCTGATTTACATTTATATTCATATATTCAGTCTTTAGGGCGCCATAGTTATGTGTGAATAAATACATGAGGAATCCTGTCTGCAAGTGACAAAGATACAATGGGTAAAGAGGCCATTGTACCATAAGCCGCGATTATTCCTTTGTAATATTGGAGTTAAGCAAATACAGTGGTTTGGGATTTACAATTTCTATACAGGTTTTCTATGTTTAGACCTTCTATACATCATGTGCATTATAAAGAGTAACACATTATTCTTTGTTTTCCTCAAAACTGTAAGGTAGCCACTATGGGAAGGAGAGGGGTTGGAGGCAGGCGTCACTGACAGAGATGACTGTCTCAGGAGTGGACCCGTAGTTCATTTTGAGGAAGCGAATTGCTGATCGGTGGTGGTGAAGGTTGGGTGTCCAGTCAAGGAAAGGGACAGTGTGGGAAAGAGTCTGGAGGTTGACCAAGCAGTTCTTATTGACGGGACCTGTTAGTTGTCGGGCAGATAGAAAACACCTACGAAGTATAGGAGAAGGTGTGAAGTTCAGGGAGGGCAGGGAATCCGCCCCCTGCTCTCTTAAAAGAGCCAAGTGATTCTCTGTTGAAACGGAGCTCACAGTGTGGCCCTCGGTTCGCTCCACGTGCTTTTGTGTCTGCTCGGGTAGGAGAGGAAGTCAAAGCCACCATATTTTGTGAACATCTGTGAAGCATGAGAAGGGAATCATCCAGAGAAATTCGATGCTGAGGGGGAAAGTTCCGGGACTCTCAGTCTGTCGGCAAACTGCTCTCCTTGGACGGGCCAGCGGTCACCTGAACTCCTTCCTGTCTCCAGATGGAATCTGATGAGCTCCTCTGGCAAAGGTAGGTTTTGGAAGTAGCCTGGGGCCCGGGGACAAGGCCCGAGGCTCCTGGTGGAAGGCAACTGAAGTAACATCCCTACAGGTTCCCTGTGTGTGAGGAACTGCATTTGGAAGTCCTCAAGGCTAAGAAGGACACCCCCTGATAGCACAGGCTTCTGACCTGTGGCCCACTAGGAGGCAGGAGATATATTTTATAATTTCTTGGCTTTCTGGAAGATTTCCAGGTGTTGCTGCTGGGCTTTGGTGACTAGTTGCTTTCCTCAGGAAAGAGGGTCCAGTGAACACCTATTTCACATAGAAATTAGGGCTTTCTAGGAAATAAAGATTCCTCCCTTTCTCTTTGCCATATTGTTTTCTGCTTCCCACTCCCCTTCAGCAAAAGCCTCCAAAACTCCTCATAGGCATTTCTGTGAATGGGAAACATTGGGTCTCAGTTATTCCCCAAGTTCTCCTATCTGTACACAATTGTAAACTAGTCCCATCAAAGACAGTCAAAGGTGCACCTTTACCTTCACCCCATAGGACCTGGAAATTCTAATCAGTCAAGAGGAATCCCTAGCATTTCCTTGAGGGGACACTGATCATATCGTTTGCCCATGTTATGGTTTGTACCCAAATGTTGACCCCAAAGCCTCGTGTGCTCAAAGGTGGGGGCTGTAGAGCTGACTTGCTTTAGAAGGTGGTTTCTGTGTGGAAGAGGTGGGTCCCTGTGACAGGACCCAGGAATGTTTCTTTCCCCTCCCTCTCCCTGTCCCCTGCTTCCTGGATGCCATGAGGAGAGCAGCTGTCCTCCGCCCAGGCCCTTTCACTGTGTATCCTGCCGTGGAGCCAGGTGACTATGGATTGAAACTTCTACAGACGGTGAGCCAAAATAAACCCTTCCTCCTGGAAGTTGTGGGTGTTGGGTACTGTGTCTCCATGATGAGAAAGTGACTGAGACAACCCATTTTGAAGATCCTTGCTGGCAAATCTATTTTTGCAATACATAAGAGGGTCCAGAGAGCTCTCTTTGATTTCCCATTCAGCTCTGAGGGTTGGGGACAAATGGGAAGGAACCACTATTCCTGTCTCTGTCCACTCTGGCTGCTATGACGAAATACCAGAGACCAGGTGGTTTACAAATGATGGACATTTATTTCTCCCAGTTCTGGAGTCCGGAAGTCCAAGATAAGGCAGATGTGGAATGTGGTGGGCATGTGCTTCCTAGTTCCAGATAGCATCTGTTTATGACTCCTCATGTGGCAGGGAGAAGAGAGAGCTCATCTCTTTCATGACTCTTCATGCACTAATCCCTTTCCTCAGGGCTCCATCCTTATGACCTACTCACCTCCCACGGGCTCCACCTTCAGATACTGCCACAATGGGGACACATGCAGTCTGGAATGATCTTGAACTGTAGGTCTGGTCCCACCTGCCTTTCCTGACTGAGCTGAAATCATCCCATTAGTTGACCCCTTTCCAAGGCCACTTGCACCCTCCTTGATCTACAGCTACATCCCTGGGGACCCCCTGTTGCCTGGTACCCTGAGGGGAATACCGACCCTCTGCCAATGGTCCGTGCTGCCTGTGCACACGCCACTTATTTAATCTGCTGAACATGGTCCCAGTTTGATCACAGCTGCCTCTCAAGCTTTTGTTTTACTTCCTCTGTACTTAGTTGGGAAAACCAATATCTGTGCCTTTAAATCATCCTTCCTTCTCCCTTATTGTTCTTGTGCTCATTTTATTACAAAGGCAAATAGCAGCTCACCATGGGGCAGAAAAGGGATTTAGCAAAATATTCCTTAAATATTTGAATGGGCTCGGCTGTAGCTCAGTGGTAGAGCATTTGCTTAGCGTGTATGGAGACCTGGGTTCAATCCCTAGCATTGCAAAATAAATATGTAAGTGCTTGCCATGTGTTAGGTTTTGTGGCAAGAGCTACAATAGATCAAAAGGCCATCTTCACCATCTAATGGGCAAAACAGTAAAAGACACATTGCCATTAATTCTCTTCAAAATTCTGAGCTAATCCCCCAGTACCTCAGAATGTGGCCTTATCTAGTTAAGATGAGGTCAAGCTGGAGTAGGATAGGCCCTGAATCCAACAGGCCCCATTTCCCTCTGAAAACAGGGAACAGCTGTGTGAACTTGCAGGCCACATGGGAAGAACCCTGTGTGACGTCTGGGTGGAGAGTGAAGCTATGCAGCTGCACATCAAGAACCCAAAGGGGCTGCCAGAGACCATAAGGAGCTACGGAGAACCGAGGAAGGATCCATTGGTCTTTCCTGTGGATTTCAGAGGGGGCATGGTTCCTCAATGCCTTGATTCCGGAGCTGTAAAAGAATACATTTCTGATTTGTAGGCCAGCCAATCCCAGTATTTTATGACAGAAGCCAAAGAAAATGTCCTATATCTAGAGAGAAAAGAAATACACTCAGCCAGGCACAGTGGCACACACTTAATCTCACACTGAGAGGCTGAGGCAGGGAGGATCATAAATTCAAGCCCAGCCTGGGAAACTTAGAGACTTGGTCAGACCCTGTCTCAAAATTTAAAACACTGAAGAGGCTGGAGATATGTTCAGTGCAAAGGCCCTGGATTCCATTCCTGGTACTGAAGAAAAACAAAAAGGAAAGGAAGAAAATACATAGAGTCCTCTAAAGTGAGGAAAGTACTAATAAAATTATCTGTCTGAAGGAGCTCTAGGACCTTTACTTTCTCAGTCCTAATTTGAATCCAATCTAGATGGTGGGCAAATAATAGCTATTTTCAGGACATGAGTCTCTTAACCTCCTTTCAAAGTGGTAGGCCTTATTTTTAGTTACTGTTCTATTCAAATTTGGATTCCAACCACAGATGCCTTTATTGCAGTGAATGCCTGTGACCTGCATGAGTTGTAGCAGAAGTGCAGGGTTCTGGGGAAGACAGACAGACGCTGCATGACTCATGGACTAGCTCCTGGCATCCTCCCAGGGCTGGGTGCCGGCGAAGTGTGACAGCAGCCTGCGTGAATGACAAGGACTCACCTTCCTGCCCGTTGTTGGACCATGGGGCAGGAACCCGTGCCTGGCATTGTTCCAGGGGGCAGGAATCAGCACACTCTGCTATCTCTGGGACTCGGTATCTGAACCAACATCCCTGAAACGCTCTCCATCTGCCCCCTCGGTCCCACCAAGCCTGGGGACTTCTGAGCGCCTTAGACCCCTTCCTTCTGGCTTCTCTCCATGGGTTTCCAGACCAGTGATGGCAGCATGGCCTGGCTGTGTGAGAGATGCAGATCCTCAGGCCCCATTCCAGCCCTGCTGGACCACAAGCCCTGTAGCTCAGACCAGCACTCTGGGTTTTAAAAAGCCACAAGGTGATTCTGCCGCCTGCTAATGTTGGGGCTTGACTCTGTTGCTGTCTGCAGCAAGGCATTGTCCATCCTTCTCTGGCCTGCTTCTTTACCATGTCGCATTCTCCTTCCTTCCTCCTCTGTCCCCTACTTGCATATGTGCAGTATATGTTCATTCATTCGTTCATTCATAACACATCTGGAAAAGGGTATCCCGTAGTCAGTTTGGCGCCTGGCTCTAGCTAGACCGGAAGCTCTGAAGGCATGTTGGTTAAGCTCCTACAAGGAGCAAAAACACCCAACTTTTTGAGATGATAGCATTTATGGTATAGAAATGATGGGCCTGAACATCTCCTGCTACAAATGACAAGGTGACAAAATTATTTGATTTTTTCTATTTTTTTTAAAAATCAGTACTGGGAATCGAATTCAGGACTTTGCACTTGCCAGGCAGGCATGGTGCCACTGAGCTACATCCCCAGCCCTTTTTATTTTATTTTTTTTTTGGTACTGGGGATCGAACTCGGGACCTTGTGCTTGCGCAGCAGGCAGTGAAACCACTGAGCTAAATCCCCAGCCCCCTTTTTATTGGTTTTATATTTGTAGTTTTACATTTAGGTTTTGGATTACCCCCAACTGACCTGTGCACAAGCATTAATTATCTCCCCTCATCTTCATGTGGCGCAGCCGTTTCTCTCACCCCTGCGGCCAGTCCTCTGTCAGCTTCTTTCCTGTTGCCATTCCTTCTGGGAGCCACAATCCCCTTCCGTCCGAGGGCTGATCGCCTGACAGTGGGGCCATCATACTCTGTCCCCTCTGCAGTCCACCCTACACATGGCCAAACATTACACTCCCTACAGTGCAGCATTTGCCAAAAATTTCTTCCTTCAGCCGAGCATGGCGACACATGTCTGTAATCCCAGAACTCTGGGAAGCTAAGGCAGGAGGATCCCAAGTTCAAGCCCAACCCAGGCAATTTAGCAATTCAGCAAGACCTTGTCTCAAAATTAAAAATGAAAAAGGCTGAGGACATAACTCAGTGTGAAGGCCCTGGTTTCAATCCCAAGTACCAAAAAGAAAATTCTTTTCTAAAATAAATTTTTCATTGATGTGTAATTATTTTATATATTTGTGGTGCACAGTGCAGTAATTCAATACATATTTACAATTCATAGGGTGACCAGCATTTCCATCTCCTACACACTTAGCATTTCTTTGAGTTGAGAACACTGAACTCTTCTCTTCGAACCAAACTTAGCCTGGCCTGGCTTTCCCATTGCCCAAAGAGGGAGGAACTGAGAACCTTCTAACTCTTCCGGCTATTTTTAAATATATAATACATTGATATAGATTATCATCACTCTACTGTGTTCTAGAATACTGCGGCTAATTCTTCTCATCTAGCTGTATTTTGGTGCCCTTTATCCAACTTCTTTTATCCCTCCCTCTCACCTTCTAGCTTACAGTGGCCATTATTCTATTTTCTGCTTCTATAAGAACAGCCAAAGAATTGGTTCTTTTGGCTGAAAAGTGTGTTTTAACTTGTATTACCACAATATTGCAGTATAAGGGGTGATGAAATATATGGTGAATATTTAAAAAATTTTAAAGGTATTACAGTAATATCCACATTGTCATTAATCCCCCCTCAAAGTCCTCCCCTCCCTTCAAACACACCTATCCCACTGTTCTTCCCCTTTCTGAAGCAGTTCTGGAAGTGCTCTTTTGTGAGTGTCCAAAGTTTCCGTGAATGCTGCTGCCAAGTGCCATCCAACAGAAAGGCAGCTCACAAAAACATTACTGCATGTCCTTGTCCATACTATTCCCCAGATCTGGCACCATGACACTTCTGGATCCTCCTAAGTCAAAATGACCAGGAAAAGTAAACGTTTTGAATGGATACAGGACATTGAGGCAGCCATGACCGCACAACTAGAAATACTCATGAAACGGGGATTTCCAGAACTGCTTCAGAAAGTGGCAAGAAAGATGCGCTAAATGTGTTTGAAATGAGGGGAGTATTTTGCTGGGGAGTAATGGCAATGTATCTTTTACTGGAATACAATTTTTATTTATTTATTTTTGGTATGGGGGATCAAACTCGGGACCTTGTGCTTTTGAGGCAGGCGGCGGAACCACTGAGCTAAATCCCCAACCCTAGAATACAATTTTTAAAGATCTAGGCATTCACTGTGTTGTCTGATCACACCACATATACCAGAGCGTCCCCAATCTCAGGGACTTTCTGGAGCAGATGTCTATTATTGCCGATGTGTTTCTGTATCCGCTGTGATCGGCTGCTCTGGGGAGCCAGGAAAGCTTTGTTCCACTACAGCTCTGCATGCAGCTCTGTTCCCCGGCCCTCATCCTCCTCGCTGTAGTGACTTGGCTAGGACATGCCATTCTCTCGGGCTTGGTGGCAGGGAAGAAAGAGGGCAAGCGAAAACGTGCAAGGCCCATGCAGGCCTAGAAGTGTGCACTGCCACTCCAAGCCTGTGGTGAGGCTGTGCATGCCGAGAAGGGGAAGGAAGATGAGCCTCCACTCAGTGTGCTAGCCAACGTCAAACCTACCCAGATGTCAGCCTTCAGGCTCTGGTCACTTCCATCCTCGCTGCCTAAGCCCCTCACCTGGGCTCAACCGGCGGGATGGAGTTCATAGGAATCTCACAGAAGCTGGACCAGATCGGGCCGAGCTGGACAGCGGCTCCCCAAAGGAGAGAGTGGAGTTGTTTGGGTCCACTTGCTGTTGGCAGTTTGTACAAAATAAACATCAAACAATTTCTCTTCTATGAAATAAACTGAGCCACAGATCATCTTTGTGGCTTGCTTTCTTTCTTCTTTCCTTTCTTTCTCTCTCTCTCTCTCTCTCTCTCTCTCTCTCTCTCTCTCTCTCTCTCTCTCTCTCTCTCTCTCTCTCTCTCTCTCTCTCTCTCTCTCTCTCTCTCTCTCTCTCTCTCTCTCTCTCTCTCTCTCTCCTTCCTCTCTTTCTTTTTTTGTCTGGGGGAAAAATATCTCAAGGAATTTATTTTCTCATTAACAATGGCAACAGGGCCGGGGATTTAGCTCAGTGGTTCTGCCGCCTGCCTAGCAAGGGCAAGGTCGCGAGTTCAATTCCCAGTACCCCAAAAAAAACCCCAAAACACAATGGCAACAGTTTATTTCTGCTGCCTTGACTTGGATCCTCTCAGCTTCCTTTTTTTTCCTAGATTGAGAGGTTGACTATAAAATTGAGAAACAGATACCCTTTCTTTCTTTCTTTCTTTCTTTCTTTCTTTCTTTCTTTCTTTCTTTCTTTCTTTCTTCCTTTCTTTCTGTGTGTGGCTTCTCTGGCTGGAAAAATAAAAGCCGTGCATTCTTTCTGTATTCAGTGCACTTCAAAGTTGTAAAAATTTGGATAAAGTACATCATGGGTATGGGTGTTCTAGATTTTAGTCTTTTTATAACTTCCTCATATTTCACATTCGTTTGACCTCAGGTTACAGGAATGCTTTTGAAAAGAACAATGATTTGATCCTAGCAATGGATGTAGCAAAAATACTAGGGTCAATAAGTTAAAAGCTTTTTTAAAAAAGGAAGAAGAAGCAGCAAAAACTAGATTTTCCAAACTTTAAGCTTAAGAGGGCATGAAATAGGAGAATTTCCCAGCTGTATCTTACCAAAAAAATGTATGCTGTGAAAATATTTCTCGGAGTTTATCAGAGGAAAATATTTGAATTAGGAGAAAGCAACTTATCTAACCTCTGAGCTCATTTCCTGGCTTATATAAGTGCTTTCTCTGGATTTGTCTTTAGTATTTTTTTTTGGTACTGGGGATCGAACTCAGGTCCTTGTGCTTTCGAGGCAAGCAGTGGAACCACTGAGCTAAATCCCCGGCCCTGTCTTTAGTATTTTTATACATATATTTTGTTTCTTCTCTTTCACAAAAAAGTCTGAATATCCCCATGTGCATTTGGTTTTACAATATCAACTAAAAGACGTGTTTCCTTGGTTCATTGAGGAGAGCAAAGCAAATTTCAAGACTATTGTGGCCTGGGGATATAGCTTCATGTGCTTGCCTAGTATGAACAAGTGCTGGATTCAATCCCTAGCAATGCAAAAACAAACCAAAACTCAGTATGTATAAATTATGCTATTTTTATTAAGAATTATGTAGATATGAGTGCATTTCCCTCTATCTGTTCATTAATTGATGGGTCAATCATCTACCTATCATCTTTTTTATTATTTTTGTCTTGTTTCATTTTGTTTTTGAGACAGGGTATTGCTATGTCGTTCAGGCTGGCTTTGAATTCACTATGTATGGCTCAAGCTGACCTTGAATTCACAACAATCCTCCCGCCTCAGCCTTCCAAGTGCTGGGATTACAGGAGTGGACCACCACATCCAGCATAGATGTCCATCATCTAGACAGACATATGTGGACACACACACACAGAAATACATAATGTTCCACCGCCTGCCTCAAAAGTGCAAGGTCCCGAATTTGATTCCCAGCACCAAAAAAAAAAAAGAAAGATATACCTCATGTGTCTATAAGGAAGACATCAGAATATTAACAATTATGTTGCCTTTGGATGTTAACTTTTCCCTATGTCCCTACTTTGTATTTTTGACTGTTTCACTTTGTGTATAAAGCATGTATTCTTACCTATATAATACTAAATGGGATTTTTAAAAGGAGATATAGATAGCTAACCATTCAGCCTTTTTGCATGAAGAATTCTAAAACTCCTGTAACTCCAAGGAAACTAATAACAAGCCCATGCATTGTAGCATTTTGAATGCAGGAAATTAGGAGGAAGAAGGAAGAGATTAGGAAGGAGAATGTGATCCCAATGACTTCCTTTCTCTATTTGCAGTACTAATGGTTCTCAGAGCAAGAGGAGCAGTCCAGGGGCCCCCAACGCCAGGTCTGGGTTTGTGTACTGGATTTCATCTGTGAGTTACACAGGAACTACATTAGCTAAAACACCAGGGCTCAGGCATGAACTGTTAAGTGTGCTTACAAATCTTTTCTTGTGAAGCTATTTTTTAAAATGACATTTATTGCAATATTTTGAATAAGCTTAAATACTAATGCATGTGTTTTGGATCTGGTATATGGTTTTTGGTTTTGGTTTTATGAGACATGGTCTCGCGGGCCGGGGATTTAGCTCAGTGGTTTCGACGCCTGCTGTGCAAGTGCAAGAATCCGAGTTCGATCCCCAGTACCAAAAAACAAAAGAGACATGGTCTCACTATGTAGTTCAGGTTGGTCTTACTCTTTTCTTTTTTTTCTTTTTTTTTTTTTTTTTTTTGCAGTAGCAGGGATTGAACTCAGGACCTTGGCTTTCAAGACAGGTTCGGCACCACTGAGTTAAATCCCCAGCCCGGAGGCTGATTTTGAACTCACTATGTAGCCCATTCCGGCCTTGAACTCTTGGCAATCCTCCTGCCTCAGTCTCCCAAGTGCTGAGATTACAGGTGTGTACCACCACACCCAGTTTTGGTATTTTATTTATTTGTTTGTTTGTTTATTTGTTTGTTTGTTTAGGTACCGGGGATCCACCTTGGGACCTTGCGCTTGTGAGGCAGGCAGTGGCGCCACTGAGCTAAATCCCCGGCCCTGGTCTTTTAGTTCTTATAAATCAAAACCATTACAGGGCCAGGGATTTAGCTCAGTGGTTTCACTGCCTGCTGTGCAAGTGCAAGGGCCCGAGTTCGATCCCCGGTACCAAAAAAAAAAAAGTATTACAGATCAGCCTGGCATGGTGGTGACACCTGTAATCCCAGCTACTTGGGAGGATGAAAATTCAAGGCCAGCCTCGGCAACTCAGAGCTGGGGCTGTAGCTCAAGGTAAAGACCCTAGGTTCCATCTCTACTACCACAAAGAACAAAAACAAAAAATCCCAAGGAATTATAGATCTAATTTCAATTCATCTCTTTTCCAAGTGTTTTCTACTACAGTTCAGATCTCTGAGAACATTTTATTGTAAGCATTCTAATCTTTCATGAACAAGGCAATTCCACAGATGTTTTGAGAGCCCCTTACCTGTCAATCACAGTACCTGTTTCTAGGGATACAGTGACGGTGACGAATTAAGAAATGGCCTTTGCCTTTGGACAGTTCAGTTTATCACAGCAACAGGTTTAGGATTTGCTTCCTTCTATTATTTAAATGATTCATAGGACAACAAACAAACACAAGGAAGAAGAGCTCACTGAGCATCTATCTCACCCATGGGGACAATTCTGAGGCCCCTTTGTTGAGCGGAGCATTTTCAATCCTGGATCAAGGTGGCATCTGCCATTGTGGGGACACAGAGTCAGCAAAAGGGGATTAAGACACAGCTCAGAGCAATTAGATCACATACAGTCCCGAATGTCTGGTTTATCAGAATGAATCCAAGTTTGGCTCCTGTTGCTAAGAGAAAAAATAAAAAGCGATGCACATATTACTGACAAGCAAACCCGTGGGCATGCCATCTATTATCAGCAATAAACAGATCTGTTTCTTTTCTAAATGGGATTGGCAGGGCCCAGGGGATTTGTCAGCCAGGGATAATCCTCCAGTCCTGTGCCTGCCCCACCCCATGATAGGAAGCTGGGTAATAAGTCTGGCTAACAATCTGCCTATCTGGTGCATTAAAGATAATTCCCCAACCCAGAGGGTCTCCACCAAAGCCTGCAGGAGGTGGGTCCGCATCACACCCCTACCATGCAGCTCTGTGACCTGTGCCAGTCACTGGGTCTGTACTTCATACACAGTCACTGGGTCTCTCTCTACTTCATACACAGGCTGGACTCTAGGAGTTTTTAATCCAGCATGGAATATGGAAGCAACACAAAACTCAGCAGCCATAAAGATGCAAAACAGCACATGGCATCACAGTCTCCACAGGCAAAGATGTCCCCGGGGCCCTGGGCTGGCCAGTTAGTGACCTACAGCTTCATGAAAGTGATGCTGCAATTTCTCTTTCCTTCATTTCTCTCAGTGTTCAGAGGATTTAAATGTACTGTGCTGGATAAGTCATACCTACCTGTGGCTCAAAAATTTAAAAATTGCTGAAAGGGATACACAGTGAAAACCTTCTTCCCAACCCTTATCTCCACTCACTCTAGTCCTTATTGAGAGGCATTCTATACAATTTGGGGGAAAAATCATTTCATAATTAAATTATGATAAGGACTGTGGAAGGCCCAATGTCACCTTGCCCTCAAGCCAGCTATGGCATGCAGAAACATAACTCTGTTTTGCCTCCAGTCACAAATTGAGGCTTCAATGGTCCTGTGATACTGTGATGCACAAGGACAAGATCACATCAGCTGAAGACATCTTGGTTCTTTGAGAACTGAGCAGTAATAAAAAAAGAAAAGTTTTCACGGGGGTAAGAACAAATTCCTTACTAGTCTGCTATCTCATCTCACCTACTATTGTAAGAATGCTTTGCCTATCTTACCATCCTCATCAACATAAAATCCTCATTATAGGCTAAGATCCTCATCAACAAAGGATTACTGCAGCCCTTTGAGTCACCCGATACTCCCTCTGATGATCCCAATAAATAGTGGCAAGCTCGGAGTGTCTTTGTCTTTGCCCACTCTGATGCACTGACCTCCCAGCCCCTCATGTATTATAAAATTGTGCAAGTCTCTACTGTCTTTCTTTCTTTAGTCCTGGCCACCCTCCTCTTTAGGCAGATCGGGGGATTGATTGACCTCCAATAAGTCCTATCTCCCCTTGCAGCTTCATCAGCATTATTTTATTCTTTCAGAGTTAAAAACAAAAAAAAATACAAGAGGGCCAGGGATTTAGCTCAGTGGTTTTGCCACCTGCTGCGCAAGTGCAAGGACCCGAGTTTGGGAAGATGAAAAGCTTCTGGAGATGGGTGGTAGAGATGGCTGCACAATACTGTGATGGTACTTAATGCCACAGACTTTTGAATGGCTAAAATGGAGCTGGGTGTGGAATCCCAGCTATTCAGGCTGAGGCAAGAGGATTCCAAGTTTGAGGCCACTCTGTCTCAGAGCAAAGTAAAAAGGCTGAGGGTGTAGCTCAGTGATAGAGCACTTGCCTAGCATGAGTGAGGGCCTGAGTTCAAATTCCCAGTATGGTAACAACAAACAAAACCAAAAGAGAAAGAAAGAAAACCACAAGAGGTTAAAATATTAAATTTTTATGTATATTTACCACTAGAAAAAAATGTGAAACTCCTATCTTTATTTTAGTCTCCTTTTTTCACAAAAGAGAGAACACAATATAATTTTTCTCCCTCTGCCATGCCAGGCCCTTGTGCTTGCCAGGAAAGTGCTCTGCCACTGAGCCACATGCACACCCTGCAGTCCTTGTCTACTTTTTTTAGGAATGAATCTCAGAGATATTTCTGTATTAGTACATGGAAAAAGCCATTCTTTTTATAGGTGAATAGTTTTCTGTCGTGTCACATATCAGACTTTTAAAAATTGATTCCCTGTTGATATTTAGATTATTCTTCAGTATTTGTCTATAACAAGTGAGAATATAGTGAATAACCTCACACATGAATTCTTTCACATTTGGATTACTTTGGGCTTCCTAGGAGGGGCCAAGACAGAGGGCTTTCCCCTCTGGCTTTGTAATTTAAAAACCCAAATTCTTAATAGATTCTGATCACAGGCCAACATCCTGTTTTATTTCCCTAATATTTGAATTGTGGAGAGACAGCCAAAGGACCATTTCTGAAGCTGGCTGTAACTGTGCCCCCTACCATAGAGTCTCATGTCTCCTTTCAATTGCCTCATGTTATGGCTTAGCGCTAGATGTTGCCCCAGAGCCTCATGTGGGGCTCTTGAAGCCCTCGAAGTGGGGCTTTTGGAAGGTAATTGTATCATAGGGGTGCTATACTTATCAGTGGATTAACCCATTGATGAGTTCCGAGCCGAATGTGCTGTTAGGAGGTGGGGCCTGCTCAGAGGAATGGGCTGCTTGAGGGGCGACCTGAAAGGGTGTGTCTCCCTCCCCAACTCCTCTCTTTTCTCTCTGCTTCCTGGCCACCCTGACATGAGCAACTTTCCTCCACCAGACCCTTGCACAATACTCTTCCTGCTTTGGAGCCATCCAACTATGGAGTAAATTCTCTAAAAATCATGAACCTAAAAAAGACTTTCTACTCCTTTAAGTTATGGGTGTCATTCGGGCTGCACCTGCCTCACAAGCACAAGGTCCTAAATTCAATCCCCCCCCACTAGAAAAAAAAGTTATGGGTGTCAGGTATTTGTCCCAGTGATAAGAAAGAGATTAAGATGATTTTGGTACTGATAGTGGGATCATTGTCTTGACTATACCTGACCATGTGGTTTAGAAGGCTTTGGAGCTGGGTGTGATGGTGCATGTCTGTAATCCCAGAACTCACCAGGCTGAGGCAGGAGGATTAGCATGAGTTTGACACCAGCCTGTGCTGCATAGTGAGTTCAAAGCCAGCCTGGACTCTATAGTGAGACTGTCTCAAAAAAATTTTTTTAAGCCTTTGGAACTGGCTTGTGGGAGGAGTTTGGAAAGGTTTGGAGATGCTGGCTAGAGAAGCCCTTGAATGCTGTAAACTGAGCTAGATGGGTGATTCTGATTAGAGCTCAGAAGAGCAGAACGGATAGGGATATAGGCAGTAAAGGCTAGGCTCAGGAGATTTCGGTTGGGAACAAGGACTCCATTGGCAGTTGGATTCAAGGCAATGTGTGTTACATTCTGGGAGGAAATGTATCTACATTTTACCTATATCCTGAGGCTTTGCCTGAGACTGAGATTAGGGGCAATGGACTAATTAATCTGGTGGAGAAAATTTCAAAGCAGCCCAATATTCAGGGTGTGGCATGGATAGTGCTGGCTATCTTTAGTCAGATCTTCAGCAAAATTCAGGAAAAAAATATTAGAGCCAAAAGTTATAAAAAGTTCTCAACTTCAATAAAAGGAAAGCATCTGCAAAGTTGGGGCCATGGAGAGTGTGGTTGCTAATAAAATTAACATTATAAAGTAGCTAGTACTTTGCATCAGGACAATAGGGAAGATGGCTTGAGGGCACCTTAGAAATCAGCAAGACCCCACTTTTAGTGGCTCAAGGGTGTAAAAGGATAAATGTAAACTTCTTTGAAAGACTTTTGCTTTGAGAAGAGAGCCTCAGGGCATCCTGCCTGAAAATACCTGCCTAGGGAATGGGTTTTCAGATGCATTTCACAGTGCTCAGCCATCTAGGCATTCAGAGTCCTTGGCAGTCATGATCTAAGGGGGCCTGGCTACTGTTCAAGTGGGCAGCAGAACTTGGAATCATCCATGTGGTGCGAGTTTTTCAGGCACACAAAATGCAAGAGTTATAGGGTTGTGAGAGCTTCCACTCTGATTTCAGAAGAAGGCCTGGGAAGCCAGGCAGTATTCCCATGAGAGGGCAGTCCATGAAACTCTGAGAGTGAAGCCAAAAATGCAGTGGAGATCACAGGAAGTTGGAGATGCCAGGGATGTGGAATTTCCACTGAGGAAACTCTCAGGCAGTGAGTGGAGCTATGCCAAGTGAGAGACCACGAGGCCTGCAACTGGTAGTGCTGTAGGTGTGGGGCTCCACAGCTCCTTTGCAGCTCATAGCTCACCACAAGTTGCCCCAGGTGTTGGACTTGGAAGTACAAGATTTAATGTTTGTCCTGCTGGATTTCAGCATTGCTTTGGTTCCATTCCTTTCTTTTGGAGTGGGAATGTTTACCTTGTGCCACTGTATGTTGGCAGTGTTTAACTTTGTTTTTTATTTGTATGGGGTTCACAGCTAAGAGCTTGCCTTGAGTCTCAGAGAAGACTTTGGACTTAGACTTGGCAGTGTTTTAACTTTCTTTTTGATTTTTACAGGGGTGCACAACTAAGAGTTTGCCTTGGTCTCAGAGAAAACTTTGGAGTTAGACTTTTCAGCAATGCTGGAACTGTTAAAACTCAGGTGACTCTTAGAGTTGGACTAAATGCAGTTTGCATAAGGAAATAAACATGAATCTTTTGGGGCCCAGGGCAGAATATCACGATTTAGATCTAGAATGTCCTCCAAAAGCTTCATGTGTTCAGAAGTGGGGCTTTTGAAGGTGATTGGATCATGGTGGTGCTATACTCATAAGTGGATTAATCTAATGAAAAGTTCAGGGTTTATGTGCTGTTAGTAGGTGGGGTGTGGTTGGATGAGTGGGTCACTGGAGGTGTAAAATGCAAGGGTAGATCTCTCTCCCTGGCTGCTTCCTTGTCTCTCTGCTTCCTGGCCACCATGATGTGAGCAGCTTTCCTCTGCCAGACCCTCCCACCATTCCCTTCCTGCCTTGGAGCCATCAAATTATGGACTGGGTCCTATATAAACCATGAGCCAAGTTGTGGGGTTTTGGCATTTGTCTCACCAATGAGAAAATGACTAGGACACCTCACAACTAACAACGTCAGGCTACTTGCTGATTTGGGGTTTGTTTGTTTGTTTGCTTGCTTGAGATAGGGCCTCACTATGCAGTTCAGTCTAGACTTGAACTCACTATGTACCTCAGGCTGGCCTTGAACTCAGGGTGATCCTCCTGCCACAGCCTCCTGAGTGCTGGGATTACAAGGTGTCCACCACCATTTTTTTAAAAACTGCCTTTGTGTTGCTATCATTTGTTTCTTCTAACAGGTAAGCCACCGTGTTGCTGAACAACTGTTCACATCTTTTTTTGTTTTTGGTACCTGGGATCAAACTCAGGACCTTGCATTTGTGAGGCAGGTGGTGGCACCACTGAGCTAAATCCCAGGCCCCACATCTTCTTAAAAAGTTAACTTCTCAGTTATTCACTTTAAATTAGAATTCAAATTAATTAGTGAGAAAATAATTAGTGAGTTGGTCATTCACTAATAGTCATTAGTCTTTGCTTAGCACCTAGTGTGTCCTGGGTATCATTTTAAGCATGGAAAATACAGTCACATACTAGGTTCCCACCCTCATGGGGCTTACTTTGTCATGGAAAGCAACACATCAAGAGTGAATGAAAGTGTTAATGGCAAGCAATAAGCATATAAATGCATAATGTAATTTCGGCAGTGATTCCTGCTGTGTCTCTGTTTTTTTCAGTTCAGGGATCCAGAACCCCTGTAAAACAGCACAGAGAGAAAGCGCTCCAATCCTTTTTTTTTTTTGGTACCAGGGATCAAACTTGGGGCCTTATGCTTTCGAGGCAGACGGGAAACCACTGAGCTAAATCCCCGGCCCAAGTTAAGGAGTTTTTAAAGCCTATTTATTTTTGGGGTTTTTTGTTTGTTTGGGGTTGTTTTTTTTTTTGGTACTGGGGATCGAACTCAGGTCCTTGTGCTTTCCAGGCAGGCGGCGGAACCACTGAGCTAAATCCCGGGCCCTTCCAACCCTTCTTGAAAAGCAAATGAAGCTGCTCTCTGTAGGAACTTTCACAGTCAGGAAAGCTCTGGCCAAAGCAAAAGCTTGTTGACTGCTTGTCATTGATAGAGATGATTGTGGTCATTTGAATCATTTTGGACTTAAACATGTCTTCTTGTTGTTGCTGAGACAGAGTCTCACTATGTAGTTCAGACTGGCCTTGAACTTGCAAGGATCCTCCTGCCTCAGCCTCCCAAGTGCTGGGATGGTAGGCGTCCACCATCATGCCCAACTCTTAAAAATGTTTTAAAATCAGCCTTCACGAACTGGCTCCTAGATGGAGGAGCTCTTGGGACGGTTTCTTTTACTAGGTGTACCAGGGTCCTAGTGTGGCTGTAATACATCACCACAGACCTAGTCTGTTAAAACAATATAACTTTATTATCCTGCAGTTCTAGAGGACAGAAGTTTGAAATCGCTCTCATGGGGACAAAATCCAGGGGGCAGCAGGGCTTCATTCCTTCTGGAAGCTTGAGAGGAGAAGCCATTTCCTCTTTCTCCATCTCCCATCTGCCACCTGCAGACCTTGGCTTGTGGTCCCAAACTCTTCTACACTGTGCTTCTATGGCACATCTGTCACTCATTTGACTTTCTTGCTTCCCTCTTTTTTTTTTTTTTTTTTTTTTTTGGTACCAGGGATCGAATTCGGGACTTTGTGTTTATGAGGCAGGCGGTAGAACCACTGAGCTAAATCCCCGGACCCCTTGCTTGCCTCTTAAACGGATCCTTGTGAGGACACTGGGTCCCTTGGCTGATCCAGGACAATCTCCCCCATCTCAAGATCCTTATTCACACCTGGAAGGTGACACATAGGTTCTGAGGGTTAAGATGGGGACATCTTTGGGGACCGGTATTCAACTGATCGCAGTAGGAAGTTAAGGAACAGCAACTGAAAGACAAGATAATGATCAGCCTTGTTTAGGCAAAAATAACAGAGGAAATTATGGGAACAATGTGTCTGGCAGAAGATTCCTCAAGACTGAACACCTTGAATTCAACAAGTGTGTTTGTTTGAGCATCAGCCATGTTCCAGACATTGGTTCCGTGGGCCTGGGACACATGGGTGAATTAAACAGGCTCAACCCCCTCCCCTTCTGGGGCTTCCATTGAACAGACATCATAAATAAATACCTTATGCCAGGCGTGGTGGCGCCTGCCTATAATCCCAGCACTCGGGAGGCTGAGGCAGGAGGTTTGCCATGAGTTCGAGGCCAGCCTGGACTGCGTAATGAGACCTTGTCTCAAAAAAAAAAAAGAAGAAGAAGAAATAAATACCTTATCCTGCAGCTAGAAGTGGCAAAGCACTGGGGAAAAAACGAAGAGGGGCTCCGGGCGGGGTTGGGGCAGTACCTAGATGCGGACACCAGGGGGCGCCGCAGCACAGTTGGGGGGGCAAAGGTTGGAAACCAAGGTAGTCAATAAAATCCTATTCCCGACCGTTGAGATCCAGAAGGAATTTTAGGGATCATCTAGTCTAACTCCTCTGCTTATAGAGAGGAAGCTGAGGCCCAGAAGACCCACAATGTGGTCGCAAGTTTTTCTGCAGTTGGCCTAAATCTGAGAGACAGCCTCTTCCTCTCTCCCCAAGGCGTGGACCCAGCCTTCACCCTCATCAAAGGCAGCGCCGCCCAGGAGGGCGGCTGGGAGGGTTTTGTATCCTAGCAGCAGGAGGGAGGGCCGGGCGCGCAGTGTAGTTCTGTCTGTGCTCAGAAACCATTCCACAGAACTTCTAATAGGCCTCTTTCTGAGCGTGGGATTCTGAAGTCTTAAATCGATGACACCGGCCCGCTCAGCCTTTGAGACTCAACTCTGGTGAAAATAACCTATGCGGCCAGACACCAAAAGGAAGGGAAAAAATGGATTCTCATAAAGAGCCTTTTGGTCCTCGTAAGGAAAGAACAAAGCAGCTTCATTTTCTTAATCACTGTCGCTCTTTAGCCCTGGAAAGTTACAGAAATGCTCCAGTCACCCACGCGTTGATTGGACATTTCATCCTCGGTTGCCTTGGGTGTGTCTGTTTGCCAAAGTTGAGCCAATCCAAAAGCCAATGTTCCTGAGAGTAGGGGTGAAAGTTATTTGCCTTTCAGTGTACTTACAAGACCGAGGTGAAAAATACAACTCATTATCCATTCAGAGGGACACTGGTGACTTCACGTTCTGGGACTGCGGCTGGGTCAAGCCCTTGCTTGGCAGGCATTAGGCCCTGGGTTCCACCTCAGCATCACTCAAAATAATGATGATGGTGGTGATGATGGTGATGATAAAAATAAAAAAGGAGCATTCAGGTCACCGCCAGTCTGGGGTCCTGGTGTGCTCTCCCGGTCTGCTTTACTTTCCCCTAAAGACTCACCTAATTCAGTGGCAGTCACCACCCTCTAGTTTCAGGGATGAGGAAGTCTGGATTCTGTGCATCACTTGGTAGGGATGGGAGGGGGAGAAACAGGCAAGAGGCCAGGAGAAGGTCAGAGAGCCCTGCTTCTGAGGCCTTCCAATCCCCTGCAGTTCAAAGTACTCAGCCTGCCAAGGTGCCAGACTTTGGGGTACAGTGTCCTGGGCCCTGCATGGCCTCCACCCAGCTTCCACAGTGACCAGTGTTGATTATTCTGGTCCCCACCGTGGCCACCTCAAGCCCATTTCGAGGTGGGATGTTCCTAACCCAAGCCCCTTGTCTTGGTCACTTTCCTTGTTGCGACAAAATACCCAACACCCACAACTTAAAGGTGGAGAGGTTTATTCTGACTCACAGTTTGTAGAGATTTCAGTCTGTAGCCAGCTGGCTCCAAGGCCAAGCAACACAGTGGAAGGCCCTGGGTGAAGGAAAGCTGCCTACCTCCTGGCATCCAGGAAGCAGGGCGGGGAGATACAGCAACACCTTCCTGGTCAAGCCCACTGTAAGCCACCTCTTCCAACCAGGCCCCACCTCCTAAATCCCCACCTTGCAAGTCAGCAAGAAGCCCCCGGTCCAATCACCTTCCATGAGTGCCGAGATATAAAGCATAGCACCCCTTTCTTTCCCAGATCCCTGCGGGCCACCTGCCTCCCCAGACCTTCACCTCAGGATAACGGATCTCGTAGAATTCACCCTGCTCAACTTCATATGCTTTGTCAATGCCTTTTTTTTTTTTTTTTTTTTTTGGTACTGGGGATCAAACTCAGGTCCTCAGCTTGAGAGGCAGGCACCAGAACCACTGAGCTAAATCCCCGGCCCTGTCAATGCCTTTTGCCAAATAAGTACTTTGATTTTCTTTTCAGTTTTGGAAACTGAAAGGACAGATTGGACTGGTCTCAGGGGACAAACTCTGGATCCATTTCTGTATTATATCTGGCAATGGATCGTCCAGAAATCCACACACTATGTAGGAAAAGTGATTGAAGCTGTATTTTTTTTTTTGGTACCAGGGATCTAACTGGAGTCCTTGCGCTTGCGCAGCAGGTGGCGAAACCACTGAGCTAAATCCCCAGCCCTGAAGCTGTATTTTAACATATACTAGCATAGTTCTACACTTGATCTTAGCCAAAAGGCTGAGAAGTGATGCTACTAGCATAGTTCTTAGAACCTGTGTGCTAGAAATGTCACATAGAAGCTTAACAAAACCACAGCATTCCTGGTGAGATTGGGCACAGCTGCAATGGCTTCCAGCAGAGCCTGAGATCGAATCACTATTGAAGAAGTCACTGTAGATCCTATTTTAGGTCCCAGACATTTTTAATAAGGATATCATCATATGGCAGCTCTCAGAACTCTAATGAGGTTGGTGGGACATTTTCATCTTGTATTTATTGAACACTGCCAGATATGAGCCATTGAGCCAGATGCTGGGGCCACTGCAGTTATAAGATATCCCAGATTCTTGCTTTCAAAAACTAATGGTCTAGATTCTGAACCTCCTTAGCACTGCCCTTTCTGCACGTGGGACTGACAGCACATCTCTAGTCCTGCCCACAAAACACAATACTGCACCCCAAAAGCCCATCAATAGAAAGGTGGGAATCCCACCTCTGCCCACACTCCCATCCTCTGAGAACTATGGGGGAGGGAGGGAGGTGGCAACACTGACATAAATTCACAAGCACATAAAGACTTTGTGATGCAGGTGGTCAGGTAGCTGTGGTCAGGAATAGATGGGGGAAGAGGAGAAGAGGGTAGAAGGATGAGAAGGTGTAGCCATGAGCTTTCTGAGGATAGGGAACAGCTTGTGTGTTGTGCTAAGGCCCCAAAGTGGGAGAGAGCTTAGTGAACTTAAAACACATGGGAAGAATGGCTGGTATCAAGAAATCAAGTTATAATAAATGCTGGCAATGAGTGCCAGTTAGGGGGCTTCAACATTGCTGGGGATTTAGCTTCAAACTAGGGCCGGGGATTTAGCTCAGTGGTTCCGGCACCTGCCTCGAAAGCACAAGGTCCCAAGTTCGATCCCCGGTACCAAAAAAAAAAAAAAAAAAAAGATGAGGAATGTAAACTGATACAACAACTATGGAAATCAGTATTCCTAAGAGACTAAAAATAGAAAGTCCATTCAACACAGCTTTCCTTCTAGTATCTTCCCGAAAGAGTTGATGTCATCATATTACAGTAATATATGCACATCACAATTCAAAATAGCTAAATCTTGGAATCAGTGGCCTATATGTCCATCAACAAATGAATGGGTAAAGAAAATGTAATATTCTCGGTGGAAGATGCATGCTTGAAGCCAACTGCTGCTAGCTTATTACCACCTGGGAGCACAAAGGTGACTTAAGGATGTCTGGTGAGGACTTTGGAAATTTAATCTTCAAATTGCTTTGACCATTTAAAATTTCCAGGAGTCTAAGGAGTGCTGAAATAATTGCCTGTTATAGTCCAGGAATATAATTTTAAGATTAAATAAATATTTTCATGTGAAAAAAAAAAAAAGAAAATGTGATATTTATACACAATGGAGTACTACTCTGCCATAAAAAGATAAACTTGAGGGGGCTGGGGATTTAGCTCAGTGGTTTCACTGCCTGCTGTGCAAGCTCAAGGACCTGAGTTCGATCCCCGGTACCAAAAAAAAAAAAAAGATAAACTTGAGTCATTTGTAGGAAAAGAGATGCACCTTGAATCCATAATTTTAAGTGAAACAAATCAGATATTATCATATGGTTTCTCTCATATAAGAAACCCAAAGTATAAATAAATCAAAGAGTAAGGTAAAAGATAAACAATAAGAAACAGGCAGATAGATCTGCAAAGGGAAAGGGACCAAGAGATGTTGGGAAGGGAAGAGGACATAAAAAGGATGAAGATGTGCCATGTGCATGTACCACTCCCCTCACGGTGGATGATTTCATTATGTACTGCAAACAAGCACTCATAGAATGAAAAAGAAAAACCACGGTGGTGCTTAGCACACGCGAGGCCCTGGTTTCTATCTCCAGCACCACAAACAACACAAAACACAGAAGGAAGCCAGGTGGGGCTGGAGGGAAGGTTGGAGGAGCAGATAGGGGCCAGGCTGGGTGGTCTTGAGGTTCATGAACCTGGATTATATTCTGTTTTTCGTTCCAAGCCACCAAAGGACTTTAAGAAGTAACTCAATGTGGTGATGATAATAATGAGAAATAGTTCACACTACTGGGCACTTGATTAGACTCCGAGTCCCCATACGTATATTCAGCATCTCCTCATCACAGCCCCATGAAGCAAGCACTATTTGTGTCCTGTTTACAGACAAAGAATCAGAAGCGTGGAGAGACTAAGGACTGGTGCAGTTACACAGCTAGCAAATTCTGAACCAGGAAGCAGTATTGATGATGGTTTTTAAAGATCAGCAGGGCCGTAGGGCAAAAAGGTGGATGGTGGGAGGGAAGAAGGGCAGCAAGGAAGACTTGAAATAATCCAGGTAGAAGGGGGTAGTCCTTAGAAGGGGTCAGGACCTGGGTGAGGCAGGTGGAGTGTTGGCCTCGGATGCAGAACTTAATAGGACAGCTCCAAGACTCAGATATTAAGAAAATATTTCAATAAAATATCCTGAAAATCAAGATGATGGAAAAATTCCATTATGAACAAAATATCAAAGTTTTAATTAAAGACAAGACGGGTGCTCCTGATTTTTCCTTTGTTTTAGGCTCAGTATGGCAGTGTGGGGCACCAGTCCGGACTAGGGAGACAGGCAGGACAGGGGTGGGGATGGGGTGGGCGGGCTTGAGCATCTCTCCTGCCGCTATCTCTTACAATCATTCCTCTGGACAGCAGATAGCCAGCATCTGTGTTCCTGGTACCAGGTTGGGGTCTTGTCCAGGTCCTTCATGTCCTAAACAAAGACTTGTGCAGGACATCGAAAGTAGCAGCAGGATCAATGATTTATTTGAAAGACAAAAAGACCAAATACACGCCATACATGGCAGGGGGAGGGTCAGATCTGCATAGTCGATGACACTGTCATGGGGTTGGGGTGGGACCCACAGTAGAAGACCCTGGCACATGCTAGGGACTTACAGTGCATAAGCTGCGTTTCCCGCTTAGCTTTTCCCACTGTTTCTAGGCCTGGACATCTTAGTCTGGGCTAATGTTTAACTGAAAAGTTTCCCTAGTCCCAGAAAGCGTACTCCAAGGCGGGCTGCCCGCCTTTCTCTCTCCAGCCTTTTGCTTAGCTATCTTGCCTCACTTTTCCAAAGAACCTGGAGCCCATTCTGGCCGAACAGGTTTCATTTGTTGAAACAGTTGCTCTTTGCACCCGAGAGCGGAATTTATTCCTTCCGCTCTTCTGAGAAAAGTTTTCGGGTGTAAGTTCAGAGAATGAATGGAAAGCAGCCGACGCAAAACAGAAGGTAAAGAAATGGCCAGGGATGGTGTGAGCACGGGTTCAGGTACCAAGGAGCAGGTAAGCAGCGGATGTTGGAGGGCAGACCCGGCTGCCTGTTTGGACACCGCCGCCAGGCGGAGCATTTGGTCACTTGAGAAACTGCTCAGGAGGCGTTATTCTGTGGGTCTTGCTCTGTCTCCCGGGACGTCTGTCCTGAGGGCCGCACAGCCCGAGCCGGTCTGCAGGTTGACTGTGGTCTTCCAGGTGGAGACTGTCAGATCGCGTAGGGCGGAGCAGGGGAGCAAAGGCCGCGGGGCGTGGAGAAAGTGGGCGGAGTTAGAGCCGAAACGGGGAGGTGGGGGCCTGTCTGAAGAGGCGTGGTTAAATCTACTGGGCGTGGCATACCGAGCAGGGCGTGGCCTGGGCGTGGCAGCGCGCGGGTCGAGAAGATGGCGCTCTGTCTGCTGCGGAGGGCGGCTCTCGGAGTGGCAGTGGCGCGGCCGAGGCTGTGAGTGCGGGTCCCCAGTCTCCGCCGCCGGCCCGGCTCGCGAGGGCCGGCTCCGGAGCGCTCGCGGGAACTCCCGCGGGGAATGGTGTGCGCCTTCGATGCGCGGGCTCGACCTCAGTCAAGGTCGTCGTCGGCGGGCCGAGCGCAGACCCGGGCAATGGGCGCAGACGGACGCTGGAGTCCGCTCCCGGGAGGGGGCGCCTCCCCTGACGCTCGCGCGCCTAGCACAGCGGTTCCCAGACGTCTGGTCTCAGGACCCTCTTAAGTGCCTAGAAATTACCGAGGGTCCCAAAGAGCTTTGCCTATACAATATCTTCCTTTTTGTGATATCAGGAATTAAAACAAATTTAACACAAATGACTTGGTTTTTATTTTATTTTATTTTTGGTACTGGGGATGGAACACAGGGCGCTCTACCTGAGCTACATCCACAGCCTCGTTAATTTTTTGTTTTGAAAGACGGTCTTGCTAAATTTCCAAGCTGGGATTGAACTTGCAATCCTCCTGCCTCTACCTACCAAGTAGCTGGGATGACAAGCATGTGGCACCGTCCCTGGCTGACACAAATGAAATGTTTTAACGAAGAAACCTATTTTAAATTTCTATTTCTTTTTCCTTTTGCTTTGTGCATGCTGGGCAAGTGTGTTCTATTTGCCACACCACACTGAGTTACATCCCCAGCCTTTAAAGAAAAATTGAGAAGAGTAGTGTTTTTTTTTTAAGGCTTTATATTTTTGAAACTTTTTGACTTAATAAGAGTCAACCACAGTCTCACATCCAATGCTTTGGAGGAAATATTTGAAAGAAATTCTGGTTTGGCAGATGCAAAAACTGAAAAAGGAGGACAAACCAGACCTTCAGCAAAGCTCTGGGGGAGACCCAGGTGTCTTTGGACCACACTTTGAGAACCGCTGTTCTAGCACTTGCCTGTTCCGTAATGTCAGGCACAGACATGATCTCATTTGGTTTCCCTGAGCGCCATGTAAAGAAGTTCGGGTTAGCTTTATAAGGAGAAAAAAATGAGGAAACTGAGTCTCTCAAAGCCCTATAACCAGCAGTGGCAGTGTTTGGTTTGGAAACCGAAGTTGTGGTTCCTTGTCTGTAACTTTCTACATCTCCTTGCCCTGTCCCACATCCCATGGCAGGCCCACCTTGTCCCATGCTTCTCACCTTTGCTTCCCCTCTCCCCATCCATGCCTGGCTCAGGGCAGCACCCCTGGAACGGAGCAGCCACTGGGGAGGTGAACCCAGGCCCTCCAGATTCCACTTCTGAGCCATGAAGGGGCAGCCTATGTGCCCTGCTCAGTGGTCCCCACTTCCTTTTTTTGTATTTTGAGACAGGGTCTTGTTATGTAATTGAAGCTGTCCTTGAGCTCACTGTGTAGCCCAGGCTGGCCTCAAACTCATGACAATCCTGTCTCAGCCTCCTGGGTGCTGGGGGTTGCCATTTCTGACCTAGTTGGGGCTGCATGACCAGTGCTCTGCAGCTCCCGAGCACCTTGGCACCTTCTCCGCCCACCTCCTCACTCCCCACCAAACCCCTGGACACAGAGCCTCACCAGGGGCCACATAAATGGGCCCTGGCATCTTCCGAACACACCAGGATGGGAGAAGTTAAGGAACTGAGTGTCAGTTGCTTAATGGTGGCTTAATTTCTCTATCCGATGGGTTACCCTTCAGCTCAGGCCATGGCAGCTCGCTGTGGCTTTTGCCTTCTGTTTCTAGAGTGGCAGCACCATTCCTGCACAGGGAAGGGTCATTTTCCACCCGTGCTGAATTTATACAAATCATCCTGCTCTCAGGAAGGGGAGCATAACTTCTCCCCGACAGAGCCAAGACATAGGTGTGTGACTGCTAACCTGCATATGTATACACATCTATGACTATTTCTACACAGAGCCATCTGTGAGCATGTTGAGCTACACATGTGTTCTTAATGTCTCCCATCTAATCCGTCACCACGTGGACCATTTTAGCCGCCTTCCTGTGCTGGTTTATAAATCGCCACTCCATCCGCCATCCTTTACTCAATGCAAGTGTAGGGATGTCAGAATTGCTAAGCTGCACCCCATGGGAGAAGAGTTTAGCCTCTAGAGTACAGTGCTCATCTGCAGTTGCTTCCCTGTGGTCCAGTAGGTTCCACTCATTTCCAGAGTTACTTAGTTCAGCACCTTTTCCTGCCTGTCTCCTCCAGGGAGTGTGATCCATGTGTCTGTAATAGTTACATGTTCTTGTCACAGTCTGCATTCTTCTCCAGAATCTCTCTACCTCCTCGATATTTTTTAATATCAAATATTGAGGTTCATTCCTTGTGCTGTGAAGTTCTATGGGTTTTGATAAATACATAATGTCATGTGTCTACCACACCTTATTACATACCATACAGGATCACTTTTCCTCCCTAAAAAGTCCAGTGTCCTTCACCTACTCACTCATCCCCTCCCCCAGACTCCTGGCACTGGTAGGTCTGCATCTTGCCTTTCCCAGAATGTCATATAATTGGAATCATGCATTATGTAGTCTTTTTAGACTTTCACTTGAAAGTTCTTTCACTTGAAAATATGCATATACCTTCTTTTGTATCATCCAGGCATGGTGGCACATGTCTGTAATCCCAGCACTTTGGGAGGCTGAGGCAGGAGGATCACAGATTTGAGCCTGGCCGGAGCAATTTAGTGACTTAGGGAGACCCTGTTTCACAATAATATAAAAAAGAAAAGGGCTTGGAATTTAGATCAGTGTGAGGGCCTTTGGTCCACTCCCTGGTATACACACACATACACACCATGCTTTTTGTGGTGTGATAACTCATTTCTTTTTATTGCTGAGTAGTATTTCATTCTATAAATGTACTATGGCTTGTTTATCCATTCACATTTTTCTTTGTTTTCTTTTCGGTGGTGGCAGGTATCCAGCCCAGGGCCTTGTGCTCACCAGGCAAGCGCTCCACCATCCCCAGACCTCCATTCACCTATTGAGGGACATTTTGGCTGCTTCCAAGTTTTTGTTGATTATGACTAAAGTTGATATTTATAATCTATGTATCTGTCTATATAAAACTACAGGTTTTTGTGTGGACATACATTTTCAGATCCATTGGGTAAATTCCTGGGAGTATGATCCACAAATTGTTTGGTGAGATTATGTTTCATTTAATAAGAAACTACCAAACTCTTCCCAGTGGCTGAGCCATTTTACATGTCTGCCATCAATGCATGATCATTGCTGTTGCTCCTTATCTTCACCAGCACTTACACTGTGGGTTTTTAAAGTAAAATTTTAGCCATTCTAGTAGGCATGTCGTGGTATCTTGTTTTAATTTGTTAATCTGTTTAACCTGAATGGTGTTGAGTATCTTTGCGTGTGCTTTTTTGCCGTCTGTATGTATTCTTGGTGAGAGCTGGGCAGACCTTCTGCCCGTCTCTTAGTTGGATGTGTGCCATTGTGATATAAGAAACACAAGCTTGCCGGGGATTTAGCTCAGTGGTTCTGCCGCCTGCTTTGCAAGCTCAAGGACCCGAGTTCGATCCCGGTACCAAAAAAAAAAAAAAGAAAGAAATACAAGCTTGGTCTGTCTCCCTGTTTCCTGCCATGGCCCCCTAAAACCCTTGAGTTCTCAAGGTGATGTGTCTTTTGTTCGCTAATGAGGTTCCTGGTGTTTAGGGCCCTGTTGAGCTTTAGGACGGAGGCTTTCAACAGAAAGACCAGGAAACCTGTTTCCCTCAGTTCTGTGAGCAGCTCTAGCAAATTAATTGAACCTTACGAGGGGTTTTATTTTTATTTTTATTTTTTATTTTTTGGGAAGCCCCCGACTGAAGGCCAATAGGCCAGAACACAACTACAAAACCTGGGGCTTAGTTTGCTTGGGAAGTGAGGTAGCCTGGGCCTGAACCCTTCACTCAGTGCGCGCGCGCGCGTGTGTGTGTGTGTGTGTGTGTGTGTGGAGAGAGAGAGAGAGAGAGAGAGAGAGATGCTGTCCAGGTGGATCGTGTCAGAATTGCCGGAACTCTGGGATGCCCCGTCGCTTAGAGTGTGGAGAAACCCCTTCCCTTCTGGTCAAGAAGTGTTCTGTGCTGTATTGTACGTGAGGTAGGAAAACACTGTGGCCTTTCCTGTCTCATAGGTTGTTGTTTGTTTTCTTATTGTTGAGTTTTAAATGCTGCTGGTATATATTAAGCCTTTATCAGATTTATGTTTTGGAGATATTTTCTCCAGGTCTGTGTGGTTTTTTTTTGGTACCAGGGATCGAGCTCGGGTCCTTGTGCTTGCAGAGCAGGCGGTGGAACTACTGAGCTAAATCCCCGGCCCTTCTGTGTTTTGACTTTGCGTTCTCTTTATAGTGTTTTTCACAGAGCAGAAGCTTTTTGAGGTTCTTTTTTTGGGTACCGGGAATCAAACTCAGGATCTTATGCTTGTCAGGCTGCCACGGTGCCACTGAGCTAAATCCCCAGCCCACACAGCAGAATTTTTTAATTTTGTGAAGTCCAGCTTATCAGTTTTGCTTTTTTTGGTACCAGGGATCGAACTTGGGACCTTGCGCTTGCTCGGCAGGCGCCAGAACTGGTGAGCTAAATCCCCGGCCCCTGTTTTGTCTTTTGTGACTCATGTAATTTACATTTTATCTAAAAATTTATTGCTAAACAGAAAGTCATAGATTTTTTTCTTGTGTTTTCTTGTAGAAGTTACTTTTTTTTGTATCAGTGTGTTTATTTTATTTTATTTACTTTTTCTTTTTTTTGGTTTATTGAGACAGAGTCTGTTGTAGTTCAGGTTGGCCTTGAACTCACTATGTAGCCCAGGTAGGCCTTGAACTTGTGACCCTCCTACCTCAGCCTCCAGAGTGCTGGGATTACATGTGTGCACCACAACATCTAGCAGTGCATGTTTTTAATATAGAAAAGTGATGTTTGTTTTTGGGAACTGATACATATGTATAACATATCTCGATCAGTCTTGTAGAAGTTGTACAATATAGTGTTTTGTACTTGCTCTGTGATTCATTTGGAAGGACTTGTGTGAGGTGTAAGGTTTATGTCTACTTTAACATACATTTATTTGTCCTGGGAATTAAACCCAGAGCCCCATGGGTGCTAGGCAAGTGCTGTGCTTCCAAGCCAGGCATGGTGGCCCAAGGCTGTAATCTCAGTACTCACCAGCCTAGGGCTGGGGATTTAGCTCAGTGGCCCCACGCCTACATTTGTCGCTGGTACCAAAAACAAAAAAAAAGACCAGCCTAAACTATATAGCAAAACCCTGACTAAAAAAAAAATTAAATTTAAGACAAGATCTCAGTGGCCGGGGATTTAGCTCAGTGGTTTCGCCACCTGCTGTGCAAGCACAAAGACCTGAGTTTGATCCCCACCCAGTACCAAAAAAAAAAAAAAAAAAAAAAACAGGATCTCAGTACATTGTCCAGGCTGGGTTTGAACTTCTGAATAGCTGGGATTGTAGGAATGTGCTACTGCACAAAACTGATTTGACTTTTTCCACATCGATATCCAGTTGTTCCAGCCAATTTGGGTTTTTTTTAAATTTAATTTTATTGGTACATTTTAGGTATACAATATAATGACATTCATCATTGGAAATTTGCACCTTTACATAATCTATCTTGGTTCTTATTTTTTTCCCCATTTCCCTGCCCTCCCTTCAACCCCTCCATTCCTCCCTATTTACAAAGACTTTGTTTCCATTTTTTCATTTTCTTGTATTAATTCCATTCCTTTCTTTCCTTTCTTCTACCCCTCCTACTTCCCCTTCCCCTTTGCCCCTTTTCTTCCTATTTCACATTATCTATTATACTGTTAGTCTTTATTTACACTTTCAGTTTCTCACACCAGAGAAGCTATTCGGTATTTACACATGTGTGTCCTGTGTATTTCACTTAAGAGTATCGTCTCAATGTGCATCCATTTAGCTATAAATATCTCTTAATTTCTCATTTTTTATGGCTGAGTAGTACTCCATTTTATTTTTAAAAACCCACATTTTTATCCAGTCTCCAGTTGATGGGCATTTGGGCTGCTTCCAAGTTTTAGCTATTACAAACTGTGCTGCTATGAACATGGGTGCACATATATCACTGTGGTATGATTCTTTTAATTCTTTCGGGAAGATGCCCAGCAGGGGAATAGCAGGGTCAAATGGGACTTCCAGTCCTAGTTCTTTGAGGTATCTCCATACTGATTTCCACAGTGGTTGCAGCAGTCTACACTCCCACCAGCAGTGGAGCAGGGTTCCTCTTTCCCCACAGCCCCACCAGCATTTGCTATTGGTTGATTTCTTGATAGCAGCCATTCTTTCTGGGGTGAGGTGGAATCTCAGTGTTGTTTTCATTTGCATCTCTCGAATGACCAGTGATGTTGAACATTTTGTCATGTGTTTATTTGCTATTTCTTCTTTTTTCTTTCTTTTTTTTTTTTTTTTGGTACAGGGGATCGAACTCGGGTCCTTGAGCTTGTGCAGCAGGCGGCAAAACCACTGAGCTAAATTCTCCAGCCCTATTTCTTCTTTTTGTCTGAGAAATGTCTGTTCATTTCAGATGCCCATTTTTAGATTGGGTCTTTAAATTTGGGAGGTCTGATTTTTTTAAGTTCTTTATAGATTGGAGATAGTAGATGTTTGCTGAGGAACAGCAGGTGAAAATTTTTTCCCACATTGTGGGTTGTCTCTTCACACTGTTGGTGCTTTCTCTTGCTGTGCAGAAGCTTTTTAGTAAGAAGAGATCCCACTTGTTGATTGTTTGTGCTAGTTCATGGGCAACTGAGATTTTGTTTATAAAATCTTTTCCTACACCAATGTCTTCAAGACTTCTACCCAACCTCTGTTCCAGCCGGTTCAGAGTTTCTGTTTTAATATTTAGATTTTAATCCATTTTGATTTTAGTTTAGTGCATGGTGAGAGATATAGGTCTAGTTTTAATCTTTGGCAAGCTGAAACCCAATTTTTCCAGCATCATTTATTAAAGAGGCTATCTTTCCTCCAGTGAGGGTGTTTGGCTCCTCTGTCAAAGATGAGGTGGCTGAGTGTGTCTGGAGTTGTTTCTGCATCTTCTAATCTGATCCACTGGTCCTCAGGTCTGTTTCTTTGCCAGTACCATGCTATTTTTATCACAATAGCTTTGTAATATAGTTTCAAGTTGGAGGTTATAATACCCCCTGCCATGTCTCTGTTACCTAGAATTGCTTTTGCTATTCTGGGTCTCTTCTTGTTCCAAATGAATTTTTGGATTGTTTTCTCAAGGTCCATGAAGTATGCTGCTGGGATTTCAATTGGGATTGCATTGAATCTATATAGCAATTTTGGAAGTATGGCCATTTTCACTGTGTTGATCCTTCTTGCCCAGGAGCAGGGGATGTCTTTCCATTTTCTGATATCATCTACAATCTCTCTTTTCAGAGTGCTATAGTTTTCAGAGAAGAGGTCTTTGATTTCTTTTGTTAGGTTGATTCCTAGGTATTTCAGTTTTTTGGATGCTATTGTGAAAGGAATTGTTTGCCCTATTTCTCTCTCAGTGAGTCTTTTGTCCATGTATAGGAAAGCTATTGATTTTTGTGTGTTGACCTTGTATCCAGCTACTTTACTGAATTTGGTTTATTATGTCTAGAAGACTTTTGGTGGAGTTCTTGGGGTGTTCTGTATAGATTATCATGTCATCTGCAAATAATGACAATTTGACTTCTTCATTTCCTATCTTTATTCCTTTTATTTCTTTCTCATGTCTAATTGCCGTGGCTAATGTTTCCAAAACTATATTGAACAGGAGTGGTGAGTGGATATCCTTGTCTTGTTCCTGATATTAGTGTGAAGGATTTCAGTTTTTGAACATTTAGTATGATATTGGCTGTTGGTTTTTCATAGATGGCTTTTATTAGATTGAGGTAGAGACCATCTATTCCAGTTTTTTGTAGAGTTTTTATCATAAATGCGTGTTGGACTTTTCATATGCTTTTTCTGCATCTATTGAGATGATCCTATGGTTTTTGTCCTTGGCTGTATTGATATAGTGTATTACACTGATTGATTTGCGTGTGTTGAACCATCCCTGCATCCCTGGGATGAATCCCACTTGATCAGGGTGTATGATCTTCTTGATGATCTTCTGCATTCTATTTGCCAGTATCTTATTAAGGATTTTTGCGTCTATGTTCATTAGTGAGATTGGCCTGTAGTTCTCTTTTTCAGTTGGGTCTTTCTCTGCTTTGGGGATCAAGGTGATGCTTGCTTCCAGGAATGAATTTGGGAGTATTGCTTCCCTTTCAATTTGACTGAAGAGTTTAAACAGTAGTGGCAGTAGTTCCACTCTACATGTCTTGTAGAATTCAGCAGTGAAGCCATCAGGACCTGGGCTTTTCTTAGTTGGTAAATTTTTAATTACGTTTTCAATTTCATTGATTGATACTGGATTGTTTAGAATTTTGAGGTCTTCTTTGTTCAACTTTGGTAATTCATACCAAAGGAATGAATTCATAAAGGAATTCATATGCAGATTCATAAAGGAATCTGCCCTTTTCTTCTGTGTTTTCCATTTTATTGGCGTATAGGTTCTCAAAGTAGGTATTGAGGGAATCCGCCTGCCGGGTGGGCAGGTGAGGGCAGATGGAGGGAGGGAACAGGCAGGAAGGCTCGGCTCTGAATCGTCGTCCATGCCAGAGGAGAAGCACATGGCTGGCTGCGCAAGGGGCGACCGAGCAGGGCCACAGCTCGTTGAGGGCCGAGGCGAGCCAGGCCTGCTCCCCGTGCCCCACGCCGTGCGAGGCTGGAGGATGACCTCTGCGGGGTCCAGATTTATGAAAATATGCATCACTTTAATACTGTCTTGGAATTCATGAGAGGGAAGCATAGGTCAAAGGTGTTTGAAGAAAATTGGAAGTGCACTTTAATAGCCACATCTCCAGGGAATCAGGAGAAAGCAGTGGGAGGTGGAGTCATTGTCAAGTGATTTCATCCTCAACAAGAAAATTTCATTGAGTAAAGTCATTTGAATTAGTGGAGCAACAGTTATTCAAGGTGGCAGTGTACGGAATATTAAAATTGAACAATGACGCAGCTCTGTATTTACATCAGATTATTGGGACCCTATCTGTTCATCGTTACACACATCCAAGGGCAAAATCTAGACAGCATGCTCCATGGTACTGGGGTGAAATCAGACTGACCCGAAAAAGGCAGAGAACGGAATGACCTTAGCACCAGAGGACACCTTGCCTTTTTTAAAGTGCTATTGCTTGGGACACTGCCCGGATGATGCTGTTCATAACACGTGCATAACTAATGGACATTGCTTTGCCATCATAGAAGAATATGACCAAGGAGAAACCACATTAGCTTCAGGGTGTGTGAAATATGAAGGATCTGATTTTCAGTTCAAGGATTCTCCAAAAGCCTGGCCTCGCCTGACAGTAGAGTGTTGTCGGACCAATCTGTGTAACCAGTATTTGCAGCCTACACTGCCTGCTGTCGTTATGGGTCCATTTTTTGACGGCAGCATTTGATGGCTGGTTGTGCTTATTTCCATGGCAGTCTGCATCTTCTCCAGCTGTTTTTGTTACAAACACTATTGCAGGAGCATCTCAAACAGACATCGCTACAATCGTGATTTGAAACAGGACGAAGGGCTTATTCCAGTGGGAGAGTCACTGAAACATCTTATTGGCCAGTCGAAGAGCTCTGGGAGTGGGTCTGGACTTCCCTTACTGGTTCAATAAACTATTGCCAAACAGATTCAGATGGTCCGGCAGGTTGGAGAAGGCCAGTATGGAGAAGTGTGGATGGGTAAATGGCTCAGAGAAAAGGTGACAGTCAAAGTGTTTTTTACCACTGAAGAAGCAAGCTTGTTCCAAGAAACGGAGATCTACCAGACAGTGCCGATGCGCCCTGAGCATGTACTTGGGTTCAGAGCTCCAGACATTAAAGGCATGGGTTCCTGGACACAGCTCTACCTGACCACTGATTACCACAGAAATGGGTCTCTCTATGACTTCCTGAAGTGCGCTACACGACACACCAGAGCCCTGCTCCAGTTGGCTTATCCTGTGGCCTGTGGTCTGTGCCACCACCACACAGAGATTTACGGTACCCAAGGGAAGCCTGCAATTGCACATCGAGACCTCAAGAGCAAGAACATCCTCATTAAGAAAAATGGAAGTTTCTGTATTTCTGACCTGGGCCTTGCTGTTAAATTCAACAGTGACACAAATGAAGTCGATGTGCCCTTGAATACCAGGGTGGGCACCAAGTGCTACCTGGCTCCAGAGGTACTGCACAAGAGCCTGAACAAAAACCACTTCCAGCCCTACATCATGGCCGACATCTACAGCTTCGCCCTGATCATCTGGGCGATGGCGCACCACTGCGTCACGGGATGCATTGTGGAGGAGTACCAGCTGCCGTACTACAACATGGTCCCCAGCAGCCCATCCTACGAGGACATGCAGAAGGTTGTGTTGTCAAACGCCTGCGACCACTGGTGTCCAACCGCTGGAACAGCGACGAGTGTCTGCACGCGGGCCTGAAGCTCATGTCTGAGTGCTGGGCCCGCAACCCAGCCTCCATGCTGACTGTGCTGAGGATCAAGAAGACACTTGCCAAGATGGTGGAGTCCCAGGATGTAAAGATCTGACACCTGCACAGGCAGGAGGGGCCTGACTGTCCCCAGGGTGCTGCTGCACACCTGTGTGTGGCCCCTCCTCCCTCACCTTCACAGGCTGCTGACATTGCCCTGCCGTGCCCTGCCATGCTCTGCAGGGCACCACTGGGGCTCGGGACCCTGCGTTCTTCCCACACAGACAGCTGTATTCTAAATGTGGTTTTTGATGCCTTTTTAATTGAGTTTTTATGAGCTGCATCAAGACTGCAATCTTGATTCTTTTTTTGTGTGTGTGTGTGGTACCGGGTATCGAACTCGGGTCCTTGCGCTTGCGCAGCAGGCAGTGAAACCACTGAGCTAAATCCCTGGCCCCCAACCCTGATTCTTAAGTCTCCAGTTGAACTCTGTGTATTGAATAGCCTATTCCTGAGTGGTGCTTTCTGTGAAAGCCATAAGAGGCTAACTGAGCAGCTGAGATGGAGAAACCCACTTTTGCCTTCAACCTGGGAAATGCAATCTGTTTGTAGTCTGCCTGTTTTAAAGCAGCCTCTAGATGATGATGGGCTCCTTGGGGTGCCGCTCAGCTGACGGCAGTGTGTCCTGCCCTTCTGGATACTGGTGTGTGCGCGCATGTGCCAAGATCCCTCTGCTGCCCGTGGAATTAGAAGAAAATGATTTATGAGTGCACAGGAAGAGGCAGGTGGCTACTGGTTCTGTGCTTTAAAAATGCAATATGTGACCAAGATTTGCCAATTTGTAATAGCGATTTGTCTTGCAAGTGAGGTAGCTTCCCCAGCAACTTTGTTTTTAACATAATAGTTGCTGTAAAGGCCAAAAGAAGTTTAAAGTGTCTGTAAATTTAAACTGTTTTTTTTTCTGCTGCCATCCTTTTTCATTTTTTTATAATTATTTTGTCATGAAAAGGATCCTATCCAAAGTTGGAGCTTCCAATGCCACGAACCATGTTGATAAAGCAACCATGTCTTAAGCAAGTCAATTACTGCATCTGGTAACGCTGGAAGTGCCTAAATCATCTTCTGCATCCTTTACTCACAGTAACTTTTATTTATTTATATTTATTTATTTATTTGGTACTGGGGATTGAACTTGGGTCCTTGCACTTGCATAGCAGGCAGCAAAACCACTGAGCTAAATCCCCGGCCCTACTCACAGTAACTTTTAAAAGGGAAGTTATTTATGTTGTGTGTGTAATGTGCTTTACTCGCAAACCCCCTCCTCTCCAGCTGAGTTTATGTATGTACATACATTCACGCTACAGTGGCCACCTTGTGGAGCCTCACATCCTGTCCTCGGGGTCAGGTTGGTGTAGGTCAAACACATACGAACTTTCAGAGAAACGAGCAACTTCAGGCAAAGACTTCATTGGGTAATATCATCTCAGTGGTCCTTTGCTAAAGGATTCTATAATCAGATTCATGTGTCAGCTGATATAAATTGATCTATACTCTTAATATGTTCTAAACATCTAAATCATTTGAGACGTTTTGAGGTTTTGTTTCTGGTCCCTAACTAGTAAAGATGAAGAGTCGGGCAGGTGTGCAGTACTCCTGTCTGTCATGTAGCTGTTATTCAGGAAAATGATACCAGTTTTATATACAGCACAGGCCTTGTTATCTGAGCAATACTGAGTCCCCTAAACTTACTGTGCTTTGAAATGCTTGTCTCTTATTCCCCACAATCAACTCATGAGAGCATCAAGTGAGACTGTCCTTTGAATGTAACAGGAAATAAGGGTGATTGTATCACAACATGGCCAAAAAGGTTTGAGTTCAACTGGGGAAATCAGAGCATCCATCTATCCATCACTAAAATCTGGACTGTCATTTAAGGCCAAAACTTAAGACATTGTCCTTATGCCAGATTTAACAAAGTTGAAACTTGCCTTAATCATGTGTTTAATAAGTTTCATTTAACATAAAGTTTTAAGTGTTCACCAAATAAATCTGCCCATTGATAGTATCCACTAATGTGCTCCCAGAATGTGGCTCCCTCTCCCTGTGGAGAAGCACAGACACTGTAATCACAATCACTGTGTGATTTGAGAATACTTACAAGATCTGATTTACTTCAAGTTAACTTTGATTCATTTTTCCCTTGGTAAACTTTGTCTTGAAAGTCATTTATCACGTAAAGAAAATACGTAAAGAAATGTCAGTTTACCCTTAGAAATAGTGAGCTGGTATGTGGAGGCAAAAGAGATGACAGAGACAATATAAATCACTAACATGAGTTTTTAAAATTGACTTGGCCTAGTAAATGACATCAAGAATTAACCTTAGAAGTTTGGTTAATGGAAGCATTTTCTGTATAACATGTTCTTTACAAAGCAAACGCTGCCATATTTATAATTTTTAGATTTTAATCTGAAAATGTTGCATGAAACTTAATGCCCTCTTAAATTTAAAGTTCATCCAGTAAGTGAAATATTCAAAGTCCAACAAGAGGACATATTCTGTTTATCGTAGTTAATAATTTATAAAACCCTGGAAGCCATTATTTGATCCTACTTAGAATTTTAGTATTTTAACAATTTGTGGCTTCAGTCATTCATTTAAATAATTAAAACATATACACAAACTAGAATATCTCACAGACTACCTGAATATAAGCAGCAAAAATTAATGGTCAAAGAAAATTCTCGTGAATTTTTAATTTTTATTCATTATTTATTTTTTGGTACCGGGGATTGAACTTGGGACCTTGTGGCTGCGAGTTGGGCGGCAGAACCACTGAGCTAAATCTCCAGCCCCCCACTCTTAACAAATACACAGTACCTTTTTTTTCAGGTTCAATTTTTCTGGTTAGAACAAAAAACCCAGTTTTTAAAGAAGCATACATCTCTGAGTTGGCCTGAGATAAATCTGATAGTGAAGAGTTTATCTCAGGACTGCTTTTATAAATTTAGAACACATTTCTTTCCATATATGTTGTTTTGGAGCATTTCTAAATATGCAAAACAACTTCAATCACAGAAAATTGATTTATCAAAAGATGGTTGCAGCCTCGTTCTGTTGGAAAGTGGTAATATTCCAGTTGCCTGGTGTCAGATGCCACCACAGCAGGCAGCAGTTCGTCTTTCTACCCTAGTGCTGTGAGGAGAGTCATGGTGGGAACTGCAAAGAGGACGTACATATCACGAGAACCAGATTAAGGTAGGTGGGGTGCTCCACGCCTGTGATCCCAGCACTCAGGAGGCTGAGGCAGGAGGATCGTTGAGAGTTCAAGACCAGCCTGGGCTACATAGCGAGACCTTGTCTCAAAAACCAAAAGAAAAAAAGAACCAGATTAAGTGTACGGGAAGCAGCAAGTAGACCCTCCTGTCAGGGCTGCCCGTGAAAAGCGTGAATACGGCATTTACAGAAGGTGAACCATGTCACATTAATGCCAGCTGTGCTCTGTCCTCTGCTTCATGGAATTATTTAAGCTCTTTTAGTGACCTTTATCCTTTCCCACTGAAAACTAAGATGTAGTATATGTTGCATAAAATGAAAATATCAATAGAGCTAATTAGGGAAACTGTACATAGGCATTGAAAAGGGTAAAAAGCAATTTTATTATGCAATTGTAAAACACCAAAAGTCCAGATCTTTGATACGTAACACACTAAATGTATTTTGTACAGCATCTGCTTTAAAGGGTGCCTTATTCAGTTTACCATTAACTGCTTTATTCTATATACAGATTATGTCCAGTGTATCATTTTTAAAAGTAAATAACCTTATTTTAGCAAAGTAGGTATTGATGATCCTCTGGATTTCTACTGGGTCCGTTGTAATTTCATCCTTTTCATCCCTAATTGCATGGATTTGGGCCTTTTCTTTCCTTTCCTGATAAGGTTTTGCTAAAGGTTTGTCAATTTTGTTTATTCTTTCAAAGAACCAACTCTTGGCTTCATTGATTTTTGTATCATTCTCTTAGTCTCCATTGCATTGATTTCTGCTCTGATCTGTATAATTTCCTCCCTTGCATGAGCTTTGGGATTGTCCTGCTCTTCTTTTTCCAGTAGCTTGAGGTTCAGGATCAGGTTAATTGGGCTCGCTGTTTTCCTAATGTGAGTATTCGCTGCTATGAATTTCCCTCATAAGATTGCTTTCATTGTGTCCCATAGATTCCAGTATATTGTATTGTCATTGTCATTTAATTGAAGGAACTGTCTGATTTCTTCTTTAATTTCCTCTGTGACCCATTGGTTTTCAGAAGTATGTTGTTCAATTTCCATGTATTTATGAAATTTTTGTGGTTTCTTTAGCTATTGATCTCCAGTCTCATCGGACTATGGTCTGATAATATGCAGGGGATAATGTCAGTTCCTTTGCACTTACTTAAATATGTTCTGTGAGCGAGTATGTAATCTGTTTTGGAGAACAACCCATGTGCAGCTGAAAGGAATGTGTATTCTGATTTTGTGAGGTAGAACACTCTGTAAACGTCTGTTAAGTTCATTTGTTCAAGAATTTGATTGAGTTCTAGTATTTCGTTGCTTATTTTTTGTCTAGTTGATCTATCTATTTGTGACAGTGGGGTATTGAGGTCCCCCGCTACTACTGTATTAGTGCTTATTTGATTTTTCATGTCTGTTAGTATTTGTTTTATATAGTTGGGCGCACTAGTGTTTGGTGCATATACATTTATTTATTTATTTATTTATTTAGGTACCAGGGATTGAACTTGGGTCCTTGTGCTTGGTGCATATATATTTATGATTGTCGTCTCTTCCTCTTGGATTGTTCCCTTTACAAGGATGTAGTGTCTTTCTTTGTCTGTCTTATTCAGTGTTGGTTTGAAATCCACTTGATCTGCAAAGAGGATAGCTACTCCTGTTTTTTTTCACAATGTTGTAATACAATGTAATCCTTACATCGTAATACAAATACTACATTTCTGTATGTATGCCTTTTGATACCATTGTACAACATTCTTTTATGTAAATTGCTTTTTAAATCAGTTGAGTAAAAGAGAAGAAATACACATTTACACTGTCTTTGATACTTACATAAGTGGCTTTACCATTGCTTATGTGTGTGAATATAAACTGGGGTCATGTGCTTTGAGTCTAAAGATCTTTTTTCTTCAAATTTTGTTTACTGAGAATTCTTGGTTGGCAGTATGTGTACACTTTGAATATATTCTTACTGTCTTCTTGCCTCCATTATTTCTGGTAAGTCACCTGTTAATCTTATTACAGTTACATGTAAGTGATCACCCATTTTTCTGTTTCTCTTTTAAGAGTTTGTCTTTGGCTTTTGTCAGTTTTCTTATGGCACATGCAGCTCTTGCTGAGTTTACTCTCCTTGGAATTTGTTGAGTTTCCTGGACGTGTGTAGCAGATCTGAGATGCTCCCCTGCTCCCTCTTCTCTCCCCGGGGCTCTCTTGTGTGTGAGTTGCTGCACAGAGGTGGGTGCTGCTACTGTCTCGAAAGTTTGGGACTCTGGGCTCGCCTCTGTTTATTCGCCTCTCTGACAGGATGGCGTCTCACAGGTCTCTGAGAATCTCTGTGATTGCTGAATCTCACAGGCCTCTCAGAGGCGTGGTTCATTTTCCTCCCTACCCCTCAGGCTGTATCATCGCACTTGACCTGTCTTTAAGTGTGCTGGTTCCTCCCTCTGCTAGCTCAGGTCATTTCCATTTTGGTTATTGTACTTTCCAATTCAGAATTTCTACTTGGTTCCTTTCTATAATTTCTATCTCTATTGATACTCTCTGTTTACTGAGATATAATTCTCATGCTTCATTTCTTAATAAGTGGTTTCTTTTGATATAGGTATTTAAAAAAAATTTTTTTAAAACAAGATCTTGCTAAGTAATTCAGGCTGGCCTTGAACTATATAGCTCAGTTTGGCCTCAAACTCATGGCATTCCTCATACCTCAGCCTCCAAAGTGTGTGGGATTATAGATGTGTGTCACCAGGCCCGGCCCAATTTTGAATGTATTTTATTTTATTCATTTATTTTTTTGTTACTGGGGATTGAACTCAGGACCTCAGGCTTTTGAGGCAGGTGCCGGAACCCCTGAGCTAAATCCTCGGCCCATTGAATGTATTTTAAATTACTAGCATAAGTAGTAAATCCAGCTTCTGGGCCTGCTCAGGGACAATTTGTATTGACTGCTTTTTTCCCCCTCTGTATGTGGACCATACTTTCTTGTTGCTTTGGATGTCCTGCAAATATTTATTGAAAACTAAATCTTTAAATAACATAATGTGATGCTGGGCATGGTGGCACAAGCCTATTATCCCAGCACTTGGGAGTCTGAGGCAGAAGGATTGCCTGGAGTTCAAGGCCAACCTGGGCTGCATAGTGAGTTCAAGGCCAGCCTGAACTACATAGTGAGAGCCTGTCTCAAAAAAACAAATAATGATAATTCAGCAACAACAATGTAATATTTCTTTCTTTCTTTTTTTTTTTTGTACTGGGGATCAAACTCAGGACCTTGTGCTTGCAAGGCAGGCTCAGTGCCACTAAGCTAAGTCCCCGGCCTGAACAACAACATAATGTGACAACTTTGGCAATCAGATTCTCCTTTCCTTTTCCTTTTATTGTTGTTGCCCTCTGTTGTTATTTACTTAGTGAATTTAATGAGCTAATTCTGCATTGTATTCTTCGTCATGTATGAACACTGAAGTCTCTGCTTCTTTGTTTAGTTGTTACATACAGACTTCCTCGGATGCTCGGATCTGTGATCTCCCAACCTTGCTGAGGGGCTCTGTGCTGGGGGTGTCTCTGACATTCAACCTGCAGCCTGCGGTTCTGCCTTTGCTGTCACTCTCTGCTTGCATGGAGACTAAAGGTGAAACACGAAGACATGAGAGCACAAGGCCTTTGCATGTTTCTCTGGCACTTGTGCCCGGCATCCAGATTCCCAGGAACATCTCTTCTCTGGCTTTTCCCTTTAAGCTGTTTGGTAGCTGGTTTTTGGCCCAGCTATCATCCTCCTGCTCAAGTAGCTGTCTGTTACTACAGTCATTGCTTCTGATCTTTTGGACAGATGACCTCAGGGAAAGCACTGGCCTGGGTCAGGTCAGAGTCTCGAAGTGGAGTCTTCCAGGGGGAATGGGGTAGTGCCGACCTGGGCCAGGTTTGTAAGGACTCAGTCCTGTTCTTCCTCTTCCACCGGCCCAGGCTGCGGGCTTCCTCTGTGACTGTGGGCTGCTGGTCCTCAGGGTTACCACGGAGCTAGGGAAGGGGTAGGGTGAGCTAGAACCCTGCAGAATTGCTGTTCTGAGATTCATCCACTTTTCTCAAATAAGTGCTCCCAAGTTTGCTGTGGGCCTTTTGTTAATTTTCAGAGTTCTGGAAAGATTGATTCTGACAATTTATGCTGCTATGCTCATTGCCCTACAGAGGATGAGATTTTTGAAATTCTTATATGTGAAGTTTGTTGAAGTCATCCTGGCTTAGGGTTTTAAGAATGGATTTAAGTGTTTTTTTTTTTTGGTACCAGGGATCCAACTTGGGACCTTGCGCTTGCGAGGCAGGCACCGGAACTGCTGAGCTAAATCCCTGGCCCTGGATTTAAGTTTTTGAAAACAGAAGACTTCTTTCCTCTCCCTCTCTCTTCCACTCTCTCCATCTTTTTCTCCTCAGCAGTACTGTAGATTGAACCTAGGATCTTCACACTGAGTGAGCTTTATCTCCCGCCCTTTTTATTATTGATTGATTGATTGAGACAAGGTCTTTCATGCAGTTCAGGTTGGCCTTGAACTCACAGTGATCCTCCTGCTTCAGCCTCCTAAATGCTGGCATTATAGGTAAGAATTGGCTTTAGCTGCCTCTAGAAAGTCTCATATTTACTGTCTCTTTTCACTGCTCATCCTGATAGTGTACATTCTAAAGTAAGCAGCAGTGGACTGTAAAGGAGGCTGGGTGTGTGGCTGGGTGGCAGAGCATCTGCCCGCATGTTCCAGGCCCTGGGGAAAAGCACAAGGAAAAGGGCTTGGTGACTGTGTTTGGAGCAGCTGGAAGGAGTGTGTGGGAAGGCGCTTCCTACTCTGTGTGGCCCCGGAGAAAGGAACAGGGGGCAGACAGCATCAAGCCACCCACCCAAAGTGGGGGTCATGGCAGTGGCGTTACCAATGGACCTTTTTGTAGAGTTGGTCTCAGCTCTGCAGCTTTCTGAGAAGTCCACTGTCTTAGAGGCAGGGGTACAGAGGCCTAGGAAATTAAAAGTGATTATTTTGACAAGAATGGACCGAGAATAAGAGTGATTGGGTGTTGTCATCTGAACTGGTATTCAAAGGTCAGGGTGAAGTGTCAGATGCTGTACGATGTTTGTTGCAGTGTTGGAAGTTGACTTAAGTCACCCAAGTGCATCTGAGGAGCTGGAGGGGGTTGCTGTATGCACATTTGGGTTGTGGGACAAAAAGTGACTTTAGTCCAGGGAAGTGGGCGACCAGCCCTGTAGTCTGCCAGGGCTGTCCCAGGTTGAGTGCAGAAATAGGTGGGGAAGGGACAGACGGTACACAGGGCAGGACCCAGGGCCCAGGAGGGGAGTGTGTGAGAGAAGACAGGTGATTGTATGGGATAGATGAGAGGGGCAAGCATTAGAGCTCAGTCAGGTGCCGTGATGCAGGCCTGTAATCCCAGCCCCGAGGGAGACTGAGACAGGAGGGCTGCAAGTTCAGGTCCTGCCTGGGCAGCTAGCTAAGTGAGACCTTATCCCCTAAAAAACAAGGGCCAGAGATGGAGCTTAGTGATAGATTGCCCCTGGGTTCACTCCCAAATACCTCAGAAAATGACAGAAAAAGTGTGTGTGAGCCTGGCAGAAGACGTGACAGATGCCATCAAGGTGGTGTCTGTGGAGAAGCTGGTGGCACCGGCATGAGCAGTTCCTGAGTAGCGTTTTCTCCAGGGAGCCAGGGAGGCCTGTCCCAGCCCAGGTCTGCCCGATGTCGCATCTGTGCAGGGCCTCTGCTCAGTCTTCTTAGCCCCCGCTGGAGTCGCAGGGAAGCGGCTTTAGGAGGACCAGGAGGAGAAAGCTGGGCTCCTCGGGGAGCTAGAGGCAAGGGCGAGTTTTTTAAAGCTGTGTAGCGTTGTTCATTGTAAAACCAATATGCCTTCCTGTGCCTGAATACAACTGTAGCCGTGTTCTGCTGTTACACATCGCTCGTGATCACAACAGGTTTAGAATTTTACTAGGCAGTAAAGAAAATACTGAGGAAATGGCATTTGTGTTTTCATATCAGTCACTTGGGTATGAATTTAATCCACTGTAACACAAATGGGTTTCATTTATTTCACGTGGTTACTCGCCTGTTTTACGGCTTGTTGCTGTGGTTCTGCTGTTTGCCCAGACCTTGTTGTTGGAAATTGAATCCCAGTGCAACTATGCCCAGAGTGGGACCTGGAAGCAGGAATTAGGTCTTGCAGCTCTGCACGATGCTGAGTGTGGGGTCGCAGGAGTGGTCGTTACCTCGGGAGCCTGAGTCCTGGAAGAGTTTGGACCTTAGGTGCTGTCTTCCTTCCACCGTGGGGTGATGCAGCAAGAAGGCTCTCTCTAGGTGCTGGCACCTTGATCCTGGACTTTTAGCCTCAAGAACCATGAGAAGTAAATATCTTTTCTTTTAAATTACCTGGTCTGGTAGCCTGCTGTGGTGCCACAGGCCTGTAATCCAACCTCTCTGGGAGGCTGAGACAGGAAGATTGCAAGTTTGAGCCCAGCCTGAACTACATAGTTCCTGAGGGAGACCCTGTCTCAAAATAAAAACATAAAAAATATAAGAATGGGCTGGGCTTGTATCTCAGTGTGAAGACCCTGGATTCAATCTCCAGTCCTGAAAAACAATTATCTAGTCTATTATAGCAACACAAAATTGACCAAGACAATTAGGTAACTCACTTGGATGATTCAGATAATGAACGGGGCCCAGAACTGAGCTTCATTCCTTGCTTTCTCTGTCTTTTGTTTTTTCTCCACTATGCACGAGTTTAGAAGGGCCTTTCCCTGAGCTGCTGGAAGCTCATTCTGTTTCCGTGTTGGGTGTCGGTGCACATCAGAGCCGGCTTGAGCATGTGTGTATCCGAGTATGTGCAGCCACGCTGCCCAGCTGGTCTTGGAAAACGTGGCGCGGCCACCCCCTCTCCAGGTCTCTGGATCCCCTTGCTCCTGTCCGCAGAGGGCCACTCTGTGTGAGCCTGCTGGTCTGACAGAGTGGCACCAGTGCTGCATGATGCTTCTGTCCCCTCTGCTGTGTCCCTGTCAGGCTCCTCTGTCCCTCACATGGGAAAGCAACCGCACACTGTCTTGCAGGCTGTGCAGCTGGCAGTGCCAGGCTCAGAAACAGCCCTGTCCCTTGGCTGTTGGCTGTTGGGCGCCACCTCTTCCAGTCTGGGCTGGCACCATGACCCGGCCTGGGGGCACTGCTGGGAGCTGTGTTGCTACAAAAACTGCCCTCTCCCTCCGTGCTCTTCTGATCACCTGTGACCATGTGACCACGCCTTTCTCTTGGCTGGGCTTTGGATCAACAGAGGTGCCCAGTAGAATGAAGGAGGGACAGTCAGCCTCTAACTGGGTGTGGTGGTACTCACCTATAATCCCAGCACTCCGGAGGCTGAGGCAGGAGGATCACCTGAGTTCGAGGTAGGTCTAGGCTACATAGTGAGTTCAAGGTTAGCCTGGAATACATAGCAAGACCCTGTCTCAGAAGGAAAAAAAAAGTCAGTCTCATTGAGAAAGTAAGTATTCTATTTTAAATGAAAGCTCGACCTGAGCGAGTCTACCATAACTATTTCCCCTCACTGTGTTCTCGCTGAGAAGGGAGAATAACTATAGTATTCTGCAAGTATTTGTGGGATGCTATCCAGATATTAGTTTTCAGAACCCCCAAGTCCCGAACGTTTTAAAAGAAAGACTTTCTCCTTTATTGCCCTACTTGCCACCTCCTGGTAAAACAAGGGCCACAGTTTAGGGGAAGACTGTGTTCATATTCATGGTTTAATTTGCAGTTCTACATTGCTGAAGACTGCATTTCCCCCTATAAGCGTTTCTCTGTGGAGATTATTAAAGTCTGTATGGTCCTTAAACGTCATTGTACAAATGCTGTGTACCGCTTTGGTGTGGGAGGTGGTGCAGGCTTCTGTGAAAGCCCTTACACTTGACTTTCCTTCTTATTTAATCTCAGCCTTCTTTGTGAGAAGAAAGATATGCCTATATTATTTTTTGGCCAGAAACAAAAATTTAGGGGGACAAAACCCGCAAACTTCCATGCCAAATGCAGTTTGACCCCGAGGCACTCGGGGGCGCTGCAGCAACGGGAGATGAACACCCCACCCCCACCCCCCGTGGCTGGCAGGCTGCCCCTTAAGGAACGGCCGCCGCTTTGGGGAAAGATAGGGTTGGGTTTCCTGTTCATTTTTAAGACAAACAAAAGACACATGGACGGCAGAGGAAACACTGCTCCACTGCCCTATAAATGGTCCCTTTCAAAGTTTACGAGAAACCTAAGAAGTAGCTCAGCCTGCAGCCCCTGAGCACCTCTCCCATCCCCAGCCTGGGGCTGTGTCCCTTCCGTCTCAGCTCAGATGTCGCCAGTCAGAGTGGCTTCGCTGACCACCCTGTGCAACACAGCACCCCCTCCCGGCCCCGCCCACGGGTTCCCGTGGGCCATGTTCCCCAGACATACTGTGTTATGCGTCGTCTGCCTGTGCCCCGCCCCACTCTCCAAGCACTCCTGACACGGGGGCGGGGCGTGGCGTGCTCATTCATTGCTGTTCTACACCCCACAGCTGCAGCAGTCCGCATTCCATTGTCTGGAAGGGACTTAGTAAGAGGACCTTGGAGAATTCTGTAATATAAAATAATGGCTTTTTGAGCTGTGAGTTGTTTTGGTCCGTTCGAGCTCAATTTGAGCGGAGATTGGAGATAATAAAAGCTCCGTCTTCCCCACAGGTATAGGTACAGTCTACACTCAGTTGGGTTTGGGGCTTTTTGGTGCTCACCGCCAAGGCACGCCTGGCCCTGCACCCGGCTGGCTTGATCGTCCTCGCCTTCCATTGTAGGACGTCCCTTTGGTCACACACTGCTGCTCCTCTCCCGTTGGGCCCCTTGGATCTCTCAGGGCGCCGTGCCTGTGTCTCTCACCCCCACCCTGCTCGCTCTGCACCCTGTGTCCATCAGTCAGATGCTCGCTGCTCCTCGCACTCAGCCCCTCTCTCTCTGTCCTGTTCCTGCTCTTCCTCATCTTCAACTCTGCCTCCTGGAAGCCTCTCTTCCTGGATCTCTCGGATGGCAGCCATGTGTGTCGTCCCCCCGGGGCCCTGCCCTCCTCCGATGGCTCCCGCCTCCCTTCCCTTGTGGGGGCCTCTAGGCTCAGGGCTCCCTGTCTCTGGCCTCATCCCCCTTTCTCCTCATGGCTGTCAGCTGCCAGGCTGTGGACGGGTGGTGCTCTGGACCCAGCTGCAGGCCTCACACAAACTGGACAAGCGCCAGTTCCCAGCCAGCGTCACTCCTTTTTTTCGACCGGGAAGTATTCCACTGTATGGATATATATTTTGTTGGCCATTCATAAACCGATGGACACTTGATTTATTTCCATCTTTGGGCAGTTGCGAATAGTGCTGTTCTGAGCGTTCATGCACAAGTATTTGAGCACCTGTCTTGAGTTTGTGTGTGTATTTAGGAGTGGAACTGCTGGCTCACATGTTGATTCTGTTTCACTTTTTGTTTTCCACTGGACCAGGAATGCACAAGGGTTCCAATTTTCCCACATCCTCACAGTACTTGGTTTTTCTGTTATTTTTGTTACAACCCTTCTCGCAGGTGCGACGCCATGCTCACCATGGGTCCCTCCGAGCCACTGAAGTGAACGGATGGCTCCTCTCCTGCTCCGCTCGGCACCCTTCCTGTTGCCCTCAGGACGACCCTGCCCGCGTCTTGGTGCGGACTCATCCCCGCCTCCCGCCCCTCACTTTCCCGCTCCCCACACAGACCCCGCTTGCCCAGCCCCAGGGCCTTCTCCTGTCTCCCCAGCCAGGCCACAGCCTCCGAGGCCCGGGCTTCAAGCCCAGAGCCATGTGGAACTGAATGCAGAGATGGCACACTGAGCACTGCCTCAGAACACCACCGAACCTTGGCTGCTGGAGACCCCGCCTCCCCCAAGGAGCACCCCATCTTACTGCATTTGCGGTTTGCCCCCTAAATGTGCCCGCACGCTGCAGGTGCTGGTGACAGTGCCCTTGAATGAAAATCTATTCCCTTGGTCGCAGGAAGCCGACTCCACTGCTAATTACCATTGCGCATGAATGGGCAGAGAGGCAGCCTTCTTCCGCGTGCGTGTGGGAGTGTGTGTTTTCCCAGATTACAGATTTGTCCAAACATTCTTGGTAATTTAAGATGTCAAATCTGAAGGTTCTTTCTTGGCTTCAGTTTTTGGATACATCCCAGGGCTGTTTTCAAGTGTTCTGTGAAGTTTCCCAAAGTACTGTCTCTGCTGGTCCCCATTGTTGGTTTCCGAGGTTGGATTGTAGGTAGGGGGGTCCTGAATGTCTGCATGTGGCATTACCCCCACCCTGGGGGACTTGGGGTGGCCTAAAGCTCCTCCCTGCATGCTGTCTCAGGTTCCTCACCTGGAACACACTTCTTTTCCCTAACTCAGCTGAGTCAGCATGCAGAAGATATATTTTTAAAAATCAGGGCTTGTGCTGGGATGTTGCTCGGTGGTGGAGCACTCGTGTAGCACACACGAAGCCCTAGGTTCCACCCTCCGAGAAAGAAAGCACATGGCCCCCCAGCTTGGGAGGAACCAGAGCAGCGTCCACTTTCATCCTGAAATTGTCCTAGGCCTTAATTAATTTCTTTTTCCTTATCCCAGCCCTGCCCCAAACCCCTGGTGATTACTGGAACCGGGTTAAAAGAAGCACATGCACTGCCTCGCCAACAGCGTGCTTGCAGTCCGTGATGATTACATTCCATGTGGGGAGTCGGCTCTCCACACAACACATCTTCATTCCTTCTTACAACCCTCCCTCCCTCATCTCTTGGTCCCTTTCCCATGTGCAGAAGTTCTATCTCCCTGTTTCCTCTTGTCTATTTTTATTTTGTTCTTTAATTTATTTACACTTTGGGTTTCTTATATTTAAAAAACCATGTGATATTTAAGCTTGTGTGTCTGATTTATTTCACTTAACATTATGGTCTCAAGATGCATCAATTTCCCTACAGATAATTCAAGTTTATCCTTCTTTATGGCAGAGTAGTACTCCACTGTGTATAAAACCCCACATTTTCTTTATCCATTTGTCTGCTGATGGGCATACGACTGAGCTGCTGTGAGTTGTGCAGCTGTAAACATGGGTGTGGGGGTATGGCTATACTGTGATGCCTTAAACTCCTTCCAGCCCATGCTTTGAATTAGGGTGCTGCTATTGAAGATCTGCTCTGGCAGATCCTTACTCCCGGGCAGCTTGGGCCAGAGCCCTATTGGGTTGTTTTTTTGTTTTTTTTTTGTACCAGGGATCGAACTTGGGTCCTTGCGCTTGCGCAGCAGGCGGCGAAACCACTAAGCTAAATCCCCGGCCCATCCTGTTGGGTTTTGACAAGGGTTGGGCTGTAAGCCCCTTGAGGACAGGCGAGGCTTGGTGTTTCCACCTCTGTCTTTGGCCCCTGGGCTAACAGGCTGGTCTTGGAGCCCGGCTCTGGTTGTGGGGGCCGAGAAGCATCAGAGACCAGCAGTGCCCAGCAGGGCCGAGCAGTCTGTGGGCTCCACGAGCATGATGTGTTCAGTGAGGACCTGGATCAGCCAACAGGATGATGTGGGAAGATGCAGGCAGGGCTGTCGACACAGGTGCATTTCATTAATTAGTGCACTGTTGAGGGAATTCGCACAAATGTTAATATTTCCAGGATTGTTGTTAATGAGGGATAAGGAACTCGGCTTTTTATCCTCACAGCCATATGGTTTACTGCTTGATGTGGTTTTCTTATTATAATGTTTTTAAACTTGGTTTTTATTTTAGTAAGACAAAACTGTTTTCTTGCAGGAGTCATTGTTGATTTTATTGTGCAGGAAAATGGGAAAAGAGAACACTTCAGAGAACGGTATGTTGTCAAAAAAGTGCTAGACCCTGTGGCCCATATCATTATTCAGATGTGAGTTTATCCATTCTTCTGAAAAGAATGGGGACGGGGACCCAGCTCGGTGGCAGAGCACTTGGTGGGCACATTCCCATGGCCTGGGTTCCATCCCAGGACTGGGAGAAAAATGAGGATTGTGTCCCCAGGTTCTGATCATGACTCCCGAGGGGAGAAGCAAAGAAAATTTCCCAGGACCATTTCTGTGCCAGGCCCAGGACAGAGGGCCTTTCCTCAGTACATGTCATGCAAGAGGTGGCCTCGCTCTAACAGGGGTGCCGTATTCGGTGGCTGGCAGGGCCAGTGGAGGAAGCCCTTGAAGGAGTCCTTACCTACTGCGTCTGTGTCTTCAGGTGGCCGCTGTAGCACCTCCACTGGCAGCAAAAGGCTGGGGGGATACAGAGGCAGGTGACTTTCAGAGGGCATGGGGACTGACCTTTAAACAAATCTTTTCTTCTCTCTCTCTCTCTTTCTTTCTGAGACAAGGTCTCACTATGTAGTTTAGGCTGATCTTGAACTCACTATGTAGCCCAGGCTGGCCTAGAACTCATGGCGATCCTCCTGCCTCAGCCTCTCGAGGGCTGGGATTACAGGCATGCACCACCACTCCAGGCCTCTCAGCAGATTTTAAGGGAGGCTAGCAGAAGGAAGGGTGTTCCTGGCAGAGGAAGCTACCAGGAAGGAGGGCATCATGCAGTGTGGGGTGCCCAGGAGCACGGGGCTGGGCATGAAGCTGGTGTAGTCTCATGCCCTCTCAGCCTCCTGACTTTCTGTAATTACGTTCTGAATGCGCTAGGACACATATAGCTTAGTGGAAGAGCGCTTGCCTAGCACGTGCAAAGCCCTGGTTTGATCCTAGCACAACACAGAGCACACTGGGAAGTGAACTGGAACAGATAAAACAGTGGCCCTCCTTACCTGTGACGTACTCACCGCAGTTCTGTAGTTGTTTTCTGCAGCCTTCAGGTAACTTCATTTCACTACACACTTAGCTTCCTGAATCTGCAGTTCATGTGTTAAGAGTGCTTCAGAGAAACTTCAAACAGTTTAAATGTCAATTACTAAAAAAGTGAGGTTTTCAAGTCCAGTAGTCTGTGGTGTTGGTCATCGGACATCATCCCATCCCAGGTGGACGTAATTCAAGGCAGCTGACATTCCAGGGCTCGAGTTACAAAGGCTTTCTCTGTCTGGGGACTGACAGGCTGGTCCCCATGTCACCCCTCACAGCAGTGTCCGGTTCTGCCTCATCCAGCTCAGGCTCGTGTGCAGATTGCTTTCTACACTCTATTCACGTTGGTAGTGTTGGGGCCCGGGCTTTTGCATCAGAAAAGATCCAGAAGCTACCATGTCTCTAAAGATATTGTAAATGTTGTAATAATACCAGTTTTAGCCCTACACTTTAATTTATTTATTTGTTTTGGTACCAGGGATTGAACTCAGGACCTTGCACTTGTGAGGCAGGCGGCAGAGCCACTGAGCTAAATCCTCGGCTGGTCCTACACTTTTAGAAGCACGTGTATTCATGGTGTTTTTCATCATTGGTTTAATTATTGGCATAATCTTAAAGTTTTTGACTCCAAAATCCTGGATGGGGTTTTTTTTTTTTTTTGCCATTTCCTCCTCTTTTGTATGTTCTTTCCTTTGTCTCTGTTTTTCATAATTAAGGTAAAATCCATGAAGAAGGGATTGTATATGGTGATGAATCTTATTTTAACAGAAAGTAAAACCAAAAACATGCAGAATAAATTAACTCTGCATTTTCTCTGCAGGTCAGTTAGTGGGTGTTATATCCTTAGTCGTTTGTGCTACAAAGGAAATAATTTTTGGCAGCTGGTTTAGTTTTCACCACTTCTAATCCTATGACAGATGATTCTGGAAGATCTTTGGTCTTAAAAGGAAAGACTTTTTGTGTGTGAATTTTAAGCTGAGCTTAGTTTTTGGGTTTTTTTTGAAAGGTTTTTTTTGTAAGCCTATGTTGAATTTTGGTTTATTTGTATTTGAAATTTTTAAAAAGTTTTAAAACTAGAGTTTTATTTACTTAAACTCTTTTTTATATGTTTGCCATTTAAAAATGATTTTACTTTTTTTGTTTTATTGAAAAAATAAGCATTTATTAGTTGACTACTTTTGATTTTTTTGGTTTTTTGTGGTATCAGGGATTGAACTCAGAACCTTGCATTTGCAAGGCAGGCACAGTGCCACTGAGCTACATCCCCAGCCCAGTTGACTACTTTGAAAATTGAAGTTATTTTTCATTTGTATGGCTTTAGGTTGTTGTTTTTTCCAGGAGAAATAATGTTGCCAAATAATCTTAGACTTCTCTTTAGCCAGCCATCAGTGAAGGGGAGGGAAATAGCCACACAAAGTTAGATACACTTGACTCTGGTTGTCTCTGGTAATCAACCCTGTTTCGGAGGCTGCTAGTTGTTTTCTTTTGAAAGGAGCTCATGGCTGCTGTGCTTGGCAAGTTGTGTGTTAAAACTTACAGAAACACACAAGTACTAACACAGCAAGTTTGCAGATCCACTGGGACCTTTCTCTTGGGTTGCAGGTAACAGTAACCTTTGTGTTGTGGGCATGTTTATAAAACTGATGTCTGGCTTATCTCACTGAATGTGAAATTTAATATTTTCCAGTGGTCATTTCTCAACATGCAGATCAGCTACAGTACTGGCCATCAAATGTAACCACTCACGTGAAAATAGAAAGGATCAGTAATCAGTTTTATGGCTGTGAATTTAGGAAGTGAATTTGACTTGGTGACTTACTTCTGGTTTCCCTAAGTGACTCAGTAGACCTATTTGGATTAGTCAACAGCCTGGGGAGTTGGAACAATCACTGGAAATACTTCATGGAACAGTTCCTTGTGCTTGGAAAAGTCAGAGGCCAGGAGCGAGAGACATGTCCTCGTCCTTTCCCTGGTGGCTTCTCACCTGTGAGGTTGCACTAGGGTGGTAATAAAATCGTAGGAGCTCATTTTATGTGAAACCATTAGCAGCCCGAGAATGCGGGACTAGCTGCCTCTCATACTTTAAGACACTGGAAGGTGTCATTTATAAGCATCGGGGGCCTGCAGACAGGCAGAACAGGCTTGTAAACCTGAGCTCTAGGCTCTGGGCAGCAATGACTTTGTAATGCAGTTAAAGTCTTAGGTTATCAGATTCATAAATGTGCCCTTAAGTGTGCCAATCAGATCCCTTAAAACGTCTGTCTATAAAAGGTGAGTATAATGGCCGGTTGTTTACTCCTTGTTACTCTGACAGTGTTATTTCTGTTTCTGCCTTTGTACAATGTTGCAAAAAGTAAGATTGTGAATATTTTTGTGGGTTGGAAAATACATTTCTCATACTGACAATTCCCAGCATCCTAGCTAAGGTGGAGACTTCACCTGGAGACACCTGCTGCTCTCGGTCCCCCTTGCTTGTGTCATCAGCATGGAATTCCCAGGCTGGGCAGGTGTGTGGCAGGTGGAGCCTGCGAGCCAGGGGATGGGGCAGAGTTGCCAGCTTCCACTTGGCTCCTGTGGGGAGGGGACAGGGCCAGGCTCTCGGCTGCCTGTGGGAGTCATGTGCCCCTGCCGCGGTCAGCCCAGCCCCAGCATTTGTGTTGACCATGCCGGACCGGTTCCTCAACTGAAACCGTGAAGAAAACCAAAGATTAGGTGAGAACTCAGGAACACATTCTGTAGATGGACGGTGTCCAGAGCACACCTGGGCAGAAAGACGTGGGGACATGGGGTGCTCCAGGCAGGGCCTCCTGGCAAGTACAGTGTTTAAATCTCAGCTGGGTGTGGTGGCGCACGACTGTGATCCCTGCACTTGGGAGACTGAGGTGGGAGGATTGCTGTGAGTTTGAGGCCAGCCTGGGCTACTTAGTGAGTTTAGGGCCAGCCTGAACTACAATGCAAGGCCCTGTCTCAAAAAACAAACAAACAAAAAGACAACTCAAAGTCCTTTCTTTCCAGGGGGTGCAGAAGGGCTGGGGCTGGGAGAGAGAGGCGGCTGGGGTAAACTACTGCACCTCTGGGCCCTGGGCTTTCCATTGCCGGCCTCCTGTTTGAGCCTGGTTCCTTGTCGAGTCTTCTCCCTTCCTGAGATTCCATGCTGATCCTCTGGGACCTTGGGACACCCCAGACTCTGCATGGAGATGGTGTCACTGGTGTGGAAGCAGCTCATGCATCTGCAAGCCTGCAGGTGGGTCTCGTCCAGGTGTGTTGTCAGAGAGGCTGCGGGCGCCCACCCTGGGCTCTGAGATGTGCTGCAGCCCGAGGTGACTGGGTGAGGCTTCTCTGCCCGGTAAGGACAGATGCCAGAGCAGGAAGTGGCACCCTGGAGGCTGCCTACAAACCTCCCCTGCTTCAGAGGTGGCTGGGGCACCACTCCTGTGACTTCCATGTGAGCCACTCTCAATCACTGCCTTTTTTTTGCTCTGTTTTGGTTTTTTTGGTACCTTGTACTTTCGAGGCAGGCGGCTGAAGCACTGGGCTAAATCCCCAGCCCAATCATTGCCTTTTTGAGAAGGGTGTTACCTGCGAAACTAAACCGCCTCTTTCCAGTTCACCCTGGGTTTTTATTCCTCCTCCTCTCCTCTGCAGTCACTGGAGCGTGGATGTAATGCATTTCTGAAATGTGGTCTTCCTCTAGTCGAGGGAGGCTTTCATAGGGGCCGCTGGTGGGTTTGCTCTCTGAAGAAAGAGTTACTTATAACACAGGGTCAGAGGGTTCAGAGAAGTGCTAAAAGTGGACATTTTGGGGCAGGAGAGTGCTGGCCAGGGGGACTCTGCCTGACTCCCCGGCTTTCACTAAAGTAGTTCTGAACAAGGGAAGTGTTTGATGGAATCTTACCTACTTCAAAGACATTAGTTTTGGCCTTTCTTTTTTTCTCTCCTTTTTTCTTTCACCTTTCGCCTGTGACCTCCTGCTCCAGCTGAGCCCCCTTGTCCCTGTCGCCCTGTGCTGTTGATCTTAACCCCTTCTCTGCCCACTCCCAAATCCTGTTCTTATTCCTGGGAAAGACCACATTCTCTCGGGCTCTTTCTGAGGAGCAAGCACTGGCTTCTTTCCCCCTGCCCCTCAGTCCTGGGGATTGCATTCAGAGGTTTTGTGCTGAGCTATATCCCTAACCCTTTTTTTAAAATTTTGAGACACTAATTGCTAAGTTGCCCAGGTTGGGCTTGAACTTTGGATCTTCCTGCCTCAGCCTCTCAACTGCTGGGATACTAAGTATGAGCCAGCATTCCCTGGCTTCAGGCACTATCTTTATATATGTTAATATTACCTTGAGGAAGTATTCTTTTTTTGGGTACAGGGATTGGACACAGGACCTTGCGCTTACGAGGCAACAGCACCACTGAGCTACATTCTGGCCCAAGAAAAGAATTCTTTTGCTTGTTGTGTTAGTTGTTTTTCTCTTGCTGAGACAAAATACCCGACACCCAAAGTTAAAGAGGAAAGGTTTATTTGGCTTACAGTTTGCAGAGGTTTCAGTCCATAATTGGGTGGCTCCAAGGCACAGTGGCTCAAGGCATAGGGGGGTTGCAGAGGAAATACAGTTCATGGCACCCACGTGGTAGCAAAAGCAATAAGAGTCCTTATCAGTGGCAGAGAAGGTAAGCCGCTCCCAGCGGCCAGGAGGAGGTGAGCTGCTCCTAGCACCAGGAGGAAGCTTCCGGGCCACTGTACCACCCTCCTCTCCCCCTCCAGCACAGAGGAGGTGAGCTGCTCCCAGTGCCCAGGAGGAGGCTTCCAGGCTGCCGTACCACCACCCCCCAGTGCAGAAGAGGTGAGCTGCTCCCGGCGCCCAGGAGGAGGCTTCCGGGGCACTGTACCCCACCCCCCATCACAGAAGCAGTGACCCCCCCACACCTTGAAATGAGAAGACACATAAACAAGTCTCAAAACCAGACTTCCAGATCACCTAAAGCAACCCCAAAGGGAAAGGAGATGGAACACTGTGATACTCAACCACCTGGATTCCCTAAACTGGCAACAAAAGAGGATCTGGAAAAACTGAAATCAGAAATAGTTTCTCAGATAACAGCAGAGATTGTGGCCATAGTGCAAGACATGATTAATAAATCTAGAGAGGACACAGATAAAAAAAATAGAGGATCTGAGGAACATGATGGAATCCCAACATAGGAAACAAATAGAATCCATAAAACAGATACAAACAGATTTCTAAGAGATTAAAAACTCCATTGAAAGAGTCCTTATCAGCATCTTTCTGCCCCTTTTACCTTATCTGGACTACTTAGGGTGAGTAGCACTCACACCCTTAATCCTAGTGCCCTTGAGCTAGCATTGCACCATGAATCAATTCCAGCATCATACTCTAGATCTAGCCAGCTACCTCTGAAAAAGCCATAACACTTGTGTTCTCTAAGTTTACATACATACTATTGTGGCTTGCATCTAGGTGTCCCCCCATAGCCTCATGCGATTATAGGTAGTGCTTGATCTAGGGTGTGTGGTACTGTGTTCAAGGATGTGATAGTGGAATTGATTCATGGTGCCATGCTAGGGTTAAAGCTGCCCTGCCTTGGGTGTGAGTGCTACCTGCCCTAAGGGTAGGTAGTCTGGATAAAGTATAAGGGACAGAAAGAAAGTCATTGGTTGTTGCTTCTTGCTCGCTGGTTTTGCTGCTCTGTGCCTGCCACAAACTGTTTCTCCTCTGCAATACCCCTCTGCCATGCCAGCCAACTATGAACTGAAACCTCTACAAACTGAGCCAAAATAAACCTTTCCTCCTTTAACTTTGGGCATCAGGTATTTTGTCTCAGCAATGAAAAAAAAAGTAACTAGGACACTTATTAAGGGATGGGGCAGGAACCAAAGCCAGTCTCTGAAGCCTCTTTGCTGGGCCAGTGCATTTCAGCCATCTGGCTTGGACACCTTTGGAAAGGAGAATTCTTTTAGTGTTAACAGAAAAGATACTGTTATAAAATGCCCACCAACTGAGGATTTATTAATTATGGTGTAGTTCTACATAGTAGTCATGAAGCTGTTAAGAACAAGCGGCTCTGTGTTCCTTTGTGAATGGTGACCAGTTGGATTGCACTCATGTAGAGCACATTCGTGAGATCTGCATGTAATATGTCTTAAAACCAACTCTTGTACACTGCTGGAAAGTAAGCAGAGTCGAACAGAAACTGGGGCAAGGAGGGGAATCTACCATGAAAGACAAACGAAGGCTTAAGGTTTGGAAGTCTCTGGCTCCCAACCAGAAGACACTCCCAGATCTACCAGTTTTGGGGCAGAAAGCCACAACCCTGCTATGTTGAGTTGCTGGAGGGCAGCAGCAGTGACTGCAGAGCAGCGGAAACTTAGGAGGGAACCCCAGAGTGTGGGAAACCATGGGGGTCAAGCTCCAAAGTCTTCACACAACACAGATCCTTGGTTGGCCCTAAACTGTGTGCCACAGAGGAGATGCCAAGGGCCTGATGGAAAAGCAGCAGCAGGAAGCTGAAGGAACTGAATGAAGATCTCAGGTTCTGCCACCACATGGGAGACAGTTTGGTGTTTGTATTGGGCCAAGTTCACTGAGTATGCAAACAAAAATTACCTTTGGAGAAATGTACAGAATCCCATGTGTATATAGCATATCATTCATGATGTCCAATGTCCTATCAAAAATCCTAGAAGAGACTAAGAAATAGGGGGAGGGAGAGAGCAGTTAGTAGCAGCCAAACTCAGTACGATTTGAATATTGTAATTTACAGACAAAGACTTGAAAAGTGTCCATCATAAATATGTTCAAGGAGTTAATAGAAAACATACAGACGATGAGCAAGGAGATAGGAAATAGCTCAGAAACAAACTATGAAAAGGAGCTGAAAGTTTAGTGGTTATGGATGCTGGGAGGAGGAATGAGGAGTGACTAGTGGGTGAAGGTGGGCTCTAAAATGATCTTGACACTCTCTACACACAAGCTGGTCACTCTCACTCAGATGTGAGTGACTGCCACTAGGGCACCATGGATGGCTCTGCTTCTGGCTTCTTCATCTCAGATGCCAAGAGCCTGCCTCCTCCTTGACTGCCTTTTTAACAAGCCCAGGTGTACTGCATCACTAGCTCCTGCCAGCTGACCCGGCTGCTTCTCAGATCTTCATCTTCTCCTTGTCACCGTGTCTGTAAACCACCTGCCTTCCCCAGGGTGAGATTGACCTCTGCCTAACCCCTGTCCAGCCTCATTGCCACACTCCAGATCCCATTGATACCTTTACAGACCCTCCTTGCCACAGCACACAGCTATTGACTGCTTGGGCTCCCTTTTCCCTGTATCCTCTCCTTGTCTGCTTTACATACCTCTGGAAGTACCTTGCCCTGGAGTCCTTACCTATTCCTTACCACACTGAACCAGTGAGTCTGCTCTCTGCTCCTGTTGGGACAGATTTGTTTTTAATTCTAGTCTTTCGCTTACCAGGGCAACAAGCTCAGGCAAATCATTTAATCTCCTCAGCCTCAGTTTTCTGATCTGTATTTTGTTGAGACAGAAAGATTAGAGATAATATACATAGCTGGATGTGGTGGGAGGCTGAGGCAGGAGACTGCCATGTTCAAGCCCAACCTGGGCAATTTAGTGACTGACTTAGCAAGATCCTGTCTCAAAAGGAAAAAGAAATGAAGAAGAGGAAGAGAAAAAAAGAGGCTAGGAATGTAGCTCAGTGTGAAGGCCCTGGGTTCAATCTCTAGTACCTCAAAACAAAACCAATGTTGCTTAGCATGGTTCCTACTATAGCTGTTATTCATACAAACACTTCTGACATTGTTTTGAATCTTTATGATTGAATGTCTTTATCACCAGACTGTATGTTCCTTGAGGCCAGCTGTGCTTGGCAAATATTTGTTGTGTTGAACTCTTACCAGAATACTGAACTTTAAGAAAGTACACTTGCTAAGTTAAAAGAATGGTTGTGATGAACTCTAGCTGTGGGATTCCATGGGATGTGCAGTTCAGAACTTTCTGCATTATTTTCAGCCCATGCCTCCAATTATATCTCTGAAGCAACAACTTAGTCCCTCCAAGCAAAACACCAGCCCCATTGCTTAGTGCATTTTGTGTTGCTCTAACAGAATTCCTAATGCTTGGTACAGTGTAAAGGAAAGAGGATAATTTTGAATCACAGCTCTAGTGGCCAGAAAGTTTGGAGCTCATGGTGCAAGAGCCTGTTGCTGCATGACAGCCTGGAAGAGACCCAGAAAGGGAACCGGCTGTGTACAGATGGGGCCAAGCATGTGGGGTGGCCTTGCTTTACAACAGCCACTCTGGTGAGAGTGAAACTAAATCTGTGAGACCTGACCTACCCCACGTGAGCGACCTCAATCCTGTCCCGAGGGCTGCGACGAAGATCTGATCTTCTCCTGGCCCCAGCACTTAGTTTCCAGCGCCTTGGTGCCTTCGTGTTAGGGAGCCAGCTTCCTGTTAAGGATGTCGATGGAGCAGTCTAGTATATGTGCTGCCGAAGCACGATGGAGCAGTCTAAAAGATCATCTCTCTCTCTCTTTTTTTTTTTTTGGTACGGGGGATCAAATTCTGGGCCTGGTCCTTGCCAGGCAGGCAGGGTGCCACTGAGCTACATCCCTGGCTATAAAAGATCATCTTTCCAGGGCGTAGTGGTGCAGGCCTGTAATCCCAGCACTCCAGAGGCTGAGGCAGGAGGATCACCAGGAGTTCAAGGCCAGCCTGAACTGCAAAGTGAGACCCTATCTCCAAAAAAAGAAAGAAAGAAAGATCATCTGTTAGCTCCAGTGAGCAGGACCCAGTGGGTCTGGCTGAGCTTCAGTTGATACAAAACCACCAAATGCATAGGCCAGGCAGGGCCTCAGATGGGTCCTGCACAGCACCCTGCAGCCGCCTCTGCTCACACAGCCTCAGATGCCCTGCTGCCTGCCCAGCTGATGAGCTGTTCCTTTTGCTGGAGTTGTTTGGGGACTGTTGTCTCCCTGGCCCCCTACTTTTGGAGAGAGAACTTTGATTTTAAAGGGCAGAGTTTAACAGAAGGTATTTCCTATGTTGTACAGATGTGATTCACTTTGGGTATACCGTCTGCTCTGGCTCTTACTTTCTTGGCTGGTCTGTGGTTAAAATACTGGTTCTCCTGGAGGTCCCCATGGGAAATAGGGAAAATAAGCAGTTCTGTGTTCTTTCCATGGCCAGCTTGCTGTGTTCATGTGTTTGCTTTGTAGTGCAGGCTGGCCTTGAACTCACTATGTAGACAGGCTGGCCTCAAACTCACTACAATCCTCCTGCCTCAGCCTCCCAAGTGCTGGGATTACAGGCCTGTGCCACCACGTCCAGGTCTGCAGTGTTGTTCGAGTAGCTGACAGATGTGAAGATGTTTAGCAGGCTCCCTCTTCTCACCCTCAGTCCAGCTTTGGTTCTGGAGGAATATTCCTCACATAATGTGCTGCAGTAGGTCAGACACTGCTGTGTTGCAGATGGACATTGGCTAGGAGGAAACCTGAGGGTGGGTTTAAAGCTGACAAGTGGTGAAGGTGCCTGAAGTGGGCAGTTAGAAACAAAGGCCTGGCACAGAACTCTCATGGGCACTGCCGTGCTCTCCTGTGTCAAGGCCAGCAGGACCTTTCCTGCTCAGGAAGTGCCTCTGTGTGTATTCAGACATAGATACCCAGAGCTGGTCTGCGCCTGCAGATCCACACTCACTCCTTTCCATAAAGCACTCCTTAAGAACTCACAGTGATCCCCCTGCCTCAGCCTCCTGAGAATGTAACAGAATCAGTGGCTAGTTTCCTTTCTCTCACATTTATTGTATATCTAACAGATTTTTCATTAATTGGTTTTATGAATTATATTCACACAAATTCACATGTGACAGATACATAATTGTTCTCTGAAAATTCTTGCCAGTGGTCCTGCTGGAGTCTTCTCCCGTCACCAATGCAAGCCCACATCCACACACTGTTTGCAGTTGATGTAACACTCAGTTGACACAGAATATGGTTTGCTAATTTAAAAATGTGAATAGTCATTTATAACCTAGACTAATTGCAAGTCGAGTTACCAGTGGATCATAGTGGGAATCCAAATGAATTGAGGCTATTTATATTTTAGGATCGACACTATATGTTGGTTGGTTGGTTGGTTTTTTGAGACAGGGTCTTGCTATGTAGTTCAAGCTGGCCTTGAACTCACTATGTAGCCCAATCTGGCCTTAAATTCACAGCAATCCTCCTGCCTCAGCCTTCTGAGTGCTGGGACTACAAGCATGCACTACCATGCCTAGCTTTTTTATTTATTATGCCCCCCCCATCACTTTGTTTCTATTATGGCTGTCTAGATGTCCTCTCAAAGCCTCATGCAGTCACAGGTGGGGCTTTTCAGAGGTGGCTGGATCGAGAGTGTGTGACGCTGGAATTAAAGATGTGTGATTAGTAAATCAGGCCACTGATTGGTTTGGCACCACCCTAATCCCAGTAGCCTGGATACAATATAAAAGGGGCAGAAGGATCCTGGTAAGGCTCCTCCCTTGCTTGCTTTGCTATTTTCTGCCCTCCGAAAACTGTTTCTCCTTTGCCGAGGCCCCCTGCCGGCCTGCCTTGCAGCCAACCAGTGATAGACTGAAACTATGCTGTGAGCTAAATAAAGCTTTCCTCCCTTAACTTGTGGGTCCCCGGTATTTTGTCTCAGCAACCAGAAAAGTAATTAAGACAATTTCTTTAAATAGAGGCCAGGGATTTAGCCCAGTGGTTCCGCCACCTGCCTCGCAAGCGGAAGGACCTGAGTTCGGATCCCCGATACCAAATAAATAAATAAAATAGTCCAACAGGGCCGGGGATTTAGCTCAGTGGTTCTCCCACTTGCCTTGCAAGTGCAAGGTCCCGAGTTTGACCCCTGGTACCAAAAAATAATAAAAATAAAAAATAGTCCAACAAAAGACAGAAAGTAAAGAAATTAAAAGTCAAAGACTGATGGAGTCTTCTTTTTGGAATGTCAAGTAAAAACTTTTAAAAGGAAATTTGAGACGGGGGTAGAGTACTTGGCTAGCATGCGTAAGGCCCTGGGTTCCCCCAGCAGGATTAAAAACATTTGACATAATACAAAAGCTGTGTCCCTGTAGTCTGGCGGTGAACACCAGCAGGACACCCCTCAAGGAGGACAGAGGTCCCCCATCCCTGGGAAGGACACCACGAGGGCCTCAGGTTCTCTGGCACAGTGACACATGGTGCTGAGAGACCTTTGGGAAGAATTCACATTTCATGGCCACCCACTGCAGTTAGGGGCTTGTTATCTCCAGTGCTGGGGGCTGAACTCAGGACCTTGGCACTGAGCTACATCCCCAGCCTTTTCAAAATTTTTATTTTGAAAAAAAAATTTATTTTGAGTTGCTAAATTGTCCAGGCTGGGCTCAAACTTTCAGTCCTCCTGCGTCACCTTCCCAGAGTGCTGCGATGATAGCCAGTGCCACCTGCTGGGCTTCTGGGTAGGTTTGGCCGGGCGGGGTGCACGCTGCCCTTTCAGTGCTGGGCTTTCGCTGGTGTCCCTGTGAGGGTGACCTTGGTCCCTGAGGACAGGCTGCGAAACGGCCTGTTTCCTCTGTCTGACCTCTTCTCCTTACTGGGTGGGGCCTGCCTGAGGGCCCTACCGATAGGAGCTGAGCCGAGGTGTGGCACTTCTGTAGCGGAGGCCAGCAGGCTTTGCTTACCCATTAGCTTTGGTGCCAGAGCGTCTTGGAGTGCTGTCCTGAATGCTGAATAAGCTATTGCTCTGAATGTACAGACCTCCAGGGTTGTCAGCAGTGTGATTTGCATTCTCTTTGTTATCAAGTATCTGTAATTATCTGTATCCTCACTGTTCTGCCAACACCTACATCTTCAGCAAGATAGAAAGGGAGAAAAAGGGGTTGCTTAGACAAGCAGAAAGCCTAAACCAGGGGGCACATGTTTCCTGAGATTGCAGGAAATTGCCTTCCTTCTATATTTTTGTTTGTAATTATAATCTTGGCTTTCAGTCTATGAATTGCAGGTAGTCAGGTCCATGGCCACCATTCCCCACCTACACTCTTTAGTTCATATTCTGGTCAAGGGCGTTTTGGGCCAGCTATGGTGGCACATGTCTGTAAGTCCAGAACTCTGGGAGGCTGAGACAGGAGAATCACAAGCTTAACTAGCTTGGGCTACTTATCAACTTAGCAAAACCCCATCTCAAAATAAATAAAAACTAGGGCCGGGAATTTAACTCAGTGGTGCCGTGCCTGGCTTGCAAGCCCAAGGTCCTGAGTTGATCCCTGGTACTGAAAAAATAAATAAATAAATACATACATACATACTAAACAAGGACTGGGGATTTTAGCTCAGTGCAAAGGCCCTGAGTTCAATTCCCAGTACTGCAAGAAAAGAAATACACTGTGCTCCTCAACCTGTGGGTGAGCTGTAAGATTAATTTATTTGGACTATTTAAAAGAGTAAGCTATAATAGAATAGGAACTATGTTACCTAGAATCCGTCACACATTTTGCTTTATGAAACTGTTTATATGGGATGTGTAGGGGAGGAGCTCTCAAAATAAAATGTAGGTTTCTGTAGGTTACAGTAAAATTTTTTTGGAAAATGCTCCTTAGGGGAATTTCTGGTCTAGGAAGATATAGTTCTTTAAGAAGGTGTGGAGGGCCAGGGATTTAGCTCAGTGGTTTCACCGCCTGCTGCGCAAGCGCAAGGACCCGAGTTTGATCCCCGGTACCAAAAAAAAAAACAAAGGTGTGGAGCGTGAATAAATGCCTAAGAAGGTCAGGTACTCCTTTCCTGTGGCTGAGAAATTCCCACTTTCCATTTAGGGTTCTCTTTCCCATGAACACAGTAGTACAAATAGTAGCACTCTGGGGCATTTTGGGGTTATCGGGCTTTTGTGAGCTATCCTGAGGGCCTGTCATTTGTGACATTTCTTCCATTGGCAAAAATTGACCAAAAAATTCAAAGAATCAACTTCTCAGTGAAAAAAATGTTTCTGGTACTGGGGATTGAACTCAGGGCCTTGTGCTTGCATCACAGGCGCAGTGCTGCTGAGCTAAATCCCTGGCTTGGGTGAAATATTTTGATGAGGACCTTGTCCTAAGTTAGGCACTGCTTTTATACAGTGTTAGTAGGTGTTTGCACCTTAGGTGGTTTGCCATGCGCCTTTGTCCCCCTTCGTTGCTGATGAAGAGAGATGTGTCCCAGAAGCTTCGGGTGTCACGGGTAAGTGTGTTGCTGAGGGGCAGAGGGAAGCCTGGGGGAGCTCAGAAGGTCTGTGCCATTGGCCAAGTGTCTTTGGCCTTGCCAGGCGTGGGGAGAGGGCATCTTTCTATATTTACGGCAATTTCTCAGTCTCCTGTGGTGGAGGCCATGTGGGTCAGAGCTGGTGGTACAAGGAGCTCTCAGTAGGGCGAGTGCATCCCAATCAGGCTGCCGGTCCACCGGAGGCTCATTCTGAGACCCCTGTGTCTGGGCACCCTGTCGGCCCTGGGGGCTGTGGTGAGCGGGCAGCCAGGGTCCCCTCCTCTCTAGTAGGCTGTCGGGGCATTTGCACATGCTGGCCTTTGGGTCCTTTGAGCATGCGTGGTGTGCAATAGGCTTAACCTTCCAAAGTGCACACAGGGCCGCTTTCCCTTCCCTAAGGAGACCTAGGTGTCCTGTGTGAGACAGACCGGAAGAGGACTCCTTCTTGAGAAACGCTATAGATTCCTTAAGATCAAAAAACAAATGCCAATGGCTATAGCAAGATTTTGAGAGCCCTGGTTCAGCAGAATAGGAGGTGGGGCACAAGCGTGTGGGTAGAGAGCAGGGAGAGGACCGTGAGTGTTAAATCAAGATCTACTGCCCCGGGCTGGGGCCATCACCCAGTGATAGAGCAGGTGCCTGTGTGCAGGCAGCCATACACACATGCAGATTTACTGCTTCCTCCAGAAAGCCTTCTAGGGAAGCCCCAGCCCCACCTACAGGTCCCCACTTGTGTAGTATCGAAACCTTGGGAAATCCACCAGGCTGCACTACCACCCCTACTAAGCAAAACTCCACGGTCAGAAGAACTTATTTCAATGCCTATTTTTCCTGAGGTTCCTAAAAAATGTGTGCAAGGAATGTATGCTGATTCTCTTGGGACTAATTAAACAAATGGACTCAGAGAAAGAAAGCAGGGAAGATTTAGAATAGTTAAGATTGAAAAAAAAATTTTCGGGATAACAGCTGTCAATTTTTCCACTTGAGTGTTTTTCTGAAGGGCAGAGGGCAAGAAGCATCGTGCGTCCTCTCAGAGCTGAGACACATTTCAACATGGAGATATTAGAAGCAAATTTGGTGCCCAAAACAGGTGCCAGATTTTAATTACAGTTGGCATTTCTGAGCATGTTTTTGGCAGAGGTGGCCGTCTTGTTGGAAAAGCCATAGATTTTGACACTAGCAGTATGGGTGCCCAGTTGAGAAGGATTGAAAATAATTTCCCTCCTATTTCCATCCTGTTGGTTGTGAGAGAAAATTTTAGCAGTGAATATTTCAACAAGATATTCTCTGTTCAGGAAAAACAGTTGTTGGGTGGAACTGTCTTGGTGGCTTGGTACGTTGCTCTCAGGGTAACAATTTCTGTTAGAGCCTTAAAAACCCCACTAGTTAAAACAATAAAATAGGATGTTTCATTACAAGAAGTGAAGTTGGCATGCACCAGGTTTTCCACTAAGTTCCAGGTCACAGACAAATAAAGAAAGTATGTTAAGGGGGAAAAATCCTTTTTAAAAATAATTAGGGAGCTGTCTATTTTGTTCACCAGATGGAAAATCCACAGTTGTGGGTGGTCTGTGTTGGAGAAGGCATCTCACAATTGGCAGGACTATGCCTTTAACTTTGCGAGTCCGCGGACAAAAATCTCATCACCACTGTTCAGAAAGGGTCCAAATATGTGTCAGCCTTCCCAGGCTCTGCTTTCCTGAATTTTACCCATTTTCTAAAAAGAGTGTGTAGGTAAAATGGTTATGGAATGCCAAAATTAATAGCCCATTGTTCTGTGACTTCTGAAAGCAGTATTCTTGTCAGCCCTAGTTTCTGTGACTCGCCGTCAGGTGTGATGATGGCAGTCCAAAGAGTGGGGACTGGCTGCCTGTGCCACTCTTTCGAGGCCCTCTTCTCACATTTTTATCTTCAGAGCCAGTCACATGGCCAGCAGTGCCTAGATCTTAAGAAGCTGCCATCAGATTGTTACTTACCGAGGTGAGATATTGTACTGCCTGCCATGGATGTTTAAGGTTTTTTATAAGCTTGCTTTGCATTCTGGTCAAATTAATTCAGTGAAAAGATAGGTTTTTCTTATTGCTGTCTTGGACTGACAATAGAAAGTTACCTACCTTCAGGCTGGGGATTTAGCTCAGTGGTTCTGCTGCCTGCCTCAAAAGTACAGGGACCTGAGTTCGATCCCCAGTACCAAAAAAAAAAGAAAGAAAGAAAGAAGGAAAGTTACCTACCTTCACTAGTATTTATTTTCAATTAGTAGTTTCTTTTTTTCTTTTTCTTTTTGCACTACTGGGGACTGAACTCAGGGCTTTTGCACTAAGCTCCATGCCCAGTCCTTTTTTTTTTTTTTTTGGTACAGGGGATCGAACTCGGGTCCTTGCACTTGTGCAGCAGGCGGTGAAACCACTGAGCTAAATCCCTGGCCCACCCAGTCCTTTTTTATTTTTCTATTTTGAGACAGAGTCACCAAGTTACCTAGGGTGGGCTCGATAAAATTTTGGTCCTCCTGCCTCTGGGAGGCTGAGACAGGATGACAGAAGTGCTCCACCATGCCCTGCCAGTAGTTTGTTTTTTTTTACATTTGTCAAAGCATCATTTTTTTTCCCAGTGTGGTCTTACATGTTATATGACTTTACTTCCACAGATCAGACTTACTTTGAAATGTTTTATGCTTAACATATGGATGTGTAGTTGTTTATATTAATATTTCATTCATAAACTTACTCATTCCCTCAAAAAAATCACGGTGGTTAGAGGAGAACTAAATTAATAGCATTATTTAGGATGCTTAAATGTGAAGCTCAAATCGAATGGAGAGCCTGCCCCACTGTCCTGGGACATCAGAGGCGCTGGTCTGGCCAGCCGTGCCGTGCTGCCGAGCGAGGGACATGTGATGCATTCGTTCTGTGTCCCGAACCGTGCCGCATAGTCTGTTCTGCTCCAGCCTGCTAAACGGGGTTTTAAAAAGATAATTTTGCTCAGGTTTTCCACTCGTGTTCTGGTTGTGCTATTAATAGCAGCCCTGTGTGCCAGCTTACTTCGCAGAAGACAGTGATGTGCGGAAACCGGTTTGGACTAAAGGACTCCTTAGCACCCACGTTTCATGTGATAGCCCGGGTGCAGTGTGGGAAGAAGCTCCTTTAACAGCCTCGTCATGGAGGTAGAAGAGCTACCCAGTGGGACAGGTAGATGTGAATGAGATGTACCTTCACACGCTATTGCATTTTTTGGCAAATCTTACTGATTCGCCTTTAAAAGGAGCTGATGGATGGGGAAATTTTGAAACGGTGATGGAAGATTTATATGCCAAATATTCTATGGTACTTCATGAGAAGGAAGTTTTTCAGAGAGGAAACAAGCTGAGTGTGGTGGGACTCGCCTGTAATCCCAACGCAGGAGGCTGAGGCAAGAGGATTGACAGCCTGCACCAGCCTGAACTACATACATAGCGAGACCCTGTCTCAAAAAACAAAACAAAACAACAAAAAATGTTTTCAAGAGGGAAAGCAAAAAGGCAGTGTCAGAAGTCTCAGATATAGGTGAGCTGGGCATGGTGGCACACACGTGTAATCCCAGCACTCAGGAGGCTGAGGCAGGAGGATCGCCCCAAGCTCGAGGCCAGTCTGAACTACATAGTGAGAGAGACCCAGTCTCAAAAAAGCAAAACAAACAAAACAAAACAAGAGAAGCCACAGGTGTTTGTCCACTTTAACCCTCACTCCCCTGAGAGACAGAAATGGTGTCACTAAATTCACGGGTGAGGTCCTGTCTTGATTTGGCCACAGGTGCACATGAGCTGCTCTGAGGAGTTAGGCAAGCGGGGAGACCTCTGAAGAGGGGACTGTGTTGTTCTGGTCACTGCACTGAGCAGGCAGGGACGCTGAGGCCACCTTGTCACATGTTGGGGCTGTTGTCCTTGGAGTCCTGACTCCCTCAGAGCCTTCTATTCTCAGTGCCCAGTGTGGCCCTAAGCTTCTAGAACACACCTCAGGCTCTCCAGAACCTCACAGCTCCCAGCCCTGAGGGTGCAGCCCCACCCCAAGCTGTCCTGGGAGACCTTCCCGACTCCCCCTGTTGCATCCTGTCCTCTTGCTCCTTCACTTGTGGGAAAGCCCAGCACCGCCTGGGACCACACACAACAAGGGTGGACTAAGTACTTTTTGAATGACATGGAGCTCTGAGTTATGGCTGTTAGCTGAGACTCTTGATTCTAAGCAAGGGGCTTAATGGACGCCCTGGCTCATTCACACAGGCAGTAGGCAGGCAGCTCTGGGCACATTGACATCCACTCCTCTCCCCCACTGTGCCTCAGCTCAGCGATCAGAACTAGCTACTGGTCCCTGATTGTGCTCAGGATGAAACTCCAGGCAGATGGGTCTGGTGGATCCAGCTTTGCACCTGGGTGATCACCCCAGGAGACTGGAAGCTGTAGGGAGCATGAGGGAGTCCTCAGAAAGCTGCCATGTCAGACTGTACCCCCCAGGCTGATCCTTTTGTTCCTGGCACTCAGGTGCCCGGGCTTGCCTGACTTGTGTGACCCTCTGGGACCTCAGCGGGACTGGAGCCTCCCCAGGAAGACACAGGTACTGCTCCCCATCATAGAGACCTGGGGGTATAGGGAACGGAGTAGACGTGGACAGATGAGGTGGAAATAGTTGTGAACATTCCCGCAGTGCTACCCAAACCCTAAGTGGCATCACCTCTGCTTTCACTTTCCCACGTGCAGGCAAGGCCACGAGGAAGCCTCCATGTGAGCACACACAGGCTCTCGGCTGGGTCCTGGAGGGTGATGAATCACCCCCCTCACAGTAACCCTTTCACGGGCGAAGGGCTGTGCTGGCCACCTGTGCACCTGACAGAACGTAGGAAGAGTTGCAGTTCCCAGCCGGGGAGAGCAGCCTAAAAGATGACGATGGTGGCAGTAAATACAGGCACATGCCACCACTTGAGTCAATAGTGGACTGCAAAGACAACAGCGGTCCCATAGATGTCACCAGGGATATGGTGGTGTGCTTGGTTGTGGAAGCATACTGTGATGCTTACACAGTGACACTGCCTAATGAGGACTTCTCAGAACAGGGTTCCTGTGTCCAGGTCCGCCTCCCTGCAGAACCTGGCCCAAGCCATATCACATGCATCCCTGATCACTCCAGCGGCAGCCCTGTCTCAGCAGGGCCCAAGGAGGCAGGGCCTGGCTAGGACGAAGCACTCACGAAGCTGGGATTCGGGCCCAGATCTCCTCCAGAGCCCATTCTTTCTGGACAGTGGCTTGTTTATCACAAGATCTGCCCTCCCAGCCAATCGTTGGGGCATGTGCCTATAATCACAGCACTCTGGGAGGCTGAGGCAGGAAGATCATAGGTTTGAATCCAGTCTGGGCAACCTAGTTACTTAGCAAGACCCTGTCTCATGAAAGAAGGAAGGAAAGGAGGCAGGGAAGGGAAAGGGAAGGAAAAAGAAAGGGAGGGAGGCAGGCAGGCTGGTCAGCCAGGGGAAGTAGCTCAGTAAGAAGGCCCTAGGTTCCATCCCTAATAAAACAAACCATCCTCCCTCTCCAACAGGCCTATGGAAGTCATGGCTGAGGGCTGCGCTGTTGTGTTTTGTTACTGTAAGGACTGTTTGCCCTTCCAGGGCTGCATACAAAGGTTAAGACTCATGGAAGGAGGACAGGAAAATGGACTCTCATGGCTGGGACCAAGCTGCACGTTAGCGGTTTCTGGCCTTCCTCCCAGCTCTGGGAGAGACCTCGGGATGCTGTCTTGGGCAGCTTCACAGGTGATACCTGGAGGTTCACTTGGTGGAGCTGGGTGGCATCCTTTCTTCCCAGTAAGTGACACTTTGGTGGGCCGACCTGCTGTGGCGCTTACACAGCACTGGGTACAGGGGAGCCTGCCGGCCTTGCTGCTGGTACCTGCTGTCAGTTGGTGGCATTGGCCTCCCTGGGTGCCCGGACAGCAGGGGTGACCTCACATAGTGGAAACGAACACCACCCACGCCTTGCCGGACTTGATACTTCAGGTATAGGAACCCCGGGGGGGTCTGTCTTAAGGGAGCAAGTTCCCAGTCCTTGGGCTACAATACAGAGACTGGGCATGTGTTCATGGGTTGTGGTGTTGCACACCTGTTATCCCAGCACTTGGGAGGCTGAGGCAGGAGGCTTGCTGTGAGTTTGAGGCCATCCTGGGCTGCATAGTGAGATCCTGGAGAGACAGACAGAGACGGAGACAAAAAGCTCCTTTTAGGCTTCCCTGCGTGGCTTCCAGGCAGCCTCCTCAGACTTGTGATAGCACACACTGACCTTGCTAACTAAACCTACCCCACTTCGGGCTCATCCCTCTTCCCTCTTCCTGCTTTATTTTCTCAGCATTTTGCTTTTTTGGTTTGTTTTGTAATTGAGCCTAAAAGCTACAGTTCCTGAGCAGGAGGGCTGGGAGTGCTGGGGCGAGCCAGAACGGGGCGGGGAAGTGTGGGGGTGGGGTGGAGGGAAAGAGCCTTGGACCGCAGTTTGGAGGTTTTGTAGGCGCCAAGACCAGGGTGCTGTTCTGGAATGACCACTAGATGGCACTCACACATTGGCGTTCGGACCCATCCCGGGCACTTCCGCTTTGGGCTTCAGTAGTCTCACCAGGGACCAGCGAAAGCTTTGTATCTGTCATGTCTCCATCCATTCATCCCTCTAACCTCTCTTGATCTTCCACAGAAATATAGATGGGCAGATATACGCCTCTTTCTAATTCATTTCACTCCCTCAATATTTAGTGATCTTAAAAACCTGGCAAAATACCTTCAAAGGCTGCAAAGCTTGTTAGCGGCTTTGCTTGTATTTTCGCTGTTCTGAGCAAATGTTTACACGGCAGTAAATTCATTTTTACAGTGGTAACAGAGGGAAACTTGTTTCTGTCATCAGTCATTCTCAGGGTATGCTCAGTAAAGGGAACATAAACTGAGAATAAGGGAGCTATTAAAAAAGAATAATAGGTAAGAGATGTTTAAAAAAATTTTCCATTCTAAATGATGGGTTGGTAAATTGTAACGTATTTAAGATAAAAGCATCATTTTATCAGATCATTTCCTATTAGAGAATTTTCAGCCAGCCAAGATCCAAATGCAAAACGCCTGGCTGCGTATCCCTGGGGCGAGGAGGGAGAAATCTCAGTTGCTGTTATTATCTCCTTAAGGTGCATGTGCTGCAAAAGCAAAAGCTCATCTTCAGTTCATCAGCTCTGATGTTTTAGAGACATAAACGTTAATGTCTATGTCACTTAAAATGGATTCTACTCCTGCTCGGGTGATTCCCCGCCCTGCCTGCGCCCTCTTTGCTGCTATAACGGCGCTCAGCCCCACTGCTGGGGCTGACCTGTGCTCCTCAGAAGGACAACAGATGGAAATTCTGCTTTGCAGCCACTGCAGAAAAATAAAAACATGTTCCAAAGGGAAAAGGATCTTGTATTTCTGCGTTGGAACCTTTGATCTGCATTCACATCTGAAGGGAGGGCTAAACCTTTTGGTGGAGACACATGGCTTTGCATCTGTGAAAACACAGCTGTATAGAGCAAAACAAAACTAGTGGAAAATACAATGGTTTTGCTGTGTCAGGCCCGCTGCTAATGCTCAAATTCTATACAAATATTGTCTTTTGATAGCTCTTTCAAAAATCCTTCTTGACTTTCCTTATAATTGCTTAGTAATGTTATTCTTTTAAATTCAGATTTGGGGCCTTTTTTTTAGGATTAAAGTACATGCTACGTCGTTCTCATCTTTTAAAAAAGAAGGTAAAATAAATGGGTTGTAGTCAGTGTAATAACATCGTCTAAATTCTAACCCGGTGGGTAGTAGGGAGGTGGAAAAATTAAACCTTTTAAAAAAAGATTAAGGTAAAGTTCTAACTTGATCCTTGATCCTCGCTTTTTGGGGAGGGAGACACTGTTTTGTACTGCAAGTTGTAGGCAAAGGAGGATCTCTGAAGCGCTGTCTAAACTTAGCTGCTTTGTTTTGAGCAATGAAGATTTGTAATCGAGTGAATTAAGCAGCCTGCTTTCATTCATCTGCAAATGGTGGTCCTTTTCCTCGGCCCCCTTTCCGAAGAGGTCCGGTGCTTCCCTCAGCTCCGGCTTCCGGCCCAGCCCGCCGCCCGCTGCCCTCTGGTTTCCTGCTGTGGCGCTGGCGATCCTCTGCCCTCCTCCGAGGCAGCAGTGGGGTGCAGGTACACAGCAGACAAAAGCTGGGGTGCGGGTGTGATGCCCGACGCCAAAGGCTGCTGCGCGCTCCTCCGCGCAGGAGGCTCACGTTTTGCAGCAGGGGCTGACCCCGGGGACAGGCCTTGTGCTGTCACCCTGCTCCCTCTCTCCAGCACCAGCAGCTTCAGCAGCAGCTGGCTCAGGAGGTGAAGTGTGGCATCCCTCTGAGTGTTGTGTTTATCGATAGTAATGACCACCTTCCGTGTGCAGCGCCGATGCGATGCCCGCGCGGCCGGGTGACGAGTCCTCGCAGGCACCCAGAAAGCTGGCCTCTGCAGCGCGCTCCCTACCCGCTCTGGGCTGGCAGGAGGGGAGAAGGGAGAGAAAACAAGGGTGGAGACCCGAACCCACCGGGGAATGCTGACTTGACGTCTTTCCTCCCTCCGGGTCTTCCCCCCCTTTCAGCTCCGCGCTTTGAAACTGCTGCGGAGTTGGGCGCCCAGGCCGCTGGGCCCCTGGCTGCAGGCAGTGTGCCTCGGGTTGGGGTGGAGAGAAGAAAGGGAAGAGCCCCAGGAAGGTGAGGAGGAAGCGTCCAGAAAGACAGGTCCTCTGTCGAGGTTCGGCTGAAGGTTTGATAGATTTTGGTGAAAGAAAAACAAACCCCACTTTCCTCCAACCCAACAACAAAAACCTTCCTCCAACCCCAGTCCCTCCGTCAGGGCTGCACTTTGTTCCCGGCACTGTTGGTGTCACCAGAGCCTCTTTCTTTGCAGTTCGGGACTACTGCAGAGGACTTGTAAAGCCTATTAATTTTTCAGGCAAAACAGATCCATCCTGCCTTTGATGCTGCCGTTTCCTAATTTAGTATTCAAAGGTAAAGAATCCTGCCCCCTTCTCCTCGCTTCTTACATAATTAAAGGAGCGCCCCCCCCCCCGTGGTAAAGAATTAGTCACTTAGTATTTTTTGAAGTAAAAGGTCTAACTTTTTATACCGCATCTGTTTTTATGCTCTTTCCTGAATATACCCAATGTTTACTTTTGGCTGATACCTAGCTTCATGTCATCCAGCCTGCATTTTAATTTTTGACAGATGGAGGTTGTAAATAGTATTTTCCCCTTCTAATTCCCCAAGCTTAAAGATATATGTATTTCTCATCTAACAAATTGATCACACAATTAAAACATAAAACTAGTATCATTGACTTCCCTAACTGGTGCCAGACTCCTGATTGGACTTTTAGGTTGAGCTTTATTTCTAAAGTTTAGAGAAGTGGACTTTCACAGGTTTCCATCTGCTGTGTTTTAATCACACATCGTGACCTCCTCAAGGCCTTTTGTGTTCTTATCTGTGCATTTCAATACTTGTGGGAAGTGCCCTGTTTCACTGCATATGCAAAAAGCCCGGCTTGAATTTTTTGACACCCCCAGTCCATTTGTTGGTGGTGGCCTGTTTTCTGTTTTCCATTGTTTAGTTGTTGATGTTGGCAAAAGTCATTTATTTAATGATGCCAGGGAGCCTAGGCTTTCGTCTTTATTGGCTTGCAATCCCAAAACATCCTGGAGTAGCTTAAAAATTAATGCATGCTTTTGAAACCGTTACACATCGGGATAGTTTTACTTTCCCATCTAAAGGTAGATAATATTTTAAAGGTACTGTGCAGTAACAGTCACCAGAAGCCAATTTAAAGTGCTAGCATTCTATCAAAAACCTGTTTGGCAGCATAAATAATTGATATCTGGAAATAAAGCCCCAGCTCTGTGTGCGGGGCCTGCTGTACAGGCTGGGTCGCTGCAGCAGGGCCTCTTCTGTGAGCTGTGGGGCGATTCTGGGCTTCCTGTCACCTGGGTTTTAAAAACTTGATAATCAGGCCACACACAAACATCTTTCAAAGAATCTCCTTGGCCTACAAAGAGACAGTGACATTATTTGCAGGTGTTTGAGAAAGAGAAATAAATCCCAGGCCCCTCTTGAGCTAGGTGCGAATGGAATAAATTGAGGCACTCTACTGAAGCATCCAGCTTTTTAAAAATGACATGATTAAAAAGGACATCTGAGAACAAATTTATGAAGTTGTTATGGCAACTGAAATACTTGGAATGAAATGTGTGTATCTAAAACATGAAAGATTGTAGGAAGCCGGAGAAACAAGCCCAGCATTGTGTTTGGGAAAGGCAATTGAACAGTGGTAGCCAAATATTATTCCTCCGGCGGTCCTCCTTCAGAGTAACTGCCTCGGTTTCCACTTTTTAAAATGCGTGGTGATTGATGCTTTCATGGACTGTGTCGCCCAAGTCCCCAGGCCTTGTACCAGCCTTTGCTCATTGGTCCTTTGACCTGTGGAGAACACAATCTCCGTATTGTGTGTGATGCGGGGACTGCGTTTGGTGTCGCCTCCACACTTACCCAGAAGTGTACAGGACTGTGTTCTCCGTCCGATTCATGTACAGTTTCTCTGTCCTTCCACTCTGTTCCCCAGGCCCGACTCACCACGCCCATCTACACACCCCCACCCTCAGAGGAGTCCAGATATTTCAGTGTTCCCTAGAATTCTTGCCTCTCTTCTAAAAGCTGTAGATCTCTTCATGTGATTTGATTCTGTTTGAATTTCTCAAGTTTATAAAAAAATTGTCCTCAGCAGACCTGGCAAGAGTACTAAATAATTGTTGCTTTGAGTCCCAGGCAAGGATATCTAAAATAAGCATGTACAAGTAAATGTGTATTATAGGTGTTAAGTTTGTTAGAAAATCAATTCCTTAAGCTACACCTGGAATACCTTATAATGTTTTCATCATTAGATTTCGGATGCATATAGTGGCCCCAAAATTGTTTTTGAAAATGTTATTATAAATTCCTCATAATATATTTTGAGTTGTTTTACCTAAAATGAAAAAAAAAAAGTTAAATGTCAGTTATAACAATGTTAGTTAATACACCATCCTATGAGAAGTAGACTATTTTAATTGAGAAAAAGTTTGGCAAAACATTCATTTACACCAAAAAAACATTCAAATGAAGTAATTTCTTTTATAATACTGACTATTGAATATTAATTACTGAGCTATTTAGTGTCCTTAATTTTAAGCATAATATTTTTTATTTAAAATAGCCGTAATTCCTAAAGTTAAGTGAAACAAACGAAAAGAGAAAATTTATTAAATAATTTTCAGAAAATTATATTTCCCTTAAGCCATGAACAAGAACTCTCTATTCCTCCTGAAATTACTTAACAATTTCTTGATGTATGAGTACAAAACTTCCCTTCTATAATGGATTGCTTTCCTAATTCTCTAAGGACTGAGATCAGACATTTTCCTACTTTTGCAAAATGAACTGTTGTTAATCCATCAGGCTAATTATTCATTTAAAATATTTTATTAAACCTGTACATCCTTTTTCACTGTGCACATGGCAGTGATTTTGTTTTGATATAACTTCTTTATTTCATAAAACTGTTGATCAGACATGAAATCATCAAAATAATAAAAAGGCAGTTCCAAGTACATTAAATGTAAGAATTTGGGGTCTTGGGACACATTTTACAGTATGAGATTCCCTTTTTCTGTGTTAAGGATGTGTTTTTTTCTAAGGATAATTTTGATGCTTTCCAAAGTGGATACTATTTTATTTCAGGTGGGTCATTTAATAGTTTGTTGATGTTTTCAAGGTCCCTAAACAAAGTCTGATGTGTTAACAGTCTTATTAACGATGTTAAAGTAGAATTAACAGCTTGCCAATGCCCCCAGAGCACAATAGCCTGCCGCCTCCCCTGTCCCTTATGAACTGGGCCCGCCGTCTTCCCTTTGTTTCAGGCCCAATCAGCAAACTCAACTTTGTGGCGGCGAAGGCAGTTCAAGTGTTCCTGCCACAGCGGAAGGGAGGAGCTAATGTGGAATTTACTGGGAGTCCAATCCGTGGTGGAGGGAAGAATGACCCCAAGTGGGGACCAAGGACTTTGTTGACCTGTGTGGCTCCCTGATCCTTCCTCACTGTTTTGTCCCTCTAAAGAGTTTTACTCGGGTGTCGTACACTTTATGATGCTCTTGCTCAAAGCCACGAAAAGTTTTAGAAGTTTTGGATCATTTAAGATACATGTTAGCACCAGAGTCATTTTTTAAAAATCTGACACAAACTATTGATGGGGTTTTTTTTTAAAGAGAGTAGAATTTCATCAATTCTCTTGAGCCAAAATAAGTTCCAACTCTTCTAGTGTCACGGAAAGAATCACATAAGCCACAGACCTTGGAACATTGGTTCTATTTTGTTGATTTCTGCTTTAAAAAAATAGACTGAATTGCTCTAGGTCTTTAAGACATTGTTAGGCAATAATCATAATAGGCCAAAATTAAAGATTTTTAGGAGAAAGAAGGCTTATTTTTTTCATTACGATTGTTACGGTAGAAACAAATTTGACAAATTGTCCCATGTTGAAGTACAGATTTATGGGATAACCTAAGAAATGGGAGATGCTACTTTACCCTTTGCTACTACCTGCTAATAATTTATAAAGTACAGCACATTTGTAAACTATTTCCCCATTCTCTCTGAGTGATGGTTAGAGGGATACTGCACTATTAAGAATGAAGTAGTTTTTAGGTTGTGCAGGAACTGTCCTTGTTTACATCTGGGCCTTGCTCTGCCTTTTCATATGCTTTGTTGCTTATATTCTCTTTTTAAGGTGCTGCTATGCAGGGTCTTTGAGTATAGTGCTGAGATCTGGGGTGGTCACTGCTGGAACAAAGGAAAAACCTTTAAGGCAGCATGCGGGATTATGAACTTTAAAAAAAAACACCAAGGTTCCATAAAATTACTCAAGTGCACCTAAATATGGGCAGTGAGATACAGCTAATGAGCTGTGATTTCAAAATATGATTATTTGTCAAGGAGTATGCTATCATGAAATGGGGCAGTGCGAGCCTGTCCCCTCCGTGAGCTCATGTTGTGCTACTTAGGTAAACCGCAAGGGGAATATTTTCTTCTACTTTCTAAGCCCTGAAGATAGGTAGTCATTGATTGAACAGTGTATGAAACTGGAGCAAACAGGGTGTCATTTGATACTAGCCCCACGCATGAGTATAAATAATAACACTTTTCGGTTGGCATCCCTGAGTGTGTGCTGTTTGATTAGGGGCATTTTACCTGGCCGAGGAAGAATGTCTCTGCGGTAGTCCTCTGTCACTCGTAACTGCTTGTCATTTTACCCAGGCATACATTGTGGCTCACCCCTATCCCGTGGTTGAGTGTGTCCTCCCATGCCACTGCTGGGCAGCAGAGCTGTCTCGCGCCCAAGTGTAACTGACTCTTTTGTGGGGTGCCCACTGAAGGAGTGCACCAGGCATGGCATGGGGGGTACCATGCTGCCAACACTGATGCCAGACATCAATACTGTGTCCACCCGATGGAAGTGCCTGCTGCACGTCTGTGTGACTTGGGGACGCTAAGAAAGCCAAAGGGATTAGCAACAGACAAAGAAAGCTTGTCACCTCTGTGCAGAAGCCAGCTGGCATCTCAGGGACAACCTGAGCCACGCCATTTTTGTCAAAGCTGTGCTCGGAGAGCTCCTGCTTGGCTTTTCCTAACTCCAGAGCCTGTTGCAGGCTTGGATAGTGGAGGGAAAGAGTGTGAATAACCAGGGGCCTGAGGCTGGAACCCATGTCTTTTGTTGCAGGTGACTCAGGGAAGGACAAACCTCAAATTTAATGAAACTTTAGTAATCATTACAATTTTCTCTTCAAGGACTTTGTAAATAGCATTTATCCTTCAAAAAATTCTTTGTCTTTGTGATTTATTTTATAAACCTAAAGGAAAAAGAGAAAGTCAGTGGTTCCAGCATTTGCTTTAGTGACGACCTAATGGGTTTTAGCGTTGGACCACTGACATTTATTAAGACAGATCACTGTGAGATAGGAGTTTGGGTGGAGGCAGCTCTGAGCCTTGGCTCCCTGGGCAGAGCTTTTCGGTGCTCTTAGAATTCTGGATTGGCCACAGCACCCGTTAGGACAATAAAGGGTACAAAGACAATATCTGACAACTTGACTGTTTACTCTTATATTTTAAAATTTGTCAAATGTAGAAATTATTGTTCTCTGATATCTTTGTCATTTCTTAAAAGCCAGTTGTGAAATATCACTTTAAAATAATCCACATAAATGTGCTTCTTTATTTAATCATAAGGGGGCTTTGGAGAAAGGGTGTTTTGCTTTTCAGTAGTTGTTCCACATGAATATTAAACGATTACTGTGAGTACTAAAGATACCTTTGCATGGCAACTCATTATTTTAATACACCTTCACAAACTTTATTGCATAAAATCTTTGAAATAATTCTAAGGAAGATATTATTATCTAAGGAAGATATTTATAGATGATGAAATGATAAATGCACATATATTCATGGCATGCCATAAACCCTCAGCTTGTGTTGTCAGAGAATTCTGTTCCTGGAATAATATTTGCTGTGTAAAATGGCTTTAGAAAACACAAATCTGGGTCTGAGGTTTTAATTCCACATGGTACATATAAAAGATGACAAAAATAGAATAAAATCATGTGATAATGTGCAGTCTCTTTTTAATCGGGCAATTGCATGAATCTTGGTTTTATGATAACTTAAGTTTTCATGTGTTTGTAAAATACTGTAATATTGTATAGTTATAAGAAAATTATCTGCTCCATATTTTTAAAGATAAAATTATAATCACCTTATAGCAGAAGAATGTTTTCTAATTAAAGGGTAATCTGGTTAAAATAGGATTTTTTAAAAAGACATTAAATCTCAAAATGCCCAAGACATATTTAGTCTTTAAAATAATAACCACAGACACACTTGTTAAAGACTAGGTAGCCATGCTATTTGTTTGGAGTGATTCATTGCTACCATTCAGAAACTGTTATCAAGTACAAAAGAAATGTGATTAGTGTTTCTGAGAATTATTATAGCATAGCCAGACAGGGAAACAGTCCAAAGTGCTAAAGGTTAAAAGCAATTTGTAAAAAAATGGGAAAAAACATTACTTGTTTAAAAAAAAGAAAATATTTCTGAAAAGCAATTTAAATCATCTAAGTGATGGTTTTTAATACTTTTCATGATAATACTTTGATGTTCTTTTCATTAAAATACTTTGGTTGAGGGGAGCAGAGGAGGATGGATTAAAATGAGACAGAAAACAAAACAAATAATCCTGTTTTCCAGGATCCAAACTCTTAATATAGTTTATTAGTGGGAAAAAATTTTTTAAAGAAAACTTCACAAGATAAGCCTAAGAAAAGTCACCCACATATGGTCCTAAGGGTTTTTCTTAAAAAAATAAAACTATGGGGAAATATCATTTGATGAAAAGAAGCCTATTTAGAATTTCACTGGGGCCAGTGTTAGAATCCAGCCAGGCTTCATTTCTGTTGTCCATCATGATAACCAAATGTCTGTTTTGCATTCTGGCAGTTTAGGGAGATAATACACGGCCGTGGTTTTCTTTCAGCAACTCTAACTTCAAAATGGCCAAAATGTTGGACGGATGCATGTTAGATAAAACAGATGGGATTCTCAGTTCGTGCACCGTTCAGCCGTTTGATGGAATTCGCGCCACCCTGACCAGCGAGCCCAGATGGCGCTTAAATCTGTCACTCTTTAACGACCCTACTGTTTTTTAAAAATATTTTTATATTTGAGCCCATTCAGTTAATCTGAGAGATTAATCATTTCCAAGCTCTGTCTGGGGAGGGCCTTCCGGAGGGTTTCGCGTGAGGGGAGGGCGCCTCTGTACCTGCTGGGAGGGTCCCGCGCAGGAGACACCTGGCGCCCTGGCCATGGGGCGCGTGGGGACCATAGTGGCAGTGGGGGTGCGGGACCCGGACGAGCATGTGGGAAGGGGGGGAGTGGAGAGAAATCTAATGGGGTCCGGAAAAGCTGCTCCTTTGCCCAGCGCCCACCCCTGCACGCCAACGGTGGCGCCCCAGGGTGGGTCGGGTGGCTCCGTGGGTGTGAGCCCCCAGTACAGGCCCCCTGGGATAAGCCTCCCCGAGGTGGTTCTCGGAAGAACCTGTACAACACCAGAGCTCTCTCGGATCTCACAGGCTGTTCCCTGATGGGCTTTTTTCTTTTTCCTTTCTTTCTTAAGTCATTATTTTGAGACTACCAGTCTCCCAAAATGCTTCAGTGATTTGGGGCAGGAGGTGCTGGCCTATCCCTCCCTCCAAAATCTCTAACCTTGGTTACATTTACAGAGTGGCTTGGAATTGCTTTCTCTTCCTGCTGGGATGAAAAAGGGGGAAATGAATGGTTTTTCATTCTGTAGACGTGGGGTTTTTTTCTCTGTTTGTATCTGATGTAGCAGGTGTCAAAATATGGTGCAGCTTTTACAGTATTAATGTGAAATTTTCCACTGCCCCAAAAAAGCCACCAGCGCTGGACATAATGCCCTCACCTATATTAACAAAAGGAAAGAGGCCAGGTGCCTTAACTATGCCCCTGGTCCCATCTGGGTGCCCTGTGGCTGGTTCCCTGGGGCTCCTGTGAATGCCTCTCTTCTCCTTGGGCTCTTGTGGAAGGACACTGCGTCTCACCCTGCATGTGACATGAGTCTGAATGTCCCCTGCCCCACCTGAGTGTCTGCACCCCAAAGCCCTGCTGGAATTCTGCTTCTGAGGGGTTTCCCCCTAAATTAGATGACCTCCACGTAGACCCAGGGAGGAACAAGAAGCGAGTGTTGATGGGAGGTTCTTAGGGTCTGGAGGTGTCGAGGACCCTGCGTCTGTCAGGAAGCCCTGCCCTGCCAGAACACAGTGGGAGCCTGCACTTGTGACTAAAACCTCTCCACAGAAATGCCACATGTAACTGTCCCAAGGGGATGGATTTCGAGATGTAGGGTAGAAGAACAGAAAGCGGATAATACGTCATTTTCAACTTCAGCCTGCTGTAGGGACAGCCAGGGCTACATCTGCACACACACACAGAGCCAGACTGGAAGGCAGGCAGGGTGGCAGCTTAGGAATGTTGTGTCTGTATGGACAGTAAACCTTCTCTGAGAAAGAGGAAAGCTCACCGCACCTGCTCTGCAGCAGGTGAGCAGCAAGGCAGAATTCTGCCTGCGTACTGGTTTCTGTTTCCTAGGCAGCTGCTGCATGTTTAAAGAGTAAAGTCAAATGCTCTGTTGGGAGGAAGCAACTGATGATGTCCACATTAAAAATTGTTTTAAGGCTGGGGATTTAGCTCAGTGGTTCTGGTGCCTGCCTCGCAAGCTGAGGACCCGAGTTCGATCCCCGGTACCAAAAAAAAAATTGTTTTAATGAAGTCATATTATGTATTTGATATCATCCAAAAAACTGATTTCTTTTTTACTAGACTGATGTTCCTACAGGCGTAGTAAACATTCTCTCTTAATTTTTTTACTGGGTCAGTTCACTCCACACTGAAGTCATTTCCTCCAGGAACAAATCTTTCTAATATTTCCATTGGTAAGGGGAACACAAGGACATATGAGGTGTGATTGAAAAATATGGTGACTGTTTAAATTTTTAAAAATTTATAGCCAGGTGTGGCAGGGGACACCTGTAATCCCAGCACTTGTGAGGCTGAGGCAAGAGGATCGCCATGATGTCAAGGCCAGCCTGGGCTTCATAGCAAGACTCTGTCTCAAAAAAAATTATAACAGTAAATTAATCCCTCTCAAAATACTCCCCCTTGCTTCAAACATACTTATCCCATCATTCTTGCCACTTTTAAGCAGTTCTAGAAGTCTTTCCCTGAGTGTTTTTAGTTGCACTGTCCTGGCCGCTTCAAAGCCCTGAATTGATGCAAAATGTTTACCTTTCATGGTTACTTTAATTTTGCAGAATAGCTAGAAGTTGCACAATGCCTCATCTTGTGAATAAGGTGAATGAGGACACATTTACAATGTTTTTATTTGACAGAAATTTCTGTTGGGTTTTGAATTGATTCAGGACCTGACGATGAAAAAGAGGACTCCAGAACTGCTTTAGACAGTGGCAAGAGTGATGGGATGAGTGTGTTTGAAGTGAGGGAGCGTGTTTTGAGAAGGATTAATGGCAGCATGTCTTTTATTATAATAAAAAATTTAGGTAGCCCTTGTATTTTTAATCATACCCTGTGTGTGTGTGTGTGTGTGTGTGTACACATACATTTCAGGAATTCTGTGGTCATCTGAGAAACAAAGTCCTTGCCCATCATTTCTCATTAATGCTTGCCAAGCAATTAATTATAAAAAGATGAAGAGCAGAAATAAATCATCTTTAATGTAATGTTGGGTATTTGAACAAGTTGAATGTGTTTGAAGAAACAGAAGAAAGAGGAGAACTGAACTCTTGCCTGCCTGTGTCTAAAGTCTCTCCCCGGGCATGAAGATGGCATGGCAACCCTGGCCCATTTTCCAGAATGCCAGCTGGTGGTGGCCTGGCCACGTCCAAGGTGCTGGGGTGGGAACTAAAAGGCCATCTAGTGGTTGAATCAGATTAATCAGATAACGAGTTTTTATGGGCTCAGCATTGAGTGGGAAGTGAGACATTAAGGGTTCCAAGATGAGTTTTGCCTGCCTGCCTGTCTTCTTTCTTTTCTCCTTCCATCCATCCATTCCTTCCTCCCTCCTTCCCTTCTATCCTTTTTTAGAAATTTCTCAGGCTCTTTCATAGTACTCCTTTAAGAATCAGTGGGGGTGGGGATTTAAAAGCTTTGAAAAAGTTGGTTAACCCCAGGAACCCTACTTATCCAAATAGGAGATACTGGGTTGGCCCGTTGTTTCAAATCATTGTTTCAAATCATTGTTTCAAATCATTGTTTCATTTTCTTCACCTCTGAAAGACTTCCTGATTTATTGAGAGCCTAACTTCAACTTCATGGATATTGGAAAGTTTCTCTTTCGTTCCTCATAAAGATCCCTATTTTCAGCCTTTAAGAGCTGTTACAGCAGAGAAGTAAACAGTGTCCTGCACCCCACACGGTATACATTTCATAACCAGAGAGAGAGTTCCTAGAACTGCAAGACATGTTTGGGCCTAGACAGTCTCTTAGGTTTCCTTATGAGCATTATTCTCTCATTTTACTATTTGGTGGGAGGCCTGTTAGAAACGTCTGTGTGTCTAAATGATGCTTACAAAATATTCACTATCTGAATTGTCTTAGTGAAATTTCCCCTGTGGTTTAGTATTTCCTGAAACATAACTTGCAATTTCTAGATACTTACTCTAAAAAACAGGCATCCATCAGGCTGAACTTTGATGGGATTTAGGAATCTTTGCCCTGCCTACACCTTCTTCCTACTTTTCAAATAAATAAAAGCAAGGGTGTTTGAACAGTTTACATTTATGAAAATGTCCTGTATTCTGGACTTCTGGGAATCATTTGATTTGTTTTGTTTTTAGTCAAAACGGCAGCAACTAGGGTCAAAGAAGCTCCTGGTAGAGTGCTTGCCTTATGTGCAGGGCCCTGGGTTCAATCCCCAGTACAAAACTCCCAAACAAACGAAAAAACCCTGCAGCAGCAACCAAGACAAATACTGGTCAACTGCAAAATAAACCCACAGATCTCACCTAGACCACAGCCCCTTTCTACCATTTAATCCCTTGCCACTGCCCCAGCAGAAGTCGGTTTCTGCTCACAGGCCCATGAGTGTTTTCGATGTTTTCTCCCTGCTCTTGCTCCCCTTGTTCCAGTCTCCAGTGCTTCACCTCGGGAGCTGGGGACATAGTGTAGCAGTAGAGCACATGCTTAGCATGCACGAGGCCCTGGGTTCAGTCCCCAGCACCAGGAAAAAAAACCCCAGTGTTACCCACAAGCTAGGCAGGGCAATTCTCCTTTTACAGCATGGCTTCCCCCAGAACTCTGAAAGTCTCGCAGATTCTTGTTGGAGGAACATCCCTGACATCTCATGCTCTTTCCTTTACTCCAGATGTTGTACTTAAACTCTTGGGATATCTCGAGCACATTCTCTTCCCAAACATCCACAAGTTCACTGAGAGATTTCTAGAATTAGAGAATCTTCTCTAGATCATCTAGCATATTTCAGAGCTATAGTAAACATTAAACAGCAACAAAAAGTCTTTCTTCTTTTCTTTTCTTTCTCTTTTTAGTATTGAGAATTGAATCTAGAGAGCACTGAGTTATATCCCCACATCCCCACCCCTGTTTATATTTTGAGACAGATTCTCACTGCATTGCTCAGCTCAGCCTTGAACTTGTGATCCTCCTACCTCAGACGCTCACGGGGCTGCTACCACAGGCCTGACTTTTAGCAAAAGTCTGCACCTCCGTTTTCTCCACTGTTTATTTAAAACTTTGTGGTAGCAAAATTTTATGTTCCAAACTTACAAAGTCGCTCTGGACCAGATATGGGCAGGGGATGGCTCCAGAGGGATTGTCAACAGTCATGCTGACAGAGAGATACTGAGCCGAGTGACCAGGCAGGAGGACAAGGTGGCCAGGAGCCTGGTGGGCGCTGCTGGGGACTCACACCCAAGTGAGAAGTGGCTAGGTGGATTTTACATCTATTCCGAAGCAGAGGCGATGAGATTTCCTAGCGGACTGAATGTTTCTCAGTCGGAAATAAAAGGAGCCAAGGAAGACCATCTAGGTTTTTGTCCTGGGTGACTGGAAGGAAAGAATTGTCCATGGCAGAGGCAGAGCGGGCCATAGAGGAAGCGTGGTTTTGCTGGGGCTGGGTCAGGAGTTGAGCTTTGGACTCGTGGAGTCTGAGACAGCTATTAGAATTCTCTGTGCAGATGTCAGTAGGCAGTTGAGGCTAGGAGCCTGGCATTTGAGAGAGAGGTCAGGATGAGAAATCTGCACACAGGAGTTGTTGGTAGAGATGATAGGGAAGCAAAGCAGCTAGAGAAGGTCACTTAGGAATGGACCCAGGGCCACTCCAACATCAAGGGGTGGACCAAAGCCAGCAAAGGAGTGGTAGGACTGTGCGCAGGGAGGATGATAACCAGGGAGTGTGCGTACAGGGGTCGGGGGGAAAGCAGTGCCACAGGACAGGAGGAGTGGTTAACTGTGACACATGCTGCTACCACCAGGTCAAGCAATCTGGGAATAGGAAATTGGCCACTGAGTTTAGTGACATGGGGCTCATTGGTGACCTCCACGAGAACAGAGTTGGTGGAGGTATGAGATGGGTTTTTCCTAATATTCTTCCTCTTCAGGGGTGGGCAGAGTTGAAGTCAAACTGTATGTGGAGCCCTCTTCAGTCCTTAGAGTTGACCCTGAAACTTCTACTGCCATATATATTAAGGGAATAAGATCCGCCATGTTATAGGATGTAAATGAGTTCTACTTCATTTATGTGTACTTTACTTTATATGCGTGTATTATTAGCTTTATTGTCCCATACAATTCACCCACTGAAAGACAATTCTGTGAATTGAGTGGTTTTTTAGTTTATTCCCATTGTCATGCAACTATCAACATGATCAGTTTTATTTATATCCATGTTTTATCAACCCAGAAAGAAAACCTGTACCCATGAAGTGTTACTCCCCATTTCTCCCCACACCCCCAGGCCTGGTCAACCCCTAATCTGTTTCCTGTCTCCATGGATTTGCTGCTTGTGGGCATTTTCTATAAATGCAATCATGCAAACTGTGATCCTTTTGTGACTGGCTTCTTTCACTTAGTGTGACTTTCCCAGGGTTCCCAAGTGTGGTGGCATGTGCAAGCACTTCATTCCTTTTATGGCTGAATGATTCTCCATCTTATGCGTATACCACTTGTATTTATACATTGATTGGATGATGGAATTTGGGTCCTTTCTACTTACTGATTATTTTGAGTAATGCTGATATGAACATTTGCATGTAAGTTTTTGTCTGGGCATATATCTTCTGAGATAGATTCTTAAGAGTAGAATGAAATTTCTGTTTTCTTGGTAATACTCCCAAGTGGCTCACAACAATATTACCATAATTTTAGGACTAGACACCAGAACATCAGCCAGAGTTGAGAAGCAGGACTGAGAACACAAACTCTCCCTTTTTTCCTGGGTCTGTGGGTTCCTAGAGCTATTTTTGCCATGACTTTCCTGTGCTAAATGGCCATGTTGCTTTTTCTGTTTCTGAAGAAAATGCAATTGTAGGTTGCATCAAAAAGGAGATAATCCACCTGCAGCAGCTTATTGAAAAGATAAGATTATTTCATGGAACCCATTGTTTACATTTAGCTGAATACAAATCTTCAAGTAGATTTTCTTACAACCTCTCCAAAATAAAGATGCCAGGAAAGACAGCCAAATACAGAGAGACAGAGAGAGAGAGACAGAGAGAGAGAGAGAGAGAGAGAGAGAGAGAGAGCGAAAGAGAGAGAGCGCCTTGCAATTGCCTATCACTCCATGGATTTATTTCTGGGGAGCACCAATTAAAAATCTCAAACCTGCAGCTTTTTCAGTGGAATGATATTAATATTAATATGAGTGATATTAATATTAATGATACTAATGTGAAAGTTTTTTAATCAAATATAAGTGCGTGTGTGCGCGTGCGTGCATGTGTGTTTTAAACATTTCCATAATGAGTTCCCAAGTGCTTTTTTTGGCCGTGGTTATTACAGCTTGTGTGTTTGCGATTTATTTGGCAAAATGCCTTTGGTGAAAAAAGGATATAGTGTTCTCTTGGTTCTTTGCCCAAAGTAATTTTGGAGAAGCCTTGTGACTGTGTTTAGTTCATGTCATTCACTGGAGACAAGTCATTGTAATTACATTTGATCACAATCCGTTTACAGTTGTTTTATCATGTTTTCATGCTGAATATCTACTCAGACATCATAGCAAAACTTAATGGCTACTGTTTTATTTGTACATAAAATGTTTTATAGCTTGTTTTTGCAGTAGACATCGGGTTTCAATCATCACCACTGCACAGCAAGAGGAAAGCAATGGATAAAGAACTATCAAAAATCCTTGACTACATAAAATGTTATTTCAGGTCACCTTGCCATAAAAGATATTGAATGTATTTTGTGACCTTTTCTCCCGACACGCTCACTCTTGTAGAAGGATTGCAATATTTGGAGGAAACCATATGAGACGTGGAACTTAATTCACCTAAGATGCCTGTGTTTTGCATGTGTTTTCCATCGGAATGGGCATGCCAGTATTTGAGTGGCCCCTGGATCACAGAGGAAGAGGCAGCCGCATATTGATATTCTCTGGATTTCCAAGCAAGTTATCTTCTTAGCCATAAGGCTCAACATTTTGTTGTTGTTGTTGTTTCAGGTCTGTTCTAACATCTGCACTGTGGCAGAGTTAGGTTACAGGGTGTTATTTACAGCTGCCAAATGCTAGAAGCTCTCACGCCTCAGACAACCCCCGATTTGGAATGTGAAAGCCTTGATTTACCAGTGAATTTGGGTGAATTCCCTCCTTATCTCCCTCTCACCAAGTCTCATTTTTCCCAAAAGGCTTTTCCCAAGCCATTTCTGAAAACTGCTCTTGGTCTGGATATTTGAGTCTACATTGCTGCAGAAGCTCCTGTTAGAAAAGTGTAATTAATAGGAAACTTTGACATCCAGCTGAGAAAATTAGTTTGCATCAAAAAAGGCAAGATAGAGGATTAAAGAAATTTTAGTCCTAATCTAATTAACACCAATTAAAAGATGCAGATGAATTTGCACCAACAAATTGTTAATTATGCACCAATTTGCCTTTTCTGCAACCAAACCACAACCGGAGAAGTATTATTATCTTTTTTCTTTGAGATTTATATAGTGGGTTTGTTACAATCATCTTTTGAATAACTAAAGGAAAGGTAGTAAGAGTTAGTGTGAAATGTTTCATTCTCTTGATATTTTAATGTAGGTTAACTCTTTAAAAGCAGAAAGTACAGGACAATTCTGGCCATGTCCATTCACTCACCAGACATTCATTGAGAATCTAGTTCATACAGATAGGTACTTGTTTTAGTAATGAAAAACAACACATGTAATAATTTTTTTCCTGGCTCAGAATACTTTAACTGGAAGGCACTTGCTTAGCATACATGAGGCTCAGGGTTCAAGCCCTTGTACTGAAAAAAATACTGTATTTTTTTTTAATATTCTGCTTCCCAGAAAAGAGCCTTTTGACTGAAACTGCATAGCCCACTGAACTCTGCTCTAGATACAGGTTATAAATAGAGACCGAATGTTCAGGCCTCCAGAACTCCTCTGAACAGCGGCCTTCCAGGGTTCTCAGTGAAGTCTCCCTTGCTTGGTGAGCAATGTTTCTCTTCACCAGTGTCACGCAGATGGCACTGCGCTGTGCAGGGACTTCTTTTTTTCCTTGCGAATCACTCTTACAGCTCCTCAGATGGCAATCTGAGTAATTGTGCAGGGGGTGGTGAAGCACAGACCTGTTATATCTGCAAATGACACATCTGTCCAAATGTCACGTAATGAATAACCGCAATCCACTGTAGAGAAACCATATTTCTTTTCTTTCCAGGATGGGAAGGGGAGGGTGGAAGTGGCTGGAAGGCATGGGAAGAAAAGCATTTCTTTTTTTTTTTTTTTTTTGGTACCAGGGATTGAACTCGGGACCTTGTGCTTGCGAGGCAGGCGGTGGAACCACCGAGCTAAATCCCCGGCCCAAGAAAAGCATTTCTATAGAGTCCTCTAGCCAGTAATTATATAGAAGATTCTGCGGCTATGCTAGATCTACAGGTACATATTATTGAACTCCATTCAAAGCAGATGATTGGCTAACCTTGGTCTTGGTGTGAGAAAAAGCACCCTAAAGGGCTATGTATATTACTGTCTGGTACAGGTACTTAGACATTAAAAATATTAAATGACCATGTTATCTTCTTAGGGCAATAGTTAAAAAAACTTAAGATGCCCAGTTTGTAGTTTTCACTATTTTTGCTGGAAACTCTACATTCACAACTTTGGCTGAAGACAGATAGGATGGTGTTTTCTTTCTTTCTTTTTTTTTTTCTCGTTAAGTTTATTGTTATACTTTAGATGTACAATACAGTTACATTAATCATTGTGATCTTGTACCTTTACATGATGTATCTTGGTTCTTATTTTTTCCCCCTTCCCTGCCCTCCCTTCAACCCCTCCACCCTTCCCTATTTACAAAGACTTTGTTTGCATTTTTTTCCTTTTCTCATATTTTGTCTTTTCCTTTCTTTCCTTTCCCCTATCCCTCCCACTTCCCCTACTCCTTTAGACCTTTTCTTCCTATTTTACAATGTCAGTTATACATTTTGATCCTTTTTTATACTTTTAGTTTTTCATACCAGAGAAACTATTTGGTATTTACACATGTGTGTCCTATTTATTTCACTTAAGAGTATGACCACAGTGTGCATCCACTTAGCTATAAATGTCTCTAGTTTCTCATTCTTTATGGCTGAGTAGTACTCCATTTTAGAAAAAAACCCACATCTTCTTTATCCAGTCTCCAGTTGATGGGCAATTGGGCTGTTTCCAAGTTTTAGCTATTACAAACTGTAGGCTGGTATTTTCATGGGTAATGGTGATTTGAAGTCGGCCTGCTAACTGGGGAATTTGGTAAGGCAGTGCCTCTGATGGCCAAGGGAAGGCATAATGTGCAAATATTGTCTCCTTCCACACATTCACAAGATGTCTGAAGCTGGGCATGGTGGCACACGCCTGTAATCCCAGCACTTGGGAGGCTGAGGCTGGAAGATCGCCACAAGTTCGAGGCCAGCATGGACTCCATAGTGAGTTCAGAAGCTGTCTGATTCCCTAGAGCATCCTTTGCACTTTTCTGCAGTTGTGCCTGCAGATCTTCAGCAGTGTTGTGGCCTCCTGTAGAAACACACCCTTATTTCCCAGATTCTGCTTCCAGGGTGAAATCATGGATCAGGTTAAGTGAATAACTAGGCCTGCGAGATGGCATCAGTCAGGTTGTGGTAACAGAGTTGCCCGGGTGATACTCCTGTGTTGCTGCGAATGATACCCAAGTTAACCAGCTATATAAAAAGTAATTTTGGGGCCGGGCATTTAGCTCAGTGGTGCCGCCCACCGCCTGCCTCCCAAGCGCAAGGTCCTGAGTTTGATCCCCGGTACCAAAAACAAAGTAATTTTACATGAGGCCTCCTAACAGTCCATGGGCTGGCTGACCAACAAATCAATCCCAAACCCAGGGTTTGTCGTTATTAGTGGAAAAGCTTCCTTGTTCTCCGCTAGGAGAGAGTGCTGTCATCACAGAGTGGCGCAGAGGTTCTGAGCGTGGACTCCGTGCCTGGCCTGTTCTGACCATGGCACGAGTGTGTGGCTGTCAAGACGCAGGCGCCGTCTCTGGCCTCCGACTGACCTCCAGGGCTTCCCTCACCGGCGAGACTTGGCTGCGCTAGCGTCGCATAAACCAAATGAACTGCCTGGGGATCGTAGAGTGCAATTCTTGTGATGTTTCACTGCGGTTTATCGTACGTCATGCTCTTTCCTATCCCATAAAAGGAAGAACAAGATTATTTCTTTTGCAAATTTTCATTTTTCTTCTGTGACTATTTTGGGCCAGAACTATCAGAGGTTTATGAGTCATTTGCCTATGAACAAAGCCCTGTTACATTTGTTAGTTTTTCATTTTTATTGTTTGGTTTGTTTTGTTTCTGAGACAGGATATCCACTATGTAGCTCAGGCTAGCCATGAACTTGTGGCGATCTTCCTGCCTCAGCCTCCCAAGTGCTGGGACACAGTGGATCTTGCAGGTGAACATTCCCCAGGGCAGACTGGTTATGTTCAACAGCTTAATGAATTTGTGCAAAACCATCGGTCTGATGATGCAGTAACCTAAATGATTCTCTCTGAAATGACAAATACCAAGATAAAATGTTCCTACACTCATGTATTTCTTTTGGCTACCACCTCTTTAAGATTAAGCCATGGGTTTAAGTGAACCCTGGGACTGAAGTTCACTGTATTGTATATTCCTGTACAGAGGATTTCACAAAGACCTTCTTTTATAAAGAAAACAACCAGCCAATAAAAAGGTATTAGAGTACATTATATATGTGACCAATCATTTTATAAAATCTGATGTAAACCCTCAGGCATAATTGGAGTTCTTAGCAAAATACTTTGGTTTTTAATATTTCTATGACCCTCTAAGAGGGACTTAGCAATTACTCTTAAATTTCCAAAGTGGCACATGGAGTTTTAGCCGTGTGACTTCCATTAAAGCCCATAGGAGTCTTCTTGCTAAAACATCACACAACTCATGAAAATGTGCTCCTTCTTGTGAAATTGTTAGAAGTAATGGGTATGGATGAGTAGCCCAGCATTTCTGGTACATTTACAGGCTTTCTGCACTTGTTTCAAATGTTATACTTCTGTAAAAATGCAAAAGTTCTATAAGAATTGAAGCGGGGGGGCTGTATTATGTGTTTTCCAAATGTGAAAAGTAGAAAAAATATACATACTGTTAAGAAAGAAATTTTAAAATAATTCTATTTATCATCTTTATTCAAAATTAATATAGCGGGCCGGGGATTTAGCTCAGTGTTTCCGGCGCCTGCCTCGCAAGCACAAGGTCCCGAGTTCAATCCCTGGTACCAAAAAAAAAAAAAATAATATAGCAACTTCCAGAATTTTCAAATACTCTTTAAAATCAAGCTTCAAATGGAGAAAAAGATAGTTAATGAAATCTTGCACGGTAATCGCATACAATAATTTTGTTGTTGTGGTGGTGATGGTACTGGGATTGAACCCAGGCTCTTCACACTAACCTGCATCCCTAGCCTCATTTTACTTCTTTTTTTTTAGACAGGATTGCTAAGTCACTAAATTGCCTAGGCTGGGCTTGAATTTGCAGTCCTCCTGCCTCAGCCTCCCAGAGTGCTGGGATTACAGGTTTGTGTTGCTATGCCCTGCTGATCACATGTGGCGATTCTGGGTTTTCAGTAATCTCCGTTGAATCCCACATAACCTAAGCATCAACTCTCTGAGCAAAACATCCTTCCAGTAGATGGGAGGAGGGGTCTTCCCTGTGGATGTCTGCAGGATCCCTCCATCAGGACTCTCTCGCCATCGCTGTCCTGTGTCCTGCGACTACCAGGCTGCTGTTTTTATCACAGTCCAGGGAATGGGCTCAGACTTCCCCTCACTCTGCTGTGCAGTTTGGGAGGGAAGTGGAGCAACCAGCAGGGGCCTGTGGAAAGGCTTCGCTGAGCCGGGTGCAGTCTGGGAGGAGGCCATGCCCCAGGCTGTACTGAAGAGGCGCAGGCCCCCCTGAACCTGTCCTCCTGAGCTCCTCTCAGACCCAAAGGGGCTTTGGGGCACAACATGCAGCCTGTAGCCTGGGGCCTGGCCCACCCAAGGGCTTTAGGAATGAACTGGGCCCTCCTGAGCAGAACCATGGCTGGGGTCCTGTCCCACAGTCCTTTGGGGGACCCTGGAGGCCAGGAACTAGACTCAGAGGTCTTGTTCACCACACTGAGACACAGACAGAGATCCAGTGACTGTGCCTTTTTTTTTCTTTTGAGACAGGGTCTCACTGTGTAGTCCAGGCTGGCCTTGAAATCACTGTGTATCTCAAGTTGGCCTCGAACTTGCAGCCATCCTCCTGCCTCAGCTTCCCAATTCGAGTGCTGGGATTACAGGAATTGCCATCATGCATGGCATGATTGTGACTTGAGTTGGGCCAGTCTCCATGGTAGTGTTTTGCTATAGGTTTATTTTAATTAAACAATGAATTATCATTTTCATTCATTACCAAATCCCAGGAAGATCCTATGGACATTTTTTCCTGAAACTCCTATTAATATCTAGATTAATGATAGAAGATTTTAGGAAAGAAAAAGATTTAGAATAGGTTTAAAAATAATGGCAAACTTGGGATAGGTATATAGCTCAGTGGTAGAGCAATTGCCTAGCGTGTGTAAGACCCTGGGTTCAATCCCCAATACCATTAAAAATAATAATAATGGCAAGCTTGATGTAGATCAAATTTGCACATAACATTGAATGAATAGCATCAGTTGGGAATAGCTAGGCCACCAATTTAAAGAGACCCAGCTGGGGTCAGAATTAGGGACTAAGTAAGAGAATTTCAGAAGGGCAGGGAGAATATCAAGGTACAAATGGGAGGAAATAGGCCATTGTTCCTTTAAAAAGCTTAGTAACCTCGATAATGAGCAGCTATGAAATAGTTCTTTTTAGAACAGTAACTTCTTAGCTTCGCAGCCCTAATAGCTCCAAGGGTCACTTGCAGAGAGCCCCGGGGCGACACCTGCCTTGCATAGATTAGGGCTGCTGCAGCTGTCTTCATTTGCAAGACTAAGGTGTAGCTGAAGAGGCTGTGGCTCGCAGCGGGGGTCCCTCCTCCTCAATCTCAATGGGCTGGCGCCCGGATTAAGATGGCCATTGCAAGCCAGGTCGGGAATTGCAAGAGGAGGCAGGTAACAATTTCCTGGGTTTTATGTGTCAGGCCTTCAGAGGGTTGAAGCAGGAACCTTCTATAGGCCTGCCTTGAATTAGCCAGACCTTTTACAATCGGCTCTATTGAGGAGCAGCTGCCCGAATTGTCCGGTGCGTTGCTGGCCAGGCTTGCAAAACTCTGGCACACAGACTTGTGTAGAGATCTTGTGAACAGACAGAGAGTATGATCCTCCAAGGCGACAACAGAGAGAAAGATCTTTGGAGCCTAGAGTTAGTCTGCATCAATCTGTGGGTTGGACAAGCTTTTTCCATGACGTGCATTTGTCTCACAGAAAACACAATTAGAATCATTCTTGTGTGTTCTCTCCAGGAAGGAAGTAGTATACTGCTTGTGAATGGTGGGCTAAATGAGGGAGCCATTAAAGGGTTTTTAATAGACTTTTGAAGCAAAAGACGTAAGGGACTCTAGTTATGTTGCCTTAATTGAGAAATATTCTGCAGTGTGAGGGGACTTAATCAAGTTTTCATTACATACCTGGTCAGGGACCAGGCTCAGTGTTTCTTTAAGCAACTGGGTGAAGTGTACAGTGAAGACTTGTTAGTTGTGTGAGAATGCGGTGGATGGCACTTTGCATCTCTCCTGTGGGCCCGAGTATCAGATATTTGGTTTACTGTGTTGGGCTGAATGCTTCTGTTCTAATTTCTAATGAACTTTACCACCAGACTACATGATCATGACTAAGCCCAGGAACAATGCAAATGGAATTGCCCCCTGATGGGGAGGAATGGGCCCAGATGGCCCTTAAAAGGTGATAATTAGGAAATATAGCATATCTGAGTAGCTAGAAAGAGAGAAACTTGTTAAAAACAGTCAATCTGTTTGAAGCAATGGTCTTTCTCTTAATTATATGCATTTTCATTTGGATTTGCTGTAAAGTAAAATTCTCCCAGGGAAAATTATTAGTAGCTAAAACCCTACAAACTGCACACATTTTTTTGATACTGTGTTTCAGATTACATTGAAAATTCTTTTCTTCATACATATTTTTCCCCCAGATCAGTGTAACAGACTTGCTGTGTGTGTTTTAGGGGGCTGTTTTAGGTTATTTTAGCTCTTATGCTAAAACAGTGGGGGAGTGATTAAAAGTGAGAAAAATATTGGTATATATTTGTAAACTGAGCTTTTAAAATTAAAATAGTTGCGGGATATTACAGTCTGTGATTTCATATACTTTCTAAGATTGCCCTAAATGTACTGCCTTGTTGGCAGTATCACATCCAGATACTTTTCAAACGTGTCATTGAAATGATTTTGCATTTGAAATGTTGGATTTTTAAAGAATTATATTTTTATCTGAATTAGCATATTTGCATTTGCTAATGACACCACTCGCTTGGCTTTTCTTGAGTCAGATTTTTTTTTAGTGTACAAACTTGGCAGTGCTATAGGAATAACACATGAACTGGAATGGAGAAAGCAGCCCGAAGAGAGGGAAGGATGTGCTCACCCTTCCTCTTCCAGGCCACCAGGGAGGGACGGGCGCAGAGGGTCCTTGTGGGCAGGGAGGCACAGTGCAAAAGCACACGGCCCGAAAGTAAAGCCAGAAAGTCAGATGACGTAAGTGTCAAGTGACATTATCTGAATATTTTGGCAGGCGTGTTTTGGCAGATGAGTTGCTTTGCTGAAATTACCTAACACCATCACTCATCCTTACAAAAGCCAGGGTTACAGATGCACCTCCAGGACCTTGGCCAGGGGGAACCTGCGATTGCCAGGTCTACCCATCCAGCTCTGGAAGTACTCTCGCCCTGCAGTGCTGCCCTTGCCCACCTCAGGAAGCTCATGGTGGCTGGTGTGTGGGGTCCAGCATCCAGTGCCTTCCTCCACACCCAGTACTCTCAGAGTCCCAGGCATTTGAAGCCGCACCGCTGACAAATGGCTGTGGTTCATTCTCAGAAGCACAACCAGGCCAGAGCGGCACAGCACCCTGTCCACCTGCAGACCCCAGGCCCACCCCGCTGGCGGGATGTCTTGAACTGTATCCTTACCGTTACTCACAGGTTGTCCCAGTGGAAGTGATAACTGACCCCAGCGGCTCTTATCAGTGAAAAATAAAAATTATCTAGTGCAGACAGGCTAAAGTCTAGAGGCAAATGGCAGATAAAAACCATTGTTATCTTTAATTCTGTGATTCACAGCAGGGAATGGTTTAATCCCATGTGCCCAGCCTATCTGTGAAAGAGAGTGTGATGTTTGAGGATTGTGTTCAGTGATTTCAACATGAGCAATTATAGATAAGACTGAGTACCATGTTTACCAAACAGTTATGGTTATTTACTACTATTTTCCAGAAGGAACCTAACTTGAAATCTGTAGGCTGACATTTCCCTCCATCACAGAATAAGCTCTGCAAAGAAGAGCAACTTCAACGTTTTTGAGGTTTTTTTTCCCCTCCGGTAAATTTGAACAACAATGAAAACAGCCAATGCTCGATGGCTATAACGATATTTGGCATTTTTTTTTTTTGGTACCGGGGATCAAACTTGGGACCTTGTGCTTGCGAGGCAGGCACCAGAACCACTGAGCTAAATCCCCGGCCCAATAGTTGGCATTTTTGTCTAACAGCGCGTGTAAAGAACCTGGTTGAAATAGGAGCTGGATGGTGATCAACTCTGCATTCTTTTTACACTGTTTTATTAATCAGCTCTCTGGACTCAAATCGGTTACATACTCTGAGCAGTAAGTTGCATTCCCTTTGTGAGCTCTGTGGACCGAGTTTGCAGGGGGCCTGAGTGCTGTCCATACTGTTGTGTTAAGTAGCATTTTATCTCGCCTGCCTCTCCCCACCCCCAGTGGGAAGTGTCATCTACTTTTCTTTCCGGAAAGGAAAGTCCCCCTAAGTTTGGTCATTTGGGGCTATCTTCTTTTCTGTTGTTAAATCCACTGAAGCCATCGTGCCTGTAACAGGCCAGCTCCTTCAGGTGTTCTGGATCGCTAAGGATTCCGAGTTGTTTGGTGTTTATTTACATAGAATGTCAGGTTCTGTCTTGGCTTCAAGAACAGATTAAAGAGAACTTCAAAAAAAAAAAAAAAAAAAGGAAACTTTTGGTTTGATTTTTTTTTTCTCTTGAATTTGCCCTTGTTTCCCTGCCTCCCCACTTCCAGCCCAGTCATTAACTTCCCCCATTCCAACAGCATGGGATTGTTTGTTTAACTTTTAAAATATTTTAGGATCACACTGATACCATAGCCTGGAGGCCAAGACAGAATTGGAGGGGTCTCCTATTTATTGATGGGGTGATCAGTGCTCTAGCTCTGGTGCTCATGCTTCCAGCATGTTCCTGAGTGCTGCCCTTCCCAGGGCATTGGTGACTGACTGGACTCGAGCACAGCTCCTGAGAGAATTAGTATCAAACTTACATATGAAAATCTACCATGTAATGGGATGGCTTCCTTTTCAATGCATACTTTTCAGTTCAACAAGGGATCTCATCTATTTTTAAAAAATCATTAATCACACACTTCTGACATTTTCCCTTTCAGTTTCCTAGGGGGGAAAAAGTTATTTGAATAACAAACAAACAAACAAAAACTCCTCACCACAAGTAGCTGTCAACCTCCTACTTGAACAAAAGCTTCCTCTCATAGGGAGACCTCCAGTCTTTTGTTAAGTGAGAGGCGGCAGGGTGGGGTACACTGTGCGAGAAGACTGGGGTTAATCAGCGCTCTGGAGTCAGTGTCTCTCCCGATCCACTCTTGATTTCTTGCTTAGGATTTTTTTGACCCACTTCCTGCCCCTCCAGAATTCCAACATGGCAGCCTCCCTGGCCGTAGCCAAGGTAGCCAGCATGGACATCCCTGAACACTGCGATTCTCAGGACACTGAAAGCAGAAAGCTTAAGTATTACTTCTCTTTCTTTGACCTGTGGCACACTTTTTTTTTTTGGTACCGAACTCGGGACCTTGCCCTTTCGAGGCAAGCACCGGAACCACTGAGCTAAATCCCCAACCTGTGTGGCACATTTTCTTAATTTATACCTGAGCTGATCTAGAGTTGTAAATAAGCTGCACAGAATAATTTTTAAGTCAATCAAGGTGGCACACACTTGTAATCCCAGCACTCTTGGAGGCTGTGGCAGGAGGATCGAGAAGTTCAAGCCCAGTCTGGACAATTTAGCAATTTAGACAGATCCTATCTCAAAATAAACTTAAAAAAAAAACAGACTTTTTAAAGGGCTGGTATGAAGATGCAAAAAGCCCTGGCTTCAATAACCAGTACTTCAGGGAGAAAATAAATAGACATAAAACCAACTCATATGGAAACTAAATTTTGGAGTTTGGGGATCACAGTTGCTCTCCCTTACCTCTCTGTTGGTGCTTTTTAAATGGCGCTTCAGAGCCCCAAGCTTTAAAATCTTTTTTTTTTTCTCTCTCTCTTTACTGGGGGTCTAACTTAGGACATTATGTTTGTAAGACAGGCACATTGCCACTGAGCTAAATCCCCCTCCCCCTTTTTAATCTTTTGAGACAGGGTCTCACTGTATAGTCCAGGCTGGTTTTGAACTCACTGTGTAGCTCAGGTTGGCCTCAAACTCACAGCAATCCTCCTGCCTCAGCCCCCTAAGTGCTGGGATTACAGGCATGCACCATGACACCCCACCTTGAAAATCACTTTGTGTAATGGAATAGGACAAAAAAGATACTTTTTCTTGTGATTATGTATTGGATTAAACTGTATGAAATTGTCACTACTTGACTAATTTTGACCTTGAAGGTGACACTCGAGTAACAACATTGGTTTTATTTAGCATTATCATGCCACCGGATAAGGAAACAGAAAAATGAGAAAGCTTGAGAATTAGACTGCAAGCTCCTCATAAGCAAATAACTTCTTCCTTGGTAGCCACCTGCACCCAAGTCCCTTCTGTGTGCTGCTGATTCCAGGAACAGAGCAGGAAAAGACTTAGTGATGGAGCCCTCACCAGCAAACGTGAGGCTGGGCTCCATCGGCAGGGCCCGCGCGCGCGCACACACACACACACACACACACACACACAGAGGCATAGTTGCCACCCCCAAATGCTCAGAGTAAAGGACAAGCACAGGGTGACCTGTGTAATGACACAGCCCAGGTAGGTCAGATGCAGAGCTGCTGTCGTGGATCCTGAGAACTTGCTGCACGGAGCCCCTGTTCCCTGGCTCTATGGAAGGTGTCCAGACAGTTTGTGCTCTGCTCTGAATGCCAGTAGCCCTAAGGTGCCAAAGCATTTCTTTTTTTCTTTTTTTTCTCAGAACCAAGGATCAAACTCAGGACCTAGCACTTGCAAGGGAGGCGCGGTGCCACTGGGCTAAATCCCCAGCCCTGCTGTAGCATTTCAACATTGAGCTATAATTAAAATACTGTAAGTCTCGCTTTCGGAGAGAGGGATACTGGAGTTTGAACCCAAGTCCCTCACACTGAACTTTAAAAAAATTATTTGGGGGGGACAAGGCTTTAATAAGTTGCTCAACTGCCCTGGCTGGGCTCAGACTTGGGGATCCTCCTGCTTCAGCCTCCCAGAGTGCTGGAATCACAGGCATGCATCATCAGACCCAGACAAATCCCACATTTTGAAATTATACATTGTAATGTTCTTAGTCTGTTCATGGAATTGGGCACTGACCATCACTGTCTGACTCTAGGACACTTCCCGCACCCCCAAATCTCTTTTCCCATTGCCCCTCACCCCAGGTCCCTGTCTTCCTTCTTCTGACAGTCACTTATCTGTTTTCTGAATCTATAAATTTGCCTGTTCTGGAATTTGCTTTTTCGTAGAAATGGTATATAATTGTGGCCTTTTGTGACTTAGTATAATGTCTCTAAAACACATGTTGTAACATCTGTCAGTGCGCCATTCCCTTTTACAGCTGGAGACTGTTCCACTTCAGGGATAGACATTTTGTCCACACATCCAATGGTAGACACTTGTGTTGCTCGCACTGTTTGACTCTTGGGAAGAATGCTGCTGTAACCATTTGTGCATGAGGGTTTTGTTAAACTATTTGTCATTTTTCTTGGCCATGTACCCAGCAGTAGAATTACAAGATTACATGTGATTCTCTCTCTATTTTTTATTAGTGCTTACTAGTTATTCAGAATAGTGGGTTTTACCTCAGCATATTGGTACATGTATGTAACACACCTTAATTTTCCCCTGCCCATTGAAAAAAATGGAGCACTTACAGATTTGCATGTCAACCTTATTCAGAGGCCATGCTAATCTTCTCTGTATCATTTAAAAATTTTTTTTAATTAAAAAATTTTTGAGACAGTCTCTCTATGTATAAGCTGACCTTAAACTCACTATGTATATCAGGCTGGCCTAAAACAGCGATCCTCCTGCCTCAGCCTCCCACGTCCCAGGATGCAAGTGTGCACCTGGCTTGCTTGCCTAACTTATTTATTTACTTTTGTGGGGCCAGGGATGGAACCCAGGCCCTGCACATGCTGGGCAAGTGCACTTCCACTGAGTTGCACGGCTAGAGCGCCTTTGTCCGTCTTTGTGTCCCCCAGGCAGCCCTACCTAGGCTCGTCGTAGGTCCTCTGAGATGCCAAGGGATGGGAGTGACCAGTGCAGCCTCCTCTGCTTGCCAGTCCCCATCTCTCTTCCATGCAGGAAGCGGCAGCTGATCTGGGAGAGGAGCAGCTTCTGGGAGAGGAGCAGCTTCTGGCCAGGACTGCAGGGCCTTTGCCAGGATCCTGAGATTTTCCTGGCTACCTCATCCCCAGGCAGAAGTTGCACAGGCAGCTCTGCTTTCCGCAGACCCTTGAGAGGAGATTATTCTAAGCACCACTGAGAGCCAAGTGGGGGAGAGGCGGGGCTGGGGCCAGCCCTAGCATTTGGGGGCCGCTCCCTGTCTGACACGGCTTAGCTGGTGCCTTAGGGGGATCTGGAAGGGGAATACTAATACCTCACCAGGCTTTGGCTCGGGCACACGTGCAGGAAGTTTAAGGAAGATTATTTTAAGAGCCTCTCAGAAGGCTGGAGCAAGGTCTCCGTGGTTCATTCTGCTGCATGCGTGCATTTCCCATGTCCCTAAGGGTGGATTTGAGAGCCAGAGCTGCCTCTGCCGAATGGGCCACCTTTGATGTTACCATGCCACGGAGGGAGGGCCAGATGGGACAAAAGACCTCAGTAGGTTCCCAGCAGTAAGTGTCCCAAAAGGAAAGTTAATGCAATAAACTGTAAGTGCAGGGAAGCTGGGCCTGGCCGTGGCTGTGCCCGGCTCCCTCTGTCACAGCGGCAGAACCTCCTTCCTCCGGCAGTGAGGCATTTCCAGGGCCACAGTGGAACCGAGCTCATTTGAAAGTGGGTGACCAGTCTGTGTCCTCCCTCCCTGCTACCTTCCATACCCTCCACAAACCACTTGCTTTATAAACCAGGGAGATCAAGCTGAGCATGGTGGTGCACACCTGTCATCCCAGCACTCAGGAAGCTGAGACAGTAGGATCACCCACCTGGGCCAGCCCGAGCTACACACTAGTGTGACCTTGTCTCAAAACGAAACAAAACAAAACAGCAAAATACCTGGGAAATCTGATAGAACAGTTGCAAGAAAATCTCAGGCATGGAAGGTGAAGCCTGAAAAGTTGCAGAGCCAGAGCGCACAGGAGCCAGGAGCAGTGAACATGCATGGGGTCCAGCCCCCACCCGAGCATGTGTTTCCCTCCAAGGTGCCTACACAGGGGCTGCTGCAGACAGCAGATGGCTATCACGTACCAGTGTTTCACCCCAGAGTGAAAGGACAGGCTGGCACTGCCAAGTGGGCACCTGCGCCTCTTCTGGGCCCTGCTGCACAGGCCTGGTGTTCACACTTGGGTTCCACTGGGTGCCCACTCCACCCAGCCTCACTCCTACTTTTACCTGGGTTGAGGTCTTGGTTGTCTCCTTGATCAGATTGCTGGGCGGATTGTTTGTTAATTAGCTGAGGAGCACAGGCTATGTGGAAAAGCCTTTGGACATCCCCGTGCCATGGCTTCCATACTGTGAGGCTCCCTGTTACTCAGCGCTTCTGGGAGTGGCTCTCCTGCCAAGGTGCCCTGGACATCAGTGCCTTCTGCACTAGCTGGGGAGCTCTGGCTTAGGCCTTAGACTCTCCTCCCTTTCTTTTCTTTTCCTTTCTTTTCTTTTTCCTTCCTTCCTCTCTCTCCTTCTTTTAGACAAGGTCTCACTGTGCAGCCCAGGCTGGCTTCGAACTTGCAGCGATCCTCCTTCCTCAGCTTCCCGAGACCTGGGATTTCAGGCAAGTGCTACCAGGCCCGGTTTAGACTTGCATATTAGCAATAAATAGAACTAGAAGCAAACTAGCAAATTAGCTGAGAAAGTGTTGGGGGAATTTGTCCCTCGGGAGGTTGAGGGAACGCTCTCCTTGGTGAGAAAATAATTTCTGTTCCTTTCAGGGACAGGAAGATGACAGTGCTATGGGAGCAGCGAGTGAGGGGTCAGGAAGTCAGGACCTGGGTTCGGGAGATGCTTGCCAACCTGTCTCAGGTGTTCCCTCTGCATGACGTGGCCAGGCTGCAGGTCCCCTCGTGCCCCTGATTTCGTGTCAGAATTCTGACTTTCAAAATAAATGACGCTGGCCATGGTTGCACAGGCCTATAATCCCAGCACTCTTGGTTGCTGGGGCAGGAGGACTTCAAGTTTGGGCCCAGCGTGGGCAACCTAGCAATTTAGCAAGATCCTATCTCAAAATAAAATTTAAAAAGGCCTGGGGACATAGTTCAGTGTGAAGGCCACACACAAAGAGAAAAAGGAAACAAAGCGTATGTATTTACAAGTTACTGCCACTCTTTCAAGCCCTATACAAGAAAAGCTTCTCAGAAGGGTGTGCAGGGACATATCCCTGGATTCTTTTCTTCTAGGTGACCAGCTCACTTTTCAAGAAAAGATTTCTTAGCTGGGTGTGATGGCACATGCCTGTAATCATAGTAATTCAGAGGCTGAGGCAGGAGGATCACCAAAAGTTTGAGGCTAGCCTCAAAAGTTCGAGACTCCCATCTCAAAGAAACAAAACCAAACCAAAACCAAACAAAAGACAGCTTAACAAAGAGAAGCACCCACCTTTATTCAGTTTAGCATGGATTTTACGTGAGGTGGGAGCCTTCAGAATAAAGACCCAAGGACGTAGGGACGTCAGTGTCGTTCTGGCCAGGTGTGTGGTGTGACTGGAGGATACAGGGTGCGATTGGAGGGTGACGGCGGCGGCGGTGGTGGTGGTGGTGGTGGTGGGGACTCAGCAAGGCCTGCTCGGCCGGGCTCTTCCTGGCCTCCCACTCAGCATGTCTTCCTCTGGGTCCAGGGCAAGATTCCCGTCACAGAATCTTCAGGGCAGGGGAGGGCACTGAGTGACCTTTCTGCTTCTGTAGTTTTCTCCAGTTTAAAATACTCAGTGTGCCAGGCATGGTGGCGTACACCCCTACCCCCAGCACTTGGGAGGCTGAGGCAGGAGGATCACCATGAGTTCAGCCTGGACAACACAGTGAGACCCTGCCTCAAACACCAACCAAACCAAAAATGCTCAGTGTGGCAAGACGCTGTCTTTGGAGGGGTTGCATTCTGGGCCCGGCAGTAACAGCACAAAGGCAGCCTTGGTGCGTTTCATGCCAAGAGCCTCGAAATAGAAATCTCGAGCTTGGTCCCTGGGTCACAGGGCCACCAGAGTGACTGAGGCGCCGTGAAGAGGGTCAGGCTCTTCTCCAGAAGTCTTTTCTGAAGAAGCCCTCTGTTTTTTTTTTTTTTTGATACCAGGGATCGAACTCAGATCCTTGCGCTTGCGCAGCAGGCGGTGAAACCACTGAGCTAAATCCCCGGCCCTAACCACTCTATTTTCTAATCAGAGTGTGGACAGAGTTAAGAGGCATCTAGAAGTTGGACACCCAAACTCGGTAACAAAATCATTCAGTAAAAATCACTTATTTATTTTTCTAATGGAGAAAATGATCATATTTTTATTTAGTACTAGAGATTGAACCCAGGGCCTTCAGGCTGAGCCACAATTCCTGCCTTTTAAAATTTTTATTTTGAGACAGAGTCTTGCTAAGTTGCTGAGTTGCCTCAGCCTCCTAGCATGCTGGGATTACAGTCATGTGCCACTAGGCACAGATAAATCATTGAACTTTAAGTCTCCATTCAGGTCCCAATACCTAAGACTCATGGAACATGGTAAAATCATTTCATCATCTCTCAGAAGGCCCAGGCTTGCAAAAGAAGAGAAAAGGAAAGACCAAAGAGATGAGCAAAGAAGGAAACATCTGTAACAGAGGTACACAGTATTAAATCCTTTTTTTTTTAAACAGAGGTGCACATCTGTATTTCACAGTCTCCTGCCTTGTTCGACCCTGCCTTGTAGCTTTTATAGTGGAATTCATACTTTTCTGTGTATCTTCGCTGCTGGTATAGTCACTTTTCCTAACATTGGACTGTTACATTCTCTTTTTTTTTTTTCTGAGACAGTCTCGCTATGTAGTTCAGGTTGTCCTTGAATTCACTATGTAGCCCAGGCTGGCCTCAAATTCAAAGCGATCCTCCTGCCTCAGCCTCCTAAGTGCTGGCATTACAGTCATGCACCATCACATCCAACTTGTTATATTCTTTTTGTTGTTGTTGGTTTTGTTTTTGATTTATTGTTGTTGGTTTTTTTTGGTACCGGGGATCGAACTCGGGTCCTTGCACTTGCGCAGCAGGCAGCGGAACCACTGAGCTAAATCCCTGGCCCAGTTTTGTTTTTGAGATGGGATCTTGTTATGTTGCTCAGGTTGGCCTCAAACTTCTGAGCTCACGGGATCCTTCTGCCTCAGTCTCCTGAGTAAATGCGACTCCAGGCATGTGCCACTGCCCTGGCTTGGGCTGCCACATTCTAATGCCCTGACCCATTCTGCTAAGTTCTCTTAGCGTCTTAATGGATGCCAAGGGTGAGTGACCACTGAAAACACATGGAGTTGGGGCTGGGATCTGGAGAACACCTGAGCTGCAATGTAGTACCCTGGATTCATGAGCTGTCAGATGGGTGCAAGGCAAAGTCTTGACGAGTTGTTTTTTATTTTTTGTCTGATTTTTGTTGTTGTTGTTTTGTTTTTTTGAGACAGGGTCTTACTGTGTGGTTCAGGTTGGCCTTGAACTCACTTTGCAGCCCAGACTGGCCTGAAACTCACGGTGATCCTCCTGCCTCAGCCTCCTAAATCCTGAGATTTCCAGTACACGCCACCATACCTGGCTGCTATGCAGTGTGTTTCAGGTCATCGGATCAAATGGGCTCTGTGTCACATGCCTTGAGGGAGCCGAAGTGGAGCGAACCGTGTCACTTCCAGGTCCCCACCAGAATTGCATTTGAGCTCTCAGTAGTCTTGTGGAGTCACAGGTTAAATGATTTGGGAATTAAATGTCGTTTGACGTGACAGAAATGTACCCTCTGAGGCCCATATTTCCTCCGGGCTTGCTCTCGCAGTTCTTGTGTTAAGTAATTTTATTAACCAAGGGGAGGAGGGGGGTGCGGTGACAAGGGAAATATTTTTTGCCAACATTGTAATCCTAATCACAAAATTTAGTATGTGTGGCTTTGTATGCATTGGAAGCTATAAAGCCCTGAAAAATGATGAAAGTAAAAATTAGAACGTGTTGTTTTTCTTCCCAGGTGCTACTGAAAGCATTGTACAAATTGTCAAAAAGATTAATTGTTGCTTGCAGCCAAACAGATGATAAATTTTAAAATTATATTATTACTGTGTGTCAGCATAAAAGCTCTGTGTCCCCAGCGTGTCACCTCTCTCTGTTGCTGTTGACAAGGCTCACATTTTATAGCACACCGCCAGAAGGTGTTGACATACTTTCAGATTACTGATTAAATGTTTTTAAAACGTGCCACTCAGAAACTAACCCTGATGTTCTAGGAAAGAGCCATTTTTAGGAGTAAAAAAAATTTTTTTCCTTCATCCTTGACATGGAAGAAATTTTAAACATTGCTGTTTAAAAAACAAGTCTAATGTTTTACGTTTTCCTATGTTAAACTGCAGCATGCAAATGAAAACGGGCTTCGCACTCTAATTTCTTGCCTCGTCCTTCATGGAAACTCAGCAGCTCGGTGTAAGAATAGCTCAGAGGCAGGTGCTAAATGGTGACTTGTAAACACCCCTCCTCAGGCAGGGACCCGGCAGGGAGGGGAGGACCGGCCCGGGCTGGCATGTACCTTGGAAACCCTGGTGTGCTTTTTTCTTTTGCTTTCTCATGTTTTTGGCTTTTTCTTCCCTTGGTTTTCTGAGACAGGGTCTCACTATGTAGCTCAGGCTGGCCTTGACCTCGAAGTGATCCTCTTGCCTCAGCCTCGTGAGTGCTGGGATTGCAGGTGTGCATCACCACCCGGCTCCCACATCTTCATGTTCAGGCTCCTTCAAACTTCAAGGCTTTCTGTACTCTGAACTCGGTAAAACTTTAAAACAAGTGACTTGTAATCCCTGCACTCAGGACACTGAGGCAGGAAGATCTCCACAAGTTCAAGGCCAGCCTGTGCTACATGGTGAGACCCTGTCTCAAAAAATCAAAAAAATCTAGCAGCCTAGTTGAAATGAAATTTTCATTAGACCCAGACTGTCACACAAACATGAGTAAACCTTTGCTTATTCCTTTCTTTTCTTCTTGACACAGGCTCTCCCCAGGTTGCCCAGGCTGGTCTCTAACACCTGGACTCAAGTCACCCTCCTGCCTCAGCCTCCCAAGGGCTGTAATTACAAGTGTGTGAAATGCCTGGCTCTATTCTTTTTTATTTTGTGGGTGCTGTGCCCCAGTTTGGGTCCCCTTATCCCGTCCCCTTCCACCTTGGCTTCCTGCATCCTTACCTCCTTGGTGCCTTCTTTATCTCATTGACTGTAGGCACTCAGTGTGAGATTTTTGTTTTCTTCTCACTGCCTGCTCTTTGATTTTTAATATGTAGAGGTCTTTGGAAGGGCTCTGTTTATTATATATGTCTTTTCTTTGCATAGGAGATACTTTCTGGAAGATTATGGCTCTGTGTCCTTTTATCCACAGCGTTTGGTTTTATCCTTCAGAAACTAACCTTCTGGGTTTGGAGTAGATGAGAAATTTGGTCTTAGTGTCCTCCCAACTGGTTGGCAGCTTTCCTACTTTGGGGTCAACAGGCACAAAAAATTGTACCTGTATGATAATGTATAGCACGCTAGGTTTCATGGTATGTTTATGAATCGGAACCCAAGCTCTACGTGCAGAAATGGCCCCGTGTTTGCCGGTGTCTTGAGTTTCCAAAGTGGAAGCCAAAGCACCTTTATATAAATGAAGTTTATGCAAATGCTATGTGTGAGGATGCTCAGGCCTTCCGTGGGAGGGAGGCTTCTTTAAATGGCTCATGACCCTAACCCTGCCCTCCCTTCCTTCCCGAGGCACAGCAAAGATGCATTTGGCAGGTAACGAGCCAGTGCAGCAGCTCAGAAGGGGGAGCGAGCTCCGAGCCCTTTTCCTTAGGGTGCTGGGTTTGGACCCCAGTTCACTGCCCTGCCCGGCCCCTCCCAAATCCTTGCTGGAAGGTGAGAGTTGATTTTGTGTAAATTCTTCCACTACAGAGGAACCTGGAAGCAGTCCCAGGAGAGGAAGCGATGGGAAAGATGGTAATCCAGAGGCGAGCCCTCCACATCCTCACCTCTTTTTAATCAGTGGCTTGAGTTTTTATTTTTAGGAAGTGTGGCGCAGGCACTTGGAGAAGGCAGCCAAGGCAGCTCTGGACATTTGTGCTTCCCAGCCCGTCTGCTCTGTTTCTCTGCCCCAGTGGAGCTGCACGGATAATAAAGCTGTTGTTATTTATCCTGCACACCCTTTGTCATTGAGACTCAGGAAGACAGTGTAGGGCATGAGGCAACTTGTGAGTTTTTATCCATACAGGGAGAGAAGTTTTTGCTTTTGTTCTTTCATTTTGTTTTCAGACAAGGTTTTGTTATGTATTCCAGGCTGGCCATGAACTCACTGTGTATCCCAGGCTGGGCTTGAATTTATGGAGATCCTCCTGCCTCAGCCTCTGAGTTCTGGGATGGCAGGCTTGTGCCACCATACCCAGCAAGGCTAGGGAGTTTTGCTTCCCCAAACTTCTCCCGCTGTCCCCAGCTCCTCTCTGGCCCTTCCTGCCCTGTCCTCTTACGGGTTGGATGAGACTTCTGATGGCCCCACCGCAGCCCCTCGCCTCCCTTTTGTCTTTGGGCGTGTCCTTCTCAGCTCAGCTGTCACCACAGTGACCACAGCTCCCTTGACTTGGGGAACTGTGAGATGCATGTTCTTCATAAGCAGGCTTCTCCAGATCCATTTATAACTCCCCTGCCATTTAAAGATCCTGTACTTAGCCCAGCGCGGTAGCACACGCCTGTAAACCCAGCACTCTGGGAAGCTGAGGCAGGAGGAAGATGGAAAGTTCAAACCTAGCCTGGGCAACTAAGAACTTAGCAAGGCCCTGTCTCAAAATAAAACATATAAAGGACTGGAGATGTAGCTCAGTGCAGAGGTCCTGGGTTCCGGCCCCACTATGGTAATCAGCCAGCCAAGCAATTTCCTATGCTTTAAGGCAAAGAAGAAGCCATCATGGGTCTCCGGGAGTTTCCAGGCCCTGACCAAAACAGCAGGAGAGCCAGGGGACCTCAGCCTCAGCCCTGTGTATCCACAGGAACCCTTTGCCTGCCCTCTTTTCTCTTTGCAGAAATTTTTTGTTTTGGTTGTTTGCTTTTGAAATGGTCTCGCTCATGAGGCTGGCCTTGAGCTCATTAGGTATGTAGCCCGGCTGGCCTCACCTCACGGGGCTCCCCCTGCCTCAGCCTCCTTACTGGCATATGCTGCACTCCCAGCTCCAAAGCCCCACTTTAATCCTCCCACCGGCCACTGCAGGTCCTGGCGCCTCCATTGCTCCCACTCCTCACTTTCCCACCCCCGGGAGGAGATTGCTTTTCAGACCCTGTCCTTCCTGGCTTCTGCTCACTCCCCAGGCTGGGGGGTCTTCCCAGCTGATCACATCCTTTTCTTTTTTAAAGTTTTATTAGTCCAATTTAGATATACATGATGATCACACTCATGACAGGGAATCTGTACCTGTACATGGTACCTCTTGCTTCTTCTTTTCTTCCCATTCCCCTCCTCACCCTTCAACTCCTCTTCCCCTCATTTACAAAAGCTTTGTTTCCTTTTTTCCCTTCCATTCTTTTTTCTTTCTTGTCCCTTCACGATGGCTCTAGCACATTACTTCAACCTGGATGTATGCATGGCTGCTCAGATTTTGTGTTTGCTAAAGTGACTTGGTTAACTCTCTCAGAAGCATCTATTTCTTCCTGACCTTGGGTCTAAATAATGGCTCAGTCTTAGTACTTACCTTGTGGTTCTCTGATTTCTCTCTTTACCCTCCATCAGTCAGCTAAAATCTGAGAGCCATGCAGGTAGGAATTGGGACTTTATTCGTACAAAGTATGTATGTTTATTGCTGGTGCACAAAAATGTTGCTTTATTGACTTTTTTTTAAGTACTGGGGATCGAACTCAGGACCTTGTGCTTGCCAGGTGGGCGCAGCACCACTGAGCTACATCCCCTGCCTAATTTTTGTTTCTGGTACTAGGAGTCAAACTCAGGACCTTGTGCCAGACAGCTGCAGCCCCACTGAGCTAAATCCCGGGCTTTATTTATTTACTTATTTAGTTGCAATACTGGAGGTTGAACCTGGAACCTTCAAAGTAAGCTACATAATCCCCACCTCTTTTTATTTTGAGACAGGGTCTTGCTAAATTGCCCAGGCTGGGCTTGAACTTTCATATCTTCCTGCCTCAGCCTCCCAAATCCCAGTGTTGGGATTACAGGTGAGCCCCACCACACCTGGCTTGATTTTTTTAGTGTAAATTTTTATGAGCTAATACAGTGTACAGACTTAAAAACTCAAATAATTCTGTGTGGCTTCCCAGGCCCCTAGTATGACTCCCCAGCAATCACTTTGGACCCTGGCGGCTGTTTCATCTGCATGTCCCATGGTGCTTCTACATAACATAATGTTAGTCTTGATTTTTCTCCTACTTGCTTTTCTGAGATGAGGGTGTCACTGTGTTGTCCAGGCTGGTCGTGAACTGCTGAGTTCATGTGATCCTCCCATCTGCTGGGCCTATAGGTGTGTACCATGAAGCCCAGCAGGATGTTTAATTTAGTTTTAATTTATTTTGGTTTTTTTGCCTTAGTCTCTTCAGGCTGCGAGAACAAAATGCCATCAACTGGGTGGCTTATGAGCCATAGAAACTTATTTCTTGTGGTCCCTGAGGCTGGGACGCCACCTGAAGGCACCAGAGCCTTGGGGTCCGGAGAGGGCCCCGCTCCAGGCTCAGTCGCAGCTCCCACTGTCCTCCCACTGCAGAAGTGGCAAGGCGGCCTCACGTAGCACCTGTCCTGTTCACAAGCCCTCAGCCCTTGTCTCCCACTCACAGGCTCACCAGTGCTGGCCCCCTGTGGGTGAGGGTCTCCACCAGAACTAGGGCTGCAGGGGTGCAGATACTGAGTCTGCAGCACCTGCGGCTTCCTGCTGTGAAAAATGGAGGCCTGTTTCTCATTTGTTAACCCGATGCTCACTCCAGGGTTTACATTGTGCCAATAAAATCCTGTTCACAGCTGAGCCACACTGGGTACCATAATGAAGCTTCCTGAGCCAGGCGTGGGGACGCACACTGTGATCCAAGCACTGGGGAGGCTGAGGCAGGAGGATCACCATGAGTTCAAGGCCAGCCTGGGCTACACAGTGAGTTCAAAGCCAGGCTGAAATACGCAGCCAGACCTTGTCTCCAAAAACGAAAAGCCTCCTTTCTTGTACAAGTCTTTCCTTTCTTATATAACTTTTTGTTTCCTCCGGTTAGTAACAGACTCTTCAGCTAAAGCTAAGTTTTTCCCCAGACTTTGACCATGTTGTCTGCATTAAGCAGTCTCTCTTGGGGGCTCAGAAAACAGTGTGCTGGGGCTAGCGCTGTAGCTCTGTGGTGGAGCACTGGTGCAAAAAGTCTTGGTTCCATGCCCAGCACTGGGAAAAAAGTCCCGCTCAGTGTGGTACTGTGCAGAATGAGCACTCTACAGGAGATTGAAGGCCTCTGAAGCAAAGTCTTCGCTCTCCTTTCCCCTCCTAAATGAGTCACAGTAGCCAGAATTCCTCTTCTCCAAGGCAGGTCATGGAAACTAGAATCCCTCTCTCCTGAAGCACAGCAAGTCTTAGAAAAAGCCAGCCTCTCCCCTGTCTGGGGAGCCCCAAATTCCAGAGGGCTCTGCCAGGTACTGGGAGGAAGCAGTGCTGGCTGCAGGGAGGCCGAGGGGAATCTGAGCAGCGGGCTTGGGGCTTGGCTGGGTTCCCTGTTCTCCTGCCCTCTTTACCAGGTCAGGCCCGTTTGTCCAGTCCCACTTCTCCATGGCAGGCCAATCTTCATGGAGCATAATTCATAAAGGCAGGAGGTTTCCCCTGGGTCTGGTCATTTCTGGAAGCTCCTGTGTAATGTAAGACTTCAGTGAAGCAAATTCACCCTGCTTTTCTCTCATTGACCTGGCTGGACGAGGGCGAGGGAAGAGATTACGCCTCTTGCCCCAACACTGTCCTTCCCTCTTTCTTTCACTCCGAGTTCCTCCTGCAGCCTCTGTCCAAGCCTGCTGCTTCTAAGCCAACCATGTGTGTGTGCCCCTAGGATTTCCTTTGGCCATAACCCTGGTGTTTGCTCCTCTTGTAGTCTGCATTTCCAGTTCCTGGGAATCATGTCTTTCATGGTTTATTTACTCACTTGGGGCTGTATAACATCTCATAGTTAAGTGAAAAAGAGTTCCATGAAAGGAAGATGATTCCAAGACTGTAAGTATGAAAATGTCTTCAGTGTCTCTCAGACTTCATGGAAAAATGAGTGTTAGAGGTGAGGCTGCTGTACCTGGGCCAGGTGCTGCATGCCTGTAATCCTAGCACTATGGGAGGCTGAGACAGGAAGATTTAAAGTTTGAGCCCAGCCTGGGCAATTTAGCAGTTTAGTGAGAAGAATCTCCTTCCCTTCCCCTCCTTCTCTGGCTGACCTCATGGCATCCTATTGCCTCAGCCTCCTGAGTGCTGGGATTATAGGCATGTACTACCATGCCTGGTTTTCTCCGGGTTTTTTTCTAGTCTTTTTTCTGGAATCCTCTCTGCTAGTAAAAGTTAAAAAAAATTTTTTTAAACTTTAAAACTTTAAAAAAGTTTTAAAAATTTTTTTGTCTTTTTATTCAACTTTCTGAAGGATTTCCTCAAATTTTTTGGGTCAGTACTGAGGATTGAACCCAGGGCCACAAGCATGCTAAGCGAGCGCTCTACACCAAGATTTCCTCAAAAACTATTTTGGTTTAATTTCTGCCAGCTTTTGTGCATTGTTTCTTTTATAAAGAATATTCTATTGTTTTTCAGAGTCACATCTTATTTCTCTTTGTTGTTTCACTTTCTTTTATTCTCTGCATCATCTCTCGTCGCCCTGTGTCTTGCTGCTTGGGGAGGAGATGGGAATCTCACCATGCCAAGCGCTGCTTCCACTTTGTTCTTATTTCCACTTTTTTTTTTTTTGGTACTGGGGATCGAACTCAGGTCCTTGCGCTTGCACAGCAGGTGGCAAAACCACTGAGCTAAATCCCCGGCCCTATTTCTGCTTTTTGACTCATTCCTCTCTGTTACTGTGTTGCTTTCTGCCGGAAGTAACTTCATTTACCTACTACAATAGGGGAGATTGATGGAGGGAGAGTCTGAGTGCTCTTTGTACAGAGGCTCAAACAATCTTTTTCTTCAAACCCACAACCTGGCTGTCAGAGGTGTAGGAAACCCCTTGTTCTTAAGCTTTTCCAGAATTATGCTGTGGAAATAAGCTTGAATCTTTTGGAGGCCCCAGTACCAACGGCAGTTTATATACATGGAGTCAAAAAATATGGTGAATGTTTAAGTTAAAAAATACATTCAGTAAAATACACTGCCATTAATCCGCCTTTAGAATACCCCCTCTGTTCAAACACATTTATCTCACCATTCTTTCCACTTTCTGAAGCAGTTCTGTAATCCTCTTTCATGAGTGTCTTGTTGCAATGTCCTGGCTGCCATGATGTCCTGAATCAATTCAAAACTTTTGCCTTTCATGGTCATTTTTACTTTGGTGAAGAACAAGAAGTCACTTGGTGCCAGATCTGGTGAATAAGGTGAATGAGGATACATCATCAAATTTTTATGAGCCTAGGGCTGCGGATTTAGCTCAGTGGTTCCACTGCCTGCCTCGCAAGCGCAAGGTCCCAAGTTTGATCCCCGGTACCAAAAAAAAAAAAATTTTTTTATGAGCCTGCCTTGCCATTGGATGGTACTCAGCAGCAGCATTCCCTGGATTTTTAAAAAATCGTATCTCATAAAGACACAAAGAGGACTTCCAGAATTGCTTCAGAAAGTGGCAAGAACAATGGGGTAAGTGTGTTTGAAACTATGGCGACTATTTTGAAGGAGATTAATGACAATATGTCTTTTACTATGATAAAGTTTTTAAAAATTTAAATATTTAGCACATATCTTGATCATACCTTGTAGTTAAAATTTGCATCTGTTGATCCACCCTATTTTCTAATAGTTTGTTGGGATCTCTTATAAGGCATCTTTTCTTTTTTATTCCATCTGCATCTGAGGATTTGCACTCGTATCCAGGCTGGGCTCTAATTTGTGGTCTAATCAAGTAGCTGAGCCACTGTGACTGGCATTTTATGAACTCTTTTATTGGACTTAAAAAATTACGCATGATTATTGAATTTTATCAATGCTTTTCCTGTATATTTTGAGATGTTCAAAAGGCATTTCTTCTATAATCTGCTAATGAAGTGAGCTATAATAATATACATTCTCATCTTAACTAATCCTTGGTATAAGACATGTTTTCCCCTTTTCTAGGTTTAGTTTTGCTTTGTTTGTTTTTCTGGTACCGGGGATCGAACTCAGGACCTTACACTTGCAAGGTAGGCACGGTGCCCACTGAGCTAAATCCCTGGCCCTTTTCTAGGTTTAATTGGCCAAAATTCAGGGATTTTGCATTTGATTATAACTGAGACTAACCTATACTTACAGTCACCTTTGATTTTTATGCTCTGTTCAAAAGTGAATTGAAAAAATTATTTCTCCCTTAGTCTATTAATGGAACGGCTCATATAAAACAGCCCATGTGATTCTTTTTTGGGGGGATTGAACCTAGGACCTTCACACTGAGCTACACCCCAGCCCTTTTTAAATTTTTAGACAGGGTCTCACTAAGTTGCCCAAGGAGGACTAGAATTTATAGTTCTCCTGCCTCAGTTTCCCAAATGCTGGGATTACAGGTATGTGCTACTGTGCATGGCTATGAATTATCTTCTTAAAGGCTTGTTAAAACTTGCTAGAGGGCTGAGGATTTAGCTCAGTGGTTTCAACGCCTGCTGCGCAAGCGCAAGGACCCCAATTTGATCCCTGGTACCAAAAAAAAAAAAAAAAAAAAAACTTGCTAGAAATTATCTGTACAACTTGTTTCTGTATTGATCACTAATTCAATATATTTAGTGACACAGTCTCTTCCAGTTTCCTAGTTCTTTTTTTTTCATACCGGGAGTCGAACTTGTAAGGCAGGTGGCAGAACCACTGAGCTAAATCCCCAGCCCTTTCCTAGTTCTTTTTGCTGGGCATCAAATCCAGGGCTATGGCTGTGCTGTATGCTGAGCTCCCCCTACCCCTTCCCATAATCTTGAATGATAACTTAGTGGGATTCCAGGCCAAAAGGTTATTTTTCCTGAATATTCTGCAAATACTCTTCCATTATTTAGGGGTTATTTTGCTGCTTAGAAACAATTTACTTTGCAGATTTTTAAAAAAATTATGAATTCTGTAGCTTCACAATTACGTGTTTCAGTTGTTGATTTGTGACTGTTGGTGCCATGCCCGAGTGTCTTCTTCATCCTGGGAACCTGTGTGATCCTTTGTTCTGAAGAAGCCCAAGACACTCATCCATGCTCTTCTCCCTGCCATTTGTGCAGTGGCTCACACTGCCCATTTCTCATCTTCTGTCTCCGTCGCCAAACTCTGTCCTGAGGTCTGGATGATTTCCCTACATCCATCCTGTTGTTCATTAACCCTGCCATCCGCCATGTCCAAGCTACTATTTTACCTATTACTTTTAGTGACTCTTTTTCCTTCTAAGACTATTCGGTTCCCTTTCAAATTGATCTTTTATTTTCATGAATAAATGTCCTAGTCTTTTAGTGCTATCACTTTTTACCCCCTAGTACCAGGGATCCAACCCAAGGGCTGGAGACTGCTAGGCAAGTGCTCCACCACTGAGCTAATCCCAAGCCTTTTATTCTGAGATAGGCTCTCACTGTGCAGTCCTCCTGCCTCAGCCTCCCAAGTACCTAGGATTGTGTGGGCCTTTACACGTACACCTCTCAGGTTCTGTTTTGGGGCTCCTTCTACTGACTTATAGTTCCCGGAGACCCATCAGCCCTCCCTTGTGTTGTACCAGCCCTGGTGCATGGTGGTTTTTGGTCAGTGGCTGGAATGCTCCACTGTGATGTTGTCTTCAGAGATGGAGTCCACCTGCCCTGGACTGGGGATGCGCTCTTGGGACCGTCCCTTGCATTTTTCTTCTGGAAACTAAAACTTGTTTGTTTAGTGACTTGGGCAAGTTTTTTATTTGAATTTCTCTGTTTGTGACTCGCCGCCACCCAGGTGGTGTAGACCGCAGCCACACACATGTTTCTAGCACAGGCTCGGTTGGCATGACTCCTACACAAGGCTCAGGCCAGACGTGGGCTGCCCCCTTCTTCTTTGGCTGTCGTCTCAGTATTGCAAGTTCTCTTGCCCTGGAGTGGTGGTTTCTCACGTTTGGTCCCATTCCCTCTCTCCTTTGCAGAGACCCAACTTCAAGTCTTCTGTTCCAGGTAGGTGCTGACACTTTGGGCCCAGTTCTTATTCCAGGGCTGAGAGGCCTTGGGAGACAGCATCGATTTGAGATTCTGCTGTTTCTAGCTTTTGAGAGTTTCTTTTTTCTCTTTCTTTCGAGCTCAAGTATCCATTAAACTTTTTTCTTTTTTTTTTTTTGAGACAGGGTCTTGCCACATAGTTCAGGCTGGTCTTGAACTCACTGTGTAGCCCAGGCTGGCCTCGAGTTTGAGGCAATCCTCCTGCCTCAGCCTCCCAAGTGCTAGGATTACAGGCATGCACCACCACACCCTGCTGCATTAAACTTTTTAAACATTTTAAAAGTATATGTATTTTTTATTGCAGTACTGGGGATTGAATCTAAAGCCTTTACACTGAGCTATATCCCAGCTCTTTTTATTTTACTTGGAGATAGGGTCTTGCTAAATTGCCTGGGCTAGGCTCTAATTTTGGATCCTCCCGCTTCAGACTCCCAGAGTCTGGGACTGTAGGGATCCACCACCATGCCCATCTTAAACCTTTTTTATAAATTTGCTTTAGATTATCTAGTATTTCTAGGTATCTTAAGCAGGGGTGGGTCTGCAACAACTCAGTCTACCCTCAAACTTTACTGTGCTCTCCAGCCCAGGACAGTAAATGATTTGCACCAGATGCTGGATGAATGAATGAATGAATGAATGAATGAAATTTCCACACTTTGAAGCGGATGGAAGCAGTATTCCAGTAAGTTAAGCTTCCTGTCCCTCCAGGGACACTGGGACAAGCAGAATGTACTTTTTAATTAAGAGATAAATGAAGAGAGCTCTCAGTGAAAAAATGGAGAGAGAGGCCTTCTTTTTTGTTGTTTTTCAAGACAGGGTCTCACTATGTAGCTCAGGCTGGCCTCAAACTCATGGAGCTCCTCCTGCCCCAGCCTCCCATGGGCAGGATTATAGGTGCGTGCCACCACGCTTGGCTCAAGAAGAGGACTTCCTACCTGCTCTTTTTTTAAGTCCTGGCACCAAAGGAACCTTGAACTGCTCCACAGGACTAGATATATGAATGTGCACTGCAGCTGAGTTCCTGTACCATTTGCTGGTGGCTTCACACGACATCATTCCCAGGAGGAAGAATTAAAGAATCCAGAAAACAGGACACTGGGCCGGTTACTTCCCCTTCCCTCCAGTCTTAAGAAAAGCGTGCTTTGATGAGAAATAGCCACAGGCTCTTGTTTTACGTTTGATGAGAGGCCCTGTTGTCAGAGACTGGTTATTGATGCCATGCCCTGTTTTAATTCACACTTCTCCACTAATCAATTACAGCGTTTATCCATTCATCAGGCCTTCTGACAGGGTCAATAACTGTGTTTCAGGTCTTGTGCGAGGCCGCACGTTTATCAAGTAAGAAATAAGGCTCAGGAGTAAGCTTTAAAACCTGGTGTGACTTTCCCAGGCTGCTGGACTTCCGGAGCAATAAACATCTAGCGGGGGTTTCATAGGGTAGGTTTTAATATATTTGGTCGGTGGGATTTTCTCACTGAACACTTCATTAGCAGGGCTCAACATTAGTGAAGTGTGGACAGGTATGCCTGTGTTTAAGAAAAACAAACATCAAAAGGTAATTATTCCCATCGCTTCCCGTGACTGTGTACACCTAACAGAATGAAGCTTCCTTCGTTCATATTGAGTGTTTACACACAGTGTCTTCCTTGCATTAGGGTTTGAGAGTAGGGAAATTTAAAATGTTTGGAGTTGCTGCTAGGTGCAAGTGAATCCGAAATCTAATGGGTCTCTGTATAATAACAACGTGCGTCAAGGCCACAGTGTTTATTTATAAACAGCCAGGTTTCTCCATATACAGTTCCCGAGGCCCACCTTTCACGGAGTGGCTTTAAGCTCTGCATCCGTGTTCCCATCCATATGTCCACACGAATTTTTAGGACCATGAGCCTTTGATTTGCTACCCTATCCTCAGATGTCGGAAATCGTCACAGAAATGAAATCTCTTCATTTCAGCAAAAGGGAGAATTGGGTGATGAGCTTTAGCAGGAGGCGGACAGTTTGGGGAGTTCAGTTACCAGCCCCAGTCACGGCTCCAGGTTTCAGTGGTATTTTTTTACTTCTTTTTTTTAATGACAGATGTACCAGCATTTAATTGTTTTTCCTCAGGGGTGGAGAGAAAAGACACTTGTGTAGATTTTTCAATTCTCCTACGTGTCACTTAGCTGTCCCCGCCATTGTCCGGGTGCCTCTCTCTCATCCTTTGCGCCGCAGCGAGTTGTGTCATTCCCTCATGGTCAGCACTTTTGTTGTCTTTGTTTTTTGCTGTACCTCAGAAGTTCATCTCTCCTTTCATCTCCTTCCCATTCATGCACGAAGGCAGTTGGGCCCCGTCGTGGGGATGTTCCGCTGGGTTTCAAACAGTAGGGTTTCCTTTTATTCTCCTTGGAGTCGTACAATGGGGCTGGATGTCTGTCGCAGAATGCGCACACTAATATGCCAGGTTGTTTGGTTTCTAAGAAGTCAATAAAAATACTACATTTCGGCTCAATCCTTGGCTTCCTTTTTCCCTGCTCGCATTGCAAGTCTTCAGTGATAAATCTGTTTGTTTCTGATCGTAAAATATAATCTTCTGTATTAAATGGGAGCGTGGAATCAACAAACACTTAGAGGAAAGCCTTCCTGGCGGCAGAGTACTTTCACACTAGGCAGGGTTGGCAGCCGCCACCCTCCCTTAAGAGGTGACAAGCAGCTGCCAGAGCTAATTAATAGCAGCTCCCCACTTGGAGGAGATGGGGAAAAGTATGGATCCCAAGTTAGTCTGGGCCAAACTTTCTGTTGTAAGAAACTAGCACGTGTGTGCATGGGGAGGGGTGCAGCGCTGACGTTTTCGTCCAGACCCTCAATTTGGGGTTGTGGGTGTGAGCTGAGTGCGCCTGGTGCTAAACATGGATGCCGGGCCAGCCCAGCAGCAAAAGGCTGAGAACATAAACAGCTCAAGATGTCTTAAGACACTTTGTTCTCATCTTCAGGAACAATCTTTAAAATCCTCTTTAATGAGGTCATAAAAGAAAAAAACTAGAACAAGTGTTCCTTGTGCACCTCGCCAGGGTGTGCGGGCAGGGTCACTCGCCACCAGTGTCCTATTTAAAAAGGGATTGGGGTGGTTCAATCAAGCATTGCATTAAGAGAGAGACTTTGATTAATTCCTTCTCTTTTCTTTTGTGTGACAGATAATTTCGGTAAATTTGTGATACTTTCCTCTTAGCCATTGCTGAGACTTAAAGTTGGGGATGGGTCCTGCTGAGCATCAGCATTTATTGGGCTTATGAGGAAGATGATGATGCCGAAGAGGGCTATCTAATCCTGCCTCAACCAGGCTGCTTGCTAACATGACCATTATCTGGCAGCTTGGCTTGGAAGAGAGCCTGCTTCATGTTTGTGGCAGCAACAAAATCTTGATGTAAAAGAAGGACAGAGCCAAGAGTGAGTAAGATGGTGACTTTCCACAGGGACCCTTCTTTTTAAGATCCGGACCTGCCTCTTGCCTAGAGACTCACAGCTTGGGTAAGCCTCAGGGCTGGCTCTCAAGGGAACAAAAGCAAGAAAGGGGAAAGTGAGGGCTCACAATGGGCTTTCCCTGGGGCAGCCCTGGGGGACTTGAAACTTTGTCCAGGACACCCAATCAGGTAGGAAACTGAATTCTATTGTCATTTGTTTTCTTTTGTTTACCAACTTTTTTGTTGGTGAGAAGGCCAGCAGAGGGCTGAAGGGACATTTTAGCACCATTCTGTAGAAACCCCTGGGGAACAGTAATAGTTTTGATCCAGAGGCAGTTTAGGAGAGATTTAAAGTGTTCAGAAACTCAGTTATGTCTGTATGCATTTAAAAAGTTGATTTGGGAATGCATGTAAAGTTTTATTTATTGCAAATGTGAGGTCTATTCAGTACCCACACATTAAGGTGCTTTTGAAAAGCTGGAATTGGGGGGGCCGGGCCCTGGCCCAGCATGTGTACGCAAGGCCCTGGGTCGGATCCTCAGCAATGAGAAAAAGAAAAAGTTAAATTTGGGTTCTGATGGACCGGAACGGCTCCCAGCGAGGCATTGTGGTGGTTGTGTGAATTCCCCTTCATTTTCAGAGGACTTGCTCCATGCCCTGGAGCAGTTCTTAGGGCTGCTGCTTTCTGTCCTATTAATCCAGCCACTGCACATGCGCAGGAAGGCAACAGGTTAGCAGTTCTGAATTCAGATAAGTTTGGGATATGGAGAGAGAGAATCCCTTCTTTTCCACGGGAAGTACGTTTTCAGTTGAAAGAAGTGTAGTTGGGTTTCTTCGCATAAACAAGTTAGGGCAAAATTATCGGGACTACTGTTCAAGTAATGATAATTAGTACGGTCCTGCTAAAAGATGAATCATAAGAGTTTTAAAATTTATTATTTTTAAATTGACAACATGTTTGACTCCCTGCTGATCTTCTCTGGTAGTGTTTCCAGATTAGGAACATAAAGATGAACTCATTCATTTACAAATATTATTTATGAAACTCTATGCCAGGCTCATAGTATTATAACACCGTTGTTATAATTGTTTTGAATTTATATTTGCAATGAGCATTGTAAATACTGGAAACCCTGTGTGTACTGGTTTTGATAATCAGCTTTAGCTCCCCCTCTGTGGGCGTGGCCACGTTCCTTTTGAGTCAGGTCCCTGCACAAACGGACCTTAGTTCTTGGAATGCTAACCAAAGTTGCGTGGCTGACAGGTTCTCAAGATTTGAAGCCGGCGAGAGGCGCGGGGCAGACTGGTGTCATCGAAAGGACACAGGCAGTTACTTGCTTTTTTTTCCCTTGTCTGAAAGGCTCTAGGCTCCCTGAGAGAGAAAATTCTAAATGTGGCCTGGCCCACAGTGCCTCCACCCCCACGACTGTTTCTCCCTCACCCCGTATTCCTAGGAAATTGGTTCCCACAGGGCAATGAAGTGACCCAATTTCTGCCAAACACACCGGAGGCCAGGGAACTCACTTGATTGGTACTTTCCTTTTTTCCTTTTTTTTTTGGTATCGGGGATCGAACTCAGGTCCTTGAGCTTGTGGGGCAGGTGGTGGAACCACTGAGCTAAATCCCAGGCCCCTAATTGGTACTTTGTTTTTCTTCTTCCTCTTCCTCCTCCTCTTCTGCTTGTATTAGTATATGTTTGCAAAACATCAGAATTACATCCTCTTGGGGAATTGGTCTGATCAGTGTTTTCAGTGTGCCATAAACAAGGAGTGCGGGAGCTGGGTGTGGTAGAGCATACCTGTAATCCCAGCACTCTGGGAGGCTGAGGCAGGAGGATGGCAAATTCAAGTCCTACTTGGGCAACATAGTGAGACTGTCTCAAAATGAAAAATGAAAAAAGAGCTGAGGATATAGCTCAGTGATAGCACACCCCTGAGTTCAATCCTCCAGTATCTGAAAAACAATCCCCCCACCCTGAGAAGTGCAAGGATGTATATTCAGAGTTTTATTCCTTGGAAAATACCTCAGACTCTAGGTTTGGGGAATATACCGCCCTCACCTGCTTGTTTGAAGCATAATTGCAGATTTTCTCTTTTGCACTTCGAGGCATGGAACCCAGGGCCTCACGCTTGGCAGGTGCCATACTGCTGAGCGACACCCCGTCCTTGCAGGTATTTTTACTACTTCTTCCAATGGATTTCCTTTTTCTCCCCAATGTTGCTTTTCCAGAAATTCAACGTGGTAATTGTTGACAAGAACTGTCTTAAAATCGAGCCTGCTAACACATTTCTTCCAGGGTTGCAGGTTCTTTTTCAGATGAAATTCTCAGACAGAGGGGGAAGGTCTTTCCCTGAAACCGGAAGATTGTGGGGGTACTGTACTGTCCCCTGAAGCAGGTGGAAAGGGGAACAAACACAAACGCATGTCAGCCCCATAAGCACATACCCTGTAGGTCAGACCTCGCAGCCAGGAAGTAGCAGAAGCAGGCAGGGAGCTATTTCCTTGCAGAGACAGGAGCAGGAGAGCTGGACTTGGACCCAGACCTCTCTTCCACAGCCAGTGTGCAATAAATACTAGCTGAAGAAACCCGATTTTGTATCTCAGGAAAGCTCTTCTAGGGAATAACAGCTTTTGGTGTCCTCTCTTTACAGACAATGTTAGCATTAGTGTTACGGGTCTTGGGTCTCTTATGCATCTCCTCTCCTTTCTTCTTTCCTTTCCTTTTCTCCCCGGCCTCTCTCTCTCTCCCACTTTGTCCTTCCCTCCCTCCCTCTCTGGAGGTTGAACCCATGGGTGCTTTACCACTGAGCTGCACCCCCAGCACTTTTGATTTTGAGGCAGGGTCTCACTAGGTTGTACAGGCTGGCCTAGAACTTGGAATCCTTCTGCCCAGCCCCTTGAATAGCCAGAATAACCGGTGTGTGTGTGTGTGTGTGTGTGTGTACCACCACACCCCATTTGTTCAAGAGTTTTTTGATGTGCGTTCTCCAAAGTTCATTTAGTATAAATCAGGTCCTCCTGAACTTCTCAGTACTTAATATAAGCGCAGCAGTTTTTTTGTTTTTTGAGATAAGGTCTTGCTATGTAGCCCAGGCTGGCCTCGAACTCACAGTCCTCCTGCCTCAAGCTTGCGCTTACAGGTGTGCACCACCAAGCCCAGCCTCTAAACATACAAGTTTTTTTTCTTGTTTAGATTTTTAGCTGGGCATGGTAGCAAATATCTGAAATCCCAGCATTCTTGGAGGCTGAGGCAGGAAGATGACAAGTTCAAGCACAGCCTGGGCAACTTTGTGAGACCCTGTCTCAAAATAAAAAATAAAAAGGGCTGGGGATGCAAAACTGTCCTGGAAGCTTGGGCCTTGCTGCTGGAGCCAGAGAAAGAATTCAAGGCCAGCAGATCGTCTTCTTGCAGGCCAGGTCGCTGTCATCTTAAGCTTGGAACAAGGAAGAATGATCTGAAGCGCTGTCACTTGGCTAAGTGTAAAGGGAGAGGGTGTCCTTGAGCACTGGGATAAGCCTAACTCATTGTGACCACCAAGCGCTCGGAGGTCATCGGAGTGCTGAGACACAGGTCAGTACTACACTTTGCTTCCACAGCCTTTCTGATCAGCTCTTTTGTCAGCTGCCTGCTAGAGTATCAGTTCTGCCTAAGGAAAAGAGCCAGGGCGTGGTGGAGGGTGGCTGCCATACCTGTAGACACACAGATTGTTTGGAGATAAATGTCCTTAGTCAGATGGGGTTCAGAAATGTCATCGTGAAGCTAGGCATAGTGGCAATACTGTAATCTCAGCACTTGGGAGGCTGAGGCAGGAGGGCTGCTGCAAGTTCAAGGCCAGCCTGAACTACAGCGAGACCGTATCTCAGAAAACTAAAACAAGTACCTGGCATCCCTCCTGGATTCTCCTGAGGGGGACCAAGGAAGAGCACATGGCCACTGGCCCCTTGGTGGAGCACTTGAGTCACCGAGGGGCTGGGGAAGTAGCTCAGTGGTGCCACGCCTGTCTTGAAAGCACAAGGTTCTGATTTTGCTCCCTGGTATGGAAAGGAAGGAAGGAAGGAAAGAAAGAGTCACAGAGAAGATTCTTTTTCTCTCTCTGTCAATTAGCAAAGTGTGATTTTTTTTTTTTTGAGATAGGGTCTCACTGTGTAGCTCAGGCTGACCTCAAAGTCATGGTGGTCCTGCCTCCTCAGCCTCCCAGGGGCTGGGACAGGTGTGCCACCACACTCGGCTAACGTAGCCCATTCTGTATCCAGGCTCACCTTTTAAAGTTTGTCCCTGTGGAAGAACTGGTCCCAGTGGCCTGTCAGTGCCCTGGGGGCGGGCAGGCCTGGCAGGAGGCTCACTAATGCCACCTCGTCAGCTTGGCTCTGGCCCTGCAGATGACTTGGGGACAGTGAGGACCACAAAGCCCATGGCTGCGTCACGGTGAAGAGCCCAAGTGAGAGCCCAAGGCAGCTCCCAAAGCCGGTCCCTCCCAGCGTCCTCAGGGTGGCTCTGCTGGGGCCGAGCCCGCCAGGGTGGCTCTGGGAGTGCAGTCCAAGATGGCCCAGCCGGCAGCTGAGGGCGGGGCCGCAGCCGGGGGCTCGGAGGCCACTGGATTCCCCTGCCAGGGGGGTGCTGGGCAGGAGGTGCCACCTTCTCTGCTCTCTTAGGCTGGGCCCTCTGTGGCAAGCTTCACTCAGAGAGAGAGAAACACAGCCGGAGTTTTGTAGAGTGGTAGAGTCAATGCAGAGTTTGTTTAAAGCCTTGTTTAGGAGTTGAGATGGCTTTCATTTCTTTTCTTATTTAAATGCAAAAACCTAGCAGCAGAATAAATGACTCTAACCTGCTTTTAAAAAACGATGGAGTCGGGGAAGGGGACATAGAAAGAGTTAAGATGTGTTGTGTATGCGAACCAACTCCCCATGATGACTGTAATCATTGTGTATGGCAAATGTGTACTAATTAAGAGAGAGAAGAAATCGAGGAAGCCAGGGCTGGTGGTGCACACTTGTAATCCCAGCACTCTGGGAAGCTGAGGCGGGAGGATTGCAAGTTTGAGCCCAGTTTGGGCAACTGAGCAATTTAGTGAGACCTTGTCTCAAAATTTTAAAAAATCAAATGGCTGGAGATGTAGCTTTGTGTGAAGGCCCTGGGTTCAATCCTTAGTACTGCAAAAAACCAAAAAACTTTGACGCATTGCAGTCAGACTGACTCCAAGGTCGGCCCTGCAGCAGCCAGCCGGGTGGTGGCTGGGGAGGGACCGCAGAGCAGGCCCTGCGCGGTGGGGAGTGGCCAGGTTCTCTGGACAGGGCCCCAGCAAGCTGAGGGGCTCAGGAACACTCACTGTGCGGGTCGCCCTGGGCCTTCCCCGCCCCGGGCCTCGGTGCTCTCACCTTGCTTCAGAGTCACCATCTGGAACGTGGGTCCTTGAGCCTCCGCCCCCAGCAGCTGTGGACAGCAGGACACGAGTGAGGGACCCTGGGGGCAGCTGGAGTTTCTGCTCCACTTTCTGCTGAGTGCTCTGCTTTTGTTGGGGGGGGTCTTTCCTTCCCTTTTTCCTCGGGGGATGTAGTATGTTTCTTAAAGACCCCACACCAAAGTGTCTGGAGGGCTCAGCACCACCTGACAGCGTTTTAAAGGTGATTTTTCTTCACTTCTGAGAGGGAAATCAGCTTCCTATGAGTCTTAAGCTATGTGGACAGAAAGATTATGGTAAGGAATTGCTGTTTGGTAATTTTGGTATTTTAAAGGCGTTTAAAAACCTGTAACTGGTTCCTGACCCCAGAAACTACCTATAAATTCAGGATAGTAATATCCAAAGAGCTTAAAAATAGAGCTAAAATACAGAAATACAGTGCTCTAAGGTAAGAGGCAGGCACATGTTAGCTTTTCCTTACCAACCCAATAGGACAATTTTATGCTTCCCCTGAAGATAGCTAAAAACACATCCGTTTTCTTTGACATTTATGACTATGCCACTCTTCTCATTCAGATGGTTAACAGTAGCATGTTGGTTAGCAAGTAAGTAGGGTGATTCCACTTGCTCTTCTCATTTTTAAGTGCTTTACAAACAATTGTTATCCGTATCATATGATTATGGCAAGTAAATTTATATATAAACCTAACTTAAGAAATTTGACAACTGCATCAGTGTCCTTGTGTTTGATGTCATATATTTAATTCACATCTGTTCTATACCAGGTAGAGGGGTCAGGGCAGCATAAAGAGTACTTTCTGAAAGCACACTCCCCTCAGTCGTGGCTCTTAGGGTCAGCTGTCTCTGTTTCCCTCTCAAATCTTACCTCCTGATCTGTCTTATTGTCCTGGTCAGAAGTTTATATTAATTTCTAAGACTCTGTAATCTTAGCAGGGTGTGATGGCAGTGCCTATAATGCCTGCTGCACGCAAGAGGCTGAGGCAGGAGTTTGAGGTCAGTGTGGGCTGCAACAGTGAGTTCAAGGCCAGCATAGATTACATAGTGAGACCCTCTCTCAAACAGAACAGACCGGCAAGTAAATAAACAGGGTTTGCAATTCCAGTTATAGACTGTGAAAATGTTTAAGAAATGGTAATTACTCAGTAGTTGCCTCTATGAGGGAAATGAACAGACTAGTCCAAAATTGGCCCTGTAGAGAGAGGGCTGCTAGGGCTGAATGGAACCCCTTCTAATTTGAACCTATAAAACTGTTTCCACTTTGTAGTCAAAGTGACTGCCCAAACTTCCTCCTTCTTTGCCTGTTTCAAACCTTCCTCTTCATCGTATGCTCTACCAGTACACGAGGCAGTGAGCTTAACCACTTCCTGAAGGCTTTGTTAGCATGGGCCACCAGCTCATTATGCGTGTAGAAGAATGGGCACTCGGCCTGTCAGCCGCAAGCTGGACTAATTTGGAAAATATGGTTTCTTCCCGCCAGAGAAACAGCCTCTTTGACACATGTGCAGTTGCCGTGTGCACTTCTCTATTCATGCTGAGCAGCTAGAATCCGTGTGCCCTGCCTGAGGCCGGAAGTGGGACTGCTGCCCGGGGGCAGGGCGGCCTTACCTAGGGGCCCTTCTGGTGGTGCCCCCTTGGCAGGAATGTAACCTTGAATCTTGCGCCACACGTTGCCTCGCCATCTTAAAGGGAAGAAGAAAATGGTAATGGATGCTTGGAATGTACCCGACTTTTATTTTGTTCAGACCCAAAAGGAATGAGGCAAAGAGGTTAAAGTCTTTTCTTGTTCCATCTGAGTAACCATGAAAACCTACAACCCTTAATCTGTTAAAAGAACTCACCCTCCTCTGTTTGCAAGATTTCTGATTCATTTCTTCCAACCTGCTCCCCTGCTCTGCATTTTTGTAGTCAAATACTGTCTGGACTTTTGTGAGCCGCCCGCCTCCCTGTTCACCTCTTCCCTCCCCTCTCCTGTGATCACAAAGAGCAGGGAGCCTACAAAAGACTGAGTTTCTGGGGTTTGTATTTTAAAAGGATAAAATCCTATACTTAGCAACACAACACTGATCTGTTAGAACTTGCCCCCCAAAAGAAATTTACTGGCATCAGGATGGGAGGAATAGGGCTGGGGATTTAGCTCAGTGGTTTCACTGCCTTCTGCGCAAGCGCAAGGACCCAAATTCGATCCCCGGTACCAAAAACAAAAACAAAAACAAAAAAACAAACAAACAAAAAGAATGGGAGGAATAAGGAAAGTCAGAAAAATGGAGATTTTTGTTTTGGTTTTTTGGTATGGGGGATCAAACTCACAACCTTATGCTTGTGAGGCAGGCACGGTGCCACTGGGCTAAATCCCTGGCCCTGTTTTTTTGTTTTTTGAGACAGGGTCTCACTATGTAGTCCAGCTGGCCTTGAACTCACTGTGTAGCCCGGGCCAGCCTCAAATGCATGGCAATCCTCCTGCCTCAGCTTCCCAAGTGCTGGGATTACAGGTATGTGCCACCATGCCCGGGCAAGAGGAAAATAAGACATTGGCTTTGTGATTCACACACAAACTGCTTTCTTTTTGTGTAGCAATAACTCTTAGGTGTGGCCATGACCTCAGACTTCCCAGGCTAAGGAGTAAGCACTTCTGCTACCTGCTACCTCCCTCTTTTCCGTTGAAGTTTCTCTCTTGGCTCTCTCCTTGGACTTCAGTTCTCACTTGGAATCCTTCCTGGGTCCTGGGGACCCACTTCCTCCTTCTCGTCCTCATGCCACTATATTCCAGTGTCTGGATACCAAATCCCAGAGAGGTTCTTTCTCTGCTGTTCACCACTCCGCCATCTTACCAGAACTTCTCTCTCTCCTTCCTTCCTCCCGCCCCCCCCTTCTTCTTTCTTTCATTCTTTCAACAGAAGGCCTCACACATGCTAGGCAAGTGCTCTACCATTGAGCTACATCAATGGCCCTTTTTTAATATTTCATTCTGAGACAAGGTCTCCCTAAGTTTCCCAGGATAGCTTAAGCTTGCTATACTCCTGCCTCAGCCTCCTGAGTAGCTGAGATTACAGCTGAGCACCACCACGCCCATCTGTTTGTTATAAGTGGTTTTTCTGGTCAGTGAAAATTGAGTTAGTATACTGTAACTTGTGTAACACCCTGAAAAAATTTCTATTAGTTGTGAAATGTGATGTACTATTGCTGGCAGCTGCCTGTTGGAAAACTTAAATAAAAAATAAAATATACATGTGTTTCCATATATAAAATAGGCAACAATAACAGTACTTATTAGGGTTGTTGAAAGGATTGAGATAGTGAAAAAAAAAAAAAGAAAGAAAGAAAAGAAACATTATAAAGAAAATAATCTACCATGAGAATTTAGGCTTGCTTTGACTTAGCGTGACTCCAGGTATGTTTTATTTTAACATATTGTACAGTGAGTGGTAAATGCCTAAGTAATGCCTCTCATAGCTTCCACTAATATGAAGTATAATTTAGTCGTGTATCTTTTCAATGCAATTCTGATTTTAAAGGAAGGGTCTTCTGAAAGGAAGTTCTTATCAACTTGAAATAGAATTATTACTTAGGGGGCTGAGGATTTAGCTCAATGGTGCTGCACCTACTTTGCAAGCACAAGGTAATGAGTTTTTTTTTCATTACATTTTAGTAATACAATACATTTTAGGGATACAGTACAGTTACATTCATCATTGGGATCTTGTACCTTTACATGATGTATCTTGGTTCTATTTTTTCCCCATTCCCCTGCCCTCCCTTCAACCCCTCCATCCTTCCCTATTTACAGAGACTTTGTTTCCATTTTTTTCATTTTCTCATATTATTCCTTTCCCTTTTCTTTTTTTCTTTTTTTTTTTTTTTTTTTTTGGTATTTTGGTACCAGGGATCAAACTCGGATCCTTGCTCTTGCGAGGCAGGTGACAGAACCACTGAGCTAAATCCCCGGCCCTTTCCTTCTTTTCTTTCCCCTACCCCTACCATTTCCCCTTCCCCTTTAGACCTTTTCTTCCTATTTCACATTATCTTTTCTACATTGTGATCCTTATTTACACTTTCAGCTTCTCACACCAGGGAAACTATTTGGTATTTACACATGTGTGTTCTATTTATTTCACTTAAGAGTTTGGCCTCAAGGTGCATCCATTTAGCTATAAATGACTCTAGTTTCTCATTCTTTATGTCTTAGTAGTACTCCATTTTATTAAAAAACCACATCTTCTTTATCCAGTCTCCAGTTGATGGGCAACTGGGCTGTTTCTAAGCTTTAGCTATGACAAACTGTGCTGCTATAAACATGGATGCACATATATTGCTGTGATGTGATTCTTTTAATTCTTTTGGGAAGATCCCCAGTAGAGGAATAGCTGGGTCAAATGGGACCTCTAATCCTAGTTCTTTGAGGTATCTCCATACTGATTTCCACAGTGGTTGCACCAGTCTGCACTCCCACCAACAATGGAGAAGGGTTCCTTTCTCCTGACAACCCTGCCAGCATTTGTTATTGGTTGATTTCTTAATAGCAGCCATTCTTTCTGGGGTGAGGTGGAATCTCAGTGTTGTCTTCATCTGCATCTCTTGAATGACCACTGATGTTGAACATTTTTTCATATGTTTATTTGCTGCTTTTACTTCTTTGAGAAATGTCTATTCATTTCAGATGCCCATTTTTGAATTGGGTCTTTATATTTGGGGGGTCTGATTTTTTAAAGTTCTTTATATATTCTAGATAGTAGACCTTTGTCTGAGAAACAGCTGGTAAATTTTTTTTCCCACATTGTAGGTTGTCTCTTAGCTCTCTTGATGGTTTCTCTTGCTGTTCAGAAGCTTTTTAATAAGCTGAGATCCCAGTTGTTGATTCTTTGTGCTAGTTCCCATGCTACTGAGGTTTTGTTCATAAAGTCTTTTCCTATGCCAATGTCTTCAAGAGTTCTACCTAACTTATCTTCCAGCAAGTTTGGTGTTTCTGTTTTAATATTGAGATCTTTAATCCACTTCGATTTTAATTTAGTGCATGGTGAAAGATAGGGGTCTAATTTTAATCTGTGGCAGGTTGAAATCCAGTTTTTCCAGCACCATTTATTAAATAGGCTATCTTTCCTCCAATGAGGGCGGTTGGCTCCTTTGTCAAAGATGAGGTGGCTGAGTACGTCTGGGGTTGTTTCTGTATCTTCTAAACTATTCCATTGATGCAAGGTCCTGAGTTTGATTCCGGGTACTAGGGGGAAAAATAATTACTTAGGTCCTAGCTATTTATTTTTTTGCCCTTCTTTTTGTGGTACCGGGAATTGAACTCAGGACCTTGCACTTGCCAGGCAGGCATGGCACCTCGAGCCACATCCCCAGCCCTGGTCCTATCCATTTCTAAAATAATTTCAAAAGCATAAGTAGATTTTATCAGAGAGCAAAGTATAAAAAGAAGCTTTTTTGGTTTAGAAAACATGAGGCTCTTGGGTGGGACTATTTTGCTAAAGGTCACACTTTAGAGCACTTTCCTAGCATGTGTGAGGTGCCGGCTTTGAGCCCCCAGCCCTGAAGACAAAAAAATTGCTGAGTCCACCAGTCTTCCTTCCCACAGGTTCCCAGCATACGTTTTTATCTCGAGTCTATGGCCCACTTCAGTGTCACCTCTGCTGTGACTTATCCCTGAAGCTCCTGTCCCTCCTGACTCCAGGATTGGGCCACTGTTTCCCATCAAGTTAACCTCAACTTCCCCAACCATGCTATTCTCTCCTCCTCATCTTCAGACCTCAGCCCTGGCTCAGGGGCCTAGTTGCTACTTACTGACTCAATAAAATGCTAAACAGACCAAGGATTTAGCTCAGTGGTTCTCTGCCTGCCTCACAAGTGCAAGGTCCTGAGTTCAATCCCTGGTACCAAAACCAAAAAAACAAAAAAACCCACAGCAAACAAATAAAATACTAAATAAAAATGTGTCTAGCATTAAAATCGTTACAGCGAAGTAAAATAGCTCAGCGTTACAGCCAAGTGTTACAGCTATCTGAAGAAGCCAAGCGGCACTCAGAGAGATGAGGGGAACCTTTTGGGCCCAGAGGATTTCAAACTCCAAAGTCTGAGTCCCGAACAGAAACGGAAGCAACCTTATGCAGAGATCTATGGGGTAGGAGGGTTGGGTTCATTTACAGAAGTGGAAGGGCAGAGATAACATCTTGAAACACTGGGGTCAGAACATCTTGAAACATCAGGTAGGAACATCTTGCAGTTTGTACAGTCACATCTGCAGTTAGGAGCTTGAACAGTTACATTGCTTGAACCTTAGGATTCCTAGCAAAAACCTAGGAGTGGGTTTGGAACAAAGGCCTGCCATGCTGTGCACTATTTCCTCATCAAAATGAGAGGAAGAAGCCCTCTGAAATTCCTTTTTTCCAATTAGACACACATGCATAGACAATCCTGAAACCTCATCTCAGAGTGGATTAAAAACTCCAAGCCCAGGGCCTGGGGATTTAGCTCAGGGGTTTCGCCGCCTTCTGCGCAAGTGCAAGGACCCGAGTTCAATCCCCAGTACCAAAAAACCCCCCAAAAAACCCAAACTCCAAGCCCATCTTTTCAGTGTGCAGTGCCTGCTCCCCATTCCCCAGGGAGCTGTGTTTCCCAGTTGTGGCAAAGGCTGGCCACCACCTGTGTCTGTCCTGGGTGACACTCCAGACTCACGGATCTCACTCACAGGGTGAGGGGTGGAGACTGTGTGCTTGGTAATGGTCCAGTGTGTGTGTGTGTTCCTGGGACTGGAACCCAGGACCTTGGGAGTACTAACCAGATGCTTTTTCCCCAGCCACACCCTAGCCCAGCACTTGCTGTTACTGATCAGACCCCATGCATGATGCCCTGTCAAGTGTTTCACATACATCTGTCCTTTGACTTCTCACCGGCTATCATATCCAACTCAGAAGGTGCATCTAGCTGAGCATGGGGCCGCATGCCAGTAATTCCAGCACACAGGAGGTTGAGGCAGGAGGATCACTGTGAGTTGGAGGCCAGGCTGAACTACAGCGTGAAACCCTGTCTCAAAACAACAACAAACAATAGGAACTAAGAACTAACCCTGGAATTAGTAATTGCAACCCTCACCCAGAACAGTGGTCATAGCAGGAAGGTGACCGCAGAGACAGCGGCAGCACGGTACACCTCCCTCGGGCTTCCCAGCCTCACCCACAGCCCGGGTGGAGTCACGTTCCCCGTGGCCGTGTTCATTCCATTCGTAGTGTGCGTGCAGAGTCACGTGGTATGAGCTCCGATGAGGCCCGTGCTGCAGGGCCGGGCATGAGAAAGGCAGGAGCGCTAATTAAGAATGAAGTCAAGGAAGGAAATTTTATTGTTAATCAAGGGTTTAATTGCCTCCGGGACATTTTAAATAAATGCCACGCAGTACTTAAGGAGCGATGCTCTGTAAGCGAGATGCAGAAATTCTTTAATTAAGCCGTCCTGGTTACCCCCAGTTGACATATCTGCCTTATCTTCCCAGCTAGACATCCTGAGTCGTGGTGGCTGTCAGGGAGGAGAGTTAGGGCCCTTGAAAGAACAGATCGAATGGACAAAACTGATGGAAACTGTTTCTGGGAGGGCCTTCTTTGTATTCCTTTGTACTGAGCAGAAGGTATTTTTGGTACATCTCATGTGTCTTGGGTAAACCTTGTTTCAACCTGCAGGGGAGGTGGGCGTGGTGGCGCACGCCTGTGATTCCAGTGCTTAGGAGACTGAGGGAGGAGGATCACCAGGAGTTCAAGGCCAGCCTGAATTACACGGTGAGACCCTGGCTCCAAAAATCAAGGGGAAAAAAAAAACCCCAGGGGACAGATTGTGGCTGTGGCACGATACAGAAGCAGTTATTAAAATGATTTATGAAATAAACAAATGTAGGAGTTTCTTGGTCATTACAAAAGGAGACATTTCCCCAGATGATGAGATGGTTTCTACAATTAACCAGGTAGGAAGTTGCTAAGTCAGTCAGTCACAACAAACCTGAGAATTCATGCTGATAAGCTTATGTCAGTGTCAAAAATCTAAACAGAGCCAGGGATTTAAGGGAACTTGCTGGCCTCTCATTGCACATGGAAAATAAAACCCAAAGCACCACAAACTTAGATATTCCAAAGTTTTGACTTAGCAGATTGCTGAATTTGAGTGCAGACGCAGCTGTCACAGAGCTTGATAAGTTCTTTTGAAAAGAGGGGAAGGAGGTGGGGCAGGTGCCTCAGAGCAGGAGGAGGGAGGCTGTCTGGTCAGCTGGACCCTCCGTGACCCTCAAGCCATTACGGTCAGATGTCACAAGAATCCAGAGGGGTGGGGCACACATGGGAGGGCATCATAGATGCCGGTGTGGTCCACTGTGCCAAGCTGCTGCTATGACTTCCTTTATTCAGATAAAAAGTGGCTCTCAAGTGATCAAAATCTTGACACACAGGATTACTTCTATTTTTAACATGTATTTAGGTTGACAGCCAGGCATGGTGGTGCATTCCTGTAATTGCTGGAAGGCTGAGGCAGGGAGATTGCAAGTTTGAGCTCAGTCAGGGGAAATTAGAGACTCAGAGAAACCCTGTCTAAAAATTTAAAAAGAACGGAAATGTAGCTTAGTGTGAAGGTCCTGGGTTCAGTCCCCAGTAGGGCGCCCACCACACACAAATAATGAGCTGAGATAGTCATCAAGGAAGGGTGTTTTAGGAAGTAGGTTCATACTAGCCGGGCATGGTGGTGCACACCTGTAATGCCAGCACTCTGGGAGGCCGAGGCAGGAGGATCACAAGTATAAGCCACCCTGGGCAATTTAAGGAGCCCCTGTCTCAAAATAAAAAGGGCTGGGGATGTAACCCAGTGTGAAGGCCTTGAGTTCAATCCTCAGGACCACAAAAATAAATAACTAGAGTGGGCGCATTCTGACATTTTTACTGCCAGGTTCAGTTTCATGCTGTTAACCAGTGGACTATTTGAAAAGCAGTGTTGTTTGCAGAGAAACACGCGTAGACACAACTGTCCTTAGAGGTGTGGACTCGGGCCCAGCCAGAGAGGGCCAGACGGGCCTGGGTGTCCCTTACAGCCACCGGCTTCTGGAATCCCTGCAGCTGTGCAGGATCCCTGAGGCAGCACAGATCCGGGTCACAGTCAGTTCCGAAAGCCAAGTGGTCTTCATCCTGGGGAGTGTGGAATCTTTTCTTTTCCTTTCCTTTCTTCTATCTAGTTTCTTGCATTGTTTTATGAGACAAGGTCTCACTATATATTGCAGGCTGGCCTCAAACTCACTGCAGTCCTCCTGTCTCAGCCTCCTGAGTGCTGGCATCATGGGAGGGCGCCACAATGCCCAGCTCTAGGAAGCCCTTTCAGTTCCCACAGGAGGATTGGGAGCCTAGCATCCCCTTCCCGAGCCTGTACCGGGAAGAACCCGCGAGTGTGAAGCCGGGTGTGCGTGTGTGGGTCCACGCGGAGTCTGTGGAGAGAAGGTCCGCTTTTCCAGTCACCGTCAATACCTCACCTCCTCCAACCAGTTTCCGGAGATTCAAACTCAGAAATACTGGGGGTGGGGATGAGGAGGGGGAATTCCAGCACTTGAGAGGCCCAGCACAAGGAGTTCGAGGCCAGTGTGGGCTACAGAGTGAGGGTCTGTCTGAATAAACAAGACTGCTTAGCGCACACCTGTAATCCCAGTGCTTGGGAGGCTGAGGCGGGAGAATCACTGCGAGTTCAAGGCCAGCCTGGGCTACAAAGTGAATTCAAGGCCAGTCTAAACTACGTAGTGAGACCCTGTCTCAACAGACAAAAACCTCCAGGGCGGGAGGAAGGGAGGAAAAGGAAGGGAGGGAGGGCGGTTTCTGCGCCAGGAAAACGTGCCTGCGAGCGTTCTCTAGGGTCACATTAAGATTCTTTACTGGCAGCTGAGATGACTGGAGAACCCGTCCGCTGCCTGGAGCGAACCCTCCAAGTGGCTTTGGGGTGAACATGGACGCAGGGGCCGCGACCCTCGAGATGAGCCCTGACCCTGGCGATGCTGTGCCCTCCGGCTGGACGCACAGCACCTCTGGTCGTCAGGAACCCCCCCCCCCACGCGAGCCTGTGCTGGATCCCTGGCTGCTGTACCCCTGTGCTCGTCCTGTCCCACTTGGCTCGGGCTCAGGGACTCCCCTGCCGGTTCTGAAGTGGACTTCGGCTGGAAGTTCATTATCTGGGAATCCGTGTTTCTTCCGATTGCTTAGCTGAGTTTGAATATTCCTTTTTTGTTTGTTTTGTGTTTTCGAGACAGGGTCTCCCCGTGTAGCCCAGGTTGGCCATGAATTCACAGTGATGATTCTCCTGCCTCAGCCTCCTGAGTGCTTTCGGATCACATTGGCCTGCATCACCACTTCAGTGTTCCTAAAATGACCTTGCCAAATGTTTACGTTTGCTTTCCCTAGGAGAGAGTACTTCCAGATTTTAATCCAAAAGCAAATGAAAAAACAAACCAACTGTAGAGCATGAAATAGTTACTTCAGGGCCTGATCAGAGGTCAGATAAAGAAGCAGCAGTGCCCATTTCTGAAACACATTTTCTGCCAGTGTGGGGAGAGATGGCGATCGAAGCTCACAGCTGCCCTCAGACATGCACCCCGTTCCCAGTGAGCCCAGCCTGCGAGCGGCTGGATGCGCCTGGGCCCCCGTGTGGATACCCGAGGCTGGAGACACCCAGGGCTTCCACTCGGAGGAAACAGCTCCTGACGGGACCGCTGGAGCAGTGCAGTGTCTCCTTGGGACACTTGAGTCTCTCAAACACAGAAAGCAGTTGGTCCGTTCTACCATTGTGCACCCATAGAAGATCTAATTTTATCCCCCCCAGTACCAGGGAGTGAACCTGGCCAGCCTTTCAAAAGTTTTTAAATTAAAAAATTGTTTAATTAATTGTGTTGGTACATTTTAGATATACATAATGATCACATTCATCATAGGGAATCTGTACCTGTACATGATCTATCTTGATTCTTTTTTTCCCATTCCCCTCCTCTCCCTTCAACCCCTCTTCCCCTCGTTTACAAAAGCTTTGTTTCCATTTTTTCCTTTTCTCTTTTATTTCTTTTCCCTTCCTTCCTTTCTCCTCTCCCTCTCCCCCATTCCCCTTCCCATTTGAACATTTTCTTCCCATTTCACAATATTACAAACATTTTGATCCTCATTTACACTTTCGGTTTCTCCCACCAGTGAAATAATTTGATATTTATATGTGTGTCCGATTTATTTCATTTAAGAGTATGGTCTCAAGGTGCATCCATTTACCTAGAAGTGTCTCAAGTTTATCCTTCTTCATGGCTGAGTAGTATTTCATTGTATTTAAAAAACCACATCTTCTTTATCCATTCATCATCGGTTGATAGGCATTTGGGCTGGGTTATTTTGTTTTGGTTTTGGTTTTTGAGACAGGACCTTGCTTTGTAGTGCAAGCTAGCCTTGAATCTACTATGTAGCCGAGACTGGCCTCAAACTCATGGTGATCTTCCAACCTCAGCCTCCTGAGTGCTGGGATTATTAAGTGTGTGCCATGCCCAGCAACTTTTAAATTTTGAGACAGGGTCTTGTTAAATTGCCCATGCTGGGCTCAAACTTGTGATCCTCCTGCCTCAGCCTCCCAGAGTGCTAGGATTCCAAGCATGCGCCACCATGCCAGGCTAAGCTTAGGTTGTGGTTTTTTTTTTTTGGTACAGGGATCGAACTCGGGTCCTTGGACTTGCATAGCAGGCGGTGAAACCACTGAGCTAAATCCCTGGCCTAAGGTTAGGCTTTTGAGAGTGTACTTTCCATGTGTTTAGTTGGTCGTGTTAGTGCTGAGCTCAGTAGCTACAATAGCCATGTGGAAAGTGAGGGCAGTTCTGTGTTTACACGATGTGCTGTCTGATATCTGGACATCATTTACAGTGTGGACATTCACTCGACATTGTGTTCACATGTAGTTTTCAGGCCACTGTTCCATCTGCCACTGATTCGTACCTCAGATTGCATCACTGGTGCCCCTGGGAAGTGCTGTTCTCTGGCCGGGTGCTTCGAGCTCAACTGTTTCCAGAATGCAACTTCCCCCCTGAGTAACCTGGCGTCTCTAGGAAACTCCCTTACTGTACAACATCAGTCATGCACACACTCAGCACTGTGTCCTGAAATTCCTTGTAAACCAACAGAAAGCCTTCTTTCCCATTTTTATTTTTATTATCAAAGGGGAAATGATGACAAAACAGACAGACCCACATCTTTTTTTTCCAGTACCAGGGACCGAACTCAGAACCTTGGACTTGCAAAGCAGTTACAGGGCCTCTGAGCTACATCTCCAGCCCTCACAAATTATTTTAACATCTTGTTTTACATCTGTTGAGTTGTGTTTTAACTCAAAAATATTTTAGCCACGCATTAAAACCAGAGAATTATTCCCACCTCTGTTCGCCATCCTTCTTCCTCCTTTGAAAAGTACACATCAGAAATCATTGTTAAAAAAAAAAAAAGAAACCACGATTTTTTTTTTTTTTTTTTTTTTTTTTTTGCTTTTTGTTCTTTGGTACCAGGGATTGAACTCAGGTCCTTGTGCCTGCAGGCAGCAGAACCACTGAGCTAAATCCCCGGCCCCAGAAATCACTATGTTAAACTCCTGTTGGTTTATAAAAACAAAAAAACTTAAAAATCAGCCAGGTGTGCTAGTGGGTGCCTGTACTCCCAGCACTTGGGAGGCTGAGTCTGGTGGATTGCTGAGAGTTGGAGGCCAGCCTGGGCCACATAGTGAGTCCAAGGCCAGCCTGGACTATGTACCAAGACGATGTCTCAAAAAAACCAAAACCAAAAAAGAAAAAAACACCCCCAAACATCGGCCCTACAATTCCTTTTTAAAAAAGTGATTTAAGCTGCTGTAGAAGTAGATGACAAATATTTTTGAAGTACTTCTCAGGGCTGGGAGTGTAGCTTGGTGGTAGAATGCTTGCCTGGCATACAAAAAAGGCTCTGGGTTCAAGCCTCAGCACACAAAAAGAAAATAAATGACTAATAAATATGTAAAATAAAAAGTACTTCTCCCCTCTTGCCTCTGTCAGTAACTACGGGATGAGACACACTGTCATCGTACTCGGTATTTTCTGAATAAGTCTCAATTTTTAGAAAGTCTCTTTCTGTTACAAGGCTGTCTCATGTTGAAGAGACTCGGCCAAACTCACTGCACTTTTTTCTGAAGTGCAAAAGTTGGGTGGAGACAGGGACTATTTAATTTGGAAAACATCAGAGTTTTGTTTTCTTCTTTTTTTTTTCACTGTTTTCTTTTTTCCCCTTTATTTCATTTTGTATTTGGGAGTTGTGGACTTTTTAAAATTTAGACTTTTCTCTTCTCTTTTTGTTTTAGTTTGCTTTACAATTTGTGCTAGAAAAAGGTAGCAGGGTTTTTTTCTTTCTTTCTCTCTCCCTTTTTCCTTGGCATATTCCTCCCTTTGCAGGGAGAGATTGTTGCTGACCAAATGTGAAACACTTGGGTGTTTAGGATCCCGCAGGGCCATTTTAAATATTTGGCCCGGTGAAGGGCCCCAAGCAATAACTACCTGAATTGCTTTTAATTACACAATATAGCAGCATCATTTTACTGAGGATTCTTTCTGATTGACGCTGGAAGGCAATTGTAACAGCAGATGATGGGATTAAGTGGCTCTTGAAGTGACTTTAGTTCTTGCAGGAACAAAGGGAAAGAGGAGAACACTTAGTTCCCTTTTTGCCTGAGCAGCCTTTTTCTTCACTTGCGTAGAAAGAAATACAATTAAACGGCATTATCCCCCGCGGTAAATTGAAATGTACATGCCTCGAAGAACCGCTCTTCACTGCAATTAGACATATATGATCCAAGGTATCCAGGCCATTCATTAGCGTTAACTGAGAAATAAACACAGAACAAATGATTAAAACGTGGGTGCAGGACTAGGATTAATAGCACGTGGGCCGCGCCCGCCCCATGCAAACGCCCAGCCAACAGCCCGCGCCCACTGAGCCGAGCGCCGGACATGGCGGGGTTTATAACCAACAGCTTCCGTCCTTCTTAATTAGTGGGAATGGCTGTATGACTGTTGGCGTTTCATAATTTAATATTCCATCGCTTCCCCCGGCCGCGTGTTACTGCTGCAGTCTGCCGGGACCGCTGGGACTCTGCGGAAACGCGGTTCGTGGTTCGACTTATCTATGTCTTTTTCTCTGCTTTCTGCCAGGCAGGGAGGACCACGGGAAAGTTTGCTCCCATGCTTGACTTTTTAGTAGTCACTCGTTGCATTTCCGCCGTGGTGGGAGATGAAAGCTCGCTCAGTCCTCTGGCATTTGGGACTTGTATGAAGCTCCCTGAGGTTCAGGGAGCTGGGGGGCCCTGAGATGCTCACGGCTTTGCAGTCCCATGGGTGCAGCCTTGTCCCTCACGGCTGAGGGCCTGTCCCGGAGAACGCCTGAGCCCAGAGGCCGGGGGTGGGGGGTGGTTAAACTCCCCCGGGAAACATGTAGGGTGTGGGATTCGCAAGTCAGCAAGCGAGATGGGCGACAGCGAAGCAAAGGGAAGAAAGAAGGTGGAAGAAGGGGCAAGGACCCCAAGAGGACGGGGACAAGCGGCGGCAGACGTGACTGAGGCGGTGCCTGTGAGGCCACGAAACCCACAACTCTCCATCCCGAGGGCCCACCCTGTCCTTCAGGTCATTCGGAGCCCCTGCCTCATGGGCTCATTGCCAAGGAAGGAGTAGCAGTGTCAGCACCCTCCAGGTGACTGGGCGAGTTAGCTCCCTCCAGACAGTGCAGCGCGCCTTTCCGGGCTTTCCCGGCTCGGATGCTGTTGTCACAGGAAACTGCGACACAAGTCCCAGATCCTAACGCGGGTTATATTGGATATACAGATTATGGAAAGACTGCACGTCTTAATTTTTGATTATATTCCCTTTATCCTCAACCAAAACGTGTTACTTTTTGAATTTGATTCAGTTCAGTCCACTGAAAACTAAGTTACAATGTAATTCACTAAGAGTGATTTTTTTGTAAACCGAAAGAGGTAGAAACTTTTGCTGTTGGAGGTGGTACATTGCTAAATGTGGCACTGGGTTGAGGGAACAATCTTCCCCTAAAACTAGAGCACGTGCTGCCCAATCTTGCCTTTAGAAGATATTTACAGGAGTTAGTGTTCTTAGCACGTTAAACATACTTTTTAAAAACCCAACTATGTTAGAAAAAGCCTCATGATCACATCCATATGTTTAGTTTTAATTTCATCATCACACTTAGCTCTGCATAATTAAGAAGGAAAAAACAATCTTAATCTTATTGTAGGTCCCACACAATCAAAGCCACTTCCACGTGATTCCCCATCACAGCTTGCGTTCACAGCTTTCGTGTGTGTGGTACGGGGCTGGCAATTAGACCCAGACTGTGTTTTTTCTAGAAATTATGCAGCGTGAGAGAGAGATCAATATCAGCCCCTCCCCACATCACAGATCAGAATAATCAACGGACTGTAGCTACCAAAATATCAAAATTCTAAGCTGTGTAACATTTTGGCCTCATTTCATTAAGATTGACACTTGAAAGGAATTTTTGAGAGACTCTGGGAAGAAAACAGATTCCATTATCCCAGATCATTTTCCTGACAGTTACCAAAAAACAACAACAAAAAATTAGGCTGTGGGAAGAACAATTTTCTCAAAATTTTAGAGCCATTTTTCTGGAGGAAAAACAAATTCCTTACTGATTACTTTTGTAGCAAAGACCCCAGCCGTGGGATGGTGCATTCGTTTGACATGTTTAGTGGTCGTTCAGCTTGTGAAAAACTCTGGAAAAGAATCCATGGCTGCCTTTGTCAGGGTGATGGTCTTCCCTCGACCTTTAAAAGCAAAGTTAAGGAGAAGTTGATCTTCTAGTTTGGATTTGCTCTGTTACCTCTCAAGTTCTGAACAAGCCAGGAAATAATCATGTCAACTTTAAATATCTTACGTTTTAAGCTCGGTGTGGGGCACATGTCTGCAGTCACAGCACTTGGGAGGCTGAGGCAGGAGGATCACTGTGAGTTCGAGGCCAGCCTGGGCTACATAGCAAGACCCTGTCTCAAAAAAACAAAACAAAGCCCTCCCCAAAATGTTATTTTTAAAATATTGAAACTGGGGATTTAGCTCAGTGGTTCCAGTGCCTGCCTTGCAAGCTCAAGGTCCCGAGTTCGATACCCAGTACCTCCCCCAACAAAAAAATTTGAATTACCCAGTATTAATGGAATTTCTAAGTTGTAAAGTTTAGTGGATCTTCTTTTTTTTTTTTTTTTTGGTACTGGGGATCGAACTCGGGTCCTTGCACTTGCGCAGCAGGCGGCGAAACCACTGAGCTAAATCCCCAGCCCATGCATCTTCCTTTTTTAAAAAAAAAATTTTACTTTGTGTTTTACTCTTTGTTAATTGCTTATATGTATATGATCTCATTTGATCCCTACCACAATTTATGATGGTGGGGTTTTCTGCTTTGTTCTGGTTTGGGTTTTTTTTTTGGTACCAGGGATCAAACTTGGGTCCTCAGCTTGCGAGGCAGGCGCCAGAACCACTGAGCTAAATCCCCGGCCCCTGGTTTGGTTTTTAAAGATAGAGTCTCACTATGTAGCCCAAGTTGGCCTCAAAATCATGGTGATCCTCCTGCCTCAGCCTTCCAAGTGCTGGGACTGCAGACATGTGCCCCACACCGAGCTTAAAACGTAAGATATTTAAAGGGATTTCAGGTGTGTGCCACCATACCTGGCCTATTTTTAATTTTTTTGAGACAAGCTCTCACAGCATTGCCCAGGCTGGTCTCAAACTCCTATCCTCAAATAATCTTCCTGCCTCAGACTGCTCAGTAACTGGGACTACACACAGGTGCTACCATGCCTGGCTAGTGGGCATTTCTGATGGTCCTACAATAACAGTGTTCAGGGCCCCCGCAGCTGTTTCAATGCATTAGCTATTAAATCTCTTTTCTGCAGCTGGTTTTGGAAGGAGATCCTCTTAGGAATGGATGTTCAACCTCTGGCCAATTGTGGAACAGTTTCCCTCTTCATTGCTACCCAGAGTTTCAGGATGCAAAAATCATAATCTCTACTTGGCAAAGTCAAGCTGCCATGTCCTTTAGGTTTAAATCACAGTTTACCAGGTGCTCGCACATCATGTGCCTGCCAGGTGCTGTGTCACACTTGGGGACCTAGCTAGCAGTCTCAAAGGCAGAATCCCATTCGGCCACCCCAGGCCCAGCACTCAGCCATCCACAGCTAACTACTGGTGAGTGACAGCCTTATAGACCTTTGTGTTCCAGGTCCCCACGAGAAGCAGCCCAGAAAGGGCAGAGATGCTCACTGCACTGCACTCCTAGGCGTGGGCAGGGAAAGGTGTGGGGTTCCCTCCCGACCCCAGTGTCTTGCCAGGAAAAACTACCGGGTCTCCACCCTCATAGAACCTCTACGCCTCCCCCTCTCACCAAAAGAAAGTGGGATTAAGACAAAGACCCGTGAATAGGCACATGGTCTGTTGTCCCCCTGTGATGCTGAACAGGAAGCTTTGCAGAAAAACAAAAGCCAACTTCTCCTCCCCCCCCTCCCCCCCTCCCCCCCTCCCCCCTCCCCCCCCCCTCCCCCCCCTCCCCCTCCCCCTCCCCCTCCCCCTCCCCCTCCCCCTCCCCCTCCCCCTCCCCCTCCCCCTCCCCCTCCCCCTCCCCTCCCCCCCTCCCCCCCCTCCTTCCGCCTTCACCTCTCCTTTTCTTCCTACTTCACACCTTCCATTCATCCCAAGTTCCCTCCACTACCCAGCTTCCTCCTCTGGCCTGGTCCTCTCTTGGTGTCACCCTTGCCTGCCCTCAGATCCTGTGCCTTGCCCTCTATCTCCTCTCCTTCTGTTGAGCTGTTTTAGCCTTAGCTGCTATTGAACTCTTCTTTCTCTTCAGCTTTCTTTCAGGAAAATGTACTACCAGTTGCCCCAAGTTCAAACCACTCTAAAGTTGCCACCATCATGATGATGATGATTATTATTATTATTATTACTTTTCTTTTGGTACCGGGGATCGAACTCAGGACCTCGTGCTTTCGATGCAGGCGGCAGGACCACTGAGCCAAATTCCCGGCCCTCACCATAATGATTACTAAAGACTAAGCCACAGCTGGGTGTGGTGGTGCGTATCTGTACTCTGCACTCTGGGAGGCTGAGGCGGGAGGACCCCAAACTGGAGCCTAGCCTCCACAACCTAGTGACTTAGTGAGACCCTGTCTCAAAATTAAAAATAAAAAAGGGGCTGGGAGTATAGCTCAGTGCAAAGGTCCTGGGTTCAGTCCCCAGTACTGCAAAAAAAAAAAAAAAAGGGAAGAAAAAGAAGAAAGAAACCCATGTGGGATATAACCATGGTCTCCATTTGAGATCATTAATGGTCACCACAGTCCCATGCGGCTTTCTCTGTTCCTGGTACTTACCCCTCCCCCTGAACAAGCCACACACCTGCCTGGACAGTGAATTCTGTGGCCACCTCAGGCTTCAGCTGCTCATCCAAGTTTGTGTAGCCACAGCCCTTAGTTAGCAAGGGCCCGCTAATGTGGACACAGTGCCTACTGACTGCATGGTAGATGCTGAATTTGACCAACATGTGTTTGTGTATAAAGGATAGCATGGATGCGACAAGGCAAACAAATGTGGTAACTTCAACTTTTTTTTTTGAGCCAGGGTCTTGCTATGTTACCCAGGTTGGCCGGAACTCCTGTATTTAAGTGATCTTCCTGCCTCAGCCTCTCAGGTACAATAGCTGGGACTTCAGCTGTGTGTCTCCACACCCTTATCTTTAATTGTTTTTTTTAATCATGGTAAAATGAACGGAAAATCAAGCTGGCCATTTTAGCCATTTTTAGGTGTGCAGTTCAGTGGCTTGAGGGCATTTGAATTGTTGCAGTTTCCGCCCTGTCCCCTGTCTAGACCTTTGATATTTTCCCCACAGGGAAACTCCATCCCCATTACACTGGGTCCCCTCTCCCACCCCAGCCCCTGGCAGTGTCCTGCATCTCCTTCCCCTGAGTTGGACCCCCGAGGGCCTTGTGTAAGTAGGGCCACATAGTGTTGTCCTCCTGTGTCTGGCTGGTTGCACTCAGCACTTTCTCATTCTGTGTGGAAAAGGCTCTGTCCTCCGGGTCACTTGTGGGAACTGGCTCTACCCCTCTAGGCCTGACGGTCTGCGGAGGCACTGCCTTCACTGCTCAGCACTCCAACAGCCCTGCCCTCCTTTATGTTTTTGCTTTTGTATTTTGAGTTTTGAGACAGGGTCTCACTATGCAGCCTAGGCTGGGCTTGAACTCATAGCGATCCTCCTGCCTCAGCTTCTCAAGTGCTGAGATCACAGCTGTGTGGCACCATGCCTGACTTATGTCATTGCCCTCCTTTACGAGGTGGGATAAGAATAAGCACGCTGCTTTTTCCTCCTCTTGTCAAGTCTGTCCTTATCCTGCAGCAACCTGTTTTTCCAGGGTTTCCTTGGCAAAGTAGGGGTCCCAGAGCCCACGGAATCCCACAGTGTCCTTAACGCTGGCCTGGGGCCCTTCTCATTTCCCCAGAAGCGAACCCCTCTGGACCTCCAGCTGCTCTCCTGTGTGTGTGCTTTGGCCACAAGACTCTCTTCCTTTCAGCACAAAATGGAGCTCTTGGGCGAGGCGTGACACGATTGTTTGTGAGTTTGCCCTGAAAAGGGCCCTGGACTTTTCAGCATTTGCATCAGGTGTTGCCCTCAGGAAGGGCCTGTCCTGCTGAGGGGGGACAGATAGCTAAGCCTTGCTCTGGTGTCCATGGAAAGCTCCCCCTCCCCGTGCATTGTTGCCATAGAAACCAAAACATGGTTCTTCAAAATAGAGAAGGAATCTCTCTGGGCATTGGGAACTTAGCAAAGCGAGAACATAAGTAAGCCTCCATAATAGATCCTGGTGTAAATAGCGAGTTATTAATAGCCACATGCATGGTGGAATTATCAGGTGAATTTTGCTGTCACTTCCAGGGAAGGCGAGGATGGCTGAATAGGCTCTCGTCTTCACTCAGTGCTGTAGGCTCTGCTGTGACAATCGCCACTGCCGGACGGACAGAGGAGACCTGGGTATGGACCAGCGTGTAACCAAGGGAGAGGCTGTGCCACTGCCTGTTGGGCTGCCTCAGCCCCTCCTCTGCCTAGCAGGGCACAACGCTGTCTCCCCAGGACCACATGGCAGTCCCAGGAAGTACTTGTCCAGAGTGTGACATGGGAGGCTGGCACAAGCCTTTCCATCAGCCTTCCAGCTGGCGTCATGCCCCACAGCTTCCTAGGACACAGGAACAATCTTTACCCCAGTCTGATCACTCAGCCTGTCCCTGCCCCTGAAGGATCTGTCCTGTCAGTGACAAGGGCTTCCTTTGCCTCAGATCTCCATCCTTTCTTCACCCGGCCTCCCAAGAGCTGTGTGTTCAGATCCCTAAGCACTTGGAACCTAGAGTTCCTTTTCTGCTAACAGACAGATTTCCTATCTCACTGTGAACTTGGCATGAGAATCTAGTTTTAGCTCTGAGCTCTTTAAGGGCTTTGATATTCACCTCCCAGAACCCCAGACTCCCAGACCTTTGTGGTTACGGCTGCTACTGAGTCAGTGGGTGGTGAATGCAGAGTAACATGATTTCCAAGCAAGGAAAACTACTCTTCTTAACATTGTCATTCCCAATCCCCTGATTCCTGGGAAGTCATGTAATTGGTGTCCAGCTCCCCTGCCTCAGTCCATAGGATTAGGCCCTGATAAGGACCCCAAGTCCTACCTAGGAGTCACAAAGCGCTTTGGTGTACTTACAGCCCTGGTGCAGATTCTCATCTTTGGCTGCACCTTGGAGTCTCTCTGGAAGCTTTCAAGAAGTGTTAGTACAAGACGGGCGATGTGATGAGCTGGCCCTTAGGCCCTGGTATGGCTTTGGTCTTCGTTTTTTTTCAAAGTTCCCCAGGTGACTATAACATGCAGCTGGCATGCCCCTAACAAAGGAAAGAAACTATGAATTGGGGGTTAGAAGTCATTATTAAATCAGAGGTCCTCAAGTACAGTGTTCTCCAACCTCTTTGACACCAGGGACAGGGTTCACAGAAGACAATTTTCCAGAGGTGGGAAGAGAATTCTTTGTTTGTTTGTTTGTTTTGGTACCGGAGATCAAACTCAGGACCTTGTGCTTGCCAGACAGGCAGGACACCACTGAGCTGAATTCCTGGCCCAGGAGAATTCTTTTTTTAAGTTTTTCTTTATTAGAATATTTTTGTGATACATAATAGTTACATCCCCCAGCACTAGCATCACTACCTCAGCTCCACCCCTTAGATCATCAGGCATTAGATTCAAAAGGAGCACAACCTAGATCCCTCATGTGCACAGGTCAGAGGAGGATTTTCACTCCTATGAGAATCTAATGCTGCCACTGATCTGACAGGAAGTGGAGCTCAGACGGTGAGGGGAGCCATGGGGAGGGTCTGTGAACACAGGAGGCTTCGCTTACTCCCCTCCTGCTGTTTCTAATGGGTTGATTTGGTTGCACAGTAAATCACAAAGGTAACTTCTAAGAGTCCCAAAGCTTCAGTCTCACCCTTGCCAGTGACAGCCAACCTGGCTGTGGCTTTGACAGATATGAAAACTCCTGAGATGAGAGATCCTAGTGGCAGCCAAGTTTGAGAATTGATGACCCACAGTTTGGCACCACAGACTTTGCTGGTTTCTGCATCAACTGGTGAGCTTGTCCTCAGCAGAGGCTGATGAGGCAGGAAGGGCCCTGGGTCCTGCACTGCTGAGGCACTCTGAGAACAGGCCCTCCCATGGGAGCTGGGGAGTCTCCTGAGAAGAGAGAGAGGTATCTCATGGGGCTGGTCTGCAGCAGCGCCTCACTTATGTAGCAGAAATGCCAAGACCTTAAAAAGTCAATGAAGCTTGGATCCTGTTACCAGTACAGTTAATTTATTTGCACTGTGCAATTAACAATTTTAACAAGTGTGTGTGTGTGTGTGTGTGTGTGTGTGTGTGTGTGTGTGTGTGTGTGTGTGTGTGTGTGGTGTGTGTGTGTAGGGGGGTGATACTGGCTTTTGCCCTGAGCAGCATCCCCATCCCTTTTTAAAAACTAAAAAATTTTAAGGCAGGGTCTCTCTAAGTTACTAAGTTGCCTAGGCTAGACTCCAACTCGTGGTGATCCTCTTCCCTCAGCCTCCCGGAATGCTGAGACTGCAGCGTGAACCACCACTCCCAGCTATTTGACAATTTTTAAAGGTTCCCTGGTGATGGTTATATGGAATCCCAAGTTGAGAACCCCCTCAGCATGGGCACTAGGGACTGGTTATATCTCTATGGGGCTGGGGATTAAAGCTCAGTGCTTCCGCCGCCTGTCTGGAAAGTGCAAGGACCTGAGTTTGATCCCCGGTACCAAAAAAAAAAGTTAAACAAAATATCTCTAGTTATGTAAATGATTAATGAATGGTTTCAGGTGGAGGAAGAAAGGGGAGGACAAAAGCAAGGCCAGGAGGAGCCCCCCATGAATGTCGCATCTGAAAAGAGGTCCCTCTGTAGAGAGAACTCACCATAAGGCAACCAGATTTTTTTTCAACTCATGTTAAGCTCCCGCTTTGCATATTGTTTGAATATATTTGCATGTTGACTATCAAGAGGCCCTAACTCCAAATATGTAAGATTAAAATAAGTTTGATCTTGCCACCTACTGCAGTCATAGTCATACCCAGTGTAAGACTCCAGTACAGAACAGATCTCCGAACAGCGGGGCTGTGGAAGGAGGGGACTGTGGCAGGAAGGGAGGTGGGGGGGGGGGGAGCTCTCCCTCCCTCTCCTCCAGAACCATGACAGCTCCTGCAGGCTCCGAGTCTGCGGTGAGCCCCGAGCTCAGTCCCCCTGTACCTTTTTCTTACTCCAAACAGCTTGGTGCCTTTGACTTTTCTGTTCAAGCTTCACTGTGCCTTGAGCCTCCTGGCCTGTTTCACAGGGCTTTCTTTTGGATGTCCTCCTGGACCTTCTGGGCTACCTCCTGCTGTACTCAGCACCACCCAGCTTGGGACCATTGCATACGACTGTGCAGGTGTGCCCTGGACAGGGCACCTCGCCTGGGTACTGTTGGGGCTGCATTCAGTCTGTCTCCATGTCGAGGTCATGCTGTGATAGGGCAGGAAAGGCCTTTCGGTCTCCAGCCACGGAAAGGTGCGAGGGGAACATTTTTCTAATCTGTATCATGTGGCTGCTGGAGGCCCAGTGCAGGGTGCCCATTGGGTGTCCACTAACTGCTCACTGAAGGAAGGAGTGAACAGAGGACACAGTAGAGGTGTGCAAGAGCCTTCCTAGTTGCCCAGGTAGGTAGAGGAGGCCCTGAACTAGGGTATAAATGTATTATGGGAAGGAGGGATACACGGGGGAGGATAAAAGGTTCAGATGTGGCAGAGAGGCACAGAATGAAGATGCCCACCACTGCTGAACTTGGCTCTTCCACAGGAACTTCAGTGCCAGAGGAATGGCAGCTGCTTCTGGAGATGTTTGGATGGGACTGTGTCTCCCAACAAGTCACATGTTGGAAGTTGCTTTCAGAGGTGGGATCTCAATGAGTGTGGTGGAGCACTCCTCTAATCCCAGCACTTAGGAGGCTGAAACGGGAGTATCTCTGTGAGTACCAGGCCAGCCTGGGCTACATAGTTCAAGGTTAGGCTGGACTGCATAGAGAGACCTTGTCTCAAAAAAAGAGGTGGGGCCTAGTGGGGGTGCTTAGGTCACCAGTCATGTGCTTACAGGGACTAAGGTAGTTTTTGTGGGGCCCCTGAGTTCCTCGGAAGGAGTGTTGTAGGAGCACACCTGCAGCCTCCGCCTTCCTATGCTTGCATGGCTTCCTCCATCAGGGCGACATCCCGTGACACAGCCGAGGGGCCCTCTGCAGAGTCAGCACATCCTCTTCGGACTTTCGCCTCTGAAATTATGAACCAAAGAGTTGTTTTTGCTCCGTAAAGTTACCCGGGCACAAGTACTTGTAATGGAAATGACAAGCAGACTGGCATTGCCATACCAAGGGCACAGGATGGGCCGAGCTCTTCTGTGCAGGCCTTGTGCCCACCGCATCCTTGGAGAGCTGGTCACCTTGGCAGTCTGGATACAGGAGTCCAGGCCAGGCCAGGTCCACAGTGGCACACTGGGAGACAGGTGACAGGTAACACAGCGACACCTGCCTGCTGCTGTGTTCTTTTTTTACCATGTATGTGAGCTTTCACCTGTGCAGGCAGCCATCATGTCGCTTCTCACTGAAGTAGAAATTGCTGCCAGCTTCTCACCCTTCTGATTGTCAGAATGCCGGGTTGAGCCATATACAGTTGCTGTTTTGTAGTAAAAAATGGGATATTTGACCCAATTTCATGTCATTTGGCTTATTAATGCTTTCCAATACATTACACTACCACTGGAGACCTTTTATAAATGCTCTTATTGGTTTGTTTTCAGCCATGTCTAAAAGAAATTAAAAAGGAATAATGTTCTTTCTGGTAAATGTGCAAAATAGAAAATAGTGTGCAGAGACAGAAAAAATCTAAATCCTAAGTTCTACAGGATAGAGGCATCCCTAGTAAACTTCAAATGTGTTTACTTCTAGATATTTTTCTTTGCAATTTTTACAAAAATACAATGGATGGGAGCTGGGGCTTTAGCTCAGTGGAATCGCACCTGCCTCGCAAGTGCAAGGTCCTGAGTTTGATCCCTGGTACCAAAACAAACAAACAAACAAAAATGGATGATCAGAAATATGGTGTGTGTTTAAATATACATATTAAGGGCCGGGGATTTAGCTCACTGGTTTCATTGCCTGCTGTGCAAGCGCAAGGACCCGAGTTCGATCCCCGGTACCAAAAATAAATAAATGTATTATAATAAAAAGCACATTACCATTAATTTTCCTCAAAATACTTCCCTTCACTTCCAACACACCCATTGTTCTTGCTATCTTCTGTTTGTTTTTTTTTGTTTGGTTTTTTCAGTACCGGGGATCAAACTTGGGACCTTGCGCTTTCAAGTCAGGCGGCAGAACCACTGAGATAAATCCCTGGCCCTCTTACCATCTTCTGAAGCAGTTTTGAAAGTCATCTTTTATATTTTCAGGATCTCAAAAAACAAAAAATGTTGGCCAGGGAAAAGGAACCCTTCTTTGTTTTTGGTGGGAATGTAAACTACTACAACCACTATGGAAATCCTCAAAAAATTAAAAGTAGAAATTCCATTTTACCTAGCTATTCCTCTTTTGAGTATCTTCCCCAAAGAGTTAGAGACATCCTATTACAGTGATACATGCATACTCATGTTTTGTTTTTTTGTTTTTTGGGTTTTTTTGTGGTACTAGGGATTGAACTCAGGACCTTGCGCTTGCAAGGCAGGTAACAGCACCACTGAGCTAAGTTCCCAGCCTGCATACTCATGTTTATAGCAGCACAATAGCTAAATCTTGGAAGCAGCCTATATGTCCATCAATAGATGAGTGGTAAAGAAAATGTGGTATTTGTATACAATGGAGTACTACTACTCAGCCATAAAGAAATACTTGAGTCATTTGTAGGAAAATGGGTGTACCTTGAGACCATAATGCCAAGTGAAGTAAATCAGACACACAAGGTTAAATATTGCAGGTTCCTCTTATGTGAGAAACTCAAAGTAAATAATTTAAAGATCAAAATTAAAGATAGATGATAGAAAACAGGGAGATAGATTCTTTGAGATGGGAAGGGGACCTAGGGAGGAAGGGAGAGGAGCAAGTGAGGAGGGAAGGGGAAGTAAGAATTAAGAGGTAATAAATATACATGCACTAACTCCCCACAATGAATGTATTCATTATGCCTTATAAACATGTACTGATAATTTTTAAATACACTGAATATGCTGCTGAGTGGCATCCAACACAGAAGAAGACTCCTGAAAGCATGGTGGAGTTTCTTTACCCACTGCATGGGTGTGTGTGTGTAGCTGGATATTGAACCCAGGACTTTCCACAAGCTAGGCCAGTGCTCTATTCCTAAGCACAGCCCCAGCTCTAACTCCTGTCTTTTGATTGCAGAGTGTAATCTAGATTGGAGAATTTAAGGACTGACTTCTCTCATTTGCCATTTGTTTTCTATATTTCTTGTCACTTATTTCCTGCATTACCTTCTTTTGTATGTTTGGTTAATTTTCTTTTTGGTAGTAAAATGTTTAAATTCTTTTATCATTTCCTTTTGTGTATAATCTATAACTATTTTCTATGTAGTCACCATGTGGGTTACATTTAGCATCCTAAAGTTGCAACACTTCAGTTTGAATTTATGCCATCCTAACTTCAATAACATACAAAAATTCTGTTCCTTCACAGCTCTTTTGGTTGTTAGTGTAACAGAATTACATCTTTACAGATTGTGTCTCCCAAAATATAAAATGATAATGCTTTTAAATACATTAGTCATTGAAATTATGTACAAAATAAAATGTGGGGTTACACAGCTATAATAATACTAGCTTTTAGACTAATACTTTTTTTAAAGTGCGTGTCTCTGAAATTACACAGGTAATGAAATTAGAAACGTTTGATGTTAAAAACTATTGTTACAACAATACTAGTCTTTATAATTGTTCATATATTTGCTTTTATTAAAATCTCTATAGGGCTGGGGATTTAGCTCAGAGGTGCCGCCACCTGCCTCACAAGTGGAAGGTCCTGGGTTCAATCCCAGGTACCAAAAAAAAAAAAAAAAAAAAAAGCTCAAATGATTATTAAAAAAATAAAAAAAGTAAAAAAATAAAATCTCTGTGTTTTCTGGGCTGAGGATTTAGCTCAGTGGCACTGCACCTGCCTCTCAAAGTGCAAGGTCCTGAGTTTGATCCCTAGTACCAAAAAAAAAACCACTTTGTTTTTTCATTAGCTTGAGTTACTGTCTAGTATTGTTTTATTTTACCCTGCAGAATTTCTTTAATTTTTCTTGTAGAGTGGGTCTAATGATAATGAACTCCCTCAGCTTTTGTTTATCTTGGATATCTTAACTTTCCCTTCAATTTGAAGGACAGTTATGATGAATATAGGGTACTTGGTTTACTTTTTTTGTTTGTTTAGCACTTTGGATCTATTGGCCCATTGGCTTCTGGTCTCCAAAGTCTCTGATGAGAAATCTATTTTTAGTCTTATATGTGATGATTTGCATCTTTCTTGCTATTTTCAAGATTTTCTGTTTTTCAGACATGCAAGTTTGATTTTAATGTGTCCCTGTGTTGGTCTTTCAGTTCATCTTAGAGTTGATGGAACTTCTTGGATATTGATATTCATGTCTTTCATCAGATCGGGCAACTTTTAATTTACCTATTTTTGTAGGGCTAGGAATCAAACCCAGGGCTTCACATATGCTAGGCAAGTGTTCTTCCACTAAGCTATGTCCCCTATTCAAAATTTAGATTTTTTTCAGCCACTATTTTTCAAGTATTTTCTCTACCCTTTTCTGCCTCTTGCAACTCCCATAATATGTGTTGATTGCCTTGATTGTGTCCACAAGTCCTATATGCTCTGTTCACTTTTCTTCAGTCTTGTTTCTGTTCTTGATAATTTCCATTGTCCTTTCTTCAAGTTCACTAATTCTTTTCCTCTGTTCAGACCTGACTTTGAGTCTCATGAATTTTTCATTTCAATTATTGTACTTTTCAGCTCTGGAATTTATTTTTTTAAAATCCTTTTTGGTTTTTTAATCTCTTTATTGGTATTTCCTCACACATTGTCTTATTAACATTCTTCACATCTTCCTTTAGTTCTTTGGATGTCTTTTAAGGCCATTGTTTTAAGTCTTTGTCTAGCATACTGGCCATCGAATCTTTCTGAGAAACAAATTTTATTGATTTTTTTCCCCTGTGAGCTATATTTTCCTATTTCTTTATGGGCATTGTGAGTAGTAGTAGTAGTAGTAGTTGTTGTTGTTGTTGTTGTTAAATTGGGCATCTGAATCTAAAAAATGTTGTAACTCTGTTAACTAGATTCTTCCCTTCCTGAGAGTTTGCTGTGTTTTTGTTACAGTTTTTGGTCTTTCAGTGGTGGTAGACCGTCTCTGTGCTATAGATCAGCCTACAGTGTAAGCTTCAAGTCTTCTCAGATTTTTTCTCAGACTTTCCCTGGGCAAGCAGAATTATTTTCTAATTTTCCCTTACATACAGTATGTTTTCTAATGTCTTTCTTTGTCTTTAATGTCTGGGTCCAAAAAGGAGAAGGAAAAAAGAAAAATTAAGGTAGGTGTGTAGCGCATACCTGTAATCCCAGCATCTGGGAGGATGAGGCAGGATAGTAAATTCAAGGTCAGTCTGGGCCACACAGAGAGGTGTGTGTGTGTGTGTGTGTGTGTGTGTGTTTGTGTATGAAATACTGGGATTGAACCCAAGGCCTCCACACTGAGCTACATCCACAGCCTTTAAATTTTTTTTTTTACTTTGAGACAGAGTCTCACTAAATTGCTTGGTTGCCCCAGGCTGGGCCTGAACTTGTGGTCCTCCTGCCTCAGCCTCCCAAATTACAGGGATTACAGGTGTGTACAACCACACTTTGTTGACACAGGTAGCTTGAGGCCAGCCCGGACTATAAAGTGAGACCTCATGTCAAAAAAAAGAGAGAGAGAGAAACTGGGTGTGGTGGCACATGCCTGTAATCTTAGCACTCAGGAGGCTGAGGCAGGAAGATTGCCATGAGTTTGAGACCTGCCTGGCCTTCATAGTGAGACCCTGTCTCAAAAAAAAAAAAAAAGGGGGGGGGAGAGATTGAGAGGGAGCTCTGGGGCCTTTAGAAAACACAATGGAGGGAGACACAGCAACAACACCCCAGCCTGTCTGTCTGCTCCTCTGATCAGCACTATCAATCAGTGGTCAGAGCACAGGTAAAATAAGATTAAGATTCAATTTTAAAGGTTACTAGCAAGAGGGAAAAAGGATGGGGATGTAGCTCAGTGGCGCTGTGGCTGCCTGGCAAGCACAAGGTCCAGAGTTCAATCCTTGATACAGGGGAGGGCAGATGCCCACAAATTTGGTAGATCCTCAAAACAACTGATTTTTCATCAGGTACAGTAAGTCATAAGTCACAGCAGTTAAAGCAAAATGAGGCTGAGTGTGGTTGTGCATGTCAGTGATCCCAGCACTTGGGAGGCTGAGACAGGAGGATCACTGTGAGTTCAAGGCCAGCCCAGGCTACACAGTAAGATCAAGGCCAGCCTGAACTACATAGGGAGACCTTGTCTCAAAAAGCCAAAAACCAAACCAAAACAAAAAACCAAAATGTTACAACCATGCAGAATATTTGATGGTATTAACTTAAGATAGCTACTGATGTCAACAGTTCTTATGAAGAGTACAATTGGCCAGGGATTTAGCTCAGTGGTGCCAATACCTGCCTCAAAAGTGCAAGGGCCTGAGTTCAATCCCTGGTACAAAAAAAAAAAAAAAAAAAAGAGTACAACTAACACCTACTTGAAATAGGTCACACTATTTATTTGCAGGAAAGACATTAGGGCATTTTTAGTCGGCTAGAGCCTAAACCTGTCCTTTGCCAGCAGTCTTCATGACATATACCATGACACATAGCACCTGTTACAAGCAGGACATGGGTGTGTAATTTATGCTGTGGCACTTGGCTTCATGTTCTCCTTTTGCCATCTTTAAATTCTAATCAGCCAGGAGTAATCCCAGCACTCGGGAGGCTGAGGCAGGAGGATCTCCATGAGTTCAAGGCCAGGCTGGGTTACATAGTGAGACCCTGTCTCTAAAACAAAATTCCTAATCTGTTTTAAACAGGAGATTCTTCATTTCCATCTCACACTGGGTCCTGCAAATTATGTAACTGGTCCTGATTATGAGAGCTGATTTCCTCTTCCTTCACCAAAACTTACATTCTAAGCATAAAGCATTGTTTTTACAGGACAAGCTTGGGTCAGGTTGGGGCAGGGGGCAGCGTGAGCCCAAGGAGCTGCTGGCCAGGAAGCTGAAGTAGTTGGAGGGAAGAAAGAGCATGGATTAGGAGCAGGCAGGCACGGCTGCCCCTAGGTTCTCCCTGAAGAACCACTACACCTCCTCCTGCTGTGCGATGCCCAGCACCCTGTCGCCTAGCTCATCTCTGCCAGCTTGTTTTAGAGCTTTGAGTGCATTATTGCCTTCGCTTACTCTTTAGCAGCCTGCAGAATGGCGAGGAGTTAAACTTCCAGGAATGCAGTTGTCTGTAGTGCAGAGCTAGACGCGGCCTGCCATCCACTGTCCTCCTACTCATGAGGCAGCCAGCCTATCTCGTCTGCTGTTGGAATTGAACTTGAATCACCTATTGCCTACTTTTAAAGATGGAATGTCAAAGAGGGTCCATATGGATGCTTATATAGTTTGTGTTCTACTTTTTGATTTACGCGTAATTGTAGATAGTATAGATCGACATCTGTAGTCAGCAATCCAAAATGCTTCAAAATTCAAAACTTTTTGGGCACCAACATGCGACCACAAGTGAAAACTCTACACCTGACCTCCTCATGTGACAGGTTGCAGTCCAAACATGGTACACTAAACATACTACATAAAGTTAGGCTGCAGGTGTAGCTCAGCGGTTAGAGCTTATCTAACACTCTTGAAGCCCTGGCTTCAGTCCCCAGCACTGTACCCCTCTAAATTTATTTTTGCATAAAATTACCTTCATGAATTTCATATTTATGCTTGCGTCCCCTCCCCAAGACGTCCCTCTATGTGTATGCAAGTGCTCCAAAATTTAAAAATTCCAAAATCCCAAACACTTCTGGCCCCAGTATTTCAGACAAAAGATATTCGACCTGTGTTATTGTTTAGTGTCTTTTGGATGTACATTTCTCATCTTGTTTGCCATGGATGCTATCTGGACAGCATACTGATACTGGAAGTATTTTTGTAAGATTAGGTACACTCTCCTCCATCTCCCAGAAGATAATGCCAATAAACAAGACCGTGTATTTTAATTTTAATTTTATTTATTTATTTTTGCGGTGCCAGGGATCGAACTCAGGATGTTGTGCTTTCGAAGAAGGCGCGGTGCCACTGAGCTAAATCCTTGGCCCTTGGACTGTGTATTTTTAAAACCTCAGCCAAATGACATTTTGTTCATTAGGGTGTGTTTGTTTGTTTGTTGTTGTTTTGAGCCAGAGTCTCACTATGTGGTTTAGGCTAGTCTTGGCTTCACTGTGTAGCTCAGGCTGGCTTTGAATTTATGGTGATCCTCTTGCCTCAGCCTCCTGGGTGCTGGGATTACAGGTGTGCACCATTATGCTGAGCTTCACTGATTATATCTTGTTGTGATTGCTTTTCAAGATTTTAACATGGGATTGTGTTCCGCCCTAATTTAGAAAGATTGTCTATATGTTGTATTTTAATTTTTCATTAAAATAAGTTTTTTTGCAAATTTGTGAATGCAGAAATTCCATTCTGGACTAATCCCACCTATGTCTCCTGCAGGAGCACCTCCCTAGCAGCCGATGTCCCCAGGCTTCGCTATAGTTCCTTGTCCAGTCACAAGTATATTCCTCGGAGGGCAGTGCTATATGTACCTGGGAACGACGAAAAGAAAATAAAGAAGATTCCTTCTCTGAATGTAGACTGCGTGGTGCTCGACTGTGAGGATGGTGTAGCGATGAACAAAAAGGTAAGGAGCAGGTTCTGATGGAAGAAGAAAGGGATTGGACCGTGCTGGTCTGTGGCAGTATTGCTCCCTATTTGGAAAGATTCCGCTATACTCATCACTTGCTGATTATTAACATTTTTTATCCAGCTTTTATATGGGTTCTGAATGTGCAGATGTGTCTTTTTTCCTGAGGGAAGGGCAGAATTTGATCAAAATGTACCTGTGTCCAGTAGATGTGACTATTGTGTGTACAGGTAAAGAGGCAGACAGTCCGTTTTGGGCCATAAATACTTGCTGGTCTGGGTGAGTGAGTTACACAGTTCTAGAATTATCGTGTAAAATTCTCAGGGCATGGGCCTGGGATTTAGCTCAGTGGTTTCACCGCCTGCTGCGCAAGCGCAAGGACCTGAGTTAGATCTCGGGTACCAAAAAAAAAAAATTCTCAGGCCAATAAAATACAATCATTTCTTGTCTTTACCACCAAAAATCATAGTGGTCTTATCTTCTAAGACAAATGGCAAGAAAATAAAAGGTAGTTGTCCATGGGTAAATTGCCAGTTTCCATACTTAATTAAAGAGAAACTACTTACAGAACCTTCAGGTTGCGTTAGCCTCTGCCTGATTCCTCATGCCCTGACCAGAGAAATGAGCCTTACAGAATCTGTTTGTAAACAGCAACAAAAGGTTGTTAGTTGGTGATGATGTAGGGCATGCTTTTGGATTAATTTTATTTTGTGTAACTTTATTTCCTAGATTTTTATAATGAACGTGATTTTTTTCAGTAATTAGGTAAAATATATAACTTTGTTTAATAATAACTTATGGTTGCATGGAACGTTTTTGGTTAAAAATATGATTCCCTTGGTCTTTATTTATGCGGTCCCTGGATGGTGCAGTTAGGCTGGGAGTGGAGCGGGGCTGGGGACAGAGGAGCAGGCTGTCTGGATTTATGCCTACTGGGGGGAGTCTCTTGCTTCCTGATGATCTGAAAGAACCTGTACTATATGGCATTCTGATTTGATTACTTTCCTTGGGCATTCAGCAAACAAATATTTACCTTAATTGAAAAATAAAGTTGATTTCCTGCATCATCCTAATACTGGTCAAACCAAGGCTTTTGAAGCATTTGGAAAAGGATTAGAATAAGCATGTGGAATCTAAAGTGTCTTCTCAGTATTTTTGGCATGTGCCAAGGAAAATGCAATTAATCTTCTCTCTCCCAGAGATTAAGGTAAATATGTCCTTTTTTTGAAGCTATAATGTGATTCCAGTATGCTTCCTCCCAAACTCAGGTAATGTGCTCTGCGTTAGATACTAAATTGTAATTTGGGTTCTGTGTGACCCAGGGCAATTCACTCTATTTCTCTGCCTCGATTTCTTATCTGTACTGTGGGGATGACAATATCTTCTTTTGTCAGGGACAGGGATTATTATGAGCAAAAAGTTGATAAAGTGCCTGGGAGTAGCTTGATTTCCTATAGGAAGCAGATTAGATAAAGCTGTAGTAATCACGATTAGAAGGGAATTTATTTCAGCATTGTAGCATAGTGAGCCATTAGGTGCCTGATAAAGTTCTAATTATATTTCCTTGCAACTCTTGAGGCTGTCCTCTTAGACCCACCTGAGGATGTTTCCTGACCCCAGATGAGCTGGAAATGTGATCCCTTCCTGCCTTCCATTTCCTCACTGTTTATCTGTGCCTCAGCCCTCCTGAGACCCAGTGTCACAGGAGCTGAGCTGCTGTTCAGAAGAAACCAGAGGCAGAGAAGAGTTCACGATGGACGCGTTGTGCTCGCCATCTTGGACTATATGTTTACATGGGTCTTGGTTGGGCCAGGTTATGGTTTACATCTAAAAATGTCCCCTAGCCAGGCATGGTGGCAGACATCTGTAATCCCACCACTCAGGAGGCTGAGGCAGGAGGATTGCCTCAAGTTCGAGCTCAGCCTGGGCTACACAGTGAGTTTAAGGCCAGCCTGAGGTACATAGTGAGAACCTATTTCAAAAACTAACTAACTAAATAAATGTCCCCCAAGGTCTCATGTGCTCATAGGTGGGGCTTTTGGAAGATGATTGGATTATGGGGGTTGCTAGCTGACTTGCTGCTAGGAGGTAGAGTCTGGTTGGAAGAGGTGGCCTGAAAGGATTGATCTCTTCCCTGCGCCTCCCTGCACCCTCTCTTTGCCCCGCCCATGCCACGAGCTCTTTCTCCTCTGCCATTCCCTTCTGCAGTGCCATCCTGCCTTGGAGCCAGCCAACTATGCACTGAACCTCTACACACTGTGAGCCGAAATAAACCTCTCCTCCTCTAAGTTGTGGGGGCTGGGAATCGTGTCTCGGTGACAAGAAAGTGACTAAAACAGGCCATTCTGGTTCTCTTGATGCAGCTGACCATGCATTAATTGCTGGACACATTCTTCTCCACATGTAGAGCTTAGAGTGAACTAAAATTCCCTTTGTGATCCACAGAAAATCTAATAAGGCAGGACACCACATGGGAAAATGTTCTTTCTTAAAATTTCTACCTGGAACTTAATTTCACCTCACATATATCAACTCAAAGCCCTAGTCTGTCAAGGTTTTTGGGATTTGATCTCATTATCCAATGTTCTTATCATCTGAGAGCCTAACAAGCACACTATGGGAAAACGGAACTGATTCCTGAGGGAAATGTCAGAGGGTGGAGCCAGCTGCTGCACAAGCTTGGGCACTGGGAACTTCCTTAGAGGCTTCGTGAGCAATGTGTATACAGTGCTGACCAAGGCTAGGCACTGAGATGTAGACGACAGCCAGGGAGAGACTGTTATTACATCATTTTACAAGAAAGGAAACAGGCATGTTCATGAGTGGTACTGGGGGTAAGGTTATTCAGTCACCTAACTCCAAAAATCCAGTCTTTTCATCAGGATGTTATGAAATTCTATTAAATGCTTTTTCAGAATGAAGATGCATTCCCAATATACCAGCCTAAAAATATCTTTTTAACCCTGTAACTCTAGACCAGAAAAACGAGGCCAGGTAAACAAGACTGGTTCTTGATGAGGCTGTGTCAGTACCTAGTTGCTATTCCCTCCTTTTTTTTTTTTTTGGTACCGGGCATTGAACTCGGGACCTTGCGCTTGTAAGGCAGGTGCCAGAACCACTGAGCTAAATCCTGGGCCCCAGCTATTCCCTCTTTTTGAAGTGGTACAAATGAAAGAAAAAATGGTTTACTGATAATTTCCTATCTAACATGTAATATTATTTTACATGTACCATCTCATCTAAATATATTATTTTCATATATATATCTTAATTCTTACAACTAAGTTTTGAAATGTGTTCAAGGTTACATTGCTATTAAATGGCAGAACTCAGCCTGATGTGGCAAATGCCTGTAAATCCAAAACACTGGGAGGCTGAGGCAGGAGGATTGCAATTTTGAGCCCAGCCTGGGAAACTTAGTGACTTAGCAAGATCGTGTCTCAAAATGAAAGACAAAAAAGGGTTGGGATGTATCTCAGTGCAAAGGCTCTGGTTTCAACCCCTCACTACCACAAAACAAACAAATGGCAGAACTCAGATTTGTATTTTCTAGAATTTTTGATGGAATCAGCCTGGAGCTCACTGTTGATTCACTATCAACATGATTCACGATTCACCATTTCCCCTTTTTTCAAAAGTTAGTGCCTTGGCCCAACTTTGTATTCTCTGTGATTTCTCAGGAGTTACTGACAGGAGCTCTGTGCTTATATCTGCAAATTTTCCCAGTGCCATGGAGTTGTAATTCATTTAGACCCGGGACTTCAGTTCATTGGAAATGTCCAGGTGTGTTGGACTCTTCTAATACATCTCAAATATTTTTCTTTTTTGAAGTCACCTCTTAATCAGTTTCCTTAAAGTTTTTCTTGATGGAGGAGATAAGAGACTTTTTTAGTGAGTTTATTTCTTATTTAAAAAATGCTTATTTAACTCTTATTTCAGATTATCCTATTTATTTTTTGCTAATCTAAACTTTTATTGCCTAAGGCAGCTTTCTGGTAATTATAAAAATGTGGTCACTTCATTTTATATCTCATTTCCTTTCTTCCCGTTATTAATGACTACCTCCATATCTTATTTGATGAGCATGGGCTTAGAATGAAGACAATAGGAGCTCCATGCCGCAGTTTATAAGGCTCCCATACCTTCCGGCAGGCTCTAACCCTGTCCTGCTAATCCAATTTGTGTTTAAGGAGCTCCTTCTCATGGCCCCAAGCATGGATGATGAAAAGACGCCTGCACTCTCTCTTATCACCTCCTGTCATTGTTAGATCCATGAGGAGGTGCAGGTTGTCCAAGCCACTGCTTGCTGGGCCACGGGAAAAATACACCAAGTCATGCACAGAATCTTGGTGACTCACCGTGACACTGGGTGTCGAGCAGTGGGAGTGGAGGAGGAGGTGGAGGCCGATTTCAGGGCTGCTATTTCACTAGAGTAAATATTTCACTAATTAAGTGTAAGTAAGCATGCAGTGCCTAAATAAATATGGAATATCTGCTGATGCAGGCACCATGTAAGGCAGGAGGGACACAAAAGTGGTTGCATGATCCATGGTTTGGAGGGGATGTAGGCCAATGGTAATACAGGCAAAAAAGTTAGAGTAAGGTCTGTGCGACCCAGCTGTTTCTCTTCTACACATCGTTCTGAAAGAGTTAAAAACATCATATTACAGTGATGCATAGCAGCTAACTCATAACAGCTAAATCCTGGAAGCGGTGGCTTATATGTCCATCAACTGATGAACGGATAAAGAAAATGTGGTACTTACACACAGTGGAGTACTACTCTGCCGTAACCAAGCATAGATTTGAGTCATTTGTAGGAAAACAGATGCACCTTGAGACCATAATATTAAGTGAAATAAATTGGACACACAAGCTTAAATATCGCCTGGCTTCTCTTATATGAGAACCCCAGATTATAAATTAAAGAGGAAAATAAAAGATAGACAATAGGAAACAGATCTTTTGCAAATAGGAAGGAGACTTAAGAGATGGAGGGAGGGGCTGGGGATTTAGCTCAGTGGTTTCGCTGCCTGCTGCTCAAACGCAAGGACCCGAGTTCGATCCCCAGTACAAAAAAAAAAAGTGGGAGATGGAGGGGAGGAAAAGAGTACAGGGGGGAAGGAGGAGGGAAGGGAATAAAGAGGACGAAGAAGAATTACAGTGTGTTATGTACATGAACCAGCTCCCTGTGATGAACGTGACCTTTATGCATTGCAAACGTACTAATACAAGTAAATTTTGAAAAAAAAATTTAAAAAGAAAGTTCTAGGAGAGCACATCCTTTTTAAAATTTGACTCTAAGTGCTCCCTCCCCCCATATGGGAATCAAACCCAGAACCTTGTGTTTGTGGGCTAAATCTCTGGCCTCTAAGTGCTTTTTTTGGGGGGGGGGGTACCGGGGATCAAACACAGGACCTTGTGCTTGCGAAGCAGGTGGCGGCACCACTGAGCTAAATCCCCGGCCCTCTAAGTGCTTTTTAGTTGCCATTCTGATTTCCTGCTTGAACCATGAAAATCAAAATGGTGCTTTCCAGACTCTGGTTTGATAATTTTTATTTGTTCCTTTGTTTCTTTTGATTTTTTTTTTACATTTCCCCTCTGTGGACTGACACTTTTGTAAAATAAAATAAAATGCTGGAAAGGTGAAATGCTACTCGTGTGTGAAGGCAATGTCAACTGCTATAAAAGCATCTGTTGATTTGGGGAGTTCTGGGAATTGAACCCAGGGCCTCATACATGGTAGGCGAGTACCCTGCCTCTGAGCTACACCCCTAGGCCAGCAGATGCCAGCCTCTCACTTTCCACTTCCTGTTTAACTCAGAGTGGCATGTAAGATTGGGAGAGATCACGCTTTGAGTAGCAAGAACTTTGAATTTTTAAATTTCCAACTGTATGGAAGTTTGTTTTATCATTTTGTTGCTGACTTGTAACATACTTGCAGTGGCTAAGAATATGGTGGGAATGGTGGTGATTCTTTAAAATCCTTCCAGTCTTCCTTCAAGACCTAGTGCTTGCAAAGAAGGTATTATTTTCTATTTGCAGAGTTCTCAGTATTTTCCATTAGACTAAGTCTGTTAGTAATGTTCAAATATCCAAATTTGTACTGATTTTCCTCTGCTTGTTGTATCAACAGTTGAAAGAGGCCAGTTGAAATCTACCCTTCAAAGGAGAATCTGCCAGTTTCTCTCTGATGTTCTATCAATTTTTGCTGCTGATAGCTTGAACTTATGTTAATAGGTATATACGAATTTAGAATTATTACATCTTTTTGGTACATTGATTAACCTATTATTATGTACTATTTTTGTCCCCTATAATGCTTTTTGCTTTAAAGTATATGTAGTCTGGTATTAAAATAGCAAAGACAACATTCTTAGTATGATTTTCATGCTTTTGCTTTCAACTTTTTCATCTTTATGCTTTAAACATGTATCTTACAGTTTAAACATTTTTATATCCATGTTGATAATCTCTGTCTTCCAACTCAAACGTTAATCCATTTATGTTTTTTTTGGTACTGGGGATTGAACTCGGACCTTGCACTTGCAAGGCAGGCACCCAAACCACTGAGCTAAATCCCCGGCAAATTTTTGTTTTGAAACAGGTTCTTGCTAAGTTGCCCAAGCTGGACTCAGACTTGTAATCCTCCTGCCTCAGCCTCCCAGAGTGCCGAAAGTACTATTATGTACCACCACACCCAGCTTACTCTTGAAATTTTACTAATTGTATTCAGTAAAGCTACAGATTGATATATATCTTCTTCCTGGACTACATAATAAACTTAGACGACATTAGATCCAATCATCTTTAAAATGTCTGTGTTATTTTTTTCCCAAGATTTAAGTCATTTCGTTTTAATCTCACACATTTTATATCACTACTATTACCATTTTATATATACATTACTTATTTAGATTAACTTTCATATTTTACCACTTCTTTGTTCATCATTCCTTCTTGCATCTCAGACCTCTCTGGGTTCATTTTTCTTTCTCCTGAGGTGTGTTTCAGAATTTTCTTGTAGCTGAGGCACTCTTGATTTTTTTCTCTCCCAGTAGTAGGGATCGAACTTAGGACCTTGCGCTTGCCAGGCAGGCATGGCACCACCAAGCTACATCCCCACCCTCTTGGTTTTTATTTGAGGATGTCATTACTGTTTGACCCGGTACAGAAATATAGATTGACAGTCTCTCTCAGAACTTTGAAGATATAATTTCACTGTGTTCTGGTTACTATTACTACTTTTAGCTTTTTTTGAGGGGGCGGGTACGGGGAATGGAACTTGGGATTGCGCTTGCAAGCCAGGCGCTGGAACCACTGAGCTAAATCCCCATCCCCCTACTACTTTAAGCTTTGAAACTAGGTTGCTTGTCTTTTTTCTTTGGCTACATTTAAGATCACTTTAGTTTACTGAAATTTTATTAAAATGTAACAGTATAGATTTATTAATCTTTTCCCTTCCTACTCTCTTCCTTTTTGATTGGTGTAAGCTGTGTTTTTTTCTTTTTTTTGTACTGGGGATTGAACTTGGGTCCTTGTGCTTGTGCAGCAGGCGACAAAACCACTGAGCTAAATCCCTGGCCCTAAGCTGTGTTTTTTATATTTGTGGATTCATGTCCTTTACCAGTTTTGCAAAATCTCCGTTAGCACTCAAATATTGCCTCTATTCCATCCCTCCTATTCTTTTCCTTCAGAGATGCTGAATACACACATTAAGGAACTTTTAATTCTGTCCTTTTTGTCTCTCAATATCTTCTTATAAGTTCTATTTCTTTGTCTCTTGAGGTTACATTCTAGGTTAGTACTTCATATCTAATTTCTAGTTTTCTAATTCTCTCTTCAGTTGTATATAATCTGGCACAACATCTGGGTTTTAAATTTTAGTGTTTATATTTTTTATATCCAGAAGTTCTATTTGGTTCTTTTTCATATCTGCTTGGTATAATCTGAATCTGATAATTTCAATATTTTAGAGCCTAAATTACTTTTTTTTTTCTAAATTACTTTTTATTGTTTCTGCTAATCCTTCTTCGTGGTGTGAAACTATATTGACTGGAATGCCAAGGGCCTAGAGAGAAAGGTTTTCCTCCAGAGAGACTGTAAACTACCATATTGCTAAAAATAAAGTACTGATCTTTTAAAATTTTTAATAATAAAATTGAAATTAATTAGGTTTTTTGTTTTGTTTTGTTTTTTTAAGACAGGGTCTTGTTATGTAGCCCAGGCTGGCCTCAAACTCATGATAGTCCTCCTCCCTCAGCCTCCCAAGTACTAGGGTTACAGGCATGCACCACCACACCTGGCCCTTATTTGTTTTGTGTGTGTGTGGGGGGGGGGTTGGTACTGGGGATCGAACTCGGGACCTTGTGCTTGTGAGGTAGGTGGCAGAACCACTGAGCTAAATCCCTGGCCTCTTTGTTTTGTTTTTTTTGTGGCAGGGTCTTGCTGTGTTCCAGGTTGTCCTTGAACTTGCAGTCCTCCTACTTCAGCCTCCTGCTGTGATTACATGTATGTGATACTGCTTTTTTTTATTAAAAGTTTTTAAAAATATTAGTCTAAATGCCTGTAATCCCAACACTTGGGAGGCCAAGACAGGAAGATTGTGAGTTTAAGGACAGCCTGGGCTACATAGGGAGTTTAAGGCCAGTTTGTACTATAAAAGAATGCTACAAAGGTCTATAATTCATTCTTTCCTTTTGGTACCAGGGATCGAACTTGGGTCCTTGCGCTTGCGAGGCAGGCAGCAGAACCACTGAGCTAAATCCTCGGCCAATAATTCATTCTTACACATACTCATGATCCTTCAGGAAGCCAAGTAACTCTAAATTTTGGTTCAAGGAAGGTTTTTCTGTAGGAACCTAAGCTCATAAGGCCTGGATGCTGCTGGTGGGCAGCTTATGTTGATATGCGCAGCCTGGTCAGTGAACGGTGGAGGGCCTGTGCTATGGCTTGGATCAGGACTGTCTTGCAAAGGCTCGTGTGTTGAAAGCCTGGTCCCCGTGTGTGGTGCTGTTGGAAGATGGCAGAAACCAGCTGGTGGGGTGTGGCTGGAGGACGGAGGTCACTGAGGGTGTGCCCTTGGAGGCGACCTTTGTCCCTGTGCCCTTGCTGGCTGTCTTTGCTTCCTGTTTGCCATGAGGGGAGCAGCTTTCCTCCACCACCCTCTTCCACATGATCTGCCTTGCCTCAGGCCTAAAAGCAATGGAGCCAGCTGACTATGGACTGAATGAAATCTCTGAAAATATGAGCTAACAACACCTTTTTCCCTTTAAGTTGTTTCCCTCAGGTATTTTGTCATAGTGTGGCAACAGAAAATGCACTTAAATTTTCCATTTGTGATGCTGTCTAGTCAAGGCACATGCCATCTCATTTGACCTATTCCCTTTAATCTGTCCCATGGGGTTGATGATAACAAGACACACACCACCTACCAGGGGCCGGCCGGAAGGTTCAAAGGGGGACACACCTTGTCACCTTGTAAGCTCTCAAGCACTATGTAAATGGTTTTTCTTTTCTTTTCTTTTCTTTCTTTCTCTCGCTCTCTATCTGTACCTTTCTTTTCTTCCTTCCTTTCTTCTTTCTTTTTTATAAAGTAGTGTAACATTTTCAAAGTGCTGAACCTTAGGGCTGGGATGTAGCTCAATGATAGAGCACTTGACTGGCAAACACAAAGCCCTTGGGTTCCATCTCAAACACCCCTTCCACCCACCCACCCCCTAGAAAAAAGAGTGGGGGAGGAGGCAGAGGAGAAGGAAGAAACTTAGAAAACAGAGAGAATGGAAAACTCATTCCTTAAAATATCTCTTTCATATAAAAAGGCATAATTGATGGCCAAGAAGACAGATTTAGGGTTGGGGGTACAGCTCACTGGTAGATCACGTGCTTAGTATGTGCAAGGCCCTGGTTTGATCTAGAGAGCACTGGAAAAAAAATTTAGAACCAAACTATGCTAGTGTCTGATCCTTGTAACATCTTAACCTGACAGTGTGATCTGGGCAGTCTCCCTTCTCTCTGGGCCCATCTCTAATGTAAAATAAAGGTAAGAATAGTAATAAGCTTCCTACCCCACCGAATTTTTGCTCTCTCTCTCCCTCCATCCTGGGTGTCAGGACATACTGCAGGCCTGTATCCATTAGGGTGCACTGCCTGTGGAATCAGGGTGGAAGAATGCAAAATGGCCGTCTGCACACTGCAAGCCCAGAAGATCCAGTTGGAGGCCAAAGGCCTGGAGCTCACTGCAGAGTCTGGTGCAGGTCTCTGCTGGAAGGCCAAAGAACCTGTGGTAGAAACACCAAAGGAACTGGAGACCAAAGTCCAAAGGTGGCGAGGAAGATCAAAGCTCCTCCTCTGAAGAAAGGGGAAGCCTTCCTTCTTCGTTCCATTTTTATTCCATCCAGGCTACAAGCATGTCAGTTGATGCCACCCACATCCAGGGCAGGTTTTCTCTCTTCAGTCTTCAGAATATGTGTCAGTCATCTACAGACACACCGAGAGCTTTACTATGTTAGCACTGCACGCTAACCCATGGCACCACTGGAGCTCCATCTGCTGGGCGGTCCTCACCCAAGTCAAGATGACACATCACAATTGATGATCGCAAGGCCACAGGGAAGGCTAGCAGCTCTGGAGGAGAGAACAAGGGAGGGCGGCTTTAGGGCGAGGGCTGTGAGACTGTCCCCTCCTGGGGAGCCCTGTCCTAAGTGCTTCTTCCTCACACACAAACCCCCTAAAGGATGCCTGGGGTTGCCTGCAGACTCAGAATGGGCAGTTGAGCCTGTCAGTTGAGCTGCCACATAGTTAAGAACCTCCAATATCATCCAAAGTGTTCAGCTGATTGTCACTCTTTGATGAACCTATGTGTGCTATCCTGGCCCTCAGCCCTGTGAACTCCTTACCCTTGAGGCCCGCTGTCATGCCTTTCATTGTGTACAGATGGAAGAACCTTTTCTATCCTAAGCATATGAATTCTCTCCTATTTGTACATCCTCCTTTGTGTGTGCTCACATTCACACACACACCAGCATACAGACCCTAAAGCCCCATTTGTACTTACACCCTGTATGTACACACAAATCCACTTGGCTAAATTTTCCATTCCTTGGTGTCGTCACTCTTGTTGAAATGAATTAGTAGAGTGGCTAGGTGTACTCTTCCTGCAGGGAGAAAGCTAAAGGGGAACGATTCAGTGTGCACAGGGGCCTGGGGCGCCCCGCCTCTTCAATAGGGGTGTGAATTAGGATGGGAACGCTCCTCTCCCAGGTGCCTCGCCTTTATTAAAAGACTCAAGGGCTTGGGAGATTTCTTCAATAGCAATCGGGGTATCTGCGGGTCTTTTTGGAACAGTATGGAAAGCTGAACTGTGCTTAGGAACTCTGCAAGGTCTTTTTGATCCTTAAAGGTTCTGATATAAAAACCTGTTCAGGTTTTTATAAAAATAGGAAAGTGTTTTCAGTCTTTTATTAATCTCTTCATACCCTTAAATAACCTTTCCCCCTTTGAAGGGTAATTGTTAAAAAAACAAAAAATCAACCAAACAAACACTTTTTTTCCCTCTCTCACTGTTTTATTCTTCAAACCAGGCATCTTGTTAATACAAAGATTCAAGTATTTCTATTAGGGTCATAATAGTCAGCAATTTCCATTTAATGAGCGCAACACAGTTTCTTTACAAAGAGTTGCAGGCTTTAAATTGTTAGTTATTTCTTTTCTTGCAATTCCTAGGAATCCAATTAAGACTGAGTATGACCCAAAATACATAACTACAGAAAGCCAAGACCTAGGCAATAAAACAGATCTTTGAGTTCCAGCTTAAAATTAAGATTCAAAAAAAACAAGGAAAGAGTCCAGCTTAAGTGATCCCAAAATTTCTAAATGTAGAAACTGCGGCCATGTCCTCTAAAATGAGGTAAGAGATAGCTTGGAGACGACAGTTGAGTGAAAAAAAATCATTAAACTTCTTTCAACTTTAGTAATTACTTAAAATCCATATTTTAAAAAAAAATGGGTGATTTTCCCAAAATAAGATCAAGAGGTATTAGTTGTTAAATCAAGAACCAAGGATGCACCTATAATCCCAACTACTTTGGAGACAGGCAAGAGGATTGAGAGTTTGGGCAGAAGTTTGGGTTCAACCTGGGCAACACAGTGAGACTCTCAGAACAAAAAAGCCTGGGATGTAGCTCAGTGGTAGAGCACCCTGGTTTAGTCCCTGGTACCAAACTGAACCAAACCAAACAAGTATGGAGAGCACTGCCAAATAAAAAAGCGGTAACACGAAATTTTGCAGAGGGAATTTTGATACTGAAATACAGTTTTTTTCAGGTTTTCTTCACTGGCCACAACTGATAGCAATGTATTAAATATCACCATGTTTTTAATAATAAATCAGTGGGTATATTAATGGGTAAGTTAATTATTCTGATTTACAGAGACAACTGAGGAATAATACAATTTTGCCAGGTGTTTTAACACATATCAGATCTTCTCCGGGTGGTAACGAGTGATGGTAGTGTTTTAATTCTAGTATATACCTGGCAAGATGGTGTTTTATTGGTAAAAGACAAGTGTGGCTTGTCAGGAGCAAACATCAAGTCAGGAATAAGCCGATAGCAGAGACTGCCTTTCTACTAAAGGTACACTGTCTCTTTCAAATGCATTTTTACAACTTTCCCTATATGATGCCATCATGCAAGATATTTATTGGTCAGAAATTAGCCCCGAGAAGTTACAACTGGGCCCGGAATCCCCAGCCAGGACTAGTGGAAGAAGCAGTGTATTTTGGGCAAGTAGACCACAAGGCCTCCCAATGTGTGTCAGAAAAGCCCAGAAGCCTAAAGAGAAAGATGAGTCAGGGCTCTAGACTGAGATAAAAGTGGGTTTTGTAAGCCACATGTGGTGAGTCTTGTTCATAATCCCAGCCTTCTCATTTGGTCTGAGCAGATGGAAAGGCTGAGGCAGGAGGATTGCAAGTTTGAGTCCAGTTTGGACAAACAACTTGGTGACTTAACAAGGACCCATCTCAAAATATGTATATAAAGAAGGCCTGGGGGTATAGCTCGGTGCAAAGGCCTTGGATCCAATCCCCAATAACACACACACATGAAAGAGGTGGGTTTTCTAAAGATCCCTCAAATTTTTCCATCAGAGGATGAATTCTTGGAGTCTCCCAGGGTGGAAATACAAGGCTGAGGCTGAACAGTAGTAGGCAGCCCACCGTGCATTTCATCCACATTGTCTAACCCGCCTTCTGCAGTAGCAGGGGAAGCTGGCCTTCTGGCCACATGGGTGCCGTACACAGGGAATGGGGGTTGTGGGTGTCAGAGCATCTCCTTCCTAGAGCTATGCATAGTTAGCTGCAAGGGGAAGTAGGGTCAACAAATCCAAACACTCTGCTCCACGTTGTCTGTAAAAAGGGAGCCTGCAGTAGGTATGAAGGGCCTAGTTTGGAGTTGATACATGAGAGGGATCAGGGCCAGAAGCTCCCACTGACAAGGGTGTCAAGGTTCACCAGGCCAGGAGCCCAGACTGGCCGGTCCGGGACCAGCTGCACAAATCGGTCAGCTCTGGACATCGCTGCCCCACCTTTCCGGGTACCCCTGCGAAGGGCAGGCTCCTGGAGCTGGGCCCACTCCTGAGCCGCAGGCAGTCTCTGGGCTGCCATTGTTCTTTCAGGCCTGTGACCTCCCAAGGGCTGGACTTTGGCGCTGGCCATGGTGCTGATGGCTGTCTGAGAGTAACTCCGGAGAACACGCGGTGAATATTTCCGTGTGCCAGCTCTATTTCTAAGTGCTCTGCATGGATTAACTCCTTTCTTGCTCACAGTAACTTCATGACAGAGTTGCTGTTATTATCCCTGTTGACAGACAAGGACAGTAGGCTACAGAGAGGTTCATAAACTTGCCCAGGGTCACAGAGCTAATAAGTGGGACAGCTATACAAGCCACACCAAAGAACTGCACTTTTGACCACTACATTTGATCAAAATTGTTATTAACAGAGCCATAAAAAACCTACTCTATTAAAAAAAAACCCTACACTATTTCTACTTGTCCATCCTTATCCTAGCAGAAGGAGGCAAGGGTCCCCATCTCAAATGGCATGCAGGTTGCTTTGGGTTGGCATCTTGGAGAGCCAGCCATGGTAGTGAGAACTGGTTAGGTAAATGCAGAAGTGGGCCACCAAACCTTAGCTTCATGACCTGTTCCATATCTGCTTCCCTGGAAGACACTTGGCTTTGTGAAGAGGATTTCACTGTATTCCCACAGCTTCCTAGGGTTTCCTTGAACATAGTAGCTACTCACCAAATATTTGATGACTATGTGAGCTATATGTGCTCAATATGTGATAACTATTGTTTGCTTGCATATTATTCCAACATGAACTGAAGCGCCATGTGGTGAACTTTACAATCTCTTTTTGTTGAACATTTGTGATGCTCCGTTGGAGATTTATGTTAAACTCAGAGTGCATCTTAATCTCTTACAGGTACATCCACAGAGATTAAAAAATGAAAGAAGGAACTAAAGTAATGATTTGGACAATTTGAATGCCTAAACACATGTATGGCTGAATTGTTATATTTAGGATCTTATGTGATATTTTAGGGTTTTTTTGAGTGCTGAGAATTGAACCCAGGGCCTTGCACATGTTTGGCAAGGGCTACAGCACTGAGCTGTATCTCCTAGATTTGAGATTTTATAATATCTTAAGAAGGTAGCTCCATTGACATGAAGGTAGCTCCAATAACTCTGAACTGTGTCTTTTAGAGGTACAAGCATTCCATATTAACAGAGTTTAGGATGACAGTTAAAGCATATGCCAATCAAATTTCCCATCTCAGAATTACTTTATTGCATACTTCTTTGATTTTAACCAAACCATGTTTTTGTTATGTTGTATTAACATGTGAAAGATTCCCATATCTGCCATCTTCACTATTTTCCCGTGTGTGTGTGTTTTTAAATAACACTCCACAGCTGAGCTCTTGGAGGACCAGGCCTATTTTGACAGCTCCTCTTCGTCCATGTATCACCAAGCTCCTTCTCTGCCAATATGTTTCACATGATTCTGTGGACATGTGTAGCACGCCTGTGCAACTTGCAAACACCCATACATTATTACAATAATAATTGGGTTTTGATGCAACTGGAACTCAGTACTACCAAGCTGCCAGCATTTCCTTTTGGCCACCAGTACTAGGCAGGAAAATTATAGTCTAACTGTCTTCCTGTTTATTGATAAACAAAGTGGCCAGCCCAGCAATGGAGCCTGATTAGCAGTTTGCACCCTTTGTGAAAGGATAAACAGAACCCTACTGTTTTCTGTGTTTGACTGCAATTTGCATCTTTAAAGAGGTTGGACTGCCCAGAGATTCATGTTCAACTTCCGAGTGCCTGGATAGTCTTTGATATGTTACACGTCAGCCTCCTTGTTTTTCTGTCCTTCATCTTGAAACAATATTTGCCAGCGTTTCTCTGTTCCCATCTGGCTTACCATGAGCTTCCCAATAGTCACCTGTCTGAAAAAGGAGGGAGAGGGAGGGCAGGGTGGAGAAGAAATTTGTCTCTGTTTTACATTCCCGAGAGGCCCTTAAATGCCCAATCCAGTTTATGAAGACAGTAATACAGGAATGAAGATCCAAAGACAAAAAGGGATCTGTTTACCATTCACTGCCTTTGGCCCACAGAATCACTGTTGGCCTCCCCTCCCCCATGGACACCGGCCTACAGGAAAAAGCTCTTCCCCTTCCTAAAGCCGGAAACAGCATTAGCCTTCTGCCTGAGTTTGGTGTAATGCTTTATTCTGAAATTTATTCTAACCTAATTAGGTAACAGACCAAATAGTTTACTCCCTCTGTAATTGTTTTCAAATGAAAGAAATGAAGATCATTTTAACTTGAATTTGCATGATGTAAAAGGGAGCATAAATACATGTAAACATGCACTAATCTGTTTAAGCAAACTTTCTCCATAATCCTTCCTGTATGTAAACATTTGTTCTCCCTTAGAGATACTGCATGATTGAACCCACAAGACTCCAGTTATTCCACTGAACAGTTTCCTTTTATAACTTCAAAAGAAATGTTATATTTTTATTGGAGGTTGTAGGGTGTTAAAGTGTCGTTAGACATAAATTGTACCTCAGCTATTTCGTTAATGCTAATAGGTATTAAATTAGGTTTTATAGCTGTTGTAGAAGTCTATTTGGTAGTTAACAAGTGGGGTTTTTAAATCCTGGAAAACATAATCCTATTATAAAACAGGCAGCTGAATTAACATTAACCAGAAAGAGACTCTTCATGGATTAGCTTTTTTTTTTTTTTAACAATAACAAAGAAAATCATTGAATTCTATGGGGGATATTACATGCTTTTCTCAAAAGGCAGAATGAAGAACAGGGAAAAGGTAGCAAGATAAATGGCCAAACATGCTGTTACTTGGAGACTGTTTCTTTCTGAGGGGCAGGGCAGCAGAGGCTGAGAAACGAAACTGCGTTACCTGCACACACAGGGTTGCAAGTGGGGACTTACTGATGTACGCAGCTGCACCTCATCTTCAGCTGCAGGTCGTTGTTCGCAATATGGTCACCAAGAAACACAAAAGTCTCTAGGAACCAATGTCTATGAGCACAAACAAATTTATAAGCAAATAAATGTTTGCTGCTTTCTGGACTTTCTTTTTCAGTTATTGTGCCTCCAGAATCTGAAAATGTTAGATTTGATATTTACTTACTGTAATAATGGTCCTATTCCAAGTTTTACTTTTTTTTTTTTAAGTTCAGGGATTGAACCTTGGACCTTCATATTGAGCTACATATATCCACCCTTTTTTATTTTTATTTATTTGAGACAGGGTCTCATTAAGTTGTCCAGGCTGAGCTCACCCATGGGATCCTCCTGCCCTAGCCTCCCAGAGAGCTGAGATTATACCCACGTAGCGCCACGCCTGACTCTGTTTTATTTAAATGCTACAAGAAAGTGGATCTCTTTGTTTCTGCTCACCCTACTCCATATATTCATGTGTATATACTATTTAGCAGAGATATGTATACACACACGAGTACACTAATAGACACACATACATGCATGCTTAATAGAGCATCAGTGGCTTTTTGTATTTTTAAAGAACTTGCCTTAAGTTAGCCATTGGTTTTCACTTGTTAGGGTTATTATTAGAGCTGGCAGGGCTTGCCAATTTTCATTTGCATGGGTATCTTAGCGGATAATCATATGGGTATCAGTCATTGGCATATCACTGTTAGATAATTGCATAGGCATCAATCATGCATGTATGCAGAGCAGGCCATCATGTGGGCATCCATTTCTTCTGTCTGGGGGAAGGTAATTGCACTGGAAGCAGGGAAGGGTCTGTCTCCATGACAGATAATCACATGGGGTCAATCACGCAGGTATCTAGGTAGGTAATCCTGGGCCTAATACCACTTGTTCCAAGGTGCCTCATTTCCTGGATATCAATCACACCAACACTCTGGGTTTGCTGGACAGGTTTATATGTGTAGCAAACACGTGTGTTTGCTCAAATGGAAGATGAAGCCTGTGTCTGCCTGTGCAGTGGAGTCAGGTTCCCCGTGGGTGGCTTGTCAGTGAGGAAGCCATGGAGCCCATGGCGTAGCCTTCCTCTGCAGAGCACTGGAAACGCCCTAATTAGAGCACCAGAGGATGTTCTTTTATTTTAAGGTTTTGGCTCCTACTACAATGGAAATGATCCTGGGAAGAATGCGGATGAGTGTAGACTACAGCTTTGCCCCCCCCCCCCCCAGTAGAGTATCCATCTTTCTTTCTACAAACCCAGGTCTCTGATTTTAATCTCAGCCCAGATAGTCTTGGGTGGGGCTTCAGCCCTAGGGAAGTCTGGGACACAGGGTGAACCAATCAGGGAGCTGCATGTCTGATGGCCACTGTGATTGGCATAGGCAAGCACACGTGACATTAGATAGCCCAATCAGAGTGAATCTTGGGTTTCTGTGGGAGGGAGGGGGAGCTCTGTACCTACCAGGAAGTGAGTTTGGTTCTCAGCAACCATTAGCACCTGGGAGATTCCAGTCTGTACCACATGGAGTTGAAAATGAAACCTCCAATGGAAGTCAGGGCTGAGAGGTGACAAGAAACTCAGTCCTGAGGGCTTTGCTTGCACCTGATTGCCACAATCTCCCCAGCCTGGAAATGCAGAGCCAATAAAGTTCGTTTTGGTTTAAGGCAGTCAGAATTGGTTCTGTGCCCCCTGGCTTCATAAAGAGCCCTAATAGGATCCCTTCATCAGAGGTTTTTCTGAGGACAGAATGCTCTCAGGGATGAAATAAGGGCAGAAGGGGAGTCTGAGGCTTAAGGACCGGTCACCATCGTTTTCCCCACCCACCTCCCTGTTGGTTCCTTCCATCTTTTGGCTATTCTGAACAGTGTTGCTACAGAGAATTTGTTTTCAATTCCTTTGCTGGAATTGCTGGTAATTCTGTTTATTACTTTGGGGAACTTCCATGCTGTTAATACTACATACTTTTAAAAACAATATATTAACCTTGACGAAAAGAACAAGTTAATTTTGACGACAGAGCCAGAAAGTGTAAATGTCCAGAGCCTACTTAGCTCTGGAAGTCATGGATAAAAACAATAAAAAATAAACACACTGAGAAAGGAGGTCCTGTGGAGAAACTTCCACCACACCACGTGCCCAGTGTTGATCCTGACCCCTCAGGACACTAAAGCTGGGAGGAAGGAAGGGCAGGAGAGGGAGGCTCTGAGAGAGCCTGCAGGGGTTATTTCTAGGTGCATCCATTGCATCCATTAACTTATTTAATCATCAAAACAACCCAGCAGGTGCCCTTATTTTTATAGACAAGTCTTGTCAGGTACTTACAAGTTTCAATTTTTATTGCTTTTAACAGCAATAAAGAATACCTTTAAAAGGGGAAGAATTAATGCTCGACCTACCAATCTCACATGGAATCTACTCTATTTCGTTTCCAGTCCTGGTCCCTTTGCAGCCATAATTTTTATGTCATTACATTACTATTATTTTCAAATCTTCCTTTTTAAATTGTTACAAAATCTTTGTACTTATTATTTTAACATGTGTAATATATATCAAAGGTTTTCACTTCAGTAAAATATTCCTCTCACTGACTATTCAGATTGTCTCCAGTTTCTCGCTGTAGTTTTGTTATTAAAATTTGATAATTTTAGCAATAGAGAGTTTTGTGTATATAACTTTTTATTCTCAGCCTTTTTTGGGGGGGGAGGGGACAGTGCTGAAAATGGAACCCAGGGCCTTGTGCATGCTAGGCAAGCACTGTACCACTGAGTCAACTCCTCAGCCCAGACTTATTTCTTTGGAATGTTTATAGGGCTGGGATTACCAGACCAATGGGTAACAACATTTGTATGGCTTTGTTATATATTGCCAAAGTATGTTACAAATTATGTAAAAATTAGTTTTCAGAGATTAGGAGTATATTTTCAGCAGTAATATTGGAGTATACCAATGTCTGTACTAGTTGATGTATATAAAATATACTTTTTTCTACTAGTGATATTTATAAAATATGCTCTTTGTTGCATTAATCTTTTTAAAAAATTTATTCTATGGTTTTCCTGTGTTTAGAAGGTGGGTTTTCTTGTGTATTTTGTCTTTTTATACCTTCTACTCAGTTGTCAATGGGTGACTTGTGCAGCATTGCATTATAATTAGTACCTGAAGAACTAGAAGCAAAGGTAGATTCAGTGCCTACCTTTGTTACTTCTTTGACCTGGGCAAGTTATACATCATTAAGCTTCAGATTTCAGGGGTGGTTTCTTTTGTTGTTTGTTTGTTTGTTTTGGTGCTGAGGATTAAACCAATGGCCTTGTGCACACTAGGCAAGGACTCAACCACTGAGCTACCTCCCCAGCCCAAGATTTCTTATCTTTAAGAACAGAAACAAAGCCCTGTCACTGGATTACTACAAAGATTAAATTAGTAATATATATGCACCACTTTAGCATAGTGCCTGGCACACATATGACCAATAAATATTAGATTTCTTCAGTTTTATTATTGAAAGTCATTCCCAGGCTAGTTTCCTCCTCTTTTTTACTATATTCTAAATCATCTGTTAATTACCTTTCATCCTTAAATGCTTGAGTTGCTGGGAGTTGGAGATACAGGCAGAGGGGATTGTTCACACAGGGACATGATCTGGTCAGACTGAAGAATATTTGAACTGTAGCTGTCTAAGCTGCATGCTGATGTTACGTGGACAGTGGTCAGCAGTAGTTTGAAGGGTTGGAAGGATGTACAGAGATCCCCAGTGCTTCCAGTTACACAAAGTATTCACCCAAGATTATTGAGGCAGAGTCACCCTGTTTGTAAATATATCTGAGGAAGAAAGTAACTTCCTTGTCCATCTATGGCCAGTTTCAACTCCACTGCCAGTCCTGGGGCTGATCTGCTGCAGTTGCAAACCAGTTGAGAAGTTTAGAACTCAAAGCAGAGGAAAGAATTTCCTTACGTTGTAGTTTGGGCTCAAGAAGACCTACTGTCCAAATGGTATGAATTTGAAGGTTCGTGTGGTGGTGGCAGCCACAAGAGGGCTTGGTACCCTCTTGCAGAGGGCGCTGGCCAGGGCTCCACGTGCTGGGGAAGGTCTCTGGGCCGTCAGGCACCTCAGTGCCCAGCCTTGGTATCAGTAATTTGTAGACACTTAAGTACTGTGCAAGTATGTGGAAGACTTTCCTTGTTAGCTCAAGCATTTGAACAATGTCAAAAGGAAAATGAGTATAATAAATTATAAATATTATTTTAAAAGTTTAAGGGAATTGAATAAAGTTTTAAATGGTGTCAGTTGAGATTTCAACTTTTTTATTCAATTTTAATTGATCAAATTTACTTAAAAATATAATAAGATTATATGCAGAACACAAAGGCCTAAGGTGGATTTTTTTCTGTTATCTTTTTTTTTGGTGGGGGTACTGGGGATTAAACCCAGGGCTTTACATATATGAGGCAAGTGCCCTACCCTTCCACTGAGATATATCCCCAGCCTTTCTTGCATTTTGAGACAGGGTCTGGCTAAGTTATTCAGGCTGGCCTTGAACTCACCATCTTTCTGCCCCAGCCTCCTGAAAGCTGAGATTATAGACATGTGCCACTGTGCCTGGGTGAAGGTAGATTTTTTTTCTTTCCAGTCTTGAGTCCTGAACCCAGGACCTTTCCATGAAGTTATATCCCGGCACTTTTTTTTTTTGGTACTGGGGATTGAGCTCAGGACCTTGCACTTGCGCGGCAGGCGGAGGAACCACTGAGCTAAATCCCCGGCCCCCAGCACTTTTTATTTTGACACGGCATCTCACTAAATTGCTAAGTTGCCCAGGTGGGGCTCGAATTTGGGATCCTCTGCCTCAGTCTCCCAGAGTGCTGGAATTATAGGTGTGCACCACTATGCCTGGCATGAAGTTGAATTTTTGAATTGATAATTTTAATGACTATGTTATTACTTTTAAAACCAAGGCAAGCTCATTCAGTCTTTCTTGTACAAAAGCTGCCCTTGAGTAAGAAAATCTCTTACTGACAACACCAATCCCAATACTCTACCCCAAATTGTAGTTGTTGATTTATCTGTGGGTTTCTTGCACTGGTACATAAGCTTGTTGAGGCCACAAGCACATTTGCATCCTAAGTATCTACTACACACAGAAGACGCTTGGCAGATGGCTGAGTGAGGTGGGCTTGATTTACCCAGGTGCTGTGCTTGTTAATTTCATACATGCACACCCTTCAGGGGCCTGTGACACTTCTGCCTTCATATCTATTTGGACATTTACTAGATGAAGCCATCCACTTATTTTAATGAATCATCATAAAGACATAATAAATTTAATGTAACAAATTATGGGATCATTATTTTAATCTTCCCACAGGAAGCTTGTTCAGTAGTATCCAGACAATGAGTGTTCAGTCCTCATTTGCCCACATATTCTCCTGAAAGCAAAATGTTGCTTTCATGGGCTTCCTTTCCATGAATGGCCAATGTCACTTGGAAGGCTGTAGGGCCCAGGTCAGACATATCTGAAGCTCAGAAGCCCTTCACTCGGATAGAAACATCAAGATTTCAAGCAGGGCAAAAAGCAGAATTCCCAAAGTGTCTTAGGAATGCTAGGGGAAGAGGCGCCCCTTCTGTGAGACAGAAGCCATGCCTTTGTGCCTGGCTTCCTTTTTTGGCACCTTTCCCCTGTGCAGGGACAGAGCCTGAAGTGAAGACAGGAACGGCTGTAGGCCCTTGGCTGTCGAACTGTTAGTGATTAGCTGTTTGCAGCAATTACGCCCCTCTGTCCAGGGTGTGGCGGCTGGCACCTCTGATAATGAGCAATTCCCAGGCCTGGTGTTGAAGGCCCGCTGGCTCCCTCTTGGCCCTCCCTTGCTGCTCTCCTTGGCAACCTCAGAGTTTACTGACATTATCACCAATGTGACATGTTCCTCTTGGCCACCATGACAACTCAGGGAAGACATGCCAGTCTGCCATCAGAAAGGGCCCATAGGAGCTTTGGGGAGAAATGTGACACAGCCTGAAGCCACCAGGGTTGTCCATAGGGGTTGGGGACATTGGCTCAATCATCTTTATTGGTGAGTCCAAAATTCTCAAGAACCTCTAATGCCCAAGTGTTTTGGCAAGTGGAAATTTCCATTCCACTGGAGTAGCAAGAGCTCTTTTATTACATAGGAGTGACACTGTTGCAAAGCCATACCAGCCAGATAAATGATTCACTCAGGACTCATCGAATACAACACTAGGCTGTCCCCAGAGATGACAGTGCAACCCCTCCTCTAACACAGCTTATGGCTGGGGAGACGAATCTGTCTGGTGGTCACTCAAATACAGGTATACCTGTGAGTTGTCATGTGTGATGAAAAGAAAAAGCATATGGTATCATGAGAGCATAAACAGGACTTTACGCAGGAAAGAAAGAGCCCTTGTGGAAATCACATTTGAACCAGGATGGGAAGGATGCACAAGCGATAATTAAGTGCAAGCTGCCGAGGACACGGAACAGAGAGGGGGCCTCTGGATGGATGGAGGGGCACATGCAAAGGTCCAGGGGCAGCAGAATTGTGTCTAGAGTGCCCAGAGCCTAGGATATGCAAAATGTGGCTGGAGTGACACACAGGAAGTAGATGGTACAGGACCACGGGCCACAGCAGGAGTTTTAGATGTATTCTAAGGCAGTGGAAGCCACTAAGTGCTTTGCACGGCAAAGATATGGCCTTAACGATTATCACTGTGCATGCAGAGCAATGAATTAGAGCTGGGCAGATGTGAACGGGGAGATGTACAGGTGGTCACAGTGGTGAGAAGAGATAAGGTTGATGACAATGACAGATGGCATATGAGACAGCATTTCCTTCCTTCCTTCTTCCTTCCTTTTCCTCCAAACATACTCCGTCTGTTACAAAAGGCAACAATGCGTTCTTTGCCTTAGAAGACCTTTCCAGTTTTCTAGGTAAAATGTCGTCCTCCTGTCCTTTTGGGGAAATTCCTCAAAGACACAGGTGCCTACAGTTCTGTACCAGACGAATGCTTTCAGAAGAGCCAGTTCCAGTTCAGCAGGACCACAGGCCTCCTCTACAAAGCAGGAGACTCATTTTGTCCACTCTAGACCCAAACATCCAGGCCCATTAGAGCCCCCAAAGTGACCTGATTTCCATCGATCCCAAAGCCAGCCAAGCAAGGTCACATTTATAAGACTCCCCCCTGGCGACAGTCTAGAAAACAATGCAAACAGATGCGAGCCCCGCTGTGGTACAGAAGCCCATGTTGGGAACCAGGGGGTCAGGTGCCCATTATCCAGGTAAGCAGGCTTTCCCTGGGAGACCAGAAATGCATGTCAACACACCAAAGGGCGGGGGCCGGAGCCACCAGGGCCACCTGGGAAGGGAGGCCTCAGCCAGGCAGGACTAATAAAACCAGACAGTGCCACAGCACTGGGGAGGCTACGCCAGGAGCGAGGCAAAGATGGGGGGTGGGAGCAAGGGCCCCCTTTCCTCCAGAATCAATGTCCCTGCTAACTTGGGCAGAAGAAAAGCTGACAGCTCTGGAAACTTGCCCATCTGAGGCGAAGGGAGAAGCTACAACTCAGTTGGAGCCAGAGGAAGTCCAGAAATGGCAGGCAAGATCAGTTGCCCACTGAGGGCTCGGGGCAGGAGCTCTCCACTATGCTTTTACTGTCGCCCAGGACACAGGTGGCACCGCTGTCCCCAGTGACCTCCCAGCTGCCTCCTCGAGCAGCCTGTCCCTCTGGTGGTCCTGGCTGGATCTGATTTATAAAATAGCCACGAAGCAGACGGGGCATTCAGCCCCTAGAAGGCCTTGGAGGCTGTTCCATTTTGTTGTCTGGGGTTTAACAGTGATGCAGCTGGAATCACTGAACTCTACAGAGAAACACAAGTCTCAAGACATTTCTGGAGGGAAAGCTCCATTTTACTGACAAAGCGATGCTGTGCAACTGCTCCTTGGTATTTATTTCCAGCTTCTTGTGTGAAAAGAGTGGTATGAATTCCTAGTTCTTTATCCACAATTCCAAAGTCCCCAAAGTTCAGAAAACCAAAAAGTGTATCATGTTTTCTGCTGACTCACTTGACAGCAAAACTGGAGCTAAATTGATAGGAGAGGATTGATTGGTTTCATCCACTGAGTGTAATTCCTCCTGCTTTTTCCCTCAGGTTTGGGGGAATGGATATAATCTAGACCAATGGGGGTGAACCTTTTAGAGCTTTCAGTGATGAAAACAGTGGCATACATGCCATAGGTTCACCACCCTGATATAGACTGTCCAGGTACCATTTTACCTTCTTAAGGTCCAGACCATTCTTAATGCCCAAACCCATTCATCCCTACTGTTTGGTATCAAGGGGTTGTAAACCTATACTGTTAAGTGTTTGAGGACTTAGGGTCCAGTAGAAAAATAAATAATTCTGGAGAAGGGTCAGTGGAGTCCACACTATTGAAATCTCATAGGCACACAGACATCGAGGTTAAAGATTGTGGAAATCCCCTTTTACATTGTCTGAATTTCAGTGGCGATAGCCCGTGGGGAAGAAAGCGTGGGGTAGGGTGGGGTAGGGTGGGCTGGGGGGTGGCCGCCCACCACGTGAGTGACACAGAGTGGCTGCTGTGCCTCCAGTTTTCAGATCCCATGCTCCATGAGCTGCCCGTGGGGTGAAGGGTAGGAACTCAAACAGGGACTCTGTGCCCCGTGGAATGGCAAAAGGGAGGCTCATCGCATGCTCTGTCCCACACTGAGATGGGAATAACCTAAGGTACTTGGCTAGGGGTGGGCACCTTCTGCCACCAGCATGGAGCCACGGGAGATCCCCAGGTGGCTGGGTGAGCAGCACGCCTGGGACTCTGGCTGCCGACAGCCCTGGTGACAAGTGTGGCCAAGGTGGGTCTCTGTTGTGCCCAGGCTGTGACACTGCATTCTGCTGAAATCCATTTGGCTCTGTTTCATGCGTACCTAGCAGATTTACCAGATTGTGAAAATGAATGTTTTCTGTGCGTGTGGCTGATTTTTTTGCATGCATCTGTTCACTCATCTAAACCTTAGTTACATCCTGCTAGGAGAATGAAAGGCTATAATTTCTCCTTTTTGAATCAGAAGTGGCAAAGGCACCATGATTTCTGCTTTAAAATTCTGCTCCAAAATGGTGAACCACTTTTCTTTTTATTTCAGGGGGGGAAAATGAAGTGATATGACTGTATTTTCTTCTGCATTTGCAAATGATGCTGACCTTAATGGAGGGCCGTGCTTGAGAACCTGGCTCCAAGAACAGAAATACCCTTGGAAGCAAACATGAGCATTTCACCGTGTCGCTCGAATCTGACATTAATACGCCCTTGCTGGCTTGTCACATTTCCATTGCAGATGACAGTGCTGTCTTCCAGTGTCAGTGGTCAAATGCAAGAACAGTAATAATCGTATTTATTTAATACTTTGCATTGCTGGGATGCTTTTATTGCCCTTAATTAGTAAACCACAAATCATTGCTACTTGATAGCTTGGTATTACAATCCTCAGTGTTCATGGGGCAGTATGTTGGTTGTGAGTGACAGTATGGGCTTTGGAATCAAACTCTATTGAAGGTAATTATTAAAGTAACTTTTTAAAAAAGACAATTCTTTTATTCCTGAAGAATTTGACACCAGCTTTATATATTTTTTGGGGGGGGGGTTGGTCATTTTGTCCAGACAAAGTCTTGCTATGTAGTTCAGACTGGCCTCGAACTCACTATGTAGCCCAGTCTGGCCCCGAACTCACAGCGAGCCTCCTGCCTCAGCCTCCCAAATGTTGAGATTATAGGCATGCACCATCACATCTGGCACAACATTTCTTCTTTTGAACATTGAAATAAAGAACAGGAGTGAGCGAGCCAGATTTCTGGAGCAGCCTTAGCACACTCCACATGGATTGTCCCCCTCTGCCTCTGGGGAAAACACAACCAGCCCCATGCTACCAAAACAGTTAGGGTCACTGTGGGGCAATTCTGGGCACTGTTGTCCCAGGAGTACCAGTGTAGAGCTCACAGCCTTGGAAAGGGCGAATGCTCTGTGAGCAGCAAGATGCAGCTCTTGTGGATGTGTGTGCAGACGGTGTGCAGGCTGCATGTGTAAACAGTGAGTGGGGCTGGTGTAGACACAGAATGAGTAAACCTACAAAAACCTCAGAGAAGACCTGACAGAGCAGAGCAGCCCAGCTACATTTCCATAGCTATAATTATCTGTATTGCAACAGTTTCTGAACTCTTATTAAACAACATAATTTAATAATCCTTTTCATCATGATTAACTCAGTATTTACTAAGTGGCCAAATGTTTGGGGCACTGGACTGGTTAGTCTTGGCATAGGACAGAAATATAAACTAGCAATTTTGTTTTTCACGTTATTCACCTGAAACTCTGGCTAAAATTTAGGTGTTTGGCAGAAACAACAAAGAACTAATAGGATTTGATGACTTGTTATTTGAACTCATTTGTTCATCAAATGAGAACATTTGACATCACAATGCCAAGTTGAGACAGACGTATATTTTCCAGAATGCCGAAGCCTATCCCCAAATAATATTTTAATTTGCTCTTTAGGGTGTTTTGTGCAAAGTGGCTCCCTCCCAGTGATCAAACCCTCACTGTCACTGGTCATGGGATAGAAGAGCTGCTGTGGCAATAAGCAGATGTCTTAGGGCCCAAAAACCTGAGCAGGTGCCCAGGAAGACAACCCCACTACGGACTGACTGTGTTGAAGTCTAATCCCCAGTGTGATGGCATTTGGAGGTGGGGCCTTCAAGAGGTGATCAGATCATATGAGGGGCCCTAGTGTATGAGGTTAGTGCCCTTAGGAAGAGGCTCCAGAGAGCGTCCTTGTCCCTTTGGCCCTGGGGGGACACAGGGAGAAGTCCCCATCTGTGAACCAGGAAGCAGATTCTCATCAGACATCCAACCTGCTGGCACCTTGATCTTGGACTTCCTGGCCTCCAGAACCATGAGAAGTAAATGTCTGTTTTTATAAACCACTTAGGCTATGGTATTTTGATACAGGGGTCTGAATGGACCAAGATAGGCCTCAGAGTAGATAAGCGTGCCAATTCCCTTCTCATGCCTTCTGGCTGAGATTTTTGTGGGGAGTGCCGGGGGTCCGAATATATGCTACAGGCAGGATTTTATTTTCCTTCTACGCATTGATAATGGAATAATGCTTAGGCAAAGACATGAGTAACACTGGAAATATCAATAAGGTCCGTGCAATTATGTAGGCATTTGCTCATTCTTTCTCAGCCAAGTGAGCTCTTAGCCAAAGTCTGTTGTTCCAGGGATTTATTCCTAGTAACTATTTCCTTTCCAGGGATAATTCTCATTGAGATCATAATATATGCTCTAAAAAGAATAATAGATTGTATATTGGGTACCCTTAGAGATAGAACTCTTTTCTGTTTAAATTGCAACACATTTCTTTATCTTTGAGTGTGTGTGTGTATGGATGTATGTCAGGGCTGGGAACAGATAGGGTGGAAAGAGAGAACACACAGTTGAGAGAAGATTTGAGTATTTAAAGACTGAGTTAAAATTCAAAGAAGATCTGGATTCCAATTCTTGTTCTACTTACAATCAGATGTGAGAATTTATGTGGCAGAGATCAGCCAGCAGATCACCACTTCCTTCTCCTGGTCATATTTCCCAGACTCCTTTGCAGTTCATTGTAAACTGCCTTCTAATTATATTTTGGTCAACAGAATATGGGTGGAAGTGATATACTACTCCCAGCTTTTGCCCATAAAAACTTTCCACTCACCATGTTCCTTCTCATCCTTGGGCTGCATGCTGGGGGAGAGAGAGGGACCTGGGAGTTGTGGATCCAAGATGGTAGAGCCATTGGCAGCCCAGTCCCTGAAACTGCATGGAACAGTAAACACACACACACACACACACACACACGCACGCACGCACGCACGCACGCACGCACTGCTATGGATTTGATGTGGACAGGAAAGGCACTATTTTTGTGTTAAGGCTCTATAATTGTGGGTTTTCTCTGCTACAGCTGCTCACATCACTGTAGCTAATACATGTTGTAAAGTTGTTTTAACCTCTTTGGTTTCTATAGCTGGAAGGTAGGATTTGCTTTTTACAAAGCTCCACTTAATCCACTTGAGATTGAAATGTGATGTGTGTAATGTGCTCTCCTTATTCTGTGTTCTTTTTCACCTCTTCCCTATGCATTTTTACTTAGTTGCAGTAAGTATATTTTTATATTTAGCTCTTTTTCACTTAACACACCACAAGCATTTCCCACATCACCACAGTCCTCATAATTATAAATGTTAATAACTTCTTAATATTCCATCAAGCTGATGTACCATAATTGTCTAACACAAATGTGAAGGCTACTATTATGCCCTGCACTGAAAAAATCCAACTTATCAAAAAAAGCCTCCACAAGGGGACTTTTAGTTTACCTGTTTGTTTGTTCATTGCAGTACTGGGGATCAAACCTACAGCCTTGCACAAGATAGGCAAATGCTTTACACTGAGCTATATCCTCAGCCATACACATACTTTTAAATACTTAGTTCCTGGCCTAGTGTTTCAAAGGTATAAGTTAAATTACAAAAATTTGATGGACCCCTGGTACCTACAATATAGAACAGAGTACCTGTGTTACTATCGTAAGCATATAGATATGGTATTAGCCAGGGCTCTCTGGAGAAACAGGGCCAATAGGATGTAAGGATGTTCGGTTGCTGGCAGGTCTTGCAATGTGCCATCTGTAAACCCAGAACTAGAAAGGCCAGTGGAACAAGACTCACAGTGTGAATGCCCAAGAGCCAGCCACTTTGATGGCCAGTGGCAGAACATGGGTATCCCAGCTCTGGAAGGGAGAAAGTATTTACCCTTTTTGTTCCATCTATCTTATTTTCTCTTCTGTCTCCAACAGAGTGGATAATGCTTCTCCACACTGGAGAGGGAAGATTTTTTTCACTCAATCACTGATTCAAATATTAATCATCCTCAAAACCCCTTCACAGACACATAGGAATAACGTCTACCAGCTATCCAGGTTGCCTTAGCAACCATTAACCTTGGAGGGGTGCACCCGTGAGGTTGGACCTGTGCACCCTATGGCTGCTGGCTGCAGAGAATCCCAGGTCTCCCAAAGCAAGTGGTCACACCTTGTATCCAGGCCCCTCCGCCTGTTGCCTGGCTGTGCCATGGCTTGTGTAGGCTGCTGGTCCAGTTCTTAGCACAGGATGAGGGGGCTGAGCTCAGGCCCAGGGCAGGTTGCCTTGGCAGGTGGGAAGGCCCCCATGCTTCAAGGCCACTGTGTTCGTGTGTATTCACACTTGGAGATGCATCGCTGTTTGTGTATATGTCCGTGGGTGTGAAGTATTGTCTTCACGGTGCAAACAAGACTGTAAAGATGATGATAGAATGATAGAAAGGGAAAAAGATCACTCAGAGACATAGCACAATGGCAGACTGTGTGCTGCTTCCATACACTTTGCTCACCTTGTCCCACCTCACACTGACTGTACTCACCTGCGTACAGTTCTGTTTCTTCCTTTGATCAGTAACTTAACAGGGGTCATCATGTTGCTTCATAGCCTCTGTCTTAGTACAAGACGAATACTGCACTATTTAAACTTCCACTGGCGTAGTCATAACAACCCACAGAAAGTATTAAACCAGAGTTTACCATCCAGGTCAGTATTCCAGCACAGTTTGTGTGTGTGTGCTGGCAGAAACATTTAGGCTTTCTGAGACTTTGGATTAGAGGAGGGGACAGCGCCCAGCCATGTGCTAGCCAGGATGGCATGGCATGTCCTTTAAACATATGCATTATCACTGATGTCCACACCATGTCATTAAGGGCAAGTGTCTTCCAAGAAGGATCCTTAGTTTGTGGTTTCATTGTTTATGTACCTTACCATACGTGTGTCATGTGGCATAGAAGGGAAACACAAATTGTATCGTGTACTGTACAAAACACCCCCGTGAGTGCCCATTTATTAACTAATTAAATAATTCATGTTGTCCATGTCTTATATTATGTATAAATACTTGGTATATTGTTATAAAGCAATTACATTTCTTTTTAACATTATTTGGGGGAATTGCCAGGGGTTTTTAGATGGGCTGGGAACACAGTACTCTTGGTTCCGTATGTTGGCTCACACAGTCCAAAAGCTTGCTGTCCATCATTTCCAGGGGTGGATTAGATTTGGGATACTGAAGGACGCCTACATTTACCTCTGACCCTTCCCTGGCTCTGAGCGTATTATGGTCAGGAACTATAATGTGCTCATCTGTGCATGCCCAGCACCTAACACAGTGCCTGGCATTTAACTGGCTCAATTCACAAGATTCTGTGAATAAATAAATGAACAGATGTAGCCTAATTTGTCCCAAATTGCTCCTGTTATTTGATAAGTTTTTCTTTCTTAATGGACAAATTTGGCTTCTTGCTCCTTGGAAGGGCACAGCCAAGGAATCTTGGCAGTGCTGGCAAAGCTGCACCCCAGCACTGCATGTAAGTAAAGTAGTCCACGCCTGGCTGCTTCCTCCCCAGCTCACCAGGTCTGGCCAAGCCCAGTGGCATTCAGTCCAAACTCGGGAGGATCTGGTTCCCCTTACAGAAGTGCATCGCTTTGTTTTTCTTGCATGCAAGGGAAATAAAGGAGTGGGGAAAAAAGCCCCACTGAGTTTATACTAAACTTGGGAACAAAGTAGCGCATCCATTTCCTGGAGAGCTGACCAATCCCCATCTAAGGGCGTCTGGCTGGAGAGAAGCCAGAACATGACCAGGAAGTGCCTGTGGACCCCAGTGATTCCTGCCCTCCACTCCCATACCCTTGCATAGTCACCCTCTGTCCACAATGGTTCTCAGCCGGCCCCGTGATTTCCGGGGTCTACTGAACACGTTGGGGGACCCTGCCACCATCTGAAGCAGCATAGCTCTCTTTTTGGAAACACATGGCCCTAGTGACAGCTGACACCAACATTCAGACACATGAGTGAGGCCATCTTAGCTGACCCGGCCCTAGTCATGCCACCAGAAAACTGACTTCCAGGGAGCCCAGGAGAAAGGCCCAGGTGAGTCCCATAAATTCTGACCCACAGAACCATGGTGAAATAAAATGGTTATGGCCACTAAATTTTGAGGTGGTTTGTTAGACCTCAGTGAGTAGCTAATCTAACAGCCACACAGTCAAGTCCAAATGGATAAGTCTGAATTTAAGCAGAAGAGCAAACAGCAGGACTGGAGAAGGGAAGGCTTACGCCAGACAGGGTCAGAGTCAGGAAAGAAGTTAGGGAAATGTCTCAAAAACGAGGCTGACACCAACTTGTGAGAGCGGAAGTCCCACCACATTGGTGTTTGGTGCATTGCCCGGGGCAGGCGTGGTGGCTCGGAAAACCTGGCTCCCCAAGACGAAGTGCAGCACAGCCCCAGGTCGTCCAGGGCCCTGAGGAAGTCTGTCCCTTTCCTTGCTGGTGGTTGTGGATTTGTGCTAAACCCTCCACATGCCATGGGCTGGTTTCTGCTGGAACAAATGACACTGGTTGTCAATAAAATGAAGAGTTAGGTGTAGTCCGTGTGCTCAGAGAAAGATCGTATCTCTGACTTCATTAATCTGGTCTGACCACTGAGCCATTCATCAAAGTGAGGAGGAACTGGGGAACTGACTTGATTTAGGGTTCTCTTTGCTGTTACAATAAAGCTAATTTAAAAAATTAACCTTCCGCAATCCTCCCTGAGTCTTCCTCTCTAAAAGAAACTACTTCCAAATCTTTTAACTTTCTTGCTATTTACCTCTATGTGTTCTAGATGGTACTGTTATCCTGCTGTTGCTTGATTTTTCATTTTAAAATATCTATTGGTTTCCTCCTATGCCAATAGATAGGTGAGGATCGAACTCTTACACTTTCCCCCATCGCTTTCATATACATGAATAGATTAATATTCACTGTTTAACATGGCTGTGTAAGCACTTTCACAACTGACCTGTACAATTTATTGCCTTATATTTGCTTTCTTATTTTTCCTAAAGTTAATAATTGTCTTGTATTTATTACTATTATTATTATTTTTTTTTTGGTACTAGGGATTGAACTCAGAACCTTGTGCTTGTGAGGCAGGCAGTGGAACCACTGAGCTAAATCCCCGGCCCACATTATTTTAAATTTTTAAAATTAACTCCAGTCCGGCCCGGGGATTTAGCTCAGTGGTTTCACCGCCTGCTGCGTAAGCTCAAGGACCGAGTTCAATGCTCGGTACCAAAAAAAATATTAACTCCAGTCCATAGTTTAGGATTCATTCTTTGTATTATGCAGTTTATGAGTTTTGACAAATGCATGATGCTATGTATTTGTCATTACAGTATCATCCAGGACAGTTTCATCACCCTAAAAATATCCCTTTGCTTTATGAATTCAGCATCCTCCACTGAGCCCCCGGCAACCACAGATTTCTGTAGTTTTGATTCCTCCAAAATGTCCTGTGGTTGGACTCCCAAGGTAAATAGCATTTTCAGACTGGTTTCTTTCACTTACCAATATGTCTTTAACGTACTTATTTCTTTCTTTTTGTGGTGTCATAGCTCGTTTTTGTTTACTACTAAATAATATTTCATTGTCTGAATGTGCTACTTTATCTACTCACGTACTGAATTTGCTTTATTTCTATGTAACTATCACTAGTTCAATTCCAAACTCTCCAGTGGAGCTATAAAATGTCTTTAAATAAGTCAAGTAACCTTGAAATTTTTTCCTCTAAAGTTCTCACCAACTACTGCAATCTGAGCTGCTGTCCACTAAATTGTTATCCGATAGCATCCCTTCTTTTATTGGGGAAAGCATTGGGCCTAATTTCTGAGTTTGGAGCTTTTGTTTATTGGCTCTCATGTTGTTTTCTTTTTTTTTTTTTTTTGTTCCGGGGATCGAACTTGGGTCCTTGCGTTTGCGCAGCAGGCGGTGAAACCACTGAGCTAAATCCCTGGCCCTCTCATGTTGTTTTCTTTCCTGGCTTATTCCTTCATTTAGTGGAGTACATCCTGTAGTCATTTCCTCAGAAAGGATACATAGGAGAAATTTAAAAGAAAAAAAGTATTTGGCATTCTGCAGAAGTATTTATCTACATGGACTGAACAGTTCTAGACCTAAATCTCAAAAGAAAAACAAGTTGGACTCCTGGTAGCTTAGCATACACATGCTACTTAAGAGATTCCTGAATGGTTGAGTTTCTATTATTTCTTATATCTTTAATCTAAATTGTCTTTGCTGTTAGCTTAAAAGCCTTCTAACCATTCTCCACCCCTTCCTTGATTGGTGAATTAGTTTGAACTGGCCTCACTTCATTAGGTGAGCATTGGAAATATTAACCTCATGCAGAAATATGCGTATTATAGCACAAGAATGCTTATGTTCACTTATTAGTGTTTCTCTCCCCACTTTTGGATTGAGACAAGGACAGAATAATTAGAGCAGAGATTATTTCTGGCAAATAAGACAGTTAATAGTTGGAAAGGTATGTTTTAGTGAAGATTGTTTATAAACACACCTCTTGCTGCCAAGATCTTAAAGTCTAATTAATTAGTATCACTCAGCCCCGCCTTTCTGCTTCTATCACTCACTTTTCGTCGTCCTTAATTCACACACACACACACACACACACACCACACACACAGTCCTCTTTCTGTTCTCTCTCACACACACTCACGTGAGCACATGTGCCTTCTGCTCTTGCTTTCTCTTTTCCTCCGTTTTCAAAGAGGTCATTGCCATTCTAGCTGCTTTGGCCTCTCGCTCCATCCCACATCTCTGATTTCATCAGGATATGCCTGACCTCGAAGGTCAAACCACTGAGCAGAAGTGTGTAATCCAGAGTCCGCTCGACCGGTGACAGTCAGCTGAGGAAACAACTTTGACTTTCTTCCTAATTATGTGTTGGGATGTAAGTCTTCACTTTATGAGAAAAGGTCACATCCTGCTTCTCACGCACCCCAGCCCTAGCCCCATGCAAGACCCTGGAAGGGAGACGGGAGGATGCTGGCCATGTGTGGGAACAGCGCCTTCCACAGAGGTTTTCCATCAGCACAGAGTCGCCTCATGGCTTACTGGACTGGCAGATTGTTGGCACATTTACGAACTCCATGAACTAAGGTCTGTCACCAGCGGCCGGCCGAGGAGTCTGGGCAGCCCGGGGCAGAGCGGGGAAGAGGGTCACCCAGGTCAGGTCCACGCGACATTCTGATGGCAGATGACAGGAAAGTCTGCTCAGCCCTCCGAGCCTCAGAGCGGGCATCTGTACCTGGGGGAGGATGCCACCAACCTCGCACGGTCGCTGCAAGGCTGAAAATAAGGATATGGGAAGGCACTTCACCAAGATAAGGTACCACATAAGTGGCATTCACCGTGAGCTGACTGTGGAGATAAGAATCAAAAGGATATGTTTTTCTTCCAAGTTTTCATCCTTTCCATTCAGTCCTCTTTTATCTGACAGATGATTTGTTATTTAATAAATCCCATCAATGTAAAAATCAGGAAAGGAAAGATTAGACAGAATTAGTGGGGAAGAAAGCTTATGTTTCTCAGGGATGAGAACACCCAGACACTTGGCTTACACAACACACTGGTGATCTGGATTCATCAGGTTCTACCCCACATTGAGAACACATCGCACTCAAAGACACACTTAGTGAATATTCAGCAATAGTGAGGGAGGCAGGTGCCAGGAACTGGGTGGGGGGACCATACACATCACCATTCATTCACTGGCTGCCAGAGACACTGGCAGAACCAGAATGGAAATCATAAATAGGTGGGTCTAAGCAGGCCCAGTGGCACATCCCTATAATCTCAGCACTCTGGGAGGCGGAGGCGGGAGGATTGCAAGTTTGAGCCCAGCCTGGGCAATTTAGTAATTTAACAAGACCCTGTCTCAAAATAAAAAAGGACTGGGAGGGCTGGGGATTTAGCTCAGTGGTTTCGCCACCTGCTGCGCAAGTGCAAGGACCCGAGTTCGATCCCCGATACCAAAAAAAAAAAGAATCTTGAGGGTTTTGGGCCAAGGATTTAGCTCAGTGGTTTCACCACCTGCTGTGAAAGTGCAAGGACCCAAGTTCGATCCCCGGTACCAAAAAAAAAAAAAAAAAAAAAGGACTGGGGATATAGCTCAGTGTAAAGGCCCTGGGTGCAATCCCCAGTACTGAAAAAAAAATAGGCATAGATGAGATTTCTTTCCCTACATTTTACCTAACCCTAACCATAATAACCGCCTTCTAATCACCATCTGCACACAAGATCAGGATCTACAGCCCTGTGCAAATGGCCCATCTGGTGAGGAGGACCATGGCTCATCTGACGGGGAGCGGCTCGCAGGGCTCTTCTGAAAGGGAGAAGGCTGCAGTCTTCATGGGCTGGAGACTTTTATTATTTCTTCAGGGTTTGGAGGAAAGCTACTGTGATGGTCCATTTTAGCTGTCAGTCTGGCTGGACTATTATGCCTAGTTATTTAATGCAATACAAACCCAGATGTTTCTGAGAAGATGTTTTGTAGTTGACTTTATGTGTGGCTTATTCTCCCTAGTGGGCGGGCTCCAGGTGGCCAGCTGAGGGCCTTCTCTACTGCCCGGGTTTGCAGGAGAGGAAATCCCCCTGCCCGACATCCTGCCCGAGTGTCCTGCCCATGCTCAGGCTCGCCATCTCAGCTGGCACATTTCAGATTTGTCACCCCACCCTGCGGCCCAGGTCCTTAAGAGAACTCTGCTGATGCCACTCTCACTGCTGTTCCCTGGAGGGCTTTGACTGGCACCTCTGTATCGCTAGTGAGAGAGTCCCCTTTTCTTTGACTCTTCTGTTTTCCCTCTTATTGTTGGGAGCAAACCCAGGCCTGGTGCGTCCTAGGCAAGCCCTCTACCACTGACTTCACCCCAGCCCTCTTTGACCCTATTTCGACCCAACACATGGCAGTCCTAGGTACGAAATATTTTCTTCTCACTAGGAAAATCAACTGCATGACTGGAATCACAAACCTTGTAACTGAATTCCAAATTATAATCTGGCTGATTTTTTTACTTCTCCTAATCTGATCTTGAACTCTAAGCTTTGTTAAAACTGAAGTACAGGGCTGGGGATTTAGCTCAGTGGTTCCAGTGCCTGCCTCCCAAGCACAAGGTCCTGAGTTCGATCTCTGGTACCAAAAAAAAGAAAAACTGAAGTACATATTTTTTTTTTGTCTTTATTGATAATTTTACTTCATTAAAAGTCTGGAGTTCAAAATATCTACATTCTGCCAGGCATGGTAGGACATCCCTGTAATCCCAGCACTCGGGAGGCTAAAGCAGGAGGATTCCTGCAAGTTCAAGGCCAGCCTGGGCTATACAGTGAATTCAAGACCAGCCTGAACTGAATGAACTACATGGTGATACTCTGTTTCAGAAATGAAAACAAAACAAAACACCTGCATTCTAATCCAGTACTTGTCTTGGTTGTCTTGTATAACTGTCAGTATGGAATCTCATTAGACCATCAAGCTGAGGATTGTCTCAGGGTGCTGCGGCAGCGGAGCTCAAGTTCTAAGCTTTCTATTACAATGACCCTGTCTTTCCTTTTAGGCTACATTTGAAAAAACAATTATCTCATAATTCTTGGTTCCTCGATCTCTCGTGAGTGACAAATTCCTCCCTGTTTAAGGAGTTATGTTTTTATTTTTAGGGCAATTTCTGGCATCTTTGCATATGTTCTAGTCGCTCTGTGAATCACAAATGTCACAAACCCCTCACCTCCACCCGTCCCTAGGCAGACAGGTCGGGCCCAGGTTCCTGAGGCCTTGACCGCAGCCTTCAGTCTGAAGCAGTTCCTGAGGGGTGACGTGTGAGCCTCTTCAGTTGTCCTCAACTGCTTCATAGGCACATATGGATCCTGCTCTCCATCCCCAGTGCTCTGTCCTTGCCCGGCTGGCTTGGGTGGAGCCCCCAGGGGTGGGAGGAACCCGGCACCACCCACGCGGTCAGACATCCCTAACAGCCTCAGAGTCCACCAGTGCGGGCCTGTTGATGAGCAGCTCTGAGCAGCTCCACCAGCAGCACACAGAGACGCCCCCATGTCTGCCTTGAGACCCTGTGCACAGCCGTCATCCCCACTGTGGGAAGAAACCGGACAGGCCCTCCCCTCAGGAGCCTGTCAGCCCTGTCGCTAATCAGCCCAGGGGCCACTCAGGCGACTAGAGGCCTGCACTTCACCCCCTGCCAACCGAGACGCCCGCATTCAGGCCCTGCCACCTGGGGAGCCACACCGGCCTGCAGTCAAGCCCAGCTTCTGCATGCCATACGAACTCACCAGCAGCCTCGTTCCTGAAATATTTACAGCTCTGCATACAAGGTTCAGATTCTCACTTTCTGCCGGCAGAAGCCCTAAATGCAAGCATCGAGTATGTTTTGGGAAGGCCCGTCCATCCCTCACCAGCGATCTCACTTACCAAAGTAGCCAAAAAATTGGCCACTGTCACAAATCTGTGCATTGGAAGACACAGACATCAGAAAATTGCAGTTGCTGAGGATTTAGCTCAGTGGTTCCGCGGCCTACCTCGTCGTAAGTGCAAGGTCCTGAGTTTGATCCCCGGCACCAAAAAGAAAAGAAAAAAAAGAAAATTGCAGTCACCCCCTCCCCAATTTAATTGAGAGATTTTATTTCATTTGCACCCAGAGAAATATCAAAATGCCCCTCCTGGAAGATGCCCCTTTGGGGACTCAGGACCAGCATATGGCAGATGTATAAAGGCAATAAATGTGTTTGTTTTCAAAGACAGCATGAAACAACACCATGGAGCTTCTACGGCTACTTATTTTCTTTTAAACAACTTATTTTCTTTTAAAAAACTAGTTGATTGGCAGAAACATCTATAGAAGGGAGGGAGACAGAGAGATCCCTATTTTCATCTAAGATGGATGGGCATGTTGGATATTCAGGTTGCATTTGTTTCCAAATATTCCACCAGACACACCTCAGACTCAGGTTTTGTCAGTGGAGATCGTGACAAAGGACTGGGGGTCAGGTGAGTTTTCCTGTGCTGGTGACAGCTGTCCCCTCAGAAGCAGCCCAATTTATCCCAAAACTGAAGGTTTCACTAGCTTGGGCCTCTCATCAAATTGGTTTTGCATGCGTGGGAATTATTGTTAAGTACTCTAAAATGGTATCATTTCCACGTTGCAAATTATTTGGGTGTATATTGAAGCTAATTAAAAGGGAAATGTCCTATTTTGTAAAGAGCAGCATTTCTACATTTTAAAAATCAGACGTTCTCAGTGGGGAGCAGGGTTTTATCTTCGTCAGTGTTGGCTTTTACTAAGTGCATCGCAGATTGAAAATCTAAATGAAATAACTACAAGGAAAGGCATGGGGGAAGTTTATGTTGGAAAAGCAGGAGGGAGACACATACATATATAATACATAGACGAATTATCTGCAAATTTAGAAAGCCTTTTCATGTCGGATTTTTTTTCTATCTTGCTAGTTCCTCATTATTTCGCTGTGAGCGTTGCAAATATGGAGGGCTGCAGAGGTGCCAGGCTCCATCATGGTGTCCAAAAATTGGCTTTGTACATATGCTAAATTAGAGATTGGCTGGCAGAAGCAGTTCACAGATCCTGGATTGGCAGGGATTCCTCATGCAAGAAGACAGGGCGGCAAGCCCACGGGACTCACTCTGCAGCCAGAAATAATACAACATGCTCCATCCAACATGCCAAAACCTGTTTTAAAATAAATTCTGAATCTTCATCAGGTGTCAGGTCTGGCCCAGGTAACGTGGCCCACAAAAGCCAAGGCCCTTTTCTGTTCACGAGAAAGGGATTGTCTTGACTCATTCAGGGGACAGAGCCTCGAGATTTTTTCGCCAAAGACCCAGGACCCAGGGCGTTTTAGTCACCTCCTCTGGGGAATAGAACACCCTACTGCTGTCAAAGGAGGAAGGTCGGAACCTAACAGAAGAAAACTTTTCTGCTTTTTGTCTTCCTGGAAATAAGCAGACTTCCGTGATAGTTCTGATGCAAGAGAAATTAACACGGGGAAGAAACAGACAGCAGGAGCAGATAAGTCCATGCCAAAAGGATCCGCCATCTGGATCCTTTTCTCTCACTGTGCCGACCATAAAATGTTGCTCTCATCTATGACTAGCCAATGAGTGACTTTACTCTTCCCAGAGGGACACTTTATTTTATAGACTATGATGAGCTTTGATAAAAACAGCTTTGTTACTGTGGCTATCATTGCTGACCTTGGGTTCCTGTTTAATTTTAGAGTTGCACACTAGAAAGGAAGTAAAGAGAATCATTTTCTAGATGAAGTCCTTTTGATTCAAATGATGACAATGGGCACTGCTTCAAGCCCTTCAGGTGACTTTCTTCCCAATCACCTCCTGGATGTGACAGCTGATCAGAGCCTCAGAGCCTTTTGTGTGCCACGTGATCATTACCCACATGAGTGTGCAAGCTCTGTGAATGCAAAGAGCTTGTCTGCCCGGAGCACACACTCAGCAGATACCGTTGGCTGTCATCATTGGGTTCATGATGGCATGGAGTGACACCACAGAGGCCATGTCAAGTGCGATAGGAGCAGGCTTTGTGTCCCAGTCCCTCCCACGTGTGATGTAGTGAGCAGGTACTGGGATGGGCATCAGCAGACTTTATATCCTGGCCCTGACTCAGGCCCCAGTGTGTCAAGTGACCTTAGTTGTTTGTAACCTCTCTGAGCCTTTTGGTCTCCTTGTTTCTAAAATGCCTAGATAATTGCCGAGCAGGCTTTAGCCCTAACATTGATTTTAGGATTCTGCATCTTTGCAAACCATGTAAAAATGCATTCTCTGAGTTGTGAAAGATATCCACTAGTCCTCCATGGAAGAGGCAGCACTTCAGTGGAAAGAAGCACTCCAAGCACATGCTCCAAAGACAGTGGTACCGAAGTGTCATCTTCCTCTTCCCCTGGTTAGTGCTCTTCCAGCAGAAGTGAGCAGCAGAATGGGAAAGAGTAGGCTCTGTGGGAGTTAAATGAAAGTGTCAACTTGATTGGCTTGTGAGCTACCAAAGGGCTTAGTAAAGCACACTTCTGGGTGTGTCTCAGTGGGTCATGGAGATGTGACCTCGAGTACTATATAGGGTTCCTGGCCCCTTCCCTGTTGGCACTGTTGCCCTGCTGTGCTTCCCTGCTACCAGGGACTAAGCAGCTTTGTCCATCATGCTCTTCCACCATGATATGTCTGACTTGGAACCAGCTTACCATGGACTGAATCTCATGAAACCATGAGCCAAATTAAATCTCTCCTCTTTTAAATTGTGGCTATTGGGGGCCAGGGATTTAGCTCAGTGGTTCCACCGCCTGCCTCAAAAGCACAAGGTCTCAAGTTTGATCCCCGGTACCAAAAAAAAAAAAAAAAGTTGTGGCTATTGGTATTATAGTCCAGCAGTGTGGAAGGTGACTGATACAGGCACGGATTTGTAGAAAGATGAGGAGGCTAGCTGTGCCTCCAGTCAGCACCAGGATATGCAATGTAGTGTTGGAGCTCTCCATGAGCAAAGGATCACCTTCAAGGCCTTTGAGCAGCTGTGAGTGCCCCTGGGGCTAGGAACATTGCAGAGGAGTCAGGTGTGAGCTTAGGGCTGCCCCGAGTAACTTCTAAGATCTGTCCAGCTCACCTACCCTGGGTGTCTGTGACAGTCCCAAGTCTTGTGTACAGGAACACAGTGACACCCCTAGAGATCTTGTCAAAGATTTCAGTGGTCCAGGAACTGTTGCTCTACATGAGCAGGGAGGAAAGGGAAAGGTGGAAAAGGAAAACTTGGCCATATTATCATACTGTGATAGCTAATAGCTCCTTTAAGGAACTGTCCATTCTGCTCTTCATGAGGTATATTGCTGGGGTGGGTTGAGACAGGTCCTTGTCCTTTTCCCCAGAATCTGAGGGTGTGACATGAACTGGAAAGAGAGTGTTTACAGTTGTAGTTAAGGACCTGCAGATGAGACCATCATAGATTATCCATCTGTACCCTAAACCAAATAAATGCTCTTATAAGAGACACATAGAAGCGAGGCATGGTGGCACAGGCCTGTAATTCCAGCACTCTGGGAGGCTGAGGCAGGAGGACCACAAGTGGGAGCCAAGCCTGGGCAACTCAGCAAGGTCAAGGCCAAGCTAAACTCACAGTGAGACCCCGTCTCCAAACAAAAAGGGACACAGAGGGGAAGCCACTGAGGCGGAGATTGGGCTGATGTGGCCACAAAGACTGCCAGGAGCCACAGAAGGGGTCTCCAGAGTGGGAGCACAGCCTCGCTGATAGCTCAGCCTCAAATCTCTGGTCTCCAGAACTGTAGGGGTGTCCACTTCTGTTGCTGTATGTGGCCAAGTTTGTGGTGCTGTTGAGGTAGCTCTAGGAAATGAACACACCTCAGGGGAGTGTATTTCAAGAGCTCATCAATGGGGCCTCCTTCATCTCCTTCCCTGCGGACATCCTGGTTGGTCTTACTCATAGAATTAAATGGGAATATTAGATCTCTTTTGAAGAGATTTTTTTTTTTTTTTGGAACTTTTTTTTTGGTACCAGGGATCGAACTCGGGTCCTTGCGCTTGCGCAGCAGGCGGCGAAACCACTGAGCTAAATCCCCAGCTCTTTTGAAGAGATTTTTGAAGGATTTTTTTTTTTCTCACATAATAGCCATCTTCTGAATAAACCACCATTTTCTTAAATTTGGGGTTTTTTTTTTATATAAGGAAACACATCACTATCAGCAAAATAGCTTCATTTTTTTCTTGTGGTCCTGGACGAACCCAGGAATCTCCAATTGAGCTACATGCTGGTCATTTTTTTTGCCGGGGTGGGGGGGCAGGATTTTGTTGTCTTGTTCAGTTGCTCAGTCTGGGCTTGAATTTGCAATCCTGCTGGCTCAGCCTCCCAGTGGGCTGGGATTATAGGCGTGCACCACCGCGCCAGGCTGATGTGCATTCTTAATTAACCTCACCATTTTGGGGTATATCAGCTTCAATGAGCAATAGTATCAATAAAATTCTACTGTTTGGTTATGCATTCATCAAATAGTCAACTCTGGTCTTCTGGCCAGAATTTGTTGGCCTGCTCTCAGAGCTCTGTCTCAATACATCAACAGAAGCCTTCATTTCAGTTTCCGAATATGTATGATGTTCACCAATTTACTTGCTCACAATTGAGGATGAACAGCTTAGTGTTAGTAACAATATTGGATTTATTTCTTTCCAAATGGGTGATTTTTAAATAACAGCACATTGTGTACTTGTTTGTTTTTCACAATCCAATTTCAACATCTGAGCAACTTTGCTTTGATGGTTGAGTTCCATTAGGAAAACTGCAAAAGCAGTTGCCTTGCACAGGATTACCCTAGAAGCTTCCCGGGGTCCTCCTCCTCCAAGGTACCAGCCCGAGCTGTGCTTCTGTCCTCTCCTTCCACGCTTCACAGGAGCTCTCCAAAGGGCCCATTGCAGACCCACTTGCCTTGCATCTACTTCTTTTTCTTCTTCTTCAGCTTGATTCAACAAACATCAATTAAATACCTAGAGAATGCTTGCCAGGTCGAAGAAACCAACACACAGGCAGTCATGTCAGGGGATGGTGAGGACTGACCAGGATGGATACCCAGAGAATACCCACCTGGACGAAGTATGGAGCTCAGATTTACCTGAAAACTGAAAATATTCCCTGAAAAGGGATTTTATTGTCAAACAGACTTCTCTAGTCCTGAAGTTATACTCCAAGGGAGCATTGCCTTAGCTGGACAGGCCAAGCTGCCCTCTGACCCCTTGAATGAGGAGCTGAGGGGTCATGATAACCCTTTTGCTCCTAGGTGGGAGCAAAACATCAGTAGCAGCTCCACAGACCACCAGCAGAGGCCAACTGAATTTAGAATTGTTGCAAATCTGTTGAAGGAAGGAAGGAAGGAAGGGAGAAAGGGAGGGAAACAGGAAAGGGGAGGGAGGGGAAGGGAAGAAGAAAAGGAGGGAGGGAAAGAAAAAAAGAGAAAAACCCTCAAAGAACCCATTAAAAATTATAAAAAGGAAGGAAGGGTGGAAAGAAGGAAGGAAGGGAGAGAAGGAAGGAAGAAAGAAAGGGAAAGAGAAAAAGAGGGAAGGGAGAGAAAACAGGGAAGGAGGGGGAGAGGGAAAGAAAACCTCCCAAAGAATCTGTTACATAATCAATGCGTGTTAATGGCAAGGCTTAATAGATCTTAAAATATTATTGCATGTTATTCATTAATATGTATTTATTTCACTAGTTCTTATTGTTTCAAGGGAAAGAAAAATCAAGTAATCCCTAAACGTTCCACTATACTAGAATCTTTGCGTTGTCTCAAGAGCTCAGTAGTGTGGAAATAGTCAACTCATCTTCCTACCAATTTATGGGAAAGAACTGAAAATGAGCGAACCTCTGTCTTATTGTTCTGTGGGTTTCGAATTTATTCTATTTTGTTTTTGCAGTGCTGGGGATCAAACTGAGGGCTTTGTGCATGGTAGGCAAGTGCTGTAGCACTGAGCTACACCCAGGCCTGGTTTGGAGTTTGATGCTCAAGAGAGAAGCCCTGCACAGATGCGTCTAAAACAGAACCAGACACACACCCACACCCACACCCACACCCACACACACACACGCATATGTTCTTCCTGTTGTTCCCCGCCATTGTCGGAACACACCTCTCCCTCCTAGCACGAACACAGAAGAGTGAGAAAGGAAATTTTCCAAGTGGGTAAAGAGCCTGCTGAGCATCAAGAGCCCAAGCCTGTCTTCACATCGCTGCACCGTTCATCCCCGTGACAAGCTCTGTGTCACTGTGGCCCGCCTCCACATGTGCCCCATGAGCCCTTCTCCTGTGTCTCGTATGGGGTTAGCTGCTACGACAAAAGACCCAGGGCCACAGCAGCTCACACCTATGAACTTGATTTCTCTCTCAGGAATCCAGAGGCTGAGGGCCAGTAGCGGTTCTGACACAACCCTGTCAGCCACTAGTGACCTCTGTCCTGCTGCACCTACGTCCCCCGGCATCGCCCTTTCTGCATTTTTCGTCCCTGGGACAAGGGTACATCTTTATATCCCCAGGACCTAGGGCAGGGCCTGACATAGTTGAGTCATTGAACAAGGAGTGAATGGGGAATGTAGTCTAACTTCCAGCAAACCAAACCCAGACCAAGGCAGGAGGAAAAGAAAATTAAAGAGGAGCAAGAATTGAGGACACGCTGACAGGGTCAGCTGGAACAGTTAACAGTGAAATCCAGGTCGGGGGGTAGAGGGTGAGAATGAGCCCACTTCCCTGGGGCCAGGGCTTTGGGGATAGGCGTAGGGCAACTAAAGGACAAGGACCAGGGGGCAACTGAGGAGGCAGCATCAGAGGGGGTGGTTTCAGGGTTTGAGAATCTAGGGATAAAGCAATTTCGTAAAAAGCGAGTCCCGAGTATGCCCAAGGTATCACGGTGGGTGTTGGCAATGCCTAGGGCAGTGGTGGTGAACCTACGGCATGGCCTGCATGCCGCAGTGGGCTATCTGTATCATTGAAAGCTCTAAAAGATTCATCATCACTGGCCTAGGGCATGAGATGGAGTCCATTTGCAGGAGTTGGGAGACATTTCCATTGATGAGTGCGGTGGGGACTTGAAAAGTGACATGACCGGGTGGCATGGACTCCCATCAGGGAAGGGATGGTCAGGGGTGCTGGGGGACAGGGACATGTACGAGGAGGAGGCCTCCCTCCGGGCTGGGCCTCCATGCAGGGGAATGTGGCCTTCCTCCCATGGGAGAGTGAGTAGGACAGGGCCAAGCCCCAGCTCCAAGAGAATGGACGGAGTTCCAGGCAGTGGCTGCTGATGTGAGGGAACTGCTAACATTCCAGAAATTCCAGGGCAGTTGTTGAAAAGGTTGGGCCAGGAAAAAGTCGATAAACGGAGGTGTGTGGACTCCATGGGGTTGAGAGACTATTGATCAGGAGGACAAAGGCGGGAAGTTGGGACTTGGGAGTGGTGGCCATGGGTTGTGTATGGATGTATGGACCGGCTCCAGCATGCCAGATGGTGTCACAGTGCATTGGATCACAGGTAGCTGTTAAAATGTGTGTGTGTGTGTGTGCGCGCTTGCTTTCTTATAAGGATTACATGTTTTCTTTAGGTCAGAAAGCACTGCCAGTGAACTAATTCTTCCAAGATGGCGGTGATCTCATTTTTGCAGTTCTTTATTTGTGTAGCTGTAAAATGCGGGACAAGCGTCCCTGGTCTCCCTCTGTGGTGCTCTTCCTGCTCAGCTGTTATGCGAGTCTTCCCTCCAGTACATTCATCACCAGCCAAGAGCTGAAATCATCACGATGGCCAGTTACCTCAGCAGCGGGATTTGCCAACAGTGTCACAGGTAGAAAAGCGCAGTAAAGCGGAGCGCGCTGGTGAGGTTTTGCGCGACGACTAAGATGCTGCTTGAGGATGTATGGCACATGCTCGAGGGGCTGTTGGCTTCCTCTTCCCCAGCAGCTTTTGTCACCTGAGCACTGGGGGCTGCTTGTCCTGTGGGCCATTTGAACCCTGTAGGGTAGAGTTCTCAGCTGTGGCTGTCATCAGTTGCCCAGGGAGCCTTTAAAAACATCCGTGTTCAAGCCCACCCAAACCTATCAAATCAAGCAGAACAAACATCACTAAGAAGAGTGAAGATATAACTTGCTAAATACTAAAAGAGGTACATATATAGCCTCTTAACCATAAGTGAGATATGCTTTTAAATTACAAGTGTCAGTTTCCACTTGATATTTTTGTCAACTGTTTTGAAGTTCCTCAATGCGAGTGCTTTTTTACCTGTTGATGCTTCTTTGGTATGCTTGGAAGATGGTAGAGTCTCTGTTCTTTGAATTTATGTGTATAAATAATTACATATTTGGTTAGTTTTCTGTGATGTGGGAGCCTTAGGACAAAGCCCCAGAGAAACAAGGGGAATGGGGTGGTTTTCATACTTGGTTTGGTGCAGAGCAGTCGGTCCTGCACAAGTCAGAGACAGGGCTCTGACCCAACAAGAACAAACGGGGAGCTTGGCCAGGCCTGTGGGTTCAGCTCCTTCTTGACACCGGTATCTTGGGGGATGTGGATGTTCCTCTCCTCGGGGCATAGGAAGGGCCGTGCCAGAACAAAGCCCTGTGCCTGGTTCCGGGAAGAAGGGGGGAAAGTGAGGGTGACTTCCTGCTTCTGCTGCTCTCGCATGCGAAGGAGCCATATTTTGGGGTAGCATACCCTGCAGCCCATCCGTGGGAAGCCAGCTCCCTCTGTCTGTGAGTGGACTGGCCCTGGGTACCCTCCTGAGTTCTGAGAGACTGCTCCCTGGGGCTTTCCTTTCACTGAGGACCAGGGACCTCAGAGCCCTGAGCTATGTTCCCTGTCCTCTGTGTGGTCAAAGTTCTCCACACTGGGGCTTCTGAAGACTGGGCCAAGTCATTGTAACCACAGAACCAAACCCAAGAGGGTGGGCGCCAGCAGGTGGGAGTTTAACATCCCTTTAAAGTTTGTACATCCCTTTAAAAACTTAAACGCGCACATGTCCTTTTAAATCTAGAATCTGGTGTACTCTGAGTCAAGCACGGCTGTTACCACCATCTTTCAAATGAGGAAACTGAGGCACGGTGCTGTTAAGAGACCATCCTGTTGCTTTTGCTGGCCATCCCAGAGAACAGGGGGACTTGAAGCGAGACCTGCTGGGTTGGAGGGAGGCTGTGAGCATTGGAGCCCCATGGCCGGTCCTTGGGAACCCGAGTGCGCAGGTAATTGGACAAAGGCGCTAAGGTGACTGTTATGGGATATTTGTCATGGCTTCATTTAGTCATTCAAGTACTGAGGCAGCTCGCTTACCTTCACAGAAGCTGTTCCGCTACCACCTCAAGCGTCCCGCCGCCCCTCCTGACCTGCCACCTACTCCGTCCTCTTGCTAGCCTCTTCACAGCCTGTAAGGGTTCTTGGTTTATCAGCTGTTAGCCTGGCTGCAGTGTAAGTTCCATATACGCAGGGAGTTGTTCTCTCCATACCTAAACTAGCAGCTTGGGCATAAAGCATTTTCAGTAAATTTAGCTCTTGAATGAAATGAATTGATTAATAGCAAAAAAACAGGGGAAATTGGAATCTTTTTTTTTTTTTTGTACTGGGGATCGAACTCAGTCCTTGCTCTTGCACAGCAGGCGGCAAAACCACTGAGCTAAATCCCTGGCTCGGAAATTGAAATCTTGATCCTTTGGGGCTTGCTGAGGTAGATGATGACATACCCACACAACAGAGGACTCTGCAGATGTTGCAAGTGTTTGCGTAGGACATGCCTACATGAAGAGGAATGTTGCTGCCTGTCGCTGAATGCAAAAGACAGGTGGCAGGCGGCATGTAGAATGGGACTCCTGCATCTGTGAGGGCTCCTGACCCAGCCACGGAATCTGAGCTGAGCAAGTTCAAGGAGGAAACTAAGCTGTTCATTAAGTCTCCTGGGGAAAGCACCCATCCCCAAGGTCAAAGGCGCAGATTGGAATCCTAGCTAGCTGTGGCAGCTCATGCTTGGGAGGCTGGGGCAGCAGGACTGAGCTCGAAGCCAGCCTGAGCTACATAATGAGACCCTGTCTCAAACAAAACAAAAATGAACACACACAAAGACGAGTCCTGAGGTGTGAGTTCTGCCCATCTGAACCGGAGGCAAGCTGTGGAGCCTCCTGCCAAGTCTGACCTTTCTGTCCTTCAGCAGCTGTGGGCAGCAGGACCTGTGCTGGCTCCGCTCAGCACTGTCGTGAGGGCAGCGAGACTGCAGTGTGCTTTGCAGCTAAGCTGGCGTGTTCGGCAGGCTGGGGTTTGACATGGGACATTCTAATGGATGACGGGGTCATCACAGGTGGAACTCATCTTAAGTCAGGGAGCACTGATGCGTTTCTCACCAAGGCCATTGGCGTTGGGCGCGGTTGGGACCCCCTTGTCCTTCCGGTCAACTGACCACACAGCGCTAGGTGTTAAGTTGCCACTGGCACTGTGGGGTGACTTGGGCCTCTGGTTTGGCCCTGTCTTCTTCCAAGGCTCACTAATCTTGCCATTTTGCGGGGACAGGCCTTTCTCCCCTCTGGGCTCTCCACGGATAGCTGCAAAGCTTGGCTTCTGCCCTGAAATCCCCCTCAAGCAGCAGCTGGATGTCAACAAAGTCATTGCCCACCAAGGTTTCAGGCATAGTCTAGCAATTGACTAGGTGTACAGCAAAGGCCAGATTCAAAGAGTTTTACATTTTCTTTATACTTCCACTTTTTGCATATCCTCTTTGTGTAGTAAAGAAAAAAATCCTGGTTTTCCTTGCCACTCTGTGCTGTGACTCAGGGTTAACAGGGCACTGGTAGGAAGGACCTTAATGCTCCTGAGGCCCCCACACGCGTTGGGACGTGGGGCAGCATTCCTTCCACTCCCTGCATGTCCAGCTGCCTCTCCGGGCAGGACGGCCAGCCCCAGAGGCCCCGTCTTCATACTGCTGGAGGGTGCAGGTTCGCTTTGACACCCGCATAGGGAAGCAGCGAGCATCCACACATCTGTTCCGCTGCAGTACATCTGGTGCCGTTCCAGGCCAGCTCTGCCGGGAGCCTTTGCAGGGTCTGGCAAGGCTGGGCCTCTGCCCTGGAAACCCAAGTCCTCTGTGCTGCTGGGCATCTGGCTCGCCACACAGGAACTGAACCTGCTTGTTCTCACGTTAAACGCACTGTGAAAATTTACTGGGCGCAGAGAGAGGAAAGAAAAATCCAAGTAGTCTTGCAGTGCACCTGGTTGGCGTCAGTGAAGGAGTGGAGTTGACATGAAGAGCTGCCAAAGGGAAAAGGTGGGCAAGGCAGGGGGAATCTAACGTGGCGCCAGCCACGGCACTCCAGGGGGCAATTCGCACCAGAGGACGAGGGCCAGGACCGGTGGGTGCCGGGACACGATGCGTGCAGCCGCCTCCTCCACCACAACTGGCTGCCTCCTGTCCCCTTGGACCTCAGAGCTGCCCCTACCAAACCATGCTCCCTGAGCACTTCCCAATTTGCTTTTTAAACGATACAGTGTCCTGGTGCCCTTCATCGTCCTCCATTCTTCAAGTTTTCCACCTTATATTGTTTGCTTTTCCTGGTTCATTTTAGAAGTGAAATAGATGAACAGAGTGGGAAAGTACCATCCTTTAAGAGACTGATAGATTTGCCACCTAAAAGAAACAGAGACTTTTTTAGTTACAGTTTTCTTTGGGAAATAATTAGGAAGTAAGACAAACAAAAACAAATATATTTTTTTAACGGTCAGCTACTATAAAATGAGATCATGAGTGTAGATTTGAATAGCAGTAATCAGAATATGTGAAGATAGAACCAACTAGTAGTAGTTTTCTTTCTTTCTTTCCTTCTTTCTTTCTTTGTGTGTGTATTGTGGTACTGGGAATTGAACCCATGGCCTTTGCACTGAACTACATCCCCAGCCCTTTTTAAATTTTTATTTTTCCACTTTGAGACAGAATCTTGCTAAGTCACTAAGTTGCCCAGGCTGGGCTGGAACTTAAGATCCTCCTGCTTCAGCCTCCTAGAGTGCTGGGATTACAGACATGCACCATCACACCTGTCCAAACTGGCAATATTTTGTGGGGGTCTCTTTTTATTCCTTTTTAGTTTTAGAGCCTCATCTACTTTAAAAGGGGTTTTTGAGAATTGTTATCCCTTTTCACACACCTGCAGGATCTATCTCTGTCCCCTTTTCCTGCCACACACAGCTTACTGCATGACCTGAGTTCTGTCCTGGCTGCAGGAAGACTCATTTGTGCTCTAGCAAATCTAAAGAGTCCATGTGGGGTGCTGCCTGGCCACACAGGCTAAGGCCTGCTTGGGACAACAGGAAATCAAGGACTTCATCCTGTAGTCCTTGGAAGTTACTGTTAGTTGGCTTCGCTTCATGGCAAGGCTGCTTGTGCCCTGTGGTTAGAAGCATATCCTTCTGATGTACTTTTTTTTTTTTTTGATACCAGGGACCTTGAGTTTGCGAGTCAGGAGGCGGAACCACTGAGCTAAATCCCCAGCCCAGAAGTGTATCCTTCTATCTGTACACTTTTATAACCTCCACATTCTTTGTGTCAACACCTTGGCCAATTGTTGTTGAAGCAACTGTCCTGCAGATAGGAATCTTCCAGCTCCAGTGTGGGCCCACGTTCAAATCTTACCTTCCACAGCCTGGAGAGGCCAAGCTCACCACCAAAATTTAGTGATGGGCAGGGAGACAGTCGTTCTCCTCCACAGAAGTGAAAAGCCTTTTGCATTTAAAAGAAAAAAAATCAGTTCTTGCTCTTTGCATGAGGAGACAGTTGGGATCCATTTTCAGCCTTGTACCTCAAGCTGGCTTGAGGGCTACAGGAAGTCAGTCGCCAAAACATGTCATGAGCATCATTCTAAAACTGCTCAAGTGGGGACAGGTGACAGGGCTGTCATCGGTGCATGTCTAGAACCACAGCATGGCTGCTCATTAAATTACGAACCGAATGCTCTTGATTTGCCAGTAAGAGAATGAAAGGCCGGGCCCTGCCCTGCCCGGGACCCATGCACCTGCAGCAGTGCGCTTCCCTCGTGGTGGAGAAAGGTAGGTGCCAGAGTCCTTGGATAAGGAAACTGCTTTTGCTTGTTTACTTTGATTCTCCCACGAAGACCTCGACCCAGCAGGAGGGCTTTTAAACCAAAACAGTTAATTATGTCCTCTGTCCTCTAACCTGGGGAAGTCAGGAAACAAATGCAGGGAGAGGGAGAGCCAGCCCTGCTGGGGCGCACATTGTACCTGCTGGAGAAGGGGGCCTGCCCCCCGTCCCCCAGGGCCAAGGTGGCAAGGACTGATTAGAAGGTGCAGCAGGGGAGGTGGCTGCCCCCCCCGCCCCGGCTCTGCTGTGCCCCTCCCACCTCCATGACAGTGCCTGGGACCGAGTCCCCAGTCAGAATCCTGGGTGCCAGCACCCACCCCAGAAATGGAACCCAGCAGCCGAAGGGCTGAGGACCTCCCAGGACAAGAGTGGGACTGGGGGCAGGAAGGACTTCTCGGGGACTGCTGACCCCCCATGTGCAGCCAGGGCACAGGGCCGCTTCCCAGAAGCCCCTTTCCCACCAGACTGCACTTGCTTGTCTGGCCTTCACCGACAGCCCTCTCTCCCGACTTCTAAGTCCTGGGCTGTCCCCGCCCCTTGGACACTCCATCTCCTTCCTGGCTTAAGCGAGGATCCCGCCTTCCCGAGATTCATCTCTACAGAGCACCCATCTGCCTTCTTTAGAAGTATTTTGCTGTTGTTCTGTTTTGTTGAGATGGTCTCTCTATGTAGTTCGGGCTGGCCTTGAACTCACTATGTAGCCCAGGGTAGCCTCAAACTTATAGACCTCCTTGTGCCACCCAGCCCGGCCCATGTGCCTTTTAATTCCCTCTTCCTGCTTCCGCCCTTGACCATTTTTGGCTCTCTACTGCATGCTGCCCTCCTTTTCTGTGCCTGTTGAAACCCTGCTCTGTCCGTAGGTCAGCCCCAGCCTCAGGCTCCCTCCCAGCCCCACACCTCAGCGGACGTGCTGCCCCTACCCTTGAGTTCCAACAAACAAACAACAGCCGACTTCCTGGAGTTCAGCTGGGAGTGACTTATATAGTGTGTCTCCTCCCTACACCCCCACCCCTGTCCCCAGCACCTGGTGTAGTAAGTAGCATTTCATTAATCCCTCTCTTAAAGCTAAAACTGTAAATGTGCCAGGCCAGGGTCATCATGCAGAAGGCAAGCATGGTGCTTAGGAAGATTTCAGAATCACATTCTTTTTGTTCGTATGTTTTTGAGACAGAATCTTACTTTGTAGTTCAGGCTGGCCTTGAACTGACTGTGCAGCACGGCTAATCTCAAGCTTGCTGTGATCTTCCTGTCTCAGCCTCCTGAGTGCTGGCATTACAGGTGTGCACCACCAGGCCCTGCTAGAATCATAAACATTCTTAAAAGACAGACCTCTAGGTTATCTAAATATTTTCAAGTATCTGGATCTTTGGCCTGATCCTCTCATCACATGCAGGTGGCCTCTCTTCAGGGGAGGCTGAGACACCCAGTTTCCCCACTGCAGCAGCCCGCCTGGAGCAGACCCAGCGCCTGAGTCCACAGGGCTTCTGCCATCCCACTAGAAACTGGAAGTTGTGGTGCTGCCCCACTGGCGGAGAAGCAAGGAGAAGAAGATGGTTGGGAGGAGCCTCGAGGTTGCATCTTCTGGAGCTCCCCAAATCCCAGCGTCAAGGTTGCCGCTGGTCAGGAACAAGGCCACGGAGAGCTATGCTGGGGGCTTTGTGTCTCTTAGGGCACGTGTGCAAAGCATACTTCAGAGCACACTAGCAAGTCCCATTTAACAGGAGGATAAAAGGCATTGGCTGCAACCCCTGGCCCTCAGTTTTGGGTTTAAGCCACCTCAGAGGCCCCTGACGGTGTCTGTCGAGGGCCTCAGAGAGACCTCAAGGCCTGGCACATAGAGTCGTGGGAAACCCTTCTGGAGGAGGAAGGGGAAGGTAAGGTAAAAAAGAGAAGAGAGCATAGTTGGTGGCACATGCCTGAAATCTCAGCACTTGAGAGGCTGAGTCAGGAAGATTATCCCAAGTTTGAGGCCAGGCTGGGGTATATAGTGAGTTCAAGGGCAGCCTGAACCACATATCGAGAACCTGTTTAAAAACCACAACCAAAACAAAATAAAGAGAAGAAGAGAAGGGAGGAAGGGGGTAGACAGAGCTCTGGCCTTAGGGCAGCAGACACCGCCCCCTCACGAGGCCGCGGGGGGGGGGGGGGGGCAGAGGCAGTGAACCCTTCTTTCTGCCAGAGCTTTCTCCTCCCAGGGAACTACCACTGTATTTCAATGAAAAATTGAAAGCACAAAATAAAAATATCATAGCCCCCTACCTCACACCATATACAAAATTACAGAGTCCACCAAAAAAATGTTTACATCAGGAAAAGAAAAGCTTGTATGAATATTTTAATACTAAATTTATTGAGCCATCGTGAGAGTCATACAAGTTACCTTTGGCCTCTATAATTACAAGAGGTGCTCGGGGTGGTGGCCATGGGCTTCCAGACATTTATTTATTAGCGATAAGTGTGTACACATTTTTTTGGCAGACTCTGTATATACTCAAAACATAAATATTAGCGGCAAACTGATAAAATTCCTAGAGGAAGTCATAGTCACAGACCTGTGGGAAGTGGTCTCAAAATGATAGCAAATGCATGAAGAACAACAACAACGAAAGATAGATAAATTGGACTTCAGCAACAGTGTAACTTTTGCTTCATAGAATGCCATTAAGAAAGTGAAAAGACAGCCACAGAGCAGAGGAAAATATTGCAAAGCATTTCTCTAACAAGGATTTAATACCCAGAATACTTAAAGAACTCTTAGCTAACACAACAAAAAAAGACAACCCAGCTCAAAAGTGGGCCAAGAGTTCAATAGACATTTCTCCAAAGAAGATACACACCGGGCATGGTGGTGCATGCCTATTTTCTCAGCACTCTGGGAGGCCGAGGCAGGAGGATTGCAAATTCAAGCCCTCCTGGGGCAGTTGAGTGACTTAGCAAGACCTTATCTCAAAATTCTGAAAAACTAATATATAGCTCAGCTCTGAGCTCCTGGATTCAGTCCCCAGTGCAAACATGCATACACATATACATGGAGGAATAAAAAAGAAAGTAACGGGGGCCAGGGATTTAGCTCAGTGATTCAGCTGCCTGCCTCACAAGCGCAAGGACTCGAGTTCGAGCCCGGTACCAAAAAAGGAGAAAGTAACCAGTGTTGGTGAGGATGTAGAGATATCAGACCTGGTACATTCCAGTGGGAGCATAAAATGGGGCAGGTACTGTGGAAAAGTTTGGTAATTCCTCAAAAGCTATAGAATTACTGTCTGTCCTACTGTGACTCATACCTGCTCCAAGGTTTGCGCTCAAAAGAACTGAAAAGAGAGACTCAAAGAGCTACTTGTATGCCTGTGTTCATAGAAGCATTACTCAGAAGTGTCTGTCAGTAGACAGACAACAAAATGGTATGTCTGCTCTCCAATGGAATATTACAGAGCCACAAAAAGGAAGGAATGTGGATATATGCCACAATGTCAGTGAACCCGGAGAAGGTGCTATTCTGAATTAAGCCAGAGCCAAAGAATATTATACAGTTTCACCCATGGGAAATATCTAGAGTAGGCAAATTCATAGAAGGTTGATTAGAGATTACCAGGAATTGGGGGTGAAGAGAATGGAGAATTGTTGGTTAATGGAAGAAGAGTTTCTGTTGAAAGTGATAAAAAATAGGGCTAGGGATGTAGTTCAGTGGTACAGTGCTTGCCTAGTGTGGGTGAGGCCTTAGGGTCAATCCCCAGCCCAGCAAAATTTTGTTGAGGGCAGAGTACTGAGCATTGAACCCAGGGCCTTTGCACTGAGCCACACCACAGCCCATTTTTGCTTTTTGAGGCAGAGTCTCACTAAGCCACTGAGTTGCCCAGGCTGGACTCGAACTTGTGATCCTTCTGCCTCAGCCTCCCAGAGTGCCAGGATTATGGGTGTGCCCAACAAAAACAAAAAAATTTAGAATGGAAAGTTTATATTTTACCGAGCACACTGCTTGGCAGTGAAGAGGAGCCACTGGCCTTTGCTGCAACACGGATGAAGCTTGAAACATTGTCCTGGGTCAAAGGAGCTGGTCGCAGAGAACCACATACTGCATACCTCCATTTCTAAGTCCCACAAAGCACACTACAGACAGAAAAGTACACTGGTGGTACCCTTCTTTTTATTTTGAGGCAGGGTCTCCCTATGTAGTTCAGGCTGAACGTGAATTCAGTGTGTAGCCCAGGCTGGCTTCAAATTCATGGCAGTTCTCCTGCTTCAGCTTCCCGAGGGCTGGGATTACAGGCCTGTGCCGCCACACTCATCTATTAGTTGTACACATTAAATGGCTGAGTTGGATGTTGTGTGAACTTTGTCTCATTAAAGCTGTTATCCCCCCCAAAGACATCGAAAGCTAAAAATAATCTTCCCCAAATTATTTCCTACAAATAACAAGTAAAATAAAGTTCAAGTGGTTAATTTTAAACTTTTTATCATTAAAAAATATTCAAATGTATACCAATGTAAAGGTAATAGTGTAAAGAGACCACATACATGTGTCAGTCAATTCCAAAAAAAATCAACATTTTGAGGTACCTTTAAAAAAATTTCCTCAGTCTTACTACAAAAAATTTCAAACATCAGAAAAGCTGTTACCCATATACTCACCCGCTTTATTTTCCCATGAACATCCTACTCTCCCTGCTTTAACCTATGTCTCTCCATCCATCTCTCCTATCCATCCTTAAATTCATCCTACTGCCTTTTATTTCTTTCAGAGTAAGTGGCAGACAGTAGTACATTTCCTCTTAAATACGCCTGTGTGCATATTATTAACTAGAAGTCCATATTTGTTTACAGTTTTTTGGTTTGCTTTTGAGTTGAAATTTATATACAGTGAAATGCACAATTTAAAGTCTATATTCCATGATTTTTAACAAATGTAAAGGCTTTTATGACCCAAAGCTATTGTTCCAACAGCTTTAAAAAAAAAAAAAAAAAATATATATATATATATATATATATATATATATATATATATATATATTTTGATACCGGGGATCGAACTCAGGTCCTTGCGCTTGCGCAGCAGGCGATGAAACCACTGAGCTAAATCCCCGGCCTCCTTAAAAATATTTTTAATTGCTCAGGTACCTTCAAAATAAATTCTTTTCATAGATATTTGTGTTTTAGAGCTGTGTTTTGTAGAGCTTTCTTTTTCCCAGTTAATCTCTGAAGGCCCCAAATTCCAATTACATCCTATCAGCTTCCCGTTAGACACACCTGAGTCTTCTTCATCCTCTGAATGAAAGGTGATTTTGTATTTTTACTATAAACCTGTGTTGTAATGTACCTTTCATGATTAATTAACATCAGAAACTTTGCTTTACCCAAATCCACGTTCTCAGAGTGAACAGGATGTCCAGCATGTAACGGCTTGTACAGTGAACCAAGGCGTGAAATTTTAAACCAGTTAACACAGGATGTGTTCAATATCATACATTTTCTCTTTTGTGGAAGCAAGCAAACCAAGCTTTCTTTTGCACGAGAGAAAAACCAGGGGATAGAAAGTCAGCTCTCCAACCTCACCTGACGAAACACATCACCACTGGACAAGAAACAGATTTTATTTGCTTTTTCAACACAGTCTCTATGACAATCTCTGAATCATTATTATAATTTTGATACATTTATAAGAAAAATCCGGTATTTACCAGCGATGACTTACTTTATGTTACAGGCACTCTGTTTTTCAAATATAAATATATAAAAAGCAGTCGTGTAAAAAAGGAGATCCTGAAATGAAAAAATTCAGACAGAGTTTATTTTAAACCAGACTTGACTCCAAAATGTTCATCATTTTCATAAAGATACCGACAGCAGGGCCTTCTCAAAAGTGGGGCCACTCCATGACCGAAGCCACTTCATACACGAGGTGAAGTGGAAATGAGATCAGGTGGGCGAATCTAGAAAAGAGAAGAATTTACACGTGTTTCTAAATATATGGCGTGGCGACTTGCCATTTGCAGGATGAAAACATTAAACATATGTAGCAGATATCATATATACAATCTATTAAATCGCAAATGCAGTGCATCTCCCTGGAGTCCAGGAAGTCCTTCCTGCTTCTTCATCGCCGAACCCCGGCTGGGCCGTGTTGCTCTCTCCTGGCTCCTGTTGCACGCAGGGCTTGTCTTTGTGATTTCCTCCGGAACCGCTACACATTAACATTCAAGATTTGGGGAGGGAGCTGGAATTTGAAGGGCAAGGTGTTAACTCAGATGTTATGAAACTGATAATGCTACTATTTAAGGCACTTATTTGTGTGTGTTTATACTTTGTCGTTGTAGAAATAAACCCAAGGGGCTGCTTTCGGTGTCTCGATCCTCTTTGCCTCTCGTGTCCTGTCTGTCTCATCCTATCTGACAGTAGAATTGATGCCGCTCTAATCCCTGGAAGTTTGGAACTAATGAACTGACTGCTGAGCTGCTGCCACGGCGCCTGGTCCCAAACTATACTGTACTTCACACTCGATTTATTCTCCAGATGGGAGACTGTGCCGCCCTGCCGCGAGGGACCACCTCTTCCACTGGAGTGTAAAAGTGGACGGATGTTGTTTTCTTTGCCGATTTGATCATTCTGAGCTAGAAACTTGCAAGGATGATTAGTTATTAGCTTTAATGGGTACCGATGGAACCAACTGCAGCCATATTTTCTCCTTTAATTTCGGAGTCTGCCGGTCTTGGTGATGGTTGATTTATCCGCTTTCTGACGTCACCTGAGCGTGTCTCCTCTGCAGGTGACAGGAATCCAGCCTCTGAAATCAGAGCACGCCTTGGTTCCTGGCCCAGACACAGTCACATAATATGGTGGCTTATGGATAAGGACAAGTTTATTAGCTCTCGGTCCACTGCACCGACAGCCCATGGCACGAAATATCGATCGGGTGCGGGAACTTTGGGAACACCATGTTTTAGAATCATTCTTAGAAGATCCTGAGCTCTGCCAACCATCTCTGAGACCTCCGCAAAGTCTGGGCTCAAACCCAATGCAGCACGGACGACGGCAATTCGTCTCTTCAGAGCTCTCCTGGAACTATGGATAAAGGCCCTAATTCCATTACTCTGTCTTTTCCAGCTTGTCGGATCTCAGGGGGGCAAGTTCATTCCACAGTGAGGACGCTTCCACAGGCTGCCCTGCAGCGTGGCCTTGAGAACACAGTCCCCTCCCACCCTCAGTGGGAACAACCCACCTTGCTTCCAGGATTCGAGATCCCCCAAAGGTCTTCCTCCAGTGGCTTCTTTACTTCCTTTTCCTCTGTCCCCAGGAGGCTTGTCCCTCCCCGAGGCCCCAGCAGGTCACCCCGAGAGTCGTCTGAGAGATGGCGCCTCTGCTGGGATGGGCCAGAGAAACAGACAAGGGAAACATGGGGGTGAAAAGATGGAGACGAGAAAGCAGGCATGATGGTGGGCACAGAGCGAGAGGGAGAAGATGGAAGGAACAGAACTTCCTGCTTTTCGCAACTGGGTAGACTGTGACTCTCACCGAACACCGGACGCTGAACTTACTGGTTCTTAGAAACTGCCTTCATTCATTTCAGACCAACAGATGGCATGGGTGTGTTTGCTAGCACAGCAACATGTTTCACCATTAAAATACCAAAAAGGGAAAAAGAACCGACGTGCCTGTCGGTTGGTGTAAATTCATGAAGTTGTTGGGTATTTTGGGATCCAGACCAGACGGATGCACACTTGGTTTATGTAAATCAAAACAAGCAACAGCCCATGAACAAGGGCATCTCGTGGCAATGTACCTCCAAAGCCATTGTCTTCTTTTGGAAAGGTGCAGAAGGATGAAGTGGAAAGAGCTTGGCTTTAATTCTGAGCCAAAATTAAAAAGCCCAATAAAATGCTGAGCATTCACTGCTCATTATAACATGAAAAGTACTAATCAGATTATGCCCAAAATTGGAGTTAGGGACTTCATTTGCAGCCAATTTCACAAGGGCTGAATTTTCTTAAGTAAACCGGAATGTGCCGAAACCATGGCGATCTGACTCAAGATAAAATTCACAAACAGGACTAGAACACGAGCTTTGAACAAACAGTCCCGTTCACATCCAAGGGAAACAGAAAAACAGCTCAGAGGTCAGATGCTGTGTGACACCAGCATTAACAATTTAGGAAGCTGGTGTTGCCAGGGAGCGTGTGCTGCTGAGCACACAGCAGATTACAGCAGAGGGGAGATGACAATCCAGTCACTCCAGCTTCAGGGGGCGTCTCAGCCTCGCTGGTCTTCTGAGTTCCCTTCTATTTTCCATTTACTCTGTCTTAATAGACCCTTTGCAAGGCTGACTTTTTTGTTTTTGTTTTTCTATGAGTGTGGTACTGGAAAATGAACCCCAGGCCTTCAGTCTGAGCTACATCCCCAGCCATCTGCCTATCTGTCTATCTAATTTTGAGACAGATTCTTACCGAGTCACTTAAATTGCCAGGATGGGCTTGAGTTTGTGATCCTCCTGCCTCAGCCTCTCAGACTGCTGGGATTATAGGCGTGCACCACCACGCCTGGCTAAGGCTGACTTGCTGCTGAAAGAGAACTTGGAAGTTAGAATGTTTGCAAAGTGGAGAGATCCAGGGTTGATAGCTGTCTGGGTCTCCCAGGCCATGGATCTGATGGCCCATGCTACCAGAGAGAGCATGAAGCTTTTCTCCTGCAGCTCGAGAGGGCCTGGCACCCATGACGCTGAGCTAACGTTTGCCTTCGCTTTCCTGGATTCCCATCCAGCGGCTGTAACGAGTGTTGGTAGAACACATGGATGAGGAGCTTTATAGTGGTGGAGTGGCCAAAGGTGTGATGTAGAAGCACACTGTTGGTTGTTACACTCCTGACTTTCGGTAGCACAAGCTCCCTCTTGCTTTTGTCTAAGCTTGGCCTAATTATTGGTGGCCAGAGTGCTACAAATCAGAATTCCACAGAGATGCCCTGCACTGGTCCTAGGTAATGTTTCCATCTGACCTGACAACTCTGAGCTACTGTTTCCTCACACACACCACTTAACTCAGACCACATTTGGAAGTAGGTCGTAGACCTACATCCGTCTGGTTTAACTCTCCCGTCCTGGCTTGTCTCCTGCATTGGACTGAGACTCCATATTGGCTTACATAATGCTTTCTTGTCCCTTCTTTGGTTTGCTATTTTCCTAGATAATCATTGCTATTGAAACGTCAGTATAGTGTTAAAACTTAAAAAAAAAAACCACTCCTCAGCAGTGAGCAGCTTTAAAGTTTTATTAGTGCCATAAAAACCCTTCCCACATGAAACTACTTTTGATAAGCATTTGCTCTGACAATGCGAATTTGTGGAGGGCTGTTGGCAGTGGGAGGAATTCGGTTTTGAAACTGAAATTGGCAGGAAGTGATGGCTCCCGGTGCTTTCTTTCTCCTGACACCAATCCCCTCTCAGGGCACCTTTCTGTCCTCCATTCCACCTTCATTCTCCCCAACCCAACCCCAATAAAGAGCATATTTGGACTCATATGGTTTTTCATGGGATAATTCAAATACTGAAGCAGAATTTCAACCTTTCAGCTTTTCTTAACTGTGGAGCAAAGTCTGTCAAATCAAAGGGGAAAAAAATGTATTTGCTAAGTATTTCACAAAGGGATTCCCTGGTACTGTTGTTGCCATCCACCTGAATAAGTGGGACATTTTCTTGTAATGTGGAGTGTCACATTCCTGCGAGCTCCTTCTTAATTGAATGTCAAGATGCAACTCAGTTGCAAAAAATAAAACAAGTGAGTAAAAAAACATATACATGGAGAAAAGGAAAAAGAAATCTTTATTTTTTACCCCCCAAATGTGAATAGGCTGACAGATGAGCCCGCCATGATCCAGATGTCTTATATTTATTAAATGAGAACATTCCAGTTAAAGAACTTAGTTAATGCCCGATCAATAAATAATTGCCTATTGTGCCTTCCCACTTGGAAAGGAGTAGTGACGAGCAGGATGCCATGGCTGTGTCGTGGTAGATCTCAACCATGAGAAAGCCACCTCGAATGAAGTCTAGAAATCAGAGGTTCATCTGCCAGATTGGGTGACTTTTCAAATATCACTTTTATGATAGACAGGAAATTTGAGATCTAATAATGGTGTCGAGACTCTGAATCCTTGAAAAGTTCACTTCTGTTCCTCTTCATAATCAAACTAAACTTAGAAGTCCATTTTTATCAACACTTACAGAATGAAGCTCGATTGAAAATAGTAAAAACTCTTGAAGACTTTGATCTGGGCCCAGCTGAAAAGTGTGTGCGAGTCAGCTCGGTGTCCAGCGGCCTGGCCGAGGAAGACCTGGCAGCTGTTCTGCAGTCCCGGGTGCTCCCTTCCAGCCTGATGCTCCCCAAGGTGGAAAGTCCTGAAGAAATCCAGTGGGTGAGTAGAATGCTTTGCTCTGAGACTCAGGTCAGCTGGCCAGTGTAACAGCAGAAAGAAGGACTGGGTACCCTTGGGTTTTGATTTGGGTTGGTGGTTTTTTCCAGTACTGGAGATTGAACCCATGGTCTTCATTCCAACTTTTTGATTGTTTGTTGTGAGACATGGTATTGCTAAGTTGCCCAGGAGGGACTAGAACTTACCATCCTCCTGCCTCAGCCTCTTAGAGTGCTAGGATTCCAGCCATGCACCACCATTCCCTTGATTTGGAAAGGGAAAATTCATACAAAGAGCAGAGAGGAAGGGAACAGCGACAGAAGACTGAGCGCAAGCAACCCTTCCCTCCTCCTAGTAACTGGCTTTTCCCAAGTATACCAGGGAACAGCTCTACTTTTGAAATGATGCTTCTGCTCCCTGATGGGATTTGAGGCTTGGACAAATCAGCCTCCCCGAAGCGCCCTAGAACAGTCCCTGGATAGGAGCCAGCCCTCTGTCCCTGCTCCTACCCCCGCTCCCGGGCCCAGGCCAAGGTTTCCACCCAGAAGAGCCATGACGTACACAGCCTTTGCTGAGCCACACTGAAGTCATCATAGGCCGCTGAGGACATGAGCTGTGTATGAAAAACTGAGCCAAAGTAAGGGACAAAAAGGTCACCTCTGGGGGCAGCTAGATGAATACACAGGAAGCTTTTAACTGGTGGTTTTAATTAGCAAAGATATTATTTCCTGAACAGCTCTCTAGTACGTCCTTTTTAAATTGCTGACAGGTGTGTTTGAGTTTCAGGACAGACTTTTCAGCCAATAAAAACGTGAAATGTAAAGTGGCTGGCACATCAAATTACTTAAGAAAGCTTTTGAAATAGGCCCAATTATACTATCATTGTTTTAACTGTGAAACAGTATGGGGGGGATAAATTTATTTAGGGGTTGCTATTATTCTGCAGGTCTCTGTTGAATGAAATACCATTTTATTTTGCTACTTCAGGGCGGAAGCTATGAGATTCGAGAGCTGGCTGTGTTTGTTGTCAGGGCGAGTGAGCAGAGGGTTCAAAGTGTTATCTCAAGGCCAAGAGTGGTGGCACATACCTGTAATCCTAGCACTTGGGAGGCTGAGGCAGAAGGATCTCCAAGGCAGCCTGGGCTACCTAATGTGTTCAAGGTTAGCCTGAACTCAGTAGTGAGACCCTGTCTCAAAAAATGAAAACAATAGGCCAGGGATTTAGCTCAGTTGTTCCGCCGCCTGCCTCACAAGCACAAGGTCCCGAGTTCGATCCCCAGTACCAAAAATATTTTTAAAAAGAAAAAAATAAATAAATAAAAACAATAACAACAACAAATATTATCTCGAAGGGTCTAGATGCAATCACAGCAAAACACTGAGTGGTTATAATACTAATAAAACTGCTCGCCTGCTTACTAAATCTGAATAGCTTGGACCTATTGTGTGCGACACAGGGGCCATCTGCCACATGGGGCTACTGTGCACTTGAAATGTGGTCCTTGAGGGCCAGGGATTTAGCTCAGTGATTTGGCTGCCTTCCTCACAAGCACAAAGTTCCAAGTTCCATCCCCAGGACCAAAAAAAAAAAGGTGGCCCGTGAGAACGGAATGTGCTACAAGTGTAAAATGCACACCTGATTTTGAAGACTTGGTGAGGGGAGAAGAATGTGAGTATGAACCACCTCGGTAATTTTTACATTGATTGCTCATTGAAATAATATTTTGGATCTACTAGGTGGAATACAAGATATTATGAAAATTAACTGGATCTGTCTCTTTAACTCTTTGACCACCCATAGCTATTAGGAATTTTAAAATTAAAAGCAGGGCATGGTGGCACATGCCTGTAATCCCAGCACTTGAGAAGCTGAAGCAGGAGGATTGCTGTGAGTTCAAGGCCAGCCTGGATTATATAGCAAGACCTCATCTCAAAAAAAACAAGAAAAGAAAATTTAAAGTCATACTTACAGATGCCCTTGTGTCTCTGTTGGGCAGCTCTGTGTTGGGCTCTTCTTAAAGACCTGTAGGGAAGGGCCAGTACTTATTACTAAACTGAGGTTCTCTCCAAGGTCACCCTGAAAACTGGGAGGTTCCGTGGGAGCGTGTTAGGGTCTTGAGGGCTCTGACTCCTCTGGGACATGTCTTAGGTTGATGGAAGTGGACAGAAGTCACCGTCCCTGTCAGGTCTCACCGGTGATGCCCGCTTATCTCCGGCATCACCCTTTATCATAGAGGGGACCCAGCCCAGCCTCCTCGGATGCCCGGGAGCGCGCTGGAATTGAAGCAGCACTTCTAGTTCACAGAAAGTCTTTGGGGCTGTTTATTTTTTCCTCTCCATTTGTATTTATGCGAAGCGTAAAACCCAGAGCCTGATGCACAACTCAAAGATGGGCTTACTTGTTTCCTTTTGTGTGAGAATCTCTTGCTCGCCTTTTGTCGCTAGTGTGGGTTCTTGTTTGACTGGCACAGCTTATTGGACTATAACAAGCGTAGCTCTGCCTCTTTTGTCGCGGGACAATTCTCCCACAAATCCCGAACAGTGTGCATTCTTCCAACACACTATTGGGTGTGCACTGGAATTGAAAGAATTGCTGAGCCTCGCTACTTCATCTCCTCCCCAATCTCTTTGTAATTTCTCCCCCTTCTTTTCCTCCCCCCACCCCAGCTCCCTCCACCTCGCTGAAATGAACACTTTACCAGGCCGGAAACATTTAATCGTCTCCTTTTGAAAAAAATTAATTGAAACTTCTCCACTAGTTACCTTTTGTGTTAGTACTTAATGCAATTTTTTAAGAAAGAGTGGGAGGGGGGAGAGGGCAGAGGGGCTGCCATATTTAATTTTTTAAATGCCCCTACTGGTTTAAAAATAAAGAACATTCGAGATTTTACTTGCTAAGAACAGGGTGAATCTTTTAAAGGCTTTGCCCAGTTGTAAACTTTACAATTTTTGTAGTTAGAAGAATTATCACAGAGAACAGGGCAAGTGGCTTTTGCAAGTTTTCTCTCTTTTTTTTTTAATGAAAAAAGAAAATCTACATAGTCAACACCAAAAAACCACTAATATTTCAGCACCTGCTTTCTAGCATAATTGTGACCTAAATTATGTTTCCTCTCCCTCCGCGTCGAAGGCCACAGGGCTCTGTCCCCTCGCACTGCACTGCGGCTTCTCTCGTCCTGGCTGAGTTAACCCTTGCCTTGAAAGTTACGGAGGTGAGGCTGGCTGAGGCAGGGAGGGCAAGGAGCAAGGGGAACCGTCCTTCATTACTGAAAGCTGTGATTTATTTTAGCCTAATTGTAAAGTTACTGCAAATTGCTCAAAAGCTTTTTAAAGATCCCAGTGATTAGATTTTTTTTAAGGGGGGGGGGATTTGCAGCCGAGGAGGGGCAGCTAAAAGGGGAAATAACACCTCTAATCCCGCTTCTGGTAAATAGGCTGCCAGCTTTTAAAATGAGTTTCCTTTCTATTAGTCAGAATATTATGCTAAGCCTTAAGCATTAGTTTTTTTATGTTGCCATAGCAGCCTTATTCCTGCAGGGTGGTGACCTGTGATGATTACAGTACAAAGCTTATAGGGTCTTGAAACCCCCTTTGAAGATGAAAAGTCTTTGATGGTTTATATTTATGCAAATCTCTTAGATATGATTTACCCAACTGAGACTGAATGGAGAGATGATTAAAATTCCCTTTTCCTTTGATATCCATTAATGGCTGAATATCCCTTAAATTTAAAATGGATATATTTATGTTTTCATCTTTATTTACAAAAATATCTTTATCACCTGTGTTTCTTTTTTTTTTTAATCTCTCCACATCTTATTAGATCTAGATAGACATAATAGATTTACAATTTAGATTGTGGGGAGTTTTTCCCCCCTTTTGAAGGGGGGGTGGGGGGAATCTGGGCCAGAGCTTTTGTATGTTTCCAGATGATAGATTTTGGAATTTGGGCTACCCCACTGGCAGCCAGAGCTAGCTGTGAACTGGTCTCATGGAAAAAATTGGCGAGCTTTGGTCTTCAAAGAATTAAACTTCCTTTTTAAGGTCTTCCTAGGTAAGCTAAAAAATTATGGAGAAAAACCACCCGAACAAAGGGTAATGATGCTATAATGAATAATATGGATTCCACGTAGAAGGCTGCGGAACAGTTCCGGCGATGTCAGTGCTGGGCACGGAACAAAAACAGAGCCGCAGGTAGAGCAGGACCGCATTGTTTTAAGGGCCCACATTTGCATTTAACGCAGAGGGCCAGAGGTCTCCAGTAAATATGTTTTCACGAGAAGCATTTAAACCCAGGAATCTCTCCTTCCAGCCTGACTCCTAGGCCTCAAATTGCTCTTTAGGTGAAAAAAGAAATTGTAATGCTTGGGGTTTTACTGTTTAGTTTGGTGGTAACTTTGTAACCTTTTTTCTTTTCATTTTCTTTTTTCTTTTTTTAATTCCTTTGTGTGGATGAAGGAGGCTGGGATATTACTTCCTCAGGCCAAAGACTCAAATACTCTACTACTTCTGCGCCTACATTTCAGGGATTGTACCTTTTTCTTTTCTTTTCTTTTCTTTTTTTTTCTCCCACTAATCACCTATGACACTTTTGATTTTAGTTTGCGGGCAAATTTTCATTCCACTTAAAAGGCCGAAAACTCGAACAACCAATGAATTTAATCCCTTTTGTGGAAACCGCAATGGGTTTGCTCAATTTTAAGGTAAGAAAACCATAACATTGGATACATAAGTTAGTATTTTATTTATCACCAAAAGAGAACCTTTGCTTTCGATTTTAACATCTATTTAAAATATTTTTAAGGAAAGATTTACCAGCAAGGTAAACCTTGAGCACCATCTGTTATCTGTAATAGTCCAAAAACCAGGTTGTCAGCATCTTAGAAAACAAAGAAATAGGTTAAATAGAAAGGAAAAGCTTCCCAGTCCTAAAGATTTAAACGAAATATTTACATATCTCTAATAACTTTAATTAAATAATCACCGTGTAAATATATGCTTTGGATGATTACATTTATAGATTAAATGTACATGGGAAATTAATTCTGTTACCCTTATGAGTTAACTTTGAATTGTTCTTTTTCTATCAGTAGCCTTTTCATGGAGACCTTTTCTCACCTCCTTGTAAGCAAGGCATCCAGACTGTAGCAGATGAGATTATTGTTTCTAAGTTCGTGTACACAAATAATCGACAGTCTACTATTTTACTTTGGCACATTAGAACTAAAAGTATTTTTAAGTATACATTCAGGGGAATTGGCCAAGCCAAGTGTTTTCAACCATTTTGTGGGGCCCTCAGCTACCTGCCTTGCCAGACCCATCGCTGGCCTGTTTTTGTTCCCTTTTTTCGTGGGCATTTATATTTTGTTTTCCAAATATGCCTCTCAATCGCCCTGGCCTGTGATAGCAACTTAGCACCCCGGTGCCCCCTCCACAGAGTTTCTAGCCCTCTTTTTTCTTCTTCTCCCGCAGAGGGCAAGAGAAAGAGATTACTAAAAACAAAGGAAAAAGATAGTTGACCTGGGCTGGGGAGAGACTGTGTGAGCAGATGCTGGAGAGAAAACTTTGAGACCTGTGGGATTGTGCAGGAGGGGCTGAGTGCAAATGTCTGGGGGGGCTGTTTCAAGCCTCACCTCGTGATCAGCTCATTTACACAAATAACCACAAATTCCTCCAGCCCACCCTAGAACCCTCGGAATGGGATCGACAACACATCCCTTCGAAGCAACCAGATTCATACAGTGATTTAATTTTAAGCACTGTTTCGCCTTTTTATTCTATAATGTACTAAGGGGCCCTGGCAATGCCTGAAATTAATCAACAGTGTCCCTACTGGTTCCTCATTTCTTTTCCACCTACATGTGTATTAGCAGTTTACATCCCCACCTTTCAAGATTCCCAGTCCTGTCTATAGTGAATGTTATTAATCTTCAGTTTCATTCAGAGATGTCAAAGTTGCTTTATTAAACCACCGTGGAGGACTTGTTGCATTTTTATTTTCCCCTCTGAAGCTATAGGTTTTGTATCAAATGCCTTTAATCCTGAGACCATTTACTTGATCCTAATGCAAATAATCAAATTAGTTTGATTTTAAAATTCTTTCCTTCTTGCCCATGGTTTTATGTTTATTATTTAAGAACCTCTTAAAGCAAAAACAAATTTGGAAAAATATAAATAACTTCTAGTACAATCAAAATGAGTTAACTTGAAATTTCTCTAGAAGTTGGGTGACTTACAATTTGAACATTATAACTATATTACTGTGTAGCAATGGGTATTACTATAATCCCCTGAGCAAAGCAGATATCTACAGAGTGCTTATTTTGGATGGTGTTAAACGCCTTTGGGAAGGGTTAAATTTGGGCTGCAGTTTTAGGCTGGGAGTCGGGTCTCCCTGCTGATTGAGGAGCCCGGCTCCTTCTCTGCTTTGAACGTTTCTGTAAGACCTGGTTCTCCTCTGCTTTTTGCAGGCAGTGTGTGAAGAAGCCCTTAAGATTGGGCCTCAAGTGGGTCTTTTCCTAGATGCAGTCGTTTTTGGAGGAGAAGATTTTCGAGCCAGCATAGGTGTCGAAGACCTTTCTCTCTCGTTCTCTCCCTCTGTGTGTGTGTGTGTGTAATTTTTCTTTGCACCTCACAAATGGATATTTGCATAACAATGTTTCTTTACCAACCATGCAAATGTCTGTTCATAACAATGGCATGGACACCACTTCCTGATCATTTAGGGCTCCTCATAGCTGTCCTGCTTCCAGAACACTGCATTATTATTTCTGCTCATTAATAAAATAACTAATAAAAAGCCTGTTGCAGCTTCAGGTATGTTTACGAATATATGGCATCTAGTTGGCTCCTAATAAATTTATTATGCCAAAAATCTTCCAATAACTTAGATATTTTGTCTTCATATCAATCTGGGGGCTGCCTAGGATTCTAAAACAAATTTCAGGCAATTTTACATTGGCCTCAGTGAATTGTTTTCTACATAACTGTAGTATGTAAATATCATTTAAGACAAGTCTAAAATTTATCTTAAAATATGTTCCAGAATTCTTCTCATTAAATATTTACTGGGACACCACCAGTTTTCACCAATTTTTTCTGTCCCTTCGGCCCTGGCCTCTGTGTAACTGGAGACCTTGAGGGCCAAGGCCACGGGACCTGGAGACGCTTTCCCTGAGCAGTGAGTGTCAGGCATCATCCAAGTATAAAAAGTGACACCTCCTCGTCCCTCCAGGCTGAAGAAAGGAATTGATTTTAATAGCAGTCTTTGCTGGAGACTTCCGTGTGGCCGACAGTTCAGCGGACTACGCAGGCAGATTGACACTTTGTGCCTCTCCCAAAATGAGTGTCTGTCTCATTTCCTGAGTGCCCCAGCCAGATGTTTGATGCAGAACCTCAGTCAGGACAGGGGTCGCACACCCAGCACAATGGGCCCAGGCCGGCACCTGCCGTTCTATGCCCAGAGTGAGAGGTGGCCGCTTCCCCTCGCAGCTTCCTGGCCACTTTTTGTGGAGCCATCTTTGGGCTGACACTTGGGAGTGATGACAAGAAGGAGAAAATCTATCAGGAGTCCCTGGGACCCTGATTCCGCCTCCTGAAAGGAGGAGGGGCCTCTCCTCGATGCCTGCAGAAGTGACTGTGTTGGAAGATGCCCTACCAGGGAAATAGACACATGAGATTTAACACCGCCTGCCCACACCCACTCTTCCTTTCTATTTGAAGAAATATTATTTTGTTGAGGAGCAATTCCCAGGGAGACATAGATGTCTTTACAAACTGAATTTTTATAAGAAATGTCTGGGTTTGGTTTCCAGAGTTAAAGCCTCTTTTTGTGTCCACATCCCATTTTCAGGCGCAACAAGTAGTAAAGACACCCAGGACATTGTCTACGCCCGACAAAAGATTGTCATCGTGGCCAAGGCCTTTGGCCTACAAGCCATAGATCTGGTGTACATTGACTTCCGGGACGAAGATGGGCTGCGTAGACAGTCGAGAGAAGCCGCCGCCATGGGCTTCACTGGTAGGATTCTGATGATGTCTTAGAAGCTGCATCTAGATTAGCAAGTGCTCTGGAAAAATAGAAATTTAGCCAGGAAATACATTTCTCATGTCCTCAGCGATCACTTGTAATTATTCCACAACCTCCAACATGAAAAGGCCAAGAGCATAAACCACCTGCCAAATCAATTGTCAGCGTTTTCTTTGGCTCTGCAAATCAAAAAGCAAACCCTTGTTTTATTTTTTCTTTATATTCATTGCCTTTTTCCTCCTGTCCTCTTAAGAATTTTAGTACAGTTTTGGCTGATCCGAGGGAAGCTGCTTTTACAGGAGTGTTTTGGAGTGAATTGCCATAAAAAGTTGGGTCCATGCGTGGATGAAAATTTTCTTAAAATACCCAACATGTTCATTTATTTCTGAAAAACAATTGCTGATGTCCTTCTATAATTTGTTTTTTACTCAGAACTAGTTTTTTGTTCTTCTGCCACTTCAAGCCTCTCCTACCTCCCAGTAAGTGAGCTGGCGACACGGCATCGGCTGGCAATAGGAGCAGCAGGTCCCTCTGAGCTCGGCCTGGGGCATAGGCAGGCAGCTGACGATTGGCTGGTCCCCTCACTCTGCTCCCCGTGGGCCAGGGGAGCAATCAAAAATTGGAGTGTTTTTTTGCAGCAGAAATCTATTTTTTGAAAAACCACAATAATTTCCTGTGCATAAACACACATGTGAATATATACACACACAACCAGCAATCACAGAAAATACCATGTGTTCTTTTATTCTTATTTGTTTTCACACTGAAAGTTCCAAGAATATTTATACTAGAAATATACTCAAATAATAAGGTGAAAACAAGCACTGTGCTATCCCTATTATAGATCTTTGGGAATTGTATCTCGTTAAGGGTTACTAAAAGAACAGTGCCCTCAAACATAAACGGTATCTTTTTTTTTTTTTTTTCTTTTGGTACCAGGGATCGAACTTGGGCCTTTGCCCTTGCAAGGCAGGCGGCGAAACCACTGAGCTAAATCCCTGGCCCCATAAATGGTATCTTAATGGGTGATGCTTTAACCTGAAATAAAATTGAAAGATTTAGAAAGCAATATAATAGCCAGGCACAGTGGCACACACCTATAATCCCAACCACTTGGGAGGCTGAGGCAGGAGGATCACAAGTTCTAAGCCAGCCTGGACAACTTAGCAAGAGTCTCAAAATTAAAAATTAAAAAATAAGAAGGACTGAGGATGTCACTCAGTGACATAGTGACCCTGGGTTTCCTTCCCAATACCACAAAAAGGAAAAAGCTGTATTATCAACATTAAGGTTGTTAGAATTAAAGCTCTGACATTTGCTTTCTCTGTGTTTAAGATAAAGAACTAAAGTAAACTAAGCCCCTGATTTTTAAAATTTAAAAAAAAATGTGGTCTGTTACAGAGAAATATTTTTTCAGTGCTACAAACTATCATTAAGTGAATGTTCCCTACATTTAAGTGACTGGCAAAGAAAGGCGCCCCTCCCTCTGCCTCCTCCCCAGGCCTGAGCTTGTAACCTGCCTCTTCCATGACCGGGCCAGGTTGTGCCCCAAATGGGACAGTTAGAGAAAAGCTCCATGAAATCTATCTAATAGACCCCGATGTTGTTGGCCGAAAATGTGTGGCTCTGGCTGCCAGGCAGCCAGATGTTGCTCCGAAATGCGAACTAATTCAATAAAAAAGAGAAAGCCCTGGCCTGCATCCCCAGCCTTGGGTATAGGTTTCCTCATCTTCCTCTGGAGTTGTGTTTGCCCCAGAGCTTCGAAGGGAGCTTGAGGGGGTCCCCAAGACAGAGGACTGAATTAAATTGGTCCCCAATTCAATCGCAGGAGACAAGTGATTTCAAATCAGGTTTAAATTTCTAGACTGTGCCCAACTCAGCACGAGGAACTTATGGACCTGGCACTATTGTTTCTCCACACGGGGAGCATTAAATCGCAGAGAAACGGAGGCGGGGCACGGGAGCCACTGGAGCACCGTGCCCAGAGTGCACTCCCGGGAACGTGGCCGCAGACATGGGCCACACTCCAAGGCCATTTTGCGTGTTTTTTTTTTTTCACAGAGAAGGTCTTTGTTGTCCCACTTATATTTCTGCATACTAATCAAAGGTAATTAAAAGTTAGATTATTTATAATATTTTAAAATGCTCTTTTACTGAGTATTTTAGACCACTCTCTATTTGTACTAATTGGCATTTAATTGCCATACCTTGGGCCTCACACAAGAAAGGAGGAAAGAAAGGAAAAGAAGCAAAAGAATAAAGGAAGGGAGGGAGGAAGGAATAAATACTGTGACCCAATTCTGAAATATCTATCTGAAGCAGGTGAAAGAGTTAGAATCCAGGGCTGGCACTGTGTTATCTGTAATAGGTACTGGTAAGGAAGACTCAATCTGGGCTATAAAGATATTCTGTGCTTTTAAATATATATAGTTTTTCTTAATAAGTCATGTTTAAAAGTTAGTCATATACCAACTGTACGCTATGGTTTCTTTTCTGCAGTCATTATTTCATAGTGTCACGATCCATATTGATTGATTTTAAATCAATGCATTGGCTGTATAAATAGCCATTAACTTTGAGAGTTTTTTTTTAATAAAAAGACACCCAAACTAAATCTAGGGATAAAGCTTTACCAGCTGACTTAGTCATTACAGTTACTCCAGTACTACATGCTGAGAAGAAAGATTATAAGTATGAAGCACTATAGGTTTTCTTCTTTTTCGCAGCCTTTTGTAGAAGACAAAAATGACACCATCATACAGTTACCTAAAAGACTTGACAGGTATTGATTTAAAGCAAGATATACCAAGTGGTACTGTAAAAAGGATTTCATGGCCATAAATTTTAATGTTGTCCAATTTTGCACCCTCTCAGTAACTTGTCAATAATAACTCTTCCGGATAAAATATTTGCTCTGTTCCCACATGGCATGCAAGCCTGTTATACAGTTGTTGGGATGTAGACGAAGGCTACAAAAGAGATCCTCATGTATTTTTTTTTTTTTTTGTACCAGGGATCGAACTCAGGTCCTTGTGCTTGTGAGGCAGGCGGTGGAACCACTGAGCTAAATCCCCAGCCCAAGATCCTCATGTATGAATGTACATGGATTTCTAAAATCTCACACATCTTAAAATTAGCCTCACTACCAAAATACAAGTACTTGAGACCCATTAAAGATTTCACAATATTTTCAGGAGTTTCTGTTTGCTCCTCAAATTGTAGTGCCTCAGTCAAGAGTTTTCCATGAAACTTGGCTTTTTACACATCAGTGGAAATTATGTACATAAATTATGAAATTCAAGACTAACAGTTAGTAGCAAATGACTGATAGAACTGACAGCCTTATTAACAATATTGTAACTATTAGATTACTTAAATATTAAATACCTACTATTTGAAAGAGCTCTTGTTTGACATCATTCATGTTATGTTTCTAGAAATTATTCTTCAAATAATTTAATCTTTACTTATATAGATTTTTAATGTATAATTAGCATGCCAACAGATAAGAAGGAAATAGCAACATGAAGGTGTTTTAATTGTGCCACAAAAAAGCAAAGATGTTTTATTTAGCCACTTACATTCCTCTCATGAAACACTAAAACATTTTTTAAAAAACATTGTTCCTTTTTATTGGACAAAATAATGACAGTAACGTTTTAACATTTGGCATTTTATAAAACATCCAGCATGTAGTCTGTACTGACTAAATGTTAAAACAGCTATTTCAAATGAAAAGCTAATTGATATACCAACACATATACAGAGTAAATGCCCATTAAGTGTATATTCATTTTTAAGGAACCAAATTATATCCATAACCTTATCATGTAATAAAATATAATCTCATCATTATTGTAACAACATTAAATTATGTTGCATTTTATTAATGACCTGACTAGATTCCAAACTTCCCTGATTGACAAATTATTTTCCTAATGACAATATGATTTCACAGAACCCCTTGACTCTTATGTTTGTATGATGTTTTTGTTTAAAATCCTTAAACTTCAAAGCAAATCACAAGTATTTTTTAGATATTTCTATAGAAGTAATATTTCTTCTGGGATGTGTAAGTTGCTGTGAAGGAGAAAATAGCCAGTCTTCGTTCTATAAGCATAAAGGGGAAATCTGGATATTTTGAGGCTAGAGAAATTTTCTGTAATTTTTTATTTTAAAAAATTAGAATAATCTAGAGGTCGTATTGTTCAAAATCTGCCTTCTATTTTACTGTACTGAATATACTATTTTTATTGAAATTCAATTTTCTGTTAGGGATGAGAAATGACACATTTTAAAGACATGTATCATTCATTATAAGATACCATTTGACATTAATATAGCCATAACACCTGCCACAAGCCCTATGCAAACTGACATGCCATTCCTACAGGAAACCATGGAATGTGGTGTCCTCCCTCATAATAAGCAAAAGAGAACTTAGAAAATTTGAAAGAATTCTCATTGAATTTAATTTTCCTTTAACTCAAGATAATCGCTGTAATTTGTGGACATCATCCTTTAACATTCAGTGAGCTGCCTTGGCATCCACCTGTAACTAAAACTGAGAGGTAGCTGCTCTGAAGTGGCCCTCACAATGCCTTCCATTATTGTACCTGTTCTTACATGCTATTCTGGAAAAGCCTGCCTGATGACAGGTTTGGGATTTTTTTGTTGTTTTCTTTTGTCTTCAAAAAAGTTCTAAACTCGTTATTTAGCACACCGTCTGGGGGACATTCAGGAACCTTTTGTGTGGACACATCTTGTCTTAACATCTGTCAGTGGTACAAGGTTCTGGTGATATTCATGTCTTGTAGGTAAGCAGGTAATCCACCCGAACCAAATAGCCGTGGTCCAGGAGCTGTTCACCCCTGCCCCCGACAAAATCCAGTGGGCGGAAGAACTGATTGCTGCCTTTAAAGAGCATCAGCAATTAGGAAAGGTAAATGTTTTGTTTCCAAATGTTTTGTTATGTTTTGCCTTGGCTGGAACTGGTGTTTAAAATACTGTGCGGAAGAATTTTTAAAAATATGTGTGAATGGTTTTAGGAAAACTCATTGTATTTGGTGGGGAGTGTGAAGAGTGGAGCAGACACCAGATTCATCATCTGAAGGTAGATTCACCCTTCCCCGTCCCTAAATATTTCACTAACAGCTTCTCAAATCTCTCGTTTTATTCTTTCCATAAAATATCTTGGCAGCCTTAGAGAAAATAGAAGTCTGTTTAGTTTTTCCTCTACAGACTTCAATGCAGCATTCATATGAAAATAATTTTAGATCAAAGTGAGAGCAAGTTGTAATGAAATAAACACAGTTTGACCAAATGGTTCTTGTGGAGAAAAGAAATAAATTTCAAGTTATTTTAATTTCGGGGGGAAAAGTACAAAAATCTCCTTCGGTTTAGTCATTTAAGAGTAGGAGGTTGTATGTGTGTTTGTACCAATTTCTGGTCCTGCGATTTGGATCGAATGGAAAGCAAATTAACACTGGAGTATGGTTGTTCCTAATTTAGTGCGTCATTGAGCCCGTTTCCTGCTCCGTGGGTTTCTGCTATGTAAATATTGCAGTGGTAATGCACAATCTGTCTCCACTTTGTGCCAGTAACACTTAAATTAGGTGTCGCCTGAAGGAAGATTTTATGCTAGTTGCAGCATTGTCAGTTAATTATCTTAAAGGTTATTTGCAATAATACCGCTTGCCTCTTTTCAAGAGGATAGGAAAGTTACATTTATAAATCTATGCCAGAGGTAATCTCCAAACTCAGCCTGTGACTTCCATAAGGGATGAAGTTTCCGTGCTTTCAATGCAAATTACTTCGGAAAGAAAGAATATGGAAAAATTATTAAGGATCTAAATGTTAAACAGTCTCCCTTGCCAGAAAAAAAAAAAAAGATGAAAAAAACCTGGTTTTCAGGAGTGAAACTGTGACAATCTTGTGAGATGCATGCGAGGAATGTCCCTTGCACTGTCTCTGGCAACAAGAACACCTGAAAATCCTAAGCCTTGCAAAAGTAGGTAATATTATTATTAAGTGGGTCATTCCCTATGGACATCTGCCTTCAACCCTGCCCATGCATGCATGTTCACACACACACTACACACACACACACACACACACACACACACACACACACAGGAGCTCATCTTTGCATAAACTCACAGTTAATATCCCAAAGCAGAGTATGTATGTTACTTTGGAAACACCCAATTTGGACATGTACCAATTTCATGATAAATAGCATATTTCATTTCACATCCACAGTGGCCATCAGAAAAATAATGCATTTCATAGAAAAATATTTTCAAACTGACAGTGTATTCTGTGTCAATTTCTCTATCTTAACCCAAAAATCACAATCTTGCATGAACAGACATAGATATTTATCTAGCGAGAGGTGCATGGACTCTCATTCCTACATGCAAACCCCTCCACTCCCCTCTCTCACACACCTGCCTGCAGACACACACACTAAATGCTTTATGTGCCTATGCCAGCTGAGGGTCTGTGTGCGATAAACACATTCTATTGAGACAGGAAACTGAGGCAGCCCAAGCTCCATTTAGATGACAGACAGCACAGTTCCAGTCTAGGCTCGCATTGTCCCCATGAGCTGTCCCAACGGGGTCTGGCGTTGGATAGCATCAGGGGCCGCCACCTGGCATGGTAAACAGTTAGGCTATGGGAGAGGTCACCCTAAATTTCAGCAGCCAGCAAACAAAACTCCAACCAGAAACGTGCTTTTCCTGGCATGTAAGTTCATGAATGAGGAAAACAACCTTTTCCCACTGTGCCTAGAAAATACTGTTCCTAAGGAAAATTGTCCCAAAGTTGCCCCTGCCTGTTGATGAGGGCAACTTTAATGTTAGATTCTGAGCTGTTCATTGTTTTTTGTGTTTTAAATAAGAGATGCCCCTTGTTGGGGCAGAAGCTTTCACAGCAGTGTAGCGGGACAGCTTTTCCCAACACACAACCATAGAAACTAGAGCAGAGGAGAGACTGTTAGGTCATTTCTTCCCTGGCCCGTTCTTGGAAGTTTGTTTCCTACAGCAAATTCTCCTGGTGCTTTGTCCAGCTAGGTTTAAATGATTCGAGTAATAGGGCTTCCAGTAGGGACCTATGGTTATTTTATCCAGTTAGCATGTTTCTTTCACTTTACCTATAAACTGGCTGGTCACAAAAATTGGGCCTGCGGGTAGGTGACTCTGGGTCATGAAGAGTTCTTGGGGTTTTAAATAGTGTGAGTTCTGTTTGCAAAGATTTCATATAAATAGGCTGCTTAGCTGGTGAAAGATATTGCCTCCGACAAACATCTAATCTGTTTTATTTCACATGTGAATCACATGTGATTAAAACATTGAACCCTCAAATACTTTGTCCAGACCAGATGCCTCTCAAACATGGGAAACTGATGGCTGGTGTCCCAATGAGACACTCATACATTTCTAAGAGACCCACCCTGTGCCATGAAAATGTCACCCAAGTTGTGTTTTTAAGTAGAAATGACCCCAGAAGGCAAAACTGTGTATCTTTGCTTTCTTCTGCTTCTATCTCAAATTCTACCCAAAGACCAAAGACATAGCTAAAGTTCATCCTTTTTTTTTTTTTTTTTGTACCAGGGATCGAACTCGGGTCCTTGCGCTTGCGCAGCAGGCGGCGAACCCACTGAGCTAAATCCCAGGCCCCTAAAGTTCATCCTTAGTGCTGGTCATTTGTGTTTTCTATAGTAGTGGTAGTAATAGTAATAATAATAATAGTTGTTTTGTTGTTGCTATTGTTCAAAACTTAGTCTCACATTTTCTTCCTGTCTTCCCTCTCCAAAGAACAAAAATCATGGGAATCAGATCATGAGCAGATAAATTCTTGGGGTTCAGTCTTTGATAATCCAAAATTTTATTTTATTTTAATTAGAAGTTCTATGGAAATAAAGTTTGATGTCTCACAAAGAAAAGAACACTTTATATTAAAATAATAATAACTCATGTAATTTCTCACTGTTTGGCAGGCACTGGTATTTATGGTGGCACTGTTTTAGTTCAGAGATTTTCAGGCTAAAGAATTCTGCCTGCCACAGTGGTCCCCAGTACTAAGAATGCATGCAACAGGCTCATATCAGGGACTTCAGGTTTCTTTCTCCTATTAAAATCTCTCAGAAAAGCATAAACTCTCTACATAATCTCTGCCATTTTAATTCCCAGAAACCAAAATAGTTTTAATTTAGCTGACAAAGTTGTGACGTATCCAACCCTAATTTTAATCAAATTGATTCTCCCATCCTTCCAGAAAAATGTATTTGGGGATATAACCCACATGTCATTAATTATTCTAGCTTCAAATTATTGGGTAAAATACTTTAGCCAGAATGAACCATTCCCATGTGGTTTGTTTTAAATTTATAAAGGAATTTCTAAGAAGTTTATTTCATTTTTGATGTTATATTTTCATACTAATGGTAATTGCAATAATACGTGAAAATTCTCCATTCAGAACTCCATTTAGTATTGACTTACTAAAGAAACATGATTTTTAACAGTTCTTTTTTTATCAACTAAGAACTTTATACAGTGTTAAAACTGGATAATTAAAATAAAAGCTTCTCTAGCAAATAATTAGTCAAAATTGGTATCAGTAGCAACTATAATTTGTATAGAAATGAGTACATATAGCTTACATGTTAATGCAATATACATGTATTTTCAAGTGTATTTGATAATGTGTATTTTTTCACATCTATATTATGAACTAAATTTTCTTCTTATTCATTTATTAGACAAAAATGACAGCTAAAGGAGACAGCTTCTTTTAAAAATGATTACTAGTCATAGGAAATCTTACTATCAGAATTTGGCATTTCTTTCTAAATGGCAACTCTACTCAAAAAATGTGAATAGCAAAAAAAAGTGATAGATGTTTAAAGGTATTCTGCTAGAATATTCCTATTTCTGCAATATCTGGCTACAAACATGTCTTTGCTTTATTTTCAGTTTTCTAACAAGTATTCTGTTTTATTCATATCATTGCTGTAAGTGCTTTATTTGGGTGGAAGATTTCTTTTGACTTCTTCAGTATTTTTCATTTGTCATAGCTTCACAAGCTGGCTAAAGACCAAGGAAGGCGAAATGTTTCATCTTTAAAATCTAGGTTCAGTTAACAATTACAAGGGCCAGACACAAAGTCACTACCTGACATAACAATTGTAAATATCACACATAACAGAAACATTTGAAATTTCACTCATGAGAGAACAATGGTGCAAATTACTGGGCTAACAGTATAAGCACATCCTGTCTTGGATCATAAATTAGGAACTTGTCCCTTAATAAGGAAAGAAAACAGAAAGTAGAAAATTACAAACAGTCATAAATCCCCCCTCCCAAATATGAAGGCAAATTATTTTTGAAGGTATCTGATTGCGGCTCGCACACCTTTCATTTTTGTTGCCAAATGCAGGGCCTTACAAAAGAAATACTGTTCCGTCCAGATGGCCTCTCGAAGGCTCCCTCAGAGAACTCAGACAAGTCTCTCTAGCCAAAAATATTGTTTCCGCTTATTCAAGTGCCAGAAATCCTACTGCCACTCTTTCACGCAGATCAAATAAACCATCTAAAGATTTGGTTGTTGTCTTTGTCAACTGAAAGGGTTGATTCCACTAATAGATGACAATGTATCCTCCCACCCCACCACCCACAGCCTCTCCCCCTTTATTTGTGAGCAGGAACACTCAAAATCAGAACCAGGCAATTTCTGGGGAAAATGAAAGGTGAAACGACAGAACTCCACTTTGGAGAATCCTAATAATTGCTACCCCCCACCCCATATGCCCTTGTTCATTTACTCTTTTCAAAACTATATGCAATAATTTTGACTTCAAAAAAGCTAATTCTTAGAAAAGCCAAGAGTCTGCCAATGGTGACTTTATGATTGGTTTGATTAACACAAAACTGCAAGTTTTGAAACAAGGCAATTAAATGCTAGTGCTGATCATATCCTAGTTTCTGGGGTTTTTAGTGTTAAGTGGCTGGGTCAGTATTAGAGGAGAAGAGAATTTTTATGTAGGTGAAATCTGATAACTTTTTAAGTTGTTTCTTTCATCCTAAAATCATCTTAAAATCTACTTTAATCAAAATATTTTTTCTGGTTTATATTTTTCAGAAGTTTTCCATTCCTTTTTTATTTTAAAAAAATATTCTTTGATCTGGATTAAATCTCAGAAACTGTCTTATCAGCTCCTTCCGGTTGATGACAGAAATCCAATAAGGATCTGGAAGTTGCCCATGGTCACTCAGGGCCAAGGTGGTGACAGAGTTGTGACCAGAATGCAGGGCCCCGTTGGTTAAAAAAAAAAAAGCAAAGAAAGGATATGGACATAGTTAGCATAAATATGGTTCCAGCTGGGTTACTATGAATACCCGTGCTCATGACTAAACCTGGACAGAGCCTTAAAATATTCCATAACGATCAAAATGTCGCTCCCTCTGCCACCCTGCCCGTCTCCTGTCCACCCACCCTGTCCCCCGAGGCCTCCTGGGTCGGCCCTGCCCACCGCAGACCCCATTCCCTCTCCTCCCATCCATCCAGTCTCCCAACGTAGCCTGGAAACCGTCAGCCTGAGCAGAGAACCCGTGGCAAGGAGGCACATGAAGCCCAGAGCTGACTTCGATCTCACTCAAAGGTCGCACCCCCAGTGTCACCGCACCCAGCTCTGCCCGTGGCTACACCTGGCCTGGCTTCCGGTTCTGAGCGCAGGGCGCAGGTGAGGGCAGGAAGGGATGCTTCCGCCTGGCACCTGCTCCTCTCCTCTCTTCCTCCAGTTCTCCCTCCTCTGTAGCTACGTCCAGTCCACGCGCGTCTCCGTCCCTCCTCCCCTCCCCGGAGCTGCCTCCCCTCTCGGGCTCTGCACCCCCTCTCCGCACCCCACCGTCCCTCTGCTCCTATGAACTCCTTACTCCAGAGGAGGTGACAGCACCCCTTCCCTTTCGTCGTTGTCGTATTTATTACCGAATCTCATCCTCCCTTTAATACGAAAAGCTGGCAAATGGAATTTTATTAAAATATCAATCAGGCATTTCTACAATCCTCTCTTTTCTTCACCGTGAAAAAATGGGGCGATTTCTCCCCGTTACTCTAGAGAATTTTCTCTGTTGTGCCACATACCTCCCTCAGCATCTTGGACAGAATGAGGTACAAGAAGCTAGAGTGAGTATTGTCCATCTAGCTGGTTTCAAAATTTCTAGCAATGCTGAAAAGGAATTATTGGATCCACTTTTAACAGTGTATATGATACTGACGTTTTGCTGCTTTCTAGAAAATTTGAAAGAAAACTTTTATTAGTTGTTGATCATCTGTTGTCCTTTTAGAAATGCATCAGCACACCAGGTGTGATAGTGCACCCCTGTAATCCCAGAACTGTGGGAGAATAAGGCAGGAGGATCCAAGGTTCAAGCCCAGCCTAGGAAACTTAGCAATACCCTGCCTCAAAATTTATTTTATTTTATTATTATTATTATTATTATTTTGGTATGGGGATCGAACTCAGGTCCTTGCACTTTCGAAGCAGGCAGCAAAACCACTGAGCTAAATTCCTGGCCCCTGCCCTCAAAATTTAAAAAAAAACAAAACACTTTTTTAAGAGTTGAGGATGGAGCCCAGTGCAAAGGCCCTGGGTTTAATTCCTAACGGGGGGGGGGGACATCATATCTAGGTACAGTGGTGCAAACCTGTAATCTCAGCACTGAACGAGGCTGAGGCAGGAGGGTTATAAGTTCAAGTCCCACTTGAGGAACTTGGCAAAACTTTGTTTCAAAGTGAAAAATGTTTAAAAATTTAAAAGGCTAAGGATGTAGATCAGTAGTAGAGTGCCCCTGGGTTAGATCCCTAGTACTGAAAAAAATAAGCACCAATATTTTAGTAAATCTTTAAAAATATCTTTTAATTCATTCTAACTTATTTTATATCTGCTTTTCAAAGGAAGAATAAGCCTAGAAATTTAGCATAATTGGTCTAACTGCACACTGCAATGAATGGCATTCGTTGTCTGTGCTTCTCAGAGGCAATAGCAATTTAAATTTGACACAGAATACTTTAAATAAAAATATTTAGACATTTGGCTTATTCCACATGTCTCTTACTTTTAAAAATAAAAAATAATTTAAACAAGATCCCTAGTTTCAAAAAGAAATTTGATGAAGAATTAGAAATGGCAGGGCTGGGGATTTAGCTCAGTGGTTCCGGCTTCTGCCTTGCAAGCACAAGGTCCCGAGTTTGATCCCCAGTACCAAAAAAACCAATAAAAAAAAAAAAAAAAAAGAATTAGAAATGGCAAATGGATATATGAAAAAATGTTCAACATCACTGGTCATTTGTGAAATGCAAATTAAAACAATGCTGAGATTTCATCTCACTCCAGAAAGAATGGCTGCTCTTAAGAAATCAACCAAAAAGAAATCTGAGCCAGGCACGGTGGCACACACCTGTAACCCTAGCACTTGGGAGACTGAGGCAGAAGGATCCTTGCAAGATGGAGGCCGGCCTGGGCTACATGAGTTTCCTTGTCTCAAAAAAAAGAAGAAGAAATCTGAGATCTGAGGATGCTGAGGATGTAGCTCAGGGGTAAATCCCTGTGTTCAATGTTTAATCACTGGTACAGAAAAAAAAACTGAGATGGAGGTGATAGTTGAAGAACCATACATAGCTACTAAATCAAGAAATTGCAGAATTCTGTAGTTAGTAAAAAAAAAAATCAAATTTTACACTAACTATGGGTGAGTTTTATGGCACACAAATCATATCTCAATAAGACCATTTTTTTAAAGTAAGAAAAGCACAGTCTAAATTGTTAGCAAATTTGGAAACTCCTTTAGATTTTAACACTCATAAACCCCGTTCTGTTTTCCTTTGTAAACAGCTTTCTGTGTGACATACTTGGCTTGAATTTTTCAGATGTCCTTATCAAAAGATATTTAAAATAAAGACAGGGCCAGGGATTTAGCTCAGTGGTTCCTGCCTGGCAAGCACAAGGTCCCGAGTTCGATCCCCGGTACCAAAAAAAAAAAAAAAAAAAGACATAGCCATGCCTGTCTGAGCATTCTGCCTGACCCTCGTCTACGGTAGATCTTGTTACCTGTATTTCATAGCTCCAAGAAGCATTCTGGTGGTCTCCGGTGGGGGTGTGAGGGGAGGAGGGCTGCAGCCTCTGAGACTGTCAGACACGGCTGGTCCTCGCCGTGTTAAAATGATTGACTCGGACATTCACCTCGGCTCTCCTCCTCTTCAGCTGCCTCGGCCTTTCAGGCCTTGCTCTGCCAAATCCATCTTGCAGACTTTCCTCTCCTGCTTTTCTCCTCTGACTTCCTAAAACTCTGGGTAAAGTCCTGACTTCATCTTACCAAACACAACACATGGGTTTTTCTATTTTCTACATAAGGCCAGAGCTAAATAACATCATGCTTCTTGCTAAGAAAGCAAAATGTCGATGCTGCCTATCTACTGTACATCCACTCCATTTGCACGTTACATGAAATGTTTTGTTTTCCGTACTGGGGATTGAACCCAGGGCCCCCCTCTGAACTGCATCCCCAGCCCTGTCTGTTGAGAAGCAGCTATTGCTAAGTCACTAAATTGCCTGGGCCGGGTCTGAACTTGCAGTCCACCTGCCTCAGCCTCCGAGTGCTGAGGTCATGGTGCGCACCACCGTGCCCAACTGACTTTCCTATTTTTTTAGTGAACACATCTGCTATTGTTTTTTGCAACATCTTTCCCTTTTCCTGTCCACATTCTCCTGAGAAACTCTGCTCTCCATTTCGGTGCCTCCTCCAGGATAGCCAGGCTTCCGGTTTCAGATTATCTCCGCTTGATGGGAGCCTCCTCTCAGTCATAGTGAACGTTTCTAAATTCTTTTCTGAGTGACGCTTTGCTGATAACAGAACACCCCTGAGTCTAGTTTCTTCAAGACACTGAGTTTATGATTTATGGGAATTTGGAAGGACAGGAAACTTCAGGAATCCGTCTGCGTCTACTTGTGTCTTCAGCATTTCTCAGACTCTTACAGTGACTCTGAAAGCATCAAACCTGTCCCAGTCAAATGCCCTGCTTCTCCCTAGCTGGTCTGCGGCAGAGGAGCTCAGTAAGCTCTGGCCAACGGCCAGCAGGAGTAACAGGAGGAAGAGCAGTGGCCACAGTGATCATGGTGTCTCGATCCTGGTAGCAATCAGCGTTGGGGCCTCAGTATTGTTAGTGATAGTGGCAGCTGTCAGAAGGGTGACGAGTTGCAGCAGAGGAGAGGCAGGATTTGCCGAGAGCCTGTCATGTGACAGGCCGCTCACTGCGTTACTTCACTTAATCCTGGGACAACCCTACAGGGACAGGTCATGCCCATGTTACAGATGGAGAGACTGAGGCTGGCGAGGTTACTTTATTCACTGTGGCTCAGGCGGCAGGACCAGGAATTCCTGGTTCACATTCAGATGTGGCCCAGCCCAAAGCCCAAGTTCCTCACTGCTGCACGGTGCCGCCTCGGAGAGGAGGCTCGGCCCTTCCTCCCGGAGTGTCACCGCAACCCTTGGCTCCAGCCTCGGCTACTGAACACTGCTCTGGAAAGTGTCGTGTCCCCAAGGGGCTGTGCAGAGTGGATGGGCCCCAGCGCCCTCTCTGGGGCCAGCGCTGTGTGGCAGGTGAATGTGCTCGGGGACCACACAAAGGCCTCCGCTCTGCCCCCAGGGGTGGCTCTGGTGGCCCTGAGTTTTCAAGGCCAGAGCTGCAGAGGAAGGCTAGGGAAGGTACAGGAGGGATACAGGGCCTTCTCCAGGTGTAGGTCCCCGGGCTGTCCAGGCCCTGTCCAGGACGCAGGGCTGGAGGGCCTTCCCGAGGCGCTGGCACGGTGCCCCCAGAGGATGCCAAGCCCGACCCTCACGGTCTCCACCTCTGCATTCTTGCAGAGCTTACAGGGCTGCCTATCAAAGCCCAGGCATGGCGGCTCCTGACCCTAACCCAGGCCAGCGCAATGCGGATTGTTGCCCCTGCTGACGACTTCTGCTGAACTTCCAGAAATTTCACGTTGAGATACATTAGCATCTGTAAATTACCTGGCAGTAGGAGTAAATGGCTGCTGAATTTTAATTCAAAAGATTATTAAGATATCTATCAAATTATCACTACCATTTGAAGTGTTAAAAAAAAGAAAAAATACATTCTGTATTTCCCCAGCCTTCAGTAAAATTCTATTTTTAAATTTTTTTCTCAGTTCTGGAGATCGAACCCAGGGTCTTGTACCTATCAGGCAAGTGCTTTACCATCCTCTGTTTGGTAATATTTTTTACTATTTTTATGACAGTTTTTAAAGATGTTTTTCTATAAAACAAAAGATTACTGATATTGTAAAGCAAATACAAGGGTCAAATGACTCTGAATCTTTAAACAAAGAGTTTGAGTTCTTTTTAAAACTCAAAATGTCACTCATATATGGTATTATTGAATTTTAGTGTTTCTGATATCATAATAATTATAGTGAGTGTTTCCAGATGGAAACTGAGAATGAATGAAAGCATGTCGTATTTCAGTTTTTCTCAAATTCATTTATTAAAATTGCATTTTCACATTCTTTCTTATCTGCCCATTATGTATATATTTTTCAGCCTTATCCTCAGCACTAATATCTCTGAAGTAACAATATAGATATGCTAGTTATTTTTATAAATTACATCAAGATAAAATTGTAAAATATACAGTATATAAAGATATGTATATTAACTCATTACTATTTCAATTTTTCTAAAATTACAACTACAATGGTTATCAGCTGTACTTTGGGGTACACTGGCAAGAGTTTGAGATTTGGAGTAAAAGCCTTAGGCTCATCTTTTTTTCTTTGGTATCGGGGATCAAACTCGGGTCCTTGTGCTTGCGAGGCAGGCGGCGGAACCACTGAGCTAAATCCCCGGCCCCCTTAGGCTCATCTTAGCCTTCCTGTAAGCTCCTTAAATAGGTTTAACTGTTTTTGCATCAATAAAATGGAAAGAATCCTGCCTTCTCTACTACAAGTGAGAAAGTGTCTTTCAAAATATTTTGTAAAATTAAGAAGCGTTGGCAGGTGAGACCTCTTGGGGCTGGAGGTGTAGCTCACTGGCAGGGCATGGGCTTAGTGCGTGTGGGTCATGGGTTCAGTTCCTGGCACGAAAAGAAGAGAAGGAAGGAAGAAAAGAAGGGCAGATGAGAAAAGGGGGGGGGGGCTTCCACTGGGCTCTATCTGCAGAGACCAAATTTATTTATTTATTTGTTTTTTTGTTTAATTTTGAGACAGGGTCTCAAGTCACCAAGTTGCTTGGGCTGGGCTTGAACTTCTGATCCTCTTGCCTCAGCCTCCAAAGACCACCCTTTCACATGCTTTGTCATGGGGGGACATCAAGCAGCTATGAGTAATACAACCAGTATTTAACAATGCTGTCCATCCAGATTGTTTTAGTTGGGGCCGGGGATGTGGCTCAGTGGCACTGTGCCTGCCTGGCAAGGACAAGGTCCTGGGTTCAATCCCCGGTACCCTCCCCAGGAAAACCAAAAACCAGATTGCTTTAGTTCAGGCTACGATAGGCTCCTGTCCTTAGGCGCTAGAGAAACCCATCAGCCATAGGAGGGCCAGGCCATGTCCTTCCATTGGTCCTGTCCTTGGGCTCCCAAAGGGCAGAGAGAGGCAACCCCACAACGCCTCTCTCTGTCAGCGCCTGCTTCCCAGGCCCCTCTTGGACCTGCAGTTGGGATCCCTGACCTCTACCCTGACCTTTACCGCCCTTGTCCCTGAAGCCCTCCCTGGCCAAGAGGCCCCCACATTGATGGCGCCTCTCTCTGGGGCCCTCAGCCTGGAAGCGCCGTGGATGAGGTGCACTCGCTTCCCCGGGTGCTCACCTGACCCCAAGCCAATATGATGCTTTTCCAGTTGGCCACACTGTCCTGCTAGAGGAGCAGTAAGTGTCAACTGGCTGCCTGGTGAATGTCACCAGCCCCAGGGAAGTTGGGGGCCCAGGAAGACACTTGGGTCAGACAGGAAGTGAGGGCTCGGGGCCAGGTGAGTCCATCTCTCCTGCCACCCACCCCTTGGTCACAAGGAGCCAAGCTCCCGGGACCTGCTGTGAGCCTCCACAGCTGGGAGTGGAAAACCTGGATGGGACCGTGCTACGCGTGGCAGGGTGACCTAGGGACCCAGCAGCTGTGTGCAGTGTAAAGCTTGGCCCAGACAACTGTCTCCCTTCCTGGGGTCCAGAATTATGGGGAGAAAATGACCGAAAGCCCCCTATTGAACTTGAGCCTCCCTATTCTGGGAAGCTCATATTACTTACTTCTCTCAGCTTCCTTCTCCTTTAGTTTTCTCGTTTTTGTTTTTGGTGGTACTGGGGTTTGAACCTAGGGCATCTACACTGAGCTACCCTTTTTGGTTTTGTTTGGTCCTGAGACACGGTCTCACTAAATTGCCCAGGCTGGGCTCAAACTTTCGATCCTCCTGCTTCAGACTCCCACAGTGCTGGGATTGCAGGTGTGCACCACCTCCGACTCCCATATGTGTTTTCATCACTGTCAGGGCAGCCTTCACAGAGCTCTCCTGTGTGTCCTGGGTGTGGGGATCGGGGAATCACAGGTCCATGAGACCTGCCATGACCTCAGGGGCCTCCCATCATGGTGTGTAGCCAGCACCAAAAACTGGGGACTCCAGGATGAGGCCTTGAACCCACAGACGAGGGCTGCAGCAGGGCTGGACAGGGAAGAGGGTGACAGTGGTCCCACCAGGGAGGCCCAGGGACTTCCCAGAGTGCCATCTTCAGTTTGCCAGGGACAGGGAAAGGGACATAGGGCAGAGGGTGTGCATGCACATGTGTGCACCCGTGTGTGGGTGTGGGAGTGCGTGCACATGTTGGGCGTTGGGCCCTGTTGGACTGTCAGGGTACCACAGCACCCTGGGATCGGAGTGTGGTGGGGAGAACACCCCGATGTCCCTAGAAGTTGAAAACAAAGTGAACGGGGAAAGAATCCGATCAATTTGGGGCTGGGCAAGGAGCTCGGTGGCAGAGCCCGTGCCCAGGATGAACTGCCAAAACATTCGAGCAGTTTGTGGCTCCCAGGGGATGATGACTCAGTACCTAGAGAAAATAAGGCTCCGGCGCTAAGTCCAGAGATGCAGAGGATAGGACATTTCCCAGAGACACGGCCCCCACTATCAGCGGCACCCCTCTCCCCGGTGGACAGTGAAGGGATTGATCTCCCAGAACTCCCGGTGTGACCACGTTAATGTTATTTCAGAGCCCGGCTTGTCCCCATGACAAGACTGAGGTGGTAGAAAATTGACAGCCCAACTGTCCCGAAGATGACACATCCACATCTGATGTCGTCCCTCCCTTCTGGAGTCTGAATCACAGACCTGTGTAGGGAAAGCTGCGCTAGGTGGGCGGCCAGGAGTCTACAACGGTCAGGAACAACAGCCGTGACCTTGACCGGAGCCGAGCTCCTGTGACACGGTCACATCTGTGTGCACCTGCAGCCTGGCAGAGGTGGAACTGTCGCCAGCCCCCAGCTTTCTCTCAGGTTCCTGTTGCATTTTGAGGCACCCACTTCTTGTCTTCCCCATCTGCTCCCTCAAACCCTTTCTCCTTAGGGCAGGGATGGAGGCCCCACCCCCAGCTCCCAAGCAGCTCAGCCAAGACCTGCAATGGACAGATGAGTGGGCGAATGATGAGTCGCCTGGGGAAGCTCGTTGTGGTACGGCTATGCCTGTTAAGAGAAAGGCACGGTTCCCCAAGGCTGAACGGACTTGGGGTTCATAGACTTGTGCGGCAGAGCGGACCTGGCCATCCCAACCCTGGCAGCGGAGACGCAGGGTCTTCCAGCTTCGCATCAGTGGCACCAAATGGTTCCTGGCCTATCCCCACTTTCTGCATCAGCCCTATAGGAAGGGACCCAGGAATCTGCATTTTAGGCCCCTTCCACACACACACCAGGACATAGAGTCATTCACATACTCGCACCACACAAACCTGGGACATTTTTCAATCAATAAACCTGTAAGAGTGGCAGCTCCAGGCACATAGAAACAGGTTCATCTCTGCTCTGTACTTACAAGCTACAGGGCAGACTTGCCCACTTTTTTATGCTCTCTGCACCCCAGTTTCCTCGGTTATAAACTGGGAATGGATACAAACACATAGAGACAGCAATGGGATGAATGGCGGTTGCTAGGGGCTGTGGAGAGAGAGGAGTATGGGAAGCGGGAAGATGAAAAAGACCTGGACCTCTGTCGAACAGCTCTGTAAACACACTTAACTGTGCTGAGCCATATTCGTAACAATAGCAAAGATGGTAACTTATGTGATTTTTTTAAACCAAAGTTAGAGGGGTGGGTCTTTTTTGCCAAGTGTGGTGGCACACGCCTATAATCCCAGCTCTTGGGAGGCTGAGGCAGGAAGAGCACCATGAATTGGAGGCCAGCCTGGGGTACAGAGTGAGACCTTGTCTCAAAAAATAAATACATAAAAAATTTGTCCCCCCAGGACTGGGGGTTGAACCCAAGGAGCTCTGAGCTACATCTCTAGCCCTTATTTATTATTTTTGAAGCAGGGTCTCTTATGTAGCCCAAGCTGGCCTCAAATTTACCATCCTCCTTCAGCCTCCTGAGGAGCTTGGATTATAGGCAGTGCCACTGCACTTGGAAAAGAAAAAAAAAGAGAGAGAACTTAATAATGGGACAGATAATATCAGTATTACATGAAACAAACACATAAGGCCCTAGGCTTGGGCCTGGGGAATAGTAACCACTAAAAAAATTGTAACTCTTTTCACTTTGTTGTCAGGGTTTTTAAGGTATTTAATCATGAATCGGTTACTACTTAAAGGCATTTTAAACAAAATTATAGTCTGAATCTTCCAGCTGATGGAAGGTCCCTGTACTATTTAAATGGCATGACAATTTTTCAAGAAAGCATTGCACTGTGAGACTGAAACCTCTCTATAATCATCCATTAAGGAATATTTCAAACTCTCTCTGAAAATCCAAGTAGCTTTTGACAAACTGCACTTTTTTTCCCAAATGCTGACCAAAAGGACCATTTACATTTCCCATGTAGATCCATATACAGTACTTTAAAAACAGCCAGATCATAGGCTGGTACATGAAAGCAGAAGGATATTCATATTAGGCAGTCTAAATCTTTTGTTTTTTGAGACAGGGTCTCACTATGTAGTTAGGGCTGGTCTCGAACTCATTATGTAGCCCAGGCTAGCCTCAAACTTGCAAGGATCCTCCTGCCTAAGCCCCCTGAGTGCTGGGATCACAGGCATGCACCACCATGCCTGGGGTGGGCAGTCTAATTCTGGAAACACTTAAGTCCTCAGTTTGCAAAGTTGAAGGAAACAGAACCAAAAAAATTTTTGTTTTCTACCTTAATGAAGGAAATCAAGCAAAACAGAATAAAGCAATGATCTCCCTGTCCTGAATCAGCCACAGAAAGTACTTCTCATCTTCAATGTGCTTGTGGAAGGCAAAGCACTTTCGGGCACCAAGCATAGACCCAAAGGCGTTGTTTTGATTCCGTTTGCATCTATGCTAATTCTGTCTCTCCAGCCTTTTTTTTGGGGGGGGGGACCAGGGATCGAACTCGGGTCCTTGCGGTTGCGCAGCAGGCAGCGAAACCACTGAGCTAAATCCCCGGCCCTCCAGCCTATTATTTAGTCCTTCGCAGGACAGATGTGCTGATTTATAGGGCCATAATCCACGCGGTGGGCGGATAACCAAGAGGCCTTGGTCTCCCTCATTTACTCCAGTAAGAAAACTAGACGATTGCCTTGTAAATCAGCATGTGTCCCATGCCCCGATTCCTACAGAGCGCTAACCTCGGAACTCCTCAAACCACATTCATAAACCCCATCACGGCCAGAGAGACGCCGAGGCTGAGTTCAGGTTGAACGCAATGACCAGAAGCCAAAGTAGGTTGCGAATGGCATACAGGTGACCCGGGCTTCAGCCCACACAGGTGTTCACGGGGAAGCACTGCAGGAGAGAATCCCAAGTCTTGATGGGAAGCTAAACGCTGCAGCCCATGCTAAGAACTCCTGGCCAGTTCTTTGTTCTTGACCTCCGCCCTGTGTAAGCACGACCAAGTGAGCACCTCGAGGCCCGGAAGTCCTGAGTGAGGACAGCGCTAACTGCAGAGGGCAGCGCCTGAGCACCTGAGACCTTGAAGTGGCTGAGCTCGGCGGGATGAGGATGCAGGTCTCAGAGATACCCGCTCCTTGTCTTCCTAGACAGGAGAGTGAAGACGAGGGTTTTGCGACTGTTACAGCATAAAGAAGGAACGAAAAGAGCATAGGTACCGGATAGTAACTGGATTCTAAGCCACCTCTGTCCACTTAATTTTTCTTTTTCTAACAGACTAAAGGAACCTCCGGTTATCTTAAAGCAGGAGTCTCTGGGGAAAGCTCACAGCACTGATCCAAGTTTTAACTGGGGTTCCATCTTCTTTTTTGGGGGCCGGGGGGGGCCCTGGGGATTGAACCCAGGGCTTTTGCACTGAGTTATATCACCACCCCACTTCCTTTTTCTTTTTTTTGGTACCGGGGATCGAACTTGGGACCTTGCACTTTCGAGGCAGTGGAACCACTGAGCTAAATCCCCAGCCCCCCACCCCTTTTTTATTTTTTGAGACAGAGTCACGCTAAGTTGCTAATTTGCTGGGGCTGGACTTGAACTTGTGATCGTCCTGTCTCAGCCTCCCAGAGTGCTGACATTATAGCTCCAACTTTTCTAGTCGCATAACCTTGGAAGAGCCCTTAACTACTGTGGGCCTCAGTTTCCTAATCCAGAACGGCCTGGTCACATGACATATGGAGTAAGTATTTGTAAAAGGGGAAAAAATGAACATGCAAAATGACCTCAGACCCAAGTTTGATCCCCAGTACCAAAAAAAAAAAAAAAAATGGCCTCAGAGATGCCTTCTGGGCCCAACCCTCACCGGAAGTGTGATTTGTTTGCCACAAACTCTTGTCTCTGGTCCTGCTCCTCTTTTGTAAGTGTGGCTGGCAGACCAGTGGCAGTGCCAGCCTCCATTTGCTTAGCAGCATAGCTAACACCTCTTAATTATGCAAGAACAAGGAGGATGTCTTTCACCATTAACTTGATAATATAATTTTTAAAAATAATAATTAGTTGCCAAAGCATATTACTGCTTTTAAAGTCTTATGCAATATTTCAAAAACCATAGAATGGAACTATTGAAATTTTCCTTCCAAGGTTGTTTTCTGCTTGATTTCAAGAGTTAAATGAACAGTTTCCCATATTTTGCATCTGATATATTTTTCCTCTCCATTAAAATGCTGAAAGGTTTTTTTTCCCCCTCCTCCTTAGGAAGAAAAAGGAAATCCTTCCCCTGCACTTTACTTTGGCTTTCTCAAAAGTTGGGTGGGAAAGTCAGTGTAATTCAGGTGGAATCTAAACACGTTCTTATTGCACAAGTGTGTGCAGAAAGGGAGCCAGTAATTCCAAGTGTTCTTTCAGGAGTTTGTGTTCTGTGTTTTCCAGGGAGCCTTTACTTTCCAAGGGAGTATGATCGACATGCCGTTACTGAAGCAGGCCCAGAACATTGTTACGCTTGCCACAGCCATCAAGGAGAAGTGATCTGTTAAATGAGGCTCATCAGGTGGGCTGAACATATACAGTGGATTGCTTAAGGCCAGATGTACACTCGGGCAACTTGCTAGCATGCCAGACTGGGGCTCCAATGCATTTACGGGGCAGTTGTTGTTGTCTTATGGCCAAGTTATTCCTCTGAAATTGAGCTTTCTTCCTTGGCGCCCTTAAGTTTATGATCTTATTGTTATTAATGCATTACAAATATGGACTTAGGATTTCACAGGGAGATAAAATCATGGAAGGAGGGAAGAAGGTGGGAAGAAGCTAGGGTTCCCTGAGGCTGATCTGTCAAATATACAGACTCCCTCTGCCTCCTCGTGTTGGGAAGTGCTTGCCACGTTACCCATCTGTACGCCCAGCATCACAGATGATTTTAAGCAAGTGCAGGGTTTTGGACGGGGATTTAGCTCAGTGGTTCCCCTGCCTGCCTTGCAAGAGCAAAGACCTGAGTTCGATCCCCAGTACCAAAAAAAAAAAAAGGAGTAAAATTAAAGGGTTTTGTGTGTGTCACTAGCAGTCCTCTAAAACAACAGAGACAGCACAGAAAACATTATGGAGCACGATGTTGGCTTGTAAAGCTACCTGCTAAAAATAAACTTCCCAAACTGATTACTGTTAACCCCCATCCCCCAGCTGCACCATCTCTGTCCTCCAAGTGCTGGACAGTGAGCCCGAAAGCATTCATGGGGTGAATGCTTTGGGTCAACAGTTACCGGCAATTAAAAAAGAAATGTGCAGAAACACAAGACCATCCATTCTGCCCTTTCTTTTCCCAGTTTAACTGTTCACCATTGAGGCCATTTTCCCTGCAAATGCATGGCAGGGACAGGGCTCCCTCGGCCATAAACTTGTAGTGTCTCCAACGACACAAAGCCAGGGCTGGTGCGCATGGCCCCCTGTGAGATTTGCATCACATTAGAGATGCTGCTACAGGTCAGATGGGTGGTGTGGTTAACGGGCTTAGTAAAGCTGTTTTGAAGAGGTTAACCCAGCTTGTAGTAAGGGTAAATAAACATAACAACCGGCCATTGTTCCCTATTCAGCACGTACTCTTATATTGAAGGCTAAAGGGTATTGAAGCTGAGGAGGATCAGCTCCTGCATGCCAGAAGACGCCAATGAAGTTTGAAACACCAACAATCAGAGATTTTGTTTCTGTTCCTCATTAAATCATGAGCTTTTGTGTTGAGACTCTGGACGACTGTTCTTTAAGAAATTAACAGAATGGGAAGTTTTAAACTCTACATCAACCTTTTCACGACCTACACAGCAGCGACACTGCTACTCATAGACAAACACCGCAGGGAAGGCTGTTCTGTTTATTTAAATTTGTAAATAGAAAACAGTTGTTTCTTCAGTTTCATTTTTTTCACCTCCTCCTACCCCCCCTTGGTGTGTTCCCTCCATGGCCCCAAGCGTGGGCCCCAACCAGGGGTCTCCTCTTCCCCACAAGAAGCCTCTGGAGAGGTGAGCAGAGTGAAGTCTGGTCACAAGCAACGACATCGTGACACCAAGACCAAGTGTGGAGATGTCGCCACCAGGGCAGAAAGGGGAACTCCTGTCCACTGGACTCCTCAAGGAACTCCTCCGGCGACACACGTTCTTGAGACACCAACTAATATTCCCAAACAGGGGACTCGTGGAGACAGCTCCCGAGCTGAGCTGGGCCCCCTTTCCGAGCAGCCTCCCGGCCCTCCTTAGGGTGTCATCCCCTCACCTGAGTCATCCTGTGCTGCCCCAGAGTTTCTGGAAAGGTGGTGGGAGCCACCCGCACCCCCCTTCAGGGAATGGCAGGGGGGACAGCATCTCAACAACCTCAGAGGTGACCAGTGGCCACCATGGCCTTGCGGTCCAGGCCTGGGGGACTGCTGGGAGTCATGACAACAGGCGTGTCCTGATCTGAGCAGTTTCTGCTCAGAACAAAGGACAGGAGGATGCTCAGAGCCAGGAGCAGGAGGATGGTCCAGGACGTGCCAAGAGGAGTCACAGGCAGCCTTTGGCGTGAGAGGAGGGAAGGGCACACATTCTGGTGTCCACCCTAGTGATGCAGGCAGCCCCCATCCCACACAGGTGGCCTCCTCAAGCCAGGGACCCCTACCCTCAGGGATGGCCCCACAGGGAGCCCCCAAGAGGAAAGTACAGGGTGTTGGGACCACAGGAGAAGCAACCTGGTCCCCTGCCCCACAAGCCTTGGGCCCACGGGCTCCTTGCTTCCCATCAAGTCAGACACCTCACCATGCCCTGGTCCCAAACTGGACTTGGTTCAAACAAAGCCACCTCACTCAGTCTCCCAGGCAACGCACTGATCCTCCTGAGAACCCAGTGTCCTGACTGTGGTAGGACCGTGAGCCTGGGACCAGCGGAGACCCTAACGAGGGTCCCAGGAGAGAGTCATTAGCCACAGCCCATGTCCCTCAGACCTGGGCAGACGGAGCTCCAGGGCAGGAGGTGCAGGACATGGAAGGTGTCCCCCTGGCCCTGCCCACATCTCTGGGTGCTGGGGTGGCAGGGAGGGAGGGCGAGAAGAGGACCTCGCTGCTAATCAGATTAATTAAAAACCATACCTGTTTATAGTTTGTGTAGCTCATCACAAGCCATTTCTCCAGATCACCCCCTTGTTATTAATTCTTGGGGGCTAAATTATGGGTAACACTATTAAAACATTATCAGAACTAATGAGAAACAATTACTTAGAAAATGAGCCTGGACAAGATTGAGTCGAGAACATCAGGGCGATCACCATAGATTAGTTTAATAAATCATCAGGTGCAAGGCAAGATGGACTGTATGTATGCAAAGCCTCGTCGCGGGAAAATGAAATTGAGTTTTTTTGCATAATTTTTTCATTAATCTCAATAGGACCCGTGTGGTGTAGATTGCTTTATTCCCCTAATACCTTGCCCGAGGAGGGGGGATGTCCAATAATGTCTTCATTGTTTTACTGAGGTCTTAATGACAGTCTGTGACAACCTCATTTTAAGGTATAGAGGATTATATCAATACAGTCATGTTTTATGGAGCGGGGCTGCCGTCCACCCAGCAGAAGCGGGCACTTTCCTTTCCGATGTGCCTGTGCTGCCCCGTCCTCACCTCCTGTCCTCTGGGGGCAGGATGCGGACCCGAGGCCCCGCAGAATGAAGACTTCACGGCCTCTGCTAGTGAATTTGAAAGTCGCCGCTTGCCGGGCCTATTCTGCCGGGTCAATAGGACAACTATGCGGCTGTCCCGTCTGCAAGATAGAGGTGTCATTATTATCACGAACCACCTCGGCCCCCAATAGCTGTGCTGGAGTTCCGGAAGCTGACTTTACTCTTTGGGGACTTTGAGGCTTTTTTATTTGAAAGGTATCCTGCCTTTAGCATTTCCATTTACCTTGCCACCTAAATCTTCCGGTTTTATGTATTTATTGTTCTCTAGTATTAGGAAAGTAATCGACGGCACAAAACCGGTTATAAAATTTCCATCAAGACCTTTGCATATGAATGCTGGGGAGGCCTGCGACGGCGGGGCTCGGACGGCGACCTCAGCGTCAGCCACCGGCCCCTCTCCCCTCCAGGGCTTCACAGAGCCAAGGGGAGACGCAATTACCCGACCCTGCATTTAAATGTTAAGGCCTGAGTCTCAGTCTTTTTTCCCGCGCTGTTTTAAGCGGGACCGGGACAGGAAGTAGCTAAAAAGAAGAGCGACCGACGGGCGCGCAAAGCGAGTTACTGTTCCATCCCTAACTGCTGGGGCCGGGGCCCGGCAGCTGTTTACTGTTCTTAGTCCGGTGTTTTCTGCTGTCTTTGGTGTCGGTTTGTTTAAATCCTAGTAATTATTTGGCGGCGCGCCTTACAGAAAAGCCACCCTCAGGAGACCCGAGGTCTCCCCAGCGCCTTTTGCTGTGATGCGACCCAGTTTCAGATGCAGAAAGTGCGTTTCGAACAAGTCTCCGGGACTGGGGATCTGCGGCCTCCCTTTTAGATTCTTCCCGTTCTCAGTGATCCACGGGGTTTGTTCTCGCTGCTTCCGACGGGAGGGGCCCGGCGAGGCAGAGCCCGCGCGGCCAGGGACGCGGGGACGCGGGGACCCAGGGACGGCGCCGGCGAGTGCGAGCGTGGAGCGGCGCTCCGGGGCGGGGGAGCCCGGCCGCCCAGACCCCGCCGCCCCGTCACGCGGCCCGGCTGCGACTGTGGCAGATCAAAGCCGCCGCGTTCCCGCGGAGCCCGGCACAATCGCTCGCCTTTGTGCGCTGTTGCTAGGAGCCCGAGAAACTAAGAGAAAGTGTCAGGAGCGCGTTAATCAGACTCGTTACAGTGTAACAATAACGTCCTCCCGGGCCCCGCGCACCCTGCGCGCAGGCGACACCTACGTGGGCCCCGGGCCGCCCCAGGTGCCCGGCCCGGAGTCGCCGCTCGGCCGCGCGGTGACCGCGTCCGAAAACGCCAGCGCGCGGCTGGCCCGGCCTGGATCCGGGCCGGATCTGCCCGGCCAGGAGCCGCTCGCTAGCTGGACCGAGGAGGGGGCACGGTCCCGGTCCCGGTCCCCCGGCTTCCCAGTCAGGCAGAGGGTTGCTCACGTTACCCAAACACACCCTTTGAAGCAAGAGAAAAAGGGACATTTATTTCAGGGAACTTTATGGTTAAGTTTCCCAAGCACCATTCAATCAACTTTGCCGATTTCCCCTGCAATTCAGAGAGAAGACGTCCACAGTCATCCCAGCTTATTAAAGAGAGAAGAAAAACTTCGCCGAGAGTGAAAGGTATCCCAGGGAATCGCTTCATTCGTTTAGTCACTCAACAAACACCTGTTGGGCCAAATGGATCCCAGACTGCTCCTGGGAACGGCATAGGACTGGCCCAGTGAGCTTTTCTTTTAAAGTTAAAATGCCTTTGTGGAAGTCTAGGGAGGCACAAAGCTGTAAAGTAACGTCAAATGTTAAAACAAAAAGAAGTCCCAGTGCTGTTGGCTACAGCTATGAAAACACTAGAGCGGTTTGAATGAAGAATTTGAAACCTCTTGGAAAACCCGGAGCTTAGCTTTGGAGTTTTTCACCTCTTTCATCTCCTTGTCCCTCCTCCTTGGCTGGTAGCAGCCAGGCGGGGATGGGGTAGGGGGTGAGGTTGCCCCTTCCCAGAGCTCCGCACACCCTGTCAGGCTTGCGGGCAGCCCCCATGATCCAAGGCCATACAGAGAACTGGAGCTGGGCTGGTGCCGAAGACCTGCAATCCTAGCACTCAGGAGGCTGAGGCAGGAAGATCGCAATGATTTTGAGACTACATAGCAAGACCTATCTTAAAACACACACACACATACACACACACACACACAGAACGGGAAAGCTGCTTAGGCTCTGGGCAGGGGCCGGCCAAGCCACGCTGTCTTTCTCCCACATGATGTCTTGTTCAAGAACCATCCTGCTTGGCCAGAGTAGATTTAACAGAGGCAGACTGCAGAGTAGAAGCTGAACCCCAAGCCAGAACAAAGTTTGGTGCAGAAAAACTGCCTCTCTGCCTGCCCCTCCACCTACACCTATTGACCTGGGAATTCTCAAGCACTGTTGGTGGACCATCCTGTGGTCACACACATTCAAGGCTGAGGAAGGAGGATGGAAAGGTGGAGCCCAGCCAGGGCAACTTAGCAACTTAGGGAGACCCCATCTCAAAATAAAGAATAAAAGAGGATTAGGAATGTAGCTCAGTATGAAGGCCTTAGGTTCTACCCCAGTAGCACACAAAAAGAAAAAGAAAGAAAAACAGGACATGTTCCTGAGGTGAGGGTTTGGGTCTGGAAGGAACTTACAAGCTTTCTTTCTTTACAGCTGACAGACTGAAAAACTCCATCTTACACGATGTAGTAACAGTTTAAAAAATATCTACTAATGGGGAATAATGCAGAGAAAAGAACCTGGAATGTTTGGCCTACAAAATACCAAATACTTGGCTTGGCCATATCGTGTTTTGTTTTGAAACAATGAATCAAATGACCTTCGTTATTCAGATGCATAATAGAATGGAGGAAAAAAGACATTCCCTTTCCCATCCTCTGTGGAGCTTCTTGGCCCAGCTTCTGGCCTCATATCTAAAAAGCAGGCGGCGGGCCTCTTTCGGGGTCCAGGAAGGGAAGGACAGAAAACCACGGCACCAACTCCGAGACCCACCGTTCCCCACGGTTTCCGGGAGCTCAGCAGGCCGCTCCAGGCCAGCGCGGACGCAGGGGCAATGCGGCCCGCTGCTCTAACCTCACCATGGCCCTTCCCCACATTTCATCACCGCCTCGTCCCCCCTAGGGGCCTGGTCATTGAGGGAGGAGTGGACAGGACATCAGGACCCAGGACGCAGGACACAAGGGCTGAGCAAAACGTGCAGTGTGTGTTTAAACTTAAAAAAAAAAAAAAAAAATTAAAAGACACGTTGCCATGAGCTGGCTTCAAAATACTGTGCCTTGCTTCGAACCCACTTCTCCTGGCATTCTGGCCACTTTTGGAGGCAGCTCTGAAGTCCTCCTTCGAGAGTGACAAAAAGATAGTGTTTCGAGAAAACATGGTGATGTGTCCCCACCCACTGGATCGATTCACCAGATCCGTGCGACTTCTGGCTCTTCCCCAAAGTCCAAATGACCATGAAAGGGAAACGTTTCGAATCGAATCAGGACCTCCAGGCAGCCACGATGGCACGACTAAAGGCACTCACTCAAAATTAAGGGGAAAAAAGGTTAAAATAGGTCAGGGGGTGTAGTTCAGTGGTAGAAGGAGCACTTGCCTACTAAATGTGAGGCCCTGACGTCCAACCTTGGCACCCTGCGCGCACACACGCGCACGCGCGCGCGCACACACACACACACACACACACACACACACACACTGTTAAAATGATAAATTTTGAAGCCAGGCATGATGCATATGTCTGTAATAGCACCCAGGAGGCTGAGGCAGGAGGATAACCATGAATGTAAGGCCAGCCTGAACTACATGGTAAGACCCTGTCTCAAACAAAACAAAAGGTAAATGTTATGTATATTTTACCATGATTTTTAAAAACAATTTTTTGAAAAACCAATGTGAAATAAAGATAAATGCAGTATTTTTGAAAAGCACAAGCATGGTGTTTGGCACACAGCGGGCACGCAATACAGGACAAATGATTTCCATCCGGGTACTAAGCCTGACCTGCAGGAGAGGACAACAATCTCGCCACAGCAACGCTGGCTTCAAAGTACACGTCTATGGCGTGAACCCCGTTTTCTCATTTGCTTTCTCGGGAGAACACTGGGAGGAACTGGCATATTCGGCGGCACGAGCATCCCGGGGCAGCTTCGCGGCTCTGCTGTTGTTAGGATTCTCCTAGCTGCGTGGCTGTTCTGACCACAAACTCTTTTTGGGGGTGGGGGGGCGGTACTGAGGATCGAACTTGGGACCTTGCGCTTGCAAGGCAGGCACCTTAACCACTGAGCTAAATCCCCAGCCCAAACTCTTATCTGATTGTTTTGTCCCAGGCCGACTTTGACTAGAAATTAAAACCCTAGAAGGACTATGTAGTGCCAGCTCCTGACTGAAGGGGGCGCAATTCCCAGAGAAAACTACAAGCGTGCGGCCTTCTGGGATTTGTGCGGCTACTGGCCCAGTTAGAGGACTTGCTCAAGGTCACACTGCTGGCAAAACCAATCTATGACTCAAGTCTCCACCTTTTCTCCACCAAACCACACAGCCGCACCTGAGCACCTTGGATTCGTGGTTCCACGTTGCTCCCAGCTGTGTTTTGGAACAATGAAAGCGCCCGACCAATGGCAGCACTGGGCCGGGTCTCCCGGCCTTGCCCAGGATGATCTCCAGCTCCTGAGCTCTGACGATCCTCCTGCCTCAGCCTCCCAGGCAGCTGGGACCAGGGTTAGCCTGAGCGGCTCTGAATGGCTGTCTAGGAAAGCAGCCCCCAGGAGGTATGAAGCATGGGACTCAGACTCGGAGAGCCAGGCTGCCTTTCACCTGCTCTTGGGTCCCCATCTCACCCCTGCAACTGTGTCCTCCCAGGCTGCTTTCGTCCTTCTTCAGTCCCATCCCTCCGTTTGCTCTCTGCCTCCTCTTCCCTCTTTTGTTTGTATTTGCAGTGCTAGAGATTCAACCCGGGCTTCAGCCAGGTGTGGTGGCACACACATGTAATCCCAGCACTGGGGAGGCTGAGGCAGGAGGATCCTTGGGAGTTTGAGGCCAGCCTGCACCACACACAGAACGAGATCCTGTCTCAAAAACCAAAAAATAAAAAAATATTGATAAATAAACTCAGGGCCTCTAGCATACTAGGCAAGCACTCTATCAATGAGCCACATCCTCAGCTTTTTTATTTTTATTTATCCAAGGCAGGGTCTTGCTAAGTTCCCCAGGCTGGCCTCAAACTTGGCATCCTCCTGCCTCAGCCACCAGAGTAACTGGAATCACAGGTGTGCATCACCATGCTTGGTTCTTTTCCTTGCAATTTTACCTTTTCTTCCTTTCCTCCTTCACAAATAACAAATATGTTGGGGGAAAGGAAACAACAAAACTGTGCAATTTTTTCCCTCATTCTTTGTCCATGTATTAGAGGGAAATCTAGCTTCTTAAATTCTGAGCTGCTTCAGGACACACCGAAATCCTTCACTTCCTGTGAACTCGGCACAGGATATGAATGATGCCCATTTTCCTGGAAAGGCTGGAGACCAGACAACAGCGGATGCACTCTGGGAATCAAAGCAGAAATGTCAGCTAGGCTGCTAATTATTCAGTAAGTTAAATATTGCTGCCATAGTTGCTTTTCCTATTGGCCTACATCTGATCATGTTGTCTTAATGCAAAGCCCACATTAAGATCCTATTGCAAAAAAAAAAAAAAAAAGATCCTATTGCAGCAGCTGGGCATGGTGAAACACTCCTGTGATCCTAGCACTCAGGAGGCTGAGGCAGGAGGACTGCCCTAAATTCGAAGCCAGCCTGGATATATAGAGGCCCTGTCTCATCAAAAGATAAAATTCAACTTTCTATAAATATAAAATATAAATTTTATATAATAAGGCATAAAGTTATTCCTATGTAACTTGAAAAATCTGATTTCTATCCTATTCTTTTTCCTTTTTGCAGGGACATTGTCAAATGATTTTATGAAAATTGATATTTTCAAATTATGATAAACATTCCATTTTGGAATGTGACCCAAAAATATTATTGGTATAATTTTGCTTCATAAAAGCTTTAAAAAAATGTCATGTGCCATCCAGGGAATTTCAAATTGTGAAATATATTTATGAGAATATTTAAGGTAAACATTTTCAAAATAAGTAGCCAGGCAACAGTCATGGATTTGCAAGCACTGCCTCTGAAATGAACAGGTTTTAAAGGTTTATTCAAAGCCTCCGGCCTTTCCTCCCCCTGCAAGCACATATGTATTCGATTAGTGCTTGGGAAAGAGCGTGTGTTTTCATAGCCTCCGGTGTGGTGTTTATAAAACTCCTGATGATTTTAGGGCAGCACCTTCATTTTTTGAATTTTCAAAACTTGTCCTTTTTTACTCTTTTATTTTCTTTCCCCAAAACAAAGACCGAAGAAGCCCTTTAAGAAATTTTATCCATTCTCTGCAGAGCCCAGTTTGTTGACCTTCAGGCCACGGAGTGAAACCTTTCTTTTAAGTCGAGCATTCCCCATTGGGAAGCACTCAGCGTTTTCTTTTTATGAGGAATTTTAACTGCTGGATTTAATTTAATTATTGTATTTTGTACATACTCCCAGGAGCCCTGGGGCAGGAGCTCTGCTTTTTTTGAAACTTTCAAATAAATATCTTTAGAAAATGCTCATTTTGGATGGCAGTGTTACTTCTTGGACTTGTATTTTGGGTCCACATCCCAAACTTGGGTCTTGCAGTTTCCGGGCTCATGCACAGTGGGTGTCGGTCTCAGGTCCCTTTGCCATGGACACAGTGTTCAGGGTCCCGCAAGGGTGTGGAGAATCCAGCTCTCAAGCTGAAATGCATTTTAAAAGGAGATGGTTCTGGGGTGATGTGCTTAGCAAGAGAGTTTCCTACTGGGATGTCACCTGTTCATCCAGAGCATGCTGTCGCCTGCTACTGTCTGTCCACGGAGTTTCTGTAAGATCCTCATTAAGTCCACTGCTCCTCTCCCCCCCAGTAGAGGCACATCGCGACACACACACACACACACACACACACATGTGGGGAGTTGTCATCCCAAGTGAATAGCAAAAACTCAGTATCTTTGTTTCTCTTTTTTTTGTTGTTTTTGAGACACTATGTACTCCAGGCTGGCCTTGAACTAGCTATGAAAAGCAGGTTGGCCTCCAACTTGCAAGGATCCTCCTGCCTCAGCCTCCTGAGTAGTGGGATTATAGGTATGTGCCACCACACCTAGCTTGCAAAGTGAATTTGATTTCCTTATTCACTTTTATTTAAAAATTTAAATTATCAAAATCACAGTTTTTTTGGTGGCAAAAACCACTGGCTGCACATTGCAATTATCTGGCAGAACAGGCACAAACCCGTAATCCCAGCACTCTGGAGGCTGAGGCAGGAGGATTGCTTAAACCTAGGAATTCCAGGACAGCCTGGGCAACATAGCAAGACTCTGTCTCAAAACAGAAAAAAAAAAATTATCTTGTAGGCTTTTCATAGATACCAATGCCAGGGCCCCACCCAAAACTAATTATATCATACTCTACTTTGACCTTCATTTTGCAGATTAAAGACAGAAATAACTACATAAAACTACATAACCTCAAAAGATGAAATCTGACTTCTGCATTAAAAGGAGCATGACTTGAGAACTTTTTTTTTTTTGAGGCAGGGTCTCTCCATGCAGTTCAGGCTGGCCTTGAACTCACTACCAAACTCAGACTGCCCTGGAACTTGTGGCAATCCTCCTGCCTCAGCCTCCTGAGTGCTAGGATTACAGGTGTGTGCCACCATGCCTGGCTATTGCCACACTAAACTATGTTTCCACAATGACATGTTGGGCCGTGAGAATTGATTTTACAAGTGAAAGAGCTCAGTGATTCCCCTACTGCCCTGATTTCTGGTGTCACACACTCCCCCCCGCCCTCCCGCCCGCCCCAACTGACCCACAGAGGCCAGAACAAACATTGTTTTCAAACATCTCCTACGATTTTCAGGCACACTTGGACCGCCCAGGGGCTGTCTGTAAAACTTCGAACTTCAGCCTCTGTGGTGGCCTTTGTCATGCTGCATGACTAACATTCTGGGAATTTGTCTTATCTGTACTTAAAATACATACAGAAAAAGCAGAACGCGTCCCAGTGTCAGCCACAGTTTTCAAAGCACTTGAACCTTTGAGATGTGCACTGCGCAGCTTTTGTAAAAGCTGAGGCAGAGCTTAGCTGAGTCCCAGTCCCCGAAGGTGATAGCCATGCTACTACCGGGGACTCCGGGTCACCTTGGCCAACACCAAGCTCTCACCAAGGCCTCAGGCCTGGCACCCGCCTCCCAGGCCAGGCCCATCGGGCTCCCTTTGCTATGCAGGGACCAGGGACCTCCCCAGAGATCAGGAAGCTTTGATCCCAAAGATGTGCCTTGGGCTAAAGACCTCTGGTTGGCCACTACTCTAATAAGGCTGGGACCTAGGATCACACTCGCAGACTTGCTTTTTGCAAAGGGAAAGCTAAGGGGCAAGGACTCTGGCACTAGCTCTCTCTCCAAGGAGAGGGAAGGCGCATGCGCTGCAGACTCCCTGGCTCTCTGGCAAACATTTACTGAGATCATGATGTCACCGTGGTAGTGGCCAGCAGGAGGGGACCCCGGAGGCACCCAAAGTCCCAGTAATTCTATTGGACACGAAAGCAGGTGGGCAGCTGAGGTTTTCCTACCCTGTTTCCCCACCTATTTGGTTCCAATCCTCTTCATTATCCTTTATTTGGGGGGCAGGGTATAAAACAGGGTCTCGCTGTGTAGTTCAGGCTGGCCTCAATTCTCCTGCCTTAGCCTTGCAAGTGCTGGGATTACAGATATTCTCTATTAAAAGCAGAAAATGCTTTTAATATAAAGGTGAGTTCAAGTGCTTGCTTTTGGCAGCATATGTACTAAAGGTGAGGTCAAAATCAGATCCGGAGCTGCAAGTGCAGAGTCTGGAGCCGCCCTGCCTGCTCCTTGCTTCTCAGACTTCTTAGCTGAGTGACCTTGCATAAGGCACTGATGTCTGGGGCCTCGGTTTCATTATTTGTGAACTGGGGACAGTAACTGTCCCTACTTCATACAGTTGTTGGCGATTGCAGTGACTTAATGCATGTAAACAACCATGCAAAGTGCTTTGCTGACCCTCTACACATGAACAACCAGCCTCAAAAGAAGAAAACACACCAAGATGCTAGCAGACGTTTGGATGATGAGGGAACTGGTGATTTCTTTCTTTCTATTTTCCTTTCTCTCTTCTTTTTTTTCACTTTTTTAATTTCTAAACTTTTTGTTAAATATCTGTTGATTTTTTTGGTACCAGGGATCGAACTCAGGTCCCTGTGCTTGCGGAGCAGGCAGCAGAACCACTGCGCTAAATCCCCAGCAATATCTGTTGATTTTTAAAACACCAAGTTGAAGCTAATTATATTAAGATCTACTAATTTTTTTTTTTTCTGGTACTGGGGATTCAGTCTAAGGCCTTCTCACTGAGCTATATCCCCAGCCCTTTATTTTCTATTTTGAGACAGGGTTTTACTAAGCTGCCCGGGCAGGACTCAAACTTGCAGTCTGCCAGCCACAGCCCCCAGAGTACCCCACCAGCACTGATTTTGCTTATGACAAGGCCTAAGAGACCCTGCATAGAGAGCTGCAAGCAAGATCTGGAACGCACAGCTGCCAGGACTCCAGACTTGGGTCCCAAGATCCCCTTTGGAAAAGGAGGGACCAGCAGGCTGGATAGCAGAAAGGAACCAGAGCAGCAGGATAGTCACCGAGTTCCACCCCCACTCTGCTTCCTGCTCCCTGGGGGTTCTAGGAAAGAGCTCTTTCCTTCCCTACAAGGAGGTCTATACCTGGGCCGGAATACCAGCATGTGGGAGGCTGAGCCAGGAAGATGTCCATGATTTTGAGGCTATCTTGGGCTACATGAGTTCAAGACCAGCCTGGACTACATAGTGAGACCCTGTCTCCAAAAAACAAAGAATAAAACAAACAGAAAAAGAAATCCTGAGAGGGAGCCTGGGCCCACTGTCCCTCGAATACCCCTCCTCTAGGCAGGCCCTGCTCTCTGTTTACACACCGGGGCCTCGAGAGGGGGGCTGGGGCTCCCTGGCCTTTTGTAACCCTTCCTGGATCCTTCCAGCTTCCAGGCTCAGCTCCAGGCAAATTGCAAAGAAATTCCACCTCCTGAGGGTTGAGCGAGGTAGAGCTTAGGAGCATGCAGTGCATGCTGTCAGCCCCCAGCACTGCTGCTAGCTTCTCCTATTGCATGAGGGGCAAAGCCACTGCCCACAGGGAGGGCCCCATGCTCCCCTCACAGCTCCTGGCCTAACAGGCTTTCTCTAACTATAAGTATCAGACCCGATTAACACGGGCCACCTATGGCCCTGGCAAGGAAAACACGAGTGAAAGAACTGTTTGCAACCTGACTTTAGCCCACAGAACGGTAGGAAAAGGACTGAAGCACAATAGCCATCATGTCACTTTTTTTTATATATATATATTTTTTTTTACTTTTTTTTTTTTTCAAACAGTGTCTCACTATGTAGTTCAGACTGGCCTCATTATGCAGCCCAGGTTGGCCTCGAACTTGTGGCCATCCTCCCACCTCAGCCTCCTGAGTGCTGAGATTCCAGGCATGTGAGCCATGCCTGGCTGTCAAATTTTTAAATGTTAACCATGTGGCACATGCCTGGAATTTCAGCACCCGGGGAGACTGAGGAGGAGGACTGCCCTGAGTTTGAGGCCAGCCTGGGTCACACAGTGATATTCTGTCTCAAAACACACACAAAACGAAACAGAAATATGTACACCCATACTTAATTACATGGTGCTGGCATCAAACTGCTCAAGTTCACAAAGCTGTGTGACCTTCGACAAGTTACTTGACCTTTCTGGGTTTCAGGTGTCCAGTTTGTAAAATGGAGTTAATACTGGAACCAACTTCACAGGGTTAATAAGAGAAGTGGATTAATGTTCAAGAAATCCTCAGAATAATGCCCAGTAAGTATTCAGTGACAAATATAAATCATGTGAAATAAATAAATCTTTCATCAATAACTGCTTGGCTTTCTCTGTGTGCCTGCCTTGTTACTGTCCTCTGATGGGATTGTAACCAACCCCATGCCAAAGCCATGGCTTCAGGTTCACAATGGGAAAAGAGAGTTTGGTTCTTATCTATTTGTGGAAAATAATGAGCATTTGTAGAATGAAAAAGACACATGAAGCCATGAAATCCCGAAACCCAGAACCACAGATGCGTTCAGGACTTCTGCTCCAGGCTGGGCAGCGGCCACTTGGCTAACATTTTAAAATTTGACAGCCCAGCATGGTGGGTGCCTGGAATTTCAGCACTCAGGAGGCTGAGGTGGGAGGATTGCCACAAGTTCCAGGCCAACCTGGGCAGTGTCCTCGAATACACCTCAGTGTCCAGCTGGCCGCGGGGTCACTCTGCCACAGGGCACCTGGCTCTTCCCAAATTGCCCGCCGTCCCTGCGGAGCCGCCTGCTCTGCCCTCCTGTGCCGGATGCCTCTGCCTCGAGGCTGGCGGCCTGAGCTACCCGGTGAGTTCCTCCTCCTCTCTAAGCCTCAGATTGCACCGAGGCAAACACACAAGGCCCCTCTGAGGATGCAGCAAGGCTCTGTGCCAGTGGCAAGCCACCCAGTGGCCCCGGCTGGGACAGATGCTGTGGTCGCTGACGCCGCACTGGCCTCCACCAGCCAGGTCCAAGCCTTCTCCACCTCAGCCTGGGTCCCCTGAGTGCAGCGGTGGCCGAGCAGGGCGGGGGCTCCCAAGGAGCACAGCTCGTGTGATGAGCAGCTGGGCCGGGAGGGTGGGCCGAGGGACCGAGACACACGCAGGGCTCTGTCACACACCCGGCTAGGAGACGAGGGGGCCGGCAGGGCACTTGTTCCCAGAAGTGGAGAAGGCCCAGGCGGAACCGGCGGACGGGAGGCCCCTGGAGACCTGCGGTTCGGAGCCGCTGTTACCTCCACGTGGAGGCCCGGAGGGATTCCCGCCCGCTCCAGCCAGGGAGGCTCCGCCTGCAGAGCCCGGGCTCGGCCTCTGACTCCGCCTCCTCGCTACGACCCCCCGCCTCCGCCCTCTGACCGCCTCCACCTGCCCTCCCCAGGCTACGCCTGATGCCCTCACCGTATCTTCCTGCCTCTGCTACAGAGAAAGCCGCCTCACACCCTTGAGACCCACCCAATGCCCAAGCCCAGCAAATTGGCTCAGGGTTGGCATCTCTGGGTCACCCAGAAACAGCTGTGTGACCTCCTGTGCTCGCAGGACCCTGGCCGGGCCCTGGGTCACCATGTCCACAACGGCTGACTCCACAGTCACCTGGGAAACAGTCAGCCGGCGGGAAGGACAGGCCGGGGCACAGGGCACCCAGGTCCTGGCCGCCTGGGCGTCCACCTTCCCGGCGGATCATAGGAAATGAGGCTGCCTCTGGTGGCTCCAAACAACCGGGGATCGTGAAGAAAGCCTGGCGCCTGAAGCCCTGCAGCAGCTGCCCAGTGACACCAGGCAGTGCTTCGGAGGTTGTTCCTGAGAAAGGTGCGAGATAAATTGAAACTCCTTTTCCTCAGAGCCAGTCCTGAAAGTCCATGCAGTGAGAAACACTTCTCACCGTGCACAAACTGCGAACTGTATACAAAATTAAATTTTCTGATTAAAATCTGCATTGCTGGACCTCCCGCTGGTCGCCACCACTTCACCGACAGAAGACATTACTTGTACCAGCAGCAGGGTAAATCTCTGATCTTGGGTCCTAGACCGGCTTCGCTTCTGCAGCTCTTGCACACGCATCACATTTCCCATGCAAATCTCACAGCAACACTCTCACCGCTGACCATACCAGGCAAGTGTGAGCAGGTCCACAGTCTGACCCAGTGGCCCTCTGGTCTCCTGCATGCCCAGGCCTGAGAAGGCAGGGCACCTGTGGCCAGTCTGAGCACAAGGCCAGCATATAGGATCATCTACTGTTTTCTGATTTAAATGTTCTTCTTGCCAGGTGCAGTGGTGTACACTATAATCCCATCACTCTGGGAAGCTGAGGCAGGAGGATCACAAATTTGAGGCCGGCCTGAGCAACTTAGCCAGACCCTGTCTCAAAATAATAAATAAAAGGGTTGGAGATGTAGCTCAATGGCAGAGCACTTGCTTAGCATGCAGGAGGCCTTGGGATTCAATCCCAAGTTTAAAAAAAAAAAACATTTCACTAGGTCATTATTGAGAGAGGAGGGGAAAAAAAGGAAAAATGACAGCCCATGGACTTCAACTTTCCCAGATACCCACAGCCCTGCCTTATAGGATTCACCTGCTGCCCCAGTGCTCTTCCCTCATGGCCATCTTCCAAGGCCCTGTTCGGAAGTCAAGCTTATAAACCACACCTGTAATCCCAACACTCTGGGAGGCTGAGGCAGGAGGATTGTAAATTCAAGCCCTGGACTCTGAATTTAAAAAAAGAAAAGTTTAAAAGGGCTTTGGACGTAGCTCAGTGTGAAGGCCCTGGGCTTAATCCCTAATACCTGGGGAAAAGAAACCAACAGCAACTGAACACAGCACTGAAGTTCTGTTTGCTTTTGTTTCACGTGAGATGTGCGCGCCATACGCTAAGGGCTGGCCTTTCAGCTTCCATTTTCCCAACTTCCACTTTTGCAGCCAGCGAAAGTCAACACCAGCCAGACATGCACAAATCTTTTTTATCAGTCTAATCATTAGAACACGCTGTCCCTCTTCAATTCCCTAGAGATCACAGGGAGTCTTTTTCTAGAAAAGAGCACTGAGCTTCCAGGCGGAGCAGCATAAAGTAAGCACTTTCCTTAAAAGGGAAGTGGGTGAGGTGGATGGGGAGCCACTGTCCTCAAGAGCAAAGGGCGACACCATCTCCCAGGCCCTGGGCGCGCACACACTCAGAACCGCGTGGGACTCGGGACTTCTGCAGCTTCTTTCCCGAAAGCCACCCCAGCGTTCACATTCCTTAGCCTAAGGGTCTCACCCGGGAGGAAACAGGAAGTTCCCCGCGGGATCCTGGATCCCATTTCCGGGCACCGCCGGCCCACAGAATAGAGCTTGGGAAGCTCCCATTATTATGCCTGCTTCTGTTTCAGTCACACACAGGCCAAATTAAAGTAATTTACAAATCTATGAATTAGCTTCTTTGAAAATTATTTTGTTGGTTCTATTTTTCCCCAAACATTTATCTTACATATTCTAGTCTTGCATAGTTTCCACAACCCGAATTCTCTCTAGTTCTTCTAATTTTTTTTTTTTTTGGTACCAGGGATCGAATGCAGGACCTTGCACTTGTGAGACAGGCGCGGTGCCACTGAGCTAAATTCCGGTCCCCTGGTCCTGTCCCCGTCCCCAAAGCCCAGCGGTCCCAAGGATCCTTCCCCGGGCTCCATTATCTCTTCTACTTGGACCAGCAAGGGAGCGCTCTAACCCCTCCTGCTTCTCCCCAAACGCTGCCTGCGTTTTGCTCTAGGCTGCCATCAACTTCTTTGACTGAGGCTCCCTTGCTTGTTTCCAGAAGCCTTTCCCGTTTGTGGCAGGAGGACACAGCACGGGTGTCCCGGACAGGACAGTCTCGTTGGGAGGGGACCCTCGCTTAAACCAGGCGGCTGGCAAACGAGCCAGGGTGGGCGCAACACGGCCGTGGGCGACAGGGGCCGCGCTGGGAACGGGGGCTTCAGAGAGGGCAGAGGTTGTCCCGTCCCTGTCGTCCAACACCCGCTGCCCACAGCCTGAGTGAGGGACTGGGAGGCCCTGCCCTACTTGGGCCGGCGCGGCAGACTCGTGGGGGTTGAAACCCCGGTCTCCTCCTCGGAAGAGGTGGACCTCAGACCGGAAGCGGCGGATCTGCTCCTCTCCAGGGGCTTCCGAGGGTCAGAGTCTGCACCTCCCCGCAGTGAGCACCCAGGGAATAGTACCCCAACATGCCAAAAGCACCCCAAGGCCGCCTGTCACAGGGCAGCACAGGAGTATCTGTGGCCATCACTCAGCTGTCCCCACTGGTCCCCGAAGGCAAAGGCCCAGCCCCACCCCTCGAGGAGGCCCTCTTCACCATCCCAGGTCACGGGGCTCCCGCTGGAGGAGGCCCCCGGGCTGGGGTTCCCGGGGTGCCGTGGGCGAGACACCTCCCCCCCGTCCTCCCCGCCCCCACTTCCCTCCGCACCGTGCCTGCTGAGCGCCAGTTCTTTCTCTGGAGTTGGCAGGCACCAGAGGGCAACGCAGTCTCACCTACTTGCCAGTTCTGCCTTGCCGCCGCCGGCAGAGGGAAGCGTCCTCTGACCTTCGAACCGGGAGAACCCGGAAGGGGATTCGAAGGCCGGGACGTCGGGCGGAAGAAACCGCCCGCTGCTAGGCACTGGGGCCTGCGGGTCCCGCTCTCCTTGGTAAATAATCTGCTACAAAACTGCTGCAATGCAAACTAACTCACCAGTGGGGACCTCGGCGAAATCTCCCGCCAAGCTGTATTTTGCATCGAGACAGAGCTTCCCCGAGATTAAACTCACAGAAGTCACACAATTTTCTGGGTAACGCTGATGATTAGTCGCCCTCTCGCCACTTTGTCTTTCGTGATCTGGTGTGCATTTTCGTTCAGAAATAATCAGAAAGGCTTTTAGCCCTGACTGTCTCGTCGTTTGGGTCACGTGTCATCTCCGCATATAGGTGCTTGGAGGGTGCCTATTTATTTGGGCAATCGAAGCTGAGTTAACCAGAACTGATTTTGGACCACGCAGAGCGCCTAGAGAGGGTAACTGCCCAAGCAGTCCCCAAACACAGAAGCCCAACCCAAGAGCAAACTTCACCATGACCCCCATTCTTCCATGCGCCTTAAGGAAATTGGAAAAGCTTCCCTTTGAAAAATGTTTGAAAGGAGCCAGGCAAGGTTGAACATGCCCATAACCCCAGAACTTGGGAGGCTGAGGCAGGAGGATCTCCGTGAGTTTCAGCCAGCCTGGGCTACATAGTGAGTTCAAGGCCAGCCTGAACTACACACCAAGACAAAGAAAAAAAAAGTTTGGAAGGAAATTAAACTTATGCAGCTGGACTATTTACCAAATAATCATCCCGACGAAGTTATCATTAAAATTTTCTTTAAAAGTAGACAACATGGCACTAAGCAATGTGGTCCGCCATTGCAATCTGCTCCATTGGTTCAGGTCTAACTACCTGGCCCAGATATTTTCTGCTTGGTATCCCCAGCATTTGAACCGTGTCTAAAGCCAGAACTTTATAGAAATGGCCTTTGAAAAACCCTAAGAGTCTGTGATTCTATCTTTCTTTACATGGATTTTTTTTTTTTATCCTAGTTGCTAAATTTATCCTTATGACCCTACCTTTATTTCTTCACCAACACCCTTGCTTTGATTAATGATCCAAAATAGGAGTTCCTATGCCCAGAAGCAGACTTGAGCCTTCCCATGAATTATGGGAAACTAAGGGCAAAATTCTGTGTGGTTTCTCTGGGACGAGCATTCATAACTTCACTGGATTCTCAAAGGGTGCATGCCCCTCATATTTTCACTGTGTGTTCACGATGTTGATCCCACCCAGTGTACAGGAATGGGTGGTGGGTGTGCATTTGCGTGTGTGTGTGTGTCTGTGTGTAAGAGAGAGAGAGACAGCAAAAGAGAGACAGAGACAGACAGGGAGAGAGAGACAGACAGAGAGTGCCTCTGACCCCCCAAGCCCTTGGCTGGTGGACAGGCCAAGAACGGAAGGACGTTTCTTCCCAGCTGGGCATCTCCTGCCATGAAGACACTGTTTTCTCTGTGTACCGTGGTGGGCAAACACTGGGAGACACTGCACTGAGCTCTCTCTTATCTCCTACGTCGCCTTTGCCCTGTGTATCTCTCCCCTCATCGTGCCTACTTCCTTTAACATCCAGAGGGAGGTTGGGGATTGGCCCGGCCACCTGCACCTAGAAAGACCAGCAGTTCGGTAAGCCTCCCTCCTAAAGACCCCACCTGGTGCCTGCCTCCTGGGCACCTGCTTTTTGCCGCTTGCTGGAAAGGAGAGCGGCTCGTTTCCCCACTTCCTGCATCATTCCTTGTATTCTGACTCCCTCCAGACATCCCTTGCCCTGTAGCAGATAACCCTTGTCCATGAATCTAGAAGGATCTCCATGCTCGTTAAGGTCCCTACTGCCTCTCGGGGTGTTTCAACATTCCCCCTTGCACCATCACACCTAGATTCTGTCCAACCAAGTAAGACATCTAAATCTTTCCAGAATTCATGTAAAGTCAAAATCAGAAACTGATATAATGAACAGAACAGGCAAATTGCCATGACTTCCTGGCTCATAGAGAGCACCCCCTAAACTAGTGTCACCTGAGCCCTTCCCTTACCCAGCCCCCAGACACACAAAGGCCTTGTGTCCCTGACCACACAGGCCATCCAAGGTACCTACAATTCCATAATTTTGGTAAACCAAGAAGTATGCCATGCCTTTAGAATTGGTTCATGATTCAGATTTGTATAGGAATGACTTCAACGAAATCTTGACAACTGTATGCTACACTTCAGCCGTCTGTTTCAAAGGCTCATTCACCTATTCTTAAATGTTCTTCTAAGCCCCCACATCACAATTCTATGAGAAAATGGAGCTATCTTTCTTCATTTTCAAAGTAAGCCAAGCTGATGGCCTGAAATCTCAAAGAAGGTTTCTAACATCTTCCAAACTCACTTACATGGTACTCCACAAATATGTACAATTTTTACACGTCAATTAATGTTTTTGTGGTACTAGGGATTGGACCCAGGACCTAACGGAGGCTAGCCAGGCACTGTGCCACTGAACTACGCCTGCCGCCCCCACACATTTTTATTAAACTCTTCTCCTTCTGACCTGAACCACCTGATCTTAGAGTCCTGATCCAAATTTTCTGTTTAATGCTTCATTTCAGAACTATCTTATCTCTGGGCTGGGGATGTAGCTCCATGGGAGAGCACTTGCCCAAAGTATGTGATGACCCAGGTTCAATATCTAGGAACACACGGGTGTGCAGATGCACACACCCTTTTTTTTTTCTTTTTTCCAGTGCTTGGGAATCGAACCCAAGACCTCTGAATGCTAGACAAATATTGGCCCTGACTTCCTTTTTAAGGAAACTGACAACCAGAATCCAGGATCCCTTTACTTGAAGAGTATAATCCCCAGCAAATCCTTTAAGAAAACAGTTGTGTCACTTCATTATGTATTTTGAGAATAGAGGGAAATATTGAAATAAGTGCCTGAAAATCACTCACAGTCATGTTCAAATCCATTTTTAAGGTGATAGGATCCCCAGATTAAAAATTACACATTCTTTTCAGAACAGCAAGATCATGTGTGGATTTACACCTTGCAAAAGAATGTAAATCTGGCTCTTAAAATATTTGCTGGGTTGACACAAAATGAACCGTTGCGCTTTGGTTGACAGCCATATAACAACAGCCTGTTGTTACGGATTTGCCAGCTGTAATCCACTGGCCTTAAGTGTTGCTGACTTTCAAAGGATGGGGATGCATTGGTGGCCATGGGGGGCAATGCACGGTGAAGATTTCAGGAAGTTCGTGAAGAAACGAAACATTCCCATGAGCATGCCTCAGAATCATTCTCTCTCTCAAGCCCTGTACCCTCAACATCATGCTCTTTTAACTTGGTTTGCATGTTCAGACTCAGGTCCCAAAGTCCTGAAAAATTACACAATCTTTTTGTTTTCTTTTTCTTTTTGAGGCAGGGTCTCACTATTTAGTTCAGGCTGGCCTTAAACTCACTATGTAGCCCAGGCTGGCCTCAAACTCACAGCAATCCTCCTGCCTCAGCCTCCTGAGTGCTAGGATTACAGACGTGTGTGACCACGCCTAGGCACACAGTCCTGATCATTAGCAGTATTCCTTCTTTCAGCAGCCAGAGCCATTAGAAATGTGACCCTGGGGACGTCTGTTTCCATTTCCTATTAATTTTAACAGTAAAAGTTGTACATGCACAGTACAAGTTTCCTTCCCCTTTTGTATCTTTTGCTTACTCGGGCATTTAAAAGTATGTTGAGCATCTTCAGATTTTCACTGTGATTGGTCTAGTTGCTAAAGCGGCTGTCATGTATATCCTTCTGTTCTTTGTCTTGATGCAAAGCTCTACGGGGATCAGTATACACCCCAGCACTCAGCCCCCAGGATGCAACAGAAGGAGGAGACTCGAAGAAACAATCTGAGCCTGCATTGTAGGGCTCGCCCTGCCCCTGCTGATGGCTTCTGGCTCCCATTAGACTTTCTCTCTTAGAATGTAAACATGCAATCGGAAAATCAAGTAGAGAGATAACCCGTGCCTAGAGCAGCTTGGTGGGCTCTGGGACTCAGGTCCAGGCCCCAGTGGTATCTAGCAAGTTCCTGAACTGACCGAGCTGGATGTCACCTCTTCTTTTTTCGTGCTGGGGATTGGATTCAGGGTCTTGGCACTAAGGTACATCCCAAGCCTTGTTTTTTCTTTTATTTTGAGACAGATCTTGCTAAGTCACTAAGTTCCCGGGCTGGGTTTGGATGCCTCATCCTCCTGTCTCAGCCTCCCAGAGTCCTGGGATTATAGGCATGGGCCACCAGGTCACCTCTTCTTTGAAGCCTTCCCTGAGCCACCACGCCTAGGGACTCCTGTGTGTCCATCCCCACTGGACCCCATGTGGCCCTCCAGAGAGCACCTGTCACATTTACACTGTCCACACTCAGCGCCTCGTACACCCGCGTCCCTGGCTCTCCAGCAAAGTCCTCGGGAGCAGGGGTGTCTGTCACCTGCTGTGGCCACTTCCTGACACTGCCTCTCACACTCACGCTGCAGAAGAGGCCCTCGACGTCCACTGTACGTGTGTGCAACGCTGAGGGCAGCACTCAGGCTGCACATACTCCAGGCAAGGGCTCTACCACAGCTCCCATCCCCAGTCTCCCAAACTGTTGAATGAACTTGGGTTCTCAAATGTCTGGAGTTTGTTCTCTAAATTTCAACCAGTGACCAGCACAGTTAGCCTGGAGCTACCTGCCATTCAGCACAAGCATGAAGCAAGCCTTTGGGAATTTTTTTTTTTTTTGTACTGGGGATCAAACTCAGGACCTTGCGCTTGCCAGGCAGGTGCTGTGCCACTGACCTACATCCCCAGTTCTGCCTTTGGGATTTTTTAGAGACCCAAGTAGGGAGACATACAGAAGACATACATACATACATACATAACCCCCCAGAAGGTGGAGGAAAGTAGGAAATAGAGATGTGGGTGAGGCACGTTCAGAAAAGTGTGGAAAGAAGGCAAACGAGACACAGGTGTGGGGGCACGAGCCTGTAAATCCAGCACTTGGTAGTTGGAGACAGGAGTACAGTGAATTTGAGGCTGGTCTGGGCTACACAGCAAGTTCAAGGCCGACCTGGACTATATATAGCAAGACCCTGTCTGAAACAAACAAAAGAAGGAAGGGAGGCAGGGAGAAGGAAACTAAAAAAAAGGAATCAGATGGGAGGCACAGACTCCAAGGGCACAGGAATCTTGTAGAGGGACGAGAAGCCACCCAGGGGTGCAGAGAGGGAGACCCTTCCTCCACATGCGGCCAGGGGTCCAGGGTCCCACACACCAGCCCGGCCTGCCTGTGGCTTCTCCCTGCTCCTCCCAAGTAACCTGTTTCCAGGTCAACAGGGAGCCTTCCAGCCCCGCCTGGCTGGTAAAGGCCACCTGTGGGGCCACATGGACACTTTGGGCCAAGGTGGCCCCCTGTCTGCAAAAAGGCTGGGCCTGGAGACCCTGAGGAGGCTGGAGAGCAGAAGGCACCTGGTCCTCCATGCCCAAACTGCGAGTCCCCAAGAGGAGAGACCTCGTTGGATGTCCAGTGTGTGCCGGGCACTGTGCTTCCAGCCTTTAGGGCAAGACCAACCTTTTAATGAAGCCTCTCCAACCAGGGCCTCCCAGTGAGCCACCACTTCACTCCCATTAGCACGGCCATTATCGAGAGGTAGAAAGTAAGCGTAGGCAAAGATGTGGAGAAATTGCAAGCATCCTGCGCACTGCTGGTGGGAATGGAAAATGGGGCCGCCACTTTGGGAAAATTAAGCAGAATTACCACATGTTCCAGCAATGCCACATCTGGTGTATAACTGAAAGCAAGGACTCAAATGAATATTTGTGCACTCATTTTTATAGCAGCATTATTCAATCGTGAGCAGCTATAAAGAGGAGATGCAATCCAAGTGTCCGTCAGTGGACCAATGGATAAGTAAGATGTGGTACACAGACACGTTGGAATATTAGCCAGCTTTTAAAAAGGAAGGGAATGTGGACACTATGTCACAACAAAGCTGAATCTTGAGGACATTATTCAAGGTTCACTAACCCATGTGAAATGCGGTACAATCGCATGTATGGGAGGGATCTAGAGTAGTGAACTCACAGAGACAAAGCTGAATGGTGGTTTTAGACTTTGTGGAGATGGGAAGGGGATGAGGGAGCTGGGAGGGGAGAAGGGAAGGGGAAGTAAAAAGATCAAGAAGCAATATGTATATATACCAAATCCCCATAGTGGTTGTATTTATTGTGTAATCGAAAACATATGCCAGTGAAAAGGAGGAAGGAAGTAGGGGATGAGGAGGTGGTGTTTACTGGAGACAGAGTTTCAGTTTTGGACAAGGAGAAGGTTCCAAAGATGGATAATGCTGACGGTTGCACAGCAGGGCGAACATCCTTAATGCTGCTGAACTGCATCCTCACGAGTGGTTGATGGGATGCAGGCATGATGATGCACTCAGGAGGCAGAGGCAGGAGGATGGCTGCAAGTTGGAGGCCAACCTGGCCTACATAGTAAGTTCAGGGCCAGCCTGTCTCAAAACAACCACAACAGGAGCCGGGGATTTAGCTCAGTGGTTTCGCTGCCTGCTGCGCAAATGCAAGGACCTAAGTTTGATCCCCAGTACCAAAAAAAAAAGACCAAAACAATGACAGCAACAACAAAAGCAGCTAAAGGGTACATTGTGTTGTGCATATTAGGCCACAGTAAAAAAAAGTTTTAAATGTCAATCTTTCCTCCTGCCACCTCCAAAATCTGGCCATGGCAAAGCCATGCATCCTCAGAGCACTCGCCCAGGGCCCTGACCCCCGGCCATCCACCCGAAGCCCTCTGCTAGTCCCGGGCCCGCTCAGGCACCTGGCAGACTCGAAGCCATGGGACTGCAGACATCTGATCTCATCTCCCTCGTGGGCACCTGACCCCATGGTGGCTTGGCCTTCTACCTCTTGGGGGCAGGTGCTTGCACTCCAACTCAGCCCCCAAGCACAGGAGTAACCTTATACAGCCCTGAGAAAGAGACGTAGACAAGAGACACCAAATAACAATTGCCGTTTTCATCTTCTGACAACACTGTCATGATTAAGCCCTTCTTATACCCCAGTACCATGCTAAGCATCTCATTTAATTCTCACATTTTTATTGTCACCATCATACCCGCTGTATAGATGAAAAAGCTGAGGCTTGAAGATACTGGATAATTTGCCTAAGGTCCCAAGGCTGGAACGGTGCAGGTTCAAGATCAGAAACCAGGTTCCTGACACACAGCCCATCCACCAGGACACCAGTAAGAAATCTCTCACAATGTTAAGTCCTGAGGGCTAAAGTTAGAGGAAAAGAGAAAAGGTTTACTCCAATCCAGCTGGTGCTCACCTCTGAAAAGAAGTCACGAAAACCCAGCTGCAAACTACAAGTCCTGATCTGTACAGAAATACGAAGCCCCCACACAACCACATTCTAATAGCCCGATCTAGAGAACTCTGAGGCCAGAGGCTCAATGCAGCCCATTTCTGAATTTTGAACAACAGCTCCGCTGGCCTGTAAGCTTTAAACCCCAGTATCTAATTTGCGATCTTGGGAGAGATGGTTAGGGCCATTTCCACGAGAAAACAGTGAGGACAATCAGATTCTGGTCTTTTCCAAACTCAAAGCAGTAGGACCGAGCTGCCTATCCAGCAAGTGGGCAGCACATAGGTGTTTAATTTGAATTTGATAGCTGTCTAAATTTCCAGATCTCCTGTAGGCGCACAGAGTCCTCCGTGGCTGCTGGCAGAAATTCTCAGAAAAACAATCCTCCTGGCTGTTGGAATCGCAGCTACGACTTTCACTCCCCGCCTCCCTGTCACCGAAGAGGCTGCTGTGATTTGAATGATGGGGGCCGTGTGGACTCCCTGTGGTACAAATGTGCATGTGACAATGGACACTCCTTTGCTGGCCGACCGGGGTTATTTCAGACCCTGCTGGACAGACGGGCTGTGTTCCGAGAGGAGAGGAAATTTTGTAGGGGCTGTCGCTTCACGGTGCAGTGTCCCCTCCACTTTGGCAGAGAGGAGACTGGATGGGGGCAGATCGCTTCTGGATCCTGGAACAATGCTTTCTCCCCCAGCATCCTCTCCTCTGTCTCAGAGCCTGGACTTAATTTCGAGGACCCTGGAGGTCTGTGGGCCCCCCGCATAGCCTTGGCTGCTGCCATGTGTGGGACATGTGCTGGCAGCCCGGCAGCTGTTGGAACACAGGAAATCCATTCACATACTGACATATCCCAATGACTAATGCGGGCTTAGCGAGCAAACAGAAGCATTTGACAAGCAGAAACAACTGAATTACTTCTGGAGGGGTGAGGAAGTGACACCCCCAACTGGCTTGATCTCACCATTTGGTTTGGATGGCGGAGCCCTGGAGAGCTCACCGTGGGAGGTCACCCGGATGTCAGCGCTGCCATCTACCATCATTAATTCTGAGCAGAGGGGCCAGGCAGGTGTCTGGGGAATGAGAGGAAGTGTGTATAAGGAGGTGGTTGTTTGGAGATCTTGTCGGACGTGGAGAAAATAAGTCATTCAAGCGAAGAGGTGTGAGGTGGGAGGGGATCTCGTTTATAGTTAGGAGCCTGGGCTTTGGGATCAGACAGAACTGGGCTCAGATCCGAGCTCTGCCCCTTCTTCTAGGACCAAGCTACCTAACCCGAGCCTCTGTTTCCTCCTCTAAAATGGGCACAGCAACAGGCTTCCCATCTGCTGGGGCTGCTTCAGGAATGAATGAGACTATTGTACAAAGCACTTAGCACACACGCGTACAAAGCCTGGCAGACAACAAACACTTCATGATGAGCATTAACCAGAACAGTACTTTCTACATAGAGGAAAATGAACTTGTGTCTGTCCACTATGAAGGCTGGCAACACAGAATTCACACTGTTCTAACCAACCTAGCTCCTAAAACAAAGTGTCAGGAGGAATAAGTTCAAGAGCTCTCTTGTGCAGCAGAGTGATGATGATAGTTCATAAGCAATGCATTGTTTGGGTTTTGGGTTTTTTTTGAGACAAGGTCTCACTATGAAATTCAAGCTGGCCTTGAACTTGTTTTGTAGCCCGGGCTGGCCTCAAATTCATGGCAATCCTCTTGCCTCAGCCTTCTGAGTACTGGCATTATAGGCATGGGCCACCACGACTGACTGTGTTCTTGAAAATCACTAAGAGAGAATTTAAGTATTTGAATCACAAAAGCGTAGCTAAGTGAGGTCATGCAGAAGTTAACTAACGTGCTGTAGCCATTCCGTAAGGTACACATATTTCAAAACATCGTGTAGTACTTGATAAACACAGACAATTTTCTTTATCAGTTAAACATAATAAATTTTTAGATTCTTGACACTCACTGCTTCAAAACATACTCCTACCACCTCACCCTACCAGCACCTTAGGTTGGAGCACGTCCAAGATGCATTGGGGAGCCATGCAGGGCTGGAAGGGGTCAGGGCCCCCTGGGTGATTAAGATCGTTAAGAACATGTCTCCCTGTCATTCCGCTGTGACAGAGACAGAAAGAACCGGCAAGCTTAGGCGTGGCTTTTCAGCCACTGGGTTTTGGCTGTTTCATCTCCTGAACCCACTGGCCTGGATATTTTGAAACATCCAGCTGGAACAAATGACAGGACAGTGGTGCCCTGGCACTCATCGTTGTTGGCTCTCAGAGGTGCAACAAGTACCAAACGTTGCTTTGTCTGGAGAGGGTACAAGTCACGAGGTGATCGATGCTGTTAAGTTCTGGCTTGCATATAATGTACCAAAAAATGACAAGTACTGGGAATTTTCCTGTCAAAACGCATCCGGTACCACATTTGACGAGTTTCAAAGCACCGAGTCCTAAGACATGACCCTATTACACATTCCATCAAATACAAGGCACACTCGGGCTCGGGTGTGGGTCAGTGGTAGGGCACTCGCCTAGCACGCATGAGGCTCTGGATCCAATCCCCAGTACCATGAACACACACACACACACACACACACACACACACACACACGCACACGCACACCGCATTCAACACCCCACCCGTCCACCCCTGCCCCACCACATCTACAGTGACGAAGTGCACGACCGAGGATGTTCCGTTCCAGGTGAACACCTTAAACCCACCAATCAGAACTCACAAACACCCCTTCCTTCTGCCAAGGGAACAGTGGGGAGTGGCTTGTTCACACCTGCTAACCCTCCCCAAAAGCCAAAGGCAGATTCGAGAGATGGCACTTTGTGGTTGTTGCTGCTTTGAAATACTAAGGATTGAACCCACAGTCGTTGCACTGAGTTACATCCCCAGCCCCTTTTTATTTCTTTAAATTTGGAGACAGAGTCTCACTAACTAAGTTGTCCAGGCTGGGGCTGAACTTGCCATCCTCCTGCCTCAGCCTCCCCTCGGAGTGCTGGGAGTACTGGCATGTGGCACCAAGCACGGCTGGATGTGGCTCCTTACAAACAAGCTGATCCAGTGAAGACATGCTCTACCCACGACCAGTGAGTAGTGATGACCCAGAGTGCATAGAACGAGGAAAGAAACGTGGGTCTGATTATGCCAAATGAGGAGCCCCTGTGTGGCATGGCCGTCTCTCCTGTGGCTTCCTGCTGCCCAGGCCGAGGTGGGCCCTGCCAAGGGCCCACAGTGTCCCGCCCCTCCCCCACCCTAGAGCAGGGGTGTTCCTGTCTTCTTGCCGGCCCCTAGCCACATTCCTGCCTGCTCTCACTGTGCATTCAGGGGGTATCTGAGTATTTGAGGTTCACACTGAGCAGGGTGAGGAAGACTATACTGAGCCAGGCGTGGTGGCATCCACCTGTGATCCCAGCACCTGGGAGGCTGAGGCAGGAGGATTGCCATGAGTTGAAGGCCAGTCCGGGATATATAGTGAATTCAAGGCCAGCATGGATTACACAGTGAGACCCTGTCCCCTCCCAAAAAACAAAAAGAAAAAGAGAAGAACATACTGAACCTAGAGTCTCCAGATTTTCTTTAAGCCTTGCTCCTTCCTCGAGCTCTAACCCCACTGCCTATTTACAGACACTAGTCAATGCTGAGCTTTTAGAAGATGCAGTCCAGGAGAAACTCTGAGGGCTGCTGTCTCCTTACACCTTCCAAGAGCTGCCTTCAAGAATTTAAACCAAAAGAATTACTGAAACACAGTGCACTGATTTATTATTCATTGTCCCTGGAGTTGTCAGAAAATACCATGCAGGGGGAGAAGTGCATGCATCACTTTGTGGTCACTGGAAAATTTCCAAGTGTCTGCACAGGTCCCAAATTTATGCCAGGAACAGGGGAACCAAGAAACAAAGCTGGACATGGTGGTGGGAGGCTGAGGCAGGAAGATCACTGTGAGACAGTCTGGGCTACATAGTGAGTTCAAGGCCCGCCTGGAAGACATAGTGAGACCCTGTCACAAAAAGACAAAAATTTTTCTTAAAAAAAGAGGAAACAAACATTCTGGGTGTAGATGAGAGGCTGGCTGAAGAAAAAGGGGGCAGGGAAGGGTATGAGGCAGCAGTTGGTGAGGAAGGAAGACTTGTTAGAGAGAGCTGAGGGGTTGGCATGAGAAGGAAGCCAAAGCCTGTCAGGGTGGGATCCAGAAAAACCTCCCCAGTGCACAGGAAAAAGAGCCCAGCAGCAGAAAGACAAACGCCACCCCTGGGCCCAGGGAGAGGCCCGGATGCCCATGGACATCAGCCCCAGCAATGCACCACTCAGAAAGGTGTTACCAGGGACAGGGCCATCGGGCAGCCAGCACTTTGCCAGCACCAGGGAGGCCCCTTGGAGGGGCCCATCCATAGGAGAAACACACATCTGGGCCTGGGAAAGCAGCACACACCCCTGCCCAACGCATCCCCTGGTTTCCAGTTCCTGGTGTAATTCATTTGAGAAAAAAAAAATCACACAACCACTCAAGAATAAATATGGAAGCCAGGTATAGTAGAACATGCCTGTAATCCCAGCACTCTAGGAGGCTGAGGCAGGAGGATCAAAAGTTCAAACCCAGCCTGGAGAACTTAGGGAGACTCTGTCTCAATAACAAGTAAAAAGGGCTGAAGATGCTGTATAATGCAAAGACCGTGGGTTCAATCCCCAGTACTGGAGAGAAAAAGAAAAGAAAAAGTACGGGAAGATGAAGAAACTATTGAGAACCGTTCACCTATTTGTTTCCATGGACAGTTTTTTATTTTTGGTATCAGGGATCGAACCCGGGACCTTGCTTTTGCAAGGCAGGTGCCGGAACCACTGAGCTAAATCCCCGGCCCTTCCATAGACAGTTTTGACAGCTGTGCACTTTGGCCAACAAAACTCAAGGGTACTTTCACAAGGAAGGAGTTCCAAGGAAAGGGTGTTGTCACTAGCAGGGGCCTCATAAATTAGGATGAGTGGTTTCACTGGTAGACAGTGTTGCATGGCCCTCCCAAAACCACTAAGGAATGGTGGTGCTTGATCAGAAATTCCAGAGGAAAGAAGAGGCCGAGGGTGAACTGCAGGCTGGGGAAGGGGGCACCAGTAGCTTTCCAGAAGCAACTGCATTAAACATAGCACCTCTATGGAGTGCCTGCTTACTGCAGCTTTTTTTTTGGAACCAGGGATCGAACTCGGGTCCTTGCGCTTGCACAGCAGGTGGTGAAACCACTGAGCTAAATCTCTGGCCCCCTTTTTTTTTTTTAATCATTGAAGAAACTGAGGCTCTGAGAAAGCAAATGCCTTATCCAAGGTCATATGACAAAAATTGGTCTGACTGTCTCAGGAGCCCATGCTTTGTGTGTAAACAACCCTCATGACCCTTTCTTGCAGATTATTTATTTATCATCACCAGGGAATTGAGCTCAGGACCTTGTGCTTACCAGGCAGGTGCGGTGCTGCTGAGCTACATCCTCAGCTGTAATATCATGACCCTTTCTTATGAAACCACAACACCCACTGCCAACCGCCCAGATGTAAAGAACAGTCCCGTGCCACATGACTGTGCTTCGGTGAACAAGGAGCTGAAATCGCATGGTGGCCGCATAACATTACCCGCCTCCCCATGTGACTGTAGCCGTCCTATGCGGGTAAGTACGCTCTGATGTGGCACAAGTGCCAAAGTGAACTAAAGCTGCATTTCTCATAATGTGTCCTGGTCGCTAAGTGATGAAGGACTCTGTGTGGCATTTTTTCCTGCACCTTACCTTAGAGCTTACCTGTGACAGAACCAGAACCTGAAGGCTGAGCTCCACCCGGCCACCCTGAGCTATTGAAATGAACCATGGATGTGTCGAGACTCTGAGTCCCCCTCGGCCATGCAAGTGGCCAGCCCGTGACACAGGTATCCCTAGGCAGGGGCCCTTCAGAGTATTCATACCTTTGTCATTTCCTCCCTGTCCTATATACAATCTTTTTTTTTTGGTACCGGAGATCGAACTCGGGACCTTGCGCTTGAGAGGCAGGCGCCAGAACCACTGAGCTAAATCCCCGGCCCCACTCCCTGTTCTACAAAACATCATTTCCTGGCCGGGGATTTAGCTCAGTGGTTCCGCCACCTGCCTCACAAGCAAAAGGTCCTGAGTTCGATCCCCGGTACCAAAAGCAAAAAACAAACAAACAAAAAACCCCACATCATTTCCTGTCTTACATGACAAATATTGAGAACCACGCTGCAAACTGCTCAGATTAAATCTCAGTACCACCCCTTCTCAGCCACACAACTTAACTTTGTATGCCTCAGTTTCCTTGTCTATAAAATGGGAATAAAGAATAGAATGGACCTCATGGGAGGATTAAACAAAATACACAGAACTCTCAGTACATATTGTATTAGCAATCATTCAACAACCATTAGCTGGGCCAATGAGTAGAGCCCCACAAGCAGTAGCATTCTCTTAGACCACACCATGAGCAGCACCCCCTGGAGTTGTGCAATGTGCATCCCTGGCCATTAGCTCTGCATTGTAAACAATGCAAGTCCTTCACGACTCCAGACCTCTCCTCCTGCCTCACGGCCTCCTACTCCCAAGCCCTGCCTCACCACACTTCTTACCCTGCACTTCGATACAGCAGTCCCCTTTACAATCTGGGGACTTTCAGATGCTCCCCTTAGGCCTGGAATGCCCCGCGGAATTGCCTGTTGCTGTTCTTCCTCACCCTTTAGCACCTCCCCCAGAAACCACCTGTTCGCTGAAGCTTTTCCCACACACACTAGCCCTGTCCTTAACATTCCCAGAGTTTTTTGTGTTTTTTTTGGTACCGGGGATCGAATTTGGGACCTTGTGCTTTCAAGGCAGGTGGCAGCACCACTGAGCTAAAATCCCTGGCCCTCCAGAGCCTTTTGTAAATGCTCTGTTAGAAAACCCAGTATGGTTTCACATGGTTCACAGGCCTCCTTCACCGAACGGAGAGCACCTTGGGGTCAGACGGAATCTTACTGCTCTTGGCTCCCAAGCTAGAGCACATGTATGGGATGCAGGACTCAACACTGTTAAAGAGAGTTTGGAACACCAGCCACACAGGCCAGCTTCTGGACACAGAAAACACCCTTGACCACATCCGAGGGAGGTGAAGTTCCCCTGAGTATGGAACTACACCCCAGAAGGCACTGGGGCCTCTGAAGGATCCTGCCATTAACGCACATCCCAGTGTCACCGAGATGGGAGATGGGCAGCAAGCATCTAAGTTGGACTTCGTTTGATATGTAAGAGTCAAAACCAGGAAATGTGGCCCAGATTTGCTTTTGAAATTCTTCCCTTCATTATATTTGAATCTCATGTCTCTCCGCTTTGTTTCAAACTAAATATCAAAAGTCTTTGCTTCTCTCATCTCCCTGACAGTTCTTCAATATACTGTATTAAAAGTTCTCTGAGGACCAAAAACACACTTTCAAGTAATGTTTAGGACTTGCCACCCCTCACCTTTCTTCATTTTTGAGTCTCTTCGATGCCTCTTAAAACAAAGGAGAAAAGTACCATAATGTGTTGCTTTGTGCTCAATTCTAAGACAGGATTCCTCTGTCTTCCAGAGAAAACAATACTGACCCAGAAGTCTGACAACTGCCATGTGACTCATGCCTAATACCACCAGGCCACTCAAATATCTGCACAAACTATCACGCAGAGTATGTGTGATACTCTCACACTCTCACGCATGGTAATTAGAGAAAGTCACTTTCCCTTTGTCAACATACCCACTGCTCTCCTGCCCGGCCCTCCAAATTGGGTAGCAAGGGGATACGAATTCAGCAGATACCTTTTCTCTTTGCTCTTCTTTGGGTCATAAGCTTAAGACACACCTCAGTAGTCGTCCATCTGGATTATTCCCTCAACACATACATTTATCTATTTAATTCCTTATATTAAATTCCTCAAGGATTTACTATGTACCCTACTTAGCCATTTATTAAAGCAATTTCTGCTTAGCATCCATGTCAGGATTTCTGCTGGCTCTGTTGATGATCTGACTCTTTGCCATGGGGATCTACTCTGTGACTTGTAGGGTGTTGAGCAGCATCTCTGGTCTCTCGCCACTGGAGAGGCTGCTACCTGCTAAACAGGCTAGTATGGGGGGGTGGCATACACCTGTAATCCCAGCACTTGGGAGACTGAGGCAAGAGGATCTCCATGAGTTCAAGGCCAGCCTGGACTATATAGTCTTTAAAATAAATCAACAAGGGCTGGGGATTTAGCTCAGTGGTTCCGCCACCTGACTCGCAAGCGCAAGGTCTCGAGTTCAATCCCTGGTACCAAAAAATAAATCAATAAAATAAATCAATCAGTAAGCAAGCCAGTGGCACTTTCAGCCCCAGTTGTGACAATCAGAAATGTCTTCATGGGGCCGGGGATTTGGCTCAGTGTTTTCGTCATCTGCTGCACAAGTCCAAGGACCCAAGTTCGATCCCCGGTACAAAAAAAAAAAAAGAGAGAGAAATGTCTTCAGAAGGCAGAAAAAAAAAATTAGTGGTTTCCAAGGCAACTGGCACATAGGCAAACCATGTCTTGGTCAGCTTTCCTCCTCTTTACCGTGTCCCCTTCCCTTGGATCCTTTCCCTGCCTCCAGCAGTTGACCGCCTCATTTCCTAACATCTCCCTTTACTTTACTCTGGATTTATACGTTGAGTTTCGCACATAAGAGAATCCATACAAGGCTCAACTTCCTGTGTCTACCACAGAGAGGGCAAAGGTGGAATTAAGTTCTTTGAGCCCATTAACAGAAAGCCGTGGAATAAAAATCTGTGATCAAAAGTAATAAATCAATAAAACAATATTTTTGTTTGCTCATTTTTGCTGCAAATCTTATAAAATATGTGTGTGCTCCCTTCTTTGCTTACATGTAAGGATATCTGTCTATCTATCACTTTATGTTGTTCTCCTTACCTTCTTCTGTGTTATAGTCTTCACTCTCAGAATTCCCTCCACAGCTGTATGTACAATGTTTCCTCATTTCTTTCTATGGAAGACTGTTTGGTTGTCTGGCTATATACTACAAACCAACCTTAGTGATAAATACTTGGGCTATCTCTAGTTTTTTGTGTTTTTGTTTGCTTGGTACTGGAGATCAAACCTAGAGGCTCACAGATGGTAGCTGTATTTTCAACCCTTTTTTAAAAAGTTTTTACTTTTAGACAGGGTCTTGCTTAGTTGCCCAGGCTGACCATAAACTTGCAATTCACCTCCCTCAGCCTCCAGAGTCACTGGGGTTACATGTGTGTCACCACATCCATGTTATTTCCAGTTTCTGATGCCCGTAAATAATTTCAGGCCAGGTGTGGTGGCATTCACCTATCATCCCATCACCAAGGGAAGCTGAAGCAAGAGGCTCACAAGTTCAAGTTCTGCCTGGGCAACTTAGCTAGATTCTGTTTCAAAACAAAAAATAATTGCCAGGTGTGGTGGGGCACACCTGTAATCCCACCACTCAGGAGGCTGAGGCGGGAGGATTGCTCCAAGTTTGAGGCCATCTGGGGCTGCACAGTGAGGCCTTATCTCAAATGTATACACATATATATGTATATGTATAATAAAACAGGCTGGGGTCATAGCGCAGTAGTAGAACACCTCTGGGACTGATCCTCAGTACCACAAAAAAAGCCACAGTGTACACATTTTGTATTTATCCTTGATACCACTGGGGACTGGTTCCTAGAAGTGGGGCTTCTGGGTTGAAGAGTAGTAATACACTCATTCTTGGCCAAATTCTCTACCACAGGACTTATTTTGCCTTTGGAAAGAAAGCCTTTGCTCCTTTTGTTTGTTTATTTTGCTTTGTGTGTGTGTGTGTGTTGAGACTGGGTCTCCCTATGTAGTTCAGGTTGGCCTTGAACTCACTGTGTAGCCCAGGCTGGCCTTGAACTCTCAGCAATCCTCCTGCCTCAGCCTCCCAAAGAGGCTGCACCACCACATGCCCTGTGCTCTTTTCCCATCTCTCCCTGCCTTTCTGCCAGAAGTTGATTCTGGGAAGTACAGCAGCCACCTCACAACCTTGGGGGTGAAGGCTGCTCCTATGGATGGCAGAGCTGGATACCAAGAGGCCCCACATCCTCCCTGGCCACCAGCCAGGCCTCCCCTGACACTCCAAGCTCCTTACTGGGGAGAGACACAAGCCCTACCCGCACCACCCTGGCGGCTCCATTACCTACTCCTTCCAGCCGAGACAATGCAGACGTCTGGATACCGGCACCTTTAATTGAAATCACCCTAACTGAAGAGCTGGGGCTCATTGGGGAGTCGGTGCCTGCTGCTGCCACTGCGAGGCACAACGTGGCAGCCACTGGCCACGTGTGGCAGTTTAACTCCAGGTTAAATAAAACTCAAAGTTCAGTGCCTTGTTTGCACTGGCTACATTTCAAGAGGTCAGCAGACTTGGGATTCAGTGGTTCCCAGAGAGCCCAGGAGGGGACATCGCTACCACCGCCAAAGGTTCTGCATCGCTGATACACAATTCCAGGTGACCCCAGCCGTCTAAGAAGCTGCCGTTCTGACGACCTCGCACGTCTTCTAAGGGCACTGCTGGAGCCAAGACTCCGAGTGAGATTAGGGTTACCGCCAGTCGGTCAATCCAGAATCCCAAGGTGACCTGCCCTAGCCTCTTCCCTTAGGGAAAAACCCGCTCCACTGTCTTTCTGCCTCCTCGCAAAGGGCAGAACATAGCCCCGGCCACCATGCCCTTCAAAAGTGTGGCCTGCACACAGAGCCAGTGCCCTGGACTCAAACTTGCGTGTGTGCGTGTGCGTGCGTGTGCTCGCGCGTGTCAGGGGAGGGGTCAGAAAGCAGTCACCAGACAGGCTTAGCGGTGTGTTGTGCAGAGGAGATGCTTCCCCCAACAATGCACAAAGCAGCCGGGCTGGGGAAGGTGAAGAAGATGGGAAGACAGGATTTCTGGGTGGAGAGTCCATCAGGCCGGGAAAGGGCTCCCCACCTCCCCTTCAGCTTTGCAGGGAGAGGCGCGGGCTGAGAAGCAGAAAGCAAGGAGGATGTTAGCGAGTTTCTGAAGCTTGGCGGTTTTCACACAGTGAGGATGCCCATATTGTGTGATCAGATCGAGCGAAATCATCTGCCAGCCTGTCTGTTCACAGAGCGATGCTATTCATAGAACATGTACCTCTTTCCCCATGTAACGTGCCATATGCCTCTTCTCTTACCTAATTAGGTGGAGGGAGTGCGGGGATCCTAGGGCCCTCGACTGTGTTCTCCGGTCCGTGGCAGGAGGGGGAGGAGAAATGCCAGTGACTCACAGGCCATTTCGGGCCCCTCTAGAATATTCCGCAGGGGTGTCAAGAGCAATAGGGGATCATCGTAATTAATAAATTCAACATGAGCCTTGGCTCCTGCTGTCTTTGGCATCATGGGAAAGAAAAGGAGAGAAGATTCCAAAGGTACCAGTCAGGCACCTCCTCATGCCTGCTCACGGAGCCGGAGTTAGGGGCCCACGGGGCGTTGCTGCCTGGCAGCGCCCCTCAACTCCCCGTGACAAACTGCCCACCGCTTCGGGTCTGCCCTGCACATCGCGGGGGAAACTCTCAGCCTGCGGTGGCCAGGGGCTGGGGAGGGGAGGGCAGGAGTTGGAGTTTAATGGCAACGCCCTTTCCCTTTGGGGGACATTCTAGAGCCGGTGATGGTGATGTTTGCACGACAATGTGAACGCGTTTCACGCCGCTGAATTGCACACCTGAAAATGGCTACAGTGTTGCATTTCGTTATGCATATTTTATCGCAATTTTAGAGAACATTTTTTAAACCCACTCAACACTATTGGCCAGTCTCATTTTCATTTCAAATGTAGGAACAGCAAATCAGCATTGGAGCCCGACCATCAATCCTAGTAAACTTCCCTAGTTTCTCACTTTCACACCTTCCCAAAGACTATTTCACACTCTCTCTGCCTCCCTCCTCCACTCCATCCCCTTCCTCAGCAGAGGCTTCAGAAGCTTCACTTTGACAAGAAAATTTGAGCCATCAGACAGACCCCTCCTTACTGTCCCACTACTAAGCGACAAGCCCACCCTTCCCACTCTAACCAAAGTCTGGGACTTCCTTCCTATTACTAGGAATGCATGTCCAGCTCTTATCCAAACCTGTCCCTTGGGCTGGGGATTTATCGCAGTGGTTCCACCGCCTGCCTCGAAAGCAAAAGGTCCTGAGTTCGATCCCTGGTACTAAACAAACAAACAAAAAAACAAACAAAAAACCCTGTCCCTTGCCAGGCAAGGTGGTACAAACCTGTGGTCCAAGCACTCGGGAGGCTGAGGCAGGAGGATCACTGTGAGTTCAAGGCCAGCATGGGCTATACATAGTAAGGTTCAGGCAGCCTGAACTACAAATTGAGAGCCTGTCTCAAAAAACAAAAATAGGGCTGGGGATTTAGCTCAGTGGTTTTGCCGCCTGCTGCGCAAGCGCAAGGACCCGAGTTCAATCCCTGGTACCAAAAAATCCCCCAAAAAACCCAAACAAGCAAAATCAACCTGCCCCTCCCTGGAGGGACTGAGGAATGGGGAATTACCAATAAATGGTCAGAGTTGTGGTTTGGGATGATAAAAATGTACAATAGAGTTGATAAGTAGTACAATATGGTTGTACAATATTGGGTTAATATGGTACTAAAGCCACTGAATTTCACACTTGAAGACTTAAAATGAATAGATATGGGGCGGGGGATTTAGCTCAGTGGTTCCAGCGACTGTCTCGCAAGCACAAGGACCCAAGTTCGATCTCCAGTCCCTAAAAAACAAACAAAATGAACAGATATGGTGGCCCACACCTGTAATCCCAGCACACTGGGAGGCTGAGACAAGAGGGTTGAAAGTTCAAGCCCCACCTGGGCAATTCAGCAATTAATCGAGACCCTGCCTCAAAAAAAATTTTAATATGCTAGGGATGTAGCTCAGTGCAAAGGCCCTGTGTTCAATCCCCAGTGCCACCAAGTTGGGAGGGGGGGGCGGTTAAAATGCAGGCCAGCTTGGGCCACACAGTGAGCTGAAGCTGGCTTGAACTACACAGTGAAACCCTTCCTCCAAAAAAAAGATGAATGTAATCATTATGTATGGAAAACATGTACTAATAAAAAAATTTTAATTAAATTAAAATATTTTAAACAAAAATCTTATAAATATTTTAACACAAAAAAACTTTTTTAAGCCACAGTCCTTTGACTTGGGCTCTGATCCAGCTGGCTAGCAGCTTTCTTCCTTCAGCACCCTCTCTTGCTCCAACTTTCCCAACCGATCCCAACCTCTGTCCCTTCCTAGCCACCAGCACACAGTGCATGTGCCTCACCTCTGGTCTGGAAAGGACCCTGGCACCTGCTCCCCGCCAGCACCGTGTCCTCCCGGAAGTGCTGGCTCACCTGCTTTCCTCCCCTCGCCTGGCTACAGACACTGTGCACAGAAAGCCGAGGATAAGCTCTGGGTCACCCAGGCAAGGACCGCTCAGCCTTCTTCACACACTTTTTTTTTTTTGTACCGGGGATCGAACTCGGGTCCTTGCACCTGCGCAGCAGGCAGCGAAACCACTGAGCTAAATCCCCAGCCCTTTCACACACTTTTGACATTCCTGACACCATCCCTTCTGGGCTACTTCCCACCTCAGGGAGAACCCTGTTTTTTCGTTGTTTTCTGAGGTACAGTCTCACTGGGTAGCCCAGGCTGGCCTTGAACTCACAGTGATCCTCCTGCCACAGCCGGCCCAAATGCTGGGATTACAGGTGTTAACCACCACTCCTGGCTCCGTGTCTTCCTCTGGTCCCTCCTCTCCCTCCTGAAGCAACTCAGGAACTCTCTCCTGAGCTCCTTCTCTTATCTCCTCACAATGTCTTCCTGTGGTTTTAAGCACCCATAGAGACCAGTGTGCCCCAAAGCGTCCAAGCCTCTGTCTCCAGCCTCTCCCTCCCTGGGTCTCCGGCATTGCAAATCCCGTCTTCCTGGCATCTCCATGCAATGACTTCCTGTCCCATCCTGGCTCCAGCCCTTTCTAAAGTCCCCAAAGGTCTACGTGGTAAAGACGTGGCCTCCAGGTGGCACTGTCGAAAGGTGGTGGTGATGGGTTCGTGTGTGAGGCCTGTAGGTCATTTGGGGACTGTGGGACTCTGCTGCCCGAGGATCCTCTCTTTCTCTGGTTCCTGCCTGAGGAGTGAGACATGAGCAATTTGCTCTACCATGTGTTTCTGCCACTCACTCCCACCAGGATGGGCTGCCTTGTTAGAGGCCAAAGTGATGCACCCCCTTGATCATGGACTGGAACTGCCAAGATCATGAGCCAAAATAAACCTTTTCTCTTCATAAGCTGATTGCCTCAGTTATTCTGTGACAGTGACAGAAAGCAGACAGACACACATAGCTACCTGCCTGGTTGCTGGACCAAATCGTAGGTCATCTTCTTGGTCCTTCTCTGCCTCACCCCTCACTCAGATTCAGCAAGCGCTATCAACTGGTCCTCTAAAACACATCCTGCATCTGTTCACTGTTCCCATCCCTGATCCCTATCACCTGGACCACTGCAAGATCTTGTTCAAACTCCTGCTCCCACACAGCAGCCAGACCCTTATATTAGCCGACATTCCCTGGCTCTCGATTGTCCTACAGTAATATCTAAGCCTTCCTTGTCATTTGAGTTCCCCTACCTTCCACCACGACTTACCTGAGCCACGCTCCAGCTCATTTACCGGGCTCCAGCCACACGAGCCACCCCATCCTGCTCCATGGCTTTCACACAGCGATGATTTCGCCTCTCTGGGGCCACTGGCTAGTCTGGGGACATCTCTGATTGTTTTGGTTTGGAGGGGAGGGAGCTGCTATTAGCATCAAGGCCGAGGACACTGCTAAACATCCTGGGTGGCAAAGAGCAGTCCTCCTGCCCCTAAATGTTAGGGAGCATAAGTGTAAGATATTATTTTCATTACTATGACATTTCTTCTTTTTCCCAATTTTTGTTTAATAAGTGCATGTTTGTAGGACATAATTTTATATTCCTCGTGTGGAGTTGGTTCATGTATATAACATATTGCAACTCCTTTTCTTGTCTCCTTTCCCTCTTCTTCCTCCCTCTTCCTTCCATCTTTTTTTTTTTGTACTGGGGATCGATCTCAGGTCCTTCCGCTTGAGAGGCAGGCAGTGGAGCCACTGAGCTAAGTCCCTGGCCCTTCCTTCTGTCTCTTGATCCCTTTCCTATCTGAGAAAGATCTGTCTCCCAACTTCCTTTTACCTATCTTTTATTTTGCTCTTTATTTATAATCTGGGTTTCTCATATAAGAAAAGCCATGTGATATTTAAGTTTGTGGGTCTGATTTATTTCACTTAACATTATGGTCTCAGCGTTCATCCATATTTCTACAAATAACTTGAATTTAGCTTTCTTTATGGCAGAGTAGTACTCCATTGTGCATGAATACCACATTTTCTTTAGCCATGCATCTGTTGGCAGACATATAGGCCATTTCCAAGATTTAGCTACTCTGAGTTGTGCTGTTATAAACTTCCTTTTAAAAAATTCCATTCAGGGCCCAGGGATTTAGCTCAGTGGTTTCGCTGCCTGCTACGCAAGCGTAAGGACCGGAGTTCGATCCCCGGTACCAAAAACAAAACAAAACAAAACAAATTCCATTCAGCACTGAATGTGGTGGTATACACCTGTAATCCTAGCAGCCTGGGAGGCTGAAGCAGATGGATCACAAGTTCTAGCCCACCTTGGGCAACCTAGTGACTTAGCAAGACTGTGTCTCAGAATTTTAAAAAAACCCAAAGCTTTACTCAGAAACATAAGCATTTTAATGCAAAGATTAAAAGAAAAAGGAAGGTTTAAAAATATGTTTTGTCCTGTGTGCTTTGGGGAAAAGAAGGAAGGACGGGGCTGGGGGCCGAGACCTGGACCGAGCTGCCAGGCATATGTTCAGGGAGCTCAGGCAGCAGCTCAAGGAGCTCTGACCTCACTTCCAGCCTCACCACTTTACCACTCGAGCTGAATCTGCTCTGCCCTCTTAAAAAGCACCGCTGGACTCAAGCTCCATCCCCAAAAGGAAATGCCAGCAAGATCGCCTCTCCTTATTTCTTGAAAGGAAAAAAAGAGATTTCCTTTTAGTGTTTAGTCTAATAAGCAGGAATCTGGAACCTCTGGCTCCAGCATTTGTATTGTGATGTTGGGGAAATTTCTGCAGGACTTCCATGCCATCCAAAGCCTAAAACAATCCCAGAAAGGCATGACTGAGGTAGCTATTTCAAAGTATATCAATTCATACTTTCTTAGCTTACTATAACTTTTTTCTTTCTTCTTCACGATAATACTAAACAGCAAGAATAATACTCTAGCAGGGAAGGGATTTAGCTCAGTGGCGCCACACCTGCCTGGAAAGCTCAAGGTCCTGAGTTTGATCCCTGGTACCAAAAAAAAAAAAAATACTCTGCTAAAAAAAAATAACTAGGAAGCTGGAAGCCGGTTATGGGCATGATAGAGCATACCTGTAATATCAGCACTCAGGAAGCTGAGGCAGGAAGATCACAGTGAGTTTGAGGTCAGCCTGAACTACATAGCAATACTGTCTCAAACAAACAAATAATAAAATATTACTAGCCCTGTGGGTATTACATAAGGGGCCAGGTTCTGTCACACACCCACACACAAGAGAATACGAAAAGAAGTGAGCAACTAGTACAGGAAGATTCTGCCCTAACCACCTCTGTCTTTAATTCCTACCTGGCCCTGAGTAGTACACAGCCTTCCTACTTGAGCTCCAACAGCAGGTCCTACCCCAGGCACTTAGTACATTTCCATTTCCTGAGTGTCCCTGGATGCGGTTCTAGCAGGGAAGGACAGCAGTGGCCAGTGAGTAGAGGCCATAGGCAACCTCTGGTGTAACAGGAAGAATGGCACAAAGGCTGCCAAGGGCATCTGGGTGGAATCCAGCAGGAAGAGGTCAAAGCGTCCAGTGTCTAGTGAAAAACAAGGTGCTTGGTGGCACACTTGGTAACCCCAGCACTAGGCAGGCTGTGGCACCAGGATCTGAGTTTGAGGTCAGCCCAGGCTCCTGTCTCAAAATAAAGAAAAGAAGAAAAAGAAAAGAAAAGGTAGCAGCCAAGGAGGTTTCACTTCCTCGGCTCAGTGGGATGAAGGAACTGGAAGATGGGTAAACATGGAGTTTCAGAAACTGCCAGGAAAGCTCTATAGGAAGCAGAACATGTTGCCCCCCTCCACTCCCCCAAAAGAAGCGTCCATAGAGCGTGTGGGGGAGGGGAGGCGGCTGGGGACAGAAAAGAAGGCCGGGACCCAGCATGGGGCTGCCGGCAGGAGGGCGGAAAGCCAGCTGAAGGCTGGGCTGGCCGAGGCCCAGAAAACCTCAACTCAAAGGAGTTGTGTGAGTGTAAATGCTCCTCCAGCACCATGCAAAAGGAAAAAAGGAAGAGAGAAAAAAGTCGAAAGTCTCAGAGGAAAGAGCTTTTTGTTTAAAAGGACTGACTACCTCTTGGGCCTGTCCCTAATTTTCTGGGTTCTGTTGCCAGTTTAAAAGGAGAAGTTTTATGTCACCGTGAGAGTCTGCATTTTTGTGGGATTCAAATATTCCTTAATTAGGTGTTGTCTCTTTACAGAAAGAAAAGACACCTTTTATTTCATTTCACTTTGCCATTTTAATTTACTCCCTTTCGTGTTTAATAATTAGGTAGGGGAATGTTAAACAGCTGCTGTAAAATATTACAAACCCTGCTCCCTGGGAACGTGGAGGGGGAACTCTCAGGGACTAGCCCCATCCAGGGCGGGGGTCCTGGGGGGCCCCACAGCACCAGGCTTGGGGAGCCAAGGATTGGGGTGCTCTTTGCTTCTGTCCCACTGCAGCCACTCACACTCCATCAGCCTCTCATCAGACCCTCCTCCAGGTTGATATGGGGTATAAGTGTGGGGCTAAGGGGTCAGATGATTGAATGCAGAGGGCCAGGCCCTGGGCTGCTGGGACTCAGACCCCCCAACCCCGGCCAGGGACCTGCTTGTTCCTCTCCTTGGGTGCCTTCTAGGAGGGCTCAGACTGCTTTAGCCCAAACCGGAGAATTTGCCCCTGTGGAACTTGGGAAAAAAAGAATCACTGTAAGATGGCAAAAGTAGCCAGGCATGGCAGCACAGGCCTGTAATCCCAGCATTTGAGAGGCTGAGACAGGAGAATCACTGCCAGTTCGAGGCTGCCTGGGCTACATAGCAAGACCCTGTCTCGAAGAAGTGACCAGGAAAATGTCTGGTCTCTCACTACTAGATAATGGCTTGAAAACAAAAAACAAAAAACATGGTCTTTCTATGTAGTTTAGGCTGGTCTTGAACTCACCATGTAGCTCAGGCTGGCCTCAGGCTTGCAGCAATCCTCCTGCCTCAGCCTCCCAAGTGCTGGGATTACAGGCCTGTGCCACCGTGCCCAGCTCACTATTGGCTTTTCTTCTGTTTTCTTTTTTTTTTTTTCTTCTGTTTTCAATTTGAGGAAAATGTCAGAAAAGTGAAGAGGCTTTGGTGGTTCTCCAGCTAAAAATGTTAAGGGGGAGATGCTCCCCATGTAGCTCAGGGTCAACCCTTTAGCAAAGGGCCAGGAGTGCCTGTGCACTGCAGAAGCCTCCTGGGGATCTGGAACACAAATTTGCAGGGCAGCCCAGGGCACTGGTTTCCTTCAGTGGAGCTGTGTATTATGCGTATGCACTCATTTTGCTGGCAAAAGAGCCCGTCATAAAATGTAATACTGACTATAAAACAAATCCGCGCTTTGAAATGACTCGCTTCAGATGTTTTCATAAATCCCTAATGGCTCAGCCCCTGCCTGCTATTGATAATATTAATGTGTTAATAGTTCCTCCAAAGCACCAGTACTGGGTAGGTCTGAACACACACACACACACACACACACACACACATGCACACTTGGAGATGGGGAAGAGAGGCAACTGGAACTGGAAAGCAGTAAAGCAGTGACTTGCCTTTTCCTTGAATTCCAGCAGCATTTTGCTGACCCTGTGAAGCCAGATCCAAGAGAGAAATCAGATTTTTTTTTTGTACCAGGGATCGAACTCAGGACCTCGTGCTTGCCAGGTAGGCGGGCTGCTGAGCTACACCCCTGGCCCAGATCTTCTAAATTCTTGGCGGGAACTCCCTGTAAAGTGCTTCACATTGGCTTATTAAAGAAGTATTTACATCGGCATACATGGACAGTAAAAAGTATGTGTGCAGACCCATATTCATAGCAGCACCAGGCACCACAGCCGAAAAGTGCAAACAGCCCAAGGCCCATCACTGGAAGAGCAAGCTGGGTGTGGTGCTGACACCTGTAATTGCAGCACTCAGGAGGCTGAGGCAGGAGGATTGCCTCAAGTTCAAGGCCAGCCTGGGCTACATGAGTTCTAGGCCAACTTGAACTACATAGTGAGACCCTGTCAAAAAACCAGAGAGTGAGAAAGACATGACCACAGCAGTCAGACCTTTGTCCTCAGCCTTAAAGGGACAAATATGACCTTAGACCTGCCCTTCAATTTCTCTCACCTGTCATCCTCTACAGCAGGCTGCCGAGGACTCCAGGGTCCCATTCCATTAGTTTTGACCACTCTGTTATTTTTGTTCATTTTTACAGTACTAAAGATTGAACCCTGGGAATGCTGTGCTACATCCCACCCCTTTTCATTTTTTGAGACAGGATCTTGCTGTTGCCCAGGCTGGCTTTGAACTTGTAATCCTCCTGCCTCAGCCTCCTGAGTAGCTAGAATGTCAGGGATGCACCACTGCACTCAGCTTTCTGGCCAGTTTTAAATCAAGCAGGTGTCAACCTCAAGCCTTCTCTGTGCACCAGGTCTGGGTGACACGGAAGCTGCTGACGAGAAGTCCTCTGAATCTCCCTCCCAGAGAATGAGGACCCTGTGCACACAAGGGGCCCAGTGGTGAGGATCCTAGTCAAGCAAAGTGAAGAGAGACGGGTCCTGCCCCGCCTGCCAGGAGAGCCCCATTGAATGGAGATGGGGAGCAGAGCTTGGGACGCCCCTGACCTGAGAAGCCTCAGATGAGACTGCCCAATACAGGTAGGATCTGATCAGGGTCCCATTCATGAACAGAACAGAGTCAGACAACAGACTAAATGCTGGAAGATACCGTGGTGGCAGGAGGCTGAGGCAGGAGGATGGCTGTGAGTTCAAGCACAGCATGGGCTTCATAGAAAGTTAAAAGCCAGCCTGAACTGAGGAAAACTCTGGAGTTGGCATCCAGATTTTCCAAATGAACCACTTCACCTCCCTGCCAGGTAATAAAATGTTTCCCTAACTTCCCTTCTTGCTCCAAAGGACACTGTTTTATTTTTTTTAATTAATTAATTTATTTTTTGGTACCAGGGATCGAACTCGGGTCCTTGCGCTTATGTAACAGGCGGCGAAACCACTGAGCTAAATCCCCAGCCCAGGACACTGTTTTATTAAAAGGTGGAGGAGGTGGGAGACTCCAAGAGTGGAGAGAGAAGTCAGGGGAAATTATATTTTAATTCTATTTTTTAGATCCATTCAAAAGTTAATTAGGCAAAATTAGATAAGTATGCACTCACAGAGAATAGAATGTGAGCCTTTACTAAATTGGGCACAGACCTGTAATCCCAGCACCCAGGAGGCTGAGGCAGGAGGATCAATGCCAGTTTGAGGCCAGATTGGGCCATATAGTGAGATTCTGCCTCAAAAAAAAATTTAAAAATGTAGCTATTCTCAGTCTTGCTTCCTTATAGGCTGTCATCCTGTATTTGGTTGGGTCCAGATGTATAGGCCCTGATCATTTCCACAGTTAGATTTAAATGTGCCATAATCATATGCATGTGAGAGTGCATGTGTATATGTGTGTATGCACGTGCATGTGTAATCTTGGCTGATCAACCATACATTTCACATGGCTACATATCCTGTGCATTGGAGCAAAAATGTGCACAACACACTGTAGGGAGCATTGGTTTTTTGGGTTTTTTGGTACCAGGGATCGAACTCGGGTCCTTGTGCTTTTAAGGCAGGCGGCAGAACCACTGAGCTAAATCCCCAGCCCTTGTAGGGAGCATTTGTGTTCACAGTGTTCCGGTTCTGGATGTTTTCAAGAAAACTGTATTTTTCTTTTATGCACACCCATTGACTTTTCCTGGTAATTATTCTGGAAGCCAGACCCTTTTAATGGTTTTGGCAGGGACTCACTGGAGCAGGAAGAAGTGGAGAAGAATGCAAAGTTATAAAGTGCTTCTCACATTTTTAAATGAGCTTCTCCTGGATTATTGACTGGCTGCTTGATGGTTCCTGTTTTTCAGGCTGACCCAAGCTCACAGAGCGTCAGGGTGGGAAGGCAAAGCTGAATAGATCAGTCAGATCTCTGCATTTTCAGGAAGCTGGAGAAAAGTGGTCTTGGTTTGTTTTTGTTTCATGGTTGTTTTTTGTTTTTTTAAAACCAGGGATTGAACTCTGGTACTTGTGCTTGCAAGGCAGGTGGCAGAACCACTGAGCTAAATCCCTGGCCCTTTTGTTTTGTTTTGGTACCTGGGATCAAACTTGGGTCCTTGCGCTTGCAGGGCAGGTGGTGGAACCACTGAGCTAAATCTCCAGCCCAAAAATGGTGGTTTAACAGGACTCATTTTGCCCACTTTTTTTTGTTTTTGTTTTTGGTACCAGGGATCGAACTCAGGACCTTGTGCTCATGAGCCAGGCATCAGAACCACTGAGCTAAATCCCCAGCCCTTTGTGGTTTTTTTTGTTTTGTTTTTTTGGTACCAGGGATCGAACTCGGGTCCTTGAGCTTGCACAGCAGGCGGTGAAACCACTGAGCTAAATCCCCGGCCCTTCCTTTGTTTTGTTTTAAGACGGGGTCTCCCTGTGTAGTTCCGACTGACCTTGAACTCACTATGTAGGCTAGGCACGTCTCAAACTGGCATCAATCCTCCTGCCTCAGTCTCCCAAGTGCTTGGGATTTCAGGCATGGGCCACCAAGTCCAGTTGAAAACACAGTTTTGAAACAGGATCCCAACTGTCCCCTGCCTCCTTCTCATCCTGCATCCAGCAGGCAAGGGACCCTAAGATGTTGGGGTACAGGCTCAACTGACCTGTGTCAACTTTGCAAAAAACAGGAGGGAAAAGGAACAGAAGGAGTGCGGGATGGGGAGAGCAAGGAGAGGGGGAAACAGAGGCCAGAGTGGGGCCCAAGGAATCAGGAGGCTCAGGAGACCTTCCTGGGAGCCCACCACGTTGTCATGGCAGTGACTCGGCAGACTGCAGGCCTCAGGAGAGGCTAGGGCGGGTCCTTAGCAAGTGAGCCAAGCAGCCTCACACACGTGTACACCAGGCAGCGTCCGCCCGGGACGCAGCTGGAGACCCGGGGCCACACCTCAGCCCCCTTCCCATCACTCCATGACGCCCGTGTCTCCCCAGCACTCAGGTTCTGGCTGGGCCCACTGGTGTACAAGCCCTCCAAGCACTGGTTCTATCAGAAAATCGCAAGGCCACACGTTTGCACACACTCAGGACCCTGCCCTCAAAACCTCACTCGCACAGGGATGCACGCTGACCGGAAGGAAGCCCCCTTGCCAGGCCTAGTACCCGTGGGCCTTTTCTTAAGTACATAGTCGTCCACACTTGCCTGCTGCCCAGGCAACCGCAGCCGGATCATCAATGACCCCGCGCTGGCAGGCGCGGCTCGGTCCCTTTCCAGAGCTGGGATCGCACCAGGAGCAGGGCGTTTCCCGCGCTGGAGGGACTTCTCCAACTTGGAGCGGCAATCGGGCCCTGGGCAAGGACGCCGGGGCGCAGAGCCCTGGTTTCCGGCCCCGGGAGCCAAAACTCCTCGGATTCTCACGGTGTTTGGCGGGCGCTGCGGCGTGAGCGGGGAGATGATTACGCTCAGAAGGAATCGCGACTCCTCGCGGAGCCATTACGCGCGTAGCTCCGCACGCGCAGGTCCCGGCCCGGCTTTCAGCTGCTTCCCCTCCCTCCCTCCCTCGCTAACCACTAGCTCGTAATTTGTGGGCCACCGTGGAGCTGCGCCCGGGGCTGCAGGCCCCAAATTAAAGCACTTTTGCAGCCCGGACACCCAGCGAGCTGCCTCCACGCTGGGCAGGCCGGCACCTCCTGCTCCCCGCGCACCTCTCCCCGCCCAGCGCCCCAGCTGCCGAAATGGATGGGATTTCACGCGCACGCATTCACACGCACTCACACGCACACACGCGCGCACACAAACATTCCCCGTCCAACACCGCCCGCACTCGTGCACGAGCCCGGTCGTTTTCCTTTTGTGCTCGCTTGGCAGGCCGGGCATTCCTGTCCCAGGTCTCCGCTTCCTTCGGCACTTTCCTTCTGGGTCCCCCGGGCCTGCCCGGATGCGTCGCCTTCAGCCTCGCCGGGGGTGCCCTCGCCCTCTCCCGGGAGGACCGGGGCCGCGGAGATGCGCCCTGCGCGGGCTGAGTTCTGCAAACCGCTAGGACTTCAGGGCTGGCCTCCGGCCTGCGCCGTTTGTTTTCCCTTCGCCCCCTGAATGCTAGATTAAGACGTAAAGATTACCCGGGCCGAATAATGCCGGGAGTCAACACTCAGCAAACAAAAAGTGCTTGCACAACTCGCCAACCCCGCTGGGACCCTGGCCGCGGGCTGGGGGAGAGAACACGCTCCTCGCTGCTAATTACAAATAAATGATGATGTGCTCACTAAGTAATTGATTTAATGAAGTTCCTATGAAACTATTAAACCCGGGTGGAGGTCAGGCTGGAGGCGCCCCATTGTGGGCTGTTTAACTCCTCCGGGCTCCTCGGAAAGACATCGGGGCTAATAGGTGAAGTCACAGCTGCCCGTGCTGACTTCCCGGAGCGCCCGGCCGGCCGCGGGCACCCTCGCGCCCTCCTCCTGTCGCGCCCTCGTGCCCCGCCGCCCGAGCCCCGCGCCGGCCAGCTTACCCACGCCACTCCCAGCCCCTGCGCCAGCTCCCGAGGGCCTCTCCAAAAGGATCCCGGGTCTCGTTAAGAGTGGGAAGTTGAGCTCTGAACTTGTGCGCACCGCCAGCAGTCGGCGGCGTGCACCGCCGCCCACCCCTCCCTCCTCACCCCAGCCCACCCCACCCCACCCCACCCCCGCCACTCCGTGCAGGAACTTCAGCCAGTGTGCCACGCAGGGTGCTCGCGCGCTCTTGGCAAGGCGCCTGGAGACCGAGCGCGTGCCCGAGTCCTGGAGGGGGCGGGGCGGGGCTGGGGTGTGTGAGTTGTGCGTGAGCGTGTGCGAGGGTGTGTTTGGGTGTGCGCGCGTTCTGGGCCAAAAAGACCACGTGTCTGCACCCTTTTCCGTGGCCTGGGGCCTGTTTGTGAATAAAAAAGAAGTAAAAGTAGGGCAAACGGAGAAGGAGAGCATAGGTGACTACGAGATTACTGTGGTAGAAGGTTGGGCCTGGCAGCTCCAGTCTTAGGTCTGCGGATCTTGCGGCATTTCCACCGCCCAGGCGACTCCGGGCCTCGAGTGGGGCGGCAGGCCCCAGGCCTACACCTCTGGCTGCTAGATTTGAACTGTTCAGCCCACCCCCTCGGGCAGAGTCTCGGGTCTCAGCAGGAAGGGTAGGGACTAGTCCTGAAGCGAGGTTCCCAAGGAAGAAATGTGACCACCCCTTATCCCAACAGCCAAAGGGAGCCCGGGGAAACTTTCTCAAAAGGCAGAGAGAGAATCAGACCCTGCAAGTGGATCTAGAGGTGAAGATGCTAAACCTTGCACCCGACCTCGAGGGTCCAAATCTCTCATATCCACAGCAGAGGGGGCGTTGGACGCATCTCTCCGCTCCCCGGGTCTGCTAGGGGTTCTGAGGTAAAGGGAGGCCCAGGTCCAGCTGAAACTCCCCCTGGGAGACAGAGGCGCCCGCAGGCTTCCGCCAGCAGAAAGAAAACTGCCAGGATGCCCTCCCCCTCCACCAGCCGAGTCTCCCCTCCTCCTCCAGAACTGGCAGTTAAGTTTCTTGAAGCATGCATTTCATTTATGGTGCCACAGTTAGTTGGCAGTACGCTTCATTCTTTTTATTTTTTTAATAGGAATTTCCAAACTGCTGAAACCATCTGATTTTGAATCAAACACTTGGAATAGTGCAAGGGGTAGAGGATGTTTTTGGCGTCGCTGTGGGCCAACCTTAAACAGAACTCCACTTCTGCCTGGGTCTTTGAGTCTCACTGAGGGTCTCAACTTTTGATTCCTCAGGGAATATTAGCCAATAAAGAGATGGGGGGGGTCTCACTTGAGGGTCTCAGTTTTGCCATCTGTAAAATTGGAGCTGGAGCTCCTTGGCTGAGGCTCTTTGGCTTTGTTTGTGATCTGTGAAGGGGATTTGGGGGGAAGTGAAGAGGGCTGTTTGCACCACGCTTTTGTCTGTCTTTGTAGAAGCGAGGCCCTTTGTAAAATAATGCTCCGCCACGCTGCCTAATGGATTTTGGCAGGGCTGAGGTTTTCCTTTTTCCCCACCCAGGAGCGACGAAAGAGAGGGGATGTTTCCAATCCCGGCGAGTCCCGCGTGGCGCTTGTTTGTTCAGCGGCGCTCTCCGAAATGTGCCCCAAAGCGGTGCACGCGGGCCGGGCTCTCTCCTCCCCCGCCCCGGCAGCTGTTCGCATTTTGTTCCCGTCTCCCCTCCCCTCCTCACTCCAGCCCCCCGTATTCCTTTAACGCCCGCTGCTGATTGCATCCCTGCTGCCTCTAGTGTAGGATGGGCCCCTCTCTTCAGCCTGCAAATGAGAAGTGACACTTGCTCTCGGCTCAGCCAACGCAGGAGCCGGCGCGGGGACGCAGGCCCATTGACCGAGCGCGGCCCTGGCCGGCAGGCTCGGCGGCATCCGAAGCTGCCTTAATTAGTACCATCTTAAATAGTCCAGCAGCCACCGAAGACAAAGTTGAAGAAAGACAGGCTGAGTGCCCCCTCGACAAGCTCTTTTTCCAGTGTCATTCAATATTTAATGCACCCGCTTGTAATGCTACTACTGGTGTTCCTTTCTAAGCAAGGACATTATTTTTTCACGGTGCCCATAGCCAGGGAAAGCCCTTTAGGCAAAGAAAATCAAAATGTTTGTTGTTTTGGATGACTTATAACTCTTGTTTAACACAAGCACTTTGAGGGAAGTATAACAGGCGCAGCCTCCAAAAGCAAACAACACAATCCTTGTGACAGAGTCGGACACAAAAAGCACATTGTCTTGCGGACTACCCCTTTCTCTGGTGCTGGATGGGGGCCTGTCTCCCAGTGAACACCACGGTGCCATTTCACTTTTGAACTATTGTTTTTGAGTTATGCCATGTGGTCAAAAGGAGAGAGAAGGGGGTTGTTTTCCAGGCTCCTAAGACAAACGAGTTGCCTTTTCAATGAAATCCCCCCGCGATCCTTGAAAACGGAGTTTAAATGTCACCTCCGCCTTTCTAATGGGCACAGGGCTGGAGGCGACCCTTCAAAGCGCCTTGGTGATAAACGACCCTTATTAAATATGGCCCGGGCCGCTGGGAAAGTCCCCAGAGCGCCCCCCGCTGGAGGGCCCGAGCATCGGCGGCCCGGCGCAGGCCCAGACCCAGCTCGCCCGGGACTGAGAGGGAGGCGGGGTGGGGAGCTCGGGTGAGGGGGACCAGTTGTAATACAACGTCCTATCTGCCTCCCACAACACGCCCGTGCGCCCCATCCCCACAGGCTCGGCGTGAAAGCTCGGTGCATTTCCCCCCTGACTTCTTTTTGTCCGCTGTCGAGTGGCGTCTCCAAGTCTGAGCTGCAAAGTTACTGATTTGCAAGCTGCATGTTAAGGCAGCCCATGTAAGTAATTTCTCCGGGCACCCCAGCAAAGGAGAACAAATCGCTGACAAAGGCGAGCGCTTTCGATTCAGCGGCGTCGTTAGGGCAACCCCGAAGTATTCCTCCTATAATAAGTTCCACTTCAAAGAGTTTCTCATTCAGCGGTGACTGCTTCGCACTTTTATTAAGTCCCGGCTTTTTCACTTGGAGGAATCATCTGTTTGGTTATTTTTCATCGTGTTTATTTTTCACCATTCACACAGTACTTGTATTAAATAAACAAAGAACAATCGCTCTGCAAATAAAAGTACTTAGGTGGGGAGAGAAGAGGAACCGGAGCTTTGGCGCCCCTGCTCCCCCCCCCCGACCATCTACCCCACCCCCACTCCGCTTTCTCTCCTCCGGTCTTCATTCTTTCTCCTCTCTCTCAAGCTAGGAAGTTCTAAAGAGGAATCAGAAAAAAAAAGCCATATACATATACATATATATATATATATATATGTATGTATGCATGTATATATCTGATGTGGAAAATGACTGCACTAACTTGGCACGAAAGGAGAGGTCACTGCAACTGTATCTTAATAGAGTGTCTCCAATGGTCATGGACCGGCTGCCAGAGATTCCCCTGGCCCTGCCCATTGCCATAGCAATTCTGATGCTCTGCGTGGATGTACCATAAAAGCAGTAGTTTGAATTTCAAAGAACATGCCTTTGAACTTCTCCCCGCTTTATTAGGCGCTGGGGTTGTATGTGAATGTGTGCTCAGGAGTGGTTGTGAGTGGGCGTGGGGGCCAGTGTTTCTGGGAAGTTTTGTTCAGGGAGAGAGTGCTTTCACTGTGGGTCTCCTCCACCATTGCTCCAGGCCTGGAAGATTTCCATGGTCATGTGTCCTGTTGTGGTACCCTACGGGTGGACGGGCAAGCGGGTAGGCTTGTGACAGGATGGAAGTATTAATAAGCATCTGGATTGTTTTGTTTACCTTGTGATCAGCTTTCCTTTGCTCTGATTTAAGGCGATCACTTGGGAAAACAGATCGTCTTGCCTGCCCCTTCCCCAGATGTTGTATTTCCTAACCAAAGTGGGATTTAAAAATCATTTCCTAGCCTAGATAAAACTACAATGACCTCCCAAAGCTTCCACAAAATGAAAGACATCAATTATGAGAATGCAGTACAAACATGACATCTGCAGACAGCTGGGCCCAGCTCTTTGGTTTGGGCCCCTCTTTTTCTTCAAGTCCCCAGTGCAATGGTACTTGCAGGCCCATCTCCAACTCAAGAAAATATAATTCTCATCGAGCTCTTTCTAAGTACATTATATTTTAGGAGCATTAGCTTTACAAAAGAGCATCCAAATGGGGAAAATATAAATACATGAACTATAAATAATCATGTGTTTGGAGATTCTCCTAGCCTGGAAAACAAAGTTTATGACTTAAACGGTGCTTGCAAGGGCCACATTTTGCCCACAGAAGATGAAGTCTTTGATGATAGCCAACTTAGTGTCAATAAGTGGCTTTCTTTGAGACATATTCAGATGGGAACGTCTTGCTTGCCAATTGCCATAGAAATCTTAACACACCATGAAGATTGTCCAAGCGCCAAGCCTTCCGTTCTGGACTAAATTACTTTGAAGTGGCGCAGGACGAGCAGTGGTCAATTTTAACTCTATAGACTGGACAGAGAACGCTGGGAGTGGGAGATTGTGCGCCTTAAAGCAGAAAATAAGAAGGGGAAACTTGTTTTATACACTCTATACAATGTTCTGCTCATTGTCGGATATCTTTTATCTTTTATATTTCCCATGAATGATTCATGTCTTGGTGGCTTTGTGTCACCCTTCTTTTCACAAGAAACTTCATTAGAGAGCTATAAGTTTTCCCATTGATTGGAGCCCCATTTATGAGTGTTTTTCTCCTTCGTGTGCTGGTTATTGTCATCTGGTTTAAAACAGCTCTTGGTAACCTGTTTCACCTTTACTACATTTAACAAACCTGACTTTTAAAAGTCACTATAACCTTTTGGAGAAATGCCTATTGACATCACTACCAATTGTTTTTAACTATTTGCCTTTTATCAGCTTTGTATTAGCTAACATAAAAACAAGCAAACATCCAGCTTTTTAATGTACATGGCCAAATCCACTCATTTCAGCCACTTGAATATTTTGTTACTATGAAAGAATCTAATTTCTCCTTCATACTTGCCCCAAAGTGCTGAGCTTAGGTTACTTTTATCTACTTAAATTCCAAAATAAGCTACAGTACATTGTATTTGATCTGTGTTCTATGAGAGAATTTAATGACCACTACTCAATTTCATTCCATACCCGTATCAGCTCAACAGTTTTGCTTTTACCCTCCTCTTTCCCTCTCTCTCTTATTATTTTTCCCTTTTACTTTACAGGTTAGGCACCAAACACATGCTGAAATTTACTCTCCAGCTTTTCACTGATTAGAATCACTAAGCATATTCCTAATTTTAACAAATGAGTACAGTAAACCCTGAGACTTGTGTTACTACAACTACAAACTGCAGGGATTAGTCTTCATAAATATCTTGAATTTTCTAAATTAAACTGTAAGGTAAACCAAGCTGTAAAACTATTTTACTGCTTGGAGAGAGGCCACAAGATCAAGGGAGGCGAACCTAATGTTCACTATCTTAGCAACTGCTCTCTGTTTTAAAAGAATGACAGCATTATGCCATTAGGTAAAATGTAGCAATACATAGGAAGAATACCTTTATTACATTTTTACTTCATAGTCACTTTTGCTTTCTTTCTATTGGAGGTACACAGCGTTCATTTTAGGTGAATCAGGAGCCAATAAATCTGTGGCAGAATTAACCTATGCATGGCAAAAACACATAAAATACATTCTTCTGTTTTGTAATAAATAAACCTGTAGCATAATAAAGAATAGTGCAAACTACCATTGAAAAAGTTGTATAAATAAAACAACTCATTATACATCAGGAATATTTTGTCCTAATAAGTTTACGATACATAAATTATCCCCCCCTCATTCATACCATAACTTTTGTATTGGAAAGGGACTTTGAAAGTGAATAATATGAAAATCAAATAAACTTTAAAACTGTAGAATTATTTTATATTCAAGTTTTATGGTCTTTTCTTTATAAAGGAGGGTCTGCATGTTTCATATTTACTGTAACAATCTGAAGACAACATTGAGGGCTTCCAAATGACAGCACCATGCACTGTACTAGTAATATATCTATAAACTATATATAATCTCATCAACACAATGCAAAAAAGACATGCAGGAAGAGTCTTGGTTTTCACATTTCACTTTTCATTCAAGTAAGCTTAAAAATATATTTTTCCATTTTCTTTCCCCTATTTTTTAAAACAAACCATGGACCATAAATGACAATCTTTCACCAAAATGTGTAATATAATTCTTTGGTGTGTTTTGAACTCTTCCAGGGGTGGGGTTGGGGAGGATGATGTCTGAAAATAAATTAATTCAACTGTACAAATAAAAGTGTTCACATACAAGTTATTAACAATGACAAGACTACATCAACCACTCAGCACACAAAACATTTCTACAAACCCTGGGGAGGGGGTGTCTTCAGGGTCTCTGAGGATAAATTAGTGCTCTTTAGTATATTTGTATGATGTTTCTGATGGACTACATTTTGCACAGGAGATGTGTTGTACTATCTGAAAATAAATTGACTAAGAGTTATTGTCCTAGGTCCTTGACCTTTTTTATCCTAGCTTGACAGCTCTGGCAAAGGTCACACATTCATCAGTGTTTGGTGGTAACTATAAACCTTTTAAAAATTTTAATATGTATAGCAACTCCTTCCCCTCTTTTAATGTAAATCATATACTTCACACTGTCATTTTCAAACGGAAGAGAGTTTGGTGTGCTCAGTGCTCAGGTGGAAGAAAATGCACTAAAATGAAGTTTCAGGCATTAAAATATACTTTTTTTAAAAAAAGGTTGACACAATAGTATAAAAGAAGAGTTGGCCTGTTTTAAAAACAGCTTTCCAAAAGAAATAAAAATTTGAAAAACAGGCAATGCCATCATCACATCTCCACAGACCTGACTGTGAATGTTGGCATCCCAAAGAACTTATGATCAAAAACATAATCTGTATTACACAAGAAGTCTGGACACAGTAAGAAGGCAGCATCTGAGATTTCAGATTAAAGGAGAAAAAAAAAAAACCAGAGAGGAAAAAGAAAGCACTTGAATTTCTTCTATTTTATAAAAGATCACAGTTTCATAGTTGTTTATTGCAGCAGCTTTTGTTTCTCTCCATTTTTGCTTACACAATCACAGTAGAATATATGGAGATATATTAAGGTTGCTGCACATAAAAAAAAAAAAAATCACACAAGGCCCTGAAGAAAAAATCCTGTATAAAAATACTGTGATAAGGTGAGATCAGTAATAAAAGCGTGGAAATTTAACACCATAAATATTAGAACTTGAGGGGTTTTTACAAATACTTTTGGACACAGCCAGAGTGCAGGAATCTGTTGGCAGTGCAGCAAGTGTGTGGTTTACAACCAAGAGGCCTTTGCAGAATCAGGGCCTAACAAGAAGGCTCAAAAGCAGTCCACATCATGGTGTCAAAGGCATTGGAAAGGCACTCTGGAAAGTGCAGAGGGCCTGGCTGCTGTATGAAGTTTTGACTTAATGCTCTTCTTCCCCACCTTGAAAAATATAAATACACACACACACACACACACACACACACACACACATATTGTATCGGCAGTGTGTATCTTGATTAAGTAATCTCTCCATTCATTTCCCTTGGCACAATTTGCCCCCAGCCCTGTCCCCCTGTAATGTACAAGTCCAGCTTGGTTGTTTTTTGTTTGTTTCAGAAAAAGGAAAAAAAAAGCCCAAATATCTTAATTAAATTAATTAAATGTACAAACACCATAGGGTTTCATACTGAATAAATAGGGCTAATTAGACCAGTGGCAAGTCTGAGTCATGTGTTTGTCTCAGGCTCGGCATTGTCTCAGGTTAGGAGAGGATCCAAGGACTCCCACTTATTATTTCATCTATTAATAATAATACACTCTAATGTATCGTCCGCACAACATCAGGGTTCCCATACATTTCCTCATCTTCAGACTCGGAGGTGGTTCCGTTGCTGGAAGGTGTGTGGAGGTGGCTGGGGGCCCCACCGGCCTGGCAAACATACCACTCGTTGAGGTTGGTCACCTGAGGGGACAGAGTGCTGGAACGACTCCTAGCTGGGTCCAGCACAGGGGACAAGGGGGCACCCACCGGAGTCCCCACTGCTGAGTAACCAAGGGCTCCTGGAGAAGGTGGGGGGGACTTGCAGTGAATCTTCATGTGCTTCCTCAGAGAGCTCGGGTGAGTGTAAGATTTGTCGCAGCCTCTGATCTTGCAGTAGTAGGGCTTGTCACTGGTGTGGACATGGGAATGTTTCTTTCGATCACTGCTATTGGCAAACTTCCTATCACAGCCATCAAATTCACATTTGAAAGGCTTTTCCCCTGCAACAAAACACAGGAAAGGTAAACAGTGGCTTTCTAGAGACTTCTCACTTGAGAAGAAATCTTGGAGCAGATGCAGGGGTGCATTTTCCCATTCGGCCAAAGACCAACACCCAGCCTTACTCCTAAGCCCAGTTGGTACGTTCCAGGTCCCTTCAGGACCAGCCACTGGCCTGGAGGTTTGGCTTGGACCTGGGTTGTGAGAGGCCAGGTGTCAGACCCTGTAGCACCACAGGGGTCACGGCGAGATCCTCAGGGATAAGGTCCAAGGCGTACCACCAAAACCCACCCGGTACCCCATACTGACTCCTCAATTCCCTCAGGGTCTGAACACCCAAAACACAAGTAGAAGATCCTCTGTCAAGAATGACCCTAATGATACTTCCAAAGCTGCAGATGGGATGAGAATATATGAGAAAAAAAATAAACACATACACTAAAAGTTAGCTGGGCGTGCAGTAAAATGATAATGGTACTTTGTTTGAGAGTCTTCCCAGGGTTTCACTGCTGGGAATGGGCAGCAAGAGAGGATGTGGAATGGGAAAGGAAAGAAAATAAACCAAAGCCTCCTCTGTAGAAATAAAGGCACCTGTGAAACACACAATCACTCCGTAAGATTTGACAAGGCTGGCTTGGCACAGAATAGGCTGTTGGCCTCTGCATTCCACCAGCTTCCTCCACAACATGGACAGAATAGCAGAACAGAACATGGACATGGGTAAAGACCACAGCCTCAGGAAACCTGCCATTTGCCTACTCCCTAAACAAACTTTTAACAGTATTCTCCATTGGTTAATGATCAAAAACACTTTTCTAAAAAAACTGGGGTCTCTTGGCCTATCACCCCTTTAAGCTGGTGTAACTACCTCAGGAACACGATGCCTTAAATACAAGGCCACTAGTCCAGGAAGTGGAAACAATTAAATCAGACAACTGGAGATTCAACCGCAATGCACCTGGTGTTAAAAGGCAAAAGGGAAAAAAACCAGTAACGGTAAATAGTACCTGAGTTTTTCCCCCAGCACCTTAGTATCTATGAACTTGAAGTATTTCAATCCATAATTGAACAAGCCATCCCACTCATATTATAAATAACATTTTCCTCACATTTTAGAGAATTTTAAAATAGCAGCTATTATGGTGACATATCACGTAGAGCAGTTTTCTTTCTTTTGGATCGCTTATTTTTTAAAAGAAACTATTATGAGTTGGCTTGGTGTACATAAATTTCTGAGGTAATTTTTTTTATCCAACCAATTTTTCAGTGTGTGTGTTTAATATTTCACCAATGATAACTGCTTCATCAGAGTTCACTAGCACATCTCAAGGTATCCAGATGCCTGGAATATAACTTTCCTACCTAGAAATATTGCTTAAAAACGAAATTAGACATCATTCAAATACAATTAATGTACAAACACACAAAACCCCCCACAGAACTCAAAAAGATAATCACAACCCTTAAAAATCCTTTGGAGATGAGCTGCAACCAAAGTAAATCCCCTCCCACCAAAACATTAGTGATTTGTCCTGCTGTCCATTATTACACTCTAAGTTGGTGATAATAATTTAACATAACATTCTTTCTTTAAAAAATTATAATCAGCTCTTCAATATGGAGGCTTAAGTGGTTGTATTCACTTTATGCAAATGTGCAAGGTTGCTTGGAATTCTCCTGCCTCCCTGCCCAACCCACACATCCCGCATTGCAAAAAATAAACAGTCTGAACATTGCTGGTTGCGTCCCTGCGTATGAGAAGCAAGAAGACCCTGTTAAGGGAATAGAGGAGATGGAAACAAAGGTGGAAATTAGGGATAAAGGAAAGATGGCCGGAGAGAGCAGAAGAAAAGGAAGTATGATCCGAATGGCCCATGCTGTTTAGAGGGCCCACGGGGCCACTGAGCAGATTCCATCCAACTAGGAAGGCTAAGAGACTCCAGTGTTTACATTTCAGATTCTGACAGAGGGGTCAGTCAGAATTTAACTATGTAGAGTTCTGAGACTTGTGGGAGAGTGAGGGAACGCACTGTGTGCACACAGCCCGGGTCCTGCCAGTTCCTTCCAGAGTCTGGCCTAGAGGCAGGCCATAAACGCAATTGAGGGCACTCGGGTCAGGACCAGGGCCTTCAGGAGTGGCTTGGGGATTAGTCCCTTTGATCAATCTGTTTTGGGATCCCGGATGATCCATAAAAGGGAGAGCTTTGTGGTAGGGAGAGAAGGAAGTGTGGTCGGTCCCTCCCTGAGCACAATGCCCAATGGCTAAGCAGACAAAACTCCAGGCACTGAGCTTCAGCCGGACTGGGTCGTTCAAGCGTCCCTCCGGGAGAATCCTGCATGCTTCACCTGGCAGGACCCACGCTGCCATCAGGAGGAGGGAAGGAAATGCAACTACTCGGCAACTTGGACCAGAAAACAAACCGCCCTCACGTCCCATGGGCCCCCAGGGTCTCCAACTCCCTCCCTACACACCCTCCACAGCCTGCTGTTTGGTGGCGCCTTTGGCCTGTCCCTCAGGGGCCTGAAAGCCAAGATCCGAGAAGGAAAGGGAGGCCTACTCCGGTCCAGAGCCCCGGAAAGGCAGGAAGGCCGAGGCTGCTTGTACCGTGTTTAGGGACCGTTTTAGGGGCCGAAGGGACAGCTTCATTGTCCCTTGCCCTCACCCACTGGGAAGTGCTGGCTGGGCTCAGAAGCAAGCAGCTAGCTTAGCTGGACAGGGGGTGTTAATGACAGCCTGATAGGAAGTTTCCTTTCGGAAAAATCATTAAGGAGGACTGATCTCGAGTAGGGAAAAATGGGGGCTAGGGGAAACGCGCTCCCCGACAGTCCTCTGGGCCTGTGGGATGTCCGCCCAAAGGGCAAGGCCTAGGATGCAGCTGCTGCTCTGTAGTCCCCAACTCCCCCAACCCCCCACCCCCATCCCCGGTCAGCTGCTGGCCGGGCATCAGGGCCCAGGCCCGGGGCTGCCTCCTCGACGCAGCCGCAGATAAATCAGCCAAGTGATTAGTGAATGTAAACTCCGGTTACTTAAGAGTCCTCGGAGGAGTAATATTGTCTGTCCCTATAAATCCCGGCTGCGCTAGCACTCGAGCTCAGCAGCGCTCCCGCCCGACACGGCAGTCGGTTCCAAGCCGACAGGGGCCATCTGAGCGCCCCACGTCGCAGCCCCTCTTCACCCGGCCATGGTACCCTCAAAGGCAGTGACAGGGGCGCATGGGCTGGGAGGGCTCCCCAAGCCGCTGGGGACTCCCATCAATTCCGCAGCGTGGTAGGCCTCACTGATACAGGGGCTCCCTCCTCCTCCACTGAGAACCTCTCCCCACGTAGACAGGACCCGGGCTGGGGGGTGTAGCCCAGGAATAAGGGGTTTGCGTGGGGTGAGCAAGGCGCTGGGTACGAGCCCCCAGCAGTGTTGGGGGGAAGCCAACTTCTCCAGCACCCTGCACTCTGGGGAGTGTGGGACGTGTCCGTGAGGGTGCTGTGTGACAACGCGTGTGAGCGTTGAGTGTGCGAGTGAAAGGAGTGTATATGTGGAACATGAGTTGAGGGCAAGCAATGTCGCAAGAATGGGGTGGGTGTGCATGAGGACGGGGCGTGTGCACTGGTGTGAGCTGCGTGCACATGGCCATTGTGAGTGGGGTGGTTGAGTGCAAGGGCGTGTAGCAAAGCAGGGTGGTCTCTGGGGGACGAGGGCGCGTGCCTCTCACCATCTTCCTCCTGCCTGGGAGGCAAAGGGGTCCCTTCCTCCCCGAGGCGGGGTCACACAAAGCGGCCCCAATACCGCTGCAAATCCCACTCGTGCCTCCCAATGCGCTCCGCCTGCGACTCGTGGCGGGGGGCAGGAGAGGCAGGGGGACGACCAGGCCCCGGCCCCGCCCTTTGCCCGTGACCCTCCCCGGGCTCCGGGGATCGGGCACTTGGGGGGCTGCCGACCGTCCTGGGAGCCTTCCTGCTGCTCCGTCTGCGGCTGTTTCTGCTCCGGGCGGCGGAGGCGGCTGAAGCGCGTGGCCAGTCCCGGTGGAGGTGGCAGGAGCGCTGGAGACTCCGCCGTGCGCGAAGCCGGCGCAGGGCCTGTGTGTGCTATCGAATTACTTATTCGTAGAAAAAAAGGGGAGAGAAAAAAAAAAAGAAGTCACATGTCCGGGTTATACGACTGAGAGGAGAAGCAGCAGAAGGAGGGAAAAATGAAAGCGAGCAGGAGGAGAAGCGGCGGCGGAAGCGGCGCAGGAGGCGGCGGCGGCGGCCGGGGACAGACACCCACCTGTATGAGTGCGCTTGTGGATCTTGAGGTTCTCGGAGCGCGCGAAGACCTTGCCGCAGCCCGGGAAGGGGCAGGGGAAGGGCTTCTCGCCGGTGTGCACGCGGATGTGGTTGATGAGCTTGTACTTGGCCTTGAAGGGCTTGCCCTCGCGCGGACAGTCCTCCCAGAAGCAGACGTGGCTGCTCTGCTCCGGGCCGCCCACGTGCTCCACCGTGACGTGGTTCACCAGCTCGTGCATGGTGCCGAAAGTTTTGGAGCAGGGCTTGGCGCAGCCGGCGGGGGCCGGGGACGGTGGCGGCGGTGGCCCGGTCGCCAGCTCTTCGGGGTCGATCCACTTGCAGATGAGCTCCTGCTTGATTGGCTGCCGCATGTAGCGCAGGAAGGCCCCGGCCGCCCCTGGGAGGTGGGGGTGGTGCGGGGGTTGCGCGGATGCCGGTGGCGGAGCCGGGGGCGGCGCATGGTGCTGCTGCAGGTGGGGCCCGGGCCCAGAGGCCGAGGCCGAGGCCGCGGCCAGGTTCAGGTTTAAGTTCACGGCTCCGTAGCCGTGCAGGGCGGCGGCAGCTGCGGCCGCCACCGCCCCGTAGTGCGCGTCCCCGGAGCGAGGCGCGAAGGGCGGCTCGGCGCGGCCGTACAGCTCGGCCGCCGCGGCTGCAGCGGCCGCCGCCAGCCCCAGGCGCATCTGGCCGTTGAGCGGGTGCGGGTGGCCACCCGGAGCTCCCGGCGCGTCGTGCAGCGCGGGGAAGAGCGCCGGACCGCCGCCGCCGTCCGCGCCCGCGTAGGTGCCGCTGGCGGAGATGAACATGCCGGCCGGGTGGGGAGGCGGGGCCGGGTGCTGGGGGGAGCCGGTGCCCGACCGCTGCTCCCCTCCGAGCGGGGCCCCGTGCATGACCGCCGCGGGGGCCGTGGCGGAAAGGTCCCTCCGGAGGACGAAGTCCCTGCTGTGGCCTTTGCCGCTGCTGCCGCCGCCGCCACTGTTGGTGGTGGTGTAGCCCGAGAGGACAGGAGGAGGAGGAGGAGGAGGAGGGGGCGGGGGAGGGGAAGGGGGAGGAGGGGGAGGGGAGGGAGGAAGAGGTGGGGCTGGGGGCGGGGGCGCGGAGGGCTGCGCTCCACATCTGCCCTCACCGGCCGGGTGGGTGCTGGAGCCGGGCTGTGCGACTGCGGTTGCCGTGTACACGGCGGCCGCTGGAGCCTCGGCCTGCGCCGGCAGCGCCTGGGCAGGAAGGCTGTGGCCTGGCGCGCTAGCCTGGGCCATGTGCTCAGGTCCGAGCGCGGGGACGGCAGCGCCGGGGTCAGCGCCCGGGTCCCGCGGGTGGAGATGCGCGACTGAGGCGCGGAGTTGGGAGTGGGCGGGCGGGCAGGCCAGCATCGGGAAGCATGTCATGTTCTGGAGCGGCTGGGCCTGAGCCATTGCCAAATCCGCTAATCTCAGCGCTGGCAGGTTCCTCTTGCTCAAAGGGGGCTCCATCAGAACTACACGATCAGACCCATAGACCCTCACTGGGGGAACTTTTTTCCCTCTTCTCGCCTTCAAAAACATGTATATATTAGGGGCTCTATAACTTCTTTTGTCCTGGTCTCCCAACTCTGCTTATTCCTATTCCCACTCTGTCCTCCAGCGATTGGCAGAGTGAACGCCACATTTGAGCTGCACAGTGGGACCGAGATTTTGGAAATGGTACGGGTGGGATTGGAGGGAGCCGCGTGATTGGCAGCAGCCGCGGCTGTCCGATTGGCTCGCGTTCAGGGCCTCGGCCCAGCAGGGAACCGCCCCCGTGCTCGCGACCGCCTGCGCTTTCACTTCGCTCCCCCGCCTTCCCAGAACCCTGCATCCCCGCCTCCCCGGGGACGCCCGAGTTGCACTTGCAGAAAGTTTGCGCTGGGCCTGCGCGCGCAGTGCCCTACGCTCTGTTGACGCACCTCTCGGAGTGCGCGCGCCAGCACGCAGTCTGGCTGCACCGGGGGGCGAGGGGCAGGAGACCCCCCAAGGAGCAAAAGGCGACAGAGGACCTGCAACTTCAAAACCCACCTCCTCGCTGCTCACAGCGGCCCTCGCAGCACCCAAGATTCCTTTACCACCTCCTCCTCTCTTGGATGATCCTTGCGCTGCTGTCTGGGAAGAAAAGTGGATATCCCGTCATCATACCTGTACCGGTGATGCTATAAACTTTATTTGGACACCCAGTCTGCCCAGCGCTCATGCGGGGCGCAGACAGGAGACGGAATGAGGAAGATTTATTAAAGTCTATTGGTTGCAAAACAACTTGAGTGATTTGGCTCCGCAAAAACAGGTGAAGTCAAAATAAATCATTTTCCTGAGGAACCGTTTTACTTCGACTTTTTAGCTCATGGAGTTCCTTTCAGCATGGTTCAAAGGAGTTGCCTAGGAGTGTAATCTTTTTTTTTTTTTTTTTTTTTTGGTACCGGGGATCGAACTTGGGACCTTGCGCTTTCGAGGCAGGCACCGGAACCACTGAGCTAAATCCCCAGCCCTATAAGAATTGTAATCTCACTACTCATCGGTTCTAGAGCTGCCACTTTCGATTAGATCTACCGGAGGGGCGGGGCGGCGGGAATATCGGGCAGCAACGCTGTTGCCTTTCGGAGGTGCAGTGGCCAGGCGGACCAAACGGCGTCTCCCCAGAGAGAAGCCGCCCAACAAGCAGTGGCCTTGCAGCAGAATTATCCTCCTGCCCAGAGCTCACTCCACATGTGTGCCCAGATTGTGTGAAAGGGACCCAAGCTAGAATAGATCCAGTGGTGTTTTTAGAGCAAGAAGCAGCTTCGTTACCTGTCTGCTAATAGGATAAGCTTTCACCTCATCATTTTCTAATCAACTGAGATGTCTTATTTGAAAACCATAAAAACCGGCTTTTAAAAGAAGGAAACCCATCCCTTTCCGGCGGTTTGCTACCAAATCAGTTTTTGAAAAATAGAAATGAGTCTTTATGTCACTTTCAGGAGTAGAGAAATGTGAGACCCGAAAAACACAAGTTTTACTGCCCCAAAGGGTCATTTTTCAGAATTAAAAAAATAAACATTTGTAAAACACGTGATGTTCCAAAATGGCAAAAAATTAAAGTCAGAATGTAAAAAGTTTTTCTTTTTTTTCCCTCCACAAATTAATCTTAAAAAAAGCAATAATGAATAGAATGTGATTTTCCCCCCTCCTTTGGGAGATAACAATGAAATATGTCACCAGCTTTACTCGTTTGCTTGTGCTACAAGTAAAATAGATCACACAAAGCCATCATTGGGCAATGGTCCTGGGAAGAAGTGAGAAATATTTCCAAAAGAATTGATTCGCTAGTGCCGTTGACACTGGTGCTTAGTGGAGAGCTTCCCTATGAGCCTTGGAAATGTCATTTCTCTTATAAAACTGACAAGTAAACAAAGAATAATACTATCAAATTTCAGGTGGATTTTTTTCTTTAAGCTTAAATGAAGTTCAAATATAGGGAAATAAAAAAGGCACGAGTGCAAACCCAACAAAAAAAAATGTAATGAGCAACACTGACAAAATCCACATCTGTATTTGAAGAGGATGAGTTCTTTCACCATTTTGTTTCAAAGACTTGAAACATCTCAAGCCAACCACAAAAAGGTCGGTGGAACCAGAAAAAAAAGAAAAAACAAAGGGCCCGGGATTTAGCTCAGTGGTTCTGGCGCCTGCCTTGTAAGGTCACGGTCCCAAGTTCGATCCCCAGTACCAGAAAAAAAAAAAACAAAACAACGAAGGTCGGTGGAGACCCACGCCATCCTTTATAAAGAAAGCATCATATTGGGAATTATCACCACTGTCTTCATTTCCTCTCAAAACATTTCAAATGAGTGGCCTTTATTTGAATTTCTTGGCAGTGAGCATCTATACTTGCAGTAATGGCAGCTTTGAGTTCATTCCTACAGATTATAAGTAAAAACAAAACAACAAAACAAAAACCAAAAAAGAATAAAGAAGAAAATAAATACAACCTAGGCTACAATATGGACTGTTGAGCATTTTTATTGTGCACTAAAATGGGTGCCTCCACCCCCTTCAAAATAGCTTTTCGTCAAAATTATAACTGCTTTGTTTTATTGAATTGCTGAAATTTAATGGTTTAATGGGTGGAGGCATGAAGGAAAGGCTGTAAAAATGTGAATAATGCTGCAGCACAGCCGTGCGGAATCTGGAACCCGCCTCCTTGTACAACTCTTGTTAAACACAGCGTGATATGTATCTGCCATCGATTTAATATGTCTTAATTCACATATAGCTCCCTGATCAATTTCTTTTTATGGAAGCCTTTAAAAATACTTTTTAAGGAAATAACAGATTTGGGTAGTCACTGGGAAGAGGGATATTTACAAAGTGAGTTTAATGAATATTTGCAAATTTATGACCAAACTCAGACCCTAAAAAAGATAATTGACTCAGGTAAATCGACTTGACATGCTAATTCTTAAAAGAAAGGACTGGGAGCAAAATTTCAATCAACACCAATAAGGCGCCAATAAACCTCCTGCCAATTAAACCTGAGAATAGGCCTAGCTAGATGGTCATCAGGAAGGCTCGCAGTGGATTTCCGGGATTGCCTTTCTTTATAAAAGAGCTTTTTATTTTGTAGACGCGCTTTTTGTTATTGTGATGACCTGCCTGACCCCAGGTGCACTGTTTCTTTTTCAAGCTTTTTGGAAGCCAAATCAAACCCCCTTTAATGCTAAGTTTCTAAAGGCCCAATAGCTGTGTCACACTTCCTAAATAAACACCAACAATTTCCAGGGCGTTGAAGAAAATAATGTATTCATTTAAAAAGCAGGGGGCTATAAACATCCAAATGCTAGTTCTCTTTCTGTTGATTTAACCCCAAATTTCGATGGTGGTGCTGGTCATCAGGGCAATGCCCTAAACTCATGCCCTTGTCTGCACTTTTCACAGCAGAGGTGCTTGTACCGAGGCAGCGACGTGGTGAGCCACAGAAATACCCTTTTTGGAGTGGACGCAGGCTTTTGAGGCCATGGATTTCCAGACCTCTGGGTCGCACCCCAAACCCCCCTCCTTCCAGCCCTAAACAAAGAGAGGCTGAGGAGGTGAGAGGCACAGTGAATGCCCAGCTGGCTGGTACCCGGCAGCCACGCTCCAGCTCAGTTGCCTGGAGGCCACGGGACTGGTCTCTGGGGATGCTTGGGAGCTCGGCTTCCAGCTGTGTGCAGGGAGGACAGCAGCTCCCCGGCTCAGCGCTGCCCTCGGTTCCTCACTGAACACAGCCAAGTTTCCTGCGATGAGTGTGGGCAATTAAATAAACTCTAAGGGAAGTGAATTGGACATTTCCTGGCTTTTGAGGCTTTGTTTGATTGTTTCTGCAGACAGGGAGAGAGGGCCATTGGGGGACTGTGGGGTGCACAAGAAAGAAGGTGGGGGACCCACCCAGCTGCCTTTTATTGCCCCTGCAATTGCTTTACAACTGGCTGGTCCCGCGTGGTTTCTGAGAGAACGGACTCCTTGCAGAAAGGCTGAGTTCTTGGTGATTTGGGGATGGTGGGGTGATTTTGGCCATGCTGGAGGTGGGTTCAAGGGTGAGCAGGGCACCCAGAGCTACCAGATGAACCCAAGGCCCTGTGAAGCCCAACCCAATGGAGCCAATGGGTGCTTAACTAGGGCCAGGGAGGCAGACTGCCGGAGGACACTGGGCAGGGGGGTGGTCCACGCAGATATCTCTGTAAGATGGGCCAGCTGGGCAAAGCACCATTTTAGTGGACTTCTGTCAGGGCCAGAAGTCATGGGGACTTTAGGCTCAAGGGCTTTTCCCAAATCAGATTCACCAGGAGTGTAGGAAGCAAGGTCCCGAAACACCTCTCCTGGCCCAGCCCACTCTAGCCAAATTGGGCAGGAACTGGATCCTCCACCCTTCCTGAGATCCGCCTTGCAGGAGGCGCTGCTGCTGGGCTCAGGGACCTTATTACTCTTGACTCCCCCTTCGATTTACAGAACTCTTGAGTGCTTCTCCAAGGGTTGCTTCTCTTTCTCACCCTCCTGAGTGCCTGCTGAGTCCTCAGCATACGTGTAGGGGCTGGCTGAATGTATTCAAAAATGTGCATCTTGCTAAAGTTTATGATCTCTGATGCATGCAGAACATAATGAAGATAAGGTAGACGGCCGGACTGAAATGTTGGATTCCAGTGGATTTTTATGTTGTTTGGGTAGTCTAGAATTGGACCCCACTCCTTGTCTACTGGACCTTTATGGCTAAAAGCTGTTGAAAAATTGTCACCTTTTCTACCTCCCCACTACTAAGGAATATGTTGTGTAAAATTGGCCTGTCATCATACTCCTATTTGGTTATCAATCAGTTTTACTCTCAGAGATAGAAGTTGTTGGGGAAAGGCCTTTGACCTGCATTTGACCATCAGGATTGGTAATTTCATGGGAAACACATCACTGTGCTCTAAAATATGCTCAGAAGCTGAAAACAACAACCATAAGGTTCCTGTAAGTGTTTAAGGTTCATATAACCACCTAATATTTATTTCTATTGATCTCAAGAAGTTCTTCTCCCTACATGTCCTATCCTTTAGGGTATTTTAAAACAGGAGACAAAGGATGAACAAGGAGGGTATGCAGTTTTTTAAACCCTCAAATCTGGGGGGAGGAGTCCCCTACTCAACATCTCTTCCAGTATCTATACTTCAATATTTGAAGAAGCTGTTGGGCTAAATCAAACGGTGACACGTTTGATGGATTTACTTGTGTAAGCAATATGGCTGACATATGGCATTGTTATTTATGAATGACAGAATAAATTGTATTACAAAGTCTATTGCAATAATACTGCAGTTTATTGGAAAGCTGCTCGCTTGTCATCGGTATTCAACCTCCCTGGATGTAGTTCGCCTGGGAGCCCAAAGGATAATGGTCCTCAGAATAATTACGTCAGCGAATGCCTCCTGGTTTTTTGTTTTTTTATTTTTCTTTTGTTTTGCAGTAGTGGTAACACTCCCATCAGCAAAGAGGAGATAAGTAAGGACAATTCTCTCCCTTTTTGCAAAACCACAGCCGCTCACCAATGCTGGGGCAAAAGTAGAAGTAGTTGATGACTTTTTTTTTTTTCAGTCTTTCTTTTTACAAATACACACATATTTCCATCCCTATCTCTAAACTGCTGGAGAGCATATATTTTATATGGAGTTTTTTTTAATAAGTCCAGTTTCAGAACAGTAAATTTTAACTGTAGGAAGTTCTTTTAGCAGACTGGAGAGGGCCTTATCTTATGATATTTCCATTCTTACCCCTCTTCTTAAAAATGGCATATAAAAGTTACAACATTTGCTGAGATTTTCACAATTTCCTCTTTTACATTACATTCTTCTGAAGCCCTGACAAAGAACTTTTGTTCTAGGTGGGTTTTGCAGAAGGAGGCTCACCTAGCCTAGGAGTAGCTGAGACCACTGAATCAAAGATGGCCTGCAACTTAATATCCTGTTGATTATCTTGCTGACTTTATGAATCTGAGATGTAAACGACGGTGCTAGAATCCTGCAAAATCCTGACTTTCGTCTGTGTATTCCATACTTGTTTCTCCCATCTCTTCTTCCAGCTCCTCCCCCACCTCCACCCCTTCCCTAAGAAGAAAATTAAAAGTTTGAATGGTATGGTGCCAAGATAGTTTTGCTTCCCAGTTTAACAGTGTAACATATTTGTTTGTGTTAAGGTCTCCTGTCCAGCAGTGTATACTTGTGTATGTGCATGTGTGAGAGCTTGGTGAATGTACAGGTGCTGTATTTATGTATATACACAAAATGCACATCATACTACCAAAGAACTCGGGCAATACCATTCACAGAGGCCCACACGTCAAAAAGAGGTGATCAGCTGATGAGGATTCGGGTGTTAGGTGGGATTTTTTTTTTTTTTTTTTTAATGCACCACAGATTCTCAATTGTGCTGAGGCTCTCTGGGCTCGTCAGGAAAAGAGCTCGGGCCCGCGCCCAGGGTCCGGATCCTCACCAGCCGCAGGCCTGGGGTTTGCAGGTTGTAGCCACCATTCAATTTTGAAAGAACATTTTTGGGAAACTTACAAAGAGGGAACAAGTTTGCCGTTTGGACACAGTTGTGGGTCCAGCGAGTCTGACACCGTTGCAAATGGGCCCTTCCAGAAACCTGTTGAAAAACAAATTCACTCCTATGTTGCCAAACGAGGCCTGGGTGGTTTTTTTCAGTCAAGGAATGGTCTACTTTTGAGGTAATAACTCTGAAAGCCTTTGCAGCTTTTCCTCACCTAGCTTTCTGCTCCTCTCCCTCCTTCTTTTAAATGTGGTGATGGAAAGAGGTTTTGCGGTTTGCAGAGAAAGCACTTCTGAGAGGGGACGGAGACGTGACTTTGAACTTGGCTCAGCTCCTCTGCGTCCTGCAGCGAGAGGAGAACTGCAGCCGGGAAAGAATAGCCAGGAGGGCCCAGCCCGCGGGGTCTCCGGCGGGAATTAAGGCGTCTGCCCCACCGCCCGGCAGCGCGCGGCCCTCGGAATCCAGCGCGAGTAAGCGCCCAGCCGCGCCGCCCCGAAATGCGGGAGCAGCAAAGGGAGAATCAAAGCGAAAGGAGAGAATGGGTCAGAGAGGAGAGGGAGGGAGGGGTGGGGAGGGGGTGAGAAAGTGGGAAAGGAAGAAAATTTGGAAGTCTGATGACTTGAAAGAAGGAAGGGAAGTGAGGTCTTTAGATTGCAATTCTCACAATCAATTTCTAGGAAAATGTTTTTTGAAAAATTTTTGGAATAAGCCTTTCAAGTCCACTCCTTCATCCCCTTCCCAATATAAATTGACTAAAATAAACAAGTGTGAGACTGCACTGGGTAATTTTTTAAATGGATTTAATGTAGCAAGGCAGCCTCTCTGCCTGGAGATCTCTCTCTCTCTCCCTCCCTCCCTCCCCCCATCCCCCTCCCACTCTCCCTTCCTACCAGTCTAGGGAGCCAGCTTGAAAACTGCCCTATGCCCCTTTTAAACAAGTCATGGAAGGCTAGGATTTCTAGCTTCCAGGCAAACTCCAGCTTTCAGACGAAGTGCCACAGTTTCCCTCTTTCTTGCCCCCTCCAGTGGCGCTCGGAGAGGGGGTGACCGAGGGAGGGCCCAGGGCCCCAAGTGGAAGGAGCTCCCGTCAGCTCCAGCCTAGGCCGAGACTCCCTTACCCTGGGAGAGGCTTTTAGAGCCGGCGAGCTAGTCCGAGTTCGGCCAGCAATTGTGAGCTAGCTTCTTCCCGCGTTTTTGTTGGTTTCATTTTGACACAAAAATATTGAAGTGCATGTTATTCTTCCTTACTAGAATTTTATCCCCACTCCCAGAGATGTGTAAAGGCAATGGCCTCGGCACTTCCCTTCACACCTCCGCTGCCTTCTGGCCCGCAGTTCCCTCTCTAGTTACCTCGGGAGCAGCAGCTTCAGGCGGTGGGACCAGGAAGGTTCGCAGTGGCCAGCGTGGGGCTCGGGGTGCGGTGGGAGCCACAGGGCCAAGTGCCACCGCACAGGCCCCAGCTTCGTGGCCGGACCACTGCCCCTGGAGCACTTTCTGCTCTCCGAGGAGTGATATTTACCTTCTAGACGGCTTAAACCCTACAGTCTGGCTGTTTCTTTTCCCCAGGCCCTGAGTCTGATTCGCAGCCAAACTCAGGCCTGAGCCTTGCTTGGCTGTGCCGGGCGTCCCCACATTTACCGGCCCATCGTGGCAGCGGCCCCAGCTACTGGGCATCCACTCAGACAGTATTTGTAAACCACTTCCAAACAGCCCCTCCCTTGCTGGGGGCCGCTGCCCAGTGTTTACTGCTGCAATCGGAGCAGGGGGCGAGCGGTGGGGGCAGCGAGCGCGCCCAGGGGCCCGTGGGGAACACCGCCCGGCTGGGGGCGGCGTCTGGGTGCGCGTGCAGGGCGCAGGAGGAAGGGGTCAGCCCGGCTTTTCGACCCCACTAGTCCTTCACCTGCGTGTTCAACGCCACAAGGCAGATTCACCAAGGTGGTGGGGAGGCATAGGGAGTGTGCCAACCCGGCAAGAGACCGGCCCTCCGGCCGCTCCCAGTAGCTAGCTTGCGGCCCAACAAGTCCCCACGAGCAGGGCCCCTGCCAGGCGACTTGGCTGCTGCCCACGTCTCGGGCGGCCAGTGTGCCCTGGCTCGGGGTCTCTGGGGTTTTCGGTGTTGCCGGGAGTGGCTTGGATCCTCGGGGAGCGGGTGGACTCCGCGGAAGGTCGGGGAGCCTTCTCGTTCCATGCCAAGGCCCGGCCGAGGGAGACGTGACCCCGCGGCCTGGCCCGGCAGTGCCTGGCGCGGCGGCTCCCGGGGGCGCCGCAGCCAGCCAGGACGAGGATCCGCCGCGCCAGGCGCGCGGGCGAAGCGCCGCAGGCTGGCAGGCTGGGCCCGCGGGCACGAACGGCGGTCGACCGGGCCGAGAGGAGCTCCCGGGGCGGGGGAAGGGGGGCGGGGGGGCCGTGGGGCGGGGGCGCCGGATTGACTAGGCCGCGAAGGCCAATAGCGGAGCCTGCAGAGCGGGCGGGGCGAGAGCCGCCGTTAAAGGGGCGGTGTGACCGGGAGGCCCGGCCTGTAACGGGAGGGAGGGAGGGAGGGAGGGAGGTAGAGAGGAAAGCCGGGGCGGGAGGCGCGGGGGCCGCGGGGGAGGGGAGAGGAAAAGGAGGAGACAAAAAATAAAAAATAAAAGGCTGCTGCTGAGGCGGCAGGGCCCACCGAAATAAACAGAGGCGGCCGCGATTGCAACCCAGAGGGGGAAGCCGCGGGCTCCGCTGCGTCCTAGCGGGGGGGGGGGGGCACCGGCTCCGGGTCCTGCACCGGGGGCCGACCGGCTAGAAGGGGGCGAGCTAGGGATCACTTTTTTATTGTTATTGTTTTTCAGCCCAGCCTCCCCTCCCCCTCCTAGCCCTCTCCCCTCCCACAGCCCCCTTCCCCCCTCTTGCCCCCCCTCCGGCACAACTTAAAGAAAGAGGGAGCCGCGCGGCTGCTTCCTTCATCTGGGGAAATTCGTGGCCACCACAAGTTTACTACTCCAGGCGCAGCCAATGTCAAGCTCGGAGGACTAAGCTCCGCAGCCGCGGAGCCGAACAATACTCGCAGCGCGCGGGGCGGCGCGGGCAGGGCCGCGGGGGAGGAGGCGGCAGCGGTCGCGCGAGCGATCGGTGAGCGGGGCGCCTGGCCACCTCCTGCCGTTGTCTCAGCGCCCCAGCCGCGGTCAGGTGGAGCCGTGCACGCGCCGGCTTTGGGCGCGGAGAGCTGGACTCGCCTCGGTCCTTCCCTCGCCCGCCCACCGCCCGCTCGGCCTGCGCACCGCCGTCCCCTCGGGCATCGTGGCCCTGCAGCTGCCGTGATTCCGTTCAGCGGGCGCCCTTCGGCTTGGCCCAGCCCCGAGTCTCTGGGGCCGGCGAGCGAGTGAGTGTGTGCGTGCGTGCTTGCGCGAGTGCGCGCAGCGGTGGGGGCTGCGGCGCGGCGCTAGCCCCCCGGTGGCCCCCCTCTCCGCACGGCTCCCCACACCTCCCTCCCGCTCCCTCCTCCCGCCCGCCTTCCCCTGCCCTGCCCGCCCGCCCCCGCCGCAGCTCCTTTAATACAGTTTGGTTCTCCGCCTGGCTTTGGACTCTTCTCCTCCTCCACCTCCTCCTCCTCCTCCCGCGCCTCCTCCGCCGCCGCCTCCTCCTCTTCCTCTCCCTCTCCGCGCCTTCGCTCCGTCCCTGGCCGCCCGAGGCAGATCCAGGCGGCGGCGGAGGCAGCAGGCGCACGAGCGCGGCTCCCGGGGCTGAAGCCTCCACTGCTCCCGCCGCCTGCGCCCGAAGCCCGGCGGCCGGTCGACGCCCCACGCGCGGATCAGGAGCAGAAGCCGAGGCGGCGCGGAAGCGCGGGGCTCGCCGGGGCCGGCGGGGCGGGCGGGCGCGCTGGCCATGCTTCTGGACGCCGGGCCGCAGTTCCCGGCCATCGGGGTGGGCAGCTTCGCGCGCCACCATCACCATTCGGCCGCCGCGGCAGCAGCGGCGGCCGCGGAGATGCAAGACCGCGAACTGAGCCTGGCAGCGGCGCAGAACAGCTTCGTAGACTCGGCCGCGGCGCACATGGGAGCCTTCAAACTCAACCCCGGCGCGCACGAATTGTCCCCCGGCCAGAGCTCAGCATTCACGTCGCAGGGTCCCGGCGCCTACCCGGGCTCCGCTGCGGCTGCCGCTGCAGCCGCGGCACTCGGGCCTCACGCGGCGCACGTTGGCTCCTACTCCGGGCCGCCCTTTAACTCCACCCGAGACTTCCTGTTCCGCAGTCGCGGCTTCGGGGACTCCGCGCCGGGCGGCGGGCAACATGGGCTCTTCGGACCCGGCGCGGGCAGCCTCCACCACGCTCACTCGGACGCGCAGGGCCATCTCCTTTTCCCTGGCCTCCCGGAGCAGCACGGGCCTCACGGCTCGCAGAACGTGCTCAACGGGCAGATGCGCCTCGGGCTGCCGGGTGAGGTGTTCGGGCGCTCAGAGCAGTACCGCCAGGTGGCCAGCCCGCGGACCGACCCCTACTCGGCGGCTCAGCTCCATAACCAGTACGGCCCCATGAATATGAACATGGGTATGAACATGGCAGCTGCCGCGGCCCACCACCACCACCACCACCACCACCCGGGTGCCTTTTTCCGCTACATGCGGCAGCAGTGCATCAAGCAGGAGCTCATCTGCAAGTGGATCGACCCCGAGCAGCTGAGCAACCCTAAGAAGAGCTGCAACAAAACTTTCAGCACCATGCACGAGCTGGTGACCCACGTCTCCGTGGAGCACGTTGGCGGCCCAGAACAGAGCAACCACGTCTGCTTCTGGGAGGAATGTCCGCGCGAAGGCAAGCCCTTCAAGGCCAAATACAAACTGGTCAACCACATCCGTGTACACACGGGCGAGAAGCCCTTCCCCTGCCCCTTCCCGGGCTGCGGCAAGGTCTTCGCGCGCTCCGAGAACCTCAAAATCCACAAAAGGACCCACACAGGTAACCACGGGCAGGGATGCACGAGCCGTGTGTGTGTGTGTGTGTGTGTGTGTGTGTGTGTGTGTGTGTGTCCCCGACGCTGGGCGCCAGTCTCCAGCCTGGGCCCTGAGATAGGAGATGGTTTTGTGCGTGAGAGCCAGCGGCTCGGCTTGTTTTTCTTGGACAATGAAAGAGTACTATAGGGCTGGGTTTTTCCATGTGCGGAAATTGAGTTTTAAATGATCAGCGAAACACCAAATGTATGGTCGGGGGTGATGCAAGGGCTTCGTTTACTCAGCCCTGGTTAATAATTTCCGTTCTAACTTAAACGCACAAAATAAAACTGTTCTCTAACTTGGTGCCCGGGAAGCGAGCCTAGAGATTTTGCCAGCTTGTGTGAATGTGCTTTTCGGCTCCGGGTGTATGTCTGTTTGAGCGGCTTGTGTGTTTTCCCACTTCTTCTTACTCGGGGACCAAAAGCCCTTCCGGGGAATGTTTCCCATTAAAAGAGCCTTGTGTGAGTCGAAGCTGTAAAGCATTTCTCATTTTTAAAGTGTTTTAAAAAACCAGTCTGGAGTGGGTCGCGGGGGCTTTACGGTGGTTGCGCAGCAGTTTGTGAAAATCTCTAATGGGCACCAGAGGGTTTGCAATTCCAAACTTGTATCCACAACCCAGTCACCGAGAGCCCCAGGCAGGGCGGCCTTTGCGGGGGGGATTGCGGGAGGAAAGCCGCAAAAGAACGCGCCTCCCGCTTCATAGATTATTCATCTATGACCAGGTCTCAGCCAAATCCGTGCCAGACGATTTCCTAAAAGAAAGCCAAATGTTTTACCAACTTCCCCCGTCAATATTTACTCCGACGTGGGGATGCGCCAGCGGCCTATTGTTCTCTTTCGGGAAGGGAGGGAGCCGAGGTGCGAGACAAGCTTTTAACAAGGTTTAAAATTTGAGAAATTTATTTGCATGAAATGCTTGCTTTCGAGCTCTGTGTCTGAGCGGATGTCTTTAAAAAAACAATTTAGGTGCTAATGGAATTTAACATTAAAGGGCCCCCTTTCCAAGTGGATCGACGTTGGAGTTCTCACACCTCTAAATGACTCCAAGCGTTTGGAATTCTGGCAACAGGATGCGGGGACCGCCAGAAAATTAAACAGATTCTGAAAGGTTTTCCTAACTCCAACCCCCACCTCCCAGCTCGTGCCCCTCTTCATCATTAGAAAGCTGCCTCATCTCTAATATTTATCTTTTCTTTCAACTCATTTTTAAACGAGTGGAGGCGAGGCTAGCATTGTGATAGTTTGCAAAATTTTGGATGAGAAATACTGGCTCAGTCTGTATCTACAGCCCGGCCCCCAAAACAAAACACAGCAACTCCAAATGTAATTGCCTACTGGCCCCAGAGAGAAATCGACAGCAGCCCAGCAGCCTGTGTGATTTTGATAATGCCCCAAATATTTTGTCATAACAACAGCTTCTCTATGGCGAGAGAACAACTTGTTAGATGCTGCGAATCCAGGAAGCCTTGTATTAGAGAGACGGCAGGGCCAGGAGTTACCCAAACCCGTTAGGGATTCGCAGAGACGAGCGTTCCTGAGGAAGAAAGTAAAACATGCAATCAGTGATCAGGACTGTCAGGAGGGAAATTTCGTGTTGGTCCTCCCACGCAGGGGATCCAGTCTGTCCAAGGGATGCGGGGACGCAGTCCCTGTACCCCTCTCCGGCCACACCGAGGCCCTGCCCCTTCGCAGCCCGGGTGGGGACAGGTTCTGGAGTCCTGGTTATCGGCTGCGAGCGAGCGCCAGTGTTTGCCTTCCGTAGGAGAGAAGCCTTTCCAGTGTGAGTTCGAGGGCTGCGACCGGCGCTTCGCCAACAGCAGCGACCGGAAGAAGCACATGCACGTGCACACCTCCGATAAGCCCTATCTCTGCAAGATGTGTGACAAGTCCTACACGCACCCGAGCTCCCTGCGCAAGCACATGAAGGTATCACGCGGTGGCCGGGTGGAGGGCAGGCCTGCCTGGCGCGCTGGCTCCTCGCCGGCCTGGGTAACCTCCGCCAGCCCGGGAGGGCCCCCAGGGGGCCCGGGAGGTTTCTGGGGTGCTCCCCTCTGGGGGGCCGGCCTCACAGCAGCTGCACTCACACCCAGTCCCCTCTGGTCCCCCCTCCCGGCTTTTGTCTTGCAGGTCCATGAGTCCTCCCCGCAGGGCTCTGAGTCCTCCCCGGCCGCCAGCTCTGGCTATGAGTCGTCCACTCCCCCGGGGCTGGTGTCCCCCAGCGCCGAGCCCCAGAGCAGCTCCAACCTGTCGCCGGCGGCAGCGGCCGGCGTGTCTGCCGTGCACCGGGGCGGCGGCGGCTCGGGCGGCGGCGGCTCGGGCGGGGGCGGCGGGGCGGGCGGGGCGGGCGGCGGCGGCGGCGGCGGGGGCTCTGGCGCGGGTGGCGGGACAGCCGGGGCCCACAGCGGCCTCTCCTCCAACTTCAATGAATGGTACGTGTGAGCGGCCGGGGGCCCTCTCCCTGTCCCCGGCCCTATCCCGGGCGCTGTGCCCAGGGTACCTTGTGATCGTGTTGTTAAAATCTGATTTTTATGATGAAGAAAAAGATTTTACCAGCAGAAGGATTTTTAAAAAGTTTCTCTTTTTTAAAGAAACAAAATCCAGGCATGAAAAGAAAAAAAAAAATCTTACGGAGTCTTTGAAGCTGAACATATAAAAATATGGAATAAAAATGAAAGAATAAAAACCCACAAAAATATTCACCCAAACCCTCCTGCCTAACCCCATGCTCATGTTCCTTCCCACTCGCGTTCCCAAGTCTCCTGACAAACTGTACATAGCGGGCCTCCGTCCTTCTCCGAGGTGATTTTAATGGCTTCTTGGTGTATAGAAGTTTGTCCATTGTAAACTCTGGATTGCGTTCCTTCCTGCCTTCTCCTCTTCCCTTGCTTTCCCTTCCCTAAGTGATGGGCTTTTTCTTTTCTCTTTTTGGTTTACCCGGTTTCTTTTTTAAGTAATGTGGAAGAAAATGGTTTATTTTGTACTGTGGTATTGAATATTGTGTTCCTTTTTATAAGGCAACTTGATTGTAAACTTCATACAACTATCGACTGGGGGAAAAAAAAAACGAGCTGTGCCAAAGTCTCCCTTCCGTTTCTTCAGCACACCAACCCATAGCACACACGTACACACCACCAACAACGCTTGTGAATGTATTTTTCTGTTAGCTGGGTTTACATGTGATGTTTTAGTGCTTTTGCAAGTTCAATTTGTTAGTTCCTGTATGAAAGATTGTGGGGGAAAAATAAACGTTGTGCCGTTAGCTTTTTCCGTAATAACACCCTCCCTTCTGTAAATACCCGTTACCATATTTATCCATTTGTAATTAAATTATGGTATTAACTTGCTACAGAGGAAACAATATTTATAAAGAATGTTTCTTAACTATAAATATGTACAATTGTGGGCATAAACTGTTGCAGATTTTTTATTTGAAGGTTTTAAGTGGTTTGATCATTTCTTGTGATATGTTTTGAGAGTAATGCATACAGAAATATAATAAAATGTGTTGAAACTGCATGAACATACTATTCTTTTTTCCTAGCAAATTTATCTTTAAAAATGGGAAGGAGGCAGCTAGAGGGTCGACAAAGATACGGATCAGAGTGGGAGGCACCACCATGCATTCTGGGAAGGAAGGTGTATGCGTAGAAACCAGGCTGAACTGCCTCTTTGGCAGAACGTCTCAAAATTATTTTCTACATCCTTTGTTTAGTAGCTGAGAGTGAATTAAATTTTTGGAAAGCCCCCGTGAGGAATGGCGGCAGGAACCTTCAGAGTTTCTAATGGCTCCATTATCTGAGGGAATGCCTTTCTTTCTTTCAGCTATTTGGACTGGATTTAAGAGCACTAAACATTTCCTTATTCTTTGTTTTCCCCCTTCCCTGCCCCCTTCCTCTCCCTCCCTCTGAAAAGCTGAGGTACAGTTATTTTTAATTGCACGTTTAAAACTGAGCTGAGTACTTTGTTTTTGAACTTGGCCCAATGATTATAGTTTAAGGGGGCCTGTTTCTACCAGAAGTTTTTGTTTTTTTCTTTCCTTGAAATTTTATGCAGAGAGCTTGCTCAAGAAATGCTGCTTATCTTTAAGCAAAGCAGCTCTGCACTAATAACCAGGGTGTTCAAGAGAAGGTGAGAGTACGTTTTAATTTCCTTTTGAGATAATCAGGAGGCAACAAACTTGGTCCCAGATGAAAGAACCTTTGCAAGAATTCAGCAAAATAAAGTAGACTAAGATACAAAGTTGCCAGGTGGAAGTACCTAAGCCACCAGCTTTTCTGGAGGGCTTGCAGCTTCGCCCCTCACCCTCGGAGTTGGTCAGAGTTTTCAGAAAAGATGCTCTAAGAAAGAAAACAAAAATAATTTTAGTAGCCACGGGATAGGGACGGAGGAAATGATGTTTAAATCCCTGAACCATTGGGACATCTCCCTCTCTCCATGGGTGTCCCTAGATCTCGGAGAGGCCTTGGGCGGTCTAGGATCTCCTCTCCCAGCGGCGAAAAGGTGGGGGCTGTGGCGGCGGCGGCAGCACCTCGGTGGGGTCTCCCCGCACCTCCTAGGGCTCCCCCAGCCGAACCCCAGGGCGCCGGAGCTGCGATGCAGACTGCTTTCTCCTTCCCCTCCAGCCCTCGCCCAGAGCCGCAGGCCAGTAAGGGTAGGCCCGAGGGCGCTCGGGGAGAGCAGGGCTACGCTGGCCTCCCCGAAGCCAACCTGTTCAGCAGGGAGGGAAAGACTCCATCCATCCAGCCTGGAGTGTGAGACTCAGGGTGACAAACGCCAGCCTCGCTCCCTCCCCAGCGGCCCTTTCGAGCTGCCTGAGCTCCAACTTCTGAAGCAATCAACTCTATTAAAATCAAATTTATAACCCCTAATAATATTAAGCAAAATTATTAAAATAATTGGCATATGTTACTGGTCCTTGGGAGAGTTCACTGAACACATTATAAGCTGTAAGGAAAATCGTTTAGGGTTTTCTAAAGTCCCTTACCCCCGGGGGGTGGGGGAGAGAGGAAGGAGTCAGATTAAATATTCATCATAACTCTGGGCAAGAATGCACCGGTCTGTTCCAAATGTTTTCAACTTTTTAATTTGGGAGGTGGGAATTGTTAGTTTTGAGACATCTCCCAAATCTGAGAAGGGTGGAATAAGATGTAGGGGGGCAACTTTCCCATCACCTCAAGGTCTTGGGGGCTTTTCTTCTGAGTTGAGGCAAGAAGGAAGAAGAGAAGCCTCTCACGGCATTGGGGTCCCGTCGCTTTCCAGATCTGAGAGTCGGACGGCCGCCCGAAAGGCTCCTTAGGTCGCTGGGCCTGACCTTAGTTTTCAGTAGGAAAATAAAAGGTGAAGACGAACCCGGCGGAGAAGACCACAGCCTAGAACTGGTTTCGTGGCCCACCCTAGGATGTACGGAGCCAGGGGGAGCAGCGTCCCTCCAAAATGGCTCCCAGTTCCTCCGCCCTCGCTTCCCGGGCTTTGTCCGGACGAATCACCAACCCGACGGTGTGGCCCAGTCTCCCTCTTTCGCCCTTCGAATCCTGGGCACTGGACGAACGGAAAGGGAGATGGCAAAACCGTGAAGAGGACCAGCGATGTCAGATCGCGCGCAGGGGCTGGTAGAGCCTCCTGGAGCGGGGTGCAGTGGGGTAAGCGCGACCCCCCTCCAGCCCCCACGTCGAGACGGGCCTGAATGCTAACCTGCCCTTGCCTCGACTCCAGAGCCACAACACTGAAGCCCGTCCTCGCCTCTCTTGGGGACCCAGAGCGGCAGCGGACGGAGGACCGAGTCTGGCCGCCACCGCCGTCAACTTGAACTTCAGGGCTCCCAAGGCCGCGCCCCGCGCGCTGCCCTCCATCCACCCCCCGAGTAACTGCCCTCATCGGGGAGTCGCTTTATCCGGAGGCAGCTGGAGCCCCCTCGGGAGGCCCATCATTATTATTATTAATTATCGCGATCCTCACTGCATTATTAATGACCACAGTGATAACTGGCATTGCTATCAGCTTCTCCTAGTTCAGTGATGTCCTCTGAACTCCCTGGCGGGGAGGAGGTCACTCCCAGGACAGAGCCCGCGTCCGTTCTGCTCCGGACTTGAGCAAAGAGAGGCTGGTAGGGCCGAGCTCGGGCAGGACGCGAGGAAAGGAAACGCGTCCCAGCCCCGCGCGCCCACCCCACAACGCCCCGGCCCCTTTCCTCCCGCCGGCACCTTCTTCGCTCTTCCTCCCCCCACCCCCAGCCCCTTTGTCTCTTTTTCGGACGGATGTTTTCAGTCTCAAGTGGTTTTATCTTCCTCACAAAACCCTGAGATCAAGGGCAGATCACCGGCGGGACCGGAGGCTCGGGTTTCCCTGAACTCTGCTATTCTCCCGCGTCCCTGGGGGTCGGCTAGGAAGGCCTGGGCCCTCAAAGTGACCGGTCCTTTGCCTAGTCGGTGAGGCCGGGAGAGGTGTGTTCCAGTAGGTCCCCGGTGGGCTCCTTAGTAGCTTCAGAGACGCGCGGGGACCCACGAGGTACCCACTAGAGACAGATTCGAGTCTTGCCCCTCCCCAAGTCGTGCCACCAGATAACCAGATAAAGGGAGCATTAGGCTCTCTTCCAAGGGCTAAGAAATGAAGGCCTCAAAATAACACCCCATCAAGAGTTGAACTGTGGAATGCGTTGCATTTTAATTTTTTTCTTAAATAGACACGTGCCCGAAAAAGCAACCCTCAGGATCCAAAGTGGGGGTTCAGTACATACTCGTGCATTGATTGATTCCAGCCTGGTACCACTCTGGTACCACAGGAACTTGGAGCCCCTTGGCCCACTAGCACTCCAAGTGGAACTCAATGAATGGTTTTTATTTTTAACTGGCAGCTCAGAACCCGGCCTACAGAAATGTCATCCTTCCCTTCCCTCCCCAAACACCCCCCCGACCCTTCGCCCCACTCCCTGCTGACTGTCACTGGGTTTTTATTTTAGGGGAAAATCTCCTCTCCAGACTGGATCTAGGGGTAAATCATGAACCCTCAGGCTCGATGCTCAGGGCATCTTCAAACGCAAAGGCACCCGTGTAGTTTTGCACCGGGTGTTACAAATGAGGACTCCTGTACTCAATAACTCGAGCAGCCCCGGGGTCCGAGTTCATGGTCAAGGCTGTGGGGGTGACTTGCACCAAAGCCTGCAGGCCCCGCCCTGCTCCTGAACTGCCAGGCCCAGCTTTTTGGCAGGGACTACCCCCGGCCAGAGTCTTCCCACTGCTGTCTCACCTCTCCAAGGGACGTCCAGGGACCCTGGGTGCTGAGGCCACCCTGCCGCCCTCTCAATTTTCTTTTTGTTTCCTGGAGCCTTTCACCATTAGAAGAGGTGCCACTTTGCTTTGCCTTCTCCTGCTCTAGTCCCTGCCGGTGACCAGCATCCCTCTTGAACGAGGGAGTTCGGAGTGGCCATTAGGCAGGGGCTGGGGATACCCCCTCACTTGCACACGCACATGCACACCCACACCCAGACACACTATCTCCACACCCCAGCACACGCCATCCGCTCACACATGCCGACCTGTGGCTCCTGCATCTCCCAGCCACCTCCTCGGCTGGATGGAAAGGACCTGACGCTGACGAGTGGGAGGAGGACTCTGCAAGGCATGCTCCCCTCACTCTTCGGTTCATTCTCATCCCCCTCACCCCTTTCAGTCGTCGTAACTCAACCCGGAGGGGACCAGGCCTCCCTAGCACTCTCCACCCAACCTGGCTTCAAAAGGGCACGGTCAGCTGGAACTCCCGAGGCCTGACCCGGCACCTCAAGTCTCCAGCGGGGTGGGATGGGTGGAGGTGGGGGGCTAACTGCAGTTGGGGTCTCCCAGGCCCACTCCATGGGCGAGGCTGCCCTGAACACCTGCGCGCCCTCCAGGTGGGGGAGAGGGGCGCCACCTTCCTCTCAGTTAATCCTGGAATGAGGGGAAACTGACTACCGCCCCCCCATCTCCCAATCCTGCCTCAGCCCCCCCCCCAACCAGGTTTTCTCCATCCCAAAGCCTGTGCCAGTGGCCCTGGGGAGCGGAACGCAGCTCAGCGCAGAGCAGCTAGAGAACGTGGGGGGTAGGAGTAATAATAATGTTAATATAATGTCAAAGATAATCATCGCAGTCAATGCTCCAAGGCTGGGCTGCTTCTCCGAGGCTGGCGGAGGCCTGGGAGGCTCTAGTCTCGCTAGAACTGGGAGTGGGCGTGGGGATCCATTTGCCAAAGGACTCAGGTTGCCCCTGCACAAAAACCTAAACCTCTGGTCTGGACCCAGGAAGAACCAGCCAGGGCCTGGCAGGAGTTGCCCTGGAGCCTCTTGCTGCAGGCAAGGATTTTTTTTTTTTCCACCTTTCGACCCACTGGGGCCACAGCGGTTAGCGTGGCTGAGTGTGGTTTCCCGAAACTCTTCCGAGTCGGTTGGGTCTGCGTGCCCGCGGGCCCCAGCCCTGCCCGCCTGGCTGTGTCGCCGCCTGCCCTCGCGCCCGTCCTCGCAGGCGAGGAATGGTGGATTTAATGAGCGCGGGCACTGCGTTGGCCGGGAGGCTCGAAGACGCTCTGACCCGGAGGGAGGGCGCGAAAGGTCAGGCTCACGCAGGGTCCTGCTTGGGCTCCTCCCCTGCCCACGCTGCTCGGATATTGATCCTGGGAGAAAGATAAACAGAAACGCTGGACATTCAGTCATGAATACTAATGAGCCAGGGCAGGGGTTTTAATTGCTGTGGACTTCCTTTTTCCAGTTAATCTTTATTGCAAACTTCGCTGGAGTCAGCCTTCCCGAGCTTCGTTTTGTCTATTCTCTCCCCCTCCCTCTTCCTTATATTTTCCTGTGCAATGCTCAGGCAAAAGACACCGGTGTCTACTCGACTCTCTCCCCCTCGAGGTGTCCGCGGGAGCGCAAGCGCCCGCAGCCCCTGTTCTCGGAGTGGCTCTGCTCACTAATTCTGGAAATGTAGGGGATCCTATAAAATAAATTGTTTCAATGTGGCTTTGGCGAGTCTGCCTCTTGACTTCCTCACCCTTATGGTTTCAAAGACTTAGTGTGTCTTTGGCCTTTAAACTTCCTCCTGACAACTGCATCTTTCCTGGCTCCTGCCAGGGACTGCCAGCTCCTTTCTGCTCCAAATGGGTGCATTCTATCCCCCAAACGTTCTCAGTTCTCAAATCTCCGAGGTTTGGCACTGGCTTTACCAACCGCAGTGTCTTAAGTGTTTCAACCCAGCATTGAATTCTTAGGCCAGCTAATTCAACCATTCACATAAATTTGGTGTTTTCTTTGGTTCCTAAAAGCAACACAAATATGAGACAGGCACATAAGGGAATTTTCAGAAAGATTTCTGCCTCTGTTCTTGATATGCATTTGATAACTTAGCTATGGCTATTTTTCTAAAATGAAGCCATTTTGAATTTAGGGTTTTTTTCCCTCTCAAAACTGCATAAATTGACACTAAATCCCACAAACCAGTTTTAGCTGTGTGATCAGGAGGGGGAAAATGTAAATCCATTTCTGTGATAGACTATATAGAAATGTATTGAAACTCATGCCAGGAAAAAAAAAATCAGCTGGGCTAGAATGATTTTTAGTATTATGTGGATCCTTCAAGTTTGGACAAAATAAGCCCATATTTCATATCCATTGCCAATAGATCCCCAAATTGTAGTCTCCTGAGGATTCTGCTTCTCCTACTCTTTTCACTCCAAACTTTTTTTCTTCATACAATGATTTATTATGTAGGTAATTTTAGGGGATACAGTTTACAGCTTGAATTATTAGACTGAACACCTCTGGCTGACACCACGACGCCTTTTTTTTCTGCCGGCAGCTGTGAGTCACAACCCCATTTTCATGCCCAACCGCTGCACATTCCTTCACAATGTATACTTCCTTCTTGCAAAGATCAAACATGCTTTGGTCAAAGTGTTTATTTTAAAATTCAGGAAAATTAAAACTAAACACAGCTCTACTGAAAAATCCCCAAATGTATCATATTTTCCTCCTCCTGTGCCCACAAAAAAAGTACCAAATTTCACCATTTTCTGGAATAAAATTTTGAATAGAAGGAGAACACACAGGCACATAGAGAGACAGTTTTTATTATACTGTTGAAACACACCAGAAAACCTGCCACTTTTGTTCATGTTCAGATTCTTGTTTGGATGTCTTTAGTCTTAACCATAAGAATCACAACCCAGAAAATAACAACAACTTATCATTAAGAAGACGTTGACAGGTATCTAGTTTATTCACCAACCTACACAGTCCTCATTCCTAGTTAATTTTTTAAAAAATCTTAGCCTTTAAAAAAAATTATGTCTTCTGGAATGTAACTTTAAAGGGAGAAAGATATTTTGAAATATTTGCCAAACAGAAAATAATTAGAAAAAAGTCTTTTAGAAAAAAGTTAACAATTCCCACACATCTTTGTAGGTCTTTGTGTGAGGTGTTTCCATTCTCCTTTCAAATTAAGTTGAAAAATTACAATGTAGAATCATGCCTTCTCAGCACCTACATCCTGCAAAGTAGGTTTTAACTGTGGGTTAAGCTACTTGGTGGACAAACTACCCTTCTGCAATCCACCAGCTATCTGGTTGCTTTTCCCAAGTTTTTCTGCTCTCCTGTGAAAGAGACGTAGAGCTCAGTCAGCTCCTCTCTGAAGCAATTTACTCAGCTTGCCCAGCCACATAGTTCTTTAATAGGATAGAAGGTGTTGGGCTGTTTTTAATCAAGTTTGGAAGCTGAGTCTTTTCCCTCCTGATGACCATGCCCAGGGCTGGATCCAGCAGAATGTCTGGCACTGTGGGTAGTGGGCTTGGCCACCCATTTCCAGACACAACACCAGAGAATGGCATTGAAATAATTGCGAGCAGCAGAAATGTTTAAAACATATTAGCCTTTTTACTTCCCCTATTTCTGAGCTAAAAAGCAAAAGAAGCCAAAGGATACTCATTACCTACCAAAGCAGACCAAGCAACTGTAAAAAAGGCTTGATGCTTTGAAAATGTACTCTACAAAATCTTTTGGATTAGAGGCTGCTTAGAATCAATAGCAGTACAGAGTTTTTAGGATTAGATTGGTTAAAACTTTTCTAGATACTAGTGACAAGAGATTAGCATATCTGAAATTTCTTTCTAGGAAAAATTGGAGGGAATATAGAAAATTATCTTTATGTGATACTCTTCTTCCTATTTTTCAAGGGAGACAAATTATAAGGTACACTATTTGGACTTTTAAAACTTTAAATAAAAACATTTAACTTTCATATACTATTAAAGATTCTTTGTAAGGGTAGAGAGTCAAGGATTTTCAAGACCAAGAATAAAACAAAGAATCAGAGTACACTCTTCCTTTAAAATATATTTCTTTCTTTGCTGGGTTTTCAAATGACCTGCTTGGTGATTTTTTTGTTTATTTGAAAAATGTCTTCAAATTAAAATTCATTCAATATTCTTCTCTAGGTGGCTTAACTTCATACATACACATATTGTTAAAAGTTCTAAATGGAAATAATAATATTTTGTAAAGCCTCAGCCAATATTTCTTACTACAGTCACACCAATTTATTGTGAACTTCCTTTCATAATTGGTAGATTATCACATGCATAAAAATTCTCACTTTGAAAATGTCAACTCTTCTGTCAATCTTATACATTTGAGACTCTAATGCAATTTGGGCTTTATAATTTCATTTCTATTTTTAACTCCAAATGAATTAATTTAAAAACTAGATTTGCTCTAGAGGGAAGATGTCAGTGAAAAGTGTTAAAGTATGGATCAAATACATCTCAACTACCTTCCAGTGTACACACACACACACACACACACACACACACACACTTTATCAGAAGAGAAAATATTTTCACTGAAAAGAGTGGTCATATTAACCATCTGACCTCAAGTTGCCTTCTAAAAGGTTCTAACAACTATTTTGCAACCCGGCAAAATTATCATCTAAAGTTTCAAGGTGACACTTTTCTAAATCTTCATGTGATAATTTACTGATTCAGAAAAGTAACAAATGATTGATTTTACTGGACAAAATATTGCTTCATCTATTGTTAACACAGACATGTCACATAAGGTGCTATTTTAACTTAAGTAAGTTCTCCTTTTTGTACAGTTGTGTTCAATTGTAGACAATCTATTATTCTCTTGTGCCCCCAAATTCTTGCACTTGAAAACTGAATGTTGGGCACTCAGGTTGGAAACCAAATTAAATCCCTTGTGTGGAAGCAAAAGATGCCTCTCTGACAGATGCTACTTTGAGTGTCCTTTCTTCTAAGCAACCTCAGAGCTAAATTAGCCTCATCACTTGCCTCTTTTTTCCTTAACGTTTGTGGTCCAAGTGGCAGCCATCCCTGCTATAGACCACAGGCTCTGTCCGGGTACCAGGAATATCACTTTTTTCTTTTTTTTTTTGCTTCAAGTTTCACTTTGTGTTTAAAATGCCATAAATAAGTTTTAAAATAATTTTTAAGAAAGCACTTTCAAGAAGCATTTCCTTTCATACTGCCAGACAGCGCTGCTCCCCAACGTCTTGGCTGAAACCCTTGCTTTCGATTTGTTTGTTTCATGCATTTCCCTGAAGACCCAGGCTCTTTGCGCTGTTTAATTCTGCTTTAAAAATGCATCGCTTCTGTCCTGAATCTTTCTCTGAAACAAACTGCTATCGAAAGTGTATCAGATTTGTTCCAAACATGCGATTTGGATCAATAGTCTCATGCTACAAAAATTAAAAAAAATTTTCTTTTGCCGCAGAAATCCACACATTTGCAATGTATTTTCAACTGCAACAGGGTTGTCTGCATTTCTCATAAAAAGTAGCGATTACTGTCTCTTGAGACTTTATTTTATTATTATTTTTAGACTCTGTATCATTTCCTAACTGGTATGTGTTCTTCTGTCCAGCTCTTGATGATCTAGTTGAATTCTAGACATTGTGCCAAGAAGTGTATTTGAAGCAGATAAGTACGTATAATACAAATGCGTTTTGTTAGACCTGATGGATGCTATTTTTCTTTTAATAGGTTTGTAGCAAACTAACACAATAACACAATGTATTCCTTTTCAAGGTACATTGTTGAAACAGGTCTATTAAGAGCGCGTTGAGCTATTTCTCGCTTCTATTGAACAGTCTGTTGCTCAAACACAACAGCCAACAAACGCCAGCTGCCTCAACAAAAGTAGAAACCTAACCCTTTTATGTAATGTTCTAACAGAAAGGGTAGCACTGTTTAATTAAAAACATTGATGATTCAGTGAAACAATGGAAACTCAAGTTCAAGTGGTGCTCTATTGATTTAAGATGATTTTTACTAGCAATGGGTACAATTCACCCCCCCCCCCCAGCTCTCTCTTGTGTGAAGGGGTTCCTTCTTGGGGCATTATTTGGGTGAATAGGAAAAGACAGAGATGGCTACTGCCTTAGAAACCTGATTAACGCACATAGCTTTGACGGTAAGGTGTTTAATTTATAAGCGCACCCCATATTTTTTGTCAGTTTCTTCGCGGTGGGGAAGCTTTGAAAGTAGCTCCTCTCAGCAGGTTAAAAAGTGAAGTCTGCGTCCTGGCATTTAAATGTCTTTGTTATTGTGTCAAGCAAGTTGTTGAAAACCGCATGCCCGGAATACTAAGGTTGGGTAGCTAGAGGGGGCAAGTTGTGTGTGTGTGTGTGTGCACACGCGCGCCCCTGGGCGCAGGGCTGTGTGTTCGAAGACAATTATTTTCATCAGCTGCTCTCTAGCCCGCGCCCGACTGCTCCTCTTTGCAGAACCGACGGCTGCCGGGCTTTCAACTCTGGAAGTGAAGCAGGACGAATTCCTCCATGGAGACTCCCTACTTGGGAGCGTCGAACTCTCCCTGTCCTGGGGCGCGGGGGTCGATCCAGGAGATCCAGGATGTCGCCTGGCAGGGTTGCACTCGAGGTCCGTGAGGTTCCGAGTTTCATCCTCGCTGAGACTCCCGCGGAGCTGGCCCGGGATCGGCGCCGCGCCGGGCTCTGCTTTGAGCAGGAGGGCGGCGGCCGGGTCAAGGTGGGCGGGGGCAGGTGCTTCCTCCGCCGCTGGGCGCGGGGCCTCGCGAGGAGCCCCGTTTCGCTGCCTTTCCCCCGCCCCGGGTCCGCAGGTCAGGGTTCACAGTTCCCGAGTTGTGACAACTCCACTCCCGTCAACTCCCTTCGGCAAAACAAATATACAGAGGGCCCGGAGTCCGCGAGGTGCCCCCCCCCTCGACCTAGCGGGGCCCCTTCGGCCTAGGGGCCTTCTCCGCCTGCCCAGGCTGGGTCAAGGCACCCTGAGAAGGGCGCTGGACTCCCAGCAGCCTTTTAAGGGGCCGTGCGAGACCCCAGGGTGCACTGAAGGCCGCGTACCCTGAGGCTTCGTTCGCTTTAGCCTCGAACCTGCTCCCTCCAGGCCGCCGTAGGCCGCGAGGGCCGCACTTCCGCTCGCTCCCGGCGTTCCGTGCGCCCAAGGGTGCGAGGGCGCGGCCTGGGGGCGACTTCTGGAGCTCAAGCCTGGACCTCGAGGGCTTCTCCACAGCTGCGAAGGCCGGAGAGGCGAGGCACAGGTGAGGACGAGGCCGAGTGCCTCCATGCCCCCCACCCTCGGGGAAGAAGCCTGAGGAGAAGGCCGCCTGAACGTCCACATGGGCCCCTCAGGCCCAGAGTGAATTATTTAAGCTGTTCCTGGTGTTTAAAGAGAGTTTTCCAGTTTTTAAAGAATGTTGTAAAAAAAAAATCGGCCCTTGTTAACTCCCTCATTACATGCTTTTTTCCCTTCGGCCGAACAAGCCTTATTTCCTGAGACTGAGCAGCTATGAAAGTGTTTAAACATGTGTCAAGTGTCTTATAAATAATACAAATTCATAAAGAAGAGGAGGAAATTTTAACTGATACCTGAAGGACATGGTATAGCTGCCTTTCTCTACGAGGCTATTTTTGGCTGTGGACTTGAAGGCTACTGACGTCATGGCGCCTCCCCAGCTCTTTCCTTTGCTGGGCAACCTCGCTGGGAGCTGTCCGGAGTCCTCCCTGCCTGGGAATGCCTGGGAATGCCTGGCAGGAGCCCTTGTCCAGTCCACGGAAGAAGTTCAAGTGCTCTGCACATTCTGTGTAATCTAGGGCTTATACTCAGTAGTTTGGAGTCACCTCTCATTTCCTCCCAACTCAGCCCTTACCCCTTTCCCCTTTCCCCAGAGCATCTTATCCCTTGTGGTGACTTTATGATGACCTTCCTCATCCTTGTTACATGACAGTGTTGCTTTGTCGCCAAAAAGACAGTGGCAAAGGTGAGGTTTGGGCTTTCATTTGGGATATGTGTTACCAAACCATTCAAATTTATGTATTCATTCTCTTACCTAGAAAAGCTTTTAAAAATGTTTTCCTGGCATATTTTGAGAATTGAGGAAAGTCAGTACAAAGTATAATTTTACAGTAAAAGTTTATATATATATACATTATGTATATACATTTATATATATAATATATATATAGTGGGAATTAGATAACTTTAGCATTATTATTCCTTGTCCAAGAAAAAAAATGTAACAGGGGCTGGGGATTTAGCTCAGTGGTGCCGCCACCTGCCTCACAAGTGCAAGGTCCTGAGTTCAATCCCCGGTACCAAAAAAAAAAAAAAAAGTAACAGCACACTTTAGTTTCTTAGATGACATTTTTTCATATCGCTTGTCATTCTGAGAAAGATTTCTGTGGCCATTATATTTCTAGTTCTTTTAAATTGTCTAAACTAGAGGAAAATGTAGGAACTTTCAATTACTAAAGTAATCAAATATTTTTGTAAAGTCAGAAGTATCTTAACTTTAAAAGATCTATACTCAGCGAGAGCATAATTATTCTCATTGTAGTAAATTAACAAACACAGACTATATTATAGATTTGAGGACTAGGTTACAAATTCACCACTTTTTTTTTTAAGATATGGTTTTCCTATGTAGTTGGGCTGGCCTTGAACTCCCTTTGTAGCCCAGATTGGCCTCAAACTCATAATCCTTCTGCCTCGGTCTTCTGAATACTGGGCTTATAGGCATGTACCACCATACCCAGCCCAACATTCTTTTTTTTTTGGTACCAGGAATCAAATTTGGGTCCTTTCACTTGGAGGCCAGGCACTAGAACCACTGAGCTAAATCCCCGGCCCCAACATTCTTAATTTAAGGCTTTGATACTTCTGTCATACCCTGACCGTATTGTGAAATTAGCCCTGATTCTCATGCTGTAAGTTATCACCAGTATTTGCGCCCCAATTCTTCTTCTTCTTCTTTTTTTTTTTTTTTTGATTTTCTGAGACAGGGTTTCACTATGTAGTTCAGGCTGGCCTTGACCTCACTACATTATGTAGCCCAGGCTAGCCTTGAACTCATGCTGATCCTTTTGTCTCAGCTTCCTGAGTGCTGGGATTACAGGCATGTGGCACCATGCCTGGCAGTTTTAGGTACAGTGGTATCTCAGTTCATAAACTTGATTCCATGATTCTGATTGCAAACTGAGTTGGAGAACCAAATCAAATTCAGTGGTTAGGTTCATTATTGACCTTATGGGAAAATTTGATTCAGTTCTTGTCCAATTTGGTTTGTGAGCGGAACTGTGAAAACAAGTGTTTCAACTGAGGTACTACTGTATTTTCAATAACAAGTCTGGTAAACTATCAGACTTCGTATATAATAGAATATTTTAGCTAAATGAGGTGGTGCGTGCCTATAATCTTAGTTCTTCAGGAGGCAGAGGCAAGGGTATGGCAAGTTTGAGGCCAGCCTGGGCAGTATAGCAAGACATTGTCTCAAAGCAAAGAAAGAGAGATGGATGTAGATCAACACAAAGGTGCTTTCCTAGCTTGCATGAGGTCCTGGGTTCATTCCCTAGTACCACAGCACAAACATGAACAAACAGAAAATATTATACTATATTTTGAATCTCTTCTCCAATTATTCACTGTACCTTCTTTTGTAGGTTTTGCCATTCGCCATGGTTGCCGTGTCTGTACCATTGATACTGTGTTTTGCTGAAAGTTGTCCTATTGCTCGGCATCTCTTCTGTGTGTATTGTTGCTATTTTTTTCCGGATACAGTTGGTGATCACTATACTGATAAAGTAGAGATGCCAAAGCTTTTTATTTTTTTATTTTTTGAGACAAGGTCTGCCATTGTAGTTCAGGCTGGCCCTGAACTCACTATGTAGCCCAGGCTAGCCTCAAACTTGAGGCAGTCCTCCTGCTTCTGCCTCCCTAGTACTAGAATTACAGGCGTGCGCCACCACACCTGGCAAAGCTTTGTTCATTGTTGATTGTGGTGTATTCTGTCAGAGGGTTCCAAAATAGTCTGTAATGTACTCTGTCACTGGTTTTAATACAAACAGTATTTTAATTTTTATTTATAGTCCTCTCTTTTCTTAAGATTTGAATCCAAGGTGGTCGGAGAGGAAGGTAATTCCCAGTGTCAGGAACTGTAACACTAGTTCATTCAGAATTACTCCTCTTCTTTAAGCACCAAGACTCTTTGTTTCTAGATTAAGCTATGTGATTTTTCTCTTTGTTTAAAATAATATGCTTACCCCCAGGAGGCTTTTGAACCCAAGTGATAGAAGCAGCTTAGATCATATATTTGGGGTGTGGTGGGGACTGTTCCCCTTCCCAGCACAGTCACAGAGACATAGATCTGTATATACACTGATGACACCCCCCCATTGGCAGATGAAAACTTTGCTGAGCTTAACAAATACCTTTCTGATGCGTAAACAGTTCCAGTAAGAATGCCAACCATCTGCTGAAAAGCCAAGCAATAAATTGTGAACAAAGTAGTCATTGCATATATATTTAACTAATTTGTTATTTGTTATTTGTTCTTCAACATTGGCGAATTGTAAGCAAACTGACCTATCTAGGCATTCTCTGAGACAACTCACATAGGGCATTTTGATTTTTTTTCTTTACATACCATTCCAAATTCTGTGAAAGAACATGGGATTCTTAGCCAGGCATGCTGTCACACACCTATAATCCCAGCACTCAGGAGACTGAGACAGGAAGATTGCTGCAAATTTGAGGCCAACCTGGACTACATAGTGAGTTCAATGCTGGCCTGAACTACATAGTGAGACCCTGTCTCAAAAAACCAAACCAAAGCAAAAAACAAACAAAAACGAACATGGCACCTCTCTATAGGAAAATATATATAGCACTTAGTATAGTGCCAGCTAGCTTATTCTCTATGGTAGCGTTAAGGCAGGTATGGAAGATGATTCAATAATATAAAGTTAGTATGAAAAGTGGCTAAGTGTATAGTATGATAAGTGCCTTAAAAGAAAATATCAATGAGGGGCCAGGGATTTAGCTCAGCGGTTCCGCTGCCTGCCTTGCAAGCAGAGGGACCTGAGTTCAATCCCCAGTACAAAAAAAAAAAGAAAATATCAGTAAATTGTTACAGTGTTCAAAGATATATAAGATAACATCAAAACTGTAGAAAGATTATATATGAGGAAAAAACATTTAGGTTGGCAGCATGCTTCTTAATAGACATGTATAAAGACAAAAAAGAATGATATTTTGAAAGGACTGAATATAACGAACTCAAAATGCCATGCCCAGCTAAATTACTATTAAAAAATAAGAATTAAAAACAATTTGATACAAACAAGTGGGAATTTACCTTCTCATACCATTGATAATACAAAAGGTAGAGAATGTGGAGGACGGAATCTGTTAAACACAGGAGAGAATGAATCACAAGAAGCAATGTTGTAGTCAGTGATTGTGTATGGCTGTAATCCCAGCACTCTGGACGGCTCAAGCAGGAGGATCCAAAGTTTGAGCTCTACCTGGACAATTTACCAAGACCCTGTCTCAAAATAAAGAATAATAAGGGCCAGGGATTTCAGTTTTTCTGCCACCTGCCTCGAAAACACAAGGTCCTGAGTTTGATCCCCAGTACCAAAAAAAAAAGAAAAAAGAAAAAAAGAATAATAAAATGGCTGGGAATTTAGCTCAGTGGTTCCGGCGCCTGCCTCGAAAGCACAAGGTCCCGAGTTTGATCCCCAGTACCAAAAAAACAAAAGCTTGGGCCGGGGATTTACCTCAGTGGTTCCGCTGTCTGCCTTGCAAGCACACGGACCCAAGTTCGATCCCCGGTACCAAGAAAAACAACAACAAAAGCTTAAAAAAAAAAAGAATAATAAAATGTGTAGAGATGTAGTTCAGTATGAGGACCCTGGGTTTGATCCCCAGTACTGAAAAAAAAGTTATGCAAAGAAATTGATTGCTGACGTGATTGAAACAATTATTGCACATATAAAATAATGACTGAAGCTGGCCATGGTGGTACATGCCTGTAATCCCAGCACTTGGGAGGCTGAGGCAGGGAGGCAGGAAGATTACCATGAGTTCTGGACTACATAGTTCAAAGCCAGTGAAGTATATAATGAGACCCTGTCTCAAAAAAAAAAAAAAGAAAGAAAAAGATTTAGGGTTTTAAAAAGACATTAGGGGGATAGACGTGTGGAGTAAGGGGAAAATGGAAGTGTGCTACTTTTAGTTTCTTTTCTTATTATAAAGTGGTTCAGTATTCCTGGTAGATTGCTAAGGAAGCACACAGTTATCCCTGGAGTAACTAGTAAAAAGAAATACAAAGAGGGGCCAGGGATTTAGCTCATTGGTTTCGCCACCTGCTGCGCAAGCGCAAGGACCCAAGTTCCATCCTCGGTACCAAAAAAAAAAAAAAAAAGAAATACAAAGAGATATATACTCTCAGCTCCAAGTTGCTAGTAAATTTGATAACTCATATTTTCCTTTCCTGAGGATTGAACCTAAGGGCATTGTGCCACTGAATTACATCCCCAACCCTTTTTATATTTTATTTTGAGACAGAGAGTCTTGCTGAGTGACCCAGACTGGCCTCAAACTTGTGAGCCTCCTGCCTCAGCCTCTGGGTATCTGGGATTTAGGCATGTACCACCCTACTGGGCTGAACAGATTCCTTGAAAAATACAAATGCTGAAAATGACAAGGAGCTAAAAAGCTAGTGGCTCTATGTTTAGTAAAGAATTTAATAAATATAAATCTTTTTACTTGAATAGAAGCAGAAAAAGCACTTAGTGAAATTCAACCATTGTTCATGGTAGAAACTGTCAACAAACTAAGTATAGGGCATCTTCAACCAATTAAAGAATATCTACAAAAAAATCCCAGAATTGCCAGAGATTTAGCTCAGTAGCACCATGTCTGCCTTGCAAGTGCAAGGTCCTGAGTTGGATCCCTGGTACCAGAAAAACCAAAATCCAAAAAACCCAGATCTAAGATAATACTTAGTAGTAAAAGACTTAATACTTCCTCCCTAAAATTGGGATATTAGCTTTCACTCTTATTGAACATTTTTCAGAAGTTCCTAGTTTTGTAGCCAGTATAATAAGTCAAGAAAAAAAAAGGCATAAAGATTGGTAAAGAATAAATAAAACTTGAATGTTCATAAGGAAATGGCTAATATGATAGAAGTTCATTTCTTTTTTATGTAATAGCTCAAAGAAGGTAGATAGTTTTGCTCCATGGAACCATCGTAGAGACACACTCTACTTGGGCAGCTTATTATCTTCAATATCTAGCTTGCAAGATCACTCTAGATTGTAACATTCAACATGCTAGTGTGAAGTATTGTAAAAAGACAGAGGATATATCTATATCTTTTTTTTTTTTTTTTGGTACCGGGGATCGAACTCAGGTCTTTGGGATTGCAAGGCAGGCGTAGGAACCACTGAGCTAAATCCCCAGCCCTATCTATTTATATCTTTGTTTGTTTGTTTGTTTGAGACAGGGTCTCACTATGTAGCCCAGACTGGCCTTGGGTGGTCCTCCTGCCTCAGCCCAGGCTGGCTTCAAATGCATGGGGATCCTCTTGCCTCAGCCTCCCAAGTTCTGGTATTACAGCTAAATTCTCAGTATCTCAAGGCTTATACTCAGGTGCATTCCATTGTTGGCAACTTTGAAGCAGAATTCCATGCAAGGATGTCAGTCCCTAGGAGGCCAACACTGTATTATGGTTTCCAGTCCCTGGGAAGGTTTCTAAACACCTCCCCAGTTTCTGCTAGGTTTCCTAAATTTTCTGGTTCCTAGTTCTGGCAGGAGGTTTTACACAAATCTAGCTGCCAGAGTTTTGTCTGATGAGATGGAATACTTGCACGATGAGTCAGACAAAGCAGATTTACTGTGCACAACAGGCAGCAAGGATAAGCAGAAGTTTAGGATCCAAAAGGACCTGATTGCCCAAGCCTCAGGAAAGTTGCCCAGGACGGATGGAGTCTTATCTACGTGTGCCTTACTTCACCTCACTGCAACTGAGGGAACTTGAAAGCAGTCTGCTCTGAATTCTACACATCAGGGTACATTTGGATCACCAAACTCAAGTGTTGCCAAACAACTGTTCTAGGAGGAAGGAGGACAAAGCCTGAGTTAATCTGCACAGTCCCTCCTCATCTCAGGTTGTTGGCATTGTGGGTAGATTCTGCTTGAGAACTGGAAGTAAGAGGAGGAAAAACTGGGTCAGCCAAAGCCATTCAGTGACTGTTCTCTTGTAGCAATTTCATCACCCTGAAAACAAAACAAACAAATAAAAAGATGTGAAATGTAGCCCACTGTGGAGGCCTTGGGTTCAATCCCCAGTACTGGAAAAAAAATTATTTTATACTGACTGGTAAAATTACTATATTTAATAGCCTGAATTATTAGAAATTGGAACTGCTCTTTAATGTTGGTGGGAATATAAATTGGAATTATTTTTTGCAGTTAAAAACATGGAGTTAGGCATGGTGGCCCACGCCTGTAATCCCAGCATTCTGGGAACCTGAGCTGGAGGATGGTAAATTCAAGCCCAGCCTGGGCAGTTTAGCAACCTTAAGAACTTAGTGAGACCCTATCTCTAAATACAAAATAAAGAAGGGCTGAGGATATAGCTCAGTGCGAAGGCCCTGAGTTTAATCCCCAGCACCACAAACATAATATTAACAACCCCCCATCCCAAAATAAAAAATTTAGGACATATTCAATGTTCATACTATCATTATTTTTGTAATATCATTATTTATAAGAGCAAATCTTGCAAATTGCTGTCACTCAACAAGGAAATGAATATATAAATTATGGTTTATTCACACAGTGGAGCACCATATAGTATTTAATGAACTGTATCTAAATGATTACCATGGATCTCAAATATAATGTATATAGAAAGTAAATTTAAACCCTGGTGTGGTGGCGCATTCCTGTAATCCCAGCACTCTGGGAGACTGAGGCAGGAGGATTGCAAGTTCGAGCCTGGTGTAGGCAGTTTAGACTTAAAGAGACTTGCTTCCTCCCTCCCAGAAAAAACGGTCTGGGCGGTCCGGGGATTTAGCTCAGTGCTTCTGCCACCTGCCTCACAAGCGCAAGGTCTGAGTTCAATCCCCGGTACCAAAAAAAAGGTCTAGGCATGTAGGTGTTTCTTCGTCATGTCTAGATGCCATGACATGTACAGCCTACGGTCTGAAGCTGGGGAGAGCGGTGGGAGATGAAGAAAATTGAAGAATAACAAGAAAGAAAGATACATACCAAGATTAAGCTTTATAGCTGGTGCCAGGTGGAACCACAGCCTGATGAGCTCATGGCCACCTGGAGTCCAGCGCACTCTTCACTTGATCTTAGCCAAAAGGCCAAAAAGCAATTAGCACACTCTTTTTTTTTTTTTGTACCAGGGATTGAACTTGGGTCCTTGCACTTGAGAGGCAAGTGGCAGAACCACTGAGCTAAATCCCTGACCCCAACGCACTCTTTATTTATGGTGTAAGACAAGAGAGAAGGTGGGGTAACTCATGCTACGTGGCCTACATGCCCTAGGCTGAATGTAGTGTGATTGTCTCGTGATTGGGGCATGTACAGAAAGGGAACAAGGATACATAATGCAACTGCCTCTTGGGGCTATGGCATCCAGGATCTATAATCTTAGTCAAACAGACTGTCTTTTTTTTTTTTTTTGTACCGGGGATTGAACTCGGGTCCTTGCGCTTGCGAAGCAGGTGGCGAAACCACTGAGCTAAATCCCTGGCCCTTCAAACAGACTGTCTTGTTTGATAATCATCTAGCCTATGAAGGAGAAAGGGAGTAGGGATTAGGCGAAGGACCATTTTCAGGCTCGGCCAGAGGCATCTAGAAGCTGCACATATACCCTGGTGCATGGCCCTTTCCTCTATCTTCAAAGGCAGTATAGCATCTACTCTCCCCTCTGACCTGTCTTGCTAGCCTGCCCCAAGGTGTAACCTTGTGATTACACCCACTCACATTCAGGGTGAAACTAAGGAGGTCCTTCATCACATCTGCAGTTCCTTGTGAATATAAGGCAATGTGGTCACAGATTGCTGGGACTGGGATGTGGACATCTTGAGGGGGGGAGGCTATATTCTGTGTACAATCTGCCCCACAGATTTATCTGCATATACAAGCATATCAAGCAGTATTGGTAAAGACTGGAAGCAATTTCAGTGTCTAGCAATAGGGGACTACAAAACAGGGTTAACCACACCCACAAAATACAGTATTATGAGCCCGGTGTGGTGGTGCATACCTGTAATCCCCAGCACCCAGGAGCTATGAGGCAAGATCACCTGGAGTTCAAGGTCTCGGTTGGTCTCCGTCCCCCCCCCCCCCAAGAGAGAGAGTGGGAGAGACTAGATTGACAAAAAGTGAATAAACTTCTTGTAAGTTGGGAGGGAGTAGAGAGGTACTTGAGCCTTCTCTTTTTATTTTTTTTGTTTTTTGTTTTGGTACCGGGGATTGAACTCGGGACCTTGCACTTGTGCGGCAGGTGCCAGAACCACTGAGGTAAATCCCCGGCCCTAGCCTTCTTTTTTAGTTACTGGGGATTGCCCCCACAGCTTTACACATGCTAGACAAGAGCTCTATTGTGGAACTGTTAGCTGAGGCTTCTTAGTGAAAACCTTTTTATGTTATTTGATTTCTGAATTATGAAAATATATGACAAAAATAAAACCTCATAAAACAGATTTTTTTTCCTTCATTTTAGACAGCTTTATAGAAGGCTTAACTTAAAAGGAATGCTGATCCCCCAGCCTGTCCCAGGGTGTATATATTTTCTAATAATGAGTCTTTGACTTTTTTTGTTTTTTTTTGTTTTTTGGGCACAGGGTCTCACTGTATAGTTCAGGCTGGTATTGAACTCACTGTGTAGCCCAGGCTGGACTCAAACTCAGAGCAACCTCCTACTTCAGCCTCCTGAGTGCTGGGATTAGAGATGTACACCACCACACCCAGCTTGAGTCCTTGTTTAGTAAGTCCCAGTTAAATGCAAAAGTGTACAACATTAACCTAGATAAATATTCATTCATAATTGTTTTCTTTTGATTTTTTTGAGACAGGGTCTGACTTTGTAGTGCAGGCTAACATTGAACTCACTGTGTAGCCCAGACTGGCCTGGAACTCACAGCGATCCTCCTGCTTCAGCTTCCTGAGTGCTGGGACTACAGGCATGCACCACCATCCCTGGCATAATATTCTTTATAATCTAAATTTATATCATTTGTTGCATGGAATACTTGGGAAAGTTCTGATGAAAGTCAGAAGATTGGAAAATGTTAAAATAATGGACTCAATATGTTCTAGGATTCGCCCTTGTCAAGTAAGGGATGCAGAAAGCACTTGAGTGCTTGGGGCTTGGTAGTAGGGGGAGGAGTCTCAAATGCAAATATCACATAAAAGATAAATCTTATCTTTAGTTTTCAGTTTAGCCCTGGCAGAAAAACCATGCTTTTTGCCCTGTGCCATATAGCTTCATTTCCCCTTCCTAGGCAGTACATTTCAACAGAAAATAAAAGACCTAGGTTTCAATCCTATCCCAGATGTTTACCATCCAGGTAAAATTGGACATGCTATTAAACCTCTCCAAGCCTCAATTTTCTTATCTATGAACTAAAATAAGAAGTTAGTTGTAATCTGGGCTGTAGCTGAGTGGATCCAGTGCCTGCCTGGCAAGTACAAGGTCATGAGTTCGATTCTCTCTCCCTCTCTTGCTCTGCTACCACTCTATCTCTCTATCTTTCTCTACAAGTACTTGTTTTTTGGGGGTTTTTTTTGGTACCGGGGATCGAACTTGGGTCCTTGCGCTTGCACAGCAGGCGGCGAAACCACTGAGCTAAATCCCTGGCCCTGTTTCTGTCTTTGAAGAGATGAACAAACAAGTCATCTTTGAATTATTGAGGCTGGAGTCAGGAAGGTATAAGTCCTAGAAAGTAAACCTGGAAGTAGAAACTGAGCAGGTGTGAGTATCACATTGGTGGAGTCAGAGTGAGGCGTATTCATGAGATAGGTTTGACCCAGGATGAATCTTGACAGCTCATGGTTAGTTTAGCGGGCCATTGTTAGGCCAGTAAATACACTGGATGGATACAACACTGGCTTTTTTTTTTTTTTTTTTGGTACTGGGGATCAAACTTGGGTCCTTATGCTTGCAAGGCAGGTGGCGGAACCACCGAGCCAAATCCCCAGCCCCAAACACAACACTGGATGGATACAGCACTGGATGGACAATAAAAAGTTCTTAACGGTTTTGTTGATTAGTATTTATTCACATTGATTCTAAGCTTTGTAATTATTATGCTATGTTTTTTTGAGCCTTCTTTCCTTCCTTGATTTTGATATTTAATATTTTCCCCATCATGGGCAGAGATTATATATTGATAATCTTTGAATCATTCACAGTACTGTATACCCAATAAATAATTATCATTGGTGATGATATAAATATGTGATCCTTTAAATTAGATTGTACAGGGCCGGGGATTTAGATCAGTGGTTTCGCTGCCTGCTGCGCAAGCGCGAGGACCTGATTTCGATCCCCTGTACCAAAAAATAAATAAATAAGATTGTAGACTAAATAATTATATATTTTTTCTTCCCTAATTTTAATCTTGAAAAATTTGAAACACAGAAAAGCTAATAAAATAGAACAACAAAAACTCTCATTCAAATTCATTGTTAACATTTTGCCACATTTGCTTTATTCTTCTCCATTTACATATAATGTCTATGAAATTTATATAAACACATTATATACAAAATGACTGTAGCAATTTTATATATATCATTTGACATCATGACCCAAGATATTAGTTTACAGTCTTGATTAGATACAAGTTATGTATATAATGTCATTTTGTTGCATTATTAGTGATGCTACATGTGGTTACATAGTTAAGGTAGCGACTTCCAGTTCTCTTTGTAAGGTGAATTTTCCCCTTTATAGTTACAAGTAATCTGGGCCGGGGATTTAGCTCAGTGATTTCCCTGCCTGCTGCACAAGCGCAAGGACCCGAGTTCGATCCCTGGTACCAAAAAAATAAATATATAAATAAATATAGTTACAAGTAATCTATTCAGTTATATTTTGTATCATGCAGATATCCCTTCACCCAATGATTAAAACACATTAGTTGTCTTATGTGTCTTGCCCAGATGTGTAATTGATTCATATTCACAAGTTCAAAATCAGAAGATACCTCTGTATGGATTTGTGGTTTTCAACTAGAGGCAATTTTCCCCCTTTTTGGATATTTGACAATGTTTGGAAACATTTTTGAGTTTGAGTTGTCACAAGTCAGGGGTGTGGGGCAAGTGTGCTACTGGCATGTAGTAGGCAGAGGTCAGGTCTGCTGTTAGCATCTATATGGGGCTACCTCCAGCAGCACAGAATTATCTGCCCCAGAATTTCAATAATTCTGCTGTTAAGAAACCTTAATGTAGGTGTTGAATTAAGCTTCTCACTCTCATACAGTCCATTGGCCTTTTTGGCAATGGTAGTAAAGCTTTAAAGCCTGTCTTCATCAATGATAGAAACCAAGCAGATGTTACAGTGTAGCAAAATTTTCCCACGATACAAACCAAACAGAGTTTTGCTACTCACCTGTTCTTTTTATTGCCTTTATAGGTATCTTTTGAAAAATAATTTAAATTGCTTTTCTCTACTTCCAGTAAACTAATAAATACTGAGGAATTTTTAAAAGATCAGCATTAATATATCGAAGCATTTTGGCCTGCTTCTATGTTTCCTAGGCAGGTTTGGAATGTCATCTTAAAAGCCCCAGAGCCATGGAAGAGAAAATGGAGAAATGCCAAGCCAAGTTAAGAATTTGCTGTTAGAAAAATGGCCCAGAGAGAGTGACCAGAGTTCAAGAAGGGGCAGGGGAGTGCAGAGGGCATTTCCACTCTCACACCTGTAAGTTATTAATGATCTTTGAAGTGATTGTTGATGGAAGCTCTTGTACATTTGAGCTGCTTCACATGTATACTTAGTGTGTTCAGAGCACTGTCTCGCTTCTGGAGCTTTGCAATATCTTCAAGCTATATCAGAGATCAAACAGCAAAATCCATGACTTGGGAATATCATGTAGCTATGTGATGTGTGGAAGGAACTGGAGTATGAGAATCAATGCCTAAATAACTACACTGTATATTTTGAACTCTGAAAAATTAGCATTACTCTCAAACCTTTTTAAGTAGCAATCTCACAAAATAATGTCCCAGAGTTTAAAGATAATATAGCAGGAGGTAATGTTTTTATAGATTTTGTCTTGGATTCATAAGCCTATTCTTAGAACATTAGAACCTACTTACCTTATTTTCATTCAAACTGTAATTGTGCAGCATTTGCTTATTTTATATTTTGAGCTACCAGACATTGCTTTCTCTGTTGAGAGCTGAATTGACAATTTTGTTTGCACCTAACAAAGACTGAGTCACTTTAAGCCTAACTTTCTTTTTTTTTGGTACCAGGGAGGGAACTCAGGTCCTTACACTTGCGCAGCAGGCGGCGAAATCATTGAGCTAAATCCCGTCCCTAAGTCGAATTTTCTGTGCAAGGGAGCTAGCATATGAATGCGTTCAGCAACTACAGTTTCACTTTTAGAGGAAGCAGCAACATACATACTTTTGTTTTTATTTTATCTTATTGATATTTTTAGGATTATTTTTCATGCTTTCCACTGACATATCTTTTAAACTAAAATAATATAATATATTATATTATATGACACAAGATGATACTAAGAGATAACTCTAAAGAATTCAGTGGGAATTACAGGACATGATTTATTTCCAAAGTAGTAGTAGTACTTCTTTTTTTGGTACCAGGGATTGAACTCGGGCCCTTGTGCTTGTGAGGCATGCACTGAAACCACTGAGCTAAATCCCCATCAGTAGTACTTCTTATAAGTAGGCAAGTGGTGCAGCTAATCTTGGATTAGAAACTAAGAATTAAAATGCAAGACTTTTATTGATTATCATGTATACTATTATATTTGCTCAATTTCTACAAAATATGAACAGAAACATGTGACATGTTATGGGACATGTATATCATTAAAAATGGCATGAGCAGAGCCAGGGATTTAGCTCAGTGGTGCCGCTGCATGCCTCACAAGCACAAGGTCCCGAGTTCGATCCCCGGTACCCCCCTTCCCCCAAAATGGCATGAGCGAATTAGGAAGGGAGAATGGGAAAAGAGAATAATTATTCTCATGTCTGGGATCCTATCTTATTCTTGTCAGGAACTTTTCTTCATCTTTAAAATTCTCATTATTCTTTATGAAAGAGTTTCATTTAGATCAGCTAACAAGGACAGTATGAGAAGCATGTATGCCTCCATCTTCTTCATAATCCTGACAAGTATTAGCACACTGAATCCACTTATAAATTAAAACAAATACATGATGATCAAATTGGATTCATCCCAGGAATGCAAGTTAGTTTACGATTTGACAAATAAATTTTATTATAATTAATGTATGTAATTAATAATTATTAGTTAATATATGCAATAATATATGTAATTATTACAAATAATTTATGTAATTTAGTAGGATAAGAGGATAAAGAATTAAAAGCCATATAGACCCACTTACTGCAGAAGGGAAAGACCCTACTCTAAGCAATCTAGAAATATGAAGAAACTTCCATGGGCTGATAAAGCCCATCTTCAAAAAAAATCACAGCAAATATACTTCATGATAAAGCATTGATAACATTCCTTTGATGGGGTATTAGAAAAAAGGATGCCCCAAATCATCATTTCTGTTCAAATTTTTAGTTGAGAGTTATTCTCAAGTGATATGAGAAGGAAAAGAAGGTATAATGTTTGCAAAGAAGGAACTATCATTATTTAAAGATTCTATGGTTGTTATTGTTTAAAAACTTAATAATCAGGGCCGGGGTTTTAGCTCAGTGGTTTCTTTGCCTGCCTTGCAAGCACAAGGACCAGAGTTTGATCCCTGGTACCAAAAAAGAAAAAAAAACAAAAACCCAAAACTTAATAATCAATCAATGAATTATTAGAATGAATAGGGATATCTAGCAAGATTGCTGGATACAAAAGCAGTATTAAAATCCAATTACATAAAAAAGTAAAATTCAATTACACTTAAACACCAGGAAAAACCTGTTAGAAACATAATTTTAAAAAGTTTAATATAATACCCATAATTATAAAGTACACAGGAAATTAACCAAAAAAGTTTATTCAAGAGATCTAAATACTGTGTAATGAACACGACCCAGTTTTCTAAGAATCTAATTTTTCCCAGAGGGTCACTAACATTTTCTTTCTTTTTTTTGGTACCAGGGATCGAACTCGGATCCTTGTGCTTGCGCAGCAGGCAATGAAACCACTGAGCTAAATCCCTGACCCTAACATTTTCATGTCCCCAATAGTTTTTCTTTTTAACTTAAGAAGCTGAGTGTATAATGATATGGAGGAACAATGCCCTAAGCTTATCTAACACATTCCTGAAGAGAAATAGTACGTTTGTATTACATCTTAAAAATTTACTAGTAGAGTAATTAAGACAGTTTTGAATTAGCATAGGAATAGAGAAATAGACCAGTGGGCTGGAGATTTAGCTCAGTGGTTCCGCCGCCTGCCTTGCAAGCGGAAGGTCCCAAGTTCGACCCTGGTACCCCCTCCCAAAACAAACAAACAAAAACCAACAACAATAAAAATAGACCAGTGAGACAGAATAGAGAATCCAGAGTCAGATCCCAACATATATATGTGAGAAATTTCTTTCTTTCTTTTCTTTTGGTACCAGGGATTGAACTCGGGTCCTTGTGCTTGCGAGGGAGGTTGTGGAACCACTGAGCTAAATCTCCTGCCCCCAACACATACGTGGACAGTAGCGTCAACTCAGTTAGTGTCAAAACTGGATATGGTAGCACATGCCAGTAATCCCAGTACTTAGGAAGCTGATGGGGGAGAATTGTGAGGTTGAAGGCAGCCTGGGCTACGAACTGAGTTCAGGGCTGACCCGGACTACATGGTGAGTCCCTGTCAAACACACACACTCGCTGCCTGCTGCGCAAGTGCAAGGACCTGAGTTCGATCCACAGTACCAAAACACACGCGCGCGCGCACACACACACACACACACACACACACACACAAAGTTATTCAAAATATGGTCCAAGTACAATTGATTATCCAAGTGGAATAAGAAAACAAAGTCAGGTCCCTACCACAAATCATATACAAAAATCAATTCCTAGTAGATTAAAGTATAACAGCCAAAGACATAAAACTTTTTTTTTGTGGTACTAGGGAGCAAACCCAGGGGTGTCCTATCAGTGAGCCACACCCCTTTTTATTTTCTATTTTGAGATAGAGTCTCACTAAATTGCCCAGGCTGGGCTTCAACTTGCCATCCTCCAGCCTCTTTAGTACTGGGATTACAGATGTGTGCCACTGTGCTCTGCAAAAGCCATATATATATATATTTTTTTTTAAATTTTTTGAGTCCGGGTCTTTCTGTGTAGTACAGGGTGGTCTTGAACTCACTATGTAGTCCAGGCTGGCCTCGAACTCACAGCAATCCTCATGCCTTAGCCTCCTGAGTTCTGAGGTTACAGGCTTGTCCACCATGCCTGGCCATAGCCATAAAAATTTCAAAGATGGGCTGGGGATTTAGCTCAGTGGTTTTGCCGCCTGCTGCTCAAGCACAAGGACCCAAGTTTGATCCCCAGTACCAAAAAAAAAAAACAACAAAATTTCAAAGATAATATCTTTATGACTTTAGGATAAGAAAGGATTCTGTTAACAGAACACAAAAGTTCACATCAAAAATGAAAGATTAGTCAACCTGATTATACCAAAATGAATTTAAAAAGCACATCATAAAAAGTGAAAATATAAACTACAAACTGGGAGACTAATTCATAGCTGACAAAGGATTTATATCCAGGATGTTTAGAAAAGTCTTACAAATGAACAAGAAAGATAAAACGATTTTATAAGAGCAAAAGACACAGCAGGCATTCCATAAATACAAATGACATATAAATATATACAAAGTGGTCAAACTCATTAGTATTAAGGAATGTGCCAGTGAAAGCAAAGTAAGGTAGCATTCATGTTTACCAGAATAGAAAAAATAAGGTTGTATAGTACCAAATATTGACAAAGGTTATGGAGTAAAAGAATCTCTTACATACACTTGGTAAGTATATACATTATTAAAATCACTGAGCAAAACATTGTGTCATTGCTTAGTAACCTTTCACAACAGTAAAGTTGAGCACTGCTACAGTACATTCCAGCTAGAGAAAATGTATCCTAGAGAAAGCTTATACATGTGTTCATCAAGAGACAAATGCAGCCACAGATGGTGGTACACACTTGTCATATAAGCACTCTGGGAGGCCAAGGCAGGAGCATTGGAAGTTCCAGTCCTGCCTGGAATCCAAAAAGGTCTAAGATTATCTAACACACCCCTAAAGAGAAAGAGTAAGTTAGGACAACTTAGTGAGATCTGTCTCCAAAAAAAAAAAAAAAAAAAAAAGAGGTTGGGGATGTAGCTCATTGAAAAAGCCCTGGGTTCAACCCCTGGTACTAAAAAAAAAAAATTGAAGAATTATCACCAAATTTGAGATGGAAATTACCTGGAGTGGAATGATGGGTATGGAGCCTTAAATTATTATTATTATTATTTTTTTGGGTACTGTGGATCGAACTCGGGTCCTTGTGCTTGTGTAGCTCGGGGCAAAACCACTGAGCTAAATCCTTGGCCTGAGGCTTAAATTATTGACAGTGCTTTTTGTTTGTTTGTTTCTTTTGTTTTTTTGATACAAGGTCTTTCTATGTAGTTCAGGCTGGCTTTGAGCTCATTGTGTAGCCCAGGCTGGCCTTGAACTCATGGTGATCCTCCTGCCTCAGCTTCTGGAGTGCTGGGATTACAGGCGTGCACCACCAATTCCAGCGACAGTGTTTTTCACAAGTGTACAGTGTTCCTGTTATTATTCTCTAAACCATGTCTTTGAAATATGCACTTTTATTTGTGTTTTTTATAGCAAAATGGTTTAAAAGAATAAGATGAATTCATTAATAATTAAATACATGATTCTTGATTTTTTTTCCTTTATCAAGGATACAAATGAGTCATCTTAAAGATTTAAGAGAGCTGACTTACTAAAATTTAAAGTGCTTTTTATTTGGAAGTAATTTTAAACTTATAGAAAAGTTCAAGAATGGCACACAATACCTACATACCTTTTATTCAGATTCATTTGCTGTTAACATTTTACTTTATTTACTTAATCATTAAAGAGAGACTTATTTTCTCTATTAGCATATCCATGTTTGTGTATAAACTACTTGGGAATAAGCTGCCCTCATCATGCCCTTTTACCTCCAGATACTTCATTGTATACTTCCTCAGACAAAGGACATTTTATAATGTAACCATAGTACAGTTACCAATGCCAGAAAATCAAGCATTAAAATAATACTTTAAAAAATCTACCATCCACATTCCAATTCATCAACAGCCCTCACAAAGTCATAATGCAGCATTTGATTTTTTCCTCCACTAGAGGTTGCAGTGCACGTATCACATTTACTTGTCATGTTTCTTTAGTCTTGTCTCGTGTTTCTTTAGTCTAGTTCCTCTGGCTTTCTTTGTCTTTTATGACAATGATATTTTTGAGACATACTAATTTTTTAAGACAATGCTTTCCTTTTCGGTTTGATATTTTCTCATGATTCTGTTCAGGTTATGGTCTTTAATCAAAATGCTACATAAGCAATGTGCTGTATTCTTGGAGTTTATCTTAAGGTGGACACTATGTATCTGCTTCTCATTGGTGATGTTATGGTTTATACCTGGAAATTCCCCAAAAGCTACACGTGCTCATAGACAGGGCTTTGGGAAGGTGACTGGATTATGGGGGCTCATAGCTGACTTGCTGGTGGGGTGGGAGGCTAGAAAAGGCCAGTCACTGAGGGCAAGGCCTGGAAGGATTTATCTCCCTTCGCTCACTCCTTCTCTGAAGCTGTGCTATGAGCAGCTTCTCTTCCACCATGCCTCTCTGCCATGCTATCCTGCCTTGGCGCCAGATGAAATGTAAGCCAAAATAAACCTCTTCCTGAAATTGTGGGTGTTGAGTGCTGTGTCTCAGCATTGAAGAGTGACTAAGATAGGTGATACTAATTTTGATAATGTGGCCAATGTGTGCAGTTTCTCTACCATAAGGATAAGGACATTTTTAAGAGATTTCTTTGGAAATAGCTTCAGGTGGAATTGAAACTTTTCTAATGGACAGAAGTAGGAACATAATCCCCCCGCCACATGTAAAGTCAAAAGAGAGAGGCTTCACTTCAATGAGACCACTTGGAAAGCTTCAAATGTGTTATCTGAATTGATGAGTTTATAGTTTATTAATGTCTGATTCCTTTTCAGGAAATCTGGAGGATAGAACAGCTAGCTTCTGCTTGAAGGTGGATCAAAGGAGAGTTATTAGTAGATAGTAGACAATAATTAGTTTGTTTTTTCAGAGTTTGTTAGGGAATGAGTGTTTCCGGTGGACCAGATGTGGAGGAGAACTGTTTCAGATCATTTCATTATCTGACTCAAAGCCCATCTAAAGGTGAACAGGCTATTATGGCTTATATCTAAGTGTCCCCTCAAAGCCTCATATTCTCATAAGTGGGGCATTTTGCAGGTGAATGGAACATGGATGTGTGATATTAGATCATGAATGTTTGATTCTGGATTAGTCCACTGATGGGTTTATAACTAGGTGTGATGTTGAGAGGTGAAGCTTGGTGGAAGGAGGGGGGTGGGATATATATATATATCTCCATATCCATCCATCCCTCATGCTTTAGCATGGGCTGCTTACTGCCTAGCCATGCCATGGACTGTTTCTCCTCTGCTATGCTGCCCGACCTTGGAGCCAGCCAACTATGGACTGAAACCTCTACAAACTGTGAGCTAAAATAAACTCTTCCTCTTTTAACTTTTTTTTTTTTTTTTTAAAAAAGGGTCTCAGTGTGTAGTTCAGACTGGCCTTGAACTCTCAGTGAGCCTCCTGCCTCAGCCTCCCAGGATTACAGGTGTGTGCCACCACACTCAGCTACTTCCTTTAACTTTTGGTTGTCAAGTATTTTGTCCTAGCAGTGAGAAAGTAGCTAAGACACAGGCCTAGCAGAAGAGAGGCTAGTGAAGGCCCACTGAATTTTTTTTTTTTTTTTTTGGTACCAGGGATTGAACTCAGGACCTTGCGCTTGCAAGGCAGATGCTGGAACCACTGAGCTAAATCCTTGGCCCTGAGAGTTCATTCTTTCAGGCCAAGGGAACTGCAGGTGAAAGTCCAACATGTCTTAGTTATTTTCTTGTCACTAGGACAAAATATTCAACATCCACCATGCAAAGGAGGTAGGTTTCTTTTAGCTTATATTTAAGTGGGTTCATTTCATAACCAGAAGACTCAAATGCAAACATAGCATGGTGGAAGGACCTGTGTTGGAGGAAAACTTTTCATGTCATGGGGACCAGGAAGCAGAGCAGGAAATGAGGAGCCAGGGAGGGAGATAGACCCTTCCATGGCCCTAGTGAACCACCTTTTCCAACTAGGCCCCACTTCCCAATAGCACATTTCAGCTTTAGTTGTCCACTCCAGCCTCCATGATCCAGTCACCTTCCAAAAGACCTGTCTCTGAGCAAATGAGAATGGGGCGGGGGACGGGACAGTGGCATTCTTGATCTAAACCATAATATTCTGCCCCTGGCTCCCAAAAGACTTCATGCATATCTCTTTATGTAAGATCCCTTAGTCCATCTTTAAGTGTTGCCAAAGACTTAACAGTTCCAGCATTGCTAAAAAGTCCAACTCCACAGTTTCTTCTGTGACTGTTAGCTGTGAACCATAGTAAAAATTAAAGAAAGATAAACATTTCCAACATAAAAGTGGTGCAGGATAAGCACTCTCCTTCCAAAAAGGAGGAATAGGTGACTAGAAGGAAATCAAGAACAAAGCAAAACTGAATCTCAGCAGAGCAAACATTAAATCCTGTAACTCCATGCCTAGCACCCACGGCATGCTATGGCAAGATGTGAATGCCAAAAGGCTTGTGTAGCCCTGCCTCTATGGCATTTCTGGTTATAGCCCTCATGGCTTCTCTTTAGGGCTGGCTCTGCTCACTGTTTGTGTTTTTCCTGAGCTGATATTCCATATTCCTGGGTTCTCCAACTTCTTGGGGTCTCTATTTGTACTTTTGACTTCACTTTCACAGCTTTACACACTGCCCCCTCAGGGGCACACTGCCTGGCCTTCTAGACTTTTTTTTGGAAGCTGAGTGGAAGCTTCCTTGACCCCATGACTCTTGCATTCTTCAGTTCTGCATGCCTATAAAACCAGTATCACATGGATGACTCCAAGGTCTGTTTGTAGCTTGAGCAGTAGCCAGGCCCCCTTGAATCATAGCTACAGAGTCCTCCAAGTACCTGGATGGCTGAGAATTGTGAACAAAATCTTGGGGAACCAATTCCCTAGGTAGCCCTTCTGGAGCAGGGTGCCCTGGGGCTCTTTTTTTTCAAAGTATTTCAAAGGAATTTACCTTTACCCTTTTACACCCTTGAGCCAGTGAAGGGTGAGGGGTCTTTCTGATTCCTGAGATGCTCTCAAGCCATCTTTCCTATGCAAAGTACAGTGTTATCTTGGTTCACAAAACTTAATTCATTCCTTGATCCTGGAAAAGATGGCCACATTCATGGTCATGTGGGAAAGACAGCTGCAGTCATGTTTGTCACTCCGCACAGAGTTTGCAAAGAAAACCAAAATTTTGCCAAATACTTCTGTTTGTGAACCAAATTGTTTGCAAACAAAAGCATTCATGAACTGAGATGCCATTGTATTTGGCTTCTTCTCAATGGTAATAATTTCAGCAACCAAGAGCTCCAAGGTTTCACCTTTGTAGCCACTTCCTTTCTGGTCAAGCTTCGTATTATTCAGCTTTGGTTTTTGTTCCTGATTATTATTATAGGCTTTTTTTTTTTTCAGACAGAGTTTCACTATGTAGTTCAGGCTACCTTTGAACTCACTGTGAAGACCAGACTTGCCTCGAACTTGTGGTGATCCTCCTGCCTCAGACTCCCAGAGTGCTGGGATTACAGGTGTGTGCCACCATGACCAACTATAGATCTTGCTAAGAGCAGCAAGCAGTACTCATACCACAACCTGAACATTGGACTGCCTTGAGATTTTCTCTGCAAGATTAATTAGTCCACTGTCCTTAATTTCAGTCTTCTGAAACTCTCAAGACATGAGCAAAATGAAGCCAAATCTTCTGCCAGAGTGTAACACACATGGTCTGGAGTCCAACTGACAATGGAATACCTGTTTCCACCTGAAACTTCTTGAGTCTGGTCTTTACTGTGTGCATTTTAGTGAGCCTTCTGGTCTTTTGAGCTCCAATCAGAATCTCCCCTCAAGCTTGATTAACAGTATTCTAGGGCTTCTCTAGCTGGCATCTCCAAATCTTTCCATGAACCATTTCCTTTTTTTTTTTTTTTGGTACTGGGGATCAAACTTGGGACCTTGCGGTCTCGAGGCAGGCGCTGGAACCACTGAGCTAAATCCCTGGCCCCTATCCATGAACCATTTCCAAAAACTTCTGAATTACATGGTCAGGCAATCACAGCAGTGACCCCAATTTGGTGCCAAAATCTGTCTTAGTCACTTTGTCATCACTGAGACAAAATACGTGACACACACCACTTAAAGGAGGAGGGGTTTATTTTGGTTCACATCTGAGTGTGTTTATTCCATTGTTGGAAGGCCTAAATTGCAGACACAGCATGGTGGAAGGGCTTGTCATGGAGGAAAGCTGCTCACATCAAGGCAGCCAGGAAGCAGAGCAAAAAGGGAAGAGCCAGAAAAGGGAGATATATCCTTCCATGCCCCAGTGAATCACATCTTCCAACCAGGCCCCACCTCACCACAGCACATTCAGCTACCGTGGTGCCCCCAGATCCAATCACCTTACAAAAGCCTGGCTTTTGAATGCATAAGAACTTTGGGGGCCATTCTTGATCAAATTTTAACAAGTGATTTGTTTGGAGTATTTTGTAGGAACTTCTGAAGGGCTCCAAAAGGGACAGTCAGCTGTCAATATCTGCAAGCCCAGAAGGAAGGAAACAATCTCAAACTTTCTTTCCAGAATAAAAACATTGCTCTCCTCTGGTTGTAGAGAACCAAGTCAGAAAGAGAGGGTAGGATGAAGTGAGCAGCATGAGGGCATAGAGAATGATGCTTCCCCTGGCACTTAAAAAATTATATATGGAGGTATTGTTCCTCAAATATGTTTTAAAAAGTTAAATATTATTATATATTTATTTGTTCTAATATTTATGCAAATATAAGCAGATGTGACTATATAATTTGTGCTTCTCTTTCTCATATAAAAAGTATATACTGTTCAGAATCTTGCCTTTTTGCTTTATTATGGTAATATAATAAATTAATTAAATTATAAATAATAATTACAGTAATATGTACATGACATAAAATTTATCTTCTTTTTTTGTGGTACTGGGGATTGAGCCTTTGCACTGAACTACGTCACTAGCCCTTTTTTATTTTTTATTTTGAGATAGGTTCTCCTAAATTCCTAAGTTGTGCAGGCTGGGCTCCAGCTTGGGCTCCTCCTGCCTCAGTCTCCTAATATGCTGGGATTATAGTCATGTGCCACTATTCCCAGGAAAATTTTGTAATTTAACTGAGGAATGCAATTGTTGGATCATATGGTAATTTTGTTTCTCTTTTTGAGGAACTGCCAGGCTGTTTTTCACACTGGCAGCACTACTGTATATTCCCATGAGCAATGCACCTTTTTCCCAAAACTGTCCATCTTTTTATGTTTTTTAAAATTATATTCTAATGGGTATGAAGTAGTATCTCATTGTGGTTTTGATTTGCAGTTCTCTAATGATGCTGAGCATCATCTTATATTCTTATTGGCCATCTGTATTTCTTCTTTGAAGAAATGTGTACACATGTTCTTTGCTAATTTAACTGAGTAGATTTTTTTTGTTGTAGAGTTGTAAGAATTTTTATAAACTCTAGATACTAACCCCATATCAGATATATGATGTCCAAATATTTTATATTCATTCTGTGGATTGTCTTTTTGCTCTTTTTTTTAAAATGAATTTTATTGGTACATTTTAGGTATACAATATAATGACATTCATCATTGGAAATTGGCACCTTTACATAATCTCTCTTGCTTCTTTTTTTTTTCCCCATTCCCCTGCCCTCCCTTCAACCCTTCCATCCCTCCCTATTTACAAAGACTTTGTTTCCATTTTTTCATTTTCTCATATTGATTCCATTTCCTTCTTTCCTTTCCCCTACCCCTCCCATGTCCCCTTCCCCTTTGCCCCTTTTCTTCCTATTTCACATTGTCTATTATCTATTATACATTGTGATCCTTATTTACACTTCCAGTTTCTCACACTAGAGAAACTATTTGGTATTTACACATGTGTCTTATTTATTTCACTTAAGAGTATCATCTCAGTGTGCATCCATTTAGCTATAAATGTCTCTAATTTCTCATTTTTTATGGCAGAATAATACTCCATTTTATAAAAAAACCCTACATTTTCTTTATCCAGTCTCCAGTTGATGGGCAATTGGGCTGCTTCCAAGTTTTAGCTATTACAGATTGTGCTGTTATGAACATGGGTGCACATATATCACTGTGGTATGATTCTTTTAATTCTTTTAAAAGGATACCCAGCAGGGGAATAGCTGGGTCAAATGGGACTTCCAGTCCTAGTTCTTTGAGGTATCTCCATACTGATTTCCACAGTGCTTGCAGCAGTCTACACTCCCACCAGCAGTGGAGCAGGGTTCCTCTTTCCCCACAGCCCCGCCAGCATTTGTTATTGGTTGATGTCATGATAGCAGCCATTCTTTCTGGGCTGAGGTGGAATCTCAGTGTTATTTTCATTTGCATCTTTTGAATGACCAGTGATGTTGAACATTTTTTCGTATGTTTATTTGCTATTTCTACTTCTTTGTGTGAGAAATGTCTGTTCATTTTAGATGCTAATTTTTGGATTAGGCCTTTAAATTTGGGAGGTCTGATTTTTTTAAGTTCTTTATAGATTCTAGATAGTAGAACTTTATCTGAGGAATAGCAGGTGAAAATTTTTTCCCACATTGTGGGTTGTCTCTTCACACTGTTGGTGGTTTTCGCTCTCTTGATAGTGTATTTTAAAGCACACAAGTTTTAATTATGTAGTCCTGTTTGGTTTTTTTTGTTGTTGTTACCTATACTTTTGGTACCATTTTCAAGAAATCATTGCCATACCTAATGCCATGAAGACTTTTTCTGAAATATGGGCTGCTGCCCTGTGGAGTAGGGAACAATGGCTGTCACATCAAAGACAAAATTTACCTCCCTCTTCCCTGAATGTAGAAAGTATTTGAATAGACTCTAAATTTATAAAGTAATTTCTTCAGGTTGTTTTCGCTGGTTCATTGGTTGTTTAAATGGAAGGATGGACTTTTGGAGCTTCCTGAATGGACGGATTCCTAGAAATGCTTTTTTTTCCTCCCCACTATTAGAGATTAAACCCAGAGGTGCTTTACCTCTGGGCTACATCTCTCCCCTCTTTTTTGAGTCAGAGTCTTGCTAAGTTGCATAGGCAGGACTTGAAACTTGAGAGCCTCCTTTCTCAACCTCCTTCAGGGCTGGCATTACAGGCACGTGCCAACACCCCCAGCTTTATTTATCCTGTATGTATTCTGTCATATGGCTATGCCATGGTTTATTCAACCTATCATGGATTTTATCCAATTTTCAATTGTATCAAACAATGATACAGAGAAGGAAGATGTCATCATAGAATCTGGCAACAACATATCAGTCTCTCCAGGACCTGGACTTTCAATACCTGGAAAACAACAGTTTAGCAAGGGGAGGGGAAGGAAAGCTCCAGGAATTAAAGAGGTGACAGGAAAACTAGAAATCACAGAGAAACTGAAGATAGTGTAGGGAAAAGAAAGAAGCAGTTTGGCTCCTAGGCAGGGGGACCTGTCTCGACAAACACAAGGTAATCCCAGAGAGGGTAGAAACCCAGGGAAAAACAACAGAGGAGGCCAGCACACTAGCCTCAAGAAAAGCTCACAGCTATTGTAAACTGCAAAAACAGTGTGGGGTTTTACTTTGAAAGTAACTCCTTCCACCCAGCAGGCTAGAGATGGGAAAGAAATCCACTTCAGTGCCTGTCATATTTGAGAGTGATTAATCAGGTGTGATTTTGGGAAGGGTTTTAATTGTTTAACACTGAGCTGCCCTGAGAATCAGGAGCCACAGAACACAGACACTTCAGGGTTTCTGGGGTGACCCTCCCACGGTGAGTGGGTGGAAGATAACCACAAGAGACTGCCACAGAGTTGGTGTAGGCTAGATATAGACCCCCTAAGAAGTTTAAGCAGCAGCAAGCTCAGCCCAGGAAGAGCGTGGTATTGCCATCCTGTGTGGTAAGAAGCCAGGCTGATTGCATGTGGTTTTCAGAGGGGCCTGGATCTGAAGTGCTGGCATTAAGTCCATGTCTTTCACTCTGTACTGAAATAAAATAATATCAAAAATAAAATAATATCAAAGACCTAGATATTAAAATAGAAACACTTAATCTGCTGGAAGATAAAATAGGTAAAACTCTTGAGGACAAAGGCATATGTAAGGCCTTTCTTTTTTGGTACCAGGAATTGAACTCGGGTCCTTCTGCTTGTGAGGCAGGCAGTGGAACCACTGAGCTAAATCCCCAGTCCTGGAGGGCCTTTCTGAATAGAACCTCAATTACGTAAGAAATTATACAAAGAACCAACAAATGGGATTATACCAAATTAAAAAGCTGCAGAGCAAAGGAAACAACCCAACAGAGTGAAGAGACAACCTACAGAATGGGAAAAAATTTTTTTCAGCTACTCTGGACAGTAGACAAATATTTAGAATATATAAAGAACTGAAAAAAAAAAAAAATAGACTCGGGCCGGGGATTTAGTTCAGTGGTTCCGGCGCTTGCCTCACAAGCGCAAGATCTTGATCTCAAGATCAATCCCTGGTACCAAAAAAAAAAATAGACTCCCAAATTAAAAGACTCAGTAAAAAAAATGGGCACCTTTAGCCAGGCATGGTGGCACATGCCTATAATCCCAGCACTTGGGAGGCTGAGTCAAGAGGTTCTCCATGGATTTGAGGCCAGCTTGGGTTACATAGTGAGTTCAAGGACAGCTTGAACTACATAGAGAGACCCTGCCTCAAAAAATCAAAAGCAAAAACAAAAACAAAAACAAAAGGGTCATTGAAATGAATAGATACTTCTCAGAAGAAGTAGATATAGTCTATAACTACATGAATAAATATTCAGCATCTCTGGCCATTAAAGAAATAAAAATTAAGACATTGAGATTTCATCTAATTTCAGAAAGAGTAGTCATCATGAAAAAATCAAATAATAGGGCCAGGGATATAACTCAGTGGTACAGTGCCTGCCTGGCGAGTGTGAGGCTCTGAGTTTGATTCCTGGTACAAGAAAGAAAAAAAAGAAAAGAAAAGAAAGGGAAGAGAAGGGAAGGGAAGGACAAATAATAAGAAGTGCTGGTAAGGCAATGGGAAAAAAGGAACCCTTGTACATTGCTGGTGGGAATGTAAACCAGTATAACCAGTATAACCATGGAAGTCATCATGGAGATTCCTCAGAAAACTAAAAATAGAAATTCCATTTGACCTAGCTATTTCCCAAAAAATTAGACATCACATTTCAGTTATACATGCAAAGCCATGTTGATAGCAGCACAACTCATAATAGCTAAATCATGGAATTGGTCTATGTATCCATCAATAGATGAATGGATAAAGAAAATGTGGCATTTATACACAATGGAGTACTACTGTGGCATAAAGGATAGATTTGAGTCATTTGTAGGGAAATAGATGCACCTTCAGACCATAATGTTAAGTGAAATAAATCACACATACAGCTTAAATATCACATGGTTTCTCTTTTTTTTTTTTTTTTTTTTTTTTTTGGTACCGGGGATTGAACTCAGGACCTTGCGCTTGCGAGGCAGGCCACAGAACCACTGAGCTAAATCTCTGGCCCGACATGGTTTCTCTTATATGAGAAACTCAAAGTATAATTTAAAAAGCCAAATAAAAGATAATAGGAAACAGGGAGATAGATCTTTTGCAAATGGGAAGTAGACCAGCTGAAGGGGATGGGGGAAGAAGAGAAGAGGAAGTAAAAAGAATTAAGATGTATTATGTGCTTGTACCAGCTCCACAAAATGAATGTAATGGTTATATGCTAGAAACTAATAAAAACAAAAAATGTTTAAAAGTGATACAATGAGGTTTTGTGTATATATACATTTCTATATCGTGTGTACATGAACATAGTAGTTACATAGTATATCCATAGGACTCAATTCTAAAAGTAGAAGTGCTGTATCAGGGTAAATACATTTGCAGATTTAGTAAATGTTGCTCAAAGACCATCCATAGTAGTTGTACCATGAAAATACCACCAGTGACATATAAAAGTGCCCGTTTTCTCAATGTTTCAATTAAAAAGTTTCAAATTTAAACTCTTCAAATTTTGCCAATTTGGGAGGTGAGAAAAGGCATCTCAGTGTAATTTTAATTTGCATCTTTCTTATAATAAAGTATCATTTCACATGTTGAAGAGAGTTCTTCAAAAAAATTTGAAAGGACACAGTGAACACAAATCAACCGACCTTCTAATTATATCCCTTGATTCTTGCTTGTTCAGTGTAGTGGTTGTAGTGCTAATTGTGGAAACCATCACTGGGAGTGGAAATTTGTTGCTTCATAGTCCAAGACAAAGCAAGAGGTGAGGAAAAAAGAGAACCAATCGACAGGGTGGTGTAAGGGAGACTGTTTTTAAGCTCAGAGTAATATTGCAGAATGTATTTGAGAGTGCTATAGAACTTGAATTGGATGGTGTTTCAGTTTCCCTATTTGAAATTTTCTTTCATAAATTAATTTTAGTTGTATAGTATATACTTTGGGGGTATAAACTGACTTTTCCATTTATGAATACAATATACAATAAATCAGGCTTATGAACACATCACCTCAAAGACTTCCCTTTTTAATTTTTTAATTTAGAAAAATTCTAATTTTTGTATGTTTGATACGTAATAATTGTGATCATCTTGGTGAATTAGTACATATACCTACTGCATCTTGATCAGTTTTACCTCTTTTCCCCACCTTTTCTCTTCTTTCCCAGATCTGCTTTCAAGGCTTACCTTTGGTTGTGGTGTGAATATTTGCAGTTTACTCTCAGCAACTGAAATGTATACTACATTATTATGTACTATATCCACCATGCTGTAAAATATATCTCAAAGAATAAAACCCTTATTCTTCTTGTCTAAATGAGGCTGTGGACTCCAATCCTTTTAGTGGCTTTTAGGGAAGGCTCAGTGTAATTATTCTTGGGTATAAGTTAAAGTACTTTTTTGTGGTACCTGGGACTGAACCCAGGGCCTGAACCCAGGGCCTTGTACATGCTAGACAAGCACTCTACCACTGAGTAATATCCCCAGCCCCAGTTATGGAATTTTTTCATCTTGCAAAACTGAAATTTTATATTCATTAAATGAAAACTCCCTAATTCCGCTTCCTAGACCCTGGCAACCACCATTCTACTTTTCGCTTCTATGAATTTGACTATTTTAGATTCTCTATATAAGTAAGATCATACAGTAATCTTTTTGACTGGCATACTTAACCTAGTACAACATCCTTAAGATATATCTATATTGTGGCATATGACAGGATTTCCTTTTTTTTAAAAAGACCAAATAATTTTCCATTGAATGTGGTGTACCACATTTTGTTTTTCCATGTGTCCACTGATAGACACTTGAATTGCTTCTACCTCTTAGCTATCGTGAATGCTGTTATAAACATGGGTATGCATCTTTGAGATCAGTTCTTTTTGGTATATATCCAGGAGTGGATTGTTAGACCATAGGAGATAATTCTATTTTTAATATTTTGTTTTGCTTTGTTTTTTGATAATGGGGATGGAACTTGGGACCTTGTGCTTTGAGGCAGGTGACAGAACCACTGAGGTAAATCCCTGGCCCTATTTTTAATATTTTGAGGAACTCCCATACTGTTTTCCATATCTGCCTTACCATTGTACATCCTCATCAACAAGACCTTAAGGGTTCTGGTTTCTCCACAGCCTTGCCAGTACTTGCTATTTTCTATTATTTTGATCATAGCAATTCTAATGAATGTGAACTGATATTTCATTGTGGTTCAGATTTGAATTTTTTTTTTTTTTTTTGGTACCGGGGATCGAACTTGGGTCCTTGCGCTTGCGCAGCAGGTGGCAAAACCACTGAGCTAAATCCCCAGCCCAAGATTTGAATTTTTCTAACGATACAAAGAGTATATTTTCATAAACTTGTTGGTCATTTGAATATCATGCTCAGAAAATTGTATATTCCAATTCTTTGCCCATTTTTGTTTTTGAGTTGTAAGAGTAGTTCTTTATATATTCTGGATATTAGCCCCTTCTCAGAAACATGACTGGAAAATATTTTTTCATTCTGTAGGTTGCTGATCACTCTGTTGTGTCCTTTGGCATACAGAAGTTTTAACGTTTGATGCAGTTTTACTTGTCTCATTTTGTTTTTGCTGCTATACTTTTGGTTTTATATCCATGGGGTCATTGCCAACTCCAATGTCAGGAAGCTGTTCTGTGTTTTTCCTAGGAATTTTATAGTTTTAGGTCTTATGTTTTGGTCTTTAAAGCATTTGTGTTGGAAACATCATTTTTTGCCCTTCATTTTTGCTGTCACTGAATTCTTTTTTCTTTCATCAATTTAAAACAGCCATTTCATTGTCTCTGACTTCTCTAATTTCTTTTAAAAAGTTAACTTTCAAACTTATATTACAAACAGTATATAAGTTTTGCCTTCATCTTCTCTCCTTTTCTCCCCTCCTCTCTCCTACCCTGGGGATTGAGTATGGCATATATCTTTCTAAGATTTTTCTCTTCATATTTGGTTTTCTTCAGTCTTATTATCATATGCCTATGTGTCGTTTTCTCTGTCTCTATCTTGTTTGAAATTTGTAGAGCATCTTGAGTGTGGTTTAACAGCCATTCATCAATTTTGGAAAATTTATATCTATTATTTCTTCCTATCTTGCTTTTTTTGGGGCAGGAGGATCAAACCAAGGGCCTTGGACATGCTAAGTTAGTGTTCTACCACTGAGTTAGACTCCCCACCCCCTTATTGCTTCTCTTCCATTCTTTCTTTCTGCTTCTTTAGCTCCAATTGCATAAACATGTTCCAAATATTATTTGTAAAAAATCTATTTTATTTCAGGCCAGGCATGGTGGTGTATGCTTTTTTTGTTTTGTTTTGTTTTTTTGGTACCAGGGATTGAACTCGGGCCCTTGCGCTTGCGAGGCAAGCAGCGGAACCACTGAGCTAAATCCCTGGTCTTGGTGTATTCTTTTAATCAGGATTTGGGAAGCTGAGGTGGGAGGATCACTGTGAGTACCAGGTGAGCCTGGGCTACTTAGTGCTTTCAAAGCCAGCCTGAACCATACATTGAGACCCTGTCTAAAAAAGCTGAAAAAAATTTATTTCAATTAGCACATGTTTGCAATATTCCAGTTTACAGTCATCTTGGGGAGTGGATACATCTACATAATACAGCTCAAGCCTCTTTTCTTTTTTCTTTTTTGTTTTTTTGTGGTACTTTTTGTCAAACTCAGGACCTTGTGAAGCAGGCACGGTGCCAGTGGGTTAAATCCCTGCCCCTCAAGTCTCTTTTCCATAATACTCTTATGTTCTTTTCTGTATTTCTATCCTCTTTGTTTTTTGGGGTTTTTTTTGTACTTTCTGTGCCTTGATTTGGTTGCTTTATTCTGACCTGCTTACCAAGTCATTAATTCTGTGTTCTCTTATGTGTGGTCTAGTATTAAATACATCAATTAAATTATTTCAGATATAATCACTTTCTGTTTTAGAATTTTTATTTGCTTTTATAAAATATATGGATTCTTGCTCTTTGATGCAATACAGCAACTTTTTTATCTGTTCTCTGGAACATGATCCATAGGTGTTTTAAAGTTCTTATCTGGTAATTCAGAATCTAATCTATCCATAGCTCTTTAGTTTCTATTGTCTGTTTTATTCCTCTTGCTCTTTGAGCATTTGGTTTTGTTTTATTAGCTTTTTATTTTTATTTTTTAGTGGTGCTGGGGATCAAGCCCAGGGTCTCACACATGCTATGCAAGTGCTATTCCACTGAGTTCTTAGCATGTTTTATTGGAACTACACACTCTGGATGACAAATCATGCTTTTCTCCTGCCCCAATAGATGGATAAAACATGAGTACATCACTTGGATCCTCTTTTGCTTCCATTCTTTAATTGTTAGGTCGTGCCTATATTTTTTGCTTGTCAGTGCTTTCACACTATTTGTTTTAGGTTTGATTTTTCCAGAAGTAGATCTTGATTTGGGTGAGATGATTAAATAAGAAAGTGCTTCATAGATAAACCAGTGAGAGAGTAGTAGAAGCAGGATTTGGAAGAGGGAGAGCCAAAGATGGGCATAACACAGATGAAGACCCAAACTCAGTCTCATCTCTGGAATCCTCTGGAATATCAGCTACTGCCTTAAGGTTTGTCTCACTTGAGGCAGAGGAGTTAGGGTTTTTTATCCTGACACCAGTACGTTGTCACTGGCTATGGTTTATCCCAGAGAATGTTGAACTTACAGGTACTTCTGGCTCTTCTGCTTAAAGCAAGTACAGTGCCCAAGTGCATCCTCCAAAGCCTTGTCTTCTCAATGTTTTGTTCATTATCATACTCTTGGGAAGACTTCTTAGGCCCACTTATTTTCTCTTCATCCCCTCTAAAATTTTATTACCACAAATATTCTGTATATGTTTTTATGAACTATATTTTATTGTGCTTTAGATAAGAGTAAAATCTTAGCTAAGTGTGGTGGTGCACTCCTGCAGTCTCAGCACTTGTAGAAGCTGAGGTAGGAGGATCATAAATTTGAGCCCAGACTGGGCAATTTGTAACTTAGGCCCTGTTCCAAAACAAAAAAAATTTTTTTTTTGGTACCAGGGATCGAACTCGGGACCTTCCACTTGCAAGGCAGGTGCCAGAACCACTTAGCTAAATACCTGGCCCTAATATAAAATTTTTTTTAAGAGGCTGGAGGTGTAGGTGTAGCTAATGCTGTGGGTTCAATCCCTTATACCACCAAAAACAAAAAACAAAAACCCCCCACAAAACTTATCACCAAGAACCAATTATTGTTCCTCTTAAGAATGTATTTTCTAAAGTTATACATAGATATATTTGTTGTTTTGTGGAAAGGGTTGTCCAGTTAAAGTTATTTGATCATGGCCAGAAGCAGAAGGCTCCCATTTCTCTCTGTTTACAGCCTAGAATGGAGAATATTTCGCAAGTATCAGCAAATAGAGGAAATAGATTCTGAATTCTTAAACTATCTGAAATTATCATGAATAATAAACTTCTTTAAATATCCATTTAAAGGACATTATCTATGCATTTTGATGGCCCACTTCTCATATTGCAGATCTCTGCTTTTCTGTTGGATGACACTCAGCAGCAGCATTCACCATAGATTTTGATCACACCTCCTCCCTCTCCCTCTCTCTCTCTCTCTCTCTCTCTCTCTCTCTCTCTCTCTCTCTCTGTACCAGGGATCGAACTCAGGACCTTGCACTTTGCACTTGCGAGTCAGGCGGCAGAACCACTGAGCTAAATCCCCAGCAACACCTATTTCTTTTTGTTTGTTTGTTTGTTTTTTGGTACCGGGGATTGAACTCAGGTCCTTAGGGGATCGAACTCAGGTCCTTACGCTTGCGCTTGCGTAGCAGGCATTAAAACCACTGAGCTAAATCCCCAGGCCAACACCTATTTCTTATAAATTGGTTTTTTCTTGTAAATTAGATACAAGCTTGATCATATTCAGGTTAAAGGGAGCAAGATTACTTCATAGGCAGTGTAGTATTTTTCCATCAGGAGGCCTATGCTGTTTGGTTGTCTATGATGTTAGCAGTGGTAGTTGATCATTATCTATATTTAATTCATTATAAGTTACAAAATAATGACATCCAATAATTCCTTTCCATGTGTAAGTGGAAGATATCTATCTATCTGTCTGTCTATCTATGGGCTGAGGCAGGAAGATGGCATGTTTGAACCCAGCTCAAACAATTTAATGACTTATGGAGAATAAAAAAATAAAAGAAGGGCTGGGATGTAGCTCAGTGTAAAGGCCCTGGGTTTACATCCCCAGTGTAGGTGCAGGGGATAGGGGTGTGGTTCCCTAGCATGCTTCAATAGTGAGCATTTTGAAAAAGTTGTCACTAATTTTTCAATCCATTGTTATAAGCTTTACTGATGCTCAAGTGATTCCATATTTAATCAGTGAAGTCCTAATCTAGGTGGCTCCTAAATCCTTTTGACACATTCCTAGTGATTTTTGATAGCTTATTTGTTTTCTGGTAGGATAAAATAGTCCAGATTCATTTTGTATGTTTCTTGCTCCAGAGCTGGAGCATTTCTTCAAGGCCCTCTAATTTTTTTTAATTGAAAGTTATAATTAGAGACAACAAGGGTGTATGAGGGAGGCATCACTTTACCCTCTTAGGCTATCTAGCTGGGTTTAAGAATTAATTTGGCATGAGATAGACCAGTAGCTAGGATACATGTTCAGTGTATACAAAATCCTGAGTTTAATCCCTAGAACCACAGAGTGAAAAGGAAAGATAGACTAGTAGGACAAAAGTGTACAAATTTATTTACTATAAGATTTGTGTAATATGAGAGCTCTCCTAAGAAAATGACCTAAGGACCTGTCAAGACCTAAATACTTTTATAATAAGTTGAATAAAGAGAGGTGGTTTATGGAAAAGCAGCTACAATATATGGGGAAGCTAAAGAAGGGTGAGAATTATTTTAATAAGGTGTATTTGTACAGAATGCTCTCAATCTCCTGACCTTGGCAGTAAGAATTTTCTTTTATCCTGCTATAGGCTCCCTTGGCTCTACTGTTCTGCTTACTATCTTGTTAATTTCTTCTTTTTTATTATTATCTGCTTCTTTCATTGCTTTTTCTTTTCTTTTTCTAGCTTTTTGAATTGAATGCTTAAATGAGTATCAAAATTGTGCTTTTATTGATACACTTAATGCTATACATTTTCCTCTAGTATGTGCTTTATGTGGATCCCATAGATTGTGATGTCATTATTTTACTCTTTTCAGGAAATTCCATAGTGTTCTTTTTTTTTTCACTTTCCCTTTGACTAATAAATTCTTTAATAGTGTATTTTCCAATTTTCAAGACATTTATTTTTTCTGACTATTTCTTTTTCCCTCCCAGTACTGGAGCTTGAGCCCAGGGCCTTCACATGGAGCTCCTTCCCAGCCTTTAAAACTTTTTAAAAATTTTGTGACAGGATCTTACTAAGTCACTAAGTTTCCCATGCTGGGTTTGAACTTGTAATTCTCCTGCCTCAGCCTCCCAGATTGCTTGGATTACAGGCATGTGCTACCGCATCTTTGTTTTTTAATTGTTAAATTCTAGTTATATTGCAGATGGTCCAAAAATTCTATGTGTACTATTTCTGTTTGGTAATAGTCATCCTAACAGGTGCAATGTGATATCTCATTGTTATTTTATTTTATTTTTTGGTACCGGGGATAGAACTCGGGACCTTGTGCTTGCAAGGCAGGCACTGGAACCGCTGAGCTAAATCCCCGGCCCCTTTATTGTTATTTAATATGTATTTCCCTGATTATTAAATAGAGAACCTGTTTATGTACTTACTGAATATTTGTGTGTCTTTGGAGAAGTATCTATCCCAGTCACTTGCCTAGATTTCAAATTGAATGATTTAGCTTTTGCCCCCTTTTTGCTATTGAGTTGTATGAGTTCCTTATGCATTTTGGATATTAACTCCTTATCAGATAGATGGTTTGCAATACAGTGGTATCTCAGTTCATGAAACTTTCATTTATAAACAGTTTGGTTCACAAACAGAATCATTTGGCAAAATTTTATTTTTGTTTTCAAACTCTGCATTGGGTGACAAACATGACTACAACCGTCTTTCCCACACAAACACAAATGTGACCATCTTTGCCAAAATAATAGAACAAATGATTTTGTGAACCAAGTTACCACTATACTTCCTACCACTCTGTGAATTGTCTTTTCATTTTATTGATTATCTACTTTGTTGCCTACTGCTCTGTGACCACATTATCTGCAAGCCCCCCTCCTCCCCACCTTGTAGTGCTGGGGATCAAACCCAGGACCTTGTGCATTCTAGGCAATGGCTCTACTGTGGAGCTACACTGGGGACCTCAGTTCTTCTAAGTCTCTTTCCTAATTCACTTTTGGCCTTGAACTTGTGAGCCTCCTGACCATTGTCCCAAATGGCTGGGGTTACAGGCAAGATTTAAAATTTTTTCCCACATGAAAGTAAGCCTGAGTAGTTGTGCCTCACTGCTTCTTCTACTTGCTTCTCACCACCCCCGACCCTCCACAACAAGACAAATTTACTTCACCATGAGGCTTAGAGAGTGTATAAACTTTGCAGCTGACTTGTACTGGGTTAGACTGCAACAGAGGGATCAGTGGCATTGACCCACTTGGACAGCCAGTGATGAGTCAGCAAGACAGCCTGGTCTGTGTGGTAGCATTTCAGGATTTGATGGTGGTAATAGATTTCTTTAGTTTGGGAAGACCAAGGGAAATTTTTGTGCAGCAGTTGCCATCCTTTTATCTTGTTTGCCTTCTTGTTTTTTTGGTCCTGGGGGTCAAACTCAGGACCTCAAGCTTGCCAGGCAGTCGCTGTGTCGTTGAGCTACATCCCTGGCCCTACCATCCTTTCATCTTGAACCTGAAGTTTAGTATTTTCCTGTAAAATCCAGGAATTCATAAGTTAGGTTGTCCCATTCCTAAAGACTTCTTCTTTTTTTTTTTTTTTTTTTTTTTTTGGTACCGGGGATCGAACTCGGGTCCTTGCGCCTGCGCAGCAGGCAGTGAAACCACTGAACTAAATCCCCGGCCCCCTAAAGACTTCTTTTGGGGGTTAAAGAATCTCATTTGGTATCAGATTAGTGTCCTCAGATAACTCTGTCAGGAGATGTTTCTGTACCGCATTCTTTGAATCTCTCACGTTTCGCAGCAGAGATGTTAGGGAAAACATTGATCCAGGAATGAGACTCTCAGTTCAAGTTCATGGGCAGCAGCAGTTAGATCTGCACAGAAAACATGAAACAGCTCCTTCAGGAACCTCTCCTCCTCTGCTTTTCAGGAGAAAGTCTTTGAAAATATGTGTGACCCTGCAAAGGTTCATCTGAATCTCCTGTAGAGATGGTCTCTACATTATTATATATCTTCCAAACATACTTGATTATTAAATACTTGCCTGGAGTATTTAATATTCTGAAATGTGAACTGTTTTGATGTCATCAGCTACCAAGAAAAATATGACCTTATCCAGGGCCCAAATGACTTCCTTGGGATTAAAGAGGACTTCACAGTATCTATTCCTGGTATGATAAGCACATTTGTAATACCTAGCACTTGAGACTGTGTTCCATGCTAAAAGCAAATATCTAGGGAGCTTCCTGCACTTGGTTTCTTTCAGATGCATCAACAAAGTGGCAGCAACCAAACACCGGATAAAAGGTGTTATTAGTCGGTTCTTTTTTTTTGGTACCAGGTATCGAACTCAGGTCCTTGCTCATGTGCAGCAGGCAGCGAAACCACTGAGCTAAATCCCCGGCCCTATTAGTTGGTTCTTAATAGCATCTTCAAAAGAAATGTAGCGGCAAATTCTCATAGTTTCTCTTTTGAAATTGTTTCTCTCCACTGTTACAGAGGGCAACAGAAGTTCATCTCTGCAGTAATGGTGTTTAACCATTTTCACTGATGAAACTTTACCATGTGACTTTAAATCTGAAACTTCACAGTGGGGAAGAAAAGGCCCCACTTTTAAGAAAGGCTTCACAGAGTGCTTCACATTAACAAGACCCTCAGCTTCTGAGCATATGGCCAAAAAATTCATCTTCTGATGTGGTTGTAGACATATTTTGATTCCTATTGCCCAGGAATACTTTCTTACTGACAGTATCCTCCTGACCCATGAACAGATGAATGAATGAATGAATGCACCCATCCAACATACAGATTGCTCAGTTCCTTTGTCATGAAAGTGAATGATAGGGGCTGGGGATTTAGCTCAGAGGTGCTACCACCTACCTTGCAAATTCAAGGTCCCAAGTTCAGTCCCCCATACCAAAAAAAAGGTGAATGACGATCTCATCATGTACTTTGGTTTTGTAATCAAATTCAAAGTGGTGTTACATCTTCTTGTGGCTGTAGATTTCACCACTGTAACAAAGCTGCAAATGAAGATATTTCTTTACTCAGATTGGCTGCATTCCAAGTAGCTGGTCTGCCACCACCAACTAGTGAAATCCAAAGCAGTGGTTGTTGTAGCCATTGACACTCTTAAGACAAAATGCAGCTAGACCCATATCAGCAATTTTCATAGCTCTTGGATACCAGTAGGCAGTTGTCTCTGGCAAAGAAGGCCCAAATGCCACAGAGGGTGCAATGCAGCTACCAGTTCTGTGGGTGTGGAGAGGCAAGTGCTGGGACTGTTGGATTGATTGATTGATTAATTGATTGTGGTACTGGGGATTGAACACAGGGCCTTGTGCATGCTAGGAAAACACTGTACCACTGAGCTACACTGACAAGCCTCACTGTCTATTTTATTTTATTTTGTGGGGATTGAACTCAGGACCTTACACTTGCAAGGCAGGCACAGTGCCACTGAGCTAAATCCCTGGCCCCTCACTGTTTATTTTTAATACAAGCCTCTCTCCCTTTTCTTAGATAAATGATAACAAACTACACATTTTTCTATATCTTGATTATTTTCTTATAACAAAAATGTATTTCCTGGCAATCACTCCACACTTGTATATAGATATTTTCCTCTTTTTTTTTTGCCAATGATACTAAGGATTGAATCCATGGCCTTCGTACTGAGCTATATCCCCAGCTTTTTTATTTTTAGACAGAGTCTTGCTAAGTTGCTAGGTCACCCAGGCTAGCCTGGAACTTGTGATCCTTGCTTAGCCTGCCAGAGTCACAGGCTGGTGGCACCTTCCTTCCTTTTTATAGGTATGTAACAGTGGTGGTGAACCAAGGGCACACATGTCACTGTGTTTTTCTTTTAAGACAAGAGATGTTAATGTATGAGTTCGTTTTTTTCTAAACTAAAACGTCAGTATTTAGGCTTAATTGCAGTGTTCTCACTTTACAATAAATAAGTGGGTTTTGGGTTGTAGTTAGTTTGGTATCTCTAAAAGTTTTGACATCACTGGTATGTAGCTTTCCATGGTGTGTATGTTCTTTAAGAGGGAAGAGGGGAGAAAGAATTTTTACTATGACAAACTTTATTTAGACATTCACCATATATTTTAATCATATCTTAGGTTTTGCAGCAGGATTTTAAAAGGCATTTAACTGTTCAAAGAATATTTTTTCATAAACAGGCTTAACTGTGTAAGAAGGATGTCTTAAAATTGCTTTCTAATTTACATATATCATCATTTTGTGATTTTTGATGGACAATTAGGCACTTCAGAGGTCTCTCACTTTCTCTTCAGGAATTCTGGCTTGGAGTCTCAAGGTCCCAGAGTGTTCTACCTGTGAGCAATTTCTGAAATTTCCTAGGGACTAACAGCAGCTGAATGCTTACACTGGTATAGCAAAATGAGCTAAATGACAGCAAAAACTTTTACTTTGGGTTGGATTATATCAACTGAATGCTAGTACCTCACTGTGATTACAAAGGTCTTTAATTTTCAAACAAAATTTTATTTATTAAATCCAATTTATCAAATGAATTCTTACCAAACAGGTTTGGAAATAAAAGATAAATGGATTGAAAGCCACGGTGTGCACTCAGAGAGTGGGAGAAAGAAGAGGCAAAATATTATCTATGGTTTTAGAGACAAAGAACAGAATGAGCAAATATTTCACCCAAGATGTCTGCTTTCTGACTTCTTTGACTATTCTCCTGTACCACCTGCCTCTGAACAGAGATCTGCCTGATGGGAGTCACAGGCACTCTCCGTAAAAGCCACAAAATACCCAAAATGACAATCACCAGGACAGAAATATCTTGAAGAAAACAAGCCGAGGCCAATTACAGGATCTTGGATCTGAATGACTACATGGTAGGATGAGTAACTGTCAATCCAAAAAAAGAACACAATCTCCACAAGGCAAATTTTCTATGTATTTACTTGCAGGTCTAAAGGCAGAGAGACTAGGGCCCTAATAGGGAAGTACTGGCAATCAGACTCAGTATAAATGAATTAAAAAGTCTATTAGTTATAGAAAAAAACCAGATTCTTCAAAATCAATTCTTGTTAAGTTCCCTGTAAAAAAATAAGCTTACAGAAAATTTCTTTCTCATGAAGAGAAAATTCACTATACTTTTGGTCCAAGATATGTTGGGTTTTTTTCTTCTTCAGATGACGGATGTAGCCAAATCTACGAATGGGTGTACTTGCCCCAAAGGTGCAACATAAATACAGAAGCGATGAACAGAAGACTCATAACCAATACTGGAACAGGGCCAACTTTGAGCCCCGGTGAATCTTCCGTGTAAAATCGCCACATGCCCCCAGTACCTGCTGAGGTTGTGCGGCCCGCGCTTCTTGTTCCACAGCTGCTATTTTTCCTTTGCCGGACAGTGGATCCCGCCACCTGGGCGGCAACTGCTTTGCTGGGAGAACGCCCCGAGGAGCCCACGTTAGTGCCACTGGGAGTTGGACCAGTTATGCTGGAGGACGGAGAATTGTGAAAAAATGAAGCAGAACACTGAAAGGTTGCCGGGCAAGGGAAGGACCGGAGCCTAGGGAGGGGAGAAAGAATCTTTATAATCAGGAAAGATTCAAAGCACGGTAAAACTTCTCGAAGAAGAGATCTTCTATTTTACCTATACTGTGGGTAACTTGGAGGTCCCAGAAGAGGTTGAGATGCAAGTACCAGCATAAATGACTAGATAATATTAACACAAGATGGCCACTGGCCCTACTGAATAAACCTTTGTTCTTTGAGGTGAAGAGGAACTAGAAGGATCTGAGGAAAGAACAAAGTTGTTTTCTTTTCCCTATATTTTCTTGTTTTTCTTTTTTGTTAAACTTTCTTGTTTTCTGTTCTCTCTATTATTCCAAGCCTGGAGTTTCCCAGGGGACAGCTTTCATGCACAGGAGGGGGCTGTAATATGGTATCAGAGAAGACCTGCTTTTTTGCCTTTGTGAGACATCTTTCCTGATGGTGGTTCTTTCTCTGATTCCTTGTGGAATTATCTCATTGAGCAGATCAGGAGTGTCCTTCAGAAATTTCTAAATTGATTAAAAATAAAATAATTTAACTCAGAATTCCTATTATACACAAGATCCTCAAGTTCATCCTCTAGGCTCGTTCTCATCTCAGGTCATGCTCAGCAATATTGCTCTATTAAGCTTACTAAAGACAGTATTTCAATAAATGCCGCATAATAGCATAGTTAGCAATATAAACATATGCAAAAATCTTCAGTATAGTGAGTTAAACAGGAATTAGGGAAAGAAGAATGGAGAAGTTGTCTGTTCTTCTGTTCCTCTCTACCAGTCCCCTTCCTCACTTCTCAAAGAGAAGAATTGTTGGCATGATTGGTTTACTCATTTTACCTAGTCATATAGAAGATGAAACCATATGCTTTAAAAGATTATGCACAGGGCCGGGGATTTAGCTCAGTGGTTCCGCCGCCTGCCTCGCAAGCAGAAGGACCCAAGTTCGATCGCCGGTACCAAAAAAAAAAAAAAAAAGATTATGCACAAAGGCCATATCCACAAAAATTTAAACAGTTCTAAAAAATCACAAAAGTAAGATTGAACAAAAAGAGAAACAAAAAGAGAATCCCCTGTTCTGGAATAGGAAAAATCAACATTATAAATTGCTGCAGGATCTGCACAGTTTAGGGTCTGAAACTTAGGAAAGCAGTGGGAGATGAAGAAAATTGAAGAATAACAAGAAAGAAAGATACATACCAAGATTAAGCTTGAAAGCTGGATCCAGGTAGAACCATAGCCTGATGAGCTCATGGCCACCTGAAGTCCAGTGCTCTTTATTTATAGTGTAGAAAGGTGGGGTAACTCGTGACATGTGGCTCATGTGGCCTAGGCTGAATGCAGCGTGATTGTCTTGTGATTGGGGCATGGTCAGAAAGGGAACAAGGATACACAATGTATGGCTGGGGATTTAGCTCAGTGGTTCTGCTGCCTGCCTTGTAAGCACAAGGTCCTGAGTTCAATCCCCGGTACAAAAAAAAAAAAAAGAACACATGATACACAATGTAACTGTCTTCTGGGGCTGTGGCATCCAGAATCTATAATCTTAGTCAAACAGTCAAACAGACTATCTAGTCTATGGAGGAGAAAGGGAGTAGGGATTAGATGAAAGGCCATCTTAAGGCTCGGTGTGCGGCAATAAATTTATCAAGTCATCAGGTATTTCATGGGTAATATAAAAATTTAATCCCAGTAAAAATGCCAGCATAGTTTTTTTCTGGAACTCAATCTTAGGCTTCACATGGAAAAATAAATAAGCTAGAATACATGTGAACATACTCAAAAGCAAGAACAATAATAAAGGGGGACTGGCTTTGACACATATTAAAGATTATAAAAGATTTAACACAATATGGTATTGGCCTCCTGGGTAGACTGACAAACCAATGGAAAATTCCGTGACATAAGGAAATTTAGCATATAACAAGCCAGGTATTGTAGTACACGTGTATAATCTCAGCACTCTGAGAGGCTGATGCAAGAGGACTGCAAGTTTGAGTCTTGCCTGGGAAATTTAGCAATATTCTCTCAAAAAAATTTAGAAATTTAAGCCAGATATGGTGGTGCATGCCTATAATCCCAGCAATTGGGATGCTGAGGCAGGAGGATTGCCAGGAGTTCAAGGCCAGTCTAGGCTACATAGTGAGTTCAAGATCAACCTGAAATACATAGCAAGACCCTGTCTCAAAAAAAAAAAAAAGAAAAGAAAAGAAAAAGAAATTTAGCATAGGATAAAAGTGATACCTTTAATCGTTAAGAAAAGATTAACTTTTATTTTGAGACAGGTTCTCACTATGTTGTCCAGGTCGGTCTCAAACTCCTGGGCTCAAGTAATCTTTCAGCCTCAGCCTCCTGAGTAGCTGGGATTACTGATGTGTACCACTGTGCCCTGCTAAGATTAACCTTTATTTATTATTTTTTTTGGTACCAGGGATCCAACTTGGGACCTTGTGCACTTATGAGGCAGGCGGTGGTGGAATCACTGAGCTAAATCCCCAGCAGATTAACCTTTAAGAGCTTTCGCATAACTGAAGAGTCATTGAAAAAATATGTTTGGGTTTATATTCCTTACTTTACATTGGCATATACTCTAAGTGGATCAGTTATTGCAATGTAAAAAAAAAATAATAACATAGATTCCTTAAGAAAACTTGTGATATTCTTTATACTTTGGACATAGGGAAAGCCTTCCTAATTATAACTCTAATTCCAGAAGCCATAAAAATCAATAAACTCAAAAAAAAAAAGATCAATAAACTCAAATCTTTCTGTAAATCTATATATGTGCACACACATACACAGTATGTATGTGTATATGTATGAGTGTGTATCTTTTTGCTTGGCAAAGACATAAGTACAAAGGGCAAATGAAAAATTGAGAGAAAATATTTGCAGTTTAAATTACGCAAAATAGCTAATTTCCATTATAGATTTTTAAAAAGCATGTTGATATATGCTACACCATGTGTAGCTTCAAAAACTTCACAAAACTTCAAAAACATGTTGAGTGAAAGAAGTCAGTCATGAAAGACCACATATGATATAGTAATAGTACAGGAAGCACAATGGGAGCTGGAAACCCCTCCCCTCCACCAACTTGAGTTTGGGCAACACCCCAGAGCCAATCCTCCCTCTGTTGTTCTAAGAGAGGTTAAAAAATAAAATAACATAGATCCCCCCCAAATCTCTAAAGCTCTAGGCTGGAACACATGCAAGTTCCATCTCCTGGCCTGACCTTCAATAACCTTTTCCCACTCAAACCTTATTAAAGGTTCATAAATGTAGACTGCATCTCATACATATAATTTAATCAGAGTAAATTCTGGGACACACATGCTGTTAGTGCCATGGAGATGACTCAGTACCCTATCAATCATTCCTGTCGATCTTACCTAGAGACCCAACAAAAAGCACCTGGGCTGGTGTATACTTCCATTAAAATCCTAAAAGCCTGATTTATCTATGTGCTGTGCTTTCTACTTTCCATCTTCCTAGCACCAATTTTCTGTTCATGCTCTTTTTTTTTTTTTTTTGGTACCTGGGATAGAACTTGGGTCCTTATACTTGTGAGGCAGACGGTGGAACCACTGGGCTAAATCCCCAGCCCTTTTTTTTGTTGTTTTGTTTTAAAGATAGGGCCTTGCTGTGCAGTACAGGCTAGTCTTGAACTCATTATGGAGTCCAGGCTGGCCTCAAATTTGTGGCAATCCTCCTGCCTCAGCTTCCTACGCACTGGGATTACAGGCATGCACCACCATCCCTGGATTCATGCTGTATTTTTTCTTTTTCTTTCTTTCTTTCTTTTTTTTTTTTGGTACCAGGGATCCAACTTGGGTCCTTGCATTTGCGCACCAGGTGGCAAAACCACTGAGCTAAATCCCTGGCCTCATGCTGTATTTTTGTTGGCATGAATCTGCTCATTGCACATCTTCCCGTGATCTTCAATAAATGTAGATGCTTTTCTTTTATCATTGGATGTATGTTTGCAATTCTTTGCTTGTGGTACATAAAGGCCTAAAATCTATCTCCTAAATCCATCCCATGATATCAGTACCAGAAAATGTCCAGAATAGACAGTCCTTAGAGCTAGCATTGATTAGTGGTTGCCTATGGTTGAGTAGTATGGAGGTACAAGCCAGGAAGGGGGATGACTGCTCATAGGAATGCGTTTTCTTTTTTCAGGTGTTAAAAAAACTTCTAAAATTAAAAGGATCGTTGCACAACTCTATAATATGTTGAACATCATTGACCTGTATACTTTAAATGGGTGAACTTTAGCATGTACAAATCATATCTTAATAAAGGTACTTAAATGAAAAAAGATAGAAACCCAGTAGGAAAATGGCCCAATGTAAAGACGAAGTTCACAGAAGAGGTGAGGCAAATAAATGCAAAACATTTGGAAAAATACTCAGTATCATTCCGTATAATACTTTGCTGGGTGTGGTGGCTCATGCCTGTAGTCCCAGCACTTGGGGGGCTGAGGCAGGAGAATCACCATGATTTTGAGGCCAGCCTGTGCTGCATAGTGAATTCAAGCCAGCCTGAATTACATAACGAGACCCTGTCTCAAAAAACCAAGAAACAAAACACAAAAAAATTCTTTATAGGGCTGGGGATTTAGCTCAGTGGTTCTGCTGCCTGCCTCGCAAGCACAAGGTCCTGAGTTTGATCCTGGTACTGCAAACAAAACAAAACAAAAACAAAAACAAAGTCCTTATAATACAAATACAAATGAAAATAAATTGAAATACTATTCTTGAATAGGAGACTACTTGAACAAGGCACATCCACAAACATATTTACACACAGACAAACATACTCATGTATATACTATATGCTTATTTTTGTGAATAAGTAGGAGAGCATACAAGTGGTCATGGGAGTGCATGGGAGAATAGGTATAAGAAATACAGGTGGGAACAAGAACTGACAATCTGTTTTATGTAGTTTTTACTTTTAAACACAAAGTATTTCCATATTCAAAATTAAGTCAAATAGGAAAAAATAAAATTGAATACAGAAACAATTGACACAAACAGAAACAACTAAATATAATACCTACCCACACAGAAGAAATAATTAAAATAATTTTGGAACATAGAACATGATAACATTTTCCCAGACATACTTTAAAAGGCTAAATAAAACTGTATAAATATTATGAACTGCATTCAAAAAGTTATTATTAATAATATTGCTGGTCTTGTACTTAATTTTTTTTTTTGCTTTCTGACTATGACATTGCACTTAATTTTTTTTTTTGGTACCGGGGATCGAACTCAGGTCCTTCTGCTTATGAGGCAGGTGGTGGAACCACTGAGCTAAATCCCTGGCCCCTGCACTTAATTTTTTAACCGATAACAAAAACATAAAAGTTAGACATATTAATGGGATAATATGTAATGTCTGAGGTGCCGGAGATTTAGCTCAGTGTCACTGTGCCTGCCTTGCAAGCTCAAGATCATGAGTTTAATCCCTGGTACGAGAAAAAAAAAAAAGTAATGTTTGATACAATAAATTGTGTAATATTGTTGGTCTTGCACTTTTGAAATCATTCTTTGAATATTATGAAATAAATAAGGAAACATTAATGTTATTACCTATGGAACTATCAATATAAACTTGCTTTATATAAATATATACATATTCTAGTTCAGCAAACATTTACTGTGTATGTACTATATTTGTCAAGCATAGGAGACACAACAATGAATAATAAAGATCTAGTAGTCTCTACCATGGGGAAGCTGTTTTCTTCATGTAGTTTCTGCTTCTGGAAGATTCCTAAGAATTCTGTGTTGAAGTTTTTGATGGAAACATTTTTCTGATTCAAGAGTGGCTTGTTTCTCCTTTATTGAGGAAAAAGGATGCAACACTCTAGACCGGTGATGGTGAGTGAGACAAGTGGCCAAACTGTAACCTAGAACCCACTTATTTATTGCAAAATGTGAATACTGCAGTTAAACCTGAATACTGAGGTTTTAGTTTAGAAAAAACAACTCATACATTAACATCTTTTGTCTTAAAAGAAAAATAACATGTGTGCTATGGATTTGCCACCACTGCCCTAGACAGTTTAACTGCTGTGTTGTTAACCATTACCTGTAAGATCCTTTCCATGGTGGGGAGGAGTCTTTTTCTGATGTCCCTTTCAGAAGATGAGTCCCCTGGATTTCAAATCATGAATGGGTTGTTTCTGAAGGATGCTTTAGTCCAGCTACTTATATCTGCTAATAAAACTGAGTATATAATTCTACTTGTGTGAAGTATAGAGTGACATCAAATGCATGGAGACAGAAGATAGCATAGTGGTTGCCAGGGGCTGGAAGGAGGGAGAAAACAGGAAGGTAGGGTCTAATGGGTAGAGTTTCAGTTTTGCAAGATGAGCCCCTCCTAGGGCTGGGGATTTAGCTCAGTGGTTTCACTGCCTGCTGTGCAAGTGCAAGGACCCGAGTTCGATCCCCCGTACCAAAAAAAAAAAAAAAAGATGAGCACCTCCTGGAGATAGATGGTGGTGACAGTGGTGCTGTAGTGTGAATGTATCTAATGTTACAGAACTGTATATTTAAAAATGACTAAACTGGACATGTTGGCACATGCTTGTAATCCCAGCACTTTGGGAAGCTGGGTCAAGAGAATCCAAGTTTGAGTCCTTCCTGGACAACTTAGTGAGACCCTGTCTAAAAAAAGGGAGGGGTAGGGCTATAACTTAGTGCAAAGGCCCTTGGTTCAATCCCCAGTTAAAAAAATAAAAAAAATTAAAATGCCACATTTATGTTATGTATATTTTACCATAAATTTAAAAATTCTCAGTGTATCCTATGAGGTGTTTACATATTTGACTATATCCACCAAAGTCTGTAATTGGAGGCAACATTCCAAGACTAGGTGCCTAGCTATCAGCAACTAGATTGAGAGTCAGTGGTTTAAATATCAGTCTGAAAACCTAAGAACCAGGAGCACTGGTGTCCAAGACAGAGGGCGTAGCTCAAGCAAAGAGAGTGAATTCACTTTTCCTCCACATTTTTGTCCTAGTCAGGCCCTCATTGAATTGGATAATCCTGCCTTCCCTGGTGAGAGTGATCTTAGTTTACTGATTGAAATGCTAACCTCTTCTGGAAACACCCTCACAGACACCTCCAGATTTAATGTTTTACTAGCTATCTGGCCATCCCTTACTTATCCTAGTCAAGTTAACACATAAAATTAATCATCACAGTTTCCACCTGTACTTTTCTAGTGCAAAATCTAATTTAACAAAGTCTTCCTAGATTTGTCAATTGAAAGGAGCACCCAAGTATATAAGTGATCACATTTAGTGCTCAGATCTTGTTTTCTAAATACCATTCATTACTAAGAGGACACAGGACTCTTGAGAAATATCTGATTCCAGCTTCAGAGCACTAAAACATACAAGGTGAGCCTGGTTCAAAAGCTTTCAAAGACTAAGGGAGCAGGGCTGGGGATTTAGCTCAGTGGTTCCGCCTCTGGCCTCGCAAGCGCAAAGACCCGACTTCGATCCCCAGTACCAAAAAAAAAAGAGATTCACCCTGTAGGTTACTTAGCAATCACAACAGGGAAAGCTTATCTTGAAGTAGAGAGATCTAGCAGTTACCACTTTATCTAGTTGGCCAAATGTAGCAGTGGACAAGCTGACATTGTATTTTTCTATATGTGATACAGTGTGCATACACTGTCACACCTGAGACATCCTTGTCACAATAACTAACATGAATTTAAGCAAGCCTTACATGCTTAAATTTCAGTTTATTGCAGGGTTTCTCATCTCAGTATTTTGGGCCAGAGAATTCTATGTTGATGTTCACCGTATTGTGCACTGTAGGAAGTTTATAGGCATCTGTAGGCTCTGTCCACTAGATGCTAGTGGCACCTCCTCTCCTGTTCCATTCTAACAACTTAAAGTGTCTCCAAACCTTTAAGTATCCTCCAGGGGCAAGATCTATTTTGGTTGAGTTCACAGATTTATAGAAAATATAGAGCATAGAATAAAAAGTTAAATAGCACCGTGAAGAAATAATTAGACAAATCTAGAATGTGAGACATTTTACAAGACAACTAGCCAGGGTTGGGACTGTTACAGATTTAAAGAAAATAAAGAGATGTTATAACTTAATGCAATGCAAGAATCCTGTTTAGATCCTGGTTAAGAGCAAAACAGCTATCAAAGACATTCTGGGATAATTGGAGAAAATTGAATGTGGACCAAATATTAGATGGTGTTATGACTTGTATCTAGAATGTCCCCCCAAAGCCTCATGAACTCATGGGTGGGGCTTTTCAGAGTTGGCTGGATCTAGGGTGTGAGATACTGAGATTAAGGATGTGTGGTACTAAATTATCCCACTAATTGGAATTAGCATAGTTCTGAGTGTGGGTAATGGAGACCCCACCCTGGGTGTTAATAAATGTATAGCCTGGATGGACTATAAAGGGAGAGAAGGAAGGCAGGCTTGTTGTTGCTGCTGTCTTCTGCCTGCCTTGTCATGGACTGTTTCTCCTCTGTCATGCCCCTCTGCCATACCACACTGCCTTGGAGCCAGCTGACTATGGACTGAAACCTGTACACACTGTGAACTGAAATAAACCTTTCCTCCTTTAACTTGTGTGTTGGGCATTTTGTCTCAGCAAAGAGAACAGTAACTCAATACAGACTTTGGAACCAGGAAGGTCATTGCTGTGACATTATCTGGTCATGTGGATCAGGAGCCTTTGGAATTGATTTCCAGGAAAAGTTTGGAAAGTTTTGGAGATGCCTACTGAAGAAGGAGCTCTGGAATGCTGTAAACTGAACTTGATGGGAGATTCTGGTTAGAGCTCAGAAAACCAGAATGCTGATAGAAATGCATCCAGTTAGATTTAAATTTTTGGTTTTTTTAGGTTTTTTTGGTACTGGGGATCGAACTCAGGACCTTGCGCTTGCAAGGCAGGTGCCGGAACCACTGAACTAAATCCCTGGCTAAAAATACATCCAGTTAAATACCAGGCTCAGGAGTTTTCAGTTAGGAAGAAGGACTGCATTGGCTTTTGGACTCCAGATCATGTGTGTTATGAAACTGTGCCATGGACTCTTTTCAGAGGACCAAAAAAAGAGGAATTAAAATGGTTGCCTAAAGCATTGACAAGTGCAAAGTTGGAGTCTGACTGATAGGGGGAAGCCAAGTGTATCTGGCTGCCAAATGGGACTGTTAGAAAGCACCTTACAGAGGGGTCAGTGAGAAATAGTTGCCTCATCTAGTGGTGGATCAAGGTTGCAAAACAGAGTGGAGATTGAGGACAAGCTGAGAACTTTCAAGAAACTTTGCTACATATTTTACAGTGGCTTCTAAATCTCTTGTAGATTCCCCCTTTTTTTCCTTATATTCTTTTATTGGTACATTTTAGGTATACAATACATTTACATTTATCATTGGCTGTTTGTACCTGTACGTGTTGTGTCTTGGTTCTAATTTTTTTCCCCATTACCTGTGTGCCCTTCACACCCTCCTCCCTTAGATTCCCTGTTTGGTTAACTGTAGCCTGGAGCCATAAAGGGAAGGTAATGTTTCCCAGCTGAGCACATCTAATCTGCACTTATTTCCACTCAGAGCCACAGGTATGTAGTTCAAAGTTCAGGGTCTCCAGGTGGAACACAGCCTTGGTCTCTGTAGTGGATAATGCTGTTCATGATTCCATAATTCACAATTCCCTCTGCTCTATAACCAATGGAGTATCTTTTTTTTTTTTTGGTACTGGGGATCGAACTTGGGTCCTGAGCTTACACAGCAGGCGGTGAAACCACTGAGCTAAATCCCCAGCCCTATAACCAATGAACAATGGTAGAGTAGAAACAGAATAACTAATAAGATACAAAAGATGAAGAAAGCTGGCATTTGATTTCTCAAGAGCAACCTAGAAGCAGGAACAAGTTGTAACACTCTTTCAAAACACTGAGACACGGCTTCTACTTCTGGCTATTGTAGGGTACCTGGTCCCGGACTACTTCTCCCACTATGAATAAATAGAAAATTGGACAAAGTACATGGAACAATTATTTTAAGACATTGTTAACAGGAAGTAGGCTTTGGAGATAATAATCATCTCAAAACTGAGACACAGCTCAGACAAGGCATAACTTTCTGGTTCAAAGTGTCATTTATATTCCCTTGAAAACACTGTATTAGAATTATAGGCTATGTTAGCAATAGAGACATTAATATTGAAAGTGGTGATTTTATTGTGTTCTTCATGGGGCTCCTATCTTGTGGGTTAACAGGGCTTCTCCAGCACCCACCAACAAATTTTTATTTAGGAAAAAGAGGACACGAAGGTGGGGACACCCCATGCCTTTTAATGGCACAGTCGTCATGTCCCTAGTTACATGGCCAGATCTTGTGGGAAGGGAGGGAGGCTGGGTATCGCACTTTTGGGTGGGTGGCCATTCCCAGTTATAAGTCAGAAGTTCTCTTGTTAAAGGAACAAGTGGAGAATAGAGATTGTGAGACAGGTATCTTTTGTTACAAGCACCTTTCATGAAGGAAACATCAATAAGAAAAATAGGACCAAAAGAGAACCAACCTAAAGAGTAAAAAATGGGGTAGGCGAGAAAGAATGAAAAAGAAAAGCAGTTTTCCTCGATAGGAAATGAATTCAGCCTTAGGTACAAAACTGAGAAATCTGTGAAACTGATAATCCTTTCCATTTGTCATTTGTTTCTACTTATATTTTAAAATTCTATTAAATGTCACTTCTTAGATAACTTCATTTTGTTTATAGCTCTTTTGGCATGTACCATGCTATAACTTCCTCTAGGTCACTTCTGGGTTTGTAATTCAAGTTGACTCTAGGAGAGGCAAATAGTTAAGAGCTTGACTCTGATGTGTTTATTAGGGCTGCAGTTTGGTTGCTAAGTGGTAGCTGGGCTGGTACCGAGTCTTCCTAGGCCGGTAGCCCCAACTCTAGCGGGTCCTGCAGCCTTTCCTCTCCTGGGTCGGCTCGGTACAGTGGCCTCCTAGGCTCCCGGGACTGCGCGCCGCCCGTCTGCTCCTTCCGGGTCCTAGCGCCCTATGCTCCGCAGAGCCTCTGAGGGGCCCACGCGGTTCCACCGGACCACCTCCTTCCCCGCCCGCGTGGCAGGGGGCGGGGGGGGGGGGGTAAGGTCCCTAGCTCTTGATTGGCTGGAGCACAGGCGCTCCCCTTCTCCGCCCCCTTCGGCGAGGTGAGAGGTCAACGCTGCGCCGGTCGACCGGGGCGACAATGGCGGGGCTCTGGGCAGGCATCGTAGCCTTGGTCGCGGCCGGACGCCGCGGGCGGCAGCCTCCGCAACAGCTGATGCGGAGCGCGGCGCTGTGGACCCTGAAGGTGAGGAGCGCCGGGGCTCTCCGGGCCAGGACTTCAGTGGGCTTCCAGCCTCCCCCTCTCCACGGCCGCTGCCAGAGTGCGCCGGCCTGTCCCGCTTCCCAGTGGTTCCAAGAGCGACAGACGCGGCCCCTCTTGCCGGTACCCCTGGCCTGGATTGGGCCCGGGTGCGTTCTGCGCTCACTAATTCTCCATCCGGGAGTCTGCGCCAGAGAGGGCTGGGACCATGTCCCTCCTTGCCACCGGGGTTACTTCCGCGGATCCTGGAGGGCAGTGGCTTAAGGTAGTGAGTGGCCCACGCATGCAAGCACAAGTGGGTTTTCTGCAGTCCTTCAACACCTGATGGTTGTGGCGCAGTACCTGTGCACTGCCCGTGGCTAGATTCTAGTACCTTGCGGTATTGTACTTCCTTTGAGGCATTCCAAGATGTGTTTTAGAATCCTAACAGTTACTGTATTCTTTTGCCCCTTCCCAGCTTTGAAGAGACGCTGTGAATAGCTATTCAAGTAGAGTTAGGGTTATGAGTTTATCTTAAAGTATTATTCAATGTCAGAATCGCTGATAGATTTTACATGTGAGTTGAAAGCCGGCTTAGATTGTATGACTTCATAGTGTACTATGTGTGAAATGCATCCTGTGAGTTTATTTTTCCTTTCTGGGTAGTGGTTAGCCTGATTTGAAACACATTTCACCACTGTTCAGGTCAACATTTTAAGGGGTCCTATTGGCAGCTTGACCTACAGGTTGTTGTGTTTGTACCTCCTCATTCGTTTTCCCATTCATGTGGAATCTTATAAATCTCCCAGCATAGACTACCTGACCTATTTTAATAAGAAATTTAGAATTGGAAGACATTTTGAGATGGTCCTATCTTTAACTTTTTTGGGAGGGTGCTGGGGATGGAAGCCAAGGCCTCATGCATGTCTACCACTGAGCTATACCTGCAGACCCCAGGAGAAGGCAGTTGAGGCCTAAGTGGGCAGTGTGAGAGCTGGAGGTAATCATGCACCTGTATTTGCTTAGTGTCAGCTTCAGAATGCCCGCTCACACTGTTCTTTCTGTTGCCAAGCCAGTTTTTGTTCTTTTATCTTTATAATTCTGTTGTCTTTTAATCATTGTTGACCACATCAGTTGGAGTTGTAAGATAGGTGTTTATACCTGAGGCAGTATGTCCAAAGTCTATATTTTGGAGTCATATTTGTTAGACTTTGTATATTGGGTCACTTTGTTGGGCCTCAGCTTCTTACTAGCTATTATTTCTTAACAAATTTTATTGACTGCATCCTGTGGTCTAGCTATAGAGAATGAACATGATTTCTGGTCTCTTCAATATTTTAGTCTATTAATAGTGAGAGAGAAATAAGTGTAAAAATGCTAATGGGAAGAGATGCTAGTACTGTGGAGGGATTTGAGCAGGTCAAGACTATTTTTTTTTTTTTTCGGTACCAGGGATTGAACTCAGGACTTTGTGCTTGCCAGGCAGGTGCAGTGCCGCTGAGCCACATCCCCGGCCCTGGTCAAAAGTATTTTGAGCTCTGTTCCCTAGGTAACTGTTCTTGTGCTTTACTTAAATTTAATTTATTCAGTCCTCGCAATAGCGATAAGAAATCAAGGCACAAAGTATTATGTGACTTGTTCAAAACTATAGAGCTTTGGCAGACCTAGGATTTAGAACTCAAGAAGTAGTTCTTTTTTTTTTTTGGTTTTTTTTTTTGTACCAGGGATTGAACTCGGGACCTTTCGCTTTCGAGGCAGGCGGTGGAACCACTGAGCTAAATCCCTGGCCCTCAAGCAGTGGTTCTTATTGCTCTTTTTTTTTTGGTAGTACTGGGACTAAAACACTGGGACTGTATGTGCTACGCAAGTGCTCTACTTGAAGTACACCTCCAGACCCTAGAGAACTAGTGGTTTTAATTATACTATACTACCTAAGTTAAGGGAGTATTTCCTTTGGGAGTAAAAATTCCAACAAGATTTGAAGAATTAAGTGACCCTTTCTCTAGGCAAAGAGAAGTGATGGCTGTTATGAGAGAACAGCACATGCAAGAGTCCCATGGCCAGAGGGAAAGCAGGTTAGAAGACGTGAGAAAAGCCTACTGAAGCTCTGGTACAGAGACTATCAGTGGTGACAAACCTATGACATGCATGTTGTTTTTCTTTTTTAAACTAAAACCTTAGTATTCAGGTTTAACTGCAGTGTTGGCACTTTGCCATAAATAAGTGGTTTTTGGGTTGCAGTCTGGTTGCTCGTCTCTAAGAAGTTCGCCATCACCGGACTAGTTGATACTGGAGGTGGGCAGAGATTAGACTGTGGTGGGCTTTACTGATCCTGTTAGGAGGTTTGGTGTTTTCCTTAGAGCACTGGAAGTATTGGTGCTGGAGGTAGGAGGGACGACTCTGACGTTTTAAATTGGAGAGGCTAAGAGAGGAAGTTGTTACTGTTTTTATTGTTGTACACTTGTGCACTTACTGTGTAATATATAAACTTTTATGTTTCTATCTGGTTTCTTCCTTTTAATGTGTTTGGAGAGACTCCATCTTGCCTATTTGACACAATAAGTGCTGAATGTGTGACAGTAGAGTAGTATTATGTTTGTGCCCACAAAGAATTCCTCCTTGAAGTGGGAAGCATCTCTGAAGTTCACTGTCGCTCCTAGGGGAACTTGAGCTGCTTCTTAGCTTCTCTCCATGCTCCCCTTCTATGAGCTTGAAATGTGCTCTGCTGAATCTGTCTGAAGCAGAACCTTTTGAAGATTTTAACCCCTTTCATCCCTTTCTCCACTTTGCAAACCTGTTTGTTAGTTGTTGTGGAAGGCAGACAGCTAACTCTAGACTACTGTAGAGAATTCAGCCTCTTCTTAGTCAGTTGACAGAGTTTGTTTATTTTTAGGATATATGTAGTATTTGCCTTTTAGTCTTTACTTGTTTTATACATCAGCTTTGAAAATATATTTTATTTAAATAGCTAGTTTCTTCTAACTACATTCAGTGGCTAGGGGATGTTGGTTTTATGGTAATTGCTACAATTTATTGAACTTTTATATGCCATATATGGCTTTCACGTTATCTTTTATCCATGTAACAACTAAGGTCAAAATCCCAATTTTACAGAAGAGGAAACAGAGTTCAGCAGTTAAGTAATGTGAGAGCACAATTGCCCGAGGTAGAATGTGAACTTTGGATAGTGTATTTCCAAAGCCTTGTTTTTCCAGTTATACATTGTTTCTGATTTGATTAACAGTCTCATTGTGTGGTGTGTTCACACAGTTTGAAGCCTTAAGCTATAGGTTCCTTAACATTCATGGTTAGCTTGTAATCTGTAAACATGGAAAAGAATGTTTAAGCATGTCTCAGTGCTTTAGAAATGCCCAGATGAAAATCTTTCTAATATGTTGAGAAATTTTTGACAAATCACTTGGAAAAAAACCAAACAGATTTCTAGGGTTATTACATAAATCAGTTTCTGGTGTGGTAAAATATTTATAGATAACTATATATAAATGGAGGTATATCTTAGTAGGAGAGCACCTGTGTTTCTACTTTTCTGGATTTCATTCGGTTCTTTTTTTTATTCGTAAATTCTTTTATTGGTACATTTTAGGTGTACAATATAAAATCAGGACTTTTCTTTTTTTGTGTGTGTGTGTGGTATTGGGGATTGAACTCACGACCTTGTGCTTTCATTTTGTTTTTAAAGAGGTTCAGCATAGGGGTAAAAATTGTAATATCCCTTTTCTGAATAAGGGGTTGGTTGATCAAGAGAGTGAAGGAAATGGAGTTGTTGAAATGATTCCAGAATGTGGCTAAGTGGGAAAACATAGATGCGCATGTGGTATTTGAACAGAAAACTGATTCAGACTAGGATTCCAGACTAAAGGAAGGCCAAGGCAGAAGCTAAGAGATTGGTTGCATTTGGTATAATTAGGAGGGATGTGGCCAGTGTGGTTGGAGTGAAGAGTGTGAGAAGGGTGCTGAGAGATGAGGCAGGACAGAGTCGTGTGGGTACTTGTACCCAGAGCTTATCTAATCGCGGAAGTCCAGTTGTCTGGTTTGAAGCAATTGAGTTTATGTTTTGTGTGTTAAATGTCTTCGTAGAGGTGAAGAGAGTGGAGTCAGGGAGACTGTTCGGGAGGCTGTTGAAGGAGTCCAAGCTATGAATGATGGCACTTCATGATAGGGTGGTAGCATTGGACATAAAAAGAATATATTATATGAGTTCATTTATATGAGATCTCCAGAATAGACAGATACATAGAGACAAAAAGATTAGTGGGTGCTGGAGACTGGGAGGAGAGAGGATGGGTGTCTATTAAGTTATGGGGTTTCTTTCTGGGGTGATTAAAAATGTTCTAGAATCAGTACTGGTGATAGATAGTTCCATACCTTGAGTTGTAGATGTATTTTAAAGGAGTAAATTTTATTAAAAAATGACTCAAGTAATTTTCCTAAGTTCCTGAGTATGGCAGCATCTTAGAGATAGGGAAGAGCTGAGGCTTGGGAGAGGAGATCAAGATAATAGTTACAAAAAGGGACTGTTTTAATTGCATTATGAGACAGAGGGTTGGTTGGTGTTGTTGTTTGTGTGGTCATGTAATGGGTGCAGAGAAGAGAAAATGAGAAACCATCATTCTAAGGTTAATAGAAGATTCTGGAGTTGTTAAAAATGCAGAGGAGGTGAAAAGCTGTCTTCATATGCATTATCTCATTAAATCATCAAACTATCTTCAAATGATTCACATTTTTAGGGCTGCGGTATAGAGCAGTTGAGTAATTTGTCCAAGTTCACATGATTAAGTGGTCCATTTAGGATTCACACTCGTATTTGTCATCAATACCTTTATCACACTTTAATAAACAGAGTAAGAGGGAGAAGGGACACATTTTTTCTTCCTTCTCTTTCTTCCTCCTTTCCTTCCTTTCACTGGGGATTGCATCCAAGGCCTTGGGCATGCTAGGCAAGCATTCTACCTCTGAGCTACATCCCTAGGCATTTTAATTTTTTTTTTTTTTTTTTTTTTGGTACCGGGGATTGAACTCAGGACCTTGCACTTGTGAGGCAGGCGCTGGAACCACTGAGGTAAATCCCCGACCCTCATTTTAATTTTTTTGAGACAGGGTCTCACTAAGTTGCCCAGTCTGATCTTGAATTTATTACCCTCCTGCCTCAGCATTCCAAACAGTTGGGATTACATGAGAATGACATTATACATGGCTAGAAAGGGCATATTTCTATCTTTTGGGCACAAAAAGTAGTTCAGTGTCTGTAGAAGTTATGGAAAAAAGGGAAGCATTAAGCCATATTGCTGTCCCGGTTTAATAGTAAGGAACTTTAGTTCATTAGGATAAACAAATCTTGTGTTAGCACTGTATGGGATAGAATATACTATATAAAGCAACTAGCAGTGTAAGAAATAACTTGTTACTTGTTTTACAAAAAATGTGGAGATAGTCCCCTTATAGTTGGGTGCTATCCACCTGGTACTTTGTGGGAGATAAGGCTGCATAAAAACAGTTCCATGAAGGTGGGTGGTCTGTTCCTTGGATTAAAAGCATCACCAGGGCTTTTGTGCAGGTGGTGGTCAAAAAGAGGGAAGAAAACAGGATAGGGCAGGGGAGAAAGGTAAGCTATTGAGCAGTTCTGGTCCTACCTCCTGGGTGCCTAGAGCAGTGTTCTCAAAGTTCGGCACCCTAGCCAGCAGCAACAGCACTGCCTGGGAGTGTGGGAGAGGCTTGCGCAGCAGCACACCCAGATCTGTCAGGTACAGCAGGTGTGTGTGAGAGGAACTCAGCAGTCTCTTAACGAGTCCTTCGGGTGATCTGATGCAGAGTGAAGTTTGAGACCTACTGCATAGGTCAGTGCCATCCAGTAGAAATAATGTATGAGGTGAGCTCAAAGGTAATATTTTTCAGCATTCATCATATTAACTAACAGTCAAAAGAGATGACATTAATATTAATAATATGTTGTCTTTAACCTAATTCATTCAAAATTTTATTTTAACATGTAAATGTAAACATTTTCTAATGAATCTTTCACATTTTTTTGGTCTGTCAAAGGAAGAAAACAATAATTTAAAGATCTTAATTGATTTTTTGATTTTTAGAACTGGGAAGCATTTTATTCCATAAAATAGAATAAATGTTTCCATTAATAGACAAGACTTTGATTTTAGAGACAGAAAAGGGGTGAGTAAAACACAAGCAAGAAATGAAAAATGAATCAGTCCTTTGAAAGTTGCTTTCCTTGTAAGGTGGAGACAGGGAGACAGATAATGGAAAAATACACAACTGATTGGTTAACCTCAGGTCACATCAGGTTATCTTTCTTGGGGATTAAGTCCAGAGAACGTCATTATTATGCCATTTAAAACTGGCCTATGTGGGCTGGGGATTTAGGTCAGTGGCTCTGTGCAAGGTCCTGAGTTCGATTGCCAGTTCCAAAACAAAACAAAACAAAAAACTGGCCTGTTTGGGAATTGCTGGTTATCTCTTTGATGCTAATTTCCAGGAAGGTTGGATAAACAGCTTAGTTGTAACTTAGATCTTGAACTTGAGCTTGAGTGACTTTAAGCCTTTCCATTGGGGCTTAGTTGAGGAGCTTAGTCTGAAACACTGGCCACTTGTGACTTCTATGTAGCAGGTACTGAGTCTTCAAAATCAGGTGTATCATTTACGCTTAGAGCATATCTGAATTTGGTCTGTTGGGAATTAGGCTGCAGGTGGACAAGCAGTACTGGGAGTATCAACTGTGCTACTGAATCGGCTCTGCCATGACCAGGGAGACTGACCCTCTGAACCTGGTGCTAGTCCTTGGCTCTGGGCCGGTGGGGTCAGCCTCCAGCCCTGAGGAAGATCTTCTGTGTGAGTAAGGGAAGTGGCTTCACCAAGGGGCAGGGGTGATCCATGAATCCTGGATTCTGACCTGGGGAAGCCACACTGCTAGGCGGGGAGGGTCTGTGTGAAGCATGGTGGGAGTGGTGTAGTTTTCCAGCTGGCCTCGTTTCCTTAGTATGGAGGCATGAGCCCAATCCCTCCCAAGTAATAGGTATTCATCTTAGATCTGGGCACAGTGAAGGCTGCTGAGTTCCCAAAGACTAAGCAGTCAAGCCCTGAAAGAAAACCTGTACTCAGATGGCAAGTCCTTGGAAGGTCACTCTCTGGTCTGTTAAAGTGCTGAAATCAAGACTCATCTGATGCTTCTGAGTTGTGGGTCATGAAACATGAATGAGAGGAACTTCCTTTGCCTGCAGATTTATTTGTGTAGTTTGAGAGGCATGAAGAGGCTTCTTAAGCAGAACTTAAAAAGTACAGCAAAAAGAGTGGCAGCCCTTAAGAGAGAGGCACATAGTGGTCTGGAGTTGGGGTTTTTATGTGGTCTTAGGCATATCCTCAAGATGGGGGATCTAAACTAGGTTTACTGGCCCACACCTGTAATCCCAGCACACCGGGAGGCTGAGGCAGGAGCATTGCAAATTCTGGATAGGGTCAGAGGAAGTCCCCCAAAGTGGAGACTCACTCCATCAATGGAGCAGCTTGCAGGTTTGCTGACTTCCATGACAGAAAAAAAATTTTCAGAAGGTGTCAGTAAAAGGCATAAAGAACAAAAAGCACAAACCTGAGAATAGAGTTCCTTGCAAATTTAGAGATGATGCATTAACATATGTTTGTTTATTTTGACAAGATCATTTTATGGTTCCATTAACCCACAGTTTTGAGGCCATTTCTTCTTTGAACCTGTCAGAATTGTTTTAATAATGTTCACCTTCATGCCGCTGTGGATACATTGGGAGTTTTGGTTTTGGTAGAATTAATGTTTAAGTTTTTCGCCAATGGCTTTCCTAGTTTTGTCTGTAGCGAGGCCCCATCTTGAATGTGAAAGTGGAATGTGCTATTTAATCATATAAAAACACATTTGTTTTCCTGCTTGCACTGGCTAGAAGACATGCATTCAGTTTATCTAAAAGCTCTGCTATTTCCTCCCTTTCTTTTTGGCTAATAGTTACTGTATACTGAATAGAATATACGCAAGATTGTGCTAGGGACTTTATAATTCTCACTTAATCTTTATAGCAGCATTATGACCTAGATAAGTACTGTTATTATCCCCAGTTTGCAGATGAGGAAATTTCCCACGTACCTAGGAAATGCCAGGGTCAAGACTGGTCAGATCGGAGTGGAACAGATTAGAAGATGCAGAAACAACTCTAGACACACTCAGTCACCTCATCTTCGACAAAGGAGCCAAACACCCTCACTGGAGGAAAGACAGCCTCTTTAATAAATGGTGCTGGAAAAATTGGGTTTCAACTTGCCAAAGATTAAAACTAGATCTATATCTCTCACCATGCACTAAACTAAAATCAAAATGGATTAAAGACCTAAATATTACAACAGAAATGTTGAACTGGCTGGAACAGAGGTTAGGTGGAACTCTTGAAGACACTGGTGTAGGAAAAGATTTTATGAACAAAACCTCAGTTGCCTGTGAACTAGCACAAACAATCCACAAGTGGGATCTCTTACTAAAAAGCTTCTGCACAGCAAGAGAAACCACCAACAGTGTGAAGAGACAACCCACAATGTGGGAAAAAATTTTTTACCTGCTGTTCCTCAGACAAAAGTCTATCTAGAATCTATAAAGAACTTAAAAAAATCAGACCTCCCAAATTTAAAGACCTAATCCAAAAATGGGCATCTGAAATGAACAGACATTTCTCAAAGAAGTAGAAACAGCAAATAAACATATGAAAAAATGTTCAACATCACTGGTCATTCGAGAGATGCGGATGAAAACAATGCTAAGATTCCACCTCACCCCAGAAAGAATGGCTGCTATCAAGAAATCAACCAATAACAAATGTTGGTGGGTTGTGGGGAGAAAGGAACCCTTCTCCATTGTTGGTGGGAGTGCAGACTGGTGCAACCACTGTGGAAATCAGTATGGAGATACCTCAAAGAACTAGGGCTAGAGGTCCCATTTGACCCAGCTATTCCCCTGCTGGGTATCTTCCCCAAAGAATTAAAAGAATCATACCACAGTGATATATGTGCACCCATGTTTATAGCAGCACAATTCATGATAGCTAAAACTTGGAAGCAACCCGTTTGCCCATCAACTGGAGACTGGATAAAGAAAATGTGTTTTTTTTAGAAAATGGAGTATTACTCAGCCATAAAGAACAAGAAGTTAGAGATATTTATAGCTAAATGGATGCACATTGAGGCGATGCTCTTAAGTGAAATAAATAGGGCACACGTGTAAATACTGAATAGTTTCTCTGGTGTGAGAAACTGAAAATGTAAATAAGGATCACAAGGTAGAATAGATAATGTGAAATAGGAAAAAAAGATGCAAAGGGGAAGTGGAAGTGGAAGGGGTAGGGGAAAAGAAAGAAGGGAATGGAATTAACAAGAGAAAAAAAATGGAAACAAAGTCTTTGTAGGTAGGGAGTGGTGGAGGGGTTGAAGAGAGGGCAGGTAAATGAGGAAAAAATAAGAACCAAGATGGATTATGTGAAGGTGCAAATTCCCAATGATGAATGTCATTATATTGTACACCTAAAATGTACCAAAAAAACCACCTCTGGTCAGTTTGGATCTCTGTCAGTGCCAGGTCTCTTAATGACTGAGTTATTTACTCTGATGATAACTTCTGAAAGTTCTGGTATAATTTTAAGAAAGGAGAAAGCTGAGTGCTTATATTTAGTTTTTGTGTGATACTTTACTTTTTTTCACACTTTATTATTTGTAAAGACTCATTTGATCCTTTTTTTTCCCCCCGGATCCGGAGGGTTTTATTATTTTTCCCATATAAATTACACAAGAACTTTATAAAATGGTACACAGAAAACACCTTATAAGTGTATAATTTAAACCTTCCCCTCATCTGATCCTTTTAACAAGTCTGTTGGAAAGCTGGGAGGTGTCACTACCTACATTTTTTAGATGGAAACTGGGTGGGACCCAGAGAAATGATTTGCTATGAAGTAGTAGAAGTAAGAGTTGGCCCAGGTCTTGTGACTCTTAAGTGTCAAACCATTTCTTATGGGCCATACTATCAGCAGGCAGTTCTTTTAAAAGTGTGGAAAATATCCAAATAGTCTTTCTTCCTGAGTAAGGGAACCTGACGGCAGTACGTTACTGGGAAGTAGTTTTGCATACTTTGACCTTTCTCCTTTTGGCTGTGATAGGCTTAACATTTGTTGTAAATGGAAATGATTATAGTTTTTCCTCAGAACTTTTGAGGCTAGGAAGATTCTTAAAAGCACTTTGGACTCAGCTTATAACCAGTTTGTTAATATGCTTAAAACAACAATGTAAAATTCTGTAAGAGTCCAAATTATTTAACTTGTTCCTTGCATTTAAAAAAGAAGTTTTATCTTGTGGGTTTTCAAAAGTTGTCTTATTTCTGACCTGGATTTTTTGCTTTTAAACTTCCATGCAGGTCTGCCAAAGTAGAGAAATAAGGCTTTATAAGAGGACTGCCTCCAAGCCAGTTAGGACTTACAGTGGTGAGACAGGAGATTAGAGTGTGGCAAAGCTGGCTGGGGAAGGAGGCCTGGCCTGTTAATTACAAGATCTCGGATACATGTGCAGAACAGTTCCCAAAGCCCAGTGGGTTGACTTCTCAAGAGAACTCCAGCAGGTTTTCAAGGGGATGGCCTAGGTCTCACCTCAGACTGAGGCGTGGGATCCCAGCACCCCCTCTCAGCACCCAGAAGTAGAAGTTCTCCTGGGTTTCCTTGAAATTTGGACAGTATAAAAGAAAGTCAGCCATGAGGAGCTGGTGCTGTCCTAATTTTTCACATTTCCCAGATGCAGCGTGTACTTTTATCTATGCTCTTATTACCCTCTTTATCTCTACTCGGCCCAAGCTTGCTCTGCAGAGCCAGTTTCTCCCCCATTCTTCACTTTTGCTTTCTTGAATAAACTGTGCCACTGCTCTTTGCTCATTTCATTCAATTCTTTGTTCGAGATGAGAAGAACCTGGAGTCTAACTCCAGAGGGAGAGGTGAGCGACCCTGAACCCAGTAATGTTTAGTTGGCCAATGACTTTTTAGAAGCAGGCTACCAATAACAGTGGGAAAGATTCAACCTTTTTTTTTTTTTTCCCTTGGCTAGTTGTTCTGCTTTTATGGTTCTGTCTGCTGTAATGATTTCTACTTCTAGTTACTGGCTAACTAGAGACATCTAAACTTTTAAAATCAGATGAGTATTTTTTGTTTTTCTTGCTGTACATGCATGCCAGGCAAGCACTCTGACACTGAGCTCCATCTGCCCGTATACTTTTTTTTTTTCTTTTGGTAATGGTGGCAAAATATAGCATGTTAGATATTCAGAGCCAGATATTTTTAAATAGTAATAAAATAATTAAAAAACCCACATTGCTCAGTTAGACATAGTGGTCCATCATCTATGTTGCCCAGATGTAACTTGAAATGGACATGACTTAGTTTTAACTGTGTGGTGTAGATGTTTTTAGGCTGTTTTTACATTCATAATTTTCTGAAAGTGAATATAGTGTACATTGATTCAGCTAATCTAAACATTCCTCAGAGTGTGGCTACTTAGAAATTTTGGAATCATCTTAGGACTGAGATTCTCTGGGCCAGGTTTGGCTTAGTCCCTTTTTTCATGATCCCAGCTAATGAGCTATAGAACTAACTAATCTATACAACCTGGGATGTTTATTTTGAAAGCTGGATAGAAACCGAATGCCTAATTCATAGTTGTTAAGGTTGATGTTACAACTGTTTCTGCATTTTTTATTTTTTATTTTTTTGTGGTACCAGGGATCGAACCCGGGTCCTTGCGCTTTCGAGGCAGGTGGTGGAACCACTGAGGTAAATCCCTGGCCCTTTTTTTCTTTCTTTTTGTGCATTTTGTTCTTTGTTGAATCTCAGTAGGTCAGCGGTGAGACCAGTGTTGTCATCGTTTTCTTGGACCCCTTATTCAATTCGTATGAACTTCAGTGTTTTTCAGTAAAGCATCCGAGGCTCTCGTGTACATGTACTGAGCTCTTGGATTTTGAACAGTTGTGGTCAAGGCCAGTAAGGGGCTTTAGAGGAAAGTCATCTGAGGTTTCATGTTCCAGCAGGGAGTAGAGGGGTTCAGGGGGGTTGCTCAGGTTATAGTTACACTCTTTATTTGATAGTGATTAAAGGTAGCTTTTTTTTTTTCCTTTTTCAAACAGCACTGGAGTTTGAACCCGAGCCCTGTGTATTGAGCTACATCCCCAGCCCATTTCTTATTTTTTCTTTTGAGACAGGGCCTCCTAAGTCACTTAGTTGCCCAGGTTGGGCTCGAACTTGTGATCCTTTGTCTCAGCATCCCAGAGTGTTGGGATTAAAGTCATGTGCACCTCACCTGGCTATGGTTAAGTCTTGTGATCATTAAAACCTATCCCTAGACAGCATGGGGGCGCACACCTGTAATCCTAGCACTTGGGAGGCTGAGGCAGGAGGATTGTCATGAGTTCAAAGGCCACCCTGAACTACATAGTGAGACCCTGTCTCAAAAAACAAAATACCCCCCCCCCCCAACAAATATCTATCCCTGTGACCTTTGAAAAACTAGGGCCTTGGGACTCAATTTTCTCATATAATTGAGATTAATAGTCTTTTTTTTTTTTTTTTTTTTTTTTGGGGTACTGGGGATCAAACTCGTGTCCATTGCGCTTGCGCAGCAGGTGGCGAAACCACTGAGCTAAATCCCCGGCCCAAGATTAATACTCTCGAACTCACAGAGATGTGAGATATTGAAATATGAGACATGGAATATGTGAGATATTCTTGGTCTTTAATAGGAACACAGTAAAGTTAATTTTCTTCATTAGCTCAGTGGTTCCGCCACCTGCCTCGCAAGCGCAAGGACCCGAGTTTGATCCCTGGTAACAAAAAAAAAAGAAAAAGTTGATTTTCTTCCCATTCTCAGTTTATTGTTTTACTTGCAGTGTAAAGGCTTTATTTTATAAAAGATATCTTTCATGTCTGTTACCTTCATTTTTGTATAGAGATTACATTTTGCAATTTGAGGCTTAATTGCTTACATCTTTTGAATTCATTTTAAAATGTTGTGATAAAAACATTGTTTCTTTTTTTTTGGTGCTGGGGATCAAACTCAGGACCTTGTGCTTTCAAGGCAGGTGGGGTGCCACTGAGCTAAATCCGTGGCTCCTGTCTGTTTCTTGTTTGAGTAATTATCCTCCTAGAAACTTCAAAGGGAGTTCTGTATTTGTTGCTTTTTGCTAGTTTTTAAAAATTTTCCTTCATTCTTGAGTCTAGCTTTACCAGTGACTACTGGATAAATTGTTTTCTTAAACCTTGGTTATAATTTTTATAAACATTTTCTTTCTTTCTTTTGTTCCCTCCATGGTATTGGGGATTGAATCCAGGACCTTGCATTGAGTTATGTCCCTAGCCATTTTCAGTTTTTATTTTGAGACAGGGTCTCACTAAGTTGCTAAGTTGCTCACACTGGGCTTGAACTTGTGGTCCTCCTGACTCAGCCTCCCAGAGTGTTGGGGTTATAGGCATGAATCACTATCCCCTACCGATTAGTCATTTTGTTAATGTTTTGAAGTGTTAAGACATACTTTCTCCACATTTATGATAAATTAGGAATAAACTTGATTATTTTGCATTTTTATCAAGCAAATTACTTTTGTGCCCCCCCAAAAATCATGCTGAAGACATTGCAAATAAAACACATTTTTATTATTTTGTGAACTGAAGCTCCTTCAAGGCAAGATTCTTCTTGTTTTGTATTTGATGAAGTTCTTTGTGGTAGGTGACATTTCTGACCATGCTCTATCAGTCTCATGTTCATAAAGAACTTTCTTTAGGTATGCTTGGGCCATTGGTTGTTTTGTTTTTTTTTTGTATTTTTCCTGGAGATTGTTCTGATGCTGTTGGTATTTCTTATGTGCCAAGAGGGTGAGTCTGCAGTTACAATTTCCCTTCCATAATTATGGTATGTTGCTTAGAACCACATATAGTGACTGATAAAACATTTTACCTGGAAGCAAACTGGAAGAAGTACCCTGAAAAAAATTTTTTATTTTTTTTGGTACCAGTGATCAAACTCAGGACCTTGCATTTGCGAGGCAGGCATGGCTCCACTGAGCTAAATCCCGGGCCTTGAAAAAATATTTTAAATCCACTTAAGCATTTATTTCACTTTCTTTTTCTTTTTTTTTTTATAGCATGGTCCACAATATTCAAGACAGTGCTCAATTGTGTCCCGTACTCTCAGTTCAGTGGGATATAATCCAAATGAAAAAGTAAGTATTTAAAAAAATACTCTCAATGGCTAGGTTATAATGATAAAACTTTCTTGTTTCTACACTGTGTGCAGTGGTCAGATTAAATTTTATTAATGCTGTGTAATTATTACTCTAGCATCGTAACTTTTCATATTCAATCTTTGCTCCATTTTGCATTGTCAGCCACAACCTAGCCTTTTAATTTTGTATTTATATCTATACCAAAAATTGAATACATTTAATGTTTCCCTTTTAGCAGAATAACTAGTATAACATTCATTCTTAAACACTAGGCAGATTCTGGAAGGTTTTGATTAAACTATTGATTTTTTGTTTTATTTAATATTAATCATTTGGATTTAAGGCAATAATGCATGTTGAAAATTTCTGGGCAAAGGAATTTCAGCTAAATCTTGATACATGAGAGTGCTTGTGTGCAGTTATATCACATTTCATCAATCCCAAAAGGGACTAGAAGTGGAGATCAGAAATAAAACATGGTATACTTGTAATGTCAGCATCAGAGAGGTCAGGGAAGAGTTTTGGTTAAGAAGAGACTGTTCAGCATGATTGTTATGAAAGTATAACCGGTAAGAGTTATTATTTGAGAAAGATTCATCTGAGATACCTTCTAAACCATCAGCTGAAGTGCATAAAACATGTTCCAGATTCTTCTGAATATGGAGGTTTAGAGAAAGAAAATCTACATTTATGCAGCCCTACAGAAATAATGTGAGATACAATGGCAGAGCACATATAAATTCAAAATTTTCTAATAGCCGTATTAAAAAAGTAAAAATAAACAGGTAACATTAATTTTTTTTTTTTTTTTGGTACTGGGGATTGAACTTGTCTTCGCACTTGTGCAGCAGGTGGCGAAACCACTAAGCTAAATCCCCAGCCCTCATTAATTTTAATAATATATTTAACTTAACACTTAAAATGTTTTTTTGATATACAACCAGTATAAGTATTGAGACACTTAGATCTTTTTTTTGAGACAGAGTCTCGCTATATAGCCCAGGCTGGCCTTGAACTCACTGTGTAACCCAGGCTGGCCTTGCACTTGCAGCAGTTCTCCTGCCTCAGCTTCCTAAGGGTAGAATTCCACCATGCCTGGGTTAGATTTTGTATTTTTGAATTAAGTCTTCTGAATCCAATGTATCTTTCATATTTTCTGGATCGACTTAGTTTGACTAGCCACAATTGAAATGCTCAGTATCCTCATGTGGTTAGTAGCTACTATCTTGGATAGTGCAGGTTTAGATGGATTAGCTATGAGTGAAATTTGCTGTTATGAAATCTATAATTTATAAACCACCAGAGGCAGTGTACTTTGAAATTCTTTTGTATATATGTTGGTACAGCTTGTATCGTGCTATAATCTAGAGGTAACCAGCGATCCTAATTAGGAACACTCATTTAAAAGAGGCCACAGTCTGTAGGAGGGACTATTACAAGTGGTTCAGTCACCTTTCTCCCTGTAATCACTGGTAGCCTTCCTCATTATAATTTGTGTTACAAAGGGGGTCTCATTGATAAAATTAGTAATATTCAAGATATGTGTATTGTCTGTTTTAGAGAACTTTTCAGATTTTGTGGAACAATACAACAATATTTGACCTTTTGTTCTTATTTTTATTTTTTATGTTTTTGGGGTTTTTTTTTGGTACTGGGGATCGAACTTGGGTCCTTGCTCTTGTGAGGCAGGCGGCGGAACCATTGAACTAAATCCCTGGCCCCTTATTTTTATTTACTTTTTGGTACCGGGGATCGAACTCGGAACCTTGTGCTTGCGAGGCAGGCACCAGAACCACTGAGCTAAATCCCTGCCCTGGAGCAGGTTTTAATATTCTTGTGCTTGCTGACAGAGTTTGGTTTGGGACTTAATTTTTTGCTGTAATCTCATAGTGAGGTTTCAGAAACAGCTGACTCACCTCCCATGTTGATGATCACTGCTGATCATTAAAAACTAAATGAATAAATATGCTTAGCTGCCTTGGTTTGGGACATTTAGAGATAGGAGAACCCTTGGATCCAGTAAGAGGGACTTACTTTGTTGCAAATATCTGAAACCAAACCTGTTTCCAGCTATCTTTGCCATCCGCCTTGTGGTGGACTTGCCTAAGGTAATTGTGGAGAAGTTGGATGGCTTTCCCAGTCAGTGATGGATGTTTTTTCTTACTTATTGATTAGCATGATCAGATCAAGTTGGTGGCCTCACCCTTTCCTTGATGGTGTTTAATTGAACTTTCTCCTTCCAGGGACACATTCTGTCTTGAAGCAAGCTATTCATCAAATACTGATCTGTTTTGTTTATGGTTATAGTCTGAAGTGTGACTTGACCTGCTCTTTGGCAATATGTATTTGGTATATAAATTGCTTCTCACCTGAACTTGTCATTGACCTTTCACATTTTATTAGTAATTTGTATCAAGTCACTGAAACAGGTGAAACTTAATCATTACCAATTTGAATTTAATGGTAATTTAGTTGAAACAATACCAATTTCATTGGACCTGAAGGTAGTGTGAGCCAGTACTACATATACTGCAGTATGGTTTTCATAATAATAATTTTAGGTGGCATTAATCATATACTGTTTGAAATTTACATCATTACTGCTTTGGTTATATTAAGTCATGGTATGCTCTGATGTGACTATCTGGGTGTGAACTTAGGCTTTACCACTAGTTAACTTTGTAAGTGACTTAGGTAAGTGAATGGGCCTCACCAATCCTGTTTGCCCATATGTAAAATGAGATATTATTAGAATTGACTTTTTAGACTATTATGAGTATAAATAAATATTGTCTAATAGATGGGTTAGTGTACAGAAAGGATTTGTTGCAGTGGATAGTATAGAGAAAGCATGTGCCCTAAGTATCAGCTGCTTAATATTATGCTTAACTCATTTTGCGCATTTGGACACTTAGGCTCAAAATCCCTTGATCGTAAGTGTAAGCTGGATGCAGTCTCAAGCCTGACCTTCTCTAGGACTGATGGACTTGCCCATTGTGATGTGCCCCTTCTTTGTTCAGTAAGTGACTCAGAATCTGGAGTTCTGCTGTTACGCCTCTACCAAGTACCCAGTGGATTGTGCCAACTCAGTCCTGTTGGTCTCTGGGTGGACTGAAGTGCCAGCTATGATTTTAGACCCCAGCAGTGAGGATCTAACCCTACACAGTGAAAAGAAGGAAAGAGAGAACATAGAGAATGGATTTTTAAAAAATAACTTAAAAAAATATACTGAGGAAACTTTGTATCCCTGAGACCATCATTAGCATAGTTACAGAGCCCCTGCTTTTGACGCCCCCACCCCCATCTCTTCTCATACCTGAGAGCCCTTCTGTCTTCAAGGATTCAGGCTTCTGATTTATAATTGTGGTTTCATTTTTTATTCCCTTTAGTGTGCCTTACTTACAGTTGTCTACTTATAGCATAAAGTCCTAGTTCCGTGTCATTTAAGTCTTTCCATCATCAGGGCTTTTTGTCCCATAGCTTTGTTTATTATTATAACTGCCATACATATTGGCTGATTGAGCCACATTAAAAATTCCTGGTATTTTTTGGTGCTACCCTTTTCTTTTAATGTTGCTGCCTTTTCACATCCAGTTCACACTTTCCTTTCTCTGTATCCAGCATTCTGGACACAGCTTTAGTACAACCCTTAACACAATTTGTTATGATTATGCTACATTGTCCACTTGATAGTTACCCATAATTGTTGATGCAGATGGGAAGTTTTAAAGTTGGTTTAACTGATCTGTGTTTATATTCTTTGTTATGCTTAGCTTATCTGGAAGAATATGCAAGAGATTGTTAACTGTGGTTGCCTTTTGGGCAGGCACTGAGTGTCATTTTAATACTTTTAAAATTCTTAGCTCTGTATGTCTGTGCTTTATTTAAAAGAAAGTTTTATGTCTAGAAGATTACTTGAGGATTGAGGGTATAGCTCAGTAGTTGGGTGCTGGGCTGGCATGTGTTGCCCTGGGTTCAATCCCAGCACTGCCCACCCCAAAGATTAATTGACATGAGCTTTATTGCCTTTATCCACTAATTAGTACAATATAAATAGCTCTGAACAGAGATCTATTGGGTATAAATATTTGTTTTGATACAGATTTTTTTCTAGTTAAGCAGATAGGGGCATACTCCTACATTCCTGACAGTAGTCTGGCATGTGGCCCAACAGGGTGACAGTAGCTATAGCTAATATATAACTGTATTGCATGCTGGACACTATTTAGAACAATGTAAGAGTGTTAACTCATACCAATCTCACAACCTCTTGTAGCAGATGCTCTTATTACCCTTTTATTATCAGGAAATGAGGGCCAAGAAAGACTCAGAAGAATATGTGGGAGTGTTAGGGTTCCATCCTGAGCAGTTTGGCCTTTGGAACAGAAAGTAGAATGGGATTCTTACTTAATCCTTATAATTTCATCATAATTTGTTATACATATTTTCTCTAACAGTTGCTTAATATATAACTTCTAGCAATGCTGTTTGTGGTGCTTTTATCAGATATAGTTTGTCAAACACTTCATAAAAGCTCAACATTTTACCAGGTGTGGTGGTGCACACCTGTAATCTAGTACTTGGGAGGCTGAGGCAGGAGGATTGCTTCTAGTTTAAGGCCAGCCTGGGCTACATAGTGACTTGAAGCCCAGTCTGGGATACATAGTGGGCCCCTGTCTCAAAAAAGCAGAAAACAGGGCTGGGGATTTAGCTCAGTGGTTCTGGCGCCTGCCTCACAAGCACAAGGTCCCAAGTTCGAACCTCAGTACCAAAAAAAAAACCAGAAACCCAAAACACAACAACAAAAAACTACAATTTTAAATGCAGTTCAAGAAAGTATAAGGACTTTATTATTAGCCTGTTGAGCATGACACTGGGTCCAGTGGACCCATCCCTTACTTTTCTACTGTAAATTCGTACTTTAGTGTAATAGTGGCTGCAGTCTTTTCCCTGAAGGATACAGCAAGCAATCTTTGTGTTTACCCACTTGATATGATGAACGGCAAGGTGTGTACATGTGTGCAAAAGCGGCAAAATGAGATTTTTACCCATGGTATGCTCTAACTGGTTTTGTATAAGAGTACCTGAGCATCATGGAGAGTCCTTTAGAGCAAACCACCCAAGGATATGTTAAAAAAAGTTTTCTTTTGATTTTTCTGGTAGAAGTAGCCCAGTTTAGTACAATGGCATGTGAAAAACCAGATTTGCAAGTTTTGGAGGAGGTCAAAAGTGAATAATCAGATTATTCATGCATGGATGATAAAGATGATCCATTCTGGTAAAATACATGTTTTCATAGCAGAAGAGTGGTGTGGGTGGATGATGATGATGATGATGATGATGATGATGATGATGACTTTGACATTGACCATGTGAGCCATAGTTTCTGTGACAGTGAAATGAAGCATGAATTGACTGATACAGACATGGGAAATGCAGACCTTCTTGATTCAGATGACAAAGCAAACAGCAATGTGAATACATATTTGACTAGTTGAAATGTTGCAAAATGGCCACCAACCAAATGAAATTATCCATTGTTAGAATCAGGTCTGAGAAGACAGTGAGGTCTTGGCAGGGATAAAATGTATTGGACAGAATGCCAGCACTGCCATTCAATGTTAGAAATTGTAACAGATGAAATGCTACAAGATGCTGTGAAATACACAAAGGCTGAAATGCAAAAAAAATCCTGTATCCAACAGTAGCTGTATTAACAAATGTGTTTATTATGACACCTCACTAGCTGAACTGAAAGCATTCGTAGGTCTGCTGTGCTTAGCAAGGATTTCTCATGGTAATTGCAGAAATGTAAAGGACTTATGGAAAAGCAATGGATCAAAATATGGCATAAAAACTTATGCCCTTGTAGATGCAAAGACTTATTATGCTTTCACTTTAGACTTTTATCCTGGAAATCAGCCAGCAGGTCTTTATTCGTATAGTAATAAACCCAATGATGTTGTGAACAGACTTGTTGCTCCCATTTCCTAAACTAATCAGAGTGTGACATTTGACAATTGGTTTACCAGTTTCTAATTGATGTTACATTTGCTAACAGCACAAGTTGACCAGCGCAGGAACTGTATGCACCATCATTTGGCAGAAATTCTAAATGAAATGTTGTAATTTCAAAACAATCTTTGGATTTCAGAAAGGTTTACATTGGCCTCATGTATGGCAAAGAAAAACAAACTGGTACTGCTAATGTCAACATTGCACCATAATGGAAATACTGATAGGCAAACCTTGACAAAATGGAAGCCTGAGATGGAAACTTTCTGCGACAAAACTAAAGGTGGAGTATTTGTTGTTGATGAATTATGCAGCAACTATGATGTCACTCGAAACATAAAGCATTGGCCAATGGTTGTGTTTTACTTGATCCTAAACCTGTGTGGCATAAATAGTTTGATAATAACAAATGCAAATATCATGGGGAAATTTTCTTACATGATTGGTACTGGAACTCATGAGTTCATTTACATCAGAGGAGAAACAAAATGTTTTTCCTTGGGGAACTATGCAAAAGAATTGTGGAGCACACTGGTGATAGGTGAACAGGCATTCACAGCATCACAAAAATTTACTACAACAACAGGAAAACCAGAAAGATGGCAACTGTGCCCTACAAGAAAGGACAGGAGAACAAAACATACATGCTGTCAGTGTAAGTGATACTTGTGTATGGAGCATCCAGTTGTCACATGTGAAGACTGCCTTGGGTGTGACAATTGAAGAAAAGATTATTTCTGTGGTAGACTTTTGTTTGTGTTTAATTGTAGTTCACATAGGTTTTTCTTTCTTTCTTTCTTTTTTTTTTTTTTGGTACTGAGGATTGAATTCAGGACCCTGTGCTTCTGAGGCAGGCACCGGAACCACTGAGCTAAACCCCCGGCCCTATTTCTGATGCTATCTTTTAGGTTTTGTAAGCAAGAAAACAGCTGATGTAAAAATGTTGATATCTATTCTGAGCACTCATTACATATTTGATATTTTATTTTATTGATATCTTATTTCCCTGTTAAGTTCATGTTATACAGTATAGTAGGAAGCTCTTCCAGAACAGAAAGAGAAGAGAGGTGACAAGACCTGCCACATTCAAAAAAAGCTAAGTACATGTGCTGTCAGTATAAGTGAGATATATTCATGGAACATGCAGTTGTCATGTGTGAAGACTGCTTTGGGTGTGACAATTCTTATTTTTGTTGTAGAGTTCCATTGGTATTTTCATTGTAGTTCATATAGGAATTTATTTTTGTAAGCGAGTACACAGCTGATGTGAAAATACAATATCTATTCTAAATGCACAATACATATTAAGAATTTAATACTTTATTTTATTGATATTTTATGTTCCTGTTGCATACACACTGTATAATAAGAAACTTCTGATAAAACAGCAAGACAACTGAGATGTCAAGTATATCCTACAAGGGCCAGGGATTTAGCTCAGTGATTCCACCGCCTGCCTCTCAAGCACAAGGTCCTGAGTTTGATCCCCAGTACCAAACCAAACCAAACCAAACCACAACAAAAAATAAGTATGTCCTACAAAAAGACCAGGAAAGCAAAATACATATGCCGTCAGTGTAAGCAATACATGTGAATGGAACATGCTGTTGTCATGTGTGGAGCCTGCCTTAGGTGTGATAATTGAAGTAAAGATTATTATTATTATTATTATTATTTTATTTTAGTTCTTTTATTGGTACATTTTAGGTATACAATTTGTTTACATTTATCATTGAGTATTTGTACCTATACATGATATATCTTGGTTCTTATTTTTTCCCCATTACCTGTGTGCCCTTCACCCCCTCCACCCTTCCCTATTTACATAGACATCTCCATTTTTTTTCTTTTCTCATAGTTTTTCTTTTCTCTCTTTTCCTTTCCCCTTCCCCTCCCTTCACCCCTTCGTCTTTGGACCTTTTTTTTGTATTTCAAATTATCAATTATTTATTTTAATCATTTTAACCCTTGTTTACACTATCAGTTTCTCACACTAGAGAAACTATTTGTTATTTACACATGTGTGTCCTATTTATTTCACTTAAAAGAGTATGGCCTCGATATGCATCCATTTAGCTATAAATGACTCTAGTTTTACATTCTTTATGGCTGAGTAGTACTCCGTTTTATAAAAAACCCACATTTTCTTTATCCAGTTTCCAGTTGATGGGCACTTGGGCTGCTTCCAAGCTTTAGCTATTACAAACTGTGCTGCTATAAACATGGGTGCACATATATCACTGTGGTATGATTCTTTTAATTCTTTTGGGAAGATCCCCAGCAGGGAAATAGCTGGGTCAAATGAGACTTCCAGTCCTAGTTCTTTGAGGTATCTCCATACTGATTTCCACAATGGTTGTACCAGTCTGCACTTCCACCAGCAATGGAGAAGGGTTCCTTTCTCCCCAAGATTATTTTTTTGTAAAGTGCTGTTGGTATTTTCACTGTAGTTCATATAAGAATTATTTGTGTTGTTCTTTTTTAGACTTTGTATACCAAAAAACAGTTGATGTTGAAAATTTTGATGCTTTTTTATAAACATTGAATAAATATTAAAAATTCAGTACTTTATTTTTATGATTTTTTTCTAAGTACTTATTGTTTAATATAATAAAACTCAAAATTAAAATTAATAATTCATCAACAGAAATATTCTAAAGAATAAACATGGGAATAGACCCATGTTTATGTGCCCTTATGACAAAGTTGGTGTTATGTTCTGTGGGTTAGGATATGCTTTCTGTTTAACAAGTATTTTCCTTGACTATTTGGATACAGAAAGGTAGACGTTTTCAGTCTCAGGGCTGAGGTGCCTGTAGATTATTTTAAGGGCCCATATGATCAAGCCTCTGAATGGATTAGGAGTTCACCAATTTTTAAGGCAGAGGCTGGTCTCAGGTCGGAGGAATAAGCCATGTGTGATGCAAATGTTAAACCAAGACTTGGAAAACCTTTTCCAATTCTGAGATTCTGGAATCTCAGGTGAAACTCTGCCTTGAGTTATATGAGTATTTTCATAAAGATCATACATAATTTTAACTTTTTTTTTAGAAATATAACTAAAACTTTTTTATAGTTAACTATACTTTATAATGCATCACCAATCCAGAAAAATTATGTACTTATATGCATTTCATCCAAATTACTTATAATTGTATAGGTGATGTGTGTGTGTGTATGTGTGTTTGTGGGTATGATTGTATGTTTTATAAAAGGGCTCAGCCTACAAAATTTTAGAATTGGAAAAAACCCCACTAAATCTCTTCCATTAGAAGTGCTGTATCTTTATATGTGGAAATCAAGACTTACAGAGATTGATTTGTTTAAAGTTAAATAAATGGGTCAATAATGGAACAGTTGGGCTTGGGATTTAGATTTCTAGACACACACTGGGTGCAACTACTGTTACTTAACCTCAGATGCTTCAAAATTTGATGGTTATTCAAATTTGACACTGTGGAAATGGGATAACCTGCTTGATCTGGACATCTCTGAATATAAAGGCACAGTTGATGTCTGTTCAGAGGTATGGAAGATTTGTGTAACCCAACAAAGACACATATACATTATACTTATTGGTCTATTTTTAGAAACACTTCAGGACACTTAGGATTTCCCAGAATTTAGAAAATAAGTTGTCAAGCAATTTTGCTTTTCTTTTCTTTCTTTAATGAGACAGGGTCCCACTGTATAACCCAGGCTGGTTCTGAACCCACAAACCTCCTGCCTCAGTCTCCTGAGTGGTGGAATACATGCATGTGCCACCACTCCTGGCCTGTTAAGCATTGTCTGGAGTTTTTTAGTGTTCTGGAATATTATTAGAAAATTTGCTTTTGTCAATAGAATTTATAGATACTCCTTAAATGCACTTATGATTACATTAACCTGGTCAACTGAGGCTTTAATAAAGTAATTGTAGGGCCAGATACTACCAAGAGGGTTTAGTTGCTTCCTGGTTATAATGAAAATATTAATTATAACATTTAATATTACTTTAGGAAGAAAATGTTTTTTAGGATCATATCCATTGTTAATTGTGATAAAACTTGCTGTTTTCTGGTTGCCAAGTAAGAGTAATGATTTCTAATTTTTTTTCTCCATTCAGACTTTTGATAAAATTCTTATTGCTAATAGAGGAGAAATTGCATGTAGGGTAAGTAGAATTTGAATCTTACTGCCAGTTTTACTCTATGAAATTTATTATTATTAAATCTCTTTAGGTATGAAATGGTGTTAACAGATAATGTTAATATATTTTAAATAGATTATTAAAACTTGCAAGAAGATGGGGATTAAGACGGTTGCCATCCACAGTGATGTTGATGCTAGTTCTGTAAGTATGTTTTTATTTAGTCTAAATAAAGACTCAATTTTGGGTCAGACAGAACAAAAATGAAATATTTATTTTTTACTTGGCCTGCAAAAGGCATATTCAATTTTTTAAACTATTTAATTGTTCACTTTTTATTAAGCTAAACAAAAGTATCAGCATGTCTCTATAAGTGTCTTAAGTATTTTTTTTTTCAAAGCTTTAAAAACTTTAGAGTAAACTAAAACATTGCCAGATTGGTTGTTGGTGAGCAAGTAGATTTAAGCAAAGCATGAGAAAATTGAATTCAAAGATTAATGAAATGTTTACACAATGCTCCCTTATGAGAGCTCTTTTCCCCAGCATAACTGCACTATCACTAAGGGAATGCTATAATTGTTTAACCTTTCCTAAATACATTAATGTGTTAAGCTGAAAGTTTGATAAATGAGAGATAGGCTGATGCTAATTGGACATGAACAAAAGAAGGTATAGCATAAAGCAGTGAATGATAAATAATTTTATTTGGCATTTTTAACACAGCAGGTTTTTTTTTTTTTTAGCAAAAATGAACTATGATTGAGTAGAAAAAATCCCTTGGGAAAAGAATGTAAATTATTGGAACCTTATGGAATGAAATATAAGTAGTTGTACTCTAAGTTACTGTTTTTTCATTCTTTCACACTACTTTTGATAGCTGGACATACTGGTAATATCAGCTTTTATGGAATAATAACTTAATATAAAGAGTTTTCAATTTGTGATCTTCAAATTTTGTTTTATTTAGAATTATGTCATTTTTCTGTTATTGTAACTTCCTTTTAAAAATAACAAAATGTAAACAGTTGCAAGCTAATTTTCTGTAAATGTGAAGTATACAATTTATTTGACAAGTGCATTTAAAATATTAGTCTTTTACCAAAAAGCAGTTAAATTTGTTTTGGTATGTACTATTTAATTTTTTTAAACATTGATTCTGGCGTCTTTGATAAAATTTAACTATGATGGTTTTAGTACTAATTTATATTCTTCACAGGGTACTTTTGATTGGTGAACCAAAGCATTTATCAACTTCAAATTCCTCTAGTGAAAAGTTTTTTAAAAGTCACCATGAATCTAATAATAGACTTAAAATTCATGCGTCTCATATATATATATATATATTCTCATTTTCATTGTATTAGCTCATAAAATATTTTTACCCATGAATAAATTGAGAGGGAAAAAATCTGAATTGTGGACAATCATTATTTTTATGTGAAGTCTAATAATAATCTTTCACTTATTTTTTTTTCCATATTTGTAAACTTTTTTTTCCCATATTAAAGTATAGCTCCCTAAGCTGTGTTCTCTTGGAGGTGACTCTTGGTATGGATAGTCAAAAGTCATTTATATTTCTGGTTTTTTTCCCCTGTGTACTTATATATTAGTATTGGTATTATAGAGTAATCCATTTATATAAGGTGTTGCCCTGAATAGTTCGGGTAACTTATCTATTTTTATATGTCTAGCTTTGTAGTCTGTGTTAGGGATAGTCACTTTCTAGATTGCAAAAACTAGTTTCAAAAGAATTACTGTAAGTTTCACATCTTTCTCATTCATACCTTTCCCAAAGCAGATTTGGTAAGTTTATTTTTTAAAGACTTTTAGCCATTTCAGACTGAAAGTTATAGTGAATGTATTAGAGATTATAATGTATAATTTAGAATATGATTAGCCAGGTCTCATAATGGAAGCATTTCATTCTTAGTCAGAACTCAATAGTAGGGCCAAAGTGATGATAGGTATCTGATTTCTGCTTCAGTAACAAGACTTAAAAAATGAATTTCCCTAATAGCATTTTTTGCTTCCTCAACACATGATCACAGAGATTTTTAGGTTATCTAAAGCAGCTTTATAATATCAATATGAAGAAATCATGCTATTCAGATGTATTATTATTGTCTGAATGTTTGTCTTTAAGAGGTGAACATTTTAAATGTAGTTTGAAGTTAAAAAAAAAAACCCTTGCATGCTTTATGTTAATTCTGTGAGTTGAAATGTAAATATTATTATAATTGGAAAATACTGTAATAATTGACTGTGACAGTTATTTATGTTAAAAACAAGTAAATTTTAGTTAATCAGGGAAAATGTTTAACAGTTACTACACAGTAAGTCATACAAACAAGGAAAGCCAGTGGTAAACAATTGAAGTTTAAGGGAAAAGAGTTGGCCGGTAAAGATGATGATGTAGCTCTGTTCTGTCAGTCCCCTTCCCTCAGTATATTCTTCAGAACAGTTGTTAGCATTCTTGGCTCTTCTCTTCTATATGAATTTTAGGATGAACTTGGAAAATTAGCTGTGTACCTCCATCCAACTCCCCCAACTTTTAGTTATTATGAACAAACCTTCCATAAACTTACTATACAAGTCTTTTTGTGAGCATACATTTTCATTTCTCTGGGTAAATACCTAGGAGGGAATTTCTGAGTCATTTTGTAGTTGTGGGGTTGGCACCTTTTTCTGTTTAGATAGTGAATATATTTCTGTCTGGAGTGTAAATATATTTTAGACTTTGCAGGCATTCATGTTGTCTGCTGCTGCTGCTGCTGCTGCTGCTGCTCCTGCTGCTCTTGCCCTTCCTCCTCCTCCTCCTCTTCTTGTTTCTCCACCATCTTCTCAACCCTTTAAAAATGTAAAAACTACTGTTAGCTTGAGGGCTGTACAAAATAGTCCTTGGATCAACTGTGGCCTGATTTGGGTGGGCATTATTATTCTGGACTTTGAAATAAATAAATGCATACCTAACTTTCTAACAAACTCTGTAACAGTTTTGTAGTACCCCATTATACTCCCAGCAAAGTGTTTGAAAGTTTAGGTTGCTGTGTTGTGTGCTTGTCAGCACTTGGTAGTATAGCTTCTTTTGATTTTTGCTATTTTAGTGCCTGTGAAGTGTTATGTCATTGTGATTTGTTTAGATTTTCTTGATGAATATTGATTTTGGATACCTTTTCATATTTTTTTGCCATTCATTTATATCCATTTTGAAGTGTTTATTCAAGTGTTTTTTTGTGAAAAAAATTAGAAGAGTAGTACAATAAATACCAGTATACCTTTCACCAGGATTAATAAGTCATTAACATTTTGGCATGTTTGCTTTTTATATCGGTATCATATATATATATTTATAATATATAAATATACATATTTATATTATAAAAATATATATAACACACATCAATATCATGTCTTTTTTCCTTCCTTTGCTTTTATAAGTTGAAAATAAGTTATAGATATTGTGACATTTCACCCCTAAATACTTCAGTATTGATCTCCCAGGAATAAAGGTGTTTCCTACTTACCTATAATATCTTATAAAACCTAAGGAAATATATACGTATCATATTCAAGTTTCCACAATCGCCCCTAAATAACTCTTACATTATTTTTCTTTTATCAAAGTTCACGAATTGTATCTGGCTATTAGGGTTTACTCTCTTAATCTGAAATGATGTTCTTCTCTCTCCTTTTTAAATTGGATTTTCATCCTCTTGATGTTTTGAGGACTCCAGCATAGTTGTCTTATACATATTCTGGATTATCTGATGATTTCCTCATGAATAGATTTGGGTTAAGTACTTTTTGACTAGGATTCTCCTTACTTCTTCGTGTATCATATCAAGAGGTTCCTATGTTGGGTGTTGGATTGGGTGTGCTAAGTTTTTTTTTCTCTTTCTTTGGTACCAGGAATCGAACTCAGGGCCTTGAGCTTGCTATGCAGTGGCTGCACTGCTGAGCAATGTCTCTGGCCCTGGTTATGCTAGGTTTGATCATTTGGTTTTATCAGATTTTTTCATGATAATGGTGTATTTTTCCTTTTTATTTAGTCATTTCTAAGGTGAATCTTTGAGTCTTACATTTTTGTATTAATGAAAATTGCCTGACTTGATGATTACTTTGGTTGCATTTATCTTCTTTGCTGTCAGTTGAGAAATCTGTTTTCAGCTCCATTTTGAATCTGCCTGTATGTTTTATGTATTTTCTTAAGTATTTTGAATTCTTTCACCTTGTACTCATTTTTAGTATACTTTTTCTTTGAAATTTTTAAAAAATTTTTTGGTACTGAGAATCGAACTTGGGACCTTGCGCTTTTAAGGCAGGTGGCAGAGCCACTGAACTAAATCCTCGGCCCTTAGTATACTTATTTAAAGACTCTAGTACTGTATATCTTTATCTTAGTTTGAGTTCCTAGGTGTCTGGTTCTACTCTTGACTTTTCTGCATGATGGATTGTTTCTTTGTATTTTTAGATTTTGACTAGTGACCTTCTATTTGATATTTCTTGTTGAGTTTCAAGATGGTTAGGTTGCAAAAATGGCTTGATTGCATGAGTGTTGTATTTGCTCTCTCAGGGTTTCCAGGGTATGGCTGATCTGGGACTTAACTTTTATATTTCTTGGTATCCATTGTTTGGTTTTGGTATCAGAGTGATCCTGGCCTCATAAAGTACCTGAATTATGAGGATAATGAGAAGAGCAAAATGAAAATACACATACAGACACCCACTTACCCTTACCTGTTGAATGTACCTGTGGTTTCTGATCTCCAGAGGAGACTTTATTCTTACTTTGGACCACAGAGATACTGGTAAAAATTACTTGTCTTTTCACTGTGTAGTAGGTTGATTCCTTGGGTCCTGTCCTTCACTGAGAATAATGTGATGCCCTTACTTCAAATATCCTGGCCTTGTATAGGAAGTTTTCCTTTAAATTTTCAGCTCACACAGGGTCTGACTCCTTTCTCAGAGTTGGAACTCAGTTCTCTAGGTAATTGAGATTCTCACTCTCCAAGATTAACTGGTATCTGCTCTTGTGGTTGGAATCTGGTTTTTAGCTTTCTCTTTGTTTTCTATCCCTGGACATTGTAGTTTCTTGTCAGCCAAGCTATACATTTAAAGGATGTTTCTTATATTTAGGATTTTAGGTGTTTCTGGGGAGGATTGACAGGTAGTCTAGTTGGCTTATTGTTGAAATATCTTAGAATAGTATGACCTCTTATTCTTTGTTGGGGAAGTTCTCTTACTTTATTTGCAAGATAAAGACTGACCTAGTGCAGCCTTGAAATCAGGCTTTCCCCAGTAAAACTGTTCATAGGCAGTTATGAGAGTAGAGGAACCATATCTAGGGGCTGAGGCCAGAGGCCAGCAGTGTGAAGTCCTCCAGTGGGAAATGGTCAGGGCAGGAAAAAGCAAATGAGAGCTAAGCCTCTTATTAAGTCACAAGTTGTTTTTTATGTTTCATTTTCCAGGCTCTCGGAAAACATACTCATTATTCTTTGAAAAGATTTGTGGATAATGGTTTATGAAGGCAGTCCTAGAGTAACACAGTATTTAACTGAGATTTTGATTAAGATTGCATTGTCTATCGGTCAGTTTGGGGAGTATAGCCATCTCAACATTTAAAAAATTTTCTTATCTGTGAACGTGTGATATCTTTCCTTATTTATATTATTTTAATTTCTTTCAACAGTGTTTTTAGTTTTGAGAATATATTTTCCACTTTGTTTTATTCATTTATAAGTACAGTATTCTTTTTTGATGCTATTATAAGTAATTTTCTTAATTTCCATTTTTGTTAATTGGAAATGTACAGAAATAGTTGTTTTCTGTGTAATGATTTTATATCCTCCTACTTTGCTGAACTTGTTTGCTCTAATAATTTTTAGTAGAGTCTGTATGATTCTCTACAAGATCATGTCCTGTATGAAAAAAGATAGTTTTACTTGTTTCTATTTGTATAATTTTTACTTCATGTTCTTGCCTAATTTTCCTGGCTTTAACTTCCTATGAAGAATCAAAGCGACATGAGCAGACATCCTTGTCTTATTCCTCATTTTAGGGGCCAAGCATTCACTATTTCATTATTAAGTTTGATTTACACCCTAGGATTTTTATTGACAGGTAGAGGAAATTTCTTTCTATTCCCATATTGAGTGGCTTTTATCATCAGCCAGTGGTAGAGTTTTTCAAATACTTTTTTTTTTTTTGGTATCTGCTGAGATCATATGTTTTTTGTCTTTTATTTTTCTGATATAATGTATTATAGTAATTGATTTTTGGGTATTAAATCAATCTTGCATTCTTGGGATATTCTATTTGGTTATGTTGTTTCTGGATTCAGTTTGCTAGTATTTTGTTGAGTTTGTGTCTTTTTTTTTGTATTAGGGTTTAAACTCAGGGCTTTTTCATTGAGCTGTAACTTTGGCCCTTAAAAATGTAAAAAAAAAAATTCTATTTGGACACAGGGTCTTACGAAGTCACTGAGTTGCCAGGCTATGCTTGAACTTGATCCTCCTGCCTCAGTCTCAGAGTGCTGGGATTATAGATCCGTGCCACCATGCCTTGCTTTTGTGTCCATATTTCTGAGACATACTGGTCTGTAGATTTCTATTCTTGTGATATCATTGTTTAGTTTTGGTGTTAGGGTGATCCTGGCCTCATAAGTTGGAAAGTTTTTTCTGCTCTTCTCTTTTGGGAAAGCATTTGTGAACTATTGATCTCCTTTTTAAAAGTTTGGTAGAATTTACCAGTGAAGCCATCTGGGTCTGGGCTTCTCTGCGTATAGTTTTTTGGTTACTAATACTCTCTTCTCGTTATAGATTTACTCAGATTTTTTTCTTTCCTCTGTAGTCAGTGTTTGTAGTTTGCATGTAAGAGTTTATCTGCTTCATCTAATTTATATAGTTTATTGATATAATGGTATTTACAATATTTCTCTGTCTTTTTTTTTTTTTTTTGGTACTGGGGATTGAACTGGGGTACTTGCGCTTCTTGTCATTTTTATTCCCATAAAATAGGTAGTAATGTCTCCTTCTTAGTTCCTGAGTTTAGACATTTGAGTATATTTTTGGTTGTCTTTAGGCTTCTGTAATGTAATACCATACACTGGGCAGCTTATAATCAATAGAAATTTGTTTCTTATTGTTCTGGAGGCTGGGAAGTTAAGATAAGGGCACCATCAGATTTGGTCTCTGGTGAGGGTTCCCTTTCTTGTTCATAGATGAAAATTTCTAGCTGTGTCCTCACAGGGTGGAAGGGGTGAGGACCTGTCTTAGTTACTTTTCTCTTTGCTGAGACAAAATACCTAACACTCAGTTAAAGGAGGAAAAATTCATTTATCTCACAGTTTGTATAAGCTTCAGTTTGTAGTTGGCTGGCTCCAGGGCAGAGTGGGGACATTAAGGAACATGGTAGAGGAGAAACAGTTCATGGAAGGCAGGAAGGAAACAAAGCAGTGAAGTAGCAAGCAGCGAGATGATAGCAGCCCCTCTTTCTGTCCTTTATATTCTATCCAGGCTACCTGCCCTTAGGGTGGGTAGCACTCACATCCAGGGTGGGGCTTCCTATTATTCACACCCAGAGCTAAGCTAAACCAAACAGTGGACTAATTCAGTAATCATACACCCTTAATCCCATCATCACACTCTAGAACCAGCCACCTGTGAAAAGCCCCACCTATGACTACATGAGGCTTTGTATGGACATCTAGACACAAGCCATAACAGGACCTCTCTGGCTTCTCTTTTATATGGTCACTAACATCATTAATGAGAGCTCTTTCACTACTATTTAATAGCATTCTTAGAAGTTCTAGATGGTATACGTAGACAAGAGCTATAAAGTGGTAAACAGCAAAAACAAAATGTATTGTTGAATTTTTAGTTGTACAATGAACTAAATAATTATTTAGAAACAATAAGAAGAATCTCTTTGATGGCTAAAAAATAATAAAGAAATCTGGGCTGGGCATTAGCTCAATGGTAGAGCTCTTGGCTAGCAAGCACAAAGCCCTGGTTTGGATTCCTAGTACCACAAAAGAAACAGAAAACAAAAACAAAAACAACTTATGAAAACAAAGACAAAAACCTTAGCTTTCATATGTATATATCATAACAAGGTAGAAAATAGAACTTAAAAAAATAAACTTAGTGTGGTGGCTTATACTTGTAATCCCAGCATTTTGGGATTACAGCAGGAGGATGAATTGCAAATTAGAGCCTAGCCTAGGCAATTTAATGAGACTTTGTCTCAAAATAAAAATATAAAAGTAGGCTGGAATGTAGTTCAGTGTGATGGCCCTGGATTTAGTTCCTAGTACTGCTCTTCTGTGTACATGCACACACATACACATACACAAATACACGCAAGTACGTACATACCTTATGGAAGCAATGAAAATGATAACACAGTGTGATGTGAATTTTTTTTCTGGATTTTTGTGTTGTTTTTTCTTTTTGAGATATATTCTTGCTATGTAGTTCAGGCTAAGCTTGAATTCACTGTAATCCAGGCTATCTTTGACCTCATAGTGATCCTCATGCCCTAGCCTCCTAAGTGCTGGCATTACACGTATCTTTCACCACACCCAGCAGTGTGATGTGAGTTTAAAATGAAATTTTTAGGATTTACCTGAGGACTTTCTGTTTTATATAGGGAAACTGAGTATCTTAAGTATTAGTTATTCCTAAAATAATCTGTACATTTTTCTATCAAACCCTAATAAATATAATAACATAATTTTTTGAAATTTACATGAGTAAATATCCAAGAGTTGTCTAGAAAATTCTGAGGAAAATTGATGGGAAGTATACTAATGTATTAAAATACATTAAGTGGAAAGAAATTAGGATTCATAGGTTTTAGGCAGAGAATTAATGTGGAGGATTTCTTGGCTTGCTAAAGAGGATCTTAATATGTTGTCTTATGTCTTAGTACTTTTCTTGTTGCTGAGACAAAATACCTGATACCCACAAGTTAAAGGAGGAAAGGTTTATTTTGGCTTACAGTTTGTAGAGGTTTCAGTCCATAGTTGGCTGGGTGCAAGACAGGGTGGCAGGCAGAGAGGAGAGCAGAGGCAAAACAGTACCGTGGCATGGCAGGCAGAAGGCAGCAGCAGCAAGCAGCCTGCCTGCCTTTCTTTTTATCCCATCCAGGCTACCACCTAGAACTATGCTAATTTCAATCAGTGGACTAATTTAGTACCACATACCCTTAATCCTGGTATCACTTGCCCTAGAATTTAGAAGGCAGGCAAGGAGCATTCTAGGGTTGCCTACTTCTATTTTTTTGTGAGTTTAGGTAGCTTTAAAGAAGATAAGAAATAGAAGGAGAGATGTCTAATGGCTTTAGTGACTAGGAGTTTCTAAATGGGCAGGGGAATTCTAATCCATTATTTTGGTAAATAGTAGGAACAAAGAGTGAGAATTTAGAGATTCTTGTACCTGTGCTCCTCAAAATGTACTTAGGTAACATTCATTCACTGATGTATATTTTAACTAAAATGACTAGAATATTTCTCTCCCAAAAAGTAAAATATTACTTAGAGCAAACTGCTAAGGGTTTTTTTTTTTTTAACGAAACTTAATAAAGTTAAATGAAAAGGGTAGGAAGCCTTCATTTCAAATGAGGAAAATCTATACTCCTAAGCTGAATTTACCAATATTTCTTTTTGCTTTGTTTGCATATAGTCATATTGAATTTAAATGAGAAATTTCTGATATTTACCATATTGAAACAACCTAAAATCAGGAAAGCATTTACTGTGATTCAAATCTTACCCGGGCAGCCTGCTATTTAAAGTATGATTCCTGGTGTATACTGGCGTCTCAGCCTTAGGATTCCATAATGAGATTGAGTGGGGTATCCTGTGAGCACTTGGGGATGATTGGCAGTGAGGTGAGGGCAGTCATCACTTTTCATGCCTACCCTTGGTAATGTTTCCCTGCTGTCTGGGGAGGGACTGAGAACAAATAGGACTTCATGGTGTCTTAAGTAATTAGTGTATGTTGGTTCCAGCTGAACAAACTGGAGGGTAATGATCAGGTAAATGGAGATGGAATAAATTAATATGGGCTAAGGTCTAAGAGACCTTAGGGAAAAGTTAACTAAAATTTTATGGGATTATTAGAATATCCTTACATCTTTTCATATTTATTTATGTCTTTGATATGTACATATTTATATCATTATTAGCCCATCTTCAGTTTTATTCTAGATGTACACAGTAATTAAAGCAATTTAAATGTAAAAGCCTCAAACTGTGTTTTCTCTTTTATGTAATTTTAGGAAATTCTTCAACTCTTTTTGGTTGGAAAGGAGTTAAAGAGTTTTCAAAAATTTTAAAAATCTCATAAAATTTGTTAATGGACTTATTTGTAGCTGGTACTATCATTAATCCCCAAGTAGGAACAAATGACTAAGGTCAGGCTTATAAAACTTTTTTTAGCAGTGTTACCTGAGCAATATCAGATGGTCTTTTATTATATATGTGTGTGTATGTGTATTTATAGCAGGGGATTACTCTTTTCTTTTCTTACTCTTTTTTCCCCCTCCCCAATACTGGGGATTTAACCCAGGCTCTTTAGACTGAGCTACATCCCCAGTGCTTTTTATTTTTTGAGACAGGTTCTCACTAAGTTGTCCACACTGTGGTTGAACTTGTGATCCACCTGCCTTAGCCTCCCAGATTGCTAGGATTACAGGCGTATACCACCACGCCTGGCTTAAGAAAGTTAAGTCAACTTTCCTAGTAGAGGATATGTTAAGATTATGGCTGTCAAGGACTGTGTTTTCCAGTGGTCTAAATTAGCTCAGAAAGGGGCTGGGGATTTAGCTCAGTGGTTCTGCCATCTGCCCCGCAAGTGCAAGGACCCGGGTTCGATCACTGGTACCCCCCCCAATTAAAATCAGAAATATTTCTAAACATTTAGATTGCAATAGAAAATTTGTAGGGTTCTTTATTTAGCGAAAAATTTTTATAATTGTCATTTTCAACATGAACTTTTCTTATCAAAAAGTCCCATGGCAAAGCCTCTGAATAGTGACTATATTACTGCATTTAATGGGAAAGAAGAAATTGGTTGCATTAGTGTGGTTTTGGATCTTGAAGTTCTGATGATTAAATAATCAAAGGGTTTTTAAATGGCATGCTTTCTTTAAAACTTGCTATTGCTCACTTTTCTTGTAAAATGTAGCTTTCAGTAACCTTTTTAGATCACAAATACAATGTTTCTATGCAAGTGTGAAACATTAGAAAAAAGAACAGATCAGAAGAGGAAAGCATTTAAGATGTCTGGACATTTTTCTTTTGCTGTTACTGTCTTTGGAAAACCTTTTGCAGAAACATTATACTCTGTCAATTTTAAATGTTTTGATTATCTTTGACTTGGCTAAATTACTTTTCCTGCATTTTTGGGTAAAATAGGATAAGATTCCTGGTAGGAATTTGTTCACATTAATATGGCTCATCAGGGACATTATATTTAATTGGAGATCCTGCAGAATAGTAGCAGGAGGCTGAAGAGAATTATTTAGCATTAGCAATGGCTCGTCTGGGAGTTGTGCACTAATCAAGACACCGGAGTGTTAGTGGTGGGGATGATGGGAATTATGACGATTATGACATGTAAGCATGTCTGCATGTGAACTGGACAGGCAATGAGTTAATCAAGAAGTATATTAAATGGCTCCCATGCTGATTCATTATTATCTACCATAGTGCCTGTCAGGTTGTGTATTTAAAAAATACAATTATTGCTGAATCCAGTATATATATGAGCTGAATTCAGCCATCTTCTTTGCTTCTCAATAAAAATAATCTCAAATTGCCTTATACATATAAAAGTAGAAAATTTTGTCTGTTATGTTCATTCTGTGATTTCTATTTTAAAGTACACTGTCCTTTATTAAATCCTGGTAGAGTAAACCTCTGTTTTTGGATTTATTTAAAAATTTACTTCCTTTGCCCTTTCATATATTTATTGTAAATACTCCCGTGCTTATTTTCTGCTGCATGAGGGATTTGGGTTTAAAAATAAAATTTGTGTATCTTTGTTTTTCAAGTTGAAAAAGTGCAGCATTTCAGAAAGAAATTAATATTTAGCATACAAAGCTACAGAAAAAAAATTACTCTTTTCCACCATCAAAATGCTCTCAAATCAGGTGGGGATGGAAGTCTCCTTTGCTGTAGTGGGTGGTCTCTTTGTGCTAGGTAGACCCATTCTGGGCCCAGCATGGTTAGAGCCATCTGTCATGAAACTATCAGTTAGAAATGCAAGAAATGTACATATTTTGGGGTAAATTGAACTAATAAATTGAGTTCCTTTTGGAAAATAAATTGAAATGCAGCATAAATCCATCAGCAAACTGGGTTACGTCTGTAGACAAATTTATGGAGTTACTGCAGAGATGAACACACACTTTTTAAGAAATTATAAACACTGCCAAATTTAATAAAACTTTCTACTGAACTGTGACCTTCATGTATTAACTTAATTAAAGCAGTATAATGGATAATACTCAAAGTGTTAACCCGTGGGTGGTTGTTATTGAAATCCATTATCTGCGAAGTCAGTATTAGTGGTCAGCAGCAGCAGAAGTAAAACTTGCAACCAAGGCCCTCCCTTGGGAGCTGTGAGCTCAGCAGGTTAAGCTGTCAAAACCCAGCAAAGCTTCTTAAAAGACTGATAGTTTTAAGTCTCTTGGAGTTAAAGGTAAACCAATCATTCCAGTCAGGAAGGACTAGGACTTTATTAGTCAGGCAGAAATGACATTTGGATAGAAAACAGAAAAAGATTTGTATCACTCTTCATGTATGAGTTATTGTTTATTTGTATGTTCATGTACCTTGGTATTTAGTAAAACCACCACCTTCCCCCTCCCATCAAACCCAGGGTTTCCAGGCATACACTATTGCTGAGGCTACACCTCAGGTGTAAATTCTTTTAATCTGTAGAAAGTGATTTGTGAACTTCTTTATAAAATGGATGAGGTTGTCCCAAGATCTGAATATTTTTGTTAATAAGAACTTTGTTCTTTAACTTGGAATACATTTTTTTTCAGTTCTTAAAAAAAACTTAATGAATTTTCATATCATCCTTGCACAGGGCCATACTAATTTCTCTGTATCATTCCAGTTGTTGAAATCAGTCAGCCAGTTAATCTGTCTATGGTACTGGGGATTGAACCCAAGGCCTAGAAAGTGCTAGGCAAGTGTTCTACCATTGAGATCGACCCCATCCTTGTATGTGTCCAATTTTATTAAAATCTTAACCTAAGAATAAAACAAATAAGCATAGTGCTGCATTCCTGTAATATTAACAGTCTAGGAGGCTGAGGTAGGAGGATCATAAGTTCAAGCATAGCCTGGACAACTTAGTGATTTAGCAAGACTCTGTTTCAAAGAAAACAAGCAAAGCAAAACAGTGAAATGTGAATATATTTTTATTTATTTAAAAAATTCTGGTGAACTTAAATGACAGTTTTCAGGGACTTATATATTTCATTGTTGTTAGTAACTGGTGGTATAAAAACTTACCTAATCATGGATTTTTCTCTAAGGATCTCTCTGTCTGTCTGTCTATCTATCTATCTGGTACCAGGAATCAAAAGTCAGGCTCTTCCACCTGCCTTGCAAGCGCAAGTTCCTGAGTTCGATCCCTGGTACCTGCCCCCCCTCAAAAAAGTCAGGCCCTTGCACTTGCCAGGTAGACGCTGCACCATTGCGCTACATCCCTGGCCCTCCAAGCATCTATTTAAAAAGAATTGAAGGTTGGGCCGGGGATTTAGCTCAGAGGTTCCGCCACCTGCCTCACAAGCGCAAGGTCCCGAGTTCAATCCCCAGTACCCAAAACAAAACAAAACAAAATAAAGATTGAAAATATTATTTTATTGAAAAAGTTTATATTTGATGAAATATTTGGAAATACAGCTTAACTTTATTCTGATATTCCTATATTTATATGGCCATAACTCAGCTCATGCCTTTTACAGTCTCTTTAAGACTTCTTAGTGGAGGCAGAGGATGTGATCATTCTAGGTAATATTTGTCATTTATTGAGTGACCACAATAATATCACTTAATTTGAGAATGGGTGTGCACACGAAAGCACATAATTATGTAAGGAGACCATGGTCACAATGCTAAACTGAAAAATTGGGGCTTCTAGATATGAAATGAGTTGTCAAAGATCATTTATTAAATCAGTGGTGGAGCTACTTTGGAATTGCCCTTGAGCTGCATTCTTTCTTTTTAAATTTAATTTTATTGGTATGTTTTAGGTATACAATATAATGACATTCATCATTGGAAATTTGCACCTTTACATAATCTCTCTTGCTTCTTTTTTTTTTTTTTTGGTACTGGGGATCAAACTTGGGACCTTACGCTTTCAAGGCAGGCAGCAGAACCACTGAGCTAAATCCCCGGCCCCTTTCTTGCTTCTTATTTTTTCCCCATTCCCCTGCCCTCCCTTCAACCCCTCCATCCCTCCCTATTTACAAAGATTTTGTTTCCGTTTTTTCATTTTCTCATATTAATTCCATTCCCTCTTTCCTTTTCCCTACCACTTCTACTTTCCCTTCCCCTTTGCCCCTTTTCTTCCTATTTCACATTATCTATTATACCTTTTAGTCCTTATTTACACTTTCAATTTCTCACGCTAGAGAAACTATTTGGTATTTATACATGTGTCCTATTTATTTCACTTAAGAGTATCATCTCAATGTGCATCCACTTAGCTATAAATATCTCTAATTTCTCATTTTTTTAATGGCTGAGTAGTACTGCATTTTATTAAAAAAACACATTTTCTCTCTTTTTTTTTTTTGGTACTGGGGATTGAACTTGGGTCCTTGCGCTTGCAAGGCAGGCGGCGGAACCACTGAGCTAAATCCTCGGCCCTAAAAAACCACATTTTCTTTATGCAGTCTCCAGTTGATGGGCAATTGGGCTGTTTCCAAGTTTTAGCTATTACAAACTGTGCTGGTATGAACATGGGTGCACATATATTGCTGTGGTATCATTCTTTTAATTCTTTGGGGAAGATACCCAGCAGGGCAATAGCTGGGTCAAATGGGACTTCCAGTCCTAGTTCTTTGAGGTATCTCCATACTGATTTCCACAGTGGTTGCACCAGTCTACACTCCTACCAGCAGTGGAGCAGGGTTCCTCTTTCCCCATAGCCCTGCCAGCATTTGTTATTGGTTGATTTCATGATAGCAGCCATTCTTTCTGGAGTGAGGTGGAATCTCAATGTTGTTTTCATCTGCATCTCTCCAATGACAAGTGATGTTGAATATTTTTTCATATGTTTATTTGCTATTTCTACTTCTTTGAGCAATGTCTGTTCATTTCAAATGCCCATTTTTCGATTGGGTCTTTAAATTTGGGAGGTCTGATTTTTTTAAGTTCTTTATAGATTCTAGATAGTAGAACTTTGTCTGAGGAAGAGCAGGTGAAGATTTTTTTCCACATTGTGGGTTGTCTCTTCACACTGCTGGTGGTTTCTCTTGCTGTGCAGAAGCTTTTTAGTAAGAAGAGATCCCACTTGTTGATTGTTTGTGCTAGTTCATGGGCAACTGAGGTTTTGTTCATAAAATCTTTTCCTACATCACTATCTTCAAGAGTTCCACCTAACCTCTGTTCCAGCTGGTTCAGCGTTTCTGTGTTAATATTTAGATCTTTAATCCATTTTGATTTTAGTTTAGTGCATGGTAAGAAATATAGATCTAATTTTAATCTTTGGCAAGTTTAAACCCAATTTTTCCAGCACCATTTATTAAAGAGGCTATCTTTCGTCTAGTGAGGGTGTTTGGCTCCTTTGTCGAAGATGAGGTGGCTGAGTGTCTGGAGTTGTTTCTGCATCTTCTAATCTGTTTCACTGGTCCTCAGGTCTGTTGCTTTTCAAGTACCATGCTGTTTTTATCACAGTAGCTTTGTAGTATAGTTGCAGGTTGGGGCTTGTGATACCCCCTGCCATGTCTCTGTTACCTGGAATTGCTTTTGCTATTCTGGGTCTCTTCTTGTTCCAGGTGAATTTTTGGATTGCTTTTTCAAGGTCTGTTGTGAAGTATGGTAATGGGATTTCAACTGGGATTGCATTGAATCTATATAGCAGTTTTGGAAGTATGGTCATTTTCACTGTGTTGATCCTTCCCGGCCAGGAGCAGGGGATGTCTTTCCATTTTCTGATATCATCTTCAATCTCCCTTTTCAGAGTGCTATAGTTTTCAGAGAAGAGGTCTTTGATTTCTTTTGTTAGGTTAATTCTTAGGTATTTCAGTTTTTTGGATACTATTATGAAAGGAATTTTTTGCCCTATTTCTCTCTCAGTGAGTCTGTTGTTTGTGTAGACGAAAGCTATTGATTTTAGTGTGTTGACCTTATATCCAGCTACTTTTCTGAATTTGGTTCTTAAGTCTAGAAGACTTGGTGGCATTCTTGGGGTCTTCTATATAGAGTATCATGTCATCTGCAAATAATGACAATTTGACTTCTTCATTTCCTATCTTTATTCCTTTTATTTCTTTCTCTTGTCTAATTGCTGTGGCTAATGTTTCCAGAACTATATTGAACAGGAGTGGTGATAGTGTTCTTGATTTTAGTGTGAAGGATTTCAGTTTTTGAACATGTAGTATGATATTGGCTGTTGGTTTTTCATAGATAGCTTTTATCAGATTGAGGTAGAGACCGTCTATTCCAATTTTTTATAGGGTTTGTATCATAAATGTGTGTTGGATTTTGTCAGATGCTTTTTCTGCATCCATTGAGATGATCATATGGTTTTTGTCCTTGGCTCTATTGATATAGTGCATTACATTAATTGATTTCTGTATATTGAACCATTCCTGCATCCCTGGGATGAATCCCACTTGGTCAGGGTATATGATGTTCTTGATGATATTCTGCATTCTATTTGTCAGTATCTTATTAAGGATTTTTGCGTCTATGTTCATTAGTGAGATTGGCCAATAGTTCTCTTTTTCTATTAGGTCTTTCTCTGCTTTGGGGATCAAGGTGATGCTTGCTTCCAGGAATGAATTTGGGAGTATTGCTTCCCTTTCAATTTCATTGAAGAGTTTAAAGAGTAGTGGCAGTAGTTCTTCTCTAAATGTCTTGTTCAATGTAGCAGTGAAGCTGTCAGGACCTAGGCTTTTCTTAGTTGATAAGTTTTTAATTACGTTTTCAATTTCATTGATTGATATTGGGTTGTTTAGAATTTTTAGGTCTTCTTCGTTCAACTTTGGTAATTCATACTTATCTAGGAATCTGTCCAGTTCTTCTGTGTTTTCCATCTTATTGGGGTACAGTTTCTCAAAGTAGGCATTGATGATCCTCTGGATTTCTGCTGGATCTGTTGTTATTTCATCCTTTTCATTCCTAATTGCATGGATTTGGGCCTTTTCTTTCCTTTTCCTGATAAGGTTGGGTAAGTGTTTATCAATTTTGTTTATTCTTTTGAAGAACCAATTCTTGGCTTCATTGATTTTTTTTGTATCGTTCTCTTAGTCTCCATTGCATTGATTTCTGCTCTGATCTTTATAATTTCCTCCCTTATATGAGCTTTGGGTTTGTCCTGGTCTTCTTTTTCCATAAGCTTGAGGTTCAGCATCAGGTTGTTTAATTGAGCTCCCTCTGTTTTCCTAATATGTGTATTCAGTGCTATGACTTTCCCTCGTAAGACTGTTTTCATTGTGACCCATAGATTCTGATATGCTGTATTATCATTTAATTGAAGGAACTGTCTGATTTCTTCTTTAATTTCCTCTGTGACCCATTGGTTCTTCAGAATTGTGTTGTTCAATTTTCATGTGTTGTGTTTATGAAATTTTTGTGGTTTCTTTTGCTATTGATCTCCACTTTCATTGTACTATGGTCTGATAATTTACAGGGGAAAAATTCAATTCCTTTGCATTTGCTTAAGTATGCTCTGTGAGTGAGTATGTGGTCTATTTTGGAGAACTACCTGTGTGCAGCTGAAAAGGATGTGTATTCTGATTTTGTGGGATGGAATACTCTGTAAACATCTGTTAAGTTCATTTGTTTAAGAGTTTGATTGAATTCTAGTATTTTGTTGCTTTTTTTTTTGTCTAGTTGATCTATGTATTTGTGACAGTGGGGTATTGAGGTCCCCCACTAGTATTGTGTTAGTGCTTATATAATTTTTCATGTCTGTTAGTATTTATTTTATATCGTTGGGCACACTATTGTTTGGCGCACATATATTTATGATTGTTTTATCTTCCTCTTGGATTGTTCCCTTTACAAGGATGTAGTGTCTTTTTTTGTCTCTCTTAATCAGTGTTGGTTTGAAATGCACTTGATCTGCAAGAGGATAGCTACTCCTGCTTTTTTTCGGGTTCCTGTTGCATGGAGTATTGTTTTCCACCCCTTAACTTTCAGTCTGAGTTTCTTTTTGAATTAAGTGTATTTCTTGTATGCAGCATATTGTTGGATTTTGCTTCTGGACCCATTCTGCCAGTCTATTTCTTTTGATTGGTGAATTGAGACCATTAACATTGATGGTTATAACTGATACATATTGACTTAGCATTGTCATGACTTTTTCTCTCTGTTGGATTCTCCCCCTTTGTGTTTAATTTCTTGTCCTGCCAATGGGTTCATTCTGCTTGGCTTCCAGGGGTTATGATCCTCGTTGTCTTTTCTTAGGATATTGTGTAAAATTTTTTGGAGTGCTGGTTTGGTATTCATGAAGTTCCTAAGGTGCTCTTTGTCGTGAAAGTACTTAATTTATCCATCAATTTTGAAAGATAATTTTGCAGGGTACGTCAATCTGGGTTGGCGGCTGTTTTCCTTTGGGCTTGAAATATATCATTCTAAGCTCTTCTTGCCTTGATGGTTTGCTTTGAGAAGTCTGCTGTGATTTTGATGGGCTTTCCTTTGTATGTGATATGTTTCTTTTCTCTAAGTGCTTGTAGAATTTTGTTCTTCTGTTGAGTTTCTTGAATCTTAACTAAGTTATTACATGCCTATGTGTAGATTTTTTTTTATCAAGGCTAATTGTTGTCCTGTATGCCTCACTTATCAATATGTCAAGTTCTTTTCCTTTACTTGGGAAGTTTTCTGCCATCACTTCTGTGAACAGTTTTTTTTTTTTTATGTCATCTGCACTCTCTCCTGTTTCTTCATTGACTCTGATCAATCTTATATTATTCTTCTTTGCATCATCTAGCAGCTGCTAGATTGATTTCTCTTGGTCCCTTACTATTTTAAAGAAAGTTTTCTTTTCCTGGTCACTAATTGGAATCTTATCTTCTATATCTGAAATTCTGTCCTCACATTGGTTCATTCTGCTGTGTAAACTTTCAGTGGAGTTTTTAATCTCCTGGAAATCTGTTTGCATCTGTTTTATGGATTCCATTTGTTTCCTATGTTGGGATTCCATCATGTTCCTCAGCTTCTCTATTGTTTTATCTGTGTCCTCTCTAGATTTATTAATCATGTCTTGCACTATGGGCACAATCTCTGATGTTATCTGAGAACTTATTTCTGATTTCTTTTTTTCCAGATCCTCTTTTGTTACCAGTTCAGGGAGTGCCATGTGGTTGAGTATCAGAGTGTTCCATCTTGTTTCCCTTTGGAGTGTTGTAGGTGATCTGGATGTTTGCTTTTGAGGCTTGTTTACATGTCTTCTCGTTTCTGTGGGGGCAGGGGGAGGGGGTGATGCTGCTGACGCCTGTGTAGCTCACCTCCTGGGTGCTGGGAGTGGTGGTATGGCGGCCCAGAAGCCTCTTCCTCTGCGCTGGGAGTGGTGGCCCGGATTGACCTGCATTCTTTGTGTTGTGGCATATTGCCTTCTGTTCTAAAAATAAGGAAAAGTCCTTTTCTCCCCCAAAAGAAGTGAAGTTTATTTGAGTTTTTATTAGTGGTTCTTGTGGGCCAGGTGCTGTGGTAGAAACTGAAATTAGAAATGTGACCAGGATTGATAGTATTTTTGCTCACATGCACTTACAGTCCAGTGGTAGAGCAGATACAGAATAAGAAAACACTTAAGTAATTATAAATTGTGGTAAGTGTTATAAGAGAAACAAGTTGTTAAAAGAGAATCATGGGGTCTCTTTATTAACAAGATGGTCAACCAGATTCTCTCTGAGGGTCTAAAATGTTAGCTGACACTGATGGACAAGAGTCAGCCAACCACTAGGCAGATAGGATAGCATGTGGAAAGGCCCTGAGCCAATTCAATTTGTTTTTATCCTCAATTCTCCACTAAAAGAGTTCATATAAAGATTCCTAGTACCTTTCTCATGCTGAATCCAATGGGGATTTTTCAGTGTTCTTCTATTTGACTTTTCAGGAGTATTTGACATTGTTGATTACCCTTCTTTAAATACTGTTTTAGTTGTTTTTTTTTTTTTTTTTGTACCAGGGATCAAACTCGGATCCTTGTGCTTGTACAGCAGGCAGTGAAACCACTGAGCTAAATCCCTGGCCCCTGTCTTAGTTATTTTATTGTTGCTGAGGCAAAATATCTGACACCCAGAGTTAAAGGAGGGAAGATTTATTGTAGCTCACAGTTTGTAGAGGTTTTAGTTCATAGTTGACTGGGTCCAAGGACTGGTGGCATGGCAGAGTGGCATCGCAGAACAGGCAGGCAGAAGGCAGCAAGCATCAAGGAACAAGCAACAAGCATCTCTTTTTCTGTCTCATATTTTATCCAGGCTATCCACCTTAGGGTGTGTAGCACTCACACCTTTAATCCTAGCATCCTACCACAAATCAATCCCAGCATCACATCCTTGATCCCAGCATCACACACCCTAGATCCAGCCACCTCCGAAACATCCCAGTTATGAGCATATGAGGCTTTTGGGGGTATCTAAATACAAGCCATAACACTGTCATCCTCTGGCTTCTGTGACATCTTAATCTAATGTGTTTTCTGCTTCTTTGTCTCCTCTGTATAGCAGTGATGCAAGGCTTCATCTTTAGCCAGGCATGGTAGTGCACCCCTGTAATCCCAGCACTCGGGAGGCTGAGGCAGGATCATCATGAGTTAGAGGCCAGCCTGGGCTACATAGTGAGTTCAAGGACAGCCTGAAATACACAGCAAGACCCTGTCACCAAAAAAAAAAAAAAAAAAAAAAAAAAAATCAAGGCTTCATCCTTATGGTTTCTCCTTCACTCTCTCCTGGAAAGATCTCATTCTTTTTCATTTGTATTTCTGTGGTTTTAAAAAACTTTAGACTCTAATTTTACTCCCTGCCTCTCTAACATCTCACCCAAACCAAGAAAACAAGACGAAACACCCAAACAAATCAAACCAAATCAAATCATCACCCAAACCAAATAAAAACTATCTCAAACTCAACATGACCCAAACTAAGCTTTCATCCTTTTATGTTCGTTGTGTCTGAGTCCTATGTCAGAAGCAAAAAAAAAAAGGGATTTATCTTTATCACTACTCTTTCTTTGATTTCTCATTTCTAATTCATGAACAAGTACTTATCCTGAATGATTTTAGAATTGTCTCTTTGTTTAGTTATTGCTTCCTTAGTGAGTTCTTTTGTTAAACTACATTTACTAGTGGATCTTTTCTATTAGATCCTAATAGGATTTCTCCCAGGAATGAAGGTATGGCAGCTGAATAAAAGCCTCCCAAATGTATCTGGTTCCTAGTCTCTGAGACCTGTGACTATTACCTTATACCAGTGATGGCAAACGTTTTAGAGCTTTCAGTGATAACAGCTGGCTGCGACATGCATGCCGTAGATTCTCCAGCGCTGCCTTATGCTATAGCATAGAGACTGCAGTGTGATTTAGTTAAGGATCTTGAGATGAGGAGACTGACTTTGATTATCTGATGGTCTGATGTGATCGCAAGCATCCTTCTAAGAAGGAGGTAGGAGATGAGAGTAGGAGGAGGAGGGATGAAGACAGAAACAAGAGGTTGCAGTGATGTGAGGGAGGAGCCATGAGCTGAATGATACAGGCCTTCTAGAAGCTGAAAAGCTCGTCTCATGCCTTTGGAGGGGGCAGCCTTGATTTTGGTGCCATAAAACTCATTTCCTACTTCTCTTGTCTAGAACTGTTAAGTTTGTCTTGTTTTAATCCACTTATTTTGCAGTAATTTGTTACAGCAACAGGAGGAAATAAATACAGGAGCAATGGTTAGACATCAGAAAATCTATCCAAGTTTCAACTATACTAACATATTAAAGGAGAAAATCTATGTGACTTGTCTCAGTATATGCGTAAAAATCTCATGAAGAAAAACTAACTTGCTTGAAAATCTTTTTTTTTTTGTATTAAATTCTTTTATTGGTACATTGTAGGTATACAACACAATTACATTTCTCATTGGGAATTGTACCTTTACATAATGCATCTTGGTTCTTACTTTTTCCCCATTCCTAGCCCTCCCTTCACGCCCTCCACCCTTCCCTATTTACAAAGACTTTATTTCCATCTTTTCCATTTCTCACCATTTTTCCTTTCCCTTCTTTCCTTTCCTCTGCCCCTCCCACTACCCTTACCCCTTTGGACCTTTTCTTCCTATTTTACATTATCGATCATTCATTCTAATCATTGGTACATTTTAGGTATACAATATAATGACATTCATCATTGCAAATTTGCACCTCTACATAGTCTCTCTTGGTTCTTATTTTTCACCCTTCTCCAGCCCTCCCATCAACCCCTCCAGTCTTCCCTATTTACAAAGATTTTGTTCCTATTTTTCCATTTTCTCATATTAATCCCATTCCCTTCTATCCTTTCCCCTAGCCCTCCCACTTCCTTCCCCTTTGCCCCTTTTCTTCCTATTTCACATGACCTATTATACATTTAGTCCTTATTTACACTTTCAGTTTCTCACACCAGAGAAACTATTCGGTATTTACACATGTGTGTCCTATTGATTTCACTTAAGAGTATCGCCTCAATGTGCATCCACTTAGCTATAAATGTCTCTAATTTCTCATTTTTTATGGCTGAGTAGTACTCCATTTTATTAAAAAACTACATTTTCTTTATCCAGTCTCCAGTTGATGGGCATTTGGGCTGTTTCCAAGTTTTAGCTATTATAAACTGTGCTGCTATGAACATGGGTGCACATATATCACTGTGGTATGATTCTTTTAATTCTTTGGGGAAGATCTCCAGCAGTTGAATAGTGGGGTCAAGTGGGACTTCCAGTCCTAGTTCTTTGAGGTATCTCCATACTGATTTCCACGGTGCTTGCACCAGTCTACACTCCCACCAGCAGTGGAGCAGGGTTCCTCTTTCCCCACAGCCCCACCAGCATTTGTTATTGGTTGATTTCATGATAGCAGCCATTCTTTCTGGAGTGAAGTGGAATCTCAGCGTTGTTTTCATTTGCATCTCTCGAGTGACCAGTGATGTTAAACATTTTTTCATGTATTTATTTGTTATTTCTATGTCTTTATCTGAGAAATGTCTATTCATTTCAGCTGCCCATTTTTCGATTGGGTCTTTAGATTTGGGAGGTCTGATCTTTTTAAGTTCTTTATAGATTCGAGATAGTAGACCTTTGTCTGAGGAAGAGCAGGTGAAGATTTTTTTCCACATTGTGGGTTGTCTCTTCACACTGCTGGTGGTTTCTCTTGCTGTGGAGAAGCTTTTTAATAAGAAGAGATTCCATTTGTTGATTGTTTGTGCTAGTTCACGGGCAACTGAGGTTTTGTTCATAAAATCTTTTCCTACACCGATGTCTTCAAGGGTTGTACCTAACCTCTGTTCCAACTGGTTCAGAGTTTCTATTTTAATATTTAGATCTTTAATCCATTTTGATTTTAGTTTAGTGCATGGTGAGAGATACAGGTCTAGTTTGAATCTTTGGCAAGTTGAAGCCCAACTTTTCTAGCACCATTTATTAAAGAGGCTATCTTTCCTCCAGTGAGGGTGTTTGGCTCCTTTATCGAAGATGAGGTGGCTGAGTGTGTCTGGCATTGTTTCTGCATCTTCTAATCTGTTCCACTGGTTCTCAGGTCTGTTTCTTTGCCAGTACCATGCTGTTTTTATCACAGTAGCTTTGTAGTATAGTTGCAGGTTGGGGCTTGTGATACCCCCTGCCATGTCTCTGTTACCTAGAATTGCTTTTGCTATTCTGGGTCTCTTCTTGTTCCAAGTGAATTTTTGGATTGTTTTCTTGAGGTCTATGAAGTATGCTGCTGGGATCTCAATTGGAATTGCATTAAATCTATATAGCAGTTTTGGAAGTATGGCCATTTTCACTATATTAATCCTTCCTACCCAGGAGCAGGGGATGTCTGTCCATTTTCTGATAGCATCTTCAATCTCTCTTGTCAGAGTGCCATAGTTTTCAGAGAAGAGGTCTTTGATATCTTTTGTTAGGATGATTCCTAGGTATTTCAGTTTTTTGGATGCTATTGTGAAAGGAATTATTTGTCCTATTTCTCTCTCAGTGAGTCTGTCATTTGTGTAGAGGAAAGCTATTGATTTTTGTGTGTTGACCTTGTAACGAGCTACTTGACTGAATTTGGTTATTAAGTCTAGAAGACTTTTGGTGGAGTTCTTGGGGTCTTCTATATAGAGTATCATGTCATCTGCAAATAATGACAATTTGACTTCTTCCTTACCTATCTTTATTCCTTTTATTTCTTTCTCTTGTCTAATTGCCATGGCTAATGTTTCCAGAACTATATTGAACAAGAGTGGTGATAGTGGACATCCTTGTCTTGTTCCTGATTTTAGTGTGAAGGATTTCAGTTTTTGACTATTTAGTATGATATTGGCTGTTGGTTTTTCATAGATGGCTTCTATCAGTTTGAGGTAGAGAGCATCTATTCCAGTTTTTTGTAGGGTTTTTATCATAAATGCATGTTGGATTTTGTCAAATGCTTTTTCTGCATCTATGGAGATAATCATATGGTTTTTGTCCTTGGCTCTATCGATATAGTGTCTTACATTGATTGATTTTCGTATATTGAACCATCCCTGCATCCCTGGGATGAATCCCACTTGATCAGGGTGTGTGATCTTCTTGATGATCTTTTGCATTCTGTTTGCCATTATGTTATTAAGGATTTTTGCATCTCTGTTCATTACTGAGATTGGCGTATAGTTCTCTTTTTCGGTTGGGTCTTTCTCTGCTTTGGGGATCAAGGTGATGCTTGGTTCCAGGAATGAATTTGGGAGTATTGCTTCCCTTTCAATTTCACTGAAGAGTTGAAACAGTAGTGGCAGCAGTTCCTCTCTAAATGTCTTGTGGAATTCAGCAGTGAAGCCATCAGGGCCCGGGGTTTTCTTAGTTGATAAGTTTTTAGTTACATTTTCAATTTCATTGGTTGATTTTGGGTTGTTCAGAATTTTTAGGTCTTCTTCGTTCAACTTGGGTAATTCATATGTATCTAGGAATCTGTCCATTTCTTCTGTGTTGTCCATCTTATTGGCGTATAGGTTCTGGAAGTAGGTACTGAAGATCCTCTGGATTTCTGCTGGGTCTGTTGTAATTTCACCCTTTTCATTCCTAATTGCATGGATTTGGGCCTTTTCTTTCCTTTTTCTGACAAGGTTCGCTAAAGGTTTGTCAATTTTGTTGATTCTTTCGAAGAACCAACTCTTGCCTTCATTGATTTTTTTGTATCATTCTCTTAGTCTCCATTGCATTGATTTCTCCTCTGACCTTTATAATTTCCTCCCTTGTATGAGCTTTGGGGTTGTCCTCTTCTTTTTCTAGAAGCTTGAGGTTCAGCATCAGGTTGTTTAATTGGGCTCATTCTAATAATTTCCTAATATGCATATTTGCTGCTCTGAATTTCCCTCGTAAGACTGCTTTTATTGTGTCCCATAGATTCCATTATGTTGTATTGTCATTGTCATTTAATTGAAGGAACTGTCTGATTTCTTCTTTAATTTCCTCTGTGACCCATTGGTTATTCAGAAGTGTGTTGTTCAATTTCCATGTGTTTATGAAATTTTTTGAGTTTCTTTTGCTGTGGATCTCCAATTTCATCGCACTATGGTCTGATAATGTACAGGGAATAACTTCAATTCCTTTGCACTTACTTAACCATGTTCCATGAGCAAGTATGTCGTCTATTTTGGAGAATGATCTGTGTGCAGCTGAAAAGAATGTGTAATTCTGATTTTGTGGGGTGGAAGACTCTGTAAACATCTGTTAAGTTCATTTGTTCAAGAGTTCGATTGAGTTCTAATATTTCTTTACTTATTTTTAGTCTAGTTGATCTATCTATTTGTGACAGTGGGGTGTTGAGGTCCCCCACTACAATTGTATTAGTGCATATATGACTTTTCATGTCCGTTAGTATTTGTTTTCTATAGTTGGGTGCACTGGTGTTTGGTGCATAGATTTTTATGATTGTCATCTCTTCCTGTTACATTCTTCCCTTTACAAGGATGTAGTGTCCTTCTTTGTCTCTCCTCATCAGTGTTGGTTTGAAATCTACTTGATCTGCCAAGAGGATAGCTACTCTTGCTTTTTTTCATGTTCCTGTCGCATGGAGTATTGTTTTCCACCCTTTAACTTTCAGTCTGTGAGTTTCCTTTTGAATTAAGTGTGTTTCTTGTATGCAGCATATTGTTGGATTTTGCTTCTTGACCCATTCTGCCAGTCTATTTCTTTTGATTGGTGAATTGAGACCATTAACGTTGATGGTTATAACTGCAACGTATTGACTTGTCATTGCCATGACTTTTTGTTTTTGTTGGGTTCTCCCCCTTTACATTTAATTTCTTGTCATGCCAGATGAGTTCATTCTGCTTTGCTTCCTGGGCTTGTGATCTTCAATGTCTGTTCCTAGGATATTGTGTAAAATTCTTTGGAGTGCTGGTTTGATATTCACGAAGTTCCTAGGGTGCTCTTTGTCATGAAAGTATCTTATTTCTCCATCCATTTTGAAAGATAGTTTTGCAGGGTACATCAATCTGGGTTGGAGGCTCTTTTAGGGCTTGGAATATGTCACTCCAAGCTCTTCTTGCCTTGATGGTTTGTGTTGAGAAGTCTGCTGTGATTCTGATGGGCTTTCCTTTGTGTGTGATTTGTTTCTTTTCTCTGACTGCTTGGAGAACTTTGTTCTTCTGTTGTGTCTCTGGAGTCTTAACAATTATATGCCTGTGTGTCGATTTTTTTTGATCAAGCCTGTTTGGAGTCCTATATGCCTCATTTATCTGTATGTCAAGCTCTTTTCCCCTGCTTGGGAAGTTTTCTGCCATTATTTCGGTGAAGAGATTTTTTATGTCATCTCCACTCTCTCCTGTTTCTTCATTGAGCCCAATCAGTCTTATGTTATTCTTTTTTGCATCATCTAGCAGCTGCTGGATTGATTTCTCATGTTCCCTTATAATTTCGAAGCAATTTTTCTTTTCCTGGTCACTAATTGCAATCTTATCTTCTATATCTGAAATTCTGTGCTCACATTGGCTCATTCTGGTGTGTAGACTTTCAATGGAGTTTTTCATGTCCTGGTAATCTATTTGCATCTGTTTTATGGATTCCATTTGTTTCTTATATTGGGATTCCATCATGTTCCTGAGTTCCTCTCTAGATTTATTAATCATGTCTTGCACTAGGGGCACAATTTCTCCTGTTATCTGAGAAATTATTTCTGATTTCATTTTTTCCAGATTCCGTTTTGTTGCCAGTTCAGTGGGTCCAGGTGGTTGAGCATCAGAGTGTTCCATCTCATTTCCCTTTGTGGTTGCTGTAGGTGATCTGGAAGTCTGGTTTTGAGACTTATTTACGCGTTTTCTCATTTCGATTGGGCCAGGGGACTGTTAGCGCCTGCATGGATTACCTCCTCTGAGCTGGGTGAGGTGGGCCAGGGGCCGGGAGCAGTGGTAGGGATGGTGACCCAAAATCCCTTTCCTGTGAGCTGGGAGGAGCGGGAGGGATGGTGGCCTGGAAACCCCTTCCTCTGGACCAGGAGCAGTGGGATGGCGGCTCAGAAGCCCCTCCCTCTGGGCCGGGAGCAGTGGGAGGGATGGTGGCCTGGAAGCCCCTTCCTCTGGGCCAGGAGCAGCGGGAAAGAAGGTGACCCAAAAGCCCTTTCCTCTGGGCTGGGAGCAGCGGGATACATGGTGACCGGGAAGCCCCATCCTCTGGACCAGGAGCAGTGGGACAATGGTTCAGAAGCCCCTACCTCTGGGCCGGGAACAGCGGGACTCAGTACCTTGGTCTGGTGGTCTGGTGTCCTCTGTGTCTTTGTAGTGTGGAACCAGGTGGCTGCCTGTCTGCAGGGGGGTGATTCGGTGTCTTCCGCTTGACTCAGGACCTCGGTAGGGCATGCACAGACCTTCCCGTGTGCAGGGGGCTGATTTGGCGTGTTCTGTGCAATTCAGGACCTCGGTAGGGCGTGCACAGACCTGCCTGTCTGCAGCGGGCTGATTCGGTGTGTTCTGTGCAACTCAGGATCTCGGTAGGGCATGGGCAGATCTGCCTGTCTGCAGTGGGGTGATTTGGTGCCTTCTGTGCGACTCAGGACCTCGGTCGCTTGAAAATCTTTGTCAGATCGTTTGATGAAATCAGTCTCACCTGCATTTTATCTGATGTAAAGTACTATTTAAGTTACTGAAATTTTGATGGCTTTCATAGCATTAGATTTTTAAATGTTTTGGAATTTTCTTCTGTTGACTCTTTTTTTATTTTATGTTTTTTTTTGGTTTTTTGGCACCAGGAATCGAACTCCGGTCTTTGTGCTTACGGGGCAGCTGCAGGTGGTGGAACCACTGAGCTAAATCCCCAGCCCTGTAGGCTCTTTTTTAAAGTGAGAGTTTAAAATGTTTATTTCTCTGATTGACTTTCTCTTCATCCTTCACCATTTCCCTACCCCTTGCCTATTCTTCCCCTTCCTCTCTCTTTCCTGAGTTTTGTCTCAACTCTGTCACCTCCGTCACCTCCTACTTCCAAACCAAATCAAACTAATGAAAAAAATCCCACCTAATCCTTTGTGACTAGCACTTTTATGGCTGCCTCTACATGGTGTTTGGATTCCTCATCCATATCCATGTTTTAGCATCATGATGCAGACACATAGCAGATCAGTCCCAAGAAGCTAGTTCAGATTTTGACCCTGAAGCTGTAGGAACCGCAGCCAGATACTGTTTGGTGGCTGCTTCATGACTGGGGCAGCTATACCTATGCCTGATTTTAACCAGTGACCTGAGAATTTTTTGCTAGTCTCCTGCAGAACATTCTTAATGATCTGTTCTTTGCATCTGGCACTTCCTTTTCCTGGGAGAACAAGAATATATTTAACCTTGTTTATGGTTATGTATTTTTTGGCTGTTTTGAGTTCATAGAATATTTATTGTTTATTTCTGCTTGTCAGTCTTCCTGATTTTCTCCTGTGGATTTTATTGTGATTGCTTACATTTGAAGCATAAAGAGCTTTTGAAGTATGCACACATTCTGCCATCCTTTTTTGGGGGGATGGGACTAAATTTAAGTTTACAAAGACCAGAGAAAAATAGTTAGCTCCAAAAATTATATGTTTGCTCAATTTCATACCTCAGTTTCTCTAAGTGACACTCTTGGTATCTGACTTGTTTGTTATGTGATTAGGTCCAAGGTAGGTTGGGATCTAATTTATACACCACCACTCAGCATGTCCAAGGATTGTTTTACCACCTTTGACCTCTGCTATGGCCAGTCATCCACCTGGTTTAGGGCAGCCTCCTCCAAGTTGGAGTAGCAAAGGGAGAAGTCTTTGGAAGATACAAGGCTGTATGAAGAATGGCTTTGGTGGGGTTATGTTTGATTAGTTCATCTGAATTGGACCCTGTACTAAAGAAGAGAAGTTCTACCTCGGATGAATCAGATACCGATTCACTGTGGCCACCTCCAGTTGTTCATTTATTCACTAAGTGAACTGCAGAGCATTCTCTGGATGGTGAGGAGGTGTGGTGTGTCCAGTGGAGAGTTTGTACATTTTCTAACTGCATATAAATAGTATTTGAAAAAGTCTTACTTGTAAACAGCTGAGTATTTAGTTACTTCCAAGTCTTCCCGTGAATTAGTCATAGATTAGTTTCCAAGCCTGTACTATATTTCCCAAATGGATATTAGATATTTTAGTAGAGAGGCCTTTATAATTAAATCTATCCAAGTGTCTTCCGTGTACTATTCTAATTAAGCGTTATAGATCCCAAGGCTGCACTGATGCAGCTCAGCTAGGATGTTCTATGTGTGATAGGGGAGTTCAGTTTTTAAACTACACAAACTTATTTGTGAAGCTTTTATGTGACAATGGCCCCTAGCTTCCATGGTTCAGGTTTCAAGTTTTCGACTCTACAGTGTTGCAAAAGCAATACACATTCAGTAAAAACCATACTTGGAATTTTGAATTTTGATTTTTTTCTCAGCCTAATGATTTGTGGTACAATCTCTTGTTATACTGGACAGTGACAGGAGCTGTAGCGTGCAGTCACAAGGGGAAATAACTGGCACTCTACAGTGTACCGTGTTGCTAAGCTCGGCTGTTTTGTTGGTTATGTGTTCTCTGAAAGCCTGTTTTCAAGGGTTAGACCCTAACTTGGTACTCTTAGAACGTGGTGGAAATTTTAAAAGCTGAGGCCTAGTGAGTGGTTTTCCTGTCACTGGGGATGTGTCCTTGAAGGGGATAATGGGACCCTAGCCCCTTCTCTTTCTTCCTCTTTTGGTTCCAGCTATGAAGTGAACAGTGTGCTCCTGAACAGTCTGCTCCACTACCAGCCCTACCACGATGTACTGTGCTCTCACAGGCCCAGCAAAGGGCCGGTTGGTCATAGACTGAAACCTCAAAAGTGTAAGCCAAAATAAACCTTTTCCTCTTCTTCTTCTGTTTTTCTTGGTACCAGGGATTGAATTTGGGACCTTGTGCTTGTGGGGCAGGTGGTGGAACCACTGAGCTAAATTCCCGGCTCAGCTTTTTCTTCTTATAAGTTGATTTATTGCAAGTATTTGTTACAGTAACTGAAAACTGGCTAGCACAGGTATATTAAAAGTACTTTCTATGACATTCTCAAATTACAGTGGGTTTATTGGAGTAATCCTCTTGTATATATCAGTAATTTTTCCTTTCAATAAGAGATGTTTCCATATATTAATTTGTTTTTCATTAAAAAGGATTAATTTATTTTCAGTTGTGGTAAAATAGACATAACATGAAATTTATCCTTTTAACCATCCTAAATTTTTGTGGCATTAAGTATATTCACATTGTTTTGGAAGATGAAAAAATTTCTGGAGATGATGGTGGTAGTGATTTGACATATCAATTTTAAGATAATATGCTTTATTTTTGTAGTGTTTTAAAGTGTTCAAAAAGTTCTGTCTGTCCATAATGATATTTTATTAGCTTTCATTGTATGGGATTTTACAGTCCCAGATACTCGACTTTTATTGTTTTTTTTTCGTGGTACCAGGGATCGAACTCAGGACCTTGTGCTTGTGAGGCAGGCACAGTGCCACTGAGCTAAATCCCTGGCCCCAATACTCAACTTTTAAAAAACATAAATGAGTGCCTATGATACTCAAGAGTCCTGTGTCTTTTTTTTTTTTTCTCAGAGTGGGGATTGAACTCCAGGGACATTTTACCACTGAGCTACATCCCTAGGCCTTTTAAATTTTTTAAAAATTTGAGTTAAATGCTTGCTAAGTTACTCAGGCATACCTCAAACTTGTGATGAACTTGCAGTCCTCCTGCCTCAGGTTCCCAAGTAGCTGAGATTACAGGCCTTCATTAACATACCTGGCAAGTGTCCTGTATCTTTTGAACTGGGTAAGTATACCCTCATATGACTTTCAGTTCAAAGAGAGAAGCAAATGTTTTAAATTAAGTTGTGATATGTAAAGTAATGGAAAATTATATCATGTACTGTAAATGTGGGACAGGAGAAACTGAGCCTGTCTGGGGTGAGTTCAGGGTCAGGATCAGGGAAAGTTTTCTTGAGGAAGTAGTGTTTAAGCAGAGACCTGAAAGATGTTAGGAGTAGGTGAAAGGTGGGGCTGGGAGAAGAAAGTACTAAGATAGAAGAGAGCTTGATAATTTTGAGAAAATTAAGTAGAATCAATATACTCTTAACCCAGAAGTCCACAGTATTATTTTGGTATCCACCTATGTCTAGATAGTGTTCTTTTTAAAAATTTGGTTTAAGAAATTATCTGACAACAAAATGGACTTTTTTCTTTTGTACACACCTGTGAATTGTAAGACATGGATAGATTGGTGTCATTACTGGCATAGTTGGGATGCAGAACAGTTCCATCAGCCCCCAGAGTCCCTTGTCTGTCCTTTTGTAGTCACCTGTTTCCCCAGCCTATCACTGGCAGCCACCAATGTGTCTCCTTATGTAGTGTTGCCATTCCCACACAGTGTGTAACTTTTTGAGACTGGCTACTATCACTAACTATAACTTTTGTGAGTTACCCTAATTGTTGTTTTAGTACCAATAGTTTGTTCTTTTTTAAAAAAATGATTACTGGGTAGTCTTGCATTGTGTGATTGTACAGTTTGTTTATCACTTTAGCCACTGAAGGACATTTTGCATTGTTTCTAGCTTATGACAGTTATGAATAGAGTTGTGTTAAACATTTATGTATAAGTTTTTGTATAAATTTAGATTTCTATTTGTCTAGGATAAGTAGGGGATTTCTGGGTCATATGATATTTGTTTAATTTTATGAGAAATTGCCAGACTTTTCCAGAGTTGCTGTATGATTCTGCATCCCAACCAGTAATGCATGAGAATTTAGTGGGTTTTGTGTCTCCATCATTTAATATTGTCAGTATTTTAAATTTTAGCCATTTTACTAGGTGTGGAGCAGTCTCTCATTGTATTAAACTTTCATTTCCCTAGTGGCTGATAATGTTGAGCATCTTATATAGGCATTTGCCATCCTTAGATCCCTTTCAGTGAAGTCCCTATTCAAGATTTCCCTGTGTTCTACATTTTTGTCCTGGTATTGACTTTAGAGAGTTCTTTATATATTATGGATGCAAATCCTTTGTTGATATATCATTTGGAAATATTTTCTTCCTGTCAGTGGTTTGTTTTTTTCTTAACAATGTCTACTGCAGCTCAGAAGTTTTGAATTTTGATATAGTCAATTCAGCACCCCTCCCATCTTTTGTACTTTTGGTGGTGTATCTAAGAACTCTGCCTAATTCCATGCCATGAAAATTTTCATCTAAGAATTTTTTCTGAGGACATTTAGATATGTTATCCATTTGAATTAATTTTATGTGAGATTGGAAGTTATTATGGTTTAGCTATAGAATGTTTCCCAGCGTCTTAGGTGTTCAGAGATGGGGCTTTTAGGTGATTGGATTATAGGGTGCTGTAGTCATCAATGGATCAGTCTGTTGATGAGTTTGTAACTAGATATCCATGCTGTCAGGAGGTGGGACTTCCTCCTGGTTGGAAGCAGTGTGTCTTTGCCTTTGGAGGGTGCGTACCCTGCTCTTGCCTTTTCTCTCTGCTTTCTCATGCCATGTGGTGAGCATCTCTCCTCTGCCCTTACACTGCAATGTTTCTGCCTTGGAGCCTGCTGTGATCTTGCTAAACTCATTAGCTCTGGGAATATTTCTATAAATTCATTGAGATTATCTGTGTATACATGCATATTGTCCATGAGCAGGGACAGTTTTGGTTCCTTTACAATCTATAAGCCTTTTATTTCTTTTTCTTTCCTTATTGCTGAGGCTAGGAATTCCAGTATGATGTAGAATAAAAATGGTGATAGTGTATGTTCTTGTCCAATTGCCAATCTTAGTGGAAAGCATTCAGTCATTCAGAATTAAGCACTGTATAGTATTACCTGTAGGATTTTTCATTTTTTGCTTTTTTGTAGATGGCCATTATCAGGTTGAAAAAAATTCTTTCTACTCCTTATTTGCCAAGACTTTTAAATCATGAATGGATGTTGAATTGTGTCTTATGCTTTTTTTTCTGAATAAATTGTATGAACTTGTATTTTTTCTTTTGACTATAACATGTTATTTCATACAGGGCTGAAATTTTTAATATGCAACCAGTTGTGGATTCTGAGGATAACCCTTGCTTGTTTGTATAGAAATGTTTTACCTCTTTAAATGTTTGGCAGACTTCTCAGTGAAAGGACTGGGCCTGGAGATTTCTTCTTCAGAAGGTTTTAAGCTGTGGATTAAATTTCTTTAGAAGTTGTAGGAGTATCAGTTTATCTATTTTTCTTGAGTATAGTCTCTCAAATATGTTTGTTGAAAAGTACAGATCTTAATATTAGTGGAGTTTTTAATGTATGTAGATATCTGAGATCTTAGTTATCTTGCTCTGCTGTACACTTTGTGTCTATATCTGTGCATTGATAGTTCCAAGAGAGAAGGAAAAGCAATGAGAATTTATTCATTGTGTTGAGAAGCTGTACATTACTGTGTCACAATACTGGAGATAATTTATAAGGAGAAAAGGTTTATTTTGACTCACTATTTCTGAGGTTTCAGTCCATGGTTGCTTGACCCTGTCACATTGGGCCCATGGTAGCACAGTATATCATGGCAGGAATGCGTGGCAGAGGAGGTCTGTTTGGGGGTGTCTGGGAAGTGAAAGAGAGAGACAAGAAGGGGTCGGGCCTTTAGTAACTTTTTCAAGGGCCCTAGGCCCTACCTCTTACATTTTCCACAACTTCCCAAATACTGCCAATCTATATTTAACACATGTACATTGGGGGATATTATGGTTTAGATCTACAGTATTCCTCCAAAGCCTCATGTGTTCATAGGTTGGGCTTTTGCAAAATGATTAGCTTATGGGGGCATTATACTTATGGGTGGATTAATCTACTAATCAAACCATAACTGAATGTGCTATTAGTAGATGGGGCCTGGTCAGAAGAGGTGGTTCACTGGGGGAGTGACCATTAAGGGTATATTTCCCTCCCTGCTCCTCCCTTTGTTCTGTGTTTCCTGGCTGCCATGATGTGAGCAGCTTTTTGCCTACCATGCCCCTCTGCCATGCCATTGCTATCTTGGAGCCAGACAGCCATATACTAAAACTGTGAGCAAAAATAAACCTTTCCTTTAAGTTGTGGGTGTTGGGTATTGTGTCTCAGCAATAAGGAAAGTGACTAAGGTAGATTTTGGGGTCAGATAAGCTTTTACTCAGATTTCAAAGGAAGGCCTTACAGGCCAGGCACTGTGCTCTTGAGAGGGCAGTATGTGAAGCTGTGAGAATGAAGCTGATAGTGCATTGGAGACCCCAGGTAGTTGAAGCCAGGAATGTGGAACATCTGAGAAAAGCCACAGACAGTGAGCAAAGTCACCCCAAGAGAAAGGCCATGAGGGCTACAACCAGCAATACCATAGGGGTGAGGCTGCCCAAGCTGTTTGGAACCCATATCTCCCCACAGTTTGCCCATGGTGTTGGACATAGAGCTATAGAATTTACTGTTTGCTGTGCTGGGTTTTGGTCTTGCTTTGGTTCCATTCCTTTTTATCACCCTATTTTTCCCTTTTGGAATAGGAATGTTTACCCTGTGCCATTGTATGTCAGCAGTGTTTTAATTTTCATTTTGATTTTTACAGGTGCTCTAAGCTAAGAGTTTGCCTTGAGGTTCAGAGGAGACTTTTGACTTGGACTTTTCAGCAGTGCTGGAACTGTTAAGACTTGGGTGACTCTTACAGATGGACTAAAGGCATCTCTTAGAGATGGAATGAGTCTTTTGGGGGACAGTGTGAAATATGGCTTAGATCTCTTGTGTCCCCCTCAAAGCCTCATATGTTCAGAGGTTGGGCTTTTAGGAGTTGATTGGATCATGGGGCACTATGCTCATTAGTGGATTAATCCACTGATGAATCCATAGCTGAATGTGCTGTTAGGAGGTGGGGCCTGGTTGGAAGAGGTGATTCACTAGGTGTGTGACCTGGAAGCGTGTATCTGCCTCCCCAGCTCCTCTCTTCACTCTATTTTCTGGCTACTATGATACAAGCAGCTATTTGTTTGTCATTCCCCTCTGCCATGCCACTTCTGCCAGCTGCCTACAGACTGAAACTGTGAGCCAGAATAAACATCTCCTTAAGTTGTGGGTGTCAGGTATGTGTCTCAGTGATGCGGAAAATAACTGTGATGGGACATTTTAAGATCCAAACTCTAGCACTTACCTACTTTGGACTACAGTTTCATTACCTAGAGATGCTTGTTCCTCTGTCATTGTTTTGGCTACTGTAAGAACTTCATTCTTCCACTGCTGCCACAGCCACATAATTACTTGGGCTTCAGGGCATGAAAGAATAGAGTAAAAGAAAGATACAATTTGAGATGAGATATCCATAGTGCTAAAAGCTCCCTGTTTTGCTTCTTGAGTTAAAAATACAGGGCTTCTGGAATTCTCTCTGTCAGTGCCCCAGTATCTACTTTGGGTTTCAGGTTTTGTAGAGTAGGCTGAGGGATTGTGAGTAAAAAGAAAATAGTAAAACTTACCACTGGTTTATAGTAATTTGAATTTTATTTTTTGATTTGCTTACTATTGTTTACTTCTACACACCCACAAATACTTGCTTCATGTATTCTGTTCAGGTTTCATAGCTGGATTCAGTGGGATAATCAGGGTAGTGTTCTTATTCCATCTAAACTGGAATTACCTGGTTTTTTTTTTTTTTTTTTTTTGTGGTACTGGGAATCGAACTCGGGTCCTTCTGCTTTCAAGGCAGGCGGCGGAACCACTGAGCTAAATCTCCAGTCCCCCCAATGGTTTTTTTGGAGACAAGTTCTCACTATCTAGTTCAGTCTGGTCTTGAACTTACTATATAGCCCAGGTTGGCCTTGAACTCCTGGTGACCCTCAGCCTTAGCCTCCTGAGTCCTGGGATTACAGCCATGTACCACCATGTCCAGCCAGTGGTGTTTCTTGAAAGTCACTCAAAAACAAATGTGAAGGGCTGGGGGTTTAGCTCAGTGGCACCACGCCTGACTTGCAAGCACAAGGTCCTGAATTCGATCCCCAGTACTTCCAAAAAAAAAAAAAATGTGAAAAGGAATTGGATGTAGTGATTCCTGTGTATTATGCTATATAACCTATATTATGGCTGTGTTAAGGGGAACATTTAGTTAGATAACAGAGGAAAATAAAAGAGGTTTTCATTATTGATAACATTACTTCTTAAGTTTACTTCACTGACTTCCCAGTTAAAAAGTCTAAACTCTTTATGATGGCATTCTGGATCCTTTCTGATCTAGTCTCTTCTAATCTTTTCTATTTTTTCCTACCATTCTTTTGCTTTAGCTCTGCCTCATATATCTTATTTTTAGGTCATCCCACAGAGCTTTAAATAGATTTGTGTGATGGCTTAGATCTAAAATTTAGTCCACAGGTCTCATGTGTTCAGAGTTGCAGCTTTTGGAAGGTGACTTGATCATGGGGGCATTATACTCAACAGGGGACTAATGCATTAAATGAGTTCATAGCCGAATGCAATGTTAGGAGGTGGAGTCTGGTTGGAGGAGGTGGGTCACTGGGAGCATGATTTGGAAGGAAGCATTCTTCACGCCCACTCCTTTCTCTCGCTCTGATTCTCTTGTTTTCTCTCTGCTTCCTGGCTCTTATGGGTTGAGTAGTTTTCCTCTGCCATACCCTCCTATGGCTCTGATTCTGTCTTGGAGCTTGCTGAACGTGGACTGGAGGCTCTGAAACCTTGAGTCAAAATAAACCTTACCTTAGGTTGTGTGGGTGTCAAGTAGCTTGTCCCAGTGATGGGAAAATGACTAATACAATTGGGACCTTTCATATTTCCCTAATTTTGAATGTACTCTTTCTTTGTTGGTTCTTTTTTTCCATTAAAGTTTTATACTTTAATAACAAATTCTTTGTGAAATTGTTTCCTGTATTAGCCACTTGAGTATTTTCTGTTTATTACTGTTGGTTGCAAGTCTGAATTTCCAGGCTGAATTTCTGGAGGGGAGAAATCAGAGATTTATTATCTTTTTATATCTGCTATACCAGAATATCTGTGATAATTTTTTTCCCCCAATACTGGGGATCAGACTCAAGACCTTGCACTTGCAAGTCAGGCGTGGTGCCACAGAGCTAAATCCCCGGCCCTGTGATAAATTTTTGAATGAATCAGAGAAGGGGGAAAGGGAAAGAAAGTATTTAGGGTAGAATGTAGAATAGTTGAATTAGAAGAGAGAGTGGAAGGCAGAGATAAATACTGTATAAATGGAATTAGAAACTAATGTTTTAGGTAAAATTGTTTGATTTCTTTGAATTTTGAAAATAGTACTTGGATATTTATTTTTCTGATGTTTTCATTATTTATAGTTTTTATTTTGGTGAGGCAGCTTTTTCGTTAGTCTTTTCCTATCTTTTTTTCTTTTTTTTTTTTTGCAGCTAACAGTAGAACTTTATTATCTTAGAGTTCTGTAGTCTAGAAGTCCAAGATTGAGTTATCAGAAAGTTGTTAGCAAGTTGAGAACCCTGAGGAAGAATCTGTTCCACACCTTCCCCATAGCTTGAAGTGGTTTGCTGGCAATCTGTGGCATTCTGTGGATTATAGGTGCATCATCTCAATCTCTACCTTCATCCTAATGTGGCTTCCTTCCTTGCATACACCCCCGTGTCCAGATTTTTCCTTTTTGTAATGACACTGGTTATACGGGATTACAGATCACTCTACTCACCTCATTTTACTTACCTAATTACATCTGTACTGACCCTATTCTTTAACTTTTCATTTTATTAGTACACATTTGCAGTACATGGCATTTACATTTACCTTTGGGAGTAGGTGCATGTACGTAACACAGCTTGATTTCTTTTTAATCCCCTTCCCTCCTCCCTCTCTCCCTCCCTCCTCTAAATCCCCTTTCCCTATTTTCGTGCTTTTCCTTCTCCTCCCCCTCTCCCTTTTCCCCCTTCTTATTTTTAGTTCATGTTCATGATATATAATGTTCACATTCATTGTGTGTATTTGGTACATATAAGTGACACATCTTAAATCTTTTTACTTCCCCTTCACCTCCCCCTCTCCTCCCGCCTTCATTTTTCTGGACTCCTTTTCATTAGGAAAAGATCTAGCTCCTTGTTTCCTTCTATCAATCCTTTATTGTACTCTTCATTTGTACTTTACTATAATCAAATGAGAGGTACCATATGGTATTTAAGCTTGTATGTCTGATTTATTTCATTCAATGAAATTAAACAAACAATACAAAGAACAATACAATGAATCAAAGAGCTGGTTCTTTGAAAAAATAAACAAAATAGACAAACCCTTAGCCAAACCTACCAAAAGAAAGAAAAGACATCAATACAGCATGAAAAAGGGAAAAATCACAACAGACACAGGCAAAATCAAGAAAATAGTAATTGCCATGAAAATTTGTATTCCAATAAATTGGAAAATCTTGAAGAAATGGACAGAGTCCTAGACTCATCTGAATTACCAAAACTAAACCAAGAAGACATAAAGATATTGAACAACCTAATAACAAGCAGTGAAACTGTGGCAGTAATAAAAAATCCTATCAACTAAAAAAAGTCCGGAACCTGATGGATTCACTACTAAATTTTACAAAGGCTTTAAGGACGATGTGTCACCAATATACCTCAAACTAGTCAATGAAATTGAAAGGGGATGAGTGGTTCCAGACTCATTTATGGAAGCTGGTATCACTCTGATCTCCAAACCAGACAAAGATCCAACTAAAAAAAGAAAACTTCACTAGTTTTTTCTAGTCAGAGAGCCAGCTGCCATCTCTAATAAGGTAGGGTTTTTCTACCTTGTGTTGTCCAGATGTTCCTTTTAATTTGAATACAGTTATTTACTCTTTTACACAAAGGAGCATGCTGACAGCTACACCAAGTGTTCTTTCCTAAGCCAGTAGACATTTAGATTTGGAGAAAAGTTAGATTTTGAAATAAGGACAAGCAGCCTGTAGTCCTTTATTAAACAATTTACTTTCTTTCCCTTTGCCCCTTGCTGCTGCCAGATAGGATATCTTTTTACTCCTCTCTTCACTACTCTCTATCACAAATCTGTTTCTAAAAAGTAAAGGACTAATTCCTCCTGAAATCTCTGCAAGGTGGAATGAGCTTTCCTACAGAGGAGAGGATATGCTTTTGTCCTTTGGTAGAGCTGGGAAGTGTCTGTCGTGAAGTCAGTGTGTGCTTGGTCCTTCCTCTGATGCTGGCCAGCTGATGACCAGTGCATCGGTCTCCCTGGAAGAGGCAGTGCCATAGAAGGAAGGTCCTACTCTACTTAGCAAGTAGCTTCATCTCTCCTGGTTCCTGTATGTGTTTTCTCATGTTGGCACTCTTACGCTCCACCTTACATGAGGCTTTTATTCCAAGGAAGGTAAGAAATGAAGCATCTTTCTTTGTCTCAGCCCGGTGCCTTTGCTCTGTTTTTCTGAGTATGTTCTCATTGTTCTCTAGGCCACGTCCCCAAGGAGGACATTGTTCTTGCTAGCTGGGGCAAGTCATGGAGCTGCTGATGAGTTCAATGAATGGCTCATTCACCCAGCACATTGATGGTGAACCTTTTAGAGCTTTCCATGATGCAAACAGCCCACTGTGGCTCACGTGCTGTAGGTTTGCCACCACTGACCTAGTGTCTTTATTGAAGTAATTAATTATTAGGCTTGAGACAGAAATCAAAATTATTTTTGGAGCTCCTTCAAAGTACTCAGCCTGTCCTCGGTTATAGATGAATATTATTTTTTGGGGAGATGGAGAGAAGGAAGAGTATTTTTGAAGAGAAATTAAAAACACTTACAGGTACTTTTGATGTCTTCAGGTTTCACCTCCTTAGTCATTGAGAACGTGCTAAAGGATACTTCTTGGACTCCTTAACTGTGTTTGATGCTTGCCTTCAAAGTCAGGGAGCTATCTGTAGACTGCCAGAAACTTTCAAATTTCAAACTTTCAAATCTTTCAATATTGTCTGAAACTTCCTGGTGAGAAACTAACCAGCCATAGACTGAAAATCCAGGGTTGTCCTTCCTGTCAGGAACTCAGCAGCAGTATTGTGCAATAATGAGCAATGGGATCTGAGGTTATTAAAGCAGCTTTTAGAGTTACTAGGAATGCTGTGGTATCACATACCCATTTTTATGCTGTATGAGTCTCTCACTAAGGATTTATTGATATTTTTCATGATAGTCCTAAAAATTTTAAATTTTTTAAAAAAAATTACATTATTGTTTACAACTCTTGGTTTATAAATGAAAGTAAAAGTCTATATGATGCCTGTCCTGCATTAAGAAATGCAGAATTCGCCCGCCTCACAAGCGCAAGGTCCCAAGTTCGATCTCTGGTACCAGAAAAAGAAATGCAGAATTTTAAAAGGTCCTGACTTCTAATTTATGCTAGTGAGATGAGTCAGGCTTCATCTTTCTATGCCAACTTCCCAGGGAAAATAAAAAGTTAGAAATAAAACAAAACAAAACAACAGGAAAAGAAAGCCAGAATTTCGATGGAAAATGGGAAATTCTCTTGGGATCCTGAAACTACTGTCCTAGAAACAATGACAAATTTCTGAAAGAGACAGCTGGTGGGATCATTCACTGGGAAACTTCAAATCCGCCAAGTTCATTACTTGGGAAGTAATAGGCTGATAGAAGTAATTTTCCTCTAAAGAATAAAAAATTGATATGAATTTGTACATGCTTGAGGAGAAACTAACAATCTGGTTTCAGATCTCTTAGTTTTTTGAGAATGTAAATGTTCATGAAGACTGCTGTACTTGTTATTAATGCTTTAAATTTTTCTTTTTGAAACAGCAAATCCTACTGATTATCTGTTAAAGTTATTACTATTAAAATGTATAAAAAGGAATTTATATTTTTGAAGATGTTGAAAATTTTAAAACATGATAACATCTAGTGAGCTTAGACAATGTTGTCTTTCTTTAGAACACCATTTGTGCTGCTTCTATACAGTGTATTTTGTATAGGCCAAAGAAAGCACTTCATACATTTGGTACAATGATATCAACTGAAAATGAGTTTCAATTCTTTTTTTTTTTTTTTGAGACAGTCCAGGTTGTCAAAAAATTTTTTAAATTGTCCTCTTCAGGTTGCTTCATAAATTTCTCCTTGAGAACTAAGGTGGCTGAGGATTGTGCTTTTCTCTTTGAGGGACCTCTCCCAGCATAGTGAGTTCTGATCTTAGCTAGACTGTGGGCTTGTTCAGATGTGAATACACCGTTCCCTCAAGTAATAATACTGGTTTCTGAACAATGGAAGTAAAGAACAAGTCTTGGACCTGGGATTTAGCTCAGTGGTTTTGCCACCTGCTGTGCAGGCGCAAGGACCCGAGCTTGATCGCTGGTACCAAAAAAGAACAAAGTCCTCTGCAGAAGCAATTTGTGTTTTGCCCTTCTTTGTAAAGTCCTTATGTAGTTTTGGTCTGCTTGTGATATATACTTTGTTTGAATGTTTCTCATAACATTATTAAACATTTGATATGTTAGGCTCTGGGCTAGTTCTTGGTTTATCAAGAGTTTGTGATAATGTAGGAAAAATGTCTATTATGAGAATTAAAAAACTAAACACTGAAAAATTATGTATACAGTATCACTATGAAAGAGTAGACTGGAATTTAAAAATCCAAAATAGGGCCAGGGATGTAGCTGGGCTGGGAATTTAGCTCAGTGGCACCATTTCTGCCTCACAAGCGCAAGGTCCTGAGTTGGATCCCCAGTACAAAAAAACCCAAAAGAGCCAAAATACTATTAGGATTCCTTCTTCTTTTTTCACTTGTTGATGCATGTTCATTATAGAAAATTTGGACCTATAAACACATTCATATGCATATGTGTATGTTTAATTTCTTTCCTTCATACAACTGTCAGTTGCCACATCTCCAAGATTGAGGTCTTCAGTGGGTTATAGATTTTTACTTTAAAGATAAGACTTAATGCTGCAGCCAGGTGTGATGGTCCATGCCTGTAATCCCAGCACTCGGGAGGCTGAGGCAGGAGGATTGCTGTGAGTTCGAGATAAGACTGGGCTACATAGTGAGTTTAAGGCCAGCCTAAACCATATAGTGAGACCCTGCCTCAAAAAAAAAAAGACTTAATGTTGCAACTTTTAAAAAACTTACAGTGGCTTTAGCCTTTAATAATGAATGGTACTATTTCAATTGTCATTCCAATATATCTATGAGTTAATGAGTTTTAGTACATAATACTGTAATGAGATTTAAATGAAAACTAATGTCGAGTTTCTTTGTCCATTAATCTGTTGATGAGCATATAGACTGTTTTCAATATTTAGCTGTTATAAATTGTGCTGCCATAAACATAGGTATGCGTGAATCTCTGAAATATCATGTCTTTCATTCTTCTGGAAAGATACCTAGAAGGAGAATAGCTGTGCCAAATGGGATTTTCTAGTTTTAGTTTTTTGAGGAATCTTCATATGGATTTCCATAGTGGTCGTACTAGTTTACATTCCCACCAACAATGTAAAAAGCTGCCCCACATCTCACCAGTCTTTTTTTTTCAATTCATTAAGTTTATTGGTACATTTTAGGTATACAATACAGTTACATTAATCACTGGGATCTTGTACCTTTACATGATCTATCTTTGTTCTTATTTTTGTCCCCATTCCCCTGCCCTCCCTTCACCCCCTTCCATCCCTCCTTATTTACGAAGATTTCCGTTTTTTCCTTTTCTCATATCTTTTCCTTTCTCTTCTTTCTATCCCCCTACCCCTCTCACTTCCCCTTCCCCTTCCCCTTTGCACCTGTTCTTCCTCTTTCACATTACATATTATACATTTTGATCCTCATTTACACTTTCACACCAGAGAAACTATTGGGTATTTACATGCGTGTCCTATTTATTTCTTAAATTTTTGTTTGTTTGTTTGTTTTGGTACCGGGGATCGAACTCAGGTCCTTGCGTTTGCTGGACAGGCGGTGGAACCACTGAGCTAAATCCCCGGCAATGTGTCCTATTTATTTCACTTAAGAGTATAGCCTCAATGTGCATCCATTTAGCTCACCAGTCTTTTTTTTGGTACTGGGGATCGAACTTGGGACCTTGTACTTGTGAGGCAGGCAGTGGAACCACTGAGCTAAATCCCTGGCCTAGCTCACCAGTCTTTATTATTTGATTTCTTGATGATAGACATTCTTTTTGGGGTAAGATGGAATCTCATTGTTATTTTAATTTGCATTTCTCTAATGACTAGCGATATAACTTGAATCATTTGTGGGAAAATGGATACACCTTGAGACCATAGTGTTAAGTGAAATGAATCAGAAACACAAGCTTAAATATAACATGATTTCTCTTATTTGAGAAACACAAAATATAAATAAAGAGCAAAATAGAAGTAGGGATATGCTCTCAAATGGGAAGTGGATCAAGAGATGAGGGAAGGGAAAGGGGATGAGAAAAGATCTTTTAGTAATAAAATCATTATGTACTGTGAACATGATGTGCTGATAAAAGAAATTTAACACTCTTGTCTTCTGGAACCTTATGACCTGGTGGAGGAGAGTGTATAAATTGTAGCATAGTCTGTAAAGCAGTTAAAATGAAATTGCTGGATAGAATGTGATTAAATGCCAAAATTTGTGCTACATTCCAATGGAGTTCAGCTTAAAGGAGATTAATCCAAATCTGAAATACTTGGGAAAGTCCCACTGGTATAACTTAATCTTAGTAATAGGTAGCATTGAGGCAAATACAATAAATAAAAGTGTGGACTTAAAGACTTTATCCTTATCTAGCAAAGAGTTCTTTTAAAAGAATTATTAAGTATTGAATTTCTTACAGAAAAAAAAAAGCACAACCATAACAGCAACAACAAAATAGAAAATAACAGCATCTGAAATGGGCATCGGGCCCTAGAGGAGGGGCCATTCTGGTCTGAGGGCCGAAGAGAAACTTCAGGTTGAGAATAAGCCAGGCAAAGATAACTAGGAGGAGAGAGCCTTGCTTTAAACAGGAATATTTGAAAGCCCTTTTGCAAGCATGGCTGCCTTTCCTTGCAATTTATATTGTTAAAGGAATTATAGAGTGTTTGTATTTGAGTATTTTATATTAAGATATTGATTTGTAAATCCCTTAGGAAGGTATCTTTTACCTTCAATATACAATGTAGTTTTTTACCTAAATTTGAAAATAATTGAAAAATTTTGAGTTTTCTAAAATACTATTTTTTTAGATCTTGTTTAAAACAAAGTTGTTTTAAAACATTAATCCAGAACTAAAGACTATAATTTAGAAATACTCAAAAGTATTTGGCACCTATGAATTTTTTTTTTTTCTGGTGGAGGATTAGGTCATAAATGTTCAGGTGTATATTTGTGCTTCAGTTTTATACATTTGCCTCATAAAATAATTATCTGATTGTGTGTTCCTTAAATTGGAAAACCGTTAAGAAAAGCCAGTTCAGAAATGCATTATTTTAAAAGAATAGATTTCTTTTAGAATTAAACAATTTACTCTTATCAGTAAAATGCCTATCTAGCCTCTCATTAGCAAAAATAGATTTAAAACATTGTAGAGAAAGTAGTCTTAAAAATAAGGTACACATGACTGAATTCTGAATAGAACTTAATACACGTATCAGTTCTTTTAGGAATAAATGTAAAACAGACAAAGATCAAATGTGAGAATATTTAAATGGTTCTCAAGATTTTCTGGTTCATGTGTTGTGATATTGAACTCTTTAGTCCTAGGCTTTAATTTGTGCCTGGTGCTGACCTGATGCTGTGCAGGGACACTCATTGCATTTCTCCATTCAGTCCCTCTAATTATCCCAACTTCCTGGGGAGCTTGCTTAGAACTGGGCATGAGAGCTTGTTATTAAAATATTGGGCTACCCTGGCTATATGTGACAAGGTAGTTTTTGATATCAGATTTATGCATAGATGAACAGAATAGGAACATAAAATTGTTAGGTCTGATTTTCTTTAAATAGGTAGTGGGTATTATAAAAATATTTGTTTAGGTGAGGATTAGGTTCGTAATAAATGAAATCATGGGTAATATGTTCCTGAGCCTTTTTGTTGTATTGCTAGTTTTTAGTGGATATTCAGAAAGGAATCTGACTCTGCAAGTGATATGTGAAACAATTAGATTTGCAATTTTGTGTATATTTGTGGATGATGGTAATTGTTTTTGTTAAGAGCATCTGTTAATATAGGGATTTGTCTCTTCAGGTTCACGTGAAAATGGCGGATGAGGCTGTCTGTGTTGGCCCAGCTCCCACCAGTAAAAGCTACCTCAACATGGATGCCATCATGGAAGCCATTAAGAAAACCAGGGCCCAAGCTGTGAGTCTGAATGAACCTATCTACGCAGCTGTTTCATATGTAGTGAGCAGGAAGCTAGAGTTTGTATTAAAAAAAAAAATAAGAGAGAACGATTGAAAATGCTGTTGCAGTTAGTTCATGTCACATGAGTTAAATGTGGCCGAATTCGCTACTGGAAATCAAAGGCTTTGTAGCATCTGGCAGTGTTGGTCGCTGATCCTGCAGGTGGCTGCTGGATTCAGCTTTCACACCAGGGAGCAGTTTCAGTTCATTTCCAAATTTGCTAGGAAAAAAGAAATTCCAATTAGTTTTGAGTATTAACCCTTTCAGGGTAATAAGAACATTAAAAACAACAACAATAAAAAAACCCTCAGGATCCAAAAGACCCTGTTTTAATTCCATTTTAAACATTTAAAAATTATATGTACCCAGTTATATTTCCAGAAATAAAAACTATGCATTTAGTAATTATTTGAGTTAATAGTGTCAATAAAATTCCCATAGCTTATATCGATAAATCAATTATTCATTTATTTAAATTTGGTTTGAGTAAAGTAGAATCCAAGGAAAAACGGGTTTCTGATATCAGATATAGCAGAGTTTTAAAAAATACCAGAGAAATAATTACATATAATATTAAAAACTATCCAGAGTTATCTCTGAAACTGAATGGAAGCAACCAGCACTGGCACTTAGTTTGGAATTCTTCAGTTAGTACTCACATTTCTCTGAAAGAAATGGTTTAGATACATGTTTAAATAAAGGTACATGTTTAAATGAATTTGAATTCATGAACCTTTATTATTAGATACTTACAGTTTATTAGCACAGTTAATGAAAGTAGAACTCAACCTTTTAACTATAGCTTGTCAATATAACTTTTAGTTGAATGTTTATATAAAATGAAATTTGTAGAATGAAACTTTTTTTCTGATGCAGCAGTTTAAATTATTCTCTACCATGTGCAGAAAGCTCAGTTCAGCATTAAAAATCTCTGATATGGGGCTGGGGATTTAGCTCAGTGGTTTCACTGCCTGCTGTGCACGTGCAAGGACCCGAGTTCGCTCCCCGGTACAAAAAAAAAAATCTCTGATATGGAGCTGTTTTTAGGTTATGATATTGGCTCCTTCAGAAATTTGATTTTCCTGTTAGCATAATTGCTTTACTAGAAATTTGTTCAGTACTGATATTGGAGTGGATAAATTTTATGTTTGACCCATGTGATGGGTAGAAAAATTACTTGATTAGAATGGGATGGTAGAATTTAGATCGTAGTAATGTGGCTTGTGGGAGAGGGTAGCATAAAGTAGTTGTGAATGGCTAAATTTGGAGTGAGGAGAGGAAAAATAGATATTAGAAAAAAGTTCAAGAGTACAGTACAAGGTAAAACCAAATCTCTGTTTTAGTTTGGATTGATAGAGATCTGAGCTTGTTGGCTAGTGGGACGCCATCAGGAATAAAATGTGTTAGTTCACTTAGTACTTGGATTTGGAAAATAGCAGTTCTAGGTATTTTTAAAAAAGAGGAATTCTGAAGTTTTCACCCATTTTGCCAAATGTTACTGTAAAAATTCTTTTATGTATCAGCCATTGTGAAATTCCCCAAACTTGGCCAAGCCTTAGAAGAAGTAGGGGGATTTTGTATTAAATCATGTAAACAAATGGAACAGGGCAAGCAGATATGTAGATATATGCCCCTGATAGCCAGGACAGAGGAGACATTTTATTCTGCACCCAGAAATATGAGTCAGACCTGTCAGTATGTGAAAGAGAAGTAGATTTATTCAAGGGCACTTGAGGAAAAAAACCACATGAATGCACCCTATATGTTGCTTATTTAGGTTTTTCAATATGTAAAAGAGCTTTTGTTTTTTTTAATTTCTAAGGTACATCCAGGTTATGGATTCCTTTCAGAAAACAAAGAATTTGCCAGGTGTTTGGTAAGTTTGTAATGAACCAGAAAATGTTGATTTATATTTCAGAAAGTAGTATAATGGCATGGCTATTGTAAATGGGGGTACTGTTGAATTATAATGTTCTAATCAAGCCACATATTCTTCGAAAATTGTGAAAAGTGAAGATTTTTTATTCTGGAACCCAAGTCTTGATTTGAAGTATAATTATAAAAATGGAAAATTTATAAAATTGCCATTATGTCTAGTCTATTACATAGTGCATAGTCTTTGATTTTTAAAATTAAAAAACCAGATTTTAAAATATAAATATGTCAGAGAAGTCAGTGACTTACAGTGATTTAGTTATGCCATTAGCATGAAATATGAAGTCAGAAATAAAGATTCTATTTTTTCCCTTGTATCGCAAATTGTGGCATTTAAGATCAAATCTTACTGCCTCCTCTGTTTTAGCAAGAAAAATGTTTTTAATGATCTGGCTGTTCTAATATTACCATCTAATTAGATAAATTAACCTGTATTTGCTATTAAAATGATTTTCTAAGTGTATTTATAACCACATTCAAGGTGATATCTAAACCTTAGTTTTCAGGTATATGATTTTGATTATGAATTTTTTTGTGATTAAATCAATTGTGCCAGATATTATCTTAATTTATTATTTAAATATGTTATATTCCCTCCTTTGGTAACTTGTATTTTGTTCTCTGGATTCAAAATTATTTATAAATGTTTTCTAGATGAGATTTCCACTTAAAAATCTCTAATATAGAATAATTATTAAGATCATAGAGTTCTAGCTTAAAATTGACCATATTAACCAGCTTTATCAATTAAAAAGTAAGGCCTAAAGAGGTATCTGGAGTTGAGAAGTCCAAATATCCAGATTTACCGGTTTGATGAGGTATATTCCAGTTTTTCTTGTGTATACATTGTTCTTTTTTATCTTCCTTGGGATTCTGGCTGAAATTCTGTCATAAAAATGATTCGAATATAATACTTATTTAAATATATTTTAAAAAATATATACTAATGTATAATACCAAAAAAAAAATGTGCTGCAGAAGTGAGCACTATAGCCTACTTTTTTTTTTTTTTTTTTGGTACTGGGGATCAAACTCAGGACCTTGTGCTTGCAAGGCAAGGCGGTTGCACCACTGAGTTAAACCCCTGGCCCTAGTCTACTTTTTGTAAATAAGGTTTTATTGAAACAGAGCCATGTCCATTGATGTGTATGTTGTCTGTGGGAGCTTTTGCCCTGTAACTATGAAATTGAGTAGTTGTGATAGACACTGACGTGCCAAACCTAAAACACGTATGCTACATAGACCTTTATAAAAAAAGTTTGGTAATTCTTGGTATAGATGAGTATCCAAGTCCCAGGAAATTTCAATGACATAGCTAGTATATTCATTCATATATATATTCAATAATTTAAAGAAGCCTCATCGACACTTATGCCCAAGGGATTTGAGGATATAAAAATGAATTGTATATGAGTCTTGCCCTAGAGGAGGGCAGTCATATTGTGGAAAGTAAGGAAGTGATTTCAGTTCAGGGAAGAAAATATTGTCAGAGAAGATCAATTCTTTACAAATTAAGAAAAGGTAAATGATTTCCATTTGGGTTTTTACATTAGAGAATGGAGTGTAGGTTGTATGGCCGCTTTCATTTCTCTCCAGTTTTCTTTCTCTTGTTACCTCCTCCATTCACCTTTTTCAGTGCTGTGCCTCTGCAAGCCTGACTTCATGGGGGCTCTTTCCAGGGACAGGCTTTTCTTCACTTTCCTCCCTGGGTAGGCACACCTGTCTTTTCTTGACTTATTCCCAGCTATCTACCCTTAAAGGCACAGCTCATGTATTAGCTCTGTTGGGGGAGTTTTTCATACCTTTCTTGTGAGATGTAATATTTTTCCTTTGACTTCAAGAGCAATTTAAAAAATTTGTTATTTGGTACAACATAGTCCATATGTTATACCATACTATGTTAAAACTGTCCATATTATGTTACAATTGTTTCTGTAATTTATAAGAGCCTTGGCTTTATCAGTCTTTGTTTCCACATTGTCATTTAGCCAGTGATCTCTACACAGTAAGCTCCATAAGTATTTGTGGAAGATTCAATAAGTGCTAGTAGATTAAGAATTTGAAAGCCTTCAACTTGTAAGAAAACTTTTTTCCTGTTGCAAGACTGAATTATAACTAGAAGCCAGTAGTGCTCTGTTTGCTCGCTATGAAAATACAATACAGCTTCTGATCAAGTAGCCCTCCTCCACTTTTGTGTGTATCAGGGCTAGATTCTTATTTGGGATATAATTTCCCTGGCATTAAATATTTTCCTATCAGAGTATACCATTTATGATGCTGTTTCTAGACTCTCTGGTCCTGGCTGGTCATTTCCACAAAAATAACAAATGAAGTTGCACACAGATTTCATTATGCCTTATAAACATTGTTTGTGTGACTAGTGACCAACTATGATGGTTTCTATTCTAACCTGGGTAGATTGCCATATTGGCTGTAACTTTGGTTGGGGCTCACAAGAGATTTAAAAGTTTTCTCTGTTTTTGTAGTTTGATACTGTTGAGCTCATTTACCGTAATATTATATCTTATGTTTGAAATTTAATCAAATATGGATTTTTTCATTTGTGATTATATTTACTTTATTGTCATACAAAGGTTAGTGTAGTTTTTTTTTTTTTTTTTTGGTACGGGGGATTGAACTCGGGTTCTTGCGCTTGCGAGGCAGGTGGCGGAACCACTGAGCTAAATCCCTGGCCCTGCACATGATTTTTAAAAATCACGTCTTTTGTTATTGGTTAAATAATTTATGGGAAAAGCAAAGCTGCAAATAACTCTCATGAAGAATAGCAATTTTTAATGTGTTGAGCAAACATTGTATTTTCAAACTGTTTCCTCTTTGGACTTCTGTTATTCTGAAGAGCAAAGGACCAACAATGGGAGGATGTAAGGATTGTTAGGATTAAGAAAAAAAATTTTCAGAGCAAAGCACTCTTTCAAAGCAAAACTCCCACCCTCTGGTAAGAATGGATATTGGTTTAGAGAGATTTCATAGTCCTCCTACTGCTCTTGTGTAGTTTTAAAAAAAATCATGTATCATTTTAGCCCAACACAGCATTGCTATATTTATAAACCTTATAAGACTTTTATATATTAGATTTAATAATTGATGTATTTGGTGTATTTAAAGCATACATGTACATGTATATGGATAGTTTTAGGATATTCAGAATTGAAGGTGTAGAAAAGGAAATGTGGCAAGCAGTTGAAGTTTGACTATCGTACTCTTTTCATTGTCTTTTCTCAGAGAGCTTTTAGCTAGATAAAGAATGTAACTATTATAGAAACAATAACGAGGTATAAATTTTTCGATCCAGTGGATTAACTAAAATATGTTTAAATAGTTATGATGACCAGTCTGGGCAAGGGTACAGGCTTTTGTTCTGGGGGGTATAAATTGTTTCCATCCCTGAAATTTGCTAGTACCTGTAAAATTTAAGACATATAAATGTATGTTCAAGTAAAATATATATTATTCGGCTCAGAAATGCCTCTTTTAAGAATATTACTTGAAAAGATATATTTGAATAAAGTTTATTGTAAATTTTTAAAATATATATAATAGCAAAATTTGGAAATGGCTCAAAAGTTTCTCATCTGGAAAATGAGAATGACAGCTACCCTGTGGGGTTGTTGTAAAGATTAGAAATAACATATATGAAGAACCTAGCCGAAAGTCTGGCATTGGTGGGCAAAATTACCTTAATATTCTTTTAATATATGGGGAGGAGCTACCAAATAGTATTTAGGAGAATGAGAGAGTTAAAATTGGTGTTTTTGAGAAATTAATCTGGTAGTTTTCAGATTGTTAATGAAAGTTATCATTAATCTGATAGTTTCCATTTCATGGCACTGAAGTTGTAGACACAAATGATCTCAATTAATTGAGTCAGACAAGGAAGTTGAATAGTATGAACTTTATTTCTGGTGCTGGGAATTGAGCCTGGAGCCTCACACATGCTAGGCAAGTGCTCTGTTACTGAAGTACACTCCTAACTCTTTTTTTTCTTAGTTTTGTTTCAGGGTCTCCCTGAGTTGCCCAGGCTAGACTCAAACTCATGACCCTCCTGAGTAGCTGGGATTATAGGCATGTGCCACCACGCTCAGCTATTATTCTCTCTTAATAGAAATATTTGAACAATATGATTCTTTTTCTGAAACTTGGACTAGGTTCAACTTTTAGAGTGTTTGTTGAGGAATTTGAAGACAGTGTAGAGGATCGTGTGCTCTGAGTTTCTGAGGGAGGAAAATCTTCCTCTATTTTTAAGTCTTTTAAGGATAAGATCAGTCAAATACATTTGGGGCTGTGGAGTTTTTCAGGTGTGTTTTCAATAGGAAAGTTGATGTGATTTTATAGGGCTGGGCTTTCTTTGGTTTCTCTTCAGATTATATAAATTGTTGATCTTTTATAAGGCTGGGTTTGTTCCCCTTTTGGTTGAGGTTAAACAGTTTTCAAGTTACATTCTCTAATCACCATCTTCTGTGTAAAGTTATATGCATTTCCCTGCATATATTATAAAATCCATGAAAAGAATGTCATAATTTTTTCTTTAACCATGTTTGAAAATGAGTTAGGGCATCTCTTTCATGAATGACTTAGATATTCAGTTGATATTGACTCATTCTTGTCTTTTAAAAAAATGTTTTAGCTAGGGATGATGATATATACTTGTAATCCCAGCACTCAGGAGGCTGAGGCAGGAGGATCAATCACCTAAGCTCAAGGCCAGCCTGGGGTACATAGTAAGGCCAGCCTGAATTGCAGAGTGAGACCCTATTTTCAAAAAACAAAACAAAACAAAATATTTTTTGTTATACATGTATTTTTCAAAATGTGGTAAAACCTAAAGAAAAAAAACCTATCCTTTTGCCACCCCCCCATCTATTTATTTAAATTGACAGGTGAAATTGTATGTATACTGTACTACATGATATTTTCAAATATACATATATATGTATATATATTTTGGAATGGTTAAATCTAGGTAATAAACATATGCATTACCTCACAGTTACCTTTTTTTCTTTTTTTGCCATGAGAATACTTAACATCTACTTTTAGCATTTTAAAAGATATATCATTAACTGTAGTCACCATGGTACACAGTAGATCTTTTGAGTTTTCATTATTTCTGAGAGTGTAGCTCAGTGGCACGACTTTTATTCACTCTGTTAAATAACCATCACCATCCTTTATCTTCAGAACTTTTTCAGCACCCCAAACCAAAACTCTGCCTTTTAAACCCTAAACCCCCATTTCCCACCCATCTCCATCACCTGGTGAGGTCTGTTCTACTCACTGTGTGAGAATTTGCCTAGTTGTGGTACCTCCTCTAAATGGAATTACCCAGTATTTGTTTCTTTGTGTCTAGCTTGTTTCACAGGATTTCCTTCCTTTTTAAAGGCTGAATAATAATCTGTATTCTAGCTATAGCACGTTTTGTTTCTCCACCATGTGTTGATGGACCATAAGTTGTTTTCTATTGGCTATTGTGAATGATGCTGCTGTGAACCAGTACTTCTGGCTGCATCAGTTTTTATTCCCACTGTTCTGTGTCTTTATTTGTTTGGTTTTACCACTAAATCATACCTATCTTTAATACAAGGACTAGGTAATTATTAACTCATTGGCTATATAAGTGCAACTTATATAGCGTCAGAGGTTTAATGTAAGAATATCTTCCTAACCAATATATGACTGCTCGTTAATCTAATATTGCTGTTACTGAGACCCACTGCAGACTTGTAGGACCCCTGGCACCGTTGATGATGGACATTCATTACTATTTATCCCCTAACATTTTAAAAATAACATTTCAGATATATAGAAAAACTTGAAGAATTATACTATAAATGCCAGTATACCTACCATTTAGATTCTATGATTAATATTTTGGTATATTTACTTTTAATATATTTGCCTTTTCCTGTGTTCATCTCTCAGTCCACCTCATTTTATACATTAAAGTAAGTTGTAGATAATAGTCCATTTCAGTCCTCTGCACTTCAGTATGGATGAGTTCAATATTTGTGTGCAGTTCATTTTTGATTAAAAACCTTTAATGAAATATAATTGTTATTCAATAACACATGCACAGATAGCAAAAACTTATTGTAGACTTAATGTATACCCCTGAACTCATAGTCATAATCAGGATAAAAACCATACCATCAACTCCAAAGATTTCTAGGTGCTTCTTTGCTGCTCTTTTCCTGGCCTTTTCCCATGCCTTCCTCTTCCTCCCTGGGTAATGCTAGATCTGCTTTATGGTACTGTAAGTTGTTTTGTCTTTATTATAATTGCATATAATTAGAATCATACAGGATGTGCTCTTTTTGGGATGGGCTCTTTTTTACTCAGCAAACTGCTTTGTAAATTTGTTTGTTTTAAAATTGAGCTATGTTGTGTCAGTCCATTCCATTTTATTGCCAAGTAATATGGTATTTCATTGTGTGGACATGTTGTAATTTTATTTATATCCATTTATCCATCAGAGGACAGCTGTGTGGTTTCAACTAAAGGTGTAAGGGAATTCTTTGGAATTTCCCCGGATTTGTTTAACAAATAATCTCTTCTCGTTGACTAGATAATCCAAATATATTTGTCAGTTTTTCCTGTCATCAGCATTTCTCAATGATTTGTCTCAGATAATATATGTAGATTTTGATTGTCACCCAATTTCTATGCAAGTCAAGGCTGAAGTCATGTTTTTTAACTCTTGGGTCTCTCAAGAAGCTTTCAGTGTGTGCTTGTTAATGCTCTGTTTGATGAGAGAAGTTGTTGAAGTAAAATTTGAAATTCTAGAAAGAAATGTAGAAAAACATTTTGAGAAGCATCCCTATGCTTTATGTTAAAATGCTGTGGGTTTTTTGTTTGTTTGTTTGTATTTATTGGTACCAGAGATCAAACTTGAGCTTGAGCTTGCCAGGCAATAAAATGCTGTTGTTGTTTTCTTTAAACTTACAGTAATTTTAAAATTTATTTTTATTTATTTATTTGTATATGACCTCTAAACTTACATTTTTTGTTGTTCTATTGATTAGTTTGAGGATTTTGTTGGATTAAATGAAGTAACATTAATTATTACTGTTACATATGGTTACTGATTCTTATTGCCCCAAAATTCATTCTAAAATTAAACTTTTAAGTGCATGCTTTCTAAAACAGGCAAACATGGGGCTGGGGATTTAGTTCAGTGGTTCCACTGCCTGCCTTGCAAGCACAAGGTCTTGAGTTCAATCCCTGTACCCCCCCCCCCCCCCAAAAACCAGGCAGGAATAATGAGATGACTGCTGGGGCTTTGTTTTTGGACTGGACTTTATCTGAGAATGTTACAGAAGTTCTGAAGCACCCTATTGACACAGTATGACACACACTAATGTGTGGCAAGTGTGTGTGTGGAAGAGAGAGACAGAGAGAGACAGAGAGAACACTTCCCAACATATGAGTATCTGTCTGTAGCCTGCATGTTTACACAGGTGTGTGTTCCTCCCTTTTTTTCCCAGATCTTCACATGCTAGTTAGTTGAATGCAAATGTTAAGAGAAATAACATATCACATGACAAAAATAGGGGCTGGGGATTTAGCTGAGTGGTTCTGCCACCTGCCTCGAAAGCACAAGGACCCAAGTTCAATCCCCGGTACCTAAAAAAAAAAAAAAAAAAAAGTATAAGCATATGACAAAAATAATGTGTTACATTTCTTAACTGTACTGATTTACTTGTAAAACATTAAAACATTTGATTATTATTGACAGCCCTTATATATACCATTGCTGATTAGAATGCCATTGTTTAGAGAAACATTGAATGTGAACACCAGCGTTCATGGGCCGGGGTTGTAGCTCAGTGGCACAGTGCCTACCTAGCAAGCATGAGGTTCTGGATTCGATCCCTGGTACCAAAAAAACAAAAAACAAAAAACCAACCCAGAGTTCATTATGTTTATATAATATGTAAATAAATGACAGTATATTTTACAGTGTAGTATAGGTTAGCTCAATGTTTGATATTATTAATTGCATAATGGCTTATTTAGAAGGCTAAGTTGGTTATGGTTCTAAAATAATTGCTGAACCTGGGTGCTTGATATCTGGAGACCCGTTATACTATTCTCTCCATGGGATGCCAGATTGTCACAGAACACAGGATTTCATGGTAAATTGATTGCTTAAGAGAGTACAGTGAGCCCTTGATTTAAGAACTCGATTGGTTCCTGAGGGCTGGTTGTAACTCAAGTTGGTTATACTGTCAATACAGCTGATATCTGGATGTTTACCTGAGTACATGCTGTAGATAACAAGAGGCAGCTGAATCTTCCATTAACCTAATTAACCCAAGTCGTTTGTATGTCAGGCTGGTTGTAACTTGAGGGTCCACTATATATTAAACCCAGAGACATTCAATCTCTCTTTCACTTACAGTATCAGTGCATTTTAGTCATTGTCTTTGAAATGTTCCCTGTTATCAAAGATGTCTACTTTTACTTTTCTTTTTTCTTTTTCTATTTTCTTGGGCAGGAGAAAGAACAGTGTTTTATCTTTGTTTTATTATTAGTAGAATAGATAACAAAGTTTGTTATCTTAAAATTTCTTCCATGTCTCTTGGTTTATCATATATTGACTCGAGCATTGTCAGTATAAAAAGAGTCAGCAGGCTGGGTGTGGTGGCACATGCCTGTAATCTCAGCACTTGAAGGCTGAGGCAGGAGGATTGCTTCGAGTTTGAGGCTATTTTAGGCAGCATAGTGAGTTCAGAACCAGGCTGGACTACATAATGAGACCCTGTGTCAAAAAAACAAAAACAACCCCAGGTCTGGGGATTTAGCTCAGTGATAGAACTATTATCTAGCAAGCATGAGGAGCCTGGGTTCCAGCCCCAACACCAAAAAATTAAAAAAACAAAAACAAAAACCAACCAACCAAACAAAAAGTCAGTAAAGAGTACTCTTCCCATGTATGTGAGCTGGCTCTTAAGTAGCCAGGAAATATACAAAGGAAACTCCCACCTGGGTGATGTGAGTTACTAGTAACAAACAAACACAAACCCCCAAACACCCTGTTATTTAAAAAATTTAATTTAGAGCAATAAGAGGTAATTTTCATAATCCCAGTATCATATTAAACATTAAAATCTTTATGCTGTTCATCCCTTGATGGTAAACTACTTAAGCTATTTCTCAAAAAGCTTATACCGTGCCATGTTGTTATGATATGTGATTGGATTAAAGGGGAGAAAGAAAATTATAATTATCTCCAAGACGAATTAGTTGCCATAAAAGCAGTCATATTTTGATTCATTTGCTTATTGTTTATAATATAAATTGAGAAATTAGATCTTTATTTTTTCATAGTTCCCTGCCCTCATAGGATAATCTTAACGTCTGACAGAGTTTGGGAAAAATGATGTTATACAATAGAATGAGCAGCTTCCACTGATGGAATCTATCTATGTACGGATTATTTTTTGCCAGGAACCTAAATGAGAGGACTTGAGTTTACTTAACAAAGGGTAAGCATCTATGTAGATTGCTTTCAGAGAGATAACAAAAATTGAACAGAGACCATTATTATTTTTTGTGGTGCTAGGGATTGAACCCAGGGTCTTGTACATTGTAGGCAGGTGTTCTAACACTGAACTACACCCTCAGCCCAGAGACTATTATTTGATTTACCTAAGACTTTCAACATACTTCCTGGTGTGAGTGTGAAGTAGAAAAATACTATGTGTTGATGTCAAACCCTGGGTGGGACTGAGTGTGCACTGGATGCCAAACATCCTGCTAGGCCTAGAAAGGTTTCCAGATCGGGCAAATTTTGAACAAACCTACCCCGTGGACTCTGGATTTGTTGAACTGGAACAGCACATGAGACAAAGCACAGTTATTAATCACACAGCAGAAGGATAAATGAAAGCCTAGGATCCACTGAGAGCTGGTCTTCTGAGGCTCAGGAAAGCTGCTCAGGGAGGATGGAGTCTCCATACAGGAGGAGCCTCAAAATTCCCCACTCTGGGTTATACCCAGGGGTCCAGTTGGTTCCCTGGGCTAAAGTATTGTAGACATCCTGTTCTAGGCAGGACAGGGACAGAGAACAAACTGCTTCAGACAGTGCTTTCTTATTTCAGGGTGTTCTGTTCTTGTTATATTCTTCTAGATGGGCAAGAGGGAGAGGGCTGGGTCAGCCACAGCCACCCAGGGACCTGTCCTAAGGTGAGAAGGTGCCAGGTACTGCTCTAGACACCAAATATATCTAGACACCGAATACATTCAGTGACGAAGAGACAAAGTTTGAATGTTCATGGAGTTCTTTCCTAGTACAGGAAGTCAATAATGAGTTAAAGTCAGACCATGATGGATGCTATAAAGAAAATAGAAGTGAGTAATGCACTAGAGTAGTGGATGGTGTACCTTTTAGAGCTTTCGATGATAATCAGCTGGCTGTGGCAACGGTGCCATAGGTTTGCCACCACTGCACTAGAGCATTGGCTCCCAGTGTATTTTGGGGAACCTGGGGGCCCTTAGGGTCCTTTCAGACTCTGAAATGAAAACTGATTTTCATAACAGCCTCCCATCCTCTCAGGATTGTGCAGCTGAGTTTTCCAGCAGCTACATGATATATATTATCATAACAGACTGAATGCAGAAACCAGTTAGGAGAACCCAGCTATCTTCTATTAAGCTAGATGTTAAAGAGATTTGCAAAAGTGTAAAACATTTCCACTCTTGCTAATGAATGTGTCATAAAAATGTTCTTGTTAACATTACATAGGCTATCCTTTTAAAAGAATTAAATAGTTTTTCTTAATTTTAATAGTATATCAATACAACATACATGGCAATCTGAAGTTCTTTGAGATTGTCAATTTTTAAAACTTAATTGTAAAGTGACTCTGAGGTCCAAAAGTTTGATAAACACTGTCCTAGGGGGTTATTGGGTGGCCACTTCAGACCTTGTGGTGAAGAAAACTTTTTCTGAGAAGTCAACGTGTAAGCCGAGAGCTGATGGGAGAAGAGAACATTCTAGACAGAAGCCAGCTTTCTCTGCCGACTCTTCACCAGCCCCTTCCACATTCTTATCCTTACTGACACATCAAGTCAAGGAACTTGGCTTAGTTCCTCTCTGATAAACTGTTGCTTACCACTTCACTTACTAGCCACCAGTAATTTGTTACCTTTTAATGAAATTGTTTATATACATTTCCAAACATGAGACAAACTTTTGGAAGAAGGTTCAGCTCTTTGCTGTTCACACCAAACTAATTTAAAATGTATTTTAAAACCTTAAATGTTGGTCAAATCTATATTTCCTATTAAATTAATTTCTTCTGCATGAAAAAAAAATCACATTGGATTTTTATACATGACTTTTAGTATTAGGATTTTGTGTTCCCCTCATCATTCTTAAAGGTAAATTTGGGGCCGGAGATTTAGCTCAGTGGTTTCGCCACCTGCTGCGCAAGCGCAAGGACCTGAGTTCGATCCCCGGTACCAAAAAAAAAAAAAAAAAAAGGTAAATTTGTTTCTGCAATCTTTATGCTTTGGGGCTTTAATTTGGGGTATATTTATTAATGTATGTAGACTCTGGTTTTTGTTATCATTCCTGATATTTTTGTCTTTATCATACCTTTTAAAAGCAGTAGCAATTTAAAAAGTGAATTGTGGAGAAAGACAAAAAGGAAACAATGGGTTTATGTAAAGTAAGAGTAGAAGCAAAACAAAAGTGTGTGTGGCCACAATATGAATGGATGAGCAAATTGTTAACTTTTTTTTTTTTTTTGAGCACTCTGTGCCAGCACTATTCCAAGCACTCAGCATGTACTAACTCATTTGCTTCTCATAACAGTCCTGTGGCTGGACCTATTATCTTCTCTTTACAGGTAAAGAAGCTGAAATTACTCAAGGTCACACAGCTGTTAATGCCAACCATCATTCATGGTCATAAACATTAGACTGTACTATAGTTACTTGTGGAGAACAGATTGTACAGCTTGTGTGCCAAAACGAAGCCTTAAAATGTTTCCGGCTTTCTTTTCTCACTTATCATTATCTTTCCCCTATAAGACTGCAATTCATTCAGCCTCTTGCTGTCTTTACCTTGTAGAATACTTCTGAGTCCTGAAGGGACTTACAAAGAGCACTGTATAAAAGTTCCAGTTTCCTCCCCGAAGCTAGAAATGGGAGAAAGAAGCAGAAGAGATAAGAAAACAAGCACATAGAAGAAGAAAGCAATGGTGGAAAACAGGAATGGTGTTCTGTGGCAGTCCTACTGGGAACCAGGACTGCACATATGGGGAAGCTGCATATCTGTAGTGCCTTGGGTGTAGGGAACAGCAGTAACAGAATGCTGGTCATAACAGCACTTGGTGGAGATTAGAAACAGCAGTAAGGGATGATGAGTTGTAGTAGGTCTCTGGGAAATAAGAGGTAGATGATGAAACTGTTTTTGTGGTGCCAGAAAGTAAGCGGTAATGCAGAAATACAGGTCCTAGAGAAAGTAGACAAATGTTGTCCTCTGGGGAAATTACCCGGAGAGGGGTAAAAGAAAGTCAAAGCTCCTGAGCTCCTGATGTATATGTGCTTGTGGAGAAGAGAAGAGGTGGTGTTGAATGGGTCTTTGATAGGGGAAGAGTGAGGTTTTGGGTTTTAGCAAACTAATGATTCTCATTTGCAGGATTGTCAAATACTATATTTAGAGTAGTTTCTCATGTGATTAAAAAATCTGTATGAATAATATGGCATCATCTCTAATTTATAGGTGATGAAATAGTATTTAGAGAGGTTGCTGCGACACCTGCCTCGCAAGTGCAAGGGCCTGAGTTCGATTCCTGGTACCAAAAAAAAAATTTAGAGAGGTAAATTGATTTTTTGTTTTGTTTTGTTTTTTTGGTACCGGGGATCGAACTCGGGTCCTTGCGCTTGTGAGGCAAGCAACGGAACCACTGAGCTAAATCCTCAGCCCAGGTAAATTGATTTTTTAAAAACATGTAGAGGAGGGGGCTGGGGATTTAGCTCAGTGGTTCCCACACCTGCCTTGCAAGCACAAGGTCCCAAGTTTAATCCCCCAGTACGAAACAAAAACATGTAGGGGAGGGCTGGGGATTTAGCTTAGTGGTTCCGGTGCCTGCCTCGAAAGCGCAAGGACCCGAGTTTGATCCCTGGTACAAAAACAAAAAACAAAAAGCAAAAAAAACATGTAGGGGATCAACATGCCAGAATTTTAAAAAATAGGAAATAACCAAGTTTTTAATGTTTTAGTGTATAATATTTGTTGTGATTATGAAAGCTTTAAGAATATAGTATGCTTCTTCACTATGTCATCAGAGATAAAAACAAGCTAATATGATTGCTTGGTTGTATTTCTAGTACTCAAAAAATGACAGTCATATAACAACATAAATGATATCTTTATCCTTTTACTCTTTTGTTACATTTATTTTGAAATCTTTACTAATTTTTTATTATGAAATTTATTTACTTTGATTTTTTTGAGACAGAGCCTCCCTGTGTAGTCCAGGCTGGCCTTGAGCTTGGCGGTGATCCTTCTGGCTCGGCAGGAGTGCTGGGATTATAAGGATGTGCCACCATGCCCAGCATATTAAAATAATTTATTAAAGTTAATACTAAGTATCTGTTCATATTTGATTTTAGATTTTTTCACTGGAAGTTGCAAATTATATTATGGCATAGTTTATCATTTAATATTGTGTGCGCCAATAAATGAGTGTCTGCTTGAGGCTCTATGCTTTATTTTGATATCTGAATCACTGGTTTATATAACTTAGAATTTTTTTGACCAGTCGAAACTTTTCAGAATCTTGCCATGTCCCTGTGGGTGTTAGAACCCTAAAATTAGGGTTTCTTGATTGAGTTAATGAATACACTGGTACAAGAGTAGTTTGTTAATTTTTTTTTACAACTAGAGATCCTGTTTGCACTCTTAGGAAATAATGGCAACTTTCACAAATCTTTTTTTTTTTTTTTGGTACTGGGGATCGAACTCAGGCCCTTGCCCTTGCGAGGCAGGTGCCAGAACCAGAGCTAAATTCCCAGCCCCTACTTTCACAAATCTTAACCAGAGCTGACCATGTATAAGCTAGTATTTCTCTATGGTACTTTTAGTTAATGAAGTGCAAAAATTTCATACTTGTTTTAGCTTTCCATCTATGAGATATTAAGAGTAGTGGCCAGGTTGCTTTGTTACTGTTTTGCAGCTAACTTTAATTGATGTTGAATTGTGGCTTTCCCTGCACACAGGGTAAGTAAAAAGATTGCAGGCATCTAGTGAACATTTTCTCTTTAATGTGCTCATTAGTGTTGGCAAGTCCAGGTTTCAGCACATGTCAGTAATTTACATTTCATTGTGGAGAGGCTACCCTTGTTCCAGAGTTGCTTCTAAGCCTGATGAATATATATTGGGAATAAACAGAGTAGAAGAATTGAAAGCCAAATACCCTGCCAGGCCTTTCAGTTAGTTCTGAAGCTTCCAGTGGATCTCTGATTAGCAATGCATGAAGCCGGATGAAAATGCAAAGATGAGGCCTACAAAAGTTGTCACAGGTAGGCTCTTCCCTTAAATCCTTTTGGAACTACCTTTGCATTTCATTTACCCTACATACTTTTTTCATGGCAAGCTTTCTGTTAAAGTGAAAATACTCTGTTAGACCTAGGAAGTGAATGGCGCAGGATCCACCTTGTTTCTTTCCTCATCTAGCTTTTGAGGCAAATGTGATTGTTAGGCAGTGAGCCTTTGAGCAAAGGACTTGACTCCCAGGGGTCAAATGCTGGTGCTTGGGATCTTGGTTGTGATTCCTTCTGGAGTTCAGTTTTCCCTCTTTCCCTGATTGGTGCCCATTTGTCTGGCTTTGAAAGCTTGCCTAGATCAGTAAGGGGCACTGGTGAGGCTGTGGCCAGTGTTGCTGGACACAGGGAAGGGACTCTTATCAACGTTGTCTTTGAAGCCATGTTTGAGAAATTCCTTTCTTTTTGTAACAAAACTTGATGTGATGAAACTTTTTTTTTTTTTGGGTACCGGAGATCGAACTCAGGTCTTTGTGCTTGCATAGCAGGCGGCAAAACCACTGAGCTAAATCCCTGGCCCGTAATGAAACATTTTTGAAATGGAGGATTTTCTCTCAAGTCACTTCATAGAAGGAGTAGCATTAGAAAACACTAATCTAGATCTCTTTAGAAGAAAATGTTATAATTCTTTATACATGTTGTTTATTTACATTATTTATTTACATGAATGTAAAATACATATTTACATTAATGTAAAAAAGTAAGTTTTAATATTGCCAGCTATGTGTGTATGATTCTTTATGTTTCTGTCTATTGTGTTTGTGATGCTAGCCAAAACATTCAATATAAGTTAAAGTTTTAAAAAGCTGGGCATGGTGACACAATCTCGGAGGCTGAGGCAAGAGGATTACAAATTCAGGACCAGCCTGGGCAGTTCAGTGACTTAGTAAGACCTTGTTTCAAAGTAAAACATTTTTTAAAGTAAGCGCAGGGTTGTAGCTCAGTGTGAAGGCCCTGGGTTCAATCCACAGCATTGCACCCCCCCCAAAAGAATAAAACATTTGTTCCTCATTCATGTTAGGATGCAAAGTGAATGAGCTTATGACTCATGTTCTTGAAAAATGTATGTATTCAAGTCAGATTATTTTTATTTTATGATAAATCCAGTTAGATACTTCGATCATTTAAATATGAAGATGGGAGCACAGTTTATTAGGTTTTTATATTGGCTTTTCAAATATTAGAGTTTTAATAGAGGAGCAATATAGAGCAATTTGGTTTTGCGAAAGTTTTTCTATGTATGAAGATACAAATACAAATATTGAGAGTATTTGTTCAATAATGTTCTGATCAGTGTTCGTGGCCTTTGTGAAACTATTAACGGTAAATTTGACTTCTAGGTGACTATTTGAAACTGTTCCTTTTGGATGATTGCCAGATAAAAGCTCCATGGAATTAAGTTCTGGAAAATCACGTGCAAAGTTGCAGGGATATTGGTGATTTTGAGTATTTAATTGTCCAAACTGTCATCTGTGTATCTTCTGTCTGCATTGGGTTAAAAAAAATTAAAAACTTTTTTAGCCAGTTAGAATTAAAGGTGACATCTGCTTTTAATTGGTGTTTTATTTTCTTCCAAGTCAGTAAAAATTCAGTAAGAGGTGAATTATCAAATTTTGCAATGCTGAGCAACTTGTCAAGTGACAGTAAGCACTACTGTGAGCAGTTGTACAGATGAGAAGTGTTAAAATACTGATTAATCTTCCAGAGCTCTGATTGTAGCTTTAGAAGGGTAAAGCTTACATAACCACTGCCAGCTCTCTAGTGTCAGAATAGTGTTCATTTGTTAATTTTGTAGACTTTTTCCCATTATTGGCAAATTGCCTCTCATATGAGCATTTAACTAATTTTAGTGATACTTGGTCTAGGAGACCTAGGTCACATAAGGCTGTGTATAATTCATTTTTTTTTTTTTGATACTGGGGATCGAACTTGGGTCCTTGTGCTTTCACAGCAGGCGGTGAAACCACTGAGCTAAATCCCTGGCCCCTAGGCTATGTATAATTCTGTTTCTTGCATCTTTTATTTAGTAAATATATTAGCTAAATTCTTTTTTATAAAAAAATTGAAAAAGTCTGAAAAAGAACTTGAAGTTATTCACATATGCATGTTCTTTCTGTGTTGAGAAGAGGGTATTTGAATGTTGGCCAGGGAAGGCTTGTATGGCCCCCTGTTGGACAGGAAAATTGATTATTTCTGTTTTTACCATTTATAAGACATTTTAAGATATAAAACATAAGAATGAAGAAATTAGTTCCTTCAAGCAGAGCATGCAAAAGTGACTCGACTTCAAATAGTCTCAGATCCGAAAAAGACTAACAAAAATATTTGTACTGATCACATTTTAATTTTCTAGCTACTGAAAACTAAAATATGGCACTAAGTAGTCTCCTTATATAGAGTATGTCTTTGAAAATTCACCTGTGCAGGAGGCATAACTATCTCTGTTAATTGTTTATATGAACGTGGAATTCCTTTTTCCTGTTTGAGTGGTTTTGTACATTTGAGGTAGAATTTTGTTTTAAAAGATGGTTAAGATTTATAGCAACATTTCTGAGATTAGTTTTTCTTATTACCAGCCTTCAGTTTAATTCAAGTTTTCTTTTTTGCCTTCCACTTGTGAATACCTGATAAATATGTGATGTAGTAATGTATTTTTGCTACCAGAAGTTATTAGGTTACTTAATTTGATTCGCTAAATCTTGTCCTGAATGGATTTTGTTTTAGTGAAAAAAGTAGAAATGGTGTTTGGGCAAATGAGCTCATGAAATACAGTTGATAAGTTGCATCTTAAAACTGAGGGTCAAGTTTTGCAATTCTTAAACATTTATAGAATATAATTGAAAAATAGAAAATTTAGGTCTTTGTAAACTATACAAAACATTTTTATAGTCATTTTTATGGCTGATAACTTCAAGGTTCATTGCCCTTGTACATTTTTCAAATTATTTGCTTCTCAATACATAAGGCTTTAATTTACCCCCCACTGATAAGCCCCAAATGTGTTTTTAGGAATTTTGAGGGTAGACTGCTGTAGTGCTTCACCTTTCATCGCTGATTCAAAATCTCTTAAGAAGCTCCACTTTTGGAAGCATGGGATGTTCACACAGATTTCCTGAAGCAAATACTAAGATTTAAAAAAAAAAATTTCAGTTATGGAATTACTGTTTACTCTAAATATGTTTATTCTTTGAGTATTAAAAAAAATTTTTTTGGAGGTTTTTTTGTTTTGTTTTGTTTTGTTTTTTTGTGACAGGATCTTGCTGTGTTGTTCAGGCTGGCCTTGAACTCACTATGTAGCCCAGGCTGGCCTCAAATTTGTGGCAATCCTTCTGCCTCAGCCTCCTGAGTGCTGGGATTACAGGTGTGTGCCGCCATCCCCGGACTGAGTTTTGTTTTAATGCTTGTTTATTTAAAAATTGTAGACACAAGATAGCTACTTTTTTGTTAATTTAAATTTGTCTTTATTTAGCTCAGTGGTTTCACCACCTGCTATGCAAGTGCAAGGACCTGAGTTCGATCCCCGGTACCAAAAAAAAAAATAAATAAATAAATAAATTTGTCTTTGTGTGAATGATCTTTTTTTATCTTAAATTTTATGGAATAATAATAAAGTTAAATATTTGTTCCTTGAAGTACCCTAATGCAATCATTATTGCATTGGTAAGTAGTTTTGATCTAATATGTAAATATAATTTATATACTTATATATAATAATAAATATACATTCTCTTAAAGTGCTCAAAGTGCCTTTCATGCCAGCCTTTCATACTCTTGTGTTCCCTCTAGGCCCCCAGTGTTGGAGACTGAGCCCAGGGCCTTTGCACTGAGCTACATCCCAGGTTTTTTAAAAATTTTGAGACAGGATCTCACCGAGTTGATATATTACCAACTTGGAATCAATCCTCCTGCCTCAGCTGCTAGTGTGCTGGGATTACATACATGTGCCACCACCTGACTGTTTTCTGTGTTCTTAAAGCATAAGAAAAACAGATGTTGAAAAATCTGCATTTTGCTAGAAAGAAGACTAAAATGCACATCTAATAGTTTGGGGGTAATATTCTGTCACCTTTTGGGGCTTAGCTGCTCTCATGACCTTTTAGGGAAACGAGGCTACAGCAGACTGGTTTGCTAGTCATTTCTGTGTTTTCAGCTCAGTTTGGTCAGAAATACTTCACTTACTACTTATCCCCCTGCATGTATTTGCCTCTTTGCTGGTGGTGCATTACCATGCCTTCTTTGTATAGGATCCATTACCCTGTTAACAGTAGATTGGATTAGGGGTTCATGCTGGACCCTGGCAGTCATCTTTTGAAGAGTCACTGGCCCACAGGGTGTGTGTGGAGTGGGGAGAGCGAGGGTTATGGATGACACTGGGATGACAGAGAAGGTTGTGATATTTGAGCTAATAACTGATGGATGAGAGGTAGCAGCGACTGTGCAGGCGTAAATGCTCTGAGGCAGGAATGAGAGCAGCATGGTGGAAGAGAGAAAGGAGCTGGTGTTATGAATGAGGAGGCTTTTGGTTTGGGTGAGGTTGGGCAGGAAGGGAGCTCGGGGCAGGCCAGTTAGGTCCTCTGTGAGAAGCTGGGAGTTCAGTTCAGCTGCATCAGGGAGCTGCTGGGGAGTTTGAAGCATGTAGTAATGTATGTGATGATGTACTTCTTTCTTTCTTTTTTTGCTGTGCTAGAGATGGAACCCAGGGCCTTGTACATACTAGGTGTGTGCTCTGCCACCTGGGTAAACTGCCCCCGCCCCCCCATGTGACATAATTCTATGTTACTGTAACAGTACCTATCCAGACTGAAGAATTATGTGATTAAACTACATCGATAAGGAAGAATACTGTAGAAGTTAAACCTTTATTTGCACCTGTCTGTACCTGTCCTCATTCCTTTACTTTTCTATCCTTAGGATTGAATCTTTCTGAAAACAAAGCTATCTTCTAATTTGTACTTTGCAAGCCCTACCCTTGATTGTGAGGGTCAGTTAAATACCATGATCCAAGATTCTTCTTGTCACATTGGTTTATTTTCCCAAGTCTAGATTATTTAGTTTTGAAAAGAAAATACCCCAGGAAAACCTTAGGAACCATGGATCCTTCCAAGTCCTGAGAATAAGGTGTGTGTTACTTTATAGTCATTCTGATGCCTGATAAGTTTGGAGAAACAGGGAAAATGTGGTATTCCAGTGTGAGGTGGCCACTCTGAATCCTATCTCATCTGGTATCTTCCCCCTCCCCCGTGCTAGTTACTGATAGGCATCTCTAACTTCTGTCTGGCAGGTGATGCTTATATCACACAAAGTGCCTAAATGAATTCTTGTTTGCACACTCATATTCCAGTGGACAGTCTGCTTCCCAGCACCCTTTATATCACAGGTGATCTGTTGCAGCCTGTCATGACCATTTTATAATCCCAGATTCAATTATTGAATCGGGATCAATCATACTTAAGCCAGTTTGAGCCAGTGAAACATGCTGAATGACTTGTTTGGGATTCCTGAGAAAGAAACTTCATTATTATTGAGAGAGGTATTGGAAGCCAGGGACCCTTGTTCTCCCTCCTTTTGGGAATGAAAAGGCTCGATTGCTGCTGGCAGTGACATTGTGACTGTGAGGACAGCTGGCCCAAGGATAAGGCCAACAACATACATAATAGCAGTTCTGAGAGAATGGTGGAGAAATCCAGAATTGAGAGATAATTTTTTTTTTTGGTCCTGGGGATCGAACTTGGGTCCTTGCGCTTGCGAGGCAGGTGGCAGAACCACTGAGCTAAATCCTCAGGCCAATTTTTCTTTTTTTTGAGACGGGATCTCACTATGTAGTTCAAGGTGGCCTTGAACTCATTATATTATAGTCCAGGCTGGCCTCGAACTTGTGATCCTCCTGGCTCAGCCTCCCGAGTGCTGAGATTATGGGCATGCACCACCACACCCAGTGGGGAGATAAATTTTTAGAGGAATTTATATTTAAAAATGTTTATGTGTGGAGAGGAGAGGAAAGAAGAGATATTTAATTGGTTAAACAGCATCTTATTTTTTATCAGATGTTTCCTGAACTGTTTTCGTATACCTTTGGACTGGACACTGAGACACTTGGTTAAAAAATAAAGCAGGGGAGTGGGGCCGAGTGGTTGCAGGCTGACCGGGACCTGGTTCTTCCGGCTTGCTCCACCAGCTTGAGACCATGACAGGGTGAGAAGGACCACCCCTCCCCCCAGCACGCCCACCAGCCGACAGCTTGGCCGAGCGGGCACCTCCAACAACAGGTCCCCCCCCCCCCCCCCGCGCCTCTGGCCTTTTGGCTGTGCAGGTACTTGGTTCCACACTGCAGAGGCACAGGGGAACATAAAAGCCATTGTCCTGAGCTGCAGAAGTGAACAACAGAGAGAGGGCCTCTCTCAGGCTCCCTGATGAACACAAGCCCACTGGAAAAATGAAGAGAATCTCTGCAATAAAGGCACACTAGACTACGGTGCTTGTTAAATTGGAGGGATCATCAGCTCCCATCAGAACCTGGACTTTCTTCAGGGGAAAGGCAGCTGAAACCTGCAGTAGAACCTTCCATAGTGCAACCCTGAAGGAGGACAGGGAGTTCAACTTGGGACTTGCAGCCAGAAATCTGCCTGAATCTCATGGGTCTGGGACTAGCTTACTAAGACTAAGACTCATTGACTTATAATTGCACACTGCTGCCCATGTTATCTGCTGTGACAGCAGAGACATACCCTGAAGGAGGCCCTTCATTTTTAAAGGTGATAGATTAGTAACTACCACAAATTGTCATTCTCTAAGATGTATTTGATGCTATGGTGTTGCTGATGTATCAGTTGGGCTAAGGTGTTGTGATTGATCTAAGCAGTTGTCCTCCCTGGTATAATGAAAATGAGATAGCCTCAGAGCCATTGGAGACTCAAAACCTAAAGACCAGCTATATCTGGAAGATAGCTCTGAGAAGCAATCATTCCATAAGGTTTCTAAATACATCAACAAAGATACTTAGAATAAGCAACTTCAAAATATCAACCCAGGAACTAAACCAAGGACAGTACCAAAAACAAAAATGAGAAGACATTTAAGCAAGTCACAAACTCAGACTTCCACCCCTCAAAAGGCAAATTCTGGGGGAAATGAGGTGGAAAAGTCTGATAATCAACCACCACCCTGAACTGTTAGCACCCGAAGTAACAAAACAGATGAATGAGGCTCTAGAAAAATTTAAAGCAGAAATAATCTCCCAGATAACTACAGAGATGGTGAGCAGAGTGAAAGACATGATTAGAGGCTCTAGAACAGAAACTGATAAAAAAATAGATGAGCTCAGAGACATGTTGGGAGCCATGAATGCCCAGGATAAGAAAGAAATGGAAACCATGATCGCCCAGTATAAGAAAGAAATGGAATCCATGAAACAGATTCAAACAGATATTCAGGACATTAAAAACTCCATTGAAAGCATGCAGAGCAGATTAAGAGAATCTGAAGGTAGAATATCAGATATAGAAGACAGGATTGTGGTAAAGGACTATGAAAACAGAGATTTCTTCAAAATAGTAAGGCACCATGAGAAATCAATTCAGCAGCTGTTAGATGATGCAAATAAAAATAACATAAGACTGATAGGAGTCCACCAAAAAACAGGAGAAAGTACAATTGATGTAAAAAAAACTGTTCACAGAAGTAATAGTAGAAAACTTCCCAGACAGAGGTGGAGAATTGGATATACAGATAAGTGAGGCATATAGAACTCCACCTAGCCACGATCAAAAAAACATCTACACCTAGACATATAATAGTCAAGATCCCATAAACCCAACAGAAGAACAAAATCCTACAGGGAGTTAGAGAAAATAAACAAATCACCTATAAAGGAAAGCCCATCAGAATCACAACAGACTTCTCAACACAAACCCTCAAATCAAGGAGAACCTGGAGTCAAGTATTTTGAGCCCTAAAAGAAAATAACTTCCAACCTAGACTGTTGTATCCTGCAAAGTTATCTTTCAAAATCGATGGGGAAAGTAGATACTTCCGTGACAAAGAACACCTGAGAAATTTCATGAACACCAAACCAGCACTCCAAACAATTCTAAGCAATATCCTAGAAAAAGGCAATGAAGGTCACAACTCCATGAAGCTCAACAGAGAGAAGCCACCAGGCAAGGTAAGACACTAAAGGAAAATGGGGAAAAAGAAGTAAGAGCCAACAACAGAAAAACATCATGACAATGATGAGTCAGTATCTATCAATTATAACTCTCAATGTTAATGGCCTCAATTCACCAATCAAAAGAAGTAGACTGACAGAATGGATTAAGAACCAAAATCCAGAAATATGCTGGAGAAACACACCTAACTCAAAAAGAAATTCATAGACTGAAAGTAAAAGGATGGAAAATGGCTCTCCACGTGACAGGAACCCAGAAAAAAGCAGGGGTAGCAATCTTATTTGCAAAGTAGATTTCAAACCAAAGCTAATTAAGAGAGACAAAGATAGTCACTACATCCTTGTGAAGGGAGCAATCCAAGAGGAAGAGATGACAATCCTAAATATATATGCACCAAATATGAATGCCTCCAACTATACAAAACAAATATTAATGGACATGAAAAACCCAATAAGCACTAATACAATTGTAGTGGGGGACCTCGATACCCCACTATCACAAATAGACAGATCATCTAGACAAAAAGTTAAGGAAATTCTAGAACTGAACCAAGCTATTGAACAAATAGACTTAATAGATATTTACAGAGTGTTCCACCCTCAAAAATCAGAATACACATTCTTTTCAGCAGCACACGGGTCATTCTCCAAAATAGACTACATGCTAGCTCATAGGACATGTCTAAGTCAATGTAAAAGAATCGAAATTACCCCCTGTATATTATCAGACCATAGTGCAATAAAATTGGAGATCAATAACATGAGAAACTGCAAAACTCCCACAAACATGTGGAAATTGAATAACACCCTCCTGAACAACCAATGGGTCACAGAGGAAATTAAAGAAGAAATTAAGACAGTTTCTACAAGTAAATGATAATGCCAGTACAACATACAGGAATCTGGGACACAATGAAAGCAGTTCTACGTGGAAAATTCTTAGCAGTGAATGCCCATATTAGGAAAACAGAGAGAACTCAGACAAATAACCTAATGCAGCACCTCAGACTCCTAGAAAAAGAAGAGAATAACAAACCCAAAGCTTGCACAAGACAGCAGATTATAAAGATCAGAGCAGAAATGAATGCAATGGAGACTAAGAGAATGACACAAAAAATTAATGAATCAAAGAGTTGGTTTTTTGAAAGAATAAATAAAATTGATAAACCTTTAGCCAACCTTATCAAAAAAAAGAAAGAAAAGGCTGAAATCCATGCAATTAAGAATGAAAAAGGGAAGTCACAACAGACCCAGCAGAAATCCAGAGGATCATCAATACGTACTTTGCGAACCTGTACTCTAATAAAATGGAAAACACAGAAGAAATGGACAGATTCCTAGATACATACGAATTGCCAAAGTTGAATGAAGAAGATATAGAAATTCCAAACAGCCCAATAACAATGAGTGAAATTGAAAATGTAATAAAAAATTTACCAACAAAAAAAAGCCCAGGTCCTGATGGCTTCACTGCAGAATTCTACAAGACATTTAAAGAAGAACTAACGCCATTACTTTTTAAACTCATCAAGGAAATTGAAAGGGAAGCAAGGCTTCCAAATTCATTCCTGGAAACAAGTGTTACTTTGATTCCAAAACCAAGGAAAGACTCAACCCAAAAAGAGAACTACAGGCCAATCTCCCTAATGAACATAGATGCAAAAATCCTCAACAAGATACTGGCAAACAGAATACAGAGGGTCATCAAAAAGATCATACACCCTGACCAAGTCGGATTTATCCCAGGGATGCAAGGATGGTTCAGTATTTGTAAATCAATAAACATAATACACTATATTAACAGAGTCCAGGACAGAAAAACATGTGATCATCTCAATAGATGCAGAAAAGGCATTTGACAAAATCCAACACCCATTCATGATAAAAACGCTGCAGAAAATTGGAATAAAAGGTCTTTATCTCAACCTGATTAAGGCTATCTATGAAAAGCCAACAGCCAACATCATACTAAATGGTCAAAAACTGAAAACTTTCATGCTAAAATCAGGAACAAGACAAGGATGCCCACTATCACCACTCCTGTTCAATATAGTTCTGGAAACATTAGCCACAGCAATTAGAAAAGAGAAAGAAAAAAAGGAATAAAGATAGGAAAGGAAGAAGTGAAACTGTCATTATTTGCTGATGATATGATACTTTACATAGAAGACCCAAAAACTCTACCAAAAGACTTCTAGACTTAATTGACAGATTCAGTAGAGTAGCTGGATATAAGGTCAACACTCAAAAAACAATAGCCTTCTTATACACAAATAGCAGACTCAGTGGGAGAGAAATTAGGGGAACAATTCCTTTTACAATAACATCCAAAAAAATGAAATATCTAGGAATCAATCTAACAAAGGAAGCAAAAGACCTCTACACTGAAAACTACAGCATTCTGAAAAAGGAGATTGAGGAGTGTAGGGAACAGGGAAAGGGGACATTACTAGAACCTCTGCAGTAAGTCGTAGTCTCCTGTGAGCCACGGCAGCACAAGGCAAATTACAAGAAAGGTAGAAAAATGAGACTTTGAGAAGAAGCTGAGCTTTGGGTCTGATCAGTGCTGCTCTGATCAGTGCTGCTCTGGGTGGCAAAGAGGAAAACCCCCCAGCTTACTGCACCTTTTATTCAGTACATCGGGAGAAACAAATGTAACAAATGACTTGCAGAGAGTTCAGTACATCGGAATAAACAAGATGTAACAATCCAAGACAATGAGGAACTGAGAAGATGAAGATTTTGTTCCTCCCAGGATGTCTTCAACTGGTGGATTCTTGTCCTGGAGAATCACAGCATCACTGGATCATTGAGGTCCCAGTTGTGACTGGAGGCCAAAATGGAATTAGGTCTCAAAATGCCATAGCTGGCCTGTAGGCAGGAGAACTAGGCCTAATCAAATGGTTTTCCCCTAAAATTATGTAGCATTGCTCCCGACATATCTCCCTTTCTTTTTGTTTTATGTGAGGGTGTTTTGTTTTTTTTTGTACCAGGGATTTAACTCGGGTCCTTGCACTTGCAAGGCAGGCAGCGGAACCACTGAGCTAAATCCCCAGCCCTTGTGAGGATGTTTTTAGGAAAAGTGAGCACACCCAACAATGGCTTGTCCTTATATATTGTGAGGATCTATAGTGTGTTTGACTGGCTTAGCTGTCTATAGTAAGCATAATTTCTCTTAATTGGGGCTGTAAAAGGATTAAAAATTAACAATTTTTTAAACATTGTTGGCTAAAATATTTAAAACTTTTGTTGAACTCAAATAAATATTGTCTTCAGTTACACTTTTCTACTGGGTATTTAAGACCAAGTTACGCAGCGACCTATGTTAAATAAAATCAACCTCTTGTTATCTAACAAGGTCAATTGAGTCTCCTTAAGCACTGTCTTGGAACCATGCATAGAGCCTCTTAGCTCCTCTGTCAGTGTCAGCCATCAGGATATGTCACGGCCTTGCTTGACCATGTTGCTTCCTGTGAAAGCATGGGAGATATTTTTCCTCCAGGTGACATTACTTTGGCACACTTTTTGTTGTATCTTTACTGTTTTATAGTTCAGCAACCTCCCTGCTCAGGACGTTGGGTGACTCACCAAAAATGCAGGATCTTGGAGATGGTTCCCTCATGACCCGGATCTTTTTGCTGTTGTTGTTGACCTTGGAGTGTTGTGCCCAGATCGCGAAGTCCCCAAAGACCACCAAGGAGCTGATTCCGATGTAAACACCCGAGGGTCGTTTACTCAAGCTCGAGCAGGGGCACTGAACCATCACTGACGCAGCGGATCAGGATTGAGAGCCCCGAATTCCAAATCAGCAGGGTTTTTATTGTGGCTACCGCAAGGTTTGGGGATGTTCCATTTAGCAGTTACATGATTGGTTGATATTTAGCAAGCATGGGGGGTTGAGGGGTGGCTACATGTAGAGTTTATGGGAAAAAGGAACAATCAGCACATTGACAGAATGTTCTATAGGTAATGGGCCTGGGAGCATCTGTTTTCTGGGCAGACAGAGGATTGAGTTAGGAGCTTTGTCTTTTTTTTATCTGTTGTCCCACAGCAAGGACATTTTATCATTATTTTATGGGCACAAAGGAGACTAGGGGAATAGTTGACTTTAGTGAAGTGGAATTTATGTCAAGGCCACTTCACTGTCTTATTTTAAGATGGAGTCAAACTTTAAAATGGAGTTAGTTAGGTCTCACAGGAGGACCAGGGCCAAAATACTGGCTGCCTTCTTAGCCCAGATACCTGTTCAGTTTTGGTCTCTAAACTTTGGTTGTTGAACACCCAGAAGAGAAGATCAATAACATTAGCATTGTAAGAGGAGTAGTGAACTCAACTATTATAATTTTACCTGGACATTAAGCATTTTGGAATAAAAATATAGTTAAAAACTGTTATAATTGCCAATCATGTTTGCTCTTGTGGTTGAATCCCTAAGTAGCTATCTTTTTACAGGATGTCATCTAAGGAAAATAAATCAGCCTACAAGTGTGCTTATTATCATAGCTGGCTGGAGCGTAAGAGAAGGGCAGATATCTAAATCAAAAGGTTATTACCATAAACAGTATGTTGGAAGACCCATACAATTAGAGGGCATGAATACATTTTGTACACCAGAAAAGGAGCAGTAATAAATATCACAGTTATATAAAACCTTATGTTCTTCAATGTAGTTTGTTACCCAAATCATCTTTCTAATAACTCTTTTGTTTATGCCACAGAAATTAATCTTTTGAAGATGACCAATGTAGACATATCACAATAACATTTTTAGAACTTAACCAATATAAACATTTTATAATAACATATTTAGAACTTAAACTTCAATGATAACCAATGTAATCAATTTATAATAACAGTGAGATAATATTTATTGCAGTGTGTCTCCCATAAGATTATGAAAATTACTAGGGGGTCCCTTTAGTGAATTAAGACCAGAATAATTATTTTCTGGGCGGCCGCTTCTTTATTCACCAAAGGGAGTACCCATGATCTCTATATACTTTGACAAATAAATTTCGATGGCACTTTGATCAGTTAGCAACCTGGGGGAAGAAGGGCATGCCTTTAATTTAATAATATCTGTAAGCCAACCCAATAATAGGTGAATATCTTTTAAGGAAAAAAAATTTTTTTTTTCAAAAGGTGAAAAGGAAAAGAGAAAAAAAAATTGAGCTCAACTGTACAAGCAGAGAGACAACAGACAAACATAAGACAATTTATAAAACTAGAGTGCATTCAAATATATTTGACCAAATTGAATTATAATATCCCTTTTATGATTTTTAGATTTATAATTATATATAAGACTGGTCAAAAACTTTTGTAGTCAATTAACAGATCTCTTGAGATTAGAATCAGAAGGAATGCAAGTGCTTTTATACCTGTAAATGTAAAAAGAACATTTTGAAGTAGTTCCCCCCTCCTTTTTTTTTTTTTTTTTTTTTTTACCATAACTCTATATTTCTTCCTCTGGGGGCATCATCTCAGTCCTGGACCCCACCGTGGATTTGTTAGTCGTCACTGGTGAGGTGTGTCGCTCAGGTGCAGCTGGCTCATCGCTCTCAGCGGGGGTGCTATCCCTGGTCTCTGAGATGTTGGTGGTTCTACCAGCATGACCCATGATTGCACGTTCCAGGAGGGCAGCCACAAGGTTTCATCCTTATCTGTCAGGACACAGGCAAAATCTCTCCCCCAAGTTATTAAGGCAGGAGCAATTTTTTGACATATAGCCTTTTGTAATCTTAAAAACAAGTTTAATAATTTAGGCTCCAGGGCTGGGGATTTAGCTCAGTGGTTCTGCTGACTGCCTTGCAAGCACAAGGACCTGAGTTTGATCCCCAGTACCAAAAAAAAAAAAAAAAAATTTAGGTTCCAAGGTAGGGCAGACCATATAGCTCCTTCCAGTCTTTGAGTCAACCAAATGGCATAAGAGGAATCACTTAAAATATTAAGAGGTTGGAGAGAGAAGTTTTCAATCACAAATATAATTGCTAGCAACTCTAACCTCTGAGCAGAAAGACTGGGTGTAGGCAACACATAGCTAAAGGAAGAGCTCCAAATTGCTGCTTGGCCCTTAGAGGAGCCATCGGTGAAATACGTTGAGGTACCTTGCAATGGCTGAAATTGGGTAATCTTGGGGAGAATAAACTCGTGTCGCGAAAAAAGCTGAAACAGAGGATCACTAGGGTAATGATTATCTATCTGTTCAATGAAATCTGCAAAGGCTACTTGCCAATATAAAGCAGTTTTTAGCAGCATCTGCATTAGATCCTTATCAACTGGGATAATGATGAAATGAGGGTCAGCACCAAATAACTGTCAGGTTTTATTATGTCTCAAGAAAACTATTTTTGCAGTTTTCTCTAGATATAATTGTAGAGATTTCACTAAGTGCTTAGACAAAAACCACCATTCCATGGGAAAGACCTGTTTTTCATACCATTGTCCTATTAAACCTGTAGGTGAATGAGGGGTGCTAAGTACCAACAAATGAACTGGGTAGTTAAAGTTGATAAGAAAAACCTGCCAGTTATATATTCTTTGTTCTATTAATTGTAACTCCTTTTGTGCCTCTGGAGTTAATCTTTGAGGGGAATTAAGATCAGAATCTCCCTGTGATATTTCATATAAATTCAGCAATTGACAAGTTGCTATCCCTATTTTAGGCCTAATCCAATAAAAGGCAAATTGAGGTTGGTCAGTCAGCCCCAAAGAAATGTTGAAAAAGCAGTCTTCTAAATCTGTAAGTGGCCGGGGATTTAGCTCAGTGGTTTCGCCACCTGCTTTGCAGGTGCAAGGACCCGAGTTCGATCCCTGGTACCAAAAAAAGAAAAAGAAAGAAAAACACACTAAATCTACAAGTGGCCACTTCTGGGGAATTGCCACTGGGTTTGGTAAGCCAGGTTGCAATGCCTTCATGGGAATGAGGCTGGCATTAACTGTCCATAAGTCTTGAGACCAATGCCATTTCCCTGACCTTTTTGGAATAATAAAAAGGGGTGTGTTCCAAGGGCTCATGGATGGTTTTAAATGCCCTTTGTTAAGTTGTTCTAAGATAGGTTGCTCTAAAACAGTTAGTTTCTCCTGTGGTAGGGGCTACTGATCAACCCAAATGGGGTCATTCAATTTCCATTGTAAAGGCAGAGCTGCCTTGGGCAGAGAAACTTCAATAGCCCCAACTAAAAATTTTTTACCATATCCAATTCCAAGATGATTATTTTTCTGTTGCTGTTCTATAGACTGCATTCCACTCTGAAGTTGCTTGCCTAATACTATTTCTGGTTCATATCCCATTTTAGACAACATGTGTTGACCCAGTGAGGTTTCAGGGGACAAAGCAGTCACTACGACTCTCCATTCTTCCAATAAATCTCTGCCCCATAAATTTACAGGTATGGGAGCTATGTAAGGACAAATATGTCTCAATTGACCATTAGGCCCTTCATGAGGCAGGGGAATGGAGCTTTGCAAAACTTGGTGGGGGGGGGCCAAGGCCTACCAGAGATGTTTTAGTTGGTTTTTTCCCCCAAGATGATGGCCAGAAACATGTGCCAATTACAGACACATCCGTGCCTGTGTCTACCAATCCTGTAAAGAATTTGCCATTCAGTTTAATTTTGCACATGGGCTGGTTTTTGGAAATCTCTTGAGGAATTTCTGGCTGAGGATCTTCTCAGGAATTTTTAAAGCTAACATTATTTAATTTTGGTTTAGGCAAAAGTAATAATTGTGCAATATAATCTCCTTGTTCTATTACCCAAAGTCCTGTGGAGCTAACAGGAACACACAATTCAGAGGTACAATCAGAATCAACAATAGCCGGAATAACAGTAATGCCTTTCAAAGTTAGAGAGAATTTTCCAAGTATCAAACCAATAGTTCTGGGGGGTAGGGGTCCATGAATTCCTGTGGAGACAGACACTGGAGTCTCACCTCCCAGCAGGTGAACTCTCTGAGCAGCAGGAAGATCTATTGCTGAGCTCCCAAGTGTTCCCCTGACGAGGGAAGAAATGTCCCTCCGGACACCCATGCCATCTGATTTTATACTTGTGCATGGGTCTGAACTAGGTACCGCTGACTTAGGGGGACTGGAGCCCTCTGGGCCTGATCTCCTATAGTTTCCTGGGCCCAATTTCCCGGGAGCAGTGTGCCATACTTACCATATTTGGAGTGGCAGGCTTTAGCCCAGTGAATGCCTTTTCAACAGCGAAGGCAAGGGCCAAGTGATAACTTATTTTCTTTGGATGCCTGACCTAGAGGCTCTGGGTCAGCTTGTAAAGCCACTTTCATTTTGCAGTTTTTTCTGAGATGCCACGATTTTCCTTAATTAAAACATTTTAAATCACTGTGTGTACCGCGTAAATGTGGGAGATGGCTTGAGGTATCACAGCCGAATTGTATAAAGGAGACCCAATATTTTGGCATGCCTTAATATATGCTCCAACATTTTTAGAGGAGCGAACAGGATTTATTGCCTGTTTGCAATCCATATTGGCATTTTCATAGGCTAGATGTAAAATCAGGATGTCTGCTGCCTGGGAATTAGAAATCTGTCTCCTAATAGTTTGTTGTAATCTTGCTACAAATTCTGTGTAAGTTTCCAATGGCCCTTGCATGATTTGAGTAAAAGATTTTGTCGGCGCACCATCAACTGGCACAGAAGCCCAAGCCCTCCGCAGGAGGTCCTCTAGCTGGTGAAAGAGTAACGCTGGGCAACAGGCCTGCCTGCTTAAATCCGAAGTCACCTGTGCCCGATAACATATCAATAGTAACTTCTCTCAACTGAGCATCTCCTTGAGCATTTTTATGAGCCTCTTCCCCGATTAAAGAACGCAGTTCCACCTCAAAGTGGAGATACTGAGCAGGGGACCTGCACGTTTTCGCAAGGTGAAAAATGTCATGTGGAACCAGAGAATAAGTCTGAAGTACATTGTGCAACAAACCCACTGTATAGGGGCTTTGGACGCCATTAGTTAGCACGCTCTGCCTAGGGTCCTTTAGGATGTTAAAATCAAATGAGGCATGAACATACATGTCCACCTCTGAGTTGTCAGGATCAGGCAAAATTGAGATAGGAAAGCACAAAGGGTCTCCCACCACCTTGCTTGATGTCACAGCCTTTTGCAGGGTACAGTGATAGGGAGTGGTCCCAGAAGTGGGCTTCACAAGAGGGGCAGCTAGACCTTTGCAAGATGGCTGAGGGGCTAGAGAGTTAGGGCCTTCCTCAGTGTGCTGTGGTGGTAGAGCAGAAGCCGCAGTAAGATGAAAGCACACAGGGGAAGAAGCCGAACAAGAGGAAGCCTGGACAGAAGGGTCGGTGCGGGGAGGGGTAGCCGAGGTCTCCTGAACTGACTGAATTTGAGAGCAGAGTGGACTAAGGCCCAAGTGGGGAGCGTTTGGCAGGGAGAGACGATCACCCCTTTGTCAGGCCTCACGGAGAACGGTACCTACACATTCCCATGCTATTAAGTTCTCCTTCCTGGGGAAGAGATGGGACATGCATTTGTATGTCTTTTATTTTATTTTATTTTTGGTACCGGGGTTCGAACTCGGGATTTGTATGTCTTTTAACAAATCTATCACAGCATCCTTAGGTACTGAATACATAGCTTGCTTTAACAGCGACTTAAGTAATTTGGCAAAGTTACACTGCTCTGATGACAGAGAATGACCCATATTTGTAACTCAGCAAAGATAGAAAATTACCCCCAGCTGGACACACTTACTGCCAGTGTCCCTCGTCCGAGTCGGGAAATCGTCCTGGGAGATCCGTGTGCTGTGTCTCTTTTACTCCGAGTTTGTCTCACAGGCGAGTTCACCCCTGGATCCAGTTCACATCCAAGTTGGGCGCCAAATGTAGGGAACAGGGAAAGGGGACATTACTAGAACCTCTGCAGTAAGTCCTAGTCTCCTGTAAGCCATGGCAGCACAGGCGAATTACAAGAAAGGTAGAAAAATGAGACTTTGAGAAGAAGCTGAGCTTTGGGTCTGATCAGTGCTGCTCTGGGCGGCAAAGACAAAAACCCCCAGCTTACTGCACCTTTTATTCAGTATATCGGGAGAAACAAATGTAATAAATGACTTGCAGAGAGTTCAGTACATCGGAATAAACAAGATGTAACAATCCAAGAACAAAGAGGAACTGAGAAGATGAAGATTTTGTTCCTCCCAGGATGTCTTCAGCTGGTGTAATCTTGTCCTGGAGAATCACAGCATCACTGGATCATTGAGGTCCCAGTTGTGACTGGAGGCCAAAATGGAATTAGGTCTCAAAATGTCATAGCTGGCCTGTAGGCAGGAGAACTAGGCCTAATCAAATGGTTTTCCCCTAAAATTATGTAGCATTGCTCCCGACAGAGGAGGATATAAGAAAATGGAAAGACATCCCTTGTTCCTGGGTAGGAAGAACCAATATAGTGAAAATGGCCATACTTCCAAAACTACTATATAGATTCAATGCAATGCCGATTGGAATTCCAACAATATACTTCGCAGAACTAAAGAAAACAATTCAAAAATTCATTTGGAACCAGAAGAGACCTAGAATAGCAAAAGCAATTCTGGGTAACAGAGACATGGCTGGGGGTATCACAATACCCAATTTGAAGCTATACTACAAAGCTACTGTTATAAAAACAGCATAGTACTGGCAAAGAAACAGACCTGAGGTTCAGTGGAATAGATTAGAAGACACAGAAACAACTTCAGACATACTCAGCCACCTCATCTTTGACAAAGGAGCCAACCATCCTCATTGGAGGAAAGATAGCCTATTTAATAAATGGTGTTGGAAAAACTGGATTTCAACCTGCCAGAGGTTAAAACTAGACTCATATCTATCACCATGCACTAAACTAAGATTGAAGTGGATTAAAGATCTAAATATTAAGACAGAAACACTAAACTTGCTGGAAGATAAGTTAGGTAGAAATCTTGAAGATATTGGCATAGGAAAAGACTTTATGAACAAAACCTCAATAGCACGGGAACTAGCAGAAAGAATCAACAACTGGGATTTCATCTTATTAAAAAGCTTCTGCACTGCAAGAGAAACCACCAACAGCGCTAAGAGACAACCTACAATGTGGGAAAAAAATTTTGGCAGCTATAACTCAGACAAAGGGCTACTATCTAGAATATATAAAGAACTGAAAAAAATCAGATCCCCCCCAAATTCAAAGACCCAATTCAAAAATGGGCATCTGAAATGAACAGACATTTCTCAGACAAAGAAGTAGAAATAGCAGATAAACATATGAAAAAATGTTCAACATCACTGGTCATTCGAGAGATGCAGATGAAAACAACATTGAGATTCCACTTCACCCCAGAAAGACTGGCTGCTATCAAGAAATCAACCAATAACAAATGCTGGCGGGGGTGTGGAGAGAAAGGAACCCTTCTCCATTGTGGATGGGAGTGCAGACTGGTGCGACCACTGTGGAAATCAATGTGGCGATACCTCAAAGAACTAGGGCTGGAGGTCCCATTTGACCCAGCTATTCCCCTGCTGGTTTTCCCAGAAGAATTAAAAGAATCATACCACAGAGATATATGTGCACCTATGTTTATAGTGGCACAGTTTGTAATAGCTAAAGCTTGGAAACAGCCCAAGTGCCCATCAACTGGAAACTGGATAAAGAAGATGTGGTTTTTTAATAAAATGGGGTATTATGCAGCCATAAAGAACGAGAAACTAGAGTCATTTATAGCTAAATGGATGCATATTGAGGCCATACTCTTAAGTGAAATAAATAGGACATACCGAACAGTTTCTCTAGTGTGAGAAACTGAAAGTGTAAATAAGGATTAAAAAGATCAATAACCAATAATTGATACTTTGAAATAGGAAAAGGTCCAAAGGGGTAGGGATGGTGGGAGGAGATGGGGAAAGGAAAGAATGGAAAGGAAAAATTATGAGAAAAGAAAAAAAAAAAAAAGGAAATGAAGTCTATGTAAGTAGGGAAGGGTGGAGGGGTGAAGGGCCCACAGGTAATGGGGAAAAAAATAAGAACCAAGATACATCATGTACAGGTACAAGCACCCAATGATAAATATAAACGTATTGTATACCTAAAATGTACCAATAAAAGAATTTAAGCAAAAAATAAAATACAGGGATTATCAGAAGTACCCCCAAACTTTGGGACTTAATGCATTAGTAAAGAAAGAAATATCCAGCTATAACATGGATTAAAAAAAAAAAAGCAGGACACAGAATGTACCTTTCTAGGAAACATTTATGGGTATTAGTTTTTGTTTCTTGTGTATTGGCTTCTTTGCATTGAATCTAAAGTGTAAGAGAACACAGAGTTACTAATGTTTAGTTAAAAATTTTAGAAAGACAATGCTTTTACAGCATGTTACCCATTGGTTCTTGTGGAGCCAATGTCAGGACAGTGAGGTAACCTTTAACAGTGTTGCTAGGCAACTAGAATTATCTTTATGTAACAGGAGGGTTTTGAAGAATCCAGTAGCGAGAGAGGATAGGTGGGTTTGAAGTATGTGATAGAGACAGTGGCTAAGCAGCTGTAGGACTCACTTATCTCTGTGTTTATGCCTCGTTCTGTGAGCTCCTTCTGCAACCCTCCCACCTTTCACTTCTGTGGCTTTTGTGGCCCTGTGGAACATGTTGGCTCTGTAGCACTCAAGCGTACTTGTTACAGGCCTGGGATCCTGCAAAGAGGAAGGTGTCCATCTGTCTCTCTGTCCCTGTTCTTCATTTCTAGCAAAGGGACTTGAGTTGCTCTAGTGCGATCACCTGCCTTTTGCTACCATCACCTATGTTCAAGGAGCGAGATCACATCATCCAGAGGGGCTGCATTCAGAGGAGTCTGTGACTGTGTTAGGGGAAAGGATAGCTCAGTAAAGTCTTGAGCTGGCTGCCTCTTCTGCATAATGTCTCTGTGCCACATAACCACCTGTAGGACAGCAATCAAAGGAGTCTAATGTAGGTGCTGCATGAAGTTAGTGGTTAGCTCAACTAGGTTAAGAATTGGGTATAGCCGAAGAGAAAATTGTAAGACTTCAAATAAGAAGTTTGTGTGTTTGAAAGAATTAGTAAGGCAGAATATTTTATATTTAATCAGTGTTGGTTTCCTCCCTAGGAATTTATACTTAAGAAATTCTGTGCCTTTCTGAAGCAAAGTTTCTTTTTTTTTTTTTGTATTAAATTCTTTTATTGGCACATTGTAGCTATACAACACAATTACATTTCTCATTGGGAATTGTACCTTTACATAATGCATCTTGGTTCTTATTTTTTCCCCATTCCTAGCCCTCCCTTCACACCCTCCACCCTTCCCTATTTACAAAGACTTTATTTCCATTTTTTCCATTTCTCACCATTTTTCCTTTCCCTTCTTTCCTTTCCTCTGCCCCTCCCACTACCCCTAGCCCTTTGGACCTTTTCTTCCTATTTTACATTATCGATCATTCATTCTAATCATTGGTACATTTTAGGTATACAATATAATGACATTCATCATTGGAAATTTGCACCTGTACATAGTCTCTCTTGGTTCTTATTTTTCACCCTTGCCCAGCCCTCCCTTCAACCCCTCCAGTCCTCCCTATTTACAAAGATTTTGTTCCTATTTTTCCATTTTCTCATATTAATCCCATTCCCTTCTATCCTTTCCCCTAGCCCTCCCACTTCCTTCTCCTTTGCCCCTTTTCTTCCTATTTCACATGACCTATTATACATTTAGTCCTTATTTACACTTTCAGTTTCTCACATCAGAGAAACTATTCGGTATTTACACATGTGTGTCCTATTGATTTCACTTAAGAGTATCGCCTCAATGTGCATCCACTTAGCTATAAATGTCTCTAATTTCTCATTTTTTATGGCTGAGTAGTACTCCATTTTATTAAAAAACTACATTTTCTTTATCCAGTCTCCAGTTGATGGGCATTTGGGCTGTTTCCAAGTTTTAGCTATCACAAACTGTGTTGCTGTGAACATGGGCTCACATATATCACTGTGGTATGATTCTTTTAATTCTTTGGGGAAGATCCCCAGCAGTGGAATAGCGGGGTCAAATGGAACTTCCAGTCCTAGTTCTTTGAGGTATCTCCATACTGATTTCCACAGTGCTTGCACCAGTCTACACTCCCACCAGCAGTGGAGCAGGGTTCCTCTTTCCCCACAGCCCCACCAGCATTTGTTATTGGTTGATTTCATGATAGCAGCCATTCTTTCTGGAGTGAAGTGGAATCTCAGCATTGTTTTCATTTGCATCTCTCGAGTGACCAGTGATGTTGAACATTTTTTCATGTATTTATTGGCTATTTCTACTTCCTTGTCTGAGAAATGTCTGTTCATTTCAGCTGCCCATCTTTCGACTGTGTCTTTAAATTTGGGAGGTCTGATCTTTTTAAGTTCTTTATAGATTCGAGATAGTAGACCTTTGTCTGAGGAAGAGCAGGTGAAGATTTTTTCCCACATTGTGGGTTGTCTCTTCACACTGCTGGTGGTTTCTCTTGCTGTGCAGAAGCCTTTTAATAAGAAGAGATCCCATTTGTTGATTGTTTGTGCTAGTTCACGGGCAACTGAGGTTTTGTTCATAAAATCTTTTCCTACACCGATGTCTTCGAGGGTTGTACCTAACCTCTGTTCCAACTGGTTCAGAGTTTCTATTTTAATATTTAGATCTTTAATCCATTTTGATTTTAGTTTAGTGCATGGTGAGAGATAGAGGTCTAGTTTGTATCTTTGGCAAGTTGAAGCCCAATTTTTCCAGCACCATTTATTAAAGAGGCTATCTTTCCTCCAGTGAGGGTGTTTGGCTCCTTTATCGAAGATGAGATGGCTGAGTGTGTCTGGCGTTGTTTCTGCATCTTCTAATCTGTTCCACTGGTTCTCAGGTCTGTTTCTTTGCCAGTACCATGCTGTTTTTATCACAGTAGCTTTGTAGTATAGTTGCAGGTTGGGGCTTGTGATACTCCCTGCCATGTCTCTGTTACCTAGAATTGCTTTTGCTATTCTGGGTCTCTTCTTGTTCCAAGTGAATTTTTGGATTGTTTTCTTGAGGTCTATGAAGTATGCTGCTGGGATCTCAATTGGAATTGCATTAAATCTATATAGCAGTTTTGGAAGTATGGCCATTTTCACTATATTAATCCTTCCTACCCAGGAGTAGGGGATGTCTGTCCATTTTCTGATAACATCTTCAATCTCTCTTTTCAGAGTGCCATAGTTTTCAGAGAAGAGGTCTTTGATATCTTTTGTTAGGATGATTCCTAGGTATTTCAGTTTTTTGGTTGCTGTTGTGAAAGGAATTATTTGTCCTATTTCTCTCTCAGTGAGTCTGTCATTTGTGTAGAGGAAAGCTATTGATTTTTGTGTGTTGACCTTGTAAGCAGCTACTTGACTGAATTTGGTTATTAAGTCTAGAAGACTTTTGGTGGAGTTCTTGGTGTCTTCTATATAGAGTATCATGTCATCTGCAAATAATGACAATTTGACTTCTTCCTTACCTATCTTTATTCCTTTTATTTCTTTCTCTTGTCTAATTGCCATGGCTAATGTTTCCAGAACTATATTGAATAAGAGTGGTGATAGTGGACATCCTTGTCTTGTTCCTGATTTTAGTGTGAAGGATTTCAGTTTTTGACCATTTAGTATGATATTGGCTGTTGGTTTTTCATAGATGGCTTCTATCAGTTTGAGGTGGAGACCATCTATTCCAATATTTTGTAGGGTTTTCATCATAAATGCATGTTGGATTTTGTCAAATGCTTTTTCTGCATCTATGGTGATAATCATATGGTTTTTGTCCTTGGCTCTATTGATATAGTGTATTACATTGATTGATTTTTGTATATTGAACCATCCCTGCATCCCTGGGATAAATCCCACTTGATCAGGGTGTATGATCTTCTTGATGATCTTCTGCATTCTGTTTGCCATTATCTTATTAAGGATTTTTGCATCTCTGTTCATTACTGAGATTGGCCTATAGTTCTCTTTTTCAGTTGGGTCTTTCTCTGCTTTGGGGATCAAGGTGATGCTTGGTTCCAGGAATGAATTTGGGAGTATTGCTTCCCTTTCAATTTCATTGAAGAGTTGAAACAGTAGTGGCAGTAGTTCCTCTCTAAATGTCTTGTAGAATTCAGCAGTGAAGCCATCAGGCCCTGGGCTTTTCTTAGTTGATAAGTTTTTAATTAAATTTTCAGTATCATTGGTTGCTGTTGGGTTGTTCAGAATTTTTAGGTCTTCTTCGTTCAACTTTGGTAATTCATATGTATCTAGGAATCTGTCCATTTCTTCTGTGTTGTCCATCTTATTGGCGTATAGGTGCTGGAAGGAGGTATTGATGATCCTCTGGATTTCTGCTGGGTCTGTTGTAATTTCACCCTTTTCATTCCTAATTGCATGGATTTGGGCCTTTTCTTTCCTTTTTCTGACAAGGTTCGCTAAAGGTTTGTCAATTTTGTTGATTCTTTCGAAGAACCAACTCTTGCCTTCATTGATTTTTTTGTATCATTCTCTTAGTCTCCATTGCATTGATTTCTCCTCTGACCTTTATAATTTCCTCCCTTGTATGAGCTTTGGGGTTGTCCTGCTCTTCTTTTTCTAGAAGCTTGAGGTTCAGCATCAGGTTGTTTAATTGGGCTCATTCTAATAATTTCCTAATATGCATATTTGCTGCTCTGAATTTCCCTCGTAAGACTGCTTTTATTGTGTCCCATAGATTCCATTATGTTGTATTGTCATTGTCATTTAATTGAAGGAACTGTCTGATTTCTTCTTTAGTTTCCTCTGTGACCCATTGGTTATTCAGAAGTGTGTTGTTCAATTTCCATGTGTTTATGAAATTTTTTGAGTTTCTTTTGCTATGGATCTCCAATTTCATCGCACTATGGTCTGATAATATACAGGGGCTAACTTCAATTCCTTTGCACTTACTTAAACATGTCCTGTGTGTGAGTATGTGGTCTATTTTGGAGAATGACCCATGTGCAGCTGAGAAGAATGTATATTCTGATTTTGTGGGGTGGAAGACTGTATAAACATCTGTTAAGTTCATTTGTTCAAGAGTTCAATTGAGTTCTATTTCATTATTTATTTTTAGTCTAGTTGATCTATCTGTTTGTGACAGTGGGGTGTTGAGGTCCCCCACTACAATTGTATTAGTGCATATATGACTTTTCATGTCCGTTAGTATTTGTTTTCTATAGTTGGGTGCGCTAGTGTTTGGTGCATAGATATTTATTATTGTCATCTCTTCCTCTTGGATTCTTCCCTTTACAAGGATGTAGTGTTTTTCTTCATCTGTCTTAATCAGTGTTGGTTTGAAATCTACTTGATCTGCCAGGAGGATAGCTACTCCTACTTTTTTTCATGTTCCTGTCACATGGAGTATTGTTTTCCACCCTTTATGAAGCAAAGTTTTTTAATTGCGATGTGCCAGAGTTATAAAATAACAGAGAACAGGAGAGAATCATGGACTTGTTGAGCAGGAAAACCTTGGAAGTTGCTGAATTTGTTACGTGTGTGTGTGTGTGCATACACACACACACACACACACACTCGCACACACACACCCCATAGCAGATCCTGGTGAATACAAAGATGAAAGCTGTTCTTTACCCTGAGGAAGTTTATAGGAGAAAATAAAATAGGGAGGAGTTTGTCTTAAAGCAAGGTCATAGATGGCTGTGTGAGGAAGTCACACAGGGACACAGTGAATAGTTTTAACTGGGAGAAGTAATTAGAAAGTTTTCTTGAAGGAGGGGCATTAGAGCTGTATGAAGTGAAGATAGGTCACATTTAGATAGAGCGGATGTAAATGAGGAGGAAAATGGGCATGGGAAGAAGGAGAGGACATTCGGTGGAGGGTGGGGTGGTTTGAGCAGTGATGTGGGAGTGGCAAAACCAAAACAAAGCCTTTTTTTGAGTAGTGTGGTGGGTTTTGGTGGACCTGCAAGCATGCTGGGAAAATAAAGATGGCACAGGGCTCTATAAAGTGGGCTTAAATGAGATCAGACCCTTCAAGCTTTTCAGAAAACCTATATGAGCGTTGCACTCACTTCATGTGGTCAATGTATTTGAGGTCTGCTTTTCCTGCCATTTTCCTCAATTGAGTAAATGGCAAGAAAGTTGTTATCATCTTTGCCCATTTTTTCCAGGTAGACACATTTAATTAAATTTCTTGGCTCCACTTTCAAAGTGCATTTAGAATCTTACCATTTCTTCCCCCTACCAGTACTAGCAGTCACCAGCTATGTCATGTGTATCATCACATTGGCTTCTTACTTGGTCACCAAGCATCTATCCTCTCAAAGCACGGTCAGAGTGATCTGGCAACATGTAAGTCTGATAGAATATTTCTCTGCTGAAAAACAAAGCTAAAATACTTGCAACAGCTTCCTATTACATTCAAAGAAAGAGCCAAAGTCCTGCAAGGCTCCCTACATTCCCTCCTCTCACCTGCTTTGTTCCTCTACTCATTGTGTTATAGCAGTCTTTTTGGAGGTCAGGCAAGCTTTCAGCCTCAGCACCTGTTTACCTGCTAGTTTCTTTGCCTGGATCAGTGTGTCTCAGATACACACAGCTCATTCTCCTCACCTTCTTTAGGTAGTTATCTATTCATTGTGGTTTTTCAAAAGGGAACCTATCCTGATTATCCTATTTAAAATTACTAGTTGTCATACTTCCATCACCTTACACTCCCAATTTATTTTTCTGTATAGCAATTGTTGCTGCCAAATATGTTTTTTATTTACTTTGTCTTTCTCTTCCTCTGGAGATTTTCTCTTTTTATTAGTGCTGTTGTCTCTTTTGATCAGTGCTGTTTCCTCAGTGTCTGGAATTTCTATTTCCTTAATGAACAAGTAAATGAATAATAGGTAGATTATCTAGCTTTATTTTAGCTCACTCGTGGGACATATTTAATACCCTAAATTATCTCTTAAGCAGGCAGACATTTGTAAATAGAGAAATCACGCCTGAGGCATCTCAGCATGTTGGCTGTCCAACTGTTGCTTATCCTTATAATGACTGGACTCTTAAACCTTTTTTTTTTTGGTACTGGGAATCAAACTTGGGTCCTTGCACTTGTGAAGCAGGTGGCGAAACCACTGAGCTAAATCCCCAGCCCTGGACTCTTAAACTTTTATCATATGGGCCACTGTCTGGAAAACTTTGTAAAGGGCCAGATGAAAAAATATTATAGGTATTGCTAACTATTCATTTCTTTTCTAACTCTGTGGTTGTTACATGAATGCAACCCTAGCCTATTGGTACATGAATAGATGTGGCTGTATCCCAATATAACTTTATTTGTGGAGACCAAAATTGGAACTCAGTATAACTTTCTAGTATGTTATGAAATGTTGTTGTGCTTTTAGCTTTTTTCAACTATGTAAAAATTGAAAATCTTTCTTCACTCACTGACTTCAGAAATGTGAGCTGGGCAGGATATGGGCCAGGGGCCATAATATACTAGTAATATGCTAATAATGTCACATAGGCCATTTGTCTTATTCAGCCTTTATTAACATATTTACCTGTTTTCTGCAGTGAAATAGAACATGTATACAGAAAAACCACAAAATATAAATGTATAGCTTAACAGATTATTGTGAACACCCACATAATATTGCCTACATCAAGAAACAGGATAAGGGGCTGAGGATATAGCTCAATGGTGATGTGCTTGTCCGGCAGGCTCTCAGCTCTGAGGTCAATCTCCAGTCCTGCAAGCAAGCAAGCAAAAAAAACAAACAAAAGCACTCATGCACTCTTTGTATGCTCCTTGGAAATGGTCTCCGCCCTCCTCAACTAGGGAGCCAATATCTGACTTTGATGGGAATCATCTCCTTGCTTCTCTTTTCACTTTTATAGGCTTAATATGCATGCTATAATTCAATACTTTGGTTTTCCTTTTTTTTTTTAATGGGGATTGAACCCAGGGCCTTCACATTAAGGTGCATTTTTTTTTTTGAGATAGAGTCTCACTAAGTTGTCCAAGATGGGCTCAAACTTGTGACCCACCCTTGAGTGGGGTCCCGTTATATTGCCCAAGTTGGTCTCTAGCTCCTGGGGCAATCGGCTTGCCTCAGCCTCCTGAGTAACTGAGACTACAAGTGTGTGTCACTGTGCCTGGTTGCTTATGCTTTGAAATTCATATAAATAATAGTCATATACTTAAATGTTTTTGGCCTTTCACTCAACATTCTGTTAATGAGGTTCATTCAAAGATTTCCATTCATTACACTAATATTGTCTTGTTGAGATACACCACATTAATTTATCTAGTCTACTATTGATGGACATTGGGTTTTCTATTTGTCTGTTATAAACAATGCTTCTATCAACATATTCTTGTTTTTTTCAAATTTCCTGGTGTGCATTTGCACACATTTCTGCTACAGGGTATGTAGAATTTGAACCAATGGTTGTGGGAGTTGTCCTTTGAAGAAGTCTCTTATGTTCAGAATGCAACTCATTATCTTTGTTAGGAAAGCTACTTTTTAATTGAAGTAAGGATTTCAATTAAGTGTTTTGGTCTGAACCTGTTATAAATAATCTTTGACTACTTCCTAATTTATTCATTCTCCCTAAATGTATTGGCAGGTACACTATTTGTAGTGTAGTAGCTTTCCTCTCTTCTCTTTTTACTGAATTCCCATTGTAATTATGTTACTTACACATTTGTTCCCATTCACCTCACCTGGTCTGGTGATCCCTGTGTCTCACCCTCTGCTTGGAGCCACCTCAGTACTGTTGATACTGCTGTCAGACTCATCCTCCTCAAGTACTTCAGAATTTCTAAGGGCTCAGCATTTTCCAGAGAGCCTGCCTCCCCCGTGCAGCGTTTTTGATAATTTGAGTTGTCTATTTTCCAACACCATCTTTCTGCCTCTTCTCCCTATGCTAGGATACTTGGCTTCAGTATTGTGGTAAATATTTTTAATTCTGACTGTGCTTTATCTTTCCGACTCTTCTTCCTCCTCACCGCCCCCCCACTCCCTGCCCCCTGTTTCCACTCTCCCCCTGCTCCCCTTTCCTTCCTCTCCTCCTTCCCTTCTCCCCTTAGCCTTTTACTCTCTTTGCCCCTTCCTCCTCTCACTTCTCTTTGTACTGTGGGTTGAACCCTCACACTGAGATATATCCGTAGCACTTTTTAAAAAACATCTTATTTTGAGACAAGGTCTTGCTAAGTTGCCAAATTGCCTACACTCCTTCAGAATTGCCATCCTCCTTCCTAACCCTCCCAGGATGCTGGGATTGCAGGTGGGCTCCACTCTTCACTATCTTCCTTCTTCTGAGAAGTGTTTTACTCTTTTTAGAAGAAGGGCTTTTACTTCTGCTTTAGCCAAATGGTTGAAGAGAGAGCAAGTATGAAGACAAGCAGGGTTTTATTTAGGCTGAGAGGAAGGTTTACGGCCTTTAGGATTGGTCTGGTTTAGTTGAGGAGGCAGCAGGGTACCAGTCTCAGGAATTAGGCTCCTGGAATGCAGTAAAAGTATACCTAGGAAGGAGAGCAAGGAGTCCTTACCTTTGGTGTGCTAACCACTGTGTAATTGCAACTCCTAAATTCTTTCACAGTTAGGTACCAAGTTACCATAGGTCACTTCTGTCCTATGTGTTAATTCATATAATTCTTGTAGATAAAGCAACAGAGGCATAAAGAAATAAGTATCTTATGGAATTGGAATTCAGGCAGGTTCTACAATCCCTGCTCTTAAACATTAAATTCTACTACCTCTAATCCCTGACTTTCTGGTATATAAGAATGTAATTAAAAATTCTGTCCAAGAATTGTTTTGTAAAATTCCAGTGGCACTTGAGGTGGGCATAACTTCCAAAAGTTAGATAAGAGGTGTTGATGGGGACAGAGATGTAGCTCAGTGGCACCACTCCTGCCTCACAAGCGCAAGGTCTTGAGTTCTATCCCCAGAACCAAAAAAAAAAAAAAAAACCTACTGAGCAAGACCATGTCAAAGTAATTATAAATAATTCATAAATGCTAAAAAAAGAGGTATCAGTGACTTAGATCTTAGATCTTTGAATATTTTGCTAATATTAATCTTTATGCTTACTGGTAGTTGATATAAATGAAGTTTAGCCTATTATATATGATGTGAGTTTCCGTTATCACTTAAAAGCCTGGACTTAAGAAAGGGAGAAGATTGTTATTTTCAAGTCTTATTTAACTAGAAGGTTAGAATGTCACTGGTTGTAATTTTTGAGAAAGACTGAAATCTAAGATAATCTGAGTATGCTAAATTGTAACATCATTTAATGTGAAAGCAAGGGATAAGTAGTCTGACGCAGAGGGGAGGGAATTTGCAGCTTTGTCTTTTGTTATTTATGTAGTTGATTATTGGAATACTGTCACTTGGTACATAAGAGTTATCTTTGCAGTGCACTTCATTTGAGTTGGCTGACAACTGGTATGCAGCTTTGCTGTATTCCAGTTACTATTATTAGTTTCCTAGAATATTTTGTGATTCCCTTGATGCAGTACTAATACTTTATTGTGATTTTAATAGCTTCTTCTACTTTTGTCATCCTGGTCATTTTGTTAATGGAGTGAGGGCAGAGGTGCATCTCTTTCTTGTCTGTCATTGAATTTTTAGGATCAGCACAGTTTGTTGAATGAACAAATGATGATTTCAACTATTAAGTAGACCTTGAAGAAATGCAAAATTTTGATCTGGTTGTTGTAAGGTTTAAGAAAAAGGGGGGAGATTTACAGGTGAGCACTGGTCAGAACCTTTTCCAAATCCTAGTCTGCCCCCCCACCCCCCACCCCCCGGCCAATGCTGCTGCTTCTTTGAGGCCTTCTGTAATTACCCTTTTGGACTCTGTAGACTGTCAGATTTTTGCCTCTCTCATGTATTGACTGCCCTCTGCCATGTGTTATTTTTATTGCTTGGTATGTATGTTAATGTTTGTTCTACTATGCTGTAGACTCTTGTATGCAAATCTGTGTCCAGACCAGCGTACTGCAGAGTGAAAAGGGATGCTAACTAGGAGGGATGTGGGGGAAACAGGTGTGTCCTAGGCTGTGCCTGGACATCAGCTCACTTCCCAGTAATCAGCCTGTGGCCTTTGACTTGTTGCATAAGCACTGACTGCCTGTGCCCCTTTCCAAGCAGGTGAGATGGGCCTGAGAAATGAGATGTGAAGTGTTACACAAAAGTAAGATTTACTGTGTAATTCTAGAATAAATTAATGACTTTCTAGTTTTGAAAATAAACTAGAATCTGATGACTGAAACGTTAATTTATACAAAATGGTTTTTAAGATAAAGTCTTACTATAGTCCCTTATAAATAGTGGTAAATAAATGAGTAAATTTTGTATTACATTCCTTTTTTCTTCCTCTAATTGAGAAAAAAAATGTTTCCTATCTACAGATAAATCTTAACCCGAATCATTCTTCTACATCTTTATGTCACTTACTCCATTGTATCACAGATTTTAGCCAGAGTAAAGAGCGAAGGTATCCAGTAGTGGATTTAGAGTCCTGCTGAGTGTGTGGAATTAGTAAACAGTTGCTTAATCATGATCTCTCCTAGTTTAGAATTCAAATAAAACTTTATAATGCAGGCCTATACTATAGCATAGCAATTAAATATGCTAACAAAATAGAATATTTCAACTGTAGGTAGAACATGCTTTATTCAAATCATATGACTCATATTTTCATCCTGTGGTGGGATCAGAAACTCGATGTATTTCAGAAAGTAGAAAGTTAGCCACTTAACAGTTTTCCCTGAGCGTCACTCGACAGCGGGTTTTTTCACGTACTGACTTTCCCCTGTTGCTCGGGCGGCTGTCATTTCAGCTAGTCGATTCTTGTATTGAGTAACTTTGATAAAATTGTTTTTTATTTCCTGTTATCTTATAAAATTAATGGAAAAAATGCAAATTTTTGGTCATCCTGTATTTAAATAATTGGATTGGTAAGTGGTTTAGCAAAGTATATGGAAGAATACTGGCTTGTAGTAAATTTTAAAGAGATTCACACATATTTTCAAAGGAAAAAGATAAAGCACACAATTCTGAGAATATCCTAGACCAGTTTAAAAGTGGTAAAATTGGCCGGGGATTTAACCCAGTGGTTTCACCGTCTGCTGCGCAAGCTCAAGGACCCGAGTTTGATCCCTGGTACCAAAAAAAAAAAAAAAAGTTGTAAAATTAAATTGGATATCTGATGTCCGGACCACACAGAAGGGCTCTCTCCTGTCCCGAGTGTCACAGTTTCGTGTTCCTCACTGGGAGCAGCTCTGTGAGTGTCGATGTGCTGTGAGGGACGGCAAGACGTCCAGCTGCAGCCCCTCACACTATCAAATCCTCTTTTTTTCCTGCCTAAACTGTAACATTGCTTATCTAAATTCATAGTTATCATAATTTATATCCCAAAATTGAACTGGGAGAATATTGTTTTGCAATGAAAAAGTAAATTAATTTCAGTATTTATGAAGCAATTAAAATAATTGAATTGAGATATGAAAACAGCTCATTTTTAACATTCAAATTTTGGAAATGTAAAATAAGAGTATTTTGTATGAAGTATAAAAGGAATCATCCCTGTGACTAGTTTGCCTATGAGGTCCTTAGCAATACACACCCAAATTAAATGTGAAGCTTCTTACCTTCTTACCTCATTCTCTCAAAAGATACACCTAAGAGAAAAAGTTTAAAGTTTTTATTTTAATTTGAGCATCATCACTGTTACAAAGTAAAAATAAACATAACTTCTTAAAATGTAGTTAGCTGAGTAATATATTTAACAATTTCATTTAAGGAAATTTAGTTTTAATTTAACTCATTAATACTTGAGATGGTATTTTCTGTAATAATCTAATATTAAGACTAGAATCCATATATATATATGAAGGAGGCTAAAATTCACTCCAAAGCCTGATGTTTTTTGCTAACTCCAGTTTTCTCAGTGTCATTGCTAAACAAGTTATTGAGTTTTCTCTGGCTATCTTCTCTATTCCTTTTCTTTGATTATTGCCAGTGCAACCAGTCTAGGATTTTACATGATAAAGGAGATCTGTGGAACTAATCCTAGAAACCTCTTTCTGTTTTCTCACGTAACACCTCCAGGCACAGAGAGGACAAAATGCTTCATTTGCATTTTTAAACATTAGGAACTTAGAATGAGTCTTTCAGCTGGAAATGTTATTGCATCTACATCTTCCGAAGAGAAAAAAGGTTAACAACCCACTCAGGTTTATGTTAACTTATCTCTTTTTAGTATCTCCATCTACACAAAGAATGTAGAATGTTGAAGCTTAACTGCCAGTCTCTTTCTTCTTTATAGTCAGTGAGTCTCTGGAAGTAGATATCAGTGTGGACTACGGGAAATAAAAAAGGGAATCTTATATGCACAAAAGAAATGGTAAACACCAACAAACTTTAATCTTCTAAGAATAGAACATTCCAAAATTAATGGAGTACGCAGTAATTTGAATTTTTACAAGTAAAACATTTCTCTCATAAGTTTGAAAAGTTTACCCACAAAGTACAAAAATACTCAAGACATTTACTGTTTGTTGCAACCCCCCCTTCATTGAACCCAGGGCTTTGAGCGTGATAGACAAGTGCTATAGCACTGAGCTACTACACCTTCAGTCCTAGGTGCATTTTTATTAAAGTAGTAAGTACAAAGAACCTCTTGTTTGCCCTGAGTATCTCTCAGAAAAAAAGAACATTTAATGAAATAAATTGAATAATGTTTTCACCTAATGTTAGATGAAAAATAGAAATGAAAATAGTTCCACTGCCAAATACTACAGTATTCTATTGCTAAAATACTCACTCCTCACTTGTGTGTGGAAACAAGGTTTATTTTTAACTGTATTCCTTAAAATATACTTAGTGAGAAGACCTGACTTCTGTCAGTAAAGTTGGCACTATTCTCTTTCCTTAACTGAATACTATACATGGGTATCATCTGGCAATAACATTATTACTTAAGTACTTTGTGCCAAATAGACATTTAATACAGTATATACATTAGGCTAAATGAAATCCAGATCATTGAAAGAAAAATTGAAAAAAACCCAAGTTCCTTTGGTTAAACTAGGTCACAGAATACACGGTGTACCATAAATTAAGTACACCTTGTGGGTAAGTCATTAGATTTTATTTGAACTTGCACTTAGCATCAGTATCATTAGTATGTATATGTTTTTGTTTAGAATTTTAAAATAGATCTTTGCCCCATTCTGTTCATCTCCCACAACAAATTCTTTTGTTGTTGTTGTTGTTAAATTCTTTTATTGGTACATTTTAGGTATGGAACACAATTACATTTCTCATTGGGAATTGTACCTTTACATAATGCATCTTGGTTCTTATTTTTTCCCCATTAACAAATTCTTTTATGTCCTTATCCTAAATGAATCACATACATTGTGGTTTTGTTTTGTTTTGTGGTATTGGTGGTATTACTACTGAGCTATTTCCCAGCCTATAAATTGGATTCTTAATTTACTGTGAGCTGACTAGCAGTTAAAGAAAATGGCTTTATTGAATGTTGGGGTTTGGAGGCTGAGGGCATCATATTCTAGATTGTTCTCTTTCTGCTTTCATGGATGCCCCACAGTCAGTGTTGGGGAGAATTAGTTGGGATTTATATTTCAGTCTTCTCCAGTCATGCACTTTGTGCAGACTTATGACCTCCAGGACAATATTGTATGGTAGTTGTAGAGTTTGTGCTTCTGTGCTAGACTTGTATTTGCTTATGAGCACAATCACTACACTAGGAATGTTTCTATCTTCTGTGTGATTAAATGTTCTCCTTATCTGTTATTTTTAATGATTACTATTAAAGGTACACTGAGTTCAGTTTAAAAGCCAACAGATTTCAACACATATATCATAAGCCAGGAAGAGGGACCTTCCTTCTTTTACAACATTGACTCTTTGGAGCCCAGGTGTTAATGTGCCTAAAATTCCTCCCTGACACTTAATTAAATTGTACATTTGTTTTTAATTTGAAAAAAATAGGTAAAAGGCCAATTAATATTTGATAGTATCAGAAGTGACCTTTTGGAAACATAAACTATTTACATTCAATAAGAAATCTATTTACAGATTGTCTGCCACATTTACAAGACAGTGCAATACACTGTAACCAAAAATTTAATGAAATACGGTTTCTGGCACTGTGTACAAAGTATGTCAGAGTTTGACTTGTGCAACTAAGTAGAGGTGGTAAGAGGCAAAGGAAGAAAAGGAAGGAGGATGAATTTTGCCCCATTCATTCATCTCTCTGCTCCTGATTGGGCAGCATCCAGCACTTTATAGAATCTGTCTCTGTTATGGCTGTGTCTAGATGTCCCCCAAAAGCCTCATTCGGTCATAGGTGGGGCTTTTTCAGGGGTGGCTAGATCTAGAGTGTGTGATGCTGGGACTGATTCATGGGGCAATGCTAGGCTTAAGGGCACTAGAATTAAGGGTGTGAGCGCTACCTGCTCTAAGTAGCCTGAATAAAGAGCTCTAGTTCCCTTGTTGCTTTGCTGCCTTCTGCCCACCTCTGTGATGCCACCCTGGATTGGAACCAGCTGATTATGAACTGAAACCTGTACAAACTGTGAGGGAAATAGATCTTCCCCATTTAACTTTGGGTGTCAATATTTTGTCTCAGCAATGAGAGAAAAGTAAGTAAGACAGACTCCATGCCGCTGGCACAGGTGGCTTGCTTTCCATTGCTCAGAGAATGCAGCCCCAGCTCAGATGGAATTTCAGCAACACTCATGGCATCAGGACAGTGCTTTCTTTGCAAACACTAGAAAGATGGAATCCCCTGTTTTTATAAAGTATTATAGGGTAAACAAACTTCCTATTGTTATCCAAACAGACATTTGAATTTGATCTTCCTGAGTGAGTGACCCATCTCAGCACCCCCCACCCGCCTTGGGGCTCAAACTCAGGGCCTCACACTTTCTAGGTCAGTGATGGCGAACCTTTTAGAGACTGAGAGCCAAACTGCAACCCTAAACCCACTTGTTTATTGTGAAGTATCAACACTGCAATTAAACCTGAATATTGAGGTTTTAGTTTAGAAAAAACAACTCATACATTAATATCTTTTTCTTAAAAGAAAAACACAGTAACATGTGTGCCATAGGTTTGCCACCACTGTTCTAGATTGTTCTGCTACCTTAGCTAATCCATTTCAGTCTCAACCTTCCCTTTCTCTCTGTGTCTCTATTACTTTAGCTTTTATAGTAAGCATTTCCTTGCATTTAGAAATATCTTTATTGTCTAAATGTACATGCTTAGACACTGATTTGTCTTTTCTATTTCTTTTAAATTTTTTATTTTAACTTTCTCTTTTTAAATTTAAATTTCTCTTAGTCTGTAGGTTCTCTTGCTTACAGTTTATTTGTTGAAGAACAGAGCCCTTTGACCTGTACAGATTTTGCCCAGTCTTGACTAAGCTGATTGTGTAATGATGCAGTCCTTTGCGTCAGTCAGTATGATTTCCATCCATTGAATTTCAAGCAAATTGGCACATAGATTCAGAGATAGGATCTGACTCAGTTTTGAATTCTTTGACTAAGACTATGTAGGAGGCACATAAATGTTTTGTTCTTTTTAAAAGCTAAGCCGTCCTTGGTACTTAATGCCCACATCTAGTAGTTCCTTGGATTGCACAATTTTGATATCTTTTTTTTTATATTAGTTAATTGGGATAGATAGAGTCTTTTCCAGTCATATAGTGTTTGGTTTCCTAGTGGTACAATTTCATATAGGAAAATAAAGATAATGAATGGTTAATTCTTTTTTTTTTTGGTACTGGGAATCGAACTCAGGACCTTGTGCTTTCGAGACAGGCACCAGAACCACTGAGCTAAATCCCCAGCCCGAATGGTTAATTCTTCACATTTATTTAGTAGTTTTGAGGTAATAAATTGGTTTCTTACCTGCAAAGTTAACCAGTTTTTTTTTTAACAATACCATCATGAAATCATAAATTTAAACATACTTTGTAGGCTTAAATCTGTTGGAATTATTCATGAAACTCAAGTTGACTGTCTTTGGGCAGTGTGGCCCATGGTGGCCTATAGGGCTTTTTGACTTGACCTCCCATGCTTTTAGAGCTTCTTTGCTACCTGTCTGACAAGATGTTCTAGACTCATGCTTTACATTTGTTGCTCAGGGCCTTTAATCAGTCAAAGTTGCCTAGGTTTCTTTTCTTTTGTCTTAATTTCTTTTTCTTTTTCTTTTTTTTTTTTGGTACTGGGGATCAAACTCGGGTCCTTGCGCTTGCGGAGCAGGCGGCGAAACAAACCACTGAGCTAAACCCCCTGGCCCTGTCTTAATTTCTTTTAATAATTGGAGACCACCACTGGGGTGCTGAACATGCTCTTTGCCACTTACTAGTTACTCTTTCTAGACCTTTTAAGTTGACAGTGCTAAGAAATGTGCATTAACAGGTTTTTGTGTATTTTATGTAATATAATGTGTTATATTAACTATATTACAGTAATAGAATGTATAGTGTATCTGTGTTTATTTACATATTTATATATGTAGTACTGGGGATTGATTCCAGGGCCTTCACCCTGAGCTGCATCTTCAGTCTTTTTGTTGTTTTGTTTTGTTTTTTGAGACAGGGTCTCAGTAAATTGCTAAGTTGCCCAGCCTAGGTTTGAACTTGAAATCCTCCTGCGTTAGCCTCTGAGAATGCTGGGATTACAAGCATGTGCCATCATATCTGGCTTGATATATTTAATATATAAATGTGTTTAGATATAATCCAACCCCAATATATTGGATATGTATGTGAAACAAATTTAATATGTAATGTGGATATTGTATATTAATAAAACAGACATAACAGTTTTCTAATATGTAGATTTACATAATACAAAAGTATAATTAACTGTGAGATGAAATATATTTTGTGTTAAGTGATACATTCAATTAAAATTCAAGATTGCAAAACTTTACTTATTTTCTAATTTTTTCCATAACTTCATTCAATCATATTTAGAATTCTGACTTTCAAAGATGGGGGAAATGACAAAATTAGAATATCTCAAGGGGGGCTGGGGATTTAGCTCAGTGGTTCCGCTGCCTGTCTTGCAAGCGCAAGGTCCTGAGAGCTATCCTCAGTACCAAAAAAAAAAAGAATATCTCAGGGGCCAGAGGTTTAGCTCAGTGGTGCCAGCACCTGCCTGGCAAGCACAAGGTCCTGAGTTCAATCCCCAGTGCCTCAGAAAAAAAGATGGATCTCTAGAATATCTCATAATTGTCTTACAGTATAGATAGTACAGTCTCAGGAACACAGTATTAATACTACTACCAGTATGGTTTCTAAAAACATTTTTGAAGCTTATGTACATTATCCCTCCCTTCTTTCCCTGCTTAAAAAAAGTAATTGTAATGTATATTGTCAGAAAATTTACCCACTATATGCTATATTTCCTCTTTCACCTTCATTTTCTTTTAGTTCTAAAAGTAGCTACTGGTTCTTTATGTTGATGTCTGTAGTCATTTTTGTTTCCTAATGCTCTTTCTCTACTATAAGAGGGGGAAAACATTTTCTGTGAAGAGCCAGTTAATGAATATTTTTGGTTTTTCAGGCCTTATGTTCTCTGTTGCATATACTCAGTCTTATTTATTATTGTTGTGGGGTTTTGTTTGTTTGTTTTGTTTTTTGAGACACGATGTTGTTATGTAGGTCAGGCTATCTTGAACTCACTATGCAGTCCTGGTTAGCTCGAACTCATGTGCTGGGAGTACAGGCATGTGGCATCACGCCTGGCTTGTTGTTTGGAGTGCTGGGGATCAAAACCAGATGCATAATAGTCAAGTGCTGTACTACTGAATTACACCCACAGCCTTCAGTCTCTTTTTTGTAGTGAGAAAGCAACCAGAGACAATATGTAAAATAATGAGCATGGGTGTGCTGTTTCAATTTCATATAATTTTTATATGTCATGATTTAGTATTCTTTAATTTTCCCACTCAAACAGTAAAAACTCTGAAATTTCTTTTTATATTTTGTGCTGTAGAGAAACAGGAAATGGACAAAATTTGGCCCACAGACTATAGTTTGCAAACTTCTACAGTATTGATTCCTTGGAAAGAACTTATGAACTTTTCCATGTTGGCATATTTTCTCTGCCCTTTGTACTTGGACATTTGTTTTGTTGAATTTAAAGTTTCTTGGTTCCAGGTTTTGTTGTTGTTTGTAAATTTTTTTGGTTCTGGGAATTGAAGCCAGGGGCTTGTGCATGTTAGGCAAATGCTGTACCACAGAGCTTCATTGTCAACTCCATGAGAAATGTAATAATTATGTAGTGCAAACATGTACTAATAGAAAATAAAAATTGAAAAAAAATTCTTGGTGCATATTTTCTTTACTTAAGTATTTTACTCAACAAAGTACAGTGTTCCATTTTCTTTTGACAGAACTTGGGCTATCAGTCTGATGATAATTTAATTATTTGCTCCGTACAAGTTAAATAACTTTTTAATTTTTTTTTCTTCATAATTATTAGATTGTATTTTGGTGTTGGTCATTTTGAGTTGAATTTCTCAGGTATGGTGTAATGTGCTCATTTGATATGAACTTTCTTTTTTTATTTCAAGACAGTTTTCTTGTTATAGTTTTTTGAGTTTTTTTGGCTTTGGTTTTCTTCAAGGACTCCTATTAACCATACGTTGGATGTTCTTTGTTTCTTCTCAATATTTGTCATTTTCTCTTGCATCTTTTAAATTCATTTATTAAATTAAATTAAAAATATTTTCCTTTTACTTTCTTGTTAGGCATGATGTTTTCTTTATTCACTTTAATTTTCCTTATAGTTTAATCTTCACTTCTGAAATGGTTTTCCTTTTCACTTCCAATTGTATTCTGAATTCTGTACCTTGATTTTGAGCTTTTCTAATTCTAGACTTAGACTATTTCTTTTTTTCCTTGTGGTACTGAGGATCGAACCCAGTACCTTCATGTTGAGCTATATCCCCAGCCCTTTTTATTATGAGACAAAGTCTCACTAAGTCTATGAGGCGGCTGGGCTTAAACTTGTAATTCACTTGCCTCAGCCTCCCAGAATGTTGGCATAGAGGTGTGCAATCCCATGCCCAGCTCTGTTTCATATAATTAAAAATGTCTTGGGCCAGGGATTTAGCTCAGTGGTTTCACTGCCTGCTGTGCAAGCACAAGGACCCGAGTTTGATCCCCAGTACCAAAAAAAAAAAACCATGAAAAACTGACAGGGGGCTGGGGATTTAGCTCAGTGGTTTGGCTGCCTGCTGTGCAAGCGCAAGGACTTGAGTTCAATCCCTGGTACCAAAAAAAAAAAAATGTCTTTTAGCTTGCTTTAAAGTAGTAGATAATAGTTTTGATCCTTTGTGTTAGTTTGTCTTTTCTTATGCTTTTTGTCTCCTCCATGGATGTTACTCTGTTTTTAGTTTTTCTTATCATAACTTTGCACTTTTATTTTGATATTTCAATACTTTGAAACTTTGATACTTTTAATTTTATGTGTGAAATTAGTTTTCCTCTACATTGCTTATTAAAGACCTATGGACTTATAGAAAAATCAATGGCATATGCTCAAAAATTCAAATACTAGAACAGAGACAGTAGCAATACTTGAGGTCTTTTTCTAAAAATTTTATATGTATATTTTAGATATAGATAATGATCATGTTCATCATAGGGAATTTGTACCTGTAGATGATGTATCTTGATTCCCCAATCTTCCTGTTCTTCTTTTTTTGTGTGTGTGCCAGTTTCAAACTCAGGACCTTGTGCTTTTGATACAGGCACCGGAACCACTGAGCTAAATCCCCAGTCCCCGTTATTCTTTTTGATGCTCATATTAACATTACAATATTTGGTAGGTATTTCCTTCTATATGCAATACTGTTTCCCCCTTCCCTCCACGTTTTATTTTTAGTGCTAGGAATTGAACAAAGGGCCTTTAGGCAAGCACTCTACCATTGAGCCATACTCCCAGATCTGACTTAAGCCATTTTAAGGTTTTGAAACCTTTCTTGCTCATTCAGTTTATCTCTTGTGCTAACTTCCTGCACCAATTCTGGAAATTGGCATTTTCTACTGGAAAATTTTTTTTTGCTTTTCTTTATTAACAGAGACTAGCGTGGAAAACCAAAAATTTGGTACTTGGGCAGTTTAGCATGGCTGTCTTTGTTGTCTGACCTTGATTTTATAATTATCCAAGTAGTGACTTTTGGTGAGCCTACTATGTTTGCATTTAAAAATATCTGAATTTGTAGTAGAACAATTTTCTAATTTGTAGTATTTCTAAGAATGAAATATGTATCATTCGTTTTAATTTTCACAGATGATAATTTCAATCCTTCATTCCCAACATGAAGTCTGTGATAAAGTAAATTTCATTATTTCCCTAACATAACTGCCCAGACCTCTGATATTTTTCCAATTCATCTTTCAAAAATTTTCCATAAACATTAAAAAAATCACCAAATTTAGGAAATGGATGGATCATGAAGCAGTGATTTGTTTTTTCATAGTTGTTCCTGGAAATCACAATTATTTTCCAGTAATGATGAAAAAAAATCTCTACTTTTTTCCTGACCATAAGACATTTATCTGTATTCATTTATTCCACTCATGATAAATTTAAAAGGACCTTAAAAAGCACATTTTTAGAAATAAATCTTATCACCACAATGCATAACAAAAGATAGTTAACAAAAGAATATCAGAAGGTTACTACTGGTGGATCTGGCCTCAGGTTCTACATCACACCCCTGACTCTGGTCAAGAACTCAGAAGTTTTGAAATATGCTCTGTCACTTTGTGAGTACCATATTGTCTTATCCTTTCCTCCTTTCTTTTTTCTTTTTGGTTACAGAATTATGAGAGTCAAGAGTGTAGGATGCTGCTTTCTCACTTTGCTTTAATTGCATATAAAAGCCAACTTAGGGAGCACTTCCAAACATATTGATAAAAAATTAGTTCACTGGGGTATTTGAGCAGTTATCCAGCATACCACTGGCTGTTTTTCTTTTGTGTTTGATGGGACAAAGAATACTCATTAAGTACTTGATGTGAGCATTTTTCTGGACAATTTTGTTTTTTGGGGTGAGTAATTTTCCTCAAATTAGAATTCATGATAAAAGTCTGGTTGATCAGTGGCCCAGGCTGTTAGGCTCCTATTTAATCAGAAGTTTTACTCTGTAATCATAATGTATTTTGGATGTTCTCATTTATATTATCTCTTCATCTCTTTGTGTAGGTATTCTGATTGCTTGATTATATCCACCTGGCATAGTGGTTTTCAAAAAGAATTTATAATAAAATTCTTCAATCTTAGCAGGTAAAATGAGAATATGGAAAGACAATTGATAATTGAAGCATGATTATTTCCTCTTGCCTTTACATGGTGTTTAGTGATTTGTAGGTTTGGGATAAAGAGAAATGAATATGATTTTTGTCCTGATCTAGAATGGTTTATCCAGCCAGAGACAGATTACAGGGAAGTTTGTTGCTGTTTTCTTCTCACACAATATAGCTCTACTTTTTATGGGTTTTGTGTTTTTGTGGTTTTACATGAGATTTTTTTTCATAAAAATGAGGTTCTGTTAAAAGTAGTTACAAACATTTGATAGAGTGGTACTTTCTGAACATCTGTTATGATTGAAGAGGTTTTTGTATCTGGAATTCTGTAATTTGTAACTGATGATTGTAAGATATATTTAAGTTGTTATAATACATATTGGAGTTCTGTGCACCTAGATGTGTTATTGTTCTCTTTTTATCTGGACTTTTGGATAACAGACAAAACCATAGTTTTGGTAATAAGCTTGGTGCTTTACATTGCTATAGATGGAATTCAGAACATGTTACCCCAAAATATGGCAACTTGGCATATTGACTATTAGAAGCTGAAGCAATTTTATAAAGCAGAAGAAGCAGGAAGATCTCCCTTGACTTTCCACCCACCATTCTACCATGAAACAGGCCATAAAACCTAGGAAGGATCTTCTGACTCTTCTGTGAAACAGGTTATAAGATGCTCATGTGAGAGGTGTCTTCTGTATACCTGGAAGAGAGGGGCATCTTTGTCTCCAAAGACAAAGAGACACAGAGAGCAACCCAAGCAAACAGGCGTTTTAAGGCTTTTCTCAGCTATATTTGTACCTTTGCCCTTTGATTGACCATTCTTCACCACACCTGTATAAAAACCTTCAAGATTAACTGTTTCTTTGGGTCTTCATTTCCTTATGAAGATTTGTGTGTCATGTAAAGATTATAGTAAATAAATCTGTGTGGTTTTCTCTTGTTAATCCTCCTGGCCCCTGCCCCATGAACTCAGGCTCTCCACAGTGAGCTACATCTTCAGCCCTTCTTTTTACTTTGAGACAGGATCTTGCTAAGTCTCTAAATTACATAGGCTGGGATTTTGTGATCCTCCCGGAGTACTGGGATTGCAAGTGAACACCATTTGTGAGCCACAAATTTTCTTTTAACTTTTAAAAATTTTATTGGTACATGTTTACAGTTCATGCAGTTTATAGTCATCTTGGGAAGTGAGTACATGTACATATTATAGCTTGTTTCTTTTTTTAAAATACCCTTCTCTTTCCTGCCCCTTCTCTCCCTCTAATTCCTCTATCCTGATTTTCATTCTTGTTGGTATTATTAAATTTATCTCATGTTATGGCATATAATGTTTACATTCAGTGAGGCTATTAGGTTGAGCCATAAATGTAGAAGAGTGGAAGGAAAGATAGTTTTCCTACTTTACATTATTTATTTAATCCTTTAATCAAACTTGGAAGACAACTGTTATCTTCATGGTGACTCAATGAAACAGACTCAAAATCTACAATTTTTCTTTCCTCTGTCTTGTTTTTGGGCAAGTGTATTCTGGGGTTCAAAGACACTGGCTTTTCTACACATTTTCTTTGAATGATTTCTTTCACAAATTTTAATTCCCTGCTGTATTTTATGACTTTAACAATTCATATCTCAGCCTGGACTTGTTTCACAACCTCTATATCTCCTAAACATGGGTGCTCAACAATCTCGCAGGCATCTCAATACAGCAAGTACAAAGTTGAAGTAATTTAATCTTCCAGATATTGATCTCTTTGCATATGCCTTTTGTTAATCCCTGTTCTACTACTTCGTGCATTGGGTAAGTTTAATTCTGGGAGGGCAGTCCAAACAACACACTCCTGGAGCACAAAGTTCCTTCCTCATTCTAAGGTACTTTACAAACAGTAGTGCCTGCCAATAGAATAGGTGATGTACAGATGTGCAACTTATTGTTTATGCCAAACCTGACTGAAGGTTTTAGGAGAATCAGTAGTTGGGCACCTTACTCTGATGGTGTTCAGCATATACAGGTGCTTTTTTCCTTTTTCTGTTTAGCTTTAGGTCTTTATCTAGTGACCTCATCCTTCCAGCAAACTCCTCCTTACTTTTCCAGACCATGCTCCTGGGTAGAGCTAACTGTAGTGTATTTTGTTGTCCCTAGTCATAATTTCCCTCATTAGCATTTTGGGGTGGAACTGTTTATTGTCAGGGAAGTAAGGGGGCTTGTACAGAATAGCATTTTTTTAAAAATTGAAACCATACTCTATCTGGTTAAGTTCCCACTGTATCCTTGACTCTTTTGTCAGAATGACATGTACAGGATGTTAACATTCTCCTTTTTGTTTGATTCTCCAAGTTATCAAGGATTTGTTCATGTTGCCTTGAATTTGTTGATATCTGGGGGCTTTCATCCATGTCACTTCCATAGCTCAAAGCCTGGCATAAAGTTGACATTCAATAAATGTGGATGTTTGTGCTATACTGCGCATTGTAATGCAAAGTATCAAGGGCACAAAGATATATAAGGCAGTTTAAGGATGAACTTAATGTTTTGATTGGGTGGCAGAATATGGTAAATAAATATAACATAAAGATTGCTTTCCTGAAGAATATTGTCACAATCAAGCAGTAGTTCTTCATTATTTTCAGTTATTTTTCATATGACTATGTGCACATGTACTGTGTGCAATACAGCCTTATGTACATTATTTTAGTGTGTTGGCTCAGGTGCTTACTTCTAAGGCATTTTTGTTACAAAATACAATAATTATCCATATGAAGTTATAAATATGTAATTATATGTAAACGTATGAGTTTTCTTTTTATAAAATCATAACTTCATATTGTGCTATGTAATGCTTTTGTTATAAATTTCAGCTTGTTTTTCTCCACAGGCAGAAGAAGATGTCACCTTCATTGGACCTGACACACATGCTATTCAAGCCATGGGTGACAAGATTGAAAGCAAATTATTGGCCAAGAAAGCGAAGGTTAACACAATCCCTGGCTTTGATGGGGTAGTAAAGGTGAGAACTATTTTACTCTGATCCTTATAGTACAATGTCCTCAAGTCAAACATTTTGTGACAAGTGTAGAGAAAATGTAATTATTGCTTTTTGGAATACACATGAGGCAAAAATGAAAATCGTATTGTTTACACTTGGATTATTTTGAAGGGCATAAACTAAGAAGAGTGTAAAAACCACTTAAGCATTACATTTAATGAATCAGTATTAACTCAGACTTTTCATAGGAAAAAACGTGGCAATTGAAGATGTGCTGTAGTGATTGGGGTTGCGGCTCAGCAGTAGTATACTTGCCTAGCATTTGTGGGGTCCTGGGTTCAATCCCCAGCACTGCAGGGAGCAGGGGGAGTCAAATCTCTGGATTTAACTTAAATATTTTATATATTTTGATGTGCTGCATTTACTCGGGCCTTTCTCCAAATGTATAAAATGTGAATTGTAACCCTATTGCAGAAGTGGCACGGCTACAGGTGACTAGATCCCAAACACTGAATAAGTAGCTTTGTAGCTGGGAACTTCTGAGGAGGAAACACAGAAATTGGAGTGTGTGATCTGCCATGCCCCTAGGAAAAATTACTCATTTTTTTCTAGTGAGAAGCAGGTCCCTGTGTAGGCTTTCACCTTCATGATTTGAGTTGGCCTGCAAGAACTCTTCATCTTTGTGTTTCTTTTTATTCCTTTTGGTATTTTGTGCTGGATAGATTTTAATTGTGGAGGATCATTTGATTCATTACAGGAGAGCTAGAAAGCTCAGCCCCTGTTTAATGAGCATCCTCAGCCGCTTGCCCATATTTACGTGTACACTCAGCTCTCCCTAGCTCCAGATTCTGCATCCATTGATTCAACCAACTGTGGACTAAAAATATTTGGGGGAAAAAAGTGCATCTGTTTGGAACATGTACAGACTTTTTCTTTTATTTCCTAAACAATGCATATAACAACTATTTACATAATATTTAGTTGGTTTGGGTTTTCTTTTTTTTTTTTTTTTTTTGGTACCAGGGATCAAACTCGGGACCTTGCACTTGCCAGGCAGGCACTGGAACCACTGAGCTAAATCCCCGGCATAGTTTGTTTGGGTTTTATAAGTAACCATGAGATGATTTAAAGTGTATGAAGGAGACAGTCTGTATATAAATGCTACTATTTTATACAAGGGACTTGAGCATCCTTGGGTTTTTGTATTGCTGAGGGGTCTAGAACCAATCCTCTGTGGATGCTGAGGGACAGCGATATTTGCCTCAGTCTGTTTTCATCCATTTTGTTTCTTTTCTCTTGTCTCAAGGAAGAGGAGGTGTTCTACATGCTCTATAAAGCCAGTTCCTCCTCTGTGCTCCAGATGTGTTCATTCTAGGCATCACAGGCTGCAGTTTTTCCTGAGTATCTTTTCTTTTTTTCCTCTACCTTAAAATTCTCATCTTTTTGTTCCTTTCTAAGTCCCATCACTATTAAAAATGCTCAGCAGGGCCGGGGATTTAGCTCAGTGGGTTCCGGCACCTGCATTGCAAGTGCAAGGTCCCAAGTTCAATCCCCGGCACCAAAAAAACCAAATAAACCAACAAAAATGCTCAGTCAGCAGATGTATTGATCACTTGGCTGAGTGGGAAGGATGTTGTGATAAGTAAGATACACATGATTAGTGGGAAAGACAACACATTTCTCTGATAAAACTCAACGATGACCCTCATCACTCCACAGCTGCCACCTTCTTTCTCACTTCCCTTTCATAATTAAACATTTTAGAAGGCTTGTTCCTTACTTTCACTTTGTCTTGCCAAAGCTACCAGCAAAATCTTCCTTTTGCTAAATCCAATATGTAATTTTAAGTCTTGATCTTATTTCAATCTCTTACAGGCATTGGAGTTCCTGGTCACTTCCTTCTTGTTAAAATACTATTTCTAATGTATTGCTCAGTTCTATTTAAATTTTTCTTCCTTTCTTGAATGCTCTGTTGTAGTTTTCTTGCTGATTTTCCGTTCTATCTTTGTACCTTAAATCTTAGTTTTGTCTTGGATTCTGAGGAGGATACTTTCTGTTCTTATTTGTACATATTTTCCCTGAGCAATCTTATTTCATGGCATCAGTTTCCCTCATCTTTTCTTTCAATCTCAAATGTGTGTGTGTGTGTGTGTGTGTGTGTGTATATATATGTATATATATATGTATATATGTATATATATGTATATATGTGTGTGTGTATATATATATAATGTATATATGTATATATATGTATATATGTGTGTGTGTGTGTGTGTGTGTATATATATATATATATATATGTATTCATCTGCCTCTCTGTATTCCAGATATCTCTTCTGAACTTCAGAACTGCATATCTAGTTCCTTCTTAAGCAACTCTTAATATTCGATGTTCCAAGGCACCTAAAAGTAAGGTTAAAAGCTGAACTCATCATCTTTGTCTCTAAGCCAGGATTTAGTATTTTGGCCCAGGTGTGCTTGTTTTTACTGGCTTTTTAAAGAATACAATGTGTTCATTCCTTTACATATTGTCTCTAGATATGTTTCTACATAGTGGCTAAGCTGAGTGTGACAAAGACCATATGTCTCACAAAGCCTAAAATTGTTCCTGTTTGGTCCATTAAGAAAAAAAAAATATCCTGACCGTGCTATAAACTTCTTCTTTTTCTATTCTACCTGGGAAAATGGTGGCATTTTCTACACTGTTTCTCAAGCTAGAAACCTGAAGTCATTCTTGATTAATACAATAGAAAACTCACTTTAATAGTTTTCAGATCCATGTAATTTTTTCTTTCTCCAAGTTAACTCCAAATTCCAGGTACAATCACCTAGTCTGGGTTACTTGATCAGGCTTTAATTGGTGTTTTTGTAGCCTTTCTGGCTCCCATCCAATTAATTCTCAACACTTCAGCTTGAGTGATCTTTCAGAAATTCAGAACTGATTGTATGTTTGCCTTTAGTAACTCTTGAATGGCCAGTTATTTAACTCTTTTAAATAGCTGGCCATTGCTTTCACCTCCCAACTGATGTGTGGGCCTCCCGTTTGCATTATATATATCATGTATTATATGTATACTTGACACCTTTCCAGTTCTTGAAACTTCTGTAGTTAACTCTGTCATATATATATATATGTATGTATTTTCATTCTGGGGCCGGGGATTTAGCTCAGTGGTTTCGCCGCCTGCTGCGCAAGCTCAAGGACCCGAGTTCGATCCCTGGTACCAAAAAACAAAACAAAACAAAAACCTAAATATATATATTCATTCTGCTTCTGCATTAATTTCTGAGTGTTTTCTTCTCATGGTTTAGGTCTTAGATTTAACAGAATCTCATCACACAGGCATTCCTTGACTGTGCAGGGTAGATTGCCCTCTGCTGTATTTTCCTTTAGTACCCTAAACTTACCAGTTTTAAATCATTCATTTATCTACTCAATAAATATTTACCAAGTATGCATTATTTGTCTGACAGTACTTGCGGTGCTGAGGGTATTAGTAGTGAGTAAGAGACTGAAACAAGTTTTCCTGCTCTCATGGAGCTTACACTATAGAGGGGGGAAATGACCAATAACCATCTAATAAAACATGTAACAGTTGCTATGGTGGAACATAAAAGACAGGGAATTGCCAAAGGGAATGCTGGAGGTTGGGGCTATGTTCACTTTTAAATAGCTTTAGCAAACTAAGGAGGTTCAGAGTAGGTCATGTGGCTACAAGGGAGAAGAGCAAAGCAGCTTGGCAGTGCGAAGAACAAAGGCAGAGTTGTTGGGCCTGAAACATACCTAATATTGAACAAATGATGAAGAAACTTCTGATGAGAGTGGAGTGATCAAGGGAGAGACAGATTAGAGGGATGAGGTAATAGAGGTAAGAGGAACTGTAGGGAGCGCAGAGTTTGGAGGATTGGATCAGTCATTTTAATGATGTTAAGTATCTCTTCCCATTAGGTTGTAAGCTCCTGGATGGCAGGGATTGTACTCTGTTTATTCTTGTATCACTTGGACACAGTGCCTAGCATGCAGTCAGTGTTCACTAAATATTTGTTGAATGAATGATATTCTAGGAGATGAATTTTATGCACTCATTTTATATATGTTGTCTGTTTAGTACATATTTATTAGGTATGTTTATTAGACACAACAAAAGAAACCAAAAACCAAGAAGAAAAACAAAACAGACAACAGAAACAGATCTACAGATGGAGTTGGTTGTGAAACTCACAGATGGTCTGAAAAAAAAATTGTGATTACTAATTTAAAGAAATTTGAGGAAAATATGGAAAGAATAGATAAATATAATGAATTTCATAAAATTTAGGTCTGTAAAAATTATGTAACTGCAAATACAAAAGATGGACCTTAGATAGGTTTAACAGTAAACTAAGCAGAATATAGGATCCATGGTATAGTATGCATTAATATTTCATTCCTTTTTATGGCTGAGTAATATTCTATTATATGAATTTACTGCTTTAATAAATTCATCAGTTTCTGGACATTTGTGTTATTTCCACTTTTGGCTATTATGATTAGTGCTGCTATGAACATTTGTGTACAAGTATTTATTCATCTGGATACTTGTTTTTAAGTTCTGGTGGATATATGCCTGGGAGTGGAAAGCTAGGTCATATGGTAATTCTGTGTTCAGCTTTCGGAGGACTTAGCAGGCATCCAAACCTTTGTATATCCCTCCTCCTCCTTTGTAATCCCCTGCCTTCAGTTTGAATACTGCCTACAACCGGCTTCCCTAACTAATAGAATGTGATAAAGGTGATGGCCTGCTGCTGAGGTAGGTTACATTCAATGGCAACGGTGAAAGATGTCACTGTATTCAATTACATTACGTGGCAAAGTGATCTGGTGTCCCTCCTGTAATTCTCATTTTGTACGACTCCATGTTGCAGACTAGAGAATAAGATTCTTGTCGCTGACTTGATGAACTGCATGCCAAATTGAGGAAGCCCACGTTGCACTGAACTATGTGTGGCTCCTCCAGACCTCAGGGAGGGTAATTGCCATCTAGGAGCCAGGAAAAAACTGGGGCTGTCAGTCGTAAGCAACCAGGAAATGCGTAAACTTTTCCAGCCACCTAAATGCACTTGGCAGCAGATTTCTCCTCTGATGAGCCTCCCAGGAAAATGCAGTGTGGCCCACTCCCTGAACACATTTGTGCAGAGCTCTGTGCAGTGTGCTGGCTTTGCTTCGCTAGTCCTTTAGCTGTTGGATGTCAGTTCCTTCTTGCTGCCTTTTCCTTGCTTTTTTCATTCAGTACAAGGGGTTGAACCTAGGGCTGCATTCCCAGCTCTTCTTCTAATTTTTAATTTTGAAACAGGGTCTAAGTCACTGAAATTGCCCAGGCTGGGCTTGAACTTGGAATTCTCCTGCCTCCCAGGGTGCTGAGACATAGGGATGTGCCACCACACCTGGCTCCTCACCTTCTTGTTTGGATGTGTTGTAAGTTTGTGTGTAGGTTTGCGTGGGTCATTATGAGCTGTGATCTAGCAGGCCTGACTACCTCTTTCAGTGTATTTGTAATTTCTTTCCGGCAAAGAATTTAGCCTTTTCGAAGTCTCCAGTTTGGGCTTTAGTCACAGGGTACTGATGAGTCAAGATTTGAAATAATTCTGGCTCAAGGATAAGTAGCAGAGACCTCAGAGGTCCAAGGAAGAGACTGTCAGGAGAGCATGTGATGTGGCAACTCTATTTACACAGTAGATTTTTTTTTTTTTTAAGGCATAATGTTTTGTAGTAAGAAGGGATTGTTTCTTCACTAAAGGTCCAAAGGTAACAGTTGTGGGCAGGGACATGGGAATGTGAGAGGTACTATTGACACCTAGAAGTTTGTTGACTCTGAGAAGAAAGTGGCTGTGTATCAATGGAAGGAATTAAGGTTAATATTGTACCATCTTATCAATAAAATTTTACACATTTATTCATTAATAATTAGTGAATAACAGTGTCCGGGATATACCCTGCCTGGCAAGCACAAGGTCCTGAGTTTGATCCCTGGTACTGGGGGTGGAGGGCATTCATAGGAGTTGAAATGTTAAAGAGGAAATAGGTACTTGATTCTCTGTTGAACATTCCTTGCTACAGTTTTTTTCTTTAATTCTTCTAGGTGATACAGAACAATTATTTTTCCAATGTCATTTCTGTTTATAACATCTGCAGGTGTGTTTATCAAAAAAGGTGTTTAATTTCTGAAGTGGAAGTATTCAGTTTTATCTGTAAGGCCACCAGATTATTCTGGGTCTTACTTGACTTTTGTCTTTAGGCTCTTTCAAAATGAATAGTATGGAGTTGAAAATCTGACCATATGGTTCTTTCTCAACTAGTTTTTGCTTGTTTATAAAATTTTCTATTTCTGGCTTGGAGCTGTTCAGAAAGAGTGAGGAGGAAGCTGGAATTACAGTGACTCCAAGGTTCCCTCCTGAGTGCAGCCTGCAGGTGGTGGCAAGCCTATCCTAAAAGACCCATGGGGTTATCCTTGCTTACTGGCACATCTGGATTAGAGTTACCTACTTTTCACAGGAATAATATTTTTTTAAAAATTCTTTTATTGGGGCCAGGGATTTAGCTCAGTGGTTTCGCTGCCTGCTGTGCAAGCGCAAGGACCCAAGTTCTATCCCTGGTACCAAAAAAAAAAAATTCTTTTATTGGTACATTTTAGTTATACAGTACATTTACATTTATCACTGGGTGCTTGTACCTGTACATGATGTATCTTGGTTCTTATTTTTTTCCCCATTACCTGTGCACCCTTCACCTCCTCCACCTTTCCCTATTTACATAGATTTCACTTCCATTTTTTTTCTTTTCTCATAATTTTTCCTTTCCTTTCTTTTCACAGGAATAATATTGATGGTGGCCTCCAAAAGATCTTATCCAACATTTTCAGTTTTTCTGAACCTTTCAGGTTACCTATGTTATTTGGGGTTAATTCACCCTTAGGGTCTTTGTTCCACTTTTCATCTAATATCTTCTCTCTGAGGTTCTTACCAGCAAAAGGAACCAGATAATACAAATCTTGGGACTCTGTTTATCTTATGTAGGCTTTGGAAGTCATTAGCAATGCTTTTCAGTTCAGACTGAGACTTTGGCTTTAATTCAGTCGTAAGGGACTTGCCCTGTTCTTTCAAGGGTTTAATTTTAAAAGGTGAGATTGCATTGCAGGTTTCTGACCAGGTAGAAGGAAAGAGGAGCACATCGGAGAAAGAAAGAGCAAGGCATGGGAAATGGAGAAGAGTAGACCAGAGAAGGATGATAGGATAAATATTATTAGGCTCTAGAAACTTTTAAGTTTTTGAATTTTCATTTTACTTTTCTTACGCTTTTCATGTTCCCTATGAACTTTATATTCTCTGTGAATTTTGTAAGGGAATGATTATTGAATCTGCTTCCTCATTTGAATGAAGGAAATGCAGAACACTGTATATTTGAGATTTGGTTTCCTTTTTTTTTTGCTCTAAAGTTCCTTTTCAAGTGAACCATTCATTTCGAAAGTTTCCAGAAGAATCTACTATAATTTGAAACTATTCGTGGTGAAATGATGCTGTTTAGAAAGATACAAACATGAGTTGGAATTAAAGGTTTAACATATTTAAGGGACAGAAGTCTGGCTTAGACCACCGACCTAGCCTAAGATAAACCCACGAGAATCTCACAATGGCATATCAAATATGTTGTTTGTGTTTCTCCTATTGTGGGCTCTCAACCCAATGGTTGGCTATGTATAATTACAAACCTGACAATATGCCATGTCTTACTAGTTTAAGATTTGGAGAGATCTCTCCCAGATCCAAATTTCCATAAACAAAATAAGTCAAGACAGAGGAAATGCTCAGGGTTCCTGGGTTAGTTTTCTTCTGTTTGGATGTGAGTTTAATGAAACCTGAACTTGTCTCCTGGAAGTAGCATGAAGATGGATTTAAAGGACCTATGCCTGTACTCTTCTGTTTGAACTTTGGCTTATGATTTAGAATAAAAAGTAAATAAAATAAATGCAGAGAGCATTTTGTTAGTAATAAGGAAGGTTTCCTCTAATAATAAGCTTTTTCCAATCTGATCAGAAAATCAAAGGATTTCTCATTCCTGTTGTTCTTGAAAAGTAATTGGAGCTCTATCCTGTGTGAGGCTCACCTTCCCACTGTGGCAGGAAGGACCCTGAGTGGAGGCCTCAGTGGGCATCAGCGGAACATGGATATTGCCCTGGGCCATTAGTGGGCCTTGAACAGCTCAGTGAAAATCACAAGATTTCTTCAGTGTAATGGTGTCTTGTACTGCACTGGGTAATAGACTTGGTATTGTTTGTTCAACAGATTATTTTGATTGTCTTTGTATGGAGGCTAACTTTGAATTTGCAACCTTTGTTCTACTGAATTTGGTGAATACTTTTTCTACTTGAAAAAGTAGAAGAAACGAAATCCCAGCTGGGCATGTAGCTCAGTGGTGCCCTTCCTGCCTGGCAAGCACAAGGTCCTGAGTTCGATCCAGGACCAAAAAGAAAGAAAAAGAAAGGAAGGAAGGAAGGAAGGAAATCCTCATCTTTTCAGTTTATTTCCTTCCTTGTACACATTAGATGTAATGTTCTATTATATTCTCAATTAATGATAGATTATCATTATCTGTGTTAACTGTAACCATGGTACATAGCTTTTAATAGCTGTTGCCTGAATTAATTTGTTAAGCCACAATTGAACCTGCAGGGTCCAGTTTTCAGATAAACATTTAAAAATTATTTTAAAGAAGTATCCTTTTGTATCTATGGGAAATCTCTCTAATATTAGTCTTATTTCTAGTTTGCTTTTACTTGTGATACAAGAGGCTATATATTTTTTTCTTTTAAATTTTGTTATGTAGATTTCTTGTGTAGTAAATCCTCATTCATTTGGAACTACACTACTTTTCACATTTTATAGTTTAGATTTATTGGATAGAAGAATGTGTTTGAGAGTGTCTGTGCAGAATGTCACTCCTGCACCCAGTGCTGAGTATTGAACCCAGGACATCATGCATGTTAGATGAGAGCTTTACCACTGAGCTGTACTCCCTGGCTCACATAGAGGTTTGTCCATGCAGATAAATAGTGCAAATTTTTGGGCTGCTTTATGGTGTTAACAGTTTGCACTGGCAGAACACATGTATTACTTTTTTTTTTTTTTGGTACTGGGGATCGAACTCAGGTCCTTGCGCTTGCGCAGCAGGCGGCATGTATTACTTTTAATATAGATAACTCTTATTTTAATTCATAGAATAGAATTCTTTACAATTAGCCTGCAATATTTTTAAGACTAAATTCTTTGTGTGTGTGTGACTGTATTCTACTTTTTTTCCCCCAAGTGATTTTTACCATCAACCTGAGTAAATTAGTGAGTTTTCAACTTGTTTCATTTCTCTTTAAAACTTTTGGTTCTTTCTTATTTGAGTGCTTAGGATGTTTTATGGAGATGGTTTACACGCACTCTTATTTTTATTTTTTATGGTGCTAGACATTGAACGTAGGACCTCACACTTTCTAGGTAAGCACTCTACCTACATCCCTAGGGCAACCCTACTCTTCAAACATTGTGTGTAGTGCTGAAGTGGTCTTCTGGAACTGTTTCATGGCCTATTTTTCAGTTCTTGGATCATCCTTTTAATCAGAGAGAAACTAACGTTTTAAAATGTAACTCTTAAGTAGTCCTTTTGCATCAAGTATTTAACAAGTTTAGATTTATTCAACATATTAGTGACTTGATCACAAGACCTTAAGAATAGAGTGAAGAGTATGCAGGTGAATGAATATGTTGGAAGACAGAAATTAGAATCCCAGCTTACTTAGCTGAGGATAGCATGCCACAACTTGATTTCAAAGAGCTTAAAGTTCCCTTAGGGAGAGCTGCAAGTCTCAAATAATTTAATACATTTTAATAATGCTAAGCTTAGGGTGCTTGGAGCTCATATAGGAGGCACAGTAAACCTAGCTTTATAATGTCATGGTGGATTTTCCAGTGGACTTGATAGCTAAGTTATATCTGAAGTAATAGTGACTTAGCTAAAAAGCAAGAGTTATGGTGGCATACAGCTGTTTTCAGTGGGAAATATCTAATTCCAAAACCTTGGAGCTAAGAGGCCATTGGAGCTCTAGAAAACCGCATAAAGGGTGACAGTAATAGGACTATAGTAATAGGAAACTAGACAGCTAATTGCAGCTAATTTTGAGGCTGTTATTGCGAGCCTTGGGAGTCCCTGAATAGTTTCATGTGGAAGAGTTAACTTGATAGAATTGTGAAATTAAAAAAGTCATTTTGGTTTGCTGTGTGAAATATGGATTAAAACATAATGAAACTCAAGGTTGGTATATAACATAGGTTCCTCTTTCTTTAGTCCAGGTATGGTATGACAGGAGCCTAAAATAAATTATGAGGATGCAGCAAAATACATGCATTTAGAAAGATGGTGGGTGTTGAATTTACAGAATGATGTGATCCATTTGATGTTAGGTGTGAAGTAGGGGGAGGAATCGCCAATGACTGTATTGCTAAGGTTGTGTCAAAATTCACTTATATTTGCTGTGCTGTTTTTACAACTGAACAAATGTGTACGAAAGTTTAGAAAGTACACTTGGACTTTAATATCCTTGGATTCAGTATCCTCAGATTCAATCAAAATGAAATCGAAAATATTTGGAAAAAATTATGTCTGTACTGAATATAAAGAGATCTTCTTTTTTTCTTGTTATTCTTTAATCAATACAGTATAACAACTATTTGTATAGCATTTACATTGTATTAGGTATTTTAAGAAGTGTAGAGATGGCTTGAAGTATATGAGAAGATGTGCATAGGTTATATGCAAATACTGTGTGATTTTCTATAAGAAACTTGAGCATCCATGGATTTTTGGTATCTGTATGGGGTCTTGGATCCACCTCCATGGATACCAAGGGATAAGTATATTAAAACAGGAAGTATTTTGCTTCTCTTAGAGTACCTGGAAAACTCAATCAGCTGGAAGCCATTTCTGAGCTCAAGATTGTTGATAAGTTTTACGGAGTAGTTGAGAATGACTTTTTGTGTATAGATACAACTCTTACTCATGGTGTCTTGAAAACCTCCCCCCCATACACAAATAATGGCTGATCCTATTCTAGGAACCCATTGAGGAAAGTAAACTCCCGAATGAATGAGAAGCAGGATTCTCATTCAGAGAATAGAGAATTAAAGGTTAGCAATTAGTCTGTAGCAAGCAAGAATGAATCGTAGCCTGGACCATGGGTGAGTTAGTCAGTTTGACACTAACATCTCTGTAAAAATATATTGGATGTCTAACACCTGGGGAGAATGGTTATGTTGGCTGTCCTTCACTGTGGTTGTTTCCTTGCTCACCAGTAAGTCACAGATGATTTGATCCAGTGCATTCTAAGAGATGAAGTGCCTAGTTCTATAGTATTGTAGTTCCAGTATTAGTTCTATGGTATAAAAGTCCAAGGGATGGGTAATGACACAGGTTGTACCAGCTAAGTCCAGGCAAAGAGGGAACAAATTTGTAGCTTGGGATGGCAGACTGTCCATATTATTACAGATCGCTAGCCTTAATTGTATGCACACTGTGGGCCAGGTCCTATTCTGGTGTTTCAACCTTAACTTCTACCTCATCTTCTCAGTAATACATGCTGTAGATACTCTTATTGTGTCCATTTTATGGAGAGGAAACTGAATTCCAGAGAGGCACACTAATCATTTGATGAGAGTCACAGAATGCAAACCTTTTGGCCCCAAAGTATAAATAATATAAAGAACAAATAAAAGAAAGATAATAGGAAACAGGGAGATAGATCTTTTCCCAAAGGAGAGGGGACCAAAAGATGCAGGGAAGGAGGAGGGAGGGGATGAAAAAAGAATGAAGATGTTTATGTACATGTTAACCCATGATGAATGTGATCATTATGTACAGCAAACGTGTACTAACAAAAATAACAGCATGAAATAGTTTAATGTCTGAAAATTTAAATAAATTTGCTTTTTTTGTTCTTTTTTGGGGGGCTATACTAAAGATTGAACCCAAGGCCTTTGCACTGAGCCACAATTCCCAACCCTTTTTTATTTTTTATTTTGGGATGGGGTCTCACTAAGTTTCCCAAGTTGCCCAAGATGGACTTGAACTCTCAATCCTCCTGCCTCAGCCTCCTAGAGTGTTGGGATTTCAGAAGTGCACCACCAAAACCAGCTTTATTACTGTTTAACATAACTTTAACCTATAGCCCTTCCATTTGAAAACTTACTGCCATGTGAAATTTAATTTTTTAAATTTAGTGAAAAACTTTACTTAAAATTACAAATAGGGATGGGTATGTAGCTCAGTGTTAGAATGCTTGCCTAGTGTGTGTGTGTGTGTGTGTGTGTGTGTGTGTGTGTGTGTGTGTATGAAAGGACTTCAAACTATGAAGTTGAAAACTATGTTTCAAACTTTGGAAGTTTTATAATACTTTGAAAAAATGTGCTCGACTAAGAAACCAAGGTAAATAGTGGACTTGGTTTTGCCTAATGTCAGCAATATTTTGTTGAGTGTACTTTGCTTTAAACTCAAACCACATTGCAGCCTGACTTGGAACCACTGCGATACTTTCTTGCTCTCTGTCACTTAGGTCAATTGGTGTAGGCCACCATACACTTTGGATATAAGTTTTCTTGCTTATAAAATTGATGTTCTGGAGATGAGTACTTCTGTTGGCATTTATGAGAGAGTATCTTATCATAGCAGACTTATTTTTATGGAAGCTGATGGATAGATGCTTATTGAACAAATAATGTGTTGATCATATATACCAGTTTGTTTAGCTCTAGGGATCCAGTGTAGAGCAAGACAGAGCTAGTCCTTTCCCTTTCGGAGATGAAGTGTGGCGGGGCTGTCATAATTGAAGGGCGGGGTACAATGTGATCACACAGCAGTGGTGCATAAGCTGGATACGGAGGCCTGGAAAGGCTTTCCCAAAGAAACAGCTTTCAGATGAAACTAAAAGTATGTCCTGTCTGAATCCAATACAAATAGTCATTTCTTTCTCACCTGGATTACTCTTTCCCACCCATACTCCTTAGATCCCTCTCATCATGTCCCTTTCTTCATTTGTTTGCTCCTTCATTTGCCAAATCTACACTGTTCCTTGGATGCTTTCTACATGCCAGATGCTCTTCTATGCATTTGGAACCATCTATCTCACTGAACCACCTATGGACATGGATTTCTGCCCTTAGGGAGCTTACATTTTAATGGGATGGAGAGATGGACAAGGTAGACTGTATCCATAATAAATAAGGAATGATATGCCAAGTTCTTCAAAATGCAGCCAGAGCGAGGCCCTTCATTGCTTTGCTCTTAAGCTGAAGTTCACTCTAATGTGACTTGTTGAGACACCAGCCATTTATTTTTCACCATCGTTTTCATGTATTAGGCCTCTTTTCAAAGTCACTATGCCTGAGAAGATGTCCAGGAAACTCTGAATTTGAGATTCTTTGTTGTCCCATGTTCTCTTTACCACTTCTATGTAACCTGCATTGCTAACATCATTTCTTAGCTGCTCTGTAATAATGTTTGAGGTCTTTCTTTTCCATAACCCTGCACATTACATGACAGCTAGGAGAGTGTCTTCTTACCCCTGCCCCTGCCCCTTGTGTCTTCAGGACCCAGTACATCACCTGTCTTAGTATGAGTTGGTTTGATGAAGGAGAAAGAGTTCCTGACTGAGCTGACCAGGCACTCTTCCATGGAAAGACCAGGAAGGGAGCCTGGGATTTGGGATTTGGGATTAGGTAGAAAGGGACTGGGGCTCAGGATAGTGGAGTAGGCAGGAGGAATTAAAACCAAGTTTGAACTGGAAATCATAAAAAATTTAAATGAATTTCAAGAATATAGTTTTTAAAAATAATCACTTATTAAATTTTGAAAATACCTTCAATAATGGGTGACTTAGTTTTTAAACTATAAAAGTAGTATGAACTATGAAATTATGGTTCTTATGGTATACAACATGTTCCTGAGGATATGCAATGCTAAGTAAAAGTTCCCCTTCTCCAGCTCAACTGAACTCTTCCCTTTGCTTCCCTTCTTCCTTTTCTTTACCTCCCTCCCTTTTTTTGTTACTAGGGATTGAACCATTTTATTTTGAGTCAGAGTCTTGCTACGTTTCCTGGGCTGACTTCAAACTTGCCAGCCTCTTGCCTCAGCCTCCCGATTTATTAGCTGGGATTACAGATGTGCCCTACTATGCCCATCTCTCTTCTCCTCAACTCTTAAATCTTACATTTGAGCAGTAATTTCAGCTTTTTGTATCTGTTCATACATGCATTTATTTAGAAGTATATTGCTATCTTAATACGAATAAGGGTACATTATGTACACTATCACTTGCTTTTTCTTCCCCAAGTTTATTAAATATGTCTTGCATATCTTTTTCTTTTGGTACCGGGGATCGAACTCTGGTCCTTGTGCTTGCGAGGCAGGTGGCGGAACCACTGAGGTAAATCCCCAGCCCAGTCTTGCATATCTTTTGAGTGTAAGAGTTTTACTCTCTTAGAGATGACAGGAAATTAGGAGGTAGATTTGTAGAGATGGAAAAGGGATCAGGAGAATAGGGAGGAAGAGAAGAGTAATGGGATTCAAAATGATCAAGATATATTAAATGTGTATACCATTTTCCCCAAACAGGCCTCAACATTCAGTATTACTAAGGTGCAGGAAGGCAGGCAGGAAGGAAAGAAGGATGGATGAATGGATGGATTATCATTTTAAAATGGAACTCCAGTTCACTCCCCACCCCTTCGATACAACCAAGGCCTTTGGGATTCTGGACCCTTCTGAAAGGCCAGGCTGGAACATGGCCCTGCCCCCTGCTTTTAGTCATCCTGCCCTGTTCTGCCATTTCCTTAGTGTGTTTCAGATTTAGTCTTGAGGACCTTCTTGTTTCTGGAGCATATTATATTCCTTCTTAATTAGGCTTTTTGTACATGTTGTTTTTCCTTCTCCCTAATCTTTGCAGGGTAGTGAGCTACTTTTATCTGCAGGTTTCAAATTTTACTTCAGAAGGGCCCTTTCTTAATAGCCTGTCTAAAATAGTGTCCTCTTATTCTCTGCCGTAGTACTCTTTGTTTCCATTGTAACATTTCTTGTAGTTCTCAACTGATTTGTTTACTTGATTTTTTATTTCTCTTATTAGCCTGTAATAAGCTCCCCAATACCAGAAACTTTATTTCATGTACTGTTACTGGGTAAATATTTTTGGAATTAGTGTAGAAGTGGATGAATAAGAACATAAGGATCATCCTTACAGTTTTAAAGGGCATGTAATATTCCATTTTTATCATTGTACTATTTGTGGTACTAGTCTCCTATCGAAGGCCTATTAAGTTGCTTCTTTTTCTTATCAAGACACCAACATACTGAAAATAATACATTTCTGTATATGTCTCTCTAGTGCATGCGTGTGTGAATATCTGTAGGATAACTTCCTAAGAGGGAAACTGCTGAGTCAGGAGACACACATCCTCAGACTATTTTTGAAACTGTTGTACCATTTTCTATGACACCAAATGTGAGAAGTGCTTATTTACTTTTAAGTCTCCACTCTTGGCCATTATCAAACGTTAATTTGCTAGGTAAAAATGAGCTTTCATTGACTTAATCTACCATTTCTGTAATTATGACTAAGATTGAACATATTTCATATGTTATCCTTTTGGACTTTTTATTTGAACTTAACCATTTGCCCATTTTTCTGGATGATTCAACAATCAACAATCTTTTTTTTTTAGTTCTTTGAAAGTTTTATTAATTTTTTGTAACCTTACTTGGGTTTTATAGTTATCATATGTCATTACCATTGACTTTGGAGCTATATGGGAGTTTTTATCTTTTCAGAAGTAATTTTATGTAGCCCAGTAGTAAAATAAATGTGCTGAAAGACCATATTGCAGCTGAGTGTTTTTAGTAGTTTATTTGTGAAACCAGTAATAGAATTTCTAGTGTTTAGTACATAATAGGTCTTCATTAAAGTTTTGCGGGGGGATAAATGAGTGACAAGTGAAAGTTAATTTTTAAGTTTATTTCAGAATTGATTAATAGAATCAAATAGAATTTGATTTTCATAGTAAGAAAACTTAAGCATACTGATTAGTTAAAAGATAAGATTGTTTTGTGGCAGGTATCTAACAAAAATCCTGGATTTGTGGCAGTTACAAGAGTTTTTAGAAGTTGTGCTATGTTTACATATAATTTTCTTTATATGCACATGACACATCTGTAATATGTATATGTATAAATAAATGGCAAAATCTAGCTAATGAATTTTCCGAATTCTTTAAAACTTGCCCGTTAGTTCTCTCAAAGTAACATTTCTCTGGGATTATCTTTGACAAATATACTCTTGCACGTTTGAAAGAAATGTTAGAAGTTTCCTTCTAGGCTTATTATAATCCAGTCCTGGGCAGCCATCACTCTTCCTGCATTTTGTTCAAGAGGCCCTAATTGTTCGCATTTGGCAGGTTTAACACTTCCTGACAGAGAGGCTATTAAAGGCAAGTATTCTCCAATAACTGTCACTGGCTGGAACAAAGAACCTTCCAACTCAATGTGTGGAAACCACTAACATTCTTAAATGACCCTTTTCATGGATTTTTATCCTTTTAAGCTAAAATTTGGAGAATGTAGGGTCAGTGAAAACAGCAAGGTGTAAAAAAGCAGTAAACCTTGATTTTTGGGGGCTGTTGGCTGGGAGGTATAGATTTATCTCTGACTTGAAAACAATTGTTATTTGGAAAATCTCATTAGCAGATGTGACTGCTTGGAGTAAAAAAAGACTTAAAACTGATGTCGCTTTCAGGACTGCTTTGAACTTAACAAGCACCTATTTGTGGAGCAGACTGGCTAATGAAAGGAAATTAAATTTTTCTGACAACTTCCCCTGCCAACCTCCTTATTCAGGGGATGTTATTAGGTACTGAAGACTTTCAAGGAAGATTTTTTTTTATTAGACATAAACCAACCAGTTATAAACATCTTCTACCTCTGATTTAGGGGAGGATTCTCACATGGTTGCTCTATATTTTAAGTGTATTAACTTAAAAGCTTGAAAATAACAGGCTTCACTTCACTATTTTAAAGTTTTTTAAAAGTCTAGGCATACTTACCAGCTGGTGGTTTCAAAACACTATTGATAGTTTATTTTTTCTGTTACTCAATTAAAAAAAGTAGAATTGAAAAGGAGCTTGGAGCTCAGTATTGTCTTCATTGTTGTATGGGAAATGTGTCGTGAGTATTCTTTGCAGGGTGTTAGGTAAGAGTTAATGATCAATGAATGACCTAGATTCAAGGGAAGTTTTTGCCTCCTCAGCTACTTAGAGATACAAGTGGCTTTAGCTGATAGTTAGCAGTAACTAATCCTTATATCAGTAAACTTTTCCTTTGTACCAAACTGTTTGGGAAGGTATTTTGTTTTCTCCCGTGGAGTTTTGTAGGTTTTTCTTCTCTGGGGAGGAGGGGTATTGAATTTAAGGTCTTTATTTATGTAGCAAGCTACAACTATAAAGATGAACTGGGTACCCGAAAAAGAGATGAAATAAAAAGTAAGACACAAAAGGTAAAGGAAATTATCATAACGAATTTTAAAAATTTGATAATTCCTAAAGATATTGGAAATTTATTTTTTTATTTCTGAAGATTGATCAAGCTCCTCCCAAACAATAGAGAATCAACTCCCCCTGCTGACAGAATCTAGGAAAACATGATCTATAAATATTAGAAACAAGCTGGCTGTAGACAAGCTTTAATGATCTGATTTATGATTCAGTATTGATTGTAAACATTCAAATTCTGCCATTAAATTCCAGCAACTACACCAGATCATTGGCAACTCTGCTAGTGCTTCCTGCCAGCTCATTTCAAACCCCTTTGAGTTTCTTAATATAATAATGATGAGGTAGAATTTACATTCCACTTATGGTATTAATTTTACATTTCTCTGAATGAAAAGGGTTAGAAGGCTGTAAAATTGAACATTAAATGAATCAGAGGAGACAGTAGTGCAATATATGACTGCCCTAAAGACATTGTGCAATGCCTCATGGGATTAATGTTGAGTCTCATTTCCTGCTGTTACAGGATGCTGATGAAGCCGTCAGAATTGCGAGGGAAATTGGTAAGTTCTTAAATTAACTTTGGTAGGGTTTCTGTGTCTTTCAGCAAATTCAGTTAAGTAAAGATATAATAAGGAGGTCCCATACAGCAAGCAATATTTTAGTAGTTTTAGGTTTCTGATTACTTGTTGCTCCAAAGAATTTATCAGTTGAATTACTATATCCTATTACTAAAGTGGACTATAGAGAGTAATTAGACCTCTTTTGTAAGGTGAATTCGCTGGCTAATTAAAAGAAGGAATTGTCTTAAAAATCCTTAAATTGGATTTAATGTAAATTCCTGTGTAAGCAGTTGAATATAGTTTATAAGTTAAATTCATATATGATTAAAGTGACAAGATTCTTCAAATTTTGCCTTGTACAAAAATATTAAATATTAAATATTAAAATGTATCTTGCTAAGAAAAATAGAATGTGGGAAATTAGAAATAAATATTCTAAATGGAGTAAAAGGTAAATTGGAGGCCATTTTAATGACTGTTGTACTTTTTAATTAAAAATATTTGTGGTGCTCATGAGAGCAACTGTATTTTCAGTATCTGCTAATTGAGAAAACATGTATGGGCATTCTATTATCATGGTTAACAAAGCTGTTAAAAACTTTACAGTTTTATTAACTGAATATTTGTTTACGTTTGAAAGAAATGTGTAGACAGGTGAGCGAAATTAGCCAATGTTTATAGGGATTCATAGCCATCTTTAAAACATCCTACAATTCCCATGTCCAAATTTTTCAGCATCCACACTAACATTTCTTGTAGTCTTGTAGTCCTAATTATTTAGAAAAATCATCTGCAGTTGGAGAATAGGTGATTTGACAAAATTTGTGTAGCTGTGATATGTAGAAATATTGGCCTGAAAGTGATCAGTTGCATTAATAAGTACATTCTTTGCAAATTAGAACAGGCTAGTATAACAGTTCTTTAGTGATTTAAAATGTTACTTGGTTGTTGGATTGTTCTTTTTAGTCCGGTTTGGCTAAATTATTTCAACTTTGTTTATTATTACTTTGCAAAAACTCCCTGGGTTTAATACTAGGCCATAGAAAAATCTTACTTTATTTGTCTACAATATGTCTTAGTTAATCATTTCTTCAGAATTGTCAACCTTTTCAAAAAGAATTTCAGTATTTCACAGTAAGATTTGCCAGATTGCTAAATAAATCAAAAGTTTGAAATCTAGCATTTTTCATTGCTAAGAGGTATGTAACATATCTCTTGGCTTTTGAGGAGACTTTCCTAAAATAGTTTAGTTTTATTCTATTATACAAAGTTAAAAACTCCTCATTCTAGTCACCTACCTAATAGGACATAATACTATTTATCATAATAATATCTATATAAAAACAATATTTAGGGGGCCAGGGATTTAGCTCAGTTTTTCCGGTGCCTGCCTCGCACAAGGTCCTGAGTTCAATCCCTGGTACCAAAAAAAACCCCCCAAAAAAACCAAACCAATATTTGGAGGATCTTAGGAAAACAACAAAGGGTTAGAAGAAAATTCTAGAGTTACATTGTTGTGTCAAATTTGAATTATGAATCATCAGCTTGTGAGCATTTCCTTTGAATAAATGATAGTCTGCAGATTGATTTGCTTGCTTTTATGTTTTTCTTCCACCATTTTTAAAACCTGTGACTTTTAAGATAAATAGCTAATCAGGATGGCTTCTCTCTGATCAATTCTCATTACTCTGCTGTCTTTCTTCCACATTTTAATGCTGGGCTTTCCTTCTTTTTCAGTTCTTTTCCTGCTGATGTCCCTTAAATTCAATCTTAATTTATTTTCTTTATACTTGGGTATGTCCTCAAAATTCCGTTTTTCTTTTTTCATATTTTTCCCTTATTAATTCCTTCTCATTTATGAATTAATGATCACAGTCATAACTACTAAGTATAAATGTGCTAATGTTTTGCTTCTACTGAAAGAAAGGGAGGCCATAAAATTTGAGATGAAAGAAAACATAGTAAAGAACCAGGGTCATCAGCTTTTATAAAGCTTTTAGAATTTCCCTGAGAATCCATTCTCAATCACCACAGAAACCTCCCATCAAAGGTACTCTCAATAGTACTTTTCCTTCAAGTACTGGCTTCTAAATGAAATTAATTGCATATTATTAAAGTTTCTTGGTTTTGTGTTGTACGGTCATTGGTCATTCATTAATTATTTTGCTACTTTTATTGGATATATCATATCTTAACTGCATTATGATTATGATGGACCATTTTAAGTTCATCTAAGAGGTAAACCAATATTGATTCTATGGGAAAATATGTTCCTCATTCTAACCAACTGAATTATAATAAAATCTTCAAAGCTATCCATTTGTAAGTATGTGTCATACCTTTCCTAGATTTCTTTTACTTTTTTTTGTGTTACATGGTAAAAATGAAATTGATCCTGTCTTATGTGGGGCCCTCTTTCCAGTCTGTACTTTTCTGGAAACAGAAATCTTTGCTGCTAAAGTTGGAAACTGTTTTTAGCATTGATTTTTTTAGGTGCCTTTTACATAATAGCAGCCCATATTTATAGAATATCTTTTCCATGAGTCAGACACTTTGGCAATATTATTTCTAATGCTCATTCTTGTGTTTAATAATTTTCATTTACATTTATAGGAACTGAAGGATTAGAAATGTTAAGTAATTTGCTCAAGGTCACTGAGCTACTGGTTTAAATTTAGATTTCTTTGGCTCTTAACACCATGGATCTTTCATTATACTTTGGCTAAACTAATGAGATTTCAGGATGAGAGCTAAAATTTGAGTCATTGTTTTGTGTAAAAAACTATAAGGTACTTAGGCATTTTATATGTGGATTTAAAGAAGCAGGCAGCCTCTGATCATTGATGGGGTGAGAGACAGTTAAGACTTAATATGTTACTGGGCTGGGGATTTAGCTCAGTGGTTTCGCTGCTGGCTGCGCAAGCCCAAGGACCCGAGTTCGATCTCCTGTACCAAAAAAAAAAAAAAAGACTTAATATGTTACTTAATGTATTTGTTTTTTGGACTCCCTTGTCTGCCTTGTTTGCACTGCTGAATTTTTTCCTTTGACCTCTAAGTTTAGAGAAATAGGGCTATTGACACCCAGTTTATCTGTACCCCAGTTGAGAACAACAGTAATAGGTGATCTTTTTTTTTTTTTCCAGTACTGGGGATCAACCTCAGGTCTTTGTGCTTGGGGGTGGGGGGCAGGTGGCAGAGCCACTGAGCTAAGTCCCGGGCCCGGGCCCAGTACTAGGTGATCTTTTTAGTGGACCAGAGGTCCTTAATATAATCTTTTACTCTTGAGAGGAAAAAAAATTATAAATGTAAACCTGTCTTTTAACAACTTCCAGGCCATTCTTATTATGTTTCTTTGCCTATCTTTAGCACAATCACAAATCATGCTCAATTAAAAAAATTCTGATCGTGAAGTCTGCCGTCCTGCAAACCCGCTTCTACAGTTTCCACAGTGAATGTTTCCCCAGTTACTTAGGCCAAAATCCAGGATCCATCCTGGAAGCTGTCCCACGTTCATTACTCACTATCTTTGGTACCACCACTCCTCCAAAATACTGTTGTCTTTTGCAAGGACTGTAACAATAGTTTCTTGACCTCTTTGTAAAAGCAAGTCACAGTCATTATTCATATAGCAGTGTGATATTTTAAAATGTAAAAGAGCAAGGAGACAGCTCATCCTATCCCGCCCCATCCCTGTTTTAAATCCTCTAATGACTTTCTGTTGCTCTTAGATAAAACACAATTCCTTGCTCTGACAACAAATCATATGTAATTTTGTGCCTGCTTTTCTCTTCGATCTTATTTTACCCTATTCCTTTTTCTTGCCTACTGTACTTTAGTCATGTTGGTTTAATTGAATACATCGACTTTCAGAGCCTTAGGGCTTTTGAGGGGTTTTGGGGGGAAGAGTCAGGACAGAGGGGAACTGGAAGACTCTTGCTTAGTCCTTGTATCTTTGCTTAAATATTATGTCTTCAGGAGAAGATGCTCTACTCAGTCTGTCGTATAACCATAACTTTCTGAGTGGTACTCATAACTTGCCAATAATTTACTTGTTCATTGATTTTTCCCCCCTCAGTATTTTATTTTGGAAAATTTAAGTCATAATGGCATTTTGAAAGAACTTTATGGTATACACCTATACATGGTCAGCACCAAGGCTCCATTATTAACCTTTTCTAGATTATCACTTATCTATGCATATATTAACTCATCTTATTTTTGCTGTATTTTAAAGTAAATTGCATATACTGATACATATTCCACTAAACACTTAACCTAGGACTGGGCATGCACAAGGCTCTGGCTTCCATCCCCAGCATGGGGGAGGGGGAGGTACTCCAACATACATGTTATTAATTGAATTAAGTATTTGCATACAGTTTTGTTTTAGTACAAACTTTGCATGCAGTAATATGAGCAGAACTTGCCTATATTTGTTGATTTTGATATATGCATTCATCTCTGTAACTCCAAACTCCACTGAGATGCTGGGCATCACTATCACTCCCAAGAGCTCTCTCATGTTCCATCCATTCGCACTCCGTAGTCCTGGAGGCAACCTGTTCTGAATTTTTATTCTAAAGATTAGATTTTTAAAAATTGAGATAAAATTTAAATACTGTGAAATCAGCCTTTCAAAGTACACAGCTCATTGTTTTTTAATTTATTCACAAAGTTATGTAGCTGACACGACTGTCTAACTTAAGAACATCTTCATTACTCCTCAAAGAAACTTGATACCTAGGGCCAGGGATTTAGTTCAGTGGTTCCAGAACCTGCCTCGCAAGCACAAAGTCCCGAGTTCGATCCCTGGTACCAAAAAAAAAAAAGAAAAAAGAAACTTGATACCCAGTAGTATTTAGTCTTCATTTTCCTCCTGGTTCCTAACAGCCACTAATTTACTTTCTGTCCTTATGGATATATTATAGATATTTCATATAAGTGGAATCATGTAATACATGAACTTTGTGTCTGTTTAGTTTACTTAAAAGTGTTTTCAGGATTCATCCATTTTTTACCATATATCAAAATTTCATTCCTTTTTATGGTTGAATAATATTCTATTGTGTTCATATGCCACATTTTGTTATTGTTCATCTGTTGATGAATGTTTGGGTTGTTTCTACCTCCAACTATTGTAAATAGTGTAGCTATGAGCATGTGTGTGTATTTTTATTTGCATATCTGTTTTCAATTATTTTGATTTATATAAGCTAGGGGTAGAATTGCTGGGCTATATGGTAACTTTTTTGAGGAGCTTTTAACTCCTCTCCATGGTCACTATATCATTTAGATTTCTACCAGGAACATATTCAGTTCTCAATTTCTTGCCAACACTTGTTTTTTTTTTTTTAATTCTTTCTCTCCATGTAGTCCAGGCTGTCCTTGAACTCACTATGTAGCCTAGGCTGGCATTGAACTCATGGTGATCCTCCTACCTCAGACTCCTGAGTGCTAGGATTATAGGCATGTGCCACCATGCCTGGCTTTGTTATTTTTTAATTATTGCCATCCTAGTGTATGTGAATATCTTATGGCAGAGATTGGCAGAATGTATTAAGAAACATAGTCCAACTATATGCTATCTATAAGAAACTCATTTCAGTTCTAAAACTTTTTAGAGGATGAAAGTAAAAGGATAGAAAAAGATAGCTCATGAGAACAGTATCCAAAAGAGAGCTGGAATGGTGGTAGTAATATCAGACAAAATAGACTTTGAGTGTGAAACTATTTTTTTTTTTAAAGTCAGGGTCTCACTCTGTAATTCAGGCTGGACTTGAACTCACTGTGTAGCCCAGGCTGGCCTGGAATTTGTGGCAATCCACCTGCCTCAGCCTCCTGAGTGCTGGGATTACAGGCATGTGCCACCATGCTTGGTCAGAAACTATTTTTTAAAAAATTAATTTTATTGTTACATTTTAGATATACAGTATAATGCCATTTGTCACTGGAAATTTGCACCTTTACATAATCTCTCTTGGTTCTTATTTTTTCCCCATTCCCCTGCCCTCCAACCCCTCCATCCCTCCATATTTACAAAGACTTTGTTTCCATTTTTTCATTTTCTCATATTAATTCCATTCCCTTCTTTCCTTTCCCCTACCCCTCCCACTTCCCCTTCCCCTTTGCCCCTTTTCTTCCTATTTCATGTTATCTATTGTACCTTTTAGTCCTTATTTACACTTTCAGTTTCTCACACTAGAGAAACTATTCGGTATTTAAACATGTATGTTCTATTTATTTCACTTAAGAGAATTGCCTCAGTGTGTATCCATTTAGCTATAAATGTCTAATTTCTCATTTTTTATGGCTGAGTAGCCTCTCAGAAAACTATTATAAGAGACTGACAAGGTATTTATATGTTGATTAGCAATTATAAATGTGTACACCAAAATATAGATTCCCCCAAAGATAAAAACAGACACTGACAGAACTGAAGGGAGAGAGAGAGAGTTCTATATTAATAGTTGGAGACTTTAATACTACCTTGTAAGTATAGACAGACTAAACAAAAGCTTGTTAAGGGACTAGAGGACTTGAACAACATTGTAAAGCAACTAGACCTTGATGTGTATAGAATGTTCTAACCAATAACAGTAGAATGCACTTTTTCCTCAAGTAACTATTAAAAAAAGTGAGTGGTGATTGAATTAAAAAGAATTATTGAAAGGAAAACAACCAAATGTGAGCAATTTGTTTTGATGGATGGCTGTTCTCTTAAAATAGTGTGGGAGTCTCTGCAGTAAATGAATTCTATTTATCCCAACCCCCCAATTACTGGGGATTAAACCCAGGACCTTCACACTGAGCTATATCCTCAGTCCTTTAAAATTTAAAAAAAAAATTTTTGAGACAGAATCTTCCTAAGTATAATTATAATTTATAACTTCTTAACAAATGTATACCCTGTTCATTTATTTGCCAATTTGGTCCTTGGTAGAAGATAGAGTTAATATCCAAAGAGATTTAGTAAAAAGTGCCTTAAAAAAAGTTATGTTGAAAATTGTACTAAAAATATTCTCTGTGGAACTCATTATAGAATGAGATGTTGGGGGCTGGAGGTGGAGCTCAGTGGTAGAGCATGTATTTAGCATATGTGAGATTCTGGGTTCAATCCACAGCACCAAAAAAAAAAAATTAAAAAGTGCGATACTTATATTGAAGTAATATGGTCATTTGAGGTTAGAATGATGTTCCCTGGGAGATGGAGACATGTGCCTTGTAGGTTCTTTAATTTTTTCTTTCCCATCAATATATGGTGTTACAGCTTGTATCTGGATGTTCCAGCTCATAGACTTATAGGGGGGATTTTTGGAGGTGGCCAGATTTAGAGTATGTGAATATGGATTAAGGGCACGTGATAACTAAATTAGCCCACTGATTGGTTTATCATAGTTCTGGATGTGGCTAATGGGAAGGCCCACCCTGAGTGTATGTGGCATCAATCAATATGCTTGTAGCTTAGCTGGGATAAAAGGGAAAAGGAGGCTCGCTACTTGCTGCTTACTGCTTTTCTGCCTCCTACCTGTCTTGCCATGGACTGTTTCTCCTCTGCCATGCTACCCTGCCGTGGAGCCAGCTGACTGTGGACTAAAACCTCTTCAAATAAACCTTTCCTCTTTTAACTTTGGGTGTCAGGCATTTTGTTTTAGCAATGAGAAAGTAACTAAGACATATGGGAACTTACAATTTTATTTCCCAATTTACACATTAAGGCTTAAGCATAATTTTACATGATCTCATGTTTTACTGTTGTATTTGCTCCACTGCCTCTCTTTTTGTTTCAGTCCTTCATATTCTTTTCTCTTGTTTTATTGTTGTGCATTCTTGTATATCTTTTCTTTTTTCTATTACTTGATTGAAAAAAACCATGTATACCATCCAAACAATTGGAAACACACTGCAATGTGAAAAAACATTGGTAGGTTTGGAAACTTCCTGTCTGTGAATGCCTTCAGCTCTATCTGTACACTGATTTCTGATACATGGAACAGAGTTGAGGATCTGTTATTTACCTGAGCAGGGGAAAACAGGCCAACAAAGTCATTTACTTCTACCAAAGTGATTTACTTCTACCAAATCATTAGTGTTATGGGTTGGTATATTTTAACTTATAATACATATTTATTATATTTTTATATGTATAATATTGATTTATTCGTATTTAAATTTAATATATTTGTTATATTTACTATTGTCAAATTAATAGATTATAAAATTAAATACATTATATTAAGTAATATATGGTATATTACTAGAACATGTTTATAAATTTGTACTTCATTAGTAATATATATATTTGATAAATGAAACCACAAATATGTAGTTATATATTTATGTACTTAAAAGGTTGGCGGTTGGCTGAGGCAGGACAAAATGCTCTGTGCTCACTTCACACCTTTTCATTCTCCAGTGGGAAAAACTCACTCAGAATTACCTTTTTGGAGGGAGAGTAGTAGTAGAAATGTTGGGCCGGGGATTTAGCTCAGTGGTGCCACACCTTCCTCGTAAGCACAGGGTCCTGAGTTCAATCCCCAATACCAAAAAAAAAAGAGAAGGAAATGTGGATAATTCACAGTTGAACTGCACCATATACATGTTTACTGTTTGTGAGGTAATTAGAAATCCCAATTACTATTGATACAAATGTGCATCACCTCAGTCTGAATTGTGCCAAGCTAAATGATACACTTTATATGTAACTAAACTAACTATATCTAATTTGTAAGACAACAGTAAAATCAGTCAAAAATTATGATTAAATAATACAAAACAAATAAATGCATTAATAATGAAATTCATATCTATAATTTGTTTGAATTTAAATTATTTTCTTGTTTATACCCACAATAGGCACTTTTCAGTGTGGCCACATGGTATGTTGCATCCAAATTTTCCAGTAGATTCTGAGTTAGATTTTTTTGAACAAATCTAGTAATGTGCTAATTCTTATTTGAGTCTGTGCAGTTATCATTAGTTCATCAGAGCTTGGGCCGAGGATGTAGCTCAGTGGCACCACGTCTGCCTGGCAAGTGCAGTCTGGAGTTTGATCTCCAGTACTGAAAAAAAAAAGAACTCAAGGGCACCCCATTTTTATTGCCCTTTCCTTGTGATGTTAAATAACAAAATATTTACTTTAGGATACATTTTCTCTTCCCACTGGATAGTCACAGAGTAAGAGAAGATTTTTCTTTGCTGTACTTATGTTGGGACGAAAGTGATGGATAATTTAACCATCTGCAATGTAACTGATCACAGACAGGAAGTAGAGAAGTTTCAGTTTTGGTAATAAGCAATGAGGCTTGCTTTCATGATTTGCACGTCATTGTATTTCATAATGTGGTTCTGTAGATCATCGTCATCACTTCCTAGAGATTTCTTGAATTCAGCCATTTGCTCTGCTACTGTCTTTGTTTAAACCAACGCCATCTCTTGCTTACACCACTGGAACAGCTTTCCCAATGTGCTCCTCCATTGTAGTTTAGAATGCCTTGAGGACATACAGACTCTGGAGGTTTATTGGCAAAATACTTCCTAACACCTTTGGGGAGTGAGGGAAACTGGACTGAGGGAGAAGTTGAATTGGGGTGAGATTCTTTGTCAACAAAGACCTCAACTAACCCTACAGAGAAATCTTGGATATTGGCTAATCATAATTGCTATCTCCCCTCACCCCAACTACTTAAAGCACACTTTGTCCCATCGTCATCCTTGCCACTTGTTGAGCAGTTCTGGAAGTCCTCTTTTGTGAATGTCTTTAGTTATACTGTCCTGGCTGCCTCAATGTCCTGAATTGATTCAAAACATTTACCTTTCACCGTCATTTTGACTTTGGGGAAGGGCCAGAAGTATTTAAAACATACAGTTATTTTCAGTCATTCTGTATATACCTGTATCAGTTAACTACTGGATATGGCCTGTCCCTAGGATGGGGCAAGACCTTAGTCAGAAAGCTGAGGACAAGTCATCTGTCAGTTGCTAGTACTTCCAGCAGTTTGGGGGGAAGTTCTAAACTAGAGATTTGGGTGGATAACCTTATTTTACAATTTTGATATTTTTTATGAGTTCTCATTTCTGTTTTCAGATTTGCATTATGATTTTTGACTCATTCGGTGAAAGATTGGAAAACAACTGAAAAATTCAAGATTTTGTTATAATATTGATGTCTAACTTAATTGCTTTGTGATCAATGAATATATCTTTTTAGAATTTTTCAGATTTGATGAAAATCTCTTTGGGCCATTCACTCTAAATATATATTCCATATTTCCTGAAAATATTACATATCCTCTAATTACTATATGCCATATTTTATAGGTGATCCAATAAATCAAGCCTACCTGTTAGGATATTCAAATCATCTAGTTGTTTTGGATATTCACTTTTGAAAAAGTAGATTTCCTAATTTTTCTTGCCTATCAGAATTTGCCTTTCTTATATCAATAGGTATATTATAGCATGATGTGTATCTTCTTGGCTAATTTTAATTTATATCAAAATGTTCTAATTTTTTATTTTGCTTTCAAGTCTGACTTTAAGTGATATTAATATGCCTAAACAAGGTTTATTTGGTCTTATCCTTGTATATTTTTCCATCTTTCCCATGTGCTAGTGAACTGCTGTTTTTTTATATGCCTCTTATAGGTATATGGACTGGATTTTTATTTCTTTAGACTAGTAGTGCCTGTCTTTTTAACTGGATAATTGAGTCTATTTACTTACTACATAGTCTACTATAATTTTATTTACTTATATTTTTAATTTTTTGTTTGTCCTATTGTTGGGATTTTATTTTCTCTCTGTTCTTGACTTCTTTCTGATGATGCTTTAAAAAAAAATCTTTCTTGTTCTAATTCCATTCTTCCCTCTATCCTTTTTCACTATGATGGAAATTTTATCTTCTATTTCTATTCTTTCAATGTTTGCTGAAAGATACTCCTTCAGGTGTCTTTCATCCTTGACAGTGTTTGATGCTGCCCATGTTTTACGTTTCGGCCATTCTAATAGACATATGTGTTTTAATTTGCAATTCTCTGATGACATATGATGTACATTCAGTTTTTTGTTATTTGCCATCCATATATCATCTCTTTCTTTTCCTTCTTTCCTTCCTTCCACTAGGTATTGAACCTAGGGCCATGATTATGCTAGCTAGGCAAGTGCTCTACCACTGAACCACATTGTCCCAATTTTTTTTTTGAGATATAGTTTTACTAAATTGCCTGGGGCAGGGTTGAATTTTTAATCCTCCTGCCTCAGTGTCTTGAGAAGCTGGGATTACAGATGTGTGCCACCATGCCTGACTTATCTATCTTCTTTATTTTGAGGTGTGTGTTTACATCTTTTACTTTTAAATTTGGTTGATTGTTTTCTTATTATTGAGTTTTCAGAACTCTGCGTATTTTGGATACAAGTTCTTTATCAGATATATTTTCTGTAAATATTTTCTCCCAATATATGACTGTGTCTTTATTCTCTTGAGAATGTCTTTTGCACCTGAGTGTGGTCTGCCCCCTTGGAATGGCAGGAATATCACAAAATTTGAATCTCTCTCAAAAGAAAAGTCTTTACACAGTAGAAGTTTTTAAGTGTAGGAAAGATTAATTTATCAGTGTTTTTCTTTCTTGGATTGTCCTTTTAGCGTTATATATATTTGGCTTTTTTTCCAAAGTTCATTTGACTATATTTCTGTGGGTCTGTTTCTGGCTTCTCAATTCTGTTGCATTAAGTTGTCTTCTCTTTCACTAATATCATGCTGTTTTGACTGCTATAGCTTTGTGATAGATGTTGAAATTGGTTCATGTCAGTCTTTTAAATTTTTCTCATCCTTTAATATTATTTTAGCTGTTATGGGTCTTCTGCCTTTCCATACAAACTTTATAAAGTGTGTTGATATCTACAAAATAACTTGATGGAATTTTTATTTGTTGATTCTGTAGATTAGGTTGAGGAGAGTTGGTATCTTGACAATACTAGATCTTCCTATCCATGAACATGGACTGTTTCTCAATTTAAACCTTTCTTGATTACTTTCATTAGAGTTTTGTAGGTCTCGTCAGAGATACTGTGCATATTTTATTAGATTTATGCTGATTTCATATTTTGAGCACTGATGTAAATGGTATTGTTTTTAATTTCAGCCAACTGTTCATTGCTGGTTTATAGGAATGCAACCAGCAGTTGGGTGTAGGTTCCAACAACTTATATAAGGTTTTAGGTAGCAAGCATAATAAAATTCATGGAAGCATTTTTTTATAAATATAACGATAAAATCTGAATGTTCACAGTAGAACGGGCAATACAGCAGTATGCTCATGTGGTAAAATATATTACAGCAAGAAAGATAAAAGATATATAGCTACCTAAATGATTAATTAATACATTTATATAGTAACTTACTTTGCATGTTATTCTCTAGGCATTGTTTCAGCCACTGGAGAAAACAGTGAAGACAGGCAAAGATCTTTGTCTTCATTTCTTTAAAAATTATTTTACAGCAAACAATGTAGAACTGGATTAAAGCAAGAGTCATTAAAGTGGGTGAAATTTTGTTTGGGTATGGGATATTCATGATTTCAAAGTGTCAGTCTACAGATGATTTGCTAATTACAAAGAGCAAATGGCATGTTTTCTGTGAGGAAATTTAATATGCACCATCTTCAGTAACCAAACATAACTTTATCAGTAATAAGACAAATGGAGGGTTTTTTTGTTCCTATTTTTTGGCTTGCTAGTGTGAATACAAAAATAAAGATATATCAGCAATGTGGTGTTTAAATGTTTTGTTAATCTGATTTGTTATTAAATAATCAGGTATATTCAAATGGTGGAATTCCTGGGCCTTTTATTTTTATCTCTTCTGAGACTCCTTTATCCATTATTCTGTCTATCTAAAAGTCTGTATTGCTCCCTGAACATCTTTTAATTTGTTTTACTTTGAACTTTTCCTTTAAAGAGCAAAGGTCTTGCAATTCATTATCAATTTTTTTTTTTTTTGGTACTGGGAATCGAACTCGGGTCCTTGCACTTGCGCAGCAGGCAGCGAAACCACTGAGCTAAATCCCCGGCCCAATTCATTATAAATTTCTCAAATGTTGTGTCTGTCTGTCCTTCTCTTTCAGTACTGGGAATCAAACTCAGGGGAGCTATACCACCATTACACCCCCAGGCTTTTTAATTTTGAGACAGGGTCTTGCTAAGTTGTCCATGCTATCCTTGAATTTGTGATCCTCTTGCCTCAGCCTCCCAAGAAGCTGGGATTATAGGCATGCGCCATTACACCTGGCTTCTCAAATGTTTTGAAAAGAAGACCCCCCCCATCAAAGTCATACCTCCTCTGGGAGCCATGAGAGATTTCTGATTAGTACCACCAAATTAGTCATAGGGCATTTTCCAAGAAGTATTTCACTTTTCTTTTTCCATATATCATGTGAAATTATAGTTCAAGGATATGTAGTTAAAACAAGAAAAAAATCGAATGTGGGTCCTTGCGCTTGCAAGGCAGGCATTGAAACCACTGAGCTAAATCCCTGGCCCTGTGACAGATTTGATTTTTTTTAAATAAAGGATCTATAAAATTTATATAGAAGTCTTTATTCTCTGAATTAAGTGTGTTTTATCATTAAGATGTCATTTAATCAGCTTTGAACATTAGCAGGTCCTGCCCTACCATGTGTGGGGTGGGCTTGCTTGAAGAACAAGGTTATTTATTGTATCTAATGTAAATAAACATGGCTCTGTCAGTCAGTCAAAAAAGAGTTCTTTCTGACTTGGAATCCACGACTAAATGGGATGGCACCTAAGGCTCTAGAGTCTTCCTTTATTTCGTATCGTTGTTACATCTAAACTATTGCTGCCTCAAATTCTAAAACACACTTTAAGTCTGATTTTCTTCTCTCTTGTAACCAAGCAGATCCAGGTCACTGCTGTCTGACATGTGGACCAATGCAAAGCCTTGTGCTTAGTCTCCTTGTCTCAACAATTCATTCACTGCATAGCAGTGAATAGCCGAAGTGATCTTAGAAAATACTCTCTGAGACCACTTCCTTCTCCTGTGTAACACTTTCCAGCTTGTCTTTCTTTCAGGAATATTCCTTCCTAGATGTTTTCCAGCTCTATCTTATTCAGATTTAGTTTAAATATCAGTTTCCTTAGAGAAGCTTTTTCAAGGAAAGGTCCTCCAATTACTCTCAATTACATCCCTCGGTGCTGTTTGTATTATAGCACTGATTACTATTTTACATTAGATAGCATGTGTATCAGGTGCATGCATGTTCCTATGTCATTTTCTATTAGGTAGAAGGCTCTGTGAGAACAGGGAACTTTCTGAACTGTTCATCTTTGTGTTCCTCAGAACCACTTCAGTGTTTGGGATGTAGTATATATTCAGTAAACATTTTCGAGCAAATGAATGAAAGTTGGGTGATAGAGTTAGAAGATTTCTTGTTTTGTGGTATACAGTGTGAACCACTGTTTTCTGAGAGGCAAGGAAACCAGAGAAGTCTTGTCCTGCAGTCAAACCTGCCCTTGAAGGTCAAGTCCAAAAAAATGAGGATAGAACCATTTAGTACATTTATAACCTAAGACCCTGTATTATAGATAGGTAAGTTAATTAGATATCTTGTTGGCAGGTAGACAAGACCTCCCTTAAGGCACCAGCCCTCCAGGAGCCAACACAGCAAGGAACCAACATGGAGAACAATTGAGGCACATTCACTAGTTGGCATTATAAAAAGGAAAAGAAGTACTACTTTCCCTAGAGATAGATAGCAGTGATTGATATTCTAAATGGGAAATTCCTTGTATGCGACTTGTCTTCCCATTTGATTCCCATTTAATCAATACTAGCTGGGTGACTATACTTGTAATCTTTTTTAAAAAAATTCTTTTATTGGTAGATTTTAGGTATACAGTATGTTTACATTTATCATTGGGTGCTTGTACCTGTACATGATGTATCTTGGCTCTTATTTTTTCCCCATTGCCTGTGCACCCTTCACCCCCTCCACCCTTCCCTATTTACATAGATTTTGTTTCCATTTTTTTTCTTTTCTTATAATTTTTCCTTTCCCTTCTTTCCTTTCCCCTTTCCCTCCCACCACCCCTACACCTTTGGACCTTTTCCTATTTCAAATTATCAATTATTCATTTTAATCATTTTAATCCTTATTTACACTTTCAGTTTCTCACACTAGAGAAACTATTTGGTATTTACACATGTGTGTCCTATTTATTTCACTTAAGAGGATGGCCTCAATATGCATCCATTTAGCTATAAATGTCTAGTTTCTCGTTCTTTATGGCTGAGTAGTACTCCATTTTATAAAAAATCCACATCTTCTTTATCCAGTTTCCAATTGCTGGGCACTTAGGCTGTTTCCAAGCTTTAGCTATGACAAACTGTGGCGCACATATATCGCTGTGGTATGATTCTTTTAATTCTTTTGGAAAGATACCCAGCAGGGGAATAGCTGGATCAAATAGGACCTCTAGCCCTAGTTCTTTGAGGTATCTCCATACTGATTTCCACAGTGGTTGCACCAGTCTGCACTCCCACCAACAATGGAGAAGGGTTCCTTTCTCCCCACAACTTCTCCAGCATTTGTTATTCGTTGATTTCTTGATAGCAGCCATTCTTTCTGGGGTGAAGTGGAATCTCAGTGTTGTTTTCATCTGCATCTCTCGAATGACCAGTGATGTTGAACATTTTTTCATATGTTTATTTGCTGTTTCTGCTTCTTTGTCTGAGAAATGTCTGTTCATTTCAGATGTCCATTTTTGAATTGGGTCTTTGAATTTGGGGAGGTCTGATTTTTTTCAATTCTTTATATATTCCAGATAGTAGACCTTTGTCTGAGGTACAGCTGCTAAAAATTTTTTCCCACATTGTAGGTTGTCTCTTAGCTCTGTTGGTGGTTTCTCTTGCAGTGCAGAAGCTTTTTAATAAGATGAGATCCCAGTTGTTGATTCTTTGTGCTAATTCCCATGCTACTGAAGTTTTGTTCATAAAGTCTTGTACTTGTAATCTTATTAGTTGGTCATGGTTTTGTCCCACCTCATGCCCACCTTGTAAATTTCCACTGGGTCTTATAGTTTTGTCCCACTTTGTACCCGCCTCACCACATGGCTTTGCTGTGTAAAACATCTTTGCAAAGTGGGTTGAGCGGGCAACCCACTTTCCAGTCCTCCTTCTGTCTCTCTAAGCAGAAGCTTTCTTTCTCCCAATAAATTTTTCCTACTCTTAACCTCCATTGTTCCTAGAATTCATTCTTCGATTTTAGAGAACACGAACTCACGTTTTGGATATCTACTAGGTTTGGGAGTTACATCTCTTCCCCCTGTGTCATCTGTATTTCTTTAGTATTTTTTCTCATATAATATTTGTTGGATTTTTGAGAAAGCATTCATTTCTCTAATTGTGGAGAGGGGAGATAGAGAGTAGACACTCCCTCAATGCTGGAAGTAGAGTTCAGGTAGATGGTTCATATCTATCTGTCTCTGGGTCTAAGGAGTGCAAGAAGGCAGTAGCAGTTGGCAGCTAATGAGAGGGCCATACAGGTAAGGAAGAACTGGAACAGCACTGGGACCTATGTCTTGCTTTTTATTGTTGTTGTTTTTTTAAAGGCATTTCTTCATACCAAGAGATTTGCCTCCTTTTAAAGCCTTGTAGAATTTGTAGATTCCATGTCTAGACTAGTTAAGAAACTATAAGTTGTTGACCTTCAAATTATTGATCATTTCTAATTTCTTCAGGAATGCCAACTTGTTACTGAACCTTTTATTTCCCTCTTCTTTTTTTTTTTGAATCTTGTAACTTACCTTACCCAGCATTTTGTAGACACAATAAGAAAGTAGGGATGAGGGCCTAGCTGTTTGGCAATATCTGACATCATTTGTATGGAATATTATTTTCTCCCCCATTTGTCTAGATCTTGTTTCTTCGTGGCATGATAACAGTATCAAAATATGTACTGTCTGAAATTTAGTGACTTATTTGGTATAAGAAATTGAGTAGAAAACCATACTTTTACATTGTTTCAGTATATAGCTCAAAAATTAGATTAAGAGTTAGCATCAAGTATAAAGGATCAAGACATGATGTACATATGTACTGGAACCAATACCCCACAATGATTATACTCATTATGTATTGCAGAGATTTCCAAAAAAAACAAAACAAAAAGCAAAGTGTGTCAAGCCAGGCCTGGTGACTCATATCTGTAATTGCAGCTACCAAGGAAGCCATGGCAGGAGGGTCATAAATTCAAACCCTGCCTAGGCAATCTTTTGAGATCGTATCTGAAAATTAAAAGGACTGGGGATGCAACTTAGTGCTTCCTCGGTTCAATCCCCAGTACCCACCACCACTACCACCATCGCCAAAAGAGAGAAGAAGGAAAAAAAGATATAGTGTCACTAACTTCAGCCAGTTTCTCCCTCTTCTCCCCACATCACCAACTCTTTTATATTTGGCTTCTTACATTTTTTGTTAGGGAATCTTGCCTTCCTGGTTACATGTATTAACAGGTCTCATATTGCATTGGCTCTTCTTTTTTTTTTTTGCTACCAGGGATCGAACTCTAGACCTTGTGCTTGCGAAGCAGGCTGTGGAACTACTGAGCTAAATCCTGGCCCTTGACTCTTCTTTTTTTGCAGACCATATTGCCTTATTATATAGTACCCTATGCTCTGATGACTTTTCACATTTTCTGAGCACATAAAATAATTTGTCAATAAGAAATTATTATGTGTTTTGTTTCCCCAGCTGCATCCTTGTGAGCAAGGACTATTTCCTTGTCTTATTTTGAAATGCACACATGACTGTATGTATAGTCCAGAGTCCATAGTAAATGATTAAGATGAGATTAGTACTGGAATTTAAAAGCCCTGTAAATTTCCTACTCTTCTGAGGGAACTGAACATGGTAGACATATGGGTTGTGGATATCACACATTTTGTGGTTTCTTGTTGCATGACTAAATAATTTTGCTGGTGAATTAATAACATTTTGGGATGGTGGTGGTGGTTGGATCCATTTGTCTAAAAGAGACTAAATTATTGAATCCACTTTTGTAAAAGAGATCTTAAATTGTTGTAGACAACATTTTGTATCTTGCCAATTTTGAATTTTTGGATAATTTTTCACTCCTCAAAAACAGTTTGTTCTTCAGTGATTTCAGTGTAAGTCCTTTATGTGACATTCATTGTGAGGCTGCTGCAGTGAATGAGACAAATCCCATTCTTCCTGCTGCTCTGCAGAGCAAACTTCAGGCAGTATCTCATGCACAATCCAGAATGAGAGCATACAAAATCTTCTCAACTCTGCCCTCAGTTTGTGTTTTTGATTCACTGCCATCCCACAGATAATCTATACTTTGACTGAATTGTTTCAGTCGTTTCTTAAACTTAGCTCATGCCTCCCTGCCTCTGCTTTGTTTCCTAAAATGCTCAAACCTGCTCATTCTTCATAGCCTCATTTAAGCAAACCTTTTGGCATTGTGCTTTTCTCAACCCTTTATCTCTCTACCCTCCTATGATCCTTTGCTTTTTGAATTGTCAGTGTTAAGAGTTATTTGGGTCCTTTGTCTTCTCTTCCTGGATTATAAGGCTCCAATTTAAGAAAAATATGAAATTTATCTTTTTCCTCTCACTGCACTTAGCATTGTTTTAATGCCATCCCACATAAGCATAACAAACAAAACCACCATTTTAATTATATTAACTATGAAATATTTAGGAAGCAAGTGCTATTTTAACTAAGCTAAAGTTAAGGTGTTTTGTGGTGTAGGGGGTCAAAGGTCTGTGACATTTGACCCCCTCTTCCTTTTTCTTCCAAAGATCGTATAGCTAGAGTTTAGTGCTATTACAGAATCACAGGCTGGGGGAGGGGGTGTTTCTTTAATGGCTCACTGCCTTCTTCTTTCTTAAAGAAAGATCATAAACAAATGGTCTTAAACATATAAGTATTTCTATCCTGTTTCCAGAAAACCTTTAAAGAAGGAAACTACAGCTTTTCTTGATGTAATGTTTTCAGTTTTGTGTTGAAAACTTTACAGTAACCAAATGCTCAATCTCCTAATTAACAACAATTTTATGATTTCATTTTCTTTTATAAACATTAGCTGGAAATGACTTGTTTTCAGCCTTAGTTTGTATTTTCATGATACCCTGTTGAATGTGTGGAGTAATGGAAATTTATCTATTGTTAATTAGGAACCCTGGGTCTTCAGTCCAGCCCATAATATAATAGCTATGTTTGGTTTTTCCCAATACCGTCATGTCAGTTCTTGCTGCTAAAACCTATAGGGATTCCCTGTAATTTTTCAGAAGGAAATACCTAAAGTACCTGGTAATAACTACTGTGGAAAAAAGGGAATTTATGCATGCAAACAGCAGTTTTGGGGAACCAAAGGTGGGGGGAGATATTGATTGATCCCTGGGGTTGTGTAAGTTGCTTCTTCTCTTTGGCTAGTTAATAATATATCTAGTTCCAATTTTAGAATTCACTGTCAAATAATTTATTTATGTTCCCTTAGCTTTTATTTCATTTCTAGGGAAAATGTTATAGTTATTGATATAAGTAGTCTTTGGTCTTTTAAAATGGTCACATTTCCATTTGAAAAATATGCATGAGATCATTACACTGCTGTTATTTTCCTGACTCTGAAGAAAGGAACTTTTAAATAAATTAGTTATTGTCTTCTGCGTTATTGAGCATGTGGTCAGTTGTCATGTTCATACATCCAGATGATCAAAGTCTGAACTTCTGTCTAATTCTTCCCTGCTGTTAGGCTACCCTGTCATGATCAAGGCCTCAGCAGGTGGTGGTGGGAAAGGCATGCGCATCGCTTGGGATGATGAAGAGACCAGGTGAGAGGCTGTCCAAAATACACTTTTGATGAAAACTGCAGTTACCAGAGTTTTATTAAAGTGACAGGTAAACATATCCAAAGCATAATGGGGCAATTATAGTGACCATCTAATTTTTAATTTTTAAATGGGATAAAAATTGAAATTATTCAGAGACCTTCCTTATCTAAATTTTAATGATGACTGTTGTATTATAGAAAAATTTTTGTTTTTTTAAACAGTAACAAAAGATTTTCTTTTTGTTCTTAGTGTATTTTAAAAATAAGAATCTTTTTCTAGGCAAAAATTACTAACATTTGGCTCTTTAATTTGGTGTGGTGTCTAGAGAGTTGAACCAAGTATATTTCATTGAGAGTTTATATGTTACCTCAATATGTATTTGTTTTCCTTTGTGACAAAATTATCTCCGTAGAGGTAGTCCATCACTTTGATAATTTTTTAGTATGAAATTCATTCTCTTCTTTCTGGGTTTGAAATTGCTTCATGTCCCTTATATATATGCCTTTTGTTGTAAATTTGGAACATTTCTTTTTTACTAGTTTCAGAAATCAGAAGTAATGTTTAAACAAAAGAAACCTTTTACTGCAATGCTTTGATAGCATTATAGCTATTAGAAAGTAATTGTTCAACCAATTGCCTGACATAAGCAAGTTTTAAGGCACTCTATCTGGTTTGTATTTTTTATTTTTAGATTTGTTAGTGGGAGAGATTTGTGTCAGTTTTAGGGATTGGGGTTGAAAAATCACAGAGTTATTATTTTATTATTAGTCCTACTCTTCCACTTGGAAGTAATCTGGTCTTCCAAATGGTTAATCCTACTTTCTTTTGTTTTCCTTATTTCCTTCCACATTCAATTCTCTCTTAAATCTCATAGGAACTAAAATCTGGAGTAGTCTGAAAGTCATCTTCTAGTACAGTGATATCCAAGACTTACTTAGAAATTAGCTTCTACAGTGAGAGGGTAAGGTGAAAATCTACTGGAGACAGAATATTCTTCATTCAGACTTATGGAAAGGTACCGCGTTGGGGACTTGCACCGACACTTTTAACTGTATAAGAACACTGGATTACAGAACCATTGTTTCTTTGATTGACATCAGGGAAGGTACTTGGCTTATGTTGTGAGGCAGTGGTCTTTAAACTCTAGCCTCTTTCACACTGGTACTGGTACCAGATACTGACTGAGGTAACAATAGGGTCTCTTCTCCTATCTTAATGCCATGTCAGGAAGAAGAAACACATTGTATGGGCTGGCAGTAATTGTTGAGAGCCTATTTGATAGGCACTGTTTTAGTTAGGTTTTAAGGAAATAGCAATGAACAAAACCAGAAAATAATCCATTTCTTCATATATTTTATGTGCTTAATCAAGGGTTCTTACCTTGAAATTAAGGGAAGGTATTCATGAAGATAGACAGGTTTTTAAAAGCACATATTTGTTTTACTAGACACTACCTGGAATTTAGTGTTCCCTCCAGTGTAGCAATAAGCCAGAGTAATAGAAGCATCTCTGAAACTTTTCACCACAAGGAAATCACATGCATTTTCTTATCCCATTATGGTGTCACAGAGACTGCTTAGTTATAGTGATTTTCAAACCCATTGGTGGAGCTTATTATTTAATAAAGACCTGCATGTGCTATACCCTAAATGTTTAAGAATATTTTGATATGTATATTAGAGTATACTTTGTTTCCTATGCAGTCCTTTGCATTTTAAATTATTATTATTTTAATTATTATTATTAATAGTAGTAGTATTACTACTACTACTACGAGTATTTGTATTGCTAGGAATTGAACTCAGAACTTTGCTCTTGCTCATGCTAGGTAAGTACTCTACCCTCAGCCTGCTTATTATTATTAGGCTTTTAAGAAACAGGATTTCATTTCGTTCCCTAGACTAGCCCTGAACTCCTGGGCTCAATCGATCTTCCTGCCTCAGCCTTCTTTGTAGTTGGGACTGCAGGCAGATGTCACTATGCCTGGTAACACCGTGCATTTTATAACACTTCACACCTTACTTTGATAAGAAGTTCCTTATGCTGTATCATTCTGCAAAAGATATTTATGGCATAAAAAAGATCGCTAAATTCTGTTCTGGTAGCAGGAGCCAAACAGTGAACAACAACAACAAAAATGATATGCTCTTGGCCCGGGATTTAGCTCAGTGGTTTCGCTGCCTGCTGTGCAAGCGCAGGGACTCGAGTTCGATCCCTGGTACCAAAAAAAAGGATATACTCTCATGGAAAGTGAGTAGTATAAGAAAAATAAGAAAGCCGGGGATTTAGCTCAGTGGTTCCGTTGCCTCCCTCGCAAGTGCAAGGACCTGAGTTCGATCCCTGGTACCAAAAAAAAAAAAAAAAAAAAGAAGTTGCTCTATATCCCTGTTTACCTGGAAAATCGAAACTGCAGAAAAGTTGAGATAACAGTCCAGCAAACACTGACTTGTCTGTTAATGTTGTGCCGCGACTCATGCACTCCTTCCATCCTTCCCTCCCTCTCTCCTGGAGGAAGAAAGCAATTTTTGTATAATCCCAAACATCTTAGTATTTTTTGATGCAGTGTAAAATTTAATAGCCATTAATTACTTTGCCTCTTATCCTAGGGGTGTCTGCCTCTTAATAACATTTTCCCCCCTCAGTTTTTTCAGGGAAGTAGCATCTTCAACATGTCTTAAAATCTTTAAAGTGTTGAAAAGATTTTAAACGGATGTCTGATGTTGTATAATAGAGAATAGAACCACCAATGTTATTGAACGTGGAATTTGAAATTTTCTTAATAATCACTGGTTTCTTTTCCATATCGAGTTTCTCATGGAATGTATGACATGAGTGGAATTAATTGTGCCTCCATGTTTGAATATCCCCACCAGAGTTTAGGCACTGTAAGAGCAGTTTCTGTTTTATATTGTATTCCTACTACCTTGGTGATCAGTAATTACTTACTGATTGAATGTAAAATTAAATGCAAAAAAGATGTTCTTTTTATTTTTTGGCATTGGAGATTAAACCCAGGGCCTTGTACATGCTGAACATGTGCTTTACCACTTAACTATGCCCCTGGCCCCAAGGATGTGAATACATTTTTCTTTAGTTCCAAAATATATCCATGATGCCTTCAAAGATGGTACTTATTTTGGTGACTTATTTTTTTTTTTTACTTTGGCTTTCTTGGTTTAAAAACAAAATGAAAGCTCTCAATTGTTACAAGAAGAGACAAACTATAAGGTGCTGTTTTCTCTTTGTGAATTATAGTGTCTCATCTACTATAAAGTTGGTTATGTTGTACTGAAAACAATGATTCATTGTGCTTCTGGTTTCTTTGAAGTGTGCACTCTCCTGAGATCTAAACTCCATTTCCCTAAATCAAAGATGTAAAAGTCATAATAGAAAGACTGAGAAAACCTAATACCTTTTCTCCCACAGAGCAGAAATTGGAAAATTTTAAATCACATTTTGAAATTTGTCTTCTAGTCAGTATTTACCTACAGTCTTATATGTTTAAAGAATGAAAACAAGCATATGAGATAGTTATTTTAATATTCCCAGATGGATTGTTTACAAATGAAATGATTAGAAAAACTTGATTTTAACATTTTATGTTAAATACAAGTATTTAACCTGAAGACAAACTGTCTATTAGAAGTAAAAGGAATTATATTTTATATTCTAAATATATCAATGAGTGGACAGTAATTAGCAGTTTAGGTAAGTTTGAGTTTTTAACAGACTGGCCCAATAAACCCATTTTATTGAAACAGCATATTTTAATACAAATGATTTAAATTATTGTTAATTTAGAAATAAAATATAGAAAGCAGTAATTAAATCTGTATTTCTGTTTGCAAAAATTGTTCTTTGCTCTTTTAATTATTAATTTGAACAATCTTAAAGAAGCTAAAATTGTAATTGCCTGTGTGAGTGTGGGAATTAGTGTATTTCCAAGTATGCATCTAAAATATCAGCCCTGCTTTTCACAGTCTTCCTATTGTTTCCTCAGTCTTGATGACGTCATGTGTTCAGTCACGCAGCTGAATGGCATAGACGATAGTTCTGCACCACTGTGTAGTTGGCCAGACTCTTTGCCCTTTTATTCCTCACTGGGTCTGGGGATCAAACCTTGAGCAAGATGCTCTGCTACTGAGCTACAGCCCCAGCCCTGACCCTGCACACTTTTGTTTATGTCTTCTAACTTCTGGGTCAAATGGATATGTGTTTTCATATTTTCTTTGTTAGTGGAATTAAGGTATAATAAGGCTGAAGAAATAAAATTAGCTGAGGGCCGGGGATTTAGCTCAGGGGTTTCACTGCCTGCTGCACAAGCGCAAGGACCCGAGTTCGATCCCTGGTACGAAAAACAAACAAACAAAAAAGAAATAAAATTAGCCAGATGTGGTAGTATAACACCTGGGAGGCTGAGGCAGGAGGAGCACAACTTCAAGGCTGACCTAGGTAACACACACACACACACACACACACACACACACACACACACACATCTGTATATATATGTGATATGGCCTGGGGATGAAGCTTGGGGGTAGAACACCCACCCCACAGTTCTTTCCCCAGTACCACATACCCACGTGCACACCCACACCCACACCAACAAGTGTTATTAAATGCTCTGTGTAATTGAAGAACATCTTGTGCTTAACAGTTGGTGAAATAAGTGCCAGTATTTGTTTCAACATGTTTAATCCTTGTTTATAGTAGCACAACACATAATAGCTAAATTTTGGAAATGGCATATATTACTATTAACGGATGAATAGATAAAGAAAATAGATATATATACACAGTGGAATACTACTCATTCCTAAAGAAGCATAAGCTTGAGTCATTTGTAGAATAATGGATGGATCTTGAGACCATAATGCTAAGTGAGATAAATCAACACAGAAGGTAAATATCCAGTGGTTTCTGTTGTGTGATAAACCAAAATGTGAATAATTTAAAGAGCAAAATAAAGGAGAAATGGTAGGAAACGGGGGTGGGTAGACTTTTTGGAGATGGGAAGGGGATCTGGAAAGGACAGAAGGAAGGGAAGGGGGAGTAAAAACAACCAAGATGTGATATGCATGTGCACCCATTCTCCAGAACAAGTTAACTATTAGGGACCACACGCATATACTAATAAAAAATAAACCTATTAAAAACACTAAGAAAAAAGAAAAGGGAAGTTAAATAACTCCAGGTCACAGAGCTTAATAAGTGGAAGAGTTGAGGCTTAACCAAAGTTGAGTTAGTTTTCAAGCATTGCATTTTTTACTGCTGTGTTCTGAAGTAATCTGAAATATACTTGATCTTAGCCAAAAGGCTGAGAAGTAATTGAAGTAAGCTGAAATAAATACTTAAGTGTCTTGGTTTTCTTTTTAACGAGGACTGTATTTTGTTAGTCTTTACCACTCTTCCTTTTTACTTTACAGGGATGGTTTTAGGTTTTCATCTCAAGAAGCTGCTTCTAGTTTTGGCGATGACAGACTGCTAATAGAAAAATTTATTGATAACCCTCGTCATATAGAAATTCAGGTCTGTACATTTTAAGATGCTTCTGATTATTATTTTATAGGCTCATACCCTCAGGTTTGTTTGCTTGCTACTGATCAAATCAAAAGAGTCCATTAGTTTTTTTAAAAAAGGAAAAAAGGATTTATTCAAATCTAGCTCCAAGGAGGTGGAGGGGCCTGTCTGCCTCAAATCACCATCTCACCTTGTACAGATGTGTTAGGGTCTTATATAGCAAGGAACAGTGTGAGACAAGACATGAGACTGTAGAAGTGTGCAGGCTGTTCCTTCCTGGACTCAGACCTCTCTCTCCCTTACCTAAGAAAATGAGGCTGTACTTGACCTACTTGTGCCAGCATCTGCATATTCTGTCCACTCCTCTGGACTGACAAGGAGGAAGCTGTTTCTGCCCTAAGCCTGAGGAAGTTTGGAAGTTAAGTGGCCTGAAGCCACTTAGCTCTAAAGGAAAGAAAAATCTATGAAGTTCCATTATGACTTTTAAGCAGTATCATTTATTTACTGTCATTGGAAACATCCCTTCTATTTAGAATGATTTTGAATTATTTCAGTAAGTTTAAATAAGTGTAAAATAAAGTGATCACCTGCTTTTGAAATTTGGTATAATTCTTGTCAAACAGTACTAGGATGATGGTTGGGATGGAAATGATGTAAAAATCAGTCTCCAAAAAGAAACAGTTCCACATTGTCTGTCCAGGTGAAGGATATTTTCGGCCTATAGAATCATTCAGTCTCTTTCTGAGATTGGGCCATTTTGGGGGCATTTTTTACAAGACAAAAGAGTCCTGTATAATTTCAGTTCACCAAAAGTCTGTTGTGACAGGTGTTCTGCTAGGAGGTGGTTATATAGAGTTGGCTAAATAATTTCTTCTGTTCGTATTGATTTAGCTAGTTGTTAAAATAGCTGTGGGATGGGCCGGGGATTTAGGTCAGTGGTTCCGGCGCCTGCCTTGCAAGTGCAAGGTCCCGAGTTCGAACTCCGGTACCAAAACAAAACAAAACAAAAATAGCTGTGGGAGTGTGGATTTCAACCAAACAAAACAAGGAAAAAAACTATACTGAAGTTTCTTTTAGTCAGAAATACCTTTGTGGTAATTTTACACATTGTGACTATGAATTGATAAAAGATGAACATCCAGTTAGTAACCCTTGAGTTTTAAGTATATTTTAAAATCTAACTTGGTGTGGATAGAGAACCAGAGAAGTAAATGAAAAAAACTATTATTTGCTGATATTGTCCCTTCTGTGGGGACATTATTTATGAGTAGAAAATCTTTCTGTATAACCCCAAATTTTTCAGAGTGGAAAAAAATGTTGATAGTTTTAAACATTGAATAAAAGATGCTTCCTTCTAGGGCTAGCAGGTGTTGTTTTATATTTTTTTGTTTTTAGATTTTCTACATTGAGATATTGCATTTATAGTGAAATTTACAAATTGTGTATAATTCAATAAAAACTTTATATGCACATGTGTAAATGTGTAACAACCATCCAAGTGTAGATTTGAAACATTTCTAATAAACCAAAGATTCTTTCATAACACTTTCCAATTAGTCTTTCTCCTTGGCTAGTGTGAATAACAGCTGGTCTGACAGCTAACATCATAGAGTGGTGTTTTCTGGTTGCTTTTTCAGGTGCTAGGTATCAAACCCAGGACTTCTGTGTTTTGGGTAAGTGCTCTACCACTGAGCTGCATCCCCAGCTCCACAGTTAGTTTTTGTCTATTCTTAAACTCCTTACAGGGCTGGGGATATAGCTGAATGGTAGCCTTGCTTAGTATGCACAAGGTTCTGGGCTCAGTCCTCATCACCACACATAAAACAAACCTTATATAAATGGAATCATTCAATATATACTTGTTTGTGTTTTTTTCATGCAACATCATATCACTGAAATTCTTCCATGAAGGTTGGCATTATCATTTGCTTTTAAAAAAATGTTCTGTGTTGTCTCATTGTTTGAATAACCCTTAATTTATTCATTTTGTTGTGTAGGTCATTGGGTTCTTCTCATTATTTTGATATTAGGAATAAATATTTTTAATATATTGAGAGCTATAGTTGGGTTACATGGTAAGATTATGTTTAATTTTAGTAGAGGCTGTGGTTGTAGTAATACATACTTTCAGCAACATATATGAGAGTTTCCATTGCAGCTTTCCTTTTCAATACTTGGTAATCTCAGTTTTTAAAAATGCATAGCCATTTTGTTGAACATGTGACAGCATCTGTTAAACTTAGATTTTCCTGATGAGTATTCATGTTAAAATAGAGTTTTATTGGAGTCTAACTTAAGTACACTTTGTACATCCAGATTAAGAGCTTTGTTTTTTTAGGTATTATATGTAGGTCTGTTACTCTTCTTGAATGAAAATTTTGTTTGGTATGAGATAGGATCAGAGTTTTTCTGTTTAGATATCCAGCTTGCCAGCATCATTTATTGTGGCAGCCATTTGTTATAATTTAAATATGACTTGGTCATTCACTTAATTATTTTGGTTTTAAAAGAAGCCTAGAAATCTGATACTGTGAACGTTCCAAATTCATTGTTTTTTTCCAGATAGTTTTGGCTCTTTTGTGGTTCCTTGATTTTTTCTGTGTGAATTTTAGATGTTACTATCAACCTACTTCCCTTTTTTCCATGTGGGATGTGGATTCAGGTTGATTGAATCTAGAGGCTATTCTGTGGAGAACTGACATTTTAACAAAATTGAATTTCCTAATCCATGGTAGGTCTTCCTTAGTCCTTCTCAGTATTGTTTTGATATAGTTGTTTGAGTACTGTTTTGAGTATAGAGGTTTTTCATTCAGTTTATTCCTAGATTTATTTATGACTGCATGCTGGGGACTGAACTCAAGGGAGTACTGAGCTACATCACTAGCCCTTTATATTTTTTAGATTTTGAGGCAGTTTTGCTTAGGTGCCCAGGTTAGCCTCCAACATGTGGTTCTTCTGCCTCAGTTCCCCAAGTAGCTGGGAATATAGGTGTGTGACACCATGCCTGGCTTAATCCTAGGAATTTGATAATTTTTGATACTATTATAAGTGTTTTCATTTTCTAAATTTCATTTCTCTGTTGTGTATTGTATATGTATAGAAATACAGTTGATTTTTGAGCATTAATCTTGAATCTGGTGTTTCTGCTAAAATTCACTTTTAAATTTTGTGTGCTTTAGTTATCTTTTGATGAGTAAAAAAACCCCTCAAAATGCAGTGATGTAAAGCATTTGTTCAGGCTACAAGGAGACTGCTCATGTTAATGTTTAGATATCTGAGTTTCCTAATAGAGCACGAGGTCCTTGAGGGCATAGACTAAGTCTTACTTCTTTGCTGTTCCCAGCAACCAAGCCTTTGTCTTTCATATTACTCATAGTCAATAAATGCTTGTTAGTTTGTGTAAAGTAATTACTTGTCTACATCAGTCTTTTGGTTTATTTTAATTAGCCGCAGCCTATAGCTTGGATGGTATTTTTAAACATAGGTGAAAATGACTCCCAGGAGTTTGACGGGACAAAACATATGTTTCTCATATCCAATGTATAATTGGAAGTTTATTACTTACTTATTTTTCTTCAGTTTCCACCATTTATATTGAAGAATTTGTGCACATGATAAGGATATTCTGCAAAAAAACAAGCTTTTACCTCTTCTCTGAGTCCCCTGCGTTTTGTCCCTAGATGAATACACTGTTACTGTTTATTGAATGATCATCCAGTGTCTCTTAAGAAAATATGGGTATATCACTTGTTTTTTACATGAGCTGTCACATACTGTGCCCTTTCTCATACTGAAACTGTGCACTGACAGTGTGAATACTACTCTGTTTATATCCTCATGTCCAGTGTTTCTCAACACGGGAACTCCTGGCATTTCCTGGGCTGGGCTTAGGATTGCATTATGTGAACCAGTCTGTTCTGGAGCTTTATTTAAGAAGTAAAATAGCTTGGAATTTTAAAAATATATATGTTTAGCATATATATATGTATATATATATATACATATACATATATATATATATATATATATATATAGCTGTCTTTAAAAAGAAACATTATAGTAAATGGGAAAAAGCTGAAAAAAGGTGAAAGCATTTCCTCTAAAATCAAGAATAAGACAAGATGTCCATACTCACCAGTCCTACTCAATATAGTACTGTACTTGGAATTTTAGCCAGAGCAATTTTAAGCAAGAGAAAGGATAAATGGGAAAGGAAGAAGCCAATTATCTTTATTTGTACACAATATGATTCTATACTTAAAATCCAAAAAAAATTTTAGAGTTCATACGGAAATTCAGCAAAGTAGCAGAATACAAAATCAACATTATAAAAGTCAATAGTTTTTCTAAAAAAACGCAGTAGCTGGGCTGGGGATTTAACCCAGTGGTGCCACCACTGCCTCACATGCGCAAGGTCCTGAGTTCTATCCCAGGTACCAAAAAACCAAACAAACTAGTAGCTGATTTTCTAAAAATCTGCGGTGAGCTAGCTGAGAAAGAAATCAGGAAAACAATTCCATTTATAATTGCTTAAAAAAAAAAACCCTAGGACTTGTTTGGGATAAAAAAAACCCTCTACAATTAAAATTATAGAGCACTGAAGAAAGAAATTAAAGATACTAGAAGATGGAAAGACTTTCCACATTTACTTATTGGCAAATTAATATTGTTAAAATGTCCATATTAGTGAAAGTAATCTGTAGATTCAGTACAATCCCCGATCCAAATCCCAGTGACATTCTTCAAGAACTAGAAAAAACAATCCTAGTTTTCATATGGAAACACAAAAGACCCACAATAGCAAAAGCAATCCTAAAGAAAAAGCAAGGCTGGAGGCATTACAATTTCAAATTATACTGCAAAGCCATAGTTAACGAACCAGCATGTTACTGGCACAAAAACAGACACATAGACCAATGGAATAGAATAGAAGACATGGTAGCTATCTGATTCTTGACAAAGGGATCAAAAACATGTTGGAGAAAAAGCCTCTTTAACAAATGATGCTGGGAAAGCTGGATATCCATATGTAGAAGATTGAAACCAGATCCCTATCTCTCACTCTATAGAAAAAAATCAATTCAAAATAGATCAAAGACCTAGATTTAAGACCCGAAACACTGAAAATGCTAGAAGAAAACAGGGGAAATACTTGAAGTCATATGCACAATCATGAAGACTTCCTGAATAGGACTTCACTAGCACAGAAAATAGTAGCAAGCATCAACAAATGGGACCACATCAAATTGAAAGTTTCTACACAGCAAAGGAAATAACCAAGAGTGGAGAGACAGCCTAGAAAGAAAATATTTGCCAGGTACTCTTCCAACAGAGGATTAATATCTAGAAGGTATAAGGAACTCTTTAACACCAAAAAAAAAAAAAAAAAAAAAAAAAACCAACTAAAAAACAAAACAAAACAAGAAAAATAGCTCTATCAATAAAATGTACATGAAACTCTTTCCCTCAAAAAAAATTTTTTTTGGAAGCTAGTCCCAGCACCCAGAGGGAGGCTCCCCCGCCACCATTCCATGCTCCTGGGGTGGAGAGGTTGGGCCAGTCCCAGCACCCAGAGGGAGGCTCCCCTACCGCCATTCCACACTCCTAGGGCGGAGAAGGTGAGCTGCTCTGGCGCCAGAAGCACCCCCCCCACCCCCGCCCTGTGGAAATGAGAAGACACGTAAACAAGCCTCAAAAACAGACTTCCAGATCACCTGTTAGCAACCCCAAAGGGAAACGAGATGCAACAATGTGATAACCACCTGGACTCTCTGAACTGGCAACAAAAGAGGATCTGGGAAAAATGAAATCAGAAATAATTACTCAAATAACAGCAAAGGTTGTGCTCATAGTGCAAGACATGATTAATAAATCTAGAGAGGACACAGATAAAAAAAATAGAGGATCTGAGGAACATGATGGAATCCCAACAAAGGAAACAGTGGAATCCATAAAGCAGATGCAAACAGATTTCCAGGAGATTAAAAACTCCATTAAAAGTCTGCACAGCAGAATGAACCAATGTGAGGATAGAATTTCACATAGATAAGATGGCAATTAGTGATCAGGAAAAGAAAAATTGCTTTAAAATTGTAAGGGAACATGAGAAATCAATCCAGCAGCTGCTAGATGATGCAAAGAAGAATAACGTAAGACTGATTGGAGTCAGTGAAGAAAGAGGAGAGCGTGCAGATGACATGAAAAAACTGTTCACAGAAGTGATGGCAGAAAACTTCCCAAGCAGGGGAAAAGAACTTGACATACAGATAAGTGAGGCATATAGGACTCCAGCTAGCCTTGATCAAAAAAAATGTACACATAGGCATATAATAGTTAGGATTCCAGAAATCCAACAGAAGAACAAAATTCTACAAGCAGTGAGAGAAAAGAAACAAATCACATACAAAGGAAAGCCCATCAGAATCACAGCAGACTTCTCAGTGCAAACCCTCAAGGCAAGAAGAGCTTGGAGTGATGTATTTCAAGCCCTAAAGGAAAACAGCCTCCAACCCAGATTGATGTACCCTGCAAAAGTATCTTTCAAAATTGATGGAGAAATAAGATACTTTCATGATAAAGAGCACCTCAGGTACTTCATGAATACCAAACCAGCATTCCAAAAATTTTTAGATATTATCCTAGGAAAAGTCAATGAGGATCACAACCCCAGGAAGCCCAGCAGAATGAATCCATTGGGCGTGACAAATTAAACGCAAAGGGGGAGAATCCAACAAAAAGAAAAAGTCATGACAAGGCTTTTAAAACTTTTAACTTCATCTCCCTAATGAGTGTATAATTCAATCTTGTTATTGTATTGATTAGTATTTTTCTGATTCTAGAGCTGCACACCTTTCCTTGTGCTGTACTGGCTATTTATTATCTTCTTATGTCTACTTTTTAATTGGGTTGTCTATTAATGAGCTTTAAGAGTTCTTTATATATTCTGGTCATAGGTTATATGCATTGTAAATATGGTCTGTTTAAGGACTACTTTTCATTTTAATGATGTCATTTAAACTTCTAAATGTTGATGGAATCTCATTTATCAATTTTTTTCTTTTATACATCATGTTTTTTGTATCCAGGGTAGTTCTTGCCTACCCTAAATTCATAAACATTTTCCCATATAATTTCTTCTTAAAGTTTTATACTTTTAGGCTTTCATATTTAGGTTCATAGATCCCTTCAAGTTATTTTTATGTATGGAAATAAAGGGTGGAGGTTAATTTTTTATATATGGATACCAGGTGTTCTAGTGCCATTTGCTGAAAACACTATCTTTTCCTCAGCTCTTGAATTGAGTTTATATTCTATAAAATGTTAATGTTAAATAATCTTTCAAAACTCAGTAGACCATATATGTGTGGTTCTATTTCTAGATTCTCTGTTTTATTCCAATGATCTATATGTCTTTCCTTACACCAACACTGTCTTGATTACTGTAGCTTTAGAAGAAGTCTTAAAATTAGGTACTAAACGTCTTCCCCAACACTGTTTTTTTTTTTTTTTTTAACTTTTCTAGGTCCTTTGTACTCCTACATAACTTTTAAATTTCAATATCCAATTCTTCATTTATAGCAAGTATAATATAGACCTGAATTTTTATATATACCTTGCGTTTTCTAATGCTGCTAAATTCATATACAAGTTCTAGGGGCTCCTAGAGATTTCTTAGTATTTTCTCTGTAGATGATCATTTCATCTACATATAAAGAGTTTGCTTCTACCTTGCCAATCCTATCCTAATTGTGTCATTTTATTGCCAGACTATTTTGGTTTGGGCCTATGTTTCAAAGTTTAATGGACAGATAAAGAGTAAGCATATCTGCCCATGTTCCCCACCTTAAGGAGAAAGCATTGTATCTTCTCCATTCATATAAGGCGTTCTTGCTGGAAGTATAGAGTACATGTCTTTAATCTGTTGAGAAGGTTCTGTTCTGCTTCTAGTCTCCTGATAGCTTTTACCCTGAACAGCTGTGGAAATTAGTCCAATACTTTTTCTCCAGCTAGTGTCAGGATCATATAGCTTTTTCCTTTCCTCTGTTAAAATGATGACTTTTGGGGGTGGATCTTCCGATGCTGAACCAACACTGCCATCCCTATAACAAAACCGCTTTCTACATCCTGCCAGATCTGACTTCTAATAGTTTATTTTGTTAAAGAAATTTCTATCTATGTTCATACTTTTTCTTCTATTATCTTTATCCAATTTTAGGATTAGCACAATGTTGAGTTCCTAAAATGAGGGGAGAAGTTTTCCTTTTTTTTTTCTGCTTTAAATGTTTGATATAATTTATCAGTTAAAATGTATATGATCCTGTTGTTGTCATATAGGTAGGTTTTCAAGCTAGGAATACACTTTCTTTAATAGGTGCTATTCAAATTTTATATTTCCTCCAGAGTTAGTTTCATTAATTTGTCTTCCAAGGTACTTCTTAGAAGTTGTCAAATTTATTTCAAAACAGATTTTTGAAATATGCTTTCTATTCCTTTTAAATTCTGTAAAATCTGTGGTAATGTCTCCTAGGTCTTGATATTTTAATTTTAAAAATGGATAATTGAGGGCCAGGGATTTAGTTCAGTGGTTTTGCCACCTGCTGTACAAGCACAAGGACCCGAGTTCAATCCCTGGTACCAAAAAAAAAAAAAAAAATGGATAATTGATATTGTGTAATAGGAAGTGAAGGTCTAAAGGAGCAGGGGAAGTGGGAGGGATAGGGGAAAGGAAAGAAGGGAAAAGAAAAGATATGAGAAAAGGAAAAAAATGGAAACAAAATCTTTGCAAATAGGGAAGGGTGGAGGGGTTGAAGGGAGGGCAGGGGAAGGGGAAAAAATAAGAAAAAAAATTTGTTTTTGGGTACTGGGGATCAAACTTAGGACCTTGTGCTTTCTAGGCAGGCGGTGGATCCTCAAATATTTTTGATAAAGGTGTTTATTGAATTCTGGGTTGTAAATATCAAGTTTTCCTTTATGAAAATCAATCTAAAAAATGTTTTGAGAGGTGCCTATGTTCAGTGAGGTTTGAATATTAAAAACCAAGAGAGAATGCATTGAGAAAATGTTATCTGGGCATGACTCAGTGGGGGTGGCAGGTTTTTTGGGGTTTTTTCCAAATGGTACTATTTTCTCAGGTTTTAAGTGATAAACATGGAAATGCTTTGTGGCTTAATGAAAGAGAATGCTCAGTTCAGAGAAGAAATCAGAAGGTGGTGGAGGAAGCACCAAGGTAAGAAGAATGATTATAAAATAATGCCTTGCTTTAGCTGGGCGTAGTGCCATACGCCTGTAGTCCCATCACTCTGGGAAACTGAGGCAGAAGGATCACTAGTTCAAGCCCAACCTCAGCGATTTAGTGAGACATTGTCTCAAAAACAAGCAAGACAAAGAAACTTGCTTTTTTATGTGTTATCTAGATTTACTTTTCATTTTATTAACCAAATATTATTTAATATTAATTTTGACTAAGTTTTTACAAATAAGAATTTTTTCTTGATAGTCCTCCTAGTGCATAAAAATGAGAGAATACTTGAAAAAGAAGTGGGTTTTTATTAGAAGAGAAAGTTGTGTAAGCAACTAACTCATACTTTTACAGCCTTCTAGGTGGTATAAATTACTGATGTTTCATGGAATTTTCAAAATTTACACCTTCAGGTTCTCATGTTGGTGAAGGTTTCCTAACATTCTTCCTGAATTTTTCCTTCCATGAAATGACTTCTGGGGCATAGTTCTTAAAAAATTTTTGATTTATTACAGCCTCTTTGGGTTCTTTTCTAGGCCACTTTTCATGTTTTGCGTAGCAGTTTTGTGGAGCCTCATTTCTAAGTTGATGCTGGGTTGGTATTTGTGTATATTCTGATATTCTTAAAAGCCACTAGTTGAGTTTGCATAGTTATTTTGAATTACCAGGCACTAAACAGTATATCCAGTTATAGTTTTAGTCAGATAACCAGCATGCCTTAATATAATGTGTGTATAGTAGGTGTGAATATGAGTGAATTTTTAATCACAGGGCAATAGTAAAAATTAAACTATTTCAGTTATATTAGTGTAAATAATTATGGTATGGTATAGTAGTTTTTAAGACATAGTCCCCAAGTCCTGTGACATTTTTCTCATTGAATGATGAAGGGAAGGATCTGCGTCACCTTCACTCGATTCTTTGTCCTGTCATTACTTGACCAATAAAGTATATAGATGTAGTGCTGTACAAATTTCCAGCCTGAATCTCATAAAAATCCCAGCTTCCCCTCGTCCCTTGGAATGCTCACTCTTAAAAATCAGCCTCCACTGCAGCCTACGTGGGCCTGGCACTGGGACATAGGGAAGGGAGAGGAAAAGGCAAAGGAATGCTCTCCCTGTGCCCTCGCCCCCTTGGGACTTTAGTAAGGGTCCTGGAAGCTGCAGCCTTGATTACTTAGCATCAGTCTTCAGTTAGGCCTTCAGCTAGGGAGGCTTGGAAATGCCTTTTTTCCTTTAGTGACTGATTACAAGCTGAGCTAAAATTCTAGGAGTCTTTTGCAACTTTGTGTTTTCTTGTCTACCTTATCACTTCCAATTCAATTAACTTTCTCTTAAAAAACAAAATGAAACTTATTCAGGTCTTATCAGGGATAGGAATCTTTCGCAGACTGGAAACTTTGATTTATGATTTTTGTTTCTTCTCTTTCTTTAGAAATGGAAGTTTCTCATATGAACATCTCATTTATTAACTTAAAAAAGAGGAAAATTTCAAGCAGTAGGAAGCAAAATTTTTGAAAAAAAATAAACCCAGGGATAATCATTAACAAAAGCTTGATATTTATCTGTGTACTATAAAATGTTCAAAAAAGGGCCTAAGTAGTTTTCAGCTCTGAGAGGAAGAATTTACCACTGTGCTTTGAGGGTAATGCTTAGGTTCCTATTGTCTCTACACCTCACTATTTAGGGTTTATTGTAAGGAAAAGGATAACTTGCTCAACAGCACTGAAATTCTCCAAATTCTATGATATTAATATTTAGTTGGGTTGTTTCTTTTGGTTACATTAGTTCTGCCAGCCAGTTATTGAAATGCCATTGAAATCTATATTCATTAGGTTAATGCAGAACTATGAATTATGAGTCAAATTTAAGGCACCTGAGCCCATTGCTTAATCCTAACATTACCAAAACGAGGACAGCATGAAGTACAGTATATATCCCACTTGTGATAATATTGCCATCTCCACCCCAACTAAATGAATCTATTAAGGCTTTAGATATAACTATCAGTTCATATAAATTGAAATATAATACAAGGTTAAAAGATTAAAAGACATATGGGCAACCAGGAGGCATGGTTGTGCACATCTATAATCCCAGCTACTGGGTAGGCTGAGGAAGGATGATTGAAAGTTCAAGCCTAGCCTGGACAACTTAGTGGCTTAGTGAGACTCTGTCTCAGAATAAAAAATAAAATGGGCTGGGGGATTAAGCTCAGTGAATGGGCCATGGGTTTGCTCCCCACTATGTGTATACACACACACACACGCACACCCCACATGGAGTGGCATGTAGCTGAACCCAGAACGTGAGGAATGAGACAAGAAAATGACCAGGTCCTTAGTCAAAAAGGGGGAGGGAGCATTATAAATTAAAAGAAGCTTAAACTACAAGAAGTCAAAGAGATCTTCTGTATAAAGATATTTATGAGGTAATCAAGGAAATTTGAATACCAGCTGGTTATTAGTTAAATACTGACTGTTAAGGAATGGTTAGTTTTTAAAATGTCATTGTGTTACAAAACAATTCTTATCTCTTAGAAATGGGAGTTTTTATAGATAGAAGGATACGTAATTTGAGATTTGTTTTAAAAAAGAAGTGGGTATGGTAGAGAGCTGGGCATGTAGCGTAGGTAAAACAAGAAAGTTTATATATCAGTAATTATTACATACTGGAGACAGGTACATACATGTTCTTTACACTTTTCCATAGTAAACATTTAGACCTTGTCACCTAAATCTTATTTGAGAATAACATTAATCTATGAATCTTACTTGGAAATAACATTAGTCAGATTTGGAGAAACAAACCTGAAATTGCAGGTTATTTGATAATCATTTTTTCAGGGTTTTAAAAAATCATTTTAGTTTTACTTGCCTGCTGGAAGGTGATTTTGATATTTTGAAACAAAGTTATTAGGGTTTATTAGATGTACAGTCAGTTCATCTTATTTGTAGCAGTTATGTTCTATCAAGACATAATGAACACTGCATTAGCAAATACTGCTCTGTTATTCCTAGGGGAAATACAGGGTTAGGATTCTGCAAGCCTTTGGTCATAACATTTTTATGTAACGTGTGACATTTTACATTTTATGCAACTGATCAGTACATAACCTTGTTTTTGTTTTTGGAACCGGGGATTGAACTCGGGTCCTTGTGCTTGCGCAGCAGGTGGTGAAACCACTGAGCTAAATCCCTGGCCCCAACATGACCTTGTTTTAAGTATGTTTCCATTGAAAGGCACCCCATTTAATATATGTCATTGATTTTAACATTGAGCTCCCAGTCTAGGCTGACAAGACCATAACACCTGGCTTAATGAAGCTTATCTCACACATAGGTTTTCTCTGTGAGGCAGTTCATAGCCTTTCTGCTCTTAGGAACACTGATGGCATATAAGCACAGTACTCAGGGGCCATTTTAAACAGTGGAATCACCAAAATAAGAACAAAAGGGACACTAAATAGACTTTGAAAAGGACACTGGTTGAGTACGAGCAGTGAAATAAGGCAGAGTGTTGTCTTGTTCATCCTTAGCATCCTAATAGCCTCAAAGTTTTCCTCTGTGTGGCTCACAATGACCAATAAGGGCTGAATTTGAGATTAGAAATAAATGTTAGCAATTAGGTAAATTTGCAGATACGGATTCAGGAATAATGAGGGTTCAATGTACATGTCAATTTCTTAGAAATTATTTTCTTTCAGTTTTAGCTTGAAGGAACTCTGTATGTTAAATTTTGCTAGTTGAATAGTAGCAAAATTTCATAAATGGATTAAAGTTGTAGTATAATGTGAAAGGTTCAAATGTTTTATAAAAATTTGACAATTTCTTAAGTGTGTTGTACAGAATGCAATAAGCATACACTAAAATTTATATAATGCATATAACAGTATGGACTCGATATAGATGATCTATAACTTAGGAAAATTTTAAAAATTTATATAAATGCACACAGAAGACAACTTGATGTTTGTTCAAAATGCAGACAATTATTTCTGTATTTGTAGCATTTTTTTAGATACTGAGACGCGAAGAGCTATGGGAGAACAAGCTGTAGCACTTGCCAAAGCAGTAAAGTACTCCTCTGCAGGAACTGTGGAGTTTCTTGTGGACTCCAAAAAGAATTTTTATTTTCTGGAAATGAATACGAGACTCCAGGTAAGACAATTGTTTTTATTCCTCTGTGTGGCTCTATAATTTACCCCTCTTCGTTTACCCTTTTTTGTTTGCAGTTTTTTTTTCTAAAATTTTGTTCTCTAGAACTTAAAAATTGAGCCAGTAAAGATTTAATTTTTACACTTGTCTTAAGAAATCTATTAAGAGGACAGATAAGTGTCTGGTTAACTTAAAGGTCTATGTCTAGCTCCTCAGCTTTGTTACTGTTAATACTTCATTTGGAAATTCCACTTTGGCTTTTTCTTGAACTTTTCAGAATGAACTGTATCTATTAGGGCTCATGTGCTATTAAGGGAAACTACTCTCAAAAAGTTAAATGCTTACAAAAATCTGTGGTAGATAGAGGTGGAAGGAGGAAAGAAGGTAACCTAAAGTGAACTTCCTAGAATGACTCCCATAATGATAGCGCCCCACCAGGCTCCCAGAGGAACTCCTACCTCTGCTGGTTAGGAAGGTGAGAAGTCCAGCAGCTGCCCCTGGATCTGTGGACTTTAGGGACATACTTCCTCAGTTCTAGCCAAAATCTCCAGACATCACTGGGGCTGTAAGAGGTGGCTTTACTTCTTCCTTCCCTTTCCTCTTTCATTCAAATTGTGAACTATACACATACAGTATAGTATATAGAGCACAAATGTATAGTTAAAAAATTATAAAGCAAAAATTCCTATATGTTTAGCTGAGTGTAGAAGTACAAAAGTGCCAGCACTTTTTGCCCTGGCCCCTCATTTTCTTCTTTTTCTTAATTATTCCCTCTCCAGCTTCTCTAGAGCTCTATCTTTTGCAGTCTGTATTCTCAATACCTCACATTTCCGTCTAGTTCTGCTTTTGAATTATGCACACCTAAGCAGCAATATTAGTTTTGTCTGTTTCTCTTTTTAAACTTATGTAAATGTGATCATGTAGAATATATTCCTTTGTGCTTCTTTTTTAAAAAAGATTTTCTTGAATTTTATTATCAAATCTCTACTTCTAGAAACACTGAACTAAAAAGGGGAACACACTGGGCAAACACATCACCGGAGAGACAGGATAACAGTGGTTAAAAACCTGAATTGTGGAACCGCACAATTTCAGCTCTACTGCTAACTCTGGCTTTCTTTCTTAATATTGTATTTTTGAAGTTCAATCAGGTTGTTTTTTTCCCTCCAGTATAATACTCTTTTGAAGAAAACATCACTATTTATTTTTCTAATCAATTTCTATAGATACTTAGTTTCCAGTTTTACGGAATTTTATTAATTTTCCTGGGTTACCACAACAACTGATCATAAACGAGGTGGCTGAACACCACAGAAGTTTATTCTCTAGTGATTGAGGAGGCCAAAGTCTGACAGCAAGGAGGCAGTGATTTGGTTCCTTCTCGAAGGCCCTGAGAGAGACTGTCCTGTGTCTCTCACTTAGCCCACAGTCCTGTGGTTCATGCCAGTATAGCTGCAATCCCTGCCTCACTTTTCACATGACCTTTCCCATGTATCTGTGTTCAGAGTTTCCTCTTTCTATAAGGACACCAGTCATACTGGATTTCAGGACCATACCACTCATCTTAATTTGAGTTCATCTGCCAAGACCTTATTTCCAAATAAGGTCATGTTCACAAGTTCTGAATGGATATGAATTTTGAGGGGATTGTAGTCAATCCAGTACACCATTCATAAAATATATTTGTCTACTGAGCAGGAAACAGATTAGTGATCACCTAGGATCACCTAGGACTGGTGTGGATGGGCTGACAGCCAATGGGAGAGATGGGTAAAGTATATTTACACCTGAAAGGACCAGCTCTTCCTTCATGAGGCCTTTAGTAGGGGTGGAAGTGGGAGGGGTGGCAGTATCACTTCATGCAGAAGCTGAGTAGGGCTAGAGGTGTTTTTGTTTTTTGTCTTTTTGCTATGTTTATTCTTCATATACCCCTGGGTTGCCTAAGGATTTTTCTCAATTCCTATTCTATCCTTAGCTTTATGATTTTGCTCTGAGCCTGTGCTTCACGTAAGGTTTGTCTTTATGCTCGTACTGCTTCCCCAGAGGTAAACTCTTTGTTGTTACTGGACCCCTGTTAGCCTGCTGATGGCTGCGAGACAGGTGTGGGGGGTGTTCAGTTCTCCATTATGCCTTAGTTTTGATCAGTTCTTGTGTCCTTGGATTCATGAAGTAGGTTTCTTCAGTGGTCCTGCCCTTTCTCCAGTGATGGGAATCTAAAGATCTAAGCCCAAGAAGGTTTTCTCTCTTTCTCAGTGGTTATCTTCTTTATGGTATATCTATCTTCATCCTTTTATTCTTGAAATGTCTCTAGAGATTTTACATATGTCTCCATAAACAATGTACACTTTTTTGGACAAGTTTAATAATCTTTTTCTTATACCTGGGCCATTAGTTCTGTAGAAAGTTTATGCAATCTCTGATATTTTAGTCAACCTTTTTGTTTTTTGAGGCAGGGTCCTGGTGGGATATCATGCTGGCCTTGAACTTCTGGTCTCAAGCAGTCCTCCTGCCTCAGACTGCTGAAGAGCTGGGACTTAAGTACTTACCACTAGCCCCAGTTGGATATATTTGGATTTAAATTTAGTCTTGTTAATGCTTTTATCAACCTCTGTGATTGCATTCTTTGCCTGCTTGCCTCTTTTTCTTCCCTCCCTATCCCCATCTCCCTACTTCCCTTGATCTTTCCTCTCTTTTCTTTTTGTGTTTCTTACATTTATGATTTTATCATTCAATTTTATAGCTGTACTAGGTTGGGGGCCTTTGAATCTTTTGATAGACCCTATATATCACAGCCTAAATCATTCAGCAGTTTTTCATTTGCTCTACCACACTACAAGGAATTTAGAACATTTTAATTACATTTACCATCTTCTGAGTTAATTTCCAAGGCATTTTTCTTATTAATTTAAATAGTCACTGATCCTTCCAAACTATCCACATTATTTACCCTTTAGTTACAGCTCAGATTTAAAATGTTCTCCAGAAATCTTGTGTTCAGGGGTGGGGCTTTTGGAAGGTCATGGGGGTGCTACACTCATCAGAGAACTGATCCATTGATGAATTCATAACTAAAGGTGCTATTAGGAGATAGGGTCTGTTCAGAAGAGGTGGGCCACTGGAAGTATGACCTTGAAGATTATATTTTTGTCTTTAGCACCCCCACCCCTCCATTTCCTGGCTACCATGAGTTAAGCACCTTTGTTCTGCCATGCCTTTCTACCATCCCGTTTCTGCCTTGGAGCCAGCCAACCGTGAGCTGAACTCTCTGAAACCATGAGTCAAAATAAATCTCTCCTTTAAATTGCAGGTGTTGGGTATTTGTTCCCAGCAATGGGAAAGTAACTAACATATCTTTTCTCTTAATTTGTTCTTGGAAATTTCTTTTAAAGATTTGCATGTGGTAAACTCTTTTTTAATTAATTTTCAATAAATTTATTTTCAGTCATGAAGGGCATTTTTACTTTTCTTAGAATTCTTAGTTTGGTTAGTATTCATATCAACTTACTAAAAGTACTGTTCTATCTCTGGCTATTTCCAATGTGACTTTTACTTTTGTTCTATCTTCTGCTTATTTGGAAACAATTACTATTTTACTTTTGGAAGTATATAAAGGTCTTTCTTAGCTTTTCTTTAGCTTTTCTCTGACATATATATACTTGCAATTCATCGAATCTCGTAAGTCTGTGTATTAATGTCTTTCAACATGTTTTTTGAAAAATTTCTATCATTTCTGACAACCTCCTCTTTTTCCTTCTGGGTTTTCAAGTTAGACTTTCTTAATATATTTGTTGTTTCTTTTCTTTGATATTTTTCATCTTTTTGATAATTTCTTCTGACCTTTACTTGAGCTCCATTTAATTAATTAATCACTCATTGGGTTTCTGATTTCATTTCATATTTTCAGTTCTAGAAATTCTATTTTAAATTTTATTTTATGCAAAAATAAAATAAATTTCTTAACAAATAAGAAATAATAGTTAATACTATTATTGATACATTGATATATCATCTTCATTTATTATTCTCAGAGACAAAAATGATTCTCTTATAAAGATGAAACAAACGGATAATACAAAACTTTCTTTTCAGTGAATTAAGAGAAAGTAGTGGCATAAATGGAGTTAATTAGCATGTGTATTAAAATACTTCTGACACAGTGGAACAGATAATTTAAGAATTTATTTGAGCTTTTCCCCACTTCCTATTTATCTTTTATCTTGCTCTTCATTTGTGTGTATATATATTTTTTCTCATTATAAGAGAAACTCAGTTCTAGAATTTCAAGTTTTTTTAAATACAGTTCAATGGTTTTTGTCTTTTCTCATCATCTATCCAGATTTTTGACTTTGGTTTTTATTTCTTTGAACGTAATTGGCTTAGTTGTTTTGTAGTATGTGATAATTTACATATGTGAAGTCTTATGACTTTTTTGTATTATCTGTCACTTATGCTGTTTTTTTTTGCTTGAGCTGGTTAATTACTTGTGTGCCTTGTTATCTCTACTATATACTGGTTATTTAAAATTTTGTTTTTAGGGCCAGGGATTTAGCGAGATGGCACTGCAGCTGTCTCACAAGTTGGATCCCCGAGTACTGAAAAAAAATTTGTTTGTTTGTTTTTATTGAAATATGAAAACTTAGTTCTTTCTTATAAAGATTTTTAAATTTTTTTTTTTTTTTTGCTGCATGCCTGTGAACAGTAGTATTTTGTCATTACAGCAGTTCAACTTCAAAGTATGAGGTTCCTTGAACTCTGAAGAGGACATAGAGCCCACCTACAGTTCTCAAGAATGCTTTATTTTATTCCAGTTCACATTTATCTTGAGGTTGCATTCATTCGTGGCCTCCACTTAAAGTAGCAGATAGTTCATTAATTTTCTCAGTTTTGATGATTCTTCATCTTTGTGGTTGTATTTTCAGTTTCTTAATGCCACCAAAGTATAGCTTAGAGGTAAATGCCTTTAGGGCAAAAATGGTGTCCCATGTAGGGTTTACATCTTTTGGATTTTGGCTAATAATTTCTTCCTGTATTCTTACTCTTTGATGTTTTTAAGCCGACACCCCTCTCCCCCAACTGTTACATAGGCCCCAGTAACTGGGAGTGCTGGTCCCAAGCTGATGGCCTTACTGGCACATCATGCCTGTGGATTAAATTTATATCCTGACCCTCAACACCTTCCCCCATACAGTAAGTGGGTGGTAGAATCATGGCCCATGTTTCACTACTGCCTTACTTTTTCCTTCCAAATTTCGTGCATGTATACTTCCTTGACACATCTGGAACCATACCAGCCATAAGGAGAACTTTAACTGCATGAAAGTATGTGAATAGGGTTTTCTGCACCCTAGAAGGAATTTGGTGGGCAAATTGAGTACTGTTCCACTATTTTCACATAAATAAAATCAGCAAAGTTTTAATCTATGTTATGTAAAAAATTAACAATGTAACTGATGCAAATTATAATGTATAACTATCAAATAATAGAGTTGTCATTCATATACCATGGCAAAATTTATGTATCTAGATATATTTTGAGAATAATAATAATAATCTGCAGCATTTATATAGTGGTTAACTTAAAAGTTGCTACTCAAAACTTATAATACTTCTGTTAAAATTACTCTGACTACATTCTATTCTATTAATATCATTAGGGGTGACAGAATTTTGCCTTTTGGAGATTAATTTGATTTTGATTAAATATATCTTTATAACTATTTGTATCTAATGAGACAGTTAGCTGGGAAATCATTAAAAAAATTAAAGTGGAGACTTTAGTGTGTCATGATGAAAATAATACTGGGTAATATGATTCAGAAAGAAATTTGAAGTGATAAACATTTGCATTTTATTCCACATGTGAGATATAATATTGCTTAATGGAGTTACTTAATAGTATTTATGGAATTAAGGACAGTTTGTTATTGTATTCTCATTTTGTTTTGTTTTAAGATGGGGTCTCTCATTTTGGTGCCAAGGCTGGCCTGAACTGTGGGCTTAAGCAACCCTCATGCCTCAGCCTCCCACATAGCTTAGACTACAGGCTTGTGCCACCATTTCCAACTCATACTAATGTGTGTGTATGTTCTGCTGTTTATTTCTGACTTTTTTTCCCTCAGCCTATAAGTTTGTACCACAGTTATTTTTATATAAGATCCAACAGTTGATATTTACATTAAATACTTCTATGCAATTTGTGAAGTCATTAAGGTTCCTGTTGTGTTTTACATCTTGGATAGCTTGCCAGAAATTATATTGTAAACCCTCAAAAAAGATTATAAATAAATTCTGGGGGAAAATCAAATTCAAAAAGTTTTTATCACATTAAATCTGGTAGTCCCCAATTTTATGCTATTTCATTTCACATTTTGATACATTTCTCACCCATTTAATGTTTAATCATATTTCTTTTCCATTTTCCATTTACTTGCTATGACTGTGATCCTTTCAGTTGCCAGGAAGGATTTAATTTTTACTTTAGCATGTGTCTGTGTGTAGGGTTATCTGGTGGGAGAAAGTGTTGCTGCACGGGAGCATGTACATAATGTTGGACTTTATAATTGCAAAAAGTTATTCTTGCATATACTCTATCAGGGGTTGCTTTCTGTTATCGTTTAAACAATTTAGATGTTCTTTTTATAGTAGATTTTTCCCTTTCAGATTTCTTCACTAACCTTAAATTATAAAGCTTGAGGCACATTCACCAAATTCTTCAGCTCCAGAGTTATATCTTGTCTTTAATTAGTGTTTCAATTTGAGCCAGAAGGGCTATAATTTTTTTTTGTTCTTTTATTTATTTATTTTTGCTTGAAATTTCCTAAGTGAACCATCACTTTTTTCAGCTTCAGAACTCACCCCCCCCATCCCGGTAATAGAAATGTGAGTAGCACCTTTACCAATTTCCTTATGAGTGAAATTTGAAATAACAAGTATCATTTCTCCATGTGAAGTTGTGCCACCGATTCCACTGCATGAATACTTGGGTCAGTGAGCTGGTTTTGTTCTTAGACTGACCAGTTTATGTATTAGAATTATCTCTGTTGTCCTTACATATATTTACATTATAAAGTTTTTAAGTCAGTAGTTTGTATTACTGTTATTGGGTAAATATAAAATTAAATACTTTTGCCTCACAGTACAAGTTTCTTTCTGTGGACTTCATCATCTTTCCTCAGAGCCTTGTTTCTAGCCAATGGCCATCTCTCCATTAGAGTTAGATGGAGTCCCTTTTGCATTTTTTTTTCTTGCTTTTTTTTTTTTTTTTTTTTTTTAAGGCCAGGTCTTGCTTTGTTGCCCAGGCTTGCCTCGAACTTGAGAACCTCCTGCCTCACCCTCCCAAGTAACTAGTCTGGGCCTGATTAGAGACTCTTGTCTTTTCCCTGATGAGCCTTTTGGTTCTTGTATCATGTCACTTCTTTTGCTTGGAATGTTCTTCTTTCCCTTCTTATAGGGCCACCCCTGTGTTCACCTGGCTACAGACCTATGCACCCCTTTCCCTGTCTCATCTCTCTTACTCATGTCACCTCTCAGCATCTGAAAAATGGATAGCTAGAACAGTACTTTTTCAAAAAGTATAATTTGAGCCAGGTGTGATGGCACACACCTGTAACACCAGCAGTCTGACACAGGAGGATTGAAAGTTTGATTCTTGCCAAGGCAACTTAGCAAGAACATATCTTGAAAAATGAGCTAGTGATGTAGCTCAGTGTGAAGGCCCTGGGTTCAATTCCCAATATGGGAGTGGAGGAAGATTTGATATGTGTGGGTTCAGACTATTCTAAAGAAATTGTATGACTTTTTATCATTATATAATATCCTGATCTTGCTTAAAGTTTTTAGTACGAAATTCCACTTTATATTGTAGCTCCTCCTTTGTTTTTATTTCTTTGATCAGTGATTACAAAGGTTTCTTTATAATTCTTTTAACTTCTTTGCCTTCCTTTTAATTGTTTTCTGAGCTTAAAAACAAAATTTTAAAAACCCAACCCAATATTCTTGTAGTGTAAAAAATTTTCCTTTTTAGGCTTGAGAATTAAATGGTATTTTAATTTAATGTAGGATTCCTGGGTTCAGATCTTATCTTTCAGTAGTTTATGAATTCCACCATGTTCTAGATTCTAGGATTAAGTCTGCTATAATTCTGATTTATTTTTCATTGTAGGTCATGTATTTTTTTTTTTTCACCTTAAATTCTTTTATTGGTACATTTTAGGTATGTAATACATTTACATTTCTCATTGGGAACTTGTACTTTTACATGATGTATCTTGCTTCTTATTTTTTTCCCCATTCTCCTGCCCTCCCTTCACCTCCTCCACCCCTCCCTATTTACAAGGACTTTGTTTCCATTTTTTCCTTTTCTCATATTTTTTCTTTTCCCTTCTTTCTTTTCCCCTACCCCTCCCACTTACCCTACCCTTTGGACCTTTTCTTCCTATTTCACATTATCAGTTATTCATTTAATCCTTATTTACACTTTCAGTTTCTCACATCAGAGAAACTATTCGGTATTTACACGTGTGTCCTATTTATCTCACTTAAGAGCATGCCCTCAATGTGTGTCCGTTTAGCTATAAATGACTCTAGTTTCTCCTTCTTTATGGCTGAGTAGTACTTTATTTTATAAAACAAAACCCACATCTTCTTTATCCAGTCTCCAGTTGATTGGCAGTTGGGCTGTTGCCAAGCTTTAGCTATTACAAACTGTGCTGCTATAAACATGGATGTGCATATATTGCTGTGGTATGATTCTTTTAATTCTTTTGGGAAGATACCCGCTAGGGGAATAGCTGGGTCAAATGGGACCTCTAATCCTAGGTTTTTGAGGTATCTCCATATTGATTTCCACAGTGGTTGCACCAGTCTGCACTCCCACCAACAATGGAGAAGGGTTCCTTTCTCCCCACAACCCCACCAACATTTGTAATTGGTTGATTTCTTGATAGCAGCCATTCTTTCTGGGGTGAGGTGGAATCTCATTGTTGTTTTCATCTGCATCTCTCGAATGACCAGTGATGTTGAACATTTTTTCTTATGTTTATTTGCTGCTTTTACTTCTTTGTCTGAGAAATGTCTGTTCATTTCAGATGCCCATTTTTGAATTGGGTCTTTGAATTTGGGGGGGGCTCTGATTTTTTTCAATTCTTTACATATTCTAGATAGTAGTCCTTTGTGTGAGGAACAGCTGCTAAAATTTTTTTCCACATTGTAGGTTGTCTCTTAGCTCTGTTGGTGGTTTCTTTTGCAGTGCAGAAGCTTTTTAATAAGATGAGATCCCAGTTGTTGATTCTTTGTGCTAATTCCCATGCTATTGAGGTTTTGTTCATAAAGTCTTTTCCTATGCCAATGTCTCGAAGAGTTCTACCTATCTTCCAGCAAGTTTACTGTTTCTGTTTTAATATTTAGATCTTTAATCTACGTTGATTTTAGTTTAGTGCATGGTGATATATATGGGTCTAGCTTTTTTTGTTTTTTTGTTTTTGTTTTTTTGTTTTTGGTACTGGGGATTGAACTTGGGTCCTTGTGCTTGTGCAGCAGGTGGCGAAACCACTGAGCTAAATCCCCGGCCCTATATGGGTCTAGTTTTAATCTTTGGCAGGTTGAAAACCATTTTTTCCAACACCATTTATTAAATAGGCTGTCTTTCCTCCAGTGAGGGTGGTTGGCTCCTTTGTCAAAGATGAGGTGGCGGAGTGTGTCTGGAGTTGTTTCTGCATCTTCTAATCTATTCTACTGATTCTTGGGTCTCTTTACTTGCCAGTACCATGCTGTTTTTATCACAGGGGCTTTGTAGTGTAGTTTCAAGTTGGGGATTGTGATACCCCCAACCATGACTCTGTTGCCTAGAATTGCTTTTGCTATTCTAGGTCTCTTCTGGATCCAAATGAACTTTTGGATTGTTTTCTGTAGTTTTGTGAAATATACTGTTGGGATTTCAATCAGGATTGCATTCAATCTATACAGCAGTTTTGAAAGTATGGCCATTTTCACTATATTACCTCTTCCTATCCAGAAACAAGGGATGTCATTCCGTTTTCTTATATCCTCTTGCATCTCTTTTTTCCGAGTGCTATAGTTTTCAATGTAGAGGTCTTTTGCTTCCTTCGTTAGATTGATTCCTAGATATTTCATTTTTGGGGTGCTATTGTGAAAGGAATTATTTCCCTATTTCTCTCTCAGTGAATCTCTTATTTGTGTACAACTAGGCTATTGATTTGAGCGTTGACCTTGTATCCAGCTAGTCTACTAAATCTGTCAATTAACTCTAGAAGACTTTTGGAAGAGTTTTTTAGGTCTTCTATGTAGAGTATCATTTCATCAACAAATAATGACAGTTTAACTTCTTCCTTTCCTATCTTTATTTCTTTCTCTTGTCTAATTGCTGTGGCTAATTTTTCCAGAACTATTTTGTAGGTCGTATATTCTTGATATCTGAAAGCTGGCCAGATTTTCTTTTAGTCATTGGAATTCAGAGATTTTTCTTTTGCAATCAGGGTATGTCTAGATGTGTGGGACCCTAACTTTTATTTCATGTCCTCTTTCTATTTTGCAAAAAGTTGGGTGGTCCTCCTACCCCAACTCCTCAGCTGCTCTATTTCACTTGGCCTGTAGTGTCCTAATTCTGAATGGTTGTTCTTTCCCTGGCAGGTAATCCCCTACTGTGTTTTTGCTGTGGTTGATTTTGGATTAGCAGTACTGGATTCTGCTTGTGGTTTTCGAAGTGACAGCAGTCCTTCAAGAGGGTGAAGACATGCCAACCATATCTGTCCCGGGGACTGGGAGAGCATGTCTCCTGGCATTATCCTCATTGCAAGAATAGAATTTAGCTAACTTTTATGACTGTGTGGACTGTAGAAAAGATAGTAGGGACCCTTCTAGAGCCTTTGTTTTTTTCCCCAAGGTCCTATGAATCTCTGCAGGCTGAGCTGTCTGTGTGATCTGGTCCTTTTACATTCTTCCCTGGAGTCCTCCTGAAGGAAACCCCAGGTTTTGTTGAGCCCACAAGGCGGCCAGCATTCTTGTTTCTCATCTTCTCCCAGATCTTCGTGTTTCCTACCTTCGGCTACTCAGTGACCCTGGGGAGCGAGAGGGCATGAAGTTTGGAGGAGAGAGATAGTGAGCCAGGCTGGCTTTGTCATCTACCAGAGCAGGTCTATTCTAATTTCAGAGTAGTTTAAATTTTAAAAATATTCCTTGTCTTTTCAGACTAAAAAACAATTTTTATGGAGAATTATAAAGAAATGGATTTATAACTAAATTGTTTTATTTTTCTAATAAAACAACTTAATTGAACTAAAAACTTGTATACCACACAATCCATAAATTGTAAAAGCAAGATTCAGTAGACTTCAGCACATTAACAGAATTGTACAACTATAACCATAATCAAATTTAGGTTATTTTGTTATCCAAAATGAAAACACTCTACTCCCTAGCCATCATCTCCTAACAACCCCGCCCCCCAATCTAGGCAACCACTGAGTCAGTCTCCATCCCCATAGACTTTCCCACTCTGGGAACTTATTTCCTTTTCTTTTCTTCAGGCCGGGGATTTAGCTCAGTGGTTCCGCTGCCTGCCTTGCAAGCGCAAGGTCCTGAGTTCGATCCCTGGTACAAAAAAAAAACCAACCAAAAAACCCTTTTCTTTTCTTCAAAATAGACCATGCTCATAACAACAACAAAGACCCCAACATATCCAAAGAAATATAAATCCTGCAATGTGAGCTCTCACACTACATTAGAGTGAAACCAGAGGCCGACAACAGAAACATACTTAGAACATACTCTTTTTTCCTTTCTATTTTTTCTCTCTCCTCTTTCTTATTAAATTTTTCATATAAGGGAAACCATATAATGTGCAAGCTTGTGTGTTTGATTTTTACTTCCCTTAACATTATGGTCTCAAGGAGCATACTTTTCCCTACAAAGCCCTCTAGTTTATCTTTCTTAACAGCAGAATAGTACTGCATTGTGTACACGTACTTTCTTTATCCATTCATCTGTTGATGGGCATATAAACTGATTCTAAGATTTAGCTATTGTGAATTTTGCTACTATTAGCACAGGTACACATACATCACTGTGGTATGATGTTTTCACATCTTATGGGAAGATACCCAAAAGGGGAATAGCTGGGTCAAATGGACTCTAATTTTAGTTTTTTGAGAAATCTCCATACTGATTTCCATAGTGGTTGTATCATTTTACACTTACAGCAACAATGAAGAAGGGTTCCTTTCTCCCCACAGTCTTGCCAGCATTTGTTATTGGTTGCTTTCTTTCTAGGGTAAGATGGACTCTTAATGTTGTTTTAATTTGCATTTCTCAAATGGCCAGTGATATTGAACAGTTTTTTCGGTATTTATTGGGTAATTGTATTTCTTCACCTGAGAAGTGTCTCTTCATTTCAGATGCCCATTTTTTGACTGAGTCCTTAAATTTGGGGAGTCTAATTTTTTTTGAGTTCTTAATATATTTTAGATACTACTTCTTTGAGGAATATCTGGCAAAAATTTTTTTCCCATTCTGTAGGTTTTTTCTTACTTTGTTGGTGGTTCTATTTGATGTGCAAAATCTTTTTAATTTAATGAGATCCCATTTGTTGATTGTTGGTATTATTTCTTGTGCAACCAGGGTTTTAGTCAGAAAGTATTTGCCTATAGCTATGTCTTCAATAGTTTTGCCTATTTTGTTTTCCAGCAGATTAAGTATTTTTTGTTCTAATGTTGTGATCTTTGATCCATTTTGATTTTAGTTCAGTGTATAGTGAGAGATACGGGTCTAAGTTCAACCTTCACCACGTGGAGAGCCAGTTTCCTCAGCACCACTTGTTAAAGAGCTAGCTTTCCTCCAGTGAAGAGATTTGTCCCCTTTGTCAAAAATTGTGTAACTGAGTATGCCTGAGGTTGTTTCTGTACCTTCTATTCTGTTACATTGATCCACAAGTCTGTTTTTTTGCCAATAGGATGCTGTTTTCATAACTGTAACATTGTAGTATAACTTGAGGTCTGAGATTGTGAGGCTCTCTGCCTTGCCCTTGTTGCCTAGAACTACTTTTGTTATTCTAGGTCTCTTCTATTCCAAAAGCATTTTAGGATTGCTTTCTCCAGTTCTGTACCAAATGTTATTGGTATTTTGATTGAGATTGCATCAAATCTATATGACAGTTTTGGGAGTATGACCATTTTAAGTATATTGGTTCTGCTAATACAGATTTGTAACTAATCTGTAAAATTCTCTTCTGGGTAGGGAACCATTTTTGGATCTGGGCAAAAGTTGACCTTCTAAAGTTGTACTCATAGGACAGACTGGTTCTTAGAGAGGATAGAGTCAGCCAGAACTGTAATGTTCTGGGACATTTGAAGTCAGTCTCCTGGAAACCAAGGATACAAAGTAGAACTCGTTAATGCCTTCTCATATTATTTACTAAGTTTTATTAGAAAGTTGGAGGAAGCAAGTTTTTGTTTAACAAATGTGGAGGAGGTAAGCTTGTTAGGCACTTAGAGTTAGGCTTTGGTTTTGAAGTTGGTAAACAGTTTTGCTGTCTTTGATTTTTGGACTTTTATTTATATTTAATTTTTCACATTGCTTGTCCTATTGGTTTGCTAGAGCTCCTGTAACAAAGTAGCCTGGATGAGGTGGATTAAACAACAAAATTAACTTTCTCATAGTTTTACAGCCTAGATGTCCAAAATCAAGGTGTCAGCAGGCCTCTCTCCTTGGCTTGAGCGTGGTCTTTCCATTGTGAGGTGTGTGTCTGTGTCCTATACTGTTCTTACAAAGAACGCAGTCATAGTGGATTAGGATCCACTCTAATGACTGCCTTGAAACTTACCTCTCTGATGACCCTGTCTCCAAATAACAGTTACATTCTGGGGCATTGAGGGTTAGAACTTCACTATATGAGCTTGGGGAGGGCGCACTTCCATCTATAACAGTTCCCTTTTCCTTTTTTCATCTGTTTATTCATGTGCGGGTCAACAGGGGAGCCCCATAATAGAATCTGTGCTATTTTCATAGCTCCTCTTGAATATAGCCATTATTTTCAAGGTGAGTTTACAGGAGTGGTCTGTTGGGGCCTATTTCCCAACATGCTTTTTGTCTTTGATTTCTGTGGATCAAAATCTAACAACTTCAGATCTTTATTTTGAAATCTGATATTCTCAGGAGGTATAGCTTCAGAATTTTAATAGGTACATGTTAGATTCTATTCTGGACAAAGAATGTCTCTGAACAGAAAGAGCAGAACCAAAAATAATGGCATCAGTTATCCTTCCAGGCAGGAGTAGCAACAAAATAAAAAGATAGAGACCTATTATTCCAAACACCATTGTGCAACGCAGTTTTCTGTAAGAGGACAATTTCCTCGTATTTCAACAAGTTAAGCTTAAAAAGATAGCTTATACCAGCTACCTCTTTGTAAATCTGCAGTTTAGAGTTTATGTAATAAAGATGTCACTTAAAAGCATATTAATTGAAAATGACATTACATGGATATTAAAAAATCTTACTCAGGCCACAGATTTAGCTCAGGGGCACTGCACCTGCCTCGTAAGCACAAGGTCCTGAGTTTGATTGCTGGTACCAAAAAAAAAATCTACTTGTCTCTCACTGAATATATTATGTGTGTCATGTGCCTTTTCTGAAAAATGGCAATGGAGTTTTGAAAAAGTATGTGAACATGGAGGAATTTTATAAGTTTCAGCATGTCATACAAATCCTAATTACGGTAATGTACATTGGGTTTTATACTTTTGGGAGCAGATTTTGCTTTGAGAAATCAGTTGTGCCACCACTGACTAGCTGCCAAACAAGAAGAACCAAAAATTCCTCCATTCAAGGAATGTTGACTATTTCTCATTACCCTCCATCTCTACAAGGCCAAGTTAACTCTCCTTCATCCATTCTACTTTTGTCCACACTCTTTTTCCTCTCCTGGACTGCCCACCGTGTTACTTTTCATTTCAAGTTAACATAAATTCGTGATTAAAATTTGTCTGAATCTTGCTCCTCTTGAAGAAAACTTGCTTATTATCTGGTTACCTATTTTTAATGTTTTAGGAACTATTAATATCACCATAACATATTTCAAAGTGTAGATCAGAGAAATCATTAAGTGAATTATCTCCTGTTGGACAACTTTTAAAAAAATATTATTTTATTGGTACGTTTCAGGTATACAATACAATGACATTCATCATTGGAAATTTGCACCTTTACATAATCTCTCTTGGTTCATATTTTTCCTCCTTCCCCTGCCCTCCCTTCAACCCCTCCATCCCTTCCTAGTTACAAAGACTTTCTTTCCATTTTTTCATTTTCTCATATTAATTCCATTCCCTTCTTTCCTTTCCCCTACCCCTCCCAATTTCCCTTCCCCTTTGTCCCTTTTCTTCCTATTTCACATTATCTATTACACCTTTTAGTCTTTATTTACACTTTTAGTTTCTCACACTAGAGAAACTATTTGGTATTTACGCATGTGTTGGGCAACTATTTTTAACACAGCAGGAGGATTCTGACTGAAGAAAAGCATGTTGATCAAGTCAGATATCTTTATCTCAATCATATTTTGTAATAGGGAAAGCAAAAATTTATAAATAATGTTGCTTTTATGTTGATTAACTTTTACCTATTTTGAAATGATTTCAAACTTTTTATAGAAACTTTGCAAAACCAAAAAGAAATTTTGAACTCCCTTCACTAATATCGGCCACATTTGTCTCATCTTTCTATCAGTATCTACAGTGTATGCATATCCACGCACAAGTATATTCCTTACTTGCAGCATTTCAGAATAAATTGTAGGCCTGTTGTCTCTTTACTCCTAAATAAAGTATTTCCTAAAAACAGGACAATTTTTTACACCATCTATCATACTATCATCCTATCCAAGATTACAATCATATTTCATGAGTTGTTTCACTAGTGCTTTTTACAATAAAAGAAAAAATTATGATTCAGAATCATTTACATTTAGTTATTACATCTCTTTATTCTCTTGTAATCTGGAACAGTTCCTTAGTCTTTTTGTCAGTTACGGTCCTGACATTGTTAAAGAGCACTTTGGGGCTGGTCTGTTTCCCCACGCTGGATTCCATCTTTGCCTTTTGGACAGGATACTCCGGCAGTGAGGTTCCTCTGTGTCGGTGAGCACCAGGCTAGAGGCACCAATGTTTGTTTATCCTGGTACTGAAAATGTTGGTTTGATTACGACGATGTCTTTGCCATTTCTCTACTGTACAGTTACTATTTTCCCCCTTTTCATTAATAAACCATCCTATAGAGAGATACTTTGAGACTCTAAATATCTCATCAGACTTCCACTCACTAGGTTTGGCATACTTCCTAGTTTGTATTCAGCAAGGCAAAAGGCTAAAGATGACAGTGCAGTGTCAGAATTTATGATCATAATTTTTAAAGTCATGAAGGTAGATAATACCATGCCAGAAAGGTTTACTTTTTCTAGATTCATTACCATGTCAATTAAGCACTCACAAATGAAGCAAAACCTAATTCCCCTCACTGTTGCATTTGACATGCATAGTTATTTTTTGGGAGCTCTATTTCATAGTAAGAGACAAGAGGGAGTGGCAGGGAAGTCTAGAGACAATAATAGTAATGACAGCTTGACAGTGTTAAGACAAAACTGTTCTTCCTGTAAGTGGCCAGAGGTGACCTGTGGAAATGGTTCGATACTTTCTTGACCCAGAAACCCCCACAAAATCATGCAAATCAAGAGGCTCAAATCTTCATGTTCACTTTAAGAACACCCGTGAAACTGCCCAGGCCATCAAGTGTATGCATATCCGAAAGGCCACCAAGTATCTGAAGAATGTCACATTAAAGAAACAATGTGTGCCATTCAGGCATTACAATGGTGGAGTTGGTAGGTGTGCCCAGGCCAAACAGTGGGGCTGGACATAGGGCCGGTGGCCCAAAAAGAGTGCTGAATTTTTGCTGCACATGCTTAAAAATGCAGAGAGTAATGCTGAGCTTAAGGGTTTAGATGTCTATTCTCTGGTCATTGAACATATCCAGGTGAACAAAGCACCCAAGATGCACCGCCGTACTTACAGAGCTCATGGCCAGATTAACCCATACATGAGCTCCCCCTGCCATATTGAGATGATCCTTACTGAAAAAGAACAAATTGTTCCTAAACCAGAGGAGGAAGTTGCACAGAAGAAAAAGATATCTCGGAAGAAACTGAAGAAACAAAAACTTACGGCACGGGAATAAATTAGGCATAAAATAAATGGAAATAAAAGTAAAAAAAAAAAAAAGACAAAACTGAGAGTATTTATTGACAGGCTCTCAACATGTAGCTTAGGCTAGAGTTGAACTTTCGGGCTCAAGGGATCCTCCTGTGCAGCCAGAACTATAGATGTGTGCCACCATGCCAAGCTCAGACAAAATTTCATTTATAAACTTCATTCATTTTTTTTTAAAAAAAGCCATTTGTGACCATCTAATGTGGCTATATAAAACTATACACTGATGATTGTAGTTTTTTCATGATGAGCTGGGGTATTACCAGTACAAACTGATATATTAACTGCTAATAGACCCCAGAGTGTGGCAATTCCTTGGCAAATATATTTCAAACAAAAATTTGTCTTTGAGGATTCAAAATGCTAAGTTGGTAGGACTTACTTCTTCTGTCTTGTCTTGTCTTTTAGCTTTTTTTTTTTTGAGACAGGGCCTCACTATGTATTCCAGACTGGCCTCAAACTCACAGTAATCCTCCTGCCTCAGCCCCTTGAGTGCTGGGATTAAAGGCAAGCATCATCACACCTGATATTGCTCCTTTCTTATATGTATAATTTTTAAAGATTTGATTAGGGCTATTTTTGCTGACTAAACCACAAGATTTGTATACTTGAATATTAATATATTAATCTACAAGGCAAACATACTATCTGGTGAATCGTTTATTCATGTGTTTTTTAGAACAAGTGCATTTCTCTTGGGTAGGGAAAACTTCAAGCCAGGTTCTTAAAAATTTGCTTAATGAGAATGGAGCACAACCAGGGTATAGTTTTTTGTTTGGAAGGTTTAAGGCATTGTTTATAAAAGTATCTTCCAAGAAATTCTGAACCCATAAAGATAACTCTGCAAAGGTAGAAAGAAGTGTGCAAAATCTTCATTTTAGAGAGCCACAAGACACGTGATACGCTGTAATAACTGAGTTTTTCTTACGAAACCTGTTAAACTTAGATTAACTTAATGTTTCCTCCAAAAAGTGACACAGAGACAGCTACTTTCCCCAGCAACACCGTCCTCAGAACAGATGCTGATAGCACCAGACTGCTGCAGTTAACATTTTTCTTAGAGGTGGACCCAGATGAACTTTGGTTTACCTGACATGAGTCTTTGACTTCCTTTTTTTTCTATAACCTTTGTTTTAGTTAACCATCTTCTACCTTCCTTTCCTCCTTTCCTCTCCTCTCTCCCTCTCTTGCTTTTTCTTCCTACCTACTAAAGATGTTTTCAAAACTTCTGTTAAGCTATACTTTGACCTGGGAGCCACTTTCTTCCTTTGTCTTATTTCTGTTTTGATCTCTTAGCTATTGAATTTAACTTGTAAAGAGGAGCTATTGCTAAATTCTTGGGTATATGCGACGATTTAAACAATTTTATCCTTTTAAGATTCCTGATGATGATGATGATGATGATGATGATGGTGAATTCATTCTTAAGGCAGTCTTTCACATATCTTATTGAATACCTTAGGATTCTGTGTCTGTAGAAAGCTTTCTTTCAAAAATGTTTAAAATGACAAGTTTTACCTTAAAGAAGATATATTTCTTTAATCTGAAAAATTTAGATATTTTGAAACTATTTTGTAGACTTTGATAATACCTATATCTGAATAAATTTTAAAAAATTCTGTAAGTATCGATACCTTTAAAAGCTAGTTAGTTTAGTCACCTCTGTTTTGAATTTCTTGGAACTAATTTAGATTGTAAGATGTTGTGTTTTATTTCTGTTATATAACATTAACTTTGGAACAAAGTGGTCCATATTTGGATCCTAGCCAAAGTGGGTCCAATGTACTTGTTTTTCTACACAGCTACTGTATAGTAATGTCTTCTAAGGTAAAATAGATCCTTGTAATAAATTGGGATCTTTCAACTGTCATAGTGACATGTTTTTAAAACAACAGCACGCAATTGTATGTATAGCCATTTCTAGCTACTGTAAGCCTTCGTACATACTTCGTCATGAAGGACAGGAAAGCAATGTCATCTCCAGAAAGACAGAAATTCCAGCCCCACCTCTGCCACTCACCATAGGTGTGGCTGGGTTTGTTGCTCACTCATTCATTTATTTGTTCCATGTATATTTACTTGCTTCACATATAGTACTTACTTTTCTGGGCATTGACCATAGAAAGACAAAATTGAATCATTCAGTTAACTTTTAAAAATGTTTTCTTGCTCGGCAAGGATGTAAAATTGTGTTGTTAGAAGATACTGGATACATAGTAGGTTCACCTCTTGTATAGTATGCTCAGATGTTTTCTTCCAGGAAATTGGTTTGTAACATTAATAGAGGGGCTTTATTCTTGTTCCTTTTAAATTATATTTATCATAGACAGTCTTATTTCTCAAAAAACCATAATTTACTTTCAAAATATGTATTTTAAACTGCCTAATAAGATCTTTGTTTAGTGACACATTTATTTTACAAAGGATAGATGCTTATTTTAGCAATGATTTGTCATTAAAATTATGTCAAAATGTCTTAAAATGTTGCTGAAACTGTAAACAAACTCATAACACACACAGAGCTAATTATGGATGCCATCTGTTTATTTTTACCAAGGTTTTTTTTTTTAAAGACCATGGCATTGTCTACTTATAATAAGCTTCAAGATTATTATAATGACTAAGTCCTGTCCTTCAATTAGTGTAGCTGAAGATGGGAAGATAATTCGTTTGCTCACTGACCTTTTCCTATGTCCATGTGTGAAATATGACATGTCATGTTAAAGAAACTATTGTGATAATGGATTTAGAAGATAATCTTCACAAAGAAAAAAATTAGTATCAAAGTAGCAAATATGACCAAAATTTTTTTTAATTTTAAAAACTGATTCAAGGTTTTAGACCAAACAGAGTCTGTACTTCGTTGGTGCCATAAGTGCCTTTTTTATTTGAAGAAGGGTTGCTGGGAATTGAACCCAGAGCCTCTTGTACACTAGGCAAGTGCTCTACCACTGAGCTACATCTTCATCCCCATAAGTGGCTTTATTTTCACTCAAATTTAGGAATTTGGAAATGATCAGTCATTTTATAATGGAATGTATTCCTGTTCATGTGCCTATGTGTCAGTGCATGTTTTTGTATATTTGTATTCCATGTGTTAGTATGCAAGGCCAAGAACTCCCATGACAGCTTCAGCCAAAATAGTTATCAGCAGTTTGCTGAAAGAGCAGAGTGATTCACATGCTGTTTTGTAATTGTGCATGCTAAGCACTACCCAGGCCAGTCTGGAGGGAAAGCAACCTGCAGGATCCATCTGCTCCTTTCTGCTAAGCTGCATTGATGCAAGAGTACGCTAATCTGGTTGCTTGTCAGGACAAGTTAGTGAAAGCATGCAAGTGGGCAAGACTTAGGCTAGACTAGTGCTCTGGAAAATCATAAGCTGCCCTGGTAGATGCCATGTTAATTGTAGTACAATAGGTTGATAATTGGCCACTTTGAGAATTGTAATAAAATAAATATGTTTTTCTGTTGAGAATCGGTTTCAAATTAAAATTGTTAAACATTTTTGGACCACAAGTAATTTAAAATTGGGAAAAATAATATAAATTCTCCATAAATACTTCCTAGGTGTTAGTTTTTCTTACCGTGATCTGTGGACCACGTTATATATATATTTTTTGGTACGGGGGATCAAACTCGTGACCTTGCGCTTTTGAGGCAGGTGACGAAACCACTGAGCTAAATCCCCAGCCCTCTTGCTGATGGTTTTAAGTATTATTAAATATTTAATGTAATTGACTTCATTTTACCCAGAAACATTTGAAATTTTTCTTGTTTCTGTTTACCTTTTTCTTCACCTACTGACTGTCAGATCTTGGCCTTACAGGTTGAGCATCCTGTCACAGAATGCGTTACTGGCCTGGACCTAGTCCAAGAAATGATCCGTGTTGCTAAGGGTTACCCTCTGAGGCACACACAAGCTGATATTCCCATCAACGGCTGGGCAGTGGAATGTCGGGTTTATGCTGAGGTAAATGAATGATGTTGGGAGGAAGGATGGTTGTTGTGCCCAGAGTCAGGAGACCTGGTGCAGCTAAACAACAGGTAAAGTTAGGGTTTTATATTTGTGTCAAGTATTTGATTATGCAATTTATAATTATACCAGAAAAAAATTTAAATTATTTTAACATAATTAACTCATTTTAAAGAATTGAGTTCAGTTAATTTTCATGTATTTTTGGATAGGGAAACAACTACGAATCCATTAAGAGTCAACAAAGCATTAGATAAATATTCTTGAGTGTGAATGAATCATCGTTTTTGTTTTGTTTGTTTTTTGCTTGTTTCCAGGCTGGCGTCAGCAAGAAGTAATGTTAAAAGAGCCTAACCTGGGTCCATGTTAGTTGTTGGTATTTTTTTTTCTAATTTTGTCCTTCATGATTATATGAAAGTAACAACTGAAATATAAATTATAAAGCTTTTGATAAAACATGTATTCTTAATTGTTTTACTCATAAAGTCAGTTCTATACTTTTATAACTATCTAAATTATACAATAGCACACTCAACATCTGAAAATGCTTTTCTCAAATGATTAAAACAAGAACACAGAATAACATTTGTACTTTTACTTTATGACATACAAAATGTCTGTCAATGTAAATATTAGTAGTATGTGTGATTAAGAACCTGAAAGTTGTTTTGAAATCTTTTTTAAGTAGCTTAAAAATATATTTTGCTGTGCTTATTATTGCTCTTGCTTTTTGTCACATGTTGAGTGGTATGCCTTTCTTAGGATAATGAACTTATTTATTATTATTTGGATGATCTAAGATATTTACAAATGGAATACATATCTAGAAGCACGTGCAGAGTTTCTTTTTAGGTCTTTATTTGAAGAACCCAGATTCTCAAGTTTTACCATATGTGAGCTGTTTTGAGAAGTAAGAAAAACAAATATCTTTAGTGAGCTACATTTGTTGTTCTGAACTTGAGTATGTTTTGATGTAGAACCTAGGTTATTTTATTTTTGCCCTAGGCATTCTAAGAAGTTTTATAAAAAGTTGGAATTTTACCAATTTCAATAAAGTATGATCAAGGTCAGGCTAAACTCTGCTTGCATTTCTGTTTGATTTTTAAATATACTTCTAAGTTGTGTAGAGGATAAGACAGCAGCAATATTCTGAAATTTGTGATTTGGTAAATATTGTATATTAAAACTAGACTTATAAATGCTTCTTCATTGTATTTAACCTTGCTTGTGCTGATTTATACTTCAAAGACTGTGCTTTCTTGCCTTTGAACTTTCAGGACCCCTACAAGTCTTTTGGTTTACCGTCTGTTGGGAGATTGTCTCAATACCAAGAACCTATACATCTACCTGGTGTAAGTCATTAAGTTGTAATATCACTTTAGGGATTAAAGTCTTGATTTGTGTTATACTTTTATGTTAAAGTAAGTCAACCCCAAAGAGTGTATACTGAAGGACAAATGAAATTCATGGGGAATTAAGTTTTTGAGTTAAAAAAATTTGGGGGGGGGGGGGAGATTTAGCTCTGTGACATCATGCCTGCCTTGCAAACACAAGGTCCTGAGTTCAATTCCTGGTACCAAATAAATAAATAAAACTTTTGGGTACTTACAGTGTTCAAGAAAGTTAGAATTCACTTATACAGGGGGAGCTCAGAAACATCTGATTGCATAAATGATAGTTTGCAAGGTTATCAGTCTCTTGAAAATCATCATGAAATAGATCATGGAATCCTAAGAATGGGAAATGACTATTTTTATGTGTCTCAATTTAAACTTTTCAGTAAATCTAACTTAACTTCTCTGTATAGTCAGAGATCAGGAAACTCAAAACAAAAAATCAACTTGTTAATTGAATTGGATTAAGGGAAGCAAAATGTGCCTCATTCTATGAAATATTTAAAAAATACTTGTTATTTGCATCAGTTGAGAAAAAGTGACCACTGTCCATTTTATTTCACAGTTGTCTATATTTAATAATTGCTCTTTAAATAATTTTTGTTGCATAAAAAGAACAAGGACATACCCTTTCTCTTAATCAAGGTAATAAGTACATATATATATGACATTATGTTAGCTGGTGGATGACAAGGCTGTACCATCTGTGAATATGATTATTCCATTTGATTACTGGCAAGAAGATGGTGAAAGATTACAGGAAGAATTCTGAATTTGAAGATGTTATTGGATATGTGATTTATTTCACTTTTTAAATTGTTTTTGTCCATGTGCTTTCTAAAGGGACTTGACCCTTTCTGGGCTTGGAGACTCCATGCTGTGTTCAAAGCCTGAAGGCAGAAAAAAAATTGTAAAGATTTAACAGGCATTATGTGATGTTAAATAGCAGATGAGAAAACAAGTATCATAGGGACATAGCTAAACACTTTTTTAATCAAACAAAAAAGTATTAAATAAGAATTCATAATGATTACTCTAGTTGTTAGAAGTTTTCACCATGTTGTAATAGCTAACAGGATGTCAAACATTTTGCCCTCGCAAGTTTTTGCAATTTGCAATTTTCAAACGTGAGACCTGTTGAAAGTACAAGTGATAATGGACAAACTCTACCCCCTGCAGTCTTTGTCCCACCGAATCTTTCTTCAATTAATGCTGCAGCAGGAGTTTTATGTAATAACATTTGCAGTTGTGAGCCATCCATAGAAAGAAAAAACAATTAAAATGCCTTAAATGTTCTGCTTACTGCTGTTATTTGCTTGTGTGAATGTTGCATGTCAGCTAAATGGACCAAGGAATAGATAAAGTGATTGGGTGCAGGAGAGTGCACACTAAGCTTTGTCTATCATTATTGCTGGGAGCAATCAAATTGATGTCAGCAGGACAGTAGATGCGTTGACAGCTGTAATTATGTATCTCCATGGTGATCACTTTTGGCCTGTCATGGAGGCCCACGAGTCCCCTCCCTTGGAAGCATTTAATCAGATTGGGCTGTCACTTGTCAGGTAGACATGGCGGGCTGGGAGTTGTGCTTAAGGGAGAGGTGAATTGAGAATAAAGAGTGGGAGATGTCTGATAGTTTCCAGGGTCCGCTGTGGTACTGAAGGAAGAAATTTTAATTATGTTAGAGGTTTGTGAGCAGTGGTTTGAGAATCTCATACAGAGGTGCTTGGGTATTTTGTGGTCGTTGTTGCTTGTTGTCCCTCCTTGCCTTATTAAAACTAGATCAGTATGCTTGGATACTTCAGAGTTAAGTATAGTTTATAGTTTTCATAAGCATTTTTAAGCCTGACATGTATTGATATGGCAGACATGAAGATTTTCTTTTTGACTTTTGATCATCATATTTTGTAAGTTTACTTTCAAATCACAATTTTATTGTGTTCAAAGATTTGGTTGGGGTTCCGTTGATTTTATTCTTAAGGTATTTAATGATAATTTATATAGCTTTTGTTTCCCTGGAAAAATGGGCATTGATTTGACTTTTAATTGGTTGATAAGAATAGAAATATAGCTGATTATTTGAAAAACTGGGTAAGCTGTAAATTATAAATTAGGACTTTCATGCTTTGTTACAGTTTTAAATTGGAAATGTTGATTTGCTTACATGTGTTATATATAAAACATTTTTATTTTACCATGTATGTTTTTAAATTAAAATGATATGCTTTCACAATTTTAGTAAGTATCAAAGACATAGCTATATCTAGGAGCCCTCAGTAACTTAACTTTTAGGATAGTAATGTTGAAGGTAATTGAAATTTTAAGTTATGAACTCTAAGAGATGTCATAAATATTCTTTATTGCCTGTGTTACTTTACCAGTAGGCTGAACAGTGAAATTTCTTTCCAGCTTTGTAGCAGTTTATGTAGCAAATGATAGATATATTTAAGGCCAGTATCTTAATTTTAAGCACAGCTTGTAGCAAATATACTTTGATTTTAAAGGTGACATGGTTTTAGAATTAGCTCTTCAACTCTTTGCTACTAAAACTAAGAAAATGAAAATGCACAGGTATCTTTTCTATTATTTTACCTAGTTGCCATTTGCCATTTTGAGGCCATTAAAATGTAAGGAAAAAAAAAAAAGAACCAAGATATATCATGTACAGGTACAAACACCCAATGATAAATGTAAACGAATTGTATACCTAAAATGTACCAATAAAAGAACTAAAAAAAAAAAAATGTAAGGAGAAGTTGGATTGTGATTTTATTGCCCTCAAAGTTGCCTTATTAATTCTTTTTAAGTTTTTATCAACACTGAATTTCATATAACTTAGTTTATGCCTCAAAGTATGTTTTAAGAAAATGGAAGGCCAACTGTATTTTGTAACTATGCTGAATGGTCTTCATTTAAAGTTAACATTTTCATATATGAATGTGAATACAAATATCCATATTTTTGTGTTTGCAGATACAGAAAGAAAAGCCCTCTGGGTATGTTATAATGTTATGTTTTAAAACCTTACTAAGAGAATGATAGTGAATGATTTTTAAAAGAGAATGAGATCATGGCTTATCTTTTGATGTCACCGTGTAATGAAGCCATCATCATACCCTCATGTGGATATGGTAGACAAGAGGTTCTCATGTGGCCCCTTGATAATTGCCTAAATTAAAATATTAAAGGCCTAACAGCCGCTGTGTTGACCTTTGTCTGCCTTGCCACAGACAGATGAGCTGCTGTTTATTAGGAAGGCTTCTTCCCACAGGTGATGGGCTACACACATTTCTGCTCCTCTCTTCCTACCCCTTTACAATGTTGGGCATCAAAGTCCTGCTGTTCTAGCAGCTTCGATTGAATTCCTTTGTCCTCAAGACCCCGAGATGTGCTTGACACTCTTTAAGTATTTTGATTAGCTTTTAAATATTTCAAGTTCCAAAACTTAGTCACAATAATTAATAAATATTCTGTCCTCAGCAAACTGCTCATTTAAAAAGTTTTACATGGCTAACCTCTGTGCCTTACTGCTGATGTCAAGCTGGGAGATGAAAACAAGAATCAGTGATGGCCTAAGTAACTTGTTGGTTGGTTAACAGAAATCAAACTCTTCAAAAGATATTTTGAACTTGTGCTGATTCCCCCCACCCCGTAAAAATCGCCAAATCAGAACTCTGATTGGGGCTGTGTCCTTACAAAGCAAAGGCATGAGAAAAGCTGTGTAAACATTAATGCCTCAGGGAACTAATAGAAACAGAAAAATACCATTTTGTAGTTGAGAGGGTGAGGCAAAAAAGGAAAGTGTTGCAGACTTGAAAGGCTGGGCCTGGTGCCTATGGTGCTTAGGGGTGGGCTTGGCCAGGGCCTGCCTGGCGTCCTCAGAGGTCCAGTGGGAAGGGCCTTCCAGAGGGGCATCATCCCAGCTACTTGTTGGCAGAAAGACCCCAGACGTACCCTGACCTAGCAATATACAGAGACTTTGTTGTCCCTTCCTCCTTCCCTCCCTTTCTTTCTTCATTTCTTTCCCCTTTCTTTCTCTCTTCCCTTCCCACTTTCCTTCCCTCTTCTGTTCCTTGTTCTTCCTTGTTTAGTGTGAGAACAACAATAACAAAAAGTTATAGTGTGTATTAACAGATCAAACTCAATTGATGTATTTTTAGGTTATTTTTCTATTTTCCAAAAGTCTGGAATGTTATTTGAGAGTGAAACTCCATCCCTTTACTCCATGGAAATTAAATTTATGGTTTAAAAAGTCTGTCCAATATGAAGTACTTTTATTTATTTATTTTTTCATTCTCTCTCCCCAGGTCCGTGTTGACAGTGGCATCCAGCCAGGAAGTGACATCAGCATTTATTATGATCCTATGATTTCCAAAGTTAGTTTTAGTTCTTAATGGTTTCTTTTGGTTTTCTTCTGAACAAATAATGCACATATTTGAGCCTTTTTCTGAATCATGTTCTATTATTAAACAAATAATTATGCACTGGTAGAAAAGTGAAAGCAGAATTTTTCTCTTGAGAAACTTTAAGTTCACATTATTTTGTAATACTCTACTCCCCAATCAAATCATACCTCTACCATCACCAGTGTGCTTGAGCACATGCATATGCATAGACCTACACACACACATACACACACCATTACCTTACCAATGGCAACAACTCCATTTATTGCAATGAGAGGAATAAAGTTGCTTTTTTGGCCATTCCTGAAAACTGCTTAAGGTGAAAGTATCAGTGGCAGGTGGTACTACGAAGTTGGGTAGTGTTTGTTAGAATAGTTCTGACCTTCTCAATTTACAAAGTGCTAATTATAAATTCACAAATTACTATTAAATAGATTAGACATAACTAAGTTTTTTTTCCCTGAGGTGTTGGGATCAAACCTAAGGCTTTGTATATGTTAGGCAAGTACTTTACCACTGAGCTGTAACCCCAGTCCAATTAAGTTTCATATAAGAGTATAAGATGTAATTTCCCAACTTTTCCAAGTTTAACTTTCCAGATGAAATAAATAGCTCTATTTAAAATTTTCAATCTTTACAATCTTAAGACTAAATTATTGCAGTAGTTTAAAACTATGGATTTCATTTGAAAATCCTGTGTTCATTGAAATGTTACCTCTATATTGAGGAATGATTTCTTCATTAAACTCTGTTTCTCAAGATGGTTTTTCCCCTAGCTATACTTTTTAATGTAGTTATGGTTGCAGTAAACAAATTATTTTTATATCCTTCCTTTTTCACACTAATATTGTTAAAATAAACCTTAAGTCTTTTTGCTTGTTAGAAAAACACTGTTTAATTTAAAAGCAAAATGCATAAAATATAGTGATTAGGTGTCCATGATTCCATTTTTAGATGAATATATTTCTGTTCACAAAAATAGACTATAAATTAATTTTCAAACTGATTTAATATTGAAGGGATTATAAAATTTGCTAAAAGAATTACAATCTATAGATGGACCAACAAAATACTCGAAAAATTGTTAATGAATAGTTAAGCTGTTATTTGTTAATCTATATGAGATACATATAAATAGGCACAACATTATATACAACAATAAGCCCTTTTTGTTTTTCTAATACTAATACCCTTTACTTCTGAGGTGTATTATGTCTAAAACCTATTCTTAAAATAGCCTTTTATCAGTGGTTCCACTGTCTGCCTCGCAAGCTAAGGACCTGAGTTCGATCCCTGGTACCAAAAAAATAGCCTTTTATTCTGTTCACTTTCATATTTAAATGTTTATCTACTTTTTAGTCAGTTATGAAAATGGTAGCTGTTTGGGGTATAAAACTTGGAAACCACAGAAAATAGGGGAATAAAGTCTTTCCTAATCCTATCACTCTCCCAGACATTTATATCCTATCTCAAAACTTTCTCATGTATCTCCTTAAAACTGTGCTTATTTTTGGTACAATTTTATTTTTTTCAAATAGCTCTTTACTATGATAATGAAATGTAAGAGAAAAGTCTGAAATAGCATGGTTTTAATATTCATTTACCCAAAAATATCACAATTGACATATTTTATATTAAAAACCAAACCAGTATGAAATTTCAGAATTTATCTTGTGGAATCTGTTGTGAAGTATTTAGTTTTTACTATATCATTTAACTGATAGCTGAAATATTTTTTGTTTACTTTTAGTTAATCACATATGGCTCTGATAGAACTGAAGCACTGAAGAGAATGGAAGCTGCACTGGATAATTATGTTATCCGAGGTAAACTCCAAACATTTGTGGTCCTGTTATCGTGTATGGTATTCAGTTCTAGAAAACATTTTTAAATTTTACTACTTACAGAACTGTGTGAAACAGTTGCTTACTATGTATTTAAATAGAAATTAGAAAAGCTTAAACTGATATACTAAGTATAGGTGTTTCATTTTCTTTAGCAGTCCTGTTCTTTGCCTGTATATCTTAAGCTATTTAATTAAACTTACGATGTATAATCTTTCCTAAATGAACATGTAGTATTTTGTAGTTATGTATTATATGTAAAATGAGAGACTTTAGAATAAAGAACCATTAGCTAATGCATTTTGATAACAAGTTTGCTATATTTTTGTCTATGGGGCTTTTTGTTTGTTTAAAGTAGGCAAGTTGTGTGTGGGTATATAAAACATAGTAATGTACATCAACTAAATTGGGGAGTAGAGAGAATGGCTATTTGCTTCTGGTTAGAGTAAGATGTAGGCTATTTTCTAGGAAATGCAATTTTGTTTCCCCATGTACATATCTGACAGTTGTAACGCCTAACAAAATGTGGTCCCACAAGGCTTTAGAGTATGTAGTGATAAGTGAAATAGGAGCAGCCGTTACATTTAAATAATTAAAGAAAAATCATATGTGCCCCCTTTCAGGAGTAGATCATTCTAAATTGTATTAGCAACTTTCCAATAGTAATGCAAAGGTTACTTTCACTCAATATGAATTATCACCAACATCAAATTTAAAGAGTAAAATATAAGTTCACTTTTAATTTTGAATTAATAGTGAGTGTCTAAGAACATTCTGCAGAAAAAGCTGGCTACTTTATGGTTTTTCTCTTTTCTCAAGTTACACTGACTATCGTGGTAGGGCTGGGAACTAGGTTTGGCAGCTGAAAGGTAGAACGGTGAGGGGCTGTGACTGCACCATCTCCCTGAAATCCTTTGAGAGTTTCAAAAGGTCTCCCTTTCAGTTCGGTCCTGAGGCTTGTCCAGTGATCTGAGCTTTGTTGGGTAGAGGGACGGGGTGACTCTGTTCTCAGGGCACATCCCACCTTGAGACAGGAAGCCCTGCTTAGTACTGGAGCGTGCCAGACCCTTGCTTTGGCCCTTTGAGTGCCTTTGTGCAGTGAACAGTTTGTACAACCATACAGCAGCATCCCAGAGGCATTTAGTGGCTTGTTATTTTACACATCTACCTTTTCCTGCTCATTTTCATCTAATGACAATTAAATTATGTGGTGCATACTTTCCCTGATCTTTTCTCTTCCTTATTAGATTAGTAGATATTTCTTCCCTTCTTTCCTTTTTTGCATCAGCCTCTTTTCTTCCCATTTGTTAACTAACAAATGATGATGTGATTCTAATCTCCTGTGCTAGTGTTTCATCCCTTTTAACTAAAGGAAAACAGTCAAGTTTGAAGTGAACCCATACATATTTAAAACAAAGAAGGTAACATTCATATCCAAAACAACTAAAAATGTACAAAGTCTCCTTCAGATTCTTTCCAGTGCATTCTCTATTTCCTTTGTAGCTGTGATTATGGAGTATTTCTTAGCTTTATAACTTTACTCTGTTCTACTATTTTAACTGGAAAATACATGTTTTGTCCATAGATTCAGCTTTGAAAGGATATATTTTTTTTTTGGAGAAATATTACTCCCCGTAATGATAGTAATGCATGTTTGGAACACCTGTGTAATTTGAGTGTGTGTAACTGTGTGCACATAGACATAAATAAGTTGTTTTAGATGTCTGTTACTGGAAAACTTTAATGTATTGTAACAGTATCATACTGGGGTTTCCCTCCTTTTTTTTTGAAATTTTTTTATTGTGGCTGTTGAATTATTAAATCTTGGTTAATTTAGGTTTTACTGCAGTAAGCATCAATGATAAAATCTTGAATTCAGAAGAGTGTATGTAAGAATATTTTGTCAAACCACATCTCCATTAATCTTTTATGTAATACAACATAGTGGAATGGAATTTGGCAGTTTATCAAAATATTAGAGGAGTGTTAATCCCAACTAAAAGTTATTCTCTTTAGTTGGATTCTGAAAGGAATATTCTTTTGTTTTGTTATTTTTGGTTTTGGTACTGGGGATTGAACTCGGGACCTTGCGCTTGCAAGGCTGGCGCTGGAACTACTGAGCTAAATCCCCATCTGAAAGGAATATTCTTTTGCATTTACAGAATACACTATGATACAACATTTTATACTTAAATAAACATATTTTCCATCAATTTACTTATACTACTTACTACACTTTAGGTTCAACAGTCGCATTTTTAAAAAATTGACTTAAATACCAAGAAGGATGCCTTTGTCTTAACTTTACATGTATCACATTTAAAAACGTATTTCCTTAAACAGATAGATCCAGGCTTACTTTGAAATTTCTGCCTTTGAGCCATTGTAAGGTAATAGAAAGAATCAGACAGACCTCGGCCCACATCTTGTCCTGATGCCACTTAGTTCCTTTGTGATTTTTGTCCTATTACTTTGTTTCTGTGAGTCTCATATTCCGCCTTTTAAAATGGAGGGGCCTAATAACTTTAGTCCCCATTTTTTTTTGTTGTTTTTTTTGTTTGTTTTTGGTTCTGGGGATCAAACTCAGGTCCTTGCGCTTGCGAGGCAGGTGGTGGAACCACTGAGCTAAATCCCTGGCCCCAAGTCTCCATTTTTTCTCTTTCTCTCATCACAATTATGAAAGCACATATTTAAAAATCGAATGTCAGAAATCAGTATCAATCAGTTGGTGACGTGAAATGTTTTAAACCGTAAACAGTATTAAAAGCCCATCTTATGTCATTCCCAGTCCCGTGTGCTGGGGTTATGTGCTCTCCTTGCAACCTGTCCCCCACTTCTCCAAAGCATTTACTGTCATGGAAAGTAAAGTGTTGATTGTGTAATTCATGGCTAAATGTTGGATTATTTCATAAGAATATTAGGAGGATGAGGGCACTGATGGTGCTTATCTTGCTTAAGTGCATGTTAGTGGTGCTTAATAGTGTCTGGCACATGGTAGGTGATATATATCTCCATATATATCGGGGCAGAGAGAGTGTTTATTTAGTATAAGTAAGTATTTTTTGAATGAATGAGTGTGCTGTCCCTAATTGCAGGTAGTTTCTACTAGGTGTAAGAAAACATATTAACAGGTAAGTACACTAACTTCAAGAGTGGGAATTTAAGGAGGGGTTGGTATATCTTTCTTTTCTCACATTTCCCTTTGATCCTTTGAAAGTAATGTGAGGACTGCTTTAGGACTCATAGTGACTCTATTCAGAGTATCTCACTTTGTGCTGCTGTCAAATGATATCCCAGAGTGGCAGCATTTTTCAAAAGACTGGTGGCTTACTGCTGAGTAGGTGAAGTAATGGGGATGGGCACATTCAGGCATCTTTGGAGTGTGCTTTGCTATAGTTGGGGAAATGGTCTGGCAGCATAGGTTAAAATAAAGTACGTATATTTTCACCCAGCTGCTCAACATTCAGGACTCTTTCCTATAGCGTTGAAACACTGAATTGTGAGGTGATGATCTAGAGGAGGTTTGCAGCAGCATTGTTTGCAGTAGCCCAAATACCAAGTAGCCCCAATGTGCACTAAGTGCACAGATTTGAGTAAATTACAATACATTTTTATTATAAAGTACTATGCAGCTGTGACTTGAAGGTATGTCCATACATAATGTTTATGTAGAAGAGCAATTTTCAGGGTAATGTTTAGTATATTTTCATACTAGTTAAACTGCCTACTGTCTTAAAACATTTCTCATTATGTTGGGATGAGCACAAAGAAAGGCAGGAATGGGCCGGGGATTTAGCTCAGTGGTTCCACTGCCTGCCTTGCAAGCTAAGGACCCGAGTTCGATCCCCGGTACCAAAAAAAAAAAGGGAGGAATGTATACATGTCATGTTTTTCTTTCTTTTGGAGATATTATGTTGTCCTGGCTGGGCTTTAATTCCTGGGCTGAAGTGATCCTTCTGCTTCAGCCTCACAACAAGATGGGGCTACAGGCAGGTACCATCATTCCCAACCCCGAATTTTGTTTTTAGCTCAAGGTGTTTATCAACAAGTTTTTCTTAAATGTATAATTGATATTGTGTAATGGGAAATAAAGGTCTAAAGGAGCAGGGGAAGTGGGAGGGGTAGGGGAAAGGAAAGAAGGGTAAAGAAAACAATGCAAACAAAGTCTTTGCAAATAGGGAAGGGAGGGCAGGGGAAGGGGAAAAAAATAAGAACCAAGATACTCATGTAATGGTACAAGATCCCAATGATGTATGTAACTGTATTTTATACCTAAAATGTACCAATAAACTTAATAGGGAAGAAAAAAAAGAGTTATTCTTGATATATTTTTCATAGATGTTTTTATTTCAGGTATTTTTAAACCCATAGAAAAGTTGAATGAATAGTGTAGTACTTTATCTGGACTAACCAGTTGTTAAACTCTTTGACATGTGCTTTGTTTCTCCATGATACCTTTTCTTTCCTACTTCTTCTATAACCTTACTCTTCCTCCTTTTTTCCTTCCATTCTTCCTGTTTTTTTTTCTAATCCATTTGAAGAAAGTTGCAAATATCATGACATCTCCTAAATAGTTCACCATATATCTTAAGGTTGAGTATGTTCCCACAAAACCATGATACCATTAGCACACCAAAGACAATTAGCTGTCTAATAATATCACCTGTGGTATTGTTTATATACTAGTCCTCCAGTTGTCCTTTGAAATATCATTTTTATCTGTTTTTTAACCCTATCTGTGGTCCAAAGTTTATGCAGTACTTTTGGCTATTTATTTTCTTGTTCTTTTTTGTATTTTATTTCACTACCATTTTAGGAGAGTCTAGGTAGCTAACTTGTAGAATGAATGTCCCACATGCTAAATTGAAGGTGTCAGTGTTGGCTAGTGAAGGGATGTTGGAAGTGAGCAGAAAGGATGGCGGTTGCGCTGGAATGCATTGTTCTTTGAGCTGATGATTTTGAATGTGGTGCAGCTGAAGAGTAGATTTCAGGATATGACTATAGTGAGGATAATTGCATGGGCCATCCACGTGAACAATCTAAGTTAGGGTTGAAACAGTTGTGAATCAAGTAATGTAAACCCCGTGGTGAATATTGGATTGTGGCAAGGATGTTGGCAGATGAAAAGGCATTGGAGATGACTTTATAGGCAGATAAAATGAGCCTCGGGGTTAATAGAAGTTTTTCCATGGACTGGAAGAAATAATGTTCTAGAAATGGCAGCTGATCATAGGAAGTATGTGAGGGTTGTTGGAGAAGTGATTGTCCACCAGGGCATTGAGGTCTTTTGGTGAGGCAAGGAGGTCGATGGAATGTCACATAAAGATATCAGAATATCAGATGTATGGTAGTTTTTACTGATCATAGAGCAGCAATCTCAGAAGATATTCTGAGGTGGCTTAGAAAATAGGAAAGTAGTATTTAGGGGTAGCAGGGTAGTTGGGTGCAGTTGAAGAAGCATATACTTGTGGGGATAGAGAGTGAGTCCCTGAAGTATCCTGTAGAAAAATAGTCTCAGTGATCTTGGGAGGGGGGTGCCTCTGTGCACTGAATCTCAACAATTCGATACTGTTTACTTCTTTTGATCCTTCTCTACCATGGTGGCACTGCCATTGATCTATGGTCTGGTGCAGTAGCTTCCTAAATGGACTTTGTGTAAATGCTTTTTATCTGTACCAGGCCATACCTTAGTACAGACAGAGTAATTTTTTTAAATACTAAAATGATTAATTATCATGAATGGAAATGCATTTTCTCTTCATTTTCAATACTGACATCGAATGTGTGGAGATTTTCTCCTCACCAAAGGAATTCAGTTCTCTGCAGACACCAACAGAATGTCCCAGCAATTCAGTTCAGTTCTCACACTGTTTACCTGCAGTTGCTGTCAGAGCCTATAGGTTAAAGGCTCAGTCCTATGAGACAGCCCCCTCTTTCCGTGGCAGTCCAGTGTCCCAGGTTGCCACCTGCACTTCTCACTGACCAATTATGCATTTGGAGTTCCCACAAACCCTTTCTCAGGTTTACTAATTTGCAATGCAGGTTGAACACGATGCTCAAAAAGTTTTGAATTTTGGAGCATTTTAATTTTGGATTTTTGGATTAGAGATCTTAAACTGGTAAAGTCTATGCAGGTGTTCCAAAATCTGAAAAAATCCCATATCTGTAACACTTCTTTCCATAATTCATATAGGGCAAACTCACCTGCAGTGGGTTAGAGAACTCGGGAGCACTTTGTTTACTCTTACAGGTTTATTATAAAGGGTGCAACTTGGAAACCACCAGATGGAAGAGATACGAGGGCAAAGTATGGGGAGAGGCGTAGAGTATCTATGACCTCTAAGGTCCCATCACTCTTTCACCACCTCTTTGTATTCATCAGCATGGAATCTCAGCAAATTCTTTGGTGTAGGGTTTTTATGGGGGCTTCATTAGATAGGGTGATTGGATAAATCATCGGCAACTGCTAATCTATGCAGTCCCTAGCCCAAGTTTGCGGTAGCTGGGGTAGGAATGGTGGGTGGTTTCACCCCCCTCGTTGCATGGTTGGTTCTTCTGGCAACCAGCCCCTATCCTCTGAATCACTTTTGCAACCATAAGCTCAGGTATGGCTGACAAGAGCTTGTGTCTCACAGATGATGCTCCTCTTACTCCTTTCATTCAAGAAACTCCAAGGGTGTTATGAGCCCAATACCAGAAACTTGGAACAAAGACGAAATATTACATATGTCTTAATGAGACATACAACAATTACCACACTCACTTTTCTGCCTCAAGCCCTTTCATGGCTTCCCATTGACTCATATGGCCTACATTGGCCACTGCAGTCTCACTTACACAACTGTCTTTCATATACATCTCAATGCCGTAGTTGTTTTTTTTAACTTAGAAAAAAGATTTTAAGAGAAATATGATTAGATACAAAAAGGAATATTTTGTAATCAAAACAACTAATATAATAATTATATCAAGAGTAACAATTATAAACAAATATATATATATAGCAGAGTAGTTTTGCTTAAAGCAAAAGATAGCACAATTGAGAAAAGGAAAGATTTCTATTATAGTTAGAGATTTCACTTGTAGCTAGAAATTTCATTTTTCCACTCTGAACATTTTTTCATATATTTATTTGCTCTTTCTACTTCTTCATCTGAGAAGTGTCTTTTCATTTCAGATGCCCATTTTTGGACTGGGTCTTTAAATTTGGAGGAGGGGTCTGATTGTTTGAGTTTGTATAGTCTAGATATTAGTCCTTTGTCCGATGAATAGGTGGTAAAAATATTTTCCCACTGTGGGTTATCTTTTCACTCTGTTGGTACTTTCTCTTGCTGTACAAAAGCCTTTTACTAGGATGAGGTCCCAGTAGTTGATTCTTTGTAGTATTTCCCGTGCATTCTGGGTTTTGTTCATGAAGTCTTTGACTACTCCTATGTCCTCAATCTTTCTACCTATTCTCTCTTCCAGCAGATTTAGTGTTTCTGTTTTAATATTTCAATTTTAGGTTAGTGCATGGTGAAAGATAATAGCTCTAGTTTTAACGGGCATATGGAAAGCCCGTTTTTCCAGCACCATTTATTTTTATTTTTTGGTTTTTTTTAATTCATTAAGTTTATTGGTACATTTTAGGTATACAATACGATGACATTCATCATTGGAAATTTGTACCTTTACATGATATACCTTGGTTCTTATTTTTTCCCCATTCCCCTGCCCTCCCTTCAACCCTTCCACCCCTCCCTATTCACAAAGACTTTGTTTCCATTTTTTTCTTTTCTCATATTTTTTCCTTTCCCTTCTTTCCTTTCCCCTCCCCCTTCCCCTTTAAACCTTTTCTTCCTATTTCACATTATCTATTATACCTTTTAGTCCTTATTTACACTTTCAGTTTCTCACACCAGAGAAACTATTCTGTATTTACACATGTGCCTCCTATTTATCTCACTTAAGAGTATGTCCTCAATGTGCATCCATTTAGCTATAAATGTCTCTAATTTCTCATTCTTTATGGCTGAGTAGTACTCCATTTTATTTTAAAAAACCACATCTTTATCCAGTCTCCAGTTGATGGACAATTGGGCTGTTTCTAAGTTTTAGCTATTACAAACTGTGCCGCTATAAACATGGGTGCACATATATCACTGTGGTATGATTCTTTTAATTCTTTGGGGAAGATACCCAACAGGGGAATAGCTGGGTCAAATGGGACCTCTAATCCTAGGTGTTTTTTTTTCTTTTTTTTTTTTTTTGTGGTACTGGGGATCGAACTTGGGTCCTTGGGCTTGAGGGACAGGTGGTGGAACCACTGAGCTAAATCCCCAGCCTAATCCTAGTTTTTTGAGGTATCTCCATATTAATTTCCACAGTGGTTGCACTAGTCAGCATTCCCAGCAACAGTGGAGAGGAGTTCCTTTTTCCCCACAGCCCTGCCAGCATTTGTTGTTGATTGATTTCTTGATAGCAGCCATTCTTTCTGGAGTGAAGTAGAATCTCAGTGTTGTTTTCATCTGCATCTCTCGAATAACCAGTGATGTTGAACATGTTTTCATATGTTTATTTGCTTCAGCACCAATTATTAAAGAGATTATCTTTCTTGCACTGAAGGTGTTTGGCTCCTTTGTCAAAGATAAGGTGGTTGAGTGTGTCTGGAGTTGTTTCTGCATCTTCTAATCTGTTCCATTGATCCTCAAGTCTGTTCTTTTGCTAGAACCGTGCGTTTTTATCACAGTAGCTTTGTAGTATAATTTCAGATCAGGAATTGTGATACCCGCCGCCTTGCCTTTGTTGCCCAGAATTGCCTTTGCTCTTCTAGGTCTCTTCTGGTTCCAAATGAATTTTAGGATTTTTTTTTTCTAATTCTGTAAGATATGCTGTTGGAATTTTTTTTTTGTATTAAATTCTTTTATTGGTACATTGTAGGTATACAACACAATTATATTTCTCATTGGGAATTGTACCTTTACATAATGCATCTTGGTTCTTATTTTTTCCCCATTCCTAACCCTCCCTTCACTCCGCCCTTCCCTATGTACAAAGACTTTATTTCCATTTTTTCCATTTCTCATCATTTTTCTTTTCCCTTCTTTCCCCTGCCCCTCCCACTATCCCTACCCCTTTGGACCTTTTCTTCCTATTTTACATTATCGATCATTCATTCTAATCATTGGTACATTTTAGGTATACAATATAATGACATTCATCATTGGAAATTTGCACCTTTACATAGTCTCTCTTGGTTCTTATTTTTCACCCTTGCCCAGCCCTCCCTTCAACCCCTCCATTCCTCCCTATTTACAAAGATTTTGTTCCTATTTTTCCATTTTCTCATGTTAATCCCATTCCCTTCTATCCTTTCCCCTAGCCCTCCCACTTCTTTCCCTTTTGCCCCTTTTCTTCCTATTTCACATGACCTATTATACATTTAGTCCTTATTTACACTTTCAGTTTCTCACACCAGAGAAACAATTCAGTATTTACACATGTGTGTCCTATTGATTTCACTTAAGAGTATTGCCTCCATGTGCATCCACTTAGCTATAAATGTCTCTAATTTCTCATTTTTTATGGCTGAGTAGTACTCCATTTTATTAAAAAAAACCCACATTTTCTTTATCCAGTCTCCAGTTGATGGGCATTTGGGCTGTTTCCAAGTTTTAGCTATCACAAACTGTGCTGCTATGAACATGGGTGCACATATATCACTGTGGTATGATTCTTTTAATTCTTTGGGGAAGATCCCCACCAGTGGAATAGCTGGGTCAAATGGGACTTCCAGTCCTAGTTCTTTGAGGTATCTCCATACTGATTTCTACAGTGCTTGCACCAGTCTACACTCCTACCAGCAGTGGAGCAGGGTTCCTCTTTCCCCACAGCCCCGCCAGCATTTGTTATTGGTTGATTTCATGATAGCAGCCATTCTTTCTGGAGTGAAGTGGAATCTCAGCGTTGCTTTCATTTGCATCTCTCGAGTGACCAGTGATGTTGAACATTTTTTCATGTATTTATTGGCTATTTCTACTTCTTTGTATGAGAAATGTCTGTTCATTTCAGATGCCCATTTCTGGATTGGGTCTTTAAATTTGGGAGGTCTGATCTTTTTAAGTTCTTTACAGATTCTAGATAGTAGACCTTTGTCTGAGGAAGAGCAGGTGAAGATTTTTTCCCACATTGTGGGTTGTCTCTTCACACTGCTGGTGGTTTCTCTTGCTGTGCAGAAGCCTTTTAATAAGAAGAGATCCCATTTGTTGATTGTTTGTGCTAGTTCACGGGCAACTGAGGTTTTGTTCATAAAATCTTTTCCTACACGGATGTCTTCAAGGGTTGTACCTAACCTCTGTTCCAACTGGTTCAGAGTTTCTATTTTAATATTTTAATATTTAGATCTTTAATCCATTTTGATTTTAGTTTAGTGCATGGTGAGAGATAGAGGTCTAGTTTTAATCTTTGGCAAGTTGAAGCCCAATTTTTCCAGCACCATTTAGTAAAGAGGCTATCTTTCCTCCAGTGAGGGTGTTTGGCTCCTTTATCGAAGATGAGATGGCTGAGTGTGTCTGGCGTTGTTTCTGCATCTTCTAATCTGTTCCACTGGTCCTCCAGTCTGTTTCTTTGCCAGTACCATGCTGTTTTTATCACAGTAGCTTTGTAGTATAGTTGCAGGTTGGGGCTTGTGATACCCCCTGCCGTGTCTCTGTTACCTAGAATTGCTTTTGCTATTCTGGGTCTCTTCTTGTTCCAAAATTTTTGGACTGTTTTTTTGAGGTCTATGAAGTATGGTGCTGGGATCTCAATTGGAATTGCATTAAATCTATATAGCAGTTTTGGAAGTATGGCCATTTTCACTATATTAACCCTTCCTACCCAGGAACAGGGGATGTCTGTCCATTTTCTGATAGCATCTTCAATCTCTCTTTTCAGAGTGCCATAGTTTTCAGAGAAGAGGTCTTTGATTTCTTTCGTTGGGATGATTCCTAGGTATCTCAGTTTTTTGGATGCTATTGTGAAAGGAATTATTTGCCCTATTTCTCTCTCAGTGAGTCTGTCATTGGTGTAGAGGAAAGCTATTGATTTTTGTGTGTTGACCTTGTAAGCAGCTACTTGACTGAATTTGGTTATTAAGTCTAGAAGACTTTTGGTGGAGTTCTTGGTGTCTTCTATATAGAGTATCATGTCATCTGCAAATAATGACAATTTGACTTCTTCATTACCTATCTTTATTCCTTTTATTTCTTTCTCTTGTCTAATTGCCGTGGCTAATGTTTCCAGAACTATATTGAACAAGAGTGGTGATAGTGGACATCCTTGTCTTGTTCCTGATTTTAGTGTGAACGATTTCAGTTTTTGACCATTTAATATGATATTGGCTGTTGGTTTTTTATAGATGGGTTCTATCAGTTTGAGGTGGATACCATCTATTCCAATATTTTGTAGGGTTTTTATCATAAATGCATGTTGGATTTTGTCAAATGCTTTTTCTGCATCTATGGAGATAATCATATGGTTTTTGTCCTTGGCTCTATTGATATAGTGTATTACATTGATTGATTTTTGTATATTGAACCATCCCTGCATCTCTGGGATGAATCCCACTTGATCAGGGTGTGTGTTCTTCTTGATGATCTTCTGCATTCTGTTTGCCATTATCTTATTAAGGATTTTTACATCTATGTTCCTTAGTGAGATTGGCCTATAGTTCTCTTTTTCGGTTGGGTCTTTCTCTGCTTTGGGGATCAAGGTGATGCTTGGTTCCAGGAATGAATTTGGGAGTATTGCTTCCCTTTCAATTTCATTGAAGAGTTGAAACAGTAGTGGCAGTAGTTCCTCTCTAAATGTCTTGTAGAATTCAGCAGTGAAGCCATCAGGGCCCAGGCTTTTCTTAGTTGATAAGTTTTTAGTTACATTTTCAATTTCATTGGTTGCTATTGGGTTGTTCAGAATTTTTAGGTCTTCTTCGTTCAACTTTGGTAATTCATACTTATCTAGGAATCTGTCCATTTCTTCTGTTCAGCAATAAGGTAAATAATGTTAGTAATGGATTTTAATCCATGAGATAAGAGTCCATGAGCTAATAAACTGAGAAGACAGTGGTTTTCAATAACGATGTTAAACTAATAAATACAGAAGAATCCCCATCTGGCAAAGCCAAATTGTTTAGGCAAGAGTTATCAGTGGAGATGCTAAAGTTAATGTCATGAAAATTTGAGAAACAGATATTTGCATATTTTCTTAATATTTCTCCATAAGATACAATAATACCTTGGTTTGCCATCTCTTCTGTTTGCAAACAATTCGGTTCACAAACAAAGGTATTCAGCCAAATTTTGCTTTTATTTGCAAACTGCATTGGGTGACAGACACGAGCATGGCCACCTTTCCCACGCAAACGCAGCTGTCTTTCCCAAAATCATAAAATAAGTTAAGTTCATAAACCGAGGCACCACTGTACTACTAATTACACCAGAAAAATCAGTGCCATTACACTCATTTCTTTTCCCTTGGCAACCTAACCAAATGATCAAAATTAATATCATTTGTAATTGGATAAATTAGCATCATGTGCCTCTTGTTATGGTGTTCTAAGAAGAGCATCATTTGTGAGATATTCTTGCTAACAGTGTACAGCCTGAATATAATCATGAGGAAACATCAGACCAACCTAAAAGACATTCTACGAAATAAATCGTTTTTGCTCTTCAAAAATGTCAAGGTCAAGAAACACAAAGAGAAGTCCAGCAACTTATCTAGATCAAAGCAAACTAAAGACACCTGACAACTAAATGGAACATGTGATATTGGATTAGATCCTGAACTAGGAAAAATGTTTTTCTTTTGTAGTGAAGGTCATAAATAGGACAATTGGTGAAATTTGAATAAAGGCTATAGATTAGATGATATTATTATCAGTGTTATGCTTTTCTGATTTTGATAATTTTACTGTGACTACAGAAGAGACTTACGCTCTTTTTAGGCAAAGTATACTGAAGCATTTAGAGGTGGAATGGCATCTTATCTGCAACTTACCTTTAAATGTTTAGAAAAAATAATGTGGGTGGTCTATACATGCAAAGAGAAAATGACAAAGCAGATGAATGTGGTAAGATATTCACAGTTGGAGAACCTTGGTAAGAGGGTATACAATAATTCTCTGTCCTGCTTTTATAAATTTTCTATAATTACAAAATTATTCCATAATAAATTTTTGTAAAAAAATAGGGACTAGGAACCTCTTCCCCCTAGCTAACCTTTAATGAATAAACACAGAGATGCCCTTTTTGGTTACTTACTCATTTGGGTAATTCTAAAGGGTAGATGGGCTTAAAAAATTGTTTTGTGAAGGACAGGAAAAAGAAGTGAAATTTACTGTCTTAATTGGCAAATGCTTAATTGTTTAAGTATGAATTTTTACTAAGCTGATTCAAAGAAACTTTAGGGTAAAAATGTGCTTCGGTTAAAGTTAGTTTCTGAGTCCCCATGAAATGAGCAGTGCCTTTGGCCTCTGTTTGATCCTGGCAGCATGAAGAGCTAATGTCTGGAGAGTGTTTGGGAACCAGCGGGTAGTCAGGAGAAGGCTGCTCTGGGGGCCTTTCTCCATGGCCTGCTCGTGATTTCCCATACAGATGGGATCTGGTGAACTTTGGCAGAGGTCACCCTCAATTCCTGTCTTAAAACTCTGTCATAATTTTTATGAGTATGTGATTAATATCATTGAAGTTGTAACCCAATTCTCAAAGAACACCTCTGCTGTCCACTTACTGTTCAAACAAGGAGCTGTTCAGATGGCATTGTCTTTTCTGGGACATGGGAAGAAGGTCAACTAAGTACAAAATGGTAACTTTCAAATATGTAGGATACTTTTTCACAGTTCAGTGCTTGTTCCCATCTATCTGATGTTATGAGCTATTAAGTATAAAATAATTTACCCAATATTCACCTGTTTTGGCTTTAGAATTAATACATAGTAGTTTTTGAAACAATTATTTATACCATTAGCCTTTATTTCACCAAATAATCCTCAGGAAAGAAAAATAGATTAGAATTTTCCATATATAATATTTTCTTCAGAGATTATTAAAAATGCATTTGTGTTTTTTATTCTCAAAACATTGTGTTTGTTTTCCTATGTCTACTATTCAAGTAGATTTTTTTTTTAGTATTGGGGATCGAACTTGGGACCTTGCGGTTGTGAGGCAGGCGGCAGAACCATTGAGCTAAATCCCTGGCCCTCAAGTAGATTTTTAAAAGCCCATGATTCGTATGTGTGCTTGGACACACACAAGGTTTTGTTCTTTGATGTTCAAAATTGAAATATTTGCTTATAATTCCTTTGAGTCACCTAAAATCAATATTTTTTTCAACTTTGAATATGGAATTTAATTACATATAGCATATCATTTATCCTATAAAATGGCATTCATTTTAAGTTTTTGGATATCATCAGTAGCAAATTGATTACTAGTCATGGTAAATAATCTTTGTTCAAATTATCATTTACTATTTCTGCAAATTATGTCATATTTCACTGAAGACAGAGTCTGGTTCCAGCAGTTTTTTCATTGGCTACACAGGGCTAGAAAATTTATACCAGCACTAGGCTGTAAAAGGAAAGCCAGTAAAGCTCAGTATGAATTACTAAGTATGTAAGTGAACAGTATGCTTTTTATTTAATCGACAGAGGGAAGGACAAACATCCCGAGAGTGACTACCTTGCTAAATTACCTACTGTTTGCAAAAATTGAAATACTCTGAATTGTTAATTTGTGTATAAGAAGAGTCTTTTTCTGAAATTAAATTTAATCAAAGTGCACTACCAGACTTTGATCTTTTTTCACCCTTTTCAGTACTTCGCTTAGAATCTCTTTTTTCCCCAAACTTCTACTCTTATAATACGTATATAAACATATATGGATACATATATGAACAATTTTCATGGTGCTGGTTTCATTCTATACTTCTTCTGGATTCCTCTGTGAGGATGTCTGCCCCATGGATGGAGAACACCTTTCTTCTGGTGGATACATTCTAATCTGCCCACTCTTCTGAACTCTTCCTGCCATCATCCCTTGATCATCTCACAGACCCATAAAATTCAACTTGGTCAAAGTGAACCCCCCCCCCCATCGTTTAGTCAGTTATCTGCACGTGTAATCTTCTGTCATGCTGCAGAGCCTAAAATTTGGGTATTGCACTTAACTTCTTTCTCCATTTTGTTTTTTTTTTTAAACTAGGGATTGGTCTCAGAGCCTTGTGCATTTAGGCAAGCACTTTACCGCTGAGCTATACCCCAGCCATTTAAAAATTTTATTTTGAGGGTCGGGGATCTAGCTCAGTGGTTTCGGTGCCTGCCTCACAAGTACAAGTTCCCAAGTTCGATCCCTGGTACCCAAAAAAAAAAAAATTTATTTTGAGACAGCACAGAAACTAGCTAACTTGTCCAGTCTGGCCTCAAACTTGCCGTACTCTTTGTCTAAGCTTCCCAAGTAGCTGGGATTAAAGGAATAGGCTGGGACCACACAGGTATGTGCCACTTCAAGCAGCTCCCCATTCTTGACATCAGCTAAACCAGTAAGCCCTATCTACCTCTTAAATCTCTCCCTCGTTCAGCTCCTTTTCTTCGTCTATCCCCACCCTACCTATGGACAACCACCTTGCTATTTTTGTTATGTAATTACAAGTTTACACAATGCCCTGTCTTCACCACTGCCCTTCTGCATTCCCTTTTCCAGATAGCAGCCTGAGTGATTTTGGGGCTGCATAACTCTAATCATATGCATCTGCTTCAGCTGTTCTCATTGCTCTAATGGGAAAGTGAAATCTTTTCATGGTCCTTCAGACCCCAAATGCCTCATTGCACCTTTGAACTGCACCTGGCACTGTTCTCTCCTACCCTTTGGCCTAAGTGCCTTCTTTTGGTCCACCCCATAGAAATACCTGGTGGTAATGATCTGCTTGTTACTACAGTGAAAATTCTTAAAATACTTCCAGTTCCTCCCTCATATTATCTGAACCTCAACTACCCTTTTTTGCATCCTGCATCTTTCTTTGTTTTCTTCCCAATCAGGAAAATCTATGTAAGTCCCAATGCAGTTCTCTTCTGGAAGACTGCAGTGCTCATTTCCTGTGCATAGGAACCTCTCTGTCAAATGAGATGCCTGTAATCATTACATTCAGAGAGGCTGAGGCAGAGGGAGTTCCAAGTTCAAACCTATCCTGTGCAGCTTAGGGACTTAGTGAGACCTTGTCTCAAAATGAAAAATACAGAGTCCTGGGGATGTAGCTCAGTCTGAAGGTCCTGGGTTCAATCCTCAGTACTGAGGATGGGGCCAGGGTATGTGTGGGGGTGAAAGAAAAGAAAAGGAAAGAGAAAAAGAAAAAAAGTGCATTGGTTGTATCTACCTATAAAACATGATCAAGGGATTAATTTCCCTTTTACAGCCTTACTTCCAAGAAGTCTTTCAAGTTCTTGCCTACTGAGCTTATTGCCTTCAGTTAAATAAGTAGGTGAAGCAGGTGTTGACAGCATCGCTGTAACTTGCTTTTCCTTTTCCAGGAATTAGTTGTCATGCCCAGCTATAAGTGGGAAAGTGGAGTCTTGTCTGGGTGGTCTTCTGCTCAGGTAAAAGGCTTTCACTAGGGAAAAAGAGAAATCAGGCTTTAGGGAGGGAGTAGTCTGTCACAATATACTCCCAGGCTTTCAAAGTTTTTATGTGTTATAGTTTTTAGAAACTTTATTGCATTGTCCTGAATAGATGATGCATCATAATGCAAATTCAGAAGGCACAAGAAAGTTTCCCTTTCTGCCTCAATCCCCTAGCCATATTTCTTCTCCTTTGAGAAAATCTGTTACTCTTTATTACTCTTATAATTTATAATTATTAAACTTTAGTTAAATTAGTCTCTCTAGATCACAGTTTTCTTATTTTTAAGATCCCTTGGTTTTCTTTATAGTTTTCTTATTCTCTAACTGACTACCAAAAGTTTTCCAAAATCAGGTACCATATTGTGTGCTCTTATTTTCCTTGGTAACTAATTGCCATATAAATAATAGGTAAAGAATAAATGTCGATACAGACTACTTTATTCAGAACATCAACAATGTTAAAACCTAACAGCAAACATTTGTAAACTGTTTTGTAAAGGGTCATACAGTAAAGGTTTTAGACTTTGTGAACCACTTGGTCTCTGTCACAACTCTCCACTCCACTGTTACAGCAGAAAAACAGTTGTCTGTAAACAAATGAGCATGGCTGTGTTCTGATACAAGTTTATTTACAAACATAACTGGTGGGCCACATTTGGCCTATAGGACATGCTTTGCAGGCTCCACCTCGTGGCCTGTACTCCTCTGTGTGGAAATGGGAGTAAACTTAGATTTGTAGAACTCTGTTCTCATGGAGCATGGAAATGGAAGTTAGGTAGGTCAGTGCTGAGGCTTAGGATGCATTACAATTTCTGTCTGATGTTTTATTATATTTTGTCTCATGCTCTGTGTTTATTTTCATATAAAAGGATAATAATGTACCTTTTTGAGTCTGGTGTTACATTGTTATCTCATTTGTATCTCATGACAACATGCAAAATCAATTCTATTATTGTTGCTACAATAGTTTATAAATAAGAAAACTAAAATGTAAGATGTAGACCTGGTCCTTGAATTTGAGTGTTTGATTCGTTGCTTACATTATAATTATTCTTGTAAAAATGAAGATTCTGTGAGACTTGAATAGCAAGATCAGACTTTCTAGGTTTGTTATGCAATGTCATGATACAGATTAGAACCATACTAAGTGGGCAAAGAGATCAGAAGGAATTAACAAGCCTCTCTAATAATGTCAGCCTCAGCTTTGCTATGCTGAGTTCACTGTTTCATGGAATCCTGATAGAATTCCTATTTTTTGGATTTAAAATGCCCTATTCACATTTTCTTTTGTTCTTGTTTACCTTTTTTGTGATGTAAGTGACCAAGATCAAATTCTTTCTTCTCATGAAGCCTTTCTGTATCATAGAACTTTGCTATATCATTTGTTCTTGTGGCAGTTACCGATTTTAACTTTTCTTTAAAATAATAATTGTTGGCAATGCTCATATTTTTTCCTACTAGATCATTTATTTGTATCTTATCCCCCTAATAAGTACTTATTAAGGCATAGTTGATATAAACTTCTTTAAAATTTCATTTTATTGGTATGTTTTAGGCATATAATATAATGACATTCATCATTGGAAATTTGCACCTTTACATAATCTCTCTTGGTTCTTATGTTTTCCCCATTCCCCTGCCCCCCCTTTAACCCCTCCATCCCTTCCTATTTACAAAGACTTTGTTTCCATTTTTTCATTGTCTCATACTAATTCCATTCCCTTCTTTCCTTCCCCCACCCCCACAGTTCCCCTTCCCCTTTGCCCCTTTTCTTCCTATTTCACATTATCTATTGTACCTGTTAGTCCTTATTTACACTTTCAGTTTCTCACACTAGAGAAACTATTTGGTATTTACACATGTGTGTCCTATTTATTTCACTTAAGAGCATCACCTCAATGTGCATCCATATAGCTATAAATGTCTCTAATTTCTTGGTTTTTTATGGGTGAGCACTACTCCATTTTATAAAAAAAACCACACATTTTCTTTATCCAGTCTGCAGTTGATGGGCATTTGGGCTGTTTCCAAGTTTTAGCTATTATAAATTGTGCTGCTATGAACATGGGTACACATATATCACTGTGGTATAATTCTTTTAATTCTTTTGGGAAGATACCCAGCACCCCTGCTGGGTCAAATGGGACTTCCAGTCCTCGTTCTTTGAGGTATCTCCATACTGATTATATAAACTTCTATTATTTATTTAGTTTGATGAATTTTGATGTACCTATATAACTGTGAAACCATCATGACAAGATACTGAAAAAAAATTTTGGGGCCAGTTCTAGGGATTAAACCTTGGGCCTTCACACTGAGCCACATCCCCGCCTTGTTGTTGTTCTTCTTTTAATTTTGAGACACAGTCTTGCTAAATTTGGGCTTGAACTTGTGATCTTTGTGCCTTAGCCTTCTGATGTGCTAGGATTACAGGTGTGTGCCACAGTTTGCCTGGCTAAGATACGGAACATTTGTATCACTGCTAGCAGTTTCCTCATGGTCTGTGTAATCACTTTCCCTCTAACAAATCTCCAGTGTAACCACGTGATCTACCTCCTGTCACTTTAGCTTGATTTGCACTTTCTGAAATTTGATATTAATGGGGTTTTATTGTATCATTACTTTTGGTCTTGCTTCTTTAACTGGGTATAATTATTCTGTTGCCCCTTGTTATTTCGCATGTTTGTGACTCATCTCTTTTTATTGATGCCTATAATTCAGTTGCATGAATAAACCACATTTTGTTGGTCCGTTCACTTGTTGAAGGGCATTTAGGTTGTCTCTAAGTTTTAAAGTTTGCAAATAAGGCTACTGTTATAAGTCTTTGTGTAGACCTACATTTCTGTTTAACTTGGACACACACTTAGGAGTGAATTGTTTGAATCACATTATGAGTATATGCTTCTTTTCCCAGAAACTGTCCAAACTCTTTCAAACTAGACGTACCATTTTATATTACCATTCTAGGTTGTGAGAATTCCATTTATTCCATATTCTTGTCAACACTTGGTATTATCCATCTTTTAATTTTTAGCCAGGTAAATTGGTGTATAGTGGTATCTTAGTATATTTATTTGACAATAATGATGTTGAATATCTTTTCCTATGCTTACTTGACATTTGTGAACTGTTCAGAACTTTTTTCTTTTCTTTTTTGGTGGTGTGGATAATCTAGGCCCTTTTTTAAAAACTTGGTTTGTTTGTTATCTTATAATTGTGTTATAAAAAGTGTCCTTTATATATTCCAGATACAGTTTCTCATCTGATATTTACACTATGGATATTTTCTCTCAGCCTGCACCTTGTCATTTCGGGTGTGTTTTAGGGTGGGGGGAGTACTGGGAATTGAACCCAAGATCTTTGCTACATCCCCAGCCCTTTTTTAGTTTTTGTTTTGAGATAGGATCTCGCAAAGTTGCTAAGCTACCCAGGCTGAGTTTCAGCTTTCCATCCTTTTGGGTGGGCCTCTCAGAGTACTGGAACTACAAGCATGTACCACCATGCCCAGCTCATTCCATTTTAAGTATATCTTTTGAAGAGCATATTTGAAAAATTTTGATTAAGTACAATGTGTTGATAATTTTATGGTTTGTGTCCTTTTTTTTTTTTTGGTACCGGGCATTGAACTTGGGACCTTCTGCTTGCGAGGCAGGGGGCGGAACCACTGAGCTAAATCCCTGGCCCTGGTTTGTGTCTTTTGTTCACTAAGAATCTGTTGTCTACCTCAAAGTAACACAGATTTGTATTTCTTCTATAAGGCTTAAATTCATTTTAGGCTTCACATCTTGAGTTGTAATCAATTTGAGTTAATTTTTTTCTTTTATGAAAAAATAAAGCAAATTTTTATAACCAGATAATAAGAGAATAGCAATAGTTATTGTACTGTTTATTGTTATCTTCAAAGTAGTTACTCAGTATTAAACATTTATTTATGGTATGAGTTGGGGTGAGGTTCATTTCTTCCTGCCCTCTCTCCCTCTGTTCCTTCCAAATGGATATCCAGTAGTTCTAGTGCCATTTATTGAAAAGTCATTTATTTCTCACACTGAATTGACTTGGCAGTAACAAGCTCCTTTGGTTTACAGTTAATGTTTTATTGTTCAGGTATTTGTTGTTACTTAAAATCAAAGAGATAAGAAATCTTGTATAGTTCCTTCTAGATCATCATACACTAATAACAAATTTCTCCAAATTATAAGAATTAGATTTTTATCTGACTTTTTGTTCCTCAGTTCAACCTGATATGATTTTATTTTTAAGGTGTTACGCATAACATTGCATTACTCCGAGAGGTGATAATCAACTCACGTTTTGTAAAAGGAGATTTCAGCACTAAATTTCTCTCTGATGTGTATCCCGATGGCTTTAAAGGTTTGTATGTATTGAAAAATTTTAGTTATTTATATTATTATTTTATATTTTATTAAATGTATAAATTTTTTGTTTTGAAATGAAGGCCTTATATTATCCTTGACTTACACATTTGGAGTACCCTAGACTATAGACAGTCATGATTTTAAGCATTCATGTGTGAGTCATTAATGTAATAATCTGCAGCTCTGTTGAGTAAGGAATTCAACTATGTTGAATGTTCTGAGAGTTTAGTATATGGGCAAAACATGTAGGCAGACATTGGCCTACCTACTCTTCTGGCTTCTGAAAGTCAAATCAGATTTATATTCCCTTCTGATATGAGTATATACAGGATCTCTTCATATATGTAAATGACATTGAAAATTTGAGAAAATCAATTAAAATAAAGATAGCTAAGAGATGATGGTTTTTTAGTTTGACAAAGTTTATAAATAAAGAAATGAGTGGAATGTAAAATTTAGCACTGGGAAGTTATAGAAAAATGGTTGACCAGGTGGACATGGTGGCACATACCTGTAATCCCAGCACTAAGGAGGCTTATGTAGGATTGCCACAAGTTTAAGGCCAGCCTGGGCTATATAGTGAGTTCAAGCCAGCCTGAACTACATAGCAAGACCCTGTCTCAGAGGAAAAAAAAGGTTGGCCACGTGAGAGACAGAGGACACCATTTAGTGAGCATTGAAATGTGGCTAATGTATGTTATCAAGAAACCCATAGGAGGGCTGGGGATTTAGCTCAGTGATTCCGTCTGCCTTGCAAGCACAAGGTCCCGAGTTCAATCCCCAGTACCAAAAAAAAGAAAGACAAACACCACCAACAATTAAAAAAGCCTATAGGACTTGGCTGAGACTCCATGTATATGAGGTGGAAACCAGAAGCCTCTGTATCAAAGTCTAATGAATTTAGGAATGTGTGGAGGTTAGTCAGTCTTCCGTTTATACTATTTTAGTATATTAAGTGACTTACATCGTGATGTTAGGAGCTATGTGTAGTCTCATATAGCTGAGCTGTTGAATGAAGTTTTTAATTCAGAATTTACAGCAGGTTTGTGAGATTAACAGGAAATAAGTGATTTGAATTTTTTTTCACTACTTTAGTTTTAGAATTTTATTATTAGTATAAAGAGAAATGAAGAATTTCTTTCATTTGAGCTCCTAAAACAAAGGCTAATGATTCATTAGGTTCTTTTCCCTGAACCTTGAATGTTTAAAAATGCAGAATAAAATACATTGTTAACATGATTCAATTTTATACTTGTATGATTACTTCGTTAATATCACTTGGTTCCTGAGTTCACAACCATTTAAATCATTGCTTACTATTGTGTCCCTAGCAACAAATCGTAGTAGACACTAAGCAAACATTTGTTGAAGTAATGAAAATATTTTTACCTGTAGTATTGATGAGAAGGGATTACTTTGGATATTTTTAATTATCTGTACATATACCCAATAAGCAGTTCACTCTGTTGTGATTCTAATGTTTTAGCCTCTTGTCTTTTCCAAAGTTTAAGTAAAAGTTACAGCAAGTTTTGAGGTGAACTTGGGACTTCCATATGCTTTTCTGTCTGCCTACCTAGTGTGTCTGTGAGGGTGGTATGATAAGAAATAGTAGGCAAAAGGAGGAAACAGGTAAAATCTTCAAGGAACCTTTAGAATAAGCCTATTATATGGGTATATACACATACATTGAAATATGAGTATTTATGTATATATGGTAAAATATCCCGTAGGAGATGGACATGAGGCATTTAAGACTTCTGATGGGGTTGATGACTGTGTACTATGATTACTGTGTGTTTAGCAACACTAGAAGATGTTCCAGATTCTCTAGAGAAGGAAATCCCCTTCAAACTCAGAATTTATTCAAATGTAATTAAAACCTAAAACCTATATATTGCAGTTTTCCATGACATATGATATACGAAACACATTACATTTCTTTTTTGATAAGGAATTATTAGCATAGACACCATAATTTTATTTCTTATGCTTATCGTAGAAACTTTTTTTTTAAAGAGGTAGTAGGAATTGATCTAGGGCCTTCACACTGAGCTACATACCAGCCCTTTTTATTTTGAAACAGGTTCTTGATAAGTTACTAAATTGCCCAGGTTGCGCTCTAAATAAACTGTGATCCTCCTGCCTCAGCCTCTCAGAGTGCTAGGATTATAGATAGGTATGTACTACAGTGCTGAGCAACATAGTCTTTTTAACTGTCATTAAAGAAAAATTAATTGTCATAAAAGAATTAATAATAAATATATCATTAAATCATTAAAGAACCTTTTGCAGTTATTTAGCCTCAGCTCTCATTTTCCACATGAGGAGGCAAAAACTCAGATTGATAAAGCTAAATGACCTGTGAAATAAGAAAGCTAGGAATTGATCCCAGGATTTCTTTCTTTCCTTCTGTGTTTTTTCTGTGTGTGCAGTGCTAGGAAATTGAACCCAGGGCCGTGCACATGCCAAACAAGTGCTGTACCACTGAGCTTAATCTCCCATCCTTGTCCTAGGATTTTTCATTTCCAGTGTGAGTAATGAGTATGCTTTTAGTTATGCTAGGATTCAAATTCATAAGTCACTAAACCCATCACTGGAGCACGCTTCATGTTGTCGTGTGGCCCTGAGGACTTTCAAAGTGTACACTTATATTTGATATCTGCCTGTTACTTAATTCTTTCATATTATTTTTATGTCAGTTAAGTTTTCTCTGAATGGCTACTCTCTCCTGTTCTTTCTCATTTTTTCCTTCTCCATTTTTTCCCTAGAGCAAATCTCAGATATATTAAACTATCATCTTTGACTGTTTGATACATGTGCCCGAAAGAGACAGCAGGAAGTGGCAACTGAAGTTAATCCAGGATCTTCTCAATATGTTTGAGGCTGAGTCATTTTGCCCCTTTGGGATTACCCATCTGCTTCCCATCTGTCCTGGTCTCCTAGGCACTATTCATAGGCAAGCGCCTGTCTTTATGAATAAAATTTTCTGTTACATGCATTTACTTCCCCAAATCTATTTGTAGATTTAGGACAGTTTTACTAAAGTTTCTTAGATATAAACCCTGAAATCACTATGTCACAAGTTAAAAATTAGAATACACAAAAGATTGTTCTTGTCAACCTTTTAGATTCTAGTTGAAAAACTACTTTCCTTTGATTCTGAAAAATACATGGAAAGTGAGGAAGGAGATATTTTCATTCTAAAAAAAAAGGAAAATGAAGATAATTTAAGGTGGTTAATTTAGTCTGTAATAAGCAGTTTGGAATTGTTTCTTTATTACCTTTCTACACTTCAACTTCAAGCCCCATCAAAAGAAATGACTAGAATTATCTTTTTATTTTGGAAAATTACAGATTTTTGGTAAAATTTGGATCTAACACAAAAAGTGTATAATGAATTTTACTTTCTTTTTTCCCACTGAACTTAATCAAATATTTTTAAACCTTTAAAAGTGGTATTACACTATTTGGACTGTCAATAAAGTAATTCAACAAATAATGAGTATCATCTCTAGAAGGAAATCAAAGAGATAGCACATTTTTCCTGTCATTAAGGAGCTAACATCACAAAAATATGCAGATGAAGAACTAACAGCACTGCAGGATAGAATAAGCGCTGAGTAAAGACAACCAAAATGTTTGGAGAGCAGAAAAAAAAAGAAGCCAGTCTGATGTAAGGACTCACATTTGTCTGAAGCATGAGGTGGCATCTAAGATGACTGCAGCACTTCTCTGAGGCCTCTGATGGCTGCATACTGGGGCTGGTGTCCCGTGTGTGAGAGCCACGTGTGCGTAGCTTCGTCAACCATCCACTTGGATGCATATTGGTGGTTTGAAACCAGCCAGGAATATACTACCTACTCTAAGGAAATTAGCAAATGCTGCATACTGGGGCTTTTCTCTTTCCTCCATACCCTAGTTGATTGGTAAACATTTACCATCAAACCACTGCCTAACCTTTTGACCTGAGTATTGAAAGCAAACAGCCACTAGTGCAAGAAGGAAAAGGATTACCCATCTAGGGAGAAAGATGTAGAATTTGAGGACAGGTGGTGCTCAGTTTTAGAACTGCTGGTGGGGGAGGGAGATGATTAGTGCTTACTGAAAAACAGAGCAGTTAATGGCGTTAAATTAGAGGAGAAAGACTTGAACTAAAATGGAGATATTTAGAAATAAAACATTTCCGCAAAGTGAGAGCTAATTGGTCACTGCTAGGAACCAGATCAGTGACTCAAGATAATAAATGGAAGAGATATCCCAAAACATGTAGCAAAAAAGTAAAGAAAAAAACTATTCACAAAATAAGAGATATAGAAGGAAGGTCCAAGATGTTATATGTAAGTGAATATATAAATAGGAATTTCATGCAAAGAAAAATGGATAAATGAAGGGTAACTTTAAAAGAAAGAATAGGGAAATCTTTTATCATTATTGTTAAGAAAGCCTTGCAAACTCCCTGAGTTTCAGAGAGGATTAATAGAAAAAAGTTACTCCTCTGGATATATCAAGAACAAAAGACTTAAAGCTTCTAGAAAGAAAGAAAAGTCGTATGCAAAGAATGTTAAGAATGTTTAGTGAGATCATCTTCTGATTATATAAATTGGATGAGAACTTAAGATGTGCATAGGAAAGAACTTGACTCAAGAGTGCTATACCTAAGATCCGTCATTTTATCAGTATTTATATATTTTTCTCGGTACCTGGGATCGAACTCAGGACCTTGAGCTTGCCAGGCAGGCATGGCACCACTGAGCTACATCTCTGGCCCTATCAGTATTTTTTTAAAAGTATTTTCAAATGAATAAGGATTTAGATACATTTCACTATATATACTATATTCATTCCAAGGAAACTGCTGAAGAAATTACTTTAGCTAATTTTTTTTTTTTTTTTTGGTACCAGGGATCAAACTCGGGTCCTTACGCTTATGAGGCAGGCAGCGGAACCACTGAGCTAAATCCCTGGCCCCTAATTTTTTTTTTTTCCGGTACCTGGGGATCGAACTCAGGTACTTGCGCTTGTGAGCCAGGCAGCAGAACCACTGAGCTAAATCTCCAGCCCACTTAAGCTAATTTTTAAGTAAAGATGATTGCTTAAATATGCACATTTCCCCCACCCCAATCCCCACTAACTTGAATTTTTTGAAGACACAAGCCCACAAGGAAATAGCCTTTTAGAAAATGAAAAGCTGAAAGATGATTCTTTACTGAGTTTGCAACCTAAGAAAGTTGGCTCTTGAGCTAGGGAACAAAATGAGTAATTCATTATCACTGCAGAGCCCTTCAGAAGTCTCTAGTTTATGTTCACACTTGCAAAAAGGGATAGGAAGAGTCTGAAGGCATCTAAATACACACTATGCCTCAAAGTTCTAGGTGTACAGGTTTGCTCAGTAAGCAGAAGAATTTGCTGCCCTACTGGGACTTCCATTTTTGTGGCTTGGCAGTTGGCACATGTTCTCAACTCCCTTCATGGTACCTCCAAAGGTTATTTATGGATGAGATCCTGTTCTGAAAACCAAACGAAGTGCCTTTGTCTTACCTTGTTAGTCTGGAGCCAAGAATGTAATACAGATGAGTTTAACTGGACACCAGGCTAGCACACTGTCACCATGGGAAGCAGTCCAAGGGCAGACATGCTCTTCTGTTGTGAGGCCACCAGGGGAACGTACAGGAGTTAAAGTCACTCTGGTATGTGATCAGGAATAGCGTTGTGTTAGAACTGTTCTAAGAATGTCAGTTGTGATCAGTTGTCTTATAAATGACCTGTTTGGCCCTGAATACCTTTTGAAGTGGAAACTCAATGAAATGACTTGATAGGCATCATATCAGTTTGCCCAAGAGATATGATTGGATGATGGTCAATTTTATTTGAGAAACCACTTTCTTGGTATTGCTCTCATTCAGTGCATTAGCAATTGATTAGACCAAGTGAAATAGTGGTTGCTTTGCTGTTAGAGTCCTGTAGTATGATGCCTTTTCTCTCACTGATGATGTTTTGTGCATATGTATCTGAAAAAGTACATGTATTTTGACTGTGAATCACCAGAAGAAATACATTTTACATCCTGAATTCAAATGTACCCCCCAACACACACAGTTTTCATGAAACATATTGTATTCAAAGTGCTCTGATAATTTCTCTTCCTGGTTACTTTACACAGCTTAGTAATCATGACTCTGAAACATGAGTTCTTTTTGAGAATGAGACCCTATGACTTGATTGATCTTGATGACTCACTCTGGAGCTTGTTAAAAATGTACATAGCAGGCCCCACTCCATTCCTTCTGCCAGTCTCTTCAAGAGAAATACAGGAATCTGGGCTTTAATCAGGTGATTAGATGCCCAGTGACTTTTGAGAAGCATTGATCTTTAAGCACTGGAAAGCTTTGTGATTAAATTGGATGATATTTGCCACATTGTAAACTATGAAATATTTATTTACTAATTCATTTAAAAAGGAATGACAGTTAATCTGTTATGTGTTGACATGAGAACAGTGATGTACATTGATACATGTGTTCCTGGGATCTGTGAACCTTTGCAGTATTCACCACAGAAAATAGGAGTTTAAAAACAAAACAAAAAAGCTAATAAATCTTACTATTAGGAAAATAGTTTTGATCTTGCTGGCCCATGAAAGGCTCCGAGGGATCCTCAGTCATCCATGGGCCTCACTTAGAGAACTGTAATTTCTGTAGTACTCTAATATAGGGTAGTTAATTATGAAATCATGTGAGATGTCTTCATCGGTGCTCCAGTGTATGGAGAAAGTCAGGAACTTTCAAAGCCTTTAATAGTGTGGTTTATGAGGCCACCCACCTAGAGGACCTGTGATTAAAGTCCCAGAACCAGTTGCGAGATCCCACATTTGTACTAGGGTGTATATAGCTTCTAGGTTTTACTCAGAGGGTTGGATTACTTGGGTTTTCCCTACCCTTGGGTTTCATGAAGCACCTCCCTGTATAGAAACATGTGCTACAGATCTTGAAAATGTTCATATGTTAATTTAAAATATTTATAATTTTATTTTGAGTGATTTTTAGATCTAGTGTCTGATTAATTTATTTCAAATAAGTTTAAATAACTACTTTTTTTCCCTCTTTTTGAATTTTATAAGTAGCATCTTACTGCTGCTGATCCAGCATTCAAATTGCTCTTACTATGCCATTTAATACTGTGCTATCTTTATAGAGTAGTGTGATAAATAGCATTAGAAATTTTGATGTGATTACAGAGTTCTGGAGGGATGTGTTAACCTGCAGACCCTGGACTATCTGAATCCTTCCTTGTTGCACACCCACTTCTCGTGGAACTCTGCAAATGGAGCAGGTTCCCTCTCTGCATGCAGCTGCACCAGGTGGTCTTTGCAGGCCTTCCTAGGCTAGCACGGCACCAGGGCCAGCGGCATTACAGTGGGAAAAGAGAATGAGGGAGAGAAATTAGTTGCTTGACTGATTGGGCTTCAAGTCTTGACTGCATGCACAGAGGCTAGAGAAATGCACCTTTATTTTCTCTGAATCCTTTGCACTAGAAAACATGGCCTTGTTCATGGTCTTGAGTAGCATTACTACTTTTGCAGCTATTGGAGCTTCTGGCCCTTTACTTTCACTTTCCTTAAAAGAAAATTTTGGGTGGGGAAGATAATGTGGGGAACTGAAGTTTTTCCTGGAGATCTCTGTAGGTATGCTTATTATTTATAATTGTTTTATTCCATGTATATATTTAAGATCTTCCTTCCCAATATAGACAACAAACTTTCAGTGAGCAAGATTTATCTTATTGAATAGTCTCGCACTGCTGTTTCCTGTGCCTCGTACAATACCAACTTCATAATAGGAGCTTGACAACATGCTTGTTTGAATGGCTTGTAAATCTATAAGTCAGAAGCCTCAATGTTAGTATTACATATATGGCTGATTGACTGATTCATTGATTTCCTTCAGGACACACGTTAACAGAGAGTGAGAAAAACCAGTTATTGGCAGTAGCGTCATCATTGTTTGTGGCATCCCAGTTACGAGCACAGCATTTCCAAGGACATTCAAGGTATGGTGGATCCTTTAAAACAGAATAAGTGAGGGCTGGGGATTTAGCTCAATGGCACCGCGCGTGCCTTGCAAGTGCAAGGTCCTGAGTTCAGTCTCGGGTACCAAAAACAAAACCAAAAAAATCTCCAACAAAACAGAATAAATGAGCAGAAAATATTTATGGTCTAATCTGCATCTGAAATAAAAGATCTGGTTGATTTCAGTATTAGATCTTTTTGTGGATCTTTGGAGAACTATAATAAAGTTACATTGTTTAAATATGGTATTGCATATATATTGTGTTCAAACAAGTTTTTTAAAATCCAGAAAGGAAAAAAGGATGAAAATCTCTTTAATTCAGATGTGAGAAGGAGTAAGAAGGTATTCTAATATCTGATGGGAAATCCATTTAAGTAGTTTATATTATTTCTGTTTCATTACTTTGTTAGTGTTGAAAAAATTTTTGAGATTTGGTGTGGTATTAAATTAGGAATAAGCCTATGCAGAGATCTATATATCTATATATCTATATTAGAAACTGTAAGTTTCAAGAAGGAATTAACATCAGGTTGAGATAGCTGTTTGCAAACCCTGACTATACCTTTTAGCTCCCAAGTGACCAGGTGAAAGGGGAAACATGGTTTATACCAAGGTAAGTAAAAACAAAATGTCAGTGGCACTCATGGTTCAAAGTTAGCGGATTATTTATTAGTTATGGAGATACACTTGCCAGATTAATCCTTGTAGGAGGGAGTCATACTGTTGATAACATTATGGTACTTCTATTTATTTTCCTTTTGCTTTTCAAAAGAAGATGAACAAAGATTAAAAGAAAAAAATGGAGGAGGTGACCATATAGCTCTGAAAAGCACAAACTAGAAACATTATCCCTGAGGAAGCAAATAGAAGAGAAACCCATTGGATTTAGGTTATATGAGTATCTTCTATGGCTACTATGCTTTATTTGTTCTGTTTCTCAAGAGAAAGTACAAGAATCCTAATGTGCAGTTTTTTTTAAAGTTATGGTTTGGTAGATATCTAGGGAGAAATGAAAGGATACCAAATATTAGTGAATTACTCCGTGACTGGAAGGAGGGGGAAATGGTCAGTATGACCATGAATCTGCTGGTTGTTTTGTTTTGGTTTAAAAAGGTAAAGAATGAAAATTTCCAGGCAACAGATAGCCACTAGCCACAGATGGCTATTAAAAGTAAACTAAAAGCCAGTCAAGTAGCCATATTTCAAGTGCTTAGTAACCACATGTGGTTAGTGGCTATGTTTTGGGGAAACACAAAGAATCTTTTCATCATTATGGCTCTGTTTCCACCAAGGCTATTGAACATGTGTGCTGAAGAGGTCCTAGCTTTGGTTTTGGAACCTGAATTTCATACCTTGCATTATTTTTTGTTATTCTTCTGATGAATGCAATCTCTATATCATGATTGCCTTACTTTCAGTTATTTGAACCTTTCTTATTTAGAAGTTATAAGTGTAGCTAAAGATCAATTGGTTTGATTTTTAAGAAACTGTATGTTATTTTCACGAGGTGCTGACTTATTCCAGGTAAGACTCTGAAAGATAAAGGATAAAAATTATCTGTAATCCCACTGTTCTGCAGTAATCACTTTTAGCATCTTGATATCCTCCCTTTGAAGTATACAAATTTTTGTAGTGTACATACATGTAGTAGATACACTTTACATAACTAGATTCAAACTGGAAATATAATTTGATTTTTTAAAAATTTATGAATATTTCTTCTGTTCATTAAATATTCTTTGGAAACATTTTTTAAGTTTTAATTTTTTTATTATACAGAATTTTAAACTTATGCAAAAAAACCCAGAATTCTGTATGTTCCCTTATACTCATTACCCAGCTTCACAACCATAAAAAAATGCATTTCCCTTTTTTCATCTTTATCTCTACTTAGTCCTTACTTTACTAACTTGTTGATTATTTCAGGTAAAATTTACATACACAAAGAGACAAATGTTACTTGTATAGTTTTAACAAATGGATGGTCTGTAAAAATATTGAATATTTCCTTAATCCCAGAAAGTATGCCTTTCATGTTTGCTTTTGGTGCTACTTTCAGTATATTTCTTATTGACTTCATCTTCCTTTATGTGTCTTTTGCATAATTTCTCTCTAAAATTATAAATTTGATAATTGTTATACTAATAATTTAAAATATATTATTTTTGAATTGTCTTTTGGAAGTTAGAAAATTTCTATTAATGAAATATACAGGTCAAAATTTCAGTTAGACAGATTTTGTGCGTATATTTCCTACAAAACAAAATTTTGTTGAGTTCACTTTTGGTGAGTTTATTTCCTGTTGAGCTTCTGACTTACTGAGTAGGCCAGATTATCGTAAAATTAATACAACCCGTAACAGCAGACATCTACAGTATCCAGCAGAATATATTTGATCTTGTGGACAAAACACAGTTTTCTTTAGCTAGTGTGAATATTGTTATTTTTGCTTGCTTGCTAAAGAGGTCTCTGAACATACTTCATCAAAGCTGATGTATGGTGTTTGAGTCCTCACATTTTGACTTCTGAGTCACGTTTTCATAATTGGATTGGGAATGGAGTGGCTCCACAGTGCTCTGCTGTGGATGTGTTCATGTAATGTTTTTACTTTCAGACCAGTAGCCCACAGCCTTTCCTCTGTTTTGCTTGTTTTGGCTACTGATCTTATTTTCTCAATTTCTCTGTGGGTTTTACTCTTTCATCATTTATGACTTGGAAAAAGACAATAATATGTACCCACAGTATTTGGATAGTAAAGTGATAGTGGAGCATTTTAGGGGGAAAAAAAGTTAATGTAGAAACAATAGCAGTTTTTCTTAGGATGACTATAAAAGAAATTTGGTGAATATAAGTTTTTTACATATATGCTGACTTACTGTGGAGTTATATTTTTCTTTATAATCATTCTTTTCTGTGCTCCCTTAGCACATACACTATAATCATTCTTTTCTTTAGTGTTTTGGGGGCTTGAGGTGTGGCTTGGCTCAGTGATAGAGTGTGTGCTTAGCATGTCCCTCGGGTCCATTCGCCAGCACCAAAAAGAAAACATAGACATACCCCACAAAAAATGACTTTCATCCACAGAAATGAATCATTTAAGGCTGTATTAAACAGTCACTTCATTATTTGAATCTAAGATGGTTTTGTTGGCACTGTGGTTTGGTATAATAATTTATTTCAGTAATTGATAATAGAAAAAATAATAAAGATAATAACATTTTAGATCTTTCAGTAATCTGTATTTTTGTTCAAAATTCGTGTTTTCTTTAAATCCAAGTGTTTATAGATCAAGATTTACCTTTCTGAGAATCAGAATTAATTTCCCCTGGCCTGGCTCAAGGCCATCTCCGCCACTCCAGGCTTCTCATACACTAGTGAGAATGCCATTCTGCCTTCACCAGATTGATTTACTTCTTTCTTTCTTCATGTTTTTTTCTGCAACTATTCCTTTCTTTTGTTAAGTTTTGTAGTTCTTTCCTCCACCCTTTCTTACACTCTGTTTCCCAATCTCCCTAATTCCATGATTATTGATTTTCTGCTAAGCTCTTTAATTTACTATTATGATAATCATTTCTAGTGTTGGGCAGGCCAGTTTTCCTGGTAGTGGAATGGTTGATGAACAAATCTCTCCCCTTAGCGGAGGATATACTTTGAGTGTTTTAAGAATTAGGCAAGGGGTAGGGCTCAGAGTAAGACCCCAGCTCCCTTTGATAGATCAATCCCCAGGGCTGAGCCATGCTGTGGCAGCAAGGAAATGTTACCTGTTTTCATACATTAAATATATTTCAAGGTGTTTGAAAGTAAATGTTGACTATGGGTTTTATGAAAATATTTTATTGTGAATATGTAGTAAATTTATTAAGTTTTCTTCTTTTTCTTCTTTCACCCTTTACACTATTCCTCAGAGATGCATTCAGAATCCTAAACATTTATAAGTGAATAATTAAGAAACTAGCAATATTTTACTCTTTAATCTATTTGAAATACATTTATTATTATTGATGAGTAGAATTAATGGTATTTCTTTTTTATTGTAGTAAAAACTTTATAATTTACCATCATAACCATTTGTAAGTGTGTGTCAGTAGTATTAAGTATATGTGCGGTGTTTTGCAATAGATCTCTGGATCTCTTTAAGCTCTACATCAATTGAACACCCCCTGTGGTAACTACCATTCTACTCCCTGTTTCTGATCTAACTACTGTGATATTTGTATTTCCTTTATAAGAATTCTTACATTTAAAAAAATCAAATATGAGAACTTTTCAGTAGGTTTCTAGAGGAGGAAATAGTATAGCCTCCTGCATTATGTGGTTAGCTTCTGGGTACAGGTTATAAAAATCTTGGTTCGGACTGACACACTTGTCATGTCACATTGAGCAAGAGGTTCAGAGGATGCAAAGGAGGAGGCTGGGTGTGTTAATCTCCACCTCCTACTTATCTGTGGTTCTCCTGACTTGGCTTTCTTCTGAGCCTGCACTTCATTGTAAGCCTATAGCAAGATTGCTATGGACATTGCAGGAGTCAAGTTTAGATAATGTAAGGCTCAGAAGGTTATATCTATCTTTAAGTGAGAAAACCTTGCCTTGCCCAGAAATTACCAGCCTCTTACCTCTTGGTTCTTAGTGACCACAAGTGGACTGCCTGCCTATTCCTAAACCAGTCATTGCAGAGAGAATTAGAATGTCGTGATTGTCTTGGACTAGTTTTTTGGCATTCAATAATCCACTAAAGTAACCATTACATCTTCAGTTAACGACTCCATGTCTTCTTTCTTTGAGTCATATTTATTTTTCTACTGTTTTTCTGTTGGCTAGAACTTCAATATATCTTGTTGTATAAGAGGACAGCCTTTTGTGTCAGAGACTTGGATTTTTCTCTGGTTCTACTAATCCCTAGCTGTTATCTTAAGATAAATTATTTAACCTAGGTTGATCTCAGTTTCTTTATCAGTAATGTGGAAGTCATAATAGTTCATAAAGAGTTTCTGTTAATGTCAGATGAGACACAGAATACTTAACACAGTGCTCTCTAGCTGCCCCTCTCCAATTTTCTCTCCTTCCTTCCTTGCTTCCTTCTTCCTTTCTTCCTTTCTCCCCTTCTTCCCTCCCTCCCTTCTATCTCAGTGCATAATAGAGAAACAGATTTAATGCAAGATATACAAATATATAAGAATTTACAAGATAGGGTTACAATGGCCACCTGCAAGTTGGGTGTGGAAGAGTGCAAAAGATCTGCCTGTGCCCTGGAGATCCGAAGGATCCAAATGAAGGCCTGCAGCTCACTATAGTGTCCCATGTGAGTCTGTATCAGGAAGCTGAAGGGTCTGCACTGGAAGATTGAAGAGTTTGGAAGCTAGGAGACGATGTCCAAGGTGATGGTGAAGACTGACGCTCCTTTGAAGATCAGAAGGTAGCCTTCCTTCTTCATTTCCCTTTTATACCATTCTGGCCACGGTCCTCTTTGGAGTGGGCCTTCCACACCCAAAACTCTGCCGATCCAATTTAGTTGGGTGTTTTAGTTGGGTGTCTCTTACTCAAGTTGACACATCAGTTAACTGTCACCCTGTCTCTATAAAGATTTTGTTTCAAGGGGCAGGGATAGTGATATATTAAAAGTGTGATAAAAATACAATAAATATTTAAATTTTTAAACATTTAGTACAGTAAAAGACACTGTGCTTATTAATCCCTCTCAAAATACTCCTCGGCCCTTTGACAAACTTATCCCATCATTCTTGCCACTTTCCAAAGCAATTCTAGAAGTCCCTTTCTTTCTTTCTTTGGTACTGGAGATCGAACTCGAGACCTTGTGGTTGCAAGGCAGGCAGTGAAACCATTGAGCTAAATTCCAGCCTTAGAAGTCCCTTTCTTGAGTGTTTAGTTGATGCTATCAAGGCTGCCTTAATGTCCTGAATTGATTTAAATCATTTACTTTTCATGGTCCTTTTGCTTTCTTTGAGCCTGCCTTTCTATTCTATGGTAGTACTTGGCAGCAGCATTCACCTTATTCTCATCATGCTTCATAAAGACACTCAGGAAAGAGAACTTCCAGAACTGCTTCAGAAAGTGACAAGAACAATGGGATATGGTGTGTTTGAAATGAGGGGGAGGATTAATGGCAATGTGTCTTTTACTGTATATTTTGATCATACCTCATGTACTAATTTCACTTCTAACTGGAATACCTTGACCTTTTTAATACCAATAGGTATGATAGCTGTTGGTTTAAAATGTTCTTTCTTATAATTAAGAATATATTTTTCCATTTCTTATTTTTAAAAAGTGAATCAGATATAAATATTAAATTTAATCATATGGCTTTCAAAGACTCCTATTGAATATCATAAGAATTTGAGTTAGAAAATCCAAATAATTTACCACAAAATTATTAAAAGAAAGTAAATTAAACTCCTGTCTTCAGGAGCTTACCTTCAAGTTGAGGATGATCAGATAAAACAGGTCGGTAATATCTGTAATATGTCAAGTAACGATCATTGTTGTGGTTATTTTAAGGAAGACCAAAATAGAAATGGGATATAGGACATCATTAGGGTGGAAGGTGGATAGTTAAGATTTTAATTTGAGCAGCAGAGAATGTTTTGATGGGAAGATTAACATTAGAAGATAGGTCTATATGAGGAAAGGAATAACTCTCGTAGATGTCAAGGGGAATACCCTTTGGTCAGGGAAAACAGCAAATGCAAAGGACCTGAGGTTGAAGTATGCTTAGCAGTTAAAATAATTACAAGGAGGCCAGTGCAATTTGGAGTAAGCAAATTTTGTAGTAATAGGAGACACAACTGTGTTAGGCAGGGTGTAGAACTCAAGCTTTTACTCTGAATGAAATGGAGCCAACCACTGCAGGTGGTTTTTTTTGTTTTGTTTTGGTACCGGGGATTGAACTCAGGACCTTGGGCTTGCGAGGCAGTGGCACTACTGAGCTAAATCTGCTAAATCCCTGGCCTGCAGGTTTTGAGTAAAGATATTTGTGACAGATATATTAACAAGATCTTGCCGGGAATTTAGCTCAGTGGTTCTGCTGCCTGCCTCGCAAGCTCAAGGACCGGAGTTCGATCCCTGGTACCAAAAAATAGTATTAAGATCTTGGGGCTGTGGATTTAGCTCCATGGTGCCATGCCTGCCTCACAAGCACAAGGTCCTGAGTTTGATCCCTGGTACTGGAAAAAACCAAAACACAAAAAAACAAGATCTTACTGGCTATACAGTAGTCAATGATTATAAGGAAGTAAAAGCAGAGGCCAGGAAACTGGTAAGAGGTAGCACTAGTCTAGGCCTGAGGCCTGGGACACTTCAACATTCATAAGTCTGGAAGATGAGGAGGATCCACCAAAGGAGAGTGAGAAGGAGCAGCAGAGGAGAGTGAAAACAGTGTGGGTGAGTTCAGGTAGCCAAGTGAGGAAAGGGTAGTAGGGAGGTAGGAGTTCACCTGCACTATAGCAACTGTGATACAAAATTAATGAATTTAATGATGGTCATAGGAGACCTTCCACAAGCAGTTGTTGGTGGCACATGTGATGTGGGGGTTAAAGTTGGATTGGTTGGAGTTCAAGAAAGAATAGAATGAGAGAAACTGGAGAGTACATTTACTGGCAACTCTTTTGAGGATTTATGTTTTACCATCTGTTACACATAAAGCCTTATTTCTTACTTTGATTTTACAGAAAATGGCCATTCCAGTTAAAAGGGTGTCAGTTTTGAAAATATACTATTATACTGTCAACATTTTGCCATATTAAATGCTCCTTAAGAAAGTGATCTTCAAAAATTCTGCATTAGCATGTAGAAAATTACTATATGATAGAAAATCTTATTCTGATGGAATTGATAAATCCAGAGAATTAATATGCAGGAGGCTGTGCTATGGTGATGTTCATTGGCATTGTAGAGTCCAGTTTTGTGCCCCACAGCTCCTAAATGCTGAAAATGCATACACTGAATACTGTATAGCTCATTTTATTTATGGCATTTCCTTTGGTCAGTTATTTGGGGTAAGAAGTTCACAGAGTCACCTTTAGTTCTTTTGGCCCTTCGCCTGGTACCGAGCTGTCTGAGCACTTGCATGGTGCAGTGAGTAGACCCAGCATGGAGTGAGGCATCTGGGGTCAGGAGCTTAGTCCCAGCTACATTGCTGTGTTTCAAGGTCTACAGGCCTTTGGGCTGAAGTGGTGCAACTTGTGACTTCATTTTCCCCCTCTGAAAAACGGTAGTGTTAGATCAGATGACTACTGAAATCTTCTGCTTTGATACTATCTGAATTGCATGAGATCATGGATTTTACTTTATCCTTCTAATTTCTGTCATGATATCTGAGAAGAAGTTAAAGACTCAAACAATGGAATACCTTCACAATAGTCTGTGATATTAACGAAAACAGTTCAGCACAAAAGGTTAAAATGAAGCATTCACTTATGTGGAGGATTTTCTTGGCTATCTGGAGTGCTCAGACTTAGTGGAACATAACAGGTATCTTGACTGGCCACACAGCCTGGGGTCAGTTTAACTCTTTCAACCACAGTTGCAGAAGGGGAAATTACATTCACTTGACTTTTCTTTGTGTGCTATTGCTGTATCTTCATCAGTATTGTATTTTCTTTCCTCATCTGGCTTCCTGATAAAATGGTGAATCAGTGTCTTAGTGATTACTACCTGCAGTTATCTGGGGTTTTTTCTTGCCATTAAAAAAAAACAAAACAGTAACCTTTCCTGGTTTCAGATACATAATTCATTCACCTGTTATAATTTTTCAATTGTACAATAGAATTTCAGGTTTTAAAATATGATCTTAACCACTAAACAGTAACTGGGCAAAGGAATATAGAAAAAAGAAGTAGCCATGTGAAAATAATTCCCAAGGAAAAGCTAATATTTTTTGCACCATAGCATATTGGCTTTTAAATTTAAATGTCTTTTGAATTTAAAAGGATATGCCATTTTATAACTTGTTTATACCACATATAAAAATAAAACAACTTTTATATATTTGTTTCATGTGTATTCTCAGATTTTCAGAATAAGCCACATCAAAAGAATTTGATGTTTTCATAACTATTATATAATACTTGAGTATATATTTACAGATATACATAGGTGTGCTATGTCTTTGGAAATAATGTACTCTAATTTGAGCAAGCAAGTCCCCTAAAAGCAGCAAGAGGAAAGAAAATGTTAATCATATTCCTTTAAGCTTCCCTTACTTTTTACTGTCTCTGTTATGATAGTTTCAGTTACTTAATGATTGTATCTTGGATGATTTAGAACGCTGATGATGTTAAGCACAAAATATTGATTAAGTAGATAAAATAGCAGATTTATAAATTTTTGGCTAAATTAATTTTAAAATATTTTTCTTTAATTTGATTGTAGTATAAGAGCTGAATGGGAGACAGAATAGCCTCGTTATTGTAGGAGAATTTCTCTGTTCCCTGCAATGATTCCAAAAGCTCTTGCACACTTCATCAGTATTATTGTAATTCTCTGGCTGCAGGATATTTGGCAGCTGTTGCACCCCACTGGCAAATCCTATTCATACTTCTTTCCCATTCACCATTGCCATTGGAGAATTGATTTCTCTCTCCTGTACTCTAACCTTTCCCAATTCATTTTGGATTGTTCAATGTGAAACATTTTAATTTCATATCATACAGCTATTCAGCTCACAATCCCTTTTTTAACCTGTCACCAGGGTAACAGCATAGCATGCTTTCTTTAGGCAATCAAGTTTTTATTTCACATGCTTAATGTTGCATTAAATTTTTGCATTTTGTTTAACCCCCCTTAAATACTTTGAACTCTGGATATGTTTTATAGGGTAATGAAATCCTTGATTTTTGAATTGAAACTAAATCAACACCATCAGTGCATTTATAATAAAATGTCAAAAGATTAATTTACATAATACAAAGATTATTATTAAAAATCCAAGTTAGCCGATCTGTGTAAAGCAATTTTCTGTAGGTAATGGAGCAATATTTGTATATATTTATGTTCAGCCTTGTTCCAAAAAAGGATTTAAAATTGACTTAGATTTGTCAGTGAGATAAATAAAAAATTTAAAAGAGTAATGGATTGGTACAAATAGGAAAATACATCTTTTCAAGATATTACTTGATTTTTTATTATAATGTTCTATTTCTCTATTTGACGTATGTATTTGATGACAGATAAAGTAATGATGTATACGAGAGTGAGTATAAAAGTCTATTCTAGGAGACTGTTTTTGCATTATATTCATTAACATGTGTCATCAGTTTATTTTAGTGCTACCTTTCCTTAAAATAAAGAATTTAATAATGATGAAAGCGCATATGTTTAAATCTTGTTTCTTTTTTTTTTTTTTTTTTTTTTGGTACCGGGGATTGAACTTGGGACCTTGCACTTGTGAGGCAGGCGCCGGAACCACTGAGCTAAACCCCCGGCCCCTAAATCTTGATTCTTTTAATTGACTTGGTTTGAATTTTCCTTATAGAGAGAGCTACCTTTTCACCTTTATCCCAAGTAATATTTGCACTGAAATTTATACTATGAATAAGTTCTGTGAAATTTGGAAGATACTGAAGCCTATAAATACATGTTTAAGAAAGCGAGTGGAGAATAGTAAACCACGTTGTTTGTAAGCATTTTTGTTTTGAAAGATAGTATAGTAGCTGTTTAAGTGTCTTATGTTCCATTGTACAATCACTGAAGCTTTCACATTAATCTATAGGATAAACTGTTTCACATTAATTTATAGGAAAAGCTTTCTTTTTAGTATATGTGCTGCCGAAGTGAGTATATTAAGCTTTCTTTTTAACCATCTTTTTTAAGTTTAAAAAATACTTTTTTTCATTCACTTCACCCTTGATTTGATTCTCTTTGGAATTTTTGGTTACTCACAGTGCATCACACTAATTTGATATTTTATTTTACTTTTTTTAATTTTTTCTGGTACCAGGGACTGAACTCAGGACCTTGCACTTGCCAGGTAGGTGCGGGGCCACTGAGCTACATCCCTGGCCTAATTTGATATCTTGAATGCTCATATATATCTAATGACCCTGGATCTAGATAACATTGATCTAGATCACCAGTGTCCAGACCATCTACCAATGACAAAGGTCACTGTTTTTCAGTAAATTTCTCCATATATCTTTTTCTTTTTTTCTTTTTGGTATCGGGGATTGAACTCGGGACCTTGCACTTGTGAGGCAGGCGGCGGAACCACTGAGCTAAATCCCCAGCCCTCTCCATATATCTTTTAATGAGAACAACCCTTTACCTTAGAATGAGTTATTAGATCATTCCAAAAATAACAAATAATGATCCATGTGATAAGATGCTTTGGCCTAGACTGGGTTAAAATAGTTTCTGCCCTTTGGAAACCTTAAAAATCAAATAGGCAGAATTTAAACACTTTAAACATAGACTTTGGCACTCTACTGAGTGCCTGGTAAAAGTCTAGGTTATTGTCCTGGAGAGGACAAGGAGATTTCCAGGTTTGCTACATGATTTTATCTAAAATGTCCACTTTGAACAAAAGTTATGGAAAGAAGCCAATCATAGGATAAAATGAAGTCAATAGAAACTCTCCAAGATGCAGTTTAAATATTGGATTTATTACTTAGAATAAATAACCTGTTACAAATATGTTTAAACAGCTAAGTGAAGTAAGGTATGAAGAATTAAAAGACAGCATGGCAACCATGACTCACAAAATAGAAATATCACTGTGGAGATAGAAATGATAAAACAGCAAATAAAAATTTTGGAAGTGAAAAACACAATGCCTAAAATGAAAAAGAACATTATATGTGCTCAGTAGTAGATTCAAACTGGCAGAATCAATCTTTCACCAGGCATGGTGGTGCACACCTGTAATCCCAGCACTGAAGAGGCTGAGGCAAGAGGATTGCTGACAGTTCAAGGTGACCCTGCCTCAAAAAACCAAAAAATCAGTGTGAACATATCCACTATGTGAACAGAAAGGAAAATGAACAGAGCTTTGGAGAACTAAAAGGATGCATTTAGATTTACTAATAGAGATGTGCTGAGAGTCCCAGAAGATGAAGAAATTATGGTCAAATTTACCCAAATTTGATGAGTAACATTAGTCTACACATTTAAGAATCTTGGTAACGCCAGGTAGAATAAACTCCCTGGCAGGAGCTCACTTCCTAACAGATATAAAGGCGGTCAGAAAAGAATAGAATGACCTACTTAAAATGATTGGGAAAGGGCTGGGGATTTAGCTCCAGTAGTTCTGCCGCCTGCCTCGCAAGTGCAAGGATCAGAGTTCAATCCCCAGTACCAAAATAAAATAAAATGACTGGAAAAAATGTATCCTAAGAACTTTATATTTAGCAAAGCTGTCCTTTAAAAATGAAGGTAGCATGAACACATTTCCAAGTAAACAAAACCTGAGAGAATTAATTGAGGCAGACCTGCTGTACAAGAAATCTAAATGGAAGTTCTTCAGGCTAGAATGAAAGATACTGTACAGTTAAATGTACTTGCAGGTATAGAAACCACTAGTGAAGATAACTACACTTGTAAATATAAAAAATAGTATAAATGTATTTTTAATTTGTAAGAGCTGGTCTCTTTTTTCTGAGTTATAAGGTAACTGTATAATGCATTAATTACAAATCTAACTTGGGTACGAAATATATATGGGTCCAATTTTGTGTGACAGAGGATAAAGGAGAGTAGAGTATATGAAGCTACATTGGAAGAAATTTTCTGTATACTGTTTTAATTAAGCTAGCATCAATCCAAACTATACCGTGTAAAGTGCTAAATATAGTCCCCAGTACAACTACTGAGAAAATAAAATTTTAAAATAGTGAAACAAAAATCAAGGGAATTAAAATGTGATACTGGAAAAATATTTAAAACAAAAAAGGTGAAAATGGAATAAAGAGAAATGATATAACATATGGAACTCATACCCCAAAACAAAGTGACAGGTGTAATCATGGGTAATTATATTAAATGTAAAGATACTAAATCTCTCCACATACTGGTGGAATGGATTAAAAGGGTCAGAGCTGGAGGTATATTTCAGTAGTAGAACACTTCCCTTGTATATATGAGGCCTGGGGTTCAATCCCGATTCCTAGGGAAAAAAGGCGAACTGTCAGTTTTCTACAAGTGACACACTTTATATCTAAAGATACAGTTAAGTTGAAAGTAAAAAGAATGAAAACAGGTGTCAGTAAATATATTTGCCAAAATAATATCAGTGTTTCATAACTTATGATGCTGATGTCAGAAAAAAATATTCTTTAAGACAAAAATTGTTACTTGATAGCAAGAGAGATACTTTATGATGATAAAAGGTTAGTCAACCAGAAAGCCATAAAAGGGATTAATGTTTATATACCTCATAATGTAGCTCCCAAATATTTGAAGTAAAACTGAGACAAAGGGAGAAATAGACAATTAGAAGTAGAAACTCTTACACTCCACCTAATAATGGATAGGACAACTAGACAGAAGACCAGCAAGGAAGTAGTAGTCTTGGACAACATTATAAACAAAATAGACCTCACAGATATCTATAGAGTAATCTGTTCAACAGCAGTAGCATACACACTTCTCAAGTACATGTGTAACATTCTGCAGGATAGATCATATCTACTATACTGTATTATATGTTAGGGCATAAAACATGCTTCAGTAAACTTACTAGGATTGACATAATACTAAGTACATTATCTGACCACAATTCAGTAAAACTATAAATTAACAACAATGGAAATTTGTAAATGTGTGGAATTTAATTGTGCATTCCTAAATAACCAGTAGGTTAAAGAAAAGAACACAAAGGAAACTAGGAATATCTTGAAATGAATTTTAAAAACACAAAATTTAAAAACTAATGGGATACCCGAGTTCGATCCCCAGTACCAAAACAAAACAAGACAAAACAAAACAAAACTAATGGGATGTGGGGCCAGGGATTTAGCTCAGTGGTTCCCCGGCACCTGCCTTGTAAGCGCAAGGTCCTGAGTTCGATCCCCAGTACCAAAAACAAAAACAAAAACAAAAAACTAATGGGATGTACATAAAGCAGTGCATAAGCACGTATGTTGGAAAAAGAAACAAATAAGTCACCTTATCTTCCACTTTAGGAAACTAGAAAAAGTAGAGCGAACTAAGCTCCACACAAGCAGAAGGAAATGCTAAAGATCAAAGTGAAAGTAAATGAAATAGAGAATAGAAAAATAGAGGAAATAACCAAATGCAAAATTTGATGTTTGGAAAGATCATCAGAAATGACATATTTGTAGATGGGTTGGCCAAGAGAAGAAAAGATTCACATTTTAAAAATCAGGAATAAAAGTAGCTATACCTAACTGACCTTACAGAAATTGAAAAGAATTATAAGAGAATACTGTATAAGAGAGCAAGTACATGCCAACAAATTAGACAAATTAAGAAACATGTAGACACACCTAGATAGGCACAGGCTACTGGCACTGACTGAAGAAATAGAAAATCTGGATAGACTTAGGGCTGGGGATTTAGCTCTGGCACCACGCCTGCCTTGCAAGCACAAAGTCCTGAGTTCGATCCCCAGTACCAGGGGGAAAAAAAAAGTCTGGATAGATTTTAAAAAGACTGATTTAGCCACCACAAAACTTCCTAAAAAAAGAAAATCTTACTGGTGATTTCACCGAAACATTTAAAAGAAAGTGAATTATTATCCCTAATCCTTCAGAAACTCTTCTAAAAATAGAAGGGAAAAAATTCCCAACTCTGTAACACCAGTATTACTATGATACCAAAACCAGATAAAGTCATTGCAAGAACAAAAGTAAATGATCCAGGCTTGGTGGTGCATGCCTGTAACCCCAGCACTCAGGAGACTGAGGCAGGAGGATCTCAGTAAGTTGGAGGCCAGCCTGAACTGCATAGTGGGATCCTGTCTCCAAAAAAACAAAAACACAAAAAAGTAAAAGCCAGTATCCCTCATAAATACTAATGCAAAAATCTTCAAAAAATGCTAACAAGTTGAATTCAAGAATGTGTATAAAATGCTTATTTACCATAATCAAATGAGATTTCTCCTAGGTATAGAAGGTTGGTTTAACATTCCTAAATCAATTTCATACATCACACAAAATAAAAGGTAAAATCCACAAGACTGTCCTGTGCAGGCAAAACATTTGACAAAACCCATCATCTTTTCATCATGAAAAAGAAACAACCCTCAACCAATCAGGGGTAGAAGAGAAATTCCTCAGACTGATGAAGACCATCTATTAATAAAACTACGGTAGACATTTAAATTAGTAAAAGATTAAATTGTTCACAGATGATGTGATCTTGCATCTAGAAAATCTTGAGGAATTCACAAAAACATTTATTAGGACTAGTAAATTAAATTTGCAAGGGTGCATGATACAAGAGTGACACAATGTTTTAAAATTGTTTACTGTGGTGGTAGGTTCACAACTCTGAATATATTGAAAATCATTGAATTAAATACTCAAGATGGGTTGGATTTATCATGCAAATTCTCAGTAAAACCATATAAGCTATTTGTAGTTTGTTGCTCATTTCATATTTAGGAATTTGTATTCCAAATGATATAAGAGAAATTCAAATTTCTCAATAAATTCTCTTAAAATAAATGAGACAACATTATATCTTCTGGTTTTAATAAGTCTTCTTTAAGAATAATTCTTCTCATAACTCTAACGTGTGTTTATATGACTGCCCTTTATTGATAAGAACAGTCTTTGGAAGTAGAGCTGTCATGTATTCCTGGGATACAACCTAGAATGTAGAAGTGGTGCTCACACGTGAACCTATACTCTACTACCCTTCCCTCCTCTGACTTGAATGTGAATAATGCAAAGTTAAAACAAAATACAGAAGTCCTAGTTCCTGCAATGACACTGTAGCATGTTTCCAAACATCCACATCCAGATATCATTTATAAACTCTGGACAGAGTAAAAACAGCTATTTAAAGGTTGTGGATAAACAACTAAATCTGACCCTAAAAGAAGGAAGCCACAGTGGGTAAGATGCACATTTACATGGGTTTTACTCTAAAGCCATCTTGTACATCAAGGCAGGGCTACAGCTCACGTAGTTATCCCTAGTCTTACTGGCTTCAGACCTCTGAGAAAAATGTTCAGGATTGTCAGAACTGCTAAAAGTTGAGCAAGGACATCATAGGAAAAAGGGAGCAACAGACTCAGGCATTCCATATCTGAAATTAGCTTTCCTCAGATCATTGGTTGACCTTGAAATGTGTATGTGCAATAAAGATTCCAGGGAGCCCAGAAATATAACACTTTCTGGAATCCTGAATGTACTGAGCTTAAATTTCAGTTGCCTGCATAGGGATGTTAATGTTTAGAATTTTGAATCCAATTTGAGGGACTTGTAAGCACACTGAACTTTCTATTAAAAGACTAGAAGGACCAGGCCTCAGGAGGAAACACCGTGTTTCTGGAATCCTAAGATTGGACTTTTTATTTACTAAAAATAAAATGAAATAGGCGTATCTTACTACAACACAAAGGCTCCACAACTTCAGTTATTAACTAGTAACTTAATTGCCTGTAATAAAAAAATTCAGTACTTTTCAGGTGAAGATAACATGATATGTATAGTCCCTACAACATGCACACATGCCAGCATACAATAAAAATTCACTTGCCGTGTAATTCAAGAATAAAGGTGACCCATAGTTAAGAGAAAAAAGTGGTCAATACCCCGCTATTCCACTGCTGGGGGTCTTCCCCAAGGAATTAAAAGAATCACACCACAGTGATATATGTGAGCCCATGTTCATAGCAGCACAGTTTGTGATAGCTAAAACTTGGAAACAGCCCAAATGCCCATCAACTGGAGACTGGATAAAGAAAATATGGTTTTTTTATAAAATGGAGTACTACTCAGCCATAAAAAATGAGAAATTAGAGACATTTATAGCTAAGTGGATGCACATGGAGGCAATACTCTTAAGTGAAATCAATAGGACACACATGTATAAATACTGAATAGTTTCTCTGGTGTGAGAAACTGAAAGTGTAAATAAGGACTAAAATGTATAATAGGTCATGTGAAATAGGAAGAAAAGGGGCAAAGGGGAAGGAAGTGGGAGGGCTAGGGGAAAGGATAGAAGGGAATGGAATTAATGTGAGAAAATGGAAAAATAGGAACAAAATCTTTGTAAATAGGGAGGACTGGAGGGGTTGAAGGGAGGGCTGGGCAAGGGTGAAAAATAAGAACCAAGAGAGACTATGTAAAGGTGCAAATTTCCAATGATGAATGTCATTATATTGTATACCTAAAATGTACCAATGATTAGAATGAATGATCGATAATGTAAAATAGGAAGAAAAGGTCCAAAGGGGTAGGGGTAGTGGGAGGGGCAGGGGAAAGGAAAGAAGGGAAAGGAAAAAATGGTGAGAAATGGAAAAAATGGAAATAAAGTCTTTGTAAATAGGGAAGGGTGGAGGGGGTGAAGGGAGGCCTAGGAATGGAGAAAAAATAAGAACTAAGATGCATTATGTAAAGGTACAATTCCCAATGAGAAATGTAATTGTGTTGTATAGCTACAATGTACCAATAAAAGAATTTAATAAAAATGAAAAAAAAAAAGTGGTCAATAGAAGCCAAGTGAGAGATTACTAAAATGTTGGAATCATGGACAAGGACTTTACAGCAGCTGTTAAAATTATTTTAAGTATTAAAGATCAAAAGAAGGGAATACAGAATGAATATCAACAGAGAAATGGAAACTATAAGAAGTTACTAAGTAGAAATTCCAGATGTAAATGTACACTATCTGCCATGGATGATTTGCTTGATAAACTGAAAAGCATGTTGGTGATGCAAAAAAAAAAAAAAAACAAGTTGGCTTAAAAATGGAAGACAATGAAAAGAAAATGATATTTTCAAAAATTAAAGAGACACAGAGAGGGCGGAAGAAGACCATAGTTTTTTTCACCTTGATTATGATCATTGGTATGAGTGTACACCTATATCCAAATTCACAAGTTTTATATTTTAAACATGTTTTCTTTTGTATGTCAATTATACCTCAGTAAATCTGTTTTAAAAAATTGGAGAGAGGGGCGGGGGATTTAGCTCAGTGGTTTCACTGCCTGCTGCGCAAGTGCAAGGACCCGAGTTCAATCCCTGGTACCAAAAAAAAAAAAAAAAAAAAAATTGGAGAGAGCCATAGTGACTTGTGGGATAGGATCAGGAAGTATAACTTAAATGTATTGGGAGCCACAAAAAGAAATGATAGAGGAAACCAGGCAAGGAATACTAGAAAAACTGTGGAATGTCATTTTAAGATTGAGAAGAAGAGCAAGTTGTCTGTTTTTATTACTTTCATTCAGATTATCTTGCAGGTCCTAGCTGGTGCAGTTGGAGGGAGGGGATACTTAAAAACTGAAAGGAAAAAGTAAAGTCATTTTTATTCACAGAAGATACAATCATTTGCATAGAAGACCTTATGGAATCTACAAAACAATTGTTTGTTGGATAAAAACACATTTAAATGTAAATTGTATTTCAGTAAAGTGCAGCAGCACTGAAAAAAGTTTCATTTAAGGTAGCATAAAAATACTTAGACAAACACTTTAACAAAATAAATTCTACACTATCACTGGTCAGAGTAATAATGGATGAAAAAATACTGAAGTATAAAGATTGGAAAGGAAATTTTCTAGGATAACTTAATTGGTAATTTAAGAAAACTCTTGGAAATCTGCTATATATCTAAACCAAAAGCAGGGATAAATTTAACAAAAAAAGACTCATGATTGCCACACTTGGTGAGGGAAAATTAAAAGCTTGTTAATGGGTTGGAGGACAAAATATTAAGGTTTCGCTTTTCCTTACATTAATTAATTCATTTCCCTTAGGGCTGTATTTTGAAGAAGAGATAGGAGAAATAGGCATGTTGGTTTTGAAATTTCTATAGAAATGCAAAAGGACCTACAAAAGGTAACAGCTTTACTGTTAAACAAAGTTGTAGGTCTTGGTCTACAAATTTTCTTGGAATGGGCTCCATCCCTATCTCTACCACATAAGAATAAGAAACTTATAATGAATCATAGGTCTAAATGTAAAACCATTAAAAGAAAACACATGAATATACCTTCTGAACCTTGGTACTGTATAATTAAAAACTATACTGAGGAAACACAAAAGGAAAAAAATAAGGTGGATTTTGTTAAGATTAAAAAATTCCATTGAAACAACAACAAAAAATACCATTATATACCTTTTAGAGTGTTGAAAACCCAAACGGACAACACTAATTGCTGCCAAGGATGTGGATCAACAGGAACCTTGATTTGCGACTGGAGGGAATGCAAAAAGGTACAGCCACTTTGGAAGACATTTTGGCAACTTATTGTAAAGCTAAACATTTTTACCATGAGATCAAGCAGTTGTGCTCCTTGGTATTTAACAAAATGAGTTAGAAATATATGTCTACACTACATCCCATGCACAAACGTTTATAGCAGCTTTATTCATAATTGCCCAAACAGAGAAGCAACCAATATGTCCATCAATAGGTGAATGGTAAATAAACATACAATTGGATATTATTCAGCAAAAAAGACAAATGAGCTATCAAGCCACAAAAAGACATGTTGGGCTGGGGATTTAGCTCAGTGGTTCTGCTGCCTGCCTCACAAGCGCAAGGACCCGAGTTTGATCCCAGGCACAAAAAAAAAAAAGGACGTGTTGGGACCTTATGTACATATTGCAAAGTAAAAAAAGCCAATCTGAAAAGGCTGCATTCTATGATTCCAGCTATATGATATTCTGAAATAGGCCAGAAATATGGAGACTGTAAAGCGGTGGTTTGGCATTCCAGATAGGAGGGGTTGGATAAAAAAAGTGGACTGTGGGGGATATTTAGGGTAGAGAAACTTGTCTGATACCATAATGGCAAATTTGTGCCTAATGCGTCAAAATCCATAGACTATAACAAAGTTACGTGTGGACGTGAATTAATAATAATGTGCCAATACTGGCTCATCAGTTGTAACAAACATGCTGTACTAATGATGGCAAAAAGAGAAAAACCACCTGAGGGTAGAGTGGGTGAGGGTAATAATCCCTGTAGTTCTTTATAAAAAGCATAATAGGGTCGGGGATTTAGCTCAGTGGTTCTGCCGCCTGCTGCACAAGCGCAAGGACCCGAGTTCGATCCCCGGTACCCCCCCCCCGCCAAAAAGCAATAAATTATTGTAAACTGTAGTCATCCTACTGTGATGTGAAACATAAGAACTTATTCTCCCTTTGTAACTTTAATTTGGTACCATTATCCAACTGCCCACCCCCTTTCTTTCTAGTGATCCTAAACTCTGGTGACCACTTTTCTACTTCTACTTCTGTGGAACCAACTCTTTTAGCCTCCACACATGAATGCTTTCGGACAGTATTTGTCTTTTCTGTGTCTGGCTTATTTCACTTAACATTAATGGTCTTTCATTTTAGCTTTGCACAGTAGCAGTATTATAGCCAATAAGGTTTATCCAAGGTGCGATTATTTCTAATTGAAAGATCTTTCATTTTATCCATGTTGCTATAAATGACAGATTTCTTTTTGTTGTTGCTAAATGGTGAATATACACCACATATTCTTTATCTTTTCATCTGCTGATGGACACTTTGGTTGATTCCATATTTTAGCTGTGGTTTTATTTCCTTTGGATTGTATATTGTCATTCAAAAAAATTGAATAGCATTGCAGAGACAGTAGAGTCACATATTTCTGCAGCAAACAAATTATAATTTCATTTCTTCTATCTTTTTTGGTCAGCCTATAGGCTAGGTATTCTATCTTTGTTTTACTGCTAAGGAAACAGGAATGAAGTGACTAGGTGACTTGTGAAGCACACAGCTTTCGAAGACTTGCACTCTGTGAGTCAGACACTGAGTAACACCCAGTGATGATAGCGACAGCTGGACTGCACTGCCTGACCTGACTAATATGCCCCAAATCTAAATTGAGAACCTTATGCCCATATTGGTAGAAGAAAATGAGACACACACAGCATTAAAATATGTAAGATAAGTGAATTATGTATTAAATCCTAAGTTCACATGTGATGTGTCTAATTATCTGTCACGCTAAAACACCCTGCTACTCAGCACAGTTTTGAGGTAGACTCATTTGCACAATCTCATGTGTTTATAGACCTACATATAGGCAAAATTGTCATCCTTTTCTGTGTCAATTTCTAGCATTTGAAGGGGTTCCCTGAAAATTCTGCTTTTGTCTTTCTTCTGCAGTGATGAACTTTAATGTTGAACTGTTGTAAATTCCCACATATTAAGGTGTAGATTTTTGTTTGGTTTGGCGGTAGACTTCTGCATAAAATTTCTTCAATCTGTTCATTCCATGCTTTTTATATTCATTTTGATACCTGATGGTTCTGTCAAGAATTTTACATGAATTCATTGTACTATTAAAACAAGCATTTGTGACTTCTCCTCTAAACTTGCTGAAAGTGAGTTTTTTAGCAAATTGCTGAATTTTTGTCTTCCTTGGAGTTGTTTATTTTATTGTTTTCCTTGGAGTTGAAATAAGAAACAATTCATATACTAGATCTAAAGTTTCATTAAAATTGCTTATGCCTTGTCTCAGGCATTTTAAGTGGGCCATCTGTCTAAACATCTTTCTTCCTTTTTTTCCCTGATCATTTCCTCGACTTATTCATGAGCCATGGGAGGGCTCCTTTGTAGTCTCCACTAGCTCATTCTGACTACCCCACTGAATACATCTCTGTGCTTGCATAACATAGTGCTGGAGATTCTCTGAACTTGGTTTAGGTGAATGGGCCACTTTCTGAAGGCCTTTTTCTTCCTGCAAAGATTTGTATGCAGGAACTGACCTTAGTGGCTATGGAATGCAGCATGTTATGCTGGCTCAGTTTTCAGCCCACCCACTGTGAAAGTTATGATGAAGTGATACTTAATTATTCTTTGACCATTAGCATTGTTTTAACTCAGTATTTTACTCCTATATAGATCGTGCCACAATTGAAAACCAGCTTTTCTGAGTGTCTGATAATATGGCTTTGAGATGATCATGGTCCTTGCTAACTGAAGATAAAACTCTACTGGAATAGCAATGTTCCAGTAAGTTAAATGCATTAGTATTAAAATTGATGACAAGGGTCGGGGATTTAGCTCAGTGGTTCTGGTGCCTGCCTCGTAAGCACAAGGTCCCGAGTTTGATCCCTGGTACCAAAAAAACAAAACAAACAAGCAAGGGGCTAAAATTAATGATAATCAGTTGACAGTTTTTCATCATAAAATCAAGAAAAATTGGGTTTTACTGAGCGTATTCATTCTGGCTGGGTGATAATAAAGTGGTCAGGCTTGGGTAACAGCTATTATTTGATTTCCTTATGGGTTGGTGTTTGTGTGAATTCTTTACTGGGTTATTTTGGATTTTGTTTGTTTATGAAGTTGTGGCTTCAGATAAGCTTTGCAAGAGTTGGGGATGTAGCTCAGTGGCGCCTCACCTGTCTGGCAAGTACAAGCTCTTGAGTTTGATCCCCGGTACCACAAAAAACAGATAAGTTTTGCAGGTTGCACATTGAAGTTGTAGAGTCTGAACTCTTGGTCTGATGGCAGCCTTAGGTAGGAGCTCAGTAGAGGAAACTGCGTTCTGTGTATTGTTACTGTACCCAGTTGAAGTTCTGGGACCTCCTGTTCTCCCTTTCAGAGAATTAGTCATAAAAATTTTACTTTGGACTACTTTGTGCTTCATGGATATGTACAGTTATTTTCTAAAATTTAAAATATAACTAAGTTTGTTACCAACAACTTTAGGAAATAATTACCATTATAAACATCTTTATGCTTATTGTTTCAAAGTACTTATTATTAATGTACTTCAATTATTTTTTCAGAAATAGAGTATATGTACTTTCAGGTTTGTATGTATTACTATCATTATACTTTTTTTTTTTTTTGGGTACTGGGGATCGAACTCGGGACCTTGTGCTTTCGAGGCAGGCACCGGAACCACTGAGCTAAATCCCTGGCCCCTATCTTTACACTTTATTTATTTTTTATTTTTTTATTATAAAACACTTTATTGATCATTCACTTTTCTAAAAATTCAACCGTGAGAACAGAAAACTTCTAAGACTCACTAGCCCTTGCAGGACAGAAAGATGCCTGGACAAAGAGCCTGAAAGTGGTTTTCTTTATATCTAATGTCTGGCTTCCTCATCACTCCACGGCTGTATGTTTTGTCACCCCTGACAAGGGAAAGGAAACTGGCTAGAAGAGTCATATACAAGAAAGTCATAACAATTTTAAGGCTATCAATGTTATCAGCTTGTACATTCTAATTTTTAACTCTGAGACACAATATCAAGTAAGCACTGTCAAATACCTACTCCCACCTAAATGTACTATTATTCTTTGAAGTTACCTTTGGGACTGACTATGTTCTTTCATTATAGTTTCTGTTTATCTGAGAGTGCAAACTCTAAAGCCCATGTGTAGTCTCCATGTTCAAGTATAAAAGTTCATTTCAGGACCACATTAGGTTACTGTAGTGTTTATAATTCTGTAGTGTCTACTGAATGTAACACCATTGGACAGGCTGGTCAGGTGGCGGCACAAGGCAGGGGCACATGAACAACTTTCTCACTGCCAGACTTTATGGCTGTTCAATTTGGACACAGCGCCCTGGTCAAAGCAGAGATCTTGAAATCAGTGGTGACCCTGGCCGACTGAAGTGGTACTCTTAAATAACAGGAATCCATTTCTTCACCATTAATTAAACGGAGCTTTCAAAAGGTTTCAGGCCTGTTCTTAGGAGGTATCTTGGGACAGAGCTGGAGGGTCCTAGCTTTCAGGCTCTGGAGGCAGTGCCAGCACAGCTTCTTTTTTCTTGGCTGCCGGGAACTCATGAATTGCTCGTTCTATCTGTGGCCTGAAGATGGGGTTTAGTTTGGATCCACCACCTGAGATATAATCCTGTCCACTCCTGCTTCCAACATCCCTAGAGTGAACCACACTCTGTCTTAGACCATTTCACAGTTAGTTCTTGTTCATTGTAGGATTCCATTCCTGCTTGTCTAGATGTGTTGACACAAAATTATCCACTTTCTGCCTCAGGTTTTGGTAAGCTGGCTTGGTGTCTACGTCGGCCAGGCAGTCCCGGCGGAAGCTGTCGAACAGGCCCCGGCTCTTGAGCGGCTCCACGATGAGAGCGATGAGCTGGGGGTCGCCGGGAGGAAGCGAGGCGGGATTAATAGGGCCGCCGCCCCTACTAGGCCCAGTCCTGCCTGTCGCTGTCCCCGCCGAGGCCTGGCCCGCTCCTCCACCACCCGATGTGCCCGTTCCCCCGCTGCTACCGCCATCTGCCATGTCTGTGCCCTGGGCCCGTGAGATAAACTCTGTTCAGCTTTTTCTCCGAGGCTGAGGGCCTAGATTATGCAAAGGAGACAGAGGCCCCCGCGGAGGCAGCGGAGGCAGCGATGGAGGTGCCGGTGAGGGCGGTGGCAGAGGAGGCCAAAGCAGCGGAGTCCACGGAGGCGGCGAGGCCGGCCCTATCTTTGTACTTTATTATAATCTATTTCTACTTAAAAACATATTATATTTTGCACATCACCTGCCATATATGTTCAACCCACCCATTTTATTTAAAAACCAAAACAAAACTACTTTCAAACCTATATAAAGCCAGAAGTAATCCTAGCAAATTTTGTTTGTAAAAGACAATTCATAAAGGGATTCCATGCTTTTGACTCTTAGAATCTTTTTTAAAATTTATATATTTATTGATACATTTTAGGTATAAAATACATTTACATTTATCATTGGGTGCTTGTACCAGGACATGATGTATCTTGGTTCTTATTTTTTCTCCCATTACCTGTGCACCCTTCACCCCCACCACCCTTCCCTGTTTACACAGAGTTTGATTCCATTTTTTTTTCTCATAATTTTTCCTTTCCCTTCTTCCCTTTCCCCTTCCCCTCTCACCATCCCCACACCCTTGGACCTTTTCTTATTTCAAATTATCACTTATTCATTTTAATCATTTTCATCCTTATTTACACTTTCAATTTCTCACACTAGAGAAACTATTCGGTATTTATTCATGTGTGTCCTATTTCACTTAAGAGTATCACCTCAGTATGCATCCATTTAGCTATAAATGTCTCTAGTTTCTCATTCTTTATGGCTGAATAGTACTCCATTTTATAAAAAAACACATCTTCTTTATCCAGTTTCCAGTCGATGGGCACTTGGGCTGTTTCCAAGCTTGAGCTATTACAAACTGTGCTGCTATAAACATAGATGCACATATATCACTGTGGCATGATTCTTTTAATTCTTTGGGGAAGATTCCCAGTAGGGGAATAGCTGGGTCAGATGGGACCTGTAGTCCTAGTTCTTTGAGGTATCTCCATACTGATTTCCACAGTGGTTGCACCAATCTACATTCCCACCAACAATGGAAAAGGGTTCCTTTCTCTCCACACCCCTGCCAGCATTTGTTATTGGTTGATTTCTTGATAGCAGCCAGTGTTTCTGGGGTGAGGTGGAATGTCAGTGTTGTTTTCATCTGCATCTCTCGAATGACCAGTGATATTGAACATTTTTTCATATATTTATTTGCTATTTTTACTTCTTTGTCTGAGAAATGTCTATTCATTTCAGATGCCCATTTTTGAATTGGGTCTTTGAATTTGGGGGGGATCTGATTTTTTTCAGTTCTTTATATATTCTCGATAGTAGACCTTTGTCTGAGCTATAGCTGCTAAATATTTCTTCCCACATTGTAGGTTGTCTGTTAGCTCTGTTGGTAGTTTCTCTTGCGGTGCAGAAGCTTTTTAATAAGATGAGATCCCAGTTGTTGATTCTTTGTGCTAGCTCCCATGCTACTGAAGATTTGTTCATAAAGTCTTTTCCTATGCCAATGTCATCAAGAGTTCCACCTAACTTATCTTCCAGCAAGTTTAGTGTTTCTGACTTAATATTTAGATCTCTAATCCACTTCAATCTTAGTTTAGTGCATGGTGATAGGTATGGGTCTAGCTTTGACTCTTAGAATCTTGAGGTCTTGTTTCACAGTGAAGTTTCTTTCGTACATGCTCTTCATATACCACCTTAAAAGAAATTGTTAGCAAAGTACAGGTTGATCAGGAGCTGTGTGCCCAGAAGAAGCAACAGCTTCTCCTAGCCTGGCCAGTTCTGCTCCGATTCCTCTGTAGGTGTAATGTTGGTTCCAAGGGACGTCTCAAGTACATTGCTGGGAAGAGAACTGGCTTCGACTTAGACCTCAGGTCTTTCACTCAGAAGTGTGTGCTCTTTTCATAAGGTCCCTCCTGGGGCAAGCTGTAACATATATGAAACAGATGTGGATCAAAATAAAACAATGGAAAAATAAATAGTAGCTCGGTCCTGAAGATAGGCCACTACGTTCCGCCACCATCTGCGAGACTGCTTTCTGTGGGAAAATGCCTTCTGGGTTGGAACAGGATGTCAGAATCAGCAGCTTCCCACCTCTGGAAGCAGAGAATGATTACATCACTGAAAAGACTCAACATTCACTTGAAAGAGTTGCCTCCTTCAAGCCACTTTGAAAAATAGTAGAGCATATAGTGTAGGTTAAATGGGAGAGAGATCACTGAATTTATGCTCTAATTAAAAAGGAGGTAATTTCCTAAAGAATCTGTTGGAGGAGAGGGGAGAGCGTATCCAAAGTTTCTGTAAAGAGAGTTGTTTCTGATATGGATGGAGGGAAGAGTGTAAGCCTTGACTTGACTAATCAGCACAATACAAGTTAGCCCTTACATGCCTTAAATTAATCCTTAATACAGCCCTGCTAATGCAGATGTTAATTATCCTAATTCGATATGTAAAAGAACTGAGATTAAATAGTTTGCTCAAGGTCAGAAGTAACGGCAGAGCTGGGTTTTGTACCAACTTCTGTGATTCATCAGAGCCCGAGTCCTTAGTCCTCTGCCTCCTGTTAGTTTGGCTTGCGAGTCTGCCCAACCAGATGTTCAAGTCAGAGAACAGGCAGAAATAAAACTGGATACAAAGAGTGAGACATGACTTTTAAGTGACGTTAATGGTAGGTAGCTTAATTAAGATGTAACTTGGTGTGAAGCAGAAAACAATAGAATGATCATGAGAAGGGCAGCCACATATTTATCATGGTAAGCAAAGATCTGAGAAAGCCGGGCCCCACCATAATCCCAGCTATGTCTGTTTCCATCATCACAGTACTCCCGAATGGGCAGGTATTTTTGCCACTTGTAGGTGACTAAGAGTGATGTCTGGTGAGGTGATACATGACATTCCTGGACCTTGGGATATGACCAGGCGCTCAAGGTTTGTCTCTGCCTGGGAGGTCAGCCTCTCCTGCCCAGGCCTGGCACAGAGCAGATGCTCCTCAGTCTGTGCAGGGAGATGAGATATAAAAATAAGGAAAGCCCTGGGGGTGTAGCTCAGTGGCAGAGCACTAACCTAGCATGTGCAAGGCCCTGTGTTCCATCTTCACCATACACACATGTGTGCACGCGAATAAATTTTTAAAAAACAACAGTGGTCTTATAGGGGTTCACAGGTTAGTAGGGGAGACAAATATATGAACACGTAAATGCTCTGTGGAATATAGGTGCTAGGAGAAGATTGGAGCATGAAGCATTTTCTTGCTTTTGTTTGCCGTACCTCATCTTATTCCTCCCCACCTCTTCTCTCTCCTGTGTTGCTCTCAGAAGCCCTCATTCATTCAGACTCTCCTGTGTGAAGCTCTGGCCTCTGAAACAATCCTTTTTAGATTGCCAAGAAAGGATCTTCCAAGCTTATGTGTACAGTGTGTTATTCTTCATGCTTTTTTTTTTAACTCTTCTATTATTTTTTTCTATCCATAATGTTTAAAATATTTCTTCATCTTCAGGAAACAGGTCAAACACAAATATTTACTTAAATTATTAATCATTGTGCATTAGCTAATGACTAGAGGTAATTTGAAAATCACAGTTTTTAAGACTATTTTTATACTGAAGAACAGAATTCTTTTGAAATTTTATGCCATAAATGAAAACATAACCTGTAACCTTTATTAGAATTGTGGCTTAAACTCCAGCCTGGATACTTCAAAGTAATAATGTTTAGTGCTTAGTAAATAATACTTCACAAGGCTAGGCATGGTGGCGCACACCTGAGATCCCAGCACTCGGGAGGCTGATACAGGAGGATCACTGGGAGTTTAAGGCCTGCCTGGCCTACATAGTGAGTTCAAGGCCAACCTGAACTACATAATGAGACCCTGTTTCAAAAAAAAAAACAAACCTTCACAAATATAAGTAATGTAAATACATAGTATTTAAGTTAGATCAATTGTGAAATCATTACATTTTTATTACTCTAAAAAATATTTTGGGAAATATATTTTTATTCTAGAGTTTTTGGTTTGGTTGCTGGCTGTTTGACTTAGGTTCTCTGAACAACATAATCCTGACCTTACACCAGAAAAGACCCGTGTCAGATGAGCATCAATCAGAGATATGATTTTAAGCCTTGTTTGGATTTTAAGTGTTGAGGAAAATCAAGGTTAGAAAAGACATAGACCCTATATAAGTTCCCCAGATAAAAACCACATCTTGGGCCGGGGATTTAGCTCAGTGGTTTCACCACCTGCTGCGCAAGCGCAAGGACCCAAGTTTGATCCCTGGTTCCAGAAAAAAACCAAACAAAACCCATATCTTACTCCTTTTTTGATACCCTAAAATTTAGCATCAACCACTTTGTATTAATTGAACTTGTAAGTCATTTAATTTTGATTTGCTTTTTCCTTGTGCTTATATTTCAGCTAATATACTAAGGTGATTTTTTTTTTGGTGCTGGGTATCGAACTCGGGACCTTGCGCTTGCAAGGCAGGCACCAGAAACACTGATCTAAATCCCTGGCCCTAAGGTGATTTTTTTATCTGAATTCATGAAGGAACATTCTATTCTATAAATAGAAAAATGCATGGAGATCATTTTTAAATATGATTTTATTCTCACCAACTATGAATAACAAAAACAAAACCAAAAACAATTCTATGGCAACAATTCTATGGTAACTCTGCGATTCATTTGATGTCTCTGTAGTTTAAGGAGTGTGACATAATGGTTTATTTTACTGTAATTTAAAAACTGCCTTGAGCAGTAGACAAATATTGAAAAGTTAATATTGCTTAAGGAAGTTTAATTTGTTGTAAGCTGTCACAGTTAAGCAACTCAAACGTGGAGTAGATGACATTACTTAGAAGAGGTGATGGTACCATGGTTACCCCAGAATGACTGCTGCTTTCTTTGGCTTAGCTGTTTCTAAACCTTTCTAGTTTAAATCTGAAACCTTTTCTCCAAGGGTAGAGCCTTTTAAAATAAAATGTTCTGAAATACATTCTTAGGCAGTTTTACTCCACACACATAATGACAAAGGAAAGTTAGTTTCTTAAGAGATAATGTAGATTTATTAATTCCTCTTTTTTTTCCGTTTCAGAGTTCCTGTTATTAAACCTGACATGGGTAAGTGGGAGCTCTCAATAAAGTTGCATGATGAAGAGCATTCTGTCGTAACATCACACCACGGGCCAGCATTCTCTGTGAGTTTAATTTCTTCATTTGGTAATCTTGAAATTATCTATGAATATTTAAAACCATTTTTAAGTGACTATTCAGTGACTCACTTCTTTTGAATTTATACCATAGCTATGTATTTGTTTCACTTTCTGTAGGAAGCTGAATGTAAAGGGAACTTCGTTCTTTAATATTAACTACGAAACACATTCTTAGATTCAGCCACATTCTAAACTCACTGCCTGATACTTCATTTGTTTTTCTTTAGTGTTTACTGAAAAGTAATATTTTTGCCTGTGTTATAAAGAACATCTTTATTTATAATTCCAAACACAGGATTGCTATGGTAGGTAACCATTCCTTTCAAACAAGTAATCTGGAGCTGTTTTATTACATTATCTTCACATTTTATGTTGTGTAACATTCTTGAGGCTAAGTTTACTTTTATGGAGATACTCTTTTTGTTCTGGAGAAGTTGGATAATGTCCATAACAGAACCGCAATAATTTGAATTCTGGTCTGTCATGAACAAAGTAAGATTATAGTGTTTATGTCCCATTATGAATGATATGTTTAAAGTCTGTGATTGGACATTGCCAGATAAATACCGAAAAGTGTTGCCATTTTAATTTGTATGATTTTGTATTTTCAGCCTGAACTCAGGGAAGCTATTATACATTTAGTGTAATGAATATTATGTTCACACATATTTCTCATAGCTAAGTAGCATTGAGATGTCATTTTATTTTGAGGAATCAAATGACTTTATTAGAAGATTGAAACAGGATATGAAAGTCAAAATAATACAATTTCACTGAAATTGAGGGACATAGCAGTTTCTTGGTCTCAGTGAGGAAAATACTATAAATTGAGGGTTCATGTGAATTTATTTATTTAACAAATATGTATTGCATGCCTACTATGTGCTAGATAAGTGCATGGCTGTTGCCCTGAAGAAGCCAATATTCTTTTGTAGTAGTCAGACTCACAAATGAATGAGATTAATTCATGAATTAAGGGTAGACACTGTAGTTTTCTTTACATTTTGTGATTCATTCTCTTTGCCAAAATGCTAAAGTTTTGGCTTTGAAACATATTTCACTCAGCTCTCTTAAAATGGAAATCAGGATGGAGTTAAACAATTATTTTATGATGTCTTTACTGATAAACTTTTGTCATTCTTTACATTTCTCCTAGCAATATGATTATTTTTAAACAGTATTTCTGTAAGTGGACACAGCCATACACATCTGGTTGAGTAGCAAATTATATGAATAAGTAGAAAAGCATCAGTGCTATTCTTATAATGTCTTCCTCAGGAAAGGTTAACGTTACAAAAATGTAGACTTTCAGCTCTGTGTGAAGTCACCACTCAACCATGTTGCCGTCTGCTCATCTTATGCAGTGTTTTTCTAAGCAGTGCCTTGCCTGAGTAAGAACACTGCCCAGCTTACTTCCTAGAACTGTTACTTTTATGTGCTTGTTTCAGGTTCCATGTTGTAAACATACTATAAAATTGTATTGTAACCAAGACAGTGTAATACTTGCATAGAGATGGACATGTTGAGCTCCAGAATAGAATTAAAAATCCAAGAGTAAATTTATACAGTGAACCCTCAAGTTATGACCGGCCTTACACATGGACAATTTGGGTTAATTAGGCTAATGGAAGATTCATCTGCCTCTTGTTATCTATAACTTCTACCCAGGTAAACATCCAGATCTCAGCTGTGTTGACTTACAACAACTTGAGTTCCAGCCAGCCCTCGGAAACTGATCAAGTTCATAAGTCAAGGGTTCACTGTATATGTATGGTGAAGTTATCAGAATGATAGGTCTTAGGGAAATTCTTTCCACATTCTTGATGTCTTAAATAATTGGACAAGACACACAGAAAAAGGTAGCGGGAATGCATATTTATTGAAGTTAGAATGGAAATATGCTCTGCATAGTGACAGCAGGCTGGTGAACCACTGGGATGGGGGAAGAAGTAAGAGTGGCCACAGGGATGGGGGAAAAAGTCTTTTGTATCTGCAGTTCTTGGTCGGGCATCCCCCCTCTTGTAAATAAGGCATTGGTTCATCTGTCCTATCAAAAACTCACTGGTCCTGGAGCCAGATTTAAACTGTCCTACTGAAGACTTGGTTGGTTTCATGCTAGATGTAAAAGAAGAATTGAAAATAGCGTCTTCTGATTGGTTCTGTGTACAGGACTTTCAGAGTCATCTTAGATTCTGTGTTCTGAGCATGAACCATAGCCTGGGTCTCAGGACTTTGACAGATTACACCCCATTGTTTGACTGGTTTTGCCCCAGCCCTAAACTCCTCCCTCAGCAGTTGGGTGCTTGCCTGCCATGCCCAAGGGCCCAGTGGTGGCAAACCTATGGCACGTGTGCTGCAGTGAGCTGTTAATCATTGAAAGCTCTGGTAGGTTCACCATCACTGTGATAGTTTCTGTCTTTCTAATTACATTATTGTTTATAATACTTATTTTAGCTTATGCAGGGGTATTTTGATGAAGCAGTATAACTTTTGTCTACATGTATTGAACTTTTATCTTGTCTCAGCCTCTGTGGTCAGCATTTTACATGCATTATCCCATTGAGTCCTAGCAGTAAACTTGGTCAGTAGATGTTAATAGTCCCAGTTTACAGATCTGGAAACTGAGGCTCAGAGAGATAATCACATAATCGTGGAAATTTAGCTCTTCTCGACTGTGGGTGGATAAATCACTGTTAATGTCAGGAATAGTGCACAAAATATTTCTCTTCCAATTAGAGATACTAGATAAGAGCTGTTAGTATTTTTTAAAATCCTATTACCTTTTGTAGATCAAATTTAAAATAGTGACTTTTAGCAATGATTTTACTCCTTTATCCAAGTAAATGTGATTTTTTTCAGAGCAGTATGAAGTTTGAGATAGGTAAGATTTTGTGTCTGAAAAAGTTTGTACTTTCATTTTGTTTTCTTAATAACATTTGTTTTGGTTGATACAAAATTATCTCTAGATGCCTGTGGCGGAGGGAGGGAAATGTTTTGTAGTATTCATATCATTGCAATTACCACCCTGTATTTTTCTTCTCAAAGAATGGATATGGTGATAAACATAAGAATAAAAAATAATAATTACATATGGATGCATAATAAGAAATAATTATATACACATTCTTTGAAGTTTTTCTTCTCTGATACAACCAATCCTTTCCCCTTTGTTCTTCCACCATGTCTTTTGTTCTAGATTTCCTAACTAAAAAAATATTCCACCACTGTTTCTTTTGGTATTTAAGCAGTACTTTGGAAATTTGGTTTTCGGTAATCTGTCCAAGCATTTTTGTATAACATTTTCATAAAAAACAGTAATTGAGTGAATTTAGAATATATCAATAAATAATCTTATACAAAAAATAACTATATTATCAAATTATTAAAGAATCTTAAATGTGTCTTTTTTTTTTTTTTTTTTTTTGGTACTGGGGATCGAACTCGGGTCCTTGCGCTTGCAAGGCAGGCGACAGGACCACTGGGCTAAATCCCCGGCCCCTTAAATGTGTCTTTATGTGGATTTTATATGTGTATCTCTATTCCTTTTGTAGTATTGACAGAAAGTAATGATAAATCATGCAATTAGTGAAATCTTTTAGGAATGTAAGACTTGTGATTATTCTTCTAAATAATTTTTGAACACTATTCCTAGAAAAAAACTAGAGTATTATTTATCCTTTTGCTTGTATTGTCAGTTTTTAGAATAAGCTCTTGTTTTTGATCATGAAAAGAATATCAGCAGCTGGGGATTTAGCTCAGTGGTTTCGCCACCTTGCTGTGCAAGCGCAAGGACCCGAGTTCGATCCCCGTACCAAAAAAAAAAAAAAAAGAACATTAGCAAATGAATTCAAGTAACTATTACATTCATACCTAGTCTAGGCTTTTTATTTAAAAAATTATCTTTAGCTAAAGAGCACAGTCGGCAATTAGAAGAGAACATGCTTGTAGCATTTCAAATGAGTATTACAGTACTATTAAGAACTTATAATAAAGGCCTATAATCCTATTTAGAAAATTGACTTTTAATATGTGGTAAATGATGGAAAATTGAGGTCAGTTTTTTATGGTTGTGTGATATATTGTACTTAAAATTTTTCTTCTTACTTTTTTTCTTTTGACAGCAGTTGAATGTTATGATCATGTAAACTGGTTCTTCTCAGATACTTCTTTCACTTAGACTTTCCTCTCTACCAGCTTTACAAAGTGTCCTTAAACAAAGCAGGGCAAAAAGGTTGTATTTAAGGAAAATATTTTATTTTCTATCAGTGGAGTTTTACAAAGAAAAACATGTAAACATGAATTTCCTTCATTTTGGGAAGAACATTTATATTCTTGATAAAATTATTTTTCTCCCATCCAAGTACTAACCAGGCCCTACCCTGCTTAACTTCCGAGATCAGACAAGATCGAGCGTGTTCAGGGTGGTATGGTCATAGACAAAAATTATTTTTCTATTTGAGAAAAAATTACTAGGAAAATAAATCAAGAGAGTACTAAGAAAATGGTGTAAAATTGTTCTAGAAAGAATACAAAACCATCATAAGTAAAGCCAACAAAGAGAAGCCAACAAATCAGAGGGAAATTTTGTAATTCATTTTATTCACAAAGGAGTAAATCTTTTGCCTATAAAGAACTCTTACAAATAAGTATTAAAATAAACAACAATTCAGATGAAAGCATTCAAAGATGATTTTATAACAAAAGAAATATAAATAGCACCTGCCTATATGAAAAAGTGCCAAAATAGAGAAATTCTTGTTAAAATTACGATGAAATAACTGTTTTCCACCTACATTTTTCTTCTTTAAATGTATAAACTACCCGGTGATTACTATAGAGAAGAGTTAGAAAGTGCATGTTTTACTAGTATCAAAATGTGAGCTCGGGGCTGAGGATTTAGCTCAGTGGTTTCTCCGTCTGCTGCGCAAGCGCAAGGACCTGAGTTCGATCCCCAGTACCAAAAAAAAAAAATGTGAGCTCACTCAAAAAATTTTATTCAGGTTCTGAGAATTCATAGTAACTTTCCTGAAATATCATGGGGACGTTTCAGAGAATGGGATAATTCTCCCTACTTGTGACTTAAGGAAGGCGGCTCAGAAGTAACCTGCTATACCAATGTGACTTCCCCATCTCATGCTGAAGAATATCTTTTCACAGCAAACATATCTAAAATCAACTCGACATCTGGTGGGAGTGGGTCTGATAAACAAGGCTGTAGAAAAATCAAGTCTGAAGAGTCACCTTGCACAGCTTGATCTGTTTACTTTCTAAATGCAACCTTTTTAGGGGGTGTCATACTCTGCTTTTGAACCATAGGACTGAATTTTCATAAAGAAGTGAGGATCCTGCCCATGTAATCTGGAAAATTGCCTGTCTAATTGGATGTGCAGCTGCACCTGTACCCTCTTAAATGGCTCAGTCATGTTGTGCTTAAGAGGCAAGTGCATAACTTGTTATTGCCCTAAGTGAAGAACAAAAATAAGTTATAAAATTCGCTTACTTTGGAAATGAAAAACTAAATGGGATTGGTTGTTATCATATTAGAGTTGGCAAATACTGTAATTAAGACTTCAAGTGATTTTTAGTATTATCCACTGGTTTCTGTCACTTTCTGAAGAATTTTACTTAGGATAAAACATTTAATGTTGACACCAGGTATTCAGCTTTAGTTTGTTTCAACTTTATAATCCTTTGTGTACTACTATGTAGTAGTCTATAACCTGTTACAGGCCCTGGTCAAATTTCTACAATAAAATAGATATTAAAAATATGAATTTTGGGGCCGGGGATTTAGCTCAGCGGTTTTGCTGCTTGCTGCGCAAGCGCAAGGACCAGAGTTCGATCCCCGGTACCAAAAAAAAAATATGAATTTTGATGTGATGTTATTGGCCCCTCAAACTTATTTATAATTAAAATGAACAGTGAAGCCATCTGTTAAAATGTCTCTGATGAGTGACTCACACATTAGATGGGTTTTTATTTATTTGTTGTCACCATGCATTTATCATTTTAGTTGTAAAATAATTTAACAGCTGTTTATTTAGTCTCTCCACAGTTCTGGAGAAACAGTGGTAATCAGGAGAGATGATACATCTGACTCTTCATGGAGGAGGGTCCTCTATTAAGGGTGAGAGTAAAGTAGAACAAATGAATGATGACAGAGTGGGTGCCATGAAGAACAAATGGAGGGAACCTCAGACCTGGACTTGTGGTTGGCAGAGGAGGCTTCGGGAAGATGGCCAAATCGAGATCCAATGAAAGTAGGCGGGAAGGGGTCAAGGCAAAGGATCAGAGTTTCCAAGGTGTAGTGTGACGTACAAAGAAGACTAAAGGGTGTGTGGCGTGTCTGAGGAAATAGAAAAGTTGCACATGGCTGGGCCATAGGGGGCTTGGAGTCAGGGAGCTGGTGGCTGGCAGGGAGTGGGTGACGAGAGATGAACTGTGAGGAAACAGGCAGAGCCCAGGCTGGAGGCTGGCAGCCATGTTTTCGTGGTTGGGACTTATCTGGAGGGTGTGGAGAGCCACAGAAGGCCTTCCTGCAGCAGCGTGACTGAGTGGTCTACTAGAAAGACCACTTCCCAGTTTCCTGCACAACAGATTGAAAGAGGCAAGACTAGAATGAGGGAGTCTGTCAGAACCAGGAGTATGCCTAGGAGATGGAGCCCTGACATGAGAGGTTTAAAATGTGGAACTAGCTACAGACACAGCCTGATGACAAAACAGCATCTATTGAGTGGTAATAACATCACCTAGTATCATGTGTCAGGCACTATGCTCAGTTGTCCAAATGAAGTATGTCATGTGACAGCAGTTACAACCAACACTGATTATCTACTTTAATCTTTACACCAACCCTAGAAAGCATAAATAGTATTATTAATAATTTCTGTTTTACATGTAAGAAAACTGAAATACAGAGAGGTTAGCTATTGTTCCCAAAGTCACACAGCCAGTGAAAAAGCAGAGATTCAGACCTAGGAATCCAACTCTGGTTCCTGAGCTCACACCTCCACACTGCAAGCTGTCTCACCATAATCATGTGTTTTAATATGAAAATAAAGATGAAGAGGAGGCAGGGGTATGCTCACACCAATAGGGCAGCTGATTAGATTATAGTGCTGTTTGCTAAAATGTGGTATGTAGAGAAAACTAAGAAATACCCAATTCTACACATGTTATTGAAGGAATCTGGAGATATTTACTGGGTCATTGCATGCAGTGTTCTGTGGCTCTGGAAAGAGATTGGGTAGAGATTTGATCCCTGATAATATAAATGGTACTTGAAGGAGAGACCAAGTTGAGAAAGGACAGGAAGAAGGGAAGAAAGCTACGAAAGATGAAACCTTGAGGTGTATTAAAGATTTCAAGAATGAGCAGAGGGTGCTGAAAAGGAGCAACCTTCAAAAAAAAAAAATAGAGAAAGAAACACCAGAAGGGCTGGGAATGTAGCCAGTGGTAGGGTACTTGTCTTGAATGCACAAGGTTCATGGATTCCATCTGAGCACTGCACGCAAACACAAAAAACACCAACCCAAGAAACTGTGTTGTTTCAGACTTTAAAAAGACTGTTTTAAGATAAAGAAGTCAGGGGCAGGGGATGTAACTCAATGGTGCCATGCCTGCTTGGCAAGCACAAGGTCCTGAGTTCGATCCCCTGTACCAAAAAAAAAGGGGGGCAGGGATTTAGCTCAGTGGTTTCGCCACCTGCTGCGCAAGCACAAGGACCCGAGTTCGATCTCTGGTACCAAAAAAAAAAAAAAAGTCAGTGGTGCCAGAGAATATTGAGATATCATGTTAAAAAAAAAAAAAAGACTGACACATGTCCATTAGATTAACCAAAAATAATTGAAATAATTGAGAGCAATTTCAGTGATGTAATGGGCACATGAAATGACAATGAGTTGATATATGTGGACCGGTGACATGAGAGACTCTGCTAAGGGCCAGGAGGTGAGCCTGCTGAATGTGGTTGGAGTAGGCCATAGTATTGAGGAAGGATTTATCTTGTAAAAGTAGGACAAATTTGAGCGTTCCTAAATGCTGATAGCACTGTAGGTGCCAGAAAGAGGAAGTGTTTGAAGATTAGAGATAAGGGGAAAAAGAGTGGAACCTAGGGCAGCCATGGCAAATCTTTTAGAGACCAGCTGCCCAAACTGCAACCCCGAAACCCACTCATTTATCGCAAAGTGCCAACACTGGAACTAAACCTGAACACTTAGGTTTTAGTTTAGGAAAAAAAAAACATTATCCGACACTTCGCTGCTGGGGTGACTTGGCTCGTGTGCCAACAGAGAAGGCTGTGTGCCCACTATGGCATGTGTGCCGACAAAGGCTCACCACCACTGGCGTAGGGGACAAGGCTCCATCGTGTTCTTCTCTGAGGGAAGGAGGAGAGGAGGTGCTGGAAAGGGGATGGGATGGGGTAAGATGTAACTAGACTGTGGGCTAGGTTGTGACATTAGGAGTTGGAGGTATGTGGAATTGACTTGAGATGGATGTTGACATCGGGAGGTAGAAGTGACTGAAACACAGAGAAGAGAGAGCTCTATTTGAAATATATGAGGAATTGATCAGAGCATTGATCCCTGTGGTCAGACAGCTCCAGGTGACCCTGTGTGCCTGCAGCTGGGTGGCAGAGGACAGGGGATGTATCCCCAGTGATCAAATGGCCTGTCCTGACCTTTCCAACCATGGGTTTTGGTTTTATTTTGGGTTGTTATTCTAGCCATATCTCACAGAAGCAATGTGTAAAGTATGTTCTGGCGAATACTCTCGGTCAACAGATTTTTTTCAAAAGCCTGAACTGTGTTCAACTTTATGCATTGTGAAAATCGAATATGTTTTTATCACTGTCATGCAATAATAAATGTGTCATATTTTTAATAAATTCATTTAATATGTGATAAAAACTACTTTTGTGATACTGGAGATAAAACCCAAAGCCTTGCACCTACTAGGCAAGCACTTTACCACTGAACTACATCCCCAGCTGCTAATACTAGTTGTGCTAAGTTGAGAAGTTATTTTGGTGGTCATGTTATGTCTTCATTGTTTAGCTCTTAACTGACTCTTTAGTTATTTGCTCTCATATCAGTGTTTCTTTCCTTCATTGCCCTTACCATAGATTTGAGTTGTTTTGTTTATTTCATTGTTCATTTGTTTAATTTCAATTTTTTCACACTAAGATATAGGCTTTGTAAGATATAGGACCTGGACTGGTTCACTGACATACTCCTTAAGCTTTTTAGGAAATAGTTGTTGAATTGTAGAGAAGGGTGTAAGAGAAGGAAGACTTCAAAAGATACTTTCTCATAGTTATAGAAAGTCTTAAATTAATTAGAGTGTTGCATACAAAAATAGTGAGATATGCGTTAACAATTGCCTTTCATACATGTTTTACAAGCTAGTTACATAATGGGATACCAAAAAATCAGCCAGTGTGTTTACCAGATTAATTTGTTAGATTAAAGAAGATAGTGATTGTATTTATCACAAATTCAGCCCCTAGGAAATGTAATTCCAAATATCAAACTGTAAGAATTCTTTGCTCATTTCAAAATTGTGATGTAATCCAAATTGAATTTAGTGTGTATGTATAAGCATAATAAAACTCTATGATCTTTGTATCATTAAAAATAAAATAATTCAGGCTGGGGATTTAGCTCAATGGCACCGTGCCTGCCTTGCAAGCACAAGGTCGAGAGTTCAATCCCCATTACCACAAAAAATAAAAATAAAAATAATTCTTGCTTTTTATTCATTAGTATAACATCCCAGGATATAAAACTTAAAGAAGTTTTAGTTGCCATCAAATATAGTTTTTTAGTTACTGGATCAAAACTTAACGAAAATTTTTTCTGGGCTCTTTTGTGATGATGTATAGTTTTAGCTGTTTGCAAAGAGACACCTCTGAAATGGGATAGACCTAGAATAAGTAATTGCCTCTGGGAGGAAAAATGTATAATATACAGCTTTTTTTTTTTTTTTTGGTACCAGGGATCGAACTTGGGTCCTTGTGCGCTTGCGTAGCAGGAGGTGAAACCACTGAGCTAAATCCCCGGCCAATATTCAGCTTTTACTGGGGTAAAACAAGTTCAGAATCTTTGGGCTGTGTGCAGTTAGATGAGAGTTGGCTGTGGTGCCACTGTTGTTGCGCTGGCTTGAGTGAGGCTTGAATGGGGCCCAGCTGGTCCTGGCTCTGGTTTAAAGGTCAGGGCTGGGTTTCCTCTGACAGCTTCTCCTGGGAACCAGGCTGGGAGACAGCCACCCTCTGAAGCACGCTGTTTTCATAACAGGAGGGAGAAGAACTGGAGGGTGAGGCAGTCCATGCAAGCACATTTAACATGTTCATGACAGGGCTGTAATTCATAGGTGTTGCTGCTGGGTGGTGTAGGACAGTCCCATTGGTGGCACAGGCCACCCGGTAGGGCAGTTAGGCATGCAGCACCCGTGGTTCAAAATGGCGGGGCGTGGTAAGCCCTGTCTCATATTTGCCCATTTTTCATTGACCAAAGCAAAATGTATGGCCAAGCCCAGCACTATCTGGAGGTACATATTTCCCATGGTGGGAGAGACAATAGAATGAGCTGAATGCTTGTCTAGTCTACTGTGGAAACTTTGTTGTGATGAATGTAATGTCCCCTAAACTCTGGAACACAGTGAAGAAATTTCAGATTGAACTTTTCTTAAGTCCAATTTTGTATTTTGTTTTTCTCTAAACACTCATCTGTATGATAAATAGACTGAGGAATATCTTCAGTTCTTTGCACACTATTAGCAAAAAAAAAAAAAAATTTTTTTGCTTTGCAAACTAAGTTTTAGTAGGGGCTGGGGATTTAGCTCAGTGGTTCTGCCGCCTGCCTCACAAGCACAAGGTCCCGAGTTCAATCCCTGGTACCAAAAAAACAAACAAACAAAAAAACCAAACAAACTAAGTTTTAATTATCAAGCTTCAATCTTCCAATAGAGCCAGGAATGATTCTTTCAGATATTTTGCTAAAAGATCCTTTTCTAAAGGATCTTTTTAATGTTACTGATACTAAGTACAGATTCAAAGGAGTCTTATTATGTTATTAAGTTTTTGGTTCAGGTAAGTCTTTGATGGAAAGAAAGTTTCACATTCTTGTTGTAACATAACTCAAACATAGTTTAATGTATTGGTCAAGATCCATTAGAATATCCTACAATAACAACCATCCCAAAATCAGAAGAACATAAAATGCCAAAGGTTTGTTTCTTACACATTACTTGCCCATTGTGTCTGATGGGAGCCATCTTTATTTAGTAGGAGGCTCAAGCTGACCATGTTACTAGTTACTATGTCAAAGGAAAAAAAGAGTGTGAAGGGTTTTTCACTGGTTCTTAGGATTCAGCCTGCAAGATTTTCCAGTAACTTCTGGGCATCCTTTGGTTCACATCCCTTTAGAGAAGCAGCTAAGTACTTACTGCCCCCTGCCTGGGGGGCATGCGCAGGAAGGTGGCATCCTCCCACTGTCCACATGGGAGAGAGCAGCCCTAACCACTACCCTGGAAGATACCTGGGGTGGCAAAGAAAATTGCTTAGTTTTGTTTAAAAGAAAATTGCTTACAATACCAGTGGTGTGCTTTTGAAATAACAAAAGACTACTCTGTGTGGATTGGAAGCAGAATAAATATATACTGCATTATTTAAATAGTTTAAAGTTTCTGTTGTTGTTTTTGTTTTTTTATTTTGTGGTTTGTGATGCTGGGGATCGACTCAGGCCCTCGCTCATGATAGGCAAGCAATGGACTACACCACTGGTCCCTGAAAAATTTGAAAATCTTTACATTAAAAAAGTATATTTATTTGTATTTTATATTTTGTTAAATTTTCAATGACATTTTTAGTAAAGTTTAGTTGAATTTAGTTGGTTAGCTGTTTTGATAAGTGCTGTATTAACTTTTTCATGGTGAAATGCATTTTTACTTTTATTTAATCACAACATTTTTGAGGACAATTTAAAAAATGAAATACATTTAAATTTCTAAAATATTTACTTGCTAAAATAACCTTAAGATATAAAAAGTCTTGATTAACATAGTGTTTCAAATTTCTTCGTACCCTTAGGAAAAGACATTAAAATGTTAATATACAGAAGGTTTTTAAATTTTTAAGCAATAGAAAAAGAACTTTAAAGGCATTTATGATTACATTTGTTCTGGGAAGTTTGTACATGTACATAACACATCTTAATTCTTTTTTGTCCCCTCCCTCCCCTCCCTTTGTTCCCTCCAACTCTTCTTCCCCTTCTCATTTGCAAAAGCTCTATTTCCATTTTTCTTCCTTCAACTTTAAAACACATTTTTGCCCTCCACTGAGAATATCATTTCCATCTCTTAAAAATAAAAATTGGGGAACATTATATTCAAGCTCATTAGCTTCATTTATGTGATTTAAAAAGTTAACCAGTAAAACAAACACAAATTAATATTACATTTGGACATAGATGAAAATCAACACCTTGAAAGATGTCAACAAGTTAATCAACAGTGGAAACTGCAGCGCATAGGTATAAGGGCTTTATGTGAGAAAAGTGAAACAGGGTTAATATGGTATATTTTTGCAACAGCACGGCAACTGGCCCATCAAGGTGTATCACCTGCCTATCTAAATTCTTTCGTACAGCTGGTTGTTTTTTTGGTACCAGGGATCGAACTCGGGACCTTGTGCTTGTGAGCCAGGCAGAGGAACCACTGAGCTAAACCCCTGGCCTTGCACAGCCTGTTTTAGAAGAAGAAAAGCATCTTTTCTTTCTAGCCTTCTCGGTTCTCAGCTTAGATCCCTGTAAGAAAAGGCAGACTAACAAGGGAAAGGCATGCACATTTATCTAGTATAGGTTTTACCTGACCCAGGAGCATTCATAAGGAAATAAAGAACCAAAGGAATGATTAAACCTATGCTTTTAGATTAGGTTTGGTGAGGAGTAGAGAACCATGGGAAATGTGATAGGATAAAGGGCTGTGATCGAACTGTGCAAAGTGATTCCTCTAGGTTCCCTCCATTTTTGGATGTAAAAGTGCTCCTTCCTCTTGGTGTAAGCAGGTTACCTCTCATTTGAGGTTTCAGGACTGGAGTTAGCGGAAGGTCAGAGAGTCTTTCTAGCACCTGCCATTTCTTGAATTCTTGCAACTTAAAATATTCCATATGCCAAGGTGCATATTTTAGGGTAGCTTATCCTGAACCCCATCACTGTAGTGGGATATTCCTAAGGTTCTAATAGCTTTTCCAGCAGCTTCTGTTTATATGTGTTGCGTATTTCATTCATTTAGTTATAAATGATTAATAACATGGACATTGAATACATTTTAAAACTGTAACCCACATATTGCTAGAGTCCATTAAGCTTTACAGTTTTGAATTTACTAAGGCATTTAAAATTTGATCTTCATTGAGGTACTCAATGAAAAGTATATATATATAGTATAGGTATATATACATATGCGTATGTGTATAAATACATATGTTTATATCCCTTTTATTTATATATCTAATAACTTTATTATGTTATTTTATATTTTATATTTTGCAATGCTGGAGTTTGACCCAGGGCCTCATACATACTTGTCAGGTACTCTACTACTGTGCTCCATTCCCAGCCCCTGCATTTCATTGTTAATAGGTCTCAAGTTGTAACTGGTACCCATATGAATTGAATGCATACTTTTCTTGCAACTGTCATTTTTAAAATACTGAGATTAGCCCTTTTTGTTGCTAATTTCTGTTACTAAATATGAATTATTAAGTGTACAGTTCCAGGCAATATTTTAAAATAATAATGTCAATATTTTGAAAAAAAAGTTTAACTATTCACAGTTCTTTCTCCAATATATCCAGTATTTGCTTCCAGGAATTTATCTTTTGCTGTAAAATTTCTTCTGACTCAGAACCTTCTGGTTAATTTATTAAACTGTCATGGAATGCCTGAAATTTTCTTGGGGGAAGGAGGTGGCAAATAAGTGGGCAGTTAAGTTAGCGTATTTCCATTATGTGAATAAATAATAAGTTGGATTTCAAACAAATCTGTTAAATGTTCTCATGAATTCACATTTGAAGAAAAAATAACACAGAATTTTAAAATTTGTAGGAATTTGGCTCATTGGAGCAAACTTTTTAATTAACAGGAGAGAACACACTGAAGTTGAGTAATTCATCTAGGATTACATGGTGAATAAAGTGAGAAGTCAGAGATTCTTGTGTCTAGTAATTCTCTTTTTATTGAAGTTGTCTGAAATGGAAAGAAAGTTTTTTGTTTCTGAGGTTTTCTGTTTTTTTTTTTTTGAGGAGGGCAGTACTGAGGCTCGAACCCAAGGCCTGCCTGTCACATGCCAGGCAAGGGCTCTACTGCTGAGCTACACCCCCAGCCCAGAAACTACATGTGAAGTTTTATCTCTATGTATTTTGAAAAAAACAGTTGAAGAATTTCACTTCTTTAGGGAGCTTGTCACCCACTCTTACACCTGATAGCATTCCTCAAGAAAAAAATGTAGTTGCTCCATTTAATTATATATATTCACTGTAACCAATGACAAAAAGTTAGAGAACTTTAGGAAAATAGACCCTAAGACAACTTTATTCTTTTGGGACAGTATTGCAAGTTTTCAATGCAGTTTTCTTCTATCACTTCATAGCATAGCTAATAGCTGGTTTGTTTTGTTTGTTTTTTTTTGGGGGGGGGGTACCGGGGATTGAACTCGGGACCTTGTGCTTGCAAGGCAGGCAGCGGAACCACTGAGCTAAATCCCTGGCCTGCTAATAGCTGATAAATGGAATATTTTTGTCAAACCAAAGCTTTTAAACCCTCACTTCTGCTAGTTTTTATTAGCTGCTGAAGAGTCTTAAGATCAGAATGCTGGCTTTACATATCAGAAAAACAAAGTTAACTGCAACCATGGCTAATTCTTTTATTAGTTCTTTAACCACTTCTACATAATGAATGTATGAAACATTCATTTTCAATTTTCAATAATCATGTGTCTCTTTTTATTTTTTGAGGTCTTTTAAGATACCGACAAAACTAGGAGCCGAGAGAAATTTCACATAGTGATGCATACAAATATTCAGCCTTAACTCTGAATTTTCCCATAGTGAAACAGTGTAAACTCTTGACATGACTTTTATGGAGCTTTGTAGTCCATAAAAATAACATTGTTGTAGAGCCTTCATGTGCGTCAGCTACAACTGAATGTTTTGAAGTCTTCGCAAAATGCGGACAAGCCCTTTCCTTTGAAATGTGTGGGGCAGTTTGAGATGCAGCTTCTCAGATGGATTTAATTAGTTCTTCATAGGACTGGATGTTCGTTTGTTGCAGCTGAATTCTCATTTCATTCACCCATAACTAGAAACACCTCGCTTCAAACGGGTTTCTTCAAAGAAAGAGAGGTTTAGGGTTCTATGTTTTACTGCTTTTTGATGTTGGCTTCCCTTTAACTGAGAAGACCTTATGTTTATACAACTGTTATTATTAAGAAAACATAGCCTGCCTCACCAAGGTTCCTTTTGTATCAGTGCTGTCTGTTGGTTGCAGTCAGAGATCTGTGGAATGGACCTGGCTGTGTCAGACCATTACAGCAGCTGTGTATTTGCATATTTTGCTTGTGAGAAGCGTTAACCAAAAATACGGCATAAACTTGTGGATCAATTCCCTATACCCCAAATCTGAATGCCTATATAAGGTAAAAACCAATAACAAAACGTAATAGGGTGGTTGATTGTTTCAGAAGCCTGTAATAACCCCCAAAACAAAGCTAATCAACCAGCAAGGCTTGCCATAACTCAAATAGTAATTGTGTTCTGATTCTCTATGCCTACAATGCAGGGGTGATAGTATGCTTTTCAATAAATATGTTGAAAGTGTGAGGATATATTCTTCATAGTAAAATAATGTCTTATAAAATATACCCATCTGTTATTTTAAAATTATCCCCAATGCTTCACATGTCATCAGAATAGCTGCTTGAATTTACCCTAAAAATAATGTTCTTTCTTCTCCTTTCCAGTTAGTGTGTCTAGGGTCTGGCATGTGCATCATCAAGGCAGCTTTTATCTTCTGTGCCCCCAATTCTAATTACATTTCAAGGGGTTGTGATCTCTCCCAGAATCCTACTCATTCATTGTGTGTAGGATGAAACGCTTCAGGGGTTTTGGGGGCCGTTCAGTCATGGGCACAGGTTTGCATCTTTAAAAGTTTCTTTTTTCTTTAACATCCTGATTTGTGTAAAAATCCTAAAGGCTACTCTTAAACTTATTAGTCTTTGCCTTTAAGGAAAGACAAAGTTAAACTGCTGAAGCCTAAAATTTTTCCAGAGCCACAGCTTACTCTGAAAAAGATGCAGTAACAGATCCCACAAATTCTTCTGGTGTCTTGTTTCAGTATTCCACCCAAGAATCTGTAGAATCTCAGGCTTATGTTTCTGACTTGTATCTTAGTCACAACTGATCTTTTGCATCTTATTCAATAGTCTCAGTCTTATGTAAGTGTGGTAATTTCTAAAACACTTGGGCATTGATCTTGGTTCTTGATTATATGTTTTGTGACTTTTGAATATTTTGTGGAACTCCTGGTGTTAAGAGAATTACAGATGTAGTATAGGAATATATTATTGCATTTATGTAGATTTAATAATTTTTTAAAATCATGGGTGTCATTTAAAGTATTCTCTAAATGGTTCTACTTTTAGTATTGTGCTATATAGTTTTCTGTTTTTATTTACTGAAAATGCTCTCAAAATCTTAGTAGAAATATAAATCACAAAAGAACCCTTGTGAATTATCTTTCATATCAATCTACAAGACAACTTGTTAGGGAATCCTATTTCTAGTAGTTGATGTTAATAACTAGCAGATTACAGTGATCACACTTTCTATTATGCAAACTGGGCAGTCTTATAAACAAGAAACATCAATCACATCAGGTACAGGGACGTAGGCAGTCATATTCTTCCATTATCTTCACATTAATCTGCCCGCCATTGGTATTTATTAATCAGGTTTAGTTTGGGGCTATATAAGGGGGTGGTAGAGAAATAATAATGTAACTTTGTATTGAAAACAATAAGTCTTTGAAGACAGAAAAACTTCCTCTGTCCTTTACTAGTCAGATAACCCATTAGAAACTGTTGCTTAACCCCTCTGAACCACTGTCTTGTTAGTGTTTTATTTAATTGCTGGTATGAAGGAAAACATGAGAGCCAGGCGGCAGATGGATTTGAGTTTAAATACCAATACTGGAACTGCTGGCTGTGGAATCCAGTAGGAGTTAGTTGTCTTTTTCTCCTCTATAAAATGGGAATACTGTTCTCTAGGGCTCTTGTAAAAGTCAAACGAGATTGCCCAAAACGACACTAGTTCAGTGGTTGGTGTGTAGCAGGCACTCAAAGTATTTTTCTTTCTCCTTAAAAGTAATGTTAAAGGTAGTGTACATAAACATATTGCATTTTGGTTTTTAAAAAAAATCTAATGTAGCTTTTTATAAGCAGACTTTTTTCCATTGTATGAAAATTTTGTGAGATGTTTTAAAGATAAAATTACATACAAACATTGGCAAGACTTGTCAGAACCAATTAACATTCCTTATGTTCATTTACTTTATGAATCCCCTTTTTTTTTTTTTTTTTTGGTACTGGGGATCGAACTTGGGTCCTTGCGCTTGCAGGACAGGCGGCAGAACCACTGAGCTAAATCCCAGGCCCATGAATCCCTTTTTGAGGCTGTAACAGACTATCTGGAGAGTAGTGATAGTGGCAATCTTTATATCTTGGTGATTGGTTTGGAGAAATTTTGTCAGGTGAGCTTGGTGAGCCACTGTGAATGTTTCCTCCTCCTCTCTCTTCCTGCCCCAGGACCCCTCTGTGGTTTGAAAGGCTGTAAGAGCCTGCAGTTCCTTCTCCTCCCACTATGGGGCACACCTATACTGTTAAGGTGTAAGGCTGACCAGATCCTGCTCTTTGGGAGATTTGTCCCTTCTTTTTTTTAGAGCTTTTTCTTGTCCATGGACACTCTACTGAATGTCTCTTGTAAATGCCAGATATCATGGATTTACCATAGCAATTATTACAGTAACCATTCTTCACAATACAATATTGACCCTTGCTATTGTGTTTTTCCTTCTAAATGCATTTACCAACAAATATCTGAATGGGCTAAGTTGAGGTGTGATCATCAGATCAACCTTTTCTAGCTCTGGAATATTGAGCAATTGTTTACCTTCCCTTGAGCCTCAAATTTGTCCTCTGTAAAATGTGGTTAACAACTCTCTACTGTACGATTATTCTGAGAATTCAGTGTATGTAATATGTATTAAAATATCTGGTTGATGTCAAGCCCTAGTACTTGTTCCCTTTCTTTGGTTTAAACTCATTTCTCAGAACAAGTGACAAAATTTAAACAGTGGAAATAAAATCAAAGGACGTTCATAATCTGAATATTTCCAGTATTGAAATTTCTGTTTTGATTCAATAGTGTTTTGTAAAAAAATATTTTTATTTTTAAGAGGTGAAGTTATAAAATAAAAGATACTATTTTTCTTTCTTGATGCTTAAGTCTCAATAAAACTACACATTGTTCAAAATTTTAAAGTTTAGCCAAATGACTGAGCATGGCTTCATGTGACTTTTTTTCTTCCTCATATTTGTCATGGCAGCATGGTGATGGATTTTCTCTACTGTTGCTTCATTTTATCACTTTGTTTTTACAAAAACTGGTTGAGTTTAAATGTGCGATATGTGGCTATTACACAGAATAAGATTGAGAAAACCAGGTGGAGATTAAACATAGCACAGTCTCCTCTTGTAAATAACTGTAGACAAACTTGATGGACTTCACTCAGTTGGGCAAAAGTATTTGTTTTGTTTTGAAAATCTAATGATAATGATCAAGAATTGGCTAGCTGTATCTCTTTAATCATTCAAGTTAAGAATGACTAATAGGAGAGCTGTTCTTACTACGTTTGTGGTCAAGTTCGAAAGAAGCCCTAGAATTTATGATCTCATTTATAGCTCACTACCAAAAACACCAAGGAAGTGTGAGAGCTGGCAGTAATTGGTGAAGTTGATGGTAGTGGATGTTGTTTCTGTTAGTTTAAGTTGTCAAAGATTGAAGAAACCTCTGTTCTGTTTCATTCCACCCCACTGGTTTCAGCGCATTAGTTGATGTTGTAACCAAAAGTTTAAACATTTTAGTTTAGCCTGTTCCAGAGTGTTTTAAATGATCCTGTAGGCATACTACCCCACACCACACATTGAGAACTTGGCGTCAATGAGGTCTTTCATTCTTGGTTGAGTCTAACATTTCAGCTTGTAATTAAGCTGCAATGCAAGAAATATACTAACTTACAAGGAGGATATCTTTGCTAGCATTCTGTATATGTCATTTGCTTATTCAAGCATGTAAAATTTCAACAAGAGGAGGTAATTTTGCTTAGATTTCTTGATTTGAATTGTTCTACTATTTGGCACTGGCTGGAAAAAGAAAAAAAATCATATTGAAAGCATTGTTTTGTTAATGAAGTTGCTTGTCCTTTTTTGTGCCAAATTTGGCAGGTAAAATTACCATTTATTCTGTTTGCTAGAGCCAGAGAATAGATTGTTGAGGAAAAGTAGCAATTTAAGTAATGACACTAGATAGAATGTGCTACATTATATACATCTCCCATACTTTTAGATATTGACATGCAATTTTTATTTCTCTTTAGTATTGCACTTTATTTTTAACCACTTTATTACTTCCGTAGCTTTCATCAGCTACATGCAATTTGCTTCAATTGTAAAAGATTTAAAAAACTATTCCTATTAATTATAATAAACCAAAGTGAAGCATTTTGATCCAAGAATAAACTAAAGATTGTTTCATTTGTCCTGGACATTTCAAAAGGATTGCATTATTTTAAAATGTGAGCAGTTATATAAAATAACAATAGATAAAATAGATACAGAATCTGAAGAAATATCAAATTCCAGGTGTTTGTGATTTCTTCCACATTAAATACAGTTTGCTATTTATATGCACTTTAATTTTTGGATTGCAAATTATAAAAGAAATTTTAATTAAAATTCTTGTTCTAAAATGGGAAAGCATCTCAAAATATGAATAGGTACTTTTGTTGGATTAGTCATTTGTCTAAATGAAATAACGTTTACTTAATTGGAAATATTTTATTTCAGTTCATTTATAGGTACATATATATTTGAAATAAACATAGCTCACTGTTTCTCATAGATTAGATATATCTCAGTTATAAAACTTCAAGTTTAAAAAAATTATTACTACTAGAGTTTACATTATAATGGCTTAACTTGTTCCCCCTGCCCCAGAAGAAATAGGAACTAATTTGGGCATATATGTTTTTAAAAAGCCAATGCGTGAATTTGTAGGCTTACAAATGTTAACTCAGAATCAGTTAGGGTTGAGTATTTCTGAGACTTGTAACCATCACTCACTTCTTTCTGTAGGCTAAACTAACTGGTAGGCAGGTGCAGATGTTACAAAATCTAACATTGCAATTGACACTAATTGGCATAGTTGTTGGCAGTCTTATCAGAAAGCAAAGGGCTGAATGGTTGAATGGGTTTAGAGAACTTGAATGATAATAAGCATTTTTATATGCATCTTGAATTACTTTTGTGACCCAGACTAACAAGAACACTTTATTCTGACCTCATCCTTCCATGAATAGAAATTGGAGAGAGCATAATATGCAGTGTATGTGATTACTGATTGTTTTTCAGGTAACCTTTTACAGCTATCTGTTTTCTTGCCCCCTCCCACCACCATTCCCAGCACTCAGATAAGTTCATGTGTCAAGTAAAATGAAGGTAACTATTACTGAGTATTAAATTATTTGATTAATTTGATGCCAAAAGCTTGTTGCATTATTGTAGTGTAAACTAAAATTTAAAAAGCATTCATTGGGCTGGGCATGGTGGTGCACGCCTGTAATCCCAGCACATGGGAGGCTGAGAAGTTCAAGGCCAGCCTGGGCTACATGTGGAGACCCTGTTTCAAAAAACAAAAACAAACAAACAAAATTCATTGAATTTATGGATGCAACAAGAAGTCTGGGATTTGCTTAGCAAGTGGACGAATCAGTGAAGTATAGATAAAACAAGATTGGCTTTGAGTGGATAAATTTTGAACACCAAAGGATGACTATATTAGGGCTTATTAATCCTCTCTCTCTCTCTCCTTCCCTCTCCTGCTCTCTCTCTTTTTGTAGTTTTCCAGAATAGATAGGTGGCTGTTTGTTTAATTTGAATGCCAACCTCCCCCTTGGCTGTTGGAAGGTTTTTATACTTGCCAGATCCTTCTCGGGACATGCCCACCCTTCCCCTTCCTCACTTTTATCAAAAATTACCCATCTAAAGTGAGAGCTGCTGCATAACTTGATAATTTTTTTTTGTTTATGTGTAAATAAATTAATTTTTTGACAGTGTGGATTTTAATAGGAGCTTTCTAAACACTCTGCCTTGATCAAAAGGAATGACTCCTAGGATGGAAATTATAGTCACTGGGGTGGCTTTTATGTCTGTCCTGTCCATACACCGCCCTTCATCCTAACATGAGTGTTCAGTGATGATTTACATCGTGTGCAATGATGGATCTGAGTTCTTGCTAGGGGTAGAAATACTTTTCAAAATAAAGTACTTTTCCTTAGTTGAGTTAGGAAAAACTTAGCTTATATTTGCTTATATAGGTGTTTCAGTTTTGGGTTCCTCTTCCTTCAATCATTTAGAGTAACCTGCCTTGTTTCCTTCCATCAGTGGCCCCTGTTCACAGAGGAAGCAGAGGAGAGATGCTTGCTGGGGGCTTTAGCTTGGAAATGATGGTCTTAACACAGTCACTAGAACACTGCTTTTTCAGTTAACATGGCTTAACTTAATTGTTGTGATTTTGTCCGTTGACATGATCTAGATGAGTAGTTGGTGCCCACTTTATACTCTGCTGTTTATGTAAGTTCTTTTGGGCTTGATTACCAGCAAATAATAGTATACTTTTTAGAATGTGTACGGAATACTAATTTTTGATTAACAAGAGGAAGAAAAACTAAGATAATTTTTCAGACTGTTGTTTTATTTTCCATCTGTCTTGAGAATTGACTTGAATTGACTCTTGGAGTTTCAAAGTAGCATTGCTTGAAATATTTTTGAATTTTTTAATAGCTTTCTGAGGGATTGAACTATAAAATTATTTCACACAACCCCCCCCCCCCCCCAGTTTCTGGCAGCCTTCAAGAATGAATGTAGTTTGTTCATTAATTTCTTGTACTATTCCTAATTGTTTTCCACTCATTTCTTTCCTCCCTAGCTTTGAATTTGGCCATGATCTGTGTATTATTTCTGGTAACTGCTACCAAAACTGATATATATTAACCACACTCTTTTTCAAGACTCCTGGAAAAGTGCCAGGCTTATTCTCCTTTGAGTTTGAGAACACAGTTTTACAAATAATAGAGTAGTTTTACTTTGTTCTCAGTCATCAGAATTAAAAGGATTTATCTAACAACTTGAATAGATATTTTTATTTCTGTGGACATGAAAGTGAAACCCTAGAAATGGGGTAGAATTTTAAGTAGCATTTTAAAATTGTTTTAAACTTCTTTCTTATTCCCTTCCTTTCTTTAAATGAGTTATGTTAAATATTCTGGGCTATATACACATTGAGTGGGCAATGAGGTGTTTGTCTGTATAGATTCTGTGTGTAGATTTTGTATTATAAAAAGGCTTAATGGAGTCTTTTATGTAGTTGGAATAATTGCTATTGTAAGTATTTACAGATTTTTAAATACAAGTATTACCGACACTTTATAGGACATTACAATTAAAAGTATTTTGACATAAAAGTTCCTTTATTAGTATTAGTTTTACTAAAATTGTCTTGAAAAGTTTCAAAAGAGAATCATGTTGTCAGTGGTCAACAGTCTAAGGTAAAACACACTTATCTGAAAAACTTAAAGCATATGAAAGTGCGTCATTATGCTTATGTCAGTTTTATGATATTTTAGTTTAAAACAGCTTTTGTAGCATTCCAACCTGTCTGTAATGATAAAGATAAAAGATTTTCTATTTTACATAATTAGATAATTTTTACTTTAATATAATATATTTTGCCAAAAATGTACTGGTCTTCAAGATCTGGGCACTGTGCAACTTAAGAATAAACCACTAATCTGCTCTTATGAGCTTCCAATTTGGAGTGGTTGAGGTGATGACAGTAATGATTGTCATATAAGGCACAATTTGATAAGTACATAGAGATATAAAGTGTTACAGAAATTTAAAACAGGAAGACCTCATCCAGTTTAGCAGAAGACAAGAGGTGGTGTAGTTGGATCAGGGGCTATGAAACAGAAGGTCACAAGCAAACTTAGCAAAATAAAGAGCAGTGTGAGGCAGGTAATAAAGGATGGGTGGGTGAGGTTGCCTATTCTAAGTATAAGAAATAGTGGGAATAAAGTAAAGGAAATAGTGCCTGTGCATATTTGCTAAAGAAGAAATAAAAATCAGAATAATAGTTTGACAGATCGAGAACATATAATACAGAAGATCTAGAGGGTCTTATGGAGAAGTTAGATAGATAGATAGATAGATAGAGAGATAGATTTTTAAAAATTCATTAATTTATTGGTACATTTTAGGTATACAATATGCTGACATTCACTATTGGGAATTTATACCTTTACATAATGTATCTTGGTTTTATTCATTAAGCAACCTGTCATGGTTAGATCTAAAATATCCCCCCAGTGCCTCATGTATTCAAAGATAGGGCTTTGACAGATGATTAGATTGTGGGGACACTATGCTCACAGTGGATTAATCCACTGAAGAATTCAGAGTTGAATGTGATGTTAGAAGGTGGGGTCTGATTGGAAATGGGTTGCTGGTGTGTGACTTAGAAGTATTTATTTTTCTAAAAAAAAAAAAGAAGTATTTATTTTCCTCCCCAGCTCCTCCATTCCTTGTCTGCTTCCTGGCTGCCATGGGTTGAATAGCTGTCCTCTGCCATGTTCCTTGGCCATGCCATTTCTGCCGTGGTGCCAGTTGACCATGGACTGAACCCACTGGAAACTGAGCCAAATAACCTCTCTGCTTTTAAGATGTGGGTGTTGAGTATTATGTCTCAGTGATGAGAAAGCTGACTAATACACAACCAAAGCCATGATTTTAAGCTTTGAAAACTCATGACACAATAAAACCACAGGTTTAACTTGTCAATGGAATTGAATGGAACTGTAGGTGATTGACAGTAGAGCCTTGGGAAGATTTTCTAGTTTGGGGTAGGGATGTTGGTGGTAGTGGTTAGTGGTTACCAGTAGGAAAAGTGTTTGTATTTGGCTTAGTGTCTGATAGCAAAATTCAGTAAGATAGACTAGAATTATCAGCAGTAGTGTTTCAGAGGCAGAGGATCAAGCAAGAAATACTTGGCAAATGGACTTTCTTTTGGAATTCTTTTTGTCACTCTTACTTGTTGTACAACTCATTAATCCCATTTCTCTCTGGCCAAATTGGCTTGATAATTAATTTACAACATGGACTGGAATTCTTTAATATCCATCATGACTATCCAAATTGCCCTGGCCTAATAATCAATTTTCTTTAACTTTTACCTGGGAATTTTAAAGTTTTCACAAAATTGAGAGGCATAGAGTGAGCACCATGAGTGGTTCTGATCTACCTATTCTTATTCACCACCTCTTTTTCCCCTGAAATATTTTACAGGAGACAATACAATTATATAAATTTATGATAACTGAATTGCAGATCTCAGTGTCCTAAATTTCCACACCTGTGCCTGTTAATCATCTAGTATACTGTTTTTTTCCCAAAGAGAAGCCACTCTTTTTTAGATTTTATTTTACATTAGTGTAAAAGCAGTCAACCTTCTTTGCTCTTTTCATTTTGACTAAAGCATTGTAATATTCATTTTCTGTAATATATACTCTTTCATTTACTATGGAAAAAATATAGGTTGACGATTTGTGTATATGTTGGACATCTTGAGGGGGGACAATGTAGCAAGTTGTTAACCAGCTAAGGGGAGGGAGTTTCTCACCTTGAAGGGAGTTACGAATATGGAAGGGGAAGGTCAGTGTCAACTTGTGGGCAGCGGTTGTCTGTTTATTTAGGTTGTTGTTTTATAGGTAGATACAGAAACAGATTTAGTGTGTTTCCTTAATGTTTAACATTGCAGTAAACAAATTTGGCAGAAGCCATCTTAGGCGCTGGGAAAGCAGCCTCACATTTTGACACTGTGTGCTTCTTGCACATCACCTCTGTGGTTTTCTTGCTAAAGTGTGTAAATCCTGAGGGAACATTCTCCCAAACTGATGGACATTTTACTAGGTAACTGGTCTGTATTCTTCAAATTACCATAGACTGAGTCCTTAAGTTAATTTTTCCAGTTTTAAGCTGGGAAACCAAGGTGAAGGTGCTAGCAGATGACTGTCCACCGAGGGCTACTTCCTGTTTTGCAAGTGGCCCTATTCCTTCCATGTCCTCGCATGACAGAGCAGAGAGAAAGGAAGCAAACTCTATGTCTCCTCCTCCTCCTTCTACAGTCTCCTCTACTTGGTATTGAGGATTGACCTGTATCCCTAACTATTTTAAATTTTCAGGCAGGGTCTCACTGGCTCACTAAATTGGCCAGGCTGAGCTCACACTTGCATTTTTCCCGCTCCAGTCTTCCAAAGTGCTGAGATTACAGGTGTGTGCCATCATGTCCAGCTTGTGTCTCTTTTTGTAAGACACTAATGTTTTTATGAGGGCTCCACCCTTATGACCTAATTACCTTCCAAAGGTGCCATCCCCTAATGGCATCACATTGGGGTTACACTTTCAGCATAAAATGCACAAGGTTGTGAAAAACAATTCAATTAAAGAACTAACTGGATCAGACTGACAGAGACCAAAGAGACATGAAAACGAATATGTGTGAGCTTAAATTGGATCCCAGACATAAAAGGCCATTATTGGGCCAGTTAGTGAAATTTCACCAGGGATTGTGGATTAGAGGTAATATTGGGTAAATATTAACATTCTGATTTTATTGTCCACTTATATAAAGAGAACGTCCTTTTACTTGGGAATATATGCTGAGGTATTAGGGAGAATCTACAACTGTTCTTTACTGCCTGTGAAATTATAACAACTGGGAAGTCTGGAAGGAAGGTAACAGGAACTCCATGTACTAGTGTTACAACTTTTACATATGTTTGAAGTTGTTTTATAAAAAAAGGAACAATAAAAAGAAATACTTCCCTAGTATAGTTTTCCCTAGGATGGTTTACCTAGAATGGTTCATTAGAAAGCTAGAAGTTAATTACATCATTTTTCTATTTCCTGTTACAAATAATAAAAAGAAACTAGTAACTGTTTATCTTATTTACCTGTAAGATTATGCTGATGGTCTATAGAGCTGATAAGCTGCCCTATTCTCTTTGCAAGTACATGATTTCATATAATCAACCTAATGAGTAGTTAGAGTTTTATCAGGTCTTGCCTGAGATTTAATTATACAGAGCAAATAGCTCATTGTTAGCTTATCCACTAGGTGGATATGATGAGTAGATCTTTGGGCATCGGATGCATCAGTTCCTGCATCTCACTTTTATGTGGCAAAGAATCTGGGGCTATGATAACAAATAAAAAGAAAAAAGAGAGAAGTTTTATCAATCATGCTTTTAAAATATTCTATTAGTTGACTAATAATCCATGAAAAATTTTAAGAACATAAAACTAATTCTTTTGGGAGTAAATTTGTTACGATTTGAAGATATAAATTTAAAGCTATCAAATATATTATAGAATTATAATGTAAAAAAGATAAATATTTTAGTATGTATATCAAAAATAATGTCATTGATAGTCATAAAGGCTGAAAAAAAAGGAGTACAAATCTGCCAGAAAATCTTTTGTAGGTAGGAGGATAGAAGACAGAATATCAAATATATTTATTGCTGGGCTGGGGATTTAGCTTGGTGGCACCGTGCCTGCAAGGTCCTGAGTTCAATCCCTGGTACAAAAAAAAGAAAAAATATATTTATAGTTGAGTGGGAGAAATGGGCCATTAGCTGCAACCAGTACTAGAATGCTAAACTGTCAGAGAGACATAATATAAAGTAGGTAAGATTAGTAGGAAATAGCATCTCAGTGTTGCAACATGTGGGAATTTGGGAAGAGTAATTACTTAGACATTCTTGTGAAAGCCCTATATTATTTCAATAATGTATGTGTTGTGAGGTGCTGAACTACCACCTTAGGTAGTGGGATTTTATTTAGGATATCTTTGATAGTAAAAAGCAAAAGAGATGCTAATAGAAATCAGATGAAATTAAGAGGATCAATAATGGAGGTAGTATTAATGAGGGAATAAGAAAAGTAGAAGGTCAAGCTGCCATTGAGCTGCACTCCCAGTCCTAAAAGTAGGTGTGTTTAAAATAGTGGTAAGGGCCGGGGATTTAGCTCAGTGGTTTCACCGCCTGCTGCACAAGCGCAAGGACCCGAGTTCGATCCCCAGTACCAAAAAAAACCCAAACAAATAAAATAGTGGTAAAACAAAGTGAGCATAATCATTCTTTTAGGAAGAGTACCTAGCATCCCTGGAACTAGCTTTTATTGGGGGTTATTACATAGTAATACTGTTCTGAGTTCCCAACTTGGTGTCTCATAAGCACGTTATGAACATGCATTTTACATATAAGGAAATGGAGTCACAAGTAGGTGTCTGTGGAGCTTAGGTTCAAACACAAGCCTTCTGTTGACAATACTAAATGGAAATGCAGGATTTCAAACATGATCCAGTAGCAGAGCATCAGTTGTTCCTTATGTAAAACTCATCTACCTGGAGTTATTCATTAGGTTGATAATAATTTACAGTATGATCTGCAGAGAATGACCTTATCACACCAATCCAAAAGAAACTACCACCATAATTAATCTGTGGGCAAAATAATGTAGGATATCCTTTTCAACCGTAAAACTGAAATTAAAGTTGTTACTGATCAATTAATGAGGCGATAATTAAACAGAAATTAGACAACCTGATTGTAGATCAGTACCTAAAATTTGTTTTTGCAATTCACATCATTTGAGATATATTTAATTACATTTATAACACATGCATTTTTTTTTTTTTTTTTTTGGTACTGGGGATTGAACTCTGGTCCTTGTGCTTGCGAGGCAGGCAGCGGAACCATTGAGCTAAATCCCCAGCCCCAACACATGCATATTTAACATAATCTTTTGTGATGGATTGATGGATTTTTACTGTCATTATGTCTGATTCTTCTTGATGTTTTTGTCATTGTTACATACATTTTGGGTAGAGAAACAGAATTGTTTTCAAGATGATAGTGACAATGAACAAACATGAGAAATGATTAGTCCTTTTTATTTTTATAAAATAGCCATTTTATTTCCCTGTGGAAGGTTATGAGGTATAATTACTATATTTCAGAATAATAGTCTAATAGATACAAGAACAAGAAAAACTCACATTTTCATGTTGTATTAAAATAATAAGACTATTATAATTCACATTGAATTGTTAAGAATCATTATAATAGCACAAACTGGTTTGTCATATTTTATCTAGTAAATAAATGAAGCAAATACCTTAGCAACTCATTAGATTTAGTAAAGGAAAGTAAAATCATGTATTTATTATTGTTAATATCTTGAAGTACATTTGTGTTTTCCATATCTAGTAGCATGTTATGTACAATTCAGTGAACTACAGAATGTTAGATGGGGGTAATGTCCCATGTTATTAATAGCATGTCATACAAATTCCTTTGTTAATGGGAAGTATGGATATGCCTCTAATTTATTATTATAATAATAATAACATCATGAATAATCATGTTTTTCTTAGTATTTAAGAGATAAGGATCAAAAGAACCAGTAACTATGTCGATCTCTAGAACAGTCTTCTCTTAGAGTGTGAATATACAATGAACACCTATTAAATGCTAGCACTGTATCTTTTCATTTAGAGTCCATGTGTTACTTTTGCTTTTAACATGTAGGTGTAAGTGAAATAGTCTGAAGAGTATTACAAAGTAGTTGCTCCTATAAATTGTATAATATATATGGCTCTTTTATTTCCTCATATGTAAAACGGGGAGGAGAGGGTCAAGTTGGAGTATATTTCTTTCTTTTTTTTTTTTTTAAGTTGGAATATATTTCAAGGACACTTTTCAGCCTGTGTCAAATCTGAAAACTGCACCACTTTTTGTGCATTGCAGTCATTTTCAAGATATACTATATCAACAGCAACAACAAAAAAGATATACTGTAACAGCCTGTTAAAGAGGCAGGAACTAGTTACTCCTTTCTGAAAAGAGTTATAGCTTGATCAACAAATCTGTTTCTTATCCTTCATTTTGTTTTCAGAAATAGAAGCAAAATATATGGTCACAATCTTTCTAAAAGAGTGAAGTACCTGGATTTTTATCAGTTAACTGTGTACAATGCTAATTTCCTTAACATTTCATGACAAAAAAGAGACTAGAACTTGTGTATGACAAAAAAAAGATCTGGTGAATCAAAAACACTTCTTAACAGCCTGTATCTTCCCAGAGTTTTATTATTTTTGGAAAATACTTTTGGCAAATATTTTGTTTCCTGTGTTTTGCACCCCTAATATTGAATAAAATTTTTAAAAATATTTAGCAGGTGCCTACTGCAATAAAAGTTATAATATTTTTACTCTGTCAGGAGGTATCTCTGAGGAAGTACTTTTTGGTTTTTTAATGGTAAAGGATGTAAGTAATCTCTCTCATGTCAAATTAATTCAGAGTGAATACTTTTTTTCCCTTATGATGACGTAGATAGGAAAATTGAATGTTCCAAACAATGCATGGAAAATATTCCACAGCAGCATCATTTATACTACAAATGCAGTTAAATGATTTTAATGGAATACAAAATTCCAGGTAGGTTATTAAATGTGGAAAAATACCTTCTTGAAATAGGAAAGAAAGCATGGTTTTGAATTGTTGTTTTAAATAGCATAAATATTCTTATTTTGAATAACTTTCAACCAAATCTATCTCTTTGATTATGCTGGGAGAAAGTGTTTAGAAAATACAGAATATGGAGATTAATTTCATGAGGTCTGTCCACCAGAGCCTTGCTCTGATTCATTCAATTTATAATGCCAATACTTGAAATTAGAATACAGAATGATGAGACAACAGATGTCCTTATGCTGGAGAGGTATGTGGCACATCCCTTTTTTTTTCCTTCTTTTTTGGAGTTTACATTTTTCAAAAGCCAGCAGCACATCCCTTTGCTCATTCTCACATTGGTTTCATTTCCCCTTTATCTCTGGTTTTTTTCTTTCTTTCTTTTTTTGGTACTGGGGATCAAACTCGGGACCTTGAGCTTGCGAGACAGGTGGCTGAACCACTAAGCTAAATCCCCAGCCCTATCTCTGGTTTTGTAAATGATCACTTTCCTGTTTATAAAATTGTCCCGGCTCCCATGAGGCGTTTGGATGGACACGTGGGAGGCCCTGTGTGGGCAGTGAGTGCACTGTAGCAGTCTGGGTGAGAGATGGGTATGTTGTCCGGGTTTGGGCTGTGCTGGCAGCAGTGAGATAGACAGAAGTCCTCTGGGTGTTTGAGAGCCTCCCCAGACCTTTATTATTCCCTGCATTACTATCCTCTACCCTGCTATACATAATCTCTCCTCTTCCTCCCCACCCTTTTCCATTGTACTATCTGCATTGCCTGCTTTGTGACCAGCAGACTCTCTGGTATCTAACTTACCTGGAATATTCTACCACTTTCTTGCCTTAACTGAAACCTTCTGTAGTTTCTCTACTAGTACCTCCTCCTCAGAAATGGAAGGTGGGATTGTTTTCTTCCTTCGTGTCATGCTAGACGATGATTCTTTCTTGTAAAGTCCTTTGTCTTTGAAACTCCTGTCATCAGTCTATCTCATCACTTCACCTTCCTCTTGGTGACCTCCAGATTCCCTTCCTCTCTGCCTTCATGCAACTCTTAGTCCCGGCGTATTCTTTCCATCCACAGACACCTTTCCTGTTTACCTGCTTACCAGCCTAAATTCCTTCGCCTGTACTTACATTCTCTTACAGATGTCTTTGACTTCTTCAGTCTGTCCCCATTTTAGGTGAACTCAGCCTTTCAGTCTCTCATCCAATTCCAAGTAGCTGAGGACTGTGGATCCCATCATATACCAAGGGCAGAGCCACATCAGCTATGTGCCACAGCAACAGCTGTGCATCTAGCCCAGGTGGCAGCTGGCAGTTTCTCTGACAAGCTTACTCCTCTCCGTTTTCCTCAGTGACTCCCATCCTTACTGCTGTAGTTAGGATTCTCACTTTCCTTATCCAACTGATAGTACTTCTGAATGTCCTCCTCCTCCACACTGTTTCATCTAATTCATTCTCCAACCTGTAGTCAGATTGATCTTTAAAAAATACGGTGGATGGTGTCACTCTTCAACTGGCACCTTCTTTGTTCCCATTGCTCTCTGCACTCTCCAGGTGCCATTATCCCCTTTGTTTTCTGTCTTCCAGGCACACTGGTTTCAAAGCAGCTCAGCCTTTTCTTGCTTCACAGTTTTTGTTTTGTTTTGCTTTGGATTTGTCTAATATGTTATTTCTTCTGGAATGTTCTTCAGTCCTACCCACTCTCTATCGCTAGCAGTCTGAACCAATTTCTTACCCCTCTTTTTAATCTTAGGTAAAGGTCACCTTCTCAGAGAGACTTCCCTTTCCTCTGAGAACTAAAGAATACTGAGAATTAAAAAGAAAGTATAAGATTGCTGAAGAAACTGGGCATGGTGGTGTGCACATGTAATCCTAGCACTTTGGGAGGCTGAGGCAGAAGGATTGCAAATTTGAGCCCAGTCTAGGCAATGTAATAAGATCCTATCTCAAAATAAAAATAGTTTTAGAAGAGCTGGGAATGTGGTCCAGTGGCCCTGGGTTCAATTCCCCGGCAACCCCGCCCCCCATCCTGAAGAAGATGATGACATATCAGAATACACTTAGTAGCCACACTGTAGAAGGTTGTGGGAAAGATTTGTATGCAAGTAAAGAGCACTTGTTCTAAAACTGTTGGAGGAAAGAGGAGATGTGTGTGTGTAGTTAGGGAGTTCAGTCCAGACTTGAAAGCAGAGGGCATGCAGCCAGTGTAGACTGCAGGTGGGGAAAATTGATTCAAAGGGATAGACTAGGAAGGAGGACATGTGTGTGTAGGGGTAAAGGAAAGGATGTGACTGATGATGCAAGAAAATAAGAGGTTATGTCCATGGCTTCAATTTTGGTAAATAAAGAGAGGTAGTCATAATAAGAGCATGGCTCAATATTAATATTATAATTAATGTAAATTTCTTGGACTTGAATTCTAGGTCTATTTAAACAAAGAACATAACATCTTTAGGTTAATGTTCTAAATAGAGGTGTTGTATCTTTGGATTGTCTTTAAAATACAAGAGTTTTATATAATTTTAAACATTCTAGTATTTTCAGTGTGTTAAGACACTTTAATAATAGTATCTGCCTTGAAAAGTGTGAGACTTTGAGCCCCAGAGTATTGTGTCATTTGGCACTTTGCTGTTGGTGTGTTTTTCTTTTTATCTCCACTGAATTTGACTTAATTTGTTAGCTTTTATTGTCTATTAAAAATAGATTGTAAAAACTTCTATCATGGAGGTTCTTGAACAGAACAAAAATTTCTTTATAATACTGGTAATCACCATATCAGGAATTCACTGTTGAAGTATACCTGAAATAAAAGAGCTTTACAACCACAAAACCACACAGTGTTAGACCTAGCAGAGAGTTTTGTTGTCAGGTACCTCCTTTTCAGATGAAGAAGAGAAATTGTCTGAAACACATTATAAAATTAGGTGTACAGGATGAAATCAGTGAATTTACAGTCAGAAAAATTGAAATGAGTGTCAATCTGTGAGCCAAAATGCAATTTTAAGGAAACAGCTACCAGGTATTACGTGACCACTAGTGAAAGATCTGGAATAGCTATTGTTTACATATTATAATGACAGAGGAAATTTGCACACTTATATTTCTGACTTTAAAGAAACCTTAAAATATATATAGTACACTTAAACAAGACAAAACTTTTAAAAGTACCAGTGGTAAAAAGCAGCCCTTCCTTCTAAACCCCTGTTTCTCAGCCACTCTCCTCCACTTACACAATTGTCTAGAGCTATTTGATGCATTTTTAAAAATCATAGTTGTTTTTTTTCCCTTAACAAATGATAGCATATTGTATACCCAACTCTGCGTTTTCTTGGAGATCATTTGTATCAATGCTTTATTTTTAAAGAAGGGGCCCCCTAAGTTCTTATATGCTGCAGAATATATATTTATTTGATATATTTTAAGGAAGCCTTGGCTGGGTATAAAATTAGGAAACATTATTTTCTTTTATCAGTATTTGGACCATAGTACTATCTGGTCTTCTGTATCCATTTTGCTCTTGGAAAATGAGAGTAACTTGAGTTTTTTCCTTTCTTGTACATGATTTTTTTTTTTGGTACCAGGGATCAAACTCAGGACCTTGCACTTATGAGGCAGGCATGGTGCCACTGAGCTAAATCCCCACCCCCAGTACATGATTTTTAAATTTCTGCCTACACATTCACATAATTGTCTCTTTAGTTTTAAAATTTCATAAACAATACCAGCCTACAAATTCAAGGTATTATTTATTTTGAAAGGTTTTATCTGATCATAACTGACTTTGTTTATTCTTTTTGCTTTATATACTTTTTCAACAAAAACATTTGTATATTCTTTCTTTCCCTTTTCTCCTTCTTTCATTTCTGTTGTCTTCACTGTAACTTGCTCTTATATTATTGGCCTGATTTTGTTTTATGTGACTTCTTAATGTCCTGATATTTCTTTTTAGTCACATTCTATTTTTTAGTTGTTTCTTCTTCTTTTTTTATTTTTTTTTGGCACCGGGGATTGAACTCCGGTCCTTGATCTTACGAGGCAGGCAGCGGAACCCCTGAGCTAAATCCCTGGCCCTTTTAGTTGTTTCTTAATGTGGCTTTTATCTCTATAATGTTATTTTTTTCTTCATTTTTTCCTGAGTTTTAACAGGTTGCTTTTCATTTCCTTCTGTTGTTGCATAATCTCTTCTTTGAACCTTGTTTTTCTTCTTTGAGCTTTTTTTTTTTTAAGAGGGGGTCATGTTTCCTATGCTTGGTTGCCTTTGAGACTGTGGAGAATTATTTATCTGAACTCTTCCTGTGTTTCTTTGAGTTCTTCTTGTGTTATAATGCTCTTAATTTACTTTTTTTCTCTTTACAATGTTCCTTTCAAAATTATACGTGAAGATGCAGTAGTAGTTATTTTCTGGTTGTCATTTGTGTTGTACTCGAGGTGGCTGCACTAAGCATGGGCTAGCTGTAGCTTTTCCTTGGGTTCCTTATCGTTATCTCTCACCAAATTTGCTGTTTGCTTCTTTTGCTGCAGGGCTTATTTTCCATGGGTTGTTGGTATTGAAGAGTTAAGGTGGTAGTTCTTTAAGCAAAGTTTGTAATAATGAAGTGCCATCTCCACTCTGCAGCTACATTTTTGGTCACACTTGCCTGGAGGATTGGGTGTGAGCAGTATATATGGCACAGTAACAATTCTTTCCTTCAGTCTGCCCCCACCTTTTCATGGTATTAAACTCTGGTTGGTCCAAAGAGATAGTTTCTACTGCCCCTGTGACTTATCCTCACAATTAGATTCTACTCATAATAGTATCAATAGAATCATTGCATCTATTGGTCAGAATTATGTATCTTGGAGAAATCCACTTAGTGCTGGAACCCTGAGAAGGCATGTGATGGCTTTCAGCACATTCCCTTCCCACACCTTACAGTTTATGATTTGGAGCTATGATAGTGTCCTTGCTTCAGTTATATGGTGATATTACTAATTTGTACTCATCACTTATCAATCATACTGGGAAATATAGTTGTTGTTTTTTTATCACAATGTATATTCTTTCTCCTAGGTCCTCTACCTTTAGTAGGGATGGAGGAAAAGAAAACATGCCTAACTTTAAAGAGTATCTTTTAAAAAAATTAGTAGTGGGGAACTTGTTAGGGATACATTTTGGTTCTGCTATAAGTTTATTTTGAAACTTGAGCTAATGTTAGTATCCCTTTATTAGGCTGTCTACTATAGACTTCATGTTTTCTTGCCTCTCATACTAAAGAAAGTATAATCATCAGTGAATGAAAATGAAAAACTTTTAGAACTTGTTATTTTAAATTAACTTTGATTTTTTTCTTTTCAGTTACTTTCATATTATTTATTTGGAAATTAATTTTTTAAGAGTATCTCTGCTTTGAAAGACTATAGGGTTTTTTGCTTTTGCATCTTGAATGGTGACTTGATGGAATTAGTCATTTATGATTGACAAAGTATGATGGAACTTTGCAGAGTTCGAATGGTCTTTGGGTATTCAATGCCAAAGAATTTTGTCTAATTAAAGCTTCTGTTTAATTAAGATAACAATGCATAGTCCTTCATTAAAATTAACACAGAAAAAGTTCTTCCTTGGTCCTTGGAGAGGATATTATATGCAAGGCTTGTTACGTGGGTTGCAAAATGTCACTGGAATTTATATGCATTACTTGTCTAATTGCAGTAAATGTAGCATGTCCAGATAGGTTCTGAGTTAGAAGGCTGTTTGTTACTTACAGAAAATGCTTGAAGCCTCAGTACCTGGAGGCAGCTGTTCACAGGTCCCTCACCTCTCCCCAGAGATGGCTGGGGAGACTGTTGTTGGACCCTGTCTTTCATGGCGGGAGCAGTAAACATGACAGGTTGTTTGGGAGCCATCTGTTTAAAGTGGCTGCTGCTTTGTATGCAGCAATGAACTTGAGATGAGTTTTCTGTCTTTCTTCATGGTAACAGTCTTATTTGGTGTCACAACAGGTGGACGTTGATGGCTCAAAACTAAATGTGACCAGTACGTGGAACCTGGCTTTGCCCTTACTGTCTGTCAACATTGATGGCACTCAGAGGACTGTGCAGGTAAAGATTCTGATGATTTACTTAGAAGGCTTCCTCAAGATCAAAACCCTTATCAATACCTGTATCATCAGTACTTACAGACATTCACCTTCTACTTTTTATAGTTGAAAACACTTTTTCTTATTATAGAGGATCTTAAGTTACATCTCAGTGTGAGTACTTAATATTTTCTTTTTTTCAGGCAATCTCAGAAAGTTATTGTACTATATTTTGTTACAAATAATGAGTTCTGCAACTATTTTAAAACAATTTTAGATCAGCTTTTTAGTAGTAAAATGTGACTTACATGCAGTTATCTTCCATAGCTATACAGTTGAAGTTGTGTAGTATTAGATTAATAGAAACATGAGCTAGATGGGTTGCCTTTCCACGACACATAACTTTTTAAAAACAAATAATTTTTAACCTTTATTTTTCTCCTAGTTTAAAATGTCTTACATTGATGAGAGGCCTTAAGACCCAGAGACGTTTGGATATTCTTTGTAACTGATGACCTCTGTTTTTAAGTAGAAACCAATGAAAAGAGACTTTACAAAAATTCCTTCATTTCACCTCACACTGAGGTTTAGAGTTTGGGACATGGGAGAAGGGTAAAACAACAACAGCAAAACAAATACAAAAACAAAAGAAAAAAAAACATGGAAAATGTGGCTGTCACATGTAAATAAAAAAGCCATAAATCCCTTATATTATTACATGCTTATTCTTTAAGTTGATTTTTCACAGAAAGCTATTTTTTAAAACTTAGCTAATTAAGAGAATCACAAATAAAGACTAATCTGTACCTGACTCAAATGGACCTCCAGTAGATGCTGTTGGGAAGGGAATTCAGAATCCATAGTAAGTATTGGATGACCAAACACTTTCCAAGCCAAGTTCAATTAGTACATTGTCTCTATTTATAGTTCTAAGAACTTTGAACTCTCGGTTCTCAGCCTGGTATTTTGACTTGGGATTTGTGACTTGTCCCTGTATAGTATTTTTTTTTCTTGTACTTTCTTCCATAGTCTAAATCCCTGTTTTATTTCATTTTCTAACTTTCCAACTATATAACTATAAATTAGGAGATAGAACTCTTTGAGACCCTTAAAAGAACTATTACTAGATAATTTCACACCACTTACATCCACTTATTATTGTGTCTTCAAAAAGTACACTTTTGTTAACACTTGTTTGTGTTCAGTAGAATATTCCCCATTCCAAAGTTCAGTCTTGTGTTGTGATACTTAGTGTGAAGAGGCAAGGATACAAAGGCCTCCTGTCCAAATTTGGGTTTCATGATACTTTTAGCATCTTTATCCATGACTTTGGAGATAGTTTTCTCGAGGGGATTTTAACATGGAGAATTTTTAGCTGGATATGTATTTAGAATAATCAGCAGCAGTATTTTCTCTGCTACAGGGATAATATTCAGTAACTCGTTTTCAGTCTGATAAATTCTTTGTTACAAAGAACATTAATGTACCTGAAATAAATAACCGCTTGGAGGCAGACTCCTTAACTCCTAGGAAAAGGTCACTGGATGGATCAAGGTCTCTAACTGGAAGGAAATAAACTCGTGCATGTGGGTAAATGATGTAGTGGGAAAAAAATCATTTACCTAAAAAAAATGAGGAAAGTTTTTCCATATCAGAACAAATGTATTTTTCTACTTTCTGTGGGCATTAACATTCAGTGCTGACTCTCCAAAATATAATGTGGGCCTTGTGCAATGAATGTCAGTTACAGCAGTCATAAATAACACATAGCGGCTTACTGTGCATCAGCTACAGTTTGAAGCATAATACATGTATTAACTCTTTTAATGTTCACAGCTGTGTGAAACAGATATTATTATACTGTTATAAATGAGGCCACTAAGAATCAGAGAATGTCAGTGACTACTTGTTCAGGGTTACACAGCTGATAAGAGGTAGAGCCAGAATATAAATCCAAGCAATCTTGCTGTAGGATCCCTGCTATTAGGCACTACGCTGTGCCAATACAAGCTAAGTAACTGTCCTGTGATCACACAGCTAGGCAGAAGCTGAGCAAATTGAGCCTTGCCAGTGTGACCTCAGAGAGTGGGCTTGCATTTTGGTGTTTTTTGTTTTTTTTTTTGCAGTGCTAGGGATCAAACTCAGACCTAGCAAATGCTGGATAAGTGCTCTACCACTGAGCTATACCCTGGCCCAAACGTGTAGTTTTACTTCTGTACTCTAATGCTTTCTGACTATCCCTATCAGACTTCTTCAAATAATTATTTGCCTCTCATTCCGGTTTTAAAGCAGTGAAGTGATCCTCAAACTTGATGTGCTGCAGAGTCAAGTAGAAGAGTCGCTAAAATTAAGATTGTTGAACCCCACACATAGAGTTTATTTGGATTTAGAAGGTGTGGGCTTGGCCTGATTTATAACAGGTTCCTAGGTTGCTGGTCTCAAGGGCCACAATTGAGAACCCTTGCCTTAAACCTGTGCAATCAGGGAATGACATGGAGAGGAATGAGCTGGTGAGGCAGGTAGAAGCCAGATCATACAAAGCCTTGCTAATTATATAGTGGAGACTCTGTTGTTACGCCAGTGGGGATCCGTGGAAGAGTGTTCAGTGAGGAAGTGATGGTAGTTTACAGGGAACTGGTTGGTTTGGGGTGCATTGTGAAGAGTGTATTGAAGAAGAATGAGGTTGAGATTAGAGGCAAAGGGAGAAGTTAACAGGTATTAGAGAAATAGAGGTAGGAAATTATTCTTAGAGCAGTCAGGATGACAAAGAGATTTGGAAATACAACAGGAGGAAAGAACTCGTGGCTGTACAGTCTTGTTGATTTCTTTTGTGCCTGTGCCTGAGAATGGTCACATCTCAAAGGCTTGTTCCTAACTCCTGTCTTCCTGGGCTGCATTGAGTTTTAGCTCAACGTTCCCAAGTAAATAGCTAGGAAAATGCACTGCTATTATGTGTTTATGTTTCTCTCTCCACTGTTTATGGTAAATTCTGAGACCTATGGGATGGATATTACCTAAGGTGTTTTTCGACTGATTTTAAAAAATAACTGTTACTCTTTTTTCCTGCATTTTTGTGCATACATAGAAACTTTTCATTAAAAATTTTACATGCACAAAATAATATATATTGTATCTATATAAAAGCTAAGAAATGCCAGTATAAAAATCTGTTACCATCTACATAAGAAACAAATATTACCCATATTATTGGTAATGTATTGTTCCTCTTTTGTTTGTTTATTTTATTTTATCTTATTTATTTATTTTTTTTGGTACTGGGGATCGAACTCATGTCCTTGCGCTTGCGCAGCAGGCAGCGAAACCACTGAGCTAAATCCCTGGCCTGTTTGTTTATTTTGCAGTGCTAGGGATCAAACTCAGAACCTTGTGTATACTAGGCAAATGCTCTACCACTGAACTACATTCCCAGTTTCTCTTTGATCAAATGCTTAGTCCTCATTGCCCTAATGTGACTACTATTATGATTGGGGACATTTACATACACAGTAAAACTGTGAACAGTTATTCAGTTTTCTACTTTATGTAATCAGACCCATATCACTGTATTCTTCCTTGAGTTGCTTTCCCCACTCTAGTGAGACTGGTCCATGTTGATGCATTTAGTTCCAATTTATTTATTTCCATGCTATATATTTGTGTTAGTTTTCTGTCACTATAACAAAATACTGGAGATAATTATCAAGAGAAAAGGTTTATTTTGGCTCACAGTTTTGGATGTTCTAGTCCATGGTCTGGCAGACCTACAGACCCTTTGCTTTGGGCCACTGGTGGGAGTATGTAATGGTCATGGAAAGGAGTGTGTGGTGGAGTGAACTACTTACCTCCCACCAGGAAGCAAAAGAAGAGGAGGAAGAAAGACAGTGTTTCATACACCTTTCAAAGGCAGCCCCAGTGACCTAAGAACCTTGCACTAGGTCTGTCACCTCCCAGTAGCACCAACCTGGGGACAAGCCTTTGACACATGGATTTTGGGGGAACATTCAGTATCTAAGCTATAGCAATGTTATTACAGCATATCAATGTGCCATAAACCATTTATTGTCCTCTATATAGCCTTTTGTGTTATTTTTGTTACTTTTCACAAACGCTGCACCAATGAAACAGTATTCTAATATGTTTCCTCATGAAATAGAGTTTCTCCAGGCAATATGGGAGTAGAATGTCTTAGTCTTACATTTCAGTGCCAAATGATTTTCCCCAGGTGGAGGTACCATTGTAAATGCCCATCAGTAGTAATGGTGATGGTTTTAATGGCACGAATAATGAGCTAACCTTATTCTGTACTTTCTATGTCAGGCTCTGATTTTTCTAAACACTTCATACTTACTAGTTTATTTTATTTTCACAACAACCTGATAAAATGTACACTAGTATTATCCTTCATTTTATATTTAGGAGAGGAGAGGCATGTGGAGGTGAAATTGCTTGACCAAGGCTTTCATCTAGTAAATCGAAGAACCAGAATTTAAACCCAGAAATTTGTACCCTTAATAATTTTACTTCATATCCTAGTGAACTCTTGGTATTCCAAGAGAAAAACTAAAGTTTTTTTCTAATTAATGGATTTAAATAGAATCTTTGTCATGTGAATGTATATTTCCCAGATTGTTAATGGCAACAGGTAATTTAAAATTTGTTAGCAGTCCTGCTTTGCTCTTCTGCAAAATGCTTGTTCATGGCTTTTGCCCACACTTTTTAAAAAATTACTTGCCTTATTGATTGATAAAAGTTCTTCTATGTTATGAGTCCTTATGCTGTGTTAGTTTTGTTCCAAATAGCTTCTGGCAGTTTATAGGTTGTGTTTTTACTGTTTTAAGTTATCCAAGGGGAGTTTTAAACAGAGATTTAATGTCAGGGTTTTTATTCTTTTTCTTGATAGTTCATGTATTTTGTGTTTGCTTCAATAATCCTTTTCTACTCTCAAGTTCATAAAGATATGCATCTATACATTCTCCTACACCTTTTGAAATTGTCTTTCTCATTAAAATCTTCAATCTCCTGTGATTGAATGTTGTATATGCTGTGAGTCAGAGATCCTATTTTACTTGGTAAAATATGGAGAAGAATTCATGCCAGCACTGCCTGTTGGAGTCAAGTTTGTGTCCCCCTTACTAGTTTGCCCCCCTCTTACTTTCCTAGCCCCCCAAATTCTTTAGAAGACTTACTGTCACCGTGATGAGTTTCTCAATTAACTGTAACTGAAAGGCAAGTTTTTCCTTAATATTAAACTCTGGTTTCATATTTGCTTTCATAAGCTCTCAGCCAGTAGCTTCTTTTCATTTTTCATTTATTTTTAGGAAACCCCTTAGCCACTTAGAGTGTGTGTGTGTGTGTGTGTGTGTGTGTGTGTCTGTGTCTGTATGTCTGTGTATGTGTTGTGGGCCAATGCTATCACATGATATTTGAGATACATCTTGGACAAGTAGGTCTATGAAATGAGAGGTGCATTGGGAAGCATTCTTGTAGGGAAATAACTGGAACTAAGCATGGAAAAATAGGTTGAAGGAGCTAGACTGTGAATGGGAGGTTAAATTTTTTACACTGTGCTTTTTGATAAACCGTGGAGATATATCCCTGAAACATTTTGCAGAGCACCCATCAAAATGCTGTTGTGGAAGGTCAGTGTGTCTTCATGACAGAGGAAGCACTAAGGGGATGAAGGGAGAGGTTGACGAAAAATTCTTTGAAAAGCAGTCATATTACTTACGACATGAATGGATTTTAAGAAAGGGTCTGGCAGAATGAGAAAAAAGAAAGTTGACTGGTGATGGAGACTTGGTGGTGTGTGAAGTACTCTTTATGTGTAATGGTTACCATAAGAAATCCAGAATCCTGCCAGGCTTGGTGCACACATAATCCCAGCTGCCCAGGAAGCTGGGGAAGAAGGGCTTGTGGGCAGCCTGGGCAATGTAATGAGACCCTCTTGCAAAATAAAAGGGCGTGGGGGGTGTTGCTCAGTGACAGAGTGTATGGCTCAGGCTATGGTTCAATATCCAGTGCAAACAAACAAAATTCATTCTTCTCAAGAAAAACTAATCCCCTGTTTTGACTATCTTGCTTTTTTAGTCTTTTATCAGTCCTCGCTTGCCAGTCTTATGCAGTTATTCCCTTAAGGCAAGTTTTAAGAAATGCATCTCATATTCTTTGTTTTTATCGACCACGCCACAAACCATCTACCAATTTCATCAGAATTCTATGCCAACCTGAGATTAAATCCAGTGCTCTTTTGTCAGATTTTCTCTGCCATTATTTTGTACTCTTAGTGGGATTTTTTAAAGAATTATGGTAAAATGTGTGTGAAATATGATTTATTATTTTGATTACTTTTAGGTATTTAGTTCAGTGGCACTAAGTATATTCACATTCAACCATCTCCAGAACCTTTTCTTCTCAAACTGAAACTCTGTCCCATTAAATAATAACTTCTGTCCTCCTCTTCCTCCTCCTTTCCTCTTAGTAATCACCATTCTGTTTTCTATCTCTGTGATTTGGCCTCCTATGGGTGCCCTGTATGAATGGAATCATGCAGCACTTGTATATTTGTGATTGGTTTATTTCACTTAGCCTAATGACTTCAAAGCTCATCATGTACCTTGCGACAGGATTTCCGTCCTTTATATGAATATACCACATTTTGCTTTTCTGCTTCTGTTCTGTTACTACTCTTTAAAAAGAATAAAGCTGCTATTAACATTGGTGTACAAATAACCATTGGATTCCCTACCCTCAGTTCTTTTGCAGGAATACTCAGAAGTGGAGCAGCTAGATCAGGTGGTAATTCTGTTTAATTTGTTAAGGAACCTCCATACTGTTTTCTATAGTGGTCGCATCATTTTATATTTTCCCTCACAAAGCACAAGAATTCCAAGTGCTCTACATCTTCAACAATACTTGTTTTTCTGTCCTTTTTTTTTTTTAATGTCCACTCTAATGGGTAGAAAGTGGTGTTTCTTGTGGAATAGGATTTAGATCTAGTCAGACACCACTCAAGAGCACTGAGGAGAGACACTGTTCAGTGTGAGTAGGAAGCAACCTTCTTTGTTTTTTCAAACCCAGTCTCTTAACTTGCTCTTTCCTCCTCCTGCATAAAACCACACAGAGTTCTCAGTCTGTGCTGTTGTATTCAGGTAATACATAGGCACTGTTCTATTTGGAGAGGATGGGTTTGGAAGTCTGGTTCATTGTAATATCAAGACCAGTAGAACCTCTCCTCTCTGTTTTCTGTCTCTAGGAATTTGCTTGCTGTGGGTACCTTATATAACCCCTTTCAACCTTAGATGAGAGATTCTTATTAGGGAAGAGGAGAGAGTTGCTTTCTTCTGCTTTTATCTCCTCTTCAGAGCTGCTGTGGGTTCTCTCAAAACTTGCAGTATAGGATGAAGATGAGAGATACACAGTGGGAAGAACTAAGTTGATTGGGGCAGATGTCGTCTGGTTGTCCTTTTTTTTTTTAAATCTTATTAATGCATGTTTGCAGTTTACACTCATTTTGAGGAATGGGGACATGTACATACTACAGCTTGTTTCTTTTCTTTTTTTAATCCCCTCCCTCTCCCCTCCCCTCCAGTCATTCTTTTGGACATGGCAGATCCCCAAAGCTGGCTGGTGGCTTCTGGGGCACTCTTGTGGTTTTGAGGGACTTCTTCACCTTGCAGAACCCCCAGTGCATGCTAAGACTTTCCCACTTGCCTCCTGAGTGCCCACTGTGTCCATTTCAGATGTTCTTCTTAAACAGAGTTCCTCACAGTAACCCAGCCTGGCTCTCCTCTGCTTAAAGCACTTCTCTTCCTCCTCCTCTTCTGTCACCAAGAACAGGATCCAGCAGCATCTTTCTTAAGATGCTCACTCATTTTATTGCTAAATCCCTGTGAGTACATGAAAAGTAGCACTTAATTTCTTTAGATAATGGGATAGTTGAGGAGGCAATGTGCTTTTCCTTTCGTAATTGACTTTCTGTTCATCCAGTTAGATCACACTGTCCCTTCACTCTCCTGGTTTTCAGTGATAATCCTTATGAACTTAATATTACTTACTCAGTTCTTTAAAAACCAATGTGTTTTTCCATGTATAATCGTTTGAATAATGAATTTCATAGATTACTAGCTTCCTTTAATTGGCATAAATTAATTGCTTTGATTTCACTCTGAATCCCTATTGTCTTGCTGAGTTCTTAGCATTTGTAAAAGTTCGGTAACTGGATGGGTAGCTGAATGGATGGATAGGTAGTTATCTTACATTTTGTAATTTTAGAAATCTGTCTTGTTTTTATCTTCATTTTAAGACTTAGGCCTTATTTCTTGTAAGCCTGCATCAAATTAAGCCATGTTCCTAAAATACCTGTCTTGGGTGGTTTATCAGTTGTGTTTAGTTCTGGACCTTCCAACATTGGGACAGTCGTCATATTGGTTATTAGAGTGCTGTGGATTCAAAATCTCCATAGTTTCTATGAGAACAAAGACAAGCAGGAGGGCTCCTGAGGACCTGCCCACAGATGTTCTTTGATTATCCAGCAACCATTTGGCTCCATTTGCTTCAGGCAGCACCTGAGCTGTTTTAGGCCAATAGTACCACCTACTGAGAGGTGGCCCTAAGCTGTCCATAGCTATGGAAGAGGGTCTACCGTCCCCTGTTCTACTTCCTGTTCCTCAGAGATTGTGCGCGTTTCTGCTATCACCTGGCATCACTCATTATTCTTCACACAGTGAAGTTAGCTTCACTATACCCACCTTCTGCTTTAAGTTGGTTTTTTTCTTCTGACTTAAGGAAAACTATGTACTTGGAAAAACCTCTAATTGATGCTGATAACCACCAGTGTACAGCCAGTGATATATCTGAAAAGAGGAAGAGGAGGGCTGGGGAGAGAAGGGAGAGGTCATAGAGTTTGAAATGAAATAATTTATAATAAAGAACAAAGGACATAAACATTGACAACTCTTGAACATAAAGGTCCTTGTTAATTGTTTTAATTTTTCTATTACTTGATCTAATAATTAAGCCAATATTTCTGCAAATACCGTCATTCATAGAAGATAAAATAATAGTTATTTCATGTTATTTGCTTTTGTGTTGTGTTTTTGCCAGTTGTAGAGGGTGTCAGTAATGATGTTCCTTAAGTATGTTTTAATGGTCTGAGAGTCTAATAATCACTTGTCATGTTTCTTTTGTGGAAAGATATATTCATATTTCCAAATTACCTTATTAAACATTGGTGAATAAAATGACTTTTTCTAATAGATAAATGACCCATATGTACAACTGCCAATTTCCTTGTGTTTTATTTATTTTTTTATTAGTGTTTTAAAGAGACAAATAAAATTAACTTTACTAATAGATTCTGTTTAACCTAAAACAGAATGGTGTTGTGGTGTTGTTTCACCACGAACAATGTAAAAAAATGCAATACCAGAAAAAACAGAAGACTGGCATAGTGCAATAGTATCTCTTTTCTTCCTTTTCCTTCCTTCCTTTCCTCCCTCCTTCCTTCCTCTTCCCTTCTTACCCCCCTTCCTTTCTTCCTTCTTTCCCTTCTTTCTTCTTTCCCTCCCTCCTTCCTTCTTTTTAACAGTACTGGGGATGAACCCAGGGCATCTCACATTTTGTTTGGGGCTGGTAGTATAGCTCAGTGGCAGAGAAATTGCTTAGCAAGCATGAGGCTCTGGATTTGATCAGCAGCACTGCAAATTTTTTATTTTGTTTATTTAGTTAGTTACATTTTGGGACACAGCCTTGCTAAATTGCCTAGGCTGGTCTTAAATTTGACTGTTCCCGTATCTCAACCTGCTGAGTAGGTGGGATTATAGATGTGTGTCACCACACTTGACAATACAACAATGTCTTAGACAATGGAACACTTAATGGAATGCAGTCCTACTAAAGCAATGAAGTTGTGTTTAATAGAAAAATTTATTACTTTGCTTCAGTATTTAAGGTAAAGCCAGATGGGGTGGCACATGGTGTAATCCCAGAACTCTAGGAGGCTGAGACTGGAGGATTGCAAGTTCAATCTCAGCCTGGGCAATATAATGAGACCTTGTCGCCAAAAATTTTTTTTGAAAAAGAGAGGGAGGGGGCTGGGGCTATAGTGCAAAGGCCCCAGATTCCCTCCTCAGTACCGCTAAGCAAACAAACATTCACTGAAATTAAAACAGAGTTTAATTCCCCAATCACACTAGTCATATTTCAGTTCCCAGTAGCCACAGCTTGCTGGTGTGGTTTCTGTTTAAACAACTCACAAACTAGAAGTGGCTTTGGTAAATGAGAGAGTATTTTAGGTGGAAAAAGCATAATGATTTTTTAAAGTAGCCTCCCAAATGTCATCACAGTTTTTATATTTATCATTTAAGAATGGGTTGGATTCATGAAATTAGTGAATTGAGGAATAATACCCAAATAAATTGATTTCATTCTTTTTTTTTTTTTTTTTTTTTTTTGGTACTGGGGATTGAACTTGGGACCTTGTGCTTGTGAGGCAAGTGGCTGCACCACTGAGCCAAATCTCCAGCTTGATTTCATTTTTATTTATTTTTTATTTTTTATTTTTTTATTTTTGTACCGGGGATCGAACTCAGGTTCTTGCACTTGCGAGGCAGGTGGTGGAACCACTGAACTAAATCCCTGGCATTGATATCATTTTTAAACAGATGAATTTATCAAACAGAAGATGCATTTATCATCTAATTAACAAACTTTACTAATTTTAATTTAGAAACTTAAAAATTTGAGCTATTTTTTTTAAAGTGAACTAATTTCAGAGCTATTTTTAAAAAGTGAAATAATTTTCTGCCAGTAGTATGTAATTAAAGTGATTTTTAAAAAAAGAGATTTGTTGGTACCATGTGTGGAGCTCACTCTGTTTTCTTGTAGTGAGGAACAGGCAGGTTTAATAGAACTTTTCATTATTACTATTACTATAGCTCAGCTCTAGTCCTGTGAAGTAATTTCTTTTTTTTTTTTTAATTTTTTTTTTTTCCGGTACTGGAGATCAAAAGGAATTTCTTTTTTAACCTTGAAAGAGGCTCTTCAATTTTACTTTGAACAGCAGATAGTTTTCCATTTCTTACAATGTAACTTTTCTGGTGGGATTTAATATATTGTTTCTTGTGAGCATTTTGCAGACTACATTTTCATTCTGCATAGTCACGTTGTGGGAACATTTGCAAGCAGAGCCCACTAACTGCTGCTGGCCTGTTTCTTTGTGTGGCATGATTTCTTCTATCCACCTGCTCACAGCAGGTTGTCTTCAGGCCTGAAGACTAGCTAAATACTTTTGGAAATATCTGGAGTTCCTGCTAAGGTCTAACAATTTCCTCATTTGTCTGATGTGGAGCTATTCACAGTGTACCTTTGAACGCTTTTTTTCCTTTTCCTTTCTCATATTCTTGCTTAAATATTTTCAAGAGAAGATAAATTTATTATAAATAATGGTACACAGCTGACTGCAGCATACTACACTCTCTGTTGAATAGGTCATTGATACTCAACTAAGTGGAACTAATTTTCTATGTTAAAGCAGACAAATTTGGAATAGTGTCACATGAATCTCATGCTATTTACTGCAGAATACCAGATTAAATGGATTACTTGTAAATTATTGGAGTATTAAATAGATGATATAACATGATAACTTAAAATGCTGAGTGTGCCTAAGCAATGTAGAATGTTGCCCACACACATGAATATGGTAGAAGAAAAGTTATTGTATTTACAGATTGAGTAAACTCTAAATTTACAAATGCTTGTACACAGATTTGAGTAGATTTTTGAAACTTAATGTTAGCTTTCTGTTGTTGAAGAAAATGAATTATTGATTTTCATTTTCACTGAAAATAGAAAATTAGAAATAGGTTGGTTTTTTCAGTATTTTAGATTAAAATAGCTCCTTCAGTGCCTAAAAATAAACTTTAATTTTAATCCTAATAACTGAGTATTAATGCCTTTTTGGGGGAGGTGCTAGAGATTGAACCCAGGTCCTTCACACAGGCTAAGCACTCAGTCAACCACTGAGCTACCCCTAGCCCTTACAGTTAATATTTTATTTTATTATTATTATTTTACAGTTAATATTCTAATTAGAAATTTAAATGAAGCTTGCATTTTCACTTCTTGCCAGTACATTCACACACATGGTCATCATACACACACACACACACACACACTCACACACACACGCACACACACAGACACTGGATTTGGAGATAGTCGGTGTATGTTTTTAGTCCTAAAATCAATGTTCTCTATGTTTTTAAGGTGGTTCCCCGCCTTTTAGAAATAATTAGTTATTATTTTGTGCTATATGTGTGTGATTTCTCTAGAATCATCGAATGTAATATGAAACCATCTATTTAGGTTGTGTAGGATATATAAATATATAACTTAGAATAAGTAGAGGTTAGTATTTTTTTCTAAAGAAGTAGGAATGAAAGTAATTATTAACCATCTCCTTTTCACTTTCCTGAAAATATCAATTACGGTTATACATCTTAGAAACAAGCTGACTAGTAGGACAGAAATAACTCCTTTCACTATACTTCAAAAAATTTAATCACAATTTAACAGTTGGGATGTATTTATAACTGTAATTTAAAATATTAATTTTGATGCAAGTCTACTTGCTTTTGGACTGTATCCTGGGAGCTTTGCTGTTGTCTCGACCTCCAGCAGCATGTTTTATGATTTGGAGTGCTGGTAAAATTTAACATAATGGGAAGCATCTTTTTCAATTTTAGTTTCTCCTCCTCCACACATACACACTTTTTTCTCCTCCACTATCTGTTAACTAGAAAATTATGTTTTAGTGACTGCTAGAGGAAGAGAATTTTGAATGGTATAAATACTGATTGTTGTAAATGTGGAAAATAATACTAGCAGCTGCACTGGAGACCAATAAGACAAATCCCATAGTAATGGCCTTTAAAGAATATTATCAAGTTGGAAATCAGAGAGGGAAAAAAGAAAATGACCACTATTTCTTCCTTTTAATGTTTCTTGACATTACTTTTAAAGGGGAAACTCTGATTTTATTATCTTAGATATTTTTGGAACATTTGATTTATTGTTTTGTGAATGTTTTTTGTTTTTTCAAGTGAGTACCCTTTTAATTTCATATGAATTTTTTTTTTTTGGGTACCGGGGATCGAACTCGGGTTCTTAGCTTGCGAGGCAGGTGGTGGAACCACTGAGCTAAATCCCCGGCCCTAATTTTGTTTTTAATGTGAAAAATGTAAGGTTTTAAAACTATTTCCATTCTACATATTACAAACTTATTTTCAGTGCCTGGGAAGAGTCTATTACAGATAGACAGAGAAGGAAACTTGAGGATAGTGAGTTTAGCACTTTTTGTGGATGCAAGCACCTGCTGTGGCCTAGCAAGTGCTTGAGATGCTGCAGATAGAGCAGAAAACAAGACTGAGACACGAAACATACAAGTACATATATGATTTTAATACTAAGAAGCCAAATGAAGACTGTAAGATAGGATAATTGGTAGAAAATGGCTCATATTTTAGATGGAGCAGAAAAATGGCAGATGTAGTAGATACTGGATGTGAAGGAAGTTCACTAGGGTGAGAAATCAAATGAATGATGGTTGTATTTACTTTACACATGGAAGCCTAGAAGAGAGCAGGTTTGGGAAGGCAAATTAAGGATTTTGTTTGGGGGCTGGGGATTTAGCTCAGTGGTTTTGCTGCCTGCTGCGCAAGCACAAGGACCTGGGTTCGATCCCCGGTACCAAAAAAAAAAGACAAGTGCCCAAACTGCAACCCAAAATCTACTTATGTATTTATCACAGAGTGCCAAAACTGTAATTAAACCTGAATATTGAGATTTTAGTTTAGAAAAAAAGGACTCATACATTAACACCTTTCGTCTTAAAAGAGAAACAAAATGACATATGTGCTGTAGGTTCGCCATCACTGATCTAGTCTGTCTGTTGCCCCTGACTTTTTCAATTTGGGTTCCCTTACCAATGCTTTTGAAGTTTCCACTGTGGGACTCTGGCATTTGGAAGGGAATTTTGGTGAGTTGCTGAGAGCCCAGAGGGCTCAGTCTGCTCCTACACTGCTCCTAGGACCTTACTACAAACCCATGTGTCCCTCTGAGACTGGATTTATCAGACCTTACCTAGTTTCAGTTACTATCCTGAGATGGGCCCTCACTCAAATCCAGTGTGCATCTATCTCATTGGCTATTTGAGATTCGCAGCCCCACTCAGTGCCCTGGTGCACTCACATGCTTTCTCCTGCATAGGCCTTGTAGTCATTGTAGAGTTGTTCCCATGCGTTTATGTTTTGGACTTCATTAGAGTAGCTGCCACAGTCTAGATAGCATCTGTGGGTTTTTGTTTTTGTTCTTCTAGTTCTTTCTTTTTATTCGAGGCTCACCATGGATTTGGAAACTGTGCCACCACTGCCACTTCCCAGAACCTGGGAACCCCACTTTTAAAGCATAGGTTTTATCATTATGATCAATAGCTAAGATTGCATGTGTTGCTGTATTACAGAGTTAATTCCCTGAGCTATATTAGTAAATATGGCTGTGCCCTGTGGCTCTTCTTTCTGACACAGGGTAGTAAAGAAGGCAAATTTGACTACTTCTGTGAAAAGTTCTTTTCTGGTAGTCATAGGGATTCTTTAGGCTTTTCCTCACTACTCTTAAAATTCAGCAGTATAGATATTAGCATGTTTATGAATCACCTATCTACAGTCTAAATTGTTTTGTACCACTCCTTTCCCTAATTTGAAAGGTATGCCTGCACCTCTTATTTGCCCCAGCCAAAATGTCTACTGTTAGAGAATCGATGCGTGAGAGATATGTAGCTTACTCTTAACTTTCGTAGTATAGAAAAATGAAAGAATTCTTGGTGAAGATTGACTTTATGTTCCCATTCCTGCAGCACTGACTTGTATGTTATTGGCACTAAGGAGAAAGTACAAGAAATGCTTCTTAAAGAATTCGCCATCTAATTGGTGACTGTAAGGTATAGAGATGTCACATCCTGCAGTTAGGACACTGGAGTTGTGCTTCTTGCTTTCCATCTACAGTGTGGGCAAGTTATTTTTTATATTCCTGGGCTTTCATTCCCTAATCTGTGAAACCAAATTAATGCCATTTTCAGGTTTATGTGTTTTTCAAATTCTAAATAAAACATAGTTTTGCTGTGGTGTCTGCTTACCTGTCAGGTCTTTTACCTGAATGCTGTGGTGACATTTTACTTGGTCTCCTACCCTGGTCATTCTCTATTCCTATAGTATTTTCAACCTTACCACAGACAATAAATCTTTCTAAAACATAGAGCTGTCATATTCCAGTTCTTAAGTAGAAGAACTATGTGAAGTACCAACCCTCCTGTACAGGACCTCACCTGGCCTGTAAGTCCTTCCCAGTTTCTTCCTTGCCATTTTCATCCTTCATCCCACTCGGTCTTTGGCTACACTGAACTGCACACCTTTCCTTAAACTCACTGTGTTTACTCTTAATGTGAAGTTTGCATAAAGTGTCCCAGAGTTTCGCATTTACACAATTCCTGATAGTTTAGTTATTTTTTTGTCTTTTTTGGCTTATTTTTGCTATATAGTCCAGGCTGACCTTGAATTTGCCTTTCTTGTGCCTTGGCCTCTAAGGTGCTGGAGTTATAGATGTGCCACTGTGCCCCACCTTCATTTATTTTTTTAATTGATGAAAATTCTATATTTTTAGCAGTTATAAAATATTGTTTTCAAATACATACATTATGGAATGGCTAAATCAAGCTAATTAAGACAAGTGTTACTTCACATACTTTGTATGCATGAATGTTTGTGGTAAAAGCACTTAAAGTCTACTCTCTTAGCAATACTCAATAATATCATTAACTGTAGTCACCATATTATAAAATGGGTGCTTGACCTCACTCTAACTGAAATTTTGTACCCTTTGCCCAGTAACTCTCACCATCACCCCTACCACCACAACCTCCCGGAAGCCCCTACTAACTTTCTACTATTCTACTCACTTGCTTCTTTGAGTTTCTACATGTGAGTGAGATCATGAAGTATTTGTCTTTCTGCTCCTCAGTCATTTAACATGCTATCCTCCAAGTTTGTCTATATTGTTACAGATGACAGGATTTCCTTCTTTTTTAAAGCTGGATAGTACTATGTTGAGTGTATAATGATTTTCTTTATTCATCCATTGATGAATACTTAGATCAGTTCTGTGTCCTAGTTGTCATGAATAGTGCTTCAGTGAACATGGGGTGTACAGATATCTCTTCAACACACCAATTTCATTTTTTTTGGGTTAATACCCAGTAGCAGGATTACTGGCTCGTATGGAAGTTCTGTTTTTAATTGTTTGAGAATCCTCTATAATGTGTTCCTTAATGGCTGTATCCTGTTCTTTTTTTTTTGAGTCCAGGTATCGTACTCAGGACCTTGCACTTGCGAGGCAGGCAGCAGCACCGCTGAGCTAAATCCCCGACCCTCCCGTTCATTTTTAATGCCTAATTTTTATGTTTATTCATAAGTCCTCTTTAACCTTTCCTGGCATTAGTTGGTTTTTCCTCTTATCCCATGATACATTGTACATTTTTTTCCCCAGAGCTTTCACATGGGGCTACATACAAGCTCTTATTTTTTCAGACAGTGTCCTACGAAGTTGCCCATGCTGGCCTACTCCTGCCCCAGACTCCAGAGTAGCTGGATTACAGGCATGTGCCACCAAGCCCACCTGGCACTTTGTACATTTTATAGTATGGATTTATCATATTGAATTATAGTTATATATTTTATAATTCTGCTTTCTGTTAGTCTCCTGGAAGGTGGTTCTTAGTGTAGTTAGCAATGTTCAATATAGTAGTCCATAGGTGGGTAAATGGTTGGCTGCAGTGGCAGACGCCGGACTGAACACTCAATTCTTTTCTTTCTGTGATGCTGGGCCCCATGCATGCTAGGCAAGCACGCTCCCTCCTGAGCTACACCCCAGCTCCCTCAAAGTTCAATTCATCATTGAACCTCCCTTAGCATAGTAAAGAAAAGAATCTTATTTTATTCCAGTCTGTATTGTTTCTCTCTTCTCGCCTTTACTAAGTTATACATGTACATATTAAAGAATAGGAAAAACAGATATGCATAAAAAAAAAGGCCAACTAATATTTCTCACTCAGGGCCAGGGATTTAGTTCAGTGGTTCCGCCACCTGCCTTGCAAGCACAAGGTCCCGAGTTCGATCCCCAGTACAAAAAAAAAAAAAAAAAATATATATATATATTTAGAGCTTTTCTGTAACATACAGAATGTCTTTACAAAACATTTTGAACATACTGTTTTCTTTCTTTTTGTACTTAGAAATGTACTACAGGTTTGGGAGGGGATCAGAAGGGGAAGTAAAAAGAATTAAGTATATTATGTACCTGTACTGACTATACATAATGTACTCATGATGTACTAATAAAAATAAAATACTTAAAAGAAACATATTACAGGTTGAGCATCCCTATTCCAAAAATCTGAAATTCAAACTAATCCTAAATTTTTGGGGGGGAGGTGTCTTGGATTTTCACATTGGCCATGCTCAAACAGCATAATCCATGACAATACTCTAAAATATAAAAAAGACCTCTGAAATCTGAAATACTTCTGGTGCCAAGGATTTTATATAAGGGATACTCAATCTGTATGAACATTGTTTGTGTCTAAAATGTTTAAAAAGCACCCTAGATATACCATAATTTAGGTGAACAACTACTTTCGATTGTTTTTTGGATTGCTTAGCATTTTTCAGTTCTTTTAATGACACTGTGGTGACATTTTTATAGCTCCGTTTTTCTGCCTACCCATAATATTTTTAGTATAAATTCTTACAAGTGAAATTAATGGGCCAAAATGATGATGTACAGATTTCGAATTTTCTATTCTACACCACACTGCCTTGTGCAGTTAGATCACCCTTGTGTCAAGTCACTTTGAAATATTTACAGATAGCAGGACCGTTTTGCATTAAACCACTTTTTTCATTACTGCTCTAACCTCCCTCAGTCAAGGGACCAAGGGCTCAGCTTGAACTATAGAGTCCCTCTGGCTTCCATTGCTGAGGGATCTTGGAGACTGAAATTGGTTGGTAAACCTCTACTAATGGAAAGGAATACAGTTAGGAAACATTTGTAATCGTTGATGGGATGCAATTGAGTGAAAGCCAATGTTCTCCTTCCAGGACTGCAGCTGGGAATGTAAAAAACTAAGTTACTTAGTGAGAGCTGCTCCATTTATGTGTATTGTCTTTTGAGCCACTGGGCTTCTCTGATTAGCACGGAAAAGGAAGATTTTTGAGGAACAGGTTAAGATTAAATAGAGCAGTTTTACAGGTGAGAATGCCCTGAAAAAAATATAATTTACTTCCAGTGTACTATTTAGTCCTCCATTTTTTAGCAGCATTATTGACTTTTACCTAAAGTTCAAACAAGTAAGATGTGCATAAGTAGTACTGTTGCATTTGTTTTGAACATACTTGATTTATAGATAAATACATGACATAGAAGCAAATTCTTTTTTTCCACTATTCTCTGGACACAAAAGAATTGAGGTGTTTCTCATTGCTATTTTAAACAAATGCTGATATCTTTTAAAATAAGTTCTAATTCATATATCACATTATTCACGTATTTAAAGTTACAATTCAGTGGTTTGTTTTTGGGGGTTTTTTTGGTACTGGGGCTCAAACTCGGGACCTTGCAAACACTTGCAAGGCAGGTGGCGGAACCACTGAGCTAAATCTCAAGCCCTCAGTGGTTTTTATTCTGTTCACAGAGTAGACAATAATCAGCAATCATGTCAATTTTATAACATTTTCACACACCCTAAAATAAACTGCACCCCAGTTAGCAGTTATTCCTCATTTCCTCCCAGCACTCCTCCCTGAGGGCACAGTTTACTTTGTCTCTGTGGAATGACTTGTTCCAGATGGTCCTTATAAATGGAACCATGCAATACACATTGCTCTGGGACTGACTCTATTGTAAAGTATTGGTACTTCATTCCTTTTTGTGGCCAGATATGTATTTTATCATTCATCAGTTGATGTCCTTTTGGAGTTTTGGCTGCAAGGCCCAGGTTTTGTGTGGACACATACTCATTTTATACTTTTTTTTTTTTTAGTGTCTTTCTCGAGAAGCAGGTGGAAATATGAGCATTCAGTTTCTTGGTACAGTGGTAAGTACAAAGAATAATTTGTATATCCTCTTAATTGGCAGAGAAAAGAAATGTTTAGCTAGTAAAAACCCATGTGTTCCATATTGTATAAAGATGCATTTGAAAACACTGAGCTTAATTTTTTTGTATTTTCTTTCTAGCTTTCTGTGTTAGGTCTAATGAAATTGAATCATCATTTTGTATCTTAATTTTTTCACCTAAATCCTATTAATTATTTTATATATTGCTATAAAATATTTATAAATATAATATTAATGGAGCTATAGTTAAATTCTAATAGGTAGATATGACATTTTATTTATCCTTGATTTCTGACTGTTAAGTATTTAAGTTACTTCTACTTTTTTGCCATTACTAGTGATATTCCAGTGAACAATTACACGTGTTTTATTTTTTTGACATTTTGAATTATTTTCAATATGTGTAAGATGTTTTAAATGCACAAAATATATTTCCTTCTAAATAGACTCAAAGCTATGAATAATTTTATGGCTTATTACATATGTTGCCAGTTATTTCATATCTTTTTAGAACACTACACATCTTATATTAGGATCCTTTATATTCTCACTAGTATTAGTTATGATTTTCTAAATTATTAACTGTTGAAAAGACGTTTATGTGACTAGCTATTGCTATGAAGTTAGTTTTCAAAATAATTTATGTAAAAGGCACATTTTAGTTTTAATTTTTGTCTGTTGCTGTTGTCTTGAATATTTCTCCATGTATTCATTTACTAAGTATTATTTATAATATGTGAGATGTCTCTTTGTGTGGGATACATTGTTCAAAATGGATTCATTTTGGGTGTTTCTGATGGTTTATTGAGACTATCAGAGGCCTGTGGCTTGGATAAAAATATAACAATTTTATAGCCATTGAAGTAAGAAGGATATTAATGAAAAATGTTTGCTCAGTGTTTTATCACATATATTTATAGAGACATATGTATGGCTTATGTATATAAGCTATATGTATAGTAGTGTATGTATAGTCACTTGACCATTGTAACCTAAAGTTTAGATATCAAGCTTAAGGCTATGGTTATTCTTGTTTTTCTGATTAATAAAGTAATACATGCTCATTGTAAACAGAAGTTTTAGATATTGTTGAAATTCATGTCATAGGAAGTTGTATTAGAGTTTTCCAGAGGACGTAGACCCAATAGAGTATGCATGTGTACAAATCAATGTACTGTAAATGTGGATTAATTTTGAGGAATTGGCTCATGCAGTTATGGAGGATTGACAAATCTCAGATCTTCAAGGTAGGCCAGTAGGCTAGAGACTTGAAAAGTTTCAGTTCAAGTTCGGAGGCAGTCTTCTGACTGAATTCTTCCTTGTTCTCCTCACTGGTCAACTTGTTTTCCATTAAGGCCTTAGCTGATTGGATAAGGCCTACCTACGTTGTGGAATATGATCTGCCTCACTCACAGTCCATTTATTTAAATGTAAGATCCTGTCTCAAACAAAAAGACACCTGAAAAAAATGGAAAAGAATTCCATGTATCTGCCATTACCCTCTGGTCCTGCTAAAAGACAGATTGTTTGCTAATGATGCCTAAAAAGAGAATGAATGCCAATTTCTAGCACAATTTCCAGATTAATTTCTAATTACCCTAAAATTCCACAACACAGGGTTTTGGGTGGCCCATTTGTTACATTTGATTTTTCTGTGTGTATTATTAGCAATAATGGATCGTTGTAGAAGAGGGAAAGTGGTTGGAAGATAGTTGGACTGTTACAGTGATACAGATTAATATCTAGCTTGCCTGTGCCACTTCAGTGGAAGAATCTAAAGCAGACATACTCTCCAGGACACAGGCCAGGGACAGCAGCAGCGTGTCACATGTAAAGATGGTGCCTACAAACTATGCATTTGTCTTTGTGAGAATTCTTATAGAATTGTCTGATCAAGACGGGGTTCTTCTGAATATTGTTAAACTTAACCTTCAGTGTTCAAAGAAGAGTTTAATTTTAAACTAAGAGAAATACTTTTTTATCATCAAGTTTCAAAAATAATGTTAGTATTTCAACTTAGAGAACGTACAGATTTAAAAATAATTTAGTTCGCTGGACATGGTAGTACGCACTTGTGATTCCAGCTATGTAGGAGGCTGAGGCAGAAGAAACTCAACTTCTAGCCCACAGTAGTGAGACCCTGTCTTGAAATAAAATAATAAAAAAGACTGGGCTGAAGATGTAGCACAGTGATCCCTGAGTTCAATCCCCAGCAAACAGACACACAACACACACACACACACACACACACACACACACATCTCACTCATTATTTAATCACTCTGAACTTTAAAAAGTACCAGTTTAGGGTTTTTAAAAAGTAGTTTTTATTTTAAAAATTTATTTAAGTACACAATTGCAGTATATAGTGATTATAATTATCGTGGGGAGTTGGTACATGTACATAATACATCTTAATTCTTTTTTTGTTTTTCATCCTCTATCTTTCCTTCCCTCCCCCTTCATCTCTTGTTCCCCAGTTCATTTGAAAAAGATCTCCCTACTTCCTCTTTATCTTCTAAATTTTACTCTTTATTTCCAGTAAATCTTATTGCTTTTTTTTTTTTTTTTTTTGGTACCGGGGATTGAACTCGGGTCCTTGTGCCTTCAAGGCAGGTGGCGGAACCACTGAGCTAAATCCCCATCTCATTGCTTTTTGAAAACTAGATTATAGTATATATAATATAAATATTACACAAAGTATTATAAATATACCTTATATAATTGCGCAGGTACATTTAAAAGGTCATTTATAAGTTTTAAAGAATAATAATAAACAAATACCTGTATATTTATTATAGAGTTTTGCTGTGTGCTTCTTCCAAATCCTGTCACCTTTTCTCCTCCCCCCCATGTCCCATGGAAAACTTCTTCCTAGTTTTTTTTTTTTTTTTTTTTTTTTGGTACCAGGGATCAAACTCGGGACCTTGCACTTGCGAGGCAGGTAGCAGAACCACTGAGCTAAATCCCCGGCTCCTTCCTAGTTTTGTATTTATCATGTCTTCCTTTCTCTTTATATTTTTCCACATATTTGCATCCCTAAATAATACATGGTTTAGTTTTGCTTGCTTTTAAATTTGATATATATAGAATTATGTTCTATAATCATCTATGACTTATTTCGTCCTGCACTGTTTGTAAGACTCCCTGCATTGCATGTAGCTATAATTTGTTTATGCTTGCAGCTACATAGCATGTTGTTGTGTTGATAAACTGGTCTGCTATTGGTGAGTGATTGGGCAGTTTCTGGATTTTTTTTGTTGTGATTTTGTTTTTGTTTTTATTTTGTTGTTGTTGTTGTTTTGCTATCACTTATAGTATTACTGTGTTTCTGTACATGGGTACATGTGTCCTGATACCACCCATGGGTGAAGGCTGCATAACTATATGAATTTAGTCCATTTAGATGGTACTTGGACTTTTGCTAACAAGGCAGGAAGAGTGAGGGTGGGACCATATGACTAGTTCTGACTCTGAGCTCCAGTTCACAGCGATTCTCAAGAACTACAAAATGTCTGAGACTTACTCTTCTTGCAAGATGACAAATCAGACTGCTACAGTTTTGTGGCTACTGCTGGAAGACATGAGACTCCAGGGTCAGAGGCATCGTGCAGTTGGTTACATTGAGCATCGTTTTTGTACCATTTCCCTATAGTTTCCCCCAGAGTGCTTCAGAGAGGGGAAAATGAGGGCAGCGCCTACCATGGTTATAACAGAGCAACTTTGAGCGTGGGGACCCAGAGTCTTTATCACAGGCAGTCATTGTGCCTGCCCTTTGTCCCAGTGTGCAGATGTCCTCCAGAGGGAAGGATACTCAGTCTCTCACTCACAAGAAGTGAGATGGGGAAGAGCCAGAGGTGAGCTCTCTAGATCCCTTTGTGTCCCCCTTAGGAGCTGGGCATCACATGATGAGCCTCTGTTGTCACTTGTCCCTGGGTGAAGAGTGGTACTGAGCGCTGCCAACCTGACCCTCCAATGGACTGAGTTTTGGAGCTTACCTAAATATACAACCTCCGAACACAAAGACCATTGTCTGTTTCTTGAGCCTCATACCCCTTATGTAGATTTCAGATTCATATAAAAGGTATAGATATGAGATTCAGAAGATCTGTTCTAAAGCCTAAAGCCTTTGGCTCATGACTTTCAAGTCTACATACAAGATCTCCTTTCTGTTACACTGCTTGAACTGTACTTAAAAATTGTTAGGTCATGTTTTTTGTATAATGAAGGCAGGATCTTCCAAATTAATGGGATGGGGCATTCAGATATCAAATTTGTGCCAAATTTGACCCAAACAGGAATATATTTGAGATTTGTGTGTGTGTGTTATGTGTGTGTATGTGTGTGTGTTCAGAGGATCCACCACATTTTAACCCTTAGTGTCTATCAATTTCTTTACTCTCCCACTCCCAAAGTGTAGGTAATGGGACTCTGTATTAGTTTCCTGGGGTTGTTGCATCAAATTACCACACAGTAGGTAGATTAAAACAGCAGAAACAGGGAGCCGGGGATTTAGCTCAGTGGTGCCGCCACCTGCCTCACAACTGCAAGGACCTGAGTTTGATCCTTGGTAGCCCCCCCCCCCCAAAAGCAGAAATTTATTCTCTCACGGTTCTAGGGGACAGAAGTCTAAAATCAAAGTGTAGGTGAGCTGGTTTTGTTGAGAGGCTCTCGGGGAGGATCAGTCTATGCCTGTCTCTGGCTTCTCTGGTAGTTGCCGGCGGTCCCTGGTGTTCCTTGGCTTGTAGCCATGTCATTCCAATTTCCTTTTCTCTCAGTGTCTGTGCATTCATTCGTGTGAATTGAAAGACTTATCACATTTAGGGCTCACCCTCATCCAATAAAACCTCATCCTACTTACAGCCTCAAAGTCCCTATTTCCAAATAAGGTCACATTTACGAAGTTCTGGTGGACATGATTTCTTAGATGATTCTCCTGCCCAGTGCATACTTCACATAGACATGAAAGTGTGTTTGATATATATATGAAAAGTTAAGAAATGACTCAGCAATTTACCTAAAAATATATTTTAGCAACAGACCATTACCTTTTAGGTCTGTATTTTGCTCATACCTCCTTTGAGCACTGACCTTTATTCTCCACAGTATTTCCTTGCCTGTTAACATCACCCAGATAACTAGAGTTGCCTTCTCATTCTCAGATGAGCTGAAATACTGGTGATGAGTGTGCCTGATTTCCAGTGAGTGTGATCCCCAACACTGTGTACCAAAAGAACTATTCTGTGCTGGTTACTGGTAGGACCTTGGGTGTTTTGTTTCGTTTTGTTTAAAGTTAAGTTGTCAACCATCAGACTGCCTTAAAAACATATTGCTTGACTAAATAATCCACAGAGACATTTGTAGTAACTGCTAAGTGCACCTGTGTAAGTCAGTTTGGGCTGCCATAATCAAGTACCATGGACTAGGAGGCTTAAACAACATGGTTCTGGAAGCTGAAGTCCAAGAGCAAGGAGCCAGCAGATTCATTTCCTGGTGAGGGCTCTCCTACTGGCTTGTGGATGACCATCTTCTTGCTATGTCTTCACATGGGATGGGAGTTGGACACTTACTCTGGTCTCTCTTCCTCATCCTCCTTTAGTGTGTGTGTGGAGTGGGGTGGGGGTAGTACTGGGGATTGAACCCAGGGCTTTTGTTCTGAGCTATATCCCCAGACCTTCTTATATTTTATTTTGAGACAGGCTCTTTCTAAATCACTGAGTTACCCAGGCTGGGCTTGACCTTGCCATCCTCCTGCCTCAGTCTTCCAGAATGCTGGGATACAGGTGTGCCACATCCAGCTTCTCTTTCTCTTCTGCTGAAGGCATGAATCCCATATGGGGTACCACACTTGTGACATCATTTAAGCCCATCACTTCCTAAAGGCTCCATCTCCAAATATTGGGGATCAGTGTTGAAATTTAGGGAGCAGGGTTTCACATACAATCTATAACATGCACTTTGTTGCTAAGCTATGTGTTCTAGTGTTTTAGGATATTTGTATCTATTCACATATTGAGTTTTTATGTTGTTTGTGTTTCTGGTTAACTGTGAGACAGTGTACATCAGATGGTTATAAGCTCACAAAGGAATGAAAGAGGTAATGTTTTATTGAACCACAATTTCTGCTTGAACTATACTGAACATTAAGGATGAATATTTTTTATTACCTTAAGAATGTAGAAGTTATCATTTTTTCAAAACTTTTATATCATAATCATTGTTTATATTTAATTTTTAAAGCACAGTAACAGAGCAAACATATCTCAGTGATATGTCCCCCCTGGAAAAAATATTTCAAATTGTCTGAAAGGGAAAAGAAGCTTAGATTCTCTTGAATGTCTTCTCTATGGCTGTGGCATTGGCATTCAACCAAAGACTCTTGAGTAACTATCAAATTCTGTGTCTTTGAAGCTTAGCCAGAGATCTTAATGAAACCAAATGATGCTAAAGTTCTTAAAGCTAATTTAAATCTCAAATTGTACATTTTAAATTGTTTTTATTAATAATAAATATACTTTATTTCTTATTAGCTTTGAAAGCTTAAGTGATGAGTAGAATAAACATGTTTTACAAAGATTTACCATTAAGAATGCTATTAATATGACCCTTGATACACCAGCACAATTAGATTGCAAAGTAAGCATTTACGAAGTAACAGCGATTAATGACAACCATCGAAAACAATTTTGAACTCCATCAGTTTAACTCAGGAGGGTAAACTTAATATGATAATCCATCTCATTGAGTTGTATCAGCTTAGCAGGAAAGTATGTAAATACGCGACCCTTACCTGGCTTCTAAATGGGTGCTGTGCTGATAGATTTATCAGTTCCATTAAAGGACTTTGGGGAACTTCGGAATTTCAGATTGTTCCCTTGGAGGCTGAAAACCCAACCTGATCTCATACTGGGACCATTCTGGTCTGCATATTTTCATAATTTGCCTTTGCAACTAATATGACAGCAAGACACAAATAACTGTTTCTAATAATATCAGATGGAGTTGTGGAGGACAGCATTTTAATGTAGTGAAAGACCTCCCCGTGGGGTTGTTATTGCTACCGTAGAACAGCAGCTACACAGTTGCCACTGCAGTCTCTTAATTGATTTGTTTAATTAGCAAGAGCTGAAGCTTGGGCTGTATCTTGTCATCTGATATCTCAGGGCCTAAAATTTGCATCATTCATATTTATAGATATAGAAATATCATCAGAAAGTTCTACTTCTTCTGAAAATTCACTTATGGACATTGAATTTTAATAGAGCAAACTGCCATTTGTTTGAAATCCATATAATTGGAAAATAAAAGAACTAGATTAGTTACCATCATTTTTCTTTATAGTGACCCTTTAGAGTAGTAAATGATGTCTTGCATTTTTGGTTATGTATCATCTTCCAAAAATAAACTTCAAAAGTGAGGCATGGTGGTGCACACCTATAATCTCAGCAGTCAGGAGGCTGAGGGAAGAGGATTGCTGCAAGTTCAAGGCCAGCCTGAACCACATATCGAGTGAGACCCTATTGCAAAAAACAGAAACCTCAAGAAAATTTTGTCAGTGTTCTATGCCTTACAAATGATAAGGAGTCTCTCAACATATGTGACTACCTTAGGTCAGTCTCTCACTATCCCCTTTTCTCTGTATCAGTGGCATTTCTGGAGTGACGAGTTTGGATTTATGTTTGGGATTTCCTCCGCATTGGGCCCTGACTGTCCAGCTGTCCCCAACTGCCTTCTTCACAGCCATTTCACAGCCCTCGGTCCTGCCAAGGGCTTTCTACTTCTGCTCCCTCTCTGGTAGGATCTCTGACCCAATTGCTGCATAGGACTCGCCCACCTCTCCCAGGCTAACCTGGACCCCACTTTCCTTGGATGGAAAGAGGGGGATGGGAAGCATGTGCCACAGAAACCAGAGCCTTCCTCAGGCACAGAGCCTCATCATCCACACTGGGCCAAGCTTCTCCTCCTGACCCTTGCCAATCAGCAGCAGGAAGCAGGCAGTGGGCACGAACTGGCATTTTGTTGAAGGGTTGATGACACTTTCAGACATTTAGATGCATTTTATAATGCTCAGAGAAGGGTAAATCTGTAGCATCCCATACTGCATTTTCCCTTTTATGTGGAAAATTTCAGTCAAAATATGGGTAGAGTAAGATTTTATGAAATTGGCTATAAATGCAGTCTTACCCTTTTTTTCCCTCAAGAGTTTAGATTTAATGAAATTAATAGCTCTTGCTGCTTTACCAAGGACATTTAAAAAAAATTTTATTTTATTGGTACACTTTAGGTATACAATATAATGACATTCATCATTGGAAATTTGTACCTTTACATAGTCTCTCTTGGTTCTTATTTTTTCCCCTTTCCCCTGCCCTCCTTTCAACCCCCTCCATTCCTCCCTATTTACAAAGACTTTGTTTCCATTTTTTCATTTTCTCATATTAATTCCATTCCCTTCTTTCCTTTCTCCTACCCCTCCCACTTCCCCTTCCCCTTTGCCCCTTTTCTTCCTATTTCACACATGTGTAAATACCGAATAGTTTCTCTAGTGTGAGAAACTGAAAGTATAAATAAGGACTAAAAGGTATAATGATAATGCAGTCTTACTCTTGAACATTGTTTTTGTGGTAATGTGCATTCCATTCTCACAGGGAACTCAGAAAGTGCTGAATGGGTTGTGTGTACAGCGATGTGACAGCAGAGAGAATTGTAGACCAGTTTACTTTAAAAACAAAATAAAAAAAACAAGATAAAAATTGATGCAAACCCTAATACAAAAGTCCAGGCTGTAGAGCAGAGCTCCCTGATTAAGAGTCTACATTTCATTTGTCAACTATTATGTCAATAAAACTGGGAAGAAAAGAATCTACATTTTATATCTTACAAAGACATCATTTTGATAATAAGCATAAAACCCAGGATTTAATGCTATGATAATAGAATTAGTGATTATCTTATATTGACTGATCATCGATTATGTGACAGACATTGATTTTGGCAAATCAAAAGTAAAAGATATACCTGACATAAATGAGCCCACTGTCCCCTAAAGATTCAGAAATGGAAACAGCTGGTTACAGTCTAATGCGATAGGAATGGTAACACAAGTATGTGTGAAGTAGAGGTGCCTTACTTAGAACTTGGATAAAGGAAGAGGAGGAATCACAACCAGCTCCCCAGTTAGAGATCTCTAGCTCAGGCTGCAGTTTTAAGGATGAATCAAGTTTGCAAGAGGGGAAAACATTTCAGAGAGAAGGGATCCACACCTGCAAATGGTGGAAATACTGTAGGATCAAAAGCTGATGGGAGAGGAGGAGAAGGAATAAAATAAACAAAGGCACAAAGGCCTAAGGCTGGCCTGAGTGTTTAAGGAAGAGTGGGCTTGGCTAGTGAGGTTGCAGGTAGGGGACAAAAGTCTGTTTGGGGGTGAAACTAGACCAGCAGGGGTTAGAAGATGCAGGACCATGCCACGCAGATTGGGCTGTCTCCTCTAAGTTTTGAGAGTCATTGGAGGATTGGAAAGAAGAGGGTCACAGTGTCACCAGAGACTCTGAATATCTTCTTCCTGTTGGTTCATAAACAGAAGAGAAGGGTTACACCAGAAAACAGAATAGCTGATGAGTTAGATTTTGACCGGTTTTAGTTTGAAAGGACAGAGAGACACTCATGATGTGAGGAATATTTCCAATGTGGAGATCAGGAGAGTATTAGGGAAGAGCATCAAAGTTGGTGCTTTGTCAGCAGGAGAGGTGAGATGGAGCAGAAACCATGCTGGAAATGAGGTTGCCCAAGAAGACAGGAGGAAGCAGAGGACAGGCTCAGAATGGGACTCTGCAAAATGCCCACCTTTTGTAGGGGGAGGTGTCCTGTATTCTCCAATAGAGTCACTTGCAGAGATACGACATCACCCAGTGTCTGAATCATTTACATTACATGTGGCTACCCATGATCTGCAGTGTATCAATCCTAGGCTGTCACTGATGATTGCCGAGTATCTCAATATTCTTCTGACATCTGTCAGAGCCTCAACATTGATTTTAGTAAATAATCCCTTACATTTGTATGATGGTTTAGGATTTTAGAATACTTCTCTTTGTATTTGCTCACTTAGTTCCATTCCATTTCTATGATCAGTAAGCCATAGAGCACCTGAGAGTTATGGTAAAAATCAGACATGTAGTGCTCTTTGGAATGTTTTCAATTTGAAATCTGTGGGATTACTGAGTTATGTGCTCATGAGAAACTCCCATGAACCACTATCACGGTGTTAGTGAGTACTGAGTTTGTCAGGAGTTGGGGGAGGAATAATAGATGGAGCTTGATGCCCTGTATTTGAATCTAACATCTCCCATCTACTAGCTCTGTGAACTTGAACAAGTTACTTAACCTCTCTGGTCCTCAATGTTCTCGTCAGCAAGATAGACATTATGTACTTTAATGGAAGGGGCAAGGGTTGAACAAGAAAATGTTTGTAAAATACATGAAAATAATAGGCACTTGACATATAATGGTTCTGTTTTTGTGGTAGCCTTCTGGTCTCCCCTTGCTTCACTGGACTCAAATCTTTTTCCTTCTTTTCCTTGCTTGCTTGAAGACATATTATCTGAAATTGTTATCTCAATTAAGTTCACAATTGGGTGCTTAGTCTGTTGATAAATGTAGAAGGAAAAAAAAAACCTGTATTTTTTTGAAAAGCCAACTTTTTATTCATCCTGTGGCTATGCCCTCTTAACTCAGTGAACCTTTTATTTGTCATGGAATGCTAAGTATAAATGGAATGTACTTCATGTCTGCAGGATGCTTATGAACATCTGTTTATATTAGAATGTAAGAAAATCTTAGCTAGGTGTTTCAGATGATTATGGTGTGTCATACCTGTTTAAATGTATTATGAGAAATTAATTGTTCTTATTTAAGTCTTTAGCCCATTTCCCTGTTCTCTCCTACTTTACTTAACCAAATGTTGAACTTTCTTAAAGCATTTTAGGAATAACAGGGTGTTTTTGATGTGTAAGTGTCTGGCAGTATACTTCAGTATTACAAGTCTGAACCTATGACTCTCAATCAGGAGTGATTCTCCCTTCAGGGACATCCGGTAACGTCTGGAGACATCTGGACTGTTACCAGTGGTGGGCTACTACCAGAATCTAGTGGGGACTGCTCACCACTGTGTAATGCAGGGACAACCCTACACTGAAAGACTTGGTCAACCTAAAATATCAGTCATGCCAAAGTGGAGAGTCCCTGGTCTAGACAGTAATTGTACAGGGGCACATGCAGATTATTTATGACAGGCTTATGTTCCAATAAAACCATCATAAATTGAAAATATTGTAAGCCAAAAATGCATTTAATACATCACACTTCTGGCATCAGATCTTAGCAATGCCACACACTGTAAGGGTATCAGTCATTTCCCCTGGTGATTGTGTGGTTGACTGGGAGCTGCCCTCAAAGCTACTGCCCAGCATCAAAAGAAATGATCATGGGCCAGGGATTTAGCTCAGTGGCTTCGCCACCTGCTGTGCAAGCGCAAGGACCTGAGTTTGATCCCCGGTACCAAACAAAAAGAAATGATCATACTGCATATCTCTAGCTGGGGAGAAGATCCAAATGGAAAATTTGAAGTCCTTTTTCTACTGGATGTGTATTGCTTTCACACCGTCATAGAGTTAAAAAAATTGTAGGTCAAACCACCAAAGTCATGTACATGGAAATATCTGTGAGTATATCCCCAACCCTTCGTGAAGCTAAGAGTCTGAAAACTTACTCTTAATTGGCCCCTGGATAATAGTTCACAGCTATTCTTCCCACATTGTCTCTAGATTATCTCACTCTGGCTTTAATTCATGAACTGAAAGAACTTCCAACACCTTGATCAGATGGGAAAAAGAACTGGGCCCCACAAATAGATGTCACATGTATTGTTTCACTGTTTTGTCCTAATGTTTATTATTGGCTGTCTATGTGTACCCTTACATCTGCACAGAATTATGACAAATATCTTTCTGTACATGAGGTTTGTCTCTATTATTGTCTGAAGTTAGGATTCAAAGGTCGTCATTTTTTCTTGATTGTATCTAGGTTACATTTCGCAAAGACACTTTTTATAGTTCAAGCTTGCTCATCTGTAGACTTTTCTTATTGGGTCATTTCTGTTAATACCCGTTACTGAGAGTAAAAGATCAGTTTAATACAGTTGTATCAGTTTACTGATTTGTTGAAGATAAGCCTGCATGAACATGATCATGTGCTGAGTGCTCTGTGGGTGCTCAGCGTGGAGAGCTTTCCCTGAATCCTGGCTTTGCCAAGTAGCCGCTCTTGCAGTGTACAGGCAGCTTGTGAGGCGGCAAGAGAGGTGCCAGGCAGGAGCGTGTGGCCCTTGTCATGCCGCAATTCCGGACTGTCTAGTCTGCAGTCTTGTGTCAACTTTGCAGGATATCGGGAAGTGTACCTGTGGATTTGGATTTATGAAGGTGACTGAGGCCAATATAGAGATGAATCCCCTTAAAGAAATTGTTCCTTACCTTTTCTGAGAGAAGGGGGCCTGCCATGACATGCAGGCCCATGGGGTGGGGGGAGACAGTCTCTCTCTGGATCTGTGAGTCCCCCAAAAATGTTAAACTGAAAGATACATAGGTGTGGTATTATAATTCTATATTCCCAGCACTCAGGGAGGCTGAGGCAAAAAGAGTACAAATCTGAGCCCAGCCTGTGACATAGTGACATAGCAAGACCCTTTTACAAAATACAAAAAGGCATGGGAATGTAGCTGAGTGCAAAAGCCCTGGGTTCAATCCCCAGTACCAGGGGGAAAAAAGGCACAGAAAATTAAAACAACATAAATTATACACAGGGAACCCAGAAGTAATCAGATCTAAGGAAATGACCTATGGTAACTAATCTCACACAGACTGGTGCCTAAACCAGAATGTGCAATTATTAATTTGTGCCTAAATCTTTAAGTCTGCTTATCAGAATAATGAGGAAGCTCATTAGCAGAATTTCAGAACTGCTTTATGTGGTACTTAAAGTCTGCTTTATGTGGTGCTTGGAACAAAGGTTGACGCAGTGTACCTGTGCCATGCAGGAAGCTGATAAATCCCTTCTGACCCTCCCATGTCTACTCTGTGCCTTTGCATTGCTTTTCATCTTCTTCTCACAAAGGACTCTTGCAGTTGATGAGACTTCAGCAACCTAACCCGAAGCTGCAGACCCAAATGGTACATAGCTTTGTTCTGCCCTCTCTAGGCTGATGCTCAGGTCACTGCAGCTGGGATTCTGAATGTTCCCCAGCCCCGTGGCCCTGCACCTTCACAGACGACTTACACAGCTTGTGTATGCAGAGTGTTGCCAGCTTAGTTCCCATGAGCTCCTCATTTCCCATTTCCAGGTAGACCCTCGAGGTGCCTGGACTCAGAGCAAGGAAAGTCTCATGAAGGGCCCCTGAAGAGCTCATTTCAAGTCCTGTAATGCCTTAAACTGGTTGTGTGACCTTCCTGAACCTCAGTGTTCTTTGTTGTAAAATGAAAGGTTGAGGTTAGTGACCTCTGAGGTCCCCCCAGCACCATCCTGCCTGAGAGAGACTGCATTCCACACAATCTGTGGTTTGCTTGTGACAATAGCGAACATCACACGTGCAACTTATTATCATCGTCTCTTTTGATATTCTTGAGCTTTTCCATCTCATTAGGGGAGACAGCACTGACTTATTGCACAGTGACATCATGTCCTGTAACTTAATTTCTGAAGACAACACATTGTGCTGCTACAGGCTCAGTGCTGATAATCAAGACTATATGTTCTGCTTACTGTGACTTTTTTGTGGTTTCTGGGGGAAAAATGCAGATGCTTTTCAATTATTCTAAGGGAATTTTGATTAACCCCCTGGGTAGAGTTCTCTGTACCACCTGCCATGGAGATGCTAGTTTTATTGAACAGAAGGTATAGAATTGAATTGCTCTTATTTGTTTTCTTCCTAGTGCCTATAGTATTATTTCAAGTTTAAGCATTTTAATAAATATTTAATAAATATTTGTCAAGAGCAGGTCAAAACTATTATAAATTAAGCCTCTTTTCTTCATTTTCAAATGCAGATAAGTTAATTTGACTTTTAAGTGAAATTCCAAGTTAAAGGCTTATGTTTTTCCTTTATGAGTGTAAAATAATGGGTTTTTTGTTATTTGTTTGTGGCACTGGGGATGGAAGCCAGGGCCTTGCGTATGCTAATCATGTTCCCTGCCACTGAGCTACATCTCCAACCCCAGTAGTTACTTTTGCCTTACATCCTGCTTTAAGTATGTATTCTAAGTATTAGCCCTCAGAAGCAATTTTCTTAAATTTATTGTAGCCCTGTTTTGTTGCCATTCTTGCAGGTATTTTGCATGTTTACTATTTTTTTCTCTTGTGTGACCACTTTTACCTTTTACCTATGTGCCTGACCTGTAGAGAAGTTTCAAGTAGCTGTTTCATGGACTTTTTAAAAACAGTTTTATTGAGAAGTGTGCAAATCAGTAGTTTTTAGTCTATTCCCAGAGCTGTGAAACCACCACCATAGTCAATTTTAGAGCATTTTTATCATTTCAAAAAATTCCATACCCCATACCAGTCACACCCCATTTTCTGTGTCTGGAAGCCACTATTTTTTTTTGGTATGTGTATCTGCTCATTCTATACATTTCAGAGACCTGGAATCCTACAATATCTGTTTTGAGTGACTTTTACTTAGAATACCATTTTCTTTTTCTTTTTCTTTTTTTTGGTACTGGGGATCGAACTTGGGTCCTTGTGCTTGCGCAGCAGGCGATGAAACCACTGAGCTAAATCCCCGGCCCTAGAATACCATTTTCAAAGGTTTGTCCGTGTTGTAACACATGTCAGTCCTTCATACTCTTTTATAGGTGAATACCATAAAAACATGAATGTGAATAGTATCATTGTATGGATGTGCCACATTTTGTATATTTATTCTTAAATTGATGGCCATTTGGGTTGTTTTCATCCTTTTTTTGTCTGATTTGAATAATACTGCTGTGAATCAATACAAGTTTTGTGTGGACACATGTTTTCATTCTTCCTGGGTGATACCTAGGAATGGGATTCTGGGATCACTGTTATCTCTATCCATAACTTTTTAAGGAATGCCAGACTGTTTTCCAAAGCAGCTGTTCCATTTTCCATCCTCACCCAACAATGTATGAGTGACTCTTCCTCCACATCCTCACCAGCACTTGTTATTGTCTGTCTCTTTTATGATAACATCTTAGTGGATGTGAAGACAGAACTTGCTTCTAAATAGTCTCTGTAGGCTTCTTCCTTGTTCCCTGGAAGTCATAATTAATGCAGAAGTAGCCCAAACTGTATATTAATTATTTTGTTTTTTAAACCAAACCTAATTCTCACAGAACAACAAAGAACATACATTTTTATTTGTTTGTTTTTTTGGTACCAGGGATCGAACTCAGGACCTTGGCTTTTGTGGCAGGCTCTGGAACCACTGAGCTAAATCCCCGGCCCAAGAACGTACATTTTTGATTAATATGTATTTCTAATACATTGTTTCTCTTCATTTCTCAAAATGATATTAACTGATTCCTTTCATTTTCATAGGCTCTTTTTTCCCTGATAGTACCACATATTGTGCAGGAAGGTCATTAGATAAAGAGAGGCAAAAGAAATAAACAGCATAAAAGAGAAAGTTTAGGGGCCGGGGATTTAGCTCAGTGGTTCTGGTGCCAGCCTCACAAGTGCAAGGTCCTGAGTTCGATCCTGGGTACCAAAAAAAAAAAGAGAGAGAGAGAGAAAGTTTATGCTGTTATATATTTTAAAAATGGGAGTCTTATAACATTTTGAGGTTTAAACCAACAATAGTATTTCTTGCTCATTAGTAGGGAGCTTCTTCTTATTGCCTGTGAGCTGGTGTTTTGCCTTGAAAAGTCAAATAGTGAAAACACTCGTCAGTGCTCGAAATCCCAGGGCCTTAATTCCTTAGTCATTGAGGTATTAATCCTGCTTGGTAGTCTACCTTACAAGCCTTTGTAAGGGGTATAATAACCGACACTGTATTTAATAAATACTGATATTGTGAAGAAGGAAAAACATAGCATCTTTTAAAGTCACTAGTTCAAAATTAGCAGAAGTAGAGAAGAAAAAAATCTTGTCTTCCCACCACTGTTTTGTTTTGTTTTGCATAGCCATGGGATTTGAGATCATTAGTCTGTCAGTCATTCAGAGGATTTGTTGGGTACCTGTTATATGCTAAACATATAGGTAATTGTAGGTAATGGGGAAATGGATCAATTTCAGTAAGTCAGAAATCTGAATCACGAATAACTATCCGGGGGAATCCAGCTGGTGTATATGCCATGCAGCTAACCACACAGTCATATGTACACAAAATTACCTTTCTTTATTTCTCTTTGCAAAACTGAAGGATTCAGAGGTCGGTCCTCAGAGTACCAGTTGAGAGGTGTGGCAAGGAAGTTGAAAACTGGAGACTTTGGATTCTGAAGTTGGTCACTTTTATTCTGCTGCTTTGAAGTCTTAAATCTCTTACATAATTGTAAATATTTTGCTTCCTTTCTTTAATTCTGTTTGGAATTGTCTAGTTATTGCTTCAATAATGCAGTCCATATATTGTATCCCATAATATATCCCATCTGTTTGTGTATAAAGGGCAATTTACAGGGTAGTGATGGAGGGTACCAGCTTTAGAGTCAGGCAGATACTGATTTATTGACTATTTGATTTAGCCTCATTTACTCTTTGTCAGCACTGTTTCCTGGTCTGTAAAATACCATCTACCTTGTTGGCTAGGGTGAGAATCAAGTGGGGTAATGCATGCATAACACCTAAGTAGAGTTCTTGGCACCACGTAATCACTCAGTAGCTCTAACTAGCATTGTGGAAAGAGTACACCCAAGAGTAAAGTCTTATTTCCCTTTTTGAGACAGGGTCCTAGGAACTTTCTAGTTGCCATAGCTGTTTCCTGCAGGTAACTAATTTAGATCTAGAGTATCTTTAGTTCCTATCTGAAACTCAGTAAGCAAGAAAATACCACAAAATGTTATTTTATTTTTTGCATGCTTATGATTTGATATACTTTGTACAACTTCTGTTTTCAGTGATAAGTATAATTTCTGCTGCATCGAAACTGAGTGTTAAATATCCATGGCCTGGGCCTGGGATTGTAGCTCTGTGGTAGAGCCCTTGTCTGGCATGTGTGAGACTCTTCGTTGGATCCCCAGCACCACCTTTTAAGTACCTGGGACTGACTGAACGCAGGGCCTTCACACTGAGTTAAATCTCTAGCCCATTTTTTGAGTCAGATAAGTCGCCAAATAGCCCAGGCTGGGATCAAACTTTTGATCCTCCTACTATAGCCTCTGAGTGCTAAGATTAAAAGAAACCTTGAAAATGGCTATGAGGCTGTTCTATTAGTGCATGTGAGAGAAGGCTGGGTTTTAGAGTGAGATGGTGATCATACAAATGAAGAGAAGGGAACTGTTGAGCAAATGATTTTTTTAACCATCCAGAGATATGATAGCAAAGATGGTTCCTAAAAGAACTGTGGCATTCCTTGCTGAGTGACAACTTTGGTCTTAGGGGAATCTCATGAGTACTAAAACAAAGGCAAGGAAAAAATGGAAATGAAGTCTTTGTAAATAGGGAAAGGTGGAGGGGATGAAGGGAGGGCTAGGAATGGGGAAAAAATAAGAACCAAGATGCATCATGTAAAGGTACAAGTTCCCAATGAGAAATGTAAATGTGTTGTATACCTACAATGTACCAATAAAAGAATTTCAAAAAATAAATAAATAAAACAAAGGCAAAATGAGTGGGTGTGCCCTGTAAAGCATACACTCCTTTGGAAGCTACCTTCAGCTGTGTGGTCCTCCTTTGGCCCCTAATCCTGATGAGTCCTCATCCAACAGGTCATCCTCCTTTATTCTTGGTACATAGAAGGGCAGGTAGCTTCTCTCCTCCCTTCACTGCGGTGGCCCATCTTGTCAGCCGTGCAGAGATACACAGAGCAGTAGCCCCTCTCGTGCTGCAGCAAACTCAGTGGGCCAAAGCCCCTGAGGTAGTTAGCAGCTGGAAATGGCAAGGGAGAGGTTGTCAGCGCATGAAGGCCTTGCCTCTGAACAAATTATTAAGTGTGACCCAGCCTTTGTCCAACATACCCTTATTAGCTCAGAAGCCTGCTGTTCATTGCTCTTTACCCTGAAGAAGTAGAGGAGCTTTAAGGGTTCATATTTATTTCCCTGTATATTTTTTTTCTTTGACCCAGGAAATTGTTCATCTTCAACAGCCTAGTTCTATCTTATTCTCTAGAGAACAGTTTTGAGTTGCCCCATGGACCAGTCTGCCATAGCAGTATCCCAGGCTACCAGGCACAGGGGCACAAGCAGCTGACTACATTCCCAGGCTGAAATGGGAAAAGTTTGGGGGTTTAGGCTCAGTGGGCTCTAGCTAGGAGTGGCCCCCTCCCCAACTGTGGCTTCTTGGGTGGCTCCTGGCTGGTGTCTGGGAGGGCTGTACCCTGTCCCTTCCTGCCCAGGAGGAGGAGGTCCCTGCCTCGGTTGGGAAGACCTGTTCCCCTCCCCCATCACAGTTGTGCCTCTGACCTAGTTCTCATCAGAGGAGGGAGCAGCTCCCTTGAGCCACCTTTATTAGGAATAAATTGCCTGGATTAAGCGGACTCTTGTGCCTCTTCCCAGCCCAAGTGGGGGCTCTGAGTGAAATCACCACAGGTATGTCCCCTCTCCCCTCACTTTCTTAGCCAGCCTTTGGGCAGCTATTTTCCACTTTGGAAATTCTCCTAGGCAGGCTTTAGATGATTACTTGTAACACCTACAAGCCCTTCTTCGGACAAGCCAAGTTTATTTTCCTGCTATGAAAGGGGATGGACAAGACCATTCATATCCTAGTAGCAGAACTCCTGGAACTGGAATTGGCAGGTATGGAGGAATTGGCACTACCTGACTTTTCCCTTTCAGAGGGTTCAGGAGGATAGAAACAGCCATATACACTCTGGCCCTCCAGTTAACAGAATTCTCACTCAGGGTAGTGAACAGCCACAGTGTCTGGGCCATTACGTAAACGCAGGTGACACTTGTCTTACTCCCTGGAAGAGAATCAGTCATGACTGCATTTTACTGAGGAAATATCTGGACTCTTTTAGGTAAAGCCCTTTATATACAGTACTTGGGGAGAAAGAGTATTCATATTATCCTTTTGTCAGACCTCAAATAAACTTTTACACATTGCTCAAAATTAAACCAAAACAAAAAGCCCACTCGCCACAGGGGTATCAAGGGGTGTTCAAGGACTCTCTGTAAATATGTCTCAGCTACTCTTACAGGGTACATGTCTTCTGACTGAGATGCAAATTACACCAAACTGAAAGATGAATCTGTTAAGGGTTCCATAAATCGAAAAAAGCTTCATAAATTGAAAAAGCTTCCATAAATTGAAAACGTAAGTCAGGAATGCATCGACTATATCTGTATATTGAGCACATGAAACCTCCCCAACACCTGGCTTGGCAGTTCAGGACACTGGAGCATTACTTGTTTCCCTTTGTTACTGGGGGTTGGGGGCTGCACTCTCTGGCAGCATCATGAGAGTATCTACTGCATTGCACTAGTCTAGGAAGAGGTCCAGATTCAAAATTTGAAGTTGTTCGCTGAGTGTGTATTGCTTTTGTACCATCTCTTAGCTCCTTGACATTTTGCTTGAGCCCAAGCAGATGAGACAGAACTCCAGTGCATGATTTACTCATAGCCTTCCTGTTCGTGAGGCTCCATGACAGTGCCAGAAATTTAACTTACCAAAGTTGCAATACTAGATTCCTTGCAGAATATTGTGTTTGTTTCAAAGGCCTCAATCAAGACAACTTCTTGAAAAGTCTTTGGGACCAGGCCCCTGGAAGTAATGATATCTCCTTCTTACAGTGAGGGGTACACAGTGATTATTCAGGCATAGAGACCCTTCCTCATGTAGAAGAAAGCCCCAAATTGTTAATTGTTAATTCATTAGAACCAAAGGCAAGCATCTCATATGGGTTTTTTTGTTTTGGTTTGGTGTGGTTTTTTTGGTATTGGGGATCAAACTCGGGACCTTGCGCTTGTGAGGCAGGCGGAGGAACCACTGAACTAAATCTCTGGCCCTATGTTTTTTGATTCAATAAAAATATATCTAGACCAAGGGGCTTTCTGTATCAGAATGTGGTCCACTTTATTAGCTCACAAAAGCCACCCAACTTAAACCCTTCCATAATGATTGACAGCTCCTGAATTAAAGCTTTACATTTCTGAGAAGACAGTGGGACAGCAGGCATCGGAAACCATTCAGCTACAACCTGGTTTTTCAACAAACTGGAAGTTGGCTGAGGCAAGCATGGTGGTGAGGGGTGTTGGGGGGTGGAGATGGCATCTAGAGGACCTTTTTGTTCCCAGAGGAACCACAAACTGACCACTCTGCAGAACAGCAGAACCAAGTGCTCTAAAAAGCATGCTTAGCTTTATCAGATTTGGAGATAAAAAACCCCTCTTCCAACTGAACATTCTCATCCACAGGAGCTCAGTTTCTAAGTTTTGGAAAGTCAAGTTTCTGAGTCTAGAAAGTGAAATTTTCCTTGGCTTATATCTGTTTTCTTTACTACCTACAGAACACTCATAAAGTAGAATGTCAAACACTGAGAAAACTCTACGATGTGGCTTCCTGAGTAAAGTGTTATACATCTTAAAGGTCTTAGGGTGAAAGCTCAGGCAGATCTTATCTATAAATTATTACAGTATACTATCACTTTTATAGTAGGCGGGGACTTGAACTTGTAGTCCTCCTGCCTCAGCCTCCCAGGGTGCTGGGATTACAGGTGCATGCCACTGCACCTGGCTTGAAGGCTTGAAAGTACTTTTGTTTTCGCACATTGAGCTAAGGGCCTCTACACTGGGCTACATCTCCAGCCCTTTTTAATTTAAGTGGGGTTTTTTTGTTTGTGTTTTTGTTTTTTTGAAGCAGGGTCTTCATTAGTTACCCAGGCTGGGTTTGAACTTATGATCTTCCTGCCTCAGCCTTCCAGGGAGCTGGGATTACATGGGTGGGCCACCATGCCTCTGGGCTTTGAAAGTACCTTTTAAATAAATATGTCTTATTCTCTGTCTCTTCATTCCAATGTGAACATTTCTGTGTAGTCTTTTTCCCGAACAGTGTGACATGAGTGCCTCAGATAGATTGTCAGTTGGGGAGAATGGGGGTGGCAGCCACTCAGGGGTGGTCTGATCATGAGTGGGTGTGTGAGAGTGGTAAGCAGAGCAGAGGACTGTGGGAAACAGTAGCCACCAGGCTGCAGGGACCTTGAAGAACTGGGTTACTGGAACAACTCTGAAGCTTGGGGTTAGGCTGAAGTGAAGGAACTCTAGAAAAAACACAGGAGAGTCGATGTAGCAGTCCCCAGGGAAGATAAGGTCCCAGGGAAGAACAAGGGTTCAAGTGGAATGGCCAAGGGCGAGCCGCATGAGCACTGTTTCTGGGCTTTGGAAAGGAACTAAGGAGCACTGCAAATCTAGAAATCTAGGAAGGTTCCGTAGGCTGCTCAGGGAGCTCGGTGGATGGTTGTCTTTCTTTGTGGAAGTGTTGATCCACATAAAAATAGTTATTCTAATGAAAAGATTTTATATTTCAGGGCCAGGGATTTAGCTTGTGGTTCCACCACCTGCCTCACAAGTGCAAGGACCTGAGTTTGATCCCGATACCAAAAAAAAAAGATTTATATTTCAGAAGTCTGGTTGTAAGCACAGATTTATTTTGCCTTTTACTCTTGACAGGGAAGATGCATACAATTGTCTTTCCTTTTCCATCGTTCCAAAATTCTAGGTACCTGTGGCCAACCTTGGCCTGCAAATATAAAATTGAAAACTTGAGTCAATCTTGTCTTTTCCAGCTTATCCATACCATATACACCATCTTTGGGCGCTGTCTGGGTTGTCACATTGACTGTTGAGCCACGGCCATGTTTGTGTTTGAGTAACCTTTATTTTACTTGATTGCTCTGAAGAGCAAAAGAATAGTGATGCTAGCAATTCAGATATGCCAGAGAGAAGCATTAAGTGCTTCCTTTTGGTGAAGAAATGAATGTTCTTAATAAAGAAGGAAAAAAATCGTACGCTGAGGTTGTTAAGATCGGAGGTAAGAATGAATCTTTCGGTGAAATTGTGAGAAAGGAAAAAATCTGTGCTAGTTTTGCCGTCACAAAATTTGTTCTTTAAATTTATCATCATAGGTGTATGTGTAGGGAAAACAGTATGTGTTGAGTTTGATACTATCTCTGGCTTCAGACACCCACTGGAAGTCTCAGAATGTATTTCCCATGGATATGGGGGGCTTCTATACTACTTTGAAAACTATATATCTCAGATATTATTATATGCTATACTGTTTGTAATAATGGGACTAAAATGACTAGATCATCCATCCATTACTTTGTGCTAACATCACACTTGACTTACTCCATAACTTAAAGAGATAAATTTGGCCTAGACTGATCTTTTCCTGAATTCATCACTTTAAAAAAAGAAAAAAAAAAAAAAAAGAACAGGATGGAAGAGCAAGTGTCTTTTACTTTTATAATTTTTAATCCATCATTAAAAGTACAACTTGCTTCATGATCTGAAGAAATACCATCTAAGTCTTTATATTAGGAACAAAAGTGAATCAGAAGGGGGGGGCGCCTTAATCTGCATTAGGGCTTTGATGTATTTCTAGGTTTTAAAAAGCTTCCTGCCGTTCCCAGCCACGGTGAATCAGGCCTCAAGATGTGTCTGAGCCGGGCTGTCTCCCTTTGGCGCATTCGTGGCTGGGGACACCTTTCACAGGGGCAGGTTCCGCCCGGCCTGGTGATGTGACGCGTGCATTAGCTCCATCGGACTCGCTTCTCATTACTCTCTCTCCAGGCAGAGACTCTCAAGTTAAGGACTGGTCTGGGAGAATAAACTATGTTGTCTTTTTGGCCTTCTTTTGAACATGTCTTTAAGATGAGACTTCTTGGTCTATCTAGAATACTTCACTAATTGAGAAGTATAAAACTGCTAGCTGAGGGGCCAGGGAGTGGTTTCGCCGCCTGCTGCTCAAGCTCAAGGACCCAAGTTCGATCCCCGGTACCAAAACAACAACAACAACAAAAACCAAATAAAACTGCTAGCTGAAACAGGTGTTTTAGCCTAGTATTATAAAATAGGAAAGGCGATACATGAATTTTGCTTTTAAATTAAGAAAATAATGTCTTTTTTATTTTTTATTTTTATTTTCTTGGTACCGAGGATCTAACTCAGGACCTTGCGCTTTCGAGGCAGGTGGTGGAACCACTAAGCTAAATCCCTGGCCCTAGGAAAATGAAGTCTTATTGTTTAGATTCTTGTCATTTTCTTTCCTTTTAAGGAGGAGAAATTTAATTTAGTTCATATTTTAAGGAAATTCAATCCATAGTCAGCTGCCTGCAAGGCAAACATTATAGTGGAAGGGCATAGTAGAGCAAATCTTAGTTCATGATGTCAGTTTAAAGGAGGAGAGGTTCACAATTTCAGTCCATTGTCAGCTGGATCCAAGGCAGGAACATCATAGCAGATGGGTGTGGCAGAGCAAAGGTGGTGTCTGCTAGATGTCCAAAATGCCGAGTTTGTGTTCTCTAAAATTTAAGAATGAATTCTAGAAACAGCGGAGGTTAAAGGTAGGAAGAATTTATAGAGAGAAAGATAGCTTCTGTCTAAAAGAGACAGAAGGGGTCTGGAAAGTGGGTTGCCCATCTTGTCTGTCTATCTATCTATCTATCTATCTATTTATTTATTTTCATTTTTGGAGAAGCTACTTAATTTTTCCCAGCAGCTTCTGATGCACACGTGGTCTCATGTTGTGGTGTTGAGGAACTGCCGGGGTAGTGTGGGTTCCTATGGCTCTTTCTGTGGATCGACACTAATGCCAGAATTAGCTTTTGTGCCAGCTAGTTTCATAGATGGAAGAAAAACAATCTGGGTTTCAGTTTCACAAATGGAAAAACAAAACCTAAGAGGAAAAGGAAGTAATTCGTTAGCAGTGCCCTGTATGCCGGGTAGGATAACCTCCCTTCAAAGATTTTTGTTTTTGGCGCCGTAATATGATGTTTAATAAATAGTTTACTTCAAAGGACCTCAGTACAAGAAAATGGGCTGCTTTCCTGCTATTCTTGTTCACTGGTTCAGTATTACTATAAGTAGCTCATATCCGGTCTTCTGTGGTCTCAGGTGGTCATTTGTGTTTATGATCCTAAGCTGAACCTGTAAGAACTGTGTCCCTATTTTAAGTCATTAGCAAACCCACAGTGTTCCTCAGGAATTGACTGAGGTTCCCGTGAAACCCCTGACACTTTGACCCATTTTAAGGAAGATGTTTAGATGCTATAGGGATTATGTCCTCCAAAAATAGAAAACTAAATTTATCAAGCAAAGGATAGGAAAACTCATCAGAATGCACCTAAAGTTTTTGATGTATTGTGATCACTTTTCTAAACAATATGTTGAGTGTCTTTGAGATAAATAGGGAGAAACTGTCCACTCATTGCTTTAATGACCCCAGTGAGGCTGGGAGGATTGGGTCTCTGTATTAGTCACTTTGTTCTTTAAAGCACTAGCTGGTAAAGCCACTTCTTTTGCTCCCATTTTGCTTCCTTCAGTATCTTCCCAGAACCAACTTACTGTGGCAGTGCACAGTGGTGAAGCAGGATTCTCTGTAGGGTTCTAGTTAGGGCTTCGCACTCCCATGCTGGACTTGAATGCAGCTAAAACCATATTCTCACAGCCACTTAGGAACCAGTCAGCATGTGTGCGTGAGCATCGCCAGGTTCAGATCTCACACGAGTCAGTGCCTTCAGGGGGACTCCCCAACGTGCTCGGCATGGGTGACCTGTGATAGGAGTTTCTCTGGAAGTTACACTCTTCTTTCATCTGCAATCTCAGCTCCAGGAATTCTTCTTGAGGAAATGTTTAAGTTATGTTCTTTTACTTACAAGAGATTCATTCAAGTTTCCTAAACTTTTCTCAAGATGCATATCCTGAGGTCATTAAGAAAGAAAGGCCAGGGCCAGGAATGTAGCTCAGTGGCACCACTCATGTCTGGCAAGCGCAAGGTCCTGAGTTCGATCCCTGCCTCCAAGAAAGTATTAACTGGAGTTTCTGTGACTCCGAGATAGCTCAGGTCATAATAATGTGATTATAGTTGTATTAATCAGGAGCGCTCAGTAATATGAGGCCCTTCAGAGTTTCTTATTGAATCCTCTTCAAAGAGGTAAACCCCCTAGACTTACAGAGTTTTCTCTGGGTCACGTAAATTGGTACTGGAACCAGGGCTTGATTCAGTCTTCTCTGGGATAGAAGCTGTGGGCCCAGGAGCATCCTAGTCATCCTTCCTCTGTGCTCCCAGGTAACCTGCCTAACGACTCCATGTGCGTCTGTCTTTACTCGGCTTCCTCTCTGACTTTTAATTCCTGGGGACAGCAGATCGATGCTCATCCCATCCCAGCCTCGATGGCCAATATCTGAGCCACACTGTTTCTCCGTGTACATAGCCTCATCCTCTGTCTTTCCTGAGAGGAGTCTGCCTGGCCCTCCCTGTCGTGCCTCACCTTGTGTCTTAACACACCACTGGGCAGTCCCTGGTTGCTGCGCTGTGGTCCAGTCAGCAACCCCAGAGGTAGAAGGTGGGGCTTAATATAGTGCTGTGTATTCCACCACCCAGTTAGGCTTCTCAGCTAGAGTAAGTTAAATCATATATTGGATGTCTAGAAGTAGGAATTACATAATACATTTTTAAAAGGCACCTCCCCTACCTTAGTCCAAATGTTTCAAATACATAGATACTTAAAAAATATATTAACTTTAGCTAGTCCTGGGGTGCACACCTATAATCCCAGCACTCTGTGAGGCTGAGGAAATTTAGCAATTTAGTGATTTGTCTTTGTCACTTTCTTGTCTCTGGTACACAATACCCTACAACTTGAAGGAAAGAGGTTTACTTTGGCTCACATTTTCAGTCCATAGTCAGCTGGCTTCCAGGTGGGAAGGGCATGATGGTGTACCCTGGCAGAGGAAAGCTGTTCTCATCATGCTGGTCAGGGGACAGAGAGAGAAGGGAGGAGCCAGGGAAAGAAATAGACCCTTTTAGGCCACGCCCCCAATGACCCACATCTAACCAGGCCCCACCTTTGAACAGCCAGTTGCCCATAATCAGATCACCTTCCACCAGCACCACCTCTGAGCTCCTGAGGCTTTGGGGGGAAATCCATATATTTAAAAAGTTTATATCTAAAATGATTATGATTTATGGCTTAGATCTAAAAATGGTCTCCAAAGCCTCATGTTTTTGGAAGGTGATTGGACTATGGGAGCAGTATAGCTGACCACCTGTTAGGAGGTAGAGTCTGGTTGGGAGAGGCAGGTCACTTGGGTGTGATCTGGAAGGTACTTCTCCCTCCTCAGCTCCTCCTTCCTTCTCTCTGTGCTTTCTGGCCACCGTGTTGTGAGCAGCTTTCCTCTTCCCAAGCCCTTCCCATGCTCTTTCTCTCTTGGAGCCACAGACCATGCATGAACTAAAACTTCTGAAACTGTGAGCCAAAATAAACTCTCCTCCGTTAATTTGTGGGTGTTGGGCATTGTGTCTCATCTGTAAGAAAAGTGACTATGGCATATACATATATAGGCTGAAAAGGACAGGTATGTATTGGATTATCAAAAATTCTGTATATTTTTAGAAGCTTTTTTAAGAAACACAGTATTCTCTGATTTGTGGTTTTGAAAAATATTGCAAGGAATATTCCTTGGAGCGTCACTGTGTAAATAGTGTATTTTATTTTATTTTTTTGGTTCCAGGGATCGAACTTGGGTCCTTGTACTTGTGAGGCAGGCAGCGGAACCACTGAGCTAAATCCCCAGCCCTAAATAGTGTATTTTAAAGTACCAAAAGAAAAAAAAAAGTTTTGAGAAGTGCTCTGTTTGAGAAACCTTGGTCCCAATTTTCTTCAGATTTCTTTTAACATGAGCCGCCCCTTCACACTTTTATTTTTTCACGTTACCTATCAACATGCTCTGAAGGCAGCATTCCTTGGAGTTCCCTTAAGAAACATTGCTCTTGATCAGGGGGTGCAAAAGTCCATCACCTGTGTTTGCAAATAAAGTTTTATTGGAACATGATTTAGCCATGCTCATTTATTTATGCATTATCAGTGGCTCCTTTCAGACAACTGTGGCAGAATTTAGTAATTGCAACAAAGTTAGTATGACATGCAGAACCTAAAATATTTACTATCTGGCCCTTTATAGAAAGTTTAACCCACTCCTGGTCAGTTGGAGGTTGACATATGTGAAGATTAATTTTACCATTTCCTTTTTATATGCTGTCTCTGGCACATGGAATTAAAAAGCTAATATAGGTATGTATATCTCTGTATATATTCTAAAATAATGTAAAATGTTGTATTTTAAATAATATTATTAACCAAAAGTGGCCAGCCAAACTTATTCATTATGTTTGTGTCAGAACACAATGCACTAGACAACTAAGAAGATAATTTTATTCAGCTATTGCAATAGAGAATGTTTATTAATAACATCTGAAAGGACTAGGGTTTATGGAAGCAGGTAAACAAGAGAGGCATTGTAGAGTTATGGGTTTCATGAGGAGAAGTGCATAGTGAATCTTGTCTAAGTTTATGGGAGTGTAGTTCTTAGCTACCTTCTGTCAACAAAAAGCTATATACGTAAAACATTCATTTACAAGAATAATTTATTCTGGAAACATGCTTGTAATCCAAAGTACTTGTATTTCAAAGTGAATTTCCCCATAAGAAATAATGGAAACACAGATGATCTGTTCCGCAACCCAAAAATATTCATATAAAAATGATTAGAGGCAGGCCGGGGATTTAGCTCAGTGGCACTGTGCCTGCCTTGCAAGAGCAAGGTCCTGAGTTTGATCCCCAGTAGGGTGCGAGGGGGATGATTACAGGGCTGGGGATTTAGATCAGAGGCACCACACTTGCCTTGCAAGCTCAAAGTCCTGAGTTTGATCCCTGGTATCACACACACACACAAAAATGATTATAGCCAGGCATGGTGGCACACCCTTGTAATTCCAGCACTTGGGAGGCTGTGACAGAAGGATCACCCTGAGTTTGAGGCCAGCCTGGGCTCCATAGTGAGTTCAAGGCCACCTTGAACTATATAGCGAGACCCCGTCTCACAAAACAAAACAAACAAACAAAAGATTACAATACTGTAATATGATACAAAACAATAAAGAAAATAAACAAATTAATCTTCACTTACCTTTGAAAACCTTCATGGCTGGTGTGAGGGAGACAAGAGAGAGGAGGGTTACTGTGTATGATTACTGACCATCATTAATGGAATCACTGCTATTGGCTCTAGGGAATCTTTTTCTTTTTGTGCACCTTTAACAAGGAACCTATCCAATGACACTTGCTTTTGCCTTTGAGGATTTTGTGGAAATGTGACATTGCATTGTCATTAAACAGATTCATTGCTTGCACTGTCACAGTCTTATTTGGCTGGTCCTTTTCTATAGAATTTTGCACTGTCACAGAATAGATCCTGCTCAGGACATCAAAGCAGGAGGAGACCACTACATTTTGGAATGAGATTAGTTCCTTTTTTTTTTTTGGTACCGGGGATTGAACTCGGGTCCTTGCACTTGTGCAGCAGGTGGTGAAACCACTGAGCTAAACCCCCAGCCCCGAGATTAGTTCCTTTTTAGAACAACATGTACGGTCTGATAAATCTTATTATCAGTTGTCTTTAGAGCCAACAACTGATTGCTATGAACTGGGTGCTCTTCCAAACATTTTTAATATCTTGAAAACACAATGGAGGTAGACTTTGCAGGTATAACTCAGTGAGTTGAACAGCCATCATGTTGCAGCTTTAGAGTGCTTCCATGAGCATTTCCTGTTCTACCCCCAAGCTCCTTCCTGCCTATTTGCATTGAGTCCCTGCTCCCACTGCCAGCCCTGGAAACCACTGCCAACATATTAATTTTAAAAAATTTATTGATTTTGTGGTGCTGAGTATGGAATCCAGGGCCTGGCACACATTAGGTGAGTACTCTGCCTCTGAGCTACACCCCCAGCCCTGCCAGCATTGTAAATGCATTAACTAAGGTACTTCTCCAACAGTCCTATGCTGTAGATGACTATCATTATCTCGGTTTTACAAGGTGAAGGAAGTGAGTTCTAAGAGCTCTAAGAGCTCTCTGTGAGTGGCTTCAAATGACCAAGCCCATATTGTCAGGATCCAGAGTCCTCTTAGTAAAAATGTAAGTGTGCTTCAAAAATAGCAGTAGAGCTTGCAAGGTCTCAGAATTCCTGACTCAATAGATAAGGGATGGGACCCCAAAATTTGAATTTTATTTTTGGTACTGGGGATCAAACTCGGGTCCATGCACTTGCACAGCAGGCGGGGAAACCACTGAGCTAAATCCCCGCCCCCTAAAATTTGAATTTTTTTTTTTTGTACTGGGGATCAAACTTGGGTCCTTGCGCTTGCGAGGCAGGCCACGGAACCACTGAGCTAAATCCCCGGCCCTAAAATTTGAATTTCTAACAAGCTCTAGGCTGATGCCTTCTGCTGCTGATTACTAAACCCTGGATTTAGAGCTGTTGGGCTATACTGTTTCAAGCATTTGCCAAGATGTTCATTCTTGTGATTGGTCTGTTTTGTGTGTCTGTACCATATAATTTTGAAAAGCAAATACTGACATGCACTGCTTAATGACAGGGTCAGGTTCTGAGAATAATGGGTCCTTAGGTGATTGGATTGTTGTGCACACACTATAGAGTGTACTTAATCAAATTGAGACAACTGTAATGTCATACATGGAATGATCTTGTGGGACTGCTGTCCAGAATGCAGTCCATCATTGAGGGAGACATCCTTATGTGGCACATGACTGTATTGTTAATCTAAGGGAAGGGAATGTGTTATGAAACTAAATGATAAGCATAACACTGACTACTATCTGAAAGGCAATGTTTTCAAGGAGAGAAGTGGCACTGCTGTCATTCATACATACATATATATATATATATATATATGCCAAAGATAGATAGATATGCATATTTGAAGACCATCACGTGACTCTGCTATTTTATTTTATTCTTTATTTTTGGTACCGGGGATTGAACTTGGGACCTTGCACTTGTGAGGCAGGCACCGGAATCACTGAGCTAAATCCCTGTCCCCACCATCATTTTTTAATTTTTACAAAGCAAAAAGGTATTTGCAATAGCAAGAACCAGCCCAAACTTTGTTCTTATGCTCCTAGTTACAGGCAAAAAACCAAAAAGAATAATTTACAAAAAAAAAAGGGGAGAAAAAAAGGAAAGAATGAAAAGAAAGTACTCACTCATAGAAAACAGCTGCAGAATGCTACCCTTGGGATAGAGGTTAACTCAATTGTGAAATAATGGCCAGAGCTCACACTCTTAATAACTTTTTCTTAGCCCTGGAGAAAGAGCCTCCATTTAATGAAGATGCTTGGCAGAAGGTGCTGCAATTTAGTGGCTGCTCTGCAGGAGGCCACCGATTGAAAGCTCTCCGTTTGTGCAAGCTCATTTGCATTTGTAACGCTGTTATTTTAAATCTCCTCTCAATGTAAATATTTGGGGCTCTTTTCCCTATTTTTAAAATAAAAATATTTTAAGGAATCTGTCTAAATAAAGAAGGCTGAAGTGGCATCTGATTGTCCCTGAGAGATAGAGTGGGCTCATTAGATGGCTCGAATAGTGATGCTGAGTTGTAACCCATGGAGAACCTGGGCCAAGGTCAACTGGAGGTCCCATGGCAGACATTTGTGTAATGCAGGGGGAAGAATTTCTTAGAAAAGCTTTGTTTACTTGGAGAGGAGATGGTTGGAGATGCCTTACAAAAAAGCCAGGAGTTTCCTGCTCAACTGCCACTGAGCTGAGTAGCGACAGTGGAGAAAGCAGAACCAGAGAGTGCTTGCAGTCCCCCGAGGTCAACTGCATGCACCCACATCCCTGAAACTTCAGACCAGACAGACTTGCCCAGCATTCCCTGACCCACAGGGGCCTGTTAGGTGCACAGCGGGTATGAGCAGCCCTGCTCAGCCACCCTGCTGGCCAATGCCTGGCCAAAGGCCACCACATCCCTTTCCCAGCCTCCATGATTCCAGCAGACCCTCTGCTGGTGAGCCCTTCTGCCTACATCTCACCACACACTGAAAGGAGAACTAATGCTCTTGAAGGCAGCTTGGTTCAGGGACACTGTAGACCTAAATGAAACCCTGCCCCCCACAGATGCTACCACCCCAGGTTTTTTGGTTTTTTTTTTGGTACCGGGGATCGAACTTGGGCCCTTGCTCTTGGGAGGCAGGCGCTGGAACCACTGAGCTAAATCCCCGGCCCCATACCACCCCAGTTTAATCAAATCTCCATCAAGACTTGAATCATCCTTCTTACGGCCCACATTGGGATAATGTAGAACCAAACAAAACAACTCATGGCTCATGAGTGTTGCTTAAATATAGCAGGATGTTGATGCTCTACCATCTTTCCCATGGCACGATACAGTTCAGCCCATGTTGTCATGCTGTGCTTCATCTCCTCAGTGTGCTTGCTTTCCGGAAACTTCAAAGTATGACTGCATGATTAGTCAGACCTGTGTCATTCAGAGTAGAAAGCAAGTAAGAAAGCACACATTTAAAAATTTATCTCTTAGGGGCCAGGGATTTAGCTGCTTGCCTTGCAAGTGCAAGGACCTGAGTTCGATCCCCAGTGCTAATTAAAAAAAAAAAAGTTACCTCTTGGAGGTCACCCTGGACTACTTAGTAGTGCATTCAAAGCCAGCCTGGAATATAGAAGACACTGTCTCCAAAGAAATTTATGAAGGAAAAAGAAAGCCAGGAATAGTGGTCCAGCCTGTAATCCTAGCACCTGGGAGTCTGAGGCAGGAGGATAGGTATGAGTTTGAGGTCAGCTTGGGCTGTGTAATAAGCTCAAGACCAGTCTGGAACCAGCAGTTAGATTGCAACCAGAATCATGGAATGAATTCTGTGACCAGAATCCTGAAAAGAATTAATTTTGTGAACCAAGGTACCACTGCAGTGAGACCCTGTCTCTAAAGAAAGTTATCCTTTAAGACAGTGATGTTTTAAATGGAGTAGTAGGTGATAGGGAGTGTCTCCTGATTTTCTAGCACAGAGCATTGTAAGGGCTGCGTTTGACATTAACTTCCCTATGACATACATAGGTCAACATGCCAGGCTAGGTAATCCTGCCTGACTTCAGATCTGAAATTCTGTCAACACATTACAATGTATTAAAGACCTCCAGCCTTATCTCCTGCTTGGTCACCTGGTTTCCTATGGTCCTGAGAGTGTTTCCTACCACCACATCTTGACTTGTACAATCCCTATTCCTAGAAAGCTCACTGTTTCTTCTATTTCTTTTCTTTTTTTCCTACTGGCATTGAGGATCAAACCAGGGGCTTGTGTATGCATCCAAGTGGTAGGCAAGCACCCTACCACTGAGCTATACCTCTACTCTTTTCAGAATTATTTTACCCCAAGATCTACTGCATATCCTTCTCACTACCATAGCCCTTTCCTCTGAAATGCTATAGCACTTCATTTTCTCAACACACTGACTCAGAGAAAATCGCTTTTAGAAGTCATTTTAAAGCAGTGATTCTCAGAAGAGGCATTGTGCCTTTCCCCAGGGATCTCTGGCACTGTCTGAAGACCTTTTCGGTTGTCACCACTTGGGAAGGGATGCTGTGTCATATAGTGGAAAGTAGACTGGGATGCTTCTAACCATCGTAGCAAGGGCAGGATGGCCCTGCAACAGAGATTTATCAAGGTACATCATGTAAAGGTACAAGATCCCAATGATGAATGTAACTGCACTGTATACCTAAACTGTACCAATAAATTTAATGAAAAAAACCCCCAAAATAAACATTTATCCTGTCTTTGTGCCTTGGTGAAGAAACTTGTCTGGTTAGGCATGGTGTGCACCGGTAGCCCCAGCATTTGGGAGGCTGACAGGAGGATCTCAAGTTTGATGCCAGCCTGGGCTACATAGAGAGACCTTGTGTCAAATTAAAAGCTGTCATGTTGGCATTGAGAATCTTGGGCTTGGAGGTTTCTAAATGGAACCTAGGTAATGTAAGAGTCTTACATCCTTGTAAACTTGAAGAGTATATCTTACTAGCCTCCTACTTCACAGACCTACATTCTGTTGTTGGAGAACTTGGTTAGAAATTGCTTCCCTGGAACAGGGTGTAGCTCAGCAGCAGAGCACTTGTCTAGCATGTGTTCAGTCCCCAGCACCTGAAAAAAATTGTCTTCCTAGAAATCTGCATTCCTGTAAGTGATTAGGCATTAGGAATCTATTCCTTCTCCCACACAGAGGCCCTTCAGGTATGTATAGAACCAGCTGCCTGTCATTCCTGGTAATCCTCACAATAGACCCCACCTGTATTCCTAGTTCCATGATTTCTCTCTGCATGTGTGTGTTCCCAAATGTGATCATACACCTCCTGATGGCAGAGACCAAGTCGAGCCATCTTCTTCACGTCATGTTAGCCACTGCAGGTAATTTCTTCTTGTCATGGAAAAGGCCAGCCCTCTGAAATGGCCAGCAACATGGAGGAGATACTGCAGCTGGCAGGTGGTTTCAGTGGACTCCAAATTGTAGTACTACATATTGCTTCTGATACTTCTGTTAACTTGTAAGTACAGTATGAGTACTGCCTTTAAGGTGGAGATGGGGTCTCATAGTTTATATAGCCTGTAAGAAAAATCTTCATGTGTAGAGCAAGTGGATTGCCCAGTATTATTTGGAGTGTTTCTCATTTATGACTGCACAAAAGAGAAAATACCTCTTACTGCTCTGCTGTCCAGTTTGTTGGGTTAATTTGGGGGAGATAGTGTCAGTGACCTGGCGCTGTGCCAACTTCCAATTAGCACTCTGTGTAACCACTGATTTCACTTTAAAAGTAATTACTGCAGATTTTCTCAGCTCCCCTGAACATAGCATACACACTTTTAGTGCTACATTTTTCTTGTCTAAAAGAAAAACCTTTTCTAGGTTTTTTTTATTACTTTAACATTTTTAATTATCTTGAAATAATTTCAGAATTAACTGGAAAAATTGCAAAAACAGTAGGACTATCCATAGAATTTCACCCAGAGTCCCCAGATGTTAATGTTTTATCATGGTTGCTTTATTCTCTCTCTTCTCCCATTTATATATATATATATATATATATATATATATAATTGCTTTCCTCTGTATCATTTTAGCAAATTGCTAACAATACATATATTTTCTTAAGACAAGACAACAGCATTCCTTTATATACACACAGGGCAGTACTGTTATCAAAACCAGGAAATTTTTTTTTTTTGGTACTGGGGATCGAACTCGGCTCCTTGTGTTTGTGGGGCAGGCAGCAGAACCACTGAGCTAAATCTGCGGCCCCAAAACAAGGAAATTAACAATATCGATACAGTACTATTATAGTACTATTGTCTAATCTACAAACCTTTTAAATTTTGCCAGTTTTCCTACTATAAAACTACTGACTTTTATAGCAGAAGAAACAAAATGACTTTTTCTGGTCAGGCCCTATTCAGACTCACATATTGCATTCAGTTTTCATTGCCTTTCTGTCTTCGTTAGTCTAGAATAGTTCCTGTCTTTCTTTGTGATTTTGACGTTTCTGAAGACAAGCCATATTTTATCAAAAGTCCCACCATGTGAATGGTGTTTTCTCATAGTCAGCTGGTTATACATTTTTGGTAGGAATGCAGCAGAAGCAATGTTGTGTCCTCAGTGCTTCCTGTCAGGAGGCAGGTGTTTCTCTTCGTCCCATTCCTAGTGACAGTACTTAGATTACTTGATTAAGCTGTTATTTGTCATATTCTCTCCCATGAAGTTACTCCTTCCCTTTTTTCACTTGGTTGGTGAGGGAAATAGATACTTGAGCTGATAATTTGAACGTAATTTGGTGAGTGGTAAAAGAGCACACAGGTTACCCTGAGAGACAGCCAGTGGATGTCCCCACACCACACATTCGGGAGAGCCTTCCAGAGTCATGACACCAAGCAAAGAAAGGGGGGAAGATATTCAAAAATACGAAACCAAACATAGTTGGAGCTCCAGGCCTGAGCTTGCAAATCTCATGGAATCCAAGATGGAAGTCTGAGAGCTCTACGGGGACCTGGAGAGGAGACTCTGCTGTTGTGTCTCAGCTCTGGGGTCTCCTTCATCTCTCAGATTCGTAGTGCATTCTCCCATAATTAACATAGAGCCAAAAACAGCAGAAAAATGGAGGATTAGGGAGGGAATCACAGTATCTGTCAGTTATACAAGTTACATCATCAGGGTGTTCAGTTTGATGGCATTAGAAATTGGTTTCCTTCTCATAAAACCTAAAAATCATCTTTGCAAAAAAAAATTATATTGCTGTTTTTCTCTCACTTTGTGAGTATGAAAATTAGGGTAGAGCTGAGTGTGGTGGCACAGGCGTCTAATCCCAGCACTTGGGAGGCTGAACCAAAAGGATCATGGGTTCAAGGCCAGCCTGGGTTACAGAGCAAGACCTTGCTACAGGCAAGCTAGCGAGCGAGCAAGCGATTGAGACAGTAAAAGGAAGGGAGGGAGGAAAGAAGGCAAGGATGGGGCGTGAGGCTCAATGGTAGAGAGCATGCCTAGCATGTGCCAGGCCTTGGGTTTAATCCCTAGTGTGTGTGTGTTGGGGGGAGGGGTGTGCAAAGAAAAATAGGAAAAAAATTGTGCATATAAAATAAAAGTTAACCTGACTTTAGCTCTGAAGTACATATCTGAGAAGCCCATTGTTTTATGGCTTAAGAACTGTAAATTTTGTAATAGTAAAGCAAAGTCATCTCTCTATTCTCTTTGATGACCAGCAATTTAAAATGTTTTGTTTTAGTAGCAGCAAGTACTTACTCACCAAGGTCTGTGGTAGTGGAGATAATCAGAGCTGCCAAGACTTTTTCCAGGCTTCTGTCAAGAAGCTCCTGTCATTCTCCAAAAGTCTTCAGTTAAATTCTTGCTAAGTCATTTTCCTCTGTTCTTCTACCCACGAGGTCATCCATACGAGGTAAATGGGTGAAAACTATTAGCAAGAAAAGGATTATAGACGATGTCTAAATTCCAGTGATGTCTAGCCAAAAATGAATTTCCCAAAGAATTCAGTAAGCTTTCTGAGACCTGCTAAATTTCTCCCTAAGAGAAAACACCCAGGGGCAGGAACCCTTAATTCTGTTCCATGGAATTCTGTGCTTCAACATTTGGAGTTTTCAGAGCTGTCTGCCATTTGCCTCCACTTGCTGAGGTGGAGATGTGTAGGTTGGCCCAAAAAATTACAGGTTTTTTTCTCTTTTCATTCACAAATATTGAGTATTTTCTATGTACCAGGCACTATAAATCCTACCCTTCTGGGGGTGATTACTGTCTAATGGGGGGGGCGGGGGGGAATGAGAATCAACCAGAAATAGCCATATTAGCGACTGAAGAGCCTTAAAATGAAAGCTTCACCATGTGGACAAATGACATTCCTTTTTATTCAAATTCATGTACTCTACCACTCTTTTAAACATAGTCAGTGGCATTTAGTGTATTCACATTGTTGTGCCACTATGGCCTCTACTAGTTCCCTAACAACTTCATTACCCAAAAAGGGAACTCCCTACCCATAAGCGGGACTTCTCTCCCACTCTGGAAGCCACCAGCAGCCTGCTTCTGTCTCTGGATTTCCTGTTCTAGATCTGTTATATAAATGGAATCACATCCTAGGTGACTTTTGTGCCTGGATTCTTTCACTTAAAATAATATTTTTCAGAACAATGTGGCATGCCTCAATACTCCATTCCTTTTTGTGGCTGAATACTATTCTAGTTATTTAAAAAAAATTTTTTTTTTTTTGGTACTGGGGATCGAACTCAGGTCCTTGTGCTTGCAAGGCAGGCAGTGGAACCACTGAGCTAAATCCCCAGCCCTGAATACTATTCTAGTTTAGACTACACATTCTTTAAGTTATACTTAAGAATTAACTCCTCCCTCTTGAGCTGTCTCAGTGCTATTTCCTGGGGTGAGTTCAGTTTAATGATGAAACTCTGCTATGTTAGTATTTCTCCCTACAATGCTGGAAATACTGCATTCTGTCTGCCCTTGTGTCTTGTCAAACCTTTTAACAAGGGATTGACTCTGTTTTCTGGTTCCAAGAACTTGGCAATGGCTACTGACAGGAATTCTTCAGCATTGCTGGTGAAATTGTGGATGTCAGATCCTGCTGTTGTGAAATACTGAGTTGTGGTAACATGGCAACATATGGAGGCTTTTCACCAAGTCATAAAATCACAGATGTGCAGCCAGTGCAAAGAAAGCTAAGAGTTTTCTTCCACTGCTCAGTATAGAAGTGCTTCACCAGGTTTCAGTATCTTCAGCCTGTGCTCTTCCCAAAAGAGGCTTAGTAAAGCACCTTTCTCCTTTGTCAGCAGCTGTGTGCTTATTGCCCTGGGAGGGAGTGGTTGTCCATCGGGGGTTTGGCAGGGAGAAATGGCTGCTCTGCCCACTCCCGGGCTGAGACATCAGTCTCAGTGAAGTATGGGCAGGGCTAACATGGATAACTTAATATTCTGCAGAGAACCCTTCCACCCACTCTCTTCTGGTCCACACCCTACTTGTTCTTGGACACGGCTTCATTCAAATCTTCCCAGTACTAGCCAAGCTCTGTTATTTGGCAGGGTAATGGGCGAGCTATAGGAGACTTCCATGTAGACTTTCATGTCGGGACAGATGGTACCCTAGCGAAGTTAGCTCTGCTTTCCTCTCATCCTCCTCGTGCCCAGGAGCCTATATTTCTAGCTGTTCCAAGGTAAGCTGGTGCATACTGCACCCACATTTCTACCACAAAACACGTTTGTCCCATCCTATCTGGTGATGAAAACAAGACAAAGCATGTGTGGACTTTGTCACCGTTCCCAATGTAAACAGAACTAGTAAGACTGCCTTGAAAAGTTGGTTTTTCCTTTCACAAAAGGGTTTTCAGAATACCACAGAAGAAGCAAAGGGAAAACTATGTCATTTGTTTCTGATTTACATTGCTTGAGACTTTCCCAGGGAGTAGGAAATTTATTGTCCCCACATTAAGAGCCTCTAATACAGAGTTTGGAAAGAAAATTTAATTAAATCAGCCCAGCATGGTGGCGCTCACCTGTAATCTCAGCACTTGGAAGGCTGAGACAGGAGGATCACCAAGTTCAAGGCCAGCCTGGGTTACCTAGTGAGCTCAAGGACAACCTGAACTCTATAGCAAGACCCTATCTCAAAAAGTAAAAATGCTGGGGCTGGGGATGTAGCTCAGTTCAAAAGCCCTGGGTTCAATCTCCAGTACCGCAAGAAAAAAAAAAGAAAGAAAAGGGATGGCATCTCCTCATCCAGGAAAAGAGCTAAATACTAGTTCTGGTCAGTCCATTCTCTTCAGACTGAGGTGACTGGTTCCGAAATGGTAGGGTTATTAGAGGTGCCATGTTTTGGTCACATGGTAGTAAGGTTAAATGTGAGGTGAAAGTCAGGCTTATTAAGGGTGTAATATTCTGTTGCAGACATCAGACCAAGGGCAGTGTGATCTAGCACTTACATTTGTTATCACTTGTTGAGACTAGAATTTTCTCTTGGGGTATATTTATAATTTTTTTAATATTAAAGTTTTTCGAGGGATTAATATTTAATACATTTGTATAATAACATATACATTCCATTTGTCATCTTTTCTAGGACTTTTAACTTCCTTTTAGTTTTTATTAAATCAAGAGATCAAATTGCCTAGATTCGGGGCAGTTATGGCTGGTTTCAAGAATCTGTAAACATAAAAAGAAAAGAATCTGTAAACATTTAAAGAGAACCTCTCTCCCAGAAGACACTTAGAGCTCTGTGGTCTTTTCCACTCTAAGGTTTTCTTATGGAGTGGGGAGGCCTTCATTTATATAACTGTTTTCCATACTATCACCTTCTAATAATCCATATGCTCAAACACAGGGCAGCAGCACTGAGGTCAAAGAAAAGTTAAGGAGATAGTGACTGTAGACACCAGAACACACCAGAAGCTTCCACACATCAAATGGTTAAGACTGGATACAGACAAAAGATAACGTCAAAGATGTACTTTCTGTGGGCAGGGTTGGCGGTCTTAGCTCAGGCTGCCATAGCAAAATACCATAGACTACATGGCCCAAACAACAGAAGAAGTTTCTTTTCCTGCAGTGATGGATGCTTCTCAGATCAAGGTGCCAGCAGGGTTGGTTTCTCCCGAGGCCTCCTTGGCTTACAGAGGACCCTCTTCTCTCTGTGTCCTCTCACAGCCGTCCCCCTGGACGTGCACTCCTGATATCTCTTCCTATTTTCATGAGGGCACCAGTCTTACTGGATAGGGCCCCAGCCTTATAACCCTGTTAACCCTAATTACCTCCTTATGGGTCCTGTCTCTGAATACAGTTCCATGGGGGTTAGGGCTCCAGCATGTGAGTTTGGGGGTAACACAGTTCAGATGATAGCAAGGGTTATGATCATGGCCATTCACTAGGTATACGTGTACTGTGCATTGTACCAGACAATTTACATTATTATCTCATTCAAGTTTTTCTTTTTTTCTTTTTTTTTTTTTTTTGGTGCTGGGCCTTGCACATGCTAGGCACCGCCCTATGACTGAGCTACTCTCCAAACCCCTCATCAAATCTGAAAGTAATTTTACATATTTTTTAACTGCAATTAAAAGTTGTACAAGACAAGTAGTATTGTTCTCCATTTAACAGGTGAGAGAATTGAGGCTTAGAAAGTGAAGTAACATACTGCAGGGTTGTCTTTCTTACTTTTCTTGTTGCTGAGACAAAATACCCGATGGCCAGAGTTAAAGGAGGAAAGGTTCATTTGGCTCACAGGGAAAGTGATTAGCAATTCTCCCAGGAGAAGTCCCCAAGCAGACAACTCTCTGGCTTTTATTTTAGAGTATCAGTGTAAGGGAAAAAGGCAGAAGAAAAACGGTTTGGGCAATGAGCTGTCTCAGGGCTGGGCAGTTTTTCTTGTGGAAAGGGGAAGGACAATGGCCAGACACAACAAGCCTCAGTAATCTAAACCCCTTGTTGTTTAACCTTTCATTTCTCTAGAGCCCGTGTGCTTTTGCCCTGCAGTTTAACCATTCACTCCTGGGCCAAGTCCCCCACAAGCCAGGGCCTTGAATTTGTGTTTACACCTGGGCCCCTTGTTCTGAGGGAGGAGGGAGCTGATGAGGGAAGAGAGCCCCACAGGGCCAGGGGACTCTATTCTGCAGCACTGGGATGGTTGGGCAGAGGGAGGTTGGAACAACACTAGATGCCTGGGGACTTCCTCTGTTTAAAATGAACTTGTGCAAGCTGGGGTGGTAGAGCACACTGTAATCCCAGGTGCTTGGGAAGCAGGAAGATGGTAAAGTTGAGGCCAGCATAGGAAATTTAGCAAGATCCTGTATGAAGGCAGGAGGAAGGAGAGAGAAAGGAAAGAAAGACAGACGCGCAAAACCTCTTTCATAAGCATCCTTGTGTTCAAATTTTCACTGATTTTCCCACTTTAGGCATGTACTAACAAATACAGAGACAGTTGTTATAATACATGTAATGGCTGTTAAATACTGTGTTCTGACCCTTCTTCATAAAGAATTCACTTTTAAAAAAGAATTCACGGGGGCCGGAGATTTAGCTCAGTGGTTTTGCTGCTGCCTGCCTTGCAAGCGCAAGGTCCCGAGTTCAATCCCTGGTACCAAAAAAAAAAAAAAAAAAAAAGAATTCACTTAATCCTCAGGATAACCTTGTAAAATAGGCATTCTTAAGATCTATAATTTACAAATAAAAAACCCGAGACACAGAGAATTTAAGTAATGTTCTCAAGCCTCTGAGTAGGGGAGTTAGATGTCAATTATAAATACTCTCACTCCAGATCCTAAACATTAAATCACCACTGTCTACCAACCTAGGAGTTTTCTTTGAAAGGGGCTAAAAACCTACGTCACACCAATCGCATTCTTAGTAATAGTCATATCTTTTACTCTGTGGCACCCATGAATGTCTTTTTTCCTCTGGCCAAGTTGTGGTGTTTGTAGCCAGGAGCCATGTTTTGCTATTTATTTTGCATTCTTACAATACCCAGATATGTCTGTTAAGTAGTTGTTGAATAAATGAATGAATGAATGAGCTCAACTATTTCCCTGATTCACTGTGTGCCTCTTTAAGTGTCTAAGGAAAGGACAAGCACAAAGTCTGATCTAGAAGTTCTCTTAGTATCAGAACAATAGTCCTTTCTTTGATCTTGGAGCCAAATATGCTTTTTGAAGAATTAATCTTTTTGCTCAGAAATGTGAAGTTACAGAGACAGAAGTACAATTAGAAATTAGAAATTGCTAATCCATGATGTTCTGCTATCTCATTCTGCACAGTCAGATGTATGGAAAGGAAACTGGAAATAATATTTGTGTAGTTACTGTCAGTGGTTTGCTAGGTGCTGTGCAAATTTTTGTAAATTTAATCCCCAGTACAATTATTTAGAACATATGTTAAGAGATGATTTTGTTTGTTTGTTTTTTGAGACAGGGCCTCACTGTGTAGGCCCACGATAGCCTCAAACTCCTGGCAATCCTTCTGCCTTGGCTTCCCAAGTAGTGGGATGACAGGTGTGTGCCACCATGCCCAGCCTAAGAGATGAAACTTGTTCTGAAAAGATAGGTCACTGGATCAAAAGGTGACATCTTGTTGGGATGTCAAATTCACACTGTTTGGGCTTCAAGAATTTGGCTTTCACTTGCTACTGCTTCCCATTTGGAGGGCACATCTATGTTTTCCAGACTGCCTGCCTGTCTTTGCAGACCTCATCCACTGTCAGCACTGTAGTTGTGTCCTGTGCAGCGCACAATCTGCACAGGACCTGAAGTCCAGCTGGGAGCCTGGATGAGGTGGAATTACAAGCTGAAGAATTTGCCCAGCCGTCCCACTGCTTTTGGCCAGAGTATGAAGGCCTGTTGGGTGGTTTTCTTATTTGCTGCCTAGTATCACAGTCATCTCTAGTCTTGTTTCCTTTGCCTTTATGTATTTTGGCTTCTGAATTTCTGTCCAATACAAGCCAACATTTTGGCATATTCAATTCTGAGTTTCTTCAGTAAATTCATAATAGTAAAACTATTTTATCATTTAAAAACTCCACATAGCTGAATCCTAGCTACTTGAGGGCCGAGGCAGGCAGATCACAAATTTGAGGCCAGTGGGATAACTTAGCAAGACCCTATCCCAGAATAAAATAAAAAGGGCTGGGGATGTAGCTCAGTGGTAGAGTGGTCACCTAGCATGCATGAGGCTCTGAGTTCCCCACCTGGTATGAGAAAACAAAAACAAAAACAAAAATCCTGCAGGTAGAGGCCAGAGCATTGTTGTGTTGAAGAGGCTGTGGCATTGACACACTTTCCAGGCCTCTGGTGTTCCAGCTCAGAGCTGAAAAACCAGGAGGGGAAGCCAAGCTCCCCACTCCCCCTATCCCGTAGTTCATTTACTCCGTGTCCTGGGACAGAATAAACTTGAGATGAGCAAAACAGAATGCAAGTAGAAGAGAAAGGAAAAGAGAGGTGGGGACCAGAGCAAAATGGTACACTCCCTACCTATGTGGCTATTTACATAATTGTGTTGTTATAACATTTCCTGTACTTTTCTGTAAGCTGATGCTGCCCTAATTATAGATTCTCAAGAGAACACTTCATTGTACCCCAAATTACATAGTGCTTTTAAAAAGTACCTTCTTACTGGTTCACCAAATACCTTATAAACTTGTAATTACATAAAACAATTCAGGATCCAGAATAAAAACAGTCTGTACTGTTAACAGATGTTGGTATTGTTACATAATTGAGTACAAGGCTTTGAAAGATCTATAATATTTTTCTCGTGTAAAAAGAAAAAAATTACTCATTATAGTCATAATGTGTCACTTAGAGTCCTGATCAAACAGAATGCATGTGTTCTATTCTGTGAGTTCCGTACAGTGCATTGTAGAAGGACTTGCCTTTGTGGAGGTGAAAGTACCACTTGCTTAGCAAATTGCTCTTGCGGCACATGTGCCTACTCGTTAGACAGCCTGGGCACCTGGGCACCTGGGCCAGGCAGGGGCCGGGCCCCCTTTATCTTCGAGCACCTGGACACCTCAGCACCCCAGCACTCCAAAACCCTCAAGACTTCGAAGTGCTCCCTTTCCCATCAGAGCCCCCTCCTCCTTCTCAGAAGCCTGGCCAAGGGTTCGCCTTCCTGTGTGAAGCTCTCGTCCTGCTCCCATAGGCCTGGGTCTAAGATGCAAGTGGTTCCGGTGACAAGGAAAGTAGCCTTGGTAGAGCACAACAGAGGAAATAAACCCTCCTGTTAGTGAGGACTGGGCTTTATGTTTCAATGTCAATTTAATTTTCTGCACAGTTGTTAAGGGAGAAAAAGTTGCTTACTTGAGCCATAGAACTGGACCGAGGCTTGTGTTTCTGATTACAAAAACCAAACAGAAAAAGACATTTAGTTTTGTATTGACAGATATCCCCGTATTTTTCTCTTCAGAGAAGAACTGTCATTCTGGAACAACCCAGAGATGTGCACAAGTTTACTAACTCACTCGTTCCTCAGAGTTCTTGATATTCACCTTAAGATAGTTCTTTTCTCTAAGAAAACCATCCCTTTTTTAGCAAGAATTTTGAAAAGCGAGTTGCTGAAATGGGTTTTGTGTATTTTTGTTCTTTTTTTGGAATTTTTAAAATCTCACTTCTGTTTATATACTTTTCCCCTCAAAAATCAAGATGGTTGCTCACTTCTGTTGTGCCTCCTGTGGTACTGATTGGTCCGGAGGTGCAGGGGTGGGACCCCAGGCGAGGTGTGGAATGCATGCTCCATGCCCTGCCCTCCGTCCCTAGCAGTGCAGAACAAAACAGAACAACTTAAGTTCAACAACCAAATTTGCAGTTACAAAATAAAACCCTGAATACAGATTGATTTGTAGGTGTCAGTGGGTGTTGAAAGTGACAAATCATGGTGACACTACAACATTGACGTTAATAGTTTTATGTCAGTAAACAGCTAGGTTAACTGATCTTTTTTGTGTGTGTGGTGGGGGAATTGAACTCAGGACCTTGCATTTGTGAAACAGGCACAGTGCCACTGAGCTAAATCTTTACTCCCAGGTTAACTGATTTACTTTAAATGTTTACCAGCCTTTTTCAGTTAGAGGGAGCAGATATTGGGGAACAGAGATACAGTATCATAAACCACATATTTTCTCCTGAAAACACTAGCATCGCTGGTGCCTGAGTCCTGCCCTAGTTTGTTTATTGATTTTTTATTAGTTTATGTTTGCTGTGCACGATAATCACATTCTGCTTGAGGGATCTGCACAGGCGCACCTCCCATCTTGAGCCTTCTTAATCCCGCTTCTCCCATGTCTCCCCAGCCCCTTCCATCTTCTGCCTCTAGTCGAGATGCTCTAACAAGCAGGTAAGGATTGGGCATAGCCCTTAACCCTGCTTCCAGATCCTTTCCCCAGTGCATTTCCATTTATGTCACCTCGCTGCACACTTGGGAGGACTTGTTGCAGAGTAGTTCATACTGTTTATTTTGGTGACGCCTAAGATTTTTTTCCCCCAAAGTACTGGGAATCTCACTTGGAGCCTCACTGCATCTTCTTTGTAGTTTTAAAAAATACTGTTTCTCATAATGAGCCAAACCTGAAGCTGTTGAGTTTGAAGTTACAATACAGGTACCCTAGGTTCAGCAATGAGATATATAAGGGCCATTCCATAAGGTAAAAGGTAATGACTGTCCATCTGTGCCCCCCTCCCCCCAGCTCTCTGGCCCTTCTCCCCCAAGTTCTGATTGTGATAACTTAAACCAGACATTCTGGTTTCTTGGCACATTGTTTTATTTTCTTGCAAATCAATATGGTACTTGTAGTTCACAAGGCTAAACTGTACACAGTGTTTCTGAATGGTGCACTTGGGAGAAGCAGATATATTAACTGTTACTCTGAAGTTGAGAATTTGAACTATTAATTGCTCTACTGCATTTGTTCTGTGTGTAAAATTTTGTTATAACAGTGCTAATTACTAAGCAGCTGAATTTGTGAAAAAGTGCACAGCAGTAATTTGCACCTTACTGTTGTCTTGCTATTAAAAAATCGTGAACACATACACGGGGCACATGCACTTGATTTAGGGACCTCCCAAGGGCACGTTTGTCTTTGGGACATGCTCATGCTTTGACTTGTGTTCAGCATTTGGTTTCTATATTTGTGCTTCTGAGACCCTCATTTTACCCTAATAAGAGCTGTTGAGTTGCTCTTATTAGGACATTTTTAAAAGGACGAGGAGCACTTGGAGATAAAAGACTGGAGTTGTTAAATTACTGTGAGCTTTTATTTATTTTGCTAGTTTTAGAACAACAAGAAAAATCCCCTTTGAAGTTTTTTCTTACTGCGTGAAATCATGAACTAAAATAGTCAGATTTTAGGATTTGGGTTATAGTGTTACAGTCAGTGTATCAGTCACTAAAAAATTGTGTTCTGTTGATTCACACTCCAAATAAGTGTTTCTATGAACTCTATAACAGTTGTAAACTAGTGTAGATTTTTGTTTTGTTTTGTTTTCATTTCTAGAAAGAACAACTTCAAATCTTGGGAAAGGTTTTATTTTTGCCCTGCGGATGGGTCAAAACCATGTGTTCCTCGTAGTTTACAAGTGTTACTTATTAACCTGTGAGTCAAAAGCATGGTTGAGTGTATGTTCAGACGAATTCCACATACCTGTTGTTTGGATTTCTGGCTGTCAAAACTTTTATTTTATTTACAAGAAATTTGTATTTGTAAAAAGTGATTTCTTTTTCTTTCCCAGTGTGGAGTTTTGCTGTACTTAAAGAAATCCCGCTTGTGGGCAGAAAACAGAGGTTTCAAAGGAACCTCATCTCCATATGGTTTTACTCGATAATCCCTTATCCTCCATCTTCAGCTCTCATTCCTTTGCTTTCTTGCCTGTGGCTACATTTCTATCTCTGCATCAATTAGCACAGTGATTTATACAACAAGCAAGCAGTTTAGAGGTAATGGTACACAATTAACATCTCATTCCACCATAAAGGGTATGCTAAATACCCCAGTCATTGCTTTCTCTGCCCGGAATTGAAATAAGTGTTTGTCCTAATTCATATGCTATCTGATGTGAAGTGGGCCTGCTTTGTACTGCACTACACCATTAATCTAATTATAGATAGCTGCAAATGAAGTGCTGTCAGAGCCGGGAGATTGAAGAAAATAGCCTTTTGTCATTTAGCATGACTCTGTGAAGCAAGATCACACTTTACAGGGCACTACTGCAAAATGGAAATCTCAATAATATTGCTGCCTGTTGCATCTCTTCTAATTACTACGGCATTGTAAACACAACTGGGCGCTGATATAAATAGAGCTGTAGATACGCTGTCATGTGGGTTGTAGGAGAAAGTCCTCCGAGTGCTGTTGGATTAAATGATGCGTCCTGATTGACAGCTACCTTGAGACTGTGCTGATGGAGTCGTCACAGCATTATGCTAACAGACTGCTCTGCACTGCAGCTGTACGGGGCTGGGGCTCCCGGCCGTGCTTTCACTGCTCTCTGTTCCTTTCACCTTTGCCTGGGCTGTAACTGCTTGAGGACCAGAGGACAGCCGCAGGCTTCTATTCTATGTGTTTCTGTGTTTAGAATCGTTTCTTGGAGATTGTTGTTGCTAGGAATCAGCTGTTAGGCCCTGTGGCAGGTAGACGGGAGTGTATTGTGTATGGCTTTGGACTTTGGTATGTTTTTCCTCAAGTGTTAACTGTATCCCACAAAGAATTTGGGACAGGCCGGGGATTTAGCTCAGAGGTTCTGCAGCCTGCCTCACAAGCGCAAGGTCCCGAGTTCAATTCCTGGTATCAAAAAAAAAAATTGGGACAAATCAATTCTAATTCCACCTAAATGTTTTCATTTACGTTTAGTGTTTTTCTTTGCTTTTCTGACATGATGTTTTTAACAACGTGTCATTGTCTAGCTCATCATTTCTGTTACTTTAAAAACTGATGGTTTTTCCCACCTCAGAGTTAGGAAAGTAGACCTTTAGGGAACTGCTCGAGCATTAGCTTTCATACCACGGAAAGGAAGATGCAGCTTAATGCTTGAGCCTTGTGGGGCCAGAAGGTGTAAAATCTTGAAAAGGAAGAGAGCCTTTGATAAAAATGTATTTGCCACCATACTTAGGAAGGGGTAAATGTAGTTTTTGGCCAGTGCTGCAGGATGTGAAGATAATTGATGTAAAGGTTCATCATTGGCCCTTGACTCTTTGATATAGCTGAGATGGTCAATAATTGAAATGGAAAAAAAAAAAAAACCTTAGTGGACCGGGGATTTAGCTCAGTGGTTTCGCCACCAGCTGTGCAAGCACAAGGACCCAAGTTTGACCCCCGGTACCAAAAAAAAAAAAAAAAACCAAAAAACTTAGTAATTGATCGACCATAGCTGTCCTGGTTGTCACTGGAAGAATGACTTGAAAGTGGAAATAGAGCTGAGAACACTTTAAGAGATTCTGAAATTTCAGCTGAAACCAACATATATAAAGCAAACCAGAAATACTTTGTGAACAGCCACAGACCCATGAACCACACCAGCACAGTAATGCGTGGGGTCTGTACAATCCTTAGTCCATTTAGAGGCCTTGGAAAGGAAAACACACATGGATTCAAACTCCATAGAGGGCGGGTCCTAAATGAACCTAGGACCCAGCAGGAAGGCGTTCTACGTGCCCACCTGAGCACAGCGGGTCTCACAGGAGTGGCGCTGAGTTCTGGGCCTGCTCCGGTATAGGTGGGCGGATGGCTTGGTTAACTAAGGGCCACTAAAAAGCATCAATCTCTCCTAAACCATGACCAGCTCCCCTTCTCACCTTCCTGAGGCCCTCAGGGGAGGGGCTGTGTGTTAAAGACCTCCTGTCGTGTCCCTTTTAATTGTCCATCTCTTACGGTTTTCTGCAGGTGCCTTTCATGTCTGCTGTGATTCTTTATCTTTCTTTCTTTGAAACTTTTGGGAGAAATTTTCTTGTTAGATATGGTTTCACATTGTAGATACCATAAAATTAATTGCTAGGAGACCCAGGTTGGGGGTGATTTTACATAACTGGCTTATTAGCTAACCCATTGTTGTTGAGTTGTGGATTGAGGAGCTGATGCAGGGCAAGCCCAGAGAGCACCTGTTCTCTGCTCAAATTAACACGGTGTTTTCAAGAACTTTCTATTCATGTGACGGTGGTTTGGAGACCAACTCCTTGAAGTGAGCACAGCGAAGTCCGAGCCTGGGCCTGATCAGCTTCCAGCTCCATGGCAGCCCAGCCCCACCAACAAGCAGCATCTTATCCTTTAGCCGCGTCTGCTGACCTAAGCAAGGCAAAACCCTGCCATCTTTGGCAGCTTGCCTCTCCATCCTGCCTGCCTTCCAGGCCTTGGTCTCACATACTGAAAACATCAATCGTGCGGTTTTTTGGTTTGGTTTTTTTTTTTTTTTTTGGTACCGGGGATCGAATTTAGGACCTTGCACTTGCCAGGCAGGCACGGTGCCACTGAGCTGAGTCCCTGGCCCAATCATGTGGTTTTTCTGCCTGAAAACAGAAAATCAAAATTTTACTCAGGGGAATTTTGCACACCCCTGAGGGATATTTCAGTGCCCATCCAAAAAACTGAACTTGGACCCTGAAGTCACCATAGGGCATTTTTCTGAACTCTCTTACCTAGTTGACTACTCTGGGTTCCCAAAGAATCCAGAGGAACCAAAAACTAGCAGTTTTCTCATAAGTTCTGAGAGCCCTGTGTCTGTTCTTAAATGACTTCTTTTGGGGGACATTAGTGGCATCCAGTTCTCAGCAGACGTTCACATGGATGGCCCATATGCTGTACCATGCTGGGCCACAGCCAGCCACGTGCCCCATGCCCTGCACAGGGCCACCGTGAGGCTGCTTTGAGGAGGTGTTTGTGTGGGCACCTGACATGGGCAGGGTCGGGACAATAGCAAAGGTAATCTTAAGAAGAGAACCTTCTCTCTGCCTCCACTTTTTATATTCAGAAATGTCACTTCTAAGGCAACTGTGCAGCAAGCCTTCTCCTGAGGAGTCTACTCTACTGTTATTTTTTACTTGCGATTACAATAGGTCACTTATCCCCCCAAATAGATTTAAGAACAATAAACAAATACAAAAGAAAAAGAACATCTCATCAGTAACAAAGACTGCATCTAAAGGCATTGAGTTTGATGACTCTTTTACATCTTTTTCCAAGCAAAGCAGGAGCCCTACAGGGAAAGGAATCCAGAAGATATGAAAATTATAAAAATAGTAAAAGGATCCAGTTTTAGTCTGGATCTGGTAATTTCTGGGCAGAAGTCTTAGGACTTTATTCAGGCTTATTTGTGATATAGCTAAAATTAGTTCTTAAATGTATCTGCTGTGGTGAAAGACTATACATTATATTCTCTTCAGTTTACAGATGACTTTCTTGCAATCAGAGTATACATTTTGAAGTCAAATTGTACAAAAAACAAGGGGAAAAAAATCTGTATGTTGGGCCGTGCCAGCCTGGCAAGCTCAAGGTCCTGAGTTCAATCCATGATACCGGGGCGGGGAGGATGTCGGTCTGTGTGTTACACTGAAAACTAACAAAGAGGCTCAGTGCTGACCACACCTATGGAAGGAGCTCCCCAGGGTGATGCCCCCCCAAAAGTAACTTTCCATTAACTCTCATGCCTGTAGTGATCCTGGATTTTCCTTTCCAAGGCAGACAGAGCACAGATACTAAAATGGCAATTTGGCCCAATTATATCCCCCCCCCCTCTACCCCCCCATAGATTTAATGAAGGACTTGGAGGTACAATTCATCGTTGATAAATAGTCCCTTTGCCCAGAATGTTTATTAGACTGACAGCAGCATGCACTCTCCTTGCTTTTTCCTGTGCCACTTATGACTCAGATGAATTTTAATAGGAGCAAAAAGCTTTTATTTGCACTGTAATTTCACTTAAGGATCATATCCTTCAGAAACTGGCAGATGCTTGTATGTCTTGATTGCAAAACACACACTCAGGAGTAAAGAAACACGCAAAAGATGTTATTATTCAACCTGCCATGGTGTCACAAATCTACTTGGAACCTAGGCCTCCAGAGCTGTTCATCAGGCCCTCCCCCATCCCTTCCAAACAGGCCCTGCAAAGACCCCACTTCAAGGTTTCCTTGTCCCTGTACTGAATCAAAGGGTGACCTAGGCTTGTCTGTGGCTCCCTGCCGGCATGGTGCCCACAGGAGGCTCTAGGATACAGCAGCTTACTGCAGCAAACCAGAGCTGCCCCGTGCTTCCATCTCACCCGTGAGACTGGATCCGGGGGGATTCCAGAGATCTTTAAGTGGTGGCTCTGATTTCCCAGGGAACTCTTTTTCAAACCATTTTATCTGATAGAACAAATTGTGGCTCATCTGTTTATTCACAGAGATCTGGGATTTTCCCTGTCCAGTAGGAATTCTCTTTATTACAAATGTTCTATTTGATCAGACTTGCCTTAATGTACCCCTAAGTGTTTGAGAGCCACCTACAATAGGTACCATGGAAATACCTGGTTGTGTGTATGATTTTTCTCTCCGTTTTCAAAATCTCTGAGTCTAGAAGGTATTTTCTATCTTATCTTTATCTTGTTACACCAGAAAGATTACATGATACTGTGCCTAAAAGGAAGAGTACACTTTTTCTGTTGTGAATGTAAAACTTTCTGTCACTGAAAAATATTTGAATTTCAAAGATTGTTTTGCCCCAAATGAACACTGAAACCCTTTGTTTTAACTTATGGATACAACAAGGAGAGAGCCACTCTCTGGAGGGTGCAGGTGGTTTGAGACAGCAATCTGCTGCCATCTACTGGCATGTGTTCACAGTGTCCCCGCACCTACCCGGTTGGCCAACCCAGCTCACAGGCAGGGTTCACCTTTTTGCAGCATAGGTTTGAAAACAGTATAGGGAATGGGAGCACAATTTTCACTGTTTTCTATTTATTTATAAAGTTTTGTGTTTTTTTTTTCTTAAGGACCCAGGATGATTACTCTGTATCACTGATTAATAACTACAGTAGTTCTTGTTTCAAGAAATTTTAAGAATATAACTGGCTCACAATGTATGCCAGAAACAAATATATTTTGATGTTGGGTACAAGGATTTTACAACATTTGACTTATTGTATATTATTGTAATTTTAGTTTAAAACCAAAACTGATTTTGAATGGGCAGTACTTTGGAAGAAAAATTCATCATTTAAATAACTTCATGGTTTGATTTTGTTTTATTTCCCTCCAGTACAAGGTGCGTATCTTAACCAGACTCGCTGCAGAACTGAACAAATTCATGCTGGATAAAGGGGCTGAAGACACAAGCAGCACTCTGTGCTCCCCGATGCCCGGAGTGGTGGTGGCCATCTCTGTCAAGCCTGGAGACATGGTAGGGCCCTGACTGCCTCGAGGGACACGCCGATCTGGTCCCAGACTCCCCTTAGATAATAATGGCTAACAGTACAATCCTGCCCTCTGCAGTTCTTTTCTGACTCATAGGATCCTTTCAGAATAGCCAAGTAGATTGTGTGCATTCTTTTGTCTACCTATTTCGAATCTGAATTATGTCAGTGACAGTACCTCTGAACACCTACCCTCCCAAATGATCTGGGAGTGAAACTGAAAGAAGGCCCCATGCATTCTCTTATTGCTTAAATTCAGTGTTTTGGGGAGTACTTAAATTCATGTTTACTCCCTAGCACTCTATATGTGAAGCCTCCTTATAAGATCTCATGCTAACAAATAGCCTTCTGATGGGGAACTTTTTACATGATTTCTAGACTAAATGGCTAATTGGGAAGGAGGGTGAAAGAAAGGTTAATTCCATAATCTGTACAGTAGTAGCACACTTCCAGAACTTGGGAAATAAAATGTAGGATCCCACTTTGAAGTTTTTCATCTTGACCTTGTGACATTAACGCACAAATCAAAACCATGTTAAAATTTCCTCATATGTTCAGTTTCAAGATAACTTGCAATGGATGAGTTGGTAAGGTACATGCCTTTTCTTAGGACACAGATCAAAATCTCTATTGATTAGCAGCAAAAGTGAAAAGAAAACAATTTAAGATGTAACCAGGTTTCTAGAGGTACTTAGGTACTTGCATTTTTGTTTATGTGTAGGAAGATAGAAGCCCAACACCATAGGCTTTCATGGACGTTAGGGTGATTAAGTTTTGTATCTCAGCAAAATCACTGAGGGTTTCATCTTTTCCTGGAAAGATTGTAATAAAATGCTTCCTGGTTTCTTTATTAATGCAGATAAGATACCCTCTTAACATTCAGGAAGACTCATAGTTCGCACTGGCTTCTAGAAAAGTATTTACAACAAAAGAATATTAAATAAAAATGATCAGGTTCATTTGTTTTATATGGTCAGCCCTGAAATATGAAGTTGGAAAACTGACTTAACCATGGCATTACCTGGTGATAAGGAAATAGAACTACCAGCTTTTCCGGACATTCAGAAGAGGCTAAGTAGTCTTGCATCCTCACGTTTACTTTAGGGAAGGTCTGGGCATTGGTAGAAAAAAGCATTCACTAAAATTGTCTAATTCTGGATGCTAGGATGTGGGAAAGATGATCCGTGACAGTGATACACACACGTGTCTGCCTTGTTTGTGTGTCTTCCTCTGTAGGGTTAGGGACATCAGAGGAGCACTGATGAACAGTCACACCTCATTATCAGAGCAGCTCGTGGAATCTTCTAGTGACTAGATGGCAAGCTGGTTTGTTCTCTTCTTTCATTTTCCTACTTAAGATTTTTCTGGAAGCTATATAGTCCAGATATTGCCAGCCTGAGCTTGTCAGTACTAATTACATGCCTTTAATTAGAAAATCACATTTGTGCTTTTTTGTCTTGATAATAATAAGTGTTTACCTTAAACCCTCCCTTTTCTAACACCTGGGTCTGAGAACCTATGCAGGAGGAGGCAGGGCTGGGAGGAGGGCTGGTTCCTGCCCCCAGCACCGAGGTGCTGTCCTGCCCTCTCTGAGCCTGCCCTATGGGCCGCCCAGTGGTGTGTAGGATGAAAAGCTGCTGAGCTTCCAAGGCCAGACGAGGGTAGTGTCCTGGATTCTTAACTGCCATCTTGTGGCCCTGCTTTCCCACATACCAAAAGGGTCTGTCTGGACTTCATACTTTCCATTTTCTGCCTAATAGCTTAATGTGGGAAAGCAGGACATTTAGGAAAAGTGATATCCATGGTGGTTTCATTGGTGTTGCTCAGATATTGAGAACACCCATTAATAATTAAGTATGGTTGCTCAAGAATGGTTTGAGAATCCACTGATAAAATTATATTACCACAGAGAAATAGGGCCTATATTTTATGTGTTCCTTAAAGTTAGAGCTCCTGCAGGACTGGCTGGCAAAGTGGCCGTCATCTCAATGGCCTTCATCTTTGTACTCCTGTGCCTGGGCTGGGCAGGTGGAGGCCTATGCGTGCTTTTATGCCTGCCTTTGGGGCCTTGCAGAACTTCCTTTCATATTCTGTGCTATTGTGTTGTGATAAAATGGCGTTTTCTCTTGCATTACTATTATTTGTGAAAAAATGTCCCGAATTGCTGATGCTGAAACCAGGGTAAGAAGTTTAAACATTGGCTCCTACAAGAACTTTTATAGTCCAGTTGTTCCTTATGTAGTAATTAAAACACAAGAACCTTTCCTTGGATCAAGGGCACAGTATTCATTTGAGCCCATTAGAGGAAAATATCCTTTGAAACTTTTTTTTTTTTTGGTACCGGGGATCACTTGAAACTTTTAACGTTGTGTGGTTTTACATTTTTTTTTTTTTGGTACCAGGGAGCGAACTTGGGACCTTGCGCTTGCGAGGCAGACAGCGGAACCACTGAGCTAAATCCCCGCCCAGGTTTTAGATTATTTTAACACTGCAGGGCATGTTGTGTTTTTCTCAGCAATAACAATAGCTGAGTGAAGTTCTGCTTTTATCAGCAGAAAGATAAAGGAATCAATCATCTGTGTGTATTTTCAAGGAAAACAGGGGCCTGAAAACAACTAAGGATCTATAAGCATTCTGTTTTACTTTGAAACAGTATTTAGAGCTTAAAATCGAGAAATCTGTAATTTTTATGTTGAACATAAGTAAAATTTGACAAATTTTAGGATGGCCGGTCTGACAATAAAAGCTCTACAAATGTGTCACAGTAAGTCATAACTAACTAATCTGTTTGTGAAGTAAACAATTTGACCAGAATTTAAAAGCCTCAGAGATTTGGGGTGGCTGCTTAGATATCATAAATGCACACTTGGAGGGCTTGCTGTGTGGAGATCTGAGAAGTGATCACTTGAAACATTTCCCCTGCCCTACACACTGAAGTTGTGTGTTGTTCTAAATACTTTTAGGCTTCCCACACAAAAGTTCCTGATGATTTTCAATCTCTGTGACGTACTACTTGACATTAAATGTGGCGGCAAATCATTTTTTCACATGATTATATGTGTAATAGTTATTTTTAATATGTTGGGAGATAGTATGAAGTAATGCATATAAGCAAATAAATCATAAAGTAGGAGTGAAGTACTAAAGACACAAATCACAAACTATTTCTGTTTTTGTTTTTTGAGACAGGGTCTTGCTGTGTAGTTCAGACTGGCCTTGAACTCAAAGCAATCCTCCTGCCTCAGCCTCCTGAGTGCTAGGATTACAGGCCTTTGCCAACACACCTGGCACAAGTCACAAACTTAATTCAGAAAAAAAATAGAATGATTTTCATGTCTTTTGTATATATCTACCAAAATGTTTTTATAGTGACTGTCATTTTAATTCAGAAAATACACACACACACACACACACATGATACTGTTATAAACTGGAAACACTTCTTCTGTAATCAAAGCTAGCACTTTTATGACTCATTTAATTTGCTAAACTTCTATCTTTATGATATTCTTGAATGAAAATATTTAAAAATATATATATATTTTTTTCAGAATAACGGGAATACATTTTGTCCATGTGTTAACATTAAACTTTCAGCTGCTACATTTATTGTATGATATTTATTTTGACTTGGAGTAAAAGGAAACCATAATAAGGACATCTGTTTTGTTAGTCTTTTGATATCAGAAACAAAACAAAAAAGAGTCAATCCAAGGAGATATTTTAACATTGCATTTAGTTGACTCTTTTGAGCTGTTTGGATTCTGCAGTCATCTCAGATGCATCTTAATTTAATGCATCAGAAGATTAAATAGGATACAACACGTCAGGCTGTATACCCATTTCCATCTTTCTTATTAGTTTGTGACTTCTTTGTGAAACCAACAGTGGCCCTAGGTACCTATTCTTGTTCTTGCCACCTCAGCCCATTCCTATCAGTACAAGTTCTGAAGTATTTTTGTGGGGCTAAACTAGGGAAGATCCACTTTGAATCCAGACTGACCTTTAGCAGAAGGGAAATTAGGTGTTTGGGTTTATTGCTTTTGAGAACAACGCCTTAGGCAAGAAATGAATACCGGTGAAAACCCGGTGTTTTAGTCATTAAATAGCACCACTCGGATTTCACCCTGGCTTCTCCTCCTGGCCTGGACTCCTTAGGGGGAGGGCTCCTAGCAGTTGGGTGACCATGGCCGGGAGACTGAGATGCGGGTGCCCCATTGTGGAGCCTGACATTCACGCTTCCTCTTTGTTTTCAAAGCTTTTGCAACTGAACTTATAGCCAGTCTTGGAGACTGGCAAGTGAACTTGGCAAGAAACCTTTATTTTTCATTCTTGAAGAAATAAGACTTTTTGTAAGAAATAGGCTTTAAAAACTTCTTAGCTCTTAGGTACCCTAGATGAGAAGGGTTGGATTGGGTATTTGGCTTTGCACTTGGGGGCCTCATTGCAGCCCGGCTGCAGTAATTGCATCTTTCTCTGGCAGAGGAGATAGCCTGGCTATCTGATAGATTTTCCAGCTTCTGCTTGCCTTGATTTAGTCATAAAATGATGGCAATAATTAGATCTACATATTTTATAGCAGGGGGTATTGAAGCAGCTCGTTTGACAATAAGCTGGTTTCATACCCAAACCTCAGATTATATTCCATAACATGTATATATAGATTCATGCCATCATTAACGTTAAATCATGAAATGTTGCAAATGTATAGAAAGTTATGGAGAATAATTTCATAAGTACCCATATGCTCTCTGTTCATCTTTACCATATTTGTCAGATTTCTGTTTAGCAGTAGAACCTTGCATATCACGACTCGCCCAGTGGCCTATCCCCCATTGAATTCTCTACCCCATCTTCTTCAGAGGTGATGACTCCAGAGCCGGGCCTTTTTTGTTTATTTGTTTCAGTCCTAGGTGGTTGAACCCAGGGCCATCGAACTGAGCTGCATCCCAAGCCCTTTTTTATTTTAAATTTTGAGACAGACTCTCACCAGATTGCCTAGGCAGGACACAAGCTTGCAGTCCTCCTGCCTCAGCCTCCCAAGTCCTGGGACTAAGACATGCACCACCATGCCTGGCTTTGAACCTGGCACTTTATTCTTTTCCAGATTAACATTTATTTTTAAATTGTAGAGATAGCTTTTGTTGTTGGAAAAAATTTGCCAATTTTTATAATTTTAACTTAATGGTAATCAATAAAAATATTTTGATGGACCAATAAATTTAAAATTGTAGGCGAGTCTTGTGTAAGCTTAGCACTGATTCTGTTTTCCAAGAAATGATCTCCTTTGAGAGGAGAGGGCATGTTATCTTTGTTTTAAACATAGTTGAAGATGACCATTCTCAACCTCACCAACATTCAAAATATCTTTTTTCTTTTATTAAAAAAAAAAAGTTAAAGAAGAATTATCTTTTTTTTTTTTTTTTTTGTACCAGGGATCGAACTGGGGTCCTTCCGCTTGCAAGGCAGGCAGCGGAACCACTGACCTAAATCCCTGGCAAAAAATTATCATTTTACTGAGTCCTTTAAAACAACCTACTGGGGCCAGGGATTTAGCTCAGTGGTTCCACCGCCTGCCTTGTAAGTGCAAGGTCCTGGGTTTGATCCCTGGTAGCTAAAAAAATAAATAAAACAACCTACTTCACAAAGGTAGAGAATTGAGACTCATTTCATAGAAGAATTATAAAAAGTATCCATTTTAATTAGTTCTCTTTCTAACTACAGGCTTTGGCTCCATTTTTCAGCTAAGCGGACAATGAGTAGTAATGATTTTTCTTCCTTTTAAGAAAAACTGAACTTGTTTTGCCCTAACCATGATCTCCGTTCCCCAGAGTTCCAGGGAGTCCCAGATGAGGAGGATGGAGGACAGCCCCAAAGTCCCAGAGCCAGCAGCCGCATTAAACATGTGGCCCCTTCTTTCGCTGTCCCAAGTGAGGGTGCGGGGACAGGCCACCCCAAGGCGGTGGTGCCCAGAGGAGGGCTCCTAAGGCATCTCTGGAAAGGACGCAGCCTTCTCTCTGTGATTGGATGACGGTTCCACCTCACCTAACTATTACAGTCTCCTGGGTTTCCTTCTCTCTCCCGCTTTACATGAAGATGTTGGAAGAAACACATTTCTTCTCCAGGAAATACCAGGGCATATGTAGCAGCTGTCTTAGCAGCTCAGAAAGAGGAAGTTGGGATAATCAGATTCCAGCCTGCCTTTCAACCAAATCGGAACTGCCTTCTTAGATCTCGGGCCTCTAGACGCGCTGCGTTGGAGCCTGTGCTAAGTGGCACAGTCTTTAAAAGTATAATTGAAGGATTTTCACTTGTGTGGAGTCGTCAGCAGGGCTGACATTGATCCCTGGTTTTCGGGGGCCCGGCAGCAGAAGGGGAGACCGCAGCAGGCCGGTAAGCCCTTCGAGCCTTCTGTCTCATTTGGCAGAAAAACACAGAATGTAGGACAACAAAGGAAGGCTCCTTTTTCTATCAAAATTCGTGCACGCCCTGCTCCTCTCCCCCAAAAAGAGGGCTGAGTTTTTTAGTTGCACACGGCGATTTGGTGCTCACTCTTGCAGGGAAACAGTTGCTGTCGGAACAGGCAGGAAACAGTTTTCTTTTAATTGCCGAAATCATTCGGAAGTGCTTCATGCCCTGCTTCTATACAGCAGATGCTGTGCATTAATTGGCCTTCGTAGAAGTGACCCAGGGTTCCTTGCAGCGGGCCCAATTTTAGGCAGAGGGCTTAAATAGCTTATTTATTATTTTGTATAATCTGGTGTGCATTATGTGCTCCTGCACGTGTCGTGTTTCATGGTCTGCAGTTTCTAATGTCGTGTGGGTTTCAAAACCTGTGTTTCTCTGGTAATGTACTAGCAGCAGGTAAGCTCAAAATACCATCCATCAGGAGCTAATTTTTTATCCAGATACTCCAATGACTGATGAACCTGTCTTTTGTATGAATGTTTAGCACAGTAGAAAGCCATATGCCACTGGCACCGTTTCCTCTGCATTCTTTACAGTTGCTAGAGGGCTTCCGAGGGGGGATCCAGCCCGACGCCATTTGTGTCCTCTTGCCTATATTTAAGCTCGAGCACCTTTAAAATGGCCCTGCTTTCGGTCGACAAAAGAGGGTGGGAGCTGTCTTAAAGGAAACCTGACTCCCATAATGATTTTCTTTATCAGAAATATGACTGCACACTCTTAATAGGGAACCTTGTTTTGTTCCTCCCCGTCTGTTGCCAACAGACCTCAGCCCATTAGAAGGGCCTCCCTTGTGTGGGAAGACCACAGCTGTTACTGTAAATCTCATCCAGTCACTGTATCACCCCCATTTTGTGGCTCTGAAGGATGAAATTGAGAAATGGAATACTGTGCAGTCATCCTTTACATCTCCAATTTTAGGGCTCTGCCATCATTTTCATGCTTTTATTCCAAATCAAATAACATTAGTGGGCTACACCACCTTCTGATGAGTATCTGGTCCCAAGTGCAGCTTTCAAGTCTCTACTTTTGGGGTCTTCCTTTTGTGTATGGCGGCAATCTTCTCCCTCCCTGCCCTCCTTTCTTTCCCCACTTTCTGTGGGCTTTCTTTGCAGTTTGCATGATACATGTTGCCAAATGTGTCCCAGCCATGGCTTTTTCCGAGAGGTGCATGTGCAGGAGAAGGTTCTGTGTCTTTTATTTTTTTTATTTATGTATTTTTTTTTGGTACCAGGGATTGAACTCGGGTCCTTGTGCCTGCAAAGCAGGCGGCGAAACCACTGAGCTAAATCCCTGGCCAGGTTCTGTGTCTTTTAATCTTTGCAGAAGGAGTGAAGAGAGTGAAGAGGACTTGGTAGAAGGAGATTGGGGGCTTTAATCAGAAACAAGATGTGGCTTAAATCATTAGCACAACAAAGCGTACTATAAGCTTCAAGATAACAGTCTCTGGGGAAAGAGTCCTCTGAAAATAAATGGAACTTGATAGATTTCCATATCATTTATAACTTCCCTTAATTACACTTGGAAGACTTGCCAGTAAAACTGGAAAATTGGCAGCCTCTATCCATTAGAGTCATTTTGCCGACCATGGCAAGCAGCTGGCTTTACTGGATTTTATTTCCCATCACTCACAATTAATCATCAGCTGGAGATGTCTGAAACTCTTCAGCACAGAGCAATGGCGGGTGACATTCAGACCCCCTAAACATGAGAAAATCTGCTGAGTAAATGGGCCGAGTTCTCTCTCAAGCTTACTCATTTGGGGGCAAGGCTGACTCCCGCTTAATGAGTGCTGCTCTGATAATCGGATGTGAATGTGAACCTTGACCCCATGTCAGAGGAGAGGACGCAATAAGCCGGATGAAAGATACAGGATTCAGGCCTCCAAACTTTGCACCAATTAGACAGAGAAATACATCAGCCCGAGTAGGCTCATCAGAAAGACTTGCCAGGCTTGTGACCATTTAGTAAGCCCAACATTGGAGACATCTGTCACAACCATTAAGTCCTTATCAAATGATTCACAAAAGTGTTAGAGAAGTGTGTGCGCATGTGGCAGAGGCGGGCCCTGCCAGCCCTGAGGGGCTGCTTCATGTACCCGATTAATGCCTGGCTTCCCGAACACCCAGGCAGGCAGAAGGTGCTGCCTTGGTGGGGCCCCTGCCCAGCTCTACAGCCCCTGGGTGCAGCATATCCTGCAGGGGCATTGGCAGCCAGAGAAAGCAGGTCTCACCGGAGCCCAGAGGGGCCTTGGTGAGAGCCCCAGTTCTGGAGCACACTCCCGTGAAGCCGCTGCCCAGCACCTGGCACATGTGCTCTGTGTCCACTGCATTCTCGGCACACAGTTTGTGTTAAAGGTATTTGCTTCCTTGACTTGATTTTTTTTCAGGGATGAATATGTTAGAATTAGATGAAGCTTGTCTATACAGGTGTGTGTTTGTGTACATGGATATATTGGACAAAAGGTAGCTCACTGTGGGTAGGGTATCAAGGATATCAGCTTTTGGGGCTGAATGAAAGAAAACTCTACGAAAGAGACTGCTTATAGTGAACAGAGGAGAAATGCATGACTGAGGTTCCCCTTTCTGGCTAACTAGTACAAGCAGAGCAGCAGACACAGTGAGAGGAAGGGAGGGAGAAGGCAGGTGGAACTGGGGTCTGCTTCTGTGACTCCGTGCTGTGCTGGGCGTCACGTAGAAGCTGGGGTCCCTTTGGATTGGGATGTACTTTCTTTGATGTCCTTTTAGTCACATGGCCAGCGGAAGGGACTGTGTTACCTTTGGAACCTCCTACTTCTGAGAGTCTCTGGCTAACCCACAGGTTTCACTTGTCTGATTAATGACTGGGACATAGCACTTATAGACACTGGTAGGTCAGCTCTTTGCAAGTCACCCATGTTACAAGCACCCAGAGCCAGACAGGGAGGGGGTCGGGGCAGCCAGGAGCTTGTTGTTGTCCCTCCCTTGGTTCCTAGGTTGTAGCAGGACTTGGAGGGGGCTGTGGCCTGTCCCAGCTGTCCGTTAGCATCTTTGTTAGGCATCACCGTCAGCTGGCCTTTGTCTCTGTGCATGAGCACTGGCGATCTGCAGGCTTGCTCTCTTCTCCATGCTTGGAGAAGACCCACGTGAGAAGCAGGGCGCTGTCTGGCCAGAAGGTCCAAGAATGGGAGGAGAGGGGTAGGCAGTGGCAGGGCACAGCTGCTGGCAGAAGGGTGAGGCTGTGCCACCCACAAGGAACTGATGGGTAGGGGTGAAGGTGCGAAGATGGGGCCCTCAGATGCTCGCAGAAGATGGGCTGGGTGGGCTGTAGGAGGCCAGCACACATGTACCTGTGTGCACAGTGGGGGCTCATCGTCTGTGAAGGGAACAGGGACCAGAGCCCAGAATCGGGGAATTGATTCCTGCTTTGGATAGAATTTCCTCACGTGCATTCCCCAAAGGGCCACCCTGCCCTGTTGTCTGGGTGCCCAGCTCACAGGTGAGGGCGGCTGGGGTCCAGCAGCTGGACCCTCAGCTCTGTCTAAGGAGCCACAGGTTGGGCCCACGGGGCCCTCCTATGCCGAGCTCAGTGGCAGGGACCACTTTGGAGGGTTTGGCCTTCTCCTGTCCTTCCTGGTCCCTCCCTTCCTCTGCAGAGAGAAAAAAGGTCGAAAATGAGGACATGGAGCAGTTGCCCTGACACCTTGCCCCTACCGAGTCCTTACCTTGTGAAGAGCAGGCCTTGAAGGTTGCCACCCTGTCTGTGGAATGCAGACGCCTGGTGACAAGAATCAAAAGTGGCAGTGAGCACAGTGCCTCGGAGCCCTGCTCGCCAGCACAGTGCCTTCTCTGTGCCAGCTCTGAAGCTTTGGCATCCCCTCTCTTCCTATATTTCTGTGCCAGGAAAAAGCAGCCTACCACCTGAACAGCAGAGGAAAAGAATGCACGGGGCTCAGGCACTGTGCGCTGCCAGAAAGACAGCTTGGCCACAGGCGGGGCGGGCAGGGACTTGGGGATCACGGGACTGCAGGAAGAACATTCTGCATGCACTGCTGCGGCAATGGCAGAGTATAGCCCCAGGGGTGCGACTGTCCTCGAGGCCTGTGCAGCGCGGCCCCCAAGCCCCACACCCCACAGGGCCTAGTCCTACAGTCCCAGGGACCAGGAGGCCCGTTTCCACAAAGCTCGGGGAAATCTGGCCCAGCTCATCGATACTTAGCCATCGAGGCCAGAGAAAAGTGAATAAATAAGAGTGGCTTTTTAGTCACAGCCGATTCCTGGACGGCCGCCTCCGGTTTAATGCCCGGGGGGTTTGCACCCGGCTCAGCCCGGATTTCCCTCTGAATAAAAGGCAAACAGCAGAACACACAGCCTGTGTGAGTTCCTGCCTGAGCTGCCGTCTCCCTGCAAGGCGGGACTCTGAAAGTCATTCCCGGCAAGGCAGGGGAAGGTGCTTCTCGGGGCAGGGCCGCCTTGTGTCAGCACTGCATGCCTTGCAGAGGCGGGGACAGTGGTCCTCGGGGTCCTGCCCTGAGCTGTCCTCCCAGCTCCCCAGGGCAACAGCCTCACTGAGGTATAACTCACATACAGTGGCTTTTGTCTATGCAGAGACTTGTGCAGTGACCATCATGATATATATATATTTTTGAGGTAGGGTCTCACTGTGCAGTTCAGGCTGGCCTTGAACTCACTACATAGCCGAGGCTGGCCTTGAATTGGCAGTGATCCTTTTGTCTCAGCCTAAGTGCTAGGAGTATAAGCATGGGCCACCATGCCTGGCAATCACCACAATTTTAGAACAAGTCTACCACCTGAGAGGAAACCCTGTGCCGATCCGCAGTCCTTCCTCTATGCCTGATCCCAGGCAGCTGTCAGTCTTTCTGTCTGTAGAGATGTGCTATTCCGGACATTTTAGGTATTCAGGACATTCCAGTTTCGCATCACCTGTTTCAGATTCAGAGTCACTATGGAAACCCTCGAGCTGAGTGGCACTCCCATCCTCCACTGTCAGGTTTTCTAATGAGGGCTCTGTGAGTGAAGGAATGGCCTTTCTCTGTCTCTTCAAGATGAACTTGGAAAGAGAAGGCCCAGAGGTGGTTGCTGCTGTTTCAATGAATGTGCATTTTTGACAAAGAATTCCTTAATGGTTTCATTCTTGGGTGTTACTAGAAAGTTAGAATGACTTTAAAACTTCAGTCCATTTTTAATTCATTTTCCAGGTAGCAGAAGGTCAGGAAATTTGTGTGATTGAAGCCATGAAAATGCAGAACAGTATGACAGCTGGGAAGACAGGCAAGGTATGTCCCCAAGTTCCCCCCAGCCCATGCCAGCAGAACTTCTGACTGTGAATCCCGCGTGGTCTGGCCTGGAAGTGACCATGGGTGGAAGTGACCCTGCCAGCTCTCCTTTCCTAGAGGGCTTCCTCCTTCATCCATGCATCCTTGCCTCACAGAGTCTCTCTGCTCACGGAGTCAAAGAACAATCGTTCTTAACCTTAATGTCTTTCAAATTAAGGGGTCTTTAATTTTTAATGTTTACATCTGTCTTCGAGGCAGTTAGTTATCTGAGACTTAGGTGACACAGCAGGAAACGGTTTTACAGATTGCAAAAATTAATGTAACTCTTCAAGATAATTTCTCCACAAGAGAACAATTCAATTGTAGATCAAGAGGAACTGAAACCCCTTGTACACATGTGGGGCTTAATGATTCAGGGAGAAAAAAGAGGAGAAAGATGTATCAGTCCTAAATTTGGTGAAGAGTGAAACTTTTTGAATGTATTTTTTTTTTCTTGAGGAAAATGGGAAAGCCCTGTGAAGCATCACCTCACTGTTGTGCCTGTGCCTGAAGAGATGCCCTTAGTGGGCAGCAGCCCTCTCCTGAAGGACATTTGGTGGAGCGTGATCTGGCAGTGTGAGGACAGTAGCAGAGGCTGGCTGGGTCCTGTGCCATGGCCTCACCCTGGGTACACCGGTATAGAGAGAGATCTGTTAGCTTACCTCAGGAAAGATGCAGAACTCTGTCTGTCTTGTGTCACTCCAAAAGACAGTGAGTGAGACCAGTTCTCAGGGAAAGGCCCATGCACCCATCTGTCCCCACCCAGGGAAACAGGTCCCTGTGCACGTGGGACACCCAGGCTGGCTGCTCTGTGGGGTTGGCACAATTTTCGGAGTGTTCAGGAATCCTTCCTAAATTTGACATTTAAAAATGGACAAGAGAATGCAGGTTCCTGTTCATATGGAAACTGTTTTGTTCTTTGAGATTATTTATGTCAGATAGTGTCATGGAATGTGGGGGGCCCAGAGCAGTAAGGAGCCTGGCCTTGGTTCTCCAAGCAGCAGGAGCGCATCCCCCAGGCATCCTGTGTTTGCGGCTGGGCTGGGTCTCGCAGGGGAGGTGTAGCCGCTCCCACAGCGACCCAGAGCTGCTCCTCGGGTGTTACTGGGTGCGGGCTGGCAAATCCCACTTTAAGCTGTTCCTCTGGCCTGAGCCCTGGAGCCCGAATCCCTCCTCTCCATTCCATTCCACTCCCCATCCCTAGGCCTTGAGCCAGTGGCACCAAGGCAGAGCCAGAGTGGTCTGGCTGAGTCTAAGGCTGATGGTTCTTACCTGGGAAGTTCATTTTTCCTCCCAGAGAAAAGGTTTACAATGGATACAGACCCTCTAGTAATTGTACCATCATTAAGAACATTTATGTAACTTTCAAAGGCGTCAAGATCATGAAAAAACAGCCACCTAGCTGGGTAAGATGGGACATCCCTGTAATCCCAGCTACTCAGGAGGCAGAGGCAGGAGGACAGCAAGTTCAAGGCCACCATGAGCCTTGGAGAGACCTTGTTTCAAAAACAAAAAAATTGAAAAAAATAAAGGGATAAGGATGCCACCCAGAGATACAGCACTTGCCTGGTAAGTGTGAGGCTCAGTTCAGTCTCCAGTGCTGCCAAAGAAACAAGAAACAAAATGACGCCTATGAAGTGAGCCCCATGAAGCATTCACCAAACAGCTTCACAGTGTTAAAGAAGCTGGACTCAAGTTTAAGAGAAAAGGGTCCGTGCAGTCCGCCTGGTGTGGAGGGGTAGGGCACATCCCAGACACACTGGCCTCGCTGCTGTTCGCCTGTCAGCCATGCGGTCAGTTAGTCCACTGTTCATGTTCACACCCAGGCAGCCACCTCTGAGGAGATGACTGTCTCTTAGGCACTTCGGCCCCCGCCTAATTCTCAACCTGAATACAAATCTGGGCAAGCAAAACTTGATTTCTGGGGGGAGTCATCAGTAGAATGAGAATGTACAGTTCTACATTCCCTGTCATGCCAAGGGCAAATATATGGCCATGGGGCTCCTCGGTGTTTTATTTCTTTTCAAAAGGAGGGCTGTGACCAGTCAAGGGAGTCTCTCCTTTTAATTAGTACTTGTTTGGACTATTGTTTAGTTTTTAAAAATTATTTTTAACATGAAACTATGTCATTAACTCTGTGAACATTCCTACAAACTAAAACCATAGGAAGGGCGGGGAGCTGGCTGTTGAGTCAGCAGCACGACACATAAGGCTTTAAGATGGGGCCTGAGCCAGATGTGGTGGTACACTTCTGTAGTCCCAGCTGCTCAGGAGGCTGAGGCAGAAGGGCTGTAAGTGCAGGCCTGGTCTGTGGAACTTAGCGAGAAGCTGTCTCTGAATAAAATATTAAAAGGTGTGAGGGGCTGGGGATTTAGCTCAGTGGCTCCACTGCCTGCCTTGAAAGTGCAAGGTCCCAAGTTCGATCCCTGGTACCAAAAAAAAAAAAAAAGGTGTGAGGATGCAGCCTAATGGTCAAACACATGCCTAATATCCATAAGGCCCTGGATTCAATTTTCAGTACTGGAAAAAAAAAAAATGTAGCCTGGACCCAAGTTTGGCAGCTGGCAAACTATGTCTGAAATTCTCAAGGACATTCTTCCTCGGGCTGATGAGAGGAAGAAAGGAGTGAGTCACAGCCTCCCATCGGACGTCACTGGTCCCTGCAGTGGGGCTGAGACCTGAGCTGCAGGCTTGAGCCCACCCCATCCAGAAGCAGAGTTGGGCTTCTCCCTGCTCGTCCAGTTAATGACGTTCACTCTCCCCCATTTTTAAAATTTAAGGTGAAATCTGTGCACTGTAAAGCTGGGGACACAGTTGGAGAAGGCGATCTGCTGGTGGAACTGGAGTGAAGTATTTGCATCCTCTCCGCCCAGCCAGACCGGAGCCCACACTCCTATGAATGGCCCTGCATCATATTTATTCCACAAGTCAGTCCCAACACTGCCAAAAAAATCACCAACAGAAATTTTTATTGATATAAATACTTGTACATGTGATTTGTACTTCTGCTGTGAGATTTCCCAGTGTCAAAATTAAATCAATAAAGCCAAAAATTTGTCTAAATATTAGTTTGCCCCTTTTTCTGAAGACAGTATACACATAGGCGACAGGCTGGGACAGGCTGTCCCAGTTGACTATTAATACCAGGATTTCATTGTGGTCCTTTTAGAAAACATATAAATTCACTTCTTTGCCTCTGATGTTATTAAGTCAGCATTTGCCATTTTATAGTCTGATTACCCTCCTCTCTCTGGTAACTGAGGACTAGCTCTTGGGGCTCCTTAAAGACGAGGTGGTGCCGCCAGTGATTCTGGAAGTGCCTTCCTCCAGGGCTCCACACAGGTGTCACAGTGGACAGCCGCCTGGTCAGGAGGTCACTTAGGGCCTGCTGCCTGAGCTGGAGGACAGGACATTGCCTGTCCCTTCCCCAAGGCTGCAGGCTGGGTCCCTAGGGGCCGCCTCACCTGCAGCCCCAGTGGGAAGAGCTGCCACCAGATTGGCAGCTGATACCCATCCTCGCCTTTTTGTGTTGTGCAAAGCAACTTTCCAATTAAGGAAAAGAGGCTAAAAATAATGATCATGTTTTTGTGCCAGATGTAGTTAGGATCACAGTCTACCATTAAGTTGAAGTGTAAGAGAGCTTTCCCGATGGAGAACGAGGTTACTAACGACCAGCAGCTGCATCTTCAATTGGTTCTGAAATTCTTGGAATCCATTTCATCCTTTGCTGGTAAGTAGAAGCAGAGTCGTGCACCAACTTGAATCTCTGCTGACAGATTATCAGATGGAGGTGGGTAGTAATTGGTACTTCTTGCGTTGCTAACATTATTTTAAGTGCTGTTTGTATTTGGAAGCTAAGCCTTCTGTCAGCCCTGAAGAACAAATTACTAGCATGTTGGTTCTTCTCTGAAAGGCCTACCCCCAGGCGCTGCGCCTCTGGAAGCAGTGACGGCCTGGTGCTGGGATCTGGCATGGAGCGGCTTCCCGGGAAGTCCGGGTGCTCAGCTGTGTCTCCCAGCAAGTGGGTGTGCATGCCTTTGCTCAGTTAGAATAAAAAGAACCTTCCATCAGAAAAGTACACTGAAAAGAGGACGACCGCAGGTAGCACCGCACATGGGGGCTGCTCTCAAAACACGGAGTTTAATTTCAAATGGACATCATTAACAGTTTCTGTGTGGTCTGAAAATTATGAAAAATGTGCTACATGTACTCGATAGGACAGCATGTTTTTCATGAGGATTTTTTAATTATATTGAGTCATTCAAAAATCAGCTTTTATTAAATCTTCTCACTAGGTGCTGCAGGCCAGAATCAGTAAAGTCATCTGCAAACCCCAGTCTTTACAGTCCCTGATCTTCGGAGGAAAATGAAACAAAAAGAAGAAAGAAAAGTGTATCATATGAGTCCTTTAAATGCCGTTTAGGGGAATTAGCAATGGAGGTTTTTCTTCTGATACACCCAAGCCCACGGGTGCCCTTTAAGCAGCAAGTCTTTTTTTTTTTTTGGTACTGGGGATCGAACTCAGGTCCTTGCGCTTGCGCAGCAGGCAGTGAAACCACTGAGCTAAATCCCTGGCCCTAAGCAGCAAGTCTTGCTACAGAATCCGACAGAATGGTTTAAGGGCCCAGTCTCGCCGCAGTGTCACCACTGAGAGTTCTGCTATACAGACTGAGACTGATGGCTGATGCGCTGGTCTGCTCCTGCCCTGGGGTCCGCACTGAGCCGAGGTGACGACGCTATGCAGCCCCCTCTGTCCTTGCCACCGCCAGCCCTTCTCACCTGTTTTCCCGGGGGTTGTAGCGCAGCCCATGTGGCCCCTCCGAGTCATAGCTGTTGTGGTAGGGGAGGTGGACCCACTCGGGCGCATAGGTGGCCGTGCTGTACACGAAGCACTGCATGCAGTCCCCGGGGCCATCTCTGCCCTCCCACTCTAGCACTGCCACCTGCAGGGCTGTGCGCTGGTACATGTCAGGACAGCCCTCGAAGTTATCGAGGAAGTGCAGCATCTGCTCGTCCACTGTGTAGATCTCGCCTGCCACACGGTGGCCCCTGCCCGGGAGGTGGAGCAGCCAGGGGATGTTGTGCTCGCCAGCGATCACCAGCGGGTAGGGCTCGGCCGTGTGGCCGCGGCCCCGGAAAGCTGCAGAGCCATTGGCACTGTCCAGCAGGACCTCGTGGTTGGGCTGGCCTCGCTTCAGGGTGCCGTACACGAAGACCAGTGCCATCTGCCTGGGGGCTGCGGGGAGAGACAGGAGCATGTCACGAGTGGGGTGGAGCTGCCGGACTGGGCCAGAGGGAACACCTGCTAGGCCTGCAGGGCTGGGGCTCCCCTCTCGCACCCTTCTGCTGGCTGTAGACAAGTAAACAAGTGTGATAGTGTCTCACTCAAACTTGCTTTATGGACACAAATTTAGAAATTCATACAATTTTCACATGTCATGAAATACTTTGATTTTTTTCAGCCATTTAAAAATGTACAAGTCAGACAGGCATGGTGGAGCACACCTGCAATCCCAGCACTCTGGGAGGCTGAGGCAGGAGGATCACAAGTTCTAGCCCAGCTTGGGCAATTTAGTAATTTAGCAAGACTCAAAAAAAAGGGCTGGGGCTGTAGCTCAGTGCACAGGTTCAATCCCCCAGTACAAAAAAAAGGAGGAAGGGAAGGGATTTTGAAGCCATTCTTAGCTTGTGGGCTGTTAGAAAATAGACACCAGGCCAGACTAACCTGTACCTGCCAATCCTTGGTCTAAAGAAAGTGCAAATATTTGTGACTGTAAAAATCTTCCATGTGTTTGAGGGGACTTGGCAGTGGCTCTGCTTTGTACTTTGGGGCCTGTGCCCTATGACACCTGTCTGGTTTGGCAGAAGAAAGGGCATGTCAGCCACCCCGTGCCATCTGGCCAGGCAGACCCTTCGCAGAAGTGCTACTTCCGGTGGCCAATGGCCTGGCTCACAGAGCCCTCTGATCGCAGCCTTTCCTGGCTCAGGCAGGAGCTGCAGGGGGCTTTCTCAGCTGCCCACTGCATTCAGATGGCCTCACTTAGGCCTCCCCAGGCTTCTGTCCCCTCCTCTCAGGAGCAAAGGCCCCCAAGCTGAGACCACCAGACTCATACCTGACACCTCCCTCCCCTGACCATCCCAAGTGGAGCAGCTTCGAGGCCAGGCCCCAGTGGGGACCTCCTGGCCACACCTGTCTGGTGAACAGCTGCTCCTGGGACCACCTCTCAGCACTGGTGTGGGGGGGGCGCCGAGGGTCCAGGAGCTCCAGCACCCTTAACAGCAGTGTATTGGGAAAAGGCACTCATTTCAAGAATACAGTCACTTGCACATGGGGACAGCCTGGCCTGGGCTGCCCCACACAACTTCCAGCTTCTCAGGAAGTTTTCAATCTTTTTAAAAGGATTTTGAAATTTGTACAGTAAACATCAGAGAAAAGTGAGGGATAGCAATGAGCAAAGAGACATGAAAAATAATCACCTGCAATCCAGCTACCAGAGAGAAAGCTCTGCATTTCCATTTTGGCCTTGGCAGTCTGGCCCAGCAGAATTCTAACAGTGGCACCTGTCGTATTTCCTTTCTCAAGGTCTTAGAGGGTAATGATGCTCATGATGACTCACTGTGACTCACAGCAGCAACCCTGGCTCCACGTGAAGGTAAATACCTACACTCGCCCAGGTCTGGGCCATGGACTGTTACATAAGGACACAAGTGACTCAAACACAAATGGAAAGGGAGTAGGGGCCCCCCTGCAAAGCCCTGTGTTTCACTGCCCTCTGCCCGGTGCCATTTAATGACAGCTGCTGGCAGTTGTCCGGGGGACAGACTTCAGAGAGGGGACTACAGTGCAGGAGAACTGCACAGGGCTTGGGCTGGGGTGCAGGTCAGTGGTGAGCGCCTGCCGACACGTGTGGCCCTGGGTTCCACCCCCAGCCCTGCAAAAGACAAAAACCAAGAAGAGATGTCCCAGGAAATCTGTGAACAGCTGTACAAGAAAAAAAAAAAGCCCTACCCTTTCTCATTCCTCAGAGGCAACTCTGTCAAGCTCCTCGACTGTTAACCTTAGGTATCTCTCTCCATGCTGTTAATCCCACTGCTGATTCTTGATGTTTTAAATTATGTCTTGCCTCCCTGCACCAAAGACAGGCAGGCACGGTGGTTTAAAGTTCAGACTTTAGAACCACCCTGCCTGTTGAAATCCTGGCCCTAACACTTTATACTGGGTAACTTTAGGCCAATCGTTGACCCTCTCTGAGCCGCAACTCCAACTAGAAACTGAATGCAGGGACTGCAGCCGCCGCCTGCCTCAGGGCTGTGGCGAGGGCTGCGTGGCTGTGTGCGCCTGCAGCGTCCTGTCACCACCACAGCCAGCAGTTGTTCTCCACCTGCCCCACCACCTCCCAAGAGCCCACACCAGTCTGGGCCAAATCCACATTCATCTCCGTGTTCAAACTATGTAAACACTGCTCTCAGCGAAGACACACAGTATACTGTGATTAAATCCCTTCCTGCGGCACTTTCTTCTTTTTCTTGGAGTAGAAACGGCCTTGGGCTTGTTTTGCTTTGGTGTCCGCTCAGATTGCCCAGGCTGTCATCCAGCACTTTTCCTGGTGCTGGTCCCTCCAGTCTCGCTCGCTCTGGCTGGGTCCCGGATGGCCCTTCCGCTGCCCATGCTAGAGCCTGTCCCTTTCATGGCTGAGTCCCTCATTTTGCTGAAGCTTATTTCCCACTCGGTTAGTAACTTGGCCAGGTGAATGATCTTAGAAAGTGTTTCTCACCGTCTTCCAGTCTCCTGGGTTCCTGCTGAGAAGTCCAGGGCTGTCACGGAGACTGCTTCGGTGTGACTTTAACTTCTTCCTCAGGAGGCCTGAGCTCTCGTCCCATCCCAGATTCTGAAAGGCTATGATGATGAGGACACATGTTTGTTTTCTTTTTCATTCTTTATGCTGGGAATTTCGGCCCAGACACTCACCTTGGGTCATGGGGGAATGTCTTCCCTCTTCCTCCCTTCCTTCTGGGTCTCCTGATATTTATGGCATGAGAGGGATGGATAGCAGGTTAGGGTCAGGCACATGTCAGTATGAGGCATTTCTCTCCATCCCATGCCCCTCACAGCTGCCCGCAGCACAGTCCGCTGCAATCCAGCTACCAGGGGCTTCTCACAGCACAGGAACTGACTTCAGGTTTTGAGGTCACCAAGCTGCCAAGTCAAATACTGCTCGCTGTTTTCCAGTTTTCATACTTCTGTGGCCTTCTCTCCTCTCCTGTCTCGGTAGGATTTTTGAGTGGTGCTTTAGTCTGTTTTGTGTTACTGTAATGGTAACTTTATGGAAAAGAGGCTGATTTAGCTCACAGTCTTGGAGGTTCAGGGTTCGCACCTGGATGGCCTTGCTGAAGGTTCCAAGTGCACCATGCTGGGGAGAGAAAATGCGTGTGTACCTGTCCTGGTTTCTTCCCTCTTATACAGCCAGCAGGACTCAGTCACGGAGGCCACCCTGATGACCTTCAGTGACTGCTGGATATGATAATAAAATTCTTTTTTTTGGTACCAGGGATCAAACTCGGGTCCTTGAGCTTGCGGGGTAGGTGGCGGAACCACTGAGCTAAATCCCTGGCTGATATGACAATAAAATTAAAAATAATTTGGACTGCAACAAATTTTAAAACTTCTGCATACTAAGGAATTCAATCTACCGTGAAAAACACAACCTATGGGATAGGAGAAAGTAAGTGCAAATCATATACTGTATCTGATAGCGATTATTACTGAGAATACGTAAATTAAAAAAACACAACAAAAAACTCAGTTATGATATTGGGCAAAGGACTTGATGCTCAAGGTCACTATCAGGGATATGCAAATCAAAACCACAGTGAAATCCCGCCTCACCTGTGTGAGGATGAGTACTTCCAAAAACAAAACCACGTTAACACATGGTGGTGAGGATGTGCAGAAATTGGAGCCCTGTGCACTGGTGGTGGGAGTAACGGTGGAGTAACTATAGAAAACTGGAAGCCCTTCATAAAAATAATAAAGTTTACTGATCCAGTTGCTGTGAGCTTTTATATATGGCCTTTACTCTGTTGAAGCAATTTCTTTCTGTTCCTATTTTGAGTGTTCTTACCATGAAATAGAGATGACTGTATGTTTTTTATTGTTAGCCTAATGTATCACAGTGATTTTTTTTTTCTATGTCCTATCTTTGCAGTCCAGGAATAAATCTCACTTGATTGTAATGTATTGCTGAATTCTGTTTGCTGGTATTCTGTTTAGAATTTTTATCCATCCAGTCTTCATCGAGGGATATTCATCCCGGGATAGTCTCCCATTTCGTTTCAGATAATTGTTCACAGCATTCCCTCAGAATCCTTTTCATTTCTATCAAATGGCTTCTAATGTCCTCTCATTTCAGATTTTGCTCATCCTCCCACTCCCTGTCCCATTCCCCATCCCCATTAAAGATTCATCAATTTGTCACTCTCTCCAAACAGCAAATTCTTAGTGCCACTGATGTTACGGTTTGGATCTAAACTGTCCCCCAGCACAGGCATGGTTGCCAGCAGATGGCATTACGAGGAGATAGTGGCCCTTGCTGGAGGAGTAGGTTGCCTGGGGTGTACCCCTGGCGGGTCTGCCTTGTTCCCAGCCCCTGCTCTGCCTTATTCTCTGTCTCTGGCTTCTGCCACACTCCCCCACCTGCTTCTGCCATGATGCTCTGACTCCCCAAGGCCAGAAGCCATAGAGCCAGCTGACCATGAACTGCAACCTCTGAAACATAAGCCAGAATAAACCTTTCCCATTTAAGTTGTTTTTCCTCAGGTATTTTGTCACAATGAAAGAAAGCTAACACAGTTGATTTTTCTCTGTTGTTTTTCTGTTCTTTATTTTATCTTTGCTCTAATCTCGACTACTCCTTTTCTTCTACTGGCTTTGGCTTTACTTTGTTCTGTTCTGAGTTCTCAGTTCTCTGTCTTTCTATACTCTTGTTCCTTATCTGTCAGCTTCAGCCCATTCCCAAGGGCTGCTGGGAAGGTCACAGCCAGCAGGACACATGAAAAGCACATTACAACAGCCGGGGTAACCTAACCTGTGCCTGTGATTCATTCTGGCTAAAACAGACTCAGGGCCCTGCCATGACACACCCAGCCCATGGGCCACACCTGGGAGGAGGGCACTGCCACTGCAGCAGGGGGTGCTGCTGTGTCTTCCCTCTCCCCTTCCCACCATACTAGCTCTTTTCCTGGTGGAGTCTTGGATGAAATGGGAGAGTTTGGCATAGTAGGAAAGAACTATAGGTAAGCATTTGGGCTTTTCCACAGCAAAACAAAGCCTTCTGTTACTCTCCTTGGACAGAGGGTGGATGTCCCAGGTAGGCCTGAACACAGGCCTAGACAGTGTGGGCCCAGGCCCCATGTGGAATGTGAGGCAGGGTAGCCTCCGTGTTTTGCAGGTGGATATTAAGGACACAGTGCACAGTAAGTATGAGAAGTTCAGTGTGGCATAATGACAGGTCCTGCCTCCACCCCTCAGCTGCTGTACTGAAGTCTGAGAGTTTGTTTTATCCATTATAAAACAGGGCCTGCCGTATTTCCCTGTGGGCTAATCTCTACTGCCTGACAGCTGTGTGCCCGGCACTAGCGCCTGATGGATGCTGATGCCCTGGTCCCCCTGACCCTTCCTTACTCTGTTCCTCCCAAGGTCTCTATCCTTTACAATCTTTTATCCCAATGCCATCCTTTACAAACATCTGTTAGCTATATTTTTCTTGATTAAGCGCCTAAAAATGAAAGTGAGTATAAGGCAATCAAGCCATATCAAATAGTGGTAGTGGTCTTAAGTATTTCTCAGAACCAATATGAATGCTTAGGAAGGTGATATCATTGATTTAGACCACAGGATGTTAATTCCAACTGTGTGGAAAATCAGTTCAGTAACTTTCCTCTGCAGATGACGGCTGACTTCCACAACAGAAAACCAGGCAAAAGAAGTTAACTTTTTTTTCTTTCTAAGTAATAGTTCAACAAATGTATCCTTTGTAATGTAAAATTAGTTTGAGAACATTACTTATGCAATGAAATATTTTATGTTCTGCATTTTGGCTTCTTTCATAAGAAAAACATCATTACCTTTTCTGATTGCGTTTTGAACAACAAACTCCAGTCCTTCAGGAAGCAACTTGTCCCTGTGGGAATTGGGAAAGGATCAGAGTTAAGCACTTGAAACAAGCAATTAATTCCCATTAGAGGATTAAGGCACTCATGTTCACTTTGAATCCAAAAGCAAGTTTGAATAAAATGGTGTACAACCGAGAGGTTACTTGTCAGAGTGAGTAAGTGACAGGCCCAAAGAGCGACCCTGAACTCACACGAGAGGCTGGGTGGCCACGTGACACAGCGCCAGGAAACAGGCAGGGTTTCAGGTCTGGGGCACCGTCCACGCTGTGGGGCACTGTCCCTACCCTTAACAGATGTTGTCCATGAACATAAGTCTGACAGTGTATGTCCCCATCCCTAATGGACAGAATTGAAGACAGGCACGCAGGAGATAGTAACGTGCAGTGCGGAGAAGCTTCCTCTCAGGCTCCAGAGCCTGTTCCACGTGACTTAAGCAGCGTCTCTCCAAATGCCAGCCACACCGTGAGATCAGTGTGAGGCCGGCCACAGGGCCAGGCCTGAGGTGCCTCTGCTCGGGACCCAGAAGTTCAGCCTCTGTCCCCAACCTGGCAGGCTGGGAGCAATGTGGACATCCAGGGCCCAGCTGGAGGGGGACAGGCCCAGAGTCTCCACAAGTGTCAGGTCAGCAAAGTCTGACTAGTTTAACATTGCCCGTCTTTAAAAAAAAAACAAAAACACTGATGCAAATGTCCCCAGGGCCAGTGCTGCTAGAAATGCCTGTTGCATATTCAGCAGTTTCTTTCCTGAAGCACCATCCATCTATAGTTTCATATTTCATCACTGAAGCAGAAATTGAAAGTGATTACAAGTCTTTTGCATAATTCTCGCATTTGACCTGTTTAATTTTTTCCTAGCCACCTGGTGGCAAGAGTGTAAAAGGCAGGATTTAAGAGTTTATTATGATAGTGTACAAATTACAGCTATTTTGCGTATGCTCCGTCTACGCTTCATACATAAACACACACAGCAAGTGAACAAAAAAAAATGGAGTAATGATTAATTCTTAGGTCAGTTTCCAAAGAGATCACTGTGCAACATAAAAACAACCTTTAAAAAAGGGTTAACCCTTTTTTAGAACGGTTTAATGTTTGTATTAAAATTTAACGGCACATGGAAATGTTAGTACAATCTGTACATCATTGCGGCAACCTTCTCCGTGTGAGAAATTGGCCACTAACATGACCAGGTGGCAGATGAAGACTGTGGTAAGAAAAAGTAAAATGAAGGGCTGTGGGATGTGGGAGGTGTGAAGCCCAGGACCCCGCCTGAGCCAGCTCTGCCCTTCACTTCTGGCTGGAGGAGAAATTTCCAGAACCAGAACCACGCAGCCCAAAGAACTGCCTGGCAGAGAACTTCCCTTCTCTTCCTGGACTGCTTCTCAGCTTTCAGCGCTCACCGTCTTGGGTCAAAGGTGGCACGAGCAGGGCCTTTCCTGCTACCCCTCCCCAAGTGAGGAAGGGCACGGTGATCACTGTTAGGCCGTCAGGTCACAGTGACAAAGTGCCACCTGCCGCCCCGGTCCTCGGCTGGGCAGTGCCTGGAGCAAGCACAGACCTGGCCCAGGGGGTGGAGATGCGGGCGCACTGACCCCAAAGACGGCTTTCTGTATTTTACAGAAACTTCGCACGGCAGCTAAGTAGCAGCTTCCCGCCTCCCCCACCGTAACACTTTTCCCTGCAGAAAAGGCTGAGTGTCCGATATAGTTACACATTAATTCTTCAGAAGTTTCTTAGAACTGTAGGAAACAGGTGAAAAAACAAAATGCCGTGAACTTTGAACTCGGGCCCCGCCTGCGAGCGCGGGCAGCTCAGGAGTCAGCGTTCCCGTGCAGCTCTGGCTCGGTGCCGGCCAGGGCCGCGTGCATCCTGTGGGCGCTTTGATGCTCTCGTTCTGTGGCTCAGTAGTTTCTTTACAGCCAGCCCCAGGGCTTCCTGCTGAAGCCGGCCTCGCCAGCCCCTCTCGACCCCCCGGAAAGTGGCCGCCGAAGCCCCTTCCTCACGTGGCCCGGGGAAAGCCGGCACCTTTCAAATCAGAGGCCAGGGGCCCCACCTCACCTGCCCCCAGCTTAGACTCCCCCAGGCTGGGAAAACAATGGCACTCTATGGTCCCGACGCCACACCAGCCTGAGGAACGCGGCCTCGTCAAGCTTTCGTGGGTTTCTACTCTTTGGCCACAGCAAAAAATCATTTTTTCAGGCCGGGCATTTAGCTCAGTGGTTCCGCCGCCTGCCTCGCAAGCGCAATTTCCTGAGTTCAATCCCTGGTACCAAAAAACAAATAAACAAACAAAAATCACTTTTTCATATGACATCACTTTAAAGGCAACTATGTTGCCATCTTCAAAACACAGCAACCAACAATGCAGCCCAAGCCTTCACAGCTGCCCTTCCCGCTTGCAGGGGACAGGAAGCTGAAGCTGCAGCTGGAAAATCCCAGTGACCCGGGCTGGGACAGGAGCCCTGTGTGCCAGGCAGGTTGGAAAAGTAGCCAGGGTGCCAAGGCCAGGCACAGATGCCACGGAAGGTGCCAAGGCGGTATGGGTGCCACCTAGGAGCCTCGATGCCACCTGCAGCTTGGAGGTAAAGACCATGGGTGACCGCCAGGAGTGCAAGGCCTCACAGCGACATGGCCTCAGCCCAAGAGCACTCAAAGCCTCTCGGTCCCACATGGCTGGTGCAGATCCACAGGCTTCTCAGAGCCACACCTTGAGGGGAGGCCAGGTCCGGAGAGAACCAAGGGCCTCCAGGAGCAGGGCCGAGGGCGCAGGGGGCCACAGAGGGCCGTAACTGTGACATGTGACCTAGGACCGCAAAGATCAGTGGGGCAGGAGGCCATTGCCCTTCGGGGTGGCGTAAGGACACTACCCACCTCGATCCAGGTGGCTCGGGCGGGGGGAGGGAGCCATTAGTCAAAACCACCATCCCGTGCATTTAATCTATGGATTTGTTGTGTGTAAATTATAATTCAAAGAAATCTGACCTAGAGAAACCCTAAATGAGTTCAGGGAGAAGGTGGTCTGCAGGCCCCTCACCAGTCTGCAATGGAGTTCAACAAGCTTCCCAGCCCCTGATCAGAAACAGAAGCGCATCATCGTATATTCATGATGTCCCCAGGCATCTGGGTATTTCTGGAGCACTTCTAAAAACAGACTTGTGACCTCCTAAACTCAGTCACTTACTGGAATCCAACATGCAATAAAACAAAACAAGTCAGACTTGCCTGCAGCTGCTACCTGAGTTCCTGGAGAGGAGGCCAGTGTAGGTTAGCCCCGAAGAGGTGTGGACGGGCGGTACAGCCACCAGACACGGACAGCCTTTGGATCCACCCAGGGGCCTGTCACACTGGCTGCTGACTAGTCAGGTGGCTACTAAGACATGCAGCGAATGATCTGTAATCTAAAACACCTTTCCGGGCCTGCTGGAGAAGGCAGCTCTTCACTCATAGGCTGGCCTCAGCTCAAAATGTTTCTTGGTGCCCCTGGTCAAGGAGAGAAGGGCCAAGAATCTGGGCCTGCTCTTCACTTACCCTGCGCCTAGGCATGACACCGGGTCTGGCTGAAGGCAGGTAACTTCCAGCCTACCTCATGGCCCCACAGGGCTTCACTGTTTTACCTGTTGGGCCCTTTCTTATGTTCACTTTCTACACAATGTCTTCTTTTTATTTGAAAATTGTCGGTTAGAAATACCTTGATTAACTGGGTTTGGAACAGGAATGACAATGCACTACTTAAAAAGTTTTGCTTCCCAGAGACATTTTAAAGTCATATTAACACATTTTTTATATGTTTTGCTTTCATAGGTGAGAAATGGAGAGTTTGGAATGCAAACTTAAAGTTACAAGAAACCCAGAACAATTATAAAATAGTGCACAAAGCCATCTTCTTTTCTTCTAGTTAGCAGAATATTCTAGAAAGACGAGAACACATATCCACCTAAACAACTTGTAGATAACCATTTAGAAAAGCAAAACTACAGCTGAGGCCCCTGGCTAGGCATGGCCATTGTGACCTGTACCTAGCAGCTTGCCTGCTGGTTGCTTTGGGAGGAACAAATCTAGGAGGAAGAGCACTCCACAGAGTGCTCAGAGGTTAGAGGTCACAGCCAAGCTCCTGCTGGCAATCGGGGAGGCAAGGCCACCACAGGGCATGGGAGCCTGCAGGTGTGTCTTGGGCTCAGCTGCCTGGGAGGGGACACAGGACAGCCAACCAGGGAAGCCGCCACCCAACACAGGACAATATATTAGCAAGAATACTTCGGAAAATGACCACCGAACACAAACACAAACATAAACACAAAATGTCAAGATACCTGGGATCACCTACACAGGAACCCAGCACACTGTAGAGATCAGCCCTCGTGCCAGTCCTGACCTGCCAGTCCATCAAGTGCACCGAGCACGTGTCACCCTGACCCAGGGCCTGCTGCTGGGGCACTGCCAGCCCAGGGCCACAGGGCCCACTGCCTAGCACCATGACATCAGGGAGTAAAGAGAACGCCAAACCCAACAGGAAAGCAGCAAGTGAGTGGCACCATGGTCCCCTGGCCACTGTGCTGCCAGCAATCAGTGGTTGGGCTTTGGAAATCAGGACGCAATTCTCTTGGTAGCAAGGACAGATTTACCTTCTGCTAGGAATATTATTAAAACTGGTTTAACTTCTCTGAAGAGACACAGACTACCTGGAAGGAACCAGGTAGGCAGGAGGCAGCAGATGAAAGAAAGCAAACCTGGCAAAGTTAACTGCCCACATCGAGGCACCAGAAGTCGAGACATCACCCCAACACGCACACGTGCATACATACGACTCCATTTTTAAGCAATATGGAAATAAGCCCTTTAAAAATAAAAGCACAGAACTCAAAATTAAATCTTATGGGGTTTTTGACTAATTACCATCCCTAAGGCATTTGGGTTTCTTTTCAGTGCTTGTATAATTACCCAAGTTAAATTCAATGAAAACAGCTGAGAGATGAGTTAGAACTCTGAATTACAATAAGAAGGGAGCAGGGGAAGAAAAGGCCCATTGCAGAACAGGCTCCTCAGTAGCGCATGGAGGGGGGGGTCCGTTCCCACGCGCTCCTGCGCTCCAGCCCACGCTGCTCACTGCTGCCTCACCGAAGCCTGAAGCCTGAGTCTGAAACTTCCAGAGAAGCCACTGAGCTGCACTGGACACACAGAACTCACTGCATCTGACCCTGCTACGTACCACACCCCCACTGCACACATGCACGCAAACAGGCATGCTCGCACACGCATGCACACACACACACACACACAGCCCACTTCTGAAAGCTCATAGCAAATGGCAACACTGACAAAAGCCAAGGCAGGACCAGGAGGCTGCAGCTAACACACCTGGTCCCATTCCTTGGCATTTGGAATCCTCTGGCCCCTCTGGTGTTGGGGGTGGGTCCCAGGACTCTATCAAAGTTCTACTAACAAGCACATTTTGTGTATACTGGGCTTTAAAAGAACACTTAGAAGCCAATGCACCCTCCAATCCTGGGCTACAAAATCCCTTGTTAACCCCCCCCCCCCGCACATTCACCTTATAGTTATCTGGGAGGGTATGCGTAACACCTTCAATTTAGGCACTTTTTCAAGTAAACTTTTTTCAAAACAACAGAACAAGACTCTTGTTTTTCATCACGGAGGGGATTTTGTTGTTTTGGGGTGCAGGAGATTGAACCCAGGGTCTTTTCAATAAGAGTATCTCCAGACCGCCCCCTTTTAAATTTGAAATAAGGTTTCACTAAGTTGCTAAGCTGCCCAAGCTGGGTTCAAATTTGAGATTTTCCTACCCTCAGCCTCCCAGGGACTATAGGCATGTGCCAGCACACCTGGCTCTTTTTGTTTGTTGACAGTATTCTTTCCATTATGCTAAAGAAAACTGAGTTTAGCCAAGCATTTTCTTAATTTCAGTAACTCAAACATATCAGGCACTTTTGATTTCTCTTTGTCTCTAGAAGCTAGAAGCCCTGTCATTTCCCTTGTCCCAAACTACTTTTTAAATTAACAAGGAAAAATGTGTATGAAAACAGTAGGGAAAAACCCTGAGGATTCTCCCCACTCTGTCCCTCAGCTTTCCAAGCCAAAGGAATCTCTTTTCCCCAGGGCGGGAACAGCCGGGGCCTCCCAGGAGGAGCCTGCTGTCCCCTTCCCACGCCTGGCTGGCCACGCAGACACGGCCTCTGTCAGTAATTCCCCCAGAAGGGCACTGATGGCACCGAGGCCTGAGGCAGGAGAGAACAATACAGATAGGTAGAAAGGAGACAGGAAAAACTCATTTTAAAATTGGGTTTTGGGACATGAACTTTACCCAAGATTACAATGCCCTTTTTCCTTCCAGGAAACTCACTCCAAAAAAGAAAAAAAATCTCAGCCTGCAAACTGGGGCCCGTGCTCTTCACCTGCCAACTGAGGAAGTTCCCCCTCGCCTGCATCCTCCAGGAAGCAGCTTCTCTCTCAACGTCAGACACAGTAAACAGTTTGGTTCTAACCTAGCCCAGCAGACAGGAGGCCGACAGAGGGAGGAACACAACCCAGACCGCCTTTTTTTTTTTTTTTCAGCACTGGGGATCGAACTCGGGACCTGTCACTTGCGAGGCAGGTGGCGGAACCACTGAGCTAAATCCCCGGCCCCTGGAGCGCCTATCTTGATGATGCCTCCAAGGCCACACAGAACCCCCAGCCCCAGCCCATGACGCCCCCCCCCCCAGCCTGCGCCTCCCTGAGTGCGTGCTTCCCCTGCCTCACAAGCCTCTGTACCCCTCTGACTGTCGGTCTTACCAGTTCCTTTCCTGTGACGGAAGCCAGAGAGCCTACAATGTGCCCTGGGTGGGCCGGGTGGAGAACACTTGCTCTCTTCAGGGGACCTCCTTGGGCCCTGTCTGGTGACACCCTATGTGTCACACACCACGCCATGTCTGAGGGCTCACTAGAGTCCTAGCTGGAGCCTCTTACAATGTTCCGCTCCTTATGAGTCCTCTGCCTGGGTCCCCAGAAGCTGAGGATGCACTGGTGAGAGGGGGCGGAGGAGGGACGGGGCGCAGGTGGCCCGGTCTGATCTTTTGGAAGTCTGGCGTTTTTCCTTCCAAATTCAGGCAGAGCCCCCCCCCCCCCCCAAGGACTCTCACGATGCAGCCCAGGCTGGTCCTAACTCGAGATGCTCCTGCTGAAACCTCCCCAGGGCTGGGGTCACAGGCGTGCGTCTCCACGCTTGGCCTGCCAGTGGTTAGCAGAGTCCTGGCTTCACATATTCTCAAGAGAAGCAGTTTCTCTCTGCCTTCCTCCTGCTGCCCTGTCTGAAGCAGAGGCAGCTCTCCAAGGAGCAGGGCCCTGTTTCCGGCAGGTAAGGCAGACAGGGAGTCTGCTCCCCCCAGCCCCCGAACCCGAGGAGTAGAAGGGGCATCCTCCCACCCAGCCTGCTGGCCTCCGCTCTGACCCTGCCGGCCCACAGGGCAGACCCTTCCGCACAGGCAGAGCAGCCCGACCCGGGTCTTTCCTGCAGACTGGAGGCGGAGTCTGAGCCTGCGTGTGCCCCAGGAGACGGGAAAGCGCTGCCCGGGGCTGTGGGCAGCCGCCAATTGGTGCTGCGACCCCTGATGGTTCTTTCCAGTCCACTAACCAGCACGGTGAGTGCGAGTGCGTGCAGTGGCCTGGACTGAGGTCAGAGCCTAATCACATCCACACGCCTTGCCCACGCGTGCTCAATGAGGGGAAAATGCAGAGGCGCTAGGTGGAGGCTGCTGCTGTTCTCGGAGCAAACACTACCACTCCGAAACGGGAAAGTGCCGCTAGGTAAGAAACCTGTCACCAACCCCACGCAGCACTGCTGTGAGCAGAGCCCTCCTCTCCTCGACTTTAAATCCAGCCCGGACTTAGTTTTCACGGGGCAAGGAGTGGCCTCCATTGGGATCCTCTGCCGCCTGTCCAGTTGCTGCCAGGCTGCAATGGCACAAGTTAAACATTACCATTCCAAAGGCACAAACAGCCGGATAGAAAGGAACAGGACCAAAGCAAGTCCAAAATCCAGCAGGGCAAACATTACGTCCCATAGTGGAAACCATAGCAGAATTAAACAAACCTTTTCAGGAACCAGAAGAGAAAGAGCACTCTCAATCCCACTTATGAGGCCAATATTATCCTGATACCAAAACAAATAATCACACTGGTAGAAAACTACAGACCCCTATTGATAATAAATATAAATGCAAAATCTTGAACAAATATTAGCAAAGCAAATTCATCGATATATAAAAAAGATAATGTATTGGTACCAAGAAATGGTTCCTCCGAGAAATGCAAGACAGTTAATATTTAAAATCAATCAATGACTCACCATAGAAACAGATTCAAAATGGAAGAACACAAAGGTGATCTCCATAGATGGAAAACAAGGGTTTGACAAAATTCGACAAATTCATGATAAAAATTCTCAGCAAACTAGAACTAGAAGAGGACTTCCTCAACCTGATAAGGGGCACTTATGAAAAACCAACAGCTAATGACAGTGTTAACAGTGAGCAAACAAACATTTTCCCAAAACAAATGTAATTACAGTATTATGTATCACAAACATATACTAATAGAATTTTTTTAATGGGCAAACGATTTAACCAGATACTTAACCAAAGATATATGAATCCCAGTAAGCACATAAAAAGATGTTCACCATCATTAGTCATCAGGGGAATGCATCTGGGAAAGGCCACAGTGGGATACCATTATATCTTCACTAGAACTGATAAAACTGAAAAGACTATTAGCATCAAGTGTTGGCAAGGACACGGTGTTAACTGAGACTCTCATATGCTGCCTGTGGGAATGTAAGAGGGTACACCACTTTGGGAAATGCTTTGACAGTGTCTTACAGAATTAAACAGACATTTACCGTACAAACCATAAGCTCACTCTTGGGAAAGTACCCACGATAACAAGCTGATGACATGCACAGAGAGAGCGAAGCCTGAATATTTACAGCAGTTCTGTCCCTAAGAGCTGACAGCTGTAATCAGCCCAAATGTCCACTAACTGGAGAACGCATAAACACACGGAGGCACGCAGACACAGTAATGATGGGCAGAGGACCGAAGACGGCAGGGACCGCAGGGCTGGGCGAAGAGAGAAGACTGGCTGTAAAGGGGTCAGGGGAAGGTTGGGCTGACGGAGCTGTCCTGTCCCTTGACTGTGGTAGTCACTGCTTGAGATCTACATCTGACAGATTCGCTGAATTTAAAAGAGAACACTGAACTTTACAAAGTCAGTGAGTGAGTGCTCGCTTTGGCAGCACATATACCAAGTCAGTGAGTGAGTGGTACTGCGTGTTGATTTATAGAGCTGACATTTCCCAAGGAGGGAAACTGCCTACCAACACCAGGATTTGGACAAAGCCCCTTTCTCCACCACCTACGGATGCCATGGTGCTCTGTAAGGAAAGGCAGTCCTCCTGGCCAAACCATTTCCCCCGCTGCTCTTTTCTCCAACATGAACACCACAGCTTTCAGTGTTCTTAGGGTTTTACCTAGTGGGCTTAACTGCACTGTTTCCAGAAACGATGTGGACCAAAAGCTCTGGGCCCGGGCCCTGCCGACACCCAAGCTGCCCTTCCTCCCTGCTCCTTGCTGCTCAGGACCTGAGGAGCGGGGCACTGGGTGGGCGGCTTGGGCTCGGCGCACACAGCTGGCCGGGCGACACTGCTATTGGCACTGATCCCTTGGGCTGGGCACTCACATCGCCTGACCCAGAGGTCCCTGGGGTCGCCCGGGGCTGTGCTAGACATTCTGTGTCTTCTTCACACAATCTATCTTTGTCTTCCCAGACTCTTGGCCAAGGTTTGTGAGTGTGTCCCTGGGACACAGTGTCCTAACGCACAATGGAGCCAGGAACCAGGGCATGTGATCTAAGGAGACTGATCACGTGGAGCCAGGACTGATCTTGGAACCAGGGCATGTGGTCTAAGGAGACTGATGTATGTGTGGCAAAATGGGTCAGAATCTTTGCTAGCCTGGGCAGCTCCCCTCTCCTGCAGGGCCGGGGGTGTGGGCTGTCCTTCCATGCCAGTGCCTGTACCCCAGGAGATTCCCTTTCCCCTCTCTGAGGACCTCTGCTTCTGCGCCCAGCATTAAGCTCCGGCCACACTTGCTAGGTCTCGTTACACATCAGTACTCTGGACACCTCCACTTCAGTTCTGCTGTTTCCTGTTGTGTCACTTGTTATCTACAAAACCCTAAACACCTATGAACACCCTTGAGCTTTGTTTTATAATGCCCGTCGGGTTAGTGTTCTGGTATGAGCGAAGTCTCCACCTGCCGTGGTCAGGGGGGTCCTGCTTGCCCTGTGACCCGCCCGTGCTGGGTTGTGCCATGAAGGGCTGCTCAGAGCCACGTGGGCCTTCTCTCGGCTGGTGCTATTCTTAATGCAATGGTGAGACTTGGAAACGGGCGGCGCAGGCAAAGGGCTGTCTGCAGCCCGGTGAACACCACCCTCAGAAGAGAAGATTTCCGGGGAGCAAATGCTCCCAGCTCAGAAGATGCCCACGTGGGCTTGTGACGTCTCCTTCTGACCACTTCCCAGAGGAGGGCCAGGCACCCTGAGGACACACTAGGGCCTGGCATACACAAGAGTTGTTTTGAATGAAAGAAGCCAGGAGAGAAACATGAGTTCTGCTCACTACCCAGAGAAGGCAGTGGACACAGCTGCGGGACCTCAGCTTCGCAGGCCACGTGCAGAGAGGGAGTCACAAGGACTGGACTCACAGTGCCCCTGCCACCCTCGCTTAGCCTCCCTGGGCTTTCCGTGGCTCTGAGACGGGGACAGAAACCCTCATCTTGCCAGCCCCCAGCTCAGAGGACTGGAGGGAGGCAGCAGTCACTGGAAGAGCACCGGGCACTCCCTGCATGGGCCTCCACGAGAGCCCCAAGGGGCCCTGTCCAGCTCAGTCCAGCACCACCACGTCTCCATTTCCACGCTCGTGAATACACTTCAGTTCTGCACAGGAAAACATTGCTTTCCTGGCAGGGCGCCACCCTCTCCGAACCTGATGTGAGTAACAATCCTGACCAGCTCCCATGCAGCTCCCACCATGCGCCAAATGAACCTCCAGTGGCCACCCGGAGTTCCACCCAGGAGCACACAGGGCTCAGCACACCTGCCCGAGTCAGGCGGTGGTGCTGGCACCCGCACTCAGGGCTCTGCACATGGCCGCAGGTGGCAATGCCAAGATGACTCTGGCCAGAGTGTGATGCCCAGCTCACTGCTGGCGGCACTCACCAGCTCCGGCCCGGAGCTCAAGGTCTCCTACAGTGGACCCAGTTATCCTCCAAGGGGAGCAGTCTGAAACCTGGGGGTGCCTGAAACTGCAGATGGTACCAATCCTACATATGAATTCTGCACAGTAGGGGATGGCAAAAGTAACTAAAAACAGAATATTAGCAATACACTACAAGAAAAGTTATGCTGACGTGGTCTCTTGAAATACCTTATTGGATTTTAACCTTTCCACTTAAAGGAAACTCTTTACAGTGTCTCACTGGCACATCTGGAGTGCCAACATCACAACTCTTCCCTCCGGAGCCGTTACCGGTAAACTAAGGGTTACCTGAGCACAGCCCTATGACACCCCAACAGTGATCTGGTCGCTACAGCAGCTGCTCACTGAGTAACAAGCGTGGATATCCCGGACAAAGGGCAGAGTTCATCACACTACTTATAACCATGTACACTCAAAACTCAGTGTTCATTTCTGGAATTTCCCGTTTAATATTTTACGACCTAGGTTGACCATTGGTAACTGAAGCCCAGAAAGTACAAGGATAGATAAGGAGGATTTGCTGTAAGGTGCCTAGGACAAATATTCCATGGTGGAAAATGGTAGATCATGGAGTTCTACAACATGACACACTATTATGGGCTCAACTTGGTTCCCCCAGAATTCACAGGTTGAAGTTCTAATTCCAGTACCTCCGAATGTACGTGTGTTTGGAGATAGGGTATTTTAAAAGGCAATTAAATTGAGGTCTTCAGGATGGGCCTCAATCCAATGTGACCCGGGAGTGTCCTTGCATGTGGAGGAAATCTGGACATCAAGCCCACGGGAAAGACCACACAGACAGGGAAGATGACAGCCACCTATACACCAAGGACAGAGGCCTCAGAAGAAAGCAACCTTGCCAACACTGATGACCTTGGGACTCTCAGCCTCTAGACAGGAAGCAATTCTGCTGTTCCCACCATTCAGTCTGTGGGACTTGTTATGGCAGCTCTAGGAGACTAACATGCTGACCGTGCAGCGCTGCAATGGCCTGGAAGACATTACCCCACGTAGGAGAAGGCAGACAGCTCACCTGTCATGGAGTTCCAGCCACATACCCAGAACAGCTAAAGCCACAGAACAAAGAGGGGACTGGCGGTGCCAGGGTCGGAGAGGTGGGACGAAATGGGTTCTCTTTTGGCATGAAAGTATATTCTGGATCTAGACAGGAAGCAGGGGCCAAACAACACTGTGAATGTACTAAATATAACCGAGTTCATCTTTAAATGAGTTTCACCTCAGTAACAGAATTCTAAAAATAAATAAATCTTTAAAAAGATACAGATAAAATGTATTATTAGAAAATGCCTCATTGACTGCCAAAGGGAAGGTATCTGTCCAGTGTGTCATAGAGAACAGGAAAGGGAGCAGAAATTTTGCTTACCCAGACCAGGACCTTATGATCTGACCCCAGCAGGGTCAGAATGGTGGGAAGGGCAGCCTTTTAGGCCCCCAGCTACTGGGAACCAGGGCTCGGCCTTTGGGGACTAGGGCAGGCAGAGGCTAGCCTGGGGCTTCACTCAGGAGTTTAGAATTCAAGAACTAATCCAGAAAAGGCGTCCTGTGTGTGTATGTGTGTGTGCACATGCATGTATAACTAGGCACTGAAGCAGGGCCTTTGCCCTGAGCTACATTGCCAGCCCTTTTAAATTTTATTTTGAGATGGAGTCTTGCTAAGTCACCAAGTTGCCCAGGCTGGAGTCAAACTTTCGACCCTGCTGCCTCAGGCCCGCAGAGTGCTAGAATCACCTGGCTTTAGACTTCCTCTATGTGCAAAGTTCACTTAACCAGAAAAGCAAATTTTATGCAAGCGCAAGGACCGGAGTTCGATCCCTGGTACCAAAAAAAAAGAAATGCAAATTTTTCAAGTATTACATTTGTACAAACTTATATCTTTAAAAGAAAAAAAAGTGCTTTAAGTGTCCTCAGTTATACAAAACACAGGAAAATAAATGCAAAAAAAAAAAACAAACCTCAAACTAAAAGGTAGCCATTTCCAAGATTAGTACATATTAGTTGTTTACATTTGCTGTCATTTTGTGTAACAAGGCAATAAGGCTGAGGACACACTCTAAGAACATTATGTTTTTTACTCTTCTGATTAAAGGTCAACTGCCGAAGTATACATATTAAGCCACAGAATGACCATTTAAAAACATGGAATATAGTACATTTTTTACTTTCCACAGCTGGGGTCACCAAGACAGGGCTCTAAGCACCTGAGCTGGTGTCCAGTGACAGCTGGGCCATCTGGACAGGGTGCAGGGTCCAGACCACACCCAGGTGGCGGCTGTGCTTGGGACCACACATTTGCTAAGTTTGTCTTTAATTCTGAACATAATCCTGCAAGGAGAAAACAGGAGTGAGAGAAATCTGAAATATTTTCTCTCTCTGTACAATATTTCACAGGTGGTGGCCTGTTGGCCTCTGCGTCCCCAGTTTTGTGACTCTGTTGCCCACTGTATGCATTGTTCTCCTTCCCAAATTCACTTACTCTTGTTCATGATGGCTTGATTACAGGCCTAAAATTAAAAATCCAAAATCCTAATGCAAGCTTCACTCTTTAAAGTAATTTGTGTTCAAATTGGAGTTCAAAAAAGGAGATTTGAGAAGAAAAGAAATACTGTAGTCCTTTAGACATTATGATGAAGAACAGGGCATAGACTTGCAAAAGGGATTAGTCAGGATTTTAAAGGCTGGTCCAGTTAACCTACCTGCCAATGTTCACAGTTTTCATTTGTGTATTTAACTACTGGCAGTCAAGGCAAACCCTATAAAGATGACAGCCCTGCTGTTTCGCAACTGGGCAATGCATTCTGAAACACAGCTACAGGTATCCAGGCAGCAAAGGGATCCTCAAAACCCTCTCTGCAGAAGGTGGCTTCTCAGCACTGACTTCCATGAACTAGTTCTCAAAATACCTGGGAATAATAAAGGAGCCAGTGGTCATGCTTCTGCCATAAGAAGACTGAGGATGGCACTTACCTGTGGCTGAGCACCCCGAGGGGCGTGCACGCCCTGGTGCCCTCGTACCCTCCAACCTTGCTGACTGCTCTGACAGCCTGTTACACAGACACGCTGAATGCCATCTCGGTGGCCATCTCCCCTGTGTGCTTGCCGCTGCTCCTCACATGGCCAGGGGCCTCTCCAAGATGCATGTAAGACTGTGCTGCTGCCTATTCCCGGCTGTGGAGTTCTGGTGGGCAGACACTCAGAAGACCCTGACCTCATACAGTTCCTGCCCATGGGGAGCTTAGGCTAGGTTTAGTGACTCTCTTCAAACACACAGAATACACAGGAAGTGACAGGATGTTACTTCTGAGGTTAGGTTATAAAAAGTCCGCGGCTTCTCTTGGGGGAGCTCCTTTGCTTTCTCTCTGAGATTCCTGGCTTTGAGGGAGCCTGCTGCCATCTGGTGGCCTCTCTATGGAGATACCCATGTGCAGAGAAACTGAGGTCTCTACCCATAGCTGGAATGGACCCCAGGCCTGCCAACTGTCAGGTGGGTCCACACCACCCAGAGTCAAGCCTGGATATGACTACACTTTGGTACTGTACTCAGTACCCTGAGTACACCTGTGAGAGACTTCAGGCCAGAGTCATCAGCTAAGAAGCTCTTGAATCCTGACCCACAGAATTGTGGGTAATGGTTGTTCACAGCCACTAATCCTGTGAGAAATTTGTTGCTTAGCAGTAGTCAACAAATTCAGGAAGGCTGAGTCTAAATTTTCCATGCAAGTCACAAAGGACAGTCACAGGTCAGCCTACACTCTCTGGTCACATCTGAGCCATGCCACACACTGCTCTGTGGCATAGTCTGTCTATTTTGCTCACAAGGTTGCTGCTTTCTTCAGAACCCTCTACATCCTGCTTGGTAAAATCCTCCTAGTCTTGCAAGGTTTCCAGCTTGCTTCAAGCATCATTTCCCTGAATCCAGGGCACCCTTGTGCCCCTTACCGGGTCCCTGGGGTCTGTCTCCCCAGGTGGCGGAGGGCCCAGGCCCCAGCCAGTTGTGTTCAACTTTCAACTCCATGATCTGAGGTGTGGTGGGTATGGAGTAAATGTCTGCCCAGAAAGAAGCTGTTTGCAAGCTGCCAGCCCAAAAGACTCCACTTTGAACATGTTAATGTCTATTTTCATCAAGGACATTGCTCATCTAACCATACCATGACCCTAACATCAGGGCAGCAAGCTGCATTGCTGCACCTTTGCACAGGCTTCTCTCACGTTCTGTCAACTGTTCTAATAGTATCTTCACAGCACAGGGACCTAGGGCAGAACTCCATTTGCAGTTGGCTGTTGCATCCTTAGTCTGCTTAAGTCTGGAACAATTCCTTAGTCTTTCTTTGATTCACGATCTTTTTAAAGATTTTTCAGGCCATTTCTTTCACTGAATGTCTCTCAGTTTGGTTTTGTCTGATGTTGCCTCCTGGTTAGGTTCAGGCTGTGCATTCTTACCCCGTCACATGGCACATTGTTTCCATCTGTCCCATTACTGATGTGCACTCTGATCACTCTACGGTGGCCCAGCAATGATGGTACAGTGTCTTTCCCCTCCTTACAACTGATAATACTTTGTGAGGAGGTCCTTAAAAATTATGCAAATACCTCATTCATCAAACTTGTCTCTTATTCATTTCCTCATTTCTATCTGTAAGGACCTACGGTTTCCTATTCTATCCAATGCTATCATTTCTTTCAATGCTCAGACTGTTTAATTCTGACAGACAGACCTCATTCTGGGACTTCTCTCGCTTTTTGCCTCCAGATGCTCTAGCTTACCTTAGACTTTTGTGGCCTAGCCCTGGGATCAGCCACTTTCCCAGGAAACTTAGTTCCTCTTAGTGGAAAATGGTACTTAGAAGCCAAGATCTGGTGTGAGCTGTGGTCACTGCTATTGAGGTATGTCTAATCTTCCTCCTACCTCAGAGAAATACACAATTGTACTCATACGTGTTTACACCTATAATTACATCTGTAACTGTAGTACTGAAAACTAGGAGTTTATACCAATATACTAAACCTAATCCACATTGCAGGACCCCTTCATTTTCTACATTTCTCTGTCCACCTCCCTCCTTCGGCAGTAGGAAGCCCGGCTCCCATTAGCCTTACTGCGGCTAACTCATCTGACTGATCTTTCTATGTGCAACTTGTTTCCCATCCCAGCCACCTCTAAGTCCCCTGCTCAGGCTCTGAGTCTCCACAAAAGGATGACTGTCCTGCACAGAGGGCTTACTCACCCGCCCAGGCTCAACTCTCCAGGTCAGGCTCCAGAGAAGAGTTAGCGATTTCCTGCCTTTATGGGAGGAGCTACAAAACCACCTGCCTGGGCACATGTGTAAGGGGTGGGGGCATCTGTGGTCACTCATGCACACACACCAGGGTCCTTCTGTCTCACTGCTAGCCTGAGACTTCTGTTCTCAAGGTTCCCTCATGAGGAGAATGGCTCCTGAAGTTCCAGTCATACTGTCACATCCAAAGGAGCAAGGAAGGGCAGGGTGAGGAATCAGGCCCTGCTTTCAGTCAAAGTAGGCTCCTTCCCGCACCTCTCTGGATAGCCCATATGTCTCTGTCCCCATGTCAGGCTCCACTTACACACGAGAAAAAACTGGGTGGGAAGTAAGAGGGAACAGATACTTAGCGGCAACTACCACTGTTTGCCACTCCTACCTCTTACACTAACCGACCAGTGCTCTATGCCCACAGGAGCTGAAGACCTCTAGAGACACTCTAGAGACTCTGAAGACCCTCTAGAAGCGGTTGGCATCCTCACCTGTTTCTAGGTTTCTGAAGCCCCAAGGGTTGTGACCCTGAGGTCCTAGAAACTCTTCAGAGGCTTAACTGGATCTCCGACAACATATCACTACTGCTTTGTTCAACTATGGCTGTTAGAAAATGCTACAACCCCCTCCTCCCCCACGCTGAGTCTCCAAGGACCCCACCTCATCCCTGCTGGGCCTTCACCTTGTGAAAATCCAGTGCCAGCACAACTTCAAGCGCCAGCCCCAAACACCGTGTGGTTAAAGTGAGAAGGTGCAAAGTGCAACGACAGCAGTCCCGGCTCCCTGCCAATCCAAAGGGAAGGGAGGAAAAGGGAAAAATTAACTGTGGGAGGTGAGCTCAGAGATCAGCAAACAAAAACCACCCTGTGGAAGTGGGAAGATGCATTCTGCACGATCCCCCAGCCGCAAGCCTTAGCCATACAGCCCAGGTGAATTCATATGAATCAACCCTATTTGAGGCAAGAACAGTGGAAAGGGCTGCTACTTAACACACAGATATCACCAAAGTTTTTCTATTTATAAACTGTTACTGCAGTGCAATTTCATGATACTCCAATAGCTTCAGGTCACAGCTGTCTGGTGTGATTCCTGCTAGCAGAACCACTGTGGTGCACGCACAAGGACACTTTTAAGGCAGATGCATCTCACTTCACAGGCAGGAAGCCTTGGACCCTTTCAGCTGTGTGCCTGCGTTTGAGGCATTCTATCACTCTGAATCTTGATCACAGCACTGAAAAATGGGGCAAATAAAGCCTTCCTCAAGCTCTGCTAACACATTCCAGACCACAGGTGAGATAAATGACTGTTAGTAGCCTTCTGGGAGAAGGGAAATCATACAGTGACAGGACTAAATAATACAATGTACGACAGACCTAATAGTGCCTGGCATACAACTATGCCCAATAAATGTTAACCCCTTTTACCTTATTCACCCATATACAAATGCAAATGCTAGTTATCTGGCATGGTTCTTTCAAAGAAATTTCACTTTTTATGCCCAGGAAAACATTTTGTGTAAGCCTTTCTCCGCACTAATAAACATGGTATACCAGAAGTGACACAGCATCCTCATGGTCCGAGCAGCATTATCCGCAGTAGCCGAGATGGCAGCCACCCAAGGAACTCCTGCTACAACATGATGAACCTCGAGAACATTCTGCCAAGTGAAATAAGCCAGTTACAAAAGGGCAAATACTGTGCGATTCTACCTAATGAGAATCTAGAAGGGTCAGATTCACAGGGACAGAAAAAGAATGGTAGTCAGCAGGGGCTGGGAGAGAGGGGAATGAGGAGGTACTGCACAGAGTTCCCGTTCTGCGATAAGAAACAGTTCTGGAAATGGATAATGGTGATACTGGTACAATGACTTTTAAAAATGGTTAACTGGTAAGTTTTATGTTGTATATATTTTTCCACAACTAGAAATTTAAAAAGCTTTAAAAATAATATAACCTTTAAGCTTTTCATAAAAATGCAAGGTCATCGTACTGATTCATATGGACTGTTGTGATGGATTTATGTAGTTTGGTGCTCACAGGTGAAGCCATAGGACACTTCAGGACATATTCTAGAACTTGTTTCTTGGACAAATATCTGGGATTTATTAGAGTACGGCTGCCAAGGGAAAAAATGGAACTTGATTGTGGGGGGCAGTAATGGGAATTGAACCCATGCTAAGTACTGTTCTACCACACAGGCCAGGCAAGTGTTCTACCACTGAGCTACAGCCCCACCCCTTTTTATTTACGTATGTATGTATGTATGCAAATTTTGAGACAGGGTCTTGCTAAGTTGCCCAGGCTGGCCCCAGCTGGAACTACAGGTGTGTGCCACTATGCCCAGTGAATCTGATATCTTTTACCATTTAATATCTGCTAACATCATCAGCTAACCACAGGATGTTACAACTGGAAGAAACTAGAAATTACATGTGAAAGTTGAAGACAGTGAAAACTTGAAATGATTTTCCTGAGCTCACACAGATAGCAATCACAAGAAGAGTGGGGAAGATAAATCCGACTGATTAGCTGGCTCTAGGATCCTGGGACAGGGCAGCACAATGGGCTGAGCGCTTCAGAAGTTCTAGCCTCTGACCCGCATTATCTAATATGTCGCCACCAGGGGGCAGCAGGTGTATTATTCTGGCATTTTAAAACTCCGATAACAAAGGCCCAATGCATTTCCACCATCCTTTCTCCCAACCCTCAAATATAAATGTGCACATAAATGACTTTATGAAAATAATTTCAATTAGCATAAAGCTGAAAGAAGATCCATAAATAACTTTTTAAACAAAACGAAGCCTTGGGTGTTATGGTGATCAACCTGAATAATCTTTCACTATTTCTTTTTTCTAACCCTACGCGATGTAATTAATTTAAACCGAAAATGACTCGGGCGTAGAAACCCATCCTATTTCTTAACTCTTTGAACCAGATCCTCCCAGCTTTTGGCTTCTGAAGTTTCAAGCCATAACCACCTCAGATGCCCATCTGGCCATATGTTCAATCTTCCTTCATCAGCTCAGTTTTTTCCTTCCAACATCCGTCCCTGTGTTAGAAAGGAAGATCTATCCATAGAACTAACCCTCCAGCAACCTTTCAGATGTGAAAGAGGGAAAATCAAGTCACAGGGCAAACTTCCATGCCACCGTTCTTCCTAGCAGACCATAGAGCTTTCTACTCTCTGGCTTTTAAATGGTGCCAGCGATGGGAAGCTCCACCCACAGCAGCTAACAGGAGGCGTGAAGTACAGACAGGGCCTCCCTCAGCAATGACCTTGTACACCAGGGGAGTCTACAGTTTCACCTCACAGGAGGAGTGAGCAAGGACAAACATTAACAGTGCACTTTGGTAACAATCCCAGATCGACTCCATGACTTGAATCAACAGTGACCAGAGCCCACAGTTCCTAGGTCACCCTAGGAGAGAGGCTCTGGACCTTCATTTTACAAGGGAAATATCAGGGCCGGGGATTTAGCTCAGTGGTTCTGGCACCTGCTGAGCAAGCACAAGGTCCTGAGTTCGATCCCCGGTACCAACAAACAAGCAAACAAAAACAAGGGAAATGTCAAACAGTCTCCTTCCTCACCATGCCTTTATAAGGAGAAAGGCAGTTAGACAAAAGCTCTGACTTCTATTTCAGAAATACAGAGATTTTTTTCAAACTACAAGTGTTCACTATAGTTTAAAGGTGTTCAAAGAAATTACTCTCCACTTGCACCCAACTCGCTCACAGGTAATTAATTACACATTCATCAACCTAACCTAGCATAAAACCAACAGCAAAAGCAAACATGCACTATTGGTTAATAATGGTAAAATGGGAATGAGACACAAGATGCATATTATGAATATAAACAGGTCACTGCAAAAGCTATCTTGTATCCAGGTATTATCATTCTGTAATCCTTAGCCAAATATAATCTCTCAATGAGATTTTGAAAAACTCCTAACATTCTGGTTTTATTTTCCAGTACAGAATATTTGCCATATCTCACTGTAGAAAATCATCAGAAAACCAGGAATATTTAACTTTATAGCAAGTATATAAAATAAATTTAATTAGTAGCTTATTCAGAAGTTATTGAAAATAATTTTTTATAATATCAAAAACCTGAAATCAGATAACTTAAAAAAAACAAAAATACTCACAAAACCCACGTGTATCTATTAGGATGGCTTTGAGGGGAAAATCTGATAATATGAAGTGCTAACAAGGATGTGGAGCCACTGGAACTTTCCTACACTGCAGTGGGAATAGAAAGCTGTGGAGCCACTCTGGAAAGTTTTCTATAAAATTAAGTCCAGTATTGTCTTATAAAAGCACACAGGCATTTACACTATGACCTGGTAACTGTGCTCCTAGAGACCCACTGAGAAAGTTGAAACTCTTCTTCACACAAAAGCCCATGGACAAATTTTTACAGCAGCTCTATTCATAATTACCCAAAACATTAAACAACCCAAATGTCCTTCCACTGTGAGTGGACACACACTGTGGTATGTCCAATAATGGCAATGAGAGAGGACGCATACACAGAGGGATCTCAACGGCAATAACCAACAGGAACCAGTCTCGATGGTCACATGCAATATCATTCCATCTATATGACATTCTGGAAAAAGCAAGACTTACAAGGATGGAGGGCAAATCAATGGTTGCCAGGGAGGGTTTGATCACAGGGCAGAATGAGAGTTTTTTGGTCTGGTTTTCTGGGTTTTGGTGATAGAACTGCTGTCTGAATTTTGATGATGGATACAAGAATCTACACATTGTAAAACTCACATACCTGTATAAAAAGTCAATTTTACTATATATGAATGTAAATAATTAATAAAACCATGAGAACATGCAACTACTCTAAAATAGAAATAAAGATGGAAGAATAAGAGCCTTCTGAGTTAAATTAAATTAATGCCTGGCATACATTATTAAGAGACTTAAGGGTGTATAAAGCAAGTACAATGAAAGGGTTTTTAAAAATTCCAAATGGAATAAACCAGCTGCACAGAGAAAACTGAGGAAATGTGAATATAGTATTAGACGATGTATGGAATTTTGTTCATTAATGTTAGAAGGATTTCAGTTACGTAAGAAAATAAACTTTCAAACAAAAATTTATACTATAGATTGGGAGGTGAAATGACATGACTTCAAAATTCTGCAGAAGCAAACAAAACCCCAAAATATAGCAGCAGGAGAGCAAATGGAGGAGTGGGCAAAGCTCGCGTGCTGCACTGGTTTCCGATGCTGGGGGCTGCACATGAAGGTTTGGCAAGGTTCTTAATAAATTCTGAAAGAGGGGCTTGAGATCACCCTAGATTACCTGGAAGGGGCCCAAATCCAATGGCTAATGTCCTTATGGAGAGGAGGTGCCATGTGAAGACAGCAAGCTGCACTGTTGCAGCCATAAGCCAAGGACCATCAGGAGCCAGGGGAGGCCAGGAAGGTGAGGAAGGATTTCCCCATCAGCTGCCAGAGGGAGCACAGCCCTGCTGCCACTGGATGTCTCATTCTGAGCCCCTGTGAACTGTGAGAGAATACGTTTCTGGTGTTTTAACCCTCCTGGTTCATGGTAATTTGTGATGGAAGCCCTATAAAACCAGTACAGTACCAAGTAACTGTCCTCTGTACCAGGTCAGGGTAGCCACGGTCTCACATTCCACATGTTATCATGCCAAGGTTACTTAAGAGACAGAGATGTGCTATGGAAAGCCATGGGCTCTCTACCTACATGCCTGACAGGTAAAATGCTCTCAACGTAGGAAAACGTCTTTTCATCCTGCCTAAAAAATTTCACCTGTTGACCCAGACAGTTTCAGGACTAAAGGAAATACCTATAAGGACTGGACTCTAGTGGACTGAGCTGGCTCCCGAGGGCTTATGGGCTGACAATTCTGGTGCTGCCATGCACACACACGTGTACAGGTTCACGAGTGGCAGAGAGCAGGAGCCAGGCTCCTCATGGATGGACTGCAAGGCGACAGACAAGCTGGCCAGCACTGGCTTGTGGCCCCTAACACCATCCCAACAAAAGCCAGGGCCCTTTAGGAAATGACTGATTTTAAGACCAATGCTGAGATTGTACCAGGTGAATCCAGAGCACTGTGGTAGCGCCAGAAAGGAAGAGAATGTTCAAAACCGACTACATAAGCGACCTGTCCAGTACTTGGCATGGCACAGGGCCATGGGAGCCACATGAAAGAGCTCCAGTGGCCAAGGTAGGAGCAATGTAAGGGACAAAATAAGTAAGGTAGCACTAAATTATAACTAAAGCACTCAATAAACAGTCCTGAACCCATAATTAAATAAATGTGAGGGATTAGAGAAACCTCCTGCACAGGAGAATTCCAAATAATTTGTGAGGATACTTCACCCTCAAGGCAGGGCGGCATAACTCCTCCCTGAAGTTATCCAACTTATTAGTGAATAACTAATTGTGCCAGTCTGCTGGGAACTTGGATTTTTGGAGAGGGAGAGGTATGGATATAAGAAATAGAATAAGCCTGGCATGGTGGCACACACCTGAAATCCTAACACTTGGGAGGCTGAGGCAGGAGGATCACAAGTTTAGGGCCAGCCCTGACTACACTGCAAGACCATGTCTCAAAAAAAGAAACATAATGCCAGGGATTTAGCTCAGTGCCACTACACTTGCCTCGCAAGTGCAATGTCCTGAGTTAGATCCCTGGTACCACACACACACAAAAAAAAAAAAAAAAGGAAAAGAAAAGAAACCAAATAGACAAATAGACTTGGAAGTTATTGATATGAATGATCTAACCCTGAACACTGTTTCTCCCTATCTCTGACTACTGAAATGGTTTGAAACAACCATTAACCCAATAGCAATGAGCACCACTAAGATCCAGGTTGTGGTCTCTAAGTATCGCTTTCCATTTTAAACCAACCAACCAATCAACCAACCAACCAAGGCTCTTTGGAAAAATGGCTGATTCCAGGTCTGGGGAAGTAAATCTGACCAAGACTTCTTCTTGCAGTTGGAATAAACTAACACTTACCATGACCAGAGGAACCTTTCTGCTTCCCTCCCTCCCCAGGCCCGTCTCCTCCCTGTAATTCTTCTACCCTACTCTTCAAATCTGTGGTAGGCAGAATGGGCCCCAAAGATCTCCATGTCCTACTTTGCAAAATTCATGAATATGTTACCTTACACGGCAAAAGGGCTGCAGATGTGACTGAAATTAATGACCTTGAGATGTGGGGTTTATCCTAGGTTATCCAAGCCAGCCTGATCTAATCACATGAATCCTGGGAACTAGAACTTTTCCTAGCTTCTAACAGGGTCAGAGAGAGGCTATGTTGCTACCTTTGAAAGTGGAGAACGAAGAGGCCAATGAGTCTGGGGCAGTCTTTAGGAGATGGGTAAGGCAAGAAAACAGATTCTGCCTAGAGAAATATCCTCAATTTTTGAAACAAAAAGATCAAAATCACCCACCTAGTAAGGGGCGAAGCCAGCACTAGACACCAGGCATCTGACTCAGGTGCTGGTGACCTTAACCATGACACTAGGGTCCGTCTCCTACCTAAAAAATGGGACATCCAGACCTTGGCTTTATTAACACCATACTCCTAGTGTTCAGCACAGAACTGCTTAAGAAATAGGTAGTAAGTATGAGCAAGTGAGACAAAGATGGCCCCTCTTCCTCATTCTTTCTTTTGTAAACTTTTTTTAATTATGAAAAGCAGAACACACATAAAACCAAAGTAATGATATAATAAATGATTCCTCAAATATCCGACTCCCAACTTTGACACATCAGCATCGACCTCATGTTAATGTCAACATTAATTAATTTGGTATTATATTATCTGGTTGAAATAGTCCTCCTTCAATAGTCTTTTTCCCCCCCCCAGATTCACATGTTCCCAGCTGCTACCGTCTGGATGTCCTATGTCCCCAAAGTTTCAGGTGTTAAAGAGTCGGCCCTCAGGGTGGCGTTACTCCTCAGGGGGTGGGAGATGACGGAACCCATAGACAAGATGGGACCTTACAGGAGACCCTCAGTTCCCTGGAAGAATGTCCTCGAAGGGGATTGCGGGACTCTGGCCTCTTCCCCTCTACTCCATGGCCCCTGCCACTGCCATCAGAACACGGAACAGAGGTGCAGAGCAATGGGTCCATCTCGTCTTGGACTGGAAGCTCCGGAACTGGGAGCCCAAATGATTTTTCTTTTATAAGTAAATTATCTCAGGCATTTCACTACAGTGACATGAAACTGAGTATCACATACTTCTAACAACATGTTCATTTACCTGTGTTAACACATTTTTTAAAATACTGAAATGGGCAGTTCTTTCAAAGCAAAATACAAAACAAACCATCAAAGGGAGACTGATATTTTTTACTACACACATCTTAAAGTTTCTATAGAGCACAAAAACTAAAAGTACATACCAAAAAATAGGGGGAAAATAGCTGCAATGTATCTGACTGAAGATTAGTATTCTTAATGTATTCTTATAAATAAGACCACAGACCAATAGAAAAATGGGTGAAGGGATGTGAACATAATTTCTCCCTACTGTTTTTACATGACAAAAAGACACTTCCATTTGTCTCTGTCAGCATACTTACTGGCTCTGGGCTCTAGAATTTAGGAGTCTCAAACATTTTAGAAAAGAGGAAAACTATTCTCACCTGTAAATCTGTTCAAGAACATGTTGCCCTGGAATCCAGCAGCATAGTGAGGCTGAGAGTCTTAAAAGCGTTTAGCTTCAGAATCCTTGCACAGGACACAGGTGATATGTATGTCGACTTCAGCCAGAGACCAGAAAAACCAAATGCCCAGCTCTCAGTTCTGCTGGGGAGTGCGATGAGAAGTGAAAAATGAAACTGAGTGTTTAAGAGGGGCTTAAAACTAAAATCAAATGACCCAGTCCCTCTTGGAAGGCAATCTCAAACCCTGGGTTTTGAACCATGGAAAGAAACTATTTCCATTCTGTGTAAATGTGGCCCTCCAGCCCAAGGGACCACGAATGCCTCTACTAGACTTTCCCACTGACCTAGAGGGAGGGTTCAAAGTTCTCTACCTCCTTGAAAAGTAAGTTATATTCTCTCCTACAAATAAGGAAAGAGAAGAAGAGAACGAATAAAGTGTATTTTCAGTCATCAGGCAAAGTATATTGTAGCAAAGTTGAACTTCCTAGATGACGATCTCTGTTTTTTCAAGTTGATACATTTAAATTCTTAAAAATTCAAGCCACTTTGGGAGTAGACTTGCCAAATACTGTGATCATGAACCTAATTAAGCCTTTAGATCTAATCTCCAAGATCTAATCTCTAATCTCTCTTTATAAGAAACATAGGGGATGACAACAGAGCAACCTAAATCATACTACACAGAAAGCACCAAATGAATCAGAATGTGAGGCTTCTCCAGCTAAAGTCCCTTACCATTTTCTCTTTAATTAAAGCTTTTTCTTGCAGATTTGTGCTTTAGTTTTACTTTCCATTTCAACTAAAGGACCCACACTACCCAGAGACACTAGTGCAAAACATTTCTGTACAGAAGTCCACCAACTAGGAATTAATCTAACTTTGTAAACAGCTTTTAAAAGGCAAATTGCCTGCCTTGGAGCAGAGCGGTCTGCTTATTCAGAACTTCGGCTTCTTCTGAGCGCACTTTCTTCGAAAGGAGGCCACGGCGCAGGACAGCGCTCTTCATATTAGCGCTTCAGTTCGCTGAATGGGGCCAGGCAGGTCTTCAGTTACAGAAAAATGTGCATAAGCACCTGTGTGTTTAGATCTACCCTTTATATAGGTCAGTACTTAGAAATGTCTAGTTTTTAATTCATGATTTCTCCACGGGACACTTGGAAGTGAATAACCTGCTCCTTAGAAGATTTGGCTGCAAGTTTGTTAAATTCTGTTTTCACTTCAATACTAATAAACTAAGCTTAGAGTCAAGAAGCTGTGTTCAGCAAATATCTCTGTCGGGTTTTGAGTGCGACCCTGGCGTCGTCCTACGACAGTGGGGTAAAGCGGCAATGATAACCATACTGCAATCGAGGCAGTTGGAGAAATGGCTCCAAAAATTCACGTTTCCTAAGGGCGCCAAAGAACTCTAACACCAGAAACTCACTAATGCAGGAGTTTTTCGATTGCCTTTGCAGGTTTTGGTTTCCTCACAGATAAAATTAAAATGAAATAAAATTAAAAGCAGAAGCTCCTTCTAGTTAGGCTCCTTTTACCGCTACCTTCTGAGGGGTCTTCCTTTTTCACTAGGAGCCCAGGTGGGCGCCAGCCACTTTCAATGGCCTTGACGGTCCTGCGCGGCCTTCCGGGATCAAACGCGTCCTCTGACCGAGGCTTCCGGGGTCGAATGTGCCCTCCCGCCGGGGGTTTCGGGGATCAAACGCGTCCTCCCACCGAGGGTTCCGGGTCGGCCGCGTCCTCCTGTAGGGGGTCCCCGCCCTCCTGCCAGGAGTTCCCCGTCCCCAGGAACGCCCAAAGATTCCTACCCCGCTGCCCAGCTCAGGCGGCAGGGGCGGAGCGCAGCGCCAGGATCCTAGTGCCCGCCCGCGCCCAGCGCCTCACCTGCTGCAGTCAGGGCTAGCGGGAGCGGCCGTGGAGCGGAAATGCCCCGCAGGGCCGGCGCCGCACCCAGGCCGCCCCGGGCGGCGCCCCCTGCAGGCGGGACGCGGTAATGCATGGACCGCTCAGGGCGCGGGTCCCCGGCACCTGCGCGTGCACCTGACCCGCGCGGAGAGGGCGGAATCACGCGGATTCTTCGCCCGGGCCCCCGCTGAGGGCGTTGGGCCCAAGCAGGTCCGCGTCCCGCCGCAGACACGCACTCCACACCCCCGGCACGCGTGCTCGGCCGTGAGCCCGTGTTAGACCCGGGAGACTGGCCGCATCAAGCAGACTGACCGACGCCTCCGCAAACTCGGGACATGCCAAGCGCCACCGCTCAGGAAGCCCTGCGAGGATTCCCGTGTCACGGCACACGCATCACCAGGGCCTCACACCTGCACCCCACGTGCATACCGGGCACAACCAGTCATGTGGTCACGCTCCACCCTCACCGATTCTCCCCTTTAAATGGGAAGGGGAACCCGAGATGGGGAAGGGGAGGGAAGGAAAGGAAAAAGAATTTAAAGAAGAAAAAAAAAAGAATTGAAGGAAAAAAAAATGGAAATCAAGCTTTTATAAGTGGGGAGGGGAAGAAGAATTGGAGGGGGAAGGGGACAAAAAATAAGATGTGTTATGTACATGTAGAAATCCTGCACGATGAATGTGGTCATTGTGTACTGCAAACATGTACTAATGAAGAAAAAGAAAACTTGTTTGGAGCAATGTAGGGGATGATTTTCAACTGTCCCCTGGCTCCGGGACTAAATCGGAGCTCCAGAAGTCTCATGTACATGGACTGCCGGAATTTTTTTTATGATCTAGTTTTTAATTCAGACATTTCCATGTTGACTTGGTTATGTTTCGAACAGATGTGCAATTCCTGAAGAAATCGAAAAGATCAGATTCATCAACCACCAGCTTTGATAGAGTTCTTTCTTGTCTTGGGCTTGTGATTAAATTAAAATGTACAGCAAGCTTGTCTAGCACATATTTTTATCATTAATATTTTAAAGGGTAGCAGTAATTAGCCTTTCAAAGGAAAAAAGTGCTTCTATTTTTATTGCAATTTTTCTTTTCTGAGGAAAGATGATCATGTCAGCACAGAAGTCGAACAGATGAGTCAGTAATTCTTCTGGGCTTGGTAGTGCACCCCTGTAACTCCAGCACTTCTACATAGTGAGTTCAAGGCCAGCCTGAACTACACAGACCCTGTCTCAAAACAAACAAAATTTCTTCTGATAAAGGAAAATGAAAGGCAGTGGTCAGGTGAGTCTGGGAAAGTTCACTCCAGCTCTGTGAGATGAAGTCTTCAGTTTAACTGTCAAAAAAGAAAATAGCTCAGTTTTAAGTACAGTGATAACCTCGGTTTATGAACTTAATATGTTCCATGATTCTGAGGAAGATGACCAAGGTCATATTTGTCAACTAATACGGAGTTGATGGAAGGAAGCAATTTTGCCAAAAGCTTTTGTTTGCAAACCTAATTGTTTGTGAACCGAGGCATTGCTCAGTCATTTGGGGAATGTGCTCTCAATCCAGCACCATCTGGGTATTGAAGAAAGAAAGCACTCTCGGGCCGTGCACAGGCCTAAGTCAGTGACTATCTGGGTGGGACACAGTATGGAGCGCTGTAACAAATGTGAGCTCTGGCTCCAGATTGAGAACCAGGGTCTGCTGAGGATTTACTTCTGTTTCTTACACATGAATGCACGTGTGAGTCAACGGAGGATCTCGTTTCACAATGCAGGTTCTGGTTTGACTAGCCAAGAAGAGGGTCTAAGATTTTACAGGTTCGGAGCACTTGGTGAAGATTTACTTACCTATGGACCCAGTGTGAAGACAGCTGCTTAGCAAGGGCAAGCATGGGGAACACCTGATAAAAAAAGCACGGGCTGGAGCTGGTGGCTCAGTACCTGTAATTTCAGGTACCCCAGGAGGCTGAGGCAGGAATGTCAGAAGTCTGAGCCCCTCCAGGGCAACTTAGTGAGAAGACCCTGTCCCGAGCGGAAGATGTAGCTTGTAGTATTGCCATTGCATAGTGTGTGGGAGGGCCTGGTTTCAAGCCCCAGTATGGGTGGGGGGACCACGGAATTTCTCAAGGAAATAGTCAGTCTAGGTAAATCCTTGGCTTTCCAGTTTGGGGTTGGAGGGCTGCCCCTGGCAAGCCATCTGCCCTGGAGGATTCTGGGAACTGGGCTGACTCTCCAAGTCTGTTAGGTTGTGTACGGGACAGCTGAGTCATTCCCTGCAAAGAATTCTCACCGTTGAGCTGTTTTCTTGCTTATTCTGGTCCATTTTATAACCTGCCACTCCCTTCAGGCCACCATCAAAGCGCCATACAAAGAAAGCACCACAAACAGTTTGCTTTTCAACGCCAACGATTAAAATGAGCAAATTGGGACTGGCTGTGTGGCTCAGCATAGAGCACTTGCTTAGCACTCAAAAAACAAAGAACACTATCCCGTGTCTTTATCTAGAATTACCCTGTTTGACTATTTTGTTACCTAACTTCTGGCAAGCTCTACTGTCTTAGACCGTTTCTTGCTGTTTAACTGAAGACCTGAGACTGGGTAATTTATGAGAAACAGAAATTTCTTTCTCAAAGTCCTGGAGCCTGGGGGCTCTGAGAGGGCACCGTGGCAGGTTTTGGTGTCTGGTGAGGTGGCACTTTGGATGCTGTCTCCTGTGGCAGAATAGAGAATGAACAAAGAGGACACAGGCTCACAAGAGCCTCTGTAAGCATCAAACCTGCCGGTGAGGATGGAGCCCTGACCCCTGCCGGCCTAATCACTTGGGGGTGGGGATTGGGGATTGAACCTAGGGCCTCCACACTGAGCAACATGCCTACTCCCCCCCCTTTTGTTTTACATTTTGAGACAGGGTCTTGCTAAGTCACTAAGTTCTCTGGGCTGGATGCCCACTTTCTCAATCCTCCTGCCTCAGCCTCCCAGAGTGATGGGATTCCAGTCACATGACCCCTTGCCCAGCTGACCTAATCACTTCTTAATGCCCCATCTCCCAACACCACTACCCTGGCAGTTGATCTTCAGTGTGAGTTTTGTCAGCGAAAAGCATTCAGACCACAGCATCAGTTTTCCAAACCTGGGTGTGAGAAAGTAGATGCCTAATTTACATTTATATTTGATTAAATACGCAGCTCCTTAATACCAAGCAGAAGAGGCGGGTTCATCTCCTTGTTACCCCTCGTGCTTGCCTCCAGCACTGCACATATCACACAGTGGATGGCAAATTCTTCTGCACCTCAGGGAACCGTGGCTACCACATGAAACAAACAGAAAGGAAAGGCCATGTAAGGAGCGTGGAGCTGGAGCTGAACTGGACAACACTGTCAAATCTACTGAGATACCAAATGCTTCTTGTAAATCATGAAAAAAATCATTTGTGACCCTAACTAGCCTGCAGCCTACTTCCAACCTATTTGTATTTGTATTTGTAGTCCTCGCAAAAGAAAATTAATAATTGACAAAATTCAAAATGTAGGGCTGTAAATAAAGTTTTCTGGAAACACAGCCACATCTATTTGTTTCTAGATTCTTTGCAGTTTCCCTCTCCCAATAGCAACAGACATGAGTATCTGCCACCAAGATTGTATGGCCTAAAAGTCAAAAGCATTTATTATGTGCCATTTTGCTCACACTGAAAACATTGTCTATAACTCCGGGTCTGTCTATCTGTCTGTCTTCCTCTCTTTTTTGGGACAAGGTCTCACTATGTAGTTCAGGCTGATCTTGAACTCACTGTGTACCCCAGGCTGGCCTTGCAGTGATCCTCCTGCCTCAGCCTCCTGATCGCTGCACCATGATGCCTGGCTCCAGCTTCTTTTTAATGGCTGTCTCTCCTTTCTGTAAGGAGTGAATTTGTAGTATAGTCCCCTATGATCCGAGTGTCATAAGCCCAAGTCTTTGTCCTTGTTATGTTTTGGGCACCTCATGCCACAGTACAAAGAGTCCTTATTTAATAATATTTATTTAATTGGAGTTTACTTTTTGATCTTTTTTCCCATGTAAATCAACAATGAACTCAACAAAAAGTCTTCATAGTTGCTACATAGTTTTCACCAATTAGGTTAATTTAGAAAATACAGCCGGGGATTTAGCTCAGTGGTTCCATTGCCTGCCTCGAAAGCACAAGGTCCCAAGTTTGATCCCCGATAACAAAAACAAAAACAAACAAACAAAAAAGAAAATATGTGTGTAGAAAATAGACAATAGTATATAATCTGTGCATCCTGGGATTCCTTACTTCTATTTCTAATGCTGGCTCTAAAAATTTGTGTTAAATTTGAAAGCAGGAGGATCGTTTTCTCTTTCTTTTCCTTCTGTCAAGTTATTCTTCTTGGTACAGCAGTCTCACTTTTAAGCAATTTCTATGGAAGAGAAATTAACAAGCAGAGAAACCAGTTTCATAAAGTTAAATTCACTTACATTAAATTTAACCTTGCTATTTCAGGAATTAATGTTTAAAAGATGATGTGAGCTGCTGGGACTTTAAAAAAACAAACAAACATTGACCTTTTCTCCACAAAAGATATGCAGTATTTTTTTTAAAAAGTATATGAAATTTTCTAAGCAGTTGTAGTTGCAATGGTTTATTCTTGCCTGACATTTATAATTTCAGGAATAATAAAGAGTAAAGCACTACATGGGATTATTTCATTACCTTTGGTCAATAAATCTGTTTTGTGTAAAGGAGAATAATTGTAAGAATAAGCAGAAGTAACATGACTTGTCAAATATGTCACCCACCACAATCAAAGCTAATTATACCATTGGGCTGGGGATTTAGCTCAGTGGTTCCGGTGCCTGGCATGCAAGTGCAAGGTCCTGAGTTCAATCCCCAGTACCAAAAAAAAAAAAAGCTAATTATACCACAAAATTATCACCATGCACAGCTGTCTTAGTTACTTTTCTTGTAACTGACCCAAAATCCTGGACACTCAAAGTTTAAGGAGGAAAGGTTATTGTAGCTCACAATTTGTAGAAGTTTGAGTTCATAGTTGGCTAGTTCCAAGGCAGGGTGGCATGGCAGAGGAGCATCAAAGAGGAGAAAACAGTCCACGGCAGAGCAGACAGGAGGCAGCAGCAGCAGCAGCAGCAGCAGCAACGTAGCAGAGGCAAGCCTCCAGGCTACAAGCCTTTTAGGTGGCGACACCCACATCCAGGGTGGGCCTTCCCACTCTCAACACCCAGAACTATGCTAAGCCCACTAGTGGATTAATTTAGTTATTACACCATTAGTCCATATTCTCACACCCTTAATCCACATTCACACACCCTAGATTAGTGAGGGTGAACCTCTGAGAGATGAGTGCCCAAATTGCAACCCAAAACCCATTTATTGCAAAGTGCCAACACTGCAATTAAACCTGAATAGTGAAATTTTAGTTTAGAAAAAACAACTCGTACATTAACTTCTTTTATCTTAAAAACAAATAACACATGTCATAGGTTCACCACCACTGCCCTAGAGACAGCCACCTTCAAAAAGCCCCACCTATGAGCCCATGAAGTTTTATTTATTTATTTATTTATTTTTGGTACCGGGGATCCAACTTGGGTCCTTGTGCTTGTGCAGCAGGTGGTGAAACCACTGAGCTAAATCCCCAGCCCTGAAGTTTTACTTAAAAAAAATTTTTTTCATAACACTTGGATATTTTATTCCAGCTCAGAGAAATGGAAAAGAATGAACATATCCTTCCACACACCATTCTAAATTAATTGGCATTAAGTTTGAAAATTTAAGACACATATAAATATATATATGGAATCATATACATGTATATACATTCAGATTTTAATCTCATTGGTATTTATCATTGTTTTTATTTTTTTGCTTTCTAATAAATCACTAAAACTCATCAAATGTGAACTAATACTTCAGCTTGTATCACTTAATCATTTAATATTGTTTGGCTTGCATTCAGACTTTGTGTGTTAATCACTTACATGATTGGTCAAACTGTATATTGGAAGATGTCAAGGAAAAACTTGATTTAAGTTATATTATATATGTCAGTTACCCATTGCATGATTTTTTTCATCATCATTTGCAACTTCCCACATTTTGTAGTTCTTTATGCAGTCAATTTCAGCTTCTAGTGCTGTACACATCTTCATCTTCTGGATAGAACTGCCCATGATCCATGAGTTTGGGGTCAGGCATAAACATGGTAGCACCTGAGGTGGGTTCTGATTTTATCACTGTTCCAGAACTGAATTCTGTTGGCAAAGGCACTGAATGTTTCAGGATGTGAGTTGTTTCTGCAGGTATTTCTGTTTCATCAGAGATTCCTAGCTTAGTTTTTTCCATTAGGCTCAGGGAGTGATTCTTTTTTGGTGCTTTTGTCCACAATGATTTAACTGCTTCATAAATTTGCTGGCTTGCAGCATATGCTTTTTTTCTGGTTACCTTTGCAATAATTACTGACTGAACTGGGTATCAAACAGCTGCTCCTAAAGTAGACAGTCCTAATGGTTAAGCAATTTTCTTAAACTTAGAACCTTTTCTTGCTGAAACCAGACCTGCCAATCCTGAAACTGTAATCACTCCCAATTTTTGAAGAAAATCTCAAGGAAGATTCTTCAGATAGACACATGCATCCTTTCCAAATTGTACTGTATCCATTACCCCATTTTTCACAAAGACATAAGTACTCTTGCATCAGCCAATATAACAAGCAGTTGTAGTGCAGATGGATGCAAAGCCCATTTGTAAATAACAAGGCTGCTCTTCAACATATTTAGACTAAAGAGGTGGCACAATATATATGGGGAGCTGCTCTGGTCTCACTAGCTACTTTTTGGATTCCTCTTCTTTGGCCATATGTACACTTACAGATGCATGTACCACAGCCACGGGCATGGTGGTCAGCTTTCCTGTTCTAAAGGGTGCCATCTCTTTGATCCTCTCTGACCAACTTTTCTCCTCCATGAAGTTTTAAAGGTACATCTAGATACAAGATATAACATTCTACCCCGGCCCACACAGCACTCATGAACATCCCTTTGTGCAAAAAGCATTTAGGCTAAGAGTTGCCAGAGTCCTAACAATTTCAGCACTGCTTAAAAGTTCAAGTCCAAACTCTTCTCTGAGATTTAAGGCAAACTTTTAGCTGTGAGCCCCTTTACACATGAAAAGAAAATTAAACACTTCCGGGGGCTGGGGATTTAGTTCAGTGGTTCTGCCACCTGCCTCAAAAGCACAAGGACCCGAGTTCAATCCCTAGTACCAAAAAAAAAAAAAGAAAAAGAAAAACAAAATTAAACACTTTCGAAATACAATGGCACAAGATAAACATTACCATTCCAAAGGTACAAACAGCAGGATAGAAAGGAATAGGACCAAAGCAAGTCCAAAGTCCAGCAGGGCAAACATTACGTCCCATAGTTCTATGTCTAACAACCAAGGCAATCTGTGGCAAGATATAAACTCCAAAGGGCTTGGGTGGCTCTGCTCCTACTGCACTGCCAGTAGTTGTAGCTCTCACAGCCTCTCTTTTGGACCGGCTTTGCTCACTCCTTGCAGTTTTCCTCAGATGATCCACACTCCTGGTTTCTCCAAACTTCTGGAGTCTCCACTGCACCTTTGGCTTCACACTCAGAGCTTTACAGGCTGCTCTCCCCGGGGCACACTGCCTAGCCTCCCAGGCTTCTTCTGAAATCTGGGTGGAAGCCTTCCTGACCTCACCACTCTTGCATTTTGCCTGCACCTAAAACCAGCACCACATGGATGATGCCAGGGTCTCCCGCCAGCTGCAGCTGTAGCCAGGCTTCCTTCTCTCTTTGTAGGGGTTGAATGCCTGGATTGCTGAGCACTATGAACCTAATTCAAAGGAAGGAATTCTCCAGGCTACTGCCGTTCTGGAACATGGTGCTCTGGGGCTATCTTCTCAAAGCAGTCTTTTACCTTTACAATTCTGAGGCTGCAAAGGCTGGAGTCCTCTGGTTCTTGTGATGCCCTCAGACCATCTATTCTATTGTCCTGTTCCTTCTCAGCAACCAAGTTCTCTTCTCAATCTTTGCAGTCTGCAACTTTACTGGAGCTTCCATTCTGGCCAAACCCAACATTTTTAAAGTCATTCTGTTGGGCTGTTTGCTCTTGATTCTTAAGGTGGAGTTGGCTAAAAGCCCCCAGTGCCTCAACATTAGATTGCTTTGAAATTTCTTCCACCAGATTTATTAGTCCACTGTACTTAATCTCAGTCTCCTGCAAAGTCTCTGGACATGAGCAAAATGCAGACAAATTTTCTGTCAAAGTATAGCATACGTGGTCTGGAGTCCAACAGCCAATGCCATCTTTGTTCCTGAGTCTTCCTGAGCCTGGTCTTTCCTGGCTGTGTTTCCATCAGCACTCTTCTCTTCTGAGCTCTGACCAGAATCTGCCATCAAGTTCAGGTTACAGCATTCCAGGGGGGCTTCTTCAGCCCAAGGCTCCTAAACTGTGTGGCCAGGTAGGGTCATAGCAACGACCCCACTTTTCTGGTACCCAAATCTGTCTTACTTACTTTTCTCTTTGCTGAGACAACATACCCAACACTCAGAGTTAAAGGAGGAAAGGTTTATTTGGCTCACAGTCCGTAGAGGTTGCAGTCCATAGTTGGCTGGGTGCAAGACAGGGTGGCATGGCAGAGGAGCATAGCAGGAGACACAGTTCATGGCATGGCATGGCAGGCAGGAGATGATAGCAGTAGCAAAGCAGCAGCAGCAGCAGCAAGCTTGCTTCTCTCTTTTATCCCATCCAGGCTATATGCCTTTTGGGTAGTGCCACCCACATCCAGGGTGGGGCTTCCCATTCTCCACACCCGGAACTATGCCAAACTAATCAGTGAACTAATTTAGTTATCACACCCTCAATCCATATTCACACACCCTTAATGGAATAAATCTCTAATCATGTATAGGAGAAAACTTACAAGAATTCACAGAGGTAACGTGACCTGCCAAATATGCCACCCACCCTGATCGAAGCTAATTACATCACAGAGTTTTTGCCATGCCAAACTCTGTAATTTTGAACCTGGACTGAAGTAATTTTGCCTTGCTATCCAAACAGTACCTTTTTAAAGGAAATGAAGGTACCTCAGTGCCAGGAAATGTAGAGATGACAAAATGCACTAGGGGCACAATTTCTCCTGTTATCTGAGAAATTATTTCTGATTTCACTTTTTCCAGATCCCCTTTTGTTGCCAGTTCAGTGGGTCCAGGTGGTTGAGTATCAGAGTGTTCCATCTCATTTCCCTTTGTGGTTGCTGTAGGTGATCTGGAAGACTGGTTTTGAGACTTATTTACTTGTTTTCTCATTTTGACTGGGGCGGGGGCCTGTTAGCGCCTGCACGGATTACCTCCTCTGAGCTGGGAGAGGTGGGCAGGGGCTGAGAGCAGCGGTAGGGATGGTGACCCAAAAGCCCTTTACTGTGGGCTGGGAGCAGCGGGAGGGATGGTGACTGGGAAGCTCCTTCCTCTGCACCAGGAGCAGTGGGACAGCAGCTCAGAAGCCTCTACCTCTGGGATGGGAGCAGTGGGACTCAGTACCTTGGTCTGGTGATCTGGTGTCCTCTGCATCTTTGTAGTGTGGAACCAGGTGGCTGTCTGTCTGCAGCGGGGTGATTCGGCGTGTTCTGTGAGACTCAGGACCTCGGTAGGGCATGCACAGACCTGCCTGTCTGCAGCCGAGATAACAAAATGAAATGTACCTTGGTCCCTTCCATGGAGGAAAGGAATACCTATCAAGTGCCTCATGTGCCAGGCCCAATAGAAATGACTCTTCAGGGCTGGGGATTTAGCTCAGTGGTTTCACAGCCTGCTGTGCAAGCGCAAGGACCCGAGTTTGATCCCCAGTACCAAAAATAAAAAATTAAAAAAAAAAAAACCAACAACAAGGCAGGTGCGGTGCCACTGAGCTACATCCCCAGCCCTCTGAAACTCTTTTTCTTTTCTTTCTTTTTTTTGGGGGGGTACCGAGGATCAAACTTGGCTTCTTGTGCTTGGGGGGCAGGCAGTGAAACCACTGAGCTAAATCCCCGGCCCTGAATCTCCTTTTCTAAAGCACTAGTTCCACTACATAGCCTTGTACACATAGGTCTCTCCACACACGTAATCAGTCTGATTCCTCCTTCTGAGTTACATGATGTGGTAAAGGTGAGGGTGAATTCTTCCCTCTTTTCAGATGAGCTCAGGAGTTTAAGGTAGCCTGGCCAAGTCTTTCCATCGCTGTGCAACCTGTCTCAGCCTACCAGGTACAAAACCGTAGTCGGACAAAGTCAGACTTGTTGGCTGACTGCTATAAGAGGAAACTGAGTCCAGGGAAAACTCAGCAAGCAAGACAGTTTCCAGGGTGAGGGCATGGGTAGGGTTTCAGGAGAACTGAAGGGAAACTGACGATGTCTTGGCAGCCAGCTGTGTACACCAGGTCGGGGTACGCAGCAGTGGTGCCAATACAGGGGGAGAGATGCAACTCCCAAACCTGCTAGATATCTGAAACTCGAGTTCGTGTTCTCTAAAATTGAACAATGAATTCCAGGAACAACAGAAGTCAGGAGTAGGAAAAGTTTATTGAAAGAAAGCTTCTGTCTAAGAGAGAGAAAGAGGACCAGAAAGTGGGTTGCCCGCCACCCCACTTTTCAAAGGTGTTTTATACAGCAGAGCCATGTGGTGAAGCAGGTACAAAGTGGGACAGAACTATAAGACCCAGTGGAAATTTACAAGGTGGGACAAACCCTGACCAACCAATAAGACTGCAAGTACAGTCACCCAGGTAACGATGGCTGCTTGCTTGTTCCAAAGTGACCTCCATCTTCCAGACAAGCTGGGAAGTTTCCTGTTGATGATTTCAGACAGCCACGTTTCTGATAGTATGTTGTAATCGACCAAATCGAAACTATAGAGAGGGACCACACTCCGAGTCAGATTTGGCTCCGTTTATTTAAAGCCGGCGACCGAGAGGGGCTAGTGGCCCTCTCTTGGCCCCCGAGAAGCAGTTTGATTTCTCCTTCTCAATCATGCTTTCAGTCGGGGAGGATTCAGGGGAGAGCAAGCAGAATTTTACAGAAGCAGAACCAAGCCAGGTTAGTAGGGGACACAAGGAAGTTTCACACACACTAGGTGAGCTACAAAACATCTTGCAGCTGCAGAAAGTTTTCTGCTAAACAGGATGTGGCTTTTGAGTACTTTGTCCAGCACAAGCACATAATGGTGGTGAGGCTCAAGATGGAGTCGGGTTGGCTATCACAAGTACATGCTGCTGAAGAAAAGCTTCTCAGTCAACAGAAAGCAGCAGTCAGCTGGGCACAGTAGCACACGCCTGTAATCTTGGCGCTCTGGGAGGTCCAGGCAGAAGGATGGTGAGTTTAAGGCCAGCCTGGGCAACTTAGCAACTTAATGGGTCCCTGTCTCAAAAATAGGACAAAATAAAAAAGGACAAAGGCCATGGGTCCAATCCCCAGAAACTCCCTTCCCTTCAGCCGCCTGCTCCCCAAGCAGCCGTTACACAAGGAAGGGGTTTATGTGAGCGGCGACAGGTTATGACTGTGTGTCCTCGGAAAACGTTGTTCCTGTGGTTTGCAGCCGCCAAGCCTGGGCAGTCATGGCCTGACACATGACAGAGCTGAAGTCCCTTCACTTCTTCAGTCCGAGGTATTTTTACCCTATCAGGCCACATCAGGATTAGAAACTTTCAAAATATTTTATTTCCACAAGGGTGTTGGAATTTCAAACATTCATACATTTCACCAGAGTTCGATGAGGATTTATATAAACATGCAGAGTGGCTCACTTTTATAACTTTTTCCAAAGGATTTCTGTATAAGATTTCCTGATTTAATAAACGTGTGAGCATCTAAGTATATCCGGAGACCAGTGATTTAGTTCAACCTTGTCATTTCACAGAGGAGAAATTAACAAAACCATTAGTTTTATTGAAAGCCGCTGAGGCATGAAGTAATTAAGCAACTCATATCAGGTTCCAGGTAACTAATGGTAGGATTGGAATCGTGTGTTTCTGATAGAATTATTGATGTTAAAAAAAATGAATAAGTGATAATTTGAAATAGGAAAAAAGGTCCAAAGACGAAGGAGTGAAGGGAGAGGAAGGGGAAAGGAAAAGAGGGAAAGGAAAAACTATGAGAAAAGAAAAAAAATGGAAATGAAATCTATGTAACTAGGGAAGGGAGGAGGGGGTGAAGGGTGTACAGGTAATGGGGGAAAAAAAAATAAGAACCAAGACATATCGTGTACAGGTACAAACACCCAATGATAAAGGTAAACGAACTGTATACCTAAAATGTACCAATAAAAGAACTGAAAAAAAAAAAATGAAGTTGGAAAAAAAAGTTTAAAAATGAAGTTGGGTGTGGTGGTACATACCTGTAGTTCCAGCAGTCTGGGAGGGTGACACAGGAGGGTCACAAGTTTGAAGCCGCCCCAGGCAATTGAGTGATTTAACAAAATCCTGTCTCAAAATAAAAACTTAGCCAGGTGTGGTGGTACGCACCTATGACCCTAGCACTTGGAAGGCTGAAGCAGGATGATTGCCAGGAGTTGGAGGCCAGCCTGGGCTACACAGTGAGTTCAAGGACAGTCTGAACTACATAGTGAGACCCTGCCTCAACAAACACAGAAACTTTAAAAAGAGATGGAGGGCCGGGGATTTAGCTCAGTGGTTCCACCGCCTGCCTCGCAAGCGCTAGGACCTGAGTTTGATCCCCAGTACCAAAAGTAAATAAATAAATAAAATAAAGAGATGGAAATGAGCTCAATGAGAAGGTCCTGAGTTCAATGCCGTGTTTTGGAGAGTTGTGGCAGTATAAGGAAAGATTTCCTAGTCCGGTCGCCATGCTCTTCCAATGCTATCACCTTATTCTCTGGGGTCTACAGCTTTCTAGGCCAGAAATGTAAAAGCTATCATCCAAATACTTTATCAGGAAATTCTAGAAATAAGCAGTTCTGATATTCCAAGTGCAGCCATCAAAATGAATGCTATCAAAATTTAATTGCTGAGGCAAAATTGTTTTTTAAAGATGATGAAAGTGCCATTTAAATATAGAGGGAAAATATTCTCAATCACCAAAGTTGGGAAGCTGAAAACTTTATTGGTCCTTGAGAAATGTCACAGATTTAAAACAAAAGCAGTTAGAATGTAGGGTGCTCAGGGGAGACTTGTTGAATAATGGAACATTAAAAGTACTTAAACTAAACAGACTTGGAAAATAAGTGGCCAAAATATAAACCCGAGATTATTTCTGGGAGATTTAATTGCAGAACTAAAAATAAAAGAAAGTTTCCCACCCTTGTCATTTCTTGCCTATGCCAAACTTTGGTCCAAGACTTTGTATACTTTTTTCATTTCAACTTCCCAAAATTTTTGTGAAGAAGGAAGTGTTCTTCTCCACTTTACCATGAGAAAGCTGAGCTGCTGAAAGATTTAAGTTACCTGCTGCCTCAGTTTCCTACGGCTCCTGTAATGAAGTACAGTACCACACACTGGTTGGCTTAAAAGCAACAGAAGCAGTATGCTTGCTCGGTCCATGAAGCCACAGGCAAGAAACTGAGGTTTTGGCAGGGTTACACTCTCTTGGGAGGCCCTAAGGGCGTATTCTTATCTCTTTTGCCTTCTGGTAGCTCCTGGTGCTCTTGGCTTGGAGCAGCATCCCTCCAATCTCCTCCTCTGGTTTCACCATTCCCAAGTAGGGTAGAATGGGAGTCGAGATGTACTTTGGCTGTGGAAAGCTTTACCCTATTTAAAAGAGACCTCGGAGGCACCCAATGATAAATGTAAACGTATTGTATACCTAAAATATACCAATAAAATAATTTAAGCAAAAAAAAAAAAAAAAGAGAGAGAGAGACCTGAGGGAGGAAGTGCCACAAGTCAAAAAGGCAGACACCTGTGTGGAAGTTCTGGACTCTAGAAATGGAAGCTAATCAGAGAAAGATAAAAAAGAGAGAAGTCGACCTATGGTATTGCAGGAGTTCATTACCTTCTAGTCAAGAAAATGATGTGTCTCAAAATATAACATAGCAGAGAATGAAGAGTGCCCCAGTGGGGGACACCTGGTGGACAGCTACTTTGGCAGAGGCTTTGTGGAGATTCTGATTTGTCTCACTGACAGTTTCAATCCTCAAAGACTAGTCTAGGAGTAGAAAAATCAGAACATTAAAGCGATAGCAGGTACAGTGGACCCTTGACTTATGAACTCAATTCATTAGCAAGAGCTGGTTGTAACTCAAGTTGATCAATTGAGGGCTCAGGCTCCTCTACACAGCCTTCAAAGTCTTTCTCCTGTGTACAGGCAGCTCTCAGTGTCCCCAGAGACACACTGGCCCAGGATTTCTCAATGAACTCCACACAGGAAAAGATGCTGTAATGTTCTTTCCAGAACTCTTTAAGGGTTAGATCTATATCTGAGACCATCTGGAAGCACAAGCAGCTGGCAGTCGGGTTGTAACTCAAGACTTTATAAATTAAAACTAAGATGCCAGTCGTAACCCAAGTTGTTCGTATGTCAGGCCAGTTGTAACTTGAGGGTATGTGGAGAGCTGGGGACAGTATCCCACTTTAGTCTCTTTGGGTGGGCAGGAAACTCAAGAAACAAACAAAGAAGCTGGCTGCCTTCAGATGGGAAGAGAAGCAAAGAGAGCTAGCATGCACACTTCTAAAATCTGCAGCGATAACAAGGCTTTCTGAAGTATGGATCACACAAAGGCCCGTTTCCTCTGGAAAGCGTTGGGGACCCTGAGAGCTGAAGCAGTGCAGTGGAGGAATTTGCGTGGCAGGCAGGGGTCCAGGTCTGCACATCTTGATTTGACACTCAAGTTTTACTGATAGTAGGGGGGGAAAAGACCCTCAAGGGGCTTTTAGAAGAAAACAATGAACTCTCCAAAGGATACCATTTCGTAAACAAAGAAATTTCCTTAACACAAATCAACAGAGCACACAGTGCATCTATTATCTGCCATGCTAAGCCCATAGGAACATAAGTAAGAAGACAGCCCCAGCTCCTCAGGGACCTATACTTTGTCACTCTAGTGTAGGGACCACTGAAGCGATGTCTGAATGTGACACTTTCTTTTCTGATGTATCTCCGCAAATGGCAATGGTTGGTTTACAACTCCGCACAGATCTAGCCCCCAAATTACAATTCATCTCTACACTGATCTGTGCATGCTGTTCTCTGAACGTGGATAACTCCCTAAGACCCTTCTATGAAACGGGCCCCCAAACTGGTAAGAAGCCATAAACTAGGAAATATGAGTTGGTCGGGCAAGATGACATTTCACATCAGTTTGTGTAATAATTTTATTGCATAAGAAATGACAGATTGCATAAATCATTAGGTCAACAGTGTACAGAGAGAAACAAACCACATACACATGATTATTGTGATCAAATCAAACAGGAAAAAACACCTAGTTCCTACAAATTCCACTAAGTCCCCAAATATGACTCTTTTGGAGAGAAAATTACCCCTTGCATTTTCTGGTCAGTGATGTCTGTAGTTCCATTGAGCAAAATGGGAAACTGCTTCACAGATAAAAACATTGACATAACGTACATAGACGTGTAGCCCTCTTAACCCTGGATACAACAGAAACAAGATGTCAGCCGGCCTGCCTTGGCCTAGAGCACGGCTGGGATTTCCTACCAATTCTAACAGTTTGTATAGAACATGATATAACCTCCTGCATACGGAAACTGCACAGGTTGGGAATACCAACAAATATCACAGGAGTCAGTTTCTTCCTATAGAGGACAAAGTATATAAACAGACTGGATGTTAAAATGTTCCGTTCATTATGTGCCCTGCCCAACACACAAAAATACAAATAAATATTTCCTTACAAACCAAGTTCATAGTTATACTGTAAAAAGATTAAAAAAACCCAAAATCTTAATTTACCCTCTCTTGTCATTAAATAAAAAGGCAAATATACAGACACCTTTGATGCTTATATAAATCGTAGGGGACTGTCATTTCCTGGCCCAGTTGGTTTTCTCTTCCTTTTCAGTACCAAGGATCAAATCCAGGGGTGCTCAGCACTGAGCTCCATCCCCAGCCCTTATTTTTTTGAGCAAGGGCTCCCTAAGTTGCTCAGGGACAACTTGATCTTGTGACCCTCTGGCCTCAGCCTCCCCTGTGCTAGTCTCCAGGTACACACCACTGCACCCCGCTCACAGCTGAGGTTCAATAATGCTCGTGCTCCACACACAAGACTCATCCCAAGCGCAAGCTTAATGCTAGTGAAAGTCACCCAAGAGAATTTCTTCTATTTAGGTAAAAAAGCTTTCATTTTGGAGATTTTAGAATTATATTTGAGTTGTTTGAAAAAATACAATTTTGATGCAAAAACGCTATCAAGAATTCAAGACTATATCGCTGGTGCTATAATCTTTCTGCATGTCTTTGTTTTCCTAGAAAGAATCACCATACGCCTGAAAAGAATTTAAAACGGTTGAACACAAGTGCATGATACGGCCGCTCGATGCCCCCAACTCAGAAGGTGGACAAGGATCAGACGTTGCTCTTGCGCATCTGCTCCAGCTTTCTTCTTAGCAGACCGTAATTCTCCTTGGTGCCTGCTGCCGCGGGGTCGAGCTGCAGGGAGATTTCGTAGTGTTTCTTGGCCAAGTCGAGATGTCCCCAGCGATGATAGAGCACCGCTGAAACAGCAGGAGGTGGATTTCATTGGCAATGCGTTCTCAACCACTGGTACCAAGAACCAGAATGGGACCTTTGCAAACAGTTTTCAAAAAGCTATGCTTAAAAAATATTGTTTGTGCTATAAGCTTTATTGCCTGTCACTGCACTCCTCGGGGATTGTGTGAGGAAGCCCTGCCAGGTGTTCCTGGGGCTCCTGGTGTCACTACGTGGGACGCATCAGCCGATGGCAACATTATTACACAAAGAGGTTAAAAGAACAATGCAGTAAGTGTCTCATGGCTGCCATGAAATTTCCAGGGAGTCAGGCTGGGTAAGGTGGGGCTCAGGCACCGCCTAGAGCTCTGGCTATGGACAAGTCCAGCCTTTCATAAAGAAAAGACTGCTGCTCATTTCTTTATTTATTTGAGGTTCTGGGAAACTGAACTCGGAGCCTTCACACTGAGCTACATTCCCAGCCTTTAAAATTTTTCTGAGACAAGGTCCCGGCTGGGCTTGAACTTGCAATCCTCCTGCCTCAGCCTCCCAGATTACTTGGTTTATAGTTGTGCGCCACCATGCCTGGCAGTCGTTTATTTTGAATGAAGATTTCCCCATGCCATTCAGCAAAGTATTAGCTGTGCACTGCTAGTTGAAAATAAGAGTTCTAACATGAAGACCTGACTATCACATGATAGTTACAATAAGCCTAATTATTACTATGAAAAGCCTGATGGTTAACGATGATTTTGTAAGAAAACTAACTTTCTGCAGGGGCAGGAAAACAACTCAATGTTTTGTGACTTTTGTGATGAGCAGTTTTGGGGTGGCAGGGAATTGGTGAAGAGAAACGTTCACATGCCCGCACACTCCAAATACCTGCAAGTTACGCTCTAAAAGTCCTCACTATGGAGCTGGAAGAGTGGAAGAAGGGACTTCTGGGAATAAACAGTTGGGAGTGCAGTTTTGGCTGAGGCACAAGGGAACGTCGCACACACAAAGGACCAGGCTGAAGAGGGAGGCCCTGGGCAGGGGAGGAAGAGGGCACAGGAGGTACCTTAATGGGAAGCTTAATGTCATAGGACCTGCCACTCACAGGAGCAAGACCTGAGTTCTAATCCTAACAAGTGACAACCTCAGCCACAATTCTGAGGGTGGTCCTGGCGATGCAATTACAATCTGTAGCTGTCCTTGAAATGTCATAATAAAACTGCATTTTAGCGCCAGATTATGAAGGATAGGCTAGCTTTGAGGAAAACACCATGACTCTCCCAATACTGATGTCTCAGAAAGATGCCTATTTCCTTGTAAGTACAAAGAATTTCAAGATTCATACTGGAAACTTTCCTTACCTAAATTCCCATGGTAACTTGCAACATTTGGATTTGCTTTAATTGCCTTGAGGAATAAAGCTTCAGATTCCTAAAAAAATGAAACACATAGAAAAGAAAGCATTGTATGTGAAGCGAAAATGACTCACAGCTTCACTGCCCATGGTTTTCAAACTTTTAACAGCCCTGGTTTGTACCACTGCACGATTCCAGAAACACGCTCTGAAGAGCCAGCGAGGACCCTTCAGGGCCGCAACAGTGACCACAGGACTTGGGCGAGTTTGCTGTGAGCTCTGCCACTGTCCCCCGGAAACGGCTGCAGTCCTGCGACTTCCGGCAGCGGCGGCGGAGGAGGTGGAAAACACAGGAAAGTGACAGTGCCACTTTCAGCCTGCACGGTGACCTCACTGCCCGGATGCTGAAGGCAGGAGTGGGGCCCCTTTCATCTCCCCAGAACCCACACTGCCCTGGCAACCCAGAAGCAGCTCCTTCACTGGACGGAATGAGCAGAGAGAATGAGGAAGAAATGGCTGTGACTGCGGCTGTCACAGCACTGTGTATGACTGCGACCAAACGCCCCCAGCGTGCATGAACTGCATTTCCTCCCAATCATCCTCACTTCCAAATTGGTCACTCGACACCGGGCAAGTTTACCACAGATACGGATGCCGATCTGTCCTCCCCGACACGTGCCGGGGCCACTGTCCACTTCCCCCACATTCCTGTCTCAACGGGCCACACAAGCTGGAACGGGGGTCGCGATGAGCTTAAACCCCCAAGCCCGCTGGTGTGGGGACAATTACTTTTGCTTCTCATATCCTATGTGCATTTTTCTGGGTGGAAAACCAGAAAATTCAGATTTGCTACCGCGCAAGGCCGGAAGCGCCTCTGCTCTGTGGTGACCTGGGAGAGTCCGGGGACACAGGGCAGGATGTGCGCCCCGTGGCCTTGCAGGCAGAGCTGGCCAAGAAACTGCATTTTAGAACCATCACTCCAGAGGGACTGAACATCAGGCTAACCCGTCAGGGCCTGCAGTCCAAGTGTCGGCCGCTGCAGCGCCCTTGTGGCGGCCTGAGATTTTCCAAGGAAACAGGAAAAAATGAAATGAAACCCCCAAATCAAATGGACTGTGGAATGGTGATGTTCCCGATGATTTTCAAACATTTCCATTTAAAACCGAAAACTTGAGAACACAAGGCGGCCAAGTAACCTAAATCTACTTAAAAATGCTCCCCTGCCTGCAAAAAGCGTGGCGCTCACCGGCAGGAGCCGCTTTCTGGGTGAGAAGCAGGTCAGCTCTCTAGGGCCCGAGGAGGCCAGCTATGCCGGGGGCGGGAGGGACATGGGTTCAGGCCTCTGGAGGGGCTGCTGCTCCTGCAGGGGGATGAGGAGGCCAGGGAGGGAGGAAAGCATCTAAGGAAGAACAGGCGGAAGGGCTGGACTTGGAGACAAGGGCAGCGGGGCAAGGGCCAGCTCCTGAGCCTGGAGATGGAAACACGGAGCTGCAGGCAGGGGCGGCGGGGAGAGCAGGCCTGGGGCAGGTGGGTGTGCAGTGACCCAGTGGTGGGGTGGCCTCTCAGGTGACAGCGGGACCCCTGGACACATGGCTCAGCAGCCCTCCTGTGTCCAGGAGGAGAGGGGCACAACCCGAGCTTCTGTGCCACACTCATGTCTGTGGGAACCCCACGCCCTCAAAATGCTCAGCTATTGGATTGGACATTTAAAGCGCCTGTTCAGGAAAGCAGCAAACTATTTAAAAACGGACCCAAAGCTGGGCATGGTGGCACACGCCTGTAATCCCAGCACTCCTGATGGCTGAGGCAGGAGGGTCACTAATTCAAGCCCAGCCTGGGAAACTTAGTGATTAGCAAGACCCTGTTTCAGAACTGAAAAAGAAAAAAAAGGGCTGGGGATGTAGCTCTGAGTGAAGGCCCTGGGTTCCACCCCCATTATATCAATCAACCAATTAACCAACCAATCAATCAATCCATCAGTCAATCCATCCAGCCAATTAAAAAGAAGAAAAAAAAAGAAAACAGATTTGTAGAAGGGTCTGAAGGTTTCAAACCTAGACAGTGAGCCAATTTATGTCCCCCAAAAGTCACATTTAAAATCAACAGAAAGGAAAAGGTTGTATTACTCCCCGGAGTGTTTTAGACAAAATGTTTCTGGCAAATGTCTCAGGCTGAGAAAAGCTTTGCTAACTGTGTCTCTAAGAAGGGACCGCAGCGGGTCATTGTGTCTGGGCAGAGGACTGACCAGGTCACTTCAGCCACTGCAGATGAGGGAGTAAACACAGCAGCAGAACCCTTACCCAGAATCTGTGCCCGCCGATGGCATACTGCCAGGGCTACCCAGGATCCTGCTTCAATCGGGGAAGGTGAGCGAGGTGGTCTGGTGTGAAGCTGAAACCGAGCCACACAGCACGACTGTCATCTCTACGAGGCTCCCTTTCCCCTCCCTCCCTCTGCACTAGGCAGTGGCTTGCGGGTCACACCTGTTGATCCCTGCCAGTCTCCCTCTGAAGCTAAGACAGCGCCCTCAGGACTAGAGCCTCACAGCCAGCAACAGTACGTAGCTGAGGCTGAGTGAAACTGCTGCGTTTTCAGTTACCCTGCATTTACAGGAATGACCTGATGTTTACACTGTAAACAGTTACCTACATTGGAAATCTATTTAAAGAAATGTATCAAGTAAAAAGATGTGGAAAAAACAGAGATTCATAAAGATGTGACACAAATGTTGAGTTTGGAAATGGCTTTATTAGTGTAACCTGCTTTTAAACTACAGGCCCAGTGAACTGGGCAACACGGAAAGAAATCAGCAGGGAAGTGTCACGTTAAGCACTGAAAACATTCCGTTTGCAGTTCTGCTTGATCACATTAGCCCCAAATTGGAAATTAAATGGCACAATAACATGTTGAAATGATCTTTAGAGATCCATTTAATGATTAAAATTTTATAACTATATAAAAAATATTTCATAGTTACAAATTATGGTGCATTTTTCCCTATCACTCAACTCAGGATGTTGTGCAGATCAGCGTCCACTTTACACGTGAGCAAACGGAGGCCAGAAGCAGGTAAGTGACTGATGGTAGGTAAAAAGGGCTGCTAGTCATAATCACATGAGAGCACTCGCTCTGCCCTCACAGCTTCAGAACAGGGTGAGGAAGCCTGCAGGTTAGAGTTCAACAAGCGCGCTTAACAACTGGCTGTCAGCACTCCGGACAGCAACGGAGATGTTAAAAATAGCAGACAGCTGGCTCCAGTGTCCCCATCAAAGAAACCAAGCAGGCAAATGATAATATGAGACAGCTAGTGGCTAGGCGAGGCGTGGGCATCCCGAAAGCAGCGCCCTCTCTGGCGGGTGTGTCCCTGCAAGCCGCCACCACAGCCCCTCCTCAGCACCCACCAGGGTCCCACAGGGAGACATCCTGGGACTGAAAACCGCACAGAGCTGAGCAACCCCAACTAGCACTCCAAATTCTTAATTTAAAATAAAAGGCGTTAAAATGCTGGCTTGGTGGGTGACCGTGGCTTGAGGAGTTACCGCTGCTCCCCACTTGGTAGCTGTCCAAAGGCTCATAGTGAACTTGGTACCTGATTTTATTGTTTCCCCATCTTAGGCTCAGCACTCTGACCTTGGCAATTAGGATGAAAAAATGTGTAGAGAAATGGGAAACTAATTTCTCCATCTTGCTTCATGGGGTATTTTCTACTTTATCTGGAACAATAAGGGACAATGTGAACAGGAAGCCAATGAACTCTGGGTTCGGTCCCCTTAAGGGATGTTCCAAATTGCAGACTGCAGGGTGATAGGAAAATCAATACGATGAGTGTACAGGCTGCATCCCAAAGACTCACGAGCTAGTTAGAGAACCCAGACTCCTGACCCGGCCCAAGAGGGCAGTGGCCCGAAAGTCATCAGGAGGGAAAGTGTAAACCTCCTCCACACTCCCCAAGCAGGTCCATAAAAAATAAAACTAAACCTAAAAAGCAATCTTTGAAGCCAAATCTGGAAATGCTAAATAAAGATGCATAATGAAGCTACTAAACTCCCTGACATTCAGAAGGAGGGCTGTGCATGCAGCTCAATGTGAAGGCCCTAGTATTGAAAAGAGACAAGAGATGAGAGACAGAGAGACAGAGACAGAGAAAGACAGAGAGAAGAAAGACAGAGAGAGAGAAAGAGAAAATTATATCAACAATGAGATCTAATCAACAGAAATGGAGAAGTAAATAACTCAGGGCAAATGTTAATATTAATGACTCACTACCTTTAGGCCTTGGGTCTCATATGTAGGCTCGGAGTGGTGAAAATAACATATAGCTCCTGATTCTGAAACAAGATACTTCCCCCTCACAAAGACAAGGCACTGCTTCTGAGGGTGTCCCCTGAACATGTGTGTCGGGAGCCAGGCATGCTGGATAGAACTGCAGGCTCCCTGGCCTGACCAATCCTGGCCACGGTCCCCACGGGGCCTCCCTCGCCAACTGTGACAGTGACACACGACACCAGAGTCTGAGAGCACCGGTATTAGCACCTAAGTCCCCTCCATTACAGAAGCGCCCAGGCTACTCCTCACCAAGCCTGGGAGGCCCAGCGAACCACATTTGATGTGTGTGGCTTCTGGTGTTTAGGAATTTCCAAGGCCTTGCCATGGCCCATAACTCTGAGGAGGAAAGACCCTGGAAGTGGCAGAGCCACTCACGTGTCCTCCACGGGCTGATCTCTCTTTCTTGAACCTCTCCACACCTTCCCTCTCCCTCCCTTCTTTCTTTCTCTTTCTCTTTTTTTTGGCACCGGGGATCGAGCTCAGGACCTTGCACTTTTGGGACAGGCAGTGGCACCACTGAGCTAAATCCCCGGCCCTCTTTTTCTTTCTTTGAGACAGGGTCTCACTGCGGAGCCCAGGCTGGCCTTGAACTTGCAGTGATCCACCTGTCTCAGGCTCTCCAATGCTGGGATTATAGGCATGCACCACCACACCCAGGCTGGTTTCTCTTTTGTGCAGAACACAAGCCCCACACACAAACCCAGGGCTTCAGCCCACTATCAAAGGCAATGTCTCACCCCTTCCTTTGGGGTGGGGCCAGGCACGTGGGAGGAGCTGTCCCTGCACTGAGGGGCCCTGTGTGAGGGCTCCCTGCCCCTCTTCCCCTCCCGAGTGTGAATGACAGCTGAGCTCTGTTGAGATGACACTGGGTTTGACTCCACATGCCCACCTTTTGGGCAGTTTCTCCTGGAAACAAACTGACCAGGCCACCCGGTGCTCTGCTGCCACCATCCCGGCCTAATTCTGCATGAGACGGCGGTGCAGAAGTAACACCGATACCTTTTGTCAGCTGCTGGCAATCAGTGCAAGAAATCACGGCCTGTGGTTTACACACCTTGTATTTCTGGGATTTCCCCAGCACGTTTGCCAAGGAGAACATAAGAGAGTGATCATTTGGTATTAATTCCAGTGCCTCTCTTCCAACTGCTTCAGCTTGGGCTAAATTACCTTGAAAGAAAAGGAAAAATAAAAACCATGCTAGCGTTGTACTTGTGTTTTTGTCTCTCTCTGATCAACAGGGCTTGCATGCATTGTATACAATCATTATAAAATCCACGTGGAAGCTGTAACACACACACACAAAAGCACATGGTCAGAGCAACTCAGCACAGTTCAGACGTAACACAAACAGCTTTCGATTCAATTCTGTAAAGTCACATAATACCTAGTTTTAATTTCCCCCAGATACCAGCTATACCCAGACCAGAGAAAAGAAGTCTGCGAAATGAGAATATCACAATAACACTTCTAATTTCTGAGTATTTCTCCTATGGAGGTACATGCGCTGTGTTTTTCTTAGGAGCAAGAGCCTGCTGCTTCCTCACACTGGTTAGATGGGTTGTTACCTTTAAATTATGACAAATCGGCACCAAGATTTCTGAAAGGATTGTTGGTTTTTTAGAAATAAGGGTCGCAAAAATAACTTCTGATTGGTTGGATCTAGTCTGTTCTGGGCTAGGGAAGCAAATCACCAACTCATTAGCACTGTATCTCAAATAAGAATCCATACCTTTAGGTGCAGAGCAGAGGCCAACTCCTGGGTGTGTGCAGTCCACGAACTTGGGATGCTGGCCTGCACCTTCCAAACCCTAAGCCTGGAGGCATTTCTGCTTATATTTGGGTGCCCCTAGCATTATGGGTGAGGCTGTGGCTGGCAGACAGGCCTTGGATTAAAGGAGACATTTCACATAATGTCTCTCATGCCACCACACCAATTTTAATTCAGTATCATTTTCCATAATGTCCGGATCCCAATATACTCAAGGATGCCTCACTTTCTAGAGGAACAGACGCCACAGTGCCTAAGACTTAGCCCATACTTACTTATTTTTTAAACTTGGGGAGAGGAAACTTAATCTCGGTGTCCTAAATTTTTAACAGAACTGTGCTGGGCCCCATTTCCCGATTCCTGATCTGCCCTTCTGTACCTGTGTTGTCCAGGAGGATGATCATGTTGTTCCAAGCCAGGCTGTGCTCGGGCTTCAGCATGGTAGCATTTCTCCATGCGTTCAAAGCGTCCACATGGCGATTCAGATCTGCATACTGAAAACAAACACCCCCCAAAAATCAATATTCCAATTTTTATGCTTTTTTGCTCTTAAGGTATTATGACCAAAACCCCACAAAAATGAACAAAAAGACAACCTAACCTTTCTTTACAGATCTTCTAATTTTTCATATCAACCCATTCAATTTTCAAAACAATCCCAAGGAAGTGGGTATTACTATTATTACCCCCATTTTACAGATGAAGGAACTAAGGTACAAGGAAATGAGCAATCTGCCCTAAGCCACACAGGAGAAATGGAGAATCAGGCATGACAGCCTAGGGAGTAGGGTCTCAAGCCTGAGGTATTTTAACTAGATAACCTATTATTTGGCAATTCCAGATATCAAATCGTATTTCAGGCTGAAAAAGAATTGTTCATTATGCTTTTTCTAGAAAGTTTCCATATATTCCATCGCCAATAACATATTTAGGATAGCGAACAAATATTTTATGTGAATAAATGCCACACATGTCCAGTTTACCATGTGAAGAATGATCTAGGATCCCCTTCTCATCTACCTCAAAACCCAGTACTATGAAAATACGTGTATATCAGACCTGCTTTATAAACTCTGTGAAAATTCTCCTATGGTCACGTAAAATCTCTTGACAACTTGGAGGCTGGTTTGCCTCATTCAGCAAAGAGATTACTCACTGCTTTCTTTGGAGAGGAGATTTTGTTTAACACAGTAACAATACAAAGTGTCTGGCTTTCCATCTGCATGGTTAATAAAAGCCACAGAGGCCGAAGTAGGGGACTCTTTAACAAGTGACCCTCCAGCCCCCTGAACTCAGTTCAAACACACATTTCATCCCTTTAACTCTGCAAAACGGACAAGTGATGGCAATTTATCAGTTTAAGGCTGGTTTCTTCTTTCCTGTCATTTTTATACATTTTTTAACAGAACAGAATCGTTCTGACTTGTTCCATGTCCCACACAGCAAACAGATGGCATAGTATGCAAAAAAGGGGTAATGAATTCTGGAAGCATTTATGAATATCCACTGCTACAATGTCCAAATTTCCCATCAGACTCAGAAAATCAGCTTACAATATTTTATCTTTTAGTACCAATAATGATAGAAAAAGTTCAAAAAAATTAAAATAATTTGAATGCTTAATTATAGTAACATTTAATTGTGTCTCTTTACTGGATATCTCAGTGATTCTTCAAGTAGTTCTTGCCAGAAAGGCAAAGACAAAATCTGTGGTGACATTCTAACACACTTGGACAAAATCTGTGGTGACATTCTAACACACTCATGGCAACCAGTGTAAGTTCATTTATACAACACAGTAAAATTCTTCATGTATTTTTCATTTTACTACTATTACTTTGATGTTATTATTTATTGCAGAATAACAACAGGTCTAGTCAAGTAACAGACTTTCATTCTTTTATACGAAATGAATAAACACTTTATAGGAAACAGAGAAAAATGGTGATTTAACGAGAACTACCCAGCACAAAGCAGACGGATAGTGGACAAATTATTTGCCTATTAGTCCTTCTCCCACCCTCCATACCCTGCTCTGGGGTGTTGGGCTGGGAGTCTTCGAACTACAATTCCCAGGCTCCTTTGCCACTTGGTTCCCTGTTAAGTTTCTGATACTAAGTGTCACAGGTTCAGGTGTGCCTGAGAGGAGCAGTACCCTGGCCCAACCTCATTGTCTCCTCCTTCCTCTGGCGGTCTCTGAAGGAACTCTGTCCCCTCCTCCACAGTCCTGGGGCTAGAGCAGTGGTCCCTCACCATGACCTCAGCTCTCAGGGTGTGGCAACTCTTTTGAAGGCCACCCGTTCAGTTCTGGTACCAGTCCTTCCTCCATTTGCTCCCCCGAGCTTATGGGGTTTCCTTTAGTTATTAATCTCTGTGTTACTATTCCCTTTCCATTTTATTCTTACAATTGCATGACCAGTTCTTCTCTGCATTAAACCTTCTCTATTTAAAATACTCACCATGGTTTTTCTTCGCTTGAACACATCCTGACTGACACAATCAGCTCCTGCATAATGAGCTGTCTCCAGTAATACCACCAAACATTCTTACCATAACTCTCTAGGACCACCAACACGGCCCCAGTAATCCAGCTCTTCCTAATTTCCTGTTTCTCAAGAGAACTGCATCATATTACCTTCTTATCAGGGGTCCAGAAATCAAAACAAATTTTTATCTCCTATTACAACAATGTGACTTCTTTTAAAAAAGACACCTTGAAGTCATTAAGTTCCTCTTATTTGCCAATATATAAGTGGGTTGGTTGAGCTGTTAAAGATTAAGCTTTTAATGCTTTTAAGCTGTCCAGTGGGCAAATGCTAGATAATTAAACCACAAAGGAGAGCAAAAGCCTTAAATGGGCAGGAAGGACGGGTGGAAAGGGCCATCAGAGCATTAATTCAGGGTGGCAAAATTAGTAAACACCACCAAGGTCCCAATCTGTTCAGTGCTATAAACTGAGCTTCCAAGTGAAAGTGTAATGAATCCCAGGACTAGGGTGCACAATAAAAGCCAGTATTTTACATTTGAGTCCCTTTCTTTGCATATAACTCTCACAGAAGTTTCATTTAGCATCAATTCTATTTTCCCAATCCCAAGGAACTGTCTGAGGTTTTACTGCCCCCTCCTCCAAGAGCTTATCGTGAGAACAGCTTTAGCTCTTTGCTAGTCTCCTAGCTTCACAGAGAAAGCTGTTTCTGCATCAAAGTATGTAACTAGATCTTAAAGCACAGAATTTTGAAATGCAAATGAAAAGAGAAACGCATGCAAGGCCCAGTGATTCTGGAGAAAGTTGATGTGGGACAACAGGAATCTTGTGCTGCTGGCCCTTCCTTGCTCTAACGGCTTGCTGTTCTACAGGGCTGGTCACATGGCTGCTTGCTGCCCTGGTCAGTGCCAGGGAAGAAAGAACTCTGCTTTCCACACTGGAGCAGCCCAAAGAGATGGTGTCTTCAAACGGCATCTCTTAACTAAAACATGCTTTGTATTTTTCAAATAAACACACAAATCACTTCATTTTAATTTTATAACACAAGCATCACCCATACACTTAAAAGTGACTTACGTGGCATGGGAAAGGTCAGTCTTCATCATTCGATAACCACGTGTCCCACCATCTTGTTCCCTCCATTCATAAAATTCTATCTCCACAGCTCACAAAACCATGGCTACCCATTACAGAAAAGATGTTAAGACCAAAGGCATCCACACCATGGTAAGGACAGAAGCTGTGTGTTCCAATAAATTTAAAGCAGTTAGGGTTTCCTGGGTTGCTCTCTCCAAACAGGGCTTTCTGCTCTGGTGTGACTGACCTTCAGGTCGAAGTTCAGGCAGAGCTGCTTCCCAGATGCAAGGCCAGTGACAGTGGACTGGAGTCTCGGGGGGAAGTTGTTATTATTTTTAAAATACAGGTTCTCTGTGGAGCTTTTGACTCCCCGAATCTGTGAGGGGTGGGGTTATTTGGATGTACAATTAGGTATGGAAAACTATTGGTTTTGATTCACAAGGACCCCATAAAACGAACTGTAGGAGGTTAAAATAAGGTAAACAGGCATTTCTTTAGAACATATGAATTCCCCTTGTGAGGCTAAGGTTGGTAAAATATGGAAAAATTATATATAAAGTTCTTTTTTAAAAGCCACATTACTATGTACAGTACTTTCCAGTTTTGCTTAGAGGAACCAAATTTTTTTCCCTCTAACAATTTCATGAAATAAATTTAAATATATTTGGTTTTTTGAATCCAAATTAAAGAGCTCACAGAGGGGAGGATTGTACTATTTGTGTCTCATTTTCTTTGCCAAGGAAACCAAGAACAAGCAGATCTTCATGAACATTCTACTAACAACTAAAAATACAAAGCTATTAAGGAGCACACTGTTTTCTACTTCCATCAAATAATGTCAAATCCCTTTCAAAGAAATGCCTTGACTCCTGGAGCTGACTTTTTTGGGGAGGATGCCCCCTGTAGATGAGAGATCTGGTCCCTTGAGGAAGGTGGACAAGGAAGCCCAGAAATCACACTACAGGTTTGCTTTGAAATCTCAGTTTCTATTCAATTCATGTTTTACTTTTTTTTGGTACTGGGGATTGAACTCAGGACCTTGCACTTGCGAGGCAAGCAGTGGCACCATCTGAGCTAAATCCTGGCCCTCAATTCATGTTTTAAAATCTGAGAGAGTGATGTTTATCAGGAAGTTACCCCTGAAGTATTGATTTTCAGGGCAGAAGAGATTTTAAAAGTTTTAATTTATTGTACTTTTTAGTTTATTGCCTTGGTGAACTCTTAAACTCAACTAACTCAAGTTAAGAATGAGACTAATTCAAGTTAGAATAATTTGAGCTTTCACGTTACATATAAGGAAATGAAACAGCTACTTTAAAATGAGATGTGTGTATGTAAAAACACTTTATAAAGCAGGTAGTGCTGGATAGGTATTACCATTGTCCTTTTATTCTCATTAAAGGGAAAACCCTGTCTTTTCTCCCAAGTGGCTGGGGAACCTGGCCTTACCAGTCGCCCAAGGTTGTAGTAGCAGTCTGGGTACTTCCTTCTGTGTTTGATGGCTGTCCGGTAACTCTGCTCTGCTGCCTCGAACTGTTTCAGGCTGTTCTGCACTATGCCCAGGTTCATCCATGCAGCAGCAAAGTCTGGCCTGGAAGAGCATTTTTTAAAAAGACAAGAAAAAGAAAGAAAGGCTTATTAGAACAACAGAAGGCAGGGGCTTGTTTCTTTGTCCCTGGAATAATTATAAAAATAATGCTTACTGTATTTGAACAGCTAAAGACAGCAGCTCTTCTGCTTCTTGGAGCTCATTCCTTTCTTTTAAGATATTTCCAAGATTATTCATGGCATGAACATACTTGGGATTTAATCTGGAAGTTGAGACACAAACCAATCCGACTTGTTATTAATTCAGTAATTTCCCTAAACTTTCAGGAACTGATATCTCAAAGTTGGGGTCTTAAGGGCACAGGCTTATAATCTTAAAGAGCGAAAACTGTATGTGCATATACATGATAGTTTTTCTATAAGACTGTGGTACCTTACTGCTTCCCGGTAATATTGGATGGCTGCTGTTTGGTTGCCTTTATCAGCCAGGTTTTTGCCAATGTTGTAGTGAACCTGAAAATACAGATGACAGCTTGATCACCAGCATATAGACATCTTTGTTCAGAGCCTGGACACCTATCCTGTTTTCCAACTGAAGATGGAAGGGAAAGGGATTAAAAAAATTGCCCACCAGAACTTTTGCTACAGGGGACTTTGTGTCTTAATTCCCTATCCCGTAAGAAAAGACTAGAAGAATGGGAGGTAATAAGCAGACATATCGTTAAAATACCACAAAGGAAAAATAATTAAAGAGCTCATCAGAGAAAAGTGGAAGATCACAAAGCTGGCTGTTTTTATTACTAACACTCAAATACCTGGCCTGTCCCCCACATCCCATTAAAGTTGAGATAATTAAGTACACGTGGGCAGAAAAGAAGAAAAGGACACTCTGCTCATTTTGTCCAAATGCAGCCCTTTCTAGTGCGACATCTTTTTTTGGGTGGCATTACAAGCATTTAGCTTTATACCTATCAGGGGAGGGATGTTTACTGAAATCCCACCTCCTAATGTAAAGGCAGTGGGAGGTGACTAGGGCACGAGGCTGGAGCCCTCACGAGTGGACTCTGAGAGCCCTCTCGCTCTGTCCTCTGCATACGGGGACAGTGGGGCGGTGTCATCCCTGAGCCCAGAAGAGGCCCCTACCCCTGCCAAGATACCACATCTGCCGGGGCCTTCACCTCGGAATACCCAGGCTCTGGAACCCAGAGAAACCCTTGCCCCCTCATTCCGCACCGGGTCACCATGGAGGAGCAGAAGCCTGACAGGCAGCAGGCTCCGGCCGAGGGCATCCGATGTGGGCTCTCATCCCACGGCAGCGCTCTGACTGTCTGAGCTGCTCTCCTTTCTGAGCTTCTAAACCACTCACTGAGCGTCCTGCCTAAGGCCACGACGCTGGACCAGAGCGCATTCTCTTCTTAGCACAGCCCGCTGGTTATCAGGTTAGAGGGGAAGGAGGATGGGCTGACCGCACCGTGGTTTGTAGATTCCTTCATTCGCACTGCTTTTCTCCTTAAAGTGCAGCTGTGTTCCTTGTTATGTGTTACGGACATAACAGTGACCCCCCAAATTCATACAGTGAGCCCCAGTACGTCACCATGTGACTCTGGAGACAGCATCTTTCGAAGGTAGGTAAAGTAAAATGAGGTCGCGTGGGTGTGCCGCAACCTGAGTGGTGTTTTTATAACAAAAAGAAATGTGGACATGCAGAGAGAGGCCATAGGGGAAAGGCCAAGAGAGGTCACAGGGAGAAGACGGCATCTACACACTAAGGTGGGAGGTGTCTGACGAAAGCAGCCCTGCACACACAGCCTCCGGATCCTTTAGGAAATAAAGTCATGTTGTTCAAGCCACAGAGTTTGCAGCATTTTGTTAGAGCAGTCGAAGCACAGCCGCCATCTTGAACTATAGCAATGGTTTAAACATATTCAAAGAATGTTACATATGAACACAGCTTCAAAACCGCCTCTGCAGCTAGAGCCACATCTTGACCTACAGTGACAGCATGTGCCCAAATACACTTGTGTTTTTGGAAGGGGAGAGAGCAGTGACATCCTGGAGCACACACGTAACAGAGATTCCTGTACATGGACGGCCAATTTTAAAGCAGCGACATTTCATGTTTGCCTGATTTGGTGAAAGGAATGACAAGTAGAAAAGTCGCAGATGAGAGACGTGTGGACTCCTATGCAGCACACAGCACAATGTAAACTTTCTGGACCAGAGCACTGTCCATTCACAGGCATTTTCACCCTAAACGATAGCCTGGAGGTGGCTGGAGGACGCCATCACCAGAGCTTGTGCTGTGAAATGTGTGCTGAAGATGGCTCATCCCGCGCCTCCCCCAACTCCAGCCTGGACGTGTGACTCCTCCTCCCATCCCATGCACACAAGACCCCAAGGCCGGAGCATGGAGCAGCCAGGGGTGTCCTCCTGGGGCCCAGGACACAGACACAGCTTCTACTTAGGTTTCAGCAGGAGCTTCCACCTCCACCCCCAGGCTCCCCCTCTGCTTCCCTTTGTTCCGGGCAGATTGTGCTGTTCAAGGCTCAGACAAAGGAGCCCAGCTGCCCTCTGTGGTAAGGACAGTGTTCTGTTAGACAGCAGAATCCAGGGAGACCAAAGGAAAGGAGGGCGCTCCGGGTTCGACAGAGTCACTGACATGGATCGAGGGAAAAGTCTGCCTGAGCCGAGAAGGAAGTCCCTAATTAAGACCCGGAGAAGGGCTCTCCCCACCATTTATACCAAGGCAGTTCTATAAAGAGGACACAGCTGCCGTGACTGTAAAGCAAAACAAAACAAAACACAAACCTGACAACCAGGTTACCTGAAATAGTGTTTAGAGAGTGAGTGTTTTTTGTTCCGTGGTGTATGAAAGACAGAAAAGACCTATTCATTCAACTTTCCTTCCAGTCTTAGTGCTTCATGCATCCAGGCAATGAACCAGTAGAGAAGCCAGATGAAAACAAGTATCACAGCTGAACAGCACGGAAATGCAAACAGGTAAAAGCACCAGTAAGGAAGGGTGCTATGCATACCAGGGCTACACCAGTTTGTTTCAAATATTCTGCCAACATTAGATGTTAAACTTGAAATGTTCTCAACACATAAAAATCCTCTAAGCATCCTGGGCCTCTCCTTAAGGAAATGCCTCATAGTGGGATATGATTCTTTTCACTGTTAAAAAGAATTGGAATTGTATCAGAGTTGATAGTGGAACATATGTTTAAGCCTTAAAAGCTAAAAATGACCACAAATAAATGAAGACACTTGGACTCTCTGCCCCAGTAGGCTAGTGGATTCAGTTTCCATTTGGCTCAATTTAATAACCAATATTAAATACTGACCACATACAAGGCACCACGGGTAACTTAAATGCAGGCCAGACCTCAGCGCTACCTACTCTGATACTGCAGTCCTTCAATAAAGATGAGTCATACTTTATATATCGGGCCTAAACTCGAGGCAGGTGTCCCCTGCTCACTTAATATCAATGACAGTCATGCGAAGCAGTGTCTCCTGCCTAATGGGGAAGTAGGGACACGTTTTCCTAAATGAGATCTTGTCCCTGAAATAGACCTAGCTTTTTTTTTTTAAAGGCAATTTTATGACACTTTGATTTGTAATAGAAAGAAAAAAAAAAGGCACCAAACCAACACAAAATCCAACTCTATCTTGCTTATATTGAATAGTTTCACTGAAAAAGTTCAAGGAAAAGGACTCTTACCAGCAGGTCTGTTTTGAAAATGAGGTCCTGTATGTATACCTTAAATTAAAAAGAGAAACGTATACTCACATCCTCAAAAAGTGTGCAAGCCCTGAGCTTTTGAGCCCTGTTACATTTGAAATCACACACAGGCATCACTGGTTCCCCCTCGCCCTTTCCAACAGCCACCTGGGCACAGCAAGGTAGAGCTAGGTCTCTAGCCACTTAAATCACATAAATAATGTCATTTTAACCTATTATCCCTCAGTTTCTCCCATCTGGAAAAAAAAAAAAACAATATCCTGTCTCTGAAATCCTCAGCAGGAGAATGGAGATTTAATTACAGAGCCTCTATATAGAGGCTCAAGTTCCTTACAGTAAAGAAGGATATAAATAGAACAGGTAATGACTGTCATTAACACGGAAAAGTAAAAATAAGGCAAATCTAGTAACATCCACAAAATTAAATTACAGGCAATTTATTTTTAGTAGCATGAAATGAATTGATCAGTCAGCCAATCAAAGATAAAAGCTCCAAGTAATTCACTCTCATCTATACTTCTGAAGTATAAAACACAAACAAGATGCTTTAATTGCAGAAAAGATGACAAGGAGTCAGCACCTTTTATATACTATTCTTTGCTTCAGGGTAACAATAAGATGTCAACTTGTCATTGGTTTTATTTACATAATTTTGCCTGAAATGATTGTGTTCCCGTAAATACAGAAAGTGGAAATGAGACAAACTCCAGAGATCTCCCCCCAGAAGAGATTACATGGAAGTATCCTAGGCAGCTCCAACTAGATGGCCTAAGAGAGAAGGTAACCTTGTCTATCGATGACAATCTATACTAACAGAAGAGTCTTCTAATCCAAGGCCTTGATCCCCATTTTAAGCACACAGAATTCCCTTCCTGCCACTTAACATGAAACCAAAACTAAAATGAACTTATGCAAGCTAATATTTCTTAAGCACCTACTATGTACTGAACATAGTAAGGTGTCTGAGTTCTTTCAGCCCTCACAACCAACCTGGTGGACAGGTATTCCCCCGTTCTTAGAAAAAAGGGCACTTGGAAGTTCAAAAAAGCTTAGTTCTGCCCAAAGAGACATAGCTTGGCTAAGTAAAAAGCTTGGACTCGGCAAAAATACAAGAGTCGTCTCAAAAACAAATAGGCAAAACACACGTGAATTATTCCTCCCCAATATCTTTAACAAAAAACACTGCAAACTTTAAAGTCTATATGTTTTTGTTTACCTAATCTGACAAAAGGAGTAACCAGCAGCGGATGCAAAGTAACAGAAATGTACACTACTGTGCAGCGTGCAACATAATTAAGCTTCTGGGGTCAAATGATGGCCACTGGTAGGTATAACCACCTTTCCATCACAGCCCGGAGGAGGCTCAGGCCTCTAGTGCCACAGTGTGTGCCACAGGGTTAGGGTTTGTGGCTTGCCAGAAGCTAGCTTGCCTGCTGCATGGGTGATCATAGCAACTACAAGATGGGCGATGCTTCCTTTGAGTAATCTCTGCTGATACTGTCAGGTTTTCATGATTTCTTTTGAATCATTCTGGCTAAGTTGAATTCTAACGACTCATAAAAATCATTAAAAAATGACAATGACAACAAAGGAAAACCCCACTACTGTATCTGGTCAGGGTCTTACGGTGCCTGCTGTTCACCACCAATCATTCCTCCTTCCCAGCTGGGAGACTTCAAACATTTTCTGGCAACATCTTTGGGAAAGAAATCTAGCAGCCAAGGTACCTTAGCATTGAGGGGACACACAGACAGGGCGCTTCTAAAAAGCTGGTCTTCACTCCTCCACTCGCCGCTGCGAATCACACACCTCAGCGCGTTGATGAGTAAGATGCCCAGGACGCAGGCGGAGATGAGTTTCTTAAGAAGAGAGAGACACGGCAAACGTCACGAGTGACCCGCGTGAGGCCCTGCTGCTGGCATGGCGCTGCTGGGTAGATACCTTTTTCTTAGTTTGTCTGCTGAGGGCCCCGAAGCCAAAAGTCAGCAGGACACAGTAGCCGGCACTGGGGAGGTAGAGGACGCGTTCCGCCACCACGAAGCCCACTCGGAAGAACAGGTTACTCGCAGGAAGAAACGGGATCACGAGAAATCCCAGGCCCAGAGTAAGGATTCTGGAAGGCGAAAAGTACTTAAAGGAATGGCTGTCTTCAGACTTCTCAGGAAGGGTGTCCTACTAATATTAAATTAATGCTAAAGACCTTTCTTTTTTTCATGCCATCAATTGAGAAAAGGTACCACTGTCAGGGAAAAACAATCACCAGGAGAGAGTTTAGCTGGCAGTATAGGATAAAATACTACATAAAACACTTCTAAGGCACTTACTATGGAGCATAAGGGTAAACTCACAAATCACACAACTCACATCAATAAAGTCAGAATGACTGCACTTGCGAGGCCTGAGAATTCACCTATTTCTCTCTATGTTTCAAACCATTTAGGTTCCGAATTGGTCCCAATTCTTTCATGAGAAAATTTCCCCTAAACTGAGGAATACTATTACTGAGGTGGTTTAAACTTCATAAAATCTGAAAGAGAAACTAATGTCATTTTTTGATGTTCCATCATCACCAGTCAAGCACAAAGAAAGCTGAACATGAAGTACTTCTTGAGCCAGCAGATGATTCCCGACGTCCTCGGTAATATGACAGGTGAAGAAGCGGTCATTTTGGCAGCTCCCTCCTGCATTCTGTGCTATGGTGTGTGTGTTTCTTAAAAATCCCACTTCACACGTACGTAAATTGACTGAGACAGAAATTTTTTGATCTTTAGAATCACCAACCAAATTAAGATGCAGGTGAACTTAAAACTTAAGAGTAATCACTAATCTAATTCCATGAACACTGATGTTAAAGGGGAATTACCTTAAACGGTTTTCATTCTCACGAAACATTTGTTTTTCCCAATTATTCTCTCAATAACCTTTTAGAATTTTTTTGCAGTGGAGAAATAGTCTATTTGGGCCAGCAGCTTGTTTTGTACCCAACAACAAAAGAGGAATCACCATAGCATTCACAAGTTTTTCTTTTTAAGAACTATAAAATAACGGACACAACACACACCAATTATACTCTCTGTTCTGACTATAAATTATTCTTTACCCCCTACGGGGAAAAGGGTCTCCAGGTGCTTCTTGGCAGAAGGGCGGGGGATGGAGCAGTCACCCCTCCTCCGCCAACTCGCCTTCCACTAGTTGAAGGCAGACTCAGATTTCAAGTGCGTGGAGCCCATCTTCACCACTAAGACGCATCTGAAACAACGTCCTTATCATCATAGCCACAGAACTGTTAAAAACATCAGTGCTTCGTTTAGCTGAATGCTTCTGCGATGGAAGTTAAAATTCAGCATCACCTCTTACCTTCTCTTGCGACTGTCCTCAGAGCACAGGGCTTGGCATATTAGGCCAATTAGACAGAGCCAGAGTGCTGCCAGGGCAATTACCCTCCAGTCACCAACTGACTTAATGAGGGGGATGCAGCCCATTGACCAATCAAAACACAGCCACCAGGGACACAGCAGCAGCCAGGCATTCAGTGAATAGTAGTAATTATAGTTTATGGCCTGTCAGTCAGAAGGAAAACAAACACTTATTTGATACTGAACTTGAGAGAACACATATATATCCGAACTTCACTTTGGAGGGCTCTGTTCAAGGACAGCATAGAAACCGCGTAGAAATAAAATATCACCAGCTTGTAGTTAAAGAGTATGGGACTGTCTGTAACTCATTAAATGAAATCGGATTTTAATACATTAAAAACACAGCCATGCCACCAGACCAGGCAGTGTGTATCTGCTACATTTCTGGCCATGCTATGATGCATTTACTTATCTATGCCTGGAGCCTGTGATCTGGGAAGTCTGAGGCTCTGGGGTCACTGTTCGCCTAACAACCCGAGAACATGGCTTCCGAGGCTGTCCTCTTGGCTCCTGTCTCTAGGATGTGCACAGCCAAGAATGTGCGCCTTGGTACAACTGCCTTCAGAAAGATGTGCAAGCTACTACTGTCCAATTGTGCCTGTGTCACAATCCAGCTGCCCAGGGCTCAGGGGCATTTCTGTAAGACTGGCAAGGGAACTTGAAGTCAGCAGGGACCAGCTTCGCTTCCTTCTCATCACAAAGGGAATACAGGTGCATCTATCTGTGTATTTGCAGTTTCTGCACCTGTAGAGTCAATTAAGCATGGAGTAAAAAATATCTGGGGGAACAATTCCAGGAAGTTGCAAAAGGCAAAAGTTGAATTTGGTGCCCACTGGGTACTTCCACGAATGCCCATGAGTGAGGTGATGTGCAGGCATCGGATCAGGCGTTCCACATAGGCTAGGGGTGATTTAGAGTGCACCGAGGATGCGTGTGGTGTGCAAACACGCTGCCACTTGACACAAAGGACTTGGATCTGTGGATCGGGTCCTAGAACCAGCTCCCCGCAGATGCCAAGATTGATCGAGTGTCCAAGTGCGAATCCCACCCTTCCAATAACCCAGGCCAAGGGCTGTGGGCGTGGACTCACCCTCACCAACACGCTGTCGGCAAAGGAGGCCGGGTTGTCCACCTCCGTGAATGCTGGCGGGCCGGTCCCCATGATTTTCCAGCGCGCGTAGAGCATGCCGGCCCCGCCTGAGGTGAGGAGGGTCATTCGGAAGAGGAGGCCCCTGCTCCTGAGTGCTCCCAAATTCTGAAAGGACACAACAAAGGCCCCACTGTCACCTTCGATTTTCAAGTCAAGGTGTGACCAGGCCAGGCACCAGTGTGAACAATTCTGCCTGAATGACTTTGACACTGTGCATTAAAGGGCTGGCGACATCAGAATTTGAAATCACAAGAACTACTTGGAAAATGACATTTGAAACCAGCAGGTACTTGACATTTTCCATGTCTGGGCTGGAGACAAAAGTACATGCTCACCTCTAATGACTTGTCCTTACGTAGTACCTTCTGGACGACTTCCAGAACATTGAATTTGCCTATCACCAAGATGTCAAATACCGCATTCAAACCCTAAGGAAGCAAAGCCACACAGTCAGGGGCAGGAGAGCCTGGCTCTCCCAAGGTAGAGATTACAAGTTGATAACTGAATCTAGACAGGGAATGCAAAGTGTTAGATAATCGCAGAAGACTACTTCAGTGTCTAAAAAAGGTCACCTTGTGTCTGGGTAAAATTAGCTCAAGGCAATATGTTACATCACAATTATTAGCATATCCCTGTTAGTAATGATTTCATGTTCTGCATTTTTCAGGGGCCGAGGATTTAGCTCAGTGGTGTCGCCGCCTGCCTCGAAAGTGCAAGGTCCCGGAAAAAAAAAGTATTACATGATTCAGAATAGCTAAAAATTGGTTTCCAATGAAAAGCTCCCAGAGGTCCCGCTTATTTCTCTCTTCCTTTTCCTAACCATGAAACAGTCCCTTAGTTCACGTCACAGGGTGGTCACTTACCCGCGTAGTGACTGTGCCTAAGAAGGTAAAGGCAGCGTCAATTCGCCTGCCCAGCCATGAGCGAGCCCGTGCTGGCCACTCTGGGCACCGTGAATGGGGCGGAGCCCGTGGAGTCCCGGAAGGGGCTCAGGAGATCTCTCCAGCCCAGGCGCCAAGGCCAGAGTCCTCTTCTCCCTGGACACACACCTGGACCCCACCTCCCGGCTCCGCCGCAGTCAGGGAAGCCTGCGCCCTGAGCTTAGCCTGTGGAGCGCGGGGAGAAGTGGCCTGCACCACTGGAGGCTTGGTTAGGAGCTGGCTGCTGTCCTGCTATCGGTTTCCCTTTCTAGCTTGCTGCGATGGTGAGGCCGGGACGAATTGGAAGCTACACACTGAAGCTGCCGTAGCCTCTGCTGGCAGGGCCTGCTGTGTGCAGATGGCCACCTCTGCCCCCGAAGAGCTGCCCACAGCTGTTAGGTGAACGGCAAATCGCTTCAGCTGTGTGAAGCCACCGGGAGTGCTGCAAGGTGGCCCTGCTTACGCTCATAGCTTCCGTCGGCCCCGTACGTCTTCCTAGCGGATAAGGTCTGCTTTGGCAGCTACTAAATCTACCGTTACAGGCTGAGGAAGGGAGGAGTCTGTGGTAGCTTCTCTACATTTGTTGCTGTACAGGGAATGTCACCCGGCTGAACTTCCTGCCCAATCTAGATAAAGTGGTCTGAATATACCTGATGTTTATGATCAAAGCTGCCCCTACATGGCTGGGTCTTTTTAGTATGGGGCTTTGTGGAAAAGAAGATCATAAATCATCTGAAGTCAGCAGTAATTTGTGGTTTTCGGAGCAAGCATGACATCCCTACTTAACCCTGTCCATAAACACTGTCCCCACTAATTATCCAATACATGGGCCAGTGCCGGGTTAAACATTTCAAAGAATCCTGATTTTATTCACTCATGTGATATGTGATCATAGCGGGTCACAGAAGGCTGCCTCGGCCTGGTTGTAAAACCATTTTCTAGAAGGGAGGAGCTCCCTGTTTAGCTGCCTCCAACTTCTTTCACTGTTTTTCTGCCTGGGAGCTGAGGGACAGTCAGCAAGAGGTGACAAGAGTCCTGTGGTCACCAACACTGAGCCAAGCACAAGGCTAGTATTCCTTCTTCCGTCCCACTTAACGGGAGCACCAAAATCTCCACACTTTATTTACATAAATTCAACTTAATCTTTAGTGCACCTAAAATAAAACTCTAATGTGTACAGGACTTGCCTGAGGACCTGGTGAAGTGGGGATTCTGACTCAGCAGAGCTGGGGTGGGGACTGAGATCCTGAATCCCTAACTAGTTCCTGGATGCTATGACGCTCTTGGTCCTCAAACCGTCCTTTAGATGAGAGCAAGATTCTGGAGTAGTGGGCCTCAAGAGGGTCACTCGGCCCAGGGGTGCCTAGCGAGGTTTGGAGGCATTTATGTTGTCACAACTCAGGGAGTCCTATTGGAATCCAGGGGGCAGAGGCCAGAGATGCTGCTAGATGCCCTATCATACATAGGACGGACCCCACAAGGATGAGTTATTTGGTCAAAAATGTCATAATGCCAAAGTTAAGAAACCCTGATGCAAAGTAAACTCAATAAAAAAGTAACTCAGGAGACCTGAGTACCTTTCCACAGTAATTCTTTCACGGCCATTTCCTGGCTAACCTTACTCTTACAGATAAAGCATGACATGACCACCAATTCTTGCCTTGACTTGCATCAACTCCCAAAAAGCTCTGATGGCTCTTCCTCTCCCAAGCTAGTCCTATATGGTCACTCAAATTCCAATTTTTTGCTTCCATTTCTTTTCCTCTGCTCACATCCTTCACTTCACTTTCTAAAGTTTCCTCTAATCATGAAAAGCCATGTGCCTGTGGAAGCTGAGCGTGATGGGCGACGCTCAGTACTTCTTTAAACTCACTGGTGTCGATGTGGGGTGGCCACTGTCTGTTCTTTCAGGGACTGAGTCTCCTATTCAATGAAGACTACTGGGAATCTATTCTGTGAATACTGGTTTACTCCTTGGAATCCCCAGAAGGCACAGTTCCTGCCTCCCATTAAACTTAAGTCTAGTGGAAGAGGCAGAAGACAAAGGAACAAACAGAAGATTCCTGCAGAATGATCCCATCACTCTTCCCCAAGAACTTCTCATCATCACTGCCTGCCTGGGGCTAATGATGGTCAACAGCGACAGTCAGCTCCCCATCTGAATTGTGACAGATTCCTGACCCCAGTCCACACGGGGATGCGGAAGTAGAGGCCGGGCTGGCCCACAATGTCAGGATGGAGAGGAACAGCTGGGCCAGGCTGTGTGCAGCTCTTACCAGCACTGTGATCCCTTGCTCTTTGCACAGCATGGCCACTGCTCCCAGAAAGATGCTCAGCAACACCCAGCAGGTAGAAGACTGCGTTCCCTCCTTGTTACCTGGCAAGAAGGGATATGATAATTGCAGAAGTCATGCAACACACTCTATTCTGTTAGCAGCAGGAATCAAAATTCTAAGCACACACCCTAAACAGACACAACTTGAGACAGTTAGGTCCCCAGCCAGCACTTCTCCATGGGTGAGTGTGGCTTTTAGCACTTCTGGCTGAACACTACATGGGACACATGTCCTGCCTCAAGGCTCCTGAGCACACGCCCTGGGACAAAGCCTTGACTACAAAGATGGCACAGCCCCAAATTCCCATGGTGTAAGTTCCTTTTCCCCAACCTTCCAGTTGTGTTGAGGATGCTCCCAGAGACTGCAGCAACCCACTGCATCCAGGATGCCCTCGACAGTCACAGCTGCTCTCACGAGGAGCTGGCATGCATGAGCAGCTGTGGATCCCCACTACTACTGCTGGCAATGGGCAATGGGAAGGGTCTGCTGTGCTTCCTGTGTGCAATGGCTTCCATCTCTATCAAAGGGTGTGTGACATCAGCGGGGGGCTGGCAGCTACCTAGCACCTGGGACAGTAAAGCCATGGGTCACACTGGGATGCCAACCCGCATGGTGCTCAGCATCAACAGGAAGTCAAAATAGGCAGCTCCAGTGCCGGAGCTAGGGACAAACTCTTGTCCCCACAGTGCCTCTGGAGGAGGCAGGGTCTGGCCATACACTCTGGAGCCAGAGGTTAACTGGGAGTGAGGACACAGGAAGGACTCCTCTGTGCCCTTCCTCTGAAGCCTTTGTCCTTATCTACATCAGTGACCCAACACTGACTCCCTGAGGACCAATCATCAGCCTGTCCTGGTCTCTGGGTCAGTTCTGCTCAGAACCAGAATTCTGGGTCTATGTCCTGGTGCTGCCACCTACTCCATGTACCACTCGTGGGCTCCTCTATAAAACCAGGGCAAGAGGACCTACTTGAGGACAGATTTGAGAGGGGAAAAGGATAGGAGAATACTTGTCCATATGTGTTGCGTCCATATGAATTACATGAAGGCAAAACATCTCCTTGGAAAATATACAAGAAACTGATTATAGTAGTTTCTGAGATGTTCTAAGAAGAAAAAATGAGGTTAAGGAAGAAAGTCTTCCTTTTCATTGTATAACCTTTAGTGCCTTTTACATGTTCTTAGCTGTGTATATATATTAAAACAGGCATTGAAACTAAAAACTTTTCAAAAATGGAATATCTAGTGCTGGGACCACAGGGAGTATTTAATAAATGCTTATCACACATGAGCCAGCAAAACTCCCTCAGTTTAGAGGGAGATGGTTTCCAATGAGGCTCTGATGTGAAGTCAGCGGATGGCTCATGAGTCATCCTGTCACCAAACATGCCAGGTGTGTTGTGCAGTGTACAAGGCACATCTTGCTTCTCGTGGAACTGCTGTGTGTGCGCAACATGCAGACCCTGGGTGGAGGGATAGAAAAGTCTTGTGAACCCTGAAGAACTAATCAGCAAAGCCCCAGGCTTTCAGGTTTTCAGGTCCCACCAACAGCCATCGGGGCCTGGCCCAGGAGGAGGGGCTGTCGACCTCACGTCCTGTACGTGTGGGTTGGGACCCGTCAAGATGATGAAGCTGTACCCGCCGAATCCCCCCAGATGCCCAACAAAACACGAGCAGGCCTAATTCCTGACGGTCCTGACACAGCCGCTCCCTCAGGGTGAAGATCACCCTTCTGAGAGTGGTTTTCATTAGTGGCCCTGCAAACGTGACCACCCCACTTCTCCAGGTCTGCATCCTATTCCAGGCACGTGGGCCAACTCAGCAGTTCTCTCTTCACTCTGCCTACTTGGTTCCCTTGGGCTAGGATGCCCCAGGCAAAATCCTACCCATCTTATAAAGCTATCAAGTGTCACTTAAGCTGTGAAACTGCACCCGGCCCTCTCGGGCAGTCTCCTTGCAGAATCCACCTGCTGTACGGCAGACAGAACAGCAAATAGTCCTGCTGCTGCACGTCAGACTGCCCTGAGATTACGTCAGGACTGGTGCAGCCTCTCACTTGCCCTTCTCATAGTCACGGACAACATTCTCCACAGCGCATCAGAAACGCTTGCCTTTCTATGGCTCCCAAGATGGGAGTCTGCCAGTGCCAGCATGCGCGGCCGATTCTTCGTCCTAGGTCTGTCCCTGTACATCACAGGTCATTTCGTGGTATCCCTGGCTTCTCCCATTAGGTGCCAATAGCAAACCCCTTCCCAGCTGTGTCACAGGCCAAGTGTCTTTGAGGGGGGAACACCTCCACCCGGAACCCCTGCCTTAAACCAGGGCTATGCAGAGAACAAAGCCTCAGAACCTGCGGCTGGATCTGGGTAGAAATGCAGACTCCTGGCCCACCCAGAATCCGTGCTCCAGCAGGCATTCTGAGGATGGCAACCAGCCCCTGGGTCCTTTTAACAAGCTTTCTGGACCATTTTGATGCCCCTTAAGATGCAAAGTGTCGCCTTCGGTAGTAAGCTGGCACACAGCTGCACTGCTGGCATCGTGCCTGGCTTGGAGGAGCAACTGAAAGCTGCTCTGAGCAAAGCAGCAGCAGGACCAGACCGCCACAGTGGTGAAGGAAACAGAATCCTTTCCAAGCTGCTTCCAGCAGGGGGCCACCTGACCTTGACTTGAGTGACTTCAGCGATGGGGCCAAATGGTTCAGAACACAGTCCATTCGGTGTTTAAGCCCAGGGTCCTCAGAATATCCATCCTCGTGCTGAGCTCTCGCCTGTCCCTCTCTGTTTCAGGTCTAGCATCAGCTGGCTTATACAGCTCAGAGGCCGGAAGTCAGGTTCTCTCACCTGCAAACTATTCTGCATCGGTGTGTTTAGTTCCGTCAAGCAAACGAAGGATGGTTTTATTGGCAGAAATTAATTACATGATATGCATGTAATACGAAAAGGCCACAGTTATAACCACAATATTTTTCAAAAACCCTATCACATGAAGCAACTTTAGTGTTTATGGGACCTTCTGATTCTGTTTGGCCATTTGTTATCACTCATTAGCAGACAAGCAGGCCCAGGCCTCCTGCCACACGGCAGAGAGGGACATCCTTGTTGAGTGTCACCTTCCTCCCAAACACCTTCCCAGGTCCATGTCAAACCTCCGAGGGCTTCTGTTATATCACAGCTCATATGGAGACAGACATGGGGGCACTCCCTCAGCCCCTCCCATGTCAACCTGTTACTGAGTTTCATGTTTTAGCCCTTTAACCTCTACAATTTGTGTTTGTACTTTTCACCTAAACATGATATAATTTCCCCAAATAATACTCCCAGGTCTTAATTTCAAAAACAAATTCCCTGATCGTTTTACATTTCTTCCTAGAAAAACCGAATTTGCTTGTATTTTACTTGACTGTGACACTGTATTAACTTCCCTCCCCATGGACCCAGGCCTTTGATGGGAAACACATTCCCAGTAGCCCCACCTACAAGCCCGACGACTGCTCTTGAAGGCACCCTGTTAACACTAACTTAAATTACTGACAGGCTCCTGTTCACTCTTCTTGTCTAGAATTTAAAATGGCTTTCTCCTTGGATGGCTGACTCAGGCTTAATTGAACACAGAAAAATAATACACAGAAAACACAGTCTTGGGATTTACTGGCAGTCTTTTCCCTCATCGCACCCATTAATTTCACCACACCTCTCAAACTTTCAACTCGCTCCCTCTTAAATCTATACTGCAATTCTGAAGAATCCTGTAAAACAGGGGAGATGAAGGCCCCATTTCTTTGCTGAAGAAGGGTCTTCAGTTTCAGTGATCACTGACTATTAGACATCGCTTCTCACAATGGTGGCAATTTCAAGTCAGGAGGGAAATTTCAAGGTTGGTTATTAAGCCAGCGGCAGTTTCCTATTCAGAGAACCACATTCCAACTTTGCTGCCATCCAGGGCAAGTGTCATTATAGCCAAGGACCACCGGACATTTTTCTAGTCCGAACTGAGACATGTTTAAAGCGTCATATACACACCTGATTCGGAGGACTTTGCATGGAAAAATGATGTAAAATATTTCATATTTTTATATCAACTACAGGTTGAAGTTTTTAAGATACTGGGCTAAGAAAAATATATTATTAGAATTCACCTCATCTATTTCTTCTTATAATGTAGCTCTAGAAAATTTAAAATTACGCGAATGGCTCCTATTATATTTCTGTTGTCCCAAAGCATCTCCAGACCAATAAGGAAAATCCCAGCTCATAGACAAAAGGGTTTGCACACTGCTATGTTTCTATTCCAACTCTACTGTTGAAAGGAAAATAAGAAAGGAGTTTGTCTATTTAATCCAACCTTTCCTGCTCTAATCTCTGCTAGATTATTCACTCAACATTTTTTCTGGAGTTACAAGACAAAGCATGCACACACATTTTTCAAGTTTTCCAGAATCCAAACTAGAAATCTTCATTGACGTTTTTAAACAATATTATAAGGCAAAGGGGTACTCTTTACAAATGTACAGTATGCATGATAAACAAAGGCCAACCTATGTAGTGCTGACAAAATGCTTTCAGTATTGGAGTAAATAAAAAAGGCCTTGTAAAAATTAAACTGGGAGCTGGTTCTGAGTTCTGGGATAGCCCAGCCTAGAGGACTTCCAGTGAAAACCTGTTCTGGCACAGTTCTACCATGTAATTCCCAGAGTTAAGATTTACCTTGAGTCTTGGGTTGTCAAGGTGAATCATGCTAATAATCATTAACATGCAAAAATCCAGATAAATTCAGACTTTGTGTTTCTGTAGCTGTTCTCACTTAGTAACTACTGCTAGCTATTCTTTTTTTTTCCAAGTCTGAACATTTCATAAGATGAGTAAGACATATGAGTAGGCCACCTTGCATACAGTGGATATTATATCTGTTGAATCAACAGCTTCCTTTATTTCCACATCTCTCAGAAATCTTCTTATATTGCCACATTTCTTACATAGCTAGAAGTAATTTAATACCAAAAAGTTAATATAATTTCTCAGTGTAAATATATTCAGCTCAAAGTCACTCAAGTTTTTCCACTTTTAATTTAGTCTTTGAACCCATCACACTGGAAGAATCTCCACCACATAAGAGACTCTTTAAAAAAAAAAAAAGTTCAGGGGCTGGGGATTCAGCTCAGTGGTTCCGCACCTGCCTCGCAAGTGCAAGGTCCTGAGTTTGATCCCTGATACCAAGCCAAACCAAACCAAACAAAAAGTTCAGCCAGGTGTAGTGGTGCATGCCTGTGACCCTAGAACTCTAGGAGGCTGAGGCAGGAGGACTACAAGTTGGAGCCCAGCCTGGGCAACTTAGGGAGACTCTGCTTCAAAGCAAAAAATTAAAAAGGGGCTGTGGATATACAAAAATCCTGGGTTTAATCAAACAACAAATGAACAAACAAACAAACATTCAAAAGCATGGGGAAAAGTGATTAATTTTAAACTCAGAAGTAACTGTCAAAACAGTAAAAACAAATCGTGAGAGGTGGATGCTGTCTCCAGTGTAGCTGTATTCACGAATATCTTTGTTCAGAAAAATATTCCCAACATGGGGGATTCTACCTTGTGCATAACTCTGTATGAGCACCTCAGGATCTCACTGCTACCCAGAGTGGTTTGCCTGATCGTCCAGACTGCTAAATTTCAAGTTCCAACCAATGGCCCAGAAGGGGCTGGGGGCGAGGGACCATTCTTACACCCAGCCTTGCCTCTCATCCCTTGGACAATTACACAGCACTCGCAAACACCAACAGTTTAGGATCCAGAACGCAGCAGACTTTGCCTCGACGGTGTCCTCCTTGTTTCTGTGGATGTCTCGATCATCCAAGAGAATTCATCCCTGTGGGTAAACGCAGCAAAGGCTGACACAGGGAAGGCAGCACGGGAAAACAGCTGCACCAGCAGAAAGACACTTGTCAGTACTCACACCCACAAGTGCCAACAGATGTGACCAATTTAATGAAGCATGTGCCTCAGACTTGGCACTCCTTCTGGAGGGATGCTCTCCCTGCAGCACAAGCAGCACATTGTACAAGCTGGCCCTCTCCGCCACCCTCAGCCTGGCATCGCTGCCGAGCGAAGCTGGCACGTCATGGTGCGTGTGGGACCTGAGCCATCCCGACAGGTGGCCACGACTCTGTAGCTGCCAGAGCCACACAATGAGCATCAGATTCATGTTCCAAACTTGGAACCAACCAAGCCTGCTTCCCTGGGCAGAACGGGAGCCAGACTCACCATCTTCACAACAGGGACCAATTTTGAGAAAAATCAAGCAATGGAGGCAGCAGAGGAACAAGAAGGCAGAGAAAAGAAGATGCACACGAACACCACGGGCAGCACTGGGTCAGCGATGGCCCCAAGCCCTTGACCAGGCTCCCGTGCGATGGGAGCACAGCGATCGCCCTGCTTTTTAAGCTGCACGACTTGAAGTCAAAGAAAAACAGATGCCTTCAATTAGGATGAAAACACGAGGGAATGAGACGTCAGGAGCAAGAGCTACTCTGCTGTAGTGCCTGAACTAGGGAGAGTCACTCAGCAAGGAAGGTTTAAGAACAACCGAGACTTGAGATCCTGTCTTTGATATCATGAATAACAGTTCAGAACTTTAAATGGTTGCTCTACCTATGTAGCAAATCTGTTCCTCAATGGGAGAGAGTCTTCTCCCCATTATTATTTTTTTTGGTACTGGGGACTGAACTCGGGACCCTGCGCTTGTGAGGCAGGGGCTGGAACCACTGAGCTAAATCCCCAGGCCTCCTCTCCACTATTAATGAGACTTACCATACCTCCCACTGAGGTATCAGTTTAAAAACAAAACTGTTTTCACTATTCTAACAAACTTATTGGGCAGGGTTTACCTGTCCCCACTCAGAAATACCAGGCTAGAAATATTGGGCAAACATTTCATCATAAGAATAGCACTTTTTATTTTGGGCACTCAGAAAAGAATACCCAGGGTACCATCAACTTTATCTGAAATAATGACTTTCTTTTAAAAAGATCTTGCTTGGAAACATTATATGACCAGGATTTTCATTTTCTGCAAATGCCAGGATTCCAGAGGTTAGCACAGAGTTGCTTGCTCATAAACTGAGGCAGTTAAAAACTGTCTTGAGCTTTATACTACAGACACTGCATCTATAAAGAAAGCTAAGGAGGTCACAAAAAAGAGATACAGCCTCTGAAAGAGATTTTTAACTAGTTACATAATTAATTTCAGGGTACTTAATTTTTTGTTCCCTTACAAAATAGTATTAAATCTGTTCTTCTTTTTTAAAAAACCTTTCTTTAGCTTCAAGATCATGTGTAACTAATGTTGGATTTATTTCTTCCCTGTATGTTAAGAAGTACAAAGAGCAGGTCTTTCAATAAGCACTTTAAACATTAAATTTAAACATTCAACAACATTATTATTTGCATCCCAATAAATACTGGACTTAACTTCAGTCACAGAAGCCTTTGGCTTCTCTGCAAAACACTTAGGAACCTGGGCAACTGGGACAAGAAACTGTCATAGCTATGGCATAAACACTTGTGCCTATTGCTTGGCTTTCGTACACCTGCACTGACCAGCAAGGGGAAACAAAATCGTGATGAATGCTTAAGCTCTTTCAAACTCCAAACGAAAACAGACGCCCGAATGCCCACTGTTATTAACAATGCTGATCTTCTGGACCAAGGGGAATTTAAGAGAGAATGTCAAAAGAAATTAGTGGTATGAAGGCCACAGCCGTCCATTCTGCAAATGCCATGAAAAGAAGGTGACACTTGCTGAGCACATGGGAAGAAGGCAGCAGGAGGACAGAATTCACAGGAAGTCTGGAGATGGAGTGGTCTTTCCATCAAAATCGACTGCACTGGGGCTGCGTGTGCAGCTCATGGCAGAGTGCAGGCCCAGCAGGTGCAAAGGTCTGGGTTTGATCCCAGCACCCCAAAATAACACCCCAAACAAGCATCCCACACACCCATGAGCCTCAAGGGCATGGACTCTGGGTTTCTAGTTCTTGCATTCTCAACACCAGACACAAAGCCTGGCTCAAGGATCACACTTCCAGCTTGATTCATCATTGGGGATGGGACCCACGGCCTAACTTGTGAGTCTCTGGGCTATTTTAGGACAGAATGGAGACCGAGTACTTTTCATGACCACCTGGAGCAGAGCAATCTTTGCACACAGGGCTCTTACTGCTTCTCCTCTGTGAAGGTACCCTCAGTGTGTGGACACTACGCTGTGTGTGTGTGTGTGTGTGTGTGTGTGTGCGCGTGCGTGCGTGTGTGTGTGTGTAGGGGAGTACTAGGGATTGAATGCAGGGCTTTTGCACTGAGCTACATCTCCAGCATTTTAAAAACATTTTATTTCTGAGACAGTGTCTCTTTAGGCTGGCCAGGCTAAGACTGAACTTGGGATCCTCCTGCCACAGCCTTCTAGCGTGCGTGCCAGGGTTACAGGACTATGCCACCACACGTGGCTGTGCTCCTCTTAGGAGACTCCCAGTCGCCATATGTGTGAAGCTGCACTTTAAGGTGAGGCTTAAGGACTAGTGAGAAGAGCCATTGTCTACAAAGAACCCACTACATTTAGCGTGTTCGACAGGGTGCAGAACATCAGAAACACGGAACAATGGCTGGAAACATGGTGACCACGTGGAGGTGAAGAGTGGCGTCCTCCCACTCCTCAGCTCTGTTTCGGGTTAGTCAGATGGGGTGGGCTGGGAGCTGTGATGAGGAAGAGATGCAGAGCGAAGGGCTGTTCTGGCGCCTACTGGGCCTAGGAGCAAGGCGGTCCCGAGGTCCTGAGGTGACAGGCGGGTCACGAGTGGGACTCAGGGGAGACCCCCAAGGAAGCGAATCCCCAGGTGGCCGCCATCCTCTCTCCAGGACCCAGGCTGCTCTGCGCCTCCGCATCTCTGGCAGCATCTGGAAGCAGAATCTGATCAATCTGTCAGTAACAGTGGCCGGGATCAGAAAACCACAGTAAAAACCAATTCACAGTGTCCTGGACAGCGGCCTGAGAAATGGGTGTTTTAATCTGCGCTTTAAATGGATGATGTGGAATGTCAAGCCTGCCCAGGCAAGTAGACCGTGAGGGACAGAAAGGACGCCAAAACCCAGGGCCAATAATCCCTTTAGGGTCAAGGCAGAGGCCTGGATGGGCCAGCAGAGCAAACTGCTACAGACCTGTCCTCTCCACACTGGCAGTCAGCTGTCGGGGACTGCAGAGGACCAGAGAGTGGGATGGAGGCCACTCTGGGCTGCAGGGATCGGCTCTTTCCTCTTCCTAAGGGGGTTCAAGCTCACAGAACTGATTCGGGAAGATGATGGCGCTGCAGATCTGGGGCAACAGAAAGGCTTCTGCACAGGTTCCCTTATCCGCCCACTGTCTTCTAAATGTTCCAGGAAACTAATTTCCACCAAAAGAACATTTATCCACAACCTTTTCCTTTAACTTTGTGGTACTGAGAATGAACTCAGGGCCTTCGCACTGAGCTACACTCCCTGACCCTTTATACATTTATTTATTTATTTATTTTTGTTTGTTTGTTTTTGGTACCGGGGATCGAACTCAGGTCCTTACGCTTGCACAGCCTGCCTCAGCCCCCCAGATTGCTGGCATTCTAGATGTGTGCCGCACACAGGGTTCTATGTCCATAATCTTACAAGGGTCTCTGCATTAGCCTCATCCATCACTGCTGTGCATCTGCAAACATGAGATATTTCCAGGTTAACTTCTTCAAAAACATTTACAAATTTCACCTTAAAGCTTCAACTATTTCTAACCCTAAATTAAACATGTTAGAAATGCCAAAAGAAAATTACTGAACCAAAAAAGGAAGGTCATGTGGCTACTTAGGGTTAATAAATCTGTTACTACTGAAGAATACTCTGCCAAGGGCCCATGAATCAAAGCACTAATTAACTGAAAAATCATCCCACAGGTAAGTACCTTTATGCACATTATCAGTTTCCAAAGGCTTTATTAAAATTATCTTTTGTATGGATGGCTCTTGAAAATAATTTTATAACATACAAATTAGTTAAGAAGAGGTACATATATAAATATTAAGGCACAAATTTGTGAACTGGGGTACAGAAAAATAGTAAAGAATCCAGGAAAAGAATGTAAAATGTCTTTAGGTTTCAGCATTCTGAGAGAACATTACATTAAAAGAGGTTACTAAAAATATCAGTTCACTCAGGAGAATTTTTAGTTTTGTGACAGTTTCTCACAAGAGCAGTCTCTAAAAATAAAAGATGAAAGATTTATATGATCTTAGGGGCCAGGGATTTAGCTCAGTGGTTCCGCCACCTGCCTCACAAGCGCAAGGTCCCGAGTTCGATTCCCGGTACCAAAAAAACAAAAAACAAAACAAAACAAAAAGATTTATATGATCTGAAAAGAAACCAAAGTATAGTAATCTTTAAAGGTAGAGAGAGGTTCTAGTATACTTCCTAATGATGCATCCACATTATCAAATCTACTGACATTTGGTACTTTCTTCAGAAAGCACTTCTGATGTCTTTGCAACTCACAATAGTGAGTAGCCACTTTAATGGAAGCTATGTTAAAAGTCATTAAATGAAATTTCATGAAACTTTAGATTTGTCTTTGAGAAAAGCCACACGTCTTATTTTTTAATGTTCTTTGGAAAAATATGTCTGCTGATAAATTCTTATTCTGCGTATCTCCAAATTCAGACTTAACTGCCAAGTTCAGAACAGGTGGCGACATTACTTGTAACAAACATATCTGTGAGGTAGTAACTAATGTTCCCTCCTCTTCCCATTCTCATTTTCAGTTCCTGATTCTGGGCTTATGGAAAAGCCACACAAGGATACCAGCAACACTGAGCTCACTAATGGCGGGCAGGTGCCACCTCCCACACCCCTGGGGAGTGGCTCCATCACCATGGATGGGGAGATCCCACCCCGGGAAGGGTGGACGTGTCTTCCTGCTAAGCTACCCTGCAGCCTGAGGGAGAACTGTTACTCCTGCTCTTCTCTCTTCTACCCCCATCCCCAACCCTCTGACGTGTCAGGAAACACGAGTCCCAGGAAGAAATGATGGTTTTGTCTAGGCACAATGAAGCAGTAATGAGCAAGGAGGGTGGGGGGTGCCGTGAGTGAGCGTCAGTACAGTCTCAGGGTGTGGGGGCTCCTCCCACTGCGTGAGTGGAGTTGCTGGCGTGAGAAAACAGGTGCTCCCAGACACAGCCTGGGCCCCGTTTGGCCCGCACAGGAGGGAGGAGGAGGAAGAGCTGGGTGGAAACTCTCAGGGCCACTCCAATCCACCCAGAGAAGCTACGGAGGGGCCGCAGGCTAAATACAACAGCAAAAACCGATCCCAAGTGCTTCATTAGTTCTGCTGCTGCTTCGCTGGTAGTTTCACAACCCTACAGGATATTCTCATATGAATGTTGGCATCAGAATTTTGGATTATTGACCTAAGACTCTGCATTATTGATCTAAAACTTTGCATTGGGGGAAAGGCAATGGAGTAAACAGATGTATCCAAAGAGTTTACACCTCTGAACCTCAAAGTGATAACTTTATATAAACAGGTAATTTCCCATCTGTTCAAACACTGCTCAACAGGACAAAACCACAAGAAGGCGGAAAATGAAGAAGGCAAACACAATGCTTACTTTCTCGAAATGCTTTACAGTAGCCAAGGAAAGATAACGAAAAGAACAGGGCACAGAGGAGGTCTGCGCGGCCGACAACACCAGCAACCTTAAAAGGGGGAAAAAAAAGATTTACATAAACACACTTAAACATTCTTAAACTCTGAAAATATAAAACATTCCTTAGACATAGAAAACAGGAAACTTATAGACTCTGTCACCTGTAACAATAACCTGCATGACAGTGCAAAGACCCTGTGGTCTTATCTTCCGCTCGGCTCTCTTCTCCCAGGTGGGAGAAGGCTTGGTTTGGTTTAGGATTGTGTGTCACTAGTTCCAGGAGAAGCCCAGGCTGGTCAGAACACAGTGACAGTGGTGCCGTACACCAGACACAGGCAGTGACAATGCGCCCAGTGACAGCCTTGTTACTTAATACACTGCACCCCACAGCTCAAGGGACTTGGGCTTCCGATGTCCCCACAGTGGATTTTCCATTAGGAAATGTTATCAACTCCAGAGGGTATGATACTGAATAAATAAAACTTGATGGCATGAAGCACCCCAGGTGAGAAGTATGTGTTGGAAGCTGTAAGGGAGATGGACAAGGGCATAGGTATCATCCTCCCGAGCTGCCTCTCCCATCTTTTCTTCCCTTCAGACCAAAACTGCTCATGTGGGTTAACCTGAAAGCAGACTGTGTCAAAAGTGGTTACCAAGTAAGATGAAACGGGAATGACATGTCTTTTATTTTTCTCTTCCCTTTTCCTGTATGTCGATTCTGCCTTTTCCTTAATGATAATGAAGTGATATACAATTTGTGTTGATTTCTTTCAGGCTGATTATTCCAACAGTTGTTCTCCAAAGGTTTCACCGCAGTAAAGATGTAACTCATGGGTGCTGGTCTAATTTGTGTGAGGTCCTTTACTAACTAAACTAGCACCAGAATGTGACACATATCAAAGCTCTTTTGTGACTCTGTAGGAGTCTAACGTCTGGTAGGTTAACCAGGTCCTAAAGGACAGACATGTGGTATGTGAGATACACAATAAAGGACTACTGAATGCAGATAAGTGGATACTCAATAATTGTGAAAATCACTGTATATACATGCAACTCCCAAGTGCACGCATAACCAACAGCTAAGAAAGCACCTTGGCGAGGTGATCGCATGTGTAATGCTGACGTCTACTCTGGACCCTGATCATGACCTCCCGTTGGAGGGGTAGGGAGAAGCCATGCATGGGCCAAGAGGATGAACCAGATGATGAATCCAAATCCCACTGAGAAGCAGCCTGGGACAAAGGCTCAGCAGGTTGGGAGGAGTGTGGCAGCATGCTGGAGGTTAAGCCACGTAGTGACTGTGTGGGTGGAACGGCTACAGAGTGACCGCCCCGGAGTGCTCAGGGCAGTGAGCTCACTCAATCGGGCACAGTAAAGTAAGGACAGGGGAGCAACACAGAACAACACCTGGCATGCGCGGTAGGTGTGGCTCCTGGTGTGTTCCCCTCCTAAATCCTACAGGGTGCGTCTAGAAACAGGAAAAAGGACCAAAGACAGAAGGGCTCTGGAGGAGGCAGGGCTCGCCTCCATGAGGAAGTGGCTGGAGCATCCAGCTCCGTGGTCTTCCCCTCAGGATAGGGGGAGAGGGGAGCTTCTCAGAGCTGCAGCCACCTAGGCTGAGGACGGACAGGACTCCCAAGCCCTCCGAGGGGAGAGTAAAGCTGATCCAGAGAAGCTAGTCCAAGGGCACCTCAAGCAATAGGGTCGGAGGAAGCTGCCAGAGGGCGAAAGAACAGGGGAAGAGGCTTCTTGAAATGAGAGGAGGGGCAGAAACAGCTTGGACAAACACTAGGGATGGGGCTGAAAGGATGAGTCTGCAGAAACACCTTGCTCTCTGGGTGGCTGAGGAAGGGACCAAGAATTGCATGGAGATGCGCTTTAAATCTCATAAACTTATTTCCAAGGAAACGTTTTCCTCTTTTTAAGTTATTGAAGACATTTCTGGGTATTTAAGCAATGTACATTCTACTGACCTAAAGAAAAACAAATTTTTACAAAGTATGGCTACGTGTCTTTAAGTGAAGAAGCATTAAGCATTCACAGTGGATTTCTGGCACAAGATTAAAAAGAGATCTCACAGGAAAAAAATGGCAAAAGGCTACCAAGGAGGGACTGCTTGGAGAATGGGCATAAACAAAATGAGGCTTTATTTTTTTTTCCCTGACACTAGCAGAAAATATGTCTTCAGGCAAATTTCCTTACAAAGAGTAATTATTTTTCTTCCAAATAACCTGCAAGAGTCCTATCAGGGTTTTCTAGATAAACCGCTACACCTCTGAATTCATAAAGCAGATGGTGTCGTTTCTTCAGGGGGAACAATCTGCATAGGAGCCCTAAAAAGGAACTGCGGAGGGGCAGGGAAGCACACCCCCAAATTTCTTCCTTATGGAGTCTGGGTTCAGTGCGGGCAGGAGGCCTTCCTGGCTCTCTGACAGCAGAACTCAGGCCCCTTGAAATCTGCACCAATGCTTTGGAGAAAAAGAAAAGCAAAATCCATGAGTGATCTGGGGCAATATACACAATAGAGACAGAGAAAGGGGTGGAGCAAATGACAGGGACTGCAAGATTTCCCTGCCAATCAGAGCCTGGGAGGGGCTCAGACTCAAGTGACCCACTCAAATGGGCCACCTCGCTCTAGTCTCAGGCACATGGGAAGGTGGGTCACCCGAGGAGACTAGAAAGTGCAGGTGATTATGTGCAATGGGTGAAGAAGCCACTGTTGGTGTTAATGTCGAGGAGAAGTACAGACACAAAACACACAGACACCAACACACAGAGAGCTCGGTCACTGAAGCCTGGTCTGTACTGACACTATCTTCCCTGGTAAGTGTGGTCAGAGCCACACTCATTCCCCAAGTCCCCACTGTCCTCACCCTACCGGGACCCGCATGTGGAGTAGGGACGCTGCGGACGGCCTGCAGTGGGAGCCCTGCAGGGCGTGGGCACAGGACAGCACGCAGCTCAGGGTCTCCTGTTCCTTGCACATTTGTAAAGCTGGAATTGTAAAAACTCAGAATGGGAGCTAATACAGGGTGTAGATAAGAGGAAACTGAACACTATTTGCAGAAATAACAAAAAGCAGACATGCCACACACCTGTCTTAGAAGACTATCCGCAAGTACTTCCTGAAAACTCAGTCCGAATGGCAGTCATGGAATGAAGGTGGAAGAGATGAAGAGATTTTTCAGTCTCTTCTCCTTGTGGCTAGACCTGCCTCAGCTCCTCTGAAAAATCTGGAATATGGCCTTTAAGGATGAACATGTTTTGAGTCCCTTTAGCTGGGTGTGTGTGTGTGTGTGTGTGTGTGTGTGTACATGCACACGCGTGCGAGTGCACGTGTAAGCATATTCTGTCATCTGTGCTGGCACTTGAAATGTTTAGTTTTTTATTTTTTTGTTTTGAGATAGGGTCTTGCTAAGTCGTTACAATTTTCCAGGCCGGGCTTTAACTTATGATATTCCTGCCTCAGTCTCCCAGAGTGCTGGGTTTACAGGCATATGTCACCACAGCTGGCTTAAAAGCCTTTTATAAATCAATTTCTCAACATTTAAAACCAGAAGTTTAGAAAATTTTCTTGGGCTAATAATTCAAATATTTCATTTTACTTTTAAGATCATGCTAAATTAGTCAAGAAGCAAAACTGTGATGCAGGACTGTTTCAGAGATTCCCTTGTTTATTTTATGATCAATTTCTGGGTCTGATAAACATTTAGACCATTGAGAATTCAGACTGAAACCAATTTCAACTTGGCAGAGTTATGGACAAATAGTCTATGGCTAAATTCTTACAACACCAATCCCTTCCCTATCAAGGCCTTAAATCCTCTGCATTTCCTGAGGTAAAAAAGTGACATTCAGAAAGATACTAGAAGGTTGTGATACCAATTCCACAATACTCTTGATGTCAAAGGACAGATATTTTAATAAAATTGGATGCCACAAAGAGAAATTCTGCTCAACATTTTGAACTTCCAGCTGCTCACTGGGGCAACTGGTTAGATGTAGGTATTTAAGGCCTATTAAATACAGAAGCTCATTGTGAGAAGTGATAAATTACACATGCAGTATTTTATAGCGGCACTTCAGGCTTGCAGAACGAATGATTAAAATCAAATCCTTTCCCCCAGCCAACATGGTGCCTTTCGGGCAAGGGCTTGTTGCAGGGAGTGTTCCCGACAACCTCACCAAAGTCTAGTTAACTCCAAACACGGCTGGTCCCAAACCTCTTCAGGAGCAGCTCAGTGGCAAAGATGTGACCATGTAGAGCAGGGTGGACTCCCGTCAAGAGCTGCCCCATCTCCCGGCCTGAGAATATGCTCCTAACGTCAGCATCTCTTTGGTGCACCAAGGCCTCCTCGGAGAACAGGAGTCAGGTCCTAGCCTATGTTCACCTGCTACCAACCTAGGCAGGTCTTTTATGTACCCTCCCATGCCACAGCCTCCCCTGTGAAGTGGGGACTGCTAGACTAGCCTGTGAGAAATCACAGTGTTGTTATGACCGTGATGGTGAGAAAGTATTTTATAAACCATGAAGCTGTCAGCTACCACAGACAAACTCCCTTAGAACCTTTGCTGAAGAATGGGTCTTAACCGTTGACCCCAGAGCTAGGCAATACTGACATTCACACCTTTATGGCTGCTGTCACCACACAAGCTGAGTAGGCAGCCTCATTGGAGAACATACCTTAGCTTTAGCATAGAGTCACCCTAGCGGGGTAGCCCACTTTTGTTTTTAAGTCTCTTGCTGGGTACAAAGGTGCACACCTGTCCCCCAAAATTCTGGGAGGCTGAGGCAGAAGGATCACACATTCAAGCCCAGCGTGGAGACCCTGTCTCAAAATAAAAAATATAAAAGGGGCTAGGGATGTAGTCCAGTGCAAGGCCACAGGTTCAATCTCCAACACTACACACACACAAACAGACACACACACAAACAAACACACACAAAAAGAGAGACGTCTCTGACCTAGAAACAGGCTAGCCAGTGTCTGACAGGGCATACGTAGGGTGTGCTTTCCATTCCTAGAGCATATGCACCGTGTACTTCCTGCAGCTCGGGAACGCAGAATGGCCCGAAGGGAGTCTGTCTTAGGGAATGAACTGGCTGGCACGGGACACCTCCTTGTGTCTTACAGGTGTGCAGTGTCACAGGCAGGCGGTACTTACACACTCGGTGTGCACAGGATGGACAGCAAACAGCAGAGCCGCCAGCAGGGATGCTCTGGGGGCCAGGTGCACCCTCCGGCCTTTGCTGGTGAACTGCAGGCCTCCGAAGAGCACGGAGAAGACATCCACCATGAGCACGGAGATGCCGCCGTGCAGAAGGATGTTGACCACGTGGAAGCCCACAGGGTGGAAGCCTCCTGACAAGTAGTAGTTAATCCTGCAGCAAACGAGAGTGTTCACAACAGATGCAGAGAGGCGTGTCAGGTGCAAGGGCGACAGTGTGCACGGAGATGTGGAAAGCAGGTGAGCAAGGCCCTGTGCCTCTTTGGTAAAAATAGCACCACACTGTTAATGCCCGTCAAGCTAAGCAGGCTGGAGAAACAGTGTGAACACAATTAATCGCAGAGAGGGAATCAGAAGCGAGGGACATATCCCAGGGGGTGGGGAGAGGAAAATCAAGCTAGGCAAGTTTTCAAGTGCAAAAAAGGAAGGACTGCATTCGAAGAGGACATAACATAGCAGAGATGACTACCTCAGGGACCGGGTTTTGAGAGAGTCAAGTAACCGATTATCTACAACAAAATGCTCTTAACGTATGACAATCAGCCTTTGCCAACAGCAATCCTTTTTTTTTTTTTTTTCAGTACTGGGGATTGAACTCGGGACCTCATGCTTGCAAGGCAGGTGCTGGAACCACTGAGCTAAATCCCCAGCCAGCCATCAGCAATTCTTACTTTTTTTTCCCCCTGGTACCAGGGATCGAACTCAGGACCTTGTGCTTGCAAGGCAGGCGAGGTGCCACTGATGGCACATCCCCAGCCCTGGCAATTCTTACTTTTGATGGTTCCAATTCCTCACTCTGAGACTCTCTGAGATCTATATATGGATTTAAATGCACTGGAGAAACAGCACAGATGAGAACTTTTGTGAGGTGACTGGATCTAGTTAAGGGAACAGCTCCCTGATGAATGGGGACAAAGAGGCTGCTTGTGAGCTTCACTTTTGTTTGGCATACGGGTTACAGTCGGAAGATTTATATCTTGTTCATTTTTTGGTCAAGGAAACAAATCACACACCCCATATTGCTCTGATACGCATCAGCTCGTTCCCTTGGTGCTAACCACCCCGCAGAGGGTGGACTCTGAGAAAGGCCAAGACAGTGACCCGCACTGCCTGGTGCAGCGCCTATGTGGCGTCTGAGGTCCCCTGTGTGTCCCAGCCTCGGTCCCTGTAGCTCCCTCAGGTCCTCTCCCCATCTGCCCACCTCCCAGGGGCCACATTCCGAGAGCTGGAGTCAGCGTGGACTTCGTCCAGGGCACCAGTGGCCTCTCCCTCCCTGGGAAGCACCCCCGGGACTTCCTGAAGCTGGGAACCTGTGACAGCTCACCTGAAAGTCAGGACAGTGAGCGGCCGGTAGGACTTGTGGCTGGTATTGCTGCTCAGTCTACTGCCCCAGAAGTCGTGATGCCACAGGTCTCCCAGGGGAGTGTCGGCGTGGAGGTCCTGTGGGGACACAGCAGGGGGCATTCTGGACAGCCTGAGAGCCAAGCCTTCCCCAAGCCCCTCTGAGCTCCCAAGCCTGCCCACTACCCTCTAGCGCCTTACCTGTCCTGGGCCAAGCCCTGCTGTCTCCCACTCAGACACAGCCAGGCTCCTAGTGGGGCCTCCGCTCTCTCCAATGCCTTCTCTACGTCAAGTGATCCAAGATGTACCATGGCACACCCCACGAGCCAGCTTAAAATGCTGCAATAGTTCCCCACAGCGCCGGAACAAAGCTGATGTCCCGGCGGGGCCACAGCCCGAGGTGCTCCGGCTCCCTCTGACCTCTGCAGCCCCATGTGGCCAGCTCTGTGGCCCTAACCCGCTCCTGTGAGCTCCCACCCAAAGGCTCTGCATGCACAGGGCTACCCTGGATCAGCGCCCTGAGCTTTCCACAACCCGAGTCCCCTGCACAGAGCCCTGAGAGGCCTGAGGGAGCCCATCGCCCTTCAGCGGGTCTCGGGGTGTCTCCCACCTGTCTCCCGCCTATCCCTGCAGTGCTTGGCACTCTGGCAGCTTCCAACCCCCGCACTATCTGTTCGGAGCACTAGACTGGAGCTGCACAGGACCTGGACCACATCTGATCCTACCAGGAGAACACAGAAAGGACTTAAAATATGTTGGACAGATAGAATATTTAGCTAAATAAAGTCACTGCTATCCTTCCATAGCCAAGAAAAAAAAGGCAATTTAGAAAAACTATCCCAACTCAAACGTAATTGTGGATAAACATTCTTCTTAGTGTTCCATTTTTGATGATTTAAGCTGACTGTGAAATTAGAAAAAAATTCTTCCATATAATTTTTTTTTTTTTGGTACCGGGGATCGAACTCGGATCCTTGTGCTTGTGAGGCAGGTGGCTGAACCACTGAGCTAAATCCTCGGCTAAGATAAAAATCATTATCTAAAAAAACCGTGCCTATTTTTTAGCTGAAGTAATTTCATTTGGCACTATACTAAATATACTTCGAATGCATCTTTTACCTTTAAAATATGAAACTACATGGTGTGAAAGGCAAACATGGCAATGCGAAATGAGTTGCAAATCTGGTTATTACTTTTATCTTTAAAGCGGAATTAAACAGGGATGTTTTAGGCAGGAGAAATTAGAATGCAGCTTGATGTGGTGGCACATGCCTGTGATTCCAGCACTCTGGGAGGCTGAGGCCGGAGATGGTAAGTTTGAACCCAGCCTGGGCAACTTAGTGACTTAGTGAGACCTCGTCTCACAATAGAAAATTAAAAAAAAAAAAAAAAAAGCCTGGGGATGTAGCTCAGTACAAAGGCCCTGGGTTCAATCCCCAGTACTGACAAATAGAAGAGAGGAGATGCTAAGCATCGCCAGAGTATCTGTTAGGATCCCTCCTCTCGGGAATGGAAGGAACTGATGGACCGAGGCACAGGGCACTGCTTTAACGGGGCGTGGAAGCTCACAGGCTCACCAGGGCACTGGAAATCCAGGCTGGGGCTCTGCAGCAGCAGCACGAGAGCACGTGCCATGCTGCTGGACACTCGTCACACGGCCAGCCACCTCCTGTCCCACCTCTTCACATGACTGGCTCTGGGTCCAGCAGGTGGGTGTGCCTGGTTCCTGCATGGACACCAGCACCAGCTTCCGGATCAGCAGTCTTTAGAGCCCAGGATGCTCCTTGAGGAAGGACAAGCTGCCCTCAGGTGACAGCTGCCCCAAGAGCATCGGATGGCATGCTGTACTGCAGTGTAGGGTTTAGTACTTAAGTGTTTGGTGGCTCAAAGGGGAAGCCTGGAGAGGAGGGGACAGATGCAGTTTGTCACCATTATCCACTGTCAGGGCCCCTTTCCCTTCCATTGAGATCAGCTTCAGAAGCTGTGAGCGTACCAACCACTCCATCACAGGGGCCTTAGACATTGGTGAAAGTCCTGCACTCCCCCTGCTAACTTAGTGGACTCGGAAGAATGGGAGACTCGCTTCTTTTGCAGTATCACAAAAGTGCTTGTTCAGTTGCAAAGGCACTGGGTGGAGGAGCTCCCTCTCCCTCTGACGGGGAAATGAACACTAGAGAGCTCTAAATATTTGATTAGGCAGAAACTACCCTGTGCAGCAAGGTGTGCGACTACAAGAAAGGTCAATTTTTCCTCATAATGGTTTATGGAAATGACAGATTGTATCTGAGATTCCTCCCACTTCCGTGGTCTCAAAGGAGATCACTGTCTCAAGGAACAAAAAAAGGCAACTCAACACTGCATGGAAACTTTGAGAAAAGCCTCTAACACTACCGGGCCCCAGTTCGCATCCTGCAGGCACAAGCGGCCTTCCAGGAAACAGGAGAGGAGGAAGGCGGGGCTGGCAGGGTCACACAAGGGCACGGGGCTGTCAATACGAACATTGCCCAGACCACAGGGAGCGGAGGTACAAGATGCAGAAGACACATCCAGGCACATGGCACTCGCACTGACCAAGCTCCCACTCTCCCTGCCAGCTAATGAGAATTCCGAACTTCTGTTCTGAACTCACATTATATATCCAAGTGGAAGAGCTGAGAAAGTCACATCAAAATGATGAACAGAATTTTAAAAATAAAATCACATTCTCATTACCAAAGCAATTCTGTGGCTAGTAAGCCGTCGATTTGCCAATGTTGCTTTAGACCTGTGTATTTTTTAAAGCATGGTTTAAAAAAGAACTGAAATAGAATCATCTATTCTCACTACTGGGTGAACTTGAAGGAAACGACAAATGGAAGTAAACATCAGCCATGCTCTAGTTAATGCCATTAAAATGTAAAAATTAATCACAGTGTTATGTTTTAAACAAAATGCCTGCAAATCAACCTCCCCTCCCATAGCATAACTGCTTCTTACACAGACAGTTTTCCTCAACACTTTCAAAGTAAACATGACTCTGTCCTCCTCTGGTGGAATCCACAACTCTTGTCTTTTTCTTTGGTACTGGGGATTGAACTTGGGACCTTGCGCTTTTGAGGCAGGCAGCGGAACCACTGAGCTAAATCCTGAGCCCTCACAACTCTTGTCTTTAAGAGCATCCAACAGTAGTGCTGCTGAGTTGTTACCGCTACCTTTCCTGGAGAAAAAGATGGGTGAATTCCTTTATGTCCTTGTCACTAATTAAGCAACACACACAAACTGTCTACTGAGTGACAGATTGTCACAAAGGCCTGTCCTCATCATTTCCAAGTTCTTTCTTCTCTGGGGCTTCCCTGCCTCTGAGCTTGTTATTCTGATTTCCCTTTGGTTTATCTGAATCTTCTTCTTCCCTTCCCCAAAATTGCTTTCTTCTCCCTGAACTGGTTAGCTAGTGAAAAACAGCAATTTCCCTGTACTGACAGCCGGAAGTGGTGAGCAAGGCTGACTGAGATTTTGCAAGTTCAGCAAACCTGCATCTTCAAGCACAAAATGTGCAAGAACCACAGCTTCCCCAGGCAGCATGGTGCATGGCCCTGGCAGCTGTCAGGAGGGTGTCTTCAGTCTCAGCAAGGACAGACAAAGCCAGCCCACTGCTGGGGATGTACCCTGCATCCCATGCATCACTGCACGTCGCATGATTTTTCTTTTTGACCAGCTCTGGAAATTGTTCACAAACCCTGAAACACTCAGTCTGGAATGCCCTGTAACACCTTGGACGTGGCCTCATGAGGTTAAGAGGGGGTTGGAGACCCTGCTGCTGGTGACCAAAGAGGTATGGAATTGAGATGATAGTGAAAGAGACGGGAAGGCTACAGCACCGCTGGGGCACATGCTTAACTCAACACCACGCTTAATTCACTCATGCTTAATTCGACAACAACTGAGATGATCCCTGGGACAGAGGTGCATGGGTAACATAAGAAAAGAGTTAAGATACAAACCTTATTGTTAACAATAGCTTCAGAGTCATCAAAGACAAAATCGCCATCATAGCTCCGTGCGAAACACAGGAGGGAAACAAATCCCACTACTAACTTAGCCCAGAAGGGGGGAAGGAAAGAAGATGGGATGATGGCATCCAAATCGGCATCCAGCTCGGCCATCGTGAAAACTGCGTGCTGCCAGCCTCTTGCTCCAGCATTATGCTGGTTAGAGCCCTGTAAGAAAAATAACATCGTATAAATATTCATCAGTGCACTGTGAGGACTGCTTCTGCAGTAGACATACTTACTTTCAGCGCAGTTAGTCACTTGTACTGCAGTTTTTTAGGTTGTGATCATTAACAATGTTAACTTGTGGATTTCAAACTCTGATGTGCTAAAATGTCACCCGGGACAGGTGGATTCCTGGGCCTTACCATGGCCTGTGCAGTCAGAAGCCCTTTGGTTTCTATGGTGGATGGGCTAGGCGGAACCCTTAGAAACTGATTCAGTGGGATGCTGTATGCATCAGGATCTGCCCACAGCAGCGTCTTCAACCCCTTCTAACTGCATTCAATGCCAGAAGGCAAATCACTTTTAAGAAACCCTGTCAGTTTACAAAGCTTAAAAAAAGTTACCATCCATTTCATCAAGTTAAGGAAAATACTGATTGCTGGATCTAGACACATGGTGTGTTTGTTGTGGGGAGAGGGGTACAGCGTATCACACACAATTCTGACTGGGGAAAAGCTCACAATTGGTGTACACTCAGGTACGCTCGCCAGTTAGATGAAAATATGAGAGGGAAATCGGGAGGCAGAACAAACGACCGAAGTGTTAGGGGCCCACAGAGAGAGAGAGAGACAGGCAGAGGGACCGACTGCTTTGGGACAATACCTTCCCCAGAAAGGGCTGAGCTACGTCCCAAAGAAGAGGGGAGGCAATTCTGCTGACTTTCAGTACTGGCAAGAGTTGTTAAAAATACACATATTTTGGATTTTCCTCTCAAACAGGCAAATTGCGCCTCGGCCTTCCCATTATTAGTCGTATGTCCCTGTCCTTTATTGTAGCATTCCGCGAAGCCTAAGAACTTTCCAACAGCGAGAGCTGCCAAACAGCTTCTGGCCTTGGAATTGGCCCAAACATCACACTCTCTCACAAATCACATGTATGTGGCCCATTCTCCCCACATCTCCAGTAGATGCTTATTTTCTTAAGATTTGTGGGGACCATGCCTGCGTCAGACTGACTGATTCCAATCTTGTGTAATTTTGGTGAAGTTACTTAACCTCTCTGGGCCTGATTCCTCACCTCTAAACCAGGGGTGAGCGTATTTACCTTACATGGTTGTTGTGTTTTAATGAATGCTCGGGGGAGGTGACCTATTACCATACTTGCTTTCATGAGCTTTAACAGAATTTTCTTCAGGAACCTCCTGTGGTACTAGCTTATTGGCCCAGGGCTCTCATCTTCCCCACTCTGAACCTGGCCTCCATACCTTTCATACTGAGATGGAAGGGCATCCCAGCTCTCTATCTGGGTGGGCAGCTTGGAGAGCTTTGTTTCTAGGTCTCCAAGGGAATGTTCTAGATCATGCAATCAACAAGAAGCCAGCCGAATAGAAATCTGAGGCCACATCCATCTGTGATGATGCAGCCAGATCAACAGGCAGCAGGACACACTGCTCCATGGCAACGCTGGGCCTTTCCAAGGGTGGAAGGAGGTCCAGATTTACAGTCCAGAGATGAAAGATGCTCGTCCCTTGGGGCCCACCAGCTGATGTAAGGTAAGCTCTCAGCAAGTGCCAGGGGAATAGTCCAGCCACTCTCTGCCGCCTTCCTTTCTTTTCCAACAAAAGGATAAACCACTGCTCAGATCAAGACAGTTACAAACACAATTCAGGTGACTATGCAGGACCCAGTCACTGTGTTTACACTTCAGCTAAAAATATTACTCCTGCTACTTAAAAAAAAAAAAATCAAAAGACTAAATAGGTGGGAAGACACCACAACTTAACATGTTCTTTGATTTATAAACTTAAATCTGGAGGGAAATAAAACACTTATACTGATTTTAAATCCACAGTAGAGTTGTGAGCTGATAAACAATCATATAATTGGTTTTGATGCTGTTTTAGCCCCAAATATTTGAATTATTACTTCACATAAGTTTGTTATGGGATTCAAATGGCCTCAGAGGAAGACAAGTAAGGAAATACTGGCTGCTAAATTAGCTACCTTGTCTCACTTTCATCTGATTGCTCATGACATACTCATTTTGGTACCCACATGAGCCCAGGTTTCAGTAGGGCGGACTGTGGGTTCCAACACCCGAGGAGACCTGGTGGGCCTGCCCCACCCCTTGGGAACTCTGAAGCTCACTGGGCCAATCTCAGAATCGTCTCTTTTGCAGCAGGGACAGCATGGAACCTGGGGTCTGTGCTGTTCCGCTCCACCCCGTCTGCATTTTCATGCCCTTCTCAGAGGGAGTCCTCCCCCTTAGTCTCTAAGACCTCCACTACTTCTCTGCCACCATGAAAATAAAATATCCCTTTCATTTAAAGATGGTCAGTCATCTAGTGGAGTGGTTCAGAAAATGTCTTTCATTAGCAAATGGAAAAGAACCCCCAAAAGCTACACCCACGCAAAGTCCTGACTCCAGTCCAGGGGCTGAGAGTGAAGGCTCTCCACCAGGCTCATCTGCACTGTTTGTCTTCCCAAGGGTCAATTTCCTCACCAGCAAGAGAGGTGCCACTACTTTCTTTGGAGGTGGTGGTAAAGATCAAAGAAGATAGTGTAAGCAGCGTTAGCTTCCATTACTGCTCTGATTTTGGAGAACTTAGCTCCTGGTGCCTAGTCCCTGTCTGCCTTCATGGGGTTACCTATGTTGCTGCCAACTGTTATTCCTACACATGGGCGCACCAGCCAGGGCCAGCAGCGGCCCCTCCAGGGTCTGGGTGCAATTGAGAAAGGGGGACCTTTCTTTTGGGCAGATCCATGGCTCACAGCTTCTCTGGGTAGCCGCCTTCATGTCCTGCATAAAGTGCACAGCCATTCACAGTGATCCTGACTCCAACCCTCCTTCCTCCAGCAGGAAATGACGTTTGTTCCAGTGAGTTTTGGGGTTCAGGTAAAAGAAGCGATGCCCACATGAGATGGGAGATCTGGGTACCAACTCTCCCCACCCTGTTGTATACCTATGTCATGAGCTTTCCTCTCGATGGGTGCTAGCTGTGCTGCCCTATCATCTCCAGGTGATGACCTGCCTGGCACCCTTGCTACCTGGTCAGTTCTCCTCATGGAGGACCAGATGGGAGCTGCACAGTGACCCGAGGCCAGGTAGTGCTCCACCCAGCTGTAGAGGTGCTCCGAGGGCCATCTGTCTCCTGTGTCCCATTTAACTGGCCCCTAAACTGCAGGTCAATCTGTATCACATCAGAAGTCTCTTTAGCTCCAATTCCTCAACCTTCTAATATCATCCTCTATTTTTAGGGGGTTAAGACTAATCAATCATCAATAAAAAGATAAAAAAGACCTCAAATAAAGACTCCTCCCTAAATGTCACCCAGCTGTGAACCACAGGGACCCAGTGACAGCTGAAAAAGCAGCCCGGATTGCAGTAAACAGGTCAAGACTGAACCTAAATGGTTCACTTTGGAAAATTAGCAGCAGTCACCTTCTTTAGAACACACTTCTGCAGGTACAGGCGGGCCTGCTGGCCTCTCTACCGCACCCGGAACAATTTGTCCACACAGCCAGCTGCCTTCTGGAAATCAGGTTAAAGAACACGAGGGCTTCTGACCCAGCATCCAGGGGCCTGGACTGGGGAGCTGGTGCTCCTGTCCCGGGGCGACTTTCCTTAGGTGGCGCTGGGCCAGATGCTACTGAAGCTATTTGTCCAGGTGTGGCCGCCTCTGGATTTTTAATTCAGTCCTGCACGAGAAGGTCTGTGTGTGGTTCCACATGCTCGGGTCCCTTAAGAGAAAGTTTCCAGCCTGCTATCCTGTAGCCATTTTCCCATCAATCAGCCGGCGTGGCTTTGCCCCACCTCCACCTGGGCCGTGCCAGCTGGGTGGCAGAATGCAAAGAGAGGGGCCAAGCAGAAGATCCTGTCAGTCCTTACGATAAACTGTTTCCCAAGGATTTCTCCCCACCCATCTGCTCCCGGGAAGTAGCGGAGTGGGGATGACTCACATCGGGTAGATCGTGGCTCTAACTCCTCCCTTCTTTTATGTGCGGTTAAAAAAGGAAAGAAAACACACAAGCAGCCCACAGTCACAACATCAACACAATCAGGCACCCCGCGGATCAGGAGTTCGCGAGAGGTGAGGTTGGGGTGCACCACCTGCTCTGCTTCCCCAACTCCTCGCCCATGCTGGGAAGTGGCAGCGCCCCGGCCCCGGCGCCCCGGCGCCCCGGCGTGGTGGCACCGCAGCCGGGCACGGAGGCACTGGCACCCCCGGCGCTGCGGGGAGCCGCCTAGCTTTACTCGCGCTGCACCAGGGGGCGGCCAGGCGTGGGGTCCCCCAGCCAGGTGGCGGCTCCCGCGCGCTCGGGGCTGAGGGCTGGGCGGCGGGGTCACGCTCCGCACCGCGCCCTTTGTCCCGGGCTGCTTCCGGGGGGCGCAGGCACCGGGGCCCTCGTGCCGGGCCGCTCCTCGGCTGCGCCGTCCCCGCCCGGGCCGCCCCACGGGGCTCGCGGCTGAGCTGCGGCGGGGACCCAGCGCCGGCTCCGCGCCCAACTCCGCTCGGCCCGCGGCGCGCTTGGCCTTGCAGGGGCCGCCCGCGTTACCTGCAAGGAGCCCGAGCCGCGGCCGCATCTCCCTCCCGCGCGCGGAAACTCCGGCGGCTCCGGCGCCCGCCCGCCCGCAGCGCGCAGGGGACGGGCCGCCCACGCGCCGCCCCCCGCCGCGCCCCCTGAGCCCCGCACCGCGCCGCCCGCGGTTCCCCACGCGCCCCGGCCTCGCGCTCGGACCCCGCCCCAGCCCGCCCCCTCACTCCCATTGGCTCCCTCTCCCTTCACTCACACGCTGCAGCCGGGCCCTCTTCAGCTCATTGGTGGATAGGCGGGTGACGTCACGCCAGGGGGCGCTAGTCGTCGGCTAAGGAGGCGCAGGGCCGGACGGACTCTGTTGGAGAGGAGGAAGCGTGTGGCGGGGCGCGGGCCTGCGGCGGGGCCGGCGGGGCCGGCGGGGCTGGCGGGGCGGGAAGGGAGTACGGGCGCGGCTCGGAGTCGGGCTGTGGGAGCTGCCCGCCTGCTCCCCTGGTCCGGGGCGCTGGAGTCTTATTTCTGGCTTGTCCCCCGCGCTCCGCGGAGCCCCAGCAGAACAACCCAACTCCAGACTTCTTCCTGCGTCGTGGAGTTGTTGGAAATGTGCGAGACTCCACTTTCTGCCTTCCGCACGGCTACGGAGACGGCGTTCTTCCTGCGCAGGCCCTGCTCCGCCACGCGCCCTCCTGCGGCGCCTCACCCGGGCCGGAAACACCCCACATGCGCCCTTCCCGCTTGGTCCTGTGTCCCATCCTCGGCGCAGTGCCACGCCAAACCGCACCCCATTCTCAGGGATTGCCTCGCCAGCTTGAAGAAAAGAGGCCGGGGGTGGTGGCACGCCTGTAATCTGCGCACGCTGGAGGCTGAGGCAGGGGGATGGCAGCAAAAAATTCACCGTCAAACCTACATATCACCTCTCAGCACTGGCACTTTCCTCTTGGCCTTTCTAACAGCCTCACAGATCGCAGTTCTCTGGCCTGGGGTCCGTATGCTCAGCATTTAATGAGTCCCATGGCTCCTGTCCTCCCCGACAAGTGCCCTTAAAACTGCCACCCTGCCCCTCCCATCCTCCCTGTCGCTGACGTTGAAAGCGCTGCCAGACCTCACTTTTGCAGTCTCTGTTTCTTGCACAATTAGCACCCTCGTCACTAAACCCAAGGACACGTTGCTTCCTCGTGTTACCCATCTCTGCACAGTTCCTCCTGCCTGCTGAAAACATGTGCTTCCTGTGGCTGAATGGCATTCAGTCCCCTTTCCTGTTCTCCCAGTCTCCTTCCCTTGCTTGTCTGCCCTATATGACCTCTAAGTAAGAGTTGTAAAGGTCTCAGGGTTTCCTCTTACTCCACAAAATTTCCGTGCCTGATTTAGTCGCTGCCAACATTTCAATCAATAGACCCCAAATTTACAACTCTGGTCCTTGCATTCCCTGAGCTCAAAACCTATTTATCTAGTTTCCTATTCAGCTTCTTCACCTGAATATGTCACAGGGTGCCCCAAACAGAACTCATCCAAAGGCAGTGCATGCGAACACCTCTCCTGTCTCCTCTCCCATGACACCCAGGGTACTCCCATCTGCTGTTTCCGAATACTGCCTTCACCCATGCATCCACAGACCTCCCTAAGTCTCTTTCCAGTTTGTCCATTTTCTTCAGGTTCAACTGTTACACGGACAAATTGAGTATCCCTAATCTGAAAACCAAAATCTGAAATACTCCAAAATCCAAAATGTTTTGAGTGATCGGTTTTGGATTTTGGAGACTTTAGGACTTCGTATTTTTCAGATGAGGGATGCTCAACCATTAGTCTATGAAATATTCCCAGATCCAACAAGCTTTGAAACTGGAGACACTTCTAGTACCAATTATTTCAATGTTCCTGTGCCTTCATCTTCATGTCAAATTGCAAAAGGCCATGGTGACAATATTTAAACTGTGGACATAGGCAAACATTACAAATCCAGGTTTGAGTTGTTATTTTGCTAATTATCTGTATCCTTAAGAAAGTTTAACAATGTAGACTAGATTTTAAAATATAATTGTCCTTTGGATAAAAGGTCAGCACTCAAAAATCAACAGCCTTCCTGTACATGAACAACACACTCATTGAGAGAGGAACTGGAGAAACAACTCCTTTCACAATAGTGTCCAAAAAAATGAAATATCTAGGAATCAATCCAATGAAAGAAGTAAAAGATTTCTACTTTGAAAACTACAGCACTCTGAAAAAAGAGATCTAAGAAGATATTAGAAAATGGGTCGACATTCCTTGTTCCTGGGTAGGAAGAACCAATACAGTAAAAATGGCCATACTTCCAAAACTGCTATATAGATTCAATGTAATCCCAGTTGAAATCCCAACAGTGTATTTCACAGAACACAATAGAGAAAACAATCCAAAAATTCATTTGGAACAAGAAGAGACCCAGAAGAGCAAAAGCAAGTCTAGGCAACAAAGACAAGTCAGGGAGTATCATAATTCCCAACTTGAAACTATACTGCAAAGCCACTGGGATAAAAACAGCATGGTACTGGCAAAGAAACAGACCCAAGGATCAATGGAACAGATTAGAAGATGCAGAAACAACTCCAGACATACTCAGCCACCTCATCTTTGACAAAGGAGCCAAACACCCTCACTGGAGGAAAGATAGCTTCTTTAATAAATGGTGCTGGAAAAACTGGGCTTCAACTTGCCAAAGATTAAAATCAGACCTATATCTCTCATCGTGCACTAAATTGAAGTCAAAATGGATCAAAGATGTAAATATTAAAACAGAAACACTTGGGCCGGGGATTTAGCTCAGTGGTTCCGCTGCCTGCCTTGCAAGCATAAAGTCCCAAGTTTGATTCTCGGTACCAGAAACAAAAAAACCAACCCCCCACCCCCAAATAAACAGAAACACTAAACCTGCTGGAAGAGAGGTTAGGGAGAATTCTTGAAGACATTGGTGCGGGAAAAGACTTAAGGAACAAAACCTCAGTTGCACATGAACTAGCACAAAGAATCAACAAGTGGGATCTCATCTTATTAAAAAGCTTCTGCACAGAAGGAGAAACCACCAACAGAGTGAAGACACAATGTGGGAAAAAAATTTTCACCTGCCATTCCTCAGACAAAGGTCTACTATCTAGAATCTGTAAAGAACTTAAAAAAATCAGACCCAATCCAAAAATGGGCTTCTGAAATGAACAGACATTTCTCAGACAAAGAAGTAGAAGCAGCAAAAAACATGAAAAAATGTTCAACATCACTGGTCATTTGAGAGATGCAAATGAAAACAATGCTGAGATTCCACCTCACCCCAGAAAGAATGGTTGCTATCAAGAAATCAACCAACAACAAATGTTGGCAGGGTTTTGGGGAAAAAGGAACCCTTCTCCACTGTGGGTGGAAGTGTAGACTGGTACAGCCACTGTGGAAATCAATGTGGAGATTCCTCAAAGAACTGGGATTGGAGGTCCCATTTGACCCAGCTATTCCCCTGTTGGATATTTTCCCAAATGAATTAAAAGCATCCTACCACAGTGATATATGCATACCCATGTATATAGTGGCCCAGTTTGTAATTGCTAAATCTTGAAAACAGCCCAAATACTCATCAACTGGTGATTGGATAAGGATGTGGTTTTTAAAAAATATAAAATGGAGTACTACTTAGCCATAAAGAATGATAAATTACAGACAGTTATAGCTATATGGATGCACATTTAGGCCATACTCCTAAGTGAAATAATTAGGACACACATGTGTAAATACAGAATAGTTTCTCTGGTGTGAGAAACTTCTAGAGTAAATAAGGACCAAAATGTATAATAGATAATGTAAAATAGGAAGAAAAGGTCCAAAAATGAAGGGAAAGTAGGGAGAGGGGGTGGGGGAAAGGAAAGTAGGGAAGGAAAAAATATGAGAAAAGAAGGAAAATGGAAACAAAAGTTTTTGTAAATAGGAAGGGGTGGAGGGGAAGGAAGGGGAATGGGGAAAAAATAACCAAGATACATCATGTACAGGTACAAATTCCCAACAATGAATGTGATCATAATGTATACCTAAAATGTACCAATAAACTTAAAAAAAAACTATGCTTGGTGCTGAAAGTAAGAGTTCAGTTTAATTTGAGCAAAGGTGAGAAATAATTTAAGAAGTCACATGTATTGGCTTTAACGATGATAAGTTTACTGGAAAACAGTGGACTAGGATTCAGTTCCATTTGTTAAATCATAGCTGAGTTGCAAGCATTGATTGGACTCAGATACAAGTCTTTGACAAAAATCAACGGAAGTATTCTATGAGAATCAGAAATATGAAATATACAGTAAAGTATTTTTATTATCATTTGTAAACTGTTGCTGCACATTGTATCGGTAACATTTATAACTTACACAGGGATGCATATATAGGTATCCATCTCTATTTTCTCCAGCAAGCTGGTTGTTAAGCATTTACCAGCACACTAGCAACTAACATAGAATTGCTAGTGCATAATGAAAATAAAAGTAGACAAAATTTTAGCCAGATTTATTATCTTTCAATTCTCTATAGACAGCGCTGACTCCTCTCCCTAGGATGGTTTGCTCCCACTGTGGCCACTCTTGGTGGCCTGCACTTCATATTGCCCCTGGCTGAAGACCCACATCCTTCATTATCCTCAGCCTATGGTGAGGAAGGAAGCGCAAGGCCTGGAGAGTCACAGCTGGTGCGCCACACAGGGAAGCCAAGATTGGAGAAACTACCAAGGACGTCCACCAGAGATTTAAAGAACTCCCAAATGCCTCCTAAGGTTGATATTTCAGACTGGAAAGAACTGGAACAGAGAAAGCAGGAGTATCTTCTTGTCTTCCAAACCTTCTCCCCTTAGGACCGGATGTCAAAAGCGTTTGGAGGGAGATGAGCCATTTAGCCTCTTGTGGGAGAACTACTTCCAGCTGGTTTGATTGCAGATTTGGGGGGCGGTTGAAATGTTTCAGCATCTGGGAAGTCTCTGGGTTGTGTCAGGCACATTGCAATTTGTATGACTAGCGCTCTGGAGTCGTGCAGGGCAGCTCTCCTGGGTGTGCACGGTTGTGAGATCCCTCTGGCCCTGGGGAGAGTGTATGGAACTCTCAGGTTCCCCAGTTCCATGAGGGAACAGCGTGTGCCCTGGGTGGCAGCAACTCTCACAGTCCACCTATCAGAGGCTAAAGTGAGGCAGCAGGCAAGGAACCCCCACACCTGTCCTCAGGAAATACAATCCAGAAGGGAGACAGAACTCATAACTTGTATCCGATAAGCCCAAATAAAACTAAATGACCAATTTCATAAGCAGAGTGCTGGAGAAAAAAGTGCAGGTAACAGAGGGTCTCCCCCCCCCCCAGGTATGATATAGGAAGATGTAAAATTGGAGCTCAATCTGGGTTAACTGTGTTATAAGCAATGCCAGCTCACACTAACTGCCCAATAAAAAAGCTTTCATTGGGGCTGGGGATTTAGCTCAGTGGCTTCGCTGCCTGCTGTGCAGGCGCAAAGACCTGAGTTCGATCTCCGGCACCAAAAAAAAAAAAAAAAAAAGCTTTCCTTCTCACTCACCTTTCAGACTTGTATTCTGCTCCATTCAGTCATTCAGGGATCCAGGTACCACCTGTGCTGTGGCTCTCGTCTTCCATCTTTAATTTGTAGCTTCCCAGGTCTTTGGTGTTATCCAGTGGGGAATGGGAGAAGAGAGTGAATAAACTGAGAAGAAGCAACTGCCTTAGCCTGGTAGGGACACACATTTCCACTCCATGGGGGAAGACTCACTTATAGATGCAAGAGGGCTGTAGAGCATCATTAAGTTGTGTGGCCAGAAAGAGAAAATGAACGTGGTGTCAGGGGCACATGAGGTCGGCAGAAGACTTGGGGGACCAGCATCCTAGCAGGAAGGGGACGAGCTCTGTGGCCAGGTTTGGAGAAAGCCAGATTGCTGGCAGAGTCCGTGGGGAGGGATCAGGCTGGAGAGGCTGGATGTTTCTAACCTTCGGAAGGCCGGAATAAGATGATTAAGAAATTTGGACTTTGTTGTATAGGCAGTAAGAGGTCCCTCAAATTTTTCGTGGGGGAATAAGTTAATCAAGACACTTAAAGGAGATTAACCAGCAGAGACTAAGTGGAAGGAGACGGGTAAGGCCGAGGCTGGGGCACCCCCTCCCACCCCGTGAGAAGAGTGATTACTGGAAAAGACAAGAGTGAAGCAGAAGTTTAGAACGAATTTGTACCCAGAGACCAGGTAACATGAGATCACAAAAGGTCCCTTGAAATATGAGGAATAGCCGCACTTTGTAAAAATGCCTTCTTGGAGTAACTAACCCATGGCTCATTCTCCTCTTAGACCTCCCAGCACCACTGCAGTGGTAATGAAATTTTAGCATAGAGGGGACAGCCAAATTCAAACCATAGTGCCCTCATTTCCTCCAGTGGATTTCTCCCTTTTTTACTAAACTACCTTAAATAGCTTCTCTCTCTCTCTCTCTCTCTCTCTCTCTCTCTCTCTCTCTCTCTTTGATAAAGGAGCCTTGACTAAGATAAATGTGATTAGAATGAACGTTTAAGAATCTTATCTGTACCAGGCAAGCAAAAACACCTGTGGGATCAAATTTACCTCCACCCACTTCCTCTTGCTCTATTTCTAATCCTACCTGTCTGAGCAGAATCAGAAAAGGGGACATAGTCAGGGAGGCCCAGCCTGAGGATGGGCACTGTGGCCTCTGCCTTAGCTCATGAGCCCTGTGGTTGATGTCAGGAGAGCAGGAAGGATCCCAGGGCCCAGCAGGTCATGTAGAGGGAGGCGTGTGCCATGGGGTAGAAGATTCTAGACACAATAAAGTTCTTAAAAAGTTAAACATAACTTTACCACATGACCCAGCAATTCTATTCCTAGATATATAGCCCAAATCATTGAAAATAGGTATTCAGCTACTTGTACATAAATATTTGTAGCAACACTTCCCAATAGCCAAAAGGAAGAAACAACTCAAATGTCCATTGACAGAGAATGGATAGACAGCATACTGTATAGCCATATAGTGAACATTATTCAGTTAAAAAAGGGAAGGACTGATGCATACATAGCATACGAGAACCTCAGAGGTTCCTATTAAGAGGCCATTCACAAAAGGGCACATCTTATTTGTATGAAATATCCAGTCGAGACAAATACATAGAGAAAGAAAGGTGATTGGTTACAGGGGTTGGGGGGTGGGGATAGAATGGGGAGTGACAACTTCATGGACAAAGGCTTCTGTTTATGATAATATATATATTTTGGACCTAGATAGGGGAGGTGGTTGCATGATGTTGGGAATGTACCAATTGCAACTGGATTATGTACTTTAAAATGGTTAAAGTGCGGAATTGTGTTATGTGAACTTGACCTCAATTTAAAAAATTGCAATAGAGAAGGGGAAACAATAGGGCGGGGCTGAGTCCTGGAACAATAGGGTGGGCCGTTCACATGACAAGTAGGAGACCCAACTCCACTTGACAAATAATGAGGACTGAATTGTGCCCTCCAATGTTGGACTCCTAATCCTCAGAATGATTGTATTGGGGCGTGAGGCCTTTAGGAGGTAATTAAGGGTAAATGAGATCATAGGGGTGAGACCCTTCGATCTCATAGACTTTAGTTCTTTTTTTGGTACCGGGGGTTGAACTTGGGACCTTGCGCTTGTGAGGCAGGCGCTGGAACCACTGAGCTAAATCCCTGGCCCAAGACTTGAGTTCTTATGTGAAGAAACACCAAAAAGCTTATACTCTCTCCCTTCCATTTTCTCTCCCTCTCCTCACCTGGGAACAGCCATGTAAAGACACAGCAAGCAAGTGGCCACCTGCCAGGCAGGACCAGGGGCCTTGCCAAGAGCTAACTCAGCCAGAGCCTTGATCTTGGACTTCCAGCCTCCAGAACTGTGAAAAATAAATTGCTATTGCTTAAACTACCCAGCCTATGGGAGCCCTGGCTGATTAACACAAGGGCAGTAGGAACTGAGGAGTAGAAGAATTTTTAAGGTCAGGGAGCACTAAAGTCCCACAGATATTGAATGATAAAGATAGGGCTGGAGTCCGGTGTGCCTGACCCCCAAAATCCTCACAGAACCAGTGTGTGGAGCACCTCCACGTGCTGGGTATGGACTGCAGATGCCCTGGTGGGGCGGGATTCTGGCAGAAAAAAAGAAAAAGTGCTAATGATTTTCTTCTCCTAGGAAGTCAGAGGATGTGGTGATTGCTACATGGGGTTTGAGCAGATAGTAACAACTCAGATGAAATGAAGGAAGCTGAAAGGGAGGAGATCTGAGCTGGGAAAAGTCAGCAGTCATGAGGTGAAGATTGGAGAAGGGCATTGCTCACAGAGAGAGCAGTGCATAAATTTTTTTTGTTCCCAATAATCCATGTTCTGACTGTTTCCTGGCCATTAACATGGGCATCTAGCTCTCCTTCTGAGCTCCCAACATGTCCATCCATGTCATTCCTGGAAGTTTACTTTTCCTAGAATACAGACTCCTCTTATTTTCTTTGTTATCCTGTTCAGCCTGTTACCAACCCCCGGAGGTGGCATCCATGCTTTTAACAATGACTGTGATGGCCAAGCAAAGTGCCACCAAAGATGGGGACTTTAAGGCAAATAGGACAGAGGCCTGTGGCAAGGGGGTAGGGAAGGTATTTGTGGGCAGGCAGGACCTTCTCCCATGCCAGGCAATCATGGTCTTTACTCTTGGGCATCACAGCTTGCAGCTTCCAGGTACCCAGATATTGTGGATGCTAACTCTTCCTTCTTCTCATTTGCAACAACATTATATTTTGTGTGTGTGATGCCCTTTCTACACTCTTCAGTAAAAGGTAATAAGCACAACCATCTTTTCTTACAAATAAACTGCAATTTCGGCTGCACTTGTGACAAATTGCATTTCCTTGGTATTTAAAGCAGGTGTGTTCTTTAATGGCTCATTTTTATTTAAAAATTTTAAGCTCAAATTAAACATCTAGTTTACAGTCTCAAAAATAGTAATGCACTTGCCTATAAGAAATGGGATTTACCTAAATGGTGGGCTAATTATTTATTTCCTTACCTCTTGTTATTTCAACAAAAACATCTCCTGAATGTCAGGAGTTGCTCTCCTGCTTGCTGGCTTCAGAGCTGAATGGTTCACACCCTCAGGGAAGTAACAGAGTTTAACTGACTGAAGGGTAGAAGACAGGGAATCCAGAAGAAGGGGTCCAGCCAGGGAATATGGACAGGTTGTCAGCTCAGCTCAGTTTGCAAACCCTGTGAGACATCAGGGAGCTGTACAAGGGTTGGCTAATTCTGGTCTAGAGCTCAGGAGGAAAGTCTGGGTTGCTGCTGCAGATTAGAGAGCACCAGTAGACAAGGATAGCTGCAATCCCGTGTGAGCTTCGTCCATGGAGGGTTTGTGCAGGGGAACACAGGTTTCCCGGACCTCAGAGAAGTGTTCTGGACACTACCTGTCTTAGTCAGCTCTCTCATTGCTGAGACCCAATATCCAACACCAACATCTAAATGGCAGAGAGGTTTAATTTGCTCATGGTTTTAGTCCATCACTGGGTGGCTCCAAGACAGAGACATCATGGTGGAAGGGCATAGTGGAGCAAAGCTGCTTAGTTCCCAGCACCTGGGAATCAGAGCAGGGGAAGAGTGCCAGGGGAGGAGGGTGAGGAATGAGACATAGATCCCAAGGCGACGTCTCCATGACCCACCCAGGCACACGTAGAAGTGTGCTCCAGTTTGCTCCATCTGGGGTGGATCCCAAAGCCAATCAAGGTGACACTCCACTCTACTCCCACCTCACCAATACCTTGAAGTTCCTTGATTTGCTAGAAGGACTCACAGACGTAAGCAGAGCTATTTCTTATTACAGCCATGGATGCACATAAAAATTAGCAAAGAACACAGTGCACAGGGCAAGTGACAGATGATGCCAGGAGAAGCCAGGCATAAATGTTGAGTTGTCCTCTCTGTGTGGAATTATGTGGACAGCACCTGATTCTCCCAGTAATAGTGTGGCAACACTCATGAAGTACTGCCAACCAGGGACGCTCCCCCAAGCCTTGGTGTCTGAGTTTGGTGTAAAAGATGGTACACGTAGACAAGTCTGACAGCCATCTTACTGACCTGATTTTCCAGTCTCTCCAGAGGTCAAGCCGATATAGCTTGAGGGCCCAGCCATAAATGACACTGTTAGTATAATCCCCGGCATGAACCAACAACCCAGGAAGACAAAGATGCTCTTGTTAGACAGGGTATTCCATAGACTAAGCAAGATGGTACCTCCAGAAGTGGAAGAGGGCCAAATCCTTCTTTGGAATGTCTAATTAATCACTTACTACACAGGATGCCAACATTTGAGGGTCAGTGAGAAAAAGACTCCACAATAGAGAATAATGTTCTTTGAAAACTGAGCTTAATCTAAGAGAATATGTGACTATGGAATCCAAGAGCAAAGAAGGATAGATAGAAATGCCAAACTGATCAATAGGGTGGGTGCTTAGGAATGTCCTTCAAGATCGTCTACCAATAGGTTATTGCTGAAACCTGAGACAGTTTAATAGGCCTTTTAGGATAAGAAAAAAGCAGATTGCCTGGATGGAGGGATGTAGGATTAGTATCTCAGTCTATCTGAATTTTTTTTTTGGTTCCAGGGATTGAATTTGGGTCCTTGCACTTGCGCAGCAGGTGGCGAAACCACTGAGCTACATCCTGGCCCTATCTCACTCTGTTTGGATTACTATAACAAAGTGCCACAAACTGTACCTTGAAAACAACAGAAATGTATTTCTTACAATTCTGGAGCCTGAGGAGTCTAAAAGTAAGGTGGTGGCAGATCAGGGTCTGGTGTGGTATAAAGGAGCAGCCAGGCCATGCTCCCCTTCAGCTCTCAGGGGAAAAGGATGACATTTTTGTATCTGCAAGGACCAATGATATATACAGTCAATGTTCCTAGCTAGCAATAATTGGAGACATTTAACTAAATGCCAATTGACTCACATCAGATAGCTCCAGAGAAAAGATGAGGGGAAAGAAAATGCCAGTGAGCAATGAGTACTTCAGACACTAGCTACACTAGAGGGACAATGGTAGTATGTCAGGAAAATTATAATATCAATAGTGGAGAAAAATACTTCAAACAGAAGAGATATACTTAATGCAAATGCAAAGACAGCTTTTGCAAAATATGATAAAAGAAGACTTTAATAAACTTCAGAATTTGACAAATCAAGTAGAGTAAAATCAATAATAAGAGGATTTGAATAATGTAATGGACAAAGGCCAATTAATAAGTATGGAGGACTGTTTCCTAAAGGAGAAAATGTAACTTTTCTTTTGTATCTATGCTACATAAATTGACCGTAAAGAAAACTTTACCATAAAGGAAACTTACTAAAGTAGAAATCTTACTATTCTTAGTTCACAGTCTAATAAAATGAGAAATAAGCAAAGAAAAGATGGTTCTAAAACTTACATTATTAGCAATAAGAAACCCTTTCTAAATTAGCCCCTTCATCAAAAACATATGGGGGGCCCGGGGATTTAGCTCAGTGGTTTCGCCACCTGCTGCGCAAGTGCAAGGACCCAAGTTCGATCCTCGGTTCCAACAACAAAAAAACAAAAACATATGGGAAGAGGACCGAGAGATGGAGGGACAGTGGAAGGGAAGAGAAGGGGAGGGGATGTAAAATAATTAAGATGCATTATGTACGTAGTACGCCACCCCACAATGAATAGAATCATTATGTACAGCAAGTATGTACTAATTTACATTAAAATGTGAAAATAAGTTTGGAAATGCACCCAAAAACTAAGATGGATTGATGGATGGACAGAGAGATGGGTAGTTGAAAGTATATGTGATTCGATATATACAAGATATTCATTGTAAAATTTGGTGCTATTCACTATATGATTCTCTCAACTTTTCCTTACATTTGAAAATTTTATAATAAAATATTGGAAGATACGCATCACAAACTAAAATAAACGCTCATTTAGTAACTACTGAAAGAAAAGTCCTACGTGTCTATATTTGTTGTTCAAGCATTATGAGAGTGGTGAAAGGTTATAAACAAGTTACTAGTGTTGTTCATTTTAAGACTATGAAAATTGAGAGGGGAGAGGTTAGAATGGGCTTTTAGGTCAGTCAAGCCCAAATTTTGGGTCAGCCATGCCGTCTACTCCTTGAGTGACCTTGGACATCTTAGCATCTATAAGCCTCAGTTACTCATCTTCAAAGCAGGGCCACGGTAATTTAGCAACATGGTGCTTGTACAGTGCGCTGGCTGTACCTGGTAAAGAAGCTGAGACTCTCACTACTAGGATTATTGCCTTCCTCTCCAATGTGCTCTTTGTCCCAATAAGCACTGAATGTCTGCATGTCACCCAGGCTCACTTCTGTAAATGTCAACTGGACCCTGGAATTAATATTCTGTACCTTTCAAGCAATTTAGATGCTAACAGTTCCTCAATGGTGTCAATAATTTGCACATTTCCAAATGATGTCATAGGAGCTAAAGATAAAATCTGGTGTTTTTGTCGCCAGATCTAAATGGGACTTTTAAAAGGGGGAGGTGGCCATCAAACAGAGTGCTGTGGTTTGGATGGGTGTCCCCCAAAGGTCCGTATATAAAGGGATGCTCCCCAGGATGACAGTATTGGAAGGCAGCTATGCTGAGTACTGTATCACTAATGTCAGCATATGAATGGGACTGTTGGAAGGTGCTATGAACCTTTAGAAGGTGGAGCCTTCTGACAAGTTCTTAGGTCATTGAGGGCATGTCCTTGAGAGGAATTGTGGGACACCCCACCCACTCATTCTCTCTGCTTCTTGGCCCATGATGTGAGCTGTTGCTCCTGCACATGTTTCTGTCATGATTTGCTATACTTCCCTGAAGCCCTAAGCAATGCACTCACCAGATCTTGGGCTTCAACCTCCAAGACTGTGAGCTAAATAAACCTCCTCTCTTTGTAAGTGAATTGCCTCAGGTATTCTGACTAATACACGAATATGTCTGTGTCCAGATCTGCAAAATGTAAGTATCATTCTTACATTTACGAAGAGATAAAATCTAGTCAATTGCCCCTTCCCACCTGAGGTGATTAATTGACTTGTAAGAACCACCTAGCAGATTAGTAAAGCTCTAGGTATGTCTGCGGATGATTGACATATAGACTGCAAACTGAGGAGGGAAGACCCACCCCAGATATGGGTAGCATCAACCAATAGGCTTGTAGCATGAGTAGAATAAAAAGGGAAAGAAGAAAGAAGTCTTCTGTTCTTCACAGGAGCTCCATTCTTCACCATTGCCTTTGAGCAATGATGTCCAGTTTCTTCAGGCTTTAGCACAGACTCTTAGGCCTTCCCACAGAGACCCTTCAGCTTTCTGAAATGAAATTGTACCACACTCTGCAGTGAGCTTCAGGCTGTCAGCCTTCAACTGGATCCTCCAGTTCTCCAGCACACCAACAGCCAACTTGCATTCTTTTACCCCTAATTCCATAGGCAGCCATTGTAAGCCTAACTTGTAAATGTTTTATATAATCATGTACATATTTTAAATATTAAATCCATTCCTCTAGTGAAGCCTAACTAATATATCACTATTTTTAGAGATGTCCAAACCTTGGCTGCCAGACACAATAATTCACTGATGCTGAGACACATCCATACAGGAGTCAAGAGATTGTGACAAGGTGTCTTGTGGTGGTTGCCACTGAGCTTGACCATCTCCCAGAAAGGACTGTCATGCAGTGCAAAATTCACCTGTAGAACTGTCCTCTGTGAAGTCCCATCACATGCACCTCTATCCAAGTTGTCATGAAATTGTTAAAGCACTGTGCACCTAATGGTAGCACACTCAGCTGACAGCATCCCAGACTGATGTAGAAAGGCTTGAGAAGCCCAGACATACTTCATAAACACACACACTTTGGGTCATTCAGTTCCTCTTCCTCTTACAGAAAAAAATTCATCTGGTCTGATATGTGCTATTCCATATGTAGCCAACCTGATTGTTCTACAACGCCTTTTGCCTTTCCAGGTAATTACAAGTTGAGTGTGGGTTGATGCATTCCAGTCACTTCCAGCTACAGCAGGTAAAGTGCTCTGTAATGATTAAACTTGTCTTTGGTCCTTTGGAGAGAGAGCAGAACAACTATTGTACATGTAAGAAAGTTTGCACTATTCCATGGATTCTCACAGTTAGCAGCTTTTGCAATAAAATCCATCCACTCCTCTAGATGAATTCTTTCATTCTTGGAAGAACAGAGCCCTGATCATGCTGGTCAAAGGTGCTGGAAATCAGAACACACACAATAATAGATTACAAAAGCACATGAAAAATAAATGCACTGTGTAAATGCAGGCGCCTGTGATGCATATTTGTGTTCAGTCTGATCCAGCACATTGATTGAGGGTTTACAATGTCCCTGGCATATTACCACAAAGAAAATCATCCTCCTGACAGAGCATTCTCTGAACTTGGATACCCAAGCTAGCCACAAACACTGGTCCTAACAGTAGCGGTAAAATTGTGAAATGCACCAAAAAGGCAGGTGGCTTGAGGACCGACAAGGTGGTACAGGGACAGCCATCTAATTCATGGGGCAACCAGGGGAATAGAAAGAAAAATCTGCAGTTGCTGATCCCATCTTTAGGGAAGGGAAGAGATGGGGAAATAATTCCAAGTTTTTCATTCTTGTGTGTAACTGCAGATTTAAAGCAACTCCATTTCCAACCCAGTAATATGCCTACAAGTCTACTGAGATAAAATGCTTTATCTGCTAAAGACCATGCTTACATTGTCTACAGTCCAATCCCAGAGGTCAGCAAGAAGACTTTGCAAATCTCTCTCACAATTGGCACTGAAAATGAGCAAATGTGAAGCATGATTTATGTGTGGACAAAACACACACAGCTCCCATGCATCCATATTTCCAGCACATGATATACAGGAATCTAGACATGTAAATGAACTGAACTGAGGAGGGGATGAGATAAGCCATGTCTTTGAAAGGAAGTCCCTCTGGAGAGTTTTCTTCTGAGAATGTGGGCTGTGTCTCCAAATATCAAGTGATATGTTGATGCCACCCACTTTGCAGTGTGGGAATTCACTGAGGCTTCTGGTAGACTGGCAATGTCATGATTGTCTTCTTTACATACCAATCAGTTCCAAATTCCCCATTACTATCTCTTCCAGTGCTGCAGGGAGTCCTGCAGGGCTGGAAAACAGCCAGCAGCTGTCACAACCCACCAGTGGCTTTCAGTTTTCAGGTGAATGCATGTTTCACATGCCCCTAGCTTTGGGGTCTTGCCATTCACACCAGCACCAGCTGGAACACGGACATCCATTCTGTTGGCAGGGTTTTGGCTGACAGGATTCGGCAGTTTCTCATATTTTACTTCAAACTACGTCGTCCTGCTAAATGAAGAAGCCAGACACCCTTTGGGGTTCCTCCACGACAAAGGAACACATGTATCCTCACCTTACGTGGCTGTGCCTAGCTTTCTTGACAGCTGCTGCCCAACTGTGGGACCAACTTGAATTTCCAGGCAACTCATGGTACCAGCGGGCAGCAGATCTTGCTACCTTCCCCCAAGTCCACTGAAAGGTTTTGAGACCTCTGCAGCTTGGGACCACCAGCAAAGGCAGCTAAGAGAGCCAGGAGGCAAAGGGCAGAGCATTGGCAGAGAGCCCTGCCAGGGAAAATGAGAAACGATGTTTCTCTGACCTTAGCCCAGCTTCCGGCAGTCATCTTGGAGAAGTTCCAAGCTTTCAGCCTTCAGAGAAACCTCCAGTGGGACTCAAGGATACTCTGTGTGCTTCAGAAGTTCATCAAAGTCTTTCTCCGCTCAAAGCTCCCAGGCTCCCTGGAAGAGGGCTGGGGCACGGAGCTGGGGCTGCAGGGTGATGGATGGAGAGCTAGGGAGGGAGGGAGAGGAGAAAGAAGACACTGAACTCAGGCTGAGGAGACAGAGCAGTCACCAGAGAAACCTTCAAGCTGGCTGTAAATGAAGTTTTTTCAATGTGGGGTCGAAGGACATGCAGGATGATGGGACGTCAAAGGAGAGTAATATGATTAATGTCCCTTGTTTTCACCCAAGTTCCACCTGAGTAACATCCAGGAAGCCCACAAAGGACATTGTTCCTCTGCATCAAACACTTCAATTTACAATTGAAAAAAGGAATTTTCTTTTTTACTTTTGTTTTTTAAAAAGGTTCCCTAAATCTCTGTTCAAAACAAAAAGCTGAGGCAGTGAATACATTTCTGTGAAATCAACATACCACAATTGACATCTGTGTGGCGGCTCTGTGTGAGTATACGTGTATTTGTGTGTATGCATATGTGTGTGCATGTATGTGTGTGTGTGTGCATATGTGTGTGTGTGTGTGTGTGTGTGTACCTATAATGGTTGCCTACATGCAGAAGATGTCTGGTTGCAAGAGACAGAAAGTAAGTAGAGAACAGGATATTACTTGTGTTAAATAAGATGATTTTCAAATATTATTTGCAAGAGTGAGAGGGAATCTTTGATTCATATTTAGGTGATTTTCTTGCTTTCATAATTGTGAAATGCCAGCAGCTTGCTACCTAGATCTCAGAAATTTAAATATGCCTCACCAACATGACCTACGAGGCTGCTGCTGTCCTGGGCTTCTACCTCAACAAATCCAGTCACCACAGTCCTGTGTTCAGAGTAACAAGCATAGATAGGCTTAAGCAACAACACAATTTCTTCTTATATTACAACACCATACCTCCCAAAAGACCCTATGTTCAAATATATCACATCAGGAAGTTAGGGCAACTTAGTCCATAGGTAGAATGCAGGAATCTGTCTTTTCTCATTAAAAACTCTCTGCTATCTTTTGGATACAAAATGTTCCCCAAAGTTGCATGTGTTAAAGGCCTGGTACCAGGCGCTGGTGCTATTTGCAGATGGTGGAACCTTTAAGAGGTGGTGTTCAGTGGGAGGAAGTGAGGTCACTGGGGGCATGACCTTGAAGAGGATCCTGGGATCCTGGCTCTCGCTCGCTCTCACTCTCTCTCTCTGCTTCCAGGCAACCCTGAAGGAAGAGGTGTGTTCCACCCTGTGCTTTCCACCATGATGTTCTGCCTTGCCACTGGCCCAGAAGCCATGGACTGAAACCTCTGAAACCATGAGCCAAAATAAACCTTTCTTCTTTTTAGGTTACATTATCTCAGCTAGGTATTATGGTGATGGAGAGATGACTCATTTCTCAGCTGACTCTGGTATTCATCCAGTGTCTGCCTCTCATGGCCCTGGGGTGGAAAATTCTGGAAGCCACACCTTCCTCCCCAGGATGAGGACTATTGTCTTCTCAGATGCTCTGCCTAGTATTTTGTCTTGCTGGCTCAGCATGTGCTATCCATGCCACGCAGTGTGGCTTCAGGCTCTGCTCACCAGCCAGGGAACCTGGGCAAGTCACTTTCCCTCTCCTGGCCTCAGTTTCCTCATCTGAACAGTGAGGGGATTACGCAGAAGAGTCTTGGTAAGGTTCCAGTCACTATAAGTTCTGATCCTGGACAGTAATTTCTAAGGGCTTCCATTAGGTCCAATTCGGGGTTTTAACATGACTTTTTTAAAGTATTAGAAGCCCAAGACCTTCCATGCAAAATTCCCAACAAAAAGAGTCCTTGGCATATTACTACCCTCTGAAGTCCAGGAGTCAGGGAAACTAAAACAGCGTCTTTCCTTTTGTTTTGGAGTCTCACATGTCACTGGCCTTATTGGAAGTCAAACCCCTTCCCTGCACTCAGCTCACGTTTCTCTCTGGCTGCCCAGCTTACATGAATTTGCTGCCCTGAACACAGAGAGGTGCTTCTCCACCACCTCCTAGAGGCTACTGTGAGAGTGACGAGAGTTTGGGAAGGATATGTGACCACTGTAGTAAGTATGGGTTGATAGGTAAGACACGAGCCAAGGGTCAGGATGCCAACTAGGGTTGAGGAGGAGCCGGGTACAGTGGCTCACACCTGTAATCCCAGTACTCTAGGAGGCTGAGACAGGAGGACTTCATGTTGAAGCCCAGCCTGGAAAATTAAGAAGAAAGGAGGGTGGTGGAAGAGGAGAAGGGGGAAGGGGGAAGAAAAGGAAAAGCTGAGGAGGGAGAGGTTTGGGTCTCTGCTTCTGCCACCTATGTAGTGTTTTCCAGCTTCAGCACTCTGCCAAGGAAGCCTTCAGGGACTCACCCTGGTCAACCTATGCGATCTCCCCCTCTGTGAATTACTGTAGCACTCATGGTCCCTGATCATCATCCATGCCCTCTTCTACCAGGCAAGCAAAGGCTGTGTGGGTTTTAAATAGCACTGAATCCCTACTGTTTCAAAGATCACCCAGTCCAGAGAGAATGCTCAGTAACTATTGGTGAGATCAGGGAATAAATGTGGCCCTACAAGTCATTATTCCCGTATAGACTGTGCCTCCTATTGTGGTCTGTTTCAGGAGGCATGTCACGTCATGTTTTCAAAGATAGAGCCAGTCCCTTCCCTTCTCTCTTTTTATCCTACAACCCACAAAGAGCCTGGTCCATTGAAAGCAAGTAATGAATACTGGAATGAATCAAATGAATGAATGAATGAGGAGCTATGACTGAAGGGAAAAACTCGGGGGAAGGTTTAAGGTAGAAATGAGCAGAGGACTACAGGGAGGGAAGGCACAAATCCACGCTGAGCCACCAGATGGGCACAAAGGAAGGGCTGAGGTGCCTCCTTCTTCCAGGAGGTTTATCGGTGTCACAGCAGGCACTTCTTGCAGCCGTCATGCTCAGACTCCTGCTGTGGAGGGCAGCTGCATGTGACTTTCACTTCAGTTACTACGGCCTTGCTTTCATCTCGGTGCCTTTGCCTTCAACCTGCACCCTTCTAATCCTGAGCCAGGGCATCTGGAAAGGACCCTGCCTGGAAACCTCTGCACAGCTTGGGAGTTCTGGGAAAAATCTTCTGCCCAGCACAGGTGCTGCCCCAAGGCCATTCTGAAGGCCAGTGCTTCCACTGCTCTTGGAAGGGCAGAGCAAATCGAATCCCCCTGCTGACTGCAGCAAACCTTCTTTGGACTCTTCCTCTGATCCCCTCTCATTCTCCCTGTTCCCTCACTTCTACCTGTTAGACTTTGAAAGGTGAGCACATTTCAGCCAACAGAGCAAGGAGCAACATAGTAAGCAGAAAGAAAAGCAGAGAGGAGGCAAAAGGGAGGAGCCTAGGAAGACAAAGGACAAGCAATCACTGTGAGTTGTGCAGTTCAGGGTGGAGCTTGGCATCCTAGTGCTCACAGACCACAGAGCAAATCGGTGTAGCCATCCAACCACACTGGTTATCAAACGCTGTGAGTACAACAGGAGAGTCAGGGCAGGGAAATGGAACAAAATCGCCTGGACACACGTGTGTGCGGCAGCAACCCCCACCGAGCAGTCACCTCCGAGGGTTCTCTTGTGCCTAATGACAGCGAGCTGCATTGCCAAAGCCACTCACTCCAGTGCCATCGCTCACGGTTTTCTAATCAGTTTTAAGTTGGCTTGATCGGTCCTGGATAAGTGGACTGCTGTGCCATCTTCATAATGCACACACTGAGGCATAAATATGTGAGCAGTTCCATATTAACATTAATTAGCAGCAGCAGCCTGGAAATGCTCAGCATAACACTGGGAATCACAAAGGGAAGTGTGTGTAGTTCTCCTCCAGTGTGAGCAGTCGAGAATCATGCATAATGTAAAAGTGTAGACTGCAGCTGGTAGCCGCAGGCTGGATCACAGGAGGTGACTTTGACTTGTTTTTATGATAGTGAGGAACTACCTTTCAATCAGGCCATCAAAGCAAACACTACCCTCAAAATCATACTGCATAACACTAAATAAGGAGCCTGCTCAGGGACCCCGAAGCTGGGCTCCTTATTTACGTTCAGGGCATATTTTGTAGCGTCTAGAAGGAGTGCAGCCAGTGGCAGTGACATAAAGCACGTGCCACCTGACCAGCTGAGCAGCTCACTGAGACTCAGGAGATGAGCTCAAGCCAAGAACATAGCCATGTTGACTGGGGCAGTAACTGGCCACCCCAGGGAACCGGTCCTGAGCAGTCGCCTCCTCGTTCCTAATAGATCAGACTCAGGTTAGAAGGGCTGCTCACAAGCAAAGCCTGCTAATGGCCCATCTGGGAGCAAAGCCCCACTGGTGGGTTAGAGGGAGCACAAGTGGTGAACATCCCAGTGCTGCCCAGGCTAGCCGGTTCGCCATTGCCTGCCTTCCCTCAAGGAGACTGGGACAGAATTCAGCAGCCATACAATCCATCCAGCTACAGTGTATCACCCAGTTATTTTTGGTATACAGCATTATTTTTCAGTTGTCATCTATATATGCCATATGCCATATCTATATGACATTTTTGGTAGAATGATTTTTTATTGTTGTAAAACATACATAACATAAAATTTACCATTCTAATCATGTTCAGGTGTACACCTCAGTGACATCAAGCACAGTCACATGGGTATGTGGCCATCACACCATCCATCCCCAGAACTTCATCTCCACAGACTCAAACTCTGTGCCTGTTAAGCAGGTCCCCACCTTCCCTCCAGCTGCTGCTAAGTTCTAATCTGCTTCCAGTATCTATGAATTTTTCTACTCTAGATATTTCATGTAAGTGGAATTACTTGTTCACCTTTTGTGTGGCTTAGTTCACTCAACGTAACATCTTCAAGGTTCAGCTGTGTTGTAGCACATATTGGAATTTTGGTTTTGTGGCTGAATTAGAGTCTATTTTATGCATACAGCACACTTTTCCAACCATTTGTCTGTTGATGAACACAAATTGTTCCCACCTTTTGGCTATTGTCAATAATGTGATGAACGTCAGCCTTTATGCATCTATTTGAGTTCCTCTGTTCAGGTTTTGGGTAGACACAGGGGCGGATTTACTGGCTCATATGGAAGTTCTATGTTTAGCTTTTCTGAGGAACTATCAAACTGTTTCCCACAGCAGCAGCAAAATGTACCATTTTATATTTCTACCAGCAAAGTATGAGCATTCTAATTTCTCAACATCCTCGCCTACGATTATTTTCCCTTCTTTGTCTCATTAACTCTGGGTAGCCACGATAGAAGGTGTGAAGTGGGACCTCACTGTGGTTTTGACTTGCGTTTCCCTGATGAAGACTAGTGTTACCCATCTTTCCCTGTGCTTATTGGGCATTTGTATCTCTTCTTTGAAGAAATATTGTATTCATTTTCTAGGGTTGCCATAACAAAGTGCCACAGCCTAGGGGGCTTGAACAATGTAAATGTGTTTTCTCACGGTACTACAGGCTACCAGTCGTAGATCAGAAGGGCTGGTTTCTTATAAGGTTTGCATATAGATAGTGTCTTGTCCCTATGTCTTCATATGGTCTTTCCTCTGTGATGGCATCCAAATCTCTTTCTCACTCCTTTTTCTTTTGTGGGGTTGAACCTAGGTCTTGTTCATGCTGGACAAGTGTTCTACTACGGAGCTACAGCCCAATTTTCTTCCTATGAAAACACCACTCATTTTGTATTAGTGCTTCTTTAACCTTAATTCCCTCTTTAAAGACTCTTATCTTCAAATACATAGGAGCTCTGAGAACACACATCCAGTCTACAGCAAATGTCAATTCAAGTCCTTTGCCTATTCTTTCAATTGGGTTGTAATCATTACAAGCTTGGAGACTAAGTATGTAGTTTTAGTCTTTATTTTGCAGAGGTAAAGGTGTAGACAGAGCAAAGAAGGAATGTTGTTCATAAGTTTTTAAACTTGGAATGTTCCATTTGATCAGCTGTAACTATACTCACTGTCACAAAGAATTTATCCCCTCCTTCTACTCCCCACAGAACCCCAACCATGCTGTCTTCTAGTAAAATAGCACAGTAGTAGTCATCAAAGATAAACACGAAATCACATTACACCTAAGCCACAGTGAACCAGTTTTCAAATATCTACCAGGTTGTAAATTACCGGGAAGGTGAGCATCAATTCTTATTCAACTTTGAGCTGGACTGTGCCCCAGTCATAATGCTATTTTGTTATGTTAATAAACACAATAACCCATGTTATAGGCAATATACTCCCCATTCCAGACATGAGGAAATAGGGTATCAGGGGAGTCAAGTGGGTTGCCCAAGTTTATGCACGAAGTACATAAAAGAAAAGGGGAACCTGAATCTGTCCAACTCTTCTTTCCTCTATTTTTTCTCCTTAAATGTGAAAATGAGGTAAACTCCATAAACCAAAAGAAACATTCTTTCCAATAAGATCTGTAGGTGAACTCAGTTTATCAACAATAGCTACATGTTTACCATTCAGAAAGTATCATTGTTTATCTCCACAAAATAATTTTCTCCCTTTTCCTACTTGCTAATTTTTTTAGATCTTGCTAAAATCAAGGGAGATCAAATTTTGGGCCTAGTCCTTGCCTACGAAAAACTTAAAAAATAAATGGGGCCTAAATAAGGTCAGGCTGTGTAGTAAATAACAATCTACTGTCTTCAGTGATAGGGAAAACAAGCAACTGTAATCAGGACAAATCTCTCCAGACTTGTCAGGTTAAGATCTAAAATGTCCCTCCAAAATCTCATATGTTCTGAGGTGAGGCTTTGGGAGGGTGATTGGATCATGAGAGCTCTAACTTCATCAATGGATTAATCCACGGATGAGATCATTTGATGGTATTATTGGAAATAATGGAAACTTAGGAAGTGAGGTCTACCTGAAGAAATTGTGTCATGAAGGTATGATTTTGTAGTCTATATCTTGTTCCTGGTGCCTTTCTCTCTGGTTCTTTCAATCTTTCTCTGCTATCCAGCTGCCCTAGGACAAAGCTCTTCTCCATCACTTTGTTTTGCCATGTTTCTGCCTCACCACAGGCCTAGAAGCAATGGATCTGAATGAGTATGGACTGACATCTCTGAAACCATGAGCCAAAATATACCTTTCCTCCTTGAAGTGTTATTCTTAGGTTCTTTGGCATAGCAACAAAAAACTAAGAGAATAATGATGCATTTTTACATTCAGTAATAAAAATCCTCTTAGTATTGATGGTGTAGGCCAAGATCATTGTCTTAACTAAGGTTTTCTAATGTGAGTCAAAAAGGGGTAATTGTTGTAATTTTTATGTACACATGAATTAAATATATATTACATGAATAGACAAGAACTCTAATTCAATGAATATGTTCCGTTCATGATAATTGTGATTAAAAAAACCCATGAGATTTCTTTAAAAGGCAATGAGATTAGGGGAGCCAGGGTAAAGAGATGTAAGTTTCAACATTCCAAGAACCTGAAAACAGTTAATGGTTGTTCTACTCTTTTGTTAATTCTCTATCCAAGACAGTGATAAAGTATTGACAAATTATCCACATTGGTTTCAGCCCTCTGCTGGTGAGACAATTTTTTTCTTTTTGCAAACATCTAAAGAGATCACGGGTTTCCTTGGTGTTGGACAAAGAAGCTTTTACAAGCAAATCACAGCCAGTGGCATAGTCACTATCAGAAGCTACTGCACAAAGGGAAGGTAGCTGGACCCTGTATTTCTACCATAGCAGAAACATGGGCACTGGGGAATTCAGTTTTAGATCTCTTGCCACATTTAATGAGGTTTAATGGGCAATCTTTCTCCACTAACCATTAAAATTCACCATCAGGCACCAAAATTGTCAAAGAATAAATTCTTTTTTAAAAATCTAGGAAGCCAGCCATGGTGGTGCAGGACTATAACACCAGAACTCCTGGAGGCTGAGGTAAGAGGATCCTAAGTTCAAGCACAGCCTGGAAAATGTAGTAACTTAGTGAGATCTTGTCTCAAAATAAAAAATAACAATACTAAAAAAGGACTGAGAATGTGAGCTTAGTCCCAAGGCTTTGGGTTCAATCCCTAGCACTAAAAAAAGAAACCACTAAAGACTTCCACAAGTATTATATATACTTCCCTTGATAAGATAATTATCTTTTGAGGAAGGACATACAGAACCATGTGGTAACTTGTCCAACAATCAGCATTTGTGCATTCCACCTATTTAATGGGAAAGAAAATAATTGCATATGGTAGCACCACTCCCAGCCCAGAGGAGGAGGCTTCAGGGCCACCATACCACCACTCCCAGCGCAGAAGAGGTGAGCTGCACGGGTGACAGCTGCACTGCCCCCCCCCATTGAAATGAGAAGACACGTAAAGAAGTCTCAAAACCAGACTTTCAGATCACCTACAGCAACCCCAAAGGGAAACAAGATGGAACACTCTGATACTCAACAACCTGGACTCACTGAACTGGCAACAAAAGAGGATCTGGAAAAAATGAAATCAGAAATAATTTCTCAGATGACAGCAGAGATTGCTCATAGTGCAAAACATGATTAAAAAATCTAGAGATGAGCTGAGGAACAAGATGGAATCTCAGCATAGGAAACAAATGGAATCCATAAAACTGATGCAAACAGATTTACCGGAGACTTTAAAACACCATTGAAAGTCTATGCAGCAGAATGAGCCAATGTCAGGACAGAATTTCAGATATAGAAAATAAGAGTGCAATTAGTGACCAGAAAAAAAAATTGCTTTAAAATTGTAAGGGACCACAAGAAATCAATCCAGCACCTGCTAGACGATGTGAAGAAGAATAACATAAGATTCTTCTTATGTTGACTCTGATTGGAGTCAATGAAGAAACGGGAGAGAGGGCAGATGACATAAAAAAACTGTTCACAGAAGTGATGGCAGAAAACTTCCCAAGGAGGGGAAAAGAACTTGACATACACATAAGTGAGGCATATAGGACTCCAACTAGCCTTGATTGAAAAAAATCTATACATAGGCATATAATAGTTAAGATTCCGGAAACCCAACAGAACAACAAAGTTCTACAAGCAGAGAAAAGAAACAAATCACATACAAAGGAAAGCCCATGAGAATCAGATTGGAGTGATATATTTCAAGCCCTAAGGAAAACAGCCTCCAACCCAGATTGATGTACCCTACAAAACTATCTTTCAAAATTGACAGAGAAATAAATGTCATTATATTGTATACCTAAAATGTACCAACAAAATAAAATTTTGAAAATAATTGCATATATTGAAGGCCAGTAAAGTCCTTGGTTCATAAAGGCAATTTGACCCAGGGTGTTCTGGAACTCCCTTTTGTATCTGACTATATTTCATTTTGTGCTTTCACTTTGTTCTCAGCATACTAGCTGCTCCATGGATTATAGCCCCTGCAGCACATAATAGACATCTTATAAAGGTACATTACACTCTGAGCACCTGAAATCAGGCTCACATACTCTGCAGACACTTTTTTTTTTTTTTGGTACTGGGGATCGAACTCAGGATCTCATGCTTGGCAGCCTGGTGCTGTGCCACTGAGCTACATCCCCAGCCCCACAGACACTCATATAGCCCAGATCACATATACTTGTTATTTCTGTTGTTCCTGGGGGGACTTTTTGTGCCAATGCAGTGACCAGTGGGGTTGGATGGATGATGTCTCTGACTCGCTTGAGTACTTTCTCACAGCGTATGATTCTAAACCTGTGTTTATGTGTGGACTTCTAAGAACACAGATTCTAGACCAAGCCTACAAAATGGTTTGGGTTGAGCAGTAGGGCAGTGCCTCTTGCTTTTATTCATTTTCTTACCCCTGAATCCCTCTTGAGCCCACCCAAGCAGTGGTGTGCTGGTAAATATTCAACAACCAGCTCTGCAAATGATGCTTGAAGTATATACATTCATAAGTTTATTCCCAGGTTTCCTGAAATACAATAGTGTGTCACACAACCTACACATGATAGTAAAGTACACAGTAATCTTCATTGTAAATCCATACAGCCATATGATTCTCACGGAATGTGCTCCTTGATTTTATCAAGCTCTACAGCCAACCTGTGGTCACAGCAGTCGTGAATATACATTTCACAAGGATTTTGGTTGATGTTTTTATTTACCTTGATGAGTCAGGTGAAGTTGAAACAGTGAAGAATGTGTCAGAACATCTTGTGATCACCAGTGATGTGAACAGTTGCTTTGCTGATTTAGATGATAGTTCATTAATGCTAAAGAACTTCTCCTTGCATTTTTGTGCTACTGACAATAGGATGGCTACAGACACAGCAATGTTTTAAATTTAATCCAGATTACTAACATTTTGTCCACTTTGTTCTTAAGTCTAGACAGTCACTGGAACAATAAGCCCTGATTTGTAGCAGTTGTCACTTTCCATGGCACGCACCATGGCTTCTTCAGACTTCCAGAGTGATGTCACTGAACACAGACTTGGGAAGAGATGCATGGAAGCATCCCACTATGTATAATACCATCTGTATCATATGAGCACAATGAACGTGAATAACTTCAAAAGGTTAGGTGATAAAATAAGTAGGAAATGGTAAGTTCAATGACTTTACTATAATTTAGTTATAATTACTTAGTTAATTTAAAAATCTGTTTTTTAAAATTCCTGAAAATTTAACAATCATTTTTGCAAGCTGATAGGAACCTGGTCCAGTAGACCACTGCACCCAACCCATAAAAGTTTAGGTTACCTCATGGACAATTGGGAATCCTTTAGTAGCTAGTACATACCTCTGTGAAACCAAGGATCTTTGCTCAGTAATATTTTTAATGTACTTAGAACAGCGGATTAGGTGCCTGATAAGCATCTATTGAATTGAATTTGTGGAGATAGAGGCACTTAGTTATCACACATAGAACAAATACAGAGGGTTCCAGAGCAGATCTACCCAAGACTGTGGGTCAGCCACTCTGTGAGATGCATGGCCTTTTTCCTGTAGCTGCAGAGTGGCTGCCACCACCACAAACATGAGACTATCACAGCTTGACATCTAAGGAATGAAGAAGGAAATGATAACCAGGGTAATAAATGATGTATTCTTGCATGCTTTCCTGTTTTCTTTCTTTCTTTTTTTTGATACCCAGGGATCGAACTTAGGACCTTGCACTTGTGAGGCAGGCGGTGGAACCACTGAGCTGAACCCCGGCCCTAGTTTTCTTAAGTAACAAGAACAGAATCACTTATAAAGAGTCTGGGAAACACATGAACTCTCTTTTCTAGACCGTGGGATTGGAGATGGACAAAGAAAAATATCCCAGTCAGTTTCCCTGGTTTCCTATCAGGGCAGCTCAGCGATAGGAATCAAATAGTACAAATATTTGTTTTGGTTCAAGTGCTTTTTCTGACTAAAGTAAAATCATTGTTCTGGGATTTTCTGTTCATTAATCTCCTTGAAGTATTTTTTTTTAAATAAAACCTATGATGGTTTTTCCTATATCTAGTTACCTTAGATGAAATCTGGAAAGACTAAGTATTCATGTACTACTCACTGAACAAGATCTGTATCAGGTTATTTCAGTTAGATTTAGTGTAATAAACATAAATTACAAAAAGAAAACAAATCCCTTGTTTAAAAAGAAATCCCTTGGTTCATAGAAAATTCAAAAACGTATGGTACTACGAGAAATTCTACCAGCGCTCAGAAGTGTGTTTTCCCAAGTTTTGATCCACGGTAATGGTTAATAACAGAGAGAACAGTGGAAAGCTTTTCACACACAGAAAGCGTGCACACAGGTGACCTTCAAATACCCTGACAAGCCCCCTTCCGCCCAATCGTCACCCAGCCCAAAGAAATAAATGCCGCTTACTTAGGGCTCCCAGGCTGTCAGCACAGATTCTGGTCACTGGAGAAGATTCTTTTCCATTTGTGGCAGAAAGAATCCCTCAGATCAGAAAAGTCCCAAAAATAAATATCAGAAGAAAACAATGTCTAGGTTTGACTCTTTAGATTCTGAAAGAATCATACGACTTAGAACCACAGTGAACCCCAGAGATTATCTTCTTCACTTGTGGCCAAAACCCCAAGGTTAAATCATTCTGGGAAGTAATTTTATAGAGAGGTGATTAAATGTTTTATTTACGTATTTGGGGTTTTTTTAGTCATACAGTGTATGAGTCACTTTCCTGTCACTGAAACAAAATACTTGACACCTGCAAGGTAAAGAACAAATTTATCTTGGCTCACAGTTTCAGAGGTCTCAATCCATGCATGGTCAGTTGGATCCAAGGCAGAAACAGCAGGCCAGAAAGGCACAGTGGAGGAAAGATGCTGACCTCATGGCAGCCCAGAAGTATGGAAGACAAGGAGAAGCTGGGGACAAGAAAACTTCCTTCCAGCCCACACCCCCAGTGACCCATCTCCAACTAACCCCACCTCCTAGCAGCACTTTTAGCTACTGAACTCTGCGAGGATGAACCCACTGATGAGTATGGCACCCCTGTGATCCAATCACCTCCCAGATACGTGGGACTCTTGGGGACATTTTAGACCTAAACTATAGCATGTGTTATTTACCTTTTCCAAACCTAAAGTAACTGTGAGACTCCATGGTTCCTTTTATTTTTCCCCAAAAAAGCAGTTCTTTTTTTTCAAATGGAAAACCAAAAAAAATGTTTTTGTCTTTAATTGTTGTACATTATATTTAACATAAAATTTACTACCTCATCACGTTTAAGTCTACACTTATGTTTGGTGTTAAGTGTATTCACAATGCTGTGCAACTAATCTCCAGAACTTTTTCATATTGCAAAACTGAAATTCACTTCCTATTAGACACTAACTTCATTTCTCCTTTCCCCAGCCCCTGGCAACCACAATCTTACTCTCTATGTCTATGAATTTGACTACCCTAGATATCTCAGAAGTACAATCACATAGTATTTATCTTTTTGTGATCTGATTGTCTCGTGCAGTTTAATGTCCTCAAACTGCATGAAGATGTAGTATGTGTAATACAGTGGTACCTCAGCTCACAATTTGTTCTGCAATTCTGGAAAAGATGGCCCCATTTGTGTTTGCCATGTTCGTCACCTGATGCAGTTTGTGAACGAAAACAAACTTTTGCCAAACGCTTCTGTTTGCAAACCAAATTGTTTGCAAACAAAAGCATTCATAAACCAAGGTACCGCTGTAATTTCCTTTCTTTTTAAGGCTGAATAATATCCCATTTCAGAGAGATCACATGTTGCTTACCCATTCATTTCTTGGTGGACATGTGAGTTTTTCTACCCCTGGACTAGTATGAATAATGTTGCTATGAACGTGGTATACAAATATCTCTTGAAGACCCTGCTTTCGATTCTTTTGGATATATACTTGAAAATGGAATTCTAGATCTGAAGAATTCTATTTTTAATCTTTTTTTCTTTTTTTGGTTCTGGGGATTGAACTCAGGACCTTGCGCTTGCGAGGCAGGCTGTGGAACCACTGAGCTAAATCCCCGGCCCTATTTTTAATCTTTTGACGAACTACCATAGTCTTTTCCATGGTAGCTGCATGGATCTGTATTCCCACCAGTAGCACACAAAGATGAAACTTCTCTTTAATAAGCACTTACTAGCATGGAACAAAGTTTGACAAACACCAACCTAGTTCAAATCCGTCATTTTGCAAACAAAGAAACAAAAGTCCAAGAGGTGAGGGCCTGTGCAGTGTCACACAGCTCCTCCCTGGTGAGTCAGGCAGCAGCTCAGCAGGAATCTGACCGCTCTGCTGAAGTTGTGGAGAGAATTTGGGGCAGGAATTCTGTGCAGAGGTACGGGCAGCATTCAGAGAAATGGGGACTCTTAGGGAGGGCAGCAGTGACATCAGCTACTACCCTTTATGCTAAAATAGGAAGGAGATGAAATGGTGTGATTGGACCAATAATCCTAGACTCATGAGAGTAGGCTCCCCAGACAGAACTGGCTTGTAGGATGTAACCACCACCAAAGCCATAGCCTGGAAGGAACAGGGAGAGAAATACCCTACTCCTCTCTCCTTCTGCCCATGTCTCCATTGGCCAAGACCAACCGGAAACAAAAGCACTGGAGAACAGAGTAGTTAGGGATAAGTCCTCAGGGCCCAGAGGAGAGCACAAATGGGTGAAGAAGAAAGAGAAGAGAGGGGAAGAAGGGGGGATTGGTACTGGAGAGGTGTCACCAGCCACTTAGGCTCATGTATAAAGGTTGCTTTGCTTGGCACTGTCCAAGTCAAAGAAAGGCATTTATTTTGGTAAAAAAGAAAAAAAGGATTTGTTCAAAGCTAGCTCCCAGGTTATGGAGGGGCCCATCTGCCTCAAGTCAGCATCTCACCTCGTACAGGTGTTAGGGTCTTTCGCAGAAAGGAACAGTATGGGAGAGAACACAGTGAAACAGTAGACATGTCCAGGCTGCTCCATCCCTTCCTGAACATAGGCCTCTCCCCCCCTTGCCTACAGAAATGAGGCTGGACTTGAACTCCTGGTGTCAGCATCTGCATATTCCATCCACTCCTCTGGACTGAAGAGAGGAGGACATCATTTATGCCCTAGGCCTGAGAAGTTTGGAGAAGCCGTTTGACTCTAAAGGGGAAAAAGATCTAACTTAACATTCCATTTTGCAGCCAGTTAAATAAACAATGCATGGTGCCTGACATGGAGGGTGTCCCTAAGTGGTTTTCTATATTATACATCATAGAAAACTAAAAGTTAAGAATGCTTATGGCATTAGAAAAAAAAAGAAAACAAAAGAAATTACCAAGAATCTTGTTACCAGTTAGAGGGTCCCATAGGCTTTTTTCCGGGGCCTTAATGGTCCAAAGAATCCAACAGGACACACAAAAAAGGCAGAAATTTATTGAGAAAGCCATGCATTTATTGAAGGTGAAAGACAGGTGGCTCCAGGGTGAGAGTGGGCTGGTGAAAAGGTTCACAGCAACCCCAAGGATAAGGGAAGACCGGCCTTTTCTATTCAAAATTCCCAGGCTGGTTTCCCCCTCTTGGAAATAAGACTGGGACATTTGTTCTATCAAAAACTCAGTTGGCCTTGCCAGATTTAAACTGTTCAATGGAAAAACTCGCTTAGTTCCCTGCCAGATGTAAATGAAGGATCGAAAACACCATCTTCTGATTGGTCCTGCAAACAGCGACAGATTCAAAGGAAGGACTGAGAATATCGCTTTCTGATTGGTTCTGTGTATCGTGCACAGGAACTGGAGTCTTTTCGTCCTGTGTTCTGCACATGTCCTTTCTTGAGGAAACATCTTGCTCAACCTGTTAGCCCTGAGTGAGTTTTTGTGACCTTTAACACGCTCCACCCAGTTTGTTGTCTGGTTGCCCCACCTTTAATCTCCTACTTCAATCTCACCACTAGCAGATACCCAAGTGAACATGCTTGTTTCCAGGGTATAATTTGTGGCAAGATGACTTGAGATGAGAAGTTTGGTTTGTTTTCGCTGTTCTATAGGAGCACCTCCAGAATGTCCATGCAAGAGGAACAAAGGGCTTAAAGGAAGGCTAGAGATGGATCTTGAAGCCACATTTATACAGCAAACACAATGGTTCCATCAGGTGGCTTGTGTAATTTGGGGACTTTTCTGTGCCTGCTGATGGAGACGAGAGACTTGTCTTGAAGTTGACAAATGCAGATTTGTGCGTGTTTATTCTGATAAATCTCATTTATGTGGAACATCATTTATGTGGCAGGTAAAGCTCTCTATTCAAGCTGTCCCTTGACAAAGCTGTAGAACTGATGTGAGAGTTCTTGGGAAGGGAGAAAATGTACCGTACAGGTGGAAGGAATATGTCTGAATTTTTTTTTTTTTTTTTTGGTACCAGGGATCGAACTTGAGTCCTTGTGCTTGCGCAGCAGGTGGTGAAACCACTGAACTAAATCCCTGGCCCCTTGGAAGGACTATGAATTGCTGTGGACAAAGGGCAGCCTTTGCCAGATTGTGTCTTCCAGACTTAGCCACCACCACATGTCCCACCCCATTGATCTTCAGATAGCATCACCTTGACACCCTTCCATGGAGGTGGGACAGCAGCCCTTCCTTCTTGCATCCGAGCAAACTTGGACTGCCATCAACAAGAGAGTAAGTAGAGATTTTATGCAGATCTTAGAGAGGCACACCCTCCTGCCTTGACCTTTAGGAAGCTGGTGGAGTGAGAAAGCCCAGAGTGGAGACAGGGGATCAGCCTTGGGAAAGGACACATAGAGTTGTAACCAAGCTGACAGTGAAAGTCATTTGTGTTGGTCTAGATTTTGCCTTGTCTATTCCAAGAAAGCCTTTGTGTTTCCTTTCCTCAGAAGTCAACTCAGTAAACCCTTCTGGAACCCTGTCACTCATATCCTGAGGATGGAAAGAAGAAAAATCAGCACTTGGAAAAGAGAGGAGACTGTAGAAGGAAGCAAAATAAATAAACAAGGGACAGTACTTTAAACTAGAAAACAAGAACAGAGGTAGATGAGGGAGCTTTCAACCCACATCTCTCATAATGGTCAAGGAAAGTGGCCATTCCTAGGCACTGCTTCTTGTGGATACAGAGACTAGACTGAGCCCAGAGCACAGCAGTGGCCAAGATTTCTGTGTCCCTGGTGGTACACAGAAAGGGTACACAGCAGGACCAGCAGTGGGTTTGGCAGTAGGCTTCTCAGGGGTGAATCACAGATCCACTCTATCCCTGCATACGATGCCCCAGGACCTTCCTTTGTAATGGGGTACCTGAAAATGATAGATTTTTTTTCCAACCTGATAGGATGACAGCTTGGGGTTTAATTTCATTTGGTATAAAGAAAAATGTACCATGACAGATTGCCAATCCTTCCTATATAAAATTCACAGAAATCATTAGAAAGATATTTTCTGTTGTTGTTGTTTTGGTACCGGGGATCAAACTCGGGTCCTTGTGCTTGCGCAGCAGGCAGCAAAACCACTGAGCTAAAACCCCAGCCCCTAGAAAGATATATTTTAAAGTGAAAATATCAATATCGATTCATGATTGAAAAGAAAGGAAACTTGGGCCAATCCAGAAACTGCCCAGAATCTCTTAAAGTGAGAAAGTCAGCAAGAATAGATGAAAGAGGGAAAGCCTCAGTTCAGGGTAAGATTGGGTGGGCTCTGCAATCCTCAGGGGTACACAACCCCACAAGGGCTGGAATCACAGAGAGAGAGAGAGAGAGAGAGATCTGAGCAGCCAAGGTGAGGGCAACCCTGCTTCCTCCTCGCTGCAAGGAGCATTGGCCAGGGATGCAAGCGATACAGGACAGCATCCTGGATTCGCCTTAAAGACCAGCTGTGAGACAACAAATCCTGACATACCACACACCTTTGTCATACTCTCAAAAGCCGGTGTGCAGTGGCTGCCCCCTCCCCCTCCACAATCTGTCCCCATACACCGGTAACAGAGTGTCCAGCAGGGCACCTTAACACTCACACACAACATTGCACTCCAATACTTAAGGACAGCCAGCAGCTTAAGTCAGAAAAAAATATTTAAAAATAAGTGAAAAAGAAAAATTTTAGTGGAAGAAACAGATTGGAGCATAGAAGTATCCTTTTTTAAATGCATGATAAATATCTCTAAAGATTTAAGAAAATAATATGGGCAATAACAAGAACAGGCAGAAAGAACCAATCAAAACCAGAGGGCACGGGCAGGGATTTAGTTCAGTGGTTCTGCCACCTCCCTTGCAAGCAAAAAGTCCTGAATTCAATCCCCAGTACCAAAAAAAAAAAAAAGAAAGAAGGAAGGAAGGAAAGAAAGGAAGGAAAGGAAGGAAGGAAGGAAGGGGAAGGAAGAAAGAAAGAAAACCAGAGGGTAGTAAAATTTTAATTATTGAAGTTGAAAATTTAATATGTAGGTGGAAGAACCTTCTCTGCTGAGGAACAAATGAAGCCATGGAACTTGCTCAAAATGAAAAACTTTGTAGAATAAATCTAGTTACAGCAGAGAAAATGAAAAGTAAACAAAACCTAAAGAAATAATTTATTAGAAGTGATAGAACTGAAGACATTGGGTTTCTGAAAGAAGCCATCAGCACTCAGCAAGATAAAAAAATTAATTATTCAGACACAACTGGGAATAGAGAACATTTGTTTCCATGTGGCTTAATTATTAAAGCCAAGAATGAAGACCACCTATTTCAACACAACTTCATTCTTTGCTCTTGGAAATCCTTGCCCAGAAAGATAAGGCTGTAAATCAACAAATTAATTCTGTTTATTTTATGAAATTCAACCAACTGCTTTGTCTGGGTAAATAGTCTGTGCACCTGAACAAACAGCTTTGCTCACAGGACTGGAAGTGTTTTCATTTGGGCAAAAAGTTCATTTATTAGCCAATTTTTGTATCAATATTTGTTTAATGTCCCTAGCTTCACTTTGTCTACCAGTCCTAAACTACTAGTTGCAAATTTGCCCCTACCTTGAAATACCCACCTTAGTTCTATCCCCAGAACCCTATAAATATCCTCCCCCAAGACCTGGGTAAGCTCTTCTCAAAGTGATGGTATCCCCCACTATAAGAAATGGAATAGACTTGGCATCGCTTTATCAAAAGATTATTTCTGGTAGACATTTTAAGGAGAGGATAGTTGGAAATCTGGGAAGAAATTCTATCATTAAAGTAAAAAGAAAACCCTAGGGGCGGGGAATTAGCTCAGTGGTTTCGCCACCTGCTGCGCAAGCGCAAGGACCCAAGTTTGATCCCCGGTACCAAAAAAAAAAAAGAAAACTTTAAAACATTCTAGAGAAGAATATACTGGTTATCTACAAAGGAAAAAGAATCAGATTGACCTTAGTCCTCCTGACAACAGCAGTGGACATAGGAAGACCTTGGAGCAGTTATCATCCATCTCTAAAGGAAAATAACTTTGAACCCAAACTTTTATATGCAGGCACAAACTACTCATTAAAAAGGAGGTCAGCACGTAATAGCCTGTGGACAGTCCCCTGTTTTCACAAATCACATTGTGTTAGAATAGTCTCTTCCATTCATTCATCTACTGTCTGCAGCTGCTTTTGTGTTTCATCGGCAGAGTTGAATACTTACAACAGAAACCATGTGGCCACAGCCCAAAATACTCTTTGGACCATTTTTAAAAAGCATGCTCTTTACTTATATTTTGGGGATCAAGAGATAGGGGAAAGGGGAGAAAGATGTAGCCAGGAGAAAAGAGACTGTAAGGAGATGTAAAAAGAATTAAGATGTGCTATGCACATGTACCAACTCCCTACAATGAATGTAATCATTGCAAATGTGTCACAATAAAGGAATAAAATAAAACTTGATCTTATGATTTTTCTAATAAATAAAATACTGAGAAACAAAAAAAGCTTGCTGACATCTGTCTTAAAATAAGGACATTTACATATACATGTAATATATATCTCTATATTTACTATCCTAAAATTCATTATCCAGTGACTCAACTTGGAAGAATTGTTATGAGGATTACAGGAGAGAAAGAGAGGGAGAGGAGCCAGAAGGAAGGTGTGAGATGTATAAGGTAATAAGTTGCAGACATATTAGTAAGATTTATTGTTGCATTAAAATAAGGATAAAATACTTAAATGCTGAATTAAAAAATTCACAGAGGCAAGGGAGATTGCAAGTCAGAGGAACTAAAGGGGCAATAAAGTTCTTATCTTCTCAGGAAGACAGAGAATAAAACTTATTCCAGACAAAGTGTATTAGTCTAGATAATTTCAGATAATCATTAATGCCAGATGTTAAGTATTTGAAGTTAAGCATTAGAAGGTTAGACATAAAAATGTATACATGCCAAACTTACAAAAGATAAAAATGGAAAAATGAAATGCTGAGTAGCCCAATTAAAGGCAACTAGAAGGCATAATAAGAGAATACAAACTAAGATGAGGGAATAACTCGCATCAGTGAATTCAAAAGATGTGATTAAGGTACATTATTTAGTTCAACATCATTTTTATTATGTGTGTATTTTGTGGCTGGCATTAGTAAAGGCAGTAGAGATGACAATTAATAGTTCTGGCAAACCTTACACTTCAGTAAAGAAACAGACCACATACCAACAGGTATAAAATATAGCCTCAAATAGGTGTCATTCTAAAGAGAAAAAAAGGCAAAATAAAGGATGGGAGAGTGATGCAGATTGGTCACTTGGAGGATACTGTGTCAGTCCAGGCAATAGGTGATAGGAGCTTGGATTAGGAAGTTATTTGTGGGAGCAAGTGGCAAATACCAGAATTGGAAAAGATTCTTACGAGAAAGATGACAGGATTTGCTGGTGGAATCTATGAGAGATGGAGGAGGAGCCAGGTTAAACTGATGTTGAAGGAGATCGGGATATGGCACGCCGAAGCATGCCACATTGGCATACAATTATTTTGAGATAAAGGCACTTCACTATTAACAGATGCAGGAAGAGTTTTCCACCTTCCCTTATCCATCAAAAAGCAGCACATGAAGGTCCCGTACCAGGTACAGGGCAGCAATTCTGTTGTGAAGAGCTGGCACCAAGATGAGTCAGCATGAACACAAAATGTCCCTTCTCTTCTGTTAATTCTTTGGCATTTCCCCACACTTTGTCATCTCTCAAGGCACGAATCTCCTTACCTTTGTGAGATTGAAAAATGGTAGATAGGCCCTGCTGTGTAACCACTTCGTTGAATTTTACTGCTTTTTTTTGCACATAAATGTTGTTCAGAATGGTATAGCTTTTCTCCTGCTAATCCAGCTTTTGCTAGTTTAATTCACACCCCCACCCCAGCCACCAACCCTCAGATGGCAGGGAAAAAGATTGCCCTCCCCATAGTGTATTAAAAGGAATATTCAAATATGGAGTACAGCACATATTCAAACAAGGACGAAATCAACCATATCCTGTTTATAATGAACAAACATATTTGGGACCCCACCTAGACCTCTCTGCAGCCTGATGCATGCACTCCCCAGATGTTGTGGGCACTGGCTCTCACAGGCCCATGAGCTGCCTCCCTTCTCAGGAGAACTGCTGGCTATAGCTGCCTCCCCTGGGTGAGAACCCAATCAGAATCCTTCTAGGTGGCAAACAAAAGACCTCAACATTAATCACACCATAGGGCATCCCACAGGCCTCCTTGGCTTTCTTGCATTACACATATTTCTATTAACTATGGTCTTGTAAGAAAGTAAGAATTTTGATGTTCTGATTTCACACAGATCTAGAAGGCAGTGAAATGATAAGAGTAAAAATTTGTCTTTTATCTGTATTTCCACTATCATTCCTGACCATTGTCAAGGATGCTTCAGTTTTAAGGAAGAGTTATCAAAAGGATGAAGAAAGGGAAGCTTTTATGAATATTGGATTAAAAAAAAAGAGCTTCTTCCATATTTTTAAAAGTACATGATTTTTTTTAGTACCTCTCAATTCAAATGCCTAGGATATTTTAGCAGATAGGGAGAAAAAAGCATTCCAGTAGCAAACTCAGTAAGAACAAATAATGTGATTTTTCAAAATGAACTAGAATTATTCTGGAAATACTACATTTTTAAAGATATTTCTGAGTCAGGCTTGGTAGTGCATGCCTGTAACCTCAAAACTCTGAGAGGCTAAAGCAGGAGGATCACAAATTCAAGCCCATCCTGAGTAAGTATCTCAGTCACTTTCCCATCACTGGGACAAAATACCTGACACCAGAAACTTAAAGGAAGAGTGGTTTATTTTGCCTTATAGTTTCAGTGGGTACAGTCCATGGTAGCTTAGTTCCAAAGCAGAAATGGCATGGTAGGAGGACTTGATGGCTCCCATCATGGTGGCCAGAAGCAGAGAGAGAAAAGAAGAGCTGGAGATGAGAATATATCCTTCCAAGGTGCACCTGCAGTGACTCAAACCTTCCAACCAGGCCCTGGTAGACTTGGGGGGGGGGAAATTTTAGATCTAAGCTACAACAGCAACTTAATGAGACCCTGTCTCAAAATAAAAAATAAAAAAAGGGACTGGGAATGTAACCCAGTGCAAAGGCCTTGGTTTCAATCTATAGGACTACCAAAAAATATTTCTGACAAAACCCACAGATAATGTGGTTTGTTGCAGCATGAGACAATTTCAAAATTATTTCAACAAATCAATATTTTTATTCTAATCACTCATACTAAGTTATCTCATAAAATAATGTTTTCTATTACCTATTTTTAAAATTAAAAGTAAAATTGATGCCATATCCTGTCTCATTTTAGCAGTAGGCCACACTGAACTATTGAATTACATTCCTATTGCTGCTATAGCAATAGGACTGGGGACTTAAAACAATGCAGATTTATCATGTTATGTTTCTGGAGTTCAGAAGTCTGAACTGAGTCTTACTGGAGCAAAATCTAGGTGTCTGCAGAGCTATGCTCCTTCTAGAGGTTTGAGGGGAGAATCTGTTTTCTTTGCTTTTCCAGCTTCTAGGGCTGCCCACGTTCCTTGATCCATGGCCCCGTTGCTTCATCGTCAAAGCCAGTGGCATCAGGCCTAGTTCTTCCTGTATTGTCATCTTCCTGGTTCTCCCTTTTCCACTTGCCAAGACCATTATGATTATATCAGACTGACCTGGTGTTATGGTTTACATCTAGATGCTCCTCCAAAGCCTCATGTGCTCATAGGTGGGGCTTCTGGGGAGGTGACTGCATCATGAGGGCATGATACTCGTCAGTAAACTAAATGTGATGTTGGGAGACTGGGTTTGGTTGGAGGATCTGGTTTAGTGGCCGTGGCCTGGACAGATTTACCTTCCTCCCTAGTTCTTCCCTTCACACGCTCTCTGCTTCCCAACTAGCCATGCGCTGCTTCCCCGCCATTATTCCACCTTGCCTTGGAGCCACCTGACTATGCACAAACTGTGAGGCAAAATAACCGTTTCCTCCTTAAGTTGTGGGCGTCCCATACTGTGTCTCAGGATGAGAAACTAACTAAGACATCTGGGTAATCCTCACTAATCCCTCTATCTCAAGATCAATTAACAACTTTAATTCTTCCTAAAACCTTAATTCCCTTTTGCCATATAATCTAACAAATGTGCACTCTTAATCAGTAAAACAGGGCATCACAACTATTAAGAAATAATTCTGATAAAATGTAGTTGTAAGTTTAATAATTATTTATGGAAATGTGTGATATAGTTACTTTGATCAATTATATTCTAAGTGAAATTATAACTAAATACAGAGTGAACTTCTTGTCAGCAAGAGCCTGGTATTCAAAAGAAAGAAAGCAAGATGTCCAATCAACAGTCATAATTTTATTACAAACAAATACAGTTAGAATGAGTAATAAAGACTTTCAAGCATAAAATTGTATTTATAGGGTAAAATTCTATGGGAGAGATGGAGTGGAAATTCAAGCCAAGGAGAAAGCAAAATATAAAGTTTCCTAATGTTTAGGAGAGATTTGTTTGTGTACACACTTGTAAAGGATGATGGCATTTGTTAAATCACTATATTTAGATAAATTTAAGAGTTTAGTTGGCAGATGTACTTTAAAATGCTAAAACAGTGGAATCTGACCCATGTCGAGCAGAAGCCAGGCTGTGTGACCCATGCACATATGCAAGACAGTGCTTCAGGAAGCCTTGGACTGACCTGGTTCTTCCCCCTTCTTTCTAATAAGGCAGGTCTCAAGAATAACTGTCCAGTGTGCTGAAAATCCTGAGATAGTGAGCTGGCCAGAAGAGCCCAGATCTGCTCCAGTTTCACCACCCTGGAAACAGAATGTCCTCCAACCCTTCAGCCCAGAAGGTTGCATTGGCCTGGGAGATAAACCCCAGAATGGCCGATTTCCAGGGACCCTCAGCCGTGGCATAGGTGGGACACAGTCAGGACCCCATGCATCCTGGGTGGCTGTCCGGAGCCTTGGGGGCACCTCACACTGAATCTGAGGCTTCTGCCTTCTTTGTTGCCTATCTATAAGTAACAGAAGCGCTCTATATAATTTGTTGTGTGTTCTAAAACAAGAAAACCAATTAATGATGGTGGAGTCCAGTTGATGGTTATCCCTGGATGGCACAGAGGGTGAATGGAAAGGGAGAGGGGAGGCTTCTGGGGGCCTGCTCATGCTCTGTTCCTCAATCTGGATGCCGCTATGCAGATGTGTTACTTTGTAGAAATTCACGGGGGCCGGGGATTTAGCTCAGTGGTTTTGCCGCCTGCTGTGCAAGCCCAAGGAACCAAGTTCAATCCCTGGTATCAAAAAAAAAAAAAAAAAAAATTCACGGGCTGTATACGTATTCTTTATTCACCTGTCTACAAGTGGGTTGTAATTTAACAGCACCGTTATTAACATGTCAGGGTAGCCTTTGCACATTAAGGATATCTTACTGTTATTTATCTTTCAAATATTTTTCTCCCTCTATCATTTGCACTTTGCTTTCCAGAACTGGGCAAAATTTACAACCAGGCATCTTGCAAAGGACACCATACAAATAACAAAAGTGAAACACGTGATTTCCACTACTAACCAGGGGAATGCAAATGAACACAACATATAAATCTTTTGCTCTTCGAAGTGGGAATTTTTCTAAAGATTAACAATATATATTGTTGACAGCGGTGTGCAGAAAGAGGCACTCCTGTGTATCTGGTGGGGTGATTCGTGCAAAGCTGCAGAGAGGCAGTTTGGCAATATCTAACCAAATTCTTCATACAGGAACCAGCATCCTCAGGATATCCTTAAGCCACCTATGTCCAGATTTCTTGGGAAGAAATTCAACTCCTATTTTTTTTTTGTTCAATATAGAGACCCCCCATTCAAATTCATACAATTTGAACTGAGGAACCAAATGGATTCAGAGTTTGGATAAGACCCTCCCTGACCGAACTCTCTCTACTGCATACCCAAAACTGAAGATTTTAACATATTTACTACATATTTACTATAGTCAGAAATCACATTCTTTAGGACCATATAAACTGACACTTTTTTAAACACCAGCTTTAAAAATGTGAAGTGGTATGGGGGGCAAACTTGTGGAAAAAAATATTTTAGAGCAAAATTTTGGAAGATAACAGCCTTGATAACTCTTTTGAAATAAACACTTCAACCAGGCCAAAAATAATAAAAGCAGGAGAACAAGGATTTTGTTTTATTTACACAATTAATCAAACTAAACAATTGTAGCTTTGTAGGTATTGACAAAGGAAAAATTATGCATTCTTCTAAATACTTCATATTTTGAAAAATTAACAGTAACAGGCCACAAAAACTCCATATATATTTTTTAAATGATGGCATACTGTCACCAAAATATCTAGCCCCTAGATATTTTTGTGTGGAAAGTTAAAAACACATCTGAATAGCCCTTGAATTAAATAGCACATCAAACAGAGAAAAAGAAAAAAATTACTTGACATTTTTTACACTTCCCATGTGAGTTGAAGATTCCCCCTCGGCCTCCCAAAGGTGACCCCCCCACTGCCACAGCTGCCGTGTTCCCACCCCTGAGGCTGCCTTCCCTGTGCCCAGGGCTCTTCTGTGACCCCAGCAAGCAGAACTAGCAGGCAAAGGTGGCCAAAGGGAGGCCACAGCAAACCCCACAGCCCTCTGTGTCCTCCCTTATAACCTTCTTAAAAGATTCTGCTGGCAGAAGTTCTTGCCTTTTTGCAACAAATTGGTACTCTCTTCTTGTTTCCCCCTTAGAAGTTGTGACCCATCCTATTTTCTGCTTTGTTTTATTTTGAATGTTTTTTTTTTCCTTTGCCCTAGGAAAGCTCAAAGTTCATTTTGTTGTTGGTTTTCCTGTTTTCCCTCAGCCAGAATTTTCTAATTTAAAAAATATCTTTTTTTTTCTTACGTTACAAGGCTTTTTGGTTTTTGTTTAAATGGTTCTGTTGTAAATAACCTCTTCAAGCCCTTTTGGAAGTAGGTAGGAATGAATACAAATGAAACTATACATGCACGCATATGAAATATGTTGGAAAAATACAGTAAGCATTTCAATTTTTTTAACTGTTACAGTAAAAGACACATTACCATTAATAACCCCCAAAATTCTTCCCCTAGTTTTGAGCACACTTATCCCATTTGTCTTAGTTACTTTCTCGTTGCTGGGACAAAAATATCCAACACCTAGAGTTAAAGGAGGAAAAGTTTGTAGAGGTTTCAGTCTATAGTCAGCTGGCTCCGAGGCAAGGTGGCATGGAGAGGGGGATGGCAGAGGAGGCTTATTCATGGCATGGCAGGCAGGATGTGGAGACAGGGATCAAGGGAGGAGGAGGGAGACAGACCCTTCCAGGCCACACCCCCAGCGACCGCAACCACCTCCTCCAACCGGGCCTCACCTCCCAACATCACATTTAGCTATAAACTCATCCGTAGACTAATTCACTGCTGAGTATCATACTCTGTGATCCAGTCACCTCCCAAAAGCTGCACCTATAATTGCATGAGGCTTCGGGGGACATGTAGACGTAAACTACAACACTATCATCCTTGTCACTTTCTGAGGCAGCTTTGGAAGTCTTCTTTCCTGTCTTTAGTTGCGCTCTGTGGCTGCCTCAATATCCTGAATCAATTCAAAACATTTATCTTTCATAATTATTTTGACTTTGGGGAAGAGCCAGAAGTCACACAGTGCCAGATCTCGTGGGTCGGGTGGATGTGGACACACCATAATGTTTTCACCAGCCTGCCTTTCCATTGGACGGCACTCAGCAGCAACATTCACTGTATTTGTGATCACACAAAGACCTTCCAGAACCTCATCAGAAAATGACAAGAACGACTAGATACATGTGTTAAAAGCAAGAGGAAGTATTATGGGGGGGGCAGTAATGGCAATGTGTTTTTTACTGTAATTTTTAAATTTAAGCATGTACCATATATTTCAATCACCTTCTGTGTGCATATATAAGCATATAAATAACTAAAGTGTAAAGGCCAGAAATTTCAGCATAGGCTGAAGATCATCAGAGGTGACATTTTTAGGCAAGTAAATCTTGACACACCATAGAATTATACCAGGAAGGTGGCCACCCAGTGCATAAAATTTCAGGTACTACAGGAAACTGTCCTTTCCCTAACTCCCAAGCCATCCTGAGACAACCTAGATGGAACAACACCAAGAAAACATTGAATACAGCATCTCAGTGTCCTGAGGTGGCTCAAGCTTGCTGAGGAAGGGATGCTCCTTCTGGATCACAAGAAGGAAAGCCTCCTAAGGACAGCCCCTGTGGGGACTCCACTGCAATTTCCTGCGCTGATGAAAAGATTCGCTTTGGGGAGTAACAATCTTCATTCTGTGCAGGTGAGGAAGCCACTCATTGATTCAATCTTTGAGATAGAAGAAGCCCGGATCCTGGCTGTGCTTTAAACAGTCACCAGGGCAGTGCAGGCCGGCTACACCAAGAGCCAGGTTTAGTGCAGATATTTTTGGTACATTGCACCCACCAGCCATCCTTAGATGCTTTCAACAGCTTTCAAGCAGCTGCTACAGAAACACACAGAACCTTTGAATCTTAAGGATTTCAAAGTCCTATGGCAAGAAAGAAATGAAAGTTGGCTTGAGGCTTTATCTTCTTTTTCTTAACTCACAACTTTCAGTAAAAGCAATATAAACCTTAATACTATACTTCTGCCTTTGGGAAAATTGGTTTTCCTGACAATTCTCCCATATCACTTTCCCATGAAATATAGAGGGGACAGCTCTCATTTTTCTGAAGTGCTGTATCAAAGCAAGTGGAGATGGTTGAAATGAACTCTTCCCTTCTTCATCGGATGTTTTGTTTCACAGGCTTGTTTCCTGGATGGACGTTAACCAATTGCAAGAGAATTAGACACAGGATAAGTTGGCTGAAAAATGAGAAGTGGCCAAAAGTAGAACTGACTCCTTTGTCAGTAAGGACAAATGCTATTTCCATAGAGTGCTGATGTTAGGATGCTGCCATCCACCGGAATCAAGGCAGGGAGTCAGAGAAAGCCCTAAACTGGCAAAGAATCAGCCACTGGAGTTGCTGTCCTCTCCTGCCTCTTTCTGGTGCCTCTCCCTTTGGGCGCTGGGTATACTGATGTCCCTGGCTACAAATTCAGTCCCACACCCCAGTATCTCCCACCTCAGCTCACCATCAAGCAAGTCTTGGGATTCAGTATGGTCTGTCCTGTTTCCATCACCCCATTATCTCTAACTCTGTGTGTACTCCAGCTACCGTTATAGCAAGTACTACACACTTAGTGGCCTAAAATAGAGTTATGAGATTCCATGTCTGTAGGTCAAAATTCTGGGTAGGCTCAGCTATTTCTCTGCTCTGGGTCACACTAGACCAAAGTCAAGGTGTTGCCCCACCTGGCTCTTACCTGGAGGCTTAGGGAGAATCTGCTTCCCATTCATAGATGTTGCAGCCAGGATCCTTCAGCTATAGGGTTGAAATCTCCATTTCCTGGAACCTATCAAGCTACCTAAGGCCACCTGCATTTCTTGTCATGTTCCCTCCTCCATGTTCAAGCCAATAATGGCATGTGGGAGTCCTCCTCACACTTTGCATCTCTCCGACTTCCCCTTCTACCTTGTCCTCAGATTCCAACCAGAGAAAGTTCTCTGCTTTAAGGATTCGTATGACCACATTGGTATCTCCTGCCCTCCACCCCCTTGACCCTGAGTGATCTTCCTATTATCACATCAATTGATGATTAACTAGTACTCAATCACATATCCAAAATCTCTTTTGCCATGTCATAAAACATATTCACAGGCTCCAAGAAATAGGAAATGCTCATCTTCAGGGGACTATTCAATCTACTACCATGCCCAAGTTTCTTTAGTTGACAAGAAGATCTGTAAAGCAGTGCCCAGGGACAGCACTCTGTGCCCAGCCAGGCTTAGTCCTGTGCTGGACTAAGCCATGGAATTGCCCTTCTACCTGCCCTGGTGTTGTGCAGCAATTGTACAGTGCTCCAGGCACTGCCACCATCAAAATCCCCCATGCAGGGGAACTGGACTCCCTATGCCCTATCCCCAAGATCCGGCAATAAGAATTGCCAGGATCATTCCCCCACCTCTCTCTCCTCAACTTTCCCTTACTCCCTCAAAAGGCTCTCTGCACTACACCAGCAGCAGAAGAGTAGGAACAATAAGAGGCTGCAAAGTTGCTGGTCACCTATTTAAGCTGTAAATCAGGACCAGTTAGTTTTTCTCCTGGAGATCCAGTAAGTACTTCTAATCAAGTCACATTTTGTCATTTGTAGATGTCAGCAATGTGTTCTCAGAAATCTAGGTTGTTATGAATCATTTCTCTCTGGAAAGAAATACGTTCTAGCTCTCTTTTCTCTAAGGCTAGAAACATAAACAGCACAAGGAATTTATATAATAAAGATTTAATATTTCACCATTATTTCAACTCCCACTCAATGAGTGTCCCTAAGGGAATCTAACTTCATAGCCAATTGACAAGCATAGCATCAAAGAACAGCTGAGATCTATAATAAGGAAAAGCGACAGGAAAAGCAAAGAAATCTGCCCCCAAAGGTAAAGTCGCTCGCTCCTTGACATCATCTAATGGGTGCCTAGATAACTGATCTCATCCCCCTTTGTGGCCTTCCATCCCCCCAAATCACAAGTGCTCCCGTGCATACAGCCCACCCTGAAATTAGGCATACACAGTATGAAGCCATTTGTGCCAGTTTACTTTATGCCCCCTCTGGCTTTGTAAACCTCGTGTGAGTATCAAGTTTATTCATGAATCACAGTCCATAAACTGAAGTGCATGAAACACCATATCTTTATTCATATGTCAGTTTGATTTCTGTTCTCAGGGCTGATGGCTCTAGATTGGTGGGAAATTCATCCTCCATCACTTTTGGAGTTTCCAGACATCTCCCCAGAGCTGACTAGGGAGGGAAAGTGTGCGTCTGCTATGGGTCTAGGGCTGACCCTCTGGATAAGACCCTCTTCTCCCTGTGTGGCCCCGAAGGGCGCTGCCGCTGCCATTTCTCCCCAGGGTCCTGCAATATATCCGGGTGCTTCCAGAAAGCCATAACCATGCTGCTCTTTTCTCCTAAACTCTTCCCATTTCCCTGGTGGGAGTGCAGGCTCATGTAGCCTGTAGGAGGCTCTGTCACACCTCTCCCTCCTACTTTTCTTTGGGCATCAATCATCAAGCAGAACCCTGCAGCGTCTGCACCCTCACCTCCTCAGCAGACAGGTTCAGAAGCAAACCAGGCAGCCTCAAGCCTTCCCTGGCACAGCCAAGCTCAGGGTCACGTCTACCTGAATGAGGAGGATAAAGGCAGAGAATCAAGCTGAAAAGCCCAATCACTCACCTCTTTGGCCCACAATAGTGGCTTTTCCCTCTCCACTGCGGTTCCTGCTCATCCCCAGTGGAGAATTCCAGAATCTAGATGAGCCCGTGCCCATTTCGGTGAAGCAAATCTTCCTAGCATCCTGAGCTGGGTGTAAGCTAACCTTGGCCACTGCAGCCTTCCCTCTGGCTAACCTAGGGAGTTCTTCTTACCCTTTAGAGGTGGGACAGCATCTCTCTCTTCATGGAAACAGTCCACAAGTTAGATTAGCATTGGTACCTAAGAATTTAAAACAAGAACTACTTAGGGAGGTACCATGGGTCATTCTCAGTCAGTTGCTCCAAGGTTTCCTTACAAGCCTTCCAGGACAGAATGAATTACCCTTTTCTGGACTCTCACATAGTGTGAAATTTGTAGCCATTTTTAGTTCTTCATTTATGCTACCCAGAAGTGAAGACCACCCAAATGAGAAAAGCAAAGCCTGTCAGAGCTTGCTATAGCATGGCAGTCAGCCACCATTGCTTGTGTTTGGCAGAGATTCAGGAGGCTGGCAAGGGAGGGAAAGAGCTTTGGAGAGAAGGAAAGAGGTGGATTCAGGAATGCTCTAGCTGGAAGCTGAAGCTGAGGCAGCTAACTGGAAGCAAGGCAGCCTATATGATTTATTCAGTGGCAAATCTGACTTTCTCTGTTTGATCTCAAGTTGTAGTGGAGACAAAAAGAGAATCTGTCAGTTATTGTATTCGTCAGCTTTCCCATTCCTAGAACAAACCACTTAACACCTGCAACTTAAAAGAAGAGAGGTTTATTTTTGACTCATGGTCTCAGTGGCTCAGTCCTTGATCAGCTGGCTCCAAGGCAGAAAACATCGTGGTGGAAGGGCATCAAGGGCCAAACTGCTCACTTCATAGTAACCAGGAAGCAGATCGGAAGGGAAGAGCGACAGATAGGAAGGGTCAGGGAGCAGATATAGACCCCAAGCTTACACTCCATGACCCATCCAGACACATTCAGAAGTGTGCTTTACTAATCCTCTAGGCAGTTCTCACCCCAGCCCAATTTACAATTTAGTTTAACAGTCATGGTTATCTATCAGGTTATTATTTCCTTGCTGAACATGGTGGTATGATCTCCTCCAGTCTGGGTTACAGGTAGTAGATTTTGGCTTTCTGGAATGCTTATTATAGATGGTGGGCTGGATTTGTAGGCTAGTTGCTACAGTTTTGGTCAGAGTACTATTTTTTTATAAAAGGAGTGATCAAAAAATACAGAGAATGTTTCATGTTTTTTTTAGTTACTACAGTAAAAGATACATTATCAAGAACAATGGGATGTGCTTCAAGAAAGGGAGAGTATTTTAAGTATTCTAGGTGGGAGTGTTAATGGCAATGTGTATTTTACTGTAACAAATTTTTAATTTAGATATTCACTCCGGGCCTTGCGCTTGCGAGTCAGGCGGCGGAACCACTGAGCTAAATCCCCGCCCCCCTACACCATTCACTGTATGTTTTTATCACCTCATGTTGATCAGTCTTTATGTAAAACCACTACAGTGTGTCCTCACCCACCTTATTCACTGGACCTGGCACCATGCAACTTCTGGCCCTCCTCCAAAGTCAAAATGACCATAAAAGCTAAACATTTTGAATCAATTTCAGGACATTGAGGCAGCCAGGACAGCACAAATAAAGACACTCACAGGGCTGGAGACTTGGCTCAGTGGTTCTGGCACCTGCCCTGAAAGCACAAGGACCCGAGTTCGATCCCTGGTACCAAAAAAAAAAAAAGACTTGGGCTGGGGATTTGGCTTAGTGGTTCCACCACTTGCCTGGCAAGTGCAAGGACCTGAGTTCAATCCCCAGTGCCCCCCTCAAAAAAAGACACTCACAAAAGAAGACTTCCAGAACTGCTTCAGAAAGTGGCAGGAGTGATGGGATAAGTGTGTTTGAAGTGAGGGAGGCGGGTATTATGAGGGGAATTAATGGTAATGTGTCTTTTAAGGTCACAAATTTTAAAAAAATTTAAATATCCACCTTATTTTTATCACACCTCATACCGACTGGCATTTGTACATTCAGTCTCTCCTCACTTATAGTTAGCTGTTTGCATTCATGGCTATAGGATCCTTGGGAACAGGAACCAGATCTTTGTACTCATATTCCCAAGACACTGTCTACCCAACACATTTCCATCACTCCAAATGGAAATCCATACCCACTAACCAGCACACCAAATCCCCTCTTCCCTCAGCGCCAGCACTTACTTTCCAATCCTGTTTTTTTTTTTATTTTTTTATTTTTGAGTGAAGGTCTTGCCACATTCCTATGCTGCCCAGACTGGGCTAGAATTTGTGCTCCTCAGCCTCCCAGAGTGTTGGGATTGGTTGATATTTAATATAAGTGGAATCACATAATGTGATCTCCTGTGACTGGCTTCTTTGACACCACGCAATGTTTTCAAGGTTCATTGACTTACGGCATGAATCAGCTCTTTGTTTCCTTGTGCAGCTGAATGATATTTCATAGGGACATGCCTCGATTTATTGGCCCATCCATCAGTTAATAGACATTAGGTTGTTTCACTTTGGGCTGTTGTAAATTGGGTTGCTGTGAACATAGATGTGCAACTTTTTGTGTAGACATGTTTTCAGTTCTTGGGAAATTGCAGGGTCATATAGTAATTTTACATTTAACTCTTTGAAGTTTCTTCTCCTTTTTAAAGTGTCAGATGTAAACCCTGCTCAGTCCAACAGAAACAGGCAGGTGGGCTTTCTGCTCTCCAGGGATGTTTCTCTCCTCTCTGGAGCCTGCTGGGATCTCAGTGTCCCACAGTACACTGGACCAAAATGATCTGCTTCCAGTTAGGCTGCAGGTCTCTCTACAGGAGGGTCCGTGCCTCGAATTCCCTGTGTATCCTCAGTGTTCATTGGTCTGCAGATGCCCAGTGCATCACCAGCGCCCAGATCTTGGTGGGGCTAAAGTCATGAACGGTTAAACAATACAAGATTATTTCCTTGGGATACACACGGATTGCTGCTGATACTGCACAGCACATTCCCTAGCACCAGACACATGTAAATTCAGAAAGCAAGAAACCTCAGTCTTGGAAACAAGAGCAACCTCCAGCCCACAACAGTACATTTAACTTGTGTTTCAATTAAAAGTGGGCGCCTCTGAGTGTTTCTCTGTTCTTAGTACAAAGGCTCATTATCTTAAACAAAATGCAATCTCAGATAACACTGAGCATTGTATCTGCAAGAAAAAATGATCTAAGTGATACATGAGTTATATTGTGGCTGTATTGTTCAGAGTTTCTAGGGCTGAAAATTCCCCCACTCCACTTCTGCAGCATGATTAGTGTATCTTAGGATCATGGATGACAGATTAATTTTTTGAATGTACAATGAACTCAGCGCTACTGTCAAATGCTGCTGTTTAACACCTCGATCCTCCTGGCTCAGGGCTGTGTTGGCTCAAGGTGTTACTTAAATGCAGCAGTGTGCCACTCAAGAACCTCAAAGAAAGAGACTTAACGCTCAGCTCTATGGGACTCGGTGTCACTGCAATGCAGAAATCTCTTTTCTTCCCCCAGTAAATTCCCCATTGATGTTGAAGGATTGAGGCTGAACATGATCAAACACCAATTAAGCCATAATGATCTCAGAATTATGCCAGATGCTGGCTTGGAAAGGCCAGTCTGCTCCTGAAAGATAAATGGAGAGGAATGCAGGGAAGGAAATACCAATTCAGGAGGGAAATGCGTGCTTGCGGTGTGGCAGAGCACAACTGCATATCCGACTCATCCTTTTCCTGCTACACCAGCCTTTCTTTCTGGGTTCCCGATTTCTGCAAATGGCACCCCGTCTCCCCACATACTGAGATAGAAGCCCTGGCATCAGCTTGGGGCCTCCTTCTCTCCTGCCCCATGAGCCAAGACAGCTTCCCAAGTCACCCACTCCCCTGGTCCCCACCATCCCTCAGCCTCATCCTACAAGACTATTTTAAGCCTTTAGTACTTGGGATTATTAAAATAGCCTCCTAGCCAGCTTATTGGCTACATGTTGGTGCTGTGGTCATTTGTGTGTTAATCCCCTCATACATAGAGGAAAGGAGGGCCCCTTACCTCTCAGCCCAAAAAGGGCCAAGCATGGGGATTTAGCTCAGTGGTTTTGCTGCCTGCTGTGCAAATGGAAGGACCTCAGTTCGATCCCTGGTACCAAAAAAAAAAAGAAGGGCCAAGGAATGCAGCCCACACCCACAGTTCAAAGGAGCTATTTCTGATCCACTCATACACAGTCCTGCTCTCTCAGATGGGGTCCCCACAGCCCTGAGATGGGGATTCATGTGCAAGTGACTACCAAGGGTGCTAGTCCAGGGAGGAAAAGGCAAGAGAAGGTGTGATTTCAGGCAGAGACCATGGCCAGGAGAGCAGGGAGCAGTGGCCCAGGGAAGCAGGAAGTGCTGAGGTTGCTGTGACCCTGGGCTAGGTCCTTGGGTAAGGCCAGGTGGGGCTATGAATTCCAGAGACCCTGGTCTCTGTCTGAGAGGGCAAAGCTGGCCCCAAGAATCCCAAGGAGTCCTGGACCAGCCAAAGGTGCAGAGCTGACCAAGGGAAACACCAAAGTTTGCAGAGTAGGTGGGGGTGGAAGGAGGGACCTGGAGGGTTTAGTGAAGTGTGACAGTGTCTGCCCAACCTACTTTTCTACCTAGTGTCTTACTCCTGTCCCTAGGAAAGGCCAACCCTTGTCGCCACTTGCCCAACCTCTGGGCATCTTCCAGAGACAGGTTAAGAAAGTATAACAAGCCTTGTTTACCCACCAAATCCCCAATATATATGTACACACAGCAACAGAGATGGGGCTTTGCCAACAATGGTGCCTTAGTCAAGCAGACAAAGCCTGGTGCACCAACCAGGCCCAGAGCCCACTTGGGTCCAGCCCTGGAAGACAGTAGGCATCCAAGGAGGAAGGAGCGGTCATCCCAGCAGGGTAGAGGGCCCAATGACCTGGATCACAGTGGACAGGAAGCCCTGCACTGAGTCTAGGGAAGTTCTCACCAGTGTTTTCAGAGAGCAGTGCAGCTATATAAGGCAGAAATAAAATCAGAAACAGAAACCTAAAACAGAAGTAAAATTGTATGAATTGGGACCAACAGTGGAGATGAAAGGAGAAGAGAGATAAAGCTGTATCGTGGCAGGTGGCCAAGATCAACGAAGGTACTTCAGCCCAGGTTGGGCTGGCCAAGCAGATGGCCAGATACTAACTTCCACCACACACAGGAGGAGGAAGCTACTTCAGCACAAATGGAGCCTTTCGGAGATAAAAGAGGATGCTTTTGAGGTTCTTGAGATGAAATGTCAAAAGAGAGACTAGTACCCACTTGTTCACTGTCAGTGTCGTGACTCTTTACAGCAGAGGTTGGCAAAAGAAAGATTCAAATTCTCGACCTCCCTCTCAACTAGAGGTGGTCACAGGCTATAAGCCTGGGAACTGAAAAATAAGCAAAAGTTCTTGGGAAGGCTCCTCTTTACTCTTCCCTGTTCCCCGTTTTTCTGCCTGGAATGCAGATATTGGTAGCTGGTGATGAAGCAGCCATTTTATAACCAGAGAAGCTCCAGGGTAGACAAGGAAGCTAAAAAGTCTGGTTGCCTGATGTATTCTTTGTGAGTTAATGTAACAACAGCTGCTGTAACAGGTGAACCCAGAAGCCGCACACAATGGTTTATTTATTATGTATGTGAACTTCAAGTGGCAAGGGACAGAAGGGATGGCTCTACTTCCCAGGGATTGCATCCCTCAATGACCAGGCTAATGGAGGAGACTCTGCCATCTGTAACATGTGGTTTCTCAGATCACCTTGGTTGTGGACATCCAGTCAGCAAGGAGGAAAAAAGGGAACAGACTAGTCCCATAGTAAAGTTTTATGAAGCAGAACTAACATTGTACATATCACTTCTGCCAACTTTCCTTCTCCTAGAATTCAGTCATATGGCCACATTACTTGCAAAGAACTGTGGGAAATGTAGTCCAGCCCAGGAAGAAGAATCAAAATTTTCCATATCATTCTCAGGCCGCTATACCAGGTCTGAAATGCCTCCCTCTAACTTTCTGGCTATAGAACAAAAAGGGCTTCTTTGCCTGTTTAAGATACTGTGTTGTCAGATGTCCTTGTTATTCTCAGCCAACTACAATCCAGGATAACAACCGTAGTGGGTACTTCAACATTTACATGTAAAAAAAAATTAATGTTTTTAACATTCTCACAACTAATACAGTATTGCTATCTCATGATAGTGACAGCCTTTACTTACCATATTAATTTATGAAGCCAGGTATGATGGAGCATGCCTCTAATCCCAGCACTTGAGAGGCTGAGGCAGGCAGATACAAGTTTGAGGCTAGCCTGGTCTACATAGTGAGTTTAAAGCCAGCCAGAACTACATAATGAGACCTTATCTCAAAAAACTAAAACAAAATTTATTATGCTACAGAGTTGTGATATAGTAATGAGACACAAGGTTAAATTTACATGATATCTTTCTGTCTGCGTTGATGATTTCTGTCACTGTATGTTTAATTTCAACATCAGAAGTTGAACATTTGAGGCTCTTCATGGTTGTGAATGCTGAACCACAGTGTTGTCTGTGTTCCAAGGAAAAGGATTAATCCACTTCTTGCTCTGCTACTGGATTAAAAGATTCTTGAGAATTTGTCTAAATCATCATTATACTTCCAGCACCTAATATTTTTAAGTGGATGGGTGGATAGATGGATGAGACTGTCAGAATGATGGCTGCAATGCAAAATATTAGCAGCTATGCTTTACTACCTCGAAGACTGTGTCACCACAGAGTAACTTTGCAGACAGATATAAAAACTAAGAATGTGCATTCAGTAATTTAGGTAGTTTTGAAATAAGGTTTAATATGGCTTTGTGAAATCATGATTTAACATCAGTTTCCTAAATCTTAGGACTGGGAGAGATCTTGAGTGGATCCTTTTTACAGAATGAAAGAGGAAAGAAAATGCAGAGTTAGGTTACTGGCCCAAGATATAAGTGACCTCGCTAAGGTTCGAACCTAGGCTATGTGGCTGGCAGGCTGGGGCGAACGTCCACTGTACTGTATTTGATTTTTAAAAAATGTAACAAATGTTAAGCTTAGAATAACTGCACGATACAGCTACTCTACCTCTGAGTCTATGCCCAAAAGAATTAAAAACAAGTTCTCAAGCTTGTACATGTGTACACTCATGTTCCTAGCCACATTATTCACAAAGCTGAAAGGCAGAAATCACTCAAATGTTCATCAAATGGTGAATAGGTAGACAAAATCTCATATATACAGACAGTGGACTATTATTCCAGCTTAGAAGGAACGATGTGGTGACGCATGCTGAAATATGGATGAACCTTGGAAACATCATGGTAAGTGAAATAAATGGGACACAAAGGAAAACAAACCATCCCACTTATCCGGAGCAGTCAGAACAGATTAATGCCTAGAGACGGAAGCAGAGTGGAAGTTACTGGGGCGGGGAAGAGAGGGGAGTGGTCATGTCCAACGGACAGAGAGTTTATGTTTAGGATGATGAAAAAGCCTGGAAATGAATAGTGGTGGCAGTTGTACAACACTGTGAATGTATTTCATGCCATGAAATTATTCACTTAAAAATGGTAAAAGTTGCACGATGTATATCTTAGCACAGAAAAAGTACAAGGACTAAAAATAAATGCTTTTAATAGATGGGGGAGAGGGTTCTGCCTAAAAATGTGATCTCACTCAAACTTAGGAAAGTCAAATACAAAACTTCAACTTGTTCTTTGTTCTGAGGGTAGATGTTCGGCTTAATAAAATACCTTAAGGAGCAACTCAGGCACCAAAACATGCCTGCCTTCTAGTAGATGTTCAATAATTATGCAATGAATAATTTTTTTTCAAAGGAAGTCCCTGAGCCCAGACCGGGATGTGATTGGAGAGCTAAACTGCTGGATATTATTCAGAAATGTATTTTTTTAGTCTTGTCTTGGTAATTTGAGGAATAAAATTGGGAGCTGTATGTTAAAATGGGAAAAAGAAGTGTGTGACGTGATTTAAAGGGAATAGGGGTGCATGCCTATAATCTCAGCACTCTGGGAGGCTGAGGCAGGCAGATTTCAAGTCCAGGCCTAAACTAGGCAACTAAAAGACTTAGTGAGACCCTGTCTTAAGATAAAACATAAAACTGGGGATGTGGCTCAGTGTGAAGGGCTGGGTTCCACCTCCAGTACTACAATCAACCAATAGAGAAGGGAAGAGGAGAGAGGGAGAGAAGGGAAGGAAACATGATCAGAAGCTGAAGTTTAGGAAGAAAGCTGATGAGAGGGATTCCCTGCACTGTGGTTTGGCCAAAGAGCTTCCAGATGGAGATGTTTAAAACAAAGCTTGGGATCATCGCCAGGGGACTCCCAGGTAAAGTCGGGGCACAGGCCATGAGGTTTCCACACTAAAAACAAAACAGACTTGAAGAGATGGTGAGACCTGCAGGCGCCTCCAACACGAAGCAAACTCTCTCTCATACACACACACACACACACGTATGCACAGCCTGCCTTTCTTACCTGAAGTTCCCACCTCCACAGATCGAACTGACCAGTTTGAAAATGTTCAGAGAACAACTGCATCTACAATGAACATGCACAGACTTCTCACCTTGTCACTATTCCCTAAATAATTCAGGCTAAAAACTATTTACATAGAATTTGCATTGTATTGGGTATGCTAAGAAATCTAGGGAAGATTTAAGGTACACAGGCAGATGTGCACAGGATGTATGCAAATCCCATGACATTTTATATAAAAGACTTGAGCGCTTGAGGATTTGAGTATTCACAGAGGGTGGGGCTGGAACCAATCTCCACAGATCATTGCTTTCTTCTGAAGAACTGAATAGTGCATAAATATGTGCATCCTGCCCAGCACATATTCATAGGGTTTCCTGAATTTAATCTACCATAATTTCTAATCACCACTATTTGTTAATGATTGGGAAATGGTCTATCCCTACTGCTGATTACACCACCAACAAAACAGAGTGAGTTTTACATAGCTCACTTATAGCAGCTTCTTCTCTCTCTTCAGGTTTTATTCAAAAATCATGTCGGCATATTAAAAATTAGAGATTAATTGTTACATAATTGTAACATCAATCACCTTCAGCTAATAGTGACACAACAACTGCACACTTTAGTGTTCCTTAGAATTACCTGAAAAGGTAATTCTTGTGCAAGTGTAGTCTCCTGGACTCTGACCCTAAGAGGTTCATACAATATTTATAAAGTTCCAGGTAGCCCAGGAATTTGCATTTTAGCAATCTCAATTTTCATGCCTCTAGGGTATAGGTAGTTGCCTGTCTCTGGACCATACTTGGAAAAATATACCCTACAGAGACTTTATTTTTAACATAGTTTCCAGAGGTAATAGGAACACCCCATTAAGGCTCTGGATATAGGATAGAAGATTGAAGAGGAAATGAAGCCACATTAGAATAAACTCCTTCCAAAACCAGCCAGTCTTGGCAAACTCAGATTTATGAGCTGAATTGTGTCCCCCAAATTTCACATATAGAAGAAGCCCCAACTCTCTGTACCTGAGAATATGACTCTGTTTAGAAATAAGACCTTCTCGTTGACTTTTTTTTTTTTTTTTTGGTTCTGGGGATTGAACTGGGGACCTTGCGCTTGGGAGACAGGAAGCAGAACCACTGAGCTAAATCCCCAGTTCAGAAATAGGACCTTTAAAAAGTGATTAACTTAAAGTGAGGTCATTGAGGTGTCCCTAGTCCAATCTCACTGGTGTCCTCATAGGAAAGGAAATTTGAACAATAAGAGGATGCAGGGACAGAGGGAGATGGCCCATGAAGACACAAGGAGAAGGCTGCTAGTTGCAAGCCAAGGACAGTGGCCCCAGGAGAAATCAAACTGGTACCCCGATCCAATTTCCACTCTCCAGCACTGTGCAGAAAGGCATTTCTATTGTTTATCCCCAGCCTGTGGAATCTTGCTCCAGCAGCCCTAGCAGACTAAGGAGAAGGTACAGCTCCCCCTGCTTGCTTCAGAGTTGGCTCCCCATGTGTGGGAGGTGTTGGAAATGTGTCACAATATGACATTCTCCGTCGTCCCACGTAGGATGCCAGAAATCAGGGCTGTGTCACCCACTAATGTTTCTTCCTGGACAAACTGCAGGTTTGTGAGAGAGACTAGAGATCATTGGACCACCAACAACTGAGATGACACAGCTGGGTCCATTATGATCCGACCACAATTCCTCCCTCATGTGAAGGAGCACACAGCAGAGGTCCCCAGTCTTGGATGTGAGAAGCTGGCTCAGCTTGGGCATGGAGATTCCTCAGCAGTTACAAGTGGCAGGTTTAGTGGTTCCTCTCACGAGAATCCCTCCAGTCTTCCATATGAGATGCTGTCCAGTATGGAACCCCATTAGAAGGTGGAGCTGATAGATTTATTAGAAGTTTTATTGCCAATGTTAAGAGCTGTAATCCTTTTCTACTTATTTAGAAATATTCTGCTGCACTTGAGCCAAGTCTGACAACATTCTGGCAGGTATTATGAAAGCAGTTGAAAGATGTTAGCTTAATTAGATTAATTGCCTGTGATACTTGTCTAGAGAATTGCTATGTCCTTATTTCCCTTCTCTTCTCAGCTCTTTCCAACCAGTGTGGGTGATGCGTCCGAGACTGCAGGACACTGAGACCGTGGCAGAGAGGCGATTGCTGAGAGCCTTGTCAGTCTGAGGACATTCGCCTAAGCCCCTTTCCCTCCTGTACACCACCATGCTCCTGGGACCACTTGCAAGGGAACCAGTGTCACCACTCGGGGAGAAATGGGGCTTAGGGAGGGGAGGGCGAGTGAAGGATGGATGGTACAGATGTGTAGAGCAAAGGGCAGAAGTTTAAAGATGTTATATATTGAATTCTGGAATTCGATTCCCCTAAAAATGCACTAACTCTTCACCCCCAACACTCATTCGTATGATTTAGAACTAGATGTCCCCCAAAAGTCTCCTGCACTCAGAGGTGGGGCTTTTGACAGGTGACTGGACTATGGGGGTGCATAGCTGACATGCTGTTCAGAGATCAAGCATGGTCAGCAGAGGTGGGTCACTGGAGGCATGGCCTGGAAGTGTGTGTCTCCCTGCCCAGCTCTTCCCTTCTGACTCTGTGTCCTGGCCACCACATGGTGAGCAGCTTTTCCTCCCTGATGCCCTCTGCCATGCTGTGTTGGCTTGGAGGTAGCTGACTATGGACTGAAAACATGAGCCAAAATAAACCTCTCCTTCTTTGAGCTGATGGTGTTAGGTATTGTGTACCGGAGTTGAGAAAGTGACTAAGATGCCTGTGAATATGACCCGATTTGAAGACAGGGTCTTTGTAGGTGTAATCAAGTTAAAATGAAGTCATCAGCATGGGCTCTCGCTCAAAAAGACCATAAGACCAGTGTCCTTACAAGAGGAAGAAGAGGGCACAGACAGACACAGAGGGAAGGTGCTGTAAAGATGGAGGCAGAGGTTGGACTGATGCTGTCAAAAGCCAAGGGCCAAGGGCTGCCCAAGGCAGGAGGAGGCAGGGAAGGGTCCTGTCAGAGTCTGCAGAGGGGGAATGGGCCTCTCCACATCTTGATGTTAGACTTCAAGCATGCAGGACTGAGAGAGAATAGGCTCTTGTCTTAAGACTTCTAGCTTCTGGTTCTTTGTTGCTGCAGCCTTAGCAAAACACACAAGGAAAGAGTATGAAGGGCTAAAGGGAACTTCCTACTGGCAGTGTACTTTTATGTTTCTATGGGAGGCACCCAGGAAATATGTCTGAATTCATAAACTAGAGTGACAATTTCTGCTATGTCTGTAACAAGCTGAAAACAAAGAGGAGATAAAGTGCAATCCAGTGTCATTTAACTTTTACTTCTTTCTTGTTGGCTAGCTCAGTGGCTTACAGAAAGCAGGCTCTTACCCAATGTGTTGATGAGCTGATTAATTCATTTCCATCATTAGCTAACATTTATTTATGGATCAGGGTGTACAGTCCAGCAGTGAGGTAAATTGTTGCTTGGAACTGGAACGGCTATTGGTCTGAAAACAAAAACTAGGCATCTCATCATTGATGTTTTATCTCCTTGTGGTATACAAAGGAATGAGAGGAAACAAGAATAAAGAAGAAAGTGAGAGAGAAAAGGAAAAGGGGAAAGAAAGGAAAAGGAAAGAAAAGTTGTTTCCACTGTGAATGTAGAATGCAGTTCATGTGAGGTTTGGGGAGAGAAAATTTCCCTCAGCTCAGTCTTTCTAGAGAGAGAATAGACTTTATGTAAAAGGATACCTCAACAAGTTCATACCCCATGACCACCTGGGTTAGCAGGTATAAACTTTTTAGGGTAGAGAAAGATATTTTTAATGGGACCAGACAAGGAAATTGTCTAGTTTGAGTCTGGAAAGGAAGAGAAGCATACAATGGAAGGAGGAGGATGAGAGATGGGGAAAGGATGGGTGAGGCACCAGCAAGGGAGAGAGCTACAGGGTTGAGGTGGAGGATAACCCAGTGGTTGCGCAGCTGCCTCAGTTATGTATCATTCTGTTAAATTTCACCACAGTTATGGACTCACTTGAGGGTCTCCTTTGGCCCATATGATGTGAGCTGGGTCTGAAGACATCTAGGAACTCAAGTGAAGTCTCCTTAGCCAAATCCCCAAGTCCACCAGATGTATTTCCTGTTTCCCACATTATCACAGGCAGCAGGAGCTGTGAACATCCGGCCCTGACCTTGCCTGGAAAGTCCAAGATGGCTTCCTCCCATGGCTGGCAGTGGATGCTGGTGTCTGGCTGCAAGCTCCATGTGTAGTGTCATCCAGCACTTTTCAAGCTGGATGGCTGGGCCTCAAGGGGGACATACCAAAGATATGCATTGTAACAGAGAGAACACAGAAGCTGCTGGACCTCAAAGAAACTGACACTGATTAATTTCCATTGCAGTCCAGATTCAAGGGAAGAGGAAATAGCTTCCTCTTCTGAAGACAATGAAGGAATTGGTTGCCATTTGTAATTAACCACAGGCAGCTGATGGAGCTTTTAAAAAACGGAAATCTTCCATGCTTGTTTAAAATTATTTGCTTTGCTTCAATATAAACTTATTGCCAGTATTGTTCAGGAGTGTGCATTGTTTATTAGAACTCTGTGTGGGTGGAATATTTTTAAATCCAAATGAATATTGACATTTACCTCTGAGTTAATGTGGGGTAAAATAGAAACAGCAGGAGGAGACTCAGAAAAACAGAGAGGACTCTGTGAATGCATGGCCCCAAAGTGGAAGTCAGTGTTCTCTAACATTAATAAATGAATAAAGATATAATAATGTGAACATAAGTTACAGAAATAGTTATCATAAATAGTAAAAATGGAAATATTTAAAATAAAGAATCTTAGGGAACAGAACTGGACACTGCGGTGGTAGAGAAGACTCGTGAATGTAAATTTTGCAATGTTTTACTTGAAAAATTTTTTTTAATGAAATTAAACTATTCTTGTCTATCAGTCTGGCAAAGATTAAATATGGTAACAAAATCTGCTTGGGCAAGTTAATGAGAAATGAGCTTGTATGGAGTAGAAGAAAGTACAAGTGGGTCTTTCTAGAAATATTTTGCAAAATGCTTACATAGTTTGCTCAGAAATCCCACTTCAAAGAATTTACCTTAAGATGATAATTCCAAAAATGAAAAAACGTAGGCATAAAGATATCCTGCCTTGTTTATAATGTTGAAAAATCAGAAACAACCTAAACAGGCCTTGTTAAGGGAATTAAGTTAATGATAGTACAGAAAATATGATCATTTCTGTCCATCATAAGTGATTCTTAGACCTATATTTATTAAAATGAAAATATGACCATGACAGATTACTGAGTAATTATGCTGATTGCAGAACATATTTGGTGTATACACATATAGATTATATTGCACATGTAGACTTACATGTGTCTAAATGCATTAATACAGTCATCACTGAGAGGTACAATTGCCAGTGCTTTCTTTATTTTTCTGTTTCATTTAAATATTTCATGATAGCATTTTACTATAGAAAGGTTCTATACTTTGGATCAGGGATGTCCCCAGAAAGACTGATGTGGGTTCATGGTGGTACCACTGGAAGGTGGTAGAACCTTTAAGAAGAGGCGCCTAGCACAAGGTCTCCAGGTCTCTGGGAAGATGTCCTTGAATTGGATTATGAGACATGAGCCTCTTCCTTTCTTTTTCTGTCTTTCACTTCCTGGCCACGATGTGAATGGCTCTGTTACACCACACACCACACACTCCCACCACAATGTGCTACACCCTGATCAAGGCCTAAAAAGTAATGAGTCCACCTACTAGAACATCCAAAACTATGAACCAAAATAAACCTTATCTCTCAATAAGTTGATTATCTCAGGTATTTTGCTATAGTAAAGGAAAGCGGACTATACAAAAGCTAATTCTGAAGGTCTACCAAAACAGCAACAATAACAGCATTTACATCAATTTGAGATTAATGCTCGGATTTTGTGTATCAACTACTCAGGAAGGATGACAATATCTTAGCATGTTAAGAGAATAATACATAGCATACTGTGGAAATCCCAAAAGGAAACAACTTGTAGGATCATCGCTTCAGAATGAGATCATTCTAAGAAATTTTCTTAAATGCTTCTCAAGAAATAAGAATAACATGATTGTAAACAGAAAGCCAGAGTTTTTGTAGTTAGAAAAGAAAAAGGAAGATGCATTTATCACCAGGTCACTCACAGCAAGAGAAGTCAGGTAGGAGGCTGGGGAATGTAGCTCAGTGGTGCTGCACCTTCCTGACAAACACAAGGTCCTGCGTTTGATCCCTGGTACTAGGAAATGAAGAAGAAGGAGGAGGAGAAAGAGGAGGAGGAAGAGGAGGAGGAGGAAGAGGAGGAGGAAGAAGAGGAGGAAGAGGAGGAGGAGGAGGAGGAGGAGGAGGAGGAAGTCAGGCAAAAATGTGGCCAAATGCCTTATAACCATTTCAGCCATTTTATCAGCCTGGAAGACAACCAAGGTGGCATCACCTTATTTTCCTAATTTCTTACTCGACCTCTATCTGTCCTATTTGTCAGAAATCCCATTATGTCCTTGAAAGCTTCTGTATACTTGATATCTCAGTGCCTGGAACTCAATGTATGATTGCTCAGCCCCAGAGTAAGCAGGCAGAGGAAAACTCGAGTTTGTGCAGATGGAGCCCAGCACCAGCCCTCTCAGGCCACCATGTCCAGTGGATGCCCAGCTAGCAGTCATGGTCTCCTGGCCTCAGACACAGTCATGCCTCACAGCTGAGCCTTGAGGTTATAGCACCTTAGTTTAAGCACACATAGGCTTGGACATTTTTCCTGGCATGACTCTCTGCCAGAACAGCTGGATTTGGGGAGACAAATATGTAAGGCTTGTGCTGAGCCTGGATTCACCAGCCCCATCACCTCCTCCAATCATGTACATAGAGAGATAGATCTATATATACATAGGCAGGTAGATGCATGCATAGATAGATAGATAGATAGATAGATAGATAGATAGATAGATACTGTACATTGCATTAGTCAATTTTCTTTCCCTGGAACAAAATACCAGACACTCCAGACTTCTAATTTAAAGGAGGAGAGGTTTAATTTGGCTCATGCTTCAAGGGATTCAGTCCATCTTCCATGGCTCCAAAGCAGAAACATGATGGTAGAAGGGCACAACAGTGAAAAGATGCTCACCATATGGCAGCCAGAAAGAAGAGAGAGACGGAGGAGCTGCAGAGGGAGCTATACCCTTCAAAGCCATGCCCTCATTGACACACCATTTCAGGCCCACCTCCTAACTGCACATTTAGCTATGAATTTGTCAATGGATCAATCTACTGATGAATGTAACACCCCCATGATCCAATAACTTCCAAAACTTCCACCTCTGAACACATGAAACTTTGGAGAAATACTAGCTATAAATTGTCACATACATAGAGAGATGATAAGTTCATAGATTCACAGATCTACAGATACATACATACCCACTTGAGTACTGGGTGGCCTTTACCATCAGTGGGTTTCCGCTGGGTTAAGACCATCTTAATGAATCAGAAAATCTGGCAGTATGATATCTCAAAGTTACTCACCTTCTAATTCAGTAGCTACCTGTACTAACCAGGATTTCTGAAACAAAATCAAGCCCCAAAGCTCCTATTAAATTGACATAAAATCTTCTCTAGGGTACTGGATCCTTACTCATCTAACATTTGTATTAAGAAGAACTGTTGAAATGACTCCTTTCTTCCCCAGCCCCCCAGAATCTACCCTAAAGAGACTTGCTGCAGAGACAAACCTACATGAGTACCAGTAATTTCTCTGTTACAAAATCCTAAATTTTGCCTAACTGGAAATCCTATTAAGAAGATTTCATTTAAACAGAAAAGGCGCTGGAAGGGAAGATGCCTACATAACTTAAAATTCTCTCCTCTCTTCTTAGTATGCACTAAGACCAGCTTTCTTGAGTTCACCTTAATAACTCCAATCACACATTACATTCTGAGATGGTTCATGAAAGTGATTTCTTCCCAAATAGTGACAGCAAAGAGACACCTGCCCTGGCCACTAAGTCTTCTGTGTCATCACATTCAAGAGTTCTTATTTGATCTTATCTTATACAGTATTTTTATTAAAAACATATTTTATGTCTTTCCTTTGTGTTATATCATTAAATATAAAGCAAGCCCCAGCTAGATGACTAACATGAAGCATCAATGGAAAGAGAGACTAGGAGAGCAAATGTGACTTATTTGGAAGAAGAGTTTAGGTCAGTTTTACAGTGTATATCAGTAATCTTGGCCACTTAGGAGGCTGAGCTAAGAGGATTGTGAGCTCAAGGCCAGCCTGGGCAACTTAGCAAGATTCTGTCTCAACAAACTAACAAACATAGGGGGTTCTGGTCCATAGTAGTTTCGCCTACAACTCTGGCATTATTGTTTAAGCCATTGCTGATATGCAAAACATTCCCAAAAGGCTCTCTCTTTAAGAGTTTAGGGAGAGACAGAATGATTAATTCCTGGAGACTTAAGATTTTTTTCTTTGTTGGAAAGGCTGTAGTTAACTCGGGGTATTGGAATTCAAGGTTACATAGTGTGTTAGTTACTTTTCTCTCTTGCTGAGACAAAATACCCTATGCCCAAAGTTAGAAAGGAAGGGATTTATTTGGCTTACAGTTTGTAGAGGTTCAGTCCATAATCTGCAGGCTCCAAGGCAGGGTGGCAGAGGGGCAACAGTTCACGGCAGCAGAAGCAACAAGAGCAGCAGGAAGGGCATCACAGAGGAGAAACAGTTCATGGCACCAACAAGGTAGCAAAAGCAAGAAGAAAGAAAAGTAACTAACACAGAAATTTGGTACCAGGAGTGGAGTCCTTACTGTAACATTACCCAGCCATGTGGCTCAAGAGCATTTGGAACTGGCTTGTGGGAAGGGGAAGAGTTAATAAAGGTTCGGTGATGCCTGCTGAAGAGGTAGAACTAGAATGCATTAGGCTGTTCTGTATAGGAGATTCTGGTCAGAGCTCAGAAGACCAGAAAGCTGGCAAAGGCCAGGCCTGGGAGGTTTCTGCTGGGAAGAAGGACTGCATTGGCTGTTGGACTCCAGATGATGTGTGTTATGGCTTGGTAGAAAGTTTGTCTGCATTTTGCTCATGTCCAGAGACTTTGCCTGAGACTGAGATTAGGGCTGGTGGACTAATGAATCTGGTCAAAGAAATTTCAAGGCAGTCTAATGGTTGTGGCATGGCTGCTGTTGGGGGCTTTTAACCAGATCTATGCTGAGAATCAAGAGCAAAAAGCCCAGCAAAATGATTTAAAATGTTTTGAGTTTGGTCAGAAAGGAAGTTCCAGTAAAGTTGTGGCCTGCCAAGATGGAGCAGAGATCTTGATTGCTGAGAAGGAACAGGAGAATAGAAAAGATATCCTGAGGGCATCACAGGAAGCAACAAGATTCCACCCTTTGCAGCCTCAAAATTGCAAAAGTGAAAAACTTTGCTTTGAGAAGACAGTCCCAGAGCACTATGTTCCAGAATGGCAGTGGCCTAGGGAAATTTTTCCAAAATGGCAGCTTAGGAAAGTTGTTCCTTAGGATTTGTTTCGTAGGCACTGGACCCCTACAGCCAAGAGAGAAGGAAGCCTGGCTACAGCTCCAGTTGGCAGCAGAACTTGGCATCATTCACATGGTGCTGGTTTTAGGAGCATGCAGAATGCAAGAGTTGTGGGGTCAGGGAGGCTTCCACCCAGATTTCAGAAGAGGCCCTGGGAGGCCAGGCAGTGCCCCTGAGAGGGCAGTGTGTGAAAACGTGAGTGTGAAGCTGAAGGTGCAGTGGAGACCCAAGAAGTTTGGAGAAGCCAAGAGCGTGGATCACCAAGGAAAACTGCAAGAAGGAGCAGAGCCAGCCCAAGAGAGAAGCCATGGGGACTACAACCACAAGTGCCTTAGGGCGGAAGCCACCCAAGCTCTTTGGAGTTCACAACTTACCACAGATTGCCTTGATGCTGGAAGTGGAACTGTGGGATTTAATGTTTGGCCTGCTGGAGTTTGGACTTGCCATGATCCCATTCCTTTGTATCCCTCATCTGTACCTTTTGGAATGCTGTTTATCTTGTGCCACTGAATGTTGGAAGTGTTTAACTTTCTTTTCATTTCTACAGGGGCTCACAGCTAAGAGTTTGCCTTCAATCTCAGAGGAGACCTAGGACTTGGAGTTTTCAGCAATGCTCAAACTCTTAGGACTTTGGCACCTCTTAGAGGTGGACTGAATGTTTTTTGCATAAAGGGATGTGCATGAGACTTTGGGGGCTAGGGGTGGAGTGTTATGGTTTGTGTCTAGATGTCCCCCCAAAGCCTCATGCAAATGAGGTGGACTTTCTTTTTCAGAGGTAGTTGAATTTGGTATGTGTGATGCTGGGGTTAAGGGCGTTTGATTCCTAAACCACTACACGTGAGTGATTGGTTTGACGCCGCCCTAATCCCGGTAGGCTGAATAAGTTAAAAGGGGCAGAAAGACGCTGTTAAACCCTCTTGTTACCTTTGCTACTTTGTGCATGCCATGTTGTTTCTCCTCTGCAAGGCCTGTTTGTCATGCCTGTCTTGGAGCCAGCTGACTATGGACGGGAACCTCTAGCACTGTAAGCCAAATAAACCCCTTCCCTTCTAAATTTGGGTGTCAGGTATTTTGTCTCAGGAATGCAAGAAAAGTAACTAACACACATAGTATCGACAGCAGGCTGACAAGAGAAGGGAGAGAAAAGCGGCTGTCATTAAGGCTGTGTAAATTTTTTTTTTCTGATTAATATAGTAACTCGAGAAGAACAGAAACCAGTTCATCTTGCTAGGGCTTTATGTTTTCTATTGGTAGTTCTCTTTTATGACAGAAATGATGAATCAATATAATTTGTGTGTTGTCATTAAAAGTCTATGGGGTAAGGGCCGGGGATTTAGCTCAGTGGTTCTGTCACCTGCCTGGCAAGCGCAAGGTCTGAGTTCGATCCCTGGTACCAAAAAAAAAAGTCTATGGGGTTAAAAGTGACAACCTTAAGTCAGGCAGCCTGCTTTAGAAATTATCTGCAATTTGTTTTTCTTTTGTGAGATACAGAGCAGCAACAGTCCAGAAAGAGGTCATAGCTCGAGGTTTCTGGCCAAAAAGAACGTCTGGAGATGTCCCAGGGACCCAGTATCCATGGGCGCTGACTCTGACTGGGCCTGAAGGAGCTCCTCTTAGCACAGGTGTCGGGCACTTCAGTGGCTCCACCACTAAGCCATATGAGGGTAAAATTCAAGTCTCCTCCTTGATGGTCAGAGGGCACGCTATCCTCCTGGAGCCCGAGTTCCTTCTCACCAGAATGGGACCCATCAGGAAGTGCCCCTGCATTCCCTCTTGTTTAGGCTGGGTGTAGTGACCATGTCCAGGGATCTTCTGAAGTCCTTTCTTTAACTTCCTGGCCAATGCACCAAATGTTACCTCACAGCAGAGGTCTGGGGGCTCAGCAGTCTCCCACGCCAAAACCCCCATTTCTCAGGTTCTTGTCCTACACCCCGGTGAAAATGGAAAGGGGGGGCTGACTCAAAGCCAAAGACCCACCAAGTGGGAAGAAGTCAGATCTTCCCAGGCAGAGAAGGAGGAACTCAGAAAAGGAAAGTAATATGAAGCAGAGGTTTATTAATAATACGGCAGAAGCAGGAACTGCCAAACAGTGAAATGTGTGGTGGGGCGAAGCTCGGGAGAGGAGCTTCTCAGCCTGATGTCTTTGCCTTGCCCATATTTATAGGGGTAAGCAGATTTTCTAAAATTAACTGTTTCACTGATTGGCACAATTAGGGTCTTAGCCTTTGTTTCTGAGGTGAGCCAAGGCTCACGGGATCTCTGGGCACATGGCGAACGTATGCCAAGGTCCCACACAGGGCAGTCTCCCCCAGTACCTCACATCAGGAGTAAGCATCCGGTTATCTCTATCATGCTAGCCACCTGGTCATGCTCTATGCTGCCTATTCCTCCCTACCTGGCCTTACAGAAGGAGGGCTCTGCATGTGTAATTAGATGAGGCCATACTGGAATACTCCGGGCCCCAAATCCAATGACTGGTGTCTTTATAGAAGGAAAGACACAGAAACCAACAGGGGTATGGGGAAGAAATCTGCGTGATAATAGAAGCAGAAATTACAGTGACACCCAGGAGGGTCAGTGACTACCAGAAACTAAGGAGCTGGAGAGCTTATTCTCCTGCTAAGCCTCCAGAAGGATCTGATATTGCTGACACCTTGATTTTGGAATTTTAGCCTCTTAAGAGAATAAATGTCTATATTGTAAAGTACTTAGTTTGTGGATCTGATACTGCAGCTCTGATACACTAGGGCATTGTTTAACAGGCTCACCCAAGTGTTAGGAGGTTTTTATTTCTAGAAGGCTCTGTTTTTTCTGCTTACTATCGTAGATAAGTGCCCAGTCTCTGTGGAGTTACATATTAATTTGTAGACCTTGTCCAGTAGAGATGCAAATAATTTTTGTCTAGCAAAAAAGAAAACCCAAAAGATTGTGATTTTATTGCCCTGTAGGACATTACTCAGTTTTGTTTCAAACTCAGCAAACATGAGTGTTTTTTCTGGTGTTGGTAATTCTTATTCCTCTAATATTCATTTGAACTGGTTTTACCCCCTCACTGTTTCTTCATCAGAAAGTTGAACAAAATCCTTGACACTTCATTCTATATATGTATAGGAGTCATGTTTTTGACTTTTTAAAAATTATACACCCAGAATCTTCAAAGTCTGGTTGTCCTTATGAGGTGGTCTGAATCGATGTCCCTGTGAATGGAGTAAAGTCCTTTCCTCAAATGTCTTTTCATGGTGCAGTGTGACAGCTTGTGATGGGGAATTGTGACCATTAATTGTGACTGTCAACTTGACGGGAGAGACACCTAGCAGATTAGTAAATCTCACTCTGGGTGTGTCTGTGGGGAGACGATTGGAAGGCAGGCCAGTGAACTGAGGGAGGAAGGCCCACCCTGATTGTAGATGCACCGTCCAATAGGATTGCAGCCCGGAAGAAGCTGGCCTCCATTTGAAAAGCTCCATTCTGCTTGAGTGGACATCAGACTCCAGCTTATTCAGCCTTTCAATGTGGACTCACACCAGCACCTCCCCAAGAACTTCCTGGCCTTCAGTCTTGGACTAGGGCTGCATCCTTGTTCTTCTTATTCTGAGGCTCCCAGTTTCTTAGGTTGAGCAGCTACTTGGTCCTCTTATTGTCCACCATGCAGATAGCTCTGCTCCTATAAGCCCATGTAATGAATTCCCTTTCATAATTATATTTATATATGTACTTCTATTTTTGTTTCTGTTTCTATTGATTCCTTTCCTCTAGAGAACTCTGACCAATACAGAAACTCATGATTGTTCTCAAGTAACATGTTCTGTTGCTAGATGTTTATTACAAGAAAGTTATTTCTCAAACTAGTGCAAAATCCCCTTCCAACTCTTGCCTACTAGTTTGAATTATGCTTTCAGGAGCAGCACAAAATCTGGCTGACATCACTTAAGATATTCAGTATCAACCCCTCCTTGGTAATTTCTCTCCCAGTTAAATAGCCTTGGATCTTCATTCCACATTTATGTTGTAATCTTATTGAATTGGAAATTGAATTAAAAGGAGATACCAAGGACCCAAAGGAGGATGTGATTTGTTTCACCGAAAGGTCCTGAAGAGAAGTGGGAAGTCTCCAGAGGTCAAGGTGTGAGAGACATCCCAGGAAAAGGTAAAACGGAGTTTGAACAAAAAAGGCCAGGAGGACATTCTCAGATGAGCACCCTCCAAATTCCAGGACAGCTACAAAAAAAAGGTACTTACAAAAAATATATGATAATCATGGAAATATAGGCTGTTCCTCAAAATGTAGGCAGAAAGATGATGGTCTACACAAAAACCATAACCTTTGAACCAATAACAATGAGTCAGTGCTTATTCAGCTCAATTCAAGGAAAAGGGAGAACATTGGGAAGATTTGAGGCAGAAAAAACAAAAATTGAAAGAAGCAGTAATCACAGGAGAGGCAGTCTTGTGTAATAATTGTAAAATGGTATTGAGTATCAAGTCACCCTGTACAAGTCCCAGCTCTACTCTTGCTTTCCACATGACCTTGAGAAAGCTATTGACCATGTCTAAGATCCAACTCCCCCAGGTGGAAAGTTGTTACTAACAGCAAACTTCACGAAGGTATCAGGTACATGTAAAATAGTCCATGAGAGCATATATCACATACCTGACACATTCTAAGCTGTTAATGAAGATTAACTCTTAGTATTATGTATTGTATTATTGTAATCTTTCTAATTCTTGGTTGATGTACACTCCAGGCCATGCTTAGAGTTAGCTGGTCAACTTCCTTCCCAGGCCAGAGTACCTGGCCTTGAACCTTAGTCTATCAGGTCCCAGCTATTCCTTAACCTCTCTGTGCCTCAGTATCTGCATCTACAAAAAGGGGAGTGATAGTTCCTAGATCTACTTTGCAAAGTTATTTAGGGGTCCAGGGATTTAGCTCAGTGGTTGCACTGCCTGCCTTGCAAGGGCAAGGTCCCGAGTTCGATCCCTGGTACCAAAAAAAAAAAAGAGCCATTCAAAGTTATTTAGGAACCAAATGCATTAATATATGAAGCAGGCTCATAACAGTTCTCATATATCAATGAAAAATAATACATTAGTTTGTTATATACTGCAAATATAATGAGTAAGCACTATGGAAGTATTATTTTTTTTCTTCCTTCTTTGAGGAAGGAAGTTATTTGAGATCTTAAAGGTTTGATTCAAATATAGCTAAATAGGCTACACAGTTTGTTTGCTTAATTTATTATTATACACCTAGTGTTCAAAACACGTATTCAACATGAAAATTTATGGAAATACTGTGTAAAATATGATACTTTAAGATTAAGCAAATAAATTAAGCCATTTAGCATTTCTCTCCAAAACGTTTTTAATATTTATATTTTTAAAAATCCTAAACTTGGTAAATATTGATTGACCTACAAATGATCTCACCAGCTATTATAAAATTGTGGAATTCTAAAAATAGAGGAGATCATGGGGCCCTGCAGAAAAATAAAATTTGGAAGAAATGAAAGAAAATAGGTAGTTAATGTGAGAATAGAGTAGATGAAAAACTTGTTAAACTTCAGTTCAGGTAAGAAACATAAGTTTCAAAAATATAAGACAATGCTCAGTGAGAGGTTTATAATACGTAATATCACTAAACTTTCTTTACCTCAAGAAGAACAAAAAATACATACTCCAACCTGTGTTATGGATTGAATTTTCTTCTTGGTTCTTCATAAACATTAATCCATACATCATTTATTTTTCTCCTTTCTCCTTTCTCTTTTTCACTCTTTCTCTCTATTTCGCTTTCCCTTTCCTTCCTTTTTTCTTCTGGCTTTTACACCTCAGCAAACAAATTGAAATATGTCACCTATTAAAAATCAAATTCTTGTTTGATCTCTGTCCTCCCAGGTGTCTCTAGTAAACCCACTGATGGTTTCTCATCCAACACACTTTCTTCCCAAAGGAACCTGTAACTTGCCAGCTGTCCAACCACCCCAGCCTACGCGATTCAGGAAAGGAAGGCTATAGTGCATCTGAGCCCTGAGTGGTCCAAGCTGATAATGTGGATCTCTTCCTCTTGCCAGTGATTGATTTCAGACTGGATGTGTGGCGAGGCAATTGCCAGGAGAGGTTTTTCTCCCTCCTAAGAATGAGACATCATAAGAGTTCTTCCTCTTCAAAATGGCATCATTATAAAGAAGATGCCAGGAGTTGAGAGAGCCTCGCTACACAGTGAGGGGAAGGAACCAGCAGGAGCAATCCCAGCAAGGCTGGCAGTGTAAAAACAGGGCAAGGAGCCCTGGGGCAGCCAACTCTTGCTTTTCTTATCAGTTTCTCTAGTGGGTAAGCCCATTTTAGCTGGGAAGTCATATGTTTTTAACCTGATCATTTTGGTTGTTTCTTTAGGAGGGTACTGGCTGGCAGCAAGTCAGTGAACCCAAAGTGAGCAAACCTGAACGTTGCCACGTGTCTCTGAGAGAGAGGTGAACGACAGTCCACCCAGCCATGGACTTGGCACAACTTACTCAGCCCTCCTGGAACCCACAGGAGGGGGTGGGACCTTTTGGAGCCACTTGTGCTACAGATGTGTGGATGGAGAACTTTCCTGAGAACAATCACAGGCTCTGACACTTCAGGTCCTCCGCAAGTCAGGTGTGCTCAGGCCCCCAGTTGCTGTACATTCTCCTATTTATCCACAGGCTTCCTGGCTCTCCCCCAGCTCCTAGGAGAAGAGAATGGAAATCTGGTCTCTCTTTCAGATGTGCTTGGAGAACCCATGGCCTCAAACACACCCTCTAGACAGTCCCAATTAATTAGTGTGATTGCTCCAAAGGATTAAGTCAGAGGGGGGATCTGAGATAGGCACTTTACCATCATCTTCCCCAATGTTTTCAGGCTCTTGCTCGCAGTGTAATGAACTTTCTGTTGTAAATAGGATAATTACTGTGAGGGTGTGTCTTGGGTTATACTTCTATTAGGTTTGGTGAAGGGGTGTTCTACTTCCCATCAGTAAAGTTAGGAGAAATAGTCAATCAAAGTAAGCAGATATACTGCAATGCATAAAGAATCAAGGTCTTGGGCACTAGTAAGCCTTGAAACATTTGGAGATACAGAGGGCCTCTAATGAAAGAGGAGTCAGAGGAGAGCATTGAGAATACTTCTGAAAATCAGCTAGTGTGCCTTTCAGAAAATAGTTGCGGTTCCAGGGATATTTTTGGACCAAGGAGGAAGGAGATGTTGCAGCCACAGGCAGTCGGAGGCTGGCTCAGGAAATCCGGGGGTGGATAGAGTGGTCAGGGGAGCGCCAGTTTTGAGAAATGTGGGAGAGGCAGGAAACGGCTCCTTTCAGGGAGGCGGGTCCAGGGCTGGGCTAGTGGGTGACAACAGGAGGGTCCAGCATCTATCCAAATGTGACAGGCAGCTAGCATATGCTCAAAGGAGCCTGGAGGAAGCAACAGGTGGTGCTAAAATCCTGGGAAGGGGTGGCTTCTGTAATTTTGTTCCTTCAGAGTGTACCATCTTGTAATTCTCATGAATGTGATATAACTCTGGCAGTGATCTACTACTGTAGTATTGAATAGAACTAAATAGAGCTAAAAATGATTTGTGGCATCTACTGTAGTACTTAAGTGGAGTTATGTAATGAGATTTATTACCTGTTGCACCATCTTGAACAGTTAGGTGATAAACTAAGAAAATAACCTTGTCATCCATGCTACATGCATACAGCTGCATTGACACATCCAGTTCTAGACCCTATATAGATGACAATGACAGTGATCTTGGAAATGCTTTTTGAATGAGCCTATGTGTGAAGACATAAATGAATGCTGAAAAAAATCAAATTCTTTCTGTGTGCCGTGCTTCATTCTTTCCTCACCTAATTGTGCTGAAGTACAATTATAGCCTCACTTTCCTAGCATAGGAGAAGGGTCTCAGTAGTCCATGAGGCAAAGGCAAGGAGGCAAGAGGATAATATTAGGACAATGAGCCTTGTGGTTTTTAAAAAATGGAGGCATTTTGTAGCTGAGAATGGAAAGCATACATTTCTCACTTTTGGTTAGCAATTTATACTCTGTCTAGCTAAAGAAAGAAAAAAGGAAGGAAAAAAAGATAAATTGTGAATTGCAATGATGCCTTGCATCTAAATGTGTTGTAATTCAGTTGAAGGAATTACTGAGAACAGATGCTAACCAATGCTCTATACATACCCTACAGTGTGGAAAAACGACAGACTTAGCTCTACTTGCCCAAAATCCATTTAAATTTTAAATTGCCTTAATGGTTGCATATTTTTTATGCACTATAATGGAAGTTTACAGAAAGATCCAATGGAAAACAGTAGGTTTTGAACAGGGCTTCAGGGTTTCAGTGGGTGACAAACAGTAGCCACACCTATTGCTAGTGACTATCCAACCGGGATAGTGCTGTTCATCACATTTCTTTTAATAAGAAAATATTATCACTTACACAGCTCATCATTATTTACATTCTAATCACCCTCTAGTGATGAAGTCGGAATGGAAGCATTTTTCATTAGACGTTTCACCATGGCAACTCGAGTTGGGGAAGGTCCTTTGCTGGCTCTGGAAGGAGCTTTTTCCTTGGCTATCATTGACCTCCTGCCAGGTCCTTTATCTTCTGATGTGTACTTAGTGGCAAATGCGACTGGAAAATTTCAACAAATTCTCATTTGGGAAGAAGAAAAGATAGTTTGTCTCTATGTATCGGAGGTATAATTAGATGCTGATAAACAAATCCGAGGCTGGAAAGCAGGGTGTTCATGAAAAGCTGTCTCACTCAGTCCCTGGGAGCTAAGTGGAATGTATCATTGGTGACCCCATCTGAGCTTCCGTTAGCACAGCTATTCCTAAATGCCATGTCTTTTGATCTTTTGACAAAGGTCCTGGGTTTTCAGGAACGACTGAAGTTGTTAATAAGAAAATCTGGTTTTGTTAAGTTTGATGACAGCCACAACTGAAGAAAAGGAGGTTTTCAGGAATTTCATGGGACTAGGATAAGTTAATACATTTCAAATGTTTCAGAGGAAATAGGCAAAGCCTGAAGAACAAAAGAATACTGATACATACACAGATCTCAGGATCAGTGCGGTTCCTTCATTTCTACATTCACTTGGTCAATAAAGAAGGACTATCCAGAGCTGGATTCCAGGGAATATTAAAATAGGCATCTGCGTCTTTTGGTTGTGGACAGTTTTTTCTGTCATCTATTGTAGAACTTACCTTATTCTCCAGGTGATTTTTTTCTTTTTCCTTTTTTGGTGCTGGGGATTGAACTGAGGACCTTGCACTTGTGAGGCAGGCACGGCACCACTGAGCTAAACTCCTGGCCCTCTGGGTGATTTTTTAATATAGGGAGAGAGAAGAGCACCATGAGAAAGGAAGAAAAAAAACTTTCTAGAAGAGATGGGAGCAGGTGGAGTTCAAAGGTAATTATCTGATAAAATATTACAGAGGAATCAGTCCTAGAATAACTGCTCTTTATTTTAATGGTTATAGATGTGTAAATATAAAGCTTAATGATCACAGATATTGAAAAAAGTAAAAGTCTTCCATGCTACCATCCACTCTAATAATGTTGTGTAGAACTCTGAAATCTTTTGATGCATATCTGATTGTACAGACTTTTTCCAAAATTTTTTATGACAATAGGATTATACTACACATAGTAGTCTGCAACCAGCTTTTCACTAAGCAGAATAGTGTCATCAAGACATAGGAGGTGATGACAGCTGTTTGGAAGATAGAGATGTGGTCCACTGGGTGTGAGTCAAAGTGGCTGAGGGAAGGTTTAGTGATGGGCTCAGGACTTGGCTGTCGGAAGGAAGTTACCAGAGAGCTGGATAGTTGGCTGAGGGCTGGGAACTGAGTAGAGGTTTGTGTTTAGTAATACAGTCATATTTATGAAGAAGACATTTGATTAGATTTACATTTCAGTTTGATTGGCAAGACCAGTGGGGAGGAGTGCTATGAGATTAGGGGATGACTCTTTATGAACTGAGTCACAGGGGAAGAAACAGCATGGGAAGTGGAGAGACAGCTCTACGATGGCCCCACTATCCCATGCAAACAAGAGAAAGGAAGAAGGACTATGTGTGAGGGGAATGGCGATCCAGCAAAATTTGTTTTTCTTCTTTTTAAACAAAATTTCCTCTTTGCTATTTTTTTTTCTTAAGTCTACTTGGCATAGCCTTCTGACCTCAGCTAAGATGAGCCTGACACGGAAATGGGCTGCGTCCCTCTGTCCTTTCCTGGTTTCTCTTTACTTCTGTCTGAGCCAGTTGATGAAACAACGTGCAGGTTTATGTGTTCTGTGAAATGAATTCCTGATTTTTCTTTTGAATGTCTTCTATTGCATTTACGGTATGGAAACGGCCGAGAAAAATGGGTTCATCGTGCAGTTTGTGTGATTGTCCCAAGCAGTGCAGAAATCCTCCTGTTTTATTCTTAAAGCCTCATTCCAGATTCAGTTTTCTGTTTATCTTGATTGCAAACAAAAATGTATGGTCGACATACATCAGAAGATTTTCCTAAACAGTTGTCAAAAAAGCAACAAGGATCCTAGTTTCTTTTGATTTTGTTAGAAGGGATTTGTAACTGAGTTAGTGAGAGATGCATTTATTTAGTGTGTCTAGAATAAAATAGGTACTTGGAATGGCATAAAGAGAAGTAATGAAAGACACAATTTTTACCAGTTTTTGTTGTGACATGTAACTGTTTGCTGCTGCAGATATTCTGTTTATCATATTTCACACAAGATTAATTTAGGCTTTTATGTTGTCAGTACAAAACTTATGCAATATAAAATATACCTACAAGATTTTTGTTACATATGTAAACAAAATATCCCTATATTCTTATATTTATGTTTTTAAAAAGCGAATGAAGCTAAAATATTAAAATATTGAGAAAAACAATCTTCAGTTATAATATGCATAATGTAATAGGCCTTGAGAGAAAAATTTCTTTTTCCCTATGTCAACTTTGATTATACTGTAAGTCATTAAATGAACTACTCACTACTGAACTAAGTGATCACTGCTTATCATGGACCTTAATCTGCACATCAAACTCTTTGAGACTGATACTATTCTGATTCCCACCTCACAGTTTGTTTTATGCAAACCAATGGCTCCCACTAAAGCAAAACAGAAAACGGAGAATTGAAAATTTTACAGGCAATTTGGTTTTTCACAGAGCCTTCTGTGTTCTTCCTGCACAACTCTCTCTTCCAACCATGGTCTCCTTGAAAATGGAATTTTTGTTCTGTGACTTCTGATAGTTCTCCTGATAGTTCACTGTCTCCTGATAGTTCACTCTCCAGGTAACCTTATGTCCTATGTAGATTATATTGCTAAGTTCTTGGATGACTCACACTTGTGTGCTGAATTGTCAAACACACAGAGCCGGCAGCCCCCACCCCATCAGTTTCTCCATGGAATGTCCAGTGGGCCCGCCAACCCACTGCACACCCTCCACAATGAATGTGTGATACCCCTCCAGAGCCTGCTGTTCCAGTGCTCCTACAGCAGGAAGCCCACTGGATTCTGCTAGAGCCCTCAGGCAGAAACCTAGGTAGTCTTTGCTTCTCCTTTTGTCACTTTCTAGCTTTAATCAATTCAAGTTCTGTCAACTCTGTCTCTACAGTAGTTAAAAATCTAACATCTATTTGCACTTCCTCACCTTCCCATTCTCTGGCTTTGGCTTATGACCAGACCCTCAAAAATCTTTGAGGTTTTAAGTCATACTTATTTTAAAGTCTTCTTGTTGTTCAATTAGCTCTTTTGTGTGTGTGTGTATGTATGTATGTATTTTTTGGTACAGAGGATCAAACTCAGGACCTTGCACTTGTGAGGCAGGTGTGGTGCCACTGAGCTAAATCCCAATTAGCTCTTCTCTTTATAATTACATTTTTTTTTAGTAATCTTTGCTCCTCTTTTTTGCTGGCTTGGCTTTTCTCTTTCATCCTGCTTTTTGGTTTTCTGTTATTCTTTCTTGAGGATCTCTGCTTGATTGATTGCCTCGTTCATCTTAACTTGCCTCACGTGACTGAATGGTAGCCCTACAGCAGTGTTACAGGGATGGGTTGTCCTTTGCTTTTTTGGGATCTGTGTTTCTCCTGGGAGTAATACCCCGCCTGTGTAGCTCATGCCTATGCTCTTTCATTCATCAGTGTTCAATGATCAAAAACTATTGATTCATTATTCATCAGTGAGCAGCAACTATTTGCCAGATACTTTTCTAGGACCCAGAAAGTGAACAAAATAGAACAAATTGCTGCTACAGCAGCTCAAGATTGGAGTGGGGACAAGAATGGCCACCATTCTCTAAATATTACCTCGAAACTTGCCCAGGGCTGCTCCGACTGTTTTAGATCCTTGGTTAGGAGTTTGAGATGTCCCTTGGTCTCCTTTGGGCTTTGATTTTCTCTGTAAAATTTATCCTATTTGAATTCCACCTTTTATGAATTTATTGTTAGTATCATTTTAGAATTTATTTTTAAAGATGCTCAGACATCCTTCTTGACATAAGGCTCTGAAATACTCTCCAAGAGCTTGCTCCTGTCCTTCTCTAATCCATTCATCCACCCAAATGGTCTTTATGGAATGCTAAATTGATTGTATCACTTGCTTCCTTCACATTCTTCAGAAGTTTCCTAGCTCACTTAGAACTAAGTCCAACGTTCTTAACATGGTCTACAAAACCCAGATAACCATGGCCTCTGTAGACCTCATCTAATGAGACTTTCTCCACAGTCTCTTCACTTAACCTGAACGCTCTTGATTTCTGAAATGTGTCACCATTGTTACCACCACAAAATTGACAGTGTTTCAGCTTCCTGGAAGTTTCCCCCTTCCCCCTTTTAACCTAACTGAAGTCTCAAATTAAACGTTCTTAATTTCAGGGAGTTTTCCAGACCCTTCATATTAAAGCAGATCTCCTTTAATTGTAATAATCTGTTTAACTGTTGTGCTTATTTATTTAATCAGGTCTATCTTCTCTGTGTTATATATAGAAATGAAAATTGACATGACATGTTTTCCTGGAACATTGGAAATGGTAAATAAATGTGAGTGACTAACTGAATTTTATACATATCTCTATTTTTGTGGTTTGTAGACTGGATGAATTGCATTCAGGGCTGTCCAGAAATGTTCTCTTTCTGTGCTGTCCAATATGGTAAAAACAGCATTGACTACTGAACACCTGAAATATGGCCAGTGCAAATGAAAAACTAGATTTTAAATTTACTTAGTTTTAATTAATTTATATTTAATTGGCTAGAGGTTACCATACAGGATAGCTATTTCCACCTTCTGAATCACATTTCTAACTCGGCATGATATTGGGAGATAATTCTTCATGGGTTTCTCTACCCTCCATTAGCACAGATACTGAATATTCTTTGTCCTAGATTATATTCTCAAGGATGCTGTACAATAGCCTTGAAAAATAGTGACAGTGTCTCTCTGCACAATAAAGGGCATGTATTCTTAGTGCCCACGAAAAGTTGCCAGTTTGCCAAGCTCAGGCTTTCGCTCAAATTACACAACCCACTACCATGCAGGTGTCGCCTGGCCTTCATCACATGTCCACGCAGGAATTGGAGGCTGGGGGAACTGGCTCAGACTGTCAACAGTCTGACTTCTTCGATTGCTGTGAATAATAAATTCTTTTGTATCTGACCTAAGAGTTTTGTGTTTTCTGTCAGCATACAGAATTGATGGCAGGCTGACTTGTTAGCTTCTAATGGAGTAAAATCTCACACTTACAAAATTCACGGTTCTTGAGATATAGGTAAAATTTAAGCTCCTAAAGTATTCTGTTCAGGGTGTTATCCAGTTTGTTTCCTGGATGTTCTTTTACTCCTCTTCCTTAAATTACCAAGGAACTCTGCTCCTGTTAATGTTCTGAATTCAATGTTTGCTTTCTATAGAAAGAGAATGACAAATTAGGAGAACTCCAGTCTAAAATAACAGAATACTTTTAAATTGCATGTAGTGACTGGGAGGATGTAGTCTCTATGTACTCTCCAATTTTCACATGGTCTTGAATCTATGTAGAGATCACTGGAACTCCTATTGAAATGTGTCATGCTTTGTCTTATATTTATCAACACAAATAAGTTCTTGAGATCTATTTTTAATTAGAATGTATCATGTTACTAGGAAAATCACAATGATTAAAATAACAGTAAGAAACAAAAGGAGGCCCCAGAGGAGCCCACCATTGCTGTCCAGGAGAGCAGTGCAGCAGGTGGCCTGAACTCTGCCCCAGGAATCCTCCACCACTGGGGTCTAGACCTTGTGGGCAGAGAGCAGAAAGGCCATCATTCTGATCCAAGGAGGATGGCTCAGTAGTAAGTAGCAGAGAGAGAGTCTCTTCCAGGCTTATGGAGAATTGAAGCCCACTGAGAGAGCAAAGAGAATCACTTCAATAAAGAGTCAGTGGACCATAGCGGCTGGTGAGTTGTTGGAGTCAACACGTCTTGTTGCAACCTGGACTCCCTTAGGAGGAAGTGCTGTTCAAATGTGCAATAGAACCATGCAAAGTCCAAACCTGAAGGTCAGGGAGCTCAGTTCCAGTCTTACAGCCAGAAACCTGAATTTCAGTAGACCATGGCCAGCTTGCTGAGATCAATTGACTCAGATCTGTCGTTGCCCATGTTGTCCACAGGTGACAGAGACATGCCTTGAAGGGAATCTTTTTCTTTCTTTTCTTTTTTTGTCTTCTTCATTTCTCATCTTTCTTGTTCCTGCTTTTGTCCTGTTTCATGTTTTCTCTATTGTTTCCATTTTTATGAGTGTGAACATGGTTTCTAGTTTCCCTGTTGCTGTTAGTTTGTTCTATTCTCCTTTCTCTTCCTTCTCTTTCTCTTTTCCTTCTGCCCTCACCAGTTTCCTGAATGTTTGCAAGATCTACCTATGTCCTCTATTACTTCTAACCACTCCCTCTCCTTCTAATTCTCTATCTACCCCCTAACTCCTTCTAAGTCTTCTCCCCAGAGGGCAAATTCACTATTTTGAAGGGTGTATTTACTGCAAGCATATTTCTGGTTGGTTCTAGATTTTGATATATAACCACAAGTCTAGTTCATGGGGCTAAATGTGATAGATTAATAATTACCACAACTTGTCATCTTCTAAGCTATGTTTGATGCTACTGTTGATGCTGATTGTATTACTCTGGCTAAAGTGGCATGATTGTCCTAGTTAGTGATCCTTCCATGTATACCAAAACAGAGATTACCCAAGGATCACTACAGACTCAAAACCCAAAGTTCAACACAGGAATTAAAAGAAAACCACCACCACAACAAGAAAATGAGAAGATACCTAAACAAGACCCCAACCCAGACTTCTAGCTCACCAAAAGCAAGTTGAGGGTGCAACAAGGTGGAATAACATGAAAGCCAAAGACCAAGTCTCCCTGAACTGACAACAAGGGAAAAAACAAAACAAATGAATGAGGCTCTAGAAAAATTCAAAGGAGAAATAATTTCTCAGATAACTACAGAAATGGAGACCAAAATGGAAGACATGCTTAGAGACAAAAACAGAAACAGACAAAAAAATAGAGGAGCTCAGGAACATGATGGAAAACAAATGCCCAACATAGGAAAGAAATGGAATCCATGAACCTAATTCAAACAGATATCCAGGAGATTAAAAACTCCATTGAAAGCATACACAGCAGAATGAGCCAATGTGAAGACAGGGTATCAGATATAGAAGATAGGTTTGTGGTTAAAGACCACAAAAAGAGAGATTTCTTAAAAATAGCAAGGGACCATGAGAAATCAATCCAGCAGCTGCCAGATGATGCAAAGAAGAATAACATAAGATTGATTGGAGTCAAAGAAAAAGGAGATAATGCAAATGACATAAAAAATTGTTCACAGAGGTAATGGAAGGAAACTTCCTAAGCAGAGGAAAAGAATTCGACATACAGATAAGTGAGGCATATAGGATTCCAACTAGCCACAACAACAAAAAAATCTACATCAAGGCATACAATAGTCAAAATTCCAGAAATCCAACAGAAGAACAAAATATTAAAAGCAATTAGGGAAAAGAAGCAACTTATATACAAAGGAAAGGCCATCAGAATCACAGCAGACTTCTCAACACAAACCCTCAAGGCAAGAAGAGCCTGGAGTGAAGTATTTCAAGTCCTAAAAGAAAATAACCTCCAACCCAGATTAATGTATCCTGCAAAACTATCTTTCAAAATTGATGGAGAAATAAGATACTTTCATGACAAAGAACACCCAAGGAACTACATGAATACCAAACCAGTACTCCAAAAAATTTTAGATAATATCCCAGGAACAGACAATGAGGATCACAATACCAGGAAGCACAGCAGAATGAATCTATTGGGCATGACAAGAAATTAAATGTAAAGGGGGAAAAAAATAAAAGATCCAACAATAGAAAAATACCATGACAATGATAAATCAACACATATCATTTATAACCATTAATGTAAATGGTCTCAATTCACCAATCAAAAGAAATAGACTGGCAGAATGGATCAAGAAGCAAGATCCAACAATATGCTGCAGACAAGAAACACATTTAATTGAAAAAGAAATTCATAGACTGAGAGTTAAAGGATGGAAAACAATATTCCCATGCAACAGAAACCCAGAAGAAAGCAGGGGTAGCTATCCTATTTGCAGATAAAGTGGGTTTCAAACCAAAAGTAATAAAGAGAGACAAAGAAGGTCACTATATCCTTGTAAAGGGAACAATTCAAGAGGAAGAGATGACAATCATAAATATATATTCATGAAATACTAATGCACCCAACTGTATAAAACAAATATTAACAGACATGTAAAATCAAATAAGTAGTAATACAATAGTAGTGGGGGACCTCAATACCCCACTGTCACAAATAGATCAAATAGACAAAGAAATCAACAATGAAATACTACAACTGAACCAAACTTTTGAACAAATGGACTTGATAGATGTCTACAGAGTGTTCTACCCCACAAAGCCAAAGGATACATTCTTCTCAGTTGCATATGGGTCATTCTCCAAAATAGAGCACATGTTAGCTCATAGAACATGCTTAAGTAAATGCAAAAGAGTTGAAGTGATACCTTGCATATTGTCAGGACTTAGTGCAATGAAATTGGAGATCAATAGCAAAAGAAACCACAAGAACTCCATAAACATACGGAAATTGAATAACCCTCTCCTGAACAATCAATGGGTCACAGAGGAAGTTAATAAATTAGACAATTTCTACAATCTAATGATAATGCCAGTACAACAAACTGGAATTTATGGGACACAATGAAAGCAGTCTTATGAGGAAAATTCATAATGAATGCTTGTATTAGGAAAACAGAGTGAGCTCAAATAAACAACCTAATGCTGAACCTCAAACTTCTAGAAAAAGAAAAACAAGACAAACCTGAAGCTTGTACAAGGGAGGAAATTATAAAGATCAGAGCAGAAATAAGTGCAATGGAGACTAAGAGAATGCTACAAAAAAAAATCAATGAAGCAAACAGTTGGTTCTTTGAAAGAATAAACAAAATCGACAAACCCTTAGCCAACCTTATTAAAAAGAAGAAAGAAAGAAAGACAGAAAAGGCCCAAATCCATGCAATTAGGAATGAAAAGGGTGAAATTACAACGGACCCAGAAAAAAATCCAGAGGATCATCAATACCTGCTTTGAGAACCTGAACTCCAATAAGGTGGAAAACACAGAAGAAATAGACAGATTTCTAGATACATATGAATTACCAAAGATGAACCAAGAAGGTATAAAAATTCTAAACAACCCAATATCAATCAATAAAATTGAAAACATAATTAAAAACCTACCAACTAAGAAAAGTCCAGGTCCTGATGGCTTTATGGCTGAATTTTGCAAAGCATTTAGAGAAGAGTTATTGCCATTACTGTTTAAACTCTGCAATGAAATTGAAAGGGAAGGAGTACTCCTAAATTCACTCCTAGAAGCAAGCATCACCTTGATCCCAAAAGCAGAGAAAGACCCAACCAAAATAGAGAACCACAGGCCAATCTCCCAATGAACATAGATGTAAAAATCCTCACTAAAATACTGGCAAACAGAATGCAGAAGATCATCAAAAATATCATACACCCTGACCAAATGGGATTCATCCCAGGGATGCAGGGATGGTTCAACATATGCAAATCAATAATTGTAATACAGTATATTAACAGAACCAAGGACAAAAACCATATGATCATCTCAATAGATGCAGAAAACGCATTTGACAAAATCCAACATGCATTTATGATAAAAACCCTACAGAAAATTGGAATAGATGGTCTCTATCTCAACCTGATAAAAGTCATCTATGAAAGACCAACATCATACTGAATGGTCAAAAACTGAAATCTCTTATACTAAAATCAGGAACAAGACAAAGATGTCCACTATCACCACTCCTATTCAATATAATTCTGAAAACATTAGCCACAGCAATTAGACAAGAGAAAGAAATAAAAGCAATAAAGATAGGAAATGAAGAAGTTAAATTGTCACTATTTGCAGATGGCATGATACTCTATATAGAAGACCTCAAGAACTCCACTAAAAGTCTTCTAGACTTAATAGCCAAATTCAGTAGAGTAGCTGGACACAAGGTCAACACTCAAAAATCAACAACCTTCCTGTACACAAACAACAGACTCATTGAGAGAGGAACTGTAGAAACAACTCCTTTCACAATAGCATCCAAAAAATAAGATGCCTAGGAATCACTGTAACAAAGGAAGTAAGAGACCTCTACTCTGAAAATTATAGCATTCTGAAAAAAAGAGATCGAAGAGGATATCAGAAAATGGAAAGACATCCCTTGTTCTTGGATAGGAAGAACCAATATAGTGAAAATGGCCATACTTCCAAAACTGCTATATAAATTCTATACAATCCCGACAGAAATTCCAACAGCATATTTCACAGAATTAGAGAAAACAATCCAAAAATTCATTTAGAACCAGAAGAGAACTAGAATAACAAGAGCAATTCTAGGCAACAAAGACAAGTCAGGGGGTACCGTAATCCCCACCTTGAAACTATATGACAAAACCCATGTGATAAAAACAGCATGGTACTGGCAAAGAAACAGACCAGAGGATCAGAGGAACAGATTAGAAGATGCAGAAACATCTCCAGACATACTCAGTCACCTCATCTTCAACAAAGGAGCCAAACACCCTCACTGGAGGAAAGATAGCCTCTTTACTAAATGGTGTTGAAAAAACTGGCTTTCAGCTTGCCAAAGATTAAAGCTAGACTCACATCTCTCACCATGCACTAAACTAAAATCAAAATGGATCAAATATCTAAATATTAAAACAGAAACACTAAACCTGCTAGAAGATAGGTTACATAGAACTCCTGAAAACATTGTTGCAGGAAAAGACTTTATGGACAAAACTTCAGTTGCACATGAACTAGCACAAAGAATCAACAAGTGGGATCTCATCTTATTAAAAAGCTTCTGCACAGCAAGAGAAACCACCAACAGCATGAAGAGACAACCCACAATGTGGGAAAAATTTTTACCATCTGTTCCTCAGACAAAGGTCTACTATCTAGAATATATAAAGAACTAACAAAAAAATCAGACCCCCCCAAATGTAAAGACCCAATAAAAAATGGGCAGACATTTCTCAGATGAAGAAGTAGAAACATCAAATAAACATATGAAAAAATGTTCAACTTCACTGGTCATTTGAGAGATGCAAATGAAAACAATGCTGAGATTACACCTCACACCAGAAAGAATGGCTGCTATCAAGAAATCAACTAATAACAAATGCTGGAGTGGTTGTGGGGAAAAAGGAACCCTTCTCCACCGTGAGTGGGAGTGTTGACTGGTGCAGCCACTTGGAAATCAGTATGGAGATTCCTCAAAGAACTAGGATTAGAGGTCCCATTTGACCCAGCTATTCCCCTGCTGGATATCCTCCTGAAAGAATTGAAAGCATCATACAAAACAATATATGCACACCCATGTTTATAGTGGCACAGTTTGTAAGAGCTAAATCTTGGAAACACCCCAAATCTCCATCAACTGGTGCCTGGATAAGTAGATGTATTTTTTAAAAAAAGTAAAATGTAGTGCTATTCAGTCATAAAGAAAGATAAACAGAGACATTTATAGCTAAATGGTGCACATTTAGGCCATAGTGCTAAGTGAAATAAATAGGACATACATGTGTTAATACTGAATAGTTTCTCTGGTGTGAGAAACTGAAAGTGTAAATGAGGACCAAAATGTATGAGATAAGAAGAAAAAGTCAAAAGGGGAAGGGGAAGTAGGGAGCGGGGGTAGGGGAAAGGAAAGAAGGGAAAGAAAATTGTAAGAAAAGAAGGAATAAATGGAAACAAAGTTTTTTTGTAAATAGAGAGGAATGGAGGGGTGGAAGGGAGGGAAGGGGATTGGGGAAAAAGAGGAACCAAGATACATCATGTACAGGTACAAATTCCCAATGATGAATGTGATCATAATGTATACCTAAAATGTACCAATAAACTTAATTTAAAAAAAAGAAACAAAGGAAGATTTTCCTTGTTAACATTCTAGTATATCTAAAAGAAGTATTTTCTCCAAACACAAGATTTTCAACTCAAATAGATTGAGCAAATGTTTATTGAGGTCTTACCAAAATTGCTTTGTAGAAAGACATCTAAGAAAATGATTTCTCTTTTGAAACTATATAGTCAGAGAAATTTTAATAAGACCAGGCTGTGTAAAATTCTAAAACCTTGTCATAGTAGATACCAATCTTGACATTTTTCTCTTTGGGATCCTAGAACTAATGTAGCTGAGGCTGTTGTCTGTCAAACAAGTCAGAGCCCTTAGTGTTGCTTTATTGCAAAGCATGATAGAATATATTTTCCAGAAATTAGCCACAATAATATTGCTTAGCTCAGGTGTTTCTTCAAAACCTTGCTATTTTCATCGAGAGTTCGAACCTCCTTCCTCTTCCCCTGAAGTTTGACAGGGCTGTGTGACTATCTCAGTAAACAGAATGTGGTGGAAATGATGCCATGCAGGTCAGAAGCAGGTGAGACTCACCTAGAGATGTCACATGAAGGAGTGCTAAGGAACTCAAATACATGCTTGTTTAGTAATATTTTAAAAAATCAATGTTAAAGCAAATAATCCATGATCAATAAAATATCAAAAACTCAAACTTGCACAGACATGACTTTTGAGTTTAGGTTATCAAAGGCCATATAGGACATGACCTATACTTAGTTTCCTTTCTGTCTCTGTCTCCCTCTCAGCTTGCTCACCCTTGGAAACCAGCCACCATTTCTGAGAAAGACTAGGCACTAGAGAAGCAATGAATTGCTACTATTGGTGGTTCCAGCCAATATCTTACTAAGCGTCATCTGTAAGACCTGTAAGTGAATAAGTCTTCAGGTGATCCCAACCCCAGCTTTTAAGACTTCCTGCTGTAGCTTCAGGCGTTGTGAGCAGAGATAAACAGTTCCTACCATGATTGCTTGTCTGAATTCATGACCACAGGATCAATGAATGTAATTGTGGTAGTTCTACAGCATGAAATTTCGGGGTCATTTGTTACATAGCCATACCAACTGGAACACAGAATGCGTAAAATTGGGTTAGCATATGAGTTGCCTTATTTACCTCTTGGACATATTGGGTCTTAGTTCCTCAGACACTGGTACCTTGGACTAAAGAGACCTAGAAATGTGGTTCAGGAAAACAGCCTGGCCTCAGATTACCTAACTTCTCTATAGTACTTGTCTACCTCTTACACTGGTCCTAAGAGCAGGTTAAGTTATGGTTTGTTGTAACTCCACACATGTCATTGTTATGGATTGAATTTTGTCCCCTAAAATAGTTATATTGTACTTGTAACCCCCAGTTACTTAGAATGGGACTATATTTGGAAATAGGGTAGGTGCAGATGTAATTAGTTAAAATGTGGTTATGCTGGACTGTGGAGGATTCCTAATCCAGTATGAATGATGTCTGTATGAGAAGATGGCCAAAGAAGATAGACACACACAGGGAAGATGATGTGAAGAATCTGGCTTAGTTTCAGAAAGATTCTAGTTGTCTTTGGAATTCTTTTATCTACTAGCTTTGTTTGGAGAATTTGAGGAGGCTGAACACAAGCCAGAGCTTTGGCTCCTGATTGGCTTGAGAAACCTAATAGAGATTCTAAGATAGCATCAGTTTGAGAAAATATATGAAAACTTTCATTGCTATTCTCACTGTCTTTCTTGCCAATACCCAAAACCTATTGTTTTGTGCTTCATAGGATTTTTTTCTTTTTCCTGGAGGGACACAAAACATATTTAGATAATATATCTCAAATTAACTATTTATTTACTATTGGTTTTCAGTATCCCCCAGGAAAAGAAAGCATTGATTTCAAAAGTAAAAATAAACTAACATTTAAAAAGACCTAGGAGGGGATATTTTTCCAATGGAAATTTAGCCTCTAGATTTCTGTCACTATTTTTATAGTTCTCAAAAGTTTTAGCCCTTTTTATCTGTGTCAGAGGGCATGGAACGTACCATAGTAGTCATACTTAAGAAACAATTTTACATTCCTACTGCTGTCAGGATGATTGATATTGTATTAGTCTTTATGTTAGGAACATTGGAAACCTAGAGGAGAAAAAGGATTCTTTACAAAGGCATAGGAAAACTTTAGATCTATTATATTCCACAACCATCTTTGCTGTGGACTCTTTCCTGTGGAGGAAATGCCTAAGATAGCAATAAGGGGCAGAAACTCAATGCTTTTTGAACTCATTACATTGGAAATAAGTAAAAGCCCCGAAATGGAGACAATTAAAGGGCATCAGTTGGGTTTCCAACATTGGGAATTGTTAATATGTCTGTGAGGCGCTGAGAGTTAGCAACAGAAGTCTGGCTCAGTAAATCATAAATGTGCCATCCCTTTTCCCCAGAGATTACCCTAGAGACAGGTAAAAACCAGTGGGGATTTTCCTACATAAGCAACGGACACTCTATAAAGGAGGGAGAAAAAATTTATTTCTGTGATGTAAAGGGAAGGGAGCAGCTGCCGCCTTCCCTCCTGGAAGACTTCTAGCTCCCTCCCTGTCTATGTAAAGAGAATCTTCTCAGGCACCTGTAACTCCAGGAAGATCCAACTCCGAGGAACTAAACTAGGTGCCTATTTGGGGCATGATCACTTGGCTCTTGGCGTGATAAGAGAAGTTTGATTTCCCTTGCAGGTCAGAGCAATTAAGTAACCAAATGGTTGCATCTTTGACTCTCAGGGTGTGTGGAGAATCTCAGGATCCTCCAGGCTTTGCCTGAACACTGGAATTGTTCCTCCCACCTGAGACCCTGACTTGCAGAAAAGGAAGAATTCAGGTGACAGGGGCCTGTGTTTTCTAGTGACCACAGGCCTACTGCTACTAGGACAAGCAAGGGCTATATGCAGGGTTAGGTGCATAAGATTATCTCCCTTCTCCTGTTATAATAAAGAAGCATATTTTTTATGTGCAATTTACCAATTGTCACTGTGAAGATAGGGTCAATGACTAGTGCTTATTTCATACCCTCATCTCCTATTAGTCATTTCATCCTATTCATTTATGAGACGTGATCAAAAATATGGTGAATATGTAAATTTTTTTAAAAAAAATTACAATAAAAGACATGTTACCCTTAATCCCTCTCAAACTATTCCCTCATTTATCCCATTGTTCTTGTCACTTTCTGAAGCATTTCTGGAAGTTTTCTCTCATGTCTTTAGTTGCTGTCATGGCTGCCTTGATGTCCTGAACCAATTCAAAATGCTTTCCTTTCCTCATCATTTTGACTTTGGGGAAGAGCCAGAAGATCCATGGTGTCAGATCTGGTGAATAAGGTAGATGGGGACACAGCATGTTTTTACAAGCCTGTTTTTCCATTGGATGGCACCAGACAGCAGCATTCACCGAATTTTGGATCACTCTCATAAAGAGGGCTTCCAGAACTGCTTCAGAAAGTGGTAAGAATGATGAGATGAATGTGTTCAAGGTGAAGAGGCGTAGTTTGAGTGGGATGAATGGCTATGTGTCTTTTACTGTAGTAAATGAAAAGAAACTTAAACATTCATTGCATATATTGATCACCTCTTGTAGGAGAGTTACTTCAATGTTTCACTTTAGAAATGTGAGTGGCACCAGCTTCATTTCAGAAGGAATTTCCTTACATCTTTATTCTCAGACACTGTAGTTTAGAGTTTGGGAACCTTTTTCTGTGAAGGGTCAGATACAGTGGTCAATAGTTTAGGCTTTGCTGTCCTTACATAGTTTCCATGATATATTCTTCTTTATTTTATTACTGGTTAAAAATGTGAAAACCATTTGTGGCTTGCACAAAAAAGGCCTTTGGCAGGGTTTGGCCTTTGGGATTGCTTGTTGACCTTGCCCTGACGATACTTTCTTGCTGTCTTATTTCACATATTACAAATTTCCAGCTTGGAGAAGTTGAAATAATCATTAATGTCTGCTTTATTCCTTAGTTTTTAGAACAGAAAATACAGTTAAACTGTAGCAGTTGATACTTGACCTGTGTCATAGCCTTACCAATATCAAGTTACTTATACTATGCAGCTTGGTACAAAGGAAAATTGTTTATATTACATAACAGTTGGCTGGAATTTGGAAAGATATAAATATTCATAAAGATTTTTTTTTATCACTTTGGTGATCTAATAACAAGAGAGAAACTGAATATCTGGTTTCTGTCTTTTGAGAATTCCATCATTGTGAGCTGGGAGGGAATGACATCATATATACATTGAAATCATCAGCTTCCCCCAAATTCCCCCCAATTTACACATGATCACTCAGCCATAGAGAGACCAGCTTCAGCCAGAATTAATCAGCATATAATGAAAAGTTCCTCAAAGGCTCCATCCCAAGCATTTATTATTCTTGGGTCTCTCCTTGCTCTGAGGCTGCTCGGCACTGTTGAGAGACTCTTGCAGGGAGATGGAGGAAGAGTCAGGGCAGATGTCTGGGGTCCACGACCCCTGCCGAAACCCCTGTGTTGCTGGGTGAATTCCATACCTTCAGCAAACTGCAGAGACCCTCTCTTCTCCCCTCCTCCCGGATGGCCTTTACCTAAAGGCTGGATGTTGAAGTGAACTGAAGTAGCAAGTTTTGTGTAAATGCAGTTTTTATAAAATAAAAACTTTATTTCGTAGGGTGATACATTTTGCTGTGTTTTCTAAAACTGATTTATTTCAGAATTATAAAAACTTTGCATTTGAAAATAAAGTTAAGTTGATGGGAAGTTACAAGAGCAGTACAGAGAACACTCAGATGTGCTTTATTCGGACGTGCTGATGTTACCATTTTGCCCATTTGCCTTATCATTTGCTTTCTATGTACATACAATTATTTCTTACTTTGAACCATCCGAGACCGAGAAGATAGTGTCCTTAAAATATTTCAGAGTATTTGATCTAACAATATTCTCTTTTTATGACAGCTTTATTGAAATATAATTCATATATCATGTAACTCACCCCTTTGAAGTATATACTTCAGTAGCTGTTAGTATATTGTCTTGCACCATTGTCATTGTATCTAATTTGAGGACATTTTCATCACCCCCCCAAAAAATCTCTATCTCATTGGCAATCACTCTCCATTCCTTATTCCCTACTGGCTCTAGGCAAGCAGTAATACAATAACTATCTTTATGGATTTGCCTGTCTTGGAAATTTCATATAAATGAAATCATACCCTGTGGGGATTTTTGTGTTGCCTTTTTTCAGTAAGTACAGTGATTTCGTGGTTCACCCACTATGTAGCATGTATCGCAACTTTGCTCCTTTTTGTGGCCAGATAATATTTCAGAATATAGATATACTACATTGTGTTGATCCATTCATCGTTGATGGGTATTTGAATTGTTTCTACTTTCTGGCTGTAATGATGCTTTGAAACCTTGTCTACAAGCTTTTGTGTGGAGAAAAGTTTTCATTTCTCTTGAGTATACACCTAGGAGTGAAATTGCTAGTTCCCATGGTAACTCTATGGTTTAACTTTTTGAAGAACTGTAAAACAGTTTTCTAAAGCAGCCACACTCTTTTACATTCCTTCCAGCAGGGTATGAGTGTTTTTGTTTCTTTATATCCTTTCTATATCTTTTCTACACTTTCTTATTGCCTATAGTTTGGGTGTTAGCCATTCTAGTGCCTGAGAAGCAGTATCTCATTGTAGTCTCGATGTTGAGAATTTTTTCATGTACCCACTGGCCATTTGTTACTTGGAGATCTAGTCAAAATCTATCATTTTAAAATTGGACTATTTTTTCTTTATTATTGAGCTATAAGAGTTCTTTATATTTTTAGGATACCAACCCCATATCAAACATAATTTGGAAATACTTTCTCTTTCTCCGTGAATTGAGTTTTCACTGTCTTGATGGTGTCTTGATGTCTTTTAAGCATGAAAGTTTTAAATTTTAATCAAGTCCTACATGTTTAGTTATTTGTATTTTTGGTGTCATATCTAAGAAAACTAGTTCAAGTTCATGAAGATTATATATATATATATATATATTTTTTTTTTTGGTACCTAGGATTGAACTCAGGACCTTGTGCTTGTGAGGCAGGTGAGGCACCACTGAGCTAAATCCCCAGCCCCTATACCTATATTTTTTAATAAGGGTTTTATAGTTTTAGCTCTAGTTTTAGGTCTATAATACATGAGAAATTCTCATAAGTAATGTACAATCATCCACTTGAAGAAGTTATAATATTGTTGTAGTACTTTGTCTAATTTCCCATCCATATTTCAGTTTTCTAAATTGATCTTACAATGTCTTTTACAGAATTTTGTTTCTTTTAGTAAATGACTTTTGGCATTTAGTTACCTGTCCCCTTAATTCTCTTTCTTTTTTTTAGCAATGTTTTATTTTTATTTTAAAATAATTTTATTAGTACATGTTTGCAGTGTATAATGATTCTATTCTTTTGAGAAGGTGGTTCATGCACATAACACATCTTAATTCTTTGTTCATCCTCTTCCCTTCCCCATCCCTTCCCCTTTACCTCTTAATCCCTGACCATTTGAGAAAGATCTATTTCTATACTTCCTATTATCATCTTTTATTTTGCTCTTTATTTATATTTTAGTTTTCTCATATAAAAGAAAGCATGCAAAATTTAAACTTGTGTGGCTTATTTATTTCACTTGATATTATGGTCTCTTTCACTTGATATTATGGTCTCCTACAAATGACTGAAATTTAGCCTTTTTATGGCAGAGTAATACTCCATTGTGGGTAAATACCACATTTTCTTTATCCATTTATCAGCTGATGGACATATCGGCCATTTTTAAGATTTAATTATTATGAATTGTGCTGTTATAAACATGTTTGTGTACGTATCTTTAACTCTTTTTAGAAGATGCTTAGAAGGAGAATAGCTCAGTTGAATGGAGTTTCTAGTTTTTTTCAGCAATGTCCACACTGATTTTCTTAGTGGTTGTACCAGCTTACACTCCTACCCACAATGTAGAAGTGTTCACTTTTCTCCACAGCCTTGAGAGCATTTGTTATTATTTGGTGGTGACCATTCTTTCTGGAGTAAGGCAGAATCTCAGTATGGTTTAAATTACATTTATCTAATGGCCAGCAATGTTGAGCATTTCTTCATTTATTTATTGGCCTTTTGTATTTCTTCTGAAAAGTGTCTGTTCATTTCATGTGCTCATTTTTGATTAGGTCTTTTATTTTAGGGGATTCTAATTTTTTTTGAGTTGTTTGTATATTCTAGATGTTAGTCCTCTGTTTGAGAAACAGCTGGCAAAAATTGTTTTTTTCCATTCTATAGGTTGTCTCTTCACTCTGTTGGTTGTTTTTCTTTGCTGCACAGAAGCTTTTTAGTTTGATGTGATCTTGTTTGTTGATTCTCAGTACCATTTCCTATGTAGCTGGGGTTCTGCTCAGGAAGTCCTTGCCTATGCCCATGTCTTCAAGACCCATTTTATCTTCTAGCAGATTAAATGTTTCTGTTTTAACATTTAGATCTTTGATCCATTTTCATTTTTGTTTAGTACATGGTGAGAGATATGAATATGGATCTGGATTTAGTCTTCTGCATGTGGATAGCCAGTTCTCCCAGCACAATTTATTAAAAAGACTGTCTTTCTTCTAGTGTATGTTTTTGTCCCCTTTCTCAAAGATCAAATAGTTAAATGTGTTTCTACATCCTCTATTTTGTTCCATTGATCCACACATACCTGTTTTTTTTGCTATTACCATGCTATTTTAATCACTGTAGCTTTGTAATATAACTTCAAATCTGGAATTGTGATGGTTTCTGCTTTGTTCTTGTTACTCAGGGTTACTTTTGCTATTCTGTGTCTCTTCTGGTTCCATATGAACTTTAAGCTTTAATCCTCTTTAACTAGAAACACTTTCTTAGCCTTACTTTATCTTTCATAATATTAAGAAGTACAATATCCTCCTTACTTAAAGAAAGTGGAATTTGGTTATTTTGTGCTCATCTGGTGTTTCCTCATGATTAGACTCAGGTTATAGCTCCCTGATCAGCCCCTAAGTGTGGTGTCATTTTGTATTTATTTTAAAAGCAAAGAATCCTTTTAGAGTGAATAAATGGATACCTAATTGTTCATTTAAAAATAGACACTCAAATATCTGGCTGGGTAATAAACAGGCACAATTTTAGTTTGATTCTGAGCACATGAAAATGTAAAGCCTAGAGATGGGTGGGAGTTTGGGGTCTCAGGGAGGCTGTTCTGAGCTCTTGGCTGAATCCTCTTGCCTGGACCTGGAACAGAGATCTCTTTCCTCCCCTTTGTGTTATTCTCTGTGGACCAGCTATGGCTTAATTAGTAGAATTCTCTCACCACCATCCGATTTGACATTTTGGTGATTGAATAATATGTATTTAAGTGAGTCAACATTACTTTGGCCATTTTAGTTTCTTTCAAACTCTTTCCTTCTCTTGGGAACAGAATTTTTTCTAAATAAAATATTAGGCAGAATCTGAATAATTCAGGCAGATGAAACCATAATCACTTAGTCCAACCAGGCCTGGCCCAGTACAGAGGCCTCCCTGCAGATCCCTCAGGTATAAAGTGTTCAGTTTAAGAAAGCAAGTTTCCAGCCTGCCTCTGGGCTCTCTGAGTCTCTTGTGGGCTATCCATCTTTAGAAATGAGTTCCTCCCTGTTGTCAAATCCAGTAGGAATGAGATAGGAATCTGGCAGGAATGGGGGGAATATACAAAGAAGATTTCTGTTGGCCTGTTGGCTAAAATATGTCAATAATAACAAAAATAAAAATAGAACCTGCATCTAATTTTTGATTTGCACTTATCTTCCCAGGGAGGAGACAAGCCTTAAAACAAATGACTACAACAACAAAAACAACAAGTGGCTCCAAGCAATGTCTGTTTAGGATGGGGGTGAGTACAGGATGTGAATGGGATGATTTCCATAGTCATGATTCCGTGATGAGGCTATGTTGTCTACAACATGTCAATATTTCCCTCTCAACAATTCCCAGTTCAATAACTGGGCTAGGTGAGCTTGTCAATAACAACCTGTATATTAAAGGTAATATGCTATTCATATTATAGCTTTTGATTTTCATCATTGAATTAAGGACTCAGTTTTTATTTTGGTTGAAAGGAGTATGTGTTTATATGATTTACTTGGTTGGTCCATCATGTAGGGGGTAAAAAGAACTTCATTAGCTTTTTTATTTAAACAATAAACTCTTGTGAATGTTGTGGTTGTGTGAAACACGGCAATTTGGTGGTAAAAAGTCACCCATAGAAAACACTTGCCTCTTTACCCTGTGACTGAAAGGATGCTGTAATATCAGTAGACTACAGTGGGAAAGTTACTTTTTGTTGGTCTCGGGTGCAGATATGTCAAGGTGTCCAGAATGGGACTTCTGGGTTCAGCATTTTTATGGCCTGAGCTGTATCTACCTCCCATCTCTCTAAAACCCCAAAATTCATATGTCGAAGTCCTAATCCCAGTTCAGAATGTAACCAAAGGTAATTATCTGGATCTTTATACAGGAAATTAAGTTAAAATGAAGTGATCAGGGTGGGCTCTCATCCAATATGACTGATATCCTTATAAGGAGAGGAAATTTGGATATAGACGAGTACAGAATGAAGAAGATGTGCAGACACCAGGAGAAGATGGTCATCGTGGCCAAGGAAAGGGGCCTGGAACAGATCCTTCGCTTATGGTCCTCAGGAAAACCAACCCTGCTGATACTTTGATCTCAGACTTCTGGCTTCTAGAACTGTATATGTCTAAGGAAATCATCCAGCCTCTGGCACTTGGTTATAGGAGCTTCAGTAGACACATAGAGGTTGAGCATCACTAATCTGAAAATCTAAAATCCATAATGCTCCAAAATCTGAAACTCTTTGACCACTGACATGATGCCACAGTGGAAATCGCATACTTGACCTCATGTCACAGGTCACAGGCACACCAAAGATGCTGTAAACATCTTATTAGGCTATCTACATGGTGCATATGAAACCCGAATGAACTTAGTGTTTAGGCTTGAGTCTTATTCCTGAGATACCTCTTTATATAGTACACAGGCAAATATTCCAAACTCTGAAAAATTCTGAAATTCAAAACAGCTCTGATCCCAAGCATTTTGGATAAGGGATAGTTAACCTACAGAAGCAACATGGGTTGATAGCCACTTGGCAGAAGGGGAGAGGAGGCTAGGAGAGCTCAGCTGGGCCTTTTGGGGCTGTTTTGGAGGGGTTACAATTATTTTGGGGAGTAGCCCTCTTAGAGGGGGGAGGTACGCCCATTGGTGACTGAGACCATAAAAGAATGATATTATTTTTTATTTATTTATTATTTTTTGGTACCGGGGATTGAACTCAGGACCTTTTGCTTGCGAGGCAGGTGGCAGCACCACTGAGCTAAATCCCTGGCCTCTAAGACCATCAAAGAAGAGAACCTCAGGAATTTGAGTCAAGCTGTAGGTCAGTTACCATCCCCATGGTGAGTTGTAATTTTTTCCTAAGTGATGACTATGAAAGTTTGGCTTTTGTTTTATGAAGGCAAATTCTGTTCAGAAAGTGGAGAGGAGAAAATGCTGATCCTCTGGGAATCCTGGTAAGGTTTGAAAACCTCTCTTTGTGCACCTGCAGGTGCCATGTCTTCTGTCTGGCCTTGCTTCAAGTTCTGCTAATGTCACTGCAGACAAACACTTTCACATGAAGCCACTGCCTTTTAGACCCTGATCTTGATGAGCATCTCTTGTAATTTTTGCTCAGATCCTTCAAATAAATGCAGTCCTACCATGGTTTCCTCTTTCAACCATTTATGGGCGAAGCATGTGTTCATCATGTCTCTAAACTGAATAATGTGGCAACTGCACCATGCAGGGTGGAGCACGGGAGAGAGGGCCAGGCTTTTGCCCTCTGAAGTCCTAGGAAGATTCCCTAGCACCCGTCAGAGTAGCCATGGCATCTTCCTATTCCCCCAGCTGCCTTGAACCAAACTTTTTAACCAAGCCAAGGAGATTCAAGAATGGCTTTGTTTTTCATTTTATTTGTTTATCTGCTTAATGATTGAAATTGTCACATGAGCTTTTTAGTTTTAAAATTCTCTCTCTATATAAACTATTTATAAACATAATAACTGAATACCTTTCTAAGAGATCTTGGCCCCCACTTGCTGAGTGGTTGCCCACCCATGGACTAGAGGTCCTTCACTTCTTAAAACAGAGGCTGCTCTTCACACAATTCTCCAATTTAAAAATGCTTCTGTTCCCCTTTACCCTCATTTGTTTCTTTATATTAAATTCCCATGTGAAATTTCAAACAACTGGATTCAAGTTTGAGAACACAAACCACTTAGGAGTAGGACTTCTTACAACTGGAAAATTCCTACTGCTACAGTTTAAAGAATTCAGTATATGACAGAAATCATGCATTATTTTAATTAAAGAAAAACAACTATCAAATAAGCATCTGGCAGGGAAAAGTCTCCAGTTGCTCTGAACAGAGGCTGTCCTTGGCCAGCAATCTCAGCTGGGCTGGGCTCCAAGGAAGGCAGGCAGAATGGGGATATTCTTCAGGGCTCTGCCAAGTGGCTAGAAACAGGCTAAATGCACACACACAAACTCTCCCTCTCCCAACCTCACAACAACCAACCCTTTTCATGTGGGAACAATCCCAGATCTTAGTAGAAGACCAGCTATAGCAAGATAAATGTGGAGAGGTGACATTCTCCTTCCAGAAGCTAATGAGAAGAGGAACAAATTGCTCTGGAGTACTTCTGGCTGTCTGTCAATAGCCAGTCTCTCTGCTCCTTGGTTCCCAGATGATGGCCAGGAACTCTGTCCAGGAAGAAGAACACAGTAATCCCACCTATTATATGTAGGGCATGCAGTACTGGAAGAAATCCAGTGGGAACTTGAAAGAAGAAAAATCTGGAGGTTTCCTCCACTATCAAGGCATCTGGGGAAGAAAATCCTCCAGCAGACAGTTGCTTGATGAGTGTGGGATTGGTATGTGTCACAGTAGGAAATTCTGTTGGATGTCTGAGGTTTGCTTTCTCCACTTTACTCTAAAGTTACCTACTTAATGACTACCAGCACAATGCTTTCCTCCCTGGTGCCATGCAGCATGAGTTCTGACAGATTCTAAGAGCCAGCACTCCCTTTTGTGATACCATTCCTTGTGAGTTAGAGACATCAACTGACCTGGCATCTCTCACTTCATATGTGTCCTAGTTAAGATGACAGCTTAATTTTCTTCAGCTACATTTTTAGTGGTTACTTCTGGACACTCCAAGTCACCAGTAAATTCCCTTTCCTACTGTAGGTTGCCCATTTCTGGGAGATGGCTAATTCACTTCTGCTTTTAGTAGCTTCTCCCTGCATCCTGGAAGAACAACTTAGGTTCCTAGTTTGTAGCATCTTTTGGTGACCTACAGACTGTTTTTATTTTGACTTCTATGTGAGACGTGTTTGTTTTGGGAATAAGAAGCATGGTTAGGCTCTTATTATTTATAAGACATTTGTCATCTGTATTTCTCTACACTGATTCTAAAGATTGAAAATACTTTTAATTTTAATGTTTATTCTTTGCACATAGTATTGATTTTTTTATTAAATTCTTTTATTGGTACATTGTAGGTATACAACACAATTATATTTCTCATTGGGAATTGTAACTTTACGTGATGCATCTTGGTTCTTATTTTTCCCCCATTCCTAGCCCTCCCTTCACCCCCCCACCCTTCCCTATTTACAAAGACTTTATTTCCATTTTTTCCATTTCTCATCATTTTTCCTTTCCCTTCTTTCCTTTCCCCTGCCCCTCCCACTACCCCTACCCCTTTGGACCTTTTCTTCCTATTTTGCATTATCGATTATTCATTCTAATCATTGGTACATTTTAGGTATACAATATAATGACATTCATCATTGGAAATTTGCACCTTTACATAGTCTCTCTTGGTTCTTATTTTTCACCCTTGCCCAGCCCTCCCTTCAACCCCTCCAGTCCTCCCTATTTACAAAGATTTTGTTCTTATTTTTCCATTTTCTCATATTAATCCCATTCCCTTCTATCCTTTCCTCTAGCCCTCCCACTTCCTTCCCCTTTGCCCCTTTTCTTCCTATTTCACATTACCTATTATACATTTTAGTCCTTATTTACACTTTCAGTTTCTCACACCAGAGAAACTATTTGGTATTTATACATGTGTGTCCTATTGATTTCACTTAAGAGTATCGCCTCAATGTGCATCCACTTAGCTATAAATGTCTCTAATTTCTCATTTTTTATGGCTGAGTAGTACTCCATTTTATAAAAAAACCACATTTTCTTTATCCAGTCTCCAGTTGTTGGGCACTTGGGCTGTTTCCTAGTTTTAGCTATCACAAACTGTGCTGCTATGAACATAGGTGCACATATACCACTGTGCTATGATTCTTTTAATTCTTTGGGGAAGATCCCCAGCAGTGGAATAACAGGGTCAAATGGGACTTCCAGTCCTAGTTCTTTGAGGTATTTTCATACTGATTTCCACAGTGGTTGCACCAGTCTACACTCCCACCAGCAGTGGAGCAGGGTTCCTCTTTCCCTACAGCCCCACCAGCATTTGTTATTGGTTGATTTCATGATAGCAGCCATTCTTTCTGGAGTGAAGTGGAATCTCAGCGTTGTTTTCATTTGCATCTCTCGAGTGACCAGTGATGTTGAACATTTTTTTCATGTATTTATTTGCTATTTCTACTTCTTTGTCTGAGAAATGTCTGTTCATTTCAGATACCCATTTGCGGATTGGATCTTTAAATTTGGGAGGTCTGATCTTTTTAAGATCTTTATAGATTCGAGATAGTAGACCTTTGTCTGAGGAAAAGCAGGTGAAGATTTTTTCCCATATTGTGGGTTGTCTCTTCACACTGCTGGTAGTTTCTCTTGCTGTGCAGAAGCCTTTTAATAAGAAGAGATCCCACTTGTTGATTGTGCTAGTTCACACGCAACTGAGGTTTTGTTCATAAAATCTTTTCCTATACTGATGTCTTCAAGGGTTCTACCTAACCTCTGTTCCAACTGGTTCAGAGTTTCTATTTTAATATTTAGATCTTTAATCCATTTTGATTTTAGTTTAGTGCATGGTGAGAGATATAGGCCTAGTTTTAATCTTTGGCAAGTTGAAGCCCAATTTTTCCAGCACCATTTATTAAAGAGGCTATCTTTCCTCTCTTGAGTGTGTTTGGCTCCTCTGTCGAAGATGAGATGGCTGAGTGTGCCTGGCATTGTTTCTGCATCTTCTAATCTGTTCCACTGGTCCTCAGGTCTGTTTCTTTGCCAGTACCATGCTGTTTTTATCACAGTAGCTTTGTAGTAGAGTTGCAGGTTGGGGATTGTGATACCCCCTGCCATGTCTCTGTTACCTAGAATTGCTTTTGCTATTCTGGGTCTCTTCTTGTTCCAAATGAATTTTTGGATTGTTTTCTCAAGGTCCATGAAGTATGCTGCTGGGATCTCAATTGGAATTGCATTAAATCTATATAGCAGTTTTGGAAGTATGGCCATTTTCACTATATTAATCCTTTCTACCCAGGAGCAGGGGATGTCTGTCCATTTTCTGATATCATCTTCAATCTCTCTTTTCAGAGTGCCATAGTTTTCAGAGAAGAGGTCTTTGATTTCTTTCCTTAGGTTGATTCCTAGGTATTTCAGTTTTGTGGATGCTGTTGTGAAAGGAATTATTTGCCCTATTTCTCTCTCAGTGAGTCTTTTGTTTGTGTAGAGGAAAGCTATTGATTTTTGTGTGTTGACCTTGCAATCAGCTACTTGACTGAATTTGGTTATTAAGCCTAGAAGACTTTTGGTGGAGTTCTTGGGGTCTTCTATATAGAGTATCATGTCATTTGCAAATAATGACAATTTGACTTCTTCATTTCCTATCTTTTTTTTTTTTTTTTTGGTACTGGAGATCAAACTTGGGTCCTTGCACTTGCGCAGGAGGTGGAGAAACCACTGAGCTAAATCCCCAGCACTTTTCATTTCCTATCTTTATTCCTTTTATTTCTTTCTCTTGTCTAATTGCCATGGCTAATGTTTCCCGAACTATATTGAACAAGAGTGGTGATAGTGGACATCCTTGTCTTGTTCCTGATTTGAGTGTGAAGGATTTCTGTTTTTGACCATTTAGTATGATATTGGCTGTTGGTTTTTCATAGATGGCTTCTATCAGTTTGAGGTAGAGACTATCTATTCCAATTTTTTGTAGGGTTTTTATCATAAATGCATGTTGGATTTTGTCAAATGCTTTTTCTGCATCTATGGAGATAATCATATGGTTTTGTCCTTGGCTCTATTGATATAGTGTATTACATTGATTGATTTTTGTATATTGAACCATCCCTGCATCCCTGGGATGAATCCCACTCGATCAGGGTGTGTGATCTTCTTGATGATCTTCTGCATTCTGTTTGCCAGTATCTTATTAAGGATTTTTGCATCTATGTTCATTAGTGAGATTGGCCTATAGTTCTCTTTTTCAATTGGGTCTTTCTCTGCTTTGGGGATCAAGATGATGCTTGCTTCCAGGAATGAATTTGGGAGTATTGCTTCCCTTTCAATTTCATTGAAGAGTTTAAACAGTAGTGGCAGCAATTCCTCTCTAAATGTCTTATAGAGTTCAGCAGTGAAGCCATCAGGGCCTGGGCTTTTCTTAGTTGATAAGTTTTTCATTACATTTTCAATTTCATTGGTTGATATTGGGTTGTTCAGAATTTTTAGGTCCTCTTCATTCAACTTTGGTAATTCATATGTATCTAGGAATCTGTCCATTTCTTCTGTGTTGTCCATCTTATTGGTGTATAGGTTCTGGAAGTAGGTATTGATGATCCTCTGGATTCCTGCTGGGTCTGTTATAATTTCACCCTTTTCATTCTTAATTGCATGGATTTGGGCCTTTTCTTTCCTTTTTCTGACAAGGTTGGCTAAGGGTTTGCCAATTTTGTGATTCTTTCGAAGAACCAACTCTTGGCTTCATTCATTTTTTGTATCATTCTCTTAGTCTCCATTGCATTGATTTCTCCTCTGATCTTTATAATTTCCTCCCTTGTATGAGCTCTGGGGTTGTCCTGCTCTTCTTTTACTAGAAGCTTGAGGTGCAGCATCAGGTTGTTTAATTGGGTTCATTCTGTTTTCCTAATATGAGTATTCACTGCTATGAATTTCCCTTGTAAGACTGCTTTCATTGTGTCCCATAGATTCCTATATGTTGTATTGTCATTGTCATTTAATTGAAGGAACTGTCTGATTTCTTCTTTAATTTCCTCTGTGACCCATTGGTTATTCAGAAGTGTGTTGTTCAATTTCCATGTGTTTATGAAATTTTTTGTTTCTTTTGCTATAGATCTCCAATTTCATCGCACTATGGTCTGATAATATACAGGGGATAACTTCAATTCCTTTGCACTTACTTAAACATGTTCTATGTGTGAGTATGTGGTCTATTTTGGAGAATGACCCATGTGCAGCTGAGAAGAATGTGTATTCTGATTTTATGGGGTGGAACACTCCGTAAACATCTGTTAAGTCCATTTGTTCAAGAGTTTGATTGAGTTCTAGTATTTCATTCCTTATTTTTTGTCTAGTTGATCTATTTGTGACAGTGCGGTGTTGAGGTCCCCCACTACAATTGTATTAGTGCATGTATGACTTTTCATGTCCATTAGTATTTGTTTTCTATAGTTGGGTGCACTAGTGTTTGGTGCATAGATATTTATGATTGTCATCTCTTCCTCTTGGATTGTTCCCTTTACAAGGATGTAGTGTCCTTCTTCATCTCTCTTAATCACTGTTGGTTTGAAATCTACTTGATCTGCAAAGAGGATAGCTACTCCTGCTTTTGTTCGGGTTCCTGTTGCATGGAGTATTGTTTTCCACCCTTTAACTTTCAGTCTATGAGTTTCCTTTTGAATTAAGTGTGTTTCTTGTATGCAGCATATTGTTGGATTTTGCTTCTTGACCCATTCTGCCAGTCTATTTCTTTTGATTGGTGAATTGAGACCATTAACATTGATGGTTATAACTGAAACATATTGACTTGTCATTGCCATGACTTTTTGTTTTTGTTGGTTTCTCCCCCTTTACATTTAATTTCTTGTCATGCCAGATGGGTTCATTCTGCTTTGCTTCCTGGGGTTGTGATCCTCAATGTCTGCTCCTAGGCTATTGTGTAAAATTCTTTGGAGTGCTGGTTTGGTATTCACAAAGTTCCTAAGGTGCTCTTTGTCATGAAAGTATCTTATTTCTCCATCCGTTTTGAAAGATACTTTTGCAAGGTACATCAATCTGGGTTGGAGGCTGTTTTCTTTTAGGGTTTGGAATATGTCACTCCAAGCTCTTCTTGCCTTGATGGTTTGTGTTGAGAAGTCTGCTGTGATTCTGATGGGCTTTCCTTTGTATGTGATTTGTTTCTTTTCTCTAACTGCTTGTAGAACTTTGTTCTTTTGTTGAGTTTCTGGAATCTTAAGTATTATATGCCTATGTTAGATTTTTTTTGATCAAGGCTATTTGGAGTCCTATATGCCTCCCTTATCTGTATGTCAAGCTCTTTTCCCCTGCTTGGGAAGTTTTCTGCCATTATTTCTGTGAAGAGATTTTTTATGTCATCTGCACTCTCTCCTGTTTCTTTATTGACTCCAATCAGTCTTATGTTATTCTTCTTTGCATCATCTAGCAGCTGCTGGATTGATTTCTCATGTTCCCTTATAATTTTGAAGCAATTTTTCTTTTCCTGGTCACTAATTGCAATCTTATCTTCTATATCTGAAATTCTGTCCTCATATTGGCTCATTCTGCTGTGTAGACTTTCAATGGAGTTTTTCATGTCCTGGAAATCTATTTGCATCTGTTTTATGGATTCCTTTTGTTTCTTATGTTGGGATTCCATCATGTTCCTGAGCTCCTCTCTAGATTTATTAATCATGTCTTGCACTAGGGGCACAATTTCTCCTGTTATCTGAGAAATTATTTCTGATTTCATTTTTTCCAGATCCCCTTTTGTTGCCAGTTCAGTGGGTCCAGGTGGTTGAGTATCAGAGTGTTCCATCTCATTTCCCTTTGGGGTTGCTCTAGGTGATCTGGAAGTCTGGTTTTGAGACTTATTCATGTGTTTTCTCATTTCATCTGGGGGGGTGGCTGTTGGCACCTGCACGGATTACCTCCTCTGAGCTGGGAGAGGTGGGACAGGGGCCAGGAGCAGCGGTAGGGATGATGGCCCAAAAGCCCTTTCCTGTGGGCTGGGAGCAGCAGGAGGGATGGTGGCCAGAAGCCCCTTCCTCTGGTTCAGGAGCAGTGGGATGGCAGCTCAGAAGCCCCTACCTCTGGGGCGGGAGCGGTGGGAGGGACGGTGGCCTGGAAGCCCCTTCCTCTGGGCTAGGAGCAGCGGGACAGAAGGTGGCCCAACAGCCCTTTCCTCTGGGCTGTGAGCAGTGGGAGGGATGGTGGACAGGAAGCCCCTTCCCCTGGACCAGGAGCAGTGGGATGGCGGCTCAGAAGCCCCTACCTCTGGGCCGGGAGCAGCGGGACTCAGTACCATGGTCTGGTGGTCCGGTGTCCTCTGTGTCTTTGTAGTGTGGAGCCAGGTGGCTGTACAGAGGAATGAGAGGGGTCCAGTGGATTGTTTCCGGGGCGTGGGCTGATTTGGCTTGTTCCGTGCAACTCAGGACCTTGATAGGGCATGCGCAGACCTGCCTGTCTGCAGTGGGCTGATTCGGCATGTTCCCCGCGACTTGGGACCTTGGTAGGGCGTGGGCCTAGTATTGATATTTTTAATATAAAATATGCTTATTTAGTATCATATGCAAGTGATGTAAATATTGGGCCTTTCGAAATAAGGGATTTCTTCCATTTTTATCATTTGAGGAAAATGTGTTCTTTCTGAGGAATGATTTCTGTTATAAATAGGGTTCATTTTAATTTTCATGATAAACCATGCCTTCACTGCTCTGGGAATAATACTAACAGCTAATTATTTTTAACTATTATTTGCAGAGAAGTAGAGTTTATAAAGCACAGAGGATCTTACTTGCATTTCACAAGCCCTAAATAAGGCAGGATGCATTAATTTCTGCTTTCTTTTATTCATTCATCAAATACATCCTAACTACTAGCAGTGAGGTATTGTTGATCCCATAGGGAACAAGGCAGCTCTGAGCCCATCCTTATGGGATTTACAGCCAACCAGGAGCAGGTGTTATTAACATCCTGATTATAGGTCCATCCACAGTTCAAGCTGACTTATATCTATAACCCAGGGGCTCTGAGAACCTGCTCATATGTAGCTGCCAGATTTTGCAGAAGACCCTAGTGTGGAAACCTAACTCTAGGCTGTTACCAAGGAGGAACCTGAATAACCAGGAACTCAGCAAGTGCTAGAAGCCAACATATTGTGCATTCTAGTTTCTCCTTCCTGGCCTCCCTAGTCCCTCCCACATTTCCTTTCCTTTTTCTCCCTTTCTTGGCTCCCTTCCTGGCAAATATCACCTGCCCCTGGCTGAGCCTACATGTCTGCCCTACAGGCCATTGCAGATTTCCTTATAACCTTTCAGCTTCTAGGCAGCAGAAATGGCCAAATGTGTTAGGTCTATCTAACTAGAATCTACCTCTAGCACATCCACCGATGGCTCCTCCTAGTAATTTTCCATCCACTGAGATCACACCTTGTTCCTTGGCTATAAACCTTTACTTGTCTGGACTGCATTTAGAATGGAACCAGTTCTATGCTGCATGGTTCCTGAGTAAAATCCACTTGAACCACTTTACTATCCACCTCTAGTTCTTTTTTTCTCTACAGTAAAAGCTCTACAAACTATTTTGTTTGGCTGAGTAGTTAACTTTCTTTTAATTGTATTTATTTCACCCAATTCAATTTTTATTTTTTTCTTTTAAAAATAAATCCATCCTTTCCAATAATAAAAACACTCAGACAAATTTTGACCACCTAGCTAAGTTTTTCTTGCTTGAAGCAAGATTTCAGAGAAACTGGGCTCCCAGAATAATGAGAAGGCTTTATCTATAGTTTAAGTTATTATATGGTCATTGACAGTCCCGTTTTGACTTAAACTCCTGTCTATGATAATGGGGAAAAGAGGATCACAGCTTATCTCAGGCTGTAAGGCTTTGCAATGGCCTGCAATTCAAGGCTTATCTCAGGGAATGCTTGGCTTTCAAACATGTAAATCTTTCCTGCTACCCTCTCACATCAGACTGGGCTAAGTTAAGAATGCTGTTGTCGGTTTTATTTTTTCAGGACATCTTATGAGCTGTCAACCTAAACGCAAAATGATCAGAGATTCTCCAAAGAATGTTGCTGTGTTTTTGGGAAGAGCGGAGTATTGCAATTTACTGCTCTAGTAAACTATGGGTATATTCAGAGATGGAGGCAAGGGCAATTTTTTTTTTTTTTTTTTTAAGGGCAAGTTTTTAAAGACAAAAATGAGGACTGTTATTGCGCCAGATATTTTGAAACGGTAATCCTTGAGCATGATGAATAGCAACAAGAGCCATGTCAGTCTAAGGTTGTCCCTAAAAAAGTAGTTTTTGTATAAGGTTGTGTAGCTGCTGTACAAACTTGCAATTTTGGCACAGTCTTTTGTAATAATTTCTATCAGGCAATTTACATGTAAGAACTCTTTTTCTGTTATTACTGCTTTTAATTTTTTTTTTTTGGTCAAGGTTGACATGGTGACTCCATTTTGTTTTTGATGACATTCACTTTTCTTTCAGAGTGAATTCTACCAGAAAGACATGAATTTGGCCAAGTGTTTTAGATTTTTCAAGTCTAGTATAATTAACTTGATGTTCTATTTTTATTTGATTTACATAGGTACAAAAAGAAGTGAGGCAGATTACATGAAGATCTCCTCCTTGTGTTTGTTCATGAGATGTGGGAGTTCAGGCATGAAATTGTGTATGGGACTCCTTTACAAGTGGTCTGGTGTTACTGGGTCCTAGGGTGCTGGGAACTCCTTCTAGAGATCCTTTCTAGGTTCTTCTTGTTCTGAACAAAGAATTGGTCAAAACAAGTGTAAAAAGTAGTGAGGTTTTACATTTATTACAGGCAGGGAAAGAAACATGCTCTGTAGAATGAGGTCAGGCCAATTAAAAGTAGGAAAAGAGTTACACTCTATAGGGAAAGAGTGGAGCACCGTGAAAGAGAACACAGTGGCCAAGAGCTTAATGGAAACTGTCTTTTGTATCTCCCCACTCCTCAGGCTGACGTCAGATCTAGGCCATCTTATCAAAAACCTGCTGGGTTTCTTGTGGGAAGAATTGAAGACAGCGTTCTCTGATTGGTCCCAGGTGCAGGGCTTTGAGAAATGTTTTTCCGCTCATTTCCTTGATGTTCATGATCAACAGGTCACACTCACTTTGCTCAGCCAGTCTCTCATCCCCTAATCTCTTGCCTCTCTGGCGTGATACTTTTGCTCACTTACTATGCCAGGAATAAGCTCCATTTCCAGTCCAAAAAACAAGAAAGCTTGCCAGGTTTTTCCTTTGCAGGACCTCAAAACTGTAAGCTTTATCTTCTTTCTGGTCCTCATGTTTGCTTGTCCTACTGGTGAAAAAGTGTATGACTTGACTCACTGTGAGCCTGGGACTCTGTAAGCTACAGTGCAGGCCTTGGAGCAGTTTTCCAGGAGGATTTTGTAGGCATCATTTCTGCACATGAAGTATTTAGTCCTTTTTCCTTAATAATGGGTTGGTCAAGCCTGGATTTAAATAAGACATTTCTGGAATGGTTACAAATTTGTTTTATCCAATAACCTCATCACAAAGACAGATTCTTATTGAATATATGCACTTAACTACATTGCCATGGAAATTAAAGGGAGTCAATAAAGGGCTTCTGATTGCTCGGGTTAGTTTTGCAGACAAAGGCAATCAATATACAGTGTTTTCTACAGTCCTATCATTCCTAAGCTCCTTTGTCAATTCATTAGCTTATAACTTGTATCAAGATATTCCATGGAATATGTACATGGAATTCTGAAAAGAGATTTGGAGCAGCTTACCATTCAATGGGTGTTTTTTGCATTTGCACAAAATTTGTCCACTACATTCTAGAGAGAAGAGACAGGGTTATTTATTTATTTATTTTTGCCTCCTATGAGAAAAGGATACTAATCACGATTAAATTACTTTTAAAGTTCCATTGAGTCTAATTATTTTCTGTTTTGCTGGATCTTGGGGAATAGCAAGTGGCTGTCGCAAGGTTGTGTGCTTCTGAGCTGCATCTCCAGTCTGCCTGTGCCCTGCTGACCAAGCCTGGTTTCTTTTCATATGGCCCTGTGTGGCGTGGCTGGCTCCTTCCTTTGGGGGTCTGTGAGAATAGCATACAATTGGAGATCATCATCTCCTGATATGTCAGAAGCACAAAATCTGAGTAATATTAAAGCTTACATTGAAAAATAATTAGAAACACATGATGGGAAGAACCCACCCCCATTTCCAAGGAAAAAGTGTTTCTCATTCTTTTTTCTTGAATTATTTCACCCACATGCAATGATTCAAGGAAAGTGAGATGGAGCTTACTGTTACAGCAAGGAAATTCTACAAGTTTTATTCCACAAGGTAAGATTTGGTGGTATACCGTGAGCCATTTTTAGCTTTAAATTCCCTTCCTGTTTATTAAAATAGCATTAGACTTGGAGTTGGAGACCACCCTTTTGTGTGTCTATCTTGCTCTGTGAACTTTTATGAGAACCAAATCCTTGAAGTATTATTTTCTATCTCCATTATATAAGAATCTTGGATTATCTAACTCATTTCATTCTATTTCTTTAGGCTTTAAAAGTTTATCAACGTCTCATGCTTAGAGGGACATTGGTATATTTCAGTTGGGAACAGAGACAAACAAATATAATATTTATCCTTCCTGATAGAAGGCAATTGACAGTCACCCTCCAGTTTGTACTTCCAGAACATTTTTAGATCAGGTGCCTGCTCTTGCCAACTCCTAGTGAAATACCAATTAAAGCAGGGTTTTCCCTTAGTGATTTAATGAGAAGAAATCTTCTTAGTCAACAAATTATCTACTTCCTCTAGCCCAGAGCTTGGAGACTCTTGTCTCATACTGCAGCTAACAAACACAGAAGCCTCTAGGCTAATAGATTTGTTTCCAGCTGCTGTAGGTCACTCTGTGTGTTACTTTCCTGGAGCTGCCAGAACAAAACAGTACCACAAACGTGGTGGCTTAAAAGACAAGCCCTATTTGTCACAGTTCTAGATGCTAGAAGTGTGAAACCATGGTGCTGGCAAAGCCGTGCTTCCTCTGAAACCTACAGGAGGGTTCTTCCTTGTCTCTTCCAACTTCTGGTGGCTTCAGGCCTTTCTTGGCTCTAATCTTTGCCTATGCCTTCTTGTAACTATCCCTTTCCAGTGTGTCTTTCTTCACATGACATTCTCATCTTGAACAGCGGCTGGGGATGGAGCTTAGTGATGGAGCAACTGCCTAGTGTGTGCAAAGCCCTTGGTTTTATCCCCAGTACTGGAAAAAAAAAAGACACAGTGTTTTTGGATTAAGGGTCCATCCTATTCCAGCACAATCTCATCTTAACTAATTATAATTGTAATGACCCTTTTCACATCTAAGATCACATTCACAGGTACTGGGGGTTTGTTAGGTCTTCATCATATCTTTTGTGGAAGACTCAATTCAACTTGTAGTAGCCTGCTTGCTGTAACCATGGTGATCTGTCTGGAATATTGTTGTTTTTCTCCATGCCACTAGAATAGAGAACACAAAGAAGTGACCTGGAGGGATTCATATCAAGCACTTGCAAGAAAAGGAAGGGAAAAGTGTCTTTTGGTAGCATGGGTTTGTGCAGAGAGGTGCAAAGTCAACCCAAAAGACAAAGACTCTAATCTAAGATTGAATTGCAACCTGATCAGTGTTGCATAATTTGGGGTGTGTTTGTGTGTATGTGTGTGTGCATTTGTGTGTGTGTGTGAGACTGTGGATTCATCAGCTGTGGAAGTTGAGACAAGAGAGAACAGAAACTAATGAAAGATTATTTACACAGCATGTAGTATAGGCCCCAGATCTCGTGGCCCAGGAAGGTAGGTACTAGACGACCGAGATCTGGATGATCCTGGTTTATGTTCTTACTTCCTTCACACTGGTGTGACTTGCTTAACCTCTTTGAGCCTCAGATTCCTCATGCGTATTGGCCGACCTCCCTTTGGTTGCTTGTAAGGGGCACTAAGTAGAGTGCCTGGCAAACAAATACTGATAGGTGGTCACTATTATAGTGATCTTCATACAGTCAGTGCATGTGAGGACACTTGAGGGCAGGGAGTAAGCAGAACCAGCTTTGTCAAAAGGCAGAATGCAATACGTGTTTCTATGACCATAATATGGAGAGGGAACCATGAATGGGTCCATGGATGTCACCAGGAAGATTGCACTTCTGTGGAAACTCATTTATAAAGTTTTGTTGCCTGGACTGATAAAACTAGGTACTGTACTTCCCAAATCTTTCTCCTCTGGCTGAGTCACAGAGCTGGTGTCCTTCTTGCTGCATGTAACCAGTTATTTCTCTAAGAGGAAAGAAAAATAAATATTACTCTCTTCACAAAAATAGCCATGGGACACCCAACTTTATTAGAATGAAGTTAAAATAACCTCATGAAGCTTTACTTTCTCAGCACCGCACACCAAAGTACTCCATATATTTATTTTCTATTTGAGTAGCCAATTTATCCTTGCATTCTGAAGGTTTCACTCATGTCTTCTGCTATTCTCATGGGCCCTGAAAATGGAAACCAGTGGTCTTTTTCTCTTTGTTTTTTGTTTCTTTTCCCACACAGGCCTTTGTTTAAAACAGTGCATGTGGTAGAACATTTCCACCGGAAAAGATGAGAAAAGATAAACTACACCAAGACTTTTCCACTTTCAATTCTGTTGTGAGTTATTTTGTCTTTGCTCAATATTATTTCTTGCTCTTGGTGAGAAATGGAGTTCGTAATAAGTATAGTCTCATGGGAAAATGATATAACTTTATCAAGCACAAACCAGTGGACACAGTCAACTTCCAAGTCACTCTATGAAAAGCGTTCTTAGCTTTGGTTTTCACTCCCTTTCGGCATCTTGTTTGTTGCTTCTGGAGGAGATAAATTACCCCTTTCTAATTAGTAGCCTGAGAAGAGGATGTGAGTACTACAGTGCTTTATTTTCTTGAGATCATTTTTATGCATAATGTGCAGTGTGTGAAAATATAATAAACATGAATATACTTTATACATAGAAACATATTTCTGGATGATACAAGCTTGGTTGTGTTTTCAGGCCAACAAAATGAAAAGCTCTTTACTTTGAAAGTACCTAAACAAAATCATGTTATTGCCTGTCTTAATTTCCAGGAGCCTCAGTTCATTCTGGGATTGAGTAGCCTTAATTCATATGGGATACAATGAATTTGGCTGAGAGCTGCAGCACTGACACACCCCTGGATGTTGGTGTCAGATGAAAAAACAAATCTGTGCTTAGGAAAGAGAGACTTTATTCAAAATGATTATTGCAAAGGAGAGGGGCTTCTGCAATAGGGGATCATGCTTTTTTCAAGAGTTGGCTCAGCAGTTAAGCAGAAGGGAGGATTCAAAAAGCTGGAAAGACCCAGCATAGGAAGTGGAAACAGTGGATCAGAGAATCTTTCACCCAGATGTTGGCTTGTGTTCGGAGGCACTGAATGCTGCCCAGGCTGAGGGACTCAAGTTCAGGGGCCTGGGAAAGGGGAGAAACTTGACCCAAGTTTGGTTAGGAAGCATTTTGTTCCAATTGATCTGTGGGGACAAGCAGACCAGAGAATCTTTTTTGAGTACGAAAATAGGACTTGGTAGAAGCACAAATGCCTAGTCAATAAATAAAAAATGTTCAGCATCACTAGCCTTTATAGAAATGCAATTAAAACAACACTGAAAGTCCTTACTCCAGAAAGGTTTTTTACTCCAGGAAGAATGACCATCATCAAGGACTCACAAAACAACAATCACTGGTGAGATTGGGGGAAAAAAGGGACTTTTCTATATTGTTAGTGGGAATGTAAACTAGTATAACCACTATGGAAATCAGTATGCAGATATTTCAAAAAACTAGAACTAGAAATTCCATCTGACCCAGCTATTCCCCTTCTAGGTATCTTCTCGAAAGAGTTAAAGACATCATATTACAGAGATAAATGCAAACCCATGTTTATGGCAGCGCAATTGATAATAGCTAAATCTTGGAAGTGGCCTCTATGCCCATCAACAGATGAATGGATAAAGAACATGTGGTATTTATACACAATGGAGTACTCCTGTGCCATAAAGAAGGCTAAATGAGTCATTTGTAGGGAAATGGTTATAACTTGAGACCGTATTGTTAAGTGAAATAAATCAGACACACAAGCTTTAATATCGCATGTTTTCTCTCGTATGAGAAACACAAAATGTAAATAAAGAGTAAAATAAAAGATAGAGAATAGGAAATAGGCAGATGGATCTTTTGCAAAAGGGAAGGGGGCGGGGAGAGGGGGAGGAGAAGAGAATTAAGATGTGTTATATACATGCACCGACTCCCCACAAAGAACGTAATTGTCATGTGCTGTGAACACGGACTAATAAAAACAAAAATTTAAAGAATGGAACTTGGTGGTCTGTGTTGAGTTTTGTCATAGGTAGGCAAGGGGAGAACCCCAGAGTCTTAGCTAAGTCCCATGGGGAAGGAGGGTTCTTTGGGGCAGCTGTTTCCCGGATGACAAAAGCGTGAAGGGATTTCTCAGCCATCTCTGTTTGTGTGGGATGACCAGGCTCAGGTAAAATTCAACATTGGCAATGATCATGCAGGTAGGAGAACAAGAACGTCTCTTGTACATGTCAGGATGCCAAATCATGCTCTAAGATACCTGGAGAAGGTGGGATCCCGTCATCTGGGGCAGAATGACGATGTCATGTCATGGAGACCCAAGAGCAGACAGGCTGTTTCTGAAGGAGAAACCACGGGAAGTGGTTACACTTGGGAAAGGAGTTTATGGAGGGAGAAAACCACACTGGAAGGGGAAACCTGTTTCTGAAACCTAAGAAAGGAGCAGACGAAAACCTTCTGTCGTTTACTAAATAAGAGCAAAATCAGGTGTAATAAGGCAATTTTAACAGAAAATTATGAGTGGGGCTTAGAGGGGGAACAGGTAGGGTTTCAAACTTGAGAACACATATCACGGAAGACAGGTTTATTTTCATGTTAATTTGATCTATGTTTGGTATTGTTTATCGACACTTCATTTCAGCTGTGCATTTGAGTACTTGTAAATAAATACTTTCATATGTACTAGAATGGTAATACGCTTCTACATATGTTCGTAGTTGTTAAAACCCAAAAACCTTCCCTGTCCTGGCTTTTTTTTTTTTTTTTTTTCTGTTTATGATGCTGAGGATAGAACCCAGGGCCTCACACATACTAGGCAAGTGTTCTACCACTGAGCAGCATCCCCAGCATGGCTTGTCTTTGCGATATCACAAAATCTAGTAAGAATTCCTCTTGCAACTTACAAAGGACAAGATAACCGAGAAGAGAAGGATTTTTGTCTTCTTTGGATTTGCCTTTTCTCTAACCAGTGATAGCAATGGCAAACCAAGTACAGGTCTGTATCTATCATTTGTGTCTTTGGGTTTGTGCCTCCTCTATCAAAGATTTAAAGTAATTGTAATTTACATACAAATTACAAAGGCAATTTGACACAGCCCTTTACATGTATGTATATTGTATATACTGTATGCTAACACAATTAGATAAGAAACTATAAGAAGGACTTTAGTGTATATGTCACTTTGAAGCTTTGTGTGCAATTACAAATAAAGGTAATAGAAATTTTAATCCCTCTTTTATATTTACATGCATCATAGAGCAATTTTTATATGCCAGATTTTGGTAGAATTAGATGGGAGCTTTATTCTTATTCTTTATTCTGTCTTCTATAGAAGACATTTTCTTCTTTTTTTCCTTTTTTTCTTTCTTGGCCTGGTATGTTGAATCTTTCATATCCCTTAGCTTCAGTATACATGAATTGATGAGTGAATAAATTAAGGATAAGCATACTGTTCTGTTCTTCTAAAACCTGTATTTATTGCTGTGATTTATCTGACAATTTACATAAAGTGCTAGTTAGTACGGTTGAAATTATTAATTCTTCAGAGAATGAGATGTTCAACTGTTTCCACAGCTCCAGGCAATTTTTTCACATTGATATGCAGGAATTACACAGACCACAACTTGTTTTTTTGAATTAAAATGCATCATTGATGCTAATTTTAAGGAATTCTCTATATTGTACTCCCATTTAACCAAACATCACATTTCCTCATTAAAATATCAGCATCCATAATGAAGTACTTTGCTTTATAATTTAAAATGTCCCACTATGTTGGATGCACATTTGAACATTTAAATGTAATTCTGCTAATGTACTGATTAATTTATGTTATTCTCTTCCACTCACGTGGCAGATTTTAATTGCAATTAGTTAGCTGCTGCCAGGTCTCAGCATGCAGAGGGCTGGAGGGAAGTCCTGATCAATGTGGAACAATTACCAGGACTTTTGAGCAGGGACAGCTTTAGAGAGAGAGAGGGGTCCCATCAAAGTTGCGGCTCTTAATTCTCCTGGTAATAGCTATGCTTGGGGGGCCAGCATTTGCACTGAGGAAAAAGCCAAATAAATGGGAATTATCTGGGCACTGTAATACAATTAAGCTGTCACAACAACTTTGGGGACTGATCTTTTGTACTCTTTCCATGTCTGTCCCGGCTGCTTGGGGCCTGGTGCAGCGGGAACGTGTTCTCCCCAGCGTCTTGGGCTTTTGATGCGTGTGATGTACAGCTGTAACAAGGCATGGGGTACAACACCCGCCTTTCACTCAATTTTGTTGAGCTACAAATTCATGTAATTAATTTTAAAAAGCCATTACTTTGATCTTTATAAATATGCCCAGGATTCAAATGGAAAACCTCGTGGAGAATTTTCTCAAGGGGATGATGATAGGGCCAAAATGCACTTTCATTAGGGTCTACTACTTGTCTATAAATGAGGCTCCCACCCCCTGAACCCCATCCTTTATTTCAGCGGCTGCTATTAGCAGCTGCACTGCTCTATTATGCAGAGAATCTGCTTGCCTCCCCTGCAAACAAATTGCCCTGGTTCAATGAGCTGTTTGTAATGTTATGCTAAGCACTGCTATAATTTAGTTTAAAGTACTTTTAGTTCTTAAACTGGTTATATTACCTTGACTATAGGGCACTAGTGTTTAGAAGTGAGATGAAAAGGCAATTTGTGTAGCGTTCATTATTACTGAGGTAGAGGAGGGGCTCTGGGCCCCTTGAAACTGGGTTCTAGTCTTAGTTTTCTCCCCTCATGAACTCCTGGATCTTAGGTCTTGCATGGGGATGGCAAAAAATGATTCCTAGCATAGGCTTATTTTGTGGGTTGCACCCCACACATGGATAAAGGAGTTCTGTAAGCACTGGAATGCAACGCGAATGTAAGGCTTGATGTTCTAGAAGTCTTCTTTTTTTTTTTTAACTTGTGTTTTTATTGTTGGAGTGACTTAAAATTCAGACAGAAATACTGTCCAGAAAAATGGAAACTAAAACAGCTAGTCTCCCTCTTTAAGAAGTTTTATTTTTCCCCTAAGAACCCTAATAAATAGTACAGTTAAATAGGAAGAGTGTTAACTGTGGTTAAATAGTAGAGTTTGCAGAAGAGATTATGGAAGCTAATGCTACTCCTTCTTCCATAAAAATGCATAAAGATGGCAAACAATCTCCAAATCTCAGTGGCTTAACAGCAAAGGTTATTTCTAGCTCCTGCTGCATGTGATTGTGGTCACACAGGGAGACAGGCTAAGGAAGGTGTCCTATGCTTTTCCCCCCTTCCTTATAAATTGTGGTACAAGACACACATCATTAAGATTTGCCATCTTTTTTTTTTTTTTTGTGGTACCAGGGATCAAACTCGGGTCCTTGCACTTGCGAGGCAGGCAGTGGAACCACAGAGCTAAATCCCCAGCCCAAAGATTTGCCATCTTAACCACTTTTAAGCATGCAGTTCAGTGACATTAGGCACATCCACATTGTGCAGGAACAGGGATGAGGTGATACTTGTGCATGTCTTTGCTTCCTCCCAGAAATGAGGTAAGAAATCTCTGCCTACTTTTCATTGGTCCAGGTTAGTAACAGGATCATCAACTTGACTTCAAAGAGGGCTGGAAAGTGTAGTTCTCTAGGTCCCCAAATTAGGAAGTGGACATGTTTGGACAGCAGGACAAAGGACTACACTCCTCCTCTGTAGAATTACAACAAAACAAAACAAAACAAAACAACAAAAGCCACCACAACAAAGTATGTCCTCAGTCTTTGGAAGCTGACTAGCTCCCAAGGCCTTGAAGGATGTCAGAGAACATGAAAAGGTGGAGGCTGAACTAGGAACAGAAGCCAGGCAGCTGGAGTTTGAGTTCTTGCCTCTCCAGGAGCAACTAAACTTCCACACGCCACACATTGTTCCTCTGCAAAGCAGGGGTATGGACAGACTCATCTCCTGGGATTTCTGGGGATTAGGAACCTTGCAAGGGCATCAGACCACATGGTGGGCTCCAGGCTGCACCAGGGTTTAGGGGAACAGATGGAGGGAGCCCTCATCACACCCATCAGCCCAACACTGACTTCACTTAAAGAAAATAAGAAGCAATGCACACTTCACATATATAGGGATATGTGTACTGGACCATACCACTTTACCAACCAGTGGCACCAGCTCTTCACCTTGGGGTCCACTGTCCACTAACATGTTGAGGACGAGGATACAGACTGAAGATGAGGGAAAGAGTATCTCAAGCGAACAGCATGAGTTTCCTCCATTGTTTCAGCCACTTTCCTATTGCTGGGATACAATGCCTGACACCCACAACTTAATGGAGGAGAGGTTTATTTTGGCTCACATTTGCCATCCATGGTCAGCAGCTCCAAGACAGAAGCAGCATGGTGGGAGGGCCTGGTGGAGGAAAGCTGCTCACATCATGGTGGTCAGGAAAGAGAGTGAAGGGAGGAGCTGGGGAAGGAGAGAAACCCTTCCAGATCACACCCGAGTGAACCCCCTCTTCTGATCATGCCCCACCTCTTAACAGCACATCAGTCATGAGCCCATCAGAGGACCAGTCCACCAATAAGTATAGCACCTCATGGTCCAATCCCCTTCCAAACATATGAGATTCTGGGGGACTATCCAGATCTAACCACAACAACCACGAGTTTTATAGCTCATGGGATTGGTCATTGTATATAACAATTTGCTCCTTTACCCTCAGTTTCTTTCTTACACACTTAATAGCCTTTCCTTGACTATCTTTAATCCATAATCTGAAGTCTTGGTTTGCTTTATTTCATTATAGCCACATCGTCCTTATTATCTTATAGTCTTGTGGGTTAGAAGTTTGACATGACTTAAAACCAACAGGGCAGCAGGGCTGTGCTCCTTCTGCAGGCTCTGGAGGAGAGCCTGTTTCCTTTCATTTTCCAGAACCTAGAGGCTGCCCACTTTCCTTTGCCCAGAGTGCTTCCTCCTTGTTCAAAGCCAATGCCTTTACACCTGTTGCTATCTTCTTTTTATCTCTGACTCTTTTCCTTTCTTTTCTACCTTTAAGGACTCCTGAGATTATACTGGGTCCATCTAGATAATCCAGAATAGTCTGGATCCATCACGAGGTCCCTACAGTAACCACATCTGCAGAGTCGCCTGTGCCACGGAGCCTAACACATACGTACTCAGCTTCCTGGAATGTCTGATGTCCTTCCGCCCTCCTCCCCTACAAGGACTGATCGTAGCCAAGATCCCGTGCCCTGTGCCCTCTGATGTATCATATTGTTTCACTCAGCTCATGTGGCAGCCCCATGAGGTGGCCCCTGAAGTGTGTTTATTGAACAGATGAGGAAATCGAGGCAGAGGAAATGACCACTAAGGAGCTGATGCAAGTTTTGAACCTGCCTGTCATGGTGCAGAGAACATGGGTTTTGAAACAGGATGGATGATGGTGTAAATTTGTCTTCACATCCTTTTTAGCCATTGATACTTGTCATCTCCATTTTCTTGTATCTATTTCATGCCTGTCACATGGTGTGGGATGTGTGGTCCTCATAAATAGGCTAGTGCTGCTTCAATGCAGTTGAGATGCATCTCCAATTAAAAAAACCCAAATAGAAATACAAAAAAGCCCCCACATCCCCTTTGTTTGATGTTTTGATGAAAAGACCATGGGATTTGGGGCAAGACTAATTTGGGGTCGAGTCCTGACTCATATCATGGAGCAGGCTCACTTTGCTAGATGATACATTTTCATGGCTACTATATTTATCAAGTTCCCTTTTTTTTCTTCTATTCATTCATTAAACACATATTCAGCAGCAATTGAGACCTGGCAGATAGGAAGATAGGGCTTAGCTTTGTCCTCCCTCTCCAAGGGATGGGATCCTGTATTGCTTGCCATGGCTCTACCCCTCACATTTTTAAGATGGCATTATGACCAGAAAATGCTGCATCCCAGTTAACTTCACTCTTTTCTGCTACACACTTCTAAAACTTTCCCTGTTGCTTCTTGTGTATGCTTTCTTTATTCTTATTTGCAAGATCGTTACTCTCCCCCTGCTCTGAGCAGCTGGCTCATTTTATTACGTCCTGTTGAGTCTACCTCCTAAATGTCTCCCCTCTCTTTCTTTCCACTCCACCATCTTAGGTTGTTATCATTTCTTAAGTGGGCACAAATCCCCCTAGTGGAGTTCCATGCCTCCAGTTTTATCCACTGTGGTCCTTGACTCATACCTCGGGCTGTCTTAATAAAAATCCCATCAGTCTACCTAAAGGATGGTGGAGGAGACTCTGTGGGTTGGGAGGGTCAACTGGGCATCACATTCCCCCTCCCCTGTCCCTGAGATTTAGTCTCCCCTTGGGATGCCATCAATTGTGGCTACCTGCTCTACTGGCTTTTATAGTTCAATTTCCCCATTGCCTCTTTGGAACTTAGACTTTTTGTTTAATTTTCCTTCTCACTGCAGAGACCAGGACCAGCACATAAGTACTTATGCCTTTTGGTGTATTTGGGAGAAACAGGGAAGGACAATGCAAGGGAGCTCCAGGGTGCTCCCTGCTCACAACTTGGCAGCAGAGGGGCACTTGCCCTTTTCCTGCAATGCACTCCTCCAAACATCTAAATAACCTCCTTTTCCCCTGCTCTCATTGCAAATCTCTAAGCACTCACTTCCCATCCTAGAATCTCAGTCTTCCCAGGAAGGCTGTTACTGGAGCTCTACTCTCTTCAGGGTCAACCACATCCTTTGCCTAGAATGATGTCATTCAGTCCTGTGGTCTCAGCACATATCCCCAAGACATAACTTAACTTCACGACAAGAGCAGCATTGACAGTAGCGGGGCATTGTTTCTTCACATCTTCCTAAGATGCAAATCCAGTCAAATCAATTTAGGACCCACCAAAACCTTTCCTGTTGCCTTCTGAATAAAGTCTAAACTCCTTGATCATGACTTTCCTATCTTACTCCTCCTCTTCCTCCTTTTATTGTCCTTCTTCTTCCTCCTCCTCTTCCTTCTTTTCTTTGAGACAGGCTGGCCTTGAACTACCATGTAGCCCAGGCTGGCCTTGATTTCCTCCTGTCTTATCCTCTTGAGTACTGGAATTATAGGTGCTCACTACCACACCTACGTAATGACTTTTCTATCTTTAAAAAAGGCTTTTCAACATACAGTCTATTTTCTAGCCATGTTGAAATGCTTGATGTTCATGTCTCTGGCTTGCCCCTGCTCTTCCCTCTCCAGGAATTCTTCCCACCCGTAAACTCTTATTTATTCCCCAAAGTGTAGTACAGAGTCCCCTCTATTCTCTACAAATCTGTTCCTAGCCTTCGTCCCTTCATCCCTTCAAAGGGAAAAGCATTTCCTTCTCTCTATATATTTATCTTTGAATCAGAAGAGAATACCTTTCCTCTACTGGTTCAGATCCTGGGGACTGTGAATTATATTGACAAAAGACAGGTTAATGGGAGAAAAGACATATGCTTCTTTATTGATGTTAATATTTTTCTGCACACAGGGGTTTCACAGGAAAGAAGGGAGAGTCCAAAGAAGTAGTTAGATTGGAAGCTTATACATCATTTTAACAAAGAGCCATAAACTGTGGAGAAGTAAGTAGACAAAAGAAAAGGAGTTAAAGCTTTTGGGGGTGGTAAATTGTGGAAGATAAATATATGGAGAAACTAATGGAAAATGCAGGCTATTTTAGTAAGGGTTTTTTCTGCAGACTCATCGTGGTGCCGGCTTTTCATCTTCATGGCTGTAAAACTCCTATGGAGAACAGGATTTATGTCAGCCCTCATTTCTGCTTTTAGTCAGATAAGGAAATCTCTGAGAAGGCTTCTTTCTACATCTGTTGATTTTCAGTTGCTTTCAGCTTGAAATAATCTAATGGCAAAGTGGCATACATATAGGGGTTCCATTTTCTGATCCCTGTGAGCTCTTTAATATAGGTGATGTCATAGTATTTTGATGGTCTTCTCATCTGGTCTGTGAGTCCCTCTGGGTCAGAGATTGTGAATCATTTATCTTTTTACCCAAACCCTTGGGATGTGGATTCTGGTGGCATTGATTTGGGAACTGAACATTGAACATTTAAAAGCTGAGAACAGTTGCTTGGATAAATGCTTTAGAGACTAGTGTTTTCTTGGTATGCTCCCAAGCTCTGGCGAAACTTTCTCCCCAGGTTCGTCAGTGATGGAAGGAGCATGCTCAAGCCAACAGCTGGCTTTGGTTATGCTGTAAAGGCAGAGCATTAGGGAGAAGTTGGGCATGCCAGGTAGAGACCTGAGATTAGGTGAGTGCTGTAGTGGCATCACCATTGCATTTGAGTCCTCACAATTAGATTAAGTGTTTAAGGGCCAGGGATTTAGCTCAGTGGTTCCATTGCCTGACTCGCAAGCACAAGGTCCCAAGTTTGATCCCTGGTACCAAAAAAAAAAAATAAAAAAAAAAAAAAAATAGATTAAGTGTTTAGGTCTTAGACTAGACTTATATTCTGGCAGTATGAGACTGAAAAACTGTAGAAGCTTCCCCTACTGAGAAACAACTAGATTATAAATAAAATATACTGTTTGATGAATCTCTGAGCTTGAAGGATGAAAGAAACAACCCCTCTCATGACTCCCCAAAGGAGCAACCTGTGAGCCAACCCTAGGGAGGAAGCTAGCAGGAAAAGTGCTTTTTTCTGGGAGCAGATGCCAAGAGCAGCTTCTTGATCTGTGAGTAGTTACCAAGCTGAGGATCAGCAGCAAGAGGACAGCGGCCTGGAGACTTGGCCTTTGCTCATCAAGGCACTGTTGGTTGGGTAAAACACACAGATTTAGGGCAGTACAGAGGCAGATGTTGGAATCCACATGGACCCTGACCTTGGGAAGAGATACAATACAAGTGATTGAAATATACGATGGATGATTGTTTAAATTAAACAAATTTTGGAGGTGAAAGGAGTGAAGGGCACACAGGTAATGGGGAAAAAATAAGAACATCATGTACAGGTACAAGCACCCAATGATAAATGTAAATGTACTGTATACCTAAAATGTACCAATAAAAGAATTTAAGGAAAAAATTAAACATAGTTTATTACAGTAAAAGACACATTGTCATGAATCCTCCTCAAAAATCACGCCCTCTTTGAACACAATTACCAATCACCCCTGCCACTTTCTGAAGCAGCTCTAGAAACAAGATGCTGTGTTCTCATCCACTTCATTCACGGCATCTGGCACCATGCCACTTTTGGCTCTTCCCCAAAGTCAAAATGACCACAAAGGTAAATATTTGAATCGATTCAGGACATCAAGGCAGCACCTAAAGATTCTCACAAAAGAAGACTCGCAGAATTACTTGGGAAGTGGCAAGAAGGATGGGATAAGTGTTTGGTGTGAGGGGAAAGATTTTCAGGCGGATTAATGGCAAAGTGATTTACTATAATAATTTAAAAAATTAAACATTCACGGTAGTCTTTGATCACACCTCACAGCAGACATGGTGTGGCTGAACTTCGGCTCCAGCCTGGGTCTGCTCTCAGTGTTCATGCCTGAGGATGTGCGTCCCATGCAGCATGGCTAGAGCGCTGCAGACCAAGCTTTGTGGTTGAGTGGGATTAATTTCCATAAGCACTGGGGTGTGGCTGCTTTCCGCGGAGCTTTGTGGGAGGCCAGGTTTTTTCTAGGAGGCCAACCTTTGGGCTATGCATCTTGGACAAGTTAACTTTTCCTTCTCGTACAGGATGGAACTGCAGAGATGAGCAAGCATTGGCGCCATCGGGAATGAACAAGAAGATTCAGAAAAGAACAAGCTCTGCAGAAGAATCCACTGAGCCTAAAGCAATTAAGACAAAAGAAGCCAGATTTCTAACCTGAGGAGATTTCATTTCTCTTTATCATTCAGTCAAATGGTTTAAATTCACTTGTGTAGCCTGCTTCTCCCCTCCCTAAAGGTAACAGCATTGCTAGGTTGCATTGCACAATAACAAGATAACAGAAGCACATTCAGCAGAGCTTGGAGTTGTTGAGTGGATACTGCCTGGCCTCAGAGGTGCCTCCTGCCATATAATTCCAGGGTAGGCGCTGTAGTTCATGTGAGCCTACTAGACATGTAGTTGGGTGCTGGGCATCCCAGGGAAAGACATCTGATGCCTGAAGGCAGCTGGCTGCAACTGCCTCCATCCCAGCCATACGCAGAGGTGTGCAGACTCTTGCTCAGTGTGCCTTGGAACGGAGTCTGCTCAGGAAGAGCCTGTGCCCTGGCTTCTTTTACCTTTACACGCCCTCTTTGTTCCTCCCCTTTCAGCTCCAACTTGCCTCAGAGGAGGGAGTTTCCTGCCTTAACAGCAGATTATGGGGAATGTGGGACAAGACTGTGCCAAACGCCTTGCAAACCTTCCAGTCCAGCAAGCACCTGTCATTTTGTACTCTAACTTTTCGGCACATTGCTCTGGACACACTGCGGCATGCTCTTTGCATTTGGAGGCCCCCTAAATGCTGGGGTTAGACACATTAATCTACATTCCTTTTCAACTTAATAAGTTAGAGCATAAACCTATAGATGATAGAGAATCTTGCATTGATTCCCCCTTCATATCATTAATTATACTGATTGAAATGATAATGGAAACAAAGTTAACCCCCTGCTTCTCAAATGCAAGTGATTAAATGCAGCGCACTGCTGTGTGAGCCAAGATGCTGATTATTTCAATCTTTCTGTGGATAGTGCATCAGTATCAACTCCTTACACCTGGAATTGGACCTGCTGATGGTGTCACATGAGATAGCCCTGCCTGGCCCTCCCTCCTTCCCTCCCTCCTGTGCTCCCCACATCCTCTCCTCCGCCTTCTTTGTGGTCCTGGGGATTCAGCCAAGGGTGCTCTACTACCGAAGTACATCCCCAGCCTTTTCTATTATTTTGAGACAGGGTCTCACTGAGTTGTGAGCTGGACTCCAACTTGTGATAGTCTCCTGCCTCAGTCTCCAGTAACCTGGGATTACAGGTGTGCACCACTGTGCCCAGCTCCAAAGGAGCCTGGTTTTCTTTTACAAATTTTGAAGCACAGTTATACTTCCCAGAAATTTAAGCTGTGTTGTATGCCTTTGTCAGGGATTTAATATCTGATATTTACTCCTCAGTATGGAATAAATTTATTACCAAACAAGTTATAATCCAATCTTGCAACCAAATCAAGGTAAACATGCACTTTTTAAACATTTCATGTTTCAATACGCAGAATAAAGAAGGATCTTTGTCCTCCTAAGGAGCAATTTTCAAAAATGAATTGATTTGAATAATATGTCCAGGTAAAACAACAATAACACAAAAGAATAAAAAAAAGAATAATATCAACCAAAAAGAACAACTGCAGCACATCTTGTGAGCGAAGGGAGGCGTAAAGTTACCATGTCTTATTTAAGCAGCAACGAGTTTCTAGAATAAGGAGAAGGGAAACACAGATTCACTCCTCGAGGCAAGAAAATTATCCAGTGACTATGCTTTAGTTCCTCTGACAAAATTGATATTATTTCCCTGTCTGTTTTCCCACTTGTTCCTGGCCAATACTGTAATTAAAAGTCCTTGGTCCGGGGATTTAGCTCAGTGGTGCCACAGCCTGCCTTGTAAGCATACGGTCCTAAGTTCGATCCCCAGTACCAAAAAAAAAATCCTTTCTCCAAGGTGCTCAAAGCACTTTAGAGACATGGAGACATGGTCTGATTAATCCTCTTCACATCCCTTGCTGTCTGCAGGCTCCAGGCCTTGCCTGTCCAAGAGCACCAGGAAACATAGCTTGGTGGGTGGTGGCTCTTCAGGGCTGTCGCCACCAGCCTCCCTTTCCCAGAGCCATCCAGGGCAGCTCCTGTATGAATAAGCTGCATGTTCCTTCTTCTGCAGAGTGCTCTGTGGCCCAGTTATGGCTGGAGAGCAGCCTGCAGATGGGGAGAGGCTGGTTCTAGAGATCCTGGCCAGGTCATTCTCCTACAAGGGTTTGTTTCAGCCTTTGATGTTGTTGTTCCATGAACTCCCCCAGGGAGCTTTCTCTGCATCTTTTCTGCTCTTATCTTTTGGGAGGCGGGGCACTGTTTCCGCACTGCTGAATTGCCCCAGTTATGGGTTCCGTCTCCTGATCCAGACAACGTGAAGCCCTCCTTGGCCATTTCTCCCTGGACAATGGCTTTTAGCATTATCCACTGACTGGAGCTGTGGATGTGTTTTCTGTCCTGGTGCCACTTAGGGCCCCACAATGCTGTCTGTCGGTACAAAGTGTAGCACCAAGAGGATTTTGGATAAATCTCATAGGTAGAAGTTTAGTTACTCTTCTCCAAGATACCCTTCATTTTCCCACCTGCTGCCTTTTCTTCACCTGTGTGGTCACCTGAGGTCTCTGAAGTAAGACTTTGGGAAATGCTTCCATCAAAGAGGTGCGGAGCCAGTGCTTCTAATAATCTTTAAGAATACTCCAATTTCGTTATTCATCACACCATTTGAGGGTCATTTACTAATAATGGTCACTTCGATGCACTCAGCATGATCTTTAAAATACTATTGTGCAGAAGAGATGATGGTAAACATTAGATGCAGGCTGCATCATGAAAAGAAGCTCAGACAGGTTCTACATATTTTTCAGCAGCACAGAGGCCAAATTCAGATTGTTTTCCTTACAATATCAAGTTTCCTTCCTCTCTCAGCTGTCACTCTCCATTCTTTTTCCATCACCACCTGCCACTTATTCTGATTATATATGTTCTGTCTTTTTGGTGCCACACTTTGTGCCAGGGCCTAGATACACAAAGATAGATGAGACAATATTCTAACTGAACTCTTCCTAAAAAAAGGTATTTTATATGGAAAGGGTCATGTAAGGGTTAGTGCAGTATTGTGTGACGGAGACTCTAACTAGATGATACCTTCAAGGTCAAAAGAATTCTTCAACCGGAAGGGAACAGCATATGCCAAGATACTAAGACAGGGGCCAAGATGCAGAGTTAGGAACTTGAAGTGTTTCGGTTTGTCAGGAGTGGGTTGGGAAGCAACAGAAGAGAGAGGTGGGAGGCCACAGGGTCCGTGTCTTAAAGCCTTCCGCGTCTTTCTGGGGAGCTTAGACTCTAGGTCATCAAAAGTCACTGAAATTCTGAGTACAGGAAAGACAGATGATCAGAGCTCCTGATTTTATCCGGATCCTTCTGCATTTTCTTTGACCTCATCAAATTGGCAAACATAAAGGAGGATGAATAGGCTTCATATTGGAAAGAGTGCACTGATGTGGAAATTCTCACAAAATGTCAGCAAAAATAAATTGATAAAAGCTCGCTGGAAAGAAATTTGACAATGGGTATTAGGAGCCTTAAAAATACTCATTCTACTTGACTTAGCAGTTCTGCCGCTGCTATATTTATGGAAATGATCTCAAATAAAATAAATGTTCTAGAGCAAAGTTATTATTTGAGTGATTGTTTAATAACGAGCCACTGGAAATAACCTAAAACGTTCATTCATGAGGTAATAATAGTTACGAAAATAATGCGCTCAACTGTTTATAAGGAAGCCATGAAAAATTTAAAATAAAGTGATGTAATAGCAGTTTGCACAGTACTTTGCTGCCCAAGATCTAGTCACATTGGATTTGATGAAAGAGCTTCACTCTCTGCCTGATTCCGATGTTGGAATCTGTGCTCCAGGTTTAACCTCATCTACTCTGGTTTTGGAGTCTGGCTCAGGGGAGATTGAGTTATGTCAGCCAACCCATTCCCAGTGAATCTCAGGAGTTATTCTGGAAAAGCTAGGACAAAGACGTACCTATTTTCTTGTAGGGTCTGGACATGCTTGTGGTAATTTGTTATGCTAACAGCTGAAGCCTAATACAAACAGGAAGGCTGAAGCAGTACTTAACCAGACCCTAAAAAGGGCAAGATTTTATTACAGAGTTAATCAAAATTTGAAAGAATATGATGAGACTTCAGTACTTTGATACACTCAGCACGATCTTTAAAATAGTACTGTGTGGAAGAGAGGATGGTAAACATTAGACTAGATTGCCTGCTTTTTGAAGAAATGTTAGCTCAGCACTTCATTTATGAATTAAAGGAGGTGAACAGGGAAAAGATTACTTATTTGGACAAATTCTCCTCCTACCCCCAAAGTAGTTCTACCATGTAATACATAACATCAGGATGCTGGGCAAAAATTAAACAAGGCCCCAAAGACTCAAAGTTAATCCACCATCAGGCTCCAGAGTACTTTTTGTTAATTAAGTGGAAAAAGTCACTTTCCCTTGAAACCTGCTAAGCTTCAGTGACCAAAGCTCCAGGACTTGCGACATACAAAATGTAGGCAACAACAAGCAGCATGAATTTGCTGATTTGACCTATGTAGCCGTGAGCAAAGTCTCTCAAAGTTACTTCTCCTAATAATGCAGATTGATTTCACAACCTGAGTTACCCTGGTTCATGATAAAGTGATGAACTGACAAACCCAACCTGGTAAGAAGTGAGTAGGCTAGAAGATTTCTTTCCCTTCACTATGGATTTCAACCTATAATTACCTGAGAATATTTCAAGACACATTTGGCCATTTGGAGAAATTAAGGTTTAAGATGACTGGTGGCTTTCGAGGTCAATGCTGTGCTCTGCAAAACACAATAAAAGCTTGTAGGAGGCTGAAGGCTGTATGAGAAAATGAAGTATTGATTGAGAAGTAGATATGATGTTGTGCAATGTAGTCATTAGACTCAATTCGGTGCTGTTAATTTGCAGTCTCGCACTTTGTCAGGAGATTACGCCAGTTAGCCATACAGTATTGAAGTCCGGGGAGCTTTCGCACGCTGGCTCATGATGACTGCCTCCTGCTCACCCAGGGAAGACTACTTTGCCCAATCGATGTGCTTTTATTGAACTCAGGTTTGTGTAATCTCTTAGCTCAAATACGAGATCTTCTAGGAGTCTGTGACCTTTGGTAAAGTCCACTTTCCCCCTCAGTGTGCTCTTCCTATCTGAAATTGAGGAATCTTCAATTTAATCACCCCCAATTTTCAGTTCCCATGAATTATAATGGGACTTTGGAAATGAGGGGAGGAAATTTGTCTTTTTGCTTGTAGCACTTCTGTCTATCCTAAAGCCACTTAGGGCAATGCCACTGCCACTGGAGTTGGAATAGACCAGATCCTTGATGGTGGGAAGAGGGTGGAGGGCACCTGGATCTCAGAACAACAGATGGAAAAAAATTCCCCAGAAAGTGTTAGATTAGGAAAGGGCCTTAGCTACTTAGTGGCCTAGCTGGGAAAGCAATTTGGGTGTCCTCACTCTGAATCTAGTTTATTTCATTGTGAATTTTACCTGCACATTACCCTGGCTGTGGGCAGGGTGAGTATATGAGCCAACAGTCCCTTTAGGAACATTTGCATTTATTTTATTTTTTTCCAGTACCAGGCATTGAACTCAGGACCTTGCACTTGCTCTAATCTGGCCTGAACATTTACATTTATAAACATTCAAGCTTAGGTTAGATAGCTTTCCTCCTCAAATGTCATATGCAGCTAAAGTATAGAAAACCTTGTAGATAGTTTTATAGCTTTTTCTAATAACTATTTTACAGAGGGAAATTTTTATGAGGTGTGATGGAAAAATACAGTGACTACTTCAATTAAAAAATGCTACAGTAAAAGACACATTGTCCTTAATCCCCCTCAAAGTATTTTTTTGCTTCAAACAGTTATTCCTTCATTCTTGCCACTTTATTATTTTTTTCTTTTTCTTGCCCCTTTCTGAAGCAATTCTGGAAGTCATTTTTCCTGAGTGTCATTAGTTGTACTGTCATAACTACCTCAGTGTCCTGAATCCATTCAAAATGTTTGCCTTTTGTGGTCATTTTGACTTGGGGAAGAGTCAGAATTCGCAGGGTGCCAGATCCAGTGATAAGGTGGATGAGGACACAGTGTAATGTTTTTATGAGCCTGCTTCCATCAAATGGCACTAGGCAGAGGCATTCACTGATCACATTCATTTGATGGCATGCTGTATAGACACTCAAAAAAGAGGACTGTAGAACTGATTCAGAAAGTGGCAGGAATGATGGGGCAAGTGTGTTCAAAGTGAGGGGGAGTATATGGAGGGAGATTAATGACAATGTGTCTCTTCCCTTAATCCATTTTTTTTTTTGGTACCGGGATCGAACTTGGGTCCTTGCACTTGCGCAGTAGGCGGCGAAAACACTGAGCCAAATCCCCAGCCCCATAATCCATTTTTAAAATTTAAACATTTCCCATATATTCTGATCACAGTCCTTGTAATTTTCTCCATTTCACTGATGACAGCATTGAGACCTAGAAAAATCCAAGAGGTTTGTCTCTAACAGCACAATTATTTGTACTAGACAGATAAGGCCTTAGTCACTTTCTCATCTCTGGGACAGAATATTTGATACCCAATTTAAAGAAGAGGACGTTTATTTTGACTCACAGTTTAGTCCCCAGTGGGTCAGCTCCAAGCAGAGTGGCATGACAAAGAGGCATCGTGGAGCACAGCTGCTCACATCCTGGTAGCCCTGAAGGAGAGGGAAAGGGAGAGGGAGAGGGAGAGGTAGAGAGAGAGAGAGAGAGAGAGAGAAGGGAGGAACCAGGGGCAGGACTACACTCTCTGGGTCATGCTCCTAGTGACCTGTCCTCAAGGAAGCTCTACCTCCTAGCAGTGCATTCAACTCTAGCAACCCCCACGATCCAATCCCTCCTCAGGTCCCACTTCTGAACACACGAAGCTTTTGGGGACATTCTAGATCTAACCCTTAACAGGCTGCTACTGGAGCCTGGGTCTTCATACTCTTCATTCTGTGCTCTTGCAGCCTCCACGGCCGACTCTCCAATTAGTCTCCCTGTAAAACCGAGGCACATACCACTTCTCTAGCTTCGTTACCTCCTTCCTTCAAGCCATGGGCTCCGGAGAGGGCTCCTGTGTATGTACTCCGTGCTCTGACTTACAGGCCAGGTTTAGAATCAAGGAGAGACTTCCGTGTTATTTCTGACTTCTCTGGGCATGGCAAACACTGTGTTGATCGCTTTCCTCAATCCGTTTCATGACCTCTAACACGAACGTGACAGGTAATACAGGAGTCACTTATCAGTCTCTGAATCTACATTTGATGCTGTTCCCCAGCTGGAACCTGTGACCACATCCAGCCTCCACCATGGGCAGAGCCCCCATACCTCAGGGACTGCCCCTTCTCCAGCCAGCCGCTGTAGCTGTAACTCACTCCTTTTTCCCAAATAAAATCACTCTGGATGACAAGCACTTTCGATGTTGAGCTTTTTTTTTTTTTTTGAAGCGACTGCAATTTATCTTTTCCAATCAAACTGGGAACAATTTGTGCTTTCTTACCATTCCAGAGCTGCCATAAATTGGGGTAATAGATTTTTCAGCGCCTAGTGAGATAATTGTGTTGGGGAGAAGATTAAAGAGAGTGCTGGGAAATGGGGCCGTGGGGCCTCTCATCCCCCGGTTCCGCGCTGCTTCCCAGGCGACCCAGAAAGCAGGGCTGAAGGAAGCAGCTTTAAGCTCCTTATGCTAAATTAGTTTGGAGGTGCTTGTGGGCAAAGTCTGCCAATGGAACTCTGTTTTGACAGTGGGAATATTTATAATGAAACATAATGAAGTAAAATTTAAGTCCCAAATTGCCCAGACATGGAAGCACTAAAAGTGCAATTCTGGTTACAGTGACATCTCCAATTACTAAAATGCGAAGTAATTCTCTTTAGAAAATGACTTCACTTGGAGGAAATGAATTCTGGCTAAGGGTTATGACACACACACACCAGGGGCTTCAAATCCTCTGTCTGGTGTTAATGCTGGTAGCAAACAGGGAAATCAGGCGTCCCTTGTCTGTTTCCTCCTCTAGAAGCAACAACACTTACCAATGAGCTGTGTGCTGGGGCCGACATGACAACCACACAGCAGGAAGCACTGAGTGCAGATGGTGAATCTTTGCAGCAGAAGCAGCAACTAATTGGACACAATTCAAAGCCCCACAACTATCAGCCTTATGTGGGCAACATTCAGGCTTTCCAGAAAGATCCTTGCTGCCATTGATTCTCAAGAGCAAAGAGAATTGCTTACACAAACTGCTGGTTACTTTGATCCTTAGTGAAATAATTCATTTGCCTATTCTTTATTCAGCAAATGTTGATTGAGTATTGACTATGGAGTAGGTGCTGTATCTTGGTCCTGAGGATACAGCAATTGTGAGTATGACTGATGGGCTATTCATTTCCCAATAGCACACTGAAGTAATATATAATCGATTCTTTGGGGAGTGAGGATGGGCTGGGATTGGGGATTGAGCCTAGGGGCTTTACATGGACTTATTTCCCTCCCCAGCCCTTTTATATTTAAAAAGATTTTTTAATGTTTTATTTTGAAATAGGGTCTTCATAAGTTACTAAGTTGCCCGCATTGAACACAAATTTGTGACCCGCCTGCCTCTGCTTGCCAGAGTGCTGGAATTACAAGTGTGCACCACCATGCCTGGTTTACAGTCCATTCTTCTTTGAGGTAGTCATGTTTTATAAGGGGCTGCAAATGCTGAGCTAACCAACACCATACCATTGCTACCAGGAGCCATGCAGGGTTAGGTTCCCGTAAGCCTCTGATCATAACATTTTCACCCACTGACCAATACACACCTTACTGTATTTCTGCTGAAAGACGTTTTATTCAATAGATGCTTTTGATTCATTAGCATTGAACTCATTGCCTCAGGATTGTACTTCAAGCCTGAATAAAGTTTACCTAACACATTTATGTTCTCTGCAAGGCACATCACAGTCTCCTTGTGCTTAGGGACACTAGATAGCACTTCAGTGCTATGTTTGAGGGCCATTTCAGTAGCCAAGTCACCAAGAAGAAGCACAAAAAATGTGGAAGACAGAGCACTGAATAAACTGTGAAAAAGACTCAGCTACCATGAGAGCTAAAACAGGGAGACAGCACCAGCTTGTTCCACTTCAGCTGGAAACATACCTTGGGTATCTGAAGTTTTCACTGCTTCGCACATGTCTGCAAATGAGAGAGGAGTGTGCTATTGAGCTGGTGAGCTTGCAAATATGGAACCTGTGAATAATGGGGATCACCTGTACATACTTGGCTCTTGACTTCTTAACTCTTTGACTTTCCAGCCACTCAACCTTCTCCTGGAAGTTCTCCCACACTCACCCTGGACATATCCTGCACATTGTAAAGGGGTGGGAAGAGTTCTGTTCAGAAGGTACCTGGCATTGGGATGGGTGGATGGAGACAATTTAGGAGATAAAATGCTGACATCAAGTAGTATGAAGGGAATGAGGAAAGTGGACTGTGAGGTGGGATGATTTGCTTTTCAGGGTGATTTATTAAAGTTGAGGTTGATGAGTTAAATTATTAACATTTTGGCCTACGATGCAGTTTGAAACTCAGGGATGTTTTCTCTTGAATGGTTGTGGTAAAACTAGCTCTTTGATTTTAAAAGCACAGGGTTGAAAGAGTTGAAAATAGAAGAGGAAGTTTGGTTCTGAGAAGTTACCAAAATAGGCAACAACAAAAACATAACAACAAATATGTAATGAGCATCTACTGGATGCTGGGTAACTTAGTAAAAAATGTGAAGTTGCTGCTCTCACTGAGTTTGCACTTCAAGGTCAGCTGAATTCAGGGTCAGTGGGTGTGACTCTAACTGTTACATGTCACCTTGAATGCACTAAGAAACAAACACCTAGGAGATTAGTAAAGCACAGTTTTGAGTGTGTTTGTGGATGATTGACACGTAGGCCATCAAACTGAGGGAATCTGAGTGACACCAACCAATAGGCTTGTAGTCTGGATGGGAATGAAAAGGGAAAGAAAAAGTATTCCTATTTTGGAATAGCTTCAGTCTTTGTCATTGGCTTTGAACACTGGTCTCCATTTTCTTCAGTCTTCTAATGTAGACTTGCACCAGCAACACTGAAGTAAGCTTGTAGGCCTTTGACTTTGGACTGGTACTGCATGCTTGATCCCTCTTGTTCTGCAGCTTCCATGTTCTTGGGATGATGGATTCCGCTGCTACTGGATTCTCTGGCTCTCAGCATACAGAGGGCATTATGGAGTTTTCTCCCTCTGATCTAGCGGTCTCCTCTGTGCTCTCCCAGCCTCCAACACAGCCCTCAGGAGGAACCTACTCTGCTGACAACTTGATTCCAGACCTCCAGCCTCCAGAACCATGAGACAATACATTTCTGTTGTTTGAGCCACCTACTTTGTGGTACTTAGTTATGGCAGCCCTAGGAAATCAATGCTGAGTGGAAGCCTAATAATGGAGCAGGTGGAGGATCACCTTTCTCTATGTCAGGAACCTCCTTTCCAGCAGCTCCAGGGGCTGCTCCATGGGGTAGTGATAAAAATAAAATGTCCTTGGTGGTAGATGTGGGTCTTGACTTGGGCATCGTCCCTGCTAAGTGTCCACTTTATTAACAGCAGGACCAACCATGAGCTCTGAGGTATCCTGGACTGGAAGGCAGGGTGGGGACCGGTGCCTCCAGGTCTTGTTTACTGTATTGTTCCGTTTCCTTCATGGAGTGAGCAACAGCTTTGTCTTCAATGAAATAGATTCTTATTCTGGATTAGTATTTGCTCTGCAACCAAGTTTCTTAAATTCAAATTCTGGCTCCACCACTTATCAATGAAGGGACCTTGGGAAGTTATATCATCTTTTCATGCCTGTGTTTCTCCATTGCAAAATGAGAATAAAAATAGTTTCTAGCTGCATCACTTCCCGGAGGCTACTAGTAAATTACCATAATTTAGTGACTTAACACTTGAGGAATTTATTTCTCACATGGTGGAGACCTGAAATCAGAAATGATAGTGTTGTTAGGATCGCACTCCTCCAGAGACTCTAGGGAAGAATTTGCTTTTCCCTTTTCCAGTTTCTCGAGGCTGATGGCATCCCCAGACTCAGGCCCACATCTTTTCAGTCTCTGCCTTCTCTTCTTGGTGAGTTAAATCTCACTCTGTCTTATAAAGATTTTGTGATTGCATTTAGGATAACACACAACAATCTCAGCCAAGATCCTTAATTTAATCACATTTACAAAGAGGCTATTTCCCGTTAAGGTAACATTTACAGGTTCCAGAGATCAAAAATGATATTTTGGGGTGAGATGTTTTGGGAGGCCATTGTTTAGCTACTACATCATCTTATACAATCATTGTGAGAATTAAATTAGTTAATTCTTATAAAGCTTGTAGAATAACATGGCTCCTGGTAAGCAAAAAGATTACCAATAGGAAGGTATGACAATGATCTGAGATGAACAAAAGGATGACAATAGCTCTGTCACCGTTGAGTGATTTAGTGGGCTTCTCAATATTCTTTCAGCAGTGCCAGTCTTACTTAAGTAAGACAAAGATCACTTCTGGAACATATATTCACCTGCAATAAATAAGCCTGATTTGTACTGACCATATAGGCACTGTGAGCAATGTCACTCCTGTATATACCATAGGGGTGGAAATTTCCTTTACAGGGTATATGGTAAATACACTTCTAGAATTGCAACCAGTGGGTGACCTCCACTCCTGAGAAATGAGAAAATCATTTTGAGATTGATGTTACCCCAGGGACCAAATATACATAGCTTAAGTGGGAAACAGAATGGTCTCAGTGAAACTCAAAGTCTTTATTCATTGATTAGAAAAGTGCTAATTCATCACACATTTAGCATTTAGGTAAGATATTTTGAATTAATCACTTGGAAAATACATAAAACTATGAAAGTGTTTTATAATCCTTTTAAAATATCTTTCTCCCTGGCATTTAATAAAGTTCCACATTGTAAGTATATTGGCCAGATTTCCCATTGCTGAGACACAACATCCAATACCTTCAATTAAAAATGTTTATTTTAGTTCACAGTTTCAGTGAGTTCAGTCCATGGTTGGCTAGCTCCAAGGCAAAAATGGCATGATGAAAGGGACTGATGAAGGAAGGCTGCTCATGCCATAGTAGCCAGGAAGAAGAGAAAGAATGAACAGAAGATCTGGACATAAGAATATGCCCTTCTAGATTATGTCCCTAGACCCATATCTTCTGAACAGGCCCTACCTCCTAATAGTGCATTCAGTTATGACTCTTTATTGCTCCCATCAATCAATCACCTTCTAAAAGCCCCATTTCTGCATACATGAGATCTTTGGGGACATTTTAGATCTAACCTATAACATTCCCCCCCTGCTTTCCAAAACAATTGTGTCAATCTCGTTATGCAAAATGTAGTTAGTCCATCTCTAAGAGCTGCCAAAGTCTTAACAGTTCCAGCATTGTTGAAAAGTCCAAGTCTAAAGTCTTCTCTGGGAATTAAGAGAAACTCTTATAAAAATGAAGGAAGAAAGTTAAATACTTCAAACATACAAATGCACAGGGTAAAAATTTTCATTCCAAAAGGAAGAAACAGTGAGGGGATGCAGAAGGAATCAGACCAAAGCAAGACTGAAACACAGCAGAGGAAACATTAAATCCCGTAGTTCTATGCACCCAGGGCAGGTAATGGTGAGGTGTGAACTCAAAAGAGCTTGCACAGCTTTGCCCCTATGACCCTGTCTGTCACAGCCCATAAGGCCATTGTCTTTGGCTGCCTGTGGCTTTCCATGGCATACATTCCACATTCCAGAAACTCCAATTACCTGGGATCACCACTGCACTTTTGTCTTCATTCTCACAGCTTCACATATGGCCCTCTCAGGGGTACATTGCTTGGCCTCCTCGGCCTCCTTCTGATATCTGGGTGGAAGTCTCTATGACCCCACAATTATTGCATACTGCATCCTTGAAAAACCAGCAACACATAGTTGATGCTAAGATCTACTCCCAGGATGAGCAGTAGGCAGACTCTCTTGGACCTGCAGGCTGCAGCAGCTGCTGAGTGTCTGGATGGCTGAGAATGGTGAAATAAATCCCAGGAATCAATTCTCTAATGACCCTTCTTGAGAGGGGTACCTTGAGGTTCTCTTCTCAGTGCAGTCTTTTAAAGGTTATACTTTTACATTCTTGAGCCTTGAAGGATGAGGTCTAGTCAGTTCTTGAGATGACTTTAAGCTATCTTTCCTATAGTCCTGATGCAATACTGTTGACCTTTTTAGCAACCATGCTAACGTTTGCCCCAACTTTGTAGGCTCTTCAGTTCTGGCAAAACTGGAAACTTTTTATCTTTTGTGCTTGATTCTTCCTGTAGAGCAGACAGCAGTACTCATGCTACAGCCTGAATACTGGGCTTCCTTGAAATATTCTCCAGCAGGTCAGTTAGTCCATCACCCTTAATGTCAGTCTCCTGCAGTCTAAGGACATAAGCAAAATGAGACAGACTTTCTGTGAATGTAACACACATGGCCTCTAGTCCAACTCCTTATGGAGTACTTATTCCTAATTAAAACTGTTTGAGCTTAGCCTTTACTGTCAGCTTTCTGTCATGATGTTCGTTTTCTGAGCTCCTCTTAGAATCACCCATCAAGCTCTTTTTACAGCATTGCAGGACTTCTCTATCCAGCTTTTCCAAACTCCTCTTGTAAACAAGTTCTATAGGCCTCTGAACTACACAATGAGTTACAGTCACAACAACAACCCATGACTCTTACCAAAACCCTGTATTATTCAGCTTTCCTGTCACTGAGACACAACAACTAACACTTACAACTTAAAGGAGGAGTTTAATTTGGCTCACAGTTTTAGTGGGCAGAGTCCATGGCCAGCAGACTCCAAGGCAGAAATGGCATGGTGAAAGGGCCTGGTGGAGGAAAGCTGTGTATGGTATGGTGTCCAAGAAGCAGAGAATGAAAGGGGTGCCAGGGATAATACATTCTTTTGGATTGTATCCCCGAGACACACCTCTTCTGATCAGGCTTCATCTCCTAATAGCACATTGAACTACAATATGAACTTAGCAGTGACCCCATGATCCAATCACTTTCCAAAAGCTCCACCCCCGAATACATGAGACTTTTGGGGGCACAGTTTAGATCCAAACTATAACAGCAAGTAAAAAAATAATGTTAGGCAAATTGAAAAAAAAGTGAAGCTGAAAGAGAGAATGTACCACATTGTGGGTTTCTGAAAAGACAGATGGCATATGCCTCTGAGGCCCTGCTTTTATCTCAATAATCCGTTTTTTAAAAAATAACTGAAACCAAGGTAGTTTTGTCTATCTGAGAAGTGCTGTAGGGACATGCACCTTGCTTTGCAACATATTCAGTGTTGAGAAGAATTTTATCCATTCATTTGGTACATAAAAGATTATTTTGGTTATACTTTTTATTCTTGATAACACACTCAATTTTTTAAAGGAGTGAATCATACTTTTGCCTCAGCATTTGAAAATTTTCTTCTCATGTATATTGAAAACTGAGCACTATTCTGATGATTTGTAATATAAACCCTTATCCTGCACATGACGTGTAAAGGAATATAGTGAAAGCTAAATACTCTTGTAAGGCAATTTCTTTATTATTGCTCCATATATTTTAAAAACACGACATCAAATTGAAATGAAATAATAATACATAGTTTTTCTTATATTTAACACCTGGTTTTCACAAGAAACTCTATACTATCATTTCTATTAATACGTATATTATTTGCATACATATATTTCAATGGCCATGATGGCATTTGCAGAGGGTGACTTGGGTGGACTATTTGTGACCGAATCTGAGTTTCTTGGTAATAGCCCTTGTCACCATGTTAGTGTGAAGGGATTACATGTCCTAAGGAAAATAGCCAAGCTAGGACCTCCACAGATTTCTTTGGGGGACATGAATAATTCCCCAAAAGTCTGTCACTTCTTTAGAAATCTCCTCCCACCAGGCCTTCAGAAAATGACCTAGACTGAATTTTCATCCCAATGTAGCAGGTTGTACAAGTCATATTCAGTTTAATTTTCCAAAGGAAAATATTTCCTACACTTTGAATGTTTTAATGCAAATTCATACTAGCCTTCTAGTGAAGTAAGTAACCATTTCAACTTTATTTCTTTGGAGTTTTTGTAATTCTAGAATATATATCATTTATTATATCACATTTTATTCTTAGTATTTTTGGTGGGGAAATGATTTAGCTTTTAATCTTCCATATAAGTTTGCTGATTTTCTTAAGAGTAAATTTTTAGTTCAGTGGCAGCTTTTATTTTTAAATTGTGGTAAAATACATACAACATAAATTTAACATTTTAATCATTCTGAAGTTTGAAATCTAGTGGCATTAAGTATACATAGTGTTGTGCAACCATCAGTAATATCCCTTTTCAGAACTTTTATAAACTTTCCTAAATTGAAGCTCTGTACTCATTAAACTAATTAAACTCTGCATGTCCCCAAGTCCTAATGACCTCTATCCTACCTTCTGTCTGTATGAATTTACCTATTCTAGGTAACTCATATAAGTGGAATCATAGGATATTTGCTCTTTCATGTTTAGTTTATTTCACTTAGCATGGTCTTTTCCAATTTCATCCGTGCAGTAGAATGTACTATAATTTCAGTCCTTTTTATGACTGAATACTATTCTATTGGTATATGCCATACTTTGGTTATTTATTCTCAATCTATTATATTTTTATTTTGATTCTTTTTGAGGTTATGAGTCCTTGGTGAAAAGAAGTAATCTATACTTTTTCTTTGTAGTCCCAGAAACTAGCTCAGCTGAAGGAGAGGACAAATGGTCTCTATTGATAATACAGTGACAGGCAAAGAGTTTAGTGCATTCATCACCTAGAGGCACTTGAACTTGACAGTGGCCCTGGATTTATAGTCCTGAAGGATGAAGCTGTCATCTTCAACTGTGTCCTAATAGGATCTGAAAATAAGTGAGTAACCCCATCCCTGCCTGTTCAGGAAAGACCACAGCACACATGTGCTTTCCTTAGTGTAGGGCCATGACTTTGGACAGACAGAAAGGGCCTGATTAGACAGAATCCAGGCAAGGGAGTCTCTGACTTATTGCTTCACAGCAGAAAAAATGTAAGTGCATAAATATATTTTGAAGGCAAATTTAGTTTTGCCTTATCTTGTATTTTGCAATATCCTCCTTTGGTCTGGATAATCAAATGTGGCCTTCAAAGTAGATTCAATATCAAATAGAATTAAATAAAAGTTGAACCTGTCAACTTAATCAAAGATGTCCTAGTAAATGATATGCCTCAGATTTTAAAAACGACTTAGGAAATTTCTACAAGTAGAGAACTAGCTAAACTATGGTGCCATGTTTCAGCAGAAGATATTTATTCCTGTCCTATAGATAAACTGTGCTCTTCCTCTTTTTCTGTCTGGGCTCACATGTACATTTATTTAAAGTTTGACTATAGTCAAATATGGATTTATTAATGCCAGAGGGAGAAAGTCCTAGTGCAGAGGATGGAAATGTGCAAATGGTAAGATTACTGGTAACAATTGTTATTGTAGTACTTTTGGATCTCTGATGTGGCCCTCTTCTAGAATAGGGAGCAACTGACCTGGGGACACGTCTGGGTTATGGAGTGGAGGATCACGGAGCTGATTGTATAGTATAATTTGAGAAGGTCCAGGTAGATAGAGTTGCCAGATTTAGCTAATAAATCTAACACACAGTTAAATGTCAATTTAAGATAAGCACAATAGATAAATTTTTAGTATAAGTGTGTCTCATATGGGGCATGTAATACTTATATCTGAGATTCAAATTTAACTAGGCTTCCTATATTTTGCCTTGCAACACTGTACATAGGGCACCTGATCTAAAAGATCTGGTTTAGATTCATTTCTGTGTGTTTTAATGGGATTTTAAGAAACTTTTTTTTAGAGTTGTTGTTAACACACTGGGTCAAGCTTCCGCCTTCAGGAGAAAATAATGGTTTTGGTGATTCTTAGTTCAGAGTAAGGCATTGTGAGAATAAGGACCTTCCAAAGTGCTAGAAGCAGTTTGGGATGTGGTAGGAAAAGGGGAACATCAGGGACTGGATAACTTCCGGTTTCCATACTAATCTTCTCAAAGCATGGGGAACCCTTCCCATTTTCCATCAAGGGTGAGCAAAAGAGCCTCAGGGACTGGTGATGACGTGGGCAGCTGGTTACCTAGGATGTGCTGATTACTGAAAAAAACGAAGAGTTCTTTTGTGCATGTCTCACATATGGAGTGGGACATGTTCACACTGGTTGCTTATGTGACATGGATGTTTGAGTGGGTTGGACAGCACTGGGAGCTGTCCAAACTACTGGTGGAAGTAACAGGGACTATGCTTGAAGGATAAATGGGATAGTGGTAGGCAGAATAAGGGACTCTGCGTCATATCTCTGAAAATTTTACATGGCAAATTAAGATTGCAGATGGAATTACATTTGCTAAACAGCAGACCTTAAAATAAGAAGATTATTCTGTGCTATCCAAATGGGCTCAAGGTAATCAAAAGGGTCCTTGAAAGAAGATCAGAGAGATGGCAATGGTGGAAAAACTCCAACTGCAGTAGTTGTCTTTGGAGATGGAAGAAGAGGGCCAGGAACCAAGGAATATGAGCAGCTTCCAGAAGGTGGAAGAGGTGAGGGTTTGGATTCTTCCCTAAGACCTTCAGAAAGGAAGGCAACTTTGTCAACACATTGACTTTAGCCCTGTGAGTCCCATGTCAACTTCCTTCCTCCAGGACATTTAGATAATGTGTATTGTTGTAAGCCACGGAGATTGTGGTGATTTGTTACAATGAAAGTAGGAAATGGATAGAAGAACCCAAGTGCAAAAAGAAGAGATGGCCAATGAAACGTTTCTGTGACTACCTGGAGTTGGGCATGGGGCACGCAGAGGTGTCTTAATAGGAAACCTAGTTAAGAGAACTGTCCGGACTCAGAGGGGTAAGAGATTGAGCATGTATTCTCCTCACACAGAACCATCAAGTAGAGGCCAGAGAATGTTTGAGCTGGGACGAATCCTATAAACCATCTAGTCCGGTCATTTCATTTCTCAGATGAGGCACTGAAGACCCTGAGAGATGATAGAATTTCTAAGGCTCACAGATCAAATTAGAGAATGAACCAGGATGAAAATTGGTTTTTTCCTGAAGTTCTGGCTCCTCCTTGTCCCTCAGGCCCCCATCTCTGCCATGGGCTCGCCTTTTTATCTGGACCCACAGCTGGGTGTCCCAAAGACTCTGTCCACCCAGAGTCACCTGCTCAGGGAAGTACCCCGTGGCATCAGGACAGCAGCCAGGGTGCTGGATCCAGACAGACCCGAGTTCAGATTAGGTTTAGTCCCTTGTGTGATATTGTGTGTGCCTTAAACTTGGGCAGTACCTTAAAGGCTCAGCATCCTCTGTGAAAAGGAGAATTAACATAATTTAATAGGAGTCAGTCAGATGATATAGCAAAGCATCCAGCACAGGGTCTAGGATGCAGTCAGTGTCAGAGGAAATGGTGACTGTTGTTGCCTTTAGGGAGGCCTCCCTCGGCCCAGCCTCCTGCTTCTGTGTCTGTCAGGAGCAGCGCCTTTCTGTGCAGTCATCTTGTTCTCACCTCTGCTGTCTTCTTCGTCACACAGACCTGTCATGTGCGATTTACTCAAGTGTCTCCCTGCTCTAGACTAGATGCCAGCCAACAGGAACCTTTTTGTTTGTATTTCCTAATATCAAGAACAGTACCAGCCTCCAAATTTGACCTCCTCAAAATAAAAATAAAAATAATGGCTAGCATACTATGTGCCACTGTTCTATGTACTCCACATATACTAATTCATTTTATCCTCATGGCACATCTGAGACCAATGAACTGATATGATATTCCCATTTTATAGGTGGGAAACTGATTTATTTCTTCCTTCTATAGTTTTCAACTGGATGGAAGGTGTCTTTCTCTCTTGGAAAGAATGATGATTCTGCTACAGAAGTTTCAGGGAGAGATGTGGGTGGTGGCTGCTGACATCAGAGGAGGTAAGTGGTCCCAGGATTAAGTGGTCCTCATCCTGAAGCATGATCAAAAAGATGATGAATGCTTAAAATTTTTATTTTTAAAAAATTTATTACAGCAAAAGACACATTGCCATAATCTCCCTCACAATACTCCTCTTCACTTTGCATACATTTATCCTATCATTCTGGCCACTTCTGAAGCCGTTCTGGGAGACTCCTTTCATGAATGTTTTTAGTTGCTCTCTCACAGCTGTCTTGGTGTCCTGAATCAGTTCGATACATTTACAGCAATTCATGGCAAATCAAAATATTATGATGCGCTGTCACCAATCTTATCCGTCAGAGCTGGCACCATGAGACTTCCAGCTCTTTCCAAAGCCAAAATGACTCTGAAAGTAAATGTTTTGAATTAATTTAAAACATTGAGACAACCAGGACAGTGCAACCAGAATTCAGGAAATAGAGCTTCCAGAAGTGCTTCAGAAAGTGGCAAGAACAATGAGGTAAGTGTGTTTGAAATGAGGGGAGCATTGTGAAGGGGATTTATGGCAATACGTCTTTTACTATAATAAATCTTTAAAAAGTTTACACATTCACTGTAGTTTTTGATTATATAGAGGCTTTTCTTCATTATGTTGTTCCTCAAAAACTGTTAAATGAATTAATAAAAGAACAGCTTAGGGTCGGGGATTTAGCTCAGTAGTTCCACTGCCTGCCTCGCAAGCTGAGGACCTGGGTTCGATCCCCGGTACACCCCCGCCTCCCAAAAAAGAACAGCTTAGCTACTAGATAAAACCAAAACAAACTGATCAACTAAGCAAACAAAAGCAAGTAGCTAGGTGTAGCTTTCTTAATTCTCTGAAAATAGCTTAATCTTCATCAGGACCTCATTCGAAAATAAAGTGCCAGTGTGTGAAATCCCCTATTGTTTACTGTCTGAATTCTGATTGGTCTTTCAAGCATGGCAGACAGGGAATGACGGCTAATTCCTTAGCTGTTGATTTTTTGGGTTTTGCTTTTGGTGGGTAGAGGAAATCCTCAATGAGCGTGGAGAAGGGTGATGCTTGACTTTCAAAGGCTGCCATGGATCATTTTTCAGGGTTTAACATTTGTGCAGTATGTGTGTGCATTATTGTGTGTTTAATTGGAAATTTGCTTTCTTGCTCTGACTTCTATTCTAGCCAAGACTGGATACTCAGTGTACAAACATTCCGGTGAATACATGGGGCCTGCAGGTTGTTGTTGACAGGTCCCAGTAGGGCCTGGGAATAGTTGTTGCCACTGAATTTCCTATCAGACATGCACCATAGCCACCCAAGTAGGCTGGAGAGGTTTGAGCTATAGTTTGATGCAGAATTTGTTTTCAAATGAACTCTGCACTCTTATTGACCTTTTTCTAGAGAGAATGAGATCTTTACAGTTTTGAACATTTCAGAAAACGCTAAAAAGAGGCACCCTGCTTCCCAAGGGTAAAACTAGCTGATACTACCCGGAATCCCTTGAGTTTTCTTGTGGCTGAAATGTCCAAGTCTGATACATAAGGTATTTTTACTTCATCATCCCAGGAGGAGGGGGTGGGATGTTTAAGGTGCTGGACTTGACATCAGATGGGAACTGCTGTGAAATAACCTCACTCTCCTCTCCCTACATAGTTTTGAGCTTCCAGATGCAAGATAGGAGCTGAGGCAGTGAGCGGAGAACTGGCTATCCCCTGAGGCCCCAATCTGCCCGAGAAAGTTGACCTTTAACTGGGAATAATGCACATGATTGAAGTTATTTTCAAAACATCTGTCTACAAGCCTTTGAATGGAGAAAGAGCAACTAGCAAGGGCTCAGAGAAGAATCACACAATTAAAATCTTGGACAAGAGTATTTGGATTAAAGATCTGTAATTATTCCCAAGACCAGAAGAGGAAATAGCTCTATTATGTGGGGTCTTGCACACCACAGAAAATAAATGAGCAAAGAACAACAGTGGATTTTTCTTCAAAGAACCAATGGGTGTTTAACCTTATTACTAAAGAGTCAGAATCAGGAGCAATAATGGGACAGTTTAGATCAAGATTGTTCCTCAAAGACCTCATGTGCTCATAAGTGAGGCTTTTGGAAGGTGATTGAATCATGGGTCCATATAGCTGACTTGCTGTCAAGAGGTGAAATTGGTCAGAAGGGGCAGGTCCCTGGGGGTGTGGCCTGGAAGGGTTTATCTAAATCTCTTTCTGGCTCCTTCACTCTCTGCTTCCTGGCCATCATGATGTGAGCAGGTTTCCTTACTCTTGCCCTTTCCACCATGCTGTTTCTGTCTTTAAGCTTGCCAAGTATGGACTGAAACTTCTAAAACCATGAGCCAAAATAAATCTTTCCTTCTTTAAATTACAGGTGTTGGGTATTTTGTTTCAGCAATGAAGAAAGTAATGAAATAAAAATAAAAATTAAAATAAAAATGAAATTTAAATCAAAAATAAAAATTAAAGAAAAATGTGGAAACATTTCTTTCATATACAACTCTGGTAAAAATTGAAAAGATGTGTGGCTATCCCACAGGCTAGGGTGAGATAAAGGGATATCCTGTCCTCTGTACACTGCAGAGGGTGTGGTTAGAGCCTCAGTTTGCCAGCTTTTAGAGAATAGTCAGAGAGCACCAAAGCTTTAACAAAGAGTCTGCTTAGTTCCAGCATTTCTAGTGACAGGAATGTATCCTCAGGGAAAATCTGGACCTGTGATGTCAGGTATATGTCAGTTGTTCACTGCAGCGATGTTTATCTGAGAGAAATGTTTCAAGAGCTATAAGTAAATTATGATCTATACCAGCATTTGTTTCCTTAAAGAGCTTGGTCAAAAGGGGGCTAACGTTTAGGGTCAAGAGGCAAAACTAAGGATATTGTGTAAGCACTAGTGTGATAATTTAAAATGTAGTGATTTAATCATGTAAAAATCATCTCTAGTTTGTGAGCCATTCAAAACAGGCAGTGGGTTGAATTTGGCTTGTGGGCCTTAGTTTACTAAGTAGTTTATCAATTGATAGTTGGTACAATGTAATACTACAAAGCTTCTGAAAATAATGGCATAGATCGACAGTTATTACCATGGCAAGATATCTGTAATAAATTACCACAGGTGAAAAAGTAGGTTAGGAGGCAGCACCTACAGATTGACTGTGTAAGAATCAATTCATACACAAACACAAAATTTAGAAGCCTACAAACTAAAATATTAACTAATTAACCCTGGGTTGTGGATTAGGATGGTCCTTCTTTTCTTTTAAAAATATGTTTGACTTTTCTGATTTGGGGAAGGCAATGAGTATATGTTTTTTTTTTTTCATTAAGTTTATTGGTACATTTTAGGTATAAAAAAGAGTTACATTGATCATTGGGATCTTGTACCTTTACATGATGCATCTTGGTTCTTATTTTTTCCCCATTTCCCTGCCCTCCCTTCACCCCCTCCACCCTTCCCTATTTACAGAGACTTTGTTTCCATTTTTTCCTTTTCTCATATTTTTTTCTTTTCCCTCCTTTCCTTTCCCCTACCCATCCCATTTCCCCAATGAACATATGTTATCACTTCCATGATTGTAAAAATAATGTAAAACTGTGAAAACTCCACAAATATCTCCAACAACACACACAAAAATAACAAAAGAAAACATTATTCTGTGGAATATTGCTAATTGCTAAATATTACACCTGAATTTGTGAATCAGCATTAAAAAGGATTTAATTTATTTTTCAGATAAGAGATTTAGGATAATACCTGAAGGGGTTATTGGGATTTTGTACCTGAGTCCCAAACTTGAAGGCAGAAAATGGTCTGACAAAATCCTTAATATTCTTTCTAAACATCTAATCATCACCATTGCTTGTGTTAAGTAGAAGTTTTAGAATCTACAATAAAATAAAAATCTTGCTAGGCAACCTCAGTGGAAATGGAAGATATTTTGACACTTCCTGCCATAAAGGAAGTGAAAAAATTGAAACACTTTTTAGTTTTTTTTTGGTATTGGGGATCGAACTTGGGACCTCGTGCTTCCGAGGCAGGCGCTGGAACCACTGAGCTAAATCCCTGGCCCTAAACAGTTTTTAGTTTTAACAGGAGAATGTCGCATATTCGCGGAGATACAGTCAGGTAGCCAGAACCAGACTGTGACTAGGGAACCAAAATTGTCAGAAACACAGGAGGCTATTTAGCTCAAGGCAATAAATAACTTATTTTAAGTCTCAAAAGAATTAGTTGCTCAATGCTTCAAAAATAACCCTGTTGAAAGTATTCTGTACACTTTGTGAGTTTCCATCACTACCACTGGACAAAATTCTCTCTGTGAAGGGATTCTTTGCACTGTCGATTATCCATAGTGATAGCAGCTTGTTTTCTGTAGAAAATGCAGGCGAGCAAGAAGTCCCAGCAAAAATTCTGTTACTTGTTGGACCCGACGAGATAGAACCAACTGGAGACCAATGTAATAGTTCACGCAGGAGTTTATTACCGGCCGGGACCTGAGCTGAGTATCGGACTTGAGCCCCGACTGGGGGGAGACAAACAGGTTTTATACACTTTTGAGGCCAACAGTTTCCAGGCCTCCCATTCGAGAAAACTACCAAAACAAGCAAAAGGTACAGAAGTGGAACGTCCTGCTGTTAGAGCACTTCAAAGTCACAACTCAGTATAGTTCATTTTCTTCTAAGGAGAGGAGATTTCCAAACTTCCTCTTTCTGGGTTCACTAAAGGACAAGCATATGGGTCAAGCAACAATATGGAGTCTGTCATGTTAACTAAGGTCTTTCATTACTGACAAAAGTATACTGAGTGAATATTGGTCTTTACCTTTATCCGATACATTTTTAGTCTGGGAGGGAAATGGACATTTTAATATATTGAGTGAAGTAGTTCTGTTTATGTAGCAAAGCCAAATAATGAAAAAAAGTGATAATAATAAAATTGATTTAAGTTCCTACTAGGCCAGGCACAACACCAAATAACGAGCTGCTAGGAAGCAGGTATTAGCATACTAATTTTTACAGTGTGGAATTAAGTCCAGAGAAACGAAGTAATTCTTTTGAGGTGACACAACTTCTAAACGGTAGAGATGAGACTCAAACACAGACCCATTTTAATTTTGTGCACTTTCCACCATGCCAAATATTCACCAGATAGTACAAATATAAACTATATTGGTGTTATATATTAGTCTGTTCTCTTCAGTGGTCTGCACATATGATTGTGAGTTGATTGCTGCCACAAAACCATCTCTAAGAGGAATACTATGATATTATAAAATCACTTATGAAACTGTTGCACTCAGAGGAACTCAGTCTTGATTACTAAAGTACAGAAGCCACACACATTGCTTCAGTGAGCATTTGCTGCCGTCAGTTCACCTTCCTTTCCCCTTGACATGCTGCAGTTCTTGGTGATGGATAGTTCCTCTCTGTTTCTAACCTTTAATCTCCTTTGTGATGTGTGTCGCAGACTCGAGTCCCAGAGAGGTCATGTGCTTGCATTTTGTGGACCTTTGTCTCTGCTGACATCCCCATGGCTGGCTGATTAATGGATAATTTCTTTGTAGATAATTATGGACTAATGAGAAACAGAGAGCTCTGCACATGCAATTGCATAGTCGGGGGGGAAGAAACACAAAATCAAACAAATGAAACAACTCTCTATTCTTTGCACATAGATCCGAAAGCATTCTAAAACTTAACCTTGAATTTCCTTCAAAATATTATTCCTATTTCCTTAATAGTTTTTTTTTAAAGCTGGGGACAGCATACACTTATTCCATCATACACTGCTCCTTTATTCTCACTTGTTCATTCATTCTGCCATCATTTAGTGAGAGCCTGCTCTACCATAGATGTTTTCCTAGCTACAAAGACATAGAGACAAATGAAAGATTGCCCCTGACCTCTAGGAGCTTTTAGCTTCATTTTTTTTAAAATACAAGGTCTCGCTATGTAGTTCAGGCTGGCCTGGATTCACTACATAGCCCAGGCTGGCCTTGAACTTGCAGATATCCTCCTACTGCAGTCTCCCGAGTGCTGGGATTACAAGTGTGTGCCACCACGCCTGCCCCTGGCTTCATATTTTATAAGCATTAATATGTATATTATGACTACAAGACACTATGATGTGATTAAAAAATGGAAGTTCAAATAATGTTTAAGTATTGCCACAATGATTATGTTTAACACACAACTCTGAAACTCAATAACTCTGAGCAGTAATCACTACACTACAGGTTGGATGGTACATCAGTCAGGTAGGGCTCTCATAATAAAATACTGCCACCGATTGGGGGCTTTAAGAATAAAAATTTGTTTTCTTGCTGTTGTGGAGGTTGGAAGTCCCACACCAAGGTGATGAGTTCTGTTGAGGCTTTCTCCTTGGCTTGTGGGCAGGCTCTGTGTCTTCACGTGGTCTTTCCTCTGTGCAGAGACAGGTCTGTATTTTAATCTTCTCTTCTTTTAAGGACACCAGTCATATTGCATTAGAAGTCATTTACCTCTATGTCAGTTATCTCTTTTAAGGCCTTGTCTCCAATTACAGTCGCAGTGCGCAGTACTAGGGGTTAGGACATATTAATTTTGGTAAAGGAGCGAATTCAGCCTTTGTAGAAGAGGCTTAGTTCATATGTGCTGAGCTCAGTGTCCTTGGCAGGCCTCATGTCTCTTGATCTCTTGTGCTAAATGGGGGATATTCTTTTCATGGCTGAAGTTGGAAACTTCTAGAAGGTGAGCAGTGACACAATATTTCCTAAGGCCTGGGGTCAGAATTTGCATATTATCACTCACTCCCAAATTCCATTGGCTAAAATATTACCTTTAATGGTGCAGGGAATACTTGGCCTCCAGTAATAGGAGGTTCCAAGTTGTAAGGTAAGCCTGTGGACACAGGGAGGGATGAAGAATTGGAAGCAATAATGTACTCTACTCAAAAAGTGAAATGCATTCGTTTAGGCTGGAGTTTTCTCTACTCAAACTAATATTTATTTTGCCTCTAGGTATTTAGCAATGAATACTTTTACTCAGGTTCTAAAGTGTATGCTGTGATCTGAATGCTTGTGCCCCTCAATTCATGTTAAAATGTAATCCCAAATGCAATAGTACTAAGATACAGTAAAAAAAAAAAAAGTGCCACCTATGAAACAGAGTAAGCCCTCAGTAGACTGTGACTATGCTGGTGACTTGACTTTGGACTCCCAAGCCTCTGGAACTGTGAGTTGAGCAATAACCTGGTGTTGCTTATAAGTTACCCCAGTCTAGGGTATTTGGTATAGCAGTTGGAATGGACTAAGATAATGTGCTTGTACAATATTAAAAAAATTTCTTTTTGTAACAACTACATTAACAGTTTTTATGGTTGGGATCTACAATATTCCCCAAAAGGCTTATTGTGTTGAAGGCTGGGTTGCTGGAAGATGTCTTATTGGGAAGTAACCTCATCAATAGATTAATCCATTGATGAGTTCACACCTGAATGGGCTGCTAGGAGGTGGGCCTAGTTGAAAGCAGTGAGTGAAAGGGCTGTGACCTTGGGACTGTATCTTGTCCCCAGCTCTTTCTTCTTAGGTTTGCTCACTGTCTCTCTGCTTCTTACCATGAGACAGGCAGTTTTCTTTTGCTATCTCTTTCTGCTCTGATGTTCTCTTTCACTACAGGCTCAGAAACAATGGCGCCAGCTGGCCATGGACTGAAACCTCTGAAACTGTGAGTCAAAATACACTTTTCCTTCTTTAAATTGCTTGCAACAGAAAGCTGACTAACACGGCAGTCATATTTGTTCAGTAAAATTGACCACCACTAATATGCAGTTACACCCCACATCCCTAAAGAGAGGCTCTGACACTGAGGCTGAGGGCCCGAACTGCTACCTCCTTGCTGTTGCTTCCTATCTACTGATTCTCTCAGAAGATTCCATCTGATGTGTGGGGTTAGAAAAGACCCGTGGGCAGTCACTGTTCTGATGGTGAGAATGTTGCTCGGTGAGTGTCCTCTGGTAAAGGTCAGTGCATTGAGAGCAACGTGATTAGATAATAATGTGGTGTAGGTCATTTAAATACCTTGTAAGCAACCGAAGCAGAAGGAGCGATATGTAACAAGGAAGACTCTCCAGTGCCTTTGCTCAGAGAGAAAATTGGAACGGCACCTCTTGTATACACCTGGTAGGCCACCCTTGGTTTATTACAAACTTCAGCTCAATCAGGTGGCCTGTGCTCCACCAGAGATAAGGAGGAAAGGATTACTAAGTGGGAGATGAATGTCTGTGGAATTCGCTATGAGACAAGAGAGAGGGAAGCAAAGCAAATTGGACCACCTTAGGAAAGGAAAAGAAATTTATGGGAACAAAATAATTATAGCAGCAGAAGCAGAGGAGGGAAAAAATGAAGGCACAGACATGAGCAAAGGCGAGACTAAAATTTCCCAAATTGGCTTTTCTCACCCCTGCAGGCTATGTCTATAATCTCCAGGGTCCATGAATTTCATGAGACTTTACCATTTTTCTATTTTCACTTTATGTGAGGGAATGCTAAAGAAAAATTAATCAAAGAATATGTGGAGCCATCCGAATGACTCTTTTAACTGGATGTTGCTAGGCAATTTGAAGCTGCATTTGACCTTCTGTTTACCATCATATTTGGGTTAAACATAAGCCAAAACCATTCTAGGATACTGGATGAAAAGCAATTCGAGGTACTTCAAATATGTTAAAAGATAGAGTTAAGTAACATCTAACAGGTGGCTGTTCAACAAAAAGACCCAGCATCCTGAAGTACTGGTTGATGTTATTCTGAGCTTGAATGTGTACATAGTCCTTGCAAGAGTTTGATATTAGAATTAAAGTATTAAATGTGAAATTATAATTTAAAAAATAGCATTAAAGTATTTCAGTACTTTGCTTTTAGATATGCTATAATATCATCTGCTCCATCAACAAAATGGATCAGGGTTAAGTTTTAGGATAGAGCTAGAATGGGAAATAACAATGGAGACAGAAGTAAAAGCTTCAGTGATGATCTCTCCTGCTTAAAGTCAAAGGAAGACATCAACAGTAAGGGAAACTGGAAGATATACATATATATTTCTTCAACCAAACCCAGTGTTAGCGATATGGTCTCAGTAAACATCATCAGTCAAGTTAATAATTTTTTAAACTCATATGTTAATTGTAGCTTTATTTGTATTTAGTTTGCAAATTTACTTTGGTTGAAGAATTGCCTAAGCATAAGGAGTTTATATTTAATGAAATGTTTGGGCAAGTTTTAAAAACATTGCAATAAAAATTATTTACAGAGGTAGTTGATAGTTTATTTTGCTCATAGAAATACAGTAGGTCCTTCATGTCTGCAGATTCCACAGCCTAAAATTTAACTAACAATGGGCTGAAAATATTGGGAAAAGATTGTGAAAAGATGTAGACTCTTTTCCTGTTATTATTCTCTAAGTGATACAGTCTAACAATTATTTGTGTAGCATTTACATTGTTTGCTATGTGTTTAACCAGGAGATAATTTGAAGCATACAGGAGCCCGTGGGTATGTTATATGCAAATACCATGTCGTCTTACACAAGGGACTTGAGTATGTTCTGATTTTGGTATTTATAGTAAATGGGGGGTGGGACCATCCCCACCCTATTAGTTACTCTGTACTGACTATAATTTGCTCATAAAGGCGATGAAAGAAGGAGGTGATAGGAAGTAGGTGGTGAAAGAAAGATTTTCTTAAGAAGAAGAAGAAGAAGAAGAAGAAGAAGAAGAAGAAGAAGAAGAAGAAGAAGAAGAAAAAGAAGTCCATCGCTGTAGCAAATTGCCACAAGGTGAGTGTTGTGAGACAAGGCAAATGCATTCTCTTAAGATTTTAGAGCCAGAAGTCCACAGGATATCTCACTGGGCTAAAGTTGAGTTGTCAGGCTGATTCCTTCTGGAAGCTGTGGGGGAACTCTGTTTCCTTTCCTGGCTTGTGACTCTTTCAATCACTCCCACCTCCATGTTCTCTAGTCGCTCCAATTATTCCTTTGACCTTCTTACCTCCCTCTTGAAAAGACCCTGGTGACTACATACAGGGTCACTTCGGATAATGTGGGATAATCTCACCATCTGAAGATCTTTAATTTAATCACATCTGCAAAATCTCCTTCACCATGTAAGGAAGGTAATATTCAGTGCTTCCAGGGCTTAGAATAGCTTTGGGAATCATGATTCAGTTTACCTCAGGGACAGAGTTATATTAAGAATCAGGAGTGTGGAACAGGGCTGGGGCAGGGGCAGCGGGTCATCTGTGGAATTATGTATGCAGTTTGGGATTTACTTACTTGATAGATGAAGCAACACTTAGAGACAGATTCTTTGGAATCAAACATTGAACACAAGGAAAGCCTGGGAGAATGACTCTCTCATGTGCTCTTTTTTTTTTTTTTGAGGTGTTAGGGATTAAACTCAGGTCCTTGCACACAATGAGCAAGTGCTCTACTATTGAGCTATAGCCCCAGTTCCTGAAAATGAAATTTTGGGAGAAAAAAACATAGGGGTATTACGATTTTTTGAAAGACAGAAAAAATGTGGATGTTGGTAATCAGCCATTCTTATAATAACAGCTGGATGTTAGTAATCACCTGTTGTTCACATAATCACAGCCATGGGATCACGGTCCCTATGATTGCTTGATTGAATGAAATTATTAGCTACTAGAAAAGTGCCATAGACCGCAAGTTTGTGTTTCTCCTAAAATTCGTATATCGAGAGGCACATGCCTGTAATTTCATCACTCTGGAAGGCCAAGGCAGGAGGATCATGAGTTCAAGCCCAGCCTAGGTGCCTCAGCAATTTAGTGAGACCATGTTTCAAAAATTTTTTAAAAAGTAATAAAAAGGGATAGGGATGTGTCTCAGTGCAGAGGCCCTAGGTCCAATTTCCAGTATCAAAATAAAAAATGTGTATATTGGAATCTGAAGCCCTAGTATTAGGAGCTGGGGCCTTTGGGAATTTATTAGGCCCTGAGGAGGGGCCCTCATGAACAAGATTAGTACCTTATAGGGGCCAAGAAACCAGAGCTCTCTCCTCCCATCAGGTGAGGCGAGAGCCAGGTGATACCCTTCTGTGAACCAAAGAGCTGAGTCCTCGCCAGACACTGAGCCTACTTTGACAAAGGGCTTTCCAACTCCACAACTATGAGAAATAAATTTCTGTTGGGTATAAGCCATTCATCTATGGCATTTGGTTATAGCAGCCTAAATGAACTAAACAAATAGACTTTAAATAGATATTTAGGGGATGTTCTGGAAACTTTTAGGACTTAGAATACTGTAGCATTAGAAATGGTAGGAACTCTTAGGAGAGGCACAGCGTAGGATAAACTTAGAAGTTTTTGGATGCAATGAGTCATAGTTGGCCTTTTTGTATCCCTCCCGCCCCCATCCCTGCTGCTCAGTGAGTTTTGTTCTCTGGCCTTTCTGGTTGTTCAGCTGACTTGGCTGAACTTTCTGGACAGCAGTGAGTAGTTACACCTTTCAGGAGGCCAAGTTATGGAGCTCTGCTAATAGGTGTAACTTGAATATTTGCATCCAGCTTCACAATCACAGGTGAGGTGGAGTTGCCCAGGCCCTCTTTCACTGTGTATGACAACTCCCAGAGTAAGTGTCCTGCCAGCGCTGCTGACACATCCCTGCGAGCCCTATGTGGCTTCTGGATAGGGCTGGCTTCCCTTGGCTGGTGCCATAGGGTCCCCATGCTTAGACAAGTCCTGCATTGGGTTTCATACTCTGTGGCTGTCATCTCCAAAATCTAAATAATTTTAAACACGGGGACCTGTTTTTTCATTTTGCACTGGGCCACCCAAATTCTATAACTGGTCCTGCAAACAGCTTCATGCAGCATCTCTTCCACTTGCTTCAATGTGGTCAAGCCTCTCTAGATTTTTGAAAACATGGATGTCTCTAAAATCCTGGGGTATTAGCAACAGCAATTACAATAGTCACTATGCATGAAATTACAATGGTCTTCTTACACTAAATCACATTAGGTGCGTAGGTCATGTTTCCCCTTTTCTCTCAAAGTAACCCAATTAGGTCCATGCTATTGCTGTTCAGTCACCTTGGTTGCAAAAAAACTTGCCCAAATTATTACTGAGCTGGTGAGATGGCAGAGCCAAAGATCAGGCAGAAGTCTGTGGCTCCCAAGCTCATGCTTTATCAAAATTAACTATCTTCTCTGACATTCTCTAACAGGCTCTGGGTTTGTAGAAGGGGTACTGGCTTCTGGGATATTTTCATAAGCAAACTCATTTAGGCTTTAGGCATTGCCAGTGGCAGCCAATTCTTACTCATTCTGAAATAGAGAGAAAGATCTGCAGACAATGCTGCAGATCACAGCATTGTTTAAATACCTGTACATAAATATGTGGAAACAGTCTATGTGGCTGGTTAAGGAAACTCATGCACACCTACAAAATATAAATTGTATTATAGAGATTTTAATAACACTGGAAATAAATTTTTAAAATTTTATTTTAATGTAATACAAGTAGATATTAATAAAGAAAGTATAAAAAACACTCCTCTTACTTCTGTGGAAAAACAAAATTTCCGAACAAAATAGTAACAATAGTTAATACACCATGTATCATTATCTTCAAGATATTAGAGTACAAGTAATAGACAGAAAAGGCTCTCTTACAAAGAAGGAACAGATAAAAGCACAAAACTTTTTCTTAAATGAACTAAGATAAACTAGTAATACAAATGAAAGAAATAAACATATATGTTAAAATATTTTTGAAACAATAAAATAGATGATTTGGGAAATAATTTGTCCCTCTCCCAACTTCCTATTTATTTATCTTCTATTTTGCTCCCCCTTCTTTATATTTTTATTTTTATTTTCTCATATAAGAGAAACCATTAGATTTTTAATCTTGCCTGTCTGATTATTTCACTTAACTTTATGTTCTCAAGTTGCATCCAGTTGCCTATGACTGCCCAAGTTTATCTTTCTTTATGGTAGAATAGTACTCCATTGTGTATAAATACCGCAGTATAATGTAAATTAATTATGATACAAAATTGTTTACTTGACCACCTGAAAAGAGCATAGAGAATAGACTTAAAGAAACTAAGCAAAAATACTAGTACAGATTTGTCTTAGGGCTAACAGTAATTTTTATTTCATCTTTGTGCTCTTCTATGTTCTCCAGATTTTTTTATAATCCATGCAATTCCATTTATAATTTTAAAAGGTATGTGTAAAAGTATGTTATTTCTCTAATAAATATTTACTAGAAACCTACTATGTGATAGGCATGGTTCTTGACACTGAGTTAAATAAGACAAAATCCTTGCCCTCGATTTGCTTATATTTTATACTTGTTCTCTAAGTAAACTTTCCTATCATTACTTAGGCATCTCTATCAATCTAAGAGCCACTATGGAACTCACAGGGAACCACATTTTTTAAAAAATGAGCCGCTAAGTCTATCTTGTTCTTGTAAAATTTTTCATCAGATAGGCCCAGTTTATTGAGATGATTTGCAAAGTATTAGGTAGGTGTCTCTTTCAGCTGTGAGTCATATGTAATCATTCAATCATATGTTCTCTGGCTTCTTTCAGGCCAGCACTAGAGACACTGATGGGACAGATTCAGACATGGAGCTCCAAGGTCTCTGATACTTGAATTAACTTGGTATGGTTGTTTGAACAGTGAGTTCACCTCTTCTATACATCTTTTAGGGAGTCGTGGGGGATTTCTCTGAAAGTCTTATTAACAGGAAGATGTATTTGTAGGATTCTCCCATTAAACCAGCTTAACAGTGCTATCATGGAAGGAGAAGAGGTCAACCCTGTGTATCTTGTTCTTACCCATCACTTAGGGCCTGCCACCTGTACTCAGAGTGGCTTCTGAGTACCTACACACCATCTGCTAAGTAATTCCCTATAGCATTTCCCTGGTGAATAATATCAAGTTCATGCGGCTATGGGTTGGGAATTTGCTTTTCTATAAATCAGAACAATATTTTCCCATAGTAACATTCTTGCTGGGCTGAATGGCCAACCTCAAATAACTTGATAGGTGGTCTTGGAGACGGAAAATAGTCTCTAATCCTGAGCAGCCTGAAGACCACAGACGTGTGCTGGCCTTTCCTCTGTGGTCTGAGGCCTTTGGAGAAGGGTGAGCTCTGTTAATTAAACACTTTTCATCTAAAACAAAGCTTACCAGCCCAAGGAGATTTCAGAAGGCTCATAAATGTGAATTTTATTTTGCATTTAAAAAGCTCTGCTTTACGCAACTGACATGCTGGATTGATAGGAGGACTTCTTAAGAACAGGAGAGGGGCTAGTAATTTGCATATTAATTTATGTACCCAAAACGAATGCAGACAGCCATAAAATGCACTTGTAATAATTATACTACCATGGAACTGTGGGCTTTTAATTAAATGGAATGTTTTTATCTTGTGTTTTTCACGTTAACCACGTTGCTATGGATGTCAAGCTGTTCTTGCAAATCAAAGCGTTAGAGATGCCTGATCCTGGGCTTTCATCACACTGGCCCACTGTGGCCCACATTCTGGGAGTGTGGCAGCTGGGTCTCGGTGCCCTGGGCCAGCTTGGGGCCTCTCTGCTTTATACATGCCTTAAAAGGGGGCAGTAGAGACCCAGTCACACTGGCCCAGGACAGACACGACAACTCCTGGCTTTGGAAATAAGAAAGGAGTGAAGCGTGCAACCTGTGAGCCTGTTAAATAAATCAGAAACTGAAACCCTGGGTGTTCTTCCTGAGATGTGGTTGCTTTATTTGTTGGTGCTGGTTATTTTGATCTTTGTCTACATGGTGGGCATATCAGTGCTCGAGACAGGAATGGCGTTATTTGAATGATCACTTTCACACTTCTCCATGCTCTCCCAGTCACCTCACTTCCCCCTTCAAATAGAGTTGTTAAGTGGGCCCACTTGGGACTGATGCAAATGGTCGCTGCTCTCTTGGTGGTCTCAGCTGGATGCACAAAGCTCCTTTTTTTATTCAGTCTGAGTTCCTTTGTCTTGATCTATTGTCTTCATGGTGACAGTGAGAGGGGTCATGTCCAAGCCAATGTCAACCAGCTGTTTCCAGGAGGGACTCAAGGGCACTCAGATTGGGGTCAGGGGATGTCTTTGTTGACATGAGAGGAGCAGGCACTGTTCACGTGTCCAAGGGAATTACTGGGAAGAGTAACAGCAGATATATGCAAGGCATTATTGGCCATTAGGACTTTTGCTACAACTTGTGCATCCAGGGACTTTTTCCAGTGGCTCCACGCTAAATGAGTCTCTTTTGTGTATACGTCACAAAAATAACTTTAGCAAAAAGAGGTGAGTGGTGGTTATCATAGGGTCACAGGGAGGTAGGTTGAGTTTCAGTGATGTTCACTGCAAAAACTGAAAATTTGTTGGCAAAAACCCAGGGAATGTTCTGCTCATCTCCCGGTCTCTGTTTTCTTCTGTCCTTTGTGGTTTGTGTTCTTTTCTCTTGGCCGACTGGCCTCCTCTGCTGCTCCGCCTCCAGGCAGGCAGAGTAGAGACCACTGAGACCTCCCTAATATGGGTCCAGCCTCAGTATGTGTCTTTCTCTGTCACTCTTTTACTTTCAATTCCAAATTCTCTGGGAAGGGACTTTGGCCCAGCCGAGACCTATTTCTGATCTAATAAGCTGTGGCCTGTGGGTTTGAGAAAAAGGGAGAAAGAGGGTTGGGGAGAAAGAGGGAGGGCAGAGGACAGGGATAGTTAGTCACATCATAGGTGCCCTAATCTCCATACTTCTTCTTCTTTCAGCATTAGTCACTGATTTTGTATAGACATTTTCTTAACACGGCAGAAGGTCATGAAAACCAGGACTATGATGGGGGATTTTAGTTGTATATAACTTTTTAAAGCTACGAGAGCTCTAACTACATGACATGTGCTTCACCAAGGTCTCTTAGAGGAGAGGTGGAGTGACCAGTCTGGTACCCAGAGTTGACATGCTGGGACAACACACAGAGGGTAGTGATTTCTCAGCTGACTCTAAAATCTGTCTGAGATCTGCATCAAGGACGATTCACCTTTCTTCCCCAACCCAAAGAAGGGTTTTGTCTGTGAGGATTATGAAATTATATCCATCATAGATAGTAATTATACCTATCATTTACATCCCTCATAAAGGCAGTCTGATTACAGCTATCATAGACATTTTGAAAGCAGGATGCTATGATTCAGATATGGTTTATTTCCCAGGGTTTATGAGTTAGAGGCTCAGTCCTTAGGGTGGTGTGTTGAGGTGGTGAAACTTTTAAGAAGTGGTTAGGTCATGGGGTACTTCCCTGGGTAGGGATTAAGGTTTTCTTGGGGCTCTAGCTAGTTTCCATAAGAGTGAGTTGTTATAAAAGAGCAAGAGTGGTCCCTCCCCCCATTCTGGGTTCCTTTCCCACCTCTGATGTTTCTTGCATGTGCTCCAGCTGTGATGTCACCATCATGATGTGATGCAGACAGGGCATCTTAACTACTTTCTCGGCACTGGGACAAAATACCTGACAGCTGAAATTTAAGGGAGGAGAGGGTTATTTTGGGTCAGGTTTGCAGTCCATAGTTAGCTCATTCCAGGGCAAAAACAACATGGCAGAAGGGCACAGCAGAGGAAAGCTGCTCACCTCGCAGGGGCCAGGAAGCACAGAGAGAAGGGAGGAGCTGAGGAGGCTGATGCACCTTTCAAGGTCACACCCCAGTCTCCCAATGGTGAGTGAGCTATAGCTCCTCCATGATCCAGTCCCCTCCCCAAAGCCCTGCTTATGAGTGCATATGGCCTCTGCGGAACATTCTCGATTCAGAACGTAGCACGGGACACTTTCCAGAGGTGGCCATGCTGTTTCAATTTTCAGCCTCCAAAATTGGGAGTTCGATAAAATTATTTTCTTCACAAAATGCCCGGACTCAGGTATCTTGTAAGAAATGGACGAATACACAGATTTATCTGTACCCTCTGTACTCTCCTAAGATCTAGTTGCTACTTTGTTCTATTATTTCAACCACTTTCCTCCCTTTTTCCCATCCTAATTCATTGTAATGATGTCTCATGTTCTATGGTTTTGCTGCCATATTTTCTCACAATTCTTACAAGATGGAAACTTATTTCTAAAACTGCAAAATTAAAAGCTGACAAAAGGAAAAGCTTCAACTGTGAAGTTTTAATTGTTTCTATTATGACATGGATTATCATGGAATAACCAAAATATAAATGTCTGTCTAACCTATAAAATAAGAAGCCAAAAAGGTGCTAGGATGCATTAAGGAGCTTGGAGTTATTGCTGCCTCGCCAAGGAAGCACATCAAAGGGGGCTGATTGTGTGTCTTTGTGGAGCACGTTAGGCCACACCCTCTTCTCCATCTGAATTTTTAGTTGGTTGGAAAATAAAATAAAGAGAAAGCCATGGGAAAATTGAGATGTCTCTCTTTGGCGCTGCCTCAGGCTGGGTTGGGGACCTGAAGTGTAGGGGAATGTGTGAGCCCAAGCAGATGTAAGGTCTTCCTTTCTCCTCAGGGGTCCTTTGTAAGGCCTCTGGGAGCATGTCAGGGTCCACAGGTGTCCATACCAACCCAGATAGCTTGTGCCGCTGCTCCAGGTGAGGAGGGCTGGTCCCACCTCCCTCTGCAGAAAATCTTTGACCATTTAGCTGTATACCAAGGAGATTCAAAGCAAAGCAACCAGGTAAGTCTTCCACATGCATAAGGAGGAGGAGTAGGACAGGAGGCCAAGGGGGATTGGGGTTCTGTGTCCTCATAGAAACCAGAAGTGGAAAAATGAGTCTCACAGACTGTGACTGCACAGTGAAATGCCAGGCCTTTGTTTCCTATTTACAGCCAGGCACTCAGGAAGTGGCCAGCAAAAAGTGCAGAAAGGATGGGAAACCTTCACATTCTAGCCCTTGAAAATTGGCAGGGTCCCCATAAAACCCATCGGATCAATAAATACTTAAGTGCTTTAAGCAAATTCAACCCTGAAGAGAATTGGAAAGGATAATAATAATAATGATAATAACAACAATGATAATTTTATTATGGCCATATTCCACATCCTTTCACAACCCTCAAGAATGACAATGATTAAGAGCCAGCCCATCTGTGGGTCCCGAGGTCTATGTGTGTCTGAATGATGGTTGGCCAGTGTCACTGTCACAAGCTGTTGGAAGGAGGCCACAGCTGAGGGCCTGGGTGGGCTCACTCCACACCCTCTCAGCCAGTCTCAAAATCCTCGTTAACCACATATTGGATTGTTGTCCAATGGCTGATACCAGGGCTGCTGATGTTCGGAGATAATTAGCCTTGGCTCTGAGCACCCAAAGCGGTTTCTGTAGTTATCTTGAATAGGAGGAGGATTTGATACAATTAATTGGCATTAATTTGGTGCCTGAAGGTATGATTAAAGACCATTTCGGTTTTTAATGCAGTATTGAAAAGACAAAAAAGCCTTCTCTTTTGTGCACTTCATTGTACCAATTAGGTTTCCTCATTTCTAAACGACACACATGCACATGCACACACACATGCACATGCACGCGCACCCCCCCCCCCCACGTGATACTTCTCTGTCTGTGGCCAAACATCTCTGGTGGATAAATGAGACCATAGATTAAACAACTGGCCACACACAAGACTACCTTTCGAAGTAGTTCTGTTTAGGTTTGGTGTTAGTGCAGAGGAGGGGATGAAGTGGCCAGGTAGCCAGATCACTCATGAAGTGGAGTACTGCCCGAGTGGGTGACTGCATGCAGCTCAGGGAGGGAGGAATTGGCCTGATTGCAGGCTCACCGCAGAAGAGCAAAGACAGAGAGGTTAAATGCAGGCTGGACTCAGCTCACATTGTTGCAGTCACCATTGGTACGGAGCTGCTTCCTTTTTGCTTGGGACTCCAGTCACATATTTGAGAGCTGGGAAGACTTGGGGTTGAGGTCACTGTCCTGCCAATAGAGCACTTTCCTGTCCTACTTCAACTTACTGAGTATGTTTACAGTAGGCTGCTGTGGCCTGAACTGTGTCCCCCGAAAAGATATGTTGAAGTCCAAACCTCCTGTAGCTTGGAATTTGACCTCATTTGGAGGTGGGGTCGTAGCAGATGTCATTCGTTGGAATGAGATGGTCCTGGAGCAGAGTGGTCCCTGATCCAATAAGACTGTATCCTTATAAGAAGATTGCCACAGGAAGAGGAGGACCCAATCAGCGCATAGCAATTCTCATGACCAGGATGGCTTCCTTCAAGGTGCGGACTGTGCTTTGCTCCTTTTGGTACCTCCAGAGCTTGAGATAGGACCCAGCTCAAAGTCATGTTCCAAACTTTTGTTGAAGGAATGAGCTACGATTCTTAGGCGCAAAGCAAAAACAAAGACAGATTCAGTTTTTGCTTCTGTACAAACTATACCTAGACCTCAGTCCCAACTGAAATACAGATTTGAAGGTGAAAATGCACCTATGGGAAGAGGAGGATAAACAGGGCAAAGAGACAGACATGCCAGATGGGAAAATGTGCACTGATACTGAACAATACTAGTAATGCCATATGACTTTTGGTTGTTGCTCTTATTGTAATTCTCCTAACCTTGTTAGAGTCGCAGGATGGCAGTATGCCCAAGTATGAATTATGGGTCTTGTTTTATAGTGAAGACCATGAAAACAAAAGAGAGAAGACATGGAGCCTGCCAGGAGTGCTGTCTTTCTGTGCTGTCCCAGAAAGTCCCAGCTGGGCTGTATCACTCAAAGCTGGGCCTCAGCACACCCCTTTTTCTTTCTTCTGCCTATCTTGTTGCTGGCTTTTCCAAGCCACCTAGTTTTATAGTTACTGGGCCAGTCCATGGCTCTCACTCTTAGAATAGCACAATGCTTACCAATTTGAATTCATTTTCCCCCAAATAGATTAAAAATAAATGTTTGACATAATTTATAAAAATATGTTGATGCTTACATGAAAGAAGTGGATCTTTTATTCCTTCAAAGTTTTTTTTTTATTCATCCATGCATACATTCAACATACTGATAAATGATGGGTGACAGATCTGGAGTTAGGCACTGTGTGTCTAAAAGATTTGTTTTTATGGCAGTGTTTCAGCTCTCCCCTCTACTTGGTTTCCTTCCACCCAGAAACAAGTCTTTGCAACTCAAGTCAATACTTCTCAAACTTTCATGGGAACGACAGAGACTTTTCCCTGCTTGCTTATTAAACATGTAGATTTGCATATTTATTATTCCTAGAGAGTCCAAGTCAGCAGTCTGACATGGGGCCCAGGAATGTGAACTATATTCCATACAGGCAGTCCTGGTTGAAGGAAGCCTCTTTGGGAAATACTTCTCCAGAGTCAGAAGTAAGGTGGCGAAAGTGGCCCTTGCTTAAGCCTTGTTAGCACATTGCTCTCAACATGGTAGTTGAGCAGCCCAAGAAGTACAAGTGTGTTTGGGTGGGGCCTGTGGGTTATGTCCTTGGAGATGGCTTATGGGTATGAGATCCTTCTACTGGGAGCTGCCTTCCCTGACTTTGTTCTACTTGAGAAGTTTTAGGTTCCAATGCTCAGGCCATAAGACTTTCTTTCTTGGCTGGCCTTTGCTGAATGCAGCTCACCAAAATTCAGAATTAAATTGTTTTCTTTCATAACATAATTTGATTTCAGCTTGTGAAAGTATAATCCCATTGCATGGCCCTTTGACTTGGGCTTTACAGCAGCTTCTTACCAGTTAAGACTAACTTGTCAGTGATAAGATTTGAGCCCTACCTGGAAATCCCAGGAAAGGTTTCTCTTTGCTGCTCTGAGAAGCAATCATTTTCACACCCATTATTTCCAGCTTAATTTCAAATGTTTGTTGCTGAGAGAAATGGCCTTTGCTTATGCTGGGAGGCCTTTTGCTGAGATCTGAGACGTCTATGTTTACAGAATGAATATTTTAGCTTGGATGGACAGTTATTTTTATCTCATGCCTATGTTGAAAACTAAATGGGAAATAAATCCACAAAAACTAATATACAACTTCACCACCTATGGGAACTCATTTCAGCATATAAATTTGTTTTCTTTTACCTTCAACATAAAAATCCTTTGTGAGTCTCCCTTGGTAGTATCCAAAATTGCATGCCTGATCTTTTATGCACCAATCACTCCAGAAAATACCCCTGCAATTTCAGTGCTACTGGGAGCAGTTACTGTCCATATCCTATGTAAAGGACTAATGGAGGAAGAGGAATAAATATTATGGCAATTATTGCTATGAGCTTTTATTTTAAGCAGTGCAGTGTAAGATTTCTGTGGAGACACAAGTATGTTGAACTGTATTTTTTATAGACACATCTAAACTGGGCAATAATAGCATATCAATAAACTTCAATTACACTCAAGAAAATACTAAAAGTGAACCTTAAGCGATGCTCAATAAAGTCTACAGGCACATAGAGTTATAGAGAGCAGTGACATCCATCTGGTATTTTTCGGTGACTTCTAGTCAATTACTGCATTTCATCCCGTGTAATCCGCTTTTATCTGCAGTTCCTGCTGGCGCGGTAATTCTCATTGCTACATCTGCGGTTTGCCTGTGAATTTTCCTCCGCTGCGAGTCAGTGTGTCCTTTCCTGCCCCTGGATGCTGCTGAACTGTATTTGTTGAAGATTTAATTGCAGTATGGCATAAAATATGGATTTAGAGACTCATATGAAATAGGTAAAGTGATTGGCAATATTTTTAAAAATGGGCACATTTGAGGTAAAACATTGTATTTCAGTCAAAGTGTGGATTCTGTGAGAACATTGGACTTGGAGTTGCAAAGCTGTTTTCACAGGGTGAAGAGTAAGCAAAGGAAAACAAAAACAAAGGAACAGCATCAACCCTATCTGATGGTGATCTCTTTGGAAGGAGACTTTGTATACATTTTTATATGCAGTGGTACCTCGGTTCATGAGCTTGATTCTTTCTATGATTCTGGTTACAAATCGAGTTGGATGAGAACAGAATCAAATTTCCCTGTAAGGTCAACATTGAACCTAAGCATTGAATTTGATTCATATTATATATGTATATTATATATATATCTTTACATATGTATCTTTTCATGTATATATTTTGCATAAGTGTTTTGTGTATGAATATGAAAATGTACATGTGTGCAAATGTTATATGTATATTTTGTGTGTTTGTATAAATGTTATAAAATCTATTTTACATTTTTGAGAATTGAATGTACTTTTTAAAAGAAAGTATTTCTTTTTTTGTACTGAAGATTGAATCCAGGGTTTCCACATTGAACAGCATCCACAGCTTTTGTTTAATTCTATTTATTTGGAGTCAGGATCTTGCTAAATCACTAAGTAGCCCAGGCTGGGCTTAAACATATGATCTTCCTGTTTCAGCCTCCCAGAGTTCTGGGATGACAGACATGTGTCACTATGCCTGGCTAGGCTTTACTTTTTAAGGTAGTTTTACGTTCACAGAAAAATTGAAAGGGAGGTACTGAGATTTCCCCTGTACAGTACTCTCTGCCACCATCTGCCCCAAGGGCTCCCCGTGTCACCCCAGCCTGGGGTGGACCCTTGCTTACAGTAGGTGAGCTGCACGGAGGGGCTGTTGTCACTGATGTCCACAGTTCACAGTAGGGCTCACTCTTGGGGATGTGTGCTCTTTGGTTTGACACGTGAGTAGTGTCCACCAGTGCTGTATCACGTGGAACTGTGTTAGTGTCCTGAGACTCCTGTATTTACATCATTTCACCCCCCGCCCCAGCCACTGATCTATTTTACTGTCTTCCTAGTTTTGCCTTTTCCAGAGTGTCACACAGTTGGAGTCCTAGAGTATGACGAAGCCTTTTCAGGTTGGCTTCTCTCACTTAGTAATATGCATTTAAGAGGCCTCTGTGCCTTTTCCTGCCTGACATTGGCTGCATTTTTAAAAGAATTAATGAGTGGTAAACTGGAATGGTCTAGTTTGGTTTGTGTGAAGACTTATTTTAATAGAGACTCAGAAAAGGTTGGCACATTGCAATTTCTGCATCTTTATCCTTCTTATTTCTTTGCCTTCAACATAAAAATTCTTTGAATGTTTACTTTTCCTCCCTCTTAATTCCTTCAGTACTCTTCTGTTTATCCATAACTCGTATTCTATTTCTCCCCTTCCCCCTGAAACCCATTTTTAATAGTTGTAGGAAGTGTTTAGTCATTCACTTACGCATTCATACCTCAGGTTGCCAGGCATGGCGGTGCAGAGCGGGAGGTGCAGAGGAGGAGGGGAAGCATTAATCAGGGTCACCTCCCACCGCTGTTCTGTCCTCCTCATGTGTAAACTTTCCCTTGATGTAGACACCACACCTTAGCCTAGTTGGGTTGGGCTTATCACCAAGTCTTCCTGGGTCCCTCCCTGAAGTTCCAGATACCAAACATGACTGACAGAATGTCACATAATGGCCTAATAGATAAATATACACATATGTATGATTGCTTTAACACAAAAATATGAAAAATTGGTATTTATTTGAAATTTTATTTCATTCTACATTATTTTTCTTTATATCGATGCTACAAGTTAACAAAACAATAATAGGACTAATTTGATGTGGCAATTAGTGCTTAATAGTTGGACTAATTAAACAAAAGATATGTATGAGAAAAAATATAACATTTCAAAAATATTTTCCTCTAATATAGCACTTTAACTGTCTTAAAACTCTTTATTGGATCGTAAAACTTTTTAGGTCTATGTATTATTGTATATTCTCAAGATATATAAATGTGAGACTAAAAAAAGAGAATGAAAACACAAAAGGATTAATCCAATAGATATCCCTAATATTAAATGAAAGAATAATAAGAGGTCGCTTTCTGTTCCATGGTACAGGAGGACGTTTTCCCTTTCTCTGTTTCCTTTTCTGGTCTGCCCTCAGCCGTCAGGACCTCCTTCCTGGCTTTGATGTTGTGGCAAAAAGGAAAACAGCCACACATCAACTTTACTCACTAGCAGCTCTCCTCTTATCAGGCCTACAGGACACTAATTCATTGTGTCAACCCAGTGTGCCCACATTGAGTTAAGAATCTTCTCAGCTGAAGCATTTGAGCATGAAATCCTTAGGAGTTGTTCTATGAGGAATGGTAGGTGTTGAGACTTGGAATTAATTTTCATCTCTTTCCCAATGTCCATTCCCTTTCTGTTTACAGGGCCAATCTGCCCTTTCTCAGGGAAAGTGCTTCTAAAGTTCAGAGATGGTTTGGACTTGTTAAATTTCAAACTATAGTCTCCGTAAAGAGGGTGTGAGTCTCAATTGTTTAAACTGGCTACTCTTCCGGTAATTTTTTGTTTGAGCTCTGAAGCAGTGTTATTTGAAAAAGAAAAGTCTGCATTCTTCTGAATGACTTTTAGTTCCAATTTGCACTCAACAGTGTACAATGGAGCCATCAGTAACTTTGTCCCTTTCTAGGTTCCTATGGCTTCTTCCAAGGCTGTCCCACAGTTTTTGAGAAATGCTACACAAATGTCTGCTTATTATAATCCTGTTCTTATTCTTATCCTTGATGTATTTCCATATTAGACCAGGGCCCTCTTCCTGTTCTATTCTTTGGAAATAAGACTTTATGGCAAGATGCCATTTTAGCACCTTTTAAAAAATGGCTGGTACTGATGACAGCAGCTTGTAGGCCATGTTTTAAAAGATGATCTCTTGTAACTTCAGCCAAAGGTCTTACTGTTTCTTGTGTACATTTTGAGTCAACTGAGAAGTGCCAAAAACTTTTATTATGAATGCTTCCACACCACAGCAAAGCAAATCAAACCTCTTTTTAGCTATGTTATGTACATGTGTATAGGACACTTGGCACTAAGACCTTTCCTTTTTCTTCTTTTTGGGTAAAAAGTTTATAGACTAAATGAAACTTGCCCAAATTTACATTTGCACTCTCTCTGGAATATGCAGACAGATGAGCAAAGCCTAGTTAGTATCTGAGCACGATATCAACAGTCTTCTGTTTTATATTTCACTAAAATCTTCATAGGAATCCAGAAGTTGATTTGACACTCTGTTTTTCAAATAAAAGTATCTAAGGTCCAAGTGGACATTTCTGAGTTGCTGTGATTCCACATATCATTTGCTTCACTGTAGAAAATACGATTGCTGAAAAGATCTGACAGAATCAGCTCCACATCCTATGAGGCTGACACAGCTGCCATCAAAATTCTCCATGTGGCTTAACCATGGGCCACTCTGGCTGCAACTCTGAATCAGGATATTGTCCTCTATTTCATAGCTCACACAGGATCCAGGCTTATGTTCATTCCTGTAGTATGCCCAAGCTGATTTAGTCCCTGCAATTATCCAGTGAGCATTGGTGTCTTTTGGGGGGAGGTGAGATAATTTAAGATTGATTTAGAAATACTGGCCTGTTTCATTCTGAGCTAGTGAGATTCAGAAATGGACCACAAGGAGGGATGTTTGTTGACTTCTTACACCCCCACCCCAGCGATGTATCAAAAATGTTCGTAATTTATGGAGAGAGAAGAAATTATATAGGACATGCCACAATCTGGTAAATATTTATGAATATTCTGCTTCTTAATATGAGGGTGTAAAAATAACTACTGATTCCATATTAGCAGTTAATATAAGCTTAGAGAAGAAGACAAGAGACCTGGAGCACTGAAAAAAGAACTCAGCTTCTGCACAGAAATGCTGCTGTTAAATTCTCTCTCCCTCTGTTTTTGACATGCTTGACTCCCTTTGGTTTCATTACTTTTCTAATAAACCCTGAAGCAGTGCTTCCACCGAAGCCAGACACACTCTCACCAGGGACAAAATGATGCGCGGTAAAATGGTTTCTCTATCCTGTGTGGAATGGACAAGCAGCAAGAAAAGCACCCTGTTTGTAATTTTAATTAGAATGAAGAGGCTCCCTGGGCTGGTTAGCTGAGTTAGTGAGGGCCCCTGAAGAGGCTGCATCTGACCCTCCCATGGGCCAGTCAGTTTTGCTTAGATCAGTAGCCACAGCTTGTGTCCAGCTTTGCACAGTCATCTGGAGCACACATCCTTTCTTCATTAAGGAAACAGAAGGCCTGAGGACAGGAGCGTTGCCACTTCCGGCCAAAGGGCTTCACAGCTGATGTCTGCGCATTTTCTAGGGAACCTAGAGAGAACATTACCCAGACTGGATCCCACTCATTGTTTGGGTGGTAACTGACCTGTAGACCTTGACCTTTAGAGCCTCAGCTGTTTTATCAGGGGGTCAGCAGTTAGGATTTATGCTATCACATCTGATAACTCTTGAAATGCCAAGAGCTGCAGAAACCCAAAACAGCACAGTTATCTCTGGTTTCTCTCTGTGGAAATAATCTCTGGTCATGGTAATAGCTTTCAATGAAACTCTGCATTCTGTTTATTTCAGAAAATGATATTTTGGTCTCATTCCAACTCAGTGCGATAAATGAGTGCAGGTGTTCAGAACCTCACTTCTAACAGAAATCCACACTCTCTACTGATTCTCCACTGGAGCCATTCAGACCCAGGGCTCCACAACTGTGCTGTAGCTCCTGGTTCTTGTTTCGCCTCTTTCTGTTGGCCCCACTCCAGCACATTTCTGGGCTTCATCTATTGTGTTTTACGTAATATTTTCTTGAGCATTGTTTCTTCAGCGTAACAGCATTAATATTTGTTATTAAAATTGGTGTTTGTAAATCACTAAGGATACTGTAAAATTTCTGAACTATACTGTGGATATGAAATGAGAAACTCTGCAAGATGGCTGATCTGGTATCTCCAACAAATCCATTTCCAGAGGAAGAGGGATGTGCCCACATAGTTTACCTTCTTTCCACCAAGTCTTTCCTTTCTCTTCTGCTAAAGTTGGTTACTTCCTCTCAAATGGGTCTTCTCCATCAACATATAAACATGCCATTATTTTTCCCATCTTAAAAAAATATTTAACCTGGCCTGATTGAGCTACAGTGGCCTCACCCCGCTGCTCCTCTTTGCAGCAAAATTCTTTCTTGTGTGTTATGTGTGGGCGTGTACCTATTAATATGTTTGTGACACATAATGGATACATTCATCTTGGGGAGTTGGTACCTGGGTTATTGGGTTCTGGAATGCTGGGGACTCCTAGAAGTATTTTCTAGATTCTTTCTGTCCTGAGTAAAGAATTGGTCAAGACAAGTGCAAAAGGTAGCTAGTTTTACATTTATTAGAAGTAGGAAAAGAAACAGGATTGGCAGAGTGAGTGCAGGCCAATTAAATGTAGTGGGGGAAAAAGCATAATCTTTAGGGTGACACTGGAGCACTGTGAAAGAGAACACCAATGGCCAAGAGCTCATTGGCAGCTGTCTTTTGTATCTCCCACCCCTCAGGCTGATGTTAGGTCTAGGCCACCCTATTGGCCTAGTTCTCAGGAGAAGAATTGAAGCTAGAAGTCTCCGATTGGTCGGTTGCAGGTGCAGGGTTTGGGATTGACAGGCCACACCCACTTGGTCAGCCTGTTTTCCATGCCCTAACTCCTGCCTGACATGTACATATGCAGTTTAATCTTTTTTTTTTCCTTTCTTCATCCCCCTCTCTCTCTCAATGTATTGTCTCTAATTGCCTCTAATTTCTCTCTGCTCATTCTCTAGAAAACAATTCCAAACAGGATTTTATTTTTTTTCCTTCTTCTAAAACTATTCTCGTGAAAGATCTTGGTGATATTACAAAACCCAATGGTCAGTCTCTGGCCTTATGCCATATGATCTTTCAACAGAATTTGACATTCGCTTACACAAACCCTGTTTTCCTCTGGCTTTCAGGACATACCTCCACCTGATTTTCCTGCTATTCTCCTGGCTGTTTTCTCCTTCATTGTGTTCCTAGTTTCTCTCCTCTTCCTGACCTCTCTGTGTTCTCTTTCCCAGGGCTCATTCCTTGGTACCCATCTCTTTGCTGTCCACACTGCCTGCTGTGGTCTGTTCATCCAATTTTTGTCCTAGAATACTATCTCCATGCTTACGAGTCCTGAATGTTTATCTCTAACCCTACCAGCTCCTGTAAATCACAGGCCCTTATCTATAGCTTCACACTTGTCATCTCACTTGGGGATATAAAAGATATCTCAAACTCAGTCTTGTTCTGAGCCTGAACCTGTTTTCTTCCCCGTTTCCTAACCTGTGATAACCAGCTCTTCCTTCTCTTTGTAGCAACACAAGGCTTCTGACTATTCAGTTTAAACATCCTAGTGTTATTCTTAACTCTTCTCTTAACTCTTCTGCTTTTTTCATAATCTAGTTTTGCAGCAAACTTTATTTTGAGTCTACCTTCCAAACATATCCATAATTTGTCCACTCTTCATCACCTACTGCCTCTACTTGAATCCAAGCCATCATTCTATTTCACCTGGATTTGTGCCTCAGCATCCTGCTTTTGCTTTTTGCTTCTTTCTGTTAGATTCTCAACCCCACAACCCCGGAGATCCTACTTAAACCCAGATGGTCTCTCTCTTCTCATCAAAACCCTCCAATGGTTCCCAGCTCACTCAATGCAAAAACCAAGGACCTCACTCTGACCTAAGTGACTCCTAGTGATGTACATAGCTCTCACTTCCTCCCAGAATTCACCTTCCAATACCCTCCCTCTCACTCACTGGCTCTTTGTTGTTCTGCAAACACCTGCAGACACTTATTACTGCCCTTACTGCCTTTTCTCAACTTCTAAGGTTGGGAATTCCCTGAGGTTATCATGTTTCCTGCTCTGTGGAATCTCTGTTCTAGGACAACCTAGGACACTGGATAGGTAGGCACTGAAAACTTGTTGAATAAACATATCAATTATTTTTCATATATCTTTAAAGAAGCATGTTAAAAATGTAAAAGTAATTACTTAAAGAATAGAAAAAGTAGATGTAATTTCCAAGTAATTAGAGTAAAAAGAGAATAAAGAATATTTTACCAAAACTGGACAGAAAGAAAAAGGATGAACAATGAATCAAAAACCAAAATAGAACAGCAGAAAGGAAAAACATCAGAAATCACAATCTATGTGAATAATACAACTCTCAGATTGAATTAAAAATCTAGTTACAAGCTGTGTACAAGAGGCAAATATAAAACCAAATGATGCAGAAAGGTTGAAAATAAAGGAAAAGAAAATTATATATTAGAAAAATGTTAACAAAAATGAGGCAGGAGTAATAATGCTAAAATGACAAAATATAACTCAAGGGTAAAAGCACAAAGGAAGAAAAAAATCCATTATATGAATAAAAAAATCTATCAAAAAGATAGAAGAATCATAAAGCAATTTACAATTTTCACCATAGCTTTCACATATAAAAATATAAGAAAAAATTGAAAGTGCATTCGTAGTGAGAGATTTTAGCACTCTTTTCTCAAAAACTGACAGACTGGATTGAAAAAAAAGAGCACACAAGGTATTTGAATATTGATAACAGTTTTCTTGGGCAGTGGGCAAAAGTTGTGCTCCAAGTGTTTATCTAGAGGATCATGAGGATTCAAAAAGGAGACATTTGTGAAGGTACTAAGAACACTCACACACTGTATATGCACTGTCTACACAACAGGAGTGAAATGAGCATCCCACTCCACTTTCTGATCTTTTAAAACAGCTGCATTCCGACATGCACAGAGCAGTTGTTGTCAAAGTGACTCCCTGCACCAGCCCCATGGGAATCATGGGGACTTTGTTAGAAATGCAGGTTGTTGGGTGCCAACTTCAGGGCTCCCGAGTCAGCAGCTCTGGGGCTGGACCCAGCTGTAGCAAGCTCTCCAGGGCCTTCTGCCTAACTGCAGAATCACTGGCCCAGGTCAAACCTCAGAAACCTTCCTCTGCCCTTACATGGCTTGGATGTCTTTATGGCAATAGAAAATCAAATGTTCACATGTTGTTTACATTTCTGTTTCATAATTACCATGATAGTCTGCTTCCAGGGAGAACCCTAACTGGGACCTGATCATACTGACAGTTTCCTGTTAAATTATGACCTGAATATAGTTGAATTTTATGTAAGGAAAAAGTAAAATAATAAGTAGCTCTCATGGTAAAAATATTGTGTAAAACATGAGAAATAAAGTCAATATGTTATGATAATTTGTCATGCTTGAATTACATGCATTGATTCTGGGCAAAATTTTCATGGCAGCCATCTCTGGTTTCCCACTGGCTGCGTCTGCAGTCAAGGTTATCCCCAGAGGTCTCGGGATGAGCCTTCCATCAGGGAAGAACTGAGACCAGGCAAAACCGGAAATAGAGGGAAATCTCTCATTCCTCCTTTCCCTTACTCTTCCCCATTCCTGAGTGGTATCCTTTCTCTGCTTCCCTTTCCATGCATTCTGACCAATTAAAATGACTAAAACTTGCTGAAGAGCATTTGCAGCAGTCAGTGGGACAGCTCCTTTAGAGAGTTTGTATATAAAAAAAGAGGATCATTCATGGAAATGACAACTTGCCTACATCCATCAAATTATTCAAGATGCACTTCCAGCACAGCACAGTGGAAGCCTGTGGAGAAGAGGGTAATAGAAATGATGGCTGAGGGGGATTAAAAAAGAAAAAAAGAACATATAAAATGATTACTATATATGCTAAATCCAGAGGTATAATTAACTGACATTTCTGTGTCTAAGGTCCTAAAGGAAAAAATTTAGTGACCCTAAAGGGTCATTTAGTGAATGACCTTGAGCAAACCCTTCTCCTCTTCTAGCTTTTCAAGACCCCACCTGAGACTCAGAGTTCAGACCTCACCACAATTACTCCGAGAAGCCCAGCCTGGGTCTTCCCCATTGTCTTGCTCTTTCTACTGGGAAGTACTGGAAAGGACAGATAAGAAATGTTTCCCTCTTGTATTGGCTTTCATCAGAGTGATTCACTTGTGCGCTCAGATACCACAAGCTAATGAATATCTACCACTGTTACTCTAAACACATGTGTCTCGGAAGCTCTCCAGTCATCTTCACCAGGGATCCTGCATCTCAGACACGCTCTGCTACTGAGTTCTTTTACCACCTGTCTTGGCCTTGTGGACTTCTAGAAGTGGATTTATTTATCACACATCTATTTGATGGTGGCTCTTGGGAAATTTAAATTTCTGAACTATCAAGGAAAAGTCTTATGCATTCAAGAGTGAGGATATTTTTATGGGCTCAAGTGTCTTCAAGGGCTCCTCTTGGCTTTTTAAAAATCCCAGATCCACAAGCTAATAACAGGCAGGACAGAAAGCTTCTTTTAGAAATAACCTTAGTGTTTGAGAATGGAAAATACATACACCTAGAAACTAAATACCATTTTCTTAAGCTACGGGACTGATACAATTTTAGGCAAGAAAACAAAGAAATTGTTCAGGACCCGAGCTTGGCAGCCAGGACCTGAATCTTGGCTGAACCACTAACTTGCTGTATCACCACCGCTTTGATACACATTTATTTTTCAAATTAATTTTCTCATCTAAGAAACAGGGCTAACTCTATCCATTTTACCGATTTGTTGCAAGCATTGAATATGATCCTATTCCCGAGGAAGGTAGGCATGTGTGTAGATAGCAGGTGCTCTACATGTTATTTAAAGTCTATTTCTTTCCCATTTAGGAGAAAGTACTTTGTGTGCGTGTTGAAAATGTAATTTTAATAGATAATTCTTCATCTTACATAGGAGCACAATAAAATACACCATGTTCTGAAGAAACTCCAGAAGTTATGAGAATGTGAAGAAAATCCAGACGGGCTACAATATCCATTACCTTAAACTGCAAGAATCAATAATTCCGACCCAAAGGTTAACATTTACATATTTATGACTAACTACATAAGACTTAAAAATAACAAAAATTGGGAATTAGCTGTGGAGAGAGGTGGGAAAGAACAGTTTTGTGAGGGAAGAAACTCTTAACAATGAAAAATTTACTAAAACTGAATTAAAAGCTGCCATAGCATACTAGACAGGATGGATGCAAGACTCATTAACTCAAAGTCTGGTGCTCTTGAAGGAAGAAATCTTTCTGATGAGACACAAGCTGCTTCCTTGAGATTTCCTCTTAGTTCTGTAAGGAAAACTTGACAAATATCTCTACAAACCCCAAATGATTATCGGATTGGTATTTCCTAATCATGCACCAATGGTAATACATGAAGTTTTCAGACAAAAACTAAGAAAGGTCATAACCTAAAATTGAGGCAAGAAGAAAAAAAATGTGGCACAAAATATGTGAAAGTCCTAGATGTCAGTCACAGCTGCTTTCTTTGCTGCAACTCTCCTGTACAGTGATTTTCAAACATTGTGGCAAGACACCTATGATCACCTAACCAGGTAACACAAAGTATTTATTTCAAATTTCTTGGGGGTTAAGAAAAAGTCAGATACTGGTGCTTTATGCATGCTCAGGGCCTGTGTATAAATACTCCATTCAGTAATATCTCAACACAAATTTGCATCTGTGAAAAGAAATTGGCAAATCCATCTCTTGCCATTCTATTTGTCAGATGGTGAAGGCCACAACAGAATGTTCCATCAGTTTTAATTTTTAAATACAAGTGTCACATTGGGAAAATGAAATAAACACAGTAAAATAAACTGTACAAAGGCAAAGTAGAATAACAAAAAGTATTTTACTAAAACATAAGATTTACAGAAGCTTCCAGATAAGCCGTACAAAATGGTCACAAGCTTCTTTTGAAGGGGGGAATCTACACTTGACAACAAAGTCACAATGTTATTAGTGAGGGCTGTGATGTTTGTTAATGTTCCAATTTTGGTTCAAACAATCAGCTTGTCCATCTATATCATCCAAATAAAGTTAGACTTGGCTAGAGAGCATATTCTAGAGAATTGGTTAGCTGCTTTTTAACCAATGCAATTAGATCACCATAAAAGGGGGGAAAAGGAGCCCATGAAATTTTGAAACTACTTTTCCCCTCAAAAAATAAAATAAAGAATACCCATACCCCTGCAGCTAACCCTGACAACTACCTTCATTCACAGTGCTTTGTACTTAAACCATGATGGGGGAAATGCATAAAAGCAGAGGGCCACTGCTTTTAAACATTTCACAACAATCCAGATGATACTCCTAGCCTCTGCTCAAGCTTTACAACAGTAAATCAGGACAAGTCATAGATTTTCTAATGTGCATTTAATCATCAAAGGACTGAAGATGTCTGGGCTTTTATTCTGTAATGTTTCTAAGACTGCATCCATTAAATGAAAACAAAAAAGGAAGAAGTCTTGGCAGAACAGGAGAAGTGACACAGACTTGATGATTGGATCGACTTAAATATTGTTCCTGGCTCATAGCCTAGTCCATGCTCTAGCTGTTTCTATGGCTTGGGCTTCATTGGTCTTCCACTGCTCCGCTACATCGTTTGCTAATGGGTCCTCTGGATTAGGAGCACTTAACAAAGCCTGGATCAAGAGCAGAACTGTGCAGATCTGCAGTGCTGGGGACCATTTATCTTTCAAAATACCTAAACATATTCTTCTCAACTTTTCTACATTAGGATGATAAAGTTTGGTCATGAAACGTACTTTAGGTGCTGCCATTGGGCATTCTTCTGGAAGAAATAGTTCCAGTTTAAAAGTCCCTCCCTCAAAGGGGGAATCCTGGGGGCCAGCAATGACCACATGAAAATAACAGGCGTTGCCCTCATCTGGTTCTGCTTTAATGCCAGGAACTGGTTCTGCCAGCAAACAGTGTTTCCTTGATGGTCCTGTGGGGTAGACCAGCCATCTTGTCAGATTCCATCTTCTGGAAAGTACTTCTGATATGCAGCAAGGATGGGATCCAAACCCCTTACCTGGTTTCTCAAGATTACAAGGAAAAGTGTGGATAAGAATGAGAAAGTCTCTAGATGGATTAATTTTATTTGAACCTCGCTAATCCTTCAACTCTTTTGAACGGTTCTTGGATCATGCTTTTTGTCTAACTTCATTATGTAAATATGGGAGAAGCAAACCAGTCCCTTGCTTCCCTCCATCCTCCCTTCTCTGCCACAGGGATCATACTTTCCCTACTGTACAGGCCTTGAGGTGTGTGCTCTGGTGGCTTCCAGTAGGAAGCCAGGCCCAGAAAACAGCCACTGCCCTGGGTGTAGCAACTGTGGGTGAATCCTTCAAATATTCTTAAAAATGGAAGCAGTTATTCTTGATCATATCTTAAGTCCCATATCACTCTCACTTTTGTAATTCTCGATTTAAAGAAGAATACCTTCCATCTGTTCAAAGTCTAAAAACCATCAATGCAATGCTAGCTTTGCTGCTCAAACTGTGGTCCATGGACCAGAAGGATCATCAGGATTTGGAGTGAGTTAGAATTGCAGACTCCCAGGGCTCACCCAGATGTCCTGGGTCCTGATTTTAACTGGATCCCAAGGTGATGCATATCCCATTAAAGTCTGAGAAGCACTGTTTTTAAAAGCACAACTCCCTTTTATTTGTATAAAATTCACTGCCTTCATCTTCAAACACTGTCTCCAGAAGCCACATGAAATCTCATAAAACTCCTATGAGAGGGCTCCCATTTTTGCCATTTTTATAAAGGGAAATTGAGCTGGAGAATAAAAGGAGCTTGCTGAGGGACTGGGGATGGTGACTGTTGCGTAGTGAGTGGGGCCACCATCATGTTCAGCCAGATGTCACCATGTGTAACGTTGGGACTCCTGTTAGAGCCACATCTGCCTTTTGATGTGCAAGCTAATTAAAAAGTTATCATATAGCATGTCATTTGCACAAGATGATGCCCTTTTGAAAGTTGTCAATGTTTCTTTGAAACGAGAGAGATTGATTTGTACACTAGCGTTTTAAAGACTTGATTAATGTTGTGTTATTTATTTCGGCCACCCTTGATCTTTAATTATAAAATTATGCAGTCTGGAATCTGGCTGTTGGACCCCCTCAGTGTCAAATTTAACTGAGCACATTTCTCTCTGATAGCTTGTCATGGTGTGGGCTTCAAAATACACAAGCAAACTGCCTTGCTCTCAGACCATTGATCTTCCCCTCTGTAGTTAGTGGCCATAACTTTTTGAGGACAAATGTATGTAGCTGCTGCTGGGACCAGCTGCTTTTGTACCCACTTGCAGGTGGGGTGCAGGAGAGATGAACTTCATGTGGCCTCTAGTTGAGTAGATGAATTTGAGCTACTTCTCCCAGGCCATTTCTTCTCCTCTGCTGTTTTTCTTGCAGTGTGCATTCTCTGTCCAGAAGGGAATTACAGGTGGGTAGTAAGTCAGGTGTCTACCTAAGCCACCAAGAAATGCACAGGAAACATACAAGCTCATGCAAATCTGATAAACAAATAGGAAATGCTATGGCATTATTTTCTTTTAAAGTCCTACTCCCATTTCTTCACGTCTTGTTTAGTTCTGTAAGCTTTTCTGTCATGATTTGGTGACTCTTGCAGCTCATGATTTTAAAAAGGAGGTGTCTCTGTTCCATATTGTACCCACTTCTAACTCCTATGTTCTAAGGAAAAAAAGAATGAGCTCTTGGGATAAAAGTGTGGTCATGTCATGGGAAGTAATGATTGGACAAAATTTCTCTCAAATGCTTCCAAGACTAGATGGTAATTTAAAATAATACATCCCTCCCTTAGACATGGTTACATAAGATATCTTTCTGTTTTGCCTATTATTTTTCCCTCTCCATCATATTTGGGCATATTTAAAATTATTATGTTTTAGATTTCAGTTTCATAAGATATTTTAAAAAGATAAAAAGAGGCTCACCTCATAATCTTTATTGTATGGATAGTTTTGGTTTTCCATTCTTAAGTCTTCTAAATAAAATTTCAACATGCTTTTTAATACCTCATACCTTGTGAAAATTAAAATGGTGCTTAAAATCACACCATGGCAATTTTGTGCAGAATATGAAACTTTTACCCTACTTGATGCTATTATAAATTATTCATATTGAGTAAGTGTCAAAAATGGCTAGGATTCAGTAGTTTAGGGAATAAAATGTTCTGTTTTTCACTCTTATCTAAAGAAATTTAGTGTAGTTTAAAAATCCTGAGGGCTTGAGTTAACTGTACTGAGATGATGGAAGTGTTCTGTGTTTGTGCTGTCCAACACGGTAGCCACTAGCCACATGTGGTCATCAAGTATTTGAAATATAGAAAGTGCACCTGAGGAATTGAATTTTAAATTTCATTTAGTTTAATTTAAATTTAAAAAGCCTATTGTCTGTTTTAATAAAGGCACTGTATTGGAACCTAAATATGTCCATTTATTTTGATGTCATTTATGCTACTTTTGAACTACTACAGCAGAATTGTATAGCTGCAACAGAAAGTAGTCCACAAAGCTTAAACTATTTAAGATTTAGCTTTTTATAGAATGCTTCTGCCATCTCTGGTCTAGACTGAGAGTCAGTGGACTAGGGTCGATAAGGCACGAGGAAAAGCAGTCATGTTAATTCAGAGCTGCCTAACTATGGGGGCCACATAGATAAAATTGTGGTCTTGAATATCTTGTTAGGAGATAGGCAATTTTTTAATTAGTATTTTTCCTGTAAAATGCAATCATGGTTAAGATAAAATTTCAGAAAAAATGAAAGTACAAAGTAAAGGTCATTTTCTGTGTATCTGTAAGCATATGTATGTGTGCTTGTGTATGTGTTATAGAGCAAATACTATCATTCCATATGTAAGAACTTAGAACTTTCAGCTTATTACCATTTAAGACTTAATTTTGATTTTTCTTTCGGTGTCACTGGGGATTGAACCCAGGGACCCCTGAAGTACATTTCCAGGATATATGGAGATAGATATAGACAGATACAGGTATACATACAGATACAGATATAAATATAGATGTAGATTTGACACAGTCTCTCTAAATTGCCCAGGCTGGCCTCAAAATTGCAATCCTCCTGTTTCAGTATCCTGAATATCTGTGATTACAGGGACATGGCACCACACCTGACCTCATCTTGATAATTTTAAGACTTCCAACATTAGTACCCACCAGCAAGCTGAAATCTCACTTCAATGATGCTCTCTCTCTCTCTCTCCTTCCTCCCTTCCTTTCTTTTCCTTTTTTACAGAAGGGAAGTCTTACTTGTTGAGTAGTTTTTGTATTTGTGCTACACATGTAGAAATTGAAGTTTCAAACATTTGCTGTGTTTATCGTTTCAAGAAAAATTTTTCCGGTGTATATACAGTTACCCTAAATTGCAAAGACCAGAGTTGTGATGATATTTCTTTTTAGTAAGTTAAATGCATGAAAAGACTTAAACTTACTGTTTTCTATATGGTCAAAAAGTAAGAAAACAGAGATGTGTGTGATGAGAGAATTTATTTGAACTTTCAAAAAAATCATGCAGGTTTATTTTCCACATACCCAGAATTGTATGTGCTGTATAAAACAGACATTGTTTCAACCGAGTTCTTTGGGCACTGACTTAGCCAGGGCTAGGAGTGCTGTGTTATTGATGACAGCTATAGTAGTGTCTTAGTTTATGATCTCCTGGGTATCTGAATCATAAAAGGGTAAAGAGGTAAAACACAAGACAATACGTAGTTGGACTTAACAAGTAGTATAGTAAATATCTTTTGTTGTTGCTCAATTTTCACCTGTGCTTGACAAGGCACTTTAGTATGAGGATCAAGAACAGAACATGAATCTTACCTGCCAGGAGTTCAGCATCAATTTGGTACACAGGAAAGATGAAAGACTTAGTGAGTTCAGGAGAGGATCACGTGCAAGGGAAGGGAAACAGCTCTCGAAGCTGATTTGTAGTAGAAATGAGAGGGGAGGTTCAGATAGAAAAAGTAAACAGAGACCACAAACTGATGGAAGTACTGCAAAATTTTCACGTTCCCCCTGTCCTCATCTTTTGTGGACTGCATAGGTCTGAAAGAACTTTCCGAGGTTGTAGGGAATGCAGCCCACTGGAGAGAGCTAAGGAAACTGGTCATGTCCATGTGGAGCGAAGGGCAACCTGGAGCAAGTGATTTTTATACATTGTTTTAGAGGGTTTTTTAGAGGGTCTTTAAAGCCTGTCATTTCTGTGCTAGAGGAAGACACTTCAGTCAATGCCAAAGTTAGTTTGTGCGGATTACTATAAATAACATCGCATTTTGGCTGGACATGACTTAATAATGTTCTTTCCTAGCCAGCAAGAGGCTGTGAAGGAAACTTATTCTGGGATATTTAGGGACAAGGTGAGCAAGTAAAGAGGGAAGAGAATGGCTTTCCTTGGGGGGCAAGGGAGCCCCATGAGCAAGGGATGAGCTGATGTCTTTGTTTGTTTTGTGTTGCTGCACCAGAGTACCTGATGCTGGGTAATGTATGAAGGAAAGAGGTCCATTTGGTTAATAATTCTGGTGGTTGAAAGTCCAAACAGCATGACAGCAACTGATGAGGGCCTTACAGCAAATAGTATCACATGGTGGGAATGTGTGTGAGAGAAAAGTCATATGGCACATCAGTTAGGGTTCACTAGAAGAACAGATATAATATTAAAATATATATGACTATATAAAGGATTTACTAGATAGGCTTACAGGGACTGCTTGTGGAATCAGGGGTGGAAGAATGCAATATGACCATCTGCACTCTGGTGAGCTGGAGAATCTAGTCAAAGGTTGAAGGCCTGGAACTCACCGCTGCATCTGGTGCAAGCCTGTGTGGCAAAATTGAAGGGTCTGTGTTGGAAGGCTGGAATCTGTGCTGGAAGCCTGAAGGGATTAGAGATGAATGTCCAAAGGTAATGGAGAAGACTGCAGCGCCTCCAAAGAAGAAGGGGAGACTTCCTTGTTCTTTCCCTTTTTATTCAGTCCAAACTACAAGCCTGTTGACTGGTGCCTACCACATCCGAGGTGGAGCCCCCTTCTCAGTTTGAAGCCTACATGTCAATCATCCACAGACATACCCAGAGCTTTACTAACCTGTTAGGCAGTTCTTGTTCAAGCGAAGTTTACACATCACAATTAACATTTGCAGATAGCCAGAGAGGAAGCAAAAGAGCAGAAAGGCTACAATCATTCCTTTATAATAATCACTGTCTTCAAGACTAATTCACTTCTGTGAGACCCAAACAACTCTGTGAGGCCAGCATTACTCCCTTCTGGAAAGTGGCCATCATCTAGCCACCTCCAGCTAACCCCATCACTTAAATGTCCTACCACCTTGTAATACTATTACACGGAGGACCAACCTTCTAGCACACGCAACCTGGGGGACAAACTGCATACAGATCATACCAGTTGGGATATGATGACCTCAATATCCTGTGACCTTACTTTTTCAGGATAATAGTATGCCATGTTGGAAGGTCAGGCCAATGTCACGTGATCTTAAACAAGCCATACAACCTTTGTGTAGATCAGTTTCATCTTATTTCTCTTTCCCACATACCTCACACTCAACAAGATTTGATAAACAGTGATTTGAAAATATAAAAACAACAACAACTACAACAACAACAGCAATCTGTATATATAGTTAAAAATTCATCATTACTCTTGACCCAGTCCAAAGGTGAATGTCAGAATTGGGTATGATCTGGGTACAGGGAGGGAGGTGTTTTAAAATATCCTAGACCTGATTTGGACCCTCTATTTGGAAGCTACTTTGGGGTGGGATGTGTTCCATGAATCTACCTATTTTACCGACTCAAATACTGGTTAGTATAATTTGGACGTTGAGTGTTCCCTAAATGTCCATAAGTTAAAGGGTTGGTACCCACAGTGGTGCTAGTGGGTGGTGGTGGAAACTTTGGATGGTGGAGACATTATGTTAGATGTAGAGTGTTCCCCAAAGGCCTCATGTGTTCCAGAGGTGGGGCCTGGTTGGAAGCAGGTACTGCAGAGGTGACTGGGAAGGATGCATCTTCCTCCCCTGGCTCCTCCCTTCTCTCGCTGCTTCCAGGCTGCCATTGTTTGAGCAGCTTTCTCCACCTGGCTCTTCCACCATGTTATTTCTGCCTTGGGGATGGCAAACCATGGATTGAAACTTCTGAAACTGTGAGTCAAAACAAACTTCTCTTCTTTTAAGCTGTGGGTTTAGGATATGGTGTCTGAGTGATGAGAAAAGTAAAGTTATATCCATAGTAGGAAGTCCTTAGATCACTGAGGGAAGGTACTTTTGCATGAAACTTCTTGGGAGTTCTTGAGAAATTCTCTGAGTCCCAGTGAGAATTATTTCAAAAAGAACAATCCTCACCCTGGCTACTCTTTTTCTCTCTGCTCCTATTCAAGATGTAACTATTTGCTCTTCTGTGAGATACCACTATGATGTGCTAACATCTGCCACCTTTACCAGAGGCCAGAGCAACTTGGACTTTGAATCTCCCAAATTATGAGCTAAGTGTATCTTTTCACTTTATATGGTAGTGGCCTCAGGTATTTTGTTGTGATAAAGCAAAACTGACTAATACACTCGTGGAGTCTATAGAAAACTGTCTGGGTAAAACCGTACCCTGAGTAACTTGAAAGTTAACTTATAAGGTTATCATCCTATAAGTGTAGCAGGAGATATATGCAGTGTTTGACTGCAAGAGATGTTCATTGGTTTTGAAACCAAAGAGAGCAAGCCTGGTAAGATAGCTGTGGAAATAAATGAAGACTAACCAAATGAGAAAAGCAAAGAGTATTTATTCTGAGCCTGTTATAGAAAGAGAGTCAGCTGGGATTACTTGTTTTATTCAGAGATTCAAAGGCAGAAAGAGAAAAGGGAAAGCTTTGTAGTGGAAAGAAGGGATGGTTTTGTATTTATATCCTAATGGGAGATTGTCAGTGTCGGGAAGCTGGGAGAAGCTAACTAGAAGTGATTGGTTAGAGGAGCATATTTGTGAGGGTTTTTTGTGTTCTAATGCAAGTAGTTTAAAATTTTTTTCTTAGTACATGTTTGCAGTACATAATGATCATATTACTTGTGGGGAGTTGGTACATAACATATCTTAATTCTCTTTACATCCCCTTCCCCTCCTCTCCTTCCCCTTCATCTCCTGATCTCCTTCCCTTTTGCAAAATACTTATCTCCCTGTTTCCTATCATCTATCTTTTATTTTGCTCTTTAATTTATTTGTACTTTGGGTTTCTCATATAAGAGAAACCATGTGACATTTTTTATGTGTCTGATTTATTTCACACAATATTATGGCCTCACACTGCAACCATTTTCCTACAAATGACTCAACTTCTTTTTTTTTCATGGCAGAGTAGTATAGAGGGCTTATTTGGCTGTCTCTGGCTGGTCATTAATTGGAAGTAAGGACAAAAATTAAGTAAGCTATCAGTTATTAATTAAGTCCTGGCCATTTGGGGCTGATTGTGGAAATTATAATTTATCTTCTGGGATTATTGCTAGAGATAATATGCCCTTGCATATGTCACAGGGTTGCATGAAGGTCAAATAAGAAAAATGTACCCCCAACATGGCAGCCTGCTCCTTGGTATGTGGAATAGCTTATAATGATGATGATGATAGAGATCAATGTGGGTATCCTTCCTTTAATGGTTAATTCATACGATTTTAACACCCCTGGCACTTAATCCTGTATTTACATCAGTTACTTCACTAAGTCTCCACTAAGTAAATGTGAGGAAATGCATCTCTCACACTTAAACCCTTATATTTTCTTTTTAAATTCTTTTATTGGTACATTTTAGGTATACAATATGTTTACATTTATCATTGGGTGCTTGTACCTGTACATGATGAATCTTGGTTCTTCTTTTTCTCCATTACCTGTGCGCCCTACACCCCCTCCACCCTTCCCTGTTTACATAGATTTCATTTCCATTTTTTTTCTTTTCTCATAATTTTTCCTTTCCATTCTATCTTTCCCCTTCCCCTCCCACCATCCCTACGCTTTTGGACCTTTTAATATTTCAAATTATCAATTATTTGTTTTAATAATTTTAATCCTTATTTACACTTTTAGTTTCTCACACTAGAGAAACTATTCAGTATTTACATGTATGTCCTATTTATTTCACTTAAGAGTATGGCCTCAATATCCATCCATTTAGTTATAAATGTCTCTAGTTTCTCATTCTTCATGGCTGAATACTACTCCATTTTATAAAAAAACCCCACATCTTCTTTATCCAGTTTCCAGTTGATGGGCACTTGGGCTGTTTCCAAGCTTTAGCTATTACAAACGGTGCCACTATAAACATGGGTGCACATATATCGCTATGGTATGATTCTTTTAATTCTTTGGGGAAGATAGCCAGCAGGGGAACAGCTGGGTCAAATGGGACCATTAGCCCTAGTTCTTTGAGGTATCTCCATACTGACTTTCACAGTGGTTGCACCAGTCTACACTCCCACCAACAATGGAGAAGGGTTCCTTTCTCCCCACACTCCAGCCAGCATTTGTTATTGGTTGATTTCTTGATAGCAGCCATTCTTTGTGCGGTGAGGTGGAATCTCAGTGTTGTTTTCATCTGCATATCTTGAATTATCAGTGATGTTGAACATTTTTTCATATATTTATTTGCTGCTTTTACTTCTTTGAGAACTCTCTGCTCATTTCAGATGTCCATTTTTGAGTTAGGTCTTTTTTTTTTCCCATTAAGTTTATTGGTACATTTTAGGTATAAGATACAGTTACATTCATCATTGGGATCTTGTACCATTACATGAGTATCTTGGTTCTTATTTTTTTTCCCTTTCCCCTGCCCTCCCTTCACCCCCTCCACCCTTCCCTATTTGCAAAGACTTTGTTTCCATTTTTTTCCTTTTCTCATATTTTTTCTTTTCCTTTTTTTCCTTTCCCCTACCCCTCCCACTTCCCCTGCTCCTTTAGAACGTTTCTTCCTATTACACAATATCAATTATACATTTTTAAAATTACAATATCAAGATCTAGGAGACATTAGTACAGATTTTACAGAATTTAAAAGGATATAGAAAGTATATTTCAAAAATCTGTTTTGAAATAAGTTTGACAACTTCTAAGAAGTACCTTGGAAGACAAATTAATGAAACTAACTCTGGAGGAAATATAAAATTTGTATAGCACCAATTAAAGAAAGCATATTCCTAGCTTGAAAACCTACCTATATGACAACAGCAGGCTCATATACATTTTAACTGATAAATTATATCAAACAATTAAAGCAGAAAAAAGAAGGAACACTTCTCCCCTCATTTTAGGAACTCAACATTGTGCTAATCCTAAAACTGGATAAAGATAATAGAAGACAAAAGTATGAACATAGATAGAAATTTGTTTAACAAAACAAATTCTTAGAAGTCAGATCTGGCAGTATGTAGAAAGTGGTTTTTTTATAGGGATGGCAGTGTTGGTTCAGTATTGGAAGATCCACCCCCAAAAGTCATCATTTTAACAGAGGAAAGGAAAAAGCCATATGATCCTGTCACTAGTTGGAGAAAAAGTATTGGACTAAATTCCACAGCTGTTCATGATAAAAGCTATCAGGAGACTAGAAGTAGAACAGAAACTTCTCAACAGATTAAAGACATGTACTCCATACTTCCAGTGAGAACGCCTTATATGAATGGAGAAGATACAATGCTTTCTCCTTAAGGTGGGGAACAAGGGCAGATATGCTTACTCTTTATCTGTCCATTAAACTCTGAAAAATAACACAATTAGGATAGGATTGGCAAGGTAGAAGCAAAATCTTTATATGTAGATGAAATGATCATCTACAGAGAAAATACTAAGAAATCTCTAGGAGCCTCTAGAACTTGTATTTGAATTTAGCAGGATTGGAAAACACAAGCTATATATAAAAATTCAGGTCTGTGTATACTTGCTATAAAGGAAGAATTGGATATTGAAATTTAAAAGTTATGTAGGAGTACAAAGAACCTAGAAAAGTTAAAAAAAACTCAAAAAACAAAAACAGTGTTGGAAGATGTTTAGTACCTAATTTTAAGACTTCTTCTAAAGCTACAGTAATCAAGGCAGTGTTGGTGTAAGGAAAGACATATAGATCATTGGAATAAAACAGAGAATCTAGAAATAGAACCACACATATATGGCCCAGTGAGTTTTGAAAGATTATTTAACATTAGCATTTTATAGAATATAAACTCAATTCAAGAGCCAAGGAAGAGATAGTGTTTTCAGCAAATGGCACTAGAACACCTGGTATCCGTATATAAAAAATTAACCTCAACCCTTTTTTTCCATACATGAAAATAACTTGAAGGGATCTATGAACCTAAATAAGAAAGCCTAAAAGTATAAAACTTTAAGAAGAAATTATAAGGGAAAATGTTTATGAATTCAGGGTAGGCAAGAAATACCTAGTATACAAAAGACATGATATATAAAAGAAAAATATTGATAAATGAGATTCCATCAAAATTTAGAACTTTCAGTGACATCATTAAAATGAAAAGTAGTCCTTAAACAGACCATATTTACAATGCATATAACCTATGACCAGAATATATAAAGAATTCTTAGAGCTCATTAATAGACAACCCAATTAAAAAGTAGACATAAGAAGATGATAAATAGCCAGTATAGCACAAGGAAAGGTGTGCAACTCTAGAATCAGAAAAATACTAATCAGTACAATAACAAGACTGAATTATACACTCATTAGGGAGATGAAGTTAAAAGTTTTAAAAGCTTTGTCATGACTTTTTCTTTTTGTTGGATTCTCTCCCTTTGCATTTAATTTGTCACGCCCAGTAGATTCATTCTGCTGGGTTTCCTGGCATGTAATCCTCACTGTCTTTTCCTAGGGTATTGTTTAAAATTTTTTGGAGTGCCGGTTTGATATTCATGAAGTTCCTGAGGTGCTCTTTGTCATGAAAGTATCTTACTTCTCCATCAATTTTGAAAGATAGTTTTGCAGGGTTCCTCAATCTGGGTTGGAGGCTGTTTTCCTTTAGGGCTTGAAATACATCACTCCAAGGTCTTCTTGCCTTGAAGGTTTGCATTGAGAAGTTTTCTGTGATTCTGATGGGCTTTCCTTTGTATGTGATTTGTTTCTTTTCTCTCACTGCTTGTAGAATTTTGTTCTTCTGTTGGATTTCTGGAATCCTAACTATTATATGCCTATGTGTAGATTTTTTTTGATCAAGGCTAGTTGGAGTCCTATATGCCTCACTTATCTGTATGTCAAGTTCTTTTCCCCTCCTTGGGAAGTTTTCTGCCATCACTTCTGTGAACAGTTTTTTTTATGTCATCTGCACTCTCTCCTCCTTCTTCATTGACTCCAGTCAGTCTTATGTTATTCTTCTTCGCATCATCTAGCAGCTGCTGGATTGATTTCTCATGTTCCTTTACAATTTTAAAGCAATTTTTCTTTTCCTCCTCACTAATTGCAATCTTTTCTTCTGTACCTGAAATTCTATCCTCACATTGGTTCATCTGCTGTGCAGACTTTTGATGGAGATTTTAATCTCCTGGAGATCTGTTTTATGGATTCCATTTTTTTTCCTATGTTGGGATTCCATCATTTTCCTCAGCTTCTCTATTTTTTTTAATCTGTGTCCTCTCTAGATTTATTAATCATGTCTTGCACCATGAGCACAATCTTTGCTGTTATTTGACTAATTATTTCTGATTTCATTTTTCCCAGATCCTCTTTTTTTGCCAGTTCAGAGAGTCCAGGTGGTTGAGCATTAGATTGTTCCACCTCGTTTCCCTTTGGGGTTGCTGTAGGTGATCTGGAAGTCTGTTTTTGAGGCTTGTTTACATGTCTTTACATTTCTACGGGGGGGGGGGGTGCTTCTGGCACCCACGTGACTCACCTTCTCTGCTCTAGGAGCTTGGGATGGTGGTGGAGGAGCTTCCTCTGGGTGCTGGGACTGGCTCAGCTTCTCTGCCCTAGGTGTATGGGATGGTGGCAGGGGAGCTTCCTTCTGGGTGCTGGGACTGGTTCAGCTTCTCTGCCCTAGATGCATGGGGTGGCAGAGGGGGAGCTCCTTTCTGGGTCTGGGACTGGCTCACCTTCTCTGACCTAGGAGCTTGGGATGGTGGCGAGGGAGCTTCCTCTGCATTAGGTCTTTGAATTTGGGGGGTCTGATTTTTTTCAATTCTTTATATATTATAGATAGTAGACTTTTGTCTGAGGTAGAGCAGCTAAAAATGTTTTCCACATTGTAGGTTGTCTCTTAGCTCTGTTGGTGGCTTCTCTTGCAGTGCAGAAGATTTTTTGTAAGATGAGATCCCAGTTGTTGATTCTTTGTGCTAGTTCCTGTGCTACTGAGGTTTTATTCATAAAGTCTTTTCCTATGCCAATGTCTTCAAGAGTTCTACCTAACTTATCTTCCAGCAAGTTTAGTGTTTCTGTTTTAATATTTAGATCTTTAATCCACTTTGATGTTAGTTTAGTGCATGGTGATAGGTATGGGTCTAGTTTTAATCTTTGGCTGGGTTGAAATCCAGTTTTTCCAATACCATTTATTAGATAGGTTATCTTTCCTCCAATGAGGGTGGTTTGCTCCCTTGTCAAAGATGAGGTGGCTGAGTATGTCAGAAGTTGTTTCTGCATCTTCTAATAAATGCCACTGATTCCCAGGTCTGTTTCTTTGCCATGCTGTTTTTATCACAGTAGCTTTGTAGTATAGTTTCAAGTTGGGGATTGAGATACTCCCAGCCATGTCTCTGTTGCCTAGAGTTGATTTTGCTACTCTAGGTCTTTTCTGGTTCCAAATGAATTTTTGGATTGTTTTCTCTAGTTCTGTGAAGTATATTGGAATTTCAATTGGCATTGCATTAAATCTATATAGTAGTTTTGGAAGTATGGCCATTTTCACTATATTGATTTCTCCTACCCAGGAACAAGGGATATCTTTCCATTTTCTTATATCCTCCTCGATCTCCTTTTTCAGAGTGGTGCAATTTTCAGTGTAGTGGTCTTTTGCTTCCTTTGTTAGGTTGATTCCTAGATATTTCATTTTTTTGGATGCTATTGTAAAAGGAATTGTTTCCCTAATTTCTCTCTCAGGAGTCTGCTAATAAGAAGGCTATTGTTTTCTGAGTGTTGACCTTATATCCAGCTACTCTACTGAATCTGTTGATTAAGACTAGAAGTCTTTTGGCCGAGTTTTTTTTGGTCTTCTATGTAAAGTATCATATCATCAGCAAAAAATGACAGTTTAACTTCTTCATTTCCTATCTTCATTCCTTTCTCTTTTCTAATTGCTGTGGCTAATGTTTCCAGAACTATATTGAACAGGAGTGGTGAGAGTGAGCATCCTTGTCTTGTTCCTGATTTTAGCGTGAAAGTTTTCAGTTTTTGACCATTTAGTATGGTGTTGGCTCTTGGTTTTTCATAGATAGCCTTAATCAGGTTGAGATAAAGACCTATTCCAATTTTCTGTAGGATTTTTTTTTTTGTCATGAATGGGTGTTGGATTTTGTCAAATGCCTTTTCTGCATCTATTGAGATGATCATATGGTTTTTGTCCTTGACTCTGTTAAAATAGTGTATTACATTTATTGATTTATGAATATTGAACCATCCTTGCATCCCTGGGATAAATCCAACTTGGTCAGGGTGTATGATCTTTTTGATGACCCTCTGTATTCTGTTTGCCAGTATCTTGTTGAGGATTTTTGCATCTATGTTCATTAGGGAGATTGGTCTGTAGTTTTCCTTTTGGGTTGGGTCTTTCCCTGTTAAACCCTTATATTATTAACTACTTTGGGGATAACAGACCCATTTGAGAATTTGATGAAAGCTGTAGAACCTCACCCAGAAATACATTCACATGCAATGCATCCAATTCTATACAAAATTTCAAGAAGACTGTAAAGAAGGAGTTCATGCATGCAATTTCTATAAGGCAAAGTCTGTCAACCTGGGCTGTATATTAAAAGCATCTGGGTAGATTGTTTGCTTATTTTCTGGTCCTGGGGATTGAACCCAGGGCTAGGAAAGTCCGCTGTCACTAAGCGCCATTCCCAGCTCCAGTGTGGGTAGTTTGTAAACATCTCATTAGGTAGGCCATCCTCACTGAGGGGAAACTTTGACATAATTCTTTGGAAAGGGATTCTTTTTACACTTTTCCTCTGAGCCAGTGGTTCTCAAACATAACACTCATCAGCATCACCTGAAGGTTCTGTTCACCCTGAATGGCTGGGCATCACCCCAGAGTCTCTCATCTATGGCTCTGTGGTGGGGCGTAGATGTCTGCTTGGTGAAGAGTTCCTCTGGGGACTCTGATGTTGGCCTCTGATGATGCTTAGCACAGGAGGAATGCAATCAGGGTATATTCTGAAATGTGGGGTTACATACACACAGAGGAAGCTCCTCACTGAATACGGCAACACCCAGCTGCCCAGTCTTAGACATATTAAAATGAGATGCTTGTGTTTCTCTAGGGTGTTCTAGGGTTTACCAGATTGGGAGTAGAGTCTGAGGCTCTGCGTAGACTCAGGCCAGACTTTATTAGGTGAGTTTTAAGCGTTCTTATCATTCCATTCTTCCATCCAAGCACCCAGTTAGAATACACTCATGCATGTACTGTGGGTGACTTGCATCCACCCTGTTCTTTGAGCTAGTGCCCAACCTCTCTGGATTTATAGGTTAGAAAGGCAGTTTCTTAGGTTCTAAAACCTCACTGGAGACTCCTTGTGACCTCTGTTTATTCATATTGCTCCAGGGACCAGAAGAATAGGAGAATTTGGGACAACCAGCTAGGCCAACCTTAACCAGAAATACTGGTGTAACTGAGACTGAACTAAGGTGCTGCCCTCTCTGCTGGATGTAACTGAGTACATCCAAGATATGGAAACAACTCCAGGACACAACTCACTTAGCACTGATGGTGTTGCATGAAAGAAGTTGGTGCCTTTGTATTTCTTTTTCTGTATTTCACCATCTATTCCTCCTTAGGGCTATCTTGTGTGCTGGACCACCTTGTGCAGAGTGGTAAGAGAGCAGGTAGCAAATCTGTAAGGCAAAGAGAAAATCTTGGAAAGAACTTCTCCTTTGATAATGAAAGATTTCTCCATTTTTGATAGAGGAAGCTAAAAAGAAATCTGATTTTATCTGTTAAACCATGAGCTACAATCCAAAAAGTTATCTTGGCTGGTTTAGGTGCCATGGGTCTGAGACCTAAGTGGTTTTGCAATTAACGGGCTGATTATCTTTTGATTTTCAACACCTCTTGGCAAAGTTGTAAAAATTCACTGAATCCATCACATTAATTTATTCTCAAAAGCATCATATTTAACTTATGAGCCTGTCATAAGATCCACTAATAATGAATCTAAGATACCTTCAACCCATGATAACTGGTGTTCTTGTGAGGTCAAACTGCTTGTAAATTACAAAAGTTGACATTTGTGTCATCCAGGGAAATTATTTTCTTAGTGTCATGGTAGTTTATATTTGTGTTCTATCAAGGTCAAAGACTTAGGCAGGCATTGATGCGAAATCACTCATGGAGTATGTGCTAGGAAGTGCCCATTTCAGGGTGTGTACTGTCTCCTCTACAGGCTCTGTGAGACAGGCAGTGCCACCCACACTTTACAGATGGAGAAAGTGATCTCAGGAAGGTGAAGTAAGTCCCTTTCCCAGGTTCATACTATGAGGGAGGAGTTAGTCGCAACTGATTCCAGACACATGGCTTTAACTCCTGAGCAGTTGCCCCCCTCCCAACTCCCAATGGATGTGTATCTGATGGATATTCATCCTCTTTAAGGATCATCTTGGAAATGGTATGGAGTGGAGAAAGCTTTTGAAGGGGTCTGGGAGGAATATGACTGCCTTTTGATTTAGTGCACAGAGGGACGCATAGCTAGTAGGGGAAAAAAGAGACTTAGGGTATTTGGGCTTATTGACTCTCTGAGTTTCTGCTCCTTCCTGCCTCGAAGGACTCTTTAGAGATTAAGTGAGTAAAACTTTTAACACGATTGGGAGGTTGGGAATCGGAGGCAGTGACTTGCTCATATGCTTCACAGTGTCTGGGAAGGCTGGTATGTGGCCACTTTTGCATCACCTGGTTTACCGAAGATAAGTTTAAGTTGGGGCAATTTTCAAGGAAAGGAGTAAACAATCTTCAATAGGCTGGGGGGTGCTTGTATGTGAGTCTGGGTCTGGTGGTGTCTGGTGGGGGGGGATGAGGTATGATCTAACATATGGTGAGTGTTTGAATTTTAAAAATTGATTACAGTAAAAGACACACTGACATTACCCCCTGCCCCCAGCACACTCCTCCTTGATTCAAATACACTCATCCCATCATTCCTGCCACTTTCTGCAAGTCCTCTTTTGTGAGTAATGAATTGATTAAAAAATGTTTACCTTTCATTGTCATTTTTTAAAACTGTATATCCTTTTATTGGTACCTTTTAGGTGTACAATATAATGACATTCAGCATTGGAAATTTGCACCCTTACATAATCTCTCTTGGTTCTTATTTTTCCTCCTTCCCCTGCCCTCCCTTCAACCCCTCCATCCCTCCCTATTTACAGAGACTTTGTTTCATTTTTTTCATTTTCTCGTATGAATTCCATTCCTTACTTTTCTTTCCCCTACCCCTTCCCCTTTGGCCCTTTTCTTCCTATTCGTATTATCTATTATACCTTTTAGTCCTGATTTACACTTTCAGTTTCTCACACTAGAGAAACTATTCGGTATTTACACCGAATACATTTTGATTTGGGGGAAAAGCCAGAAGTCACACTGCCAGATCCTGTGAATAAGGTGGATGAAGACACACCATCATGTTTTTACAAGCCTGTCTTTCCATCGGATGGCATTCAGTAACAACATTCGCCGTATTTGTAATTGTACCTTGTAAAGACATGAAAGAGGACTTCTTAGAACTGCACCAGAAAACAGTGAGACTGATTGGGATATGTGCTTGAAGTGAGGGAGAATATTTTGAGGAAGATTAATGTAATAATTTAAAAAAATTTAACCATTTACTGCATATTTTGGTGACACCTGATATTTGAGCTGGCGTGATGGTTAATGTCAACTTGGCTGAATGGAAGCATATGTCTGGGAGTGTTTATGAAAGTGTTTCCAGGGAGGATTAGCATGAGGGTCATGTCACCGTCCAGTTGGGCCAGAGCTGGATGGAACAAAAAGTGCAAGGAGGGAGAAGCTCACATGCACATATTCCTTGAGCTGGTGTATTTTTGCTATTGGCATCACCATGGGTATAAGACTCGAGATTATTCAGCCTTTTAATGTGGACTTGTACAGGGGACTCTCTAGGGGGCTTTAGGAGTTTCATTTTCAACCTGGGGCTGCATTTTTGCTCCTTCTTGTTCAGTGGCTTCCAGCTTCTTGGACTGAGCATTTATTGGTTTTGCCAGCTTTCCAGCCTTCTGACAGCTACTGTGGGATCATTCAGCCTCTGACTGTATAAGCCAATTTAATAAATCCCCTCTTACTATTATATATATATATTCTATTGGTTGTTTTTCTCTGGAGAACTCTAACCCAGACTTGCAAGTAGAAAATACAGCTAATAAATGGTCTCTGAGAAATAGAAAACTTTATTTGGGTGAAGAAAGACCACCCATTAAGGGAGTACTAAAGATGACCATTGTTGGCCTTGGTGCCCTTTTCAAAGACAGAAATCCACTGGGATATTTCAATGCCATGCTCTCAGAGGACCTATGTCTCAAGTTGACTTCTTTCTCATCATTTCCTAAAGAGAACTTTGGAATATTCTGAGGCTCATGTTCTGTTTTGCTGAGCCTCCTTCCACTCTCAGATCCTGCAGAGCAGTGTTGAAGATCAGTGGCTCATCTGTATCTGCTGTAGAAATGTCCTTGCGTCTCAGATGAGGCTGTCTCAGCTGTGCTCTGCCCACTGGCCATGAGTTCCAGGACCAGGCTGAGGGTTACCTGGCTGACTCAATCACACTTTATGTTCTCATAAAACATGAGCCCACTGTGTCACAAAACAATCGCTTTGTTGAGGACAGAATTGTATTACTTATTTCATGGGATTGCGGTGCAAAGGATAGACAAGTGCTGCTTCTTACCACTTTAGAGTTGTTACCTTCTCACTCTTACAGATGGCCCTTAATAGCTCCGTGTTTGGACCTTGCCAGGGAAATGGAACCTGAGTATTTAGAAATGTTTATGGGAGGTAAGAGTTTCATTTCCCACAAAGAATTCCTGTTCTGCTTCCGTGCAATTTTGTTCTTACCTAAGAGAATAAAAGCTATACTCTGTGTGCTCTCACGAAGAGCATCTCTGCATTCTGGTATCTTAGCAGGTTGCATTCAAGGTACAATGAGATTTCAGCTTTTTTCTCTGTCATAGGCTTTTCAGAGTGAGGCATTAATGGACTCAGAGACACTTTTATGTAGCCATAGAATTGTTCTCACAGGAGGACAAGATGTGATGTTCATCATAGAAGTTGTTCTGGTCTGTAGTATGAAACCTGCCAACACTAAGTTCCACACAGTGTAAATACCTTCACCTTCTGTCCCTGCTCATCCTGAGGTGCTGTCTCTTTGCACCCCACTTTTTCTCCTTGCCCTGTTGTTCCTTGTGCTTAATTATTCATTTTTAAAAACAATATTAACTCTTGAATGGAAACAATGGTATGCTCCTAAAATACTTGGTTTGATATTTATCACAGAACCATAGAAATGAACTAGTGTCTCAACCATTTATTCAACTTCATGAAAAATCTTGGAAAGCTATTGGGAATTGAATTTGAAACTCTGTGGACTGATCTCACAAGATAATTAGCCACCCATCTGCCTTGGAAATGCTGAGGAGAGCAGAGAGGATGGACGTAAGATCTGACTCTGTAATAGAGAGTTCTTCAGGAGGTCCAGGCACTGGCTGCATGCTTCCCTAGCTCGGAGGCTTGACTGAGCCCAGCTTGGCACAAAATCTTGAGTCTATATGGAACAGGAGAGGGGTATGGTCACTAGTCTGCGGTGCAGTGGAAGTTTCCATCGTCAGTCATTTTGAAGGATAGAGTGGTCCTGGGGGCCTATCAAGGTTCACCAGCTTATACGGAGAGTTGGAATAAGGCCTGGGACTGGGAGAGTGAAAAGCCTGTGTATCACACAGTACTAGACAAGAATCAACTGTACTAGTTATCTCCTGGTGTATAAAGTTACCCTAAAACTTAGTGCCTCAAAACAACAAACATCTGTTATCCCTCCATGCCCATAGGTCAGGGATTTTGATGCAGCTTAGTTAGGTCTCAAAAAAACTTGCCACCAGGCAGGACTGCAGTGTCTCTGAAGGCTTGCCTGAAGCAGCTGTGCTTCCAAGTGCATTCATGGAATTGTCGGGAGACTGAGTCTCTCATGGGCTGTCTAGCTGAGGGCAGGATTCTTGCCAGCTGTTGGCCAAAGAGCTCCCTCGGTACCCACCCGGCTGGGCTGGGTTCTCCCTGGGAAATCTCCCTTCCCTGAGAAAGAGGGGACACCCAATATGGGAGCTGGTCCTTTCGTAATCTAATTTCCCAAATTCTTTCTCAGAACTTCTACTGCATTTCCCTTACAAATGACTTTGACAGATCCAGTGAACACTCTAAGTGAGAGAGAGAATTATGGTAGAATATGAATAGTAGGAGACAAGGACTCAACAGGAGCCATCTTGGAGGGTTCTCACCTTCTCCAGGGAGAGCAGCATAGGGTAGCAGAGATCAGGGCACATGGACAGAAATCTGTAGAACTTGGTGCCTAACACTGAAAAACAAACATGTAGGAGCTTTCCTGGGCTTCCAACAGACAGTGGGGAGGACTGGCCAGACAGTGAGCTCCTAAGACCTGGGGAAACTATGCTAAGCTCATAAAGGGACAGGGATATGGACTTACACATCTCCATAGTCACTGTATGGCTAAATGCAGTGGCTTATACATATTTATTGAGTTCATGAAGCAGAACATTTTGCATTTTTTCTGAGTTACAATGAGTGATCTGTCGGGTTTCTGACAATAGCTTAAGGAATTTGAATATCTCATACAGCACACCAAGTAGAATTAGTTACCCTGTAATCATTAAGGTGGCTAACATTCCAACAATATTCACTTTTGAGAGGGAGAAGGGACTTTGTTGATAATAATGGGAGACCCATAGATGTAAAGACTCTTCCAGGAAACTGGGATATATACGAATCCTAACTACTGCTTGAGCTTCCCGGAGAAGGCACACAAAGCCCCAGCCAGCTCTGGAAGGATTCCAGAGTCCTCCACTTTGGGAAAGATGTAGGAATCCTCAGCCACAGACACTTCTAGAATGCTGAAACAAACTAGAATATGCCACTTCAAAATATGTCTCTTTGGCATAAAAATTATTTTTGGCATAAAAATTATTAAGAAGCAACAACATTTTGGGTGGCTGAGGCAGGAGAACCATAAGTTTGAACCCAGCCTGGGCTACTTAGCAGCTTAGTGAGATCCTAACTCAAAATAAAAAATAAAAAATGGGCTGAAGGTGTAGTTCAGAGAGAAGGCCCTGGGTTCAATCCTTAGTACTTCAGAAAAAAAAAGCAGCAAACAAATCTCTGTTCTCTTCCTTGTCTACCTAATGACAGGTATAAATTCTCATTTACCTGAGACAAATCTAAACTCTTAGCAGCCTAGGTAGCACCAGAGGGATGGACAAGTGAACTTTACTCCATTAGTTTCCTTCTTATCTTTACCTTCCCACACTTTTTCATCATTGGAAGTTTCTGCTAAAACTGCTTTACTTTATTCATTTTCCACAAATTTACTGTTGTTTGTTGAAGATGTTCTATAAGCCAAAGTTCTAGGCCTCTGTGCTGAGTTACTTTTCATTGAGATATCTTTGTTCTGAGGTGTGCTGCACAAGCTAATAAACTTGTTTGCTTTGTCTTGGTTACTTTCCTTGTTGCTAAGACAAAATACTCAACCTCTGCAAGCTAAAGGAGGAAAGTTTTATTTCAGTTCACAGTTTGTAGGGGTTTCACATGCACAGTCAGCTGGCTCCAAGGCAGGGTGACATAGCAGAGGGGCATGGCAGAGGAGAAACAGTTTATGGAATGGCAGGCAGAAGGTAGCAAGCAGCAAAGCAGCAGCACCAAGTTAAGCAAGCTACCTTTTTTCCTTTTATCCCTTTTTCTTTTATCTACCAGTCTTTTGGGTGGTGCCACACACAGAGGGTGGGCCTTCTCATTGTCCACACTCAGAATTATGCTAAACAAATCAGTTATACACCCTTAATCCCAGTATCACATACCCTAGATCCAGCCAGTTCTGAAAAGCCCCACCTATAAGCACATGAGGCTTTGGGAGGACATCTAGGTACAACTCTGCCTTTTGTTACAGGAGCCCAACTGCTGACTAAGATAGGTAGAGGTAATATTTAGTCTCTCTTGCAACCATCTTCCTCCAGGCTGGGCCACAGGAATCAGGAAAGGGTGAGATGACACTCTTTTTCACTTGGGAATTAGCCTGCTATCTTTCCTACCATGCTGGGGTTAGTATGATTTTGAGCAGCTTCTGAGAACACTAGATGACTAGAGTATTGGTCAACAAATGATTATGTAGGTGAGCAACTGTTCTAGTCTAAGCTCCAGTCCTGACTTTAAAAACCACTTTGCTCTGCTGAGTTTGCATTTTCCTTTCCTGGTGAAATTTAAAGAAAATTTCCTTTTTCTATAAGTGAAAGTAAGCAACTCATGCTTATGGTGACAGGAATAAAGAGTCTATTGAGTTTTGAACTATGAAGTGTGATAGAATACTATGGTAAATGTCTAAATTTATTACACTAAAAGACACATTGCCATTAATAACTCTCAAAATCCTCCCCCTAACTTTGAACACACTTATCCCATAACGCTTGCCACTTTCTGAAGCAGTTCTGGAAGTCCTCTTTTGTCAGTGTCTTTCAGGAGCTGTACTATTGTGGCTGCCTCATTGTCCTCAAATGATTCAAAACATTTAACTTTCATGGTTATTTTGACTTTTGGGAAGAGCCATAAGTCTTATAGCTCCAGATCCAGTGAATAAGGTGGATGAAGACACACCATCTTGGTTTTACAAACCTACCTTTTCATTGAATGGCACTTGGCAGCAGCATTCATTGTATTGTCGATAACATCTTGTGAAGACACTCATGAAAGAGCACTTCCGAAAGTGGCAAGAACAATGGGATAAGTGTGTTTGAAGTTAGAGGGAGTTGTTTGAGAGGGATTAATGGCAATGTGTTTTACTACAATACATTTAAAATATATATATACATAAGTTTTGATTACCCCATGTATTTTGTAAATAAAATACTTAGCAGAAATGGCAATTTACTGAGCATTTATTACAATAGTTAGAAAAAGACCTAGGTTCTGATCTCAGAATCAGTAGCTTGGGTCATCAATCATTTAAAGCTATAGGGGTGCTTTCCAGGCTAAGGTCTATGTCTGGCATCAGAGCTACCTGATATTGCAAAAGCATCAGGTAACTCTTCAAAACTAATGGAGACAAGGGGAGCTGTGGCCTTGTGTGTACACAAGGACAAATTACTTTCAGCTGCCATAAAGGCTGGAGCTCTGAATTATTTGATTTTTATTGGTCAGTGGTTCCTAGAATTTGCTGAGATCTCTGAGACTGAATCCTATAAACCAATGATCTCTTTCTCTTGCCCTGAGCCAACTCACCTCAATGGGAAGAGAAATATCTTCATGTACCCATATTAGTTTTTCCCTTATCCAAAGGTATGAAATTGTGAATTATGTTACTGATCTAACCCCATTATTTTTTAGGAGAAGTTCATCTATTTATAAGGTAGAAAGAAAAAATAGAAACCATGGAAAAAGACAATTGATTTTATGGTATGGTCATGCAAAAATAATAGATTTTATAATTTGTCACAAGTAATGGAAAGAGACTCTTGGATCAAGAATTGAGGATGGAGAAACTTACAGTAATGCACAGATAGACAAATGAGGGGTCGTTCATGAAGTAAAAGTAACCATTACCCATTATGTTATGCTTCTTGTAGTTGAAATAGAAGTCAAAAGAACAGGCTGGCAGATCAGATGCACAGCTTCCCTTAGAGATTCTGCTGGATTTGGCCGATTTCTTCTGACATGCATTAGGAGATATATTTCCATGGTAGGTCAGAATTTCACAGCTTTTGTGGTTTGAGACATTGTAATTTATGTAGTAATTAGAAAGGAATGTGCACCAGACCAAAAGAGTGTGACTTCAGAGTGAATGTGCCACAGCTAAAATTGAGTATACCTCTTTCTGAGGTTCCACAGAAATCCCGATGGTTTTACATGTCATATTTAGGTCTTAACTAAGCCCTAGGGTTTTATTAGCAGTTTTTGGAAGGGCTTTCCAAAAGAAGCTTATATAGTTATACCAAATTTGAGAGTGGTGATTTCTTAATACAGAAAAAATGGTCACATCTTGAAAAGTAACCCTGGAGTGGGTGCAGTAGCTGGCCTCTGTGCTGTGGACAGAATCAGGACATAAGCTGCAGAGTCAGTGCTGTGGTTTATATCTAGAGGACCCTTCAAAGCTTCATGTGCTCATAGGTGGGGCTTTGGGGAAGTGATTGGACCATGATACTCATCAGTGAATTAGTCCATTTATGAGTTTATAGCTAAAGGTGATGTTGGGAGGTGGAGCCTCGTTGGCGGAGCTCACTGAAATGTGGTCTGAAAGAGTCTATCTCTCTACCTCCTCTCTTGATCACTCTCTGATTCCTGTAACCATGCTACGAACTGTTTCTCCTCTGCCATGCCACCTGCTTTGGAGCCAGCTGACTAGGGACTAAAACCTCTACAGACTGTGAGCCAAAATAAACCTCTCCTCCTTTAAGTTGTGGGTGTCAGATATTGTGTCTCAGTGATGAAAACTTAACTAAGACAGAGAACAGGAATGTCTATCTAGCCTTGACCTTTCCAGTTGTGTGACCTTGGGGAAGTCAGGCAGTATCTCTGGAGATGGTTTTTCTTAGACATACACAAGAAACAATAATGAAGCCAATTCCCAGGATGTGAAAGCATATTATAAAATGTGATAATTAAATGGAAGAATACTCAAAAGTGTAAGCGCAATGCAGATACAGCAGTTGCGATTATCAGAACATTGAAGGGAGCAGCCTCCAGATGGTCTTTTGAAGTATTAATATTTACAACATGATACTATTTAGGCCTTTGTTCCAAGACTTATGATATATATCACATCAGAATTAGGAACATTATTTCCAGTAATGCTTCTGAAGTTTTGGGAGGTGGAGATGGAGATGGGAAGGCTGGCTGGCTGGCATCAGTGGAGATGAGACATCTCTGTGCATTCAGACAGTTCTGAGCGTGACTGCGCACTTTGGAATTGATGCCATTCTCTCCTTAAATCCACTGTGTAGTCAGCTGGGGAGGAGGACGTGGCCGGAGGAGGTCGCCCTTGCTTCCTCTGCTCAGGAGGGAAGAGATGAAATCCCCTGTAAAGCCTACCCCGTTTTCTTTTGTTTTCTCGATACACTAAGTTACAGACACTTTCCTATTCCAAGATGTTAACCAAGAAAGGATTGCCTCATCTACTTCCACTGAGGGCCATTGGCTATCCTTCCTTACTCTCCTGGCACAAGTCACAGGTGCCCTTCAGCTGTGGCCTTAGTCTTGCCTACTTCCCGAGCCATTTCTGACCACAGTGTTACAGTTTATATCTGCATGCTCCCCCCCGCCCCGCCCCCGAGCCTCATGCACTCAAAGCTGGGGCTTTTGCAAGGTGATAGGACTATGGGAGTGGTATTGCTGACTTGCTCTTAGAAGGTGGGACGTGGTCAGACGAGATGGGTCACTGTGGATGTGTCCTGGAAGGTTACGTCTCCCTGTGGGCTCCTCCCTTGACTCTGCTTCCTGGAGAAGCAGTGGTGAGCTGCTCTCCTCCACCCATGCCCTCCCACAGTGCTGCTTCTGCTCTGGAGTCAGCCAGTTGTGGGCGGAAAACTCTACAAACTGTGAGCCAAAATACATCTCTTTAAATTCCGGGAGTTGGGTATTTTGTCCTAGTGACTTGGAAAGTGACTAAGACAGCACCCTCAGTCCACAGTTGGAGCCAGAAACTCCTCGGGAGCTTCCACCAGGCCACTTGATTCATAACACCAGGACTCCTCACTTTCTCTGTTAGTTCTCCACTTTCTTGATGGCCTGCTTGGGGAATTGGGACCGAATAGCCCTGGTTTCCCCTCTATTCTCTCTAATTCATAATTCAGAAGTCCTGGCATGCATTGTGTTCGAGACGGTCTTAATGACTATAAAAGTGAAGAGTGAAAAGCAGAGTCCTCTTTCTAGATGGGGAGGTAGATTTTCTGTGACGGGGCATCAGCACTGTAGCCTGGAAGCAGTGGAAGATCTGCAGACTTTGAGCCCAACTGACTTGGGTCCAAACCCTGACTCAGTTTTGTGCCCTTGAACAAGTCACATGACCTCTTGGGTACACTTTCTTTACCCTCAGATGTGGACAGTGATGTTGAATTTATAGGATTATTATAAAGAATAAATGAAACAATAAAGGAAGGTGAGTAGGGTGTCACATAGAAAACTCACTACAAATATTGATATCTTCATCATCATCATCATCATCATTGTTATACTAATAATTAATTACTGCTGAAAAGAACCTAACTCTGCTGTCTAAGTACAATTCTTAACCAACCCTCTCTAGAGAACAGAGACCTGCTGAAGGCTTTCATAAAGAATCAAAATGTGAAAAGACCTAGAGTGAAATTTTAACTCTTTCTTGAAGGAGAATGGTTTTCTATTTCACATGGGGAAAGACCCCCCATCGTGGAATTTTGCCGTTGAAACATGTCAGCAAGTTCTGATGAAAACATGAAGAAAGATTACAAACTACTCTAGAGTCACAAATGATGAATTCTGAAGAAAAGCCAACAGATGCTCAGCAAATCAATGACTCATCTAAAAGACTGCCCTACTTTGTTGTCACGATGGCTCACCTAGAGTGAATAAACTAGTGCCAGGAAAAAGCCCTGATGTGCCCAATTTATCTTCAGGACAATTTTGTATCTAGTGAGTATACAATGTCTGGGATCTTAATTATGGAGATTTTTCCCCTCAAAAAATAAACAGCTTGGTGTAAAGACTTCTAAAGATATGTGAGACAGAAAGAGATGGGAGTCTTATCAATCTGACAGAAACATCTGGCAAGGATATGATGGAACAGAATCATGTTGGGGGTTCCACAGCCTCATCTCCAGCTTTCGGAGGAGAGAAACCACCTACTTGAGGGTGTTGTCAGTCTCACAGCTGGGCTGAATGGGTTAATTCAACCCCTCACAGTCCGCTGGTGTCAGCAAAGGAAGAAGGCATTGCTCTTTGGGACCATCACACATTCCAGACATCAGTAAAGACTTTTGAAATGTCACCTATACTCGAGTATCTACTTCAGAGAAAAGCTTACGCTCATCTTGACTCCTCTTCAGGAAGATGACATAGTTCACTGATACAATCAGTATACCTGAATGTAAATGTAGCATGAAACATTTATATTTAAAGAACAATAATAAAATGAGCACCAGCACCATAGAAGTTCTTGGTGTCTTAGACCAGTTTGCATCGCTAGAGCAAAATACTTCAGATTGGGTAATTTATAAGGAAAAGAGGTTTATTTTGGTTATGGTTCTGGAGGCTGGAAGTCTAAGACCAGGCAGCCACATTCAGTGAGGGCCTCAGGCTGTGTCAACCCATGGAGGAAAAGTGGGAAGGCAAGTGGGTAGGGGTGAGAGAGAGTGAGGGAGGGGGCCAGGTTTGCTTTATCACAACCTGCTTTTGTGAGGAACAATCCATTCCTGGGAGAATTAATAAACTCTCAAGTGAATGGATTCATTCAAGAAAAACATGAACCCATTCATAGGACTGTGACCAGCCACCTCCTAAAGCCCTCACCTTGAACCCTATGGCACTGACAACCAAATTCTACCATGAGCTTTGGCAGGACAAACCATATCCAGGCCATGGCACCTAAAGTCTGACAACAGATTCATGGCCCCATGGCAATAAAGGAAACCACACACCAAGAATCATAAGGTATCTCATGAAACGAAGAGGTAGAGATATAGGATTAGGGGGAAAGGAGTCATGCAGGCTCAAAGCCACATCAAATAACCCAAGGCCTTGTTTTCCTTGGCCTTGGAAAAGGACAGTTAAGACAGACATGGAGCGCTTAAGTCCAGAAGCCCCCATCTGGACTCTGCACCCTTACTCTGAATCAATAATGCTGCTCTGGTCAAAGGGACTTAAATCTTTGGTCAAGAGAAGACTGTTTTATATTTATCTAATTTCAAATAGCAAAGTTTGGCTATTTGCTGCGGGGAGGGGCATCTTGGGCAGAGGGGAAGTGTGAAGGGTGAGTTGAGAGAGGCTTTTGAGTGTTACAGGTCCACCCAGGAGGCCATGAGAGTGGCAGAGAGGGAGGGGGAGCATTTAGGAAACCAGCTGATTATAGTCACTGGGAGTGGGGCAGTTGATGCAGGGTCTGGAAAACCACTGTGGTCATTTCAGTTTTCCTTTGAATAAGAAGTGAAATCATTACAGAACCCCAAGATCTAACTTTGGATTGGACAGAGCACTCTAGGTTCTTTAGAATGTTAAAATTCCCAGGTTCTATGTGCAGCATAAGCTTAAGGATAGCGCTCCGTTAGGAGGGGCTGCAATACTCCAGGGGAGAGATCACACACAATGCCTTTTGCACCTGAGTGGGAGCAGGTATGGTGAGGAAAAATGATCAGATTCTGAATAAATGTTGAAGAAAAGACAGGATTGTAAATCTCTGGTCTATTCTCAGTGCTCACAGTAGCTATTGTAATCTACTTAATTTGCCTACTTGATTCATCAAAATCTAAAGTTTATCAACATGTTTACTGTATTCTGCAATAATGAAAGATTTTAGAATACTTTTACGTTTTAAAACTTTTCTAAGCTGTGTTATTATCATCTATTCTTATGTTCTGCCCTATCCCCTAAGCACATTAGACATTATTTTGTTGCATATGGTTAATATCTGTTTATATAGGTGTTCATCTATATTTTTGTTCATTGTTATTTCTTCCATCTCAGATCTGATGTCATTTTTCTCTATCTGAAGTATATTCTTTATATTTCAAATATGTTTCAAATTATGTTTATATTTTAATAAATTTTTTATTTAAAATAGTTTCAAAAATTTAGTACATGATTGGAGTGCATAATGATGACATTCATCATGGGGAGTTGGTCCAGGTACATAATACATCTTAATTCTTTTTATAGCCCCTTCCTCTAGCTCTTGGTCCGCTTCCCATTGCAAAAGATCTATCTCCTTGTTTCCTAATATCTATCTTTCATTCTTCACTTTAATTTATTTGTACTTTGGTATCTCATGTAAGAGAAGCCATGTGATATTTAAGCTTGTGTGTCTGGCTTATTTCACTTACATTATGTCTCAAGGTGCATCCATTTTCCTACAAGTGGCTCCATTTTAGTTTTGGACTCACAAAAACATTTCAGAATACAAAGAATTCCCATATCCTCGTGTAGTTTTCCCTGTTATTGATATCTTGTATCACAGTGGTGCATTTTGTCACAATTGATGAACCAATGTTAATACACTATTGTTAACTAAAGTTTATGTTTCATTCAGATTTCCTCAGTTTGTCTTGATGGCCTTTTTCTCACCAAGAATTCCATCCAGAATATAGCACTGCATTTGGTTGTCACGTCTCCTTAACCTCCTCTTGACCATCACAGCTTCCTGTACTTTCTTTTCTGTGACCTTGACTGTTCGGGGAAATTTTAGTTGGAGAAATTTCAGACAGTTTGTAGAATAACCTTCCATGGGACTGTGTCTGATGTTTTTCTCATTATTGGCCTGGGGATATGGGCCTTGGGGAGGAAGAGCACAGAGAGAAGTACCTTTGCCATCACAGTGTGTCAGAGGCACGCACTGCCAACAGGAGTTGGCACCGTTTCTCCCCTGGCCCAGGGAGTGTGTGTTGGCTTGTGCCACCACAAGTCCCCCTCATTTTCCTCCTTTCTGTGTGGCTCTCTTGGAGGGAACTCACCCCACCCTGCAGCTCACCCCTCAGGACTGGGGTTTGGGCTCCACTTCTTCGAAGGTGGATGGCCTGTTTCAATGATCTGGAATTATTCTGTGTGAAAGACTTGTCTTGTCTCCCCATGTATTCATGTTTTCAATTACTGATATAAATCCAGACTCATAAATATTCATTTTATGTATTGGATTTATCCAATACCACATTTTAAATTTTCTTATTCAAATTATTCCCACTTTGGATATTGGTAGTTCTTTCATGTTGGCCCCTGTGTCTTTTTTTTTTATTAATTTTTATTTTTAGTAGTGCATAATGATTACATTCATTGCAGGGAGTTGGAACATGTGCATAACACATCTTAATTCCTTTTCATCCCCTTTCCCTCCACCTCCATCTCATAGTCTACTTCCTGTTTGCAAAAGATCATGCTATTTCCTATTATATGTCTGTTATTTTGCTCTTTCTTTATATTTTGGGTTTCTCATACAAGAGAGACCATGTGATGTTTAACCTTGTGTGTCTGATTTATTTCACTTAACATGGTCTCAAGGTGCCTCCTTTTTCCCACAAATAACTCAACTTTATCCTTCTTTATGGCAGAATAGTACTCCATTATTTATGAATACCACATTTTCTTTATCCATTCATTTATTGATGGACATATAGGCCACTTCCAGGATTTAGGCATTGTCACTTGTGCTGCTATAAATTTGAGTATGCATGTATCAGTGTAATATGATGTCTTCAACTCTTTCAAGAAGATTCATAGAAGGGATATAGCTGAATCAAATGGAATTTATAGTTTTAGTTTTTTGAGGATTCTCCATACTGGTTTCTATAATCATTGTACCAGTTTACATTCCCAACAACAATGTAGATGGCTTCCTTCTTCCGGCTCCTTTGTCTCTCTGACATGCCCCCACCATTCAGTTCTGGTGGGCCCTCCTTACTTGCTGGCCCTTCTGCACACCTCAGATACCTACATGATGTCATGTCTCAGGCCTAGAATGAGATTTCCCTATCATTTAGATTTCCACTACCAGTGAGACTTCCTGATCTTTTGAGTTTTTGGCAGCAACTGGTACTGTAAGTTTTTTGATATTAACTATTATAATAGGTATGTAGTAGCATTATTTATAGTATGTGTCACTTTACAACTGGCTTGTTCCATTTAGCATAGTTTTCAAGGTTTGTCCAGGTTCCTTTCTAAGGCTGAGTAATATTCCATCAGAAGTTGTCTTAGTTACCCTTCTTGTTGCTGAGACAAAATACCCAACACCCACCCAAAGTTAAAAGGAGGAAAGTTTTATTTTGGCTCACAGTTTTTAAAAGTTTCAGCTCATAATCAGCTGGCTCCAAGGCAGGGTGGCATGACAGAGGGACATCACAGAGGAGAAACATGGCAGGTAGAAGACAGCAAGAGCAGCAAGCAACAAACCTCGTTCTGTCTCTTATAATGCCCTTACGGCAGGTAGCACTCACACCCTTAATCCTAGCATTGTACTATGAATCATTTCCATCATCACATCCTCTAGATTCAGCCACCTCTGAAATAGCCTCACTTGTGACTGCATGAGGCTTTAGGGGGGGATCTAGACACAAACCATCACACAAGTATATTTTCTTTATCATCCTCTCTCCTCTTCCACCTCTTCCTCCCCCCTCCCCCACCCCTCATCTTGGGGAACTAGGGGTTGAACACAAGACCTTCACATTGAGTTACATCCCTGGCTTCTCTAAAATTAAAATTAAAAAGCAATTTTGAGACACTATCTCACTAAGTTGCTAAGTTGCCCCAGCTGGGCTTAAACTTGTGATCCTTCTGCCTTAGCCTTCCAGAGTGCTGGGATTACAGGAGCACATCACCATGTGGGTCTATTTAGCTTTTGATGTACACTTGATTTCTTTCCTTGTTTTAATGATCTTGAATAACGCCACCATGATGATTGCATACAGGCACCTGTTTGGCCCCTACTTTAAATTCTCTTAGCAGGGACTTCTATGTCATATGGTGATTCTAAATTTAACTTTTCTAGAAACTACCAAACTATTTCCCACAGGTGCTATACCATTTTATAGTTCCACCAACAAAGTATTTTTCTTCACTTTTATAGGTTAATTTCATTGGATGTAATAGCATTCCGGGTTGGTAGTATTTTTTCGTCCCTCCCAACACTTTAGCATTTTATTCCACTCCCTTCTTGCTGGTGTGTAATTCTTATTCTTGTTCTTTTATAAAGTATTTTCCCTTTGTCTTGATTTTCTGCAGTTTGAATGAGAAAGGGCTGGGTTTTTTTTTTTTTTGCATGTGTGTATGTATGTTTATACTGTTCAGTGTTTTCAGAAATTTCTGAATCTGTGCTTTGAGATCTGTCATTAATTTTGGAAAGTTATCAGCTTTCAGATTTATTTTTTTCTTGGGTGTTCTTTCAGTGTTCTAGTTAATACACATACCAGAGATGTTTGTGTGTTCCTGTAGCTGTCAATCTCTCTCCCTAATGTCCTGTGATACATATCTACAGACTTTGGATGCTCTTTTCTCTTTTTTTTCACTCTTTTCTCTCTGGAGCTTTCATTTTGGAAAGTTATATTGATGTGTTCCTTGGCCAAGTTCCTTGACCTTGCCAAAGCTACTAATGAGCTTATGATAGATGGTGTTCATTCTTTTTATGGTGCTTTTGATTTGCAGCATTTCCTTTTGAGTTTTCCTTCGAGTCTCCCTGTCTCTGCTGGATTTCCCCATCTCTACTTGCCTGTTACCTACTTTTTTTCTTTTCCACCTTTAACATAGATATTTAACAAATGTCTGCGTCCCTTGTCTGATAATTCCAACATCTGTGTAACATCTGAGTCTGTGTCTAACGATCACTTTGAGCATGCTCAAAGGCTCAAAGACAAGGGAAAGGAAGGGGAAGGAACCTGGTGCAGCTTCCCGACAAGGGAAGAGCAGTGAGAGGTGAGGGTGGAGGGCTGGGTAGGGTCCTGTTGTACAGTCATGGGTGCAAAGGGTAACTTGGAAACCGGTCGGAAGGGAAGTGGCTGGAGTAATCTGGAGCCTACTGTGACACCTCTGGAGACAGGTAATGATGTCTTGGTCAAGGGTGATGCAGTGCATGGAAAAAAACAAATCCAAGTTAGGCAAGGAGAGAGTATGTTGGAAAGGATTTTTGCAGCAGGGCAAAAAGGGGACTATTGCAGTAGGCTGAGAATGCTGACCATGAACTAGGCACGTGTATCCATGGGTAAGCAGAAAAAAGCTGTCTTTAGGGAGGAAAGAACAGAGTGTAGGGAAGTGGATCAAACTGGTGGAGGTGGAGTGGTCAGGTATGAAATTGAGGAAGTTTTACCCTGAGGCCAGCCTGTCCTCCATAAAGGACGTTAGGTAGAAGCCCTATGCTGCTTAGTGGTGTGTGTGTGTGTGTGTGTGTGTGTGTGTGTGTAAGTTCAGGACCTTAAGGAAGGAAAAAAGCTTAACGGAAATTTGATCAAGTCAGATGAATGGCCATGTCATTCTGATTGACCTACAAAGACAGTTCCTTCCATGGTTTATGAGGCAACGAGTGGGAACTGGAGGGCCTGTGGCTGGCCTTGTCTCAGGGAAAAGGAAAAGGTCAGGGGGATCTGTGGGCCTTATCCAGTTATGTGGGAGAGGAGGTCCTTCGCATTGAACCATTTCCCGGAACACAGAAGAGTAGGCATTTCTTTGTCACCGCTATTTTCCAGGAATACAGACTCAGTAAAATTTAACTTTGTCAAGAGGGTTGGAAAAGAGTAAGCATGTTTAAGAGGGAATCAGCAGTAGCTTTCAAAAGTTTTGCTGATAGATTGAATGTCAGGATAAGGAAAGAGAAGAATTAAGAACGTCTCTCAAATCTTGGGCTCGGGCCCTGGATGACTGACAGTGCACAAATGAAGATAGTGACACAGACAGAAAATCAATTCGGTGTGATGGGAAGACAGAGATACCCAGGGGATATTTTCAATTCATCTTCCACTCCTACCCTCTTGGTTATCACTTTCTTTCCATCTTCTCTCTTAAATAACATTTTTAAGCTATCTTCTCTGCTGCTCCCTTAGTTCAGACTTCTGACATATGTTGTTTGTACCGTTAAATTGGCTTCCTAAAGAGGCCATTTGCCCCAAACTTGCTCTCTGACTCCCACACACATCTTCTGCATTGCACTGGGTTAATACAACCAGATAAATTACAGCACACCACTAACACTTGTGAAACTTTGCCAGTTGCACATGTATTTGGACTTGCAGTAAGCTTTCCTAGTTGGGGGAAAAAATATTTATTTCTCACTGTAAACTCTCCTTAAACATGACTCCTTTTTGAAGTCAGATCTCACTGTGTCTCCTCCCCAAGGGAATTAGTCTCTTCCTGTTTAGAAATATGGCTCTTCTTCTTTCCCCTTTGTTGATTTGTTCATTTGTCATTTCTTTCTGTGGATTTTGAGTTTCTTTTGGAAGAGTCCCTTGTCCTTAACTTCTGTCTCCCCGATGAAGATGTAAGGGCTTTGCAACTAGGAAGTACTCAATAAATGTTTGTTGAGCTGTTGATTGAATTATATTTGGACAGAGATCAGTGTGCATGGTCTCTCCTGAGGCAGCTCCAGGCTGGCTTCAGAGTGCTTCCACTATCTTTTAGTGAAGAGGCCTCTCTGTACTTTGTGATTTGGGAGAAATGTGAATTTGTATATTCCTCCAAAGCCTCTCTGTGTCCTCATTTTCAGGTTTCTGTCTTTCCTCTGGTTTCTCTAGAATTGACCATGATTGTGCCCCATACTTGGGGGGAGTGAGTTCATCCCGTTGATTTTCTCCTGAGTTTTTAGTGTTTAGGACTGGGGAGGGAGCAAAAGAAGAGAGTGGAAAATACTGAAGAAGACAGACTTGGTTTGGATGATTGTGGATGGCCCTACTGGAAGCATTATTTCTTAGTGGTGATTTACTATACCGATCTTGATTACAGATATCAGCATAGATGGTGGATTTCAATGTGTTCTGTGATTTCTTCACCTTCTGTGCAGGTGTTTCTCGCTTCCTGTGGGGAAAGGGCAGATGTGTGGGGAATGGGATCCTAGACTTCTTACTCCCATCCTCATTCAGTTAGGTATCTCCCTGGATTTAAACCTGAATTCATACTTGTCTCATCTGAACCAGTAATCCACTGACATCCATTTTATTTTCATTTTTGTGTTCCTGTTTTCTCTGAGACAAGTTCTCCTTTTCCTTATTTCAGCACACAGGTGCTAGTACAACTTATTGGTACTAAGAAGGGAACATTTCTGTCTTCATTCTCATTGCGCCATCTTCTCTCTAGACTCTTAATTCTGAAGATTGGTACGAATTAGAAATTGGCTTGATTCTATTTCCCAAGATGCACAAGTAGTCAAAGAGGCTTGAGAAACAGACCCAAGAAGGTAGTTTCTAAGCTGGGCTCTTTTTCTTTTTAAAATAATTTTTTAAAAACTTTATTATCATTCACTGAACACACACATATACAAAAATTAGTATTATTCAAAGAAAAGCAATGCAAGGAAAAAAACTATAATAATATTCAAATATAATAGAACTCAACCAAAGCAAAACTGAAAAGTACTTAAACATTTTTCCATATAATTTAAAAAAACATCTCAAGCATTAACAAGACCTCAGAAGATGTGATTTGCTTTAGAAAGATTTTCAAAACTAATACTGAACAAATAGTGGTCTGGAAAAAATTCTAATTAGCTAGTAGACTCTACATAGGCCAAATTTTTAAAATTTAAATTTCAATACAGTCATGTGACACATGATGGAAATGTAATCTGAGAAATATGTTATTAGGCAATTTCATCTGTGTGTATCGCAAAGTACCACACAGAGTGCCAACTTCTAAGTGCAAACTGAGAAGGTATGGGTCAATCATCTGTGATGGCCCCTTGATATTATCCAAATATGCAGTTAAACACCAGATACATGAGGCTACCACTGGCATAGCAGCACACTGTTTTACAGTAAACTCTTTTATATAAGTAGGATTATGCTCTAAAGGATTAAAAGCATAGCATGTTATGATAAGTACATAAAATAGTAAAAGTCATTTATCACACTACCGAGTACTGTGTACTGTACATAGTTGTATGTGCTTCTTCCAGAAACATACCCTTCTCTCCTTTGATCTCAGTGACTTTTCCTTCCCAATCCATTGATGAGCTCCAGCCTAGTCTCCATCTACATCTCTTCCTATAGTTTTAAACACAATCTATATATGGATTATTTCCAGATTCCAGCCTGTAACTCTCATCTCCCCCTTCCCCTCCTGCCACCTCTACCTACCCCTTTGGACCTTTTCTTTCTATTTCAAATTATCAATTATTCAGTTTAATCATATTAATTCTTAATTATACTTTCAGTTTCTCACACTAGAGAAACTATTCAGTATCTACACATGTGTGTCCTATTTATTTCACTTAAGAGTATGGCCTCATTGTGCATCCATTTAGCTATAAATGTCTCTAGTTTCTCATTCTTTATGGCTGAGTAGTACTCCATTTCATAAAAAATCCACATCTTCTTTATCCAGTTTCCAGTTTATTGGCACTTGGGCTGCTTACAAGCTTTAGCTATTACAAACTGTGCCACCATAAACATGGGTGCACATATATCTCTGTGGTATGATTCTTTTAATTCTTTTGGGAAGATCCCCAGCAGGGGAATAGCTGGGTCAAATGGGACCTCTAGCCCTAGTTCTTTGAGGTATCTCCATACTGATTTCCACAGTGGTTGCACCAGTCTGCACTCCCACCAACAATGGAGAAGGGTTCCTTTCTCCCCACACGTCCGCCAGCATTTGTTATTGGATGGTTTCTTGATAGCAGCCATTCTTTGTGGGGTGAGGTGGAATCTCAGTGTTGTTTTCATCTGCATCTCTCAAATGACCAGTGATGTTGAACATTTTTTCACGTATTTATTTGCTGCTTTTACTTCTTTGTCTGAGAAATGTCTGTTCATTTCAGATGCCCATTTTTGAATTGGGTGTTTGAATTTGGGGGGTCTGATTATTTTCAGTTCTTTATATATTCTAGATAGTAGACCTTTGTCTGAGCTACAGCTGCTAAATATTTCTTCCCACATTGTAGGTTGTCTCTTAGCTCTGTTGGTGGTTTATCTTTCAGTACAGAAGCTTTTTAATAAGCTGAGATCCCAGTTGTTGATTCTTCATGCTAGTTACCGTGCTACTGAGGTTTTGTTCATAAAGTCTTTTCCTATGCTAATGTCTTCAAGAGTTCTACCTAACTTATCTTCCAGCAAATTTAGTGTTTCTGTCTTAAAATTTAAATCTTTAATCCACTTTGATGTTAGTTTAGTGCATGGTGATAGGTATGGGTCTAGTTTTAATCTTTGGCAGGTTGAAATCCAGTTTTTCCAACACCATTTATTAAATAGGCTATCTTTCCTCCAATGAGGGTGGTTTGCTCCTTTGTCAAAGATGAGGTGGCTGAGTATGTCTGAAGTTGTTTTTGCATCTTCTAATAAATTCTACTGATCCTCAGGTCCATTTCTTTGCCAGTACCATGCTGTTTTTAATCACAGTAGCTTTGTAGTATAGTTTCAAGTTGGGGATTGTGATACCCCCAGCCATGTCTCTGTTGCCTAGAATTGCTTTTGCTATTCTAGGTCTCTTCTGGTTACGAATGAATTTTTGGATTGTTTTCTCTAGTTCTGTGAAGTATATTGTTGGAATTTCAATCGGTATTATGTTAAATCTATATAGTAGTTTTGGAAGTATGTCCATTTTCACTATATTGGTTCTTCCTACCCAGGAACAAGGGATGTCTTTCCATTTTCTTATGTCCTCCTCAATCTCCTTTTTCAGAATGCTGTAGTTTTCAGTGTAGAGGTCTTTTGCTAGATTGATTCCTAGATATTTCATTTTTTTGGATGCTATTGTAAAAGGAATTGTTTCCCTAATTTCTCTCTCAGTGAGTCTATTATTTGTGTATAAAAAGGCTATTTTTTTTTAGTGTTGACCTTATAACCAGCTACTCTACTGAATCTGTCAATTAAGTCTAGAAGTCTTTTGGCAGAGTATTTTGGGTCTTCTATGTAAAGTATCATATCATCAGCAAATAATGACAATTTAACTTCTTCCTTTCCTATCTTTATTCCTTTTATTTCTTTCTCTTTTCTAATTGCTGTGGCTAATGTTTCCAGAACTATATTGAACAGGAGTGGTGATAGTGGACATCCTTGCCTTGTTCCAGCGTGAAAGTTTTCAGCTTTTGACCATTTAGTATGATGTTGGCTGTTGGTTTTTCATAGATAGCCTTAATCAAGTTGAGATAAAGACCTTCTATTCCAATTTTCTGTAGAGTTTTAATCTTGAATGGGTGTTGGATTTTATTGAATCCCTTTTTTGCATCTATTGAGATGATCATATTGTTTTTGTCCTTGACTCTGTTAATATAGTGTATTACATTTATTGATTTATGAATGTTGAACCTTTCTTGCATCCCTGGGATAAATCTGACTTGGTCAGGGTGTATGATCTTCTTGATGACCCTCTGTATTCTGTTTGCCATTATCTTGTTGAGGATTTTTGCATCTATATTCATTAGGGAGATTGACCTGTAGTTCTCTTTTTGGGTTGGGTCTTTCCCTGGTTTTGGAATCAAAGTCACACTTCCTTCCAGGAAAGAGTTTGGAAGCCTTGCTTCCCTTTCAATTTCCTTGATGAGTTTAAAGAGTAATGGCATTAGTTCTTCTTTAAATGTCTTGTAGAATTCAGCAGTGAAGCCATCAGGACCTGGACTTTTCTTTGTTGGTAAATATTTTATTACATTTTCAATTTCACTCATTGTAATTGGGGTGTTTAGAATTTCTATATGTTCTTTATTTAACTTTGGCAATTCATATGGATCTAGGAATCTGTCCATTTCTTCTGTGTTTTCCAGTTTATTAGAGTACAATTTCTTGAAGTAGGTATTGATGATGCTCTGGATTTCTGCTGGGTCAGTTGTGACATCACCTTTTTCATTCTTAATTGTATGGATTTGAGCCTTTTCTTTCCTTTTTTTGATAAGGTTGGCTCAGGCTTTATCGATTTTATTTATTCTTTTGAAAAACCAACTCATTGATTCATTTATTTTTTTGCATCATTCTCTTAGTCTCCATTGCATTGATTTCTGCTCTGATCTATAATTTCCTCCCTTGTATGAGCTTTGGGTTTGTTATGCTCTTCTTTTTCTAGAAGCTTGAGGTTCTGCATTAGGTTATTTATTTGAGTTCTGTTTTCCTAATATGTGCATTCACTGCTATGAATTTCCAGTGTAGAACTGCTTTCATTGTGTTCCATAGATTTCTGTGTGTTTTATTGGCATTATCATTTACTTGTAGAAACTGTTTAATTTCTTCTTTAATTTCCTCTGTGACTCATTGGTTGTTTGAGAGGGTGTTATTTAATTTCCATGTGTTTGTGGGAGTTTTGTGCTTTCTTATAGCATTGATCTCCAATATTATTGCACTATGGTCTGATAATATACAGGGGTTAACTTTAATTCTTTTACATTTACTTAGACATGTCCTATGAGCTAGTATGTGGTCTATTTTGGAGAATGACCCATGTGCAGCTGAAAAGAATGTGTATTCTGATTTTGTGTGGTAGAATACTCTGTAAACATCTATTAAGTCCATTTGTTCAATAGCTTGGTTCAGTTCTAGAATTTCATTGTTAATTTTTTGTCTAGATGATTTGTCTACTTGTGATAGTGGGATATTGAGATCCCCCACTAGAATTATGTTAGTGCTTATTTGGTTTTTCATGTCCGTTAATATTTGTTTTCTATAATTGGGGGCATTCATATTTGGTGCATATATATTTATGATTGTCATCTCTTCCTCTTGGACTGTTCCCTTCACAAGGATGTAGTGTCCATCTTTGTCTCTCTTAATTAGTTTTGGTTTGAAATCTACTTTGAAAATAAGATTGCTACCATTACTTTTTTCTGGGTTCCTGACATGTGGAGAACTGTTTTCCATCCTTTTACTTTCAGTCTATATATTTCTTTTTGAGTTAGGTGTGTTTCTTGTATGCAGCATATTCCTGGATTTTGCTTCTTAATCCATTCTGTCAGTCTATTTATTTTGATTGGTGAATTGAGGCTATTAACATGGAGAGTTATAATTGATAGATACTGACTCATCCTTGTCATGATGTTTTACTTTTGTTGGCTCTTTTATTTCTTATTTTTTTCCTCCCTTTCCCTTTAGTTTCTTACCTTGCCTGGTGGCTTCCCCCTGTTTGGCCTCATGGAGTTGACCTTCACTGTCTTTTTCTAGGATATTGCTTGGAACTGTTTGGAGTGCTGGTTTGGTGTTCTTGAAATTTCTCAGGTGTTCTTTGTCACGAAAGTATCTAATTTCTCCATTGATTTTGAAAGATAATTTTGCAGGATACAACAGTCTAGGTTGGAAGTTGTTTTCTTTTAGGGCTTGAAATACTTCACTCCAGGCTCTCCTTGATTTGAGGGTTTGTGTTGAGAAATCTGCTGTGATTCTGTTGGGCTTTCTTTTGTAGGTGATTTGTTTCTTTTCTCTAACTGCCTGTAAGATTTTGTTCTTCTGTTGGGTTTCTGGGATCTTGACTATTGTATGTCCAGGTGTAGATTTTTTTTTTTTTTTTTTTTTTGTACCAGGGATCCAACTCCGGTCCTTGCAGTTGCAAGGCAGGCAGTGGAACCACTGAGCTAAATCCCTGGCCCCATGGTGTAGATTTTTTTGATCATGGCTAGTTGGAGTTCTGTATGCTTCATTTATCTGTATGTTCAATTCTCCACCTCTGTCTGGGAAGTTTTCTACCATTACTTCTGTGAACAGTTTTGTTTTATGCCAATTGAACTTTCTCCTGTTTTTTCATGGACTTCTATCAGTCTTGTGTTATTCTTCTTTGCATCATGTAGCAGCTGCTGGATTGATTTCTTGTGATCCCTTACTATTTTTAAGAAATTCTTTGTTTTTATGGTCCTTAACTGCAATCCTGTCTTCTACATCTGATATTCTGTCTTCAGATTCCCTTAATCTGCTATGCATGTGTTCAGTGGAGTTTTTAATCTCCTGAATATTTATTTGAATCTGTTTCATGGATTCCATTTCTTTCTTATGTTGAGTGATCACTGTTTCCATTTCTTTCTTATGCTGGGCATTCATGGCTTCCAGCATGTTTCTGAGCTCATCTATTTTTTTTTTTTAATCAGTTTCTGTTCTAGAGCCTCTAATCATGTCTTTCACTCTGCTCACCATCTCTGTAGTCATCTGGGAGAATATTTCTGCTTTGAATTTTTCTACAGCCTCATTCATCTGTTTTGTTACTTCCTGTGCTATCAGTTAAGGGTGTCCAGGTGGTTGATTATCAGCCTTTTCCACCTCATTTCCCCCAGAATTTGCCTTTTGGGGGATGGAAGTCTGAGTTTGTGACTTGCCTAAATATCTTTTCATTTTTGTTTTTGGTACTGTTCTTGGTTAAATTCCTAGGTTGATACTTTAAAGTTGCATATTGTAAGTATCTTTGTTGATGTATTTAGAACCTTATGGAATGATTGCTTCTCAGAGGTGTTTCCAGATATAGCTAGTCTTTAGGTTTTGAGTCTCTAATGGCTGTGAGGCTGTCTCATTTTCATTGTATCAGGAAGGATAATTGATTAGATCAATCACAACACTTTAGCCCAAGTGATACAATTAGCAACACAATAGCATCAAGTACCTCTTAGAAAATGACAATTTGTGGTAGTTATTAACATATCACCTTTAACTGTGTGAATTAAATCAAGATCAAGGACCAACCCAACATATGTTTATAGTGAATAAACTCTTCAATATTGCAACTTTACCCTTCGGGATAGGGAGTTAGAAGGAGTTGGGAAGGGAAGAATAGATAGGTAGAGGGATAGGGGAAGGTTAGCAGTGAGTCTAGAGGGCACAGGTGAGAGAAGAAAATAGAAGAAAAGAAAAATAAAGAAGAAATACAAATTAGGGCCAGAACAGGAACACAAAGGGAGATGAAGAACAATGTGGGACAGCAAGGGAGCAAGGGTGAGAGAGAGAAAGAAAAGAGAAAAATAAAAATTTTTAAAAAGTAGAAAAAGAAGAAAAAAATAAAAATAAGAGCAAAAAAATAGTGGTAATTTTGAAAATAACAAATAAAAGATAAAAATGAAGGGCCTCCTTCAGGGTATGTCTCTGCTGTCACAATAGACAATGTGGGCAGCAGTGTGCAATTATGAGTCAATGAGTCTCAGTAAGCCAGTCACAGACCCATGAGATTCAGACAGATTTCTGGTTGCAAGTCCCAAGGTGAGCTCCCCATCCTCCTGAAGGGTTGAACTGTGCAAGGTTCTACTGCAAGTTCCAGCTGCATTTCCCCTGAAGATATCTAGGTTCTGATGGGAGGTGATGATCACTCCAACTTACCAAGTACAGTAGTCTGGTGTGCCTTCATTGCAGAGATTCTCTTCACTTTCCCAGTGGGCTTCAATTTTCAGCATGGAGCTTGAGAGAGGCCCTCTCTCTGTTTTTCACTTCTGCAGCTCAGGACAATGGCCTTTATGTCCCCTTGTGCCTCTGTATTGTGGAACCATGTAGCTGCACAGCTAAGAGTCCAGAGGTGGGCAGGGGCCGGGGGGTGTTGGCTGTTGTTGCAGGTGCCCGCTGGCTAAAATGGCAGCTGGTGGGCATGCCAGGCTCTTTTTTGATGTGAGATATTTACTGCAAAGGCACTTAAGGCCTCCCTGGGGACTGGGATATTCACCAGTATCTGTGCTGTAGCCAAGTAGCACTACTTTTTATCTCTTTTAATGATGGGAACTTTGTAGAATCTTTCACTTGGAAACAAGGTGCCAATGGGAGTTTAACACCACTGACCTAGAAGATTACTAAAGCCTCTTTCAGCCAAGATGTGTGCCTGTTCTTTTTTATGGGGCAATAGAATTGTCGCCTTCGCTTCAATGCATGGAACATAAACAATGGCTCATGAAGTTCAGGGGCTGAGCTCTGGATTCCTTTGCCTCAGGACAGCAGATCGGCATCTCTCTACACGAGGGAGGAAAAACAGTTAGTGGGTAGAGATGCTGGTGTGCTCCACTTTATGGGAGTGGATGTTAATGCCAGTGTCAGGACAAACTTCCACCAGCTGTCTAAACATTTACGGAACCAAATAATAGCATGCAAGATATGTGGGTTTCAGATATTTACCATCTTAAAACGACACTTAGTCATTAACTTAATCACAGCTGCTATATGCCAGCCAATGCATTCTGTTTGTAAACAGTGCATCTGCTCCAAGCAGTGTTGAGAGCTCAGAGTGCTGCTCAGGGCCGAGAAGAGCATCCCGAGAGTCTGAAATGAGCAGGCCATCTCTCAGCCTCTTGACTGGAGTAGTGCTTATTCCATTCCAAGGGCTAATGCCTTGTATTTTCTCTTGAGAGTTAAATGTTCAACGTGGAAAATGTCCTGATGTTCATGGTCATGGATTCGTTTGAAATGGGGCATAGACTTCTAAATAGTTAACTGTTTGCTTCTGTTATAGACTAGATATTTGTGTCCCTCCCAAATTCATACATTGTAGCACTCACTCCCACGTGACTGTATTTGGACACAGGGCCTGTGAGGGGGGTGAGAGAGGTGACATGAAGTCACAAGAGTGGTCCCAGTGTGATGGAGACTTGGCCTTGTGAGAACAGGAAGAGACAGCAGACCTCACTCTGTGCCACGGAGGACACTGTGAGAAGGTGCTTCCTGCCACCCAGAAGGGGAGACCTCACCAAGAATGAAGTTCCGGGTACCTTGACCTTGGACTTCTGGCCTCCAGAACTGTAACGAAGAAAGTTCTGGTGTTTAAACCACCCAGCCGATTAGCACAACCCAAGTGAATACATCCTTGTTTTCTCCTCATTAGAATTCTTTAATCTAACTTGTTGCTTACGGCCACCATCTTGGTCCTTGCTTCTCAATTCTCAACAGCTATCTCAAAGCATCTTATTTAGCCATTCCATATGTTCTCTTTTTTTTGGTATTGAAGGATTTTCTTAGTCTCTGCTTTAGAAAAATTACACTGGCTTCTGGTGGGATCCTGTAATGTGACTTGGGTCATGTGTGCTCATCTCTGTTCGTTCCTTGTTGCAGGCCCAAAGGATTTAGATTCATTTCATTCATTGTGTGGTTCACACTCTTAACTGTCTATATGATATCCATCCCTCCTCCTGTCTTGCTAAAAGAACACTGATTTCCCCCAGGGTAGCAACATATCCCAGCCTGAAGAAGAGAAAATTTTGATTCTGGTCTACAGATAGATTTCTATGTGACCTCATTTTGGCAAAAAATATATAAGTGGGGCTGAGGATTTAGCTCAGTGGCACTGCACCGGCCTCGATTCAATCCCCAGTAACAGAAAAAAATATATGTGGAAGTCTGATAAAAAATGGACAGTTGGAGCTGGTACTGCCCTTTACCTCCTTTTAAATGCCTTTCACATGGATGTGTTTTATAGGGCTGGAGCAGCCTTGCAACCATAAGGATGAAAGTCAGATGGTTAGGGGTGGTAGAGTAGAAAGACAGAAAGAGTACAGGTCCTTGAGGCATCATTGAACTGTTGAACAGCGTCAGTGACTGCTTACTCTGGATTTCTTTTTCCAAGAATAATATCATTGACATTCTTCTATGTTGTGCAGGAGTTTGTTCCTTTTTATTATCTGTATTCTACTATGTAGATAGATCACCATTGTCCATTCTCTTGTTAATGGAAATTTGAATTGTTTCCAATTTTTCATTATATTAATAAAACTGCCATAAACATTCACATACAAGTTATTTTTTCCTAAACATGTTTTCTGTCTCTCTTTTTCTTTTCGTTTTAAAAAATTTCTATCAGTAGAATACATGGGTCACAAGGTCAGTGTACTTTTAATTTTATAAGAACTAGCCAAAGTAGTTTTTCATTTTCCAATCCTGTAAGCAATGCAAAAGGAGTCCATTTGCTTCACAACATTAATCAGCACTTGAGATTGTCTATCATATTTTAGCTGTTCTGTGTGTTCTTAGTGCTTCTAATTGTCCATTGTGTTTGCCTTTCTTTTGTGACTCATGATGTTGAGCGGTTTCTCATGTGATCAGTGGCCGTTGTTGTTGTGTGTGGTATATATGTATGTATGTCTCTTTTGTGACCTGCCTGTTCAAATCTTTTGCTCATTAGAATAAATTGCATTATTTGTCTTCTTTGCTACTGAGCTGTGGAGTTTGTTATGTGCTTGGGATGGAAGTCTTTTACTTGATATATGTACAGAAACATTTCCTCCCAGCCTGTAGTCTGCTTATTTCCCTCCTCAAACACTTCCTGTTATGCCCCAGAGTCTGTCAACCAAAGCATCACCTCTCGGCCTCTGGGTGGCTGTCTCCTCCCTGTCTCGCATGCCCATTGAGTCGGTTTCCTCTTCAGCTTCCCAGAATGCTGTGCTCCTTGCTGACTCCTAACAAAGACTGTCTCCTTGACTAAACTTTGCTCAGGCTCCTCTGAACTCTCTTCTCAATTGGACCTTGACCTGGGGGATTTTGTTTTCATCTCTTCATTGTCCTTTTTTATCAAGAACCTTGCCAGATCAGCTTAGCTGGAATCCCTCACTCTCAATAGCTGACCATCTCCATATCTGCTAGAGTTTTGTTCTTCATTTATCAACCCCCCCCCCCACCTGATGTCTCTTCCCCCGGCCCATCTTCAGAAAATATCTTATTGAGAGGGTTTAGTCAGAATACCTCTTACCCCTGATGCTTCCTTCTAGTACTTTCCACCCACTAACGCCCACCTGCTCCTTAGCTATCAATTACCACTCTCTTTATAATCAGAGTTGAATTCAATCCTTCTCTGGCCACAAACCCTGTTGCAGGGGTCTTTAGAAGATAGAAAAGAAAGGAGGTTCTGCCCTTTGTTTTCCCTCTGACAACTGGAAGGGGTGTGACCCAACTGACAGCTGTCCTGTTCCTTTGCTTTGTTCCCTGTAACCTCCCCTAAAGAGGTCTGGGTAACTAGTTCCAGGGTCTTCCCACCACCTCTGTGGTTACTTTGTCCACCGCCAGAGCTATTCTTAAAACCCCCAAACCTCAAGGGGTCATGATGGACAGAGCAGCTCCTCCTAGAGATTCCTTAAAACTCACGGTGGTCGGGACTTCCTCCCTGCCATTTTTCTGGAAAGAGGGAGCTGTTGATCAAGCAGCTGCTTCTCCTGAAGTTTAGAACCATTGCCCTGGAAGCTATGCCTGTCCTAGATGTTCTGTGGCTGCTCCAGAAGACATTTTCCTTGGTTGCAGCAGGCTTGAAACAAGGACATCCCAGGTGACTCTACCCTATTACCTCCAGATATAGTTCCCTCTGTCACTACTGCAAAAGTCCTCAAGTAGGTTTGCAAAATGTAGGAAACTGAGCATGTGCAGGATGCTCCTGTTCTATATAATAGCATTCCCTCACTCTCTTCAGGTCAGGAGTGGAGGACCCCATCCCTATGCACTACCTGCCGTGCTACAGCACAGGTCCCCAAAAGTCTTGCTCAAGTGATCCTGCTGCTTAGCCATGATCTTATCTCTGACAGAATCAGCTGGCCAGGCTGCACTAAAAAGAGGTGGTAGCACTAGGACATTCTAGCACGAAGAGTTCCAGAGACCAGTGGAGATCCGTAGCATCCAGCAGAAACTGGTGGAGACCTGTGGTGACCTACAGAGAGCCCCAGAGAGGCAGCAGATGCTGCTGAAAGAGCTCTAGAAAGTTGTTAAGGGGGCCACAAACTTTAACTGATGATGAGCTGATAAGTGGCTAGAAGCCATCAAAGGGAAGTAACACTAAGAGCTAAGAGCCACTGGCACTCAAAGCCTAGAACCACTAATATTAAGAGAGCTGCACTTTGCTGGTTTGTGATTTGTAACCAAATTGAGAAGAGCCCTCAGCTGATTAGTCACACTTAAAATTATCATGATGGTCCTAAAAATAAATCTACCTTACATTCTTTAAGGAGTGAAATGAGTCTTTCTTTAACTCTCCATGCCTTTCTCTTGGCTCTAGCCCACGTTTGGATGTCTGGTTTTTCACTGCTGAGTGGCTGTGGTATTTGTACCTTATAGCACTCCTGTTTACCTGCCACCAGGTGTGTCATTTGGATTAGTGCCCTATCCTGTATGCTTTGTCTCACACCAGGCTTGTTAGTTCCTCGAGAAGGGGGGACACATCTTTTTTCCTTGCTATAGTGAAAACATAGTTGTGCAAATAGACATGGAGAGCTGCATGTACAGATTTTTATATAGAAATCCTCACTCTGTAAGATTTAGGGAAGGTCCACTTTTAACTTCTTAGCCCAATGTAGTTACTATTTGTCATTCCTTTCTTTCTTTGTAAGTGAGAGATTGAGTTCATTTTGTACATTGCATGGTTTTTCTAACAATTTATGAAGACTTTTCATTTTATAGTTCCAAATAGTTCATTAAGTATGTGTAGAATTAGAAGTACAGATTACCCTTTATGAGATCATTATACCATAATATCCTGTCTTCAGGGAATTGAACAAATTGCATACTCTCATGCCAAAGTTTCCAGAATATCACTGTAAGAAACTTTGGAGAAGTAATGAGATGAAAAAAATAGTGTCTTGCTCACCTTTTAGTTATTAAAGAACCCAAGCATGCTGGGTCAGGTTCTTAGAGGCTGCATTGACATCTCAGATCAATTAGCCAGACAATGACACATTGGAGAGAATGTTACTGCTTCTTTGGAGAATGAGAACTCTAAGAGAAATACAAGACACTGTCTCCATCTTGGAACATTTATAATCTGCACACTAGACCAGAATTTCCTTTCTCTCATTCACTATAACAATAATAACAAAAACCTTTTAATAATATAATGTGTATCTCTGTGTTTTCTTAAATGACATTTCCTGTGTGGCCACATTTGAATTCAGGAGTGTTATAAGGACAGACTGTTGGGAGAGAGTGCGGAAGGGAGTTCAGGAATTTAAAAATCATCTGCCCATTAACTTATTTAACAAAACCAATTGCTTATATACTGTAACTCAAAAGCCCAAAGCTGAAGAAAGATTCTATTTATGCAATAGATGATTTGGGGGTGACAGAAACCTAAACTTTGGAGACAATTTCAAGGAGAATGACTTTGCAGTTGGACAAAATATCTAAAAGTCTCTTGATCTCCTCTCAAAGACGCTGGGTGAGATCAGTGGAGAGCTGGTCCGACCAAGCACAGGAAGTGATACGGTATGAACTGGGTTAATGTATGCTCAGGAGTGCACAGAAGAGACATGAGAGTTTGCTTTTAAGGTTTGTAAGTAGAGGTTCATGGAAAATCAACACTTACGGAATATCCATTAGAAACTTTGATGACTTCAAGGAGATAAAATAACCATACTAAAGCACATTTTCCATCTTCTTTTGGGTTTATCCTCCTTTGGGCCACACCATGTAGGCCGTTGGCCACTGACCTCGAGGTACAACTGCCAGGACTTCCTCATCCTCTGCCTCCCACTCTGATCAGCTGTACCCCGGCAGGACACTGGTGCGGGCAGGAAGATGCAGTAATCTTCATCCCTATGAGGTCACTTCAGGCTGGCTGTGTCTCTTAATCCAAGATCATTGCTCATTCCACAGTGACCTTTTCAACATTTCTTATGTGCAAGTAACTACTTTATCCACTCATCCTTTTGACCTAGGTATGGTAATAATACTGGGGTTATATAGCAGTTTTCTGCAATGTTTATTCTAGTTTTTCTTTTTCTTGGCTCTTTCTAAATAACTTCTTCAAATTATCCTTGTGATGAGAGTGCCGTCTTCTTTGATATTCATGGCTTATCTATCTCAGTATAAAATTGCATTCTCTCTACAAATTCATTTATGCATCATACAAGTAAATCCGTTGCAGTTAACTTCTGGTATCATTCATGTTGTTTGATCCATTCCTTTTTTTTTTTAACCTTAAAATGGCCATTTGAAGTTCCTGAGCGAGTGAGAGGTAGTTTTCTCTTAACGTACAACACAGGTTAAGGGCTTCAGGTGAAGTGATTCTTGTTATTTTAACTCAAAAGTGAAACTTGGTCTTCTGGGAGCCCTAAGATGGCACAAAGTCTTCTCCTTCCCAAATTGCATAGAGTTTCTGGATAGAGAATGGTAACAATTAAAAATATACCCAACCTTTCCACACTTGTGTTCATAGCTATGAATTTTTTAAAAAGAAAAATAAGTTAATGAAGATGTGGGGCAACTGGAGCCTTTGTGCTTTGCTGGTGGGGGTATGAAATTGCTTAATCCCCAAGGAAGTCAATTTGGAAGTTCTTCAAAAATTTAAATGCAGAACAATCATATGAGTCGAAATAGAACTCCTACTATCTATTCAAAATAATTTAAAGCAGAGAGTCAAACAGATAACTGTACAAAAATATTTATAGTAGCATCACTCACAATAGCAAAAATGGTAGAAACAAACTAAGTATTCAAACAGATGGAAGGATAAAAATATGGTATATTCAGACAATGAAATACTATTCAGCCTTCAAAATAAATAAAATTCTGAATCACACTGTAACACGAGTTAACTTTGAAGACATGCTAAGTGAAACAAGTCAGTCATGCAAAGACAAATACTGCTATGCTTTAACTTATAAATGTATGAAGAATAATCAAATTTATAATGACAAAGTATAGCTTGGAAATTATCAGGAGTCATCAGGAGGGGAGGCTGAGAGGCTACTATTTAATAGACCAGAGTTGCAGTTTGGGATCATGAAATCCTCCTGGAAATTGATAGCTGTGATGGTCGCACCACTGTGTGAGTGTAATTAATGCCACTGAACAGTATGCTGAAAGATGGTTGAAATGTTAAATTTTATATCATATATGTTTTACTACCATACCAGCCCCACCCTGTTCCACCACGTATCCCACTCAAAAGCAGGAAAAGGGGAGTTCAAGTGAAAAAGACTTACAAAGGCATAAAAGCAGACTCAGGCTGCTAGATACTAGAGAAAGTGATTTCAACCACAGCTGGACATTGCAGTCACTTGGAGAGTTTGAAGAAATCCCGATGTCTGGACCCCATCCATGGAAATTCGAATGGAATTAGTGTGAGGTGACCTGGGCTATTCCTCTAACCAGCTGCCAGGGATTCCCATGGAAACAAATCCTCTCGGAATACGAGTGCACAGCCGCAATTACACATTACGCAAGGAAAGGAGACATGGCACATTTTTTCAACTAAGACAGAAAGAAAACAGAAGAACACAAAAGACAATGTAAAGGTAAGGGTGTTTCAAAGACTGAAAGGATGGAATAAAAAGCACAACCAGAGCACAACACTATGACAAGAACAGGTAGATTTGAGAGAACAGACTAAATATTATACAAATAAATGGAACAAGTCCACGAGCTAGAAACTTTGAAAGAATGTATAAGGCTTGGGCTAGAGTAATAAGTTCCAATGTATTTCTAGTAGATATCACTGAATGGCAGAACAGAAAGAATGGAGGAAAGACACACTGTGGAGAACATTTCCTTATTGAGGAAAAGACCTCAGATCAAAGGAGCACACCATCCTAAAAGCCCTAAAGAAGCAAAACAGTGCCTACAAGTCATCAAACTGGAAAATCAAAGACAATGAGAACATCGTACACAGTACCTGAGAGCACAGACTGGTGACTTAGAAAGGCACCTGCATTAGCAGCTGCTGCCCCCAGGGATGAGAGGTGCTGGCAACTATGTCAAGATGTTGAGGAAAAACACATCATACTCATCATTAAAGAGTCAGGGCAAAAGTAGATACTTTCAGATCTATGAAGGAAAAGGGAATGTCCTGCCTCCAGGTCTCTGCAGAAGGAACTAACAGGGACAGACTTCAGCCCCTGGGACATTGCATAGTCTTTTAAATAAAGCAAAGCACTACATGTCAATGCTTGTGGGGTGAATAAAGCATTTTTTGACAGGAATTTATAGTCTTATTTGTATAAGTTAGAAAAAAAACCCCTAAAAACAAAGAAGTGTCCAAATCAAGAAAATGGAAATAAAATCAGAAAGCAAGCAACCAACCAATCCAACCCAGCAAAGCAAAGCAAAGCAAAGCAAAACAAAACTAACCCAGAGTAAACCAAAGTAGAAGGCCAAATGTAGTGTGGATAGATCAGCAATTAGTGAGCTAGAAAGCAAAGACTTGATAGAGATGATTAACAAAGTAATTTGAAATGTATAGACCAAATGATTACTATGCAGAATATCTATGGGTGTGTTTCCTCCAGAAATCAATGAAAGCAAAAGATAATATAAAAGAGGGTAAACATTATGAGCATGCATTTCATATGAAAAGATTTAAAGCCTAATGAAGATGAAATGATGTTGCCTCACTACTGATTAAGAGATGCCAACATGGAGATAGCATTTCACACACATAAAGGGTTCAAAAATTAAAAATGAAAGTGTAACAGTACCAACAAGGCCACAGGAAAGCAGTAACTCAGGTTTGCTGTTGGGAGGAAAGTAAGTCAAAGCAATGACTTAGCAATTGGGCAGATCTGGTAGAGCTGAAAATGGACAGCTCTGCTTCCAGGTAGGCATTCCCTCTTGGCACTGCAAAAGTGTTTTTGTTACAGTGAAGAAGAACTGGAACTTTAAGAGCTATCAATAGAGGTATGAGTCAATATTTGTCTCTAATATATGGGTATATTATATACTATTTGAGATGAATGACCTTTATCAGTATGTACAAATAGGAATTATGAAAAACACAGTGTGATTATGTTAGTGAAATAAATTGGACGTAAAAAGAGATATTGCATTGTTCCACATAGATGAGGTGCCCAGTGTAATAAGATTCATAGAGGCAAAAAATGAAGGCAGTTTGCAGGGCCCGGGAGAGGGAGGAAATATAGGATATTGTTCAGGGCTTTTGTTTTGAGTGATGAAAAAGTTCTGGAAATAGATACAGATGGTTGCCCAACACGGTGAATATCCTTAATATTACTTAATTAATTGTACACATAAAAAATAGTTAAAAGGGTACATCTTATGTGTACTGACAATAGAAAATTAAAAATCCATAATGTTGAATGAAGAAAGCAATTGGTGGAAAGATAGGTAGATATGCTGTTTAAAGACATTTAAAATTGTTTACATACATAGTGTATATATATATATACACACACATATATATGAAAAGCATAATTCTTGAATGGACATGATGTATGCAACTTCATGATAGTGATTTCACCTGTCGGGGGTCAGGGGGGTAACATGGGAACAAACCTTCAACTGTATATGTGATATTTCTCAAAAAGTAAAATTCTGGAGATAACATGACAAGAATACCAACAGACACTTAACTCTTAACAGTGATACATATACATTTGCAGTATTTACATTTAAAAAGTCATCAGGATTATGGCTTTGGGGAATGTTCTAATCATTTAGTTGACTTTTTCTAAAATTTGCACAATGGGATGGTGATGAATTGGAGGTGGGGAGGGAAATGTTAGATACTACCCATCTCTTAAACATCTGTTTATATCTTATTCTGAGGACTTTAATGACTAGACATTTCCTTATTTGTGGTGGACCCGGGATGACAAGAAGGGCCCTAGTGCTTCAGCAAATGAAGGTGAGCCTGTCTTTTAGAGGAAGACCTTACACACAGATCCTCCAGTAATGGAAATCATCTGGCGCCTTCTGGCTGGCTGAATTGTACATGGATTCTAGCTAACTGTAAATAACCATGAACAAAGAATATCTCAGTAGCCAATATTTTTCTCTGCTGGTATCAAATGAAATTCATTTGGTATCAGCTGGAGTTTTTATAGTGCTAATGGAAGTTATTTTCAGTTATCACGTCAGTCCATAAGTATACAAAGGCAGCAATTTCGCTGGAAATCTGGAGATCAGTTTGTATGTAGGGGGTATGCTTTAGACTGTTTCTGCAGTGTAAGCCTCTATCTTAGAAAATGTGGGGAATCATAAATAAAAGGGGAATGATGAAACAAAACATCCAACAAGGGCGAAGGTTGGACTTGGAAACGTTTCAGAGCGTGAACATCTGAACTCCACAATGTGGTGATGTCCGGGAAGCTGTAGGCACAATAGGGAGCTCTCGCATCTGAAAACTCATTCCTGCAAATGTTAGTCAGCTCCCCACCCCGCCCCCGGCCCACTGATCGTTGTTTAAATACTGATGGGGTCCTTGTTTCTGTGCAGCTGCTATTTGATCTCATTCCATGGGGTAGAGGAATGGAGCCGGAACCATCAATTTTTATTTTTTAATAAACTCGTGTAATTTTACCATAGTCCCACCAGGTACAAGAATGACAATAGAGCCCTGTAAATAAAAATCTGCTCCCTGCAGGATTTAAATTATTTATATTTTTTCAGCAAACAGAAGCACTATCCATTGTTGATGATAGCATGTGTAGAGATTGGAAGATCAAAATGCAGTGCCAACATTGTTAGCCCAGAGAGGGGCAATTTAATCTCCCTGCCCAACATGAAAATACTGAATGCCTGAAATGGTTATACCAAGCATCATATCCAGGGGCATTGCAGAAAGCTTGTTTTTGTAGTAAGGACTCAGATCTTCAGGGATTTCCCCCAACAGAGGTCAATGGTGGAGGTCACTTGACTCCCACTATGTGTTCAATTCTTGGTAGAAGAGAACACTGCTTCTAAAAGGAGTAGGGAGGAATTGCATATCTAAAAGTGACTAAAATAGCAAACTTAATGTTATGTACGTTTTATCACGATGTGTTTACCATGTTTTACATGGATAGAAAAAAATCACTGAGCAAGTAAGTAAGGATCAGTACATGTTGGTTAGGCATGGGACACCATGCTAGAAAAGATGCTTACAGGATCATAAAGAATGCTGTCTTAATTGCTTCTTCAACTTTCTTCCCCTGTGGGCCTTTCCTGCCTCTGAGTAGAGTGCCAGCTACCCATGGGTGGCCACTGTTTCACAAAACATTAAAGAGGAGTTACTTATGTCCATGTTTCCATCCTTTGTCTGAGTGCATGTGGAAGACATGGGTTGAGTTTCAGGTCTAGACCCTCGGCCCTGAGCCCGGGGCTGGGCGTGCAGTGGTTGCCACTGGGGCCCCCTTCAGATCCCTTTGCCAATCAAATGTACCTGCCCTGGTGTTCACAGCTCACTGCCACCTTTGGCCAGTGAAGCCACTTTCTGCTGCCCAGACGGCTGTACCCTTGATGACTTTATCTTTCTGTCCCACCACACTATTCTCATTCTCTTTCTCCTGAAATCTGTCACCCAATGAATCACTGGAATAAGGCTTCTTGTCTTATTCAAGGCTTTACTGCTAGGTGACCTGGCCTGTGACACCACAAGACAAGAATCCCACCCAAATGTGTCAAGAATCCACAAGAGAGAAGACAATCCAGGGGGAAAGAGTTGTGATCAACCAGACTGGAATGTGGGCTGGAGGGCATGAGAACAGGGAAGAAAATCCTGGGACTTCTTCTTGGTTTCCTTCCAGAACTTGAGGACAGAAAAAAATCTACATGAATGCCAACCCTTCAAAATATTACCATTTCTTTCCCTTCCCTTATCATAAGAAAAGATAAGGTTACCTGACAAATGGTTTCAAGACTGCTTTATGGTAGTGTCATTGAATTGTTGGAGCATGGATGCATCCAATAACTGCATGTCTTACACTTCACTCTTTTGTAATTACCATACTATGTCAACAATTCACAGGAGCCATGCACTTTAAAATACTCAGCCAGATTGCCAGATGTCTATTATGACTTAAAAAGTTTTCAAGGTTAAGAAACATTGGTCTGTTGTGATTTATTTATCACTTGAAGTACCCAGTTATTTTCCTCTGCAGTTGACAAGATGTGGCAAGCTTTGTTTCCCCTGGGTCCCTGCTTCAGGGCTCCCCTGAATATCTTCAAAGCAGGACCAACAGCTTTGTTCCTTAGTGCTTGAACTGCAGACAGGCCTTGTGAAAGAAGAGGTTATGCTGAGCTGGAATTTTTGTTTTCTTGGTCCTTTAACAAAGATCTTGTGACCCTTTGGTAGTGAGCCTGGAATTTCAACTTCATCTAATGCTGCAGAGGCCCAAGTTAGAAACTGATATCTGTAAACATTTGCAAATACCACTGAAAACATTAGGATACTTGGCCGTCTGCAATTTGTAGTGTTTTAAATAAAGACTAAACCGAAGGTCTTTGTGAAAACAAAACTTGTTCTCACCCTGGCATCAATAAGGTATAAAGGCCATGGGGTCTGCTATCTTTGCATCAATCTACTCAATAGCTAGCATGCCTGGTTGCCTAGCTATTCCCAATACTGATTAAATTGATATTTTAGTTTTTAGGGGAGATTTAGGGTCAAGGTCTTCACATGTCCATATCCAGATGCTGTACATAAAACACAAGCACCCAATTTTTTAACTTCATGAGATTAGCGACTATAGATAATAAATAGAATTTTGAGAAAAATGTGGCAAAACCCCCAATAAAATGACATCTCTGATGTTTGGCTTGTTTAGCCTAAATTTCTGCAGTTCTACAAATCCCATATATACTTCCATGGTCTTATTTCTTTGTACACCACATTTAACTTAGTCCCAATTCCTTAACTCCAATACTTTTTCCAATTGTAAACTTCTTCTTTCGTATTTCTTTTCCAGTTATTAATTTCAAATAAAAATGCATAAATACATATTTGTGAAAAAAGACAGTCCCGCTGACCAATCTCCCCAATTCTAGTCTCTACTTGTTTTGCATATATCAATCTAGGCTTTTCTTCGCATGTATATATATGCCCATAACTACAAGGAGTGGTTGCAATTGTACTCAAGAGAATTTAGGCCATATAAAAATAAGGAGGGGCTGCATCTTAGTGGAAGCTCAAAGTGGTCTCCACTGGCAAGTACTTTCATGGGATATAAGACATGGAGAGTTTTAAAGGGCTTCATGTTTAAATCCTTAGGTTCTGGGTCTTTTCTTCTAACATTCAGCGCTGGAGAACTTTCCTGAGTTCATGATAGGCCTTCTTCCTGTTGGTAAGCCAAAAGCAGGCTCTGAACCCAAGTCCCAAATCTTTCTATTTTATTTTAGGTGAAATTTGGTGTTTTCGGTCTGGGTTGAAATGTTCCTGTTCAGATATAGGAACAGTGAGTTACTGACAGCTTTTGCTTAATGATTACATTTCTTCCATTTCCCTCCTTTTGTCAAAGAATGTGAAATTCTGTGGGCACAAGGCAAAGCATGCTTTAAGAAATAGTGAGTGTTGACAATGACATTTTCATGTATATAACAGTAAGCAATCCTTTGCAGCTATTTTTAGGACTCATCCTTAGTCTTTTTTTAACCAGAAAACAGAAACCTTTGAACAACCTGACAATCAGGTAGTGCTGCAGAATCTTTTAAATGTAACTGGAATGCTCCCAAACTACCAAAATTTTTAGGATACCTTATATAAATCTCTTGGATGAAAATTTTATGTGATTTGTTTTAGATTCAGTATGCATTGTCTAATTAAGTAGTTAAAAATCATTTTATCATATCATATAATGAAATATTTAAGTATGTTGGTCTTTAACTTAATCTATAAAATGTTTAATATTTTCAATTTCTCCTTAATATAAAGTATATAGGATAGCTTCCAAATGGATTCATTTTTTATTTGTATTACATGAGCTGATTAATTTTCAATAAAATTTTTCCTTTGATAAGCATTATTTATTTAAGGTCAAAATATACTTACATTTCTGATCTGTTGCCTACCAATAATATTCTTAAGGTTTATACAATATGGAGAAATTTTTAATACTTATTTTTCATACTATAATGGCCAGAGGAAATGAAACAAATTTAAATATTTAGTTTATATAAACATTTTTATTGAGTAAAGAGTAGTGGTGAAATCAATAGAAGACTTCCAAGCAATAAAATACATTAGATTATGAATCTGAATAAAGATATGAATCTGAATAAAGAGTAATGGAATACAAAACAACAAAAAAGATAATGTAAACATTTCTAAAGTTAAGAAATAACTTGTTTGTGTATTGCTAAATTGAAAATACTGGTGTCAAGAACTGTGAAGAACCTGGGAGTTTAATCTCTTTGCAGCCTGGCAAGTTGGCCAACAACAGCTCTATGGATTCTGATAGAAGACATGAGACTCCTGGGTCAGAGACAAAAGACTTCAGCTCTCAGGGTATGGGAAGACAGCAAGAGCTTTGCGTTTGGGTTGGTCTCTAATGCTCAGCAAGATTCCTAATGTGATGGCTTTGTAATGTGTCTACTTGTCTAAGCTGAAGTATGCTTCCCAGAATTTCCTTTCTTATATGCTTTTGGTGAGGATGGTAGATATGCAGGGCTCAAGGGAGGCAGAAGCCGCTTTGTAGCTCACACACGTTGTTCCTGATCTACAGATAGGCCTTGTTTTCACGAGACAGCAGCTGATCCTGAATATTCCACCTCTCACTGGATTGTCATTTATCTTCTCCTACTCTTAGGCCAGGCATGTTTTTCATTTCCATAATAAAGGATACTGGCTTCTGCAGGATACCATCATCTTCTGGGGGAGAAGCCACAAGAAGAGACAACAGTCTCCCAATAGGTGGTTTTCAAACTACTATGCAATTTAGATTCTGTTGCATACATTAAAAGGATTCTGTAGCTCTCATTTTAAAATTGTAACATTTGCAACCTGCCAGAAATCAGTTCTTTACAACTATTTAAGCTCTTGGATAAAAAGTTTTAAAAGCCTTCAAGGGGGTACATAATTTGTAAAAATAATGTTGGGAGTATATGAGTAATGAAGTTGATTTTGGGTTATGGAATGGTCTTGGCTTAGAGGAAGGTTTATAGAAGGAACAAATGGAAGCATACAGACCTCTGCTTTTTGTTTTGTTTTCCCTGGAGCATCACAATTGGCCTGGGAATAGCCATAATTCTGATTCTGTTCTTCTAGAAATAGTTCTGTAAGAGCAGGTGTAGTGGTTAATTTTGTGTCCACCTGACTGGGTCATGGGAAATAACCCGATATGTAGTTAAACCATATTTCTGGGTAGTCTGTGAGGGTGTTTCCAAAGGATGCTGAGATGTAAATTGGTGGATCAATTGAAGCCAGTTCCCCTCTCTAATTCCCCTCCTCACCATTGGATGGTTTGAGGGCTTGACTAGAACAAAACAAATGAGGACAGCTGAATCCCTCTGCCTGATTGTTGAGCTGGGACATGGGTCTGCTGCTCTCTGGCTCTGGTTCTGAGTTCTTCAGACTCAGACTAGATTCTGCACCAATGGTGATGAAGCTATGACACACGTGTTATTGCGTTTTTCTTTTAAGGCAAAAGTTGTTAATGTATGAGCCGTTTTTTTTAAAACTAAAACCTCAATATTCAGGTTTCATTGCAGCACTGGCACTTTGCAATAAGTAAGTGGGTTCGGGGTTGCAGTTTGGCACTTGCTCTCTAAAAGGTTCGCCATCACTGCTTTATACTACTGGCTCTCTGGGGTTCAGCCCTTCAAACAACACCGTCAGCTTTCCTGAGGCTCCAGCTTGCAAATAACTGATTGTGGGACTTCTTAGCCTCCAAAATTAGAGAAGCCAATACCTTGTAACCCCCAGCCACCATCATGTGTGTGTTGATTAGAATATACAGTGAAAATTTAAATAAAAATTTATTACAGGAACAGACACAGTGCCATTCATCTCCCTCAAGATACTACCCTTGCTTTGAACACGATGATAGCTAATCATTCTTACCACTTTCTGGAGGAGTTCTGGAAGTACTCTTCCATGAAGGTTTTTAGTTGTGCTGTCATGACTTGATATCCTGAATCGCTTCAAAATATTTGCCTTTCATGGTCATTTTGACTTTTGGGAAGAATCAGAAGAGGCATGGTGCCAGATACAGTAAATAAGGTGGATAAGGACACACTGCAATATTTTTATGAGCCTGTCTTTACCTTTGCATGGCACACAGCAGCAGCATTCAATATATTTTTGATCGGATCTGGTAAAGACATGAAAGAGAACTTCCAGAGCTGCTTCAGAAAGTGGCAAGAATGATAGAATAAGTGTGTTCAAAGTAATGGGGAGGACTTTGAGGGGAATCAATAGCGACGTGCCTTTTCATGCTCCCTTTGGCAGCACATATACTAAAACAATGTGACTTTTACTGTAATAAAGCTTTAAGTATTCACTGTATATTTTTGATCACACCTATATCCATCATCTTGGTTCAGTTTTCTGACTAGTACAGATACAACGAACCCAAGATCCAAACATTGAAATCTTCACTCAAAAGGTGATGGTGTTAAGAGGTAATCAGGTTATGAGGGTAGAGTCCTCACAAATGGGATTAGAGTCCTTTTAAAAGAGACACCACAGAAATCCTTTGCCCTCTTTCCAAGTGAGGACAGAGTGAGAAGACAGATATTTATCCACTGGGCACAGGGCCCTCACTAGACACTGAATAGACTGGCACCTTGATTTTGGATTTTCCAGCCCCCAAGGCCATAAGAAATACATTTAGTTGTTTATAAGCACCGAGTCTGTGGCATTTTGTTATAGCAGCCTGAATGGATTAAGACAACAGTGGTCCCTAAGCAATGCTTTTAGAAGAAAGTGGTCTGACACAAAACTTCCTCAATCAAGCATAGAAATACTGTTCACTGATGATCTCCATGAAAAGTTTCCCTGCACACGATGTGACCAAAATAGTATGACAGATAACAATGCGGTATCATAATTTGAGGCGTACAGGTATCTTAGTCTGTTTCCCTACTTTAACAATCCCTTACATTGGGTAATTTAGGAACCATAGAAATGTATTGTTCACAGTTCTGGAGTCTGGAAGCTCTGCTCCATCAGCAGCACCTTCTTTCTGGTCTTCCCATGGTGGAAGGGGTGAATGAGTTCTTGTAGGCCTGTTTTCTAAGAGCACTAATCCCAGGTATGAAGTTCAACCGACTCTTAAAGGCCTTCATTTTAATGCTATTGGATTCTACTCAAGGCCTCTGCTTGTCCGTGCCCTTGATTAGGACTGGGTTGGATGTGGCCTTGGTCCTTCAGCCCCGTTGTCCTTGCAGCATGTTTATTACCAGGCTGTTGGAAGGTGAGAGGTGCTGGCCAGAGGAGTGGTCCGCAGGTTGATACAGATGCAATAATTCAGTATGATGTGTATGATTCTTTGGGATTTGGGTTTTTAAATCGTACTCTTCATTTGTATGTTTCTGGGGCAAAATCTGAGAGCAGTACCCATTTTATTTTTTATTAGTACATGTTTGTGGTGCATAATGATTATATTTATTGTGGGGGAACTGATACATGTACATAATACATTTAATTCTTTCTTTTTTCATCCTTTATCCCTCCCTGCTCCTTCCAAGTCTTAGGCCCCTTCCCATTTGCAAAAGCTCTATTTTCATCATTTTTTCCTCTCAATTCTTTTTTTCCTGTTCCCTTTCCTTCCCTTCCTTCTCCCTCCTCCATTTCTTATTTTCATTTTTCTACCTTCTATTTCTCTCTCTCTCTCTCTCTTTCTCTCTCTCTCTCTCTCTCTCTCTATATATATATATATATATGAGTTTCTCATAAGAAAGAGACCATGTGACATTTAAGCTTGTGTGGGTGACTTATTTCACCTAACATTTGATCTCAAGTTTCATCCATTTACCTACAAATGCCTCAACTTTATCTTTCTTTATGGCAGAGTCATACTGTATTGTGTATAAATACCATTTTCTTTATCCATTCATCTGTTGATGGGCATATAGGCTGTTTCCAAGATTTAACTATTATAAGTCATGCTGCTATAAACATGGGTGTGCATGTATCACTGTGAGATGATGACTTTAACTCTTTCAGGAAGATACCTAGAAAAGTAATAGCTGGGTCAAATGGAATTTCTATTTTTAGTTTTCTGAGAAAACTCCATATTGATTTCCAAAGTGGTTGCAGTAGTTTACATTCCCACCAACAATATAGAAAGGTTCCTTCTCCCTCGAAGTCTCTCCAGCCTTTGTTATTATTTGATTTCTTGATGATAGCCATTCTTTCTGGAGTGAAACAGAATCTCAACGTTGTTGTAATTTGCATTTCTCTAATGGTCTCCATGGTGAACATATTTTTCAACTACTTACTGACCATTTGTACTTCTGTGAAGTGTCTATGCATTCCAGTTGCCCATATTTTGATTGGGCCTGTTAATTTGGAGGGTCTAATTTTTTATATAGATATTGCAGACGTTAGTCCTCTGTCCGAGGAATAGCTGCTAAAAATGAACCAAGAAACAATACCAAGAATCAACAAATGGGATCATATCAAATTAAAAGCCTTCTGCACAGCAAAAGAAACAACCAACAGAGTGAAGAAATGGCTTCAGGTGCTTATTTTAAAGACTTTTCCTTTGATTCTCTTTGCCAGCTCACAAGACTGCTTCCTTCAGCTTTGGTGTGAGTCTGATACACCTAGCAGCCAGAACACCTGTCTGTCACTGCACAGAGACTGTGTCTCTAGCCTGTCCTGCGGGACAGTGGGGAGTGAACGCCGCTGGCTCCGGCTCAACAACTCACCTGGGCCACAAGCAGACAGATCTTGCAGGCAGGTACCAAGAGCAGCTTCAGTGCTGGAGGAGAAAGCGTTGTCCTTCACCTGCTCTTTCTTTCTTTTTTTTCCCCCTTAAATTCTTTTATTGGTACATTGTAGGTATATAACACACTTACATTTCTCATTGGGAACTTGTACCTTTACATGATGCATCTTGGTTCTTCTTTTTTCCCCATTCCTAGCCCTCCCTTCATCCCCTCCACCCTTCCCTATTTACAAAGACTTTATTTCCATTTTTTCCATTTCTCATCATTTTTCCTTTCCCTTCTTTCCTTTCCCCTGCCCCTCCCACTACCCCTACCCTTTTGGACATTTTCTTCCTATTTTACATTATCGATTATTCATTCTAATCATTGGTACATTTTAGGTATACAGTATAATGACATTCATCATTGGAAATTTGCACTTTTACATAATCTCTCTTGGTTCTTATTTTTCACCCTTGCCCAGCCCTCCCTTCAACCCCTCCATTCCTCCCTATATACACAGATTTTGTTCCTGTTTTTCCATTTTCTCATATTAATTCCATTCCCCTCTTTCCTTTCCCCTAGCCCTCCCACTTCCTTCCCCTTTGCCCCTTTTCTTCCTATTTCACATTACCTATCATACATTTTAGTCCTTATTTACACTTTCAGTTTCTCACACCAGAGAAACTATTCGATATTTATACATGTGTGTCCTATTGATTTCACTTAAGAGTATCACCTCAATGTGTATTCATTTAGCTATAAATGTCTCTAGTTTTTCATTTTTTTATGGCTGAGTAGTACTCCATTTTATAAAAAACCACATTTTCTTTATCCAGTCTCCAGTTGATGGGCATTTGGGCTGTTTCCAAGTTTTAGCTGTCACAAACTGTGCTGCTATGAACATGGGTGCACATATATCACTGTGGTATGATTCTTTTAATTCTTTGGGGAAGATCCCCAGCAGTGGAATAGCTGGGTCAAATGGGACTTCCAGTCCTAGTTCTTTGAGGTATCTCCATACTGATTTCCACAGTGGTTGCACCAGTCTACACTCCCACCAGCACTGGAGCAGTGTTCCACTTTCCCCACAGCCCTGCCAGCATTTGTTATTGGTTGATTTCATGATAGCAGCCATTCTTTCTGGAGTGAGGTGGAATCTCAGCATTGTTTTCCTTTGCATCTCTCGAATGACCAGTGATGTTGAACATTTTTTCATACGTTTATTTGCTATTTCTTCTTCTTTGTCTGAGAAATGTCTGGTCATTTCAGATGCCCATTTTTGGATTGGGTCTTTAAATTTGGGAGGTCTGATCTTTTTTAAGTTCTTTATAGATTCGAGATAGTAGACCTTTGTCTGACGAAAAGCAGGTGAAGATTTTTTCCCACATTGTGGGTTGTCTCTTCACACTGCTGGTGGTTTCTCTTGCTGTGCAGAAGCTTTTTAATAAGAAGAGATCCCACTTGTTGATTGTTTGTGCTAGTTCATGGGCAACTGAGGTTTTGTTCATAAAATCTTTTCCTAAACTGATGTCTTCAAGAGTTCTATCTAACCTCTGTTCCAACTGGTTCAGCATTTCTATTTTAATATTTAGATCTTTAATCCATTTTGATTTTAATTTAGTGCATGGAGAGAGATATAGGTCTAGTTTTAATCGTTGGCAAGTTGAAACCCAATTTTTCCAGCACCATTTATTAAAGAGGTTATCTTTCCTCCAGTGAGGGTGTTTGGCTCCTTTGTTGAAGATGAGATGGCTGAGTATGTCTGGAGTTGTTTCTGCATCTTCTAATCTGTTCCACTGGTCCTTAGGTCTGTTTCTTTGCCAGTACCATGCTGTTTTTATCACAGTACTTTGTAGTATAGTTGCAGGTTGGGGATTGTGATACCCCCTGCCATGTCTCTGTTACCTAGAATTGCTTTTGCTATTCTGGGTCTCTTCTCATTCCAAATGAATTTTTGGATTGTTTTCTCAAGGTCCATGAAGTATGCTGCTGGGATCTCAATTGGAAGTGCATTGAATCTATGTAGCAGTTTTAGAAGTATGACCATTTTCACTATATTAATTCTTCCTACCCAGGAGCAGGGATTGTCTGTCCATTTTCTGATATCATCTTCAATCTCTCTTTTCAGACTGCTATAATTTTCAGAGAAGAGTTCTTTGATTTCTTTTGTTAGGATGATTCCTAGGTATTTCAGTTTTTTGGATGCTATTGTGAAAGGAATTATTTGCCCTATTTCTCTCTCAGTGAGCCTGTCATTTGTGTAGAGGAAAGCTATTGATTTTTGTGTGTTGACCTTGTAACCAGCTACTTGACTGAATTTGGTTATTAAGTCTAGAAGACTTTTTATGGAGTTCTTGGCGTCTTCTATATAGAGTATCATGTCATCTGCAAATAATGACAATTTGGCTTCTTCATTTCTTATCTTTCTTCCTTTTATTTCTTTCTCTTGTCTAATTGCCGTGGCTAATGTTTCCAGAACTATATTGAACAAGAGTGGTGATAGTGGACATCCTTGTCTTGTTCCTGATTTGAGTGTGAAGGATTTCAGTTTTTGACCATTTAGTATGATATTGGCTGTTGGTTTTTCATAGGTGGCTTCTATCAGTTTGAGGTAGAGACCATCCATTCCAATTTTTTGTAGGGTTTTTATCATAAATGCATGTTGGATTTTGTCAAATGCTTTTCATGTATCTATGGAGATAATCATATGGTTTTTGTTCTTGGCTCTATTGATATAGTGTATTACATTGATTGATTTGCGTATGTTGAACCATCCCTACATCCCTGGGATGAGTCCTGCTTGATCAAAGTGTATGATCTTCTTGATGATCTTCCGCATTCTATTTGCCGGTATCTTATTAAGGATTTTTGCATCTATGTTCATTAATGAGATTGGCCTATAGTTCTCCTTTTTGGTTGGGTCTTTCTCTGCTTTGGGGATCAAGGTGATGCTTACTTCCAGGAATGAATTTGGGAGTATTGCTTCCCTTTCAATTTCATTGAAGAGTTTAAGCAGTAGTTCTTCTCTAAATGTCTTATAGAATTCAGCAGTGAAGCCATCAGGGCCTGGGCTTTTCTTAGTTGGTAAGTTTTTTATTATGTTTTCAATTTCATTGGTTGATATTGGATTGTTTAGAACTTTTAGGTCTTTTTCACTCAACTTTGGTAATTCATATGTATCTAGGAATCTGTGCATTTCTTCTGTGTTTCCATCTTATTTGTGTATAGGCTCTGGAAGTAGGTATTGATGATCCTCTGTATTTCTGCTGGGTCTGTTGTAATTTCACCCTTTTCATTCCTAATTACATGGATTTGGGCCTTTTCTTTCCTTTTTCTGATAAGGTTGGCTAAGAGTTTGCCAATTTAGTTTATTCTTTTGAAGAACCAACTCTTGGTTTCATTGATTTTTTTTTTTTGTATCATTCTCTTAGTCTCCATTGCATTGATTTCTCCTCTGATCTTTATAATTTCCTCCCTTGTATAAGCTTTGGGTTTGTCCTTCTCTTCTTTTTCTAGAAGCTTGAGGTTCAGCATCAGGTTGTTTAATTGGGCTCGTTCTGTTTTCCTAATATGCACATTCACTGCTATGAATTTCCCTCATAAGACTGCTTTCATTGTGTCCCATAGATTCTGATATGTTGTATTGTCATTGTCATTTAATTGAAGGAACTGTCTGATTTCTTCTTTAATTTCCTCTGTGACCTATTGGTTATTCAGAAGTGTGTCGTTCAATTACCATGTGTTTATGAAATTTTTCCAGTTTCTTTTGCTATGGATCTCCAATTTCATCGCACTATGGTCTGATAATATACAGGAGATAACTTCAATTTCTTTGCACTCACTTAAACATGTTCTATGAGCAAGTATGTGGTCTATTTTTGAGAATAACCCATGTGCAGCTGAGAAGAATGTGTATTCTGATTTTGTGGGGTGGAAGACTGTGTAAACATCTTTTAAGTTCATTTGTTCAAGAGTTCGATTGAGTTCTAGTATTTCATTACTTATTTTTTGTCTAGTTGATCTATCTGTTTGTAACAGTGGGGTGTTGAGGTCCCCCACTACAATTTTATTAGTGCATATATGACTTTTCATATCCGTTAGTAATTTTTTTATATAGTTGGGTGCACTAGTGTTTGGTGCATAGATATTTATGATTGTCATCTCTTCCTCTTGGATTGTTCTAAGGATGTAGTGTCCTTCTCTGTCTCTCTTAATCAGTGTTGGTTTGAAATCTACTTGATCTGCCAAGAGGATAGCTACTCCTGCTTTTTTTCGGGTTCCTGTCACATGGAGTATTGTTTTCCACCCTTTAACTTTCAGTCTATAAGTTTCTTTTTGAACTGAGTGTGTTTCTTGTATGCAGCATATTGTTGGATTTTGCTTCTTGATCCATTCTGCCAGTCTATTTCTTTTGATTGGTGAATTGAGACCATTAATGTTGATGGTTATAACTGAAACGTATTGACTTATCATTGCCAGTCCTCTGCACTCTCTCCTGTTTCTTCTTTGACTCCAATCAATCTTATGTTATTCTTCTTTGCATCGTCTAGCAGCTGCTGGATTGATTTCTTGGGTTCCTGTATAATTTTGAAGCAATTTTTTTTTCCTGCTCATTTATTGCTATCTTATCTTCTATATCTGAAATTCTGTCCTCACATTGGCTTGTTCTGCTGTGTAGACTTTCAATGGAGTTTTTCATCTCCTGGAAATCTATTTGCATCTGTTTTATGGATTCCATTTGCTTCCTATGTTGGGATTCCATCATGTTCCTCAGTTCCTCTCTAGATTTATTAATCATGTCTTGCACTAGGAGTGCAATCTCTCCTGTTATCTGAGAAATTATTTCTGATTTCATTTTTTCCAGATCCCCTTTTGTTGCCAGTTCAGTGAGTCCAGGTGGTTGAATATCAGAGTGTTCCATCTCATTTCCCTTTGGGATTGCTGTAGGTGATCTGGAAATCTGGTTCTGAGACTTATTTACGGGGTCTTCTCATTTCAACTGGGGGGGTGGGGGGGTGCTGTTGGCACCTGCCCTGTTCACCTCCTCTGAGCTGGGAGAGGTGAGACAGGGGCCGGGAACAGCAGGAAGTATGGTGGCCTGGAAGCCCCTTCCTCTGGGCCAGGAGCAGCAAGACAGATGGAGGCCCAAAAGCCCTTTCCTTTGGGCCGGGAGTGGCGGGAGGGATGGTGTCTGGGAAGCCCCTTCCTCTGGACCAGGAGCAGTAGGAGGGCGGCTCAGAAGCCTCTACCTCTGGGCCGGGAGAGGTGGGGTAGATGGTGGCCCATAAGCCCTTTCCTCTGGTGTGGGAGAACACCTGCTCTTTCGAGGAAAGAAAGGAGGCTTTTAAAGTTCCAGAACCCAAGTTTTTTGCTTGAATTTCATTTAAAGAAAATCAAGACATGATTGGAGATGTAGCAGTATGTAGGCACAAGTTGAAATGCTGGGAAAACAGATTTCCAAGTTCCACAGACATCTGTATTAGTTTCTGATGATAAAATACTTTAATCTGGGTAGTTTTCCAGGCATGGTGGTGCACACCTGTGATCACAGGGCTCTGGGAGGCTGAGGCAGGATGATTACAAGTTTGGGAACCTAGTGACTTAGTGAGATCCTGTCTCAAAATTTAAAAGAACTGGGGATGTAGGTCAGTGTGAAGGTCCTGAGTTCAAGTTCCAGTATTGCAAAGATAAACAAATAAATAAAGTAGGTAGATAAATAACTAAATAGGTGTGAGTTGTCTTGGCAAATAATAAAATTCTAAGAAGGGGTCCTGGGAACCTCAATTTATAGTTAATTTGTCAGAAGGTACAAGCTGCCACTTGGAATTAGCATCTGAAATGACAGGCAGTCTTGTGGAACTAAGTTCCCAGCCAGTGTGCTCTGATGGCTGTCTCCAGGGAGACAGTTTCTGATTTCATTGCACTGTAGGACTTCCAGTACTGTCGGGTGGAGAACTGCTTGGTGTGTGGAGAAAATCCACGTACATTTTGGCTAGAGAAAGTTCTGTGTTGAATGTGAAAATAGCAAAAGCAGTGTAGTTTTTCATATTTCTTACAAATGACTATATCTTTAAAGAAGGTCATATTCTGAGATTCTAAGGTTTAGAACTTCAACATATCTTTTGGGGGAAATAATTCAACTCACAATATCTAAATGCTAAATGTCTCTGTAGGAAATTTTCCTACTGACATACTTCCAAAAAGCCAAGCAATAGACCTGAAGAGACATGTTGCTATTTGTAGCACAAACTTTTATAACTTACAGTGCTTTTGTTCTTGTAATTTCCTTATTGAGGAATAATAGGAAATAGTTACTTAGAAAAGATCTAATATTGGGCAATTGATTTGGATTTGATCTTGTAACATTAGTTATTAAAAAATTTTCTTATAAAGGGAAAGATTTAGGGATTTGAAGTTCAATGCTTACAGCCAAAGGATATATAATTTTATCCTGTTAGCTCATCTACGATAGTGAAATATCTCCTTTATGACCTTATTTAGACCTATGATTCATTCTAGTTTTTTCCTGTGTAGATTATTTCTTAAAGGGAGTTTGAGATTGTGTTTTTGCAAACAGCAAGATTTTTAGATCTGTCATTTAAAACTCCAACTACTGACCTCAAAGGTTTTTGACTTTCAAAGATACATAGATGTTGAATTTTGTATCTGGAGATTGAATTTCTGGAAAGAAATAATTTGAGACAATTTTTCATGTTTTTGTTGTTGTTGTTGTTGATTTCCAGCATGAAAGAGATGAACATTAACATGACCTTTTAGCTATAATTATAAATACATCAAATGTGATGCAGTTTTAATGATACAAGTCCAATTGAAAATATAAAACATGAATATGAGATTTTAATTAAGATACATATATAATTAGAAGGGTACTTTTCAGAGAAAAAAAAAGCATAGAAAAAAATCATTTTCACTCCTCTTTTATTAAATGCTATTCTTGTTCATTAAAACCCCTGATACCCTTGGAAATGTTCTACTCTAATTTTCTTTTATTGCTCATGGACATTACAAAACCCAAATCTACCTAAAATTCAGTGTGAGAGACTTGTGCAAGCTTCATTTTGTGGTTTTAATGGCAAAATGGTCCACATTACTCTCTTTTGTATGTCACCAGAAAATATCTGAACAAAAACGGATTTATAATCCATCAGTAGCTCATGGGAGATATTTACTATATAAATAATAGGCTGTTGTTTTTTTTATTCTTTTAAAAAAATTAATTATATTGGTACATTTTAGGTATACAATATAATGACATTCATCATTGGAAATTTGCACCTTTACATAATCTCTCTTGGTTCTTATTTTTCCCCCATTCCCCTGCTCTCCATTCAACCCCTCCATCCCTCCCTATCTACAAAGACTGTTTCCATTTTTTCATTTTCTCATATTAATTCCACTCCCTACTTTCCTTTCCTCTACCTCTCCTACTTCCCTTCCCCTTGCTCCTTAGCCCTTTTCTTCCTATTTCACATTGTCTATTATACCTTTTAGTCCTTATTTACACTTTCAATTTCTCACACTAGAGAAACTATTTGGTATTTACACATGTATGTCCTATTTAATTCACTTAAGAGTATGGCTCAATGTGCATCCATTTAGCTATACATGTTTCTAATTTCTCCTTTTTTATGGCTGAGTAGTACTCCATTTTATTTTTTAAAAAACACATTTTCTTTATCCAGTCTCCAGTTGATGGGCAATTGGGCTGCTTCCAAGTTTTAGCTATTACAAATTGTGCTGCTATGAACATGGGTACACATATATCACTATGGTATGATTCTTTTAATTCTTTGGGGAAGATACCCAGCAGGGGAATGAATAGCTGGATCAAATGGGACTTCCAGTCCTAGTTCTTTGAGGTATCTCCATTCTGATTTCCACAGTGGTTACACCAGTCTGCACTCCCACCAGCAGTGGAGCAGGGTTCCTCTTTCCCCACAGCCCCACCAGCATTTGTTATTGGTTGATTTCATGATAGCAGCCATTCTTTCTGGGATGAGGTGGAATCTCAGCATTGTTTTCCTTTGCATCTCTCGAATGACCAGTGATGTTGAACATTTTTTCATACATTTATTTGCTATTTCTACTTCTCTGTCTGAGAAATATCTGTTCATTTCAGATGCCCATTTTTGTATTGGATCTTTAAATTTGGAGGTCTGATTTTTTTAAGTTCTTTATATATTCTAGATAGTAAACCTTTGTTTGAGGAATTGCTGGTGAAAATTTTTTCCCACATTGTGGGTTGTCTCTTCACACTGTTGGTAATTTTTCTTGCTGTGCAGAAGCTTTTTAATAAGAAGAGATACCACTTGTTGATTGTGCTAGTTCATGAGCAACTGAGGTTTTGTATATGAAATCTTTTCCTACACCAATGTCTTCAAGGGTTCTACCTAACCTCTATTATGCTGGTTTAGTGTTTCTGTATTAATATTTAGATCTTTAATCCATTTTGATTTTAATTTAGTGCATGGAGAGAGATATAGGTCTAGTTTTAATCTCTGGCAAGTTGAAACCCAATTTTCCCAGCCCCATTTATTGAAGAGGCTATCTTTCCTCCAGTGAGGATGATTGGCTCCTTTGTTGAAGATGAGGTGACTGAGTGTGTCTGGGGTTCTCTGTGCATCTTGTAATCTCTTCCACTGGTCCTCAGATCTGCTTTTTGCCAGTACCATGCTGTTTTTATCACAGTAGCTTTGTAGTAGAGTTTTAAGTTGGGGGTTGTGATAGCCCCTGCCATGTCTCTGTTGCCTAGAATTTCTTTTGCTATTCTGGGTCTCTTCTTGTTCCAAATGAATTTTTGGATTGTTTTCTCAAGGTCCGTGAAGTATGCTGCTTGGATTTCAATTGGGGTTGCATTGAATCTATGTAGCAGTTTTGAAAGTATGGCCATTTTCACCATGTTGATTCTTCCTACCCAGGAGCAGGGGATGTCTTTTCATTTTCTGATATCATCTTCAATCTCTCTTTTCAGGGTGCTATAGTTTTCAGAGAAGAGGTCTTTGATTTCTTTTGTTAGGTTGATTCCTAGGTATTTCAGTTTTTTGGATGCTATTGTGAAAGGAATTATTTGCCCTAGTTCTCTCTCAGTGAGTCTGTTGTTCGTGTAGAGGAAAACTATTGATTTTTGTGTGTTGACCTCGTATCCATCTACTTTACTGAAGTTGGTTATTAAGTCTAGAAGACTTTTGATGGAATTGTTTGGGTCTTGCATATAGAGTATCATGTCATCTGCAAATAATGACAATTTGACTTCTTCATTTCCTATCTTTCTTCCTTTTATTTCTTTCTCTTGTCTAATTGCCATGGCTAATGTTTCCAGAACTATATTGAACAAGAGTGGTGATGGTGGACATCCTTGTCTTGTTCCTGATTTGAGTGTGAAGGATTTCAGTTTTTGACCATTTAGTATGATATTGGCTGTTGGATTTTTTTGTTTTTTGTTTTTTTTGGTACTGGGGATCAAACTCTGGACCTTGTGCTTGCGAGGCAGGCAGTGGAACCACTGAGCTAAACCCCTGGTCCAGCTGTTGGTTTTTCATTGATGGATTTTATCAGATTGAGGTAGAGAATGTCTATTCCATTTTTTTGTAGGGTTTTAAACATAAATGTGCGTTGGATTTTTGTCAAATGCTTTTTCCACACCTATTGAGATGATCATATGGTTTTTGTCCTTGGCTGTATTGATACAGTGTATTACATTGATTGACTTGTGTATGTTGAACCATCCCTGCATCCCTGGGATGAATCCCACTTGGTATATGATCTTCTTGATTATCTTCTGCATTCAATTTGCCAGTAGCTTAATAAGGATTTTTGCATCTATGTTCATTGGTGAGATTGGCCTATAGTTCTCTTTTTCAGTTGGGTCTTCCTCTGCTTTGGGGATCAAGGTGATGCTTGCTTCCAGGAATGAATTTGGGAGTATTGCTTCCCTTTCAATGTAATTGAAGAGTTTAAGCAGTAGTGGCAGTAGTTCCTCTCTAAATGTCTCATAGAATTCACCAATGAAGCCATCAGGACCTGTGCTTTTCTTAGTTGGTAAGTTTTTAATTACATTTTCAATTTCATTGATTGATATTGGGTTGTTTAAAATTTTTAGGTCTTCTTCATTCAAATTTGGTAATTCATACGTATTTAGGAATCTGTCCATTCTTCTGTGTTTTCCATCTTTTTGGCGTATAGGTTCTCAAGGTATGTATTGATGATCCTCTGGATTTCTTCTGGGTCTGTTGTAATTTCACCCTTTTCATTCCTAATTACATGGATTTGGGCCTTTTCTTTCCTTTTTCTGATAAGGTTGGCTAAGAGTTTGTCAATTTAGTTTATTCTTTCAAAGAACCAACTCTTGGCTTCATTGATTTCTTTTGGATCATTCTCTTAATCTCCATTGCATTGATTTCTGCTCTGATCTTTATATAATTTCCTCCCTTGTATGAGCTTTGGGTTTGTCCTGCTCTTCTTTTTCTAGAAGCTTGAGGTTCAGCATCAGGTTGTTTAATTGGGCTTGCTCTGTTTTCCTAATATGAGTATTCACTGCTATGAATTTCCCTCATAAGACTGCTTTCATTGTGTCCCATAGATTCCAATACATTACATTGTCATTGTCATTTAATTGTAGGAATTGTCTGATTTCTTCTTTAATTTCCTCTGTGACCCATTGGTTATTCAGAAGTGTGTTGTTCAATTTCCATGTGTTTATGAAATTCTTCCAGTTTCTTTTGCTGTTGATCTCCAATTTCACCACACTATTATCTGATAATATACAGGGAATAACTTCAATTCCTTTGCATTTACTTAAACATGTTCTATAAGCGAGTATGTGGTCTATTTTTGAGAATGACCCATGTGCAGCTGAGAAGAATGTGTATTCTGATTTTGTGGGGTGGAAGACTCTGTAAACATCTGTTAAATTCATTTGTTCAAGAGTTTGATTGAGTTCTAGTATTTCATTGTTTAAGTTTGTCTAGTTGATCTATCTCTTTGTGACAGTGGGGTGTTGAGGTCCCCCACTGCTCTTGTATTAGTGCTTATTTGATTTTTCATGTCTGTTACTATTTGTTTTATACAGTTGGGCACACTAGTCTTTGGTGCATATATGTTTATGATTGTCATCTCTTCCTCTTGGATTGTTCCCTTTACAAGGATGTAGTGTCCTTCTTTGTGTCTCTTAATCAGTGTTAGTTTGAAATCCATTTGATCTACAAAGAGGATAGCTACTCCTGCTTTTTTTTCAGGTTCCTGTCACATGGAGTATTGTTTTCCACCCTTTAACCTTCAGTCTATGAGTTTCACTTTGAATTAAGTGTGTTCCTTTTATGCAGCATATTGTTGGATCTTGCTTCTTGATCCATTCTGCCAGTCTATTTCTTTTGATTGGTGAATTTAGACCATTAACATTGATGGTAAAAAAAAAACATTGATGGTTATAACTGATATGTATTGACTTACCATTGTCATGACTTTTTCCTTTTGTTGGATTCTCTCTCTTTGCATTTAATTTCTTGTTGCACCCAATCGATTAATTCTGCTGTGATTCCTGGGGTTGTGATCCTCATTGTACCTAGGATATTATCTAAAATTTTTTGGAGTGCTGGTTTGGTATTCATGAAGTTTCTAAGGTGTTCTTTGTCATGAAAGTATCTTATTTCTCCATCAATTTTGAAAGATACTTTTGCAGCGTACATCAATCTGGGTTGGAGGCTGTTTTCCTTCAGGGCTTGAAATATGTCAGTCCAAGCTCTTCTTGCCTTGAGGGTTTGCATTGAGAAGTCTGCTGTAGTTCTGATGGGCTTTCCTTTGTATGTGATTTGTTTCTTTTCTCTCACTGCTTGTAGAATTTTGTTCTCCTGCTGGGTTTCTGGAATCTTAACTATTATATGCCTATGTATAGATTTTTTTTTGATCAAGGCTAGTTGGAGTCCTTTATGCCTCACTTATCCATATGTCAAGTTCTTTTCCCCTGCTTGGGAAGTTTTCTGCCATCACTTCTGTGAACAGTTTTTTTATGTCATCTGCACTCTCTCCCGTTTCTTCATTGAGTCCAATCCATCTTATGTCATTCTTCTTTGCATCATCTAGCAGCTGCTGAATTGATGTCTTGTGGTCCTTTACTATGTTAAAGAAATTTTTCTTTCCCTGGTCACTAATTGCAATCTTATCTTCTATATCTGAAATTCTGTCCTCACCTTGGCTCATTCTGCTGCGTAAACTTTCAGTGTTTTTAATCTCCTGGAAATCTGTTTGCATGTGTTTTATGGATTCCATTTGTTTCCTATATTGGGATTCCCTCATGTTCCTCAGCTCCTCTATTTTTTTTATCTGTGTCCTCTCTAGATTTATTAATCATGTCCTGCACCATGGGCACAATCTCTGCTGTTATCTGAGAAATTATTTCTGATTTCTTTTTTTCCAAATCCTCTTTCATTGCCAGTTCAGGGAGTCCAGGTGGTTGAGTATCAGATTGTTCCTTCTCATTTCCCTTTGGGGTTGCTTTAGGTGATCTGGGAGTCTGGTTTTGAGACTTGTTTACATGTCTTCTCATTTCAAGGGCAGGGAGGGTGTGTCCTCCTGGTACACCCTGGGGGCAGTGGTATGGTGGCCTAGAAGGTTCAGGTCCTCTGTTGACTATTGTTTTCCATGTACAGCATTTCAGTTGTTTGTATGAACTCTTCATGTCTGTGTTCTCATACTAACCCTCTATAAATACTCTTATACTGATAATATTATGAAGAACATTGTTTGCTAGATTCACCTTTATTCAGTGTGAATGTCTATACTGAGACATTTACTCATGTTATTTTAGACATTACTCATATTACTTTAAATAATATGAGTATAATTTTCTTATTATCCACTCTCACTATCAGTTAAATGGTTAACCATTAACAAATATGTTAGCTTTTACAAGGCAGTTGAATGTTGCCTTCTTCACCATAGTCTCCTTGGGAGACATAGGACAATGATGACACCATTCTTTAAACCAATGAGGCCCAGCAGCAGTTGCCTAGGACAAGAAGGGAGGTATCTCTGGAAGCAGTTCAAAGTAGTCTCCTGTTCCTCCTACTTCCATGGTTATCCCAGGGCTGCTTTTCTTAGCAATGCTAACATAATATCTAATGCTGTTGTTGCCTGGTTTTTCTATCACTTATATCTGATTGCTATGTGTTATAACAATAATTATGTGTAGCATTAAGTATTAGTGTTGGGGAAAGATTTATTTATTACCATACAAATTTCTGTTCCCATATGATCTGTTTGCATATTTGTTGCTCAAGCAAAAACTGTGTTCTAGAGAAAAAACAAATTAAGAGGGAACACTTTTATCAATCTGCTTAAAACCTGACTTGGGATGATTCATTGAATCCCCTAGCAACAAAGCACTTTGATTTTACAATACTGGGTGCAATTTGGCTACTCAAAACACAATAAGAAGGAAATTTTCATTTCTCTGCTTATAAAGATTTTCCACTGTTATTGTGGATGTTTAAGTGGGTTCCTTCCAAACATGTTGGAATTAAAAACAACAATAACAACTTCTTTTTGAATTAGTGACTCAATCTTTTAGACACCCGTGTGGAGGTTTCATTATTCAGCGCTGTTTTAACCAATAACACAATGATCATTATGGAGATTTTATCAAAAGCATTTATTGGAAGCATTTTCTTACGTTGTAGAGAAGTTCCGTTGCTGTGGGAAAGAAGTGCTCATTAAAGAGCATCTTAACAATACATAACCCTCCTGGTTGCTTTCCAGGAGTTTCAGGAGACATTCTAAACAAGCAATCAACAGGAATTCAGGCTAGCGAAGAGTTTTGTAGTTAATTAGCACCAAAGTTAACTTGTCCACATTATTACTCTCCTCAGCTCTGAGCCACTACAATGTGTCAATATGCCACATAGAAGTTTCTTGACATCCAACTGGGTGTGTGTTTCCTTTCAGAGAAGACTCACAGAAAGAATTGTTTTGGTGCCCGCAGAATGGAAGGACCTCTGGTTTTATCATTTTTCAAGAGTTGTTCTTTCCTGAGCATAGTTCAGAGCTTTGGTGCAAAGCGTGGAGAAGGAAGACTGAGCAGTATCTCTGTTTCTCCAGCTTGACCTCTGTGACCTTCATGTATGGCCAGCATAACCATTCAGTACTAAGTACCCTTTTCCTTTCCAGTAATAGGTTATTCTACTCTGCAATCTAGCCACAAATAATTTCTATTTAAGAAATTCTGATTTTGATCTTCAGTGTACTTTTTTCTGAATTTTCAGTAAGTTTTTGAAAAATGATTTTTTGATTTCTTACGGAATTTTGTATTTTGCTTTTTTCTGCTATGCATTCAATATAGTTCATTATTTTACAGTAGAGACTGAACACTCCTAATCCAAAAATACAAAATCCACAATGTTCCAAAATTTGAAATATTTGAGTACTGACATGACCCAACAAGTGGAAAATTCCATGTCATGAAAGTTTATTTCATGGACAAAATTATTAAAACATTGCATAAAATTGCCTTCAGGCTATTTGCATAAGGTATATATGAAACATAAATGAATTTTGTATTTAGATTGGGGCCCATCTCCAAGATACCTCATAATATTTGTGCAGATACTCCAGAATCTGAAAAAAAAAAAAAATCAAGGCCAAACCACTTCTGGTACTGGTTTTGGATAAGGGATACTCAAACTGTAGTATTTTTCCTTAAATTAAATAATCCAATGACTTTTTTTCTCCCCGATTATCTCCCTCCATATATTATTATGTTAAATTTTATCTTATTCTTGAGAAACTGTCACAGAGTTGTTCTACTACAAATTTGCTCTGCATTGTTGGTATTACTCAGCTAGTCTGATTTATTTCTTTTCCTTCAGCAATCTGAAATTATTAATTCTATGTAATGATAGCTTATAAAAAACATAAAGTTTTGCATTTTTCCCTTGTGATTTTGTCACTATATAGAAATTTAGAATTATCCTTATCTCTAATGTTTTAATTTTACTTCTTCCTCAGTTTGATTAAACATTTCCTCCTAGTGTCATTATTAGTTCAATTTTTTTTTCCACTGCTGGGAATGAAACCCAGGGCCTCACGCATGCCAAACCTATGCTCTACCACTCAGCTTCCCCCATACCCTCTCTTGTGTCATGTTCCTGGTAGGTAGGTGGCCTATGGCTGTGGTCCCTGATGTGCAGACTATAAATTCCAGGGGGTCACCGAGTTACTTCCTAAGCCCATTTTTCACTAAACATAGTCTGTAGTCTGAATAAATAATGCCTGGCATATGTAGGTGTTAGTATTTTAAAAATATAACTAGATATGATTAATAATATTTAAAATTATTTTAAAGCATCAAATTCATAGTATTTTAATGTATTTTCTTAGTAAAAGAAAACAAAAGTATAGACACTATTTTACAAGGATATAAGAAATGCTCTAATATATAAAAGTGTCAAAAGGGTCCTTATTTTCAGCCTAAAAGGCTCTATGTTATATCTCTCAGCTAATAATACTTACTCTATTATATGGTGTTGTCCCTAAACATAACGTTAATGCAGCATTTCCTCTTATTCCTTTCTTGCTCTTAGAATTTGCTCCTAGCAGTGTGCCAAGTGGTTTAAAAGAGTAAGACATTTAATAATATTTATTCATTTACTTATTGAAAAATATGCATAGAGCTCATAGTCAGTGGGCTTTACCCCTAGCTATGTATAAAATTTTCCTGTGGAATTTAAAAATATAACAGACAACTGCTTCCCAATCCCACCTACTGTACAATCATCTCTGGGGAGGAGAGGATGGTTGGGCATTTCTGTTTTAAAACATTCCACGGCAGATTCAAATTCATGGCAAGTAGGGAGAACCAACTGCCTGAGGAGGGTCAAGAAACATGTTTGGTGCTCAGCTTTATAAAGAGCCAAAATAAATTAAACTTGGGAACCATCTTTTCTAAGCCACTTGTAGAAAACCCACAGCAACTTATCTCTGAGTCCCATCAGCTTGTCACCAAATGCATTATATTTGAAGACCCTGAAATTATTGCATAAAAATGTTTTACTTAATTAGAAAATGTCAGACTTAAGCTTTTGATTCTTGGCCTTAAAAGCTCAGATACCAGACTGTCTGGCTCTAAACTGCATGCCTGGCAAACTGAGTGCACAATGCCTGGCACATAGACATGAATCAATAGATGTTTTTGTTGAATGAACAATTGAATAAAAGAACAATGCTTGGTATAATGGGATTGTTTGGTAACTTCAGAATTTTAATTGTTAGTGATTGGGAAAAACAACCTAGAGGCGTTTCCTGATTCACAGAAAAAGGTGAGTTACAACCAAGGTCATTCTTATTACATCTCCCAAGTATATTATGTTTCAAGCATATTACAGTCCTTATTGCCCAGTATTACAAATTTTCCTTGATTCCAAGAAAAATAAATTAGATTACAATTTCTTTCTATTGCATCCTTATAGATTTTGTTGTTGTTATTGTTCCACTTTCATTCTTTATTCTTTGGCTAGAGGGATGATCAATTTTGATACCAGAAGAGAAGATAAGGGTTGGATTCAGCAGCAGGGAGTCATGACCATAAAGGAGACAGGCAAGACTGCAGAATGAAAGAAAAGAGATTTGTGATATCATGATTCTAGGTAATTATTTTTCTTCAAGGAAAATAATTTACCCATAGCTATGCAATATTTAGAGCAGAATGCAGCCCTCTAGAGAGAAGTCTGACCAAGACTGAAATCCTAGACATGTAAGTTGAGGGTAAAAGTTAGGTTCTGACCCACAGTGGGGGGGAACTAGAGTTGAGGTTTGTTTTTCAGTAAGGGGAATGGGTTGAGTCTTCAAATCCTTTACATTTATAAAACATTTGCTGACAAAGGCCCTGGCCAGTCCCAGGCACTGACTTTTATTGGCAATCAACTGGGGTAAAGGCAAGCTATGTGCAGTTTCTAAGGAAATTAATGTAAACAAGGCTCATAAAGGACAAGACAAAGCATTCTTGAATTAGGAACAGAATAGATAAAATATATAGTCATAATTAGAACATTGTCTTTCCAGTTAGAAGGTTTTAGTTGTGGGAATGGAATTTGGGTGTGTTACTCTGACCTTGCCATGTAGGCTTTGGCCCAGACTCACTTCTCAAAACAAGCCAATTGAGGGGTTAACTCTTCACAGCCTGCTTTGGACATAATCAATAGTATGGTCCTCTGCAAGTTGGCAGGTGATGAAGATGAACCTGGAAGCCAGACATTCTCACTGGGCACTTTCTGCATGGAGGCATGTTCCCCTGGAAGGGTGCTATGAAGGCCTTCCTGAAAGGATGCACAGGGTTCTTTCCCATGTGGCTGAGAGGGAAAGTAAAGCACTAGAAGGAGTTTTCACTTTCCACATGTTTCTGGGAAATTCTTTCTAATGCAAGCAGAGAGTTTGACACATTTTTGTGTTGCCTTTCATAGAAAGTAGGGGAGCCCCACAGGAGGGGTGATCCGCTCTACTAGATTTAAGTGCCATTAACAAAGACTGGGTTAAGGAAATAGAGATGATGGAAATCAACATAGAAATCGTACATTTGAAAATGGGAAGAGTGTGAGATTTTACCCTATTTTACCAGATAACAAGGTAGCCTACACAATTTTATATATATCTATTGCATGTGGTTTAGATCTGGGGAGTCCCCTCAAATTCTCTTATGTTTGGTAGGTGATGGGATCATGGGAATGCTATATTCATCTATGGATTAGTCCACTGATGAATTCATAGCTGACTTGCTCTTAGGAGATGGGGTGTGGTTTGAAGTGGATCATTGAGGGGGTGACCGGGAAAAGTATATCTCCTTCCCTTGTTCTTCTGTCTGCTTCTTGGGTGCCATGACTAGAGCAGTTTTCCTCTGCCAGATCTTTCCACCATGCACTTTCTGCCTTGGAGCCAGCTGACTATGAATTTATTCCTCTAAAAATCATGAGCCAAAATAAACCTCTCCTCCTTTAAATTGTGAGTGTTGTGTGCCATCTTGGTCAAGACACACTGTGTATCTGATGGTGGTCTCAGAAGATTATATCACCTAGTGACATCATAGTTGTTTTATTTTGTGCAAATATATTCTGTGACATTCCCACCATGATGAAATTGCCTAACCAAGCATTCCTCAGAAAGTATCTCATTGTGAAGCAAAATAGGACTGCACATTATACATGGGCATATCATTTACATATAGGTCTGTGCATGCATACATTATTATACATATGTATGTGTGGATAACTCTATGTTCTAACAGGAAGCAAACATGAGGTCTCTGAAGCAGAAGCTGTTTGTTATTCAAAGAGCATCTTGGTGCCAGTTTCCAAGCCCCACCCCACAAAGTTGTATGATGAGTTACCTAGAATGCCATAATGAGTTATCATCTAGAATGCTTTAATTAAATAATTACAGACCAAGGAAAATTGCTCTTCTTCCTAAGCACTTTCAAGGAAGTCCCACTGACAGGAATATGTGTAGGTAGAGGTGCTAAGAGGGAAGATGGATGTGAATGGAGAATGCAAAGATAAACTTGAGCCAGAGGCACTACCTGGAATCCAGATGGATGGGATAAAATCTGTATTGACATCTACTGACCTCCTATTCTCCAACGCTGAGGATGCCAATGCTACCAGAAGCAGCTGGCAACTGCTCAGCTGAACGAAGGTGTTCAGCAGGAGTTAAGAGTTGAAGCAGCAGCAAGGTGCACATGCAGATGAACAGTAGGCTCCTGCCCTGCTCCGAGATTCAAAGCCTAGAAATCAATATGGCTACGCTGGACTCCAGCTGCCCAATCATCCGTACCATATCTCAGGATTGTGTATGTAGAGGGTTTCTGGGAAATGTAGTTTCTACTCAGTTGAGTTGAAACAGTCCAAATCTCCATGCCCCGATCTGTTTTGACCAGTTTGGTAGCCTCAGGAGAGGCCTTTGATTATTACTGCCTCCGTGGGCAGGAATCTTTCTGTGGTCTTTCAGATTGTCCCCTAATCTTTCAGTCTCTTCTCTCCAGTAAGTCATTCCAGTACCTTGATATTTTCCTTTTAATTTGTTCCTCTTCAACAAACCTCTTTCTCTTATTTGTTTTCTCTCAGGTTTCCCATCTCTCTTTAGCGGATGTGGCTGAGTGCCAGGCAGTACCCTGGCAAAGTCTCCACCAACCTTGGCTTATGAGAATGAGAACCTCGTGGTTCAGCTGCTTTGTCTGAGTTCTTCATAATGTTTAAGCTGTATTAATGCTGAGCTAGGTGGATGCTGTGTTTCTGCTGTCAATTGTTCCTCATTAAGGATTCTGCCTTGCATATATCTCTTTTGATGTTGGTGGTGATTGATGCCCTGATTTTGGGCGGATCAGAGTATTTTTCTAACAAAGAAGAGCAGTGTGCTTTGGCACAGTGGCTTGGTATCTTTCCTAGAACGCTAGAAGGAAGCAGACATTCATTTAGTTTTGGCCAATGTCTCTATGTCTAAATTGTCCCATTTGGCGTGGCTGTTGGCTTTCATCTATTAGAATGGGGATACAAAAAGCTCTTCCTCTTGGTTTATGAGTTTAAACCCAAGTGCATCAGCATGTGCCTTACTGGGATGGAGATTTACATAAATATTTCTGGGCCATCAGAGCTGTGTGAAGAGCACTTCCATGCTCCAGATGTAGGGTGTGCATGTGCAAATCCCTTGTGGAGATCACAGTTTGCTGACTTGTGGATGGGCACCTGGAGGAAAGAAGTGATTCAGAATAATGACTCTGCACACCGGAGACAAGAGACCCAGAAACCACCATTCTTCTGGCACTGTTTACAATTTGGGCAAAGAGCCACAGACACATTTTTGAGATGAGGAGAACTGCATTTTTTTAGGTAATAAAAAAAAGTCTTTAGCATTTTTAGAATAAGCAATATCCATCTCTCAATTAGTGTTAACAGCTAATCAGAGTGCAGCAGGATAGCAGAGCCCTTACTGAACAGCAGGCAGCTTGTTTTATTTTTTCAGCGCCGCTTAAAGATTATTTGAAAAATCTTCTTTGGAGACCAGTGTGCTGGAAGCCACCTACCCCCAGTCAGAATTTAAAGTGATCCAAAATACAATATTAATGATTTATGCTGAAGCTCACAGTTTGGTACTGGGGTTTAATTAGATAAGCATTGCAGCTGTTTTCGGGTGGAGGCAACTTGATAGGACACAAATCTGCTATGTGACTTCCCATCTACAGGGTATCTATTGAAGCGGAAACAGAAGTAAGCTATTAGGAATTATGATGATGACATTTTTTTCCCCCCGTGGCTGAAATGAGTAGAAGTCTGATTGTGGGGGTGAGGGGGAGAACATTTTTTAATTAAAAAGATGTGTTTGGGTCTTCTATTCATTTGTTGATGAATTTAATGATCATAAAAATCTGCTGGTTGCAGTCAGGCAAAGGCCTAGCGGGCCATGTATAAAGAACCTACATTTGTGGTGTTTTTGGCCCATCCCACTTTGCCCATATCAAATTCTCTTGTGTGAAACCCAGCCACCATCGTCTTGCAAGTGTCAGAGTTGTATCAGGCTAGCCAACATCTTGTCCATGCAGATAAATACCTGCAATAGGCTGCTTTGGAGTTGTTTCCTCTCCCTGAAAACTTGAGAAGAATTTAAACTGGAGTCCATAGCATTTCACTGGGGGTTAAGGGGATGTTCAACACTGGATTATCATGCGAGTTTAGTATCTTTTGTGCCTCAAGTTGGAAACTGCTAGAATACACTGTGTAGTCTGTCCCCAGCTAAGCTGCAGCATGTGTGTGTGCGTGTGTGTGTGACCTTCAGTCATATGTGCATGTGAAGAGAAAATGTATTTAAGATCATTCCACATTAAATGTGCGAGACTTTGAGAGGGCATTTCCTCTCCAAGAGCCACACTCAGAACTCTGCACGTCTAATGTGGTGTTGTTAAACTAATTTTTAAAACATCTCTATCCATGAAAAGGGAAACCTATCTAGACATTTTGTGTTGTGAAATAATTAAAATAGACATCCAGCCATCTTAGGAAGTAAATTCTTACCTGCATATTGCTAATAATTATGAATGTGAAGTTACATGGGAATGCCTAGTGTTGTTTTTGTGACATAAGTAAAGACTAATACGTATAACCCTGATTGGTAGAAATCAGTATGTGAACATTTTGAATAAACCACAGTGAGTAAGGGAGAGATAAGCTTTCTCAGAGGTGGGTTGAGTCTCTAGGAATAGAGAAGTTGCACTAGAAAGGACTTAGGCACTGCTTTCTCCTTTCCTGTTGTAGCTGCTGAAAGGTGTAGAATGAAAAAATTAGAAAGTATGACAAATTGAATTTAGCTTGACCATTTTCTCATTGTTTTATCTTGGTCAGTTTGTTAAACTCTGAATCTCCCTTTCCCCATTTGCAAAATGCAAACAATAGTCCCTGCCTTCCTAGCTCACTGGGTAATTCTGAGAATGCAGTTGAATAGAACAATTTAGTCCTGAAGCTAATTTAGTCTTCTGTTTAGTCCTGAAGCTGGCAGTCAAAGATTTTGTAAGTACACATATAATAAATGAATGGTGCCTTCTAGGAGGCTGTTCCTCACAGTCCACACTTCTGGGAGCTGGCAACTCTTTCTTAAACTTTCCACAGAACAAAGGCAACGGCCAAGTGTTTGGATTTCCAAAGCTTTTTCCTAATAGTAAGACTCTTACCACCTGACTTATTTTAGACAAGTGCGGAGAGAAGGTATAGGATCAATCACAAAAGCATACAGATGAAGAAATGGGATCTTCCAGGACTTCTGGTTCCAAGATGAGGGCTATCACCTTCATAGCTGGTTGTCTCTGCAGATGGTATGCAAAATAGGTGGAAATGGGGAGAGCTTGCTGAGCTTTGCTATTGAAGAGTGCAGAGGTAATTCATTAGGGCAGATGAATAAGCTGAGCAGCAGGAGTGCCACCCAGTACACTGCAGGGAACTATTTTTTGTATACGTGATGGTTGGTTATAGTGTAGATTTTAAAAACCTAGAATATCCTCTTTTTAGTTGTATGCACTAATGATTGTTGATTGCTCACAAGTGGTGCTTCATTACCTGTTCCTTTAATAAAATAATGGATAAACATGTGGTTCCTTTGTGTCTTTTCCTAATTGACACTGATGGAAAATTGTATCGAGATCTCTGAGGATCCAGATGGATGACAGTGCTTTAAACATTCCCATACAACCTAAAGGCAATCAATAAAAATTGCAGGTGATGGATTGAATTGATGAACCAAAGCCTGGTAGTATATCGAATGAAAGATAGGCATGGATATTTTGGATAAAGGGGATGATGGAATGTAGGAAGTGGCAATACAAAGCTAATGCATACATTAACATAGAGCTTGAAATGTACAGATAAGCAATTACCTTGTAGAATAATGTTACTTGTGATGGGTGATGGTGGCAGTTACTTTTGTTTAATGGTTCCTATTCATCTTCCAATCCAGTGAATAGCTTTTCCAAGAGTTTTAACTTGTGTTCTCCTTTCTGCCTTTACCTATAGCTTCCTTGGTCTTCATTTTCCATGCTGAGCCTCCATTTACCATTTAAATCACAATGACCTAACTTAGCTATGCCTTAGAGACACCCCTGGACACTCCTGCAGTGCTGGTCACATGCCCAGATTGTATTGAGCAGCTAAAAGTAGGAATCTGAAGTAGATCACTGAGAGATGGGACAGAAAGGGAGAACAGCACACAGTCCACAGCCAAAGATTAAGGAGGCTCAACATTGAAAGACCATGTAAGGGCGGATCTTAGAGACAGACCAAAGGAGTAGGCAGAGGGGTAGGAGCACAGTCAGGAGAGGGAAATGTTACAAAGGAAATCTGAAGGAAGTGCTTCTTGGTTGAGGGTGTGGTTGATGAGATGTCCTAAAAAAGGAAGGCTGAAAACTGCCCATGGAGCAAGCAGTATAGAGGCCACTCTAGTGAACTCGACAAGGACTATTTTTGTGAAATGAAGTGGGCAGAAATCAGACCTCTGCGTTGAGTAAAGGGAAACAGCTGTACAGGCAACTATCTCACCTAGACTCATTTTAAAATCGATGATGCCATTTTCCATTTATCCCCCTGGAGTCACAGTTAAGACAAGCTGTGAAGGATTCCATCCAGAAGGCCTCCCATCCATCTGGAGCTAGTTATTTCCAGCACTCAGTGTGGCTCCTGGGAACCAACCAACTCTGTTGCCAGCCCACCTGGTCTAGGATTTCCAAGAGCAGCTGGCTGCTTCCAGAGAGGTCCATGTCCTCCAATCCATCAGAGACCTCAGAGTTCACTTCTGTGGAAATTTCTAGGCCAGTTATTTTCCACAGAATTCATCCATGTTTTTCATCCAAATTGACAGAAGTTTCTTTGGCCGTCATCCTTTCTGCTTGGCTGTGTGTTTCCTTCTACCAGACCAGATGTAATGGTTCCCCTCCTGAGCCCTTCCCCTGAATTCTTTTAATTTAATGGTACCACTGCATGGTAGGCGACTTCGTGCACACCCTTAGCCAAGCTGCAGAATTTCTCATCTATCTCCTGGTTCCCTGAAACCTTTCCTCTCAAGTGAACACTGTCATTTGGCTTGGGGTCCTTCTGGTATTCAAAGTCATTTTCAGGTCTCTACTCCTTCACGGTATGTCCTGGTCACTCCCACTCTTTCAGCGAACCCTGCACTCACTCCTTGTTTCTTCATCTCAGGAGTGTAGAACCCACCCTCTATTCCAAGCTCTTCTTCAACAAACCAGGACCCAGGCAGGGCCGACCATGTATTCTCTCCCTGGTCTGGTCACTTCCTGCTGCCTCTCTGCTTCTTCCTGGTTCAGGCCATCACAACCTATCACCTGGGCTACAGCAGCCTCATGAATAACCTTTCCATTTCTCTTCTTGTCCCTACATTCAATCTCCCGCATGGCTACCAGAAAAATCTCTTAAAAACTATGTGCTATAGCTTGAATCTGAAGTGTCCTCCAGGGGCTCACGTGTTAAAGGTTTGATCATCAGAGCATAGAACTAGTGGGAGATGGGGCCTCCCCCAAGGAAATTGGGGCATTGGGGTGTGGCTTGAGGGGGACATGGGGACCCCCATGAGATGCTCCCCATGAGATGAGGAGCTCTGTTCCTCCATTCACGCTTGCCAGGATGCTCTGCCTTGCCTCAGGCCCTAAGGGGACAGGGCCAGCAGACTATGGACTAAAACCTCTGAGAACTCAAGCCAAAACCAATCTTTCCTCCTTTGAATGTGTTTATCTCAGTGATGGGAAGCTGACTGACACACTGTGCCACACCCCTACTCTTAATCCTCCAGGGACTTTTCATCACGCCCAGTCTGAGTCTGACACCCCAGGCCTTATTGCCGTGGAGGGAAACTCCCCCCAGGGTTGCATCTGTCTGACCCTCTGACCTCATCTCCTGCACCTCCACCTTGCTTGGGCTGCTCCCGCCACACCAGGCTCCCCTGACTCTCCCCACGGCCTCTGCCTGAGAGCAAGGTCTCCAGTATGCACATGACTTGTACTTCATCCACCCACGTGCCCTCTTCCCCCGAGGGCCCTCCCTGGTCACTTTACCTACAGATGGTCCCCCTTCCTTGTCCCCAATACCACACTCAGTCCTGATGCTGTAAACACTGTAGGACCGGAATTCATGTCCTCAGTGCCCCCTTCCCATATTAGGTCCCTCAAAGGCAGATATTTGCCCATTTTGCTCAGTGTCTCCTAAGCACCCAAAGCTGAGCTGACTGTATTCTATGTGCTAAATAAACATGGACTGGATGAGGGAAAGAACAAGCCCTCATTCACTCTGCTTCAGTCATTGTTTTAAACCTTAGACAAGATCTTGTGGAATCTCACCTTGTTGGAGTAGAGGCATAAAACAGCACGTTCTCCTTGCCAAAGTGTTACCCCTAAAGCGTGGACTTCCTCTGCCTCTTCTTAGCATGACTGTCGTGATGTGTGGTGGCTCTCAGGTTTTAGAATATGCTCATTCTGGTCCTGTCCTTCCTCTGCTTTGTCTCTGATGTAAGGCCTTCTCCTTGCCTACGGTGGCCGGCCTGTGACTGTCTCCCATCTGGGATGGAGGGAGGTGTGCCATGACTTCTGCTGGGTCTTCCCGTCCTCCTCGGGGAGTCTCCTGTGAAGATGGAAAGGCAAGTGCACCCTGCTTCCTGCTTGATTGCTGGTGAGTGCTGAGGTTGTCACCCTCTCTGTGCTTCCCTACTCTCCTATGGCCAAGGATGCCCTCGGCAAGCCTCATGGCTATGCAATAACTGGAAGTTTCTCTGAACATAAAATGCAGGCCTTTAGGATGTTGGGACTCAGCTGTGGTCCTTAGTCACCATTCTGAGCACAGCAGAGAAAAATTCACTGAGCTCCATTGTCATTCTTTGAACCTAACAATGGTCTCGAACTGCTCGTCCTCTGAAACCATGTGATCAGCACACTCCTCTGGCCTCTGCTCTCCAGCCCTCCGGGGTTTGCATCTGTGACCCTTTTCAGATGCTCAGTTTCCTTATTCCCCAGCCCCCCGAGTTCTCTTCATTCCCCACCTGCCTGACTTTGGGTGTCATGACTCCAGCCTCCTCAGAGAAGTCTTCCACTCCAAACACAGCAGGTCTTCATTGTCATACCTTGTCTTTCATAGTGCAACCAAAAATGTCCCCCCAAGATTTTGGAAGGTGATTGGATCATGGGGGCTCTATCTGTGGATTAGCCTTGCTGTTAGGAGCTGGGGCCTGCTGGGGGCTGTGACCTGGAAGGTTGCATTCTTGTTCCTGGCTCCTGTCTTCTCTCTCTGCTCCCTGGCTGCTGTGATATGAGCAGCTCTCCTCCATCACACCTCTCTACCATGCAATTTGTGCCTTGGAGGTGGCGGACCATGGACTGCATCCTCTGAAAAGTGTGAACCAAAAAACCCTCTCCTGTCATAAGTGGCAGGTGTTGAGTATTTTGTCTCAGTGACGGGAAAGTGACTGATACATATGCCCACCACCAAAAATTCTTACTTCCTTGTTAACCTGTTCATTCTTGTTTGTGTCCTCTGTGCACCACTGCCAGCAATCCCTGCCTGCTTTGTTTGCCACTGCCTCTTATGCTTAGAACAATGCTTGGCAGGGCTGGGGATTTAGCTCAGTGGTTCCGCTGCCTGCTGCACAAGCAGAAGGACCCGAGTTCCATCCCCGGTACCAAAAACAAAACAAACAAAACAGAACAATGCTTGGCACATAGGAGGCACTCAGCAGATACTTGCTGAATGAATGGATACATTGGATACATTCCCTTGTTTTGAATGAATGAATACATTCTCTTATATTGAATGAGTGAATACACTCTCTTTCTTATACCCTTACACCCTCACTCTCTAACATTTTTTCCACTGATCCACAAAAAATAACAGTCTTGATCAATCTGCCCCTACCTTTCTTGCTCCCACCCCAGCCTGCTGAAATTGTTGGAGAAACTACATGGAAGGCTGGGATTATGGGTGTGACCCATCAGTAACATCCACCATTAGACCACAGCCACAACACTTCTGCGATTTCTTTCTTCAAGACTTCCTTACCTTCTTCAACTCTTAACCCACTTGAGACAATAGAAAACATCAGACGGGAATTACCTGAAGTAGTTCTCTCTTCCTACACTTGCCTTCCTTCACCATCACATTCTTGATTCTTTTTAATGTGCACGGATTTCCCTTCTGCCTGAACACACACCTCACTCTGCTCTTTCACCTCCTCAGGGACCGCTCTCCATCCATCAGCCTCCTCTGTGGCTTTAGCATCTTTTTTGTTACTATCAGTATTGAAACTTGATAAAATCTCTCTATTATTGTAGGGAAAAAAAGCAAAACAGACCCCTGAACCTATCCTTTCCCCGACATTTCTTTTAGATTCTGTCTTATCTCATTCGATTTTCTACACATTTTTCATTGAAGCCTTTTCTTCCTATTTACACCACAACATCCACGGTCTTATTCCACTCTCGCAACACAAAGAATCTCTCTTTTCTGGCTGCTTACCCTTTTGTGCTGATGGGTAATTTTTGTCTTGGGCTATACTCAGTGTGAGCCATTGTCCCAGCCCCATTCTTTGGGGGGAAAGAAAGTGGCTTCTTCTATTTATTTGTGTTACTAGGTTTCTGCTAAGAACCCAGTGATACAAATAAAGACCCCAAATTTTCAGAGAAACTAGCAAGTCATTATCATTTTCTTGCCCTTCCTCTTATATTATTATGGTCAATATCATTCCAAAAAGGTGCCTTTCTATTTCTATCCAAACTTTTGCTTTTGTCTGGAGCTCAGAGTAGTTTGAGGAAATCCTCCACCTTCCCAGGGAATAGTCTGGACATGGGCAGAGGCCTAGGAGAGGGTATAGATGAGTGTTTCCCTGCCACAGGATTCCCATGAACTTGTACACAGCAGTGGAAATTTTCTCTTATGCCTGGATCCATATGTTCTAAAGCTGATAAGCAGACTTGTGATCTTAGCTCTTGGGTGGACCTTACAGGCTGGCCAGGCTCTCTGTGCATCTCATGGAAAGAGCAGAAGGTCACAGTGTCCCATGCTGTTCCACCAGGAATTTGGGAGTAGCTGTTGCAGATGGTGAGGGAGAGACAGAAGTTTCGGGGTAACTTGGAGAAAAAAATGCTGTGCAGGCTGCACTGAATTATTCTTAAAAGGTTTCTGATTTTCATATTCATGAAGTCTGATTGGAATAGGGAGAAAGAATGAGAGGCAAACGTTTCTGAGAGAAAAAGGGAACTCACGTGGTACAGAGCTGAAGGAGGGCCTATCACACAGCAGGTGTGCGGGATGGCGTGTCTTGCCTGGCTGCTGTGTGGACAACATCGCCACAGGGGCTTTGTGCCTTTCATTAGCAGCATAATCTTGCTGATCTCCTGCTCCATCCCTCCACATTCTCATACCCCAAAGCCACCCACACTGACTGCCAGATCACTGACCTCACACCTTGGCCTGAGAGTCTCTTCTTGAATCCCTGTTGAACACAGCTTCCTGCAAGCCTCAGCTCAAGTGTCCCTCCTCCATGAAACCTTCTCTGATGTCTGCACTAGCAGTGTCACTGGAGTGAAGTTCTCCTTCTTGCTCAGTCCTCCTCCCCATTTTGTTACTATTTTTATTGAGAAGTAATGTGGTTCAGTTAAGAGAAAGAACACCAGCTGTCTAGAGTCAAACACACCTGGACTCTTGCCTTTGGTTGAGTTACTTCATGTCTCTGAGTCTCACTTTCCCCATCTCTGGAGTGGTGACAGTACCGAATCCGAGGGCTGTGGTGAGGACTGAGTTGAATGGTATCAAGCTATCTGTATTTGTTCAGTGCTCTAGAGTTCATCAGGTTCCCTCGGCTCCTGCTAGACCTCAGATCCGGCCCCTTGTCTCTTTCATTAGGTGGAAAGCCCCGTGAGGGCAGGGCTGATACCCTTATCAATATAAAATGCTCCTACAGGACTTAGCACAATGTTTAGCAAGTGCTCAATAGAGGGTCAAGAGATGAAGCCCCATTTCCTTAACCCGTCACTTCCCAAATTAAGGCACCTCTTGGAGCTCCTCAGAGCAGTAATATTTGTCGAGAATGTGGGATGTCACCTGAAGAGGGCTGAAGGACATCACCATGAGGCTTGGAAAAGCTATGCACTTCCTTTATCTTCTGTAATTATGATAAGGATAATAACATACTGGGAATCTCCTAACATACTGAGAATAATTTATTTGTCTAATACTTTAAAGCAGCATCTTTTTAAGTTTAGTGGATTCAGGAAGTTTACAGAGGAAGCTGTAAAAAATAGAATTCAAGTGATCTTGGAGACATTGCATTTTACATTTTTTTAAACACTATAAAATATTTATAGACATTAACAACTCCCGACACACCGGAAGTCCATTCTGGGGAACACAAATGGGGAAGCTCAGTTTTAGTCAATGTCTGTCCACAGTTCTGACTGTTTTCTAGGTGAGGACACCAACAGGCCCTGGGTGAGGGGGGATGCAGGTGGAGGTGGGGTGTGAGTCAGCACAAGCAGCTTGCTGATCGGGACAGCGGGGTCCCTCTGCAGCCCAGAGCCTGGCTGGAATCTGCAGATGACATTGTCTAAATAACTCTTGACTTCCACTGAGTCCGAGTTCCTCTGTCTTTTCTTTAAATGGGCCCTAGATCGTCAATGACAGAGCTTTGTTAAAATTGGGGAACATCCTGACAAGGTCACTGATTCATCTTGGATGTGACTCATGTTTATAACTCTGGCTTTCTGGTTCTGCATGTAGATTGGCCTTGCTCACTGTACTGTTCCGGAATGACTTTGAAGGATTCTGTTGATTCCAAGGGACCAGCTACCTGCCAAAACTGTGTTTCAGGAGAGATGGAAGGGAAGCAGGAAGGCACAGCCTCAGGGATTGGAAACTGAGATGGACGCTGCCATCTGTTCCCGCTGCCACCCACCTCACAGTGGCTGGTGGTCCAGGGCTGTGTTCACAGGTGCACATTGTTGTTCTGTTTGTCCTCCACTTGTCTTTCTGGGCTCATTTTGAAGTGCTTATAGCAATCCAGGGAGCCTGATGGCTCTGTAGAGATGTAGGATGGCTCAGTGCCTGGCATGGCAGGTGGTCTCTGTGACATTCTGGTGTTTTTCCACGTCCTAGGATGGGAAGGGCATTTGGTCACGGTGGTGAGAACAGGACTCCTGGGGCTCCAGTGTGGCCAGATGAAACACGCTGAGAAGATGTGTTGGGTGACTTGATACTAACTTCTATGCCCCCATATGAACCAAACTGGAATACTTGGGCACCACATCAACGCAACACTACTGTACAGAGTGCGACCAGAATGAAACAATTCACACATATGTGAGTCCACCATTCTTATATGACCCTAAAAGCATTTATGTACAATGTGCCAAGTCGTCTGGGCCTCAGTGAAACTTCTCTTCAGAATATGACTCCATTTTGCTTCTGGAAGTTTCCATTTAGGAGGAAGCTCCAGTTATAAGATCTTAAGCATTCCACACTTTCTCTCTGACTGGCATAGATTTTTATCAATTGTTTATGTCATTCATTCATTAAAATCACCACAATGATAAAATAACTGCTATGAATCAAACACTCTGCTAAGTTCTGGGGATCCAGGACTGTATAAATCAGTCCTTGTTACCAGAAGTTTCCAGTTCAATGAGGAAAACAGACACCAGAGTGAGGCTCACCCAGCATGACGTGTGCCATAGCGACGGCTGCACAGTGCGTGGAGAGAGAAGCGGGTATTTACCTCCTCTGAGCTGTTGGAGGAAACTCACGACAGAAGCAATGCGAGTGCCTGATTCCTGTCTTACAATAAGTAAATATTGCTTAGGTAGACCAGGGACGTGGGAGGAATATGTAGTGAGGAGAAGAATGAGACAGGGAAGTAGGGAGTCATGAAGGCCTTTCTTGTGAGAGCAAGGGGGAATTAGCAAAACAGTGTAAAAACGTGGTAGTGCCATTTTATTTGAATTTGAGAGCAGTCAGCTTAGTGGCAATGCAGGGGATAAACTAAAGACATTAAAATCAGAGCCAAAGTGACAGGAGAGGAGGCAGCAGGGGTGGAGAGGAGAGGCCTCCGAGGACTGTGCGGCAGAGGCAGCGGGGATAGAAATGGGTGTGTGCACAGGTGAAGGGACCTGTGCCGAGGACCTGTGGGTTGGCTCCTGAGAATCTAGGAGGGCAGCGCAGAGGTGGTGTTAGAGGGAGATATGGTTCAGACAGCAGCAGCCGGTGTGTGCATGTGTGTGTGTGTGTGGGGGGGGGTACAAAGAAAGATGCCACTGGGGCACCTTGGGGTGGGACTGCCAAACAAATCTTCCTCCAAGTCCCCTTCCTTCGTGGTTATATTCCGCTCCAATTCTACCCCATGGTCTACAGCGATCCTGGCTTCTTCTGTCTTTGAGAGCCTGCCCTGCCCTGTTCTGCTCATTTCTGGGCCCTCCTCCTGCATGTAACCAGGGTCCCCCTGTGCCCTCTCCTTTTAGCTCTCTGAGCTCCAAGCACCTTTCTTTAGGTCTTGCTTCAAGCTTCACCTTGATCTCTCTTTCGTGGTAATATCCCTCCCCTTTGCACCTCACTTCATGTTAAAGTCCCCTTGGTACCCCAATTCTTGTTAATGCTCCCCTGGAACCTCTTTCATGCTAATGACCTCTTGGCACCTCACTCCTTGTTAATGCCATCACCACGCAGCATTATCTGTGTTCCGTGTCTGTGTTCTGCCTTCTGTAATGGAGGTGGGACATTCAGCAGCGTGAGGCTCAGGTAGAAATGGCTGGCTGAGTGCCAAACAGCCGGAGGCCCCCAGAAGTTGTTAAGTATGTTTACAAAAAGAGATGATCAAAGGAACTGTGTTGTGCACTGTGGGGTGGGAGGCTCGCTGTTTCTTCACAGGGATTCTCCTCCCTCAATAGCCCTCTCAGAGCTCCGGCTCTCTGCCTTTGCCAGGGCTCCCTCTAGATTGGGGATATGGCAGTGCTGCCAACAGAGACCCATCAGATGCCCTTCCTGCACGATAGGTGGCTGCCCTAACCTCATCTATCGACATCACTTCTTCACATTGCTCTTCTCCTTTTCTACTTTCTGAAGCATTGTGTCTCTGATTACGGAAATGTAAGACTGCTTGGTCTTCAAGTCCTCCATCCAGCAGGGGGAAGCACTGCACCTCCAGGGGTGACTGCACCATGGCATTATGGTGGACAGTAATCAGGGTGCTCTCATCCTCCACTAGCTGAGATTTTTTCCTGTGCACTTGACCTTCTTGATATCTACATAGGAGACTCTGGAGAGTTCATATTCTAATATAATCAGGCAACATTCTAAACTTGGCTGACAGTTCAATATCCTTTTGGTACCTAATACTTGACTTGTAATAGTCAATAAATGCATGTTATAAAGGTATGTGACTAGGTAAATTTCCTCCAATCCACAATAGTAGTTTATGCACGCATATATAAATAATACAATACTGTTTTCATTGTAATTACTGGGTTTTGTTGAGTATTTACTATATGCCAGGCATGATTCCCAGGCATTCTGTATATATTATTTTGAACCATCCCAACACTTTGATTAAGTGTGTTCATCTTTTTTTAGATGTGTATTTATGGAGACTTCATGCGGTGATTATGTATACAAGGCATACCAAAAGAGTCCTGAACTGGAGTTATATATAAATTTATTTTTACACACAACCATGTTCTTTCATGAACTCATTCTTACCAGCAAAAATCTCTGACAATAAAGCCTACAGGTAAGTCGGCAGCTACATACTTTCTTTAGTTCTGTCTGGCTTTGACCTATATTTTCTGCCAGGTACATTCACCAACCCTATGTGTGTACACAAATATGATGCACATATGTGTGCACACACAAACACAGACACACACACACTTCCTCCATCTCTCCCTGACTCATACCCCATGTTCCACTGGGAGTGAGACCCTTATTGTTCCAGATGTTTACTTATTTCTTCTGTGCTTTGTTTCCTCTCTCTCTCTCTCTCTCTCTCTCTCCTGTTCTCTTCTATAATTTTTGGTTATTCAGTAGTCTTAAGAAGGAATGCCCATTAATGTGTGAAGTTTACTAAATTACCTTAGGTTGCTGTTCTATAGTTCAGCTATTTTTGAGGAAAGAAATCCCAGTTATCCTTTATAAATCACTCAGTTTTGCAGTTCTTTCCCTGGTAGATTAGTCTTTATATTCCCCTCCATCCTCCTCCCTTCAATATTTTCCTTTTGCATCTGTTGGGACTTTAATATTGAGGCTTCCTGGGAGACTGATTATTGTAAAATACTGAGCCATCTTACTGGAGGACTGGGTAAATACTATGACTAATTGTGGTAAGGTCAATTTAATGGCAAAGACCAATATTACAACCCATTCCTCATTGGCTTTCCTGCTTCTAGCACAGTTCCCTGCAGTCAATCCTTCACACAGCTCTTGAAGTCGTTTTGCTTACCTGCTGCTCTGCTAGTGTCCTGTCCCTCATCAGACTTTTGTGTGGTCTGCTATTTGCACCCACAGCTGTGCCCCTAGTTCAAGACCCACACTCTCCCAAGGGTCCTCCACTCTCTCACCCAACCCAGCATTCTGCTGTGAAAACATTCACATTAGAGTGCATCCCCAGCCCTAGAGCCATTTCTCAATCTGTTAGGAATCCATTGAGAGAAGGCCAATGGACTGCAGTTAGAATTCTGAATCTTGCTCCCTTTGCCACTTAAGCCCTTCCCAAGGTTTTCAATCCAACACCACTCTTTGTCCGGGTCACTCCCTGAAATTTCCTTTCTTCCCCAAAGGTTTCTTCATTTAATAGATTACCAGACTGTACTCTGTAAATTTAAATTTTTTAATGGTGGTAAGATACATGCAACATTTCCTGTCTTCACCATTTTTCAGGGTACAGTTCAGCAGTGTTAAGTGTCTTCACATTGTTGTACAACTGATCTCCAGGACTCTTCACCTTGCAAAGCTGAAACTCTGATATCAAACCCCCAATTCCCTCCTGCCCTCAGCCCCTGGCAACCATCATTCTGTTTCCTGTTTCTATGAATTTGATTAGGTTACTCATGTTTAGTCTGCTTTGTGTTGTTAAAACAAAAGACTTGAGGTTAGACACTTTATAAAGATAAAGGCTTATTTAGCCCACAGTTGTGAAGGTTCAAGTCATTGGAGCCAGCATTTGCCTGTCTCTGATGAGGGTCACATGGAGGATAGTATCACGATGTCAAGAGTGAGTGTGGAAGAGAACACATATTGCATCAGGAAGCAAGAGACTGGAAGGAGATTGGGTTCACTTATAACATTCTGCTCTCATGGGAATTAAGTCGCTTCTACCAGACCTGCTCTATTCTTGTGAGACAGCGTTAATCCATTCATAAGGGTATGGCCTCCATGGCCTGAGTCTCTTTCACCACCTCCCATCTCTTAAAGCTTCCACCCCACAACATTGTCACACTGGTGACCAACGTTTGAGCACATAAACCTGTAGAGGATGAACCACAGCATCTCACTGAAGTGGAAGCGTAAGTGTTTGCCTTTTTGTGACTGCCTTTTTCTACTTAGAGCAAGGCTCTCAAGCAAGCTTCATCCATATTGTAGAATGCATTAGAGTCTCTTCCTTTTCAAAGCTTAGTAATTTTCATTGCACATATACACCAGATTGTGTTTATGCTTTATTCGATGGACACTTGAGTTGTTTTCACATTTTGGCTATTACAAATTAAGCTGATATGAGCATAGGTGCACCAATACAGGGTCTCGGAGACCCTGCTTTTAATTGTTTTGAGTATGTACCCATCTGAACATTGTAAAACTTAAAATACAGTTATTAAAAACAGTTTTTAATATTTACTTAAAGGTTTAAGGAGGAGAAGACAAAAGCAACTGTGTAGGACTTTTCAATTGATCCGTACCAAGAGAGGTCCTACTATTAAGATAGATTATGTTTACGCCAGGACCCAGTGGAAATAAAGGAATATTTCATAATGGATCGCGAACGACATTTATTGACCCACTTAGCTCCAACTTCAGAAGCAATGGGAGAGATGTCAGTCTGAAAAATTGTGACATGCGTTTAGCTGAGTAAGTATACTTTAGTTTTGAAATGTTTTAGGCCTTAATCTTCATTTTTTGGCACTTATTGTAGAGTTGTGATGTCAAAATATTTGTTGGTAGAAAATATGAGCAGCACAGAAGTATGTGTGTGTTTGTGTGTGTGTGTGTGTGTGTGTGTGTGTGTGTGTGTAGAAAGCTTGCTAGGGGAGAAGTACACATCCCACTTTTTGCAAAGAGTCGCCCAGTGATTCAATGGCCCCTCCCACACTCCTCACTAATGGTTCCATGTACCTAGAGAGCCCTGGGGAGCTGAGCTAGGGGACACATGAGCCACAAGGATTACTCTTGTGTTTGCCGTGGGCAGTAGCCTAAATTCATCTCCTTCACCCTCAGTTCGCACCCGGTCTTATCCTTGAATCTTAGCCCGCTGACTTAGGAAATGATGCGTGCATCAAGAGTTTTGTCTGCCAAGGTCCACAGCAGAGCCATCCCAGTCCCAAGTCCCTCTTTCCCTCTCCAGGGTAGGAGGCAGCGGGAGTCTGCTCCAGCAGTGGGAATCTGTCAACACAGAGAGCCGACTGTGAACATCTTCCCCGGTCAGGTTTTAAGCTGCAGTTCCTAGCACTGCAGCTCTTCGTCCTTGGCCTTGTCTACCGCACACACCTCTACCCTGGTGAACCTGCACCTGGCTCTGTACTCTCACCTTGCTCAGCATGTGCATTGTGTGGTCATGGGGAGCCCCTCTTTGTCCTGCATGTTTTACCATCTCCCGACTCCTGTTCACCTCGTGGAGCTCAGACTTTACAAAGGAAATCACTTTGCATTTGGCCAACATGCTGTAATTTTGCGTGTTGGGAGTCTTTCTTCCTTTCTCCCAAACTGATGTTGTTTCTTGAGATGATTTTGTTATGCAAGAGAAACTAGTGTGAAAAAAAATGAAGAAAAGCCATGCAATTTCTTTCCTCTTCTCACTTGTTATTGTTTATCTGTTCATCTGGCTTTCAACTGCAAAAGAGCTGATCTATCCATTCATACTTTTACCAGAGAGCTGTAGAATTTCTCACATTACAGCCATCTGAAAAACCCAATCAATAGCTGCTGAAAGAGCAAATTAGAGGCATCATTCTTATTTCAGAGTTGACACTCCTTGGGATGGGATTAGAAAGCCAAGCTCCCTTCATTTTGGACCCACCTCCTTTCTCCTCTAAAGGGGTTTATTCTTTTGCCACCTCAACTTCCAGCTTAATCCCCATCCCCTTGTCTGGACTTTCTCCTTTCATCAGGAATTTGGAATTGTCCTTCATGCTTACTGTTACTTGCAGCAGGTCAAGGAAAATGAAAGTAACAAACCCAAATTCCTTATGAAGCAGCAGTTTGCAGAGCAGATCTTAGTTATGGATGCTTCTCATAAACACAGGGAGAGATGGATATGCATGGAACTCTGTGGAGGGATTTCTAGAACATTCTTTATGCTCTGCACTTCCCCAAATAAGCACAGCACTTTTTCTACTTTGTTTTTTATCAGAATTTCTTTTGGAGGCTTTGAACTGACAAGACCACAGCTTTGGAGGCAAACTCATTAAAATGAATGAGGAGACCACAGGAGAGGCCCCGGTGTGGCTGATGTTATGGACAGAAGAGGGACTTGTTCTGGGTTCTGTTTATTCTTTCAAATCTCTGAGCTGTTGCATCAACAAGACCCTGCGTGTCCTCTTAGCTGGAATGACCTGCAGATTTTCCTTGGTTGTCTAAATTGTGGTGTGTATCTGCTCGAGTGGTTCAAGCCTCACACATCATATTGGAATCTTCATAATTCACCGTTTGCAAAGGAATGAAATTAGGAAAAAGTCAAGCCCACTGTGGTGCGTGTGTGTGTGTGTGTGTGTGTGTGTGTGTGTGTGTAAAAAATAAAACCTAGTTGAATTCTTACAGCTATCTATTGTGTGTCCCTTTACAGATATAAAAGCTAAAGGTCAAATAAGTGACATAATTTGATTCCTCACAGTAAGCAACAGAGCTGCGACTGCACTTGTGGTCTACAGTTGCAACGCCCATGTTCTTTTCATGTCTATGGTGCTGTTCCCTTGACAGCAAAAACAACGATTAGCAATCAATCCCTGCCCCTCCATTTTCCTTCAGACAATGCTTGGCTGATAATAGTCACCAAACAGTTGTTAATTCCATTCCTTCCCTTTTCTTCTTCTCCTATCTGGCCAATTTTCTTTGCTGCAAGCATTTGCACACTACCGAAATTCCCCAAACAGTTCGAACTAGTTCTATGTATGAGCAGAATATAGAATCTGTCATAATGTTGGCCACACTGAAATTATGTTTTTATATACTATGCTTTTCAAATTGGGGCCAATCAACTTGTCATTCACCGAACTGTTTTCAGCAGAGATTATGCTGACACATGGCGACGCATATGTCACATTTATAGGAAAAGTTTTAAAATATGATCATTCCACTGGCATTGATTCAAAAAGAGGGTTATTTAGATGCATTGAATGTAGCTGTTTTGGATCAACTCAGCTACCCCATGCTTTTAAAATTTTTTCTACAAAGATATAAAAACAAAATTGCGGCCGGGGATTTAGCTCAGTGGTTCTGCCACCTGCCTTGCAAGCGCAAGTTCCCGAGTTCGATCCCTGGTACCAAAAAATATCAAAGTTGCATCTTCCTAATACAGTAAGAAAAATGATTAAATATATTGGACAAATGGTACCTATATAATCAATTACAATGCAAATTTATAACATTCTTTCTTGCCTTGTGTGATGTGTTCTGTACTAGGGTTTCTGCCATATTACATTGGGCAGGGAGCCCCTAGATTACGGGTCCTCTTAGGTAGAATGCAGAGTGACTGGTTATTTTTCCTGGAAATCAGTCCCATGCAGATTGGAGGGCAGCAGGAGAGTTTAGCTTCACTACCATGTTTCTCATTCTGGAGAATTCCAAGCTATGGCTGTGAAGAAGTACAGTGAGCTGGGATGAACATTGCACCAGGAACTCCTGTCTCAGCCAAAGAATGTTGGCTGAAGCCCAGATTTGCACATTAAACAGCATCTGTGACACCTCCTCCTGGTAGACAACTAAAACATAACTTGTCTGAGACTGAGCTTCCTGTTCTTTCTCCTCAACCTGTCCACTATTGTCCTATGTGCTTGGCAGTGTAATGCTTCTGGTGCTCAGGTCAAAACTCAAGAGCTGTCCTCAATTTCTCTCTTTTTATAACACTACACATTCAACCCATCAGCACATTCTGTTTACTTTGACCCTACAACACTGATGGATCCACGTTCTCATCACTTCTCATGGCCTCCTTTGCCAACATGTTGGCCCAGGCCACCATCACCTCAAACTTGAATTTTTCAGTAGCCTCTGATTGGATTTCTTATTCCATCCATGTTCTGGATAGTGTACCATCAGCCTGGCATCCTGGTTAAAATAAAGGGCAGATCATGCCTCTCCTCTTTTAGAACTCTCCTGGCTCCTCATTTTCCATAGGATGAAAGCCATGACCCTTTCAATGACCCTACAAGGCTCTGCAGCCTTAGCTCCAATCCCACCTCTGATCTCCTCCATTCCTCCTCTCTCTCCCATCCCTCTGCTCTAACCCAGTGGATTCCCTACTCTGCCCCTCGGACACTGTTACACTGTTCCGTGTCAGCCCGAGTCTTGATTCATTACTGGCATTCTAGCAGGTGACCTCATCTGGTGTCTTTTGAGCCTGTTTCAATAGTCATCCTGACACCTCTAGAGAAAGCATGAAGCTTCCATCCAATTAATCAGCGAGACGAGTCAGTTTTACTTCCAAAATGTGCCTAGTGGGTTCTTTATCCATCCTCATCATCACCAGTTATTTACGTCTGAGTGAATGCCTGATGGCTCGTGACCTGCCAGAGTTGCCCACTTGGCAATTCTCTCTCCTCTTCTCAAGAGCCCTGTTTTGCTCATCCTATTTGAAATTACAGCTTATATCTTTTTCTGCTATAATGTAAGCTACACCAAAGCAGAAGTAATTATCTTTTTAAAAAATAATTGACACATATCTAAGAATTTAGAACAGCGCTGGCAATTGTAAGCACTTGTTGCACATTAGCCTGTAATGAACAAACTGGAGAGTCCTGGTTCAAGACCTGGACTTGTCATTTTCCAAGACAGTTCAACCTCCTGAAGTCTGGCTTCTTTGTATCTGGAGATACTACTGGGTCTGCAACCCTTACTTCCTGCATTTGCAGGGGAGAGGGAGGAGCCTCAGATAGTTATGAAAGGATTCTAGGAACTAGAAGTCACCATTCCCCTTAACCTATTCCAAATACACTGGGTTGAGGGGCACATGGATCAGAGGACATTGGATGGCCCAGTGGGCTGTATTGTTTATTTGAAGAACTATCATTGCATTGTCTTGCCAAATTCTAGCATAGGGGCAATGTGCAGCTACAACTGAACTGAACCAGGCACATTCTCAACCATGGAAAGATGAGGGATTTGTAATGGCAAGTGCTCTTAGCAATAATCCATTGGTATGGAAATTCTCCACTTTGCTTTACTTCTCCACCATTCTGAGAGTGACTGACTGGTAGGATGTAGCTAGCTCCATGTCACACCTCAAGTGATTGTTTTCTTTGTGACTCAATCTTATGTTCATCATATAATTATGCTCTGAGGTTCAAAAGTGTTGCTACCTAGGGTTTGAAAAATGTTCATAAGTTCTTTATTAAAAATACTTGTATCAGAATCACTGATTACTTCCTTCAACTGGTGATTTATAATTGGAACAGATGAACTGATGCATAGAACTGTGAGAGTTTTATTTTTAAAGTGTTCTTCCTCATTTTTAATGAGTTATCTAGATTTAGGCATTATAATATATGACTTCATCCTGTTAAGATTTGTAAACAGCATAGAAATAAAGTTCTCATTTTTACTTGCAAAGTAGTAGCCACTGAGCCATAAATGAAGCTTCTTTCCTAGAAACGAGAAATGATTTTACTCTGTTTGTTTGGCAACTATCTAGGATGCACATTGGTTATATTCCAAAACCTGTGTTAAAAGACAGAGACATAGAAGCTCACAAAATGCCACTGGTCCTTACTTTATTCATGGAATGTGCAGACTAATGAGAAAGAGATCAAACAAACAATGTTACACAATATAATTAAAACTGGGCTAAAAGTTACGCAGGTCTTGGCAGCAGGAGACCCAAGCTGTTTAGAGGAAAGACTGCAGCACCTTCCCCTGTCTTGGGCCCTGAAGGAGCCAGCCAGGTAAGGCTAGGGCTGGGTGCTCCTGCAAGGCATGAGCACTCTGGAAGATCCAAAAGTAGATATGAAGATCTTGAGAAGGAACAAAGAGAAGGCCAAAAAATAGAAGCACAACAAACCACAGGGCCTTATGAGCTGAATAAAGAACTTTGGAATATATTAAGAATTCATTGAAAAGCTTCAAGGAAGAGAGTGTCGTGATTGGACTTGATTACAAGATCCCTGTGAATGGTGAGTGGAGATTGGGCTGGGTTGGCCTCAGAGGCTTCCAGTCCTGTCCAGATGTCAGTAATTTGGTACTTTTCAATGGTGGATTGTTGTTCAATGTGGATTGTTGGGAAGAAGATGTTGAAAAAAGAACCCGTTGAACACACATTTTGGAAGTAGAACTGAATAGTCTCGCTGATGGGTTGAATGTGTGGTTTATTATCCAGAGAGTGCTGAGACGATTTTAACAATGAGCTCAAGACATTGCATGTGGGCACCTGACAGACCCCAGGAGGAATGGGGTACATGCCAGTGTTGACCACGGCGGTGAATCCAGCACCTGAAGCTGGGTGGCTGTCGTGTGACAGAGGCCTCGGGGATCTGTTTCCTCAGTCCTCACTGCCCAGCTCACAAAGTGGCTTTGGCCAGCCCTGCCCACAACTGCTGACCTTGGCTTTACTTCTGTGAAGGCTTCTGCTGAGTGGGTGATCATCTTCTATGTATGTCAAAAATTGGCTCATTCGCCTCTGTTCCCTGAGAATCCACACAGAACCGCCAGGACTCCGGCACCCTGGAACACTGATCTTTTCAAAGATACATAGAACTTTTTCATCAGAGTAATTCATACACATAGTTAAAGCCCAGATAATGCTGCATGGAATGACTTAGAGTACGAGTAAAAATAAGAAGCTAAAGATCACTCCTCCCTGCAGACTCAGTCTCCAGAGGCTGCCAGTTTTCATCTCTTTTAGCAGATGTTATGGTTGCTTTCATCTCTTCAATAATAGGGCCATATTACTCTTTCCCAGTTCATTGATATTTACATACTGTATGATTAGCTTTCTTGAAGTATATAATTCAGTGACATTCAGTGTGTTCAGGGTTGCTCACCACTGCCTCTCTCTCAAAGCTTTTTCATCACAGGAAAGCATTTTACCCTTTACGTAATCACAAATCCTCACTTGCCCTTCCTTCCGTCCCCTAGCAACTGCTAATCTTCTTTCAGTCTGTTTGGATTTGCTTATTTTGAGTATTTCATATAAAGAGAATGATACAAGGTGTGACCTTTTGTGTCTGACTTCTCTCACTTCATATAGTGTTTCCAAAATTTATCCAAGTTATCGATGTGCCAGTACTTTGGTCCTTTTTATGACTGAATAGTATTCCAGTGTATGTGTGTTGCATAAATTTTTATCCATTCATTCACTGATGAATAGCTGAGTGATTTCTGCTTTTTGGTTCTTGGAGCTGTAAATATCCATGTTTAAGTTTCTGCATACACATACACTTTCACTTCTCTTGGATAAATACCTGGGAGTGGAACTGCTGGCTTATAGGACAATTCAATGTTGAAGTTTTTGAGGAGCTGCCAAACTCTTTTTCATGGTCACAGAATTTTATATTCTCACCAGCAATGCATGAGAGTACCTGTCCCTCTACATTCCTGCCAATACTTCACTTCTTTTCTTTTTTAAAAATAACAATTCCTGTTGGGGGTGAAGTCATGTATCATTGTGGTTTCGATTTTCTTTTATCATCCGTATAGCTGAACATGGTTTCACGTGTCTGTTGACCATTTGTGTATCTTTTTGGAGAACAGTCAGTTCAAATCCATTGCCCATTTGTAGTTGGAATTTTTGTCTTTTTATTTTGAGTGTTTTTTTACGTATTTTGAATGCTACACTCTAACTAGATATATGCTGTGCAGATATTTTAGTCCATTTTGTAAGTCTATTTTCTTGACCACATCAGAATTTTAGTATAGAAAAGTCAAATTTATTTATTTATTTTATTTTAATTGCATTTATTTATGGGGTAGAGTGTGATAATTTGATACATGTATATGATGTACAATGGTCAAATAAAGATAATTAGCATTTCCATCTCCTGAAACATTAAATATTTTCAATAGCATGCATTGATCATACATAATTCTGAAACAGAATGTGAGGTGTCAATATATGTATATGGTACATACTGATCAAATGAAGAGTAACGTTCCAACCTCTTTATCATTACTCTGTATTTAGAGACCTTCAAACTCCTTTCTTCTAGTTATTCATAGTTGTTGTGAATTAGACTCACTGCACACCCTGTGGAACACTGGAACTTATTTCTTTCATCTAATTGAATTACTGCCCATTATCCAAACTCTCTCTACTCTGTCTCCCCTCCAATCTTTCTCGGTCTCTACTAATCATTATTCTACATTCAGATAGACTCTGTCTTAGCATCCACATGTGAGAAGAAACGTGTGATTTGTCTTTCTGTGTCTGACTTGTGTCACTTGGTATAATATCCTCTAGTTATAACTATTTTTCTGTAACTGACAGGATATAATTATTTTTATGGATGAATGATATTCCAGTGTGTATATATAGTATTTTTCCTTTATCCATTCATCAGTTACATATTGCAAACAATACAGCGGTAAACATGGGTATGCAGGTATCTCTTTGATATGCAGTTATCATTTCCTTTAGGGTTTTTTTTTTGCTGTTTAATTTTTTTAATTCCTTAGACGCCTAATATAAGAATTAATTGCCAAATCTGAGGGAATGAAAATTGACTCCTCTGTTTCTTACAATTGTTTAGTTTTTTAAGGAAGTTCTCTTCTATTCCAAATTTGTTGAGTGTTTTCTTTTAAATCATGAAAATATGTTGCATTTTGTCAAATGCATTTTCTACGTTGAATGAGATGTCACAGAAGCTTCTCCTAAAAATTTGAAATTCTGTTAATATGATATAATTTTTCATGTTGAATTATCCTGGTTTTCCTGAGGTAACCCCACTTGAACATAGCGTGTAGTCTTTTTAAAGGGATATCATGTTTTGTTTGCTGGTGTTCTTTTCTTTTGAGGATTTTTGTATCTATATCTGTAAGCCATTGATGGGTAGTCTTTTTCTTTTCTTGGTATTTCGCCTGGTTTTGGTACCAGAATAATATCGGTGTCATGGAATGCATTAAGAACTTTTCCTTCTCAGTCTTTTTTTTGGGGAAGAATTTGAGCAGGGCTTGTCCTAATTCTTCTTCAAATGCTTGGCAGAATTTTCCAGAGAAGCTGTCTAGTCCTGGACTTATCTTTGTTGGGAGGTTTTGGATTACTAATTCAACTTCTTTCCTTGGTATCTATAGGTCCCTCAAGATTTTCTATTTATTCTTGGGAGAGTTTTGGTAATATTAAGTTCTTGAAGCTGTGTTCTAATTACTTTTGTCCTTTAACATATTTAGTGTGTTATCTTTAAAATTTCTTTTCTTGCCAAAAATCGTATTTTGCAGGAAATCCACTTAAAATTTTCCTTAAACAAATGTACTCAGTTGCATTTCTGTTGCCCTTTTGATACTTCTTTTGAGTCAGAGGTAGCAGAATAAGTGGGTGCAATAAGATTTGTGATAACTACTATAGAATTTGCCCTTTCTAGTCAGTTTAAAAAAACAAAACAAAACTTCTAACGTACCGCAAAAGTAGAAAAAAAAAAGCCAGTGCAAGTCAACAATGTCCATTGTACTCACAGCAAAGATTATTGGTAGCATTTTGTTATGCAAATAATTATGCTTTAGCTAGTCTTTCATTTCCTGGAAGGCTTGGGTTTGAAGAATATTAGCTCGAACAGGGCAAACATATCTCTGAGCTCAGTCCATGCAAAACCGAGAAGCGCTTTGTCTCCATCTTTAGTAAAGGAGACACGCAGAATCTTTCCCCACCTCTCCCTACTTTCATTGGTGGGAAGGAGGGAGCGTTATTGCCATGAAGTTCTCAATGATGGATGGAACTTTGTTGGAACCTCCCAGCACTACTTGTATTTTAGAAAGAACTGGGTTCTGAAGCTGGAGAAATGAGTTGATATCATTTTGGCACCAGCCAGGGAAAAAGAAGAGGCAGATGGACTTGATACTATCATACCAGGAAACAGAATCAGAGATTTTTCCAGTCTTTCTAGCTTTGAGTCTGTACTTCACCTCTCAATTTTTTCCTCTTTTAAAATCTCATTCCTAGTGCCAAATAAGAGCCTCACATGTTATTTCAGCTAGAAAAAATAATTCTTTTGTTGCTTTGGATAAATAACACAGTTTATGGCAGCAAACAGTAGTCATTTAGTGGAGAATTATACCTATGGGCTGTATTTTCACATAAGTGACCTTATTGTCCAGGTCTAGTTCATTGATTGCCTGGTTTGCTTTGTGTAGCTTTGATTTGTGGGCTTCTGATAACTTCCCTGTCATGGAAGTATTTATTTATAATTAATATAATCCCTGCTTGAATTTTTTGGGCAGCACGCCATAAAGATAAAATAATACTAAGCTTAAAAATATACATCAGAAGCTATGTGGTAAATGCAATATTTTGAAGTCACACACCTCGAGGAAAATAAACTTAGTTTCAGTCTTCTATATATCAAATGGAAATAACAGTTCTACCTACATCTTGGGGTTAAGTATTTAGTTTGATGTAGGCACAGTGACAAAACTTTAAAAAGGAAAAGAAGCTAGCATATGGTTTGGAGGAAAACAAATGAACCAAAAACCTCAGGGTTCTCTATTTCTTATGATTTTATTTTTCATCTAAGAGTTTCTTGGAAGCCTGAGCAAAAATATGGATGCATTAAGTTAGATATTCCCTGAAATTTTATGAAAGGTGGCTTTTTTTCTGGCCAAAACTCTCCTGCTTGCCACAGTGCAACTCCAAGTTGAAGTTACAATGTTCAAAAAAGGCATAGAATTCCCAAATAATATTCCTCTAAGCGGCAAGTAGAAGATGCGGCAAAGAGAGTGACTGAGTGTAACGAGTGTCCAGCTTGTACTGAGACCTATTTCAGGAACGGAGTATGTTTGGTTTCACTTAATACTCTCAATAATTCTGTCAGGTAGTTGCTATTTATCATCTTCTTGTGAGTGCCTAAGTGAAGTAGGTCATTTAATTAAACAGACAGAATCATTTACTCACTGAGGTCCAGCATTAGAACCCAGGTCTGTCTGATGCCAAAGCCTCCGCTCTTTCAGGCCAGCATCCACCTGCCCTCCCTATTCCAGGGTAGACTAAGAAATGGCTAGTAGAGTGCAAGTCACTCTTTTAAAAAGAGATTTTGGCTTCATTAACTTTGCCTTCAGACTTGGGGAGCTTCTCTGGCTGATTTCTCACTGACCACTGGTTTTGTATCTTTCATCTTCCCTAAGTTTCAATCTTGGACATTTAAGAATTTAGCTCTGGATGATAAAGGCTTTCCAGCTAGTTTTTAATAAGGCATTCCCTAAGAAAAGATGAAAAGAAAATCCTTGATGTTCGTTTCATAGTTAAGGATAGGTTTTGACAGATTACATTTAGGGGTAACCAACAAAATCCACTTATTGGAGCATCCAGCATTACTTGCAAAATCATCACGATAGTTTTGTCTTGGAAATGACAAAAATTTGACAGCTCAACCTCAGCAACAGGCTGGATTGTCTTTCGCATGGGACAGTGACCAGGAAAGGAGTTTTTGTAACTGTAGAAACTCAGAGACACTGAAAGCTTCTATGGAAATGAATGACATCACTTCTAGAGCCAGAGTAATAAAGGCGGAAAATGGCAGATATTAGTGAATATAAGCAAGGGAAGTCTTGGGCAGTCCTAAAGCTTTTTAGGACTATGTTTCTAAGGTAGATGGAATTTTTGTAATTCTGGGTGGAGACAGAAACCTAACGCTCTGTTTGCATTGCCCCTCTAATTTTCTTCTAGGATGTTATACTCAGGAAACATTACAAACATAAACAACAATCACCTTAAAACACACCAACACTCTAGACATCTATAAGAAAAGACAAAAATAAAAAGAGCAAAGCATAGAGCTTTATTTAATACATGCTTTGTGTGACATGGGAGGCTTCAGAAATGAAGACACAAAGAAGTAAAGAAACTGTTTTTGTGGATGGTTGTAGAGAAGTGCATTTACGGGACATGTGCCTTTAGTCCACCCTCCTTGTGGTAACTGAAGGCATGGCAAGGGACTGCCTGTTATGGCTGTTCTCTGTGTCTGTGTTTTCAGAGACAGGACATTTCCTTCCTGTCCTTGTTTCTGGAATGAGGGTCTGATGCAATTTCAGGGGAGATTCAGCTAGGTTTTCTGGCCTGTTTCAGGGGAGGCGGGGTGAGAAGAATTGTACCTAGTTTCCGTGGCCTGCTTCTGCTCTTTCTCCAGAAGCCAGGGTGCCATAATATGGGGTAGTATGTCCTGAACCCTCTTCTGGGAAAATGGATAGAAAAAAAAAAAGACCCAGATGAGGAGGAGGAGGTGGAAAAGGCTTCCACTTGCCTGATTAAACTTCAGATGTCATTGTGGTGGAGAATTTGGGTAATACCCCAAGACAAGTGGACATGAAGGTAAAAGCTAGAGTAATCTTCATAATAACAAGCCGGGGTGGGGCAGGGAAGGGAACTGTCAGGATTTGGCAAGGCCGGGGTGCTGAGATAGCTATAGGATTAAGGAAGACACAGCGGACAGAAGGTTAAAGAAGTGTTGCTGCTGCAGGTTGTGAACCATAAGTGAGTTTCCTCATAAATTCCTTGTGATTGGATTGGGTTTCCTGAAATCTGACGCCCTGCAGAGATTGAACCCTACGAAGCCCCTGGATATAGGGAAGCCACCTTAGAAGTGGCCAAAGTAGCTACAGTTTCTGCTATGATACTTCAGTAAATGAAAAGCAAAACCAAAAATGCTTAAGGCAAGATAACACAGTATTATCAAAATATTAATTGTTTTTTCTTAGGCCTTTACACTACAGCCTGTTAGTAAAGTAAATGGAGCTATGGGAAGAGTATCTCTGTTGCCTGTAGCATAGCTCTTGTTTTAACTGGAGTTGTGTCTTTGAATATTCATAAGTATGAATTGTAAGCTCACAAATCAGGATTATTTTTTCTTTTGTGTAGGATACCAACGGAAACAATGTCGCCATTTATTTGAAAAACAATATGGTGTGTAGGATGGACTGAGGTTATGGTAACCAAATTTTCCTGACCCTAAATTGGGCTGTGTTCTGACACATGGTCTGATAAGGCAAAATATTTTAAATCAGTGGAGTCCTGGAAAAGCCAGGACATATGGTTGCCTTAGTTTTGGTACTAAAATAGGATCTCTTACTCAGACATGATCTTTTCAGTAAATTAAACAGCATTATCCAAAGACATTAATGGATTTTTTTTGATTTATTGATTCAGTCACTTCCTAGCAAGGACTAGAAGCCCTTCAGGTCTGCTTCCAGCCTCCTGTTTTGTTTCTGACCTCTCTAACAGCCATTCTAAACCACCCGATGGGAGTGGATGTTAGGGTGTAAATCTAAAACATCCACCCAAAGCCTAGTGTGTTCAGAGGTGGGGTCTGCAAGGGGACTGGATCAATGATTAATGCACCAGTGAGCTCTGTACTTGAATGTAGGTAGGAAGTCAGGTTACTGGGGGAGTGACTCGGAAGCATATATCTCTCTCCTTGGCTCCTCCCTTTACTTTCTCTGCTTTCTGGGTGGTATGGGATGAGCAGCACCCAGGCCATTCCACCGTGCCCCTCCTGCCTTGGAGCCAGCTGGGTATGGACTGAATTCCCTAAAAACTGGGAGCCAAAATGAACCTCTCCTCCTTAACTTGTGGGTGTTGGGTGTTTTGTTCCCGCGACGAGAAGGTGACGAAGACAGCACATACGATGTGTACTCCATGCTGTTACATGAATTTCCTTTCTATGCAACAGATTTCCCTGCAGTCTTTGCTCAAAAATCCTTTGTTAGTTCTTCCAGATTCTCTTTAGATATCAGGACCTAGGGGACAACTTCTTATGTCACTTCTTGCACTTATTCTTTTGTCTGAGTGCTTTCTCCATGCCTTGGGTTCCCTCTGTAACCTCCATTGCAGTGGCTTCCCAAGTACTACATAAGTTTGTATATTTGTTTCTATCTTTCTGAGACACTACACTGTTTGAGGGCCAGGAGTATTTCTTACTAAAATTTATATCTCTGCATCCTAGCCAAGTGCTTGATACTCTAGGCAAACCAAACTTATTAAAGGGTCAAATACCAATTGGATGAATAAATGAATAAGATGATGGAAGATTGCTCTAATTATCAAGTCTGGAAGGAATCAGATTTTGGAAGAATAATCACAGGACTGAATTGAAGCTGCAATAAATGAAATGATCATGAAGAGCGTTTATAAAGGCAAAGAAAAGAACAAAAATGCTGCAGTTTGGGAGAGGTAAAAGAAGGAAGAGGCATAGGAGAAGAGAAGATGAAGGTCAGTATTCACTGGACATGCAGAAGATGTGAGTTTATAATAAAGGGAAAGAGTCACCAAAGTTAAATCTGGAGGAGGAGGATGCTACTGGATTTATTAATGATTTAAAACCATTAATGCACAATCACTACAATGGCAAAAATGAACAGATAAAAAATGCCAAGTGATGGTGACCATATAATAAAGCAACCAAAATTCTCATACAGTGCTAGTGGGGGTGTAAATCTGTACACTCTGGAAACTGGCAGTATTCATATTAAAGCTAAACATGTGAATACTGAATAGCCCCCCAAATTCCACCTCAGGGTACAGCCCCACAGAAATGCACACATGTGTTCATTGAAAGATTATATATATCTGCATCATAGGACATTGAAAGATCCATCATTAACAAAGTAGTTGGGCTGGAAGCTACTCAAGTGTACATCAACAGTGAATAGATAAGCAAATGGTAGCACACTCACACAATAGAAAACTTACGGGAACAAGAATGAATGAGTGAATGAACTACAAGTACACACAGCATGAATAAACACAGCTACAATGGTTGATGAAAGAAGACAAGCACAGAACAAGTACATCTCATATGCTTCCAGCAGAGAATATTGCTTACAAACAAGCAATATCAAGCTGTGGATTTAGAAGTGGGAATAATAGCCTCAGGTGTGTGTGCTCACACACACACAAGCATACGAGCATAGGAGCATACGAGCATATGAGTGCTTCAGGGAGTAAGTTCGGGAGAGGAAACATGAGTGGGGAGTCTAGAGTTTTGGTTCCATTCTCTTTCTTGGTCTGGGTGTCGGTGCATAGATGTGATCTGTCTGTACACATGCACCGAGCTTTGCACCTGTGATTCATCTACTATGCAGGGGTGGAAGAGAGGACACGGAGTCTCCTGTAGGCATTTATGTCCATGTGGGAGTGTAGGAGTGAGTGTAAGATGGGTCTTGAAAAGGGTGAGAAATTAGCACAAAGTTCCCCAGGGAACGTATTTGGTTAACAAGAGAGGAATGAAAGTTTTGCCAGACTTTGTAGGAGGCCCCTCTAGTGTGCTGCTGTGGTTTTATGAGCAAGACTTGGGTGTTCAGGGTGAAATGGAATGAAAGTGGTCAGAAGGGTTCCCAGACAATGCTGGGCGTAAGTAATGCCTCAGGGGTGCGCAGCTCCAAGGTGTGGTGAAGGGCTTTACACAACTGCACACAATGTCCAGAGTTCTTTGGCAGAAATTAGTTGAAGTAGAGTGGGACATGTAAACTAGAGAGTAGAGATGGTCCAAGGGACTCCGGGTTGGGGTCAGTGGGGACCACATTTGGGCTATCCAGGGAGCGGCAGAGATGCTAGGCAAAATTTTCTGTGGCTCTTGGTGTAGACTTCAGGTCTTTTCTGAATTTCTATTGTCTTACCTCCCATTCCAGAGGGAACATTTCATATTTCACATTTCACTGTGACCATAATTTCTCTTCTTAAAATCTTCTTAAAAAGCAAAAACTTGGGATAAATATTTTTTTTTCAGTAAAGAGCCCAGTTCCTTATGTTCCATAGCAGTGGTCCTCATGGTTGGATAGGTGCAGTCACAGCCAGACATCCCATCAGCCCCAAGAGAGCCAAGACATGGGGTCTAGTATTCAGAGACAAAGAAGGGGCCCTAAAAGGGTTGATAATTCCAGTGAAAGATCCCTGTGCCACCGCAGAGCTGTGGCTAGGATGGTTTTCTTAATTCAGGTCTCAGCTCCTTCATTTCTAAATACACTGTTGGAGATGCTGTTTTTACTCTTGCTAAAGCAAACTTCAAAACATACTCTTTTCACTAATAGAACCACTGAATCAGGGCTCCTCTTAGCCCTTAGGTGATTAGCCCCAACTGGCATCTCACGCCGAGCTGGGTTTTTATCCACATGTAACCTTTCTGCCACCACCACGTGTTGCTTCTACCCCAAATTCTCATATTACACTTTCAGCATCATTACCCCAAATTGGAGAATTTCAGGCAGAATCATCTGTAAAAACCTCAGAGGTAAAAATCAGCTATTTTAGAGCGTTATGTCACCCCAAGGCCTTGTTTGCTACTTTTCTGCTCATTTTATTTCACTTAACCCATTGGAACAGGAACTGAGCTGTCATCAGCTGCAATTTATCAGTGCTAATGGAGGGAGAAGAGGCTCTGGCAATACGTGGTGGTGAATAGTAGGGGATAAATATAGGAAATAGCATATGCCTATGTGTTTTTTTAGGTATAATAAATATTTGCCTTAATAATTTTGCAATTCAACCAGAATGTTCTGTGGCCTGGGACAGAGAAAATAATGGGGCAGAATTACCTTGGGTGGTGTGCATTTTGGTCATTGGCTGATGTGGGGAATGCTGTGTTAGGAAATAAAACAAGCAGAAAATTGAGAACTGATTTGCAGCCAACTATAATTGAAAACAGACAAGTCTATCTGAGCTGTGTTCACATATCTTGTTCATTTTCTCATTTTAAAAATTGCCACATTATTTTTATTCTACAACTTTTTTTTTTCTATGAATCGTCTGAAAGCAGATCTGACATTTTTGCTGAACTCCGGGGAATATTCACGTTCCGTATGACTCTCAGCTATTGCTCTGGTAGAGGCAGACATGAAGCTTGGCTGCTGTCAGTCTGATGAAAGGGTCAGATGTGGCCTGTTGTTGAAGGATGCCCCGGGAGATGGCTTGGAAGCAGGCCATGTCAGCCTGTGCCTGGGATATAGCAGTGTTTACTTCTCAACATCTGGTTTCTGTGGAAAGGGGTGGATTGTTTTGCTGGACCCTGTGAACAAGTCAAAATAAATCAAGATCTGCATAAGAACTAACCAAAATCTCCATTACTTTTTGTTTCAGATTTGCTTGAGCTGATACATACATGGGTTAAACAAGGAAGATTCCTAAAGTCCAACAAAGAAATTCTCTTTTTTGTAGCCAAGTAATTGTCTACAGAGAGTTTGTCACTTCAGTGATTTGGAATATGATACATCTAAGCATTCTCACAGACTTTTTCCCTTTCTAAAATGTCATTTTCTTCCTTGTCCTTGTCACATGTGGCCTTGTGTTGACCCATGACATGCCCTTCACCCTTGAAGGCTCATGCTCTGAGGGATCACAGTCTCTTAATATTTCTTTGGTGTAGCCAATTAACTAGTTCACTGGTTCATGGAAGCTGAGATGCATCTAGAAGCAATACAATAAAGCACAGCACTCGCTTAAAAGGCAGGGACAACTGGCAGGACTTTCTGCTGTTGGTGCTGTCCCTGATAGGTGTCCTTCATGTTTAAGTAACCAGGGCCATCGGGAGAGGCACTGTACCCTTTGATGTATGAAGAATCCAAGTTAGAGCTTGGCATGCGCACATTGTTCAATGACGAAGTGGGGATTTGGGATAGGAAATGATACTTTCAAAAGAAAGACTTCACAGCAGAGTTTTGTTTTTTCTTGATAAGTGTAGCAGAAATTGATTAGCTTTAACCAAACCCATTTTTTCTTCTCCCTGAGCCAGAATTAGGTCACATTTTTAGCTCTCTTGAAATTCCATGTGGCCACGGGTCTGAATCTGGCTGATAGAAATCTGCTAGAAGTCACTGCCACACTTCTAGGCCTGTCCTGTAAAAGCCTCCCATATCTGACCCTCCACGTTTTCCCCTCTAACTTGAGGTGAGCATTGGAACTTGGGGAATCAGGCACTGATGATGGAGCCATAAGAGAGAAGGACCCTGGGGCCCTGAGTTACACTTGGAGGAGATCTCCCTTCTGATTTGGAAATGCCCTAAGTGAACAAAGTGATCTTTTCCCGGTTTCTATTTTTCCATTGAGATTTATCATTTTATTATTTATATCCTTTTGTAATCAGTGGGTTTACAAGGGAATAGATGTAATACAGCACACATAATTTATAGGATCATTTTGTAATATTCACCCCAAAGTCAAATGCAGAAGAGTGTAAGAGAGCTGGCTGCATGCTAGAGATCCGAAGAATCTAGCTGAGGGCCTGGAGCCCACAGCAGTGTCCCCTGTAAGTCAGCATCAGTCAGAAGGCTGGGGAGTCCGCCATGGAAGATGGAAGGCTTCTGTGCTAGAAAGCCCGGGAGCTGAAGGCTGAGAGTCTGTACTAAGAGCCAGAGGATGACGTCCAGTTGAAGGCAAAGACCAGAGCTCCTCCGAAGAGAACAGCAGCCAAAGCTCAGCAGCCTCAGCTCTTCCAAGAGTAAGAGGTGGGTGGGAGGTGAGATGCTGTTTGGAGTCTCTGGCAGCCCCTATAGGTGAATTGCAGCAGAGGCCTCTAGGATTCTGGAGTAAGGCCCTTCCAAGGAAAATCAGCACGAAATTCTCTCCTCCTGTTCTCCTTTTAGTCCTGTTCTGAGGACTAAACAATCCTCAGGTGGTTCTTCTATGACCGGGGTGGCACTGACTGTTTGGCTGGACATTCCTATTCAAGGTGACCATGAAGTAATCTAGCACGTATCCCTACCTAGTTCCTCCTTAATGAAAACACCAGACCAGCATATGCCAAAATTGAATGCATGTTGAAACTGTTTTGATTCACTGTGGCAAGCAATTTTAGACTTAAAACTAATACAGTTCTGCACATTTATAAGAATCATTTATTTCAAATCCTTGAAAGAGAAGAGATTTCCAGTAGTCAGGTAATGTTAGTGATCAGAAGACTTCAATGTGTCAAGGACTCTCCAAGGTATCGGATAGGGACGAGAGTCACAGAAGAAGATTGGTGAGGTGTGTAATTGAGGGGGTGAGAATAAACCCACAAGAAGACTGTGATACTAAAGGCACACACAAAAATAAGGATCCATGAATAAAGTACAGGCCCTGTGTATGTAAGCTAATGTTCAAAACTCAGAAGAACTGTCACAAGAGGAACCCGTATGGAGTTTGGAGACTTGCCAAAGACGCACTTCCAGTCAGCAGTTACACCAAGGTGAGGAGCCAGTGATGGAGCTCGTGGGTCTGAATTGATTTCAGTTTCCTTTGGAGGCCACCTCTGGCTTTGGGAATATGGACTGCAGTGATAGAATTTTTCCCCCAAGGTCCTACCCAGAGGTTCTCTGGATAGAGAATAGAGATCTTATTGGCTTCCTGGAATATACCTTACTGCTTCCAGGTTGTTTGTTTGGAAAAAATCAAAGACCCTTCAAATAGAAAAGCTAAGGCTGTTTATTCAGAGTTTGCTAGAGTATGGCAGTCAGCCACCATCCTTTGTATTTGGCAGACACTCAAAGGTGAGCAGGGGAGAGGGAAGGCTTTATGGTGGATAAAAGGGTGTTTCAGGTACACTCTTATTGGAGGCTATTGGGGAAACCGCTGATGGTCTCCCTAGGAAAGCAGGGCAGTGTTGGAAGGAGCATATTTGACTTTTCTGGTTGGTCCTAATTTGGAATCAAAGACAAAAAGTAGGGTCAATGTCAGGTACTGTGATGGTTAATTTGATGTCAACTTGACTGGGCTAATGGATGCTCAAATAGCTAGTAAAACATTGTGTGTCTATAAGGGTACTTCTGCGAAAGGCTAGCATTTGGGTTACTGGATGGAGTAAAGAAGATCGCCCTCAATGTGGCTGGACATCATGCAATCTGTTGAGGTCTCAAATAGAATAAAGAAGCAGAAGAATGGTGAATGCGATCGCTTCTTGAGCTAAGACATCCATTGTGTGGTCAAGCCTAATTGTGTCAACTTGATTGACTTGGAACCCACCCAGGGGATTAGTGGAACACACTTCTGGATGTGTTTGGGCGGGTCTTGGAGGCACAAACTTGGATATTATACATGGTTTTTGACCTTTCCTCTCTGGTGATGCTCCCCTACTCTGCTTCCTAGCTGTCATGAACTAAGCATCTTTGCTCTGCCATGCTCTTCTGCTATGATGTTTTCACATTGGAGCCAGCCTACCATGGACTGAATTTTCTGAAATCCGGAGCCAATTTAAACCTCTCCTCCTTTATTGTGGGTGTTGGGTATTATGTCCCAGCAATGGGAAAGCTGACTAATTACATCCATTTTCTCCTAACCTTGGGTGTCAGAGCCTTTGTTTTCCCAGCTGTTGTCTTGGACTACAACACTTCCACTAGCTTTCAAGTTCTCCTGCTTGCAGATGGCATGCCAAGGGACTGCTCAGTCTGCATGAGTAAATTCTTACAAGTCTCCTAGTTTGTGTGTGCATGCATGCTTGTATATGTGTGTGTGTTTGCTCCTATGGGTCCTGTTTCTCTGGAGAACCCTGACTGATACAGTTCTTAATCAAGTCCTGGCCATTTTGGCAGATTGTTGCAGAAGTTATTGTTGAGCTATCTGGACTGAAGCTAGAGATAGCAGTCTGGCTCCCTGAAGACTGACTTACAGCGGGGCGACTCCTCAGGATGTGTATTATAGATGAGAGGTTTGGCTTACTGGACACGTTGCTGCACGTTGTGGGTCACGGTTCTATTTTGATATTCTGGCCATTGTCTATTTGTATACTCATTTATTAATTTATTGATTTAAAAGATTTTTTTAAAATGTAGACATCTTTCCTCCTTGCAAAGGCCATCTGGCTGGCCCTTCTACTAGCGTATTAAAAAGTTTGCCTTAAACTGTCCCTGAGAATGGATGTCAAAAATTCAGTGTCCTCTTTACCTAGGAGCAAGCCCTGTGCCCTCCTTGAAAACCTCTTCCAAACATATGGGGGTAAATTTTGTTTCTACCTTATTATCTCCCTGAAAGTCTGAATTGCACCAGCCCTCAAAGTCTTTCCTCTCTTATTTTATCTTTCTCAGTAGCCTTGGCATCCTCATGCAAGCCAGTCTACTGGTGGCCACCCTCTGACTTGCTGCTGTGTGGCCCGGCAGGACAGGTTTTCCATTGTGTTGCACTTAAATAAAAGATGAATTAAATAAAAAAAAAGCTCTGCAAATAACTGAGTGAACTATTGGGTATAATTTTATGCATATTTTCCATTTGAACCTGTTGACTTATTTTGCTTTTAAATCAGACATAGATCTATCCAAAAGGTGAACATAAAATATTTTGCATTTCCTTCTCCAGTTCCCTTTTCAGTAGCTGTGGCTAATGACAGAAAATCCCCAGCTCATTTAGTATTCCGGGTGTTTCAAAGACCCTCAAGCATCAGCTCTTGGGAGGCCCAGTGTTCTTAAATTTGCAGAATAGGCAGGCAGGGCACGCTGCCATGTTTCCAACTCCCCAGGACTCATTTCAGGAGTTTGATTAACTCTTTGGTTTGTTTCAGCAGAGGGAAGCTGAAGTATTTGCTTAGATGAAGAGGTAGGAGGCATTCAAATGAGGGCTGTTGTCTGTCAAGACCAAAGCAGCGGCGTGCACGCAGTCTCATTGGAAGAGCCTCCTCCTTGGCTACTGCACCAACTTGAAGCCCATTGGGTGGGAAGTGGCCACTTGAACAATCTGAGGGCTGGGATAGTGTTCTTTGTTTGAGAAAGTGCTTCCTGCAGGGACAAGGGAATGTGAAGTGAGAGGGCCCTCTTTTGGAGGAGGGAAGCTAAAGAGAAAAGTGAAGAAAAGGGGGAAATACTGCAGGTTCAGAAGACTGGGCTAAAACAGGCTTAGTTTGCCTTTAATAGCAGGTGGTAGACAGGAGAAAGCCAATGTCATTTCTGAACTCAAATCGAGGGACAACTAGCACGATTTTAAAGCAACAGGTAAAGGGTGTTGGACCCACAGAAAAACATTTTTTCTAAAGAATCTAGATTAAGGGAGACAGTTTGGAAGGAGTCTCTGGTTTGCTAGGCTAAGATAAGAAATGCTGAGTGGGACTGAGGAAGCTGGGGCGTCCCGTGTGCGCTGGGCCAGGCCGGGTGTATGTTGGAGGCAGGGGAGCAGGCGGAGCCACCCTGCTGTGATTCTGCTGTGGCCCTGGATCTGTTCCCTTTCCTGTCTCTGTCTCCTTCTCCTCTCTTTTCTCTTCCTTCCCTCCCTCCCTCCTTTTCTTTTTCTTTCTTTCTTTCTTTCTTTCTTTCTTTCTTTCTTTCTTTCTTTCTTTCTTTCTTTCTTTCTTTCTTTCTTCCTTCTTTCCTTCCCTCCCTCCCTCCTTTTCTTCTTTCTTTCTTTCTTTCTTTCTTTCTTTCTTTCTCTTCTTTCTTTCCTTCTTTCTTTCCTTCCTCCCTCCCTCCCTTCCTTCCTTCCTGTCTTTTCAGTACTGGAGATTGCTGCATAAAGATAGGTAACAGGCTAGATTTCCTATCCTTTCTGTTAGCCTCCTTCTTCCTCCTTACTGTCCCATGTCGAATGCATGATTTTGTCTACATGGACCCACAGTAATGCCTGCTGCTCCAGGAACTCTGTCAACATTCCAGGTAAGAAGAAAGAAGAAGAGGAAAGAAGAGGAAGGGGGCCTAGGTCAGTATTAGTCTTCCAGAACTATCTCCCCCAGTTTATATCTCAGTGGCCAGAAACACGTGGACAGTTTTGGCAGGGATTAGTTGCAAACCTGATAACCCTGGGATTCCATTAGTTAGAAAGAAGAGGGAATGGAAAATGGCACAGTGTTCCAGAGCAGAGCCCTTGCTTTCCCCTCTCCTATGGGATCCAGAGCAACATCTAAATGTATGTTTTTTATGATAGCATAATCTCTTGAAGCCTTATTATGCAAAATATTGCTTTCCAGTCTTCCAGTGGTCATTCAGGCTATATCAGTGCACACAGGTAAGCTCCAGGAATGCCAATGAACAGATATTCAGAAACTTGGCTAGTAATTTTTTTTTTTTTTTTTTTTTTTCCTAACAGGTTTCCAACACAGGCAGCTATCAGCAAGAGCACAGTTAGGTGGTGTGGTGGACTAATGGTCAACTTGGAATGCCCAGCTGAATTGAGTCAGTGTGGTTCTGGGCATGGAAGACCCACCTGGGAATTGTTGCCAACAGTGGCATACAGGGCGAAACTGGAGGGGAAGATCATACGCTGTTGATTTTCCTGGAGAAGCTTGCTGTGGTTGCTTTTCCTGATACGAACTCAGCTCTTCTCATGGTCAGAGGACGGCTGCTGTTCTTTTCAGGGAAGCTCTGGTCTTTGCCTTGAGCATGACTTCCTTGCTCCAGTGCAGACCCCTCATCCTGGTAGCACAGATCCTTCACCCCACAGTGCAGACTTTCTAGCTTCCACTATTGCCCTCTGGGGCTTCGCAGTGCAGAACCTCCATACAGACAAGCATGAGACACTGCCATGGGCTCTAGGCCTCTGTCTGGACTCATAGACAACAGTGCCTTGGGCTCTAGGCCTTCAGCGGGACTTGTGAGGGACATTGCCGTGGGATCCAGGCCCTTGGCTGGATTCTTTGGATCTGTAGTGTGTGGACAGATCCCTTGCACTCCTCTGCCTTTAATGTTTAGGGTGAATATTATAAAATAACTCTGTAAATTATGTGTCCTGTATTAGATCTATTCCCTTGTAAACGCTGACTACAATGGGTGGGCACATTCCATGCACAAATGCAGTGTTAGCTGGTATGTGCAGGATGATTCTTGCCTTGGGCAGCTCATTATGACTAGTTTGGCAAAAGTGGCAACTAAAACTCCTATAGTAGTAATTTGTGGTTCTTTCTTTCTTTTGAGTCCTTGAATTCAGCAGGTTCCCTGAAATGGACCGCATGTTAGGAATTGTGATCATTCAATTTTGTTTATTTTTTGTACAAGTTCCACAGAGGTGCCTGGTTTGGGAAATCTTTGAAGATGCTAAGTGCCACACAAAGGAGGGGTGGTTAGCCTTGACCTTCCACAGTGAACACTGGAGGGCAAGCACAGAGTCTTTTTGCTCCTGGCCATTTTCTGTATATGCACAGAACACTGAGGTTCTATGTCCCTGAAACTATGACACCCTACAAGAGACAGATTCGAGGTGATATATTAAAAGAGTTGGTTCCAGCATGTTTACTGGGATGTGGAGATATAAAACCAAAATATGATGACAAGAGTGGTTGATCATTGGAACATAACAATGAACTTCTGAACCTCTGAATAGCTGTGTGTTTTGGGTAAGTCATTTTTTTCTAGGCTTTTGTTTCCTCATAAAAGACACTCGCAGTATACTTTAGGGTTATACAACATTATGTATAAGAGCACAGTCAGACAGACTTCGGTTCAAGTGTTGGCTCTGCAGGCTGAGCAAACTTGGAAAGGTGTTTGATCCTCATGAGCCAGAGTTCTCCTACTATAAACTGGGAGTAACACGATCTATTTCCTATTCTGTTTTTAAGCTAAAATAAGGAAATATACACAATGCCCTTAGCATAGTGCTTAGCATCTATTGAGAAAAACTCAAAAAATCTCTCCCTGTTATGATTTCTGCATACAGACTGATTTTTTTTATCCATATTTTGAAGTCCCTTTGTGTGATACACTCTACACAAATCTCAGCTGAACTGGAAAGTTAACTTCCTCATGAGACATGCCCAGGCAGCCCCTGACTTGGATTATGGAGTACTCTTTCCAAATGAAAGGTGACTCTTGCTGAGTGCTTATGATGAGCCCATTAATCCTCAAAATAACCACATAAAAAGGGAGTATTGTTACCCATGAGGAAATGGAGGAACAGTGAGGTCATTTTGGATGGAGGTGGGATTCTGCCCCTGCGGGCTATCTCCCCTCTTTGGTGGGAGAGTCTGGCCATGCCTGGAGACGTTTTTGTTTGTCACAACTTGGTGGGGGGGCGGGGTGTGCTCCTGGCATCTCAGGAGAGGCCAGGGATATTGGTAAACCACTGCATAATGACTGAGAGAGTCCCTGACAATAAAGAATTAACAAGAGCAAAAGTCAATGGTGTTGAGTTTGAGTTCACATTCTCAATTATTTTTGCATCCAGCTTCCATATATTTTCTACCAGTCTGACAAAGATAATCTAAAGATGAAGTGATAACTTTTTGGGTTTCCTCACGTCTTGTATGCTATTCTGTGATAACTTTAGAAATAATGAATTTGAGAAATGATTACTGTTTACTGTCTCAAAGAAGTTAATTACGGCATGAACACAATTTAAAACCTAATGTGCTACAGTGCCAAAAAAACTCAAAATGTCTCCTCCTTTGATCCAGAAATAACAAGTTTCTGTGAGTGCCTGGTGAGCTTGAAAAGGAATGCCAAAGAGATGCTTCAGTGAAAGTTCAGACCCTCTGGGAAGTGGCCTCTGGCAGTGACAGCGATGAGAAAGAGAAGACACAAAAGCAAATGTTGGCTGGCTTTTCTAAAAAAGCTCGAAGAACAAGGTAGCACATAAAAGATTAGCAGCAGCCTTGGGAAAAGCAGGGCTGAGGTAGATGTGAAGTATTCCGCAGCACCTTGGCCAGGAGGTGTGCGCAGCCAGCACCAGATTCCTCATGTCAAGGACTTCCAATGACAGCCGTGCCCAAGAAGTGAGCCCCTGCCCTCCTGGGGGTTCTACTGTGGGACGGGAACAAACAATTTAATATCAGATGGGAAGCATGCAAAGAGGAGACGTATGGTAGAGGGAAGGGTTTCAGGATGTTCAGGCTGGTGCTGTTCTAGGGAGAGGCCCCTAGGAAGGCCTTTCTGAGAAGATGGTATTAGAGCAGAAGCCCAATCAAACCACCTAGAGGTACAGGAGAAAGGAACGTAAGAGAGGAAGTAGAGCTGGGGGTGGGACCTGGTGGGCGGGGCCCTGAAGGTTGAGGTCAGGAGTTGAGGTTCTATCTTTCATAAGACAGCACAGAAAGGATGTTCTGGGGGATGAGGAGTGATGTGAGTGGAAGCGTTATGCTTTATAGTCATGGTGCTGCTTGAGGGAGAGCCCTCAGTGGGATGGGGCAATGGCAGAGGGTAATGGCCAGGAATGGGAGCATCATTATTGTTTCCCTTTTGTTACTCGAGGGAAAAGGCAAGAGGAAGATGGAGTTTGGTGTCACTCATTCTCGGGTCTGAAGCAGAGATCTGTCGTTTGGTATTTGTGTGACTTTGCCTACCATCATGGAGACATGTTTCCCTTATGAAGGGGGGCACAAGGCTTCTCTCTCACAACTACTGTCAGAGTCAACCTCGAGGTACCCTGGAGCACCTGCCACAGTTGCTGGAGTTAAATGGCAGAGGCCATTGATAATTGCTGTCTATTCCCATAAACATGAGAACCTCACTTGTGATAAAAGTCACAAATTAGCAGTGATACAAATGAGGCAAAATTCATTTCTTTTCAAACTACACAACTGACTTGTGTTGTTCACTAGCAAAAGCTCCCCTCCCATCCAAAGGGAGCCTATGCTGTAGTCACACTGACTCCTACTTTAGTGTCCTGGGACCTACTCTGTGGATGACAGAATCTGTTCCTCATTTCCCGTACACACGATCATGCCTTCTACAACTCTTTACCTGTGGCAGGAGTTTAACCGAGTATGGGGCCTTCTGGGCTGGGACCCTGTGCGTGAAATTAGCCCTGGGGCCAATTTAGGACTTTGGTGGGACATAGGCAGTTTTGTTTTCATGAGCCCCTTCCTTCATCAAATATTAGACATCATCTTGTACTGTGTATTAGTATACAGACAAATATATTGATATTACATAGTAAAGCATTTTCTCCAAGCTAAATAAGAATCGTTGCCTTCTCCTGATTTTAAAAGAAATAAAACAAAGGATTACTATCTAGAATACATAAAGAACTGAAAAAAATGAGACCCCCCCAAATTCAGAGACTCAGTTCAAAAATGGGCATCTGAAATGAACAGGCATTTCTCAAAACAAGAAGTAAAAGCAGCAAATAAATACATGAAAAAATATTCAACATCGCTGGTCATTTGAGAGATGCAGATGAAAACAACACTGAGATTACACCTCACCCCAGAAAGAGTGGCTGCTATCAGGAAATCAACCAATAACAAATGCTGGTGGGGGTGTGAGGAGAAAGGAACCCTTCTCCGTCGCTGGTGGGAGTGCAGACTGGTACAACCACTGTGGAAATCAGTATGGAGATTCCTCAAAGAACTAGGGCTAGAGGTCCCATTTGACCCAGCTATTCCCCTGCTGGGGATCTTCCCAAAAGAATTAAAAGAATCATACCAGAATAATATATGTCCACCCATGTTTATAGTGGCACAGTTTGTAATAGCTAAATCTTGGAAATAGCCCAAGTGCCATCAACTGGAAACTGGATAAAGAAGATGTGGGTTTTCTATAAAATGGAGTACTACTCAGCCATAAAGAACGAAAACTAGAGTCATTTATAGCTAAATGGATTCATATCGAGGCCATACTCTTAAGTGAAATAAATAGGACACACATGTGTAAATACCGAATAGTTTTTCTACTGTGAGAAACTGATAGTGTAATTTAGGGTTAAAATGATCAAAATGAATAATTGATAATTTGAAATAGGAAAAAAGGTCCAAAGTCGTAGGGGTGAAGGGAGGGGAAGGGGAAAGGAAAGAAGGGAAAGGAAAAATTATAAGAAAAGAAAAAAAATGGAAATGATGTCTATGTAAATAGGGAAGGGTGGAGGAGGTGAAGGAGTCACAGGCAATGGGGAAAAAATAAGAACCAAGATACATCATGTACAGGTACAAGCACCCAATGATAAATGTAAACGAATTGTATACCTACAATGCACCAATAAAAGAACCTAAGGAAAAAAAAATCAAATAGAGACCCCGTATCTTAATTTTCAGATGTAAAATTACAAATTTTTTTTGTTGTAATTTTAAAAAATTATAACTTTAAAAATTAAACATCTATGAACAAACAACAACAAAAAGAAGTAAAATAATTCTATTGCCCCCTAAAAGTACTGCAGGATATCTTCTGCTTCTGTTATGTATGTGTACTATAAGGATTCTGCTAAATGGTCATGCATGACATGGACCTCAGGGAAAGCACAAAGAAAACCCAGTAAGTTCTCATGTCTCACTGTGGCCTGTAATTGCTCCTCCATTGCTCATCAAACCTTCCAGCTGGAAGGGAGTGCAGTGACTGTGAGGGTTTTGACTGCAGGTTCTCAAGGACTGAGGTTGTTAGCCCTTTCTGTGTGATAAAAGATGAGATGACCTAGACAATAGGAATGAGAAGATGCAGGTCATCTAATAAGCTTCTGAAAGTTAAAAATTGATGTTATAGAAGAAATATAGTAATTATTTTTTGCCAAACCTCCATTTTCCATACCAAAATAAGGTAAACATAAGCGACAAAAAATTAGATTTTAAAGGCAAATGAGGATCCATGACGTCTGCTGTAAACTTGTTATCCACATGGGTAACTCCCCACTTCCTTTCAGGCTTTACTAAAATGTGCTTTTTTTCAGAAAAGACTCTCTGGCCACCATACAAGATGGCAGAATCTCTCAACACCAGGCACTCCAAAGCCCCTTTGGTCTCATCTCTAAGCCTAGTCAAGAGTAGGAGTTTCATGAAGACAGTGTCTGGTTTCTTGTTCATTGATATTCTAACCATCTATGGTTGTGTGTGATGTAAATATTTATGTCTCAATTGATATTTGATGAGTGAAAAAAGTTGAATATTTATTTATTCAAATAGTCCCTTGGATATGAACCCCTGGAAGTTCCAAGCTTTCACACAGGAAGCTTCCACTATCACTGGTTCGGTGGTCAGGGGATGATACGGCTAATGTGCATGACTCAGCCAGAGGCTTTCTTACTTACTCATTGCCTTCCCAATCTGCACTGTCCAACAGGGCAGATCATGTCTGTGGATGGTTCTTCTGCTAGAATAGACAAGAAGATTTGCTGTCTTTATGTTCTCTGAAAATGTTTTAGAGAGATATTTGTGGATGAGAAAAAACTTCCCTATCATCATTCTGAGTTCTAGATTTGGGCTTGAAAATTGCTGATCAGATCAATGCCTGCTGATCAACCTGAGAAGAGCAAGTTTAAGAAAATAAATAAAAAAGATGCTAAAGGTGTGGTCTCCATAGGACTTTGTCACTTGAAGTCTCACAAGATGCTCTATTTTTTTGATACTGATGGAAATTAATATTTCTTGGAGTAAAGTGACAAATAAAATGGCATTAGCCTATATGAAAAATGGGCTCCTAATGGCCCTGGAGAACTGAGGTTATTGAAACTTTATCCCCCGTTTGTTGGTAGGTCATCTTTGCCATTAATAACTCGAACAAGAGTTAAAATGCCTGTGGCATTTCTCAAATGCCATTTCTTGCCGAAAGGTTAGCACCATAATAAAATCCCAGAGAACATAAGAGACAATCTTTCTTGTTTTCTTGTAAGTATGTGTAGTTGAAAGGCTTCTTATCAGCCAAGCCAAAGAGTATATGATTGGAAGGTAGTAAAAGCTTGGTTCCTAAGCATTCAGTGACCTGAATGGTTATGGTGTTGGAAGGATGAATTATTCTTTTCACACATGCATTATGGCTGTAAGGAGTTTCTTATATACGATGTATGCAGAGAAATTTCATGATGATGGAAAGGGCTTCCTTGAAATTTCAACTATATGTCACAGTATCATGTCGTAAAACCCAGTGCTCACATTTTATGATAAAGGTAAAACCATTTGCCTAAAAATGATTCTGCATGAAATAAAGATAAAGTTTAAGATGTTTCCTTTGACTATGAAGAACTCATTATAGAGATTATGTTTCTCTAAACCAAGGAGAGGATGAAATTGGATTTGAAGCATCCCAAAGTGACTGATGGGACCAGATATCTTTCACGCCTGACTCAAAGTTTAGGGTAATTACTCTTTTACTTAACAGCACACCTTCACTAATTATGTTAGAGAATTAAGGAAGAGTAAAACATACTGATTATAAGAAGCACTGTGCAATGCACTAATAATCAGTGGTATATGCAACATAGCTATGTAAATATAAAAATGCTTAGAACCTTCACTTTACAAAGTGCTTCACATCGATTAGCTTACTGCACACCCAAGCCAATCCTCAGGTTCAACATTTACCTCATGCCCATGCCCATTTTTGGGATGCTCAGGGATATTTGGGCAGTCATCCGAAGCCACATCATTCGTAACTGGGCCTGTGATCCCCTGTGTTTTTCCTGCCTTGTTATGCTGCCCGTGGAAACTTGGCAAGCTCTTCACTTTGCACACAATGTCACCTCTCAATACTGGGAATTGCAGATGGGTAAGGGAGGATGGCAAAAATGTTCATATTACAGTAAGAAGATAAAATGAGCATTTTGAAATCATTTAGAAAACCACTGTAGGGAATGAATTGTGACCCACATGCTAAAAAGAAGCAGTTTGTATATAATTAATGTGGCATTTACCTTGACTACTTTCTCTACTAGAGGTGGTGTATTTAACCTACATTTTGAAAATCAATTATTCATATATATATAATATATTGCTTTTTAAGAACTGGGGCATATAAAAGACCTTACAATGAAAAGTTCTGTCCTGATCCTGATCCTCCTTTCCACTTAACCTCCCAACTCTGAGCTCTGCATTTACTCTAATGTGGCCAGGTTGCTAACATTTTCAATCTGGGTATTAATAGTGTTTAAGTCTCCATGCTTTGGATAGAGAATGGTCAAAAAATGCACTGTGATAACCTCTGAAGTAGTCCATCTGCCTCCATTTCTGCCCCTTCTAGTCTGTTCTGAAGGCAGCACCTGAATGACCTGGTTGAAGACTTAGTTGCACTCCTTGTTGCTAGGAAAAAATACCCAACACCTACAGTGTAAGGAAAGAGAGACTTATTTTGGCTCATGTTTCAGTCCATAGTCCTCTGGCTCCAAGGAAAGATTGTGTGGCAGAAGGACATAGAGAAAAAGTGCTTTTATGAACTGGCAGCTGTGAAGGAGAGAGTCAGGAGAGGAGCTGGAAAGGTTATTTCATTTTGTTTTCTGTCTTACTCACTGATATAGTCCACATGCTTAAAATATGTGGCATATAGTAGGTACTCGATAAACATTTGTTGAATGAATGTGCACAATTTCCATTATGATTACAAGAACTCTGCTTATTAAGAATCAAGTAGCTTCTTTGGACTGGAGTACATTTCTTTTACTATGGTTCTGATGTCATGATATTCATACAACCAAAGACAGAAAGTTAAAATTAAATCAATTTCCTTACTCTTTGCCAAGGCAACAAAACAGAAATTGGTATGGTCCAAATATGAGCCAACTGAACAGTGGCATGATTTTAAGGCAATTGTTATTTTGCATAATACATCTGTCTTCCTCCTTTCTTTCCCCCTCTTTCTTTCCCCCTTCTCCTCTTCCTTCTTCCCTGAATACAATATATTCTCAAATTAATGTTCATATTAGTGTTAATTCTCATATTAACTAGAAAGTTTTAAAAGCTCACCTTCTTTTCCTCCGGGATTCCCTTTTTACCTGATTTGTCACTTTCATTTGATGTCATGCTATAGGCTTCATTCAGATTTCTAGCGGTTCTTGCTTTGTTAGTCATGTTCAGATTGAGGTTATAGAAACATTGACTAGTGCTCTGTGTCCTTGATGGAGTTTGTTAAATAGCAGAAAAATAAAATCCACATTCACTTTTAGTTATCCATTAATAGTTTGTCTGTTTCTTTAGGGAAGGGAACTTGCTGCTTTCATAATGGGTAACTCTCTGGTCTGCAGGACAGTATGGACTTGGATTTTAGCCATTTCAGATGAAAGCCATTAATTAATGTACCTGCCCACTTCTTTTAGTTACTTTTCTTGTTGCTGGGACAAAATTCCTGACACTCACAAGTTAAAGGAGGGAAGGTTTATGCTACTTCAGAGTTTGTAGAGGTTTCAATCCATAGATGGCTGACTCCAAGGCAGGATGGCATGGAAAAGGCAAAATAGTTCATGGCATGGTGTAGTCTGCAGGATGCAGTGAACACTCAAGGCAGATGTATAAATGTATCTCCAGGCCATGCTCACAGTGATCTACCTCCTCCCACCAGGCTTCACCTCCAAGCATTACATCTAGCTATAAACCCAGCAGTGGATTAATCCAGTATCACACACCCATGATCCAGACCCCTCCCCCAAACCCACCTATGAGCACATGAAGCTTTGAGAGGACATCTAGATATAAGCTGTAACACAACTCCTGCTCTCTGCTGTCCTGACTGCTTCCCGAGATCCTACCACCAAGACTGGCTCCCTCCTTAGCTGAAGCCTTCTCTGCACATATTTTCTGTGTTCTAGAAATTTCCTCAATCTCTTATTTTATATTTTCTCTCTCTCCCACTTTTATTTGTTTTGTAGGCCTTTTAAAAAACACACTAATTTATTAACATTTTAATGGAGCCATGGGAGGAAGTAGATTGCATCTCTACACATTCTGCCATTTGAACAGAATCCTATTTAAGCACAGAGTGGTTTCAAATCCTCTACTTTGAACATGCTGTTTTAAAGTATGGATTATGGTTATCTAATAAGAAGCAAGTAAAGTTGATGTCATGGAAGTTTGTTTCTCTTCCCTTAATCCTACTACCTTACATTCAATTTACAGTAAGTATATTATACATATACTGAGGTTTCCTAGACAATACCATTTGTGTCTGCTGCTCCCTTCCCATCCTCAAATTCTCAGTGAAACACCTATCAGCTATTTCTATATAAACCATGTAAATTCAAGCTTCTTGTCTCACAAAGCCAAAGAATAAAATCACGGACAAAAATAGGAAGCTAGCAAGGTGTTTATTAGAAATATAGGAAGAGAAATAGCTCCCAGTTAGAAATGGTCTTAAGTAGGGTGCCACATGTCCTCTTGATCCAGAGCTTCTTATGTATAAGCAGAGAATAGGAATTGCTCAACTGTTAGGTAGCTCCATGAATTTAAAATAACCAATTGGAACTCAGGCTCTCTAATCCAGTTACTCAGAGTGTAGGGTTTAAAGGAAACTGGGATTGTAAAAGAATACTGGTTATTTTGCATTTTAAGATCCTTGAAACTCAGGAATTTAATAGGGAGGGTCTGCAATTCCCTTTGTGTGTTGTGTTGCCTGAGGAACTTCATTCTTGGTATTAAGTCCTAGTCCACTACCTATTTTTATTTTAATTCTTACCAATGTGGTTGATTTCCCAACTATATCTTGGGACTTTTCTCTGCTAACTGCCTATTCATGAGCTAACTAATGAAACTATCTTTTACATTAGTGTCTGGAGACTAGAGATCACACTCTATTCATTTTGATGTCTTTAAGCTTACTTCTGATGCAGTTTCCAGGAAATATTTGTTGAAAGAAACAGAGCAAAGTCTAAGTAACAGCCCAAAAGCCCAATACTTTTATATTTAACTTCTTAACTATCATTAATTATTGCTTGCACTATCTTTGTTTCTAACTCAAACACCATCTTTCTTTCTTACTAGTTATCTGGTAGGCAGATTCTTTCTGTGGTTTCTGAATCTTCAGGGATTTAGGTCAAATTGTGGTAACCTAAAAATGAACTCCTCTAGGTGAGAACCTATCAGAAGTATTCTCTCTCTCTCTCTCTCTCTCTCTCTCTCTCTCTCTCTCTCTCTCTCATAGATGAGTTTAGTCAATTGAAGGGAATGATTTTAGTTTGGCTTTCTAAATTCTATATCTGTGTATGATTTCCTACATCATGTACAAGAAAGTTTGTGATCATTAATGGTGATATAATAGGTGCTAATATTTATAATAAAAACATTATAACTAAAAAGATATGAGACAAAAAAGAGCTATATAATTGTTATTATGTAATGAGGTTAGTAAGGGACTTACATTAGCTGATTAATAAGAAAATACATTACAATGAATCTTTACTAAGGAAACACATTGATAAGGAAACACATCACAATGACTTTTTCCAGGTTTCTGGATAGATGGAGGACCTGAGAGCCCTTTGTTGTTGGCTGATTTTATGGGATACCAGGGCCCTCCCCCTACCTGGAATTTGTCATAATCTGATTGGTTTCCTGGGCTGTCATAGATGGATCCCAGGCCCCAAGACTCCTAACTCCCTGTTTCACGGTCTACATGCAAATTCTTAAGTGATCTTGTTAGAATCTCATCTTTAGAATTTATGGGTTTGTTAAAAAGAACCTTACATACAAGGTTGAGTTAGCAAGTAAGGGGACTAGTACACTAACATAGTGGCCCTAGAATGGGAGTATATATTATATGGCTGCCTTTTGTCTTCTGTGCATTTTACTGGAGGTGGGTCAGGGGCAGCTACCTTGGTTTCCAGCACCTGGCTCCCCCTACATGCTGCCTATCCACCTCCTCTCTTGTCTTGCTAGTTGCTTTCTCTAGTGAAGCTTTAAATCTTTCTAGTCAGGTTTAGCCAGAAAGTCCAATGAAGCCTTTCCCTATTTACAGATCCCTTTCCCCTACAATCCTGTGCGAAGGCCCTGGGTTCAATCCTCAGTTTTGTAAACCAAACCAAACCAAGCACAAAAACCAAACCAAACCAAACCAAACTAAACCACATGGACAAACAAACAAACAAAAAAATCAAACTCAACCTACAACTGTAGGTTTTGGGGTTTTGCTCTGTTTCCCAAATTAACTCATCATTACAGATCAGGTAATGGAAGATGGGAACCTGGCTGCCCTTTAACACTAAGGTTTCTGACTTAGATGGCACCCTAGTTAACTCCCCTAGACTTGCTCAAATGGCCCTGTGCCGGTGTCTTAAGCTTTCATGTAGATGCTTCTGAATTATGAGCATGTCACCATTATCTTGCCACATTTCCTAGTTCTGCCCTTCCATGGGTTTAGCCAGTTACCCCTCACTGCCTCTGATCTCTTGGGGAGCTCATACAATGCAACAGCTAAGCAAGACTGTCTTGAGGCTCACTCCCTTTATGCTGTGCCTGCTGTGAGACCTCTTCCTGGAAACACCGTGCAGAGTATTGTAGGAATCACGGCTCACCTTGTGGCCAGGACTTGTCTCACTTGATGAACAACTTCCACTCTCTGGCACTGAACAATAAATACACCATGTGTGGAAGAAGGTGCTTGTGTTTGCAATAGATGAAATTTGGTGATTTAGTATAAATCTATTATAAACTTGAATTTTATACCCTTTGGCAACCTGTATTTTCCTTTCTGACAGTTTCATATTGCAAAAGGTACAAGGTGTTTTATTTGACACCTGTATCCTCCTGATCAAAGAACTAGCAAGGAAGAAAAGTCGTGAAGCTGCATCTCCATAATGACATGCAATTTTCCACCACTCTGACAGTTTGTAGCTGAACCTTTTTCTGAAAATATTTTAATCTCGCCCTATTTTTTTTCATTGACAAAATCCTCCAAACTTTTCTGGAAGTCATTACTTTTGCACTAATGTTTGTTTCTCAAACAGCAACTTTCCTTGGATATGATACCACAGCTTCTAAACTGTAAGATGACTCTAATTCAAGTTATTCTCTGATATCTTGTGCATGTTCCTACAGGCTGTTCCATTTTTAATGATATCATAAAGGTTCTGACATTCTTGTAGTGTGAACAAGATGACAATAGCTACCTGCTTTCGGTTACCTACTGTGTGCAAGATTCTTTACATGTGTAGATTCATGTCTTCTACACTTTCCATAAACCGTGGACAGTTTAAGGTGAGTTTCTGCCCCTCATGATTCTCTCCCATGCTCCTTTGAGAATCCTGCATTCTGCTAGTGGAGACTGGAGAGCAGCATAAGGAAATTACAGTGGAAAGGGACGCAGAAAAGCTACCACCATTATACATTACTGCATCTAAAGTTCATACACTGTGCAATTTCTTTCATTATTCCTGGCCTATCCTTTTTGCTAGGTTCACCCCTTTCACGTCCCCTCTTAGGAATGCTTGAAACTTGAGAGCCTTTATCCTCCACTTGCATCTCTGATGAGTTACCTATTTAAGTCTCCTGTCCAATATTCTATTAGTTACCTACTTTTTCATTGTAAGAAAAAGAGGGGTGAGATTACAGAGCCCCTTTATTGTGATATGTCTTAAATTTTCCTCCCTGACAGTTTCATATCACAAAAGGTTTCAGATATCTCATGTGGCACATGCATCCTTCTTTTATTAGTTAACTTGCAACTAATAAAAAAAGATATCCAGAAAATATTGCAGATATTCAAAGTAACTATATTTAATTTTAGTTAGCAATTACACAGACTTGAGAGGCACAAAGCAGTCTGTGCTATTCTGACTCCTTTACTTTCTCTGCCTTAGCAGGTCTGGGTTGCTTCTGGTGTTAATATCTGGCAAGTTAAGATATTCTAGGAATTTCAAGTTAATTGCATTCTGTTGTATTAATCAAACTCATTTAATATTTTTTTTCTAAAAATTTAGTAGGGCCGGGGAATATAGCTCAGTGGTAAGAACTTGGTTAGCATGTTCAAGACCCTGAGTTTGATCACTAGCACCACACACAAAAAATACAGCTAGATTTTGACTTTCTAATACCATTAAAATGGAACAATCAATAGGAATATATGCAAGCTGTATCAGAAAGTAGCTTCAGTTAAAAAATTATCGAATATAGAGGTGATTTTCACTTCTGTTCACTATCTTCCTCTACCCCCAAATCAATGTCTGCAGTTGTGGAAAATATTTTTGTTTTGTTTTACATTTGTGCAAGTAGTTGCCAAAGATGTTTTAAGTAAAAATATTTATCAAAGTATACCAAACACATAGAAGAGTATCTGTACATTAGAGCAGTTTGATGAATTCTCACAAAGTGAACATGTCTGTGTGCCCACACATAAAAATACAGAATGATTTTTCAAAATTAACCAGTAGTTTGACTTTTTAATACCAAAGAGAATTTTGCTTGGCTTTTCAATTCATATAAATGGAATCACATAGGATATAATGTTGTGTTGTATCTGCTTTTGTTTTGAGATCTTTAATGTAATTGAACACAACATGTTTGTATTGCTGTGTATTCTACTGTATGAATAAGAACACAATTTTAAAATTTATTCTGATGTTGATGAGCAAATAATTTATTGCACGTGTGGGTACTCTTCTGTTGGCTGTGTACTCAAAAGTGCAATTGTTGGGTCTTGATAATGTATATGTTTAGCTGTAGCAGATAGTGCCTAAGAGTTTTCCAAAGCAGATGTAACATAGACTCCTGAAGCATTATGGGATAGTTCCAGTTATTGTATGTTCTTGCCAACATTTGATGCTCTTAGTGTTTTAGAATTTCACTCATAGCAAGCATGTAATGGTTCACCATTGTGGCTTTCATTTTAATTTTTCTGATGACTAATGAGGTGGAATTGCAACCACAAATTTGTGTTTATTGCCCATATGGATACCATTTATTGTGAAGTACCTACTTAAATCTTTTGTCTAATTTTATCTTTCTTTGTAATAACAAATAGGATTTAAATCATTTGTGATTTATGTTTATTGGAAATCTCTTTTTCCACATGTATCTGTCTTTTTATTTTCTTATTGTTGAGTTTATTTTCTTTTGATATATGGAAATTCCTAATTTTAATATAGTCACATTTATTAATATTTTTCTGTAGTGGTAGTGGTTTAAGCACCTCTTTACAGAGCCTTGGTTATCCAACATCATATTATATTCTCTTACAAAATCTTCTAGAACTTAAATTTTTTTCCTTTCACATTTGGGATTGATTTTTGCTTATGGTAGGATATAGAGCTCAAGATTAATGTTTCTTTCCACATGGATATTCAAATTGATCCAGTACATAGTGCAATTTACTTGCAAAATCACAGTGGATTGAAAACAATGATGAAAGTTGAATTTAAAAGATGATGCTGAGGGGCAATATATCACAATGAAAACAAAGGTAAAATATCCCCCTTCCCCAAACAATAAAGATTAGGTGATTGTCTATGTCTACAGGCCATTTTTGATGTATTTTAATGTTTCCCACAGCATTTATTAATTCCCTGTGTGACTGGGAAAAGAACATAATATTTTCTTTTGCAAAGTAACATGACTTGAACTCATCAGTCCCCTTGTGACCGTGACATTATGCAGGTATTTGGAATTCTTACCCATATGCAGTTCAATTTCTTCTCTACAATATGCTCCTTCACATTATGTCATATTCTTACATTATTAATCTAACATTGATACACTATTTCCAAGCTTCATGAAGAATCAATTTAACATTCTTTGCAACCCACTGTGGATGATGAAGAAAAAATCTGCCTTGTGCAAAACTGCACTAAGAATTTTAAATTCTATTTTGCTTATTAGTTCAAGAGAGTGTATCTATTTTTCATTGAATTTGGAATTGCTGTTGTGTAATACATTTAAATCCCCCCATGTATTATTAGAATAGTCTGTTGAATTAGAAGTTTGTAAGTGAGGCATCCATCTTTTTGCATATGAATATTATGTAAAACTGTGGCCATGCATTTCATTTGCTCACCACACTGTGACTTGTTGGGGGATAGTTTTTCTATGAGCGTTTAAAAACTAGTTACAAGCTAGTGGATCAAATCAAGAACAAAACTGCATCAATTGTTGCTTTTCATTAAGGGTAATAAATATAAATGCATGTTTCAAAAGCAGCTTTGAAGACCGGGATCTTCACAGCCCCTGTATATATCAAGGGGTTTGAAGAAGCTTACATGGAGTTTAAAGTGAGAAACACTGGTGGTCTATGCGGGGTTCTTAGGCTGAGAGGTTGATATGTGATGTATGGTGCTTTGTCACAGAGTGAGAAAGGTTGAGGAAATTCCTGTGTGGAGGTCATAGAATTTTATCCCTACTTAAACCAATCTCAGCTACGCATGTTAAAAAACAAGGGACCTGCAGCTTTGCCCAGCACAGTGATTTTTTCAGGAATCTCAGGACACTGACTCACCTGGACAGAATCTGGACAGGAATCACAGGAAAACCAGAAAGGAGCTTGGCAAGAAGTACGAAGATAAAGAGAGAGGAAAAGTTGCTTTGCTCGATGGATGTGAGGAGCCATGCGTCTGCTATGTGGCATGTATGGGATTTAATTTAATCCAGTTCTTCTGCTGTCTCTGCTGATGTAGACATCCATTGGGAAGGTAAAACTTGGTACAATGTCCATCATTAAACCAAAAATTGATTCTGCTCAGCAAGTATTCTCTAAAATCTAGAGTCTGCAGTATTATCTGGCTGAAGCAATAGTCAGCTTTTTGGTTCTATTAAATTCTTATTCTGTATTTGAAGTTCCATTTACCTTCTTAAAATTCTTATTTTGATCACATTTCTCTTTGCATCTTTGGCTCTTTCCTCAGTTGATTTTCCAGCTCATTAATAACACAAAGTATAACCACCACCATCAACAACAACAGCAAAAAACAAAACAAAACAAAAAAACCCAAGAGTCATATATTTCCCCACTGTGCCTTTACTTTTCTTTTTGCTTAATTTAAATTCTTCCTATGTCCCAGGACTGTGTACAACTCTATGTGTTTGGACATTTTTACATAGAATTATTGTCTGGCAGGTAGCTGCCATACTGTTAAGTTTTGTGATTGCTGATTCAACTGCTTCTTTGCTATGTAGTACATTTACTTGAAGCCCTGAATTCTTCTTCTAAGCATTTCATATGTAATTATTTTACACTGAAGTATTTTTCTTAGAGTGTTTTAGAAAATACATATAAATATACTTTTTTTTTGGTACTGGGTATCAAACTCGGGACCTTGTGCTTGTGAGGCAGGCGCCAGAACCACTGAGCTAAATCTCCAGCCCATAAATACACTTTCTGAGGTGCGTGACTAATAGAACTGCAGGTATCTGTTAGGGGAAGAAAGGAATTACAGTTTCGTGTCATTTAACAATGAGGATGCATTGTAAGAAATGTCATTAGATCATTTGAATATAGTTTGAACATCAGAAAGTGAACTGAGACACATCTAGGCTACATAGCAATACACACATACATATGCATACATGGGGTGATCAAAATATACAGTGAAAGTTTAAAGTTTAAAAAATTGATTACAATAAAAGATACATGGCCACTAATCTATAAATGTTATTCCATTGTTCTTGCTACTTTCTGAAGCAATTCTCAAAGTCTTGTTTCGTGAATGTCTTCACCAGATATGATTTAAAAAAAAATGTTGAATGTAGAAATGGTGAATGTTGTTGATGAGTGCCATCCAAGGGAAAGGCAGACTCCTAAAAACATTATGGTGTGTTCTCATCCATCTTATTCACCAAATCTGGCACCATGTAACTTCTGGCTCTTCCCCAAAGTCAAAAATGACCTTGAAAGTAAACCCTTTGAATTGATTCAGGGCATCAAGGCAGACAGACTAGCACAACTAAAGGTACCAATGAAAGAGGACTTCCAGAACTGCTTCAGAATGCAGCAAGAAAGATAAGTGTATAAAAAATGGGGAGGATTATTTTTGAGGATGATTAATGACAATGTGTCTTTTACTGTAATACATTTTTAAATTTAAATATTAGGGGCCGGGGATTTAGCTCAGTGGTTCCGGTGCCTGCCTCACAAGCACAAGGTCCCGAGTTCGATCCCTGGTACCAAAAAAAAAAAAAATATTCACTGTATTTTTCAATCACACTCATACACAGCCCATGGCTCCTAGGGCCATGATGAGCAAAAGACATGAGATTAAATCAAGCACACCATGTGGTAAACAGGAAGTGCCTGAGACTGCTGCTTGCTTAAAATGCCATATTCTTTCCCAGGAAACTTTTTTCTGTATAAGTAAGAGTACACTCTAAAAAAATAACAATTATAGTATTGGAAATATATAAAGTGATAACATAAAAGTAACATGTACTGTATGTAATTGCATGTGCTCTACTCTCAGGTGACTGGCAATCCAGTAGTGTGTTTACACCACCATCACCACAAACACGTGAGGAATGTGTTGTGCTGTGATATTATTATAGCTATGATGTACTAGGCAATAGGAATTGTTCAGCCTCGTTATGATCTGATGGGATTATCATGGCACATACGCTCGACTGCTGACTCTTACGGCTTATAACTAGATGCCCTCCACCCCCACAAAGCCTCATGTACTCATAGATGATACTTTAGGGAGATGATTGGATCATGGGGAATTGAAAGGTATCACTGGATTAATCCACTGATGAGTTTATGGCTAAATGTGATGTTGAGAGCTAGAACCTGGTTGGAGGAAGTGGGCCACTGGGGTGTGGCCTAGAAGGCTCTGTCTCCCTCCTTTCTCCCTTGAACTTCCCATCTGCTTCCCACTGCCATCCCATGCCATGAGTAAGCCTTCCGTTCCAAGCCCCTCTGCCATGCCACCCTGCCTTGGAGCCAATGAACTGTGGAATGAAACCTCTACAAACTATGAGCCAAAATAAACCTCTCCTCCTTAGAGTTGTCAGTGTCGGGTATCATGTCTCAGTGACTAGAAAGTAGGTAAGACGCTGACCGGAGCATTGTTCCATGGTACATGACCATGCAGCTCTTGAGTAAGCACAAAGTAAAAAAAAATGGTTGCCTGGGAATAAATGAGTGAGGGGTGTAGAATGTACCAAAATAATGTTTTGTTACTTGCATTCAAAATACTGTAATGCTCATGGAACTCTTAGATATGTTTCAAGACAAGGAATCTTTGTTTCTGAGAACCACAGAGAAAAATTAGAAAATTTGGGGTTTTCTACTTCTTCCTTCCTAAATAAAAACTCTGAATCTATAAAGGTATTTAGAAAGGACACTAACGTTGTTTGTGAATTTCACCAAATCTATTGCCAACAGACATGTATTTAGTCATGATCACAAGCCTAAGAAGGAAGCAATCAGTGTTAAATAGAAACAGTAATATTCACCCCAGAAAGCTTCAACTACGACAATAAAAAACAGAGCTTTGTAAATTTGTTTATGCTGTTCTCTCAAGAAAAAAAAAGGATGCTAATGTTATACCATTTCTTTTAATTCACTGGTCTTGAAATCAAAACTGTGCTTCCAAGTTGGCTGGTGCTGCTGCCTGTGGCACTACATGGTCCAGCTGTATAGAAAACACATTCTATTTCCAAAGCAGCTTTCCTGTAGTCCACTCATGAACAACCAAGTGGCAGGAAGGTAGTTTGTTCACTAATATCTTGGAACATTCAGATTCCTGCTTCTCAGGAGGGGGAAGGAGAATTAGTGAAAGTACCAAAAGACCAAAACAAAAAAAAGTGCTGATTGTCTGTTTTCACTCCTTTGCCACTAACTTTCACACTTGCTGATGACTCAGTAAGGTCGCATGAGACATTACAGTAGAAGTTTCCCCCTCAGTTCCCCTGCCCAGAGCCTGTGAGTAGTGGGCAGCAGCTTGCTGGCCTGATGACTATTAGCACCCAGGAACTTTGATGTTCTACTCATCTTCTTGGAATGATAAGAAAGTTATGAAAATGCTAGGCCTTGGGGGCCAAAAGAGGGAATGATGACTAAATGTATAAAACAGCCCAGAAGATAGCAGATGGAAGGGAGTAATAATACATAAGCTTCCTGATTGGTCATTAGTGTGATGGGGATCTTAGACAAGGACGTGGAAATTGTGCTTGAGGGTGGAAATGGCAGTGATGCTTCATTCTCCAGGGGGGTGGGAAACTATGTTCCAACAGGGACTAACAGCTGCAGAGAGAGCTTGGAGCGAAAGAGGATGTCAACTTGCCCCAGGAGCCCTATCCCTCGTGACACCCTGGAGTAACACACAAACACCAGGAAGAGCTACCACCGAGGGCTGTCTTGAAACAGGAATGCAAATTGGTGGTCTCTTTCGGATATCTTAAAGCTTCCTCTAGGATATTGCAAAACACTTTCTGGTTTCCAAATTTATAGCAGACACCTCTACCCAATATTAGCAGGCTATATTGGCAAAAGCTTTTTGCCCTACTATAATTCAGCTGTGTATTATCTTAGCAGTCTGACCTAAGCTTTAGGTGACAAATGGGCATGTCAGATAGCAGAGTTGGTTGAGTATTGCTCCTTTGTTAATGGCTGCTATTGAAACTTAAGTCCTAGTCTGTGAAGTAGCAGGGCTCGACTGAGTTCACTTCCAATTAAGGTCAACTGACTCCAACTAACTTCTTCCCCTATAAATAAACCATTGTTCTCTCCTGCAAAAGATATGCTAATACCCTCATTCTACAGTCCTGCTTATGATACTTACTACCAGCAGGTGTCCCAGGGCCTGCCCAGATCCCCTCCCTCCCACACTTGTAATGAACAAACACTGGACATCCTTGCTGTCTTTGTCTTTGCTGCCCAGAGCAGCTTGGATCAGACCAAGACCCATATTCTCTCAAGTCTCTGTCTCTGTGTCTTTTGTTCGCTCTCTCTTTCCTGTCTTTTGGATGTCGTACTGGCTCGAAGGAGACAAAGACTCACAGCCAGGATTCTCAGTAATGTCTTATACAAATCCTTCAGCTTCATCTCTATCTTCAAGTAGAATGGAGAAACTTTGCTTTCCTAGTCCAGAGGGCCAAAAGGAATAATGGATCTGTGTGATCATCTCTTTAGCCCAAGGAAAGAGCTAATTCAGAAAGCGCACACAATTCAAGACAAGAATTCCAATCAGAACAACATGGCAGCCCAGTGTGCTGGAAGAACCAATTCTCTCTAGTTATCAGAGCTTTAAACATTTTGCTACAGTTTTGCTAAATTGCCTATAATAGCTGAACTGCTTTCCTATGACTTTTAAATTTAGGAAGTTTTCTGTGTATGGATGTAGGGCTTAGGTAAGTTTCAAAATTACATAAGAATTGAACCCATCATTCCCAAGCAGCTAGAAGGAAACCCATTGAACCCACTGCTCCCCATCAAACGGCAAGGATATGCCTTTTTCCCTAAGAAGGGACCCACATTATTGGGGACGCATTCTCAGCAAAGAATACCAGGGAGCAGAAATATCTGTGTCTGAAAGGGAATAGAGGAGAGATGCTGGCTTGGTTTGAAGGTCACAATCCCAACAAACCGAGGTTTTCTCTGAGTGTATACTCTCGGTTAACTTCTTAGCTTTTGCTTCCTCTTTTGTTTCATTTTCCAAATCTTAAAATAGGTTAAATCAAAATAGTAGCTTCTTTATGAATATCTTTCTTTCTGAGGTCTCCAGCTAAAACTATTTTCTTTCTTTTCTAAACTCCTACATTTTGTTTATAGCTAATGGCCTTTATGATCTTTTGTCTATCTGAGGACTGCTAGGTATCCAGGCTGGTTAATTTTGATTGTCAGTTTGGCTCGATTGAGATTTCTGGGGAAGTGATTGGATTGAGAGGGCAATAACCTCGGCAATGGGTTAACCATCGATTGCTTCACAGCTGAATTGATATTAGAAGGGAGGGCAGGGGCACTTGGAGGCAGTGGCACAACCTTAGTAACTCTGTCTGGTTCTTGGGCCATTTATGTTTGATTTCTTCCCTCCCAATCTGCTTTCTGGCTGCTGTAAGTTGAGCATCTTTTCTCTGCCACACCGTTCGGCCAGGTTTCTGCCCTGGAGCCAGCTGACCATGGATTAAAACCTCTGAAACTGTAGGCCAAAATAAACCTCTCCTTTAAGTTTAGGTGTCAGATATTTTGTCCTAGCAACGGAAAGCTGACCAATATGGTAAATAAAGCCTAGTTGGAATATCTCTTCTTAATTAAGGCTTTACTAACTCCCATGTTTCTATTTCACTGTTCTATGTCCTGTTGTAGGGTTTGTGATACTGAACAATGGGACGCATGTCCTTTTGCATTTCAGGCTCCAGTTCAGTAGACAGCAAACAATTCCAAGAGACTTTTGTGCATCTCTTTCCCTTATTAAAAACTAAGTGCCTTAAACTCCTTCTGTTTGTAGAGTGAATTACCAGAGTTGGTTACCAGCTGGGCTGGCTGTTTATCTGTTTGTTCTCAGGTCTGTTCTTCACTTTATCTCTGCTCTGGCCCTTTGTCCTCTCATAGATAGCCCAGCTTGCAGGGTGTCTCCCAAACTCTTTTGTAGATGGGTTGCCATCTGGTTTGGCCAATGAAAGGTATTAATGGGAGATAAAAGGGTGGGAGAAAGGGAGAAGCCAGAAATTTTCTTCTCCTCTCTCTTGGGCAACCTCTCCAGTGACAGCTGTGTTTTCCCCCGGCCCTAGCTCTTGGTATTGTCTGCCTTCTGTTGTACTTCTGAAAGGTCTTTTCAATTTCCCCATTGCTGGGACAAATTACTACAATTTAAACAAGGAAAGGCTTATTTTGGCTCATGGTTGTTAGAGGTTTTTGTCCGTGGTTGGTTAGCTCTGAGGCAGAAATTGCATGGCAGAAAGGTGTGGTGAAGTGCTCACCCCATGGAGACCAGAAGACAAAATGAGAATGGTTGGAGATATGCAAATTAAAACAATGCTGAGATTCCATCTCACTCCAGAAAGAATGGCTGTCATCAAGAAATCAACCAATAACAAACGCTGGAGGGGCTGTGGGGACAAAGGAACCCTGCTCCACTGTTGATGGGAGTATAAATTTGTACAGCTAATATGGAAATCAATATAGAGATTCCTCAAAAAACTAAAACTAAAGGTTCCATTTGAACCAGCGATTCTCCTTCTAGGTATCTTCCCAAAAGAGTTAAAAGCATCATAGCACAGTGATATATGCATATCCATGTTTATAGCAGCACAATTTGTAATAGCTAAATCTTGGAAACAGCTCAGATGCCCATCACTGGATGAATGCATAAAGAAAATATGGTTTGTATATACAATAGAGTATTACAGTGCTGTAAAGAAGGATAAATGAGACATTTTTAGGTAAATGGATGAACTTTGAGAACTTGATTTTAAGTAAAATAAATCTGACACACATTTAAATATTGCATTGCTTCTCTTGTGTGAAAAACCCAAAGAATAAGTAAGGACCAAAATGGATGACCGATATTGAGGAGTAGGAAGAAAATATTCAAATGTGAAAGGGAACAAGGGAGGTGGAGAGGGAAGGGAAGGAAGGGAAAAGGAGAAAAAAGAGAATAGAAGGAAAAAATGGAAACAAAGCTTTTGTAAATGGAGAGAACGTTGAAGGGAGGGAAAGATAATGGGGAAAAAAAAGAAGAATCTATTATGTACAGATACAACTTCCCTATGATGAAAGTCATCATTATGTATATCAAAAGTGTATTAATTAGATTAATTTAACAAAACACCCTTCTAGGTCATGCCCCCAGTGACCAACCTCCCACCAGGCCCCACCTCCTACACTCATTCTGCAATGAACTCATCAGTGGATTAACTCACTTATGCTTAGAGCACCTCCCCGCCCCCATCATCCAATCACATGCTAAAAGCCCTGCCTCTGAATACATGAGACTTCCATGGAACATTTTAGATCTAAGCCATAGCAGTCCTCCATAGCTAAAGCATCTGCCAGCTGAGCTCAAATCCTGGGCCATAGTAACGCTGCATGTGATCCTGAAGCATGGCAGGGGCTCCCTGCTGTGGATAGTTGATGGGTGGCCTCACCTCCCCCTTTTGACTTCTCAACATTTCCTCTATTGTATAACAAGTTCCCCTTAGTAGAACAACCAAAGTGGCTATTCTTTTTCTAACTGCCCGCTGACTACTTCACTGTCCTTGTTTTCCACAGGCTTATCTTGGCATTCCACTAAAATTTATCGTTCATCTATTCTCTTTGGGGTATTATGACAGGAGGAGATGGAAAGATAAATATTTTCAGGAGCTGGTATTCTAGTGAGAGAGACAGATATAATTTTCTGAATAAAGAAAAAAGCATCTGGAAGCAATTAGTGGAATTCCATAAGGCTTCATAGAGAAAACAACATTCAAAGGAGGAGCACAGTTTTGACAAGTGTTGATCAGGGAATGGGAAGGAATGGTGAAGGCGCTTGTTTGTGGAAGAGTTGCACAGGTACAGGGAGAGCTGTGGGCTGTGGCTGTGGCTGAGGTGGGGTTGTGGTTGGACTGGAGGCGGGGTTTGGGGTCACAGCAGATGGGGGGATGGACACGGCTGTCTGCTGAAGACTCTGGAAGTTACATCTGCTGCTTACACCTTTCTCTGAAGCTCTCGATCCATACCTCTGGCATCTGGACATTTCTCTCTCAAACCCAAAATGCTAAATACTGAATTCATCATAATTCCCCTTGAAACAGTTCTCACACCCAAGTCTCTTAAATCAGAAAATGGCATCATCTTCCACCCACCCAGCTGCTAAAGTCAGAAATTGGGAAGTCATCTCTAGCTCTCAAATCCTCAAAATATATCAGGCTCCAAACCCTGTTCCTAGTAGTTCCTCAATATGGGAGAATCCAACACTTCTTAACCCTACTCAATCCCCTTAATCAATCAAAGTCTCTTTCTTGAAGACGTTCACATGTTCTCCATCTTAGTTCTTCCAGGCTCTGCATTCAACTGAGGCCAGGAGGCTCCAACCAGAATCCAGGTCTGACCACACTGTGTCCCTTCCAGGTGCTCTTCAGCAGCTTCCAGTGCTGTCAGGTGAGACCAAACCCCTCAGTGGGCATCACCAGGATCACCATGAGTGAAATCCTACTTACCTCTCCAGTTCTAGGTATTATTCCTCTCCTCAAGGTTTGCACAAAAATCTTAAGTCCCTCGAAGTTACCAAAAAAGATAGTGCTCTTCCCCTTTGTCCACAAGGTGCTCTCTTCTTGAACTGTCCCTACTGAAAGTTGTCAGAATCAAAATGGAGTCACTTTTGTGAAACCCATTAAACAGATCCAGGGGGATGTGAAAGAAGGGTCCTTGTGCACAATTTGCCTGATGCAAGAGACCATCACCAAAGAGTCCATCAGACCATCTCTTAACACAGGAGTCACAAGGACAGCTCACCAGAGGTACATGAACTCTTGCCTGACACTGTCTCCACTAATGAATGAAGGTCGACTTCTGCCATAAGATCCTGTAGCCAATGCTCTGTTTCAAAACAACTTCATTTTGCCATAACAACTCCCGCTTTCCTTTGCCTTCCTGGATACACCCATAGACCTCCCCTCTTCATGGTTTAGCATGGCACTTGTATCTCAGATTGCAATCATCTCTCTCTCTCTCTCTCTCTCTCTCTCTCTCTCTCTCTCTCCCCCCTCTCCCTCTCCCTCTTTCTCTCCTTTCTTTCTTAGAGCCCCTCTCTGAGTTTCCTTTTAGGGTGACACCCCTTCTCTTGAGTGCAGTGTCCTACTTTTCTCATCCCTTTTCTGTCACCACTGAGTTTAGTTCAGTTGGAGGCTCCTCCTGTGCTCTCCCAGAGCACACTGTGCTTATCCAATTACAGCCCTTTTCATGCCCCCTTGTGGTTTACTTCCTACTCTGTTAGCATGCAAGGAGCTGGAGGGCAGAGGCCACGTCTCATTCGTGGCTGGATTTTCAGTGCTCAGTACTTGTCACTTGGCAGAGGTGGATAAATATTTATGGAGTGAATGCGTCGAGAATCACGGATGAGCTAGGCTCAGCTTTTTTTGATAATCCTGAAAAATAGATTAGCATATTCACATGTTCTTTAGTGTATTTATTTGTGGAGAGAGGGGGTAATTCTATGAGAACTGCCCTTTGAGATGGTAGCATCACAGTGAGTGTCAGGACTGGATAAGAGATGCCAAGTAGTAAGGCACTGCATGGTGCAGGTGAGATGTAATGAACTGAAGCTGAATTAGGGAAATAGGGGAAGTTCAGAAATAGGATCACTGAGGAATGATCACCAATACTAGGATGAAGAGGGAAAAATCCCAGGTGAGATGAATGTTTCTAGTGCCTGTTGAAATTTTAAAAGGCAAAATATTTATATGATCTGAAGAGAAACCAGAGTATGCCTGCTGAGATTAGTAAGTAATGATGCCTCTTTCCCATCAGAAGAAGACGGAGAATGTGGGTGGCCAGAGCTGCTCAGCTGCCTGGATTAAGCAGGCTGAGGCTCACCTGGTTTGTCTGCATGGCTGCACAGGTTATGAACATACTAAAACATTTCTGTGGTAAATGGCTTCAACCATAAGTCCTGGCTCCCACCCCACCACCTCTGGATCCCTTGATTTATTACCATTTAATAATAGATGGGTAATAGTGGCACCATCACTACAACTGCAGTTCATTCTGGTTGGGCAGTGCCCATGCTACACTTGTTTTAAAATATTTTGAATATCACGTTTGCTTCCCAAGGGATGAGAGCATTGTGAGTGTATTGTCCTTCAACTAGGGTTGGAGTAGCAATTGGGAAAAAGAAAGACAGAAGGCTGTTGAGATATACTGATGTGCTAGAGCTGGTGTTACCAAATTACCACAGAACGGGCAACTTAAATAGCAGAAATTTATTTTCTCATAGTTGTAGAGGCTAGAAATCTGAGATCAACGTCTCAGCAGCTTTGCTTTCTCATGGGACCTCCTTGGTTGACAATGGCCATCCAAACATCTCCCTGTGTCTCCACATGGTCTTTTCTCTGTGCTTGTCTGTGTCCAATTCTTGTCTTCTTATATGGCCACAAGTTATGTTGGATAGAGACAACCTTAATAACCTCATTTAATCTTAATCACTTCTTCAAAAACTCTGTGCTGAACAAATCACAGACTGAGGTTTTGGGAGGGTGGGACTTCAATATATGAACGTTGGTGGTGGTGGTAACTGGGGTCATCACTCAGCCTATAACATGAAGCAAAAGTCTAGAACGTAAATTCAAACAGTGTTGACAAAAACAGGTTCAAAGCCAAAATGCACAATTCACATGAAAAGTAAGAAGTTATGTAGTAGACATGGCAGAGGTGGCCAGAGGGAATGTAAGATCTGCAGTGCCACACACAGAGGTTTGACAGACCCTAAATGGTTTTCCTGATTGTAGAGGGTCAAAAACTATTTGAAAAAGGAATGACTGAGGCATCGGGCCAGCTGTCTGTGGTGGTTAAGGGCAAAGTACCTCTAGGACTTGCGGTTGGTGATTTCCAAAATTTTGGAGGTTGGGGTTTGAGCCCAGAATACAGACAGGCCCCAGAGCACAGATTAGAAGTCATCCCTGTTCAGATGTTGCTGGATCCCACACTCACCCCCAGCAGGGTAAGGGCACTTCCCAAGAAAGTGGACCACTTCCCATCAGTGGCCATAAACACTATGCTAATTGCAGTCCCCGCTGTCTGTCAGTTAGTATCACCCTGAAATAACAAGCAAAGGCTTCCTGGGAGTCAGCCACAGTCCCTTCACTCAGAAATGCTGCCTGAAGGGTCTAAAATCAGAACCGTTAATTAATCTGTTCGTAGGGTTGGGCAAGGACAGTTCAAGCTCTCCCATTTCCCTTCAGAGGTGCTGGCTAGGTAAGGTCATGCAGGCTTCCCTCCTAATTCAGCAATATTGTATTTGACAAGCATCTAGATCACTGTTACCCATCCTTGTTTTCTTGAGCAGAAGAGAGAAAACAAGAGATCAAGGCATCGGTGTATCAGCCCGGCAGAAAAAAGGCAGAGGTTACAATGTGTTATATTTAGATCAGTAATTTGCCTAGGAAAGATAATTGGGAAATTGGGTTGCCTAGCCGGAAAGTCAGCAGGCCTTCTGTTTTTGTCTACTTGTGTAGTCTCATAAATGTTCAGGGCTTCCATACCTTCAGGCACTAATAATTAATTTTTAAAAAGTTGGAAGATTCTGAGTAACAACTGCCTATTTAATGAGATAAGTGAAAAGGGGGAGGGGGGAGGGAGTTTCTTGCCGTAATTGGTTGTTACATTTTCCCCATTGCCTTTCTAATCCATTCTTTTGAGAAGAGTTTTCAGATTATATAAGGAGCCATGTCACTAAGTGCTGTTTAAAGAGTCATAATGAGTCTCAGCTACATCCACAGAAGTCATGGGAGGTCAGCAGCCTCTCTGCTCCATTGTTCCTGCGGGAGTGGTCCTTCCAGGGCCACTTAGGAGACAAGAGTTCCCCACAAAGTGCCTGATGTTAGGCCAGGGGGATGAGTTTAAGTGGAAATTGTCAGTGTTAGATTTTTCTGGGCGCTCTGTCCAGCCAACAGGTACTGGGTCTGGATTTGCATTTCTATCATGTCCCCAGAGGAAACTGATGCTGTTGGACCAGGGGCACACATGGAGAACCAGAAATGAGCGGCATCCTTTTCCACCCTGCTGCACTAGAGATTCACTGGAAGATCTTTGGAAGAGATGGATGCCTTTGCTCCACCTGAGACCAAACAAATTAGAAGTCAAACCCAGGCTTCTGGGTATCAGTTCTCTACGGGAATCTCCTGCAGAGTCAAGACGGGGACCTACTCACAGGTGGAGGTGAGCTCCAAGCCCTGCACTCCAAGGTGATTTCTACACCACAGGAGCAGCATCCCTGGCAGCGTGTCAGAAACACTTTGACCAGCTGAATCAGACTCTTCATCGTAACTAGGTCTCCAGCTGATTCAAGTGTGCGTTAAAGTTTGGGAAATGAGGCTTTAAAGGAAGGAACAGGATTCACATTTATAAGTTCCTCTTTTCCTGCTGCATGCCAGGTACTGAGCAGGTTGCTTAACTCACTTTTTTTTTGTTTTTGGGGATCAGACTCAGGACCTTGAGCTTGTGAGACAGGCTCTGGAACCATGGAGCTAAATCCCCAGCCCTTAACTCACTTTATCTTAATCTTGGCAGTGTAAGTTTTTTGCCCTAACGTTAACAAAAACCAAGTAGCTTAAAACAACACTCCCTGTCTCCTAGTTCTGGAGGTTGGAAGTTTACAGACTTCTCTGTTCAGGATTTCACAGGTGTAAATCAAGTTGTTAGCCAGACCAGTCTCATAACTAGAGCCTATGTGGAGAACCTACTTCCAAGTTCATCCAAGTTATTGACAGAATCTAGGTCCTTGCAGTTCTAGGACTGAGGTTCTGCTTTCTTGTGGGCTTCTGGGCTGTGGATCAGAAGCTTCTCTTAGCTTCCAGAGGCCACTCCGAGCTCCTTTTCACATTTTCCCCTTCATCTTCAAATACAACAGTTGTGTGTGAAATTCTTCTTATGCCTCAAGGTTCTCTGATTTCCCTGTTACTAGCTATCGAAAACCTCTTGCTTTTATTACATTAAACTCCTTTCCATAACCTACATTTTTACTAATTCAAGATCAACCTATTAGTAGCCTTAACAACATTTATGAAATCCCTTTTGCCATAGGTATGATGTTCCATTATACTCCCACTCCTGGGAACTAGGGCTGAAGATTTTAGAGGCTATTTAAGAATTGCCTGCCTCATTGCCTTAGAAACACTCCAGTCAGGTGTTAAAAATAATTGTTTTAAAGAAGACAGTCACTGAAATGTCAAACATAATTCAGAAAACAACCAATTCATGATGGAAACATATTTTACCAGTTAATCACGTAATTGTGCACAAAGCCCTAGACCACCTAGCTCTGAGAGTTGAATTCTGAATCGAAGTTGCTCTGACCCAAAAGCTCATAGGAACACACTTTACCAACTTGTCTCTCAGTGGTAACATGGATGTGTCACGAAGAACTATACATTTATCAAAGAGCTTGCACATTTATTATATTCTTCTGCCTCATTAAGATAAACACTTATGAAGTACTGCTATTCTTTTGTGATGGATGATGAGACAGGGGATTGAGAATGTTTAAGTATTTGTTTAAAATCCTATAGGCTGAAAACAGCAAATCTAGGAGTAAAGGACAGGTCTCCTGATTGAAGTCCCTTTGCAGCACCACAGTTCCTTAATTTCTTATTTAGATCATACTTGTTATCTAATTGGGAAACAAGTTTACTAGGATAGAATAAGAGACAAGCAGAGTAATTGTAGGGAGAGTTTGCATGTTTAAATGCTACTGTGGGCCCTGTGTAGAAAAATAGACACACCTGCTATTCTAATTGGAAGATGAGTTCTGTCCAAATGCAGAGAAATACTCTATTCATATCTGAAAACTCATTCTTCCTAAAGCAGATAGTCATTGTATTTTAAACATAATTCAGAAAACAATTCATAAAGCAAACTATTTTGACCTAATTCCAAGTCAATCATGTAATCATTTTGAGAAATGACAAGACATCTGTGTGGATTCATCTCACATTTATGATTAGGTGGTGTCTTAAGTTACTTTTCTCATTGCTGAGACAAGATACCCAACACCTAAAGGTAAAGGAGGAAAAGTTTATTTCATCTCACAGTTTGTAGAGATTTCAGTCCATAGTCAGTACTAAAGCATGGCGGAGAGGGCATCATAGAGGAGAAACACTCAATGGTGTGGCAGGACAGGAAGAAAGCAGCAAACAGCAGCAGCAGCAGCAAGCCTGACTTCTTTCTGTCCCTCTATATTCCATCCAGGTTATAATCTGATTGATTGGTGCCACCTGGACCCAGAGTGAGACTTCCATCATCCACATCCTTAATCCTAGTATCACTTCCTTAATCCACATTCACACACCCTAATCCAGCCACCTATGAGTGTATGAGGCTTTGGGGGGGGACCTCTAGGTACAAGCTGTAACAGGGATTAGCCCACTGCCACAGATAAATCTTGAGAAGTAATTCTTAAGGAGATAGAACCATCTCCTACCAGTGACTATTTATTGATCCATTCCCTTTCTGTTTCTAATGTTAAAAAAAACAAACAAAAACTAAACGAAAAAGAAAAACTAATGTGGCCCCGAAAGAATGTAATTATAATTAAAATGTTTAGATTCTCTCTGAGGTCAGGGTTTTCATGGTCAGTTAGGAGGCTGGCATATTGAGACTTTCTCTCCTAGATCCCCTACCAATTCACTCATTTTCCTCTCTTCTTGGGGTGAAAGTCACAGCTAAAGAGAAACTATCCCTACACTGCCAGCTGAGAAGTTATTTTATGCTTTAAAATATCTCAGCCATTTGTTGAAGAACAAAATAGCTAAAAATTCAATAATGTCTTGGGCTAGTTTTCTTGTCATCATTTAGAGATGTAAGGAGTTCTAACAATCTTGGATGCAGCCCAATTTAGGCAAATCATATTTAAAAAAACTAGGTGTTGGTTAGGTCATTTTTATTAAGTCTTCAGATCTCAGAGGATCAATGAATGCTAGAGAAAGGTTAACCCACAGGGTTCCTGGTTGGTGAATAAACACATCAAAGTGAAATCAGAGTTAAAAGCCATTGCTCCCTTGGCCAACTTGTGACTTTGCTGAATTCAGATGAAGAGATATGGACTGATGTGGGGCTGTTTCATTGCATCTGTGTGACTAAGAGCTTTATCTCTTTATTTTTCATGAGTTGGGTCGTTTTGATAGTAATTACTGGTAACCACAGTCAGCATTCAATCTGTATTTCTAATCCATCTTTCCTAGGATGATATTTCCAGCAGGTTTGACAGAAAGCACTGTCTGCCCATCATTTCCATAGATTGCGGTGGTCTCACGGGCAGAAAAATGAAACAAATGCAAAGAAGATGGAGAGGGGTGAGTCATTCTGTGGTCTTTATCTTGGTTTGAGAGTTTCTGACTTTTTCATTGTGTATTTGAATACGAATCACTTGTAGTAACAATACAGATATTGACAGAGAAGTGGGAGCTACCTATGTCCCTCAAAATAAGACCTAGCCAGAAAATAATCAGCAGTGAAAACTAGAGATCAAAAGTTCCACCACTGTTCTCTTGCTCAGTGGCCGCTCTGTGAGGCAGGTAAGGTAAGGATAGGCTGATTGGGGCTGGCATTTCTGATCTCTAGTTTTTAAGGCTGATTATTTTCTGGGTAGGTCTTATTTTCAGGGAAACATGGTAGATTAGTCCATAGACTATAAGACAAATAGTGATGTTGATTTTACTATACAAAGATGATTGTACCCATTCCTAGTAGTAAGTGTGCAAAGATAAAGACCTGGTCCCCACCACCAATAATATAATAATAATGGATTAATAGATACTATCATTTAGGAAAGGGCATTTATATTTCAATCATTTAAATAAATGCAAAATGGATATTCTTTCCAGAATACGTCTCCTGAAATTGCTTCTGAAGTTTGCAGACTGGTGCTCAAGACTCTTGAAGTTTCCCACATTTGTTCATGAAGTTAAGTGCAAAAGAGCTGTCTTATTTATCTATAGTGGGGAGGCTTAATAAAGAGACAGACATAGTCTTCTTTCCAAATCTTAATATCTCATTTTTGAAATGTCCGTATCAGATCTATTCCTGTAAGTCAGAAAAAAATAAACAAAGAAAGGAAAACCAGGTCTGGATATCAGCAGTGGCCCACTGAGCCACCGCCCGTCCATCCGAGAGCTGTCTGGGTCTTGCTAGTTAAACCTTCACATTTCTAACCAGAGGTTTGTAAGTTTCATTTTCTATTGAGTCAACTGCATGAAAGAAGGAAAAAAAAAATCTTCAAATTGCATTACATACCACTCATTTCCCTTTCTTATAGATTTTCGCTCTTTCTCCCTTCCAGGAACATTGATTTTCTTCCTTGGGTTTCAGAAAAAGCTTTGCTCCCCAGGCATCTTTATTTGGTTTGCTGACCAAAGCATTATTCACACTTCTCCTGTGGCCTTGCTGATGTCACACCTGCTGCTAGGTGCATCTCCACTCGACTTCGTCCTCTGAGCGACAGTGGTCTGAATTTCCAACACAAGCCTTGGAAACCTTTGAAGGAAAAGTGAATTCAGAACTCTGATCTCGCAGCTTATATAGCTTTTCACAAGTGTCTGCTCGCTCTATCACTCTGCGTTAGGTGCTGCCTTCTCAGGCATTGCACTTAGGCACTGACAGCTAAGCAGCTGCTCAGACTGACAAATACTTTTCCTTGGCTCCAGTACATGCCCAGGTCAAACAGCCCAGTTGCGTGGCCTGGAAACTTGGCAGAGGGAAATGGTGCTGCATCTGGAGGTTTATTAAGGAGCCACTAGGATCGCTACCATGGCCTCACACACAGCTAACTCATGGGCTCCAGGTGTGAAACATGGAGGTTTTATAAGACAGTGGTGGCCAGTGTGACCTCTGAACATGAGACCCAAATAGCCATGGTCAGAGATAATAAGAATAGCTGATGGTACTAACTGGGTGTTTTATAGTCTATGACACACCTGCACACACTGGTCTTCACTTTCTCCATGAGAAGCAGGTGAGGCAGGCAGCAGTACTAATCTCACTTTACAGAAAAAAGAATCCCTGAGGTGGGGACCTTGAGGGAAGTTGGACAATGTTTAACTTTGCCTGGGTCCCCATTCCCGGGGAAGAGCACCAGTAAAGGGTCAACTCAGCCTTCTGCATTCCCAGAAATAGCAGAAGAACTTATGGGTCATAGGGTCTTCCCCATTCCCAGCCTTTGCCTCTTGAATGATGAGCTGCAGTTTGGATCTACTGACAAATGAACAATATTTCTGTGAAAGTGACTTGTTTCAGGGGTCAGATTTTTTGCCAAAGTATTGCAGTCATCTTTTTAAATAAAGTCCCTTTCACCTAATTAGGGATTTCTTTTTTATATGACACAGAAAGCACAAGCCAAGGACCCAAGTGGCCCCCCTGTCACCCAGGTGTGGCCACTCACACGGCCCTATGGCCACACCTGCCGGGGGTGGGGGGTTGAATTGTGGCCCTGCTTGGTTTCTCTCTGTGTTCTCAGGACCTTGCACCCTTGTAGGGTCTGCAATAAAGCTCTTTGACAAGAACTGAAGAACAACCCCAGTCTCCACTGGACAATGTACTCATATGTCTCTTTGTTTATGCCAGTGTTTTACCTTACCTGGGGAGCAAGTCTGTCATCCTCAAAGAAGTGAGTTAAAAAGAGGAATGGCACAGGAAATCAGGATGGCAAAACGAAGAATCTTCTCAGTGGGTATCATTTTGTTTTCCATAAATGTGAGGAATATCAGATATTCTTATTCAGAAGTGAGGTTTTAAAAAAAAAATCTGAAATATTTCCAGGCTTTACGATCTGAAGAGCAGCAATGAGAGCCAAGCGTGGGTAACGTGCCATCTAGAGAAGCTAGGGGTACAGAGACACACTGATGCCTTCACCCGAGGGTTCCCAAGTCCAGTGGATGACTGAAATGTTGGTGTGGGTGGGAGAAGAAAGCTTTAGGACTATTTGCAAGCAGGGGGATTGGTTCTTTAGGACTTGTGCTGAGACCTCAGTAACTATGTAGCTTGTTGGCTCCCTGCATATATTTTTCTTTTGTTCAATAGCAACAACATTGGGAGACTTTTTGGTAGACATGTTTTGTTTCTGAGTCACTTTACTGTGATGGCAATCTATGAGCTTTGCAGCCGATACATCTGTAGTTTGTTGATCCCCGTGTGTGGCCCCAGGTCAGCCCATACTACACACTCAAAAGTCTACTCTGGAGAAATCTCCTCAACAGACCACCTGCAACATAACCTACTTTTGTGGCTGGCTTCCTTAAAATCCAATATATTCTGAAGGATGTGATCAATAAGCAGATGGCTTAAGCCCATGCACGTGCCAAGAAACGAGGCATCTAATTAACAGTTAGACAGGGTGTTAGGCAATTGCAGGAGGGGAGTGGAGAACCCTGCCTGGGCTGGGAAACCCCTGGATAGGAGAAGAAGGGCTGGTGGTGTGACATATTGTCGAGGGATGGCTGCTGGAAGTGAGAACACAGCCAGGACCTTCAGGCTATGCTCATTAGGGCTCTGCAAAATTCCCAATTATCTTCTGACCTGGCCCTGAGCAGGACCCCTTTTCATTGTCTTGAGAAAAGAACCAATGAATCAAAAAGAACACCCATTTGGACATCCTGCATGGGCTTGCCTCTGATGCAAAGCTGTAGACAGAAATGAGGGGCTCCCTGCAGCCAGTAATGGCCACAGGAAGATTGAAGGTACCAGGAGTGGCTGCCATCTTGGGGGCAAAGTGGGCTTTTCCGGTCGAGCAGGATGGTATCTTGAACAAAGTCAGGAAGAGGTTGTGTGTGAGAAGAAGCCCAATGTGCTAGATTGGGCCCGGTGTGATGCTTCTCCTGTGATCTGCAGACTGTGAGGGAGAAGATGGTGCCTTGAGTCTAACATATCCCAAGATAGCTGTCCTTCTGCTCCTAGCCCAATAAGGCTCAAGAGGTCAGGACTGTACAGTAGCTTGTGGGAGGTGACTTATCCCTCATGTTCATTGACACAGCCTAGCAAATTAGGATTACCTTCTGGACAACAAATAAAAATACTGAAAATTGAAGTCAGCACAACTTCCTTCTCTAAGCTCTCCCTTCTTTCTTGGGGGAAAGAAATGCAAGAAACCAAATGAATAAAATCAGCACTGGGTGGTGGCGGGGAGTTGTTTGGATTCCACAGGCTGATGAATGAACACATCTAAGGTTTCACTATCAACCACCTATGGGGAATAAAATGATAGTCACTGGGATGGCTAATTTTATGTGTCTACCTCGCTGGCTGTGGTGCCCACTTGTTCATCTAACAGTAGTTTAAATGTTGCTGCAAAGGTATTTTTTTTAAAGATATGATTAACATTTAACTCAGCAGGCTTTGAGTGAAGTAGCTTAATGGCTACAATACGTGTGTCCCTCATCAGGTTGAGGACCTGTGGTTTCTTGAAGAAGGAATTCTGCCCAAAGACAGAGAACATAAAACATAGAAAGCCTGCTAGAATTTCCAGTCTGCTAGCTTACTGGACAGATTTTGGGCTTGTCATTATTTTCCAAAGATGGCATAAGCCAATTACTTAAAATAAATCACACACAGACACACACACACACACACACACACACGCACACACAACCATTGGTTCTGTTTTTCTAGGTACTCTTGATTAAGACACTCACTCTGTCTATTCCATATTAACCGTTTCTCTTAGCCCACTGGCCAACACTAGCTAATTACCTGCAAGCTTGAAATAGTACGCTCTATTTCTGAGAAACGATGGCTAGAATGGGGACTATACTTTCCTTCTCATCTCTCTGTTTCCTTGTCCTCTATCCTACTGTTAATCCTTCCAACCTCTCCTTATGCCCCCAGAGTATTCCCTACTCTTATCCTCTGCATCTCCAAAGTCAAAATAAATGAAGAGTGCTGAGGGTATGCAGATAATTCAAATAAAAAAGCTGCTATTCTTTTGTAATTTATGCATACAATTCTTTCCTCTGTGATCTTGGCTAATGAAAGCTTTTCTGGAAACTGTTTTTTTTTTTTTTTTTTGCTATTCTTGGTAATCTTTGGTTAAGTTTCTATTTTATTATTTTAGATGATTTGACGTGGTTTAGAATGGAAAAGTGCGATCTTTTATTATGTATTTATTTGCAGAAAATCTATGAGCCTCACCCCATTTCTGACCCATGGGTGGCTTTGGCGTCAATGAGATGCTGACAGCTCAGTGGCTAGTTGGGCATTGGGAACACAGCGGGGAATGATTCATCTAAACAAATGTTTCCACTTGGTGTTGTTTTTGGGAGTCATCATCCACATCATACAGGAAGTGGAGCGACAAATACCAATTGGAGAAAGAAACAGAACGGAGCTATGTAAGTCCTCTTGTAGGTTAGTTGATTTTTTAACCAAGCTTTAAAAATTGACATTGATATTGAACCAGTTCCCAGAAAGGGAGGATGAGAAATAATTTCAGATATGACTGGGCTATATTCAAAGGACAGGAGTGCCAGCCCTCTAGCATCCAAATGGCATTTAGGTATTTATTAGGTGTACTGCAGGGAGATTCTAAATTGAATAGGTGACATGCTGCCCCGAAGCAAAGTAATAAAATACCACTGCCGGTTTAGATGACAGCAAAGGTCTTTTCAGCCAGGAGACGACAATACAGAACTTAAATCACAGAGAGCAGGTGGATATGGAAGCATAATCTAAAGGCGGCATTGGAATTGTTTGATTTTTCAATTTTGCTATTAGCTTTTAGGATCAGAGAGCAAGATGTATTTAACTTTTAAAGAATGTTTGTAGTATAATACACATACGATAAAATTTATCATAGAAACTGTTTTAAAGTGTAAGTCCAATAGGATAAGGTGTACTCACACCGCTGTGCAGCCATCTTCAGGGCCTGCTCATCTTGCAAAAGTGAAGCTCTGTAGCCCTCAAGCAAAATTACTCTTTCTTTAACTCCCAGTGACTACTTTTCTACCTTGAGGCTTTATGAGCCTGATAGCTTATTTAACTGAAAGGACGCAGGATTTGTTTTTGTGATTACCGAATGTCTTAGTCACTCTCCTCATTGCGGAGACAATACCTGACACCCACAACTTTAAGGAGGAGAGGTTTATTTTGGCTCACAGTTTGTAGAGGTTTCAGTCCATAGCCATCTGGCTCCAAGGGAGGGTGGATGGCAGAGGGGTCTGGCAGAGGAGATCTGCTCACAGCATGGTTGCTGGGAAGCAGAGAGAGTGATCAAGGGAAGAGCTGGGGAGGGAGATAAACGCTTCCAGGCCATGCCCCAGAGACCTCTTCTGGTCAGAACCTGTCTCCTAACAAGTTGGCTATAATGCCCCCAAATCCAGTCACCTTCCAAAAGACCTGCCTATGAGTGCACGGGGACTCTTGGGGGGAAATCTAGGTCTAAACCGTAACACTAAGCACAATGTCCTTAAGGTTTATGCTTGTTGGAGCATGTGCTGGAATTTGCTTCCTTCTTAATGTTGCATTCATTCTCCCATGGATGTTTAAGTTGCTTCCACGTTTTGGCTTTTGTGACTAATTCTGTCATAAACAGAAGTATATATACTAACATCTCTATTTACGACCCTGGTTTAAATCACTCTGGATATATAGATGCAGGCGGCTTATACAGTAATTCTATTTTTAATTTTTTTGAGGAACTACCATGCTGTTTTCCAAGGTGACTGTGCTATTTTACATTTCCACCAACAGTGCACAGGAACAAGGATTCTGCTTTCTCTGTATCCTCATCAACACTTCTTTTTTTTCTGTTTTCCTTTTTTTAAGGAAGGTTTATTTGTATAGCTGCCATCCCAGTGAGTGTAAGGTCAAGATGCAATTTTTAAATGGAGAAACTCCTATCTATTAGAAGCATTAATGTGGGAGTGACACACCACGACAGCAAAGGCCCAGGCTGATTGGAAAGGAGATTTCTAGCCATGAGTTTCCAGGGGACATGCAGGGATTTAAGGTATCCCTGTGTGCCAGTCAATCTCAATTATTGGCCTCTCTAGATTAAGTGACACATGGAAAAGTGACTGTATCACAGGACACCAATTCATCAGTGGACTTGGCAACATTCACAGCTCAGAGTGCTGTTAGGGTGCCCAGCTGGAGGAGGTGGTTCCAGGAGCCATGCCTTCAGAAGGTGTATCACTCGCTGACACCCCTCCCTGTGTTCTGCTTCCCTGCCACCACGAACTAAGCAGCTTTGCTCCTTCACTTCCTTCCACCATGATGTTTCTGCCTTGGAGCCAGCTGACCATGGATTGAAACCTCTGAAACCATGAGCCAAAACAAACTTCTTTAAGTAGCAGGTGTTGGGCATTTTGTCCAAGCAATAGAAAATCTGAGTAACATCTGGTTACTCTTGGTGGCTGTTAGCTTCCAAATACCAACGCACAAAAGTGTTAACTCAGGGAATATGGATCTTGTGTGTTTCTGGGCTTCTGGGAAAGGGGGAAACTCAGCATTCTGTGTCTTCGTTAGGGTTGAGCAGACTCCGGCTCACCTTTTTTGTCCTCTGAAAAATGATTCTAATAGACCTTGGCAGGGAGGCCTCCTAGGCATCCTGTTACAGGTTGAGTTGTGTCTCTTCCCAAACTCATGTTTTGAAACCCTTACACTCATGGCTTCAGAATGTGACTGTATTTGAAAATGGGGCCTTTGAACAGGTAATTAAGGTAAAATGAAGCCATATGGGTGGGATGTAATCCCCATGGCCAGTGGCCTTATAAGAAGAGATCAAGACAGGGATAATCATGCAGGAAATACTGTGTGGCAATACAGAGAAAAGAGCCATGGAGGGGGACTTCAGGAGAAACCAAATCTGCTAATGTTTGATTTTGATTTTGGATTGCCAGCCTCCAGAAATGTGAGAAAATAGCTTTCTGTTGTTTCAGTCACCCAGGCTGGTACTTTGTTATGGGAAATCCATACTCTCTCTCTCTCTCTCTCTCTCTCTCTCTCTCTCTCTCTCTCCTGCAAACACAGTTGTTCCTGGCTCTCAACAACTTCAGCACTACAGACAAATGCCAAAGAAGTGCTCTCTCTGGACCCTGTAAAGCTCTTGGTTAATGTGCCTCACACCCTCTGGGTTTCCTGTGGGGAGGGTGCAGTTCACTCAAGCTTTCCACATGTAGGCTACACATCTGTGCAACTTGGATGGGTTGCTTGATGACTCTTGCCACTTGCTCTGACTTGAAGTGAAGCAAGTAGCATCTGACAAAGTGTGGGGAGATAACTTAGGCAAACCCACCTCTCACCTAACAACCAACAACCAAATAAAACACACAAGCCAAACCACTCTTCTGGAACAATCTTTCCATCTCTCCACAAATCAATTTCTTTTTACAATCCAGATTTAGCTTAGGGGTTCAGGAGCCTTAGAAAGGCAAAAATATTTGAGATATTTGAAGTGTAAGAATATGAGTATCTTCTGAAATTTGTCAATGGTGACTGAACACCTTACTTTGGGTTTTCATATCCATAGATGCCCAGCTGAGATTCCAAATTCAGCATTGACTCCAATCACTTTGGTTCATCTCAGTAAGTGTCCATTTCATTCTTCCAGTTGCCAGCTGGTATCACTGTGGATTTTGTTCCCTCTCTCACTTTGCCAGTCAACAACACTGATAGCTCTGCCTTTGAAATAAATACATCTAGGATCCTTCCCCAGTCACCACCTCCATCCCCAAACTACTCAAACCAGAATGATTTCTCTTGGGTTGCAGGAATCCCTTCAGATTGGTTTCACTTCCAGTCTCCATACATAGTCAAAGCTATTCTTCAACCCTGTACATCAGAGATAGCCATTTCTTGGCTCAAAATTCTCTCATGACATCATCACTGACATCAAAATCCAGAAATGTACCAGGTCTTCCTTAGTCATTTTCTGTTGCTGCCATCACACATTGTCATCATTTTAGCACCTTAAATCTGCGCTCATTTATCATCTCACAATTCTGTGGGAAGTCTAGTGGGCTTGGCTGGTTTCTGTCATCTGAATCTCATTAGGTTGCCATGAAGGGGTCAGCAAGATTGCATTCCCTTTTGGAATTTTTGGTAGTGGATGCATTTCCTTGTTCATTCAAATTGTTTGCTGGGTTTGGTCCTTGTGGTTAAGCACTAGGTTCCCATCTCCTTGCAAGGCTGTCTTTGCTTGTGGTGGCTGTCCATATCTCTCCCCATTTTTCCCGCATGGCCCCTCTAGCCACAGTAGGTGGCTCATGTTGCAGATCCTTCCTCCCCACTTTTCCTCCACATTTCTCTAATTCCAGCCAGAGATATTCCTCTACTTTTCAGTTGGATCCGTCTGTAGAATCCAGGACAACTCCCTGGCTTAAAATCTGGAATATCAATTACTTCAGCAAAATCCCTTCTGGACAGTACCTTTTAGTAATGTTTGAGCCAATGACCAGGATATAAAAATACTGGAGAACAGCTTTAGAATTCTGCAGACTGTTGCTCACAAAATCTTGAGTGATAGGATTCCTGGTTATCTCTGTGATTTAATCGCATTCTTTTCCTTTATCATCCCTAATTCATCAAGTACATACCCACCAGGAGGCCTTTGCACCTCATATTCCTCTGCCAAGAATGTGCTTTTCCTAGGTGTTCCCATGTATCAGCTACAGGTTACTACAACAAAATACCTGAGGCAACTTAGTTATGAAGAAGAAAGCTTTATTCAGTTGATAGTTCTGGACTTTCACGTCCAAGAGCAGGTGGCCCTGCATGTGCCAAGTACTTTGGGCCTTTGGTGAGAGGACTGGATGACAATGGTGGGGAGCACATGTCAGAGCAAACAACTTACATCATGAGCCAGGAATCCTAGAGAACCTGCTATCCCACAATGCTTTTCAGTGGCACTCCCTCAGTGACCTAAGGACCTCTCACTGAACTCTGCCTCTTAAAGTTTCCACCACCTCCCAATAGCACCAACTCTAGGCAAGCTTTTAACACATAGACTTTTAGAGGACACGATCCATGTTCAAATCACACCACCACTTACTGTTTTGGTTGGAGCATCTTGGAAGCAGCTGCCAAGATAGTGGTAGAAGAGCCAGGGTCTTACAGTTAGGTGTAAGATTCTGGAGTAAAAGAGAAAAGGAGCAGGAGTAGAAGCTTTCAGGCTGCAGTGTGCATCTGACATCAGGGAGGTGAAGAGAAGAGGACATAGGAAAAGTCTCTGACCTCTGAGGACACTCACAGAAAGAGCATCAGCCAGGCCAACAGGAGTTCCCACTGAAGAGATAGCCAGCACAGCAGCCCACTCTGGCTGCAAATGCAGGGCCTCCTACTACCACACTCAGTCAGTCATTGGCTGAGGCCATTCAGGAAGCATGTGGCCTCAGCTCAAATATGGGGACAGAAGCAATGTCATCAGAAGAATGGATGAACAAAACGTGGTCTACACACACAATGGGAAAGGAATGGAGTCCTGATCCATGATACAACATGGGATACACTCTGAAAACAGTATGGTAAGTGCAACAAGCCAGATACAAAAGATCAAATATTACATGATCCACTCGTATGAGATATCGAGAATAAGTAAACCCAAGGCGAGATAATGTAGATTAGAAGTTACTAGAGACTCAGAGGGTGGAAAGAATGAGGAGTTATTGCTTACTGGGTGACTCAGAGAACTGAAAATCAAAAAGAACAGATACATTAACTGGAAGTTACACAGTCATTAAAAGGGCTGGAGGAGAAAACTAGGAGAATTGAAACCAGGTCCAGGAAATGATCCTTGAGTTTTTGTAGGTCCTGTAGTTCAAGAAAAGGTTATCAAAGAGCAATGTGGTGTGAAAGAGCAAGGCAGTTGGTGATGGACAGATGGGCCCAGCTTGGTGGGGTCTGACAATCCCTATTATCTTAGTAAGACCTTGCTACATGTCTACTCCTATTCGATTTCTTCTGCCACCACAATAGGTCAACTTCTGGGTTTCTCTCACTTAAAGAACTATTGTATTGTAGATACCACCATCCCTTGATATCCACAGGGAATTGGTCACAAACTCCCTTGTAATACCAAAATCTGAGATACTCAAGTTCCATATACCAACGTAGTGTTTGTACATAATCTATGCACCTTCTCATGTACATGTTAAATCATCTTTAGATTACTTATAATACCTAACACACTACAAATGTGATGTAGACAATTGTTATACTGTATTTTTGGGGAATAATAACAAGGGAAAAGTTTGTATATGCTCAGCACAGATGTATTTTTTTCTGTATATTTTTTGTTCTGTGTTTGCAGAATCTGTGGATATGAAGGGTGGAGTGTATTCATCCTGTCTCTTTCTTTCCCTACTTTATTCCATTTTACACACTGCCCCTAGGGTACTCTTCCTAAAGCACAGGCCAGGTCTTGTATTATTACTATAATTTCTCTTCCTCCCGCTCTCTAATGACTCTCCTTTTCTACTGATCACAGTTCAGATGAAGTGGTGGGCAGTCAAGGTTCTTTATACCTGACTAAACCTATTATTCCATTCTCCTTTTAAATGCCTGTTAAGAAGGCTTGTGATTCACGGGATAAACAGAGTCCCTCTTCCATACTTTTCTTCTACAATGATTCCAAATGACATTCTGTAAGCGGCGCCCTCATTTGTGACTATTTAATCCAATATCATTTATTTAATGTCTATTCAAATGGCAGCACCACCTAACAAGCCTCCCCAGCACCTGTCTACGGCAGATGCTATTACTTTGTAGCACAAGAATTGATGTATTTATCTTGCCTCCCTTACTGACTGTGAAGTAGAGGACAGTGTTGCTATGTTCATCTCTGGATTTTTCACAAGGCATAGCACAGCACATAGCAGATGCCCAGAAAATTTCAATGGGTTAAAATGATAAATCATTCAGATGGAGAAATCAGATTTGGAAAAGAAGCAAAATCACTCTTTTTCTGAGGCAGAAGAGAAAGAAGAGTGGATGAATGAACATACACAAAAATATCAAGATAAAAATGAAAGTTATGGAAATACACTTCAGAGATCTTTTTAGGTTACTAGCTTCTAGGGGCTGGAGATAAGGGTTTGGGAAGCACCTCAGATATCACAGAAAACTAATCAGGGTGAAAGTCAGAATTGTACAATAATCTACTGATAACAATGCAAAAAGATCTTGTGTGAAGTGTGTGTGTGTGTGTGTGTGTGTGTGTGTGTAACGGTGGGTAAATCAAGCCTGAGGAGACACGGTGATGAAGATGAGGGAGAAATAGGAGGAAGGAGGAGGCTGCCATGATAACCATAAAGCAGAATTTGAAAGAAGATCAACAGAGAGAAGATACAAGGTGTGATAAAAATATGGCCAATGTTTAAATAAAAAATATTTATTACAGTGAAAGAGATTTTGCCATTAATCCCTCTCAAAATACTCACCCTGACTTCAAATATACATATCTCACAGTGTAAGATGCCATTTTCTGAAGCAATTTGTGAAGTCCTCTCGCTGTCTTTAATTGTGCTGTTGTGGCTGCTTTTCTGTTCTGAATTAATTTAAATGCTTACCTTTCATGGTCACTTTGGCTTTGGGGAAGAGCCAGAGGTTGCATGGTACCAGACTCAGTGAATAAGATGAATGAGGAGATACTGTCATAAATTTAAAGCCTGCCTTTCCATTAGACGGCACTTGGCAGCACACCATTCACTGTATTTCTGATAACACCTCATAAACGCATTCATGAAAGAGAACTCCCAGAACTGCTTCAGAAAGTGGCAAGAATGATGGGATGAGTGTGTTTGAAGTGGGATATTTTGAGGAAGATTAATGGCAATGTGCCTTTTACTGTAATAATTTTTTTAAAAAATTCAAACATTCACGGTATAGTTTGATCACGTATCATAAAGACTAAAACAAACAAAACTGAACAACAAAACCTTTGGCAGCTTTGGTAGTGTGGAAGACCCAGCAGCTCTCCCTAGAGGCACATGAGTTGTGTGCCAATGACAAGCCAGGGTGCAGGGGCGAGGGGGTGGTAAGCGCCTAGTATCTATGTAAGCACATTGACAATACAGACACAAGGGGATAGTGGATGTCAGTTTGAAGGGACACTGGAGGTACTGTCAAGCACCTAGCATTGTGCTCAACATTGCAAGTGGAAGGACAGCCTGGAGTGCAAGCTTGCAGGAGGTGGAGGGGCTCCTGTCATTTGTGTCAGTCTGGAAGGTTCAGCAAGGAGATACGAGGGTGGAGCTCTGTTGTTAGGAAGGAGAAGGAAGCCAGGTAGCTCACTGCATGCTACACCATTTGGTACTTTGGGGTTCTTCCCAGCCCTCATGGGCTTCACATGTTGGTATGATGGACAATGACTTCTAAGGACATTTCTATCTTGGGCTAAGGCCTTGGCAGAATGCCAACCCAAGAGTGTGTCTTGTGGACTTAGGAGGTTGGCAGGACTCTGAAAGATCCTCCATCCCAGCGGAGATGGGTGCTGAGGAGCTTTGGGACTCTCCATCCAAAGCCCCCTCCCAGGGCAAGTGGAATGTGTTAGTTACTTTTCTCATTGGTGTGACAAAATATGCAACACTCAAAATTAAAGGAGGAAAGGTTTATTTAGCTCACAGTTTGCAAAGGTTTCAGTCCATAATCAGCTGGCTCCAAAGCAGGGTGGTGTGGCAGATGAGCATTGCAGAGGAGAAACAGTCCATGGTGGGCAGTGGGTAGCAAAGCAAGCAAAGCAAGCAAGCAAGCAAGGGATGACCACAGCTCTTTCTATCCCTTATATCTTAACCAGGCTATTTAGGGCAGGTAGCACTCAGACCCTTAATCCTAGTGCCCTTGTGCCTAGCATTGCACACTAATTAATTCTAGTGTCACACACTCTAGATCCAACCACCTCTGATAAAGCCCCACCTATGACCACATGAGGCTTTGGGGAGACATCTAGACTCAAGCTGTAACACTGAGGCACCATTTGTCTCCTCATCTCACCTTTGCTTCTCCCATCCCAGGAGGGATCACAGCCAATTAGCTTGGCTTCCATTTTCTCAGTTGGATTTACTACAAAGGACTCACAAGACTCACAATAAAATGAACACTAAGGTTTTAGGACACTTTCTAAAAGTCTATCTCATTACCCAAATATCACCCTGTGGAGAAGCTGAATGAAGAAGAGGGAAATGTAAGAGGAGAGAGAACTCACAATAATATTTGGGGTGGATTTTTGGAGTGATACCAAAAGGGCATTTTCTAAAAATGCTCTCCATGGAAGATGATCCTATAGTCAACAAATTGTTTCAATATTGACCTGAAGAAGTTTCCAAAACTGACTGTAATCTTAGCTGAGAAAACAAAAATCTGACAGTTGGCCAAGTGAGGATTCTAAAAGGGAGGAAGGGAGGGTAGATAGTGGATTAATGATTCAGAGAATGTTGCAAGTCAGCTGAGACTAAGCCCATCCAGATATTGTGAACCACTCAAAGAAGTGAAGTGAATAAATTCACTCCTCTGCTTTTTAAAACACAAGATATAAAACTAGGGGCTCTGAGAGGGTGTGAAACCCATCAGAAATTATAGGGAGTAACCAGTAAATTCAGGACTTGGAAAATAGGACACACTCCAAAACTCCTGATCTTTGCTTCATACTGACATTTGCCAAACTGGGTTCCTTTCAGCACTAGGATGGCTTGGGCTATTGTTGGGATTGGAGTGAGTTTAAGGTGTGTATTAGTCTTCTAGGGCTGCTGTAACAAACTATCACAAACTGGGCAGTTTGAAATAATGGAAATTTATTTTCTTATAATTTGGCTGGGCAGTGTTGGCAGAGCCATGCTCCCTCTGAAGCCCAGAGGGTGGATCCTTCCATGTCCCTTGGAGTTTCTGGTGGGCCAGGAGGTTCTTGGTTTGTGGCGATATTAATCCATTCTCTGCTTCTGACTTCATGGGCCATCTTCCCTGAGAGTCAGAGTCTCTATTCTCAGTGTTCCCGGATTGATGACCCACCCCACTCTAGTATGAGCCCATCATAACTTAACTCATTACCTCTGCAAATGCCCTATTTCCAAATAAAGTCACAGTCACTGTGTGAGGGGTTAGAACTTCAACATATCTTTTGGGGGACACAGTTCAATTTGTAATAAAAGGTCAGGAGACTCCATGTAGATAGGGTTCTCACCTTCACCCCTATTTCCACCAGGGCTGTGCTATCATTGGTTCATGAAGTTTTAGGATCCCTTCAAAGAGTTTCTTTGAGGAAGTGTTCCACCGCTAAACAATAGATTGAAAATTACGAATCTACAGTATGCCACTGCAATAAACAGACAGGCAAACATATCATTCAACTCACTTAGAAACCACTTTTGTATAAGGATTTATAATAGTGCCTTTTCTTCTATGTGGCCTTATCCTATTCAACATGTGCAGGGCAGCTATAGTCCCATTTGTGCTGTGCTGGTGGGCATGGGTCTGGAAGCGCCAGTAAGAACAAAGTGAATGGCACTGGCCTGGCCATTCTGTCCCCCTCCTTTCCCTCTGAGTCCCTTGATTGTCCATGGGCAGTGCCTGTGTGGTCTGTTCTTTCCTGGGGGCTCTGCCTCAGCTCTGCTGCCCCTGAGGCTTTCTGGTCCCCATGGACCCCACACCTCTTTTAATTAATGGCAGTGGGTGGCACGCGGACAGAATTGTTGTAGTAGCTGGCCTCCCTAAAGACCAGGGAATATTGTGGCCTTAGTTTTCCCATCTGTTTCCCCAGGTCACTCAGTATGCTCACTATCAAGGGTTAAGAAAAAATAGGGGGTGGTGGCTATCTTCCCGGGCTGGCCGTCTGCTCCACCTGCTTCAGGAAAAGCATAGAGATGCTTTCTTCCGGGAGTGTTTGCTTCTTTTAATTGAACATGCCAAGGGCTGTGCCTTTAAATGCATTTCAATTCTGTCCTTGCGTCCTTTCAGGATGAACAACAACGATGTCCTCCTGACCATCAGTGGCAGACATTTTGGGAAGGGCTTGGTGGTCTTGTAGGAATGAAGCTGCCTCACTCACATGTAATGAGGCAAGAAAGGGGACCGTGTTTTTGTGCAGCACTAGTGCAGACCTGTGCCCTGGCCGCGGAAGTGCCTTCTCTACTTCACTGGAGCTTTCAAAGGCACGGGATAGTCAGTCACACAGCTTGATCCGCACAAATAGAAAAGGAACATTCTGCCTCCGCTGAAATGAATACCAGGGACAGAGTTTCTGCCAAACAATTATGGACCGAATATTCACTCCAGGGTGTGCAAAGTGCCAGCCACCGAGTACTACCCCCAACACCAAGAGAAAGTTTCGAAATAAGCATCAGTTCAGTGTAAAGTATTTTATAAATTCAATATTTATTTTACTTTTTTATTTACAAAAAGTAAGCTCCAAATGAACATAAAACCCAGTAAAATCATTTTGACTGTGCAGACCTGCATTGCTCATTATCTTGTAGTCACACATAACCATGTAGACAATCAATAGTCACCACAATGCTACAGTTGTGATACAGGGAAATGTGGCATTTGGCTATTTGAAGAATGTTAAATAAAGAAAATAAACCTGGGAGTTCAAAGAGTCTTAGATAATCAGTCTGATAAAAAATAACCTAACCAGCAAGTCTCTAGTTAGTAATAAAATTGTTAAAGGCCCGAACCCACTTTCGTTTGATTGATCCAGCCAAGAGTCCAATGGTACTTTGCAATCATTTTGCATTTCTAATTTTCCCTGAGGACATGGGCCACTGGCATGCTAGAAAATTTAATTAACTTGCCAAATACCAAATCTTCAGAGTAAGATTTTGGAGGGCGCCGTGATTTTCATAGGTGATTCTGACAGTGGGGGACTCATTCTGAATCTAAGTAACAGTGCATTGGGAGCAAGCCACATATCTCTGCCGATTTAAAAATCTTCACACCTTGGAAACTAAGGTAAGAAATGAAGCCAGTGAAAACATCACACATGCAAGGATTTTTTAAATAACTTGAGGGATATTATTTTACTCTTTTTGCTAGATTTTGTTATTAAAAGGCTTTTAAAGAAACACCATGTTTGTACCACCATGTCCACAAGTTATCTATCTACAGGATTGTTTTATACCAATTAACATCATGGATCAGTGTCTTTGCCTGGGACCTGCACATGTAATTTTCTTGGAAGCAGATGGCAATTACGTTGGAATAACTAAAGACAGAAATCCATTTGTTCTCATCTCTGAGTATCTTGTGTATATTTTTAAAAATTACAGGAGAAAAAGAATATTCTTTTAAAATTCAGAATCTGTAGTTTGTGAAACTACTCTCATTTTGGCATGAGCTCAGTGCTGACCTTTTCAGATCAATCATAAATAATAAATTCTCCCAAGAGAAATATTTCTAGAGGAAACGGAAAAAAGTGAACTAAAGCTACAAGTCCTGTACTGTGAACTTTAGTCTCCCGGGGCTTAGCACTCTTTTGGGGGGTGGTAATAATGCACAAGAGCACACATAAATGTATACTTTAGTTCACATAGGACATATGAAGTTATTGAATGATTTACATCTGTGGTTGGTGTAGTTTCTATTATCAATACTGTCATTACACAATTTTTTTCTTTTTTCTTTATCTTTCTTTCTTTGCGGTGCCTGCAATTGAACACAGGGGTTTGCACATGCTAAGCTAGTGATCCACCACTGGCCTACACCTTCCACCCCAAATTTTCTTGAATACATAATAATATTACATCAGACACATAGGTTGGACAGACCAATTTTGATGCCTTGCTATGATGGAACAAACACGGATTTTAAAGAGTCTTGTGCCAGTTGGAACTAAATCATATATCAATTACAGACTGCTCACTGGACAATTAAGGGAAAATATCACAAAACAGTTTTCACCATCTAAATATCTAAAAGATCGTCTTCACTTTCGTCACTCTCCACAGTCAGCTGCCTCGTCCACCACTTCTTGACCTCGGAGCCACAGGAAGCCGTGTCCGTCATGGGACTCACCTTGCATACGACAGACTTCATCGTTGTCCTCCCTCCAAACCGTAAGTTGACCGAAGACACCGAATGGCTAATTGGTTTGGGGGCTGTGGAATTAAGAAGAGTCCTGTGAGCAAGCTGGTGTCACTTCATTTTTCGAAACCATTCCTGGAAACTGTGATGTGCAATCAGTAACACTGGGTTCCCAAGCCCTAGCCCTGGATGTTAACTAAGAAACCTTTCCAGCGTTTGGCTGTTTATAATATATTTAAAAGTCATGGTCATAGACAACTAATAACAGTACTTGGAAAAGTAATGCTCCTTGCGCCTCTCACTGAGATAATTATGAAAACTAGAAAATCACTAGAAGTTCCATTTTGGATAAACAGAAGTGTCATTAGTTGGTATTAATTAGTGTATGCATATGAAGAAAAAGAAGGGACAGTGTAGTTAATGGGAAGGTCGAGGAGGTGGTTAGGAGGGCTTGCAAAGAAGGAGGTGGCTCAGGTTTCCCACAGTCCTGATCTTGGGTCCTACCTCTGTCGTAGGTACCCAGCCACAGGCAAGTTCACATCTCTGAACCCAAGTGCTCTCCATTGAAAAATGAAGAGAATGCAAATGTCCTCATTGTACTATTGTACAGATTAAAATACATTCAATGAGATGACTTAAGAAGGTGCATAGCATGACACAGGTACATTATTGGTCCCCTTAAGATGCTCTTTTGACTTCCCTTTGCCTCCTCAAACTCAGTGTGTCGCCAGTAGCAAGTCTCTTTGGTTACTGCCATTTTTTACACTGGTCTTACCTAGGCATGGACCACTGGAGGGATTTTTGACAACATAATTTTTTAAAAATCCAATGAAGTCAACACCAACGATGGAACATTGTCTCCCAGATCATCTCTCCTATCTATTCTTGTGGGACTGGGACCTCCAGCTTGGTCATGACTACAGTAATATCCTCCAGCTTATAATCTGCCTCTAGACACTGCCATAGACAATTAGCTCTCCCCAAAGCATGGATTCCAAATGTCACATCTTGCTCAGAAAACATTGCTGGCTTCTAATTGCCTACAGGAGGGAAGTGAAAGTTCTTGGTCTGTCATTATAGGTTTTTCATGTCATGGCCCCACCATCTACTCAGTCTTGTTTCCCATCAGTCCTGGATTTATTTGAACTGGGAAGCATCTAGGTCATTTGTGATCCCTGAATAGTAAACTCTCAGATGTGAAAACAGACAATATCTTTGGTGGTTACATTAATTAGGATCCACTAAACATCTCTAGTTACAAAATGTAAGTTGTGCTCTCATTGCTTTGCGGAGCACAAATGATGTAGAACACCTCCTATCAACTCATTTGGATAGTGTTGAAGTTGGGGTGCAGTTAAAAAGCATGATGAGCCCTGCTTCACCCTGACTTGGTCCTCTGTAGAGGGCACCATAGGCAGGGGACACTGGGGTGTGCAGGGCATTGCTGTCCCTTCTTCCATGCCTCTAATGCAATTATCTGGGCTTTTTGAAACCCTAAATTTCTTTAGAACAAAATTCTCTTGCTCAGTCAGTGAAGCAAGGAAAATAATACAATTATGAGGACTAAATGAGGGAACATAAGCGATGCACTTAGAATGGTGATTGGTATACAGACAGTGTTACATTAGTTTGTCATTGTTGTTGTTGTTATTATTATTACTTAGTTAAATGGCAGACTACATGAAGATGGTGACCTGCTCAGTACCTATCTCGACATACGCAAGTATATACTGAAATAAAGTAGGGGCCTGTGGCATTTTCTGAATTTTTCTGTCTGTTCATTCCTTTTCAGAACTAACAGAAACTTGGCCCACATTGCAATGTCTTGAAAGCGCAGAGACACCATTGGAAACCTCCTCCTTTCTTTCTGGATCTTGGTTATGACAGTTCACTTTGTTCACAGACCCTGCCCTCCCAGCCATGGGAGCTGAAGATTAGGGTGAGTAGAGTTACATTCAAAGAAGTTATTTGGAGGAGAATAGTTTTGGTAAGGGGATACATTTGTGACTGGCTCACTATCTGTAAATAACTGAAAAGAGACCCTGTTATAGTTCAGAACTGATCTGTGCCCCAAGGCCCTCGATTCCCACTTGGCACTACTGGGAGGAGGTGCAACCCCAAAGAGGTGGGAGTAGTAAGAGGTCTCGGGCTGCAGGGGGTGTGCCCTGGAAGGAGATTATGGGACATGGGTCTTGTCTTTCTCTTTGCTTCCTGGTGGTGGCAGATGAGCAGCTTCCTCTACCATGATATGATGCCTCTCCCAGACCCCAAAGCAATGGGATGACCAGCCATGGACTGAAAACCCCAAAGATTTGAGCCAAACTGTACTGTTCCTCTTTTAAAGTTGATTGTGTCAGGTATTGGCTTATAGCAAGAGAAAGCTAATTCAGACCTGTATTTTGAAATCCAAGACCCAACACAAAGATAGTAAAGATCTTTTAAAGACCCCAATCAGGGAAGAAATGACTGATGCACCCACCCGAGGGCAGACGCCACTGCCCAAACTTCCTCTGGGGCTTCCCAGCATCGCCTGTATCCTGCCGACTTCCCCCTCTATCTGACAGAGTGGGGCTCAAGAGCTGCTGCTGGCTGCTTGTCTGTGTAAGAGAAGAAGTAAGCAGTTATGGCCTTTTCATCTTTTAAAAAAGTATTTTAATTGACACATAACACTTGTACATATTTATGAGGCATGGTACAATCATTCAGTACATGTATACAATGTGTAATGATGAATGAGGGAAATCAGCATTTCCATCTTCTCAAACATTTACCATTTCTATGTACTGGGAACATTTAGGGTCTTCTAGTTATTTTGAAATATATTGGAGATTGTCATTGACTGTAGTTACCCTATTGTGCTATAAAATACCAGGATTTGGAACATGGATGGAACTGGAGGACACTGTATTAAATGAAAAAAGACAGATAGATACCACATGTTCTCATTCCGTTGTGAAAGCTAAAATAATTCTCTCATAGGAGAAGTTCTGGCTGTTTCTTAACACTGTCCTTCTCACTGCTCCCACTGGTCTGGAGCTTTCTTTTCTTGTATGAAAGAAAGAAACAAGGTGGGAAAACAAATGGGAAGAATAACCGGGATGCACTGTGCCCACAAGAGGGAAAGGAAACGTGAATTTGGGTAAAAAGAGTCAAGGAAAGCCACCGAGGTGTGTCTGCCTGGGGCAACAGGAGACCGCTTTGGAGGAGGCACCTCCTCTTGGGGATTCCTGGGTAGCCCCAGCCCTTCATTCCTCCACTCCTGAGGATGCTGCTGACCTTCCGTACCCAGGCAGGGACGGTGGCACTGAAGCAAGGGAGGGCAGTGGGACTGGCTGGATCTAGGGCACTGGGCCTTTGCCAGGCTGGAGGTCAGAACCTGGAGCTCCAGAAAAGCGTATCTACAGGCAGGGACCTCTGTGAGGTCCCCGGAGGATTCAGCTGATGACAGCCTAACACTGAAGACCTCCTGACGCTTCCCCTGCCTCTGCTTCACCCAGCGACTTCCTCTTCCCTAACCAATGCCTCGGCCTTCACATTGCCTCAGAATTCCCTCTTGGCTTGCCAGATATCTCTCTAGTTTTTTAAAAAGTCTAAACCAGACAGCTCGGCAATCATCACCATCCCTGCTCATTGGCCCTGTTTCACTGTGTGTTCAGACCTCACCTGGCCCTCACAGGAGGCACTGCCAGCCATCCTCAGGAGAGACCCAGGCCGGGGCCCCTGTCCATGCCTCCTCCTCCCCTCTTTGCTGCCACCCCAGTTATGTGGATTGAGTTTGGAAATGAAGATATGCTGTGTTTTAGTAACTAAAAGCTCCTCAATCCATCATCCTGAATTCCATATGCTCTTCCAATGCCCAACTAAGGAAGGAAGAGTCCTCATCGAGTGCATTACTGAGCAAAACTGAAAACCAAGTGCAAACATTTTCAGTAACACAAAGTTAGCAAGTTTATATGACTTGCTGAGGGGAAGAAAGCAGGTAGGGCAGAGCTTCATGTGACCTGTCCTCTCCGGAGGCACGTAGTATTTCCAGACTCAGATTCAGCCCTTGGATGTGATGTTAACTTTTTAGACAAAAATCCAAAGAACCCCCCTCCCTGACAAAAAAAGAAGAAAGAAAACCACAAGACAACAGATGGACAGACAACAAGTCCCGGGAGCACTACAGCATTCAGGGCACTGATGATTTTTAGGATTCATGTGTTATAGCTTGGATCTTGAATGTACCCCAAAGACTTGATATAGGAAGTGGCAGAACCCTCAGGAGGTGGGTCCTCAGTTGAGGAAGTCAGGTCTCTGGCAGATGCCCTTGAAGAGGATATTGGGAGCCTGCATCCTCTGGTCTCTCTTTCTTCCTGGCTACCCCAAGATCGGCAGCTCCCCTGGACACCCACTCCTGCTACCTCTCCACAGGCACAAAACAACAGGCCAACCACTCATGTGCTGAAATCTCCAAATAAACCTTTCTGCCCTCTGCATTGATTACCTCAGGTATTTTGTCTTGGTGTTAGAAAGCTGACTGATATCACACAAGTCAGAATCTTTTGATTCTGAATCCTGAATGACAAAGACACAATTATGATCTGGATCCACATGTTCTGACCATTTCGGTTTGTTTCAGTGAAAAAAAGTCCTCAGAGAAATATTGCTACCTTGGTTGAAATGCTTCTGAGACCAACTGTTTTAAATCACAGGACATCCCAGGGTGTAGGACTCTGGGCCCCTACCTCGGGTTGCATGTTGTGGTCCTGGCTGCTGGCATTTGTGTCCTCGCTTGGCTGGGTGGTCTCGATGCTGGGAGGGTTCAGGAAGCGGCTCAGCTCCTGCTGCTGGCTCTCCCGAAGGCTGTGGATGATGCTGCAGGACTGCTGCTGTTTCTGCAGGAAGATGCTGCCCCTTCAGGAAGGGAAAGGGGAGCCCAGCACCCCCTCCTCGGCCCACCCAAGTCCCACTCTCCTCTCCTCTCCAAACGCCTCTGGGATGGGCGGCATCTTAGGAACTTCCGAACCAGGGTCTCGAACTAGTTCCAATGGTGACTTAGACTGACACAAGAGGGCTTAGAGGTTTAGGAACTGCCTTCCCATCCCTTCTCATTTGCATAACAATTAGTTGTGCTCATTGCTATCACCTTATGTTTTATTTAAAATCACTAATTTGGGTGTTCTATTTTTCCCTTCTTATTTTATTCTCTGCTCACTAAACCCACACCCTCCCTTTCCTGCAAAGAGCAGGAGGCAGAGAGCCTTGGGTGACGGAGGGAACCTTGGTGCCTGTCTCGGTTCTGGACCCAGTAGGCTGGCCCAGTAGGCCAGTGCACTGGGCCAGTTCATCTTGGCACTTCCTGAAGCCAGGAATCCCGTTCCCTTCGAGGAGGACAGGCTGGTCCCTGGAGCTAGCCGAGTCCCCAGAGGACCAGCTGGGACAGGGCCACAGGGGGCAGTTGGTCTCATTAGAGGAGACTGGGGTATTTCTTCCCTTCAAGGACCCTCCTTCCTCCAACAGAAATGTCTATTTCTGTAGTACGACGTCTTTCTGAAGAGCAGGACAAAATAAATCTTACGCAAACATTAGGATACATTAAATGCGTAGTGATTAGTTTGATCTTTTCTATGTGTGAAGAATAAGTCAAAAACATTCATAAAAATAATTACCTAAAAAAGATACTCACTGCAACACATATATGCCCACATAGTACATGTTCATTAATTTAGAAGTTAGAGGCGCTTACAAACGTGTAGGTCAGGAAACAGCGGACAGATCATTAAAATCATTTGAGAGATGGCCTCTAGAGACCAAACATCATCGATGGATTGCAGGACTTTTAGCAGCAATTTAAAAGTAATTTTGTAAATTCAGACTCAGTAGATATTTGAGAGCATTTCATAAATGGTGATCATACATATTCTAATATCATTAAGTTGCTGTTTAAACCTTCACGTAAGATAATAAAGATGTGATTCATCAGAGCCACATTACAGACTCTGGTCAAGAGAAGGAGGCTGGGCTCGGTGCAGAGTAAGGGTTTGCAGCAGTATCTGCCAGCCTCAGTGGGTGCAGGGGCCACAGTGTAAAGGAGCCCAACTGGTGGCGATGGCTCTGGGCCGCGGTCAGGGAGCGCTTTCCCTTCGGCCCGCCTCCTCCGCGGGTGGGGACGCAAGCCACGTCCTTGCGGTTCACTCACGGCCCGGATGCGCTTCAGGCACTTCTTGAGCCACATGCGGATGGTCTGCTTGGCCACCTCTTCCTCGATGGTGTACTCCAGCTGCTCCCTGGCCAGGAGCTCCTCCAGCTGCAGGCTCTTCCGGATGTCCACGGAGCGGTAGGAGAGCATGCTACGGGGAAGCACAGCAGGGCTCAAGTGACTGCCGAGCGGTTGACGCTCAGGGGTGGCAGAGACCAGACAGGAAGTCGCTCAACCCGACCAGTGCAGCGATTTGATGTCACCCCTTACTAGTTGGGTGACTTGGGCTGGTTACACCTCTGTGTCTTGCTCCCTAGTCTGTAAAACGAAAACAATCTTGGTACCTGTCTGGCCGAGTGATGAACGAGTTAGTACTTTGTGGGACATTTATAGCAGTGAGTGCATCTAAGCGCTTGTCCAACAAAAGATCCAGACTACGCAGTGCTCTACCTTTGCAGCTGCCTAAGCGCAGACTCTGGGCCTTTCTCTGCAAACGGAAGACTGCTCCCTCCATGCTGCCTTCACAGTTATCTCCAACTGGAGATGGTTAACATGCCTGCCTATGTCCTGCAGGCCTCTCCCCCATTTCCCGCTCAGTTTGTCTCATTTATACCTCTGTATCTTCCTCACTTCTTTCGAGGCTACAAAGCCAGGGCTGAATGTTGATTCCCATTTAGCCCATGGCTCAAATGGCCCAAAAAGTAGTGAGTGAAGCTAACGCAGCTGCCAGGTCGCATCAAGTGCGAGGGCAATAAGGTGACTCACAGCACGTCAGGGTTGAGGGTCCCCAACCAAAGGAGCACACAGCCCCTTCTGGCAGTGCTGTATGGCCTGTGCAACCTCAGAGTCCCAGATTCTGTGAGCTCAGGGTCAATGCTGGAGCCCAAATTACAGCATGGAGTCTCTGGAGCTCTGGGCCATTGGCCTTCGCTTCTTTGTTAAGTTTTTGCCCACCCTAGAGGGAAAAAGCTCATTAGCTCTTCTCTTCAGCCCTCAACTCATCAAGAGTCTCATCCTTCTGAACTGTTTGTTTCATGCACTGGGCCAGAGGAATAGGAAGGGGACAAAGCCACCACTACAGGCTTTGGCTGGGTCCCTTTCTATTATGAGATGTGATCAGAATAAATGTAAATGTTTAAATTTAAGCAATATTGCAGTAAACGCCACATGACCATTAACTCCCCTCACAGTATTCCTCCTCGCGTGGAGCACACTTAGCCCATCATTCTTTCCACTTTCTGAAGCAGGTCTGGAATCCTCTTTCATGAGGGTCTTTACAAGGCGTGATCAAAATGGTGAATGCCCCTGCTTGACTCCCATCCAATGGAAAGCCAGGCTGGTAAGAGCATTACCACGTCCCCATCTACTTATTCACCAGGTGTGACACTGTGCAACCTCTGGCTCTTTTCCAAAGTCAAAATGAGCGTGAAAGGTAAACATTTTAAATTGCTTCAGGACATCAAGGCAGCCACAACGGTACAACTAAAGACGCTCATGAAAGAGGACTTTCAGAGCTGCTTCAGAAAGTGGCAAGAATGATGGGATGAGTATTTTTGAAGTAAGGAGGAGTATTCTGAGGAGGGGGGAAGGCCAATGTGTCTTTTACAGTAATACACGTTTTGCTTTGGCTTTTGAGACAGGGTCTCACTTTGTAGTTCAGGCTGGCCCTGAACTCACTATGTAGCCCGGGCTGGCCTCGAACTCATGGTGATGATTCTCCTGCCTCAGCCTGGCAAGTGCAGGTGTGCAGCACCTATAATATATTTTTAAAATTTAAATATTCTCTTTATTTTTCCAACACACCTGGTGGATGCACCTCTGTGCTCCAGAGAGGTTAAAGGTTAATTATTAATGACAACAGCGTGTCTACATGTCACACATCGAATCTAAAAATTTAGCGTTAGGAGGAAAGACTGATGTTCTGAGCGAGACGACACTCTTTGTTATCCATCTGTATTTTCCATCCCATCTTTTTCTGCTTCTTAGCATATCCACAGGAGAAGTGAATCATGGGAGGCAAAATTCATAACTTCAGAACTTTTCCCAGGTCCCTCCTGTTTTGACCTGATCTCTTTTCATCTTCTAGCCCCAAGGGTTTTTCTGTGTACCTGGATTCTTCCAAAATTGGTGACAGAATATCCACCACTTATCAGGCACTTGCCACATGATCAAAATAGCTACTGCTAGCAATAATTTCTTTCTAACATTTTTTTTTAAAAAGTTCTTTTAACTTTTTCTGTGGCATCCACCCCTCTGGCAGGGGAGCCCATGGGAGCATTTCTTAGAATAATGTTTTAAAGGCATGTCATGAAACACACATTATTACCAAGGAAATCCACTATGTTGAAACACAGTTCCAAATTAGCTTCTTTACAAAAGTGATGATATGGTAACGTAAGTGCTTCTTTATTGTTTCACTAGGTAATAACATCTAACTGAGGTCAAGTGACTTCTAAGTACTGGTGAGCATAAATGATATTTTAAGATGCCAGTCAAGCAGGCAGTTACATGATCTAAAGGTCTCTATGATTTCTGCTAGTGACAAGACATAGATATTGTTAATGCTATTGTTTGTTGCCTAACTTCACCATTAGGGAAATGTTGCATTTCTGGGAGCAATTATTAAAAATAAAAATATTCTCAGACATAGACATTTGCTCTTCAAGCCAATAAATGCACGTGATGTTGAACAACAACAAAAAAATCATTGTTTTCCTTTGCAAGTCATAGACTTACAAATTTTATTGAGGGGCTCCTGTTTAAGAAGCTATTATGAGTCAAATATTTCCCCTCAAAATAGATATAGTGGTATCCTAACTCTCAGTATCTCACGATTTGATCTTATTTGCAAAGAGGACTCAGCAGATGTCATTAGTCTGCATGGGGTCACACCAGAGCACGTGGGGCCCTGATCCAACATGACTGGTGTCCTTCTAAAAGGAGGAACTTGGCTAAAGATACACAAGGAAAACACTGTGTGTGGATCAAGACGAGCCCAGGGCGCTGCTTCTATAAGATAAATATTGCCAAGAAGTCACTAAAAGCTGGGGAGAGGCCTGTGCCCCTGCCGCCTGAAGAAACCAACAGCCCCTGAAGAAACCAACCCTGCCAACATTGTGCCCTTAGCCCTCTGGCCTCCAGAACCAAGAGAAGTCAGCCACTCAGTGGACAGCACTGTGTCACAGCAGCCCTAGGGACCACTACTACAGAGGTCTCAGAGGGAAGGAAAGGCACTGACCAAGCGCAGGCGTCACGGAGGGGCCTGGCAGAAGCTTCCAGAGGTGCCTGAGGGAGGGGATCTGATCAGCCCCACCGCTGCCACAGGCCAGGCACCCGTGAGCGGGGGCTTCGCTCTTCCAGAGGATTCCCTCACCCTAGAATGCAGAGGCCGGACCTCACTGGCGATGCTCATCAAGGGGCAGTGAGTCCTGGAGCCACTTCATGCCCGGGAGGGAGGCGTAACCCCACTTTATAGGCACGGCCATGTGGCCTTGTGGGTTCTGGACGGACTTGTTGATCACGCTCACGAGGCCTCTGAGGACCACAGCTCTGGTCTCTGGCCCGCACCCAGCTCTGTCGCCCCGGCGGTGAAACTCGCGCGTACCTCAGGACGTCGTGGAAGGTGACGTCGCCGCCGCTGTGCAGCCTCTCCATCTCGTAGCACATGTGCTTGAACAGGAGCTTGTCCTTGTCGAGGTCCACCTCCAGCCGCCCTCGCAGCAGCCGCAGCAGGAACTTCACACGGAACGTGGGGATCACGCCCTGAGGGCAGAGCACAACCCGGGTCAGACTTCCGGGGCTCCACTTGGGGGTCTCTCTTCATGCCAAAACCCAAGACCAAACAAAACTTGAAACAGGAGCTACTTCTCCAAAGACAGCAGGATTAGCACCAGGAGGGAAGAAAGTCCTTGGCTGGCCTCTTTGGACTGGGGGCGTTACCTGTCCTGGGAGCCACGAGCAGAGTTGAGTCTGCTTGGGCTGCTCCTGCCTACGGGGCACGGGACACGGGACAGGGCGCCCTGTGCAGCCGGGGAGGACAGGAAGCGCCTCTGCTTCCCCTGGAGCTGATGCAGGGGAGCGCACTCCTAGTCCATCCCGTTGACTCAGTTCCTTCTCGCACACGCTGAGCGCTCAGGAATGCGTTTCCGCAGACACGAACAGTGCACCCACGCGTCACTTGGATGCCAGAGCTTCTACATGTGTTTATAGCTGGATGTCCCCCGAGAGCCTTGCGTGCTCACAGGGGGCTTTGGGAAAGGTGACTGGATTACAGGGTTTACAGCTGACCGGCTGTTAGGGAGGGGGCAGAGGCAGGTCACCGGGGGTGGCGGCCGGGAAGGGTTTAGCTCTCTGCTTCCTGTCTGCCGTGAGGTGAGCAGCGTTTCCTCTGCTATGCCCTTCTGCCACGCCATCCTGCCTAGGAGCCAGCTGACTATGGGCTAAAACATACTCCTTTGAGTTGTGGGTGTGAGGTATTTTGTCCCAGCAATGAGGGAAGTGACGAAGACACAGGCACTGTGAGTTCCGCTTCAGTCTTCTGCATGATTAGAACAATGAAACACACGACAGCGATGTTCCCAGCTCTGCCTTCTTTCCGGGTCTAAGTAGCTCTAAAGGCCTCGATACCTTGAAGGCAGCACAGCCGACCACACCAGCCCAGCTATGTTTCTGGATACAACCGGTGACCCTGGCCTCCGGCCGGTCCCTAGCACCCCTGTGTGCCAGGAGTGTGGTCTTCCCTGTGTGTGTCTGACAAGAGCAGGGTCCTGAGGTGACAGCTGAGACAGGAGTGAGCCCAGATATGAGGGAGGAGCTGGGCCAGGTGCCTGCACACAGACCTGCCTCGGGAGAAAGTCCTGACAGAGGGCTACCAAGGAGCGAGAGGACAGAGAAGGCTGTGAGCTGCTGGGCGGCCCTTGTTCAACTTCAGGAAGCCCTGAGGCCTGCTTTGGCCCATTGATCTTCAGCGGCCATCAGTCAGTCTTTCTTTTTTTGGGGGGGGGGGGTACAGGGGATCGAACTCGGATCCTTCCACTTACAAGGCAGGCGGCGGAACCACTGAGCTAAATCCCCGGCCCCAGCCTTGCTTAAAATTGTTTCTGGAACTTACCCAGACCTTTTCACAGTTGAATTTTCCTTATTTTTCAGATGCAAAGCCAAATATCGCTCCTCTGTGAAGGCCTCATGACCATCCCGGCTGAAGCCAGGCTCCACTCCAACTCCCGTCTGCCGTTTCAGCTTTGCCAATGTGCTCAGAACCTCTTGAAATAATATAAACTGACTGTCCCTTACCTGACATGCCAGTGACCAGCATTTCAGATTTTGGATTTTTTTCCAGATATACTTACATATACATAATGAAGTGTATTGGGTGTGGAACCCAAGTCTAAACGTGAAATTCGTGTATGTTTCATATATATAGCCTGAAGGTAAATTCATACAGTATGAGTAAGGAGACTGTGGTTTTACTGCGCCTCATTACACGAGGTCAGGTGTGGGATTTTCCGCTCATGGTGTTATGTTGGAGCATTTCAGATATTTGGATTACAGATGCTCCGCTGGCACTATTACTACTACTATTATGTTACCTGTTATTCTTCATCCCCCCTCATTAGAATGGAAGCTCTTCCTGTTCACTGCTCTATAATCAGGTGCCTAGACCTGAGCGTCAGTGCCTCCCAGGATGAAGAACGGGGAAGAAGAGGGTAAGGACGAGGAGGGGAAGAAAGGGAGGAGAAAAAGGAGAGAAGCTGCTGCTGCTTTGGTTGATTCTGAAATCTTGGGTAAGCTTTGGGGTAAAATATTAACATAGTAACTCAGAAACCATTCAGACCAACTGCTTCCAGAGCCCGCTTAGATAGCTCCTCTGTGTTTGTGCTCAGGATGGCTGCTTGAGGTTGAAGTGATCGTGAAGCTGTAAATACGGTCCCTTTCTTGGCCTCAGTCCCGCCTCCCACCCTGAGCCCAAGGCTCATTCCTTCAGAGTTCCTTGGCTTCCTGTCCTTGCTGACCTCCCGGAAGTCTGAAGAGGATGCTCCTGGCTGGAAAGGACGTGGGGAGGAACTGTTCTGTCCCTTTCTCCTCCTAGCTCCTTAGGCTGAACTGTCAATGACAGCTTTCTGCAATTTGCCAGTGGCCTTTAAAAAGCAACATGCATGAGTTACCAACCACAAGACCGCTGGAACCTCTGAGATTTGTCAGTAGGTTTTTCTGGGGTGGGGCATGAAACAAAGACCTTTACCTCTCTTTTATCATCCACCATATTCCATATGATTTGAAAGTGACGAAGATCATTATAACTTAAAAGCTGGTCCTCCTCAGTGGAATAAAACAAGGAGAAATTCTCTACAATTATGGCTAAAAAAAAAAGCAGAAGAAAAATTCAGAAGTTAGGCAATTAGGCTAATCTGTCATTTTTAAAGAAAAAGTAAAACATCTATTATAAATAATGGATTTTATCACCCATATCATAAAGCCAAATTTTTAAAAGTGCTTTTAGTATGGTTTCCAAATTGGCATGTTTTACACTTGGACTGAGCTGTTTACCTAGTTCTCGCCTTTCCAAAACACAAGGGTCATGCGCACAAACACACATTCTGTGTGTGCAGACATTCGGGCCAGCTGGATCAACCCTTGGTGAAGAGTTCCAGAGCATTTTTTAAAGGTTGTATTTGGTTCTGGGTGCCCCCACAACTGGGTGAACAAAATGTATCTTTCAAAAACAAAAAAATGTGATATTTTGAGGCTATCAAGGTAGTCCTCCCTGAGATTTGTTCAATGCAATCTATGGGAAGAGCTCTTTCGAAATTAATGGTCATAATAAATAGTAAAACTCTCAAAATTGCAATCAACTGTCATTTACATGCTTTTTAAAGGTCTTTCCAACTTCTGCATCAAGAGGCAATAATTTATAATTAATGCCATGAAACACCCGCCCCCAGTAATCCAGGATAATTACTTGAAAATTGTACATAATTACCTAAGTACCTGAGTTTGAAGAGATGAAAAACCATTCAATGAACATCACTTACCTACGAGCAGATTTAGCATGATGTAGGCAATGATGACATAAAATGAACAGAAGTACATCAGTGCTCCTGCATAATTGCCACAGTCTGTTGCCCAGTATGTAAATTCATCTGGAGTGCAGAAAGGAGGCTGAACCTGGGAGATGGTGAGAGAAGAGGGAGGAGAAGGCAAGAGAAGAGAAGAATACAAAATTCCTCCGACAGCACTGTGTGAACAGATTCCTAGCCATACAGACTGTAACTTCAAAGTCATCTTGTAAAAGCCACGTACGTTGGGTGAGTCATCTATAGCAAAAATCCAAAAGAATATTTCATTTATGCTGTGTTTTTGGTGTGGCAGAATCCTAAGCTCACTGCCATTGTTAGAAGCAATTTCATGGCACTATGAAAATGAACTGGTTTACTCTGCTAGATACGCTTCCTGCTACTTCCACTAGCCCCAAGTCCTGAGTAGCCACTATGATCAAATTACAGAAAATCAAATAAAAAGGCATTTAAAATTGTTCTGATTTTACAATTTAGAAAGGTAAACTATGCATAGCAAATACATATTCAAATTGTGTAACAAGTAATCCCCATTCCTGGGGCACCATTATGGGATGTTATGGAACAGCACAAGAGTCAGGTTATTATTCTTTAGGGGCCCGTTAAAATGCCAACACCTCTAAGAAAACGTCCTGGTTTCTTTCAGGCAGAGAGTAGCTTTTTCATCTACATTCCCATAGCATTCTGCTGCTACTTTTACTTACAATTTATTCAATTCTGCCTTGGGTTATATTTGATTTGGTAATTTTGTCTGGTGCATAAAGTTGTGTAGTTCTTACTGTGTGCACGGTTTGTGCCACATGTTTGGGATAGACGGCTAAGAGAGACACAGCCCCTTTGACACTGCTGATAGCGCATGGTGCAACAGGAGGTCCACGTGGCAATTTAAATTTAAATTCATGTTAATTAACATTAAATATAAATAAACCTGATGTAAAATTCAGTTCCTCAAATGCTCAACAGCCACATCTGGCTAATGGTCCCTGAATTGGACAGCCTAGACTTGCACCACTGCAGAAATATCTATAGGACAGCATTAGTCCAGAAAGGGAGGCAGACGGAGCAGATTAATTTCAGCCAATAATTCACTGGAACTGTGGTAGATGCTACAAAAAGGAGATAGAGAGTATTGTAAGAAAATATAACCTGCAGTCTTAGCCTAGGGAAAAATACCAGAAGGAACTAATATTTAAACTGAGATTAGAAGGATGATACAGAACTATCCTGGGGGAGATAGGGTACCGGAGGAAGAGTGGGTCAGAACCCTGGACATCAGCTCCCAGAGGACACCTTGGACTTGAAAATGAGAACGTAGCCTTTGGCCCAGGACAACCAGGGGCTTGGTGAGTATCTGTTGAATGCTATAAATTGAAGAAGTAGAGCTCCCCTATTTGACCGCCACAATGATGAAAGTTGGAGGGAATGAACAATGCCATATAATGTGTATTTGTTAACTAAGACAACAGCTCAAGTGGGGTTAATGAATGTTTTCTTCTGTATATTATTACATTGTAATGAAAAATTGCAGTTCATAGACTAAAAGGTCAGGATATATATTTTGTGTACAAGATCTTGATGCTAACAAGGATGATACCACCATATTGCATTGCCAGGTAGCTTCATGCTGATTCTAAGTTGAGGCATTGATAGTACTGAGGGGATATTTACCATACAGTCATGCATAATCTTGTTCCAGTCTTCACCTGTGACAATTCGGAAGAGTACAGTAATAGCTTTGCCAGCTGAAGAAAAATTTGCATGCCTAATTTAAGAAAAAAAAAAACCAGAATGTGAATAGTATGGTTTGTCGTCATCACTCAGATAGGTAGATTTTGCAGCTGTTTCGGTTGCTACACTACCATTTCCAAAAGTTATGTTCTCTTATTTGTTTGTCTTCAAGTATGGCTATCTGAATAAGTTGCTTCTAGCTGGACCACCAACTGATTACCATTCATCTTGAATGGCTGAGTGAGCAATCTCTGACAACTAAGTGTGATTCATTCATTCACTTGGACTAAGCTATAAAAGAGGAGCCTCCATGTATCAAGTGACAAGTACTTTCTTCAACATGGGACATTTTTCTGTTTGTTTCTTTGTTGTATCAGGACATTTTTTAAAAAATGAGATGTTCCCATAAAAATTAAGACAATCTTTGAAACATACTTTCTGTACCTTAACATCATTTTGATGTTAAACTAACTTTTTTTGATGTTAACTAACTTTCCGTATTTTGCTGAAAAGAAAGCCATTTCAAAATTGCTTTATTCAGAAAAAGTACAGCATTTGGGGGGGCAATAAATGGGTAGGAAAAGTGATGGAATTAGGAGTCATTATTCCTAAGAGTCAATCGAATTATGGATTCTTTTTGTTTTCTTTATTTCTGAATTTTCTAAAAGTTTCCAAAGTAAACAGGCATAACCTTTTCAATTGGAAGAATATCATTTAAAATTTAGGTATTTTATTTTATTTTGATTTCCAAATGATTGCTTCCTTTCTCCTCTTCCCTGGTGTTTAACAAACAAAAAAATCTCTTAAGTCTCTTCCATGATTTTATTATTAAAATGTTTGTCGGTAAGTGAGGAGAAAGATAAATATACACCAACCTGTTAATGTTCTCTCCATACTTCACAGTACCAAATAGAACAACACCAGCAAAAGCGTAGCAGAGTAGCAAGAGGAACATCCCTACTATGATGAAGAAGCTTTTGTACATGCTGACGACCACGGTGAGGAGGAGCATCTTCAGCGTTACCTGGAGTCCAGGAGGGTGTGGTATTCGGGGGAGACAGAGAGGGGAGAGCATAAGCCAGGTGCCATGCCACGGAAGGTCTGGTAGTGAATACTATTTAAGCAGGTTGGCCCTAGACTGACTCTCAAGAATTTATCACTTAAAAGTTGGTTTCTGCTAGGTATTAAATTACATTATCTTAAAACCATCAGGCGTTGAGAAATTCTATTCATACTTTGAACTGTACGCCAAGTTTTTAGCTTCCCATTTTCTCTTCTATTGTTCCCAGTTCTCCACAAAGGGGTACATATTTTGGATTTATGGCAAATAGACTCAATTTACTTTCACAAAAACCAAACCTAAATAATGGCACAGTGCTAAATAACCATAAAATATTAAATATATTGACTATGTGGATTTATGATATATATATATATAGACTATGTGGATTTATGATATATATATATGAAAGAATATTAGTAACAATAAAGAAATAATGTCCCTAAAAAACAAAAACTGTAGGTAAAATGTATGCATGAACATTAACAAAGAAGATATACCAATCTAAAATTATGTACCATAATTGTTCATTAAATATTATTTTTCTTTGCACTAAAGTTACCTTTATTAAATATAAAAACAATACAAATAAAGGCACATCTGGTATGATCATTAGTTTTTATTTTCATGGCCAATATGTTATCTTTGATTGATAATTGTGTTTACCTTGCAAATATGAAGAACAAATTAAGCAATATAAATAGTAGGAATCATATCACAAGATAATTAAACTAGTAATTTGCTTTAATATTTAATATTTTTAATCTTGACTTTATGTCACTTGTCTCCTTGTTTCCTATTTCTATCTTTTATTTTGCTCTTTATTTATACTTTGGGTTTCTCACGCAAGAGAAATCATGTGATTTATTTCACTTAACATTACTGGTCTCCAGGTGCATCTGTCATTTAATAATCTGCGGGCTACAGCTACACACACTCAGGCCAGCTGAAGTCTGCTGGCCACTGCACGTTCTTCAGCGCACAGGTGACCTCCGATAGGATTCTTCACTGCCTACTCACGTGCTTTCCGCAGATGGAGAAAAAGCGAAAGACGATCACACACGCGCCCATCATGTAGGTGTACGCGTTCTGCAAGTTACACAGAAGACAGCCTCTCATCATTTGCACAAAAGATCTCGTTACAGTTCTATTTTACATTTCAAGTCTTCTGTGAAGCCTTTTGAATAATTAGCTTAATAAAATATGAAAATTCTTTATAAGAAATTTATCTTTAAAGCAAAGGTGCTGAAAAGGTCACTGCCAAAACTCATGAATAAATATTAGCTATAAAATCAAATCTCAAATGAAACTTTGGGTTCTGTTTTGATTAACTGAATTCTGCATTTCAGAATTTATTTTACATAAAGCAGTGACTAGCTCCTTTGAGGACAGCGTGTGAAAACCACAGGATAATTGTGTGGCATGAGGAAGTGAGACAGAAAAAACAGGAATCCGGGCCAAGGGGAAGGGCTGGTGTCAGAGAAGGTTGGTGAAGGCAGACTCCTCTCTGAAGACCAGCGACATGTCCATTCTTCCACGCTGACTTCAGAAAACTTCCCTCTGCTCAGGAACACCTCCAGGTCTTTCTTCAAGTGTGTGATTAAAGCAAAAGATGACTGCGCTGTATGACTAAGAAGGCTTCCTCCAAGAAACAAAGATCTCATCGGCTACAACTGCAATAACAACTTTGACATTCAGCTGATGCCAAAGCACGACTATTCTCCCAGCCAAATGACAACAGTCACAGATGGGCGCCTGGGAAGGGGGTCCTGTGAGATCTTTGGGGAAACACAAGTGAAGGAATGTGTGCACATAGCATCTTTGGAAGGAGTTCAGGCTGCACCTTCCTTCCCAGTGTTCCCAGCAGTTCGCCACAAAATATGACGGAGAATGAGCACTCTTCCAACACCAGAGGTTCTTGGGAAGAACAGATGCAGTCAAGCAGGATAGGCAAGTTGGCTTTTGGGGCTCAGGTTTTCCTATCTGGAGGTATCTGGGGTTAGGAAGCCTACTTTATTCTTCTGCTTAGATTGACTAGCTTTTAGCTAAATATTTGTCAGGGAAAGAAAAGCATGGACTTTGCTGCCTCTTTTTCTTAGGTTAGCTCAGGATCTACTGTGGACACCTCCTCTTGTGTTCCGATGGTGATCTGATGAGCTTTCACTGGGACCACAAGGTCCCGAGCAGACTCACATTAGCATAATTATCACTAATGTGTGAGGATGCAGGGATTATCTACTTAGTTTTGCAGGGTGTAAGGGTTACATGAGCAGTGACTGTTTTCGTTTTGTTCATTTCATCCTCCTCAGTCCTAGCACAGTGACATACACAACTTTGTCCTCAAAACTGTTCTTCAAAAAAATAAGTGCAGTTGACTGAAAGCTCAAATGGCCTCTGATGCTGACAACAACCACTGGTTTAAGACAGACAATGTGTCATGTGCATGGCAATTTTATACTAAAGCAAGCTCTTTTTGATGGTTTAAATGGATTCTGTATGTTATGGAACTTTATGCATCTAATATGAAAGAGGATGGGAGAATGGGGAAGACCAATGATGGTACTTTTGGTGGGGATCAAAGAAGACTAATAAAAACAAAGGTATTTTTAATAATGCCTATGGGTTGACATAATCGTTAGAGTTTGAAGGAGCTTTACACACATGATTTCATGTGAGCCCTAGAATGACTATATGGAATAGATGGATTATGAAGTTATGTTTAATAAAAGGTTACCAAAGAGAAACAAATTGATCATGGCTGGACAAAGGTGGATCTGAGACTAGGACCCAGGTCTCCAAGGGCTGTTATATACAACACACAACCCACCAGCCACAACTGGCTTCTGCACGCTGGAAATGTAGCCGATTTAAATGAGGATGTGCTGTAAATGTAAAATCCACAAAGATTTCATACCAAAAGAAAAACATTAATGAATAGTTTTATATAGCTTCCATGTTAAGTAAGAGTATGTTGGATATGGGTAGGTTAAAAAGTATATTATTAAAGTATTATCATTTATTTCTTTTTAAATTTCTCCTAGAAGATTTAAATGCTCTCTGTGGCCAGATTTTGTTTCTCTTGAACACCACCACTCTAGATAACAGTTAAGTGCATCCATTGTTGCAGATTTGGAATTGGACTTCAGACTAGAAAGGGAGATAAAGGAATGTTAGGAAAAACAGAATTCAGATACAGAGATGGGAATGCTGTGCTTCAGAGAAAGGGCAGCTAAATGTCTGGGAGAGAATAAGGCTGTGGAAGTAACCATGAATTGCAGGATAAAATACTGGTTATCATGGAGCAGGAAGGATGCTACATTCCAGCTCAGAAAGCAGGGTCTGAGCCTTCTGACACCAGCTTGTATGAGTTAGATGGGCTTCCTAATCTCTGTTTCAGTTTTCTGAGCTCACTCTTTTAACCTTTGGTAAAATGAAAGCTTAAATGAGGAGATCATGAAGGTTCTTCTTTCTGGTTTACACACTCTATGAGTCTGAAAAGTCAGGGTTCACCTACGTGAAGAGTGTGTGTGTGTGTGTATCTGCATATGTGTGTGCATGTGCACACCAATACATGTGCAAGGGTAGCAGAGGGCTGGCCTTGATCCCAGCTGGGCTTTACGGAGGTTAATCTAACAGGGGACAGTGGCTGACATGGAGTGAAATGAAGCTGGTTGTAGAGCTGGGGTAAGCTGAACTGAAATTCCCAACTGAAATGGCGGCTCACTGTGCGCTTACCAAGAGAGCGAAGTGAAGCACCACCCACACGACACCCAGGGACGTCACCAGGAGATCATATCGATTCCTTCTGCTTTGCCAGAAGCCAGCCGGCGACATTGCTATGATCTTCATTGTAACCTGGAGAAAAATAATGGTGAGACTACATAGGGTGTTCAGCCTATATCAGCATATATTTAAATCTATTAATTTAAGACATACTATGTTTTTAAAGGATGTAGAAAATGGAAAGAGAAGTTAATTGCCAGATTATATGATTTTATTTTTAAAGCTAAGTAGGTGACACATCTGTATTCACCACACTCTTTTCTGGTGTTTTATGACTAGCTCTGCTAGCAGGACATTTTTCTCTCTCAAGTAAAAGGCCATAGATTTTCTAAAACATCAGCCACTATAGGGTGAAATGAGAATCTGCTTGTATTTCAAAGATAAATACACTGTAAAGTGATATTATACAGACCACATATTAAAATAATCTTGGCTGGGCCAACTGGGCTTTGCCATCACACTCTAATTTAAGTCCCTGAGTTACAGTGGCCTGTGCAGTTTGCCGTAAATAGTCAAACTCATACAACTAGACCAATGTCCAGACATTACCATCCACAGCATCACTTCTGTGGCTAGAAAAATTGGGACCATAAAGTGAAGTCTTTATTCAAGTTAAGCAGTACAGCCTAAAAAGGAAATATCCGAAGAGCATGCTCTCTGCTCCCTGCCCAGCCCCAAGGCTCCAAAGGCAATGTAAGCCAGAGCTGAAAGGAAGTGCCATTAAAGGGGGACACTGGTGTACTTTGAAATCGTGCATGGCTCCCCCCAGGGCTCCCAACTTGTCACTGTACCTCTAGAACAAAGATGAAGGTGAAAACAACTGACATCGTCGCCAACGGGACAGTCACGGGGTCCTCGACGTCCCACTGGAACAGGAATAACACGCGGTCATTGGTCATTGCCAGTCCCCTGGGGACACACAGAATTCTAATTTTTGTACTAAAGGATACAGACTGCAAATAGCCAAGGCAGCTTGTGATAGTCTTGGATGTAACAGAAACTACAAAGACACCTCCATTTTATTTTCCAGCAGATTAAGTGTTTCTGTTTTCATGTTTATGTCTTTGACCTATTTTGATTTTATTTTAGTACACGGTGAGAGATTCGAGTCTAAATTCAGTCTTCTGCATGTGTGTAACCAGTTTTCCCAGCACCATTTATTAAAGAGGTTGTCTTTTTTTCCCAGCATATGTTTTTGGCTCTTTTGTCAAAGATTAGATGGCTTAAGGTGCCTGGGGTTTTGCAAATGGGGAGGGGATCCAGAGGCACAGGGAGGGGAGAGGGAGGGGAGAGGAGAGGAAATAAAGAGAATGAAGCCATATTAAGTACATGTACCAGTCCCCCAAGTAAACATTATGTACTGCAGTACCGGTCCCCTAAGATGAATGTAAACATTATGTACTGCAAACATGTCCTACTAATTTTTTTTTTAAAGTCCACCCCCAGAGTCTCAGAGTGAAAGGAGTGGAAGTACCTTAACAGACAGCAACACAGACTGGGCCAGAACAAGTAATGCAATGGTCCTCTTAAAGAACGGGTGCTGAGTTATGTCATACATTTTAGCTCTAAAACCGTCATTATCTGGAAAAGAAAGGTTTAGGCAAGGGCACTTTAGGCATGGCTCACATTTACCTCCTTGTCTTTTGTTTTCTTTAATGCTCATCTTAAAACCCATTGCCCTGCCCCCACCCCAGTTCAATCTATTATGAAGTATTTTGCAGGGATGGCTGGCTCTGGGTATTTAAAATGACAGTGAAGGACGCTGTCCGTGTTGGAAGGAGAAGCACATCATTCAATTTCTGTCAGTTTAGTAAAAGGCAAGCACAAATATACTTTATTTAAAAATCCATTGTTTTCATTAAGGCTTATTCTGAGGGCACTGAAGCACTGTTGTTAGGTGGCTGATTTTAATAGCCTTATGGAAAGATCTGGAGTTTGGAGCCTGTGTCTGAATTAACTTATGCACAACCTCCTGGTGGCCTCACAATTATTATTTTAATTTAAATGTGAGACTCCTGGGGAATCGTGAAGACCAGTGCCCAGCGTGAATAAAATCAGAGCATCTTTGATACCAGGACGAGGTGGGAGATGAAGGGGCTGTGCGATCTTCAGTCTGCTCTTGAGATCTTCCCATCGTCTCTGATCTACGGTCAGCAGAGCCGTCCCCTTGACAAACAAAGAAAGCAGCCAAAGGAAAAGGAAAAGACATTGCACTTGGAATGGCATTACAAACAGGGCCGGCAAGGGGGCTTGGCATAAAGATATGCCTCAGACATGGTGGGTGCTAGGGAAACACGCTCAGAACTCTACCAGTCATGGGAGGGGTGTCCCAACTGCTGGTCACGTGCTTCAGAGGAGTCCACAGCCTTCAGCTTTTATCTGGACGGTGTGCAATGTCCAGGTTTGGGGAAATTTCCAGAAGGTTTTCTACATGAGTCCATTTTCAGAAAGGGATCCTAACTGGTCACGTTTAACTTCTTTTCATTTCACTGGAGCAAAATTACAGCTTGTCAATGGTGCTGTTTCTACTTAAGGGTGTTTTGTCTGCTTTAAAAAAATTCTAATATATGCATTGTAAAATTATTTTTAAGAGGTACAAAGCCATAGAATTTGCCTCTTTAGAAGTTAATGCTGTGATAACTTGCTAAATCAGATATTTAACAGGGATCAGATCTTCTGTGTTATGTAATTGGATACTCGATTGAAATGCACATAAATTATACTGTACTGCATTGAACTGGATTATATTTTATTATATTATAAAGGCAAAAGTATAATTTAAGAATCTGGGGAAAAGTTTACCTCACCTTCACCTTCCCTTTCCTTCTTCAAGGTAACTACTGATGTTCCAGGGTGGACCCTCCTTGGTTTTAATAATTTTGTGCTTGTCGAAGCATAGGCACACATGAATGTATTTGTTTTGAGTTTTTAAATCGATATATCTGGTATACAATATATGCTTATTATGCAGTTTGTATCTTCATTGGACAGTATGTTGCCCATACATCTAGATCCCTAGATCTAATCTGTTCATTTTAACTGCTCGCATAGTGGTCCACAGTGCAAATATATCAGAGGCTATTCCTTGTAGGCTTATGGAAGATAAACAATAATTGACACCCAGATGTTATCTCTCAGTGAAAATCTATCAGGGTCCCCTCTAGGGACCCCACTAGGGACTAGGGGAAGAACTGCTGAAATCTAGAAATTTAAGTGTTTACCACATTTAAGCATTTACCAAATGTTGCCAAGTCGCTGTCCGAAAAGCAATGACCAAAAAAAGTCCCACCATTCCCTATATTCATGCCAATACATGTCATCTTTAGACCTTTTAAAATGGTCATTCTGATGAGTATAAAACGTATCTAATTTAGTATAAGTACTACTGAGATGAAGCATATTTTATGTATATGAATGGTGATTCTTGTATATGTGAATTGCCCATTCATATTCTTCTTGTATTTTGATATTTTTAATATTTGGTAGCAATATCATGGGTCCTATGTAATCCATACATATTCTTTATATATTGTGGAACTTTTGTCAGTTATGTGGGCTGTAAATACAGTATTTTCTCTTTATCTTAGCTCATATTTTTATTTTAGAGTGCCTCTTGTCTTGCAGAAATTTCACATCATCATGTGATCTAATTTATCATTTTTTTCTTTATAAATCTTACTTTGTGTCTAATGTCAACAAATACACACTTACTCCAGGGTAAAAAAATAAGTGCTTACATGGTTTAAAATGGCTGAAATTTTGCATTTCATGGAGAGTCCTCACCTGAAATGACTTTTGAGGGTGTCATGAGGTGGAGAGCTCAGCTCAGCCTTTTCTACGGAGACATCTGGGGTCACCAGCCCTGGCTGCTGGCCTCACCCTGGGCACCGATTGGCTGTGTGTTCTCTGTCCCATGGACACATGGCCCCGGGGCTTTCTGCTCTCTTCTGTAACTCTCACTTTCTCCCACTTCACCAACACCAGCACTATTTTAATTATTATGCCTTGTGTATTTTCCTTTTCTGTATCTTTGTTCTTGCCCAACCTTACTGGAAGCTTTTGACTTAATTTTAAGAAATCAGCTTCTTTTATTCTTCCTCCTTATAAAAATTATACAAGTTCTTCATTTTCTTTTCTTTTCTTTTTTTTTTTTTTTGGTACCAGGGATCAAACTTGGGTCCTTGCACTTGCAAGGCAGGCGGTGGAATCACTGAGTTAAATTCCCAGCCCTTGTTCTTCATTTTCTTAATAATTTTTGCTCTAATATTTGTAATTTTCTTCCGCCTTTCTTCACTTTTACTTTGTTGTTTTCATTATAATTTGTTGATTTGGATATGTGACCTATTAATATTTAGCCTTTGATTTTTCTCAAACATATACACTTAAAGTGATATGTCTCTAATTACTGGTTTATCTAAGTCTTGTGAGATTTTATATATATGATATTTAGAATGATGTTTTTCCTAAATGCTCTGTGGTGTTCTGTTATTTCTTCTTTAGCTCATAAATTATTTAGGATATTGTGATAACATTTCTGAATTAATGAGGAATTTTTCCCATCACTTTCTTTTTAGCACATTATCACTCTTCCATAGTTTCTGTTTTATGGGCTCCTGCAGGATACATTTTTGTACTTAAAATAATGCATATTCCCAAACTGTTAGAATCATTTTCATTTCCATCAGATGAAATTCTTTATTGTGTCAGATCTCATATTTTCTTTATTTTTGTCTTGTATATCAGTTTCTTAGAGGATCAATATATTTCACTATGATTTTGAATTTGCTAGTTTCTTTTATAAGTGGGTTAACTTTTGCTGTGTACAGTTTGAGATGCAAAAGTTCTATATATTTCTGGTGATCAGCTTCTTTTGTCATTTTTAATTACACCACTTATTCTTAATAATAGTATCGGTTTTAAGTTATTTTTTCTTTACATTAGTATTGTAAAACCACTTACTAACTGCAAACAAATACTTATTCTCCACAACTTTAAACCATAATATTATTCCTTTGTTATACAAAACAAGGAGAAGTGAACTCTAAATAATAAAAACAAAAGAAAAATGAACATGAAAGTATCATCTGATAGTTAATATATAAAAAGTTTATTATTATCATCAAATTAAGTCTATTAAATACATCCTCTCATGGTAAGGAGATCAGTGGGAAAAGACCCCTATTGCTGGCATAGACATGGAGCTTTGTAAAGAGGCTTCTATTTTGTAAGGGAGACCTATTTTTGTGCAGTCCTGAATTTTGAAAACCTTGCTTCCAAAGTTTATTTTCTTTCCCATCCCTCTATCCCTCTATTGTCTATCTGGAAATCTACTTCTAAATCCTTCGCCATGACCATTAGGCTGTGTGCTCCGGAAGGGCATAAATCTCTTGTGGTCCAGTTCACCCTGTTAGGTCCTCAGTGCTAGCAGCAGTGTTGTCACTAAGCATGTGTTCAAATAAATCTGTCAATGACTGAATACTAAAGGAATGAATGCCACTGTATAGCTGCTTATGTGTTGTCTTCTCAAAAACTTGCAGAAAAGTTCTTTTTCTAAAAATGTCACACGGTTTAGAAATGTATATCTCAACTGTCTAATCTGGTTTGTAATGTCTGGTAAAATGACTTCTAATTGTCCCCTTTCTCAGGGCCCATTTGGTAGATACCAGCCTTCCCCAACAGGTGGGCCCCTCTTCCTCTTTCAGAATAGGAATACAATGGTCTCCCTTAGTAATTCAGCTTTCTCTACTTTGAAGACTAGCAATTAACTACACACTTGTGTCCAGTTATTGGACATCTTATGTTGTTCCATTTCTGTGAGCTGCCACAGATCCTGACCCTCCTGGAATCAGGAGTCTGCTCAGGGTCCCTGCATGGAGCCCTGAGCCAGCAGGACCTACACTGTGCTGACAGTGGACTGATTAGCTTCTTCTCTGGCTCTGGAATTCCCAGAGTCTGCTCTACCACATGGCTGAAAGGCATCTGAAAAGACCCATCTTCCTCTTTCTGCTTGGTATGAAACTGAGGGCTCAGAGAAACTCATTTGTGAGTGTGTTAAGGAGTAAAATAGAGGGGCTGGGCCAGGCAATCACTATGGTTCTTTCTAAGATTCCATGTTTCTGTGGGTAGGAGTAATGTTGGGGCCCCAAGGGGGGATTTTTAAATTGCACCCTTTGAAAGCCTGCATGAAGTGATGTACTCATTAGGCACACATCAAAGATGGCAATTGACTGAGTGACTGGTACCACACACATTGAGCCCGGGGACAGTGAATGATACAGTGCCACGTGCGGCTACCAGCCAAAGAGCTCTGATGTGAGCACACGGGAATCAGCCCCAGCCATGAATAACATGGAACAGCACGGAGCTTGGCAGGCAAATCTAGCTTCGCAGTAGAGGTTCTTATACTTTTGGATTCGAAGAAACACAGACTTTACAGTAATTGGCACTAATTCTGACCCTAATATTTTGTTCCTTATGAGTCCTAGACAAGCTATTGTTTTCGTCTTCTGTGCATTTAAAGCTGTGAGAATGAATAGTAGCATGTGTAAAATCTTAGTACATCATAAGCGCTCAAAAATGTGTGCACTCCAGTTATTACGATTCCAAACCACCTTTCCCTAGCTCAGCTATCAACTGTACCCAGGACGAGGGGCACTCCGAGGAGGCCAAACAGAATGCTCCTCCCTAAACTCTCCCTTTGATAAGAAGATACACTCCTGCCCTCTGATTGTGAGTCTTGCAGTGATATTAGAGCTGTCACAAACTCAACATGCTTCTTGAGTTTGTGAAGTATGCAAAGTTTATATGAAATTAGAAAATCTTTATATTCTATGAATTAGGATTGAAAAATTTGCATGGCACCTCCCTACCCCATCTAAATTCCGAGTTTACCTACTGAGTTACAAAGGAGCATGCAATTTTCATTTTGTGAAAGTAATATTACCCGCAATCAGCACATCACTTTCAGCTATTGTATTTTAATAACTTGCTGAACATCCTTTCAATCTGAACAATAGGAGATGCACTTCTCAGTTGTCGGTGAATTAATAACACTGTTACCAAAAGGGTAAATTCAGCCAGAGAATTGTACTCCTGAATAATGTATCCGAAAGGCAGCACCGAGGTAGTGTGTAAGATAGTTACATGGATTACTTACACGGGGCATGTTATCGGTCAGTGCGACTTCGTGCTGGGTATGGGAAAAAAATTGCTCAAAGTGAGGGGCTAGAAAAGAATAAAACCTATGCTATTTAAACCAAGAATTCTTACCTTGTTTTCATTGAAATTAGCAATAACCACTCCAACAAAAAGGGTCAGTCCAATCATGCAACCCAGGAATACAAACACATGAATGTAGATTCCGTGGATCTGCATAAAGGAAAAGTTTAGTTATTCATCGAAGGAAATGAAAGCTGCTCTGGAAGCATTCAGACTTCCTGTGCTTGCTTACTTACCGGCCCCACACGATGAATAATAACGTCCCTCACTTCTACCCAGCCTTTCAGGGAGAGAACTTCAAACAACGCCAGCATAGCATTTCCCACATTGTCGAAATTAAAATTCCGAGGATTTGCCCTGCAATTCAGAAAGCGGGATGTGCTGTGAAATTCCAGTGCAAAACACCCTGGGCCAGCTACCTGTGGCTCTTCCCAAGCCTGGGCGCCGTGCAGCTGCAGCTTTGGGAAGGTGGGGCCCATGGCATCTGTTTGCTGAGTCTCGACAGTGGATTAGAGTTAGGATTTATTATTGTGTTCATTAGATGATGGTGGATAATGGTGCGTGTTTCCAATTCAAAGCAAAAGGCTTAGCAATTCCAGGTCCAGTGTCTGAGGCACTGTGACTCTTCTGCCTGGTCCTGACAACACCGACAGTTGATTTCTCATTCCTAAGACACATGGGCCCATTATTATTTCTCTTCTTTGGGGGAAAGAGATGTCTCATTCCTTGCTTTCCTGATGCATTTATACTTTTTTCTTTCCAGTTAAAGAAGTAATCCTTTCTACTATGCTGCTTCTTCTTTAATAGTTATGGGTCTTGGCTAGCTGTTTTTGTCCTTGTTAGAATTCAGTGCTTTTGTCCTTATTTGAGGTTCTTTTAAATAAATAAAAGATTTAGAGAACCACACACCAGAAAAGAAGGACTATCACGACTCTTCTGAAATTTAATGAAGAACTGAGCTCTTGACTGTTGAGTGGAGTAGGTCCATGGAACGCTATCTAAATTATATTTTAATCATTTTTTTTCTTCCTAGCTCATCCATCAAAATGTAACCCTCAAGAAAGGAAACACTCTGGAGTGTTCAGTGTTTTTCTAGTTCAGTGTTTTCCCACCATCTTTTATATTTTTAAAACTACAGAGGCAATCATGAGCTGTACCTTTATAAGTTTTTTAAAAATGCTAAATAGATGGGGATCTAATTAGAAAACATAAAACTGAAATTGACTTGGTCCTAAAGGCCCAAGGCTGATTGGCTGAGGTGTTTTCTATACAGTGCATAAGATCTGCCTGGCAAAAAGAGTAGAACTGGAAATTCCTATTTTAGAATTCTGTTTTTTTTTTTTTTTTTTTTGGTATGAAAGTACAAATACATTCTTTTGGATTTTTCCAAGAACTTTTCTTTGGGAGGGTTTCAAATAAATTTCATATCTTCTGTAGTAGACAGAAATTATAAGCCTTCTTCAGATGCTGCAGTTTGCTTGAATAAGGTCTTTTTAAAACCTTGAGAGCTAGTTCTCAGTTCTGATCTTGAACTTTCTTATTCATGCTTTTTCTTTTCGTAAAAGTGCTTTTTCAGCTAAATTTGCAGCAACTTAAACTACTTTCACATTTCACATCCTTTAGAAGTTAGAATATGTTAAAATATACTATTAAACTGAGACAAAAAAAATGCAGTATCATAAACTTAAATTGTTGAAAGTAAGACTTTTTGCAGTGTTAATGAGATATGTATTTATATTTTGTTCATGGTAGCAGAATTGGAAAATTTGAGATTTTATCTACCACTACAGAGGATTTCCACAAATCTCCAACATAATCCATTATTGTTGTTTCATATGCTGCACTTCCTTAAATTGGAAGGCTGCTTAAATATCATATTTTCTGGTTAATTTTTAGGAGATTATAATTATTTTCTATCTAATTCAGGAAACTAAGCCATTGGTTTCAACCTTATGATTTCATCAGTATGTTATCATCCTAATGAAAGCGCTCCAGGACCCCCAAGATCACAAAACGAGCCCCTCCTCTGGGGGAGTCAGGGGTCCATGCAGGATGTGACCTAGCTTCTGCCTTGAATGTGGAAACACAGGGAGCAACATTGTCCAGAATGGCATGCTGTATCTGACATATTTCAGTCAGATGTCTAGCCTACAGAAATCAGAAACTTTAAAAACATTTTTATGGTACTCTGCACTGAACTACATCTCCAAACCCCTCTTAAAAGTTTTAAAATTTTGAGACAGGGTCTCACTAAGTCACCCAGGCTGGCTTTGAGTTTGCCATTCCCTTGCCTCAGCCTCTGAGAGTGCTGGGATTATAGACATGCCTCACCACCTCTGGTGAAGCATCAAAACAAAATTCTATTTTTGAGACAGGTCTCTCTATGTAGCCTTGAACTCGCTATGTAGCCCAGACTGGCCTCACAATTGTGGCTTCAGCCTCCCAAGTGCTGGGATTATAGGCCACCATGCCTGGATGAATCGGAAACATTCTGCACTTCCTAGAATGCATCAACGTTCCTTCTTCCTTGAGAGTTGGAAATAGAGCTTTTTCAACTTGCAACACCTTAGCTCTCCTCCTGGCCCTTCCTCCCTATCTGCTTGGCCCTTCTTCCTCTCACTTGTTTAATTCCTGTTGGCTGTCCTTTGACAGTTAGCACTGTGTCTCTTCTGATTCTTCTGCCAGGTTTTATTGTGTTGTGGACTCAGGGCTTCTCCTGTGTGCACCACTATTGTGCAAGAAACTAGAAGCAGATCATCTACAAAACTCAAGAGCCTGTCTTGGAATCCTTCCCCTGCACAGGTTCCATCTCAGACCCTGGCATGCCCAAATTATTTGAACCTTAAACCCTGGATCTCCCTTGGCCCAGAACTTCTTATAGTGTAATTTAAAATTACCTGGTGATGAACTTCAGGAAAGCTAGAGGTGAATTTAGGGGTTTTGATAGAGCATCAGAACTCTTAGAATATTACATGAAATTACTTGTAATTCCACTTTCTTTTCTTCATTAGACCTCAATCATGTAAGGAACAAAGGCTGTCCTGTATCTGTGGCAGAATCAGTGATAACCATAACACCTGGTGGATTGTAAGCACTCAATAAATATACTTACAATAAAACTGGATACTTTGTTTTTTCTCTCGTGTCATTTTCCTTTAACCCAGACCTCTGGTTAAAACACACAATAAAGAATATATTGTGTGTTTAATGCTTTTTACCAAGGTGATTTTTATTTTATCAAATCTGAGTGATTTAGAAGGAAATGAATGTATTCATTTGAAGAGAGAATATAGAAACTAGATTGTCTCCTGAGTTAGTGCATATTTACATCCTAATTTTAACTACTGATGCTTTCCTCTTGATATTCTTAGATATAAGTTACTTTCTTAAACCATAATTTAGGCAACATAAAATTATAAAGTCTTCAGCTTCCAACTCTTGATTAAAGTACTGAAGAAGAAAAATGTAAAAATTGTCACAGTTACAATTGACATGTATGAGACTGAGGATTTTTATTTCACTACAACCAACCCAAGGCACAGTATCATGGACAAATGCACAAAAGTAAATATGATGATGTCCAAGGGATGCCTCTCTATTTGCTCATGCTTTTAAAATGTCATTGAACTTGAAACCCCTAGTGATAACTTACATGAAGCATTGCATGTCAACTAAACTTGATCCTTAAAATCACGTGACAGGTTTTATGGGACACGTTGAATGCCACAGGGTACAATCTGGGACAGGTTTGCTTTCTCTAAACATTGCCTTCCAGTGAGTTCCAGTTCTCTTGATATCTTGGGATGCCCCAAAGCTTTCTGGTCACTTAGATCAAAGTCCTCCTCTTAGGGGTATGGTTTTCAAATACAAAGCAACCAACTAAGAATCCACATCCCAAGCACTTCCTTTACTGAGTTATCACACTCTAGGCCCGTGATGGGAAACCTTTTAGAGCTTTCAATGGTAACAAACAGCCGGCTGCCGCACAGGTGCCATCTTTCCACCACTGCACTGGGCTACTACACACCTGTTCTAATCCCCAGGGCCAGCCGCCTGACCACTAGGGATGGCCACTCTGTCCCAGAGCCACTACAGAATCCTAAACTGGATCACCCTGCCTTCCTGTTCCTTTCCAGGAAATCTACAAAACAGGCTTTTCCCGCAATTCTCCCCTTTCCTCTGTGATCCCCCAGGGTGTGGGGAACTCTTGGAACTGTGAGCAACAGAGCACCTTTCCCTTGGCAACTGTTGCCTGAGCTGTTGGTCTCACTGTACCTCAAATTTTCTCTTAAGACACTGCAGTATACAACAAGACTGCCCCCTGCACATTCCCACTGTGAGTGGGCAGTCTCTGGGTGAATCTCCCCTCTTACTCCTGGAAATACACTCTTGGCCTCTGCGATGTGGTACCTTCTCCTCAACACACAGTTCTTCTCAGCAGGTTCCACTCAGTATGGCTCAGAGCATGTGGCTCTAGACAAGGACTACACAGCACTCTAGGAAGACCCTGCTCAGCCAGGTGGTGAAATGCAGTTTGCCCACAAGAGCCTCTCTTCTTGCCTCTTTTAGGGTTTAGATCTAAAATGTCCCCCTAAAGTCTCATGCACTCAGAGGTGGGGCTTTTGAAGGGTGATTGGATCATGAGGGTGCTGTACCCATCAGTGGATCGATCCATTCATGAGTTCATAGCTAAACGTGCTGTTGGGAGGCGGGGCCAGGTTGGATGAGGTGTGTCTCTGCTTCCATGCCTTTGGAGGATATGTCTCCCTTCAGGGCTCCTCCTTTCTCTGTTTTCTGGCTGACATCTGGTGAGCAGGTTTCTACTGCCATGTCCTTCCACCATAATGTTTCTGCCTGGGAGCCGGTCAACCAAGGACTGAATCCTCACAACTGTGAGCCAGATTAAATCTCTCCTCCTTTAAGTGTGGGTATTAGGTACTGTGTCCCAGCAATGGGAAAGCCGACTAATATACTATCCAAGCTCTGGTCTTAAGTGGTTCTCTCGTGGATCTTCAATGGACTAGGGCCTCTTGACCTTTCTCCATGGTGAAGGGAGGGAAAAAGCCACAACCCTCTCCACTCCTGACTTCATTTAATTGCAGAATTGTATCTTCGAATGCAGAGTTTCTAGAGCTGGGTGACAGAGGTCGATAATGTCTTAGTAAGTTCTGCTGGCTTGGTCTAGCTGCTCTCTTTAGGATATAAGGACACTTTATTTCCTATTGCATTCAGCTTTGAGGCTTTAGCCCAAATCTTAAGACAGTGGAGAAATAAATCTCACTTGGTGCTCTGATATAAATAAGCTATTTATATATTGTATAATGAATTTCCATCTCACAAAATAAACTTTTTATGCTTCTTTAATTTTTTATTTTAATGTAAATTACAATGCTTTTCTAGTGCACACTAGAATGAATATATCCCTGTGGGTCATATTCTTCTTTATCCATGCTCAAGCCCCACATCCAAAATTAATCTTTTTTCACAGTTCTTGGGTACTTAAACAAAACCAACATAAATTATCTTGAATTGTTTATAAAAATGAATTTCATAGTAAAAAATGCCAAAGTAAAGTGGCAGTGAGTCCTAGGCTACAGCTGAGTGAAATGCTATTGACATTTGGAAGAGAATGTCAATTGTGAAAAAAGCTGAGTTTCTGTGGCTCAACTGTATTCTAAGAATAGGTAAAAAAGAAGTCTTGAAAAGGTAATTAAAAGAACAAATGAAGTTAACAGAACAGTAGATCATCCACAAAGCAGAGAGATTCCATTCATAGTCATTAATAAAGTAGATGAGCAGGAAGGTACTAGATATTTCTAGCACTGACACAAATGCTTTGAAAGCTCATTTTCAAGAAAAATGAATTTTAAAGACAGAATGAGATATAATCAACTGTGTTATTGATTATTTCTCTCCAGTGTTTCAATCATGGAAATCTCTCAGTGTAAGTGGGTTTTGAAAAACAGAAGTAGCCTTATGATTTAAGCTTCTGTATAATTGTTGTAAGGACAGCAGATTCATCCTTAAAGATATGAACTCAGAATGAGATTAGCTTTCATGTCCCACAAAACCTTTGTCTTTTAAGGTTCATTATTTTTTTTCTTTAAATTCTTTTATTGGTACATTTTAGGTATACAATACATTTACATTTATCATTGGGTGCTTTTACCAGCACATGATGTGTCTTGGTTCTTATTTTTTCCCCATTCCCTGCCCTCCCTTCACCTCTTCTACCCTTCCCTATTTACAAAGACTTTGTTTCCATTTTTTCCTTTTCTCATAATTTTTCCTTTCCATTCTTTCCTTTCCCCATCCCCTCCCACTTCCCCTACCCCTTTGGACCTTTTCTTCCTATTTCAAATTATCAATTATTCATTTTAATAATTTTAATCCTTATTTACACTTTCAGTTTCTCACAACAGAGGAACTATTCGGTGTTTACACGTGAGTCCTATTTATTTCACTTAAGAATAAGGGCTTAAATGCATCCATTTAGCTATAAATGTCTCTAGTCTGTCATTCTTTATGGCTGAATAGTACTCCATTTTATAAAAAAACCACATCTTCTTTATCCAGTTTGCAGTTGATGGGCACTTGGACTGCTTCCAAGCTTTAGCTATTACAAACTGTGCCGCTATGAACATGGGTGCACATATATCACTGTGGTATGATTCTTTTAAATCTTTTGGGAAGATACCCAGCAGGGGAATAGCTGGGTCAAATGGGACCTCTAGCCCTAGTTCTTTGAGGTATCTCCATACCGATTTCCACAGTGGTCGCACCAGTCTGCACTCCCACCAACAATGGAGAAGGGTTCCTTTCTCCCCCCCCCACCAGCATTTGTTATTGGTTGATTTCTTGATAGCAACCATTCCTTCTGGGGTGAGGTGGAATCTCAGTGTTGTTTTCATCTGCATCTCTCAAATGACCAGTGATGTTGAACATTTTTTCATATGTTTATTTGCTGCTTTTACTTCTTTGAGAAATGCCTGTTCATTTTAGATGCCCATTTTTGAATTGGGTCTTTGAATTTGGGGGGGTCTGATTTTTTTCAATTCTTTATAGATTCTAGATAGTATCCTTTGTCTGAGGTACAGCTGCTAAAAATTTTTCCCACATTGTAGGATATCTCTTAGCTCTGTTGGTGGTTTCTCTTTCAGTGCAGAAGCTTTTTAATAAGATGAGATCCCAGTTGTTGATTCTTTGTGCTAATTCCCATGCTATTGAGGTTTTGTTCATAAAGTCTTTTCCTATGCCAATGTCTTCAAGAATTCTACCTAACTTATCTTCCTCAGTTCATTAATTTTTAAAGCCATTTGAATCCAGATATGTATTTTTGAAGTATTAGGAAAATACTGCAGCAGTATTTCATTAGTTTCATGAAGCAACACAGAATCCAGTGTGTCACTTGCCCTTTTATTGATCTTACTTTTGTATCTTGTTGTAATTCTGTGCTTTCCCTGTATTACTTACCAGCATTTTAACATCTCTAGCAGAATTACTTCTAGTTTCATGCCATACTCTATTGATTTAAATCCCAATACTGACAAACACAGCATTCCTCAGGGTATTTTTCTGATATGCTTACCAAACACGGGGCACCCAAAATCCAGGTTTTTTCTCTCCAGGTCTTAATTTTAAATTTAAGTTCTTGGACACACTTACGTTAATTCTGAATATGCCATTACAATCTTCCTAAAGTAGGAAAAACAAAAGAGGTAAGGGAAACTGGTCAGAAAGTGAATTCAGAAAAGATAATAGATGTGGAACATTTCTTATATTAAATAGAAAATGAAGGCTTTTAATCCAACAGCAGTAATGTGGACAGCACCCCAGGAAATAGTAGCAAAGACTCAGAGAGAGGCAGGCTGGAGTCAGCGCTGAAAACATGAGCAAGTGTGCCCCATACCCTAACAGACCAGACTCCAAGGGAGACAGACAAGTGGCCAAGAAGCACATGAAAGCATGCTCTGTAGCATTAGGGGTGCAAATCAAAACCACCACGGAATAATATTCCACACTCACTAGGAAGGCTGTCACCAGAAAGCCAAATAACAACCTGTGCCTGTGCCTGTAAGGATGTGTGGGGGGGGCCCTCATCTCAGTGCCTCACTGTTGGGCATCTAGACCCCTTTGGAAAATGATGCGGTTCATTGAATGAGTAAATGCACAGTTGCCGTGTGCTGTGCTTTGGGCATGGTTTGATGGTGTCCCCCAGGTCCTGTGCTGGGGTCTTGGTCCCTGTGTGGTGGTGTAAGAGGTGGGCCTAATGGAAGGTGGTCAGGTCACCAGGTCGCTGGGCTGCTGCCCTGTAACATGACTAACGCTGCTCTCTCAGAGTCAGTTCCCGCGGAAGAGGGTTGTTACAAAAGAGCAAAGCTGGCCTCTCCCTGGTCTCCCACTTCCCGTCTGACCATGTGATCTCTCTCTCTCTTACATGAGCTCCCACCATGACGTCACTTGACGTCATGTGATGTAGCCAAGAGGCCCTAACCAGAGGTAGAAAAGATAGGGCTGCCTGTCTTGGATTCACAGCTTCCCAAACCGTGAGCTAATATACCTCTTTTTAAATAAAGTAACCAGTTTCCAGTATTTTGTTATAGCAATGGAATATGGACAGCTATACCCTATGGCCCAGTGGTTCCACCCCTAGCTATCTCTCTTCCAAAGATGAATGAAAATGTAGGTCGGTAGAGAAACTTGTAACTGAATGTTTACATTGGCAATATTCATAATAGCTAGAAGGCAGAAACCACTCACATGTCCATCATTGGACAAATACACAGAATGTGTTATATTCACACAGTGGAATATTACTTGGGCATCAAAAGGGATGAAGTTTTGATACAAACTACACACAGATGACTCCAGGAAATAGTATGCAAGTGAGAAAAGTCAGTCACTGAAGACCACATAGTATATAATCCCACTGGTATGAAGGTCCAGAACAGGAAACTACAGAGGTAAGAAAAAAATTAGATCAGTAGTCATCTAGGACTGGAGGTAGATGGAGGGATAAAAAGATGAAGGGTGACAGTTTCCAGATACAAGGTTCCCCTTTGCAGTGACACAAAAGTTCTGAAAGTGGCCATTGTGCTGGTTGTGGAGCTCCGAATATTTCCAATAGAATTCTTTAAAATTATTGAACTGCACACTTAAAGGGGGTGAATTTTATAGTATGTGAATTACCTTTCAATAAAGCTGCTTAAAAATATTTTTAAAAACATCTGGAGCCAATTTTTTGGGGGTGGGTGGGTACCGGGATCGAACTCAGGACCTTGCACTTGTGAGGCAGGCGGCAAAACCCATCTGGAGCAATTTTAAGCGATTTTCTGTTGCTTCTCCCTTTGGCTATTTTTGTTTCTTTGGTATGGTGATTATATTTTGAACCTAAACCACTTTTTCTGAGTTATATCAGAGAAAATTCTTGATCATCACTTGAATATTTCAATAGGAACTGAACTTGCTTAAAGTCATCTTTGACCCTAAAATCTGTCTCCTTTTGGGATCCACATTTCTCTCTCTGTCTCTTTCTGCCTTGCCTTGCCTTGCCTTGCCTTGCCTCCCTCCTAAGACAGGGTCTTACTAAACCACTAAGTTACCCAGATTAGGTTTGCAATCCTCCTGCCTCAGCCTCCCACTGTGGTGGGATTACAGACTTGTGTCACCGTGCCTGGCTCTGGGCCCCCCATTTCTGTCCATAGACTGCAAGCCATCAGCTATCAGCACCAACAGATGTTTTGTTTTTCCTTGTACCACATGGCCCATGGCTTCATTCTAATTTAATTGAAGACAACACTACCTCCTCCTGGATTACCAATAGAATTCTTTAAAACAAAATACTTTTGACACAAATAATACATCTTTAGTTTACAAAGCCTGACAAATTAGAGGAAGGAAAATTTACCTATAATTACCCAGAGATAAATGAAATTCATACCTTGATATATACCTTTCAGTCTTTTTCCCTATGCATATATGAGATTATGCAGCTTTTATCTTTCCATGCTTTTTAAAGTTGAAAACATACTGCTGTCATTTTTCCTAACCACATCTACTCACTCACAGCATTAGTTGGGCTCCATGCGGTGTATCATACGGAGGCACCAGGAGGTACTAGGCCTCTCTGCCCCTTGCAGCTTGGCTAGCTGAGCTCACCTTTGGTTGCGTGAGGCAGCCTGATATCCTGGATACCAGCACAGCACGTGAGGCCAGGCTTTCTGGTCAGTCCCAACTTCTGCACTACGAGGTGGGAGACCTTTCACAAGTTATTCAATAATTTTACACCTATTTTCCTCATTAGTTAAATATGGGCAATGAAAATAATACTTTGTATTTTGTAAGCACGTAGAAGTATCTGACTCCTTTTCTTACAAACCTTTAATCCCTTCTCCTTCCTCATCAAAGAAATTCCAAAGCCTGCTGTCTGGCGTTTGGGATCTTGAGGGTCTCTCCCTAACTTACATTTCTGGCCTTGATTTTCAGTTCTTGTCAACATGGGAGGGAAATGAAGTATACCTCTGACTGCTGGAGACAGGGTTAGGTGCACGAACAAGCTAAAGTACTCAATAATACCGCCGTGCGAGAAGTGTTACAGAAGGGCACATAGATTCAGAGGGATGGGGTGGCCAGGCTAAGGCAGGATTCTCATGTGGAGCCTCTACTTCCAAGCCTCATGTTCTCCTCTTCTTACTTACTTTCCTGCCTCTGCACCAAGACTCCCTTTTGTAGCCTAGTGTCTTTCATTATTCTATTTTCTTGGCTTAGGAGAGCTGCTCCTGCTCATCTAAATCTTCCCTCCTCCCTGTTGCCATCCCAGCCCAGTGCCCCAGGATGCACAATGTCCCACGCAGATAGTACATTGTGTCTGCTTCCTGTAACCACTGACTTTATATTTCAGCTGCTGGACCATGAAACATGGATTCTGACTGGACAGAGAGTGTTGTAAGACAGGCAGTGACCTAACTGGTTTTCCAGTACTTACATCATCGCACTGACTATGGGGCCTCTGACATTTAACAATTATTTGTCAAAAGGTAACTTCGGCCTTTGTCTACACAGCTTTGGGACTGAACTCTGGACTGCACGTCTCTGTCTACATTGATGTCTGCTGTCAGGTTTTAAGAAACACAGCAGAGGAGGGAAGTGTTCAGGCAAATGTGAGAAAATAACGTGTTCTCCAAAACGGGCAACACTGGCCTAACAACCCAGGCTGTCTTTAAAGTGAGCTGGGGGTCAAATGCTGGTGTATCTGGTTTCCCTTCATCCGCAAGTTGGTCTCTTCATTTAGAAAGATGGACCAAAACTCAGAGATAGAGTGGATGTGCCTGTCCTCCCCATGCTGCTCTCGGCCGGGGTCTCTGACATGGGGATTAGGATGCAAGGACACAGAGTCTTTTCCACTCGGCCGGTTTCGCTGGTCCAGCTGGACACTGGTGTTCTGTAGGATGACTCTCTCCTTGGGATTTTCTTCTGGGGCATCCACAGACCTCCCTGCTCCAGGAGAGGCAAACGCTTCTCCAGATGCCATTACCCATCTCCCAGGGGCTCTGCACGCCCCTAGAAACCCCCAGCTTTTGCTTGGACTGGGTGTGAGTTCATCATATAACATCACCACCATGCTCCTAGGCCATCATTAATGACTGAGTCATCCAGGATGCCCAGCAGGCTTCATGTTAAAATGTTATTATCCTCTGGCTTCTGTTTAGTGTGAGTCTAAAATAACTTGGTTCCTTTCCTAAGCTTGTGGGCTAATGCACCAGATCTTTATTGTCCCTCCATCTGTTAATTTGGACATCATGACCTTCACACCATGTTCCTTGTTATGTCTTCTTGGGAATTCTTTATGGAATTCTAGAATATCTCCCCCAGACTGGTACTTCCTGAAGTCTTCATATTCATATAATTTATGATATATTTTGAGTGGACAAAGATACTATCTATATTTTACAATGATTACAGGATGAACAATTCTTATAAAATCTGTATTAGCCATATTTTCTAGAAAATATAACATAGCTCAGCTTTCTTAGGTCTTTTGGAGGAGCACATTTCAATTGAACTGAGGTTTTATTTTAGTTAGAGGGATGAGGAAATACATTTGCTGGTGTAAACATCAGCAGTACTTGGTTTGCATCTGTACTCTATTTATAATATAGAGAAGAATCCCAGGGAGCAGGACAATGGGGATGGTACAGGAGGATCAGCTGATAACCACACTGTGCCCCTTCTCCTGCAGGGAACAGCACTGAACCGCACCCCCCCAGCCTCCCTCCGGTGTGGCGAGGCTGCGCTCTGGCCAGGGGAAAGTGGCTTGGAGCTGTATGGGCTACTGGCAGGCTTGGCCTGGCCTCTGTGGTGGTGCTGGCTGTCTGCTCTTATCTGCCGGCCAAAAGGAGAAGACCCCGAAGACGCAGCAACTGAAGGCACCCGAGTCCCTCGTTGGCCATCTGAGGGAGAGCTGTCCAACTTACCAAGATGAAATGCATGTGTTTGATCACAGTAAGTTCCTGGACCTAAGCCCCTCTTCATGAGACAAGTGAAAGGATGAGAAATGCTATGGGGAAGGGGTTCAAGTTTGGGTCCTTCTTGGGGTCCTAAAGAGGAAGCTTGGCAGCTGAGAGCTAATGTCAAGGCCCTGCTTTCTAACAGGGAAGATATGGACAGTGAGGAAGGAATAAAAAAGGGCTGTGAGAGTCAAATTTTGCTCTTGTACATTTTCTTGCGGGGGGGCTGTTTGCTGATAGGAATCTTATGTGATGGCCGTTCTTCCCACCACCCCTGACCCAGAGAAAGGGGCTTCCGGGCTGCCATCCATCACACTGCTCCCAGCCCAGAGGAAGGGGCTTCCGGGCCACCGTCCCACTGCTCCCAGCCCAGAGAAGGTGAGCCATGGACGCCAACAGCATTCCCCCTGACCCTGTGCACAGGTCGAAATGAGAAAACACGTAAACGAGTCTCAAAACCAGATTTCCAGATCACCTACAGCAACCCCAAAGGGAAATGAGATGAAATACTGATACTCAACAACCTCGTCTCCCTGAACTGACACTAAAAGAGGATCTGGAAAAAATGAAATCAGAAATAATTTCTCAGATGACAGCAGAGATTGTGCTCATAGTGTAAGACATGATTAATAAATCTAGAGAGGAGCTCAGGAACATGATAGAGTCCCAACATAGGAAACAAATGGAATCCATAAAACAGTTGCAAATAGATTTCCAGGAGATCAAAAACTCCATCAAAAGTGTACACACCAGAATGAGCCAATGTGAGGACAGAATTTCAGATATAGAAGATAAGATTGCAATTAGTGACCAGGAAAAGTAAAATTGCTTCAAAATTGTAAAGGACCACAAGAAGTCAATCCAGCAGCTGCTAGATGATGCAAGGAATCTTATGTGACAATGGAGGCAGGGTGGACAACAGATGAAGGGATAGAGAAAATATACACGACGGAGTATTATTCAGCCATAAAGAAGGATAAATGTGTCATTTGGAAGAAAATGGATACATTTTGAGGCCATGATGCTTAGTGAAATAAATCAGACACACAAATTTAAATAATGCATGGTTTCTCTTACATGAGAAACAATATAAATGATTTAAAGGGTAAAATAAAAGATAGATAATATGAAACAAGGAGACAGATCTTTTGCAAATGGAAAGGGATATACACATGAAGGGAGAAGGGAGGGGAGAGGAAGGGGAAGTGAAAAGATGAAGATGTTATATGTATGTGCGCCAACTGCTCAGGATGAACTGTATTCATTACGTATCAGAAACATGCCCTATTATAACTAATAATAAAAACAGGGGCAGGATGGAGGTAGGGGAAGTCTGAAGGGAAAGTTTCTGAGGCTCTCAGCTTTAAATAGTTGGGATCTTGAGTGACAGTGCCCAAGACATCAGCAGTCAATTGGTACAGGACGAGAGGGAGGAGCGGGCTTCTCCGAGCTGTGCTCTAACCGTATAAATCTTCTCTAGGGGAATATCATGCTTAAGGCCAAAGGCGTTCATGGGAAGAGAATTCTCAGGTTTTCATCAGGGGGATTTCAACGTATCCTCAGCAGCCACTGGTCCCACATGCTTTCCTAGGAATGGCGAACTATTTTAATTTTTATTTCAAAAGACAGATAAGAGCATCTTACCCTTCTGATAATGTTGGGGTCATTGCATTTGGCTAGTTTTCCAGCAAAAAGCTGAACTCCAAAGCTTGCAAAAACAAGCATTAATGTCAGCAAAAGAATGGAGACCTGAAAGAAAATGATGAAATGTTAAACTTCTTGATAAAATGTAAACATTAGTTTTGGTTTACATCATGATATAAACACCCCCCTCTAGTTCACATTATATAAAATTCATAGTTTTTTTGATACTGTCTTTTAAGTTTTCCACCTTAGGTTGTTTGATTAGGCTTAGTGAAACGTCAAATGGAAAAAAAAATTTGCATTGAAAAAAATAAAGACAGATGTGATATGTAGGTGCACCAGTACCCCAACATGAATGCAATTAATATACATTGCAAACATATACTGATAAAAAATTTAAAGAGAGAAAATGTGCTAGGGTATTTTTTATATGATTAGAACTTTTCTGATTTTGAAAGCAACCCTTTTGCTTTATTTTATTTAATGGAATAGAGGAAAAATACTTAGATAATTATACTGTGCCTGATTTTTTCAAAATAGATCCTGTCCTTTTTAGGAGCATAACTAGGGGCTGGGGCTCTGCTCTCTCCTGAGCCTGGTGCATCTGCACTGTGCACCCAAGGCTCAAGTAACTCCGGCCCCAGAAGCAAATCTGTGAATGAATTCGTGCTCCCCCTGCTGGCTGAATACTTCGGTGTCAGCAGAGGAAAGTGGCAGAGAGCAAAATGCAGATCAAACCTTTACTGTACAGGTGAATAATCTAAATACGTGCCCTAAGCATCCTAAAGTTACGCAGAAACCTCATTGGGAGGAAGGCACGAGGTCCCCTTGTCATCTCCACCAGCGGTCTGGGACTCGCATACATGAACTGCCGGGAGAAAGTGTGTGTTCCTCACTTCCAGCTGTGTGAAAGGCCACAGTTCTATGGTTTTGAGTAAAGAAAATGAGGACTTAGCTTGCCAGCAATGAGCCTTTTACTCCTTGTTTTATCCCAACCCCTATTCTTTTAGAAGACCCTGAAATGTCTGTCCAACCAAAAGGAAAGTTGTGCCCTTGAATCGCATTTGTAAGTATTCTGTACTGCATGTTCAGGTTGCTTAGGTAGGGTTTACCTGTGTTTATAGTTTTCAAGTCATTTATGTTAACAGTCCCAAGATCTAGACACAAATTCTAAACCATAGGTGTAAGAGGATGTGGCGAATAGGATGATGAGCCCATGTGTTAATCCCTATTCCTGTTTGTGAGGTAGATGGACTTGATGTTTCTTGTCCTTAATTTCTAGATGAGGAAGCTGAAACTCAGAGCAGAAATTAAGAAGAAGAATGAAAAGTTTAGTGGACACCACCTCTTTGGGTTCACCACTCATTGTGCTTTCCAGAGTGCTTTTCCTTAGTTTATGTTCATTAAATCGAATGAATGGAGATGCCAGAATCACCCACCGGTGAAGTTTCTGAACGTGCAGTATATTTTGCTGTTGCCTGTGCAACCCTCTGGGAATACACAGAAGTGCAGATGAGACCTTGACCAGCAAGCCTCTCTGATCACCCTAGTAGCTACCTAACAGCCTGACTGTGATGAACCAGAAGCCAAGGGTAGCTCTGACATACCAAAAAGATTTCCTTGAAGCCACTGAAAAGTTCGCGAACAACTTTCCTCATCTGGGGCACCAGCTTGAATATCCGCAGAGGTCTCAGGCAGCGAAGGACCATGAGGAGCTGAGCTCCGGATTCAGCAGGCACATTTTGAGGCATCCAACAAAGAAATATCAAGCTCACCTAGACAGAAAAAACAATCTCTGCCATTTATACAATTTTTCATCTACAAGCTACATTTTCTGAGAGCCAACTGGCCACAGCCTGCCCTACCGCAGGGGTTCCATGCACCACGTGGGATAAACACAGGCGGGTCACACAGTCTGTTAACCAAGCGATGAACCAAAGCTGGGCCTGTTGGGGCCTCCAAGGACAGTGGCCTCATGTATGCATGAAGGAAGTGGGGCGGCCATTCTGTGTCCGTGCACCCCAGTGCTTTCTACTCTTTTTAACTTCCTGCACTGACAGTTCCACTGATGCAACACGATTGAAATGCCTTTTTATCAAGTTCACTGCTATCTTATTAATCATCAGCAACACACTACCTGTTCCTAATCGCCTTTCTCCTTGTGCCCGCCTAGTCATTGGTCTGAAGTCTTCTTCGTGTTGATTAAAAAAAATTTCTTTGAGTCTACTCTCATGGTTTCTGTTTAGTGGAACTGAGCACTTAAATGGGCAATTGGTATAACCAGGTATTTTGTGTGTTACAATCAAGTTTGAGGTCCAACCACAAAGATTTCAGTTTGCTTTTAGTAACAATGTGCTCATGATCAATAACATGATTTACATGGTTCAAACATTGTGTATCATAAGAGACCCAAGAAATGTGGGATGTAAACTAATTTTGCTGTTCCAAATTTTATTCATGTATGTCATTCTCCTATGTAAAATTGTGGTTGATGTATTTGAACAATTATCCATGGATACATTAATGGCTTTTATTTAGATTTTACATGTATGTCCCTTATTTGCATATAATGGACTACTATCACATCCATTTAAGACTGCAGTTATGGCAATAGACCTCACATATCCCAGTCTTGCACCAAGCGATTCAGGAGATTTTACAAAATCCTTACATTTTACATTTAGGAGATAACCAAAGACTTACAAGATAAATAAATATGTCCATTACTCCACCAAAGTCCCTGATGACAGCAGTTGGAGTGAAAAATAAGCCATCTGCCATAATCTTCAGATTAAGCTCAATGCTCATGAATATCACAAACACGTACTCGGCAATCTGAAAGGGGCAAGAGGCAATTTGGTCATGGTAGATGGAAAAATTGCAGGTCACTGTGTTACCACCTACCCGGGAGCTGAGATTTAGCAGCAGTACCTGCAAAGTAGGTGCGTGCATGACTCTCCGGAAGGGGGATTCAAACATCATGGAAATGCAGGAGCAGATGGTTACAACGATCATGACCCAGTCCAGGTAAGTGACCAATCCCAGCAAGTCACTGCCAAAGACCAAGCAAAACTGAGGTACACAGGTGCTCCGGGAAACACTGCCAGGAGTCACAGACGGGCTTCTGTGATTCTGTTAACATACTAGTAGTTTTAAAGATGGGTTCCCAGTTATCTATTTCATAGTATATTAAGAAAATCTAAGAGAATGTTTTATATTTTTAGGCAGCATAAAACACAAATACTTCAGAAGTGCATGAAAAAATAAGAGTTTATGGTGCTTACTAAAGTTGATGGTACTTTGTATTTTTCACAGCTCCTGTGACAGGGTCTGTTTTAGATCTGTAAGAGAGAATAAGCATACAGAATTCTTCAAGGAGCAAGCATGTGACCACTTGGCAGCAAAATATTTACAAATACCTCATCTGCCTAAAATCTCCTTTATGTCCTCTATAAAATGTCCACTATAAAATATAGTAGCTATGTGACTTTGGAAGCTAAAGGACATTGGATAAAAGCAAAATCAAAAGAATTTGCAGTTGATGCTATGGAAAGTATTCTACTTCTCAGAATACTTGATTTTAGGATTCAAGGCTCCATTCAAAAATTCTTCACAGGGGTAACACAAAATCAAATTTTGACTTTCATTGAAAATCATTCATTTAAAAATCTTTGCCTTCAAGGATATACAAGGCTATTCTTCATAATTGTTTAGTTAGGTACTCTATACACTAGAGTTCTGCCCGCATGTAGCTGTGGTCTTGTGGGATAATTTATACAGTCTTACAACCCTTCCTTTCAGGAAGCCCATGTGCTTACTTAGTGAGGCCTGACAGTCTTTGCCCGTGTTCTCAGTTACAGTAAAGTCTTCATCAGTCTATTCAGCTGACAAAAGGAGAATTACACCACACGAAATGAGGTTGGGAATTGGCAATTAGATGCTAAGGTATAGGCAGACAACAGGATAATTCAAGATGAAAAACCTGCGCTGGCACTGATCCAATCCACTTCTAAATTGCCATCTTCTTCCGTATTTTGCAGAAACTCAAGGAAGGTTTTAATGATTATCACTTAGGTGCTCTAAATTGTTCAGGCAGAAAGAACCACAGACTGGCAACCAGGAGAGAGCCATACACTAGTTGGGGTCCCTGAACAAAGCCCTTACTCTCTGCAGACCTGAAAGTCCTTCTCAGTAGGAAGAGGGGGCTCAGAGGACAGCAAGTGGCCCTGGGGTCTCTGCCAGGCTGTGATGTTAGGAGAAGTAGGTTGGATTCCTGGGTGGGCCAAGCAAGGGAGATTTATTTTCTCAAAATTCTCGAGGCGGGAAGTCCTGGACCCAGTCCTTGGTTGTTTCTTCTGGGGGCTATGAGGCAGGATCTATTCCAGGCCTGGCCCCTTGACTTGTCGACAGTTGTCCTCCCTCTACCTGTCTTCCTGAAGCCTATGTGTGTCTGATTCTAAACTTCCTCTTCCTGCGAGGAAACCAGTTAAAGTGGATCATGGCTCAACCTAATGACCTCATTTCAATTTAATTATCTATTTAAAGTTAAATGTATGAGGCCAGGTGTGGTGGCCCAGGCCTTCAATCTCAGCACTGGAGAGGCTGAGGGAGGAGGATCACCCCAAGCTCAAGCCAGCCTGACTATATAGTGAGACCCAGTCTCGAAAAAAGGGGGAGCAATTCAGCCAGTAATAAATTATCCACAAAGGAGATCAGTTTACTTAAAAGATGGCATCAGAGAAGGCCCAATTTTATAAGGTCAGGATGGGAAGCTTTACATTTTCCCTGAGATGCTTAATGACTGCAGGTTATTAAAGTTACACTTGACAAAACTCATCTCATCCACTGGTTCCTGTGAAACTTGGCTCAGGTCTCCGCAAATATGTGGTCATCCAGTTTACCCTACTGACACTTTCTTTCTTGTTCCTTCCATGTTGGTTAAGCAGAGACAGTGGTCAGGGGGTTTTCTTCTCGTAACTGTTGGTAGTGGGAGCGCTGGTCAACTTTCCTTCTACTTCACATTATTCTAGACTAGATCGATTCCAGTATTTTGATCACAAAGAAACACAAATCTGATAGAAGAAATGGACAATGACATTCACTATGTCATTTAGCCTCCCTTGGTTTTAGTATTTTCTGAAGAAAACATGGAATCCATAACATTGATAAGGACATATCAGGCAACCATGAAAATGCACAGATAAAATTGGCCTTATGGGGTTTGTTAAGGTGAGTGCCCTACCAACATTAACTATTCGCAACCTTTGTCTTCCCCTGGTCAGGCGCTCAACAGAGAGGAGCGGCATGGTTAATTAGCCCAGGGTTTATTTTGTGAGCCCGTTAGGATCACACCATTCTCCTTCCTGTAACAACCCCTCAGCAGCCCAGTGCACTTACGCATTGAAGCGAGCTCGGACCACCACCCGGCAGAAGTTCCTGAACCTGTGCTCGCGGCCCACTATGAAGAGCGGCTTGTCGAAGTACGGGTGGTTCTCTCGCAGTTCCTCCTCCTGCACTTTCCTTGAGGGGGACAGGTACCGAGAGTGAGGCTACGGCTGCCACCCCAACATCAAGCACGACAGCCCCAGGCCACCGCCGAGCCTGTACCTTTTCATTTCCGCTTGCTCCTTTTTCTCCTGGATCATCTTGATTTCACTGTCTTCTCTTTGTGCGTTTCTGTATCGCACTGTATTGGAATGCTACAAATAAGCGCAAAGGAGGCATATTACAATGGGAGATTCCCTGAAGGCCAAAATATCACTATTGTTAAAATTCTGCAGTTAATACACATGCATACACATCTATGAGGTGTAATCAAAACATACAGTGGATGTTTAAATAAAAACTTAGTACAATAAAAGACACATTGGTGTTAATCCCCTCCAAAGTAGGTTGTTTGGAACACACTTATCTCAGCCTTCTTGCCACTTTCCGAAGCAGTTCTAGACATCCTCCTTCTCGGTGTCTTTACAAGCTGCGAGCAAAAATGCGGTGAGCGCAGCTGCCCAATGCACCCAATGGGAAGGCAGGCTCATGAAACATGACAGGGCATCCTCATCCTCCTTAGTCACTGGCCCAGGCACTGCTGCCTCCGGCTCTTCCCCAAAGTCAAAATGGCCAGGAAAGGCAAATGCTTCGAGTCAGCTCAGGACCCTGAGGCAGCCATGACCTCCCAACTAAGGACTCTCACGAGGGCCAGGGATTTAGCTCAGTGGTTTTGGTGCCTGCTGTGCAAGCGCAAAGTCCCAAGTTTGATCCCCGATACCAAAAAACAAAAACAAAAACAAAAAAAACTCTCACAGAAGAGGACTTCCAAGAAGACTAGGATACGTGTGTTTCAAGTGAGAGGGAGTATTTTGAGAAGGATTAAGGACAATGCACCTTTTACCATAATAAATTGAAAAATTTAAATATTCACTATATTTTCATCATATCTTGTGTATGTAGTATATTTAGCTATAACATATATAACTATTACATATGGAATATAGAGCTACAACATATAAGTATGATATGTATAGTTAAATGACCATAAATATCTTAGCAAGGACACTTTTCCTCTAAAAATCATTCAGCATGTATTTACTGAAATTCCATTATGTGCCAGGTGCTGTTCCACCACTGAGGATATGGCAGGAGGAAAAAAACCACATAATTAATCCCTGTATTTGTCGAGCTGATGGACTAATCAGGGGAAGATAGGAGAAAAATCAAAATGAGTTAAGTCCTGTACATTAGTGAATGCTTTGTGTTTTAATGATAATTTTCAAAAAAAAAGACTTGAGCATGCTAGAAGACAGGTAGATTAAATCCGGATGTGCTACTTTGCCAAAAGACTCGAAGGCAAGGGTGCAGGCTGTTGGCTGGCAGCAGAAATGTGTTCTTTCAGGGAGGGAAGAGCCACGATGCCAGGGCAGGAGGAGCCGAGAGAGCAGGAACTGAGTTGGATGTGACAGGCAGGGGACAGGCAGGTCGCACAAGCCTGTACCTGGGGTACAGACTGTAGGAAGAGGGAAGCCATTGTTCACATTACTCCATGGACTTTATGAGAAGCATTCTTTAGATCCACTTCTCTGTACCTTGTATTGTTAGGAATAAGTGAAAATGATAACATTTTCTAATTTAAAGGTCTCCAATTAAGGCAGAAAAAGCATTAGAAAGATATTTTATGAAATGATCTGAACCCCTTGACATTTCTCCATGGAGAAGACAGGGGGTGGATTTTGTTATACATCTGTATGAAAAATATAATGTCTGTGATGAAGAAATTTCTGGGATTGAGATTGCTCAAACAGGACCTTTACTGTATGTATCTCAAGACACATTTTCAAATCTGTGCTCTCGTTTGCTTCTTCAGCCAGATGGTAGATTCCCACTGAATCATGTTGAAGGGAAGTGCTCAGGACGAATGTTGCCTCTGAATTTTCTCCTGGTGATTTTCTGTAGGCGCCATGCCTGATGCTGAAAAGGTCAGAGCACAGGGCTCCTGTTGGGACTGATCTCAATTGCATGTCAGTCATATGGCAGCCAGTCAGACAGAGCTCTGGATCTAAAACATCGAAGGGCAAACACAGCCGTGTGCCAACCAGACCCATGCGGTATTGGGTGAGAACAGGTGATGTCATCACCATCTTCTTACGTTCACTTTTGCTTGGAACACTTACTAAGGACAGACAGCAGGTTTTGCATTGAAAGCAGATGTAGTACACTGAATACTCCAGAAATTCTTGCGAAATAAGGGACAAATGGAGAAAAAGACCAAAACCTGTGGTCCTGCCACCTTTCTTTCATTAGCAATCCTGTCCCAAGTGCCATCCTTGGCTCTGAACATTCAAGATGGTGCTCCTAGCCAATTTGCCAGACCCAAGCTCAGGCCTGCATTCGAATCAGACCCTCCTTAACTCTTTCATGGTAATCTCAGCATGGTGCAGCTTCTGGGAGCCTGACCGTTGGCTTCTCAGCTTTTGCTCCTTAGCTTCATTTATGTCTCGGGGCTACGATAGAGGGGTCTACACTGACCATCGATTCTAAAACTCCCGGCCCCAAATCTCTTCCTATGATTCCTTTACCCTCCTTTACTTTACTTTCCACAACAACGCAAATGTGTTGCATGATAGAGAGATATGGAAAATTTAGAAAAGATCACTCTGAGAAATGTCATTCTCTCTTTACCTATCATCTGTCTCCTTTTCTAGAATGTTAGCTCCAGAAGAGCAGCTGAGTGTGTTTTGTGTTTACCTCCTACTTCTTACTTCCAAGAGGTCCCCGCACATACGACGTTCGATAAATAGCTATTGAGTCAGCAGATAAACACACGAATAGCCTACAGTCTAAAAAATATTCTTGGCAAATTCTATGTGGTCCTCAACAGAAGAATTTTTCTGGAAAAAATTATTTTTAATATGCAAAGCCCTGAAATTATAGATAGTGGATCTATATTCCACAATATTTGGAACTTGGTAAATATTCAAATTTAATAATGTGAATCGTTCCTATCAAATGCTTTACATTTCCTTAGTTTCAGTCAAATTAAATGGATACACCATTTTTGTGTTACTCTTTTAACCAAGACGTGCTCTGTTTGACATGTCTAGATTTTTCCAGCTAGCCGTCATTTTTCAGTCCTGGTCATGTAATTTATTTTCTGTGCTGTTTTCCGATTCCCTCTGGTATGAAGTGTTCAGGAGAAGTGACAAGATGACAGAAAGACTGAGGCACTGGAATCATCTAAGCAGACATTTAAATATTTTCATAACCATGTTTCCAAAATAAGCATTGCTCACAACTCACATCTTGAGTCAAAGTTTCAAGAGATTTCCCCCTGCTGATCCTCTGGCTGTTTGATCCATGTCTTAGTGACCTAAAACAATAACAATCAATGCATCTCAAGATCAAATTTGGACTTTTAAGCAATGACCATGATAAAAAAAAAAAACCTTTCTGATATAACCTCACGAATGTCTCACTTCTTTTACAGCCAAAGCTTAGCATCTCTCCAAATGCCTTTGATCCCCTCTAACAAGATTGTAGAATTTTCCCTTCTGATCTTAAAAGTGAGAGTTTGGCTATCACCAAGGAAAAGGCTTTGAAATAAAGATTTTTTTCGTATCTTTGATTTGGATTGTGAATTTCATTATTGTTATCACCAGCAGATAGAACTCAGCCCAATGTGGGAAGCTGGCTCCAGCCAGGGCGGTGGACGGCACACAGAAACATACTTCCTGCCTGCTCTGAGGCCCTCTTTCTGGGGTGTTACCTGCGCTCCTGTCGGATATGATGCTGTACACTGAGGATCGACCTTTCTTTTGCTGGCTGCCCTTCGAATGATCCACTCAGCATGCGCTGTCGAGTGCAAGCTCTAGGAAAAAGGAGCCCCAGATACATTGTGATTTGTACACACGGGATGAATAATACATAACTGCTCATTACTCTTACTGACTTTTAAAGAAAACACCAATGAAAAGGCGATATACAGCAAATGGCATATAAAGGAAAATACTTGTTAGGCTCTGTGTCCCAGACACTTAGAAGGAGAAGTTTCACTCAAGGAAGAGCCAGAAAATAAATAGCAAATTTACCTCTTGCCCGCTTCCTTCTGTTCCCACCCGCTATTTACTGACAGGGCTTTCTGTCAGGGTTCTGTAAGCACCCATAGGCCAGCCTACCCATAGGCAATCATGATGCCGCTTTTGAATTTAAACAAGGAGGTTTCTAATAAAAGCCCTTAGGAAAGGATTTATCCAGTCAAACCCCTGGAATAATGAAATATATGTTCCAAAGATATTTGGCAGAAATTTAGGAAAACATGGAAGCATAAAGAGAGAGACAAAATGAGTTGTAAAGAGAAGTAACTAAACCTGGAATTATGCAAACAATGCGAATATACTTACACTCCTGAACTGCACACTCAGAAGTAGTGAAGAAGGCAAATTGTGTTATGTGTGTGTGTGTCTTACCACAGTGATTTAAAAAAATAAAAGCTGGATCCTGACCTGGAGAAAACTCAATGGAAAGGCTGTGGCTATCTGGTAACTGGTTATAGTCTCAAAAGCCTGAAGACTTTTAAAAACAAGTTCTCTTTAGATCGCAGCTAGGCTGGTGTTAATTTCAGATTTGCTAATGAGTGAAAACAGCTAGGTGACTCAACGCCCATGGTGAGAATGATTTGAGTGAGAAAATAAGACTTCTCTGGAAACCTCTCTCCAATGGCAGGAGTCAAGTGGAAAGAGACGGATACCAGGGTTCAGAGACCTGTGTGCCAGGCATACTGTCCCCAGCTAGTTGGAACTCGGTTTCCTTACGGTAGAATTAGGAGAAGGATGTGACACTGAAGGCAACTCACAGACTTCACATGCGATGGTTTTATGATATGCAAATCTTAAGATACCACATTTGCCAAACACTTCAACATGGGTACTTCAGCCACTGCCTTCCAGGACAAATGCATACATGTCATAAAATGCATTATGAAAACGGCTTTACATTATCACTGTCTGTCTGAGAGTCAAGATCTTTGAGAAAAAGTCTTGTAACTATCGACTGTACTCAAAACAGCACCTCTTATGCTACCATATATATATATATTTAAGTCCTTAACCCTCTCGATGAGGATGCAGATAGTTATGATGAATATCTATGAAATTTTCAATTCAACAAATGTAAATACATTACTGGAAATAAAGCCTAAACAATTACTATTCTTGTTTAGCAAGCAGCAGGGACCACTTTGGAAAAATAATCCAAGTCAGTATTTTATTGAAACACAGGATTTATGATAGTGATGGAGGGAGATGTGCTGATTTTCAGGCCTAGAAAGATGTCGCACAGGAAGAAGCATTTTAAGTTCAGCTGAGTTGCCAAAAGTAAAGCATGATTTCATACTATGCATGTTTAGGGTTGTTTTCTGGAAAAAGAATGGGACACATGAAATCATTTTGAGAAAATCTATTTGGAGTAACTGTTTTTGTAGCCTAGATACCCAGATTCCTGCAATCTGTCTAAACTGTCAAGACTTAGCCTTCACCCATATCTTAGTAACTTTATTGTTTTTATGGTAAGATTTCCCTAGAGTAGTTGGGACAGGCACGTTTTAAATACAAAACACATACATGTTGAGAACAATATTCTAGTTCATGGATGGGGATTTAGCTCAGTGGTGCTGGGCCTGCCTGGCAAATGCAAGGTCCTGAGTTTGATTCCTATTACTGGAAAAAAAATTCTAGTTTGAGGATGGGGCCCCGCTTTGCTGGACATGGGGGAGCATAATTGGCTCTCAATTGCATGCTGCAAAAATTGTTGGTTATGTCCCCAACAGGCCTGTGTGAGAGTGGTGGGCCATTCCTTCTGGGGAAGAGTTAGCTATGTACCTATGGACTCCAGGGCCCAGTGGCGGCGGTGTGACTTGGCCCTGGGTGGCCTCTGCAGAAGGGAGGTCCTGTTGCCCTCCTGAATAGAAGGGCAAGTTTCCATGGAGACCACAGCTACTGGAAAAACTCCCCTTTTGCTATGACCTGTTCCCCACTCCTCCCCCAACATGTGTCACTGAAGTGTCACTGAGAAATTTCTTCTCTTAACTCATGTTTTTTTCCTTACTGGGTCTAGAGAGTTGAGAAAATAATATGAAAGGGGCTGGAATTTCACATACATGCCCATCGCACCGTCTCTGTTCTCTGGATGATTCGCTCTTTGAGATTGGGAGGACTGTTTTTTTAGCTCTGTCCTGCAATCAGAAAACCTGTGCTTCACCAGAGTGAGGCAGCCACTTCAATGAGTAATGATAGTCTTTCCCTATGCCCTTTCATTTCATTCCCACTGCTTTCTTCTATGCTCACATTGCTGTTTTCCAGAATGATTTCTTTTCTTTTTTCTCATTTCCTCTCTTCCTCCTCCTATCTCCCTTCTTTTATTTATTTTCTTTTTGTAGTACTGGGGATTGAACCTAGGGCCTTTACACTGAGCTACACCTCTACCCCCCTGCACCTTTTTATTTTGAAATAGGGTCTCTCTATGTCACTAAGCTGCCCAGGCTGGGCTCAAACTTGTGATCCTCCTGCATGAGTGCTCCATGATGGTTGGCTTGCTTGGAATGATTTCTAACTGTACAAAAACAGAAGCAAGAGTAAGAGGTCCATTTCACTTTTGACCTTTTCACTAATACACACTAAAACTTGTAACCAGACTGGAGCTCTCTCAGAACCAAACCTATGGGAAATAAAGACTCAAAGAACTTCAGTTGGAGGGAGCAGCCAGTGACTTCCTGTGCCCTGGGCAGAGCTGCTGCCCACCTTCTCATCACCTGGGGCTCCAACGGAACCCGTGTAATAGGACAGAGGAGTCTACTAGGCCCACCAGGCCTCTTCTCCCCAGCCTTGATAGGAAATTTGGTGTTAAATCACTCAAGGTTTGAGTTATTTTGATGTGCAGCCATAGGTAACAAATGCAGGCATTACCACTACCTTAAACCTTCATCTCTATTGCTCCTCCCTTAGCTCAGGGTGGCTTCTAAAGTCCTGTTGGTCTCTCTCTGGTCTCCTTTCCAGTCCGTTCCTCTACTAGTGGGTGCCAATCTTTCCATACAATCCCCTCTGGCATCTCAGTTGCTCCCATGTGCTGTGCTCTGAAGAGCTCCAAAAGAGCAAGGGTCATCTTCAAAGCTGCCCACTGTTATTTCCCAGTTCCTGTGCACAGGCAGGTACTCAATATATAAACATTTGCTGAATGAGTTAAACTCAATATGCTGTGAAAAATCAAATATTTTAATTTCCTTTTTATCACTTCATATACTTACGAAGTGTGAAAATAATCACCAACAGAACCGCATGTATTTAAAATGTGCTTTTAAAAGGGACAAATTAAATAATCTTAATTTTGTCTCCAGTTATAACACTATGCCATTCAAGAGTAACAGGCTGCACGCCTATAATAGGTCAGACTCAGAAAACAATGAAACGAATAATATATTGCCTCTTGCAACTAGGAAATTTGACAATTGTTCTGTTATATGTGGAAGCTGTTAGGGGACCCCAAAAGCCAGTGTAGCACCGAACTCATTTCCATTTCCTAAATCAGAGGTTTGATCCATCACTGGGAACATGGTCTCCCTAGATCTCATCTGAGAGGGATCTGCTGACAAACCGAATTATGGCTGACTCAGGAAATGGAGACTTGATTATTTTGCCTAACAAATGGAATGCATACAGCATTCAAGTTACTTTGTAACAGACCTACCCCAGGGAAATAATTGAATGCTCGATTAAGCTATATTGGGCCACTCTCCATTTTCCAGTAGGATCTGGATGCTTCTGGTCCCAAAGAATGGCAAAACAAGTATGTTTGCAGGAAGAAAATGTTCATTTACTTGATGCTCAGAGGAGAAGCATAGCTAATGATTTTGAAAAAAAAATACACTGCGAATTTCAGGGATCTCACTTTTCTCAGAGACAGGGTGGAGTCCAGAGCCAAAGTCCGCATTGTCTCCCTCCATCTCTTCATGCTGCCAATTGCGGGAGGGCCGTTTCTCAGAAACTCCATCTAGTGGCTTGATGTTAAAAAAAAAAAGATCTGCCTACTTGGCCTCTGGAAGTGGAGCACAGGGCTTCAAGTGTCTAGTGAAACATAATGAAGTCTTTTGTCTTGTCTGAGTTAGGAAATTCTCCATTATGCAAGCATATGTAACCCCTTTATTCCCGTTCCCCGGAGGAGAATTACAGCTCAGCATTCTCCTTTTCCCAGCTGGGGTTAATGTTATACCCTCTCTACCTTTGAAAGTAAAACAAGATGAGGACCCCTGATGCTGACTTGAATGTGGGAATATTCTTCAGCAAACACATTCCCAGTTGCAAAAATATTACGCCTGGTTTCTTGCCAAGCCTTTGGAAAAAAAAAACATATGAAAGATTGATTCTTTTTTCTTTCTCTCCCTGCATTGCCTTTGTGCTATGGAATTTCAATTGCCCCTTATATGACAAATATATATATATATAAAATCTTTATGTATAATATATGTAAAATCTTTATATATAATATATGTAAAATCTTTATATATAATATATGTAAAATCTTTATATATAATATATGTAAAATCTTTATATATATTATATATAAAATCTTTATGGAGTTTGGGGGAAGAGAATCATATTTTAAGAAATAGTGTCTATTTTTCTTGACATTTTTCCATCTAAAATATTTTTAAATTGGCCCAAAGATGATGGTTATAAGAGAGATCTCTGGTGCTTTATTAGCCTTGAAACACCGCTCGTTGTTTATAGACACAACAGCGAGAGCTCCTCTGTTCCTTTCTTTGTCTCCATCACTTCATTCTTAATGTCCCAGAACAAGGGAGAGAAAAAGCCTACAGGTTCCATAATGAAAGAGAGGACTATCAGCCTTCAAATTATTCTCACTCATTAAAGAAGAGTTAGATTACATGATCTCATCTGGTATTCAATGTAATCACCATCCAAAGGAACTGCAGTATAACTTTGTAGAATGCAGCATTATTTAAGGGGATTTGCTCATATTTCGAGCTCCACAAGGTAATACACTTGAAAGTATTATCAGATGTTGGTTAATGTGATGCAATCACATCAGCAGACAACACCAAAACAGTCCTTCAGTGGTAATTACATAATGCTATGACTGTATAAGGGTGTAAGGGAGTACTAGAGTATTTCCTAGAAAGGGCTCTTACCTGATATACTGGATGACAATGTGATCACCCAAAGTAGAGACAAAGAGGATGCTAATGGGTGAGACCTGGATAATGGCTTCTTGCTGAGAGAAGGAAAAAGCTGCTTTTTATGGGAGTGAATATCTCTCTCCTTTTTGAAAGAGCCCAGTCCTGGTTAAATGCATATAGCTGATTAATAGCAACAGTGGTTAGTCCTTCCAAATCTTGCATTATTCATAAAAATGTTCTCATCTATAGATATGCAAATACATGGGTGGCTAGGATCTCATTGTAGATTGAAAATAAGCCCTGAATATCTTTATCTTGTGCACGTGCAATATACAAAAATGAAAATTAACTCCTGGGAAATCTATGCCTTTGGTGCACCTATTAAAATGCAGCAAATAAACTGTTTGAAACCCTACGCTATTCATTGGGGTTCACATCTAGTAACCTGACTGCTGGCTCAGAAACATGTACATTACAATGCCAAAACTGAATTTTTCACTATAATAAAAGTGAAAATTTTCAAATGCTGCAGAAATTGACTAATCAAAATTACGACAGATATATATTTTATTTTTCTGTATTACTTATTACTTTATACTCTAATGATAAAATAGTAACAGCAACATCTTGTTAAAATAGCTTCCTGTGTCCACAGTGTTGCCTTTTCCAGGATGCCACAGAATGGAGCCATTCAGTATGTAGCCTTTTCGGATTTACTTTTTTGTCTAAAAATATGCATTTGTGTTTCTTCCCTACATTTTTATGGCTTGACAGGTCATTTGCTTTAGTGCTGAGTAATATTCCATCGGCTGGATGTACCACAATTTATTTATCCGTTGACTTGCTGAAGGACATCTTGGTTGCTGCCAAGTGTGAGAAATTATGAATAAAGCTGCTACAAACACCTGTGAATGTCTCTAGAAATACATATCTGTGTATATCTATCTACATACAAGTGTCGACTACTACAAGCTCTGGACTCTGGATGTTAATGATATGTCAGTGTAGTTTCATGACCTGTAACAAATGTACTGCCCTGGTGGGAAATGCTGACAGTGGGAAGAGTGTGTCCATGTGGGAGCAGGAGACACAAGGGAAATCTCTGTACCTACACTCAATTGTGTGATGAATTGAAAACTGCCCTACAAAATAAACTCCTTTAAAGCACTTTTTTTTCCTCTGATGGTAAAATTTAATAGTAGTTCTCCTGATACATAGCACTATCACAATCACAAATCTATAAATCATGTATTATTGCAATAAAATATAAAATATTTTGTTTACCACAAATGAGGTACTAGCTCAGAAAATATCTTTAGAATGTATTATTGTAGTTAACTTACAGTAGTCCTTCCATACCCAAGGGTATATATTCCGAGACCCCGACTGGATGCCTGAATTTGCAGACAGTACAAAACCCTATATATCCTAGTATCCTATACACTCTGAAGTATTGCTATGTAATATCAGAGTTAATCTGTCCTTCCATGGTTTGTGTCCTGAGGTTTCCTTTGTATAACTACTTCTGTGCTTTGAGGCTATTATTAAGTGAAATAAGTACTTCTTGAACTGTGATACCAAAAAGTTGATCTAATAACCAACCTGAGACAGCTAGCTAGTAAGTGACTAACCAATGGGTAGCATATAAAGCATGGATACACTGGACAAAGAGATGATTCACAACCCAGGCCAGATAGAGCAGGCTGCTGAGAGAGTCCATCATGCTTCTCAGAACAGCACACAACTTAAAACTTATGAATTACTTATTTCTGTAACTTTCCACTTAAAATATTTGGATTATGATTGATCATGGGTAACTGACACACAGAAAGAAAACCCTGGATAAGGGGCACTACTATAGTTATAGTTTAAAATCTTCACTGTTTTGTGTTTTATACAAATGCATATACCCAGATTTTACAGTCCTCTGAATACTTCTCAGTATCTTTATCTCCAAATGGTCTTTTGACTAATCTAAAAGTGTCAGCAAAATCATAAGGAAAAACCAACAACTAGGCAGCCTTAGGAGAACCACAAAGATAAATGTTTATGACATTAATTCCTACTCCTATTCCTATTCCTTTTCTTGAAACTTTGGGTTTTCCTTGGCAAATGTTGGTCACCAGACCTGAGCCTAGAGGGTCTCAGTCCTCTTCCCTCTCCAGCAGGGCAGCGGCCATTGCAACTCCCTCCCTGCCCCCCTGTAGCTGGGGAAGCACTGCCCGAGGAGCTGGTGAGTGGAGCTCCAAGATCTTGAGATGCAGCCACACACGCATGCCCTCTCAGAGGTCCTGAGGGTGCCCTGCTGGTCCTGCGGGAGGGTGGAACTGCAGAGAAATAGCATAGCATTGCTGGATGGCTGGGATGACCAATGGTTTGAGAATTTTAAAAGGAAAACTGAACTTGTCAAGTGGGAAAAAGCAAAGAGGGTAAAATGCCTGGAATGTAGAGCATGATACAAAAATTTTTCTTGAAAGAATGAATGGCTGGATGGATGTCTTGGTGCACTTCTTTCAGAAAAAAACAATATATATATTACATTATATATTACATTATATATTATATATATATATTATATGAGTTTCTTTGCGGTCAATGAAAATGATTCACTTAAAATGACAAGAGAAAAATTAACCCTACATATTCCATTAAAAGTACTTAATGTTAGAACTCCACTAAAAAGTATTCATTAGACTTTAAAAAAAACTATTTTAATAAGTGCAGGGCAGACAAAATTATGTGATGTATCAAAATATCAGAATGCAATCAGACTGAGCATCTAACAAGGTCATGAAGATACTGTTGTACTCATGGCAGTCCATAAAAAGATGGGACTTTCTAAAATAACACACCGTGTTTAATTGTTGTATTTTGACATTTCTGTATGCATGCAGCCTGGCAGGAATGATCATGGATTCTGCTCCATTTCAAGGCTTTGAATTAGTGGAGTTCTCAGCAGAGGCGGTGTTGCTCTGGAAATACACTGCTCTTTGTTTTTTATTTCGTCGGAGGCAGAGAAAAGGTCACTGCCTTTTAAAAGGAAACTTTCTTCAGTGGAGGTGAACAGCGGAGTGCAAGTCAGCACAGCAGCGAATTTAATCGCAGCCCTGGGTTTTATAATTTAGGTAGTAGAACATCCTGTCTCTCAAAATGCTCTTCAGATAAGTCTTGAAAGAGTGCAGAGGCCCACCTGTGATAGGGGACCCGTCCCTTTGAGCCTGGTCCAGTTCCATAGAAATGGACCACCTTTTCCTCACTCAAGGGTTCTCAACTGGATCCAGAAATTCATCTCTATATCTCAAAACAGAAGTTAGTTTTCTTGAAAAAAATAGTCAATATAAGGACATGAATGAGAGATGACTGTGTGTAGACACGGGTGAGTCTACCAGAGTAACATCCCCAGATACCATCGCTCTTTCTCTCTGAGACTTTTCCTCTGTGGGCTGGAATTTTCCGATTGTAATAATGTGTAGAGATAATTTTTGCTGGAATAATACAGATGGTACTTCAAGTGGAAGATGGATATTTGCAAATGGGCATCCTATAGCTTAATTATCAGTACAGAGAACCAAGATAAAGATGTTGATGTTAGTTCTGGCTCTTCTTCAATCCATTTGTCTGAACAATAGACCATTAGACTGCTTCTTCTGGACAATCGGTCATTCAAATGGTCAAACCAGCCCCCTAAAAAGAATTGGAATTCTTCAAGATTTCTGTCAAGACTCCTGCTACAATCCCAAGCACTTTTTAAAATACCATTTCTAAAACTCAGTTATATTTATTCTTTAATGGTAACACATGTATACAGTTAAAAGTTTGAAAGGCACAAAAGGAGAAAAAAATTCACATGTATAGATGGCAACATTAAGTCACCATTTATTTTCCCTCTTCTCAGAAATCGATCAAATCAAGAAGAAAAGAAAGTAGAAAACAGAAGGGCAAAGTCTCTGTGAGTAATCGGTAGCTGAAATGATGAACTCACGTGGATACAAGGTAGCAGAGAGGTACAGGGCGGTCCCCATCCCCAGAGTGGCACTTGCTACCTGCTGATGGCGGGCACCTGTTACCCATGTATCCTGGGCAGGCCAAACTCTTATGGCAAGAGTCCTGCCAATCTCAACCAGATCTCCATCTTGGCCACACTTACAGCAAGCCTTGCATCACAATGAATTTCCCCTCTGACCTGTCCCTTCTGACACATGGAGCATGTTGAGGTCATCTTCCCTGGAGGAAACACTACAGTTAACTTTGGTCCTTCAACAGGTTTTCAGACAAACTTCCTGGAAAGTATCCGGCATACAGGCAGATGAGAAAACTGAGGGCAGGGTAAGAGAACTGTTCAGTCACGCAGGAGCAGAGCTCGGGGCCAGCCCAGGGTCCTGTTAAGAGCTGGAGGGGCCCTGCTGCTCGCAACTCGTTTTCCCCAGAACGAATGATGGGATTGTGAATTCACAGACACGTGACCTGTTCACACAGATATATTACCTTGGGGATTAGCTTTGTTTTATGTTCCCAAGTACTGGTCAGTTCTTGGAAGTTATCTTTAAGACACTAATATTTCATATTTGATTTAAAATTTATGTAATTAACCTTTATCAGCATCCAAATGCGGATAAATGCCAACCTGTGATGCATCTGCCAAAGTGATTCAGCCCGGGTCTCTTTTCCTGCATCCCTATACTTCTCTTACTCATCTCCCTGGTGAGGAATCTGCCAACATACAACTAAAGACAATAACTTTTCAAAAAGATAAAACCTAGGAAAGTCAGCGACAGAACACTAAAGCAGCAGGCTCAGGGGACTTCCCTCTATACCCACACAGCCCCACCCAGTAAGAGAGGGAATCTGCATCTGCTGCGTCTCAGCCCTTCCCTCCTTCCGTGTGGCCCCAGGAAAGGCTGCTCTTGAGTGATGCAGGCGCCCTGGCAGGGCGACTAGGAGAAGGAAAGCTTAGGGTTCACGAAGGGAAGACTTTAAAGGATGAAGGAGACACCGAGAGTGAGGAGAGTGTTTCTTACACCTCCGTTTGGTGGAGGTTATTTCAGTCAATTGCCTTGGGAAGGTAAATATTTTTCATTTTCTATCTTTTAACCTTTTCTCCCTTTCTTTGTCTTTTCAGTTGCTGTTGTTCCCTGGAAAACAGCATTAAAAGTGTGTACCTTGAGATTATAATGCTAAGTGAGATAAACCAGACACACAAGCTTAAGTGCAGCATAACTTCTCTTATATGAGAAACCCAAAGTCTGAACAAGTTAAAGAGCAAAAATAAAGACAGACAATAGGAAACAAGGAGATTGCAAATGAGAAGGGGTTCTAGAGAGGGAGGGAGTGGGGAAGAAGGGGAACAAAAAGAATTAAGAAATTTACAGGTACCTACTCCCCACAATGAAGTGATCATTGTGTAAAACAAACCTGTAGCAACAAAAAAAAGTTCAGGGACCCATAGACATGGATCCAATCACTTCCTGACTTGTGAACTGATTAATGATATTAGAATGCAGGAGAGAAATCATGTGCTGTTAGTATCACTAATAGTCTGAAATTGCTAGTGCTCTTGTTACTAGGGTTAAAGATAAGTACTCCCCAGAAAGATATCATGCACATGTCCTTAATGCATGAAGAGACTAATGTGGGCATTTAGGTTTCGTTTTTCAAACTGTAGTCTTTTCTTATGCTAGGGCTTGAACCTATGGCTTTGCACTAGTAGGCACGTAGTCTACCACCGAGCTTATCCCTAGCCCAAGTTACGCTTTTATTGAGGTAACAGCGAAGATTGCACGAAGGAGCTCCTCTCATTTCGTAGTCTGCTGGGATGTAGTAAAATATGACTGGTCCCAAATTTCACAATTGTTGGGCATGTTTGAGGGAGTCCATATTCTTTGATAGTCTTGAATTTTTCTCATGTATACCATAGATTTTTATTTCAAAAAAACCCACTAATCTTCTATATATTAAAATTTCCCCTTGCCAGGTCATTTCTCACACTATTGTATATGTGATTAGATGGAATTTTCAGCAAACATTGTCTAGTCTTATCCATCTAACTCATTCAGCTTTGTGACACTGTGCACCTATTAAAGTCACTTTTCATTGTCAAACCAAGCCGAATCTGTCAGAAAAGGTCTGGCTTTATTTTTCCAGTTTAAATGACACATCAACACATGCCCTGTGACAACCATGTGATTTCTAAAGCCTACTTCTAAAGTAGATGAATTATTGGAAGGAGAGTTTCCAAATAAAATTGTCACCTAGATAGATAATAAGTAGTGTCCAATGGGACCCTCCTCCTGGAGAAAGTCGCATGGGAACTGTCCCTTTGTTTGGCTGGCCAGGGGATTTTACAGCTTTGGTAAACACACACCACAGATTCGGGACAGGTTAGTTTTGCTTTTCTCTTGTAAACCAAGGGAGAAGAGAGATGGAAGAGGCTGGAAAGGAAAAGCAGCAGATTGGTTAAATAAAAGTGCACAGGGAGGGGAGGCCGTGGCCTGGGGGTGTCTTTCTTAGGTGACTCTGTGTACGCCTCTACCTTGGAAAGTCTCTATCCCCTGGGCACAGCACACTCAGGGATGGCAGATCCTCTGGACAGGTGAGGGCATGAGCTCAGCTGCTGTTCTGACAGGTATGTTCTCAGTCGGATAGAGTACTACCGCTCCCTAGTCAGTCCCTAGAGTAGTTGATGATTGGAGGGAGGTTTCGTGTCTTATTGGGTAGATCAACCTTTTTCTGTAGGACCCTGACATGAACTTGTCCAACATCGAGACAGTCTGGGTAATGATCTTGGAGACTGTGAAGTGTCTGAGGCCAGCTGTATGCCATGGGAACCCCAGTGCAGACGGACCCGCCAGCAGAGCAAACCCACATTGGGATTGGCCATCATATTCCATAAAGATATGACTCAAGCCCCAAATTATTCATTCACATCTCAGAAATGCTACTCTGGCACATGTACAATTCTATGCATGAGCAGCCAATGTAGAGAGTGAATACACAGAACACTGTCTTCCTTAGGTACCATTTTTCTGTGGACACCCTTTAGGTAGAATGATAATTAGCACAAATTTGGACAGTGCTTCCTAGCACGATGAGGTCCGTCTGCCTTGTTGGGCAGTCTCCCTTCTCTCCCAATAGCTATTTCTGTCACATAGGTCAACTTAATGTATGTAGTAATCAATGATATTCCAAATGTTTATGCCATGTCATGCTGATCAGGCTACTCTATTGTAGTCTTATACTCTCATATGGCATGCAGTCTTACACTTGTAAATGGGTAGTTTAATTTTCCTTATTGTAAGTTCATTTCAAGGCATGTTTTAGAAAGTAGCATGACAATTACATGTTTCATAAACATTCTAAGATAGGCATGCTTTCAATTCCAATAGATTTTTCATAAATGTATTAGACTGATAAATTCTAATTACGTTAAAAAGTAACTGACTGTACAATTATTACTTGCACTCTTACCATTTATTCTATGTTTTTTCCTTTACGTATTACAAAAGATACAAAGTATAAGAATAACAGTAAGGTGTTTTCATCCTTTTATAAACATTCATGCCTATAATTAATGCTTAAATACCTGAAAGAAATGGCCTATTGTGCTAGTATACTACTTTTTCAAGAAGGACGTTAGTAATGTCTTTGATGTTATTATCAGTACACAGATACTCAAAGCAGCTTTCTAACATAAAGCACATGTTTTTGCCCAGAAAATTAGTTCATTAAAAGCAGTTCCTTTCTGTTTAATAGAATCCTACTTGTGTTTAAGTATGTGTCAGTGTTTATTGTTATTACCTCAAGATTTTAGTGACTGCAGTCTCTTTTTCCAGAAGGTTCCTGGCTCTGATGCTGAACACAGACTTGCGAAGCTGAAAGCATAAGAGATTGATTTTAGTTTTGGAATGTCAAGGAATAATACACCAACAAATCGCTAAATAGATGGCGCTACTAAAACACTAGACAGAAACGCTTTTCATTAAAGCACTGTCACATAAAGGATTCTATTGTTTAATATTCCTTTTCATTTTTACTTCTGTTTGATCAGGACTGTGAAGGAGAGCTGCATGTCACAGCCCTGGGATGGAGAGCGACACTGTGTGTCATTGGCTTTTCAGTTTCCTAAGAACTTAATGCTGAGACTAACATTAGACTCCTTTTCATCACCGTTCAGTGACATGTGCTACTGGTTCTAGGCCTGGGGTCCAGTGCTAATCTGAATACGAGGTTAGGAGTTGATTTGTCGACAGGTGTGGAGTCAGTGAGATGGGCATTGAAGGGGTTGACTGTAGAGGAACTATTCCAGAGAAGAGGAGCAAAGAAAGTCCTGCCAGCTGCATGCAGGCCGGGAAACACACTCCCCAAACTGAGCTCTGTCGTGCTAGCTAGACACAGAAGGTAGATTAATGGCAGGTATACAAGGAGCCAAAGTGGCCTGGGAGAGGGAAGGAGAGGACAAGGAAAGGCACCATCAAGGGTGGATTCATAACAAACAGTTAGAAAATGTAACTCCAGGAGTCAGACTAGAGCTAATAATGGCAGAATGTTTGTTGTCACCAATAGATCACATTAGATTTACTGAGCACTTGGCACAGTACTAGTGACCAATGCAGATAAGGAATAGCTAGGAATCAGAATTCCTAGATTCTAGAATCGAAGAACTTATGAGGCAGGCCAGGTTAGGATACATGATGCCATTAGTGAACAGGACAACATAGTAGATGCTCAAGTACTGGACAGTAAGTTCAGGAGAAAGGAGAGGGGGGTGTTACTCAGGGGCTGGGCGAGGGCTGGGTGTCTGGGACAGACGGCCATGACTTTGCTGAAGAAGTGGAAGGTATGAGCCTCAAAGGACAAAGGAGACTCGGTAGCAAAAGTGGTGGATGAAGCTGGAAATATAGGCCCAGAGCAAGTGAAATGGGGCAAACTATCTGTACAAGTGCTATGGTGGGTGGGTTTTAAAGTGAGGTAATCAGAGGAAACACTATAAGGCATAACATGTTCCAAACAAAGTTGAGGGAAGAAAAAGAAGCAAGAGACAGAAAATTGTTCAGTAAAATCAGACCACCTAACTCTTTTTCAACAAGGGTTAGGCAGGTTGAGACACAAATCTACAAACAGAGGTCCTATCTACAAACCAACCTATAAACAAATGCTACAACATCGACCAATGTGCTCCCATGGCTATGGCTGGAAAGGAACCCAAATCACAAACTGCTCTTCTCAGTCACAGCTGACAACCTAGGAGGAGCGTCATAACTTGCAATGTAATTTCCTATTTTCCAGCAGACCTGCGAGGAAGGGCGTGTGTGAGGTCACCGGACACATTGGCAACCTCCCCCTCACTAGGAAAGCAGGCCTACTTCTTTTACTTATTTATATTTGATAATTAAAAACTGAATTGGTTTCATTCTTCCCTAAAATGCCTAGAATAAATTAATGTGTAGACAGGGAGACAAGAGAGGATGGCATTTATTTAGAGGCTATTACAATGATGGAGCAGGAAACTTTGACACATCTTCTCCCCTCCCCTAGAGAGGTGATTGTGGGCCCTAATTTAATCTCCCTGAGCTGGGAGCACATCTACCAGATGTTACCACATCTTCTTTGGTGACACCTCCAGACACAACCAGGCGGGAGGCAAAGCCAGGTTACAGAGACTACAGATGCCACCATACATCCAGGAGCTCAACCACCAGGTGCATCTGACTTCAGTCACCCACCCGCTGCCCCTGCAGTGGAGTGGCCGATGCATAATGAATTCTCCATGTTAGGGAAAGCCTTCGGGATGGTATCCAGGGTGGTGTTTCCTCAGTGATTTCTGCACTGCAAAAAGTTGCTAAAAGGCTACAGAATCTCCATTGTCCTGAGCTTAAAATGATTAAAGCAGAATGCACTATTAAGCCATACAAGGCCTGGAGGCTGTTGTAATGAACACCAGAAGTAGAAGAAGAAAATATTTTGTAACAGAAAAATTTTAGATTCAGTTTTGGGATGTTCTTGAAAGAAGAAAGAAAGGATATATACATATATCATACATATAAAATAATATGTAGCAAATATGACATGTAATATAAATATTTTATAAATAGAAGCTATATAAAGTATATACTTGATAATGTATCTGTTATGTAGATACAGTATATATTTTGATAGTTATATATTTCAGTTGTTCTTTTCCTTAATAAGTAAAGGTCTTCAGTGATTATCTAGCCATCCCTTTGATTCTTACTGCTACAGTAAAGATTTGCATCTTTCCTTCAGCAAAAAGCATTCTCCGGTGTCACAGAGAACTCAGCGCTACGCCGCTCTGCAGCGCCCTCTTCTGGCCTTACAGGATACTGACAACAACCTGAGATAAAACGAGGAATACGCAGATCCATCTTATAATAAGTAATTTTAGATCTGAAATTCTAAACTGTAGTTATGCAAGTAGTCAGTGGTGGCCCATTCTGTATATAAATGCATGGGAAATTTAAGAATTCAAAGACAGGCGAAAGGGACACATTTACATAAATTTTGCATTGAAGAACAAAAACAGACTAGTTGAAGAATACATTTTTTATGTGCATTTATTTTGTAAACCTAAAACATTCCACTCCACAAGGTAACAATTCCTGGATTGCGTTAGCGATAGAAAACAAATACATTCATTTATATGTTAAAATAGTACAAAATTGATATCTTTAAAATGTTAAACGTTTAGTTTAAAAGATGTTTCCAGAATTGTGACTTTAACACGGAATCCGAAAGCATGGAAGACCAACCCGATCTGCTTAGTTATTTGTGCTTGAATCATCTGTACCAGGAAGATGCTGTCAATGGCTTCTTGGGAACGTCTTCCAAGTCAAAGACCCAGGGACATTTCTCCTGTGTTCCCAGGAATCTGGCTTTGCTGACTGCATATTCTGGGGTGACTCAATGCCTTCCACCTTTTCTGTGAACTGGGAGCTAGATTTGGAGACTTCCGCAGGCCGACTTGGGGGTTCCCTTTGGTAGACACGGGTGGGGTCCTGTTCTTTCACCAGTAGACCTGCTGGCTGGGGTTGCCTTTGTGACAGTAACAGCATTGATGCTCATTACATAGACCCATGAATTCACTCAGCTGGCAAAACTGTCATTTCCTTTTTATTTACTAGTTGGAATACTTTGGAAATGAGGTATTTTATCTCTTGTATTGTCTGGCTGCCCAGTGGTACAATTCATATGGGAAAAAACAAGATAAGTGCTTGATTTTTGACCTTTACTTCATAGTTTTTATGTAGCTGACTGACTTTCAGTCAATCTCTTGATGACTAATTACTGTTTTTAAAATATCATTTTGAACTCAAGGTTTAAACATAATTGATGGATTTGGTTATTGCTATTGCTATTTGTATTGCAGGTCACATGATCTCAGGGCTCATTGGGAATTTTCCAAGGTGGCTCACGGGAGTCTTTGGTAGGACTTTAGAGCGGGTGCTGAAGTTCTTTGAGGTCAGGTATGAAAAGATGCTTCAAGGACATATGTACACTTCCTATCCAAATCACTGATCTCCTCCAAGGAGCTCTGGTTTATTTACTGGGAAATGGTTTTTCAAGAACACAATCCAGACTCCAGCAATACTCTTTATTACTGAGCTTACAAAAGTTATTATAAGAAAACAGAGCAAAAAACATATTGTAAGAATATGCTCATAAACAGCTCTACTTATAGTATTCTATTGAAAAATGAGTTAAAAGGCATTAGAAACCACATAAATTTGAATTGGCAACATATACAAGAATGAGAAAAACTCAAAAATAAAGTACTAAACTCAAAGGAGTACAAAGTGATTAGATTCCCTAAGAGAAATAAACAGTGAAGAAGAGGAAATTGTTGATGCCCTAAGAGCAATAGAGAGTGAAGAGAAAAATTTTCAAGAATCAAAAATGAATGAAGAAAGAGGTAAAAATTATTTGCTAGAAAATGACAAATTGGAGAGAGTCAAGTAGGAGTCCCCACAGAAGAATATGACAGCAAGAGACCAGAACATGCAGTAAACTTTTCTGACACAGAAAAAGATTTGAAATTATGTATTAAAGGCACACACCATGTACCTAAAAATATCAACTGCGAATAACCACAAAGAAGACATACACCAAAGAAGTTACAGGAATTTAATTTAAAAGAAAATATTTTAATATCTTACAGGAAGAGATTTATAAAAGAAAGAACATTATCGGCAGACTTTTCAGCAGCAATAATTTATATTAGAGGAAACTAAAGGAATATATGAAGGTCTGCCAAGCAGAGAGTGTGAAATTCAGGGTTTTTTCCCATCCTGGAAAATAACTTTCAGTTTTAAAAGGACACCAATTTGTTTTCAAGACACCATCATATAAGTCAGGTAATATGTAATATTGTTCCCCTGAGCCTTTTGTGAGGAAAGTACTTAAAAACATGCTTCACACAGGCAAGCGAGCCTCAAAAATGACTCAGATATTGACATAAATGCTGGTGAGAACCAGTTCTGGCTGTGTCCCTCATCCCTCCATCTAGCCCACCTCAACTGGACCTGGGTCTACTCTTCTCATCACTCATGTCCTGGCCTGTTTAATCTTCATTCCATTCCTCAATGTTTCTCTTCAGAGTGGTGCTAAGGAGGTGGGATCCTTTTCTCATGAGTAATGGATGCTCTGTTAATCACCTTGGTTTTGTCACCGTGGACACCAATTCCATGCAAGTCATATGGCTGTTGGCATGTGTGCACCTGCTCTTATTTGGGTTCTGTGGATTACCTACTTCTGAATGTCTCCTATGTGCTGTCCATGGACTTGGGTTTGGTTACTTAGGTATTCTGTCTGTGTTCACATGAGAATGTAAGGAGCATCAGAGACTGAGCAGATGCCTCTGTCGTCCTTCTGGATGACTCCATACTTTTTTCATGTTGAACTGTAATGCAGATTTATCATTTTTATTAGTCTTTTCAAAGAACAAAATTTAAGTTTTTGTTGGTATCATGTATCACTTCTTTCCTCCTCATTCAATTACTATCTACTTTGTTTTTTTATTATTTATTTCCTTCTGTTGTCTTATTGTTTTCTTGATTTTTATAAATTCTTGAGTTGAATGGCTAGATGGTTAATTAGTCTTTATTCCTTTACTAGATATGTATTCTAAGCATAATTTTCTCTCTATAATACCTTTAGCTACTTCCTACAAGTCTGATATATTTTATGTTCATTACTTTCTGATTGTAGATATTTTCTTATTTCCAATGTTGTTTTTTGGCTCCATGAGTTATTAGAAATGATTTCTCAACTCCCAACTGTGTAGTCTTTTTTGGTGGTTGTTATTTTCTTGTCACTAGATTTTTAATTTCATTATATTTTGGTCAAATAATGGTGTCTTTAGGATATTGATTTGTTATATGTTTAGAGTTCCTTTGTGGTACAGTAAATGGTCAAATTTTAGAAATAATTTATCTGTTCTTAAATTAGAATGTTATTCTCCAGTCCCTGAATGAAGAATTGTACAAATGCCTATTACAGGTATATTTTTAAACTTCTACATTTTGTTGGCTCCTTGATTTGTGCTAAGCTTAATCTTCAAACTAATCCTTAAAGGTAAGAATTATTGTCTCTTTTTTACAGATGAGAAATCTGAGAATCATAAAAATTATATCATCTAAGGTCATACATAATATTAATTGCAAAATTGTAACTATGATTTACTGTCAAGGTTCAAATCTTTTTACAATACCTCAGCATCTATGTATAACATCACTCCACTTAAAATGTTAAAAAATTTTCTGGACTAAACTATGAAAAGTATTTTCTGCTTGGCTTGAAAGATTTGGTTTAAAGTATATTACAAGATCCAGGCATTTAGCTCAGTGGCACCTCACCTGCTTTGCAAGTGCAAGGTCCTGCCTGAGTTCAATCCCTGGTACCAAAAATAAATAAATAAAAAGAAACAAAGTATATTACAAACTTTGACCTACCCCCAATCCTACTGCAAAAATCTAAATTAACCCACTTGGGAGGATGACGCAGAAGAATCACAAATTTGAGCCTAGTCTGGGCAACTTAGTGAGACCGTGTATCAATATAGACAAAATAAAAAGGGCTAGGGATACAGTTTAATGGTAGAGCAGTTGGTTAGCATGCACAAGGCCCCGGATTCAGTCTGCACCATTGCAAACTAAGAAACGGTACAAAAATTAAACTGATATTTTCCCTTGTTCTATATATGTAATTTGTTGTCAGAATAACACATCTGAAGCACTAAAAAAAGATCTATTCATTTTCTAGCCCACTAAAGCCAGCAAGGCCATAGTATTTATGCTTTATATTTTCTGATGCCTTAAAATTAGGGATCCATGACAACTTTCAAATTAATTAGAAAATTATTTCAATTAATTCAATCACCTATGAGTAGCCACAGGCCTTTCAGGGAACGTTAGATGCCTCTGAGAGGCTGCAATGCTTCCGGTGATGGTGAACTTTGTAGGGCTTCAGTGATTTGCCACCACTGGCCTGGACCCTAAAGAACCATACCTTCCCTGTGATGACTATCCACAGAATGAAACCTTTGGCAATGACTTGGGAAAGAAATATTATAAATATTTGACTACAGTTTTTTATTGGATGTACTAACAATACATTTCTGTTTCTGAAGGAGAAAAATTTTGAGTGGCCTTATTTTTCTTTGCTCACTTTGAAGATACTAACAGATTAATAATAAATGGGAAAGTATTTTAAGAACATATGACCATGAAACACAAAACCTTGGTGCAATGAATAAGGCTTAATGAGTGTCATTCCTGCTAGGAAGATATAGTATAATTATGGTAATAAGCTGCTTTACTGAACAAGTCACCCACATAAAAATAGTCATTGGAAATAGGCAATTACTCATAATTGCATAGGTTGAAGGTGGTGCCTCACTTGACTACATTTGAAGTTTTCATGCACCCATGAACTGAAAATTAATGTCTGAATACATGTGACACATTATGTGTATGGCAAGAGGTTTCTATAAAATAAACTTTTGATGGGGTTGACATTATAGTGAGAAGGAAAGAATTTTAAAAAGTGATTAATGTAGGTGGCAGGAAGATCAAAACAGTGATGTTATGACGCATATAAAGGTGAATCCCATTATAATGTCCTGCTATGAAGCTTTGAAATGCGCCTTAGGGTGTGAATTTTGTGAAAAGGAAGCTTTAGATGATGGGTCAGGATCTTTAATCTTAACTTATTTCAATATGATAAACCTTACACTCTGTAAAGGCACCAAGCAGGAGTTAAAATGCACATGATAGGCAAATGCACAGACAGTACACACATGCGGCAAGTGCACCAGTCTTCACTCTTCCTCTGAGCTCAGGAAAAACAGCACAAGCCACTCCTGCTTCTGTGACATGGCTCTGTCTTTCTGGTTCCCCTAGGCTGGATGGACTCTACAGGGGCAATGTTCACCTTGTCTGCTCCATTTCCCTCCGGCATCTAGCACTAGACATAGTTGGTGCTTGACATATATTTGAAGAATGAATTAATATTAAAACATTACTTTTATTCTTTACATCTCTTTTCTGTTTTACATTTTTTTCATAAGTAGTTAACCTTGAAACAACAAATGTGAATGAGGTGAAAGTTATGAAGAATGGCTTATTTTGAAGTGAGTCGACTTGATAGGAAAATCTTGTAAAACTGGAAACCAAACCATTGGAAGCCTAACTGACTTGACATTTCTACACTTGAATTTTATGCGAATGCTTTAGTCACTAAAGCAGTAGCTGGGGTCACTTGATTTGGTCAGATCTCCAATATCTTACACATCATCTAGCCTAGCACAAGGACACTACAGTGCAAAGTGTGAGGGAAAAGCAGGACATTTAATTACTGGAAAATTTATATATTTTTCATACATGACTCTTGCTGGCAAGAAACTATGAATCTATGGTAGGTAGATTTTAATTAGAGAAGTAAAAGCCAGAATGACTTAATGGTCTTGGTTCATATAAAGAGAAAGACTAAGACCGGAAATCTGCAGAGATGAAAAAGGTGAGTGAATTTATTATTCTAGAGAAAATGTCAGATGCTTTTAACCACACATCCCTCTGTGAATTTAAAATCCTTGCCACGCTGGTAATCCAAAGAAGCAGTCTTTGGATTCAATTATTTTTCAATTGCATTTGAACTTCAGGTACAAATAATAAGAACATTGTCATTAGTGATAAATTCGACACATTATGATTGGCATAACAATGAAAAATAAAATCTATGCGTAAGACTATACTCAAGAGGCAGAAAAGTGTATGAAGAAGAGCAAATTGTGTATTTCAAAGATAGCTTTCAAAGTGACTCAGGTCTGTGATATCTGATTTGGAGATGGTAGAGAAAACTCTTAATTAAAAACTTTCCCCATTAGCTATAACAAAATCCTTAATCCAACACTGATTTACTTTTGACCCTCAGTAAACATACAACTCAGGAATATAAATAGATTGCATATAGTGCCAAACTAAAAAAATTGAACAATTAATTATTTTTCAAAAGGGATCATAAATAGAGAATTTCCACTCTCCTTAGTTGAAGGTGAAAAACTGGTTTTCACTCTGCAGCCAAAACACTGCTCATAAAGGTCCTCAAACATAAAAAGTGTTCACACTGGAACACAGCTATATTTTATTATGAGCTCAACAATTCTACCAAGATCAACAAACAATATTTCAATTGGACACTGTGTATCTTTTCATTTCTGGTGACAAATGAGCTCTCGATGATCTAAAGGTGTCGGAAGCTCAAGGGCATTTGCGTGTTTGGTGTGATGAACACGCGCTCTTCCTGCAGGGCGATGCTGTGTGTGTCTCTGAGATGCAGCATATGGCTGTATCATAACATTCCTTATATCTGCCCCTTCCCCTGGAGACAGATCGTGAATAATTCCACAGAGCTGCTAAGCTATTGTTTTAGAAAATCCCTCCAAGAGAGCAAACGCCCTAGAGAAGAAAACAGGTTGCTCTCTCTCTTGTTCTTTCTCTCTCTCTTTCTCTCTCATTGTTTCTCTCTCTCTCTCTGAGTAAATATTCATTCTAGAAATTATAGATTGGGCTGAGTAACTTGCTATGTTCAGGTTTATAAGAACAAGTCATCAAATACTCTATAATTACATAGAAAATTATAAAAATGCTGTATGGCAATCAGCGAGCGTTTAAGGAGAGTAAACCTTACAGAACTATTTAAGTCACTTCTTGAGAATCTAAGACACTGGGTAGACAGTGAAGCAGCAACTGAAATATCAACAAAAATCAGACTGGATGAAATGTCAGCCCATGCACAATGTGGAAAAGAAATCCGAAATTAGTACAGTACACTGCGCTCACCTGCACTGCTACATCTGAAGGTCACATTTGTTTAAGTAAAGTCTTGTCTGGATCCAGGAATGGAAGTCCTTTGCTGAACCTGACACCTGACAGAGCTTCCTGACAGGGAACCTCCTCCCTCCGTGGGGTTCAGGGGCGCCTGTGTCAGCTGTGATACTGGGTGTGTAACATACGTTCTCTTACTTAATTCTCCTAAGAAATCCTGAAAGCAGGAATTACTTCTCCCTTACAGACCAGGGTTGGAACCTGCGTCCCTCAGTCTTGCCACTTCTCTCCAACAGCTGTGTGATGCACAGGACGCCTTTCCACAGGGTCCCCTGCCTGGAGCAACTTCCTGTCTTCCAACCTCCCTGGGGGCTCCTCACTCACACTTCCCCGGAAACACTTTCACACCCACCCATCCGTGGGTGTCTTCCTGTCCTCACTATCAGCCTCTAAGCTCACATCTCGCTCACCGTTGGAGTCCCATGACCCATGGAGAGCAGATGCTCTATACATGTTTACAGAGTGACTGCATGAAGATGAAAAAGGAGAAACAAGACATAGTAATTAGGGTTATCCCTTTCCTCTTCATTTTGTACCTGTGTTAGCTGTTAATTTTGGAGGCTTGTAATGGGACTTGTTATAGGCTTAGCAGAAGGAAGCAGACAAGGGAGAAACATACTAGGCTAAGACGTTCGGGGCACAGGGAGGGAGCTGGGAAGCCTCTCTTCCCTCCCTCCGTCTCTGATTGTGGGGCTCTTGGAGATTCACAGGGCTTTCCAGACCACAGCAGGATCTGACCCAGGAAACAGCAGGATAGCGAGGACCAGCCGGAAGAAACACTGGGGAGCGAGTGCAGGCCAAAGAGCAAGGGGAGCCCCTAGATTCAGCGGCTGTGGGCTTGAGCTTGAGCAGAGGATTCACTTCCGGGGCTGAGTGGGCTGCTTTTGTTACCAGCTGCCACACAGCCAAGTTCACACCTTTGTGTATTAGAAAGCGCTCTGTTTAAGGCAGCTAAGGTTTGATGTCAACAGGGTAGAGAAAATTCAAATAGAGGCACTTGCCCGCTTGCTTTCTCTCTGCCTGCAAAGTAGAAAAGTCTTCTCGGGATGCGGGATGCGGAGTGTATGTTTTAGTCAGGGAAGGGGCCCTCCTTCGCAGGCAGCTGTCTACAGGAGCAGGAGTGGGTGGAGAGAGGGTTGGGAATGGCTTTTCCAGGGGGTCAGGAAAGGAGTCCCTTATCCCAAGGACGGGAGGAAAGACTTCCATCCTGTCTCCTCCCTCAGCATCTGCACAAACCCTGCCAAAGCCTGAAAAACTGTACGCTTTCTCCCCCACTGGAGGAAGGATGAGTGTTTTACACTGCAAGAAAAGGTGGTCAAATGGGTTGTTCTGAAGCTGCTGTCACTGCCCAGGGAGGTCGCCATGGGAACTACCTATCACTCTTCAAAGCCAGGGAAATTACTTGGAGAAAATCTGACCTACCACGCGCTTCTGGATTTTCTTCCGTGCTTCATCCAACTCCAACCCCGTTTTGTGGTTGTTTATTTTTTTCTTCCCTTAACTTGTGATCGTTGGTTTCCTGGAACTCACTGCTTTCCCTGGCATGAGAGAGGCAATTTTCCCTGGTGTGGGGGAAGTCAGAAGTTCCGCCTCACAGACAGTGACCAAGTGAAAAGTTTTATTGTGTGTTCCTCTGCCCTTGCTGTGAGAATCACTGAGAAGCCAACTTCTCCCTTTCTTCTTCTGAACACTTACTGGGGAAAAACAGCCTCAATTTGCACAGTGCCGGACACGTTTTCACTCAGGATGAAGGGCCCGGCCACCACTTCACAGCGCTGGCATTTCCAAAGTGCTGGGGTTTTTTGTTTTTTTTTTTTGGTATTGGGGATTGAACTCTGGCCCTTGCACTTGCAAGGCAGACGGCAGAACCACTGAGCTAAATCCTGGGCCCAGTGCTGTGGATTTTAAAGGAAATTTCCAAGCGTTCACTGAAAAATACTGCCTGAGAGCAACCAGTGGTACGGGCTGTGTTCGAGATTTTGTTCTGTGTTTTTGTGCCCTTGTTTTTAAGTGGCCTTTGGATTTCTTAATAAAAATGAAAATGGCTTGCCATAGCTAAATGCAAATGCCAGAGTGCCTTCTCTTTGATTTCTGCTTCCATTAAATGCTCACACTGAACTTCATTAATGAGGGATTCTCTGGCCAATGTCTCTCAACAAGGATGAAAAATCCTAAGTATTTATTAAGAAGGCCAGGATCAGGGAGTAGATGAAAATGGGAACAGTAGATACTAAAAGGAAAGACAACCTAAATAAACTCAAGCTTTATGGATGGATGGAGGGCAACACAGATTCCTTCTGGTTGCTCTCAGGATAGAGGGTTCTGCTGCTGAGACGCAGGCAAGGTGTGTCCTCAGCACCGCTCTCCATATTGGAGCACTTACCTGAGCAATGGGTACAGTACGTGATCAGCATTATCCCAGCTGCAGTTTACCTATATCTGGCCATGATATGTTCCCTCAAAGGCTCACTGCTTTGAAGGCTGGGTTGCTGATGGGGTTTTGGAAGGTAACTGGATCATGAGGGATCTCACTTCACCAATGGATTAATCCATGGATGAGGTCTTAATTTGATGGTATTATCGGCAGGTGATGGAAACAGGCCATGGGGCCTAGTTGAACAGGGTGGATCGTGGGGGTGTGGTCTTGGAGACCATATGTAGTTCCACTCCCTTCTTCTCCAGTTTTCTGCTCTCTCTCTCTGCTTCCTGTCTGGCATAGCGTGAGCAGCTGTGTTCCACCACACCCTTCCGCCATGGTGTTCTGCTTCACAGCAATAGAACCAGTTGGCCATGGACTGAAACTTCTGAGGCTGTGAGCCAGGTATTTGGTCAGAGTGATAAAAAGATGACTAACACACAGGTTAACACACAAATGGGATGAAGGGTGACATAACCATCATTTACAACACCCTTTGTTTAAGATAATCAACTGACTTTATTGGCTGGGGAACTTCCTGCTGTCTTCAAAACATCCAGTCTTTTTTAGATGCTGGCATCTCTGCTAATTTATTATATTTCAAGAGATGACAAGAGAGGCTGAAGTCTAAGATTATAGTAAAACTGAAACTGTTATTTTACCTTCAGTTAGTCACAAAAATCTATTAAATGAGAGGATGAAAAAGAGCCCACAAAAAATAAAAGGGCATTAGAGAAACCAGAAATAACATTTTAGGTTCTCTGAACCCAAGCCAACAAGAAGAGGGCAGGGGAGCGACGGTGGGTGCAGACAGGGATGAAGCTGATCTCAGATTCTTCCCCTGCTAAGCATCTTTTTGATTGTTTTCTTCATCAAATGAAAAAAAGTAAGTCCAGGAAGTGTGAGGAACATCATGTTTCACTTCAAAGGGAAACTCAATGTGCGTGGACTGATTTTTCAATGTTGTGCTTCCTGTGGGATCCTGCTCCATGGTTTGAAAAGCCTGCTGTGGTTTGTCATGGTGGGTTCTGTGCATGTCAGCTCTTCGTCCCCTCCCTGGGGGTGGGAGGTCACCAGGATGGGCAGGGATTCTACTCCTGGTGTATCAGCTGCTTTGGAAACCAAACAAACACCAAAACCAAAATGGAAACAAATCACTTTCTAGCAATATAAAAATACACTTTCGGACCCATGGGCTCAAAATAGACCTTGTCTTTCTACTTGTTTATCCATGAACACAGGGGCTTTTGCTTCTGTGTTCCGTTCACAGCATTGCATGAATTGTGACTGTGAAGAACAGAAGTGACAAATTTAATTTAAAAAAAGCAAAGTAAAAGCCTTTAAGGAGAGTTAAAATTAACATAAATACTGTAATTTTTTTCACTAAGAATTTAAAAGTGAAAGATGATCTCAATTGAGATCAAATTAGTGGCTAGAAAAACCAAGCGGAAAAAAATATCTCAAAGCACAGTACAAAAATAAAAAAGATGGCAATCCTAAGGGGAAGGGGCAGTGCTAAAACAGAACAGTAATACTTGAACAAGTAACAAATGGAAATGTCCCTGAGCACAGAAATATCTTAGACTGCAAAATGAAAATATTCCCAGATTGAGCAGTTCTGATGACAAAAGATGTACAAGGCATATATGAGTATAGAGAAAATCTCATAAGCCTCCCCCCATATAATGGTTTATATCTAGATGTCCCCTCACAGCCTCATGTGCTTTTGAAAGGTGACTGGGTTCTAAGGACATCATAGATCACGTGGTGTCAGCCAGAGGGAGGGCATGGCGGACCACGGCCAGGAAGGGGTTTTCTCCCTCGCAGCTCCTCCCCTCCTCCTCTGCCTCCCATCTGCCATGAGGCGAGCAGCTTTTCCTCCGCCAGGCCCCTCTGGCATGCCTTCCTGTGCTGGAGCTGGCCAAGCACGGACTGAAACATGAACCAAAATCAACCTCTCTTCCTTAAGTTGTGGGTGATGGGTATTTTGACCCAGTGATGAAGAAAGTGACTAAGACACAAATCAATCAACCAGACCCTTATTACTTAAAAACAAGCCACCAGCTTCGAACTGATGTGTATAGATCAATCTTGGGTTCTGTAAAACAGAGGAATAACATATATAGATGACTTGAGAGAAAAGTAATGAAATTCTTAAGAAAGAAGAGACTTATTGCAAAGGTATCATGATAACCGAGGACAGAGAGCTTAGGAACTGGGGAGGTGTAGGGGTGAGCAGTGTTTCCTCAGGGGAGGGGGTGAGACCCAGGAGGGGACAGGCCAGAGCAGGCTGAATGTCTCATCCCCGTGAGGTGGGGACAAATGGCAAAGAGGAGGATCCTAGGCATGAGAAAGCTAGGATTCACACGGTAACAGAGAAATATGGATTTCACTGTAAGCAATAGAGAGAGGGTGGTAATAATTTAAGAGAATACAAAGCAAGCTCAGAATTCCAAGATGGATCAATGAAATACTTGCAAGTGAATCAGCTGCTTTTGCAAACACTAATGTTTCACCCCTCACAGACTCTGTTATAGTCCTTTCATGTTTAGCTGATTATGCTACTGAACTGTTACTGAGCATAACGATTATGTTACCAAGCTAACAGTACAATCTGTGCACATCTATGCAAATGAAACATGGATGGATGCATGCATATATGGATACTTATTGTTGCACTTACATGATGCATTTTATGGCATATGCCTTTTTTAAAGTGAAGATATGGGAAATGATATTTCTTTAAAACATAATAACTAGGGTTGCTTTATGTGCATGTGGTTCCAGGCTGACATTTTGCTGTGGAACTGGAGAAAAAAATTTCCCATTTTTCTAAGGGCAAAGCAGAATATCAATAAGACAATGTGTGTACAGATAATTCCTGACCTGTGATAAGAAGCTAATGAATGGCAGTGATTTTGAAAAGTTTTAATAATATCTGCTCTAGTTTGTCTTCCTGGTGGAGTAACTGCATGGTCACTGGCGGATGATGAGCGTCAGGCCGTTGTTACGTCAGACAGAAGCTCGGGACCTGAACTCTGCATTCTGCACCTGAGAAGTCACAGCTATGAGCAGCTCTCAGTGACTCAAAGCCACACAGCTGCCATGTAGCTCAGAAGCTGACTTACAGAGGCAAGTTTTAAATGCATAAATTGGAAAATGCCAGGTTTTTATCACTTCTGAGCTTTTTGGTTCAGATCAGGGGTAAAAATGTTAGGCTTAATGATTTCTCCTACAAATAAAGCAACTTTTCTTCAATATGCCCCCAAGACATTGACCTTTACTGTAATACAGACATTTTAAACCAGTTTGGTCATTTGAGAGTGGGTCTTACTTTTTGGTCAATGTATTTGTTGTCTTCGATCGCTGACCGTTTGGAGTGATCGCAGGAGGAGGAGGAGGTCGAAGGGAGGATTCTAAAGAGGCAGCAAGTGTCCTGTTGCTGGCGGTCAATGAACTGCTTCATAAAACTCTCCCTTTGCAAAGGAAGTAGACAGACATCAGCATTATTAATGCCACGAGCTGTGATGGCATTTTACAGGGATGTGCTTGCCTGAGCTAAGATAAAGCAGTGACAAAAGGTTAGAAGAAATAAGACCTGGCACAAAACTCATTTCCAAAATATGATATTTACAGAATGCTTCCTGAATTGTGACTGACTCCTGTTTAACAAAATAATGTCTCCAAAATCACTGTAAAGCAAGGATATTCAGTAACTGTTGGCATTTCTGAATCCTGTCGTGGTAATAAGATACTTTATCTTTCTCTTCAGACTTGAAAGAATTAATTTTTCCTTCCAAACTTCCATTCATCATGAAAGTCCTTGAGAGATAATTTTACATTTAAAGACAAATAAAGATCTGCTCTCCAAAACACTGTGCAAATTTAAGTAAGAGCTCTTCAATTTAAGTAACATCAATTAATTTTGTTTTTCTAAGACAGAAATGCAAATACAGTCAATGTCCTATGGACCTCATATGCAAGGCTGGTTCCAAATTAGCTCAGTGAGGTCACTGCCATCTGAAGTTGCATTTTACGATATCGACACAGGGATGCAGCAGTCTAACATCCCAGTCCTCAAAACATATCCCCATCATTTAATCTTGCACTTTTCTATCTGAATTTTAAATTTTATGGTACCATAGCTAGTCTCACACTTCTATAACTGCCCCCACCCAAATGGTTAAAAATGAATTAGCTAAATAATTTCATATTATCCTGATTCTATTTGTGATTTTTTTGAGCTATCACTGAATAATCTCTTTTACATCATTAAAAAGGAATAGAACATTATTATTCCACTCATTTGCTTAACTGGAGGGGTAATGTTAAATTAGTATGAGTGTAAAATGCCATAGTTCCTTTAAACAGTAGAAGCCAAATTCTATTGTGACCAGACATGTCAGTCTAACCAAGTGCTGTAGTCAAAGAGAGCTGCCCGCTGTGGTTTCTATATTTACTGGAAATAAAAGGGCTGCAGAAGAGATTATATCCCTGCAGGGCACAGGGGCAGAGGCTGAACTGTCTGCCCACCCTGCACACTGGGCACCTTTGCATTTACGTGGGGGGCCAGGGGGAAGCAGGGCACTGGGAGGGGCCTCTCCCTGGGCTATGGGAGCTGTAAACTCCCTCCTGTCTAACACACGGCTTACAGGGTCAAAGGCTTTAAAATAGAGGCGGAGCGGAAAAATACAGGTAACAACTTAAAAAAAAACAGAAAAGAAACGCACCTACCTATGTGTTTGAGAGGCTGGATCAGATTTATTATGAATCTTTCACTGTGGCATTGAGGTTTACAATGAAAGAAATACTTAAAATACCTGATTTTAGGGACCGTGAAATCTGAAGGAAGTTTGGAGATTTTCACCATTTGTGGTCTGTTTGGAAATTTTTCAAAGATTCTCAGGCGCAAAGGGAGCTTTTCTTTTGTGTCTGCATTTGCTTCACTTTGCTTTAACTAAAGAAAAATAAAAACAAAGAAGAAAAAAGAAGAGAACTCATAGAGCACTGCATTACAGAAAATTAGTTTTAGAATTGTGACGATGAGTAATTACATGCGAAACCAGTAGATGGCAGCAAAGTACTACCAAGCACGCCTCTCTAGCCTGCCACGCACACTATAGTGAGAGCGTTCTGTGGGCTAAAACTTTGAGTGTCCGGGAAACAAAAACAGAAGCAAAAACAATTTACAAATCTACACTAGAACAAAATGAAAAATAAAAGGTTATGTTATTTTATTCCTCATGATAATAAGCCTCTTTCCATCCTATGTGTATTTTTAAATTTTTGCTTAAGATCATTCACATAATTAAAGAAAAATGTTTCATATCTCCAGGTGTTAGAGTTAGATATCAAAAGAATAACAATAAAAATATGAGCCACAGAAGCATGCCAATGTGGTAATATTTGAAAAGAGAGAAAATGTCAAGAGACTTGGTCACGTAGTCTAGCAGATTAAAAAAATAGCTCTAAATACAAATATTTGATCAACAAAGCAAGGGTTTTAATTTGGCTGAGAAGATGCTTGAGCACTGCTAGTTTTAAATGCTATAAAGTACCTTTGTGAGTAATAGCAGGTAAATGACTGACTTATCTACTTGAGAATATTTACATTACTACACAGAGTGTGTCTGGGAGGCAGAGACTGAACATCACTGACTGGAGCCAAAGTTACAGAGATTGATTGTGGCTGGCAGAAGCCACTGTGCACTGTCCCACCCTCTCTCTCCTCCTTCGCTTCTCTGGCAGGCATCCCTCATTTCTGTTCAGCCCTCTTCGCCTCTCTGATCTCTCTGAAGACTGGCATTCACTTCCCCACTTCTTTCCTGTCTCCTTTTCCAGCTTGTGACGCTGTCCCATCCCATGGCCACGTTTAATCTGGGCAGACCTTTTGGGAGGTTGGAGAGCACCGCTTCGAAACTATCGGCTCATTACCCCCTTGCTGAGTGGGGTTTTGCTTAAAATTACAATTTGTCTTGGGGTTGTGGAGAAATTAGCAGCAGAGGCTGAAAGAACTTTGATTATTATAGGAAGAGGGCGCAGACTTTCCCTGCTACCCACATGGGAAAATACAAACTGGCCAGAGGGAAGGGAAGAGCTGAGTGTTGCAGGAGACAGGATCCTGCCATGACTGATATCTCAGCTGTCATCTGGCTGCAAGATGATGTATCCTGATTTCGTGTTTTCTGATTCTGCTACAGAAATTCCTCTTTCATTTTTGTTCAGTGTAATCCACAGTTCACCTGAGCTACTCACACACCTCTGGTTTGATGCTTAGCCTTTCTTTGCCTTTCTGCCTTAGAGATAAGCCCCTTGGTGAAGGGGCCCCGGCTGTTCTGTTCGCTGCACTTGTCATGGTGATGTATGCGGAAGACATGTTCTTTGTAATCTGATGATGATTTGATGACAGTGATGGTAAAGAATTAACTCCAAAGGCATAAAACAAAACCTGCTAGCGGCTGCATGGAGTGAGGGCTTTAGAGAAATGATTCTGTCCACCAGTGAAGACTTATGCAAAAAAACTTGTTTTCCAAAAGATCAGTGATACAGCTGATAAAAAAAATTGTATGGCACACAGAAAAGGAAAAGCAGCTAACTTATTAAGACAGACTAGACCTTAAGGCAATTAGTTATATCTGGCCAAAGACAGGCTGATAAGATAGAGCAGAAAGGGAGTATTTCTAATTATTCATTCATTGATTCATTTGTTTTTTTCATTGATGCTGTCATTTCTCAATCCAGAAGCTGGATTCTATGCTGAGTTCTGGGGATGTAGAAATTACCAAGTCATTGTGCTTGTCCTCACTAGTCCACAATGTAACCAATAGAGAGTTCTGTCATCAGTGCCAACGAAAATATAACGGCTACCCTGGTGAGAGGTGGAGAGTGCTGAGGAACAATGCATAGGGAACCAAGGGAGAAATAAAGGGGGCAAAAGGAGGGCGCTGCTTCCGCTTCAGTAGACTCCATGGCTGTGTGTGGTTGCAGAAGTCATCACTGGACTTGAGATTCACCAGGAGTGGATCACTGGCATATGAGTTAGGACTCATCATTGAAACGAAAGCATGGGCTCTTTCCTGAAAGCTCTCAGCCTTTCCACTCCTCCAGCCCCACCAGCACCTGCCTGGCCGAAGACCTCAACTGGGCTCCTTCACTCTCTGTTTCTACCCCTCTTTGTTTTGGCTCATTCTAATCTGTTCTCCATTCTGCAGTGACAGAAATCTCACTTGGTCTTAAAAGCTTTTGCAGTATCCACCACATTCAGTGGTACCAGAAGTCTGAATCTCTCACTCAGGTTTTTTTTTTTTTGGTACCAGGGATCGAACTTGGGTCCTTGCACTTGTGAGGCAGGCGGTGGAACCACTGAGCTAAATCCCCGGCCCTCTCACTCAGGTTTTGAGTGCTGTTTTGTTCCTCACTACCTGTGCAGCCTCAGCTGCACTACCTGTGTTGCACTTACGTCTTCTTTCACTTCCTGAAGAGTCTGTGGACCCTCTGCCTCAGGACTTTTGTACCTGTTGTACCCTCTGCTGGACCTCCTCTTCCTCTTTATCTCGAATTTCATTCACTTCCACTTGTTCTTCAGATTTCAGTTCCCCTCACAATTCCTTGGAGAAGCTTTCTCTAACCCGCAACATTTTCCTCCTAGCCTGCTATTCTGGGTCATACAATGTTGTGATTTGTGTGGGTCAAAGCAATTTCTTGTGGTTCCACCTAACACACGCTGTATCAGTCTCCTGGGACTGCTTGCTGCCACCAGTTACCAAAAGCGTGGCAGTGTAATGCAACAGAAGCTGCCAATCTCTCCCCCTTTCAGAGGCTAGAAGCTGAGGTCAAGTTTTCTGTGGGCTCCAGGGAAGAATTCCATCTCCCAGCTTGCGGTGAGTCTAGGCAGGCCTCAGTGTTCCTTGGCTTGTGTCGGTAGCTACCCCACCCCAGCTCTGGTATCGCATGCCTTTTCCTTGTGTGTTCTTCTGCTTGTGTATCTGAATCTCTACATCTGTTTTCTGATAAAGATGTCAAACACTGGATTCAGAACCCACCCTGATCCAGAAGGATTAGGATGCTATATGGAGGATGCTATTGAGCCCACTGCACATTTCATCCTTTGAAATTATATTGTGGGACCCTATGAGCAATGGTGCTCTCTTCCCTGAAACTGTACCCACTGTGAGGACAGGGACCATGTGGGGTTGTTCTTCTCATTCCACAGTCATTGCCTGGTGCAATAGTTGCTGCAAAGCAAGTTAAGCAAATACTCACTGAATAAGTAGTTGTACGAATCAGGTGGTAGAACTAAACTCTGCAGAGAACAACTGGGAGATGACAGGTGTTTCCCAAGTATGGGAAGAGAAGCATGAAGTAGCTGTTAGCTGGGCAAATTTGTTGGAGTGGAGTAGGGCACCTTACATCCACAGAATGGACTACAATGAGATCCTTTCAGTATTTAAACTGAACTGATGTTAGTCATGGACAAGATGATGAGTGTTTAGATTGAGTACAAAGCCTTGAAAAATGGACTTGTTGTGGAAAAGGCAAGTTATATTTCATTGACTATCCAAGAATAAGTGCTTCACACATGTAGTCAACCAGCATTAAAAGATGACCTCTACTTACACATTTCAAAAATGGAGCTCATCCCATTTTAATTTGCAGTAGAGATATTAATGCCGCCAGAGCTTGTGAGCTCCTTAGGGTCAAGATTCTATTCAACATCTCCTTTCCTAGCACCCTCCAGGAGGGGAGAGAGGGTTTAGCAAGGAATTAGAGCCCTGCTCGAGTTGGCCACTGCACTGACCAGCATCACAAGTGAGAGAGAAGACGAAGCTCCTTGGGATGGCTCTGAAGGGCCCTCATGGTGCTGCCAATCCTCCTGTCAGCACTGAGCATCCTGGCTCCATAGATGTGCAGAAGGGGAGGGAGAAGGGAGCCAGGTGAGCAGTTGCTGGAGCTGCAGACAGACCAGGTCTCTCTGGGCCGTGAGTGCCCACTGTGAGCACCGAAGGGTCTCTTTCTGAATAGCAGATCCCAGCTGCTGTTTCCTGTTCTTAGTGGATGAGTGGCATCCAGTAAAGAACACACACACTTAGGTGCCTGCGAGTCCTCCCGGGGGCACACCTGCCAGAAGTGTGCAGCACACTTAGCCCTGTCCCCCCACGCCCATGGGGGAGCCGTCTGGAAGTCCCAACTGCTTCGTGCAGTACAATCGCAGAAGTAATATGAAGAATGTAACACAAAGTCACTCGTGTAGACTGAAGTAAAAGATACACAATTTGAAGGAAGTGTCCTAAAAGTTCTAAATATATTGGGTTTCTCGGTGACTTATTTTTAAAGTAGAACGCTTGGCTGTGTGTTTGTAATTTTAAGTATTAATTTGGTCATGGTGTTGTCTCTCTGTAGTCCCAGGTAACTAGGAGCTGAGGTGGGAGGATCACTTGAGCCCAGGAGTTGAAGATTCAACTCCCACTTCATGTTCTCAAAAATAACGAGAAAATACATGAAGAGCATTCAAATGGAAAAAAAAAAAGTCCCAACTGCAAACCATCAAAATGCTCATCAGCAGTACAATGAAAAGATAAACTGCGGTTTATTGAAACATCTGAATGAGTGAGCTACATCCCAACATGAGAATGTGGGTGAATTTTACAGCGTGATGTTGGGTGAGGGAAACCGGACATAGCAAAAGGACTGAATGATCCCATCCACAGTGAGTTCAACAAGCAGGTGTCAGTGGCCTGGGCGGGCGGCACAGCATCAGCAGGGTGGTTGTCCGGGACCAGATGAGGCTGTGGGCTGCAGAGGGCAGAGGTGTGGTCTTCTAAGGTACAGATGGCATTTCTTGGTCTGTTTGGGCTGGGTGCATTCAGTTGGTAAAAATGAGCTGGACATTCTGACTCTGCGTCACCTACAATTCAGATGACCTTGGGAGGCCAATTAAATGACATGATGAAAGTAATAATATATGATATTAGAGACTCTCCAGGATGACAAAATTAAATGAGATAAAACTGGGCATAGTGGTGCATGCCTATAATCCCAATGCTCTGGGAGCCTCATGCAGGAAAACCGCAAGTTCAAGCCCAGCCTAGGTAGAGAATATATATATTCTAGCTCAGCAAAAGTTTAAAAAAAGAGAGCAGATGGTGCAATGGAGCCACATCAATTAATTCCTACTTTATCACTATCAATCAACAGAACCTTTACCCTTTCTCCTTCTCCAATCCATGAATCTGACCAAGACACAAACAGAGAAAAAAGGAGACGGAGCAAGATGGGAATGGTGGTGGTGGTGGGGTCTGTGTTGCAGGTTGGGGGAGGATGAGGTAGCCAGGACAAATAAAACGCCTTCAGGGTACCTTGGAGCCACTCAGCAGGTTTTTTTTACAATGTAATAAAATGATATTCTACCTTTTATCCAAATTATTTCTCCTTCTTGAGCTTAATCTCAGATCTTTCCAAGATTAAATCTACTTTTATTCTAATGAGTGAATAATATCAATAAAAGAACTGGATATGAATTTAAGATTATTGAAGTATTCCCCCAAAATGGAGACTTTTTAAACATAAAGTAATTATAATTGTAGATGTCCATTAAAAATTCAAAAGTCCTGATTCTTGAAGGGAAGGAGCACAGTGCACAGAATGCTAAGATTTTACTCTTTCTCTTGAAAGCCCTAACGCAAAGCACAGTACAAAAGAGAGAGTTGATAATGGCTTTGGCAGACCATGAAGTCACTCGCCCTGACCGATCAGATGATAGCTTTGTCACAGATGCACATGGGGGGAAGCACATTTGCAAAAAGGAAGGTGGAATCAAAGAAGCAAATTTCAAACCCTGAGCTTTAAAAAATATAAATCATCTCAGCTCAGTGCTATTCGCTGGCTCAGCATCTGTCTTGCAGAGATAACACAGCACGTTGGGCGGCTGAAAGCCTTTTGCTTTCTTGTGCTTCTCAAGAGAGTTCGGGCGTAATCGCTCTGCAGGACTCACACCCTGTTCTGCCTCATCGCTTAAATCTTCCACGTTCCAGCCTGTGCTTTCTTCTGTTAAGAGATCCAAACATTATTCACTTTTACTTCCATTCTGAATACTGCAACAAATAACTGCCTTGAAGGATTATATTAAATAAATTTGTTTTGTAATTTTTTGTGATTTTCTAAAAGGAAACAATTTAAAAGGCATCCAGACTTGTGAAAGAGTCTCATTTTCAAATTAAGTCCACGCTAGTTGGAAAAATGCATGTAGATGTGTAGGTTAGCATAACAGAAGAGTATTTTTGGCTGTTCTGTGTATGAAAAATGACCACATTATGCTCAGTCAGAAAAAAGTTTCTCCTCTTTGTTATGTGAGTAAATTAAGCTGAATTCTCTTTGCTTCCTTACACAATTGCACTTGGTGCTTCTGAATCCATACATGATATAGCAATTCAGATCATAAAGTATTTCTAAAGCACAAGCTATTATTTTTCAAGGGAGTTTCTCTAGCTAATTTATTTATTGTTGATTTTACAATCCAAATTTACATGGCTTCTGGGTGAAAACAGACCAGTTATGTGGAGTAATGCTCAAATATGTTGGTTTTTAATAATATCCCAGTGTTATTATAAACCCTTGATGTAAAAATATAAAAGATATCCCTCAGTAGCCTGATAAATCCAATGAGTTTCTTAAAGGGGTGAACTTTTTATTTTTTACTGAATGCAAAGAGAAATCAACTTGCATGGCTGCATGTAAGACAGTAATCCTGTAGACTTTTAAAATGTTTTCTTTAAAAATGTCGCTAATTTTCCCCCTCTTTTACAAAAAAAAATCATAATAAGTTCAGTACCCTCAGGTCAAACTGTGGTTTTAATTATTTCAACCCCTCTTCTCAAGCCACCCATGTAAATTGAAGGGCTCGTTTGTCAGGTGACCTATGGGTCGTAACAGCGACATTTTTACATGGCAGCTGGCACCCTGCAACCGTCAGAGTTGTTTCGTAACATTGAGCTGAGGAATTGCAGGCAGTGTTTTCTGCATCCTCCCACAGAGTCTGATCTGTGACAGCACACCTGGCAGGAGGTGGGGAGAAGATCTGGGGTGTGGAGGAGCTGGGCCCTGGGAAGGGAGAGGCTGCTGGGTGCGTGCTGGTTTGGGAGCTCATGGGGCACTCAGGCAGGGGTTGTACGTTGACACCACTGTGTGACATCCTTAAAATGCAAGTGAAATGTTTACTTTCATATTCTTAGCACTGAACTTGGAATCTTACAAGCTTGAAATGCCTTCACAAGGTTATTTCGAGCAGCAGTGTAAATAATATTTGCAAAAGCACTAAGATTGCAGACAAGTCTAATAAATTAGTAATAGCCAAAAAATCTTATTCAAAAACTAGGATGCCTAATTATGTTGAGTGGATAAATTTTACTTATATTATTGCTTGTCAAAATCCCATTAGTTGAATTATTACTTAGAGACAGTGGTGGTAAATAAAGATTGCTTTTATTTGTTTTTTCTTCTAGATTCCAAACACCTGTATTTTATACTACATCCCTCTTGTGTTATTCAACTGAGACACAATTGTTTCCACTGGGAGTTTACTGAGTCATAGAAATATGCTCATTATGATAAAAAATGCATTTTGTTTGCTCAACTTCAGATAAAATTATATTAGAGTTCCATACAAACTAGACACTTGGTTTATGCTATGAGATGAATATTCAGTAAGCAATAGAAAAAAGCCCATATTGAAGGATATTCAGGAAGACTATGGAATACATATACTGCATGTGTGTGGCTACACCCACATATACCCATATTATTCTCCCCCTTTTCTGATTTAGAAAATATAAGTGATAACATAGTCTAAGAAAAACAGTAAAAAAAGTAAGAAGATTCAGATTTAAATTTTGGCTTAGTTTTATAATCTCTTAAACATTTTGGATTTCAGTGTTCTCAAATGAAAAATGAGGATCTTCACTTTTTTATATAAACGCCAGATATATAAGAGAGATAGCATATTGCCTGTAATTTGAATTACTCAAGAGAAATATGCTATGAAAGCCAGAGCTATCATTATGCCACAGTCTGCAGGAAAATGATTTCAGGGAAGCAAGCAGGAGTAAATAAGAAGGCTCTAGCCTGGTGTTCTCCAGCTTCTTCTGCCATCTAGTCTGGGACCACCTACCTTCCCCTCTTGTTCCATGTATCCCCACTTGCTATGCTGATTGGTTTCTTTTCTCAAGATTCATGATTGTAAAACTAAAACTGAAAATAGAGGCAATCATCCCTCCTGATCTGGCCTCCTTCCTCTTTCTCCTCCCCTTCTCAAACTCACTTGTTTAAAGAGGATGCCTGCATGTCATCTATACCACCACCTGGTCACCTTCCACCCTCTCTGGTCTCAGGTGTTTTTCACTACCCTCTGGGCTGCTCTTGTCAGAATCGCCCATATCCCCTGTGCTGCTAACTCTAGTGGTCACTTGATCACCATGAGTTTCATCTCACTAAAACTGTTTAAGTCTTTCCATCTTAGTCTTGTCCTTTTAAATCCTTCAGAACACCAAAAGAATAAAAGGAATGCCATTATGTCCCCCGGTCCTTAAAGTAATTCAAGGACTGTTGATTATGTACAGAAGAAATGCTGATCTTCTGAGCAAGGGATAGAGTATCTTCTAGTGCCCTATACTCTATGTAGCCTTCTAGGCTGTGTTTTCCTCCCATCCAGTTCCTTCACCTGTGATTTTGCAGGTATACGGTACCCCTGCCTGTGGTGCACTGTCCTTCTGTTCTTGTTTAACTGTTCCACATCTTTTCCAAATCTCTTTCTCTAGGAATATTTCTCAGAGCAATTGGCAAATGAGTAGTAAACACTTGTGCTGGGGATTCTCCTCAACACTTGATGTGCAAATTTAATCCTCAAAATAGGCCCCCGATGAACGGCTCATAATCAGCATCGTGTCACATCATGTTGTAGGTGAAGAAACTGAGGTGTAAGGAGTTTAAATCAGCTTCCCGAAGTCACACAGCCAGATGTGGCAGAACTGGCATTTGACTGCAAGCTTTCTTAAACCTCTAAAAATTGTGCCAGATTGTCCCATCAAAACAATTTTCAAGCAACTTTTACTTCTGGAATTATGTATCTGCTATTTTTTCATTTGGAACATTTTTCTCCCATTTTCCTAACAAAATTTTATCCATCATTTTTGACCCACGTTCCATGACCTGCCTCTACCTTGAATTAGGAATACCTTCCTATGCGTCCTTGTATGTCCTCCAACTTATTGCCCAGGGCTTTGCACTGTGACTTTTTATGCACATCTTTCCCCTACTGTAAAAGTTAAGCTTGATTGGGTCAACCTGATTGACTATGGAGCAGCCCAAGGGATTGGTAGAGCACGTTTCTGGGTGTGTCTGGGTGGGTCATAGAGGTGTGATGTTGGGTACTATATAGGGTCTCTCACTCTTTCCTCTCAGGTGCTGCTCCCCTACTCTGCTTCCTGGTCACCATGAACTAAGAAGCTTTGCTCAACCACAGCTTTCAGCCATGGTGTTTCTTCCTTAGAGCCAGCTGACCATGGACTGAATCTCCTGAAACTGTGAGCTAAATTAAACCTCTCCTCCATTAAGCTGTGAGTGTCCTGTATTGTGTCTTACCAGTGGGAAAGTTGACTAATACACCTACTAAGATGACACTCTTTAAATCAAGAGGAGGGCTAATTGACACTTGGTGACCTCACATTGTAATTTAATAGAAGACAATGATAACTAACACAATGGTAATGAGAGAAGGCAAAATCATCCATGACCCATGAAGAGGCCAAAAGTGAGTCATCTGTAATATTTCGCCTCACTCTCTCATTCTTTTCTTGGTTTCTTTACAAAGTGGAGTCAACCAGATTAGCAAGTATACTCAGTTCTCCCAATTTCAGATGAATTATATTACAGGCAAAGACAACAGTGGAGAAATGACAAGTCACATTGGATTTGCTAATAGGAACATAATAAAAATTGTAAAAATTACTTTATCATAAAATAATAAAAGCATTTGGCTCTTCATGAAGAGTATACTGTTAACATTTTATGATAAAAAACCAGAATTAACTATGAATTCAACGGAACATATTTATGGTATAAAATGTCACAGATCTGTGTATGTATCTTTGAACAATTTATATGTATGTGTTGGTAGGGTTTATTGTAGAAAATTCTTATCCAATTTTTAAAAAATTTCTTTATTTTGAAATAATTTTAAACTGGCACAAGAGTTGCAACAAGAACAGAGAGCCTGTACCCTCTTGATCTAGTTTTTCTTATGTTAGCACCTTACATAACCACAGAACATTGATCAGAACTAAGAAATTAACCTTGGTCCATTACTAGTAACTACAGAGTAGGCCTTATTTGGAATCCCCAAGTTTTTGTATGAGTGTTCCTCGTCAGTTCCAGAATTCCATCCAAGTCACCACCTTGCTCTTGTCCCATCTCCTTATGCTTCTCTTGGCTATGACAATAACTCAGGTACTACTGGTTTTGATGACTTCAATGGTAGTGAGGAGTAGCAGTCAGGTACTTCTGGACAGCATCCCTTGGTTTGGAGTTTAATGATTTCTCATGCCTACACTGAGGATATGGAATTTTTCTGGAAGAATACTGTGGAGATGCAATGTCCCTCTCACCACACCAGGGCGAAGATGATATCAGGATGTCTCATTGGGGGCGATGTTACTGCAGTCACTTGGATTAGTTGAGGTCTAAATCCAGCTGTGATTCTGAACAGACCAACTAAGCTTTATCTCTCTGGAAGGGGGAATCTCAAAGAATTTGTAGACACTTGTCAAAACTACTAGAATTATTTGAAAATTTATTTGGAGGGGGATACTTTGAGTCCATGTAAATATTCTATTTTTCTTTAAAGTTTCACACAATGATTTTTGCATTCATCAGTAGGTCTTGGCTATAACAGTTATAACTTTGGTGTCCTAAAGGCAAATGTGTTTTCTTCACTTGCTATTCTATCATTTCTATTTCTCTACATTTTTTATTTAAGTTATTCTGAGAGAAAGAGTTGTCTCTTCTCCTTGACTTATGGATTGAATCATTATAAATGGATGGATTTGCAGCTATTCATTTCATTCTTTTGGTAACAAATCAGTATTATTGTGATTTATCTTATTTATTTTATTGCTCAAAGTATTCCTACTTTTGGCACTTGGAGTCTTTCAGTTGGCTTCTCTACACTTTAGACAAGCTTTTATCCCCCCCCTTATCTCTCCCTTTGGAATTCCTAATCCATGGAGAATAGAAACCAGATAGTACAGAGCCATATGCTTTTTCCTATACATGCATATATATCCACGATAAAGCTTATTTATATATTAGGCTGAGTAAGAGATGAACAATAATACCTAGTGATGAAATAGAACAATTATAATGATACATTATATTAAAAGTTAATGAATGTGGTCTCTTTCTTTCTCAAAACATCTTACTATATTTTCACCTGAAAAACGGACTCTACAGCTTCTCTTGACATACCCCAATTGTTATTATCACTGTTTTTGCACTTTGAGGCCATTATTAAGTAAATAAGAATCACTTGAACATTAGCACTCTGAAACCTCAAGAGTCTATCTGAAAACTGAGGTGGCCATTAAGTGACTAACGGGTGGGTAACATATACAGTGTGGATACACTGGACAAAAGGATGATTCATGTCCCAAGTGGGACAAAGCAAGACAAAGTAGGATAGTAAGAGATTTCATCATACTACTCAGAGTGGTGAGAAATTTAAGAATTGTTTCTAGAATTTTGCATTTAATAATTTCAAACTGCAACTGATTTGGGGTAACTAAAGCCAAGGAAGGAGAACTGCAGAAAAGGGGGTGGACTGTGTTTCTGCTACTAGGCTCCCTCAGCAGAAAGAGTGAGGATAGTATGTGTATAAACTAACCCACATGTACACACTAAATTATATATAGTATTGTATCTATTTAACTATATATAAGCATGTATTTTGCATGACCACAACCCATATGTATGTATGTAGTAGGTGTGTCTGTATCATCTGCCTATATATTTTCCATCTTAAAATAACTGGCACTCCAATCTAGCTTCAGATAGGAAAGCTCCCCTTTCTATATCTGTAACTTTTTTTCTGACAGTGTGAAATCTGGCTCTCATTATCCACAGCAAATTTTCTTATTTGTTTCACCCTATTGGACATATAAAATTGTATCAGTAACGGTATTTACCATAAAATAAATTCAGTCTTTTAAATTGAAGGAACAGAAGACACATATTTTGGACCAGAGTCTCCTCTTTTGGGTTTGGACCCCAGCAGAGCTTGGTCCCTTTGACTAATTTCTTTTGTAGGCCACAATCATGCATTTCCAAATATTACTCCTGAGGGTTCTCGCGGTCAATTGTAGAGTTGTTAGATTTTGCACACTGTAATAAAAGGGCTTTTTAGATGCACTATGGAAATTTACATTAATCAACATATTTTATGCAAAACAGGATGGAAATAGGGATAACATCAAACCAAATAACATACATCCTACAAAAAATCTAAATATTCTTAGATTCAGAGTATAAAATACTCCATGGCTGATGGCTATGCGTGACAGCGCCAGGGACGCAGGCTCCCCCAGTGTGCCTGGTCCTGAGCACACACATAGAGTAGAATGTAAGGAAAGGATAATGATGAAATCATTGAATTATAGACAAAGATAAAAAGACTGGTCACAATAGCTAGATAAATTTCATGGCTTTTTGGCCAGTTTTGGTTATTACAGATCAGTCCAGTGTCATCTAATCTCACATCTGATCCTAGTCTCTGTTAGCTCCACTATGCTACAAGTGTGGCTCAAGGCACTGAACTAAGGAGGGGACATGGTCTGCTCTTTCACAGTTCTATCCTTCTTTTATTGTTCCACACCTCCTTCTTTGCGGTCTGGCTCCTCCAGGTGGAGGCCAGGGTGGAGAGTCTGAAGGAGAAGAAATCTTAGGATCTTAGGAAGCTAGCCATACCTCACAGTGGTCCTCCTCCGGATTTGGTCTGGATTCAGACCTGTGTAAAGTTTATGGCCTTTGCTGATAGGATTAGATACAGTTTGTGTAATTCATTTCTTTTGTAAGGATAACTTTGCTGCAGTATTCCAATGCAGTCAGACATTTTAAGAAAAGGGGGGGTCTTGTTTTCCTTGAGCTATTCTGCTAGGCGTCTCTCTGCTTGGAGCATGTCTAGCTAGGCCTCTGCCTGAGCAGCCCTCTGGCTTTTCCATCTCCCTCTAACATCAGTCACAGAGCCACTGAGATCTCTGCACTATCTCAGGTGGCAGCGAACTAGGTGGGTTTAGTCTCAGAAAGCCTTTTTGACAGCTCTGCAGGTTATAGCCAGGGAACTCTGCTGGCTTTTCCCCTTCAGAAAGCTCAAGGCCACACATGGGCATACCTATCCTGCCCAGGTCCTCACCATTATCCAGGAGAAAGCTGTTGATGTCTTTCAACCACCTACTCTCTGCTCTAATCTGGTGGCTATACCCAGTAGTCCTACCAGCTCTCCAGCCTGGCAAGCTCCCAGCTCAAGGATCCAGTCCCTTATTTTCACAGGCACAAAAAGGCTGGGCCAAGAGCCAACCAGTGACTCTCTTGAAGCCCCCACTCCACCTGCCTCTGGGAAAAGGATTAATATCTCTGTGCACACTGCACTCCTGCTGAGTGACTGAACCCTCCATGCCTCTATCCACTTCTGTCAACCAGGAATGGAGCTGGACAGGTGATGGGGAAGAAGAAGGCAGATTCTGTGCCTGCCTACTATTTCTGGAAGGATGGATCTGGCCCTGCTTGCTGTCAGCTCCCCTGAGAGGATGAAACACATATCTCTGAGCTTTCTGCCACAAATCCAGTGAAAGATGGAATGGTCCAATGAAAAATACATTGAGGTCATGTGAATATCCAGAGAGTCATATAATGCCTTTCTTAAACCTTTGCAGTGAAAAGTCATCAGAAAGTGGTGAATTTTGAGAGTAAATTACATAAATGGAAACGAATGGATGTATGGCTTTCCTGACTTTCATCATTTTGTTTTATTCACGCACTAATAAAAATCCTGTCTTACAGCATTTATTAATGCAATGGAGGCTTTCATTAAGGGACAGTTGTATGAGTTTACAAAATTTTATCATGCAGAGACACCAATGCCTGTATTGGCCCCAACAGCAGCACCTCCACAGCCAGAGACTGCAACAGAAGCAGAGGACATCCAGGGGAAGCTTTTCATACATCGCAGCCTGGTGCTGCTCCCTAGAGGTGAAGACTATTATGTTGCTTATGATGGGGACTGAGGATATGTGGGTGGGGTGGTGCCAGCAAGTTCACAGTAACGGACAGGGGAGAGAGTAGAAATACATGTTAAAAATCTTAAAAATACAAAAAATATGTTAAAAACCCACACTGCACGTACACCAGCAAAACAGAACAGAATTGGACAAAAACAACAGAGCTCATTATGGTGTACAGCAAATACAGCCCCAGTGAGGCTGGCTCCCAACGTGCAAAGGACCTTATCAGAGTCTAGCACAGGGGTCTGGACTCAAATGCCTATGGGACCAGGAAGGGAACATAAGCATCAGTCACAATAGTGGGAAACAACTGTATAAGGCAATACATAGGAGTGGGACCTAGGTCATTAAAGAGGGTACAACAGATGTAAAGATGCAGTTTGAACAAACTATGCAGGCTCACCCAGCAAAGCAAAAACCCTCTGAAATCTGGAATACTTCTGGTTCCAAGCTTTTCAGATAAGGAACACTCAACCTGTATTCATATTCGAGAGCCGAGACCTTACTTGCTGACTTATTTACCCCATCCCTGGTCTAGTGTTTGTATATGGTATGGATTCACATATTTGATGAATAAATGAACAAGCACATGGTGAAAATGTTTTAGGGAGAATGGAAAAGTATTTGAACTACCCAGAAAAAAAAATAGACTGTGAAAATTGAGTCCAAAGGAACTGAATCCCTGACAACACCGCCAACATGTTCATGTTTAGTGTTTAGGTCTACACAAGGTGAAGCTCATTATTATAACTCCTTATTACAAGTTGTAACAGCTATGAAAGTGTCTTTTTGTGATTCAACAACTGTCAGACACTGCATAAAACTGAAAGCCAATTGTTAACGTTTTTCTCCTAGAACCACGGTAATCTGGTTTCCCATTGCCTGTGACAGGAGCTGGAAAACAAAAGTGTACTGTTCAGTTGCTTTTCTTGTCATCCTTGCTGTCTTCAGTGGCTCAGTGAAATAACTATTGTTTTTTAAAATTTCATTCTCTTGATTAAAAGAAGTAAAATGAAAGAGCATCCTCATGGCTAAGGAGGGCTTCACCGAGGTGGACTTCATGTGTAACTCTTCCTCAAATAGGATACATTTCCCTCCAACATTCATGTTTAAGGAAAAAAAATTGAGAGCTTATTTAGAAAAGCGTGATGAAAAATCATATTAAAATCAAGCTGAATCAGCACAATTAAAGAGTAAACTGAGACAGTCTTAGTTGTGGAGTTGTATGTTTGTTCAATGACAATTGAAACAATTCCTGGGGTGCCAGTGGATACAAGGTAAAGAGCAAATTTTCTAAAACAATATCCTCTAAAAGTGATGTGGTTCAGCTCAAGATTATAGAAAATGAAATTCTAGATGGGTCTATAGACTCTCTTCCTCAACAGTCTCAAATCTATCCAACTTGGGGATTTGTTTGATTCAGGGTAGAAGAAAATATCTCCAATTGCTGGGACGTGCTGCTTCTGGTTGGTCTGTATTTTTGAGGGCACATCTACTGCTCCCCACAGACCCATGTTCTCAGCTGTGTGGCTTTCAGCTTCAGAAAGGGATTATTTCTGGTGAGGCTTTGGAGCTGTATTAATTTCCTAAGACTGATGCACACATTTCCAAAAAACTGGGTGGCTTAGAAGGACATCAATTTATTGTCTCTCAGCTCAAGGACTAGAAGTCCGAGATCAGGATGTCAGCAGCACAAGTCCCTTCTGGACACTCTGAGGGAGGGTCCACTCTGTGGGCTTCTCCTAGCTGCTGAGATATTGTCACTCCTGGTTGTTTCTTGCAGGTGCATCATGCCAATCTCTGTCTCCCTCATAAAACAGTGTCTTCTCTGTGTGTTTGCATCTGTCCTTGGTCCTCTTCTCATAAGAAAACGAGTCACATAAGGGGCCACTCCAGTGACTTCTTAACTTGATTCCATCTGCAAAGAGCCTTTTTCCAATTAAGTCACATTCACGGGCTCTAAGGATTAGGGCTTCCATATCTTTTTTCAGGGCACATATCAGCTCCTATTAGGAAGACATCAATTCTAACAAGGGACCTGTTTTCTTTTGATCTGACTTTCTGACACTTTGACTTTTTCCTGTTTGACTCCAAAAATCCAGTTGGACATTTCCACTTTTTTTCCATTGATTTCTTACTTATAAGCTGTTACCTTAATGTCGATAACTGATATTCCCAAATTCTGGGCCTCTGCTGGGACTTCCTGACTTAAACCTAAATCTTAGCCACATTTTAAAAAATTGATCTTATTGCTGTTTATATTTTAGTGTGACAAACAAATTTATTATTAAAAAGTCTAATATTGATGGGGCTTTTTCAGCAATAGCAGATCCAATACTACGTAAGATTATCTCTTGAGATCTGAATTACGGAGAATTACAGGCAATAACATTTAAAATGACAAAAAAGTGAGTCATCTCCAGCCAAATGACTGAGAGAGAGTAGCTTCCAGTGCAGTTCAGTAGCATCAGTGGCTTTGAGTAAAATGTGCCCCGCCCCTCAGCCACTAATGATTTATACGTTCTTCAGGGTGTTGGTTCTCTGTCTCTTGGGTATCTCAGTGTTTCCTGGAGCAGCAGGAATCCTAGTTGTTCTGTGCTTCTAGCCGCACGTGCTTCCTGCCTGCTGACCCCAGTGTGCTGTACAGATATTATTTCCCATGAATACCACAGTGGCAAAAGGCTGGGTAGCATGGCAGTAAATGGTATTAACTAACTTACAAACTGAAAGATCAGTTGGCAACGAGGTAATCTGTCTGGAAATGTAGAGTAGGAAGAATCTGAGAGGGAAAGACTGGCAATTCGTCCTCACTTCCTCAGCTGTCATTCACTTTCCAGCATCTGCAACACAGCTGCTTCACCATCAGAGTCCTGGAACCCAATCTTTTCGCCATCACTGAACACTGCCTTGCTTACTATGGTAATCAAGTTTAAATTTTAAAAGACTTATTTGTGGTTAAAAAAAAGTGTAACATAAAATGTACCATATTAGCTGTTCTTAAGTGTGTAATTCAGTAAAGCATAATCACAATGGTGATCCCTAGGTCTTTTTTATTTTGCAAAATGGAAACTCCATGCCCATTGAACAACTTTTACCCCTCTCTCCAATCTATGATTATCACCTTTCTCTTTTTGGTTTCTGTGAGTTTGACTACCTTAGATACTCACAAGTGGAATCATACAGTGTGTGTCTTTTTGTAACTAGCTATTTCATGTAGTATGTCGTCAAGGCTCTTCCATGTTGTAGGATGTGTCAAACTCCCCATCCTTTTATGGCCTCTTTCCTTAATGCCATCTTCCTCCAAATTCCTTCACTAGGATAACCATTATTCAACTATAACCAGTAATCCTAACATGCCTAATTGATTGAATTAAGAAATGCCTAGCAGATTGGCAAAGCACAATTTTGGTGTGTATTGTTGGGTCACAGAGGTATGAATTTGGGTACTATACATGGCTCCTTTTCTCTCTGGTGCTGTTCCCCTGCTCTGTTTCCTAGAAATGAGCAGCTTTGCCCTGCCTCCATTTCCACCATGATGTTCCTACATCGGAGCCAGTTGACCCAGGGCTGAATACCCTGTAAGCATGAACAAAAATAAACCCTTTCTCCTTTGAATTGTAGGTGTCGAGTATTTGGTCTCAGTAACAAAAAGCTGACTAATACATCAACCTTCAAGTTCTAATACATTCCACACTTGTGAGAAAACACCTCTGATGTAGCAGGCTAAGTTAGATATTGTTGACTATGTACCTCCAAAACCCCTCACAGTGATCACTACTGAACTAAAAGTGCCTGGTTTGTCACTTTCTCTCACTAGCTCACATGTTATTTGGGGGTAGGGACAGTCTCTTGCTTGTTGCATGTCCCTTGTTGCTAACACCTACGGGACAGCAGAGGAGTATCCAGACCCCGGGCTTCCAGATGGGCAGGTTTCCTCTCCAGGTTGATAATTTCTCAGCGGTAAAAGGGATACATCTAATGATCTTAGCCTATGCCATTAGGGTGTGAATCATACTGCCTTCCTCCACATCTCCCTGATTACAGGCTCAATAAGATATTTTGATTAGAATCTGGCTTCCTGTCTCTATCCTCACAGAGAGGAAATATGCTGATCCAAAACTGGATAAGAATCTCATCCAACTCACTTTCTAGCTGAGTTCCTCATTATTAAGGAAAGACCTGGTCTCTGAGCAGGCAGCATGGTGTCTTTCGGCAAGGACACTGGTTTAGAGTCAGGCAGACCATGTTGTTCCAACTTAGTCACTTACAAATTGTGTGATTTTTGGCAAGAAATTTATTCACGTTGAATTTTTTCCCATGCAAACATTAGTTTTCATCTTCTTAATACATTGGTAATTTATGTCAAGTGCCCCGAACAAGGGAGTGTTAAATCAGTACAATTTGTTACTTAGCAGTTGTGTCATTCACTTTTAAGTCACATTAGTTTGAGCTCACTCAATGAAGACTGACAAAATACCGAGAAGACAGATGACTCGGCTCAGATTCATGGCATGCAATGAGTGCTTATCTGAATGGCATCTCCGGCAACATCCTTGTCTCCTTAAAAAGGTCCAAAATCTGAAATGAGCTCACTATAGCAGGCAAAGAGAGTGAAAATGAATATGCTGGGGAATAAGGATCCAATACCTTATTTATATTATTTAAATTCTGTCAAAATTCCAGTAAGATATGTGAGATAAATAAAGTATTGGCTCAGGCAATTATGGAGGCTGAGAAGGGGAACTTATATAGCTTCCAATGTAAGCTGGGGACGTCAGAAAGCCAGTGGTGTGGTTGAAAAGCCTGAGAGCCAGAGAACAGATGGTGTAGGGTCCAGTCGGGGTACCAAGTCTGAGGAGGGGCCCTGAGTTACCCAGCCCAAGCAATCAGGTGCAGTAAGTTCAACTTCCTCTATCTTTTTGTTCTCTTGTGGCCCTCAAAGGTTTCGATGATGTTGGTCTCCAGTGGGGAAGAGAATCTGCTTTATCCAATCTACCAAAATGCTAATATCCTCCAGAAGCATCCCTACAGATGCACCCCAAAATGCTGTTTTACCAGCCATGTGGGCCTCTCTTACTCCAGTCAACTTGACAGATAGCAGCAACTATCACACAAGGTAAGGCTGAAGAAAAATATTAACCTGGAGCACATGTATTTGAAAAAGAATGTAGGACTATTGCTTTTGTTTTTTTAAAAAAAACTAGTAAGGAAAAGAGGGGTTTCTTTACGCATCCACCCACCACCATGGAGTGGGCTTCATCAAAGAAACATCATCACACATGAACTGGAATTCAAAGAAGACTGGATACAGAGCTGAGAAAGCCCTTTTTAATTTCATAGCTTTGAATTTAATCTACACAAACTATCTACGCTTCTATTTTCAATGACTCTTTCCCTTAGGCAGCTCTGTGAGTTTTTCTTTTAGTTTAATGAATTTTATACTGCTTAAAAGAAAATCCTCCATGGCTTTCTTGGACAGAATTTGCAAAAATCATTAAAGCTGCAAGAATTCTCTTCATTTTCAAAGTCTGTGAAATTGTACCCACGTTCCCTGGTGCTAGTCCTACACCACTGAGCTTCAAGGTCACCAACTCTTAACTACTGCTCAGAGAGCAGTTTTTGGCCACCATTTGCTGTTACTGTTGTTAGCTTCCAGACCAACTGGTTTGTCTTCTCAGTAGTTTAGCATAATCTCACAATCACAGACAATGGCTAAACAATTTATCTCATGTAGAAAATCACTCTGTGTGTGTGTGTGTGTGTATTTGTGCATTTATTTCCAGGTCTTGTATTATGTTTTGAGGATGCTGAAAAGAGAAATGTAGTCTTTACTTAATTAGATATAGGGTCCCATAAATTACAGCAACTATGAAAATAATACAATTGCACTGTCAGTGCTAGGAATCAATTGTGTCTTAAATGTAACAACACACAGGAAAAGTAACATAGGACTTTTAGGTAATTGTATGATTGGGTGACATTTTGAAGCATTTTCATCATGAGAAATGGCAGAGGAAAGCCACATGATGACACACCCTGGGAAGACCTTGAAGAGTAATAGTGGTAATGGGCACTTACATGACAACTTCCCAAAATTGTTCCCAAGAAGCTCTTTCATTTTTCCCTCCAAATCTTTCTTAAAAAGAACAACAACAACCTTCCCCACCAAAATGCTTTGAATAAGCACTAAGAAATTCATCATTGGTTTTCTTTCTTAAAAGAAGTCATATATGAAGCATGATAAAAATAAGGTGAATATATAAATTAAATAAAAATTTTTACAATAAAAAACATATTATCATTAATCAAAATACTCCTCACTTCGAATGCACTTATCCCCTTATTCTGGCCACTTGCTGAAGCAAGTCTGGAAGTCCTGTTTTGTGAGTGTCTTTATGAGGTGTGATCAAAAACACAGTAAAAGCTGCTGCTGAGTGCCATCCAAAGGAAAAGCAGGCTCATAAAAACATCACAGTGTGTTGTCATCCATGCTATTTACTGGATCTGCTACCATGTGATTTCTGGCTGTTCGTCAAAGTCAAAACACCTAGGAAAGCAAACATTTTGAATTGAGTCTGGACTGCAAGACAGCCAGGACAGCGAAACTAAAGACACTCCTGAAAGAAGACTTGCAGAACTGCTTCAGAAAGTGATAAGAATCATGAGATAAATGTGTTTGAAGAAAGAGGGCGTTTTCTGAGAGGGATTAATGACAATGTGTCTTTTACTGTAGTAAATTTTAAAAATTAAATATTCATCATATTTTTCAATCACACCTGAAGAGACTTCAGGGCTTCACCTTTAAAGAAACAGAGCTGCCACTTAGAATTTGTGAATTTTCAGCTGGAAGTGTTAAACGTCATTTTAGCTCATGTGGTTTTATATTGGACAAGGCACAATTCCCTTTAGGCTTCCTTAGGGTTAAAAATGGCTGACTGACTGCCTCCATAGATCTCAAGAGGATCTCTAGAGGGCAGCAGTCCCTGACTGGAAACCACAGGCTAAAGTGCAAGGAGGTTGTACAGGAAAATAGCTGGAAAAGATACAACACATCGCAGGTCTATTATGGAGACTAGGATTTCCCCCTAACAATGAATCATGCAGATCATACTTGCCCTCACTGAGCCTCTAACCGAAAGGCTCCATGTCCTTTGACCCCTGACATCCGACCTTACCACATTCCCAACTTGGTGTGGTTACATGGCTGCACTTTTATCACTACATTATATTCAAACATGTTCCTTTAATGTCATAATTTGAAGAGCTTCCTAATTTCTGGCCTAGTCACCCTGTCAAGCTTCCAGTGGCATTTCCTCTCCCAGGCAGTTGGCCTGCTTTCTGTGATCTCCAAGTGTACTGAGTATTACATGTTTAGCTTCTGCATGTTAGAGGTAACTGGCACAGGTTCCCATGGCTCTTGAAAAGTATGCATGAACCGACTTTTATATTTTAACACAAATGTTTTCTGACTCATGTCTAAAGAGGATCACGGGTCAAGAAGGTCACAAAGAGAAGAGGAGCTGTGAGGAGCATTTGCTACCATATAGAAGCTCTGATGAGAGCATGTGATTTCTGAAAGAAAGAGAATAACTACTTCAGTTGGTTTTAATGACTTTGCTGCTTAATTTACCTCCATTCCTGAGAAGTGAGCCTTACCTTAACAGTTATTTGGTGAATATAATGATGGCTTTGTTACCTACAATATCATCAGTTATAAAAATGTTAATAGTCCTATGAATGAGCCCCTACTGAATACATACATGACTCATGTTTGGCATTTCTTTAGCTTTAGCTTGACTAAATATAGTTTAGAGCTTAAGAGTCTAGGCTTTTGGTACAAATTACCTAAGCTCAAATCCCAGCACTGTCATTTGTAGGCTGTGTGACTTTGGACAAATTACTTAATTCTTTGTGTCTTATTTTCCTCATCTGTAAGATGGATATAATGATAATTTCTGTATTAAATAGTTGTTGTGAATAATAAGTGGTAATATATGGCACTTGGCACTAAGCAAACATTCGACACACATTGCCATAGCAACAGGAACCTGCAGACCAATTAGCAGAAGTGGCAAAAGATTTTTGTTTCAAAAGCATTCAACACACATTGCCATAGCAACAGGAACCTGCAGACCAATTAGTGGACTTGGCAAAAGATTTTAGAGATGGACTAGTCCATCTCTAAAAGTTAAAAAAAAGACAGACTTTCAGTCCATCTCTAAAAGTCCCCAAAGTAAAAAATAAAAAAAGTTTGAAGTGAACAAAGGCAGAATTTGGAATACATAGTGCTTTTCAAGAAAATAAAAGAAAAAGACCTCTTTTTTCATATTCCCCTCTATTCAATTCTCTATCAGAGGATGGAAAAAATAGATCACATACATACATTTAAGTCTTAATAGTTGGACTTCTGGACATACAAAACTAAATATTTCATATAACATTTTCATTGGAGATTTAAAAGAAACTGTAGAGGAGAGTGTGAATTTCAGGAATCCACATTAACATGAACACAGGTATATGAAAGTGCACACCTGCATGTGCCCATGTATGTTTGTGTATTCCTGAAGTTATTCTACCTCAAAGGCTCAGGTCACTGAAAATAAGGAAAACCAAGCATATAAAAAATAAGAAAGTTGCTAAAACAGTGAAAACACAAACTGTTCTTATGCAAAAATGGAAGAAAAACAACCAGGAACATTTTAGAATTAAAATATTTCAAGTATGAAATTCAATGAGTTTCAGATATGAAATTAATAGATGATTTTAATAGATACGTAGTTTCAATCCCATCACGAATAAAGAACAATGTGAAAGGTACTGATGAAAATGAAATTGCTGCTTTATTTAGGATGAGTTTTCAATGCTCAAATATCCTTAATATTCAAAGAAAATACTCCAAATTGTAGGCTAGCCCAAGTGGATGATCCATTCTGATGTACAGAATTTCTGGAAACAACGTGTTATGGTTTGTATCTAGGTGACTCTGAAAGCCTCATGAGCACATAGGAGAGGGTTTGGAGAGATGGCCGTGTGGGGTGTGAGACTCATCGGTGGAACGGTCTACTGATGGCTTGGTAGCTAAGGGTGACTCGGGAGGTGAGGCCTGGTTGGAGGAGGAGGTCACAGGGGCGTGGCCTGACAGGGCCCGCCTCCTTCCCGCCTCCCTTGCTCCCTCTTTCTCCTTCTGCCAACACGCCTCTAGCTCTTTCTCCTCTGCCACATCCCTCTGTCCTGCTGCCCTGCCTCGTGGCCGGCTGACGATGGACTGAAACCTTTGTGGTCTGTGAGCCAAAATAAACTTTCGGTCTTGAGAGCTGTGGGTGTCAGGGATTGTGTGAGAGCGATGAGAAAGTAACTAAGGCACAAAGCTTCTCTAATATCTAGCAAGCCATTTTATAACCCGTGGCGGGTACTAAAAACACAGCTATATGTTTATTAAAACTTTTTAGTTCAGGAAGAAAATCAGATGTCAATTAAGGTCCCGATTTTCCATTTGGAGTCGGATAAAAATAAGGTGAAATGCCTAACGTGACCACTTTTGAAAATTCTGAATTTGTAGGGCTTTCATGTGAGCTCAATAGAATTGTTTTAGAACCTTGGTTCTGTTTGTAAACATCTCAGCTCTGCTTGCAGGATGGGGAAGGGCAATCCAAGAAAATCCTAATCCATGTCCCCCTTTCCCCAAATGTATATCTCAAAGGGTTTATGTATACTCTGTGACAGAGCCGGATATTCAAGTCTAGTACCCATTATGAAACAGGAACTATGAGACTAGGTAATTATCTCTTCCACCTGTCTGCCATTAACACAACTGTCACACACTTTCATTTCCTTTTCGGGGGGATAACCCTCATACCATGACACATAGTCCGTGTTCACACATAGCCGGGCATGTGTCTGACCATTGACTCTGTTTCGTTTCTTCCAATCACTATGGGCCTCATACTGAATTCTGTTTTAGTGTCTAGAGGTCAGACAAGTTGATGTTTAATATTTTTAGGGTGATGACCAAAAATGTTACATACCAGTGTGGAAAATGGCAATCTGGCCCTGAGGCATGATTTCTACACAACCTTCATTTAATGGCACGAGGAGAATTGTCTCCGTATCCAATTTATATTATGCTCATCTTACTTTTACTCAAAAATAATAAAACAAAGATATTTATCTGTGTAGTAATAGAAAAATCTCCCTTGTTGATGGGATATAAAAGTAAAACTTAAAAGTAAACATCATTTTGCCAGCTCAGACTATCTTAAGTCACTCTTTACTTTAAAGCTCAAACTTCCATTATCACTGTAAGGGCATGCTTTATTCTTTTTTCTTTTTGTACCGGGGATTGAACTCAGGACCTTGTGCTTGTGAGGCGGGCTCCAGAACCACTGAGCTAAATCCCCAGCCCTGCTTTATTCTTATTTTTTAAATGAAGGTTTAAAAAATTTCCCATACATTACTTACTTGTTTAAGCTTCTTTAGATCTTCATCAAGCTCTAAGTTGTCCAAAATAACAGCAACAAACAAACTCAGGAGGATCTATAACACGGTTAAATAAAAATGAAAAAGACCCACATGCCATAAGTATTCAATATTACATATAATATAGAAAATCTACCTAAAATATATTGTACATAGAATTCATTGACTGAAAAATATACATGCAGCTGTGAGTCAGTGCATTGGCATTTTAAGGTATTTGTCATGAATACACCAAAGGAAATGCATGGGTTAACTGAAATAAACATTATAACATGTCAAATGTGTTTTATGAAGTCAATACAAAGAACAAATTTTAAAAATTTCGAATTCAATGATTCCACCTGTGAGACCATATCCAAAGAAATAAATCTGAAGTGTTGATAAAAACCTTAATATGCAAAGGTGCTTGCTAGAACATTCTTTTTAATCATGAAATATCAGAAATAAAATCTAAACTTGCATAAATAGTTAATACAATTACTGAGCTTTACATGACAAAATTCCTGCAGCCATTAAAAATTCCTGTTGAGGGAGCTCCTCTCCAAGATAGCCTGCAACATTCCTCCTAGCTGCAGATGTTCACACCCTTGTATAGTCCCCTCCCACACTGGCTATGGCTGGACTGTGCAACTAGTAGGTTATGGAGAAGACAATGTATGTCTCATGAAGCTAAGCAATAAAAGACGTCATGTCTTTCACCTTACTTTTTCTTGGATCACCAGCCCCTGTGAAGCCAGGTGCCATGTTGTAAGGACACTCAAGCAGCTGTATGAAAAGGCCCACGTGGTATGAACTGTGGCTTCCCACCAATACCCAGCAAGGAACTGAAGTCTCTCCAAGAGTGGAAGTAAACACTCCAGTCACAGCAAACCTCTGAGGTCACTGCAGCTCCAGCCAACATCTTGAATAGCCTCATGAGAGACTAAACTAGAAACACACAGTGAGCTTAGCCCAGTTTCTTCACCCACAGAAAGTGGGATGAAACAGTTTTACTTGTTAGTAAGCATTTAGTTTATGGGTAATTTGTTATATAGCAGTAGATAACTCCTGAATTTTTATAGTACTGAAAAATGGTTACATTGCAATATTATGTAAGAGTATATGTGGTAGAGGTATATGTGTATAAAAAGGAATAGTAGAGAAAATGCTAGAAGGAGATACTTTAGAAATGTCAATAGTATCTGTCTTCATGAGGTGAAAAATAAAATTTCCCCCTTTTTATATTTCACGATATTTCTCAAATTAAAAAAATATGCTTCTTTTAGAACAGGTAATATGAGAAAGAAAAAATACAGTAACATTTAAAAATATTTTAAGTTTTTAGTCATTCTTTGACTTGGAATTTCCAAAAGCCCACATTCATTTCCTCATCATTTTCATTCCTAATTTACATTCTTCTTTTCAGTTTTACTCTTAACAAATTATTCCCACTTGTTAACATTAGATGGCTGAGAATGAAGGTAACTAAGCTGCAGTGATTTGGCTGTGATTTTGCAGTCCCAGAGAGATCACGGTGCAGGAATTAATGGCTCCCTCTTTACTGGGCATCAGGCTTCCTTGAAAAGCAGCCATGTATCTGAGTTGGGCATTTCATAGTTCACTCCATGTTTAAGCCCTTTCCTGGGAACTTGGTGATAATAAGTGTCAGAGGAGGAGTCTGCATTTCCCTGCATCCTCACCTCAAGCTAGTTGGTGTGAAACTGAAGGTCTCCCCAACAGGAGTCATCTCACCCCACTTCACTGCTCCCTAGGCACTTGGACAAGCATTGTTATGTGTCCCAGTTTAATTGGATTTCCTGTCTTTCCAGAAAAAGTACAAACATAAAAGTCAAAAAGAAAGAAAAGAAAGCCAAGCATGGTGGTGCTACAATCCCAGCATTTTGGGAGGGTGACGTAAGAGGATCCTAAATTTGAGGTCAGCCTGTGCAATTTAGAAACTTAGTGATATTCTAATTAAAAAAATAATAATAAAAGGGTGAGGATGTAGCTCAGTGAGAAGGCTCTGGCTTCAATCCCCAGTATCCCCTCCCGAGAAAATAAATAAATAAATAAGCAAACAAACAAATAAATTCTGTAGTCTTTGATGAAAGAAAGAAAAGACAAAGTCCTCCATTGAAAGGAAGGAAAGAAGGAAGGAAAGATAATGTCTTTCCTCGATGGAAAATATGAAAAAGGAGACTTCCCCTCCCTTGCGGCATTTCCTTTAGAAAACTTGCCATTGTATGTTTTTTAGATTCCCTTTGAGAGGTATATAAATCTTTTTCAAAGTTAAATCAGCCTCTCAGTAGTTTCCAACTCAGAAATGGGTTTCTTAAGGACTGGGGAGGGTGATCTGCTTAAAATATAAATAACACCAAGTCCCTTTCTCTATGGGCATTTAACCTAGACATGGGTCTCCGAGGTGTGACACTATACACTTGTCTGGGAGCTAGGGGAAGTCTTATTTTTCCTGTGAATACAAGTGATCAACTCCCAAAGATGGTCTCCCCAGTTACCAGGTGATTTAAGATGAGGTGTATCTAAATGATGCTGTGGGTGTCTTCTCACTTGAGGATGGTTATTTTTATCTCTAAAACAGGTTCTGTATGTGGTGATACCAGACAGTGAGGCTTCTTTCTGCCTTTGCCATCTCTAGCCGGTTGCCTATGATGCCCATCTCAGGCTGTTTAGTGCTTATCCAAGAGTAAAACTGTTTCCTTTCTCTTCTACATTCATGGAGAGGTTGTCTGGGATGGGAGGAGGTTTTAATTTTAATAATTTCCCCAACACCAGACAGATAGTGAGTTACCTAAGGACAATGAGATTGAGGTTATTATCTGATTAAATTCCACCAGCAGTTGATGGGACTCCATGGATGTGTGGGGCACTGTCTGGGGTGCAGCGTGGTAGGGGATAGAGTTGTGCTTGGGGTCAGAGACCTCAGTTTGCAAACAGGCTCTGCCCACTGCCAGCTATGTGGCCATCACCAGCTCACGGTGAGTTTCAGCGTCGTCTTTAGGATAATGTTACCAATATAGTAATAGCTCAACAAATTGCAGCTATTCTTTTTTGCATTTTTAATCCTCCTCCAACAAATCCAATTCTTGTATAGCCTATATGAAAATATATAGGCACAAACATTATGTCAAAATAATTTTTCTACAAATGAATTTAATTTAGTTCATAATCAATCCCTCTGTTTCTGCTGAAGGCTGAAGGTAGAGTAATGGTATATCAATTCAACTTAGTTCTTTAGATCTCAATTACATTTAAATAAGTCCTTCTTTTAGGCGTTGTCTACGGTCAAGATATGCATATAACCAGCATCTGGTTTGCTGTGAAGTGGGTAGGTCAGTGTCCGTCCTCTACCAGGGTTAACGGATAGTGCGTGGATTGAGGGCTCTGGGCTTCCATCAGCCCGTGTGGCCAACCGCTCAGCTCCAGACCCTCTGTGAGTTTTTCAGAGCTTCTGAAGCAAAATGTATACATCTGGTGGCTTAACATAAGATGTTTATTCAGTCACCGTTCTGGAGGACAGAAGTGGAAAGTCCAGTTGTCAAGTCCTATGACAGAATCCTTCCTTGCCCTTTCCATCTTTGAGTGGCCCCAGGCAGTCCTTGGCCTGTCAACACGTAACACAGTGTCTGGCTCCACCCTCACAAGGCTTTCTCTTTCTGTGTGTGTCTCATTCTCTGGGTCTCTTAGAAGAACACTTGTCATTGAATTTAGGATGCTCCCAGGTAATCCAGGATGATCTCTTCATAAGATGCCTGATTTAGTTACATCTGCAAAGGCTTCTTTTCCAATAAAGTCACATTCAAAGGCTGCAGGGGTTGAGACACTGATACATATTTGGGGGGGGGTGTTCAACTCACTAGACTCTCTGTCTAGGCCTTGGCTTGGAGTGTTCCACCATGGGACACAATGGCGCTCAGCTCTCATCCGAGCTCAGAAGCCTGGCTACTCCATGTGCAACCAAGTGAGACTTGTTATTTGGGGAGCTTACAGGGCTTCTCTTACAGGCAGCTTCCTACTCTTCCCTCCCCAAGGGTGGTGCACCATGTCCTCTAGGGACACTTTTCCTAGTGAGGATTCTTGCTTCCCCATCAAAGGCTGAAGTCTGAAGCAAAGCTGCAGCAGCGGTGGGAGGGCAGCTGTGTGAGTACAACATGGACAATCGGACACTAAAGCCCACTGAGTATCACAGACAGAGCTTGGTACCATCAGAGCATTTAGGTTTCTGAGTCTTGTCTGGGATCCTGGGTCACGGACCCCGCACTTAAGATTGTGAGACACAGACTGAGATTCCAGGATGCGTCAACAGGCACCAAGGTACAAGGAGGATGACTTCGGCAGGAAAAGCGGTGTGAGGAAGGAATCTCAGGCGGCCAGGGAGCAGGTGGCTCATCAGGGGCTGGTGAGGCAGGAGAACTGCAGCCAGAGCCTGACTTGCAGGAAGCTGCTTCGAAAGCCGAGAGGTGGGTTCAGCACAGGCAGGTTCCTGAGTGCTACAGAGGTCAGCAGGTCAGAAGACTCCACTGGGAGCTTGCAACAGTCACGAAATAATGATGTTACCTGCTTCTCTGTTGAGTTTGTCTTTTCAAAAGTTGTGGCTTTCTTTGCTTGCTTGTTTTTGTTTTGCACAATTTTCTTCTTTGATTTTTATTTCTATTAGTATGTGCACTATATAATGGTTACATTCTTCATGGGGAGTTGGAACATGTACATAACACATCTCAATGCAGCCATTTCAAACTGGTTCATTTCAAGTTTAACTAGTAAAGAGCAGTTTGACAAAGATAATTACATATAGACTATTTTCTTATCTTTTTAAAAATTAGTGCATGTTTGTAGTGCAGAAGAGTGATGCTCCTTTGGGGCGATTGGTACATGCATATCACATATCTTGATCCTTTTCAATTCCTTCTTTCCTTCTCCCTTTCCTCTCTCCTTCTCCAAATTCCCTTCCCCATTTTCAAGAGTCTGTTTAAAAATAAACAATATATTTTATACATTCTTCATGGAGATAAGAGAAAAAAGCCATCCTCTGAGCAGAGGACTAGGACACGGATGGATTCTCACCCCACTTCTTGTCATGGCAGAGCTGAGTGTGATTTTCACAGTAGATGGGAGAAGGCCAGACTTACACAGGCACAGCTTTGGCCTTGCTAGGGAAAAATGCTGACAGGGCTTTGCAATGCGAAGCCCAACTCACTGGACTGAGCACCAACTGCGGAGAGGAGATTGTTGGCAACAAACTTAAGACTAGCATAAGAGAGAGTTTAAAGTTTGCTCTAAGAGTGCATTAGACTTCATTTCATTCAACAGATCTTTGCATGTTTAGGCTTCATTGTTCAATTTGCATGATAGTGTGATGGCAAAAAGAAGAGATTAGTTAAAAACAGAAACAAGGTAAAAAAAATGTGGGTATGGAGCTTGAGTTTCCTCCTAATGCTCCGTGTGGACGTGGACTTTTGGTTGTATCTGTGTCTCCATGTCCCTGGCAGGTCACTGTGACAGGGTGACAACTTGGCATGGAGGGTCAGTGATGACTGGAGTGAGGCTGGGCTTCTTCAAAGGGAGACAGAAGATTCAGAAGACTAGGGCGAGTGTGCAGCTGATGGTGAGGAGATGAGAGCTACTTTGTGGTTCTTTGCTCAGACTCTAATAAGGTGATAATAACAACTGTGATCAAAAAGTAGACGCGAGGGGAGGCTGCCAGCTTGGTTTTCATCATATTTAATTCACCTTGTCAGTGATACATTATTTTCTTACACATGCAGTGTGGAACTGGGCAGGGCAGACCCTGGCCTGGGTGTCAGCTGCTTACTAATACAGTAGCATGTGGCATTGAAAGGCATGGGAATGAGGGACAAGTCCTAATTCTACAAGCAAGAACCAGTCCTCAATTTCCTGGGGATTTTTGTTTGTTGGTACAGCAAGCCAAGGTAATGCTCATTTATAACCTGGACATCAATGGCTACATCTCATATTCAGTTAGTGTTTACCTACTACAAGCACCATATGCCCTGTGCCAAATGGTTTTCCTAGCCTTTATGTAGAGTTTACAGCTTTATATTAAAATGTAATTGATATAATAATTTTTACTATGACCTGCCACATTGAATCATAAGTGCTTCATCGTGCATATGAAACTTTCATATGCTGCCACTTCTAAAGGATGCAATCAATCTACCTTTATGTATTTTTTTAATATTCAGATTTATCAAATACTTCATGTTAGAATATGGCCCCAAATACAATGTCACTGTTTTTTTAATGATGCAATTTCAAGGGGAAAAAGGCTCATGGCATATCATTTCATTTCCTCTTGAACACTGTGATAGTACATATGTAATCTTAACAGAACGATGTTCAGTTTGTGCAACCCTTAAAAAAATTCAAATATGTATATTTTCATGTATTGGCTACTTGTCATCTTAAACGGAATTTAATTATTGTAATATACAACACAGCATCCGTTTTACTATGGAATATTCAACTTTGTGATCTTTATGGTAACTATCCATGTTATGAATCAGTGATTTCAATGAAAAAGTATACAATAACAAAAAACTTCAGATACTTAATTTTTTTATTCTTCTCAAGTTATGATGCTCATTCCCAACATATTTTTAGCACTGACAATTGAAGGAATCCGACCCCTGCCGTCCTGATCAAAGAGCCCTGTAAATGAGCAGAGCTGCCCCTGGAGAGTCACAACACTATCGGGCCTACTATTGATAGCCACCCCCCACCCCCCCATGCTTTCCCAAGCCTTGTCCTCGGGGAACCATTCCCACTTTTGCTCGCTCAAGCCTTGTTCTTGGCAGGGAGCCACAAGCCCCTCTCACTGGACGCCTCCCCCCCCCCACCCGAACCTTACAAACGACCCTGTAGCCTGCGTGAGAGCAGCGGTCTGGTCTCTAGTGCCAGAGTGGTATCTCTCAGGTTCGTTCTGAAATAAAGCCGTCCTGTTGAGCTCATACCTCTGTTTCTTCTTTTCTTTCTTTTCTGAGAACAATGGCTTCAATGTACAAAAATGCCACATTTCAGATCTTTTGAAACCTGGGAAGTCTTTCTGTTAGAATTTTTATGAATGACATAACAGATTTATTGGTGGAAATTTGACCTTCCCAATCCACGGATTTCAAAAGTGAGTTTTCTATATTCAATATGGTTCCCGCCCAGCACCTCCTGGTTGTTTGGCTATAGTCATATTGCTTAGGATTCTTCTCTTTCTCTGACTCCTTTTCCTTTCACACCTCATACTCTACTGTAAAAACTCAGATTCCTCTGAACTAAGGGTTTGCTTGGCATTTGGTGTTTTTGAGTTTTATACATTTAACCATGGATAGTAAAACTTTTCTTCCATTTAGCCACAATAAATTTTGGTTAAATTCAATAAATAACTAAAGTAGTTGTGTTTACAAAATAATTACTTCCTCAACTACTCTGTCCAACATGCATTCTCTGCAAATAAGACTCACTTTAGGGAGAGCATGATTTGGATTGCTGAAAATTATGGTTTCTTTGCAGGATGGCAGACATGTAGAATGGATTTACTTGGCTGACAATTTCTGTTTTGGTAACTACGTATCCTATTTTGGTTTCTCTTCAACTCTGCATATAGTCATGACCTCACCCTATAGGTCTTTTCCTTTTCCTAAAGTTTATTTTTACTATTTTCTTCTCCTTTTATTTAGCTTAAAGGTGGCCCCTTAGCTGAGATGTCACCCTTTATCTTATTTCTTTCTCTATTGTGAACTCTACTGGCAATTTCTATGTTTTAAATTATTTTCAGGTATACAATAGAAGCACAGCAGGAATATGATCAGTGCCCACAATCTTGTGTTTTTCTTTTTCTTTTTACCATTATAATCACACAATTCCTAAGCAGTCTTGCAGCCTGTAGTATGAAACAATTTCACTTTTTATATGGGTCAACAAAAAGTCAAATGTAATCAGAGCCGTGTGAAATGGGATACATTCAACATAGATGTACTTTTAAAGGAATTCTATGAAATCAAGTTATTTAATTTATACTTTGGAATGCACATTTCTGTCAGCAAAATATGACTATTCTCAGCAAGCTGCCACCACCATGGCAGAATCAAGAGATTGCTGTGTTAATTTCAGCACTTCAAAGGTAACAAAAAGACCATCCACAATAAACGCTTAATTACATTTTCTCTCTCTTCAGTATTCACATCACAGGACTTTCCTCCAAGCCAATAATAAAGAGAAAAACATCAAAAAGGGAGAAATAGTCTTTAAACTGATTAAATCTCTTGTAGCCCTCATCTTTAAATCCTTGGCAAAAGTGGAGGGAAAGATGAATTCAACAAGTATGTGGAAAACCGCAATCAGTCAGGACAGAAACGAAGCATACCTGCCTGACAGCAAGAGATGTTCCAGGGACAATAGATAATGGTTATGCATATGCATCTGCTGCACACTTAAGCTTGATTTTCATTGTGAGATGACAATTTGGTGCCCCCAGGAGCCATAGAATGGCCTGCTGTTTTTTATTCCAGAACAAACTGCAGACAAGCACTTTTTTTTTTCTTTTTTTCTCTTTCCTTTTGCTGCCTGGCACATGTCTGTTCCTGAGAAGACAACATCAAGAACCCACCAGGATGTGTGAGGCATTGTTGGTCAGCATGAATAAAAGACAAATTAGAGCTTGTAGATTTATGTAGACTTTATTTTCTCCATTTAGGTTAAGAGTGTTTGTTATACTTTATAAAAAGAAACACACAATTTAACAAAAATGCTCATTTTAAGGTATGTTTATGCCTTCAGCCAGGATTATGGAATAGAGATTTTAACTTTAACACTTTTCAGTTTTTATGGCATGAGATGTGGGCATTACACAGGCCTATCCCCCTTACACACATACTGAAACGTTGGTCTACAAATTGTTCCAGCTCTTTATTTAAATATTTAAAATTTCACATCAGGTTGACATGGAACAACTGGGAAGCAGCTGTTTATGAACGGGGCACATGGCAAGTAACAACTACCATGCCTCTTTTCAGGCTTTGTTTGTCCTTTGGTATGCATTTATCACTGCTAACTTCCTCTGAGGTGTAAGCTTTAAGGAGAGGTGGACTAATTCACTTTGGCAGGGATGTAGGTTAGCCCTTGCACACGGCAGTGGAGATTTAGTAAGACTGTCCTGGATCCTTGTAGCTAAACTGACAGAGCCTGTAGTGTAACTGTCAAATTGTACATAGGGAAAGGAAAATGATTGTTGATCACTTATTAAGAAAAATCTCTGGGAAATGGGGAAGTGATTTTAATGCTAAGGGTTTTATTTTTAGAGGGATAGTATTGAAGTTATGCTGTTGGTTTTAATATAGTGATGATGTGTTTCACTTTTATGTCTCATTAAAATCATTTATAAATTAAAAAGTTTAAATAGAAGCTAAATAAATATCCTAAAGCATTAAAATTCTCAAATACAGTTGGTTGAGAAAAATCTATTTGAGTTTCATTTAAGCCGTATAATTCATGTAACTTATACTATATATAAGTAGTAAGTTGAGATGAGCTAAAGACCTAAAGGTGAAAAACCAAAAAAATGTAAACATGAGAAGAACATACAGAAGAATATTTTATTACCTCAGGGTGGAAAAGAATTTCTAAAGCATGAGTTTAAAATAAATATAAACCATAAGTGAAAAACCAGTGGTTTTGACCACATCAAAATATGTAAAAGACATCATAAATTTGAACAAAAAGAGTACCCAAGACAGTATTTGCAGCATATATAATAGTCAATAAATTACTTTATGTGTGTATGAATGGATGGATCTATCTATCTAAAATATCTATCTATCTATCTATCTATCTATCTATCTATCTATCTACCTATCTATCTATCTAAAATCTCCCTCCAGCAAATGAATTTCTAAAAAGACAAACTAGCCTTTGGAAAATAAAGCAAGCTATTAGGTGAGTCACAAAGAGGATGGCAAACAATCTGATACAGAAGTGCTTCCAAATTAATAATGATGTAAATGCAAAAATGCAAGTTAAGGCAAAACGATACACAGTTCACTCCTCAGAGTATCAAAGTCTTAGAAGTCAAATATGAAAGAAATATAAGTGAGAATGTAAGAATATGGGAATTGCCCACCATTACAATTGCGAGAGCAGATCTGTGCAGTTTTCCCAGAGAAAGGGTCTACAAATTCATCCTTGATGGCAACACCGAAGATCTTATGCGTGTATTTACACAACCATCAAAAAAAATGTCAAAATCTTCTGTCGCACACAGGTCATATCAATATAGGTGGTGGGTCAGATCTGATATCTGGACTTGCAGGACCCCTAGTATAGAGCAATCTGGGCAGGATCCAGGATCCAGGCATTTTACTTTATGGCATAGATCCTAGAGAAACTCTCACACGAGTGGACACAATGCATACATGTATTGCAGCATTGAAGAGTAAGATTTTGGAAAAAAGCCTAAATACCCATCAGTAGGAAACAGATACATATTTAATCAATGAATAATAAATATGGCTGTATACACTAGTGATTGAATTATCTTTGTGAGTATTAAGGGAAAAAGACCTCAAAAATAATCTTCAGTGAAAAACTTAACTGTGGAATATATGTAGAATTTGCTTCCACATGTTTTGAAAATTGCTGCTACTGATGATTCGTAAGTAGGGAAACACATGGTCCAATACAGCTTGGTCTCAGGGGATAATGACATCCAGGTACAGCCATCAGTACATGGGATTGGTGCTTCTCAAATTAAAATATATTAATATTAACCTTCAAAATTTATGGCATAAAATTTGTTTAGGTGATAACCTTAAATTTAAATATGCTACATTTTGAATAGATGCAAAAATGTGAGGGAAACTGCCATATTTCATTGATTTGAAAATACACATTTATTTTTTTCATTAAGTTTATTGGTACATTTTAGGTATACAATATGATGACATTCATCATTGGGAATTTGTACATGATATATCTTGGTTTTTATTTTTTTCCCCATTCCCATGCCCTCCCTTCAACCCCTCTACCCCTTCCTATTTACAAACACTTTGTTTCCGATGTTTCATTTCTCATATTTACTCCTTTCCCTTCTTTCCTTTCCCGTACCCCTCCAAATTCCCCTTCCCCTTTGCACCTTTTCTTCCTATTTCACATTATCTATTATACATTTTGATCCTTATTTCACTTTCAGTTTCTCACACTAGAGAAACTATTTGGTATTTACACGTATGTGTCCTATTTATTTCACTTAAGAGTATCGCCTCAATGTCCATCCATTTAGCTATAAATGTCTCTAGTTTCTCATTCTTTATGGTTGAGCAGTACTCCATTTTATAAAAAACACACATCTTCTTTATCCAGTCTCCAGTTGATGGGCAATTGGGCTGTTTCCAAGTTTTAGCTATTACAAACTGTGCCTCTATGAACATGGGTGCACATACATCGCTGTGGTATGATACTTTTAATTCTTTGGGGAAGGTACCCAGTAGAGGAATAGCTGGGTCAAATGGGACCTCTAATCCTAGTTCTTTGAGGTATCTCCATAGTGATTTCCACAGTGGTTGCACCAGTCTGCACTCCCACCAGCAGTGGAGCAGGGTTCCTCTTTCCCCACAGCCCCGCCAGCATTGGTTATTGGTTGTTTCATGATAGCAGCCATTCTTTCTGGGGTGAGGTGGAATCTCAGCACTGTTTTCATCTGCATCTTTTGAATGACCAGTGATACTGAACATTTTTTTCACATGTTTATTTGCTGTTTCTACTTCTTTGTTGGAGAAATGTCTGTTCATTTCAGATGTCCATTTTTGGATTGGGTCTTTAAATTTTGGGGGTCTTATTTTTTTAAGTTCTTTATGTATTCTAGATAGTAGACCTTTGTCTGAGGAACAGCTGGTAAAATTTTTTTCCCATATTGTGGATTGTCTTTTTACTCTGTTGGTGGTTTCTCTTGCTGTGCAGAAGCTTTTTAAAAAGAAGAGATCCCACTTGTTGATTCTTTGCGCTAGTTCACATGCGACTGAGGTTTTGTTCATGCAATCTTTTCCTATGCCAATGTCTTCAAGAGTTCTACCTAACCTCTCTTCCAGCTGGTTTAGTGGTTCTGTTTTAATATTTAGATCTTTAGGCCATTTTGATTTTAGTTTAGTACATGGTGAGAGATATAGGTCTAGTTTTAATCTTTGGCAAGTTGAAACCCAATTTTTCTAGCATCATTTATTAAAGAGGCTATCTTTCCTCCAGTGAGGGTGTTTGGCTCCTTTGTCGAAGATAAGGTGGCTGAGTATGTCTGAAGTTGTTTCTTCATCTTCTAATCTGTTCCACTGGTCCTCAGGTCTGTTTCTTTGCCTGTACCATGCTGTTTTTATCACAGTAGCTTTGTAGTAGAGTTTCAAGTTGGGGATTGTGAAAATCCCTACTTTGTCTTTGTTGCCTAGAATTGCTTGTGGTATTCTAGGTTTCTTCATGCTCCAAATGAATTTTTGGGATTGTTTTCTCAAGTTCTGTGAAGTATGCTGTTGGAATTTCAATTGGAATTGCATTGAATCTATATAGTAGTTTTAGAAGTATGGCCATTTTCACTGTATTGGTTCTTCCTACCCAGGAGCAAGGGGTGTCTTTCCATTTTCTGATATCCTCTTTGATCTCTTTTTTCAGAGTGCTATAGTTTTTATGGTAGAGGTCTTTGATTTCTTTCGTTAGGCTGATTCCTAGGTATTTCATTTTTTTGGATGCTATTGTGAAAGGAGTTATTTCTCCAGTTCCTCTCTCAGTAAGTCTATTGTTCATGTACAGGAAGGCTATTGATTTTTGTGAATTGACCTTGTATCCAGCTACTCTACTGAATCTGGTTAAGTCTAGAAGAATTTTGGTGGAGTTCTTGGGCTCTTCTCTATAGGATATAATGTCATCTGCAAATAATGAGAATTTAACTTGTTTCCTATCTTTATTCCTTTTATTTCTTTCTCTTGTCTAATTGCTGTGGTTAATGTTTCTAAAACTCTATTGAACAGGAGTGGTGATAGTGGACATCCTTGTCTTGTTCCTGATTTTAGCACGTAGGATTTCAGTTTTTGACCACTTAGTATGATGTTGGCTGTTGGGTTTTTATAGGTGGCTTTTATCAGGTAGAGATAAAGACTGTCTATTCCAATTTTCTGTAGGGTGTTGAATGTTATGAATGGCTGTTGGATTTTGTCAAATGCTTTTTCTGCATCTATTGAGATGATCATATGGTTTTTGTCCTTGGCTCCATTGATATAGTGTATTACATTTATTGATTTTCATATGTTGAACCATCCCTGCATCCCTGGGATGAAACCCACTTGGTCAAGGTATATGATCTTGATGATCTGTATTCTGTTTGCCAGTGTCTTTTTGAAGGTTTTTGCTTCTATGTTCTTTAGTGAGATTGGCCTATGGTTCTTTTTTCGATTGGATCTTTCTCTGCTTTTGAGATCAAGGTGATGCTTGCTTCCAGGAGTGAATTTGGGAATATTGCTTCCCTTTCAATTTCACTGAAGAGTTGAAACAGTAGTGGCAGTAGTTCTTCTCTAAATACCTTATAGAATTCAGCAGGATACCCATTTATTTTCATATCTTAGAATCTCTGAAACAAATGCACCTTTTCACCTGTGTATAGTTTATTGTTTTCCTTAATGTTACACAAATGAGTTTTCTTATGAATGATACTATGTGAAATTTAGTGAAATATGATTTAAATGTGGATGATAAACCCACACTAAATTTATCATGGTTATTGCTTGGGAGAAAAAGTGTAAGAAAGGAAGAAAAGAAAGGAGAGAGGGAATTGGTCTAGAGAGTGGTGTAAATGAAATATTACATTTATCAACAATATTTTGTTTTTATAAAGGAAAGCTATCTGAACCAGTATAATAAATTTTTAACATTAATCAAGATCTTATTTGAATCATCTCATCTGAACTTTAATTTTGTTTGGTAGCAGCTATGATCATCCTCTTAGGGCTAAAACATCTCAGAAATAGAGACATCTCACAGGTACAGGACAACGTTGAAAGCTAGTTCTGCTGGGGGTTAGTATCCTTACTCTCAGATATAGTAACATAGTGGTCAGGAAAGTTTTCCGATTCTTGCAAAGTCACATTTCTAGTGCCCAATAGAGCTGAAATCCAGCTGCAATTTTCAGACTCCAGTTTTTTGCTCTTGTACTACATCATGTACACCAAATAAAACTCTTCTACTGTTGATCTGTAGACATTTCAAGTCTCAGTTGCTCTACAGATTTAAAAGGATTGTGAATAAATAACAGAAGATTTTAATTTACAGTTTTTAGAACTACTCTTTCTTTCTTTCTTTCTTTCTTTCTTTCTTTTTCTTTTTCTTTTTCTTTTTCTTTTTGGTTTTTTGAGACAGGGTCTCACTGTGTAGTTTAGGCTGGCCTTAAACTCACAATGATCCTCCTGACTGCTGAGTCAATGCTACAATGACAGCTGTGCACACCATGCTTGGCAGAACTACTTTTGAAAATCACAATAAAAACGGTGATAGGTGCTTTGAGCCAGTACTTAAATCAGTTGGATAAAGGGAGGGAAATCGATACAGATCTTCAAGTTGTGCTGTGACTTCCTAAAGCCTTGGTTGAACCCCAGCATCCTGGGATATACCCAGGGTTCTACAATCAGTGCCATAATTCTGGCCCATAAAGAAGATTCCCTAAAAAGTCTATTAGGAGCTTTCTTTCTTTCTTTTTTTTTTTTTTTCCAGTACTGGGAATTGAATTCAGGACTTTGCACTTGCCAGGCAGGTGTGGTGCCACTGAGATACATCCCTGGCTCCTATTAGGCATTTTAATACTTTATTTCATTACGTGCATGGTGCCTATACTTTTCTATTTTTAAAAAATTACTGTTTACCAAGCTAGATAGTGTCTTCCCCAGCTTCCACATTTTGTGACTCTGACTTAAAAAACAAATACATACATCTGAGTGTGAATAATCTGCAATGAGGGTAGCAAACGATTATGCTATTTAATTAGGAAACCATTAAATTGATTACTGGAAAAACAAATAGATTAATTACTCTCATACACAGATGAGTACAGTCAAATCTTTTCTGCATTTAACCCAAGGTTGTCTCCTAGTGATTCCAGTTTCAGAGGAACTTAAACACATAGCAGTTGCTTAGGAAACATTAGTTGAATTCACGAGTGAATAAGTGAATGAATGATGGCTGAATGAATGAATGAATGATGAAGACTCAAAGAGCCTGGAAAGGAGGATGTGAAGATGCAGGGCCAGCGTATCAGGACATTGTGGTCAGATTCAGCTCTGAACCTAGGCCTCTACTCCCATTGCTCCTTGCCCTCTGCTTTTGTGAATGTGTTTAAAGTCAACGCCATGGAAAAAGAATCCCAAACTACTTCTCAGTGCTTCTACTGCTTGAATCCATGTCTCTACAGCACAGTAAACTGCATGGGCATGTGTTGGTTTTGAAAACCTCCATCCACAGCAGAGGCAACTTGTACATTGTCACATGTAATTTTCCAAGCACTTGCCTGACTCACAGGTGTCCAGAACTAGAACAGACCTGTGAGGTGATGTGCGGTTTGTTTTGCTGACTCGATGCAGACACTTTTGAGTAGCAACTTTCAACCTCATTATCGAGGGAAACAGAAAGCAGGTGAGTGACTCTAGATTTTTAGATCAGACAGAGGAGGGAACATTCTGGCTCTTCTGAACTTACACTCTGCGTAACCTCAGAAAAATTATCATCCTCCTCTGAGCCTCAGTATCAATATCTGATTGCGAAGATGATTACCTATTTTGATGGTCCCACAGATGAAGGATAATATTGTAACACATTTTGTCACTCAATAAATAGTAGCAGTCATTTTTATTTTATTTGTTCCAGACAAAGGATAGCAATTGAGATCCCTAACTTGAACCTTGTAGGGTAATATTAGAGAATAGCTTTGTTTCTTAAATATGAACAAATTTATTATACAGTGATGAACATTTGGTATTAGAAAAACCTGAGACTATATTCGTTAGACTAAATGTCATATTTTCAACCCTTTGCTTTTAACAGCAATATGCTGAGGAGAAAAATCTGCCTGTGTAGCAGACGTTAATGTTTCTGGACTTTGGTATTCACTTTTCTTGCGCTTTTCCCTTATTTTCAGTTATGTGTTGCATTTTCTCCCATGTGCTTCTTTCTGTTGAACACAGCACAAAAACACTATGCTGACTTCTAATTAACTGACTGCATGCTAAGGCCCCCAGCTTCTGTCCTCAGTTTAATTACAGCTGTGAAAACAAAGAGAGTTGTCTTTACAGGATAAAAATGTAAGTGTAATTCCAGTTCCATCCTTAGATTACCTAGGTGTGAATGTTAAGGGGTAGTTAATTGGGTGTGTGGATATGAGATTTCTGTTTTGTTTTGTTTCATTTCCTCTCACGCAAACATTTGTACCTGCCAGAGACAACTTCTAAATTAACAAATCTGAAAGCTAGTTCCTTGGTACTTCTTTGATTTTTAGGAATTTAGAACATAAGAGATTTCATCCAACTAGACTACTCTGCATTTGTCCTTTGGCTCCATTTTTAAGTTGACAACAGGTCAGATATCTGCTGATGGTCATCCTATTATGAATTTCAAAATATAATTTGTCCCAACAATTCAGTCAAGTTCCAAGGAAATGCTGAACTCACCAGGGTGGCAAAGAGATGATACAGAATGAAGTAGATGGCAACCACTGGGGCCCACATGTGTCCCACAGCGTTTAGGGTTTGGTCCATCACATCCACCCATCCTTCCTGGGTGAGGATCTGGAACATGGACATGAATGCCTACAGAGGAAAAGAAAAGAAGGATTAATTATACCCAGCTTTAGACGTGAATACAGTTAAAAGCGGTCTACCGTGCTCAGTTGAGGATTTTGATGTCAATGTTATTGATTCTTATCTGATGGACTAGCACAAGAATAATTTTGATGCACCAGATGAGAGAGAACTAAGAGCAAAGATCTTACAAGCATCACACTAAACTTCTCAGTGTGGAAAACTAAACTAATTTCCCTGAATTAAAATTAGCCTTGTTGATTAAAAATACTGTTCAGTAAATTTTTAAAAATCAGGAGGTTTGCTTATTTGTCTTTCATTTTTTTCCCTTTCAGCAACTTATTTTAATTCCCAACAGATTATTTATTTATTTTTGCTGCTGCTAAGAGAAACTTATTTTTATAGTGATTACTTTGATTGTCTGAAGTATATAAGACAGTAATAACCTTAATTTTCCTTTATAGTACCCATCTGTCAAATTATTTCAGCTATCATATTAAAAACATGTGAATCTTTTAAAAAGAAATATTTCTAAACTATAATTAGCATGCTGAGCAACTTAACAGAGATACATTTTTCATGATTTAAAAAATAATTTCAAGGTACAGAGTCAAGACCACAGAAGTCATGACCAAAAACCCCAGGGTATTCCAGTAAAAGCCAGCCACACTAACAGCTCACACCCTTCCCCAAAGGTCTTTGGTTAGTTCCACTGTGACATGTTTCTCCAACTAAATGTATGATTATTTATGCATCTCTGATTCACATACCTGTACATATCAGTGGTCAGAAAATATTTCCTAATGAGACTTTATGACACTGTGGGAAAAGATCCTAGTGACTCTTTAAAAATCTCTTTATAGGTTTTAGTACAATGAAGACATACATCAAATTACAAAGGTATTTAGATTCCAAAAAGTCCAAGATAATACAAAGACAGACCGAGGCGAAGATAAAAGACTTATCCTAAAAAGATCTTAGAGCTCAAAGCACCCTAAAGATAATGCAATCTCATTCTTTCTCTTTGAAGATAAGGAAAGCTAGGTTCAAAGATGATAACTGAGTAGCTCAAAGTCACTCTATTAATTTGTGGCAATAATAGAAGTAGCACCCAGGCATTTTCCAAATATTACATCTTGTGTTCAGCGAAATTTTGGATCTACCATTACCAAGCTTGATCACACAGTACCCCTTTAGCACAATTTTCTTTACTGGGGCTAATTAACTTTTCATTGCTCAGAACATACTGGACCCATTTGAATAAAAGAGCAATTAATTGTTAAATGAATCTTAAATTGGGAGATAAGCTTTTCTACTTACCCTCTATGTATGAAGCACTTAACCTCTCCTTGTTTTTTCCATAATCTCATTATCTTACAAAGTGTTTTTTGTTCCCAGAAGTGTGAAGTATGTTGTTATTGATACTTGACCACAGCATTACCTTAAACAATATAACACTTTCCTTGTCAAGGTGCCTAGGAGAAGGCCATTCTATGCAAAAAGTAAGTTTTAACTCTCTCTAAAAATGCTTGAGAATTTTATAGACATCATTTAACTGGATAATTATGCCCAAACTTATTTAGGGCAATTATTTTATCAGTACATATTTTCTGTTAAATATTTATTACTAAATGTAGGTGAGGAACACAAATTCCAAAGACCAGTCATATAAAAATGCCAGATTGCTGTATTTTCTTCAGAAAAGATTTGAGCTGCATGGAAACATGTACGTTCCAGTCTCAGCGGCAGTAGCAGAAACATCCAAATGTTCACCTGTATGTATAAAAGGAGCCCTCCTGAACATGGCTTGCTTTCCCCCGAAAGTGACAGGAAAGCTTGGGAGGAAGTCTAACAGATTTATTCCTGGTACCGAAAGACCACAATTTCAGGTAAACCTTTCAGCTGTCTTGGGCACAAACCAACCTAATTTGTTTTCATTGGCTGTACTACCTTTCATGAATACTCAGTTATTATGTGTTGAGTGAACGCGCAGGAATATGGAGCTATGGGGTTGTGATCTGCTGTTGTGAGATACGCAAGGAAGGCAAGAACACCAGGGTTATCCTTGGCTCTTTGGAGAGTCTTAGGGGGAAAAAAATAATTTCTGCATAGCTTAACCCCCTGAAAGTTCATATTGCGAATTATATTTGAGAGCAAAGCTTTCTGTTAGAATGGGATTTGTGTTTATAGCTTCTTACATGAATAAACCACTGAAAGGCAGTGCCATGAAATACTTCTGTTGTGGGCTGAAAATTAATTTGTGTCTTGCTTGAAGGATGCTTTAGTTTTGTTAAGATTTTCTCCAGAAATTTCAATTCAAATGATAGTTCGAGATTGTGAATTAAGTGCACTTATTGACTTAAATTGGGCATAATGCTCCTATTTGTAGAAGAAAGTGCTTAGCTTATTTATTCAAATGGGGATTACTAGTGGCTACTAAAAGTTTGATGTGCTGGAATTGAGATGTGTGACACAGGGCTTTCTTCTCTTAAGAAATTTATAACTAAGAGGAGAAGAAGGTGATGAACATGGCCAACGTTAAGAAGAAAAATGTAAAGTACAGTGTGCTAGAGAAATATGAGAAAGCTACCATATTAGGTAGCTAAAGAACAGTTTTGACAACATGACAGCAATCGATCTTTTAGTGAAGGTAAGCAGACTTCAATGGTGGGAAAAGCAGAATTGGACCCAAACCTACAGGAACTTGCTTCTTTTCTCTGAACTACCTGTTTGCTTGGTAGCCCAGTTTCCTATCCGGTTGAACTTTTTTTCTCTTAAGTGTTTCCACCAGCTCTTTATAAATTAATAAAAAACATTTTCTATCTGCCAGATGTGTGTAAAGTATTTCCCTATTAGTTTATGGTATTTTTGAAAACATAATTGTTGAATTTTTAAATGGTCATTCCATTTATTTAAAGTGTTTTTGTTTGGGGAAATAAATCTTCTTTCACTTCAAGATTAGACACAAATTTGCCCATGGTTTTATGCAACGGTTTTAGTTGCCTCATTTTGTTATGCTGAATATATTCAACCTGAAACAGCTGTGTAAAAGAGTTTAAATCCTGTTTTTATTTCAGCATACATAATGACAGGGATTCACTTTCATTTTTTTCTTTACATTAGGTGACCAGGTGATTCGGCACAATTTAATAGGACAAATCTAGCCTTTCCTCATTAATTTGAAATATCCCTTTTATCATACATCAAATACACATTTTACTATGACTCTACAGACTTCCTATTGTTCCTCACCAAACTACTTCATTTCCAAGTTACCTAATAATAGCACATTTTAACAATTGGTAGGGTTCTTATTAGCCTTTGTTCGTTACCCTTTATTATCAGAATTTTCTTATTTATTTCCTTATTATCAGAATTTCCTTCTTTTCCTGATTTATTTTTTATATGCTAATCCCTCCAAATCCTGGTGTTTTATTCACTGAGGTTGCATTACGATTATTTAATAAAAATTGATAATGTTTTCAAATTATTTACAATCATAAAAAGGTATTTATTTCCAATCTTATTAAGAAAAGTTATTTATATCCATTTATTAAGTCTTCAATTATGATTCTGACCAATGACATTTTCTTATAGAGCTTCTGCTTGTTTCTTTTTAAGCTCATGTTTAATGTTAGTTTTCAAAATCCTAAGGCAATATATGATTGAAACATTAAGTAGTAAGAAAACCTCTTGTGAGTGTCTTAGTAAAGAACACGTCTTATGCCTAAGTATCTGGGTTCCAGTTCACAGAGGTCACCAACTTTAATGTTGATTCCACTTCCAGTAGTGCTATGCATATTCTCACTTGATGTATCGTGATTTATCCACTTTAGACACAAACTTCTGTTATGATATGTGAAGATTTCATTCAGGTGGAACATTATTCCCTATTTCTTTTGCCTAAATCTAAATGTTGCATGAAAACCTTTATTTCTTGTTCCAGTATACAAGAATGGTGTACCATTTCACTAAAATGATGTATCAGTCCTACTACCTGTTTGGGCCCACACTTTTATTTTCCATCTTTTGTCATTCATACATTTACATTCTCAAGCTTGATAATATGTTTTGTTTTACAATCATAACCGAGTCTTCTGTGTGACTGAGAATGCTACAAACAATGGATTGTTATTCGGTAGGTTGACTATGAAAATATTTGCTGTTGAGCCAGGTAATGTTCTATGATTCTATTTTCTCCTTCCAGGCTCTGCTACTATGAAAGCTATGGTAGTAGAAGGTAAACGTTCGAGATTAAGTTGAATCCCTTCCCTATTTTCCACTAGTCAGAATCTGACCTAGTTTAATTTACATTTTTTGAACTGTCAGTTTCTTATACAGTTTTTTCTTTCCCTTTATTTATGCTGAGATTTTCTGTTTTCATGTTTCTTCTATAACATTTTCTTCCTTCTACCTCAAATAGCTTCCAGACTCAAACATCTTACCTATGCTTTGGAATAATGTCAATTCTCATGTCATTGTGTAGAACCTATTCTTCCTCTCACAGTTTCTTTCCTTGGAGTTTTCTTACTACCTGTTCTAACTGCTTTCAAAACAGTTCCATAGTTGTCATAATTTCCATTTTCAACTTTCTTATCCCAATCTCTCATTCTGTCCACTGTAGTGTCAGAGGTGCTCTCAGAATCTCATCTCCAGTTTTTAGTCCCGTTTCAATGTGCCCGAGGTATTCGCCTCTGTGTTTTGCTGTCTCAGCATGAAGAGAGGTGTTTGCAAGGAAGGAAGTTAGTTGGGGCTGAAGATAGTGAGGACAGAAACATCAGATTTCAGGTGTTTCTCCAATGCAGGTAAATTCAGGACCTTTGTAACATCAGAGGCCACCAGTCCTAGGTGTTCCCTTCTCATTCCCTGGCCTCTTTGCAGACCTGGCCATCACTGCACAGGCTCCATGTGAGGATGCAGGCAGTGGCCTCCTGGCCTCAGTCCTCTGCCTGTGGGGAGAGGATGTCTCTGGAGCTCTCACTGCCCCTCTGTCCTCAGCCTCCTGTCCCTTACAGCTCTGTCTTCTTCTTTCCATGCTTTCATTATGAGGCATTTTTGTGGTTGAAAGGGAATTAGTTTTCAGAAATTATAATACTTTTGCTTCCCTCTCAAGCTTCTTTCCAGCTGAGAAAAATGAAAATGGTGAGATGTAGCAATTTATCTTGCTTCAGGAACAGTGACTTCTATACTTGAGGGATCCTTGTCTTTTTCCAGAGCTCTACTTTTCCCTCAACTGGAGTCTTCTCAGATCGAGGGATATGAATATATGTTTTAGGATTTTTCCTCCCAACTTATTTCTTCTTGACTTCTTCAGAGGAAAAGTTCAGGGGATGAGCCTAGGGTGCTCATGTTTTTCCCATATCCTCTCTTTCTTTCACTCTTTCTCTTTTCTGGTGGCTGCTAGTCAAAGAATATGACACAAAATTATCACCTTTCTTTCCTGTGATTATGATGATATAATTTTTTCAGCCTGATTATTAGTTGTTTTATTCATTCCCTCAGGTTTGTGGCAGAGGAAACTGTGGTTTTGCTCCATTTTACTATTTTATCTCTCAATTCCACACCTATAAGTACAAATAGGGTTAGCGATTTTTACTTTACTTACAAATGCACTTTCTTCATCGTTTATAATGACATAATCTCATATGAGACCTCACTGGGCAGATGAATCACTGCTCCACTGCAGGTGCCCACTTGCTGCTAATTGAACCAGGGGTGATTGTCCAATCTGTATAAGAAGCGATCTGTAACAAGCAGCTCTGCCCTCTTGGGGGAGAAATGAATCAACCAAACACTGTCTAAAAATGGAAACTGCAGACAACAATCCCATGGTTCAGAGTAGCATCTGGAGGTGAACGAAAGAGTGGTGCCTGGCCATGTACTTGAGTAGAAGCAATGGAAGGCAACACAGTCTCTGAGTGAAATCAAGTCTGGAGGGAAAGAAAATGGACTGAATAAAGAGACTGCAGTGATTTTCATTTCATGGAGGAGAAAGCTTTTGAAGATCATTGGCTGAGTTTCTGTTTTGCATCAGAGTGGATCATATTTCATGGGGACATAGGAAAAAGACAAAGGGAAAACCCAGAGAATGGAGGGCAAAATAATAATAGAAGTGTGGGGGAGGTGAGCAACACAAGGGTAGTCCAGGACAAAACACAGCTGGAAGGAGAGAATGAGGGCCTCCGTGTCTCTAAAGGGCCAAAGCCTGGTAGTATGGAGCCACAAACACCACCGCCAGCCCTTTTCAGGCTCCTTTGCTGGTTTCCCCTGTTTCCTCATCTTGCAGAGCCAGTGTGATCCTCGGATCTTTTTCTTGTCTCTGAACATTGACCAGTTGATCTCACCCATTTTGGTGCCATCAAATGTCATCTGTAAGCTGATGACTCCTACATTTGTATTCCAGCCACTCCTCCGGAGTCCGCACCACATCCCCACGTGGGTGTCTAACAGGAATCTCAGGCATTGGATGCCTCAGATAATCATGCCCTACTCACAAATCCATCCTTCCTATTCACCTTTCTACCTCGAAGAATAAAGAAGGCATTCTTTGAGTTATTCGGGCCGATGCCCTTTAGGACACCTGTGGTCTTTGCCGCATATCCTATCCCTAATCTGCCAGGAAATTCTGCTAACTCCAACCTTAGTTCTTGGTCTCATTTCTGCATTTATTTATCCTTGGTATTCATTGATATTCCTACTACAACAGCTTATTAGAAAGCTACAACAGTTTTCCCTAGGTGACTCTATGTTTTGGTGTTGTATTTTCCGCTCGTAAACTGAACTCGGGAAATGTACATGAAAATAAGCCCACCCTGAGAGAAGGAAGGGGGATAAACAGGTATTTTCACAGTTTCTCTTTTTTCCTATCATCCCTGAACACTGCTCATATGCGGGATGGGCAATGTCCTCTTGACAAGCTTCCCTGAGGACTACGGAGTGTGCAGGCCACTGCACTGTGGCAGAGGCTGGACCATCCATCAGTGACAGAAAATCCTTTTCTGTACCAAGCAATCTCTCTGACAGACATTCTTAGAGTGAGATGAAGGCAAATCAAGGGTGTTCTCTAATGCTGGAATAAATAGGCTAAAAGTGTTTATCCAGACTTTGCAAAGTTCTCCTTAATTCCTTTAAAAAATATCATGAATGACACTTGGAATTTGATGACCTAGTGGACATTTTAGAATTTTAGTATGGGTGTATATCAATTCAGGTTAAACGTAGTCCAATATCTAGAAAAAGCAGAATAGGTAAACACCTTAGGCCATGGCCCATGTGCAGCAAAAGTAGAATACACAGTGTGATCCCATTTGCAATATGCATATGTAGATAGGCTTCTGTGTGTGTAAAAATTCTTGAAAGCATCTATAATAAATTTATAACTCTGAGAAGTGAAATGGAAAAGATAAAGATACAAGGGAAAGGGATACATACTCTTTCTTTTTGGACTTTTTTAAAAGAAGTGGCAGCTTTGTTGACATATAATTCATATACTATAAAATTCACCTTGTATATTACACAGTTAGGTGATTTTTAATTTATGTGAAGGATAGTACAACAACTACCACTATCTAAGAACATGCTCATTACCCCAACAAGAAAATAAACACTCATGCTAGTCAATCACATTCCTCCCTCCTGTATCACCTGGCTGCCATTAATATTCACTGTTTCTATGGATTTGCCTATGTTGGCCACTTTCTTTGGATGAAATCATACCTTCTGTGGCCAGGATTCACCTACAGTCCAGTGAAATTTCATTGTACACATATATCACATTGTGTCTATTGATTAGTTTTAAGTATTTGTATTGTTTCCATTTTTTGGCTATCATGAATAATGCTGCTATGAACATCTGTGTACAAGTTTTTGCGTAGACATATATTTTGTACAGTTACTTTTTACTTAGCAGGTTATTGTATTGTTTGTATTGAAACACATGTAAAATGTGTATTCATTTTTTCTTAAAATATACACGTTAAATATGTGTAAGATGTGGTGAAGATAACAACTCACATCATTCATGTACAACTTTCAAGTTACAATGGAGCTTGCATCTACTTTTCTTTATCTTCAGCTGGCTTCCAGAACTTTTTCTCTACAAAAGATTTGCTTTCAGAATAAAATCCACTTGACAACTTATATAGTAGCTGAACCATGTACTGGGAGTGTTCCTGCTGCGTCTTACTACCAGACAGTCCTAAAATAGATTTCCCTTGATGGCCTTCACTGAGTGCCGACATCTCCTTTGGTTTTAATTGCCTTAATTAGTCACCCACTCAATCTCCCTGTTTCTTTTTTCCTATTCAAATAACAGTAATTTGTAGAGCAGTTTATCTTCTGAAAAAACCCAAAGCCTCATGATCCTATGATATTTTGTTAATATGTCATTGTATTTGTGTTATTTAAAACTTTATCTTTTATTTAAAACTTGTGCAATATTTAAAAATGATAATGCCATATAGTAAATGTTGGATTTAAATGTGGGGTTACATTTCTCAAAAAGTGCACTGGTTGACAAAACTCCAACTGGATAACTGACAAGATGACAATCTTATAGAGAGTTAGGGATTCAGAAAGGCCATTAAAATGACATTTAATGCACTTAAAGCCCTAGAGTAAACAAAAGCTCCAAGAGGCATTTCTTAACTGTGGCTAAACTGGATTGCACCGAAACACAAATACTGTGGATTTGAGACATGGAGTAGAAACAAAGCGTGGACATGGGAAAGCTACTGGCATTAGCCATTTCTTAATTTTAAATCCCTCTTTATCTGGCTTAGATGGGATTCCATGACCCATCAATTCAATTACATTCTTGCTAGCTCTCCAAGTCCATCTCTGTCATTTTTTGCCAGCTCTCAGGAAAAATGCCAGCTCTGAGGCGAATCTAACTCTTCCTGGCTGTCCTTGGCCACCCAGCTGCACTGTGGAGAAAGTTACCCCATGGGGAAATGTGTTATCAGCCAGTAGCTTTTCCAAACACCTTCATGTGGTCCAACTTCTGTCACCTGTACTTCAGCTCTCCCTCTCAAGAGAAAATGACCTTCCAAGAAGGGGCAGTGGGAAGACTGCAGGCCAAGAGAGAGATGGGGCTGAGCACAAAAATCCTGATGATCTGGGGTCCGGAGAGCAGCAGAGCAGAGTCAGGTCTGAGATTAAATTTGAGATTAGGTTGCTGACTGGCTTCATTGTGCCTTTGAGTAAAGCGCACAGCCATCTCAAGCCCAATCTTCTTCAAATTGACAGTCATATTTTCATTCTTCAAAGAGTGTTTTGAGAATCAAAATAACACGTGTGAATACTTTATAAACATTAAAGCACTATATCTGTAACATGTAAAATAACAGCTTAAAAATCTGTACTAAAGATACTGTGCCATTGGTTAGAATTTTCCTCATGTTGGTTAGAACTTCAGAATTCCTTTATATTTTATGACGTAAAACTATTTTGTTATGTACAATCTGATTCCTTTTTTACAAAGCTCAAAAATGATGACAAGTTATATTTTTGAGAAAACATTTCCTTTAGATGCATGATTTTGAAAGTTTGACAGTGGTTTTTTTATGAGATTATTTTATTTTATCCTATGGTATCTTCCAGCAGTAAGTCTCTACTGTTTCATGATCCATTAATCGATTAAGGTTCGTCATTTGGAAAATTTTGTTTTATGTAATATTCTTTCTGGTCTCTTTTCAGATCAGATCATATGTCTTTAAATTACAGAAAAAGGATACAGAGAATGTTTGTTACTAGCTAAATTGTATTAAATTACAATTGGACTCTTATTGAATAGATGGTGTAAGTCATAGAGTTAGTAAACAGGCCAAAAATAAGGAAATCAGTAAGCCAGGTGCTTCGCTCTGTGTCTTAAGACCTCACAGAGACTGGAATTTAACACAGCGGAACCCTGGCTGCACCGGGCTGTGGGCTGTGTCCTGCAGGGTTTTTTATTATTAATGATTTAAAATGATAAAGTTATATATACATAGATATATACATCTCTGTGTGTATAAAACCCTTTTAATTTAGAGATCTGTCTGAATCAATTACCTTTGAGTCAATGCAAGTGAAATGTTTAAAATATCAATATCTTCTTAAAATCATTGCTCTATGGCTATTTCTGGTGATTTAGAAAGAAGTGAAGTAGAAACTGGTAGTTTCAGTTAATTCCGTGACTGCCTTTTTCGTTGGCAAGAAATGCCACACAATTCTTTCCTTGTTTGAAAATGAATCCATACTAATCATTTTAACTTTACAATTCCCAATATACAGGAGTTACCAAGCATTCCACTTCAATGAATAAAAAGGGGGGGTTGTTTACTGGTCAAATTTTATTTTTATTTTTTTATTTTTTTGGTACCAGGGATTGAACTCGGGACCTTGTGCTTGCAAGGCAGGCACCGGAACCACTGAGCTAAATTCCTGTCCACCGGTCAAATTTTAGGTGACTAACGAAAAGTCTTATTGGATCTAGAATAACATAATTGGCTTTAAATGTCAAAATGAGCTTGAACGTAATTAGAATCAAAGCAGACACCAGAACATTATGCCTATTCCAGCAGCAAATTACTTTAAGTAGGGTCTACACTTAAATATATTTTCAAGAATAAAAGAAAAAAAAAGACAGAAGATCATTTCAAAAAACTAGTGACTCTTTCTAGTTACAAAAATATGTGTAGGTGTATCCAGTGGTATCTCTTCTCTCCCAGGCCTGAGGTAACTTTACATGGAATGCCATATTTTTTTTGTTGTTGCTTTTCTTTGAGACAGGGTCTCACTGCATAGTTCAGGCTGGCTTTGAACTCACTATGTAGCCTAGGCTGGCCTCGAACTCTCTGCCGCCCTCTTACCTCAGCCTCCCCAGTGCTGGGATCACAGGCGTGCGCCACCATACCTAGCATAATGCTGTATATGATGCTGTAGAAAAGGCCATGGTTTTGTACAGTTTTCCAGGATTTCTTTTAAGCAACTGATATGAAAAGAGACACTGAGCCAGGAAATGTATTTGAATGGGCCTTTGTTGCTTCCACAGCAGCTAAGTGCCCGTTGTTCAGTGCCATCTTCACAATCGTCCTGTAAAGAAGTCTCTGCAGGTGTCAGAGCTCCGACTGGAGAGGGAGAACTCAAGTGCGGGGGGTGGGGGGCTTCATTGATGACCCCAGCCTCACAGGCAGCAAATGTCACTGCTGTGTGTCCACACACCAGGATCTGCTGGCCCCAGATCTCTGCTGTCCTTTGGATAGTCAAGGTAAAAGGCATTTTCAGATCTAAAATTGCTGATCTCCAATCTCTTCCCATTATTTAAAACCCAGAGGTAAATAACATACGTGCCTATGCTAAGCGAAATTTAAATTTTTAAAATCACCTTTGGCACAGTACTAAGTACGTATCAGGTACTCCATATTATGTTCCACTGATTAATGAAAAATAGCTTCCTCTAGTTTTTCATGCTTTGCTAAAATCAGCTCTACTCATTAGCACTTTTTCACATGAAAAAGACAGCCATAACCTTTTCTTTTTATTAAAATCTAAAATTATAAAATATATTTAATAAAAATATTTTCTTAACTTAAGGCAAAGTTCCTTCATTATAATCATTATATATGAGAAGTATTAAAAGAATTGGGTGAACTTGTATTATATATTCCCCTTAATAATCTTTCTTACAGAGCATGATATTTTTAGCTGAAAGGTGTACTTCCCACTGATTACGTTAAAATAATTTTGAAATGCAACCACCTAGCTGACAGAACAAACAGCTGTGAAAATGAGACCTGGAGATTTATGCAAATGGGGGACTTCTGAATTAATTTTCCTCATAGAGCAGACTGTCAAGTTTCTTGGAGTATTTTTGCCCTATTTCTTAATTAGTGATTTTGCTAATGTCAGTCAGATTAAACTTTCATGATCTAAGTGATGCATTTCATTGGCAAATATGTGCTGTAAGACTGTAGATGAAAGTTGATATTTTACTTTGCATGAAATCATTATTTAGTAACATATGAAATGGACAGTGTTCCTAAAAGCACGGTTGTACCTCTGCCTTATTGTTAAATGCAATGAGGATTTGTTAAGAAGATTTCTGTAACTAAAATACCAGGCATAGAAAATTTCACTATGTTCCCTTACTATTTGTTTGTTTAACTGCATTCAAGAACAAGATTTTTCTAGTTAGCTTTAAAAAGAAAGCAACTTTGGTCAGGGAAATGGTTGTTTTTGCATATGAAAATAACTATATTTCGGGCATGAAGTTTTCCTCTCTGTCATCGCTCTCTTTATAAGTATGAACTACTTTACCTGCTTATTTCTTTGCGTCAGATAAAAAATATGCTTAATTTAAAAAAGTATCACAGGTGAGATTTTTCAAAATCTTACCCAATTCCTCCGTTCTTCCTTCCTATACATCTTGTACCATCTGAAACAGTACCATATGTAATTATCTTAGATTTCTCTTTACTAAGTTCACAAAAATCTTAAATGGAAATTATATTACATTGCAAACAAATTTCAAAACTTTACTTTCATTTTGACAGTATATATATAATATTCTCATACCTCAAAAATAAATCTGACAGTTATCTATAAGTTAATGTTTAACTGAAATAATTTAACTTTGATAAAACTGATTTTGCAAGTCAAAAATGAAAATTAGTCTCATTATAAATACAACTAACCTATTTCTGTGGTTATGTATATATTGTTCCTTTAAAATTTTAGCTATTTATGTACCTAATATTTAAAAGGGTTGTTTTTTTTTTCTCACTCACCTATAAGTCAGTTTGTTTGATTTTCTTTTTTTGTAGTATTGGAGATTAAACCAAGCGACCTTGCATTAAACTATTCTTAATTTTTAAGACAGGGTCTCACTAAGTATCTAATTTTCCCAGACTGGGTTTGAACTTGTGATCTTCCTGCATCAATTTTCCACAGTGGGGGGATATCAGGCATGCACTACCATGCCTGGTCAAATCACAGTTTTATATCTGTTTACCCATCTATTTTCATTCTTTAAACTAAGAAGCTATTCATTGTAAAAAATGTGAAAATACTAAAATGGTAAAAGAATAAAATAAGTCATAATCCACACGATAAATAGTATATTTTTATAGTTTGTCAAGATTTCTACCAGTTTTTCTAGACATATGTGTGTGTGTATACTTGAGACAAAATCGAATTCAGCTGCAAATATAGTTTTCTATTACATGTTTTTGGTTAATATTTTATCATCACTATCTCATTCATGACTTTATTAATTTTGTAAAAAAGACACTCTTGATGACCTTACAATGTATCACTCTATAATGAAATCTACTCAGAAATTTCAATATGGCTGGACATTAAGGTTGTTTCAAACTTTCTACGAGGGCAAAAAATGTAATAAAGAGCATTTTTTTGAAGATCAATCTTTGTGTGCATCACTGGTTATTCTCACACATTTCCAGAGAGGCAGTTACATCCACAATAAAAATAGTTTTAGTGTTCTCATATATAATGAAAAAAACTGACTTCCAGAAAAGTTACACAGATTTCCACAGCCACGCGCAATGTCTCAGGATAGCTGTGCTTTTTGCCAATGATGTGCATCATTGTTAAGTAAAAATGAAAATGACAAACTAGCCTCGTCCCTTTCACATTTTCTCATTGCTATGAATAAGAAAGTGCAGTTGTATCTTCACAGCTTCAATTGTTTAAAGAAAATACTGGTGGTGGTTATTTTTTATTTAAGAGTCAAACTTACCTTTCTTCTTTATAATTTATTCTTCTAGACCTACACAGTCCTTGACCATCCAAGATTAAAGATTATATTTTCTTCTAGTTCTGCATTTGCATACTTTACCTATCTTATGTTTTAATTCATCAAGAAGATATTTTCGTACATAGTAAGGGTACCTAGTATTATCAAATTGTTTAATATTAGTCTTTTAACCATTAATGGTGATACTTTTTTTGTCTGATGTCATTTTTTAATATATTACTTTATTGGTACATTACAAGTATACAATATAATGACATTCATCATTGGAAATTTGCAACATTACATAATCTCTCCTGGTTCTTATTTTTTTCCCCTTCCCCTGCCTTGCCTTCAACCTCTCCATCCTTCCCTATTTACAAAGACTTTGTTTCCATTTTTCCATTTTCTCATATTAATTCCATTCCCTTCTATCCTTTCCCCTAGCCCTCCCACTTCCCCTTTGCCCCTTTTCTTCCTATTTCACATTATCTATTGCACCTTTTTGTCCTTATTTACACTTTCAGTTTCTCACACTAGAGAAACTATTCAGTATTTACACATGTGTGTCCTGTTTAATTCACTTAAGAGAATCACCTCAATATGCATCCATTTAGCTATAAATGTCTCTAACTTCTCATTTTTTATGGCTAAGTAGTACTCCACTTTATTATAAAACACATATTCTTTATCCAGTCTCCAGTTGATGGGCAATTGGGCTGCTTCCAAGTTTCAGCTATTACAAATTGTGCTGCTATGAACATGGGTACACATATATCCCTGTGTTATGCTTCTTTTAATTCTTTAGGGAAGATACCCAGTAGTGGAATAGCTGGGTCAAATGGAACTTCCAGTCCTAGTTCTTTGAGGTATCTCCATGATGATTTCCTCAGGGCTTGCACCAGTCTCCACTCCTACCTGCAGTGGAGCAGGGTTCCCCATAGCCTCACCAGCATTTGTTATTGGTTGATTTCATGATAGCAGCCATTCTTTCTGGGGTGAGGTGGAATCTCAGCGTTGTTTTCATTTGCATTACTTGAATGACCAGTGATATTGAGCAATTTTTCATATGTTTATTTGCTATTTCTACTTCTTTGTGTGAGAAATGTCTGTTAATTTCAGATGCCCATTTTCGGATTGGGTCTTTAAATTTAGAAGGTCTGATCTTTTTAAGTTCTTTATAGATTTGAGATAGTAGACTTTTGTCTGATAAATAGCAGGTGAAGATTTTTTCCCACATTGTGGGCTGTCTCTTCACATTGTTGGTGGTTTCTCTTGCTGTGCAGAAGCTTTTTAAAAAGAAGAGATCCCACTTGTTGATTCTTTGTGCTAGTTCACGGGCAACTGAGGTTTTGTTCATAAAGTCTATTCCTACACCAATGTCTTCAAAAGTTCTACCTAACCTCTGTTCCAGCTGGTTCAGCGTTTCTATTTCAATATTTAGATCTTTAATCCATTTTGATTTTAGTTTAGTGCATGATGAGAGATATAGGTCTAGTTTTAACTGTTGGCAATTTGAAACCCAATTTCTCCAGTACCATTTATTAAAGAGGCTATCTTTCCTCCAGTGAGGGTGTTTGGCTCCTTTATCGAAGATGAGATGGCTGAGTGTGTCAGGAGTCATTTTGGTATATTCTATTCTGTTCCACTGGTCCTCAGGTCTGTTTCTTTGCCTGCATCATGCTGTTTTTTTTGTTTTGTTTTGTTTTTTTAATCACAGTAGCATTGTAGTAGAGTTTCAAGTTGGGGATTGTGACACCCCTTGGCATGTCTCTGTCACCTAGAATTGCTTTTGCTATTCTGGGTCTCTTCTTGTTCCAAATGAATTTTTGGATTATTTTCTCAAGTTCCATGAAGTATGTTGATGGGATTTCAATTGGGATTTCATTGAATCTATATAGCAGTTTTGGAAGTATGACCATTTTCACTATATTGATCCTTCCTACTTAGGAGCAGGGGATGTCTGTTCATTTTCTGATAACATCTTCAATCTCTCTTTTCAGAGTGCTATAGTTTTCAGAAAAGAGGTCTCTGATTTCTTTTGTTAGGCTGATTCCTAGGTATTTCAGTCTTTTGGATGCTATTGTGAAAGGAATTGTTTGCCCTATTTCTCTCTCAGTGAGTCTGTTGTTCATGTAGAGGAAAGCTATTTATTTTTGTGTGTTGATCTTGTATCCAGCTACTCTACTGAATTTAGTTATTAAGTCTAGAAGACATTTGGTGGATTTCTTGGGGTCTTGTATATAGAGTATCATGTCATCTGCAAATAATGACAATTTGACTTCTTCATTTCCTATCTTTATTCCTTTTATTTCTTTCTCTTGTCTAATTGCCATGGCTAATGTTTCCAAAACTATACTGAACAAGAGTGGTGATAGTGGACATCTTTGTCTTGTTCCTGATTTTAGTGTGAAGGATTTCAGTTTTTGACCATTTAGTATGATATTGGCTGTTGGTTTTTCATAGATGGCTTTTATCAGGTTGAGGTAGAGACCATCTATTCCAATTTTTTGTAGGGTTTTTATCATAAATGCATGTTGGATTTTGTCAAATGCTTTTTCTGCATCTACTGAGATAATTATATGGTTTTTGCCCTTGGCTCTATTGATATAGTGTATCACATTGATTTATTTTCATATGTTGAACCATCCCTGCATCCCTGGGATGAATTCCATTTGGTCAGGGTGTATGATCTTCTTGATGATCGTCTGCATTCTATTTGCCAGTATCTTATTAAGGATTTTTGCATCTATGTTCATTAGTGAGATTGGCCTGTAGTTCTCCTTTTCAGTTGGGTCTTTCTCTGCTTTGGGAATCAAGATGATGCTTGCTTCCAGGAATGAATTTGGGAGTATTGCTTCCCTTTCAATTTCACTGAAGAGTTTAAACAGTAGTGGCCGGAGTTCCTCTCGAAATGTCTCGTAGAATTCAGCAGTGAAGCCATCAGGACCTGGGCTTTTCTTAGTTGGTAAGGTTTTAATTACATTTTCAATTTCATTGATATTGGATTGTTTAGAATTTTTAGGTGTTCTTTGTTCAACTTTCATAATTCATACATATCTAGGAATCTTTCCATTTCTTCTGTGTTTTCCATCTTATTGGCATATAGGTTCTGGAAGGAGGTATTGATGATCCTCTGGATTTCTGCTGGGTCTGTTGTCATTTCACCCTTTTCATTCCTAATTGCATGGATTTAGGCCTTTTCTTTCCCTTTTCTGATAAGGTTGGCTAAGGGTTTGTCAATTTCGTTTATCCTTTTGAAGAACCAACTCTTGCCTTCATTGATTTTTTTGTATCGTTCTTTTAGTCTCCATTGCATTGATTTCTGCTCTGATCTTTATAATTTCCTCCCTTGTATGAGCTTTGGGTTTGTCCTTCTCTTCTTTTTCTAGAAGCTTGAGGTTCAGCATCAGGTTGTTTAATTGGGCTCATTCTGTTTTCCTAATATGAGTATTCAGTGCTATGAATTTCCCTCGTAAGACTGCTTTCATTGTGTCCCATAAATTCCGATATGTTGTATTGTCATTGTCATTTAATTGTAGGAACTCTCTGATTTCTTTAATTTCCTCTGTGACCCATTGGTTATTCAGAAGTGTGTTGTTCAATTTTCATGTGTTTATGGAATTTTTGCCATTTCTTTTGCTATTGATCTCCAATTTCATCACACTATGGTCTGATAATACACAGGGGATAACTTCAATTCCTTTGCACTTACTTAAACATGTTCTATGAGTGAGTATGTGGTCTATTTTGGAGAATGACCCATGTACAGCTGAAAAGAATGTGTATTCTGATTTTGTGGGGTGGAAGACTCTGTAAACATCTGTTAAGTTCATTTGTTCAAGAGTTTATTTGAGTTCAAGTATTTTATCACTTATATTTTGTCTAGTTGATCTATTTGTGACAGTGAGGTACTGAGGTCCCCACTACTATTGTATTAGTGCATATATGACTTTTCATGTCTGTTAGTATTTGTTTTATATAGTTGGGCGCACTAGTGTTTGGTGCATAGATATTTATGATTGTCATCTCTTCCTCTTGGATTGTTCCCTTTACAAGGTTGTAGTGTCCTTCTCTGTCTCTCTTAATCAGTGTTGGTTTGAAATCCACTTGATCTGGAAAGAGGATAGCTACTCCTGCTTTTTTTCAGGTTCCCATCACATGGAGTATTGTTTTCCATCTATGAGTTTCTTTTTGAATTACGTGTGTTTCTTGTATGCAGCGTATTGTTGGATTTTGCTTCTTGACCTATTCTGCCAGTCTATTTCTTTAGATTGGTGAATTGAGACCATTAACATTGATGGTTATAACTGATATGTATTGACTTATCATTTTCATGACTTTTTCTTTTTGTTGGATTCTCCCCCTTTGCATTTAATTTCCTGTCACGCCTGACAGATTCATTCTGCTGGGCTTCCTGAGGTTGTGATCCTCATTGTCTGTACCTGGGATATTAGCTCAGATTTTTTGGAGTGCTGGTTTGGTATTCATGAAGTTCCTAAAATGTTCTTTGTCATGAAAGTATCTTATTTCTCCATCAATTTTGAAAGATAGTTTTGCAGGGTGCATCAATTTGGGTTGGAGGCTGTTTTCCTTTAGGGCTTGGAATATGTCACTCCAAGCTCTTCTTGGCTTGAGGGTTTGTGTTGAGAAGTCTCCTGTGATTCTGATGGGCTTTCCTTTGTATGTGATTTGTTTCTTTACTCTAACTGCCTGTAGAACTGTGTTCTTCTGTTGTGTTTTTGGAAACTTAACAATTATATGCCTATGTGTAGATTTTTTTTTGATCTAGGCTTGTTGGAGTCCTACATGCCTCACTTATCTGTATGTCAAGTTCTTTTCCCCTGCTTGGGAAGTTTTCTGCCATTACTTCTGTGAACAATTATTTTTTACGTCATCTTCACTCTCTCCTGTTTCTTTGTTGACTCCAAGCAGTCTTATGATATTCTTCTTTGCATCATCTAGCAGTTGCTGGATTGATTTCGCATGGTCCCTTACAATTTTGAAGGAATTTTTCTTTTCCTGTTTACTAATTGCAATCTTATCTTCTATATCTGAAATTCTGTCCTCATGTTCGCTCATTCTGCTGTGTAGACTTTCAGTGGAGTTTTTAATCTCCTGGAAATCCATTTGTATCTGTTTTATGGATTCCATTTGTTTCCTTTGTTGGGATTCCATCATGTTTCTCAGCCCCCCCCCTTTTTTTATCTATGTCCTCTCTAGATTTATTAATCATGTCTTGTACTATGGGCACAATCTCTGCTGTTACCTGAGAAATTATTTCTAATTTCATTTTTTCCAGATCCTCTTTTTTTGCCAGTTCAGGGAGTCCAGTTTGTTGAGTATCACAGTGTTCCATCTCCTTTCTCTTTGAGGTTGCTGTAGGTGATCTGGAAGTCTGGTTCTGAGACTTATTTACATGTGTTCTCATTTCCACCCTGGGGTTGGTGCTATTTATGCCTGCACAGCTCACCTCCTCTGGGCTGGGGGTGGTGGAATGGTGGCCCAGAAGTCCCTTCCTCTGGGCTGGGAGTGGTGCTGTCTGGCATCATTTTAACAAATATATGGGTTTCTTCTCTCTTTGAACTATAAATCATGTTCTTTTAATTATTGTAGTCTTAGATATTTTCCTGTTGTTTCTCACAAATTATTGGTAACACTCCTGACTGTTTCTTTGTAAATAGCATGTATACTATTCCTTGATGGAATTTTCTCAGGATTATGTTAGATGTATGTGGAAGTCTATATAGGTATATGTGCACTGTTTTCTATGTAAATATGCAAAGTCCTTATCAGAGGGCCTCACATACTGTGTTCATACACTGTGTTTTAGCTTTATCTGGATGTACCCCCAAAGTCTCAGGCACTCACAGGTGGCAGTTTTTGGAATGCATGGATCATGGATGTGTGATATTGGATTAGTCCACTGACTGGTGCAACTAATAGTTTGGGAACTGCAAATAAGAACTATTATGATGTGAGGAGAGGTGAAAACATTCCTCCCTGAAAGAATACACTGCAGGAGTTAATGAAAGGAATACAGGGGTGCTTTATCAAGGGAAATAGTCATTCTGATAAACATTGTTCCAGGGACCAATGATGTGAACATACAAGCAGAAAAGATGGCCATCTCCATGTGATTTATACAGCGGTAAAATCACTCCTGAAAGGAGGGTCACAGGGAATTATTTTATCACTGTTCTGCCAATGAATAACAAAAAAATAAAACCAAGAGCAAAAAACAAAACAAAACAAAAACACCCCACAAAAAACTCCATAAAGTTAAAGAGGGAGAGAAATAAAGTTAATTTCAAGGCTTTTTGGGGGGGTTACTTCAAAATTTGAATCAAATTGCCAGTTTTGATTAGCGAGTCATGTCCCAGCATGGATAAACTGGTCTAATGCCTCAGAGGGGACTCTCTTTATGAGACTGTGAAAGATCTGACACAATAATGGCTTCACAGAAAATATAAAATATTGCCCCCAAAGATGCCTGTGATTTTTCAACTGGTCATAAATTTTTGTCTTTGGTCAATAGAAATGAATTTTGTTCAGCAAAAACAACCCCTCAGAGAAATCACATGTTTTCCTGTGTGACCTTCCTCAAAGTAGTTTTGGTATTCTCCAGGAAATGAAATAAGCAAGCAACACTAAAACTCTTCAACAGCTCTCCTGTGCCCCAATTCCAACCACCACAAGCCCTACATAGCTGGCTACAGTCCACCACTGCAGCCTTTCCCACACATCTCTCTATGCCTCTGATTTTCCACGTCTCTGATTTTTTATTTGATTTCCTTTTTTATGGAATGGCCTCAGTCCCCAAATCTCTACCTGTATAAGGCATATTTACCTCTCAAGCTTTGCAGACCAACTTCCTTGGAAGCAGTGCCTTCCTCTTTTTAAGATGACAGCACACTTGGGAGCACAGTGGTTGGGCATAAAATAAGTTCCTAGAATTTTTAAATATCCCCCAGGACTTATTTGATGTGGCTCTCAAATTGGGCATATCTGTGGGAACCAACAACTTTGGCTGGGTTGAGTTTATGGTCATGCCTTCTAGTCTGGGATAAATGTTTTGCGTTCTTCTTAGGTTCTTGACTGTGCTATAAAGAGGGCAGATAGTACATTTGTTCATGTCTATGTGCCACAACTCCATTACATGAAGAAGGCTGATGCAAGTATAAACAACAAAACCGGCTTATGATTTAGCTAGCCTTCACTATAAATGGTTGTAAACTCTATGGAAATAAGTGTTTTGGAGTGATGTAGTAGACTGGGGAGTATAAACATGAGGATATGATCCTCAGAGAGAGAGGAGGTAATATTCTTCAAGCAAACTGGTAGAGAAATGTGAGGCTGATGATGGGGAGGAGCAACACTAGAAGGGACTGCCATACACTGTGCCAATACAAACGAAATCTATCCATCTGAAACACAGCCCATGGAATGCTTTTTTATTCTTCTCCAAAATTTATTAGTGGACCTCAGTTTCTGATTGCCTATGGAAAAAAATGAATTAAAAACTCCAGGCAATTCTAGATAAAATGCAATTAACATTCATTTAAAGGCCTAGCTAGGATCCCAAGAAAATAATGGAAAATCCAGAGACCGAAAACTAAGAATTGGCTTGAGTAAAGCAAAGCATCTTCCCTAGGGAATTTGTGATATCTGGTAGACTTTGATTTTTAACGTATCAGACATAAGGAAGAAAATCATGGACAGTTGAAAGGTGAAGTTTGCTAGATAAGACACTTGAGTGAAGCTGGATATTTATTGGACTTCATTCTCAGAGAAAAGGCCAACAAGAAAAAGGATGGAATGACAAAAGAAGACAAGTGATCTCACGTATCTCTCTGGACAGTCACAGGTGGAATCACGACACAACCTGGCCGTGGAGACTGAGGCATATGGATAGGTAAGTCAAGGGTGGTACTACAATAATCAGCCATTCAGGTGAAACAAAATGACTCTCTCATACAGACACAAAAATCGATGCAGCTTAAATGAAGACCTAAACGCTTATAGCAAAACAAAGTAACCATGTATATTCTTGATAATACTGAATGCTGCTGAGTTCAGTGAAACAGAGAACACACATACTGCTGACAGATGAGCTGCTGATCCACTTTTAAATGCAAGTTTAACAATACCTATTAGAGTTGAAGATATGTTTATTGTAAGATCAAGCAATTCTATTCCTAGCTACTTTCTCTGAAAAGGAATTATTTCACGTGTGCAAAAACTGATGGGTGAGAATGTTCAGAGCAGCGCTATTTTGATTCACAAAATTTAGAAACAAACATGAACACCTGGATTCATTAGTTTTCTACTGATGTGTAACAATTTACCACACATTTAGCAGCTTAAAACAACACTCATTTATTATTTCATGTTTTTTGGTGGAAGAAGTGCCGGCCTGGTATACAAGGGGTGTTTGAAAAATACAGCAAATATTTTAATTAAAAATTTATTGCAATATAATATACATTGCCATGAATCCCCTTCAAAATACTCTTCCTTCCTTTGAATGCACTTATTTCATCATTCTTTCCCTTTCCCAGTAGTTCTGGAAGTCCTCTTTCATGAGTGTCCTTAACAGGTATGATCAAAAATACAGGGGGTAGTGCTGTTGAGTGCCACTCAACAGAAAGGCAAGCTGATAAAAATATCACAGTGTATCTTCATCCACTTTACTCACTGGACCTGGCACTGTGTGACTTCTGGCTCTTCTGCAAGGTCAAAATGACCATGAAAGGTAAATGCTTTTAATTGATTCAGAACATCAAGGCAACCACTGCAGTGCAACTGTTAGGAGCCATTCTACAGAATTTGGGGGAAAATCATTTCACAATTAAATTATGATTAGATCTACTCTTCTTGCCTACATGCCAGCTATGACATGCCAAAACATATCTCCATTTTCGCTTCCGGTCACAGATGAGACCTCAATGGTCCCATGATGCTGTGACACTCAAGGGTAAGATTACATCAGCTGAAGACATTCTGGTTCCTTGAGGAACAGAAAGTTTTCACCTGGGGAGGGACAAATTCCTTATCAGTTTAACTCATCTCACCTACTGTTATAAGAATGTCTGATTATCTTACCATCCTAATCAAGAGAAGATCCTCATCAGTATAAGATCCTCATGGTCCTACAATTACTGCCACCCTCCAAGACAGCTGATACTTCCCCTTTTATAATATCTTTGTCAATTTAGGATTATCCACTGCCCTCTGAGTCATCTCTTACTCCCTATGAATCCAATAAAGAGTGGCAAGCTTGCAAGGTGCCATTTTTGCTGCCCAGAGCAACATTGATCAGGCCCAGAACCCAGCATCTTCCTTAAGTCTCATTTCCTGTCATTATTCTTTAATTGACCTTGTGCTGTCCTGGCTCACAGGAGACCAGGTCCCTCTGCAGGGATTCTGGTAACATCCTCTTTCCCTGTTCCCTACATGCAACTAAAGAGACTAATGAAAGAGGACCTTCAGAACTCGCTTCAGAATGTGGCAAGAACAATGAGATAGGTGTGTTCAAAAGATTGAGGGCAAGGTTCTTCTATTGCAATAATTTAAAAAAATTTACACACACACTGTATTCTTAATCATCCTGTGTTCTCTGCTCAGTCTAAAAAGGCTGAAATCAAGGTCTTCACTGAGCTGAAGTCTCCTCTTGGAGCTTCTAATTCAACATTTGGTCTCATTCAACATTGTTTTGTGTTATTATCAGAACTTTGTTCCACGGGGTTGTAAGACTGTTCTGCTGTCTTGATGGTGTAGGTCACACATCACTCAGAGATCCCTGAAGCCACCCTCAGATGCAAGCCATGTGGCCATCTCAGCTTGCTTCCTTAAAATCAACAGAAGGCTCTCTCTAGTCTTACATCTCCCTCCTCTCTGGACCCTTGCTTAGGTCAGGGCCATGTAAAAGGATCTCCTTTTTGGTTGACTCAGCATTAAACAATCATCAATATACTCACAGGATGAAACCTTACCCTGTTTACAAGCCCTGCTCTTACCCAAGGGGAAAGGGTTATTCTGGGAATGTATGATGGGAGCAAATATCATGAGGCCAGCTTAGAATCTGCCCATTGCACATGACAATGGAAACACGACTGTGTCATGTTTATATGAATCATTCATTATATGTATATATAATAAAATGCACAGTTCTGTTTTGTGCAGTATAGTGACAACCAGTGAACTACAGCTACATGCACTGTTATAGACAAATCTCACAAATGCAATTTTGAGTGATCTGGAGAAGAAATAGTATGAGACAATATAAAGCAAATATAAATTATGCAAAAGATGTCTTTCAGTTGATGCTTATATAGGCACTAACATGAGCATTCAATTCAAAAAAGTGATTCTCTGTAAGAGAGAATGAAAAGAGAGTGATCAGAGAGAGAGAAGCACCCAGGAACTTCAGAGCTACTGTGATATGTGTGGCCACAGGAATGTGTCTTACTAGTATTCCTTTTTTTTTTTTTTTTTTGGTACCGGGGATCGAACTTGGGTCCTCGTGCTTTGCGCAGCAGGCAGCGAAACCACTGAGCTAAATCCCTGGCCTCTTACTAGTATTCTTTTTGTTATTGTTTTCTACGTATGTGTGGTACTGGGGACAGAACTCAGGGCCTCATGTATGCTCATTCGGTGCTCTTGCACTGAGCTCCATCTTCAGGCTGTTTTATTATCTGTGGTAACTTTCACATGTCTCATGACAAAATGAAATATGCAAATGTAAGATAAAACAACGAAGTAATTATAAATATTCAGCAATGTTAATCAAAACCAACACTTTGGAAGATAAACTTTGAATTAATTTTAAAAATGTGATCAACTACATCTGGAAAATAATGAAAAAAAAATGAAAGAGCAAGTTGTTTCTTCAAATTTCTCAGTAATTCTTTTAATGCAACTAAAAGTACGATTAGTCATTGTGATGGCTGAAAGGAAACAGGGAAATTTATAATTAAGTGTTTTATAACCTTTTTTGCTTTTGCTGCATAGTAATTCTTTGGGACATGATTTTATAAGTGAAAATTCAATAGAGCAAGTAATTAGCATTTAGAGAATGCATATTAAGCAACCTGTGTCAATAAATAATATTAAAATTCAAGTACTTCATTTTACTGGAGTAGTATATTACTTATAAATAAAAACTATCTTCATTTGTATAACTGCAAAACAAATGTGGCCTGTTTATTATCATTTTAGTGAGGAACAAGAAGGAATAAAGACATTGAATTAACTGAAGATGTATAGTGACTGTTTACCGTACTTATTTTAATGTCTTATAGGCAGTTGCTTTATGTAATAAATGTAAGGGAAAACTGAGGAAAATCTTAGTGAAACTGTGTTTATCAACTTTTATCCAGTAACTCTGGGAAAACAAGCAATTTGTGTTTGCTACAGGAAGTCTGTGGCTGCTTTTGCTTAAGGCAGTTGGTATTATAACCTGTACAGCCTGTTCCATCCTAAAAAGTTAATCTAAATTGTCCTCAGAATACAATTTATTCATCCCAACAAAACAGGAATTCTTGAATATTGCCTTGCAGCAGGATTGTACTTGCTTTTTCTATTTAGCAAAGTGTCTGGTTCACACTAGAATAGAAAGTTATTGACTGGGGATGATAAAGTTGTTTTATTAAATTCTATCAAGGTATCATTCTCTTTTTCTTTTCCACTGAGAAACATTCAAGCACCCTTCTGAATCTCTGAGGAATGTGTGCTGATGTTCTCAGGCTGTCTTCCTCTCTGACCCACTGCTGCTTGATGATAGGGATTGGAAGGGACACAAGGAAGGCACAGCACTTCCAAGCTCAGTTTATCTGTGTTTCCTGTCAATGGCATGTGACAGGAAGTGGCCAAGGTCAGGAACAGCAGAAATATCGAGTTGATCCACTCTACCCAGCCTCATGCTTCCTGTTTTACAGAGAGCTACCTGTGAATTGTGGCAAGGACCTGGTCACATGCATCTGGTGAGAAGAATGAAACACCAGACCTCTTTCTACCACGTCTACTCACACACCCTGTTTGCACAGGGAGTCAGGAGCTTCAGAGATGAGAGAGAGTCTGACCCAGGTAGTGTTTTCTATGGTTTTCCCTCAAGACTCATATGATTAACCCAAGTCAGTCATTCCAGTTGGCCACCATCCTGCCAAGGACTGGGAGTGAGCATGTTACCCAATCCTTCCAAAGAGAGATTAGTACAAGTTTACTAGGGGGAAGGAGGGTGAGATTGAAGAAAGTTTTCTTGCTCCTATGAAGAAGGCCTGCGAAGAGAGGACTCCCTTTTTTCCTCAGCATTTATCATGAAGCCTGTCAGCGCTGCCTCCATTTTGCTAACATATGGAAGAACTATGTGTAGTAAGCATCTGTATTACTTTGTTAGGCCGCAAGAGTGGTACCACAAACTGGGTGGCTTACAGTGACAGAGCTGTCCTGCCTCAGGGTGTTGGCAGGAGTGGAGTCCGATGGCTCGAGGTGAAAATCCTCCCTCGTGTCTTCTAGCCTAAGTACTGGTCAGTATTCCTTGATGTTCTTTGGTTTGCAGATGCCACTTCAAATTTATGACATCTTCTGATGTGTCTTCACTTCAGCTGTCCTCTGTGTGTATCTGTCTGTGTCCAAAGAACACCAGTCACACTAGGCAGGCTTCTACCACCCACTGGCCTCATGTGAACTCTATCAGCTCCATTCCCAACAAGGTCATGTTTGAGTACTGGAAGTTAGGACTTCAACACAGCCTCATGGAGTGGAGGAAAATCTTGACTTTCTGAATCTCTTACCTGTTGTGACATAAATTTCCTGACTGTTTATTAAGTCAATTGAATTCCAGTTTTCTGTCATTTCTAGCAAAACCATTCATGGCAGGATGATGCAGGCACTTCTTTGTTTTTCTGTTTGTGTAGATCTGCCTTGTATTTTATTTTATCCATTAGTATATGTTTGTATAATGATCACATGCTTCATGGGGCATTGGTACATGCACACAACAGATCTTAATTCTTTATTTTTAATCCCTTGCCTCTTCTCTCTCTCCTTCCTTCCTTCCCTCTCTCTCTCTCCTTCCTGGTTCCCTTTCCATTTGCAAAAATTCAAATTCCCTATTTTTTACCGATATTTTATTTTGCTTTTTATTTATAGTTTGGATTTTTATGGTCACAATGTGCATCCATTTTCCTACAAATGATTCGAGTTTATCCTTTATGGCAGAGTAGTACTCCATTGTGTATAAATACCACATTTGCTTAGTACACTTACCTTGTGGAGATACAGGCTGCTTCCAAGATTTAGCTACTGTGAATTGTGCTGCTGTGTATGTCACTGTAATATGCTGTTTAACTCTTTCAGGAAGATATCTAGAAAGGGAATAGGTGAGTCAAATGGGATTCTATTTTTAGTTTTCTGAGGACTCTCTTTACCAATTTCTGTAAAAGTTATACTAGTTTACATTCCCATTGACAACATATAAGGGCTCCTTTTCCCTGCTGCCTTGCCAGCATTTGTTATTATTTGATTTCTTGATGATAGCCATTCTTTTTGGAGTAAGATCAAATCTCAGGTATTGTTTTAATTTGTCTTCTTTCAATGGTCAGAAATGTTGAACATTTTTTTGCATATTTATTGGCCATTTGTACTTCTTCTTGTAAGAAATATCTATTCATTTTAGTTGTGAAGTTTTGGTTGGGTCTTTTATTATTTCAGGGGTTCTAATTTTTGAGTTCTTTATATATTCTGGATATTAGTCCTTTGTCTGTGGAATAGTTGGCAAGATTTTTTCCCATTCTGTAGGCTGTCTCTTCACTGTGTTGCTTGCTTTATTTTCTGTGCAGAAGCTTTTTAATTTAATATAATCCCATTTGTTGATTTCTGGTATCTTGTATAACTGAGTTTTGTGCAGAAAGACTTTGACTATGCCTGTCTTCAAGAGTTTTACCTATTTTTATCTTGTAGCAGACTGTTTCTGTTTTAAAATTTATATCTTTGATCCATCTTGATTTTAGTTTGGTACATGGTGAGAGATAGGTCTAGATTCAATCTCCTGCATGTGGATATCCAGTTTCTCCAGCATTATTTGTTAAAGAGTCTATCTTTCCTACAGCATACGTTTTTGGCCACTTTGTCAAAGATCAGGTAGTTGAATATGTCTGGAGTTGTTTCTGAATCTTCTATTCTGTTCTATTGATCCACATGTCTTTTTTTTTTTTCCCCAATATAATGATGCTTTTATCACTGTTCCTTTGCAGTATACATACATAATCTGAAGTCCAGGATTGCGATGCCTACTGCTGTGCTGTTGTTACCAAGGATTTCTTTTTTTTTTTTTTTGGTATCCTAGGTCCATTCTGGTTCCATATAAATTGCAGTATCATTTTTTCTAGTTCTGTAAGGAACGTTATTGGTATTTTTATTGGGATTGCATTAAATCTGTGTATCAATTTTGAGAATATGGCCATTTTGACAATACTGACTTTACCTATCTACAAATAGGAGATATATTTCCATTTCCTGATGTCTCCTTCAATATCCTTTTTCATATTACTGTACTTTTCATTGTAGAGATTTTTCACTTTATAAGTTAGGTTAATTCTTAAGTATTTAATTTTTCTTGATGCTATGGTGAAAGGTATTTTTCCCCTAATTTCTTTCTTGCTAAGTTTATTATTGATGTACAGGAACTCTACTGATTTTGTGTATTGACTTGGTATCCTATTAGGCTATAGAATTTGGTTATTTATTCTAGGAGTCATTTGGTGGAATTTTTTGGTTCTTCAATGTAGAGCATTACGTCATCATACAAATAATGATAATCTGACTTCTTCCTTTCTTATACATATCCCTTTTATTTCTTTCTCTTGCCTTAACATTTTGGCTAATGTTTTGAGAACTACATTGAACAGGAGTGGTGATAGTGGACATCCTTGTCTTGTTTCTGATTTTAGAGGGAAAGTTTAAGCTTCTTCATATTTAATATGATATTGGCTATCGGTTTACCATAGATGACTTTTATCAGATTGAGATAAAGTCCTTCTATATCTAATTTCCTCTGGGGCTTTTATCATGAATGGTTGTTAGATTTTGTCAAAGGCTTTAACTGTATCAATTGAAGTGATCTTGGGATTTTTGTTCTTGCTTCTGTTTACGTGATGTATTACATTTCTTGATTTGCATATGTTGAACTATCCCTGCATCCTTAGGGTGAATTCTACTTCGTCATGATGTATGATCTTTCTGATGATTTGTTGCACTCTATTTGCCTATATCTTTTTGAGCAATTGTGCATCTGTGTTCATTAAAGAAATTGGCCTGTAGTTCTCTTTTTTTTTGTAGTTTAGTCCTTTCCTGGTTTTGATATCAGTGTAATACTAGCTTCCAGGAATGACTTTGGGAGGGCTCCCTCCCTTTCAATTTTTTAAAACAATTTGATGAGTACTGGGATTAGATCTTCCCTAAAGTTCCTATAGAATTTAGCAGTGAATCCATGGGGACATGGGCTTTTCTTAGTTGGTAGGGTTTTTTTTTTATTACTTCTTTAATTTCATTGCCTCTTACTGGATTGTTCAAGGTTTTTATATCTTCTTGGTTCTGTTTTTGTAGTTCATATATATTTAGGAACCTATCCATTTTTTTCTGAACGCTCCAATTTATTCTAGTACAGGTTTTCAAATAATTACTAATAATCTGCTGGGTTTCAGCAGTGTCCACTGTGATTTCACCTTTTCTATTTATAATTACATTGATCTGGGTCTTTTTCCTTTTTTGGTAAGATTGGTTTAGGGGGTCTATTTTGTTTATTCTTTCAAAGAATCAACTCTGTTATTCACTGATTCTTTCTATTATATTTTTAGCCTTGATTCTATTAATTTCTGCTCTAATGTTTATAATTTTCTTCCTTGTACTAGGATTTGGATTGTTCTTGTTTCTATAGTCTTCAGGTGTATCGCTAGGTTGTCTATTTGGACTCACTCTGTTTTTTTGAAGTGAGCATTCACATCTATAAACTACTTGGACTGCTTTCATTGTGTTCCATAGGTTCTGATATGTTGTATAGGCATTATCATTTGATCCTAGGAACTGTCTAACGTCTTCTGTGACCCATTGATTATTTAAGAGGGTAGTGTTTCACAAATAGACCAACAAGATAAAAAATCAATAAGGAAATATCAAAGTTGAATCAAACCTTCAAGCAAATGGACTTAATAGATATCTACAGTGTTCCACCCAAGAACAGAATACACATTCTTCTCAGCAGCACTTAGAACTTTCTCCAAAATAGACCCCAAGCTAGTCCATAAAGGATAGTTAAGTAAATGCAAAAGAATCAAACTTATCCCATGAGTATTATCAGATCATAGTGCAATGAAACTAGAATTCAATGGCAAAAGAAACCACAGAAATTATGCAAACATATGGAAATTAAAGAAGACTCTCTTGAGGCAGGCATTTCTGATGGGATAAGGTAAGAGCAATGATGGAGGGAAATGGGGGCTCTAGAATGAACAGTCATAGAAGGCAGAATCTGGGAGAATTCATTCAAAAACTTGTTCATTAGTTGTCTTCTGGAACATCTTTCCTAAGTCTTGTGTATGAGATCTCCCTCCACAAGTGCTGTTTCTGCTGTGTGCTATGGAGCACCAGCTGCAGACCCAAGGTTCTGACAAGATCCCTATGTCACCTACAGGCCATGCCCCAACAATGTTAATGACTCATGTACTTTGGTTGTTAAATCCTGCATGAAATTTTGTTGAATATCCCAAATGTTTTTTCTTTCAGGTACAGTTACAAAGACTAAAAAGTAATCACAAAATTACAAAGAATTTTATTCTTGACATTCAACAAATATTTCCCAATAATCCATTACTTTTGATGTGTTTGCCAGGCACACATGACCCCAACGGGAAATAACTCAGAAAGACTGTAGATAACTATAAATTCAGCTCTCAGGAGTGTAGCTTTGGGTGGGTTATCCAAACACTCCAAGCCTCCTCTTATCCTGTGTACCAGTGAATAGAGCTCACACGTACCAAATGATTACACAGATATCATTACCATTTTAAAAATGAGTGAATCACAGGTAAGTTGAGTGTTATCCAAGACCATCTACCTAATCAAAATAGCTTAGGCATGATCCAGAAATTTATGAATTTTCCTATTACTTTATGGAAGAAGAAGGAAAAAGAGCATTAAAGAAGTTAGTTAAAAGGTAACTTGAAGGTGTTGTGGGCTACATCAGCTTATGAACATTTGGATCAATTCTGGCAAGCTCTGATGGCCCCCTTTCTCTGTGTTTAACCATATGGCTGTACTTCCCTTTAGTATCCTCTTCCTTGTAGCATTTTGGGTGCTCCAACTAGGGTCACTGCACTGGGTGGCCACTAAGTGTACCTGGCCTACTGCTTTCTCTGCTGTTTCTCTGTTCCTTCAAAATTCCCTTCCCGGAATCTGGTTGGGGAAAGGACTTTCACATGTGCATACTAGGTCATCTTAGATTTCACAGCAGATTGCTGGAGCTTAAGGCACAGTCAGGCCTAATGGAACCCAGTATTTGGTTTTATGTCTATTTCAACTTTCCTAGGGAACTTTCCTTAACTGGATGGCTGGGTGGAGACTGGGCTGGAGAAACAGCCACAGCAAAGCCACTTCTCTGTCACAGACCCTGAGTTCACCCTGCCACACCAGACTCCTCCTGCCTCTGCCTGGCTCCTCCTCTCTGTGGAGTACATGCTCCCCTGCCTCACACACACTTCCCCAATTTCCTGCACCATCCTTAACAGCCCAATAGATGTTGCAGGTAACCAGCTTTTAAGATTGCTTGAGTTAAAATCCAGAGTGTAATACTGTAATTAACTTAGCCTACTCCAAGCTCCCAACCACTGGATGTGGAGGGAAATGGGTCCAAGAGTACTGAAGGCAGTGAGACCTGGCAGCTAGTGCTGGAGAGAAATCTAGTATCCAGTGTTGTGTGATTTTAATCAACTTTTCTGATGATTCCCTATCAGGCAAGTGCTACTCACAGTCCATGCTTTATCTGATTAGGAGCGATAATGAGTTCCTTTGTAATTGTAATGTTTTGAACACTTCTTATGAAATTAGATTATTTATAAGGGATTTAGCTTTTAATTATAGTTCTTGTTACTTCACATGCTCAGGAAGTAAATACTGTCTGCTGCTGAACTGCAGATTAGGGACTCTTGAGTTGCTGAGCTGCTTTTGTGAAGGGGGTCAGGTAATCGGGCAGAAGGGCACAACTGACTCATGGAGATAGGAGCATGTAATGCTTCACGATTCCTCCTACGGTTGGATAACAGAGCAGATCTAGAGGGGCTAGGTCCGGGATGGATCCAGAAGGCAGTCTTGTCTTTATCCAGAAACACCACCAACAACCTCAAAAACATTACACAGGGTATACTTGAATGCTTGAAAAGTGCTTTCTAGGTCCAGTTGTGTTGTTCTGTATATTACTCAATATAAACAATGTGGGCAAAAAACCCTCTTTCTACCTGTATTTTGGATGTGATAGAATAAAACTTTGGAGAATAATTTGTCCAGTCTCGCACTGCTAAAAAACAATGGAGCAGGAGGTCAAATCAGGCCCGTGTGGCAGGAAGTGAGAACTGTGAGTGGGCTGGGGCCACAGCCTCATATACAACTCCAAAATTCAAACATTTCTGAAAGAATTTAAAGATTCTTTTTTTTTTGTAGTTTATTTAGTGGCAAAATCTGACGTAGGATTTACTGATTGTCTTTATTTATCCTTTGTCTGAAGGTTGGTGTCTTGCTCCAGAAAGACTGAGGTGTTGATTACAGAGTGGCTCTCGGGGTGCCAATTCCCATGGCTCTGGGGCTGATGTTACCTTTCTACTAGGTGGAGAACTGCGCACACAGCCGCCTGGCTCAAAGAGGGTTTGAGTAAGGGATACACAATCAGTGAGGTGAAATGGGAAGAAGAGGTAAAAGATGAAGATATGCAATTAAGACAGCAAATGAAAAATAGAACTGAGTTTTCTTTTCTGTTTTTTCTTTTGCTCTCCCTTGTGCCTAGAACTGTGGGCCTTTGACAACACCTGGCGAATTAAACCAGAGGGAAGGCGAAGCATGCTAGTAACCATCTGTGTCACTAAGTGCACGATGGCCGTCTGCTCTGTTTGCTCACCGAGTGAGGGGCAGGCAGGGAGGTGGGCTCCTGACCTCACTTCCATCCTACTTTGTGCCCCTCCATCTCTGGCACAAGAGCTGACTCTTGCTGAGGGGTCTGGCTGCTGGCCAAAATCCCATGTGCAACCCTTCCGGCTGACCACAGGTCACAGTCAAGCCTTGTCCGCTGCCCTCCCGTGCCAGACTAGGGGCACTGGCAGGGCCTGGCAGTTTTCTAGAGGGGGGTGCAGCCCGGGACTCAGGCCCCTATCCCATCCTCCGGCCATGCTCATGGGCGCATCTGAGTTCCTAGCCCAGAAGCCTGCACGATGTCCTCTGTTCACCTGTGACTGCTCTTTCTCCTTTACTTTCTGGAAGAAGAAACTGCTCACCTCAGACCATTAGCACAAGCTGCCCTGGACCTGGCACACTGTTCTCTTCCACTTCATTTGGCACATCCATCTGTTCCCGAGTGACCACCTGTTTCAGCATAGCTGCCTGGACTTTTCCACCCTGGTTATGGGCCTCCCCCTGGTTCCCAGAGAGCTTTCTGCCTGTCTCCACCTTGGTTACTTCCTGCAGTGCAGAGTTTCTTGAGAACTGGGAGCTTAGTTGTGACTGTGTCCTCAGGATCATCAAAATTTCCTGGGTCTTTATCGGCTTGGGGATGTATGAATGAAGACTCTGCCTTACACAAGAATCAATTCTAAAGCTGGTAGCTAGTGTAACAAAGTCACAACTTAAAAAAAAGATATTTTATGCTATTTTTGCCTCAAAAGTATTCTTCCCCAAAATAGGCCTTACTCTTTCAACCTATCATGAAAATACTGTATATAGATTCTTTGTTGCTATATTTTCATACTTCCAAGTCTACATAGGGTTAAATTTCGGGTTCTTTCAGTTAGCGAGCCAATTTTTCATATAAATTCTGTGGATGGACTAACCGATTTTTAACTCCCTTTTTAGCCCGAGTGAATTCCAGTGAGAATGCAGAGTTATGAACTAGATGATTTCCAATCTAAAATCTATGGACTCTGTCATACTGAAAATCTAAAGCTACCTTTTTAGATTATGCCTGATATAAAATATATGAACTGTAAAATAGATAAAAACATATTACCTCTCACAAGAAAAAGAATGGCAATTTCACTTTAAAATTCTACCATATATTAATTTATAGCTGGAAAGAAACCTAGTTTCCATTTTTACTGTTTTTTGACATCTAATTATATTATTTCTAGATTTTTGGAGTTGATGTAAAATATGACAATGAAGAAAATGGACTCAAACACCTGCCTCTGCCGATGATTTTAAATATTAAAATTTAATTATCTCTTATTATAAAAATTCCAACAATATTTTTGAACCAGGCCTGAAGTGAAATTACTTCAGTGTTGATCATTTATTACTAAAATAAAATAGTGAATTAAACTGACTGCATTTTTAATCTTACCCTTGGAAACGTCGTAAATCTGTCAAGTTCTTCAACAAAGCAGAACATCTGTAAACTAATCGCTGACATCACAATCAAGAGGCTGGCAGTAAAAACAACCAAGCTCCCAAGCTTTTTGCCAGGACCAAATATCTTGTACACAAAATCTTCTAACGCTGGTGAAATCTTAATAAGCCGAACGACCCGAAGAACCTGTCAGGAGAAGGAAAAACATACAGAATCTTAAGTAGTTCATACTAAAACATCGCATTCATAGTACTTTGTAGAAAATCTTATTTTTCCATTTGAGCATATAGATATTAGAATTATAAAGGGGCAACTGACTCATCTGTCTACCTCAGTGCCCACCATATTAGTGAGTAACTGAGAAATGGTAATTGGGCATTTTAGCACAGAATGTGATCATTCAAAATGGTAGTAACTAGTATATGCCATTGAAATAAAACTGACTTTCGGTCCTCTTCCTCCTGCTCTTCCTCTTTGTCTTCTTCTTCTGCCTCTTCTTTTTGTGATATCAATATCTCACTATGTTGCCCAGGCTAGGCTTGAATTTAAATCCTCCAGCCTCGGCCTTCCAAGCAGCTGGGATTACAGAAATGATTCAACCATGCTGGGATCAAAATAATGGCCAATTGTGCTGGGATTAAAATGGACATTTTTCTAAAGTTACAATATCTAAGAAAGCCTTTAGTTTAATATTAGTTATATTTAACGTTGTATACATTTTCCTAGGTATTACACATTCATAAAGAAATGGAGGGCCGTGGATTTAGCTCAGTGGTTTCGCTGCCTGCTGCACAAGCGCAAGGACCCGAGTTCGATCCCAGGTACCAAAAAAAAAGAAATGGAAAAATCAAACTTCTCTCAAAGACTTTTTACTTCTAGCTGAGACTTCTATTCCAATATTCATTTCCTCCTCCTTCTGTTAAATAATATAACTTGTTGAATTTTAGCTTAGCGATTGTGACTTAAGATCTTCCAGCCTTTGCACCTATCCCATGCACTGGGTGTGCCCCTGAACTAGGCTCAGATTTACAGGATATGAGAAAAAGTGCTTTGTACCGTTTTTGGCACTTTGCATTAAACTTGCCCTGGATCCACTCTTTTGTTTCTATTTTGGTACCGGGGATTGAACTTGGGTCCTTGTGCTTGTGTAGCAGGAGGTGAAACCACTGAGCTAAATCCCTGGCCCTCTGGATCCACTCTTTATCCCTTTCTCTGGCCTAGAAATGGAGACAGCGGGAGTGGGAACTTTGGACCAGAAGTAGAACCCTTGTAAAAAATATGACAGGTCTGATTCAGTCTAACAGTCTGGCTTCCTTCTTTCCCCGATCATCAACCAACTACTGGAGAAAAACAGGCTTCTTTTTCATGTAAACTTGACATTTTTAGATCTTTGTTACATCTACTTGTTATCTACACTCTATATGTGGATATTATAAATAATAATACATAATTTAGGTACAAGTTGTACATCTATACCTTTGCAAAGAGCTCACCAACCTACAACCAGTTAATTAATTAATCCACTTATTTATTCAACAAAAACTGATTATATGCCAAACATCATTATAAAAAAGCATACAACAGACATAGCTCTTAAGGGAATATGTGTATGTTTAAAATTATAAATTGTTATGAAAGTAAAAGCTGAAGTACATGGAATGGAATGATATCAACGATAATAAGATGTTATCACCTTTTTATGTACCTGTAAAAAATAAAAATTGTCACCAATTAAAATATACTACACCACTGATTATAAGACAGATTCCAAATTTAGCGTTGTTTTGTTAGAACCTTATGTTTGTGGCATAAATGAAATGTGATACTTAGAATGGTAGTTCCAATGCTTTGATATGCATGGGAAGACAGGCTGTCTTGGAAGACAAATATTGTATTTGGAATGCAGTAAAGAAAAAGAAATACACTGAAACAACTAGATTTTAACTTTTACCTGTGTAAAATAACATATATTTGTTTTTGCTCTTCTACTGTCCCTAGCTTGCTACTTTTCCTGATTTTCTTTTGATAAATCATTCCTGTTCCATCCTTGTTCTTGAGGTCTAGAAGGAACTCTCCAAGCCCCATAACACAGGCCTGGCCAGAGCATTCACAATGGCCTGAGTTATCATCATGAATTTTGCTGGTACTTCTAATAAGAGATGTTCTAATTTTTTTCACAGTGTGCCTTGTTGGAAGAACTACACAAGGCTTGAGGATCTGAAGCCATCTTTGCCAACCCAATGGAGCAGGCAAGTTTAAGAATGAAGCCAGTACAAAAGAAAGGGAAATGAAGAAGGAGGCTGAGTCCCCATGACACTAGACATCATTTTAATTTCTGAATTTTGCCATACTTGAAGCCATTTATATCTTCCTAGACCTTAACAGAAGATGATGATGAGCCCTACCATTCCTATTATTTACAAAAGACAGATGTATGGTTTGTAGCAGCAGCATGTCAAGTAAATTAATTGGACAGATGACTGAAGAGCATGTAAAAATGAATATTTAAAATCCTTAATATAACACTTAAAAAGGAAATTTATGTGGGCCAGGGATTTAGCTCAGTGGTTCCGCTGCCTGCCTTGCAAGTGCAAGGTCCCGAGTTCAATCCCCGGTACAGAAAAAAAAAGAAAATTTATGTGAGAAATCAAGTTATTTGAATTAAGCATCATATCACATAGCTTAGCTACTAGCTTCTTCTGCTCTAATTGTTAACATACTTTCCAAAATCAGAAGTTATTACATTCGTGTCATCTTTTCACATAAAAGAAAACAGCTTTGTCCCAAGAACTGCTAAAATACTAACATTCATGTTAATATCCAGAATAATAATCTAGCAATGTTTCACATTTTATCAGGTTTACCTATTCTAAAACATAAATGATTCAGTACCTAACTGTGAACAGCTGATGCAAGCAAGCTTGCAGGAACAATTTAACCGGTTTATAGCTCAAATTTTACTACATGTAGTTTCCTCATATGTATTCAAATCATATTTAAAAGACTGTCTCAATAACTTTTAGTCCCATCCTAAATTCTAATAAAAACAGCCCATGACTAACTTGAAGAAATAAAAGTTAACACAACTCTTACACTGGTGATTTAATCGGCATTTTCAGAGTTGAAACTGCAAAGGAAAAATCCTTACCAGTGATGTTAACTGTGCCTTTTCATGTGTTTGTGGATAAGTATGCTTTTCACTCTGTCTACCAGTAGTCTTTTATCATTTGTTCCTATAGACATGGAACAAAGTAAACCATAATCCCAGAGACAAACACTTTGGAACATTTTGTGTTGTTTTCCAAAGCATATTCTCCTGCTCATATTTCCCAGTAAGTCTCTGAAAGGTCACTCTGTTGCTTCATAGTGAAATGCTGTAGAAATCGCATGGTGAACAACAGGAACTCGGAAATTAAACTTCTTAGTAAGTTTCGGCTCCCCCATGTGCTAGATATGTGGACAGTGACTTGGGCAAGGCATTGGGTCTCCTGGGACCTCAATTGACTGCCGTCTTCGTCTTCCAGGGTGGTTATGGGAAGCAAAGGAGACAGTGCACTCTACACGGGCCTGACTCACCCAAGCACAACACACACCAGCCCGCGCCATCGCGTCAGCACCATCGTGCCGACCGCTGTTCATGCCAGCTTGGAGCGGTCCTTCCACAAGTCCATTAGGTCCCACCGAAGGATGCGTGCAAGGTGGTCCTCTTGGCCTGGAATGCCTCCCCCATGGCTCGCGCCCTCCCTTCATTCAGGGCCTGCTCAAAGCCACCTGCTACCTCTTCAGAGAGGGTTTCCAATAGCACTCATGCCACAGTCGCCATCCTTGCCCCTGCTTGTTTCTGTCTTACAGCATCTCCACTGTGGAGTCCACATTCTTTTCTGTTCTGCTTTGGAAATTGCTTCCCCTCTAGAATTTAAGCGTAATGAGGTCTGGCCTTTCTCTGCCTCCTCCATTGCTCTTTCAGGGGCTGAGCGGGCCTGAAGCACAGCAGGTGTTCAGTAAGGAAATGTGAATGCTGCATGCATAACAATAGTAGGTAATCTTACAGACCGACTGATAGTGTAAAGGAAGCCATTTTGTGCTGAACAGTGAGCTTCAATATGAATGATACAATACACTAAGGAAAGACCTACTCCAACACAACCAGGAAAGGTTGAGTGAAATGCAGTGTGAGGGTCAGCAAAGGAGAACAAATTGGGCCCCAAAGAGCCAATCTGTGGAGCAGAGGACGTTCTCCACGTGTGACTCCGAAAAAAATTATTGTCACAACAAGCTTCTCAAAAGACCTAATTTATTTCACTAGAAAAATATAAATATGGCCATGCATAGATAAAATTTAAAATCATTTAATTAACATAAATTAAACTGGTACAAATTATAATCCAGAATGAAATTCATTAAAAAAGGAAATGGCACCATGATTTGAGTGTATCTATTAGCCATAAAATGAAGATTAATTTTAGAAAGTTTGTGAAAAAGACTAAAAGGAAAAAGTCAGACATGATTAATAATTTGTAATAAGCTGTTTTCCAGTCATTTTTCTATTTGCAGGTATTTTACACACATACACATATGTTATATAATTTATACTGTTTTATATTTAGATAAAACATGATCCTAATTTTAAGTTATTATAAATTCATCATAATCATCATTTTACAGTAAAATTTGCATTCTGATTTACTAAGATATTTCCTATTTACCATTTAAACAGTTCCCATTTTTTCCTCTCAACTCCATAATGAATATTTTTCCACAAAAAGTTTTGATTACACTATTTGAATTCTTCACTGAAAAATTATTTGTCAGGTACTACCAAAATTTTAAGGCCCTGAATATATTTTAAACTCTACCTTTGCTAAAAAGGGAGACAGTATTTTTCTTTTTTTCTGTTAGCTTGTGACACATGATAGATATCTTCGCTGTAGGGGAATTGGTCCATGGATATTGTACCTTGATCATTTTCTGTCCCTGATTCCTCATCTCCGCACCACACTTACCCACTCCTCTTTCCCCTGCTCACCCTGTCTCCAAAAGAATGGGCTTCCCAGTTTCCTGTTTTCTTCCATTTTATTCTTTAATTTATTTATGTTTTGCATTTCTCATATGAGAGATCCCATCCAATATTTAACTTTTTGCCCCGACTTATTTCACTTAACATTATGGTCTTGAGATATTTCTTAAGTTGGCTAATTTAATAGGTTTACAAAAAGATATTTCATTATTTTGATCTTTAGACATATTCTCTATAATTTTGCACGGTGATGACACACGGTGGTTACAAAGTGTTCATGTGGGTTTTGTGAGTCCAGACAGCAGTGTACAAAGCCATTCAAGGCTCGAATGTTTGGAACACGCACTTTGTGTTGGGAATTTCAAATGCTCCTAACTCTGCGCCCCCATCTCATGAGTGGGAACCACACCTCAAGTAACCCATCAAATGATGAAGGATTTGCGTCCAAAGATGTTCAGGAAAATGAAGGAAAGTGAGGCAGGAGAGCCCTCTAGGGTTTAAAAACGCTTCCTGTGATGACTAAAGGCTTTTCTGTGGGCGTGGGGGCTTGCTTTTCCAGTCTTGTGCATTAGGTCTCTTCCAGTCCCATATCACTATACAGGCTGGGCAGCAGATTTAACATTATTCTAAAAATAATGGCTTCGGTTTTACCAACAAATAAAAATCAATGTAATTGGAATGTATTTTCTTTCTTCTAAAGAATTGGAACATTGTTTCTGTAAATTTCTATTTAAAATTTCTCCTGCCATTACGTTTCCAACTACTTAAAAATATTAATTGAGAAAAATGTACATTCTAGTGTGTCCATGACAAATAATATAAATGACAAAATCTGAGTCATAAGAATGACTATATTTAGATGCTTTTGACTAGGGTTTTATATCTGAATGTTTTATCGCTTTTACCAAGAATTTAACAGAACACTGAGGACATTGCTATAACCTAACAATTACAAAGAATGTAACTATAATAATTAAAAATTATAAAGTAATATGATACAGCATACATATTTGAAAAACTAATGTCCAATTATTATGAAATGAGAATTATAAGTAATACTATTTAATCATCACAAAAAAATAAATAGGTTTTTGTAAATAATGAAATATCTGACTAATTAAAATTTGCAAAGGACTTGTAAATCCTGATTATCCCCATTGTAAGCCATTGTTTACAATGGGGATACACACTTGTAATTAAATTCTTATTTCCTCTTCTTTCAAGTTCATGCCAAGAGCTATGTACTTCAAAATTTGCTGTATGCACAGATATATTACATCTGTATGTATATAAATATGTGTATCTGCTAATTTAGAGACAGTATATCAAACATCTGCATTTATTACTGTAAATGTTTAAGAGATTTAGAAACAATTGTCATAATTTATGAAGGTGATGTTTCTGACATTAAAGGTGTCATTGGGCAGTTAAGGATGAGAGCTCATATTCACTATATATATTATATTTGGTATTTACAGTTGTTATAATAATGTGACTATCATTTATCTTGAAAAAAATTCTAAAGACAAAATAAACATAATGTACATTACCTGAAAGTATGTGAATTGGGAATGATAAAGATCTGGGTACACATGAAGAGTCGTTCCAATGACGAGAAGCAGCTCAAATTTGTGGAGAGATGAGCTAATATATCCAGTAAATCCCAAACACCATATCTTCAGAAGTGCTTCCAAATCAAACAGGACTGTAAAGGCCACCTAGATGAACAAAGAAACACTGAAATTAAATCCAAAGCTATTGTTAAAAATTATCTCATACACTTATCAGTGTAGGAATTCCAGCCACTCTCATATAAACTGAGGGGCCCTATAAGGTCAAGAATGACATTTTATTAAAAAATGGGTTTGGAAAACACCATGTAGAACACAGTAGAACCAGGATATTTTAGATAATCAGACAAAAATGTTGAAGTTGTAATAACAGTAAGTGGAATTATTTCTTTATCATCCACTATTTGGTAGTATTTTAAAACTACTGCCATTTATAAAATTGCTGTACATCCAGAAAATCTGTTTTTTAATAAATTGTATTTTCTAAAGATCAAATTTCTATATAGTTCATGGCATATTATAAAATGACTTATATGCTACTAGCCATAATTAAACTAAAGTAATATCATTGATCCCTTTGTGCTTTGAGGCACATGACAAGAGGAAAGACTGGGATTCTATACCAGGCAATTTATGTGTGTGCATACACCAATTAATAAATTAATGCAATATATCACTGCATTACTAATATATAACCAACATTGCTATGTTAATATTCATTCAACCTTTTAATCTCTAATGTAAACTCTATGAATTTGCTATTACATATAGCAATATTATAAAATGCACATAATAAAAAGTGTGTTATTCTCTGTTACCTGCCCTATGGGAAAGAATTCTCATTTTACAATGAAGGTTGTAACTAGAATGAAAGTGTGCAATGTAAGATTAATTTGTAATTGAAGAATATAGGGCTGAACATTGGGATTAGTTAAAATAAATCCCTCTGAGAAAATATCATATAATTTACTGGAAGACAGGGATAAAAAGACCTTTCTTTCCCTTTTCTAAGCCAGTATTTACTATCAGAAGGAACTTTGTTCCACTAACATTTGGCAAATGTGGAGGGAAATGGAGTTTTAATAATCATACTTTGAGAAATGGGCTATTAAAAGCTATGCAGATGGTTAATTTTGATATGAGGAGAAATTCAGCCTTAGTTCTCAAGTCTATCATTTCCATGGATTCAAGTTGCTTTTTATGTTTAATAGGCATTTATCTTCTAGAAATAATCTTAAGCACACAAGAAAATGTTAAGCACCATTGCTCAGCTTTCCCAGGGGTTTCCCATTCATGTCTTTGAATATACTCAGTTGTCTCCACCCTTGTCCAACCTTGGGCAGTCACATGAATAGGTCTGCATTTTCCAGAACACTTCTCAGCTTGCTTTTCTCACTTACAATCATGCCTGTCCCTCCAGATTAGGGGATTAAAGTCCCACACACTCTTCCTATCTACTGCACAATTTCCCATAGTGACCACCACTTATTTAACTCAACATTCTTCCTACTAATTCATTCAGGTGCTACTTTAAGGAATCACATTTTACTACTTCAAAAATGAGGCTGCAATAATCAGCCTTTGGATAGTAAAATTTACCAAAGTTTTTCCTTTAAATCTAACAACAGATTTCCAAACTTGACATTGTTGGGGCAAAACCTGGTATGTGTGTTTTAAAGTTGAGCAAGTATTAAGAGATCATTTTCAAAATATTTATAGTAAGTCATTTGCCTTCCACAAATGTAGAAAAATTACCCATGTCCCAAATCTGTACTAGCACTACTATAAGCAAACTTAACTGCTTCTCATCTGTTCATACATGTATTGATCACTTAGATTTAGTTTCTCTTAAGAGAGAAAATAATTAAATTTTGTTTTTCAAAACGTTGTTTTTCATAACACCTTTCTATGGTGTTATTTGGTCTTTCTTATCAGATTTCAGTGTTGTTGATATTGAAGACATTAATCTTTGTCTGGGATCTGTATTGCAAATAATTTTGCCCTAGTAGTGTGGTTTTTAACTTTGGTGTTTTAGTTCTATAAACATTATACATTTCACATGCTCCTATCTGTCTATCTTCAACTTTGTGATTTTTAAATTTGCCTTTCATATATAGGACAAGACTTTTAGAATAACATATAGTCTTAATATCCAAGATCACAAATTTTTCTATTTAGTTGGACTCTATTCTATATTTTTTTCTTTTTTTACATTTTCTAAAAAACTTTTCATGTTTTTAGTACATGTTTGTAGTACACAATGACTACATTTATCATGGGAATTTGGTACCTGTACGTATTACATCTTAATTCTTCCTTTTTTGCATCCCTCACCCCTCCACTTTTTCCGCTCCCTCCCTGCTTATTTCAACTCCTGGCCCCCTTCCCCATTTCAAAAGCTCCATTTTCATCATTTTTCCCCTTCAATTTTTCTATCCATCCCCCTCCCTCCCTGTCTTGTTCTCCTATCCATTTGAAAAAGATCTCCTGCCATAGTTGTCTGTCTTCTATTTTGTTCCCTCTCTCCCTCTCCCTCCACCCCCCTTTATATATATACACAGAGTATGTATTATTATGGTTTCAAGCTGCATCTATTTACCTATGAATGCCTCTTTATGGCAGAATAGTACTCCATCGTGTATAAATACCACATTTTCTTTAGTTATTCACCTGTTGATGGGATACAGGCCATTTACAAGATTTAACTCCTAAAAATTGTAGCTAAACATGGGTATGCATGTATCCCTGTAATATGACGATTTTAACTCTTATCTAGAAGATATCAAGAAGGGGAATAGTTGGGTCAAATGGAATTTCTACTTTTAGTTTTTGAGGAATCTCCATACTGATTTCCAGTAGGAAAATTATGCTAATTTGCTTACATTCCTACCAACAATGTAGAAGGGTTTCTTTTTCCATCACAACCTCACCAGGTTTTGTTATCTTTGATTTCTTGATAACAGCCATTTTTCTTGAAGTAAGATGGCATCTCTCTATATTCTTTAATAAAACTTTTCCTCATATTTAAATGTATCTGTCTATGCATACACATCCAAAAAGTTATATATACCCTGGTAGTTCCAATGGAGGGAAAACGTATTGATTTCCCCATATTGATTTTTTATGCCTACTTAACTAGGTTTTTCTATTAATTCTAATATTTTAATAAGGTCCCCTAATTTTTATAGAAGTATGTACATATCATTTGCAATTAAGGCTACTGTTTCTTCAAGATTTATTTTTGAAGTCATATTAATGAATTAGCTGTAATAGTATAATTGTAGTTACTGAATAATAAAATATTATTAGCAGGAATCAATAATTTGATCTTAATTTCACGGAAGTTTCTTTAGTCTTTATATGTAATTGTTGAACTAGGTTTTGATAATTATTTTCTAACATGATTGGGGACTTTCTTTCTCTTCATATTCTACTTAGAGAGATTTAACTTTCAATTCATTGAGGTAGTGACATATGTCATGAAAGTGTTTGATATTATCCATTTGTTTATTCCTGGAATAAACTCTGGTAATGCTAATGTATTGGATTTCATTGGATAATACATTATTTATATTTTTTGCATCTATTGTTATATAAGACATGATCTTTAGTTTTATTTATTATGTACCATTGTCAGGTTTGGTCAAGATTATACTAGCTTTATCAAATATGTTGTAGAGTTTTTTATTTTCGTAAATCTGTAATTTCTTAAATAAAATAAGACTAATCAGATTTTTGTCTACAAGTAGAATCCACTAGGACAGTGATGGAGAACCTTTGCACACATTCTGCAGGGGGATGTTTGTATCACTAAAAGCTCTAAAAGGCTCTCCATTGCTGCACTAGGATCACATATGGGGGGGGGAGTCCTTTGATGGTAGCAGAGCGAAACTTTCCAAAGTTGTCCTGGTTAGGTCTCTTATCTCATCCATTAATTTGCTATTTATATATTTTAGAGGAAATCATCAGTTTCCTCTAGGTTTTCAGGGTATGCATTTAGAACAAATTTTTCTCCCAGATAGAACTGGTCCTTCCAGGGAGCCAGGGATATTTTGCAAATACACTACCTCTTTGAAGTAATTCCTTGGCTGTTTTTCAGACCTTGAAAGTAATGTAATTTTGAACTCTCATCTCAGACAAAGGCAGACTATTTTACAAACTTTCAGTAGAGATATTTCAGTAAAAATATCTCACATCTAAGACTGAAGGGTTCCTCAGCATTTATCCTGGAGCGATGGGCTTTTTCCTGCTGTCATTGAAGTACGTACAGGCTGTGTGTCCTGATGCTACTTGGGGATTTCTCTTATGACTACCTGCACTGCTCCTAGCTTCTGTGTCCTTGGAACTCCCTGAAAACCACAAAGTCCTAGTGACAAAGATAATCAGATGTCTTCAGGACAGCTGCGGGCTGTGAAGCCTACTGGGCATGCTGGACTCATGTCATATGTAATTATTGGCCTTGAGAATTTTCCTTCACCTTTTGCACATTCCGTTGAGCATTTAAAATATTTCAACATTTTAGGTGTTTTGCAGAGATGACTTTCAGCCACATTTTGGAGCTACTTTATATGTATTTTCTGTCACCAGTACATTATTTGATCTTGTTTGAACATACTCAGATTTTCTATGTCTTTTAATAGAAAATTCAGCCTACTCACATTTACTATGGCAAAGTTATACTTTACATTACATTTCCTATTTATCATATTGGCATTTTCATCTTTTATCCTTGTCTTTTTTTCTGATGTGGTCAAATATTTGTTCCTTTCTTTTCCTTATTATTAACTTGGACATTCTACTTGGCTTTTTAATCCCTCAATTTAATTCCCAGGAGCCAGAAATTAACCCATACTTTATTTTTATTATTGACTCAGAAAACATTCTCTGGATTTTCCATCTTTTGCCAATTTGCAAACTTCACAGTACACAGTGCCCTTTCATCCCCCATTGAGTTCACCTCCTCTCCCAAACTCTGATTTTTCTGAAATAGCTCACCTATCTAATCTTAGTTTCTATTTTAAAAAAGGTTTTAAAATTTTGTTCTATTAATTGAATAGTGCTTGTTTTGGGCTATGTTTCAGACTTTAAATTTTTTTTTTTTAATTTAAAATACACTTTAAAGCTACAAAAGTAAATAAGATACCTCAATTGTTTTGGTTACTTTTCTTTCAGAACTCCTCTCATTAAGATTTTACTTGGAAAGAGAACAGATCTCAATTAAGAACTGGTCCCAGTAATTTTAATTCCACAAGTAAAATTTATTTTATTGAACTGTTTGAAAATTTTAAAATTCTAGGCTCACTTAATAAAACTTGATAAATTTAAAATCATCTCTATCATTAAATTCTTCATACATTTTTTATTTCAGGGGCTTTTTTGTTATAAGATATATGTAGTTCAGGCTGGCCTTGAACATATTATGTACTCCAGGTTGTTTCTCATGCGATCCTCCTGCCTCAGTTTCCCAAGTGCTAGGATTACAGGTGTGACTACTGTGCCTGGCAGATTACTTTGTATTTAAATTTAATTTTTAAATTGACATAATATTTGTACTTAATTGTTGAATACAAAATTATGATTTGACATATTATCTCTATTTTCCTCAAGGATTTCTATTTGGCATTTTTATTATAATCTTCCATGTAGATCCAATGCTCTCTTTTTTTCTCTCCTTTCCATCTTCATTTTATTTAGACACATGGATTATGATATACTTATCTTGAGATCAGCACACTTTGTAGTAGTTTCCTTAAACAAATTTCAAGGTTGTGTACTTGCTTAGTCCTTCCCTATAAAACTGCCAAATGCACATTTTGGTTCTACATGAATTCTTGAGTCTTGGTTCATTTCTCTCAACGATATACATATACATACATACATATATATATATATATATATAAAATCAAGTATATACATATGGATATATGTATAGTGAATATGTATATATGTATAGTGAATGTATGTATAGTTCACTGCCTTCTACTTTCCAATGTGGATGAGTCATTCAATGCACAATAGATTTATTTTCCTTTTGTCGGTCACTTAAACCTGTTCAGAGGCTGAAAGTCATTTTTTATTTATGCATCCAACCAAGTAAGGTCAATAAGATAAACTTAGGATGTGCTTTCTCCATTTAATCTCTGAGATTTAGTGTGCCCTTTCAATCTGAAGATTTAAGCTTTTGTTCTATTTGGGAAATTTTTCCTCTCTTATTTATTACTACTTTTCTTCTCTTTGTTCCTCTTTTCCTTCAAGGACTCTTATGATTTGAATCTGGATGGGTGGTCTGTTTCACTTTTCCCTCATGATTTCTACCACTGTTTTGAGTTTTTCCCCCACTCGATGACCCATATTAAGAATAAGTTCTCAGAAATGTCTTTGCTCTTTTAACCTCATTTGTTGAAATCTTCACTTGAAGTTTCAGAAAGTCTGTTTTGTGCCCTATTTCTCCTGGAGACATTAAAACACCAACAGAGACAAGGACAAACTGTGGCAAAGGAGGGACAATAGGAGTACCAAGGCTGTTGCTGGTGAGAGACCTAAAACCCACAACTCCTTTGTGAGCACAAGGAGGGAGGCTCTCCCAGGACTAGTGAAGTCCTTTACCCCCCACCTGGAGTAATTCACCCATTGGCAACGCTCCTTCCTGATCCATCGAGAACAGCAGGACTCAGTGGACTCCCCTGGACCATGAGCAACCAACAGACAGGGGCAACTTCTCTACAGGGGATCAATTGGTTCCTGCCCCTGAGCAGCAGTCTCAGGGACCAGACAACTCAAGTCTTTGCTGCAAGCCCAAGCGAGGGACAATTTCTGCTTAGTACGGATTTCTTAGCATTGGCCTTGCAAAAATATAAGGCAGTCCTGTAATTGTTCTCCTCCCCAGAGGTAGGGCAGGATCTCTGGAGAAAGTGAAACCCAGTGGGGTCATGAAAGTTTCCCCTATCCTGATGGCTGCTCTATCAGCAGAGGAAGCAGCGTTAGGCACCCACAAAGGCATTTTTCTCCCTCTGTATTTCCAGACTAAGACTTGCTCCAAAGGAAAGGGGGGTGATCCATTTCAAAGTGAGATTTATATAAAAAAGGAGGATACTACTAATAGATTCCTGAACTACACTCTAATAGAGTATCTCATAATATGTAAGTACAATTGTTTTAATAACTTTGCAGTTATTATTTTAAAAACTCGAGTTGTTTAAATAACCATAATTAATAGTAACATATGCAGCTGGACCCATTTGCATTATCATTTGCTTGGTAGGAAAATTCTGTCCTTCTCAAAGACACTAAAAAAGATTTAGCAAACTACTCTGTGATTATATTTAAATATCTATATTCTCACCGGTTTTCCTACTAAGATTCTTGATTCTAGATTCTTTTGGGATCAAATACTTCACTTGTCACATAATTTGTTAATTTTCACAAGTTAACACTCTACTTCTGATAAAAAGTATTAACTCCAATGTGATAACATTTTGTAGACAAAGAATAGACATAAAAATAAGTCTAATTTACTTGAAGTTATGGATTAGCTTGTCAAAAGGAGAGGTATGTCCAGATTTATAGGAGAGGATTAGGAAAATTCAATGAGTGTAAATGGTCACCAGTTAGTTTAGATTATGCAGTTTGGCACAGGATTCAAATTCAGAGGAATAGAACAGTTCAGAAGAATCAGAGTAGAAGCAGTGAGGAGCCAAGCTATAGCAATCCCTTCTCAATAGGTGGTTTTGGAATATTTCATTGAACTCAACCTCTACAAGAGCTGGACAGGGGTGAACTTGATCACATCCTGCTGTCAGCTACATGAAAGGAGAGGGGACTGGGATGTCTGTAGAACCTTATTACTTGCAAGGATTCCCACAAAAAACACCAAGCAAGTGCCTAACCACGAGGCTCTATGCAAATCCCAAGCAATCTTCAGGCACACCCTGCAAAGGTGGACTCCAAAGGTGTCCTTCCTCTCAGGCAGCCCTACATTGTCGTGGCTGCTCAGTGGGTTCAAGAGTGGCTCTGCTATAAAGCCAGTTTGGTTCGATCTCTTATGTGCTCTCTTTCTCTACCTGAAATTCCTAGTTCTGCTCTGAGATCTTGCCAGGAAGAAACCCATCATTAGATGCAACCCCTCGATCTTGGGCCAGAACCTTGAGGCAGACTAAATCTCTTTTCTTTGTAACTCACACAGTGTGTGGTGTTGTGTTATTAGCAACAGTAAACAAAGGCAGTACCCTTGCAGAACAACCCCCCCACCCGTGAGTGTGTCCCAGTTGAAGTTTCCTTTTGAAGAGTTAAGACAAGATTTGTTAAAAGACCTGGATAAATATTTTTGTTCCATTGCTTGGAAATAATACATTTAAAAAATTCTTTCTTTCTTTTTACAATTATTGGGAAGCAGTGTTTCCCCTTTCCTTTTTTGGTCACACTCCTCCAAATGAGTCTTTTTTAGAGATTTTGTTCCTAATCACTACTTCATATATATATATATATATATATATATATATATATATATATATATATATATTCTGAATGTCTATTTCTGCTTTACGCATAAAAAGAGTAAGATGGATTTTTTTGCTTCCCATCAACTAAGAATAAATTTTCACTGAAAAAATGGAAACAAAATCTTTGTAAATAAGGAGGGATAGACAGGTTGAAGGGAGGGCAGGGGAATGGGGAAAACATAAGAACCAAGAGAGATTATGTAAAGGTGCACATTTCCAATGATGAATGTCATTATTCTGTATGCCTAAAATGTACCAATAAAATTCATTAAAATTTTTTTCACTTTTTGGGAAGTGTTTCATTCCTCCCTGTTGAGAATACATGCTGTCATGCTGGTCTGCTTTCTGTTGCTGGTAACACAGTATTACAGTTTTGGGTAAGTTCTAAAAATTTATTTTGATTCATAGTTCTACTCTAAGGTCTAGGGTGCCACAACTGGTGATGGCCTTGCTGTTGGCAGAGGCTCAAGGTGGTATAGGACACTGTATGGAAAGAGCCAGAAAGGAGGTATGTGTGCGTATCTTCCTGTTTCTCTTCTTATAAAGCCACCGATGTTCAACTATAAGGGCCTCATCCTGGTGACCTGACCTAACCCTAATCCTCTCCCCAAAGCCCCAACCCTAAACCCCACAGTTGGACAATACATTGGCGCCATTTTGTTGTCACCCTCTTTCTTAATACAATGGGGATGAAATTCCAACAGGAGCTTTGGAGGAGGCTAACAAACCATACTCAAACCACAGCGCAAGCCTGACAGATACACACAGTCTTCTGTCACCATAGTGGAGAGTACAATATTCAAAGGAACATTTTAGGACTCTTCGAACACTGTATTTTTTAATTTAAATTCAAACATTTGAATTTTGTAATAATACATAATGACATATAATAGTGTTTGCCATAACAATCCATCCTGCTTTCAAGAAAATGGTCAATAATGAGGTGCAGATTTAAAAATTAAAGAAGCTATTACTGAAAGAAAAGTATCCTATTCGTTTTCAGGATAGGACATAGCTTGTGCAAAGATAATTGTTGCAGAATGAAAAGAATGAGAAATACTTTTTAAATGCTTGTCTAAAAGAACTTGTAATTGGATTTGTGAGGCTAGCAGGTAAAGCAAGATGACTGCCAAATATCTAAAGGTAAAGAGAATAATAATTGAGTGGAAAATGACATGCTCAATATAAATGGAACAATGGAAATTGCTCTGCCCTTTTAATTCAATGAATAATGTATGAACATTTATAGATGACAAATTATAAATGAACTGATATTGCCATGGAAGCCTGTGAAGATAGAATGGTACAGGTATTGCCCATATGTGGAAAGATATTTGAAATATATCACCCAAGATTTGTCCTGCAGTCTCTGTTTTATAATTTCAATGAAAGTAATGGTATTCATGGGAAAATGAATGTGTATTTATCACAAGAGAAATTTACAAGACAAAGCTTACAAGAAATTCAGTTCAGGAAGCCACATTCTCTTAAATGAAATTCACATGCAGTTAACAGCAAAAAAAGTTTGCTTGCATCATTCTGGAGCTGTCTGTTAATCACCACCTCGGCCTACGGGTGCCTCCCTCAGTGGTCTACAGAGCAAAAGAGCAAACTTCTCAGATGGTTGGCTGAATAGTCCACATTGTAATTATGGTATTTTTCTACCTAGAAAGATACTGCCTAAATTCTCTAGGAACACATGAAAAAAGCAACTGCCATAAGAATATAATCTACTTAAAATTTTCCAGAAAATACAATTAAACTTTTTAACAATAATGCCAAAGACTGCTGCCATGGCAAGATGGGTTACTCTCTTAACTTGATCATTTCTTGTGATTAATGAACTCAAATATAGGCTTCGGGTTTTAAATGCTTCTTTTTATTTAACTTCATTTTAACAAACATCATTAAAATGTGTATGGAGAAACACAGAAATTAAGTTTTTTAGGAAAAAATGATTTCCTACAAGGTGATAAATGAGTTTACACTACATGAAAACCTTTCTGTTTGCAACACATTGCAGTCATAAAAAAATCCCAAGAATCCAGATCGAGTTCAGAAGCCAGTATCACCAGAAGTTCAATGCACCACAATGCTGCTCAAGGGGCAGGCAGTAGTGGACCAGAAAGAAACTTCTAGGCTGGCAGACAGACTGGATGGGTTTCTTCTGCAATGGACCAAACAAAAAGACCTAGTGACTGGGCCTGTCTCTATACAGAACTACAGGCCTCAAGATGTAGGATAAATAACCAGCTCATAAATAAAATCAGACTGTTCTCCCTTACGGACTCTTGACAAAAGCTGCGGTAAGTCCTAGCATTCTGGGGGGCTGATGCAGGAAGATGACAAATTGAAGCATAGCCTGGACAACTCAGTGACTTAGTGATATCCAGCTTCAGAGGAAAGGTTAACAGAAGGGCTGGAGATGTAGCTCAGTGTTAAGACTCTGGGTTTGGTCTCCAGGAACATCCCCCCCCCCCCACACACAGAGCTATGATATCTCCAAGATCAAGGGGCCAGCAGCCTCCAAATGACATTTAAAAATCTGGCTCTGGATGGGGCCCAAAAATCATCAGAATAAAGGCAACTAGCTAGTCACCAAGAAAGTTCGAGACCACAGAAGTGGTGAGAGAGAGGAACAATAAAACTGCCTAAGCAAAATAAGGCAGCTTGCCAATCTTCTAAAAGGCATGAAAATATCTACGAAGAAAGACAATACACCTTTAAAGCTCAGAATATGAATTTAGTCTAGATAAAATCGATTTTGTCAAAGAACTCTCAAAAAAGTTTATTTGAAACCGAAAGAGATAAATGAAAAGAGGAAAATCATCAGGATAAGAGCAAAAATTAAAACATAACGAAGAAAAAGAGGGAGGTAATAAATAAAAAGATTAGGAATAAACAAGTTATTTCAGAAAATTTAAATAGAGCAGATAGAAATTGTTAGTATTAACCAAACTAAAAGCTAGTTCTTTGAACCAAAGATAGAGGGTTTGGCTATTTCTCCCCCTTGGGTTCTGAGAGTTAGCCTCTAAATCCTTGAAAGTTGCCACATTACAGGAGTGTCTGTTATTCATGGAGGGCCTGGTAGTTTATGACAATGAGGAGATTCATGGGAACTGGGCATGCCTGAAACTCTTACCATGTGCATGAGGCCAGTGATTCAATAAATTATGCCTACATAATGAAATCCCGATAAATATTCTGGTCACGAATCTCAGCAAGCTTCCCTGGTTTCGACAGGGAAGCTGTGTGTGCTGCTATGCATCAATGTGTTGAGAGGGTGCGTCCTGACTCCATAGAGAGAAGGCCCTGGAAGCTTCACACTTGGGATCCTCTCAGGCCTTTCCCTTCTTCTGGCTGGATCTAATTTATATTTTGTGTTCTGTAATGAAAATCTAGGTATGCATATAGCACTGTCCCATTTCTGAGTTGTTCTAGCAAATGTTCTAATTGTTCTAGTTGTTCTAGCAGTTGTTCTAATCAGTCTTGAGGGGGGCAGTGAGTGTGAACCCCTGAACTGTAGCCTATTGGTCACAGGTATGGGAGGCACAGGAACTCCCTGAGCTCGCGGCTGTTGTGTCCAGTGGGCAATCGTATGGAGGACGGTGACCCCAACCTGCGACATCTGGCCTAACTCCAAGCAGTTAGCATCAGAAGTGATTTACTTCTATGATCAAGAAGTTATAAACAAACACCTTTAGATGTCAGGATTACACACATCCTGATAGAATACCATAACTGTGAAACATTAGTTAAAGTTAATAACTCTATAGCTAGCAAGCAGCAATAAGCCATAGAGCCAATAAATTATAAACATTAAATCATACAATAAACCACTGATCCATGTCTCTATCATTTCTTTTCCACCAGGGGCCCCACCACAGACACCAGACCGAGAAGACGTTTCAGAAGAGCTTTCTGAAGATGCTATGGAAGGGAAATTGGGAATATCATACCTGTTTCCTTTAAAAATGAAATGTAACTTTTCTAACAAATCTAGATTAGTAGCATAAAAGAAAGGAAAAATCACAGAACAACCATCTGTATGGCTAGAGATTTAAAAGTCCTACATATAAGGGCAGTATATTGTAATTGGGTATTAAAAGTAATGTTACAAAATCAAGTGTTCCAGGAATCTAATATAGGTCAGCATCAGAAGATCTATTATTCCAAAATACTGTACTACAAACAAATTAACATACACGAAGTAGTCAGCTCAATAGATATAGAGAACATTGAATAAAAGGAACTCATCATGAGAAAAGCTCTTAGCTTTTAATTTAGAAATAGAAGCAAACTTTATTAACATGAAAGAGGCATCTACAAAGTCTACATAGAACATTAATGATGAACTGATGAGCACCTGTGTCAAAAGACAGAAACAAGCCAAGGACATCCAGTGTCACCGCTTCTGTTCAACATTTTATTAGAGATCCAAGTCAGGATAACTCAAGAATCAAAAAGAGAGAAATAAGAATTAGAAAAGGAGACACAGCGTGGGGCACTAAGAGGGCTAACAGTGGAGGAAGAGGACTGTTTTACTTCCTTTTGATCCTCTTAACAGCAGGCCTTTTTTGTTTTGCTCTACCAAAGGCAAGCAGAGAATGCAAGGCCGGGGGCAGAGTGGAATTACTGCTTAGGCAGATGTCAAGTTGGGGAGATGTGGAGGTGAAGGGGAGAGAGATCAAGAAAGACTGGGGAGGGAGACATGTCTTAGCAGGAGTTTTAGTTAATTTATTATGGGTACATAGCATAGGGGACCTCTTCTTGCTCTCCTTTGGCTTCACTGGTAAAAATGACAATGCTCAGAAAAACTTAACAGTAGGAGCTAAAGGAGGGTTAAGCTTCCTGTTCAGGTAGATCCAGAGGAGAGCAGAGAGGCTTCCTGGAGGTGACATTAGAAAGACAAACAGAGCTGACTTTGGGCAGTGAACAGAGGGGCTGTCTGCTAGCTCTGCCTGCTTCCTTGAGTCTCTTCCATCTGCTTATGAGTTTCTTAAAAGGAGGCATTTTGTTAAAATTGTTTACCTCGTGTGTCTATCACTGCACTGTGCTGGTAAGTTTCCGATACATGTAATGGATATACATATATTGATATATTATTGTATAAAGATAGAGAAGAAAATATTTGGATTTTATCTGTAATTAAAAATAAGAGTATATTTTAAAATATAACTGCTTATCATAAAACTGTGATTTTATGTGAAATAATAATATATTCTCTTAGAGGAAAGTAAAAAATTAAAATTCTTATAAAAATTAGTGTTTACTTTCTTATGATTATGCATAGATTAGAAAATAAAGTTTTCTCTGCTTTTTTACTAATTCTAAATTTAGGCCAATTAATCTCAAGTAACAAAACAAGTCCTCAGCTTCATAACAGAATTTAAGCAGCTTAATTTATTCTTAAAGATGTCTTTTTAGGCTGTGAGTCGATTCCTAATGGGTAAAGTGGCTAATTTTGGATTTTCTAAATAATTTTTTTTTCTGGAATATATAGAAGTCTAAGAAAGAAATAATTTCTTCAAAAGCAATGGCCTTTTGTGATTTATTTTAAAAATAAGCTTTCAAAGCTATTACATAATGCTGCTGCTTTAAATACAGCATCATTATAGTCCATAAATGTGAATTGCTGCCATTACAGACATTTTGAGGATTAAATGAGATAAAGAATTCCTTTAGAGTATTTGGCACATAATAAGTTCTCCCTAAAGCGGAAGCTATTATTGTTGTCAATATTAATGTTTTGGAATTTAACACACATAAATGTTAGTTGAAATGCTCTCTGCTTCTATACCTTAAGCCAGCATCCAAGCTACAGCACAGTTTAGCAAATAAAGTTTTACTGGAAGACAACCATTCTGAGACCACTGCACTTTTGCACAATGGCAGAGTTTAGCTGATCCTGAAAGCAGGCGGCCTGCAAAGCCTACCATGTTTATCTGACTCTTTAAAAATAGTTTTCTGACCCCTAGTTTACACTACAGCCATTTTTATAAGCTTTTTTAAAAAGGAAAGATTTTATTTAAGTAAGTTTAAAATGACTTACCCACATTCATTAAGACAAATCACTTTCACTTACATACAAGTTTCTGGCCTAAAGAGAAGTGACAAGATACTCTGAATAAAGACCAAACATACTTGGAAAATCCCAAACACTGCAAGTCAGCCAATCTAGTGGAACAAGAAGTTCTGAATGCTTAAATAGTTCAAGAATAAACTCATGTGCTCTGGAAGGCTTTTGAGTGAACTAAATCATCACTGCTTGCCTTGCTTATTGGCTTTCTTCCCAAGACTTCACAGTCGGTTACTTTATTTACTACTTTGTTGAGATATCATTGACATGTAAAAAGCTTCATTGATATAATATATTCATTTGGAAATAAGCATTTCCCCTGAAATTATCACCAACAATGTCATAGACATATTCATCTTCTCCCAGTTTCCACCTGCCACCTTCATTGTTACTATTATTAATAATTTCATGTGTGTTAAGAACACTTACAATCTATCCACTTAGAAAATTTTACACACGATACCATATGGTTGCTACTGGCACTATGCTATATATGCAGTAGATCCCCAGAACTGACTTTACTGCCTAGGTTAGTGAAATCAAGTTTATTTTTCACGGTTTAGGAAGAGAGCAATAAGAATGGGGTACATAACAAATACTAGATCCTACTACACAATCTTGTTCCTCTGTTGTTTTAATTTCTAGTATTATTTACAAAACAGAAAAATGACAAGGATTTATCAACTGCCTCTTGACTTTACCAATGCACTTAAATAGTAATCAGTGAACTCTACAATATAAATTATTTGATGTTTTGTTGAAACTTGTTACCGTGTAATCATAAATCATCCAATATGTAGAAATAAAAGAGGAAAGAGATCTCTTTTGCATGTGGAATATTGGGTACACTTCCAGTAGAATTCCACTCCGTTCTGCTCCCAGTGCAGGCAGTTTATGCACTCACTCCACGGGGTTTCTGACCACAACTTCACCTTCCAGCTCTCTGACCCCCCTCCTCACCCATTCCTGTTCTTTGACAAGAGATCTTTGATCCTTTACTTTTGTTCCTTCACTTTCCTCTTATTTTAACTTCTTTTCACACTCAGTCTAGACCACAGGTCTTCCTCTCCACCCTTCTGCCAGTCATCCTTATTCCTTCATCTCCTTGTCTCTCAGAACCACCCACCAGGGGGATTTAAAAAATCTAAAGCTTATCAATTTGAATGTTGGTTTTCTTCCTTCTTATATAAAGCCTAAAAAAAGTCACCTATCTTTCTAAATTGGTATTACTATAAATTTCTACTCTTGAAATTCAGCTGAATATTTAGTCTTGTACTTACTGCATCTCTATTATTATTAGATTTTGCTTACCCTCCTTTCTATTCAAGCTTCTCGTCTTATTGTCTTGTCATTAGCCTGAATGCCAGCCTTACTTCCTGCATTCCAGGAGAAACAGAAACCAATGGGGATGCCCCCAGTGCCCTCTCTCTGTATTAGGCATGTGTCTGAAGACAATACTACTGCTGTGTTTCCACTGCTTTTAACCTTCTCTGTGTGCTGGATTTGTAGCAAAATGATATCATTTTCAGATGTTGGTTTGGATTTAATTACTTCTTGAGCCACTATCATTAGTTCACCACAGTATGAAAATCTCGTTATTGTTTGCCATCTATATTTCTTGATAGACTACAAGTTCCATGTAACAGGGAGCTATTAGTTAAGTGTTACATTACAGAGACTGTGGAGGTTTATTATCAATGATATTTTGTTATAGGAAAATTTCCACCACGACAGGAATTCATAAGTGTCTCCTTAAAAGTTCCTTGAATCTATATAGATGTTTACACTGAATTAGGTATATGCAACCAATTGTTTTTCAGAAGAGTTCATGGGTGGGTGGACTGAATTTCATTATCCACTCATTTTAGTGAGTTGGGAGAATTCTAGGTATCTAAGAAAACTGAACTATATGAAAAATCAATTTTTATGTGAAAATGCCTGTGTAGTAAAAATAATTAAACTGTAATTTTTCTACCTTTTTGCTTTACTTTTTATATATGGGATTTCTTAAAATGTAGCACAGTTTTATATATACTTATAGGATGAATGAATTTCTGTTTGTCAATCAACTTTTTCATATATATATATAAAACAATTGAATTCTGATATAATTTTTTCACAGTGAAAAAAACAGTGGTCACTGGAAATTATTAAAAATACTTAAGAATCAAATATTAACAAAGTCACTCAGCCAATAATAATTACTATTTGAAAACCCTAATATGGTATATATGATGCTATACAGATGTTTATATAATCACTAAACCTACCATTTCTGTTTTAAGTTTTATTTTACATTTAATTGACACATAGTAAAGTACAAATGCACGGGGTACCATGTGATGCTTTGATCCATGTATACCCTGTGTAATGATCAAATCAAAGTAATCAGCATCTCCATCACCTCAAACATATATAGCTGCTTTGTGGTGATTCGCTGTTAGCACAGGTTGTAGCATCTCCGTTTCTAGTTCAGCAATTACTGTACATCTGTTTAAATTTTCCTTCAGTGTCCTCCTGACTTGATTATTTCTAATCTTCTGAATCTGTGCTTGCTTACATTAGTAGGAAACAAGATAATGCAAAATAACAAAGGGAGAGAACATGAGAGGTGGGTTGAAAACAGCAAGATCACTAGGTAAAACCCAGGGAAAAAGGGTTGCCCTGGCAACATGACTTACTGTGGAGATTTCCCAGGCTCTTGAGGAGAAGAAATGAATCAGAAAACAGTGACTAGAGCAATCACTTTAATAATCAGAGAATGAATCAGTTTTGGTGGAACTCAAGTTATTAATGAACTGAAATTTATTTTCTGTTCATAAATGGCCCTCTCTGAAGTTCACCTTTACCTTGGCTGGAGATGCAGGACGCAGACAGCTGCTTACCTCTGCAAGGTAGAACTCATCATACTGCCTTCTGAAGTTTTCTCCCTTGTAATAATTGCTGGCTGCAACAATCACGTCCACAGTCACCATGCTCAGGATAAACATGTGGAAAACTGACGACCGCATCATTTTCTAGGGAGGCAAAAATGATACACTCTTAACAAAGAAATACACCTCAAGACTGAATGGAATCCAAGGGCTGAGACCTCAAGTGACAACTCTGTGATACAGTGCTGTGCAAAACCGTGCTTCAAAGATGACTCGAGCAATGTCCCTTGCAGTGTGACACAGGCATCTTTTTTTCAAGCAGTCAAAACATGACCAGGAAGATAGTTTCAGAGACCTTCCGTTAAAAATGGAGACTATACTGCATTTAATGTGTGTAGTTTGCATCTTAATTCTGAAGGACTGGCTAGGTAGTTTTCATCCTGAATTTGACTGTGGAGAAAGGATTTTTTAAAAAGCTGAACCACAAAACAAGTATTATTTATTTTCTTTTAACAGAGAAACTGATTAAGGATCAAAACATTTTAGAGATAGTCATCAAACACCTGAATGGTGGGAGAAGCCGAAGATTTATTTTTACTTATTGCTTTCATACATATTTGCTGAAAATTATACTACAAATAATAATGGCTAATGTCCATATTGCAATTATTATGTACCTGCAGCCATTCTAGGTACTTTGCATACATTAACTCATTTAATATTCATAGCATTCCTAAAAAGTTATACCAATTTTATGGATAAAGAAACTAAGAGTCAGAAGTTAACTTTTCCACTGTAACAGAAACATTGAAGCTAGACCCAAGATTTTGACTCAAGTTCAGAATCTTGGGTCTACCTTCAACTAAGAGACAACTAAACATTTATCAAGTGAATATTGTCACAATGGTTGAATGTATCGAATGCTTACTATGTCCCAGGCCATTCTATATGCATGTTTTATTTTTATCTCTTTAATTTTCACCAGAGTAAGATATCTGACTCATGTCTTACAGAGAATGCAGAGTTCATCTGTTGAAGATCATATATGCGTAATAGTAGAACCAGGCTCTGTACTCATTTGTTTCAAGTCCATTCTCAGATTTTACCCAGCTGTAGGGTAAAGAACATCTAAATGCAGGGAATAGAGGATGATGTCCCTGGACTACAGAGGAGGAGAGGTCATGGACAGACCTGAGCCCTTGACCCATGGCCCTGTAGTGACAACTGCACAGGAACAGTGACACCAGACTGCTTTTCCTGAGTCTCATTTCTTGCATGTACCAATGAACAAAGACTTTTACTGCTTGCTCTGACCTGAAAGCTCTTTAGGCTTTGCAACTGAAAGAGCCTAACTGAAGCTGAGTGTGACCACTGATCATGATATATCAACTGCACTGGATTAAGAAACACCTAGCAGATTAGTAAAGCCTTCTTCCTGGTGTGTCTGAGGGGCACTTCCAGAGATAACTGGCACCTGAGCCAGCAAACCCAGGAGGGAAGACCCATTCTGACTGTGGGTGGCACCACACAATAGTCTCACAGCCCCAGTGGACTGAAAGGGGAAGAAGAAGGAGGAAGTGGCTTTTGTTTTGAAAAGCTCCCCCCTGAGTGGATGCTTGTTTTGCTACTGCGGTCACTGTGGACATGAGACTCCAGTTTCTTCAGCCTTGCAATGTCATTGACACCAGAGCCTGTCCATGGAGCTTTTGGGCCTTCAGTCTAGGGCTGGTGCTGTGTGCTTGATCCCTTTTGTTCTGTGGCTTCCAGATTCTTGGACAGAGCAGTTCCTGGGATCCCCTGACTTTGCCCTGAACAAGCAGCCATTTTCTGTGTATATATATATATATATGCATGTTTTTTCCTATTGATTCTGCTCCTCTAGAACCACAACTGATTCACACAGCCTGTGAACAGGATGGACAGAAAAGCTATCTCCCCTGAGCCCCACCTCTATCTCTAGGCATCTGTGAGTGTTTTGGGGTGTCTTTGTTACCACACAGTATGCACTGACAGTGCAGGCTGGGCCAGACTGCCTCGATGCTGCGTCCCTGGGCAAGTTACTTAAATCTCTCTGTGGCTCAAATTTTTCATCAGTATAATGGACATAAAGGTGTCTACTCCAGGGGCTCATTATTGTTTTTAAATGAGTCAACATTTGTGAAGTGCCTAGGACAGTGTTTGCACACGACAAGTGCTCTAGGCTTGCAGGAAAAATGCAATTCTGAGTTGGGTATTTTTCTGTCAGGAGTGAGAAATTAATCACTCAAGGTCAAAGAATTAATTCTATTGTATATGTGAATGAATCCAGAATCAAGGGAAATAAATAAGTGTGATAAAAGTCTAATAATTTGAGAGTCCCCGGAAGAGCAGGTTTTCAGTGAGGCTTCCTGTCATCATGGCTATTCGATTCTTATATCCATTTTTTGGCTTTTTATTTTATTTTATAGGTAATACAAAATCAAATTCCAGAACTCCCAATCACCATGTTTGTATACACATCCATTGACTCAAAGGAGCGACTGACCTTCATAATGTAGATAAGCGAATCAGTTGGCTAAGTTTCTATTCTCATTAGAATTTTTATTGTTAGTCTTTCTTTGCATTGTCAGAGTTAAATTCCATAACTATTTTTCCTTTTCTATACTCTTTTCAATGTAATGTTCTATTAAAAACATTTCAACTGATTTCCATTTTATCTGCATGACAAGAACGCCACAACTTTCTCTTTCTATTTTCCATTTCTGTGGCTTTGCGTCTTAGGTAAACTGTTATTAGGGAGAGGTCCAAACAAAGCTTTTAGCCATGGCTGTCAGAAAAACTTTTAAATTGGTTTTGTAACTGTTACAGCTTCACTTTGGTGCTGTCATTATAATTAGGTTGTTTTTTGTCTGAATGTCTACGTGTCCTTGTTGGTAAAGAGTCATTAAAATAATCACTTACAAGGGAGTTTGATATGCTATAATCACCATTGCTAAGTTGACTTTCTCCAAAGTAATAACTTTCAAATATTAAATAAAAATGAAGGTGATAAGTATGTGCAGCAGATAAATTTAAATATTAAAGTCAGCAACTCCAGCTTCAGTGTTAGAGCTAGTAACATGGATCACTTTAACTCAACTCAATTCAAGCCATATTTGAAACTGGTATCAGTTTCTGCAACATGAAAGGGCTGGCCACATGACATTCTGACCCATGCTTATGTGTTTAGGACAGCTCAAATTTGTAGTCCAACTTTTATTTTCTTGTAAAAATTAATACAAAGGAAAATGTTGAAATTGAATCAGTGCCTCAAAATATTACATAACTTGATGTTTCAACAATTACATTATTTAATATAAATGTAGGCTCTATCTGCCTATCTATATAAAGAGATGTACATATTCTCATATGGATATGCATATGTGCATATATATGTAGATATGTAGTTGTGTGCATATACATTCCTATTTTTATATGTTTATTATAAGGCTTTTCAGATTTAAATATGCACTCAATTATTTAAAATTCCCTTCAATTGCAATGTCATTTTAGCTTACATTTTAAAAAACTCAGACAAGTTCTAAATATGCTTTCGGTTTGCCTTTGATCCAAGAACTACTTATTTATGTATGTAACAGTTGTAGTTACCAACATATGAAAAATAGAATGATCCTGAAGACAGCAAGACCTATCAGAGCTGCTCTAGAGACTTGCTACTCAAAGTGAGGTCCTGGGACTAGCAGCGTCCTCAGAGGTTATCAGAAATACAGAATCTCAAGCCCCATCCCAGGCCTACCAAGTCCAAATTTGCATGTCAACAAGGTCCCCTTGTGATTCATGTGGATTTTCAAGTTTGAGAAGCACTGTTGTAGGTGATACTCCTTGAGGAGGAGGATAAATTGGTGACCTATAAAATTATTTACACCTTCACAATTTCATGACTCTAAAAGACTATAATGACTAAGATTGAATATTTCAAGTACATTGGAAATAACGATACTGAGTCCAACTTCAAGCAGAAAAACAAGGAAGGACACCTTTTGTACATAAGTTCTGGGTGATACTATCAAAGAAAAGTTCTCAAAACACTGTCAAGTCTAAGCCAAATATGAATAGGGCTCCTCATGCAATTAAAACTGACATCCACAAAGTATATTACCAAAATAAGAGCTCGTATTTCTTTGAGTACTTGGTTTGTACCAAGCTTCATTTCAAATATATTCCATTCCACTCTAATAATATCATTTAGTAATCAGCAATCCTGTGAGAGAGGTACTTTTGGTATCTCCTCTTGCATATGGAGAAATAGCCTGCTCAGAGAGGATAAGATCTCCAAGGGCACAGAGTTGGAGGGCAGACTCAGGCTTTGGGGACAAAGCAGGTCTCCTCTTGCCTTCTACTGAGCAGTCCTAATGCATTTGCCTCTCCTCCATACTAAATCAAATGAGACGAAATCTCGTCAAAACTATGTTGTTGGATAGAAGCCAGAATTACATGAAGTCTGTATTTGAAAGCTGAAGACAATCTATTCCTAACAGAAGGGTATAAGATGGTCATGGTGTAACTGAATGTCAATTTTGAAGACAGGTTGGGCTGAGTTTAAATCATGGCTCTGTGCCTGATTGGTGTATATTTTTTTTTTTTGGTACTGGGGATCGAACCCAGGACCTTGCGCTTGCCAGGCAGGCGCGGAACCACTGAGCTAAATCCCTGCCCTCTCTGTGCCTGATTTAACCTCTGGTGACACGGTTTTCTCCCCAGAATATGTATGTGATAGCATCTACATCTCTACATTGAAACATGAATATAAATAAGACTATTTGGTCTAGATTTCAGCCAATATCAGGCATCTTGCATGCTGTAACTTTATAATACTGTATTGGAAAAACACTGTAAAGTCTAAGATTTAAAGATAGAGATACAACCAGTTGCTTATAGGGAAGGTAAGAAGCTACAACATGAGCAATCATGTGGAAGAGACATCAAATCTTGACATGGACCATAAAAATTCACAGACTTTCAAAATGTCTAAAGCAGTCTCAAGTTTTAGTGATACAAATGTTTAAGTACTTTATGGGCACTTTTCTATTAAATTTCTCAAAAATTTTTTCTATTAAATAATGCTTTAACGATTTTGAAAATTCTTTTGACATTTATCCTACAAGCCAAGATTGTGGACCTAGACACCACAATAAATACAAATTAGGATAATGAACACTACAGTTCAGTGGTTAAATCTTTCAATTACTGGTTGAGTGAATAAAATATCCTACATTTGTAAAATAAAGTTTCACCCACAGAACCCTGCATCAGACACGCACTAAAGTTTGTGTTTTAATTGCATTTCAAAATAAACGTATTGGAAGAACAACACAGTCACAAGGTGAAATTTTAAGAAACCATCTTGTATATGAGTTATAAGAACAAGAACATAATCATGTAAAAAAGCCAAATGCACTCAACCTAAAATAAATCTCCTATTTGCAAGTGGTGCATCCTTACTGAGAAGACATCTGCATATTCATTATTTCTACAATCAATAGACAAAGTAAATGTCTAATATCAAGGAATTAAAAAAATAACGTATTGACATCAATACTGAAAACAGACCAATGGATGTCTTTGCAGAATGTCTTTCCCATCTGCCTGTACTTGCAGAGCCAGAATAGAAAGTAACTCATAAGTGACACTCCACAGGGGGCCTGGAAGTCTGTGATTCCCCATGGACACCCCACCAGCTGCCACAACCTGAGAATAGTTTTCTCCTTTTCTTGGAACAGAGAACTAAGTTAGGGAAGCTTGAACATCAGAAGTCAAACTGTAGGAAGAAGGAAGAGGAATTTTCTGAGACTCTTTCATCTCTTGGCCAACATGAGTATAGCTTTCACTCTTCCCTGTAAGAGTTAGGCTAGATGTTAAATTACAAAGTTGACAAAAAAATATTTATTATTGTTAGCACATTTCAATCACCAGCCCTTGACTTTACAACACAAACTAGATTTTAATAAAACGAAACACATTCTTATTGGAACAGAAATGCTGCTAAACTGGGTGGATTATTATACTAAGCCAGTGGATTTCAAGTTGCCTTCAGTTTCTGCGGAAGAGCCCACAGCCTCCAGTTGAACCCCTTCCCTGTATCCACATCCTTGGCAGTATCCTCCAAGATACAAGACTCAGCCATGTGACTTGTTTTGATCAGTGAGACAACAGAAAAAGGGAAGTGAGCAGACACTTGAAAAATACTTGTGTGTCAGGACTTACTCTTGCTGCCACTGGAACTCTGAGCCACCACATTCACACTCCCATTTAGCCTTTTGCATGGTAGCTAGGGGCCCTGATATCCTCTTTACCCCACTCGCCAGCTAGCCAAGCCCAGAGCAAAGATGAGAACTGATGAGTGGCTGGCCCTCGACACAGATGTGAGCTTGGCCATGATCAGCTGAGATTGACTCAGACTGGCAGCACTGTTCATCCCATCTACAAATCCATGAGCAAAAGTCAGCATCTGCTTTATATGCCAACACAGCTTAAATAACGCTGCTTCACTAGGTTGCTAACCCTCGGCTGCCCTGGCTCTTCTGACACCTTCACAGAGCAGGGGTCTGCTCTGAGGTACTTGAAAACTCATGTTCTAATCTTGAATACTAACGCTTGTGAGAAGGGGAAACCATTTACAGGCTTGTTCAAAGGGCTCAGCCTGGTTATTCTGGGACTGACCTTGCAAATACAGCCCCATTCTTCTATCCAGACTCATCAGGACCCATAATGCCACAGAACTCCCACAGATACGATGCCTGTCTAAGCACTAGAAGCACACAAAAGCCATCTGTGGGCACACAAAAGCCATCTGTCATTAAGGCCACACTGCTCTGGATATATTAGAGGAAGTAAGGAATGTTTAAATGGAACTTTTCCTATTACCCGCCCAATAGAAAGTCTGTCTTGGATTGATTTAAACCAGGGTGTATTTTGTTAATGAAAGCTTCAATTTAGGACAATATGTGTTTTCCAGAGTACAATGCCATAATGTATGCTCAGAACTACTTAACACTACTTAATATCTCCTTGTTTCTTCACATATTGTAGCCATACATTTACGGATCAGTGGGAGAAAGGAGAAGTAAATGAAAACTCGTACAAGGCTCTTTCAATTAGCTTAACTGCAATTTAAGGATTAAGAGCTCAGTGCCCTATGTGACTTCATTCTTGACACTTGAAAAAGGAATTAAAATGCTAAAATTTGGCTTTTCAATAGTGAAATGTTGACTTTGCTTGCTTTTCTGGACATGGAAAATAATGAAACCAAGGGATCATTTCTTTGACAATACTTTTTCTCATTTCCAATGTCTTGAAAAAGAATAGCAGAAGAAGGAAGGTAAAGCACACCAATGCTCTTCACTTTCTGCCCAAATATTTGCCTCTAAGCAAACTTTTATGGAATCTGTTAGAAACTGTGCATGAGTGTGCAAGGGAGAACATTGTGTGGGTGTGCATGTGAGTATACATGGGAGAGACTTATGTGAGGTCATGTAGTTCTGCACATGGAAGCATCGGTACCTGTGCAGTCACATGTAATCCACCAAGCACGTGCTCAGCGCCAATCAGGTGAAGCTGTAATGGAGGCAATAGAGAAGAAAGAGGGAAACAGAAAAAAAATTGGACAAATAAAGTCAAGGAGCTGGAGGTCATTCTGTTGAGGAGCTTTCTTTGACCTGCTTTTGAGGGTTGAGCTATTAAGTTGGAGCAGAGAGAGTGATTTTTTAAAAAAGCAGGAAGCCTGGATCCATGGTGGGATTGCAGACAGATCAGATAGGGAGAAGACAAACAGGGGCAGTACAGGTTGGTTGAAGGCTTGTCTTCATCACTGTCCTCATTGCTGAGCCACAATAGCCAACACCCACAACTTAAAGGAGGAGAGGGTTATTTTAGTGCATGGTTTTTAGAGGTCTCAGTCTGTAGTCAACTGGGCCAAACAAATGGAGGAAGGGCCTGGGTGGAGGGAAGCTGCTCTGGTCTGGTGGTCAGGAAGCAGAGAGAGAGGAAAGAAGAGCTGGGGAGGGAGATAGACCCTTCTGGGCCACGTCTCCAGTGACTTCCTTTTTCAATCAGACCCTCTCTCCTAACAGCAGCTCAACTATAATGCCCCCATAATCCAACAGCCTTCCAGACACAGGAAGCTTTAGGAGTCGAGATTTAAACCACAGCAAGGTTCCTGGAAATGCAGGAAAAGGCTGGGTTCTCTGTGAAAAGAGCAGGGCAGAAGTGAGATAATTTTGGGGGGCGAAAGAGGTGGTGTATCTGAGAAGCCCTCAGCAAAGGGCCTGCCAGACCCTTAGATGTTGCTCAAAGGTCACAAAGGTACAGCTGGACATGAGAGTCAGATGAAAAATCATTGCCCACACAATGACTACTTACTGACCACACACTGCAATTTGGAAGCATGAGGAGGTGAGACATGCAGGGTTCTTCCTGCAAAAATGATAGCTATTCAAGGTGGTGCCTATGGATTTAGCATTCTGTCATGGGTATGTTCTTCAAGGCAACACGCTGACATGATAAAGACATACAATTTTATCTTTCAACTTAGATAAGTCAACTGTGGAGGGTAGAGCGTATGTCTAAAACCTAAGAAAGGAAGCAGGCTGTAACTGAAGTCAGTGGACTACAGGATGCGTGCGAAGGGAGCTCTCACAGAAGACCCTGAGGTGTGAACAGGGGAGCAAGAATGCGCTGAGGTTCGTTTCTACGGATCTTCTTTCAGGTGTGGAAACTGAGGCTCAGAGAGATAGGGCGAGTTTTCCCAAGTGCTCCTGTGCCACGCTATCTTAGCTGGGCCACACTGCCTTCTCGCACTGGTCCAGAAGTCCAGAAGAAGCCAGCTTGTGGAAGGGACCTGATCCTCATGGGCCCCATCAATTCTTGGAACAATCTGCCAGTTTGTGGGAAGGTTCACTAAGAAGGTAGACATTGTCAGAAGTGCCTACGATGTCCCTTCAACTCTTGAAATTCTTATATCACACAGTTCACCTCCTTCTAATCTTCAGCTTCAACGGAAAAATTTTTAACATGCATTAAAACACTGCAGTAATAATTTTGTCTCAATTTGACCTACTTATGGTAAGAGCTATTGCCTCTGTTCTTTACAGAGGGAAGATATACAAGGAGATGTTGTAGGAGAGAAATTGAACAAGAGCATGCCAGGTCTCATATATGTTTTCATTTTCTTGTCAGAGACTTTTTTTTATGATAATAGATCACCGGGTATGTGTTGGGAGAAGGCTTGGAGTGCGCAGCCACATCTGTCAAACTGTCAAGGGATGAAAACTCCTACCTGAGGAGCCAAGGGAAAATGGTTGTCACCACAGCAGCTGAGGAATGAGGTTCCCATTTAATTGAATTCTGTTTATCATGCATTAGACTGACCCCTCGGTACAGATGTTGCTTATTCAAAAATAGCATTTAATAGCTGCATAATTGGTTGATTTGATGCTCAAAGAATCAATTACATCTTTTTCCTTTTCTGAGACCCACACTTAAGCACACATTCAAGAAACTTTCTAAATGGCTTGGAAATACCACTGGAAAGAATTGCTATATTGCCCAAAGACAGCGGAGGTGTGAAATATGCATCCGTGTATCACAGACTAATATTTTGGATTTGTCTCTTTACCTGATATTTAAAGTCTACTTTAGAAGATACAAAATTTCTGAAAATCATTTGAAATAATCAGCAGTTAAGTGGGCTATCTACAGATTGCTTTTGAACCTATAGCAATTCAGAAGTAGCCTATGAATATATGAAAAAGTGCTCGGCATTTGTAGGTTGTAATCAGAGAGATGGAAATTTAACATTATGAGATGCTATTTCGCACCATCAAAATGTAAAAGTTGGGTAACAAGTGTGGACAAGGATGAGAACAAATGAAAATTTTTACAAGAAGCTAATAGGCAACAAAGGTGGAGCTGTTATCTGGGGAGCATTAGGAAATGTCTTACAGAGTTCAGAGTGTGCATATCCTTTACCTAGCACCTGCTCTTCAGGCCATACGTGCTAGAAGGATTCTCACACCAGTGCACAGAGGCAGGGAGAGGCAGGATTTTAGCACGTTCTCAATAGCAAAGCAATAAATGAGCCCTGAGGTCCATCAATTTGAAGAATAAACGAATGGATAAACAAATGGTCGTATATATATTATATATATATTTTTGTACCAGGGATCAAACTCAGGTCCTTGTGCTTGGGAGGCAGGTGGCGGAACCACTGAGCTAAATCTCTGGCCCAGTCATATGTGTATATATATATTTGGTATCGGGGATCAAACTTGGGTCCCTGGCGGTGAAATATTTTTATAAAAGGATAATTTTTCCAGTGATGAAAATGAAGTCATCAAAAATATTAGACTGCCTGAGATGAAAGTCCTAGACCTAACTAGTGACACATGAGTGTCATCGTTACTTTAGGTCTCTCAGCCTGTACCTCCTCATCTGCCAAAAACATAGATCACAGCATACTTGGATTTACAGAGTTATTTTAAGGACTGATTAATTTAATGCAGTACTTATAAATCCCTGGGTGGGTCAATAAATGTTAGTCATTATTATTTCTAACAGTAAGTGCGTAGATATTCTTCATATCTGTGTTTCTAAATTATTTTCTTATATATATATTTTCTAAAATATATTTTCTAATATATATAATAATTACTTTCTAATATATATTCTAATGTAAAATTTTTTTTCTAATATATATTATTTTCTAATAGATAAAATATATATTATTTTAATATATATTTTCTAAATTTTTTTCTAATATATATATAATCAAATGCAAAGAAATGACTTACTATATTCTGAAATGCCATCAATTCACAAGTCATTCATTTGCAGATGTATGGGAACTATGTGGTGTTTCCTGAAACTATCTTTTAAGGGTATTATGTCAAAGAATAGTGGTCTAATTAACCCTTAATATACTTCTCAAGTGCTGTGAGACTTAAAGGTTTAGTAAGGAAAACTCTGCCTGGGTTATAACTGCTGAGGTCGTCTCCCTAATTCTTATCATCAGAGTCGGGTCCCTTGTCCAGCCACTCCTTCATGCTGATGTCAGTGGCTGAACAGTGTTCCCAGCAAAGCATGGTTTTCAGACGGGAGTAAGGGAGGTTTCACGTTACTTCGGGTGTATGCTGTGTGGCACTAACAAGATTGGCCCTTTGCGTATATACATGGTTCTGCATTCGTGGATTCAACCAACTGTAGATGGGAAATGTTTGAAAAGTAATTCCATCTGTACTGAACATGGACAGGCTTTTTTTCTTGTCATCATTCCCTAAACAACACAGTATAAGAATTATTTCATAATGTTTACCTTACATTAGGAATTGTAAGTCCCTTAGAAATGAGTTAAAGTCTGCAGGGGGATGAGCATAGGTAATATGCAAATAGCACACCATTTTATAACAGGGAGTTGAACATCCACCGATTTGTGGATCCACAGGAGTTTCTGGGACTGATCCCCCACAGATACTGAGGGAAGAGTACTTGAATACATAGACCTGCTGCTTCCATTTTAATTCTCATGACTTGCTGCTTCTGACCAGCATCTCCTGTTTTCTGTGACCTGCAGTGGAACTGTAATCCCTTCCAGCCCACCTCCTTCTCTGGAGGCTTTTTGGGGAGTCTCCTCAGAGCTTGCTTGGGAGGTCAGCCAACTCAGGCACAGCCAGCTATGTCTGAGTCATATGCAAGAGCCAGAGTGCAGCGATTGCTCAGGGTGAGATAACAGAGACAGAGGCATACACAGAAATAAAGGGGCGAGACCGTGGCCCAAACAGAGGGAGAGCAAGGCACAGAAGGCAGAGTCACCTGGGAGGGTGGACTATGCCCAGAGCATGTGGTGTTTTTCAGCGTACAGTCTATTCCTTGCGACGAAGCAATACGCAGATATCCACTTAATGCTCTCAAACCCAGGAAAGAAGTATTATCGGCCCCATTTTGCATAAACATGTCACATCACTAATAAGTAGCAGGGCTGAAATATGTCTGTCTGTTCCTAAGAGGCTGCAATAGCATGCTCTATCTCCCCTCAAAGATATGTACTGGGTGCAGAAGAACATGTGTGCTGAGGGAGGTGGGAATGGGAGACAGGGAGGTCATGCTAGGAGATGGGTGTTGGCGACGGTGTAGCTCAGAAAAGCGGAGAAGGCAGCTTTGAGGGTCAGCTCATCCACATTCCCAGGATCTCCTGTTCAGGGTCAGCCGTGTGTTGATGCAGCAGTGTGGGAACCCTGGAGGCAGCAGCAGGAAACACTCCAGGCAGGAAGTGTTTCACCAGGTGGTGGCTGCATCAGGAGCTACAGGACACCGGCCTATTTATTCTTAATTTAGGAATGAATTTACTGCAAGTAGCATATATTTACCATGGCTAAGTATCTCATTAAAAATAACATGAATTTCGCTAGTAATTGGATAAACATGAGCAAGGTCCTAGCCAAAAGTACATAATTAATATTAAATTAACTCAAAAAGCTCAACAAATGGCATTAGAGAGGTTGCTACATACCTCCCACCACTTCAACACTCTTTCTGCCCTGAACTTAGGGTTTTGCAGTTAAATTTAGGAGTACATGCAGTCTTATTCATTATGAAAACAGAAAAGACTACTCTAAGGGCACAAAATTGGATCTTTTCCTAGCGTTCCTGCATATGAGTCCCATTATAATTACAATTATGGTTATGATTATTATAATTATAATTTTGTGTCTGGGAAACTTGAATTTGTATAGTTTCAAATTGCAGACCATAGGTGCCTATTTCCCCCCACAAATGGCTCTACAGAGGCTATTATTCTGTAAAGGAGTTAGAAGATCACTATGTGCTCTAATTCATTTTAACATAGCTCCACAACTAATACATGTTCGGAGCAGAAATACTGCATAACTGCGATATTTGGTGTATGTATGTGTAGTGAGAATATAGAGAAACAAAAACATTAGTTGCTATATTTGAGCCTAATTAATGACTGAAATATATTAAATTTTAATGGATTTATTGATTTGAGAGAACAGAAATGATGTGAGAGAGAGAGAGAGCGCTATTACACATAAAATACCCAACATCACAGAAACATCAATTATATCATCTATTTAATTTAACAGGGGTGGGAAGATTAAGCCACTTCAATTAATCTTATTTTATTAAATTATCTAATTACTTGTAGTTGCTGGAGAAGACAGATGTTCAAACCCATAAACTAACAAGGACCCAGAAAGCTCGACAGAAAGTGAAAAATCTAAGATAATAATAGAGAAGAATATTAGTCAATCCACTGATGAAGAATATTAGTTAATTTAGCCTAAAAAATGACAGAGAGGATTTTTAATGTCCTTCATTTGTGAGCCTTCACTTTTTGCACTGAGTTATGAATTTAAAATTTGGAAATTTTGAAAATATAAAATATATGGAAATACACTTCGAAGTTCTCACATTACTTATTATTATAACATCTCTGATCTGAAGTCGCATTATTATAACTTATTTCATGATAACTCAAACAAGCGACCCCTGGAATGCAGCAGGAAATATAGATGAGAAAAGCAGGCCAGAAGTCTGTTCACTCTCAGTGTTCTTCAAGTGCAGGGTGCTCTAAAAATAACTTCTAGGGCTGGGGATTTAGCTCAGTGGTTTCACCGCCTGCCTTGCAAGCGCAAGGTCCCGAGTTCAATCCCTGGTACCAAAATAAATAAGTAAATAAAATAAAAATAACTTCTATTCATGCACTGCTACATGTTTTGTACATTTATGTGTTTTTACACTTATTACTTACTTTCCCATCATAGAATTATGCATAAAGAGAAGTAATGTGTAAATTTACACAAAATATGTAAATGCAGGGACAAAGGCAGAGGCCTGAAAAGAATCCACTCTATGTGGCCTCCAGAGGGAGAAAGAGGGAAGAAATGTTGGAAGGGCAGCTCTCGTTTTTACTTTTTTACAGTTAACTTTTAATAATGAGAACAGAGTCACATTTTGCTTGTTTTAAAAATAAAAGGAAATACAGCTGGGCATAGTGTCGTATCCCGCAGTCCCAGCACTCTGGGAGGGGAGGGTAGGAGAATAGCAAACTTGAGCCCAGCCTGGGCAACACAGAAGCTTAGTGAGGGAGACACTGTCTCAAAAGCTTGAAAAAAAATTTAAAGGCGCTTGGGGTGTATGTAGTTCAGCGCAGAGGCCCTGGGTTCAATGTCCAGTATTGAAAACAAACAAACAAAAATAAACAAAATGGCCTGTGCTACCATTTGCCCTTGGGAGTGAGAGATGATTCTGAGTGAGTGGAAGACTGTGAGTGGAACCCTCAAGCGGAAGTGTTCCTGTTACCTGGTTTTGGACAGCATTCAGCACTCGTAAAGGTATCTGACTGCCATTTCATCTTAAAGATACTGCTTACCTCTTTTCTTTTAATAATCATTATTACTGTGCTCAGACATGGAAATGCTCTCTCTCTCTCTCCATGCTCCTCCCCCTTTTCATCCATATGCTTTCACGAATGTTGGGTCCTTCTGAAAAGCTTGATTAAAGACCGAATGTGAAGCTGAGTTGAACGGAACTTCCTCCACGTTGAGTTGTCTGACTTCCTTATTTTCTAACCCTATGACTCATGTTTACAGAATTTAACCAAATATTCTGCTATATTCCTAGCACATGTCTAAAATACTCCAAACTCAACCTACTGTAATTCTCCATTATGCACACCAATGCTCATTTTACTGTATTCTTGCTCAGTTTTTTCATTACAGCCATTCATCCCTTTTCAGTGTCAAATCTTTGTGATAAACAAGCCTCCTAATTCCTCATCAAAATCCAGAGGCAGCTATTCAAAAGTATTTAATAGATCTTAAAGCACTGGATTCTGGCTCCCATATGATTCCAATTAGCGACTCAGAGCAGCTCTAAAACAGTAATTTATTTCTATCACTTTCTCACCTGTAGAGAAATGGCTGAGGAAGAACAGCCTTCTCTCTACATCTTGGGGTTGTCGTGAACTCCTCCTTCGCCACTCCCTTCCTTCTTCTCATAGTCTTTGTTTAAACTTCCCTACCTCTTAAGGATTTTCCTGACCTCCCAGGCAAAGAGGATTCCAAATGATACAGTCTCTTAATGTCTTGCATTAGTTTTTTCAAAATCCCCTTTGCTCTTGGCTTGCTACTTCCACATGGCCTTGTTGCCTCCCACCCTAAAGTACACTGCGAGCTCCAGGAAGGCAGGGAACTGTGCTTGTTTTGCTCAGGACTATCTTAGTGACTGGCACACAGTAGGTGTGAAGTAAATATCAGCTGATGGATTAATGGATAATGTAAGGGAAAGTGCTTTTATGCTAACAGCTACCATTATAACTGTTGTTAATGTTATTATTACTAGTAGCAACAGTAGTAGAGTACTTATAGTCATTTCCCATTAGCAGCATTGTTACCATCAAATATAGGATGAAAAGAACATCAAAAAATAATTTTAATACTATCAATATTCATGAACAATCTTTCTCTTTCCCTTCTCCATTCTTTTAACTGCTAGAGATAACTAACAAGCAATTCAATGAAAAAGCAACCTACAGAACAGAAAAAAAATATTCTCAAGTCTTATGTCTGAAAAGGTAAAAAATCCAAAATATTCAAAGAACTCGAACAACTAAAGTGCAGAAAACAACATTATTTAAAGATGGACAAAGAACTTGAGTAGACATTTTTCCAAGGAAAATATATGAATAGTCAACAGGTATATGAAAAGGTACTTAGCATCAGTACCATCAGGAAAATATATACCAAAACCACAATAATATAATCTCACACCTGATAGAAAAGCTACTATCAAAAAGACAAAAGATAAATGTTGGTGAAGATGTGGAGAAAAGGTATCTTTTGTACACTATTGGTGGAAACATAAATTGGTACAGCCAATTTATTAAAAACACAATGGCTGTGCCTTAAAAAGTTAAATATGGAACTACTGTATGATCCAGGTGTTCCACTACAGGGTATGTATCAGAAGGAAATGAAATGACCATATCGAAGGCATCACCACACTCTCATGTTTACAGCAGCATTACTCAGAATAGCTAAGATACAGAACCAGCTGAAATGGCCATTGCAGGGTGAATGAATAAAGAAAATGTATATATCCACAGTGGGATATATTCAGCCAGAAAAGGGATGACATCTTGCCATTCACAGCAACATGGGTGGGACTGGAAATATATTAAGGAAATAAGGCAGGGACAGAAGGATGGCTACCTCATGGTCTCTCTCACTCATGTATGAAAGGCGAAAATGTTGATTTCATTGAAATAGAGCAGAGAATTGTGCTCACTAAAAGGTAGGAAGGGTAATGAGGGGGATAGAAGGGAGTTAGAAACTGGACATGGAAATACCATTAGATGGAAGAAAGAAGTTCAGGGCTCTACAGCACAGCAGGGTGTCTACAGTCTACAATCTATTATGTGTTTTATAAAGGATAGAGAAAAGGTGGCACCTACAAAACATGGAAGACTATTTCACCACAATATAAAAGGAAATTCTGCCATTTGCAGTAAAACGGATGAACCCAGGAGACATAATACTAAGTGGAATAAGCCAGACACAGAAAGGCAAATACTGTATGACCTTGTTTATATGTGGAATCTAAAAAAGTCAAATGCATAGAGACTGAGAATAGAATGGGTTACCAGGGCTAGATATGGGCTATAGAAATGGGGAGATATGCCTATCAACAGATGAGTGGATAAAGAAAACGTGCTATTTATACTCTGTGAAGTATTATTATGTCAGAAAAAAAAGGATAAACTTGAATCATTCATGGGTAAATGGATGCACCTTGAGACCATAACATTAAGTGAAATAAGTCAGACTCACAAGCTTAAACAGTGCGTGGTTGGTCTTACATGAGAAACACAAAATATAAATAAAGAGCAAAATAAAAGATAAAAAGAAGCAGGGAGATCTTTTTCAAATGAGAAGTAAATGTAGAGATAAAGGAATGGAGGAGGGAAAAGGGATTGAAAAACGAATTGAAGAAAAGAAGACAGCTCTTTTGCCAATGGGAAGGGGGCCAGAGGATGGGAGGAGCACAGAGGGAGGATGGGCACAGGATGTAAGAAGAATCAGAATTATGATGTGCTGTGTGTCTGTATGGACAGACTTCCCACAGTGAAACAGGGAGATGCCAGTCCAAGCTTTCAGTTATGAGATGATTCCTTTGTGGGCTCTAATGTACAAAATGGTGATCACAGTTAACAATACTGCATTGTACATTTGAAATGTACTGAGACAACTTATGTGCTCTTACCACACACACACACACACACACACTCACACCTACACACATGTACACAGGAGTGTACACAGAGGGATGTGAAGTGAAGGCTGTATTCATTAGCTTGGCTGTAGCAATTACTTCAGAGTATGTGTGTGTATCAGATCCTCACGTTGTTTTGAATGAATTACTGCAATTGACAAAAGAAGATGCCAGTGTGGTCCGGTAGAGAAGAGATGGAGGGAGGAGCACACTGGGCCTTGGGGGCTCCCAGCGCATGCTAAGCCCAGGAAGCTCTGGGTAGGGACCTGAGGCCCCACCTTCCGATGGCCTGAGAGTCCCTCCAGGACTCCAGCTGCCCGCCCCTTCCCCACAACACCCGTCCTCAAGCTCGCTGCAGGTGTGCCTGGCTAAGGACACAGCATCCTGACATCACATCGCTGAGGAGCTTGTAAACCGCAGAACATTTCTCCCCTGGCACTCAGTGAAGTACAGTATTGAGTGAAATGTGACCATGCCTGCTCGGCCCCAAATACTTCAGGCCCTTAAGAATATTTTCACAAAATTTAATACGGCAACAGAATTCTTCATTGATCAGAGACTGCTGAGGTGCTGTTATGCTCTTACCTCTGTGCACACACTCATCACAAGTTTGACAAATGCCTACTGGGCATCTGAAAGAATGCTGGGTCCTAAGAACAGGAGTGGAGTTAATACTTTCCCTGACTTCCGGACTGTAGATCTGGGCGAATCTAGAGCTTACAGAGCTGTGGATTCCCTTGTACAAAAATGAAAGTCAAACAACCTTGCTGGGCGAACTTGTACTGTACCTGGAGACACGCTGGGGCACGTCCCTGGGGCTTGTTGACGTCCACAGCTACCAGCTGCCAGCCACCTGCTGCATCTTCATGAAACATCTTCAAGACAAACAAGAGGATGAGTCAGAGACATTTCATAAGGAACATCGAGAACTCTAACTTTATGTCTCCAGCCTTCTCCATTTTTTACGTCATGAAAAATTTGCTTTTGGAAGGGTTTATCTTTGGCACATGAATCATTTCAATTATGCTCACTTTAACACTGAAACTTAAGTGAATAATAGTAAGAGTAAGGACTGCATTCATTAAGCACTTGCTATGTATCATGTATTACCTATCTTTCATAGGCTTCACATTTAATTGCTCAGATAGTCTTTTCCTCTAGAGAAATATTCCATAAATGTTTTATCCTCTTTATATTAATTATCATTTATTAGATCCAGGAGAAAAAAGGACTCTAAAGAATCATGTCTGGTGTGTTTTTACTATAGGTAAATATAGGTGAATTTCTACCTTTATGAGGCATGATTATAAAAACTACAGTGAATATTTATATTTAAAAATTATTGCAGTAAAAGACATATTGTCATTAATCCCTCTCAAAATACATCCTCAGGATTTGAACGCATCTATCCCATTGTTCTTGCCACTTTCTGAAGCCACTCTAGAAGTTCAGTTTTGTGCCTTTAGTTGCGTTGTCAGGGCTGCCTTGATGTCCTGATTGGATTCAAAACGTTTACCTTTCAAGGTCATTTTGACTTAGGGGAAGAGCCAGAAGTCACAGTGCCAGATTTGGTGGATAAAATGGATGAAGTCACACCACCATGTTTTTGACTGAAATTGCGGTAAACATTTTGAATCCACTGAGGACATCTAGGTAGCCACAACAAGACACTCATGGAAGAAGGCTTCTGAATTGCTTCAGAAGGTGGCAAGAATGATTAGATAAATGTGTTCCAGGCAAGGGGTGGTATTTTAAAGGGGATTAATAGCAACGTGTTTTTTACTGTAGTAAATATTTTTTTAAACACTCACTGTGTTTTGTGATCACACCTGGTATTTGGTGGGCATTTCTTACTGAACTAACTAAAGAATATTCTCAGGGCAGATATCCAAAGCATAGTGTGGCAGAGGGAAAGAGACAAGTGTTATGTTCATGGTAGGAGACTGCTTAATCGACCAGTTATAACCAGGCTGCAGCTAACCTGCCCAACAGGAATCTCATCTATATGGTTAGGAAGGAAACAAGTAGTTTCTTTTTATTTAGAGGATGCAAATGATAAAATTCAAAGTACTATTACCTTAGTTAAACCTGGAATTCACTAACTTAAATGCCTTGGTGATTTTTACTGCATGTCCCACTAGCTCGAAAGTTATTTACCTGTAAATATTCTACCCAGTTGGAAGACATTTTCTAGTTATAAGTATTTTCCCACTAACATATTTTCTTCCCAGTTCCTTAGGAGATCGAGGGTGTATGTGGAGGTAGGGGGAGAAGGAGTGGGTGAATTATAGTTTTTTATTTTTCTACGTGAGGATCCTAGCTAGGCGAACTCACTGTTTATTCTTGCCCAAGGTCATTGTTTTGCATACGTAAACATTTCCTTTGGTGTCCTTATTGATGTCCTCCTGTTCCTCTGGGCCTGTGCTGCAAAGGATAACTGCTGCTGGACATCTTAGCTGATGTGATGGCCATTCCCTAGGACATATGAGTATCCTTTCAAACTCTGGGCAGTGGAGATGTGGGTCACTTGCAGAAAGTAAAGCGCATCCTCTGCAGAATGAGCAAGGTAGCCAGAGCCAAGTCCCCAAATGGACAGGCCATGTGTGTATCTTTTAGGGGACAAATTAGGTGCAGATTTTACAAAGACCCTTTGACCAAAGATGCCACTGCAAGTCGTTCATCTCATTTGCCCTCTGAGAGACCAGCTGGCCTTGAGAATGGAAGTTCAAAGCGATGCTTGGTGGTAGAACCAAGTGCGTCCTTCACAAAGAGGCCCCCTCTGGGAACACACAGGATGGGAAAGTACACCTGTTAGGTGCCTTTCCAAGTCCCAGTCAGAACCCTGAGACTCTCCCTTTACAGACAAAAGACAACTGTCTCCGCCCCTATCCAGTCTCAGCATGGCACAAAGAGTCCCTGGGGCTGAGATTCACTTTGATTCATCCCAGACTAATTTTCCCTGTTAAATTAAATTTTCTAGCAGACCAAAATGCCATGAATCAATTTAATTGTCAGTAAAAGAGTTCTCTCAAGGTGACTGCTTTGGATAAAATAAAGGAAATGCAAACATGTTCAATTTCCCTTTGGTCCCTGAGTTCTAAAACAACACTTAGACTGGGGTAATGCATCAGGAGAACTTTAAGACGAGCTGGAGAGCTAAGTCAGGATCCTTGTCTTGTCTCTTTGTCTGCTCATTTTATCTTCCAAATGTAGAGAACTTGAGGATATTTATGGGGGCACTAAAGCCCCAAGAACAAAGGCTAATTAGTGTCCTTTTGGGAGCTCATCTTGACCTTGTAGCTGCATTCTGTTTATGGGATGTAAGCAGAAACCCTCTTTCTCCCTATATGTCTTCCTCTTCTTTTTTTTTTTTTTTTTTTTTGGTAGTGGAGATCAAACTCAAGACCTTGTGCTTATGAGGCAGGCACGGTGCCACTGAGCCACATCCCAGCCCCCTATATTTCTTTTTGTTCACTGGAATATAGATGTGAGAGTTAGAGCTACAGCAGCCATCTTAGCCAAGGAGGTAACTTTGGGAATGGGATCTGTGGTGCAGACATTTGGAAGGTGTCCAGCTTAGTGGCAACACAGACCGCCACACCAACCCCAGATGATCTTTTCCAACTTTGCCTGAGAGAGAGAACAGAATTCTGTTTTACCTAAGCTGTTTATTTTGGGAATCTAGTCCCTTGTAGGAGATCGAACTTAACTAGCACAGGAACTGCAGTTTCAGTTAGAATGGTCAATGATTTCTTCTGTTTTAATGGTGTAACTTTTCCCATCCCATCACACAGTCTAACACATTTCCTGATACATACTGGAAAATGTGGATGAGCTGTACAAAGTCTGGAACCCTGCCGGGTGTGGTGGTGCACACCTGTCATCCCAGCACTCAGAAGGCTGAGGCAGGAGGGTCATTGCAAATTGGAGGCCAGCCTAGACTACACAGTGAGTTGAAGGCCAGCCTGAACTTCATAGTGAGATCCTATCTCAAACAAACAAACACAATGACAATAACAACAACAAAAAGCTGAACTCACCCCCCAGAGACAACCATGGCTAACATTTCAGAGTTAAACTTCCAGGTATTTTATACACATATTTAATACACACACGCGCACGCGCATGCACAAACTTGAAATCTTTTTTTCTTCCTTTATTTTGGGGGGTATAATATGTTGTCAGCAGATTTTCATGTCAATAAAGTTTAATCATTATTTTAATTGTTTGCATTCATTTCAATTTCATAATTTATAAGCAATAATTTAGTCAATAGATTTAGAATGTCTTCCTTTTTTTTTTTTTTACAAAGATGCCACAATAAACATCCTCAAATGTAAACCATATTCTTTTTTGTTTTTTGGTGGGGGGGCCGGGGATCGAACTTAGGGCCTTGCTCTTGCAAGGCAGGCAGCAGTACCACTGAACTAAATCCCCGACGCCCTCAAATGTAAATCATTGAATATTGTCCAAATTCTTCTTAGGACAAACTCCTAGATTGGAATCTCTTAACCAGCCAAATAACACACACTCACACACACACACACACACACACACACACACACACACGCATAGGCTTTTGATGTATATTGCCAAACCGTTTTCTAAAAAAGATGTTTCAATTTATGCTAAATAACAATATATGGGAATGTTCCCTCTGCCAACAATAAGAAGTGCTGTCCTTTTAAGAAGAGCGAGTTAACTGGGACCAGAGCACACCCAGCTTGTGTTGAGCCAGTAAGAGGAGGTGATGGCAGGGGAACCCCAGGGCTCCTCGAGCTGAGCAGCAGCCCAGTGTGGAGTCCCAGGACCTCCACTTGCCTGCTATGTGATGCTGGATAAGATGATTAACTTTCCAAATCTTGTCAATTTTTAATGAGCAAAGTGGAGACAATAATGGTACCCATTTCACAATATTATTGTGAAGATTAAACAAGACAGATGGTAAAGTCATTACCCTGTGCTTAATGCCACCCTCAATAGATGTCAGTAAAAAGATGTTATGAATTACCAATGTAAACAGATTCCAGCATGCTCAGTACAATCACTGGGAAACCATGAAGATTTCAGGCTTGAGAATTATCTCAGACTTGCCCACTTTCAACTATTAGAGCTTTTTAATGGGTTACTTGGTTTATAAAGTATGCTTTGGGACTTTTTTTTTCTACAGGCAAAACATCATCATTATTACCAGGTTATCTGTTGGGAGGTGGTGAGAAAAAGAATCTTGATAGCAGGGAAATCACTAGAAGCTGAAATAAAATTACCCCCCCCACACACACATAGTAATGAAGAGAAAATGTAAAACTTATTTTGAAATTCTTATGCTCTTTGAGTTTTTTCAGAATCATTTTTAAAAACAGGCAGTAGCCATTATTACACAAAATATTATGAGGGTGGACACATGGCTTGATTCCATTATTAAATAAAATATTCAATGACAGCCTCACAAAATTTAATTCTCACTTGGGGCTTCCTATGACGGATGCATTGTTCCATGCATTGTTCCTCCTCCACCAAGGAGGTCACTCTTGTATACGCCACTGCGGCCCTTTTCCAAACCTCACTCATTAAACTGCTTTCTCACCTATTTTCATGATGCACTTTCATGAGGAACCAATGGTTTTGGAACACAGTAAATAAATTTTTCCTGAAGTACTGTCTTGAGCATTAAGTTGTATATAGTCTTTTTTGGAGGGGGGGATTCTTTTCATTTTGGACCATGCATCTTTTTAATCCATGCCTTTCTGCCTCTGCATTGAGCACTGTATATTCATAAAAAGGTGGCTGGAGGCACGTTCTAAGAATACTGATGAAATCATCACAGAGGAAGATTTTAAAAGCATCCCTCTTTCCTGTATCACTTCTATCCCCCTCAGTTTTATATTTTAATTGGGAAATATTAATTCAGAAAACAAGAGACCTCAGACAGAGATAATAACAGATCCTGAAGTTGCCACTTTCTTTAAACAAGGAGAACATTTGCCAAACCTCTGATAGTGCCCTAGTGCACCATGAATTATGTTTACAGAAGTTAGGTATGTATTGACTTCCAGGCGCCTGGTTTGTATCTCCTTTCACTGCACACAACAGAAAAGCAGCCTTGAGTGGCCCTGAGGCCGAGCAGTTCTTTCTGTTCTACTCCAGGCAAAGTTGGCTCAACCCTGTCAAGAGCCAGTGCAGGTCAGAAGACCACAGGACTGGCAATGGGAACCAGAAGTGAAGTGTTTAAGCAGCTGGAGTAAGATCTGGACTTCTCCCAGCACTTGGGGACATCCAGACATCCAGTATCGGGACAATACAGTGACATGGGTAGTGCCAGGTGGGCTGAGGGGCCACTGTATTGTGGCAGTGTGGATCTTTTGCCTTTTAACCCAATCCATCATCGAGCTACCTGTCTAAGAATGATGAAGGTACAAAATATCACAAGCCCCTAGAGCTCAGGCAGACTTCTGATTACTAATCTGAAAGTTTCTAGCCCAATTTCCTTTCGTTACTCACTTCCACATTGTATTACAGTCACCATAAGACCTTTGGCATTAATCTTTCTGTAATTTGTTTTATGCTATGACTCAGAGGTATTTGGTAGTGGTCATTCAATTAGAAAAGGGTGCTTTGTTATTTTAAAGAAAAAGTTCTCATTGTTGGTTCCCTTTTGCCTCTAAATGGCACCACCTAAAATATCAAGGTCTTTTTCTTTGTCCTGCTAATGTACACACACACACACACACACACACACACACACACACGGGTGTCAGGAGAAGTCTACAGACTTAAGAGACATAAACAAATCCAACGTGCTCAAGACATCTTTAGCTCTTTGGTGAGAAATCCTCTTAAACAATTGAAAATTTTCCACCTACTAGAGAAAGGCTATGTTGAACTCCATACCTGAAAAGCTGTGTGCTTTACAATTCAGTAACCACCTTTATTTAATTTTATTTTCTTAGAGGCTGTTTTATCAGAATTAGAAATTTGTGATTTAGTATTTTAAAGCACTTTAGGAGAAGTCCTCAGTCATTGAGTGTAGTCAGGTTTTACAAAGGTAGCAGAATCCAGGCAGAAGCTGTCTCACAGAAAAGCATGTGGGATCTCTGGAAGTGGCCAATTATGGGTGGGCGGGGCCTGAGGCCCTGTTGCTAGGCTGCCTAAGTGGTGTTTCATCAAGAGGCTGCAGGTAGGAGCTGGTCGCTTAGCAACCGGGTCCTCAGTCAAAGCATATTTCTTAATGAAGCAGATTACCTCTGCTGAACATCTAGATGCATTCCCTCTGAATTACCGACTTATGCTTCCTGATTAAGTACATCTTTGCATCAAAATAATTTTACACTTTGCATCAAAATAATTTTACACGACTTTGTTGAAAGTCTTTTTACATTTCACTTTCTATCATAACTGCTGACTGATTGGGTGGCACTTCCACACATTACTTTTCCAGCTGTGCTTTCATACATCAATTACCTAATAAATATAATGTGTTTTAAAAGACATTTTAGGCCACCTTTCAGGACCACTGCATGGAGGCTGAGTGCCGAGTCCACAGTCCTATGTTTCATTTAGGTCTCGATGTCTCCAGCATGAAATGTGACCTTCAAGAAGCTGTCACCTCAGAATGGGCTTGGAACTTTACTATTTCTCATATTTTTCTGAAAGGCTTGAGAGAGGAGATAAGAACTAGATTTGGCTGATTCCTTGAAGGCCTTCCTGTAAGATATCTCTGACATAACCTAGATAGCATTTTAAAAAAAAAGCTTTCATAAAAGTTTGAATAATTATCAAAATTGAATAATATCAACACTATTTCATCTGTAACAAACTGACAAGACAGTTCAGACTTCTACAGTATCATAAAAATGCTATAGGATTGTAAGTCTTTTCCTAAATATTCCTATATTTAATAGCATCTGAACATATAATTATTAAGTATTCAGTTTGAAAGTTTTCAAAATAAAATTGGTACTTAGTTTCACAGATACTTTTGTCCCAACAGATTGGTATAATTTCTCCAAACATATATTAAATTTGCTTTAGAATTTAATATTAAAATACTATTTATAAAGCATTATACTGTATCATCTTTTTTGAATTTTTATTTTCTTTTTCATAAAGATCCATAGTAGAAAAAGATATGTATATAAACCCATCCTTCCTTTTCTTAACCACCACAAAAACAAACACACACACAAAAACGAAAACTGAAAACAAAGAGGTGGATCTAAATTATCTGGTTATGTAATTAACTGCTCTTCTGCATTTAGTAAATTCTAGTTCCCCTTTAATCTCTCAGAGGCTTCTGAATACACAGTGATCCGTCAAAAATCAAAGGCATGCACTGGCGGAGAAAGGGTTTTCTCCATAGTTTATTGCACCATGACTGGTTTCTTCTGAATGAAATGTATTTTCCATTCCAAAAATTCTATGATATATATCTATCTATCTATATCTATCTCATAGATATATGTATATCATCTATGATATATATCTATATCCATGATATATATCCATGATATATATGATACATACCACAGGATACACATCATTACCTAGGCTTTCAATTACATAAACACAGAAACTCCACAGTTGCTATATTTGATCTGCAAGCCCACTGAAGACTTGTGATGTCAGAATCAAAACAAAGGCCCACAGTAAATGTGACTGGCAAACTCACTTTTGTACCAAAACCACTCACAGAGTTGTGACTTTCATGCTACACCGAGCATGTTCGATCTGGTTTTTCTGGGCTTGGGCCTTTGTGGCTCCCTACTGTGTCAGACTGTAGACACCCACTGTATCAAGCATCCTCAGGCTCTGTGGCAGTGAGGCTGGATCTCTCCATGTCTGGCTGGTGGTGGCAACATCTCGGTGACTCCTTACCTGTGTGGTGGCTGTGGAAGTTGTGCTGCTTCTTGATCCCCACATTTGTTGGAATTGTACTCTGATTTCTGCAAATGTCTCAATGATGACGGCAATAAACACATTCTGAAAGAAAATTAGAAACCAGCTTTATCAAACACTAAGAATGAGGGAGCAGAAGGCATCCAAAAAGAAACACAAGATCTGCAGAACTAGTACAAAAGGTAGACTTTACTAGTATGATTTTGCCAGTACCTTAACAAGCCAGGCAAGAAAGAAAATGAGAGTGATGAAATAGAAGTAAGAACGCCAACAAGGAAAGCTGTCAATCGCTCTGTACATGAGGAAAACCCAGCCTTCCTGGGAGGAGGCCTCGTAGACGGTGAATATGCTGGTGCCTGTCAACACAGAGGACAACAGACTGGGTTAGGGCTGACTTTTGAAATAAGAAAACATTTTTCAGGGAAACAATCAATAGTTATCCATGCTCATTTGCTCAGTGACAGACACCCTTCTAAAGGGATTAAAATCACCTGCAACATCTTTTTGTTCTTATTCTCGGGATTTTGATAAAATCATTTCTGACTTCAAGCCAATATGATTACGTTATCTCAAGCAATAAAATAATTTTGTTGTGTCTTTTGCAGTTAAATCCATCTAATAATGTGGAGGAGGAAACGAACGTTCAAACCAAGTATTGGTATAATAAAAAAGAATGTGTACCATTTAAGCTTGCCACCTGGGTCTCACCACATTCGGTAGGCTGAAAAGCACCTACCAGTTTTAAACAAAATGAAATAAATCTAAGAATGGGGTTGCACTTAAAGCCTTTTTCTCATCTGACGACTGAAGTATCTCAGGCTTTATATATTAATATAATGGAGTTTATCTTTGGAATCTATCATATTTAATGAACAACAAAATGTAAGGTTGCAAATCATCAAATGGTGTTTTCTCACTGAAAATATTCCTGATATTAGAAAGTTTAAAGCACATAAACAGGCTTTTGAATATTGCTTAAGAGAAACTAAAATGCCATACCGAGAAAAGACATGTTTTATCCTCATAACACTAGTTCGGGTGAAAACTAAAGCACATAAAGGTTAAAATAACCTTTGCAAGGATACACAGTAGTAAGCAGGGGAAGTAGAATTAGCCCTGCCATTCTGGAACTAGGGCTAGATGCCATCTATTTGTGATGATATCGAGCTTTCTGATTTCCATTGTGTACAGATCTACTAGTGTCACGAGGTTTAAATGACTCAATCTCTGCTAAACCAGGGCATCCAGGAGTTCTTAAGGTATTTCAGGTGCTGCTATTATTATGATGATTTATTTGGAAATCTTTTGTTCCATACAATTTCATGAGAAAACATATAAATGAAATATGCTATTGACTGAAAGTTGTTCATAGAATAAAAAGACAAATATTTTACTCACAAATTGATAAATATATGATCTCATTAAATTCTAATGCCATAAATAAGTTACACTATACAAGATAAACTAATGTCCATCCCTATATGTTCTAATAACATGGAAAGGCACAACTTGAATGTACAGATGACCACATTTCCAAGCTAACAAGGAGGGTTCTCCAGTCAGGGGGACCTGAGTGTTGCTGCATGTGTGTGTACAGGTCAGCATCAAGCCATCCCAAAGCATGCGGGGCCACAGGGGAGGTGGCTGCAAATGCAGGCAGTAATAGATAAAGAGGTCCCAAGGAAAAACTCAGCCGGAGGACAGCGTGCCACTATTATGTATTAATGTGTGCTAATAGACTTAGATAGAATATAATTTCCTACAGTACTGGCTTTGTTTTCCACATATTTTTATTTTTACTTGACAAACAGTAATAGTACATATTTATTTGACATTTTCATATGTGTTTGATGAGTGATGATCAGAGCAGAACTTTGAGATCTCTCTCACTTCAGTTATAATTTTTTGTTGAGAGCATTCAAAGCCCTACCTACTCGCTACTTTGAAATAGAGTTGTTTTCAACCATAGTTATCCTAGTGAGCTACAGAGCACTGACAGTTTGTTCCTATCCAATTGCACCCCTATACTGTCAGCCATCCTACAGCCATCCTACTGCCACTTTCCTCCCCAGCATCCTTCCCAAGCTATTCTGTTCTCTAGATCTTAGACAGCAACATTTTAGCTTCTGTGAGTCCGAGCTTGAGGTATATAGAGCCTGTCCATTTAAGAATTCTATTCTGTACACTGGTAAGTCATTTTCATAACAGCTTATATTTGTAAGGCATTTAAATTTTTTTAAAATTTTTATTAGCATGTTTGCAGTACATAATAATTACATTTATTGTAACACACCTCAATTCTTTATACCCTCTTCCCCTCCAATCCCTTTCAAAAATTTTTTTTGCTGTGATCAGATTCATTTATTTTATGCCCTTATCAAGTTAATTATCACAAGTACAGATGAACAGACAGACTGAAAAACAGAAGACAAGTCCAAGGTTCTTTTACTGATTTAGCAGCTCGGGAATCCTCTGTGCAGTTGGGTAGGAGGTGAGCAAAAGGTTACATATCAGCCTCACAAGTCGCAGCAAAGGAAAGGAAGAGCATTGGTTAACAAAGATGCCCAACAGGGGGCTGGGGATTTAGCTCAGTGGTTTTGCTGCCTGCTGCGCAAGCAAAAGGACCGGAGTTCGATTCCCGGTACCAAAAAAACCCCCCAAAAAACAGGTGCCCAACGTGGGAAGCCACAGAATCTGAAATGGAGCCCATGAATGAGTTCACACATCTTATTTATTATTCTTTCTTTTTGCCATGTTTTTCATATTTTCTATGGCTCGAGAACAGGGCTTTAATGGAGTTCATTCTTTTCTAAGGCATGATGGCTAAGTTTAAAGCATGGAAGAACAGCAAATACAAACCATAAGAGGCCCACTGAAAACAAATGACTGTTTCCATTAATGCTTTAGATATACTGAAAAATGGGCCACATTTTTGCTTTTATGAACTGAATATGAAGGGTAATTTTAACATAAAACAAATAATGTATGCGCCTTATTTTCCTCTAGTTATTGAATGAATACAGAACAGTGGCTACAGAAATCCATTATAAATCACCATTAAAGTTTAATAGCTTGACCAATTTACTGTCAATGTAATATTAAATCTGAGGGAAACATGGAAAATTATTTTCCTTCTTCCTGACCAGATCTTTACTACATCTACAGAGAAGCTGTTATTTAGAATTAAGCAAAAAATTGCACATGCAATATGTAACCTTGAAGCTTTTCCTCCATTTTTCCTAATTCAACAAAGAGGAGAAGGGAAAGAAACAGGAACCCACAGTGCAGTTCAAAGAGCTGGGTTTGCTGCTAGCAAGAAACGAGGAATTTGTAACACTATACCCCAAAACACTGCAGGAGATGTGGACTACTGGAGAAATGCTTCCCGTCCGTGTGAACTGTACTAGCAAAAAAGGCTTTGAAGAAGTCGCTGTCGGGTACAAGGGCCAAAGCAGTGGGATACCAGTCCTTCCCCACCACTTTTCTGCCACCAGCTTTGCAAGACACAGGAAAAGAAAAGCAGAGATTTTCCAATGTCTGACCAATATTCAGATGGACAGAAATCAAATATGTGGTCCTCTCATTTTCTGCAGTACATGACAGCCCTGAGAAAGAAACCCTCTGTCCAGTGATGTTCGCATAAATCCTCGTCAGTGTCCAGCAGGGCTCACACCCTCTGCCCTCGGGCCACATAAGGTGCCAGTCCCAGCCCTTGCGGACAGCCTTGTGTTCACTTGTACCAAGGCACTCATTGCACTGGGTTCCATCACCTCACTAGTGTGAGTCTTCCAGAGTTAAGACGTTATCCTTCACATCTGCACCAGGCTCTGAGAAACCCCCAACATCGATAAATCAAACAATGATCACACAGTCACACAGTCTGAAGACACGCGAAGGCATTTTTCTAATACATTTTACAGTTCATTACCTTTATGTCACCAATTTTCAAAAACCACTTAAAATACATGCACACATATGTACAAACTCAAAAGCCGATGCTATTCCTGTAGTGTTGTCCAGTGTGGAAAATGCCTAGAAAACATATTGATACACAGAAATTTTTTTCTAGAGAGTAGTTTTGGTCAATGTAAATGGAATTTCCAATAGAATTCCTAACAGAAGCAGAAGACTCCTTTTAGGACCATCCATCCATCCTTTCTTTCAGTGTTTGGGCTACAATTTCTAGCCAAAATCCCACATTCTGTTAAGTGAATAATAACTGTACAATGACACCTGGGGATATAATTCATTTGCTTATTACAGAACAGTAAGACCTGTTCCGAAAATACTCTGGCGGCTCCTGGAATAGCAGTGCTTTCCCGGACCTCAAGGTCTCCAGATGCAAATTAAAATCATGGAAGAGCAAACTCACAATAAGGACACACAGCTCCTCAGGCCTCCTAATGTCACTCGTTCTCTTTGACCTCTTCCACTGGAAGCTTGAGTTCATTATTTAGGAAGAATCGCAATCTACACATAGAAGATAAACACTAATCTTGAAACTTGCTATAGGCTGCCTACCTTGAGATACAGTAGAGGAATTTTTTATAGCTTGAACAAAACCATATTCCCATCTTTTTCTTATTATCTGTAGGATTACATTACCACTGTACCATCTTCTGCTGGTTTTCATGAAAACGGAGACATCGCACTTGTTTCTCCTAGTCATAGGTTACATAACCACATTAAGTCATCCCACTCTCAAATGACAGGCCACAGAATTGCAGTGATAATTACTCGAAACTAAAAGCTATGATTCACCACTAAGCCTCTCTCAAAACAGGACGTATCTGTGTTCTATTCAAATGGTGACCACTATGGTTGGGATGTGGTTGGTCCCGTAATGTGGCCATATTAAGAAGTGGTAGCACTTCTAAGAGTGAGTCTTCCTGCAAGGTAATTAGGGCCTTGGGCTCTAAAAGGGGATTAGGGTAGTTCTTGTGGGACCTCTCTTAGTTCCAAGAGAGTGGGTTGACCTCTCTCTCAGTGAGCCTGACCTCTGAGTTGCTCTGTCTTCTTTCTTGCCTTGTGATCTCTCCCTCCTGCCCACACTCTCTCCGTTATGTTGTCTGCCATACTGTGATCCAGTTAAGGGGGGACCAGAGGTCAAAAGATGAGTCTGTCCCATTCTCGATTTTCAGCTTTCAAAACTGTAAGGTAAATACATTTTTTTCTTTATAAGTACCCAGCATCAGGTATTTTGTTATAAGAGGAGAAAATAGACAAATGAAAAGGTAAAATTTGATTTATGGTGAAGAAATTTGAGAATGTGTAATTGGTGATATAGGCTTGATACTGTTGAAAAATATGTGTGCAAGGATTTGCAATGAATAATTAATTACCTTCATCCCCACACTCAGAATTCCTAATAGAACCAGAGGGCCTCATTTCAGGACCAAACATTCCTCTTTCAGTGTTTGGATCCTCAGGGCAACATCCTTGAATTACTATAATCCCTCCAGTGGTGTGGGCCATGGCACCTCCTAGGTAGCCCTCTTCCTAGTAAAGCAAGTTTCCATTTCAGTGGATGCAGACCAGCCCTTGGCTCCTTTAGAATTTGCTCTCAGCTTTGGGAGACAGACCAGCTGTAAGAGTCTGGAGAATGAGTGCTCCCAGCACCATCAATCAAATCATTCTTCATTTTACCCAGGTCACCCTGCCTAGATACTTGGTTTCTTGTGTGGTTCTTCAAATATGATTCATGAAATTGACCTGCTCATCTGGCTTCGTTTCCCATGTGGGAACAGAATATTGTCTGGGTATGGGGACAGGTAATGGTAACATTCTTGTTACTCAAGAGCACAGGTTCCTTACAAATTTTTCTAAATTTTTCTATTTCTCCAGTGGAGTCTGATCATACTCACTCTTTGTAGAGATAAACTGATTGCCTTTGCCTCATCCAAACTTCAGTTTGAACATCTCCCTCAGTTGGAAAGGGGGAAAGACTTTGTATATTCCTTTACTACCACATATGAATGGTGATGTATCAGGGTTTCAAGGAACTGCTTTTACAGTGCAGAGTAAGTTGTAGAAATATACAATCCCAATCCTAAATTCCAAACAGGTGCTCATTTTCTCAACTCCAGATGCAGTGACCAAAGTATTTGATCCTGGAAAGTAGTCAAATAGGAGAACATACGGGAAGAACTTGATTTTTTGCATAGCTCTTTTAGTAGAAATGCAGCTCATCCAATATAAAATGAGCTGTGCTTCATTTAGTTTTCATTTGTTTTGTTATGTTTATATGTATAAAACCTGTGTATCCTCCGACTAAATTCTAAGTTTAAACCCTAGAACTGATCCACACAGCAATATTCTTATTAAATGGAAGGACCAATAGAAAAAAATAACAGCTTTGAATAGCTTAGAGGGGAATTCACTGCAGCTACTCAAAAAGCAAGTTGTACTGTCAGTTTGAATTGAAGTCAAATTAACTGTTATATAAACGTGAAAGTGTCAAGGGGAAGAACTACCACTGGCTTATTCAGCTGATACTCTAACCAGAGGTTCTTCAACTTTGGTAAGAGGGGCATTTGGGATGGGTGGTGCTGGTTTTGTAGACCTGCCATGTGCATTGCGGGTTGTATGCATGGTAGCTTCACTGACCTCTGCCCACTAGGGCCCAACAGCACCCCAATTCCAAGTATTTATATAAGTCAATGGCTTCAACAACATATGTTAGAAGAAAAAGCTTTCTTTTAACATTTCTGCAATTAATTAGGATGGCTGTTCACATACATATTCCTGGAAGAAGATATCTTCATACATAGAAGTAGACTTTAGAAATAACATTAATGAAGGGGATTGGAGGTGTAGCTCAGTGGGTGAACCATTGCTTAGCATGTGTGAGGTCCTGGGTTTGATCCACACGATTGGCCAAAAAAGAAATGCATTAAATAAATTTTGAGGACAAAATTTACATATTTTGAATGAAATAAGTAGCACAAAATTTTCCCAAAATATACTACTTTCAGAATGATTCCAAGCCAAATCACAAACATAAGGTGTTTTGCAATTGTTCCAGGTTTTGCTTATGAATCACAGTGAGACATTCAATGTACTCATGGGTGAACACAGAAAAGAGACTAATTCTTAATCCATGATCTTGGGATCTCATTCTTTCTGAACCATAAATGGGTCATAACACACTGGTGCAGGAACAACAATGGAATCTAAGCAGCAACAAGCTGGTGTACAGCGAGATGCACATTCCTTTGTTTAATTACAACTTGTAGCTGAGGCCATGTGTTGGTGACACATTTTATATTGAAATTTGTTTTTCTTTTGGTGAACTCTTCATTTCTCTTACTCTCTGATATATTTCTTTTACAGATCCCAGCCACATGGTGAAAAAATATTTCAGCTAATGGTCAGGAGAGTCACTTTCTCCAATGTTTTTTCCCTCCAAATTGGCCTCGCACAGTTCAACATTTACTTCATATAAACTCATAAAATCCTCAAGTTGGATGGGTAATAATAGTGCATTTTACCCAATTGTAGTAAGTAAATCTATTTGTCACAAGACAATTTTTTAAAAAGTGAGAGATCCTTAAGGTGAACATCTGGATTGAGCAACATAAGCCTTTGTTACGAAAGCTCAATGTACTCTCTTCTGAGAAATGAGAATGTCATTGACCAACACTTGCAAGAAAGGCTCATCTTTATTTTCAGAGATTCACTGAACAAACCACCTAGATTTAAATTGCTTGGGATAATATCACCTTTCAGATTATTCTAATAAATAATTTATCCTAACAAAAAAACTTCATGAACAATGTTTTCTATCTCTTGAAATTACTTTCAGTTTTACTGAAATATATTCTAAAAATGATTCACTCATGTATTTTTCTGATGATTAGCCTTATGATAGACTGTGATATACCCTTATCATTGCAATCATCTCTAACACAATTTGCCCACAACTAACAAGCTACACACCTTCAGCCTGAAAACAGCCATTAGGCTAATGAAGTAATAAAACAAAATAAAGTAAAACAAGACAACATTTTCAATTTCTATTCTAGAACATGGAACAAGTATAAATGGACTTATTTCACTCTAAACTCTTTCAAACATATTTAAACCTCATGTTTCTGAGCTATGCTTTAATTTAGATTTCTATTTGTTTTTTATAGTTCAGCATTTTGCCTCACTGGTGAAATTATTAAATCTTAACCATTAAACCTCACTGACTACAGTACTAAAATTTTGCAATAGACCAATGATCACATAGAAAAAGCATATGTATTCCCAACAGCAAGGTAGTAGGGTTCTTTTTTCACCACAGCCTCTCCCTCATTTGTTATTGATTTCTTGATGATTGACATCTTTCTGGAGTAAGCTGAAATCTCAGTGTTGTTTTAATTTGCAATTCTGTAATAGCTAGCAAAGTAGAACATTTTTTCACGTATTTATTGGCCATTGAGATAAATATTTTGCAAATGGGAAAAAGACCAAGAGATGGGAGGGGCATAAAAAGATTTAAGATGTGTCATGTACATACGCCAACTACCTACAATGACTGTAATCATGACTTGTCATAACATGAATTTTTAAAAAGATGAAAATGTAGGAAGGGGATCTAGAGACAGAGAAAGGGAAGAGCAAAAAAAAGAGTCAAAATATGTTAAGTACATATGCTACTCTTTAGATGAATGAAAACTTTATGTACTGTAAACACTTACTAATAAAAATTAAAAGAAAAAACATATATATATAAATGCTTGCATATATTTTCTATGTTAAACTTTTTAAATAAGTAATAGATATTTTTAGTTGACATATATTCATGAAAACTTGGTAAATTTCTAACCATCCCAGTTGTGAATAGAAAATACTTCTAGAGGGCCAGGGATTTAGCTCAGTGGTTCCACCACCTGCCTTGAAAGCACAAGTCCCTGAGTTCGATTCCTGGTACCAAAAAAAAAACAAACCAAAAATGAAAATACTTCCAGAAAAGGAGAGGTGAAATCCGTAACCACATCATTCAGAAATGGAAAGGAAGTGTTGACAAGGCTGGAGGCTGACCGTGGTGAAGAAGCTGAGGTATGAAAGCAGGACCCTGAACCCACATGCCAAGCAAAACACTCCCTGCCTTCGGCTGCTGGCCAATGTCCAGGTTGACCAAGAGTCAAGGTAGCAAAGAAGTCATGCCACATAGCTCTCTGTCGTTAAGATACCTGTCTGCCTTTTCAAGAGTAATGATTTCAGATTTTGGAAATTTATTTTCTCTTAATTGACTTAGCCACAGTTAACTGTCAGTTGCCTCCCCAAACATGCAAATTAAGTGTCCACTACTCCTTATCTACAGGACATGGGATCAGCCTGGTCACCATTTTGACCTCAGCTTTTTGTGGATCTACTAGGGCAATGATGTAAGCACTAAAGCATGAAATGAATGTTAATTAGAAGCTTTTAACCTTTGTCAAAAAGCAAGCAAAATATTTCCTAGTAGAGATATGGTTTCTTTTAGAATATTTTAGTTTTGTCACCTAGTTTTGAAAGATTTATTCAGAGTTACAATCAGAGGAAATCAAGCCAAAGGGCTAGAACTTTGTATAATTTTTAAGGAGTTTTATTTTACTTAATTTATTATTATTTTTTTTGGTACCAGAGATCGAACTCGGGTCCTTGCGCTTGTGCAGCAGGCAGCAAAACCACTGAGCTAAATCCCCGGCTTTAAGGAGTTTTAATAGTTATGACATAAGAATCTCAAAAATCCAAAAATTAGAACGAAGTGTTTGGGAAAAAGGTCTAAGACACTTTTCATCCCATTTGGTGACACAGTTCATGTTTCTGCATTATCATACATAAGCAGTGATAACTCTTGCCACAACAGGAAGCGTTCACTGATTACTTGATAGTAGGGATTGGAGTCTAGGGGCACTCTACCAGGGAGTTACATCCTCAGCCCTTTTTATTTTATGCATTTTAAGAGGTACAGCTGGCCTCTAATGGGTGATTCTCCAGCCTTAGCCTCCAGAGTAGCTGGGATTAGAGGTGTACATCACCATACCCAGCTACTGTTTATTTTTAATAGAAAAGCCCACTGAACTAGTAAATAAGTAGAGGATGAAATACCAACCGAGACTGGAAATAAATAGTTGAAATGTGTTCATTTAGAAATATTAAAATCTGAGTCAGATCTAAGTGGGAAGGGAGGAACGGTACTTGCGTGATGTGAGCCAAAAGTAATTTTCAATAAATATACGAAATGTAAACAACATGTGGATTTTAACTAAAAGAGTTTTAATTTGTGTTACGATAAATATCAAATTTCCATCATGTACAGTGAAAGACTGAATTGTATCAATTTAGAAATTATCAAAATTCCCAAGGATTTAGCTCAGTGGCTTCGCCTCCTGCTTCACAAGCGGGAGGTCCTGAGTTCCATCCCCGGTACCAAAAAAAAGAAATTATCAAAATAGAAAATTTAAAACAAAGATATATTCAAATATCATTAATGGTAATACTATAGTTTAATTACTATGACTAAATATGGAATATTAATTGCTATAAATTAAAAACCAGATATGGGGAAATTTTTTCTCACATTCTTTTGCCCATTATTTTCCTATGATTTCTAAAGCCTAGAAATACACTTAAAGACAAGATTTTTCAAGTGGTTTAAAATGCATATTATGTTTTTGGTGCTGATGATCAAATCCACAGCCTTACACAGGCTAGGCAAGGGCTCTGTCATTGAATTACATCCCTTGCCCTTTTTAAAAATTATTTTTTATTTTGAGACAGAGACTCACTAAGTAAGGGAATTGTCTAGCCTGGAATTAAGCTTGAGCTACTCTGGCCTTAGCCTCCCAGAGTGCTGGGACTACAGGGATGCAGCACCATGCCTATAGAGGCACCTAGAAAAGGAGAACTGTAACACTGCTGATAGGTGACTCATTTATCCATATGTATCAATAGCTGTAATTACATATTATTGCTATGATTATTATGAGCAAATAATTATCTATTATATCTGTTTAGAATAAGAAAACCAAATGTTTTTATTTTGTTATCATTTATTCATTTTCCAATACTCTCCTTTACATATATCTGAGCTATTAGCTACATACTTTTCCCTCTCCAGAGAAATTTTATCATTTTTTTTTTTTTTTTTTTTTTCGGTACTGGGGATTGAACTAATTTTATCATTTCTGAGTTTTTACTTGTATGAGAAAGTTCTTTTTTTTTTTTCATTTTTGAGAGAAAATATCTCTGGAAACAAATATATAGTTTGTTTTTTACTCTTTCAATACTTGAAATGTTTACCTTCACCCTATTTTTGTTTACATGAGTTTTGAAGACAAGTCTATCATAATTCTTACCCTCATTCTCCATTGGTATTTTTTCTTTGGCTTCTTTTAAGATTTTTCTCTTTGATTTTGTGTAATGGGAATACATGTTGAGGTATAGCTATTTTGAGGCTTATCCTGTTTGGTGTTTGTGGTGGATTAACTAATGGTGAATTTAAGTGGGAACACCTAGCTAAACTGAGTCAGTGTGGCTCTGGGCATGGAAGATCCACCTGAGGATTGTTGCCAAGGGCATAAAAGGAGAACTGGAAGATTGCATGCTGCTGATTTCCCAGTAGAAGCTTTGTTGTGGCTGGTTTTCCTAATACGAACTTGACTGTTCTGTCATTGGAGAAGCTTGGGTCCTCACTGTTGCCAAGAATGGCTACTGTTCTCTTTGGAGAGCTCTGGTCTCCCCCTTTGAGTGTAGCTTCCTGGCTCCAGTGCAGATCCCTCAGCTATCTGGCACAGATCCTTCACCCTGTGGAGCAGACTTTCTAGCTTCCACCACTAGCCCTTGGGCCTTTCCTGTGCAGATCATTGATAAGGACTTGTATGAGACATTGCCATGGGCTCTAGGCCTCTGGCTGGACTCATGCGGAACACCGCCATGGGATCCAGGCCCTTGGCTGGATTCTTTGGGTCTCTATAAAATTATGTGTCCTGTATTAAATCTATTCCCTTGCAAACCCTGACTACAATGGTGTTCTTTGGGCCTCCTGAATCTGTTTTTGTGTCCTCATTAATTTTGGAAAATTTGTTGCCATTATTAGTTTTAATGTTTTTCTCAGATTCTTTCTTCCTCCTCCCATGTCTCCATTATGCAAATACTAGATGTTGTATAATTGTTCTATACTTTTTGACATTTTGTTTTCAGTCTTTTTTTTCATTCTTTGTACTTAAGTCTGAAATTTCCACTGACACAGAACCAAGCTCAGTGAGTCTTTTCTCAGCCACATCTAGCCTCTAGCTTACTGAAGTTCACTGAAGGCATTCTTTATTTCTGTTCCTGTGTTTTTTATTTTTAGTATTTTCTTTTGATTCACTTGTTGAGTTTTTTTTCCTCTCTCTTTCATTACCCATGTGTTCTTCAACGATGTCCCCTTTTCTCACTAGAATTGCTAGCTTATTAGTCAATTACTTTAACTTTCAAAATAATTCCAGATTATTGGGTAAGTATAAAATCTTTGTGGTATCTAAGTCTGGTTCTGATGCTGGCTTTGTCACTTTGCTATCTCTTCCATGATTTTGTCTTTTACCATGACTTGTACTTTTGTGTTGGGAGCCAGATATGATTTATTGGTTAACCAGTAACCGAGATAAGAAGGAATTTACTGAGTCTTTATGTTTATTTTCCTTAGGAGTTGGACTGTGTTTAATGTGCTGTATCTGTTGGTGTCATTGGCTTGCATTTCCTTCAGCTTCCTTGTTTCTGTCTCCCCTGTTGTTGTAAGTTTTCCTAAAATGCCTTCTGAAAATTAAACAACAAAAACCAATACAAAGAATGAATGAATCAAGAGTTGGTTCTTTGAAAGGTTAAGAAGAGGACCCAGGGATGGAGGGAAGAGGGGAGTGAAAGAGGAAGTAAAGAGGATCAAGATGTGATATGTGTATGTACTGATTTCCCCCATGATGAATGTACTTACTATGTGTCACAAACTTGTACTAATAAAGAATTGAGAATAAATAGAATCTGCATCTTCAAGGTTTCTCAGATTATGCTGGAGCCCTGTGTATACAATAGAAGTTATTGGGGAGAAGAAGCCTTCTATCATCCCAGATTAAATGTCAGTTTTTTCAGTTAGCTTGAGTTCCTGACCTGGGACCTACAGAAGATTTTCTTAGCCTTTCCCTCTCAGCATATGAGATAATGGAAGGCTAGTGGGGGATTCACTTATCCAACAGTCCTTTAGTTCAGGTATGACTCTGGGGAAGTGGATTTCCCTTTGGTTTTTTTTGGTACCAGGGATCAAACTCGGGACCTCATGCTTAAGAGGCAGGCGGTAGAATCACTGAGCTAAATCCCCAGCAGAAGTGGATTTCTTAAAGCCATCACTTTTGTAGAACCAAAGAGCTCTGGGACTAGTTCAGAATAATTAATTTTCCTCTCCCCCTGTAGCAAGTATGTGGAAGTTCTGATCTGAACTTCACCACGAGAACCTGGGAATGTTCTAGGAGATAAAACTCATAAAAGCAGGAGTAATACCCCCAAGATTGTGAGAATTTTTAAACTTTGAGGCCACATTATGCTACCAAGAATGACTCCATATCAGTTTATGTATTTCTGGATGCACTGGCTTCTGTTTCCCCTAAGCTGTCATTCTCTGTATTCACCTGTCTCCAAATTTTAAGACAGCGGTTTTCCCTGTGATCCCAATTCTCTATTGGATCTAAGAAACACTGCTGACTATCAGAGTTGTTGAATTTCAGAGTGTTTAATATTTTTCTTGTTGTGAGGGTAGAAGTGATGACTTCTAAGTTCTTCACAAGTCAAAGCAGAAACCAGAAGTCAAAATAACTTTTTTGGTTTTTGATACAGATCAGAAATAGCACAGTTAAATGAAGACATTTGATTAAAATGAGAGTTAAGTTAATGAGTGTGAAGGCATGGTTCTCTGCACACAGTCTCATCTGCTTGACCACAATTTGGCTTATGTGCTCATAGCAGCATAGGGCTGAAGATGCCAGGTTAGCAGAGAGTAAAGTTGAATTGTGATGAGGCTGAGTCTCCTGGCTGACCCCAAATCATGGTGTCAGAATCTTTAACATTCCACTTGTGATTTTCCCCTGCTAATAACTTTTTCTCCTGATATCTCAATATGGCCTTTCTGCTTGATTTTAAGAAGCTATAAGGCAATATAAAAAGGGGGATAATAGAGTAGTGAAGGAGGGAGACAAATCCTGTCATTCGTGGAACATGGTTCAAGTAGCCATTATATAATAACACAACAGACTTAATCAAAGCCAGAGGGCTTCAGGCAGCTGTGATCTGGCCTGCTTATGCCTGGAAGTCTTTCTGTGTGCTCATTAGGCACATTGGCAAGACAGCTGCACAAAGCTGGAGATCATTTGGCCAGCCATCCTACCTTTTGAGCAACTATCTGGGCTAATGACAACAAGAGAGCAATCAGACATTTGCACTGTGGCTGATGGAGTGACATTAGCTTTTTATAACTGATCAGGACTATAGAAAATCACTCCTGGGAATGTTAGCTGAAGTCCAACACAGAGAAATACATCCAGTATGTGAAGCAATTACTTAACGTTTTAATAATCTTTTCTTTATTTTGTGATTCAGCTAGTACGACTAACTCATTATAGTTTGTCATCAAGCAATGTAGGCTATTCATGAGTTTTTCTGGTGTACATATTTTTTGTACAAATTACTTTTAAGCCAATTGTTTGAGCTTTAATAGCTACTGTTTAAAAATGTAAGGAAAATATAAGGAAAAAGATATAACTACTGTTTAAAAATATAAGGAAACACCTAAATGATTTTTGGTGAACAAATTATTATTACTGTTGTTTTCGGACATAGCTCAGAATTATACTACTGACAAAGGAGTTTTATGAACACCCATAAAAATTCAGTTAGTAGAATTAGCAATGAGAGAGCAGGTTAGAGGTTGCCTCTGTTTTGAGGAATAAGGAGGTGGCTTTGAAAGTTTATTTACATTTTCACTTGGTCAATCTTGTCACTCTCGGCCTTCCTGTCAAGGTGAATACTTACAGACTGGGAATAAGTACCTAAGATGATGGTTCTATTTTATAATTCTTTTAAGCCAGATTACATTTGCTACTGTCTTTATGGACATAGGTCAATTATCCAGCAGAAAATATTGAAGTTTAAAAGGGCACATGAACATTTTATCATCTGTGTAAACATTAGTGAGGAGGCTGTTTCATGTGGCCCATTTAATTGTTTCAGTCTTTTAACCCTTATTTTTGACCTAGAATTCATGATTACCTCTTCTGTTAAAGAGATAGCAACTGTTATGGTTTATATTTCGAACTTCCCCAAAAGGCTAATGTGTTCAGAGGCTGGGCATTTGGAAGATGACCGGATCATAGGGACCTTACTCATCACTGGATTAATCCACGGAAGAATCTGTAGCTAAATGTGCTGTTAGGAGGTGGGGTCTGGTCAGAAGATGTGGGTCACTGGACCATGACCTGGAGGGGTGTATCTGCCTCCCTGGCTTTTCTCTGCTTTCCGGCCACCATGACATGGGCAGTTTTCCTCCTCCAGAACCTTTCAGCATATCCTCCCTGCTTTGGAGCCAGCTGAATATAGACCGAATGGTATAAAAAGTGTGAGCCAAAGTAAACTACTCCTCCTTTAAGTTGTGGGTTTTGGGTACTGCGTACAGCAGCCAGAAGGTGACTAAGACAGCAATGAAAACACTGATCTTCAGGGTTTAATCTTCATAACAAACTCATGTCTAGTAAATTTTCTTTTTCCCCAAAGCTTTCATTTTAAAGATGCTCTGATCCTCTACAATGTAGGACATACATTACATAACTTTTTTTTCAGTAAAATGTAGCATTTGAAAAAGTTGCCCACATTTTAAAGTTTATTTCTTTCTCTCCCTTTGTAGATTGCAAAGTCCACAAGACAAGCCAGTTTTTTTTTTTCCTTTGCTCACCATCATGCTCTGTGTACCTGGTATATAAACAAAAGTATGCTAACTTTGAAGTTAAGTAAGCAACTGAAATTAAACAGCAAAGAATAGGTTAGGGAGAGGGTTGCTATTCAAAAAGAAAACACATAGGGAAGGGTATTTTGGAGAACAAGGAGAGTAGCTATTATAGAGGTAAAAAAACTCTGAAAGCTGGTCAGTCTGCTCATCTGCCATCTTGAAGGGGCTCCAACAGGGGCACCAATTAGTGACTGTCACACTAATTGCTGTGAAGAGATGGCTTCCAAGGCCAACTGGTGGCCCACACCTGCTGCCAGTGCTCCTGATGCCTGTGGCAGCAGACCTGCTCTGCTGCTGCCTGAGTATGGACCATGGCCCTCACCTTGGACATTTGTCTCCTGGCTTCCAGCACAGACCCTACCAGCCAGATTTGGTCACCCCTGCCATGCCCCAACGCCCTCCTCCTGAAATCCCAATGGTAGTTGCATGGCCCTCCTTCTCTCCAGACATAGGGTTTACATTGTCTTTGCAGACTCTTTTGTTATCTCATGCGACCTCTCTTCCAGCCTCTGCCTTTCTCTTGTCTTTTTCCTGGGGGATCCAGTATGCTGGCCCTCATGCTGGCTTGAATGGCTTCAGTATCTATCTGCCATTCATTCACAGGTGGTGGGAAACCATCAAACACCACCTCTGCATCCCAAACATTATATTGCTGTATTAAAGTGGCTGAGACTTGTAACACATTCATGCAAGCCAGGCTTTGTTCATTTCATTCTCACAGCCACTTTAGTATAACTAATCCTACTAATCCTATTTTATAAACAAACCTACTTTGAGGCACCTTAAGTCTTTTGCCAAGATCACCTGGCTAGGTAAGTGGCACTTCGGAATGAACTCCATCCCAGGACTCACACCATGACCTCCTATTTCTGTTAGATTTTCCTTGTGTGTGGGAAACATGGTGCTGTTCTCAAGTGCATTTTATAGCCTCTGAGAACCCAGGCTCCTCTTTCTAGTTTCTGAAATGAAGGGTGGAGCTCTGAAGAGGAGCAGTCAGTCCTGGAAGAGCCAAGTGTAGGGGAGATGTATTGGTCAGTGCTCATTAGAAAAACAGATTTAATGTAAGATATTTCTGAAGGGTCAGTGTTGGAAGCCAGGAGATGAATATTCAAGGTGAAGGCAAAGATTGGAGCTTCTCCAAAGAAACAGAAGTGAGTCTTTCTGCTTCTTTCTCCTTTTTATTCCATTCAGGCTACAAGCCTATTGGTTGGTACCACTCACACCCAGAATGGATCTTCCATCTTTGATGAATCCATTCAATTCACACCCAGAACTACACTAAGCCAATCAGTTGGGTGTTTCTCACTCAAGCTGACACAACAGTTAACTATCACAGTGGGCTTGGAGTTTCTGCTATTGGTAAACATTAGCCATAGCTAAAAGATGGTAGCAGCTTGTTTTGGGCCATCATTACCATGAAATTCATAATCAGAGCCAGGTCTCAGTTCTCTTCCTGTTCCATTGAAAGATCCTTGAGTGTTAGGTCCTCTTTGCACCCATGCCTCAGGATAGCAGAGCAGTGGTAGTCTAAGGTGTCATGAGACCTCCAACCCAGAGAAACTTCAAATGCTGGCAATCAATCCAAAGGAATAATGACATTGAGTTTCCTAGGACTTTCCCAGATTACGCCTATGGAGAGAGCCATCCTATCACACGCTAGGTCCTTTCTGGCTGTATTTCTGCATCAACACCTGGTAAGGTCAGTCTTCTCACTCTTGAATGTGAGGGCACTGTGGCTTCATGAAGCTGAGACATGTCCCCAAGTTAACAAGGAGTGCGAGCCTGGAGCAGCATCAGGATAGACATGTGCTTTCCCGGCAGACATGTTCTTTCCACTCTGCTATGGATGCCTGAGCCTCCTGAACTTTCCCTGGCTAGGTTTTGAGGAATCGGAACAAATTCCTGTCTGATATACTTTGTGAAAGGAAAACTTTGCTTTTCAAGTTAAACAGACTCACTCAAGGAGAGGAAAGGGAGGGGAGGAGAAAACTCCTTTCTGTTTTTTGAATTAGCAATAGTTCTTTTGTGTTTTTGCCGGGGAAAGGAGGGAGTGTTTATCTGCTTTCTTTCCTTTCCTCTATATTCCTCAGATTATTGTCTAACAAGAGTGAGATACAGATGATTTTAGATATTCTCAGAATTTTCACAAAAACTCCAGATTTAAAACTTAAAACACAGCAAGATTTTAGTCATTCTCACTAATCTATTAGGTAAATCCAAACAACGAAAAATTTTAAACATGACTCTTGTTAAGCTTTGGAATATACCTTTTGGTAATTCAGTAATCCTAACTGAAATTCTAGAGATTGTGTTTCTTTTTTTAAAATATATATATTTATTGGTACATTTTAGGTATAAAATACGTTTACATTTATCATTGGGTGTTTGTACCAGAACATGATGCATCTTAGTTTTTATTTTTTCTCCCATTACCTGTGCACCCTTCACCCCCTCCACCTTCCCTATCTACACAGAGTTTGATGCCATTTTTTTTCTCATAATTTTTTTCTTTCCCTTCTTCCCTTTCCCCTTTCCCTTCCACCATCCCCAAACCCTTAGACCTTTACTTATTTCAAATTATCAATTATTTGTTTTAATCATTTTCATCCTTATTTACACTTTCAATTTCTCACACTAGAGAAACTATTCGGTATTTATACACGTGTGTCCTATTTATTTCACTTAAGAGTATCACCTCAATGTGCATCCATTTAGCTATAAATGTCTCTAGTTTCTTGTTCTTTATGGCTGAGTAGTACTCCATTCTATTAAAAAACCACATCTTCTTTATCCAGTTTCCAGTCGATGGGCACTTGGGCTGTTTCCAAACTTTAGCTATTATAAACTGTGCCGCTATAAACACAGGTGCATATATATTGGCTAGCGATTGTGTTTCATGATGAAAATTTAACCACTTGAGAAGTAAAATATTCAACAGAGAAATTATTTTATAAAAATAAATTTGTTTTCATTTTAATAAAATGCTTATTTTTTGGACTATATTTATTAACCTATATACTAACCCTGTGGCCGATACTGCAGACTCTTTCTTCCTATCTCCCTGCACACATGGCTGCTCAGGGGAGGGATATATATATATATATACTGAATTTCCTGCGAGAAGGTGTGGCCATGTGACAGAGATCTTCCTCATGTGGACAACTTCCAACTAATGGCCAAAGCCCTATCCCAGCACTTATTTTTCTCTTTTCTCCTCCCATCTAGAAACAGAGAAGCCAAAGTCACCCTGGGAGAGTATGTGCTGAGGATGGCAGAGCTGTGGCCCATGGCTCTGGTGTGAGATTAGTTCCTAGGGCAGTGTCACACATGCATGCCACCTACCCAGGGTGGTGACTTCTGAAAGAAACCAGCTCTCTGTCTTCCATGAGGCACTGTATCTTATTATGTCTCATACAAGCTCATGTTACCCCAACTCTTTGCATAGACTACTATTCAAAGTAGATTCTGGCCCATTGACACAGTTCTAGTTCTAGTGATGTCAGTTTGAAAAAAAAGTGCTATGTAAAAGTTAATAGATAAATCTTTAGGGTTTCATACAGATTTGATAGTGCAGAGAAACAAAAAGAATAACTTTCCATAAAACAGCCCTTTTTTTCCTCACTAAAACCATTCCATTAACTTTTCCTGGAGTTGCTGGCAAGCTGAACCACAGAAATTCATACTCTACACAAACTCTCAGCCCAAAGAATGAATTCTCTCCATAGATCTACAATAACAAGGTAATATTTACTATTCAATGTCACATAAAGACTTGCTTAAGGTTCCTTGAAATGCTGAAAAGAGATACTTTAAGCATGAGATTGTTACTTTTAAATTTAGGATTTGGGTTTCATGACTAATTGTATGATCTGGCAACATGAATGATAAGTTTTTTATCAAGAATAAGAATTACACTTTAATCTATCTCATTGTAAGGCTTTAAAGAGCTTGCCAGAGAAGTGTTATTTCTTACTGAAAAAAAAAAATTAGGATATAGGGAAAGTCCTAAAAATAACACACACAATCAAACAATACCACAGTGACTGCCCACAGGAAGTCACATACTTGGAAAGACTACCTACGAAGCCTGCATCTTGTTATCCAAGGCAAGGAAATATGAAAAATGTTTAGTACTAACAGGGAATATTTTGGAAAACCATTGCAAATACTTTGAATTTGGGACCATCATAGTTGGGCAAAGCAGATGCTGAAGATTATTAGTAAGACTCTAAATGTATTGTTCATGGGGCACCAATGGGATTTATTGATAGATTGGCTGTGTGGGAAAAGAAAAACATGATTCTGGAGTTTTGGGCCAGAATGATTCAGAGTTGCTGTCTACTTTCGGAAGAGCCCATCTCCTTGTCTACATTCCTTTTCTTAGCACTGAGCCCTACCTATCACAGTATTTATTTTACTTATCTTGATTATTACCTATAGAATGTGCATGCTCCAGAAAAGCAAGGATTGTTTTTATCTGTTTACTGAAGAAATGCCAGGCACATTTGGCATTAATAAATTATTCTTGAATACTGAATCAATAAAAATATTTTCTCACACACTTGATTTCCAGAAAGGGAATGAACGGACAGAAAAACAGTAAAGAGACACATCAATTGTAGTAGAAATCAAGTCAGGATTGAATCACATAACAGGATATTCATGTAAGGAGTATATTAAAATGTCATTAGTCATTAGCTAGCTGGGTGAGTCAGGGAAACAGCAAACGAATGTAAGAGTACATGTGAAATTTGGAGACAAAGGCCAGGCCAACGTAGGAACAGGGGGCTTTCTGAAAATGTGTTCTTTCCATGGCAGATGGTGTCTGCATATTACAGCCTGATAGTCCTATCACTGAGAATTCTCCAGTCTCTAGTACAGTACAACTTGTTTGGGGGCAGCTACATTATGACACCTCTTATTCCTACCCATCATCCACAGAAACCAGGAACCACTTTCTTTCCAGTCAAACAAACACATAGAACAATTATTCAGTTAGATGCAAAATGAATTACACTGGTGAAAATGAATTTCCAAATTCAAAGATCCTCTAACTAATACTGCCATTCAAACACAGCAGCAGCAGTATCCTGTACAAAGACAGGAGGCCAAAGCTGTCAGTTTATGTGTCATTTCGATGCCTGTCCTATCTTTCAGATTGTCTGTAAGTTCTCGTCTGCAATGAGATTGTCTGTAAATTCTCATCTGGGGTTTACACTTCCCACTAGTGGGTGCAGGAGGATATTGGGCACGTGCAAAAATAATGCTCCCAGAAATGGCTGTAAAGAAGATCCTAAGGATTAGCTTTTCAGATGCAGAAAAGCTTTACAAATGAAAAGGAAACAGGGTGAAAGAGTCTTTCAGGAGTAAAATTTAATACAGAAACAACTAATCATTATCTGTTTAATTATCTGTGTAATCATTATTTATTACCCACAAATAAAGAAATTATAATCTTCAAGAAAAATTGGTAAAAATGAGAAATTGGTTTAAATGGTTAAATAAGTAAGAAGCTAATCATAAAAATTTATCAACTCTAAAATAACTATTAATCCTAGAAAGAGTGTAGATCCATGGTGGCAAACCTATGGCACATGTGTTTTTTTTTTTTAAGACAAAAGATGTTAATGTATGAATTGTTTTTTTATAAACTAAAACCTCAGTATTCAGGTTTAGTTGCAGTGTTGGCACTGAGTGATAAATAAGTAAGATTCAGGTTGCAGTTTTCACTGGGTCTCTAAAAGGTCAACCGTCACTGGTCTAGATATTCTATAGATCCTGAGAAAAGAAAATGCAAATCGCCAGGAAAATGCAACCTCGGCTCTTTCAGAAGGCATGAATTCTCCTATGGTTCACTTTCCTTTTCAAAATTTGCGCTCTGTATGTGTGGATGGATTTATGGATGAATGCACAGCTGCATGGAGTGAGTATCCATAGGGTTGCTAGAAAAGAAGAGTTAGTGGGACTTAATTTCAACAAGTTACTTCACACTTTATCCTCTAGCAAAGATAGAACAATTGTCAGGAGTGATGATAGCACATCTAGACGATTTCATAGGGGTCTGAACGATCTTAACTAGATTAAATTTCTATGTAGAAATGAGAGAAAATTGGTATTAAGATAAACAGAGGAAAACTACCCTAATAAGAATGTACATACCATCCATAAAGATATAATCTCCCAAAGAATGTATTTAACAAAATATATTTTAACATTTAATTTACCCTTTGTAATTTATTTCTAGTGATAATGATTAATCAGTGATAATTATTAATATGAACTAATCATTAATATTGACTGGTCTAGTGATGATGTCTCTTAAATATGAAACACAGAGAGCAGAAAGTGTACATAGCTACAATACCAAATTCTTTCTATGTAGCAGGGGAAAGTTAACAATCCCTACCCTGGTGAGTGTTGAGAGTTGACAAGGCCCGAGCCTCCTTTCTTAATGCTTATTGCTGTTTATAACCTTATCTGCTATGCTCCTGCATGTCCTGAGTCCCAGCATCTCCTCTGAAATGCCCAGTGGATGGGACAGGGATGTTCCTTCTTTCTTCCCCTGCCATGCGGTATGTATGAATTGATGGGGAGCCCATGCCATGCAACACTCAAGACACACCTTTACTTATTACTAATTGAAGAAATAAATGAAACTTTGTTTAGTATTTAGAGCAAGGATGCTTAGATCATACATGAGGAGCAACTCTTTTTTTTTTTTTTTTTGTAGTACTGGGGATTGAAACCTAGGCCATTGGACTAATGACACAGTGGCCCAGTGACACATCCCCAGCCCTACCCTTTTTTTAAAATTTTGATGCAGGGTTTCTCTAACTTGCCCAGGCTGGGTTCAAATTTGCAATCCTCTTGAGTGTTCGTACTACAGGTATGGCCCAGCACACCAGGCTGGGAAGCCACTCAATATGGAAAAAGCCACCCAATAAATGTTCTTCCCTTCAAATCTTGTACATCCCCTCTGCTTTCCCTCTTACACAGCAATAGATGATAATGGCCTATTCATCACACTAATTAGCAAACATCAAATTCTATACTATCTCTGTAAATTCAGCTGACCCTTAACTGAATTGAACTATATTGATTGCTTAGATCACCACTAAGGAAGTATCCAGACTTGCATGCTGACCAGTGAGAGAGACATTTTGGTCAGAGCAACCTCCTGTAATTCTAGATTTATTCTCGATCTCTAGAGAATACTGCCATTGACGGCTGTCTCTAGTTGGACAGACACATCACAGTGATTTCTCAAAATTACCTATTTATGCTATGTTCTCAGGAATGTCTTATTTCCACATACATCTTTCCTGACTTTCAGTCAGCACTGGAAATATTGTATATGGTCCAGCAACAAAATTTTCCATTTTCTTAAATTCAAACACCAAATTTTTCTTGGATGGAAATCTTACCAGAGGTTTTAGTCTGTCAGCACTGTGATTTCCTGTAAAGAATATATCCTTTTATACTTGTATGCTGGAAAATTCTTGTTTGAATGTTTTTCATACCTTGCAAGAAGGAAAAACGGTGTTCAGTGTATACGTTTCCTGATTTCCAAATATCCCAAAGGTTGGAACCAGGTGACTGCTATAATCTTAAAATCCACATAATTTAACAAATATGTCATTCTGTATATTACCATAGATTTGTATAAAAATTACTTCACTGATGGATGAGTGAAATTAAGTAATTTTGTGATGTTAAATATAATGTACTTATTGCAGTTGTTAAACTGTTTAATACCTTTTCAGTTTCAAATAAATTATGACTAATTTACCTTAATTTTAACTTAACCTTAATTTTTCTAGCTTTTTTTTGTAAATACTTTGTTGAAATACACATTATTCAGTGAATTTCTTCCTTTTTGCCTCATGTTGGACTTTCTATAAATTGACCACAGTCACATTTTGTTTTGGGGAATTAAGAAAGTTTATCTTGGATCTTTTCAATTTATTTCCACTCATTTTACACACAAAAAGTGTATTTAAGAAACCATGATTATTGGTCTAAATAATAATGTTTGATATGCATAATCTTTATTAATGTGGATTCACTAAAGACAATTTCATGAGACATAGATAAGTAATTTTCATCATATGCTGGGTAACCTTTGGAGATATTACAGGGTCAAGGAAGTGAAGAATTCTGATCTGATTCATCTTGTTAAGCACTGGCTGCTCAAAGTGTGTAGAAAAATTGAGCACCAGGGCATTGTTCACAAAAGTGGATTTCTCCCTCATAAGCATCGTTGGTTTGAACAAGATGGGATGGTAACTATCCATGCTCCTTGGTTAATTTACTGTATTACAACACAGCGTGGTCTCCAAGACCAACCTTAGCTGTCTAAAACATCCTCCAGTATCACCCAAGAGTCCCTACTGACAGCCATTCAACCCCTCATTTAGAGACTTCTACAGTATTCGATTCCAAGCCCAGGATTCTCTCTCTTCCTTTTCCTCCATAGTCTTTCCTGAGTGCCCAGCTCTCCAGGGACAGGCCAAACTGGGAGCCTCAGGGCTTTAGGAAGTTGTTTATCCTCAGTGGTGGCTCATCAGTGCTTGGTTCCTTGTTATGCTTACCTCTGTTTATATACACAAATTTATACCTTTTATGTACAAAGTATTCCCTGTTTCCTAAAAGACATAAAGTTCTCCTATCAATTTTTTTGTGAGCTGCAGTGCCAGTTTTTCTGGGATGACCCTATAATAATGGAAAGGGAAAAATAATTCCTTTTTTTTTTTTGGTGTGTGCACTTTTGTAGTGTACTGAAGTAACCTATTTACAAGTCTACTTAGCCTAGTAGATTCTAAATTCCTTAATGTCTCTGCCCTGTCTGCATCCCTCTACCATAACTAGAAGAGAGCCTTACATGCAGTACTTAGTCTATGTCTGATAAACCTAAGCAGTGAGAGATTGAGTTCCAAGATGGCTTAATATATGAAGAGCAGGATGAGCTTATATTGGCATCAACAATAGGAAACAGTCATCCCATTGCTCTGTCTGCTCTTTTTGGAAACCTAAGGCTCCCTAAGCTGAACAGTGTTAGAACACAGTGGAGCTGCTGTGTTTGGCATTTTCCATGGCCATCTGGTCCGGGGAAAACTAACTGTGTGAAGAAGCTTCTAGCTTTGTTAACTATGGGAGGTCTATTTAACATCAGTTTTTTAAAAATGATTTGGCTTTTGAGCAGAAAATGCAATTAAGCCTAAGATATGTGTACTTGGTGTCCTTTTTATCTTTATTGTGCCAAAAAAGCAAGAATTATGTGCAATTAGGGAAGTCCAGAGGAGAAAACTTTTAAAGAAGGCACTACAGTTTTCAATAACTCATCACTAAGAGATCCTTAAAACTCAAAACTAGTGCTTAAATTTTAAAAAGCCTTGTGGGTACAATTAAATATAGTGCATCTGTAGAATGGATATGACATTGGGCAAGATTATTCTCATGTAAAGAAGACTTCATCAAAGCTGACATATGACCCACAAAAACAGAGATTTCTGCCTACTCTTCAAACTCAATGAAACTGGGCCAAGAAAATAAACATCCAATAAACATCCACCTACAGGGAAAATGCTGCTGGAGGTTGCTGTGAGTTGTATAAACTAAAAATAATAAACTGAGTACCATTCCAGGGAGAAACTGCAGATCAAACACTCCTTAAGGGGAACACAAATGTGAAATGCAGCTTGCATGAGCATCTCTTGGTAGAACCTGCCTGGACCAAGGTGGAGTGTGCCCCTGGGAAGGCAGCCAGATACGTGAATGAAGGGCTTGGAAACTCTTTTTTTCTCTGTTGCAATGGGGATTTTTCTGTCTTCATGTGCTGTATCCAGGACCTCTCTGTTCCTCCTGCAGCCTTTCCTGCCCACCATCAGTTTGCCGTCCTTGTTGTACCCCATGCCTGACCCAGTGATGGTGTGGAGGCTGATTTGAGTCAATTCTGAGGCCCTCCAAGCTAGAATGATGCTTTGACAAGATGAAATGTGCTGCTTTAAATCATGAAATACTCAGAAAATATATTACCTTTTGAAACAAAGTGATTTTATCACAATTGATTTAATTAAATATTGGCCTGAAAAAAATATATATATATAGCTATATAACTTCATTTTCCTAGAAATACATAAAGCATAATTTCAAGGGTTTTTTGGGGGGAAGATACACACTTTTATGTTCTCAAACATGCCCAGAATGCATGTGTTTTACTCTTGTAATGAGAAAAAGCATCTTTAGGTCAAGAAACCATGTTTGCCTATGATTACCCCTTTGCTGGATAGAAGGACTTTCTTATCTATGTAATGAACAAACAAGGCTGAATTTGAATGGTTCTTAAAATGCAAACTCTATTGTTAAGAAATATATCAAACTTAATTTTACTTTTCTATGAAATCGATAGTTCATAGCTGTGAAAATTTACTGATAGAAAATTTATGGTTTCTTAAAAACATAGCTTTCATGCTCCTTAGGCATCTAGATTGGTAGATAAGTATTTTTCTTTTGAAATCAACCCCAAACATGCAGCTGCTAAAACTAAATTCTTATGTTTTGCATGACAGTCACTGGTTCTTGTTCTTTCTGCATTATCCTCTCTCCCTCTCATGTGGTAAGAATACTTCTTGCTATCCCAATGCATTCGATTTTCCAGCCTGTCGTGCTGTTAGTACAGAATGTACACTTAATCCTGCCTGTTCATACAGCTCTTGTTATTTAGTATACCAACGTCTACCTTTAGGAATTCAACTTACAACCACAAAGCCAGTCTTGTAGGTAATGCGACAACTTCCCAGCCATGAAGGAATTTAAGAAACCTTTTTAGTTTCCTCAAATTACATCTTACTAAAATTAATGAAAACTAAGGGTATTGCAAGTCCTTAGCATTCTAAGATAAAATATAAACCAGGAAAGTTCTCGTCATTGAGGCTTGATTATAGGTTAAGGTTGGTATTTTCCCCTTGAATTTCTGTTTTAGAAGTAAAATAAAAAATTCTGGGACATTTTGCATGCTGAAATCATTTGGTTTTTAGGTTTGTACCTTTCAGACACTTGAGATGCTCAATAAAGCTACAAAGTAGAGTCCTTGCTGTGTGCTATTACTTCCAGTACCATGTCATTTTTTTAATAGAAAAATATTAGGGTAGGGAAGGAAAAAGGCCATATTTTTGCATCCCATTAGATGTCTTACTGTCTTCCAAGACTCTATTATAAGGAATGGCCCATTACCACTCCCTCTAGGTCCTAGAGTTTATCTTGAAAGGTTCTGTGCCATTGACTGCAATCAACTCACAAATCTCTTTCCAAGACACGTGGCCCTGGTGATCTTGCCCGTTATTACTTTTGCTTCTTATTGTTGGAATGGAGACAGCTATTAAATCTGTCCTTTTTTTAGTGCAAGTATTCCTCCTTTTACTTGACTTCAACATCCTCTTAATACAGTCCCTGGTCATATATTTTTTCCACTCTGAGAACACTTTCCCAAGGTTAGTGGAAAGGAAATGAGATTTGCCAGTACACAGAGAAATATGGTTAATTTCTTGATCACGACGTAAGCGGCAATGCCATTCGCTAGCGAGGGTGGTATGACAGTCATTCTTGACTCTATATCATCCTTTATCTATGAAGCTCCATATTCCATTTTTCCCACATGCCAAATTCTTACTTAGAACATGGTGTCTGCTTAGAAGCCCGTGTATAATTCTGAGTTCAGGTAGCCCTTTAGCATTTTACCTTTGGTTAACTCTGGAATACTATAACCATAACATAAATAACAGACAAAAGTCAAATATGCAGAACATATATAAGAATAAGACAGACAACCCAGGAAGAAAGTAGGGCAAGAATACAAACTGGCACTTCCAGGAAAAGAAAGAAAAAAACTCGATTGGTTAATGAGCAGATGGAAAAATGATTAACTTGATTATAATCTCACTAGTTACTAGAAAGGATAGAAATACCTTTCATGTCCATTTGGTTGACTAAAACCTAAAAGTTTGATAGTCTCAAATATTGACAGGCTGCAAGGAAGACATAGTACTGGTGGGACTATGTAGGAGCAATTTAGAAGATTTTAGTTTTTAAAAATAAAAGCATGTTCATACCCAGGCCTTCTGTTTCCAAATATATATGGTATTATAGAGAAGCATTTGTATGTTGCACAAGAATAACATTCCACTGTTAGCAATCACTCACAAAAATAAAAAATATATCCACCAAATGTAGAAGGACTGAATCAAATGTGTGGTATTCATAGCTAAACCAAAACAAACTGAAGCATATTTCTTCATCAAATAAAGTGTAAATGATGCTTCTCACATTCTATGTAAACATACATATATATCACATACAAATGAGTTTGAAAGCCTAAAAGGGTAGAAAATGTTACCCTAGAGACACTGGAAAGAGGACCAAAATCGGAAGTAGTCATCAAAAAATATTTTGTTTGCTGTTTTAGTATTTTTTTTTAAAGAATCAAATTTCTTATAAAACTGAGGTTCTGAAATTGAAGAAATATAAAAATTATAAGGGGCATACCCCTTACTACTAATATTTTCTAAGTGAAACACATACAAAATACAATATCTATTCTTAAATTATAATTATCAGGGGAAATTACATGCTTATAACATTTTTCCAATGAATTCATAACTCAAATGACATTTCCTTTGTATCAACTGAATCTAGTTTCATGGAGTCCACTTGTGTATCTATATGTGCATACATACATGGATGTGGAAAATGGGGAATTCACACAAGTGGATTTATAGTTATATGACTGGTTCTCAGTGTGCAAGTCAGCTAACAATGCATAAATACATATTATACCACAAAGAGAACAAAATACATGATTCAAATGTGCAAATTCTGGCGTGAAAATTATTTGGCAATATACAAAGAACATTCCTAAGTATGTAATGTCCAAAAGTGGGCTAAATAGTGTACAAGTTCATCAGCATTGGTGTATTCTTATGTGTGTGGAAGGTGACTGGATCTCAAGGGCACTATACTTGGGTACCACTGAGAGGTGGGTCCCTGGTGGGGGGGTGGCCTGAACTGGGCTAGTCTTGGGCTCCTCCCTAGTCCATGCCCCTCCCTTCTCTATGAGCTCCTGGCCACCATGCCAGGAGCAGCCCTTCCTCCACGATGGGAAAGTGGCTAAGACAGTACAAAATTCCCTACTTTAAAGGATATTTTTATACGAATCCCCAAGGAACAGTAATTTTAAAACATATTTTAAATTCATTAACTTGGTGTCTTTAAATGGAATATTAAAGAAATCATTTGTTTAATTTTTGATGTGCTTTTCATTTGAAGTTTAATATGTCTTAGTGGAAGGTTGGAATTGATGATCTCATATATTTATTTCATCACTAACTTCTATCATTTATGATTTATGTGGAGACCATAATTTAAACTGCTACAATTTGTATGGAAACCATTTATTTAAACTGCTATAATTACTGAAGATAATTTAGTAAAATATCTCTACATGTATATTTTTAAGTAAAGTAACTATTTTGTTGAATAAACCTTAAAAAATTCTAAAGATGTATGTCTTCCAAATAACAATCATGACTCACTGTTTTTATTAGTGATTATCCAAAATTTTTGTGATTTTATTTCATATATGCTTAACATGAAAAAGCTGCTATTAATTGTATCAACATATCAAACAGACAGCTTACAATTAATCTGAAGTTGCAGACAGTGACTTATAAATAATGAACTTGCCCAATTCCTCAGCAGATGATAAGGTTTAAATAATTCATAATTAAAGATCTTAGCCATTTGTTTTAATTGGAATAAATTTCTCTGTGTTGTCAAGATTTCCCAAATAATTTACAAATCTAATGGCAGATTCTATTGACATTATCAACCAATCTGTACTATTTTCTCCATCCTATAAACACAACAGAACTTTGCTAATTCAGCAGAAGTACAGTATGTTCTTGGATTATATTTTCATAGGCCCTTATCATTATTCCATTTTCTTCAAAATTTATGTTTAAGACTGTATATTCTCAGTGAATGATGACTGCTTTGAAGTCAGTAATTAAAACAGCCCCATCCAAAGACCACAACATAAGTCTCACATGTAAGTTATTCTTCTTCGCTCAGCCTCAACACCATCAGCTCAGGTATTATAATTTGTAACCTATAAGCAGTGCGCTTTTAAGATGGGATCCAGCAGAGAGGAAAAAATACATCTCCTGCCTTTTCTTGAGGACAGGAGAGAGAGGAGAGAAGAACAATTACATGCGCTTTGTACCAAGGAAGCATCTCTGTAATCTCTTCTTGGGGATGCTAATACTGTGGACGGTCTGAACACTTGTGTTCAGTACCATATGGAATTTTCCCAGATAGACCCCTAGCTTTGGGCTCAGCTGTTCTGTTGTAGAGTGGTAAAGGAATTGCTGGGGATCCTGTAGGATATACAGGCACATATTTGCAGTGAATAAACAGAATTAACACCCCACCCCAGCAAAGCAAGGGAAGTGAAGCTTACCATGTTGACAAATTCACATGACATGAATATTAAAAAATATGCATCATCAATTTAATTCTCTTTAATTATGCAACCAGAGGGTCAAAATTTTATATCAAAGATATAAAATTATCAAGGATCAAAATACATCAAGGCTTACAGGTCACCATCAATTCAAGTAATTTAAATACTCATAATATAGCTCCACTGCTTTGTAGAAGCATAAATACATGATTTATGCTCCTGTACAAGTATTTAACTCTGATTAAAGTAAATAAAAATAATAACAATGAGTAACATGTTTAGTGGGCCTCCCTTTGTACAAAGGACAAAGAACAACTAAAATAGGAACACTAGAGTTTAAAATATTTTATTAGCCTATTATATATATATATTTAAATATATTTGGTTCTCCAATAACTTTTTTATTGTTACTTTTGACAACTGTCATTGTGTTTTCTGTTCTTTCACTGAAGTTTCAACCTATAACAGTGCACACTACGGATAAATGGACAAATTGGTTGACTGAATTAAATATCTCAAACATATACATATATAGAGATGACCAAAGCAGCTCTCATTTACCATGCTCCTCTGACCTATCTGAGGTCACAGGCTGAGCAGGACTTTTCATATTAAGTTAGTCCACCTGGGACACATTCCTCTCCCATGCTTGACACGATGCAGGAGCCACTGAGTACATGTTCACCTGTCCTTCCTTCCTACAATGGTGGTCACTGGTCTCACAACAATTCAATGACTTCCTAAATCTTGCTCCTTACACAAAATAGCCAGCTGCTGCACTTTCATTTTATACTGTCTATCACCAAGTCTTTCCACCCAGGTTCCGTTTTCAGTGGCCCAGTGCTTTCTCCACCCCTCTGTAAAGGTTACAGGTCTCATTTCCTGCCAGCTGCTCCTTTCCTCCATTCATTATCTAGCTGTTGCTCGCTGCTTTCTTCTGGCTGGCTTCCTTCTTAGCCTTTGCAGACTAATCACAGACAGCTGCCAGCTAATTAACCCCTCCAGGTGTCTCCCTTTTGGTTAAAATGTGGTACAGCCAGATACAAGACAGTAAGAATAAGTAAGAGCTGCCATCCATTATTTTGACTCAATTTCTGTTCCTTCTGGCCTCATTTTATAGAGCTTTTTAAAAGTCACCTCACCACTGACAATAAAAATTAGCATTCTTTTTAAATCAATGAAGAGAAGAAAACAGTTTAGTTTTGGAAACATGCTGAAGACTTGAGATTTAATCAAACTTTCCTGAAGCCTAAGTTATCTCTTCTTATTACCATGGTTTAGATTTATTTATTTAGGCTGCAAGTTTGGTGTAAATAGAAAATCCTCAAAGATAAGCCCTGTTTATCCATTTGTTTCTTAAAATATAACACTATGCTTTAAGCTAGTCAAAAGAATTTAGTGCATCATTTAGAGTCCCAAAGCCTGAAACAAGTCATCTACTGAGGAAATAAAGTTGGGAACAAGAATGAATTTTTAATTGAATGAAAATATAATAGCATCCATTTCCAGTTCTATATTAACACTGATCTGGTGCCTTCCAGTGGAAAAAATAGTTCCTAACAGAGAATTGATGCCAAAAATATTTTTAGAATGAATGAATGGACTTTAAACAACTATCTAAAATCTCCACTTAAAACATTCCTTGGGGTAGATAACTGTACAGCTCTGGTTTTCCTGAACATTGCTAATTTCCAAAGCCCCCAAAAATGCATCAAAGTGGTAAACAAACACCTCTCAGGCTACCCTTGTCTTAAAAAATGCTAATAAAATAATCTTTAATTTTTTGAAAATACAGAATTCAGTAGCGTGTATAGGTTTAGAGTATGAATGCTAAATTGGAATGATTTTTATTATGTAGGCTTAGGTATATTGATTAATATCAGTGCCCCCAGTTTCCTTTCTGTCAAAATGAAAGTTTTGCTATTCTATGTTGCATGTATAGCAAATCTCTGTAAAGAGTAGTGGTTTAAAACAACCACAGTTTCTTGGCATGATTCCCTGGGAAGCAGTTTGCAGTAGAGTGAGATGATGATTCTTTTGCTGCTCTCAGCTGGGTCTAGCAGGACATACGAGGCACTACAGCCTGAAAGGACTGAGTCACACCAAGCATTGGGGACTGTCTTCTCCATGTGGCCTTTTATCTTCCTGTAGACAAGACCAGCATTCTCTACATGTCATCTAAGGGTAGTACTTACGTGAACAAGTAAGGAACCACAGGACCTTCTAAGACACTGGCTCCAAAATTTGCACAGTGTCACATTCTCATGGGCAAAGAAAGTTACAGAGCTCACATTCCAGGGGAAGAGAAATGAGTTTACCTCTTGGTTGAAGAGGAGGCAAACTGGATATATGCCCAAAGGAAGAAAGATCTTATTTCCTTCTCACAAGAACTCTACCAGAGGGCCAGGGATTTAGCTCAGTGGCTCTGCCGCCTGCCTGCCAAGCGCAAGGACCCGAGTTCAATCCCCCGTAATAAAAACAAAACAAAAAATCCCAGAAGCCTGCCAGAGGAAGTGATCGTTGAATTATTTTCCTACCTTAGAAGTGGTAGTTTATATTATTTTTATTAGCTTAGTAAGTATAATTACTTTCTCCCTTCTCACTCATTTTCAAGTTATATTTTCTGGCTAAACCAAGGCATTTAAGGAAAGATATCTAATATCTTGATGCTAATTTTATGAGAAATGTCTTTAACCACTGAGATTCTCACCTTTATAATGAAAAATATTTGGTAGTTTAAATCTAACAATGATTCAATGTCTAGCTTATCAGCCACTTGTCAAAAATTCCTTACTTAAAGTGAATGATAGATTCAAAGACCATAGCCCTGGTAATTAAGGAGGACAGAGGAAAGAAGGTGCCTTTCAGGGGTATTTTCATCTAGGATAATATCTTTTTTCAAATTTCACATAGAGAGATTTAAGAGCATTGGCTCAGAAAAGGAGGCTGAGCTCTCTACAAAACCAGAAAAGTACGAGATGTATGTGAACCTCCTAGCATAAGAGATACAGGCAAGAACCAAATATAAGGATTTGAGGATTCTGGGCAGCTGTGGAAAGGTATGGTAAAAAAGGAATTGGCCTGGAGAGGTAGCTGAATGGTAGAACACTTCCTAGAATGTGTGCAGCCCTAGGTTTGATCTTTAATAAATGAAACATGGCCTCAGTAATATCATCTTCCTTTATTATACTTTAAGGATTTGCTAACTTTTTCTTAAAGCCTCAGACAGGAACTACACTGTGGACCTTGGGGTCTCCAGGGGAGCTACTGGACTCTGCTATTATTGGAGGAAACCAGACCTAGATCATGCATAAATACATGGCCCTGGGTTGCAATAAAACTTTATTTATAAAGACAGGCCATAAACAGGATTTGACCTGCTGGCCATGTTTGCTGACAGCAGCATAGCTTTAGCTCTTTAGAAGCCCTGCAAGGACAAAGCATCTTCACTTAGGAACAGCCTTCCTGGGAGCATCTCAAAGAAGTACAGGAAATAGTCAAATATCTTTAAACACTTTATTCCCAAAGCATCCATGGAAAAGAGAATACACCAGTAAACACAGCATATACCAGTACCATAAAATATGAGTACACTTTAAAATAATGTTACATGATCATGAGCGTTTTGCAAAGATTGCAATGAAGTAATCTGATACCAAGGAAAGCATGTAGATACTGGGTGGATTTGGCCTCTATTTCCACCACTTGCCATCTACTGTTTGCATTGTAATTCCTTCACTCATTTACTTAATAATTATATACCTCATAGAGATGATAATTATAGTCATAGTAAAATTTTACCGGGAACTCATTAGGTGTGAGGATGAGAATAGGCTAATCTAATTGTTCTATGGCCCTCTGAGATATACACTATTTTTATCCCTATTTTATAGGCTGGAGATTGTACATTGTCCAAACTCACCCTCCTAACACCATGTGGACTATGTCCTGAAACTGAGCCCTTTCACTTGGACTTGAGCACTCCGGAGAACTCAGGACAGCAGCTCTCCCCTGGAGTACAGTGACTGCAATCAGCGCCAGGGCCTCTCCCTCCTCCAGGACTGCTTCCTTCTCTGAATCTCACTGCCCCTCTCATAGAATGGAGCTGGCACCAGGTGACACTGTGGATGCTGTCGGCAGAGTGACAGACCTTCAGACACTGTCTTAGTTTAATGTCAATTTGGGGTCAAGATTTGTTGTCACCACTAGTTTTTAAGTGAAATAGTGCATCATCACTCTGCACAAATATAGATTATTGCTTTATTAGAAGAGTAAGAGTTCCTTTCAAAAACTTGTTTGGTTTGTGTTAGGGTAATTCTGCATTAGAGTTTTTATTTCATTTTACATTTTGCTTATTGTTAAAGCACATATGTGGAGGATGAAAGCCTTCAAATATTTGCTGCAATTAATATTAAGAAGTTTCAGCACTACTATCTGTCAAAATTGTTCTCATTGCTCAATTATTGCCACTGTTTATTTGCAGTGTGCTCTCATATCCCGCTCGCTTTTTTTCATTTTTTGTTTTCATACAAAGTACCTGGCGATATATTGCCTTCCCAGGTTGCAGAGCCTGTTGTAATAACTTAGTAGCCCAAAACAATATGGAATCTTTGTAAAAATTCTGCAACAGGGAATCTTAGTGAAAATTTAAATTCCTATAAATACTAACCTGTCACATTTTGAGTCAATGCTAAATATGCACTGTGAATATAATATAATTCATAGATATATCAAGGAAAAAAGAACTGCATCATTACATAAAAATTCTAATACTAGAAAAACAATTTCTTGGACTATGCCCTCCTTACCAGATGCTCAACTAAGATGAGGAAATGTACATACACAGGAAACAATTATTCAATGTATAAAATAGGTCAAATCTATGTGAGCAAAACATCTAGCAGTCAGAGAGTTTGAGAGAATACAGAATCACAACAATGATCAGCACCCAAAACCAAGGTGGTTCATGGATAACTGGGAATCAGTATAAACCTCCAGGGCTTCTGCTGCCCAGCATGTTTAAGGTTCTGACAGTGAAAAGAAGTTCAGAAATAGGACAGAGTATTTAAAAAAGATGAAAAAGACATATCTGAAACAAAATTAAATAGAAATTCTAGATATGAAAATTATAGATGGAATTAAAGATCCAATGAAAAAGCTGAATAACCAACTAGACACACTGAGAGATAAAGACAATTACAAAGAGCTTATCAAAGAATTTAAGCTGGGAAATATGGAAATAACTTTAAGAGGCTTGGACAATAATCCAAGATTTACCAGGCACCTAGTAAGAGGGCCAGAGGACAAACAGAAAACAGAAGGAAGTTAGAAAGCAAGATTTAGAGACGCTCAAGATGTGACAGGGTAAGCATTAGCCAAGTATTTAACCAATATCCAAAATCAAAGAAAAGACAGACTAAGAAAGAGATGTGATTTGAGAAGATAATATTTGAAAATCAACCTGGATTGAAGGAAGGCATGAGTCTCAAATAAAAAGTGACTCTCTAGTAAATAAATAACGAAGATCTATAGCCAGACAGACAGTAAGATCATGAAATAGTGAAGCTAAAGGGTAAATCTTAAAAAGTACTAGAGAAAAAAACAGGTTACAAAAGAAAAAAATCTAAGCAAAGGCTCTATAAGTAGACTCATGGGTGAAATGTTACTGGCAATGCAATAATAGATTCTATAATATAGTGGAATAATTTTGAAATTTTCAGGAAAAATAAACATGAATTCAAAATTCTACACTCAATTGAGCTAGTTATGAAAAATAAGATAAAACATTTGCAGAAAGGTGCATAAAAACCAAGAATATTTGACCAGCAACAACTTAAAGATACTACACTTAATCTGTCACTATATAGCTGGCTTATCAAAATCTAAAGTGAAAACATAATTCTTAAAGTGCAATTTTCATCCCCAGAAGTAAGAAATGCATTTGTTTAGTTAGGTTGGTTACACAAAAGAGAGAAATAAGATAAGTGGGAAAAGTGAGACTCGTCCAATTTTACACATTCATATTGAAAACACGTTAAAGGTAACCCTTTCTTCTGAAATTATTTCACCTTCATTTCTTATTTTTAACATCTCTATTTGAGGGCAAGAACTTACTTATATCTGTTTTCATCGTTATATTTTCAGTACCTGTACAAAGAAAATGCATAATAAGTATGGGACTACACCTCATTTTTATACTTACTGTAAGAATACATCTTATATTTTCTGAAAATTCTGACTTTCTCATAAAAACAGGAATTCAGCTCCTTTTTCTACTTATATCTAAAAGTAAATCTGATCAATTGTACTCTTGCTGGTAGCAATTTTGGTGTACTGCTAGTGTTGTTTTAACAGCAACACCTAATATTTATTAGCCTTTTGTGATTGGGTTTAGTATATTAATTTTCATCTTAATCTTTAGCACATTTATTTTGGCATCCTTAGTATGTTTTAGACTGTTTACTAAACTTTACTCTAAGGGTGTGGGAGCTGAGGGGTGGAGGACAGAGAAGAAAGAAGGCAGCCCCTTTCTGCACAGCCAGGGCCTGCTGGGAGGGACACCTTCTCTGCACAGCCTCTGTGGCTCAGGGCGAAAGCACTTGATCGAGGGCTGCGGGAGCGTCTTCTCCTCCTCAGCAGTTTTGACTCAGCAGGACCCCTAGGATGGAGAGCCAAGCTCTGCTCTCCTCTGAAATGCCTCAGCCTTGAGGTCAGAGCTAGCAAGGGTTTCTCAAATGATTAAGGGTTATTTAAATGTTGATGTTGAATCAATGTTATTCTTTTCTGGGCCAACCAACCAGCTAGTGAAATTAATTTAATTTCAGTGAGTATCCAAAGAACGAGGTGCCACTGCCTGCCCTCACTGGCAAGGAGAGTCTCCCTGACGGTCTGCATCAGACTTCTGTGAATGGATTCACACTTGTTTCCCACATCGGGCTTAATGTAGAAGCCAATCTACTAAGGCTCAATTTAAATGCCAAAGTTGTATTTGAATTCTTTTTCAATTTTCAATCACCAAATTGCCACAGAATGATGATTTTGTAATGCATCTAATGTAAAGATCTCTTGGATGCGGTCAGCTAGTCTTCAAGTATATACTGAACTCAATGAGGGGTAGAATAGATACCAAAATGTGTGTTTGAAATGTCCCTACTTGAGACATGTCAGTCTCATGAGCTCACAGGCAAGACAAAAGAAACACCATACACACACACACACATGCATGCACACGCACGCCCCAGATGTGGGACATAAGTAGGATGTGGTGTCAACTTCTATGTACAAACCTTGCCATCACAGTTAAGACAGAGAGTAGTAAATGCTCCTGTTGCATTGGAGAAGCTGCACAGAAAGGGTGAATCATAGGTTGCTGCAAGTGCGGGAGAGAGGAACTCTAGGAGGAGCAGGAGGAGCTCATCAAGAAAAGAGGGAACTGCTGGTCTCCAGTAAAGTACAGAGCACACACAGTGTTAATTTCCCTTCAATGTTTATGCATAACTAAAAATTCTTTATAGATATAGAGTAGTTACAGACTCCATGTATTTAACTATTTCTACACAGAGATGGATGGGTGGATGGATGGATGGGTAGGTGGAGACTGAGCCTAGGGGCTTGTGCATATTAAGCATGAACTCTATCGCTGAAGCACACCCCCAGCCCACTCTTATACAGTAAAGACAGCATTATGAATGTCTATAACATTTTTGAAAAATAAACCACCGGTTATCTATTCTATTAAAAATGTGTATTTTCTTTGGCCCTCAAATTGTTTCAAGAATGGGTTCTGAAGAATACTCCTGTGCTGAAGGTAAGTGGCTCTGTGTTCCAATCGACACATCCTCACAGTAGTAAAAACCTAGAACTATTCCAATGTCTCTCAGAAAGGAAAAGAGTCAAAGTATTTTATTAAAAACCATGGCACGAAGCCAGGCGTGGTGGCACACATTTGTAAGTCCAGTACTAGGGAGGCTGAGGCAGGGGGATCTCCATGAGTTCAAGGCTGGCCTGAACTGGATACTGAGATCCTGTCTCCTAAAACAAAACAAAACAAAACACCATGGCACTTTATAAAGAGAAAAGAAGAAAGGAAGGAAGAAAAGGAGAGAGGGCGGGAGGGATTTATATATGGCAGAATTTATTTATTTCTTTCAATACATATAATGCTATTTGAATTATTTCTTTCTTTTAAATTTTATTTTATTGGTACATTTTAGGTGTACAATATAATGACATTCATTATATTGAATCATTGGAATGAATTATTTCATAATTTACAAATATTAAAGTATAACTATAAAAAATGCTGATTTTTAAGAAACCATTAGCTATTTTGTGTATTATCATGTATAGTATTAAAAAACCTCAATCATTTTTTCTCAGAAATTCACTTCTTATTTTATTATTACTATGAGCAGTAGCAGTGGATTTTTGGAAACCTCACAAATGAAATGCTAGACAAGTACTCTACCGTTGCATTACACCCTCAGCCTGAAATCCCCTGTAAATCTCCTTTCCTTGCCTACTGGAAATTCACTCTAGCAGCTGCCTTTTTTTATCCATTCAAAAAGAATTCCCAAATAGCTGCGAGACAGCAGACAGTGGCTGTCTCTTTTTAATCACATTTGTAATTTCTAGCTATAAACTTTCTCTCTTTCTAACATCCTGAATATTGTCTGCACAACTAATTTCAGTTTAAGTAAATCAACAGCCCTGTATAAGAATCTAATAAAATCTCAGTCCGTTTAAAAATTTTCAATCACACACTTTTGGTCTGTAGCCACCTAAGACACTGGAATACAACCCTCCGTGTTGGACTAAGGATTTTGACAACTATTCCTCCTATGAAGTTTCATGACTTTGTCCTCTATTCAACAAATATATGTTAGGGTTTCTTTGTCCGGTGATAAAAGAATCCCTCCAGAGAACAAATTACAGAATTATCAGATTTAAGTAAACACAAACACTTTTGGTTGAATCCTATGGCCCTAGTTCTATCTTCCATATGTGATTTTTCATAAAAATCAATAAGTAATTCCACTGGCAAAACTACCCTTTGGTGAGTTTTTCAGAAAGCATTATAAATCTCAATTACATATTTTACAAATAGTCTTGACTGTGGCTTTTTTGCAGCTGCAATAAAAATGTACATTCTGTAATAAATCATCATTGTGGATAAATATTTCTATTTTCTATTCATTTGTACAGTTTTCATCTGAGATCACGTACAGCAGCATGAAATACAGTTTAACAACATTTAAATTTGATGAATCGATTTTGACCAGCATCAAAGAAGTTCAATTTAAATTCTATCATAATTTGAATATAATTTTTTCATCGTACTTTATGTCCACATTTAATACAGGACGTAATAAAATAAAAATTATAGAAATAATAGAACACCAATAAAATGCCTACAGAAGAATTTTAAAACCAAACACATCCTATATCAAAACTGAAACATCAGGCGGCGTGGTGGATTTGCTGGCATCTGATTTCAGCAAAATACAGTAGTGGCTCCCAGCACAGAACACGAGTAGTAACAAAAGTTATCACACTTGTTTCTCATCAATATTAAATAAAACTGATGTTTGACCAACACAGGAAGCTGACTCTAAATCTTATAGTCAATACCACCCAAAGTCAAAGGAGACTATATCACGAAATAAATAACAGCTCAAACAAACAATCTTTCCCATTGGAAAAACTTACTAGTCTCAAATTTCAATACCCCTACTATCCTGCTTCAGAAGTGACTTGAGACAATTTGAGAATCTGGCAGCCTCCAACTCTCTTTAATTTTCCAGATTTTCTTTAAATGGCTCAATTAATTTATTAATTCCAGAAAAAAATTATAGGTATTACAAGCCATCACTTTAAATTTATAGAAGCACACAAGATCCACATTTTAACATCCATGAAGCTAAACTTGTCATTTTTCCACTTAATATTTTTGGAAAGACATATTGTAAGGAAAGCTTTGTGATTGTTTTTAATTAAAAGGACTATAGCTCAAGGTCCCGAGTTCGATCCCTGATACCAAAAAAAAAAAGGGTCGGGGATTTAGCTCAGTGGTTCCACGGCCTGCCTTGCAAGCACAAGGTCCCCAAGGTCCCCAGTTTGATCCCTGGTACCAAAAAATTAATTAATTAATTAAAAAAATAAAAGGACTAATAAGGTGAATACTCTTCATTTCACATCTTCATTAAGGCAATTAATTAATCTAAATTTTTGAAATCATTTTGGATAAAATTGTTGGGTACTTTGCAGTAATGTGGAAAGTGAAATTAAATATTCATTCTTCAATGTGAAGGAGAAAGCAAATTCAAATATACTGGAAAATTAATGCATGTATAAATTATATATAGTAAATACATATATCTTAGAATGGAATTTTGAGATTAACTTAAATAAGTACACATCTGACCAAAATATATCAAGTAGCATACTTTTCTTACTGTTTATGTTCTCTCCCAATGTGTATGTACTCTGTAGGTCTAACCTGGAGGCCCCTGGTTTGCAGTGGAAGTCACTTTTGGTCACAAGCTTTCCTTGTCCTAAAGAGTTCAGGACAAGGGACTCAGGTGGACAGGACGGACAGGCCATTCTGCTGTCATTATTGGAACGAGACCATCATGGACCAGCCGCGCTGACGACCCACAGGCATGGAGGCTTTCTGCAGCTGACCTCATAAGTGAGGCAGAGTTTGTAGCCCGAGAGCCAGCAACCTGGGTTCCAGACATAACAGGCGAGGGGGCACTGGGGCAAGTTCATGCTTTCTCAGCTCGTTCTCCTCACCTACCAAGTGAAGAAAAACCACACTTTATGGGTTAATTTGGAGAATTAAAAACAATGGATGGAAAACCTTTTGCCAGCTGCCGGTTACCCAATAAGCAATCAATGACTGATAGCAGTGGTTGTCCTAAGTAATGATAGCAATCACAAAAATAAAGACAGTCCCTTGGACAATGAGTTACTGCCACAATCCTGTGTTTGTGACTTCCTGGCATCATCTTGGAGTATTATTTTTAAAGAATAGAGAAATAGTCCACTACATATAACACATGTGGTACTAAAAGCACATATATTATTCAGACATCTTGTCTATGAGTTATTTTCAGAATACCTTCATTTATGGTCTGATTTTGTGTATGGGCTTCCACTGATATAAACTGCTTCAATCAGGTTTAATTCTTGGTATTTTAAAATTGGGATTTTTCTCCTTTAGTCTTATAATTTTTATATTTATTATTATCTGTGCTTCAGATTCATTACATAAATTTTAATATGTTGTTTTTTGCTATTAGGGAGCCTGAATTTTAATTTTTATTTATTTTTTAGAAAGTTTGAATTTTTTATTGATATATGTTCACAATACATGAAATTTACATTCATTTTCAGGGCTGGTACAGATATATAACATCTTAATCATTTTTAATCCTCTTTCCCCTCTATACTCTTTTTATCCCTTCGCCCATTCCCATCTCCTACTCTAAAGATCTGCCTTTTACTCTTTATGTAAAATTGAGTTTTTCACATGACAGAATCATGCGATATTTAACTTTCTTTGTCTGAATTATTTCATTTAACATTATGATCTCAAGATCCATCCATTTTTCTACAAATGACTAGAGTTCATTTTACTTTATGGCTGAATAAAATTCCATTATATATATCATATATATATATATTTATTCTTAATCTGTTAATGGGCATCTAGGTTATTGCTAGAGCTCAGTTATTATAACTTGAAGGCAAGTAACAAAAATGCTTGATGTCTCTTTACTTCATAGGTGACTTTTCAGGATGAACTTTATCATCAATTTTATGAGATTCACTGAGTTTAATCCAAACATGTTTTGTTTTTCATCTGACAGCACAATCTATGGAAAGTTCAAGCCACCTGTTGAGTAGTTTTGTACTCATCTCCTGTACCAGATGTCTTACTTTCCTTTGTAAGATCATGACCTATAAATTTGCCACATTAATTGTGTTTGCTATGATTTCTTTTGCATGTAGAAATGATACATTTGGCACAATAGATTTGGTTTTGTTTTTTTCTAACAGCACAATATTTCTGTTTGGACAGCGGTCATTCCAATCAGTACCTCTCCGAAGGTGAATAATGTTAACATCCTACTACAAATTTAACAGTAAAAGGAAACTTTGAAAATTATTCTTCTTAATGAAGCACAGACAGGAGACTGAGGGAGGTTGAGTGATGATGTCCTGTCACCGTGAGAGGTGAAGGCAGCCTGCCTCCATCTTTGTTCCCTGGAACTCTAACCTTGCTCTCTCTGATGCTCAGCCTCCCTCCCACTGAACTGTGGGCAAGCTCATGACTTCACTGTCTTTTCCAGCTGTACACGCCTATGGTTGCATGTCAGGGCTCTTATAGGAAATCACAGACCCCTCCTGTGTGTCTCGGATTATCAGCACTCTCTTGTTCATAAGCATGCAAGAACACAGGGGACGGAAGACGGGGAAAGTAGAAAACATTTTCAGAAAATGGAAGCGGAATACATATTCTAAATAAGGTAGGCTAGGGTGATTTTGTGCTTATTTCAACTCGTCAGTGTGGGTTTTGGATTCTGTCCATCTTCAAATCTTTTCCCTCTATCATTACTACCCACCTTCCCCACACACCTCAGTCATGGAGACTGAATCTGCTAAACAGTTGTTTGTCAAAGACATCCTTCCCGTTATGTGTGGTCCTTCTTGTGGCTGGAATGTGGAGGAGGGCTTGATATGCTAAGTACCCAGGTTAACATCTTAGAGGGGATGTGTGAATTAAAAGTCCTAAACAAGCAATCATAGGATATGTACCTAGGAATAAAAATGGCAAATGTTTAAAGGAAAGGAAAGGATTTGGAAACTATGGACATCTCAGTTACCACATGGTCCAGGGATTTAAGAGAGGCCAGAAAATAAACCAGTGAGTGCTGGAGACCATGTGTGACCTAGCTGGGCTGCGGCTTCTGCCTAACGCCCCATCAGCTGTTTCTCTTGGACGCTGCAGAAGGAGAGCCCGTTGAAAAGGTGCTGAAAGACAGGGCATGGCTCCAACGATGACAAATGCAAATGCATAGGGATAAAATACAAATAAACATATGTGTGAGGCCTGACAAATGGGAGAAAAATTCAATGATACAAGGTGAGTGTGGATATGATTCTAGAAACAGAGCACAGAAATGCAAAGACTTTTGAGAGCAGGATAATAGGAAGGAAGATCAAACAACACCAAGAATCTTCCTTCTGGAATACAATCTCCACTGACTAGAATTTGGGGATATTAGTTAATGCGGGCATGTGTGGTTAAGATAGGGTACAGGTGCGTATATTGCTCTAGTCCAGTGGTTCACAACTCTGTGTCATTACAACCATGTGGAGAGATTTTACATACCATCTTGCCTGGGATCACTCTAAGATTTCTATTTAATTGTTCTCGGAATGGTGCACGTCAATTGGTGGATCAGGGATATTTGCACTCCTATGTTTATTACAATAGCTAGGATAAAGAACAAACCTAGATGTGCTATAAATCTATGTAATGAAACATTATTCAGTCATAAAAAGAATGAAATCCTGTCATTTGTAGCAGCATGGATGCAACTGGAGGATATGGTGTTAAATGAAGTAAGTCAGCCACAGAGAGACAAATGCCACACATTTTCACTGCTAAAAATGTTGACCTCACAGAAGCAGCAAAGAGAACAGTGTTTACCGGAGCATGGGGCTGGGGGTTTGGAGGGAGTATGGTTAATGGGCACAGGGGTGCAGCTAGGCAGGAAAAATCACTTCTAATGTTCTATAGCACAGTAAGGTAACTATGGCTGACAATGTGTCATTGTGTATTTCAACGTAGCTAATAGGGGTGATTTTGAATGTCCCTAACACAAAGAAATGATACATGTTTGAGGTGATGGATGTGCCAGTCTGTTCACTGTACATTGCCTACATATATTGAAATATCACACTGGATCTAATAAAGATGAACACGTGTCAAAAATAAAAATATTAAAAATGACTTATAGAGGAGAAAGTTAAAGCTCCACAGGCCATTCTGAGGTATAGTCAGTTTAGATTTCACCTCATCCTTGTCAAACCAGGTCAGCAGTGCAGGGAGCCTTCACAAGTAAGTCTGTCCTTCCTTTCTCTCTACCGACTCCTTGTAGCAAGGAGGCCTCTCTGTTGAGACGCCACACGGAGTCCCAGAAAGATCCCCACAGTCAGCAACTCTCTGACTCCATGATTCAAAATGGAAACCTCTCAGGCTCTCCAGTCTCAAGCAACCCTGATTAGAATACTGACATCCTGCTGGCCTTGTCTGAGGTCCACAGTACCCAGAATCCTCTCAGGAAGTTTTCTGTCAGACTCGGTCCTCGGATATTGCACCTCATAGTTCCGGGGTTTTCAGTCCTTACTATGGAGACTGTAGTTCTGTTTCTCAGATATCGTTATGTTTTGGTGATTTTAGGGATTCAAGAATGTCTTTACTCTCCATCTTGCTACAGGGACTCTTTGTAAGTTTTTCTACTCACTCAGTCTGGCTTTTAATACAATTTTAAAACGAGATTTTCAACAGCATCTATATTAAATTCTAATGAGACTTAAAGCTCCTTGTAATAAAAATTGTATACATGAATTGAAATTCATTGTTTTGCGTGTTAATTTGTTGGTAAGAAAAGGAAACTCCTTTTAAATCAATCTCAATTACTTACATATGTAAGTATATTGGCCAAATTTATATATACTCTCAGGCACCTAATTATGTTTTAAATTCAATTGCACACTAAAGAAATAATTGCATATCTCTAATAGAATAATTTCTTTGCCTTATTTTGGGAGGAATATTGTCTTTTGTTTTTATAAAAACTTTAAAAAACAATCTCCTAAAATACATGTTTGTGTATCTACAAGGATGCATAACATCAAGAAGCAGCTATTTATTTCAACCTAAACTACAATGACCATTTAAAACTTATTTGATTATAATACAAAGTCAACATTTCATTATCTAACCAGTCATTAGTCACACAATGATGATTAATTCATCATTTGAGGAGAAGCAAACAGACTAAATTAAGCTCATATAGAAAGGGAAGTCATGACAAACAGTGAATATGGCCAACAAAAACATGCAAAATCAAGGAAAAAGAACAATAATAAAATAACATTTCTCTATTATGCTGTATCTCCTAATAGAAACATAACTGGTTACCGAGGAATTCAAAAGAACACACATTTTGTTCAGTCCTTTGGTAAATATTTATAGAGGGTCCCCATGAGCCAGGCATTGCAAGAGGCCCTGGAGCCATGAAGATGAAAAGATGAGCTTCCTGTTTTCAAGGAACTTAAATTCTTGAGAGATAAATGTGCAAATCAACAGTGCAGCTGCAGTAAGATCATGGCTTTTGTGGGAGCTGACTGCTCCCAGGGCAACTGCCTCCTACAATTGCTCCTCTCCAGCCAATACTTTGTATAAGGATGTTTTCTCTCTCAAAGGGAGATTGCACCCTTTATTAATTAACACTGGTATAAGCCACAGTGAAGAAAGATGATTCACCTTGAATATAACTCAGCATGTCAAATTTTAGGATGATTGGTGCACTTAAAATGGTCAGTGTGATTTGCTTAGGATGAGCAAAATGATTTCACAGGACTGGAGGTATTTTTTTGCAAGAGTAATTAAGTTCTTGAATGCTGCCACACTCCCTAGAAGACATGGGTACACTCAGTTACCACCGACCCCCCTGCCCACCCCGCCAAAAAAAGAATGAGCTACAGTCTTGCATTCTGGTCACGCCCAGCTACTGAGATTGCTGAAGCTTGTTCATAAAGCCTACCCACCTCTACATCACATTTCTCGTTCCACAGCTGTGATTTCCTGCTCAGGCCTGAAAGTCACTGATACAATCCAGAGGAGCCTCTGTGCCAGAGGGAAGGACTTAATATTGATTACAAAAGTAGATAACAGACTACAGCAATTTGAAATCCTTTGCATCAGTTGGCTTCTAGACTTTCCTGTGATAAGGAAACCCTGTCACTGTTCAAAAGAGATGGATGAATGCCATCTAAGCTGCTGGTCATCCATGGTGAGGGCATATTAAAATATAAGAATAAATACAGAGCTGGTGCTTGCAAAATTCACTTTAAAATATCATCTATTTGTGCTTTTTAACCCTAGTTCAGTACTATATTCTATCTGAAATCTATAGCTTTTGCTTTAGCTCATAAATCAGGAAAGCATTCCTTAATCAATGCAACCTTTCTGAAATTCCAACATATCCTTTCTGAAATTCCAGCACTCAGCCCAGAGCTCATTGCTCCACCCTGGAGCTGCTACAGATTGAAAGCCCTGGTGGGACTCTGTTCAGCAGCCACTTTTTCTGATGTGGGGAAGATCTTATGACTGCATTTGCACCAGTAGAAACCAGAATTGATAGGGCCTGATGCTCACACCTGGCTATGGAATCTCCCACTGTATGTTGCTCATTGAGATGTGAAACTACATCAAAGGCCGAAAAATAGGGCTGGGGATTTAGCTCAGTGGTTCAGCTGCCTGCCTTGCAAGCGCAAGGTCCTGAGTTTGATCCCCAGTACCAAAAAAAAAAGTCAAAAAAAAAAAATTTCGCTTCCAAAAGAGTACAGCCACCATCCTGCTTCATAATGCAAGGTACACCTCTTAGGGTTTGAGCAAAAGTGTCCAGATCTCTCTTGAATACACCCAGGCTTGGAAATTTCAAGGATAAATTAGTTCTTTAAAATTGTTTCACTAAAAATTCTCAAAGGATAAAGTATTTGTCTAGAATCTCACTGTTTGCTTTAACCAAAAATATGGGCAACTTGAATGCAATTATAATAAATACAGTGATATTGATTAGATGGCAGATGCTAACTTCTTTCATTGTATATGCACTGGCACATTTCAGATCTTCATATGACAAGCCCAAAAGAAATGTATACATTTGACACATCATGTACAAGCACTTCCCTTGTATCCATCACATTGCTGATGCATTCATTCTGGTTTTGATTGGCTGTTTTCTGTTCCAGAGTACTTTCCAGCTCTCTAGCCTCATAAAAGTCCAATATTACAATTTCTAAGACTTACCTTGCCTTCTAGGATACAGTTACATGTGAAAAGTAACCAAGTCTTACTTATCTTTCAGTCAACAACTCTTAACATTACTCAACAAAGAATTTTTAAATGTTATAATTAAGAATCAAAATAGCTTAATATGAGAGATCTTTAACTCTATTCAGCCAGTGTTGAATTTGTATACTAATATAGTCCGGGTGCTGCAGACTGTAGGGTAGAATATATTATAATATAGGCATAGCGTTTAAATTTGCATTTATGCTTTTGTACTAGTCAGTCATAACCTGAAATATCAACTGTACAATCATTCCATCCATTGCATAAACATAGAAAACAGAAACTGAAAGAGTTCTCCAGTGAGACAGACCTATCTCATTAAAGCCACTGTAGCCCAGCTCTTGCCTGCTAAGTCCCAGATCTTCGAGGTCCATGCATTTAAATCCTGCGGGACACTGGTAGCCTTCTTCCAGCTCTGGTGAGCAGTGTGTATCTGGAATAGCTAAACTATTCCAGGTTACATTCCTGTGAACAACACACAAAAGCGTTAGAAACTGGATAACTGTAAATGTTGATTAAAATGGATAATATAATCACTCTTCATTAATAACAGCTGTATATCAACACAGTCTTAAGCTTGGTGATTCACGACTGGCATTCGTAACAGCAATGAGATATTAAACATTCTCAAATAAATGATACTTGATTAATTCCCATTAACACTCCTTGGAAGAATATTACCATTACTATTTTTGTCATTAAAGACTAAGATCCAGATAAATGAAGAAAGAAGTTTTCCTATAGATTTGCAAGTAACTTTCCTGGCAATTCCTGGTCACTCACAAACTCCTTTTCCTACTGTAAGCACCAATTTTATTTCTCCTGTCTAATCAATGTCAAGGGATTATGGTCATTTTTGTATGGTACAAACACTGCAAGTCTTATACATGGTTTGGGCTTCTGCAGTGTTGGCAGAGGTGCATTGCAGATAGAGAAGCAGACAAATAAAGAGAGATTGAATGCATCACCTTGGAAAGAAAGAGATGATAAGGTGATGTGGTGATAACTCGAGGAATATTAAGGTCTTTTCGGTAAATAGCAACCTAACGTTTTTTCATCTTTCCAGGCTGGAAATTAAGTTGATTTAGAAGGATTTAGACAGGTAATAGCTTTTTTGGATACTGGACTAAGGAAGTCATTGGAATGGTGAATCTCATTGCAGACTCTCATTCTGAGATGACCTTAAAAATGGGCCCTACCACAGCTATCTGAAGTCATTCAAAGGGTTTGGGCAGAAGGCAAAATTTACACTGGATAATTTCACAAGCCTAACAAATCAACAATTTTTTAACAGTCATTCCTTAATCTATCAATATTTCTTGGGATTTCCTGAGTCCCTAAGCCAAATGGAATTCAACTGTTGGGTGCCATTTTGTTTTCTTTAATGACTTCATATATTCAATTAGCTCCTTCCTTTCCCTCATTTAACACACTCTCTATAGTCTGACGTTTAAGTGTGCCTCCTGTTATCTAACATACATGTATAAATGGTTTTACTCACACACACGCGCACACACACACACACACACACACACACACCCATGCCTGATGATTCTGTACCCACTGGCTAGTCTCAAACATAGGTCTAGAGGCTTCACCTACAATTCAGATATCCTAAGCTTATTCCTTCAGGGTTTTATCTTCTCTTGGATAAAAACCTGCTAAGTAGTCTACATTTCTCTGGGAATAAAGTGGTTACATTATTGTTTCTTCTGGTCACATTTTATTCAGACCCTTTGGATCTCATAGGCAAAACTCAAAGGTAAAGATCTAATTATGGAAATTATCATTTTGGTGGGTGAGAAAAATGTGACAGGCAGTCACATCACTTATTTCTCTTATCTGTAGGCCAAATGATCATTCTCCCTTAAGTCTCACTGGATGCTGTATTTAAGATTTGGCAGGCTGGGGATGTAGCTCAGTGTCGCTGTACTTGCCTGGCAAGCGCAAGGTCCTGAGCTCGAACCCCGGTACTAGGGGAAAAAAAAAGATTTGGCTCCTATGACATTAGAACAATATGGTAACTGAGCTTCAGAGTTTCAGAGTGAAGCTTTCTGGGTTTTGTCCCAGCTCTGCATTTACTAGTTGTGTGACTGTAGTAAGGTTCTAAGACTCTCTAAGCTCAGATTTCTTACCTGTAAAATAGGGAGAATAATCATATTTAACAGCAGAGCTGTATAAGAGTTTTATGAAATAAGCCAATTAATGTGCATAGGATAAAGTCTAACATTGCAAGGACTCAAATAAATGTTTATTGTGTGTTATTGTTAATCATTACCATTTTAAATATAGCATAAATCCTAGCAAGTAAAAATACAACAGTAAAGAATTGTCGAGCCCAGCACTCTGGGAGGCTGAAGCAGGAGGACTACAAATTTAACCCAGCCTGGACAACTTAGTAACTTAGCCAGACCCTGTCTCAAGTGAACAAAAAAACAAGAAAATAAGCAGACAAACAAAGGGGCTGGGAATTAGCTTAGTGAAAAGGTCTGAGTTCAAACTCCACTACCCGCCCCCCCGCCCCTTCAAAAAAAATCATTTTGGCATGTGATACTGAAAGCAGTTTTGTGTATAGAACTGAGGAGCTGAAAGACAGTTTTTTGGTTCATAGATCGCTCAGTTCTTTAATTATACTTCACAAAGGCAAGATAAAGTTCAGATAAAACTAGTGAACTGGCCTATCAAAATTGATGCTTCTAAACATTTTAAATATCTTAAAAGAACAAGTTTGAGAAAACATTTTGACTATGTGGAAAGTTTCAAAAACTATGTATTAATAAAAACATTTAAAATAAATAAAAATTGTTTAACTGTTTAAGAATCACCTTTTAGCTATTTAGAGAGGAAAAGAAGAAATTGTCATCTGGAGCAAGTAAGCCTTGGGTGTGAATTCTGGCTCAATCACTTACTATGTGTGTGACTTATGTTATCCGTACCTCAGTTTCTTCACCTGTAAGATGGTGTGAAAATGCCTACCTCATCAGGTTAGGGTGAGAATGCAATGATTTACATCTGTACAGGACATAAAACAGGTCCTGGTTTCCTTATCAATAGCTACTGCTAGAGACAATTTAAAATGTGTAGACTGCCTAGACTAAAAATCTAGCTCTGGTGCCTCTTGCCTCAGTGGGCTCCCTTCTAAAACTGGAGAATAATTGCACCTACTCTGTAGCAGCGCTTAAAAGATCAAATGAGCTAAAGTACCATACTCAGAGTACCACTGGGAATAAGTTAATTATTCAATAATTTTGAGTATTATGACTGTTTTCACTCACTTATAAATACTGAAGTTTTTCCTTTTTGATTTCAATTCCTTTATCTTTCATAATAGCATCGATTGTCACTTTAAGCACAACTCTCACTAATACAGATATTTTGAAGTCTTTTGGCTTTATAGAAAGCAGATTGGAAACATATCATTTTTGCCAACATTAAACTATTGGAATTCTTATTAGAGACATATTTATTAGATGATTAATTGCTCTGCAAGACATGTATCTAAAACCACATGGTAATTACCATTTAAAAAATGAAATGAACGTCAAGTCTCAGAATATACATTTGTTATTTATCTTAGTTTAATTTCTCTCAGATAATAAGAATCTTCCAGATTTTAATTTGTTAATGCTAATTATTTTCTTGTTCATTTTTTTCTCAAATAGTCTGAATTTTAAAAAATGCACTCTGGAATATGAAAATTAAATTATTGCTCCACCAGGCAACTCTTGGATAATGATTTCCCAGTTATAATAAATGTTCATTCGTGTTTAAGTGAGTTTTAAGACCAGCATTTCTAACAGATTTCTTTAAAAAGTATCTGGTTGTATTTTTCCCAATTTTATTTTTTTACCCCATTTCCATGATCTCAAAAACACTGTAATTGCTTTGGTTTATTTTCATGTGTTACATCAGGAAATTTTTAGTTTTTGTTTTCTGTGACCTCTTGGCAGTGTTCTAAATAGCTGCCTTTGTCTTTAAGAGATGGTTCCCTTAGCTGGGGATTTAGCTCAGTGGTTTCACCATGCAAGGGCCCAAGTTCAATTCCCGGTACCAAAAAAAAAAATAAAATAAAATAAAAAGAAATGGTTCCCTAAACATGTCCACATATCCATTTCTGGTACCTATGGAGACTCGGTTGCCCTTCCATTTACATGAGTTCCACATAAGATTTAACCAACCTCAGAAAAATTTATAAATTGGATTTGCACTGAACATATACCAAAATTATTCCCTGTCTTAACAACCCAAGCAATACACTACAACTATTTACATAGCACTGCATTGTTTTAGACATTGTAAGTAATCTGGAGATCATCTAAAGTATAAAGGAGGACGGATATACATGGGTTACAGGGAAATAGTATGCCATTTCATATAAGGCAATGGCAGCATCTGCACATTTTGGTATCTACTGGAAGTCATGGAACCAAGTCCCCACAAATACCAAGGGAAGACGATATTACATTACTTGGGAAAAAGAAATACAGTTATAGACACAATTAAGGTTAAAAGCCTTGAGTTTGAGATATTATCCTGGATTATGGATGGGGGCCTGGACTAATCACATGAGTTCTCAAAAGTGAAAAATGTCTCCTGGGTGTGAAGAAAAAGACAGATGTGACAATGGAAGAAAATCACAGAGAGGCAGCTCTGGTAGCTGTGGAGATGCTGGTTCTGCCCACAGTTATTCAGCCGTCTTCCTTCTGCAATTGGCCTTTACCCTCTAGTTGCTCTGAGTTTTGTACTTGGCCTTCTTCTCTTGATATCTTGTCACAATATCTCCCTATGCAATCTTATCCACTCTCACTCTCTCTCTCATCTTAGATGTCTTTTTTTTTTTGGTACCAGGGATTGAACTTGGGACCTTGCACTTGCAAGGCAGGCGGTGGAACCACTGAGCTAAATCCCTGGCCCCTTAGATGTCTTTTTAGAGTGTCAGGGCTACACACCCAGCTGTCTGTTAAATCTCTCCATTTGTCTACACAGTATGTCCTTCTAGCTCCATATACCCTACTGAATTCAGCCTCTTTCCCAGCAATTATGCTCAAAACTAATAGGACCACGGTCCAAACAGAGTGAACTTGAAATCTTGGAACCACTCTCAACCACTACTTTTCCCTCAAGCCTCAGAACTAATTATCGTGTCCTCCAAAGACCTCAGAGCTGATCAGCTTTCCATTGCTGACTTAAAGCAGAAAAGGTTTATTTTGGCTCACACTTGCAAAGGGTACTGTCCATGGTCAGTTGGCTCCCAGGCAGAAACACGGCAGAGGGTATGGAAGTGGAAAGCTGCTCACTTTTCGGCAGCTAGGAAGCACAGAGAAGGAGAACAGCCAGAGAGTAAAAGGCCAGGAACTAGATAGAGGTCATTCCTAAGGTCATTCCCATATGTCTCACTCAGACTTACCTAGAAATATACTTTACTAATTTCCTAGGTGTCCCTCAAGACAATCAAGATGACAATCAAGATTAACCATCACACTCTCGCTAATATCTTCTGAGATAGGTGAGCTCTCTCCTCTCCTGCTCTACTGGTCCCAGTATTTGATCCCACACCGGCTGTCTGGCTTCCTGCTCTTAGATCTTCCCATGCATTTGGCATTGAGAATATAGAAAGTCTCCTCAGAATCACTGTCCTACATTAATAGTGCCAAGTCTGTGACATGATCAAGAAATTCCTAAAGGATCTGGCTCTTCCCATCCCTCAAACAACATTTTGGATAATTTCCCCCCACAACTCCTAAGATTCCTTCTACCTGTCCTCCTCCTTCTTTGCTTGGTTCACTGCACTTTTTAGCTTTCAGGTAACAGCCTGAATGTCACTTTCTCATTAGAGCCATTCCAAGTCCCTCAGACTGGGCTAGGTTTCCCTGCTATAACTTCTCAAAATGCCCTCACTTTTCATTCCTGGCACTTAGAGCAAGTGTGATTCATGTTTGTGTAGTCCTTGGATGTCTTCCAACTCAACTGTTCCTTAATATAAGCTCCAATTCCAGTTTGTGTCATATCCCCTGTGGTGGTTAGATTTATGTGTCAACTTGGTCAGACTAGTTAGTACCCAGCTGTTTGGTCAAATTCCAGTCTAGATGTTACGCTTAAGGTAGTTTTTAGAAGTGATTAGCAGGTAAACCAGGAGACTTTGAGTAAAGCACATTACCTGTCATAACATGAGTAGGCCCAATTGCTTAGCTGAAGGCCTCAAGTAAAAAGACTGAGGTCCTCCAATGCTGACTGAGGACACCATTCTACCTTCTGACTGCCACTGAACTCAAGCTGAAAATGTCACCTCCTGCCACAGTATCCAGCCTGCCTTGAAGATGTTGGTCTTGCCAGCCCTCACAACTGCATGAGCTAATTCCTTAGAAGAAATCTCTTTATACAGACACATCATTCGAGCCAATCAATAGCTGTATTTCTCTGGAGAACTTTGACTACTCTATAATGGATGCTTAATAAGTATTTTCTAAATAAACTAATGAATGTGCCTTTCTACCATTATATAAATCTATAGTTGATCTATTTATTTCTAAAGTAACTACAGAAAGAAACTCTTCAAAAAGGGCATCCTTTTGTTTGGACGCATTTTTCTAGCATGATCCCTCCACATTGGCATGGACTTTCAGTATTTTAAATTTCTGGCTTTAGTAGTTTCTACACTTCAAAACAAGCACTGGAATCCCTTGGAGCAGTTAATTGTTTTTCAAAAGGCTTTAATTATCCTCCTGGCATATGGTTTTGGATTTTTTTTTTTAATTCTTAACAAAACATCCTATTTACAAATAACATTATGGAGGAATGTGAGATCTAAGAAAATGTGTTTTGAGCTTGTTACTAAAATTGCTTATAATAACAGCCCCCAAGAATACTTTGGGACTTCAGAGTTCTATGGTTTTAAATTAAGCATTAATCTTAATGGCACAGAGTACTATTAAGCTGTGTAGTAGAAAACAAGAACAGTCATCTTCTTTCAGTGATTAACCGATTTACATTGCACAAGTTATTTTAATCATTTGAGCCTCAGTTTCCTCATTTGTAAGATGAGAAAATTCCCAGCTATGTAAAAAACAATTTCCAGATAACCTCGTGACACTTTCACACAAAAGAAAAGGGAAATAAAGTGAAACCATGTTCCTCTTACTCCACACATGCCCTGTGAGGTAGAGGCAGGATGTGCAGTTTCTCATCTCTGCATGCTCACCAATGTTAAAAGCATAAGATCAAGGCTTCATGCTGGACTTCTCTTGTTACTCCCACTCTCTTTCTCTACCGATATCAAACTACTGTCTCTGCTTGTTGCATTGCATTTAGTGTTGCTCTTTTGTAATTACTGTCATCATGCACATAATTTAGGATTATTCAGCTGTTGTTAGGAAATTGTTTTTTCCCTTATTCTTAGTAGGGACACTTTCATTTGACTATCTTGCTCATTCATTCAATTTAATAACTTTTCACAGGCCTTCTTTACGCCACACACCATAATAGGAATGGAGATGTCCAAGAAGATATTTCCCACCTACAGGCTTCAGGATGAAAAAAATGCATATCCACAGGACAGCATGGTGCTGCTTTAAGAGCTATGATATGCGCAAGATTTTCTGAAACACAATGTAATAGTACCACACATGGCCAAAAAGGCTGCTGGTGGGTACTAGAAAAACCTTCCAACAGCAGTGCTGCTGGGGGAGTACTATGAAAGGAGCAACAGGCATTGCATTCTGGGAAGTGGGAATGTCCAAGCCTACGTCTGTGGGGAGGGACGGAGGAGGTGGGAGGGAAAAGGGATGGGAATGGGATGGGGAGGGAGAGAGGAAGAGGGAGGAGAAAGAGAAGAAGAGTAGGAGAAGGAAGAAAGGGAGGAGGAAAGGGTGGAAAAGAGAGTAGAAGAGAAAGAGGAGGAGGGGGAAAGGAAGATGAAGAGAGAGAGAGGAGACAGAGGAGGGAGAAGAAGAGAGGAGGCAGAGAGAGGAGCCAGTCACCCCCCAGTGGTAGCTGTAGCTGTAGCTGTTCAGTGTTTTCTCATGGGTGGTGAGTAAACAGCTGTCACCATACCAAAGGACTTTTAAACATGTTCAGAGTTTCACAGAATGGAGAATAAGGTAAGAATATGTGCTTCCTCCAAACTGGCACAGAATGACTGATGTAGCTTGGACTGATAGCCATAACCTGTCCCCTAGTTCCAGAGAAACACTGAAACGTTTTAAAAACCACTGTTTGACAAAGAAGCCTATTCCTAAATTTACTTACTGGGTTTTCACAAAATGTAACTTTGATAGGAATGTATAGATAGCAATTTAGTTTATATTTTCATTATTTTTGGCTCTTAAAGAACTGAACACAAGTAGGCATATTGGTCACTTGCCTGTCACTGGGACAAAATACCCAACTCCTGAAACCTGAAGGAGAGGTTTATTTTGGCTCATGGTTTCAGAGGACTTACTCCATGGACAGCTGGCTTCAAGACAGAAACAGCATGGCAGAAGAAAGCTACTCAATCATGGCAGCCAGGAAGCAGAGGGTGGGGAGCCTTGCACAAGAATACACCTCTTCAGGTCACTCCTCTAATCACCACCTCTTTCAACTAGGTCCAGGGTCCATGATCCAATCTCCTTCTCAAAGCTCTGCCTCTGAGCACATGAGACTTCGGAGGGATTTTTAGATGTAAGCTGTCTTAGTAACTTTTCTTGTTGCTGAGACAAAATACCCAAGACACCCACACATTAAGGGAGGGAAGGTTTATTTGGCTTACGGTTCATAGAGGATTCAGTCCATAGTTGGCTGGATCCAAGGCAGAGTGGCACACGGCAGGGGGGAATCACAGAGGAGAGACAGCTCATTGCAGGCAAAGACAGCAAAAGCAACAAGGGAGAGGTCAAGCCTCTCTCTGTCCCTTATATTGTATCCAGGCTACCAGGATTAGAGTGGAGCCAAACCAATCAGTGGACTGATTTAGTAATCACACACCCTTAACCCCAGCATCACACTCTAACTTCAGCAACCTCTGAAAAAGGTGAAATTCACCCACCTATGACCTCATGAAGCTTTGGGGGGATATCTAGACACAGCCATAACATAAACCATATCAGCGAATGGTGATGACTTCTTGAATTGTCGTTTGTTATAACAGGTGCCCTGAGAGACTAAGCTCTATAAGAATAGAGCTTTTTTCCATGTGATTTTAGACTAGGAAGCATATGCAATCTTTTCAGAAAAGAGAAATGAACACAGTAACTTGCAACAGCATCAGTATAGATTCCCTGGTTAAACGTTAAACAGGAAGACATTATCAATTAGTCAATGCCATGGTTATATTGCCTTTATTCAGTAGGATTAGGCATGATTATACATGCATGTCACATCCACATGCAACAAAGAACACTGTATAACTTAGGAGCATTTTTGTTATCTGTTGCATCAGTAAGGTTTCTTTTCTACTTGTATTATGTGTGCTAGGAAGAATTTAACAGAACATAATTGTAACAATTAAGTCACCATGAAAGAGAATCACACACACACACTTTTGTACCCAGGATCCCAGAGAATATGGGCTCTGACACCCTATGTGGTGGCAGTTAGCTTGTTGTCAGTGGCAAAAAGAACACAAGGTTCTTTGTCTTGCTAAAAGCTGACCTCTGAATTTAGGAGTCATCTTGGCCATTGTGTGAACCCACAGAGAACCTGCTTGGGCTGCTACCTGCTCTCTGGGTTCCTTTCAGAGAATTATCCGCTTAGTTTTCATCTCTATGTAGTCTCCTTTTGTCAGGATTAATTAAAAAATTCTGTGAATTGGCCTAGCTCATTTTAAGGCTGGATTCTTTGGAAAGCTAATCCCATGTGGAGAATTAAGGACATTATTTACAGAGATAAATTATTTACTGACTTTTGAAGACTTTCAATGGCTCTGCCTAGACTTTCAGTCAGACTGAGAAACAAACAGTCTGAGGTAGGAACTAGTATGCGCATCACACCTTTTAAATAAACAAGTCAATCTGACACACTCTTAGGGAAATAATTTTTTACTGTTAAAGTGAGCCTTTAACATGATTGTCCCACTCCACTGATTCTTAAATGGCTCACAGGCAAAGGCTGTAGAGAGCTGTGGACATCGTGCATAAAATAGTAAAAACTGAACAGTTTTTACAAATTTTTGACTATGCAATTTAAATAGCAACATATGATTTTATTTTAAAGATGTCTGTCAAGTAGTATCTGTTAAGTAGTATTGTTATATATGAATAGTTTGTGAATTGTATATTTCCCTCAAGTTTACTCTTTTAACTATGAGGTGTGATAGAAAAATATAATGAATATTTAAATTTTTTTAAAAATATTACAATAAAAGACACATTGCCATGAATCCCCACTTAAAGTACTCCCTCTTGCTTCAAACACACATAGCCCATTGTTCTTGCCACTTTCTGAAGCAGTTCTGGAGTCCTCTTTCCTGACTGACTTTAGTTGCACTGTTGTGGCTGCCTCAGTGCTCTGAATTAATTCAAATTTTTTACCTTTCATGGTCATTTTGAGTTTGGAGAGACCCAGCAGTACATGGTCCCAGATCCTGTGAACACAGTGGGTGAGGACACACCATAATGTATTTATAAACCTGCCTTTCCATGGGTTGGCACTCAGGAGCAGCACATACCTCTTAAAAACACTAGAAAGAGCACTCCCAGAACTGCTTCAGAAAGTGGCACAAATGGTGGGATAAGTGTGTTTGAAGCAAGGGGGACTATTTTCAGGCAGATTAATAGCAATGTGTCTTACTATAGTATTTTTAAAAATTGAGATATTCATTGTATATTTCATTTACCCCATGTATATCACTCACTACTTTGCTGGACAATGTGCATGACAGAAACTGAAAGGCTGCAGTTGAGTCAGGAGCAGGTGATTAGAGGCATGGGAACGAGTTCACAACAATATCAGAAAAGTAATGTGTCAGGACACGAGGCAATGTGCTGATGAGCTCCAAAGGCAGGGCAACCTGTTTTAAGGTTCCAAGTCAGCATACTGCCCTTAATATTTCAAGTCTTGGCCAAGAGGTGATCAAGCAGTCTTCTACCTTCACTTAGAAGCTGAAAGACTAAGGTGGGCAGTGATGTGCAGAGGATCAGCTGCCTTGATGAAAAGAAGTTGCTAGATTTGGGAGCCAGGCATATAGGACTGGAGTTGGTGATTTAGCCAGTGTGTGGCAAGGAGCACGCCTTTCTGGGGGAGGATCCTACACCTCAACCATGAGATTGCACTATAAAATAGCAATAATGAACCAAAAGCATCTCTTGTTGTTAGGAGCTCAAAATGTGGTTATGTTTATTTGGTGTGATTCGGCTAAGGTTCACGCTTGGAGAGCAGTAATTCTTCCCTCTCCAGTAAGGCTCCGTTTTTTGGAAGGTCCAGAAAATGTCAAGGGCTCCACAACATTAAGGAAATGGAAAGTGAAAGACAAGGAAAGATAGACAAGGATTAAAATCCCTGGTCCCAGCTGCCCTCAGCCACTAATGACAAATGTCCAATTCAATTGCTGGGAATAAAGACATACAAGAGTCACCAAATCAGTGAAGTTGCCACGGTTGCCCTGCAGTTACCAGGACATGTGGACAAATCTGATTTTTTTTGAAAATGACAAGAGGCTCTGATTTTTTTGTGTGTGCTTCTTAGACATTTGTAGGTGAACAGCCTTATGGGAAGAGGAAACCCAAGTTGCCCCCAGGCTAGCTAGAAGCATGCCATTTCACGAAGACTCAAGATCCAGTCTTTAAAATGACATGCAATTTTGGTTTCTACCCTATGACCTATCTTTGAGAGTTTTAATGCAAAACCAAGGTTTTCAATCATTGATCTACAACCTTCCCACTTCTGAGAACCTTAACCCTGCCTATCAATACAAATACATGCGTGTGGCTTAGAAAGCAGTATTTTCACAAAGTTTGCCGGGGGGGGGAGGGGTGTGATTTTTCATTACGGTGATCTCATCTAGAAATTAATTTTCAAAATTGACTGGTGGTAAGGCTGAGACATCAAACTTACTAAAGGTGACTTCCGTGGTGTGACTGTGGCCAACACTATTTGTGAGGGGTGAATTGGTGGGAGCCCCCCTCCACATTTCCCTTGGACAGGAGTTCCTGCACAGCATTTGAGAATCCAGTCTTTTTTTCCAGATCGTTTTCTTTATTAGCACATGTTTGTAGTACATAAAATGCAGTCTTACTGTTACCACTTACTGATCTGCCCCATTTCAAACGTCTCCTATGAACATGCCCCTTAACCAAAAGGAAACTATACACTTTGTGCAGATTCCAGACACAAGCATGTTGCAGATTATCTTATGCACTGAACAAGTTACAACTGAAAGCAGAAAATCAAAGTTAAGGAGAACAGGGTTTAAGCCCTGCTTCTATAGTTTAATGTTCTTTTATCTTGGCCTTTATATTTACCCATATGACCTTCAATTTCCTTGGCTGTAAAATAGAATGTAAAAATGAAACATGACTTGTTAGGTTGTTATAAGAAAATAACATATGGCAGTTATTTTAAAAAGGTTATTTACCAGTAATTATTAATTCAAATCTTACAACCTATATATTACATTATCTTCTTTTTGAGAAGGAAACATGATCAAAAGAAATGTTATCTTAGAATTTATCACAAGAAATCACTCAATTTTTAGAGCCCTTTTCAAACTGTGGAGTTACTTTTTTTATAACAAAGACTCTTGTAATTTTTTTTTTTTGCTATGCAGGTGAAATTATGCTGGTATTCATTTTCATATGGGAGCTGAATTTATTCTGAAGTGTTTTCTTATATTTTCTTTCCATTGTTTTTTTGGTTTTTTTTGGTACCTGGGATAAACTCAGGTCCTTGCACTTGTGAGGCAGGCAGTGGAATTTCTTATATTTTCTTTAAAAATTGTCATCATATGAAAGACTGATTTTCGTTGATGGCTCAGGTGCTTCATATCTTGGAAATTCATGTGCAGGACAATTTTTAAAGAGATATATGAAGTAATAAAATATAATCATGTCATTTTTATAGATTCAGATGAGACTGAATTTCCTGGAATATAATGCCTATACAAGGTAGAGACCAGATGCAATATGGACTTTAATTTCTCTATGTGAAGGAAGTATACTTTATATATTATAAAGAGTTTATATATGTGGATGTAGATTTGTTGATGTACAAGATTATGAATGTGGAATTAAAATACAGAAATTGCTTAAATGGTGGAGTAAGCATGGACTTAGAGGCTAGACTTAAGTTTCAAACCTTCTCAAATGCCAGCTGAATACGTTATTGAACTTCTTTGGCAGTGTATCTTCATCTGTACAATAGGGGAAGTAGTTCCTTTCAGATTGTTCTAAAAATTAGTTATAAGCAAGTGTAAGAGGTGCTCAATAAATGCTATCAATTAAATTAGAGTGCTATCTATGCTTCATTTCTTATTTGAATATTTTAAATAAAAAATTTCCTCACATGCAATTACCAAATATATTCTTGTATCCCCATCTGGCAGACATCTTTGCCTAAGTCCTGTAAGTTAAATACAGCAGTGACTCTTGCTTCTTCCTCCTTTCAAAATAAGTTTAAATAAATCAAGAAACATCATAGAACGTTCATGAATTTAAGGCATTTGTGATTTTACATATTATATAAAATTATCTGTAAAGTCCAGAGAAATTAAAATTTAATATTCTAAGTTTTACTACTTCTATTTTTAATCTTTTGACTTGTCCATTTTTTTAAAAATTCATCATTTTGTAAAAATAACTTGTAAGATAAAATTTAAGTTTATTCTTTAGGGTAATTAAATTTTATTTGGATCAGCAATAGCTAATTGTCCCTAACAAATTCAACTTTGTGTTGTCTCTAATACAACCCAGTGTATAAAATACAACCAAATTCTAAAAGCTGATCCTGGAAAGGATGAGGATGGAATAGATGGTGTGTACTGAGCCTCCTTAAGATAGAAGAAGCATTAGTAATTACTCTGAAATAACAAGGAGAGGCCAGAATTGTCCTGGCCATTTATGACACAGGGGCATTTTACCTCTTAATGCTAATGGTCCAACCTGAACTCCTGGTGGAATACTGTTCTTTCTATAACAAACTTTTATATATTTAACCTTTATATTTACTTAAAGTTATTCTAATCAACCCTCCCTTGGGAATAAGATTTCATTATCTGATATGAAGCCTTAAATACATTTCTCTATTTCCTCAGTAATGATAATAAGGGGGCAGGAAAGTCCTCATCTTTTCTATTTCACCCGACAGCTCATCTTGACACGTTCCTCTCTCAGCAGCAGGGGGATTTCTGCCATCACATTTGGTATTTCGCAGCACCTGTTCCTGCTACAGGCCATTGCTCTTCTCAACTTTCTTTAGGAAATGACGTGCTTTGCTTCTCAAATCTCACTATTCTTTCCATAATTGCCTCAGGTTGTCGTTCATTATCAGGGAAGAATCTAAAGCTTTACCCATAATGCTACTGAAGATACACCCAAGATTCCTTTCTAGATGCTTTAAAAGAATTATATTCTATTTAAAAGCAAAACTGGGTGCACTGAGTTCTTCCCTCTTCATCCCATTTGCCTCTGAGATTAAACAGAATCCATTCTAGAGATGGACGGTAAACTCTGAGATTTACAAGGCTCTGGTCTGAGAGGTACAGGTCATGCAAATCAAGCAGGCAGAAATAGTAACAACTGTTAAAGAACAATCATTATGAGAAATGAGGTCCTGCTAGTACCTAGCAACACTGATTTCTGTAAATACAACCATTATACCACAATTAAATACCCGATTCAGATCTTTTTATGAGATATTATTTTTGAATTAATATTTTTTGTAATCGACAAATCATTGTAATACATTTATGGAGCACAATATGATGCTCTGATATACGTATACAATGTAGAATGATTAAATCAAATTAATTAACATAGCCATCACCTTAATTACAGAATAGCTGTTGTGGTGATGTATTTGAAATTTAGTTATTTTGAAACATACAATACATTGCTAGAGACTGTAGTCACCCTGCTGTGCAATACAGATCTCAAAGCTTAGACTTCCTGTCCTGCTGAGCACTCCCCTTGGACCATCAGCTTCTTCCTGTTCCCCACTCTTCACCCCTCGGCTGACCCTCAGCCTTTGCTGAACACCATTCTCCTCTCTACCTCCCCGAATCCGCTTTTTAAGATTTCACCTCTAAGCAAGGTCCTGCAGTCTTTGTCTCCGTGCCTGGCTTTTTTGCTTAACACAATGTCCTCCAGGTTCATTCCTGCTGTTGCAAATGACAGGATTTGTTCTTTTTGTTTTTATGTCATAGTTTAGAAGCCACAAAAGGAAACAAGCAAAGTTGAAAACTGTTTAAAAATTGACATTTTCTGTGTTGTTAGTGTGAGCATCTTTTGAATCTCTAAAAATAAAATCAAATTAATGTCCAGGCTACAACTAATGTTAAAAATGGTGTTGACAGTTTTTCTACTTGTGTGTGGGATTTTAAAACTCTATCATACTGAAATGAAAATTCAAAGGGTATAAATGACTGGTTTTGAGATGAATCACCAAATCTACAAAAGCTGTCATTATGAGCAACATTACTACTGAGTGGCTAGTTAGGTATTTTCACTTTAAACAGTAAACTCAGAGTCACATACACAAGAGACAAAATGTATGCACGTACCTCATGCTATTGGGCAGATTTTGTAAATATGAGAAAGAGATAAAAGCACAGGCAGCTGCCCTGCCATCACTGCTGACTAGAGGAACTGAAACTTCTACCCATGTTTAGGAAATTCCTCTTGACGAACTCTATTTTAAGATGATGTAGTGAGTGGGCACTAATAACCCAAATACAAGTGGGCTTTTAGTACTTTTCGCAGTGATATTCAGTTCTTCAAACAGAGCACAGCATGAAGCCAACCACAGGTACTCTGAAGTGAATGAAGGGCCCTGGGTGTGAGGACGCCCGTATGCCTCCTCCCAGTGGGCGCTACGGTACGCGTGTCGATGTTAAATGGAACCCAAGTGTGCTCACCTTTGCGGGGTAACTTATGTGTGCTAAAGTTCAGCTTGCCGGTTTGATATTGACCCTCTTGAGGGACCAACAAGCTCTCCGACTCTCCCCTCCGGACTCGGTCTAACGACATGCGCCCTGCGTCCACTTCTCCACTGAATTCTCTCACAGCTGTCTCCGGTGACTTCTCTGCTCTCATCACTGTAGTTATTGTCTCCCACCCACACAGTCTCTTTTCCATTTTCATATTCACTCAGGACAATCTAGACATGTTCGACAGCCTACACACACTGAAAAAGCACAGCAAGACAAACTACCTACAGATTTTCTTCCCGCATTTGTCTCTTTCCTCGCCCACACAGGTGACTCCCTTACTCATTGCTTCCTTCAACCTTCCTACCCTGTATTTGTATTACTTTACTGCCTTTCTCTGCCCTGGATGTTGCTTTTCTATTTTTAGCTATTTCTCCTTATCTGCATTTAGTGACTTACTCTTCTTTCTCAGTTATTTTCTCTTTTCTTTATCAATTTGCCATAATGTTATTACCAATATCAACAATGGCATCATGAAATAATGACTAGGTACTAATTCTGTGCTAGGGTACCAGGCACTAGAGATAAGGAGGTAAACACAGCTCTATTCTCTCCCACCATCCCCATAGGTTTCCTCAGAAAGCTTAGATAATATGGAGGTAGACTTTGGGGCAATGGGAAGGGATCTGGAGATGGTGGGAAACAGGAGGGTAGGGAAGAGGAAGAAAGTAAAAATTACTACAATGTGATATGTATATGTATAAATGCCTCAAGATGAATGTAACCATTATGCTGTGCACACATATACTAATAAAAGAATGAAAAAAATATAGCCACGATTGCCGGAGAGCTGATTCTGGCAAGATGGACTACATTAAATCCAACTCTTTCTCCTACAAACAACTGACTCTATTAGATAAAAGATCACATTTGAAACTGAATATTCATGCTCAGAAGAAAGGAAAATAGGTTCCAAAATGTCAAAACCTGAGAGAGAAGAGAGCACCAGAGTAGGAACCGAAGGGCCATGAGTTTGCAAAATGGTGATGCGAACAGGGGTACAAATCAGGATTAAGAGCTTGGGTTTCCACACCCACATGAGACAGAAGACAGATTCCTCAGCCTGTGGCAGGCTGAGAGCTGGAAATGATCCCAGGCATAAAGTGAGATTACAAAGAGTTCCAGAGTAATGCTGGAAGATGGTCAAATAGGCCCATCAAGCACAACAGAGACCATAGGAATGGATCCACCAACAAGGAATTAATGAATGAGGCACATGGCACCAAACTCTAGGATCTTTTTAAAAATTGTCCAGCTGTCATCTGAAGTAGTTGTGCCCTTTTATCTTCCCATCAATAGAATATAGGAGTTCCAGGTCCCTTCCATGCATACCATATGCCAGAAGGATAAAATAAATTTGGTGGTCGCTGATCAATGCATTTCCCTTATTTAAAAAAATAACAAACCCTAAAGCTCTAAGGTTTTAACAGTGGAATGCTGATTAGGGCCTCTGACTGTGCCAGACTCTTACTGCTGGCTTTCTTCTTCCTTTTAGCTCCTATCACTGGATTTCATTCCATCCTCACCAGGCTGAGCCCAAAATTAGTGGCTCGTGCTTTAAAACTAAGCAAGTACTTGTCACGTGCTTCCTTTTCTTGCCTGTGTAGGAGTGGACTAAATACTTAATTTTAAGTAATTGTGAGAAAACATCAATTGGTTAATAGGAAAAAAGCTGAGTAAATAAAAATAGTTTTAGAAAGATGAAATTTAGTTGTTACTGTTAAAGGAAATATTTGAAGGTCATGTTCCTGATCTAGCACAAAACCCGACTATACAGAAGCAAATTCAGAATAAATTTCAAATTTAGAGTGATAAAATGGTCTGCATACCAGAAAGACACAGTGACACTTTTATGTTCATGCACTGAGCTAGAGTTGCAGGTTACATAAAGCACAAAGTGACACAGCTAAAAGAAAAATTAAAACTTGTCACATTTTGAAAATGTAATTGTGTTTTTTCACTAATTGATGGGACAACCAGATAACAAAAGATCAACAACTACTGCAACAAAAAGAGAGAGAAATAACTAGAACAACATCATTAGCTACCTTGACTGAGGTGGCATTTATAAAATGATACTAAAAAACTTCAGACTTGACATTCTTTCCAAATTCTCACAGCAGAAATGTTCACCAATTTACATCATACTGGTCCTTACAATGATTTTAATCAATTTCAAGAGGTTAAAATTTTACAGGAATTGTTGTCTGATCACAACAAAATAAAACACACACAGATACACACATACAAAATAACATGTTTAGAAAAATTCATCCTTCTAAAAATACACTTCCAAGTAACCTACAGGTTAAAGAATATAGCACAAGTAAAATTAGGGGCCAGGGATTTAGTTCAGTGGCACCATGCCTGCCTCCCAAGTGCAAGGTCTTGAGTTCAATCCCTGATACAAAAAGAAAAAAATTTCTGGACAAGTAAAATTAGAAAATATTTGATTAAACAATAATGAAAATACTAATATATAAATTTGGAAGAGGAACGAATGCAGTATTTAAGAGGAAAATTATTATCTTTAAATTCTTACATTAAAACAGAGAAATTGTTAAAGACAATGATATGTTTTTATTTTAAGAAGAAAAAGAAAAAAGAAAAAACAGAAAGAAGGAAATGATGATAAAGAAAGGAATCAACATGGAAAACAATAAAAGTAGAGAAAGTTAAATCAAAATGTATTCTTGTACGTATGACTAGAATGAGACAAAGACATCAAAAAGGGACAGAAACAATATAATTTATTAACATCAGGAATAAACAATGATTTAACCCCACTGATCCTACAGATATTGAGTGGTTAATGAGATTATAAACATTTTGCTGGTGTTGACCATCAATAAGAATATATAAGTTCTTTGAAAACAAAATTTATCAAACCTGACAAACAAGAAAGATAAAATCTTAATACGCCTTTGTAGTAAATACATTTAATTTGTAATTCAAAATCTTCTTGCAAAAAGCCCCATGAAAAACAAAACAACAAACCAAACAAAAACCAACAACAAAAAAATGTTAGGCCCATAGGTTTTCAAGAGTGAATTCTCTAAAACATTTAAGGAAGAAAGTATATTAATCTCATTATGCTATTAATAAACAAAAGAACAGACATGTCCTATCTTCACTCTGATTTCAAAAGTTGATACAGACTTTAAGAAAGTTACCATAATGATCCTCATAAGCAAAGATGCAATAATTTATTAAAAAAATAGCAAATCAAATATTGCAACATATTAAATGGTATCTAGATACCAGAAATGCAAGAGTGGTTTAATATTAGTCATGTAATTCACATTAATAAAACAAAAAAGAAAGGACATAATATTATCTCAGTATTTGTAGTAAAAGCACTGGATAAAATGTGGCACACATTAATTGTTGAAAACCCTAGCAATATACGAATTAAAGGTAATGTACTCACACTAAAACTCCACAGCTACCCTCTTAGTGGAAACACTGAAAACTTTTCCTTTACATTTTGAAACAAGATAGATATCAATATCTACTCTAACCATTAAATAAAGAACACATCTCAACCTCTACTTCGCAGAAAATATAAACATTTATTTAAATAGGATTGTAATTTTTAGGAAGTAGAAAAAGAAGTGAGATAACTTACTCTCTAGATTTAATTCTGACAGCCAAAGCAGTGAGTTTCTCGGAGATGCACACATTAAATATGAATTGGTTTTCATACATCAGTAAAACCTCAATAGTGATTAAATAAAAAGAATGATTCAGTTATGATAATAGAGAAAATAATATGCCCAGAAAATCAAATTTTTATTATCAAACTTTGGTTTCTAAGGCTATGTTTTGAAGAATAAAAATAGAATGGGAGTGTGCCTAGTAACAGAGGTATTTTTCTTTAAAAATATGTGTGAATAGATAAGTAATTTTAAATTACAATCAGTGTAGCCAGGGATTTAGCTCAATGGTTCCACCACCTGCTGTGCAAGCAGAAAGACCCGAGTTTGATCCCTGGTACCAAAAAAAAAAATTACCTAAAATAACAACAAAACAATGAGCATGCTCCTTTAACAATATGCTGTGAAAAGTAAAAGAACATATAGTATCTGTTTCCACCCTTCTCGCCCTACAGTAAACATCTAAGTGGAAGTGATATGCACATATAGCCCTACTACACAGAAGTAATGTAACTAAGGCATTGACTAATTGATAAGGCCATCGTGTTTAACATTTAACTAGGAAATTTATACTGATGCTGTTGCAAGTTACTGTGTTCATTTATATTTTCTGAGAACCTTGCACATGGTTCCTATCCTTGCAGGGTTTACGTTGAGGATACAGAGACAGCAAGTAATAAACATAGTACATACCTATTTCAAGTCACATAATATACATCTCTATTTGCATAAATTAGGAGCACAGTTCTTAACATTTTTGTTCTGAGAGAAACTAATAATTATTTAGTGGTCATCATAAATTTGAAATAAACTCAGAATTAATTTACTTACTTCTTTAGTAAAATAGTATTTCCATTAATTATTTATACATGCTTTTTTCCCCATTCTTATGAGTTTTAAATGTGGCTTACTTTATTGATCTTTTCTTTTACTATCCTGTCTCTTATCCAGAGGTACTCTTAGATGCATCATCTCAGCACATAATTATATATATATATATATCTTTATGGCAACAAAGCAATGACAAGTAGCATTTATTGAGTACCTTTATTTTGTGCCTGTCACCTTTCTTAAGCCTCTATACCCATTCCTTCATTTCATCCTTCTGCTGATTCCCGAAGTATGCCCCGTTATGATACCTGCTTCAGGGTAAATCAATCATTTATCCCAGCTCACACAACACAAACTCTTGGAACTAATCCAAGTTTACCATGATGTCCATACTCACAAGAATATTCACTTTGTGTGGTTCATCTAATTTTCACATATACAAGTACATGCATGATATGTAAATAACCCTTCAAGTGCAGAAAACACACAGTAACAGTTTCAAAGTCTTTAAAACTCATTAATCTTCACAGACACAATTGATTTATAAATGATATTAACACATTAAAAATAGATGAATGGCTGCTTGCAATCTCCTTTTGAATTTAATAAAATATGGTAAATTTACTTTCTATGATCTAAATCGAGAAATTTTTCCTTTCTGTTATTTATAAATTAGTGCTTCATTTGTAAACCAATCAATTCCTGCCTAAAGATCTGAATGCAGGGTGTAAAAGTCAGTTTTACTACTCAATTCCTGACACATGTCTTGCACCTCTGAGTTATGCGAGGCGTCATAGACTCTGATTTCCATGTCCTAAGGGACATGTATGACCAGGGACATGTATACTGGGTCATGCATGACTAAGTGCCAGCAATCCACTCTCTTCCCATCGCTCCACTCCTTGTGATCAGCCAAATAGGAGAGGCAGGGACCCACCTAAGCAATGTCTAATTGATAATCAAAGTATATATAGATACATAAACATATAGAGAAAGATTTATAGTATCTTACCCACCAACCCTACAACACATGACTACATCAAATGGTAGAGTTTTATCTCAGAATGATGCTACAAAAAATAATTGTTTGGGAAGAATGATCAGAATTACAATTATATAAATTAGAGTTTATTTTTTTCCCTAACATGTAACCCATTCTGATACCATGAAGGACTTTGTCAGTGTTGCTAGAACAATTCCCCATTTGGTCAAAATGGGGAAGGTTTCTAAATGTACAGCTATGCATTTGCTTTATCTGTTTCCCCACATTTTTCTATCTGGTCTGTCATGAACTCTTGGCTTAAAAACTGGATAAAGCAATACCGAGGAATTAAAGAATACAGAACACAGATTACATAAATGCTATTATCCAAAACTTTGACATCAAATTTTTTTTCTCACAAACGTTGCAGAAATGCCCTTGTTTATCATCTAGCTTAAATTGGAGCCAATAGATGAACTTACCCTGGTTTTGTGTCATTCACTACACAGTGGTAGGTAAATGTTCCAAACATCTGAACTCCTAAAATTCCATAAAGAAGTAGAAAGAAAATCAGGAAAATTGAAACACTCCATATTTGTTCTCCTGACCGCCTAGGGTAGAAAAGTAGGTAAAATGAATAAAACTAGCAACAAATGTTACAAATTTTCCCCATTAACTTAAATAACAGCAGTGCTTACTTTAAAATGTTTGTAATTCTGGTCCTTGGCAGTTCAAATCGGAAGTAAATCCGGAAAGCCCTGATCATAATCAACGGGCGTGGGATCCGTAACATGCCCCAAGGTGACATTTGATCAACTATATCGGCAATTTCAAATACCTATAAATTAAGAGATAGATAAACAAGTTTAGATTTCCCTTAGTATTGTGTATAGTCATGGAATATACAGATAAGAACTAAGAGTGCACCCTGAATCCTGAATTTAGTCCTACATTATTTTCCACCAAAATTAATTTTGAGTGCATTTCAAATCTGTAAATATCTTGAGTGACACAAATACTAATGAGAATGCCATTAATCTTACTCATTTCCTATCTAACATATCAAGATACAATCTTCATTAGGAAAGCAAGTACTAAGAATATAGAATATGTCTTCCTCACTAATAATGTTCTTTGACGGAAGCTTTTTAATATTTAGAAAATAAAGTTATGGAGAAAGTATTAAAATATTACAAAACAAAAAACTGTACCATTTACTATCAGATGCAAAGTAATAATTAGAAAATATCTAACACAATAGTTATTACATGAAAAAAATTAAAAAAATAGTTATTACATGGAAAAGGCCACATTAATATGTGAGATTGTTAGAGGTGAGTTTTATATAAATAAGGAAGGACAATTTATCAATAAACACTATAAAGTGTTGGCAAAGTGAACTGTGAAAGTCTTAATGAAGAATAGATGAACAAGCTCTAGAAATCTGTATTCACTTTTTTACCTGAAATCAATAATACTGTATTATACACTTAAAATTTTATTTCATGTTCTGTTCTTACCAGAATAAAATAAAAACAATCAAATCAAATTATATAGAAATAAAATAGTAACCTTAATTAAATGTAAACTCATACCTGAAAGAATATACAGAACTAAATTTTACTATTTTCCAATAAAATCTCTGCTTTAAACCTTTTTAATGTTTCCCATTTTTTATAATAAGGCATTTATATTTGAAATGAGGTATTTTTTGTTGACCTGTGTATACCTAAATATTAATTTACTTAGTAGCTTTTAATGAGGATTTAGTAAAGTAAATGACAAGGCCTTTAATTTTTAAATTCAAATTTTTATTTAACAAATGCAGAAATCTCTCCCCATATACTTTTAATGACTATCTTTATATTTGTTTAAAAAGAAATAATTATTTCCAGTATTTTAATTTCATATTGAGAAATAATTCACAAGTGTTACCAGAAATAATTAAAATATTACAAATAGATTAGATTTTTTTTTACAAATAAACATTTAAGGTAAACATTGTAGGAAATCATATGATCATATTTGATATACATTTTTTAATATTTGTATTTAAATTTTCAATGCAAATAATCCCCACTTTGGAAAAAGTGATTTAAAAATATTTACCTGTAACACCAAAGAAACCCACAGGCAAAAGACCATGAATCCATCAAAAACACACCAGCGATCTTTCACATAGGAACTATCCCCCTAAAAATAAATTTCACAAGGATTATCAGGAAAAATAAGTACTATTTCGGCAAACCTTCTATGGACAGAACAGTCAAAGGGTATTAAATAAAAGTCATGCATAATATTTGTATCATAATAGAACAAAAACTTTTATATGGCATTTTTTTCCCTTAAATTCTTTTATTTTAGGTATACAATATGTTTACATTTATCACTGGGTGCTTGTACTTGTACATGATGTATCTTGGTTCTTATCTTTTCCCTATTACCTGTGCACCCTTCCCTATTTACATAGACTTTGTTTCCATTTTTTAACTTTTCTCATAATTTTTTCTTTCCCTTCTTTCCTTTCCCCTTCCCCTCCCACCACCCCTACACCTTTGAACCTTTTCTTCCTATTTCAAATTATCATTTTAATCCTTATTTACACTTTCAGTTTCTCACACTAGAGAAACTATTCAGTATTTACACATGTGTATCCTATTTATTTCACTTAAGAGTATGGCCTCAATATGCATCCATTTAGCTATAAATGTCTCTAGTTTCTCGTTCTTTATGGCTGAGTAGTACTCCATTTTATAAACACTCAAAACTCAATAGCCTTCTTATTCACAAGTAACAGACTCACTGAGAAAGAAATTAGGGAAACAATTCCTTTTACAATAGCATCCCAAAAAATGAAATATCTACGAATAAATCTAACATAGGAAGCAAAAGACCTCTATACTGAAAACTACAGCACTCTGAAAAAGGAGATTGAGGACATAAGAAAATGGAAAGAAATCCCTTATTTCTGGGTAGAAAGAACCAATAAAGTGAAAATGGCCACACTTCTAAAACTACTACATAGATTTAATGCAGTGCTGATTGCAATTCCAACAATATATTTCACAGAACTAGAGAAAACAATGCAAAAATTCATTTGGAACCAAAAGAGACCTAGGATAACAAAAGCAATTCTAGGCAGCAGAGGCATGGCTGGGGTTATCACAATCCCCAACTTGAAACTATACTACAAAGCTACTGTGATTGAAAACAGCATGGTTGCTGGAAGCCATGAATGCCCAGCGTAACAAAGAAATGGAAACCATGATCTCCCAACATAAGAAAGAAATGGAATCCATGACACAGATTCAAACAGATATTCAGGAGATTAAAAATTTTATTGAAAGCATGCACAGCAGATTAAGGGACTCTGAAGATAGAATATCAGATATAGAAGACAGGATTGTGGTTAAAGACCATGAAAAGAGAGATTTCTTAAAAATAGTAAGGGACCACGAGAAATCAATCCAGCAGCTGCTAGATGATGCAAAGAAGAATAACATAAGACTGATAGGAGTCCATGAAAAAACAGGAGAAAGTACAATTGACATAAAAAAACTGTTCACAGAAGTAATAGTAGAAAACTTCCCAGACAGAGGTAGAGAATTGGACATACAGATAAGTGATGCATATAGAACTCCAACTACACATGATCAAAAAAAACTCTACACATAGACATATAATAGTCAAGATCCCAGAAACCCAGCAGAAGAACAAAATCCTACACACAGTTAGAGAAAAGAAACAAATCACCTACAAAGGAAAGCTCATCAGAATCATGGCAGACTTCTCGACACAAACCCTCAGGTCAAGGAGAACCTAGAGTGGAAGATTTCAAACCCTAAAAGCAAATAACTTCCAACTTAGACTACTGTATCCTGCAAAATTATCTTTCAAAATCGATGGGGAAATTAGATACTTCCACAACAAAGATCACCTGAGAAATTTCATGAACACCAAACCAGCACTCCAAACAACTCTAAGGAATATCCTAGAAAAAGACAATGAAGGTCACAACTCCATGAGGCTCAATGGAGGGAAGCCACGAGGCAAGGTAAGAAACTAAAGGGAAAAGGGGAAAAAATAAGAAATAAAATAGCCAACAATAGTAAAACATCATGACAAGGATGAGTCAATATCTATCAATTATAACTATCAATGTTAATAGCCTCAATGCACCAATCAAAGGAAACAGATTGACAGAATGGATTAAGAAGCAAAATCCAGCAATATGCTGTATACAAGAAACACACATAACTCAAAAAGAAATTCATAGACTGAAAGTAAAAGGATGGAAAACAGTTCTCCATGCCACAGGAACCCAGAAAAAAGCAGGCATAGCAATCTTATTTGCAGACAAAGTAGATTTCAAACCAAAACTAATTAAGAGAGACAAAGATGGTCACTACATCCTTGTGAAGGGAACAATCCAAGAGGAAGAGATGACAATCCTAAATATATATGCACCAAATATGAATGCCCCCAACTATACAAAACAAATATTAATGGACATGAAAAACCAAATAAGCACTAATACAATTGTAGTGGGGGACCTTAATACCCCACTATCACAAATAGACAGATCATCTAGGCAAAAAATTAACGAAATTCTAGAACTGAACCAAGCTATTGAACAAATGGACTTAATAGATGTTTACAGAGTGTTCCTCCCCACAAAATCAGAATATACATTCTTTTCAGCTGCACACGGGTCATTCTCTAAAATAGACCACATGCTAGCTCATAGGACATGTCTAAGTCAATGTAAAAGAACTGAAGTTACCCCCTGTATATTATCAGACCATAGTGCAATAAAATTGGAGATCAATAACATAAGAAACCACAAAACTCCCACAAACACATGGAAATTGAATAACACCCTCCAAACAACCAATGGGTCACAGAGGAAATTAAATAAATTAGACAGTTTCTACAAGTAAATGATAATGCCAGTACAACATACAGAAATCTATGGGTCACAATGAAAGCAGCTCTACATGGGAAATTCATAGTAGTGAATGCCCATATTAGGAAAACAGAGAGAACTCAGAAAAATAACCAAATCCAGAACCTCATGCTCCTAGAAAAAAGAAGAGCATAACAAACCCAAAGCTCATACAAGAGAGGAAATTATAAAGATTAGAGCAGAAATCAATGCAATGGAGACTAAGAGAACAATATAAAAAATTAATGAATCAAAGGGTTGGTTTTTTGAAAGAATAAATAAAATTGATAAACCTTTAGCCAACCTTATCAAAAAAAGGAAAGAAAAAGCACAAATACATGCAATTAAGAATGAAAAAGGTGAAGTCACAACAGATCCAGCAGAAATCCAAAGCATCATCAATACCTACTTCGAGAACCTGTATTGTAATAAAAATGGAAAACACAGAAGAAATGGACAGATTTCTAGATACATATGAACTGCCAAAGTTAAATGAAGAAGATATAGAAATTCTAAACACCTCAATTACATGAGTGAAATTGAAAATGTAATAAAAAATTTACCAACAAAGAAAAGCCCAGGTCCTGATGGCTTCACTGCTGAATTCTACAAGATATTTAAAGAACTATTGCCATTACTCTTTAAACTCATCAAGGAAATTCAAGGCTTCCAAATTCATTTCAGGAAGCAAGTGTTACTTTGATTCTAAAACCAGGGAAAGACCCAACCCAAAAAGAGAACTACGGGCCAATCTCCCTAATGAACATAGATGCAAAAATCCTCAACAAGATACTGGCAAACAGAATACAGAGGGTCATCAAGAAGATCATACAGCCTGACCAAGTCAGATTTATCCCAGGGATGCAAGGATGGTTCATCATATGTAAATCAATAAATGTAATACACTATATTAACAGAGTCAAGGACAAAAAAAACCACATGATCATCTCAGCAGATGCAGAAAAGGCATTTGACAAAATCCAACACCCATTCATGATAAACACCCTACAGAAAATTGGAATTGGAATTGGTTTTATCGCAACCTGATTAAGGCTATCTATGAAAAACCAACAGCCAACATCATACTAAATTATCAAAAACTGAAAACTTTCACGGTAAAATCAGGAGCAAGATAAAGATGTCCACCATCACCACTCTGGTTCAATAAAGTTCTGGAAACATTAGCCACAGCAATTAGACAAGAGAAAGAAATAAAAGGAATAAAGATAGGAAAGGAAGAAGCTAAATTGTCATTATTTGCTGATGATATGATACTTTACATAGAAGACCCAAAAAACTCAGCCAAAAGACTTCTACACTTAATTGACAGATTCAGTAGAGTAGCTGGATATAAGGTCAACACTCAAAAAATAATAGCTGTCTTATACACAAATAACAGACTCACTGAGAAAGAAATTAGGGAAACAATTCCTTTTACAATAGCATCCCAAAAAATGAAATATCTAGGAATCAATCTAACAAAGGAAGCAAAAGATCTCTACACTGAAAACTACAGCATTCTGAACAAGGAGATCGAGGAGGACATAAGAAAAAGGAAAGATTTCCCTTGTTCCTGGGTAGGAAGAACCAATATAGTGAAAATGGACATATTTCCAAATCTACTATGTAGATGCAATGCAGTGCCGATTGAAATTCCAACAATATATTTCACAGAACTAGAGAAAACAATCCAAAAATTCATTTGGAAGCAGAAGAAACCTAGAATAGCAAAAGCAATTCTAGGCAACAGAGTCATGGCTGGGGTTATCACAATCCCCAACTTGAAACTATACTACAAAGCTACTGTGATTAAAAACAGCATGGTACTGACAAAGAAACAGACCTGAGGATCAGTGGAATAGATTAGAAGATGCAGAAATAACTCCAGACATACTCAGCCACCTCATCTTTAACAAAGGAGCCAACCACCCTCATTGGAGGAAAGATAGCCTATTTAATAAATGGTGTTGGAAAAACTGGATTTCAACCTGTCAAAGATTAAAACTAGACCCATACCTATCACCATGCACTAAACTAACATCAAAGTGGATTAAAGATTTAAATTTTAAGACAGAAACACTAAATTTGCTGGAAGATAAGTTAGGTAAAACACTTGAAGACATTGGCATAGGAGAAGACTTCATGAACAAAACCTTAGTATCAGGGGAACTAGCACAAAGAATCAACAACTGGGATCTCAGCTTATTAAAAAGCTTCTGCGCTGAAAGATAAACCACCAACAGAGCTAAGAGACAACCTACAATTTGGGAAAAAATTTTCAGCAGCTCTACCTTAGACAAAGGACTACTACCTAAAATATATAAAGAACTGAAAAAAATCAGACCCCCCAAATTCAAACACCCAATTCAAAAATGGGCATCTGAAATGAACAGACATTTCTCAGACAAAGAAGTAAAAGCAGCAAATAAATATGTGAAAAAATGTTCAACATGACTGGTCATTCAAAAGATACAGATGAAAACAACACTGAGATTCCACCTCACCCCACAAAGAATGGCTGCTGTCAAGAAACCATCCAATAACAAATGCTGGCGGGGTTGTGGGGAGAAAGGAACCCTTCTCCATTGTTGGTGGGAGTGCAGACTGGTGCAACCACTGTGGAAATCAGTATGGAGATACCTCAAAGAACTAGGGCTAGAGGTCCCATTTGACCCAGCTATTCCCCTGCTGGGTATCTTCCCCAAAGAGTCAAAGGAATTGTTGTGCCCAGGTCGCGAAGTCCCCAAAGACCACCAAGGAGCCGATTCTGATGCAAACACAAGAGGGTCGTTTATTCAAGCTCCAGCAGGGACTCTCGCAGATGCAGGATTGAGAGTCCCGAATTTTAAATCAGCAGGGTTTTTATTGTGGCTACAGCAAGGTTTGGGGATTTTCCATTTAGCAGTTACATGATTGGTTGATATTTAGCAAGTATGGGGTGTACGAGGGGGCGGGGGAAGAGGGGTGGCTACATGTAGATTTTATAAAAAAGGAACAATCAGCTCATTGACAGAATGTTCATGGTCAGCACATAGATAATGGGCCCAGGAGCGTCTGTTTTCTGGGCAAACAGAGGATTGAGTTAGGAGCTGTGTCCTTTTTTTATCTGTTGTCCCAGAGCAAGGACATTTTATCATTACTTTATGGGCACAAAGGAGACTAGGGGAATAGTTGACTTCAGTGAAGTGGAATTTATGTATAGGCCACTTTACTGCCTTGTTCTAAGATGGAGTCAAATTTTAAAATGGAGTTATTTAGGTCTCACAGAATAATACCACAGCGATATATGTGCACCCATGTTTATAGCGGCACAATTTGCAATAGCTAAAGCTTGGAAGCAGCCCAGGCCCATGAACTGGAAACTGGATAAAGAAGACGTGGGGTTTTTTTATATATGGCATTTTAAATGGCATTATTTTTAAGACAAATGATTTACTGAAACAGGAGAAACTTCAGAACTCTGAGTATAAAATTTTCTTTAGTTAAATTTATTGGTACATTTTAGATATACTTATCACATTCATCCGAGGGAATTTGTACCTGTGCATGATACATCTTGCTGCTTCTTTTTTTTCCCATTCCCCATCTCTCCCTTCAACCCTCTTCCCTTCCTTAGCTACAGAAGCTGTTTCCATTTTTCCTTCTTCTCTTGTTTTTTTTCTTTTCCCTTCCTCCCTGTCCCCGTCCCTAGTTTCCCTTCTCTTTTGAGCATTTTCTTCCTATTTCACAATATCTATTAAATATTTTAGTCCTTATTTGAGTGTAAAATTTTAAATTCATGCAAAGCAAAACCACAGTTTGTTTTCTCAGCCACATGAATGCTACCCCTTAAGGAACAAACACTGTTCTATGGCACTTATATCTGCAATGTAGTATTTATGTTGAGCAGTATACAATGGAATACGAATTTTCTTAGCTGTTTTTCATGAGTATTTAGTTATGTACATGAGTTGATTTGTCCAGGGCTATGTTGCTCCTACCCCAGGTCCATTCCTACAAGAACCTGAGCACACAGTCGGCCACATGAGGCCTTCCAAACTGTTCCATCAGCCACTACTGGTAGGAAAGTTAACGACAAACCTACTTCAAGCTAAAAAAGAAGAAGAAATTTGTCTTAAGTTGGAAATAAAATACATGTTGACTTTAACTGCAATGGGTTTATGCATGTAAAAGAAAGATAAAGATCTAGCACTTCATTTTTAAGCAGGGAATCTCTACTGATATGAGATGCAAGTTTTATTAAAATGAGAATTTTAGAAAATAATTTTGCTTTAGAATAACAACATAGAGAATATCATGAGGTTAGAACTGGCAACTTTAAATAGGAATGCTTTACTTTTACATGACTGTCTCAGCAAATTACTAGCTTGGGATCATCCATGTTAACTCAATTCTCAGTTTGGTTACAGATAACATTACTATTCATGGTTGAATCCACCAAGAAGATAAAAATTGAACAATGCAAACAATTAAAATAAAACATAAACCATAATGCAGAATATTTAAGAAAATAAAATAATTCCCATAGCCTGTCACCTTTAATAGCAAGTAGGTTATCAAAAAAAATTTCCTTGAAAAGTTTCCAAAAACAATTATGTTGTTCACAAAATTAACAAATTAATGAAATACTCAGTGAAAATTGTCTCATATAACTTCATATCTCAGACTGAGATATGAGATATAATCTCCAGTTAATAAACATGCTTTACAAAAGATGCTTAATGAATGCCTAGAAAACACACACACACACACACGCTCACACAACCACCACCACCACACCAACAATAACAATTTTGTAGAAAAATAGATCTGAACAAACCCAGATAATACACAGGCAGTATAATTTATAATAAAGTTATAAACATGGTGGGGAAGTAGGAGGATGAAGTCTATGAAGAGTTTAGAGAAAGCAGTGCTAGTTCCCAAATAAATGTGCAAAAAATTTTACCAGTGGCAAGAAAATGAACCATACTTGTTGACTCATGGGTTTGAGAAAACTCCCAAAAGAGTTATTTTGAAAGCAAACTCTGAGCCTTGGCTCTAGGTGACAGGAGGACAATAAGCTTATTAAAATAACTGTCATGATCATGATATAATTTATACCCAGGGAAGAGGAAAACTGCATCTTAGGATGCTGCAGGTTATGTCTACACATAAACACACATGCACTTACTGAATATAAACAAAAATTCAACCATATTAGAGTTCCCTTTGAAGCCTCACAGAACACCTTCTATCAGGATCGCATTCACCTTGTATTGTGCCATGACTTGAAAACACAAATTAGCTATAATCTTAATAAATACAATGTAGCTAAGATAGAAAAGGAATTTTCTCTGAGCCTAATTTTAATTAACATCCAACAGGATAAAGTATTTAAAGTTGTGCTTGGGTTTCACTCGTTTATACCAGGCACTGGACACTTCTACCATCTGGGCAGTGTTCGAGAACCAGTAATTCAGGAGTAAAAAGCAAACATCTGCCCTCACGTATGTTCTCAATTAATTAAACAAAATGTGATACATACATTACATTATGTGTCGATAAGTAGGTAGGAAGGAAAATGAGTGTGTATTTTCAAACTGCCTGATACTAAATAAACACATTTGCCTTTTACTTCAGATGAGAAGAGAAAAATAGCAACTGATCTGTATTTAAAGAACTAGATATACTTATTATTATTTAAAATCAAGGTAAAGAATTCCAAAACTGAAAACTGAAATTTAATGGGACTCAGGAGAGAACTGTTTAAAAATCACACCAGTTAATGAGTAAATGTTAAGCAAGAAACAGCTAGTTAAGAGGTCACTGGGTACAGAGGCATAGATAGGTGAGTTTATTTGGTATTTTTTCCTGAACAGTATTAGTAATGATTTTTTATTATTAAAAATGTTCTATGTAATGACAATATAACCTCCTTTCATGCTTAAAATTTGCTTTGTTAATGAATTAAATGAATGAATGAACATAAGATATAGAAGGAGGGCTCATCATTATACTGAGGATTACTTAGAGTCTAACATTAGTGAAGATAAACAGTGATGTTTCCCTGCCAGGGCGGGGATTGCGAGCAGCCTGGGGTGGAAGAGAGACATACTTTTCACTATGTATCCTTATGTATTGTTTAATGCCTATGACATAAGTGTCTTAAAAGAGATTTTCAGAAGTAATATTTTTAAATGGTGATTATTTTAGCCTTCATAAAAATCACTTCTTCATTTGCCAAAAATAAAATAAAATCTAAAAATCTGGACCTCCTAAATTCAGAATGTTAATGGCTGACTTTTATGTCCTATGTCCTAATTTGTTTGCTAAGGAAACTGATGTAATGCTGACCCACAGTCTATTTCAAACTATATAAAAGGACAGATTATTTTTATTTATTTATTTATTTTTACACAGGATCTTGTAGGTCACTAAGTTGCCTAGGCTGGGTTCGAACTTTTCAAACTCCTGTCTCAGCCTCCCAGAGTGTTGAGATTACATGTGTGTCACCATGACTGGAGAAAAGAGAAAACTACTGTTTTGAGTTAATAAATAATGCTAGTTATGGGATGTTTTCTTAGGTGGACTTTCCAGAGATTCACAGTACATTTACCTATCACCAATACGCCCACCACACACTAGCTGGTGTGCACTGGTCAGTTAGAACCTTTCACCTTCCCAGTAAACTCAGGAAATAATCCACCAGACATAGTTTTTAATATTAGTTTTTGGCTTGTGCTTCTAAAAGTCCTTCAGGATTCTTGAAGACCTTTCCTAAGCAGATTTGTTTGGTGCTTTTTTTTGTACCAGGAATTGAACTCAGGCCTTTGTGCTTGCAAGACAGGCAGCAGCACCACTGGGCTAAATCCCTGGCCCCAACTAAGCAGATTTTTAGTGAGCCAAGATACAAAGACTAGTAACTCAGTGTTTTTCCATGATTTTTTTAACCTGTTTCTCTTACCATTTTTTGTTCCTAATTCTCCTCTGTCTTCCTAAAAAAATTCACTCTCAGTTCTAATCTGACCACTGCCTACTCAGACCACCTCCTGACTCACAGGAGGTACTCTACCATTTGCTCAGGCTGGGTCCTCACAGAATGGTCTTTAGTAATCATTAGTGATTGCTTCACGAACTTATAGTTGAGATCAGATCTCATGGTGATGTTTGGCTTTCCTACTTAAATCTTTGAATCTACTCTTTCATGTTGCATTTTTAAAAAATAAGTCTATCTCCCATGGTAAGTGTTTGAGTTTGTTCTAAACATTAGTAATTCCTTGGGACTTGAACCAAGATAATTGAGGGCTGTAGTTTCAGCACCTGTCACAGGGAGTGACATTCAGCATTTATCACATGAATGATCTCATAAGCACATGAGTCATACCCTAGACAGAGCTTCTGCAGATTATCATGTGCTCAGCAAGAAACCAGTTAGTGTGCCGGATGACTGTGACCACCTGTCACTGATGAAACTACTAGTATTGCTTCTAACAGGAAGATGTGGAAAAGAGAGGAAGTTAACATCATAAAGTTAATACTCCTGCTGTATGATCATGAAAATCCACAGATAAGATTAGGAGATAAAATGGTTATTTCCTGGATTAGTATGGTTTAGGTAAGAACAGCTGAACACTCCATGTGAACAGGCTCTAACAGGGTCATGGTTTAGACAATTTGTGCATTATAACGAAATTGTAAATGGAACTGACTGGTGGGAATCAAAATTGCTATCATATTAATCATTGTCAATAATCACAAGGCTAAAGAAGTTCAAAGAATGTTTCATATATAGAATAGAGACTTTGACATCTGGTACTCTGAGATATAATCTTGAATTATACTTTTTGTTTGACACTCTCAGCAAATCTGTTTTTCAATTTTTGTTTTCAAAGGCCTTACCATAATTGATTTAATGTTGCTATGGTTCAATATATAAGTATGTTCAGATTACCTAAAATCTCACTGCATTAATGCCCTGGTTTTAATATTTATAAAAAGTAAATTGCCCTCTTTCCCTGCTTCCAAAATAAGTAACCAGAATCAAACATACAAGAATACCTAGTGGTACTTAAGACATTTAACACCTCAAATATGAAAGGAAGGTTTTAATTTGTTTGTTGTATCAACAGAAAATGAAGGGTGGAGGGGCTTGAGGTTTGGGTAGAAATCAACACCCTGTAGGCTGAGCAGATGAGGTATTCAAGAGCTGCCTGTCAATGTGTAGAGAAAGTAAACAGTTGGAAGCTGCCAATCAATTATCTAGTACAAGAAAGTAACTTGGCATGACTTCCAAGTATTGAAGAAGCAGAGAAACCAAACAGATTTGTAGAGATACATTCCGCAATCACAGAGTGATATGCACTGGTTTGGCTTCACGAGAGCATGATTTATTGTCCCAAGTTCCCGGGGCCCATCTGTCACTGTGTCTCGGCATTATTATTTATCACTTCAACTGAGCTCAAAGGACACCTGCTACTTTTACCTAGGCCTATTGGCAGATGACAGACAAGTGAAAATCGTTGGAAGAATTCAGTCTGCAATACACCGGACGCTTTGCAGTAGCACAAAGAGTATTATCAGCATGGTTTACTTTTGCCTCAGGGGCATGGGAAAACATAAAATACGGGAAAATCTTAAAACAAATATATCTAACAAAAATGTTTAAAGGCTATTTTTGCTAGAAATTTCTGCTTCAATTTCTCTCTCCAGCAGTACATTGAGCATGCTCTGTCCAGAGAAGCACTGTGTCACTGATGGAGTAAGATCCCCTATGTATCTTTACAGACCACAGAATGAAGTCCCAACTTGTAAGACACGGAGCCCTACAAGAGGCAGCGGCGGCCCCTCCAGTTCTGGGGCCCTCCCCAGCAGTGCTCATCTCAGTGCACCCAAGTCTCCCCTTTCTCTGTGAAATCCTTTCCTCCTGTCCCCTGACATATCACCTTGTTCAATCTTCCAGACTTTACATCCCACTCCTTCTCTGATATCCCCAGCAGACTTCTCAGTCTCTCTTTTTATTCCTGCCTCCCCCTAGCTTTTATTCAAATCCACAAAACACTGATTCATTCTCTCTGTCTGTGTCTGTCTCTGTCTCTCTATTTCTCTCTGTCATCTCTCTCTGCCAATATTTGCTATGTATATTTGTTAAAGTATTTGCCCCCCAAATTACTATGAAACTAGAAGAGCCACTATAATGAATCCATACCTGTGCCAGTGGAAACATTTAAGTTATCCATGAATCCTGCCAAGGGTACACTTTGAAATGTGGTGTTATCTTGGTTCCTTTAGACTAAATCCTGTTCTGCCACCATTGACCTGCTTAACTATTAAATACCAGAGTCACTGGCTTCCTCTTCCCTCCCTCTCATAGGATCGGAGACTGGAGACCCCCGGCCCAGCTCCATTACATCTTCTGTCAGGCCTGAGATTTGCTCCCTTGTCGCAACACAGTTTAGTGCTTCTGAATTTAGGGTGCATCTTGTAATGGTTCCATCAATGCCTATCTTTAATTTTATAGTAAAAGAGTAACTGGCAGTTTTTATAATATTATTTAAGGATCTGTGAATCTATGAACAATCAACGAATGAAATAAGCAATTTAGTGAAATATGGTAATTCAGTGAATTAGCGTATTACGCTATTACTTTGTTTGTTGGTTGGTTTATTTTGGCCTTTCCAGGAACTGAACCTAGAGCTGACGCATCCTACCCAAGCTCCCTTCCACTGAGCTATACCCCCAGCTTTATTTTTTAATTTGTTTTTTAGTTTTGAGAAAGGTCTCACTAAGTTGCCAAGGGCAGCCTCAAACTTGCGAGCCTCCTGTCTCATCTCTCAGATGGCTGGGATTAGAGATATGCACTGCCCCTCCCAGCCCACATTCCACTGTTGTTGGGTGCATAGGAAACATTCACTGCTGAGTTTAGTACATTCAAATAATTGAGTGGTGAGAGTTTTAAATGCTTTTTATTATGCAGAAATAGGCTGGTTCGCCGTTATCAAGGAGTCAGAGAGGGAAGTAATGATATTTGGTGAAACTGGTTGGTGTTGCCCTAAAACATTATTAGTCTTCCCATTTAAGTTAATGGATATAGATGGCTTTCTTCTGAAAATATGCTATTCAACGTGATTTCAAGAACATACTGGATATGGAAAATGGAAGTGCCAGCTAAGGAGGTAAGTTTCTCTCTGGGACTGAGGCTCTGCTTGGCTTTGTCTGTTTACTTTTTCCTGGGACAATGGTGAACTCAACACAAGTGTTCAATAAATGCCTGTTGAATGACTAAAGGAAAACATGGAAACTGTACTTGGGTTTAAGAATATAATTCTTACACTAAAATATAGTTACCTCTTAAATATCTTAACATTTTAAATATCTGAAACATTTAATATTTATACATATTTTAATAAATTTGGCAAAATATTAGGTCAGTAAAACTAGTGGGAAATTCTAGGAAATTGTCATTTCAGTGCTTTGTTTTTGAAACATAAAATTTCTGGGGTTGACTTGTTAGACATAATTTTATACATTAGGAACTCTTGGATAATATTAGATGTTATATAATATTGCCAAGACAGGGTAGAAATAATTTTAAAACTTAATGACCTGTAGATGGGCAAATATGCGTTGTTTTTCTTCTATAAATGATTTATTATGAGTTTGGATGTGGTGGTACATGTGTGTAAATGCTGAGACGCTAAGGCAGGAGGATTACCCTGGGCAACTATATAAGACTTGTCTCAAAATAAAATTTTAAAAAATAAATAAAATATAACAAATTTTAAAAATAATTGGGGAGTTAATACACTTACTCATGAAAATAAAAAAAAAAAATGAAAAAAGCAGCATGCCCAGGATCCCTGGTAAGTATGTACATCAACTCACATGCTCTTTTCCACACGGAAGACACGGCAAAGCAGCTGTTCTTCACTCAATAACTCAATCTGCCCGATTCTTGGAAATGTATCAGGTACAAATCGATGCATATTACAGATTTAATATTTGTTCACTTCTGTTCCAAGCAATGTGAAAACTTATTAAGACAAGAGTCATCTGATGGCCCACACGTGTACATGCACACATAAGCTTACACCTTATGAGTGAACACAAGTATTTGCAAATGACTGTGGATGAAGAGTCTACAAATTGGGTGAGGAATAATGGCAGAGCTTTTGGCAAATGAATTAAGGTAGAAAAAGTATGAAAAAAAAGGTTTTACAACACAGGTACTTAATCAAACTTTGTAAAATGATCATAGATTTAAGTAATGAGAGCACACGAAGCCACACTTTACAATATAAATGAAAGAGGTCCTCTCAAAAGCCTCATAGAGCCCTTCTGTGGACAGATGTGTGGGGTTTTTGTTTTGTTTTGTTTTTTTGAGGCAGGGTCTCCCTTTGTAGTTCAGGCTGGCCATGAACTCACTATGTAGCCCAGGCTGGCTTCAAACTCACAGCAATCCTCCTGCCTCAGCCTCCCGAATGCTGGGATTACAGTTATGCACCACCATGCCCTGCCCAACAGATTTTTTTATTATGATGTAACTTAAATAATTATATTATGTCCATATTACTCATGTAGCTATAAAAGCAAAAAACCAAATTAAATACAAAGCAATAAAATTTAAATTAACAACATGAGACAGATGATATTTTGTTAAGACTCTCTGATTAAAAGTTTAAGTTTTAAATCTAAGACTGTAATGTCAAGCCCAATCTAATCTTTGATCTGTGCCTGTCCTGAAATGCCTGTTTGAAGCAGCACGCGGTGCACAGCCATGAAGTTAGGGCTTGGATAAAGCGGGGGATGACTTGGGTACAGCAGCGCCTGCTCTGTCGCCACCTCGTGACTGGTGGCAAAGATGGTGAACACTCAGTGAGAAGGCACCACTGTTCTGAGTTCCACTTCCTCTAGAATACTGGTCCTCTCAACTAATCCTTCTGCACTGGCCCCACAGTGCCTGCCTAACCCAGCGTGGAGTTATTTACCAGCATAGTGTCTAGCCTCCTGAAAAGAGTTTTTGTTGGTGCCCTTAGATCAGGGGTTTCATGACCTTTCATCTTTCAGAAATGCCTTGGTGACATTTGTCATAGTTGCTTATTTACTTTTGTTTTGTTCTTTTGCTTTACATTCACGTGTAGTTTGTAGCCCACTAAGTTACAGTTCTACAACGAACGCTAGCCATTTAGTCTCAGTTTCCTTTTCTCACATTTCCACTCAGTGTTCTACTTGCATTCAATAGTACTTTCTATGTTATGGAGTTCTGTTGGTGCATGGGAGTAAGCTCATCATGGCCTCAGTGCAAGGGTTTCAGGATGACCCCCAGACCCTCTAGGTCTTCCACAAACTTGTCAGCCTGTTTTCTCTAAGCACTCGGTTTAGTTTCATTCAGAGAACCAGTTGCTATCTCAGGAGGTGGTGTTGGAGGAAAGTTGATCTTTGGAGAATGCTCAAGTAACTTTTGCGCATTTGTTACTTAACCCTCCTGGGCATTGGCTGGCCCTGTTTTCCATACTGTGATTCACCCAGGGGGCCCTGGATGTCCTGGTCACTTGTGTAGGTTGGTCATCTAGATGTTGGCCGCCTCTGCCCTTGCAGTGAAAGAGCTGAATATTCTGGGTAGAGTGCTTTGTGATTGAAGTCGCCATGTGTTGGCTTTTTAAAGATTTCAGCTTGAATAAAACAACTATATGACAATTGCCTAGAATAAAACTCTGTTTTTCAGTCATTTAATAAAGCAAGACATGGATTTCACATCACAAAAATCACACTAGGAACCACTCTTAACTGTCACAGTCTAACAAAAAAAAGCACAGAGGTAGATGAGATACATAAATTACATATTCATTCCAAGAGAACAGAGTACTGACTGATGTTTTAATGATTTAAATATTAGAAGCTGAATCAATAATTAAGGGAGGAAAATTAGTCAGGTGTGGGGGTGCACATCTGTAATTGCAGCACTCTGAGATCCTGAGGCAGCGTGATCCCAACTTGAAGCCCCACCTGGGCAACTTAACTACTTGGTGAGACCCTGTCACAAAATAAAAACTTAAAAGGGCTGGAGATGCAGCTCTGTGTGAAGGCCATGGGTTCAATCCCCAGCACTGAAGAAAAATAAAGCTTTATAATTTATGACCAACTTGTTTTCAAAATGATATAAATTAGTATTTTTTAAATTCCTATCAACAGATTAGGAGCTATTTACTGAAAACTAAAAATATTTTTCTTACTTTGAATCTGTAAGAATTAAAAATTTAAGTTTGATATAGTTTTTTTCTATAGATTAAAAACTACTAAAAAAGCTCTGAAGAACATAAAACAAAATAAAACAAAATAAAAAAAAACACTTCTGGCTTTGAGAGCCAAGGCCAGCGCTGTGTTATCCGCCCGATGCAGCTACAAAGGTCTGAAATCCAAAACAAAACCAGAGAAACTGCAACTGTGCTCTACCAGACGTCAAGAGATTTTACAAAAAAAACCAAGTTACAAATTGTAGCTAACTGATAAATGTATCTTTGTTGCAATTTGAGTTGATGTTTAATTGGTGTGCTTAAAAGACTTCTTGTACATTACAAATTCTTAAATTGTAATTATAGGGTTAACTTGCTCTTTTCTGTACTTTGTTGACAAAGAACTCAAGGTTATTACTGTTCTGTTGACAGCCAGTCGAATTTTAACATGTAACAATCTGAGAACAGAAAAAAAAAGGGACACTTTAAAATTTTAACAGCTGAAGACAAGTTTGTTATAAAAGGTTTGTAGTGAGACGGAGAAAAAAATATTTAAAAGGCTATAAGTAAAAGAGATATACTTTTGATATAAAAGGATTTTGTATTTTGTCTTATTAAAAGGATAAAAAAAGATATACAAGACCAGAAGGCTTAGGTACATGGAGAAGGTGTGCAGAAGTGATTTATCAAAAAAGTATGTATGTTTGCTGTTATCCTGTTGTTACATACAATGTTTGCCTAGGGCCTTGCATAAGATTACTTAAAATCCACAAAAATCAGTGGGGAATGTGGGACTATATGAAATTGAACAAAGGTTATTCTATGTTGCCTCACTCGATACTCCCCCTCCCCTTCTGAGTAAACCATGTGATGTCATTTCTGGGAAGAAAAACAAAGGTTCACAAAATGCACAGTGTTCTTTAAAATTACCCAACTCCCCATAAACAGAAAATGTACTGGAACATGCTATCTACTATCTAAATGTATTGGAACATGCTATCTAAATCCCCTAACCGTCAGCATCTCCCTTTTGTAATCTCTGCTTGCTCACTTCCCCTTGCAACCCCTATAAAAGAGCCTCGGACTCTGAGCCAGCTGCCTCTCTAAGCTACTTTGCTTTGGGAGTGCCGTCTGGCCAGACTAATAAAGGTCTGTTTTACTTTCCAACTTGTCCGGTGTGTTCCCTCCTGGGTGTTCTTTGCTGCAGTCAGCTCCTCAGAGCGTTTGGTAAGGCCCTCGGTCTTACAGTAGGTAACAGAGAAACTGTAGCTTTTATGTCAAGGTAACTACAGTGGAGGGACAGCTCACACTGAGTGTCAACGGAAGCCACTCTAATGCATAAGTTCTCACTTCATATAGAGTTACAAGATAAGACAAGGAGTGATGATCCAGTCCTTACAAATATATTATAGTTTATTAAATGATTGAAATAATGCATAAACATGCAAATGCAAAAACCCACAAAAGATGAAAATCATAGTAGAATATAACAAAATAAGCAAAAGAAATGAGTATAGAAGCACCAAAAACTAAAAATAGAAAAGCACAAAAATGATATCTCAACTGTTGAGACTTAAAAAAAAAAGAAAGTGTTCAGGAAATTTTAAAGGAATGAAAAGATCATTTTGGAAAGAGAAATAAACTAAAAGGAAAAAGAGACAGCATGCCAAGTACAGTGAGGGAAGTGAAAAACAGAACAGGTAAAAATCAATGGAACTGAATTTAAAGAAAATGATGGAAATGAAAGATTGAGATAGGACCCAGGCCAATTGGAATAGAAAAGAATCCTGAGGAACAATGCAGAATGGAATGAAATAAATATCACACAATGTACTCAGTAAACGGTGTCCCTAGCACTCAACAATAAAAAGTATATTTTCATAGAACTGCAGACTTTAACAATAGAGTCTTTCAATATTTAATAGGAAAAATCAAGTCACACAGAAGAAAGAAAATATTTTTAGCAGCACCAGCAGCAGCATTTTACCCCACAAAGCAATGAAGCAGCACATCTAAGAACTTCAAGAAATAGAAATTTGAGAAGCACAAAAAGCTAGAAATAGATCAACAACATAAATAAAACAAGAAATTAATAAATATAAAAGCAAAAATTGAGTTAGAAAAATAAATAAATGAGTTTTTGTTTTTTTTTAAAAAATAAGTAACAGAGTAAGTAACCAACTGGCTAATCTAAAGCAAAGTGGAACAAACAATACTAGCAAATTTAATAAAAAGCTCAGATTAAAATAACAAATGCTACTCAAACAGGAAATTAAAATTGTTACTTAAAAGCAATCTTAAGTTAATAAATGAGACAGACCAAATAATGGATAGTTTCCTAGGAAAATACACTTCAATAAACAGACTCCAATAGATCAAATAAGTCTAAGTAGACCAAATTCCATTAAAAACCAGGAAATACTGCAAGGTGAACCAAATCAAACAGTAGCAAAATCAGATGGCTTCAGAGGACATTTATGCCAAAACTGAAAGTTAAAAAGATCCTGTGTATTCAGATTATTTTGGATTATCGAAGTGCATGCTTATGCACATACACACACACAAGAAATCTAATAGTAAAACCTGAAAAATATTCTACAGAATTCAAAATAAAAAACAATAAGAAATATAATCAAATAACACACTGAAACTGTATGAAAATAAAAACATGTAAGAATAAAAATATATCACTTCCTAGTGGGGTTTCATCCAAGAACGTAAGAATAACTTAGTATTAGAAAATTTATTACAAAAGGAGAACAATAATCAATGGAAAAAGTTAAAAATCTATCCCAAATACAACTGAAAAATTAGAATTAATGTGTAGTCCTTTAATCTGATAAAGATATCCATACTTTAAGCTCAAATCCCTAAAATTACTCAATGAGAAAATCCTAGAATTGCTTTGGGTAAACCAGGAACAAAACAAACATGTTCATGCTTCTAACGCTATTTATAATTTTATCAGGAATATTAGCTGGTCCAATTAAATATAAGAAAAAATTAGGGGTATGACAATTGGAAAGAGCTAAGTGTTTTTATTTGCATTTGATATGTGATATGAAAATATCAAAAGAAATAATGGAAAGACTCCTATAAATAATGCAAGATTTTAGTTAATCTACTAAAGGAGCAGAATATAATATTAATAGAGAGAAATCAACTGCTTTTGCTTAAAAGAACTATAATTTGGAATATATAATTGAAGATAAAAACTTATCTAGACAACAAACAGAGAACACATGAAAGCATAAGTATAAACAAAGATTAGGAAGATCTGTATGAGGAAAACTATACAGCAGTCCTCCAAAACACAAAAGCAGAACAGAAAGTCTGCCCATAAGTTGGACAAGAAGGATTCTGTATGGCACACTCAACAATGAGCAACCCCAAGACAATGGGAAACTGAAAAAAGAAATTGTAACATATCACAGAGGCTAATATTCCCACCACTTACAGAATACTCCAAATGTGAATGAAAAGGACTGAAAATGGCTCTTGGATAAATACAGTTGTGCCCAACCTTACTCCCAAAAGGGAAATGCAAATTAATTTATACAGATTTATCATTTCCCACCCATCTGATTAAGAAACATTTAGGCATTTTTGTGTTGAACATGTAGGAGAAAAGAGTCAGTTGTGTATACTGCTAGTCAAGATAGTTCAGGGCATATGGTGTTTAAAAAAGTTTTAAATGAAATCACCAGGAAGCAACCAGCCAATCCAGAGTGCAGAATATTCCAGGGGACAAAAGACTCATTTATCCCAATGGATCAATGACATCGAAAAATATTTTGCAAAATGAATGGGTCTGAGACTTAATAGATTTAAAGTGACTTTAAAAAGACTTAAAATATAACAATCAAACACACTATGTGAACTTCGAGTTCTGATTCAAATAAACTTATTGTAAAAAGTAATACTTGTGACAATGGGATACAACAAACATGGGGTGAGTACCAGCCGATGTCAAGGAATTTTTGTTAATTTTTCTCTATGTAAGGATAGTCCTTACATAAAAAAGCAAAGAAAAAAAAAAGTAAAGAAAATTCTGCTTTCTTTCCAATGCATAAAGACCTGTTTCTTAAATGACTTGATTTCTCAGAGTTGTTTCAAAGTAAAACAAAACTAGCCAAATGTTGCTCATTGTTAATGTTAGGATTCATTAACCCTAAATCTACTTTCATTTAAACTTTGAAATTCTGTAATAAAAAATTAAAATTCTGTGATGAAAACTTAAAAATGAGCACAGGAATACGTTGTCTGTGATCACTCTTTCTTAAGGACAGCACCAAATGCATTATGGATGAAGGGAAGCAACAAAATTGACTAATAACTGTGAGCTATGTATCATCCTATTGCATTTTCAAAGTCCTTATACAGAATGAAACACTGTCCTCTGCCAATTTCCTGACTTGAGACATTGATAGAACAGTAAATAAGAGCCAGGCTTTGAGTCAAATCTGTCATTTGTCAAATTCTAAAGCCCAGGCTGCTGTGTCATTATACTACTGTCACCTCAAATGGTATAATTTAGAATATTTTCGGATAGCATTATCTATGGATTTTTAACTTCAGTAAAGGTTAGTGATACCAAAGGAAGAGACATCCTGTGACAGAAATACTTCCCTTTTTCTTTTTTATGTAAATATATATATATATATATATATATTTTTTTTTTTTTGTACCAGGGATCGAACTCAGGACCCTGCGCTTGTGAGGCCAGTGCCATGCCACTGAGCTAAACCCCCGACCCTAACATTTTTGACTTATTTTTGTTTCTCACTGTTGTCAACTGCATGCTACACATTCTTTTTCTTATAGTCTCAGAATTTTATCCTTTTGTATTTTCAAAATGCTGCAGTTGATGATATCTTACTGAGTATCATCACACTCTAACTTTATCATAAAACACTTATTCTATATTCCATCAATCAACAAATATTAACATGCATGTTCCGGGCCAAGCGACTGGGCCATAAGGTCATGGGTTCGGCCCTAGGTGACCTGCTAAACCCTCCTCTGCACTCCACGGAGCCCACACTTAGCCCACCTGCTTCTTTTCCAGATATTCCAAGACTTCATAGAGGTGGTTGCACTTAATGACGTCAATTTGATTAGGTTGGAAACCACCCCACACATTTCTGGGTGTGTCTGTGTGGGCATGGAGGCATGACTTTGGACACCATGTATAGTCCCTGGCTCCTTCCACTCTGGCACTATTATCCTGCTCTGCTTCTTGGTCACTGTGAACTAAACATCTTTGCTTCACCATCCTCTTCCACCAAGATACCTTGTAGCCAGCTAACCATGGACTGAATCCCTTGAAACTATGAGATGAATTAAACCTCTCCTTTAAGTTGTGGGTGTCGGTATTGTGTCTCAGTAAGAGGACAGCTAATACAACCATTAATCCTTTAAACATTCTTTTTTTTTTTTTTTTGTACCAGGGATCAAACTCAGGCCCTTATGCTTGTGATGAAGGCGCGGTGCCACTGAGCTAAATCCCCCCCCCAAAACATTCTTATGTAACATATTTTTACCAATGGGAATTTCACAAGATTTCAATATGAGTAAAATAAAAAGATGCTTTGATGGGCCCGGGATTTAGCTCAGTGGTGCCGTGCCTGCCTCCCAAGCACAAGGTCCTGAGTTCAATCCCCGGTACCAAAAAAATGATGCTTTGTTTTACTGAAATTCATATGAAAATATTAAACTTATTAAGATGTTCAAAAATGTACTTCGGTTATTAATTTAAATGACATGGGAACACTCACCTTGACAATACCCCGGATGTGCATTTTTGCTATCATCTCTGCCGTGTAGAGAAACATCAATAAAGTGTCCAAGGTAAAGGTCACATACTGAAGAGGAGGATAGTGCTCGAAGGTCATGGGCGTGTTCATGCACACAGAGATCACGCTGATGATGGCGCAGATGCGCAGCAGAGAGTGGACCCACTGCAAGGATGGCCCAAAGTGATTATGAGGGACTAGAAACTGGGGCCTTCTTTATGAACCACGCTATTTAAAAATCAATACCAAGGCTAAAATATGACACCCGCACAGAAGGAAGCAAACATCTGCTAAGTGCATATGATGTGCTAAATATTTTCACCCATTTTTGTAGCATTTGATTCTCAAAGCAGCTGATTTTCCACATGACGCTGAGACTCAGGAAGGTGAAGAGACATTCCTGTGGTCATACATTCACAAGAGCCAAAAGCTAAATTTACAGCTGCTCAGTGACTCCAAGGCTCCAGTAACTTCCAAGGCATCAGGCCATGATATGCAAAATTCAAGTTCTATTAAATTATACGTTAGCAATTAACTCCTATAAAAGCTGGTGTTACTCTTTTCCTTTTTTGTAGTATGAGCACCTAGAATTAAGGGCCATATTCTACTTATTATAACATCCCTACTATCCAAGGAGCTATCACAGTAGCTTACAAATGCTCTTAAAATCAACTGATACGAAACACTTCTTATACATAGGGTTTGGTTGCGAATTGTATCATATATAATCTCTTTGTATGAAAATTGTTTTTAAAAATCTGGCTTCATCCTACATTCTAAAAAGGTACTAAGTGGAATTTTCTATTTTAGAAAAATTATTTTTAAAATAGAACCTCTCTCAAATTCTAAAAATTAAGTTTCTGTATAAACCTAATAGTACATACACTGCATAAAGATTTTCCTTAATGCTAAAATAAGAAGAAAGAATTAAAATAACAAATGTGTGTGTTTACATGTGTCTATGCACAGGACATATAGTCACTCACATATAATATTTTATTGTGAAAAATAATTGGATGAAAAATAACTACATCTATGTGCTAACCACATACAATTAATGTTACTAATGAATTTAGTACACAATTCTTAGACATATTCAAATGCTATTTATTGAATATCTTCAATATATATGTGGTCATGTTAATTCATTGATTTTACATTCAACCTGAAGAGAAAGTGTTTAATTTGGTAGATGGATTCTGCAGCTATGCAAACTAGCAAGTCCTTAAGATAAAAAGTAAAAAAGACTGTCTGAATTTTAAGGAGATTCAGACACTTGTAGGCTAGTGACTGGATTTTAATATTTGCCTGGCAGTTATATTTACATAAAGACACAATGCCAGTAATTCCATATCACATAAGATACTTAGGATTCGATTTATTTTAAGGGTTGATGTACTTTTCATGCAATTTGGAAGCACTTCAAAAAGTATCAGTGTTTGAATTTAGTCCCATCTGGACCTCCAACATAAAGGATCCAATTACCAAAAGAGCTTCAAAAGATGGGTTCTTCCCCAGCAAACCTGTTTAGAGTTTGAAGAAAGAATCGAAAGTATTAATAATTACAGTTAGTGCCTCTGAGGCTCCATTTATAACACTACCTTTTTCAGCAGTTCTCAGAAATTTCTTTACGGAGCAGACAGCATGAAAAGTTTAGTGAGTGCTTTATTCTCTATTCCATTCAATTCTCTAAACATAAATGGAAGACCTATGAGGTGTGATGAAAAAATACAGCGGATGTTTAAATTCCAAAATGTTTTACAATAAAAAATAGGGTGCCCTTAATCAACTTCAAAATACTCCCCCTGGCATTGAACACACTTCTCCCAGCACTGTCTCCACTTTCTGAAACAGTCCTGGGAGTCCTCTTTCGTGATTATCTTTAGCTGTGCCATCCTGGCTGTCTCGAGGTGCTGAATGGATTCAGAATGTTTTCTTGCCATGGTCATTTTGGCTTTGGGAAGAAGCAGAAGTCGCACAGTCACAGCTCTGGTCAGTGAGGTGGGTGAGAGCACACTCATGGTTTTACAGCCCTGCCTTTCTGTTGGATGGCACTGGGCAGCAGCATTCACTGTATTTTTTTTTTTTAATCACAGCTCATAAAGACAATTATGGAAGAGCTTCCAGAACTGCTTCAGAAAGTGGCAAGAACAATGGTGTAAGTGTGCTCAAAGCGAGGAGGAGTTTTGGAGTTTTTTTTGGGGGGAGGATTAATGGCAATGTGTCCTTTACTGTAATAATTTTAAAAACTTTAAACACCAGCCATAGTGTTGGATCACACGTGGCTTGTACACACAAATAGGATGTGTGGACAGAGAAGAGGTTCATTTTGAGTAGGGCTGGGGTGCAGAGGGGCTGAATCTCAGGCTGCCCTGACGGAGGAGGCAGAGGTGGGAGGGGGGAGGAGGAGGAGGAGGATTTGAGCCATCAGAGGAGTGAGGACAAGGCCCTTTGAGCCAGGGCACGAACAAAGGACACCAATGTGCACAAGTCAGAGCCTGGGGAGGCTTTGCGGGAAGGGGCTGCTGAGGGTCAAGAGAGCAGTGTGCAGCTGCAGACCAGGGGTGGCTGCCACCAGCCCAGAGCCTGCAAGTAGCACTGTAAACCGAGCTCAGCATGTCAGAATTTGCAGTGAAGGACCAGGGATGTTTCCGTGGTTGTAAAACAAGGGGAATGAGAGCAGGAGCAGCACCTTAGAGAGAGAGAAGAGCGGCTTGGGGAAGGAATCTGGAAAGCAGGTTAGAGAAGGAAAGATGAGGAAGGATGGATGGAAGGCCAGCAGAGCATCTTTACCCGGCTGGGGGAAAGGAAGAAGCCCTGAGGGAGGCAGCAGGTCCGCCTGTGCCTGGACTCAGCATTATCACCCAGGTGAGGAAGGGAGTTGCCCCTACTTTATATTGCAGAGCTGAGCTCCAAGACTGACAGGTTGGCCGTTCTTGCTCAGTTCTGATTGCTGTCCTGCCTAGCAAGCAATGGTAAGCTGGCATGGAAGCTCTTCCTCTCATGTTCTCATCCACTTAATTAGGCAGAGAAAGTGACAGAGTTCTGCAGAGACACTATCTGCTATCTCATTAGCCTTTCCATTGATTCAAAGCTTGCAACTCAAAAGAAGCCCTTTAATTCCCAATATGTGCTCAGTGTCTCAGACTCGTGCATATTGAGAGGAAAGGACTGGTAAGGAAAAGACTTTGGTTAAGAATAGCTTGGTCAACCAGGTGCAGTGGTAAATCCTGCAATCCCAGGACTCCGGAAGGCGGGGGCAGGAGGACTGCATTTGGGCCCAACCTGGGCAATTTAGTGACTTAGAGAGACCTTGTCTCAAAATAAAGAATAAAAGGAAAGCTGAGGATGTAGCTCAGTGAAAAGGTCGCAGGTTCAGTCCTCAGTGTTGGGGCGGGGACAATAGTTTTCTCATCTCAGATCAGTCTAGGAGGTGGAATTCTCTCTACACTTTGACTCTAAGGACAGCGATTCCAGAGAGAGGATGGGAGGGAACCAGACCACCTGGCATATCTTCCTATGTAAGGAGCTCACAGCAAAGCCTCATTCTTTCCTTTGAATTGTGCCCAACTTCCAGACGCTGGAGATTCACTCATACTTCACTGCAGCTCAAACAGACAGTTCAAAGAATTTATGAATCAAATTTCCCTTACATCAGCATGTTCCTCCCAGACTTCAAAATGAAACTTACTGGCTTGTTAATCCAGAGTATGTCAGCATTGTCTGACAGAGATTCATCAGGACCAAAGTCAGTAACGGGCTGGGCTTCCACCCTGGAACTCTGCTTCCTTTTGAGCATGCTGGAGTTAGCTTTGAGGGGCAGGAACCAAACCACAGTCTGGGAAAAGAAAGAGAGCTTCAGTCATCACCTAAGTCATCTTTGTCTTCATCTAAAAAATCAAATTCCTCATGTGTGTTGATGCATTTGTAGATCACACACATGTTCTACTCTAGTTAGTGTAGATAACAAACCTATATAAATAAAAATGGGAAAGGAATGGGATAAATTAATATTAATAAAAGCTCAATTCTTTTTTCTCCTAACCCAGTAGTTTATCTTATGTACTTCATAAGTAGTTTAGAAACGAATGTGTAGAATGGATGGGTTACAAATGCTTACCTCATAGCGTATATCCATTATTTGGGAATGTTCTGAGATAGATGTCCATACACCTAAAGCTGCATCCACCTTAAGGCAGTCTGCACTAGAGCACTGCTAAGGAATCTAGATGAAATACAGTTTCTCCCAGGGTTTCCCCTGTGTTAAATTAACAGCATTCACAGGCATCTCCTATTTCCAACAATAGTCCCAAGTCTATCTACCAATTTTGTACTTCCCAGAAAGGATGGGGATTAGAAAGAATCAGAGTAGAATCTCCTTTAAGAAGAGATTTTTTAAAATTTGATTTTATATATGCAGTGATTATCTCAATTCTTCCAGCCACTCTGAGGTAATGTCTTCATCAGTTTGCATGGAGGGGGAGATGAGGTATTGGCTTGCTGCTGAATTTTCCACAATTCCGAGTCATTTGCATCCTGCCCTTTGTGCTTCCTCCTTTTGGCCACTGTCCCCACCTCCCATAGATCAGCAGCCACAGAAGGGGGCCTTGGGATACAAATAGCAAATACATGAAAATAAAAGAGACGTTGTCAAGGCAGGGAGTCCACAGTGAGACTTCCCATTCGATTAACACCTGGATTGAGTCTCAGATAAGGAGAATATCTAATGTTTTTTCAATATCTACTTAAGTTTGGAGTAATGAGTAGTGGTATATTATTTAATCTTTACAATAGCTCTAATAGAGAAATCATCTTGTTTTTCAATGCATGCATGGGAAATTCTAGCCTCCAGGCTGATAACCACTTGGCCAAGGCCACCTAAGAAAACTTGAAATTTAAAACAAGATCTAGCTGATGACAAAGTGTAAGGCATGCAGAGGTGACCACGGTGGCGGTGCTGAGACAACTAAAGGCAGAGAGCAGTGGAGCGCCCTTCAGGCATTGTGCAGCCATGCCAATCCCAGTCAGGAAAAGGGAAGTTCGGCTTAACACCGGGAAGGCCCACTGGCTCTCCTGCTGGTGGCCCACGGAGCGGCAGGAAGAAATGGAGCAAGAGCAGCTAAGGAGTGCCACTCAGTCCTTACTGGAGCACAAGACGGGCAAAAATGTGTTCACAGTGCAGGTAAAAATGCGCACTCACAACTTCCACTGGGAAAAAGGATAAACCACAGCCCCTCGGGATGACCGAACTTTGACTCTGACTCAGCTGTGAATCTGCCTTACACAGGGCACCATGAGTGTCTATTCTGCCATGTGCTGCTCAATCCACTGAATGGCACCTCAGCCTAACTCTCCTGCTCCTGGAGGAAATCAACCTAATTGGGTCTCAGACTGTGAGGTATTTCCAGGCTCTTACTGCCTTCGATGCTGAGCCTGAATACAGCTTTGCAGGAGGGTGCACTAATTAATTTTATTTTACATAATTGGAGTTAGGGACTCTTGACATCCTATGTAAATGTATGCAAAATATTCAAATTACACTTGCTCTCTGGTTTACTTTGGAGGGGGAAACATCTGGTGGCCTCTAGTTGAGATGCCACTTGAATGACAGTCTTCTACACATCCAAACACTGGATGCAAAATTTTAGAAATCTTTCAAGATGACAGAACACAAACTAGGGAGTAAAAGAGGGGGTTCACAATGGAATCCCAAAGTTAGACTCACAGACAGCCACAGGGTTACTGATGGCCCTATGAGTTCTATGCATCTCTCACTACCAATATGCCACCTGAAGAAAAGTTGATTTTTGATTGACTTGTCTAAAGCAACATACCTCCAGAATTCTTTTTAAAGTAGTATCTGTTTTAGCTATATTTAATCCATCAAAACAGTGCAACCATAATTGAATGACCTTGTCAGTCACTTTGACGCTCATTTTACCTGCTGCCAGCATGTCCCCGAATCAAACAGTGTCCAAAGAACAAACTGTCCAAACTCCAGAGAAACAGCCTCATTGACGAGGACCTCACAACTCAAAAAAGAGCTCCTGAATTCCTTAAATTTTGACTCATTTAAAAATATTAAATGAGAGCCAGGCATGGTGGCACCTTCCTGTAATCCCAGCATTTGGAGGCCTGAGGCAGGAAAAAAATAAATGACATAAAGTATTCAAGTAGTAAATGTAAGTTACAAATATAAAGAATCTAAGATTAATTTGAGGCCATTGATTGTAATAATTATCCTTTATACTTAGTAACGTTGTTTTATACCATTGTTCATATTGGATCAATATTTGTGCATAGAAATTAATATTCTTTCGACAAAGACCAGGAGGGATATTTAAGTATCTAGGCAAGTTTAGTGCTTTGATAGGAAATTGCTGCCTCATATCTCTGGCTTATCACCATTATGTGTTTATAAGCTAATGTTTTTCCTGTTTCCACAAAAGTCTTTCATAAAGCAGTGCACTAAGTTTGAAAAACAGGGCTTTCAACAGCTTTTTCACACTTACTTAGAATAGTCTCTATTTAAATAGTTCAATATTGGGAGACAGGACACACAGCTACGATATGCTCACTGATAAATCTTACTTGGAAACTGCTAACAGCAACTCCAGGAGAAAACATACTTTGGTTCATTGCTCTCTTTTAAATAGTTAAGATCTAGTTTTTATAATTCATGGTAGCAGTTTAAGTTCTATTGGCATATCCTTTTCCTCCTTCATTCTTGCCCTCTCTTGACCAAATTAAAATGAAGATATTTTTTCTTTTTTTTTTTCCTTTGGTACTGGGGATCGAACTCAGGACCTTGCACTTGTAAAGCAGGCAGCGGAACCACTGAGCTAAATCCCCAGCCCTGAGGATATTTTTTTCTTTAAGTAAGATATTTCCACCTAATGGTAGTTTCTCTTCCTTGTTACTCTCCTGGGCTCTATATGAAAGTCACCAAACTCTTCTTCTGCATTATAGTTTGCAACATGCTTCTTCCAACTTTCCCATTTGCTTGTCTGCTCTACTTAAACATCATCATCTGTTCTTTTGTTGTTGTTTTTCCCTTTGGTTTTTTGAGACAGGGTCTTGCTATGTAATTCAGGCTGGACTTGAACTCGCAGCAATCCTCCTGTCTCAGGTCTCCAGTGCTGGGATTACAGGCATGTGCTACCAGGACTGGCTTTATCATCTGTTCTTATAGTTTCTATTTCTATCTGTTAATTTCAGCTACCACTGCTGTGTCATGTATCTGGGCTGCCTCTTCCCTGGGTAAAGGGAGACACATGGACCCCACCCACCGTCACTTAAGATGCAACACAACAGACTGGTATGAGTTAGGACCTTTCTACTTTCCTCTTTCCTCTCATGTCCCAGGTCCCACTGCCTGCAGGACCACAGGGATGCACAATACCCAAGTCTCCCACACTCTCGACAGTGACGTCTTTTCTTGTTTCCATGTATGTACAAGGGTCTCATCACTACAGGCTCCCTCCAGGTCGAGGCTTTTTTTTTGGTCCTGACGATTGAATCAAGGGCCAGACACATGTTAGGCAATATCTCTCCCACTAAGCTATATCCCCAGCCCTTGGGTTGCTTTTTAAATAAACCCTTATTTGTGTAAAAATCAACTTCCCATATGATCATTTCAATTGATGCAGAAAAAAATTGCCAAAATTCAACTTTCCTTCATGAAAAAAAAAAAAAACTCTTAACAAATTAGGTATAGAAGAAATGTGCCTCCATATAAGAAAGACCATATTTGACAAACCCACAACCAACATCACATTCAACAGGCAAAAGGTGAAAGTTTGTCCTCTAAGATCTGGAACAAGACAGGGAAGCCCTCTCTCCATGCTGATATTCAACAAGGTACTGGAAGTCCTCGCCAGAGAAATTAGGCAAGAAAAAGAAACAAAAGGCATCCAAATTGGAAAGGAGGAATTTAAATTGTCCCTGTTTGCAGATGATATGATCTGCAATATAGAAAATTCTAAAACTTTTGAAGAACTAGCTCACAAATTCAGTAAATTTGATTTTGCATGTTGTAAAATCAACAGACAATAATGAACAGCATCTCTATATACTGATAAGAAATTTCTCTTTCATAAAAAAAAATCTTTTACTATAGCTACAAAATAATGAAAAGGCTATGAATAAGTTTAACCCAGGAGGTTAAAGATCTATACAATGAAAACTATAAAACATTGATAAAAGAAATTGAAGACAAAAGTAAATGGAAAGATTACCCAGGTTTATAGACTGACATAATTCATATTTTAAAGAAATGAACTTTCTAACAATCTGATATAGTCTATCCTGCAACTCAGAAAATCTCATTATCTTGTTTCTCATTCATTCATTCACACTGCAAACATATGCATATCGTTTTAAGCACGGCACTATGTGCTCAACATATAGAAGAGAACATGAAAGGCATTCTTGGATCTTAAAAATTGCCTTCTTTACTTAATCTTACATTCCCAGGACATAGAAAATCACTGATTTTACCTGAACTTCCTTTCATAACCAGACCTACACGCTCCACTCACATATACCAAATACGCCACTATTCTCCAACTTTTCTCAGCTACTTCAAATCCTTTATTCCAGCTGCGTCCTCTTTGTTTATTCCCAGTCCCACATCAGTCATTCCTAATTCCCTAAGTTAACTTATGAGCAAATTTGGTCTGTGTGTGATTTGTTTGCTATAACATATAACAAACAAGATTTAGGGTGGGGGATGTAGCTCAGTGCCACCGCGCCTGCCTCACAAGCGCAAGGTCCTGAGTTTGATCCACGCGCATGCGTGCACGCGTGCACGCACACAACACACACAACACACGGGCTTTTACCCCAGTACTTACTGTCAAAATTTGAGAAAAATATTCAGAAAACAATGTTCGATAAGTTCCGTCTCATTCCTCACTCTAAACTTACTTTTGTGTCTTTGAAAGAGTAATCATCATCACTAATAGGAAGTTTCCCCTCCTTCATTCTACATGATTCCATTCATTTAAAAAGAACCCCAGCCATTGGTAGGTGACATGGATTTAGCATTGAACAAAATGTACTTGGTCTCTTCCCTCCTACAATTCCTGGATGCGCCATGTTCCTGACAGGACAGAGAGCGTGCACAATTTAAAGGTAGAGCACTGGTTAATTAAAGGAGAGATTCTACCATGATGCAGTTACCCTTCAACCTCCACCTTATGGTCCTTTCATACCTTACAGCTTTCTGCTGGCTCCATCCCTCCTTCCTGAGCAAGGAATAGGGAACAGCTAACTCTCAGCATGCCTCTCTGCTATCAGCTAACTCCCAACATGCTTCTCTGCTATCAGCTAACTCCCAGCATGCCTCTCTGCTATCAGATAACTCCCAGCATGCCTCTCTGCTATCAGGGGAAAGGAGACTCATGCAATAATGGCTCCCTATCTAGTCCTTTCCTAGACTTCAAACACTTCTACCTTAAATTAGAAGAAAATACTCTGATTTTTATTTTATTTTTATTAAAAGAAGTAATACAGATTTGTTATAGGAAAAAGAGAAAATAAAATATAAACAAAATGAAAGACAGCAGTGAAAGCCACTGGGATATTCCACTTCACGAGAATCATTTTTGTCGAGTGTTTGCTGAGCACGTTCATTGTGTCAGCCACTGGGCAAGGGGCTGCAGATGAAGTCAGAGCCAGATATGGTCCCTCTCCTTGTGGATTTTCTTTAGCTGGTGTGCTTTCTCTCCACTGGGGTGTGAATTCTTTCTCTTTTAGGATTTTATTTTCCATATACATTTTTTCATGCATGTATTTATTTTTAAATGGCCGCTTCCTTATTATTCTGTCATCAGCTTTTTTGCCACCCAGCAGTATCTTGTGAACATCTTTGTCAATAAATATGCATGCACACCAAATCCTGTGTAAATAAACACCACCTTCGAACATCGCACCTCTCCTTTCCCCTCCTCATCATCCAAGCTCATTCACATCCTTGTATATATGAGGCCTGGCAAAGTAAACAGACAGAAGCTCATCTTTCTAGATTAGCTTTCGGGTAGTGAATTAGTAACTGAGAAAAGTGTCACCTCATACTTTGGGAGATAATTGAATCTGATGTTTTCAATTTGTTGATTTGAGCATTCCAATCTTAATTATTTCAAGTGTGTGTATTTCTCCCTCTTTTTTTTTAATGGCCACACAACCCAAGCCACAAACCAGACTTTCCTGTTCTCCCAGAAACATATTTACATCTCTCACCATACTTCAACATGTCATGATACATCCCTGAAGACAAAAGAGGACACTTGTTCCTGATGCTGGCTCAGTAACATATTGTTTCTGTAAAGTTGGACTTTCTATTTTGTCAAATTCCTTCTCATCCAGAATAAATGAAGACAGCATCGTAAGTTTTATGCCACGGTTTAAATTAGAGGGGACACCCCACTATTTTCGTCTTATTTCTTGTTCTTCAGCATCCCTCTCCCCTCCTCCTGCTCAACTGTCTCTATTTGTGGACCTTCCTCCCAGCCCCGGGCACTATTAAGCCTGGGACCCTTGGCTTGCTCCCCTCCCTCTGCCCTACTGAGGGTCCTCTCCCTGTGTCTCAATGGCTGAAAGCCCAGATCACCCCCGTCTCCCATCATGGGCACCACTGACTGCACCCTCTCTCTCCCTATTCCTCTCTCCAGGAGGTCACACCCTACAGCCTCCAGAGACTCCCAAAGGGGACACTGCACTTCCTCAAACTAGAATCCACCAACCCCGGTGTCACCTTTTTAGTAGCTGCTCGATTATTGCCTTTTTATTTAATCATTAAACATACTTAAAAGAAGAGTGTGAAAAACAAAATTTGAAATAAAATCAAATGTTTTCACAGAGAAACTGGAGTAGTGTGTTTTGCTTGAAGAACTAAAGTAGAGGAAGGAAGAATTTGATTTTTCACTTCTTAATATTAAGACCTTTTATCTATTTCAAATATTTGGCAATGATGATACTTTTCGTGTAAAGTTAAGTAGAAAGTATTTTTAAAATTGAAGCTTAAGTCGTTCTTACCTAACACTTGCTGAGGGTTTATTATGAGCAAAGCTAGGAGCTTTGCATGAGTCATTTCATCTACTTCTAACCAGGCCAAGGAGGCAGGCGTCCCCGTCATTCCTATTTTGCGATGCAGTGGACAAGGTGAGTGCCCTGCTGGGGTCACACAGCTAGCGTGTGATGAGCCACCAGGGAGCCAGGTCTTTTCGAGGTTGGTCACGGTGAATCTCAGTCAGACCCTTCCAAGGATTTAGGAATGGAAGCATGTTTCCCGGACGAGAGATGGAGTCTCCCCTTCTGCCTCTCCCATGCCTAAGTGGCGAAATCAGATGGGAGCATGGCTGCCACTAGACCTGAACCACTGCAACACCAGACTCTGTCCAGCCATGTACCCCAGGCCCCCCTTCCCCGCTGGGATCCCTAGCTCAGGAACTGTGATGCACTGGGTGCCCAATTCCCTTTCATCTGGACTCGCCTGGAGGGAAGACAGGCAGCTGGGTTATTTTCTCTCTGAGTCACATTCTGGAGTCCTGCCTTCCCCCAGCAACACTGGAGAGTGTCACATTAGTGGGAGAACTAACACATCCTGGAAAGGTCAGCCCCCGTGGGTCATGGAAACGATGTGTGTCTGCAGTGCAGAGGCTGCAGGTGTTTCTCAGCAGTGGTTGATGTTCAATCTAATTTTCTATGAAAGTGAATACCCTGATTCAGTTGTGCTGGTTCTCTTGTCCCCCTCTCTCCTTTCCTCCCCTTTCCCTCCTCCAAATGTTACTTTCATTTTGAGATTCTTATTCATCTCTGCCTCTCTGTTTTGACCCTCATGAAATCAGGATGTATCGCTGCAAAAACACCATGGTAGGTAGTCCCAGGAGGCCCACCAGGCCACCCAAGACAGTGACCACACTGCAGATAGCTCAGTTAGTTTGAAATTATTATAAGGACAAGACTGGGCTCTCAGCATAAAAACCAAATGAAGCACATTCACTGGTTAGCATTACACAGAGAAAAGGTACTTACCTACTTCTCCTGGAGATGAATAGCAGTGATTGATATTCTAAATAGGCATCAATCTCCCTAGCCCATTTCCTTTCCAGAAATTCCTTGTTCATTCTATATAAGCTTGCTACCTGACTTGTTTTCCCCATTTGATCCCCACTCAATCAATATTACCTGGGTGACTGTACTTGTAATTTTATTGGTTAATCATGGGTTTGTCCCGCCTCATGCCCACCTTGTGATTTTCCATTGGATCATTAGTTGACTACAGTTTTGTCTCATTTTGTACCCACCCCACCTCATGTCTTTGCCCTATAAAACACCTTTGAAAAGCAAGGGGGGTGAGCAACTCACTTTCTGGTCCCCCATCTGTCTCTCTTAGGCAGAAGCTTTCTTTCTCTCAATAAATTTTTCCTACTCTTAACCTCTGTTGTTCCTAGAATTCATTCTTTGATTTTAGAGAACATGAACTAGCGATTCCCATATCTAGCAGGTTTGGAGTTATAATGTTCCCCTTGTTTGGATTATTTTGCTTGTTTGGATTACTTGGTACCCCATATCAACCACACAGAGGAAGCCAAACATTTCCAAATGCCATCACCCAAAATAGGCTCTATTTTTTTTCTTGTCCCTCCTCAACATACTTATTAGAAACAGGAAAATGGTTCCTTGCTTTGTATACTGACTCTATTTACTAAATCTCAAAGAAAAACAACATTCTATTTTTCTCAGCTTTTTCTACACATATTCTAAAACAATGTGATTACTTCACCAAGGTTTGTTCTGCTTATTTTTTTAATTTTAAAAACTGAATTTTACTTGACCTTTAAAAAGCAGAGTCTGAGCCCTGTCATTGTAGTACATGCTTGTAATTCTAGCACTCTGGGAAGCTGAGGCAGGAGGATTGAAATTTCTAGCCTAGTCTGGGAAACTTAGAGAAACCCTGTCTCAAAATAAAATAAGAAAGGGCTGGAGATGTAGCTCAGTGCAGCATCCCTGAATTTAATCCCAAGTACTGGAAAAACAAATATGTCTGGCAATATCCGCAATATTCTTTCTTTATGGCACTCAATGGCCAAAACCAAAACAGTCTGGCAGTAAGAGAGGAAATGAGGTTGTATTTGTGTTACTTAAATTGCTGCACTTTAAAATACAGTGGTGAGGTCACTTGACATGACATGTATCCCCACAACAGTGCTAGGTGCACAGTGTTGTTAACAATAACCACCACGGTGTAGAGCAGACCTCCGGAACATATTCCTTTTCCATAACTGCAACCTTTTTTTGGCGGGGGGGGGGGGGTACCGGGGATCGAACTCAGGACCTTGCACTCACAAGGCAGGCGTGGTGCCACTGAGCTAAATCCCAGCCCAACTGCAACCTGACACCCAATACCAGCAGCTCTCCACTCCTCCTTCCTCCAGGCCCTAGAAGCCGCCATGTTCCTCGCTGCTCCTGTGAGTTTCGCTATTTAAGACACCTCACTGATTACAAATCCAGGTAACCAGATTGCAGATGGAAGCTAAGCATCTTTAGGGAGCCTCTAAAAACTCAGCCCGTTTAACAAGCCCTTGTCATTCTCTCCATGATTAGAAAGGACATAAACTTCTAATTTTTTTGAGTTATTCTGGGTACAATGTAGGTAAAGGGAAATTTTAAGGAAAGAATATCAAGTTAAAAACCTCCTCAGGTTTACTGTGTGGCTTTGTACAAAGCTTTCCAATTTCAGAGGAGTCTCTAAAGTGTCTTCTGTCCTTATGAAGTGCCATAAATGTCACAGGTTGTCATTGTCAATTGTCTAGTGACAGGCATTTCATTCTGAGGAGCTGCTATTGTCATTTAAATAGTATAAAAATATTCTTTTTAAAGATTTTTAAAATTTTTGTGGTGGTAGGGATTGTAATCCAGGGCCTCACACATCTTAAACAAGTGCTCTACCATTTAGCTATTTCCCCAGCCCAAGGTATCTGTTTTTAGTGGTTATTTAATTTTTGTAGTATGAATCTGCAAAGGGTTGACTAAGAAAGTGGATTGTTTTAAATAGTGCCTTCCAAGACTTGCTATTCTATTTAAATACAGCATTAAGGAAAATCACAATGCGATTTCTAAGTTTTTTGTGATCGATTCATTTTGTAATATGAATCCAAATAATTTGGATAAAGACTGTCAATAAAATACTGATTTCTAAAAATTACCCAACATCTGATTCATCTAGTGAGGTTTATAAACATTCTCAAAGCTATAGACTGAATGTTTGTTGTTCTTCATAAATCACAGTTAAAATCCTTAGGTCTGATTGTATGGTATTTGGAGATAGGGCCTTTGGTAGGCAGTTAGTTAGTTAGAGGGTAGGACCCTCTTCAGTAAGATTAGTGCCCTTAGAAGAACCTCTCTTGGTTGTGTGAGAATACAGCAAGATGGTACCACCTGAAGACAAGAAATGAGCTCTCATTAGGAAGTGGAAAACAGTTTGACCTTGGGCTTCCCAATCTCCAGAACTTTAAGAAAGCAATGCCTGTTGTTTAAACTGCCCAGGGTATGGCATTTGTTATAGCAGCCATGATGATTGAGACATGTGACCTATGCTTCCTGCACCTCACCCATACGAGATTGGAGTCTCCAAAGGTGGAGCATGAAAAATAATATTTTTTAAAACCTCTCCCCAAATGATTTGTAGACATCTGGGTCATCACTAGTTTAGCTACTCAGGAGGGCATTTAATACTTAAAGAGTTTTCAGTTCACAATCAGGGCTTATTGTTTGGGAAAAATATGAGTCTAGTTATAAAAAATAGGCAAAATATAAATCTGAGAAAAAATTTTGATTGATAATTATTTGTATATCTGGTATATTCCATTCTTAAATTTTCCTTGGAGATCTTTAGATTTTCTCAAAAATTAAATAACTGCACTGTGTTTATATATAGGAATTATTTTGTCTTATAAAAGATAAAAGTCTTCTTGTTGATTTCTGGTCTAATTTTCTAATCTAGAATATACCGTTAAAATAGCTATTTGATGTCTTTCAGTGAAGAAATTAAAACAAAACTTCCTAATTCAACTAGCAGATTTTAAAGTTGTACTGATTTTTTACTGCTAAAAATAGAAAATTATTTTTGAGGATTCCCAGAGTTAAAATTATTTTTCTCCCTAAAATATCGACAAATATTAAAGTGAGAGAAAGGAAGGGGATAATTCAAGTAAAGGTCTTCCTAAGGGCATTAAATTTTATTTTTAGGAATTTAATCTCTTATTTACAACATATATTTTAATCTCTGTGTTTTGGTCCTTGGAATGAATAATTAACAAATTTCCATGCCTGAAAGATCCCCATTTTTACATTATCTAGGTTTATTGTTTTTTATCTTCAGGCAAGCTTTATAACTAATATTAAACTGAATTTTAATAAATCAATGACTTATATCTCATCTAATATAAATTTGTATCTTATCTGACAAAGTCTTCCATAATTTGTTTTCAAAAATGTTAATTTTCAAAAAAAAATTCCTTCCTCTGCTCCAGAAGTGATTTGTGAAATTGTGAAGTAGATTTTCTAATAAAAAGAACAATTAGAGAAAATGAAGTATTTAACACATAGATACTATTAACTGAAAGATAATTCATTGCTTTATCTTGATATAACTAAATACCAACAAGACTACCCACTGTCATGCAGGCTTGGAGACCTGAATTTATTCTGAATCTCCTGCTCCCTTTCCTTCTCTTTCTTCAGTCTCTAAACGCGGTCAGCATGGTGGAAGCCACTGATCCATCGCTCCCACCCCTCTCCATTTGCATTACTATAGTCTGATCACCCATTTCTCTAACACCTTCTTCCACTAACCTTCTTTTCATTCTTCATAGTTCTTATTTCTTGGTGTTCTAATTCTTCCTATAGCTATCTGCAGCTTAATAATCTTGACAGGTTAGAATGCTGCAGCTGGTAGCTTTCTTCTATCAGATCCAGAGCTGTTCTACATTGTAGTCACAGTGGACCCTTGACTAACGAACTCAATTTGTTCTCAAGGGCTGGCTGTAACTCAAGTTGGTCAACTGAAGGCTCAGGCTCCTCTACACAGCCTTCAGAGTCTCTCTCCTGTGTAGAGACAGATCTCAGTGTCCTTAGAGAGACACTGGCCTAGGATTTCTGAACCTCACAGGGGAGGATGCTATAACATTCCTTCCAGATTTAAGGGCTGAATCTGCTTCTGAGACCAAGCAGCCAGCTTTCAGGTCATAACTCAAGACTGTTCATAAGTTAAAACTAAAATTCCAGTCCTAACCCAAGCTGTTCATATGTCAGGCTGATCGCAACTTGAGTGTCCACTGAAATCATTTGTGTTTTTAATTTTTAAACTTTACTCTTTTATTTTCTTCCTCTGAAGAAATACAGCAATGAAGTTCTATTTCTTTGTTTTCTTTACTTATTTGAAATGCTTACTCTAAGTGCCCGTTTGGGATACAGGATCCTTTTTGAGGATACTAGATCAATGGGCCATGTCTCCTCTGGCCCCCAAATTATCACAAGAATACTTTTCACTATACACATTACTATGATGCTATAATTAGTATTTACAGGAAGCCTGTAATTACTTTATTAAAAGTAGTGACTTTTATTACTTCAAAGTCCTCTTTTTCTTATTTAATTATTTTGGAACTGTTTTTCTGATAGTCACATATTTCAATCTTGTCCTTTTTTTTCTCTCAGTAGCACTTGCCTAGGATGTACACATTTCATATATTTTTCATTTTTGAGCCATATTATTACCCTAAGAGAATTGTCTTGTGATATTTTTAGGACCACACATTTTCGGGAAACGAAATGACGATTTGTTGACGATTTTGGAAAGGATGTTAAAAGTCAATCTAAGTTGTCCCTATGTGGACAGGTAATTTTGTGAGAAACTTGATCCAGATGCTGATGAATCATTTCTCTTCTTATTACCCTCAAATTCATGTGTTCACCAGGCTATATCTCAGTCTTGCCTACATTTTATTTATCTTTCCTGGCACATGATAACCTATTTCGATCTGTACTTTTTTATCTACCAGGGAAAAATGGTGTCATTTCACTGTGCAAGTTGGCTGTGTTCCGTGCTCTGCTTTCTCAGCCAGGAAGAGCATGTGTTTGTGTGACCCTGCTGGGTGTCTTCCACACATACCCTCCCTCCGCAAACAAAGTCTTCCTTTCATCTCCTTCCTCTGCATAATCTTCCTCTCCCCATGAACAGTCTCCTCTGGCTGTAGGGTTCTGGCCTTTCGAGCTTCTCATTCTCCTTGAGTTGCTCCGCCTTGTTCTGGCCTCCATCTGCGGGCCTAGGGTGAGTGTCTGTCCTCTGAGCATATTTCCTTTGGTCTAGCTGCTCTTGCCTTTGGAGCTCACAGAGAAATTGCTTTGGAAATCACATCTCTCTTACCAACCCCCTGCTCCCAAGGCCTTCATATGAAGGGGTCCTCCCAGGATCTTCCTTCCTAGGTTTTCGTACAACTCTCTTAGAAAGGGAATTGTGAGCAGAACCTTAGTTTTGCCCATCGGTCCAGCTCCATCTCCATTGAACCGGGCAGAAACATCTTGGATTCTGCTGCCTAGGGACAAAGGCTCCTCTGTATGGGGTACAGATTTTTCCCCATATGCAGGTTTTTGATCATGCATTTGACATCTGAGTTGGAAAGCAAAAGCAAAATTAAACGCAACTCAACAGCCATTTTTCCTAAAAGAACTGGCATGTACTTATTTTTTCTATTAACATTCCTATTTTGGTTTTACTGTAAGAGGTGCATTTTGTCATCTGGTTTTCAGAAGAACTCGTTAAAGTTCTAATTTTTGTATGGCACAAGTGTCATAAGTCCAAGTTATTATTTTATCTTTTTTTATTCTCATAAAAGAGGGAAGGTGATTTATAAATATTTTTTTAAAATGGCAGATTTACTTTGAAAGCATATCAAGCAACTTATTCTAAATTACAGTGTGAAGTGTTTAGGAAGCTACTCTGAAGACACATAAGAATACATAGATATGATATATATAATAGATAAAATATAGGTATATATAAAATTTGTATGTGTATATCCAATTTAGATACTTCTTGTTCTCAGAAATATAGTTCGTAAGAAACTTTAAGGAAAAAGCAAAATAGAAATAAATCACTGTACTGTAACAATCTATCAGGACATTGTTTCTAATGATGAAGTATTAGGAACCATAAATGTCCAATGATAGAGGTATGGCTGTACATGTGAGGTTATATTCACTAAGCATAGTGAATTTCTTTAAGCATGAGTTAAAGAAGTAAAGATATTCTCTTTAAGCACAAGTGTTACATAGTCTTGTATAAATTTTGAGAAAAATTATATATAAAATTTTAAAAAATGTTTATGATAAATATTAAAGGGAACAGCCAGTATAAAAATTATACAACATCATGACAACTAAAGTTCTGCCTTTAGAAACTACAGGAAGAAGACAGATATCACAGTTGCTTCTTTAAGTTTGTTAGAACTATGAGTGCTTATTTTCTCTTATCCACCCTTCTGTCATCTCTAACCTTTTATTTTAAAATTCAAAAATAGCCAATGAAGTTAAGTTTTGCACATGAAAGTTCTGAAAATTTAAAGCTTCTTGGACAGGTTCTTGAGATAGGTGAGAACCATACAGCTTGAACCAAAAAACCATTCTTTGTAAATTAAAAAGAAAAAAACAATGTGAAGGTCTAAAATTTTAGCTAAGGTCTAAAATTGTTGATACCATTTTGGGGGTATAACTCATAATTTCTCTAAGTATGAAATCATAGTTTCCAAACCCAAACTAGAAGATAGGATACCTCCTTATATTTGTATTTGCTTACATTATTTCTCTTTCCTGACAGATTCACAGAGCCTGGGCCATCTCTCCACCTGACTAAGCACCCAGCTGCTGGCCCGGTGCCTGGTTTTTACTACGACGTAGTGGTGCCCATGTGGGCTTTTCTCCACAAACTTCAAATCCACCTGTGACTCTTTTCCCCAACGATAACCTGACAGCCATAAAAATTCTGATGGTATCTCAGTATCACTGGTAAAACACACATATATCTGCGTGCACATGCACACACGTGTGCCAACGAATACAGGTGCACATTCACGATGTACTGAGGGAAGGGAAAAGAAGTGATTGGAGCACATTTCAGAGAAATGCCGTACCCAAAGGAGAAGAAAATGCTACTGAAACCTCCAACTCACTAAACTGCAAGATAATGTTACTATTATGAATATTTTTTCTTTTAAAAGTGCATTTCTCCTCTACTAAATAGCCTTCAAGTCACATCCAAAGTTATAAATCCATTAACACCATGCCACAAGAATGCTTAGCTTTTATTGAGGCTCCCTCACCGTTCTTTCCAGTGACAGGTCTTGTTCTCCACAAAGACATCGAGTTATCTATGAACATGTAAGAGAATTCAATAGGCCTGTTCACTTTTTCGGTTTTCCTCCAAAGCCTGATTTTTCCTTCACTCTGGTTTTAGCAATGGCTGGGTAAAAATACACTATGTAAGAATGAAGTCGCCGACATTGAACACCGTGAATGACAAGCAGCCAGTTCGGACATTAATGGTTGTGGTGGCTGAAGAAGCCATGATTCTTACTCATCTTTAGATGCAAAATGCCCCTCTTGCTGGGCACCTGCTTCACAGAGATCTGCACCGCCCACGGACTCCTTCCCATGTAACAAGTTACAGCTGCAGCAACGAAAATAGGGATTCTAATTTTTTAAAAAAATAGCCACCTGTTAATTTTGACCCCCCCTATGAGAGTGCTTCTCCACTAACCACAGACCAAAAAAACCTCACTGCTCCTTAACTGTCATTTCACTGCCAAGGAAATCCAGGCCTAGGAGATGACACACAAACACAAGACAAAGACTGAAAGCTTTGTAAGCTTGAGTGTGTGTGTGTGTGTGTGTGTGTGTGTGTGTATGCCTTGAAAAATGGAGCCTGAATCTGAAAATTTATTCCTACAGTATTTCAAGAATTTAAGATCCGAGTTCAGAGTCATCACAACATCCTGAAAGAGGAACACGGCTTCAGCAAGATCACCCTTCAGTCAGGGTTCTAGGTGGCCAAGTGGCTGGGGATTCCAGCCAGGCCAGGGCAATAGGCCCTTCGAGGTTCAATGACAAAACGGAGCTGCCTGGGAAGGACACAGCTCTGCTGGCTGGGTGGCCACCCTAATGATAGCTGCTCGACCAGGCCTATTAGGAAAATGAAGGATATTTAGCAAACAAATCTGCAGATGCCAGATGCAGGGCTGGGGGGAGGCCTGGGCCCTCCTTGAAACCTGCTGGAGCGGAACTGCCCCACACACCTGCGCTTTGGCCCTGGGGTTGACCCAGGCCTCCGAGCTGGGGCAGTCAGGGCGGTGCTCGCGTCCCAGCCCCACCCCCAACACCTGCTGTATGCCCGGCGGGGCAGCCCCGGCTCGGCAGCCCCGGCTTCTCAGGCCCGGCCGGGGCGGCTCGGTGCAGGCGCCGGGGGCACCCGCGCGCAGGGACAGCGCGGACGCGGACGCGGACGCCGCGCGGCTCCGGGCCCCTTCCCGGCCGCGACCCCGAGGAGCTGCGCGCCGCTCCCGGCCACAGCCCCGCGTCCCCGCCCGTCCGCCCGGCCGGGCCCAGCGCCAGTGACCAACCTGTAACCCCGGCGCGCAGAGCGGTCACGGTGCCCGCGGGCGGCGGCGGCGGGCGGGACGCGGCCTCTCCTACGCCGGCTCCGTCACCGCGCGCCGCCCGAGCGTCCCGAGCCTCGCCGCGCGCGTGGGGGCAGGGAGGACGGAGGCTGAGGCTCGGGGGTTGGAGCCGTCACAGGTTCTAAGTTTAATTCAGCTTTAAAATTGGCTGTGCTGCGGGCGCTGCGGTGATGCCCAGGCCGGAGGGAGGGGCGGAGGAGGCCGCGCCGCGGCGGTGGCGAGCGCGCCAGGTCGGTGCTCGCGGGCTCCTCGCTGGCCGCCACCCCAGCCTCGCAGCCACAGCCGCGCGGCTCTGCCGGCCCGGGGTCTCCGGCACACTCGGCACGCCCGTGTACACGCGAGCGGGCGTACGCCGGTACCCGCCAGGCCCCAGCGCGCGCCTCCGCGGGGCGCAGCGACCCGGCCTGCGGACCGCAGCGGACGAGTTGCTGAGCGGCGAACGCGCCAGCCACTCTTCCCGTCTCCGAAACACGGTGGCGTTTCCCATAACACAGATGCCGTGTGAGTGAGAATGAAAGTCCGTTCACAAATTGAGAGCGGCCCCACACCCTGTATGTGGAACCCAGGTGGGAGGCTCCACTCGAGTGGGGCTCCCTGGGCTCCCCGCAGAGCAGGAGGACGGGAATATTGGGTCTTCCGCAGCATCCTCAGCCCCGAGGACGCCCTCCCTCTAGGTAGAACTCTGAATTGCTTGCTTAGGAGCTGGCATCTTGCCCTGTGGCCAGATACTACAATAAGGGACTCTCCGCCAGCTAAACATCACACACGCAGGCACGGGGACGGAGAAAACAGAGTGACGCTTCCTCCACAGCAGAAATCCTAAACCCAGGACAGCTGTGTATCACAAAATGTTGTATCTCCAGGGATAAAAGCAAGATTAATGGCCTACATTTAAAAATGCATTTTCTAGTATATTTAATTAAGTTACTGCCTTTAAAAAAACCTACTCACAATCTATTAACCTTTAAAATCCATATTAGCACTTTTTTGTTTTAAGGGAAAATTTAAAGCAGTTGGGTTTTCATAAGACACAGAAACACGTGTGATTGTTTTTCCTGAAACTTTGAAGACTTCAGGAAGACCAACTGTATGAAAAGCTAAATTTTAAGCAAATGATGAGATCACTTATCATAACAAAATTAAAAGTAATTTTAACAGATAAAACTGTAATTTGTTTGGAAAAAATTGTTTACCGATTTATGTCACTACTCTCAATAGATCTAAATAATAGTTCACTTCAGCACCTCTCTTAAAATATATAGCTGTGTATCATTCTTTGGACCTTAAGTTTGAATTGTAGGTCAGAAAATCGTACTAATGAAATACTTAAACACTAGGATACTTAAAAATGCTTTGAATGATGTAACAAAACAATGATGTTACTAATCTCAGCTCTACCCTTCATCCAACAGGAGTTTCAGATCATTCTCTGCCATGGTTGTACCTCTGCGTAGGTATCTATAGTTTCTCTCACTAGCCAAACAATCCCAGGGTCAATGAAGACAGCTGGAGGATCTATCCTGTTCAAGGAAAATCCCTAGGAGTTTTGGGAAATCTAAAGAATGTTTGGAAAAGCTCAGTACATCCATTCTGGAATCTAAATAGTTGCTGTATCTGGAAGTGGATAAGCATTCAAAAAGGCTGCTATTGTGTACAAAATGTCATGTGGCTCCTTCTACCTGCTCATCATTCCTGCTATCTTCTTTTAGTAAAAGGAGGGAAGGTGGATAAGCATCTTTTCCAGAATGCTTCCTTGTGGTTTCAGTGAAATTCACAGGTGGGTTTAGCCCAACTGGCAACAGATTTTTGACAAATTAAGATTGATTACCAACATTTAAATACTGTGAGCTTTTTAGTTTGTCATGAAAAGTAGTAAGATCTGGCGGGGCCAGGTCTGCATTGCCACATGTCAGAGAACATCTGGGGGCATCTTCTGGGCCCCGGAAGGTACTCGAGTGTGAAATTTAGGGTTAAATTTGTATTAAATGGTATGAGATTGGGAAAGGTGCATGGCCAAACAGAGAGGAAACAGCTGACACAGAGGATTTTGCAGTACAGAGGGCGAGTCCAGGCCAATGTACAACCAAGACAATGAACAAGCTATAACTTAGAGGAAATTGTGCTGATCATCTGGCAAGTGTTTTGGAGTGGATGTAACTATGGAAACAGTAAGAATCTGATGAAAGAAGGACACTTGGTTCTTACAACTCATCTGTTCCCACTATTTATCTCCACTAAAAATTAGTGTCACCCTTGATGCCACAATGAGGTACTGAGGAAACAATAACCTTGCTAAGAGAGAAATTTAAAAATCTGTGGAGAGGGGAGATGCCTTGTGCTCTATGGACATATAGGTGCTGGATTCTACTTGGGAAGGATTGTCCTGGAGGAAGATTCCATCCAGTTTGATTTACGGGTACTTTATGCTTAGTAACTACCCAAGGCTCTCCATTGCTTCTGAGCTTCTTGTGAGGAGATTGTTTTAAGGCAGTACACACCTGTGTATTTTGTGTGATTTTCAAGGCCTGCTGCCCACTAAATACTGATATGACGAATCTTCTGTTAGAGACATTTGAGGCAGGCCCACTTAAAAACTGTAAAGATGCTAACCAACCCGCATCTCCTGCTTGTGTACTCTCTCTGGATTCTCATGGATAGAATTCAATCTAAGTAGAAGGGATGCATTTTTTTAATGGTGGTGTTGAGGGCTTCTACACAGTTGCAAGCAGGTTGGCATCATCAAGTGCCTCTGGGGAAGGGAAGAGCTACTGAAAGGGGATTTTGCTAATCTGTGCAGTCCCGAAAACAATTTAGCGCTGTCCTGGATCTTTGGGGAAGTAAGACCTGTGATATGGGTCTGCTGAGGAAAGAACTTCCGGGTTGGTTTCTTTCCTTGCCAGAGATTTTGTAGATGGATACATTGACTAAGTCCTTGTTTTCTCACGAGTCAGCATCTCCAAACAGCCACAAAACATTTATTCATAATTTAAATATTGGAAGGTTTTGGAAGACACCTTGTTTCTTACTTTTTCCTAACATGATATTGGCTAAATTTCCCTGATAGTTGAGATCAGTCACTTGGGCCATCTTAAATATTTCTGTGGAAATCCTGATTTGTTTGTGGGTGTACTTCTGGGGATTGAACTCAGGGCTGCATCCTAGCCCATTTTATTTTGAGGCAGAGTCTTGAAAAGTCCCTAAATTTCCCAGACTGGGCTCAAACTTGTAATCCTCCTGCTTCAACCTTCCAGAGTGCTGGGATTACAGGAGTGCACCACCACACCTGGTTGAAATTCTAAGTGTCTCTGGGATGGGATGGTAACTATGGGGACCTTCTCTGGATAAAACAACTATCATTTGAGTAACCCATTCCTGTCATACTTTGCAAGGCATTCCTTCCTCACAGATACCAGGGAACTCTCCCAGCCTTCCCCTCTGCTGAAAGTCACAAGAGCCTCCCTTGCAGTCTGCAGGTTGGATCAGCTCAGAAATCCCCGAAGACCTTGCACGTACTTTGTAGCTGTGTTACCTGAAGCACTAAAATAAGTGAGTGCAACTAGGTGGTAACAGGCCATCTGCTGTGTCAGAGTTGAGGCCTTTGCCAGGTTGTCATCTGGCTGTTCAGTGTTTCACGTAGTTCTTACTTGCACTGAATGCAGCCTGGATGGGAAGTAAGTTTGGCATACCGCTCAACAGAAAATCAGAGAAGGAAGGCTAAGTCCATGGAGAGATGCTGTTGAACCTCAGAAAGACCAGAGCTGTGACTCTTACACTGGACAGAGAGTCCTCTGGGTAACAAATGCAATTGGTCTCTGTGTAGAAACATCAACTGCCTGGTCCAGGAGTCCACAGAGGCCGCTTTGGTCTTAGAGAATCACATCATGTAAGAGTATGTGTGATCACACTGTGCATACTTTACAGGTTAATTGAGGAAATTTTCTTCCTCGCCACTTCATTCTACTTTTGGAGTATACTTCCAAGGGAAAACTAGGTTTTAGAAGGAAAAAAAGAATGCCATGAAATCAGGAATAAACCAATACCAATTAAATGGTCTCGCGGGAGCAAAACAGAGGTTTCATTGTGTGGAGCCACCTCTGAGCTGATCACCCAGAGGAATTGATGGATTCTAAAAACAAAGGTCATGTTTCAAGTGAACTGCTCCATAATAAAATGACGGGTATTTTGACTCTTTTAATACAAACTGCTAACAGACAGGAGTAAATCTTTGTGTTCCAAAAATAACCTTGGAGATTGTATTTCTTGTAGGAAATATCTAAGTAAGTGTGTAGTAATCGGGTGCTCAGAGCTCTCAGGATTGACAGGCTGGGTCACTCTCGCTGCCCACAGGTGCTGGCTGCAGAAAAGGGGTCCAGTGGGGTCAGGGTGAGGAGGAGGAACTCAGCTGTCACAGTAGAGGCTGCCACTCACCTTGCTAATTCCCATCTTGCAAATTACCCAGAAATGGAGACCAACAAGAATCCAGGGTAAACTTGGCTTGGGTGGGATAAACTTAGTGTGAGAAGCAGTGGACTTGAGTGTCTGAGGAGTGAAGTGTGGGCAGTGATAGACTTTGTCCACTTCACAACCAGAGCCTCTGTAACAGGGCAGTGCAGCTGTCACCAGCTGCTGTTAGAACCCAGTGAATAGGCCACTTCGGGCTAGAGATGCCCCCAGGAGATGCAATCTAACCACCACCCCCACCACCACCCACTAGAGCCCACTGACCTATGACCTAGACCTATGACCTATGACCAATGGCCTAGAGCCTCTGACCCATAGACCCAACCCAACTGCACAAGGGAAGCCCTTGCTTCCAGCTGGGCCAGCCCTGGGGTGTATTCTTTCCCTAGCTTCCCAAAGGTCCAGGCTGGAGCTGAAGGGCATCTTCATGTGCGTTCGAAAGGAATGTGCACTCAACATTGTTTTGATGATCCAGACCATGGGATAATGTTTCTCACAGTGTTGACTAGGCCCATATTGTTGATCATGCCCCTCAGTATTCTGCTTTAGCATCTTTACTGAATTTTTCTTTACTTCATTTATCAGTTTGTGAAAAAGTTGTATTAAAATCTCCCATTTTGATGGAAGGTGATATTTTACCTTTTACATTCACTTCACATGATCTGGGGCTATGATATGAAGTATTATATATGTTTAAAATTGCTATATTTTCCCAATGAATTAAAACTATTGTGGTTCCAAAGTGTCTTTTTATTGGGTATACCAGCCCTCTGCCTGTATTTTTTTATCCTTTATGTTTTTACTGCATTTTAGGGACTTTCTTTTCATTAAACTTCAGCCTTTTAGTTTTACCTATCTAAATTCTATTTTTTTAGATGCTTCTAGTTGTGCCTACTTTTGAAATTGAAAATTTATATATTTTCCCAAACTTCCACCTTGAAAATCTGCTGGTGGCCAATTGTTATATGTTGCTTGTTTTCTTGATAATACTATTAATGACTAATTCCTTAAAAAAATCCTGTCCTGATAGACTAAATCCTAATCCAAGTTAACATTTATGTTATCTCAGCAAATTGAATGTAAAATTTCACTAACCTCTGACAATATACTTTTCAAATTTACTTTTGAGAAATCAGTGTTCAAGCTAGATGTTTTCTTGCTGAAGTTAATTTACCTTTTTGGCTGACAGCTTTAAAGCATTTTTCTCCTTGTCTTTGGTTCTCAAAAGTTTCTCTATGATGGGTCAATATATTAATGTCATTTTATTTATCCTACTTGAGATTTATTAACCTTTTGGAACTTATCGATTGGTCTTAATTTCTCCATTCTTTCTGAGGCTCCAATTTAATTGTATATTAGACTTCATGCTTTATCTTTTATGTCTCTGAATCTATAGTCATTTGCTCTTTTTATTGTTTTTGAGGCATTCTGATAGTTTCTGATCTATCTTCAAGTTCACTTATCTACCTTGCTGTGTGTACTCAACTATTAAAGAGATGTTTGTAGTTCGTAAATTTAATAGTTCACTTGAAATGATAAAAGCTCGGTCAGTAGTCATAATTTTCTATTTCTTACAGAGCTTGTTTTTAGCTAGCCCTTTATCTCTTATGCTTCAAGCATACAGATACTGTTATCTTGTAAGATGTGCCTGGTAATTTCAAAGTCCGAAGATTTTATGGGTCTGTTTATAGTATCTATTTTTTCTGTAGATTTTTCCAAAGAGTGCCCCCTCTCCCCTGTAATTTGGTTATTTTTTCACTAAAATCTCTCTGAAGAAAAGTCTTCCATGAAGTTATTTGAAGCTTAGGATGAAGGTGATTTCTCCACAGGGGATTTGTGGTCTGTAGTACAAGTGTGACAAAATGTGTGGCGTATAGCTTTCATTGTGATTTAATGTGTTTTATCTAAAGTCCCATGCCAGTTCTGGCTCCTAGTTACAAGTTCTTAGGGACAGTGGCTCCCTCCTCCTCAGCTTCAAGGCAGATGTCCTCAAGGTCCTTTGACTTTTCAAGTTTAAGGAAGGTAGTGGGAGATTTGAGGCTGCTGCTCCTGTTTCCCTTCTCTGAGCTGCAAACCCACATCTTTACCCGGATATGGTCAAATGGCTTCACACTCTGTATTTCTGAGTTCTGTCTTGGTACCTACACTTGGCCTAATGAATTCTCACTATCTCACCAACTCTTTGATCAGAAATAATTTTTAAAAATTATAATATTCGTTCTAGCACTTGTAGACCCAAAAGAGCAGATGAGGACTTTAGTTCATAATAATTTATATATTTTATGAATAGCTGCACAAGAAGAGCTCCATATAAAAAGTAGTAAAAAGAAGATGGAAATGTTAATTGCTTTAACTGACCAATACACAATGTATAAATATATTTAAATATCACACTGTACCCCATAAATATGTACACTTATGTGTTAATAAAACATTTCAACCTTTGGTTGTGCAAAACTCTTGAGGGTTATAATTTAATGCTGTAAACCCTGGGATACTTATTTCATAAATGACTACTGCTTCTGGATTCAACCATTTTTTTTTTAGAAAAATAAATGTAATTTTAAACGTGACAACCTAACCATGCAGGCTAGCCTGGGTCATCAAATCTGTTTGAAAAATGAAATAGATTTCTCCATAGTTATTGAGCTTAGTCCTATCAATTGGAAAAGCATTAAAAAGAATGAACTACTGGAACATAGATAAATCTTACTAATATGCTGAGAAACTTTATACCAAAGGATTAATAATGTACAATTTAGTCAATATTTATTTATTTATTTATTTTTTGGTACTGGGGATCGAACTCAGGTCCTTGCTCTTGCGCAGCAGGCAGCGAAATCACTGAGCTAAATCCCTGGCCCCATTTTTTTTTCTTTTTGGTACCAGGGATCAAACTCGGGTCCTTGTGCTTGCGAGACAGGCGGCAGAACCATTGGGCTAAATCCCTGGCCCTAGTCAATATATTTTTAAAATAGAAAAAGTATTGGAGAAAAAAGTCAGAAGTGCGTTTGCTGCTGGATCAAGGGAAGACTGACTAGTAAAGGGCATGAGGGAAGTTCTGGGAATGATGGTAACATTCTGTATGTTAACCGATTTCTAATTTTCCTGGAGGGTATCTGCCAGTAGCACAGGCGACTCCAGCACTCTGAGATAATCAGCAGATTACAGTCTAACTTTCCTGCAAAGCTTACCAGGCAATATCTTGCTTTTCTTATTATTTTACATCATTCTAGCACATTGATCGTTTTTGGAAATAAAGCACATCATTCTATTTATACCATTCTGTTTTCAGTAGTGGCATTTCCATTTATAAAATACAGTCATTCTTGATCACTGAAAATTAAATGAACATTGGCAGTGAGCTGCACTTTTTTTCTAAATAAGATGTCTTCTTTACCTTATGCAAATTTTCCATAATAGAAAAGACTGCAAAATATAGAGAGCTATGGTTGATAACATCCTGAATATTTAGGCAGATCAGTAAGGATGTCTGCAGTTTACTTTGCAATGCATCAAAATCTAGGACACACCGATGGCTGGATGGAGAAAGGGGAGATGGATGCTGTGAAATAGAGCAGGTAAACTCTTCTGGCCGAATCAAGGTGGTGGGTGTTTGTGTGTGCCTTGTACAATTCTTAGGATTTTTTTGTTTGCAAATTTCCTGATAACCATATGAGAAAATATAATCACTGCTCACTCTCTTGTTACTGTTATCCCTTCCAGCGTTTGCCAGGATTGCTCCTCTATTGTATGGTCTCCCTGTTTCTGCTGCCCATTTCTACCTCCTGTGTTCAAATCTCAGCAAACTCAACTACAGCAAATATAATGAATGCATAGAATAATACCACTCTGCAACAATGGTGAGAATGTCCTTTCACACTTGGGGTCCTCACTCGGACTTCCTGTGTCATACATGATGTGACCCCCATCAGCTCTCTGACCTTCCCACTCCTTCACTCTTCCTTCATGATTTCTACTCCAGCCATGTTTACTCCTTGCTGTCTCTGAAATGATCAAGCACACTTCTACTCCAGGACCTTTGCACCTACTCTTTGCTCTGGAGTACTATTCTCTCAGAAATCTTTTGGGCTCACACAGGCCGTCAGTTTTTGTGTATCACATTCTCAATGAAAACTTCCCAGTCAATCCTATGTAAAGATTCATTGACCTCAATCCAATATTTCTTATTTCCATACCCTTTATATTTTTTAAAATCTTTAATTTTAGCTATTTTACATCTATCAAATTTTGTGCATTTACTCATTTTCTGGTCTACACTGCTGGAATGGAAGGCCCATCAGGGCAGGACTTTGTCTGTTTTACCCATTTGTCTATACTCAGCACCTAGAACAGTGCTTCTCACATATAGGCACTCAATTTTAACTTGTTGAATTAATAAAGGAATGTCTGTAGTCTTGAATCCTGCCTTTTATGGAAATAGACTAGTATAATTGACTGTAGAAATATACATGCCTGGTTTGGTAAAATTGAAGCACTACAGATTTTAAAAAAAATTTTATTTTCTTGGTACATTTTAGGAATACAATATAATGACATTCATCATTGGAAATTTGCACCATTACATAATCTCTCTTGGTTCTTATTTTTCCCCCTTCCCCCACCCTCCTTTCAACCCCTCCATCCCTCCCTATTTACAAAGACTTTGCTTCCATTTTTTCATTTTCTCATATTAATTCCATTCCCTTCTTTCCTTTCCCCTACCCCTCCCACTTCCCCTTCCCCTTTGCCCCTTTTCTTCCTATTTCACATGATCTATTATACCTTTTAGTCCTTATTTACACTTTCAGTTTCTCACACTAGAGAAACTATTCGGTATTTACACACGTGTGTCCTATCTATATCACTTAAGATATTGCCTCAATGTGCATCCATTTAGCAATAAATGTCTCTAATTTCTCGTTTTTGATGGCTGAGTAGTACCTCATTTTAATAAAAAGTAGGATTTTCTTGATCCAGTCTCCAGTAGATGGGCAATTGGGTCGCTTCCAAGTTTTAGCTATACAAACTGAGCTGCTATGAACATGGGTGCACATATATCACTGTGGTATGATTCTTTTAATTCTTTGGGGAAGATACCCAGCAGGGGAATAGCAGGGTCAAATGGGACTTCCAGTCCTAGTTCTTTGAGGTATCTCCACAACTGATTTCCACAGTGGTTGCACCAGTCTACACTCCCACCAGCACTGGAGCAGTGTTCCACTTTCCCCACAGCCCTGCCAGCATTTGTTATTGGTTGATTTCATGATAGCAGCCATTCTTTCTGGGGTGAGGTGGAATCTCAGTGTTGTTTTCATTTGCATCTCTCGAATGACCAGTGATGTTAAACATTTTTTCATATGTTTATTTGCCATTTCTACTTCTTTGTTTGAGAAATGACTGTTCATTTCAGATGCCCATTTTTGGATTGGGTCTTTGAATTTGGGAGGTCTGATTTTTTTAAGTTCTTTATAGATTCGAGATAGTAGGCCTTTTTCTGAGGGACAACTGGTGAAAATTTTTTCCCACATTGTGGCTTGTCTCTTCATACTGCTGGTGGTTTCTTTTGCTGTGCAGAAGCTTTTGAGTAAGAAGAGATCTCACTTGTTGATTGTTTGTGCTAGTTCACGGGCAACTGAGCTTTTGCTCATAAAATGTTTTCCTACACCAATGTCTTTAAGAGTTCTACCTAACCACTGTTCCAGCTAGTTCAGCATTTCTGTTCTAATATTTAGATATTTAATCCATTTTGATTTTAGTTTAGTGGATGGTGAGAGATATAGGTCTAGTTTTAGTCTTTGGGAAGTTGAAACCCAATTTTTCCAGCACCAATTATTAAAGAGGCTATTTTTCCTCCAGTGAGGGTGTTTGGCTCCTTTGTTGAAGATGAGGTGGCTGTGTGTTTCTGGAGTTGTTTCTGCATCTTCTAATCTGTTCCACTGGTCCTCAGGTCTGTTTCTTTGCCAGTACCATGCTGCTTTTATCATAGTAGCTTTGTAGTATAGTTGCAAGTTGGGGGTTGTGATACCCCCTGCTATGGCTCTGTTGCCTAGAATTTGTTTTGCTACTGTGGATCTCTTCTTGTTCCAAAAGAATTTTTGGATTGTTTTCTGAAAGTCCATGAAGTATGCTGCTGGGATTTCAATTGGGATTGCATTGAATCTATATAGCAGTTTTGGAAGTGTGGCCATTTTCAGTATGTTGATCCTTCCTACCCAGGAGCAGGGGATGTCTTTCCATTTTCTGATATCGTCTTCAATCTCTGTCTTCACAGTGCTATAGTTTTCAGAAAAGAGGTCTCTGATTTCTTTTGTTAGGTTGATTCCTAGGTATTTCAGTTTTTTGGATGCTATAGTGAAAGTAATTGTTTGCCCTATTTCTCTTTCAGTGAGTCTATTGTTCATGTAGAGGAAAGCTATTGATTTTTGTGTGTTGACCTTGTATCCAACTATTCTACTGAATTTGGTTATTAATCTAGAAAACTTTTGGTGGAGTTCTTGGGGTGTTCTATATAGAGTATCATGTCATCTGCATATAATGACAATTTCACTTCTTCATTTCCTATCTTTTTTCCTTTCCTTTCTTTCTCTTGTCTAATTGCTGTGGCTAATATTTCCAAAACTATATTGAACAGGAGTGGTGATAGTGCACATCCTTGTCTTGTTCCTGATTTTAGTGTGAAGGATTTCAGTTTTTGATCCTTTAGTATGATATTGGCTGTTGGTTTTTCATAGATGGCTTTTATCAGATTCAGGTAGACACTGTCTATTTCAATTTTTTGTAGGTTTTTATCATAAATGTGTGTTGGATTTTGTTTATTGCTTTTTCTGCATCAATTAAGATGATCATATGGTTTTTGTCCTTGGCTCTAGTTATATAGTGTATTGCACTGATTGATTTTCATATGTTGAACCGTCCCTGCATCTCTTGGATGAATCCCACTTGGTCAGGGTGTATGATCTTCTTGATGATCTTCTGCATTCTATTTTCCAGTATCTTATTAAGGATTTTTGCATCTATGTTCTTTAGTGAGATTTGCCTATAGTTCTCTTTTTTGGTTGGGTCTTTCTCTGCTTTGAAGATCAAACTGATTCTTGTTTCAAGGAATTAATTTGGGAGTATTGCTTCCCTTTCAATTTCATTGAAGAGGTTAAATAGTAGTGGCCATAGTTCCTCTCTAAATGTGTTGTAGAATTCAGCAGTGAAGCCATCAGGACCTGGGCTTTTCTTAGTTGGTAAGGTTTTAATTACATTTTCAATTTCATTGATATTGGATTGTTTAGAATTTTTAGGTCTTCTTCGTTCAATTTTGATAATTCATACGTATCTAGGAATCTGTCCATTTCTTCTGTGTTTTCCATCTTATTGGCGTATAGGTTCTTGAAGTAGGTATTGATGATCCTCTGGATTTCTGCTGGGTCCGTTGTAATTTCACCCTTTTCATTCTAATTGCATGGATTTGGGCCTTTTCTTTCCTTTTTCTGATAAGGTTGGCTGAGGGTTTGTCAATTTTGTTTATCCTTTCGAAGAACCAACTCTTGGGTTCATTGATTTTTTTGTATCGTTCTCTTAGTCTCCATTGCATTGATTTCTCCTCTGATCTTTATAATTTCCTCCCTTGTATGAGCTTTGGGTTTGTCATGCTCTTCTTTTTCTAGAAGCTTGAGGTTCAGCATCAGGTTAATTGGGCTCCTTCTGTTTTCCTAATATGAATATTCAGTGCTATGAATTTCCCTCGTAATACTGCTTTCATTGTGCCCCATAAATTCCAATATGTTGTATTGTCATTGTCATTTAATTGAAGGAACTGTCTGATTTCTTCTTTAATTTCTTCTGTGACCCATTGGTTATTCAGAAATGTGTTGTTCAGTTTCCATGTGTTTATGAAATTTTTTCTGGTTTCTTTTGCTATTGACTTCCAATTTCACCGCACTATGGTCTGATAATATGCAGGGGATAACTTCAATTCCTTTGCACTTACTTAAACATGTTCTATGAGTGAGTATGTGGTCTATTTTGGAGAACGACCCATGTGCAGCTGAAAAGAATGTGTATTCTGATTTGGTGGGGTGGAACACTCTGTAAACATCTGTTAAGTTCATTTGTTCAAGAGTTTGATTGAGTTTTAGTATTTCATTACTTATTTTTTGTCTAGTTGATCTATCCATTTGTGACAGTGGGGTATTAAGGTCCCCCACTCTTATTGTAGTAGTGCATATATGACTTTTCTTGTCCGTTAGTATTTGTTTTATATAGTTGGGTGCACTAGTGTTTGGTGCATAGATGTTTATGATTGTCATCTGTTCCTGTGGATTGTTCCCTTTATAAGGATGTAGGGTCCTTCTTTGTCTTTTTTAATCAGTGTTGGTTTGAAATGCACTTGATCTGGAAAGAGGATAGCTACTCCTGCTTTTTTTGTTTCCTGTCACCTGGAGTATTGTTTTCTACCCTTTAACTTTCAGTCTATGAGTTTCTTTTTGAATTAAGTGTCTTTCCTGTATGTAACATATTATTGGATCTTGCTTCTTGACCCATTCTGCCAGTCTATTTCTTTTGATGGGTGACTTGAGACCATTAACATTTATGGTTATTACTGATATGTATTGAGTTATCATTGTCATGACTTTTTTTTTTTTTTTTGGGGATTCTCCCCCTTTGCATTTAATTTCTTGTCATGCCTGACAGATTCATTGGGAAGTTTTCTGCCATCACTTCTGTGAACAGTTTTTTTATGTAATCTGCACTCTCTCCTGTTTCTTCATTGACTCCAATCAGTCTTATGTTATTCTTCTTTGCATCATCTAGCAGCTGCTGGATTGATTTCTCATGGTCCCTTACAATTTTGGAGCAATTTTTCTTTTCCTGGTCACTAATTGCAATCTTATCTTCTATATCTGAAATTCTGTCCTCACATTGGCTCATTCTGCTGTGTAGACATTCAACCGAGTTTTTAATCTCCTGGAAATCTGTTTGCATCTGTGTTATGGATTCCATTTGTTTCCTATGTTGGGATTCCATCATGTTCTTCAGCTCCATTCTAGATTTATTAATCATTTCTTGCACTATGAGCACAATCTCTGCTGTTATCTGAGAAATTATTTCCTATTTCATTTTTTCCAGATCCTCTTTTGTGCCAGTTCAGGGAGTCCAGGTGGTTGAGTGTCAGAGTGTTCCATCTCATTTCCCTTTGGGGTTGCTGTAGGTGATCTGGAAGTCTGATTTTGAGACTTGTTTATGTGTTTTCTCATTCTGGGGTGGGTGTGGAGTGAGTTGTGGGGGGAGGGTTGTCTGTGTGCTGCTGGTGCCCATGGGGCTCACCTCCTCTGCACTGGGAGCAGTGGGATGGCAGCCTGCAAGCCTCCTCTGTGCTGGGAGTCATGGTACAGGGGCCTGGAAGCCTCCTCTGTGCTCTAGATTTTCTTGTAATAACAATTAAAAATACAACTAAAGATAAATGCTGCTTAACTTAGTCTTGCCCTGGAAGTGCTTATGTATAGAGTTCAAACAGGATAGGAGAGCCTGTACCTTGAACTAGAAGAAGAAAGCCACTCCCATAGTTTATGTCTTTAAAATAAAAAATATATGGTCTTAGAGAGTAGGGATTTCTGTCGGGTTTGTTCACTGCTGTATGCCCTGCCCCAAGCAGAGCATAAATAGTTTGTGTTCAATACATATTTATTTACATAATAAATAATATTATGAATAGTAATGTTGCCACTCTTGTTGAATAAATTAAACTCTCCATACAATTATAACATTTGTATAACCATGGCTTACTAAGCAAGTCCTTTGTGGGCCAGTCAGCAGAAATCCATGAAGTTACTGGGTATCCCATGGGTCATCTGGAATTAAATTGTCAGTCAACAATGTGTACAAAAAATAGATTTTGGTATCAAGGAAAACACTGCTGCTGAAATGAGCATTGTTGTATATATACATCTCGGAGAAAAAGTCCATTTGCCCACTCCAATTATTACAATTTTAAAAACTTTTTCCTTAACCATATTATAATTGTTACCAAATTCCATGCATTTGTGAATTTAACTTTTATTTTTTAACATTTATAGGCTTTTTGTGCAGAACTACATCCAAAATCTTCAATTGGGGTTATTAATGACTTTTTCTCAAATTTTACAAATATTTTTCCAATTTACTATGTTTTTTGTTTTTGTTAGTGGTATATCAAAAACACAACAAATTTCTGTCAGCCTTTAAAGTGTTCATTGCTATATTCCCAGAACCTAAAACAGTACTAGCAAATGGCAAATATTTGTTAATGGCTATTGAATAAAAATTTGGGAAAATGACTTTGTCTACAGGACAAAAATGAACTAATACTTGTTGGGAGCAATGCTACATAATTCTAGGGAAAAATCATTTGAGTAGGCCTAGTTCTCCTGCCTACAGGCCAGCTATAACATTCCAAGACGTAATTCCATTTTGGCCTCAGGTCACAACTGAGATCTCAATGATCCCTTGATGCTGTAATGCTCCAGGACAAGATCACATCTGCGGGAGACACCCTGGGAGGAACCAAATCTTCGTCTGTGTAGTTCCTGGGAGGAACCAAATCTTCATCTGCGTAGTTCCTCATTGTTTTTAGATTTCCACTGCCCCCCTAGTCTTTTGTTACACCTTGTTTATCCCAATGTGAAGTACTGAAATCTACATATTCATTTGTTACATTTGTTTCTCCTGATTTACTAAATAAAAGGTGCTGCAAGCTGGGGGTTCTTGTCTTTGCTGCCCAGAGCAGCACTGATCAAACCCAAAGCTCACCTTCTTCTCAGTCTCATTTTTCTACCTTTCCTGTAATTCGCTGTGTGCTGCCATGGCTCGCAGGAGACCAGGACTTACTGCAGAGGTTCTGGTAAGTCCCCTTCCCTGTTCCCTACAAATACTGACTGATAGTCTTATCTATGTTTCTCTCTAAACGTGTATTACTAAAAGCTACTCGTTGCCTGTCTAAAGAGAGTTATTCTCTCTCATGGTGACCATGAGCTTGGCCATGAGCTCAGGAGAATCCTCCTCTCCAACTGGCAGCCATATTGTTTGTTTGTTTGTTTTTGGCACTAGGGATGGAACTCAGGATGTTGAGTTTATGAGGCAGGTGGCAGAACGACTGAGCTAAATCCCCAGCCCCGCTGGTAGCCATATTGATTCCATTTCCATGCCCCATAGTTGCCTAAGCCATGGACATGTGACACATTTTTGTCTAATGAGAATTTTAAGAAAGGTTATTTTAGTTTGGACTTTCAATAGCCATCTGCTCACCATGAAGGCCCAAGTCTGAGGCCAAACTCAACAGCCTGAGGATAATGAGGTAAAAACAAAGAAAGAACCTGGGCTCCATGATGTCATTAGTGAGCTATTGTAATAAACCTGAAACTTTCCAAACTGGAGATTTACTGTGCTGTGAAATAGTGTTTATACCATCTTTTAATAGCTTTCCAATTATCAACAGTAGGCTGCACCCCAAGAGCCAATTGCTGCAAATGAGATTTGGAAGTGCACAATAACTTAAATAGAATAAATAGCCTGGTCTACTGTGTGAATGGAAAACACATTCCTTGTCTCGTTTCATATGCCTTGTACTTTTTTAAAGCCATAAATTACTTTAGATGCTTTTTAAAGAGAGGGAGTTTGCAGACATTTGGAGAAAGAACATACCAGGTGGAGAGAGCATGGAGTGCCAAGGGCTTGAAGTTCAGTGTACCTGGCAATTGTGAGGTTGAGTAAAGAGCTCAATGTTTCTGGGTCAGGATGAGCAAGGGAGGAGACAGAGATAAGCAGATACCACACAGGTCTTCTAAGGGCTTGTGGGTCATTTTAAAAACGGACTTTCATATTTGCTCAATAACAAAAAGGTTTTCAGCAAAAGACTACAGTAATCTAAGTATGCTTTCAAGATTGTTGTGGTAAGTTGTTGGCTGTGGGGAATAAGGGCCCAAGTGGAGAGAACTGAATAGCTGCCTCTTGCAATAAAAGCAAGAGATGATGTTGGCAGGGATGGGAGTGCCAGTAATAGAGACGGTGAAATGCACTCGGACACTAAATAGTTTTTGAAAGATTGGACACAACTTGCTGATGGATAGAAGGTAGACTGTGAGAAAATGTGAGTTTTGAGGAGAAAAAAGCAGCCCTGAGGTTGTAGACCTGAGCTTCTGGAAAAAACAGGTGTGCCAAATATTTAGAGGGGAGGAAAATAAGAGGAGTATATTTATGTGTGCAGTAGGGCAATAACTAAGGCCTGGTTTGGAACATGTAAAATTTTATACACTCTGAGAAGCATTTGTGATATATGTATGTGTGTGTGTATATAATATGTATTATGATCTCAATATATGATATTATGATACATCTATAATACATCATATATATGATATCATATATGTGATATCACACATATGTGGAAATACCTACCTTTATATTACAGAGAGTGGCTAGAGTTATATATCTGGGAGTTGTCAGTATAAAGATGGTATTTAAAGTTAGGACACAGAATGAAATTCCTTAGTGGTCTCTTTTCTACGTGAAAACTTAAAAGAGAAGTGATAAAAGGCTGACCTTGGGACCCACAATCATTTGGAGGCCAAGGAGTTGAGGCTGGAGACATTGTGTGTCTTTCAAGATGTTTTGCTATAAACAGAAGAGAAATGGTGTGGGAGATGGAGAAAGTGGGTCAAGGACAAATTCTGTTAAAGCCGGAGACAGAACAGTGCATTTCAAGCTGATACGGCACGCAGATAAAACTTGCTGCTGCAGGAAGGACAGGTGAGTGAACAGACATGGTCCTTGCCTAGAGGAGTGGAATGGGACCCTCCTCCAGGAGGAGAGGGGCTGGCTGATCTACAATCACAGGAGATGCCTCCACTCCTCGCATGAATGGGACAGAAGGTGGGGTGCATAGTTCTTCAGGCAGGCTTGCCAGTGGCCATGACTTATTGAAATTAACTGCTAGTTTACTTTGTTTTATTTCAGTGAAACAGGAGTGAAACAGTGAAACACTTCACCTCAAGTGCAGGTGAAGATTGAAGAAGAATGTGTTGGAATTTTGACTGAATGTGTTGAGTGTGACTGAAGAACATGATATGTATTTAAATAAAAAAATTATTATTGTAAAAGACACATTGCTATTAATCTTTGTCAAAAAAATTTTTCCTTAGTTTGAACACTTATCCCAGCATCCTTGCTACTTTCCGGAGCAGTTCTGGAAGTCTTCTTACATCAGTGTCTTTAGTTGCACAGTTGTACTTATTTTGATGTCCTGAATAGATTCAAAACATTTACCTTTCATGGCCATTTTGACTTTGGGGAAGAACTAGAAGTCACACAGTGCCAGATTTGGTGAACAAGGAGGATAATGTTTTTAGGAGCCTGCCTTTTTATGGGCTAGCACTGGGCAGCAACATTCACTGTGTTTTTTTTTAAATCATACCTTGTAAAGATACTCAACTCACAGAAAAGTGTCTTTACAGTGTCTTCCAGAATTGATTTAGAAAGTGGCAAGAATGATGGGATAAGTATGTCATCCCATAACATTGCATACAAGCAAAGGGGAGTCTTTGAGGGGGTTCATGGTGATGTGTCTTTTGCTGTAATAAAATTTTAACGTAAACATTCACTGTGAGTGAATGTGAGTTACACATTTCATGTGAGTTGCATTAGTCAACTAGGAGAGTGGATGAATGGCATGACCAGGGAAATAGACCATGGTCACTGGAGGTCTTAAAATCGCAAGGAGATGATCAGGTATGCATTGAAAGTCAGACAGGAACACTTTTGCTGCCTCGTTCAGTTGTGTGAGAGAGGTCATGAGCATCTCATCTGCTTTGGCCAGCATTGTAGTTTGGCCCAGAAAGTAATACAGTCTTTTCAAGTTCACTACCATATTAGCAATGATTCCTATAGAGTTCATTGGTCTTATATCACATTTTTTTCTTCAGGTTTTAGAACATATGCAACTGTTTGTATTATAAATAATCTATCATTTACACCCAACACATATGTTGTATATCATTTGAGAAGCTGAAGTCAGATTCATATGGCTTTCTGCAGTCAACAAATCCTGTGCTAGCACAGATTTCTTAGAACTCGAATATTCCTTCTGCTCATGGAGGATAACTACCTATGGAGAAAGAAATGAAAGAGTGTATCACCAAGGGAAAAATGACTAAACAATTTGGAAATATATGCAGTAAGTGAAAAGATTCTTCAAGAAATATACCTCACAGTTTGTCTCCAAAATTATTCAACATCGTTAGCTTCAATGGTAACCATAATTGATTTTGAGATGTCTATAGTTGGAATCAGTCAGAACATAAAACTATCTTAGAATAAAAATATTTGAGAGAAATTTCTGAAATATATAGGAAATATGTTTATTTACCCGACACATTATTCTACATTAAAATTTTCCAAAGGATAATCTTGGCTCCTTCTTGGTTCAATAATGTCTTTTATGATAATAATTTACAAACACATATTTTATTTATATTTTGAGCCCCTTAATGAGAGTAACCTAATCTTACAAGCCTTTGAATCTCCTAATACTTTTTTACCCAGTACTCAATCCATATTTATCTAATGAATTAACTAAATACCAATTAGTGCAGAAATTCATTTGTTCAAGATTCAAATGCTTGCTATGAATAATGATCTCATTGATGCTATGGACATTTTTAGTGAGACAGACAAATACTTTTCTATTAGGAGCTGAAAAATTTCCATTCCCTGACCAGAAAAGTCAATCTCAAAACACAGCCATGGTGATGTCTAATTACTAAACCACCAGGGAACTGAAGCTTTCTATTTTAGTGTGAAAATAAAATAGAAGATGATGTTGAATAAGTAAGTCCTCATTAGTCTTCAAAACATTCTCACATTGTTGAACTGGAAAAAGCCTTAAGAGGCCACTGGATTCATCATCTGCTTCCAGAAAGGAATAATAACTAAATTATATAAAAACTGTTGTTGTCTTTCTTATAAAAAATATCCAGTGAAAACAATTTCAAAAATGTTACACCTATAAATTTTCATGGTACTTTTAATATAATTTTTATTCTAACAAATAAAATTTATAGACCCTTTTGTGTGTCTATATAGCATCAAATACTTGGTGTAGTGAATCTTTGTGACAAATTCTTGGACTCACGTAATGGTCTTTACCTGCTATGTTACCAGGTGTAGATTCCCAAGAAACAGATTCTGAATGAATATTTGCGTGGGATCCACTTTAAAGCAAGTGCTTCCAGGATAGAGGGAAAGGGAAGCAGGGAAAAGACAGGTGACAAAAATGAGCAATTGTGCAATTTTAGGCACATTTGCAGAAAGTAGGATGTAGAGCAACTATGTACGGAAATTCTAGATCATAACATACTTTTCAGCATTGTCTAATCCTGAGGTAACGGACCTGCCAAGTTTTTGTTTACTAGGTTCACAAGTGTAAGAAGGGAAGGATCCTTCTGGAAGAGGGTGGAAGAATAGAAATAAATATCCAGGCAATTTTGACTTCTTTCATTTGCTGCTAGAGTGGTTCCAATATCTGAGGGCAGTGACCCGAAGATCTGTAGGAGCTGGTCTTCAAAAGGTTGTCAGAGGGATTTGCTCCACCTGTACTAACAGGAAATGAGTTTGAGGGTGTCTGAGCAGGGCACCAGCAAAGTCAGTTTCCTATGGAAGGTACCTTTAAGATGCTGAGAAAATGCACGTGACACATGGAGAATAGTTGCAGTACAATGCAGGAATTAGCTCAGTGGCTGTCATTGTGAGTCCAACAGAAATGTGGTCTGTAAGATGATTCAACAAATGACACCCAAGTCCATATAATGTGTTTTCACCCTATAATTTCAAATTTTTCAGTTATATATTATTATAGGAAACGTTCAATTTTAAGATAGGCTCTTATATTGTGTTTACTATTCCTAGCACTTATCGATTCTCAGACAACACACTCAGGACAAAGCCTTGTGCCTCGAGCACTGGCATACAACCTGATCACCATCAGCCTCCACCTGCACAACTTCTCATTAGTCTGTGTCTTTGCTTCTTTCTGATTTTTGTAGAATGGATCTTACTTGTAATTGGAATAATAGCAAAAGCAATGGAAACAGTAATGAATGCAAATTGTGAAGCAGGGAGGTGTATACGCACACTTCACAAGGAGCCTGGGTATGCTCTGAAGAGGAGCAAGCTAGTGGCAGTGGCTGTGGTGGGCCAGGTGTGTCAGTGAGGTGAACTGGGCACAGAGCTCAACTAAAGGTAGACCCAAGTGGACACATTTTTAACTACAGGAAACTCATGCTGTGTACCGTAGCTCTATACAAATGCCTATTACCAGAAAGGTAAATACTAGTCTTAACTATTTCCTTCTCTAATCTGTGTGTACACGCAGAAATCACAAAACATAGTGAATGTTTAAATTAAAAAAAAATGCAGTAAAAAAAACGTTGCCAATGATCCCTGCGAAAATACCCTCCCTCCCTTTCCATACACTTATCGCATCATTTTTGTCATGTTTGGAAGCAGATCTGGAAGTCCTCTTTCATCAGTGTCTTTAGTTGCACTGCTGTGGTTGCTTTGAAACAATTCAAAATATTTGCCTTTCATGGTCATTCTGACTTTGAAAAAGATCTAGAAATCGCAGGGGGCCACATCTGGTGAATAAAATGGATGGGGACACAGAATCATGTTTTTAGGAGCCTGGTTTTCCATTTACTTGACAGCAGCATTCACCATATTTTTTATCACACCTTGGAAAGACATTCATGAAAGAGAACTTCCAGAACTGCATCAAAAAATATCAAGAACAATGGGATAAGTGTGCGTGAAGCAAAGGGGAGTATTTTAAGGGGAGCTTGCTATAATAAATTTTAATTTAAACACACATGGAACTTTTTGATTAGCCCTTGTATATATCCATATATAACTACATCCCTATTCCTCATTTATTACTAGAAGACTTTGGACAAATAGACAAAGAAAATATAATTGTGGAAGTTTAGCACTAGGGGGAACCAATGGTCCCTTCAACCCCACCATTTTGAAGTCTGAAATCAGAGGTGAAGGAGCCTTACAAGGCCAGACCTATGGGCTGACAGAGCAAGCCCCAGAGTCCATTTCTGAACAAAAAATTTTATGTCCTTTCCTCAACTGACTCTGGTTCTGCCTTCCTGGTTTATCAATTGATTTGCCGCCCAGAATTAACACCCTGGGCCGGGGATTTAGCTCAGTGGTTCTGCTGCCTGCCTCCCAAGCGCAAGGATCCAAGTTCGATCCCCGGTACCAAAAAGCAAAACAAAAACAAACAAACAAAAAACAGAATTAAAAGCCTTTTATTTAGAATAAAATAATATTTAAGTGATACATTTTTTTTTTCTCCAGTCAATGAAAATGACTCGTAGATTTCTTTGGTGAAATTAGCCTTCAGCATCAATTGGAACTGCAAAATACTCAAAAAAGTGACAGAATATTTCTCATCTAAAAACAGCTTCAGCTGTTTTTACCATGCAGGAGGGAAAAAATGCCCTCTGGTTCTGTGCTAAGGTCTGGAAAAGACATTGAGTACACACCATTTTTATTTCACAGCTCTGGCCCAGCTGCAAAGCTCTTTTCCTTGGAAATGCAAACTTATTTTTATTGCTGCCTGCGAATATTTAATCTTCCCAAATGCGTTGGTGGACCTTTTACTACTTGAAAGCCGAGAAGCCTCATTTGGCTGAAAATATTATCCAAGTGCATTTTGAGTGAAACTGAGGCGACTTTTATTTTAACTTCAAACTTGACTCTAGGTGATCGGAACAGTTCGTGCCTGACATACATGGAAAGTTCAATACATGCTGTTAATTATGTTTTTTAAAATGAATTTTACTGGTACATTTTAGGTATACAGTATAATGACATTCATCATTGGAAATTTGCACCTTTATATAATCTCTCTTGGTTCTTATTTTTTTCCCCATTCCCCTGGCCTCCCTTCAACCCCTCCATCCCTCCCTATTTACAAAGTGCTGTTAATTATTTAACTCAAATTGGTTTTCTTGATTTTCTTTGTGATAGAACTCTCTTACTAATTTTCATGTTGTAGTTACCTAAATTAATCTTATCACTGTGTGTTCATTCTTTCCTTCCATTAAGCTTGAAATACTCTATTTAGTTTTCTGTTTTTTTGTTTTTTAGTACCAGAGATTGAACTCAGGACCTTGGGCCTGCCAGGCAGGTGTGGTGCCACTGAGCTACATCCCCAGCCCTGAAATATTCTGTTTAAACTGCTAATTTTAATAAAGGTGTATCAAATTTTTAAAAATCATTCATTCTTTCAGCAAATACTTGTTGATCTTCTCCCCTGTGTAAGGCACTGGAGTTACAGCAAAGAATAAGAATGAAACAGTTCCAGCTCTCCTGAAGGTTGCATTGAAATTGGGGTGGTAGATTATACACAAGCAGATAAATAAGTAAGTGCCAACAGTGTTAGATCCTGGTAAGCAGTAAAATAGGATAAAGGGCTCCCGGACAGGGGTGTGGCTGTGGTGACTGGATGATCAGCAAGGGGTTCTCAGAGCAGTTGGTGTTTAGGGCAAATTCAGCCAGTGTGGGTCTGGGGCAGAGGGATCCTCACAAAGCAAGCACTCAGGCAAAGAGCACATGTTCTAAAACAGAGAAATAGATAGAGGACAGTTGTTCGGAGTGCAGTAAGAAGAGTGATGTGAGACGAGCTTAGAGAGCAAATGGCACTGGGTCGTGCACAGCTTTGTAGGCCTTGGAAAGTAGGCGATCAACAGAAATGTGTGGAGAAATGTTAACAGTGGGAGGAAGGATGGCTGGGAGGAGGAAGGAAGGAAGGAAGGGGAAAAGTACTGCTTCAGGGTTACCTTATAACCCCTACAGCATGAGAAGGTTTGTGTAGTAAGTTCTCTGATGCTTGCTGACCTTAGATCGTTGGGAGGTGCTGATGAGGAAACCATGGGCTCTTCTGAGCACAAGGTCCTTGCCTTGGGAACCACGTACTCCTTCATCATACTGTGGCATTGCTGTACACATTATCCACTGATTTACATTTTTAATAAATATGATCATTGGAAAAGTTTTAAAAGCCAAATGAGGGACCACCAACACTCATATGTTGATGTCCCTTGTCGCATCTCTCCAAGTCCCAAATGTGGCTACCCTGAGATAGGAGCTTTCAAGTGTTTTATCTTCCTGTCCCTGACTCCTGACTTTACTTTCATGTTTCTATACATGTGTTTTTGTTGCTGCTGTCAATTTATAGTACAGAAGATGTCCTAGTTTATAGGTATAATGGCCTGCCCCCAAAGTCTCGTGTGTTCAGAGGTGGCTCTTTTAGAAGGTGATTGTGTCATAGGGGTGCTATACGCCCCCTTGTGGATCGATCAGTTTATGAGTTCAGAGCTCAATGTTTTGTTAAGAGGTGGGGATGGGTTGGAAGAGGAGCATGCTTTGGAGGCTACCTCACCCTCCCTGTCCCTTACCTTTACTATATGCTTCTGAGCTGCCATGAATGGAGCAGTTTCCTCTGCCATGCTCTTTCACAGTGATAGAAGAGCATGCTGTTTCTGCTTTAGAGCTTGTTGACCATGGACTGAATCCCCTGAAGCATAAGCCAATTTCAACCTCTCTTCCTTAAATTATGAGTGTTGGTTACTGTGTCCCTGAAATGGAAAAGCTGATTCATACAGAAAACTTTAGGTCGCTCATGTTATGCCATCCTTTTCTGTAATAACCCTACTTTCAAGTCAGAGATATTACTAATTTTAACTAAATCAACATTGGGAATTCATATTATTATGACAATGTAAATATTTTTCACTCTTAGCCCAAGATATGTCATATTTCTTTTTATGTACAGTTTTTGTTTTTCCTATGTTTTTCTATTTGCATAGTTGTGTATATACATATGGTTACATTTTCTTATTATTCCAGTGCTTCTGCTTGGTCAAATTTGTCAAGTTATATATGTGAGATACACTTATCATTTTCTTGAATATCTGCCTTCTAAAGGCTCATATCCTTATATAGAAAACAGGAAGAGCTTTTCTGCAAGACAGCACTTGCCCTTGGAGTTTCTCTTATTTTCATTCTTGTTCTTATTTTCACTTCTCTTCTAGTTGTATCTTATTTTCTGACTCCCATATTTCCTTGATTTTAAACATTGTGTTAGTAAATTAGATCTTTATTGGCTTCCCGAGAAAGGCTGCATGAAATTCTTTTTAAAACAAGTAGATGGTTTTAAAATTTTCATTTTATTTTTTAGTACCAGGGCCTTTGCACTGAGCCACTGCTCTACCCTTTTAATTTTTTTTTTTTTTTCAATTTTGAAACAGGGTCTCACTAAGTCACTAATTTGCCCAGACAGGGCTGGAACTTACAATTCTCTTTTAGCCTCCCAGACTGCTGCAGTTGTAGGCTTGTAGCACCACTCCCAGCCTTGAGATACTTTCAGCTGACATGTAAATTGGAAAGAGAATTATAGGCTGAAAATCATTATCATTCAGAATTTTGAAAAAAATCCTATAACATTCCTGCTAAAATCATGCAATACCATCTTGTTCCTGGTTCTCTGTATGTGAATTTTTTTTCTTTTTGGAAATTTTTTGCCTATTGTTCTGAAATTTCACCATGCTGTATCACGGTTTCTATGATTTTTATTTATTTTTGCTTCCAACATACTTATCCCATCATTCTCATGGTTTTCTGAAGCAGTTCTGGAAGTCCTCTTTCATCAGTGTCTTTAGTTGTATTGTTGTGACTACCTCGATATCATGAATTGATTTAAAAAGCTTATCTCTTGGTCATTTTGACTTTAGGGAAGAGCCACAAGTTACATAGTGCCACATCTGGTGAATAAAGTGGGTGAGCAGACACTGCAATGTTTTTATAAGCCTAGCTTTGTATTGGACAGCACTCAGCAGCAGAATTCAGTGTAGTTTTGATCACACCCCACAAAGACAGAGACTTCCAGACCTGCTTCAGCCAGTGGCAAGAACAATGGGGTCAGTGTGTTCAAAGTGAGGGGATTAATGGCAATGTGTCTTTTACCATAGTAAGTTAAACACTGTATGTAGCGACCACAGGTCATATGCTCAGTTTCCTAAAACCCCAAAATTCAGCTAATCATCTCAGCGAAATAAGACTAATTTCCCTGGCATAAGCCAGTCAGGTAAAGCAGGTGGATTGTCATTGTTCAGAGAGCCCATTTTCACTTAATCCTTGTTTGTTGCCATCCTAGCTTCTGGAGTATCCAGAGCTCCCAGGTGTAGAACCTTTTAAATTTATCCAGCAAGTTTGGGAAGGAGAAAATTCCCTAGGTGAGTATAGCAGAGATCTGAGGCCAAAGTTCTGAGGTTGAATACAAGCTTTTTCAGCCTCACACCTCCCACATTTTCTGTCCTTTGGATTTGGTGTCTTTCCTGAAGCACACCAATGTTGCTGCCTGGTCCTCCACGTTTCATGTAGGAGGGGCTTAAGGGTGCCAGCTCTGTTGGAAGTGGGGGTGAGACTAGAGGGATGTCTTGAATCTGAGTGGCCAACTTTAAGGGAGGCTGCTCCCTGATGCAAAAGGAGACTCCCAGTGAGGGTGTAGCTGCGAGTCATCAGCCCAAGACTGTATCAGAGGTGGTGTGTGAGGGGGTCCTGGAGAAGGAATCTGCATGAAGCACCACAACACCCACTGTGGCAGTGATGCCCAATCTTTTTGGCACTGGAGACTGGTTTTATAGAACACAATTTTACCATGAAAGAGATGGAGGGTGGTGTTTTTTTTATTAGCATGTGTTTGTGATACATAATAATTACATTCCTCAGCACTAGCATCACTACCTCAGCTCCACCTAAAATTATCAGGCATTAAATTCTCATAAGGAGTGCATGCAACCAAGATCTCCAGCATGTGCGGTTCACAGTAGGGTTCTTGCTCCTGTGAGAATCTAATGCCACAGCTGATCTGACAGAAGGTGGAGCTCAGGCAGCAAGGAGATGAGGAGGAGCTAGAAATTGCTATGAATCTTCACTAGCTTGCCCACTGCTTATCTCCTGCTGTGCTGCCTGGGAGTTGAGGGATCCTGCATTATGGAGATATCAGTGTCCAAACATAAAGTATCTTATATGAATACATAGTATTTTGCAATTATACTGTACACAATTGAGAGATTAAATTTAGTCTTTTCCAATAGGGAGAAGATGTGATGAAATCTGTATGGTAGACATCTCACCTGCAGTAAGGGTAGACAAAAAAGGATGAGAATAGAGGCAGTGAGACCAGTTGGAAGGCTACGGAACAGAGCACAAGATGTAAGATGAAGCTCTGGAGTATTGTAGTGAAAGGCTAGATTACTAGGAAGTGGAATGAATATGAATTAGGAGTTAACCAGATAATCCAGATGAATTGTGGGTAGGAACCAAAGGTAACTCTCAAAATTGTAGTTGTAAGAATTAAGTAAAAATGATGTAATTAGCAAAAGTTGAGCATGTAAGAGGAGGATGTGTTATGTGGATTCAGGTTGAACCTACAATGCTGCAATGAAGATACAAAAGCCCAGATATGGTCACTGGACAGGGTCCTTGGGGGGACTCCCCAAGTGGTAAGAAGGACTCCCAAATCCACCTACCCATTGAGAAGCTGCAGGTTTGCTGACTCTTGTCACAGAAAGAGGATTTTCAGGGCACATCAGTAAGAGGCATGAAAGTATTTATGTAGAGAAATTTAAAAGCACACACTCAAAGAAAGAAACTGCAGGTACCAGAGAGGAGAGAGAGAGCAGGGGGGCAGGGGGGGCACTACAGTTTGAAGCTGGGAATATTATGTGTTTTTTGCAGTGGAAATCTGTGAAATTTGTGAATCTACAGGAAGCTCTGTCTTGGTCTTGGTTTTCAGGAAAAAGGATGGCCTACACACAGAAAGATAACGTCCAGTTTTACAGATGAAAGGCATGGGGCCCACAAATCTGGAGGGGGTGTGAGCTAAGATGTTTTGGCTAAAGACAGCCTTTGAACTGTTTCAATCTGTCCCTTTATCTTAAGATCAGGTTTCTGTTCTTTATCAACTAAGCTAATTTATAGACTTAAAGTATCTTTAAGAGATTTGGAGTATGTTGGAGCTAGAAGAAAAGAAGCATAAACAAACCTAGGGAATACTGATACAGATAATCCTGTGTAATTTTGACTGTGTCCTGGAGTTTCAGTCTTAAAAATACAGCTGTTTGTTATGATTTTCTTTTCTCTTTTCTGTCTGTCTTTATTTCTTCTGGCCTACCTCAGTATCATCTGACAATTGATCCAGAATACACAGAATGCCCCTTTTGATAGATAGCTCATAGCTCTATTAACCATTTTGTGTATTAAGTTAATTTATTCATACCATAAATCTAGATAGAGCTTATAGTATGTGTTAGTATCATCAAAGTTTTTGATGATAATAGAAAAGGTATGAAAGGCCAAGTTTTACCTGTTAAACTAGGAATGGTAAGGCAACAGGTGGGATTTTTCTTAAACTTATGAACAGGAAAGAAATATGTGGGCTGAGCCTGCCAACTCAGTACACTGGAAAGTGCCTGAATTTCCTGTTCAGTCTGTGCTAAGCAGGGGACTGTTATTGTCTAGAAGGAAGGTCCCTAGGAAATGTGGTGCTGAGATTAAATTTTTTCAACTGTCTTACTAATTATTTGGATAATGTTTTGATAATCATACTTATTTTTGCAAGGGTGAGAGAAATATGAAACCAGTATCCACAGTGGTTTTTACTATCTAGACAAAAGAACCAAGACTGGGTGCAATTTAAGAAAGACAAACATCATTTTGTGTTTGAGGAAAAATACACTGGTTCAAGTGCACAGTTGGAATGATGCAGCACTCAAAAAGCGAATACTGTGTGGTACTCACTTTTATTATATGAAAAAAGCATGCTGAAAGAAGTGATCCAATCCACATGCATTAGACCACACTTTCTGTAATGGTCTTTAATGGTTGCATAGATCATGTTCAACAGAAGACATCCACCCCAGACAAAGGAAAAACTCAGGAAGTTCAGAAATTGAAGGCATGAAGCTATAACACCTAGCAAGAGGCCTTGAGAATGATTACTCTTTACAAAAGTATAGAACTATTTGGAGCTCTGCTTTATTAAATGGGCAGGTAATGGGCCTGGGGAAGATGATATTATATTGCAAAATATTTGAATCAAGCCTAGAGCCCAGGATATTATTTTAAATATCCTTTTGGAGTTAACCAGAAACTGCGGAGGGAGAAAGTCAGAGCAGCTCTCAGAAAAGGGTGTGTCCCTTTACCTTGGTTTTCTTATCAAGTCTACCTAATCACTTGGCAGATGTGTTATATGTTGCTGTGAAATTTAATTTGGAAGGAAACATCCTTTAAAAGAATATCTCGAATCTTGAAATTCTATAATTTTGTCACCTGAGAATTTAAGGGTTATATTCAAGGACTAAGATGTTTTCAACTTCTTGTTGTGTGGGTCTACATGCATGAATTCATTGTGCAGCCAGCTCATGCATTGTCCCCGAGTGGACTTGGGGTCCTTCCAGCCTGGAGAGATGGGACCCTAGGGGCCTTCCACACAGCAGGTGTGTCCTTGAGGTACTACAAACTAGGACAGAAGAGAAAGCGGGTATTTCCAAAGGACTGAATACTTGTCAGAAAAAAAATCATACTTTGCTAAAAAGAAAACCAAAGTTTAAGGTTTGGCAAAATTTAGAACAATCCTTTTGTTTTGACAGAGTTTCTGTAGATCCAAGACTTTCTACTGAGTCACCAAGTCAGCTACAATATAACTATTTCTAATTACAGGGTCATCATTTCTAAATCACAGTAATGTCATGATCCACACATTTAAAATCTTTCCATTACCTGATGTATACTACCTTTACTTCACAGCTGCTCACTCTTTCACTCTTGAAGATAATATTGCTCATTGGATACTATCCTGTATGGGCATACTGTGGGATTAAAAATTTTAATCCATGTCCCTCTAGTACAGTGATCTTTTCCTTTCACAAAATATGCAAAAAAAAAAAAGCAAACAATACATGACTCATTAATGACAACTCTGTGTTTTCACTTCAGATTCCTTGTCAGGTTTTGGGCTTAGTGCTTCTCTTCTAGTATTCCCATATTCTCTGAGTCACCAAGGTTTCTTGATGTTGGCAGTGGAGACTGCATCCTTGTGGTAGTACACGTGGCTAGGAAGGAATGTAACTCTAGAAGTTGTACTAGAAGTGGAAACACTGCTCTTAGATCCAGGGACTCTCAGACTCAGCACAGCTTTCCTACTCACAATGTGCAAGTAGATTCCTTGAGATGTCATTTAAATACTCCCTGTGATTCAGTAGATCTGGGGAGGGCCTGAGAACCGCCGTTTCTAAGAAGGTCTTAGGTGGTGGTTGTACTGATGCTGCTGCTCTCCATTTTGGGAACCACTCATTGTCATTCTCCACCTCTGAACTGCTAAACTCCCACTGTATCTCCTTCGAACAGAACCCTCTCTGCAAGATAAGTAGCAGAACTGGCCCAGGGAACCTGAACCACCTCATAGCCTGTGTTCCTTACTGTTAAGGGAGAGACTCTAGAATTCCTTGCTAAGTCACCCTCCAATCCCACTCCCAGGACTGTGCACCTGTCCCGTTCTGTTTGAAGACCCCCTCACCAGTGCATGCATATCTGGATTAAGGTCCGACAAAGGGACAGCTATTGGAGGATGTCTGGCTGTATAGGCCAGGTGGTTACAGGGAGAGGCCCATGTAAACCCTACTGGTACAGGTGGAGACCAGCATGGCAGTACAGAAGGCATGGGCTGTGAGCAGAGACCTTCATTTACCTTCTTAAGGCAATGCTGGGTGGACTCATCCTTCTAGGGATCCATGTAGATGACAGAGAGAAATTCCATTTCACCTCAGTTCTTCCCTAGTGATAAAGCCACAGAACCATGGTTCTTGTGTGGTTGTTTCAGGTGGAACTATTGTATTGAAAGTGCTCTTCTTAGGGTGAATGAAGCATGGTTTCTTCCCTCCGTTTCTCTCTCAACACACTTCCCACATGGCCACACAATGCAGGCAACAGGGTGTGTGTTTTGAGCTTTGAGCATCCTGTGGATTTCACCTGAACTCTCCCTTTAAGTTCTTCTGTGAGTTTGAGCAAGTCTGTTAATCTCTTTGCTTTCAGTTTCTTTGTCATTAAAGTGGGAATAAAATCAAAATGGTTTTTGACTGTCTTCCACCAGCTTCCTATTACTCAATTGAATTCTCTTCTTCCTTAAGCCCAAATGGCACCTTCTTAGATGAGACCAGGCACCTTTAGCTAATTAGAAAACATTTTTCTGCACTCATTTGTCATTTTGTGTTTGTTTTTTGTTGTTGTTGTTTTGATTAATGTCATAGCCCACTGCATCTTTTCCCTACCCCTCTGCTGTGTCCCCTCCTTCTAGCACCTAACAGCTGTGTAATTAAGGAAGGAATGTGTAGCTGGACTTAGTGACATGGCATTGTAATCCCAGAACCCTGGGAGGCTGAAACAGGAGGGTTGAAATCTTGAGCCCAGCCTGGAGAACATGGTGACTTAGTGAGGCCCTGCCTCCAAATAAATAAAAATTAAAGGGAGAGGGGTCCTGTGAATGTAGCTCAGTGCAATGGCCCTGGGTTCAATACCCGGTATCATCAAAGACAAAACAAAACAAAAACAAATCAAAAAACCAAAAAAACCCCAACCAACCAAACAAACAAAAAAACGGATAAAATATAAGTGGCTAATGATTAGGTGGGTGATTAAGAAGGTACATTAATTTTTTTCCCATGCAGTCACCCCATAAACAGACATTTTATTTTGTTTCCTCACTCTGGATGCATGGGGGAGAACGGGGTGAATTCGGGACAACTAAAATTTAAACTGTCTAACTCGGGAAAGAATGTGGTGGGATAAGGCACCCACCTGAGCAACTGGAAGCAAGACACTTTTTTAGAGACTTAAGAAACAAAACACCCGCAGCTTAAAACAAAACATACTGAACAGAAGAAAAAGTTGTAGGTCCCAGTTTTATTTGCCGCTCCCTCTCCTGCCCAAACCCCAAACCCGCTTCTCCTTGGAAGGCCGCTGGGGAGAGAAATTCCCTTTCCATCTTTCCGGGCATTACCAGCAGCCCCGTCCACTTTCCAGCTTGCAGAATTTTTGAATGGCCCCTTTAGTATCAGCCGGCCCAAATATTCTCTAGTCAATAGTCCTGGGGGCTCTACTTGAAGAAAGAAAAGATTTTCTCAAATCTGTGAACCGGACTTTTTTTTTTTTTTTTTTAAACGTCAAAATAAACCATATGCTTGTACAACTGTTTCTAATTACTCCCCTGCCTCGCCTGCCTCTCCACTCCGGGCTTGGCACCAGCACGGCCCACAGCGCTGCGCCCGCTGCCCAGAGAGCCTCCCGGGCGGCTCCTGTCCTGACTGCGGGTGGAGCTGGGACGTTGAAGCCGGCGTCCGGGTCCCGCGTCCGGCCGGCCCCTCCCTGTAGAGCGCAGCTCCGTGGCCGGAGCCCAGCATGCGCCCCCCGGGCCTCGGGGGGCACCTGTGGCTGCTGCTGCCCCCGCTGCTCTTGGCCGGGCTGTCGGCCGCACCGCAGAGCTTCTCGCCCTCGCTGAGGTGAGTTCAGGCAGCAGACGCTGCTGCCCCAGGCCAGGAGCAGCAGCCGAGCCGGGCCGGGCCAACTGCTCCCAACCTGCTCCGGCTGCGCTTCTATCCCCCCGACTGCTCCCTCTCTGCTCTGCTTTTCCTTTGGAAAACGCAATCGGTGCGTAGAAAGGTCATTTCTCCCCCTGCAAACACATTCAGGGTGAATTTCCCTCGCGGGTTAGCGTGCGCGAGGCACCTGCACGATCTCACAGCCCACGCTTGTTGTTATTTGTTTCCCAGCATCATCTGCACGGGGTTTGCATTATGTTCTGCAAGAGACTGTGAGGTGCACCACAACTACTGAACTTCTCTGAAAGTGTATAATGACTGCTAAGTGGAAATTAAAATAAAAGCATCATGCTCTAAGATATCTATCGATCTAATTTATATATAAATATGTAAAGCGTTTCCTATATATTCACCCCGCTTTTTTTCTTTTTTAAATCGAAATATGAAATAACCGTCCCCTGATAGCAATGAGAATTTTTAAAAAAGAGAACTGAAAAGTGGCCAAGCGTCGTGCTTTGGATTAATGTATGTTTAATCGGCCCGTGCACATGAGGCTCAGTGACAAACCTCAGGGCCAGGGCGGGGTGCTCTCTGTCCCCTAAGAAGCCCTGGCCATTGCTCAGGGGACAGGGGACGGGGCACCTGCTGGCGTGAGAAGCAGTCCCTGCAGGGAGCGCGTGGCCCCAGAGGAGCTCGGGGCCTCAGCCCTGCTATCCGCGGGGCTGACCATCTCCACCGGGGTGGTCAGTGGGGAGGACGCCAGGCTGGGAGCAAAAGGGGGAATGGCTCCCTCTGACCTGGCCTGGCTCTGTCTCTCTCGCCCCCAGGAGCTGGTCGGGCGCCCCCTGCAGGCTGTCCCGGACGGAGTCTGAGCGCAGGTGCCTCGCACCAGGGCAGGCCCCTGGCAGCGCCCTGTGCCACGGCCGGGGCCGGTGCGACTGCGGCGTCTGCATCTGCCACGTGACCGAGCCGGGCACCTACTTCGGGCCCCTGTGCGAGTGCCACGAGTGGGTATGCGAGACGTACGACGGGGACACCTGCGCAGGTAAGGCAGGGGCCGTCTGCCCTCGGGGTGGTCCCCTCTTCCCGGGTGAGGTTTCCGCGGCCTTTTAGGAGAGAGAAGGGCAGGGATTCGCCTCCCTTCAGATAAACACCACGGACGTTATTGCAGTCAGCGGTATTTATTGCAATACTTTTCTCTCCCTTGAGATCCAAAGTTAAACGAAATAATACTTGTTAGCTTCGTTCGTTTAATTCCAAATCTCATTTACCTCTATTCGAATGTCTTATCCTAAATCCCCCAGTGTCTTTGCAAATGGAGCTATTTTGCGAGCACCCTACTCTCATCAAGAATGTTAATCATAATATTTAAAGATCATAAGCTGTGTTTTAGTTTCAGCTTGGAAACACGGGGAGCGGGAATATTATTTTCCTCAATTCCAGGGGACCAGATTTTTGGCTTTGAACTCTAATTTGGCCTTTCACAGTTAGGATATAATTCACAGACAAGGGTCTGCATCAGAAAATTGTAACAAAAAAATAATCAGACAAACATTTACTTCGAGGTGATAGTTCTTGTGTTGTAGCTGGTGAATTCTGGAACTGCGGAGAGACTTGGAATTTTATAAGGGTGGAGTGAAAAGCACATTCATTTCCCTTGCGTATTTGAAAGAAGCGATCGGGTTCTGAAATTAAAAAGGGTCCAAATATTTCTTGGTAGAAAGCGCTGAACCTCTTTACCAGTTTCATGTAAATATGTCATTGATTTGAGGCCAAGACCCTGGGTCATCCTTGTGAAGGATACAAGAATTTCATTAATAAAAGGACGACACAAGGCCTTCCGAGGAAGGTTTGGCAAATCAGTATGGAAAAAATCATAGCTTATTTTACCCTTGATGCAGTGAAGATTAAGACGTCCAACAGTAACAGAGAGATCAAAACTCAGTTTATAGCAAAATGTTTTTTCTTGGTGCCTGGGGCCAGGAATACAGTATGAGAGTTTTCACATGTGGGCTGTGTGGCAGTGGAGAAACTAGTCCAAGAAGTGATTTGGATAGCACAGATACATGTGTGTGCTTTGTTTACCTGGTGAAGGGTGAAGCTCGGCCCTTTAAAACATTTAAATATTTAAAGTGTTTTAAAATATTGATAGTCACAACTTGTTCTTTTAACTTCATCAGCCCACGAGTTGCAGGATTATTAAGGGCAGCCCTTTGGAAGGAAAGCTAAGTGACATCCAATATTCAATTCCAAATTCAACTGTTACTCAGCTTCTCTGGCTTTCATTGCCTCTGGCAGGGCCTCCTTAATATCATGAGTTTTGAGCAAATATTCTTGGACTTTTTCTATTGTTGTTTGATTAGAAAACAAAGAAGGGAGAAGTGGCCTTCAAATGGCGAAACTAGTGAGTACCTTCCAGAGGGTGTGAGCTGCCACTTTCTGCTCAACTGTGCAGATGGAAGCCATGGGATCTAGAACATTTCTCCTCTCTTGGAAAATGATTTGTTATTTACCCAACATCTCAGTCACTCCAGTCCTTCCTTGCGCTAAATGCAGTATGGAGCCACACATAGTTTTGTCTGGTTCTGTGCATTTTTATAGGACGCAAACCTCTTCTCTTTATTTTAAGGCTGAATGAAATGATTCTCACCTTGCAAACCGATGCCTATAGAGGCTTTTTCACAAGGCCTCGTGTAGAATATGCCCCTGCGAACGCTCTGACCATGTTGGCCAGGCCTGGAGGAGATCTTTACCCAGCACATGGGGCTCTTTACCAGCTTGTTCTATGCTTTAGATTTAGCTTCTCAATTCCGTTTTCCAGAAAGAGTTTCATGACTGGTATGAAAACATAGCAGATTCTCCATTTGTATGTGCATTTGGACTTTGCCTCTTTGGTAAACCCCATAGGTCCTTGCCAAAAATAGAGTAACTTCTGCTCCACAAAGAAAGCACAACCCTGCACTCATAGTACATCATACTGTGGTGGGGTACGTAGAACCTGAGGAGGAAATTTGCAAGATTCAAATCGTGGCCCCTTGAGCTGTGTGAACTTGGGCAATTACTGAAACATCCCGAGTCTTGATTTCTTCATCTGTAAAATGGAAATATCAACAGTGACTATATTAGAGAATTGTTGGGAAGCTTGACATATGTACAACACATAGAATAGTGTTTGATACAAAGTGAGTGCTTAGTACATATCAATGTGTATGTATGTATAACATACTGCCATTATAGTGATGCATAAGGGATCTGGGATGGATGTATGGGTGGATGGCCAGGCAGATGTATGGACAGATAGACAGAAAGATAGCCTATCCTAGTTGTTGCGGGGGCATTTGATCCAGTGAGAACAACATAGTTTGTTCCATGTAGTCTGGGCTTGTTATTGATTTAAGGCCCCAAAAGTCAAACAGGGATAACTATTTTGGCCTGCCCTCACAGCAGCTGTGTTAGACACACTGTGCCTTTTCGGTCCAGTCCGCTGGGATTCTCACACTGTGAATCATAAGAAACGTACTTATTTTGGTTTGAGCTGGTTGAAAGTGATTACGTTCACTCCATCAAGTTTGTTTCTTCCAGCGGCCACTTGTTCAGGGCACATGAATTTTCCTCAAACTTCCATAGCGTAAAGGTCTGGCCCAATGACTGTCCTGTGTATAAACTGTGCCTGTTAGAACAGCAGAATCCTTGATTGCATGGAAACAAACTTTTATCTGACATTTTAAAAGCAGCCCTGAGCCCCATGAACAGCTACAATTACTAAAACCCAAACATTGGTTTCTTTAAAATATTTCAAAAGTGCTTTTGAAGTATGTCACTTAAAAGAGTTCAGCTTTAGTCATTGGGAACAGCGAGGTGAATTCAGCTTAGCAAACACAGGGTGCTGTGTGGTAGCTGGTGAAGCTGTCACCGTTGGGATGGAGAATGACTCCAACGGCCTCATGCACCCACCGCTGGGGCTTTGGAAAGCAAGAGTCTTGGAGTGATGTAGCTGACTTGCTTTTGGGAGGTGGGGTCTGGTCACTGTGGGAATGACCTGAAGGATATATCTCCCTCTCTGGCTCCTTGCTTCTCTCTCTGCTTCCGCAGCATCGCCATGATTTGAACATCAGTTCTCTACCTGGACTCCTCCTCCACCATGCCTGTCCTGCCTTGGAGGCAGCCAACTACAGATTGAAAACATGAGCCCAAATAAACCTCTTTTCCTTTAAATTTTGGGTGTCAGGTATTTGTCCCAGAGATGAGACAGTGACTAAGACAAAGAGACAGAAGGATGAGGACTATGTGTCAGCTCACTGTTCAATAAATACTAAGAGAAATACCAAAAATCTATGAGACAGTACCGGATATAATTTCTGTACATTTTTATGAGGGCTCCATTGAGGAAGGAATTGAATCAGGTGTGGCTGAAAACTCTTAAAACACAGGTAGTGTTTCACATGAGTGTTTAAGGATAAGGAGGCTTTTAATCCAAATAATGGACTGTTGGAGCTCAAGGTGAAGAAAATCTCACGTTAAGGTTTAAGGGCAGAAAAGCATGTGGATGTGTTTTTTTTGGGAAACAGTGAAGAACACCAGTTGGCTTGGCTGGTCTTAGATCTGTGGGGAAATTAGATTTGTTTAGAGTTAGAGTTGAACATATTGTGGAGAGCTCTGAACTGAATGCAAATCTTTGCTTGTTTGTGGTACTGGGGGTTGAACCCAGAGCGATTGCACTGTTCTACATTCCAAGTCCTTTTTTAAAATTTAAAATTTTGATTCAGGATCTTCCTTAAGTCAGTGAATTGCTCAGGCTGGGCTCAAACTTGTGGTCCTTCTTCCACAGGCTCCCAGAGTGCAGGGATCGCAGGTGTGCACCGCCACACCTGGGCTTGTTTGTGTCTCCTTAAGCAGCACACAAGAGCCACTAAGGTCTCAGATACTGGAGTGGCAGTTGGTGCACAGATAAAGAAGTCACAGGCTGCCCAAGGTCCTGACAGGCTGGGGTAGACATTTGATGGGGAGAAATTTAGTTTAGATTCTGTGTGCATTTATAGTCCAGAGGAGAGGACAGAACTGGGATGGATGTCAGAGACTGTTTCAAAGTAGAATGGACACGATTCAGTGCACGAGGATGAGTAAGATAATAAATTAGAGCCAGTGCTGAGTTTGTAGGGCTGAGTGACTGGAGCCTTATTGGAATGGACGAAATGAAGTCAGGAGAGTGAGCCAGACAACTTCTAGTAAACAGACATAAAGTCCTTAGTAAAGAGTAGACCTTTTTACCTGGAATTGCTGTAATATGAATTATTGCTAGTGGAATAAAACTCCATCGTTTACGGACCAGCAGATCTGGGACTGAATGGGACTCTTGTGTGATTTGTGAACTTGGGTTCACTTGTTTGTGTTGCTCACCTTGAGTCTGTTACTTCATGTTTCTGAAATCAAATTTCTTTTTACAAAACATTCCTATGGGTATGGAAAACCTTAGGTCATACACCATATTCAGAATGATTTCTATATTTGTGTAGAAATATATTTATGATTCACATAATTTATACATTTATTCAGACTATATATTCCTATAAACATTGATATATATAAACACAAATAATATACAGTAATTAAAATACATTTTGTTATTCCTAATATATAATGAGAAATCTTTTTTTGTTGTTGTTGCAGATTTTTGACTTACACTGTTAAGAAACTGGCATGAGGATGATATCTCATTATTCTTGAGCCCTGAACTTTCTGGCTCTTTCTCTGCTTTTTCTCTTCAGCTGCATTTTTTTCTCTTAGTTTATTGAACAAATTCCTTCCAAGCCTATTTTGTGGAATCAGTCTTGGTTTTTCCTTTCTTAGTCATTTTCCCTTTCCACCTTCTTTTCTTTTCTTGGAGTCGCCTCCTGTCTCACTTGCTCACTCCTTGGCCTCTGTGTAGCCCCCGTGGATTTAACCCCCTCCCCTTGTGCTGTCCCTGAGTTAGAGGCATGAGCACCTAAGAATACCAGGGATCCCTTAGCGCTTTGCTCCAGTAAACTGACGCACTGAGGGAACACTGGATTGCATCTTGCCTCCTTCTATGTGTTCTCGTCACAGTCTTAGCATTGCTTGTGGTTTGGGGCACACATTCTGAAGTCCCACACCACTTGCTCACTACTTCATGTGAACCTCTTCTAGGGTTCTACTCTCTTAGACTCATCCGCTTAGGTTAACTGCCTCTTATCTTACCCCGTGACATATAAATGCTAAAGATTATTAATCCTTAAATAAAGTGCCCGATAGGCACATTTTTCTGAGTTTTATTGGTTAAGGTAGCCACCGGCTGTAGCTTAAACACAGAGACCCAAAACCTTGTCCCTCGTTGTTCTTGGCTATGATAGTCTTGAACAGTGACGGCGAACTTTTCAGAGCTGTCAATGATAACAAACAGCCCTCTGCAGCACGTGTGCCATGGGTTCGCCACCGGTGTTCTAGAAGAACATACATACAATGTTGTGGTGTTTGGATCAAATAGCATTAATGTGATAATTTCAGTACTCATTTTTGAGGTAAAATTTACCTAGAAAAAGAAGGGAACACATGGGAACAAACTCATTTGTGTGACAAGTTTTAAACTTGCAAAGCATACACCTCTTGTAGAGATTTCTCGAGTCTTCAATATATTTTGAGACATGACGCTAAAATGGACATCCCGTGTCTCTTGGTCTCATCAGCCTCCCAAGAGCTGCTCAGCTCTGTGGCCTCGGACGTGGTTTGTGACATCGGATCTTGTGACTCACAGTGTTCACGAGTCAGATATGAGTGCCATAAGAATGAGAGCTGCCATGTCTTTTTTCCTGGCTAGTGCTCTCTGAGGAGTTGGGGAGTAAGATGTTTTCCTACAGTCCATATTCTGACCTTGTGGTCATTTTCTGTTGTTGCTGTGACAAATTACCACAGTCCTGAGGCATAAACAACACAAGTGTATTTTCTTATAGTTCTGCAAGTCACCAGGTAGGTGAGGCGGGTCCACCGGTCCTAACGTGCTGCCAGGCTCTAGTCTTCCCTGCAGGCCCTGGAGAGTCTGTTTCCCGGCTCTTTGGTGTGGAGAGAGCTTCGTTCCCTGTGGCTGGATGGCTGGGGTCCTTGCTTCCCTGCAGGCTTGTAGCTGGGCCTGCACTGTACGCCGAACCTCTCTCTCGTCTTTGCACCTGCCCTCATCTCTGAACCAGCCACAGGGTGCTCGATCTTCCTTCCACCACCATCTCTCTGTGCTTCTTTCCTTGTCACGTCCCCTGCTCACCACAGTCTGGAACGTATCTCTGCTTTTAAAGACTCATGATTAGATTGGACACACCTAGATGATCCAGGAAAATCTTTCTATCTCAAAATCCATCAGCTCAGTCACACTGGCCAAGCTCCTCTGGCCTATTGGTAAGTTCCAGGACCAAGGGTGCAGATGTACCTTGGCGGATCTAAGTTTCCCGGGTGCAGTGTATCTCCTAGAAAGTGTGGGAAAGTGGCACATGTGTGCCCCAAGGGAGAGGTTCCAGCCCCATCAACACCTGGCTCCTCTTGGGCTCCATCCGGGATTCAGGTCTGAATCTTTCCTTTTGTGGCCTCCATGATGTCATTTCTGTAGCCTCAGGCTCTCTCACACTCTTCTGGTAAAGAACAGGGTTTCTGGTGTAGCTCTGAGGGGGGACTTACTGCCCAGTGGTCACTTTCTTTCAGTGTTTGACATGATCACGTATCAGCTGTAAAGTGATGATATGATAAAGTGATATGGAACTCAGATGCTTACAACTTCTATCTCCTTATCTGCAAAAAGGGGATATAATAATACAAAATGGGCATGATAACCATGCCAAACTCATATGAATGACTGCTGCATTCTGGAGCTATGCTAGACACCCCTCTCCTATCCTGGCTGAAGACCTGTAAGGAGAAGTCTAGGTAGGACTAGCAGAGAGAGGACGTGCTGGGAAGTGTGTTGTGCTGTCCACTTTTCTTCCTCCTGGAGGGGACCTGTAATTCTGGCAGCACTTTGAATCACAGACATGAATATGGTGGCCACCTGTGAGGCTAATTTAGCCACAAGGCAGGATTCTGGCTTTTTGGAGACTCCATGGAGCTGCCACACCAGAGCTGCCTGACTCAGACTGCTTTTGGATGAATGGGTTAGGAATCTGTCTCTTGCTTACAGTAACCTCCATTCTTTCGATTTTTCTGCTAATGGTGGCTTTGGTGGTTAAGCTTACTTGTGTCAGCTTGATTGACTTGGGAGCTGCCTATGTGATTAGTAAAGCATACTTCTGGGAGGTTTGAGTGGGTCAGGGAGGCATGACCTTGGGTACTATGTACGATCCCTAGCCCCCTTCCCCGGGTACTGTTCCCCTGCTCTGCGCCCCGGCTGTTGTGAACTAAGCATCTTTGTTCTGCTGTGCCCTTCCATGCTGATGTTTCTGCCTTGGACCCAGCCAACCATGGACCGAATCCCCTGAAAGTGTGGACCAAATTAAACTTCTCCTCCTTTAAATGGTGTCAGGAATTGTGTCCCAGTGACAGCCAAGCTGACTCATACGTATCTAACACTATGTGTGACAATGGTTTTATTTAAAAGTTCAAGTCTATTAAAATAGAGGAAGACATAAAATATGTCCAGTGGCCAAGCCTGAGTGCATGAGACCAAGGGGACTGGGTTCCGCACCAGTTTACCTGCTCTGAAGACTCCACCATTTTGAATAAATTCTGCAGCAGCCATGTTGATCAGCTGTAAAATGGGGCATAATTCACGTGCTGGAGAGGATTACTGCAAAATTTTAGGGATTAAAATATACATAAAGCATGCAGTGGAATAACTGGCACATAATTGCTGCTCTAAATGCAGGTATTATTACTGTTGATATTAAGCCTCCGGTTTCTAAAGAGGTTGTTCTGAAGCAAAGGGGGATACTCCTTTATTTTAATTGTATGTATGAGTAACTAATTGACCAGGGATAAATGCGTATCTCCTGGACCCATTTATGTTTCCAGTGTACATAGTTTTTGCCTAGCAATTTTTACAAAGTTATTATTTCTGTGAGGTGGTGCCATAACTATTTCAATAGGGTTTTTTTTCTTTTTGAGACAGAGTCTCTCTATATAGTATAGGCTGACCTTGAGCTCCCTATATAGCCTAGGCTGGTCTCAAACTTGTGGCTCCTGAGTGCTGGGATTACGGGCATGCACCACCACACTCAGCATCATTTTTAAAAATATGGTTACCAGAATTAAGTTTCCAGAGAACACAAAAACTGTGTATTTATTTAAATATTTAAAATTTCCAATTTTTCTGGACATTTAAAAATTATGAGAACATTATGTGCAATTTGGTATAAAAATCTAAACAATAAAGATAATTATGAATTAGGGCTTTTAAGTATTCTCACCATAAAAAGTATAACTATGTAAGATAGTGTATATGTTAATTATCTAGATTTAAATATTCTATGATATATATATGTATGCTTCAAATGATCATGTATGTCATAAATATAATTTTATTTGTAACTTGAAAAAGTAAAGAAAAATTCAATTGACTGGGGTTGCGTTTCATGTACAAAACAGGTTCTAATTCAGTGCAAAAATCAGGCCTTTCACTAAAATATGACCCTGGCACACCATGAGGGAAGGCTCCAGGTTCCAACTCCATGGCCCAGCTGTCCTCGAGCAAGTGCATCTTCCATGGCTGGAGGACATTTCAGTTTTTTTCCCCAGTGTTAGCGTCTTACCCAGGATGTTCTTTTGGGACTTCTGCAGCCAGTGAGATGCCTACCAGGAATCCCAGCCCAGTGAAGCACACCTCTTCCCACACCCACTTCACAGCCACTTGAGGTCTCTGTCCACTTATTGGAATAACAGAATCTCCCCTTATTTAAATTATTATTCCTTCCCCTTTTAAAACTAAGTGCATATGTTCAATGTCTGAGCACCTGTGAGCGAATTCGAGTAAGTTAAATGTATATTCTGTAATTCTGGTCTTATTCTTAGTCCCTGCAGTTAATTGATATACATACATGCATATAATCATACTGCAAATATGTACTAATAAGAATGAAGATGAAAAACAATTTAGATTGTACACATTCATATTTTCTCATGCTTATACAAATATCTGTGTTATAAACATGCACATGTACACAAAGCACCATATACCCACACAGGTTTTCTTTTGTTTTCTTCTTTAAGAATCTATCATAGCCCTGATGCTAGTTTAATTTTATATAAATATATATAATATTATATATATGTGTAAATTTTAATAGGCATATTAAAATGGTAGAGAGGTACTACTTTATTCATCTATCAGTGAACACTCTGGCAATTTTATGTACTGTTGTATTTCTGTTTTTGATAGAAATGAACTTAGTATTGCAAACTCAGATTTAAAATTGCACACATAAGTGGGCCCAGGCCCGCATATAGGTGCGCATTTCTCCCTAGCATCCTGGCTTTGCATGTGAATGTAGTTATTTCCACTACAATGAGCTGGTTTTCCAGGCATGCTTGATGGAGTTCCCATCCACATAGAATTGTTAATAAAAGTGTCTTCATATACTGTTGATCTTGGAAGAAGGAAGCTTCAGATGAGTGGAATTGGGTGAGCTGAGGCCTTTGACCTTTGGGAAATTTAGCTTGAAGTGTGGTCTGGAATTCAAGAGCAAGAATCATGTCTGAGAAGATGGAGAAATCTAGTGCTCCTGGGACTAAGAGGATCAGTGGAATTTACAGGGGTGTTTTTATTCCCCTGCACAGGTAAATTCTCAAGCTATTGTCAATGAACTCTTAAATTGATAAAGGTAGAGAGCTGGAAGGAGGTTGCAAATCTTATTTTCTTTGGAAAAAGACTTCTTTGCCTTTTCCAGAATCACATTTCCTGGCAAATAAGGAATTATATTTTGTAGTAGAATTCTTTATTCTTTCTATGCTAAATCATCTTACTTAAGGCTGGGCAGAAGAATGATGGCTCTATAAAGGGAAGAAAATAAAACCTTTATAAGGGGACTGATTGGCTTGACCTTGTGCCACCCTAGTCTTACTCCTGTGGTAAAATAAGCTCCTATGCCCAAGGGCCTATCATCCTGATTGCTTTTACATAGTCCCTGGTTCAAAAACCAAATTATAAAAAAACTGCATCTTCTTTATCCCGTTTCTAGTCGATAGGCACTTGGGCTGTTTCCAAGATTTAGCTATTACAAACTGTGCTGCTATAAACATGGGTGCACATATATCGCTGTGGTATGATTCTTTTAATTCTTTGGCGAAGATTCCCAGTAGGGGAATAGCTGGGTCAAATGGGACCTCTAGCCCTAGTTCTTTGAGGTATCTCCATACTGATTTCCACAGTGGTTGCACCAGTCTACACTCCCACCAACAATGGAGAAGGGTTCCTTTCTCTCCACACCCCCGCCAGCATTTGTTATTGGTTGATTTCTTGATAGCAACCATTCTTTGTGGGGTGAGGTGGACTCTCAGTGTTGTATTCATCTGTATCTTTTGAATGACCAGTGATGTTAAACATTTTTTCATATATTTACTTGCTGTTTTTACTTCTTTGTCTGAGAAATGTCTGTTCATTTCAGATGCCCATTTTTGAATTGGGTGTTTGAATTTGAGGGGGTCTGATTTTTTTCAGTTCTTTATGTATTCTAGATAGTAGACCTTTGTCTGAGCTACAGCTGCTAAATATTTCTTCCCACATTGTAGGTTGTCTCTTAGCTCTGTTGGTAGTTTCTCTTGCAGTGCAGAAGCTTTTTAATACAATAAGATCCCAGTTGTTGATTCTTTGTGCTAGTTCCTGTGCTACTGAAGATTTGTTCATAAAGTCTTTTCCTATGCCAATGTCATCAAGAGTTATACCTAACTTATCTTCCAGCAAGTTTAGTGTTTCTGACCTAATATTTAGATCTTTAATCCACTTTGATCTTAGTTTACTGAGTGGTGATAGGTATGGGTCTAGTTTTAATCTCTGACAGGCTGAAATCCAGTTTTTCCAACACCATTTATTAAATAGGCTATCTTTCCTCCAATGAGGGTGGTTGGCTCCTTTTTCAACGATAAGGTGGCTGAGTATGTCTGGAGTTGTTTCTGCATCTTCTAATCTATTCCACTGATCTTCGGGTCTGTTTCTTTGTCAGTACCATGCTGTTTTTAGCACAGTAGCTTTGTAGTATAGTTTCAAGTTGGGGATTGTGATACCCCCATCCATGACACTGTTGCCTAGAATTGCTTTTGCTATTCTAGGTTTCTTCTGCTTCCAAATGAATTTTTGGATTGTTTTCTCTAGTTCTGTGAAGTATATTGTTGGAATTTCAATTGGCATTTCATTGAATCTATATAGTAGTTTTGAAAGTATGTCCATTTTCACTATATTGGTTTTCCTACCCAGGAACAAGGGATATATTTCCATTTTCTTATATCCTCTTCGATCTCCTTCTTCAGAGTGCTGTAGTTTTCAGTATGGAGGTCTTTTGCTTCCTTCATTAGGTTGATTCCTAGATATTTCATTTTTTAGATGCTTTTGTAAAAGGAGTTATTTCTCGAATTTCTCTCTCAATGGGTCTGCTATTTGCAGACTATTTGAAGGCTATTGTTTTTTGAGTGTTGGACTTGTATCCAGCTACTCTACTGAATCTGTCAATTAGGTCTAGAAGACTTTTGACTGAGTTTTTTGGGTCTTTTATATAAAGTATATCATCAGCAAGTAATGACAGTGTCACCTCTTACTTTCCTATCTTTATTCCTTTTATTTATTTCTCTTTTCTAATTGCTAAGGCTAATGTTTCCAGGATGATATTGAACAGGAGTGGTGATAGTGGGCATCCTTGCCTTGTTCCTGATTTTAGCGTGAAAGTTTTCAGTTTTTGACCATTTAGTATGAATGAGAAACTAGAGACATTTATAGCTAAATGGATGCATATTGAGGCCATCCTCTTAAGTGAAATAAATAGGACACACATGTGTAAATACCAAATAGTTTCTCTAGTGTGAGAAATTGAAAGTGCAAATAAAGACGAAAATGATTAAAATGAATAATTGACAATTTGAAATAAGAAAAGGTCCGAGGGTTTGGGGTTGGTGGGAGGGGGAGGGGAAAGGGAAGAAGGGAAAGGAAAAATTATGAGAAAAAAAAAGTGGAATCAAACTCTGTGTAAATAGGGAAGGGTGAAGGGGCGAAGGGTGCACAGGTAATGAGAGAAAAAATAATAACTAAGATACATCATGTTCTGGTACAAACACCCAATGATAAATGTAAACGTATTTTATACCTAAAATATACCGATAAATATATATATATAAAAACAAAAACCAAATTATGCCAAGTGAATAGTTACCCACCTGAGTTTCCTGTCCCATTATTTTACCAGGAAATTTTCTACGGAAAGGCAAGCTTAAAACATTTATTATTTTAAAGCGGTCAATGAGTTTGGACACTGCTTAGAAACTTCCATTCTGGCAAGGCATTAGCTGTACATTTGTGACTTAGTCAGTGGGGGTGAATAGGGAGCCCAAATCAGAAGTCAAAACATGGTAAATGTATTTCCTAATTGATCATTACTGCTCCTTAAAAGCTATCATTTTGTGCTGTGCAAAATAGAGAAAACAGGTTATTTTTCTAAACAAAATGACTTGGCCACTTAATCCTTTTCTGCTCCAAAATACAAAAGACAAGCTACAGACTTATTTTCTTGGTCAACACCATTAGCTGTATAAGCTCCAGGAGCAGTCTTGACCTGAAAATCATGTGTTTCAAAAAGGAAAATGTTTGATATGGTGGATACAGTCCCTTCAGTTGGATGGAATGGAGCCTTGAATTTAGTGCTGCATTTGTAATACAGAATAATAATGGGAAAATATCAATTTATGTTTCTGCATGCTTTGCTGGAAAATATTTTCATACAAACGAGTTTGTTCAATTTTCATAATAAATTTTCAGAACTAGTCAAAATAATTATTCTGCCAATACCATGTGAAGTAATGAGAAGAAATTCGCCTTTTCTGAAATTAATAGGAGACTTATCTTCAAGCCTAATATTAAAATTGCTCTGAAACCACATATTTAGGGAAAAGGTTTTCATGAATTTTAGAGAACTGAAATGAGGGCATAACATTCAGGAACCTCATTTTTACATTGAAAAGTAAAAGTTCTGTTGATATTTTTCTCAGAAAAGCAGATCTTGATTCTCATTTCTGTCTATGCTGGAGTGTCATAAAAGGTTACACACTGGGAGAGTGATGGACCATCTCTTCTGCATTAATGTCAAAAGAATTCCAGGTGACAGAAATTGCTGGCACAAAATTACTTGTCATACCAAGAAAGAACATTTTCTTAGCTGTAATTGAAGTTCTTAGGGTGATTGCATTTGCTATCAACTATTATCCAAATAAGAACGATCCTCCTGAGTTAGCAGTTGAAAAAACTCCTCTATAACCTCTAATTTTCCTTGTCTATAAAGTAGAAGAAAAGGGAGATGGGCAAATCTAGCTATTTGTCATTTTCTTAGACATTAACATTCATTATTTTGTTTATTATGCATCTTGGCTCTTGCAAATAAGTCACATTAGAGAGTCTTTCTCTTTTGCTATTGAAACATTATTCATAAAATAAATTCGACTTGGAAGCTGTGTGAATCCACAGACACACAGAGGGAAGGAATAAAGTGTAGACAACTGAACAATTTCGATTGGATCATAATGAAGGTTTGCTTTCTGTCTTGGAGATGGGTATGTTGGTGTTTGAGGTATGATATGAAGGCTGCGGGAACATCCCACATACGGCATTCACCTGGCCGACCAAGATCCCTGAAATTCCACTCATTCTGTATTTCGAGTACCATTATTGATGTTGGAGATGTAGATTTTTAAGACATGAGTGGTTTTACACTTTTCTCTGAGCCTCAGTTGAATTCAATTTAATTATCTCTAAAAGGATATCTACAGAATGACAGGAATATTTTAGGATCAGATCAACCCTTGGTAGTGGGAAAAGAGACACTGAAGCCATTAGGAGCTGAATCATGTGGGTGCAGGTTCAGTGCAAGTGCGAAAGGAATTTTCCTACAGTTGACTACTATAGAGAGACATTCTGTACCTTCAGCTGATTTTAAAAGCTCTTCTCCTCGAGAATTTTAAGAACTCTTCTTTTCATAAATGATTACAGGCTGTTCCTTCTCCCTGAGAGTTTTCAATCTGTGAATCTAACCAACTGTAGGCCAAAAAGACTGAGAAAAAAGTTGTGTACCTAATATGTACAGACAGAGATTTTTGGTCACTGTTCTTTAAATAATAGAATAAAACAACTGTTTACATAGTATCTACTTTATATTGCATTACATTGTGTTATAAGTAATCTAGAGATTATTTAAATTATATGAGAGGATGTGTTTACATAATTATGTACAAATACTATGCCATTTTTATGTAAGGGATTTCAGTATCTATCCCCAAATTTTTCTCCCTGTGGTGTTTCCTAGAACCAATCCCCTGCGTATAACAAGGGAAGGGTCCATTTATTGAATGTCCAGTGCCTGCATGGTGTTGAAATGTGGGCATTACTAGTCAGTGAAGTAGATATGGTGTATGTGCTGGTCAGCCTTCCAATTGCTGGACACACACAGTACCTGACACCCACAAAGGAAGGTTTAATGGGCTGATCCCAAGGCAGAAACATGATGGGGGAACGTGGAGGAGAAAGCTACTCAGTTCATGATGGCAGGTAGCAGAGCGGGGAACAGTGCTAGAGGGGAACATGTGGCAGCCATGGAAATTACTCAAAGCCATGCCTCCATGACCAAGCAGATACACCCTGGAGCTTGCCCTGCTAATCTTAATATAATGAAGCTGACATGTCAGGATTAATGATTACAGGGTTTGTCCTTAATTTCCCAACTCTGCACACGGCCTGTTAAAATACAGTAAAACAGGCCAGGGATGTAGCTCAGTGGCACAGAGCCTGCCTGGCAGGTGCCAGGTCCTGAGTTTGATCCCCGGTACAAAAAACAAAACACACACACACACACACACAAAGAAAACAAAACAAAAACCCAGTAGAATGCTGTTTGTGTGCATCTCAAAATTCAACTCCTAGGTATAATTATTTCTTCTGCCCTCAATGTGGAAAAGCCAGCAAGGCAGCCTTGCAAGAGCCTCCAAACCATGAGTTTGAAGAACAATTGGTGAAGATGTGTGTTGGGTATTTGACAGAAAGTAGTCAAAGTCTACAGAACAAATTACTTTTCTGGAAGGCAATGTTGTATCAGATGTATTTTAAAAAAAATCTATTTTAATTTTAACAATAGGTTCCATGAGCTTGTTAGCAATGTGAAATATGGTAATGATAAAATTGTTATTTAGGATTTGCTACATGCTTCTTGCAGGTGTTAAATCCTCACAATAAACTTAGGGTGAGGTCAGTGTCTTCGCCATTCTAAAGACAAAGACATGAGCCTGAGAAAGACTAAACAAAATGTTTAAGAATGAAAACATTTAAGACCAGGGTTCTTCTGGTATCAAACTGAGCACTCCATCTTCCTGTTATTAAGTCATACCATTCAGCACAGTGTCAGCAAGTAACAGAGGCAGAAGAGATATGCATCCCTTTCCTGCAGTACCCGAAGCACCATATACCATACAGAAATTGAATATTGTTTACTTATGTGAAAATTTGAGAGGGATAAGAGTGAGATTTTGTGTGATTTTGGAAAGTCCACTTCCTCATGCCTCTGTTTTCTAATTTTTTAATGTTATTGTGGATTAAGAATTCAGAAAATCCCTGACATGCAGTGGGTACTCAGTAGCAGCTGTTTAAAATATTATTATTATCAAGCCATTCCCGTATTACTCCAGTTACATATCCCTCAAGGGCAAGAATAGCATCTTATTTTCTATATCATGCTCTTAGGACTTTATCATTATTGCTGCAAGAATGCTGCATTATAAGCTACCCCAAACTCCAGTGTCTTATATAAAAGCAAAGCAAACATTTATTTACTTCTCACCTGGGTGTGCATTTTAGCTACAACTCAGCTGGATTCCAGGCAGCTGGCTGGGCTCACATCTGTGGCACATCATTCTTGTGCTATCCAGGGTTTGTGTCTGTCATGGTGGATGACGGAGAGCACTGGTGTGAGAGGAAACATTGGAGGCCTCTTCAAGCATTGACTCAGAACCTGGAAAGTGCACTTTATGTCCACATGTCAATGGGAAAATGGAGTCACAGGGCCAAGCCAGATACCTGTGCCCTGCATGGATGAGATCATGGTACAGTAAGAATTCCATCAGCCCCAAGATTGAGCACAGATGTTAGAACACTCAGTGAAACAGTTTATGCGATTTAAATATCTGATATTTCAAGTTAATTTGCAGGTAAATATGTTTCGTTTCTACTCTGATGTAAAAGAATGAATTAGATGGTAAATTAGACTGATATCTGAAGCATTTCTGTGAAGAGTGAAGAAAAAATTTTAGAAAGCAAAATTACACCTGGAAGGTAACACAAGGAGCTCATATATATGCATATATATGTCATATATGCATATAAATGTTAATTCCCTAAATACAGTCTTAATGAACTATGCATCAAAGGATTTAAATATATATGATTGGTCATTTTATGCACCGCCCTGCTGATGCCAATGCAAGTATGTGCTTCAGACCACACAGGGCCTAGCAGTTAGATAGAAACCAAGATATTGACAAGTCACGAGACAGGTTCAATAGTTGTCTGTTTTCACATGCACATTTAGTAAGTCATTTGTCTATTAAGTAATTTGTTTAATAAGTCATTTGTTTGTTAAGTTAATCTCTTTCCTTTTCCCGTTTTTCTACTTTTAAGAAATACTTGATGTGGCATAATATGTGTAGTATCTTGAATAAGCTATTTTAAGAATTTCTTCTGATACCTTCAAAAAAGCATTGGAATCAGTCAACATATTTAATATTATTCTAATTTATGATTTTTTCAGGATCTTAATATATTTCATATTACTTAAGAAGAAAGGAAAATATAAACAGCTAAAACTTTTTCTTGTCATGCAACCATTCATTGGTCAGTCAACTGTTGCAAACTAATTGATCACAATTTTATGAAGTTGATCCCTTTAATGCAGAATATGGTTTCCTTTTTCTTATGAGGAACTGAACATCTGTAGGTATTGATTTTTCACACAGTTTGATTTAGAAATTTAAAACAGTTTTATTGGAAGTCCACATGTATATAAATATTTTTGACAAAAGTATGTGTGTAATTATTTATTACAAAGGATATTCTTTTAAAAAATAGCATAGTTTTTAAGAGCTGAGACTCTGAAAATTGACTGCTCCTATTCAGAGACAAGGATTTATAGATGGATATAAAATAAGGGTTGCATATGTTTACTTTGTACGTAATTACTGTTTGTTTAATCAATAACTGTTTATTAGCCAGCTACAATGGATGGAAGAGACCACACTGGTAACAGTAGGGGTTGTGAAGATTAAGATATTTGGTCCCAGCAGGGTGTGGCGGTGCATGTCTGTAAGCCCAGCACTTGGGAGGCTGAGGGAGGAAGATTGCTGCTAGTTCAGGACCAGACTGAAGTGCAAAGTGAGACCTTGTCTCAACACCCCCCTCCCAATAAATAAAAAGTAAAATAAAATATATGATCCTGTTCTTGGAAAACTCAGCCATAGGTTTATGATATAGCAAAATGCAGTATTAGAAGAGGTAGAAAGTGCTCTGCACATGAGTTCGAGCTCAGCTGTGAAGATGAACATATCAGCCAGCAGGTATGGGAAGAATGGCATTCCAGCCAGAGGGGAAAACAGGTCAGATTCTAAGGCAAGACATCAAGGATAGTAAACTTACTTGTTTAGGTCAGTGATTTTTTTCAGGATGCTATTGGGGAGAAGCCTGCAGAGATAAATGGGAGCAGCTCATTGGAAACCTTTCCATTCCTTTCCTTTTCTTTCTCTTCCATTCTTTTTCTTCTCCTTTTTCTTTAGAAGAAGCAAGAAGACTGTCCATCCCCAGCAGGCAATGTGAACAGAGGATTGGCTTTTCTAGATAGAAACTTCTGAAATACTTCTCTTAGGATATAGGAAGAAGAAGAGTCTCAAATGGAAAGAACAATGAGGAAGGTATTTTACTAACCAATGGGGAAAACTAATAATAGTCTGAGTTATATTGGTGGCCATAGAAAGACAAGACAATGAGCAGTGCTAGACATACTGTGATACGGCTGAATTGATAGAGAATGATAGGATCCAGTTAAGGAGCTGGGTACAGGGCTGGTGTTTGGTAAGTAAAATTGTCATAGTCACTCTAGTTTTAAAATATTGCAAGTTCTGCACCCCCATCACCATCTTAAATACCCCTGGACCCCTTCATGATCTGAAATTAAAGGGTTAAATCCCTGAATATCTGCAGAATCCTTGTCTTCCTCTGTTGCTTCTCATTTCTGGTTAAATATTTTTCAATATCTACCATCTAAGAGAGTGGAAGGGGCTAGGTTCAGGCCAGGAATGGGAAATCAAGAAGATAATACTTTGGAGACAATGCAATGAGGAGCAGTTTCTCATAAAACAGTTTCAAGTGTCAAATGGTGGACAAAGAATATATAAACTTCCCAAGGATTGTCAACTCAGCACATAATAATCATGTACTAGGTGCTAACAAGGCTTAAAAATGTGTTGACTGTTAAGCACAACACATTTTCTCTAAAGTACTACATCCACCCGTGGTCCTAGTTATTTCAGTTAGTATTTTTATTTGTGGATGTGTTACCAGACAAATGTCTCTGTCTCATCCACGTTCAAGTTCGTTGTATCTACAAAATGAATCGAGCAGGACACACAGAAGTTATAAGAGAGACAGAGATTTATTAAATAGAAAATACACCCCACAGAGTGGGAGTGGGCTGATGTTGAGTTTCACTGACTGTCTGTTTTATGTATGAGGTTAAAGTACACACTGGGGAGGGTTCCAAGCAGGCAGAGCTGAGGGGTGTTAATCCTCAAGAAATGAGGGCACTCAGAACAAGAAATGGCCATTGCAGTGAGTTCCAGGGTTGGCTACTATCTGTTTTCCTAGAATCTGGGGAGTGGTTCAGGATGGTGACTAATTGGGCTTTGTTTAATTAAGTGAGAGTTTCTAGTCCTGAGAGGAGGTGGGGTTTTTAACTTGATAGGACCTGCACAGAACCAGCATGAGTGTTGGTGGCTGGGGCGGGGCTGGGTCAAAACCACAATGCTAATGATGTAATGGCCAGGAGCGCTTACCCCCCATTGCTTTAAAGTGGTCAGCATGCATGCTCCTTGGACTCATGCCCAAGGTCAAAGAAGTGTGGTAAGATAGGAGCATATTTGTTAGGCTCATGTGAGGATGTTAAGAAAATATCATTAAGGCAGGATCATATTTCTCAGGCTCATGCCTGGATGCTGAGGAAATAAGGTGAGAACAGGATGCGCTTTTGGCCTCTAAGGGGCAGAAAACAGCCTTTCCTGTTGTGAGCCTCAGGCCAGGTGGTTTTTGTTTTGCACTGTCTCCTGCCTCAGATATCTTGTATGTTTGTACCTTGAAATGTAATTTAACCATTTTTTTATTGTTTAAAAGAGAGTAAGAAATAAAATGATAGATTGTGTGTTAAAAGTAATGCTAGTTGTAACTTAAGTATAATGTGTTTACCACATACAAAATAAAATCATGTTAACTAAATTTATTATGTAAGACTAGCTTTAATTTAAATTCATCAATAATAAAATTCCTCATGAGAAATATGCATGTCCACTTTCTTTTATACAGAAAAAAACCCTAGGAATTAAATAGTTTTTTCATATACCTCCAATATTTGATTATAAGATGTGATAAAATGTAGTTGTAGCATAGTATATAGAAGAAAAAACCTAAATGTACTATGAAATCCATACACTACTGTGCATAACTTTTTAATATATAAGCACTGAATAAGATAGAATAATAAGCTCATTTTGGTGACAAGTGTCTTTCAGATACTCATGGATGTACGGGGTAGAATATTTTTATTTTTAGTCCAAATAGAAAACTCAGTGTAAGTGTGCTTAGAGGAGGAAATGCAATTTATTGGTCCATTTATTTGAAATATTTAGGATAGTGATTCCCAAAGTGTGGTTCTGGAATGATCAGCATCAGCATCAACTGAGGACTTGTTAGAGATGTAGATTCTGTCTCCACCCCAGATCGATGGAATCAGAAGCTCTTGTTGTGGGGCTCAGCACTATGTGTCTTAGTTAGCCAGGCCTCCAGGTTTCTCTGAGGCATAGGGAAACTTGAGAAACACTAGTTTAGGACTAAGTGTATCTCTGGGTGCCATCAGGATCCATGGGTGGGCTCTGCTAACCCTTGAGGTAGCCCCATTCCCAGGCTTCACAGTGGCTAATGGAGCTTTAGATGCCTTTCATCCCAGCACCCTATCAGGTGGACAAAGAAACTAACTTGCCTGGAATTGAGTCTGGATGTTACTAGATTGATTTAGGGGGCATTTCTGTCTCTGAGCTGATCTCAGTGCTGAGTGAATGGGGTTTTCTGACTGGCTTAGTCCTGTCACCCACTTCTAGACCCAGGATTGAAATCAGTTTCATGTGGGGTCATTGCCACAGGACATATAAGAGGACAGAGAACAGCAAGGATGATGTTTACTGAATGTGCTATAAATGTAACAAAGAGTCACTCATCTCGGGAGAACCTCAGGATGAAATTCATTTAACTGAAGCTAGTGAGGAAAAAACATTTCAAAGATGCTTTAGAAGTCTATTACTGGACTGAACAATAAGAAAAATGTTCACTTCCACATAAAACAATACTTCCATTTTACACCTTCCCACTGTCTAACGGGAAACTTTACTTTTGTAATCTTGATAACAGTACCAATACCGAATATATTTGTACTGGGGAAGAGGAAAGTCTTGATGCTTGAAAAGTGAGTGATGAAATAAAATATGCTTGCATATTTTCTTCTAAAATTGAACTGATTTCCATTTTTAATATAAAATATGTTCTTCACTTTGATCTTATTGTTATTAAATATTTTTGAAACCAAATGTCTTACTATCACATATTTCTTTACATGAAATGACTTTCTTATCATTAAAAAAATTACCTAGTTCCTGCTGTGCAAGCACAAGGACCTGAGTTCGATCCCCAGTACCAAAAAAAAAAAAAAAATTACCTAGTTAATCCAGCTGGCTATTTGAAAAATTGGGAACATAAAAACATAGGTAAATGAAAAATCCTCAGTGGAAATTCTGTCTCTTGTCCATTTTATATTTTTTTCAATGTCCTTAACTCCCCTTCCTTTTATTTTTTTATTGTCTATTTTTATTTTGTAAATATAAATTATTTCACAAATCCTTTTAATAAGAGTATGTCATCCTTGAGAGAAGTTCTTCAACAATTAGCAAAATATTGCATTTAAATAAGGCACTGAAATAAATGCATATATCATACTATATTATCAATACACTGAAACATCGTGAGAAGTACACTGAATGAGAAAAATATGATTATTTTTAACTTTGATAATGTATAGTAATTTAACCAGTAGATCAGAATTTGTAAAATTAAAAATGTACTTCTATACATCTTCCCTAATTACTTAAACTGATGAGAGTTTTGAAACAGTTGCTTAGGTCAAATTGCATTCCACACCTAAAATGTTGGCTTATTTTCGAGTTTTCTTTCCCTTGGCAAATTCAGTTCATGTTTGCCAGAGTCAGTGTGTAGTGCGTATTCTACACATTTAATTAACAACATTGCAACTTTTAAACTTTCAAGTAAACAGATTTTTCTTTTTCTGGTTTTTTGAGACGGGTCTTGCTATATAGTTCAGGCTGGCCTTGAGCTCACTATGTAGTGCAGGCTGGCTTTGAACTCATGGCTATCATCCTGCCTCAGGCTCCTGAGTGCTGGGATTACAGGTGCGCACCACCATGCCCAACCTCAAGTAAACAGCTTTTTATCAGATCATTGTCCTTCTAGCAAACCTTTGCTCTATAACCTTCATTTTTTTAACTGTGAAAACTTTTATTAATATGAATAGTAGTCCCCTTCCTTTTAAAAAGAAAGCTTAACCTCATTCAGAAATCTTATGTTCCATACAGCCTGACTTCAAATTCAGCGGGAATTCTTGAAAGGTGTGGGAGTGTAGGTCTGTGTGTCCCCACAAATCCTCGTCTGTTTGGATGGTGACTGAGCCTGGGGGCGCTGTACTGATTGGCTGTTAGGAAGTAGGGTCTGATTGGTGGTGGGTCACTGGGTGCAGGACCTGAAAGTGTGTATTCTCCCTGCCCCAGGACTTCTGTCTGTTTCGGAGACCCCGTGATGTGAGAAGCTTTCCCCTGCGCAGGTTCTTCCATGTTGTTTCCGCCTTAGAACCAGCTGACCTGTGACTGAAAACATGAACCAAAAAAGGTTTCTCCTGCTTTAAATTGGGGGTCCGGTATTTTGGCTCGACAATGAAAAAGTGAGGAAGGCAAATGGGAAAAGTACTGCAAATTTTTCTAATGAATTCCACCTTGATTCTATTATCAGTCCCATTCTTGTTAGAAATAGTGTATGTTTCTATTTTTACTACCTTTTATCTAGTTACATTTATTGCTTATTATAGATATTTTTGAAAATAACAAAAGATACAAAGAAATTTGGAGAATCTCTAAAGACAAGATATCAGCTAGTTTATTCCCAGTAGTTCGCTGAGTTTTATTTTTCTTTTCATGGCTAAAATAGTTAGATAAATATCCACATAGTTACAAAAATATCTTTTCTACTACTGTAGAAAAACATAAAAGAAATTATAAAATACCTAGAACTGAAACATAGAGTCCTCTGGTTTTACATATTCCCTATTATGGATTTAGTTTAATTTATCCTATTTGAGATTATGTATATTTTTTCTATCTGAAAAGTTATGTTTTCTTTAATTCTTGAAAATTCTCAGCCATTTTTTTCTCTTTCAATATTGCCATTTGGCCCAAGTTGAATTTCTAGATATGAAGAACATGGTGTCTGAGGTGAAAATAAGCACTGTATAGAACTAACAGCACATTCATATCAAAGAAGAAAAAAATCAGTGAATTTGAAGACATACTCTTAGAAACTGTCTAAATGGAAACAAAATAAAAATAATTTTTAAAAAAATGTATAAAGTACCTGGCAGCTATGAAACAGTTTTAAATGATCTCATAGGTATATGATTTAGTCTGTAAAAGAAAAGTGAAACATAAACTATTTGATGAATTATGGCTGAAAACTTTTCAAATTTGTTGAAAACTATTCACAAGCAGCTTAATAAATCCAGAAGGCAAAAACAGAGATCTGAAGAAACTTCATGGAGGTGCATCATGATCAAATTGCGCAAAATTAATCATAAGAAGAAAATCTTAAGAAGTTATCTAGAGAAAAAAATACATTTTTAAAAATAAAATAACTTTATTATCAAACACACACACATACAAAAAATTAAAACCTTTCAAAGAAGAACAACGCAAGGGGAAAAACTACAATAATATTCAAATACAACAGAATTCAACCAAAACAAAACTGAAAAGCACTTAAACATTTTTCCATGTAACAAAAAAAAAATCTCAAGCACCAACAAGACACCAGAGGATGTTATTTGTTTCAGAAATATCCCCCAAACCAACACTGAACAAATAATGATCTGGAAAAAAACTCCAGTTAGTTAGCAGACTCCACATAAGCCAAACTTCTCCCTAATTTAAATTTTGATACAGTCATGTGACGTGCGATGGAAACACAATCTGAGAAATATGTTATTAGGCCATTTCATCCATGTGTATCCTTAATTACATTCTCAGTTTCTCACACTAGAGAAACTATTTGGTATTTACACGTGTGTCCTATTTATTTCACTTAAGAGGATGGCTTCAATATGCATCCATTTAGCTATAAATGTTTCCAGTTTCTCATTCTTCATGGCTGAGGAAAAAATACATTTTTACATACAAAGGAACAATTATAAGGATGATGGCAGATTTCTCTTCCTCAGAGGAGAATGAAAGGATATCTTTAAAATATTTAAGGAAAAAAAATGTAAACTGGGAAGTCTAAACTCAGTGAAATGGCTTTCAAAACGAATGTGAAATAAAGACCTTTTCAAGCTTACTAAGGCTGGAAGCTGCCCCACCCTGGAAGAAATGGTAGAAGAAGTCCTTCAATCAGGACAAAAATGATCCTATGCAGAGATATGAATCTATACAAAGAAATGGAAAGAACTAGAGTCGGTAACTACATGAGCAAATATATACTATATGATGGATTTTTCTATTCTTCATATCTCTTTAAAAGACAACGTCTGAAGGAGTCACTGTGATAGCAAATAAGACAAAAAATGTAACAAGAAATGTTGGAGAAAAAACAGGAAAGTAGGTTACTAGGAAAATAAAGACTAGTTGAGAATGAAGGCTAATAGCTGGGTAAATAATGCAAATCTCCAATGTTGATTTCATGTTTTAAAAGTTTAAAACTTGCAGCATTAAACTTCATGGTGCTACTTAAATGTCTTGCTTTGTGTTTGTGAGTAACAGTAGTTTTAATCATTAATAGTATTTTCTATTCTCTGAGGCTACATATTACTCATCTACTCAGTCCATGCATATTTGTTAGCACTATAAGGGACAACAGTGTCCAACTAATGGGCACATTTTACTTGTATAATTTTACACACAAATAAAATAACTATCCTGTAGATATTAAATGTCATCTTCTACTTCCTTTTTTTATTTACTGTTTTCTAAATTTCACTAGTCAAGTGAGAAAAGTTCTGAAGGTATATAAAAGAATACCTAAATACATTCTTAAGGTCACTATTTTACAATAATAAAAAATTCTTCATAAACCCTGAATTTGTTTAATTGCTTGTAGGTGTTCACAGTGATTTTGAGAACCTGACTTTTTTTTATTACTGTATCTGTGTTAGATAAAAATGTCCAGATTTAACATATTACCAGAGCATGTGACCTGTCACAAGAGAAGTGTGCAGTGAAAGCTTTGAAGCAGTGTTGTGATCCTGTCAGATTGCTCCAGCTAATTTTAAGTCATGTCAGGTCAGTTGCTGGGAGAAATTTGAGCAACACAGGAAATTGCATGGAGGCAATTGATGACAGCTTGTCCTTGTCCTGTGATAAAATAATACCAAACCTGCCACATTACCCACACTCTGGTTACAAAGTGAGGCCTGTATTAGAGGTTTACACCAATGCCACTAGAAAGGAGAAAAAAATAAGGCCTTTGTTTAAAAATATGGTTGTAATTGCTGAAATGCTAGCAGTGAAAATCTAGATAAAATTGTCAGTTGTTTTTGAGAAGATAATTATTTTAAAATGAAGCTGTTTGTTGCATGGTTCACCTATCTCAGGGATATATAGAGTTATTATATATGGCCCAAAGCTGTGTGTTCCAAGCTCAGGTGTGCATAGGAATCACTTGGAATTTCCCTGTAATATGCTTTCCTAAGCCTATCTTTAGGACAAGTACATTGGTAGAGGTATAGATTTATCCAACATCCTCAATGAGTCCCATGCTCAGAGGTATTGGCAACACACTGGCCTAAAGTAAGGAATTCTTGTAGTTTTCAGTTACTGAATGTGGGAAGCTCATGCAGTATACCTAGTCTTAGCTCATAGGTTTTAATTTCCTACAGTTCATTAAGGTCAGAAGGAGGGTGCTATGGTTCAGATGTGGAGGGTCACCCAAGAGCCTCATGTGTTTGGAAGGTGATCTGCTCATGAGGATGCTGTACTCATGAGTGGACTAGTCTTCCGATGAGTTCAGCAGCTGAGATGGCTGGAGGCTTCTCTCTTCTTTCTCCATCTCCTGGCCACCATGACATGAGCAGCGTTTCCTCAGCTACAGCCCCCTGTGATGGAGCCAGCCAACCATGGACTTTACCCATGAGCCAAACTAAACCTATCCTTCTTGTGTTCTAGATGTAGGTTATTGCATCTCAGCGAGGAGAAAGTGTCTAAGACAGAAGTGTTCACATCCCTTGGAATTATCCAGTAGTGCCTAGGAAGACAGAGGAAGTTGTGCTCAGCATGAAGTTGGCACAGGGCAGTGGCTGCATACTGCCAGGCAGAGAGGTGGAAGCTGGGGAGCAGTAGATAAGAAAATCCTGGGGCTCTGTGGAGGCAAGCAAGTGGGGCTGTGCTTGTGGTGAGGAGGGATGGAGGGGATGACAGTGATTGGAACCTGCAGTCAGTGCAGTCACTGGAGTTTTCCAGAGGATGCTTGGATTATGCAATTCATGCTTTTCCAACCATGGAGCCAGGCCTGGCTTTCACATTCAGCATTGCATACAATGTCAAGTGAGGCTAGAGTCAAATGAGCAGTTACTTTTTGTGTTAAGGGTGCATCTCTTTCAGGGCGATCTGCAATATCTTTATTGACATTTAAAGGAATTACAATGTTTAGTTTGACATAGACATTTAACTGATTCCATATCTTGGCATGGAAGAATGCATGGGACTTCAGAGTTCTTTTCTTTTAAGTAGATCAGGGACATGTGCCTATTTAATTTCCCCATATCCATTGTGTTGAAGAAAAGAAAAATGAGGATGCTTTTAGGACTTGGCAGAGGAAGTTTCCTGGTCATAAGCTTTGTATCCAGGAAGCCCTTAGCTGACTCTCAACTCTACCTTGTGAAAGCTGTACAGGAGTGGAGCTACTCCACCTGCCCAAGCCTCCATTTCCCTCAGTGAAGAACAGGGCTTTTTTATTGGAAAGCATGTGATTACTGTTTACCGAGCATGTGCCAGGTGTCCAGACATTGTACTAAGTACCATGTATATATTCTCAGAATCCCCCTACAACCTTTCAGATATGTGTTGGCATGCTTTGGTAAAAATAATAATGGTATATCTTCCTCACAGGGCTTTTATTTTTTTATTTTTAGAAACAATCAATGAGAATAGAGATGTTAAAAGTGTGCCAAAATTAGGCTCTTAGCTCCCAGAGTGAATTATGTCCTGTTCCTCTTATTTGTGGCTATTCCTTTATGTATTTTGGTGTTTTCAGGAAGCCACTTTGTCTGAAGCCCTTGGAAATAGGATAAATATCTCCAAGCTATATTACTATTCCTCTGTTTTAAAATGTATTAAGAGATAGCATTTGTCATGCTAAGTTAAAGGTCCCAAAATTAAAAGATCCCATTTGACCCCGCTATTCCACTGCTGGGATCTTCCCCAAAGAATTAAAAGAATCATACTACAGTGATATATGTGTGCCCATGTTCATAGCAGCACAGTTTGTGATAGCTAAATCTTGGAAACAGCCCAAATGTCCATCAACTGGAGACTGGATAAAGAAAATGTGGTTTTTTAATAAAATGGAGTACTACTCAGGCATAAAAAATGAGAAATTAGAGACATTTATAGCTAAGTGGATGCACATTGAGGCCATACTCTTAAGTGAAATAAATAGGACACACATGTGTAAATACCGAATAATTTCTCTGGTGTGAGAAACTGAAAGTGTAAATAAGGACTAAAATGTATAATAGGTAATGTGAAATAGGAAGAAAAGGGGCAAAGGGGAAGGAAGTGGGAGGCCTAGGGGAAAGGATAGAAGGGAATGGGATTAATATGAGAAAATGGAAAAATAGGAACAAAATCTTTGTAAATAGGGAGGAATGGAGGGGTTGAAGGGAGGGCTGGGCAAGGGTGAAAAATAAGAACCAAGAGAGACTATGTAAAGGTGCAAATTTCCAATGATGAGTGTCATTATATTGTATACCTAAAATGTACCAATGATTAGAATGAATAATCAATAATGTAAAATAGGAAGAAAAGGTCCAAAGGGGTAGAGGTAGTGGGAGGGGCAGGGGAAAGGAAAGAAGGGAAAGGAAAAATGATGAGAAATGGAAAAAATGGAAATAAAGTCTTTGTAAATAGGGAAGGGTGGAGGGGGTGAAGGGAGGGCTAGGAATAGGGAAAAAAAATAAGAACCAAGATGCATTATGTAAAGGTACAATTCCCAATGAGAAATGTAATTGTGTTGTATACCTACAATGTACCAATAAAAGAATTTAATTTAAAAAAAGATCCAAAAATTAAAATTGCACACAGGTAAAATTTTATTTCATAAAGCTCTGACATTCCGTAAATAAATAAAGTAAAGGCTAGGAAGATGGATGGACACATGGATAGATAGCTGATCCAGTTGGCTTTTATAAAGCATATGAAAGTCATGCCCTAAAGTAGGGATCAAATTTTAATTCTTTTGAAATACAAACCACAGCTTTGAAATGAGCCTACCTTTTGCTGAGCCCCCCCAAGTACACCTATATATGTTTATAGAGCTCTTCCTCAACTGTTAACCCATGCAGTATTAGAGGTGCTTGGTATATTTTAAATCCTCTCTGTGCTTTGTTTCAAAGTGTGGTTTGGAAAGACCAGCTTGACATGTTGGATTAATATCATATCCACAATGAGAAGAATATGGAACAATAGGATCCTGTCGGTCTTGTGTTGGCTTTGGATCATTAGACAGGTTATTTCACTCCTCTGAAGTCAATTTCCTATTGGAAAAATGAGAATCACCTCATAACGTACTTGTGAAGATTACATGAACACATATAAGGTGAGCTATCTTAGGAGATGACAATGTTTGGAAAACATTCTAAATGAACCATTGCTCTCGAATGACAGTGCTCAGAATAAGTGCAAGTCTACATCATACCATCTACAGCAGAAAAATTACTTTTCTGGAGAGAATGAATGTAAATAATGTTAGCATATCTTGCTTTTGGCTAACCTTTAGTAAGATGTATTCTTCCAAAGGGGAGTTAGGGAACTTGTATTTCATTTTCTGTTTCACAGTAGAAGAAGAGAATCTAAATGTCCTGCTAGAGATTAGGTCATGGATATCAAAGGACACTGAAATACTGATATACACTGTTAAAAGAGCACTCATTGTCTGACTCATTGGTGAAAAATAGAAACCTTTGAGAGGTGGACTGAAGGTCTTAGTGTGATGATTGCTAGCTTTTAGAACCAGTACAAAACAAAATGGTTTAATCTTCAACTTTGTCTCAGAAGCTTAGTGATAGCGATGGGAACATTTAATAAGGATAAAGTGTTCTCATTCAATTTACTAAGCAGTTTGAAATACACTGCATGTTTATATTCTCTTAAAGTTTGTGTGTTGAGGCCCTAGCCCCAGTTAGACGTATTTGCAGAGGGGTCCTTTGTGAGATCATAGGTTCAGATGAGGTAGTGGTGGTAGTGCCCTGTAATGGGATCAGTGACCCTGTGAGGAATGGAAAGGACACCTCTCTCACCATGTGGGGTTATAGTAAGGAAGTAGCCATCAGCAAACCAAGAAGAGCACCCTCACTAAACCTTCATCAAGACCTGAAGTTGCTGGCACCTTAATCTTGGAATTCCCAGCTTCCAGAACTGTGAGAAAGAATTATCTATGTTTTTAAGCTACTTAGTTTATGTTTTTTTTTGTTACAGTGGGGTCTGAGCTGACTAAGACTCACTTACTAAGTAGCTACTATGCCTGGAGTTCTCTTAAGCAAAAAGAAACAGTGCAGCTTTGAAGACAGCATTGATTAAAATGATACTGGAAACAGAGCTGTGGTTACTGTGTGTTCCTGCACAGTGAGACCCATCAGTTCTACCTGGGGTTATCATGTAAGGTGTCCACTTGATCCGGGGGGTGGAATTTGTATCCTAGGGATGTTGAAGGGTTCGAGGGGTATGAAACTGGAAAAGAGTACAGAGAATGGGTTATACCACAAATACTGACAGAATATGCCAAGCCTAACACACACGGGCTGGGCTACATAGCTCTGGCTCTGGTCATTTCCTTCCTTAAGATTTCGGTCTGACTGACTTATAGAGAAGAGACAGAGTCCCTCATCAATGAGTGACATTATCACTAAATAGCCAATTTTTCCATGGATGATCTAGGAATCCCCAGAGTTGCTCCACATCAAAGATACTTGTTGACTTGTAATAAAGGACCTCTAAAACTTCCTCTTCATACTGGTTCCATTGTTAGGAAAGGACATACTGTCACATTATGAGTGTTAGATCTTTCTTGGCTTCTGGGTGGACTATTGCTGAAAAGTTTATAGGTATCAATTTTCAAGATCTAGTCACTTTTCTATTATATAATTTATATTATATAATTTGTATATAAATCTATTATATAAATTTGCATGCATAATTTTAACTACTGTAAGTAACTTTGTCCTTAATAAAATTCTGTCTGGTTCTCTCTCTCTGGTTAAAGAGTGTGAATAAAATGTATTGGTGCCCTTTGGGGCCCTGTTGTCTTCTTCAAGGTCATGAGATGGTGGGATTCACAGGGCTAAGTTTTAGGACCCCCCCACTACAAACTTGCTCCCTAGACCAGCTCATCATTTCCTTTACAGCTAAGCTTAGCTTATAAAACAGATAGCTTCCGAACTAACACACTGTTTTTGATTTCTCAGTATGAGAAATTTTATATGATAGATGTAAATTGTGAAATTTGATTCAGATTGTTACATCTGATGAAATTTTAAGATTAGATAAATTATGGTAAAGCATCCATGTCTCAGCAATAATTTGAACAATTCTTCCTCCACCATACATTGCCATTTTCTACTGACACTGATTCCTCCGATGATTTCAAATATTTTGTTTGGACTGACATTAATTTACAAGGTGACACATCCGAGTGATCTGGATGAACATTGTTTTCTCATAGAAGAATCTGAAATATATATAACTCCTTTGGAACTGCAAATGCTTCAAATAAATATATGTGGTGAATGTATTTTTGGTCATGCTCAACTCTTATTCATTTAGGGGATGCATTTATTTTTTAAGCAAAGGGAAATGAAATAAATGGGGCTACTTTTAGAGTCCAGAAATCCATTTGGCTCAATTTCTTGCATTTTTTAGGCCTCTTTATAATTTACAGTGGATTCTAATTTCCGGGTCAGGTTTTCTGTGGCAGTTTCTATTGAGTTGGAAATGTGGCTTGGCTGTGCAGAGTTACATAGAATATCTATGAGGGTGAGCAGGATTTAATTCTGTGGGTCTTGCCTCTGCCTCCCCTTCTCAGTTCCTGCTTTCTTTTGGTTTTCTTTCCCAGAATTCCTCCGCACTGAAAAGAGTGAAATCTCACTATCCTTCCCCTTCCTGTCCTGGAAATTCCATGATGTGAAACACGGGGATGTAATTCACTAGTCTTAACATTTGGTGGTTTATAGGAATCAGTGTGGAGATTCTTCAAAAACTGAAAAAAACTATAAATACAATTTGGCCCAGCTACTTTCCTTCTACATATCTTCCAAAAGAGTCAAAGACTTCATATTACAGGGCTACATGCATATACATCTGATTTTTAACAGCTATACAGCTAAAAGCTTGGAAACGGCCTATATGCCCATCATCAGATGAATGGATAAAGAAAATGTAGTATTTGCATACAATGGAGTACTACTCTGCCATAAAGAAAGATATACTTGAGGCAATCTTAGGTAAATGGATGCAACTTGAGACCATAAAACAGTATGAAGTGAAATAATTCAGACACACAAGCTTAAATATTGCATGGTTTCTCTTATACGAGAAACTCAATATATATAGAGAGAGGAAAGTAAAAACTAGATAAAGGGGAAACATGGAGATGTTTTTCAAATGGATGGCAGAAGAAGAAATGGAGGGAGGAGGAAAGAGAGGGAGGGGAAGAGCAAAAAATAAAAAGAACTGAAGGGAAAAATGATGAAAATAGCACCTTTGCAAATGAGAAGAGGACAAAAAAAAGGAGCAGGGAGGGAGAAGAAGGAGTGGGGATGAAAAACAAATTAAAACAAAAAGCGAAAAAATGAGAAAAAAAAAGTTATGATGTGCTATGATGTACGTGTGCCAACTCCCTATAGTGAGTGTAATCACTGTGTACTGCAAACACACACGAAATAGTAGCCACAAACAGGCTTGAAGTCCTTCGCTCTTGACAGAGCCAGCATTCATGTATTTCTTCTCACCTTATAGTCCTCTTTTGAATTTCAGAAGTTGTGTATTAAATTTTCTTTCTTTGTATTGATGCTTTATTAATACCAAAAATTTCCCTCTTCTTTTCTTTTTCCGCATTCAAGTGACGAAGCCGAGGCTGACTAGACTCAGGATAAACACATTTATAAAGATCCTTTTATACAGGCACTTTCTGGGAAGAGATTCTTCGTGAAGCACATAGCAGATGCTTTATAAAGTTTATTGCATAAATAAATAGGGTGAATGGGTGGAGAATGAGGTGGAAACCAGGAGTTTTTGTGGAGTGAGCAGGTTTCAAATTATCCTTAGCCTGTTTAAAATTTTATTCATTGCAGTTGACATGTAGAGCTAGTAGTTTATATTTAAAGGCCAGCTGACCTGAACGACTGACTTCCTTGTGTGGAGCCCTTGCTTTTACATCTTTTGCCTCTATCTCGAGGATGTATTGAAGGATGAAGGGCCTCGTGAAGGCTGGGGAAACTTTTAAGGCAGAACCAAGAGTATGACTTACATTTTGGAAGAAACAAAGCTATTTTTCGTTAAGTATGTTGTGGCTACTACCGTGGTTCTCAGCGTTGCAGTGAGTTAGGCTCTGAGAGTGCCACTAGGGTTACAATTGCAGTCGCTATGTGGCCTTCAGTGTGTGGGATGTGCGGTGGGAAACCACACCTGTGTCAGGCTGCCCTGTGCGTGGAGCGCCTCAGCCCCGCAACTGCAGGCTTCCAGGCGGGTGCGAGCCAGGCCTCTGCCACCTGTGCGTCCTGCCAACTCTCGCCCCGCACCTGCGCTCCCATCCGCCTGAAGATTTAGTCCACGTGCCTGATGGCGCAGAGTCCTTCCCTCGGGGAACCGGGTCTGTGGAACATTAAACTCATTTTCTCTCTCTTGCTGCAAGTCCCTTAGCGTCATCTGTCTTCGGGACAATCCTGTCTAAGAGCCTGAGTTTTCTTCTTTGAGGACCTTTCAGAATTTCAAGGTTACAGAAAACTTGGCTAGCCAGCTGTTGCTAGTTTCTAATCTCAGATCCTTTCAAGACATTTGCCAGGCTAGATTTATACAGACATTTTCACTAATTATGTTTCTTTGTGCCTAACCCAAGAGCATGCTTAGGTCTGTCCTTCCAACATCATTTCCCGAAATATCTCACCTGTCACTCGTTTTGAGGGGGAATGTTGTTATGTGCTCCTTACTGTGAAATGACATGACATACAGCATGTGTTCATGTGGCGTCATAATACAATACTGCATATTAGTAGAGAGTCAAAAACAAGCAGAGGGTTTAGGGGTTCTTGTCTGTTTGTTTTAAGTAAGTTCACTGAAACCCAGAAAGATTATGTGACTTCGCAAAGTCTTAAAATTATTTCACATGAAATTTTTTTTCAAGTTCTGGATCAACTATAGGCACTGAAGTTTTTGTGACTGCTCATTTATTCTCCAGGTCTTGTTGTATGACTTCTTGATTAATAACTTATTGAAAAAGTTAAAATACGTTTTCTAATAAAAATTTAAAAGGAACTAAACACAATAACACTGGAAAGAGACTATAGAACTGCATAAAATATATGCATACCTCTGTGCTTTGTATACCTTTATATAGATAAATTTGATATTTGATATTCTTTAGAATATTTTATATTATTTTATTGCTTCCTATACACTTTCTCATATACACAGTTGTAGCCTTAGTGGTAATAAACTGCCTTCAAGAAATTTATCATAAGAAAATAATACAGAAGAAGGAAATTGTTATACACATGAATTTCTTAATCCATCAATCCCTGCAATAGCAAAAATTACAAGTCAATTGTTTATGCAGTAGTATAAAGTACATTATAACATATTAACATAATATTGTAATTTAGTCATTAAAATGACAAGTATGAAGACAGAATATAGAAATATGATATAATCAAGTTTTTAAATTCCAGATAACTGCTGTATGTCTATTTAAATTTCAACTATATGATAAATATGTATGCGTACAGACAAAAATGAAAAATTCTGTGAAATACTAATTGTGTTAGGGTGTGAAATAAGTGCTCTTTCTATATTTAAATTTTCCTCTAGGTTAATTTTGGTAACATAATGTGCCATGACTTCAATGCTATGACCCACACTAGCAGGGGCTAGGAATGCTCTAATTGAGAGGGATGGCCACTGCATGACCTGTGTGTTCTACTTCTATGCTACCCACGACAGATGCTCCTAATCCACCAGGGAGGGGTCTTTGAATCTGCCTCAGTTGGGCCTTCAGGTCTGTAAGGTGATCAGTGACATTGTGGAAGGTGCTAAGTATTTTTAGTGAACTTCACTGTGTATTCCAAATCAAGTGTTTGGAATGTCTTTTGATTGTAAAGGAGCTCCAAAATAAACAGGTAATATGAATGGTGTCCTGGGGGGCAAAAGCACCAATGTGTATCACTTAGGGATGTGTAACACAAAATTAGTGGAAATAGGGGGCAGGAGCTTGCTATCGGCAGTGTTAGGAAGCAGCCCACATTTGTTTCCTAGCTTCCACTCAAGTGATTCTCCCTCTCTATCCCCGAGACATAAACACAATCACCTCTTCCCCAAGCATGCTTTACCCTTCCCACCCCAGGGCCAGGGCAGCCTGGGGAGCATGGCCAAGGGCAAGCGTGAGGATCCCAGCTCATCCTGTCTCTCATGGGTCTGTTTCTGACCACACTAACTCCTTGGACTCGGCCTACAAATGGGTATTGCTTCTCCATAGAAGTATTGCTATTTGGATAAGAATCTTCACAGGATGCACACTTTTTTTGCACAAAGATAACTAGTAGAGGGAAGATTTTCCAAGCACGGTTCTTTGTGTATCTCAAATCATACTGTGTGAGAGGGGTTTGTCTTGCATAAGGAGGTACTTAGGTAGGGGAGGTGGAGGAGGATCAAGAGGAAGCTCTACTTGGAGCTGTTGGGAGATGTATGGGATTTAATGCTGCCTGTGAGGAACATGGTTAGAAATAAGTTTCCCCATCGGAGTAGGTAAACTCACATAGTTTGTGACCAGCGGAACTTCTCTTTACCTTGAGACAGGGAAAGGAACATAATAATTCTATAACAATTATAATAGCAATTCACTGAGATAAAAATCCATATTTTGTGTCTTACATTGTGTGTTATATAATAAAATAGAACATTTTAAAGCTTTATTTGGCTTATGTTGGTTTTCTTAATATTTAATTTTTTACCAGCTTCAATTTCCACAATTTGTCTATGCATAGATACCTACTTGCCTCTACCCCCTCCCCAACATCCATATTTTGCAGTTTTTATGACTCTAGAGTCATATGTCCACTTGAATGCTTCGCTAATATCTGAAAAATAGTAGTTTGAGTTCAGGGTTAAAAATCCATTTCTGTTTCAAAACAACCCATAGTCCTCATTGTAGCATTTCTTATGCTCATCACATCCACTTTACTCTGAAGGTAGCTCATGTCCAGCAGGGACTGAGGCCTGGGGTGGCAGTTAGGAATCCTTTTGCCAGTCCTGTGATCATTTAATGTCTCATGTGCCAAAATTCCTGTCTGTGAAAGGAGGGGCTTGACCTAGATGATCTCAAAAGTCTCTTCAAGCTTGAAAATTCTGGTTCCATGATTTTAATATTTAACAATACACATAATTGTGCTGGTGCTGCATAATTAGGCATGAATGATAAGTAGCTCACAATGAATGGCTGTAATTAATTTTACTCCTACAGAGAACAAATCTATTTTCGTCTTTCCTTTCTCACTTAATTTTTTCCCATATATCTATAATCAGTATTAATGGCCTTTGATTTTTACTTGAAAACTTGCATCTTTTTAGTGATTTCCTCCTCACATTTCTTCTTTCCATTTTTCTCTCTTATCCTGACAGTGGTCACGAGCACACATTCACACAGACAGTGAAGATCATGATGTTGAAAATGGATTTCCACATGACAAAAGAAGTGGTTGTGTTAGCAGCTTTCTATTACTGTCACAAATGCCTGTGAAAGTCAACTTATGAAGAGAAATGATATATTTTGACTCCTATGATTGAAGGTTCCAGTCCCCAGTCTTTATGACCTGGGCATACTGCTTTTAGGCCTGTGGTCGGGCAGCACATCATGGCGGCCATGAAGTGAGAGCGAGAAGAAGAGACTCAGATCCCAGAATTCCCTTCCAGGGCTCGCCCCCAGTGAACTAAAGATCTCCCACTAAGCCCCAGATCTTAAAGCTTCTACCACCCACCACTGATTTCACACGTAGACCTGGGGGCGGGGTACATACTCATCCAGACTACAGCAGCAGTCTTTCACACAGACTTCACTCTCATCCAATAGAGATACTTCAGTGACAACATCCTTCAGGTTCTGGAACAAAGGTGTCTCGAAGAGATGCAAGTGGAGGAATTAAGAAAACAGGCTCTGTAGCTGGGCATGGTGTCCCATGTCTGTAATTCCAGCACTCTGGGAGGCTGTAGCTGGAGGATCACAAGTTCAAGCTCAGACTGGACAATTTAGCAACTTAATGAGAACTTGTCTCAAAAGCATTAAAAGAGGAGTAGGGGTATGGATCAGTACAAAGGCTCTGGGTTTAATCCGGGGGGGTGGTGGGGTGGGAGACAAAGAGAGAGAGAGAGAGAGAGAGAGAGAGAGAGAGAGAGAGAGCAAACTAACAAGGTCTATGCAAGTGAGCTCGGGATGGTTGAATGTAGCACCAGACAGGGAGATCATGGCATAGGGAGAGTCTGGGAGCCAGAGTAGCCTGGGGAGCATGGCCAGGGGCAAAGCCCACAACAAGGAAGACTCTTGTTCCCAACAGTTCTTTCATGTGAGAGAGAAAGGAGAGGGAGACCTGGTCTCACCGGGTGAGAAAAGCTAGAATTGAGGCCTTCTAGCTCCTCAAATCAGTTTGCCTGACAACTCAGTAATCACATTCATTACCAAAACATTAACTGGTCATGACAATTTTGTAACAGACTATGCAAGTTCTATAAAAGGATTATTTTATTCCTCAATTTATTCCTTACAGATAATTCTATTTTTTTTTTTTTTTGAGTAGCTGTATCCTAGGTCTAGAATCTAAATCCTGGAGGATCTTGGAAATTTAATCCCATTCACCTGGATATCAGGGACAAAGCTAGCTTTGGGCACAAAGAATTGGCATTTTCTTTCCCCTTCTATTTACCTTGCAGTACCTGCCTTTTCCCTAAAGTATATAATTATATACTGTCCTGTCCTGTTGAGTTGGGTCAGGGGATTTAATCCAAGAAGACACTGAGTTCCTGAAAATTTCCATGTAATTGAACAAAATTCAAGCTAGAAATAAAATATAAACTCTGATTCCACTTGCTGTGATTTAACTTTAATTGGTCACAAGGAATTCCTGGGCAAAGGTACTCAATGTCCCAAGTGGCCTGGTGCTTGTCATCCTGGATGGGAGGTTCATTGGATCCCTTTTCCTAAGTGACCATGCTGCTCCCACTCAGGGCAGTCCCTCTGACAATGACCAAGAGGTCTCAAGAGATTACCTGGAAATTGAGTCTGATGCTGAGAAGTCCTTGAGACAAATAGCATCCATCTCTCCTAAGTAACTCAGCTGAGATATGCATTCTTTTAAGGCAAGTACAAAATACCCTGCTGTCAGGTTCAGTGATAAGCATTCCTTCTGTAGGTTTTAACTCTTTGACAGTTTCAGTTTAGGGGACAGATTTTAATGCCAACCTCTGATCAGAGTGTTTTTCCAATAGTAGCATCTGGGTCTGTGGTAGGGATTCATCCAGTAAAGTTTTCCATTCAGTCTTCTGAATTGGTACTCTTGGTAATTAGGTTCTAATTTCATGGATCTGACTTTTCACTTAAAATATTTATTGCACTTTTTCTTCCTTTTCATTTCTTACCAGAGAAAAAGTTCACTACCTGAGACCTCATATAGCTTCTACTGGGAGCTGTCTCCATTGTCTACTCACATTTCCTTTGAAATTTCACTGGCTGGGTTTAGTTTTCACGTGGGCTGATGAGATGTCTCTTGTTTCATGTGTATTTCCTTTGCAGATGTGAACAAGTTCTTTATTTTTAACTTCTCAAGTAGGGTGCGTATCCAAGGCTCTTAAAATGATCTTATGTAAAAATATGTCTTAGGGTAGAAATATGTGGCATATTTTTCCATAGAGATATGTGTCATAATCATCTTTTTGCATAAAATTGGATACCTCTGAAATTCCTTCATAAATTGATTCACTTAGGACATTTGGAAAGTGACGCTACTTGTGTTGGCTTATGTCTACAGATGTATAGAGGGATTCATTTAGGATTCAAGTAATTTTGGTTCATCAGGATTTGGGATTTTATAAATATAAAGGAAATAGTTAAGAAGATATGAAAAATAATTCAGTTAAAAGATGTACAGGTGACCTAAGGAATTAAATTAGGTATGTCCTTCTATACTCCTTAATATGGAGTATGATATATGAGCTTATTAAATCCCTAGTGCTACCTTCTTGGGCTTGGTAGCAAGAATGGCTACATAGTGGGATCTCAGACCTCGTGTTTCCTCTTCCAGCGCAGTTTTGTTGTGCATTGTCCATGTCTTTAATTTGGTTCATGTTGCCTGGCCATCTGCAGAAAAAAGAGCTTCTGATGCCTGTGTTTGTCCCATGTCCTCTTGTTATGGTACACTATCTTTATCCTGTTAAGACCAGCCATGGATGGAGATTACTAGTTGCATTCCTGTTTGTCTTTAAACTCTGTCATCCCCTGCCCAATGCCTAAACATTTGCAGTGACACTGAGATACGTGATGCAACATCTATGGCTCCAACAGCATAGGTGGCCGCAGTAGTGACCACTGTCTAGTGGAAGGCAGTGCAGGTTGTAATGTGCTCTTTTTTCTTTCTGGAGAAAGACTTTGGTAGCATTCAAATATTCTTTTCTTTCTGACTTTCACTGTAGAATGGTCTGACTCAGTGTTGGAACTAGATCAAAGCGAACAAGAGAAGTAGTCGAGAGTTGTCGCTTCTGGCTTGGGTGATACATTTCTTATGTGTTTTCTGTCTCCTTAGTGTGAGTCACTTAGAAATGAACTGACTTTGACAATTTGTTTTAAAATTTGTAACCAGATAGTCCCGTAGGAGTCAATAATAGACGACCCTGAGTTTAAAAAGGAAAATATGCCTATTTTTGAATTTATTTATAATAGTAATTGAGGAAAAGTGAAAAAAAGAAATGGGAAGAGGCTCCGGGCTTGGAAGCCTGTGTCTTCTGATTTGCTTGTCAGATGGCACCGGAGCCAGGAGTGCATTCTTAGTTTCTGCAGTATCAGCTTCCTTCCTTTGACTCTAAAGCTCCGTTCCCCTGAGCTTGGTTTTCCCAGCATCACCATTAGCTGGTTCAGTGTCCCTGTCACTGCCCCTGTCCTTTGATGTCACCTCCTATTGCCTCTGTAGCCTGGATGTTTATCCCATGGCACCAATTTGGCTTAGCCAGTTGGCTCACTAGTCCTCGCATTTCTGTGGTCTCTCAATACAACACGGTATCGTCAGTCTTCCATACGCACGGTTTCCATAAACATGGGGCTATCCAACTGCAGATGGAACATATGTGAAAAAAAAATTGTATCTGTATAGAACATGTGAGGAAACCTCCATCATTATTCCTTAAACAGCACAATATAATGACTTCTGACATAGTATCAGTGTTTAACTAGCTGTCATAGCCACCTGAGTTGAGAGGATGTGGGTAGGTTGTGTGCAAGTGCTGTGTCATTTTTGATGTCTTGAGCATCTGTGATTTTTGTATCTTCAGGGAGTCCTGGAATGAATTCCCTGCAGATACTAAGGCAGGACCACGAATTTAATATATTCTTAATTTGATTCATCGTGATTAGGATAATTTTTGTTCATTGCCTGGTTCCACTAGCTAGCAAAAAGTCCACGAAAATGTGTCCTAAAGTACTTCTTCATAAACCGTGCTCTGGAACAGCTATGGACTGGCTCTATCGGGTTTCTTTTTATAACACTGGGTTTAATGTAGTGAAATTCCTGCTGACTGATATTGGAAATGAAAGTTTCATTTATAGGGATGCAATTAAAGCATTGCCAAACTAAAAATGTCATGTTGCTCTTTGTCAGTGAAGTTTATTATGTTGTATTATTATATTTGTGTGAATCCTTTTTTCTAAGGAAGTTAATGTTCTCTCTGACTACTAATCAATGGACACAAAATTCTTGTGACATTATTTTTCCATTACGTAGAATTTAAAAATCACTAATTAATTCCTCTGAATTTCTCAAAAGTAAGTGGAACTTGACCAGATTTACCCACTGGTGAAGGAGGCAGCCTCTTGCTAATCGTGAGTTGATCTAAAAGCACTGGATTACATTTTTTCTGTACTACTTTTTTATAAATGTGAATCAGTAGTAGAGGCATCAGGGCATCCTGGCTGAAAATAGCATTTTATGGCCTTCACACAGCTTTTTCCCAACAAATACTAGCCGGAACTCCTTGGACACATATGTGAGTCTTCTGTGAAGGTGTGTTTAGCCCAGGGCTCAATCAGCTGCAGTACCAGGTCTGGAAGTGCCCTGATTTCTTTCAGGACAAAAGAAATTAAACTCATAGCCCCACCCCAACTTCTTTACCCTACTGAACCCACTGACAATTTGTCTTGCCTAGTTTTTCTTCCTGTTTCCTTTTGTCAGTAAATTAAATAGTAAAGAAAAGTGTTTTTGGTTTGTTATGATGCTGGGTATTAAACCTAGGGCCTTATATATGGGAGGCAAGTGCTTCACCACTAAGCTACACCCTCTTTTTACTTTTTGAGACAGGGTCTCAATAATTTGGTATAGCTTCCTGGGCTGGACTTGAAAATTGGAGCCTCCTACTTCAAACAGGCTCCCAAACAGCTGGATTACAGGTGTGGGCCATGGTGTCTGGTATGAAAAGTTACTTTTTTACAGTTAAGTAATATATTTCCTACAAGTTATTATTATGAACCTCACTGTGTGTCTCTTGTCCTGTTTCATAGGGAGCAGAGGTTTTATTTTGACTTGTGGTCTACCTCTTGATATTTCCTATTGGCTTGATGTTGTAGGCCTGTCCTACCTGGCCTCTATTAAAGGTTCTGGAATGTGTAGTCACTTTATTTCACTAGCCATGTTATACTGTTCAGCGTGGTTCTCTGGTTTCTCCAAAGCCTGTCCTAGTGGGAAATCATTTAGACCAGTAATGAACAAATTAAGGCTAGTGGAGAATTTGGTGTTCAGTCAGATTCCTGAAGTGGCTCATGACTTAATATTTGGAAATCTCTTATTATAATTATGAGGGACCTGAGGACCATTTCCATTCTGCGTCCTCTGGCTATATCCCTCTCTCTAAAGACTCTGGTAACTTAGACAAGAAGGGACCGTGTGAGTTACCTTCGTAACAGAATCAAGAGGGATACAGACTAAACAAAGTAAGAATGTGTATTGGCCCCCAAGGTGACACCCTGATTTAGGTGTCAAATGGATTTCATAGGCATGAGTTTGCTATTTAAAAAAAAATCTAATGATTTTTGTCAGCTTAACTCTTATGTGAGTAATCATAAGCACTTCAAGTGTTTAATAGTTTTTAATTTTCTGTCAATTAGTATTTATATTTTCCAATTAAAAACATTTTGTATTGTAAATAAAACAAAGGTGAAGGTATAATCATATGCAGACATGTCAAAAAGTGCAACTCGTCAAAAAGTGCAACTCTCGTGTCCAGTGTTAGACCAAGAAGTTGAAGTCTGTGGCTCGGGATTTGAAGTCAGAAGCCAAGTGCCCCTCCTTGGATTTGTGTGTGTGTGTGTGTGTGTGTGTGTGTGTGTGTGTGTGTTTGGTACTGGGGATCCAACTCAGGACCTTGCGCTTGCGAGGCAGGCGCCGGAACCACTGAGCTAAATCCCGGGCCCAGCCCTCCTTGGATTTGACCCTAGCTAACAAGGTATTGTTCTAAACAAATTTGACTCTCCTGGCATGCAAATTCATTTTCAAAACTGCTGTTTATATGGCTCCTCTGGTTACTTGGGAACAGGTAGGCTAATTCCTATATTTACTAATCAAGTACATTTTTATTGATAATAATATCTTATGTTGACAATTCTGAAAGAGATGAATTTGAATAAACCACAGTCTTTGTTTCTACTTTGTTTCTACTTTAGGCAAACATAATGCAAAGGAAATGTTACTAGTGAAAATGTCACGGGATCTTTTCCCCCTAAATTCTCATATGCCTCATTACAGGCTATTAATGTTTGAGATTTAAGGGAAAAAACAACTTGGGATGTTTCTTTTCTCTGCTGGCCATTCACGTGGAGAGAAAAAAAATGAGGAGCCAAGATTACCTGGATTGTTTTTCGGTCTTTTTTTCATTATACCTGTCTACAATTGTGCTCTCTACCAATTTCCTTCCTCTAATTCAAATTCTGTGCTCCTGTGAACTTACTTTATGTGTACCCAATAAAACAGAATTAATCTGATAGTGGTTTGTTCAAACACCACAAAATTTGAAGAGAGTACTATTTGCCATCATCCAGATGTCGTATTTGATGAAAGAAATGTGGGCCAATCAATTTTAAAATTCTCTGGGCTTTTCAATACTGTGAAATTTAGGTAGGTAAAAAAATCATGATTAAGGCAGAAAGATCCAGAGTACTTAAAAAAAAATATGGCTGTGAATTTTATCTAGATGTGTGAGACCCTACTGCTAAAACCATTTGAAGTCAAGGTCAAGGAGGAGGACATCAGAAGCTGAGACATGGTAGGATTTAAATAGTGTTTACAGATAAACTGCTGAACCCATGGAAGAAATGGGGACAAAAATTTGAGCTGAAAGTCAGACTCAGGATGGGAAATATTTGCACAAAGAAGGACAGCATACCACAGTTGTACCTTAGAGCTGGGATCAAGGAGTGGCCAAGGGGTGGGTCAGGAAATTACCCTTGAGCTAGATTCATGGTTAGCTGTGAATCTGTCTTTGAATGTGACTCTTCTAGACAGCTCTGAAATGACCTCCAACACGGCTCCTGGGAGAATGCACCTAAATGTCTCAAACATTAGGAACCAATGAAAAATGCCCAAATTGGTTTCTTAGGGCCTTTGGTCCTGGAAGGGAGACTCCCCCCTTGGGCTGAGCAGCTGGAGTGAAGGGAAGGGATAAATGGCTGAGCCCAGACTATCCCATTTGCTGTTGCAGGTGACAAAGTAGACTGGGCATCAGACCTACCAGTAACTAAAGAGCAGCCCATGATGTTTTGGTGCAGGTGGTCACTGGAAGGAGTAAGCAAGTCTGTGTATCTAAATCCTGAAATTTTTACTCTAACCTTGTTGGTAATCTTAAGCTGATGGGACTGGATACAGCAAGGATGACATGAAAAATCCAGATTGGGGCTGAAACCTGGGCATGCTCTTCAGTCCACCGAAGATCAAGGAAATTAACAAAATGGAGTGAAAAAGAGAACAGATTTTTGCAAAATGTTGAAATAGCTATTAAAATAATTGTATTGCTTTATAAAGACATATCCCTAGGAGGACTGTCAAAAACATCCATGCCGTGGTTAGATGGATCTATTTTAAAAATTTATTTTTTATAAAAATTTATTGTTTATGAAACTTCCTGTCTTCAGTGCTTGACATATGCTACTGGAAACATGAAGTAGATGAGAAGGGGTCATGTCCTTTCACAGCTTTGCAGTTCAGTTTGGGACTGGAAAATAACAATCTGACTCTCAAACTTAAGCTCTTCACTACTTTTTGACTACTTTTTGAAGATTTGCTTTGAGGATTATATAAGAGTGCATTATGGCTTTATACACAGATGAATTATCACTCACTAATAGAGTCACCATTCTGAACATTTTCTTAAATATCAATGTCAAGGTATTTATCAAGAACTTCAAAATGCTAGTATCATTCCATTGCTGATATTTACAATGAACAATTTAATAGATTTATTTTGAGTGCATAAATCTAAATACTTCCTGATGTATATTTTACACAGAGGAAAATACTCATAAAATAAATAATGAATTCAGAAATGTGGCAAGAATATCCTAACCTAGCCAGAAGTCTTTTGTGCTATTTTCCAGGAAGATAATTTAAAGAAGCCAAAATAGTATCTGGCAAATGATAGCTGGCTGGCTGACTCATTGCTTTAACTTACTTTGGTAGTTGCTTCCTCTGTCTTGTATATGTTTGAAGGAGAAAATATACCTAGCAAATTTCTGTAATGTACATTGCACTCTACATGGAAAAAAAATGACATCTTCATGCAATGTCAAAGAATAAACGGTATCACACAGACGTTTTGTACAATTAGGGACAATTCTACCTAAGTGGAGGAAGGTAAGGGCAAAATACAATGTTCAGCAGGTCATCTCTCCATGAAGTGTTTAATACTGAGGCATTTCGGGTGTCCATGCTGTGCTTAAGCTGTCACCTACTCTCAAGCTTGCATGCTTATTTATTATAAACATTTAAAGCCAAGACCTTCACAAAAGGCCAAAATTAATAGTGAGTGCATTCACGCAAAGAAAATGAATTTGAATGAGATTTCTCTACTGGCAGATGGACTGCTGGTACAATTGTCTAAAAGGATATTTGTGCCTCTTTGTAAGTCATTTGGCTTTGACAAGGAAGAACAGAAAGGTTCCTGTAGTAGATGAGTGCATGTAACTAGCATTTTTACCAATTTAATTATCACTTCTTGAGTGCCTACTGTATCTTCAGGTCCATTCCTTGCAGTGCCCGTAGTCTAGCAGAAGATATATCTAAGCAAATACAGTAGAATGTGATGTAACATTTGAAAGAAAGGTATTTTGTTTCTCTTGGATACCTAAATCGTTTATGGTTGGCTCTGTTTGGTGGATGTGAGAAGATAGCAATAGTTAAAATAATCATTATCCTATTCAGTGTTAATTGAGTGCTTTAAGGACTGTCTTTGGGTTTGGTACTGAGAATACAGTGTTGATGGAACAATAGTGACAAGAACCATGAAGGGCCTGGGATCTTTATCCCCTTTGCAAGCTATCAAGCTCCAGGCTTTCCCTCAGCCTGAAAAAGGATCAGCAATTGACTTTACTGTCTTCTGCTGCTTGCCTTGCTCACAGAAGCAATGGTAGCACTACTGGAACTAACTACTGAATATTTAATATATTCTTTTAAATATATATATATTTAATATACTCTTTGTGTGTAGCTTTTCAGTTCTCCATCAACTATAGAGAATGGGAAAGGGGATGTTGCCAGAACCCCTGCAATGGACCCTGGTCTCCTGTGAGCCACGACAGCACAAGGCTAATTAGATAATAAAGATGGAAAGCAGACTTAGAGAAAAGGCTAGGGCTTGGGCTTGATCGGTGCTGCTCTAGACAGCAAAGGCAAAGGAACTCTGATTAGCATTAATTAGCTCAATAGCATTGCCACTATTTATTGGGTTCATGGGGAATAGCAGATGACTCAGAGGGTGTTGATAATCCTAAACTGATGAGGATCTTGTAATCAGAGGAAATATCACATAACTGGGAGTATGGTGGTAATCCTATGAGGATCTCATGCTGATGAGGATTTTAGGTTCATGAGGAGCTTATGTTTATTAGGACAGTAAAATGAGCAAAAATGTTCTTATAACGGATGGGATGAGTTAAGCTGATAATGTCCCTCCCAACATGAAACTTTTCTCTTTGTATTACTACTCGATTCTCAAAGAACCAGGATGTCTTCAGCTGATGTAATCTTGCCCTTGAGTGTCACAGCATCATGGGAGCATTGAGGTCTCAGCTGTGACCAGAGGCAAAATGGAATTATGTTTCAGCATATCATTGCTGACCTGTACGCAAGACTAGTCCTCATACAGCCCTAATCATAGTTTTAATTGTGAAATGATTTTTTCCCCCAAAATTATGAAGAATGGCTCCCAACAAGAAACTACTAAACTAAGAAACAGAACTTGATAGGACTAGGCTGTAGAATTAAGAGCTTCTCGGGGAACCAAGTACCAGTATTTGAATTCCCTTTTTGGGTTGCCCATCAACCGCAGGATTACAGTAGTGCAGTAGTGACATGAGAAAGACCTATTAGGAAGAGACTCAGCTACTTCTAAGAGGTAGGTTTTCTTGCCAAGAGAATATTCTTTTGATGAAGGACTTACTGCAATGTGCTCGATGAGGAACTAATATAAATACATTTGAGAATACTTCAGATGTCCTAGAATGTGATAATGCACTGCTGAGTTAAATAACATGTTCCCAATGAGTTGAATTTTAGACCTTGGCTTGACTCAGGATAGAATACCAGGAGGCATAACTTTCTCCTTTGACACAGCATCTGTGACTTTCAAGAGAAAAGAAATGTTAAAATTGTTTGATTGTTAAAATGCAAAACTAAAATCTATCAGCTACAATGCTATTCCTCAAATTTGCTCATTCTAGGATAAATTTCTAGAGTCATAGAAATCAGAATATCAGTTTTGATGGAAGGCATTTTTTTTTCCATAGCAACTGTGAAAGACAACATACAGGCAAGATACTTGAAAATTTGGAAGGTGTATCAAATATTCAGGGTGAAATAGCAGATATGTAATTGGGCAGACAGGGCATGTCCAGACAGCAGTGCCCAGATGTGGCCCTGTCCTACCTCCAAGCCCTCTACCCACCCCTGATCTAGTTCCTGACTGTTAAGGGCATGCAAAGGAAACTTTCTAACTTAGTTAGAATTTGCTTCATCCTAAAAATTTCTTTTTTCTCTTTTCCCTTGTGACTTGCATTTGGCTTCTGATTTCCTCTGACTTGTGTGACATGTCAGATTCTTGTGTGCTGAGATCTCTTTTGACTCTGAACTGATTACTCAATGTGACATGAAAAAAATGATATGCTCCCAATTTCTAAGGATTGCAGATTTTAAAGAGTCCTTTGTTCAGTAGAGAGGATAGGTTTGAAGATGTATTTGGAAGAGCTAAGCTTTTCTGCATAAGGACAGGAAATATAAAGACAGGGGAAGATCTGGGAAAGAGAGGGAGGAGCCTGCCTAGGTGGGGGAAGAGGAAATAAAGGAAGCCCCTGTGAAGTCTTCCCACACAGCACAAAGTGAACCCTTTTCCTTGTAACTTGTCAGCTCTTCAGAAGATATATCTGTTTCTCATCAGTCTCTTGTGAATTCAGAGCTATTTGTTTTCCAATTTCCCAGCAGAAGTTCCTTAAGGGAAGGAATACAGCCTACTCTGTTCTCCACCTTAACCCTAACCCGAAGGACAATGCCTGGAAGAGTGAACATCCAGAGAATGCTTGAACAAATAAATAACATACTTATTTTCAAATAAGTGACTATTTTCAATAAATTTATGATTGTATTGAACAGATACATGATTCTTCTCTTGTCAGACCACCTCAGGTAACATCTGTTTCTACAGTGCTTTTTTTTACTTTTTCTAATGATTAAAAAGTACAAAGTCATTCAGTATTTTAAAAATATAGAAAAAGTGTGAAGCAGGATACCATACACCATTTCATCTGCTTTAGGAAACCATTAGTTACTTTACACAGGTCTTTTTTGTCTTTGTTTATATTTTTATAGATCTGATGTCAACTATGACATCATTTCTACAATTGCCTGTAGCTGGTGCTGGTGTCTTAAGGCAAAGTGAATAGAACAAGCTCACAGAGCCACTGGCACAACAAAGGAAGAGCTGTTATGATGGAGTTATTGGAAATAACTTCACGATGATCCTATTCTCTTTCCAAATGGGCTTCATAAAGCTTAGGCTATACATGAGGTGTTGCTTTGCAAAGGAGTCTGGGAAATGTAATTTTCAATACAAATAATTCTTTCCTGTTTATTAACCTTGTGGTGCATTCATTTCCTTTAATCTGAACCAGTCTTCTTATAGCTGGTTGCCCAACTGACCCACTGACATTTCAAGTCTCAGTTCAAAATTTACCTTCAAAGAGACTTCATTTGTCAACTGATTCACACAGGCCTTGCTCTATTACTCTATTTCCCAGTTGATTTTCTTGGTATTATTTCTGAACATCTCGAATTACTTTTGTCTCTTGACTGTCTCTTCTACTAGATGGTAAGCCCTATGTGGGCAAGAAATGTGTTCCATGCAACTGTGGCCTCAGAACCTCAGAACCTAATCCTCTGCCAGGCTCTTACATATTTAATACATATTTGCAATGTGATTGATTCACTAAAAGTTGTATATTTAATTTCTTTTTAGTTTATCACCATAAGAACCACCAGGATGAGCATTTTTGTATAGCAACCTTTGTTTTATTTTTGATAATTTCCTTACGATTTGTTAAAAGGGGAGGAGTTATTGAATGGATAGGATGGACCTTCTTACATTTTGCATTTGCCAAACTGCTTCAGAAGAATACTATTACTGTTTGCTGCCGGCAGTTTCTGAGAGATTATCTTACCATTTTGTCATGGAGACTGATATTTTCATGCTTAAGTTTTTGCTAATTTTCCCACTAAACTTCATGGGTTGATTTCCCCTTATAAATATTTATCAAATTTTATTATGTTATGGATATTCACACTTGGTCATCCTTTTTTGAAATAAAATTTGCATTGTTATGTTCTATGCTAAAAGTTTTAAACACCTGTGTAGTAAAATCAATTCTTTACTATGTTATTTCTTTTATTCTTAAGAAAGTCTTTATCCAGAGAGCCAAGGAATACATTATTATTAATTCTTTGATGTTTTAAATATTTCAATTCTCTGAGCTACTTCATTTATCAAATTTATTTCAATAAATTATATATTAAAGGCTTAAAAATTATCTTCTTTTTTACATTTGAAGCTGGCTTATGTTAGTAGGGAATAGAAAACATTGGCTAGAGAATCAAACATAAATCAGACAAAAAAAGGATTATTTACCCTGCTTTGACCATTACACATTAATATACATGTACCAGATTACCTACCATCCTTAAATATTCATATAAAAATGATATTGATTAAAAATAAGATAAAATATAAAATTTTAAATTAAAAAATAAAGACAAAAGCTTTCATATCTTATCTTTTATATCTTACACATATATCTTTCATATCATATATTATAAGCAAATCTGAAAATCACATTCAAATACTGAACCTTCATTTAAGTTTATTAACAGCAAGGATTAAGATTATATCCATGTTCTAAAGAGAAAGATGCTATCAAACTTGCTTAGCACAAGTGATTGTTTCAATTTTTATTATTACACTGTCTATTATAAGTATTGTTGGATAATATTAGCATACTCTTAATGTTAATAATTATTGTGTCATACTAGCGCTATTGGATGGTTTGTACATGGACTTAATTGCAGGTTTAAAACTGACCCCACTGACTTGCTATAGGCAGGAAGAAATGGTGGAAATGTGATATTAGTGCTGCACAAGGCCCCTCAACCTCAGTGGTACCTGAGCAAACAGAAGTACACTCCTGTGGTTCCTTTAGAGTTTTTACCCATTAGCCCCTTGGATTAATCTCTTTGAAAAACATTCTTTTCAAGTTTCCTGTTAACTTCATGTCAGAATTCAAATTACCAATGTTTTTCAACTGTGACTGGTTACTATAATTATTTAACTTAATAATATGCCTACCTAGATAGATTATATGGTGACCTTGAAAGAACAGAGGCTACTAGAGAAAGAAACCTACTGATTTCTTAATTGTCCTCATTTATTGGCTTTATTTTGGAATAATCATTCTCTTCTACTTTATTTTGAAAAAAAATTCTTGGAGTACAATGGGAGATGATTTTATTTTGCAGAAAGTAAGCCTGCCTACTTAGGCATTGTAATTTAGAACTCTTAAAGGGATAGAATTGCACTGGAGTGAAAAACAATATGGCGCACTCCTTCCCCTAGACACCCTGCAGTGACACAAGCCAAGCTTCTATCCCTGTCCCCTGACTGGACCTCAGCAATTGCCTTTAACTAGCCCGATGACAAGTGTGAATATGACAAATGGGATGAGATGTCACTCCAGTGATTTTGCTAATTTACATGCAGAAGTGAAAGGATTTTGCAGATTTATTTAGTCCTTAGCCTGTGGACTTTGAAGTAATCAAAAAGGAAAGGGTACCAGGTGGGGCCGACCTAACCAGATGAGCTCTTTTAAGGAAGCCTACATCTTTCTTGAAGTGAGAGACTCAAAGCAGCAAAGACTCTTTCCCTCCTTTCCTGGCTTTGAGGAAGCCACCGGGATGGTAGTTCCATCCGGAACCCGTGGGAGATGGGTACAGCCATCCCCATCTAAGCGTCCCAGGGACAATGCAGCCACACCTGTACCCGGATGTCACCAGAGAACCCGGGCTAAGTTGTGCCCAGACTTCTGACCCCCAGACCTGGGAGACAGCAAGTCGACGTTATTTGAAGCATCTATGTGATGGTTCATTATGCTGCAAAAGGAAACGAAACCAAGCAGTCTCCTTGACGGCCTTAGCGGTGGGAGGGAGAATTCCTTCTCTCAAATATGCCAAAATATGTGATTACTTTCTCAGTCCGAGGAAGAATTTGGATAATGCCATTCTACTTTGAAATTACGTTCATGCCTGAGAAACTGGTATGATACTCTTTGAACTTTCTTTGTGGACTATTTTTATTAAGAAATTCTGATTAAAAAAAACCAAAGGAAATTTTCGTGAAATAACGCTCACTTCTGATTAAAAGTGATACGTATTTTTGAGAATTTTGCTTTTCTTTGTCATTCTCTTTCTCTTCTCATCTTGCCTATTCGTTTTTTTTTTTTTTTTCTTTTTTCTTTTTTTTTTGGTACCGGGGATCGAACGCTGGTCTTTGCGCTTGCGCAGCAGGCGACGAAACCAGAAACCACTGAGCTAAATCCCCAGCCATCTTGCCTATTCTTATGCCAGTCATTTCACTTCCAAGCCCAAGCAGGAACCCTGTCCCCAAGGTGCCATTGTGTTTGGTTGTCTGATCCGATCTTCCTTGTGTTACTTGTGCCTTGTCTTTGGGAAATTCTGAACTTTCTGCTTTCTCGCTTATTCCAGTTTGCCTTTCCCTTTTCATGCCCATTCCTCCTCTATCTCTGCTTCATCTCCATGCTACTCAGCATCCAAGAAATTTCCAACTTCTTTTTCTCCTTAATATTTACCTCCACTTAAAGATTTCCATCTTTGGTGTTTCAAGTTTCAGACTGAGAAATGAGAAAAGGTGTACAAATGGATTTGCAGCTTGGAGTGAACGTGAGGTTTTTCATCATCGTGGAATACAGAGGGCATAAACTCATACACACCTCCTCCAAGCTTGGGAGCGTGGGGCTGTTATTCATAGGCTGTGAGTGCATATGAGGCCCTTCCTAGGAGATGAGAGATCTTTTCTTTTGGATGCCATAGAATTGCAAGGAATCATCAGACTCCTTCTCTGGTGTGGACACTGCAGGGCACGTGGCTTCTCCTCTGTGATCATCTTCTTTTCAGCCACTATTACCCAGCCCCCATTTCTTTGCCATCTCCAAAGCTGGGATTCAGAGCCCAATATGGTGCATACTGTTATGAAAGTTGCTGGGTGTTTCATGTACCAGGACATAGCAGTGGTTTGGTGCCCTGCCCATTTGTGTGGCAGGAAATACTTTTGTTTTTGTGCTGGTGAATTCATTTTGTCTGGGGCTTCTTCCATAACTAAGAGCTTACATTCTTTCATTTGATAAGCATTTAGTGAATAATTATGATTTCCAGGGAGTGTGCAGAGGGATGTGAAGGTTTAAAGATGAAAAAGAGTTTGCATCAGAGTATATAGCAAATGCCTCCTGGATGTCATAAACATGAGTCACACTGCAAAAGTGACACTGATGAGTTGGGTGGGTACACAGCTACTGCAGCATAAGGTAGGTGTACCGGAAACTCACTAAATTAAAATGTGGGTATGGAGCTTAGGGATTCAGTAAGCCTCCCAGATGATTTTTAGGCACACAAAAGCTTAAGAATATCATTACCCAGTACCAAAATAATGATAGTGGTGATGATCATGAAAGGATAACATAAAATACCCAAACTTCCCCCAATGTTTTTATTATGTCTTTAAAACAAAGTTATACTTTTACAAAGAAGCCCTACACTCTAAAAATTATTTTCATAATCCAATTTTAGCATTTGGGCTGTAGCTAGCATTTCCCTGCTTTTATAATTCTCTTTTTGAGTTTCAAGATTTTAATATGGTCATTCAAAATTATACTTCAAATTAATGAAGAATCACTGACCCCATGAAATCAAGTTCTAAAATTGACCTACAAGTCATGAATTTCTGATAAAGATGTACTATTTATATCTGAAGTAATTAATTTGGACTAATGATGTTCTAGAATTAAATGATCTTGGAAAATATCTTACATGTAGTAAATACTTACAATCTCAAAGCACAACTTAGTGAATAATGTAAAATTAATTTTTTGACCATAAACTAGAAATGAAGTGCATTTATATAAATGTATATATACATATATAATATTAACTTTTCAATGTGTTTCATCATAGGAAGTTAATGCCTTAAATTGTAATACTTTCTGCATTTTTATTATAGTCATATCTTGGTTCTTGACTGCTTTGAAAGCTATCAAATTCAATTTTTGATTCATTTTTTACAAGAAAATTTTGTCCAAGCTAGAACTTGTTCGTGTTGATTGCATTGCATGATTCGCTGCCCTTTCCATGCAAACAATTTGTGTGGTACTTGTCAAGTGTGGAGCTACTCTGTACTTTGTACTGTGAGATTTAAAACATTTCTAATGTTCTGTATCTTAATGTGATAATATAAAAATCGGGACACATTCTGTAATTGAAGACAAAATCACCCATTCCTAAATGTTTCATCATAGGCATCCTCATTCTGTTTTTTTTTTTTAAGTGTATATAAGTTATGCAGAATAGTGGATTTTATTTTGTCTTAATTGTATGTGCCTGTAACATACTTTCATAATTCCTCTCTATTAACTTCTTTCCCCTTTTCTTCCCTTCCACCTTATCATTCTCTTCTCTAATGGCTTCCCTTCTGCTTTCATGTCATCACTCCTTTTGAAAGTTAAAATTTTTTTTTAAATATTATTTTATTGGTACATTTTAGGTATACAGTATAATGACATTCATCATTGGAAATTTGCACCTTTACATAATCTCTCTTGGTTTTTATTTTCCCCCTTCCCCTGCCCTTCCTTCAACCCCTCCATCCCTCCCTGCTTACAAAGACTTTGCTTCCATTTTTTCATTTTCTCATATTAATTCCATTCCCTTCTTTCCTTTCCCCTACCTCTCCCACTTCCCCTTCCCCTTTGCCCCTTTTCTTCCTATTTCACATTATCTATTATACCTTTTAATCCTTATTTACACTTTCAGTTTCTCACACTAGAGAAACTATTCAGTATTTACACATGTGTGTGCTATTTATTTCACTTAAGAGTATGGCCTCAATGTGCATCCATTTAGCTATACATGTCTCTAATTTCTCCTTTTCTATGGCTGAGTAGTACTCCATTTTATTTTAAAAAACCACATTTTCTTTATTCAGTCTCCAGTTGATGGGCATTTGGGCTGTTTCCAAGTTTTAGCCATTACAAATTGTGCTGCTATGAACATGGGTGCACATATATCACTGTGGTATGATTCTTTTAATTCTTTGGGGAAGATACCCAGCAGGGGAATAGCTGGGTCAAATGGGACTTCCAGTCCCAGTTCTTTGAGGTATCTCCATACTGATTTCCACAGTGGTTGCACCAGTCTGCACTCCCACCAGCAGTGGAGCAGTGTTCCTCTTTCCCCACAACCCCACCAGCATTTGTTATTGGTTGATTTCATGATAGCAGCCATTCTTTCTGGGGTGAGGTGGAATTTCAGTGTTGTTTTCATTTGCATCTCTCAAATGACCAGTGATGTTGACCATTTTTTCATATGTCTATTTGCTATTTCTACTTCTTTGTCTGAGAAATTTCTGTTCACTTCAGATGCCGGTTTTCAGATTGGGTCTTTGAATTTGGGAGGTCTGATTCTTTTAAATTCTTTATAGATTTTAGATAGTAGGCCTTTATCTGAGGAAGAGCAGGTAAAGATTTTTTCCCACATTGTGGGTTGTCTCTTCACACTGTTGGTGTTTTCTCTTGCTGTGCAGAAGCTTTTTAATAAGAAAAGTTTCCACTTGTTGATTATTTGTGTTAGTTCACGGGCAACTGAGGTTTTTTTCATAAAATCTTTTCCTACACTGATGTCTTCAAGAGTTCTACCTAACCTCTGTTCCAGCTGATTCAGTGTTTCTATTTTAATATTTAGATTTTGATTTCAGTTTAGTGCATGCTGAGAGATATAGGTCTAGTTTTAATCTTTGGCAAGTTGAAACCCAATTTTTCCAATACCATTTATTAAAGAGGCTATCTTTCCTCCAGCGAGGCTGTTTGGCTCCTTTATCAAAGATGAGATGGCTGAGTGTGTCTGGAGTTGTTTTTGCATCTTCTAATATGTTCCACTGGTCCTCAGGTCTGTTTCTTTGCCAGTACCATGCTGTTTTTATCACAGTAGCTTTGTAGTATAGTTGCAAGTTGGGAGTTGTAATACCCCCTTCCATGTCTTTGTTACCTAGAACTGCTTTTGCTATTCTGGGTCTCTTCTTGTTCCAAATGAATTTTTGGATTGTTTTCTCAAGGTCCATGAAGTATGCTCCTTAATAAGATACTGACAAATAGAATGCAGAAGATCATCAAGAAGATATACACCCTGACCAAGTGGGATTCATCTCAGGGATGCAGGGATGGTTCAACGTATGAAAATCAATCCATGTAATACACTATATCAATAGAGCCAAGGACATAAGCCATACGATTATCTCCATAGATGTAGAAAAAGCATTTGACAAAATCCAACATGCATTTATGATAAAAACCCTACAAAAATTGGAATAAATTGTCCCTACCTCAATCTGATAAAAGCCATCTATGAAAAACCAACAACCAACATCATACTAAAGGGTCAAAACCTGAAATCCTTCACACTAAAATCAGGAACAAGACAAGGATGTCCACTATCACCACTCTTGTTCAATATAGTTTTGGAAACATTACCCCTGGCAATCAGACAAGAAAATGAAATTGAAGGAATAAAGATAGGAAATGAAGAAGTCAAAGTGTCATTATTTGGAGATGACATGATACTCTATATAGAAGGCCCTAAGAACTCCACCAAAAGTCTTCCAGACTCAATAACCAAATTCAGTAGAGTAGCTGGATATAAGGCCAACATACAAAAATCAATAGCTTTCCTCTACATGAACAACAGACTCACTGAGAGAGAAATAGGGAAACAATTTCTTTCACTATAGCATCCAAAAAACTGAAATACCTAGGAATCAACCTAATGAAAGAAATCAAAGACCTCTTCTCTGAAAACTACAGTACTCTGAAAAGAGAGATTGAAGATGACATCAGAAAATGGAAAGACATCCCTCGCTCCTGGGTAGGAAGGATCAGTATAGTGAAAATGGCCATACTTCCAAAACTGCTATATAGATTCAATGCAATCCCAACTGAAAGTTAAAAATTTCCCTAGACTCTCTATATTGGAGAAAACGTTATATTTGACTTTCTATTTCTGGCTCATTTCACTTAACATAATGGTGGCCGGGTCCATCCATTTTCCTGGAACTTACACGATTTCAGTCTGAATAAGATTCCACTGTGTGTATATACCACATTTCCTTTATCCTTCATCTTTATGGAGATCCAGGCTGTTTTCCACAGCTTAGTTATTGTGAATTGTATGGCAATCAACATGATTATGCAGGTATCTATAGTACATGGAGGACATATGTTGATTGGTTTATAAAATCTCAATAATTAGGTAAACATTCATTGCTAGTTTGAAGATAGAAGGAAACTTGCATTTGAAGGTGCTCCAAATGTTAGAATCTGTTAAAAACTTGTTAAATTTCATCACTGAAATTGCTATGACTTAATAGCCTCTGGTGTATAAATATCTGTTTCGGAAAATAAAATTACTTTCAGAAGTGCATAAACTCATCCAGGTCACCAAGGTGTTATTTGATGAATCATATCTAGTTATTATATTTTTAGTTAGGAATCATTTTTAGAAGTTGTTTCCTACAGTTTCTCATTTTCCTTTTACTGTATTTGTGTCATGAGAGATATTAACAAGATAAATATTTATAAGTGATGATATATTAAAAATTCTACCTATAGATAATTGTATCTCCTAATATGAAATTTTCACTTTCTTCTTGTTCTTGTCGAAACTATCTTCATTCAACATCTGAATTTCAATTCCTTTGATATCTTTTGTATATGAAAGCCTAGGCTTGATTTGTTATTGGCCACGGAATAAGTTGCTTGAGAACCGGAAGACGGTTGGTGTGGTATGCGCACCCTCGCCTGTCTGAAGTTGGATGACTTCCACCCCTTCCATCCACCTTAGCTCCTGATGCCCCCGGTAATCTTCTTGGTGGTAAGAAGCACTTTCATATTGGCCACCAGAGGGCTCCCCTATTCCTTCCATCTATCCATAAAAATACAGCTAACATAAAGTTCACCATTGAATAAAAAGTATTATAGAAATTTATAGTATAGCTACTGATGGGGGAAACCTTCCCAGACCACTGTATTCTTGTCCAAAATACTTTGGACTAATCTGAGAAATGACTTTTATTAAAACAAAATGATTAAATTGTGCATTTTTTATCTTTGTGGAGGCCATGGGATAGATTTCTGATACCTAATATTTGGTGACTCTACATTTCAAATATTGATGTCATTATTTATGATTATTAATTATAAATGAATGATGTAAAATATAACTGATTCTAGGCTTGGGTGTATCGTTTTTTATCACAAGCTAGCTATATAGGGAGTCCTTAACACTATGAGTATTCTCATTAGCCCAGCTTTTAATATTACAGAAAAAATTATGGAAAAAGAGTAGGATTTCTCTACATTGGTATTGGTGATGAGAGGAATAATGTTGTAAACTAGAGAGAAATCAAAGACTTGCTTGTTTTGTGGGTCTTTCCTCTGCTTCCTGCTGAGTTGTGTTAGCTGAAATCCAGCTTAATCCTGGTTGAAAGGGAAGCTGCAAAAGTGTCTTAAAGCAGCAGGGGAATCTGCCACTTTTCTCTCTTATTGATGAAAATGTGCTCGACCTGGCCAACCCAGGTGCTGTCTGTAGTGTTTTTGCATGCAAGCACATTGCTGCCATGAGAGAGAGGGTAGGGATGGCAGGCAATGGAAATGTTATAATCCACAGCATCACAAATTTTGAAAATGAGCATCTTTAGGAACTCTTTGAATTCAGGGGAAAAAATTCCAATAAGTCACCAGATTGATCGTTTCTGAAATGTGCTTTAAATCATAATTCGTTTATCATTGTAAGTGAAGATGGTGTTTTATCCGTGTTACCTTTTCCAATTACTTTTCTACTGGAATATATTACTTATTATTTCTTCACTTAAATGTGCTTCAAAGAAAATAACAACATGGAGGGCCTGATTAACTCAATTATACACCCACACCTAGATGCTGTCTTTTTGACTCTAAGACTGAAATATTGTGTTACAGAACAAAATAAAGCAATCTGTTCTCCCTTTTATCCATTATGTTCTTCTGCTCTGAGAATTATTGATTGTGCTTTTCTTTAGAAAAAGAATAAAAAACAGATCTTATTTTGGTGTATCTTATATTTATTGAAACAGTTTTAAGCAATGTTTGGAATTCTGTTTTAATCTGTGTTTTTAAATTGTATTTCTCAGCACTGACTTTTTCTATTTTGAATCCTTATCTATCTTATTGCTTTCTTCTATGAGACAATAGTGATTAGAAAGCATTCCAGTTACACCAAAGCGTTTTGGTGTAGATTACCATTTTAAGTGAAATATGGATGTGAGATCGTCTATTTTGGTACTCAAATAGAATTCCTTTATTTGTAGCCACTTAGTAACAAATCTAGTCATCTTGTCCCCATGATTTACTGATATTTTGATTTGAAAATGTTCATCATATATTTGCTTTCCGTTTTTGCTCAGGGAAATTCACAGACTGCAACTGGTAACTAACTGCATTTTAAGAACATCCTTGAGCTCAAATGCAAAAACATACATGAGGAAAAGAAAAGATTAAGAGCAATTTTCATAGCGACAGGATCTTCTCATAGCCCATAAACTAACTGTGTTTTTTATTCTGGTCCTCAAAAAAAATCTTTGGGTTAAAAATCAAGGGAAATTTTCTGGGTCAGATAGATTTCATTTGGGAATGTATTTGCTGTCATACTATATTAATTTTATATTACTTAGGACTAAAATGAGGTGAAGATATTCTAATTAATATATTTAAACAACTTTATTCAAATTGATGTGGGATCCCAAGCTTCCTGAGTAATTGCTTGAATTCTGAAATTCAGGTTGTTTAGACACGGTGCCAATTGTATGTATTTACCCTTTAGAGAGAAAGTTTTTCCTATCTAGACTATGTGAAATTGAATTGGCATAAAATGAACTTTGGCTCCAAAGCTTCTCCTGACATTTATTTGCAAAGGTTTCTATGGCCAATATTCTTGCAGCTGAGATGACATTAAGCCTCTGTGGTCACTAGGGAGAAATGTGTTTTTTCTCCTCACTCATTCTGAGCCTGAGAAGGAAGGAATGACTTGAGGATGCACCAACCTTACCTTGCCTCCTTCTGCCCCTCGCAGTACTTGGTATTTACAAAAGACCAGAAAACTGAATTCCCTGCACTGAGGTAGTGGTAGGGAAAATCTGCATCACCAGCTCATAAATCCTGCCCAAACTACCTGTCCTGACAGCCACGCAGAGTATTCAGTGATCTTCCTTTCGTAAATTGTTGATGTATGTCACTTCCCCCCGAGATTCCAGAACCTCCTTAATAAAATGTAAAAGGTTCTAAGAATACTGGCATTCTGTCTTTCCTGCATATTACATTCATCTGGGGATGTGATTTAATACCTAATGCTCAGGGTACTTCTTAGGCCAACTACATGAGAATGACTGCTTGGAACCAGACACTAGTAGTTTTTTAAGCTCCCAGAGGATTCCAATATGGAGCCAAGTTTGAGAACCACTGTCTTCTAAGGCAGCACTGACAACTGATAGCATCATCCTACACTCTGACTCAGGTTGTGGGTGAGGAGCTCTCTGCACAGCCAGATGTTCAGGAAATACAGGCAGATTATGAGTCACACACTCCTGCTTCTGAAATTTATCCAGAATGATGGGGATTAGGATTTTCTTAACATTGCAGTGCCAATGGGTTGGCAGGGTAACACTTGTGGCTGTGACTGGAGAGGGCTCTATCCTAGATTACCACTCACTGTGAAAACTTCCCCAAATGAATGTGACACATCTGTCCTATGTGGGGGCCAGTGGCCCCATGGGTCCCTACAGTGCTGCCCCTCTACCCTTCCTGAAGACTTTTTCCATCAGTATGTCTGTTGTTTTACCCACACTGGGGAAAATGGCTGTGTTTGCTCTTCCCAGGAGACTTGGTGTGGCCTTGTCTGAAAGTGTTCAGTAATAAACCGACCTTTCAACTCAGATTCTTGGCTGGCTAAACCGATGTCCCTCTTCTTTTGTAGCTGAAAGCCTGTAAATTTGTTTTTAATTTATAGGGAGCCATGCAATGATTCCTGTAGTCTTGAAGTAATTTTTTCAGCATGAGTTGGTTTGATTAAACATTAACACTGAAAAGTGTGTTAATATAATTGTTCAACTCCAAATTGTTTTGCGGGATAAATCTAATTTGTCTCTATCTTGCTCAGGTACTTTTGTCATCTGTCTAAACACTATGAGTCATGTGTGACATTGTTTCAGCTGGTGCCTCCTCCAATGTGCTTGTATTCGTTCTATTACTGCTTTCTCACTTGTCATTTAGAACGTCTCCTTAATTATTGATCTGTATTAATTACTACATTTTCATGAATACTAAAGCCAATTCAAGGGACAGAAGAACAACTTATTGATTAGTGTCATCACTGAATATATCTTCTCAGTTTGCCTACCCTAAAGATCCTCCAAGGGTGTTTAACATTGATCTTAAAATAATGTGATTCATGGGCTGAGGATTTAGCTTAGTGGTGCCGCCACCTGCCTCACAAGCATGAGGTCCTGAGTTCGATCCCTGATACAAAAAAATATGTGATTCTACCTTACAAAGTCCAATTTAAATAATAATAATGGCCTTTGTGGTACTATTCTTATGATAACAATTTATATTAATTTTATGTCTATTATGTGTTAGATATCACATTAGAGGTAAGCATTGGTTATAAACATTGTCTTGTCTGATTCCATAATCTCATTGGGTGTTTACAATTTTTAAGCCCATTTTACAGATGAGGAAACCACTCACATCACTGGTCTCTGTTTGTGTAGCTAGTCATTCGCAGTTAAGACCTCCACTGTGCTCTTGAACATTATGTTGAAACATTGTCATTGAAAGCATTTCTTGATGCTTGAAACTGATTATTGTTAACACACCCACATGTGCACACATATAACACTCCTTTTCCTCACAGATGTTCAACTTAGAAAATAAAATTAGTGGTATGTACTAAAAATCACTCTGTTAGAATTCATAACAGACTAGAACAGTGGAAATGTGGAAATATTTTGGGAATAAGTTTTTTAAAGGCAGCATGAGAAGTGGTACTCAGACCTCCACAGAGATTTTTGATACCTGTGCTGTAGGGAGGTGATTGGGATCTAACCCAGAGCTGCTACTAGACCTTATGCAGTGATGGGAATGTTCTTATTTGTACTGTCCAATATGGTAACTTGTTGAGAACTTGAAGTTAAGATAAAATACTTGAAGTAAAGATAGAGGAATTGAATTTTTAATATTTAAAATCTTAATTAGCTTAAATTTACATAGCCATGCATGTCTAGTGGGTACTGGCTTGAATAGTACAGAGTGCAGGCAAAATTGCTCTCTCTCTCTCTTCTTTTTTTCTGAGTAAAGGGAATAAACTTAAACTTTGGAATCACACACATGAAAGTTATATTTCTAATAATAATCTAGGTACATCTTTGAGTTTATATTTCCTAAATGCAAATAGTAAATAATAATATCTACTTCTATAGTTATTTTATGATTAATGAAACAAGTATTAAGAGCTATTTATTATGGTTATTTTTAGGATGTATGAGAATCTATGCAAAGCATCTAGTGTCGTTCCTAATACTAATGATAACCTGTTTTTGTTGATTATGATTATGATGATGGCTATATTGGTGCTGATGATGTGTCTATTTAGCAATTGATATGAAAGGAGGGCTTCATTTCCATCTCAGGGTCCCATATGCTAAGTCTCTATTTACCCTCTGGTCTACTAATGTCTCTCATGCTGTCAATAAGGCCATGGCTGTACACAGTGGTTTGTGAGTGTGGAGCAGCTGAATATATGAACATGTGTGTATACTTTTTGAGGAAAAATGTAACTATTAAATTTGTCTTGCTAGTGATAAAATCAAAACCCACAGGGATTTGCTACAGATCACAGAAAAGTTGCACTCAAATTCTCATCTTTTTTTACTTCTGTTTCTGTACTGAAATCCTATCAAAATAATATGAAGACTCCAAGATTCGATGAATTCAACAATTTCAATAAATGTGTATGGAACTTTACTAAAGCATTACAATGTAAAATAAAACAATAATGTATAAGAATCAGCAGTTGGTAAGATCCAGATGCCAAATGACATGACTAAGTCTTCCCTTTTTAATCCACCATCAGCAGTGCTTCAAATATGGCAGCATTTATTTTATTTAACGTTATAATTGGAAAGTGTCAGTGCAAGCCAATGAAATGACTGGAACAGTAGCAAATGGTACAGGAAACCCAGTGTTCTTAGGGGATGAAAATTAAAGAGGTTACCTTTTAGACAGGAAGCATGAGGAGGCTTTAATCAACTTCCATCCTCCACTGTGGTCATGACTGCACCGAGATGGTGGCATCTGATCATGCCTGTACAGGATAAGAGCCTCTCTGGTCAGGACCTCCTGCTCACTCCATGGGGAATACCAACAGGATGTGAGACACCAGTCTCGGTCTCTGGAATCCAGGGATTTAGCAAATGGCTGGAAATGCAAGCAAGTGTAAGCTGAGAATCCATGTGCTTTTCTGAGATGCCAAAGGAAGAAGAGTGAAAGCAGAGGATTTCTGGGCACATTATAAATCCATGGGCCTGAAGTACTGGGAATACAGCATATTAGAGGCCAAGATATGCTTCCAGCTGAACACATTGGTGGCAAAGCCTGGAGAAGGAAGTAATAATGAGCAAGAACCAGATGATACTTTATCATCTTTCCATTTAGGTTCTGATGGTGCAATCCTTTTGTAGCTGATGCTACTTGTGAGGTAGGATTTTGACAGAAATAAAATAAAGGCTCATCAAGGATGATAAAAAGTAGCTAGAATGGGAAAATATGTAGTACATTTACAAACTTGGGTAGAGTCAGAAGAGGCGGAAGAAGTTTGACGATGTGTAGAGCTGTGTCTGGGGACACAGTTGAGGTAACATTGGCAAATTATTCTTCATCCACTCACTCTTTCATTCTTTCACTTTCATTAACTTCCAGGCATTGTGCTACAAGTGGAGGACGAGGAAGTGCATACAACTGATAAAAACATCAGCTCACTTGTAGCTTCTACTGTAAAGTGGGAAACAAGACAATAAACAAGGAAAGTGGTAAGGAATAAAGATGGTGATAAATACAGCAGAAAAATTTCACTGAGTTGCAAAGAGGACTAGGGAGTGTTGGGCTGAGGAGAGCAGCAATTTAAGTAGGGGGCAAACTTCGCGCATTTTATATTCTAGAAACCAAAGCAAGCCCTGGGGCTGTGCAGGGAGAGTGGTAGGAGAAGTCAGGGACCAATGAATCGGGACCAGAGGATATAATAGAATCTCATAGAAGCAAACCAAACAGATGGATGAGAGTGAATGCACTCCGCTTGGGGAAGCATCCGGAGGGCCATCTTCCTGATGTGACTCCATAAGAACAGGGAGGAGCGCCCTGTCCATTTCCCTGGCATATTACCCATATGTGATGAGCTCAAGGAAAATCACAATCAAACATTTGGCTCATTGGAGCTGTCCCTGTAGGCTAGTACCTTCATTTTTTCCCTTTGTGTTTTTCGCTTAAACAACAGAAACTCATATTCTCATCATTCCTGAGGTTGGAGTTCAAGCTCAGGGTGCTGTGAGGATTGGTCTCTGGTGAGGAGTCTCTCATTGTAGCTGGGCCCTCATCCTTTCTCTGTACAAGAAGAAAGCAAGAGCCCTCCCAAACTACAGCTTCACTTTCTGACCTCAGCTAACCTTCCTCACCTCCTTAAGGGCGTTTTCTCCGTATACAATCCTGTGGCGTGCATGGGCTGCCATATATGAATGTTGGGGGATTCCGTCCATAACAGTATAGGAACTAAAGCTGTAGTATAACAACTCTGTATATCTTATGCAAGTAAAGACCTCATAGACTAGTTAGAAAACACACCTGAAAAAGGAGGAGGAGGAGGGGGAGGGAGAGAAGGAAGAGGAGAAAGGGGCGAGGTGGAAAGGGAGGAGTGAGGAGAACTCCTACTATTCCATCCAATGTATGCAGGTACTTCCATTGCCCCAGCCCCAGAGATCAGAATTTCTGTGACTTCTGACATGTATCATGGAAGAATTTGAGTTCATCTGTGAGGACCCATTGCAGTCTTTTGAGAAGAAATAGACCTTGATGAGAACCACAGTTTAGGAAGGTAAACAGGGATGACTGCTTTGTGAGGGGTAGGACGATGGGACCAGCCAACGGAACACTCTAAGAGAAAGAGGATGAGGCACTTACAGCAGACATTAATAAAGGTTTGTTCAGTCAGCAGGTATTTCCTGAGTGTCTAGCACAGGCTGTGCTATCTACACAGTGTTCAGTTCCAGGAGCGAGTCAGGGCTCGGTGCACTCATGGTATTTGCATTAATGACAGTAATGAAAAGCCGGATTTGAGAAGCTTTAAACCCAGATGGAAGAAGACATGTTTCTTTTTTGTGACCCAAGGAGACAAGTGGCAAAGAGCAGGAGCAATGAGTAGTAACAGAAAAGCTTAGAGTAAGGAAGAGAGTGGTTGGTTACATAGCTGCAGGCAAAAAAGTGCTAAGGGAGTGGATGGGTATCTATCTAGATGTGCTTCCTTTTCTCATTCAAATGTTTCATCTCAGCTTATTCAGGGGTAGTTTTCTTTTGGTACAAATTAGAAATGCAAAGTAAATGCAAATGACAGGACTTTGTGAAGACTCTCGCTATGGCTACCTTTCTCAGGTCATACCTGTTCAATGAAGCAAAAATCATTGCTGGTCCTAGTTTCTTTCTCTTTTAAATAAATATTTGGCCCTAGGTCCAAGGTTTCTTAGGAAAATGGTTTTCTTGGTGGAAGTGTTTTAGTAACTGAAAGTGACCCCGGATTACTTATTCCTGAGAAGCAAAGGCCAGGCCTGGATGACAAAGTAGTCTTTTCACTCTTTCCTTGGCACAAGTCCTCTCCATGAGCGTCAACTCAGAGCCGGCTCAGACGATGTCCCGGAGTGTAGCTTGCCACCTACTGTGTTGCAGTGGAAAGTGCTTTTGCTAACTGAATGTCAAATTAGTGAAGTTTTACTCTCTCTCATACTGTGACAAAAATACCGCGTACCTTTATTGACAGTGAATTTTCTGCTCTGGAGTAATACTAACTCAAGACGGCTTGTTTTTCATGTCAGAAACCATAGACTCGTTATTGATGGAGATGACTTCCAAAATATGAAAAACGAACACTGCCTATTTGCTGTTCAATGTGTTGTTCATATGTAAAAGTGCTTATTTTATTTTTAATTTTTTTTTTTTGGTGCCAGGGTTCAAACTCATGACCTTGTGCTTGCAAGGCAGGCACAGTGCCACTGAGCTAAATCCCTGGCCCTAAGAGTGCTTACTTATTCTCTTGACAACACAAAGAACTTAAAATGGGCCCGTCAGACAGTTTCTAGAGGGTTTGTGACTGTCAAAAGAAAATAACAGCATGTGCTCCCAGTCTCTGTCCTACTAAGCCTCATTTCATCCAAGAATCAGTGTGTATCATTTCCAATGATTCAGGAGCAGCTGGTGGGAGGGACAGCCACTCCAAGCTGCCAGGAGCAACTGCTGCGAAGACCATGATGGCTCTTCTGTGATGGGCTTACTCACTGATCTGTGGGCCAATTGTGTTGTGATTAGGTGGAATGCGATGGTTGTGAGAACCATCATCTGCTTCCAAGTGAGTCTTCACTCCCTGGTCCAGTGTGGGCGAAAGGGAGAAGGCTTCAGAACCATTTTTTATAGCAGCTAAGTGTGATTAATCTATGCCTTTCTAATGAGATTAAAGGGGAAAAACAATTTTCTTTCCTTGTTTCTTTTCTTTCTTTTTTTTTTTTTTTTAACCAGCACTTCTCTACAATGCAAGTTAAATAATTTGTTCTGAAGATGTCGTAGAGAAGGGAACAATTGCTCCTTAGTTGGAAATTCTTCCCATTAAGAGCATACACTGTCTTTCAAAATATAAATGATATCATTGGCAATATGCCTCAGATTATATATAATTACCTCACATTGTTCTGTCATGATTTACCTTATAAAGAAAATGATTCAGTTCTTTTATTGGTGAGGGATAGAATGTAGAACTCAATGTGTTCTCACTGTTTTTGCAAGTATTCTTGAATAAAATACTTAAAATATGATGCCATGGCTAGATACTTAATGTAGGGACTGAAAAATAATGAATACACCTAATTTGAGGAAATCATATTAATGGTCATTAGGCCAACTGAGTTTTTTATAACTACTATCAGTGATCTAATTTTTCATTTGGGCAATCACTGGATTAACATTTGTTTTACCTGCTACAGTGTAAAGCATATGAGGAAGTTATGACAGATACTTGCGCCATCACTCTGGAGTGCCGGACACAACCTTAGCACATTGTTGAGATTCCACTGGAATATTGTGTTGAGTAACAAATGAATGAATTAACAAAATATCTGTAACTAGAGTTTCATGCGATTTATTTTTAAAATTGTCATCCCAACCTTTTGAACATGGACAACTGAAAAGTCTTTCTTCATAAGTGTGCTGTTCAGCAGATTTTAAGCAGCCTTATTTTTCTTTTATCAAGCTGAAATGTGTTCATACACAGACTTTACTGTTCAAAAATAAAACATTACCTTCTGCGCAGTAGAATGACCAACAACAAGGGGCAAATTTTCTTGTATTGCTTCTCATCATTCAAGCATTGTTCCCAATGCCAGGTTAATTATTAATTACAATTGCCTAAACTGTTTTAAGGAAGGATTTTGTTGTGAAAAATAGGGACACTATAAAAAAGGTCATCGGGGTCATCTTATCTGCTGCAATTAAAGTGAAATTAGCTCAAGCCTACATTTTTATAAGCTCCTTTAGTTACTTTTTCTGTCCCAAGGTTGCTCTGTAAAAACCGAGATTCCTTTTTCATTACTTAGAAAAAAACAGGTCTTTTTTTCTTATTGTTCTATTATTTCAGATGTAATCTGTCCCATTTAAAAAAATGTTAACTACAGTCTTCTGAAAAGTGTCACTCAGGAGGCAGAAATGGCTGTAATTGGTGGTATTTTAGGGTTACTACTTCTGTATCATTTATCAACTATTTATTTATTAAAACTATAGGCAATGTATGCACACATGAAAACATTCTAACTGTATAACATGAAAGTACTGTATTACAGATAAAGCTGAAGTCCTCTTTTAGCAATAAAATCTAATTTTATTTTCTTTCAAAGAATAACCTGATATTAATCTAATGTGTAATGTTCCAGGCATTATTCACTTAAATATATATGCATGTATATATGCAGTGTGCATATTTGTATATCATTCGTTTTGTGGTTTCTTTTGTTATATGTGCATATATTATTGGTTGATATGTATCTTTTGATGTATTATATATATACACACACACATATAATATGTATTTAATAGGCAATGATTGATATGCTGTGTTCTAGGCACTATTCTATGGATTAGATACAGTAATGAACCAAGGTCCTCCCCTCAACAAACTCACATTCTAGATTAGAAACCTAAAAAAAAAAATAAGAAAATTAGTAATTTCAGGAAGTGACAATGCTGTGGGAAATTTCTTGACATGATTTTGGCAAGACAAGTCACTTTTCTGGTTGACTGATCTGGACAGGTTTCTGTGAGACAATGCTGTTTTCCATTACTAATGCATTATGTAAATGAGCAGGCCACACTAAGGTCTAGGGAGGTAGTCCATGCAAAAAGAGAGCCACACTGGAGGTCCTGTGGTTGTTCATGTGTGGAGTGCTTGACAAATAGGGTGAAGACCAACAGGGTGGAGCTGGATTAAGGAATCCTAGAGCCAGACAGGGCTTGCATTCTGGGGTCATCTGGGTGGGCATTTGTTTCACAACTCAATGGTCTAAGGCTTGTGTTATGAGCTGATTTGCTTTGACTCTGTTATCGCCATTTCTGAGTAGAGAATGAAGCCTCTGAAGTGAGAGAAGAGAGTGAAAGACAATCTGAGGGACTGTCATAGTGACAATGACTGATAGTGGTAGAGAGGACCCTGACATCACAGAGATGCTGGGGAGTGGGCTGGGCATATTTTGAGTGTGTGTAACAGGACTTGGAGTATTGGATGGGGGGGTGAAAAGATGACTTGATTGGGTCCCATGGCATATTGTGATTTTAGCAATCTGTGATCTGTTGTTTCCTGATAACAGTAGTGTGACCCACATTCTTTATTTTATGTATGTATATGTATGCACAGTACTGAGAATTAGCCTGGGGATTTCACAGCCAGCTACATCCCTTGCTTTTTTAAAAAAAGTGTTAATTTGCCCAGGTAGGCTGGGCTCCAACTCAGGAGCTTCCTGCCGCAGCCTCCCAGAGTTGTGGGATTTCAAGCACGTGTCACCATGCCAGATGGTGATCTATATCCTTATTCATGTTTAAAACATGACTCCGTTATAAGGGTGAGTGTTTTTGTTGGATGCCAAGAAAAAGAATCCATCTCTATTTTGGAGTGTATTGCCAAACTACCCTTTGAAATATGCATCTGATTTATTAAATGACCAGCAATATTTATAAGTACCCATTCTCCCAAACTCTTACCCAGTCTTGAAACTGATTTTTTAAAAAAATCAGTGATCTTATGTTTAAAAATGTTATACAGCTGTTTTGACTTTTGTATTACCCAGTATTGATGAGGTATTTTTGACTATTCGTTGGTCATTTGAAATTCAGGAAATTTTCTGCGTTGCCTGCTATATATGTATTTTTGCCCATTTTGCACTCAAAATATTGACTTTTCTAACTTATGAGCTCTTACCTTGGGAAATGTATGAGATGGATAGATCACTTCACTTTTGTTCCCAGAATACAGTTAGAATCCTATTCTTTTCCTTTAATTTGAAATGATTCCTCTATCATACACTAATTTCAAATTTGTAAGAGTATGATTTTTCTGGGCTCTCTTGTATTCATTGACCTACTTGTTATGCTTTGACCAGTATTTACAGTTTTTATTTATACAGTTTCACAATATATCTTGACGTATGGCACATCAAGACTGTTGTCTCTGTATTTTTCCAAATCAGTGCTAATAAAAAATTTTACCTTTTTTATAGGTATGGATTTATGCATTTGTACATATTATTTCTGGTATGCTTCCTTATTTATGTTCTTTAAAAAATGTCATCTGAGTTTTGATTGCTTCACACCAAGAGGTCTCTTTGACTCTTATCTTTTAGATTGTTCTTCTTCCAAATATACAAGAATTTTATTTGAAACTAACAACAAGCCTTCTGGAGCCAAAGCAAGTTTGGCACTAGCTTTGTTTTAAAACCTGGAAAATCAGCATTAGTGATAGATATATAGATATCGATATAGATATAGAGATAATTTAATTTGGAGTACCTGAATAACAGAGGTTATTAACAGTACCACTGGAGTTGGTTCTTCCTGAAGGATTCAGAATCTGCTGTGGAAAGATAAAAAGTGCTGTAGAAAAACTGGACCAAGAGGGCAGCTATGTGAAATGTCACCTATGGCATTCGACATACGCTTAGCACATTGCGGGAGATCAAATCAAACAGTGTTCCACAAGGGAAAAAGTCAGTTGCCAATGTCATAACTAGCTTTCTCTGAGCAAGTTCCCCAGTCAGCATTGTTGTATGAAGTTCGTGTGCTTCAAATAGAGCTCACTGGGAACAATAATCTGAGTTTTCATTACATGTTCAACACCATTTTTCAGTCATCTCTTACTTGGGATGAGCTTGCCTTGTGCTTTCTTTCCTTGGGAGTTCTATACACATTGCTTTGTGTTGTCTAACACTGACTGTTGCCATTAAGTTGAAGATCTCCCTGATTTTTTTTTCCCCTATAAATGACTTGAATTTTTTTCTATAAATGTGCAAAGATTCCTGCTTATATTTTCTTCTAATAACTTGTTAAGGATGTATCTTAAAGGTCGATAATGTTTGCCTCAAACATTATGTATTGCTTTTACACAAACACAGAGCATAGTCTTTCCAAAATATTATTTCCAAAGATTTCTTGAGTTACATCTCAAGTGTTTTTGTTCTGATGTTGTAGCTTTCTTGTTTATTTTCTTCAAGTGTCCTCACAATTTCCCTTTGATTATTTTTCTCTTTTTAAAAGTTTCATTTTATTATATTTTGTTTCACTTATTTTCAACCACCTTTTTCTCCCTGTGAATTTTAAAAGTTTTTATAAAATTTTGAAATAGATTTCAAGAAAAGCATACAAAAATTTATTTAACACCCAATTTAACAATTGTTAGTATTTTCCTATAAATTCTTGTATGTTTGTCTTCTATCATTATATATTTATCACCTATCTGTATATTTTTTAGAATTATTTGGTAATTTGCAGTCACTCTAACTCCAAATACTTCATCATTCATCTTGCATTTAATAAAATAAGGACATTGTCTTACATCAGCACAATACCACAACCACAGCTAAGAAAAATAATGCATCTTCCTAATACCATATAATATCCAATTTAAAGTACAGTTATGCCATTTATCTGCAAATATTTTAAAATCTAGTTCTTTTTTTGCACGTTGGTCAACCAAGAATTATATACTCCACTTAGTTTTCTTTTTAATCTTTTTTTTTAAATAAAAACTTTCAGATAAAATTATAACTTGATGAATTGTGCTCATGTAAAGTATACTTTGGTGGGGCTGGGGATTTAGCTCAGTGGTGCTACTGCCAGCCTCACAAACACCAAGTCCCGAGTTCGATCCCCGATACCAAAAAAAAAGTATACTTTGGTGGATTTTGCTAAACGTGTACAAACGGTGCCATAATCACAATCGGGGCTTTACCTCCATGTAGTTTGTTCATGTTGCTTGGCGATAATTCGCCAACAGCTCTCAGGCAACCACTGAACTACTTCCTGTCACTAAAGAGTTAATTTGCATTTTCTAGAATTGACATTAAGGGAATCACATAACATTTTGTATTCAATTTCTTTGGCTCTGCAGATTTGTTAGATTCATCCATGTTTCTTCCTGTAACAATGCATGTATACATGGATCACTACAGTATTTGGCTGTCCATTCAATGTTATTGATCACTTGCATTATTTCCAGTTAGTGCTATCATGAATAAAACCATGATACACAGTGGATTAATTACCATTATTGTCTTATTATTTTGTTATAAATTTCATTTTATGTTTTCATAGAAGAATAATGCTTTTTATATTTTCTTCATTAGTATCTTCTGGTATTAAATAAATTGCCGAACAGCTTTACCTAACCACCAAAATGTATGAGAGTCCCAGTTACTCTCTATCTTTTTCAATACTTGGCTTTATCAAGATAATGCCTTAAGAAAGATGAAAAAGAGAAAAAAATAGATAATGAGAAAGAAATGCAGAAAGAAATAAAAAAGAACTTGAGATAAAATGCTAGATACTTGAAGATGGGCAAAGAAGTCCTGAAATGTGGATAATAGACATCTCTAAGTAGAAAATAAACAAGGGCTGGAATAGATACTAAAAGCTATAATTCAAGGAGAAATTTCTGCAGTAATTAAAAAAAAAACAAGATTATATATTGAAAGAACATACCAAGTTTCTCTAAATATTGACCAGAATCAGTAAGACCAAGCTATGTTCTAATAAAACTCCTGAAATACAAATACAAAGAAAAGTATCTAAGAAAAACAGTGTCTGACATATGAAAAAGAAAGCAATGTTATTATCAGAAATTTTTGGCAGCAATATTTTATTTCTGAAGTAAAGAAAGTAACAGTTAAGATAATCAAGGAAAGAATTTCTGAGCTAACAATTTTATATCCAATAAAAATGACTTTCCAATGTAAAAGGAACAAACTGTTATAGACAAACAAAAACTCAGAGAATTCTTGAATAATCTACTAAAAATGAGCTTCAGACAACCAAAATGACTAGAGAGAAATTATAGGTGAGGGGAATTAATTACAAGTGGAGCAATAAAATATAATGACTTATGTTGAAAAGCATTATTGTTGTATGAAGAATCCACCAGAACAAGTCAGGATAGAACTATGACTAAGTGAGAGAAAAGGCATGACAGGTAATTATTATATATTTACTTATAAATAATACATTGCTAGAGACTCAAATAGAATTTGTATTTATACTTTTAGATTATTATATGATGATGACCAATGTCTCATACTTGAGAATGATTATTTAATATTCGTAATTGGCTTCTAGTTTATGTGCCAAAAATAGTGGGATTCATTGTACCATGGCGACTTAGACAAGTCTTCTTGGATAGGTTCTCCCCTACAAATGCCCCTGCCACTATCTCCTCGTTTGCTGGCCCTTCTCTTTTGATGGAGGACCTCAAAAACTAAGATTGAAAATAAAAGTCATTTATGCTGCTCTATACTCCCTACGTATTTTTTTCTCATGCTAGAGATTAGTATTATTTTTTCTTTTCATCTTGATATTTTAATGTTTATTTAAAATTGCATGAGTATGTCTGGTGATTTCTACACATGCTTCTAGTTTACAAAAACTTAACACAAGGATGGAATGCAGTTTTGTTTCTAAATTTCTTCTAGTTCGTAAGTCAGTGTATGTGATGAGCTAACATTGCTGGAAATTCTTGGGGAATTTAGGTCTGTGGGCATACTGACAAGATTTTGATTCATTAGATGGTTAATGACCTAAAACACATTTTGGGCATATGTTGTATGTGAGTAGTAATAGTTTGAGGAACACTTTTTGGACTGATTATCAACACTAACTTTTTGGAGAGTAAGGCACATATTTACATGATGTCTGGCTGTGCCTGGGCTAATCTTAAAAAAAGATGAGAAAAATCAAGTCACATATTTTAAAATATCCTGGAAAATTCTTTTATTTCTTCTTGTTCTTTTATAGTGAAACTGCTGGAGGAGTTGTAATAAATTCTAGAAAAAAAGATTCTGGAGGAATCTTTAGATTTTTCAAAATCTTTAGGGATATATGGGAGTAGCCTTTAAAACATAGCCAAGTTCATTAAACCCAACTGAAATGTGCAGAGTGTGTATTTATTTAGTTTCCATCAGAGATCTGCAATATTACTTCATGTAATTAAAAAGTGACTTTAAAAGTTACTAAAAAGGAAAAAAAAATAAACAATGGCTTTAGGATACATTTCAGTGCTATGAGGCTTCTATTCCTCCTCTGGGGGACTAAAATTACCTTCTTGTAACTTAAAGTTTTGGTGTAAGCTTTGGATCATCATTAATATTCATTCACTTACTCAGTTGTTAAATATTTATTGAGGTTCTCCTACTTTGTGTGAGTTAGATACCGGGCTGTTGCTGCACTCTGGAAGAGATAAGATAAAAACTAGCAATTAACAATATCATGAGAAGTCATGGGTAGTGAGCAGGTCTGTTTTTGGAAAATTGTTAGAGTGACGTGTGCACTGAAAAGTAGAATGCCTGAGTGTCTGGAATAGGTCACAGCCATTCGGTTTGTAGTCGTGTTGAGAATCTACTTTCTCTATTAAGCAACAGGTATTTTATTAGTGAGGTTTTTGTTTTTCTCTCTGAAAGGTTTCTTACTACTTCATTTGCTCTTCAATACTGAAGTCAAATAACATACCTCTGTTTAAAGAACTAAATTTCCAAGTTACTCCCTAGAAATATGATTTCAAAGGATGTTCGTTTTTTAATGGTACACCACAGAGTGCATTTTTAAAAAACAAAAAGTAAATATGCACATGAAGTCATTTGTAGTAAATCTTTACTTCTCTAAGGAGCTATTTGCTATTTTAAGAACATAGAGTGACTATTCAGTACATTATCTGACATGTGGTGTGATTATTCAATGCAAATTAAAAATCATCAAGTTCACAGTTGTTCTGCTTTACAGATGCTTAAATCTTAGAAGACTCCAAATGTATGATAATGTATATTTTTGGAACTTAATATTCAGTATTTAGATGATAATAACATATTGATATTTTTTTCTAACGTGTAAACTCCATACATTGTACTCGGCATGCCTGCTGCAGATTTTCTAAGTAGTGCTTTTGCCTGTAAAGACCTCTTCATTCCCTGATACTCAAGATGAAAGAGCGGAAAGGAGAACAATTGAACAAATGAAATTCTTTTCTGAACATAAAATTTGTTACGTAAGGGTTTAAAGGATGCAGAACAACTTTAAACTGTTACTTTGCAAAACGTTTTGTTTTCTTTTTTTTTGCACTTTATTAAATTCTTTTATTGGTACATTGTAGGTATACAACACAATTACATTTCTCATTGGGAAAAGATTCCCCACAATCTTTTTTTTTTTTTTTTGGTACCGGGGATCGAACTCGGGACCTTGCACTTGTGAGGCAGGCGCCGGAACCACTTGAGCTAAACCCCCAGCCCTAAATGATTCTTGACTTTGATTTTTTTTTTTTTTTTTGGTACCGGGGATCAAACTCGGATCCTTGCGCTTGCGCAGCAGGCAGCGAAAGCACTGAGCTAAACCCCCAGCCCTGTTTTGTTTTCTATAATGCTGTTTTGATAAAGTGAAAAGATTGACAACAATAATGAATCTAAATAATAGCATTTTATTTTCATAAGGATGATTATAACTATCAGTGGAAATCTACAAGCACTAGGTCCTATCTCTTTTTTGTTGTTGTTGTTAAATTCTTTTATTGGTACATTGTAGGTATACAACACAATTACATTTCTCATTGGGAATTGTACCTTTACATAATGCATCTTGGTTCTTATTTTTTCCCCATTCCTAGCCCTCCCTTCACCCCCTCCACCCTTCCCTATTTACAAAGACTCTATTTCCATTTTTTCCATTTCTCATCATTTTTCCTTTCCCTTGTTTCCTTTCCCCTGCCCCTCCCACTACTCCTACCCCTTTGGACCTTTTCTTCCTATTTTACATTATTGATTATTCATTCTAATCATTGGTACATTTTAGGTATACAATATAATGACATTCATCATTGGAAATTTGCACCTTTACATATTCTCTCTTGGTTCTTATTTTTCACCCTTGCCCAGCCCTCCCTTCAACCCCTCCATTCCTCCCTATTTACAAAGATTTTGTTCCTATTTTTCCATTTTCTCATATTAATTTCATTCCCTTCTGTCCTTTCCCCTAGCCCTCCCACTTCCTTCCCCTTTGCTGCCTTACTTCCTATTTCACATTACCTATTATACATTTTAGTGCTTATTTACACTTTCAGTTTCTCACACCAGAGAAACTATTTGATATTTATACATGTGTGTCCTATTTATTTCACTTAAGAGTATTGCCTCAATGTGCATCCACTTAACTATAAATGTCTCTAATTTCTCATTTTTTATGCCTGAGTAGTACTCCATTTTATAAAAAAACCCCACATCTTCTCTATCCAGTCTCCAGTTGATGGGCATTTGGGCTGTTTCCAAGTTTTAGCTATCACAAACTGTGCTGCTATGAACATGGGCGCACATATATGACTGTGGTATGATTCTTTTAATTCTTTGGGGAAGATCCCCAGCAGTGGAATAGCAGGGTCAAATGGGACTTCCAGTCCTAGTTCTTTGAGGTATCTCCATACTGATTTCCACAGTGCTTGCACCAGTCTACACTCCCACCAGCAGTGGTTCCTCTTTCCCCACAGCCCTGCCAGCATTTGTTATTGGTTGATTTCATGATAGCAGCCGTTCTTTCTGGAATGAGGTGGAATCTTAGCATTGTTTTCATTTGCATCTCTCAGATGACCAGTGATGTTGAACATTTTTTCATGTATTTATTTGCTATTTCTACTTCTTTGTGTGAGAAATGTCGGTTCATTTCAGATGCCCATTTCTGGATTGGGTCTTTAAATTTGGGAGGTCTGATCTTTTTAAATTCTTTATAGATTCGAGATGGTAGACCTTTGTCTGAGGAAGAGCAGGTGAAGATTTTTTCCCACATTGTGGGTTGTCTCTTCATACTGCTGGTGGTTTCTCTTGCTGTGCAGAAGCTTTTTAATAAGAAGAGATCCCACTTGTTGATAGTTTGTGCTAGTTCACGGGCAACTGAGGTTTTGTTCATAAAATCTTTTCCTACACTAATGTCTTCAAGAGTTCTACCTAACCTCTGTTCCAACTGGTTCAGAGTTTCTATTTTAATATTTAGATCTTTAATCCATTTTGATTTTAGTTCAGTGCATGGTGAGAGATATAGGTCTAGTTTTAATCTTTGGCAAGTTGAAGCCCAATTTTTCCAGCACCATTTATTAAAGAGGCTATCTTTCCTCCAGTGAGGGTGTTTGGCTCCTTTATCGAAGATGAGATGGCTGAGTGTGTCTGGCGTTGTTTCTGTATCTTCTAATCTGTTCCACTGGTCCTCAGGTCTGTTTCTTTGCCAGTACCATGCTGTTTTTATCACTGTAGCTTTGTAGTATAGTTGCAGGTTGGGGATTGTGATACCCCCTGCCATGTCTCTGTTACCTAGAATTGCTTTTGCTATTCTGGCTCTCTTCTTGTCCCAAATGAATTTTTGGATTGTTTTCTCAAGTCCCATGAAGTATGCTGCTGGGATCTCAATTGGAATTGCATTAAATCTATATAGCAGTTTTGGAAGTATGGCCATTTTCCCTATATTAATCCTTCCTACCCAGGAGCAGGGGTTGTCTGTCCATTTTCTTATATCGTCTTCAATCTCTCTTTTCAGAGTGCTATAGTTTTCAGAGAAGAGGTCTTTGATTTCTTTCATTAGGTTGATTCCTAGGTATTTCAGTTTTTTTGGATGCTATTGTGAAAGGAATTATGTGCCTTATTTCCTCTCTCAGTGAGCCTGTCATTTGTGTAGAGGAAAGCTATTGATTTTTGTCTGTTGACCTTGAAACTAGTTACTTGACTGAATTTGGTTATTAAGTCTAGAAGATTTTTGGTGGAGTTCTTGGGATCTTCTATATAGAATATCATTTCATCTGCAAATAATGACAATTTGACTTCTTCATTTCCTATCTTTATTCCTTTTATTTCTTTCTCTTGTCGAATTGCTGTGGCTAATGTTTTCAGAACTATATTGAACAGGAGTGGTGATAGTGGACATCCTTGTCTTGTTCCTGATTTTAGTGTGAAGGATTTCAGTGTTTGACCATTTAGTATGATATTGGCTGTTGGTGTTTCATAGATGGCTTCTATCAGTTTGAGGTAGAGACCATCTATTCCAACTTTTTGTAGGGTTTTTATCATAAATGCATGTTGGATTTTGTCAAATGCTTTTTCTGCGTCTATGGAAATAATCATATGGTTTTTGTCCTTGGCATTATTGGTATAGTGTATTACATTGATTGATTTGTGTATATTGAACCATCCCTGCATCCCTGGGATGAATCCCACTTGATCAGGGTGTATGATCTTCTTGATGATCTTCTGCATTCTGTTTGCCAATATCTTATTAAGAATTTTTGCATCTATGTTCATTAGTGAGATTGGCCTATAGTTCTCCTTTTCGGTTGGGTCTTTCTCTGCTTTGGGGATCAAGGTGATGCTTGCTTCCAGGAATGAATTTGGGAGTATTGCTTCCCTTTCAATTTCATTGAAGAGTTTAAACAGTAGTGGCAGCAGTTCCTCTCTAAATGTCTTGTAGAATTCAGCAGTGAAGCCATCAGGGCCCAGGCTTTTCTTAGTTGATGAGTTTTTAATTATGTTTTCAATTTCAGTGGTTGATATTGGATTGTTCAGAATTTTTAGGTCTTCATTCAACTTTTTAATTCATATGTATCTAGGAATCTGTCCATTTCTTCTGTGTTGTCCATCTTATTGGCCTATAGGTTCTTGAAGTAGGTATTGATGATCCTCTGGGTTTCTGCTGGGTCTGTTGTAGTTTCACCTCTTTCCTTCCTAATTGCATGGATTTAGGCCTTTTCTTTCCTTTTTCTGATAAGGTTGGCTAAGGGTTTGTCAATTTTGTTGATTCTTTTGAAGAACCAACTCCTGGCTTCATTGATTTTTTGTATCATTCTCTTAGTCTCCATTGCATTGATTTCTGCTCTGATCTTTATAATTTCCTCCCTTGTATGAGCTCTGGGGTTGTCCTGCTCTTCTTTTTCTAGAAGCTTGAGGTTCAGCATGAGGTTGTTTAATTGGGCTTGTTCTCTTTTCCTAATATGCATATTCACTGCTATGAATTTCCCTCGTAAGACTGCTTTCATTGTGTCCCATAGATTCCGATATGTTGTATTGTCATTGTCATTTAATTGAAGGAACTGTCTGATTTCTTCTTTTATTTTCTCTGTGACCCACTGGTTATTCAGAAATGTGTTGTTCAATTTCCTTGTGTTTATGCAATGTTTCCAGTTTCTTTTGCTATGGATCTCCAATTTCATCGCACTATGGTCTGATAATATACAGGGGATAACTTCAATTCCTTTGCACTTACTTAAACATGTTCTATGTGTGAGTATGTGGTCTATTTTGGAGAATGACCCATGTGCAGCTGAGAAGAATGTGTATCCTGATTTTGTGGGGTGGAAGACTCTGTAAACATCTGTTAAGTTCATTTGTTCAAGAGTTCGATTGAGTTCTAATATTTCTTTACTTATTTTTTGTCTAGTTGATCTATCTGTTTGTGACAGTGGGGTGCTGAGGTCCCCCACTACAATTGTATTAGTACATATATGACGTTTCATGTCTGTTAGTATTTGTTTTATATAGTTGGGCACCCTAGTGTTTGGTGCATAGATATTTATGATTGTCATCTCTTCCTCTTGGATTGTTCCCTTTATAAGGATGTAGTGTCCTTCTTTGTCTCTCTTAATCAGTGTTGGTTTGAAATCTACTTGATCTGCAAAGAGGATAGCTACTCCTGCTTTTTTTCAGGTTCCCATTGCATGGAGTATTGTTTTCCACCCTTTAACTTTCAGTCTATGAGTTTCCTTTTGAATGAAGTGTGTTTCTTGTATGCAGCATATTGTTGGATTTTGCTTCTTGACCCATTCTTCCAGTCTATTTCTTTAGATTGGTGAATTGAGACCATTAACATTGATGGTTATAACTAAAATGTATTGACTTGTCATTGCCATGACTTTTTCTTTTTGTTGGGTTCTCCCCCTTTACATTTAATTTCTTGTCATGCCAGATGGGTTCATTCTGCTTTCCTTCCTGGGGTTGTGATCCTCAATGTCTGTTCCTAGGATATTGTGCAAAATTCTTTGGAGTGCTGGTTTGGTATTCATGAAGTTCCTAAGGTGCTCTTTGTCATGGAAGTATCTTATTTCTCCATCAATTTTGAAAGATAGTTTTGCAGGGTACATCAATCTGGGTTGGAGGCTGTTTTCCTTTAGGGCTTGGAATGTGTCACTCCAAGCTCTTCTTGCCCTGATGGTTTGTGTTGAGAAGTCTGCTGTGATTCTGATGGGCTTTCCTTTGTATGTGATTTGTTTCTTTTCTCTTGACTGCTTGTAGAACTTTGTTCTTCTGTTGAGTTTCTGGAATCTTAACAATTATATGCCTATATGTAGATTTTTTTTGATCAAGGCTATTTGGAGTCCTATATGCCTCACTTATCTGTATGTCAAGCTCTTTTCCCCTGCTTGGGAAGTTTTCTGTCATTATTTCTGTGAAGAGTTTTTTTATGTCATCTGCACTCTCTCCTGTTTCTTCATTGAGCCCAATCAGTCTTATGTTATTCTTCTTTGCATCATCTAGCAGCTGCTGGATTGATTTCTCATGTTTCCTTATAATTTTGAAGCAATTTTTCTTTTCCTGGTCATTCATTGCAATCTTATCTTCTATATCTGAAATTCTGTCCTCACTTTGGCTCACTCTGCTGTGTAGACTTTCAGCGGAGTTTTTCATCTCCTGGAAATCTATTTGCATCTGTCTAATGGATTCTATTTGTTTCCTATGTTGGGATTCCATCATGTTCCTCAACTCCTCTCTAGATTTATTAATCATGTCTTGCACTAGGAGCACAATTTCTCCTGTTATCTGAGAAATTATTTCTGATTTCATTTTTTCCAGATCCCCTTTTGTTGCCAGTTCAGTGGGTCCAGGTGGTTGAGTATCAGAGTGTTCCATCTCATTTCCCTTTGGGGTTGCAGTAGGTGATCTGGAAGTCTGGTTTTAAGACTTATGTACGTGTTTTCTCATTTCGACTGGGGGGTGGTGCTGTTGTCACCTGCACGGATTACCTCCTCTGAGCTGGGAGAGGTGGGACAGGGGCTGGGAGCAGCGGTAGGGATGGTGGCCCAAAAGCCCTTTCCTCTGGGCTGGGAGCAGTGGGAGGGATGGTGGCCAGGAAGCCCCTTCCTCTGGACCAGGAGCAGTGGGATGGCAGCTCAGAAGCCCCTACCTCTGGGCCAGGAGCGGCAGGACTCAGTACTGTGGTCTGGTGGTCCAGTGTCCTCTGTGTCTTTGTAGTGTGGAACCAGGTGGCTATACAGAGGCGGTCCTATCTCTTAACATTGTGTTGACTTTTATTGAACAGTTATTCTGAGACATGTAATTAAACTGACCAAGGATTATTTAGAATAGAAAATAAAAAATGTCCTGTTGAAAGCAAAATTAACAATGCACAATTAGGAATCATTTTCCAATATCTAGGTGTTAAAAGCAGCAGTCAGCTGAGCTTAGCCAAGGCTAACAACCGTTATCATAGGACACATATGCAAGGATACCTCTGAAATTTGACTAACACTTTATTTTATTTATTTATTTATTTATTCATTGGTACCGGGGATCAAACTTGGGACCTTGCACTTGCAAGGCAGGTGGCAGAACCAGTGAGCTAAATCCCTGGCTGACTAACACTTTAATGATATTAATTTCAGCACTAGAAGTTCTCATGGCCAAGTTTCAAAATCTTGATTTTGTAATGAAGAAACAATTTGCTTTCATTCTCATCTGGTTGTTTTTGTGGTGACCCCAAAAGGGACTCTGACCTTTACCTTGGGTCCATGACAACGCCACACCCATGCCTGTCAGTACAGGTTATTGCTAACAGGCCTCAGGCTTCTGAAGCCTTCCTTTCACTCCGAAAGAGAATGATTCAGGTGGCCCCATACCTCCTTTACAATCCTAGGAATTGGCACACTTTCCCAAAATAAAGTGCCAGGCAGTGTTTGTAAAAGATGCTTTCTATTTTTAGGAACAGACTTAAAATTGTTGCATGATCTCTTATGTTTTCCATGAAGGAACTTGGTGTTTTACCCAACAGAGAAACATAATCCTTAAAGTCTGGGTTCTTCCCTATATTTGATGTTTAATAAATGTTAAGTGTAATCATTAGAGCCTTTTGGTTAGAAGTTAAAATTATACCCTAGCACTACATTTTTCATATCGGTAACATTTTGAAATGGATTTGGTAAGATATTAAAATTGGGCATAACAGAGGCAATACTTCTGACAAGAGAGCAGATTTTGGAGTAGATATTTGGACATTTGGCTCCAAAACTGAAGTCCAATAAGGGAGTTTATTTCAACATCTTGCTTAAGGCTAAAATCAGTACATTCTTAATATGATTCATAAAATATTTTTTCTAGTAAAAAAGAATATATTTAACTGCTATTTTAGAGAACTTGAAGCAAAAGAAGTTTAGATTCCATTAGTAGTCTTAAAGATTAATGAAGTAAAAAAGTGTTGGATGTTCAAATACTTGGTTATTTTCTCAGTTTAAAAATGAGAGGCCATAAAGTCAATGGAATAATCAGAGACAGGACAGTATTAGGGAATTTGTAGTGTTAGGGAAGACTGGTAGATTTCAAAGAAAAAATAAATAACTGAGCAACAGCATCCTACTTGGCACAGCCCAGTCATGCGGAGCATATAGTCAAGGCACACTCCTGAACTTGTATCTGCACCGTGGATGTCATTGTCAACACTGGGAAGAGACATCCTAGGAGTACTAGGACAGAGTTATAGTCCGTTACTGAACTGGTTACACAGGGAGGGAAAGGAAAAGCAGCAGCCATGAATTAGTTTTGGGAGAAGCTGGACTTAGAAAGGAAGTGATAAAATGAGAAACAAGAGACATAAGTCTCGTGCTTAAGAAAGATTTTGTCTTGTTTTAAGTTTTAATTTTGTTCTTTTCAAAGAGACAATAATTAGGCATGGTCTTAGGTTGATCACACAACACGACAGGAGAAAGATGGATACAAACCCTGGAAGAGACAGAAGGTGGACTGCGAGGTACACATGCACCTGTCAGCAGCCCACAGGCAGCTTCCTGTTTCTGCTAAATGTTGGGAGGCACTGGCAAGGGTGGGTGTGGAGGATGGAATTTAGAACCAACAGGCTCAGGAAAAAGAGATCTTAGTTCCCAGTGGCCTCAGTCCTCTTGGGGAAGTGGAGGACTGGCTGAAGTCTGAAGTAGAGGACTGTAGAGTACAGTCTGCTAGGATGGAGAAGGATTAAAATTTAGAGGGTACAGCACGTTTATAAAAGTCAAAATGGTGAGAGAAGATATTGGAGTTAAAAAAAATAAAAGACAGGAAAGGATTATTAAACAGGGTGGTGGACCCATTGGGAATCTTGAGATCATGGTTTTATGCCCCCACAAATTTGTGCATACATGTGATTGTTTTCCAACAGTGATATTTACTCCAAGCGGAGAGGACAGATTAGTCAGACAAATGAAAGGGTGTAGCACAAGTTGTTCTAGTGCTGTTATAGCAGGACAGATGTACCATCATGCTTACTGTCTTCATTTAGTAACTTCGCTTGCAATGTTTATTTTGCCTTTACAATTTCTTCACCGTAGTCATCTCTGTTTTGCAGCACTTCTTTGATGAATTAACCGCAGATGGAGGCCAGTATGATCTTTTCTTTCTGTGCTATTACTGAGACTTAGCTGCCCAATCTCTTATAGTACAGTTATTGCATGGAGATAGTATATTAGAGTTAAAATTTCCCAGGTAATATTTTAGAAAGTAATTTTTCGATGGCAGTGAGAGTGGGACTCGGGACCATCCCACTGAGCTATGTCTTTAGCCCTTTTTGTTCATTATTTTGACACAGGGACTCACAAAGTTGCCCAGGGTGGGCTCAAATTTGTGATCTTCCTGCCTTACCATCCTGGAGGTTTGGGATAATAGGCATGCACCACCATGCCCAACATAGAAATCTTAATAAGTGGGGTTGTTTTTCATAACTTCAAGGAGTATATTTCCATATGCCCCAGCAAAAGAGTAGGAGGAGGTTTTGTAAAAATCTTAAAAAAATTAGTGTATGTTTCCAATACAAAATAAACCCATTCATTGTGGGGAATTGGTATATATCTATATTGCATCTTGATCCTTTTTACTTTCTCTTCCTCTTCTCTCCCTCCAGTTTCTTCCCATCCAGTTCCCTTTCCTATCTCCACAAAATCTACCTCCCTGTTTTCTATCATCTTTGAACTTTTATAGAAATCAGGATTAGGGAAATTTTTCTTAGCTTCCTTTGATTTCCTAGAATTTAGGTTGAATCAGACAGAGCTTGAGTATTTGGAAACTTTTGCAAACTTGATCTGGGTCCAAACTCTTTAAGCATGAAGTGAGAGTTCTCCTGATCACTTAATGACTTTGTGGAGAGCTAAAACCTTGTTGAGACAAATTGTCATTATCTTTACACTTGTGTGTGTGCACGCACACACACACACATGCAAAAATAATAAAAAGAAGCCTGTCCCTAGATGTCCTGAAGCTCTTCAATGATTATTTGATACTTCAAAACTTTTGTAGAGAGACTTACAAAAATATTTTTCTTGTAAGATTTCCTAATTCAAGGTCCTTCTCCTTGTTATCCTACCAAAAGTTCAAGTTGAATGTTTTTCATATGGCCCTTATGAACTGTCATTCAGACAATGAAACCTGGCTTTATCTGTGTTAGGATAGAGTTTCTTAAGTCTAATTCTCATGATTAATTCTCAAAGAATTTTGCATTTGGCTCTCAATTTATTTTCTTGTCCTAAACATAGCTATCTGGGGAAGGTGAATGTTTCTTTCTTTACCAGGTCCCTGGCAAATAATAAGATGGCCTGTGTATGTTTATTTCCTCTAAGAAAAATATTAGCTATGCATCCCCCTCTAAGTCAGGCTTGCTACCAGAAAGATGTTACCATTTTGTAAACTGTGAAAAGTATTCAATTTCTAGAAGAGAAAACACATAAAAATTTCAATTTTCTATGGCATAAACAATCTATGAAAGATAATTTCACATTATGTCTAAAAAGATAAATTCTAAAATAATTAACCATGGAGGATGTACTTTTTTGAAAGCTATGTTGGAAAGAGTCAAATTGAGGGAGAGAGTGTTGAGGCTGAGAGCTATGGTAAAAAAGACAAGGTCATGGATTTAATCCAGTGTTATCATTTGGAACAAGTCAATTAGTTTCCCTGGTCAAAATATTTGCTTTTTCATTCCCAAGTCAGAAGCCTGTGGTAAATAATTCATCATGCCAATGAAAGCCAAGGACCTAGCATGGCAGGTACTCAAGGAATGCTATTTTCTCCTTTCTTACCCATATTCTTTTTAAGTCTTATTCACCATAAGAAAATTTTGAATACATTGATGCAAGCCCTGTATTATTTCCTATGGCTATCTCACTAGGAGATAATGTCTTAAACACAAGATGATTTCTGGTCAAATTAATTTATTATCATCTCATGTTCATCCAGTAATTATTCCCTGGAAAGTATCTAGAACAAATGATATTTGCACATATTCGAGAAACCAATGTCACTTTAAATATTTAATTGAAACCGATGACCTTTAACATATTTTATTATTTTTAAACTAATTTTTAACTATTACATAAAAACATAAAAATTGTTTATATAGTACACTTTTAAATAAATACATGCCCTTTGCTTATCTTTACATCGAGGAAGATGTTTTGTCTATGATGAAAACTATCCTCATTTTAAAATAACTTACTTACCAAACTTGTTCTGCCATGCAAAGTTTCTCTCCTTCATTGTGATCGAATGTGTGTGCGGATGTAGCGGTGATGATGGAGATGGTGATGATGATCACATTCCATGATCGTGCTCCTGAGATAAGTGAAATTTATATTCGAATGAAATTGTGTTATCAGAGAAAAGAATTAAATCAGCCCCAAGCACATCTTGGAGGTTAGAGACTCACTCACCTGCCTATATTATCTATTTTGGAAAAAGACTAAAGATTAAAAGAGAATTTGGCCAAACAATTCAGGTAATATTTAAAATAGAATAGATGTCACTAGTGATAGAAATACATCAGATTGAAATAGTTTTGCAAGAAATTTAGTCTTTAGAAAAACATAGCATTCTGAGTCTTTGAACACAACCATGAACCTCATAACATGCACCAGTTTGGAAAACTATGCCATACTCACAGTGTAGGTTTTGCAGAAGTTGAGTTGATATAAATTTAGATGACTAGGGTTTTATTTCACTCAACATAAAGAAATATTATGATCTCGCTACATTTTCTAGATTCAAAATTGATTCAATAATACTAATTAAATTAAGTTATTCATTTTGAAATATATAGTTTCTCCTATACAACAGAAATGTTTCTTCCCTTCCCCAGAGAATTAAAATTGTCTTGTGGATCCCTGCTAAATTACTATAATCAATCTCAATTGCTTTCTCTTTAGAGGAGACTTTAAAGGGAATCTGTATTTTCATTTAGAAACAAAACAAGTTTTGTTAAAGATTGTTTGCATGAAAGCAATGGTTTCAGTCATAACTACCCTCTACTGACTAGTTGTGGCTTAATCAACCAATCAAAAAATTATACAAACTTTTATGAAGGTTTATTAACTCTATGTTATACTTTGGTTATATATAGTATATTTGGATCAATCTCAAGTGAATTAGAACTTATTATTATGTCTTTGCAAACTGTATACCATAATTTTGCCAGTATTAGGATGAATAAGACTCATTTGCAAGAATCATTTGAAGGATAATTATAATTTAAAGTATGTAAAACAGGTTTTTGACTTACACTTGCCTCTTTTATTTGTATTGTCATCACTAATGAAAATTGTAGTGAAAAGGTATGATTTGTGAAGAGAAAAAATGGATTCACCTTCTACTTTGGTATCTTATCAGTGGTTTACTCATGGGGAAAAATTTTTAAGATGCCTATTCATCAAAGATTTTTTTTGTTGATAACTATGTGACAGAAAATTGGCTGGGACCAAAGATATAAAAAGAAGCCTGTCTGCATCCTAAAGAAGGTACCAGTTTAGTGGGGAGGGAGCCACATAAAGGCATGATTATGGACTAATGAAGTGATGGATATGCATGTGGAATAATGGGAATCTGGGAAAGGTTCTTTAAATTGAGGGTTATATTTGCCAGGTTTTTTTTTCTTAATTACTGGGAACAAATACTTGAACACATACAACTTAAAGGCTCATGGTTCCAGGGGCTTCAGTCCATAATCATTTGGCTCCAACACAGCATCACACACGCTGTTATGAATGCATCAATGGGTTAATCCACTGATGAATATAGCACCCCATGATTCAGTCACCTTCCAAAAGTCCCACATAAGACATTTGATGGGATGTTTTAAGTTTAAACCATAAAGGTCAAGGAACATTTCAAGTGGAGTGGAAGCATAAACTAAAGAAAGGTAAAAAAAAAAAGCACTGACCTGTGGAAATAAAAAGTGCTTCCGACCATTCTGGAGAATATTATGGTTATATCTGTTAAACTTATGTTTCAGTAATACTTGAGCAATCAGACTTATTTTACAAAGCAGTAGTAAAATATTTGCACATGTGTGCAATGCAGCATTCATAAAGAGATTCACTTATGTGATCCTGCTCACATTATCCTTTCACAAAAATCTTTGGTCCAGGAATTTTTTTTCTCATTCCATGATGAGTACTAATTAAGAAATTAACTTGAGATCTCTGAAAAATAATACAAGAAAGAAATGAAAAATATGAAAATACAGGAATACAGAAAACTCAAAAAGTCAATAGCAGAATGATTTTATTAGGAGCTGATAAACATGAATTTTTTTATGCTATGAAATTTTTTTTGCTTAAATTCTTTTATTGGTACATTTTAGGTATATAATATGTTTACATTTATCATTGGGTACTTGTACCTTTACATGATGTATCTTGGTTCTTATTTTTTCCCCATTCCCTGTCCTCCCTTCACCCCCACCACCTTTCTCTATTTACAAAGACTTTGTTTCCATTTTTTCCTTTTCTCATAAGTACTACTCAGCCATAAAGAATGAGAAACTAGAGACCTTTATAGCTAAATGGATGCATGTTGAGGACATACTCTTAAGTGAAATAAATAGGACACGCATATATAAATATTGAATAGTTTCTCTGGTGTGAGAAACTGAAAGTGTAAATAAGGATTAAAATGATTAAAATGAGTAATTGACAATTTGAAATAGGAAGAAAAGGTCCAAAAGGGAAGGGGAAGTGGGAGGAGAAGGGGAAAGGAAAGAAGGGAAAGGAAAAATTACGCTATGAAATTTAAATGAAGACTTCTTTACAAACAAAAAGATGGATTTATTGCTTTCGGGAAAAAAGTTTTCAAAGAAGAAATGCCAAGTATTCAAGAAGGAATTACAAGAATACAGAGGGGAATTATGTTTTAAAAAATGATTTAATAAATACTTACATAGTCTTTATCATATGACAAACACTCCCAAGTACTTTATAATTGTCACGTGACTTAATTCTTATAAAAACTATAATGCAGCTAGTATTACTTTCTACATTTAGCAGATGAGCATTCGGAGGTTGTTTAATCACTGAAGTTTACAGAAAAGCTATGGTGTAGGTGTTTGTACACCAGCAGTAGTTAAAAAGTTTGAGACTTTAGGCTTTATAAGCTGTGTTGCCTCTAAAAAAGTAAAATGAACTTGTAATGCATGCAGAGAAAATACAGGAGAAAAATAAAAACATTAAAAGGGTGCAGAATAAAGAAGAATAGATATTCCCAGGGTAAACAGGAATAAGAAACACAGGCTAGAGAATATTAGAAGAATTATATGAAAAATAATCAAATATTTTACCAGTGACTAGAGAGAAAGTAATATATGAAAGAGCTAAAAAGAGTCATCCAGTTATCCATAGATAACTGTTGTATCTATGGAACCGAAAATGTGGAACAGAATGATTTCTGAAGATATACTTCAGTATTACTTTGTTGAAAATATCCCCAATTTAATTTCTAGAAAGGGAAAAAAACATACAGAAAAATGAGTGGTAAAAATCAGTGGACTTGAATAGTAAAGAAAGAATCTTCTGGGCAAACTTGGCTAAATAGGAGATGTGATAGGAAAATACAATGAACTTTTAAATTAAATGAAATGCAGTAGAATACACATTGCCATCAATCCCCTGGAAAATACTTCTCACATCAAACACTCTTATCCCACAGTTCCTGCCTCTTTCTGAAGCATTTCTGCAAGTCCTCTTTAGTTTTGCTGTGGCTGCCTTATGTTTTGAGTTGATTCACATTTACTTTTCATGGTTATTTGATTTTGGGGAAGAGCTAGAAGTTGAATGGTGTCAGAGCTGGTGCATAAAGTGGACGAAGACATATCATAATGTCTGCCCTTCTGTTGGATGGCCATCCACAGCAGCCCTCCATTTTTAATCACATCTTGAAAGCACACTCATGAAAGAGGATCTCCACAAGTACTTCAGGTAGTGGCAAGAATGTTTGGATCAGTGTGTTCAAAGTGAGGGGAATATTTTAAGGAGGATTAATGATGATGTATCTTTTACTATTATAATTTTCAAAATTTAAACATTCACCCATATTTGGATAAAACTTCATAAAACAATCAAAAAAATTTAACTTCTTCACAGAAATTTGTATCTGATCAACCATATATTCATACAAAGAGATATTCTCAAATATCCAAGAACTGAGAGAATATATTGCTAGAAGCATGTCTTGGAGAAACTAATAGAGAAAAAAATGTCTATCAGGGAATTAATAAATGACTAACTCTAACATGCACCTTTCCTGGGCTTTGTAGATAGAGCTAGCAAGACGTGACTATTGATTTTTACTGATTATATTCTAGCTATGTAATGGTATTGATACAAATAAATCAGAGAATTGAAACTCTTAAGTATATTGAAAAATACTTACTGCCAGTGTGATATTCAGCTAGTATGAACTGATTAAATTATAACAGTTGTCATATTGGAAGATTTCTCTACCAGTTGGTAAAAAGATGTTGCCCCAGAAGGTGAAGAAGGAGAATAGCAAGTTCAAGCCTAGCCTGGGCAACTTTGTCGCTTAGTGAGACCCTGTATCAAAATGAAAGAATTGAAAAAAGAGTAGGGATGTAATTCAGTGCAAAGGCCCTGGGTTCAATCCAGAGTACCACATGTTCCCTCTCCCCCCAACAAATATATTGCCTCAAATTTTTCTAAGATCTGCATCCCTTTCCATCCACTGGATGTCCTCCCTTGGGCATCCTTGGACCTGTCTATTCTCCAACAACTAAAGAATGAATATGGAGACATAAAGGTAGCCTCTAGAATGGCCTACGTTCAGATCCAGAGGAAAAATTAAAACAACAGAATAAACCTAAATTAAAAGAACAAGCTAATGAAAACAGTCAAATAAAAATAAAAGGAAGAATGAAGAAAATCAAATGTTAAGGGTTTGGAAACTGGACAATCTTAATCAAGGAAAAAATTTTAAAACCTAGCAACAAAACAGAAGTGAAAAGCAACAAACATAATAGAAAAACATAAACAGCTAAAATCAGAAACACAGTGTTAGTAATGAAATAGTATTTCAGTTACAGAATCAGCATAGATCTAAAAATGCAGTGATCAATCTTTGTAAATGTAGATGAATCTACCAATTTCCCCCCAAACATATAGCTTATTAACTTCATTAAAAAAGAAATAGGTTCACAATTTCAGTATTTTCTTTTTATATTTTTGCTTAAATTCTTTTATTGGTACATTTTAGGTATAGAATACATTTACATTTATCATTGGGTGCTTGTACCTGTACATGATGTATCTTGGTTCTTATTTTTTCCCCATTACCTGTGTGTCCTTCTCCCCCTCCACCCTTCCCTATTTACATAGACATCATTTCCATTTTTTTCTTTTCTCATAATTTTTCCTTTCCATTCTTTCCTTTCCCCACCAAATGAAGTAAAAATAGTATAAGGATTTGGAAAAAAATTCTTTAGTAATAGGTTTCAGTAGTTCTCTATAATTTTAAAAAATTATAAAATTCTCTATAAATTTAAAAAAGAATATTCAAATTAGATAGAGTAAAACTTAGAAATAAAATCTTATTTACTATAAAGATTCTTTGTGCAGGAAACCATAATTTAAAAAATTTTTTGGAACAAGAGGAAAATCAAACCCAAACTGCAGGTTACCAAGACTACAAAAATAATGGAAATTCTGAATATTGGAAATTTTATGTGTATGTGCAACCTATTTATTTATTTGTACATCTTTTATATACTAATTTGTTTTCTTTTTTCAGAATATGTTGCTAATTTTCACATTTTGCTTTTTAAAAGATTTATCATCCTTTTTATATTTATTATGGCAACTAATAATGATTGTTTTGCTGGTATGGGGTTTATTACCATCAATTATATGTGTGATTATTTTCTAATTCATTAATTTCTACTTTTATCTTTAATGGATCCTTTTGATTCTTTCCCAAAATTATTACTTTATAGTCATGTTTTTAATTAAAATCTTAAATTCATTATGTTCTTTCTTGGTTAGTGATAAAAGTATTTAAGAAGACAACATTTTCCCCTAATGCTTCTTTAGACATGTACCAAAAATCTGATAGTGTTGAACAAAATAATATTTATGTGTGTAAATTTTAAGCTTAGGTAAAATGGATAGTTTCTAGAAATACTTCCCAAAATGACAAGAAGAGATAAACCCTAACCAGGCCTATGAACCATAGTTACAGTTCAAAAAACTTTAAACTCCCATCATCCCCAAATACTTAACACAAGGCAAAATATTTTACCGATAAACAAAAAAATTTTAAGAATAAGACTAATTTTCTCTTAAATTATTTAAAATAAGGAAAGAGAAGGAAATTTTCCAGTGTTTATTCTTTAAGCATGCAAAATATTGAAATGAGGCAAATGTGGCATTAGAAAACACTGTATCAAATAAATCTTGGGGCTTCTTGGAGGAAAAAATTAATTAGATTAAACAGACATTAATTTAGGGTAAATTCATAAATATATAATGATATATAGTATAAAATATGTCAAATTCAACAAATCCTCTACTATAGTATCTAATTACTTGTAAGAATCATTTTTCAGACAGATATCTTGCTTTGTTTTAAACAATTATTTTTCTTGTGTCTAGTTGTTTTTGTTTTCTATATCTAAAGAAATACTTTAAGTGGTATCTGGATTCTCTAATTTATTAAAAATTATTATAATTCAGTGTGGACAATGGATGTAAAATGTACCTTGACTTAGTACAATTGTCTTATGTGTTTTATATGGGTTTTTTTGCCTATTAGTCTGGTTTTTAATCTGTATATGTGGTAATTAACTTTATAAGATTTTATAAGATAAATGAATTTGATGACGGAAAAATAAAAGGAGGTTGAAGAGAACAGAAAAGAAGAATTGAAATGTGTTACGTATATGTACCAATTCCATACAATGAATGTAACCATTATGTACTAAAACATGTACTAATAAAGTAAAAAAAAAAACCCTAAAACAACAACAAAACAAATAGACATGTCCAATAACCCAACAGAAAAACAGGAAAATATATGAGCAGAAATTTCAAGAAAATAATTATTTTTATTAAAGAAAAGTAATTAATAAACCACTGAAAAGGCTTTGAATCATCTTCATAATAAACATATGCCATTAAAACTATCTAATATAATTTTAGTACTCAAATTGACATGGGTTATTTGACAATTTTCTGTCGTGTTGGCAATCATATCTTTACACATTGTGGGAGTGTATTTAATGAAGTTTTGGAAACAAATATGTCTATAGGTATTAAAGTTGTAATCACACACGTACCCTTTCATCATTAATTCCACTTACAATAATTGATCTCATTGATTTATTTACCCTTCTGCACAAAGATGTAGGCATAAGAAAAATATGACCACATCATTAATTGTGGTAAAAGATCAAAAACTAGTTGAACGCACATTTATAAAGAACTGCTAAATGATTGTGGCTATATCTTGTGGAACATTGTGTAACTGAAAAAAAAATAGAGTAGATCTTTATGTGCCAAGATATTGGCATGAATGGGTATTCTCCAAGAGCCTCTCATATTTCTATATGTTTGTCAACACAAGCACTGATCCCTCCATTTCAGACTATCTTTTCATGGATATTAGTACACAGAACAACTTTGGAAGGTCTAGTGTCTTCCACTACAGAAAAGAAGTTTGTGTCTAGCCTAATATTATAATAGGGTGTCTCCTTCCGGGGCAAAGTTCAGGCCTGCATATAGCTCATTGTAAAGGGTCAGGCTGCCCTACCTTAGGGTTCCTGGAATGTAATATTTCACACTGATACTCCACTCACATCTTTTGCTGTGAATAATAAGGGCTTTGGGGTCTGACCCCAGAGTCTCCTGACTTCTGTTAGAATCATGAAACTGTCTCGGGTTAAATGATTATTTTGAAAGTAGCATAAACATCTAATCTTAATCCATTTCACACTTCTCTCACATGTATTTTAGATAGAAGGGAAGTCAAGGCTTGGAACAATGTGGATGGTATCTTATTAAATTTAAGAAAAATGATACATGTGTGCTTGGGGTAGATTAAATTTTAGTTTTCTTGAAAAATGGTGTACTGGTTAGTGTACCACCAAATATTAGACACCTGCAACTTAAAGGAGGAGAGATTTATTATGGGTCATAGTTTCAGAAGTTTCTCTCCCTGGTCAGCTGGCAGAAACATCATAGCAGCAGGGTATGGTAGGAAAATGACTCAACTCATGGTGACTAGGAAGCAGAGAGGAAGAGAAGATCTGGAGAGGGAGGGACCAGGCATCAGGTGCCCTCCCCACAGCCATGTCCCCCAGCTGGGCACCACTCCTAATATCCTGTTTAGATATGAATGGATCCATGTGTTAACCCATCCATAATCTGTGCTCTCACAATCCAATCACCTCTCCAAGGGCCTCTTAGACTAGTCAAGTTGACAATCAAGATAAGCGGTCTTACTTGTACATTTTGGTAGACAAAGGAAATAATGCTTTGAATCGTTTAGCATTTCTTGTGATCCTCATGAGTTTTCTTTCTGTGTTCAAACTGTTTGTTGGATACCAGGAAAAGAATAAATACCCTGGTCTTTCTTAAACCTTTTGTTTGCTTCACCCTGTCTATGATTACTGGGGTGTCTGCTTTGCTGAGGCCTTGTCTGTAGGAGTGATGGAGGGGGCAGCATGCAGAGGAGGACAGGAGAAGGCCAGAAGAGGGGGTATAGCTCAGTGGTAGAGCATTTTGACTGCAGGAGAAGGCCGGAGACAGAGGAGATGACTAAGGATAAGAAGCACCCCTAAGATAAGGATGTAAATGTCAGCTGCATCAAGCAATAAGAAGCTCCTTAGTTACCTTAGAGAAATGTCAGTAGCATGGTTGGATTAGAATCCGACTCTAAATAAAAGGTAAGATTGGGAGTGAAAACTGCCTTGTTTGGAGATTTGAATAAGAAAGGGAGGGTTGGATTGGAATAGAGGCTAAAGTGACCGGGACCCGTGTTTCTATAGAGGCTTTTGATTGTATTTTTTAAAGAGCAGAAGATACTTGCTGAATTTTATGATATTAAGTGGAAAGTGCTGAAGGTTGTAGTAGAGGAGAGAAAAAAATCAGGGACCTCAAAGGAGAAAGCAAAGAAGTCTGAGCTCTTTGTAAGGGAAAGACGGGGCCATGGGCTCTGGTACTGGATGAAGGGGACACAAGGGAGGAGAGCAAGGCCAGAGGGAGAAAGGGCAGGCAGTGAGGAGTTCATCCTCCCTCCCGAGCGTGGGATGACTCAGTTGAGTGGATGTTTTCGGAGACTGTGTAAGGTTTTGGAAGAATCGCTTGAGGACATTCACCAAGAATTTACTCCTTACAAATAGGTTTTCTATTTTGCATGTCATTTTGAGAACCAAAGGTATTTGTAACTCAGAAGTGGAACACACATTACCTTTATTGCACGCACTGTAGACTCGGTAAAGCCACTTTTTAAAGGCAATGTCAAAATGTCTATGCAAAAAGGAAGCTAAGATACATTATCTAGAATAAATAAAAAAAGATGATTTTAAAATGTAAAAATAGGCAAATAGTATTATGAATTACAGCTATGGACTTTCAGAAGGGGGAAATAGATACCTCGAGAGCTAAGAAGATTCTGGACAAGGGCTGAGAAATTTAGATCTGACGTATTTTCAGATCTGAAGATACCACTCTCTGGCATTGACTACACTCTCGCCATGGTCCTTTTATTCTTTCTTTATTGCTCAGGTACTAGGATGGAACTCTAGGCTTCCCATTTGTGAGACAAACACTCCACCACTGAGCCACATCCTCAGCTCTTTTGAGACAGGGTCTCCCTAAGTTCTCCAGGCTGACCTCTAACTTGCGATCCTCCTGCCGCAGCCTCTGCAGTAGCTAGAATTTCAGGCTTGTGTTTTTGCTCCCAGTTTGCCATGTATTTTTCCTCCATCTCCACACGCTTTGGCTTTCAGTGGTTCCTAAAATGACAGAGTGCACCGGCTACCATGGCAACCTTTTCTTTCCTCTGTATCACTTGAATGCACATCTGAGCGAAATTTGCCTGTCATTTACCAATATATGTGATTTTTTTAAGAGCTCTGCTGGTTGAATAAACTGTGTTCATATTTTACTTCTGAAGAAAGAGGCAGGGAGCTCAGAATAGTGAAGGAGTGTTAGGTCTTTAAAACAATATTGCTTGCCTTAAAGGGTTTATTCCCAATTTAATTTTTCTGTCTATTGATCTATACTTTCTTATTTTTTAAAGGGAGAATCAAAGCAACGATTCATTTTTAATATATTTTATCATGTCCATGAGTCACATTTTAAGTTTTGTGAAATACTCCATAAGTGATTAAAAAGTTCTTAAGAATGAATAATAACAAGCTCAGTTTGGTCTCCATGCCAACTGCAGATACATATTTTCAGATGACTGATCTTGCATTGTACAAACAGCCATGCCTTTTCCTGGCACTCTGGAGAATGATTTCATTTTTTTAAAAGTCAAGTTAATTGAGCTATCAGTAACTTTTATTAACTACCTACTCTATAAGAGCTTGTAGCAAGGATATCCAGGGAGTGAAAATTATTAGAAAAGTTATTGAAGTTAGAAGACTTACAATAAAGTAGCTCAAAATATAAATTTTTGTTCTTGAACTAAGTGAGAAGGAAAGAAAAAATAATTTGTTTCTGTCTGCACATTTCTAGTTAGCTGAGGAGAAAATAACATTTCAAAGAACTAATTGATCATAACATTTGTTTATCGCAAGGTAGTTAAAGATAATCTTTGAAGTAACCATTACTCAGGGAATGGAGTAATCATAAGTAAAATGATCGAGAGTCATTTGGTCTTTTGTCTGCAATTGCCTAAGCAATGTGCTTCTTTATATTTTTATTGCATCTTTCCCTACTGACTTTAGACACAAGTTCACAAAGGGAAATATACAGTTTTTATTTAGAGGTTTTTGCCATCTAATATAATCTTCAGAATGGCTCTGAGTGTACCCCGCAAGGAATTTAGGTTTAATGATTTCCCCAGGATGCAGGTAAACTTCAGCTGTCATTTATGGAGTCAACTCTTAAGCATGTGGATTATAACCTGGCAAATACATCAATGTAGAGCAATTAGTTTCTCAAATCCTAAACTCAGAAATGCGAAATGCTATACCCCCTTTTCCTGAAGCTCCTTTAGAGTGAACCTTGAGGTCTCTGTATTTGTTCGCGAGGGCAGCTGTATGGTTTAAACTAAGGAAATTCCTTTTTCTCAGAGTTCTCGGGACTGGAAATTTGAGATGAAGGTATCAGCAGGTTTGGCTCCTTGGAGAACCCCATTAATCCCATTCAAGGTGTTCTCAGCCAATCTGGGGCTTCTCCTGGAGTTAAGACTCCAGGCAGTGGAGACACAGGGTCTCAGGAGTAAACTGCTCAGTGCTCACAGTGTTCGCTGGAATCTCTGTGCTCTTGTTCGCCTTTAGCTTCTCTAATTGCTGCCTTCTATCTACCATCCCACCCGTACTTCCCATTTGACTGGTGCTCGCTGTAGATCCAACACCCATTCTAATCACGAGTCCCGGGGAATCATCTTTCTTTCAACAATGCCCTTCTGCATGTTGCCGGGTCTGCAGGACACTTGGTTGCCTGTGTCAGGTACTTGTGACCTTAATGCCCAGTTCTATTCTGTTGGACCTGTTCCAAGCTGCTCCAGAGAAAATTTGCAAATCTTCCTCAGGGTGGTGCACGTTGGACCTCTAATTCTCTCTGTGTCCCAACCTCATCCCCACTGAGGTGAGGCAGGGGTCAGGGCCTGCAGACCCACACAATTCATACCGATTCTGTGCAACTTTCATACTGGCTCAGCATATTATTCCAAAAATATTGTCTTCCTCACTCACATATTCACCAAGTACACTATTTCCAGTGCTTTCTAGACTCTTAGGTTGCAAAGATGAATATCCCTGTGCCCACTCCCATGCAGTATCTTATGAATAAAAATTGAGATAATATGGATTGTAACCTTTACCGTTAATGAAGTTCCTAAACAACGTCATTGTTAAGCAGCATCTTTAGAATCATTACTTATAGGAGTGTTGCTTATAACATATGAATGTTTTTCTTTTTAAGTTTTTTAGAATTAAACATTACCATGAAGTATAAAAATTACAAAAATAACAACAGTGTGTCTCTAGTACCTAACTTAAGAAATAAAATCGTTCTTACAGCTTTGCAAACCTATGCATAAGTCAGTTGTCTCAAAATTCTCTTAGCTACATATTGGAAAAATTGAATTTACATGTATATGTGCATATTCATTTATAATCTATATATTTCATCTCAATATTTTATACAAGTAAAATATACAAAACAAATGTTTTAAAGATACAATATGCAAGGATAAATATTAATTCTAGCATTTTTTTGTGTGTCTCAGACATGTTCTGTGCCTGAAAGAAGGGCACTAGAAGTTGGAAACTATTTTGGAAATTATTATTTTGCATCAGGACCTTTTCACTGAAGCTGCAAAATGTTGCTTTTTTAAAAGCAACGGATCACAAGGCCTACTATAAATATGGAAGTAATTTAGGAATCTTAAAAAGAAATACACAAACGACACAAATAAATACACAGATGCACATGCATGCACATTTTTAAGTATACTATATACTATATGTATTTACTATCCCATTGGGTAGCACCATAATTGTTTAAATTGCTATGCAGCTTCTGTGATTATTGGATTAATTTATTAACAGATTTACCTGTTAGCTTTGTGAAATGTAGACTTCCTTCAGGAAAATTTTATGTCTTTATACCCTAGAAGGGCTACTTGATCTGAGATTTTTTTTTATGATAGGAGAAATATGACTCAGAATTTGCACTTCAGATCCATTTTTAACCTGTGAAATTATGTCTTCCTTTAAGGTTAGAACTGTGACTGTCAAGACAAATGTATTAGGGCAACTTGCTCTTCAAAAGCTTTCAATATAGATGGTGGTAACAACACAGAAAGAAAGGGTCATCACCCATGTAATTCTTTAAGAAGAGGCCACACCAGAGTAGGGTGGGTCTTTAATCCAATATGACTGGGGTCCTCATAAGAAGAGGAAAAGAGGCACAGATATGTGAGGAGATAAGGCCATGTAGGGACAGAAGCAGAAATTAGATGATGCCTGTAAGCCAAGGATTGTTGGTGACCACCAGGAGCTCAAACGGGGTAAGGAGAGAATCTAGAGTTCAAGTCTGAGACATTTTGGTTCCAGAAGTGTGATATAATCCATTTCTCTTGCATGAAGTTGCCTGATTTTGGTACCCTGATATAGCAGTCCTCAGGAAATGAATATAAGAGGTGATACATTTGCCTGGTTTCCCAGCCAGCAAGCTTGAGCCCTGGCAGTCTGTCCGTAGAGTGACACTGAGATCAGAAGCCCAGCTGTGAGATGACAGAGCTGTGTTGTGTGGATACATAATTCTGTACTGGGAGTGAGAAATGAGGGCATATTCAGAGTTCACGCTGTGGGCAAGCAATAGGACTGAATTTGAAAAATACAGCAATGCCAGATAAATGTTTACTAAGGACATACCCACAAAACAGTTCTGAAACATTGTCACCTTTGGGAGCAATGCTATATACCACCTCATCGCCTGGGGCTTTCGGTACCATTTTAGAAGAAGAAATTTATAGACTTGCTGTTTTTATACACGTGTATACTGACATATGAATACGTGCATACATTAATAAATATGCACACATATATACACATACAAACATGCAAGGAAGAAACCAAAGGAGATGAAGCTGGTTTTAATGCAAAAGAAGGTGCGGCGAGCTCAGTAAAATTCTTTGATTAAATAGAATCTTAGGACTGGAAACTAGAGGAAGCAAGGAGACCTGAGAACTTCTGTCCCTCACTCCATGCAGTTCCTTTCTCTCCTGTCTCAAGACAGCTGAGATGTAGACACAGCACTCTCTCTTGTTGTCATGGTTTCTTAGGTGGAGATGGAGGCACCGGTTTCTTGGGGTTCATGTGGGGGAAACACGGCTGGGGAGGATAATTCTCATAACATTCCCTGCATCCCTCAAGAAACAGGCAGCACATATCCATGTTTATTTTGTCACCCCCTCATGAGGGCAGAAGAGTTAAGATACTGACAGTTACCTGCTGATGTTCACAAGGCTAGGTGTAGCAGACTCTATACTAACACCTAGAGGTCCCTGAAGTCCCCAGACTCATGCTTGTGTGTTTGCATTTGTATATTATTCAGGCATGAATTTGATACATTATAATGTGTTTAACGTTATGAAATTTACTTAAGTTCACCCAACATTTTGTGTCTTGCTTTACTTTAATAAACATATTTTATCTTTCAATCTTGGGTTGCCAGAATTCCCATTTATTTATTTATTTATTTTGGTACCAGGGATAGAACTCAAGACCCTGCACTTTCAAGGTGGGCACATTGTCACTGAGCTAAATCCCCAGCCCTAGAATTCCCATGGTTAAGCCCCAAGTTTTAGCAGTGTTTTATCCAAGCTTCACTTAAAAATAAACATCTGGGTACTTTATACTACTTTAATGGGTGTTTTATAAAACAAATAGAATTTTAACTGTTTTATACTGCTTGTAGTAGCAAACATGATTTCATAACAATTACTCTGTGTGTACCACCACCTATTTTATTATGTTGAACCCTCCATTTGAAGAGACTATTTTGCTTTGTTATGAGCAAAAGAAAATACTTTTCTGTAGTACAGGAGTTTCCAGATGACTGGACTCTTGGGTTTATTCAGTCCAATTTCTTAATTTTGCAGGTGAACATGGCAAGATGTAAAGGTGACTAGATTACTGAATTCTTTTATCTACCTGTTTTAGCATGATTTAGTTTTAAATAGTAATTCAGATAGTTTTACTATTAGGGTTCTTTCACTAAGGATTATAAATAATGCAATTCTCGGCTTGTGAGTTCTAAAAGGAGACTGGAAACAAAACCGATTCTGTCAAGCCACTCATCCATAGCTCTTCCTTCACCACCTTTCGAGAGCAAGGGGTCAAGTCCATTGCCTTTGGATCTAAATAGGTGCTGTTGGGTACCCTGGGAAAAACAGCTTTTGAGCTCCTGAGCTATGTAACCCGGAGCAAGATATGTAAACTCAAGTCTTTAGTCCTGTCATTTTCAAAACAGAAATAAAACCTATTCTACTGACTCACTGTGACAATGAAATGGACTCATCTTCATAAATTACTTAAAATACCAGAAGAAAATGATTATTAGTTTCCTTTTGCTCTCTTCCATTTTCCTGATAAAGACCATCGGCCTTATTAATGTGTAGGCAGGACTAATTCCCAGGTCTTTTAATTTTAGGAAATAGACCCTTCTACATGGAATTCTTCCATGTTCCCATGGAAAGGTTCTCAGAAATAAAAAGCAGAATTACATGTCCGAGATCATCTCTTGTTAGCTTAAGAGGCATACTGAGGACAGATGCTCATCTTGAAAACGGGCCAGTGTCTGCCAGAAACTGAAATAATTGTGATATTAGTGAACATCATTTCAGGGTCTTTTCTTAGATTTCTGGATGTAGCATAGCTAATTATTCTACTTGTTGTTACTAAAGAAGCCTGGAAAATTTATAGTGCTTTAAAAAGTCTAGGGGAAAATTAAGTCTGTTAGTAAGTAAACTTGTTTGAAAAGACTGCAAAGTAGAACACAGTGCGGGTCTTGGTGATTCACAAAATTGAACAAAAGCAAATAGGTTGGTTTTGGCGGACAGGGCCAACTAAAGTGTTCAGATTAAAACATTAAACTTAGGGTTACTTTGAGGCTTTAGCAGTAATTTGGCGCCTCACTAATCTGACACCCAGAGAGAATAGCCATTCTTCTTGTTATGATAAAATTGTTTTCAGTAGAAATCATAGAAAGACATTTAACAACAATTTTCTTGGTTTGTTCTTTATTTTAAAATAAGTAGCAGTGTAAATAGAGTGCATTTCAATTTTTTAAACATATTACTAAAATTCACTTAAATATGCATGAATAAAAATTTGCACTTACCTCAAAATTTACACATTGCTTTGTATGCTGTTTTAAAATTTAAAACAAATAAACATCCTAAGCAGTTATTAAGAGTGACCTGAGAAGTGAAGTAGCTCAGGTTATCCTTTTTTGTATTTACAATCTCAAGTTTACTGTGTTTATTTCCCACATACTCTTTAAATGTAAACCATGTAGCTTTGTAGGATTCAAGGAAGCGGGCTCTAGTCCTGTAGCCTTGATGAATTTATACAAGATTCTAGTTTCTCCGTATAGAAGTTTAGAGCTAGAAAGTGCCATTCCCACCCTTGCATTAAAGAAAGTGGGACAAATTACAAATTCTTATGTGGTTTTGACTTCATCTGAGATTTGAATTTTACAGGAAAAGCAACTGGCTCAAAAATTTGGCAGTAGATGCGTAGAAGGAGGATGAGAGAAGAAATAATGGTTGCACTTGGTGGACACAATCAGGCCCTGAGAAGAAGGGTGATGGCAAATTGGTGGAGACCAAGTGTGCCCAGGTGAATGAATGGGAAATCTGTGGGTGTGTGGAATTTCAGGGAGTCCACTTCCTCAGATTTTTTTTCCTCCACGAATTCCACTGAATTCTCACAGAACAGCTTAGGGAATACTTTTTAAAAATAATCCATAAGATAACAACCTTGGGGAGGAGAAGAGCAAGCCCTCCAGGATGCAAATAAAACTGCCCAGACTCCTGGTACCTATTTCTCAGGCAAACAAAATCCATATGTTGGGTAAATGGCAATAAACATTGTTGCTCCTAGGGCACTTGTGAGCACCCAATACGCCCAGTAGAAGGGACAGAAGAAAGAAAAACTCAATATTTATAAATAGCTAAGAACATACATAAACAATAGGTAGATCCATCGTACTGAAAAAGTTGAACACAAAGACAAAGAAAAAAATCTTATAGTCACAGAAAAAAAGACACATTTAATGCAGAGGGATAAAGATGATAATTATAGGAAACTTCTTGTCAGAAACCACGCAATTAAGAAGAAAAGAGAATGACATCTTTAAAGGGCTGAAAAAGTTAACATTTTTGATGATTATATCCAAAAAAGTATATTGCAAAAATCAAAAAGAAGAATTTTTGTAAGGATATTCTTTATAGTAGATCTACTCTAAAAATGTAAAGGAAATTATTTAGGCAAAGCAAGGTCCATGTTAGCATAAATTTGGACCTGCAGAAAGAAATGAAGAGCAATGGAAATGGAATAAATTAAGGCATAATGTATATATAAGGTATTCATATTTTCTTTATTCTTAGTAGCTTTAAAAGATAACTGACTGCTTAATACAAAACTAATAGCAATGTATTGTATGCTTAGGGTAAAATGTTGTATATTTATGCAAAAGCAAAATGGCAGAATAAGAGAGAGAGAGAGGAATCGGGAATTTACTGTTTCAAGATTCAAACAATATGATGATGTTATTTGAAAGCAAGTTCTCATTAAAGACATATAAAAGGACAACCACTAAAAATGAAAGTATTTAGGTAGTTAGTAGTGAAATAAAATAAACCCTAAATAATTATTGAGTATTAAAAGAAGGAAGAAGAAAGAGGATAAAGAACAGAGGAAACTGATAACTATAAAAAAGATGGTAGGTATGTATTCAACAATATCAGACATCATATTAAATGTGATCACTCTATCCCAGTTAAAAAACAAATTGGTAGGTTAGATAACAAAGTGAAACCCAACTGTATACTGTCCAAAAGAAACCACTTTAAATATAAGATATGGATAAGTTAACAGTAAAAGAATGAGAAAAGTTACTCTATAAAGTATTAGTTATACAAATGTTGGATTAGCTACTACTTTGATATTGAAAAAAGTAGAGTTCAGGACAAAGAATAATATTAAGAATAAAGAAGAACATTAAAAAATAAAATACTTGCAACTCTGTATTCAGCTAAGCAATCCAAATTGTGTACGCACTTAGCACAACACTTCAAAATAAAGAAGAAAATGATAGTGCTGGAAGGTGGAAGAGAGAAATCTACAATTAGGGTTATAGACTTCAATACTTCCTTATCAATAATTAACAAAGAAGTAGATAGAAAATTAATGAAGATACAGAAAAGCTGAACAAAACCATTACTAATTTGACCTGTGATATTTATAGCAGGTCTCCACCAAAACAGCAGAAAAATATATTCTTTTAATGTGTTGAAGGCAATTAAACAATATATGTCATTGTGGGCCATAAATATGCCTTGAGAAATTTAAGAAAAACCATTTTATTAGAACCTAATGGAATTAAACAACAAAATGTGTATTACAGATGCCAAAATATTTGAAATTTACACAGTATACTTCTACATAACCCATAGATGAAAGAAGAAATCTCAAGGGATATTAAATATATTTTGAATTAAGTGAAAATAAAAATACAGCATATCAAAATTTTTATAAAAGTGGTACCCACAGAACCACTCTGGGAGACCGAAGCAGGAGGATTGAAAGTCCCAGCTGGGCAATTTAGCAACTTAATAAGATCCTGTCCCCCAAAACAAAACAAAATTAAACAAAAAGACTGAACACTGGGCTTAATATCCAGTAAAACACACACTCACACACACACACACACACACACTCAGACACACAATTGAACAGAAGAGAAAGTTTAAAATTAATTTTTACCTCAACCCTAGAAATTAAGAAAAAGATATAATTAAAGACCAAGTAGGGAGTGGGAATGTAATAATGAATACTGGAGTAAATATTAGTGAGATTGAAAAGAACGAAACAACAAGAAAAGCAATGAGACCAATGCTGTTAGTTAAAAAATATCAGTAAGATTGATAAATTTCTAGCCACATCAATCAAGAAAAGTATAGCAAGATAAAATTATCAATATCAGCATGACTTAGCATGCATAATAACCAATAGTGTAGCTGTTAAAAGGATAATAAGCTTATATAATGAATGACTCTATGCTGATAAATGCAACAACTTAAATTAATTGCATTAATTGGACCAACCCCATAAGAGACACAATCTACCAAATACAATAAAAAGAAATATGAAGAGATAACATATTGATTAAAGAAACTGAATCATGGTTAAATGTTTGAATTGTATGCACAGATTTTTTTTTCAATGGGAAATTTTACCAAACTTTTAAGCATAGTATAAACTGATTCCATACAACCTCTTCTAGGAAAAGGAAAATTAGAGAATATATCCCAAATCATTTGATCAGGTCAAAATTTTCCTTAAACTAAAATTAGACAAATACATTACAACAAACAAAATTACATAAGAAGAAGACTTAAGAGCACAGACAGAAAAATCCTCAACAAAATATTAGTTGATGCAATCCAATATATAAGAAAATCTCTTTAGAAATAATACTCAACAACCAAATAGGATATATCTCAGAACACAAGGCTCACATAGCATTCAAAAATCAAATAATATATTTCAGCATATTTACAAATTAAATATTACTTAGATGATGTTCCTAATTTTGTCAATAGATTTTATGCAATTCCAATGAAAATATCTGCAAGCCTTTTTTGTAGATATCAATATACTGATTTAAAGTTTGTAGGAAAGTCAAAGGAATTATAATGGCTGACCAAAACAATGTTTAAAAGAAAAATTTAGAGTTTACATAGAATTTCCACATCATATTTACTTTAAGCCTAAGTCTTATGCTTAATGTAAAGTATCTAAGACTGTGTGGTAGTGGCAAAAGTATAAACTGAACATTAGGCAGAGTTTTAAGCAAATATTAAAAGAAGAATTATTAAAGAGAAAATTTAATAAATTGGATTTAACTAAACTCAAAACTTTTTAACTCTCCAAAAGATGCTGTTAAAGAAAGTGAAAGACAAGAAACAAAGTAGGAGAGAATATTTACAAATCATGTTTAAGACAGTAGACTTTTATCTAAGATATATTAAAAACCTTCAATTTGAACACCAAGGAGGGAAAAACCAACCAAAAAATGGGCAAAGGAAGATAAATGGATTGAAAATAAACATACAAAAGGATACTTAATATTAGCCATTGGGGAAATGCAAATTAAGCCTACAGTGAGATTCCACTATAAACCTCTAAGAGTGACTAAAATATAAAAAGAGGAAAGGAAAAGGATAGGAAGAAGGAAAACGGGCCGAAGGAAAGAAGGTCCTAATACCAAGTGGTGGCGGCAGTATGAAATAATTGTATCCCATGGTACCATCACTTTGGAAAACAGTTTGGAAATTATAAAAATGCAGTTACGTATGTACTTCCTGTGCAATCTAGCAGCCCTACTTTGAGAAAAATGAAAATATAGGCCTATACAAAAACCAAACTTTCTAGCAGCTTTATTGACAATTACAAAAAAATTTTAACCCTAGACACATGTCCTTTAATGGGCAAATGGACACAAACTCTACTATATCCATATAGTGGAATACTAATCAGCAGTTACAAAAAGTACAAATGGAATATTGATTCACACCTTCACAAGCAGAATCTTCGATGCATTTTGCAAAGTGAAAGAAGCCAAATCTGAAATGCTACATGGTATATAATTCAATTCACATGATACTGTGAAACAGATATAAGGGCAGAAAAACAGATGAGCAGTTGTCTAGTAGGGGGAGGAGGGAATTTCTGAAGTGATGATATTGTTCTGTAGGAACTATGCTGATGAATACATAACCATTATTCATTTGTCAAAAGTCCTTGAGCTCTACATCACAAAGAGTAAATCTACTATATGTAAAAAACAGCAAGCACAAAAAATACAAAAAACCAAAAGAAAACATCTACCAGGAGTCCAACATGGATTAGACGGCATAACAAATGAATTTAGCTGTGTTATAAGAAATCCCATGTCACATGATGACATAGGAGATAAAGAACTTTTTAAAGTAAATTTGGAAGTCAGTTTTGTAAGTTTAAAGACAAAAATAAATGTTTAAAACAGTGTATACACTATGTTATAGTTGATAAATCTGTTTCTAAGCAGTTCTGAAACTATTGTTTGTTGTACATTAGCATGAATAAATAAATATCTTACAAATAATGAGAGAGTACTTTCTCCCCATTGGAGAAAAAAGTCAAAAATAAGAAAAACTGGAATAAACTATGTGATGCTAAATGGGAGATAAATCAGTATGAATCATTTGTTTTTGTGGTTCTTTGTGTGGACTTCAGTATGTGTTTATGTAATGCACACAGAAAAATACTGATATAAATATAGATATACAGGTATCTGTGGGGTAATGTGTACTATATATGCACATTTCCCAGCTCTCTGTCTGTCGAGAGGGTTTGTTAGGGTCCTCTAAAGTAACGGAATCAATAGAAAATACTATCTATATCTATATCTATATCTATATCTATATCTATATATAATTGCTGAAGGGGATTTTTTGGGTAGGCTTGTGGGTGGGATCAGAGCCCGGAGTTCCTACATTGGCCCTCTGTGTGCTGAGTTGCTGGTAATCTGGGACTTCTCAAGAACACAGAATTCACAGGACAAGAGATCAAGGATGCAGGCTGAAGGCCTGGAAGCTCACTGCAGAGTTGCTGGTGCAAGACTACACCTGGAAGGCTGAAGAAACCAGAAACCTGGAACCAATGTCCAAAGCTGATGGCTGCAAAGGGAGCACCTGCTCACCAGGCCTGGAGTTGTTCAAAAATTGGCACACTTCCTCCTTCTTTCCCTTTTTATTCCATCCAGGCAGCAAGCCTATTGGTTGGTTCTACCCACAACGGGGATGGATCATGCCCCCCACAATTTGCTGCCCTACATGTCAATCACCAACAGACACACCCCCAACTCTGCTTTTCTAATCTGTTAGTTTTTTCTTGAGTGGACTTATCCTGAGCAACACAGAGGGTAAAGGAGTAATGGCAACCTACCAACAATATGTATGCATAGTGTCTGGGTTTTGGTGTTTAATGCCCAGATTTGGGTATTTTAAAATATATAGTATTCTCAGATAAAAGGAGCCAAGGCTTCTTAGGAAATTAATTTCAAGGCTTAAGCAGGGGAAATACAGGGATACATAATCTGCTGGAATCTAAAAATAAGAAATGCTCAAAAAGATGTACATAAATCTGTCTCTCTATCTTTCTCATCAATCTATTTCCGAATAGTAAAATCAAAAGAACCAATCTGAAAGAGTTTTCAGTAGTCAAAGATGGGAAAAATTGAGCAATACTATAAAATGATATTAAAAATGAAATAATTTCCTGAGTAGATACTGATATCAATAGATATAAGTATCTCATAAATAAGTAAATGAAGGGTATGTGCATCTTCTTACTTAAAAAGAATTTCAAATAGTAACTACTGAAGGGATGAAGGAGATAGGAAATTGCTACTATAATGCATAAATAGTGCTACACAGAAGATAAATGATAAAATTAATAAGGAAAATATTAACTAGAAACAGGATATTTGCATGGTTCCACTGTTTTCCTTACCAAGACGAATTAAATAAAAATGGGGGAATTTGACAGCCAAGACATGTGGCAGATATGGCTATTAAGGTATAACTATTAAGGTATGATGTGGTCAAAGTTAACATTATAAGGAATGTGGTGTATCCCATCACGTACGTTCTGGTATGATGGGCATGTGTATCTTTGAAGTCCTTAACAATGACGTACGGCCTCAATTTTCTAATGATAAAGTATTAGAAAAACGCAGATTAAAGTGCATTCAAAATAACTGATCACTACACTTCAGATTTCTCCGTGTCCTGAGGACACGGAGAAATTCAGAAATCATAGATTAGAGGAAACAAAAGCGATTATAACAACTAAACAGAGTTTGGGGTCCTGGAGGAGTCCTCCAACGAAAAGGAGACGTGACCGGAAAAACTGGAGGAAAGTGAGACAAATCTGTGCTCTAGTTAATAATATTGGGCAATGTTAATTTTTAAAGTTTTGGTAATGGTGCTGGAGTTATGTAAGAAGCTGGAAGTAGGGAAGGCAGAATGAGAAGTTTGTTAACACTCTCCTATGGGGTTTTTCTGTGAGTCTAAAAATCTTTCCAGAATTAAATGTAAAAAATAAGTGAGCAGTTAAATCTGTATGTGTTGACAGCCTACTATCAAACTGGGGTTTTCATAATTAACTTTCACTAAAATACAATGTTTATTAAGTAATAAATAATACAGACGTAGGTGTTAATTGGAAGCTTATGAATGCTTTCTTTATGAAAATTCAATAAAGCCTGGAACAATGACTTTAAAATTAGGCCAAAGCATTTCTTTTCTGAGATGAGTATTTTATTACTGACACTTTAAAATTTTCTGTTGATAACAAAAAATAGTGACATTTAGTCATTTTTTATTTTTAGTTTAAAATGTTTACTGACCTCTCTCTCTTTATGCCTGCATACAGAGTGTTCTCCTCCCACTGCCTCAACCTTGTTATACCAAAGAACACTTGTGTGTAGTTCCTGAGGCTGTGTCACAGGGAGTTGGCTAGCATTAAACAGGTTTCCATGGGATAGATCTACGCACCTCTTTATATATATTCATATAGCTATACCTACATTGACGTCTATACATCGTCGTTTATAGCTATATCAAGGGCTGGGGATGTAGCTCAGTGATAGAGTGCTTGCCTAGCACATATGACAACCTGGGTTCTATCCCAGCATTGCAAAACAAACAAACAAACAAACAAAAATCTACATTTGGATCTAGGCCTACAATTCTGTCTATGCCCTACTACTTTTTTTTTTTTGGTATCAGGAATTGAACTCAGGACCTTGCTCTTGTGAGGCAGGCGTGGAGCCACTGAGCTAAATCCCAGGCCCCTGCCCTACTACTTTTTAATCTACACCTATCTAGCTACCTATTTTTCACCTTTCAAAGATTCACAAGGACTGAAGCCACCAACGTCTAGTTGAAATATCATAATAAGGACATTGGTACTTTATTTCTATACAAAATACCACTAGATGTAGAGGAAAGAGTTACATGCCTTCCCTTTCATGTTTATTTTTTCTTACAGTTAGTAGGCAGAGGTACAATTACTTTTTATTAGTATATGTACTAATACATGGCTAACTGGTATTTTAAAATTCTTCAATACTGGTAAAATCTTTCCATTTGGAAGCAGTTTGTCCTAATTTGAAAATAAAAAGCATCAACACTCCTTCCATTATTCCCTGACCTACTGTAAGGAGTTCATCACTACATCGACACAGGAACAGATTAGTCCCTTGTTACTCAGGTGGAAGGGCTCATGAAGTAATGGCGGAGCAGCGATGTCATTGATTATGTAAGAATCACACGGCCCGTATTATTCTGTTGGAATGCCTTTTCTTTACCAGTACAGGAGCGAGAAGCTAACTCATCTGGGAGGAAATAGGTGAGGCCTCTGCATTCTTATCTGAAAGGAGATTAAAATACTGATTTGTCACTCTGCGCGGCTCTCTGCTCTTTCTAGGGACTGGCTGCAACCTGACAACTGGGAAACCTCAGACTTAGTCCTTTGCTTTTTCATCACCTTTTTCTTGGCAGGGAGTTGTTTTGCTTTGCTCTGACATTTTTGTGTTTTGTGTTTGTTTTCCCTGGACTCTTCCAGAACTTATTTGAAGGTCAATAGGTTTATTTGCAAGCGTGTTGGATTGTTCATATTAAGGCCACATTTCAGAGTGGTGGACATTGAATTGTCTGGAGAATAAACAGCTGGGGTGGTGTGGCCAGCCAGGAATAGGAAACAATTTTGCTAGGACTTCATGGAGCCCTGGTCAGCCAAGACTGCCCTTAACTGGGTTGCGTGGCTTAGGGCTCCTCCTCTGTCGCTTCAGCCATCCATTACTGTGTGATGCCAGGGTGGCATGCCTTGGAGGCTGACAGGACATGCGGTCCCTGGACTCCAGGAACTGGCAGCATCTTCTAGAAGAGCCTTCACTCACTCTTAGATGTGCCTCACTGTCCACTCACTCAAGTGCCTGGAACTCAGAACTTCCACCCCAGGGGTTCCAGACTGTCTTCTAGACTGACTTGTTCCCGGATGTGCCTGTGCCCACTCTCCAGACTGTAGCATTGGCAAAGGAGCATCCAACATGAGGAGCAGGAGGCAATAGGGACTGTCACACCCTCGGAGCGTGCAGGGAAGAGACAAGGAGGAGGTGGAGCTGCCCAGCTTTAGCCAGTGTCTTTATGCCTGGGAAAGAGGCATCAGCCCACCTGTTACATAACTTGATGAGGGAAGAGGAGTGTAGGGATCTGGGTTTGCAGCTCCTGTGGGCTGAACAGCATCTTCATCGGGTATGTGAAGTCCCAGCACCTGGCACCTGGCCTTTGCTCTAAGGTACATCCCTAGCTCTTTCAAATATTTTAAATTTTGAGACAGGGTCTCATTCAGTCACCGAGTTGCCCAAGCTGGGCTCAAATTTGCCATTCTCCAGCCTCAGCCTCCTCCCAGTGTGCTAAGATCACAGACATGAGCCATCACACCCAGGTTGCATTTCTGTTGTTTTAAGCCACCAAGTTTTTTGTACTTTGTTATGGCAGTCCCAAGAAACTAAGACACAAGGGATACATACGTATTTTGAAAAATGAAGTCTTTTTTGGAAGCCATATTATGGACAATGTAATGGGGGATTACCTTGTCACAGTAACATAGCAATCTATTTCCTGATGTCTGCCAGAGCTCTTACTACACTGGGAAAAATATTAAAAATAGCGCAAAGTCTGCTTTCTTTTTTTAAAATAATGTATTTATTTCCAAATAAGGGCATGTGTTCCATGATTTGATAATTCTTGATAGTGAAAGATCAATTTCTATTCTATTAGCTTTGCTAAGTGGGGAGAAATGAATCAAAACATAAAGTTTTATTTGGGTAAGGTTTAGAAGGGATATAAAGACAGATAACCCGGTCTTACATTGGCTGACATCTTTGGCTCTGCGCAAATGCTAAACGAAGTGCTGAAAACACTACCTAGCATCTTGTTGGTTGAAGCATGTGGCTAAGATGTTAATTCAAAGTCATGAGGAAGGGGGCCTCTACTCAGGAAAAACTGTACTGTATATTCTGAGGTAAATGAAGTTAAATCACTTCTCATCACAGGACTTCCGAGGGTCTTTGGTGTGCTGTTTTATTTCAAGATGCGGGGTTATGTTACCATAGAATCTTTAGTGGAAGATGTTTTATGAAACTGAGCCTCCGTAGTCTCACTGGAAGGAATATGAACTTCAGAATATTGCTTCTGCTGATGCTTTCTTGAGTGAGTTTGGGATGGATGAGTCTCCTTCTGTCCTATGCACATTTCCCTTAGTTTTCATTTGTCAACCTTCGATGTATACTTTAGGTTACCATATAAAAGAATCCCAGAGAAGTCTTTTAGTCTTGAGTCAGAAAATCATTAATACCATAATTATTGATCTTCTAAATCATTTCTGACTTTTTTTGCTATTGATATGAAGCCATTATATTGGGATAAATCATAAACAGCTGATACTCAGCTGACAAAAGTGGCAGTGTCATATGATCACACATCAATGTTATTAGAGTCAGTACAGTTTCCAGGGTACTTAATGTACTGAAAGAGGCTTAGCCACTTCAAGAGTTTGGCTTAATACTTTCATAAACAGACAGGATGGTTGACAGGCAAAGTCAATTGTTCTTGTAAACCACACCAAGTTGACCGAGACTGATAATATTGTGTAAGGCCAAACAGGAATGCAAAATTATTACAATCAATTTTACAGAGTGATGTGCAGTGAATAAAATGAATTTCAATTAGGGTAATTGTGAGGCTTTGTAAAATAGAATAATTAATCTGACAAATGCAGCAGAAGTAGAAACATTTACAAGGACTGGACCCCAGAAAGAGGAGTTTTAAAGTCAGCGAACCACGGTTCAGGCTTTGCTGAACAGACCCAAACGGGCAGCCTCTGAGACATGGATTTTGTCCAACCATCTGGACCTCATCTGGGGATTTTGGCTGCCACATCTAATGGCTGTTGGCTCCAGGTCAGTGAGTCTACTCCATGTGGCCTGTGAATTTCAGATATTAAGACATAGAATTATTACCTCCAATATGTAAGAATACTCTCTGTACAACCCATTATCTCTGTGAATTATCTTAATGGGTCCCTGATCTTTATCAAATTTGATTATTGAAGTAAAATTCTCATTCCCCTCAGCCACTGTGAGACTTAGGGTATGTGATAAAAAATATGGTAAATGTTTAAATAAAAAATAGTTATTAGAGAAAAAGACACATAGCCACTAACTCCCCTCAAAGCACTCTGCCACCTACTTCAACTTTCAAGGGCAACTAAAGGCCAGGGAGGCTAGGAAATCTCCAGTCTTATTCCTGCAGGTCATAGACTATATCACTCAACTTGACATGAGATGACAAGCACTTCTGACAGACACTAATAGTAGCAGCTTTGAATTTGAAGTTTGCAAGTTCTTTGAGGACAACATCCAGGTATTATGTGTGTTTTGTGCTTAGATCAGACAAATGTGCAGTCAATAAAAGCATCAGTAGGCTTCATGAGACGGCACTTAATAAAGTTGAAAATCACAACTATATGAACAGTATCCCATAGAAGCAAATGATGATTGAAAAGATGAAGAACAGAAAATTCTGTGGAGATTGAGTGCATGTGGTTCTTATCTTTTTGATTCTTGAACTTAAGTATAAAATATCCACTTAGTTTTTATGTCCATCTTATCCAATGGTAAAATTTAATGTACCCGTAAAATGTTATTGCAGGTTTAATTCCAATAAATAGAAAGCCAATGTTTAGTTTAGTGGAGTTTTGTGTAAGATTACTCATTCAGGATTTGGAGTTTTAAGTGTTATAAGTTCTACTGGACTGAAATTCTGTGGTACTAGGTAGATTTTTATTTTTTTTTAGGGCTGAATTTTTGACTGTGCTTCATTAGAATTCTGATATATTATCCCGGTGTTTCTGTGAATTAACTTAATGGGTCCCTGATCTTTATGATAGTTGATAATTGAAGTAAAATTCTCATCCCTCAGCCACTGTGAGACATATGGGATGTGATCAAAAATACAGTAAATCTTTAAATAAAAAATAGTTATTACGGTAAAAGACACGTAGCCATTAACTCTCCTCAAAGTACTCTGCCACCTGCTTCAAACACACTTATTATATTTGCCGCTTTTTGAAGCCATTCTGGAAGTCCTTTCTCTTGAGTGTCTTTTCATGGCTGCCTCAGTGTCCTGAATGATTCAAAATGTTTATGGCAACTTCTGTCAAATGTAAACATCATGCTGTGTCTTTATCAGCCTTATTCACCAAATCTGGCCCTGTTCAAATTCTACTTCTTTTCCAACGTCAAAACGACCATGAAAAGTACCATTTTGAATCAGTTCAGAACACTGAGGCAGCCACATTAACCCAACTAAAGACACTAATGAAAGAGAACTTTCAGAACTGCTTCTGTAAGTGGCAAGAACAATGGGACAAGTGTGTTCAAAGGAAGGGGAGTATTTTGAGGGAGATTAATGGCAGTGTGTGTTTTACTGTAAAAAAAAATTAAAATTTAAACAGTCAGTGTATTTTCCATCACACCTTCTATGTGTCTAAGTTTATTGTAGGTCAGTTTTGAACCAGTGGGACCCTTAAGGGGTTTTGCTACAATAGTAGTTCCCTTGGGAAAACAATCTGAGTCACTGGATGGTTTTAAATCCTCAGGCCATGGGACTTGTGACTGTGGGAAGTGCAAATGTGACCTGGGATGGTCTGGGGATGCTTGCCAGTACCCGACTAACTGTAACCTCACGAAGAAAAAAAGCAATCAAATGTGCAAGAATTCTCAAGATATCGTCTGCTCCAATGCAGGTAAGAATTATATCTTAGGAAAATTCTTAAGTGATATAATCACAATTTGTTTTTTAATGGAAATATGTAGGAGAGAAGACAGGTCCAACCTAAGTGAGACTGCTTTTGAGTATATTTTTTAAAAATGAAATTCAGATCCATCAAAAGGAAAAAAAGCTGTCATCTTGCTGAGACTGGCAAGTTTGATACTCTCCAGCTGTGTCCAATGCCTCCTTGGAGCAGAGAATTCACTGGAAACAACACTCGACAACATTTTATGAAAATTGAGAGCCACGATTTTGAATGCTGGATTAAATCTTTCAAAAAGGAGTTACATAACTGACTTAATTATTTTCTGTCACAAATCAAAGGTGCTTTGAATTTATTCCCTAGCATTAAGTAGGACCAAATCTTTTTAATTTGATAGAAGTTTCATACTTCTATCATATAGTGACAGTGAGATACTTTGACCAAAATATTTTATATTTCATAGGAGTCGTTTAAAGATATTTCTTAGAAAATTACAGGGAAGTTGTTAAAATTGATTAGCAAAGCCATGTAGAATTGAACAGTTGCAGTTTAGATTTTAATGGTATTTAGCCATAATTAAGCATTCTTACCATTTGGGTATATGGAGCCTTAAAGCTGGTTTTTCTCAGCCATGGTTGAACATGAGAATCTCAAAGGGAAAGGAATCAAATGTCAGTGCTCATGTCTAACCCTAGAGGATCTGCTTCAGTTGGGGTGTGGCCTGGATATTAGCTGGTTTTGAATTATGCAGAGGGATCCTAATGTAAATCTAGAGATGGAGAAATTGGACTACATGCTCAAGGTGAGTATTTGGCTGCCTATGCAAATATCTTCCCTTGGAAACTTGCATTACTGGTAAGGGCCTTCTCCAATCAGAGCTAGGACTTTTCCACAGTCTGACTGCAGCAAATTGCTAGGCATCCACTGGGCTCTGTAAGGGTGTCTTGCTAATGGAAATCAGGGCCAGACCCAGAGCAAGGCTGAAGGGGGACATCTGGGACCAGAAGAGTGGTCTGAGCAGTCAGGTCACTTTCTGCCTTCATGGTATTCTCTTCACCTCAGCACTTCTGCTTTTTCTTTCCTCTCAGTAGGGTTTCTCTACCTCCAATTTGTGACACCCACTGATACCAATACACACGCACGCACACGTGTGCACACGCACATACACACACACAGGGTGTAGCTTCTATTTTGGACTTCAGTACTCTGCTTTTGAATTTATTTTCATTATTGTTTTGGAAATAAAATCAGATATTAAAATTTATTTTTTTGAGACAGGGTCTTGCTAAGTCATTATTTTTCACAAGCAAGTCTCCAACTTGTGATCTTCTCAGCCTTCCAAAGTTCTGGGATTATAGGTGTGCACCACCATACCAGGCTCCTATTTAAATATCTTAAATGAAAAAATACACATAATCCCTTTTTAGTAGATGATAAAACATATTTGGAAAAATATAAAACACATTTTAAAGATATCTGAACCTCTATCTTTTTTTTAAACATCAACATAATACTTTTATGTAATCTATCATCCAGTTCAGTTTTGTCAATTGACCCAACAGTGTTCTTTAGAATGTTTTACCCTTCCTTACAGGATGAAATCTAGGGTCTGTGTTATGATTAGTCATTTCTCTTTACCTTCCTTTAATCTGGGCCATTTTCAAAGATTTTGGCTTCATAGGATTTAAAATGTTAAAGAAAATTTTCCTAATCTCTCTTTTTGTAAATAAAATCTCTCCTCACAATACCAGTATATTTATTTGTTTGCTCAATATTATACCACTTCTAAAATTGTTTTTAGAATTGCTCCATCCCACAAATATAAACAACAAATCCATCACAACAGACTAAGATTTTTTCCAATCCACTATATCCCCAAGCTTTCTCCACCTGAATCATTTATGAGATTAGAATTTGTCATCAAATGCTGTGTAATAAATTACTTGAATTCCTTTTATCTTGTTCCTTTTAGTGTGTTTATGGTATTTGCTTAAAATATAATTGAGCTTATTTATTTCATATTGCTTTCACTTTTCATTTTTTCTTCCTTCTCATGATTTATTCATATATTTCATACTGTATAGAACACAAACATATTTCTAAAAGTCAGAACTACCCATGCAAGCATAGTTCAGAGAATCTTCACTCCCTTATACCCTACTTATTCTCAGCTTTATGACCAATCAACTCTGCTGCTTTTTGCTTTACCTGTGGTAAAGGTTTCTGTTTATAAATATAAATAGATATATGTGTATTTTATTATTTTTGTCTATCTCCTATATAAAAGGCGCCACACTATGCTCTTTTGTAGTCTGCCTGCATTATCTTCTGGAATTTACTCTGTATTAGTTCATAAAAATCATTTTCATTCTTTTTTCAAAAGTATAAGACTGAATTCTCTGCATGTGACATATTTATTCAATCCATCTTCAATGCTTGAGCATTTAAAGCTTCCAGTATTTTGAAACCAAAATAATAATGGATGAGACAATCTGTTCTATCTATATTTTCATGTTTTTGGAGGTATATCTTCAGGGTAAATTATGAGGAGTGAGATTGCTGGGCCAACTGGTAAATTCATATTCAGTGTTATATCCACTTCCACCCACCTAGTTCAGGACCTTCCAAATTGCATTAGCCTATAGGTTTTCTAATCTTTTCAAGATCACATTGTGGTCCTCTGGAAGCATCTTGGAGAAAAAAAGGCAAGAAGCAATAAATGGAGTGGGATTAGGACCCAAGGGCAGAATGAGATGGAGCTAGGTATCAACAAGTTTCAGAAGCTAATTCTGTAGGGTCCCCAGATAGGTGACAATGTGCAGAGTGAGGTGAGGAGGCAGTGCCTTGACACAAGGTGCAGGCTGGTGTGCAATTCTGAGAAGTCATCCAAAAGGAGCCAGCTATATTATACAGCATGCAAACTGGAGCTAAAATAACCCAGTGTAAAGCAGACCAATCCTGGAGAATGAGTTAACTGGCAACCAAGAAAGAGAAGCAGGATGACACAGCATGATCAAGGAGTCTGGCACTTCTGCCTGGGCTTCCATCTGCCATGTTTTGGAGGCTCAGTTGTGAATTCTGCTGGATGGGTGAGACAGGAAGTCTGTTGTATATTTTCCAACCAGCCAGGAATGGTTTGCATGTGTGGATGAGAGTGAACCTGCCTGTGGGGAACAGACGTCAGTGAGGAGTTGTAGAATTTGGAGGCAGAAGCTGTTTCTTGCCATCTTTTATGGCTGGGAGATTTCTCGCTATGCAGCCCTGACAGAGTTACTCTCTTCTTCTAAATCATGGCAGGCTCCTAGTATTTCAAAAGATAATCTGGAATCCTTAACCAATGTTCTTGATCTCTGCTATCTGCAGTCATCCTAGCCTTTTCTCCAAAGCCAAGCCAGGATTTCACTGTTCTTCAATTTTCCATACTTATTGCTTATTCTAGGCACTTTCTTCAACATTTTCAATATCAAAAATCTCTTCTTCATCTCCACTTGTTGGAATTTTATGCATTTATCATATGCCAACACAAGAATTTATTCCTTCCCTATACCTTTCCTCCTTCATAGAACCAGATAGAATTTTACTTTTGACAGTACTTGGCATAAATCTGGTGCAAATTCCTATATGTCATGTATCTTCTGTGTATATATATATGTACATACATACTAAAATATATATAATATATATGATTTTTATAATATATGGATATGCATATATCTCTCTTTAGATAGTGTCATGATTTGTGTCTAGATGTCCTCCCAAAGCCTCATGCAGTCATAGGTGGGGCTTTTTGGAAGCCCCTACTCCCCTGCTCCCCTACTCCCCTGAGGTCAGTTAGCCTGGATAAAATATAAGGAACAGAAATAGGGCTGCTGTTGTCTTTGCTTGTCACTTGTCACTTGTGGCTTGCTGCGTTGCTGCCTTCTACCTGCCATGAACTGTTTCTCCTCTGCAGTGCCACCCTACCTTGGAGCCATGCAACTATGAACTGAACCCTCTACAAGCTGTGAGCCAAATAAAACTTTCCTCCTTTAACTTTGGGTGTCATATATCTTGTCTCAGAAATGAGAAAAGTAACTAAGACAGAGAGATAAATATTTTATTAATTATATTTTTCTTTCTGGTCTATGACTTACTTAATATTATTTATCTTATTATAATCCTATTATAAATTTGCAGTAACACAATAGGTCACAAAAAAGTTTAATGACTAGGTATGTGGGTGGTTGAGAGACAGAATGAATAAATGTGAATATACAAAAAGAGTGGTAGGAAAAATTAGTTGAGACAATGTGGCCGTAATACCAGATTTCAAATAATTTTTATAAATTAAAATCATCTTCAGAAAAAACCTGCACAAAAATGAAGTATAATATAAATCATATTCACATGAGTATTCCCATGGTAGGAAATAACAAACTCAAATTCTGCAAAAGTCACCATTTATAGGTACTTGAAGAGAAAAACTCTTACAGACAATAGTGAATTGCAAGTGATCTGGATAATGGAATTGGGGAGAAGACATTAAAGGAAGGTCATTGTCAGGGCCCTTAAATGCCAGGTGAGTCTGGAGAAAATATTTAGAATATGACTAATATATTTGGTATCTTATTGGGAGAAGAAGAAGAAATCAACAGTTTTTGAAAGCTTACTATGGACTAGACCTAGCAGTGTTTTAAGAGATGACTGTGTCTTATATTTACCACTTGGTCCTCATTCTGTGAATTAGAGACTATTTGAAGTTATAAAATGTGACAATTGAAGATCAAAGAGATCTCAAAAATGGATAGTCACTGAGTATTGAAATTTGGATTCTACTACTAGTCTACCTTAATCTGAATTCCTGCCCTTTCCAGCTTGTCACATACAGTACAGGACAGCTAATATCTCATTGCTCCAGCAAAATATCATCTATGGCTCCTCCTCATCCTTTACCTCTCACTTCAATTGGCCACCAGACATTGTGTTCTTTCTCCTGAAGATATTCTCAAGTGTGTTTACTTCACTCTAAACTCACTGTTATCCCCTGTCCAGCCTCCACTTTATTTTTTCCTGCAAACAAATTTAACAGGCTCTTAACTCATTTTCTTATGTCCACTTTTGCCCAATATCTGCATTCTCCATGTGTCAACCAGTGCAACCTAGTATAAATGCATACATGACTATAGGATCCCTTGCTGAGAACACTAGTGGGGTTTCATATTCTTGGATTAAAGTTGCAAGTCTTTAAGATGAACCAGAAGATTCACATATAGCCCCTTTACTTGCCTTTTTATATAATGACATTTTCCACATTATTTCATATAATTCAACTCACTCTTTTATCACTGATCCTTTGCTGTTGTCTCTTGCCAGAATTGAATTTCTTCACCATCTTACTTTTCTTGATAATATTTTTTGTGGCTTGACTCTCAGTTCTCATCTGCTTCCTTCAGGAATCTACTTTGACCTCCAAGTCTCAGCTAAATTCCCTTGCTGTGTGCTTCTGCAACACTTTGCACTTCTCTATTTGCTTAATCACATTGATTTATACTCATATCGGGTTCTGAGAGGAGGATTACAGCTGACTTGATCTCCTGTTGGATTTTCAGAGTCTAGGGTTGTGTCTGGCTGCTGACAAAGTCTTAATTTTTATATGATGATTGCTGTATCAGTTAAAAATAGAAAACTATATATTAAGAAAGAAGTTCCTCATGTAGAAATCCTACCTCTAAATATCATTTTAATGCAACATTCCCATCAATTAAATCACTCTTAGGGGTTGTAATCAAACACTCAGACTTGGATGGGTATGTGGCTTGTGGTAGACCAGATGACTCCAATACCTCTATCACTGAGCCACTTGGAGATTCTTTAAAATCCCAGGAATCTTAAGAGAACTCACTATGTTCTTCTTACCAAAAGAACAAAGGTACCAGTCAGTGCTGAGGATGTGAAATTATCAGGGGCATACAAGCTTTTTCATTTATGCATTTGATAATGAATTATTTCCACAAATATTTATTATAGAAATCACATGTTCAAATATTGTGCAAAGCATTGAATAAATACTGGCAAGGAAGATAAGCAAGGTTACTTCCATCATAAAGCTTAGAATTTTCTGCTTTAGTCCCCTTCAGACCCAGGTCTAATCAGAAGATATTCATGCTTTGGTTGGAGGGATATCTGTAAAGTAGGTGGGCACTTGAGGAGGTCAAATTTACATTCATTAAACTATTAGAGGTCAATAGTAATAGCTGTGTGATATAAAATAATTGCTGCACCCTCATAATCTCAAAAAAGTTTATTCTCTACCTCAGTATGTCCATATACATGATTGAAATATTAAATTGATTTGAACTTTCTATCTTTTGGAAATAAACAGGATAAAACTTCATTCATTATAATAGATATGCATGTAACAAAGTCTTTTCTTTTTTTTATGGCTTAGGTACCTGTCACTGTGGCAGGTGTAAATGTGATGATTCAGATGGAAATGGACTTGTCTATGGTAAATTTTGTGAGTGTGATGATAGAGAATGTATAGATGATGAAACAGAAGAAATATGTGGAGGTATGTATGTTAACTGTGGAAACTCATAAATCACCTGATTTTTTTTCACCTCTTTCATTGTACTTTTATCTCTGCATAAGTTTTTGCTCTTGTGTTCTAATGAACTTTGAACCTATGCTTATTAGGAACACACTGCAGATATGGAGGGTTGGACTAAGGCATTCAGAGTAGACTAGCACCTTTTAAATGTACAACTGGATTGTCCCCAGAGGAGAGTCACATCATTTGACCACAGGCCAGTTGCATAACTCTGAAGCAGTCATAGTAGGATGTCATGTTTTTTGCTTACCTTAGCCACTATAACTGTATCACTTTTCTCCTTATCTCTTAATGATAATTCATTTCATTCTCTTTCTAAACCATAACCCTTCAGATAGTCTCATGTTCTGTTGAGATCACTGAAGTCTGACAGGATGGTTAGCTTAGAGTTTCTCTCTTCTCCCTGCACCCTTTCTATTTGCCACCATTACTCAACTCATTTTTTTTTATTGCACCATGCTTATATTGTTTCCTGGAGGGCCACAAACTTCAATAAGTGCTTTTCATCCATGTATCTCACAAATCACTCTAGGGTAAGAGTTAATTTTATCCTCACAGACAGATGTGGAAACTGAGACTTGGAAAAATTAGATAATTTACCTAGGCTCATTTCATTAATTATGATAAAATTTAGATTCCTATCTTGAAATTACAGAGGAAATAAATAAGTTTATTTAAGTCCAAAAAGTTGATTGACTCTTATAAAATCTGACTCTTATGAAAAACAATTAATGTACAGTTATGATTTTTTCCAGTGTAATTCTCAAGTTCCCAAGACTTGTTATATAGCATTAGGATATGATTTTGTTGTGTGCACATGCAGAGATCTTTTTAAGTCAATAAATAAAATATAGAAGTGATGTATTTAATTTCTGATTAAATAAATTGATAGTCTTTGCTCTGCTTAAGTAAACAAATTAAAATGTGTTGAGGAAATGGTCATTGTCTCTGAAGTTAAGGAGAGTTTCATATGAATACTTCAATTAGAGTACATTTAGACTGCAAACATGATATTGTGAGAGTGAGTTCCTCTTTCTTTGCATCTTTCTAAAGCCTTCTATCTTTTCACATTTTTCTTTCTTTTGCATGTATAAGTCACATCTTCTGGGCATGAGTGGCATAGCAGAGTAGAATAATCTATAGTATTTCCCACTTCTTATGTAAGTTTCACTCTTAGACCTTACTAATACTCTTGCCATTGGCTAGATATGGCATAATGTTAGAATGAAAAATAGGCTATTAGAGATTGAAAAATATCTCCATGATTGGTTTTCCATGGGCTCTCTAGAATTCTGGCTGGAGTAACAGAAGGGAATTGAAAGAACAAGTACTTTGACTATATAGATAGATAAAAAACAATCCCCTAAAACAGAAAGAATAGATTTAAACAAGAATTAGGACATTCATCCATGGTTAAGTAGCACAAATACAAGGAAGAGAAGGCATCAGAAGTGAATTTGGGGGTAAATGCCATCCTTTGGGAATTTGTAGAAGGCAGGTTAGACATGCTTGACATGAACGAAGTGACGTGAAAATTCATTCCCATGGCTTACTGGGATGCACAAATGAACAGGCATCAGGCTATAAAAAGAAGGGAGCTTAAAAAGTGACATCTGGACAAAGTGATGAGTCCCATTCACTGTCATTTTTTAATCCTCTTTAAACATAGGGTAGGGATTTGACCTTGAGACCAGTACCTACAATAATTTATTGGTCCAAATCAAGACAAAATGTAGACTTCACTGAAAACGTCTTTTCCACATAGAGCAACACTGTGGGACACAGTTGGATGAAAATTTGATCTATTTCCTCTGGTTTAAAAATGGCTATGTCATTAATAATGTGTATCTAACTAAATATCTACCATTGCTTTCTCAGTAGTTGATTTCAAATAAACTATTTAATGCCTAATTGAAGGAATTCCCTCATGCATTGGAGTTTGATGAATGCAACCGAGGATGCAAAGTAATAGACTTTCTCAGTCACTCATGTTATTTCTTTAAAACACTTTCATTCTAATCAGCTCTCTGTGTGGTCCAAGCTAAAGGACAATTTGGTTTGCTTAATTTGTGTAATTAGGCAAATATAATTATGCAAATAGAGAGTTCAGGTATAAGCTCCACTTTGATGTTTTGAGGAAAAACTGTATAAGTTGATTGTTTTGGCAAGGGATGTGGAGCTCTCATATTAAAAAACAAAAATGATTATGAAGAGGTAGAAAGTTAATGCTGCTTTGAAAAGTTGCTTTTTTCCTCACTGTGTAAAATTCTTTTGGGTAAAGGCCATGGGAAGTGTTACTGTGGAAACTGTTACTGTGAGGCTGGTTGGCATGGAGATAAATGCGAATTCCAGTGCGACATCACCCCCTGGGAAAGCAAGCAAAAATGCACGTCTCCAGATGGCAAAATCTGCAGTAACAGAGGTGCGTCCTTCATACATGTTACTACATAATTGGGAAGCAAACACAACTCTTCTTTATTAACAGTTCTCTGCATTTCCTGAAGGGTGGGAGAGAACCATCTTTTATAATGGTCTACTTGATATAAATCAATCTTTATTACACCAACAGTCCTCTCTTTCTTGTTCTTTATGGAGTACAAAACAGAAAGATAAGAAAGTTTGTTGTTGTATTTTAAGCTTCACTGAACAAATAGTTAACACGGGGACTGTCATTTCTTTGGCAGTCACCCAGAAGTGGCATGGTACAGCTAAAAGGCAATCCTTGTAGATACTTCTGCTAAATGTCTCTTGACTCACACAACCACTGACAGCATGAGCATCTAATTACCCAGAGAGCATTCAGAAAGCCCTCTTGTCTTAATTATGACCCAATGGAAGCCTTGGCTAAAAGGTTAAATTGATATAGATGAACTTAACTTCTATGTGCAATAACAAGCATATGGCACAAATACAATGGATATAGTAGAAACTATGTATCAAATACCCATGGAAAATTTAGACTGACCTTAAGTAGGACCTTTAAAAAATTCATACTGACAAAATACAATTAAAAGTTAGTTAACTGATGATATAAAATCAGGTAGTTTAAGCAGCTCTTAGAAGTCCTGGAAACTCTTATTTTTCCCTTTGTCTGCTGTAGAGGTAGATAAGGGAGAGCCACCTGATGACATACACAAGGGGTCATTATGCTTTCAATAAATTATAAAATCTAGTTAGCTGGAAAACTATGTTTTCATTTTTCTTAATGAGTGATTCACCCTAGTAGATGACACACACACACATGGAAAGCTGTAACAACCTTTGAAACCCGATGGAAGGGTAGGGCCTGTCCTATTTCTGTGCATAGAAAAAGGGAAGCAAAAATTCTGAAGTTGGAATAAAAAATGAAAACTCCTCACTTTAGGTGGATTAGATCTTACTGTACATAATAACTCACTCTATATGTTCTTTAAATATATAAAGATGTATTTTCTGCTGAAATCCTGTTTGTTCAATAGGGTACAAACACACCATTTTGTCCGTGTATGAAGCCTGGATATGAACACGACTGTTGAAAAATAACCACTGAGGTGTTGAACTCAGAGGGGGAGAAGACGGGGTAGGGTGAAGTGTGGATTGGAGCCAGGCTGTGCAGCTGGGTGGTGGGTTCTGAGGGCAGGGTACTGTTCAGAGACACACACCAGGCCACATATCTGTGGTCCTGCCTCCTGCTTGGGCCATTGGCATTTGCAGATCTGGCTGATGGAGAATGGGAGGGAGTAGCTTGCCTCAGTGAGGCTCAGAAGTTGTGAGCTTTAGGGGTTCAGGAAATCCCTGGGATGGCCTTTCTCAGAAAATATCATCTGTGTCTAACCTGGTGGCATTGCCTTTTCACCAGTTCCTTTGGTAAAAGAGAGACACAGTTTCCTACAAGTGTCTACCTGGTCTTCCTTTCCAGCTCATCTCCAGGAGCTAGGACGACAGTCCTGTAGACTTAGCTCTGTGGTGATGGGTAAAGTTCTCAGCTGCTCACTTGGCTTGGGGACAGCTCCTATTGGACCTACTTTCAGACATGCCTGAAAGTTATTTCCTCTTCAGATCTGCATGGCTGCTTGTCCTTGTCCCCACTAGGTCATTTATATTGTCATGAAAACAACACACACCCATTTTTAAGAACCATGATAAGGGTATAAGCAAGTAAAAAAGAAAATGACCTGTAACATTTAGATGAAACCTTTTATATTTTAGTACATGACCCTTCAGGTTTTTTATTTACTTCAATTAATTTCTGTGACTTTCTCTCCCCTCTGAAGAAATATGCCCACTTATTCCATCTTCTTACTAAACACCAAGATTACATCATACTATACATGCTGATTTTTAAATGATTTTCCATTTAATATATATTTTGCTTATATATATCATCACAAAAAAACTGATTATTACACTTGATGACTGCTTTGTGATCCACACTATGCATATATCATTACTGCACTAATTCCCTGTTGATTGCTAATTGGGACACTGGTAGTTTTTCAATAAAATAAATAGAATTATATTTTATATCCCTGAACAGCTACTTTTGTGTACTTCTCCTTGCTGTTGGATACATTAATTGAAGGGGGTATTATACTGAAAGGTAACATGCAACTAAGAAGTGCATTTATGAACTTGCCACTCAGGGGACTGTACCACTGTGTACTACACTTCAGAACTGGAAAGCACCACCGTACCACTCCCTTGCCAGCCCTGGGTCCTTGCCGTCTCTCTTACCTGTGGCAATCTAACACCAGAAATCACCCCAACTCCCTATTTTTCTAAAGCCCTCTCACCCTGAAGCCCTTATTATTAATAATAGGTTGAGTGGATAAACAGTTTTCATGGTGATCTTCATTTCTTTATGAAGTTCTCTATTGTTCTTTCCTTTGATCTATTTTATTTTACGTATATTTAACCTTTGAATTTTTACTCCTAAGAGTTGTTTATACATTTGTGGAAGTGCTCTTTGTCTTCTAAATTCATAAATATTGCTTGCCTCAGCTTTTTATAGACTTTTTTTTTAATGGTGTTTTGTCCCAACCAAAATTTTAGACTTTTATGTGATTAAGTCTATTTCTTTATTTCCCTTTAGTAATTTTGCACTGGGAGTTCTGGGTAAAATTATGGTTTTAATTTGTACATTTAAGTTTACAACCCAACTGGTATTTTTTTTTTTTTTTTTTTTTTTTTTTTTTTTGGCACTGGAGATCGAACTCAGGACCTTGCACTTGTGAGGCAGGCGCCTGAACCACTGAGCTAAATCCCCGGCCCCACCCAACTGGTATTTTGATAAGAGTAGTTACAAAAACTTGAATTTATTTTTCTCCAAATGATTAGATGGTTGCCCTAAAAACAATCAGTAAAAACAATTACTGATAATTCTCACAAAGTAAGTATGGTATGATCTTTGGTATGATTTTTATATATCTTTATGGTATGTACTTTATATCAAAAGTACACAATAAAACTAATTTTTTAAAAAGATAAGACAGTAAATATGGCTTATAAAGAGGCACTTCCCTAAGCAAATCTCTTGATGACCAAGGTGATGCATTTTCGTTTGCTTTGTAATCTGCACCCATCTAACCCATCTAACCTCCCAAACTTTCTTCTTGGCTTTCCTTCATGTGCACCCTGGGCTCTACACCCACCATTAGTGTCCCAGGACACTTTCCCTTCTTGGTACATGCAGATCTTCTATTTCTAGTTACTCCAACTTGTGTGGGTCTCTCGTTCACCAAACTTTTACATCATTTCCTTGTGATTTACAAATGTTAGCGCTTATGCTCCTGATACTTGCTAGTTTCTCTTACATTAGCCTTTGTTGTTGTCCTTGTTAACTAGACTGCATATGCCTTAAAGACTAAGATTGTCACGTTAGTTCCTTTGGTCTTATCATGGAAAGAAACTAACATACTGCTAATGACGTACATCACAATCTCCCATCCTTATGAACATAGGTGATAACTTTGTTTATCTATTAAGGAATTTCTACTGCAAACTTCAGATGGTATTTTCCTTTTTAAGAACATTTTTATCTGAATATGTACACTTTCAAAGACAAAAGAAGCAACAGGGAAAAATAAATCAGCAGGTGAGATGCTTTCTGTCATAGATTTTCTTAATCAGATCCGTGTAAAATTCTTTTTTCCCATCTAGGGACTTGTGTGTGTGGTGAGTGTTCTTGCCATGATGTTGATCCGACCGGGGACTGGGGAGACATTCACGGGGACACCTGTGAATGTGATGAAAGAGACTGCAGCTCTGTTTATGACCGTTATTCTGATGACTTCTGCTCAGGTAAGGGAGCTTCTAACCCTTGCTTTTGAATTTAAACATCCATTTCCAGGTTACCAAGATTCGTTCTGGTTCTAGTAGACATGAAAAGAAACAGAACAGGAGTTTAATGCATTCTATATTTGCAGTGTTCCTACGAGTAACTTGGGAAACCCCCAGAGGCAAAAACCCAGAAACAAAACCAAAAATACTTCCCCTGGTAGAGCCTAGAAGTGGAAGCTCACTCACTCACTTAAAATTAATGTGATTCCTTACCAAAGCGAATCATTAGCTCCAGACAGGTATATCTGCTCAACTCATTGGAGAATACAAAACTAACACGCTGGACGGCAGTAATTGGGATAGTTGCCATTAGGAAAACCGTATTAAATTATTGTTAAACTTAGGATAGCACAGGTCTCAGGGATTTTTTTTGTATTAACTTTTTGATACCATTTGCATCAAAATTATGCTGTAATATAGTCTAGAATTGAATATTCATTAGTGGATTTAAAACTTTTATGCAGTTAACATTTATGGAGCGGTACTACTTTTCAGAGTCTCGGTGGTGTCCAGGATCCACCAGGGAAAAAAGACAAGCCTGATACTTGAACTTCTGGAGCTCACAATCTAAATGCCAAGGAAAAAAATACACCTGTCCAAAATGTCTAATAGTGAAGGAAAAAAAAAGCAGTCAGAGTTATCTGACATTGAGTGTCATTTAACAAAAATGGAGTTATGGATTTTCAGACCAGGTATGTTTGATGATCCAGAGAGCAGATGTATGCAGGTGCATCTCTAAACTGACTGTTTGCCTGGTGCACGCAGATAGAGAGAAAGCTCCTCTGGTCTCCTGAAGGTAGATGAAAGAGTTGAGGTAGGAGAGCTGCTCTGTTCAATTATGATTGTGGAACTTTTAGGATTGAGAGGAGCCGGCTGGTGAAACTGCACACTGCAGAAGGATTTCCCCTTTGCTTCCCAGGATTTTTTAAACATTCGGGAGCCCTATTCGTTCAGGAGAAGTTTTACTGTTCATTATATATGTCAGTGTTCTTTGCTATGGTCTTTATCAACACAATGGTATTAAAGCAGGTGATAATTATGGGGTGGCTACAATATGCCAAACATGTTCTGAGGATGTTGGGGATGGGCTGTTTGACATTTTACTTAGGGTGATGTGGCCTTTCTCAGAGGTGACGATGCTATTGATTACATTGGGTGTGTGGTTCTGCCTTAAAAGTAGGTTTGCAGGTAATGAAAGAGGAGAAGGGAATGTGTGTATGAGGAATGGAGGATATATGACCCATACATGTTGCCAGGATTACTTTGAAATACATGAATATACAAGGAGCGAAGGGCATGGTAAAAGGTAAGGCTTGTGAGGAAAAGCAACTGGAAGGCTTTTTACTTTGCTGCAGAACCAAGCTTTCTTCTGAAGGCAGTGGAGAACTCGTGATGGTTTTAGGCAGAGGTATGCTGTAATCCTCAAGACTTAGTCTGGTTGTATGGGTAAATGTTGGTGTCATTTACTAAAGTGGGGCATTTGGAGGAGGTTTTCACATTTGCTAGTAACTGTGAGCATAAAACATAAATGGCCAGCCAAAGTTAGTATTTTTTTCAGACTATTGAACATGTGAGCCAGCCCTGAATATGAGAATTTAGGATTTTAGGCACAACATTGCTCGGGAAACATCACTTATGAATGCGATTTTAAGATTATGTGGAGATCAGCATGAATTCACATGATTTAAAGTTGAAAATTAAGGAGATAATTAGCAGGCTGTATATAAATGTCATGTTTGTGACTTGCTAATATGCTCCCTTTAACGTGAAGACTTTCTGGCTGTGAGCCCCATGATTCTGATCTTGATACAGAGTTTTGAGTAGGATTGAAAAGACCCAGATGACTCTGGTACAGTGGTGTAATGATGTGCTGGTGTCCTGTGAGCTGGCCCATGGCACCGTGAGGGCATGGGCTCCTGAGGTGAAGGCAGGGGAGGACTTACATCATGCTTCTCTCTTCTTCCACACCCTCACAGTTCCCACTGCAGCTCCTTAGGCTAAGACTTAGGGCTGTAGCTTGAGCAGGTGAAGTGTCTTCAACGGGGCCTCCTGCGAATCTAGTTTTCCATACCAACTATTCCTCCTCTCTCTCTTCTGCTTATTTTCCTTTTACTCATATTTCCCATTCTTCATATCCTAGGAGATTTCAGAGGTGCTTAGGCGGTTGTGGCTTCATGGTTGGTGGGGTTCTTGGAGGAGTTTGGTGAGAAGGTTTTACCCTCCTGGATGCATCATCCATGCTGCAGGTGTAGAAAGGTGCTGGTGGGAAAATGTGGAGGGGCTGTAGCAATGTGACATCAGTCAGAAACTCAGATTTGTTTTGTGGGTTCAGTGTGACCAGTCCTCCACAGAATGGCCTCCAGACTTAGGATGAGGAATTGAAGACAGAAGCAGCTCACATTAGGAGATCCTATTTTGTCAGAACTTGCCGAGTTCTTTCATATACTTCATTCCACTTTATTTTTGCTCAAACTGAGGGAATGAGATATTAATATCTGCATTTTAACAGAGGAAATAATCTCAGAGAAATTAAATACCTTGAGGAGCTTCACACTGCCTTTAATGTTATCTGAAAACACATATAGCCTAGTACTCATGTAATTTAATATTCAGGTAGTGCCAAAAATTCTTCAATTTTACTTTCTTTTGGTGAGAAAGCCTTGGGATATCCAAATCATTATAAAACTAAGTTTTCTGAACATCATGATGACCTGCGTAGGCATCAATTTCTGGAGCATTTCTTCATTCTTACTAAATTTGTAGAATTCTATATATTATGCTTAGTGAGTTATGAGACTTTATAATTTTCCTAATTACCAGTCTAAGCTGCACAGTAGAAAAGATGCCATACAGTTGGTTATTGAGCATGTTAATACCTTTGTGCTATGAGGCAGAAGTAATCCAACAACATCAATATTCTCTAGGGATTGTTGCAAGGCTGATATGTAAAAAGGCTCATATAAAATAGTTTTATTTTTAGCTCTCATTCTTGCCATCCTAAGTCCAAGGGAAGTGTCTGAGTGGATTACTTTAAGTTGATGCTTTTAATCGACATTCTCATTTTATTCATTTGTTCTCACTCTGTTCGTGTAATCAACGATACGCTCACATGTAAATATTGTGTGCTTAGAACATCATGGTGATATGGGACACAAATATGGTGACATGGTATCTGCTCCCAAATTAATCAGTTTTCTTTCTTTCTTTTGTCATTTTTGTCTGTTGTTCATTATGGACATGATATAGCTGGTAATGTGTTCATTCATCTGTACATAAACGTGACTCAAACACAATATGCACCCTTGCGGAAAAGACCATTGACAAATTTTGAGTGTGACTTTGACCAGGGCATGGCCAGCCATCAAAAAGAAAAAACTGACCATTTTGTTTGTTACACTCAATTTATTTCTTGATTCTAAAATAATTCCTTTAGTCCTGAGGGCTGCTTAACATTCCGATTTATTTCTTCAAATCTGGCAATTGGAAAAATTTACTGCAGTGTAAACTTCAGCTTTATTTTTCTGGTTGTTCTGCCTACCAATATGGGAAATATATAAGGACAGTTTCTGCTTAGGGTTGCACTGGTTTGAAAAATAGAATCACTTGATAGAACTGTAATATGTGGGGAGAGTCATCATTGTGGATTACCAAAGTGCTAAGGAAAAAGATGATAGAAATGATTAAGTGCATTCAACTTGCTTTGGCTTGGAAGAAAAATCAATATATTGAGTAGATTTGAAACTAACAAGTACTAGTTGGATCTAATTTATTCCCTGAAGCTTTTCCCTCTTGATGGTATTCATGTTATTTTGTAAGCAACTACTTCTACACATCAGGTTTGATTTCATGGGTACATTTTCATCATTTAAAAATAAAGAAATATCTTCTATATCAGAGAAGTGTTTTGTCTGGGATAGTCAACTGCATTTGTTCTACTCTGATATTTCTAGAGTTTGGATAGGTTTACACAAAACAACACAACTATTACAAATAAAAATGACATTTTGATGTCAATGCCCTTTGTGTAAGAACCTAAGATTCTGCATACCTGCTGCCTTTCAAGCATGGCCATTATGCTGGGCATGCTAGGAACTAACTTTCTTGTCCTTATGGTGCATATTGGCTTTCACTCACATTTGCAGTAGGTGGATTACACCAACAATGAGCACTGCATGCTGTTCCATTTTTGAGTTTTGTTGTATTTGTGTATTTGTTAGTGCATACACATAGGCCTTCTGAGAGTGGTTCTCTTATTTGAATTCTTCTGCTGTTTGAGATCAGGGATAAACAACAACCTTCCCTATCTTTCATGTCTTTCACAGAGACTCTACCTACATAGTTTAAATACTTTTGTTAGAAGCAATGAAATTAACTCGTACGGCCTTAAAATATACATGGATTGGACAAACTGGCATAGAAGAATTACATTTCAAATCGATGTGGAAATTTTTCCTTCTAGATCTTTCCATTTGAAAAATAAATTAAATTGAGGCCAGTTCGGAAGGGATAATGGTACATCTAAATCAAGGACCAAGTCTCTTAATTTCCTTTCTTATGCCTTTTTCACCATTTGTCTATGGAAGACACTAATATAATATGTTAGAGCAGGCTTTCATGCTAAATGGATCTCTTAATTTCTTAATCTTTCTTTAGCAAAACCAAGCACTTTTACCTCTCTGGTTTTATCCCTGCTGGACAATTACTTACCTCACTCTTTGACATAACTTTTATATTGGAATCAAGAAACTTGTAACTCCAGAAAAGAAACTGCAATTTTATTGCATAATTTCCTGTGTTTTTTTCCTGAAAGGCTCAATATCTGCTTCATAATCTGGTATCAATACCTTGCACTTCCAGATGATTTTGTGATTCAGTAACTTCCCCAGAATCTAATACCAAGACTTTACATTTCTACATGACTTTCTGACTCTACCAAATAAATTTCATAAAGGACTTGGTAAGAAATGGATGTTTTCATTTAGCGTGGGACATCTAATACTCTGAAATGTATTTTAACATCATCACATGACAGAGTTTGAAAGATAAAGGGTATGTTCTCTCCTTACCAAGGAAACCAAAGTTATGCTTTCACCTTCCAGTTAATCTCTAATAAGTACATGAATTAGGCAATGCCATTGTTGATGCTATTTTTCTTTTTTTGACTTTTAGTTAGTACATGTTTTCAGTACACAATGATTACATTCACTGGAAGGGACTGGTGCATGTAGACAACACATTTGGTTTTCCTTCTCCCATCCCCTTTAATTTTTTCAGTATCAGATTCATTATTTATCTTATAGGACCTTATAAAGTTAATTATCATATACACAGATTGAAACCCAGGTTAATAGGCTAAAGACCATAGAAAACATGTAAGACAGTTGCACTAAGTCAAGGTAGTAGTGTAGTAGACCATATATATGGAAGTCTTTCTCTACTGCATTTACGTTTGCTTCTCTGTAAGATTTATTGAGATATTTGATTTAGGAAATCCTACTTTTGCCAAGTGATAAAAAATGCATACCATGGCATTACTTCCTCATTTAAATGGGTTGCTGTGTTGTCACTGACTTTCAGGAACTTTCTTCATTATAGGTGGATTACTTATGTCACTTCTATTTTAATGCCCCTTATTTCCTCAGCTTGAGCTTGTTCACCTGGTATTGAATCTTGAGGGCAAAGATTATAACAGACACACAAGTGGATGAGTAGAGGATGGCCATGGTGAACCAGGAAATACTCTGTCAATTTAGGGTCAAAGCCTTTTGTACCACAACTGATAAACAGACATGGCGCTGTCCTCTGAACCCATACCAGTGTGTGAACCATCAACTTTAGGTGTGTTATGGAGAGAGGTTTCATTAAGGAGATGAAGGCCTGAAGTAGGAGGCTGAGGCAGAAAGCACAGGAAGCTAGGTGTCATCACACACACGACAAAAGTATGTGTCCTTCACAACTTTGCTTAGAGTTAACAGGGGCTGGAGGCGAAGTGAGAATTGAGAGGTACAATCCTGGAGAATGTTGATGATGCTACATTAACTACACAGGAAGTAGTGGCGTGGAGCTTGTAGGCTCCCTGCCTGCTGTGCCTGTAGAAGACAAAGAAATAGCAAAGAGGTAGAAGGATAAAGCTGAAATAATAAGATGACATTACAGGGTAAAAAGGCTTAGAGAGGACCAGAAAATGAAAGTGAATGGATTCACAAAGACAAAGGATTCACAAAGATTTCTTCTGCTTGGTCTAGAACATCTGCATTTTTTTAGAAAATGTTTTAAGGCCTCCACAGTTAATCTGGCTTCCTTTGATGTTAATTAGATCAGATTCTAACTCTAAAAATATAATTTTAACAAACTCCTGACCTTCTTTAGGATTTGTTTTGGTCCACCACATTTAAAAAAAAAATGTCCACATGTGAATGGCCCCGGGCTGGAAAAGAATGATTGCTTTTCAGTGTGTCCTGCAGCTCCTCAACTTGAGTGCTCCCTCCTTGGTGACTGGTCTCCCTCAGCACCTGCCCATCAGGGACAGGACTCCTCCTGTGGGCAGGTGTCGCTGCCTGAGAGTTCAGGGGGGCCAGGGCAGGAATCCTCTGGGATAGTTCAGGACTTCTTACATCCGCATTTGTTAGATGTTTGTGTTCTAACTTTCATAGTCATTTCACACTGCCTAGGACAGAGAAGATTTTTCCTTCTTCAGCCTGTTTTCAGTTTACTGCTGGAGTGTGGACTCCTCCTCCACAAAGGGCAGCGTGTTCTATACTTTGTCCAGTATCCTCCTAGCAGATCTCACTGCTCCCGAAATGAAACCTCTTTTCCACAAGAATTTCAAAGCCCCTGGCCTCTATAAAGCAAAACAATTGATTGTACTTTAAATGTTAAAAGTTTCAGCTTTAAACTCTGTTATTTATGTGTGACCTACCAATGGAGCTCTGTTTGCAAAGTTTGTGCTAACTTACTTGAGGGTTGGGGAGAAGAATAGGAACTTCCTGAGCCATGATAAGTGGCAAAAAACCACAGACTCCAAAAACCTATGACATACAATTGTTACTAAGTGTAAACAAGTATAAGAAAAATCTTATAATAGGAAGATCTAAAAGATCATATTGGTATGTCGTCGACAATTACGGGCAATCACTTTTTTCCTTTGAAATGATAAGCTCCATTGAAGAGTTGTTGCATAGTACGTGCTCAATGAATAGCCACTGAAATGAATTTAATATTTTGTGAGAGATTTGCATTCAATGATCCATAATTTGGGATCCCATTTTAACCTGTGATTTTATAGTTTTCCCCATAAAGAACCACATTAATAGATGGTGAAAATCACCTGCAGGTGTGAACTGTCCGATGTCTACAAACTCAGAAGGTGGACCCCGGCATCTCAGAAAACATTGAACAAAGGAACTTCTCTTCCCCGAAGGGCAATTTCCATATTGCATAATAAGCATTAAATCAGATGCCAAAAACAAAATTGCATGGGTTTTTCCCCATTGCCATTGTCCCTGATATATTTTTTTAAATGCCATTCCATTTCCCTTACAATCTTCATGCATTTTTTGCAGCAATTATAGAAATCTACTTTGTTCTGAGTCTGTAATGATGAATAGCTGGATGTTTATTAGGAGTTGTGAAAAGCTCAGTTGAAATTATCTTGATTTCCTCTACTTGGATACATGCGTGGGCTCAAATGAATAAAAATAACAGTAGCTCATTTTTTACATAACGTCTTAAGATATATAATGTAGTTCTGAATAAATGTGGATAGACAATGACATATACCAAGGGAACAGAAAAGACATAAACCTATCTGTAAATATTCAACTAATCTTCCACAAAGGCATCAAGAATGTACAATGGGAAAAAAATCTCTTCAGTAAATGGTATTAGGGAGCCAGGGATTTAGCTCAGTGGTTCCGCCTGCCTCACAAGCGCAAGGTCCTGAGTTCAATCCCTGGTACCAAAAAAAAAATGATATTAGAAAAACTGAATATCAATATGTTTTAAAAAATGAAGTTGGATACTTATCTAACAACAAAAATCAACTCAAAATGGATTGAAAACTTAACCTTACATCCTGAAACTGCTAAGACTCCTCAAGAAAACACAGGAAAAAGACTCCATGACATTGGTTTTGACAATGATTATTTTTTATATGATACCAAAACCACAGACAACAAAAGCAAAAGTACCAAGTAGTACTACTCTAAACTAAAACGTTCCTGCAACTGCAAAGGAAAGATCAGCAAAATGAAAAGATAACCTACAGAATGGGAGACATTATTTACAAACTACATATTCAATAAGTGCTTAATATCCAAATTACGTAAGGAACTCATAGAACAACTCAATAGCAAAAAATCAAATAACCTAATTTAAGCATGAACAAAAGACCAGAACAGATATTTTTAAAGAGAATATGTACAAATGTCTAACAAGTATATGAAAAGTACTCAACATCACAAATCATCTGAGAAATGCAAATCAAAACCACAATGAAATTTCACACCTGTTAGGATAGATGATACCAAAAAGTTAAGTGTTGGCAAGGATATGACTGAAAGGGGATGCTTACACGTTGTTGTGAATGTAAAATGATATAACTGTTTAGGGAAAACATTATGGACATTGCTCCAAAAATTAAAAATAGAACTGCCATATGGTCTAGTGTTATTTGGGCATATATATATATATATATATATATATCTCCAAAGAAAATAGATCACTATCTCAAAGAGATCACTGCACTATTTACAACGTTTTTCATAATATTCAAAATATGAAAACAACTGAAGTGTCTGTTGGTAGATGAATGGATAAAGAAAGCATGATATGTGTACACAAAGGAATATTATTCAACCTCAAAAAAGAAGGATGTCTTCACATTTGCCAGAACATAAACGAATCTAGATGACATCATGTTACATGAAGTATGGTAGACACAGGAGGCCAAGTACTGCAAAATCTCACTTATAAGCTCTATGTAGAGTCTGAAAATATTGAAATCCTGGAAAGTAGAAGGGAGGTTACCAAGGGCTAGGTCGGGGTGGGGTGCAGGGAGGGATTGATTAAAGCCTGCAAACACTCAAAGTTATACGATGAACAAGTTCTGGAGACCTAATTACAGCACAGTGACTATAATTATAACAATGCACTGAATACTTGAAATTTGTGAGAGTAGATCTTTAGGAGTTTTACTGAAACACACACACACAAAGATAATTGCATGAGTGAAAGATATGTTAATTAACTTGTGATAATCATTTCACAATGTGTATATGTATTTCAAAACATCATATTGGGCAGGATTTGATTATATACAATTTTTATGTGCTAATTATAGCTCTCTGAAGATGGAGTAAAAGAAGATCAACCTCTCCCAAATTCTAGATTTCATTGCTTTTTGTCAGTTTGTGGCCCCCAATTTTTCTATTGTGACAACTCCATAAATAAGGTCAGTTAAATATTCATTAGAAATAATAGAAAACCTTGCTTCAAAGATAAACTGCCATTTCCTGCGGCTCTCCTCCGTGTGAAATTAATTGCCAAATCCATGAAATGGTCCCTTTAGCTCCCAATAGACCAATATAATCGTGTTTATCTGGAATTTGACAGACTCAGGTTAATAACACAACTTACCTGTTGTATTATCTGTATTTGTTTTCTGCTCCCTGTGAACAATTAATATAAGTTTAATAATTTGAGAACAACGTACCTTTGGCTTAATGTTTTATCTTGTGTGCATTGAGATCCTGACTTATTTTCAATAGCACAGTTAGAATGAAAACTGAAAACTGATTCTGGCATCGTTGTGTTCATGGACTCTGTCTTCTTTCTCACTCCACTGCAAAGGTCACGGGCAGTGTAACTGTGGAAGATGTGACTGCAAAGCAGGCTGGTACGGGAAGACGTGTGAACACCCCCGTTCCTGCCCACTGTCCGCTGAGGAAAGCTTCAGGAAGTGTCAGGGCGGCTCAGCCCTGCCATGCTCGGGAAGGGGTGAGTGAAATTGCTTGGGGTTGCTCACTGCCTCCTGACCTTGTGATTTAAGTGCATTTAGTAGTGCGCATGTGTCTTATTTAAAAGAGAGTTGCAATCTCTGAATGAGGGTAGATTAGTCTTTTGGAATGGGTAAAGAGCTAAAGTACACGTAGAAAGATCTCTCTCTCTCTCTCTCTCTCTCTCTCTCACACACACACACACACACACACACACACACACACACACACACACAATTACTCTGTCAGTCTACTCCAGCTTTTAGGTCTGTTCAATTTCAGTTCAGTTCCATATTGCATTTTTTTGAAAAAAAAAAAAAAAAAAAAAAGGACAGATTGGATGTTTGCTTAATCCTTTCTGGATGAAAACATCTAATTGTCCACCGACATTTATGAACCCTAATGTCGTTATTTGGAGGGGACTGTTGTCTGTCTTTTTAAAGCATCCTATAAATGGGTAGCCATACATAAGCTCTGTTGTTTCAGAGAGCATGCAGCCCTGGGTGTGTGCCTGTTATCATATCAGTGCCCATGTCCCGAGAGGAGAGGAGGAAACATTCACCCAGAGGGGCGCACATTCCATTCTTTTTAATTTATCAAAAGGAGTGCAAATCCATTTCTCATATGAGAATGGCAAAGTTAATATAAAATGTGCATTCAGAAGAAATGTGATTGTTGTTACAAATTTTGTTCAAGAAAGACAAAAAGGAGACGCACTTTCTCTATCTGTGTTAGATCAGGAATTTAATTTTCTTTACATTTTAAATTTTTTAAATGTACTTTTTGTTTAGGATATAATTCACATAATATAAGATTTAGCTTTTTAAAGTATACAGCTCAATGTTTCAAACATACTTGTAGAATTATGCATTTATTCTAGAATTTTTCATCAGCCCTAAAAGGAACCCTGTACTCCCTAGCAGTCACCCCTTTTCTCTTGTTTTCAATGCCTAGAAATCACTAATCTATATTCTATCTACATACTTATCTATTCTGGATATTTCATATAAATGGAATCATAGAATGTGCAGTCTTTTTGTTCTAGGTATTTTCACTGACCATGTTTTTCAAGCTTATCAATGTGGTAACAGATATCAGTCTCCCGTTACTTTTGATGACTAAGTAATATTCCACAGTATGACTGTACTATAGTTGTTCTCCCATTCATCAGTTGATGGGCATATGGTTGGTTTCTACTTTTGGGTCATGTGAATAATGCCACTATGAACATTCACATGAAGGTGGGCATGTGTTTTAATTCCGTCAGTTTCCTTCAAGTGTAATGGCTGAGTCATGTGTTAATTCCCTATTTAAATTTTTGACTATTGCAAGCTTGTCTTTGTAGTGGATACATTTATATTCCCTTCAGAAATGTATCCTGAGTGTTCCAATTTTAGCATGTCTTTATCATTACCAGTTATTGTCTCCCTTTTAAATTATTTATAGTTTTCTTTATAGAGAATACTCCCCAAATCTCTTGGATTTGTTGTAGCATAGGCATTTTCTCTAGTGACTGTTTATAGGACAGAAGGATTAATTTTTTTTTTTACTTTCAGAAGTATTTATTTAGTCACATCTTTCACCAATACCCCAGATAGGAACCATTGTTTCATTTCCATCTAAAAAAATGGTGCTAAGTAATACTATTTTTGCAGTATTAAAATATTAGAAATTATTATGCCTCATACTGCTGCTATTTACCTGCCCTTTAATCTACAGCAAACATTTTTTTGACAATACTATTTTATATTTACAAAAAGCTTTATCCGTTGTGCCCAGCCATGTGAAAAAGGTTGTACATGGAAAAGCTAATCAGTCTTTTTTTGTTCAAAAAAATCAATTTATCTTTTCAGAACTTTATTCTGATAGTTTAAGGGACAGGTCTATTTTAAATTGAAAACCTTGGGAAAGAATATGACTATCTCAAAATAGAATAATCTTTTCCCGATGTATTTGCCCTAGAAAAGTTAAGGTACTGTGATTTTTGCTGCTATCTTAAGGTGATAAACAAAACACAGCAAAGTCTGATATCTTAAAACATTATTTAACTTAAGGCACTCATGTTCTGTAAAATTATTAGATCTCAAGTAGATATATCACTAGTTGAAGTTAGTAAAAGAGAAGCAAATAAGTATATGTGCTAATAATTTCAAAGCAAAAAAATTGGAGAAAATTTACAAATGCTTTTATGTTTTGAGGATAAAGGGACAAGTTATATAATGGGAAAAGGAGGAAAGCATATGAAATATCTCTCAAACATAGAAAATTACTTTAAATCTGTATATGTACCATATTTTTCATTCTTCTCTAAATTGTTAATATATAGAAAAAATGAAAGAAACTTATTGCAAACTTACATATATCAGTTTTACACAAATTGCTTAAACTAATTTTTCAAACACTGGTTTCCTGTCTTTCTTAAAAGTCACTATTTAGCTATCATTTTAAAGCAATAGAGTATGTTGAAAATGTATTTTACGAAAAGAATTAGAATACTTGTATAGATCTATGATTTTTGAAAATCTTCTGTTTAATGAATCCTCTAGAAGTACTTTACAAATAAATACTCAGCTCCTCTAGTTCCCTTGCAGAGAAATGGACATATTGATGAGCAAAGTGGGCTCCCAGGACTTATGGTGGATTCTTTTAGAAGGAGAACAAAGGATTTATGATCACCAGTCCCTTGCTTGGACCAGTGGCCAGAGACCTGCGCTTTCATGTAGAGATACATCTGAGTCACTGGCTTTGGATGTTTTGAAGCAAATACCTAATATGAAAACTTTCAAAGATTACTTTTGCAGTTTTGGAATGAGTACTGCAACTGTGGTTACAAGAGTGAAGAAAGCAATTCCAAGGCCCATCAGTTCTCATGCTTGACAGCCTCATCAGCTTACCAACTGGGGCCAAAAATCAATAAACAAAGAAATCTCCTGGAACAGTGTTCTCATACTCCTTAGGGCCAGGTGGAGGTGTTTTTCCCACTGGAAATTAAATTAGGTGATTTGCTCCTTTTGATGCTTAACAGATAGGATTGTTATGTCTTGCAGGTAGGAAAATAATTTACATGATCACTTGAATTTTGTGTTAATCCTGCGACTTCTTGGTTTCTGTTCTTTATTACCTATAGATACCATTTCATGCAATTGTTTTTATCTTTTATACTCAATGGCAGTGTAAAGTTACTCACCCTTATTTTTGCTCTTGGGAGTTGGATTGGGGAACCACCTTCTCAACTCATGTTACTATTCTGGTGAGGAACTAATAATGGTTCAGGAGGTCTGACACACTTCTTGTCACAGAAATACATTTTTCTTATGTTTGAGGTTCTTCTAAGCATGAGGTTGGCTTTGATCAAAAGCATGAGCGACAGAGATGTTGTTACTCCTGAGTGGAGGCTGCAGGGGCATGGAAGGGTTTGTAGTCACCTCTGTCCTAGGCTAGGATTCACCGGGCTGGAAGCAGCCTTACGTGCTTTAGCCTGGGTCTTGGAACAGGACATTAGCAGAGCCCCTGGTGACCCTCCAAGGACCTGTAACACAAGGAAGAACAAACTTCTTTTATGTATTAAGAGATTTCCAGGAGTGCTGGTTGTTACTGCAGCAGAACACTACTAATACTCTCTTGTACATTTGAAATTTAGGGAACGTAGTTAAGTCCAAGCAAATGAACAAATGAACACAACACAAATTGTACTTAAAAGAGATAAGCATATAAACACTCCTGGTTTATAAGTATATGTGTATGTTTTGTTATCAATATTTAAATCAAAATAAATACAAGCGTGTATATATTTTACAAGTGAGATATTTATGCCCTTCTTAAAATAGCAGTTATGTGAACTTATCAAACAATAAAAGGCAAAGAACATGGCATGTATTTTCTTTTTAATTTCCAAAATGTATAATGAGTAGGATGAAGTATAATTATTATTCTTTTTACAGAAAAATGAAGTGGAAATTTGAACAGTTTGTGTCTTACATATTAAAAGTTCCAAAGGTACAAATTTTAGTACAAACTTTTTTTTTGGTGCCAGGGATCGAACTCAGGTCTTTGTGCTTACGAGGCAGGCAGTGGAACCACTGAGCTAAATCCCTGGCCCAGTACAAACTTTTATTACAGGCTTTCTGACTCCTGGGCTGTTGTTTTAGATAATTTACTGGTTTTTGTTGTGCTAATTTGCTAGTGATACATAATAAATAAATTTTCCTTTTAAAATATAATTCTGCAAAGATATTGTAGTGGTTGTATAGTGCTCTATTACATGGCTACATAGTAAAAAACCATTATACAGTTGTAGCAAAAATAACTTAATCTTCTTATCTTAGAATCTGTGTTGTGTCTTATTTTATGCAGAGCTGTAATTCACATTCTTGTAGCAGAATGTGTGCACAAATTCTTAGCATATTGGATGTGGAAAGCATAGATCTAAATGAACAAAAATAGGTTAAATCCTTTTAAAAATACAGCCAGATATAGTGGTGCACATCTGTAATCCCAATTTCTTGGGAGGCTGAGGCAGGAAGGTGATAATTCCAAGGCCTTCCTGAGCAGGTAACTCACTGAAATCCTGTCTCAAAATGAAAAAGAGGTTGGAGACAAAGCTCAGTGACAGAGGATCTGAATTTTAATCCTTAGTCCTTAAAAAGTCCTTTTACAATTACTATTTTCTAGAAAAGCTGGACCAATAAACCCTCTGTGCCAGGAGCACAAGAAAAATTCTCCTCACAAAGCAGTAGTGATAATTTACATGATCGGCTCTACTCTTTGGATTCTGTTTAGTACTATAAATTTTTGTCATTTATCAAATTCCTTTCATTGACTCTATAATCATCAAAATAAGTGATTTATCTCCAGGCTTTATTACTCACAGGGTTGTGTTTGCCATCTTTGCTCTCTTTGATCATCATTTGTCCTTGTGTCTAAGTCATCTTGTTGCTTGGTACTACATTCCCCAGTGCATTTTGCTCATCCTCCGTGCCCTTTGATTTTCTTTAATCACAGTTGTTCTTAAAAATGTTGTGTATGTTTTAGTCCCTTCAACACATGGAATTGTACACTTCCATATGGGAAGGTGCAACACGGAGGGAAATGATGAATTGAGCCTAGGTATTGAATACTGTAACTTGTAGAAAACAGAAACCACCTCATTTTTATCAATTACCATTCCTTAATTAATGAATAAGCATTTTTTCCATTTCTTTACCTAGAAACATTCTTCCAAAGAATAATAGCATGCCAAGTTCCCACCACCTGTAGATTTTTCAATTAAAGTCAAAATTTATCTCTCCCTATTACTGGCAAACGACATCTTCAAATTTTCTTGTTTTGTTTACCAGAGTAGTTTCCATGACACATACTTTGGTTTTTTAACCTTGGTGTTCTTGTTTTTACTCTCTGTAGCTTTAGACTGTTAAATCATTACTTTCCTTATTCACAATTGTAGAGATGTTATTTATGTGGAAAGAAGAGAAAGTTATAATATTGGAAGCACTCCAAACATTTTCAATTAAGCATCATACCACATGTAGTGATTTTGATTGCATTTTAAAAATCCTCTGTGGCCTAATTAACTGCTTTATTGTAAGTTAACTGCAGCAGGAAAAACAGAGTGGTCAAATGACAAGGGAGCCCCAGGGCGTTCCTCCAGAAGCACTTTGGAAAACCAAGTAGGGCTCAGCTTGACTCTGCCAGCCCAGCGTCCTGGTGGATGCACCAGGGAATAGTCACACACACTCACTGATGGCATTTCGTGTCCAGATGGTGAAGAAACGGCTCTGCACCATGAACTTCATTACTCTGCCTTATCTAGGAAGAACGGTTCTGCTTTTCACGTGCAGCAAGTGGGAAAACATTGTATCAGAAACTGAAGTCTGAACTTGTCATGTTATGGACATTAAGTGACGAGAGTCTGAGGGCCATGATGGAATCTTCCACGTATCTTTGAGCACACTTTGAACTTTTAATACCACTATTTTGGCTTTACTAGGCTCCGTTACCATACAGGGACCATAATAATATTATGGTATCTGGGAGAGAAGGGCCTGTTTATGGTTTGCTTTTTGGTACCCAGAGAAACACCCTCTGTGTCCGCACGATGCACTTGGACTCTGGAGCTTTGTGGATTTTCACAAAGGGTGGCAAAGATTCAGGTGTCAGAGATGAAGGTGAACGTGAAGGTCTTGATTAAGTCCAGCTTTGAGTATCTCAGTTGTATAACGAAGCATCCTTTGCTATAATAAAGGAATAACTTGCACACATTAAAGGCAGTTGTTAAAAAGAATGGAGAGGAGCCACACTAAATAGAAGAGAAGGTCTCAGACTAGGTAGCCATCCTGGAACTTGCCTTTCCACTGAATCACTGTTTTTGTTCCTTATTTCCTCTTTTGTTTCATCTTGCCTTTCTTCTCACTATTTTATATTCGACAACAAAGACAAAAAGAAGAAATTCAGAAGGGGAATTTAATGATTTTATATGTTGTAAAGGTGATATAATTCAATGGGGAAAATAGCACACACAATATTTTTAGTTGCCTGACACTTTTCTTATTCATAGTTTGTAAAATTGTTTTCGTACCAAGTAACATACGTATTTTGTATGTGCTGCAGTCAACAATCTTGTTTAAATGTTTTACCTAAGGCAACAGAATATTTTGTGTCAAAGATAGAAATTGACCCAAACAAATGGAGAATTTTTATTACATTTTACATCATTTTTATGTGGAAAATTGAAAACTAGTGAAATTCTTTGGCTGAGAAAACTTCGTATTGAAGGGTGCAACAAATAGAGTCAAAATCCATTTGAAATGACAATAGGAAACCAGACAAGAATTCGATCCCGATTTCTTTAAGCAAGTGGACAATGAAATGTGTGGCAACTATGACAACTTGGTTGCTACAATTATATATTTATTTCCATTAAAACACTAAAGTCTCCATGGAAGGTGTTGTGTGGGTCTCTAGAAATTATTTCCCTGATGGTGTAAATGAAGACTGAAATATTTAGTGCCGAGCCTTGTGGGACAATACTGTGTTGCCATTTGTGCTGAGCTTTTGTGGGAAGCATGACAAATTATGGAGAGAAAGGATGAGCATTTTGTGAGTTCAAGGAGGAAAGGGTTATGTGCCCTATTCGGGTATAAATATGGTCTCTAGAAATGAGCAGTGTTTGCAGTGGTGGATAGTACCAGATAATGATTCGGAACAAGGGCATTCTAGACCGAGGGAATGGAATAGAGAGAAACGTTGAGTTAAGAAGGGATTCATTTGAGCCAGACTTCCTGACACCACACCAATCCCAGACCTCTGGGAGGTGGGGCAGGATGTTCAGAATCTTAAGCCCAGGCTGGGCCACTGAATGCCTCAGGCAGGACCTGACTTGAGATGAAACAGAAGGACAAGGACAATAAAATGGTTGGCTGTGTAGCTCAGTGCAAAGGCCTTGGGTTCCATCCCCAGTAGCAAATAGAAAAAGGGTAGGGGATTAACCTGGGTGGAGAACAGGAAACACACTCACTTTTGGTGACAGATAAATAGTAACAAACTGACAGGGGATAGACTTGGAGCAAGTGGATTTCGCCTACCCACCCTACCTCCCTGTGCTGATACCGTTGAGAATGAGAACACAACTCTCATATGAGTCCTGCTACCAATTTTGACCACAGACTTGTTCCCTTTCCCTCTCAGAAGGGTGAAGCCAATAATGAGACCAAAGCACAATTAAGCAGCAAAGGAGACCTTTCTTCTTGCCCAAGAATAGAAGTGGGAGGTAAATATCTTGCAAGTCAGTTTCTTGTGTGGGTGGGGGTCAGGAAGTTGTAGACTTCGGGCAAAGGAAATGGAGAAGGGCCATAGGCTGAAGGGAGGGGCTGGCATTATCTTTCCCAAGAATGGGGGGAGACTTTCTGTAAACTTGGGCACCACCTCTCTTTGCTCCTTTTTAAGTTTTTCTGGTCAGCATGGTGGCAATTGTCACCTGTCACGGTGCTGAGTGGGATTACGCTAAGCCACAGAGGGGATTACGGTGAAGTTAGGGGCTGCCTGCAGCCTCTCTGCAGCTGTCTTAGAGCAACCAGTTTCTTCTGCCTTCTGTCCTACTGGTATCTGATCCTCAAAGATTAGGTGTCCGCAGCGTAGAAATTCAGCAAATTTAAGCCCATGGTACAATATTAGAATGGAAGGGGCCGGGGATTTAGCTCAGTGGCCCCGCACCTGCCTTGTAAGTGCAAGGTCCTGAGTTCCATCCCCATACCAAAACCAAACCAAACCAAAACAAAAAACACAATATTAGAATGCAATAACAAGTATGAATTGTGATTATACTAAAACGATGTCATAGAAATGCTAGGTTAATCTTGCTTAGTACCCATCCATTGAGTAACTTCTAAAATGCCAAGTTTAATGTAAGTAAAGTGACCAAGATCCAAATGTTTGTACGAGGCAGGTGGATACTGCAGATCCTCTCATGACCTTTCCTTGGTCCTTCCTGCACCTCAGATCAGGTTACCTGTCTGTTTTTCAGGATGTAGGGAAGAGCACCCATCCAAATTGTTTTCTGTTGTTCTTCTTAGCCAAACATCAAAATGGCATCTGTGCTTAGTAATCAGATTACTATTTGGAGGGACATGTTACCTAGGTATCAGGCATGTGCAGGCATCGACAGCAGTGAGATGAGGGAATGGGCCAATGGTGTGGGTGAGCAGACACTCACTTTGTCTGAGTCCTGCCACTGCTCCTGTGTGGACTCCAGCAACTCACAGGCTAGAGTGGGAGTAAATCTCTTCTCGGTGGCTCTGCACTTAGCTTCATAAACCTTCTTTTTCTGCCCTTTAATTTTCTACAGTAGTGAACTTGACTCTGTATTCTGACTCATTTGGACCTTTAGCCTGGATATTTGCTCTGCTGTGTTCCATGCCTGTCATTTCTGACTCACTTTCATAGCTGGCGAGTGGTTGGTCTTGCATAGCTAAATAGACCCTTTGACTGGAGCTGGCGGGTCCTCAGGAGTCTGACTTACCCACTGTTCTTTTAGTCTCTGCTGTCTACAAAGTGTCTGCTTTGGGACAGAGTAAAATGGTCTGTAGCCATGGCATCCTTTCATTTGGAATAAAATAATTAAGATAAATGTGATTTGGGTTCTCCATAAATATTTAGCACTCATGTGATGCCTTTTATTTGGATAAAGAAGGAAAGTCAGAATTCTTTGGCTTCCTATTAAAGTTTCTAAGTAATTTTAGCCTCTTTGCTGTTGCAAGTATCCATGCCATGTGGATGCTGGTAAATAATACCAAATGGTCTGGCAGAGTGCAGTGGTGAGCCATTTAAGGCTTGGATAGTCCCAGGGATGAAACAGCAAATATTTTGAGGTCATGTATAAATTTCTTTACAAGGATGTTAACTGCTTTGCCAAGTTTTCTTCTCAAGGCCCTGTATTACAGTAGTTGACTGAAAGGCCTTAAAAAGAAGGTTAAAAAGCAAGAAAACAGAATCTATGGTGCCTGAAAAGGCCTCTCATTCTGTCTCATCTGATTGCTGGAAGGCTGGTGTGCTTAATGTTACTGTGATGAGAGAGAATTGTAGAGCTTATTCTCTTGAGTGTAGTTTATTGTAATTATAAAAGAGGAAGTAGCAAAATGCTTGAGTCTAGACACATTCTTCTGGATAATTCTATTACATAAGCAGAGATATCCAGAGACCACAGGCTTTAGGTAATACTTATAAATAAAGAAGGTTTTAGTGGTGTTAGAGGTCTGCGCCGGGGGCACACTGTCCCCTTCACACAAGTGTTACTCCAGCTCCTCACCTCTCTCTGGGACACTCTGTGGCCAGCCATCAGGTTCTTGTTAGGGTTGGAGAGACCCCGGCACGCGTCATTGTGGTGCTGCCTCTTGGTGTCTGTAGCTTTAGCCAGTGAACAGCTTTCTAACGATGAGGGCGGTGCCTCGGAGCGGGCAGGTGTGCCAGGGATGAAGGCCGCAGGCATTACAACACCTCTTGAAGCAGAAGTTCTCATGCCAGTTACTGTTTGTGTGGCCCTGAAGAGTTTTGCTCCTGCACCTTTTTAACTTTTCGGGACCTTCACTTTTGTTATCTGTATAAATGGTGTTATAATGTAACTGCTGTTTCCTCTAAGATGTTGTTGTGATGGAAAATTACGATAGGGATTGAAAATAATCAAGATATGTTACAAATATGTACCAACTTCCCAAAATGAATGTAAGCATCATGCATTATAAACATACACTAAAAATATATATTTATTGAAAAGATAAGATGTATGAAATCTCTTTAACTTTAACATACAATTGCGAAGGATTAGAAAAGTTTTAATGGCTGATATAGCAATCACCTCCAGGCCATAGAATTTAGAAAAGCAAAGCAGGTCTATATTCCCCTATCTATTCATTCAGTCACCATGTATTTATTGGTATCCTATTATGTGTCCAGCTCCATTCTAGGTGCTGTGGGTAGGATACTGAAGGAGGCAGCCAATGTCATCAAGCTTCAGTGAGTTTGTGAGGAGAAATTAAACTAGAAAGAAGGTAATTGAAGGACATTGAGACAATGGATGGTGAGTGGTCCAGGTGCATCTGGGGGCTGCTCCCGGCATGGCGGTCAGCAAACCTCTGAGATCATTTTCCTTCAGATTTGACTAGAAAGAGGGGCCAATGAGAACTGAGGGAAGACGGTCAGTGGAAATGGAAAAAAAAAAATGGAACACATTTCAGATCAAGTGGTAAAGATGTCCTGGAAGAGATCTAAGTGAGGTGAAAGACTTAGAAAATAAAAGTGTTTCCTTTAAAGAATTCATAGAGGTGATGAGGATGCTTCGACTTGCAGAAGTATTTTTTACACTCCCGAAGCCAGGTTCTCTCCTGATTTAATTGGTGTGCTCTGTGGCCTGGGTGTCAGGGATCTTAAAAGCTCCCTGATGCTTTGGCTGAGCAGTCCTATTAAGAATCATTGCTCTGCAAAGCTGTGAAGTGGGCACAGCCCTACACTGAGGAATGGACACTGTGGTGTTTACCCTACTTCCCACTGAGCAAACGGCTTTGGGGAGTGCTCAGAGTTACACAAGACTTCCTGTCACGTGACATCTTTTTCTGCCGCTCTGTTAAATAGGAAAGAAGAGAAACAGGGGAAGGAAAACTGGGGTGGGGCAGGGCAGCCTTTGAGCCTTGCAGTCATAAACTCATTCTAACATGGACAACATGGACCACAGGCACAACAGTGATTTTTTGTTCAATATGGAACAAAATTGGGCTGAATAGATTCTAAAGAGGCCAGAAGAGGGGCTGTACCAGATATACAGTTTGCATTTTCACCAAAGGTAATTTTAGGACTGAAGAATAATATGGAAGAATGTATTTAACCGTTCCATCTCTGGATTAACCATGATAATGTTAAACAGTAAAATATTGCTTGGTTCTGTTACCAAAATAGCACCTATTAACTGGCAACTGTGTTGTCTTTTATCTATACATGTATTTTCAAGAGTCCCATTCACCTGCGATTATTTTTTTCCCTGTTAATGAAACTAAGATTTTGTGGATGCCTCTGAGTAAGCTCAGTTCAAGCATATTTTCTATTATTTACCTGAAGAATTGACAGTGTAATCTGAATTATCTCTCTAGGATCTTTTCACTGCCAGGAATTTGTGTTTGATTGTTTGATTGGTTGGTTGGCTTAGAATCTGTCTGCTTTATAACTATGATTTTGGTTAGGCTTTTAGAGACCATGAGATAGGACACTGCTGAGAAGTGATACACAAGCTCAGGGGAACAGCCGGATTACTGGGGATTGGCAGCAGAGTCACTGCACGTTGTCTACAGTCTTCTCAGACAGATTCTGGAAAATATCCTAGAGGAAGCCATGCTTGTCCCCATATGCCCTCCTGAAAACACTCTCTGTGCTCAAGATCTTTCGGCAGAGCCTGAAATCCAAAGTGCTCTTTACCCTTTAGCGGCTGACTGCCGCACCCCCAAATATTTCCTCAGGCTGCCAAAACAAGTGACCTAACAGGAAGTTTGGCAGCTAAAAACAGAGAAATTCTTCCATGTTTCTGGTGCTCATTAGTCTGAGATCAAGGTGTCAGAATGGCCACGTGCCCTTCGCAGCACCTGGTGGAGGATCCTTTCTTGCCTTTCCAACTTCTGGTGGCTCCCAGTGTTCCAATTTCTATCTCTGTCTTCCCGATCTTTTTCTTTGTCCAAATCTCCCTGTTCTTCCTCTGATAAAGACACTGGTCATTGGATTTAGGGCCCCTTCAAGGGTCCCTTAAATTTGGGATGAGTCATCTCCCAAAGACACCTTTTTCCCAATGAGATGACTTACTGAAGTTTTAGGTGGGTGTGAAGTTTTTGGGAAACGCTGTCTAACAACCCAGTGTACCCCCTGAAGGGAAATCAGGCCTATTCCACCCCAGGCATTGGTACAAGGAATGAGTTTGTTATCCTCTCTTTGATAGTTTCTCTGTTGAGTGATATGTACCGCTGTGGTCTGAACCATGTCCCCTCCCCTATTCATACCTTGAAACCCAGTTTCCAAGGTGATGGTAGAAGGAGATGGGCAGCTTCGGGAGGTGATGAAGTCATGAGGTGGAGTCCTCTGAAACGAGATGAGTGCCCTTGTGAAAGAGGCCAATTTGATCCTTCTACCATGTTATGATACCAAAAGAAAGTACCCCTTACAAGTAAGGAGACAGACTCCCTTCTGCCAGGGCCTTAATCTAAGATTTCCCAGTCTCCAAAACTGTGAGAAATAAATTGTTGTTTTATTGTTTATAAACTACTCAGCCTAGTGTATGTATGGTATTTTTGATAGCAGCTCAAATGGACTAAATAAGCATCAAAGTTGATTAGGAACAACATAAAAAGAAACAAAATACACACACACACACACACACAATCATCGTAGTGGAGCGTAGCCAATAGTCTGCTGGAGATAAGACTCTTGGGTTTCTAGGAAGGAACAGGAGGAACAGGAGGAGGAGGAGAAGGAAGAGGGGGAATGGCTTCTGCCTGGGGAATTATGGAAGAGTCACAAATCCACAGTAACACTTTGTTATTGAGCTTGACCCCGGACCTGCCTCCTGGGCTTCTAACTATTTGTCCATCATTTATCTGTGTACTTGCCCATTCAGTCAATGGAATTAATTGCATAAGATGATGAGGATCTCCCTAATATTTACCTCAATAAAATAATTTTGGTAACTTTTATTCCACCTTTTTGTAACTGCTCATAGCTTCTGGTTAAATTCAGGCATTTGTTTTGAGGGTATACACTGAGGAAATGGTGTTCAGTGAGAATATTTGGTATTATTTGTTCAATGTAGGCAATAGAATTGGAAAGTGTTCAAGAGGCCAACGTTGTTGTTTATTTTGGATCCAAGATTCTTGGTAATCAAAAGCTGAGACTTCACTGGTATGATATTACAAGTAACAGCAAGCCCAGTTGTGGAACATTTCAAGAGTAGTTCTTTGGTCCCTATGATGTCAGAAACTCTGGTTTTCTTGATTATGTTGTTTAATTCCTTTGTCATTGATTACAATTCTGAGAATATAACAAAATCACACAGAAACTATTTTAGTTAAAGGTTTTTTTGGATGGCATCTTGCTTTGCCTGTTGCCAAGAAAAATACCCCACTCTCAGAATTAAAGGAGGAAAAGCTTATTTAATTCACAGTTTATGGAGGTTTCAGTTCATAGTCAGCAGGCTCCAAGGCAGGGAAGCATGGCAGAGGGCATCGCAGAGGAGACGGCTCATGACAAAGCTGGGCATGCAGAAGGCAGCGACTAAGAGAAGGTAGCACTCACACTCAGAACTATGCCAAGCCAATCAGTGGACTAATTTTGTAATTACACACCCTTGATCTCAGCATCACACATGCCAGATCCAGCCACCTCTGAAAAGCCCCACCTATGAGCATCCAAGGCTTTGGGGAGACATCTAGACCCAAGCTATAACAGATGAAAATGTCAGAATCTCAATTCAAACAACCAGAGACGTGCAAATGACTTGTGTACCTACAAATCAAGGAGGAAAGTGGTAAAAAATGTCTTTGGTGGAGAATAGGAAAGGGATTTTAGCAGCTTCACATTTCTCTCTGTTATTCTTTCTATCATGCACACACACACACTCACATAAACACACATATGTACATGTGCTGCATACAAATACACTGTTCAATGCCTGGTACACATCAATGTTTCTGTGAACAATTTACTTTTAATGGATATTTCTGCAGGGGAACTTGGAATGTAGCATTTGAAGTTATATTTTCACTGGCCTAACCAAGAAAAGTAAGAGTATTTTCACAGGAAGGAAAAAAAACTTTCAGGGAAAATTCTGATTGACTTATCTTGGACCAAATGATCAAATTTGAAGCAGTAAATGCCAAACAGAGGGATAATGTGTACCAAACTTGTCCTACCATGGGCCTAGGATGGATGCCCACCTGAGTAGACAAAAACTGCATAAGTTGGTATTAATCTTTGATTATATATAAAGTCTTCTTGGTGAAGGAAGAATGATATACAATAATTTCTTTTTGAGCTTATAGCCAAAGAATAACAGCACAGGGCAAAAGAACCCATGAATGATGTTGGTAGGCAGAATGATGGCTCTGTGAAAACATCATGTCTTAATCTCTAGAAACTAAGGATATATTAGATTACATTTCAAAGAGGAATATTGGTAATTTACACTGGGTTATTGGATGTGCCTTATATAATAACAAGTCCTTATGCATGGAAAAGGGAACAGAAGAGTCGGAATCTGAGTTAAAAGGAGGTCTCCACCTGCTGTTGCCTTGGAGATGGAGGAGGGAGGCCAGAGCAAAGGAAGCTTGGAGAAGCAAGAAATGAGCTTGGCCCCTGGAGTCTCAGAAGGTTCGTAGTCCTGATGTCAGCCTACGGAGACCAATTTAGACTTCTGATCTAGAGAACCATGAGATGATAAATGTGTGTTATTTTTAGCCACTAAGACCACAGTAAGATGTTATAGCATGAATAAGATGCTAATAAGGTGATTTTTGGAATTAGTCTTTGACATAATCAGTATAATATACACTATAATCTGTTTTTGAGTGGATTATGCATTCTTACCTATTTTTAAATGATGTTTTACAGTCTTAAAGGGAATAATGTGAAAAACATTCTTTTTTTTCTAACTGCTAGCATCTCCAATAATGGGTATTTTTTACATAGGGAGATTAGCTGAGAAATAGTTTCCTTCTTGATTTTCTCCTTGCATTATTTTAAAATAATGGAAATTCATTTTTGAGCACAACTTTGCATTTTACTCTTTGCACTTATTGAGATATAATAATTCATTTTGTGTTGTACTATGTATTGATACTTTGTTTTTAATAGTTTCATACTGAAGTACTTTGACTTAACATAATATGGTCATTATTCTGTCATTTATTCCATTATTCCATTTAAATGGTCCATGAACCTAATTATAAGATGTCAACATTATTGTCTGCATTTTTGTTTCTGTCTCAGCCATGTAATTTTATCGCACACATCTGGGTGCACATCTTTATGGTAGATAAGCAGATTTAAAGATTAATACATCTTGGATCTGGGGAGTACTTTTAATAAAAGTAATTCAAAACTATAAGTGCAAAGTTAATTTTAAGGTAAAAACTGATTTAGGATGAAAGAGCTATCAGCACGTTTTACTTTTTTAAAGCAGGCAAATGACATAAACATCACAAGATCCAGAATGGATGTAATTATAATTTTACACATCTTTTGTCAGTGACTCTGCGTAGTTCAGTACTTACTTTTTAGCTTCCCAAATGTGTGATGGAATTATAGGATGCAGACAATTTTATTAGTTGATCTCTAGTTTTACACTGTCATGACCACAAAGGGCTATGGGAATATTGCTAGGGCCATTCTTATGCCCTGAAAAGCCATGTAACTGACTAAAGGCCACTAATCTCAAAGTCAGTGTATCCTAAACTTAACTTCTCTTTGGTTCAACAGTGAGTTCCTAGATCCTGACTGCTACTGACCTGCCCACAGAATATGCTAACTATTTGCACTTGGGAACAGAGGCTGTGGTTCAGCCCATCTGTATTGCAACCACACAAGGTGAAGCTTATCTGTAACTGTTTAGGAAGGATCCCAAAGGACAGCCTGCAGCTTCATACCCTAGTATGATGCTGATGCTCCTACCAGAGGCATCTTACATCTGAGGGCAGAGAGGTATCTCACTTTGTGCAGGGGAGTCTCCAACCCAGGCATCCATCCACTCCCTGAGCATGTACGGAGTTAGGCTTGTCACATCATTACCGTCTACAACTCTTTTTTTAAATGTAGGAGTTGATAGCCTGGGGCTTTAGTGTTTCGTTTTTCTTTGTCATACAGCATTTTTCTTCTCACCTGAACTCCTTATAGACATCCAGCAAAATGAAATCATGGCCCTGAGCCTTAGTTTCACAGTTTATAAAAGGCTCAAAATTCAGACTCAGAGCTCTTCTGACTATTTTCCTCTCACTTCAAAAGTGATAAGGAAGTTGGTCTCCTCCAGATTGGTGCTAAGCCTGAAATGAGCTTTGTATACTCATGGGGAAGAGCTTCTACACTTTGTGTCTTTATTCCCCTCCGTAGAATGCTCTTGGTCATCTCTTCACAAGGTATTGAGTTGGAGAGATTACAGAAAGACAGAAGCTTTAAAAGAAATTTACTCTCTAAGTCTTCTCTCGGGAAAAGGCAGACCTTTATCTTAGTCACAGGAACGAGAGAGTTGGCAATGACAAATCACAGAATGAGGGGATAACTGAAGTAAGGAAGTGGAAAAGCTTGGTGGATTATCCCCAAAGCCTGGACCAGACAAGGGAATAAGGCAGAGAAGCACACACACAGGAAGATCTTGACCCTCAGGCCAAGGGCTGAGGCTGGATAGGAGCAAAGTGATAGAATAGAGCAAAACAAAATAGGAAGATATTTTTAATACATTCATTAGAGTAGCAGGTAAATTAGCAGGCAGTTATGTTTTCTATTTCTTGGGTTTCCTTTGCCTACACAGTTTGTTCTGGTAATCTTTCCCCATAAGCAAAAACCTGTCTACATGATTAAACTTGTGATCTTATATGATGTTTCCAATATTAGGCTGACAATGTGATGAATCACAGGAGTTCACATTTAATGAGTGATTATTCAGTGGTAGGCACTGTAGTAAGTGCTTGATAAATTGCATTTAATATTCTCCACAGCTTCTCTACAATGGTAGCATGATCATCCCCAGACAGCTAATAATAATATCTGTCTGTTTCTCTGTGTATATAAATTAATTCATTTCTACCTCCATTAACACTCATCCAGTCTGGCTTCCTGAGTACACCTTCTCTCTGCCTGAAACATCCACTGACACTTGGTATGCTAGTGGACATCAACCCTCACATAATCACATTCTCTTCCATGCTACACCTAAACCTGTGCACAATTTATTTTTGTACAGACACTGCTTTGCTAGAGTTATTTTCTTATGTTGGTCCCTGACTTAGTTACTTTTTTGTTACTGGGAAAAATACTTAACATGTGGGTACATGTTAAATGAGGAAAAGTTTATTTTTAGCTCACAATTTGTAGAGGTTTCAGTCCATCATCAGCTGGCTCCCAAGCAGGACAACATAGCAGCATGGTAGAGGAAAAACAGTCCCTTACATGGCAGTCATGGGGCAGTGAGACTTCCTTCTTTCCCTTTTTGTTCCATCCAGACTGCAAGCCTATTGGTTGGTGCCACCCACACCCAAGGTGAGTCTTCCCCCTTCAGCAAATCTATCACCCACACTCAGAACTATGCTAAACCAATCAATGACTAATCCAGTATCAGAACTAGTGGTTCAGTCACACACAAAAGCCCCACATACAAATGCCTGAAGCTTTGAGGGGACATCTAGATGTAAACCATAACAGTCTCTATTATTGTTAGCTTCATGAATAGTGATGTTTTTCTTTGTATTTTTACAGTTTAGAATCTAGTAATTGCTTGGCTCAGAATAAAGAGCAGTGACTATTAAATGACCACATGTTTCCTGCATCTTCTCTTAAATAAATGATTACATAATATAATCTAAGAGCTGGTTCAAATCATGGGTTCTTATGCAGAAATCTATGAGTGAAAAAAAATCTTTATTTCATTTAATACAGGGCTTAGCCCCATGGACCTAGTTCTACATTCTCTAGTGGTGATTGGAAGGAAAAAAGAAAATTGAATCTTGAATAAGATCTGTGTGTGAGTGTGTATGTGTGTGTGTGTGTGTGTGTGTGTGTGAACTAACGCCTAATGGAAGATTTTATTATTTATGCTTCTTTACTCTAATGGAGAACAAATTGTATTTACATTTGTAGCAAGTAAATAAACCTTGAATTCATTAATGACACATAAATTTGTATACCACTGATACTTGTTAACATTATTAGGGTGGATATTATTCATCATTTAAATTATATGTTTTAATCTTTTCTATTAAAAATAATTTATGACAAATTTCAAAGAAAATATAAAGGAAATATAATTACATAATTTGTTGTTTATTAATTTAGTTTGATCCTGTCACAAAGTGAGCTAATATTGAGTATATGATCAGCAACTTGTAAGAAATTTTTAGAAATCATCTCTTAATAAGTCTAGGATGATTTCTCTATTCTAGGATGACTTCTTCTGTTTTCTCAAAAAGTTAAGAACATTTGTGAAATGAAATCAAGAGTCATGAGCTAAAAAGAATAACAATACTAATTCAAATGGGGAAAGGGAATTTAGAGATAGAAGGTAGAAAGGGAGGAGGGACGGGGTTAAAAAAGAATCAAGCTGTGTTATGTCCACGCTCTACTCTCTAAAATGAACAAAAACTTTATGTACTGCAAACAGGTACTAGTAAAATAAATTTTTAAAAAAGAATCATATTCCCTCCCTCCCTCCCTTCTTTCTTTCCTTCCTTCTCAGAGCTTTCATGATGAGCCACATTCCCAGCCTTTTGACTTTTGATTTTTATTTTTTGCATTTTGTGACAGCATCTCACTGAGTTGCTGAGTTTCCCAGGCTGGACTTGAATCTGTCCTCCTGTCTCAGTGACCCAGTGTGCTGGGGTTGCAGGTCTATGTGGCAACACACCGACTAAGTCTCGTATTTCTGATGCTAAAATTAGTGTCTTATTCCTATCCAAATATCCAATGTACAGTTGTCTTTTTTTCTCATCCCACATAGGGAAATACTATACTGTTGTTAGTAAAAGGCATAAATACAGTCAGTCAGTCCTTCACATACAGCTCCGATGCAGACTCCTGACGAGACTATTAGATACAATTTTAAAACCAAGGACACTTGTTAACTTTCATCTGAGAGGGTCACCTCTGAATCACTGTGATTCCAAAGATGTAGAGAAATCACTCGCAGTTGCACTTAAATCTGCACACACATGGATTTAAAAGGAGACATATGATTTTAAAATGGTCACTTAACACATAAGCTTTTCCTTTCAAATGGGGCGAGATCATCCCAGCACTGCAGTGAGTAATTGGATTATAAAATATTTTAAAGCAATTACATTTTTGAGTACACATTCAAATGTTTGGGGCCTATTTTAGATCTCATGTTTAAATGTCCTATTACATAAAACAACTAAAGGAACATATTTTGTAAGCATTTCATTAGACTGGGTAAACATGCTCCCTCATCTGTTTTTGTTGTTTATTTTTTGTGTTTTTTGGAAGCAAAACATTTATTGGTACATTTTAGATATATAGAATGATAACATCCATCATAGGGAATTTGCACCTGCACATCATGTATTTGCTTCTCCTTTTCTCCTTGCTTCTCCATCTGTTTAAAATAGCAATGTACACAGCACCTTGTATTCATTCAGAGCAGTGATTTGTACAGGGCAACCGAAGCCCCAGGGTTCTGCTCTGCAGAGTGAGAAGCCACCCGGGACCTTGAGAATAAAGCCACCCCAATTCCTGCTTCCTACAGGTAAATTTCACGTATATGTGTTTTAGTTAGCAAGGATTTCTTAAATTACCTCATTTGGAATGAGATGTTTCTGCTGGCTTTTTCTTATTTTCCAGATATAAAAACCACTTCCTTATTGAAAGTGAACACCATTACTTTCTGTATCATGACTCCCTGCTAACTCTCTAGATAAACATTTATATTCTATGCTCCAATAACTACAATTCTTTTATTTTCCCTGCTCTGAGTCCTGAAGTGTTCACTTGAAAGCTTTTAAAAGAGTCTGTAACTCCAAAGAAAATAAAGTAATTGTCCTTGAAAGGAGGTCGAGAGAGGACTTGGGATACAGATTTATCTGGAGCCGGTCATGGATTGAAAGCAGAAGCAAAGTAGGGTAGAATAAAACAAAATAGAAATAATCTCAGCGAACACTTGTGCTTTCTCTCTGCCCAGCCCTGATGCACCACTCACAGCCCCTCTGCATTTTATCCCTGTGAAATCGGCAACTTTGTTGAGAATAAGGCAGGAGGGCCAGGCAGCCAAGATTGTCTTTCCCTTCAACTTCTGGTCCCTGCAATGATGAAGCGCCACCCACTGATTCTGTTTGTGGATAAGCACTCGGGAAGGTAAGGGAGACCTTTGCCATCAGCAGCACACATCATGATGGAGCTAACATTTCCTTTCATTTTTCTATGAAGGGAAGAAGGTACTTTTACAGTAATCATGTGCAATCTGTAAATCCTGCCATACACCACACTAAAGACTCTTCTTTCAGTACAGCAGTCCAGGGAGAAAAGAAGCAGGTAATTATTCAGAGATAATGCTTCTGAAACAGAATATTGCCACTGCAAGCGGTCCCTGCTAGTAGATAAAGGCAGAGGCAGAGGCAGCATCCTTATTTTTAAGGCAAGAGACATCTGATGATGCAGTTGCAGCCATGTGATCAGCTTTTCTATTCTAGCAAAGGAAAGGTTGTGGGTTTAATCATCATGCCTGATGGAAGACAGCAAGGAGCCCAGTGACTGTGGCCCTGCTTTGTGTGGATTTGCTTAGTAAACACAAGATTTTAGCCACTAAAGACTGCTTAGCTACAAATGGGTAGATTCTTAATGATGCATCTCAAATTCTCAGTTATCTTCCTGCCAATTCAACTTAATATGTCTTTGCTTTCTCTGTGAACAATCAGCTAGCTAGTCACATGAAATGACAGATTTAATTTTAATTTCATATCAGAATATGACGTTGCTTCATCTGTAGATGAAGTGTATGTTAAGTGAATAGGTAGTTGTGTAATTCCGCTACATCACAAGAGCCCAGCTGGTCCATTTGTAGTTGCATCCAATAAAGCACTAGCTAACTTCCTGAACACTTGCAATGTAGTAGACACCGCTGTAAGGACTTCATATAATTTTTTTCGTTAATCCCATAATATTTTTAAGTATAAGGTAAATACTCTCATTTATAAGAAGAAATCAGAACTTAGAGGAATGACATGTGCAAGATCACATCGCTAATAAATAGTAGGATTTTCATTCAGTTGGACATCAATACACATCCTCTCAGTCACTGTATCTTTGCTATTTAGATTGTTGTCTTTGGGCCAGCACCATCTCTGTCAGATTAAAATGCAGAATTTTACACCCCTACCCCAGACCTTCTTAATCAAAATCCACATTTGAAGATTTATCAACACACTTTTCTTCTATTTATGAGAGCAAGGGCTTTAAGTCCTTTGGTAGGTAATAAAGACTTCATTGGCGGGAGCATGAAAATTGATAGTAGAGCCTAGATGTTGACACTTGAGTATGGTGAGGATGTGACGCTTCTAGCTTCAGTGACAAGGGGCCAAAGGGAAGCTTAGGAACAGTCACTGTGAAACCATAAAGGGAAATAATGATGATAAAATCAGAAAGATATTTTGGTGTACTTAAGCATTTTTTAAAAGAAATGCTCTCATGGTACCATATGAAATCTTTTAACATTTTATCACTCCACGTCATATATTAGCCCCAGACTCTACTCTCTTGGAAATAAAAATCTAATAAGATCATCAGGAAGCTCTACATTTAGGCTTGAGGAAGCCAAATTACTTACTGAGGGTGTGCTGGCCTCTTCTAAAATAAGTGGTACATTTTTATAGAAATTTGAATCTCATAGCAAATACACTGGTGATATATTTAACTTTTATAATTCTGAAATGCTTTCTTAATATACAACAAATAGAGTTTCTATTTATGAATTTGACATATTACCATTTAAAAACAAAGTTACTTTTTTAGTTTAAAAGGTAGTATTAATTATTGGAGAGGTCAGGATATATGTTTTAAATGGTTTTCCATGATGTAGTAGTATTCCAATTCAGTGGTTTGAATAGAGAGTAGAGGGAATATAGGAACATGGATTTAGACAGCAGAAACCAAAAAATCAAATCCTCAAAAATAAGTGTAATTAATTTTGTCATATTTCATATATTTCCCTTGATAACTTTAATTATTTGAGTATTAGTAGAAAAGAAACTAATATCATAGTCTTCATGATGCCTGATAACTTTCCAACTTCCTTCTTTTTTTCTCCTTCCTTCCTTCCTTCCTTTCAGTTTTTTTGAGACCAGGTCTCGCTATGTAGTTCAGGCTGACCTTGAACTCATGGCGATTCTCCTGCCTCAAACTCCTGAGTGCTATGATTAGAAGTGTGCACCACCATGCCCAGATAAAATCTAGATGTGTTTATCTTTTTCTGTACGTGTGTGTGGTACTTGGGATCAAACCCATGGCCTCGCCCATGCTAGACAAGTATTCTACCACTGCGCCACATCCCCTACCCCTTGTCAACTTTAATATCATCAGCTTAATAAAATCCATTCCCTCAATTTCTGTTGAAATGTTGAACAAAATAAACAAAAACAGACTTTGGAAACAGTTAGAAATGAATGATATTATATCAGTCGGCTTTCCATTACGATAATATATACCCTGAAACATTTATAAAATTATACAGAAGAAAGCTTTATTTTGGGTCATGGTTATAGAAGTTCCAGTTCACGATCAGGTAGACCTATTGCTTTTAGGCCTCTAGTTGAGGTGCTGCATGACAGTGCTGGGGAGCACAGGCAGACCAAAAGTCTGAGGAAGCTAAAGAGGAGAACAGGAAGGAATCAGATCCCCTAATTGGAGGCACATCTCTGAAGAACTAAGGAGCCCCCCATTGGATTCCACTCCCCTTAGCACCCCTGGGACCCATGCCTTTAATACATTAGCATTCAGAGGAAATTTGAGACCCAAGCTACAATAGATATCAATTTCTTTTTAGATGACAGTTGTTTTGCAGTGGGCTGTGGTGGCCCATAAAAAGTACTGTAGCATCCCAATGTGACTAATATAACCTAGCCCCTAGATGGAAAGCATTTAATTATAAATTATATCAATGATTAGAAATACTTTAATGTGACAGGTTTGGGAGCAGGGAAAGGAATGCTATTTATAGCATTTTATAATGACCACATTGAAATATAAAGTATAAAATATTAATCATTATCCACAATAAAATAAAGTTTAAAGTTTAAATTTAATTGCTGTCTTCATGGACAGCAATTTTTTCTGAAACTTCTTTTGCTATTTTAAATTATACACCACTACAACCCATAGATTTTTATAATCATTTTAATAATCCTTGGTATATTAAGAATTTTGAAAATGAATCTATAATTTCATTGCACAGGAAAGAAAAACAGAGTTTTATTTCAGTTTTCAGAAAACATGGTGATGCATGAATAACAATCTTTTCCAAGATAAGCAATATGTGCATATTAGTTAATGATATATTGGTGGTATTTCTTGACTGATACTGCTTTTGAAGAACCAGCTGAGCAGTTCCTACAGATATTTTAATTGCACTGTGTAGGACAAGAAACTTGGCAGTTTACACTACCTTAACCACATTGTTTTTTGGGCCAGTCATTTTGCATGTTCAATAGCCATTTTGTATTTTAGTGCTTTGTAAAGATATTTTCAGAACAAATGAATGATTTGAATTTAAATTAAAATCCAACCACACATGTTCTTACGAAAGTTCATAGCTCATTTGAGGAGAAAATCCAATGAGTAAATTTTTTTCTGTGGATGTCAATTTATTTTCAGATGGGACTACATCTTTTCTTTGTATGAAAACCATTTTAAGATGCATACTAAGTTCAAAAACTTAAAAATATTGCACAAATTCAGAGTCCAGGGATTAGGTAATCAAGTGCTTCCCAATTATGATCTTAGTTTACTCAATACAGGAATTGCTGTGTGTGAATTGCCTGGAATAGGAAGTAGAAGATCTGGATAAGACTAGGCTCGACCCCCTTCAGAGTTTATGACTTAGATCCTTAACTTTACTCTTCAGAATCTCCTTCATGTTGTCTGCATAAGGATGAAACACTTGTTAGGGTTAAATGAGGATTAATTATTAGAGTTTTCTGCTTCACTAATCTCTGTGACAGGTTTTCCTTCCTACTGCTTCTCAAAGTTAAATCTGACTTTTAGGATTCTTCTTTCCTTTCAATTTGTGTTTTTTGACATTCCGCTCAAGTTTTATGCTATTAGGATCACTGAGTATGGCTTGTGCAAATCGTGTATCAGAATATTTCAATCTTTCTTACTAGACCTTTCTTTTTAGAGCAATTTTAGGTTCACAGCAATACTGAGTAAGCAGAAGAGAGATGTCCTGTGTCTCCTTCGCTCCAATATATGCAGAACAACTCCCATTATTCACATACCCTGTGTGAGTCATTCGTTTGTTATGATCCATGAACCTACACTGGTATACCATTGTCATCCAAAGTCTGTAGATGACGCTAGGGTCTCTTTTGGTAGTGTACATTCTGTGGGTTTCAAAAAAATGTATAATGACATGTATATGGAAATATAGATTATTTTCACTTTCCTAAAGTCCTCTATGATCTACCCGTTCATCCTTCTTTTAACAAAGCACTTGGCAACCACTGATACTTTTACTATCTCCATAGTTTAGTCATTTACAGAATGTTATATACATGGAATCATACAATATCTTACCTCCTCAGTTTGGCTTCTTGCACTTAGTGCTATGTACTTAAGTTTCTTTAATGTATTTTCATGACTCAGTACCTTATTTATTTTGTTTTCTTTTTTTCCCTTAAATTCTTTTATTGGTGCATTGTAGGTATACAATTCGTTTACATTTATCATTGGGTGCTTGTACCTGTACATGATGTATCTTGGTTCTTATTTTTTCCCCCATTACCTGTGCGCCCTTCACCCCCTCTACCTTTCCCTATTTACATAGGCTTTGTTTCCATTTTTTTCTTTTCTTATAATTTTTCCTTTCCCTTCTTTCCTTTCCCCTTCCCCTCCTGCCACCCCTCCCTCTTTGGACCTTTTCTTCCTATTTGAAATTATCAATTATTTATTTTAATCCTTTTAATCCTTAATTACACTTTCAATTTCTCACACTAGAGAAACTATTTGGTATTTACACATGTAAGTACCTTATTTATTTTGAACTCTGAACATTTCATTGTTTGTATGTAAAACAGTTTATCAGTTCTCACAGTGAAGGATGTGTTTATTGCTTAGATGTTTTGGAAATTATGAATAAAGCTTCTATAAACATCTGTATGCAGGTTTCTGTGGTCACAAATTTTCAATTCCTTTGCATAAATTTCAAGGAACATGATTGCTGGATTGTATCATACAAATATGTTTAGTTTTTGTTTTTTTTCTTTTGGACCAGGGATGAAACTCAGGTCCTTGCACTTGTGTGGCAGGCAGAGAAATCACTGAACTAAATCCCCAGCCCAATGTTTAGGTTTTTAAAAAGCTACCAAATTGTCTTCCAAAGTGACTATACCACTTTACATTCCAACCAGGAATGAATGAGTTTCTCTTGCTCTACACCCTTGCCAGGATTCCTTGTTGTCACTAGTCTGGATGTTAGCCATTCTATCAAGTATGTGCGTGGTATCCAATTGTTTCAATTTACATTTCTCTCATTACATATGATATGGAGCTCTTTTCATATCCTTTTTTGCCATGTTGTATATATTCTGTGATGAGGTGTCTTCTGATGTCTTTATCCCAGTTTTTGGTTATTATTGAGTTTTCATTGTTCTTTGAATATTTCAGATGACAGTCTTATTGTATGTCTTTCACAAGTATTTTCTCCCTGTTTGTGCCTTGTCTATGCATTCTCTTGATATTTCAATGTTTCTTTGTCAGCTAGTATATGATGAATATGACAAATTTGGATAAATGTTCTGTGGATATTTCAAAGAAGGCAGATTAGAATGGGGCAAAGTTGACATGTTTAATAATTTATCTCTATGGACCATTTTGTTCACATCTTACATCCTGCTTGTATTTTATTTATCGAAGATGAAGGGTCCTAAATTTTCTTATAACAATAATCAGCTTCCCATTTTGTTTCTAACAGATTTTATAGACTGATAGTGTAGATATTGACCAAAAATTTCTTGACTTCAAATATTCATCAACATTTAAATTCTAGAATATCAAAAGTATATGGCCCTCCAGTTTATTTTATAAAGTCTGAAATACATGACATCAGTTTCTTCTATGTTCTTCATAAGTCTTTACTGGTCTTTTTTTTCCCCTTTAATTCTTTTATTGGTACATTTTAGGTATACATTTACATTTATCATTGGGTGCTTGTACCTGTACATGATGAATCTTGGTTCTTAATTTTTCCCCATTCCCTGTCCTCCCTTCACCCCCTCCACCCTTCCCTATTTACATAGACTTTGTTTCCATTTTTCCCTTTTCTTGTAATTTTTCCTTTCCCTTCTTCCCTTTCCCTTTCCCCTCCCTCTATTCTTGTTCATTCTTTTGAATAAGACTTGTCTCTTGAACATCACACTTTGATTTATGATTTTGTTTCCATTTTACCAAATTTTTTAACCTTTAGGTGGGTGGAAATAAAATTATTTGAGTTTATCATCAGTTATGATTTTATTTTGTTCCTGGCAATTGGTTTTATCCTTTCTTAAAGGGATTTTAAATTTTCTGTGCCTTTAAAAATTCCTCTATGGGGGCTGGGGATTTAGCTCAGTGGTTCTGCCGCCTGCCTCGAAAGAGGAAGGTCCCAAGTTTGATCCCCGGTTTCCCCCCCACCGAAAAAAAATTCCTGTATGAAACATTTTGTAGGCAATTCTTTCAAAACTTTTAAAACAAACATGCTAATTTATGTTATTTTGAAAACATTGTCAATACTTTTCTGCATTTATCAAGATCTCAAATTAAGTGGTATAATTTGTTCTTCATCTATTAAAAATATTTAGCATTTTCTATTTTCTTTTCACCATTACTCACTAGAAATTATTATTATTATTATTATTATTATTTTGGTACCAGGGATAGAACTCAGGACCTTGCACTTGCGAGGCAGGCGACAGAACCACTGAGCTAAATCCTCGGCCCCACTCACTAGAAATTATTAATGTAACACTTTATTTTAGAAAATAGATAAGTGACATTTAATTATGAGTATTTTATAGGGCTTCCATTTTGGATATTGTTACATTTTTATTGAGTTGTATAAATGTTATTATAATGACCAGAAAAGCTAACCACTATAGATAGTGATTACAGAACCTGTACTGATACCCATGTTCTACTTGTCCTGTACTTTTGAGACCTTTTCACTACATTTATTTGTTAAGCATTTTGTTCTCCCAAATAAGTTCTCTTATTTGGGCATTTTATTTTCTAAAAATTTGAATATCTAATAGTCTTTTTTTCCTATCATTCTAACACATGAATATCGATTTACCTTAGAAACCAATATTTTGAATGAGGATATTTTATCTGTGATTTTCTTTTCTTTCAGTGTTTTAATTATAAGAAATCTAATCCTTTGTAAATGATCTGCATTTATGTCTCACCCATACATTTAAATTCTTTGTTTATCTTTTCTAATTGATCTTTGCATGACATGTTGTTTTTAACTTCATACTAAGATCTAGTTGTAAGTACAAAATGTGTCCTTCAGTGATTCTTTTACTAACACTCTGGTCCTGTTGAACTTGATTCTTCCTAGGGAAAACCCATAATTCTTAGGTTTTAATAATTCTATATCCATCATCATATTCTGGTGATTTTACCTGTTTTCATTTTCCATTTATTTTTGGAAATTTTGTCAAGTTTGTATTCCACGTCACTGGCTGGATCACTTCTTGAAAATGCTGCACATTATTTTCTGTTATGGAAAATTTGATTTTACAAGTGACCTTTTACTTTTGTTATTGTAGTTCTCTCTTTCTCACCTACTTTTAATATTAGTTGACTCTTTGAGTGGCTTTTTTGGTTGATGTTTAATTGAAGCTATAACTTTTATGACAATGAATAAAGACAAACCTTTTTTAGTGTTTCTGCTAAAATAGTTTCAGAAGCATATGTTTTCTCAAATTGGACTTGACGATTTGCTGGTGCTTTGGTTACTCCTACACTCCAACTGATACAACTTATGTTGATTACTATATCCTCTTAGAGATGTTCATGCCTACTGGTATCCAAAGGCTCTGATACATCCTGCACTAAGAAAAATCTCCAACTCTATCTAGCCCAATATTACTTAAAATTAGTTTATCCTAGAATTTTTCTCCCTATGAAATACTTCACAGAACGAGTGTTTTACAAATTAATTTTTAAATCAAAAATGGTCAAAACTATCTTAGAATCTTAGAATTGGTAAACATCATGTGAAATTCTTTTACTTTTATGATAATGACTTGTACTGATCTTTATGGTCTTGATTCTCTTAAGCCACTTTAGGCAAATTCATAATGCATATTTTTATTTTTGGTCAAAATTGTTTGTTTTCATATGTACTTGACCTGGGTAAGTAATCATGAAATGATGAACTAGATCAAGCAAGCGTCACATTGTTCTGAAATTTCTAAATCATCTGGCATTAAGTGTCCCCAAGAGTACCTGTGCTATTAAGCCAAATCCTTGATCTATGGGAGCAGGTGGGCTCGTGGAGTGGGTTTGATTACTGTATCTGATTCTCTCTTCCCTGCTCACTGCCATGTGACTGCATGAAGTGGGCAGGATGAGGGAGGATGCTTCCACACCTGGCAACAAGTCAGATCTGGGGTTAGTCTTGGCCAAGGAAACAGGAATGTGACAGTCCAAGTAGAAACTGTGGAAACCCTCCTGTAGATGGATCCCCAGTCTCTTTCTCTTTGCTTTCTGACATAGAATGGAACATCACAGACAAAGATTGCTCTTTTAGCTGAATAAGAAAACTACCTGGTGAAGAGTTGCAGTGGATATGTAGCCTGAGCAAGAAATAAATATTGTTACTGTGTGTCAGTGAGACTTTGGTGCCTGGCAAAATCTAGAAAAAATTGAGGAATACTCCACACCTCCTATGTAGTGCTAGATATTGGGCAAGTAGATTGTGTATATTATTTACATTAGTGATCACAATAATCCTGTTGGTTAGATATTTGCCCCAAAGTATAGGGAAGAAAATAAGCTTTACAGCAAGTTATCTCCGCTAATTCTGGTGAGAGATTTCCTTCAGTTGTATTATGGTATGCTAATGCATAAAGTGGTGAAATAGAAGTAAGATGATTATTAGATATTACTAGTTTAACGTTTCTAATTCCAATACTTTACTCAATGAGCAGAGTCAATTCAATCACACAACCTCTTTCTTCACCATAACTGGTTTTTCCCATTCAAAGCTGATTGACTGTACCTTTATCCATATAAAGCTAAAACTTCCAGTGAAAATCTCTACTCTGCAAACCTCTAAGTACAGCATAATTCGGATGCTTGGAGTAGATGGGCTAAAACTGATGTTTGAAAGTGGTAGATGAGAGCCCCAATCAGGGGTCAGTGGGGAGGTAACCTCAACCCATTTATGAAGTGTACAGTTGAGTAAACCAACAGCAACTTGATAGATCATTGTTGATATTTTGGTTGCTAATGAGAGAGAAGATTTGGACTGAAGAGGTTTTTTTTTCCTTAATAAAGAGCTTGAGCTGAGAGAGAGGCAAGATAGGATATTTTCCCATTAAAATGAGAAAGAGTGTAATAAAGATGTTATGCAAGGAAAGATTAGGGAATCCACTGGGCGAGTCATTTAAGACTAGCTTTCTCCAATATTTCGTTTATTCCTTCTTTAACCAAGTATTTATAGTGTATCTGATGTGATCTGTGCCAAGTGTCCCAGATGGGGCTGTGGGCGGTAAACAGGAAATGAAGCTCTTCTCACAGATCTCCTTTCCAGCCGGGGAATCAACAATGAACAAAGCAGTCACCTTTGGGAACTCAGAAAAGCAGGGAAGAAAATGAAAGAGGAAGAAGGGTCTGAGTGAGACCACTTGCAGAGGCAGGGGAGGTGGTTGCAAGAGGAAAAGGGAGCAGATGGGATGAGGAGAAACGGAGTTGCTGAGGACCTGATGCTCTATCTGAGACCCGAGTGAACACGGAAGCCCCTACATCCTTCTGAGTACATGAAAAGAACGTAGGTGGTGAGCTCCTCTTCAATACTAAGGTTTACAGGCAAATATGCTCTAATTCAACATTAGTTTCTGCTTTTTCATTTTTAGCTTTATGGGTGTGTTTTGAACTTAACAGCTATACTGGGAACATGTTAAAATGTATATTATACAGTCAGAAGTAAACACGAATGTACAGTTATCTGGGCTGTTTCTTATCACTCCTGCAAACTTTTTGAAAAATAACCTACGTTGCCTAAATTATCTCTGCTGCCACTGCAAATAAGACTTTCTCCAGCTCTTGTGGCACACAATGCCCACGAAGCAAAACATTAATCACTGTTTTCTCCTTTTCTCTTTCATCTCCAACAAAGCCCCAAACAAAAGAACATAAAACCCATATTTCATATCTGGATAAGTTAATCCAACAAAAGAACCAAAAATAACATTTCTCTCAGAAGAATAAATAAGAATATGATCTCTATGAAATGAGCTCCAATTGAGTCATAAGCAAATGACTCATGTTAGTCACAACAATATTCCGCGTTGTAAGGTTACAAACATCCCAGAGCTTATCAAATGTGTTCGATTGTGTTACCTGCTCAAAGATTTAGACATTTGTAAAATGTGGCCCCCTTTTTAGTGCCGTTGTATAAATGCTTCGCCAATCCTATGCTAAAGACAGGAGACACATCCTTTAATCTGAATCAACTCAGGTAGAGAAGATTACATTGAACATCTCTGTGTAGCTGACTAGGCTTCAATGATGCATGTGATCCCGGAGTATAAGTGGTGGTCCCCAAATATGCACAGAGGTGGGCACATTAAATTGTTCCAAACTGTATAAACAGTCCATGGGGGAGTTTCCCTTTCTCATATGGAACTAAAGGAAATTCAGACCATAACATGTTTCACAATTTATATTCATCACGGCTTAATTTTGGAGTAACTCAACAAATACATAAAAAAAAGACAGAGAAAAATTATTTACCTAACCATCAACCCATGCATGCATACACGCATACACACACACACACACACACACACACACAAAATTATTTGTGTCCCAAATGATTAATTTTCCGGTAAACTATCAAAATATAAAGCATGTAAAATTCTAAGAATTAGAAATTTTTAGTAAGAATTTTTCCCAATGGGTAAGAAACCATATTGTGAGGCTTTTCTTTGCATCTTATTCTTTTATGAAACATATATTTAAAGTTGCAGAATGTTTTCATTGTTTTAGGTTGTCCCTAAGGTTAGCCCAGAAATCACCATGACTACTCAAAAGAGAATATTTGAATCTGGAAATATGATTTTGAGCACTGGCATCTTTTTCAGACACTTTTCTAATTAGCTAGTAGACCCAAGTGAAAGATCCAAGAGGGCCAATTGCTTCTTTAATCAGTAACATATAGCAAACAGTGAAAATGTATTTCTATTTAATCTTAGGACTCACTTTCAAACTGAATGCATTAGAAACTTACATGATATGTTTTTTTCCCCCTTTGGTACTGGGAATCGAACTCGGGTCTTTGCACTTGTGGGGCAGGTGGCAGAACCACTGAGCTAAATCCCCAGCCCACATGACAGGTTGTTTAACCAAGGCTAATAAGAGATACTAAGACTCTCAACAGATATAAATTCCCCATATTTGTTTAAAAGACTGTTCAAATGTTAATAGATCATAGGCTTGTAAGTGTATTACTAATATTTCTCCAGTATGCTTTTTAATAAAATGAAAGTGTTTAAAATAAATTGCAGTCATTTCATTGGCTTTCTTGGAAGACACTGAGTTGTAGTCCTAGGTTAGTATGTTATTTTTTCAGAACTTTAAGCTATTTAAAAATGGCTTCAGCTTGTACTTTGCAGAGGTGGGAAGAGTGAGCCATAGAAGATGCTATTCCTCACTTCTAATATGTAGTAAAATGGTCGTGATGATTTCCTAACACTACAATAAATTCCAGGATCTCTGAATTTTCTGGTGTTGGGGTTGCTGTGTCTTACGCTGCAAACAGAATGTTTTGCTATTTGTTTGGGTGCCAAAGATTTAGCCTACTGCTTTGATAAATTTGTTCTATTTCATTATATGTAATATGTTTTTGAAAGATTTTAATTAATTTTATACATGATGTATCAAATAATTATTTAATTAGGAAATCAACTTGTAATTAAGGCTGAAGTTTGAATCTACTAAGTCCAGCAAATCCATGGGTATTAATTAGACAATTCCTTTTCATAGTCATAAAAATTTATTTACTTATCACCAAATGTAATAAAATGGGAAGCTACATCAAATTTATGTAGAGCAGATTTTGCTAAACCTGAAATATAACTACATGTAATAGACATTTACAAAGACTTAGAGGTGATGATGTTTTCAAACAATATAATTTATTCTTTTTTTTTTTTTGGTATCGGAGATCGAACTCGGGACCTTGTGCTTGCAAGGCAGGTGCTGGAACCACTGAGCTAAATCCCTGGCCCAATTTTTTTTTTTTTTCCCCTTTGGTACCGGGGATTGAACTCAGGTCCTTGCAGTTGCGCAGCAGGCAGCGAAACCACTGAGCTAAATCCCCAGCCCCTCAAACAGTATAATTTAAAGGTGCATCAGTTCAGTGTTTAGGGTTCATGAACATAAAGATGTGTATGTGTGTAAATATATATTTGCCTTGAAATGTATGTGGACATGTATTTGTTTTGAAGTCAAATCAGTCATATGGGCGACAAAGAAAATGATTGGAACACCACTTTTAAGGTCATCAATTATTGTTGCATCAAATAGACAAATACTCCCAGCTTTGTATAACAAAATACCTTCTTTGCCCATGGTATCCATGGAAACTCCATATTTAGTTTTTGGGCTATAGAGAAATGCATTTCCTGGGTATCAGTAGTCTGTTTTCCCATTGTTTAGCACTGCTGACATTTCAATTAATTGGACACTATTTAGTGGCTCAGAACTGAGTTGTTTCTGAACAGTAAGGCTTACATCTACAGCAAATGCATCCTGCTTTGTGTTATTATTACTATTGTTACTATTTTTTTGTTTGTTTTTGTTTTTGTTTTTGGTGCAGATGATTGAACTCGGGACCTTGCGCTTGCCTGGCAGGTGCTGGAACCACTGAGCTAAATCCCCAGCCCCTATTGTTACTATTTTTGGAAATTAAACCCTTTTAAAATAAAATCCTATTTGAAAGGAATATTCTTAGTACAGTATAAAATTTATTACCAAATATTATTGTAAGAGTAGAATAAAGGAAGACTAACGAAAACATGCCAAGGAAGGCTTTACGTGTGATTATTCGTAATTTAGAGTATTTTGAGAGATTCTAATGAAAGTGTATTCCTTATCCTTTGGAAACTCAGTCTCCTCTTCAAAGTAAGTGAATTACATTATTTTATATATGATTTGGTAAGAATGAAATGTAATCTAATGTAATGAAATTTAAGTTAGTGCCACATAAAATTGAAAGCATCATATTTGCAGTTGGTGCATAGCATACATACCGCAAGTTGCTACTGCTCTTAGGAGATGCCATCTGAGTTCAAAGCGAGGAGTATTTGCTGTCAGCCTTTGGTGTGACATGAGGATGAAATGAACCAGCATACCGCAGTATTTGTTAATCTTTGGCCATGAAAAGCTATTATTTGGAATAATTATTGTCAAATGCAAAAGAGAGAAATGAATATTACTCAGTGATTTGTTCTGTGCAAAAAGTAATTTTGTCTTTCAATAACGTAGCTGTATGTGTTTTAGATAACTGGCTTGTAGTTTTTATTAAATTTTTGAAACATTAGAAACCACTGACGATAAAAAGAGAAGGGACATGAATGCAGTGCTGTGTCCAAGAAGAAGAACTAGTCTAGAGTGAAGGTTTTCTCTCTGAATTCCTGAACCCTGTGCTGCCAACCTGACACCACTCAACCCTCAGCCTTCCTTCCAGGAGTCAGAGGCTACAGTGGTTGTTCACATGTGGAAGATAGATTGCATTCTGCTTAACCATCTAGAAATGGAAAAGAAGCACACATTTTAAACAATTTCGGACATCTCATAGATTTCCTTCACCATATTTTACTTATGGCCAACGTTGTGTTGACATTCACGAGACAAAATTGCTTGAACAAATCATATTCGAAGGTACTGGTAAATGTTTCACAAGAAGCAAAAATCCACATATTTCCTTGTCATTTAAGTTGGATGAGCTATCTTCAAATTATTTCTTTTGAAACACGATTAAATCAGTTGTGTAAATTATAGCCCATAAATATTCTCTTTTATTTTTTTATTTGTATTTTTTGAGACAGAGTCTCATCGTGTAGTTTAGACTGGCCTTGAATTTACTATGTAGCCCAGGCAGGCCTCTAACTTCCAGTGATCCTCCTGCCTCAGTCTCCTGCATGCTAGGATTACAGGCCTGCGCCACCATGCCTGACTCTAGTCCACAAATATTCTTGAAATTGCTATTGCTTCAAATATTTAAAAATTGAATTAAATATTTACTTTTAAGATTTATCCTAAGTCAGTATGTTACTACACTGAATGAACACAAGATTCTGATTTGGATTTTTAGGTATAAAGAGAACTTTTGTCCCTTGGGTTTTATTTTAAATTTATTTTAATATTACTTTATTCTTCCATATCATGCACAAATTTTGCATGTTTCTAATTACAAGAGGTTCTTTCATAAGATTCTTCCAGCCTTTTACAGCATTTTGTTTTCATTTAAAATATTTTGTGGTTATCTCTTCTCTAAAATGCATTAATGCAATTTCATTTAAACTTCAGATCATCCAATTATCAGAACAGCACTATGTAGACAACACAGAGAGAAATGAGTCATTCGCCCATTTCCCATCTTTTGTTTCCTTTCTTGATTGAAGGGTTCAATAAATTGCTTCGGTTCATTATGACTATGAAAGTTAAATACTATTTTTATCCAGTCAGCTGGGATTTTAAATACAGCGTGTGGACCCGTCATTCTGTCATGGGCAGAAACTGGGAATTCTTGACATCTTTTAATCTTCTCTGCTCAGATTCACAACTGCAAATGATTATACTTACAGGCAGGAGCTTTACACACTAATTTTTGAATCAACTTTCAGAAAGACAACGACCCCATGAAAATCAGTACACTCTTCTTTTTTGAGAAAACTCTTACCCCAGAGAAGAAAGCATTTTGCTCTTAAAGATTCAGTTTATTACTTTTTTGGTCATAATTTAAAGAATGAAACATGGGAAATCAACTATTTGTGGTAACATTTTCTATGTATGCATATGTAAGTTTTCTGGGAGTACAATTAAATGAAAACATAGGGAGTGTCCTGGGTAGAAAGAATTATTTTTACTTTAGGAGAAAATAAGTAAAGCTCCACACACTCAGCTTTCATCACAAGAAAACTGCTCTCATTTTTTAGCCTGGTAAATATATCTTTATTACATTTTAGCTATCCAAAATACGGTTGTTGTTGTTTTTTACTTTTAGAGATCTATTTCATTCTGCAGAATAGAAAGTACAGAATAATGCATACTTCATTTACCTCTGTGGTCTCATGGCTTATGGTACATGGTATGCTATGGTACATGGTATGCTATGGTGTGCCAATAAACAGCCAATCACTGACTGAATGAGTGAAACACTCAGCCATGGCTTAGTTCATTTAGTGCATGTACTTTTCTACCAGGTACAGTTTTCACATATGGTGATTAGGATGAAATGGTTTAAATTTGCATTGCAGTTCATTGCAGGACATTACCATAAATTTTTGTCAGTCAATATATTTTCTTATTACTGTTTTCTAAGAGTAATTATTCCTTAGCTGTTTTGTACACATATGTGAATGTCTCTTCTCTACTAGAATTTAAACATGCCAATGGCAAGAATTTGCAATGTCTTCATCTTTTGAGTTTTGGCATGTCTGACATAGAATGAAGCTTTGTGTCTATGTGTACAATGAAGGCACGATCAGAATATATCTTAAGTACCTAGCGTGTGTCAATGATGACTATGGAATAGCTGCATTATTTTAATTATAACCTGTTGGCCCACAAATAAGGATAAATATACATGCATTTACTTTTATTTTTTGTTCTGTTACAATTTTCTTTGTTTCTTTGTCTAGTAAAACATTTAAAATTGGTGGTTTCCTAAGCTTAATTTTTCTTTTGTCTGTTTATGGTTTTTAGTCTCAACTCTGAGTAGCACTTCTTCATAACTTTGTTTTATGCATATTTCTCCATTCCATTGCCATGTTGGACCTTATTCCAAAAGGCCAATATGGTAATGAAATACCGGTTGTGGAAAAAGGTATCTAGGGCTCTATTTTTTCACATATGATGCTAGTCACCAGTGAGAATGAGTTGCTTCCAGTCCCTCGATTACTACTGCAGGATAAAGGGGAAGTGAAGGCAGCTGGATCTGCTGTGTGTCTTGGGAGAGTCACCTAATTGCTTCAGACCCCTGCTCCCGCACCTGGAAAACAGGCATCTGGACATCTTCCTTGGCATTTATGGTGGCCGTAAGGCCCCATGACCTGTGCTCTATGTTCAGAAGGACCAGACCTGACTCAATGGTCTGCTCTCCCTGTTCCGAAATTCTTAGTACCATTTGAAAAATGGAGCTCATATTTTTATTTTGCAGCTTGTTTCAAATTTTGCAACTTGTCTTTTGGTGAGTTGTAAAGATTAACTTAAATAATACAGTATTACAAAATACTGTAAAATATTTAGGACAGTGCCTCATTAATAACTTTTTTCTCCCACTTATTTATTTTTTCCCTAAAATATAAAGATTTGTGTATTTCTATAGAATATTCAATAATCTAGTAACCAATAATTGTATAAATAGTAACCATGGACTATAAATAATACATTTCTTGATAAATTGGATAACTTTTAACATACAAAGGCAGCATTTTTTAAGAACTCAGTCCGGTGCTTAAAATTTGTAAAGAACTATTTTCTTTTTATGATAACCATAGAGAAAAATATTCAACTACCTATTTCTCTTTTATTAAAAATGTACATAGTTATGTGTACTATCAACGATAATACTGTAACACCTAATATAGCATATGGTAGTACAAAAAGAGACAAAAATGGCCATTTCTCTGTTTTCAATATTAAAATAACTTACAAATTAAAATAAGATGAAACAAGAATACATTTATAAAATACATAGTTTATCACTAATCAGCACTAGTCAAAATTTTTTAAATGTAACTGCAGATTAAAGTAAATGGTAAATAAATATAAAGGAAACAAAATCAAAATATAAAACTCCATACTAGCTCTGTAATACATAACTGATGTCGAATCAAAATATATAAGAAAAAGGAGTCCAAACAGAGAAAAAGGAAATATCAATAATACAAAAATATTCTAAAATTGTAAAATCCAGGAGAGTTTGCTCCTACAGAAAGAAATGTGCACCAGGAGCAAGGTTTGCCGTGGTCCTGCAGCTACACACTCAGGGCTTCAGTTGTCTCATGGGCCTTGGACATAATCAGCTTTTGCCAATTCAGGTATCTTGCCAAGGTTCCTGGAAACGGCACTATTTCTTCATGTGGGTAGGGCTACAGGTGGCCTTTGTGCTGTCACCCTGGAGTGATGTACTTAGTACTTCCTTTCACTCAGGAATGATGTACTCAGTACTTCCAGTCATTCTGGTGTGATGTGCTCAGTACTTCCTGTTTTACAGTGAGAAACCCTGTAACTCTTAATAAATGTCAAATTCTTTCTTCTCTTATTGTAGTTGTAAACCAATGGCCTTCAAGATTGGGCCATACAATCTTAGCTCCATTTCAATTACAATCAACATCTGATTTTCTGGAAATGCTGAAATAAGTGGAAGATCTAGCAGTGCTGGCTGAGGTCCTGCTGGCCATGTCACCTTTGCTCAGCTGTGGGTGCCCTCTGGGAAAGACGCGTGCCAGGCCATTTTCCCCCAGGAATATTAGTCGAAGCTGCCAGTTGTCCTCATGCTCACTTAATACAGTTAGAGGAGAATAAAATATTTACTCTGTACCTTCCCTCAATTTGGTTGCTGCAGATATTTGAGTTTGCTCATTCCCCATGAGAATGCAAAACCATGCATTGCATGAATAAAATAGAGGGAGACAGGTTTAATTCTGTCTCTTTCATTGCATTTGGAAGCAGAACAATATTGATGGAAAGGACGATAAGGAGATTAGTATTAGAAATTGTGTCTAGTAAATGGATCTAGTAAGAAGGGAAGTGACGTCTATGACCTACTATAGATACTGGCAACAGCAAAGTATTGTAATACATTTAGGTACTGAAAATGCATCAAAGACATAAAGTAAGAGAACCTTTGATTTCTCACTACTCCATACCCACAGTAAGACTTCAGCATGGAAAATAAAATTCACGATCCCAGGCTCCTAGGGCAGAGAAGCTCAGCCGGTCCCAGAACCCAGAAGGAAGGAAGCTCCCCCCCTCCATCCCACGCTCCTAGAGCAGAGAGGCTCAGCTGGTCCCAGCACCTGGAAGGAAGCTCCTCTGCTGCCATCCCAGGCTCCTAGGGCAGAGAAGGTGAGCCAGTCCCAGCACCCGGAAGGAAGCTCCCTAGGGAAGGTGAGCCTCGTGGGCGCCAGAAGCACCCCTCCCTCCATGGAAATGAGAAAACACATAAGCAAGCCTCAAAAACAGACTTCCAGATCACCTACAGCAACCCCAAAGGGAAACGAGATGGAACAATCTGGTACTCAACCACCTGGACTCTCTGAACTGGCAACAAAAGAGGATCTGGGAAAAATGAAATCAGAAATAATTACTCAGATAACAGCAAAGATTTTGCTCATGGTGCAAGACATGATTAATAAATCTAGAGAGGACACATAAAAAATAGAGGATCTGAGGAACATGATGGAATCCCAACATAGGAAACAAATGGAATCCATAAAACAGATACAAACAGATTTCCAAGGGATTAAAAACTTCATTGAAAGTCTGACCAGCAGAATGAACCAATGTGAGGATAGAATTTCACATATAGAAGATAAGATTGCAATTAGTGACCAGGAAAAGAAAAATTGCTTTAAAATTGTATGGGAACATGAGAAATCAATCCAGCAGCTGCTAGACGATGCAAAGAAGAATAAAATAAGACTGATTGGAGTCAATGAAGAAACAGGAGAGAGTGCAGATGACATAAAAAATACTGTTCACAGAAATGATGGCAGAAAACTTCCCAGGGAGGGGAAAAGAACTTGACATACAGATAAGTGAGGCGTATAGGACTCCAGCTAGCCTTGATCAAAAAATATCTACACATAGGCATATAATAATTAGGATTTCAGAAATCCAACAGAAGAACAAAATTCTACAAGCAGTGAGAGAAAAGAAACAAATCACATACAAAGGAAAGCCCATCAGAATCACAGCAGACTTCTCAATGCAAACCCTCAAGGCAAGAAGAGCTTGGAGTGATGTATTTCAAGCCCTAAAGGAAAACAGCCTCCAACCCAGACTGATGTACCCTGCAAAACTATCTTTCAAAATTGATGCAGAAATAAGATACTTTCATGACAAAGAGCACCTCAGAAACTTTGTGAATACCAAACTGGCACTCCAAAAAATTTTAGACAATACCCTAGGAAAAGACAATGAGGATCACAACCCCAGGAAACCCAGCAGAATGAATCCTTTGGGCGTGACAAATTAAATGCAAAGGGGGATAATCCAACAAAAAGAAAAAGTCATGACAAGGCTTTTAAAACTTATAACTTCATCTCCCTAATGAGTGTATAATTCAATCTTATTATTGTACTGATTAGTATTTTTCTGATTCTAGAGTTGCACACCATTCCTTGTGCTGTACTGGCTATTTATCATCTTCTTATATCTACATTTTACATTGGGTTATCTATTAATGAGCTCTAAGAATTCTTTATATATTCTGCTCATAGGTTATATGCATTGTAAATATGGTCTGTTTAAGGACTACTTTTCATTTTAATGATGTCATTTAAAGTTCTAAATGTTGATGGAATCTCATTTATCAATTTTTTTCTTTTATACATCACGTTTTTTGTATCCTAGGTAGTTCTTGCCTACCCTGAATTCATAAATATTTTCCCTTATAATTTCTTCTTAAAGTTTTATACTCTTAGGCTTTCTTATTTAGGTTCATAGATCCCTTCAAGTTATTTTCATGTATGGAAATAAAGGGTTGAGGTTAATTTTTTATATACGGATACCAGGTGTTCTAGTGCCATTTGCTGAAAACACTATCTCTTCCTCAGCTCTTGAATTGAGTTTATATTCTATAAAATGCTAATGTTAAATAATCTTTCAAAACTCACTGGGCCATATATGTGTGGTTCTATTTCTAGATTCTCTGTTTTATTCCAATGATCTATATGTCTTTCCTTACACCATCACTGCCTTGATTACTGTAGCTTTAGAAGAAGTCTTAAAATTAGGTACTAAACGTCTTCCAACACTGTTTTTGTTTTTGTTTTTGGCTTTTCTGGGTCCTTTGTACTCCTACATAACTTTAAACTTTCAATATCCAGGTCTTCATTTATAGCAAGTATACACAGACCTGAATTTTTATATACACCTTGTGTTTTCTAATCCTGCTAAATTCAAGTACAAGTTCTAGGGGCTCCTAGAGATTTCTTAGGATTTTCTCTGTCGATGATCATTTCATCTACATATAAAGATTTTGCTTCTGCCATGCCAATCCTATCCTAGTTGTATCATTTTATTGCCAGACTATTTTGGTAGGGACTAGGTTTCCAAGTTTAATGGACAGATAAAAGCGTAAGCATATCTGCCTTTGTTCCCCACCTTAAGGAGAAAGCATTGTATCTTCTCCATTCATATAAGGCGTTCTCACTGGAAGTATGGAGTACATGTCTTTAATCTGTTGAGAAGTTTCTGTTCTACTTCTAGTCTCCTGATAGCTTTTACCATGAACAGCTGTAGAATTTAGTCCAATACTTTTTCTCCAACTAGTGACAGGATCATATGGCTTTTTCCTTTCCTCTATTAAAATGATGACTTTTGGGGGTGGATCTTCCAATGCTGAACGAACACTGCCATCCCTATAACAAAACCACTTTCTACATCCTGCCAGATCTGACTTCCAATAGTTTGTTTTGTTAAACAAATTTCTATCTATGTTCATACTTGTTTTTTCTATTATCTTTATCCAGTTTTAGGATTAGCACAATGTTGAGTTCCTAAAATGAGAGGAGAAGTGTTCCTTCTTTTTTCTGCTTTAACTGTTTGATATAATTTATCAGTTAAAATGTTCATGAGCCTGATGTTGTCATATAGGTAAGTTTTCAAGCTAGGAATATACTTTCTTTAATAGGTGCTATTCAAATTTTATATTTCCTCCAGAGTTAGTTTCATTAATTTGTCTTCCAAGGTACTTCTTAGAAGTTGTCAAATTTATTTCATAAAAGATTTTTGTAATATGCTTTCTATATCCTTTTAAATTCTGTAAAATCTGTGGTAATGTCTCCTAGATCTTGATATTGTAATTTAAAAAATGTGTAACTGATATTGTGTAACAGGAAGAAAAGGTCTAAAAGAGCAGGGGAGTTTGGAGGGGTAGGGGAAGGGAAAAAGGAGAAAGGAAAAAATATGAGAAGAGGAAAAAAAATGGAAACAAGGTCTTTGCAAATCGGGAAGGGTGGAGGGGGGTGAAGGGAGGGCAAGGGAAGGGGAAAAAAATAAGAACCAAGAGACTCATGTAATGGTACAAGATCCCAATGATGAATATAACTGTATTGTGTACCAAAAATGTAGCAATAAACTTAATGGGGGAAAAATGAATTATAGAAAAGTACATATAGATATTACTATTAAAAATGGGTACAATATATTAAAAAAAGGAAAGAAAATTCACCAAATTTCACATCAAAAGAAATGAAACAAAATCTGCCAACATAAGATTCATGTTTCTCTTTTAGAGATTCAGCAAATACTTGGAAATCAAAGTCACCTTCATATATCAATTTGCATCTTGTACAAAATGTACGTGTAACCATTTTATATGAAATGTGCAAAATGAAGCCATGCCTGTGATTTTTCTGTTTAATAGAGATCCAGTAACTCTTTTTTAAGTGAATAGTGTTTACTCATTTATGAAAATAAGCAATTGAGGAATAAAGGAGCAAATTAGATAAGGCAAAATACCTGATGAAAATATTAGACTGTGTAAGTAAGAAAGATTTCTGATTCAAGTAATATCTTAAGTACTCAGTTTTGGGAGAGAATGTTTAGTCACTTGCAGATAGAGGAATTTGAGGTAGAACAAGAATGTGATCACAGAGGAGAAGCCACAGAGGGTAGTGGAGATGGTGCTTTTAAATGCACACGAAGAGGACTACATCAGTCAGGAATAACTTCTGGATCTGTTTACCAGACACTCCTTCTCCCAGTCCTATAGTGGCTTGCGCTCATTTTGACGGAGTCTCATTTTGCAGAAGTCTAGGGTAGGCAGGTTAGGGCTGGTGTGAGAGCTCCACAATATCATCAGGGGCCCAGGTGGGCTTTGGTTCTCCCCACCTTAGGGTGGTACCACAGTTGCCCTCCTGCTCTCAGATGTCTGCTGGAACCCCAGAGCCATGCCCCTGTCTCAAGAAGAACAAGGTGAAGTACTCAGAGGGAAACAGTGACTTGCCTCCTAAGTGAAGGACATAACTTCTTTAAAGGAATCTTTTGAGAAGCCCAGTCGGGACTTCTTGGATTTTCCTCATTCTATTATATCTCATTCACTAGCATCATATTAGAGAGGATGCTGTCAATGCCTGTCTGTGAAGGAGCCTCAGAACAGAGCTTTCTACTTGGGCATGTTGTAGACTTGAGGAAAATAGTTTTGACCCTAAGAAATAAGATCATCACTTTTAAAAAATTAGTTTCATTGGTACATTTTAGGTATACAATATAATGACATTCATCATTGGAAATTTGCACCTTTACATAATCTCTCTTGGTTCTTATGTTTTCCCCATTCCCCTGCCCTCCCTTCAACCCCTCCATCCCTCCCTGTTTACAGTTTTTGTTTCCAGTTTTACGTTTTCTTATATTAATTCCATTCCCTTCTTTCCTTTCCCCTACCTCTCCCACTTCCCCTTCCCCTTTGCCCCTTTTCTTCCTATTTCACATGATCTACTATACCTTTTAGTCCTTATTTACACTTTCATTATCTCACACTAGAGAAACTATTTGGCATTTACACATGTGTGTCCTATTTATTTCACTTAAGATTATCACCTCAATGTGCATCCATTTAGCTGTAAATATCTCTAATTTCTCATTTTTTATGGCTGAGTAGTACTCCATTTTATTTAAAAAACCCCCACATTTTCCTTATCCAGTCTCCAGTAGATGGGCAATAGGTCTGCTTTCAAGTTTTAGCTATTACAAATTGTGCTGCCTTGAACATGGGTACACATGTATCACTGTGGTATGATTTTTTTAATTCTTTGGGGAAGATATCAAGCAGGAGAATAGCTAGATCAAATGGGACTTCCAGCCCTAGTTCTTTGAGGTATCTCCATTCTGATTTCCACAGTGGTTGCACCACTTGACACTCCCACCAGCAGTGGAGCAGGGTTCCTCTTTCCCCACAGCCCCACCAGAAGTAATTATTGGTTGATTTCATGCTAGCAGCCATTCTTTCTGGATGAGGTGGAATCTCAATCTTGTTTTCATTTGCATCTCTCGAATGATCAGTGATGTTGAACATTTTGTCATATGTTTATTTGCTATTTCTATTTCTTTGTCTGAGAAATGTCCGTTCACTTCAGATGCCCATTTTTGGATTGGGTCTTTAAATTTGGGAGGTCTGATTTTCATAAGTTCTTTATAGATTCTGGATAGTATGCCTTTGTCTGAGGAACAGCAGGTGAAAGTTTTTTCCTACATTATAGGTTGTCTCTTCACACTGTTGGTGGTTTCTCTTGCTGTGCAAAAGCTTTTTAATAAGAGGAGATTCCACTTGTTGATTGTTTGTGCTACTTCATGGGCAACTGAGGTTTTTTTCATAAAATCTTTTCCTACACCAAAGTCTTCAAGAGTTCTACCTAACCTCTGTTCCAGCCAGTTCAGCATTTCTATTTTAATATTTAGATCTTTAATCCATTTTGATTTTAGTTTAGTTCATGGTGAGAGATATAGGTCTAGTTTTAATCTCTGGCAAGTTGAAACCCAATTTTTCCAGCACCATTTATTAAAGAGGCAATCTTTCCTCCAGTGAGGGTGTTTGGTTCCTTTGTCGAAGATGAGGTGGCTAGTATGTCTGGAGTTGTTTCTTCATCTTCTAATATGTTCCTCTGGTCTTTGGGTCTGTTTCTTTGCCAGTACCATGCTGTTCTATCATAGTAGCTTTGTAGTATAGTTTCAAGTTGGGGATTATAATACCCCCTGCCACATCTCTGTTACCTAGAATTGCTTTTGCTATTCCAGGTCCCTTCTTGTTCCAAATGAATTTTTAGATTGTTTTCTGAAGGTCCACGAAGTATGCTGCTGGTATTTCTATTGGAATTGCATTGAATCTATATAGCAGTTTTGGAAATATGGTCATTTTCACTATGTTGATTCTTCCTACCCAGGAGCAAGGGATGTCTTTCCATTTTCTGATATCATCTTCAATCTCTCTTTTCAGAGTACTATAGTTTTCAGAGAAGAGGTCTTTGATTTCTTTTGTTAGGTTGATTCCTAGGTATTTCAGTTTTCTGGATGCTATAGTGAAAGGAAATGTTTGCCCTATTTTTCTCAGTAAGTCTGTTGTTCGTGTAGAGGAAAGCTATTGATTTTTGTCTGTTGGCCGTGTAAGTAGCAACTTGACTGAATTTGGTTATTAAGTCTAGAAGACTTTTGGTGGAGTTCTTGGGGTCTTCTATATAGAGTATCATGTCATCTGCAAATAATGACAATTTGACTTGTTCATTTCCTATCTTTATTCCTTTTATTTCTTTCTCTTGTCTAATTGCTGTGACTAATGTTTCCAAAACTATATTGAACAGGAGTGGTGATAGTGCACATCCTTGTCTTGTTCCTGATTTTAGTGTGAAGGATTTCAGTTTTTGACCATTTAGAATGATATTGACTGTTGGTTTTTCATAGGCGGCTTTTATCAGATTGAGATAGAGACCATCTATTCCAATTTTTGTAGGGTTTTTATCATAAATGTGTGTTGGATTTTGTCTAATGCTTTTTCTGCATCAATTGAGATGATCATATGGTTTTTGTCCTTGGCTCCATTGATATAGTGTATTACATTGATTGATTTTCATATGTTGAACCATCCGTGCATCCCTGGGATGAATTCCACTTGGTCAGGGTGTATGATCTTCTTGATGATCTGCATTCTATTTGCCAGCATCTTATTAAGGAGTTTTGGATCTATGTTCATTAGTGAGATTGGCCTATAGTTCTCTTTTTTGGTTGGGTCTTTCTCTGCTTTGGGGATCAAGGTGATGCTTGCTTCCAGGAATGAATTTGGGAGTATTGCTTCCCTTTCAGTTTCATTGAAGAGTTTAAACAGTGGTGGCAGTACTTCCCCTCTAAATGTGTTGTAGAATTCAGCAGTGAAGCCATCAGGACCAGAGCACTTCTTAGTTTGTAAATTTTAATTACATTTTCAATTTAATTGATTGATATTGGGTTGTTTGGAAGTTTTAGGTCTTCTTCATTCAACTTTGGTAATTCATATGTATGTAGGAATCTGTCCATTTCTTCTGTGTTTTCCATCTTATTGGCGTATAGGTTCGGAAGTAGGTATTGATGATATTCTGGATTTCCGCTGGGTCCATTGTAATTTCATCTTTTTCATTCCTAATTGCATGGATTTGGGCCTTTTCTTTCATTTTTCTGATCAGGTTGGCTAAGGGTTTATCAATTTTGTTTATTCTTTCAAAGAACCAACTCTTGGCTTCTTTGATTTTTTTGTATCATTCCCTTAGTCTCCATTGCATTGATTTCTGCTCTGATCTTTATAATTTTCTCCCTTTTATGAGCTTTGGGTTTGTCCTGCTCTTCTTCTAGAAGCTTGAAATTCAGCATCAGGTTGTTTAATTGGGCTTGCTCTGTTTTCCTAATATGCGTATTCACTGCTATGAATTTCCCTCATAAGACTGCTTTCATTGTGTCCCATAGATTCCGATATGTTGTATTTTCACTGTCATTTAATTGTGGGAACTGTCTGATTTCTTTTTAAATTTCCTCTGTGACCCATTGGTTATTCAGAAGTGTGTTGTGCAATTTCCATGTGTTTATGAAATTTTTACAGTTTCTTTTGCTATTGATCTCTAATTTCATCGCACTATGGTCTGATAATATACAGGGGATAACTTCAATTCCTTTACACTTACTTAAACACTTTCTATGAGTGAGTTTGTGGTCTATTTTGGAGAATGACCCATGTGCAGCTGAAAAGAATGCGTATTCTGATTTTGTGGGGTGGAAGACTCTGTAAACACCTTTTAAGTTCATTTGTTCAAGAGTTTGATTGCGTTCTAGTATTTTGTTCCTTATTTTTTGCCTAGTTGATCTATCTCTTTGTGACAGTGGGGTGTTGAGGTCACCTACTACTATTGTATTAGTGCTTATTTGATTTTTCATGTCCATTAGTATTTGTTTTATATAGTTGGGCACACTAGTGTTTGGTGCATATATATTTACGATTGTCATCTCTTTCTCTTGGATTGTTCCCTTTACATGGATGTAGGGTCCTTCTTTGTCTCTCTTAATCAGTGTTGATTTGAAATCCACTTATCTGTAAAGAGGATATCAACTCCTGGATTTTTTTTGGTTCCTGTCAGATGGAGTATTATTTTCCACCCTTTACCTTTCAGTCTATGAATTTCTTTTTGAATTAAGTGTGTTTTTTGTGTGTAGCATATTGTTGGATCTTGCTTCTTGACCCATTCTGCTAGTCTATTTCTTTTGATTGGTGAATTGAGACCATTAACATTGATGGTTATAACTGATACATATTGACTTATCATTGTGATGACTTTTTCTTTTTTTTGGATTCTCCCCCTTTGCATTTAATTTCTTGTTGTGCCCGATGGGTTCATTCTGCTTTGCTTCCTGGGGTTGTGATCCTCATTGTCTTTTCCTAGAATATTGTCTAAAATATTTTTGGAGTGCTGGCTTGGTATTCATGAAGTTCCTAAGTTGCTCTTTGTCATGAAAGTATCTTATTTCTCCATCAATTTTGAAAGATAGTTTTGCAGGGTACATCAATCTGGGTTGGAGGCTGTTTTCCTTTAGGGCTTGAAATACATCACTCCAAGCTCTTCTTGCCTTGAGGGTTTGCATTGAGAAGTCTGGTGTGATTCTGATGGGCTTTGCTTTGTATGCGATTTGTTTCTTTTCTCTAACTGCTTGTAGAATTTTGTTCTTCTGTTGGATTTCTGGAATCCTATCTATTATATGCCTATGTGTAGATATTTTTTGATCAAGGCTAGCTGGAGTCCTATATGCCTCACTTATCTGTATGTCATGTTCTTTTCCCCTCCTTGGGAAGTTTTCTGCCATCACTTCTGTGAACAGTATTTTTTATGTCATCTGCACTCTCTCCTGTTTCTTCATTGACTCCAATCAGTCTTATTTTATTCTTCTTTGCATCGTCTAGCAGCTGTTGGATTGATTTCTCTTGGTCTCTTACTATTTTAAAGAAATTTTTCTTTTCTTGATCACTAATTGTAATCTTATCTTCTATATCTGAAATTGTGTCCTCACATTGGCTCATTCTGCTGCATAAACTTTCAATGGAGTTTTTAATCTCCTGGAAATCTGTTTGCATGTGTTTTATGAGTTCCACTTGATTCCTATGTTGGGATTCCATCATATTCCTCAGCTCCTCTATTTTTTTATACATGCCTTCTCTGGATTTATTAATCATGTCTTGCAGTATGGGCACAATCTCTGCTGTTGTCTGAGAAATTATTTCTGATTTCATTTTTTCAAGATCCTCTTTTGTTGCCAGTTCAGGGAGTCCAGATGGTTGAGTATCAGATTGTTCCATCTTGTTTCCCTTTGAGGTTGCTTTAGGTGATTTGGAAGTCTGGTTTTGAGGCTTGCTTATGTGTCTTCTCATTTCAAGGAGAGGGGAGGGTTGTGTGCTGCTGGAGCCTGCAAGGCTCACCTCCTTCTTGCTGAGGGTCATCATATTATTTAGGCAACTAGTCTCCTCTGTTGCATTTCTTTCATGTCAGAAAATTAAGTATAATTATACCTTCATCTCTGTCCCAACCTTACCTGATTTGAGTCTAGCAGCAGCCACGTGAGTGATGAGGGAACTTGGATGCAGCCACTGAAAGATGAAGATGAAGAGCTCAAGGATATGCTGCAGCCTGCCCACATCAAGATTTATAAACGTGACTGCCTCATGTAGGGAAAACACAGGGCCTTTTCTGACACTATTAGGACACTGGGTTTTGGAAAGTGTTTCTTATCAATGAATCTTTCATTTTTTCCTTTTTTGTTCTCTGAGATAAGTTTTTTTCCATTTTTTTTTTTTGAAAATCAGAGAGAGAGAAAAGCCTAGTGTTTAGCTTTAGAAGGCAGAGTATTTTTCTTTTCCTCCACCTGCATTTCTCTTCCATCTGACTCCCAAAGCAGTCTCTAATTTTGTGGCAGGTGCAATACAGTGGCGATCTCTGCCTAATGAAAGTAATTAATAATGATGAATACCAATGAGTGTGTACTCAGAGGGAGGAACAGAACATCTGGACACTGTCCACAAGATGGATGTGTTTCCATTGGCTTCTCTCCACGGTTTCCTTTGGGCTGCTCTAGTGTGAAGTGCAAGAAACATGGTAAGGGTATCAGGCCTCTTTCAGTAGTGCGCCAAGTTCTCTTGTTCTTCCACTCCACTGAGCATCTCTAGGAATGATGCTATAGTGTGTTAACTGGGGCTCCCTTTGGAGAGCCACCAGGCATAATTATTTTCCCTTGTTATATTTCAGTAGAAAAAATATCATATCAAAAATATAACATTCTTAATATGAAAAAGTCTAAAAATTATCTGAAGGTCATATATTAAGTAAAAGAATGATTAAAGAACTTTGACAAAAAATTACCCAAAATGGAAAAAGAAATGATACATACATAATATATATTCCATTAATTTGGAAATTGGAACGCTTTACATATAAATTGGAAAGATGTTTTGAGAGGATTTTTTCATAACATTAAGTGTTGATAAGAATTCACATGCTTTGAAGGAAAGGTTTTAATAAAGTAGTTTTCCAGTGTCCACAAAGCATTAATAATTAATAATTGAGTCATTAAAATGTGATTAAGTATCTTGGTTAACATTATGTTTATTTCTGAAATATCTGAGGGCAATTTCTAGAACAAATGAAAACAGTAATGTCACCTGATCACAAGAATGCATTTTTAGATCTCTTTTCACCACTGATGCAAAAACCAATTATTAGTATTTTCCACTTTATAAACTTCTATGATAAAAATTATTCATAATTCATTTGTAATATGATACAAGATTTTATGTGACATAAATTCACTGCATGTATACACTTTTGAAAAACTAATAGATGATTTAATTTCTCACTATGATGAAATACTTTCAGTAGAACCAAACTACTGCCAAAGTAACAGGAAACTGGCTAAAAACCAAATTCATCTGTTTGAAGGAACTGGAGTATGCTGTTGAGACAGCAAGGGTGAGAGGACACATAATCTCCTGAAGATGAGAATCTGGTTTAGTGTGAGTTAGATTCTGGGCAACACTGCCATATGTTGATTTCACCTCAGGCCATTTGTTGATTTTTATCTTGTGTGGGGAATGAGGGTGAGAAATCCAGCAGAGGATCTGGCTGTAAGAAGAAAAGGTGTTAGAACTTTCTGGAGTTTCACAGTGAAGGAGAAAAAATAGGGAAGGTCAAGACTGCCAAAGCTACCAGCACTGGCGGCCTGTGAACTTGGAGTTGAGTCACAGAAAAGTGAATCAAATGCACCACCCTAGTTTTCGCTCCAAGGCATTTGCCAGTCCATGAAGAGTGAAAGAGAGATTTCTGCCAAGAAGAAAGTGATTAACAAACTGACGAGAACTTCAGGGAATTTTGTGATGTTTGGAAGACAAAAATTGAATTTCAGGGCCAGGAATGTAGCTCAGTGGTTCCAGAGCCTGCCTTGCAAGTGCAAGGTCCCAAGTTCAATTCCTGGTACCAAAAAAAAAAAAAATTGAATTTCAAAACTGAATTTCAAGAAGCATGGGTCTCCCATTCTTACAGAAGCCTGGAAAACTGTTGTTGAGTTAGAGACAGATCAATCCTAGCAAAGAGTGCAACATAACTGGAGTCATGTCAGTCCCTGGTTGGACTGGGGAAATCTCTATCTACCTTTTGTGTCTACTAGAGAATAAGGATAAATTATTTTAAGAGAATTATTACATTATTCAGGGGCTATACAATATTCTCAATTCAATAAGAATATACTCAAGCAGATAAAACAAACAAACAACAACCAATTAGGCCCATTGTGAAATACAGATTATAGAAACAGACCCACACGTGACAGAGATATTGGAATTATCAGATATATGTGATCAGTGTTTAAGAAAGCAAAAGTCACACTGTAGAATTTCAACAGGTATTTATAATCAATATAAGAATGCAATAACTAAGAAAATGTATTGAAAACTTAAGTGATGGATATAACACCAGACTGTGCATACATGGAGAGAGAATTAGTCAATAAAAGGGAAAGCATATATTTGATATTTAAATTTTTAAAGACTTTTCCCCAAGACAATTGAATAAAACAAAGATTAGGAACAAGACAAAGATGGGTGATAGCACTGCTTTTATTTATCATTGTTTTGGCAATCCTAGTCAGTCTGTACAGGCAAGAAAATTATAAAATGACTCCAGAAATGTAAAAGAAGAAAAAAACCTGTTATTATACATCTTCAAAGCTTGTCAGAAAAATCATTAAAATTAAGTGAGTTTAGGATATTCCTAGGAAACAAGAACACAAGAAAAATAACAGTTGTATAACATTATCCTATCAAGAATGGTAGATACAAAAGGGTATGTTCTGTACGGGTCCATGTCCATAAATTTTAAATTTGATCTGCAGTAAAAGAAGGTATAGTAGGGTCGAGTGGAAGCAGAAGAGCAACAGCTAGGGTTGCTGGTAATATTAAATTTCATCATTTGGGTGATTCGTAGATCATTTTATGAAAACTCACTAAGTCAAACATTCATGATTTACACATTTCTCTATGTGTAATTATAATGTATGTAAGTTAAGATTAACATACTGGAAATATAAGAAATGTACAGAAAATTTTAAAGACTGTAAAGAAGTCATAATTAAAGTTATGATTAACACATATTTTCTTTTAATAGTGAGGAGTATACATATGAATCAAGAAATGGATAATTTTAGTTTTCAAATTTTGTTGGCTTTTGAACATCTGCTCATTTTTGTTGTTCTCAGGTTTTTAATATTTATTGAAATTCAAATCTAAAAACACATCTGCTTCTCTGATCCATATTTGTATGGTAAAGGCTGAAATGAGACAGATGTGAACTGAGAAATCATTGAAAATACCGGGTGTGTCTCTATATCACTTATGGAGAGAAAGTATATAAGAAAGTAATGAAATCAGCAACTTACATCAGTGCTTGTTTACAGAGAAATTACATTCAATGTTTATTGTTTCATTTGTTTATTTCTGTCTTTCTCAGCAAGAGCATAAAATCAACACAAGTAGATAAAGTCCCCCCATACATGGTTGAAAAAAATAAAGTGTGAACAGCTTGGTTACCTTAGAATTTGAAAGATATTTTTAAAAAAGTTTCAAGGTTATACCCTTGTGGATTCTAATATTTCTTGTGGTAATTTGCATCTGTTTAGACATTGTCTTTTCCAGTCAAGTGAGGTAATGTCTGACTCTCTGCGTGTCTCTCCCATAACCTCTCATCTCTCAATTCTATTGCCCTTAGCATCTCCCTTCTGATTCTACCGATCCACCTTTCTATTACCCATCCTTTGCACTTTGATTTACATTTTATCCACATTCCAGTTATTTTTGCCCAAATCCAAATTTTATTTTCCTATTTTTGAGCTTAAAGTTTACTAGGCCTACAACCAAACATGATTTGTCTCTCACACCTACTTAGACTAACTTCAGAACACAGTCAAGGCATCACTTTTCCAAAACTCTGGCAGCACTGGGACTCAGAACTCTCTTCCCCAGTTACATTTTAAGCCTTCTCTTTTATAAAGGAGAGGATTGTCTGCTGGGATCAATAAAGAGTCAGGTTCCTGAGGCGGAGTGGCTGAGACTGAGTATGACAGCAAGAGAAACAGCAAGTTGTCTATTTTTCTGAAATTGTATGTGCGTATTACAGGTGCTGAACTTTCTCATCAGATCCTCCAATGTTCAAAAGCAGTTTTTAGATTACGTATATATATATGTATATGCAATCTAAAAACTATAAAACTATAGTATATAAACCTATAAAACTACATTTATATAAAACTATAAAAACTATATTTAATCTAAAAACTATATATATATAATATATGCCTAATTTTTTGTCCTTTAAGAAGAAGTGTTAGGTCAGTTTGTTTTTACAGAGCTGGTTTTCAGATGTGTTAATAAAAAGATGATATGAAGGCTTTTTTAAACTTGATATTAGGTACTTGGATGTCTGCATTAGATACTTCCATTGTGCATCCCCTTGATTGAGAAGCTTTTGTATCATGACACTTATTTCATTTTGCAATGTAAATGAAGAGAATCAAGGTCTCTTGGTTTAAGCCATTGGATGTATATTCATGCCATTTCCAGAGAAAGGCCGTGATGAGATTAGACAGTGGTGTGGGTAAGTCACTGGTTCTTTCGATCATGATAATTTGGTTGCTTTGATGTATGTGCTAGTCTGGGAGTAAGAGGGAAAGCCAGAGTTCTGTGCATGAGTTGTTGATGGATGTGAAGCCCTGAAACTGGGTAAGTCCTCACAGAAGGAGAGTTCACAAAACTGTGGGCAAACTTCCTGGCAAAGCAACACTTTTAGGTCTGGGAGCAGAGAAGAAAGGATCAAAGCCATCTTCAGGAACAGCCAGATTTCACTCAGAGCAAGAAGAAAAGCAGTGTTCACAAAAGAAGGGCACAAGGATGCAGTTGAACTGGCAGAGTCAGCTCCACAGAGGTCATGAAGAAGACAGGGAAGATGGGGGCAGGAGGCAGGGAACAGAGGAGCCATGCATTTCCCATGCATGTCTTGTGTGATCTGTGTGCTTGGATTTCTGAAGATAACTGAGGTTTAAGTGATTCAAGGAATGATGATTTTGCTGAAAGCAAAGCATCTTGTGGAGACAGAACTCTTGGCAAAGAGGAGCAAATAGTTCATCCAAACTCTCTACCCTTGAGATCTCAAGGCATGGCTAGGGTGAGGATGGGCGGATGGCATAGCACAGGTCTTTGCTTCCTCTTATCTATTTTCATATGTGGGAGTAGTAGGCACATTGCAAAAACAAGTTGCAAGACATGCATATGTAAATGTAGCAACAAATGAGGTGGTAGACAAGATAAATTTAGTCAAATTAATGCACTAATAATTTATCCTAGAAAATGCAAATTCCTCTTGTTGTGTTTTTTTTCCTTATTCCCACATATGTATTTAGAACATTGATAATGCAGGAAAACCAGGGGATTGGAGTTGAGAGCAAGCTGGTGTATAAAGAAACAAGCAGGGACAATTTTAAGTTCCCCTCTACTTTGCCTCTTAATTGATATTCCTATATCTGTAAATTTAGCTTTCACTTTTCCTTCCTAAGAAGCTTATGTTAGATCTGACCTTTTCAGCTATACTTAAAACAGTCATTTCTATCACCAACATCCATTGTGGCTCAAATCAGGTGGTTGCATCCTCTCACTGATATTCCATATTGTGACACTTGAACAAACTGGTGGGAGTCATGCCTTTTCCCATTGCTTTCCACAGGGATCAATTGGCAATGCCTGGGGAATGCTGTGGAAAGTCTTAATATCCAGAAAGCAAGACATATTTCCATTCAGAAATGTAAGGGTCACCAACTTAGCCCTCTACTTTTTCAAAATCCAGTCATATTCTAATTTATTTGTAATAGGTGTCAGTATTTTTCTTTTATTTATGGATAACTCACCTTCCTTATTGCACATGTCCTTTGAGAGTATTTTAAGACTTATATTGTAGTTCCAAGTCTACTTTCATATCTTATATTTGCTTCATTTTTCTTTTTGCCAAGAAAATGCATCTTATATTTCCAGACTCCTCTTTGACTCAACAGTGTTGTTTTAGTTGGTTAGACTATGTTTCCAATGTAACTGCTATGGAAGGCGAGCTCAGAGGCTGAGACAAAAATAACTTGAATTTGTCTAAAGCATAATGAGTTTGATAAGTGTGCATTGTGTTTTAAATTTGAATATGAATGTAAGATAAATAGAACTGCTACATGTTTTGTTATTCCAAATCAATGAACTTTTAAAATTATCCTGAGTCCAGTATATCAATTTTTAATTCATTATACAAAATCTATCCTTTTTGTCACTTAATAAAATGATTTATTATTAATATTTCATTGAACTTCATAGTTCTGAGCCTTTATGAAACATGTCCCCTCTTTGCTAAACTAACAATATGCTAACACTGGGTAAAGTTTTGGGGAATGACATAGGTCCTAAGAGTGTAATTACACCTACCTCCTTATCTGTCCATCAACATTTTTAAAAATCTTATGAAACATTCTTATCTCAATTTTTCATATTATTATAAATCTTAGTTTTTTCATTTTGATTTGTTTTATTGTGTTTATATTGCCTTACAGATTAGCTAAACCTACCTAAATGATAATAATGGTTTGCTTTTTCACAATTACGAAATATTTTAAGATTTTTTTTGTTGAAATAAGACTTTAAATTGGAAGGTTATATTCTCCCCTTTGAAGCTATAGATTTATGTGTTTCATTTAAATTTTAGACATTCTCCCTCTGTGTTCTGTACGATAGCTAGAATGGTGTATAAATATTAATAATTGTCTCTACAAATAATTCAGCAAAGGAAAATAGTTCTCCATTAATCTAGCATTCCTCAGGCAATGAGGTTCATTTCTATAATGCCAGCATGTAGGAGGATGAGTCAGGAGGATCACAAATACCAGGATAGCCTGGGTAACTTAGCAATTTTTAGACAGGCATGGACTACAGAACAAGATCCTATCAAAAGAAAGAAAGAAAGAAAGAGAGGGAGGGAGAAAGTGAGAGGGAGAGACAGAGAAGAGGGGAGAGGAAGGAGAGGAAGGGAGGGGAGGGAGAGATGGGGAGGGAAGGGAAGGGAAGAGAGAAAATCACCCCAGCCATAGGAAGGTGCCCCAGACCAATCAAGGAGCAAAACAGTTATAGATAGGAAACCCCTCCTTGTTACAAAAATTCACCCCTCGCATTAGCACAATCCTGAGTAAAAGTGTCAAAGTGAGAATACCCTGACCCATATGATTCTTCTGTCTTGTGTTAGCAAAGACAGAGAAGGTCATCTGTGAGAGCAGTCCCTTGAAAAACGACTGTAGAATGGTGATTTTATTTTTTCTCCTAAAGATGACGTTTACTGATATAAATGATTAAATCAGCATTCTTTGTCCATTGAGATAGAATGACCAATTAGTCAAGTTTTAAGTAAATTAACATATACTTGAAATTCACCCAGCAGAAATACTTCAAATATATACTGCAGAGGTCTGGCTGGTAGCAGAATTACCTGCTACTCTTAAGAAATAATACTGTGGTTTGGGGTTAAATCCAACTGCCATTTGAGTCATGTAAAGGTCTACTGAAACAGTGGTCTCAATTAGAATGAATTATTTCCAAAATGCTCCTAATTAAAATATTTGTTATGATGTTAGATAAAATATGATTGCATTATTTACTCATATATGTAGAAATGGGCGTGGATAAAACATTAAAAGGAAATTGGCTGACACACTAGCAGTACTTGTCCTTGGAGCTAAATTTAATGGTGGAAATTTTCTGCCATAAACTGGTATTTTTTTTCCCACTTACTATTACCCTGTATTGCTTTAAAACTGTTTAGGTATTGGTTTTCTAATAATAGTAAGAGACATAAAAGTACTAACGGCCTGCATAAGTTTTGAATATGTAATGAAAATGAAATATATATATCTTTGACTCCATGAGGTTCACTATAGGTCAACAAACATTTCTTACACTAGAGAACTACTAAGTTTCTGTCTTAACTATCACAGTGATATCTCATCCAGCTTTAAAGTGGTAATTGAGTCTGTGTAGAAGGAGCACTTCAGCTTCATAGAGGAGGTGAAAGTGACTAGCCTCAAAGGATGAAAAGTAGATTTGGGCAGATAATTTTCAGATGACCAAGTATGGACATGTGTATGTAGGAGCGTAGACATCACCATGTGTAGACCACTAGGGAATGGAAATAAACAAAAGATAAATGCAACTCAGCCTCCAGCGAACTCAGTCACTGGTTGGCTTAATTAAGGGGCCCTGTCCTTATTCATCCATCTCAGGGCTTCTCGATACCACCACTATTAACCTTTTGGGCTTGAAGATATTTGCTGTGGGAATTGTCCTGCATGCTGTAAGATGATTGGCAGCAGCCCTGGACTCCACTGTTAGGGGCAGCACCCTCCCCACCCCGCCCGCCCCGATGGTTGCTCTGCCTAGTGATGGCTTCAGACATGGCACAGGTGTCCCCTGAGAAGAAAATGGTCTGGGACTGAGAAGCACTCCCAGTGTGCCTGTAAGAGGTGAATCATTTTAGGGGAAAAGAATATCATCCATAGGCTCCATAGTCCTTCCAAATGCCATTTCTGATATTCAATCAGAGAAGTGAGAAATAAGAGAAAGGGAACAACAACGGAAACAGGTACATAAATGGCTCAATTATTGGTGTTAACAGACATTTAAATATAACAAATATAGTCACGATGAACATCCAGTATGAAAGCACAGAGAACTAAAAGAATGTTTTTGCTGACTTTTGTGTACAGTGGTTTATCTCCTTGTGTGTACATTTGTTGGGCTTTGGTTGTGAGCCTATATACGATTTATCCCAGATGCTGAAAAATCTTGGCTTGAAAAAGTTTTAGTTTCAGGACACTTTCCTTCAGTGAAGATTTGTGTTCCTTTTTGAGAAGAAAGTTACAGATCTTGGCCCTCTTTAGCTCTTTTTTCAGGGTCTCCAGCTTACTTAAGTGGTCTCAGGTTCATCTGTTCCACATTTATTGTTTGACGAGCCAGTATAGGATTTTACCTGCAGAGCCCTTTTCACACGAGTTTGTTATCTTTCTGTATTGATTCGGGTTCTCTAAGGGATCAATAGAATGTATCATATATCTATACTTCCTGCCCCCAACTGGTGGAGGAGTGGATGTGCAGCTCAGCTCCCACTTCTACTCTGGCCAGTAGAAGTCTTCCTTGCCCAACTGATGCACTCTTGTTACTGGTTCCATAATTCTGAGAGGAGAAAAGAACCCAGTTTGGGGTTAAAAATTGGTAACACATTTATGGTTTATTGCTCAGCTCAGCTTATAGTTTTTCTTTTAAGAATTGCATTTCTTCCCATAAGCCCAGTAATGAAACTATTTTAGGTTCAATATATTGTCTTCCTGTTACTGGAAGCTAAAACACATGTATTGTGTACTTCATTATAATATAGATATTTCCATGCTATCTCCAAAGTGATAGTTGCTAAAAAACTCACATTTAAAATCACATTTCCACATCAAAAAATAAATACAATTAAAATTTAGAGTGGGATTTATATAAAGAAACATATTTGAAATAGAATAAATTTAGAATATTTATTATACTCTCCACAAAGCAGTTGTCTTTTTCTAAGAGAATGCAAAATACGAATCTTGAAATTAAAATTCCAAGTGTAATTAATGCTATGACTCATGCAGTAACAATCACAGGGAGGCGATCCATCCTCTCCACTCTCAGACAATAAGATGTATTTAAGCCAAAGATGATTCGAGACAAAAGCAATCAGTGTGCTTGCAACACTGTTTTTCCTGTGATACAGAGTTATCATTGTTAATACATCTAATCACTTAGCCTCTCTTTTTTTCTCTTTTATTAACTTATTACCTTTATTTTGTTGCCTGAATAGCTTTTGCAGTGGTGATGTTAACTGTGACTCTTTGGGCTGATTGAATAGTCTTTTACTTTTGATAATCATCAGGTGAAAGCAAAGGTCATTTTGCCAATATTGCAATTTCCTGTTACTTCAAAGAAGACATTGCTTTGGAACAATGGCATGAATGTTGTTAACAACTACCATTTGCGTGTGCCTTTGGGTTTTGTTTTGTTTTTATTCATCCATATAAATTCCTTTGATGTCATTGAAGATTTGAATGAGAGAGACTTACAGCACTATTAGCTCATTATACAATGGGCCCCAAACTGAGCTCAAGTTCTAGCTCAAGCAAATGACCATTTATCACATATTTTCCATAGTTAGAGAGATGTGAGCAATTTCAGAAAGAAACTGCATTTCAAGTGACTTTATTTTCTGAGGTTTTCTCATTGTCAATAGAGACAAATAATCACATGCCTTTGAGTGCTCTTTTTTCCAATAGTCTCCTCTTTCCCTTAGTTGGAAGCACATTTCTCTTTTTCTGTCCATCTATCACTATTTGTTTAATATTCTTATTAAAATGGCATCTTACCTTTTATCAGGTAGAGTCTGAGGAAAGTAGAGCACCCTCACTTACTTGGCCATCACTCGTTTTTTCTTGCGAAGTTTTTCGTGGAAATCTGCCTGGCTTCTCTTACGGGTTCTTGCTCAGTTATCTTTGGGTGAAAAAGATGGTCAAGGAGATATTTTTCTTTTATGTCTTCCCACAGTTTCTGAACTAATTCCATGGCTTTTAAACTACTTTCCTTTGTATTTACAGAAAATGTTTGCTAGGATATGAGAATATCTGTCGCTCCCCAGGTCTGGATCACTAATGGTCCCGGTAAATTCCATTATGTGAAACTGTGTTTCTGTACTTAACTACCAGTCAGTGGCCAGATATGTTTACCTTAGTTTCTAGAAATTGAACTGATTCATAGAAAACCACAGCATTTGGCTGTCTTTTTGTGATGAAGATGATAATGTCAGTATCTAAATACAAGTTGAGTGAAGCAGTAGGATGTTTATATTTGCATTACAGAGTAATAGATTTTAAGAAAAAAAATTCAAATAATGCTATCATAGCTGCCATCAGAGTCTAGAAAATGACACGTGTGATCAAACCCATCTGGGACATTAAACGAGAAAACATAATAGGTGGAGCCAATTCGTTCACTTTTCAATGATTGCCTCTGAGATACTTAGAGCTCAATTAGTTAATATCTTTGTGTAGTAGACAGAAAATATCTTTGAGAAGTAAAAATAATGTCCAGGCTAGATAAAAAGCAAAAACAAAAATCCTATAACCAAAATGGGGCTTCTGACTGCCATTCCAGGTTTTGGACCCTTGAACTACTTACATCAGTTTAGCTTCTGTCAGAAGTCTTAAAATAAAGTCTAGTACCTCGTTAAACTTCAATATGATTGGGATTCTGGCACTTTCAGCTGCAGAAATTCTAAGCTTTGAATATATTTAATAGAATTATTGATTAAATGACTTAAATCCTGAGTATGACGCTAAAGAATATTCTCCAAAATTGGATATAAAATATGTACATGAGTGTATCAATACATAATTATTGATAAGATCTTATTTTAAAAAATAACATTTAGCTACAAGATAAATTATGTATAGCATTTTACTTGTATATTTTTAAATTACAATTTTTATCTTGAAATAATTTTGAACTTCAAAAGATTTAAGAATAGTACAAAGAGCTTTTTGATATTTGAGGATAAGTTATTTACATAAGTTTGATCAGCCCTGAATTTACATGTACATTGCATAGAGACATAGTTACATTTTCATGTATGTCTACCCTCTATGTTTGTAATGTTATTTCTAATGTTTTGTAATTTGCTTAAATAAGTGTTGGTAGAGTCAGAAACGAAGACTAATTAAGTTATCAGCAGAAAATATTGCTTTATAAGTGAATTTTTCCTTATTTTTAGAAGATTAGGCAATTTCTTACACAGTGGACCCTCAAGTTATGACAGGTCAGATATCTGAACAAGTTGGGTTCTGACTGAAATTTTAGTTTTAACTTATGACCAAAGTATTGAATTATGACCTGAATTCTGGCTGCTTGTGCTTCTAGGTGGTCTCAGATACAAATTTAATCCTTAAAGAGTTCTGGAAGGAATATTACAACATCCTTTCCTGTGTAGGGTTAATTGAGAAATCCTGGGCCAATGTCTCTCTAAGGATACTGAGATCTTCCTGGAAGAAAGTGTGGACTAAAATTATGCAGGAGAGAGACTTTGAAAGCTATGTAGAGGACTCTGACCAACTTGAGTTACAATCAGCTATGGAGACTGAGTTGAGTTTGTAAGTCAAGGGTCCACTGTATATGAAAATTTTATTGTGTATATTTTTATTGCTTTCATTGTCAACTTTGTAAAGTCTATTTGTAAATTGCCCTTGGTTTGGGATGAAAGTCCACACTTGTTTCAAAACAGTTTAACACTCCTGAAATGTATAGTAAGGATAGGATATATTCACTTAAAATTTTTATTCTTTCAAGTGTCAAAAATAATTTTAAAAAGTGACACAAGGCTGAATCCATTCCATTCTTCCTTTGCCCAAATCAACTCACCTTCAAGAGACATTCTCTGTAGAAACATATGTCTCAGCAATAAATCACAGTGCTTCTCTCACTAGTGAGGGGAATCACTGCCCGTGTCTATCCTGTACAATCTATCCCATAGAGTACTTTAATGGAAAATTACAGTGGGGTGTGGTTATTTAAGACCTGAAATGGAATCATTAAAGACAATACGGAAGACAATTCCACGTTTGTAGGACTTAGATGTGCAGAAATCCAAAAGCTTATTTCTGAAGCCAGACACTTCCCCACACCCTATCTATGGGCTGTACCAGCTAAGGCAAAGGAGATCCCATTTGTCATTTAGATTGGCTGCTTCCTTGGGCTACGGCAGTTTAATTACTTAAGCTCTACATTGCTTACCTCTGTCATTCACTGACTTTTAAAGCTGAGCTGTCACTTCATTTCTGAGTTACATTTGTACATGAGTATGAAACTATTGCCTACTTTATAGGATTTTTTGTTTACAAAAATGAAGCTCAAATAAATAACTTTGGTCTTATTTTAGCAACTATCTTAAGGTTGAAATAATGAGATAATCTAATTTGGAGGACTAAATGACCTGCTCTGTGATGTTTTGCTTGCTGCACTGGAAAATCATCAGAGAAGAGCGAGGCCTAGGGACACTGGTTCCATTTTAATTTTAGACACTGTAGGGCAGATGCAAAAATTTTATATTAGTACAGCATTTGGTCAACATCTAATTCTTCATATGGTCCATGATTACTTTCATTCTTGTGTAATAATGAAGCAAAAACACCAGAATTGACATTTATTTGTATTCCAAAGTCACCAGCAACTTTTCCTCCCCTGACAATTGATGTGTAATGTCAATGTGGCTTGAACTGTAAGTAGCTTCCCAGCCTGTTTCAGAATGGGAAGTGAAAGTATCTCTTACCTTGCAAATGTCTGAAGCAAGATTACTTTATTATCCCTCCAAAATATTTCTATATAAATGAAATGTGCAGAATATTATAGTTCTCATGCGTTCAATTCTTTCTCATGGACATTTCAAGGGAACTTGGGATGCCTTTGGCAGGCGCTTTTTCTAGTGCTATCAGGTTGCTATGGTAAACCTATTATTTTAGGCAAGGCAGGACTATGTTAGTGAAGTGCTAATCTCTTTCCTGTTTTACGTGAGCCTCTAATTACTCTCCAACTATTGAGCATGTACTGAAAGTGTGGTATTTACTATTTTACAAAGTGAAAAAGGAAAAAGTAAGGTCATAGAGAGCATTCCTGCTGCTACCACTAGGGAAGTGCATTGATAAGCCCAAGCTATTTGTCAATAATCTTATTCTGGATCAGGAAATATAGTTTTTTTGCTTGTATAGAAAAATGAAATGAGAAAGAAAGTGAACAAATTTTATCCAAGTAACTGAGACTCAAGGCTCCTAGCATATGTTTTATTACAACAATATCTCCCATTTGCTGAGCACTTACCATGTGCTATGTACTTTGCATGCATTACTTTAGGCTTTATGATAATCCCATATTATCAGTGTTATTGTTATTTTCTTTATGCAATGATGATGAAAGAGTTTTAATTTATTCTTCTAAAGAATCACATTTACTTAATATTATGGTCTCAAGGTGCATCCATTTTCCTACAAATGACTCAAGTTTAACTTTCTTTATGGCCAAATAGTACTCCATTTTGTGTAAATCCCACATTATTTATCCATTCACCTGTGGAGGGACATTCAGGCCACTTTCAAGCTGTTAGGAATTGTACTGCTGTAAACATGAATATGCACGCATCACTGTTACATGTTGACATTAACTCTTTCGGGAAGATACCTGAAGTGGAAATAGCTGGGCCAGATGAAATTATTAGTTTGTCTTTTGAGGAATCTCCATACTGATTTCTATGGGTGACTATAATGTCAAGTGAAATAAATAAGACACAGAAGCTTAAATATTGTGTGGTTTCTCTTACATGCGAAACCAAAAATATAAATAAAGAGAAAAATAAAAGATAAATAATTGAAATGGGGGGTAGATGTTTCTCATATAGGAAAGGGATCAAGAGATGAATGGAGGGGAAATGGGAGGGGAAAGGGGATGAAGAAAGGAATTGAGATGTGTTATGTACATGTGCTAACTCCCCTCAGGCAATGTAAACATTCTGCACTGCACAATGCACTGATAAAGAAAACTTTAAAAAAAAATAAGAAAAGGAAAAAAATGAATCACATTTACTGGTGGGTGTGTCAAGATTTAAGTCCAGAGCACAGCATAATTTATTTTGCTTCCTAACACTAGACCAATCACTGTAAGACTGGACTCTGCATCACCAGAAACTTTCTCTAGCTTTGCAGTCTGGGTGTACTCATGTATTTTATCTTTACTCTTGCTGCTGCTATTCACAGTGTTTAAAATATCCTTAAGTTTGCATTTCCTGAACCTGGCACAATGCTCAACTCATACTGATATTCAAAATGTGGCTGTTGAGTGAATGATAGAACAGCGATCAAATTAATGTCAATATTCGAGATAGAATTAATGAGTCTTGTTCAGTGTATTCCTGAGCAAAAACACATGTGTGTTCTCCACGTGGTGCCATGTGATTAATCATCCCCATCTGAAATTCTCAGTGTGAGCAGGTGAGTAAGAAAGGGGTGTGTGTGTGTGGGCCTGTGTGCGCATGTGTGATAGTGGCTGCAGAGGCAAGGGAAGGAGTAGAGATTAAAAAAGTGGATTATGAAGGAAAGAAGAAAAAGGAGGAAGAAGCAACATCTGGCCTGAAAAACAGAGATTGTCACCTTCATAATTTCCCATAATCTTTTACCAGTTTTGGAAAATTGACCTCTCCCAGAGATTAACAGCTTTCTACAAGGCACTGCTTCTAGGTCTCTCTGCATTACCATTAGGAAAGAGCCACCTAAGAATTTCTATTATTAAAGAAGTAAACACTAGTTAGATAAACGATTAAGGACAGGAAATGACCTTTCCATCTCCTCCCTTACTGCCTGATCTTGAGAGATGACCTGGGCATCCTTCCTCCACACTGTGACCTTGACAAAACCCCATATTTTCTCCCTTTTAAAGCTTCAGTTTCCCTGTCTGTAAATCGTAGCATTGGTTGGACTTAATTGTCCTCCATGACTATTCTAACAATTCCCAAATTTTTGAAATAATTAAATAATTTTTATCTTAATACCTCTCTAGAAATAATGAGAAAGAACAAATTGTTAATGTATTTTATGTGTACATTCTTAAAAATGTACATTTATAAAGGTCTCCATGGTTTTTTTTTGTCTTATAATTGGGCTGTTCTAAACTATCCTGTAAGTTCAAATGAAAGGATCTACTTTCGTCTTTTTTTTTGGTACCGGGGATTGAACTTGGGTCCTTGCGCTTGTGCAGCAGGCGGTGAAACCACTGAGCTAAATCCCCCGCCCCAACTTTTGTCTTTAAGTGTTAAGATAATGGCATTTTGTTTGCATATGTCTTGCAGTATCTTGTGTGCAAATTTTTTTAAAACCCTGAAACAAGGTTTCTTCCAGGATATACCAAGTAAAATTTTAATAACTTGCAGATTGTTGAAATTTTTTGTATTTGAATGAACATGATAGCATCACAAAAATATAATTGTTTCAATTGTAGTTTATTTCCATGGAATTTCCTAAAAGATATAAATAATATGTTGACAATCAATGTGTTTAATTCTATCAAATAGTAAAATTTTATCAAATTTATCAATATTTTCCATTATGTTCTGGCTTTTGGTCATTTCAAGTAGACTTTTTCTGCCCAAGGATTATGAAAACTCAAATCTCTATTCCTGTCTAGACTTTTGTGATTTAAACTTTTACATTTAAATGTTGAGTCCACTGGAAATTTATTTCATTGAAAGGAGTTAAGAAACTGTTTATTTTTTAAAATGTGCCTCACCAGTTATACTGAAGGTATAATTTTGATAAATCCATCATGGCCAATAAATTATAGAACACATTTATTTACAGCATTATGGAATATTATAAAGCAATCACATATCTAAGTGTAGAAAAGAAACATTGCCCAAATTCCATTAACTCTATGTTGTCTCATTCATCTGCTTTCTCTCCTAAAAAGATAATTATTATTCTCATTCATGGTAATCATATTTAAACCATTCTTAAAATTCTCACCCCTAAGTTTGTATTCTCAAACACTATGGTTGTAGACTGGCCTATTTTGGCATTACAGCATCAAATAGTAAGCAGGTGTCTTCTTGTACTCTTGTGCTAATGTTCTTAAGATTCATAGTTGCATGTATTTGTGATTCCTTCATTTCAATTGCTACACAGTGTTCTATTTAATAGCACAACTGATATGTATTTTGTAAGTGATGAGCATTGGGACATTTCTCCTCTGAGACTGTTAGAGATAGTATTGTGATTATACTGGAACATCTCCTCATGCAGGCATGTCTGTTTATTCTAGGGGATATAACCAATAATTGGATGGATTGCTGGTTCTCATATTATGCAAATCAACTTTACTAGATAATGTCAGAAGTCCCCTGATATTCAAACAGTGCATACTTCCTCTCTATCAGACATGTCTTACTTCTAAATTATTGCCAGTGCTTATTATGTTCATTTTAAAGTGTTTACCTGATTGGTTTGGGTTAGAATTTCATTGGGCTTTAGTTCACATTTTCCATATGAATAAGAGAAGGAGCATTTTCTTCTATGTTTACTGGTCACCCCATCTCCCACTTGCAGAAGAGCCTATTCAGATCTCTTGCCTACATATTTAAAGATTGTTTGTATTTGTTATTGTTATTGTTGTTAGAGTCCTTCATATAGTTTGGACAAGAGGTAGTTGTCAGACAGATGTGTTGCTATATTGTGTGTCTTACCTTTTAACTCTTATTATTTTAATGAACATAAAGATCTTAATTATAATTCAAATTGTTAATTTTTCATATTTATTTGCTCAAACACCATTTATGTGGATCTGACATTTTCTTCCTATGTAATACAAAGTACATCTTTTAAAAAATTACAGATCTTCTTTTATGGCCTTCAGTGTAACTTTATGGTATAACACAATTTAAATTCATTTATTTTATGTTGCTAATGTTCTTCTGCATGAAGCATTTTTCTATTGTATTAGATTGGGTTACTGTTGGTACATGAAAAGTAGTCATTTCTGTTTAATTTTTTACTAGATAGCTTAATGAAATGTCTTATTCTTTTAAATGTATTTGCAATTTTTATTTTGCACATAAAAGTATACCATGTGCTAATAATATTTTTATCTAATTTTCATTACATTGCACTTAAAGCATACCAATTGTTACAAGCATCTTTCTCTCATCTCTAACTTAAATCACTTCCTATTAACTATGATGTGGAATATTGTTTGAATGAATTATTGTATATATATATATATATATTTGTGATATTCTTTGTACAAATCTATGGAACAGTCTGTCCACTGGGGTTGAACCTAGATCAATGATATAGTTGAGAATCTGCATCATGTAAGACAGTTATTGAGTCCTTAGGATGAGATATGATTTGGGGAAGCACAGAATAAAGAAGGTTAAGAGCTGGGCATTGGGGGGTTCCAAGATTTGGTACTTATCTAATTATGAGAAGCCAGCCAAGTGGTTAGAGAAGAAATAGTAAGTATGAAGTTAACACTGGGGTAGTAACACAGGGATAGTTAGCATTCCCTGGAGGAATGTGTTTTCCAAAAGTGATCAACCCTTAACGGCTTTTAAGAGATGGTATAAGATGGTACAGGGAATCGATCATTAGGTTTTCCTCACTGGAAACTTTGTCCTCTTCCTCCTCTTTCTCCTGCTTCCTCTAACTACTTTTGAGATTTAACTTCTCTGATGTGTTGCTCATTTAAAGAAAAACTGATGACATATTATATTTTCAAAGACGAAGTTGAGATGACATTTGAAGTCAGTGCATTGATAGGGAAGAGGGTGTCCCGACCTTACAGGTAAGGTAAGGAACCTGGAGAAACACATATGTGAATGCTGGCTGTTTGATAAACTCAGAGTAGAGTTTTATTGCCAGGATTTTTTCACATTTAAAAGAGTGATATGTGTAGCACTACTCAAGATTACTCTGATATTTTAAGTCTCCTTTATTGAATGATTTTTAAGATTTTGAGACAATTTAGATGAGAGAGAGAGAGAGAAAGAGAAAGGAGAGAGAGATTGGGTTTAAGGTTGAAATGAGAGAATACCTTGCAAATTTTAGTTGTATATATATTTTACAAAACATTAAAATTTATTAAAAATATATTGAACTTTCATGTACTAATTCTAATAATATTCATTTTACACTAATGGTAATTTTTATTATAAGTCTATAATATTGTTCAAAACAAGTATTTAATATTTGGTAATGTAATTATTCTCAGACATTCATATTTGTAGTTAATGAAATGAGATAAGCTCTATGGGGAAAAATTACAAACATGTATCTTTTGTTCAGCAGTACATTCCCATATCTATTGAAGTACTTTACATAAAAAACATGCTTAATAAATATTTTTTTGATTTTCATGTAAGAATAATTTGAAGCTTTTCTTCCTACTTCGCATTATCATTTATTAGTGGGAGGGGTAGGGGAAAGGAAAGAAGGGAAAGGAAAAAATATGAGAAAAGGAAAAAATGGAAACAAAGTCTTTGTAACTAAGGAAAGGTGGAGGGGGTGAAGGGAGAACAGGGGAATGGGGAAAAAATAAGAACCAAGATACATCATGTACAGGTACAAGTTCCCAGTCATAAATGTAAATTATTGTATACCTAAAATGTACCAATAAAAGAAAAAAATAATTTGAAGCAAGTAAACTAGAATTTTTAAAGTTTATTTTAGTTGTGGTAGAAAGACTTTTGAAAGAAGATGTTTATCTTAAATCTTAATAATTGTGGGAAAATATACATTTACACTTAAAATATTTAAATTAGGTGAAATGTTTATTTGTTAAAATGACTAGCTGTTCATAAAGCCATAAACTATACATTTTGTCAGTGTCTTGACTTAGAATTTTTTTACATCTTGCAAAAATGAACTGTCAAATGAGAAATGTACAAGTAAACTGTTTTTATCAGAACTTTCATATATCTGCCTTAGTACATCATTCTTTCCTTAAAACATAATTTATAAAAATTTACTACCCTTTATAAAAAGGTTTTATTAGACAGAATTTTGTATATGCTTAAAGATTATCTATGTTAGTAACATCTAATAGGAGTAGGCAGACACAGTACATTCCAAGTAGGTTTCGGCTGAACCATATTAGAGATGTTGACTGAATTTTTAACCTCACATATTATTTCCATCCTCCTTTCTCTCTGTTCATGAATGGCTTGTAAATTACTTGGTTTACTTTTACTTCTTTGGATGTCCCTTTTTTCAAGATTTTCTTCTCAATATGTGGTATAAAATAGTACTTAAACCTAGAAAAAATAGTATTAATAGCTAGAAATTCAGGCTTTCTAGTTTATCAATCTTATTTATGAGAATATTAATTTTATAGTCATTTGAGAAGCCATAGTTAAATCTCCAGAACCTTAAAACAGTCATTAAAATAATAATCTCATCTAATAAATGAAAGAAGGGTATTGGACTCAATTTCTTGTTTAAAAAAAGTCAATAAATGTGTATGTCTACTTCATCGACAGGAAATATTGCTGACTGCTAACAAGATATAGAGTTCATTGTGTGTGAACTGTGAAGATCCAGTTTCATGATAGGTTTCAGACATTTACTTGTCTAGTGTAAAATCAGGGCTCTACTAATGGGGTGGGCAGAGTACTACCGCTCAGAATGAAGGAGGAATTCTGCCAGATAACGGAACAGGATGAGCAAAGATTTCCCAGAGGGGATTAGATTTGAGCTGGCTATTGAACACTGGCTAGGATGTACAGCAGAAGAAAGAAACACGGCCCCTATGTCATGACTTCAACAGGAGTCCACTATGGCAATCGGATTTGTGCTGGCAAAATTACATCAGACCAAGTATGCAGAAGTCAGAGAAGAAATATGATCTTGTCTTTAAGGTCACATGGGTCTGCAGGAGGAGTTATGTAAGGACATTAATCATAAATATGTTTTAAGAAAGTGAATTTTGTGAAATTTTGAAATAAAGTTAATCGTTATGTAAAAGAAGAAAAATCAAATATGCTTTTTAGATTTAATGACAGACTGGAGGATGGAACATTTTTTTAAATAAAGGACTCAGGAAGAAGGAATAAATTTGTCAATAAAGAAGTGAATTTGATGTAGGACCTATTCAGTTGCTCTGTTAATTCTAAACATGAATGAAGGTATTCAAGCCATGGGAAGTGCTATTCTATTTCAACATCCTATTTCAAATTCAAGTCCTGCCATTTAAACTCACATTTGCATATAAGTAAACTATTCAGAAATTATTATTGTTTAATGCATTCATTCAATAAATATTGATTCAGAATCATGAGAACACAAAAGAAGTGCAGTTAATTTTGCTGTATCTGAGAAAGTGCATAAAAGAGTGTACATATCATATTTGGTGGAATTTACCTGGGATCTTGAAGGATGATTGGGAATTTATATGACAGGTATATGATAGTGTCTGAACTAAAAATGATAGCTACTTTTGGCAGTGACAGAAGTTTTGATTTAAGACAGAAGAATAATATGCTTTAAAATGTGGGCTGCATGAGGAATTTATTTTTCTTTACCTTTCTTTTTTATTATCATTTTTAATTTTATTGGTACAATTTAGATTTACATAATGATCACATTCATCATAGGGAATTACATGATGTATCTTGATTCCTTTTTTTCCCATTCCCCTCCCTTCCCTTCAACCCCTCTTCCACTTCCTTATTTTACCTCCCTGTTTCCAGTTTTCCTTTGTTCCTTCTTTTCTCATTTTTTTCTTTTTCCTTCCTTTCCCTCTTCCCCTCTCTAGTTCTCCCTTCCTATTGAATGATTTTTTCTTTTTTGGTACCTGGGATCGAACTCGGGACTTTGCACTTGCAAGGCAGGCACCAGAACCACTGAGCTAAATCCCTGTCCCTGAATGATTTTTTTCTCATTTCACATTGTCTATTATACATTTTGGTCCCTATTTACATTTTCATTTTCTTATACCAGAGAGACATGTGATATTTACACATGTGTGTCCAATTTATTTCACTTAAGAGTATAGCTTCAAGGTACATCCATTTAGCTATAAATGTCTCGTTTATCCTCCTTTATGGCTAAGTAGTACTCCATTGTATAGAAAAACTACATCTTCTTTATCCATTCATTGGTTGGTGGGCATTTAAGTTGTTTCCAAGATTTAGCTGTTACAAATTGCGTTGCTATAAACATGGGTACACATATATCACTGTGATATGATGCTTTTAATTCTTCTGGGAAGATACCTAGAAGAGGAATAGCTGGGTCAAAAGGGACCTCTAATCCTAGTTTCTTGAGAAACCTCCACACTGATTTCCACAATGGTTGCACCCGTCTGCACTCCCTCCAACAGTGGAAAAGGGTTCCTCTTTCCCTACATCACTGCCAGCATTTGCTGTTGATTGATTTCTTCATGTTACCCATTCTTTTTGGAGTGAGATGGCATGTCAGCATTGTTTTAATTTGGATCTTTCAGATGACCAGTGATGTTGAACACTTTTTCTTTTATTTATTTGCCATTTGTACTTCTTCTCCTGAGAAGTGTCTATTCATTTCAGATGCCCAGTTTTGGATTGAGTCTTTAAATTTGGGAGGGGCATCTTATTTTTTCCAATTCATTGTATGTTCTAGATATTAGTCCTTTGTCTGAGGGACTACTGTCTAGAAATTTTTTCCCACTCTGTGGGTGATTTCGCTTGCAGTGCAAAAGTCTTTTAATAGGATGAGATCCCAGTTGTTGACTGTTTGTATTATCTCTTGTGCAGTCTGGGTTTTGTTCATGAAGTCTTTGACAACCCAGGATTCAGGGGTAGACAAAGTCTTCTTTACCTTTCTATTTACAATAAATTAACCTTTTCAGATATTGTGTGTTTTGCCTTTCCATTAGAAGACACTATATCCTATAGAGTATATTAGATTTGCACATATAGAGTTAATTAGGCTAATACTTGCCTTAATATGTTCGTTAAAAAAAAGAAGTTCCAATAGATATATGTTGAAAAAAGAATTGCAAAAAGTGAATTATTTCTTCTTCCTGCCCATAATATACAGTTGTAAAAGATATGTGAATTACAAACTATTAGGAAATACAATGTTTCTGGACAGAATGTTAACACTTTACCCTCTAACTTTATACAAGAAATATAACATAAGAATATCAACAATGAATATAATGAAATACTGATATCTTGACACTGATGCCAATATTTAGTTTATCCCTTCCAAAGAGGCACAGGAACCAATAATTCATATTCAGGAGAATTACTGTGTGCTTTAACGTGTGAATAAATGTGTCATCATCAATGCATATGACTTGAAATGTAAACACTATTTGTAATTAAGAATGTGTTATACCTTAGATTAATGTGATTGGTAATAACGGTTTCTCACAACTGCCCATGAGGAATAATGAACCACCACACTTCTGGGGTCTCAACGTTTGTTTCTCTCTGCAGTCAGCATTATTGGATCCATTCACGCACCCATCCATGATGATGGTTAGAGTGTTTGTGCACTAAGAATACTGGGCTTCTAGCCAGTGCTAACTAGTTTCTAGTTAGGTGACCTCAAGTAACTTGTTAACTCTGACATGATTGAGTTTCTTCACCTTTTACACAATATTACATAAAAAGAAGGAAGACATAATGGAGCCTTCTGATGTTTTACAAAGGAAGGAAGGAAGGAAGGAAGAAGGGAAGGAAGGAAGGGAGAAAGAAAGAGTACTGATGCTTTTCCAGAGATAGATCTGAATTCTCCCATTTAGAGATTTTTGTTAAAAATTAAATTACTTAAATTGGCAAAAATTGTATGTATTTATTTTGTATAATCTATTATTTAAAATATAGATGATTATGGAATAGCTATACAAAACTAATTGGCATATGTGTTACCTTATGTACTTAATGTCTGGTGGTAGGACTACTTAAAATCTATTCTCTTAGCAGTTTTCAAAATAGTAGTTAATGATTTCTATTCACTACAGTCACCTGATATGCAATACATTTCTTGACCTCACTTCTCTAGGGTAACTGAAATTTAGCTTGTGGCCAGCATCTCTGAGCCTTGTACTGTAGCTCCCTTCAGCTAAGGTTCTAGGCTGCAGATTAAGTGGGATGGACAGTGTGTTAGTGGAAGGGTGCAGGCTCACAGTGCAAGTCTGGCTCAGCAGCCCTAAGTAGCCTGGGAAGCAAGGGACTGCCACGCTCCTGTCCTCCCTGCTGTCCTTTTGCAGTGCGGGTGCTGCATGCTGAGGACAGCTTCTGTGCCCACTCCCTGCTCTGCTGAGGCTCTGGCTGCTCATCTACACAGCCTGGCCCTTTGCTTTCACCTTCAGCAATCAGGTCTCTGGCCAAGAGCATTGCTCTGTCCAGTTTGGGCCAACAAAGGGAAAGGGAAAGGGAATCCCCTTGTGAAGTGGCCCCTACCTCCTGTACTGTACTGTACTCCAAGTACTCCAAGTACTGTACCTCAAATTGAAAGTAATTCGTTGAGGGGAAACCAGAACAGCCCAATCTAGTGCCTCATCCTTCACCAGATTCTCCAAGCCAGATTTTTTTTTCTGGTACCGGGGATCGAACTCAGGACTTGTCAGGCAGGCACAGTGCCACTGAGCTGCATCTCCAGCCCACCAGATGCTCAAAAGGACCCTGACCCCACCACTTCTGCCAAAAAGATTGTGAATCACTGCATGTGATTATCCCTAATTACAGCTCTGAAATGACATGATTCCAAATACTAATTTTTCTTTCCTGCGTCATCTACCAACTCAGAATTTCTTTAACAAGACACAAGTGCAGCAACAGAATGGTGAACATCATTGCAGGGTCAGCCAAAAGCACCTTAGGATCACTTCAGTGGGTGTGTGACTATGGTGGCTGGGCTAATGAAGGAAAGTAACAGATTTCTGGGAGCACTGGCACCGGGCTGAATTTCTGGCAAGCCAGTATGATTCCTTAGGCAAAAGGAATTTTCTTTTTTATGTAGCCTCCCGATGCAGTGTTATGAGTGTATGAAGATGAGATATGGCTTCATGGGTGGGTGGACTAGCTTTAAGGTTAATGACATTGGATGTGAAGTTTGATTCTATTCCTTACTAGCTGGTTCTCCCCAAACAGCATATTTACCTTAATATGTCTCAGTTTCCTGGTTAGTAAAATGATAGTAATGTTAGTTAATGTGTAGGTACAGGGAGAACAAAAGATGTAATGTGAAGAATTATAGTGTTGGATATGTAGTTACAGCTCAAGAAAAAAATAATGAAAATCATCATGATATTACTAGTGAAGAGACTGGCTAACGGAACCAAACGCGTTCCAACAAAGTCTGTACTTTGAGATTTTAAGCTGAAAATTATAAGGTTTTGGGGGTCATGTGTTTTGGCTTGTGATCCACATTAAAGTGAATTCTACAAACTCTAAAATTACTACAAATAATCACTAGAATGTCCACTGAAGTATACCTGCAAATATTTCTTCACATGGCCCATGGGATTTTCAAAGCTGAGTAAAACAAGGGTAGAACTCGCCAGCGTGAATGCCTTCTGAGCCAGCCACTCTCACACCAAATCCTGACTTCCTTGGGCAGGTTAGAAAAAGTGTTTGCTGAACTGTAATTGAGCATGGCCGAGAACTGGTGGGGAGATTCGGGTTTGATTCCGTGCTTGTTCCCGGGTGCCTTCCGAGCCTGTGCATCTCCTAACCAGTGTGCGTCCTCTCGACCCTTTGCAGGCAGATGTGAATGTGGAAAGTGCACTTGCTACCCACCGGGGGACCGCCGGGTGTACGGCAAGACCTGTGAGTGTGACAACCGCCACTGTGAGGACCTGGAAGGCGTGGTGTGTGGAGGTGGTAACCCTTCTCTACTTGCCTAGAATTTCTTTCCTTTGCTTTCCGAACTCTCTTTAGCTCCTTTACAATTGCTTTGACAAAGATCAGCAGAAATCAATGTGCCATTAGACCTAAATGCAGTACACTGTAAGGTTTGTTAGAACCTTTGTTTCTTTGAAATCTTGATTTAGGCATAGTGAAAGTCCATAGTGCGCCTTCCGTGAAGATCCTTCAATCTAAGTACCCAGGGCTGTGATTCTTTATGGCAGTAAAAGGCTTCGATGCAAGTGGACACTTGACTGTGATTTTATTACTTAACTCATAAAAACTGCTGCACAAAGTATCACTCACAAGCATGAAAAAAGACTGGTAGACTGCGCCCTCAATTTAACTGTGAAATCACAATAGATATACTCACAGTTTCCATGATAAACCATATAAGAGCTTACTGGAAGTAATAAACCGTCCAGAAGAGAAAGGGGCAGATGGACAGTAGGCATCAAAGTAGCAGCAAAAGTGAAAGTCCCGGAAGGGGAATGGGGACCAGAGCATTAGCAGAGAAGGACAGCTGCATCAGCATTACTCTTGTATTTCAGTCTTGGAACACTACTTTGCAGAGATGGATGCCCGTGAAAGACAGCTCCTTCCAGACTTTCATTACTATTGAAGGAAACAGACATGGAACCACATCAAGTACTATAATTCTATTTCTTAAACATAATTATGACAATGCATTGAGCATTACATTAGTGGGGAACAAACAAAATATATGTCCTATTTATAGAAAGCTGGGGGATCATTTATCTCTGAGGTCTGATAACTCTGTTATCTATGGACCTATTATTACCTGCCCATCTTAAAAGTGGATTTACTCTCTCTCTAACCAACTATAACACACTTGGAATTTGACCAAAAATATTTTTCTTCTTTTTATTCCCTGAGAGCCATGGGAAATAATTGTTGCAGCCAGTGGTTCATCTCCTGGTACCATCTTGGCAGCCATCCTAAAAGACTGTTTCCACTCTCTATTTCACAGATAGAAAATTGAGTGCAGTTAGAGGAGCTAATTCTCTATAACTAAAAAAAAATGGATGACCCAGAACTTGAGCTCTGCCCTTCATTCCCTGGGCCAGTTTTCCCCAGAGTGATGTCAAACACTTCAAATTATGTTAATCTTATTTTTGGGTTAGATCTTCCCTTCTTTGGTCTTAGATACTAGAAATACGTAAGTAGATTGTAGTTTGTTGTTGTTGTTGTTAAGGATGTGATATATATTCACTTAATTCTCCTGAAAATATCTATAAGGCCTGGCTGACCTCTTGAATGTACTGGACACTGGACTCTGCTCTTATCATTGTTTTCCTTCTCTCTCTGACATGCAGTGTTTTCCTCCCATGGGCTTCTTTGCCCAACATCTCTGATGACTTCGTTTGACATGTTGATTCTGGAGGAACCTGTTTCAGGTTACATTATACATATGTCCCCCTATAAATCTTTATCTCCATCTCTGAGGAGGAAATACAAACTGAAAACAAATGTCTCTCCCTGTTAGGTGAGAACAGAGGACATTAACATCCTTGCTGTTCATCTGTACATAGCTGCTGGTGTCCCTAGGAGAATGGACAAACTAGGAAAATAACAGTGTATGAAACAGAGCATCACTCACTTGATTTACAATGAAAAATGGAGTTGCTGCTGTTATTAGAAGTCTTGGTAGGGAAATGCTTTAGAAAATTATATTCTGACACAGGATCTGGTTGTCATTTATTTGAAAGGAGAAAGAAGTACTGATATAAGAGCTAAATGGTTTGGCAGGAAAGTGAAGAAAGCTGATAAAATTCGTATAATCAATGTAGTTACTGCCATGGTCAGCCAGAGCTTCGTTCCTCGGTAAAACATGTTTCGTGCACACCAACTAGCCTAATTCTGAGTCTCTTTTTCTTACACTTTAGCAGCTAACTCTAAGAAATCATATATTCATTTAATTTTACATTTTAAATTTTATTAAAACATGTTATCAATCAAAAGATCTCTGAATATGTTTAAAGTTTCCAAAGGAAGCAAGCCTTAATAATTTCCCTTGAAAATATTTTACATTGTTATTCTCAAAATTCACTTTGATATTCAAATCACGTCCTTGGTGGATGTGGGGTTAGAATGATATCAGTCTTTGACGTGTTGTTTATGATAAGAATATTTGCTTCATTTACCTTCTCCTGTTTCCCATGAGCCACTTCAGTTAACCCATTCACACCGTAGCTCAGAGGCTTACTCTGGGCCAGAGGTTCTCTCCCCAGGGCCTGTGAGCTCATCTTTACATGTTCCACGGAGTCCAGTGCTTGGAGAGGGTCAGTTCTTGGGGGAAGGAATGACTTCACACATTTGATCATGTTTGTTATAGTCATATATAGCTAGCAATGCTACCTAAAATGTACCATCTACACGGTATTCCTCTCTAGTACTCCTCAATGAGCAAAGTCCTAGATAAGGTTGATTCTTGTTATTTGTGGTAACTGTGGTTTAAAAGGTCACCCTGAGTACCAACTTAGCAAACACTGACTCATCATTCTTAAGAGAAATAACGAGATCAGGTTTCTGGCTTTGGTCACAATATTTTCATCACCTGGTCAATAGATGACCTTGTTTTGTTTATGTTTGTGTTTAAAAATATCTTATTTAATATGATTGATTCATTCACATTGAATTGATGTATTAAAATCACTCACAGAAAGCACAGAAATCCTCCCTCAAAAAGGTCACCAACATTCCTCAGAAAGACACTTGTTCACAGCATGCAGGTGAAAACAGCAAGACAGAGCATGACCTCTGACCCTAGCCCGGCATGTGAGCATCAGGCAACTCAGATGTTTTCAGGTAGTTCTGTGAATGTTCATTGTATGGCTGCAGATAAAGTTTAACAAATAGGTGAATTGACAAACATAAAATTTGTGATTAATGAAAATCATCTCTAACGCATTTTAAACCTCACTGGAAGGTTTTCATTAGAGAAGGCTGGAGGTGAAGGCACATTCTGTGGGTTCACCCCTGTACAGCCTCAGAAATTTACTAACACATTTCTCGTTTGTAATGTGATAATAATACCCATCTTGTAGGATTTTTATGAGATTAGTGAGTTGATGCACATAAAATACCTTGGACATAAGTGTCACATCCATATATTAGATTACCATTACTATATATTTGTTCAGATCTGTGAGTAGTCTTCAATTTTGTGTGGCATGGATAATGTCCCCTTTCTGTTCTATTTTCATGAAGTGGTCTTTCTTTTCAGACTTAGCACTGAGTTACTGAGTCAAACAGCCAGTACCACCCTTCTCAGGAGTACTTTTCATGGTTGTGGCTTCTCAGTGCATGTGTATGGGAAGCTTCCTGCTTCCTGTGGATCTGCTCAAGAACAGAGGAGCATTATGAAGTGACTCTGGACATTAGGGTTCCTCAAGTCACAATGTGCATTGTTAAGTTTCCATTTTTCTCAGTCTACTTAAAAATATCTACTGTCACACAAAAACTTCTCTCATTCAGTATACATATCCTATCAGGTAAATAAAACATAAAAATGATTAAATGAGAAAAACTCATTGCATGATTATTCTATCCCCCCGACACATGCATGCCCTTCAGTATTTTTTACCTCTTTGATGCACTGTCTCTGTCTTGTGTGCTGTAGTTCTCTTGGAGTTTGAAACCTGTGGAAACTTGCTCTGTCTCCAGCCACTCCAAATCACTGACTCTATTGAGGGTACTAATTATTGATAGGTGGACAAGCCAGAGGCAGTTTAAGTTCTTGTTCCACATGACCACCATGCAGAAAGTTGTAGCTACTTCTCCCTAAAATGTCCAAAAAATGCCCACCCCCTAGCCTCAGGCACATTTTCAAGATACATCTTCTCTCACAGTTCTCATAATCACTTCCTTTCTCTCACTCGCTCATCTGCCATAGCTTACATTGCAGTGAGTCTCTGGAAATGGCCTTGGTTACCTGGTTGCCTGTTAGTTACTGTGCAGGAATCTCAGTCTCTGGCACTTTCATCTTTAGGATAACTTCTGTCAAAATGCTTCCTTAACATCAATCATTCTTCTTGGCTTCAGATTCTTTTCGATTTCAAACTAAATGTTTCCATATGGAAATTCTTCCAAATTAGGTATGGTTGAAACTAGGTGATCATTTGTGTCTCCATTCATTCAGTAAGTATGTATCTAGAACCTTCTGTGTCCCAGCAGTAGAGATCCGGTGAGAATAAAACCAACCAACCGAGTACCTGACCCCTTAGAGCACTCTTTGGGCTTCAAAAGTGGATATTGATGAAAGAATGCTGCTGTGCATGGTCTCAAAGTGAGCACTAGTTCCGTGGGATGCACATAGCAAGGGAAGCTGATATAAGCTGGTAGTGAAGGGCGGCTTCTCCAGCACTGTCCTATCCGGATAGCAAACACATATCGGAGAAAATGTGCTTTAATTATATGAACTCACCTGCACATCACAAGCACCCTACCACACTCAGTAGAAACTGGATGCATAGAGCATGCCCAAGTGAGGACAACATGACTCAGATGTCAGAGAGAAATGTGTGCAGAGGGGACTGGGGGAGAGGGAAAAGGGGACGTGACCATGTTTGTGGAACACATGAGGACTGGAGAGAAATCTTGTCTGACCGCAGATCGGAAAGCAGAGGGGAGAAGAGAGTAAACTATGTTAAAAACTTGGAGCTTTACTCAAAGGACAATAGGAAACAGAAAAGGAGTTGAAGAAGGCAATAATATGCCATGGTGTATTATGATGTACCTCCACTGTCCAGTGAAATATGGATAGTCGGAAGGAGTGTGTGTGGGGGGCAGGGGGTGTGAGTATGTATGTCAAGATAGAAGTTCTGGTAAGAGGTTCTGGTGCTTTATCCACATGGAGAGCAGTAGAGATGGAGAAACTGGGAATCTGGACAACAGGCTGACAAAACCCTCACCCTGCTGCAAGACTTCAGCCCTTTGATCAACTCCTAGTTTGGATTCCCTGAAAATGGAAGAAGACAGAGCATGCCAGTGTTACTAGGCAACTTGCTCATGATAACAGTGACCTAGGATTGATAAATTTCAACTGGATCAGGAGGGGATTATGAATGAACCATAAATGTCTGATGGGAACACCATGCTTTTTACTTCCATAAGCCCCCATTACCTTGCCAAAAGCCATGTCCCTTGTGAGGGCCCTGGAAGCTGTGTTTAAGGAATCATCAGAAGAGACTTCAGCTCCTATAGATTGTAAGGCTTATTCTAAGCCAGAGAAGCCTCAGCATCTGCGTGATGTGGCTCTGAGCTCCCTGCATCTGGGCTGTTCTTTGAAGAAAAGATGATCTGCAGAAAATGGTGTGAGCTGTCCTCCTGTGAGAGGCCGCAGGGACCCCTGTGGAGAAGCCTGCCTGATGCAGGATACTGCCCTGCTGGAAGATGTGGCTTCTGTCCCCTGTCCTTCCAGGGAGACTCATGCTGAGCATTAAACTGGATGCCTATTTGAACTGAGAGCCCCCACCACCACCCTGCACCTACCTGCCTCAGAGTACAAGCAGCATTTATGGAAATTTTTGATTGAATGATGAGCAAGGGACAGGATCGAATCAAGAGTGAATGTTAAGTTTTTACTTTGATCAATTAGATGAGTGGAGGAAACTAGGCTTTTGTCTCTCTTTTTTTATTGGCACATGCTTGTGAAACATAAGGAATACATTCCTTGTGGGGAGTTGGTACAGGTACATATGGCATCTGAATCCGTTTTCTTCCCCTTTTCTACCCCGTCCTCTCCCCCTCTCCATTCCTACATCCCCTCTCCTTCTGCATAAGACCTACTTTTTGAACCAGTGTCTCCATTTATTGAAGAAATAATTTCTTCATGGAAGGCCACTCTTCTTGGATGTATTGTGATTTTGTTCCTTTTTGTGTTTGACATTTTATTCCTTACCTTCGTTCGAGTTCTGAATAACTTCACTATTCTCCTACACTTCCAGCACGATTCCAAATCGTCTCCTTTATGAAACTGGTTGAAATTATCTTTTACTTCCTCTGTTCAGCAATATTTCTTCTATGGCATGTTGTCATAGTATTGTGCTGTAAGTATCAGTGGGCCTTTTCTTTTCAAGTGGGCATAAATCTCATGAATCTAATCAATCTCTCTCTTTTCCTCCTTTCTCTCTTTCCATCTATCCCCTCAATTATTATATCTTCAAGCTTAGGATAAAAGTTGTTTCACAAGGACTTTCTTTAAATAAATTATAAATTAACTGAGTCAAAAATAAGAATAAAGGGAATAATTTTCCAGTTTGAAGTCAGATAATTTTTCAAGTTGGATTTGAATCGACTTGCATTGAACAGCTAATATTTGTATGTTCAGTAATTGGATGTGAAGAACATTTTAGGCCTGGAAAGTCTGAGCAGAAGCAGAGAGGAGGAAAAACGTTTGTTTTATTAAAGAAAGATATTGTTTTCTTGTATCTAGAGCTCTTAGCTGCTCTTGATTTCATCCTTGGGAAGGATCTATTATTAAAGTATTTGTTCATTTATTATTTATAATATATATTATTTTACTTCCGCTTATTATACTTTCTGTTCATCTTTAGATATTAGGATTGTAAAATTATTTTTAATTTCATGTTTTCCTTTTCAACATTTATTTTGTTTTTCCCTTTTTTTTTCTGGTACCAGGGATCGAAGTCAGGACCTTGATCTTGAGAGTCAGGTCTTGAGAGCTCAGTGACACTGAGCTAAATCCCTGGCCCCCAAATATGTATATCAACATTTAGAAACTCAAAGAACAAAAAATTTACCCACATCAATCACCAAAATAATATCTGATGACATTTTGTTATATTTCTGCTTCTGTTTGATGGATAGAACTTTTTTCAGATCAAGGTTTATGAATCTTCTTGGGATATTTTGGTGATCTGTCTAGAAAAAGCCCACATTCTGTAGTGTGTTCAGGAGCATTAATGTGTACACTAGCATGCACTTTTCCATATTTTTTCAGACAAGTTTTGAGTAGAAGTAACCATTTCCTTTTAAACTAGGTGATGTAGTTTAATGCAGCAAGATGGTGATGAACCTCTTATTCAGAAAGACCAGGACTTGAATTCTAATTCTCTTGCCTCCTAGGTGTTGAATCTTGCACAGGCCATTTGGCTTTCCTGCCTTGGTTTACTCATGTGTACAATAAGAATAATAGAGTTCACCTTTTGGCTTCACAGTAAGAAGGAGACATAAAAAAATGAAATATTACTGATACTGTGTACCAGGTGGAAATTCACTGACTGTCTTAAATCTGTAATGGAAAACAAAATTGGCATGGGCACCTCCATAACAAGGAAAAAATACATCTGCCTCAGGTATTTTGAAGCATTAGCTACAAAGTGTTTAGGAAGGAAGTCAGAACCACACAATCGGTAGTTCTGCATCTTAGCAATGAAACTGAAGTTTGATTTCCCAAAGCAATTTCTTTTTCCACTCCCCCCACTGGCAACCAGTCATGAACAAATATTACTGGTGTGAAAATGTGAAACATGTGGACATTATCCCTCTGCTTTGGCTTCAGGGAATAAAACTGAAGATCGCAAATTTGAGTACTTTGCTAAGCTTTCCACCGTGCTCTGCTTGAAAATATTGGTGGCCTTTCATCTGGAGAAAAGGACTAGAACTCTGTATATCCAGTGTGCGGCCAGGGAGCAAAATTATAGTTCTTGGCTCCGGACTAAGGCCGTGGGAATATTTTAACAAACAAGTAAATAAGTAAAGCCAACAACATCCACAAACCTACCTAATCCACAGGCACATGAGAACCAAGACCCACCATTGTTTATCCACATTTCTAGCAATGAAACTAAGGATGATTAATCCACTTCTGGTAGGTTGGAATAAATTAGCTATTGTACTTGAAGGTGAATGCAACTAATTTCATAATTTTAAGCAGTTCAGTTTTGATTACATCAAAATTACAACCTCCAAAAGAGTCATGAAATGACTGGCAAAAAAGAAAATGAGACTAGAATAAGACCATTTTTCATTTAATTAACTTGCTTGTGAGTCATGTTCAATTATCATAGACCATATGTGGTCCCTAGATATTTTTAATAATAATAAAATATATTTGACCCATAGATGCATGGATTTCTTATCAAATAAGTCATTATTGAAAAAGTGCTTTGTCTAAAATGACAGCCCCTAAGGTTCATTCACTTTCAGTGATGTGTGGGTCAAGACGCCATAAAGAAAATATATTCAGACACTGACTCACATGTACTTAATTGTTTTAGCCTGCTATAAGCTTAATCAGAGACTTCCCTCCTGTACTTTGTCTACCCAGGGTGAGAATGAGAAATAGACTTCTTATTGCTTTGCTGCTTTTCTCTACTCTCCTAGAATAGCTGCCCAGGAGTCCAATTTAAGAAGCAAGAAGAGATAATGAAGAGCCACCTCTTAATTACACAATCAGTTCACATTTCTTCAGGGAGTTCTTTAGTTCATAGCTGCAATTTTGAAGGGAATTGTGCAGCCCAAGAGGAAGAATTCAGTGACTCAGGGCACTGCTGGCTTTCTTATGTGGAGGAAGGCCTCAGGCCACTTACTCAGTCCAAGATTTTCTTAGATGGACAATATAGCAGCCAGGGATTTTCTTCAAATCACATCTTAAAAGCACAAACGTCTTTCCCAAATTTGCAAAGGTATCAGCTGGGATTGCACTTGGCTGATGTCTAGAATCAGTTTGTAGGTTGTCACTCCTAGGGATGGATGCAAGGTGACTTCCTGAGCACGGTCCCTGTCCCTGAACCCCTTTCCCTTCACTCTGCTCTGCTCTTCCTAAAAATATGACTTTGACTGTCATTCTAATGGGCAGCTCCTACCGTGTATTCATCCTCCAGAGAGGAAGAAATAGGAAGGAAAAGCAGAAAACCAGAGGACACATGCTGGCTAAATTTGTCCCATTCTCTTGGAAAACCTCACCAGGAAATTGTTTCTGTCTTCTCATGAAATTGTGCTGTATCCTACAGATACCTCTAGGTCAAAAGGCATCTGGGCGATCAAATGCTCTCTCTGTGGGCATATTATTACCTCCTTGAGAAAATGAGTATTATCTTAACATTAAGAAAAGAAGAAAGGCATTGGGTGAGTGATGTGTAATATTTGATCCAATTAATGGGTATTCACAGGTGAGTTTCCTAATTGAGAACTGTCATTGCAGTGTTTTAAGGAAATGCGCATCAGAGCTCATAAATTTCATTGGAAAATGTCATTATCTAGAGTAGCACTGTCCAACAGAATTGTTTTACAAAGATCCTGAGAGAATTCTATTTTGTTTAACACTGGCCATGTGTGTCTGTTTGGGCGCTTGAAATGTGACTAACAAGATGGACAAGCTGATTTTCAAATTTCACTTAACTTTAATAAATTTAAATAGTCACTGGTGGCTAGGGGCTATTTTATTATTCAGATGTGACAATGCAGATGTACAGCATTCTTAGTGAATGTTTTGATGTGGGGAAGGGAAGGGAATAAAAAGAAAAGCCATCTAACTGGTGGTCCCAGATGCAGAGGTGGGTGCACGTCAGAGATGGTGTTCTACATCAGGGAGATTACTCACTTGTATGATTATGTAGGCAGTCAGGCAAGGTAGATTTACAGGTCCTTTCCATGTAAGGTGTTATATGAAGATGACATAACTTCTGCTTCAACCACTAGAGAGAGGCTGTTCTCCGTGGATGGAATATATGGATAATTCTCCAACAGTTCTACCATTCACTCAAATACCTAAATGGCAATGCAGTAGTGCTGGTCAGGGAGAAGCTGACTGAAACTACTCCTATAATCTTGTTTTTCAACTCATTTTTTACAGTACTGGATATTGAGTCCAGGGCATTCACAGTAAGCCATGTCCTTATATCCTTGGCCTTTTATTTTATTTCATTTTTTTGAGACCAGGTTTTGCTGAGTCACTTAGTTGCCTAGGCTGGATGCAAACTTGAGATCCGTGCATTTCATCCTCCCAGATGTTAGGATTACAGCCATTGCCACATCTGGCTTTCTTTATCATCTTATGAGACAAAACCAGGTCTTATGGACTTCTTCCCCTACTGGATTTTCCTATTTTTTTGGCTTCTCTTCTTGTACTCTATTCACAAACCTTGACAGTTCCCAGTACTTGCCAGTCTCCAGGAAGACTCAATCATTTCTAAAGCCCTCAATGCCATCCATTTTTGTAAACTCCCACATGTGTCTTCCTGCAACCTAGCTCCAGCCTCTGAGGACCAGGCTTTTGTTCAACTGCTTACTTGACCTAGCAGTTTAGTTACCCTAAAAGTATTTCAAACAGGAGGTTCCAAACAAAACCTATTTTCTTTGTTCAGCCTCTGTATTCTGAAGCTTCGATATTGGGTAATTGTATCATTTATACAGTTTTGCTAGCCAGAAAACCAGTTCCTTGTTTCTATCACTTACCAGATCCAATCCAACAGCCTATCCCATAGGCATAGCTTCTGCCACAAAAGTAGATCTCCGAGGAATCCTCTGTTTCCACTCCCACCACTCTGCTTGGAGCCTCTATCATATTTCACTTGGACAACTGTGATAACCTTCACACATTCTCCAGATTCACATCCTCTCAACACATAGTAGTCCCACTTGGTTGCTGAAATGAATTTGCAAATTGTTAATCATATCACATCATTCTCTTGCTTAATACCCTCTGTCATTTCCCATTCCTCTTAGAATAAATTTAAATTCGTTACCAAGAATAAACTGTATGCTCTGTGGCTCATTCCTGAATATTGCTCTCACTTTATTATTTATCCCATGTTTTTGCTCATTTTTCTTCAAACACATTGGCCTCCACTGCCTGTACCATGCCAAGCTTTTCCCCATCCCAAGGTCTTTTCATTAGCTTTTCTAGGCACTGTTCCTAGAACATTGGCTGTTGGGCTCTTTCTCATCTCTTGGGTGTTTCTGAGCCCTTCCATGACCACCTCCCTTTGCTGTGTTCTTGCTGTTGAATACAGGAGGATCCTCTTGAAGTCTTCTGTGACTCAAGTGTATTTGCTTGTTGTTACTTGTTCTCTCTTCTTGTGTACTTTCAGACCCATGAACCAAGGCCAGTACCTACTTTATTCACTACTATATCCTAAACTGCCAATGTACTGCTGGTATGCAACAGATATTTCTTAAATAGATGACTAAATTACTAATGTGTATAATGATGAGTTATTGAAAATTTGTTTTCTAAATTTTAAGTAAAAGGAAGTCATATAATGGCAAATCAAAACATTTAATACAAATGCATTTTGATGATATTGGGGCTAGTTGCCAACTTAACTTTGATAAATAAGCTAATAAATGAAAAACAACCTTTTATTTCCTTGCATATAAATTTCATATTAAGTTAGTAAGAATTGATGACAATTCTTATTACCCTTAGGCCAGTGGGAAACAAGGGTACCCGACAAGTCTGTAGCTCAATGAGTTGAACACTAGAGCCTCTTTTTTGCCTTTTATGTTTTTGTACCTCAGACTCTACCTCCAAAGATGGACAACTTTTTACTTGTTAAGGAATCCTGCACTTTAAGTAGATTTAGTTTTAATGAAGTCAAGATACAATCAATTTAAAAGCTATCCATTGAATAAATTGCCCTTTGAGGGCACTAACTCTCTAACTCGGCTCTGCTCCACAGAAAGTAAAAAACAGCACCTCAAGAACTGTTCATTGCCTTTGAATAATGACAGTCCATGAGCCAAGTGTCCTAGAGTCAGTGTAGGACTCTAAGCTTGGATTTGTGAAGAAGAAAGATAAGGATATTTTCTTTCAGTCTACTACAAGTGTCTTTGGGGGATCCATTGTGTCAAAGGAAGTGAGTTTGGCCACATAAAGACACAGAGCTGAGTCGGCATGACTCCTCCTCTCCAGGAATTCAGTCAAGAGATTGATTCTGTTGACAGATGACTACAGTTCACAAGGCAGGAGGTGAAACAGTTCCACAGAAAGTGGAAAACAAACTAGTGTAGAGATTCAGAGAAGTGAGGAGCTCTCCTTGTGGATATTAGAAAAATTCTCATAGAGGTTGAATCACTTTTGCTAAGCTTGGGAAATTAACCAGGAACTCAATCTGTAGAGTGGGAAGACATTCTTAGTTCAGCAAGGGCTTGAGGACAGAAAACAGTGAACTGTTCAGAGAACAATGAATTAATCAGTTTGGCTGAAGGGAGAAGGGTTAAGATGGGAAAGGTAGCTTGGGGCACTATTTTTTAGAAGCCTAACCCATACCTGAGGCTAAGTAAGTAAACTGCACCTCATAAGCATTAGGATCCATAAGGAGCCAAGAGCAAGGCTTTGGTGTGAGTGGAGCTGTGTGGTAGGAAGTGCTAAATGAGAATATTGGAGAGCGACACGGTGGGAAGGTTTCCCAAAGGTGTAAGATGGTGACAGAAGTGGAGATGCTGGAGGAGTTTCAACCGGACTTGTCAAGGTCCTGGAGGAGGGAAATCAGGGAGATTCAAATGTTATTCAAAACATTTTGAACTGGTTGACTGAAAGCAGAGTTGTGCTTTAAAAAGAGATGGGAAATACAGAAGAGTAGCTTTTGGAAAGAAAATTATCTATGTAGGTTGAGAAGTGTCAAGTGGAGTGCTAATAGAACATGAAATAGGGGATCATAGGAGTAGAATTTGGGAGAGATCTGAGGGCCAGAGATATAGCCCTGCAGTCATTGTGACCACCAGAAATCCCGATTTGATGAATTTTTCAAGGAAAAAATTATACTGAGACAAATGAAGATGATGAAAGATATATACTGGGAGGTATTATATTCATTGGGTCAGAAAACAGAAGAATAAATAGAATGAAGGAGTGTTGGAAGGGTGTGGATAGTCCACTGTCATGAAAACCAATTGAGTAGAGATTTCGAAGGGAACAGTGCCTATAAATGTCAATCTGTACCTCAAATTTGACAAATACAGAACTTCTAAAAAGTTTGCAAGGTGGATCATCTTCTACAATGAAATCTAGAGGCAATGTAACATGGAGGAAGAAATAGGGCATGGAAATCAGAGGAACTTGAGGCAAGTTCTGATCCTGTGTGGTTGAACACTATGATTCAAAACAACACTATTCTCTTTGGGGCTTATTTTTTCTAACTGGAAGATGGGGGATAATGCCAGACTCAAGGGAGTCTGATCAGATTAAATTTAATGCATTGTTACATAAATAAGAAGAGGCTGCTTGAAACAAGTCTGTTAGCAGAATTCTCTTAAATTTGTCTTCCATTTGCCTTTCATTAATTTGCAGATACTTATATATTATAGAAAACAACACTTGGATTCATGGGTGTTCGTGTTAAATTAATCATAAAAGTGAGCATATGGGGCAAGGTTTGCTCCTGAAGGCCCCACCAGAGTAAATGGGTCTGAGAGACTGTGTCAACAGCTCCAAAGAGCTCCATGAGGATGATGCCCATCCTGGGAGAAGGGCAGGAACCACAGTGTCCATGATTTATTTCATATCCCTTGAGGCATAGCAAAATGCTCCATTTGTAATACATACCCAGGAAATCTTTCTTACACTTAACTGATTCAGGAGAGATCTGGCTATAAGGCAGTGCCCCCATCAGAGAAAGGAATAAAGCAACGAGAAGAAACAAGGATTTACAATGGAAATTCAGGCAGTCTAATGGAATGTGGATGAAGAGCAAGGAAACAGAAGTATTTGTTGTTCTATAACTGTCCCAAAGGCAAGGTTGCATACACATCCAAAGTTAAACATTTCACAAAATAGGAATCAATTCCGGGAATAGTAAAGAGAAACAAAAGGTCAAATGTGAATCCAAGTCTGGTTAATAGACAGACATTGTTGCTTGCATATCTATCAGCTGCTATTAGTAAGTACAGAGGTACAGAGATAAAGTGATGCTGAATTCCTTTTGTTTTCAGGAGTAGGCTGCAGGAGAGCAATTAACACATGCTGCAAGCAATGGTAGCGTGACCAGCTTTGCAAACTGGTCTTGATGTCATGGTGTGCACAGTGAAGAATAGCACCGAGACTCCATACTGATAAAAATGTAAATGCGGAGCCATTGTGCATTGAAAGAGGATAATATAATTCCATTTTAAATTATTTCTAGGTTTCTTTCTCTCGAGTCCATCTCCTATGCTACATTCAAATTTCTCATGTTAAGCTAGATCTCTGTTGTGACATGCTTTTAAGCAATCACAGGCCAAATCGACTATTCATGAAAGCGAAATGGGTTTGGTAGGAAATGAGACCCCTCAGCCTCTCTGATTCAGTGGGGCATTTACTCATCTCTCTCCACCTCACCCTATAATTGATTCCCAGGTCACGGCACATGTTCTTGTGGTCGCTGTGTTTGTGAGCAAGGATGGTTTGGTGAGCTCTGCCAACATCCGCGGAAATGCAACATGACCGAAGAGCAAAGCAAGAGCCTGTGTGAATCAGCAGATGGCATATTGTGCTCGGGAAAGGGTGAGTATCTGTGCCAGAGTCTGGACTGAATTCGTGTTCTGACACATGGTTGGTAGAACAGCAAGTAGTAACTCTTTTCCAGACAGAAGCTAGCGTGAAAGAAAGCCACTGTACAATCTGCATGTACCAAACATGAAGATTGAACACTGCCGATAGGAGCTTTGGGATCTAAGATTATGAAATACCTGAGAGAGCTTTTGTCCATCAACCACTTGTGTCTGAAAGAAAGAAAATGAATAGTAAGAAGAATAAAGGCAGCAAAATAGACTGGGTTCTAAATGGATCCAAATCAGAAAAAAGCAAAAGGGCCATTGTGGAGCTCATTCTGAAGGAGCACAGCCCAGATCTGCAGGAGAGTGGCAAAAATATGATTTTGGTAACTTCTGAGGCTAAATCACATAGGTGTGTAGGTGGAGGAAGAGAGGGGAAAGTTGTAGGAAAGACAGAAAAGGAGACTAAATATTCAGCGTCATAAAGGAGGAAAGAAAAGTATATGGGTCCCATAATTCAAGAACAATTTTCTTTGACCAAAAAAATTACTCACTTGTTCCAAGCAAGCATAAAGGGCTAATAAATAGGGGGTAATCAATTTTAAATTTAAACATTCACCTTATGTTTTGATCCCACCTCATCTAAGGAACCGCAATGGAGATACCACCAGAGAACATGAAGGAGGTCTCAGAGAGTAGGATTCACCGTGGAAAATGTGTTCCCCAAATGGTGGCTAGTGCTTTACTTGTCACATAAGGACAAAAATTGAAAGAGGCTCTTGTCCTAATTTCAGACATAAAAGCAGATGGATGTTGTGATTGCCTCCATGCTGGGAGGAAAGACGTGAACACAAACACTGTCGTTTCAATATATGTCAGTGTTCTTGGTTTCCAGGAATTCTTTGTTCCAGACTCCAGTTTAGAGTTCTGGGAAGGGGGGCCATGCTTACAATCTTATGCTGTGACAGCAGTCAAGTAGGACTTGAAAGAATTCTGTCACTCCTGTCCTCTGTTTATTCTTCCATTAAACTCTCTCAAGTTGTAAGTCTTGAACACATCTTCCTATAGTTCTTTGCAGGGGCCTCAGCTCCTGGAAACACCTGTTTTGGGTTCAAGTTGTGTTGGGAAAATTAAAAAAGAGGAAGAGGAGGTTAAAAGGGAGACACAATGAAAGGAATTGAGGAGGGAGAGATTGATGAAGAAAAGTAGGAAAGTAGGCAGGGATGGAATTCATATGCAAGAAGTATCAGGAGGAAGAGGTGTTCTCAGATCAGAGGACTGGCCAGCATAGAAAGAATATTGAGAGTGATAAACTTTTCTAAATTAGGATTTTTTTCAGATGATAGCTTCAAATAGAAAGCTGTTAAATTTAAATGTGTGATTTTCTTTAAGGGCAGTATCATTGAAATAAGGAGAAAAGCTTCTCACCGAAGCTCTCCTGAGTGAGGACACTCATTCATTAGCAAGCTCATTTATATGCATTTGCTTTAAAAGTCAACTTGTGTGCACGTATGTGCTTACTACGCCCCCTACCAAGTTTGCAAGTACAGTAGAGGATGAGGCTACACTTGCCATTGTAGGGCATACCAGTCTGTGTCATACGAAAGGGATTGTTCCTTTTCCAAGAGTAAACATTCTCATTTCATTCATTAGAGGGCCACAAAAGATTCTCACTTTTTAGCTTCTTAAATGCAGGAAATATTTTAAAAAGTAAGTTGACAAAATGTTGACCTAAAGGCATTTCCTCAAAACCATAACATCTTTCTACTTAATGTCTTTCCAAATGGTTGGCTTTGGGTAGTGGAAATATATCCAGAAAGCAATGAAAGGTTGAGAGCATATTTGTCTAAACTATTTGTTTATCCTTCAATGGCTAGAGTGATTGTAGTCTTTAAATTCAAAAGCAGATGTAAAAGCTGCCCTAAGGCCACACACTTTGACGTCCTTGTTGGTGACAGGCATCTGTGCAGTTAACAGCCACCAGTTGCAGGCTGCTTTCTTTCCTCAGATTACGGCAATATTAGTGCTGGATTATAGATGAAGAGAGGGTCTGAGCCCTGCAGTCCACAGTAGATACAGAGATAATAGGGATAGAGCAGTTATTCCTGGTTTCCTTGGGGAGTATCATTCTACACAACCCCGAGAATCATAGCAAAAGTATCTCAGGCATAGACTAAGGGACTTGAACATGGTGACAGGAAAGGGGTATTTCACTGTGACTGGAGCTATGTATTTCTGATACATCCCATAGACTTGTCTGGATCCTATACAATTTTTCTCTAATTTGTAAATGGAAAGACTTCTCCCTGATAAGCAGAAAGGATGTCTACAGCTTTCTTCCTCTGATTTGGGGACAGGTGTGGGAGGGAGCCTGCGGTCACCACAGCACCCAATCAGCAGCCCACTTCCATGGAAACGACACGTCTTAACCATGCACTTGCCATGAACTGTGAACAAAGCTGTTACCTCAGGAGACGATGAAGAAATAGCATTTTATTTCTTTACAAATTTATAGCCAAGACAATAAATCACTCCATAGAAAAATTTAAAACAAGATACATTGTTGTGACCTTCATAACAGATGGAGTCATTAGTACAATAGTGAAAACTGCCTGCTGGGATGTCGGGTTGCAGCATTTTGTCAGGCTTGATGGATGAAAAAGAAAGTCCAATGTTAGTAATGGGAAGGGGTAACTGACAAAGGTGCCTTGCCCTTAGAATCCAATTGTTTTTGTAAATAACCAAGAGAGATGAGCTTAGTGGCCAGATATCCCCTATGTTTAGCTACCTTTGCAGAATACGTGATATAATTCATGTTAATTTTTAAAAATTTCTTTACCTGGGGATGTATTTATTTGGGTCCAAGATGACATAGTAACATTTTACCTTAATGACTTAAACCTAGATCCACATTTTATGTTCTCACAGATGCTGTTGTGTGACAGTGGCTGTAAACACAGGTCATGGAATGTCTCTGTGAATCCTCCCCACGCTAGCGTTGGGCCCGCATCATCCAATTGGTCCAGAGTCCACCCATGCACCCACCTGTCTCTCAGTCACCCAGCTGGCTGTCCCACTTCCCAGAAATAAGAGAATGGATAAACCAGCCTCATCCTGGTGTTCCAGCTGCCCATCCCTATAAGGCTCTCCCGTCAAGCTTGTGGCAGCTCAGTTCAGTTTTGAAACCACACGAAAGTTTTTGCTGTGAGAGATATCACAGATAGGCAGACAGCTAGATCGAGGGGGTAGATCAAATCAGACTGAAATCTGAAGTTAAATGATGCTTATTGCCGGTGGTTCTAGGCAGTGCCCTTATCCTCTTTGTCCTTCTATTCTCATCTTTGAAGGCAGAAATTGATTTCCTTTCCCTCCTTAAAGTCTAAGGATGATCTGAAGATACATGAGAAAATGTGACTCATTCCCCCAGGATGGAAGCCAGCAAAAAGCACAGAGAGAGATAGGAACATTCTTAAGGGTGCATCTTATATTGAGAAAGAAAAAAATGGATTAATGGTGCTGTGATTGAGAACTTAACACCCTAGAGCTCCGGGTAAGATGGGCCAGCTGCTACCTATGCTGGTCTGGGTCTCTGGTCGAGCGGGTCCCAGCCAGAAGAGCGGAACAATTGCTCACCTTGGGTAGGCAGGCAGCTGTGCCTGTCAGACAGAATCTTCTCCCTAAATTTGACACTTTCCAGAGAGAGACAGTTGACCCCATTGTTGGTTATTGATGATAACAGCCAGAGCTAAAGAAGGTGCTATAGTAGATCCTAATAACTACTCACAGTGTGTTATTATTACATGCTAGGTTATTCCTAATTATACAAGCAGTAGAAGAACTTCCTACCTCTAAGATGTTTTGAGCATTGACAAACAGGAAAGAACAACACATCTGGGAAAATACTGACTGAGAAAAGCTACTGTTTCATGGCACATACAAAATCAACCCTCCTTTTTTAAGTATTTTGTGACTAGTAGACCTTTGGAACTGGACATTTCCTCATCAAATGCTCTATCAATATATCCTTGTGAACTTTAGCTGAGCTAACCAGTTTTAGAAAAATACTTTCCTACAGCCTGAAGCTGAGCATTCCAGAAGCATGGACAGTGAACAGAATTTCTTCAGGGCCAGAAGATAAATGCAAAGATGATATGTGAGATCTATTCATGAACTGTGACTTTACAAAAGGTATCATAGCTGTAATACACGAGTATCATGGATATCTAAAGTCATTTAATTCTGTTTTAGAAAGAATTTTTCTATGTAAGGGAAATATCTGTTTTAGAAGCAATTAAAAAGAGTACAGTTCCTCAAATAACCTTTTTTCATTCATGGAAAAAAACACACTAAATAGTGTTGCTTTTGAGGAAATTTTTCGGTAATCAGTGTAATGCTCCATGTTTTCCTTGTTGGCAGATGTATCACTAATCATTTATCAAACAGGCAGTTGAGTGTTGAACATCTCCATACTTAGAAATATGAAAAAAAGTCTTTAAAATTAGGATAATTAAATTTTCAAAATAGGAATACACTGAATCTGGAAGAGACCAAGAGAGAGCCACTGTACTCTGCAAACTGACCTGGAAGACCAGCTCCCAGGGTCCTGAGGAACTAACTACCAGGTTGTTGATCACTCATCAGAACTGAAAGATGTCTACAGTTTGCTCAAGAGTCTGCAGATCAACATAGATTCTGAAGAAAATAAGCTAAGACTCAATGAAATCATGTTATTGTTAAGCAAGAAATTAAAAATAAGTGTAAGAACTGTTCTCATAATACAGCTATTTCTAATTTCTTACCTTGGAATATGTGATAAGGAATGGTACAAGATTAATTTGAGCACTGGGGGTCCTTTCACCTAAAATGTGTATACTAGTTTCCATGCTGTGAAATGCCACACAGGACACTGCTTGGCACACATTAAGCTGAATGCTTTTGGGATGTGTGTGCTTAGTATAACTTTATTTCCCTAATCACTTTACTCACTCAGGTTGTCAATCATTTTTAAGTCCCTATGTTTCAATAGAAGGACTCAGGATTGATTCCTGCCCCACCTTCCAAATTTTTTTGAACTTACGTAAGTTTGAAATTGTGTTAACCATGTCACAATGCTTTTACTACTCTTTGTCATCTCAAAGTGATTTCTGAGCTGAAAAATTTAGCAATAACCATCTTTTAGTAAGCAGAAATCACATTTGGAAAGAACAACGAACCCAAGAAAATGGAAGAAAATTCTTTATAATTTTAAAGTTGTCTTTCTTGCTGTACAGGAGTTTTACCATGTGAAGATATTTTTAGCCTGTCATGAAAGCTGTTTAGACTTGAGAGAACTTTCTTTCCTTTGTGACACCATTTAACTCATATATTATCTTTGATTTAAAATATACCATCAGTAGAATTATTTCTTATAAGTATTTTAATCATCGAGCAGTACATTTTAAAAATTAGGAAGATGGTTAAAAATGAGGGAACATGGGTGACATGGTGGGACAAGTGGTTGAACCTAAAGCCTCATCAGGTATGACCCTTTAGGTTGGTGGAAGATTAGAGCTATCTTTGACTACATAGCATCTCTGACTACATAGTAAGTACACGAGGGCAATTTAATTAGCCACTCAATAGACACGTGTCTGTGTGCCTACTTCAAAAAAATCATGTAAACAAAAATCCAAAATTATGAGTCCAATAATTCATAATTATTTTAATTATAAAATGTCTTTGTTTAATTGAATATACTATTGGATTCCTTTAAAAACAAGCACTATTAAAACATGATTTCATTCATAAAAACAAAAAAGGGGGGCAAAAAAATCATCTATTTTTGTACACCTTTTTGAGAGACCATCTATGAGAATCAGCCACATTCTGTTCTCATTGACATTTCAACCAGACTGGGCTGCAGAACATTTGCTCAAGGCTAATTGCAACCGTCTCAATCCATAATGAAGGCTTTGCTGGATGACCTTTATGAGTTACAGTCAGTAAAGCTTCCCTCTGAGAAACCAGCTATTCAATAAACTCTTACCTTTGGAAGATAGGTTATTAGAAGCCTATTGTCTGTGTGCCAACGATATTCTATTCTAGGTGGTTACATAGTGACGGTGAGCAATGCCCTTTGTGATTTCAGGTTCTTGTCACTGTGGAAAGTGCATTTGTTCTGCCGAAGAGTGGTATATTTCCGGGGAATTCTGTGACTGTGATGACAGAGACTGCGACAAACACGATGGGCTCATTTGCACAGGTGCAGTATTGAGCTACTCTAATTGTTCTGTGCCACAAGCGGCAATGGAGCCGAATGACACCCACTGCACAGTGATTTCAGAGATCAGGAAGGACAGCTTCCATATAATCAAGGGACAGTTGTAAACAGGAAGTAACGATGAGAGAGGAAGTAAACATTTTTGAATAAGCAAAGACAGAAATAAGTCAATTATGTGATTGTTGGGAAATTTCCCCAAGGTAACCTACCCTACAAATGCACACATACGAATTTATATATTGAAAAGAAATCTTGACAGTCACTTTATTTTTAGCCTGGTGTAGGAGATGGACTATTATTTTAAAGAGGATCCAAGTGCCTAGAGTAAGTGTGTGGGTTGTTTTCAGGGAACAGCATACACGTTGGAGGGGGCAACATATAAAAAAGGCTTACCTCTGTGACAATCCGTGTTATTCTAGCCCGTTGAGTCCTAATGATTTGTTGTAAAATACATTTGCTTAAACAAGTTACAGGGAAAATTAAGTCATAGATTTTTTTTTTCATTTCTAGCTGAAGCTAAAAGTGAATATGTGTATGTCATTAAATTAGGCATTCATTGTCTGTGACTCTTGCACAAGGGTTCTCTTCTAGCTGTCCATCTGGCCTGCCTTATACTATGTCAGAGAGCTTTATGGTTTTTCAGTATTTATTTGTAAGTCAGGTATAACTCATTCTTAAAGGGGAAATAGAATTGGGACATGGCAGCCCAGCTGGAGCAGTATAAGATGGTTCTAGATTATGGCTCCAAATAGATGCCATTTGTTGTTTGAAAGATCAGATTTCTCCAGCTGCTTAATAAAATGTAATAATAAAGCCATCATATAAAAAACCCTAGAGATAATGACTGAAATGATGTTCCTTATGAACAGGTAGGGTTTATAATAGCATATTTTAAGTTGGTGTATTTTGGTCATGACAATGATTCTCATGTGTATTTCATTGCAGGGAATGGAATATGTAGCTGTGGAAACTGTGAATGCTGGGATGGATGGAATGGAAATGCATGTGAAATCTGGCTTGGCACCGAATATCCTTAACAATTCCATGGGAGAAGATTGGATTCTTATCTTTGTAGACCATTACAACATATAAATGCAAAGGAAATCGTGTATAATCCACACTAGGACAGATTTAACAGACTATTGTATGTTTTTCTATTTCTGACTTTCTAAATGAAACCTGGGTACCCATTAAAGACGAGTTCAGAAAACTCTGATACAAATAACACTAGGAAGAACTGTTCTCATAATTAACACCAGTGCTTCCTAATGGGGGCAATTTTGCCACATGGGGGACATTCAGCAAGGTCTGTAGACAGTGTTGATTGTCACAGTGAGTGGGTAGGAGGGTGTGCTCCGGGCATCTAATATGTAGAGGCCAAGATGGAGCTAAACGCCCTACCGTGTGTGAGACTGCTCTGCAACAAAAGGTATACTGTCTCCACATGCCCAGGGTACTGAAGTTGAGAAGACTGAATGGCACAGTTTTTAGAAAGCCACATTACTACACAAGAGTGGCCATGGCAGAATCTAAGGAAAAGATCCATTCTCATGTAAACCCATCAATCAGCTTTCCCTAGTGTTTCTTATCACTCAGCATGTCCAAGTGCGGGCAATGGAGGCAAACACACAGGAGGAAGGCTGTTGAATCAGGGAGTCAGCAGATCCAGAGTGCTTCCGAAGGGAAAAAAACTTGTTAATATAGCAACCGAGTCATTGTCTATCTCACTTTTAACTCACGAAAGAAGATTCTCTTAAGATAAAGGAAGAAATTATGAAAAATGTGCAATTTAACTGTTTAAATAAATGATATAAATTGTTTATACTCTGTGTCAGTATGTTTACCTATTGAAAAGTAACAACAAAAAATGAAAAAAGGATATTCATTTTAGGTTCCTAAACTAAAATATAACATTTTAAAAACTGGGCAGGGATTACATATGCAAGAAATAAGATATTCTTCACCATTTGATACGGGCTTTTTAAAAAGACAAAATTTAGTTAGAAATATGATGAACCTGAAATATGAGTTAATTTCCTTTAAGAGTCCCTTTTCTAAGGAAAAATAGGGTCATGCGAAGAAGCCAAAAATGGCATGTGTAATAAAATGGCACCTATTCCAAATTCTCAGAAAAGGACCCACAAAAGCTAGACATAGCTTAACTAGAAATTACAAATATTCACTCAGTGATAGAAACAAAATGTTTATTTTCTTAATGGTGAAACTTTGCTCTGTGTGAAACTCACATTGAATTATGAAAATGTACAATTACTGGGACTTCCCTTACATATATACAGTTAGATCTACTTACACATATTAGTTTAGACAAACTTTAATTATTTAGAGCTAAAAAAACCCCACTTTTTTCTAAGTGTGAATTATTTCATAAAATCCTAAAATAATGTACCAAAATCATTTAAATATTGTTTTAAGATAAAAAAAAATTTACTTGGGAAGATATTTATGATGTAAATATTCTAGAACCATGGCTTGGAATTTACAAGCTATATCATCAAAAATAAGGAAAATATGCATCCACTGTGTTACTTAAAAATTAAATACTGAAAACTATTTTAAGAGGAAGTTTAATTGATCCTGATTTGTATAATATTATTAATATTCTCATAATTTAATCGAGTTTTTAAAATTGTTCTCTCCATCCTGAGATTAAGGAATGAGACCATATTAGTTTTATCGCTGTTACTGAGCATATCAACTGATATACCAGTTTTGTAAAATGAGAGAAATAAGTGTAGATTACATTGTTTCCTCCTTTCTATATAAACATTTTAAGGGTCAAACCAACCTACTGTAATTATTCAATAGCAAATTTGATGTCTTATTTGATGGTGTATAGAATTGGGATTCATTACATGACATAGGCATCATAATACAAGTGATCTTTAGATTTCCCTATTGCAGTGCTCATGTTTCTATAAAGAACTGAATAATAAGTAGCTTAGAGCTTGTAAGTTACATTATCTTTGTAGCATACTCTTCTTTGATTGTTTGTATTAAATATTTTTAAAAATCCAAAATACAGTAAACTGAAGTTCATCCAAATAGCCAGTCCATATGAAAACTGACTGAGGGCTGGGATTGGCTCAGAGTTGAGTATAGTTTGGCAAACTGTGCTCCACTGGCATTACCCATAATTCTCTGAATTACTCATAATTACTCATAATTCTCTCACATAACATCAAGGGTGTCTTATTTTGTATAATTCTCTCTTATTATTCCTTGTCATTAATAGCAACAACAACAAAAAATTCTTCTTTTTATATTTTCATTTAAAAATGTTCTCAGCATTTCTGTATGTTAAGAAAAAGATTTTATATGTTGGAGAAGTTATTACACCATGAAGTTCAAAATGTAATTTGTCTGCATTTTTGGACAATGATGAACATATGTAGAGCTAATCATGTCCCAGGAATGAGTTACAACTTACGAAGCAAAACCTGAACTATAGCATAAGTCATATGGTATCTAGACTCTAAAGAATACTTTTTTTCTATAAAAACAGAAATAACTTGTTTTCACTTCTTTCTGTCTGTTATAGTATTGTGTGTGTGTGTTGTGTGTGTGACTTTCACTCTAACAATGCCAACATCAATACATCTGTAAAGTGATTGAATTTGCAGGTTTTAGATGGAAAGAAAACAGTTATATGTTTTCATATAACTTAAACCCCTCTTATATGTGATTTTGTTCTTTGACTTTTGATTTCATTACTAAGATAGAGCCTCCACTCTTTAAAAGGGCAGGAAAGGGACAGATTTGTAATGAGTGTGTGTGGGGGGGTCTTATTCATGGTTTTGAAAAGTTGCAATGAGATTAAATGACAAGAAATTCACCGATGGTGCTGGCACTGATGCTGCTTGTTTGGCAAGCCTTCACTGATGAATATACCTCCACAGTACTTTTTATAATGTAAAACCAACTGAAGTCCTAAAAATAAAGGAAAGACTCATTGTACCTGCCTTTCTGGGCTCCTGAGCTTACCTAGAATGGAGAGCAGTGGTGGAGAACCTATGGCATGCATGCCGCAGCAGGCTGTTTGCTGTCACTGGAAGCTCTAAAAGGTGAACAAACCCTGGATTAGAGCGTATTGGGAGCAGTGATCTTACCACTTCAACAGGGAACACTCTGCCAGGAGACGTTAGAAACAGACTGCATGAAAAACAAGAGAAAATCCCAAAATATAAACAACTAAACTTTCCTTTGCCGACTCAACTATCAAAACTTTGAAGCTCTACTCTGTACTCCGGAGTCAACCAGCGCCTCAGGTTACCTCCTAAGCTAGGAAATCTGAGCTATCAAATGTACTTTATTCCAAAGTAATATGATTTACATTCTTGATTTTGATATGCCTGAATTTTGGAAAATAAATCTTTAGATTATTTTTTCCCTGGATATACCCTTCTCCTAAAATAAAGTTGAAAATAATTTTTAATTATTTTCATCACCTTGTACTGGAATCTTAGACAATCTGATCTCTTCTCTCTCTCTCTCTCTCTCTCTCTCTCTCTCTCTCTCGTAGCCAACATTAATTATCTCTGACATATTAGGGAGAAAACTGTAAATGAAGTGATACATGCGTAACTAAAGAACAAGAAAGTTTTTGTTTTACATTTTTTTGTTAGAAGAACTAAATCTGTTCCCATCATCTTGATAGAATGACTGTTGTAGTGCTTTAAGTATTAATTAAGCAACTGGCCAGGTATGACAAAGAAACTCTTATGACTTGCTGAGAAGTCAACAATTGGAAGCACTGGAGCAGGAGTCCTTTGGGCCCACTGTGGATCTCAGCCACCCCTTCCCAAAACAATAAGAACACACAAACATTTAGAACAAGAATCTCTAACTTCACCAGGTTTCATAATTAAATGATGCTCAGTTTTGTTCTAGTCTTTACATAAGGTGGACCACTTCATGTCTTCTAACAATTTTTCCAAGTAGGGTGGTAGCGAATTTCAGAAAGTAGACTTATAAAAATGATGTCACTTAAAATATCAAAAATTAACATTTCTGAATATTGTTGAGGGTGGGCAGAGCAATCAGCTATCACAACAAATCAGTAGGAATAACTCTCCCATACCAGACATGCATGCAGAAAGAATGGGATATTAGAGAGTCTTGATACAATGGACATATGTATGTGGAGATACAAAACATGTGGTCTATTAATACAAACAAATTCCATAAGATTTACTATACAGAACATCAATAATGACAGATTGCACTGAATAACAGCAAACTGAATTTATGAAGGAAAAAATGATGAAGTCTTATCCTGAAAAAGTAGCGAGAGAGGTATCATCAAAGAGCTAAAATTTTCTTTGGCATGGTAAAGGGGGAGATTCAGTTTACCAACTTATTTACATGACAATTTCTATATATATGTCGATGATGCAATGCCATTTTGTTACATAAAGTTGTTTGATGTTTATTCATATGCCTTCATATAAATATTTTATTCCATATGTTGTATTTGTGAATACAACAAATGATAGTAAACACAGAAACTGTACAATGCAGACAAACTCTGTATGTAAATTGAGTGATACATACCAACAGTTCTTGATACACAGGTTCCTACTACATGCAGTTCATCAGTGCTGTCCTCTTGCCATGCAACAGGTGAGACCAGACACAGAGTAAATGATCTAACTAAATTACAAGTAACAAGGATCCTCTGCAGTATGTCCAAACATGTATCAGGAGGAAGTACTCTGACATCTGCTCTTAGTGATAAATGCCCTTATAGAACACCCATAAAAATGCAAAACAAAGGTACACATTTACATAAATCTCAATCATTTACAAAAATAAATCTTATCTTAATTTTAACCAATAAACAGGCTTGCAAAGGATAAATAAATCACAAGTATACTGATTATCAAAATCATAGAGTTGGGGTCATGTGCGTGTGTGTGTGTGTGTGTGTGTGTGTGTGTATTGTGGTGTAAGAAGTGTCTACAAGCCCATCTAGTTGAAAATACAAATTATTCAGTTTGCCACATATTATGGGATATATGTCTTCCCTAAATAGTTGGTTACTGAATTTCACCTAATACATTTCTAACTTACCCTGTTTAAAACGGTGGGTTTGAAAATGGTATAACCCCAAATCCAGAATGGTCAAAAGAATCACTTAGTTGTATTTGTTGTACGTGTAGTTTAACACTTTTATTGACACTTCTACTCAAATGTTAGCTAATTTTTTATTTATTAAAGTGGAATCCAATATGAAAATGAAGTAAGCATGAACATTAAATTTATACTGAACTTTTAATCAGCTAAGCAGGCCAAAAATTTTAAATGCTGGGCAAAGGGCTGCCATGGAGATTTATGAAAGCAATGACAAAATAATTTCCCAGTAAATACAGTGCAGATGGGGGGAATGGCAATCGGGTTGTCCTTCCACCTGGAAATAATAACAAGAGGCCAGTACATTGATCTCACAGATTGTTTTTTGTAAACGAGGTTCAGTTGGTTTCAATTAACTCTTCTGAGAAGAAAACATTGAATTTTATTAAGAGTACACAGAGTTAACAAATATATTTCCAAACAGTTGAGTATTAAACATTGTGAAGCTCGTTATATCCGATATTGAACATTTTGCATGGACTCTTCACTGGATAGTCAACTATTTCTGGCCCTCCTTGGTACGTGTCTTCTCTCAGCTCAGAGTTTAACAGTGATCAATCAAAAAGAAAACTAAGAAAGCAAAATAAAAGCAAATAAGCCAAGGGCCCCAAAATCTGATATTTACGTATGTTGGTTTGCCTTTATTTTTATCTAGGGTAGCTCTGAGATCATGGCAAGGCACCTCTAACCCAGCTAGGGGGCAACCAGGGACCCAGGAGGCCAAGCTAGAGGTATGTACTGGTGAGGTCCACGGTACCGGACTCAGCATGCTGAGCTAAAAAAAAATAGTTTTTCCTAATATGTCCATTTTAAAAACTTGTCATTAAACACCAAAAATATTAAAGCCTAATTTATACCTAACATTTGCATTGCTGCTGCAGAAAAGAACTCAACAGCCGCCTTGCCCATGCTTGGCTGGGTATGAGTGGAACGCAGCCCAAAACAGGGATGGCATTAGTTCGGTTCATTAAAAACAGGTAGGGGTTGATTGGAAATGGATTTAGGTAGCGCACTTCTTTATAGGTTGTAATGATTGATCCCCCTTTTTTCCCAATAATGAAGATTAATAGATGAGAAATGAACCTTAATCAGGCCTACAAGGCCTACAGAATTCTTTGGACCCACTTTCTCAAAAACCAGTGGGTCTTGCTCGCTGGGCAAGGCAAATGTTACCATTACCAGTGAGCTTGTGATATGTAGAAAACACACACACACACACACACACACGCACACACAGAAACTAGAGGGCATGTCAAACACACACGCAGAGAGCTTTCCATGGACAGTGTTTGACCCTCATCCCAGCTGGCCAATCCAACTTTGGGAGCCTCTTGTCTGCTACCGGATAGAGCGTATATGTGTGTTTAATCGGTAATGTGAGCCAGAGACAACATTCTTAATCTTTAGAGATGGAATTTGGAACAATAGGTGTAGAAGGCTTCCTGATTCCCTGATTGCTCTCCAAACTAAGCCAACTGCAACATCTCAGATTTAGAGGAACACAATCCCTGCAAAAGGTCACAGACAGTGGAGCAAGCAGCCCTGTAAAAACGGGGAGAAGAGAAATCCATAATAGCACAGTTTTACAGCTTCTAACTAGAAATTACTCAATATTATCGGAGTGCTACAAAATTGAACTTAAACACATGGATTTCGCTGAAACAGGACTCAAAAAGGGTTATGGGAGCTGTCAGCAGGCAAGGTATCGAGTGTACTTGTGAAGTACGTCATTCACATGGAGTGTCAGAGTCACAGAAAAGATAGTAAAAAGGCATTCCATATCTGGTAGGGCATTCCATGGTCTGAGTTTAGCTGGTTGTCCAGGTGTCTTCTTGTGTGGGGGCCACAGGTTGAGATTTACCCTTTTGCAACAGAGAAGTTCTGGGACAGCAAAGAGAAAGCATTCGCGCGCTCCCCGCTGCTGCTCCTCAGCCCCGGGAGAGGAAGGTCTGGGAAGGATAAATCGCTCAACTGTGCTCGGGATGAGAGTCACACCACCTGTGAGGATCTGGCTATGTGGTCTTGCTCTTGTTGACTGGTTTGCCTCCATTCATTATTGCCGACGCGCTTGTGCTTTTACTTGGCGTCACCCCAGTTTTCGGGACCGTTTCACCAACATCATGCAAAGATGGTTCTCGGTACATGGCAACTAGTGACAGGAAGAGAGGAGGAGGAGGAAAAGCAAACGTTGCCTGGTTATGTTCCAGAAAGGCCCACACGTACATACAAAGGAACTCAGCCCTTGACCCATTTTTGTCTTCTTTCCCCATGACAACCATCCTATCGTGTGTGTGTGTGTGTGTGTGTGTGTGTGTGTGTGTGTTCACTCTCTCAGGTTCTCTGGTTATATACCCAAAATAAGTGCATGTGTTCACATGAGTTGTTATCTTGGAGGTTTAAATGGGTGTTATAGCCTCTTTGTGGGCTTATTATGTGCACACACATACACATGCACAAATACACACATGCACACGCACATCCCCCAAGAAAAAGAAAAACCCTCTGGTTTCCTTTCCTTTCCACTGCACATTGATTCAACACTTGAACTTCTCATTTCAATTTTGAATTGATTTACACCCTACTTCATTCAATTATTTTTCTCCCAAGTGGTTCAAAAGCAACATGGTCACTCTAGTGTTAGCTTCAAAGCAACAATAAAGAACTCCCTTTCCTTAAGTCAGGGCCTTCTGGACATCATTGTTTTGATTTTATTTCCCACACTCATGGAAAGAGATCCTTAAACACCTTAAGGCAACTGTGTGGCCTGTACATTTTTATGCCTTATCTGTTACATTATTAAAACTCTCATAACGAGATCTCATTCAGGGAAGAAGTGGAGAATGGCAAAGTAGCAACAGAGAATAATGCCCAAGGGAACTGTCTGCATGGTATCTGGTGACAAAATCAGCATAGTTCATGAGACAGTTTAGAAAAGGAGTTCAGAAAGTACTGGGAAAAGGCTTTTAGAGTATCTGATACTCAGGGAAAACCAGTTGAGTTAAAGCCATCTACCATCAGAACACAAGTAAATAAACTACCCTCCTGCTTTTCAGGCTGAAAAGTTTGAAGCTTTTTTTGAAGAGCCCTTATGTTGAGTTAGAATAAACTAACATAGGTGTCTTCTATGTGTGTAGAGGCAGAATTTTGTCTTTTTATATCAGTGTATCAGGTGAATTTTCAGCAGTTTGTAGATTAAAAATTCAAATGACTTGGCAAGGAGGTAGAAGGAACTAATCTGTATCCTTGAAACACATCCCACTTTCTCACCCCCATGACTAATTAAATTAGGAGATAACAGCATCAAAGCATTGACTTGGATTATTTCCTTGGTAAAGTTTCATAACAAATATGAATGCCCTATCAACAGTAAATCAAATACCCAATTTGTCCTGACATTTTCAATAATACAATTTACAGCCCGTATCAGTTTTGAAAATTTGAAATTAATATTACCCTATCATATAAAATACATTATAAACTCTGTCATTACAGTGCCTACTCCCTTAATAGTTTTTTAGAGTGCTTCTGACTGCTAATTATTTGAAAATTGACAAAAAGGACTATTTATGTTTCTCACATATAAACATACACACAGCACTCAGAGACAACCGTTCAACATATAACAGAAACACCAGATAATATTATTATATTACATCATTAGAACCTCATGTATTTCCTACGGGCTCCTAAAATTCAACGCTTTTCACATTTTACCTCAGTTAAATGACACAAAGTCCTGCTGTTTCTGTTACATTTGTGCAGTTAAAAGGTAAGTTATTAGAAATTTAATCTACTCCTGTCTATATTCAAATCATATAATTAGTGAAAAGAGACAAAATAAGGTGGCAAATAAACAAGGTTTCTGTAGAGCTATCATGGACTGTTTTTTATTTTTCATCTGCATTGAATATTGGCAAGTCTGATGGAATTATATCAAGTGCTGCTTGAAACAATAAAGTCCTATCGTGGTTATGTCATTCAGGAAGAACAGAGAAACCTCTCACTTATTTTACTCCAATTTTCCTTATGTTGTACCATACAATGAAAACCATTTACTCATGTATCAGACAGAAATATGGGCTTTCATAGATAGGCTCTAGTGGCCTAATTAATTGGGCTTCAACTAATTTTTCTACATGGAAATTTAATTAAGACTGAGAGGAAGTTAAAATCATTGAGATTATGAAGATGATATTAACCAATAGGACTAGTTTTCCAAATTTAGAGAAACTTTCTTATACACTCACAGATAATAACAAGTTGACTGTTAAAGTTTCAGATGTTCCTATTTGGAGACTGTATTGTGAAACTAATATGTATTTCTCTTGATGGCTAAGGAAATTGAACTAAGCTAGCTTAAAATATTTATTCAGTTATTACAGATCTGATCTTCTGCAAGAAAGTGAACAAAAGTATATGAATAAAAAACATCTTTAAAGCATTAAAGCAGGCTTTATGCAGGAATTATTGCAGTAGGAGAAAAGAGATCTCAGTGTAGAATCTGGGCTCTATTCTGAACACAGTGTGAACCAATAGAGATATCAGTCCAGGAGCAGGGATGGAATCAGTGTATGGAAACATCAGAGAGAGGGCTTTCTAGTGAAACAGACCTAAGAGGATTCAGGCTGAAGACGGGTCAGGATGATTGGATATCAGAGGTTGGGGATCTGAAGAGATGTTAAAGATGATAAGATCTGAAGTGGGAGATTCTCTCTACAGTGATCAGCAAAATCCTTTCTATGCCTAGGTAATGTGGGCCAGACATGAGGACACCAGGGTCAAGGCCCAGAAGGTGAAAAGGAGCCCAACTGAAGTTTAGACAGGAGAATCTTTGTCAATGGATTGGGAAGCCAGTAAAATAGCGGCATCACTTTGAGACCAGTCGGAGTCTGCAGCGAAAGGAATGAAATTATTTTGAGTGTAGATATTATGAACTCCTTAAATGCCAATACAGATTTTCAAACTAGGAATGAAAATGCCACCACAGCTTCTTCCTGTTTTTAATTTTTAATAAGGTAAATATATAGAAAGACCCTCTGGGGTCTCCACTTCAAAAAATATAAAGGGTCTGGAGCCCGATGTACCAATATGGAGTTTTGGTCTTGCTATGACCTTGAAAGGTACTGTTTCTGCGACCTGTGTGCATCTCTGGAAGGGCCAACATTTTGGTTCTTTCAGTCCAGAAAGGTGGCTTTAGTGATCACAAGGACTTTGACCATAGTGAGTTTTTCCTCCCTTTGTTGCTACTCTCATTTCTTTAGAAAACTCTTTTGAATGGCCTCAAAATCAATTATTTTTTTGTGGTTCTCAAAAAATGTTACATAGATAAAAAGTAATTGACCCTTCAGCAGAATCTTTAGTGAGAAAAGTACAGATGTTTCTAATTAATGAACGGAACTTTTTAGCCTGTTCCTTGGGATCTGATAAAAGTAAATATGAAGGCTCCATTGTTTACAAGAGATGCAGATAAAGTTTTAAAAATTTATGAGTCTAGAAGGAGATTCATGATGTCAACAAGATCTTTAAGAGTCAAGTTATTATCACTTTGTTTTGTAAATTATAATAATTCACAAATACAGAATTACTTGTGCCCAAATTACAAAAATGGAGAAATACTTTTCATTGCATAAGCAAAATCTATTTTTAATATACTGATCATCCTAAAGTTGTAATATCATTATCTATTTAAATATAATTTTTTCAATTAATGAATTAAAATTACCTAGAAGTTAGAGTGGTTGTGGCAGTAAGGATTAGAACAAGTATCTCAATATATCTCACACACACACACACACACACACAAACACACACGAGTGTTTGAAGGACACAATGTTTCCTCCCCCCTTGCATTCCTTCTCCCTTTCTTCTTTCCTTCCCTTGTGGTGCTGGGGATTGTGTGAACCCAGGGCTTCACACATGCTAATCGTGTACTCTACCATTCAGCTATACTTCTAGCCCCAGAAAGCTTAAACGAACAATTTAAGTACACATTTGTGCAAGTATCATCCAGGTCAAAATAAAGGACATTCTGAGCACAGAGAATGATGCATGGGAAATGAGACTCTATGGAGGTTCCCTTTAGCCAGGCAGACGTATCAGTGTAAAAACTAAAGCAGGTGATAAGTCTGATAAAGACAATGGACACCAACACTCACCTTCCAATGGCTTGGGTAGAAAATGAGCTGCTGGTTTGGTTTTCTTTACTCTGTTCCCTTTCATAACTTGCCCTTCCTTATTTAATCCCAGAAACCAGGCTCTACCAGATTCCTGTTGTCTGTACAGCATGGATGAGTAGATTACATAATAGTTTTCAAAAACAGACTCTTTAAACTTGCATTCAGGGGTAAAAAGTTCCTGTGGAGAGAATACAAAAAGAAAGTTAGAGGAAGGAACAGGATTTTCACAGTAATTTCTGCTTAATCTCAGAAATTCATCCAACGTGGTGAGAAAATATCAGCCCTCTGGCAGAACTGGGTAGATCCACTTCTTCTGAAGACAGTGATTGTCTCTTCACTCTTTAAAAACAACAGGAATTGAGCAGAATCTGTAACTATTGGGAATACACAGAAGTATGGATGTCCTTTAATAGACATAATCCAGCTAAGTATTTTTGCTCAAACAGAGTAGAGTTCAACCAGATTATAAACAGACAGGAAGCATTAAAGTACCATCATCTATTCACAATAAACAAAAATAAAATATGTGTGTCAGATACCTTATAATGTTCTTTGCATATTTCTTTAGGAATAATAGTGTGATACTCTTAACAGTTTCTGGTTATTATTTGGATCAATGGCATCGCAGGCTGATCTATTTTCCCTACAAAATAATCAACTGAAACTTCAAAACAAAATCATGACAATCAGCGGGTACACAATTTAGACACCAAGATTTTTCTGTGTGACACCTGAGGCCAGATGTCATGTTAGCCAATCACAGGGACAGGAGCTGAAAGTGCCTAATTTCAGGCCATAAAGCCCCATTGTAACCCCAGAAGGTAAACATCAAGAGCTGATCTGAAAGAAAACCACCCAACGTTTTGGGGAAGAGTAAAGTGTGTCAGATACTACTAGGCTCATCCGTAATCCACACTGATTGATATGCAGCAAAGAGTTTACTAATTTTGGAGGATCATTAATATCACAAATACAGATGATTTTATATACTTGTAAAAATTCTTATTTTGGAATGAATGATAAGGAATATGATGATTAGTATATCCATAAAAATGTGTAAAGTTGTAATCTACATGTATTTTGATAGATATCTATTAATTACAGTTTTAAACTTTGAACTTCCTATTGCAAACCACTGCAGACAGTTAAGCAGTTTTTGTCACCATTTTAAGTAAGCTTAACACTGCCCATTCCATATGGACACGAAACACAGATGCACAGCAGCCTGATTTTCATTGGTGCTTTTAACAAAATCACTGCACTGAAAAATACACAGATTTTCATTTTACCTCATTATATTTTGCCACTGTAGAAAATAACTTCTGTTTTTCTTTTAAAAACTATGTTGTATATGGATTCTGAAAGACCAGTTAGGATATAAACAACAAAAATCTCTAAAGGTGAATTTATGCTAACTATAATAATGAATGTGCTATAATTGCACATAGGAAATTTCTTTCAATATTTCCCAGTATTACTCATCAGATGGTATTTTTAGCAAGATCCAATTAATTTGGTACACTCCACAACTAACTAATTCACTGAGAGTAGTTTTCCAAGGGGAATGGATTTTGCTAATGGCAGATGTTTTTCAGGACAAAGGTGACAGATAAATCCATCAATAGGATAAGATTCAAATAAACAAAAGGTAAGTTAATGTGATCATAAATTCTGCAACGTCAACTTCACTTAAGAACCGCCTAGCGGATTAGTAAATTCAGGTGCATCCATGGGTAACTGACATGTAGGCCACAAAACTGAGGGCAGGAGACCCAGCTGGAATGGGTGGCATCAACCAATAAATTCGTAATTTGGAGAAAATAAAAGGGAAAGAAGAAGGAAGTGCCCCCCCCCCCCCGCTTTTGAAAGAGCTCCAGTCTTTGTCATTGCATTCGGACACTGGTCTCCATTTCCTTAGCCTTTGAATGCACTCTTCAGCCTCCTACTGAAAACTCACAGGCTGACTCTACAGTGAGTACCTAGGCCTTCTATGCCCAGCTTCTGTGGGACCCTCTGGCTCTCCGGCACACAGATGGGAATTTTGGATTCTTCCATCAAAATCCCAAAGACAGTCATTGTTACCCTTCTGCCTCTGATCCTGTAAGCCAACCCTTTACATAGTTATACAGATATTTTATATTGATTCTGCTCCTCTGGAGAGGCAGAACTAATTCAAGGAAACTTCCACCAAAGGAATTCATATATATCTTCACTTCTTAGAGGATGAGACCCCAGGCTCAATAAGATTCCATCGAAGTAATTGTCTTGGCTTTCCAATCAACTCTAATTCTCCAAGTTTCCTCCTACTAGGTCTAGGGTTCTCATTAATAAACAAGAGTTTAGCTGAGGCAGTTTCTAAGCCTTGCTTCAGAAAAGAAAAAAAATCTGATGAAATAATGCATATGCACACATCAGTGGTGGGGAAAACAAAATGGAATGCTATAAAGCTGCCTTGTCCTCAAAGAGCATACTCCTTGAAACTAAACCTTCTAGGACATATAGCTGAGACTTTGACATGTGGCTTGTCTTTTTATTGAAGGTGGCCAAGGCATCCAAGCATTCTATCTACTGGTTAAAATCTGTTTGAAAACCACTGAGGAGTGAAACGATAAGAGTCCCCTGGCAGGTCATGCAGAGGAGTCCAGGGAGATGGCCTCCAGGGCTGAAAATGCAGATCCACAGAGTGGTTTATCTGACCATTTCTGCCTCATGTGCAAAACACGGTAGATACTTCTTGTGCCACTGCCACAGATTCAGAAGGCAGAATCTCCACTGTGAATTGACTGGTGTTAATATGAAGGAGAATGAAGACTCATGGTTGGGAAGGAGTAATTTATTCCCAGTGGATGCCTTAAAGACTTCTGATTCTACATCATTCTTCTCAGATGTATGTTTGCATCTTAGGGTTTTAAGTCAGTCAATTCCAAAACTTCTTTTTGTGATTTCACAGGTATGTGCTTCTCTTGTTTTATGCAGCTGAGAACCATGGCCTACATAACGAAGGTAGAGATTGGTTGATACATTTTTAGCTATTTTTATTCCTGGCTACACAATTAAACCATACACACATACACACAGAGACTCACAAAAATATTCATAGATGTTATGTGTAGGAAAATTTCTCGAGATTTTTTTCAAGATCTTAATCTGTTCCTCAAAGAATGAAGCTCAAGATAATGGCAGTATTCCCATGAGAAGGAATAGAATTAATGAAAGTTGAAGCACTTACTATTTATTTGGTGTCATAGGGATAAATATGCTTTTAGTATGTAAATAGAAGACAATGATACAGCTGAATACTGTCTGTGGAGCGAGATCTCTAGAATTTAATCCTTGTTCTTCTCCTTACTAGCAGTGTGTCCTTGGAGGAAATTGCTTAATTTCTCTGGGATTTAATTTTCTCATCTCTAAAATGAGGACAAAAACTGGCTGTTGGGAAGATTGGCTGAAAACCTATTAGAAGAGCATGAGGCAAATGGTAAATACTCAGTAATTATTCTAAAATAGATCTGCCATTATTTACAGTAAAAAATATACAATGTGTCAAGCATTTTGATTCTATCAACATTTCAGCAAATCATTAGTTAATGAGCATAGTATTCTACTAAATATCAGGCTGATTATCAGCCATACCAAAATAATAAGACTAGCCACTAATTTCACAAGAAAGGACAGTGCTACGGTAAACTTCCGTTTAAAATGCTAGAGTGATTCCAGGTGGAGTAATGGTATTGTGGAAGATGAGGGACAGGGAGGGAGGTCATGGGCTGTTTGGAGAACTTAGTTTGTGCCCAGCTGCTGGCATTGTGGGGCAGAAATGGAGGATGCTGTGAGTGGGAAGACAGGATTGAGAGCCGTGATACAGTGTCCTGTGATTCAATAAACAAATGGTACCACTTGCAGATGACAGGAAGACGTGTACCATTCCCGAATGAGCAAGGAAATAATCACAAAACTTGATTCGAATTTCATAAATATAAAGCTGTTGTCAATGTGCAGGACAGTTTTGAGAAGTTAGTAACATTTCTATAATACTGTGATGACTCCCAGTATCCTGCAAAATGGACTAAAAGGCTGTTTGTAAAATGTGCATATGTATGTTTTTAGGTTGTTAGTATTAACCTAACATATAGAGAAGCAATAGTGCAAATTAAGGGAGAAATATTCCCGGAATTATGCTGCATTATTAAATGGAGTTCTGAAACCCCTGTAGCCAGGACAAAATGAGAAAAACAACACATTATAAAAATTATTCAAGGGAGAAAATCTTTCCTTGCTCTGGCACTGACTTCTAAAAGTTATTTCCTTACAAAGGAACGATAAAAGTGGCATTGATTAGCGTAAAGAGGAAATGCTCTTGATAGAAGATACAGTCATGATTCTGGTTCAAGTCCTGAAATATGTCTCGAGGAGACTAAATGCATTGAGCAAGTCCAGTAAGTGAAACTGGAAATAATTGAACAGATCTTCCCAGACCGTGTGCATATCAGGGGGCACAAACCCAGCTGCCTGTGATGCAGGAGTAGAGTAAGCTGGCAGACCCTGGCCTCTCTGAGGAAAAGGAGCTCCTGACTCAGCTCAGCACTGGGAGACAAAGGCACAAAGAGAGTGATGCTCATAATGATACAGGAGCACCGGCTCGTGTAAAAATGAAAGCCTTCAACATAGATCCTATTTCTCAAAGTAAGAAATGCCAGTTTCTACATCAAATCTCCTTTTAATGGGGCAAGTCTTTAACATTAAATGGACCAAGGGCCTGAGGTGAAAACTGTGAGCCTCTGGTTGGAGACCTGGGATTGTGAATGGCTGGAAAAGGGCTAAAAACAAAGGGCACCAAAGGCTGCTCATCAGGGCAGCTATAATCTGTTGTATGGTTTTTACGCGCTTGCCTAGAATAATGATTCTACCAGTGAAGCACTAAAGATGGCAATAATAATATAAAAATGCTCATTTAAATTTAGGCTTACATATACACTCTTTGAACTGCCAAAATGTGATAGACATGAAACTTGATGGGTCTTTTTCTTCTTTTTCCTTCCTAGTTTCAGAATCAGCATTACCTCAACGACAAAGCCAACAGCAGTTAAGTCCTAGCAGAAGCTTAGTACCTATTTGCACCAATGCCAAAGTAAATCCTCAAATTGTGGAATAGAAAAACTCGGCAATTAGGACAGAAATTCCATATCTCCTTTGATGTTGTGGCTGTTCTTGAAATGAAAGCACCAGCTTTGGTGTACTTATCATCTTAACAGTATCAGCAGCAATTGCCTCTTCTCAGGGCAATGGCTTTGATTAGGAAAACACCCTGGTAGGCCATTTGTATGTTGAAAGGTAAGGCATAGGGAAGAGAGGTACATGGTCCATAATTCATAAGGAGTGAATGAGTCCTAAACCAAGATGATCTGGCAGAATCACGACCTCAGCACTGAAATGGACCTTGAGGATCTAACCCACTGGTTGAGCAAACTGTAGCCCTCAGGACAAAAACAGCTCCCATCCATTTTGGTAAGTGAGGTTTTACTGGAAAACAGGCACTTCCATTTGGTCACTTAGTGTCCATGTCTGTATTCATGTGATAAAGCCCAGAGATAGGTAACTGATACAGAGATCATATGACCCAAAGAGTTTAAAACGTTATATGGTCCTTTGCTGAAACAGTGTCCCAACCCTGGTGTAAATTCTGAGGACTTTCCAACCTAGGTAACTGTAAGAGGGATTGTTAATACAATATCAAAATCTTAAGAAGTTATGTGTTCCAAAGTTTAACTTACATCATTTGTATTTTCATGTACCTAATTATATATGATTGTCAGAATTCTGTCTTTGGAAAAGGCTTTAGTTTCTCTTATGAGCCTGGGTTTCCTTTAAGAACACTCAGTAGCCCTTAGTGCATCACCCTGGCGGGAGCTCTGACTCAGTGAGGATTATGTTTTTGTGTTCATACCTCCAAGTGTCCCTAGGACTATCTTTTCAAGGAAAAAATGTAAAATGGAGCATACTGCTAATTTTTCAGCATTTGTTGGTTGCAAGACAATTCCAAAATAGATTACAAAGAGAGAATGGAAAAGTGACATTAGATATACAGTAGCAAGTAGCACATAATAAACATATGATAAATACTGTGAAGTTTTTTACTAACCAGTAGTCCATCATCATCACAAAACCTATTCTGCTCCCACAACTGCTCTATAATAATCAAGGCCCTACAGTTCTCAGTAGGAGTGGCCTCCTGAGAAATCAACTGAGAGAAAAGAAACCTCCACTTCTAATTCATATTTGGAAAATAATTTTAAAATCACAAAAGTATTTTAAAAATATCAAATAAGAGAATAGAGGTGAAAAGTAATTTGAAAACTATAAATTGAGTTGTAAGCTGTATATCTACATTTATAAACTATAAATTTAGTCAAAGAACAACTCAAATGTTAATTGTTATCATGAACAAGGTTGTTAATTATTCTTAACAGGTTCCAAATTAGGCCCTTGACATGGGAACCCTAATTATTCATTTCACCTGCATTCTCTGTTCTTTTTCTCCTTCTCTACATTTTGGAAATGTGGACTATTGAAAATTAACCTGAGGTCAGCAGAGATTTGTCCCAATTGCCTTCATTGTATACTTTTATAATCTATTATATCTTATAATGATCCTATTCTGAAACTGCTCATTTTTTAAGAAAGAAATGCAGAGTGCTACTTATAAAGGAAAGAATATCTGAATATTTAGGGATTTTAGAGACATGAAGTTTGAAACAGAAAATATTTGTAATCAATGCCCCCAAACAGACATTTAAGCTAATGCATTTCATGTATCTGAAATTCTATATGATCAAAAATTTATAATAATTGGGCTATGACTAATGGCTACAGGGGAAAATTAGTAAATTGTGTATGTTGTTTAAACAAATATATAAATACATATGTGTTTAAGAGACAGCTTTGATTTGCTAACAGGGCTCAGGGAAATTAAGTATAGTCTCACCAACACAAGAATCTCCACAGATACTTATATTTGTAGGCCAAATGCTGTTATAGATGTAGTTTCCAAGGAAACAAAATTGCAAATGAAAGCATTTCTTTTGCCAGTAATGATGTTACCCAACATTTAGAGATTAACACATTTAAATATATCAAATGATTTATTATTTTAGGATATTTTAATTTTTGGTTTATTACATTGATATGCTGGTAATTTATTTGTTTAATGAAAAAATATTAATAATTATTTGATTTATTGTTTCAATTATTTAACATGAATATGTATTATACATTACAATATATACATTTTTAAATATACATGAGGATGTATATATTTTTGTAAACTTAAGAGATGCAGTATTCAGCTACTGGCAGCAATAGAGAACCCCAAGTTCCCTGCTGACCTGCCTTCTCATTTCCCCAAAGAGTAAATTAATAATTGCCCACAAAATTTTGAGAAATTTCAAGGTGACATCACTCAGAAGCTTGCCACTCATTTCTTAACATCAATACCAAATTTATGAGGCAAGAAAATGAAAACAGAATTCTGAAGAATTTACAGCACATCTATAAGTGAGATATATTGAATTTATAAATAAAAACACATCCCAACTGGTTAAATCTGCTTCTCCAGAATATACACATGCATAAATTCCTTAAATTATAATTCTTGTAACATGAACAGATGGTACTAGTGCTATAAATTTTATCAAAAATATTACAAATTAAATATCCTTAAGAAAGTATGAGACAACCATACATCATCACCGCACATTTGACAGGATTCAATGGTGCCTGCTCTAACATTAATAATAATAATGTTAATAGCTACAGTTAACACTTAAAATTTGTGGACTTTTATATAAGATATTGTTTGAAATACTATACACAACCAACTAATTTAATCCTGCCTGTAATCCTATGGGATCGGTACCATTATTAGTTCCATTTTAGAAATGAAGACGCTGATACATGCAGGAGATTTAAGGAACTTGCCCAAGTACATTTATTTTTCCCAAGATAACTATAATATTAAACTGTTCTTATTTATCATGTTATTCATAGAGAGGGTTTGGCTTTTTAATAAATGTGATCTATTGCAAAATTGGTACCAATCGTTCACCCACTGCTCCAAACCAATGATTTTTAGCTTGTGCTGTGCAACGTCCTCTCATTATAAGCCCAGGCGAAGGATGTGAGAACTTCACAAATGCTTGTGCTTTGGCCTGTGCCCTCTCTCTCTCTCTCTTTTTTTTTTTTTGGTACCAGGGATTGAATTGAGGACCTTGCGCTTGCGAAGCAGGTGGCTGCACCACGGAGTTACATCCCCGGGCCCCTCTGTGCCCTCTCTTGTGCCTCTTCTTGCCCTGGTAGCTCATTCCCACAAGTCCTGCCAAGGTCTAGAGCCACCCAGCTGGGTCCCACCTGGCTCTAGGTGTACAAGCAATATACCCTTACATGCCTGGTTTTGTGATTGTTACATATTGCCATTAAGACAATTGATAATTGACAATTACTAACTGATACAGACAATTGCTAGTTCAATTACTCATGCAACTAAACACAAAATGTGTCTGTTATATTGTCAATCTTAATCTACACCTACATAAGCAAAAGGATAGACAGGAAACCTTAATGATAAATCCTACCACACTGACCAAGGTAACCCTCCCTTTGAAGAAACACATATGATTGTAAGGAGAAAAAAAATAAAGGACAAAAGCACACTCTTAAAATAATTTTTAAAATTTGACAAGAAACATATGAGCACTCAAAATTAATCTCTCCTCACCTTTATTTAATCTGTACACACCTTTTTTTGCCCACTGGTCAAAGAAACATTGAATAAAACTGAAATTGTCTTGGATTCTATCTACTGCCCTAACTAGTTCCCTAAAAAACACATATGTTGTCATAACCCCCCAGAGGAGGGCCAGGAAGGACTGAGGGGTCACAGTGGGTGACCTTGTGGATAAAAATTGAGCTCCAGACCCAATGTGTTTGGTTGCAACCCCTCTACTTTATATAGACTTCAAAATCCTGTAGGATTTTGCCTGAATGGAAAATGTCAAATTCACAGTGCTTTGTGTGAAAGGAATCAAGCTGAATATCTGCAACAAAACCAAGAAAAAGGCCTGCCCTGAGTTTTAAATTTTTTTCTGGATCAAAGCCACCAGGTAGCAGATATACACAGAGATGCAAACTGTTCCTTTGACTTTACTCAGAGGTGTGGAAGGAGAGATCAGTGCTGTCTCCAGCACACATTGTCAGCCTGGCTTCAGCCAATTTTAAGGACTTTTCATCCAGTTAGTGATTTTTACATACATTATAATACAAATACAGCATCGAGCCATGTGTATATAATGACAATATCAATGAGCATCTGAAGATTGTAAAAATGGAGCTATTTCATCTGAAAGAAAAATAAGAAGACATAGTCTTCATATTAGTACTACCTAAAGTATGGTCCGTGGATCAGTGCCTGCCTGCAAATTGTATTTCCCTTCTGTAACAAAACAACCTTAGAAATTGAGTGACAACACATCAACAATCGTTTAACTGAATACTTTTTGTTTAATCTGTTAAATACAAAAGTAAAGTCTTTGGGCTAGCATTTTGTATTTTTAAAATTTTTCTAGTAATTGAATTATATTACATTTTATGCAACCTCTTGACAAAACGATTGGAAATTTAAAAAAATTATTGTCCTTCAGCATGGATAAGTCTGAAGAACATTGCTCTATTATACACAAGTTTAAGTTGTGAATATACATATGATTAAAGGAAAGCTTAAGTGACTTCGTAATAATTAACATTCATCAGTGTGAGCTTGTCCCAGTGCTTATTGTTTTACACAAATCATCTCATTGCCCTCCTTATAACAGACTGTGATGCTGAAGTTCAGTATCTGGATGACAGTGTGTAGGGCTGGAGGTTGGCAGAGCACATTTTTGATCCCAGCCTGTCTGAGCCTAAAGGCCTGAGCTACCTAAAGCCTAAAGTCACCAATTATTATTAATTATTCCTATTTTCTCTCCAGCGAGGTCCTAAGAGGAAATCAGAGAGAGGCATACAACTGAACAGCAACAAAGATAACCCCAACAGAGAGCTGAAAAGATTACTAAACCCACCTGGATGAATGATTTCAAAAAATGATCAGTCTCTGTTATTTTTTTAAGTCTTTCACTATTTTTACCTAAAGTCACATGAGTGCTAGTGTTAGTTTGGAATAAGATTTGACCTGGTGTGATGGTGTACTTGGTCTAGATTTGTTAGCCTTTGTATATACCAAAAATAGAAGAAAGAAACAAGAAGGATGGTTCAAGAAAAGAGTGTACAATTAAAGGATTTCAAGATTCAGGGAAAAAAACATAACCAAATCCCATGTTCTTGGCTTGCAGGGTCACTGTGCTATGGTGGCAGTAACTGTGGGAGGCAAGCCGAGGTGGGTACAGCCAAAATATTCCTGAACAGGAACAACAGCTAAAGAGAATACCAACTCTTTCCTATCCAACCAGAAAGAATCACACTAGAATATCTTGTTAAACAAAACAAAAACAGATTTGCTGCATTAAAATTAATTTAGTTCCTCTAGCAAGGATATATCCATTTTGTATCTTGCTGTGTCCTACCAAAACCTACTTTTCTTGATTTGTTTTCTTTTAACATGTGTTTTTAAATCTTTTTTTTCTTCAGTGAATTCTATTGTGAGTAATTGAACACAAAACGACACATATTTGAGTACTTAAAAATGAACATTTTGGGAAAAGGTCACAAATCTGCCACTTTTATTCTGTTAGATTCTATAATATGTGCAGTGGAACCTTGATACTTGGTTCTGGAAGGTGCAATAAGTACTCAAAATGGTAAGTACCAAATAAACTGCTTAGGTTAGAAAGGGTAGCAGATCACATGGCAATTCGACATCCAAGTTATAGCTTGTACATCAAGATGAAGAGCATCCTGTACTGAATTTTACAAGTTTCAAAGCAGTTGAGTACCAAGGTATGACTGTATTTGTATTTCTAAAGATTTTTCTTCTCTGGGGTCTCTGAATTACATTTTAGTACTATTCTTTCAACTCTCATGCTTCTCTCATTAGACCTATGTGGATCTATGTATAACTATGTACTTTTTCCACTTTTTTTCTCTCAACCCCATTTAAAATTACATCTTTTCCATACAACTTTATTGTATGAAGTATATATGTTTTGCGCTTTTCTTAAGAAGAACAAACACATCAAAACCACTTACATGAAAAAGTAAAAAATATACAAAACAAAACAAATGGAGTAAAGGTATCTGCTTTGAAAGTAAAAGCTCCCATAAAACAATGACGGAAGTATAAGTTGATTTCACAGTACTCCTAAAATACCATGTTAATAAAAAAATAATAACTTCTAATCTAGCTTTATGATTTTCAAAAAACATTCATATATATTTTATTTGAGTCAATAATAGTGATAAAATGCTTTAGTTTCTATGTCATAGACGACGAGTTATATCTTAGTGGGCACAGTGCATTAAACAATGGGCTGAGATGCTTTTATATGAACCATTTTGCACTTTACTACCTGTTTATTAACAATGACAGTCTGGAAAGGGGTTTAATGTCTTCCCGAGTGTCAAAGGAGTCATCTTACTGGACTAAGACAGAAGGAGAAGAATCACCAACTCTGAATGCGTGGATACCATACTGAGGGAGGCCACCCACTGCTGAAAGAAACCCTGAGGATTCTTTGATTTTGCTTTGTTAGCTAGGAACACCTTGGTTAGGATTCCCAGCTTCTCAATAATTCCAAAGGTTAACACGAAAGAACAAACCCCAAACACTGGTCAGAAAGCCGGGGGGAGTAAGAAGAGGGTCAATATCTTCCAGGCCAAAAAACAGCTACGAGGAGAATGTTAACTTCTAGGTTAAGTAACTCTGAAAGGAAGAAGCTGAAGGCATTTGAGTCCACTTAACTCTAAGTTAATACTGAATTATTTTTGCTATTGTATTATTAGACATTTTATTAGAATGAAGAAATTTTGTTGTCTTAATTTCAGGTTGTTGATTGTATGAGAATATAAAATGGGAAAAATCATAATTATTTAAAAATTTTAAAAAACTATCATTACAAGTTCTAAAAGTTTAGTCCTCACTATTAGATAATATATTGGAAAATCTGAGTACTTTGAATGCATACAAACAAGTTTTCATTCATTCTCTAATAATACCTAAAATTCATACATTCATTTATTCAGTAAATATTTAGTGAACTCCTAGCACTGCCAGTTACTGTTCTTGACTTTAGATAAAACAATGACCATAAATTGATACAGTTTATCCTTTCTTAGAGAACACAGGCTGGTAGCAGAGACAAATGTTTATACTAGTTGTCATATCGTTTCAAAATAAGATAAGTTGTTCCAAGAAAATGAATGATTTCTACCAGAATACACAAACAAATGCAGTCTAGCCTGGGTTGGTAACAAAAGCACTGAACTCTGAGATGGAATCTGGCACACTAGCATGCAGTGACTAGGGTAGGAGCAGGGTGAAGAACACTCCTGCAAAAGGTGCAAGGCTTTGAGACAGGGCAAGAAAACAGTGCAATTAGAATGTGGAGAAAGCAGGTGGGAAGAGCAGAGTCGGGACTTGGGTGGTAGAGCTGAGCCCAACAAAGTGGCCTTGGGAAAAGGTTTTGGTCTCTCCTCAAATCAGTGGAAAGATACTAAAAGTTTTTAGGTGGAAAAACATCACTATCAGGTACAAATTTGGAAAGACTGCTTGCCAGAACACGAAGAACAGAAGAAAGCTGGATTGAATGTAATAGCTGTGGTTTCTCTACTAGAGCACCAGATAAGTGAGAATATCGTGTGGGCAAAGCACTGGCAGTGGAGACAGGGAGCAATGTTGGCTTGGAGAAATATCTAGGGGGCAAATAGTCAGGACTGTGTGATGGTAGAGGCAGCTATGGGGAGCAGAGAGCAGAGTGCAGTGTGCAGAGTCCCTGCTTGTGAAATTGGATGACATTTGGGAGGTGTTTGCTGCTGCTTCTGAAAGGTCAAATATTGCTGCTGTGTGTTCTTGGGCCAAATAAAGCGTAAGCATGTAATATAAATTTACTTGGTGTTTTTTGTTCTGTTATGAAATATTATTTTGAAATCTATAGAATAATTTTCTACCTTGTTTATGTATAAATTTTTCCTTAAGTATTCTATTTGGCATTATTATTATTTTAAAATTCCAGATTACTTTTTAAAACTTACACATTCCTAAAATAAAGACACATCACAGTTGAGGAAATATTATTAGCTGCAAAAGAAATAAAGTTGAAATGAAAGAACTGGACTTTGGGAAAAATCATTCTTTTAAGAATGGTTTTTTATTATTTTATTTTTATAATTTTATTCAAAGAAAAAATCCTAATGATTATTTCATTAGTCAATCTCTAAAATATAATAGTATGATGGCTATTGTAGACTTTTAAGTTGAAGGTAGAAAAATTGGCAAAATCTTTTTGTTCAGAAACGTTACTATGGTAGGAAATTATTAGCTTACTCATAGCAAGCAGTATGCATGAACATAAACCTTACTACAAGAAGAAACAATTCTATTCCCAGTCAGTGAACCAGATATACACATAAGAATAACCTCAAAATTTCCAAAGGAAATTAAATGTTTGGTCTTTTAAAGGGTAATATATAAGATATGATTATTTTTTACTGATGTCAAGGACAAAAAGTTAAAGGTACACTTCCAAAATACTTGGTGGTTCAATTGCTGCTATTTAACCATCACTCACAAGTACATCTAACCCTTTAAAAAGGTGATTGTTGCTTTCACATTTTATTAGAGTAAAAAATTCTATCAGTGCACTCTACTGCCTCTCATTACTGTATACACTTTGATCCTATACTCGCCACTTAAAATTTCCAGATGGAATTGAGTAAGCTTTCAGCTCCATTTCTGTAGATTAATTCTTTCACTCCATCCATGTAACCAATTTGCTGTTGGAACTAATAGGCTGGCCAACTAATAGGCTGGCCCTCTGAGGAGGAAACTGGAGGTGTGTTTGCAAGTAGCAGCACACCTTGCTACTTCACCTCCATGACTGGTCCTTGGGAAAGAGTGGTCCCCGGGGGGCTACACTTGGAAAGATAATATCATCATGCAGAGAAAGATAACTACATCCATCAAGGAGGTATGGAGCAGGTAGAACTGAAGATCAATAAATATATGAATGTTGTTTCACTGAAGTCATCAGGAGAGGAGGGAAAAGAAAGTTACAGAGGAAAATTCAACGATCACTGAGTCCAACTGACCCCCGGGAGAATGCAGGCTTCGTGGATATAACACCCTGTTCATTTCCTGGTCAGTTCTTTTAATGAAGATATTTTGGAAATTTTATGAAAAATACATAATGTCTAGAAAAAAAGGATTAACAATTTAGAAAAGAAGACTTGGGTTTTCTTCCCACCCTGGCATCTTACTACAGTGATTTTGGAAAAGTCATTTTCATTCCAAAACTTAATACTTATGCCCGCAGAGTTTTGAATTAATGAGTGTCTTTGTTTGTGCTGGTTGTGATCAGCTCATGTCCTGTACCACTTCCAAACGATTACCTTTTGCGGTCATTTTGACTCTGAGGAAGATTCAGAAGTTGCATGGTGCAAACCTGGTGAACAAGGTAGATGAGGACACACTACAAGCCTGCTTTTCTATTGGATGGCATTTGATCACACCTTGTAAAGATACTCATGAAAAGGGACTTCAAGAACTGCTTCAGAAAGAGATGGGATAAGTTTGTTGAGTATCTGAAGGGGAGAGTAAATGGCAATGTAGAATAACTTTTTATTTAAATATTTACTATATATTTTAATCACAACTCATCATTTTCATTAGGGTTCACTCTGGATGTTGTACATGCTGCAGTTTTTCTCAGTTGTATGACATGTATCCACTATCATAGCCCTTTACAAAATTTCACTGCCCAAATATCCACTGTGCCTCACCTACCCTTCTAACCCACAGGCCAACACTGATCTTCCTACTGCCTCCATAGTTCTGCATTTTCCAGGATGCCATATAGTAGGATTAGTAGGATCACCCCATCTCCACTTCAGCCTGGACTTTTCTCTAAATGTGTGTGTGTGTGTGTGTATATGTGTGTGTATATATATATATATATATATATATATATGTGTGTGTGTGTAAGTTTGCTCCATACATTTTCATGGCTTGATGGCTCATTAGTCAGCATCGTTTTAGTTGTATGTAGTTTGTAGGAACTTATAAAGGAAGACAGATTGGATTAGCTCTTGAAGAATAAAGCATATGGAGAGAACAACAGAGTGTATTGTAGGTTTGCTTTACAGTGAGAACTCAAGTATGGGCTGGAACTCTGAGAATGTATTCGGGGTACGGTGACAAACAGCTTGTGTGGGCAGAGTATTCACAAGATTGTCAGTGGAGATACAAGTGGAAAAGGAGTAAGGCCTGGACCGCTTCATTGATAGTGTCCTACAGAGAAAGTGCCACAAAGAAAGAGCAACTTAATTGGGTGGGAATGTGCAGGATACACAAGGAAGAAAATAAGGTCAAGTTATAGTGCATGCTATTGCAATGTTACAGAAATAAATGTCTTTTAAATGTCCTGCAATTAAAAATGTTTATCACTTCTCACTGGCCTCCTCTGAGCCCAGCTCTCTATGTGAGCACTTGGTGTTCTCTGTCTGAAAACTGTCTTTAGAATCTTAAACAGACTATTCAAATGTGAGTGACATTCCTTATCTGGAACACTGAGAAGTGACTGTGCGAGTTCTTAATTTTCTGTATGCAGGTACTAAGTCACTGCTATTCTCTGCTGGAGCCGAGTTATGACGAGTTATTTCGCTGAAATGGAAACATCTAGAGCAGTGATACTAAGGCACACAGAGACAGAAACCAATGCCTCAAGTCACCAGGCAACATTGTCCCTGGTCACCTGCCTTGACAGGCCATCTTTATTTTTAGAAGTTATTCAAACTCCAGTTCAGTGGTACTTACCCCAGAAAAATGCTAGTACTCATAGACCGGTGTATATAATTTAAATATGCTCACAGACAGCCAGAGAGTCTAGCTAAGGAGTTCTAAGTCAGTACATGGGGCAAATGATTTTTCCTTCTCCTGCTTATTTTAAAGAAGAAGAAAATTTTACAGTGTTCCCGGAAGAGATTTTTTTTTTGGATGCAAAGTACAAAGTAGGCAGGAGAACAAAGGAGATACTTACTATCTATATAATGAGTGCTCTACTAAAATGAATCATTTTAATTTTAAGTAAACAGTTGTTTCCCAATGGGTGGTGGATTGTCCTCCTAAGATATGACACTGACAGGTAAACCTCTTAAAATTACAACAATTTTCTTCCTAACCATAATTCTGTTGTATTTTGAAAACTTCTTTGTATCATTTTTGAAAACTGGCAATAATTGCATCAAGAAACAGAATTATACGGCCTGTCACTTTCAGAAAGAAATATTTCAGGAGATGGAAAATATACTTCTGGGTACACTGTCTAAATTGTGACTCCAGGTTTGTATTGGTAACTAATTCTTTACAATGCATAAAGGATTTTGTGGTAGCAAAATGGGCTTTGCCAACACTTCTGACACTGAAGTTCTTGGCTATTAGACAATGAAATAGGAAATTTATGAATACTTGCAGAAGCAAGAAAGCCAGAAAAAGCCCACAAAAGAGGTGATTTGATTAGTGAGCTGAGTTAATGGAACGCGGCAGAAGGTGGGGAGGGTTTCTTTCATCCAGGCACTTTTATTCACTTAGCAAACATTTATAGGTTCCAACTAGTGAAAAGCTCTGCCTGAGATTCAGGAGTGACAAGATATAATTTCTTTTCTTCAAGGAAGTTATGTTTTGCCAGAAAATTTACACATAGAGACTTTCAGAAAATATTAGATAAGGTGAATTTGAACATTAAAAGTTTTTCAGACCGATCCACTTAATTACTTTGGTAAGTTTTAAAATGACAATTCTTTCCTTCCCAAGCTCAGGGGACGCGTAAGAGAGCGGGTAAAGTAATAGCCTGACATCAGGTCTGTGGGAAGAAAAGGGACTAAGACATGTTATATCAATAATCTCCAAAGAAACAAAAATGAAAACTGCTATGATATTCATATCACACCCATGCAATTGGTATTAGTAAAAATAAAAAAAGAAAGCAACAACAATAGCAGCAGCAGTAACAACAACAACAACAAAAAGCCTTCTGGGAGGCTGAAGCAAAAGGGTCTCAAGTTTGAGCTTAGCTGGGCAGCTTAGCAACTAACAAGAACTTGTCTCAAAATACAAAGGGCTGGGCTGTAGTTCAGTGTGAAGGCCCTGGGTTCAATCCCCAGCATGGCAAAAAAAAAAAAAAAAAAAAAAAAAAAAAAAAAGAACTAAAAAGAATAGAGAATAACAAGTGCTGACAAGTAAAGGATGCAGTCAAATTTGAATCCATGTGCACCGTTTGAGGGATGGTAAAATGGGATAGCTGCTATGGAAAACAGTATGGAGGCCCTTAAAAACTTTGAAATGCAGAGATTTCATTTATGGGCATATATCCAACAGTATTGAAAGCAGGAGCTTGAAGAGGTATTGGTACACTCACGATTAACACCGACAAGATTCAGGATAGCCAAGAAGTGAAAACCAAGTGGCTGTCAGTGGATAAATGAATAAACAAAATGTGGTGTATGCACACAATGGAATATTCAGTTTAAAACACGGGGATTCTGACACATGCTGCAACATAAGTGAAACTTGGGGACATTGTGATAAATGAAATAATCCCATCACAGACAGACAAATGCTACATGAATCCAATTACATGTGGTCCCTGAGGTAGTCAAATTCATAGAAACAAAGAAGACTTGTGGTTGTTACAGGCCCAGGGGTAGTATTTTAACTTTTAACTTTATTACACTGTACACTTAAAAATGGTTCAGAAGGTAAATTCATGTTATGGTTTTTACAACAAGTAAAAGTTTTAAAAGAGATTTAAAAACTTTTATGGCACCTCATTGTGCCATATCCTATGGGTTCTTTACATATGTGTCAGGGTTAAGGGGCATATTTAACTTGCTGCCTGTGTAAATACATATAACAAGGACTTCCAATTTACCAAATGTATTATCTGAGAACTTTTCTTACTTTCTGAAGCAGAGTTTTACTTCCCATGCTTCACCCTGACATTTGAAAATATAGTCCAACTAAGCTTCCTATCATGTTAAAACATAAAACAAAACACAACTTACAAACAGTTGTGAAAAGATCAGATATGAATACTGAAGCCAGGGTCTGCTGTGGATTCAATGCTTGTGTTTGTCCAAAATTCATATGTTGAAACCTAATCCTCAAAGTGATGCTATTTGAGGTACAGCTTTTGGCAAAAGATTAAGCCAGGAAGATGAAATCCTCCTGAATGAGATTAATGGCCCCCAAAGAGGCTAAAAAGACCAGAATTATTCAGGGTCACCACAAGAACTCCTGGGAGGGAAGTCAGCATCACTGAGTAGGAAATGGGGGCCATCTTGGAATTGGCAAGGACTGGAGATGAGAAATCTGAGTGGAGGGCTCCATGAAGGAGATAGAAGAGCACTGGACAAATTTGAGTCAGAGAAGCTAGTGAGAAATAGACCAAATTGGGTCTCAGTAACCAGTTTCATCTTACAAAGAGACACTGGAGGGAGAAGTTGGCAAGACAGTCAATCAATTCTATTTGGAAGTAAGTTGAATTCTACCATTGGGTACCACAGTTTCAATTAACGAGTCAAAGACCATGTTTGTGATGAAATTTCTTATAACTTTAACATTTCCATCTGGCAATAACTCTAACCTAAGCCAGTGATTTTATATGAGAGAGATAATGAATATCCAGGGATGTAACAGATAAGACCCCAAGAGGGAGGGTGTTTGTATGGTAGGATTGAAGTACATGGATCAGCAGGTCATCATTGGGCATACAAGGTGAACATTTCGCATATGAAATTAACTTTTGAGTAGCTTATAGAGAATTGAACTTATAAGGAACAATAAAGGGGTCTTTTTCTATTTCTTTAATGATCAACAATTTCTTCTTCTATTTGACAAATATTTGTGCCTTGTTTGGGTAACTCATTTCCTGGTTTCTGGGGGGTGGAAAATATCTATTAAAAATCTATTATCAACCCTGGCCTCTCAGACTTCCACATTTATGTTAAACATGGTAAAGGATACCAGTGTTTCATCAGAACTGTACAGCACAATACAGTCCTTCCCATGTCAAGAGGGAAGCATGGAGTCCAGAGGAGAAAATGGCTATTTCTGCCTAGGAAAGAGTAGAAGGTTTGTAAATATGATGCTGTGTGGCTCTGCCTTGAATAGTGAATAGGAGTTCATCAAGGGAAGAGAAAAGAGAACGGCATTCCATTTGGAATAAAGAAAGGTGTGTTTTGAAAAAAATCACAGGAAACGCTCAGAGATGGGAGTCTTGGACAGGTAGAGTGGAAGCTGGGGTCATGTGGTCAACTCATGATGGAAGACAGAAGCCCATGGTGGCCAAACTAGGAGCTGGTGACTTTCTAAAAGCTAAAAGGAACCCCAGAAAGTTTTAAGCAAAGAGAGGACATGATGAGATTTACATTTTGAAAGATAACTGATCATATGGCCCAGCTATTTTGCTCCCACATAGTTCTCAAAATGAGTTAATTTATATCCACACAGTAACCTCCACATGACTGTTTATAATGATTTGGTTCATTATTGCCACCTCCTGGAAAACCCAAGATGACCTGTACTGGGTGAATGAATGCATCAACAACAACAACAACAACAAGACATTCAGACAATAAAATATTATTCAGTCAGAAATTATGAAGACATGAAAAAATGGAAACTTCAAAATTACTAAATGAAATAAGCCTGAGTAGGCCGATTCTTACTATATGATGTGTTTGGAAAACTGTGAAGACAGTGAAACCATCAGTGACTCAGGGTGCTGGGTGGGGGTAGAGGTGGAGGATAAATAGGTGGAGCACATGGGCTTTTTAGGGCTGTCATAAATACTGTAATTGTGAACACATGTAATTATGCATTTGTCCCAACCTACAGAATGTTCAACATCAAGAGGAAGCTCTAGTGTAGAATATGGACTTTAGTTAAAAGCGTCAATATTAGGCAATCAGTATTGTCTGATACATAAACTGTAACATTTGTCCTGCATTAATGTAAGGTGTTAATAATTGGGCAAATTAATAGGGTGGGTGGGGGTGGGGTAGTGACAAAGTAGTGAAGGGTAATATTTTACTTTCTGCTCAAATTTTCTATAAAATTAAAACCAGTTTTTTAAAAAAGTATACTCTGTTAATTTTTTAAAAGGATGATTCAGAGTGGAGGAGGATTTTGGTCTGGAGGGAAGGATGTTTCGGGCCCTATGCTCTCCCTGTTAGTATCTTATTAAATTCCATAGTAGAAATTCTACGCAGTTCTACATCAAGAAAGAAGACAAGGAGTTATGGGGAGAGGAGAAGGTAAAGTAGAAAGAATTATCATACATTATGTTCATGTACCAACTCTCTAAAATGAATGTAATCATTATGTACTGCAAACATATTCTAATAAAATAAAATATTAAATAATATATATGCTGAATGTTAAAGTAAAAACTGTTATATTAAAGGCTTCCTGCCAATAATCCCCCTCAAAATCCTCCCCCTCACTATGAACACACTTATCCCATGGTTCTTACCACTCTCTGAAGCAGTTCTGGAAGTCCTCTTTCATGAGTGTCTTTATGAGGTGTGATCAAAAACATGGTGAATGCTGCTGCCACCCAGTGGAAAGGTGGCTCATAAAATTACCATGTGTGTCCTGATCCACCTTATTCACATGAGCTGGCACCGTGAGACTTTTGACTCTTCCCTAAAGTCCAAATGATCATGAAAAGTAAACATTTTGAATCAATTCATGACATCAAAGCACCCACAACAGCACAAACAAGACAATCATGAAAGAAGACTTCCATAACTGCTTCAGAGAGTGGTAAGAGTGATGAGATCCCAATGGGTCTTTTACTGTAAATTTTTTAAAAATTTAACCATTCTTTTATTCATTAAGTTTATTGGTCCTTTTTAGGTATGCATTATGATCACGTTCATCACTGGGAATTTGTACCTGTGCCTGATATATCTTGGTTCTTATTTTTCCCCATTCCCCTTCCTTCCTTTCAACCTCTCCACCTCTCGCTATTTACAAAAGCTTTGCTTCCATTTTTCCCTCTTTTCTCATTTTTTCTTTCCCTTCCTTCCTTTCCCCATCCCCCTGCCTAATTCCCCTTTCCCTTTGAACTTTTTCTTCCTATTTCACAATATCTATCATACATTTTGGTCCTCATTTACACTTTCTTGATAGCAACTCATATACACTAACAATTCACAAGAACAATAGTTCAAAGTCAAGATTGTTGAAGCAAAAGAGAAACTTCTGGATCAGGGATGAGCAAACGATAGGCCTCAGGCCAAATGCAACCCGTCACCTATTTATGTAAATAATGTTTCATTGGAACATAGCCAAGCACATTCATTTGTTCATTGCCTAGGACTGCTTTCACTACCACTGCGCTTGAATAGTAGCAACTGTGACCATGGAAACCATAAACCTAACCCATTAAACTGACCGGACCGGCAGCACAACAATTTGCTGACTCAGTCCCTATTTTAGATTCCTTACTGGGCTAATTAAGTGTAACACTTGTGGGATTCCCTCATTTAAAAGCAAAACATATTGCAATATGAAAATCTCTCTGGGAAAAAATAAATAAACAGAGCAACTCTATCCATGGCCAAATTTCTCTGAGAATATCTGAGAACTGGAAATCTGATTCTGGAAATATTTTTTTTCTAATTTGATGTGGAGCAGTAACAATATTTATATTGATTCATTAAAATAATCCAATTAGAAAGTAGATTGAGCCCCATTGTTCATGATATGTTCTATTTCTCTTTTAATTATACACTTGGTGTACTTTAAGTCCTATTCTTAAATCTGTAGAGGCATATTTCTACTGAAATCTGTAATTAAAGAAGTATCAACTATTATAGAGGAAAATAGAAATCTGAAGCATTTGTGCTTACTTAACTAGAAATAATATTCAAAATCAGATTTATATGCTATTTATCCTCTCAGTGGTTTTAGGTACTGAGAAAGTAAAAATGAAATAAAATTTGATGTCAGTAAATGTTTAAAATATTCAGTACAAATCTGAATCAGCTGCATAAAATACAAAAGAGCAGTAACTTATATACATAAAATATCAAATGAGCCTTATTGTTTTGAGTAATAGCATGAATATGATCATTTGTATGAATAAAAGTACTTGGGGAAGTCAGTGTTACATATGTGCAAATATATATCTACATGTATAAACAGGTATTTATGCACATATGTAGAGAATTATGAATATGCAAATGTACAAATGTATACGTCAGAGTGCTTTCAGATATGAAGAATAGAGTCTCCAAACTGTATTGCCTAAAAAGCAGAAACTGAACTTCTTCCTCATGTAAAGCCTCTAGAGATTAATACTCCCTATGTTGTATCAGTGCTTCTGATTTCATTGGGAACATGTTCACTCTTTCTTCCTCTCTACCATTTCCAGCATGTAGGTAATTTTGCATTCATTTATTGTTGCTTTGACCATCATGCTTTCATACAGTAGCATCGCTAGTTGGACAGAAAAGTGGCCAAAAGAAAAGAGGTGCCTCTTTTTTTGAGGGAGGATATAAAATCTCAGAAGCTCCCTAATGGAACATATCATTTACTTTCATTCTTTATTGTTGAATATTTAATTTTAAAAATTACTTGCTAGTGGTTTAAAGGCTTATGATTCTTTTAGTCTTCTGTGCAATTTGATCACATACATCACACTACCTGGATCTTATTCTTAATATTGTTCATATGTAAGATACAAACAGGAAGAATTCAAATTATTTATTTGTTTTCTCTAAAAGGAGGGTTGACAGAGAGGGTAAGAGGTGGGAACTGAAATGTGTTATGTACATGTATCGATTCCCCACAGTGAATGTAATCATGAACTGTAAACATGTACTAATAAGTCAAAAAAATTTAAGAAATTACATACCAAGGTACCAATCCTATGTATTTACATGTGTAAATCTAACAAAATATGCACAAAATCTATCTATAATGAAATTTATAAGACTCTGAATGAGATTAATCAAAGATCTAAAGAGAGATTCTGCTTCATACTAATGGATAAAAATAAAAGAATTCTACTATGTAGTTGTGATAGTTGATTGATTGTGTCAATTTAAGTAAGAGAAGCTCAATTAAATTGGCTCAGCAATTCCAAACCCTAAGGCCCACCCTAGGGGGCTTGTCGCCTGGATGGTATGAAGGAGAAATGAAGAAGGATGGATCTGTTTCTATTTCTTCAGAGTAGCTCCAGTCTTCACCTTCACCTTCGAGAGTAGGTCCTTCAGCCTCCACTGCAGACCCACTGGGCCCCTGATACAGACTCTCCTGGGACGCTGCAGTGAGCTCCAGACGTTCAACTGAATCCTTCAGTCTCCAGTGTGCAGACAGAGCTGCACTCTTCCTCATGCAACTCTGTGGGTGGCTACTGTAATCCAATCTTGTAAACTCTTATGTATTTGTGTATCTTGTATTATATCTGTTTCTCTGGTAAACACTAACTGATACAGTAGTTAAGTCAGATCTAGTCACAAAACTTGTTACAAGTGTTGTTCCTTAACAGAAATGAAACATACTTTCATGGTTATGAAAGTACTAAGTAGTTATGAACTAAGTAGTTATGTACTTTTGTAGTTATGTACTTAGTAGTTTTGTACTTTAGTAGTTACATACTATTGTACTAACTAGCTATGAAATCGCTAACTAGGCAGATCCTGGTGGTGGTGTCTGTACAGCAAGTGTTACATAAATGAGAAATTGATACAGCAGCATTCATGCAATACAGAAACACTGTTCCCCTTTTTAAACAGTCCCTTGATACCCCATTTCCAATAAATAATTTAGTTTAAACATTAAAAGCACATTGGTATTAAATGGATTTCCCAGTAATCAGTGGAATGTAATGCTATTATGTAATACATGGAAGTCATCAGGATGGTAGATATTAATATCCCAGGAGTTTAAAGACAACACACGCACAAAATGAAGCAAGGTCACTTGGATCATCCAGGTTAGGAACTGTTCAACCTTTTCACCATAAAGTACTAGGAAAACAGTTTGGAGTTTGTGGACCATGTGTCTCAGATGCTGTCTCAGATGGCATTTAAATGAGCGAGTGTGTTTGTGCTCCGATACAATCTTATTCATGGTCACTGACATTTGAATTTTATACATTTTGACATGCCACAAAGTATTCTTCTTCTTCTTTCAATTTTCCATTTAAAATTTGAAGATTAGTCTTATCTTGTAGGCTGTATGAAAGCAGGTAGTGAGTCATATTGACTGGCCTCCCCTGCGTATTTCATATCAGAAGAGTCTAATTTGTCAGCCTTTTGAGTTTGGAGTGTGTCTACACATACACAAAAATTTCCAGTTTGGAGGGAAAGCTTGACTATTCCCACTCCAGTCTTTACGTCCCACAATTATCAAGAAAGTACTCAAGACAGACACATTAGTATCACTATCAGTCTAGCATACACAGCTGGCAGATTCATCCCTTGAAGGTTTTGCAGGTGATAAATAGATATTTCAAAGTCAAATCTATGTTATACATTGGAATTCTTTTTTATTATTTGCTTTTATTTCCTAATCTCCTGTCTCAAAGGGCTCAAAGGTATCCTGAAAAGAAGAATGTGAGCCCTGTCCCAGGATACCATTGTGGAGACACAAAAGGCAGTTGGCAAGATGGGACGTGGAACAGAGATGCTTAACGATATTTTGTATCAGAAAACATTTTAAAGTTGAAAACATTTCAAATGAATAGTGGACTTGAGCTAAATCAAATGTATGTGACCAAAAGAAACATCAGGGAGGCTCCTTCTACCATGTTCAGCTTGGACGTCATAGTTGACAATTATTTCACTGATTTGCTTGTGCTGAGACAGGGCAAACTATGAAGGCTTCTACTGCATTCAAAGTAAAAGTCAAAACCTTTAGAGTAGCCACCAGGCTCCATGTGACCTGGTTCTCTGCTTATTTAATATTGCAACCCACTTATCATTTCCCTGGCACACCCCAAACTTTTACCCTGGTCTCCTTACTCTCTACTCCCAGATTAAATGTAATAATAAGAATATTATTGTTACTACTACTATTATTATTAGGTGCTGGAGATTGAATTTAGCACCTTAATACTGAGATATATTCCCAGCCCTTTTAAAAAAATCTTTCATTTTGAGACAGGGTCTGCTGAGTCGCTAAGGCTCCCGGGCTGGGCTCAAATTAGTTATTCTTCTGGCCCAGCCTCCCAGAGTGCTGGGGTTACAAATGTGGGCCACCATGCTTGGCTATAGCTTTTGCTTATTTTCTACTGGCATGAAATTATTGTGAGAGATGGCATCTTTGTGTTAAGTCCTACATATTCCAAGTGTATAGAAGGGTCCCTGGCTCATAACACAATGAGAGCTTAATGAGCATCCTTCCAAATGCCAGGCAGGGAGCACAGCAGGTAGCCCTTGTTTGGACACAGTAGGTAACAGACTCTGGTGACCATACATGCCCATGTTTCTGCAATAGCTTAGATTCTCTGTCTTTTGGACTAGCAAGATTGTGTGTACTCTTAAAAATGTGTAAATTGAAGATAAATGCCATGCCCATCCTGGTACAGAGATAGGTTAGGAGCCTCCTAGGCTGTTTGTTTGCTTTCCAGAGCAGAAATGCCTCAGAGACTGGGGGTTCCCTAAGCTGCCGGGGGTCCCAGAGGCTGGTGTAGGTGCTCAAGGCTCAGCCTTTCAGGCAGATGGCTGAGGAAAGATGTTCACCTCATGGCAGCCAGAAAGCAGAGCTAGAAGGGAGGAGCCAGTGAGGAAGACATATGCTTCCAGGTCACACCCCCAGGACCTGTGCTTTCAACTAGACCCAGACTGGCTCCCAGCAGCACACCCAGCTCTGAATTCACCCTTGGATTAATCCATCCATGAGTACAGCACTCTCATCATCTGGTCACCTTCCAAAGGCCCAACCTCTGAACACATAAGGCCTGGAGAACATGGTAGGTCATGGTAGGTCTGAATCCTAACATTCACTTTCTCTGAGGCCCTCTGTTTTTCCATATTTCTAATGTTTTTAAGCCACTTAATGAAAGTGTGTCTTTTATACTAATGACAAAAATAAGGGGATGTAGCTAAGTGGCAGAGTGCTTGCATGAGGCCCTGTGATCAATGTGAAGCACTGCAAAAATGAACAAATAAACAATCTTTTTAACAATAGCATGACCATGTCAGTGATTTCCATTCAGTAGAAAAAATAGGAAATCTAAAATATTACTAATCATAATGAAAAGAAAAACAATATTTCTTAAACTTCAAGAAACCCTATTATTCAATTCTCATTTACCCATAAACAGGAATTAAATGCAAGGTAGGCTATACTTCCCCCCAAAAAGGGAAGCTAAATGAAATAGTATCTTCCTGCCCAAATAGGATGTTCATATGCCACATTAGCACTGTTGGCAAAGAATGGGAAGAAATAAATAGCTGAGCATGCACACATTAACCTACGCAAATAAATACTATACAAACACCACTACTTAAAATACAGAAATCATAATGGTGTGTAGGAAAATAATTGGTTAGGTTAAAATTATTTTTGAGTTTGTTTTAAAAGCATACAGAGAAGACATTCTAATATTATGTAAAACAGCTAAGGTTACCTACATTTTTCACAAAGATGAGTAAGATAAGAATAAAATGAGACTTGACAATTCTTACAACACTGCCCACCCTCTTGACCCTTGTGTACTCTTTCTGCCTGTTAATTGCCTCCAAAACTCTATCTTTAAAATGAAGAGTCAAAACAGTTGGCTAATAATAAACAAAGGAAGCCTAACTTTCAAGGAATTCTGTGATTCTGGGGCAATTTGATGAGAATCTGGACAGAGAATTGAAGACCCTGCCTGAGTGGCTCTCTCTATGCGTAGGAGCTATCACACCTTAGAAGATAACACATTACTAATATACTTACATTATCCTAATGGAGGAAAAGAATGGGTGGCTTCTTTCTTTCTTTCTTTCTTTCTATTATTTTTTTATTCTTATTTTTATTTTTTTATGGGTGGCTTTTAAAGGAAGTAATTAAATTTCATATTCCTTTTCTCACTTTAACTTGCAGAGTTTAGTCCCATATCATCCTTAGAGTGGGATAATAGAGTATAAACTTATACCTAACTGACAAATAATATTCAAGAGTGTCTTCTATAGTTTTAAAATAGAAGCTTCATATAATTAGTAGAAAAAGACCTAATCTCAAACACAGAAGTAACTGCTTTCAGCTAAATAATGCATGAATCACATACAATTGTGAAAGTTATTAGTGAAGTAGTTCTCATCAATTCTATCTAGAGTTGCACACAGGGAGTGTTTTAATGTGAAACAAGAGGCTTGTTTTGGGGAAGACCATTTTCAATTCAGGCTATGATCTGTTCCTTTGAGAATGCAATAATGACAAACCACCCTTCCTTCAAAAACAAACTTACCTCTTTCCAAAGGCAATCTCTCCTCATGAACTTAGATGCAAATTGAAAACTAATTTAGAGAAAGTTCATACAGAACAAAACCTTTCTTATGCTTTCATAGTATGCATTTTATAGCAAGGTATTTTGCTTGTATATAGAGGAGGATAAAAATGAAAATAATTTGTACCTGGGAACCCCACTTTAATTACTGTAGTCTTGCCTCATGTGTACTTAATTGTTTTTTTGTTGATTGGAATGTATTCTGTGTTCTAGAAATACTCTTTAAAATAGAAAAAAGCAAATATCAGTACAATGTATATATGCTTCAGACAGTTGGCATTAGACAAAACTAAATTTTTCCTTTCTGTTAGAAATTAGTGTAAATCACTTACACCAGTTTAGTATATACGGTGCCCAGAATATTTAAATATTCTTTATATTTATAGCGTTAAAAGAAGGTCAAGTTAATTTTAAATGGCACAAAGAGATATTTATTGAGATAGCTTTTAAAATAACATTGAATCCTGATGACTAATTGGGAGACTTTAGTGGCATTGTTATTATGACATTCACCAATGTATTCCTTCTTAAATCTAAGCTATGAGACAGAAATGAAATCTGATTTTCAATATTAATTTGTTAGGATTTGATCTAAACTGGCCTCTCAGATCACAATCTGAATCTCTTGGTTAGACTCTTGCTTTGGTATCTAGAGAATGTGCTTGTCCTATTTTAAAATCACCAAGCAGAACTTAAAAGTCCTACAGGCTCTTGTTCTCTGGCTTGTTTTTATAGATCACAGGTAGGATTTCCTCCTCTTTTAAGTGGTTTTGAGTTCCCTAGGTATGATATATTTGTGAATTCGAGTTGAAACAAATAAAGATTTTTAAAAGCGAGACCTATTTCATTAATAAAGAATTTTACCCCCAAATACAAACTGGGACCATGTCCCAGCTTGGCTTTTAGTGTCCTTGTGGGACAACTAGGTGATTCACAGGCGGGGGTTTCCTCTCACCATGGACACAAGCCACACAATCCAGTGTTGAGATGGCTGGAGAGGTCATCTGCACCCTGATTTAGATAGCGGTCACCCTCCAGAGGTGCATATTTCAATGTCAACCCTTGCTTTCTTAGAGAAGAAATGTCACTCACCTTGGCTTGGAGTTGCAAAAAGATTGATTTTGGAAACCAAATGTCAGTACAGCATTGGAGGATTTTTATCTGGGTGTCAAAGATGAAGAGGTACAGGATATTGTACTTGACCTCATGAAACTGGGATTAAGAAATCTGAAGACTCACTAAACTTACTAATTAATGTCAAGTTGAAATGACCTATGAATAAATCTTAAAATTACTTTAATAGATAGTAGAAAAGGAGATGGCTTGATCCTTATTTAAAAACATAGGAACACAAAGAAATTATTCTTTTGCTTGTTGAGAATCATGATTTTACAACATGTGGGTCCCTCTAAACCTTCATATGGAACTTTAACATAGTTGCTTATGATAGGCAACCTACAGAGTCACTTGAAATTAAGCAATTGGAAAATTAGAGGAGCCCTTAAAATTAAATGTGGGCTCAATGATACATTTAATATTTATTGAACAGTTCCTTTGGGCAAAATACTTTTTTGTGTAATGTCTTAGTTAGGTAATAACAATGGAAAAGAACAGGAAGGATAACTATGAAGTATAAAGTGATTATTTCTTTTATAGTACAGGTAAGGAAGGAAACGGAAGCTTAGAGCAGCAGTTCTTAAACTTTTGCATATGTCAGAATCACCTAAAAATCTAGCTCAAGCTTATGTCTGGGGATGGAGCAGGTGAAGGCTTGCATTTCTAACCAATTCCCAGGTGGTGCTGATGGAAGTTGCCTGGGGAAACCACACTTTGAAAATGATCACACCAAGTTCGAATGCATAAATATGACTCTCCCAGAGGAAATTCTTTCAGCATGGATAGGATAAGAGCATGGTAGAAGCTGACTTTTCTGCTCTTGTGGAACATGACAGAATAACTACATAGACATATGATGAATAAGTATGATAAAGACATAGTGATCCTAAAGACACAATAACTGAATAGTTGCAGGGGATTTTTACCTAGGAATTTAAAGCTAACACTTTCTTTCTGTTCTGGATCTAAGTTTCTAGTTCTCCATGTGCTTGACAGTAGTCAGAGCAGTTGGTGAGAGGACGTGGTGCTCCAAAGAACATATGTAGTGGCCCTGTGATCAGTGGTTCCCAGAATTCACATCCATTACCGAGGGCCCATGGATATTGGGTTGGGGGATGAAGTGTCCACTTTACTAATCACACTTGATTCTGAAGCAGGTGGCAATGTAATCTGCCCTGACTTAAAGGTTCAAAATGTTGAGTTGCTTTAGGTTTGAGTAATGTAGCAGCAAGGAAACATTACGAAAAGGACTTTTCTATTAGGCATCCAGCTTCTGGTCAAATGTTGGTTCGGAGCATGAGAGAGCAAAACAAGAGATATGAAAAAACAAAGCTACATTAGGGCCTTGTCATCCCAGCCACTTTTGACTTGGGGAGAGTCTCAAGCCAGGTGAAAGGCAGGACTTCACCCTCAACCTCTCTGTCTCCTTCTACCTGACTCCAACAGCTAGGGAACTACAGATGATCTGATGTGGTAAGTGAGCTGCTTCTACCTGGGAGTCTGAACCCTCAGGGCATGAGCATACCCTGGATAGCAGCGAGTGCAGTGCAGGGTCCTAAGGCAGGAGGGGTAGCAAGTAGGCAGCAGCAATGTAGCCAGGGTTCCCTCACATGCAGACTGCACCTGGACGCGCTGGGCTTTTCCGTCTCTGGGATAGTTTAGCTGCCCAGCATCTGTATAGCTTTCCCAAATGCCCATTCTCACAGCCACATATTCCTCCAATTCTTCACCTCCAGTCCTTAGGTTGGAGAGACAGTTTACATCATTCAAAGAATAATTATTTTGTCTATTATAAACATATGTTAATATATTATGCAATTTCTACTGGTGTTACTGGTGGGAGAATAGTTCAATCTTTGTGATCTCGGCTTGTTCAGCTGTAAAATGAAGAGGGAGGCAGCAAGGATCTCTAAGGAATTTACGTCTCCATGCCCCAGATTGCTTCCGTTTAGCCTGATAATTGCTCTTGGGTGGGAGCTATAGCTGTGGAGGAAAGACGATTGGGTTTATTAGCTAGCCCATTTCTGCAGAGCTAGAAATGGAATTTAGATAAATGAAAGGATCGGTCTGGAAGTCTCAGAGACTGTCTCCATCTCTTTTTATAAGCTCAACTTAGTGGCAGCTAAATAACCTAATAAACTCCTAAGAGGAAAAAGGATTTCCCAGCTGACAGAAAAATCTCATGTTTCTTCATCTAATACCAGCTCCTAAGCCTATAAAAAATTGGGTGTCTCCATTTTTTTTGCACAGAATACAATACTAGCAACTAAAGAGAATTTTTCTTTTTTTTGACAGTGTAGGGTAACAAAGTGTCCTTCCAGGGAGCTATTTTCGACAGAAACAAACCTGAGTGAAATATGAACCAGTACCTGAGAAGAAAAGGCAAGACCATTCCTATTAAATTCTTTGGAAACCCTTCAGTTCCTGGAGTCTGGGAAATAAATATATCCATTTGGGCCTTGCTCTATGTTCACTGCTTCTTGTCTAGCTTCTACTTTCTACTAAAAAGACTTTTGTCTAAGGCCTGCACTTATTTGGTGACTTAATTTTCACCCTATGGATACCTTTTGTCAATGCTGCCTATTCACATGATAATTTTCAGCATCACAAAGACTGTCACAGGCAGAGCTGAAGTGGCAACAAAATTGATGAAAAGTCAGCACACAGTACACTTTTAAAGTGGCTTGCCAGTTGTTTCAGGTGCTCAAAGCAAGGTTCATGCTGTTCCCTTGATCAAAAGCCAGCAGGGCCCCCAGCACTTAAATTTCCTTGGCAGCGAGGTACTGAAATCCCCTTGAGGAACAACCTCACCCATCCAGTTATTCATGTAAATGCTAACAAGGTCTTATTGAGCATCTATTGCATGTTAAGTGCCTGGGATTATTATTTTTAAAAAATCTTTCTAACTTACCTCACACTCCAGTCACAGTGCAAGATGCTTTTTCCTTACCGTGTTTTCCTGCACCTGAAATCTCACTTGCTCTTTGTACCTTCAACCTGCTCATTCTTTTTATCTTCAACAAGCAGAATCACTCAAGCTTCAGGTCAATGCCACCAGCTCCATAAATTTCTCTACAGTATCCCAGCTGCAATGAACAATCCTCTCTTTCCCCAATGATGACGCTCAACATTTGCATGATTTCCCGAGTGGTGCCTTATTTACTAATATATATTTTATCTCTGAATCTGAATTAGAAATTCTAGATTTACAAAAGGAATATGTAGGCTAAGAATAGCACTTGAAAAATGTATTTCATTGTTAGGTTCCTTGAAAAATCATTTCCCTTGAGGCTAAGGCAGGAATTACATAAACTGTAGCTCAATAACCAAACATGTAATTTCTCCATGTTCAAATTCTTCCAATAATTTTCTTATTGTCTATTAAAATAAAGGTGGTTATAGGATGATAAACCCAATTCTAAAAAACTCATTCAGAAAAGTTATGACTGTCGTCCATGAAAGTAAAAATATATCGCATCTGTTAAGGAAAGAAAGACACTAAAAACTCAGTGAGCCCAAAACTCTCCTTCGCTGTATTTTATCAGAACAATTGTTTGAATGAAATTTACAATCTCTTAAAAATTCTAACCCTTGTGCTCACTTCGGCAGCACATATACTAAAAATTCTACTAACCCACACATAGCAAGTGAAAATATTATAATTAATTTCATTTCATAATATTTTTATAATATTATTCATAGTTTCTATAGAGCTAAATTCATTAAAAATCTTCTGGAGGGAGGTATCTACCAAATACAAGTGCTTGGCTAATTGTTAACAGTCTTCCATTTTATACGAACAACTTAGACACTATTACTGATTTTTGTGTATTTATGATGCTTTTGGAAACTGATGATGCTTTTGGAAAACTGAGGAAAATTTCAGAAAAGAACTAAATCCCCTAACTATATGCTAGTTATTTCAATGTTGCATATGATAAGTAAGAATCCAGAATTAATTATAAAGAGAATGGCTTGTGAGTAAATGGAAGAGTCAATATCCTTAAAACCTAGAAGACATTCATTAGATGTGATCATTTTAGACTGGTAATTTCTTTGAAGAGGATTGGCAGATTGTGGATAAGATTCATGAGGTACAACATGTGAAACTTTTGACTCTAGAATGTGTCCGCTAAAAATTAGCAAAGCTTCGCACAATCATACTCAAACAATGTGAGTCTGTGGCAATCTGAACAGGGTTTTGAGTGGCCTACTCTAAGCTCCCATCTTTGATCTAATCTTCTTCAGCACTTTTCTTAGTGAATATGAAATATTTTGCAAACTGAAAGTATCATGAGGCTGAATTTCAGTGCATACATTGAAGGACTGAGTCTAAATCTAAACAGATTCTAAGGTATAATGATAAATTAGAAGTAATAAAGTGATGTTCAAAGAAGATAAATATGAATTTCTTTGCTTGGATCCAAATTCATTCTTCACAAGTCCCCGATGAGACGAGAGCATCCGATCTAATGAATAGTCGAGGGGTTCCTGACAATAGACTGAATGACTCAGAGGTCCACGACTGCCAGATCAGCAAAGTTGAACTTTAGAAGTTAAACTCCTAAACAAGCACCGTGTGGACAGCTCCTCTGTGAGTATCACTAACGAGGCTACTTGGGTAACAGATGGGCAACTGCAGTGTTAGCCGAGTCTATTTGGCTCCCCAATCTTCCTTAATAATACCCCAAATTGTTCCTATTCCAACTCATACTGTCATACGGAGATGACAGAGTTTAATAAGAACCATGAAACATGTATTTGTAATGAATGGTATTTGGTATTAAAAGATAATCCACATGCATTTCATGAGGCTTTAGGCATATGTCACTTCTTCACAAATCACTTCAGTTCACATCTATCATGTGACCTTTTGTTCTGGGTTCCTCACCCCAAGAAGACTATAGATGATGTGAAACTGACATATGTGACAGACGTATAAGACAAAAGATAACGTTCTTGTGTCATATTGCTTCAACTATTAATAAAAGAATCATGTAACACATTTTTGTGCTAATATATGGAAGAATATCATGTCAGGTACAGTTTTCCAAGGTGGGAGCTATGGAAATTCCAAGTTTATATTAGAGAGGAGAAAAAGTCTGTCACTAACACAGTAGTGAGGTCAATCACTTGAATTTTTTATTAGGTAGTTTTTATTCTCCCTTATGATGACTATCATTTCAATACAGACAGAACAAAACATGCCTATTTTAGCAAAATAAGAACATTATTTCATTTCACCTTTAAATGTTACTATTTCAATGGCATTATAATAATGTATTCCAGAAAGTATCATTTTATAAGCCTGCTTTTCCTTAAAATGTCAAAAATTCATTGAATTTCATTTCATAAAGAATTAATATTACAGTATTAGTTATTGGTAATTCTATGTCCTCACCTTAAACTAAGTCTTCCTTACTTAGCTCCCTCCAGCCATGTTGGGCCCTTGTGCCCAGTGGCTTCTTTACTCATTTTTCCACCCATCCACCCATCCATCCATCCACCATCCACCCATCGATCCACCCACCTATCCTTCTCCCCATCCATCCATCCATCCATCCATTTATCCACAGATTTTCCTAGAGTTAAGACTTTCCATTTGTTATTTTCTTTGCTTAGAATGAGGTGTATCCTATATATAAGGTTTGTGCTTTATGTCTCTTCTCAAATATCCACTATAAGAGAGGCTCAAAACATCATCCTTTAAAATCAGACCCCTCTTCTCATCCCAATATACCTTCTTTACATTGTTATATGCTTCTCTTGCCAATACTCATTGATTTTTTAATACTACATGTTTGTAGCATATAAAATTTATATCCTTAAGGGGAATTGGCACATGTACATAATATATCTGCTATTTCTCATCTCTTTTTCCTTTCCTTCATTCCCCCTCCATCCATCTCTGGATCCTCTTCCTTTTTTTGTACATGTTTATAGGACATAATATGTACATTCTTTGTGTGGAGTTGGTACATGTAGCTAACACATCTTAATCCTTTTTTATTCCCTTTCTCTTCCCTCCTTTTTCTTCCCCTCCATCTCTTTATTCACTTCCCCTTTGAGAAAGATCTATCTCCTTGCTTCCTATTATCTATTTTTTATTTTGCTTTTTATTTATAATTCAAGTTTCTCATATAAGAGAAATCAAGCTTTTGTGTCTGATTTATTTCACTTAACATTGTGGTCCCAAGACGCATCCATTTTCCTACAAGTGGCTCAAGTTTTCTTTCTTTCTGGTAGAATAATACTCCATTGTGTGTAAAAACCAGTTTCTTTATCCATTCATCCAGTGAATGGCCTCTGCCCAGATTTAGCTGTGCTCCTTTAAACATGGGTATGCATGTATCACTGTAACATGATGTATTTAAGTCATTGATTTAAGCAATTTATCTATGATCTGTCTCATTGTATCAGAATGTAAGCTTCAAGGGAACAGTCACTTAGAAATATCACTGTAAAATGCTCATCCTCTGAAATCCTTCTACTGTACCACAGAGTAGATATCAATGAGCATTTGTTGAATGAAGGGAGGGCAGAGGAATGGGGAAAAAATAAGAACAAAGATAGATCATGTAAAGGTACAAATTCCCAATGGTGAATGTCATCATACTGTATACCTGAAATGTACCAATAAACTTAATGAATTAAAAAAAATTGAAGTCAGCATTCTTGGTGCATTGTAGAATTAATTAATGTATTGAAAGATAAAAAAGTAGTATTTCACCCAAAACCCTTGCTATGGTTTGAAGGGTTCCCCGAAAGTTCATCTGTTGGAAACTTTGCCTTCTATGCAACAGTGTGGAGGGGTGGGATTCTTAAGAATTTATAGGACATGAGGGTGGAGATTTTGTGAATGGATTACACCATTACTGCAAGAGTGGGTTCCTGATTATGAGAATGACTTCGACATAAAGGATGAATGTGTGATGTTTTCTACCATATCATGACCCAGCAAGAAGGTCTCAGCAGATGTTGCCCCTCGGTCTTGGACTTCTGGCCTTTAGAAGTCCTATGTAAAATAGATATCTGTTCCTCACAAATTACCCAGAGTGTGCTGGGTTTTTTTATATATAACAGCACAAACTGGGATGACACTCTATATTAAGAATTTAGTTCTTGGATAAAATTTCAATATACAAAATATAAATTAAGCACACTTCTTTCATTATACTTATTAGTAAAAGTTATAAGACCTTAAATTAGACTTATAAAGACCTTAGTCATATAAAAACAAAAGAGTGCTATGTGATTCTGTTAAATTATACTAATATAGCTTATTATACCATATATTTTGTGCATCTTCAAATAAATCATAGAACTTACAGGAAAAATACAAGCTATACTTTACATAATGTCTAAACTATACTTTACATAATGTCTAAAAAATGAGAGAAAATGACGTAATGATGCATACAAAGATTTTCTAGCTAAGGGGAAAACTCAAAAAATAATGTCATACCACAATCCTCAAAATATTGTAGGGCATTATCAAGACCTGAGTTCCCAGAGTGTGTCATTTGGACAGCCAGGAAAGAGATTAAAGCTTGAGACCCGTATGAACATAAACCTGCACGAACAAGTACCCTTTTACTTTTCTAAGCTATGTGGCCAGGCTGATTGCAGACAAATGTTTATTACGGTTTCTTAGTGAAGTTCACAGCAATGAAAATCCCTTCTATTCCTCACTGGCAGCAGATGGGCGGACATTTATCTGCAAGTATTCTGTTCATGATCCAATGCCCTGAAATCACAATCAAAGTCTCCTATCTCTGGGGAAATAAACCAGCAGAAGCGTCAGTGAGAGAGGGACTTCCAAGGAGTTACGATTGGGAATAATGCAGCCAACTCTAGTCCTTTTTTATTCTGCTGATGTTATTTGACATTTCAAATGGTATATGTTGAAGATCTGTGTAGCAAACACTGCTGGGCACTGTGGCATGAGGCGAGCACAGTGGTCTTTTCCATAGGCCAGAGGACCTGAATAGACTTTGTGAAGCCAAAACCAAAATGTTAGGATCACCGCCTGATTTCTAATAACACTGTCCAACGTGTCTTGACTAAGCTTGTGGGGATGTGTGCCTGCTGGAAAGAGGGGTGGACACTGAATTAAGTCTCACACAGCAATGCTGCATTTTGAAATAGGATGGCCTAAATACAAAATCAATGACATGTGCCTTCAGCTGGATACATTTGTCAATGAACTCTTCTAAACCCCTTGTGGAAAATTCAGAATTTCAGATTGAATTTGGGGTCTCCAACAATAAGCTCACAAGTTTTTATAGCAAAAAATAGCTTTTGTTAGGGGCATGATATTCAAGCAAAGCAAGCATAGACATAATTGTCCTTTTCACTCCATCTGCTTTAAGTTGTCCACTGAAAGACTAATAGAAACATAACCTTAGGTAATACACATAAATAAATAACAATCAGGCAGCTGTTGTTCTGAGCCATTCTATAACAGAGGCAAAGAAGTAAAACACTGTGGTCAAGCTGAGGCAGCCAGCCCGGAAGGTATCTGTGTACTGCTTCCTAGTCCAGCACAGACAACCACAGTCAACATAATTTTAAGTCAACATAATTTTAAGTCAACATAATTTTAAGTTTACCACCTTTCTTTATAGTTCAATATTAAATACCTATTAGATACTCAAAAGCTGCCCACTTTCACTGAACTGCATGGTGTTATCAATTGTCACATTTCATTTTCCCAAATCCATATCATGTCAACCCTGCCTCCCTCTCTGCCACATTTTTTCTCTCACTCTGAGGTATATTCTCATGCTAGTTAGCCTGTCCTCATCTGCCGGTTCTGACTCAGCCGGGGAATAACTTTCAGTGCTGCACCAAATACACCCCAACTACAGCCTCCAGCCATCAGTTCCATCCTGAAAAGGTCAGAGGCATCCTTTAGACTATCAACTGCCATTCCTCTTTCTCATCACAGGGACAGCAGATCTCGGGTATGTGGAAGTGTGTAAGATGCACAGAAGGAAGTACACCTGGCAGAATGCTTCTGGTAGGGTGGAATTAGAACAAGGAGTGGTGAAGTGGAAGTGGAAGGCATCACACAGAGGCCTGAAGCATAAAGGATAAGCACCATTTTACCTGCAGCGAAATCAGAGACCCACATAAGTCTCCAGCCCATGGTACCCACCAGTGGTAGGGCCAGCAGTAAGGCAGGATCAGCTCTTTTATCCCTGATTCGTGTGCAAACTTTGTCATGTCAACCTTGGTAGTTAAGTCCTTGATTGTCTGAAGCCTGCAGCAGAATGAATGGGAGGGAAATTGAAATTCCCTGGAGATCTCCTAATTCCATCTTTGCTCTTGGTTTAGAATAATCCTCCTACCACAATCATTTCAAAAAGAAGGTGAATGATAATGGAGTGAGATTCACTAGCTGGAGAGCCGCATCTTCAGTCCTCCTTCTATTCTAAGCAGTTTCTCAACATTGGCACAACTGACCGTTTTGAACCAGGTGATGCTTTGTCTTTGGGACTGTACTGCACCTTTTAGTTTAGTGGCGTCCCTGGCCTTTAGCCATGAGGTAGCACCCACCCCTTCCAAACTGTGGCAACCAAAAGTTTACAGAAACAGTGCCTGAAGTCCCTGAGAAGAGTCCAAACCACCCTAGATGGAGAATAACAGTCCTAATGTCATGTCAGTGTTGCAAAACAGAAGCCAAGATTAAAGTCCTGAAGTAATGTCAGGCATTTTTTCAAGTACATTATTTGGGTATTTCCAAATAATCTAATACTACTTTTTAAAAAGCAACTATTTCTGCATTTTTAAACTTCTTAAAGAAATTGAATCTGACCTCAAATAGAAAGTAGCATTTTAATTTACCATTACGTGTTAATGATTCCATTGGGTTAGATATGAAAATCACTCATAGACAGTACTTTTCCTCCTCTAGAATTTCCACATATATTTCATAAAAGGATATTTCATGCATACAATAGCTCATAGACATTTTATGAGCAAACAGTTCTCCCTATCCCACTTTGATTTGGTTCTGCTATCTTTGTATGAAAGCAGTACCTAAGAATGGCAGGGAATTGGATGATATTCTGCTCCTGCCTATGTATTCCTTCTATTATTTCAACTGTTTTCCGTTTCTGCCTCATATGTCAGTTATAGGAGATTGGAGTTAATAAGTTTTATTTTTGTATTAAATTCTTTCATTGGTACATTGTAGGTGTACAACACAATTACATTTCTCATTGGGAATTGTACCTTTACATAATGCATCTTGGTTCTTATTTTTTCCCCATTCCTAGCCCACCCTTCCCTATTTACAAAGACTTTATTTCCATTTTTTCCATTTCTCATCATTTTTCCTTTCCCTTCTTTCCTTTCCCCTGCCCCTCCCACTACCCCTACCCCTTTGGACCTTTTCTTCCTATTTTACATTATCGATTATTCATTCTAATCATTGGTACATTTTAGGTATACAATATAATGACATTCATCATTGGAAATTTGCACCTTTACATGTCTCTCTTGGTTCTTATTTTTCACCCTTGCCCAGCCCTCCCTTCAACCCCTCTAGTCCTCCCTATTTACAAAGAACTAGGACTGGAAGTCCCATTTGACCCTGCTATTCCACTGCTGAGGATCTTCCCCAAAGAATTAAAAGAATCATACCACAGTGATATATGTGTGCCCATGTTCATAGCAGCTCATTTTGTAATAGCTAAAACTTGGAATCAGCCCAAATGCCCATCAACTGGAGACTGGATAAAGAAAATGTGGTTTTATAAAATGGAGTACTACTCAGCCATAAAAAATGAGAAATTAGAGACATTTATAGCTAAGTGGATGCACATTAAGGTTGTACTCTTAAGTGAAATAAACAGGACACACATGTGTAAATACCGAATAGTTTCTCTGATGTGAGAAACTGAAAGTGTAAATAAGGACTAAATGTATAATAGGTAATGTGAAATAGGAAGAAAAGGGGCAAAGGGGAAGGAAGTGGGAGGGCTAAGGGAAAGGATAGAAGGGAATGGGATTAATATGAGAAAATGGAAAATTTGGAGTTAATAAGTTAATAAGAATTGAACTGACTACTAAAATACTCACACAAAAGAGAAAAGAAAAATAACTTCACAATGCCATGTAAATGCCAGTTAAATGCAGATTCTCTCTTGACCCAAACTGTAAACCCATGAAAACTCTAAGTAGGATGACCCAATATCTGAAAATATTGGTCACTGGTATTACAATTCTTGCAGTAAAAAGATGATTTTTTGTCACTCTAAAATTGTGCTGGGAGACAAAGATGACTTCTGTTAAAGAAAACTACTTGTTTAGGTAAAATCTCCCAGTTAGCCTGAGTTACTCCTTCCCATTTCTCCCCAGATAACATCTTTATTTGTAAAGCAAATACCTCACCCTACAGATCTGTACCTGTGGATCTGAAGAAAACACAGGTGAACCACCCCATAAAGCAAATATTTTTAAATGTGTCTATAGAAGCCTTTTAATTCTTGAATAAACTTATGGTGAGTACAGTTCCAAAAATCATGAGGCCCAGTAATTTGAAAAAGAGTCCTCAATAGTCATTGATCCTGGTTTACAAGTTTGTAAGCAGGAAATCTACTAGTTGCCACAGTGTCTTTCACATACAACATAGTCCATATGGATAATACCAATATAAAAAAATTGTAGAGGTCCTCATGTAAGGAATGTATATCTTTCCTGCTGATGTTTATTAAGACCTTGCTACCATGTGCAGGTGAGTGATCATGCATACTTCTTTTTCCTTCTTTTTCTTCTCTTCCTTTCTCCCAGTGTTCCCCAGGGCTTGCATGAACCAGAAACTGCACTAGATGTTCATGCACAGTCACACTCCTGCCTCTAGAATTCCACAGACTACGGCATTGAAGAGTCAGTCATGTGACAGACTCTCTCAATATGTGATTAGAGCCATTATGACAGAAGCAAGGATATACCGGATTATATCTCATGACTGGTGTGTTTCTAGAAATGAGGAGAAGTTACATAGAAGAAGAGAGGTTCGTGGGAAGGTGGAGACAGATGTTAGAGTGACTCATCTACAAGTCCAAGACTGACAAGCACTGCCAGCCAACAACCACCAGCATCTACAGAAGCAAGGAACGGTTTCTAAGAAACCAACCGACACTGATTTCAGAATTCTGATTTTTTGAACTGTTGGAAAATATTGTTTTAATTACTTTAAGCCATCAGATTTGTCACACATTTTCATAGCAGCCCTAGGAAACTAATGCAAGGACTATGAAGGACTCATTGAACTTTCTAGTCATCCAATATGGGACTATGATCAATCAAAAGAATAACTTTATTGTATTATATATGATAGTCCTTATTTAACAAGGCTGTAAATACAATCAACCATTCTCCTGTAATTTTATCTGTTTATCTTCTTAATTTGTATTGATAGGAGATAATAATAAAAATAAAATATAGCTCTCTGCCAATGGCCTAAAGTTTGCAGCCTTTTACTTATGCTTTTGTTCCAATATTTCTTCTAGTCATCTATGGGATGAGTGAATACACAGTGATTAATATTCATAAAGGAGCAGCCTGTTCTGTTGTATAAAGCTGTGGCTTGCCATCTTCAGTGCTTTTGAAAGTCACTTGGGGAACTGTTTCAAATACTGATGCCAGAATACCAGCCCCCAAAGATTCTGGTTTAATTGGTTTGGTGTGATCCTAGATCATACATTTTTGTTTTCTTTTTAGCTCTCCAAGGTTGCAGAAGTGTAGCACAACTGGAAAACTCCTGATACAGTGCAAAGCTTCATTAAAAGCAGATAGATGCTGAAACAAAGAGAGTTATAATGACTTCTGATGGAATGAAATTGTTAATGCAATTAAAATCCAGAAATGAGCTCTAAATTAGGGCTTATACTTTCCTAAAACTCTTATAAACATACACAATTTTAACCCCCAATATAATATTGCAATTGTGGAATATTAAAGATAATAGAAGGGGACCACATCAGAGAGACAGCAGTATTTCACTGATTTGAGGTAGACCAAAGATTGAAGTAAGAGACTATTTGGCCATATTTGTTGAAGTAAAGGGTGAAGACAAGGGTAAAAAAGGGACCATCATGCTACTTGGTTGGGGCAAAACTCTGCAAAATAAACAGCTGAACAACAGAAGGAACAAAACGGTCATTTTGACCACATGTATTATGCAAAATCAATGATATTCCTTTTTTGCATTTAAAGCATGGATTTGATTGGATTATCTTTTTTTTACACAAATGAGGTATTTTTGAATATGGAGCAGAAAATATATTCTTGACAGCCTGAAACTAGCTTTTATGTTTTTGTCTTTGATGTTCATATTTGTATTTTATTGTTTACATAATTTAACGGAAAGTGTTGTTCCATTTAAAATTGACATAAAAGAAAAATGTAAATCAAAAGCATGTAAATATTTTGGTGTTAACACTGAAGTCTCCAATTTTGCATAAGATAAAATGTTATTTGTAGAATCATTCATCCTTAAAAATCTTTATGCCCCCAAAAGACCGAATCATGCATTAAAAAAACCAAACATATATTCAAATCCTATATGAGGAAAACCATGAAATTCTAATGAATGAAATAAAAAATAAAAACATAAATGAAAAGTTATTCAATATTCATAGATAGGAAGAATTAATATTTTCAACATGTCAGTTCTTCTCAAATTGACCTATGGACTCAATACAATCTCAAACAAAATCCCAGCAAGTTACACGGTGGTTCTCAAAAAACTGGTGCAGAGGTTTATATGGGGAGGAAAATGTTCCAGAAATGTCGTACACTATTGAAGAAAAAAAAATTGCAGAACTAGTACTATCCAACTTCAAGATTCACCATAAATCTATACTACTCAGCACTGTATAGTGTTGGAAATAAGAGACATATCAATAAAATACAATAGAGACTATAGGGATAATGCAAATAAATAGTTTACTGATATTTCACAAAGGAACAAGAAAAATACAATAAAGAACTGTATTCTTTTCCACAGATGTTAGTAGAACAATTGGATGTTCACATGCAAAAAGAGAATCTGGACACAAACCTTACACACTACAAAAATTTAACTCAAAATGAATCAAAGATCTGAAGGTAAAATTGCAAACTTATTAAACTCCTAGAATATGACAAGAGAAAATTTAGAAGAACTTAAGTTTGGCTATGACTTTTTAGGTAAAAAATTAAGGTCATAATTAGTGAAAGAAAAAATCTGACAAGCTGGAATTCATTAAAGTTTAAAAAATTCTTCTCTATGAAAAATATTATCAAAATAATCCAGAGATAAGCCACAGATGGGAGGGCAATATTTGCAAAGGAAGTATCTGATAATATATTGACATTTAAAATTTATAAAGAACTCTTAAAATTTGCTAAAACAAAAACAAATAACCTGATTTTAAAAATGGCCCAAAACTTCTAGAAGGTATTCACCAAAGGAGTTATGTAGTTGGGAAATAAGCATATGAGAAGATGCTCCACATTATTTGTCATCTGGGAAATGCAAATTAAAACAATGAGATATCACTTCATACGTTAGAATGGTCCAAAGTTCAGAACATTTATACCATCAAATGCTTACAAGGATGTGGAACAATAGGGACTCTCATTCACTGCTAGCAGGAATACAAAATGCTACAGTTACTTTGGAATAAAATGTGGTGATTTCTTACAAAACTAAATATATTCTTACCATTAAATCTAGCAGTCACGCTCCTTGGTGTTTACCCAAAAGAGATGAAAGCATATATCCACATAAAACCTATACACATATTTTTAGAATAGCTGTACTCATAATTTTCAGAGTTTAGAAGCCATCATGCTGTCTTTCAAAGATGAATGAAGAAGTAAAATGAGGAACATCCAGGGAATGGAATATTATTCATCAATAAAAAGAAATGAGCTGTCAAAACATGGTGAGAACTTCAATGCATGTTACATCATGAAAGAAGCCATAGTGAGAAGGATCTTCTGACATTACGACACTGCAGAAAAGACAGAACTACAGAACTACAGAGAAAGTAATAAGATGAGTGGTTGCCAGGCACTAGTTGGGGCTGAATAGGCAGAGCAGAGAGGATTTCAGGGCAGTAGAAATGCTCTGCATGATGCTATGGTGCTGCGTACATTTCATTATAGACCTTTTCAAACCTATAGAAATGAATCTGAATGAAAACTATGGACTCTGGGTGATAATGTGTCAATGAGGCTTCATCAATTGCAAAAAAGGCACCATTCCTGTTGGGGATATTGATGATGGAGAAGGCTATGCATGTTTGAGCAGAGAGGATAAGGGAATCTGTGCCTTCATCTCAATTTTGCTATCAATCTAAAAGTACTCTAAAAACATAAAGTCATTGTAAAAGTACATCTATAATGAGGTTCTCATTTTTATGGCTTTTCCTAAATTCTTGATAGCAGAATCACTTATAAGTAGTTTGGATCTAACTCTAAATTTTGTATCATTTGCTTCAGGCTAGTGTGTGTTGGACACATTCAACATGAGCAGTATTAGTAACTTTCTTGTGTTATAGGTTTGTATTTTCATCTCATTGTAATGTATGTCAGTAAAATGATAAATACACACTCAAGCGTCTTAACTGAAGCAGTAATTATTGTTTCTAAGTAGGATTCACTAAAACAAATATTTGGATAATACATGATAGGTTAACTTTTATATAATGATTAGTAAATCAAACACATAAAAGTATATCCTTAAATACTGATTTTAGTCTTATTCAACCTCAGAGTTGAGAGTATATAAAATATTAATAAAAGAAAACACATGCCTCTATTTTTCCTTGCAACTACAGAATAAGAAACAAATATTAATCATATATTGACAAATAATTATCATTAAATTGTATTGTCTAAAAGATCAAGTACTTAAAATGAATTGCATTAGATAATGACTTGATGCCTTTAAGATTGATTTGAAGAAAAAAGAACATATTGCATTTCTAGGCAACCTAACTAGTAGTATTCAGATATACTGAAGTATTCTGGAAACTTTGTTTGCAGTGAGATAATGGTATAAACCTGAGTAGTGAGGAACTTATTAAGGAAATAAACAATAAACAGTCTAAATAAATAAAATTACATGAAAACTAAATTAAAACAGCTCATCAATAATATTTTCAATCTGCAGTATGACATGTTGGATTAATCTAAGGGATTTTAGAAAGTCCTTTTTAATATCTTAACATACCTTCAGTGCAGAAGGATGTTTTGGTTCAAACCAGCAATGATCTTCATCCTTCTACTTAAAGAAAGATAGACTTTTTTTCACTAGGTAACATATTCTTTTAGTAGTGCAGCAGGGTTCTATTTCTACAGGAACACAAAGGTTTAGGTTTAAAGAAACTCTCAGAAACTACACTGAGGTTAACAAGACATATGGTGAAAGGTTAATTTAACATGTTGAATGCTTTAATTACTCAATGTGAGAAATGGACATTTTTTGCTTCCAAATACTGAGCTGATAGATTTCTTCTCAGCATGAGTAACCTAAAAACCAGGATAAAAGCAATAGTAGATTATTATTTTACTAGATGTGTGTCTATGTAGGTTATAAGAAAACCACTTTGAACATGACATAAAGAGCTTTGATACAATTGCATTTTGTTTGGTTTTTGTTTTTTTGGTACCGGGGATTGAACTTGGGTCCTTCTGCTTGTGAGGCAGGCGGCGGAACCACTGAGCTAATTGCATTTTATAAACAATTTTGGAATTTAGACAAATGCTTTATCAATTACGACCATCATAGTATTGAACATTTATTTGGTCTACAATATGCAATATACAGCCATCTTCAGATCTATGGAATTTAGGCAATGGGTTGACTGAACATTAAAAAAACAACAACTCTGAAGCTTTTTCAACTTGAATTCTGGAGATTCAACATATATGTCTTTAACTTCTTTTTCAAAACACACTTCAGTTGTTCTCAAAGTAAAAATATAAACAACCTGAAGGAGAGAGTTCATAATTTTTCTTTTAATATTGAAAGTTCAAAAAAAATGAGTACCACCCTTTCCCTTTGCCTATATGTGCATAAAACAATAATACTATTAAACAGATGTTAATTTGCAACTGGGTTTTGATATATTTCATAAAACTTGGTAAATAAGAAGCAAATACATTCAAATACAGTAACCTTTCACACTCATAAGAAAGAACATGTAATGTCAGGATGCAGAATGAATTACTATGTTTAAAAGGTGCTGTAGTTTGTACCTTTAGTGTCCCTCAAGTCAGTGTGTTAAAGTCTTGGTTCCAGCTTATAGTGCTTTAAGAGGTGGTGGAACCTTTAAGACGTGGAATCTAGTGGCAGGTCTTCAGGTCAGTGTGGGTGCACCCTTGAAAGGCAGTGGAACCCAGTCTCTTCTTCCTCTCTTTTGCTTCCGGGGCATTAGGTGACTGTCTCTATTCTGTCCTGTTCTTCCTGCCATGAGGTGATACCTTGCCACTGGCCCAAAACGAACAGGGCCAACGATCCTGAATTGAAACTCACAAGAGTGTGAGTCAAAATAAGTCTTCTCTCTTTGGGAGTTGATTACCTCAGGTCTTTATTATAGTAACAAAGCAAACAATGAGGGCATTGGGGATGCTGCTTAGACCACTAACAGTTCACCTACAGTTATGAAAATGTTCAAAGAACCAAGAAACTGAACACTGAGCAGTCACAGAGGAGTTTTTGTTTTGTTTTCTTCAGTGCAGGTCACGGAATCCAGGGCCTTCACATTGAGGTACATTCTCAGTCCTCTTTTAATATTTATTTTGAGATACTGGCTCACTGTGTCTCTGTGTGGCCCAGGCTGTGCTCAAACTTCCATTCCTCCTGCCTCAGCCCCCAGAATGCTGATATTGCACATTGGTGCCACCACACCAGGCTAAGAGCGTTTCTTAACTGCATAATCTAAAAGCCAATCCATCGTTTCTTAATTAAGTCACCAGAGTTTAATGTCACGTCATCTTTGAATGGGGAAATACAATATTTCCAATATTTTTCTACATTGATCTGGATTTTAAGTAGTTTGTCTTTAAAACAACTATGTCAGAATAGAACTTCCTCTGTGGAAAAGACAATTCGGTGCATTTGGGGAAAGTGCTCTCTTTATTTTCTTTTCTTAGGATAGAAAGGCTTTAGGTTCTATAATTACTTCCAATTTATCCTTAGTAGAAAGTGGATGAAATTTTCTACTAATTAAATTTGAATTCCCTCTAATTGGTAAGTTTAAGGCAATGACAGGAATAAATTATAGTACATATTGCAAGCAAAATAAAGCTAATGCAAAACAGATACATTATGTGACAGTGAAGCAACACTAAGAAAGAAAAACCCATGGATTGCTCAAGTTCAAGGACAAAAATAAACTGTAGCATTAAAGAGAAGTAATAAGGATTCTCTTTTATTAGGTAAATTTTGAAGAAGGAACATGTGAGGGATACGACTTAGAGAATGAAAGACACTTTCCTGCACGGAGGAGGAGAAGAGAATGCACTGAAGAAGCTAAATTATGAACTATTTCCGATTTCTAAATAATTTGGCTTGCTTATATATAATCAGTCTATTCATTGTTGATGTTTAAATATTAAAAAGTGTATGGAGATCAAAAGAAACTGTTGGGAGTAATGGAGTGACTGCTTCAGATTACGACAAGGTTCAACAGCTTGTATATTTATCTGTCCAATTTGTATGGTTTGGGTGTCGGCATTGCTGATCTGTTATCTTCTATCAGTGGGGCAGGAGATGGTGCTCCTTACTTTGTATCAGTGAGCATTCTTCATCTTCTTCTGTCCACATAAATAAGAAATGGATTTTAAAGCTCAGCATCACACTTTGAAACATACTGGATCAAAAAATCTTTCAAGGTAGGGAAATCCCTTAGAATTCTCTGGCCCCATTCCTTAATGTTTCAGTTGAGTTGTCAGAAGCTCCTAGAGAGGATGTCAGCTGCCCGAGGTCACTTGGCTGATAGGAAATCTAATTTGGACTAATGACAAATGTATGCTCTTTCTTTCACACCAAACACTTCGGGATATATTTTTGTCAGCTACACATAGTCAACCTAGCAGATGAAACTGAGGGGAAGACTTGATATATTACAGATTATGAAATAAGAGTTCAAAAGCAGTTTGGTGAACTGAGTGAGGTCTAGAAAATGGCAAAATAAATTTTGGTGGAAATTGGTGTAGAGTTCTCCTCTCAACTCAACACAGAGGCACGGGCATCCCCATGATTTTAGTTATGTGATGGAGAAGATTTAGCTTGAGAAGGGCTTGTGTCAAGACTGCTGTGTGTCCAAAGATGAGTCCAAATGGGCTTCACTAATTCACGGCAGTGTACACAGAAGGGAAGCTGATAGCCCCACTGAGCTTGCCTTGGAGGAAGACCAGTGCCTAAGTCCTAACTTTGACCCAGCTGTGACTACTACCTGAATACCATCTTAAATTCACCATTTTAAATTCATGCCTCCTCTGATAGATCATAAGATCTATGAGAATGGCATCATTTTATTGTTACTATATATTTTACCAGTGCCTATTAATTTTAAAAAATACTGGCATTATTCATCTATGTATATAACGCTTGCATCATACCCATCCTCCCATTTCTGCCCTTCTCCTCTACCCTTATTCCTGCCTCTTCTCTAATGATAGGAGCATGATTCTCAGTGTCTCCCTTCTTATATCCCAAATTTGCACACTGCACTTGGAATCTACCTTCCGTAAGTCCTAATCTATCTCTAATAAGGCACGCTCCATAGCCTCACTAAGCAGGTTTCTTCATGTATAAAATTAGGAACCTACAGTTGCTGCTGCACATGTAAAATAAGAGAGCATAGAAAAGCCCTTTGGAAATGCCAGAGTACTATAAATATATAAGCAACTACTACTGTTATTAATAAATGGTACCATTAATGGTTAAATAAAATGAAAGCACTTAGGCTAGAAAAGTTAAGGTTAGTAAAATATTATAGTTGTCTCCAAATATTTGAAGAAGTATTTCATTTAAAAACAATGGACTCCTATATTTTTTCCAGGGGAGGAGACTGCAGGAAAATTGGCAAGGCAGATATGCCTTGGTGTAAACACAGTATCTGTAACCATTATAAAGTATTCTACAAGTTCTCCTCCATTTTTGGAAACCAGATGAGACTAGAATTTCTCATTGGAGGGATTTAAAGGTAGGGCAGCTTGGTGGTACAGTTAGATAAAGGGTAAAGGATTTCACTTGGAGAAGCCCAGGTTATCATACAGCAAGCTCAAGCCTGATTTAGTCAGTGTATTCAATAAGGCCGAGGAGCTTAAGGACATTGTGCTGATCACGAACCTCTCTCCTTCCCACCATGCACAGTCCACTCCTTTCTGGACACAGAAGGGCACCATTATTGGTGGAAATGTTTAAAGAGAGACAAATATGGATGATAGAATTTTGCATTAAGGAGAGAGTGGATCTGTAAATTGCAAGGTCACATCCAACTGCAAGTGTTTGAATATAAGCTAGAGTAACCAAAACTTGTAAAGCTTGTAATGAATAAATGAGTTTAAAAGGATTTGGAAGGATACAAACTCCTGTTTGGCTTCCCTGAAGTAGACAAAACAAAATTTAACAACAATTCATATGGGCAACACCTCCCACCTATATAATCACTATATAAGAGTCTACATAGGAAAAAAATATAATTTTGAACTCTCAAACACATCAGGTTGTATGTGTAATATATATGCAAAAATACACATTAACATGTTTAAAACAATTACATGGAACAGTGCTTAGTTCAGTTATTTTCATTCTGGCAGTGGTGTGAACTTAAAGCAATAACCCACAGAAAACTCTTAAAAATTTGATGAACCTTGAATCCATTTAGAATCTGTCTTCTCTGCTACAAAAAAAAGAATGTACATTTTTAGAAAAACACTTGGCTCAAAGATGATAGAAGGGAAAGCTATTCCCATTTAAATAGCTGCTATTTTTATAAATGGAACCATATCAACTTCTCCATAAGGAGAAAACACTCTTGTGAGGAACTGAGAAATTCTGAGAGGTGCTGGTGTGTGTGTGTGTGTGTGTGTGTGTGTGTGTGTGTGTGTGTATACGTGAGAGTCGCCACATAGAATTTTTTTCTTTTACATTAAAGCAACATATCCTAGGAAAGAAAAAGATGTTCTCACAGTTATTTCCCTCTGTTTGGGTAGATTAGTACAGCAAAGAGGGGAAGCCCTACTGGAGGAGACAGGAACCTCTGAAAAAAAGTGTAATTGGGCCCAAAGGATTTCTGAGAAGTCCACAGGTAATACAAAAAGAAATTGAAAAGGCAAGGAAGATGTGCTTTCCTTGAAATTTTGATACAGTTATTCTTTCTTTTGAAAGTAATAGTTACCAAGCCAGGGAAGCAATACATCTTTACCTTTTGAAATTACTCATTGCTATCAATTATACACAAGAGCTTGAATGTTCAGGCCACATATAGAGATTTCTCCATTAGAAACACTGTATTTCTACAAGTCATCATAAAGTATTTCGTATAGTAATGTCTTTCTGGGAGGAAGGAGAATTCAGGAAAGCATTATACAACTTTGTGAAATGAAAAACCAGCCCCAGTCAACAGGGATGACCTTCCATGGTTCCATTTTCTTATTATATGACGCATTTAAAAGTTCCATTAATATAGATGACAATTACATGTAGGTCTCCAGGAAAGATGTCTCCACCTTCTGCACTTCCTGTTACTATCACTGGGAATACCAAAGGGCACCTTTCTCTGCAGCATCTCTCTCTGAGAGAACGCTTGCTACTTAACCACATTTGTCAGCTAATTAGCCAGGACGTGAAGATACTAACACTTAGAACTGGACTCTGCAAAAGTAGCTGACCGTGAAACATGAAAATAAAAACTGTGCACCATTGTTACAGATGTCTTAACTTGAAGTCCCAATTATTAGGGTGCAGTTCCAAGGGCAACCTACAGGGAGCACATGTACGAAGGGACTCGGTTTTCAGTCCAGGGATAACACACCAAGTCCACGTCCAATTTACACAGATCAGTGTCAGATCTCAGCTGGCAAAAGGGAGCTTCAAAGCTGATCCCTTCCAGCTGGTGACATGAAAAGCCGAGGAGCACAGAAGAAAATCCCAGCCTCTGAACAAAACACACTTTTTCAAACACATGTCTTGGTTTGGGGTCTGGTCATTTGCAACATGTTTCCAAGCTACATTTTGAGGTCCTTGGGCAATTCCTGTGGAATGCTGACTTAGACTGTTTAGGCTCCTATAACAAAATATTACAGACTGGCTGACACATAAACCACCGCAATGTGTTTCTGTCTGCAGGCTGAGAAGTCTGAGGTCAGGCACTGATCAGACGCAGATGTGGAGGGCTTCCTGTTCATAGATGATGCCTTCCTAAACCCTCATATGGTGGCAGATGTAGGACTCCTCTCTCAGGTCTCTCTATAAAATGACTAATCCCATTTATGAGGGCTTGGGCCTCACGGTAAAATTGACCCCCAGAGCCCTTTATTTTTTGGCATCTAGTTACAGATATTTCAAAAGGAGGAGTGTTGTACATCTTCTAGCTTGGAGTAGTGCTGTATTCTAAAAGTTTTCATTTTTCTAACAATCCTATCTTGTAATCCTCATCCTCAATGTGGTTTATATTACGAAGCAGGGCCTTTGAGAAGTATTTGCCACTTGTTTTATCTCTTTCTCTAATTTCCAAATTCCTGGCTCAGAGCACCCCTCACTTTTGCCCCTCTTTGGCTTAGATTTCTTCAGGTGAGTGTTAGAGGAAATTCCTTTTGTTACTAAAAGGTTTTTTTCTGCCACTAATGAATAAAGGAGGGATAAGTCATCAAGAGTAGCCATTTATGAAGATGCCTGTAGTTGTAAGACAGTCTCTGTAATATCGTAACTGGCAAAATTCAGAAATTGCTGAGACCTAGCATGACCGTGCTACCCTCCGGGGATGGCACCACAGAGCCAGGCTTGATGTCTGAATTTAACTGACACTGCTTGCTCCGAGGCATCTCCCTATTGTGTCTCTAACTGCAAATGAGAATACTCCCCCAGGGGAGCCTCTGGGATCACAAATGCATAAACATCTGGGACTCAAATCTCTTTCAATTAGATCAATTATCTACTATGTACAGGAGAAAGTTCTAAATCTAAAATAACATTAATTTAATTTCAAGGTTAGAGGGAGAGATTTTAAACTTCTTCCAGACCTCAGATGCCCTTTAAACCCCTAGAGGGGAAATCTGCCTTTCCTGCAATGAAATTATGATTAGTCCTGTGGAGGGAAGTCTGTCCTTGATCTTTTTGGTGAGACTACCTGATAAAGCAGATGGCTGCGATCCTGCTTCAGTAGATGAGGCAAAGGAACGTCCTGGTTGCCAAATGATTTCCTTAGGAGGTGCTTGCAAATATGGTTTTCTACCCAGTGGCAATTGTTTGCTTATGTCAGGGCTCAGAGTTCGCTTCCATCAGGGCTTGGTTTGGAATTTTGCTTGTACTCTTCTGATTTATTGTGTTTGTGGGGTTTTTTTTTTGTAATTTCTGGTATTTTTTAAAAAATAGCAAAACTGTCATTGGTACATTTTAGGCATACGTAATGATAACACTCATCCTAGGGAATTTGCACCTATGCACGATTCATTTTTCTAATTTAAAGATGTCCATTGCCATCATCTAAGGTAGCTGTGGCCTAAGCTTGACCATCCATTTGGTTATCTTAACAACTGTCTGGGGGGTAAGGAAAGCACACTATGGGTGGGTCTGTGGGGGTCACGGCGGTCTTACTTTGGATGCTGTGTCTGTTCCCTGACCCCTTCCTCTCCAACAGTCTTCCCTAGCTCCACTTCCTACGTACCACGAACTAAGCACCTTGGCTCACTACACCCTTCCACCATGTTTCTGCCTTGGAGCCAGTGGGCAATGAACTGCACCCTTATTCCTCAGAAACCATGAGCCAAGTTAAACCTCTCCTCCTTTAAGGTGTGGATATGGGTGTTGTGCTCCAGCAACAAGAAAGCTAATCCAGTGAGCCATCCATCCTTCTTATCAATACTTCCCACACCATGAGAATATCAAGCTCCCCTCCTGTCATGGCTGCTGTGTGAACAGCTTCATGAAACAGACCCAGACCCTCATCAGCAAGGCTCAGCTTGTTGCTGGTGCTCCTTTGTCATTCTTGTAGGCAGACTCTTCCCAGCAGTCAACCAGAAGTAGCAAAACCACACTGTATTCTTGACCATAAAGTCACTCTCCTTGTGTCCTGTTCTCCATTGTCAGAGACAGCTCTTTTCCATCGGTGAGGCCTGGCTCTCTAGGTCCACACAAACTCAGCCCTCACTCGATTGCATTTTCAGACAGTACTTGGGCTTGTGAGCATAGTTGTCTGCATTTGTGTACAGGTGAGAATACATGTGTATCTATAGATACATACACAATAGAACTTTCTAAATAAAACAGCTTTGGTGTCTTTCTTCTGAAGAAGGAGACCAACTGATGAATTCCTTTGTCTTTATAAAATGTTCAACAACCATGAATTAGTAACATTCTAACTCATTTCTGGTGAAATCTGCCAATTAAAAGGGCCGTACAAGATGTCAAAGCATCCTTCATCTGCAATCCTTTTGCCTCTGGATCCCGAGTCACCTCTCTTTATTACCTTACCTTTTCTTTATTCAATATTAAAGAATCACTTGAAAGGGCCAGAGACTGCATCTGGGACCAAACTTGGGCAGACAAAGATGTTATTTGTCTATATTAACAAGAGCAGAAGTTCCTTCCTAATTTAGAGTCAGAATATAGTTTTACCATAATAAACAGTAGCAAACCTGATGCTTAAAGTTTTAGAGAGATTTGCTTTTCTCATTGGTTCAATCCATTTCAGTGACTACAGGAATAAACATTTTTAAGAATAAGGGCAAAATGAACTTCAACTATATTTTGAGTTAAAATTTGTTCAATAATAATTTCATTTCAAAAGTCTTCTCAACTATCTCTCACAAATGTAAAAGCAAGAGACATAAACAATATATAAACCAATGAATTATCTGAAGTATAAATCCTCTGGGTTTGGACTGTTGATATGAATATTACACTGAAATCATTTTCCTTGTTACTTTCATATGTTCATTTACAGTCCAGTGGTCATTTGGCTTACTTGATGCATCTCAGTGGTGATTTGGTATGATATTATATTTATTAAAGAAAACACTAGCACCTTCTTTTTTAACAATGGATAATGTTTTGGAAGAACAATGAAATAAACTACATGAGATACCTGATTCTTGGGCTGTTTTTCAATAAGTATTATACCCTGAAAAGCCTCCTTATTCTGTGGTCTTATGGAGAGAAATGAAAGGCATAGACTTTGGAATGGAGTGACTTTGGCTTCAGGTTTTGGCTCAACCATTTGCTCACTGTTGGCATTGGGCAATTCACTTAATCTCCTTGGGCATCAGTTCCTACATCTGGGATGAATATGGGGCTGGGGCACAGCACTTATTACTTAAAGTTTAGACAGGGCCAGAGTTAGCCATTATTAAGAAGTTGACTTCTTGCTAGCTACTCTTGAAGCTGAAGGTAAACAAATGGTGAAACATTACGAACTATGTGGAGTTGTACAGGCAGCCTCTGTTCTTTGCCCCCCTCTATCTTTTGTAGGTAGTTGCTGTTCACAGTATCTCAACAGCCAGAAATATTGCTGCTGATTTTATGATTTTCCAGCAGGCACTTACGAAGCACCATATGTTCTAGTCTTGTTTTTTTCTAAGAAAATCTAACAACATTTTTAAAAACCTGAGTTTATTATGCATATGCCCATCCACAACTTAGAGTCTTTGCTACTTTTGTTCTTAAACATGTGAGGTCAGAGTCACTGTCATCCACTCGTGACAATTGATGGCCTTGATCTAAATGACGCAAGTGAACAGAATGACATTTTTTTTCCCGGTGTATTGGAAGAGGGGCTGGTGCAGAATGTGGTGCACTTGCTATGCATTTATTTCTTTTACTTCTTTTTAAAATAAAACCTTCCTAAACCCTTTAAAATAGTCCCTTTTTGCCTCCTCCCTTTGGACACTGAAGGGTCTTTGCTGCAGTTCACTGATAACAGAACTTGCAGTCCAGGAGTGCTACACAGGCCCTGTGGTGGAGGAGGAAATGAGAGGCAGGGAGGTGCATAAGGTGGAGGTCATGAAAGCATCTTTGGACCTGAGTTCAGGAACTGAGGATTTCTCCAAAGTAGGTGATCCCTGCAATGACTTCACTGTCGCACTTACACCTGTGTGATCGCACAGTGAGCCCGCAGCCCTGATGTCCACCCCTAACTGAGGTCACCTCAGCTTCTGGGCCTCTCTTTGGATCCTCATGTTTGCTACTCTCTGCCAAATCGCTGGCCAATCACTCCAGCCCCAGGCTTCCTCTTCCATCTCATTCTTCCATGGTGCGCTCTCTCTCTCTCTCTCTCTCTCTCTCTCTCTCTCTCTCTCTCTCTCTCTCTCTCACACACACACACACACACACACACACACACTTTAGTTTCGTGCCCTTGAATGTCACACCTAAAACAGCTACTCCCACTCAAATCTTGTTATTTTCTTATTCTGCTTCATTTTACTTCGAAGAGTCTGTTACTGCCTGAAGATAAATACTTTCCATTTACTTGTTATTTTCCCCACTGGTCTGTGGCCCCAAGAAAACAAGGGTTTGTCACTTCTTCTGTAGTAATCTCAGCACCTGAAACTGTACCCAAGAAGGGAAGAGTCAGGGACTAACATGTAACCTGGTACAGTCTCTTTATCTGCATTTTCACATTAAATTATATTTACAGGAAACACTGTGGAGCATCTTTTATCCTCATCCTATGACTGCTTGGTCAGAATCTATAGAACTTGATCAAATGAAGATATGTACCTAGCAAGTGATTGCCAGGATATAAATCCTGTCTTTGAATTCCAAATGTGATAAATTTGTTTGCACATGACATGCATCTAAAATAGGTTTTTTAAAGAATGTAGAGAGACTTGCAGACTTTACCAAGGTTTAGAGACGTGGTTAATATTACAAAGTAGGTCTGAATCAGAAGCTGTAATAAGAGAGAAATGATTAAATGAATGTTTATATAAGCAAAGAACCAAATAAGCAATTGATTCAATAGAACTGGATATTTCTCATTCTTCTTTGGCTCTCCCTTTCCAATTCACCCTAAATGTGTGTATCTATTAAGATTCAGTACGTGTTCTTTGGGTCATAGAGAACATATTTTTTTATGCTTCCCAAACTTTAATTCTGTACTTCCGTAATAGCCTTCACTTAGAATTCTGGTCCTGTTCTGAATGTCTGGTGAATATCCTCACTTTGGGTTCTTGACAGCATGTCCCTAAAATAAAGTCAATGTTTCTCTATGTCCCAACTGGCTGCTTGTCCTGAATTTTCTCTTCCAATGACATAGTCCGGGCACCAAGGACTAGCCATATTTAACTGCTTAATCAAAAAATCCTTATATCCTATCAATTCTTAGATTATATCTATATCTTGTATGCATCCATCTTTACTATTCCCTCTGCCAATATCATGATTCAAATCCACATGGGCTTGCACCTGGATTATTATAATAGCTTCTTAATTGTTCCCTATTTCCTGTGTCTCCTTATATTAGAATTCATCCTGTACATCAGTGCTAAATTAATATTTCTTAACATTCCCTCAAAACCTCGCTCTCCACAGTTGAAAATTTGAACATCATGTCTTGGAAGTAGCTATCTGCAGAATGATCCTATGTATATTTTCAGTACAGCTTCTACTATTCTTTAATGTCTTTCAGTTTAAGAAAGTCTTTCAAATATACTTTACTTTTTTTTTTTGCCACCAGAACTTTCTCTGTACTCTGATCATTTTTTATTACAGTTTCTTCTTCTCTTGATTTATTCAGACCCCTCCAGGATCAGCTTACAACCCACCTATGGGAAGCATTTTGGCTTTGGTTATCACTTTGCTCAACCTCAGGAGATACCATTAACACATTTATGTTTCAAAGAACACATATCTTGTTTATTCTCTGACATTACCCTTTCTTCCACTTAGGTTTGAATCTTATGGAATGTGTACTTGATGTCGTTCTGAAGATTCTTCCATCATTTCAATGAATGCTTGAACTGTATCATGCCCTGAATATAATCTTCCCAGTCCCCTATTTTTCTATCCCTATCTAATCCTTTTCTTCTTGCATTTTTCAATTCTCCCTTGCTTTCTCAGGGTCAGCATATGTTTACCAAATACTTCCTGTGTTTTGAATTGGTTAAGACAATGGATATGCAGTTTTGTACAAATCAGATTTGATCTTTTCTTTGGGGTAAAAGAAAATAATCACTTCCATCATTGTGCATTAGTACATATAATTCCTGACCAGTCTGCCAAGCCAGGGCTCCCAGATGCTGGACAAGGCTGCCACAGTGGGCTGGCAGTGTCATGAGAGCTGTAGGCTGGGCCCAAGCCATTTATTCATGAACACCTTTCAGGATCACCTTTAGCTTATTCATGATAACAACAGACCTTGCAAAAATATTTCCATTTTCCCCATTGCCTCATTCTATTTGAGAACAAGAACAAGAGGTATGGTTCTTCCATACTCCACACAAGTCTACTTCCCAATATACATGTGCAATATGGACATAGATGTGAAACTGGTCTATTTTTATTTTTAATTTTTTAAATTACATATAGATATGTAAACTACTCAGATATGGGAAGCATTCCCTCTCTCTTGCTTTACAAAATTCATTTTCAAAGGGGTCAGCAACTCCAGCCAATGAAAACAGCTTCTATTTAAACGTGCGAAGTTGCATAGCCTAATTTTCTTCACAAGCTAAGAAGGAAAAAAAGAAAGAAAAGATTAAAACTTATAAGGTAAAATGATGCTCTTTGTATATACTGAGAAGTTAGATACATAATTTTAGCAGCTTTAAATATAATTTTTTAGAGATTCTTGACATTAATTTTGCGACTAGTTACTACATGTCAACATATCTAAATTTAAGATCTAGTGTTCATTTTATCAAGTAGGTGGTTTGATGGTAATATGTGTCAAGAGGGCTTCGTACTCCTTTGATAAATCATTACTCAGACTTTTGTAGGAAGTTAGGAAGTAGAGAGAATAAAGTATAAGGAGTAGTAAATATTAAGTTAATTTATAGTTCTTTTTGCCATCAGTGTGCTACTAATCTAACCATAACATCAGGGGACCCTACTCCCTAAGTCTCGGGGCAGGGAGCGATCCATTCTGTATGCATTTCATTATCACCTGCCATATACTCAATTAAATCCATGCTCCTAAAGACCCATCTTACCATCCTGCGCACCTCTGAGTCCATGCCTGGAAGCCTGGAGGGTGTGACTGGCCACTGGATGTCACTCTTACTCTGCCCACGAACAGGACTGGCTGCCCCAGCCTCCCAGAGTGTTGGGATTACAGATGTGCACTACCACGTTCGGTTTTCTTATCCATGTTTATGATGATTGTAGGAATGAGTGGATGAACCCACTGGTTTATACCTAAAATCCAGCTAGTCGCCCCTCCCATGTATTCTTACAAGTCTGTACTTTAATCTTCACTCCAGCACTCATAGAGTCTTTTGATTGTATTTGCCTGTCAGTTTCCCACTAAGGTACAAGTCCCTGTAGAAAGGATGCTGCCTACTAGCATCCTTGTTTCCTCACACATACACTCACATGGATCCAGTAGAAACTTGCTGTGCTTGCAGACGCCTGGCTGCCTTTCCTCAGAGCACTCTGGGACATCCTGTTCTCTCTGTGCTCCGCAGACACCTCCTGGCCTCCATCCTCCTGTACTCCCAATGCCCTCCCTACAGGACCCCTCAGTGTGTGGCACTGTTAATGGGTTTGGTGTGTCTCTTCACCCGTTACTCACTTCTGCCCACTGAGCAGTTGAAATGACACAGAAATGCTGGCTCTTTCCAACAGCTTTTGTGTGTTTTTCCAAAGCCACCAGGGCGGTTCTGCAGGCATGGCAGTGCCTTGGAGAATTGAGAAGACTGCTCAGCTAATCTGAGGTTGCTGAAACGTCTGCCTTCTCACTTCCTGTCCAGCCTGCCACTGCCAGCTTAGAGTAAGTAGCTGGTAATTAGGACTCTGAATGGGAAAATTAATTTGGGGCACTGTAATCACCATCCTCCCTCCAAGAAATCTACACATGTGTGAGTAAGCACTGAAGAAAATTCTGAGACATCTGCTTGTGAAATGAAAAGCAGTGGTCCTGAGACAGAAAGCTGCATTAATTAACTTATTATGAACCCAAAGCATGTTGTTATCAAAGAGGTAAAATCGATTCCTTTAATGTGACTCGGGCATTACATGCTTGCCTTCCTTGCTTACTTTGAATGCAATCAAGTTCAAAACCAAAAACAAGGAAGAAGAGAAGTAGACATTTAATTGGATTTTTCAGACTGTATTTTCCATGTAATTCTGTACTTTTATGTTTGTAATATTAACCAGAAGGATTTGAGGTTTTGCTCTTCTGTTCTGGGGGCATTCAACACCAGCAGTGTGTGTGTGTGTGTGTGTGTGTGTGTGTGTGTGTGTGTATCTATCTATCTACATATATTCTTTCATTATGAGATTCTCTTTTTTTCTTCTGCAGAAGGGTCTAGGACTTGTTTTCCATTTCCACTCAATACAACCACTTTTATGGGCTTTAAATCACTATGCTTCACAGATACTTCTGATTTCAGACCCTCCTATTTCTTCTGCAAGACATTTATCATTCTAAGTTTCCAGGAGCCAGAAGTAAGTGTCTAGAGCACAACCCTCCTCCTTAGGAAATCACCTCTTCTCGTTTTGAGGATCCCACCACTCCCATTCTGTTCCATGTCTCCAGGATTGTCATTGAAGAACCCATTGCTTTCTTTCCCCCTCCAGAGTCCGAGAAGTGAACATTGTCACTCCTGGGAGCCCTCTTTCTCAGAATCCCATCCCCAGGAGTGTCTTGTAAGAGCTCATCTTCATCTCCTACCTCAAATACTAATGTGGGGCTCAAGGGAAAGCCATGTCCTTTCCTCTATATCAAATCAGATCTCTGCCTGAAATCTTTTGCAGATCCCCTGTCCATTGGGGTCTGATTTATATAAATATTCTAAACTCTTCTGTAGTCGTTTGAATCACTCCAACGTTAAAGCACCGACAACTATGCAGCTGGGTTTCACGTGCCCTCCAGGTTTAGAAGATTTCAGGAAAATTCAAGGGATCTTAGTAACATAGATTCCATGGTAAACTAGAGTGAGAAGACTAACTTTTGCAAAGAATATATGAAAGTCCTTATATATAATGTTAGTGCCCTAACATAAAAACAAAGAATATATGAAATGAAAAGAATACCCAAACATTTATACATATTAACTAAAAAGTGTCTATTAAAAAATACTTCTCCTTTAGCCATTAAACAACTTTCAGAATTTCTTTTTAACTCTTCAGCAAGATGCCTTTGCATTTTTCCTTTATTTTAAATAATAGACACTGTAAGAGTCTCCTCCTCTGTTTGGGACTCAGCCAGATGTCACATGTCATTCTGATCATATGATCTTCATATTTCCCCTCCTGGGCCTTATCTTCATGACCAGGTTTTATAACCATTTAAAGTTGTTCCCTATATGAAAGCCTAACTCTAGCACCTTGATACCTTTGTTTTCCTTTCGTTTTCCCCAGATCTCATCTTTAGCAGTCTTTCTTTGCGTACTACAATTATTAGCCTCCTTTTACTCTCTGATGTAACCACTTTCCTGCTTTTTTCCCCTAAATCTAACCCAGAAGTTCCTTCTTTCTTTCTGATTATATCTAATGGATTCTGATTAATCTTTTTTTTTTTTGGTACCGGAGACCGAACTCAGGTCCTTGTGCTTGCGAGGCAGGCGGTGAAACCACTGAGCTAAATCCCCAGCTGGATTCTGATTAATCTTAACAGATTAACTGAAAAAACATGTGAAACCTGGGTGCTCCCAGTTTCCAAAGCACAACTACACTTTCAATGAAGGGAACTAAAATTTGGATAGAGTTACTCACTGAGTTTATGCATTTTCTTTTAACTGTAATTCTGCTCCACAATTATGTAGAAATTGACAAAACAAATACAATACCCATCACACCTAAAACCATTAGCTAGTTGTATTTTTCAGACTTTATTGTGCCTAATTGTCCCTTTTAGGAAACTTTTAAAAGGCTTATCCCGTCCCCTACCACAGACATGTCACCTACATAGTTTTAGATTCAAGAATGAGTATTTTAAAACACATTGTACACACAGATGCCTCTTCAAAAGTGGGAAACTAGGGGGAAGGAAGCGTGGGGTAAAGAGGGCAATGGCGAGAGAAGACGGGGGTATGTTACGTACATGCACGAATCTACCGAAATGAAACACATTCATCTGTGTGACGAATATGCGCTTATAAAAATGTGGCGGAAATGATTTAAATAAGAATCCAAGGCGACTGTGCCATGATCCATGACCTTGGATCACGTTATGAGGACACGGATCAAGGCTTAGGAAGAGAAGTCGGGATGTAGCTCAGTGGCCCCACATCTGCCTGGCTAGTGCAAGGTCCTGAGTTCAATTCCCAGTACAAAAACAAAACAGCAAAACAAAGGCTCAAGAAGACCAATTATCTATAAAACTTTAGAGTATCTTCAATTTGTTTTCATATGGAAAAACTATAATGTGGATTTGGTATTGACATTTGTGCCAAGCTACATACATTGGTTACATTAGATCACATACTAGGCTTTCTTTTGTTCAATCCATAAGCCAGGTGAACAATATGATTTTCAGAGAGTTGATGAAAAATATTCACTGTGAACTCCACAAGGGTTAGCTTTTCCTGTGGGAAGCTGCAAAGGAAAGCGTGGTGTGCAAAGAACTCCTGAGGCCCTTTTCTGGCCTTTTCCCTTCCCAGTTGGTGTCCTTGGATAAGCACACAATCTCTCTTAACTTGTTCTCCACTGAGCGAAATATGGGGATGCACCACTTACTTCACAGAGTTGCTGCACATGTTAAGTGAGAATGTGCTAGAAGGTGGTGGAACAGGAACAAAAATTAGGTGATGTTAATACTTTTGAGTATGAAGGATTGGCATTTAAGTTATTAGATGTTCTGGCCTTAAGGAGCTGAGAGTTTTGCTTTCCTCTCATACCTACAACCTACTCTCAACTCTGACTTGCAGATTTTTTGTAAGTTCAGAAACCTCATTGTCTTTTCCGCAGTTCTCCAAAGTACAGTGGTCTACAGAGAACACTTGTTCCACAGGTGTTTCAAGCCAGTGATTTTACAAGCATATCCACACTTCAAGAAACCTTCTCCTTGCTCATATTTTAACTCCTTTCTCTGATGTTTCTTTACCAGCAGGGGCCTCATTATTAGAGAGAATCATTCATGGCCTTCCTCCAGAGCTAACTCATGATAGAATGCAGAGCTCTGAAAGTCTCAGGTCTGGACAAGATCTTTGACCTTGTTAGCTCTTTTCTACCAAATTTTTAAAAATTTTCAGCACTTCTGTGATTGTGGACAATTTCAAATGAGTATTAACTGAAATCCATAGTGTAAAAGTGATCAAAAGTTTAAGGTTTATGTAAGTGAAGGAAATGAGGGGACTAAGTCTCATTCGTTTATTTGGAAAACCCACTTGAAAAATAAATTTCCGTGGATGTCAATAAAAAAGTTGGATGTCCTGCTCCTGGGTAGGAAGGATTAATATAGTGAAAATGGCCATATTTCCAAAACTGCTATATAGATTTAATGCAATTCCAATTGAGATCCCAGCAGCATACTGCATGGGCCTTGAGAAAACAATCCAAAAATTCATTTGGAACAAGAAGAGACCCAGAATAGCAAAAGCAATTCTAGGTAACAGAGACATGGCAGGGGGTATCACAATCCCAACCTGCAACTATACTATTGTGAAAATGGAGTACTACTCCACCATAAAAAATGAGAAATTACAGACATTTATAGCTAAGTGGATGCACATTGAGGCAATACTCTTAAGTGAAATAAATAGGACACACATCTATAAATACTGAATAGTTTCTCTGGTGTGAGAAACTGAAAGTGTAAATATGGACTAAATGTATAACAGGTAATGTGAAATAGGAAGAAAAGGGGCAAAGGGGAAGGAAGTGGGAGGGCTAGGGGAAAGGATAGAAGGGAATGGGATTAATATGAGAAAATGGAAAAATAGGAACAAAATCTTTGTAAATAGGGAGGAATGGAGGGGTTGAAGGGAGGGCTAGGAATGGGGAAAAAATAAGAAACAAGATGCATTATGTAAAGGTACAATTCCCAATGAGAAATGTAATTGTGTTGTATACCTACAATGTACCAATAAAAGAATTTAATTAAAAAAAAAGAAAGAAAGAAAATGCAAAAAAAAACACCAAAGTTGGATGTGTTCATATATTGGCATTTAAGGATAAAATTGAGATACTACTAACTTTCCCTGGACAAGGAGTACAATTACTTATACTACACAACAAAGGTAAATAAAAAAATGTTACTGAAATTTTATTCGGCTTTTTCTTGTGGCATAGAAGAAAAAATCCCTATTAATCAAATTTGCAGAGTAAAAAAAATCTACAATTTTCACAAGGAAACATCTCACTAACTGCAGAGTTTAAGAAGAATTCATATAGAACAAGGAGGGAAAAAAAGGAATCGGCAAATGTGATGTAAAGATGAGCAAATTACAGTGAGCCATAGCTCTGACTGTTAGCAGATGGAATCCCTGTCGGGGAGGGAAGCGCCCCGCACAAGTCCAAACACCCCTCCCTTGGGATTTGAAACAGCAGGAAGGGAAGCAAGTGAGGGGGCATCTGGTCCTGGGCTTTTGTGTCCTTCACGTTGACAACTGGTGCGTGGGATCCGAGTCACAGCTTAACACGGGTTGTCCTGCAGATGCGGGCTTTGGAAGTTTACAGCAAAAAAAGTTTAAAACAGGGCCGGGGATTTAGCTCAGTGGTGCCGGCGCCTGCCTCACAATTGCAAGGTCCCGAGTTCGATCCCCAGTACCCGCCCTCCCCCCTCAAAGTCTAAAACACACAGCGAAGCCTCATTTCTTGAGATAAGTTTGCATCACAGCCATGTTTGTGAAGGGAAAAAAAAAATCATAGAAAAGAGTTATTGATTTGTGCTCAGAACATACTATCATTGCAAGAAGCCTGTCAGAAACCTGGCTTGTTGTGAGTGGTAAATCCAGTATCATAAAACACAGATGTTGTCTTTGCTCTTTTACTGTTTTTTTAAAAAATTCAATTGACCTTATGTTTAAACTCTGGGAGAACTCATATCAAATTGTGATTTCTAGCTTCTCCTAAAAAAAAGAGAAAACCCAAGGATATAGCAATTCGGTGCTATAAACAGCCTTTGGCACTGTGGAAGCTGACTCTGCTCTTCACCACCACTGCTCCTGCCTCCCACACCAGGCTCAGGCTCCCATTCACCAGCCTGGTCTTGGAGCCTTGTGAGCTTGAGGCCCCTCGCTGAACTATGATCGGGGCCATGTTGCAATTCACTGCCTCTGCCTTTTATGGTGAAATGCTCAGTCCATCGTTCATATCAGTGAGACTCTGGTGTTTGCACGGGAGATGGGGGGCACCTCCAGGGAGAACTGGGAGCTCCCTCTGTGAAACACACATGCGTGCACACACACACCCACCACACACACACACAAATACCTCCAGTGACACTCAGAAGCGCAAGCGTCTCCTCCTCAGACATGAAGTTGGCTTCTGACCACCGTCCTCAGCCTCTGACTCACTTTCCTTGTTTCATTTCTGGTATGTTTATTCCCTCTTTCTCCCCCCGCCTTCCCCCTCTGTCTCTCTCCCCCTCCCTCTCTCCTCTCTCCAATCTCTCCTCTCCCCTTCCTTTTGCTTCTCTCTTTCCTGTCTCCTTCTCACAAATCTTTTCCTGTTGACAACTCGCAAGGCTCCCTGGAGCATCTCTACTACCTTGAAGCCTCTCCTCACTCCTTCTCTGCAGACTATCTTTGCTGTCTCTATTCTTAACCTACCAAGGGGCAGCATTTGATTTGGTCTGCAGCCAAGCACACTCAAGGCGGAATGTCCCACGGGTTGGATTTCTCACAAGAGACTGATGAGGGCCATGGTGTGGCTGGTGCTGGCTCAGTGACCAAGGTTTGGTCCCAAGCAGAAGTGACTAAGATAAATGGTACCTGGTGCAAACGGAGCATGACAACTATGTACAAGGAGCTGCCTGTGGCCCTTTTCCCCAGAACCAAAGAGCAAGCATTTTGGATCACTCCCTACTATGTGGACAGGGTCTCCAGGGTCTATCAGTGGTTCAAAGCACGAACTTTCTATTCTGTCCCTTGTTCTGTGCCACTGTGCTTTGAGCTACCTAGCAGAAGGAGCTCAACAAACGAGAAACAAAACAAAACAAAACACAACACGAACATAAGTGATATCCACCAGGATATTCTAATATCTTCAACTGCTTTTATTCTCTTATTGTTTTGTTTTATTTTTCATAAAATTAAAAAAATTATAAGATCACTTATAAGTCTGAGCCCAACCTTAGCAAGATCCTGTCTCAAAATAAAAAATAAAAAAGGGCTAGGAATGTAGCTCAGTGTGAAAACACTGGGATCAATCTGTAGTGCCCCTCCTCCCTGAGAAAAAGAAAAAGAAAAAAAAAACAAGAAAAAAGGAAAAATAAATCCACCTCCAGCAGTGTTGTATAGTTGTCAAGTGAAAAACTCGACATGTTCACAGTTGCTTACGTTTAATGTATATCTTTATTACTGGAAATTCACTGCAACAGTAGTTTATGCTTTTTCCTATAAACCAGAGAGCTTTTAAAACCATCTGTTTTATAAAAGTGGGTATTTCCTTTATATGAGAAAATCACCTAAAAATCGGAAAGCTGACAGCGCTTTTTAGAATTCTATTGCTCCTGCTTTTTTATTTGAAAAAATTATAGCATGAAAAGAGCAAAATCTTTATTGTCACATATTAGAATTTGTACAGCAATAAGTGCAATTAAAACTTCATTACTTTGAATCAGAATAAATGGCCAGATAGAAAAGAATTTATGCTCTCAGGCCAAATTGTCTTCATATGGATTATTTACACTCTGTGGTCAGAGCAGACCTCAGCAATTTCCTGAGCATACAAATAATTCTGGTATCAGTCACTTCCCAGTCACTGGGACAAAATACTAAGAGGTGGAGAGGTTCAATTTGGCTCACAGTTCCAGAAACTCGGTCTCTGGTTATACAGCCCCAAGGCAGAAGCATCACGGTGTTCATGCCTCTCACCATGTTCCTCAGGCCTTTTGCCATCTGTAATTGGCTGAATTGTGCCCTACACCCTCATATGCATACGTTAAAACCCTAATTTCTATTGCCACAGAATGTGAGTGTATTTGGAGGTAGGGTCTTTCAAAAGTTTATTGAGGCCCTACTCCAACTTGACTGGCATTTTTCTAAGAAGACGAGACAGGAATACAGACACATAGAGGGGGATGACCATTGGAGGACTCATAAGGAAGATGGCAACCCGCAAGTTTAATGACACCAGGATCTCAGACTTTCAGTCTTCAGAAGTAGGGAGAAATAGATTTCTATCTTGAGCCATTTGGTCTGTGGTGCATTGTCACAACAGCTCTGGCAAACTGATACTCTAGGTAATAATACTAATATATAACTGTCTCCTTCCTTCAAACTTTAAGATGACGCTCTGCCTTCTGAGTCTACCTTATTTGGTGTCTTCAAAGTCAAATATTTCCAAATCCTGCCCTCATGAGAGAGAACCAAGTCTTATCTTCTTTGTATGGCAGGGCTTGGGGTACAGAATCACAAAAACCAGATCCTACCCTCAACTTGACTGCTTACCATTTTCCTTTTGGGGAATATTGATCCTCCAAAATCTTAATTTTCTTAACTGTAAACTTCAGATAATATGACCCATCCCACTACATGAAACAATATTATGACCACTCATTTTCTGATTATTTATAAATGTTTAATGGGCGTATTTTTCTTGACTTACAACATATTTCACTCTACATTATATTTTAACAGCTTCAGGTTTTTTGTTGTGCTCTAGATTGCAAAACAGAATAGGTGGGTTGTCCATATTTATCATTCTGGACAGGGTGTCTAGCATAGCTCTGATCAAATTCTCTCATCAGTCACGACGTGATGCACACAATGAAACGACCAATTTGCCACATGTAATCGTACTCCCGTTGTGAAAGTGTTTGTTGATGATTGCAGAGATACACATAAAAAAGTGGTCAAATTTCTCATAACAAATCTGCAGCATGTGAGTGGTAGATGGGGGGATGGGAGCCACTGTGAAAATTGAGTAAATATATTCTTGGGAAGTGATTAATCAAGGGAGGAAGAGTCACATTACCAAGAGACACTTGCTTTGATTTCAACCTCTGCTTTTCACTTTTCTGTGCTGGCTTTAAAAACAAACTGCACTATATTTCTTCATTATTTACTTGATTAGTTGATGAAAGAAAAAGAACATTATCATTCTTGAGGATAAAATAAGCAATTGTCATAAATGAGTGTGTGTATGTGTGTGTGTGTGTTCTCAGTAGAAAGACAGATGTTTAAAATCAGTAAGAAAAGGGTATCACGATGAATTAGGAATCTTCAGAGAACCAATTATATTTTCAATGTCTTGAAATTGTTTTTTATTTGAAGACAGAAAACTATAAGGAAAGCCTGAATTAGGCAATGCCCGATAGTTATCAGCAAATGGTAAGATTTTTAAATTATGAGAGCTCCTGCTAAAAGTGTTTGCTGTCCTAAGATAAGCTGTCATCTGCAATGCTTGCTGTTCTATCTCCTCTCAGTGCTTTCCAGTGACCTCTTTTCTTTGTCATATTTGGTAGTTAAGGAACTCTTTAATATGATAAAGGAAACAGCTGACTTGAAAGTCTACATTTTCTTCTACTGAACAACAAGCAAATCCCAGTCTCAACATATCTTTCACTTTTTCCCCTGGAGTAATAAGGAAAATAAAACATATTAAGAGTGTGCAGTGAATAATTTAATTCAACACATGTGTTTTCCTGTTGTGGAGAATCAACAAATAAGGAGGGTAGGGTTTAGTTTTAATAAATGATGTGTCCTCCAAAAGTGCCCTGGGAAACTTGCTGCTTATTATTGGAGTCTTTGAAATGAAAAAGACCCTGTAAAGAACAGTTTGCCATTAAGATATTCCAATTCTGCTGACTCATAAAGAGTTGACCTTATTGACATTGTAACTCATATGAAAGTTGGTTCAGAAAACAAGAGATGAGAGAAGACCTAAACTGAATTTGTAATAACACTATTCCACATCTCACACCTCTAGCTCTTTTGTTTTTGTAAAGGGGGGAGGGTCAGGCATGTGGTCAAAATTGAATGTGTCCATAACCAATGAATAATTTAAGAACAGGCTAAATCCAATTCCTGGATTATGGACATCTTGGAAGTTACTCTTTTAAGTGTTGTATGGGAGCATAGCTTTGTTTTATCGTATTTAAGAGAAGATTATTCAGATATGTGCCTTTATAAGTAACTGAAATAGTGGCATGAAGTAGAAAGGGTGTGTGTGTATGCACACACATGCCTGTGTTTTATTTACCTGGGTTGCAGTAAGCAAGGGAAAGCCTCTCTAGTGAATGACCTTGGGTTGGCATTTGCAAAATTATGAGCTGACTGTAATTTTAAAGTATCGTTCCTTAACCTATTTACAGTATCCTGGCATTGGTGTACAACTCATTAGAACACCAATCACTTGGTATGGAGTGGATATGAAGCAAAGATTGTACAAACAAAATTGTATAAAAGATTGTACAAACAAAATTGTATAAAAGATTGTATAAACAAAGTAACTTATTTGCTATAGATGATTGCCTTCTTGTGAATCATTACTGCAGCCTGAGTGTACAGATTGGGCTGCTTCAATGCAAATCTCAGTTTTATGTGGCTAAGCCCAAGCCCATTTGGAGAAGGAAGGGTGGAGACATTTTTTTCCCCTGTCTGATCTTTTTCATTTCAAATTCAGGCTGTTCTGTCTGATATCCCCTTTTGTCTCTCAAATCTGAAGTTTCTTAGGATCTACAAGGCCAAAGGAGAGCCAAGTCACATCAATGCTTCCTGTGACATTGATGTGATGTCTCAGAAGCTTCCTTCTCTTTGCAGACTCTGCTGTTCTCCTGATAAGCAAAAGATGCCTGCAAGCAGAGTAGGCACAATCACTGCTGGGCAATTACTGCTGCGAAGATCTCTCCATGCAGTTAGGCACTGGGAGGAAAAAGGATCGAAGGCAGCAAAACATGGCTTTAGGTTAATGTGTGGCACTGTTAGAAATACTGAGTAGCTGTTTGGGTGGAAATGTATGAATATATAGCATGCACATATCATTCTGCAATAGTCATTACCTGTTCTCACTATTTGATTAAAGGATGTGGATTCTGCCCCACTTGGAAGACCAGTGCCCCATCTTTTCCCAAAGTGAACCATTCTTAGGATGACTGAAAACAAAGGACCAGTGAAGGGCAATGAAATAATTAAACCCGAGGAAGTCGGGCTTTTATAAAAATGCTCCAAAGGAATTAACTCTAGGTGAAGAGGATGTCTAAAAGTGGTTTTTGGGATGGCCAGCAGTCATGATTTCATGGAAATAACCACAGGGATGTCATGATCATGTGCATACAAAGCTGCATATGGATTTCATCTGACCTAGATCCATTGCTGGCAAGTGGGTAACCTTTTGGGTCAACTTCATATGAAAATAGCTTTTTATTTCAATTAGTATTTTATTTCAATTAGAATTTTCAATTAGCATTTGAATTAGTATTTTAGAATTTCCAGACATAAAGAATGTCATGAATACAGACCAAGCACCTTGAATATTAATATAAGTTGAATATTTGCTCAATTTTCCCAGGGGACTACACTTCCTTTTCCTATTTAAATGGTTTTCAGAGCAAGGCACCCCCGAGTAATTCATATTTACAGGACTATTTCATCTCACCCCAAACTATTTAGGAATATAAAATATAGAACACAATGATACTATTCTTCAAATTTAACACCTCCAGATATATTTACATATGTAATGATAAATGTAAATAGTAAAAGAAATAACAATGTATATCATAATAATCATAAAAGCATCAAAGCACAAGAGCCATCTATCCATCTGTGGTTTGCATCAGTCTGAAAATTTGATCCTCAGTTATCCAAGAAGAGGAAACTGATTGTGACGCTTCTCCTGACCCTAATAAAACCCAAACAAACTTCATTCTCTAATATAGGTATCTAGTCTGCCTCGATCCTGTGGACCTGTGGACTGGCATATTTCTTTGAAACAGATGGAAAGACGAAGTGATAAAGGATACCTCGGTGGTGCTGGATGTGCTTCCACCTCCTTCTAGAGAGCGTGGAGACAGAGTGAGCACCTCAAGGGGGCATCTTGTACCACAGAAATCAAAAGACAGAACATCCTGAACCTTCAAAAATAGTAACTTATTGAATCTACACGGAAGATGGACTGTTAAACTGTTCTTAAAACATCGAACATAATACGGGGGCATTCCCTTTGAAAGGAATATCAAAAATGGAAGCCAGAGAGGCAGTGACCAAGTAAGAGACAGTTTGAAGCACACACGTGAAAGCCACCTCAAACAACTCTTTTTGGAATTCTTTTATCATTGATGATGAGTGCATAATTCTTTTCATCACACGACTGATACCTGAACAGGACACAAAGTCTGAACAGAGCATGAGGTCCGGGTCTACAAGGAAAATTTAAGGGCTGTGTAGATCCTTGGGATTGGTATAACAAGGAGCACTGTGCTGTGTTTGTACAAAATGATACCATAACATTCATTAAATACTTACTGTACCTATGCTTAATGCAACAATTGACAAAAAGAGACAAATAGTGAATATCTCAGGCTTAGAGGGACAGCAAGTCTCTTTTGCAACTACTTAGGTCTTCTGCGGTAACTTGAAAGCAGCCCTAGTGCATACATATACAGACAAATGTGGTTGTGTTCCAATGGAACTTATTTATAGACCAAGGGCATTGTCCAGACATGGGTCCAGGGTCATCGCAAGGTTATACCTTTCCGACCTCTGGTTTAACGTATCTAAGCAATAGAGGGAGAATATGGCAAGGTTTGGATGTTTTGGAAGTTCACTCTCTGACCTATTTAGAGGGGAAGTTAGAAGAGGGGAGAGCACCAGGCAGAAAAGAGCAGCTTATGAACTAGTTTGTAGCACCAGGCCAGGCAAGAATAGAGGATGGCTTTGACAGATCACTATTTATGGAGACTGAGACTCATTGATGGATTCAAGTGGGAGACTATACAGAACTTGATAACAAGATCTAGTGGATACATCCTGGATGGCAGCTAGGCTTCTGGCATGAGGAAGTAGGCAGGTGTTGCCGCATTTACTGCTCCAGGAAACACTAGAAGCCAGGTTTGGGGCAAAAAGACATGAATTCAGGCTCAGATATATCACATTTTGGATACATGTGCAACATTGATGTGGAACTTTTGAGTAAAAAGTGGAATTAGTATATAAGTTTGGAGCTCAGAAGAGAGAGGTAAGCTAGAAATATAAATATAGAAGCCATTTGCATTTAGTTGCAAATTTTAGCCATAGGAATAGGCGATTAGGATTAGAAAGGGCCTAGGATGGGGGCGGGGATTTAGCTCAGTGGTTCTGGCTTCTGCCTTGCAACCGCAAGGTCCCAAGTTCGATCCCCGGTACCAAAAAAAAAAAAATGAAAAAGAAAGAAAGGGCCTAAGATGAATCCCTAAGGGATAATACTTAAAGATTACTCATAAAAGGAGTCAGCCAATGACCATGGAGTAGCATCAGAAGGGCTTGTAATCATCGAGATCACTGAGGTGGTTCACATGGGGAATCTAGGACCAAGTCTGCTTATAAAGTCAGACACAGTGAGCATCTAGGAACTTGCAATCCTTAGTGGCCTTCATAATTTCAATATAGTTTTAAATTTGGGCCGGGTGGGTGAGGAAATAGTGGGAGCCATGTTAATTTGCAGAGAAGATGGAAAGTGAATGAATTCAAGTAAGAACTATCTACAGCTGTCATCATTAAGAGGGATGACAATGAATGCTGGAAGCATTTTGGAAATTTGTCAGTGTACAGAGGAAAGTGCTACTGGCATCTGGTTTACAGAAGTCACAGATCCTGGGTCCCACAGTGGGGGAGAGGGTCTCACAGGCAGAAAGAATTCTTTTGCTTCCTCTGCGTGTTTTCAGGACTCACAGGACATTCATGTAGGTGAGAGACTTATGCATATCTGTACTTCAGTAACAATTCCATTATTCAAACACAACCACACACAGGCATGCACTCATGTTGAGGCAGAGCATTAAAATTATCTAGACTTAAATTACATGTGCATACACACTTTATGTATTTATTTATCCTAATATGTACTATGTCTACAAATTCTTAAACAATTGCAGTTACCATGTTTACAAAAACACCTTATTTTGTTTTATTCCATCATTGCCAAAATTATTTAGCATTTAAGAAAATTGTATCTTTGACAGTGCTCCCATTAGTGGTAGCTGCATACTCGATGCAATACATTTGTTTCAATTTGCACCAGGGCTTATCTATGTCACTCTGGTTTTGTAACTGCTGCAATTGTAGCCATCCTACCTATGGGGGAAGCATACCTGTTGGGTTTTCTTATGTAGACATACTTGAGAAGTTATATATTGAAATGTATATAACTTAAATTTCAAAATAATCTTCTTCAATATTTCCACTGTAGTATAGCAGGATATTTCATTACCTAAATTTATTTTTCCTATGACAAAGCAGGTTATATTGTCTGCATTTTTCATATTAAGATGCAAAGGGGCAGGCTCCCATATTTGTTGTGCCAGGGATGTGGAATCTATAGGACTTAGATTCACTCGACTCTTTTCAGTGGCTGCCTTCTCGAATAAAACACCAGGAGAGAGCAACAAAGATTTTTATCATTGTGAATCAATATGTCTAAAATCCATAGAAATTTCTATTAATAGTAGTTAATACTTTAAAAACAAGAAATTTAAAAGCTATGGACAGCTACAATTTGGTCTAAAGTATTTGAAATTCACTTTAATTGCTGTATTTCTGAGCTTCCCTGAAGTAGAAATCACAAATATTTTACTCAATGTCAAACACACAAATTCAGACGGTGCTGCGAGTGAATGAAAAGTCATTAAGGGCACCATGCATGCAGTAGCATCTTGCTGTGAAGAAGTTAAAGACTCGTGTGCCAGCTGCAATATTCAGTCTGCCAATTGGAAAAATGCTGTTCAAGCTTTGCATTTCCAAATAATTTTGAATGACCAGCCTTACCACCAAACTGCACAGAAAGCCAGGGTACAAGAAATAAAAATTCTAATCATCTTAAAATCATAGGTCATCCACTTCAATGTTATGCTATAAGGTTATTTATTGTGCATGATGGCAACCTAAACACAACCCAAATCAGACATGATAAAAGTGTTTCAGAAGCTAACTGTCCAAATCTAGAACTAAGAATCCAAACAAGATATATTTGAGTTTTCACAAGTACTATACATATGCATGACATATAAATGTAATATATATATAATGTATATGGATGTATATAAATACATACACACATGCCTATGAATTTTAATAGTATATATTAAGTATAAATAAGTATATTCATGTATATAAAGCAATATAATATATAAAAATATATGCACATATAAATTCATGTATCACATGGGCATGTAAGTATATGCCCGAGCACTAGAAAAGAATATATATTTGTTTATATATATACGCATGTTTATTCAGAAAAACTTTAAAATAAATTTTAGTTCATTTATTTTATATTTTACAAAGCACATAACACCTTTTTCATAGGATATCAGATCTAAAGGAATATCCACATGAACTTGTGGTAAAATTTGAGCATAAGCATGTTTTCAAATAAATATATGCCTGGATACAGCATGATACTTGCCCTTTATAAGATATATTTGTATAGTCACTTAATTCCATGGATGTACACACCTCACATACATGCACACATGTATTAACCTATAAGTTATCATTTTCATTTCAAGTCACAATGTCAACAAAAAATAATTAAAGGGCAACAGGGCATCTGGGATTGATAAGGGAATCAAATATTTAATAAATACCAGAGACAATGAAAATCATATTTTGAACAAAGGAATACAACTTTAAAACAATCTAGTGTGATGGTTCAATTTTAGTTATGGTGATGCAATAATTTACAATATAATTTCATAACACCTCAAAAATTTTACTTAATTTGTATGTATCAAAGTATTAAAAATATAGACAGTCTGGATTCTTCTAACAATAACTGAATTATTAATACAATTATTGAAATACAAATTGCCCAACAATACTATCTTTAGGGAACAAAGACTATGGCTTTTGAGAAAAATTCCTGGAGGTTCTGTCATAGTGACACACCTCCTCAAATTAAGTATTACCACATTGAAAACTTATTAAGTGATTCTCTGCCTTTCCCTGGAATAAAATCCATTTGTGATTTTCCATGTTAGCCTCTACCCAGCCTATTAAGTTCATTAATTTCTGAAAGAAGAGGCAAATAAGATTATAAGGAGAAGAAAGAGGGAAGGGAGGGGCCAAGAGAAAGAACAAATGAATAAAGGGGAGAAAAGCATACGCTATAACTTTGCTCCAAGTTCATCTCAGGCAGCACACACCCTTTAGTGGACTAGTCACTAATGCAGTACAGATCATCAAGAATTTTACCTGTTCCTAGTATCCAACCATTACTCATTCCCCTTCCAATTATTCAGGAGAGCTAAACTTGCATAAATATTGTAGCTCACATTTTGAGTTGCTAATACCACTGAGCAGAGTCACTTTCTATTTGAGTAGAAAGTTAGAAGGCTGAGCAATCTCATAACATTATGATTATTTTTTGAATTAAGTAAAGAATATTCACACTAAATGTTCTCTATGAGAGCTAAGGGGTATCAAAACCACAGGATCCATATTTTTTTTTACTGCCTCCTATTAAGCAGCCCCCCTCCTTGGTTCTGGAGTGTACATTTTGCTGTGCTGAGCTCTTAACTAAAGTATCATTTTTCTATTCTGGCACTGTGCTGTGGGTAGGAACACCATTTAAGACAAGAAAGGTATACTTATTTCATATCACTTGCAAACAAAGGAGTGTGTGGAGAGAAAATGGCTGGAAGTACAGATTTAACTGGGGTGTGATTGGGAAGATAGTTACTTAATGCCACGTCAGGGAAATACTTCAATGATCTTTGAGCTTACAGCTTTACTTTTAATAGCTTCCACAATAATATGTCACTGAAGTAAGAAAAATGCTGGATTCCTAGGACTTTAGCTAGGTGTTCTCTGGAAGCGATATTATTCTGAGTGACGCTGATTCACCCTAGAAATAATTTGTGCTCAGAACCTATTCGGAGTGAGTAATGGGGTGGGGTAAGAAGGTACAGTGCAAGAGCCACAGCTCATGACTAATGAGCGAGGGACATGCGGTATATTCTTACCCCAAGTTTAAGATGGTGATTTCTATCCGGGTGCACACAGTATATTCATGGAGTTCGTGAAATAATCTAATAAATTTTCTATTTCCAAAAATAGCAAATAGTGATTCATAGCTCAAGGAATTTACAGTATAAATAATTAAATACAATAATAAATAATTAAATAAATAACGAAACTATTTATTATACCTTGTATGTTATCTGTGAACCTCCTAAATATCTCTCTTTCTTCTCTACTTCTCAGTTCTATACCTACTGTTGACATTCTCTGTTTTCTCTCTTCCATCTTCCTCTCCTGTGATTCTCTACCCGATCATTTTTCAGTAAATTAATCACGCCTCAGAAAGGAAATGCTGCATTAATCACTTTAATATAATAAAATATTTCAAAGTCAATTCTTAATTTTAAAAAGCTGTTAATTTAATGTTTTCTAGATCTTTACAAATTATAATAAGGAATTAATTCTTGATCCCTTAATAAATTACAAAAAATACTTTCTCTACCCCAAATCTAATAGAAACTAAAACAGTCTTTGCTAACTGAAAATATGGCATGGTAGGAATAATTTGATCTCATGTGCTTGTTGGGTAAGTGTGAGTCTACAACACATTCATTACAATTGAAAGAGATTCCAAGGTCACAAGTCTAGAAAACTAGTAAGCTTGTGGAGATGAAATCTTAGTACACTTTGACCTTTTCGCTACTTTTGATTGTCAGCTTTTTGAAAACAGAATGCACATAGTACTCATGCTCTATTCCTGTAGTATTTACAGTAAGTGTTTTTGGTCACTATGCACAACTGTACTAAGACATGATTTCAAAATTCCCATTTCATAATGAGTTCCCCAGTGTACATACATATTATAATAGACATAGTTCCATCCTTCCTATAACATATTTCAAGTGAGTCATGCCATAATTCACAGTACTTGATGTTCATTGCACTAGAGGAAGGCTGCTTGCTGTGAAATCTAACATTGATGCCACGCTGCTGCTAGGATGTCAGAAGGTTTAGAAATCTCCTACTCGCCTGACACTGAAGCTGAATCACTCTCTCCTCCTCAGCCTTCCACATCCTTTAGCCCACTTTCATCTTGGCGCTGTTCAGTTTCAGTCTTACAGCCTCTTCCCTGCCTTGCAGGCCTACTCAGACATTAACTTCCATAACCAACCCTTAAGAGAACTCTTCCGGTAGGCTGACTCACATTCCATTCCTACCAACAAGAGTCTTGTTTTGTAGCTTGCAAAATATTCTGTTACAACAAATATTTCTAATCATCCTGCATTTGCAGAGACACCTCTCATTCTTGTTGTTTTTGGTATAAGAGGCTACAGAGAAAAATTGAAAAAGCATAAGGCTATGGATAACTTGGGCATGACAGTCGATCTTTACAAACTTAGTTTTTTATTTAAAACAACTGTTTTATTTTTTAGAGCAGTTCTTGACTTACAGCACAATTAAGAGAAAGATATGGTGCTGGAGACTTATGTACCTCCTGCTCCTACCCATGCATGATCTCCTCTACTATGAATATGCATAAAATGAATACTCACTAGAACCCATACCAAAACACCATTATCAGCCAGAGTCCATAGTTTCCATGGGGCTTCACTCTTGGTGTATATTCTGTGGTTTGGACAGGAAAAATGGGATGTGTCCTTTTACAGTACTACATAGAGTATTTTCAGTGGCCTAAAAATCTTCTGCTTCATCAGTTTATCTTTCTCTCCCAACAACCCTTTGTACCACTAATCTTTGTCCCATCCCATAGTTTTGCCTTTTCCAAAATATCATATAGTTGGAATCACATAGTATTCAGCTTCTCAGATCAACTTCTTTCACTTAATAATATGCATTTGAAATTCAACACATCTTTGCACACCTTAAGAACTAATTTTCTTTCAGGAATGAGCAATCTATTGCTCATCCATTGTCTGGATGTAACACATTGTGTCTATGCACCCACTTACTGAAAATTATTAGTTACTTCCATAGTTTGACAAAGTTATAAAGCTTCTATAAACACCTGTGCGCAGGATTTTGTGTGGATATATGCTTTTATCATACTTTATCATAAGATACCAAGAAGCATGATCACTGGATGGCCTGGGAAGACAGTGTTTAGTTTTCTAAAATGCCACCAAACTATCTTCTAAAGGGACTGTAAAATTTTGCATCCTCAGTAGCATAAATGAAAGTCCTAGTTCTGCACGACCTTCCCAGCTGCTGGTGTTGCCAGCATCCTGAATTTTGATCCTTCTCACAGGTGTGGGCTGGAATCTCATTGCTATTTTAATGAATCTCATTTTTTTTGAAATATGAAAATGAAAGGATTGACTTAACAACTTAAGTTTACCTTTTTGGCCTTAAATTTGGAAATATCTAACCAGAAATTTTGTTAGTATTTAGATTATAGAGTGAAAAAAAATCCAGTTACTTAATTTCTTAATTTGGAGAATGATATGTAAAAGAGTCCTGGAAACAGTCAGATCTGGTTCCAAAGGTTTTTGTCACTCACCAGTTATATGAGTTTTGCTAAGCCACTTCAACTTTGTCTAAATTCCCTCATCTACCATTAAAAGGATTAAAAGAAACTCTACTTTTCCACTAGATTTGTTCAGGAAAAATATTTTGTAGTATTCTAAAGATGTACCAGGAATGGAAAGTTAAAATTGTTGCTCAAGTCATCAATTAAATGCTAAATGTTCTGACCTTGGAGAATTTCTACTGTGGATGGGGTTACTCTTAACCTGAGAACCACAGGGTTGCAAGCTGCCAGCAAATAGGATTCAGATTTATAAACTGAAATGGGAAATAATATGTCTGAATTCTTATTAGTCTATTACTGTATTTTTAACATTTTCTTCAATTTTGAAAATAATCAGCAAATCACAGTGGTGGTATCAATATCTAAAATGTTGGGGTCAACAGAAATAATGGTAGTTTCATATTACCCTTAATTTTTGCAATTTCTTCAAAATATTTGTGCTCACCAATGCTTAGATATGCCAGCACACCTTATTTAATGTGCTAGTTTCAAATGGAGCATATGTCACTATATCTTTTTTATGTTTTGAAAACTTTTAGTATACTTGCTTTTCTTAGCAATTCTATGTACTTTTGTGTGCTTTAATTATTATTATTATTATTATTATTTTTAGAAATCTTGAAGTCAAAGTCTTCAAAAGATCCCCAGAGAGATGAGGTCCAGGACTAAACCAATTCTTAATTCCAGCTTTCAGGTGAAGAGAGATGGTAACACCTTCACAATGAGCATGTGTGGGTGCAGCAGAACCTTTACCGGCACTCCGATCTCCTGAATTTCAAGCCAGTTTCCTTGCTATCATTCTACCATTCTTCTAAGTTGCTCTTGTGGTCTGAATATATAGCCCAACATTCCTGTGTTGGAACATTGTCAGTGTGATGATATTGAGAGATGATGCCTTTAGGAGGTGATTAATGAATGATATCTGGGTCCCTGTACAAAGCTTGAAGGAGTGGGTCCCCTTTTACTCCTGTGAGGACACAGTGTTTGTCCTATTTTGCTTTTTTGTACCTTCCACGATGTGAGGATTCAGTTAGAAGGCCCTCACCAGACTCAAAATGCTGACTCTTTAGTCTTACACTTTCCAACCTTCAAAACTGTACAGAAAGGATTTCTGTTATTATAGAATATCTACTTAAAGGCATTTTGTTTTAGGAGCACAAACTAAGCTGTCACCTTTTACAATGCCCTTGAACCTAGTATCCATGAACCTAAAACAGTATTTAGACAGGAAAGTCTTCAGGAAAAACCAAGAGTGTCAACTTCACACATCATGAAGTCTTTGAGAAGGAGATGTATTGAAAAATAAATAAGGGCATCAAGTAATTAAATTGCAGCTCCTTTAAGGGGAAAGTTTATGTAAATGAACTGCTTTCTCAGAGCTTTCTTCTTAACTAAAGTCATTGGGATCAAGTTGAATAGCTACTGAAAGCAGGCAAGACAAAACAACAACACGTATTTTAAGGAGAAAAGGACATAGTGCCCATGTAGCTAAAGAATTTATTTATCCCACCAGTTCTTTCCATGCCAAAAGCCATGAGATGAAACTATAACCTCTTCCACATACTTATAATAGAAGATAAATAATTCCTGTAGTCTTAGGAAGTGGAGACAACTGGACGTTTGCTACAAAGAGTGCAGCCTCAGAGCAGAGCGCTGGACAACATCTAAAAGTTGGCTAAAATGCAGAATCTCAGTTCCCACCTCATAAGTACTGAGTCAGAATCCCAATTTAAAAAGTTCTACAAGTGACGTATGGCCATATAAAAGTCTAAGAGATCTTATCCAGATAAAAATGGGCCTGGGGTAAAGAAGTGGAGAGGAGAGAGGTTTACCTGAAAAATATATTTGTTGTCATTATGCAAAACATAGTTTTGTGACTTAAAAATGTATCTTCACATTTTTTAACAGCATTATTGAAGCATAACTGATAGACGTGTTGCGTATGCAATTTACCCTTCAGTGTACAAGTCAAACAGTTTTAGTAAATTTATGGAATAATACAAGTGTAACCTCATTTTTGTTATAGAACATTTCCATCATCCATAAAGGGTCCTCCTGTATCCTTTGTGTCACACCACACTTCCATCCCTGACTCCAGATTAACTATCAATCTAGTTTCTGTATCAATCATCATGTCACTAATGGAAACTTCATGTAAATGTAATCATAGAATAGTTTGTAGTTGTTTGTGGCTTCTTTAAACCACCAAGATGTGTTTGAGTTTACCTAAGGGAATCAATACATAAATTTCCCCTTCTAAGGATATGCCAGCTTTGTTTATCCATTTACCAGGGATGAACACATGGATTGTTTCCAGTTTTGGGCTCACTATTAACAATCCTGGTAGGAACATTTGCATATACATCATTTTATTTCCACAATGGTTTTGACAGCTGTTAATTAGCAATGAAATTTATAAGCAATATGCAAATAAAAAACTAAAACAACCACAATAATAGACTGAAACAGTTTTGTTATTATCCTTAAGACTAAAGTCAATTCTGGCAGTACATATATTTTAGCTAGTGAGTTGGGCGTTTTCACATGTGAAGAGAGAGACCCTTGCTATAAAGTGGGCAAAAAATGGAGTTGGTATGTAATTCTGCAAGAAGGCCAGAGAAAGATGATTACTACTGGAGCTGCTTGCTGGTGTCTGGGCTGGCAGACCGAAATTAAAAAGGGAAGTCTCTATCAAACATCAATGGGGGAGGTTCCAATCATTGAACTGGTGATCAGGAAAATGGAGTGAATTGTAAGTCTGGGAAACAAATGAGAAACATGTGAAAAGCAAGGCAAGGAATTCACGAGGAAACTTTAGGGTAAAAGATAAGCTTCTCAGGACCAACCAACTATTAAGCCTTTAGAAAGCACTCATTGGATATGCAATGTGGCACCATGGAGGGCCTAATCAAAAATATTATCCTGCTTGTCTTTGGGACCCACTGGGGATTCCTTCACAAGGTGTAGGTACCCGGTACTTAAGACTACCTTTTATATTTTTAAGGAGTACTGAAAATAATAGAAGGGCAGATTGGAGACTTTAGCCAATGGCAGTCTCAATGAAGTAAAATGAGTGATATCACCTTTCCCTTGAAGGACAGAAAGGGGTGCTTTTACTGGCTATCAGTACACCCAAAGTGCTAACCAGTTGCAGCTGGAAGGAAAGGTGGTTCTAACCATTGGGGAAATTCCCTCATGCAGATTTCACCTAAGCACTTTACTCAAAAGAAACGAGGTGGTTCTGAAAGCTTCAATGTGCAGAAGATACAAATGACATGAGAAAGGAATAGGAAATCTAGGCTGAGAGTTAGGTGATGGGTGTGGGGAGAGAAGGGACAAGTCCTGCTAGCCCCAGGCAGGAAAGTTTCCACCTAAATCATCAGAGCTGAATTTAGACCCTGACCCTTCTGGCATTATTGTGAAGGCTAGGAAAACGTTGGCTTCCGTGAAATCTAAAGGGAGATCGATGGTTTAAAAGTTTCATTTAACATTACCCTCTGAAGCTTGTGAGACTTATTTGCCCTCCCATACCTAATGTAATGCGGGCTTAAAAATTCATCAAACTCATCAAAAGTGAAATCACACAATTGGCCAATGAATAACATAATATCAGCTTATTCTCTAAAATACAATCACCTAGGTCACTGTTTTAATTTAAGTCATTTTATAAAACAAAATTATGTAAAAAGCCCCATGGCTACAGAGATCTGAAAGAATAACAGATCCTAAGCATTATTTTACTTTGACTGAATAAAAAATAATTCAGTGCATCCCAGCATGATTTCTGCATATTTTAATTTAGGAAAAAAATGCATTTTTGTACTTCATTAACCTTCCTTTACCCTCATGCATAGTGTCGTGCTATTGTATAGATGCTTGATTACAAATTGTAAGTAAAGACATAGTGAAATGCAACATATCATTTATAGAATTTATTTTTATCAAAACATGAAGTAATACTTGTTCACACATGGGAAATATATTTTACCATCACCCTCTTTCTAAACACAATCACCAGTAACAATGGGGCCATTTTCTCTAATGTAATGTTCAGTGTCATTGTTACTTAGCTAAACTCATCATCTTTTATCAATTTTGACTAAATGAAAAATGGGCAGGTTTAAAAAGCTATGTAAAATAAATTTTCTTCTTTCAAAAGAAACATTTAAGACCACATTTCAGTTGTTTCTTCCTTTTCCTTCATATTTAAAGAATTTTGTGAGAGGGTCAACAGAGCTTGCTTCTTAGGCTATTCTGACAACATTCCTGTATCTACCTATTTTGAAAATGTACAAGAGCTAATCTATGGTTACGTTCTTCTCTGCTCATATAGAAGCCTGACTTCTCAATGAGCACCCTGCAGAGTGGGATTTTCAGGGGTCACTTTATGACTGGCTTTTTAGAAAGCACCTCCCTCAACTTTTTGGGGGGAGGTAATTTTTGTTTTTATTAGTACTTTTTTGGGGGGTGTACCGGGGATTGAACTCAGGACCTCGCACTTGCCAGGCAAGCGCTGTACCACTGAGCTACATCCCGGCCCAATTAGTCCATGTTTTTACAGTTCAGAATACTGACATTCCTCGTGGGGAGACAGTATACATACATAATACAACTTAATTCTTTTTACGTCCACCTCCTCTCCTCTTTTTTCCTAGTTCTTCACTTTAATATACACATGAAGTTATTTTTCTGTGGCTTTAGTCAACGAAAAAAGAAAAAGAACCTAAATAAGCCTCAAATACAGAGTTTGCCTTACAGTGTAAACACTGATTACTTATTTTAGATTTCTAGTTTTAAAAATACACCATTATTCAGAAGAGCAAACAGAATGGTAGAATCATATTCTTTCTTTCTGTTTAATTTATCTTCAGGTATATGATATCAACATTACGAATACTACCATATTCCCTGGTTTTGCAGTATCTTCTTTGACAACATCCTTAACTGAATCTTTTATGTTTCAAATCAATGCAGTTTTTCCCTTTTATTAATGAGAAATTGGAAAAATGAAGAGGTTACTCTTAACTTCTGAAGTTCTGGGTAAGAATACTCTGTGAAGTTATACTGCTTGTAAATTTAGTCAGGATTCTGGATGTAGGAGTGGAGAAAACAAGTGAAATTTGCCTAACAAAAGGAATAATCTGAGAAATCTTTTCACCTTTTGGTCACATAGAAGATCACAGCTATAGCTTTGGTGATCAGAGCAACAGGAGAAACCGAGATGGGAAGAACAGTAGACATTGTGTCCAAAACTTGAACACAACAGAGAAGATCTACACAAACTGTAGGCAATCCTGACATCCCCGCCATGTGTTCTCTAGCTCAGTCAGGGAGTGTCTACTGGCAGCTTACTGGACACTTGGAACTGTGTGCAAGACTCTTGGAAAGACAAGAAACCACGACAAATCAAGAAGCCATGACTTGAAGATGCTCTTCCTTCTTCTGGCTTCTCACCAAGGAGAAAATATCTGCTGACACACAGAACCTTCAAAAGCTCAGTGAAGCTTGAATCCACTAAGAATATTCTGTGTCTTGCTGTCAGAAATGACAGATGAGCTGTTGCTTCTTTCATTATTTTCCTAAAACTTCTTTGGATGGAAACATTCTTGGACCAGACCCAAACTTGGCAATTCTGATAAAGAAATCATTCTGACCATATTACTTATTTCATGTCTATTTTGACTTTTTCAAAAGATCAGAGCCTGGACCCCCATCACAGCTTGTCCTCCCTCTGCCACATGGGATAACATTGGTACAGTGTTCTGTTCTACTTCTGCTAGTCCTCTAGTTTTCTTATGACAGTGAGACCCCACTGTAGGAAATGTGTTCATAAACACACACACACACACACACACACACACACACACACACACGGACCAAATCAATTGAAGAAATACTGAAACCAACAGGACAACATCTTCCACAACTACAGCGTTAATTTAAAATTCTCATGATTTCTTTTTTGGTTGTCTCAACTATATTCGCGCAGGTTTGGATGGCTTAGAGAGTTTTATTAACACGTAACAGGTATCCAGAATTACAATCCAACCACAACATTATCTAATGAATTATATATCTGACCATTCTGAAACAGTTTATAAGCTTTCAAAAAATACTTAAACATAATTTGAGGGGTTTTTTCAAAGGTTCATTTTAGCAAAGGATGCAGAATATGAGCCTTTAAAATGCAGCCATCCTTGTGCAGACCCGAGCCTCCTTGATTTGGGATTATTACGAGGACTGTCAGTCTGCCTTTCTTTCCCAATCTCAGCTCATCCATGCTTCACCCATCTGTCACTCCTTGTTAAAAAAATTACTTCTTTATCCATTTCTTTAGCTTGTTTCTTGTGAACCGCACATTTCTGGGTACAGTTTGAGTCTTCATAAACTGTTACCAATTAAAACTCAAACTGGGAGCAATTGTTTGTGCAGCATTTACCATATGTCAAGTGGTTTGTACCCATTTATTGCTTATAATGAGCTGACATGGTAAGGAGTATTTATTCTAAGCTTAGAAGAGAGAAAAACGAAGCTCATAGACTTTAGGAAACTCACCTAAAACCATAGAACATTTAAATTAATTGAGAGGTTAAATTAATTCATGAGAAATTAAATTGTCTAGATAGGATAAGTAAGAAAAGTGGAGTGAAGGATAAAGAGGAAAAATACCCAAGAATCTTTCTTTTTTAAGGTAGGCATTTTTCTAATGAAAAATCAAATTGTCTCAACGAAGAGACTCAAAATGGTGTGGGTCAGCCTGGGGGTCCACTGAGATAAACGTGTGGCAGTGGGGCATCTTGCCCCCAAAGTGGGTTCACAGACTCCATGTTAACAGAAGGGAGATCCATGCTTTCATAGATGGATAGCTACCTTTTCACCATTAATCTCTATCATCCATAATTTAAAAGTAAATTCAACTCGCAAATAAATAGTAAAGGAATAATATGGTATAATTCTGATACTTAAAAATAGGCTGTGAAATTGAATTATCTGAGCTGTTTTAAAATAACTATCATCAATCACTGATTTTATTTCTGGCATAAAATGAAGGGATTTCCATTTTTCTGGTATTATTTCTCATTCATCCCCAAAGCATCTGTACTGTGGACTTCAGGTTGGTCCTGGATGCACATGGTAGGTCAATTGAAGGTCTTACAAGGGAAAAAGCATGGTTTTATATGGACCCCTGGGCTTGGGACTGCTCACTTCCATGCAGACCACCGCTTTCTCCGATGGGGGGCCTCCCTGAGGGGTGCAATTTACAGGTGTTCCAGAGCACAGGCTGCAGTTAGGCCAAAGGAGAGCGCTCGAGACTTAACTTTACACTCATCATTTTTGTCATCAGACCCACAGGCTTTCGGCAAATTGGCTTTTCCTAGCTATTTATTGGCTGACAGCAGGTGGAAAGATGTAACATGAGAATTAATTACACTGATCTAAAGCTACCAAGGGACATGCCAATGAGAGTTGCTATTGGCCCCAAAGGATATAAAATTCCAGAGAAACAGCAGCAGCAATACATCAATGAACCAAATGTTTCTAATGCTTGACAAACCATATTATATCAATAAAAAATGTTGTGTTCTGTAATGAGATTGTACAAGAGAATGAAAATAAAAACATTTTCCTTCCGATACATCACTTAAACCAAGGTATCTTCATGTACATCAATGTTGAATGGATTAGCCCTATATAATTGTAATATTTTTTATTACTAAAATTGAGGCAAAAGAGATTAAAATAAAACAAGCATTGGTTAAAAATAAAATTGAGATTGTGCAGTGGGAAAATTATTAATACATCCAAAGGGAGGTTGAGTCTTCACATACAGTGTGTGATTCCAAGTTGAACCAGTAAAACAAAGTCATAGTAAACAGGTAAGAATAAAGGTTAAATATGAGCACTGAAAACACTGAGTTTCTCATTCTGAAAACTTACCAAAATATATCATTCCTTTTTTCATGTAAGTGGAGAAACTATCGATGGCTGCACAATGGTGATGATGAAAAGGAACAGGGAAGGGCTTTTTAAAGCTATGTTTTTGCAGCTTTTTCTGCTCTATTGAAGGATAACTTATACATACTAAAGTTTCCAGATGGTAAGTTTATAGCTATTGCTACAGTGCACACACACACACACACACACACACACACACACACACACACAGTTACCACATCAATAAAGGAAACATTTTTAGCACCTCACACTCACTTATGCTTCATTCTACTTAATTAATATTCTCTCTCTAAAGGTGATTATTGTTCTGACCTCTACCATCCATGATTGGCTTTGTCTGTTTTTCAATTACACATATATTGATCACTCAACATGTATTCTTAAGTGTCAGGCTTATATTGCTCCTTGTGATGTCTGTGAGATTCATCTACATTCTTATCATTTCAGTGTTGTATTCTATCATGTGATTACAATTTGTTTATCCATCCTACTGTTGATGGATCTTCAAGCTGCTTGAGTTTGTGGCTGTCATTGCTATTAACATTCTCATACGTGTCTTTTTAATAGAAAACAAAAACATCATGTCTCTTGGTTACATACCCATGAGTGGAATGCTATGCTATGTATATGTAGGTTTCATATTAGTAAGACTTCAGAGCACATTTTTCAAAATTATTGCACAATATATGAGAATTCTTTCTGTTCTACATCACTGCTAACACTGAATATTCTCAATATTTTTACTTTTAGCAGTTCTGGTGGGAGTCCAGTGATTTTGTCATATCATAATTTTAATATTTTTCTAATGAATAATGGTGGTGGATGCCTTTTAGTACACTTATTGTCTATTTGAATACCCTCTTTTCTGAAGTGCTATTTTAATTCATTTTCTCATATTTAGGTAATTTGTCAATCTTTTTTCTTATTGCTTCATAGAGAGGAGTTTTTAATATATTCTGGGTGTGAGTTCTGTGTCAAAGAAACTACTGCAGATGTCTTCTCTCAGTATACAGCTTGCTTTTCATTCTCATAATTGTTTTGTAATGAACAGAAATTCTTAGTATTAGGGAACTTCACTTGATCAACCATTTCATAAATGGTTAGTGATTTTTATATAATGTAAGAAAGCTTTATCTATTCCAAGATCATTGAGATATTTAGATGACCTTTAGAAATGTTTTTGTTTTTGCTTTTGTGTGTAGCTCTATGATTCCACCTCAGATCAGTATGTGTGTATATGCACTATGTACAATAAAGATTGTGGTTCCTTTTTCCCAGGGGGATACACTATTGATGCAACATGTTTTCATTGGAAAGACTGTCCCATTCCCACTGAATTATACTGGTACCCTTACCATAATTCAAGAAATCATACATTTTTCAAACTACTTTTAAGATAAATCACTTATTCCATTATTAAACCAGCCTATACTTGTACCAAAAGGACAAACTCTCTTATTGCTAAGTCTACCTGGGAAGTCATAAGATGTGGTAGTGTAATTCCTAATTTGTTCTTCGATGCAATTGGCATTTTCATATAAATTTTGAAATCAGTTTGTAAATGTCCACCAAAAAACACGCTGGGATTTCGATTTGCTTTCTGATGGATATTTACTTCATTTTGGAGAGTCATCACATCTTAGCAATAATGAGTCTTTCAATTCCTGAGCATGGCATTCCTTCCTATTTATTTAGACCCCTCTTTAATTTCTTTCAGAGATATGATGCAGTTTTTCAGTGCTTAGGTCTAGAATATTTTAGTTAGATTTATTCCTAGATATCTGATGTATTTGATGATATTATAACTGACATTTTAAAAAGTTCATTGTTTACTCCATTGATTTTACATAAAAATAGATACTTTTTATGTCATATGTGGTATTCACCAACATTCTTCATTTCATCTATTAATTCTAATAGAATGTTTTTAGAATTTTTAAAATTTCCTATGTTCACAATCACACAATCTGGAAATAATAATGGTTTTATTTCCAGTTTCTAACTTTATAGCTGTAAAATTTTTTCCCCTTCATGCCCTGGGTGAATCTACCGGTACAATGTTAATTCAAAATTATGGCATTAGACAAACCTGTTTTTTCCCATCTCAGTGGAAATTGTTGAATGCTTTGTTGAATGGAAAGCTAGCTGTTACATTTTATCTTAGAAATTTTTATCATGCAAAAGTATTTCTCTTTAATGTGCAATGAGATTTTATTCTATATTAATGTCAAATTGAAGTTATTTTTATTGCATATGCTTTTCATTTCATTGATTCTCAGAAAATTTTTTTACATATAATTTAAATACCATCTAATCCCCCTATTTAGAATGTAGTGACTTTAGTATATTTGAAGTTATGTGCCATCAATCATCATCGCTAACTGTAGAAGATTTTCTTTCTTTTTTATTGGTATAGGTTTGCAATACATAATCTAGGGGATTACATTCACCTAGGAGAATCAGTACCTATATATATTACATCTTAACCACGTTCACTTCCACTTCCCCTGCTGGCCCTCTCCTCCCCCAATCCCATGATCCTCTTCTCATCTCCACAAAGTCTATCTCCCTGTTTCCTGTCATCTATCTTTTACTTTGCTTTTTATTTTTTATTTTGGTTTTCTTATATAAGAGAACCATGGGATGTTTAACCTTCAGTGTCTGATTTATTTCACTTAGTATAAATTTTTCATCACCTGAAAATGAAACCATATACACGTTAGTTAGTATCCACTAGCCCCATTCCCTCATTCCACAGCTATGCAGCCACCAATCTGCTGTCTTTAGAAATTTCCCTATTCTGGACTTTCTTATGAATAGAATCATGTAATATTTGATTGTAATTGGATCCTTTCATTTAGCTAATGTTTCTCTGTCTTGTTCATGTTGAAGAATGTGCCAGAAATTCATTCCTCTTTACAGTTTGATAACGTTCCATTATACAGAAATGCTCCATTTTGTTGATCCATTCAACCCTGTTAGACATTTTGGTTGCTTCCCCCTTTTGGCTATTGTAAATCAAGGTGCTACAGACATTCATGTACATGTTTTGGTATGGATATATTTTTATGTTTCTCTTCAGTAAAATCCTTGGAGTGGAACAGCTGGATCATATGGTAATTTTACATTTAACTGTCAGAGGAACTGAGACTTTTGAGAGCAGCTTTTCAATGCACTAGTGTTTATCTCTGTGTCTCTGTAAATATTAATATATATATTACATAAGTACATATATACTATTTATATGCATTATATAATTTTCTCAAAGAAAAAAAAACAGGCGCTTTTTAAAAAATTTCTACCAAAAATCTGTACTCTTAAAAATTTCTTCAAAGAGAACAACTTTTTGTGGAAATTTATAAGACTGTAAAATTTATGAAATCTTACTGAAGAATAAATTTGAATACATATATATTAGAAATGGAAGCCCAATAAGGCTTTATGCCTTTGTTGTAAAATAATAATCTATTATATTCATGCACATATTAAACATATTTAGTGTTCCATATAACTCTTTTTCTATATACCTGTGTCCTGTTGTGTACTTCCATTTGATGATGATTTTCTTTCATCTTGAAAAAGTTTCTACAATATACTTTTCAGTGTGCATTTGCTTGTGAAAAATTCATTCATGTATTATATGTCCAAAGACTTGTTTCCATTTAACATTTAGTGATAATTTTCCTGTTTTCTTTTGGACTTACACTTCCTTATAAGAAATCACCTTAGGTTCTATTGCTGATGCTTTGGCTTTTTCTAGGGTTGCTTTTAGAAATTCCTCTTTGCTTTGGTTTTCAACTATTTGAACATGATGGGCTTCTATTTGATGTTCTTTGTATCTACCCTTCTTGAGGTTCTCTGAACTTAGTTTAAATTTCTTTTATCTTCTTTTGTTCACCTGTTTGCTCAGCTAAAATTTTGTTATTACTTCTGCCCTCTTTCTTTCTTGAGATGATGTTGGCAATTTTGTTTGATTTTTTTAAATAACTAAGTTTTCTACAATAAATGGGTTACTTGATATTAAGATCATAAAAATAATTTTAGGGATTGTGAAATTGTGATTTATAACAAGATATATATTTGGTCTTGGTTTGTGTTCCCTGGTACATAGCTCCCAAAACTCTCATGATTTCCAAATTTATATACTTTTTGTGTGAAATTTGGGTGACCAATGTGAGGAGAACTACTAAATAATTTGGGGACAGAGGTTGGTTCTTCAGCGAACCAGCCATATGAGCAAAGAGCTATAGCTTCTGGCCTCACTCTCAGACTGCAAGGAGTAGTGAGCAGCTGAAGGTGGAGTTTATATTTATCATCAGTGGTCAATGATTTACTCCGTCCTCAACTGCATGGTGAAGCCTCCATACAACTTCCTGGGCAGGGTTTGAAGAACATCTAGGCTACAAGGCACATCTTCATGTGGAAGCAGAGCACAGCCCCACTCCACGGGAACAGAAACTGCTATTAGGGACCTCTCTAAACCCCACTCCATGTATATCTTCCTCTGGCTGTTAATTTCTATACTTTTAATATCCTGTCTAACAAATTGGTAATAGTAAGTCAAGTGTTTCCCTGAGTTCTGTGAGCCATTCCAAGAAGTATTCCAGTTGGAGGCAGGGTTGGAAATCATAATTTATAGCCAATCCATCAGATGTTCTAGATAGAGATTTTCAATTAGCATTTGAATTAGGGGGCAGTATTATAAGACTGAGCTCATGTTTGTAGGATCTGATGCTAACTGCAGGTATTCAACGTTAGAGTTCAATGTATTATAGGATACCTAGTTGTTGTCTGCTAAGGAACTGGTGTATAAACCTACATCTCTTGTCAGAAGGGAAGTGTTCAGAGTGTTGGAAATAAAAAGAAGAAATGGTTTGCTTTTTCCCATTACAGGAAGATACAAACATAATCCTGCAATTTTTTACCAGTTATTTATTATTAAAATAAAGGGGCCATTTTAAAATACCATTAATTTTGTCTCTACACTTTCACTTTTTGCCAAGTATTTAGAAAACAAGCATAGATTGTGGTAATGCCTCTCTAATTAAATATTATGCTATAATGATGAAATATGCATCTTGAAGCAGATTAGAAGAATCCCACGAAAATTATAATGGAGATGAATTTGACATTTCCAGATACAAAGATAAAACTCCAAAAATAAGAACCATACTACTTATATCCCTAAAAGGCAATATAAGGATCCCTCTAAAACTTGGTTTATAAGGTTATGCCATTCAATTATGCAATGCTTTATCATACATTTTAAGACACAGCCTGTGTACCAAGTCATGATCCAGTTTTATGAATATATATGCATATATATGTAAATTACATCTCTCCTTTTACAATGCCTCTATTTCCTTTTGCAAGGGCTTTGAATACAAATTACATATTTAAAAAATTAGACAGGAATTTCTTTTCCACCATGAAAACATAGTCATGAATATATTGTTTTTTCAGGCTTTTCTTCCATTTTCTGAGTGTTCCAATAATTTAATATTCTTTTACCACTAGATTCTCCCTGCCTCCCAGGAACACCTAGCAATGAAGCTTTGTCCTGAGCCTTACTCCATAGACATTTATTAGGCTGGATGTAATGTGGTCCACTTGCTCCATCATATCACTAAATACCAACACTGATGTGAATCAAAATAAGAGCAACCATAGCATAACCAGATAATCAATGCAATAGGTCTCCTGTGTGAGTCTCAGGGTCTTATTCATTAATATTAATTTGTTGATACTTAAACTTAAGAGCATTCATCTCCTTATTTTCCATACCCCATATAGAAGTCTTTTAAATGCTTTTTTTTTCCTTACGAAAATATAATATGTAGAATGGAAAGAACACAGAACCCTTATGGATTTGTTTCAAATTAAAATAAATTATTATCTTATTTCTTATGTAAAAAAATGATTAATTGGTGGATCTAGCTCCCGTGGGTCATATAATTTGATGCCACATAAATAACCACGGTAATTGTCATAATTAATAATTCTTGAATTATTCTACAAATTTGGTCTACATTTAAAATTAAGTAGAAAATTTTAAGATGACAGGGTCATCTGTAAATATTTTCCACATATCTATTGATTTAGCTTAGTGAGCATCTCTTAGGCTATTATAGAGCAATATTAATGGTCTGGCTTTTCTGACATAGAGCATTTTGATGTATTTAGTTTGTGAAACAAACAAATGTCTCAGTAGTCACAGTAATAACTACTACCTAAAAATATCATACATACAGCAGTATCCCAGTCTTACATTTACTAAAACTGTAAATCTTACTTATAAAAAATAAAACATATATTTACATGATGATTTACATTCTTAAGAAAATAATCACTTTCATTTATAAAGAAATTCCTATTTTTGTGTCAGTACATAATGAACACAGAGGTGAAATTTTTGTTTTAATGCTAAGTTTTAGAGAGCTAATGTTTAGAGAGTAGATACCATGTTTTAAAAGTAAGTTTTATAGGGCTGGGGATTTAGCTCAGTGGTTTCACCGCTTGCTGCACAAGCGCAAGGACCCGAGTTCGATCCCCAGTACCAAAAACAAAAACAAAAATAAGTTTTACATAGAACTTGAAATTGACCTTCTTTACATTTAAAATGCACATGACTTACTGAGGACAAAATTGTTACAAGATGTAATACTCTGACAAATATGCAAGTCTTAAGTAATGTAAGGATCATAAAATGTGATACAAACCTCTTGCTGTTGGCATTCTAAATTAAAGATTTTATCTTTGTGCTTTAAAATATACTGCATTATTCTTACTTAAAACCATCAAAGATTTATTTTCTATAAACATTCTTATAGGTAGTTTGTACAATTTTTAATCTCAAGGAAGAGTAACACTTTTTATAATATATGGAAGAGAAATACCTGCAAAAATCATGCGCTGGAATTCATGATTCCACTTATCTTTGTGGTTTATTTATGAAGAAAAGTTTGACAACAAAACTATTTTTTAACCTAGGCTTTTTTTTTTCCCCCCATACCAGAGATGGAACTCAGGACCTAGTTCTTCCGAGGCAGGTGTGGTGCCACTAAGCTAAATCCTCAGCCTTAGCCTAGGCATTTTAATATCCCAAACTAACTAGAAGTTTAAGACCATTCATGGGAACTATAATTATGAAAGATAAAATTAACAATTGTGGCTCACTTTGTTCAAGTGAAACAAATTACAGTGTTTTTCTTTAGTTTTCTTTATGGAATTAAATCAATATTTATAGCTTTAATACAATAAGACATCTTTAAATACCTAGAGATATTAACCCGGTCATTACTGTTGAAATTAAGCAAAACACTTGAAAATTTGTCTAATTAGTATATAGTCAATATAGATATAAGTACAAATGTGATATATAATATATAGATAGATATATCTGATATATATATGTATATATATATCACTAGTGTGCTCATTCCATTCATGTTAAAATACAGATTTCAATGTCATGCGTGGACTATTATGAAATTATTTTATTCTAATATCCCAAGTATAACTCATTCAAACAAGTAATTTATATATTACAAAAAAAGTACTTATATGTGTCTCATATATATATATATATATAAAAATCTATACACTGATATATCTCATGTATATAGTCAGAAATACATCTCCTGTATGTACATTATTCTGACTCATTTAAAATGAACAATAGACAGGATGAGATGATTTGCAATTGCTTTAATGCAGTAGTTGTGCTACCCACCGCATAGAATTTGTAGATCTCAATGTGTCCAAAATACCAAGAGATTTGCTTCTACACAGCTAATTCATGCCAGCTCTGTAAATCATTCTGTAAGACTGCTCAATGAGTTGGATATGCTCAGTGGATCTTGACTCCAAGGCTTTTACAATGAACACATTCATCCCTGTTAACTGTTTCTGTCACCCGAGGACACTCATTAACTGTTGAAAAATTCTTAGTGCTATTTGAAAGACTTTAAAAATAAGACTGATTTTGGAAAGAGATGAAGGAAAGCATGCTTTGTAATAGCTGTATCTGAGTTTACCTGGTGATCAGTGTCACCCCAGTAATGTTCCCGACAGAGGACTGAGGGGACGCTGTGTATCCCAAGTGTTCGCACAGTGACAGGTTCCACTACCCACATGGCCAACCCTGATGTGATTAGACCCATAATAGCCATGCTATTCCAAATGGATGGGTTTAATCCATGGATTAATTCGATTCCTTACACGCTCTAATTTTATTCCAATTATGCTTGCTGGCTTGAGATAAAAATATCTCTGGCTTTAAAATAGAAGTAACACATTAAAACCCAAGACTCTCCTGATTTGCTTTGGGTGCATTTATTTTTACGGATGTGTTCAGGAAGGGAAAGCTAAGAGAACCCTCCAGCTGCTCTCGCCTTCCCTTCCACCTTCCTCGGCCTCTCACAAGCTTATCACCAGTGTCCCGAGAGACAGCAGAAACTTCCGAGGGCAAACCAAGTCAAGCCAGGGAACTCGTCTGAGTTTCCATCTCTCAACATCCGTAATTGCTGTGTTCCTTTGGTTCTGAATTCCAGCTTTCGTAGTTTTTCCCTGAGCTGGGAAATAGAGCTATGCATGTGAGCACTGGCATCGGGAGACAGGCGGAATCAAGGTGTAGTACCGATGCCATCTTAAAGTCTTCGCAGCAACACAAAGTGAGCTGGAAAGGATCCAGCCAGCTCACAACCAGCCTGTTTACTGGCTGTCCCGGTCGGGGAGCCCCTCTGAATGGTAGGTGTCAAGGGGCAGGTGTTAACCGTGGGCGCGCTGGTGTGAAATCAGTTCCATGCAATATCAAAAGGTGTGATCAGAGCTTTCTTCTGTGTTTAATTTACAAGCAAGCACAGGGAGAGAATAAAAATCACAGGAGAACAAACACTGAGCGCCCGAAAATAAGTTTTAGCAGTGATATAAAAGGTAGCAAATCACGTTCTGTTTATCCCATCCAAGAGTGCATGAGCCAGTCAGTTGTCACCAAGGGCTTCAAAGTGTTCCCTCTTCAACTGTTCTGGAGTTGGGGATCAAGTAAGAATGTGCCCTATTTAAATGCATTTCCAGTGTCATCATAGAGAAAGCAAACAAAAGAAAAACATGCATCTTTAGGGAAACTGACAAGCCGGGGCTAAAGTCAATACAGAAGTCCTCTCTTTCCAACGGGAATATTCAAAGCCTCAGGGGATCCCTACACCTGCAGATAGGACCAGACCAACGACACAATCCTCTTTCTAACTTAACCAAGCACTTGTCACTCACTTGGCCATAACCTTTGCAATTTGAGGTATGACAGCAAAACCTATGTGAATTTCTTTCTCTTTTTCACAGTTTCATGAATAGGAGATTCATTCTTGTGACTGATTGTAGCAACCTCAGCCTATGATGGTTTTCTTTTCTTATTAAGTTGAGAATTTTTACTTTTTAAAAAAGTTTTTTTATGGCTCCTCTTTGTCATGTCTGAATTTACGGCATCGCTACTCTTGGACATAGGGCACTTTGTTAAGTAAAACAATAGTTATCTGAACACAGCTCCTTATACCTCAGCAATAGATCTACAGTCAAGTAACAAATGGGCAGGTAGCACACACGGTGTCAGTAGCCAGATATAGGTCGAGCCACATCCTGAGAAGGACAGTGTGACATCTCATCATCCTACTAAGCATTGTGCACAATTAAAAAATACAAACCATTTAAATCTGGAATTTTACATTTAACATTTTCAACCACAGTCAACTGCAGGTAACTGTAACCACACATGAGAAAGGAAGGTTGTTCCTGAACCTCTAAGGGTAGAAAGAGTTTCACAAATCATTGCCATGGCAGAATTGTCCCATCACGAATGTAAATGAGACCAATTCTACTTCAAATTCACTACAGAGAAAGATTTCAGAAACCATTAGCATTCAATTAACTTCTACCATGACGTGGACTTTTTAGCAGGTTAGCCTACTCAATCCTTGTTAATAATCCTTATTGAAGTCTTTCCTGCTGTTTTGCAGGTTTCTTGGAATGGTTGGTGAAGTTTGTATGATCTGTCTGTGAGACAGAATCAAACCAAGTCTACAGACTTTACAGCCCTCTGCACTATGTCACAGGCCCTGGGTGACGCCAGGGCAGGCACAGAACGTTGTTTCCCCTACTTACCCTCTTCAACAAGCTACCGAGCTGCGGTGAAGAACCACAAGCCAGCCAGGCAGCAGTCCACTGCCCCGGGAGGCCCCTGTCTGAGAGAATGTCCAGTCCTTCCTATTGCTCAGGACAGCTGCCAGGACAGTGTTGGTGGGAGCTACACGCGGCACAGAGCCTCCTACACTTTTAAAAACAGACTTGTCATTAAAAGCATATGTAGTTTAAAAAATATCAGTGCAAACATCATGCTAAATTATTTTGATACTAAAATACTTTTCAGAATGGCAAGTTTTTGTATGAAAAATGCCTATAAAACCCATTAGCAACTCCATTGATCTTTTGTACATACTTTTTTTAAAAATGTGAGGGAAAAGGAGTGAGATTCCTGTGTAAGAAACATTATCAACAGTATTGACTGAATAGTTACTATGGTTATCAACTACTGAATGCTTAGTGTGTTATTCAGCCTTCTGTTACTGGAGTAAAGTGCCTGAGGGAGTAAACTTAAAAAGACAAAGGTTTAGTTTAGCTCACTGCTTTTGGAGTTTCTAGTCTATATTTGGTTTGAGCCTTGGTGAGGCCACACATCGTGAAGGGGTGCATGGTAGAATAAAACCACTCACCTGGTGGACAGAGAACAAAACAGAGAAAGAGGAAGGCTCCAGGAATCCAGTCTTCCCTTCCAGGATGCCCTCAGAAAGACCCATAGAGCTCCCAGTGTGCCTCACCCCTGGAGGTGCCACTACTGCCCTATAACACCACACAGGGAGCAAGGCTGGTCCTTTGGGTGACTCTTGAGATCGAAACTTGCACTTGGAGAAAAAGAAGGGAAGAAACAGAGTTCTTGCTCTCCAGAAACAAAAAGTGATCTAAAAGTTTAGTTTATAACCAGAAGACTGAAAAATAATTTCTTACCAGTTGTTCAGGTATATGAAATGTCTATTTTTAAAGGACTGTAAAGAGATTATATATATATATATATATATATATATGTGTATACATCCATAAGTATGTGTACATGTGTATATACTATATATACATATGTGTACATATTATATATATATACATATATATAAAAGAAAATCAGACTTTTGCTTGATGTTGGCTAGTCTACAGTTTAAATCTGTAAGCAATTCTTCATTTCCTCGGGTTTAATTACAATTCAGCACCTTGCCAATTCCATTAAAATTCAAAGCCTGTTGTTGTGTCTTATTGCTTAATTGTAGTCTCTAGGTAACTCAACTTATATTGAATGCAGAAGTTAGCAAACCATCTAAGCTGATGAATGCATTTTGTTATATCCTGACATGAATTAATGAAATTTAATGGAATGTTCTACTCAAACAAGGTCATAGTCCTAATTTATGCATAGTGTTATTTACAAGAGAACACTATAGCAACTTCGTTTCTTCAACCAAACTATAATATTTCCCATCATCAAACAATTACTTCCAAGTGAGAATACAACACAGGTGAAAAGTGTTAAACAGTAAGATTTGAAGTGAAATGCTAACGTGCTCTGAGCAGATGTTGATATGTGGATAGCACATCTTTATGTGATACAGACTCTGATTTCCATGAAGTCCATTCATTCTATTCAGCAACAGCCTATTATCATATCATAGTGCTGACTTCTGGATACTTTCCACATTTGCATCAAAACATTGCTAGGGTCTAAGCACATGGGAGTGTGGGTGCCTGGAAGATGTCTGCTTTCTCACAAAAAAATGGGATATTCTAAGTGAAACTGTCAGCAAAAGGATGGCTAATCTGTGGTGGTCCACAGATAGAGATAGGGGTTACCTGAAAAAAATTACCTTCTCATATTTCCTTAAATGAATTTAATTCTCCCATAACCCCACTTTTATGTGCCAAGTAGCAGTGAATATGTGTACTACTTTCAACACAACAATAAGAAGGCTGAGTATCATTCTTCATAAAGTAGCCTCTCCAAGAGAGCTGAGAAAAACACTAGCATGATTGTGCAGGACAATTCTGCCTCTATTCACAAAAACTCAAGAGAAAACAACATGGGAAACACACTGTTCAAGGTATTCAGTTACTCAAAATCTTCTAGATATCAAACCACAAAAGATAGATGTAACAGTTCAAAAATTACCAGCCCAAAGATTATACAGGAGGGATGTGATAGGGGCCTATATGCAGTTATTCAGCTATCCGGACACTGTAAGCTCCTTACTAATGTTGATCAAAGCAAAGTAAACATGCAACATTTGTATAGAGATTGTGGAATATTTACAAAGGCACCAATGAACTAAACAGGAAATCTGTGTTACTGGGACTACAGGGAAAAACAGAATTTAACCACGATGGAAGGAAGAGAAAAAAAGTAAATTGTGACAAAGAAATGAACTGCACTTGAAATCTTTAAAATAAATCACATCAACCTTCTATTACTATTTTAATATAAGAAATCTCAGAGTTTCTCTTTAGGCTTATGCTTTGGGATTGGCAATGAACTTTTCTGAAGATTAATGTATTGTTCTCTGCTCAGCCTTTGAGTTTTGTGTGTGCGTGTGTGTGTGTGTGTGTGTGTGTGTGTGTGTATATAACAGAGAGAGAGAGAGAGAGAGAGACTTTCTTTACAATACCCTCAATATTTAAACAAACTACTTTTAAATTAATCCAATCAGATCGACTTAGGTAACAAAAATTTGGAATCCAAGAGAACCATAAAGAACTGTAAAACCAAGTAAGACCATATAAAGACATATTGAAATCTTCAGAGCTTGTTAAAATAAGAATTAGATTAAAACAGAAATAAAGAACACATATAACAGTCCTCCAGCATGCCACAAACCAGCTACATTGGCATTAGGACTACTAAAACTCAAACCTGCCTTTGGGTTGGCATTGACTCCATCCCTCCATGCACATCTACAACTCTGCCACTAGCACTTGAGTCCTAAGGACAGCAATGAATGACTGTGGTCACTGCTGTGTCCTCAACATTAACAACAGTAGCTGGCATATTCTAAATTCTCAACAAATATTTGATGAATGAATACCAGTATACATTTTTCTGTATAAAATTATACATTTGAAAAAGTAAATTGCATACTTGGTTTCCAAAATACATATTTCATAGGCAATGATGCAATAAGACACAAGAATTTATTTTGACTTTAACTTCCTGTAACATAGAATATATCTGAAAGGCTTTCTTTCCCCCTGCTTGTTTTGTTTTGTTATACAGTAAATGGAAAGTAGTATTTAAATGAATTTTGCCTACCTAAATAGTCATTTAGGCAGACACATTAATTCTGATCACAGTGTCATTGATTCTAAATATTTTTGAATTTCCATTTCTCTCTCTCATCATAATGTAGGCAATTTGATGACAGTCATCTAATCTTGTCCTCTGACCCTGTATTGTACATTCTCACTGGTTACAAAGGTCTATGCTGCTACATCTAAGTTTAAAAAAATGCCAAAGAAATCATATTTTGGAAATCCTGTGAATATTTATGGCTATCCAGTTATAGGTCACCTGTGACTTTAATTCAGTCCTAAATTTCAAGGAAGTTCAAAAAGTCTGTAACAGGCACTGAACCCACATTTCCAATTTCTATATTCTAATTATTCATCTATTTATTCTGATTGTATAAATTAAGTACATTAAATAGCTTTTATGTGAAATACTGTTAAATTGCAGGCTGTATGCGCATGTACATGTTTTATAACAAAGCTGTCTTATATTGCAAAGGAATCATCCATTAAATTCTGAAATGGTTCAGGATGCTCATTGCTGCATCTTATATAGGTAGCCTATTACACATAATAAGTAGCTTATTAAACATAGCCGAGCAGATACAAAATTACAAAGCACTTCTGCTCCATTATATCACCTCAATACAAATCAAATAGTCACTGGGAACAATAATACACATATATACTTGAACTGACGCAGTGAATAAACACAGCTGGTGTTTAAGTAAGAAAAAAAATAGCTCCATATATATTTATACCTGTAACAAAAATTGTAGAAGCAATTATGAAGTTACCTGATAATAGAGTCAAAATTTCTTGAAAAAATTATATAATAAAGCCAGTGGTTATCAAACTGTAGCATGCATAAAGATCATCTAGCATGCTTCTTAAAATGCAAATGAGAAAAGCCCAGGTCCGCATGTCCATAATCCTGCCCTCTGGGGTGTTCATGCTGGGGAATGACGCGTTCAAGCCCATGCTCTGCAGCTCAGCTACTTAGAAAGATCCTGTCTCAAATTAAAAATAAGTAAATACAAGTGGTTTTTAAAAGTTTGGACATGTAGCTCGATGAGAAGGCCCTGGGTTCAATCCCTCGTACTGAAGAAAGCAAAACCAAACCAAAACAAAACCCTCCACCTGGAGGTTATCATTCAATAGGTCTGGATAGAACTTAAGTCAATACTGCTGAAATTTTACAGTATACGAGAATTACTAAAAGAATTTTATCTTGATTTGAATATAATATATACATGTATCAAAATTTCATGGTGTCTCATAAATTTGTATAATTTTTATGCTTTAATTTCTTTAAAAGATAAAAGTCTTAAGTAGACTGCAGCCCAAATAATTAAGTCAGAATATTAATGAGTAGGAACCAAACACCAACTTTTTAAATTATTAGCTCAGAATTTGTATTGAAATGTATTTATTTTGAATAAAATAATAATTTTATATACAGTTATACTAACATTAATTTTTGATGTAGTTTCTCAGGTCAAATAGATATTACTCATTCTTTATAATAGCTCTAGAATATTCCATAGTCTGGACATAATTTAACTAGCCATTACTTTTCTGACATTCAGGCAGTTTACTGATTTTCCTTTTGAAGATAATGAGCAATAACCATACATTCTGATGATTTAAAAAGTTTATTCTTTCCAACTAAAATGAGATATTGAGTCCATATTTTAAACTAAAATGGAGATTATCAAACTGTTTTCCAAAAACATCATTAGTAATTTACATTTCTAGAAGGAATAAATGAGACAGTCCATTTTCTCACAACTTAATGATATGAGTTGGGTGCCAATATTTTTCAATACAGTAATACCTTGGCTCATGAACGCTTCTGTTCATGAACAATTTTGTTTGCAAATAGAAGTGTTTGGCAAAATTTTGCTTCCATTAACAAACTCCTCATTGGGTGAGGAACATGACTATGGCCATCTTTCCCCAAATCCTGGATCAAATTAAGTTCTTGAACCAAGGTACCTTTGTAGTTTATTTTCATTGTCCTTATAGACAGGCATCGTGTTTTTTGTGTCTGTATTTTAATTTTAATTTTTCTAGATATATTTACATGCCATTTCCAACGTCTTATCCTTATATTTTACCAATTTAATTGGTTGATTTTTATCTTATTGCTGCTAATAAAACAGGGTAATAAATAACTCTTTTTTGATATGGTTTCATCTGTGGCCCAGATATCAATGGAAAAATAGGCACAGCATGGCCCCTTGTCCCAAAGTAAATCACTTTCTCACTTATACAGGAGGCTGAGAATGTCTGAGAAACCAACTTTGCTCAAATGCAAGATGAGCTCCGTGAATAGAGTGGAGAAACTAGTAAGAAGGGATTCTTTGGTTAGAGTGTTGTTTGTATGGCCTCCGACTCCTGCCATTAGGGAAATGAGGGAATGTGTCTCACCTTACTGTAAAGTCAAATGGAAAAGGTGGTTTCAAGACAACTACTGAGAAAGCTTGAGATGAGGTCCTTGATACCTAAGGGTCACAGCACGGGGATCTTCTTCCTGTTGGAAGAAAGCTAAAGGCTAGAGACTGGAAGTGCAGTAGAGAGAAATGGCTGCGTCAGGATCCGGTTGTTCTGCCCACAGTGGGGGTTTCCTGTGGACCAGAGGCAGAATCCACAGAATGATAAGCAAAAGAAAGACGGCCTGGTGACCTGTTCAGAAAACAGGCAGTGCTTACTGTAATCTGAGGGAGTGGACAGTAATTCAAAACGCAATGGTGGCTTCGTCATTTTGCTTGTAAAGAACGATTAATTAGAAGTCTTCAGACAGGATGCTGAAGTCTCAGAAGAAGTAGGTAAATTTGCAACTATCAAGGAGAGAAGTTAAAGACATAAGATTTCAAATGTCCTAAATCAAGTAAGATTGTTCCTGATTATAAACTTTCATCTTTCCTTTGTCGGAAAATAGCAACTAGCTATTGTAAGCTTCCTAGCTTGCCACAGGCCAAACTAGATGAGGAAAAATCTTTTGATTTTTATTTAAGTAAGAACTTGAAATTTTGTTTTATGCTAGACTAGAATATTTATAATTTCAGGGAACTTTAAAATTTGAATAGGCACAAAAAATGAACACCTATTGGAAATAACAAGCAAAGTGGTAAATAAAATAACCAGTTTTTAGAACCAAGCAGTTGAGTAAAAGAAGAAGAATGTTAATTTCTACATCTATTCTCCTGGATCTAACTTTAATAAACTAGTTAAGGTATAAGAAAATATTTATATATTGATATGCTATCCATACACCTTACCAGATTATCACATGAGCTACTAATTGTTGTTAATGATTTTGGTTTTCTCAAGTGTAAAGCTACATCATATACAGTTAATTTCTAGTTGGTGTAATGGTTACTTTGTTTTATTATCCTATTGCATTAAATTCACACTGCAAAAATTGTTTAAGATTTGGTAGAAGACAAGGCTCTTCATAATTTTAATCATGATTGGTTTGACAGAGTTTAGTATTTTATAGCTATCATGAATCTAATGATGATTTTTGTTGAATAGTGCATAATGTTTCTGAAACTATTATTTCAGCTAAACTTGTAGCTTTTTAAAAAAATGATTGCTGAAATGTATTAGAATTTTCATTTAGTGACTATTAATATAATAACAGGACATTTCTTCTTTACATTTTAGTATAATATTGAGCTACTAAGTGTAAAATAAACCCTACTTAGGCATATCATGGTAATTAATAAAGTAATACAGTTAGTTGCAAATATTTTATATTAAAATTTTCAAATTTGGTTTATTATTGTATGTGTTTGTGTATGCCATCTTAATCATGTTTCAGAACAAATATCTATATTTTAATTCTCTTCTAGGTTTTTTTCATTATATGTCATATTTGTCACATCTGGACTACAAAAATACAGAAGTGATTTTTAAAATCTGTGGACTGAATTGAGTGTAAATGCCAGCTCTGCTCCATCCTGACCCTTACTGCTTGCATGAACTTGAGGGAATTGCCAAACCCTCTTAGGTCATAGATTTCTTGAAAAGATGAAATTTGTTATGAGAAAAAAATGCATGCAAAGCCCTTGGGAAAGGATGTGGTGTATAACATGTGCCAAATAAAGGATGGCTGTCATAAATGCTTTCAAGTGATCTCCATGTGCAATGGAGATGAATAGTGATGTTGATAGACCTTTTATATTGATCTTTGAATAATTCTTCCTTCAAGAAAGACAACTTCATAAATTACTTCATATGCTCTCTCAGGTTATGTGACCAAGTTCATGGCTAAGTTAAACCTCAAAAAAAAAAAAAAACCACAATAAAACCCAATGACAGTCACTTTCACAATCTTTAATATATTCTGAAATATAGGAGTCCCCAATAGGAACTTCTTCCTAACTTTGTTCACATTAAAAAGAAAAGGTGGAATGGGGACTCGGCTCTGGCAAAGGCCTGGCAAGTTTCTGCAGCTCTCAGGAGTTCTGTTCTCTAATGATCTGTCTTCTCTTAGAGGTGACCTGGTGACAGAGGGCTCCCCCTCGATTCACCCCATCTCTTTTGGATGCTCAGTTCCATCCTTGACAAAGATCTTGCTCTAGGCATAGTGATTCATCCTGAAGCCTTGTGCTCGCTTAGGCAGCACATATACTGAAGCCTGAAGCCAAGATGCACATGAAGATGTACAATTCAAAGATTAAAATTTATATTTGAAAGAGAATCACTGGTAGAACTAATGAATGCTTATGCAAAAAATTTCGGTCACTTGGTAATAATCTTCGTAAGAACTCTTTAAGCAAAAAGTTCCGGCACTGTGCAAAGTAGAGATAAATGAATGTCTTTGCATAAACAAACCTTGTGTACAATGTGAGAATGATCTAGCAAGGTATCAGAAAAATCATTTTTGAAGAGAATCAGCAATTAGTCCATATGATTTTTACCTGAATAAACCTTGTAAATAATGAAAAGGTTGATGATTAAATAAGGCCCAAGCAATATTTCCAAAGGATAACAATGATCAATGAGGCAAAACTTACATTTTCTGTTTGTTTTCAAAGAATTTTCTTTCTTTTTTAAAATTTTTCTGCTGTTAGAGCCATAGGATGGAATTATTATAGGCAGATAAGTTAGGCAGAAATTAATATATAGTCAGAGAGGGACTGGGTTCTCAAGGAAGTCAGAACAAAAAATAAAGACGTCAGAATTGTGGCTGAAGATGCATCTGAAGAAGGGCAGGTCTCGAGATACAGGTGCAATGGTCAGGCCTACCTGCCTCCCTAAGGGGTAAGAAGTAACTTGAGATTATATCCTGATGAGCACCACCTGGTCCAGTAAGTCTAGATGGGCATCAGTCGCCCAAGTGGTTAACCAGAGCATCTGGACCCATCCTTTCCCCAAAATGCCTTTATTTTCTCTATGTACCCTTGCTATGTGACTCATTTCCCTAGTGGATCAATATTAGCTAAGTGGGTACACTTCTAGTCCTATAGATCGATGGTCGTTTGACCTATGTTGTACTCACGTTGTGACTTCGTTATATAAATTACCCCTTACAAAGGACCTTGATGGCCACCACTTTCAGAATTCCTCCTAGAAATCCAGATGCTATTCTTCTCTCCTTATTTGAAATAAAAATCTCCTAACTTCTTCCTGTGGTTCACAACTTCATTCCTTCATTCCTTGTGTGACAAGAAAGTCAGCACGTTTGACAACTAAAAGGTTGGGAGTTATACTTTTCCTAGAACATCCATCACAGTGATCTAGGAAACTTTCAACATTATTGGTAGAGATGTCTCAAGACCTTCCCAGAACATTACATCAGAATCACAGACATTAATGTAATTTAGAAGTTGCCTAAGGTACAGTCAGGGCTGAAATCTACCTCTTCAACAAAAAAAAGTTGTGATAATACGAGTCATAGCACATATTTACTAATAGCTAGAACCTACTAACTTTGAACACATTTCTCTGCCTGCTTCATGTCTGATGAAACATAAAATTTTAATATAATCTTTTCAAAGACCTTTTGTGAACTTTAAAAGGAATACAAAGTTATCTCCTCGATTCCCTCAAGTAATAGTGACCCTAGGAAAACCATGTGAAATTTAACTTATAGTCCATTTATAATTTTGATTCTGAGAAATGGTTTGGATTTCAACTTTAAATAAAAAGAAAAGTTCAGTGTTTGAAGGTGATATTTAGAAAGAAAGAGATATCAGAGTTTTGCCAGTTTGGACTCTCATAGTATACTAGAACAATTCCTGGTGCTTTTGCTTCCTTAAGGTCATGAAGACCGAAAAAGAGGTTCTGAGTAGACCCCCAGCCACACACACACACAAAAAAAACATAATTTAAATATGGAGCTTCATTAGAGGTTCTGTCTACTGTATTGAACCAATTTTTTTTTTCTGGATGCTTCAATTGAATTTTAGTTCATGAAATCTGAAAGAGAGCCCTATATAAAGGCATGTGAATTAAAATATTATGCTATGTGTACAGACTCAAAATGAAGAAAAAATTAAGCTGTGAAAACCCAATACATCGAGTTTCCCTCAGGGATATTTCTGTCTAAAAATCTGACTAGAATCTGATCTCTTAGACAAAAGAGAAAATGAAACCTATTCTGCTCAGGAAAAACAGCCGATATGGTTTTATGTCCCCCTAACACTGAGTTAAATAAATTCTTGTAATTCAGTGCCCAATGAAGGCATTATTATTATTATTATTATTATGGTACCGGGGATCAAACACCAGACCTTGCCCTTGCGAGGCAGGCGCTGGAACCACTGAGCTAAATCCCCAGCCCTGTGAAGACATTATTGAAATAAAGTTAGGCCTCGATCTCTTCTTGGTAAATGAGAAAGAAACGTCGTGAAATGTAAATACCAGTTCAATTAAATCCAATGTAAACTGGATTCTTGCTGCTATTTCAAATTTGCTCATATAGAAGAAATACTGTCTATTTAAAAGATTCTAACTATGTTTTAAATTATGAAATAAATTATAGTTCCTCTAGTCTATTTAACTCACAGAAATTAGTATGGTCATTTTATGTATGTCATTTCCTTCTCATTTTAAACACATTTTGTATAACTACTTTTATTACTTGAAGGTAACTTTTCCTTATTTCTCAATTACCTAAAAATGCTATCTTAATTGTCAAATATTTTATTTCCCTCAGTACTTAAAATACTTTTAATTTCTCTTCAGTAATGTGTAAAAATAACTCTCTTATCTACTATGATAATGATACACTTTCTGGTAATGTGATTAGCTCTATTAATAAAATTTGATAGTTTTAAGATGTACACTTATAAATAGATATTTAAAAGACTCAAAGAAGAAGATTATTGAAATCACACTGAAGGGCCGGGGATTTAGCTCAGTGGTGCTGGCGCCTGCCTCGCAAGCACAAGGTCCCAGAGTTCGATCCCTGGTACCAAAAAAAAAAAGAAAGAAATCACACTGAAAATGAGTGTGGATTTAAGTCAAAAGAATTCCCACTTGTATTTAAGGATTTCATGCACAAGAGTAAATGTAGTGTTTTGTGTATATATGACAACCAAATAGATACAAAGCAAAGGTAATTACTACAGAGCATTTTTAAATGGTTTAAGCATTTCTCTCACACTTAAACTATTCAAATCTCTAGAGAAAATTAATAATATGTATTTTTACAATGCTTTATAAATAATCTAATGATAGTTCAGTTGTTTTAGATTGTATTTGTCTAGATAAAAGATAGAGCAGTACAAAGATATTGTTAACACGACATTCCCTTCTGGGTTTCCTGGCCAGAGAAGTCTCTGCAGTCAAGTTTGGGGCGATTTACAATTCTACGTGTGGAGCTGAGGTGGAAATATAATGTAAATGTGATAAATATTGTGAATATAATAGAAAACTTACATTTTCCTGGATGGACTCTGTGAAATCATACAAGTCTACTTAATATGTGGTGATACATATCCCGCTGGTCTTGGGAATTAAAATTGGCACTTATGCCATTTGTAGTAGTTACACTTTGATTTAGAATATCTGATGTGGAATACACAACAAAGAGATAACAATCAAAGGGCGATCTAAGTTGCCTGTTTTATTTAGTTTCTTTGCGTGATGTTACCCATCTAAAATACACTACCATGCCATATTAGGATAGTACTGTAGTTTAGGAAGAAATGTCCTAAGTGGGATCTGATTGAAGTGAAAAAGGCAATCTCTTATATATTCTTTGATTAGTTTCCAACTCAAACATATATACGGATTCTTTTTTTCCCAGAATGTCAACTGTCTGCCAAGTCCAAGGTATTATAAATTAATCCACTTTATATTATATTGTAGCAGTAACAGCTTTGTTTGCACCATAATTTACTCCTAAGCATAAATGTCATGTACTGCTAAACATACATAATAAAGACCACACACTGTTTCACAGGTTCAGCATCTCCCCAAGGAGGTGATGAAACCCACTGAAACTAGTAGTAAAAAAAAAAAATGTGTTCAGAGGTAAGAAGCAGTCAGAGTATCCCTATATTTAACCCTAAAGTTAAATTTAAATATTAACCCTAAATATAGAGTATCTCTGTTCAACCCTAAGCCAGTTACAGGTTGGCCAGTTTCTCCTGACTCCTTATAGGACTCACAATTAATCTTTATGAGTCCTTTCTCTCGCATGATGTCTCAGACTTTCTATTCGGCCAGTCTGACCCTCAGATCATTGGAGTGCCCCAAGTTGCAAACACAAGAATTTCTGATTCATTCAGATTTCCTCCACCTCTTCCCACATTTTCTACAGCAAATCCATGGAATGTAATCATTTTTACATGAAAGGAATCCTTAATATAAAAAAACCCACATCTTCTTTATCCAGTCACCTCATTTATTCAAACCTCTTTGTTATGCAGGATAAAGTTAATTGTGAATATAATTAAATAGATATCAACTTTTAAAGATTTCAAATTTGTCTTCGGTAACATGATAATCTGTTAGTGGTGACACAATCATGGAGGTTATTGCTCATTCAATATAGTTTCCAGTTGAGGAGAAACATTTACTGAAGGCCTCAGTACAGGTCTATGCACGGTATCAGAGGAAAAGCAGTTAAGCTCTGTGGGTATCACATTTGTCCTGTCTCTTTTCCAGAATTCCTCCCTGCACTTGGAAAACAGGCATCGGTGGCTGTTACTGCACACCTTATACATCTTTGTGCTTCTGTTTTTCTTTCTCTACTCTCTTCATCTTAATAACATATACAGGACATTCTTCCCCTCTTGCTTTACCAGCACATTAGCGAATATATTTACAAGGTTAAGCTTATTGCCTGTGCAATGCTAGTGCTACAAATGGTAAGTGGAGTAATGAAGAGGCTTCTTGCCTTGGGAACCCACCGAAAAGAGGTGAATGGCTTCAGTAGGCAAATTCAGAACCAGAAGAGAGGATGGTTGAATAAATATGACATCTTCTGAAAGTCAAAGGGTAGGTGCTCCTGGAAGATTAGGCAGAAATGTTTAAAGTACTCTCAAGAAAGAAAACAGCAGTAGTGAGAATTTTATTTTAGCAGGAGAAGTCATTGTGAGAGTGAAGGAGCGAGTTGAGGAGAGGTAATAGAAGGTCCTGACTAGTATGACTTGAAAACCAAAAAGCATCACTAAGCAAGGCTCATCATGATTTATTCTTCCGACTGAACTGTTATTTCCACTACACCGTGCATGTCAAACCCCAAAATAATTACTGAAAAATTCAAATATAATTATCATTAAGTTGATTGTATAATGTATCCACAAAATAGAACACCTTTGAGAAAGGAAGAAGGTACTATTCATATTTATAACAGAACATGTTGTATGAGGTAGACATGTCCTGGGCAAAGCAAGACACATGATCACCCTAATTACCACTCATCCACATGCAGCCACACACTCAAATGAAGATACGAACAACAAACACGTCTCAAGCTACTACAGTGCACTGGGTGTGTAATAGGATTGTTTCTGTAATTAGGGATGATCAGGTTCTAAAATTAACAAGTAAGAAACAAGTCAAATTCAGTCACAATGATTCTTGAACTCTTCTTGGAGCCATGACATCTTGAAGATGACTATGACACATTTGCAGATTAACAGAGCATTTCTGTGTTTTCAGCAGATCTAGTTCTTTCTCCATCATTAAAATCATCAGCCCAACGTTGTCCCACCTTGTTGTGCACCAGAGGAAGGAGATGCTGATTCACAGGCCCGTGTGTAGGTCGACTGGATATTGTCCTGTGTACTCTACAGTGGGATACGGTCTCTGTGCAGGGTGCTTCCTCTCCAGGAGGCTCTCAGAACTGCCTCTTGCAGGGACAGCAGGCTAGTGCCTCCATGCACCTCACACTGGGCTCAAGGTCACACATCCTGCCACCAGTGGTTCATTTGTTAGTAAGTATTCCAAATCCCTATGTGTGGTTTACTGTGAGTAAGTTCTGTATAAGAGATGATACTGCTTAATTTGAGTTCCACTCTAGTGATAGGAAGATGATGGCAATGTAATCAAATCCTTATGCAAAACATAATAAGGAAAAGAGATTATGTAATTAGATATTAAGGAATAGGAAGAAATAATAAGTCTGCTGCAAGGGTGTAGTGAAGGTGGGCTCTGCCCTGATCTGTCGTTGGTGAATGTCAGTTTTTCTGAAAGGGAATGAATGAAGGAATGAGTGAATGAACACATAGGGAGAGGAATGGACACTGAAAGAGAGCATGTGAAAAGGACTCTTGAGCTCCGTGGAGTCTATGACAAAAACATGGGCCACATACATAAAACAAATAATATCAGTTAACTATATCTTTCATTTTTGAATCATTATGAGAAAGAAAAAACTCTAATATGAGGCTTATAAAATCAACCTGCAGTGTCATATTGTAAAGACCTGCTGTGTACAGCCTACAGAAATAATCATTTACCCTTTCGATTATAAGAAGGTGTGTGTATGTTTTCTATCTATGAGTATGAACATTAAAGACACAAACTGAAGGCCCTAAAACAAAGCCTTCTTAAAATCATGTGAAGACATAGAAAGAAGACATCAACATTGCTGCCAGTCTGGAGGGTCACTAAAATGAGGGAGGCCAGATACCTGGCAATGCTAATATATCCACTGGATTTTAATATTATATCACTTATTAGTTACTTTTTCTTTGCTCAGACACAATACCCTACACCCACTAGTTAAAGGAGGAGAGGTTTATTCTGACTCACAAGTTGTAGAGGTTTCAGTCCATAGTCCCTGGCTCCAAGGCATGGCAGAGGGCATCACAGAGGAGAAGCAGCTCATGGCATGGTAGGGGAAAGCAGACAATGAAGGGAGGAGGGAGGGAGACAGACACTTGCAAGCTACATTCCCAGTGACCACATCCTCCAACCAGGCTTCACCTTCCAACACCACATTTAGCTATAAGCTCATCGGTAAACTAATCCACTGATAAGTATCATGTGCATGATCCAGTCACCTTCCAAAAGCCACATGTATGAGCACATGAGACTTTGGGGGGCCACCGAGGTAAAAACAATAATACTCATGCAACCCAGTGTCCCAGAACATTATGTGTGTGGCCCTTGTAGCTTCTGAAAGACATCATTCCTTGAAATTGGCTTCAAGACCATGCATAATAGCATCACCTCACATAGAAACCCTTCTGCTTTGGAGCCCTGGAATATAAAGGACAGAATTTAAAGTCCATTGTCATAAGAACAACATATTTAGAGGATCTAACATCTTATTTAACCACTTATGTCATCACATTTCACAGATCTCTTCCCTAACAGTATGGCTGAGTTTATTTTGATTTTTAATTCTTTCTTCTATGGCAGAATGTCACCGTCAATGTTATAATATATGGTGCTCTGGGATTGGCACAGGCAGCAGTTACATTTTTCTCCTTTTATAACTCCCAAATATTAAAAGATAAAATTTAATCACTACAGGCATTTTCAGCCTACATTCCTATTGACTTTTGCTTTGGGGAGAACATAATTTCCCTAGCTCATGTACCACCATCTGCACAGGAAGCTTTTCCTTGGAGGTACATGCGTGTATTTGAACATACACTGCCAAATTTGCAATGACTGACTAGGAGCAGATTCATGATGCAGGCAGTCCAGAAGGCTGGAGGGGCCCCTGGTATTGAAGAAACTGCTAGGGACAGATTTACAACCAGAAAAGTTTTCATTCAGGCTGATTCCCTTTGGTATTTGGTAGAATAGTAGTGAATCCCCATGGCCTACTTGAAATGTAAACTCATAGCCTGAAAGGAAGGGCTTATCATACGAGATGCTTATCATCATACCGTGCATCTTCTAGGACTTTGTAATTGTCCTGTCACAGCAGCAATGCAGAAAATGAAAGTGCAGGAGATTTTCAAGAAAATCCTCAATAATACATATGATCATTTGCAGTTTCAGGATCTTCTGAAATATCTGAACTAAGAAAGATAACTACGTCAGTTGTAATTAATAAAGTATGCCTTCATTGATAAGAGTAAAATTTCTTGAGAAATTTAATATTAGCTGAAATTTAGAAATTTGTTGGACTTGTCATGGTAAACACAATAGCTATTACAACCTAGTTTGCGTGTGAGGCCATTTCTAAGCCTAGAGTTTAAGTATTTTGCTTACTAAGTGTTTGCTGAGAACTTGCAAAATAACACATAATAATTGTGATCTTATAAAAAAATGTGGACTGTGATTCCTTTACTTATAACAGCTGGATAGGGAGACTTTCTGCTGGCTCTGAAAAGATCTCTAAGATGCTCACTTACAAAGACAAATGTAAAGGTATGTGAGTAACTTGAAAATACTCACTAATTAGGACTTGAGGGTAGTGATGAAGGAACAGCAGGAAACTGGGATGGCAAGAGACCACAGTGAAGCCATATTGAGAGAAATAGCAAAAAAAAATCAAGGATGGGAGAGAAAACAGAAGATGACATAGAGGAGTAGGCAAAGAAAGAATCTGATACTTAAAAACAAATGCTTATTTGCAAATGAAGAATAGCATTAGAGCCATTAATAAGGCACTGACATGTTATGGTTACTGAAAAGGGAGAGAAAGCAGTTAAATTGCTCAGGCTGTGCTTGAACTCCTGAATCTTCTGCCTGACCCTCTCAAATTCTGGGACTTCTGCTTTGGGATGTGGTAGGGGTGTGGGCAAGTGGGCCAGGCAGATTAGGTTAACAGATAGCTTTGAATTCCAGGGAAAAGTCTTGACTCTCCCATATGGGGGGGGGGCGGTTCCAGGGTGAGTATATCTACAACTGTATGGATATTCAGCATATCTGGTCAAAGTGCCTCCAATCAAGTCAGCAGGCAACTATGCTAGTATTTCCACCATTTCTTCATATTGCTGTATGCAGTTCGCTTAAAATCCTATAGACAAACTTATATAACAGAAGTTATGTCTAATTTTCCCAGTGTGTATAACTTTTATTAATAACACTGCCATGATACTTAATATTAAAGTAACACTTAGACATACAAAATCATATGAGCCGGGAAGAATGAGATAAAAGTACACAATCCAAAGTAATGCCTTCTTTCCTTATTTCTAGTGTGAAGACTGGCATATCTCTGTGAGATTGTTAATCCTGATATGTCTGCTTCATTACATTAAGAAGTGCCCAGCAGATTAGCAAATCACACTCCTGGGTGTGTCTGTGTGGGTCACGGAGATGTTGATACTCTATCTGGTCCCTTCCCCCTTCCTCTCTGGCACTGTTCTTCTGCTGTGTTTCCAGGTTGCCATGAACTAAGCAGCTTCGCTCCACCATGCCTTCCCATCTTGAGGTTCCTGCCTCCGAGCATGCTTACCATGGACTGAATCCCCTGAAACTGTGAGCTAAATTAAATCTTCCCTCCTTTAAGTTGTTTGTGTCTCAGAGACAGGAAAACTGACTAACGCACTCAGATACATCCCAGGTTCAGTTCCACACCACCTGAATAAAATAAGTATCACAACAAAGTGAGTCACTAGAATGTTTTGATTTCCTGCTCCATATAAAAGTTATGTTTTCATTATCCTTTAATCTATCAAGTGTACAATAGCATTATGTCTAAAAATGTACAAACCTAAAATGTAAAATATTGCTAAAAACGCTAATAATCATCTAAGTTCTTAAGGAGCAGTAACCTTTTTGCTGGTAGAGGATCTTTCCTTAATGTTTATGGTTGATGACTACTTTCTGAAAGTTGGAATGGCTACAGCAATTTTTTTTTTTTTGAGATAGAGTCTTGCTGTGTAATTCAGGCTGGCCTTGCACTCACTATATAGCCCAGGCTGGCCTCAAACTCGCAGCAATCCTCCTGCCTCAGCCTGCCAGGTGCTGGGATTACAGGTGTGCACCACCACACCCAGCTAGAAATTTCTTAATATAAACTAACAATGAAGTTCTCTACATTCATTGGCTTCCTACTTCATGACATATTTCTCCATAGCACGTGGTGCTATTTGAAAGCATTTAACTCACGGAACTTCTTTCAAATTGGAGTCCCAAATCTTGGTGCTGCTTTATTACCAACTGAATCTATGTAATATTCTAAATCCTCTGTTATCATTTTGACATGTTCACATTATCTTTATCAGAAGCAGAATTCATCTCAAGAAATCACTTTCTTTGCTCATCCAAAGAACAAACTTCTTATCCGTTCAAGTTTTATTGTGAGATAGCAGCAATTTAGCCATATTGTTAGGCTCTACTTCTATTTCTCTTCTTATTGTCACCACTTCTACAATTACTTCCCCAAATGAAGTCTTGAGCCTCACAAAATTATCCATGAGAGCTGAAATCCATTTCATCCATCTCTCATTTATGTTGGAATTTGTACCTCCTCCCATGAGTTGTGAGTATATGTGCTGGCATCTAGAATAGTTTCCGTTTTCTAGGTTTTCAATTTATTTTGCTCAGACCCATCAGAGGAATCACTATCCATGGCAGCTGTAACCTTATAATATATATTTCTTAAATAATAAAACTTGAGAGGCAAAATTAATACTTGATCCAGGAGCTGCAGAATGAATGTTGTTAGTAGGCAGGAAAACAGCATTAATCTCACCGTATGTCTCCATCACAGCTATTTGGTGACCAGGTACATTGTCAATGAGCAGTAATGTGTTGAAAAGCATCTTTTTTTCTGAGCAGTAGACTTAAAATATTCAGTAAACCATGCTGTAAACAGATGTGCTTTTATCCAGGCTTTGTGGATCCATTTACAGAGCACAGGCAGAGTTGATTCAGTATCTTTCTAAAGGACACAAGGATTTTCAGAATGGTGAATGAGCACTGGATTCAACTAAAGTCACCAGTTGCATTAGCCCCTAATGAGAGAGTCAGCCTGTTCTTTGAAGCTCTGAAGCCAGGCGCTGACTTCTCCTCTCTAGCTGTTCAAATTCCAGATGGCTTCATGCAATAGAAGGATGCAAATGTGCTGTTTAGTGTGCTCACTTTCATCAATGACCTTAGATCTTCTGGGTCACTTACTACAGCTTTGACATCATTGTTTCACCTTGCACTTTGTGTTCTGAGGTGACTTCTTTCCTTAAACTCCATGAGCCAATTCTGCTGGCTTCCAACTTTTCTTCTACAGCTTCCTCACTCTAGATGAGATTATTGGCTTAGGGAAATGTTGTGGATGGTTTGAACTTCTACTAAAACTTTCTCCATATCTGTAGTGAATGTTTAATTTTCTTGTCATTCATGTGTTCATTGGAATAGAGCTTATAATTCATTTAAATATTTTTTTCTTTTCATTCACAACTTGGTTAACTGTTCCATGCAAGAGCTTTCAGCCCATCTCAACTTTCAGTGGTCCTCACAAAGCTTTATTGTTTCTAGATTTTTATTTCAAGTGAGATGAATGGAACTCTTCATTTGAACACTTAAAGGTTAAGGTTATGCTTACAAACTGCATGATTTCCATAGTGCTCTGCTTAAGGAAATTAGAGAGGCCCCAGGAGAGGGAGAGAGATGGATGAACAGTTGGTCAGTGGAGGAGTCGGAACACACAACATTATCAGTTACGTTTGCTGTCTTATATAGCACAAATTGTGACACCCTCATACAATATGGCATCATCAATGGTAATGGACCACCTTGACATTTTTATGAAAAATTGGAAATATTGCCAAAAATTCCAAAATGTAATACCAAGACATGATTTGAGCACATGTTGTTGGAAAATGGCATCCACAGAGTTGCTGGGTGCAGGTTTGCTCAAAATCTTCAATTTACAAAAACCTCAATATCTGCACAGTACAATTACGTGAACCATAATAAAATGAGAAATGACCATATCATGATTAATTTAAATTTTATCAGCATCTTGAGAGGCACTAAGGAAATTACAAAAAAGTAGAATTTTTTACAAAGATTAAGTGTGGCACAATAAGTTTTACCAGAAAGGAAAATGGAAATGCGTTGAAATATTACTGACTGGCTTTTCTCCACCTTAGCATTCGTAGGCATTTAGTTCGGTAACCAGAAATTTCCCTGCTTGTTACACATGCACTAATGCACATATAAACATGCATATTTATCCACTGTAATATAATCACACAAATTAAGTATAAAATAACCTAAAAACAATGTTACAGCTAAATATATGTAAGCACTTTTCTTATAATAAACTCAGATTAGCAAGAAAAATACTAGTATTCTTCTTTTCACATCATTATTTCATTACACACTGTGAAAAGAGCTGTGGTAACTTTTCAGGATGATCATTGACAGGACGATTCAGAAACATCTCAAACAAATTAGATTTTCAAAGTCACTTGCATAAAAACGTGAATGCATTTTCCCACTAAAATAAATCTGTCTTCTCCAAGTGAGGTAATGAAAGGGTCTTTCAATGATATGATATAGCATATACTATTCCACAAGTTGAATTAAAATTTTACCAAAATTGTTTATCAGTATGAAGTTATAGTCCCTCCTTTTAAATCCTAAAATCCAGATGAAATAAACTAATTCTCTGATACAGTTTACAAAGCAACAATAAATCCTCCTTAGAATCTTGAATACACTTTTAAAATTTCGTTATATATTTATACTACATTTATTTTTACCTAGTTTCAAAACATAAAAAATGACATGGAAATGTGATTTTTCTGAATTCATTTGCAGGGATTATATAAAGATTGTATCAGCAACACAGTAAAACCAATTTCATATTAAGAGAAAAATAGTGATGATGATTGCAGGCATGAAATGAAAAAAAAAATCCTCAGGCCTACCAATAAAGTATTTTGAATTGAAAAGCTTAAAAGAAAAAAGAACAAGAGATTTTGACCAAAATGCACCAGATTTTCTTTCCTATGGGCTCATTATTTTGTTAATTGGAATATTACATAAGAAAGATTATTTCAGTTCTCTTTAAAATCATTGGACTTTATGAAACTTGGGTAACCAGAAAATTTGTGAATTACTCAGTAGCATGTCAGCAACATCAGAGCTACTAAAAGTGCAGGTGTTTTCCCTGTACATGAGCCAATTCCTTCTTGGAAATAGAATGTATGCTATCACCACTGGCTACAACCTCAAAACACTGAATTTTCCCTACTTTTATACATTTGGCTGCCTGCTATTGGAATTTAATCTAATTATTTCTTCAGGGGGCACTGAGGCTGAGACTGGGAATGAAAAGTGAGGGCACATAGAGTGGCCTCAGTTGACCCAATATCGATCTCAAAGTTCAGATTTCTCCTTGGTGGAATGATATTTCTCATGTCTACAAATCAAAGGAAGCAGAGTGACTTTTTCAGTTTATCATATCAATGACTTTACCCTGGTCAAACCCTCTTAGAGATCTCCCTTTCAGTGTAAGTTAAAAGACTTTAAAAGTGTACAGGAAACTGAGGTCATTTAGTGAAGACTAAAAATTAGCATTGAAGAGGCTTTTGTGGGACTGGGGTAGGAGGGTCCAGAAGGTGGATTTCTCACAATGAATTAATGGAGGGAGAAGTCATGCAATGAAATAAACAAATGATTCTGAATTCTATACCTGTCTTCTACTAGTTCTTTTGCTAAATTCCTTATCCCTCTTTGCCTTCAAGTTTTTCATTTCTAAACTGAAGAAGTTGAAACTTTGGTTGATGATGTCCTTCTAAGTTCTAAAAGTCAATCTTTCCCCTCAATCAACTTGGAAGCAGAACAAAAGAAAATGGCCTCCAGACAACAATACTAGAATTGGGGTTAGAAACGAAGGAGAAAGACTCATGTGGGTTGGTAGGGTTAACAAAGATCTGAAGATTTTCATAAAAGAAGCACTAGTTTAATGTGCCTTCAATAATTGTTGGGGTCTCTGATTGAAGGCAATCAGATGCCTTTCAAAGTCCTTTTAGTTACTTTCTAGTGAGGATCTCAATTTGTGTCAACTCTTGCTTTTCTCTAAAATAAATCATAGGGACATTTCAGATGTTAAAAGTAAATATAATTTCTCTAGTTTTCTCAGAATCAAAAATAATATGGGTTATGGGGACAAATGTATTAGACAGGAAAACTACTGAACCGAAAGCTAAAAGAAGTGAATTTATGTTTCTTTATGTTACTAAAGTGATCATATGTTTGCGATCAGTGTACTTGTGTAAGTAAACAAACAGAATTTACCTAGGCCTATGGGTGACAGTGACCAAGTTTCTGTTAAAATTTTCAAATTAAACTCTGTCAAATGAATGAAATAGATATTTTCCCCCTTTCAGAGAGAGCCCAATTCTTGTGAAGACACTCTCAAATATACAAAGATATTGAAGAATATTACAGATTTCACTTTTCAAAAAATTGTCTTTTAGAGTCCCCTCTAGTAAAAAGGAAAATTTAAATCATCTCTCATGAAAAAAAAAAAACCTCAGGGAAATTTAAAGCCTATTAAAATCGTTAAGACAGCTTCTAGTCACAAAAGTCCTGACTTGTCTATGAGACAAATTAGAAAAATATGAGAAAAGTCATATTAGACCATGATAAACACTGACCCAAGAAAAAATGGATGGGTAATCTATGGCCAAGTGAGATGTCAGTGAGTTCTGGCCAAGGCTTGTGCTTGGATGTGGTGTGGAATCCCGTGCCTGACAGTTCCACGACCCAGAGGTGAAGCAGGCTCCTGGCAATAGACTTGCTAGGAGTCAGAAATCCACATCTAGCACCAGCTCTCATTTAATTGTTTGAACCTGAGGATGCATTCGGGCCCTCTGGGATATCCTCAGTCATGAAGGGAAGATGTGGAATAGTGTGGTCACCAAGCTCCAAGAGCTGTAGCTGATTCCAAATTAAGTATATAAATTAGAATTCTATATAGGCTAGCTTCCCTCACAGAGAGGAAACAAAGAAATCATATATTAGTAACAAGTCAGAAAGGTAGAAGAGGTTCAAGGTAGAGGGTAACATCAAAAAATCCATGGTCCAAATGCAATGGGAGCAAAATAACTTTTATTGTAAGTGGATATAATTTTTATGATCTAAAGGTAAGAGTATACCCTAATACATTTTAGTTCAACTTGAAATGTTGCACATTCTGAAGATAGTTTTTCTCTTCCTATTTAACTCACAACTTTCTAATGAAAATAAAGTTTCATTTATTCAGTCATTTTTTCCAATACAGTGTTGAAGCTCTGCACTGGGTAAGGTATACACATCATGTGTTAGTGTTGGAGATTTAAATAAGACATATGTTCGGGATTGAACAGTGTCCTACCAAACGTTGTTGAACTCTTAACTCTTAGTACCTATGATTGAATGTGTCTATATTGGGAAATGGGGTCTTTAAGTAAGTAAGTTAAATGAGTCATTGGAGTAGTAGCTAATTAGACATGACTGGTATTCTTATAAAAAATGAAAATAGGGACACAGAGGCAAACAGACACACAAAGAGAGAGCCCTGCTAACATGACCTGAGAGCAGAGAGCAGCATGATGATTTCACAAAGTAAAGGATTGCCAACAAATTCCCTAGAAGACAGATTTGTACAGACTTAAGTCACAGCCCTTGGAGGAAACCAACCAGCTGACACCTTAATGGGGACTTCTGGCCTCCCCAGCCAGGAGATCATTATTTCTGCTATTTCCATGTGGGAGTACTATACTCATGAGTGAATTAGTCCACTGATGAGTTCATTGCTGGATATGCTGTTAGGTGGTGGCCTGGTGGAAAGAAGAGGTTCGTGATGGGTGTAATCTGTAACGGTGCAATTTTGCCCACAGTCCTCTCTATTTCCTCTCCTTACTGGATCCCAAGTGCTGAGAAGCTTTCCTCTGCCGTGCCTTCCCACCATCCTGTTTCCGCTTTGGAGCCTACCTACATGTATGGACTGCACCCTCTGAAACCATGAGCCAAAATAAACCTCTTCTCTTCTAAGTTGCCTGTGTCAAGTATTTTGTCCCAGTGATTGGTAAATGACTAATACAAAACATAAGTAAAGTAACATGTGAAATGATACTTAAGACACTGAGGTGTCTATAATTTTTACAAGTTATAAGACAGGCTAACTGCTGTATGTAACAATATCACTGCAATTCTGAAATGTCTGAAACCGAAGTATGTAAGTTTGCAATGAAAAGCTGAAGCCAAGAAAACTTGGGCCTATATATTTGTATATATTTATATATTATAATCTGAGCTATATCACTTTAATCTTTTCCATAAGACATTAATAGCTATTATTTCTAATTCTTAATTACTCACAGACATGACAATGTCCTAAACATAGAATTTTGAAATAACTTTTCCATAATGAAGAATTTGAGCTTTTCCTTGTGTGTAACACTACTCTATTCCCTTGTTGAAGGCAAAAGAAGCCATCGCAATTTCCTTCCTGACAAGTAAAAAAACAAAGTGAAAAGTGAAATAGCCTTTGTGTATATACTTGTCGATAGTTGGCAGGCTTCAGCATGGATTATGGGAAAAGCAAATTTTTTCAATACCAGGGATTGAAAGAAGGGCCTTCACACTGAGCTACATCCCAAGCCCTTTTTAATTTTTATTTTGAGACAGGGTCCTGTTAAGTCACTGAGTTGCCCAGACTGGACTTAAACTGTGATCTTCCTGTCTTAACTTCCCGCAGTGCTGAGATTATATAGACTTAGACGTCAAGTTCTATGACAATTTCATAAAGCAGATGTCTCTAACAAGACAGAAAAATAGAGATCAGAGATTTCTATCAAGCCTAATGATGTACATTTAGGATATCAAAGCCTAACTTTTTTTCTGTAATTGGGTCTATCTCTTACATGGAAAGGACCCCTTGTATAAAAACATATTTTTCTAATACTACATGTAAAAAGATGCTTTATTTAATGAATAATCATTTACCTATTTGAAATGCCAGAGAGCTCAATGTATAACATATCAAGTTCTTGATTATATTGATGTGAAGTTGATCATTCCATTTGGGTCACCATTTAAATACCAGTAACTGAAGTAAAATCTACCCATGAACAATGTTTGTTGATGACTACAGTGAAAAAATTAATAATATTTTCAGGGTATTCTATAAAATTACCTTGATACTGAGAGGTTCCATTAATTAAACATATTCCGGACTTAAGGCTATATTATACCAGAGACACAGTGCAAAGGGTAGCTGCAGATTTCTGTGATCTCAGAAATGTATAGAGAACAAACAGTGTGAAGCCCTGAGATCAAAGTGAATATGCAAGGGGTGTAGGACACCCTGACCGGGTCCCATTCCTGTGGCCACCCCACTGCCCCTTTCCGTGGCTCTTCTGGAAGTGCCTGGCTTCCTTGTCCCTTTGGGAGTAGCATGGAAAGGTAGCTACAGCCACCTAAAGAAGCAACTTTCAATTTTATCAAGCAGTGAAGACAATAACGATGCATAACCTGATAAATCTATACACATACATTTTCTATCTTCCCACACATCATGGCCCTCACAGCTATGTACTTCATTTTTCAAAGGTTTTAAAGCTTTATTTTCAGGCGGTAAATGATATTTATATATCTTTGTGAAATATAATGTGATGTTTTGATGCATATATTCGTTGTGGACTAAGTTCTGGTGTTTTATTGAATAGCTATATGACATAGTTAATAATATGATTTTGTATATTTCAAAGTAGCTAAATGAGGATTTTAAATGTTCTTACCACAAAGAAATGATAAATATTTATGACTTCATATGTGCTAATTATCCTGAATTGATCATTTCACCATGTACTTTAGAAGCTAAAAATTTATAGACCAGTATTTAAATATACATTGTATAATTTAACCCCTCATAAAAAGAAAATTCTTCTCCATTAATTGTATCACTGTTAGGTGGTATAACACAAGTTCCATCATTTAAAATGTCTATTCTATATTTCACTACTACTGAGATTAGCAATGCATAAAAATGCAGTGTTAGAAATTATTGCACTTAGCTACACTGGCAGAGCTCCTAAAAATATTCAAATTGTGTTAACACTATTTTGAAAAACCATATATTTGAATGTAATCTTTATTTGAAATTATAAAAAGTATGATCACAAGCTCATAAATAAACATGAATATCCATTGCAGTTATCATAATTTTGGGTCTTTCCAAAAATTCTATGGGTGATCCTGGAGTATATGAGGGAATAGGAATAGCACCCATGCATTCCCTGAGGAATCAGTGTTTCCTCCCTGAGATCTTTCTATGGTAAAAGAAGAGTCGGATAAAGGAAAATATCACTGGCCCTGTGCCACCAGGCTAACTGCACAGCTGTTACAAGTCTAACTTGTTCTTCCTGTGGATACAATAGGCATGGCAATGTTTGCTGACCTAATGTAATTAATTGACACCACCCTGCCAAAACATAATCACAATATCTGAAGACTATACAAAACATAATTGAGTGTTTCATCTATTTCTCAGAAAGCATTTCAAATGTCATTATCATGTTATAAAAAAGTCATTCAGAATTCTCAAGGTCGACCAGAAGGCACAAATGCTAGAATTAGCACTACTAGCACTGCCAACTTTCATTCAATCTTTCACTTAACTAATGATTCACTGTTCTATCCTTGTCATCATAAATGACAATATTTCTGTATTTCTTATGGCTGAATAGTATTGCCTTTTGTATATGTACTACATTTTCTTTATCCATCCATCAGGTGATAGACACTTGGGTTGTTTCCATTTCTTGGCTATTGTGAACAGTGCTGCACTGAACATGGGACTGTGGTGTCTCTTTGACATACTGGTTTCATTTCCTCGACTATATATCCAGCAGTGGGATTGCTGCATCATACATCAGTTGTATTTTTTTATTTTGAAGAAAATTCTATATTGTCTTTCCTGATGGCTACACTAGTTTACATTCTCACCACCAATATGTAAGACTTCCTTTTCATCCACTTCCTCACTACCTCTTATTATCTTTTGTCTTTATTATAATTGCCATTTTTATTGGAATGAGGTGATACAATATCATGGTTCTGACCTGCATTTCCCTAATGATTAGTGATGTTGATAGTTATACATCTGTTGGAAATTTGTATGTCTTCTTTAGAGAATCATCTATTTAGTCTGTAACCCATTAAAAAAATTTGATTATTTGGTTTTTTGCTGTTTTGTTATTTTTTAATTCCTCAAAGATTCTGGATACTATCCAAATATTTACTTCCATTAAGTAGGTTGACTCTTCACTCTGAACATTTTTCCTTTGCTGTGCAGAAGCTTTTAAATTTTATATAATCCCATGTGTCCCTTTCACTTTTGGGGTATTGTCTACAAAATCCATGGCAATTCCAATGTCATGAAGTGTTTCTCCCATGTTTTATTTTAGTAGTTTTATGGATTCAAGTTTTACATTTAGCTCTATAAGCCATTTTTACCTGACTTTGTAACTGGTGAGAAATAGGAGATTATCTCATTCTTCTGCATGTAGATATTCAATTTTTGCAGCACCATTTATTGGTAATATTGTTTTTTGTCCAATTCATGTCTTTAGCACCTTTGTTGAAAATCAACTGGCTGTAGAGGTGTAGGTTTACTTCCAGGCTGTCTATTCTGTTCCATTTGTCTGTGTGTTTGTTTTTATGCCAATACCATGCTGCTTTGACTACTACAATTTTGTAGTATATTTTAAAGTCAGGAAGTATAATGATGCTTGCACTGTTCATTTATCAAAAACTGCTTTAGCTATTCCTTTGTGTAGTTCTATAAAAATTTTTACAATTGCTTTTTTTCTAGTTCTGTGAACAATGTCAGTGGTGGCTGCTGTTATTGGATAAATGATAGATAAACATTGATATGAAATTTATCTTCAGTCAAATTCCTATAAGATAATTTGCTTTTTTAAAATAAACACAAAAGAACACTTGGCCAAGGTAATTCTTCCGTCTACCCATCTCAATGTGCAAGCCTTCTTGTGTAATGTAATTTTAAATTAAACAAAGGCTCATTGATATTTCTCCTGAGTATACATTTGGCTTTGCTAACTCTATAAAACAGTCTTTCAAATGACTCAAACTGCATTAGTAAAACAGCTAAACCATTTATGGCACCCATGGAACTATTTCTTAATAATTTCCTCTTTTATTTTAATATGAGATTTCAAATTAGAGGGTTTTTTCCTCCATGGACAATAAGAGAATTCCCCTTACTTAGTTCCCAGGCAAAAATTACCTAAAAACTCCTAAACAGTTTAAAATTTGATTTTTCTGTTGTTAATATTGCTAGAAATACAGATTCATAATTGCTATTAAAATAAAAACAATGTAGGAGTTATACATTAAGTTGTAGGTAGTTACCTAATTTGCAATATCTATTCATTGCAATATGCCAAGAAAGATAATTGTTTCAAGTAATAACAACTGAAATTCTTAATAAAAATTTCATTGCTTCTGTTGATAACAAGGTATACAATAGGAATCAAAGTGTTAAATTTCAATATTTAAATAATCAGTAATGCAGTAGGTGCCATGCCTTCTTCTTGAGCTACATATTTTACATTTTACCATTCAATACAATAGTAAGATTAACATGAGGATAAATGTTGATTACAGAGAAGACACTTGGAAACCAATTTGCAACTTTCTGATGTGAGCATTTTATGTAACTTCTAACAAAAGCAGTTGTTTTTCTACCACAATAGGAACTCTCAGTTAATAGGTCATCACCTCTCAATTAAAATTCTTACTACTTTTGAAGAAGAGAGGGACTGATTTCTTTAAAGCTGTGTCTGAAACCAATGCTCCTAAACCACACCACAGTAGGCTTGCTCACCATAGAAAATGTGTAGTGACAGGCATCTTCTAGATACTGAGTCTAAGCTACAGGCAGTAAAAACAACATTATAAGGGTATGTAGTTGAAAGACAGATGAGCTAATTGGAGAAGTTTACACTAATAGAGTCACTAAGGTTCATTTGTCATTGCGCCCTCACAGAGGCCACGCACTGTTAATTTATTATGTAACAGCACCAAATGCTTCTTTCATGACATAAACTAACATTCACCATTTATCAGGCTGGAACCATTAGGCACTACGTGTACCAGCTGAAAAGTAAAGCACGATAATGTTTCCTGTTTTCCCATAGAACTCTTTCTGCTAAATAATGGCCACGATCCAAGATTAATGACCAAAGAAAATATCTCTACCTTATTACAGGACAAAAACCACAAAAACCTGTAGTAATTCTAAAGCCACAGGAGAATGTCTTGTTCCCATTTAGTCTTTCTCCCTAAATAAGAACAGCAAACAGCAGGCAATTAAGATGCCTTTCCATGGGCTGGAGAATGCCTAATAAAACTGGACTCATCTCTCTTCATTTATATAGTGGTCAGATCTTAAAACCAATATCTAACTCCACATAATACTCTTATGAGATCTCATATATCCTGCCCAGTAGCGCACTGTGTACCTTCCCATGAAATTGCATTCCAAACAGAATGAATTATCTTAGACCCAAAAGCTAACATTCAGTGGAACTCTAAGTAATTCAGAGTGCAATGCCGTCCATAATGTAGAGAAACCATACACCAATTTCCTCAAAGCCATGCCTATGTCTGTCTTTCACAAGTATTTTTATAGATTCTACCATATTCTGGCTCAGTGTTGGTTAACAGGTCATCATAATAAGCCAAAATTTTCAGTCATCTAAATGGTCATTATTCTTTCAGAGGCACTAATTTTTTAATTATTGGAAACAGGCAGAAATCATATAGAAGACCAAACAATGAAATTATCATTAAGGGAACAATTTTGCCAGTGTTTAGCAAGACACATGTGAGGAAAACAGCCAGTTCAGTTATTCAAGAAAGATTATTATAGCTGCTCCTCTAGGAAAAAAGATAAATAGAGTAATTTATAAAGATGTTTTGGGAAATTTAAATTTTAAAGTATTTAGATTTTAAAGCATTTTTCCTAGTAATGCCAGAGTAATTAAAAACTAGATGTAAAATATTGGGGTTACAGGAAGAATACTGAGAAAAATACTCAATTCCTCTTCAGAGTCCAGAGCTCTCAGAATCCTTGCCAGGTGCCTCCCACTCAAACCCAAATGAGAAAAAAATAATTTTCTGAAAGAAAATTAGAAATAAAAGCACTATCAACTGAGGTGGAGGGTGTGTCACAGTTTTGGTCATGAAGGCTCCATCAGATACTAATGATTAAGAAATACAATTTTGCTCCAAACTTCAGTGGCTATCAACTGTCCTTTTAATGGTACCATTGATTTGCCATTCACTATAAGGCATGTACATTTTCTTAGGATTTATGCCAGTTTGTGCATTTTTACTGTGTGGAGAGAGAAACCAGACATGGTTCATTGTCAAGTATTATATAATCTATCGTTTTAAAACTCAGTGTTTTGGATAGTCTTTAAAATTCTTTATATATAAAGTTTCCTCTCGCCATTTACTACTTACCCTTCACACATACAAGTAAAAGAAATTTGTGAACATTTTGATCAACCTAAATTTTGTTTCTACTGTATTTACAGTATTTTGTAAATTTTTCGCCACAGATAAAATTAGGATGAAAATGCAAACTGCAGTGATATTTATGATTTTTCTTTGAAAATTAAAGGAATATAAAAACAAGGTATTTTGTATCAATTCATAAAATAAAATATAATAGACTTTTCTTTGTCATGATTTGTGCTTTTGCTTTAAAATGTTCAGGTTTAAGTGGTACCAACAGTACCAGAAATGGAGTATATTTATTTACTTTTGTTAACCCCAAGATTCTCTCTTATGGTAAAGAAATGACCACTTACTTCATCAATGCAAACAATCATGTTAGAATGCAGACACTGAACAGTAAGATAGCAATGTGTAAATCAATGCTTTTTGTGATACCAAATAGAAGGATACGTGGACTCATCTTTGCTGTCACTTGATGTTTCCTGAGATAAGGAAAAAAAATAAAATTCACAATACATACTCTGAATGTGAGGGTTCTCAAGGAATAAATTATTAAAAATTGCTGTGGAAATTCATTCCACCTTGGCAAGAAGGAATCAAGAAGTATAGATTAAAGATTTCGGACATAACGACCACTACTTAGGGAGTGAGAGGAAGTGGGCAAATATATTCATAGGATCACAGATTTGGGGAAAAGGTAAAGTTTATGGAATTTATTTGGTCAAGATGTTCTTAAAATAGCTAACTCCTCTTTTGGAGCTTTTGTTTTAAGACCTTGACTTTTCATGTACCTTGAAGCCCCAGCTGTGGATAGGAGGCAGGTGATCAATGTTTGCTAAATGAGTGAGCAAAAGAATTCAGTATTCACACCTGGATCTTGACTTTTCAGCCTATAGTTATAAGTTAATCTATTGAGTAAAAGTAGTTTTCATATGTTTCTTGCAGATTCTCTCATGATATGGATTTGTTTGTTTAACTTTTGCTAAGCAGACCTTATGTTTGGGGGTAAATATAAGAAATCTTACAGTGAGAAGGCCACAGAAAATCAACACAGATTTGATACAAGATGTGGAGAGAAGTTGGGACACAGGCTCTACCTTTGTGCCAGGCACCAGGGAACCACCGAACACCCAGGGAGAGAGGAGGAAGGAAATCTGCTTTCACCCAGTGCGGGCCTTGTGTGGTAAGGCTCAGAGTAAAATAAACAACTTATGAAATATAGATATACCTACCTTATCGGTATTCTCTTAAAGTCAAAAGCATTAACTTCTGCAGCGACTCAAGGGTGTTGACACCAACAGTTGGTCTGCAGGATGCTCCTGCCCAGTGCCAGCAGCCCTGTGTCCACTGTCTCAGGCTAACGTTGCCTGGAGCTTTAAGGAATGTAGACTGTATCTCTTTTTCAGGATTACAAATCAACTAATATTCATTTGGAATTTAATATTTCATTTCCTATCTTATTCTTTTATTTTCTCAACCCTCAGCAGCATTCTTGTCTCTCCTTTGCTATGTTGGCATTCAAAGACCCATTTCTTGTATTGTTCTTATCACAGCGAAAGTGGAGCAGTCGCAGGTAGAACTTTTCTCTCTGAAGATCCCCAAAGGCCAACTCAGTTGGTCAATGGGCAACCAAGCTCTTTATGGCCATTTCCTTCTTCTTAATTTAAGAGGATTGGACTAAGCCATGCATTTATAAACCACCACCTCCACCATCATCATCATCAATGGAAAATACAAAAGGATGTAATCAATCTGCAAGTCATGCTTTATGAAACAGAGATGCAAACCTGTGTTTATCAAAGTGTGCTCCTTCAGACACCAGCACTAGAAATGCCTGGGATACATATGTATAACTTCAGTTCTTGAAGATTATTTTACTCACTGAATTAGAGTCTTGCAATCTGCTAGGTCACTATTCTGAGATCTGGATATTTACAAGGCAAACCAAGTAACCCTATGCAGGGTGAAGTTTGTGAACTCCTATGAGCAGATTGGAAGGCCTGATACTCCCTTTTCATATCACTAGTATCAATTTTTTATGATGGGGACAAGCTCTGAATTTTTATTAGCTAGTCCTCTATTATCCAAAATTGCTTCAATCAATTCTCTATACTTAAAAAAGCCAAGTAAGATATATTAGAAAGCTTTTGCAATAAGTAGAGTTATTTAATAAAATTCTTTCTAATATCTAAGTTTAGATATGACACTATTGATGTCATTTCTTCAGTTTTGTCTCTCAAGCAGGAAGAAAGGGAGACCAGTTACCATCTATTACAAAGCAATTCCATCTGTACACCTGTGCTAATACAGCATTTAGCCTTGACTCTTGACTCATTCTTCCAGAATAAATGAACTCTCCCATCATCCAGTAGTCATTCCCTGGGGCTAGAATCCACTGGATGTCCTTTTGGCAAACGAAGCAGGTCCAAAACCAAAAGGACCATCTTCCTTGATCCAACTGCTCCTCCTGAGTTGTGTTTCCTCATTGAAAACATCACAGTCAAACTTGTTCTGAGCCAATCTCTTAGGGTATAGATCTAGGATGTCCCCAGAAGTCTCAAGTGTTCAGAGGTGAGGCTCTGGGATGGTGATTCAGTCACGGAAGCTGTGCACTGGATTAACCCATTGATGGGTACACAGCTTACCGTGCTCTGAGGTGGTGGGGCCTTGTTGGAGCACGTGTGTCCCTGGGGCTGTGCCTTCGGAGGGTCCAACTCGTTCCCTGGCTCCTCCCTTCTCTTTCTTCTTTCTTGCTGCCATGAAGCAAGCAAGTTTGCTACACCGTGCACTTCTACCATGCTGCTTCTGCCTTGGAGACAGCTGACCATGGACTGAATTCCCCAAAATTGTGAGCCAGATTAATCCTCTCCTCCTTTGAGTTGTGAGTGTCGGCTATTTTGTCACTGACAGGAAAGCTGACAGTCATATTGGAGGGAGCCATGACTCGGTCATCTCCCCATGCAGATGGCCACTGTGTGCTGTTCACAATTCCTCAGAAAACACTCACATATCTCTGGACCCTTAATTCAGATGTGACAGATACCTGTATCACCAGGCTCAGTAACTCCTTTATAAAAATCAGCAGCAGTTGTCACTGCGGACACTTGAAGGCTGTTTACCTCACTCCAGTGCCTTCTATCCGTCCTCACTAACTATGTCTCCACCAGGGTGGTCTAGAGTTACCATCATTACCCTTATGGTCCACTGCAATCCTTGTGTGGTTGTGGGTTGTTGGCATAGCAGCTTTAGAGTCACCAGTGCAGCTGGGGAGGGTAATAACTTATTAAACTGGACTTAGGGGCCTCCCACCATCCCTCTTTTCCTTTCTTTTCCCTTCCTCCCTCCCTCTCTCCCTCCTTCTTCCTTCCTTCCTTCCCTCCTTCCCTCCCTCCCTCCCTCCCTCCCTCCTTCCTTCCTTCCTTCCTTCTTCTCTCCTCTTTCTCCCTTCCATCTCCCTTGTTCTTTTCTTTATAGAAACACACTCTGCCTTCAACTGTTCCTTATCACTGTCCAGATGATAAATATTTTCCTTTAGTTCCAAGATTTTCTTTGGTGTTTAGAATTATCTTTCCAAACCTTAGATTTCTATGGGGATTTGTTTTTAGCCTTTCAAAGTCACAGGTTTGTTTGGGAAAAATAGAAGCATAGCAATACAAAATTTACTTTACCCTTCAGCACTATTCATTGTTTATAGTTGGTAAAAATGTACCGTTTCCTTAAACAATCATTTTAAAATGTGTAAGTCTTGAACAAATAATTCTTTGTTGGTTATACTTTTTGCCCTTGCAGCTTGCATTATGCCTTCAAGAAAATGGTCTCTATAAGACATTAAATTTCTTGAGACACATAGTATGTAACATACTACAATCATTATGATCAGAGAAGAAATAGCTATTTTCATACTGATGAAAAAGTCCACAGGGAACAAATGCCTTTAGCAATGTAATTGTGAACACTGACATCTCAGTCAAGATAACGTTTTTATCCCTCTAAGGTGGGATTATCTGACACAGAATACTTTTATTTTTGGTCGGCAAAGCATTATGAGTCACCTCCTGAAGATAGATAGAGAAATATACACATTGAGTTCCACACATGGCATGATTTTTATTGAAGAGAATACTCTTTGAATTACTATTTTATTTATTTATATTCTAAGTCTCCAGATCCTCTGGAAAATTGATCCCATATTAAACACTAGTGTATACTACATGAACATTTTTCTTTAAAGTTAGTATAAACTTAAAACAGATTACCTCATTTTCCAGATTAAATCTTCCTTAACTTTTTTCTTTAAATCTGAACTGGACTAGAGCTGTCATTTAAAAAATTTTACCCAATTAAATCAAAGTTTTTAAAATTGTATCAGCAATGTTGATTTTAAAACTTAAAGGTCAAATGTTGAATGTAATGAGGTTCGGGATCTTAAATATTCATTATTTGTTATCCAACCTTCCCCCTCAAAATGTTAATTACTTGGGCTGGGGATTTAGCTCAGTGGTTCTGGTGCCTGCCGTGAAAGCACAAGGTCCCGAGTTCAATCCCCAGTACCAAAAACAAACAACAACAAAAAATGTTAATTACTTGAAAATCTCCAAACATAACATTATGTTTCAAGTGATAGCTTCTTGCCCTGAAATGAAGTATATTTTCTAGGTAACTATTCGAGAGAGGCTTTAATTACATCATCATGTGTTTATAGCTTCTTGTTAGAACAGGTGCCAGACTGTATTATGAAAAATGTCTGGCGCACGGAAATGGTATAGTAAAACAGTTAAAAATGTAAATGAATGAGTCAGACTACCTGTGCTCAAATATTGCTCTTTTTTTCTACCTGGTTGACTTTGAACAGATTCCCACACCATTTGTATATTAATGTCCTTATTTTAATTGCATTTGCTATAAAAAAGTTGTTTGGACAATTAAATGAGCTAATTCGTACTAAAAACAGTGCTAGGCAGAGTGGACAAATACTACTGGAATCATTATTATATAAATGTAGCTATTATTATATTGCAAAATAATAATTTTTTTGTGCTTCATATTATTATTTTATAGGCTCTCAATCTATGTGTAGTTGTGGAAAAAAAACATTCTTTAAGTTTTTCCATTACATTGAAATGAATAGAGCACTTTATGGAATACTCGTAAAGATTTGAAATTGCTTTTATTTTTCAGATAAGCCCTTTTCCTGCAAGATGATCCAGGATGGTGACTGCCTGGCCATGGCGGAGATGTTTCAAGGCTGAGGATTACAGTTTCGCTATTCTGTTGTGAACAGAACCTGGGTCCATAACTCAGAGTCAAAGACGGGAAGAGCAGAAACTGAGATCTGTAAGTCAAAGAATCCCGGCCCCTCTAAGGAAGCCCCAAAGCCAAACAAGAATCTGGAGAGCCAGAAGAAGAAAATGCAATGAGTAAGAAGTCCACAGTTCTCACTGGGGCATGTCCTGTGTCAGATCTCATTCCTCGTGTAGAAAGGGCTGGGCCTGCCCTGGGCCCTAGTACCACCCCATGTTCTATTCTTACTGGACCCCTTAGACTACACCCAACCTAGCCAGAATCCTATTCTAAGCTTAGGTACACACCAAAGATGATATACCCTACTTTAAAAGAACCACAGCTGACATTTACAAATTTGTGTAAAAATTAAAAAAAAAAAACCTCCCTCAGTAACAAAAAGATAAAACAAACACAAATGCTGTCTGACAACAACATAGCTATCAGAACACAACCTCAAGGAAAAATTATCAGCAGAAATACAGATGTAGAGGCCATGGCAGATACTGCAGCATCTAGTGATAGCTAGACCTAGCAGAGATTACCCAGGGGATGGGATAAAGAAACCAAAATAATGGAATGAATGTCAAATCAATCAAATTGCTTCTATCTGAATGAGTCATCTCCAGAAGACCACCTTTATTTGACTGGCATCTTCCCCCCAGGGCATAGGATATCCTAGCTTAATCTGAGCAGCAGCAGCTGATTGGCTGAAAGTGAGACCCAGTTCTGTGAGCAGGATTGCTCTTCAGGGACCTTAGCAAAGGGCTGGAGAATAATGACAGCCTGTGCTTTTTTTAGGCACACCATGAAGGGAATCCGCAGCTGGCATCTCATCTCTCTTTGACAGGGTTTCCCAGGTTTACTGAGGAAAGAGATCACATTTCATGGAAGGCCTCCAGAGAATGTTTCTGCTTAAGGTATTAGGATTTAGATATAGAATCTTGGTGTTATTTAATAAGAACTGACTTTTAAATACTTAATATAAAATGATATGCAAATGTAATAAAAGTGTGTTCTAAAACATTTAAGACTTTAATCTATTGCCTTATGCGTCATGCTCAAAGAATAGTAGAAAGATGCCCCTTTATTTAAGTCTTTATTGCTTGAAGCTGCAACAGAAATGAATTCTAACTGTATTATAATGTACAGATACACACTGAGTGAGAATTATTAGGAAATAGAAAATATTCCAGTAGGGCCTATATGGATGAAGAGGTGGTTAACTTCTAAAAAATATTAACACCAAAGAGACTTGCTTAGATTTGCATGAACACATTTCAAAACTAGAAATAGTTATTTTTCCAGTATAATACTTGCACCATTTGAGTAATCATTTTTAAAATAAATAAAGTCAGCTTTCTCTGTCCATAGGTTCAGCATCTGTGGATTCAAACAATCAGATCAAAAGTATTTTAAAAATTGTTTCTGGCCGGGGATTTAGCTCAGTGGTTTTGCCACCTGCTACGCAAACGCAAGGACCCGAGTTCGATCCCCAGTACCCAAAAAAGAAAAAAAAGAAATGGGATAGTAAAAATTGTTTGTGTACTGGTCATACACAGATTTTTCATGTTGTCATTATTTCCTAAGCGATATACTATAGCAACTACTTACATAGCATTCACATCATATTAAGTATTAAAAGTAATATAGAAGTGATTGAAGTATACAAGAGGATTGTGGTAAGTTGTGTGGAAATACTATGCCATTTTGCATAAAGGACTTGGTATCCCCAGGGGATCCTGGAACCAGTCCCTGATATATACTAAGGGACAAGTGTACTATCTTTTTTCTCTTTTTAGAATCCATATCAATGGTTTTTTTATATACATATTTTTATATTCCTCATGTAAGTGAGATCAAATGCTATATATGGAATCTAAAAAAGTACATACCACTGAGATCGTGATTGTAAAGATGGCTACAAGAGGCGAGGCTTGGAGGCAGCGGGAGGGACGAGGAAAGGAGAGATGTCGATCAAAAGGTGAAATTTTCAATTAGACTGGAGAAGTAAGTTTCAGTGATCCATGGCACCACATGGTGACCACAGTTCATAATAAATAATGTATTGTACATTCCAAAGTTATTTAAAGAATAGATTTTTAACACTCTTACTACGAAATACTATGATGAAACCTGATAGATATGTTACCTACTCTTTTTTTTTTTTTTTTGGTACCGGGGATCAAACTCGGGACCTTGTGCTTGCGAGGCAGGTGGTGGAACCACTGAGCTAAATTCCTGGCCTGAGTGTGTGATAGATATGTTAATAAGCTAGGCTGAATTTTTCTACAATGTATTGATCAAAACATTACATTGTACCCTGTAATTTTTCATAAGTATTAGGTCAAGTAAAAATAAATTATTAAAAAATGCATGAAAATAATAAAATTGTACAAGTCATTCTCTAAGATAAGTGCATTTCTAAGTGGAAATAGAAGACAATATATTTACATCAACCATTTAAAACTTGATCAATCTTCTATGAACTGGGTCCTTTTTGAAAACATGACAAACATGCCATTCAAGACATAATATGATCTTCCCATAGATGTACTTGTATTAACACACACTGATGAATAATGAACAAATAGCTCCCACAGAATTCAAATATAGATCAAGCACTAAAGCAAAATGTCAGGACCTGTAGAACCTTCCAGTGATTCTTGTTGCTGTTTCTGTTGTTTTATAGACATGGAACTAATAGCCAATCTTTCCAGCACATTACTTACTGATGGGTAGAGGTAACCTTCTCCATTCATGGCTATATACAACCCTGTCTTCACGCCCTGGATGGCAACAACACGCAGTCCCACTGGGATGAGGTTGAACAGTGCTGTGAAGATAAACATGGACCAGTGTGAATGGGCAGGAAGCAGCCAAGCCTTACCATGACTTTTTTGTCTCTCATCTCTTTTACTTAAGAAACATCATCTTTGTTGCCACTTTTTGAGAAGTTCCAACCTAATAAGTTTTATTCCTCCTCATAACAAAGAAGATTCTGCTAAGTGTAAAATTAACACTTCACCTTCAGTTTGTAAATCTCCTCAGCAATCTCGCCTACCACCTTCTGAAAAGGTGCTGGGGTAATAAACAGAACCAAATCTGTCATCACGGCTCTAGTATCACAGTCTCTTGACACCATTAGACTCCCAAAGAAGTCAGCTGTGAAGATTCTCAGAGAGCTGAAGCTGAAGAGGCCAATGTTTATTCTGATCTTTCATAAAGGTGTGACTTGTTACTGCAATATAGTGTGGGCCAGGAGTGCAAAAGGTAATTCCAAAACTAAATTACTTTTGCAGAACCAATAAGACATGCAAGGAGGGCCAAGAAATGACGTGGACCTGCCAATAGGCTAAATTTAGAAAGAACTAATCAAGGTGAAAGGGATGTAAACTTTAGAGACACAATTTTCTTTATTAACATTTTATAGAACTCTGAATACATGTTAAAGTAAAAGGAGAAAAGAGTTGTTTTACCCACTTAATAGGTAAAATTCATTTATATTTCCATATTTTGTTTCTCCCCTTGTTAAAAACTGTTATTATACATTTTTTACATAGTGCAGATAGCAATGGTATAATTTATTTTTTAAAGATTAAAATTCCTATAGTGCATTTCCACGCCAGGGTACCTGTTCATTTAGTGAGTTTTGTAGCATGATTCGGGGTGGTAGCTGCTTGATGATTTTGGAGATTTTATTATAGATACATTTATAAGAGAATTGTTAATTATCCACGACGAACTTATCTTCTCCCTCTCAAGTTCCTCTCAACTCAAATCTAACTATGAGCAACAGGACCGGGCCAGAACAGGTATTAAAAGCACTCACATTTCAATGAAGTAAATGTTGAAATAAAATATCTTAATTTTAGGATTTCAATTGTATTTCACAACAGTCAAATCACTTGCAATTTGGGTAAATTTGACTTCATTCTCAGTCTACTCAGTACATAACTAAAAACTGGCTCTATAAATTATGTTCTATTTTATCATCAGGGACATGTTTTCTCTTAATAAGGTGGAGAAAGTTACACCCTCTCTTTCAATGATTATACGTTGCTGTTTCCAAGGTCACAAGATGTCTGTACTCCAGTTCTAGAATGCCCAAACACTACCATCTTCCTTGTATTTCAAAAGGATGGGTAGGTACAAAGGAAAAATTCTTGATTCATGTGCAAACTTTTGACATAAAAACACAATCATATCTCTGTTTATCTAACATATTTTAACCTAACCAATTCAAACTTATTTTAAAATTCATATACTACTGATGGTATTTGTAGATGCCATATATTTGATATAAGCCAGAATGCTATATTTCTAGAAGGCAGGCGTATCATGCCCCTGCCAAAAAAATGTGGCATGAGAAGCAAAATTTCTAGAAGACAGTCTAAAGTATCCATACTTAATAGTACATTATTTTCCCAAGATTGTAGGGATTTGAATTATGAAAATCAAGTTAGAATTTACACTATGATAATAAAATATAGTCCATAAAACCATTGTAATATGAAGGACCTTCAGAGATGACCAGGATGAGTTTGTCCTTCTAGTCAAAGCCACAGGTACATTAGTTAAGGCATTATATTTTTCCATTCTCTGTGAATGTCATGTAATTATAAAGCAATGGCACAAAGCCTAGCTCAGTAAGAATAATGAAGATATTCCTAAAGCTTTGTTTATTCTGTAGAGTACTCTAGTCTCCATGCAAAAGAGATTTTCCATCTTGCTTGATCATTAAAACTGCCTATACTCATAAAATAAAATATCCAAGCCCAACCTCAGATCAATTAAATCTGAATCCCCAAGGCTGGGTTTGGGGTGTCAGAAAGATTTTTAAGAGCTTCTCAAATGAGCCTAACATACAATCCACATAAAATCTGGGATTCTAAAACCTATTGGGTGGTCTGACAATTGTCATACATTAAGTTACCAGGCTCAGAATTTGTAGAGTGAGAGGGATTGGTTTTTCTTTTTTTTTTTTGGTTTTTCAAGGTTTTAACATTACCAGGGACATTACAGTACATTGATATCTATACAGTCCTAACCTACTTGCAGCAGCTATTAAATCTGGTAGTGGGAACAATGAAGTGAAGTTTAAGAATACAGGAAAAAAAATGTTATCACCAACAATAGATCAGGAGGAAGGAAAAAATGCTCCTTAATAAATATGGTAGTTGGTAGTAATGCTGACATTTAGTTGAATTGTAAAGGCATTCCCACAACTTTGGAAATGAATATGGCGATGGGGTCATCTGTGAGGCCACTTCCTGTGTGAAGATCTTTTTAGGACACATGGAAGCCAACATTAAGCAGCCAAGTAGCTTCCCCATGGGCCCATTCCCCCATCCTCAGTCATTTTCTTGCCATTTTTCCTTCCTAGGAGAGTCAGTGGGCCCAGTCAGCGGTCCCTTCTACCTCTCAATACATCTCAACTTTTTCGCAAGGGTAGATTAGTAGGGTGCTACAGATTGTTTTTTCTAAATAATCCCATAGCCAGTGGGAAATGCATTTTCATGGTGTATTAGACTCGTGTGTTGAACACAAAGATTTGAAGGTCCAAACTTCAATGCTATCATTTGATGACTTAGGTGACAGAAGAGTGAGTTGCAGGTTACTTCTCATTATTTTTCCTATTGATGGATGGCTTGTGTTCAGATTGTTTTTTTAAAAAAAAGTGTATTTATAAATTATTACATCAGTCCCCATCTGAAATCAAAAGGGCTGTACACTAACTCGTACTTGGATGCTTCCCTCTTGAGAAAAACTTGCTAATTCTGTCAGTATAGAAATGTCAAGATTTCTAATGAATAACATTTTAGTACTAAAAAAAATCTTTTCAGTGCTAACAATTTTCCTAAGACTCTGAAGACTACCATAATTAACAATGAAGAAAAATAATCTAAAATTCACCCTAAAAATGATGTTCTTCAATTTAAAAAGGTGATAGTACACAAAAGTGGAGTTAATTAGCAACTTCCCATGCTTTTACAAATCTGATTTAATTCTGGCAATTTCTATTAAATTTTATAATTATACAATTTGTACAGCCTTCTGAGCAAAAAAAACACAAAAACCCAAAAAACACCCTTTATCTTAGCCTCTATATGTCTTTGCAAATGTTGAAACAGTAACAAAACAAAGTTGAAGTGCACGTAAAATGCAAAATCATGTCTAAGAAAAGAAGCATTGCACCAGATCTTTGCGTAGGAATTAAAGTTCCTGAAGTGGGCGCCATGATTTCGTTCTCATTTGCTCTCCTGCAGGTACTGCCATCCTGTCGTGTTCTTGGGACTGTTCCTCACCAGCATTCATAGGGCAGAGGGACTTTCCAGAGTTCCCTAGTTATTCTGGCTCCTTCCTGTGCAGACACGGGATAGGAGGAACGAGCCCCATGTATTCAGAGAACAGGAAGTGGAGTATCTTTCTGTATCTCAGCTCTCCACTCGAGTGTCTAATATTCTTCTGATAACAAGACTGGATGTGTGTGTGTGTGTGTGTGTGTGTGTGTGTGTGTGTGTGTGTGTGTGTGCTGTCTGGACCTGGAGCTTTATAATTTAGGAAGGATTGTGCTGCTTATTAATTCTGCAGCAGTATGCCCTTTGAAGACAAGGTCTACTTAGCACTTCTCAATGGGATATTGAGTCCGAACATCATAGATAGGCAGTTTGTTTAGGATTACACCCCTTTTCCTGAAATAAAAAAGGAAAAAAGCGATGGAAAATACATAAACCCTCTCTTTGAAGGAAATTATTTGGCTAAGCAGTCCAGTGAACCATAATTTTTGTACTGTTAGAGCTTAGTTTGTTCCTGAAAACTATTTTCATAATATGGATGAAGTCACTCCCATCTTTCAGAGCACTGTGGTTCCTAAAGTGAGCACAGTTATGAAAAACTCATTCCTTTGGCTAATTAAACTCTGGCCAATGATGATTAAATGACAATGAAGACATCAGAATTTAGGATTCTCTTCCTATGCCCACCACTGTAAGACACGAGGAAAATGAAACATCTTTGGGTCAAAGAATGAAAAAGAAGCTAAAACTAGTAGAAAAAAGAGAGCAGCTATATGTATGGATTAGTTTGAATCATAAGATACTGATATCTTTTCTCAGTCAAAAATGGTAAAGTACTGATCATTTTTAAAAGTCTAACCTATATCAAAATCTCAATAAGCTAACAATCTTTGGCATTGGCCTTATGGATAAAAAGGCTCCTCTTTCTTCTCAGTGCTTGAATTTTGCCCTCTTATTTTTATAATAAAAAGAAAATAGTAAAATAAAAATCAATGCATCAATATTAGGAAACATTTAAAAATTAAAAGGGAAGTAGAAAGAAAGAAAGAAGATTAAAAATTGAATATGAGGAAAATGTAGGTAAAGAAGAAAGAGAAGCTGGGGGGAAAACAAAGTGAAGTAATGGTAAATCTAAGAGAAGTAACACGATGTTTAGAAACAATGATTTTTTTAACATAAAACACCAAACATAAAAATTTATTTTTACAAATATATTAAAAAAATTTAGTACCCAGAATCTGGTACTAAAAACTTGATTATTAGAATTTAAAATGAAATGCTTATAATTTGATTATACATATTCAAGTCCTCCCTTCTTTTCATGGAATTATTTTCTCTATGTGAAGGACTGAATGCTAACTGGATAGAGATATTGTTATCTACTCCTGATGCACTATGAATATTTCCTGCGATTAAATATTTCTAGTAAATTTTTACTTTTTTGCTTTCCACTGACTCTCTCCAGTAAAAAGTGTGTCAGTTTTAGAACTACTCTTAAATTAGGAGAAATCAAATGGCAATATAAACAGATACTGTGACAGAAAAGACAGATGAGTTAGGAGGGACATAGAGTCACCAGCCAGACTCTACATAGAAAACTTAAATGTGAAAAAATATTAAAGAGAGACAGACATTACTAATATGTAAACTATCGAGTTTTAATAAATCATCGCAAACCCAACTCTGTAAAGTAGTTAAACAATTTGAACAATGTGAGTATTTAGTGGTATACAGCCTGATCGTCTCTATATAAGAAAGATAATGTTTTACTTCTTGAATGAAAAAAATTTTTTTGAAAAATTATACAGTACTTCTTTTATCTGAAATTCATCCTTATAGCTCTGGAATTTCCACAGTATCATTAAGAAGCTACAGGTCTAGCAAAATAATACAACCGGAGGAGCCATATTCAGCTTTCAACTTAACACACTAGTGTACTTACTTGATTTTTACCGTAATGAGATTAAAAGCATCAGTGATTTTCTGTGTCTGACAACTGTGCGAAAAACTTCAGAGATTGACTTAGAGTTTCGTCTCTGCATTAGTATTTTCTCCTGTGTGGTTTAGTGACACTGGGAGTGGCAGTCTAGCAGGTAACATTTGTAAAAGTGCACCCATCTGATTATTTGCAAACGCATGTTTAAAAGGCAGTGGCTGTGTTCGTCCTCCCAGCTGTGCTCCCAGGTGGCTGGGGTGGTCACTTACTGGAATTGGTGCTGTCATCCTTGGTTCCATCAAGAGCTCCATCGGGGTGCATTTGCAAGTAGTAGCCCTGCCTGCAGTATAGCCTGGTCACTATGCCCTTGAGCTGCGGATCTGCAAAGCAAACACAGTTGCCATTGAGTTTCACGATGTGGCAAGGTACAGTTTCTTTCCATTTTCTTTTTTCAGAAGTAAGAGGACATTTTACAGAAGTAGCATATTTATTTTATTTTATGTCTCTCAGATTCCCTTGTCTGTCAAACCCAGAATATATAAAACATAGAAGGTAAAGAAAATGCAATAGTAAGCTACAGAAAATAGGCTCTTTTAAGAAACTAATGCATAAGCATTTAAATTCATCTTTAAAATTGCTAAATTAGGTAAGCTATTAATTTAATGATTAAACTGTAATTCATATAAACTCATCATTCAGGATGGCAGGTCAGGAGTTTTGTAAAGTTGTAACTAAGAAACTTTATCAAAGGCGTTTTCTTTATACTTAAATTGCTTGTGTTCTTTAGAAATGTATGCTAATATGTATGATACACATTCTTATAAATATTTCCAGTTTGCGGAATGTGCCCCTGCGAGACAAAGAGTCTGCTCCCTAACTTGCAGGGAAGAATCTGTAGCATTTTCACAAGGTCCACGCGGAAATGGAGCACTGCCTCTCCGTTCAGGTGAGGCTCAACAGCAAACCAACAGGGAGGCCCCGGTGTGGCTCAGCATAAGAATGTCTGCTCTGCAGATGCAAAGGGCCCTGTTTCCACCCGAAGTGCCAAAGTGACAAAGGAACAAATAAACCAAACTAAAGCTTAAGATTATACCTATCCGAGGCAGCCGGCTCTGAGGCCATAATCTGGGTAAATTAGACAATTAACCAGATAAACTTGTGTACGTAACTAAAGATTACCATCAAATTATTTCAAATGGAATCTGGCTTATGATCAACAGGAGTGAAGTAGAGAGCACTGGAAGTTTATTATAACCAAAAGGGAGATCACAGGTCACCGACTTCGACTTCTCATTTGATGAGTCATAGAAAAGGTAACCACTCTAGTTATCCAGCGCTTCCCGAAAAGCCTGTTGTATGCTTAAAAATAAATATTTGCATGGGATGTTTTCAAAGCCATCCCAGCTCACGCTTAACTTTGATGTGGGGCATCATAATCCTCACCATGGCAACGGGCTTTGCTCTACAACAGCTGAATGAGACAAGCAAATACAATCATGCTGTTCAAACAGCGGGATGGCACTGAAGGAGGAAACCCAGCCACTTGTACACAAAAGAATAGCCATGGAAGTGTAAACAGGTGGACACAAAGAGCACACATGCAAAAAACTCCAAGATGCCCCCAAATGGAATGTCCTCAGATGTTTGATTAACTATTGAAAAATGAAAATGAGTGCCAATTACTGTTTCTATGCACATGGGCACCAGTGTTTCACAGATGGTCTGATACTGAACAAAAACTTCTGCAAAGTGTTTTTTTTTTGAGGGGGTGGGTACCAGGGATAGAGCTCTGGACCTTGCACTTGCGAGGCAGGCAGCAGAACCACTGAGCTAAATCCCCAGCCCTGCAAAGTGTTTCATCTGTCTTTTGGTGAATCTGATGTATGCTTTTACAAAAGTGGGAAAAAGTAAGGGAGACTTTCTCGACTGCATGCAAACAGAATCTGAGAGATGGATAATTTTTCTGTAAAACCTTTATGTTCTGATGTCACTTATTTTAAATAATTCTAAGGCAGTCAGAAGATTCCTATCTACTCACAGGCTCCCTAACGCTGCTAGACCATGCCTCATTTCTGTTAAGGGAGTGAAAATAATATATGAAATTGTGTTTGAAAGCTCTCATTTAATTTCTAAAACAAAAAGGTAAACTAAAACATTTTATTTGATTTATGTAGTTTCACAGTACTTGGTATTTTTGTCTTGAAAATCATAACATTGTGTTCTTCTTAAGTTCCATTCTTCTAAGAAAATTATATGATTATTTCATTGACTTCTCACCACATATCTACTTAATTAGAAGCTAGTTTTGAGGATTGGAGAATTGAGACACAGAGCAATGAACTAATTTGGCAAAGGCACATAACTAACAAGTGCAAGGCTAGAGGTTGAATATGAACATTAAGCTCTGGGTTCTGGTGGTGATAAGTGACCTCTACACATTGGCCAATTAATCAAAAATAAGTTAAGAATCTAAAATAAGATTTAAACCAGTCTTTAAACCAAAAAAGCCCAGTGATGCCACATCTGTATCTCAACTTGAAACTTGCAAAATCAGAAGTGAACATGCAATACAGTCATAACAAAAGTTAGAAAAGGTCAAAGATCCTGAAAAATCTCTTCTAATATGCACCCCACTTTATCATTTGCCACATACCCAATAAATGTGTTCCCTTGGGAAACTCACACTGAAGGTGCAAATGCAACTAAGTCGAAACTCCTTTCAGTATTATTTTCCCTCAACTCTTCCATCTCCACCAACTTCAGCCAAAAGATATTTCTACTCCTGACTTTAGTATTTACATTAATACTGTAAGTCTCCTAAACACTGTCTTTATTATTTTTTTCCACCTGTTCAGTTCCATTGGATGCTTCTTCTTAATGTCTCCTACTCCTCTCCTTTTTTCTATTTTCACTGCCTACCCATTACCTTCCTAGGTGGTATTCTCAGCTACAATCTGCCTCTTTAAATCCATTTGATATGGAAATATTCAGCAAGTCTTCATTGCCCATGAATTATGAACGCACAGCACAGTAGGAGAGATGTGTCTTATCTGCCGGCCATGTTTATACCTTCCTCTACCCCATTCTCTACAAGAAGCCTCACGTGGGCCTTTGCACATGATCTACAAGCATCCCACAGGCTCCCGCATTGATCCTGTTCCCTTTACCTTACTGTCTCCAATATGTGCACTTGCACATAAATGCCACTTGGACACTTGCACGGGTACATGCCCACTTCTTTCCCACATACTCACTTCTTCACCTAGTCAACTTCTTTCCTCTCCTCCAAATCCGGGCCCCTCAACATTTCATTTTCTCGGTAAGACTTTCCTGACACTCCCGACAAGGGTAGATCCATCCTTTAGATGCTTTCATGATACCATTCATCACATATTTAACTTACTTTTAAATGTTAGAATTACTTAATTTTGAAAGTCTCAATACATTGAAAGTACAGAAAATAATAAGTCTACAACCTGCATTCCTGTACCTACCACTGCTACTAAGCAGATGCTAATATCCTGCTTCATAATTCATAATTATAGTTCAGCATTGTTTGTACAATTGCATGATTAATACTTCCTTTGCAAACCGGATTTAAGTTTCATAAAGAAATTAGAATGTAACAGGGAAAAGGGATTTAGAGAAGGAAGGGGAGAGGCAGAAGGAAGGGGATAAAAAAAGAATCAAGTTGTGTTATGTACGCACACCTCCTCCCCAAGATGACTGTAAACTGCATGTACTATAAACATGTACTAATAAAAAAAAACAAGGAAATTAAAAAGAAATTAAAATGTGTGATATTGTTTACCATTATACGCCAAAATTCTAAGTAAGTAGGAGTGATGCTGTTTACCATCACATGTCAAGATTCTAGGGAAACAGGAAATGGGCATTATACATTCATTGAGTGAGTACTGATGAAGGGTAGTAAAATATCATGTATTTTTGTGTATTGTGGGTAAGAATGAAAACCCAAGATAGCACTTATAGTTAAGCCATAAAAGTGTCGATGTCGTTGACGAGATACTGGCACACTCCAAGCCTCTGACTTAATGATAAATTCTAAGTGCTAGAGAGCTTGTGTAAACATAAGTTTACACAAGCATGAAATGTAAAAATACTACTAAGAAAAAGGCATATGAAAAGTAATATACCAAAATGTTAAACCTACTGTATTTTGATGGTAACTGGAATATTTGTATTTCAACATTTTATTTTTTGGTTAATTTTCTTCCATGAAGTCATGCTAATTTTGTCAAGAAATGCAAATGTTTCAATAAAATCTATTAATTATTTTGACAAAGAATGAGTAAAACTAACATTTCATACATACTTGTGAATAACATGGCTGTCGCAAATGCAAATAACTGAAAACACATCCTACTGTTGTGTAGTACTTGTCCAATTTTGCAAGGATTCTACTTATTAGTTTACTTTTGCACACAGTTATATACCCACATTCACTGGAACCCTTCATTATAAAGTTGCCCAGCGTATCATGTGGCCATTTATGGCTTACATTCACCCTTTCAAATAATTAAAGTCAAAGCAAACCTTTTTCCCTAAAGCCAGAGATGCACAACCAAATAAACATAGTGGGGAAAAAAGACATAGAGATAATATCTGCATCAGAGAGAGGCATGACAAAGCTGTAGGCCTGTGATTTGGGAGAATATGACTGTTCACCTGCCCACTATACTCTGAATCTCAAGTTCAGTCTTACATGTGTCAGACAACTTGCCTCTGTATTATTTCATGTTTCTGTGAGGCAAAAATTCCCATAAAGCACCAAAAAGGTCTCATACAACTGCCAGTATGGATAGGACCCACATAGGGTAACGACCAGAAAAGCAAGCACTTCCAAAACAAAAGCAGCCAAAGCAGGCTGCCTCTCCCCAAGTGGGTGCATGGCCATCCCTTGCAGCCTAAGGATGCAATAATAAACTTCTTCTGAGTTTATTGTACCCCTAAATGAGACAGGAATTAGGTTTGCTGGTGATTTAACACATGAATTGGCATCAAAATCTTCAAATGGCCTTTAGGGTCCCCTAAGACAGGCGGGAGTGTACTACAATTCTGAGAGTCACACGGGGCACTGGCCCTCAAACTCTTGATCCCTGTGCTTCGCCAAGTATCAAAGTCTGTGTGTTCCTGGTTAGGTGGATACATAAGTTACATCACCCAGTTTAACTAAAGTTAGGATAGCTTAAGGGAAAAAGTTTAAATAAAGCTAGGTTAGCTTAAGGGAGAAAAATCCCACAGAGATAACAAGAAGTAAAGGTTATATTCATAAAATTAACCCCCCAAAAAACCCCACCAAGCAAATAACAAAGATGATGCTTTCACCTGTTTGGATTATGTTGCTAAAACAAATACACAAACAAGTAACAAAATACATGATTTATTTTAGGGCTTGGGTGTAGCACAGTGGTAGAGCCTTTGGCTAGCATGGATGAGGCACTGTGTTCAACCCTAGGCCTGCAACAAAACAAAACAAAACCAACAACAAAACAAAAATAAATGATCTCTTCAATCTAACATGAAGTCAGCCAAGAGAGTTTGAAAATGTTAGGAAAATCTGAAATACATCTGTTGTGAGAACAACAGACTCTCACCCTGAATGCATTTTATGCCTTGACATATGAAACAGTGAAAATATTACATGTGTGAAATAATCTTATACAAGAAGGTACATGCTCATGTGTGCATTAAACCACTGGGGTAAGAGGGCTTGTATGATCTTCCTCTAGGAAATTTAAAATATAATCCCGAAAGAAGAAAACAATTTGATTTTCAATGTCAGTTGAATATTTCCCAAACTCCTAACACTCAGGTCCCCAAGTAATAACTGAAAGATTCTTATACCAGAGAAATAATAAGGTATTTACACATGTGTGTCCTATTTATTTCACTTAAGTTTATGGCCTCTGTGTTCATCCATTTAGCTACAAATATCTCTAATTTATCTTTATGGCTGAGTAGTACTCCATTTTAAATAAGAAGAAACACAACTTCTTTATCCAATCACCAGTTGATGGGCATTTGGGCTGTTTCCAAGATTTAGTTATTACAAACTGTGCTGCTATAAATATGGATGTCCATATATCACTGTGGTATGATGCTTTTAATTCTTTTGGGAAGCTACCAAGAAGGGGAACTGTAAATGATGACCAAAATGTATACTAGATATCATGAAATAGGAGAAACACTTTCAAAGGGGAGGAATGGGAGGGAGGAAGGAAAAGAAAAAATGAAAAAAAGAAGGAAAAAATGGAAACAAAGCTTTTGTAAATAGGGAGGGGTGGAGGAGTTGAAGGGGGGAAAGGGGAATGGGAAAAAATAAGAACCAAGATACGTCACATACAGGTACAAATTTTCTATGATGATTGTGATCATACTGTACACCTAAAATGTACCAATAAATTTAACTGATTAAAAAAAATCTCAGGAGCCAATCTGAAGAGAACCCTACAAAAACCTTGAAAGATTAGTAAATATCTGAATCTTTATACCTATATTCTAGCTATTCACGCAAAAAATGCAAAATACTTTTCAATCCATAAAACTGGAAGTTATTTATCTTCTAAAACACTATGCATTCAAGATATCTATTCTGCTTAAGAAAATATGAGAACTCAGTTTCTCTTCTTTGTCTGTCTTAAATACCTTTATCTTTCATTTTTTAATGTTCAATTTACTATACCAGCTAATTTTTCTAAAAATGTTTTGAAGATACTTCTTGCATGAAACTCTGTACTAATTATGCTCTCTGATATTAATTAAAATAGAAATAATGAAAGCTTACATGCATACATATCAAGAAAAAAAGATATTTCAAAACCTATTACCTTCAAGGCTCAGAACTGAAAGAAATGCAAATTAGTCCAGCTGCCTTCAGGTATAGAGGAAAAACTGCTAATATTTTTAATTAAAACAATTACTGTCTTAAAAGTAGGTTCAATTAAGTCAATGACTGTCATAAAGTTTTTCATGCAATGTGCAGATTGACAAAAGAGAAATCAAGGTAAACCATCAAGTGATGCATGCATTTTAATCATTATTTAAATTATGTATAATGTATAATGTGACATATATGACAAGAGCATTAATGTATATACATCACAGACACTGTTTATGTACACATAAATCTTAGTATTAACTGTGTATCAGTGTAGGTTCTGAGATGTCACTCTTCCATCAACTAAAACAACACAATTTTTATAGCATTAGAAACTTTTAGAATGTGTATATTTTTATAGAAAAAATGCTGCAGATCTAATGAGATTTTGGCACTCCTACTAGCAGAAAATATTATTGTGGATAGTTTACTCAAAGCTATGAGTTATCTTATAACCAACCATAAACATAAACTCCACACAGGAAATCTTCCAAAGAGCAGAAAAAGGGTAGGGTGAGGACACCAAGGAAAATGATAACTAAAACTAAAGACACAGGATAATTCCCCAAGGCTTTCTGCTCTTACCCCTTAAAACGTGACTCAGTTTCTTCAAATGGACCCACTACTGCCTCTAGGATTCTTCTCCAGGAAACTTGCTCCAGGCATTTTCAAGAGACTGCCCAAACAACCACCTGATGCTGTGTAGTTACTCTTACCCTGCCCAGTCTCCCACTGCCTATGTGACTGACCTGGATTTCTTCTTGTTTATCTCTGAAGACAAGATACTAGGCCAGACTGTCCTTTGCAGTGGGTTAGCCAAAACTTGCTGGATCTATGACAACTGCTACAATAATCACATCAACCACTAAATTCATTATAATTCCACTTGTATGCTAAATGACACACCTCCCAGGACAACTGCTCGGATAACAATCAATGAGCCATAAAAGGATAAGAAAGATGCAGCACCCAAATTCAAAAAAACAAAAACAAAAAACAAACATGACTACTCCTTCCTTTTATTCATCTTCCTCCCATTTATTTCATCCAATGGATGGAAAACTGGATTACAGGTTAATCTCCTATTTCTATTCTTGGCCAATAATAAACTCTCTTTACTGCTTAATCAGTGGGTGCTCAGTCTTGATTTGGTTCCTCAATTCCAAGAGGGAAAAAAGATCGCAGTTTGGGATTAGAAATTGGTAACATGTGTGTCCAATTCTGACACCGCTTCTGCCACTACAAAGGTCTCTCTACCTTTCACAGCTTGTCAAGAATCCTATATCTGCAGGCACAAGGGGGAAAATCTTACATAAAAACAGCTCCTGCACTCAAAATGCTTGCTGCTGTTGGCGCTGGGAACTCAATATCCCAAAGTAGAGGACCTTGGCATGCTGGCCACTTTGAACCGAAGGACACCAGAAGGTCTCAGAAGCAAGGTCTCCCAGATCTTCTCCTGTCCTCCTATCTCTGGCCTCGTCTTGTCCCCTGAAGTGAACAGACACCAAAATCCCTCTTCCTCAAGGCATTTCATAGAAAGTAGAACTCCCGCTCCCCAAGGCATAGAGCCTGCAAAGGTCACTCTCTCCCAGCTCCTCAGAAGGTTCTTATTGTGGAGAAATCCTGCCCTATTCCTAGGAGAAAGGAATGCTGCACAGAGAGGCCCAGAAGAAGCTGAGCAGAGAGGCCTTGCTGTCTAGTGGATTTAGATTGCATTCTTTGTCCAACCTGAGTTCTACATAGCTTTTCAATTTTCACAGAACCTAAGTGTAAAAGCAAGTAATTTCTCAGGGCCTTTATGGATCTTCATTTCTAAAGGTTCCCACATCATATACAATTTTGATTACTTAAATTCATTATATTTTTCTTTTGTTAAATTACCTTTTGTTGTAAGATCTTTGGTTGTAATGCTTATGATAATAAGAAAAGGTATCATAACTTTCTGTCCTATCAAGGGAAGAGGAAAGAACCTATAAAATAGCTTTGTGTCCATTAACCATATGTTAAATTATTGGGTTTACATGTCTTTCTCTCCTACAAATACATGATAAATCCTTTGATAAATTAAATAATGGATTAGTCAAAATAGCCTATCACTATTCGCACAGAAAAAATATTTGTACAAGTGAGTTCACTGGTTTTTTAAAAGAATATTTAAGCTACAGCTCCAAATGTCTTTCAAAGAAAAATGCATTTTTAAAACCTTATTTAAGAGTTAGAGAGAAAGAGCATGTTTGAGATACAGGCAAGTGGGGAGATTGAATTAGAAACAATGATAATTTTTTAACTTTTTTCACCAGAACTATTGTGCCCTAAAAATTCCCTCTTAGTAAAGTGTATTGAGCTAATAACTATGTAAAGCCCCATTTTTGGAAAAAAAAAGTTTGAAGAGTTCATTAAAGGGAAGGTAGGTGGTGAGAATTCTGTCTGCCTTTTAGCTCCAACCAGCAGACCCAAAGTGGCATTTTACTACTTTAAATATCCAATGTCCACAAGCTCCACAAGGGAGAAAATATTTGAAAGTCGGGTAGAAAAACATCATTCTCCAACACTATTTCCTAACAAGATTCTCTAATTGTAAGATACTAACATATCAGACATATTAGAACTCCCGTGGACTTCAACATAATCCAGAATTGGACATTAAATTAACCAAAATGTTGCATCTGTTGTTCTACCTTATTTATTCATCACACAAAGATAATAACTGTATAATTATATATTTTGTACATTGGCACACTAATTTATTCTTACTAAACTGCAATTATGTATTTTTAAATTTAAGTTATGAGTACTAATTGTATAATTGCAAAAGATGATAATATACAAAATTCTTGTGTGTGTTTGAATAAAAAATGTAATGTGTTCTTCTGTGTCAACATTTGAGAGCCAAGTCAACGAATTATTCTTATTACACATAGTGAAAGCTTCCCTGACTATATACTATGCCAGGGATTCTTAGTTTTTGAGTGATTGTATTTTTGCCTTGCCAGAACACAGGAGTACATGATCCAAGAAGTGTTAAGCTCTCTCTTACTCACTGCGCTGGTGTGTCAGTCACTGAGACATCCTCAGTGTGCAAAGAGAAGAGCACATTACTCAACTTCAACTCCTTTCTATGTCAATGACACCAGTTTTTAAAAGACACTGAAAATTATTTTGAAGAACTATTTTGTATTCTTATATTAAATATTAGGAAGGACTATACTGATAGGAGTGAGCACAAATATTTTCTAGATAGTTAAGCAAGTAGCTAAGCACTGTACTTAAATTTTCAAATGCTACAGACATACAAAGAATACAGTGTGAGATACTTTAGTTCAATTGTTACTTAAAAGTCATTTCTATTTTTAACTCTACATATACATTTTCTACTTTTGTCCCTAATGTCATTTTCAGAGAAGAATCTCAAATAACTGTTCAAATTGCAATTAGCAAAAATTCTGAGATTTTTAAAATTGAATTAACCAGAATATTTCATGCTTATTCAGCCAGCCTCTAAACATTTAATGACAACTTCTTTCTAACTCCTTTTTCTAGAATTTTGAGTTAAGAAGAAAACCACTGTGGCAATAATTAATGGAGGCCTTCTTGGAGTGACTGATCCTGAAAGCAACCTGTATCACCCTGAAATCCTCATTTAAATCATGGTATCTGGTCACAATGATATCTCCCCCCCCCAACTGGAAACAGTGGCCAGATTGAAAAAAATTTGCAAGTTCTGGGGCATTGAGGAGAATACAAATAAGTGTTTTGTCTTAATAATAGCAGAATTTAGCCTTAGTTTGATCTCTAAATCTGTCTCACAAATCAAATCTTGAAAACTAGCTCTAAAATGGGGAAACTATTTACAACTAACTTAACTGCATGCTACAACAAGCCCAAGCATATTTAGAGGATTCAAAAATATTCAGCATCCCAAAAAACAAAATTCAAATTAGGGACCCAATTTAAAAAACTACCAGCATGTAAAGTGGCAGGGAGATGGAACCCCTAGTAAAGAGAAAAAAGAATAAATCATAAATGACCCAGAGCTTCTCCAAATATGAGAATGCTGGACAGGATATTCAGTTAGTATAATTACATTTCATACATTAAAAAGTTGACTACAAATGTAAGGACATAAAGTAGCCCAAAGGAGCTTCTAGAGATTAGAAACTATTACTTGTGAAATGAAAAACAAATATTGCACTGCATGAAATTAATGACAGATGAGTAATTGCAGAAAAGTAATGATAAACTTGAAGACAAAGCACCAGAAATGATTCCAACTGTTACTCAGAAAAAAATAGAATTGAAACAATAAAAAAATAAGAGAACCTCAGGGAGCTTTAGGGTAGCTTCAAGCAACAATATATTTAATTAGAATCTCCAGATGAGAATATTAAGAAGGCAGAAAAGAAACAAAATAATTAAATAAATAATGGCTGGAAAATTTCCAAAATGGCCACAACTATATGCTAAAAATTCAAATAACTCAATGAATTTGAAGATTTAAAAAGTGAAAGAAAACAGCACCGAAGCTCATAGTAATAATCATTGATATAGAGCAATTTTTTTTCTTTTTAACCTTTCCTAGGAAGGGAAAAAGTTGCCTTAGTTACAAAGAAATAAAGATAAGCAAGACAGCAGATTTCTTGTTTGAAACAATCAAGCAAGAAGACAATGGAGCAAACTTTAGGGTACCGAAAGAAAAAAAAATATCATCTAAAATTCTAAATCCCCCCAAAATGTCATTCAAAACCAAAGGTAGGATGAGGATATGTTTAGAAAGCACAGAAAGACTCTGTATCAACAGACCTTCACTACAGGAAATGTTAAATGAAGTCCTTTAAGGACAAGGGAAATTATACCAGATAGGAATTTAGATTTAAACAAAGGGCATTGGTGATGATCAATGGACAGGTCAGTATTTTCATGTGTATATTGTTATTTGTGTCTCTTTTAAAAAAATGTGTCTCTTTAAAAAAATATCTAAGCAAAATAATAACATGTAAAAGTAAAATGTATGAGAACAGTAGCACAAATATCAAGAGAGGGGAAATATGCAATAATGACATATATGCCATATAGACTACTACAAAGGCCCCAAGCTTCAGTAATGCTCTCCTTGCATCAACTAGAAATTCTTAATCATTTTTTCAACAACAGGCTCAGCATTTTCATTTTTTTTCTTGGGCTTCTGGAACTACATAATCTGCCCTACTTCTTAGATATGACACCAGAAACATGATCCATTGAACAAAACATTAATATGTCAAACTTGATAAAAATTCAAAACTTCTCTTCAAAGGAACTAGAGAATATAAATACAAGCATACTGGTGAAGATATTGTTACAGTTAATACCTGATGAAAAGCTTTCATCCTCAAATATCTAAAGACTCAAAACAATCATAAGAAAACTAAGATCACAATTAAATACATAGGCAACTTTTTAACCTGATAGTATATGAGGGTGACAAAGAAGTACATACAAAAACTCAACATCACAAGCCATTAGGGAAATTTTAAAAGCATAATTTCTACATACATTAGAATGATTAAAATTTAAAAGAATGACCATATCAACTGTTGGCCTGGATATGGATAAACTGGAAGTGTCATACACTGACAGGAACATAAAGTGTTCCAACCATTTCAGAAAACAGTTGCTGGATTCATCAAAGTTCAACAATAACCTAGAACATCACCTGGCTATTCCACACATAGGTATTTAGCCAATGTAAATAAAACCGTATGTCCACATAAAACCACATACATGAATGTTCACAGCAGCTTTATTTGTAATAGCCTAAAACTGGAAAAAAATATCTCTTCAACAGATAAGTGGATAAACAGTGGTAGTTCAAACAATGGAGTACAATCAGCAGAAAAAGAAGGAATGAGTTACCTAGAACATCCCACAAAACAAATGAACTAAAGTACTTATGGGGAGTAAGATCATACTGCATAATTCTATCTACATAATATTTTATCCAATCAATGTTAATACATAATGACACAAACAGGATCTGTGACTAGGGCTGGTGGAGGACAGGAGCTGGAAAGCACACGGGGTCACAGAAGCTTCCAGGGTGATGTGTCTGCTCCATACGCACTGCGAATATATAGACAGGGCTTAATGATGGGGATACGTTCTGAGCAGTGCATGTGAGATGGTTGTGTCCTTATATGAACATCATAGAATGTATGCACCAAAATAAGATGGCTACAATGTACAATGTGACTGAGTAATAAAACATTATGGGGCCTCCGCTGCATAAAATTTTGTTAAGTGGCACACGACTGCAAATTTGTATCCGTGTGTGAAACTTTCCAAATTATACATTTTAAATGATAGAAAATAATATCTTGCTAAAAACAATTAAAATGTTTTAATACAATGTAAAATAGATTTCAAAGCAGAAGCTTTCCAATAAAGAGAGAATCAACTCAAATGAAGGATTTGATTCACTGAGTACAGAATGCTTAATCTGAAGATGGTGAAAAAAGCATCTTCCGATGCTTTTGGGGCTGTCAGGAAAAGAGAGAGTGGAATTATTCAATGTTGCTTCAAAAGACAGAATGAGGACAAATACGGAGGGTGGCACCAAGACTGAACATAAATAAGGACAGCAACTGCTACCTTGGGTCACAGATGGACTCCAAGTGCCTAGAGCAGAGTCTATTATACAGTGGGTGCCAGCCAGGGAGGCTCCACAAGGATGGGGGAAATTTCCATCTCTGTCTGACTAGAGAAAGAGCCAACTCACTCAGTAATGAGTTCCTTGGGCTTGAAAGCATTCAAGAGGAGATCAGGGAGAGAATTGCCACCTTGCAGGCTTTAATTTCAGACTTGCTTTGAAAAATATCATTTGCTCGAAGAAGATGCAAAACAAATAACATAAGCACAAAGCAGCTTTTATTCAAAGGTGGAAGACCATTACCATGTGAAATATTTAAGATCCTCCACTCCCTACAGGTGCCCCACCGTGCATGCAGAAGTATACACCCAGGCGCGTGCACAAACACACACACACACACATATGCATGCATGTGGAAGCACACAGGCTCTGTTTCTGCCCTCTCTAGAGGTCGGGCCACGTGCAGTTAAAAAGTGAGGCAGAATAAAGCAGAGGAGGCAGGAAGGGGAAAAGCAAACTCTTATCAAGCTGTTCTCGGAAAACAGACAGACCTTGCTTATTAGAGCAAAAGTTTAAAAATATAGAAATCTGTAGCAGTTGAAAGAGAGAATGTTTTGATACCTCTTAAAGCAAACTGTGAGATGTGGTGCTGTAGACAAGCCAGGCCTAGTTTGAAGGGAGTGGAGCTACTCAGATGTGGGAGAAAATTTGCATTTAATTATGTATTCAATTTTCAGGTTTTTGTGTCTCATTTTTTGTGTACTTCAAATTTTTCCTTTGAGTCTATTTAATTTATTGAATCTATTCAAGTCCCAGTGTGCTAATTTGGTACGCGGTCCAGCTATTTGGATGTATGTTCAGGGTGCAGAGTGGGAGACAGGACAGGAAGTGGGGAGCTGGTTGGGAAACACAGGCTTGTCCCTGGGCTTTTCCCACCTCTTTCAATCAGCACCTGAGTCCTGGGTCCCCAATTCCTTTGTTTATATTGAACTTCTGCTGGATAGTTTTAGCAGTGGATCCATATTTTTATTTTTATAAAAGAGTGAAAAATGCTTGAAAAGCCACCCTGAGACAGCACATTCTGATCCAGGTAGCTAATTAATTTCTGATCTCTATGAACTTTCATATGTTTACAGTTACCCTTTGCACTACATTTAATGTACTTGAAAAGTGCAGTTGATTATGTTTCTACATTTTCAAATCCAGAACTCTGAGCTTTTTCTGTAGAGAATGCTAATATTTGTTTGTGAGGATGCATAAGCACAAATAAATATGTGAAATTTAACATTCATGCTTTAGAATTGGAAGAGTTTTTAATATTCTGTGACTTTGGTGACTCAAGATGATCCCTGCTGTCATTTCGACAGGAAATTAATTTAAGTAATTTTTAATCAAGTTTAGTCTGTCTCTTAATGATGGGAGCCCATGTAACAAGATCATTAAAAGAAAACAACAAAGGCTTAAATCCCTGTCAACATTTCTCTGAATTGTGCAAGTGCAGGTAAACAAATTAGCATCCCCTGATCAAGTCAAAGGCAGAGAACTTTAAAAGGCCACCTCTTTTCAAGATTACCTTCTGAAGGACAGGAGCACTTCTTAAAGAGATGTGTTTCTACTTATTTATGTATAATGGTGTGACAGACTCAAAGGGAGGCTGAATTGTGTGGCCATGAAGTCAGATGTTGAATTCCTAACTGCATCTGCTTCGCAGTCAGTGCATTTGGAGATTGGGTCTTTAAAAGCGTAAGTGGTATAAAAGTGGTGTGTTGGATGGGTGCTGATCCAATGTGACTGATGTTCTTATATGAAGAGGCATTCAGGACCCAGATGATCACAGAAGAATTGGTGAAGACACAGGGTAAAGATGGTCATCTACAAGCCACGAAGAGAAGCCTCAACCCCTAACCCCTAACCCTCACCTTAACCCTCACCCTAACCCTCCTGACACCTTCATCTCGGATGTCCAGGACTTCCAAAAATCACATTTCTGTTGTTTCTTCAGATAAAATAAAGAGAAAGGGGGCAAAGCCATGCACTTGTTTGACCGCAGAACATTCGATGCACAGTCTTTCAATCGGTAGCCTTGCTTGTATAATATAGGAAAAAAGCTAGATCCGAGAACATATGTAACTTTCCTATTCTTGCTCACTTAATGAAGGTGCATGTGATTCAAATCTTGCATTTTGAGCTCTGGGGATACCTCTATTCTGGGAAACTGCTTTGCCTACACGTATGCCTTTTTATTATATATGAGTTTATTCAAAACACCTCCACCTCTGATGCCTTTACACCTGTCCAAACATGGCCCTGTTTATCAAGCAGTCTCACATCGTCCCTGTCTGGGCACAGTCTCCTTTCATTATATTAACAAACTGTATTCATTGAGGTCTAAAATTCAAGTATGTAGGACATACAAAGCAAATGCAAAAACAAAATGAAAGAAGCAGCTGCTCTCCTGTGAAAGGTGCTATAATTTAGTTCAGATAGGAATCTTGACTTAGGTCAGGGCCTGAACACAAGGTAGTGGATGCTATGTGCAGACCTCAGCACCATCTTTGGAGGTCTGGGGCATCCTTTGATGATTGCCTTTGAGTTGCCTTTGGTTGCCTTTGTAGGTTGCCTTTGAGTCCTAACCCACGCACATTTGTGAGGTGCCCATAAGCTCCCTGTGCAGGAAATACCCTTGGAAAAACACTGTGGTTGTGGGACAGACTGATGTTCACTGCCAGGACTTTGATGGGATCTTTCTTTTCTCTCTGCTCCACAGGGTGCTAGGGAGAACCACACATCGTGTGCTTGCCGCTCATCTGAGCTCCTCCATGGAAATGAAGATGCATTGGTAGGTCATCTCAGAGAGGCAAAACTTGAAATAAAATTGGAGCTGAAAGAAAACTTTCAAGTCTTAGAGAAGACAGCATAACATAGGCTACAACGATACAGGTTGTAACAACACTCTACTCCCACATAGCCTTGGAGTTGGAACAAAAGGTTTCCCAGTCAGAGGACAGAATTTATACCTCTGTGTATTCACACGTGCAGACTTGTGATAGGGGCTACGAAGTCTGGGCCCAGTGGGGCACGGGCTTCTCAGGGTCCTGTGCCCCGTCGCCTGCAAGACCGACTGTCCGTGGGGTGGGCTTTGGGGTAAAGATGAAAAAGAACTTTAAGTAGGGGCTAAAACAAATGCAGCTTTGTGAGGTGGATAGGAGGCGTATTTTTAGAAGCCTGTTTTCTCATCCACCTGAAGACTAGGGGAGGATGTCCACACTGAAGGCAAAGTGGCTAAGTCAGGATAGGGCCACTGAATGAGGTCCGGCATATACTGCTTGAAAACATCATATTACAGTAGCTAATGCATGGAAGTGGCCTCTATGCCTAGAGCATGACAGATGGACAGAGAAAATGTGTTTACACACAATGGAGCACTACCCAGTCATAAAGAAGGATGAATTTGAGTCAATGTAGGAAAATGGATGGCTCTTGAGGCCCTAATACTAAGTACAATAAATCAGACACAGAAGGTTAAAAAGCATGCAGTTTCTCTAATATGAGAGACCCAAAATATAAATAATTTAAAGAGCAAACTAAAAGAGAGACGGCAGGAAACAGGAAGGTAGACCTTGTAGAGATTGGAAGAGGGCTTAGGAAAGGAGGAAAAGGGAGGAGACATGGTGGTAAAAATGATCAAGATGGGCTATGTATATGCACCAGATCTCCTAACAAATGTGATTCTTATGTGTCATGAATGTATACTAATGATTTTTAATAATTAATATTAAATGGTGCAGGAAAAAAGAAATATATCTGGAACTCGGTGGAGCCTAAGTAGCAGAGGTTAACTTTTCCTCATCAACACTGCTTGATGTCCCCCTTAAAAAACCATGCTTATCATTTATTACTTCTCTAATTTTACTTATTGAAATACACACACACACAAGCATGAAGATAGATAGATAGATGGATAGATAGATAGATAGATAGATAGGCAAATGATAGATGATAGACAGATATACTTAACCCAGTGCGGACTTTGACAATGTTCACACCTCAACTTGTAAATGTAGGCTTTGATCTCTATTTTCAAAGCTGCTGTATACAGCAGTAAAAATAAATTGTTATACCCTTCCACCAGTCACAGGGATGTCTCCCAGTTCATCATTCAGATGAGAAGCACCAGCAATAGGAGGAGGAGATGGGGTGTGAGTGCCTGCACAGCAGTGCAGAGAGTGCTGGAGGGAAGAAGGTGAAGATGGAGAAGAAAATAGTTCCAGGTTAATCGATAGTTCTTACAAAATACTTGGTAAGAAGAGAATGAGTAGTCAAGAGTTAAGATAGCTGGGGCCAGGGATTTAGCTCAGTGGTTCCGTCGCTTGCCTTGCAAGCGCAAGGACCAGAGTTCGATCCCTGGTACCAAATAAAAAAAACAAAAAAAACAAAGCGTTAAGATAGCTAGAGTGTCATTAGCAAGGAAAAGAAAATAACAGGGAACTGATAACTCAGTGAAAAGATGCAAAAGAAAGATCTTCTCTTTTTCACATTTTTTACATTTGTAAAAATGTGTAACTCATATGAATCTCTTAATTTTCCCCTAAAGAAAAGTCCCATGTATTACAGAAAAGCTTTCGATACAAAGATTTCTATGCCAGCTTTCTTTGAATATTCTTTAGATTGTGTTTTAGAAACAAAGGAAAATGGTCTTTACCCTCATTGTTTACCACTTAGCTGAATATATTATTTGGCCATCAGAAAGACCCAGTGAAACCTAATTAAGATCAAGACATTCTTAAGTGATAATTGTCTTAACAGCAGGGAGGAACTCCTGTGCTTTACAATTACATGTCCTGTTGGACATGTGAAGTGGAAAGAATTAAACTTGTTCTGATTCATCACTGTGCCCCGCCAAATACCCCAACCCCAGTGCTAACTAGCTTAAGGGAAATGAGTTAGCAGACAGCAAAGAGGTAGTTTGTTCCCCCGATCTACCCTGAAACCACCAGGAAGAAAACCTAACATTTGGTGGTGGGCTGGCCTCCCCACAGTGCAGTGGGAAGAGCTCTGGCGTTGAGTCACTTGTTAGCTGGATGATCTGAGGTAAGTTACAGCTTCTCAGATTTCCCTGTAAAGTGAACACAAAAATGCCCACCAACATATGTCATGGGACACTATGTAAATCTCATACATGATTTTCAAGGAGTGAGGAACATCATTAAGGGGTAAAGCTGAAAAAGCCAGGCCAGTGTCCAAATCATGGGAAGTCTTGTTAACTCTAGTAAGAATGAGTTGTGTCCTGAGGATACAGTAGATTAACGAATCTCAGGAGGCTGGTGCCAGCATACTAGGTAGATGCTTAAAGTGCTGCTCTGGATACTGGGATGGTGCTTGCACTTAAAACACATCCGTGACTAGGCTGTGAATCCCATTCCTTCTCTGAGGGCCAGAGGACAGAGGCAAGTGCAGAGATGGGAGAGCTACAGAGGAAGTGGAAATGCTAAGACGGGTTTTTTCCTAGGCTTGCTCCCTGCATTGTCTGCCTGCTATGTACAGTCACCCTCCAAGTCTCCTCAATGTCTATTCCGGCTCATCCTGTCATCATCTCTCTCTGCATTATCTTCTGTAGAGGACTTTCCTGTCCCTAGCACCTGGAGCTGCATGAAGCCAGCGTGCATTAGACCAATGTGCTATGGCACTGATTGTGTTGTACTGTGGTCACTGCTTCATAAGTCTGTCTTTCCCTGGACAGAGTAGCAGTTGCCCCATATCCTCCCTCCTCACAGCAGTGAATATGTTACACTCAGAGCCAGTGAGCCTCTGCATCCAGGATTCAGTTCAGGGTCTTGGCTCCTGTGACTGTTCTGGTCATTGAGTGGCTCCAGAGTAATCACAGGTCATTAAGAGTGGGAGTGAAAGGGAGAGATGACTCCCCGAAAGATGAGATGTTGCTAGCTGAACAAGAAGGAAGGGGCCATCTGCCAAGGAATGAAGACAAGTCCAGAAGAGGAGAAGGCACAGATGTGCAGCAAGCCTTCTGGAAAGAAACAGCCCTGCTGACACTTTGATCCTAGCACAGTGAGAGCTGGGCCAGAATTCTAAACTATAGAACTATGAGACAATACATTGGATTGTTTTAGGGTACTAAAGACAGAAACAAAAAGCCCCTTCCACATGAAAGAAAAAGGAGGGAGATGAGAAGAAACTCCACTTAACAATGCTGTCAGTGATTACACTGTCACATGTACTGTGCTTCTTTACAGTAGAACGATTCGTGCTTGGTTTGGCATTTTCAGTACAGTTTGCATTTGCATCATTGATAAAGTAGCATAGAAATGAAAAAAAAAGATTCTACTCTAACCTAAGACAACAAAGTAAAATAGATTAGAATCTCCACCCCATTTTGAGGCCACACAAAGTATATTGATTTATCCAACATAGAGATTTTCAAACCATTAAATCTGGGTCACAAAATAAATTATTTCCTCAATATATCTGATAATTTGACTTTTGGGACTTGGTGAATATGAATATCTACCTTCAGATTTCTTTAAATCAAGGTGTAAGTGAACTAATGTCCTTTTGTCATAATTTTGATGTGATTGTATGGGTCAGAGATCTTACACACCATTAATTTCGTAATAATTGCTTCAGCTCATTTCACATTTTATCAAGTATATCATCAAATTTCTAAGGAGACCTTTGGGTTCTCAATATTTTTTAAGTCTGATCATTTAATTTCCTCTCCAATGCCATGAACTCTTTACACATACAAAGTAACAGAATTGATTTCACCATATAATTCCACAAGGTGAAGCACTCTGTTGATCCCGTCTCCACTTCACCCTTATTTCCTACCCCTGTTCATTTATTCAAATTTGATTTTGCACAGTATAAATGCCTTGTTCTTATCCTGGATACAACATGTTCTCTCGTATAAGCAAAAAATCCTTCAAAATGTAAAATCTTTTAACGCTAGATTAAAAATACTGACTCATTAACAGTTCTCCGAGAAATACACAAAACTTCCCGGGAGGAGCCTCTTTAGCAAATTAAAGTGTCCAGACCAGAATGCATGTTTTCAGAGTCAGCTTTGCATTATGAAGCAGAAAAGGCAATCCCTGATATTTGATATTTAGAATACACAAAAGGGAAAGGGTGGATCTGTGAGAACCGTATAGTGTTGGGACATATTCCACAGTGCAAATACTCTGATGATTTTGCAACATTTTTACTTTCAGTACTGGAAGAAAGTGGTCATATTCACTGGTGAGCTTGGGGACGGATATAGCCTCAAACAACACCTGATAAACAGAAATTTCTTAGGATCTTGTATTCTACTCAATAATGCTGACTCAATAATACTATTGCATATTCTGTTTATGTCTGACATAAAATATCTTCAATATTTACCACAAATCTTACTGACACTGCACAAAGACACACCCTACGCATTCTCATTTCCCACTTGCTGCTCTATTCCCCAGGGATATCCCGACCCACTTACAAACTGTGCTAGCTTTCTTTCCTTCCCAAATCAGCCATTTCTGTGTCTTTGAGCACTTATCTGCCCATATTCCAGCCTCCCTGGACATCTGCTTATTCTCATTTCAGTGCCACTCACTGGCCATGGCAGTGCTCCTCAACAGTGCTGTTGGTTGTATTCACAGACCAGGCGGTCTCATACTGAGAACTCATGGAATAATTCCACAGTGGAGAAAAAAATAGGACAACGGAAGGCCACGGACTATCCCAGAAAGAAGATATTTACATCTCAACGGAGGTATCTGAGTGGAAAAGAAATCCATTCTTTCCTGTCACTTTGGCATGGAAAAGGGATTAGAAATGCATTCAGATCCTCCTTAGCAGCCTGGGGGATCTAGTTTTTCCTGCATGTACATGTGTATATGTGTGCACAGGGCTGGACCTTTCTCCATGCCTGTGTGTGGTTGATCTGAAATGACTTGGTGTTTATTCTCAGTAAATGAATTGGGGAATTCTTTCTTATTTCCTCTATCAATGACTAACCATGAGATCATAATAGGGGAGTCGCCATTTATGGATCTTATCTATATTTGGGGGTCATCTTGTCTATAAAATAAGTTAGGTGAACTGATGAATTTTGAATTGTTTTAAGCAAAACATATGAAAATATACTAGAGTTCAAATACAACTAAGAAATGTGAAAGTATCCAGTAAGCTACCTTTTCCCCCTAGCTCAGATTTCCAAACTAACTTATATTAATGTTTCTAGGAACAAAATTAGAAAGGCAATGTGCAAGGGGAGATGTTGCAGTGTGTGTACTAGAGAAGAGCACTCATCCATGAATATGGTGGAGAGTTTGCCTGGGTCTTGGGTTTGCTCCTCTTGTGATGTGTACATGGAATCTCACAATTTACAAAACACTCTCGTGTCCTTTACCCTATTGGAATCCTACTCACCAGATAAGCAGAATCCCTAGAATTACATAAAATTACCTGAAAAATAAAGATACTGAGGATCAGAGCAGCTGAGTCACTTGTTCAAAAGCACATAGCAATAATCAGAAAGAGCTCTGCCAGACGCAAGCAATTTGACCTGGGGCCTAAATCAACACCAGCACCAATATGTACTCCGAGATTCAAGGAAGAATTCTGGGATTTCTTGTTGGGACTACTCCAAGTTCTCGTGGCTTTGGAGTTAGACAAACCTGTAGTCCAGTGGTGTGGCAATTTATAGCAAAGATCTGTTGCTTCCTCTTCCTGAGAACTTTTGGAGTTAATTCAGAATTAGACCACTCAGATCTTTCATAGGTTTTTAAAATTCTGGAAAAAGTTTTTAAAATTCTGGAAAAAGGTTTAATCATCTACAACTTTAGTGCTATGAGCAACTGCCAGGAAATGAACTTCAAGAGGGAAAGAATAACCTAATTCATACAGCAGAACACAAAAGGCTTAAAATAATCTCTGCTGGCAGTAGTAGCACCATAATGGTCTGAAACACATAATACACAAAAATATATCTCCAGAAGCAATTATTGACAAAAATATCTATCTTTGCCTCAAATTTCATGAGAAATTAGAATTGAGTATGGATTTAGCCAGTAGATGATATTTCAAAAAATCAAATCAAATAAAAACCTGGCCAAGAATTTTCTTCCTAACACTCAAAATGATTTGAGTGAAAATTTGGAGCTGAACACTTGGTTATGACCTATATATCACAAAAACTCTCTCAATTTCTGTCATGATATTGATTTTCATTCTACATTCAAGAAATAGGGACAAAAAAGGGAAGATATTTCCTGATAGCAATTTTCTAAGAATTATGATTTCAAAGTAAAAAAGCAACTTCACTGCTAGTTATAATCAAGTAGTCAGTGTAAGATCAAATGCCCTGCCAATATGAAAGCTAGACATTCTAAAAAACAAGAAAGGAAGGAAGGGGAAGGAAAGAAGAAAAAGGAAAGGAAGGGAAGGGACAGGGAGGGGAGGGAAGGGAGAAGAAAGAAATTTTGTTGGAAACTGGATAATTCCCAAGGCAAACAGACTCAGAGGGCCAACACCTCAAGAAAAAGGAAGCCAGAAAGGTAGGCACCATGTTGTACATCAACAAATTTGCTGTCTCAAAAGTGTAGGAAGGCAAAAGTTTAAAAGTTAGAGCAAAGCTCTTGGCAGGTCACAGTGCTACATGGTACTGTCAAAAAGTAAACCCAAGGACCAATGGAACAGATTAGAAGATGCAGAAACAGCTCCAAACACACACTTATCTTCAACAAAGGAGCCAAACACCTTCACTGGAAAAAAGATATCTCCTTTAATAAATGGCACTAGAAAAACAGGCTTTCTATATGCAGAAGACTAAAACTAGACTCATGTCTCTCACCATGCACTAAACTAAAACCAAAATGGATCAAAGACCTAAATATTAAAACAGAAACGCTAAATCTGCTGGAAGAGAGAATAGGCAGAACTCTTGAGGACGTAGGGGTAGGCAAAGACTTCATGCACAAATCCCCAATCACATGGTAAATATTACAAAGAATCCACAACTGAGATTTCATCTTATTAAAAAGCTTTTGCATGGCAAAAGAAACCACCAACAAAGTGAAGTGACAACCCACAGAGTGGGACAAATATTTTTACCAGGTATTCTACAGAAAAAGGACTAGTATCTAGACTATATAAAGAAGTCAAAAAAAATCATACCTCCCAATTTTAAATACCCAATCCAAAACTGAGCATCTGAAATGACTACATACTTCTCAGATAAAGAAGTACAAAGAGCAATATGAAAAAATGTTTGACATCATTGGTCATCTGAGAGATGAAAATTAAAACTATGCTGAGAATCCATCTCATTCGAGACAAAATGGCTGTTATCAAGAAATCAACCAACAATAAATGCTGGTGGGGCTTTGGGGAAAAAAGAACCCTTCTCCACTCTTGGTGGGCATGTAAGACTGACACAATCACTGTTGAAATCAGGGTGGAGAGTCCTCAAAAACTAGGACTAGAGGTTCCATTTGACCCAGCTATCCTCCGTCTTGGTATCTTCTCGAAAGAATTAAAAGCACCACACCACAGTGATATATGCACACCCATGTTCACAGTGGCACAGTCTGTAATAAAAAAAAAATTGGAAATAGCCCAAATGCCCATCAACTGATGAATGGACAAAGAAGACATGGGGTTTTTTTATACAACGGACTATTACTCAGTCATAAAGAAGGATAAACATGAGACATTGCTAGGTAAATGGATGCACCTTGAGACCATACTTTTAAGAAATAAATCAAACACACATGTGTAAATATTGCATTATTTCTCTGGTGCAAGAAAGGAAAGAATAAATAAAGACTAAAATGTATAATAGATATTGTGAAACAGGAAAAAACATATTCAAAATGTAAGGGGAACTAGGGAAAGGGGAGGGGGACAGGAAGGAAAGAAAATAAACATTGAGAAAAAAAATAAATAAAACAAAGCTTTTGTAAATAAGGAGGGGAAGAGGGACTGAAGGGAGGAGAGGGGATTGGAACAAAAAGAAGAATCAAGATATATCATGTACAGGTAAAAATTCCCTATGATTGATGTTATTATCTGTATCTAAAATATGCCAATAAAATTAATTTTAAAAGTTAGAGTTTAAATTAAACTTGGTAACACCCAAGCTTTTGATTGAAGCTTCATTAAACTACATGCTGGCCAAAGTACAAACTAGAAATGGGTAAGTTAACACACACAAACACACACACATGCACATGCACATGCACACACACATGAAAGCCAACTTCAAATCTATTTCATTCTAGAATAAATTGTGGCTTGATGTCTTTACTCAAGTTGCCTGCTACAAGAAATATATACCATATACAAGGAGGATAAAATCATGGTGAACTTTGCTTTTCTATGTAATGTGTTCAATACTTGATAAATATTGCTGAAATTACCAAAGAAAATACTAAACACCCACAAAGAAAACAGAAAAATAAAAACATAGCCATGGCTGGTCCAGACATGAGATAGCACATACAGACATTAAAATAACTGAATATCTTTAAGAAAATCAAAGAAATGTTAGGTAACAGAGAAGAGAACTGAATTAATCAGAAAGGAGTTCTAAAATTGAAAAAAACTACTGGAAAGAAATTTCATCGATGAGTTCCATGACAAAAGAAGAAGAAATTAAATAACTGACAAACAATTCCTTTGAGACTAACCAGACTAAAGCACAGACAGAGCATAAGAATGTGTAAAGTCTAGAGGAGGGAGTAGAACACATGAGATGTAAAGAAATGGACTCCAGATATATGACTAAAGTCTAGAAAGACAGAAGTAAGAAAAGGTGAAATCGTCTTCTCTGACGCTGACCTAAAATCTTACATCCCAAAATTAGACTGAGTTTCAAACTTCACACAAGATGAACTCAGATAAAGCCACACCTCCACATGCCATGATAAAGTTAATGAAACAAAAGTGAAAAGAAAATTTGAAGGAAAGAGAACAATACATACATATTGACTTCAAAAAAGTAACATTAAGATTACAGATGAGTTTTCAAGACAAAATATTGGCAGCCAGAAAACAATGGAATAGCATCATTAATGTGATAAAAGAAAACAACTCCAGTATGCAATTCTAAAAAGAAAGGCAAAATGAAGAAATGTTCATGCAAAAAAAAAAAAATTCTGGGCTGGGGATTTAGCTCAGTGGTTTCGCTGCTTGCTGTACAAGCACAAGATCCCTGGTACCAAAAAAAAAAAAAATTGACAATTCATAACAAGAAGATTGCACTAAAATATAAGTATTATACTAAAATGATGTTTAGGCAGAAGGAAAAAAAAAATCTCAAATGGAAGCATAAAATTTCAGGAAGACCAAAGAACCATGGCAAATATCCCAATGAATGAGTCCATTAAACAATAAAAATAATTTCTGATGATCTTAAGTATATACAGAAATTAAAATATGTTAATGAGAAAAACTGAAGAGAGTTTAAGTGACAAAGTATACTAAGGTACTAATATTTTCTTAAGTGGTATAAAATATTTGTATTAGGGTCTAGTAAGGAAGGATTAACTGTGGTAATATCCAAGATAGATTGCTAAAATATTTTGTAATTGGTTTATAAACCACAAGCTAGAAATAATAGAAAATGAAATAATAAAAATAATTTTGATTTTTAAGTAAAAGAGTAGAAGAAAGCAAAGAAAAAAGGGACACAGAAGAGGTTGAACAAAATGAATATAAATAGATTAAGACAGTCCCTCTTCCCCTCCTTGTATTCAAGTACATTACTAATTTAATGAAATGTAAATAGACAGATAAAGATTTTCATAATGTATTTAAAACAAAAACTAAACTCCTCAAAAAGAAAAAATAAACCCTGCTTACAAGATGCTATATTAAATATAAGGAAAGAGAAAAGTTCTGTTATAAAAAAAATTACATGCAAACTCTAAGTTATAGAGATCTGGTTTTGTAATGCTAATAGCAAAATCAACATTAAAGCAAAAGACAAGATAGTGTTATAAAAAGTCATAATTACTAACAACACAATCATTTTATATTAGTCCATAAAATGAAAGGAAAAAACTGACAGATCCAAAGGAGATAGAGAAAAACCCACAGTCCAAAGAGATTTTTTTTTAATGCAAGAGTGTTAGAATTGAAAAAGAGACAAGAAAATAAAATTTTTAAAAGTTGGAAAATTCAAACCACATAATGAACAAATTCGATATAATTGATATTTATATAATTGACAAATTTGATGTAACTGACAACGTTTTATCTGGAAGCTGACACAATAAATATTTTGCTTTAAATCTGCATATTTCATGTGTTCTTGGATTGTAAAATTTCACCTTAAAATTAACTTAATGATTTATTGTTATAAAAAGGTAACTAAACAATTCCCAAATATTTTTAAACTTAAAGAAATTCTAAACAATCAGAAGTAAAGAAAATAATAATGGGATTTAGAAGATATTTTATTAAATTAAAATATAATACAGCTCTGCTTGTATAATGAAGTTAAAACTATGACTGTAGACAGGTAAGTTTATTATTTTTTTGGTAGTACTGGGTATTGAACCCTAAGCCCTTCTCAATGAGCTATATCCCCAGCACTTTTTCAATTTTTATTTTGAGGGAAGTGCTACCTAAGTTGTTAAGTTGCCTGGGTTGGGCTTAAAATTGCAATCCTCCTGCCTCAGCCTCCTAGAATGCTGGTGTGACTGGCATGCCACAATGTCCAACAGATAAGTTTAGAGTTTTTTATACATGCTTAAATTCTTTAACAGCTTTAAATCAACAAGCTTAGAATTTATATTCTCAAGAAATTAAAAATCAGCAAATTTCTTCTAAAGGTAATAAAAGCAATAATACTAACAGAAATGTACACAGTGCACACACATCAACACACACACACAAACTCAACTATGCCAAAAGTGGCTTTTTTGGAAAAAGACCAATAAAATATAATACTGACAAAACTGCACAAGAGAAAGAGAAAAGATACAAGTATCGATGTCAAGAAAAAGAGGTATCAGGACAGATCCTATGAAATATGATAAGAAATACACTAATGAATCCCCAAATATAACACTAAGTAAAAGAAGCTAGACACAAAGAATACATACTATATTAGGTAATTTATATAAAGTTTTCAAAGAGACAAAACTAATATATTGTGTTAAAAGTCAAGAGAATGCTGGTTCAGGGTTTATTGATTTCAGCAGCATGGGAGTGGGATTCCTGGGGGTTTGGTGGTGTTCTCTTCATTTGGATGGTTCCTACGCTTTGTGAAAATTCACTAAGCCATACATGACTTCTGAACTTTAAGTGTACATATTATATTTCAATTATATTTATTTTTAAACTAAAACAGAATTTTGAATGGAAAAACTGCTATAAAACTTAAGAAATAGCATTAGATGACATCCACATCATATACAGGCTATTTAATAAAACTTATGAAGTACACCACATGCTCAACTTTAGTTTAATAGGAGAAATATTGAAATTTCTAATCAAAAGAAATAAATGTCTTTTTCTTTAAAGAAAGCAAGCTACTGATGAACCAAATAAGGAAAAAAGAGGAATCATTAATGTTCTCCAAACTGAGGAAGAACAATTGCTACATTATCTCCTGGGTTTTATGGTCTTGCAAACTCTAGGAAGCAAGACAATACAGAGAATCACTCTTCAAGAAATAGAGTGAAATTTCCTGCTATTAAATTGAAGAGCACATTTAAAAGCAGATAATAGAGAGATAGATCTTTTGCAAAAAGGAAAGGCACCAAGCGATGGAAGGAGAGCAGAGGGGAGGAGAAGGGGAAGTAAGAAGGATCGAGGCGTGTCATGCTCCTGTACCAACTCTTCACAGTGAACGAAATGGTTACGTACTGTAAACACGTACTCATAAAATAAAAAATTAATAAACAAATGGAAACTTGTCAGAGGAAGGGGATGGGAGAGGAGGAACTAAAGACACAATTCTCAGTATCTCCTCTCACTTCCCCAGTGGCAACTTCCAACTCTGGAAAGAATGTTTTGTCACTAGCTTTCTGCCCATTTCTAAATTTGTCTTCATAGAGACTCAGGGAGCAGATAGTCTTATTATAAGCAGGGTCCCGTGCACTTGAAATCTAGGACTATGGGGTTTTAACCCTACTGTGAATGTAGTGTAGGCTGTATGACCCAAGTAAACTTATGTAACATACATAAATTTCTACTCTTTCACTTGAAAAATAGGGACAATAGTGTCTATTTTTAAGGGGTTTTTTGGAGGGAAATTGTACTGAGATTGAACATATAGCCTTTCCACTGAGCTACATCCCAGTCTTTAAAAAAAATTTTTTTTTGAAACAAAGTCTTCCTAAATTGCTAAGTTGTTCAGGTTGTATCTTCCTGCATCACTTTAAAGGGTTTTTTTTAAAAAAATATTACTATCAATTTGATGTACAAAAATTGCACATATTTAAGGTGCACGTTTTGAAGAGGTTGAACATAGGCATTCACCACGGTACCATGGCTACAATGAAGAATTCCATGTGGTTTTGTGTAGATAATTGCAAAGTTTTATGAGTTAAAACATTGGCTGCCTTGTTTTTACTCACAACAGCAAGAGTAACTCGACTTTATCAATTCAGGGACAACTTAGATTATTCCAAGAAAGAAAAAAGCTTAAAGAGAACCATTCACAGCCACTCTACCAGGAGAATGTATACAAGGGTACAGGAGGACCCAGACCTCAAGCATTCTGGCTGTGGCTGTACTTTCTATATTTTAAAGGTTTTTCTCTCCCTCTTTATTTTTCTGTCCTTTTTTTCAGCCCCTGGATACGTAATGCACAAAAAAGTGCACGCTAATGGGTTCATTTAAGATTTAAGATGTGCAGAGATATTTTAATGCAAAGGAATCCTATATTATTTAAGAACAAATCCAACATTATCAAAAATTCCTTTCAGTATTATATAGTTTCTTAACTGCAACTTTAAATAGCATATTAAGATATGTGCATTAAGATATGTGCATGGTCCATATCTGTATGTCTCCTCATGAAACCAGGTTATGAGCAGCCAATATTGATGCAGCCACTCTTAAGTCAGCATGTTTAACCAAACATCTACATGTAGTGCACACTAAATAGAATCACCTTGGGTGCACATGCTAATAACCACAGAATAACTCCCCCAACCCTTATAGGAATCCTCTTGACTTGTAATTATTTCCTTCACTAGGAAAATCACCATTTATTAAGACTTTTAACAAGGGATGTTTTTCCAAATCCTGTCATGGCTTTGAGAATCTGAAGTTTTGCTGATTGCTTGCTAATCAGAAGCACATTAACCTGACCTTCTTTCAAAAGCAGCACTTTTAATACAAATCCAATAGCTTTAGTCCTGTGCTTGACTAATCTGACTTGTTAAAATCCAGAGCCTCGCGTACTTAATGCTTCTCCCTTTCTGCCAAAGAAAGCTTGCAGCTGCTGTCAATTTGAGTTGGTCACTATCCAATGGTCTCATTTTTCCAGGCCATCCAATGCTGCCATCTAGATTACATTTTGCCAATTTTCTAGTTGATTTTTTAATCATGGCTTTAATGCATTCTAGTGGCTATTTAGGAGCTTAGTACACTGTTCTTCAGGAATATATTCAGTATCCCTTAACAGGACCTCACACTGACATTCCATGAATCACCTGCACAATCATGTAAGCTGCACGCCATGCTTGCGGGGACTCTGTGTCTATTTATGTTGTGTGCTTTGTGTGTGAATGGTCCTCCTTTTCCCAGGCTTCTCATGTTTTCCATAGTGAAGATTCATTCCTTTTGCATGACTTTCAACTTGGTACCTAGTGTGAATGGTTGTGTCAATGTGTAATTGTGTGTATCAAAGGCCTGTGCAGATTCCAACCCCAGAAAAATGTAATGAAACTTGTTAAAGCAAAACAAGTAGAGTTGATGGAACAATAAAGTTCTATCAATTTGGGGAGGCATTCCACTGGATTTTTGTAAAGAATAGACTTTTAAATTTTTTTTTCTGTCTCAATATTCGGGTTTGTGGAAATGTGATAATCATCATTTCCTTTTTCACTAGTATGTTTGTGGTAAATAATAATCACATTCACTTGGGGGAATTTACATAGATAGATAGATAGATAGATAGATAGATAGATAGATAGATAGATAGATAGATGGATAGATAGATAGATGATAGATAGATAGATGATAGATAGAACTTTGACCAGTTTGATCCCCTTTCCCTCCCTACTTTACCCTCTCCCCCTTCCTCAGATCCCTTCCTCATCTAAAAAATGTACCTGCCCATCTGCTATCGACTCTCCTTTATTTTGTTCTCTACATTATTTAGCACAGGGTGACTAACCTGGAAGAGAATATGTCTTTATACACCTGACTCAAATATATAAGTCTGGAGTTAAGCATAGTTAGCTCTTTGTTTATTAGACTCATGTCTTCTCTGCATCACACGAGCACAGCAAGGTTCACAAATCTTTTATCTACAGCTACACAACATGCACAACACACACGTACCATTAAACAATTAACTGCAATTGTCTCACACTCAACCTTGAGCAATAGAGGAGATTGCAAATGGATTTTAAACTCCAGAAACTAGAGAGAGAGAGAGATCCATCATACACATCTCTCTACCCTATATAAACACATACACATATATCCTATTACATATCTATAATGACACGTAATGTATTTTATACACATCTATGTGTGTGTATGTATAGACATATTAAAACATTTGGAGATGGGGCTGGGGGTAGCGTCCAAGAGATAGACACTGACTGTGAACTACCAGGAGGGTAACTGTGCCCTATAGATGGCCTTTTAAGGTAACCTGTAATATTTACCGCAAAGAAATGTAGCTCTGTCTGAATCTTCTAGGACCCAGCTCATCAGACTAAACAAGTACACAAAGAAGCATTTCAAGCCAGGAGGCACCATTGAAATTGTCTTGTCCACCCTGCACATTTCATAGACATCTCTGCATGTTAACAAGTTCCCAGTCAGTTCCTGGCAGTGGGAGGCCCAGAGCGTCAGGGGTCCCAGCGCAGACTTCCTGCCAGGACCTCCTTACTGCACAGGAAGGCTGGGAGGTTGTGGGTGGAGCACTGGGTACCATAAGGATCCTGGGGAGTGCTATCTAGGAAAGACTGGAGAGAGGTGGTACAGTTAAAATCTGGATGTTTTCTTAAGCTCACTTTTAAAGAAAAATATCAATAAGGCTGCCCCCAGGAGATAACAATGGGAATTCTGTAGAACGTCTCTTTAAAACCAAGATGCATGTGATTATTATGTATCACACACGTGTTAATAAAAAAGAAGGAAAAGAAAGAAGGGAAAGGAAAAATTATGGGAAAAGACAAAAAATGGAAACAAAGTCTATGTAAACAGGGAAGGGTGGTGGGGGTGAAGGGTGCACAGGTAATAGGGAAAAAAAGAAGAACCAAGATACATCATGTACAGGTACAAGCACCCAATGATAAATGTAAACGTATTGTATACCTAAAATGGACCAATAAAAGAATTTAAGGAGAAAAGAAAAAAGAAACTTATAAAATGATGAAAAACAAATGACAATAGTTCTTGTGTGATTTTGCTAGTCTTTTTTAAATGAAGGTGGTAACATTCACGAGAATAAAAGAAAATTTTACAAAAGCAGTAAGCAGTATGAGGCCAGCCAACTATGACACTTGAGCTAGTGTTTTTAATATGTGATGTTGTGAAGTGCTGTGTTAATTTTTTTTAATTAAATAAATAGGAATATTTATCTTGGAAATTAAGATAGCTAGGGAGATGTGGTGAAACATTCTCTTAGTAACAACTGTTACAGGGCAAAAGAAAAGGCCCACCAGTGGAGAATTTTACCTGCATGATTTGTTAGTATAGAAATTAGAAAAAGTACTTCCTAGTGTACCATGGGTCTCAGAGTCACTTGACTATCTATCAAAAACCATCCAGAAAGTAAAAATATATCATTTATGTGAATGCTTGGACACCAGGGACATTTCCAATGATAAAAATTCATCAGCTTTGCAGCAGTAGCATGGGCACAGGAAACGTTTGCTCATTGATGCTATATAATGAAACTTTAGCAACTTTTATAACTTTTAGAGTCTTACAAAATGTAAAGGCTTTAAGACAAAGATAATTTTAAAAACTGGATGAGCACAGAACACTCCAAATCTTGCAGGAGAACCCGGCACTGCCTTTCTGCACAGCTGGTCAATCTAATGGCCTAAGCATGGGAGGACCGTGGAAAAGCAGAAGAGTAAGACATGGCACTTGCCTGCAAAGATGTGTATCAAGTGTGCCACTACGGTAACCTGTAGGAATCAAGAGAAAGTCTGGTGCTCTTCATTATAGCCCATCCTAAGGCCGAATCTCAGAAGACTGGGATATGATGCTGACCACTCTCATCATGTAGCATCCACTGGGTTAATCCTAAAACTGTCCACCCTGAGCCCTTGAGATCTGTATTCTGATACTACCTCTGCCAAGTATGAGTCCCTAGAAAAAATACTTCACTTCCCCTCTCCATGAAAATAAAAATAACACCACCTACTTCCTGTGGTTGGAGAAGTATGAATTGTGGTACATGGCATCTTTAATCCTAGCAAATGCAGTGAAGACATTTGGTTACTTTCTTTACCTTTCCCTTAAATTGACAAGCTCAAAGCCAAAATAACCACTTCTGCCTTGCATGGATTTGTCTACTTTCTTCATCTCTTCATTTAAGTAGAGCCCCACCCCAGAGAGAAGGTGGACAGCAGATACATACAGTATCACATCCACCAACATGGGCCTCAGAATGAAAGTCTGTTCATGAAAACAGCAGACATCTCATTTTCTGGAATCAGGATGAGGCAATTACTGAATAATTTAAGCCACAGAAATTATTAAGGTGCTGGTGGCATTTACTTACACAGAAAGATAAACAGATTTAAACAGTTGTAAGTTGACCAAATGGTAAGAAGGAAGAAAAAGCCATGAACAAATATTTAAAGGCCATGATGCATCTAAGGATAGTCAGGAATTATTTACAGAAATTTAGAGAGATGAAATGAAGCACGTGGTAGAATAAGAAGACCTTAATGGATGAGATTCCATTTAAAAGACCACTTCAAAAAAGAGGGAATTGTTTGGTTTTTCTGAAAGCAAACCAATATCAAGCTTTCAAGAAGTTTCTTGTAAGAAGATATTGTTCACATGTAGGAGCCACTAAACCCAGTGGCTAGACATTAGTTCTTCAGGGTCTAACAAGACATGATACTAGAACTCTGTCTGTAAATTTATTACTATACTCCAATTGCCAGTTCCTGGCCATTTCTCACACCCTAGGATCCTTTGTCATTGTGGCAGGAAATAAATTTTAAGAACACAAATGCAAAATGTTACTTTACAGAGCTTGTACTTGTGTACCTGCATTTAATATATGGGTAAAGAAGAGAACATAGTAACATCCCTCGAAATCCTTAATCATAAAAATAGCAAATATAGCTGAAAACATTCCACAGCAGAAAATAAACTACATTACAGGATCCTTCCTGAGCTTATTATTTCCTTCTATATAATGCTTCGAGTTTAGTGATGTTTGCCATTGAGCAAATTTACCAATATTTTAATTTGCCAAATATTCATTGCTATGATAGTAAGCATGGAGAATTTTTTAAGTAAGTATTACTATGCGGTAATCTTCTATATTTGAATATGAAGATAAAAAATTAAGAATAACTTAGAAAAACCATTCAGATTTTTCTCTCTGAAACAAAGTCACTCAATCCACACAGAAATAGGTATGTTGAAAAGAATCTTCTGCCTATATAAAGACACATCAATCATTTTCTTTTTATAATACTGAGTACCAACCCAGTACTGACAGTACTTAGCAAAATATCTTGTCCCATCATGGCAATCCATAATCCATGAACAAACTCAATTGGAAATCTAGCTGTAACTGTGAAACAATGGCCATAGGAGAGGTTTCGTTGAGGTAAACCATAAGTGAAAAGCATGTTGACAATGCTAATTTTACTTGCATTATAGTGAAAAGTACAAATTTATTGCAAACCTTTGAACACCCAATGCTGTATATTAGGACAGAGACTGTGAAGAGAAGTTTGGGTTTGATCACCTGAAGTGGGCAGTTTGTTGGCAGAGAAAGAAAAGAGGCAAAAGAAAATGTGGAATATGAGAGGGGAGTTGTACTTTGCACATCCACATCCTGAATCAAAAAAGACAACTGATTCGACAGGTAAAGAGGAGGGCAGGAGAAAGGGGGTTCTTTGACAAGACGGGGTGCATCACCACATATGTACATGTGGATGCAAATCATACAGTGAGACATGAAGACTTTGCAGCATCGAAGAAAAAGAAAAATGATTGGAGTGCTGGTACCAAGTAGGAGAGAGGACATAGCGCTCAATCTGAGGAGGTCTTGGCTTCATGTTGGAGCACTGGCATCTGATCCCCACCGTCAGCATGGACAGGAGTAAATGGATAGAAGTGCAGAAGGGCTTCTCAAGGCAGTTGTGGAATATGTGAGGATTTATTTCTATTTCTTTTCTTTTTTAAGAGAGAAACAAGTAAGGACAAAGTTGAGAGTGCGGATGGGGAGAAGTTGTCAAAGGTTTGAAGTGAACAAAGTGAGAAATATTATTTAGCTGAGTGAAAATAGATTTTGAAAAAAATGGACAAAGGTCCCATTTGAGATTATTGACTGTGAATTTGAAATAGGACCAATTCTGTATATTTGTCTTTCTTGTTAAGGTACTGGAGATTGAATGCAGGGCCTTTGCAATGAGGTACATCCCCAGTATTTAAAAACACTTTTTTTGTGAGACAGGGTCCTATAAATTGCCAAGATGCCCAGGCTGGGCTGGAACTTGTGATCCTCCTGCCTCTGCCTCTCAGGCACTGGGATTAAAGGGATGTTCCACTATGCCTGGCTTATGTCTAACTTGTTTCTTTTCAGGCAAATCAACTGTGTAGATATAGACACAAAGAAGGTGGTGGGTAGCTGGATTAACCAGTTGTTTTACTATGCAAGTAAGGTAATCATAAAGGAAGAATAATACAAATCAATAAAATATTTCCAAATAGCACATAATTAAATGTACAAGGCAATTCCAGAATCAAATATTCATCTATGTGCATTTCCTAAAACTGCAAAGTACAATTACAAATATGTTAGGCTTGACAGTGAACTAATGTGTTAATTAAAAAACAACAGAACAATAAATGCAGTGCAGTATCTACATTTCTAATGTTCTCTAAGTTTTGTGATTAATTTGTAACACTATAACCTTAGTGACTTGTTTCATTTTTATCATGTACAATACAGCCAATAAAGAATGGGGTTTTTTTTTGGGGGGGGGGGTTGGTACCAGGGATCAAATTCGGGACATTGTGCTTTCAAGGCAGGCAGCAGAACCACTGAGCTAAATCCCCGGCCCAAGCCAATAAAGAATGTAATCAAAAGGCCTCTTTCTAGAAATGTGAGAAATATCTAAAATACATATAAGGAAAATTAGTTAAAAAGAAATTAAATATTTAATATAAAATTCATTCTATAATAATGGAAATACTTCGATTAGTGCTTTTCAGATTAATATTATGATTATTATGGAGATAATATCCATATGACGTGTCACATCCAGACACACAGAAAATCAAAGTTACATTCTCAGGCCAAAAAAAAAAAAAACCACTTGATAAAATCCACTACTTTTTATTTTGATTGTTTTTGCCAAAACTTACAAACTAACCTCTACTTCTGGGTAAACTTTCTTATATCCTTGATTTTAATTTAATGATACACTATTACAACACTAATAACTGAATTACTGTTATAATAACAACAGTGCTTGAATTACTGATAATCTAATCAATAATAAATACATTGAGCATTTCTGATTATTTCCCAAAATAATATGACTTCCATTAATGAAGAGTTTACAAAATCATGACAAAAATGAAAGAGTTAAAGCAGTGGGGAAGATAGAAGATGTAAGGGTAGACAGACTTCTAAGCACTGGGTATATCACTTGTGAGGTGTATGGATTTTGGCAAAACCCCAACTCTTTGAGCCTCGGTTTCCTAGGTTGTACACTGGTGTTGAATCCTGACTAATGGATATAATGAAAGAACACAAAGACAGCTGAGTATAAGTATTGATTAATACCACTGACTCCAGAGTCAACCTGGCAAGCTAGTGTTTAATCCCAGCTCCACTCTTTAAAAATATGTGAATTTACTGAACTTTTTGCTGTTTATTTTTAAAATGAATGGGTGGTTAATATTAGTATTTTGCCCATTAATAGATAAGTTATTGTGCAAATAAATACATAATGCAGTGTATCTGCCACATGGGTTTTGAAGATTAAAAATAATATATCCAGAACATGTTTCACACAGGTAGGTGGCACACACATTAATAGCACCCCACCCATACTATGGTGGGGTGATCTCAACTGTTACGCCCCCACTGTCAGGCATTTCTTCAAGAATGCAGGTGCCTGGACTTCCTGAAGGAGTAGGGAAGGGTGTTCGTTGTATTGCAGGCACATTTGAGGCTCTGATTCAATTAGCTGTCCCCTATGGTCACATAGGTCTCCGCCAATCCCTGTGTTAAAGAACCATAAAAGCACAGGATGAAACACACATCCTAGAAACAAATATTTCACAAAATGAAATGGCCTTGTGAAAAGAGATATTTCCATGAACGATGAAGTAGTAGCTATGATAGATAGCTTACAAATTGAGTGTATACTTCTACCACTCCCTACTGCTATTTCTCACCCTGTGAAACAGTACATGGTGACAAAGGCATGAATGCAAGGATTGTAATAGATAAAATTACTAACCTGTTTACTAATCATGCCAAAACCGGGGTTCGCTTTAAATTGTGTTAACCTTTCTAAAATGAACATTTACATATTTGAGCTTACCATTATGGGTTTTTATTTCCCTTTAACTCCTGTGTATCAAAATAAAAATATTTGAAACATCATGTACAATTTATATGATCTAAATAATATAGTCTTTTTGGTTAAAAGGGAAGAAATTAATATAGAGCATAACTGAAAAGAAACCTAGAATTCCAAAATTAATTGAACATAAGATTGAAAAACTTTCCCCCTTAAACTTCTGCCATTCTTTGTAAATTAAGTAAAATTTAGAAGTCTTACTCTTTTACATGGAGGAAGAAAATGTTCATGGTTAGCTGGAAAGTAAATATTCTCAAACGTTATTTAGTATTTCAGTGATATCTGCACTTCCAAGTTCATCACAGCTCTACTCACAACACCCAAGAAATGGAAATAAACAAGGTGTCCATCATCCGGTGAATGGGTTAAGGAGACTTGGAACATGTACACAGTGGAATACTATTCAGCCATTTAAAGAGGGAAATCTAGTCTTTTGTGACACCATGTATACAACTAGAGATCATTATGCTAAATGAGGTAAACCAGGCACAGAAAGACAAGTTTAATCTTGCTCATGTGGGGAAGATAAAAAGTGGATCTCTTTGGGTGTGGTGGCACATGCCTATAATCCCAGCATCTCTGGAGCTAAATTAGGAGGAGTACACACTTCCAACCATCCCAGGCAACTTATGGAGACCCTGTCTAAAAATAAAAATTTAAAAAGTACTGGAGATATAGCTCAGCATTCCCTAGGTTCAATCCCCAGTACTGAAGAGAAAGAGAGAGAGAGGGAGAGAGAGAGAGAGAGAGAGAAGAGAAAACAAAAGAAAACACAGACAAGGGAAATGAGTAAGGAGGAAAAGGACAGGATACAGGATAGGGAAATGCTGGTAAATGGATACTGAGTTACAATTGGACCAGAGTAAGAAATTCTGTGTGCTGTTGTATAATATATGGGTGTGTGTGCACATTTCAAAAAGCTAGAAGAATCTTGAATTTTTATACTATATTGAAATGCTAAATGTTTAAGGAATTAGGTAAGTTTAGCCTGACTTAAACTTAGACAACATACACACATATCAAAACATCACATGGTAGTTCATTAATATGTAACTACTTTTAAGTTATGTATCAGCTATAAAATAAATCTAACTTAAAAGTTGCAAAACAAAATGATTTAAAATAATTGGATTATTAATAAAAAAGAAAACCTTGGTGCTAAATGTAGAATTATCCTAAAATTCCACTAATTTGAAATAGAAAGTGAAACATAATTGATTATGAAAATCTCAGAGTGGGAGGAGCAGGTAAGGGGGTTAGTGCTTTGAAACTTATACTGAAAAACTGACAAAGGATTTCTTCAGCAAGGAGAAGGCCATGGAATATTAACTATTTTCTACAAATATGTAAACTCAATTCAATCTATGGTTATAACTCAACCTAAAACAAACCATGCTATTTACATGTAAACCACAATTTACATGTAACCTACCTAGTAAGTTACTTACACTTTACTTATTGTACCACTTTTAAATTTATTGCGCTACCGAGATATTGGTCATTTTTAAAAAAGCTATAGCAAATGTGCAATATTGAAAGCAAAAGATTAAGACACAGGAAAAGAAACACATAAGTAAACGATGTATATGTTTTGTTTGTAACATTGTTTTATTTACAAATACAGTAATATTCCTATAAAATATTTAACTTAGAAACTGCATTGCAAAATATCCTTTGCTTAAAAAAGACCAGATATTTTAATTTAGAAGCAGTATACTATTTCACCTAAGCCCAACAAACAAAAAAAAAATAAAACACTGTCAAAAAGTTAGCAACAGGTATTATCAAAAGATGTGTAGGAAGACACCTATGGTAAACAAAAGCAAAAATTAAATAATTCTAATAAAAAACACTCCCAAATTGTGGAATATACTTGGGGGAGGGTCCTTTGTTTGAGTTTGACCTAAACAGCTGAAAACCATGTGATCTTCAATTTATGTGCACGTGGTTCTGAAATAGTAACACCCAAAAATGGTGGACTCTGGGTTACTATTTGCTGTCCATTACTTCCGGAGAGAGAGGATACTTTCTTCCATAGGACCATGTAAGAAGAAATGACACTCTCACTGCTCGAGAAAGGAATGAGTTTCACAATCAAACTGCAGCAAAGCAATTTTGTTTCTGTACCGTAGGTGTGAATACATTTCTGATCTTTATATTACAGATTAGCTTGAACACATTTAAATGGCTAATCTTTCATTCCTATTTCTCCTGATTTCCTGTAATTTATTTTAAGCAAGATGTGTTAGTATGAAGCCCAAGCAACTACTGATTAAACATACCTGACACATAATAGTATACTTTCTATGATTGCAGCCAAAAGGGAAAAAAGAATGTACGTTGCAAGAAACAGTTTCATGAGCCACACCAAAATTTTTGAAAAATTACTGTCCTGGAAGCAATCAAGGTTCTTGTTTAGTTCAAAAATTAATGATGAAAATGTAACATTTTTAGAATAAAATGTTCATCATACATCATATTATTCATTTTTTATTTTTCATTTTTTGTTGAGATTCCAAATAATTATAATATTTGCAAACTGTTAATTTCCTGTGGATTACTCTTTCTGTAGCTAAAGTATCATGTAGTCTAAATATATATTTTCTAATAATATGTAATCCTTTATATGAGGTTGCTTATATTCTTGCTCGATTTTGAATAACTCACAATATATATTCACTTTCCAATTCCTTTGAAAAGGGATAAGTTACATACATTTACTTGGAGAAAGTAAAAATATATGAATATTTGGGAAGTAGCTTTATTTCCGAAATGATCTCATTAGAGCGCTGAGGTCCAAGCACAGGTGTTTTGAGCTTTGGACCTGTTGACCTTCCTTATATCACTGCAATTCAAAGCAAAGATGAGCACTCAGGGCCTGGCCAATCAAGATTTGAGAGCCAGTGAAAATGAGGAAACCACAGACTGCTTTTAAATACAATCCAGTGAGAATATATGCTGAATACTTACTATCACGCATGAAAAACAACAGTGCATTTGAAAATGCCATTGGAGAATTAATTGTAGTTCTATGCAATGAAGGAAGACTTCTCAGAAGAGAGAGTATTTTCTCTGACCTTTCAGGAATGGAGATAATTTCAACAGGTGACTAGGAGTGGAAAGATGATTCTAAGCACACTGTCACACACACATACACACACACACACACACACACACAGCACAGGGATTTGGAACTACAGGGATACAGGGATACATTGTGGGATTCTTAATTGTATTTGGAGTCTATGGAGGTAGATGATGGGTGGAGGGAGAGGATTCTCAAAGGTGGGACAGAGTTGATGTGCCATCATCATGACTACAGCCATCCTATAAATTCCTGTCCTTCAAAAGAGCAAGTCAAGTGGTACAAAAATAACTCTCCATGTTAATAAGGGTTTGGGGCATGGGCTTGGATAGCCCTCCAACTCAATACTCTGCAAGTAAGTTACTATTTAATGAAGTATTAAAATGAAAAAAATCCCTAAGTCTAAGAAGTGCTTCTTATCCCCCCAAGCACAAAATGTGGAGTTATTCTTTCTCTGTTTACACACATGGCAGCATGTGTTCTCCTTGACAGTGTGCTTCAAATTTCCATCTCTTTGCTCCTCCCGATGGGCTAAGGTTTTTCCCACCTCCAGGTCTTCACACACACTGCTCTCGGCATCCTTCCCATGTGCTGGTCCCCCTCCTGTGCTCTGGGCGAGCACCCCGACTATCTCATCTAAAGAGACCCTCTCCTCAACACCCTCTTCCCGCAGTTCTGTACCCCACGATTCTCTGCCTCTACAACTCCAAAGAACTTTCCCCATTCTAGTTTCTTACTAAGTTGTTCCTTTCCATATGCAGAGACTTTCTGGCCTGGAATTTGAGCTCCGTGCTGAGAGGAACTCCTCCTGTTTTACTCCCCAGTCCACAGATAACACCCGCAGCAGGGGCTAGCATATTGCAAAGTTGTAGTAATTACTTGACAAATCAATGATTTTTAAATATAAAGATATACAAAACTGCCTCGCTTACAAGTTCTATATTTAAATTAGCAAATTGGATTTTCTGGAGAAAATTCCTATGCAAAGATATGATAGAAAATGGTAAAAATGCTTAATATATTTGCCAATATAATACTGAAGGAATCAAATAATTCTATATTATTATACAGAATAAGTTCATATTATATACTATATATCAGGACATAATTTACACAATATAAAGTTTCTAATACTTGCGTTGCTTAAAATTCATATTACTAGAATATTAACTCCTTTCTGATACTCAACAGCTGTATCAATATTTTCTTCACTAAAGTGTATATGTCTTTATAGGAGCAAGTATAAGAAGAACAAAGAATATATTCTGATGAAATTTTTAACCTATTTTCTCTTCTATTCTTCCACCAAAAAGAGGTAGTAGGAGGCCAGTGCCAGCCTCAGGTGTAGTTTTCTTACAGACCACTGAGGCATGTGTATCATCTCAAACACACAGATACCAAGAGCAGTCAAGGTGGAAAACAGAAACTGCCTGTTGGAGAGCTCACATATCTTTTTGTACTGGGGGAAAAATAAATAGTATACACCATCTTAAAATTCTTTAAGAGCACAGGCAAATTCTGCTTTTTTGACCAATAAGACACAAAAGATTTATAAAATAATCACTTGTTACATGTTTAAATAATACACACAATAACTTTAAATCTTTATATTAAAATAAGCCTTCTTAACAGAGAAGATGCTCACTTGCATTATAAAGGTGGCAAATTCAGAGCTCTCTGTGGTGAAAACTACTCCAAAAAATAATCTATTTGATGAAATAAAGGGGAAATGTAACATTCTGTTCTGACAGTGATTAGAGCAATTCACTTGTTCCCAAAACACAAGGGTGTGTGAAAAAAATTCATTTTTCTTCACAGCTAATCTGAAAATATCATTGTCTTCATATTCCACATAAACAAGTTTCTCCTCTTACATCTCTATAACTTTTCCCTTGAGAATGCACACTGACATTTCTCAGATGTTTGCCTTTTAAACTTGATGCTAAGAGCAAGTCATCTTCGTTTTCTCATTGTAACAATGAACTGTTGTCCTTTTTATTATTTAATGTTAGTCTGTGTTATCAAAACAAGCATTCAAACTTCTGATCACAAACGCAGACACACGCACCCATCCTCACAGATGCCTCTCTCCCTTGTCTTTGGAGAGAGGGCTTCTAAAGCAAACACAGCTGGGCACTGAGAATCCAATGTGCGGGGCAAACATACACTCCCATTAACGTAAATATATTCTGCTGTTTCCTGCCAAGCCCACTTGGTTATGAAAATCAGGCAATCCCCCTTTCTTTCTGCAAAAATCCCACATGCTCCTAAAACCGCTGCCCTTCGCAGGCAGCTGGGTGTGGAGACAGGCAAAGGGGCAGCAGGGCCTGGTTCCATCTCCCGAGTGCGCTGCCTTTCAGCCCCCGACACTGTAAAAGCAGCAAAAGAAGGTCATGCTGGGCACTGGTTGTTTCTCAGAATAACAGTGTTATCTAGAGTAAGGCAGCGATTCCAGTCGCTGCCGGGTTTGCTTCCTGTAATTCTCTAGGTTTTCGATCAAAAGGACACATCCGGGATTGGCGCTGGCTTAACAGCCTCAGCTATTTGGGTCGTTCTGGGGGTCTCCTGGCGTCCTCCCCTTTCCAAGAGATGGCTAGGAGCGTTCGGTTCAGGGCGCTCAGCGCCGCCCGCTAACGGGCTTTCTGGTAAACCTCGAGTAAGTTAAGGAACCGACTAGTCCTCCGCTCACACATCTCCTCTGCTCACTCCGGCTACACCAGCCCCTGGAGAGGTCACTGTGGGGACCCGGTCACCTGCCGACCTCCAGGGACGCAGGGGGTTCGGGAGACCCGGGAGACCCAGGGACCTTGGAGCGGGGCGCGGGGCGGGAGCCCTCGAGGGGCGCTCGGGGACTGGAGCTCGGGGATCGGAGCTAGGGGACCGGGACTTCAGAGCCCAGCTGGCCGGACACCCGCCCACTTGGCTCCCGCGGGGCGGATTGCGGAGGCTACAGGTTGCCGGCTCCCGCTCCAGGCGCTCGCCGGGGCGTTCGGGGCCGAGCAGGGCAGGGAGCCGGGCGCGAGCTCCGGCGCCCCCGACAGGGACCCCACCGACCTTGGCGCCGCAACCTGCGCTTCCTGAGGCCGAAGATGCGCACTTTGGAGAAGATGTCCACCAGGCTGCCGTTGCACAGCCCGCGGCTCTTGCTCGGGCTGCTCCGCCTCCTGCTGGCCGAGGGCCGGTCCCAGTGCTGCTCCCGCGCCTGCCGCTTCTGGCGGATCAGGCCGCTGGCGATGGCTGCGGCCATGGCGGCCGGGGGGTGCGGAGCCGGGCCGGGGGGCGCGGAGCGGGGCCGGGGAGCGCGGGGCAGCCGGGGGGCGCGGGGCCAGGCCACTCAGCCCCGCCTGGGACCCATCGCCTGTGGCCGCCGGGGCGCCCGAGGTCGGGTCCGAGTGCGGGCCTCTGAGGGTCTCCGCGCCGCGCGCGCTGCCTCCCGCCAGCGATCAGCGCGGGCTGGGAAGCGGCTTCTGCAGCGCGCGCTCCTCGCCCTGATCCCCAATCACAGCGCCGCTCCCCGCCCCCACGCCCGGCGGGCCCCTCCTCGGCCCCTCTTCAAAGTGAGAAACAAAAACTCGTATTCGTGATAATGATGCAGAATTCTGCTTCTGAAATAAAGCTAAGATGGATTGTAGGTTTTGAGCTCCGAGCGGCTGAGCCGGAGCGGGTGGGACCCGAGGAACAATCCCGAGCTGAATGAAGCGCGCCCGTTTCCGAGCTGCCTGGGCTCAGCCGGGCTCCCCGGCCCTAACGCGGCTGTGGTCCGCGGGCCTCAGCTGCCGCAGGAGGCCAAGGTGGCGCCCGCCCCCCCGGAGACTCCCTGTGGCCCCAGAGCCGCCACCCCACCCGGGAGGGGCAGAGCGCGGAGTGTCCGGGGAGGGAGGCGCCTGGCCTCTCTCCTCAGCCCACCCAAACTTGCTGCTGGGCTCTGCCTTCCGCCCCCTGGAAGGGTGGGCTCCTCATTTCTAATAGGCGACGCGAGCAGAAAGAGCGAAGAGGGGGAAGGAGAAGTTGTGTGGTATGGAAAGACCCCATTCCCAAGTCTGCTTCCCAGCATTGGGAGGGGCCAACCCCCCCTGGGTGGGACGGGCTCACTGCCTGGGAGAACACGGAAGAGGTCAGGGCAAAAACATTGGGGAAGGGGCGGTGTCACGGTGATCTAGAGATGGCAAAAAGCAGCCAGACTCAGGGTCCAGGACGCGCCAATATGAGCTGCTGTCTCCTGGCAAGCGCTATTAGAGAGCAGAGCCATATGAACTCTGTCTGAAATTCAGATACAACGGCAGGTGCCTCCTCCCCGCGTTTTCCTGTCTGGGACCCGACAGTGTTCTGTCTCAGACAACTGAAAATATGAAGGACCAAGGGGAAGGGAGGGAGGGGAGAGCACCTGGAAGAGAAGGCTGGGAGAGAAACACTTCATGCTTGGATGAACACCGATCCCCGGTTTCTGGGATACATCCGAGTGACAGAACCGAGCGTGGCTTTTGGTGGAGGCTTCTTACTTTTTCTTTTCTTTTCTTTTTTTTTTTTACGCTGTTTTGCCTATCATCACAGGAAGGTAAAGAAAAAGAAATGCAAAAACTAGACTTGTCACAATCCAGTGTGAGGACAGAGAGAGGGGTCTAATTTGGTAACCAAGAGACTTGTAAAAACTCTTCTCCAGGGTCTGCTGTGGATCCGGCAAAGGAAGGCACTCTACCCAGGCAGCCCCGGGAACACTTCAGAACCAAAACACACTTTCTCTTTGTCTCGGGAATAGGCAGAAAGTACTACAAAGACTCACCACCAGGCAAATAGGGGAGGTGCAGCAAGGGCTGATTCAGGGAGGGTGGACACCTGCCCTACTCCACCTGCCCACCGTCTCCCTGTGGACACAACCACTGCTCTGCTGCTCTTCTTCACCTGAACTCCATATTTACTCACAGGACTCATTTAGGGAAGAGAATGCAGCTCATGAGGTGTAAGATCTGGGTCTTATGAGATAACACTGGCTTTAGGACTATGTATATCATATTTACTATTAAAGGGGATACCGTGTGGATTTATTTTCTCAACCTTGCTGTTAAATCTACAGATACTACGGTTATTAAGAGAAACATGCCAGTTACTTTGCCCAAAGTTTACAGTCCCTAGCCACCCTTAAGGTAGCAGATTCGAGAAAAAGAGTAGCAGTTGGTTTGCTCTACCTTTACCATGTTATTTTGTTTTGCATGTTTTGTTTTTCCATCTCTTGTGAGTGTGTGTTCATGTTCTGTTTCCGTGTCTCTGCTTAAAAAGGGAAGGTCATCTGTAGCAAGGTGGACAGACCTAATAAAATGCCCATTGAAATATGTTTTTGTTCTAATTCACTGTAAAGAAGCCCCTTGGGACATTAAGAGTCATTACTCTTGGCTTGCATTATTGTAGAAAAGCCGTGTGGATATTTCAGAAGTTCTAGCTTGGAATTTTTGAATGATTTCCTGATGAAAGCAAATATGTTTATCTAAATCTTCTTCTAGTGATTTTTAAAAGAAGCAAAATACTAATAATAGTGACCTTTTCAGTCTACCACAACGCTGCCAACCAACCAATTTATATTGGCATTAAAGAATTTTTAAAGCATTGTGATGTATGTACTAACTATATTAATTGAAAAAAGTGATATTAAGCTTTTTGTTATTACAGGTGGATTAATTATTTTCTTTCCAGGCATTTTGTTTTGCCACAGTCATTTCCTGATGATCCTTTGGAGTGGAAGTTAGGTGAGGCGGTTGCTTTTGCTTCCCTCCCTTCCTTGTTCACAACCCTAGAGAAGACTGGGGTTCAGGACCACGGACAGGGACCCTCGCCTGCCTCTCCCATCCGAAGCCAGCTCACCCCGTGGCTCGCAGCGACTATCCTTTGAAAGTACCTTTTCTCTATTTTTCTTTCCAAGAGGGGAAGGAAATTCATCGGCACAGCGTCCACTGATGCCTTGAAGCACAAAAGCCTTTCTGCTTTTCGATAACCGAGAAATACTCTGCCCTTTCTCGATGAGTTCCGACTCCTGGGGCAGCGCCGGAACCAGGAACTTCCGAGTCTCAGGACGCAGGTTCAGACTGTGGATTTCTCAAACCTCAAGTGGTCGCTTTTATTTTACGCTGCTTTCTATATTAAAGGGCCCTGGAGAGGGGGTCAGCACTGGCATGATCAAGGTCTTTTAGCTTAATCCCTGCCAGCTTTCTCTTACCTCCCCAAAACGCTGTTGAGTTGTTTACAGATGGAGCTAAGTGAAAGAAAACGCAAGAGAGCCATCTGCTGTTTTAAACTGTGATAAAACAGAGAGCGAAGCTAGGGTGAAAACTGATTCAGAGATAGTGAACACAAAGGCGAATGTTACTACAATTCAGAAAACAATTGCTCCTTCATGAGACGCGCCTTGGACTTTTAAATTTCACCTTTGACTTTATAAAGACAAAAGAATAGAGGAAGTACTGCCCGGAGAATGTAGCTCTTCACCAAGCAGTTATGGGGCTGAACTCTGAATCTGGATGCTCTCAGCTCATTTCTCCTCTCTGCAACTCCCTGGCTGAATGGTGACCTGCAGGATCTTGCTTTAACTGTCCGCTGCCTCAATTTCCTGATTTGGGTGGATATAAAGATCCTAGCACACTAAGGGGTCAATTCTAAGTGCTCAGAAGTCATGGATATCACTACCACCATCTCTAAAACACTCATTTCTATCCTACAAAGTATTTTTCCATTTCCATGTTTTTCAATATCAATATATATGTATTCCCACATATATTTTCTTATGTCTTTGATGGATACATGATAATATTTCAAATCACCAAAAATGTAATGCTTTATTTTAGGTTTTGATGACAGAAGCCCAAGTTCAAACTTTAGTCACTTTCTTACTAGATTTGTGAACTTAGCCCTGTGAGTATATTTCCCAACCCCAAATCCCAATAATAGAAATATTTCCTACCTCTTGGAAATTATTCTAAATGAATAGGAGAAAACACTGTTAAAACTGAAAAGCACCATAAAATATGGGATCAATGGAAGGTAATTGGCCCACTTCTTCACTCTTCTTGAAGACCTCCAGAAGATGCCACTGTCCTCTTGGACCTCTGATTTTATTGATGTTATTCCCTGTCCTGGAAGCATTTTTTACTACCACTTTCTCAAACTTCTGCTTTTAATATAAAGCAATGGCTAAAAATAGAATTGGAATAAGGAAAGCAGGAACTTGACGTGTTCTTGAGCAATTAGCTTATCCTCTCTAAGCCTCCATTTGCTCTTTTGTAAAATTTTCATAATAAAAGAGGTTACTGTGAGAATTAAATGAGAGTGTGCATGTTAAATACTTAAAGTAGCGCCTGGAACAGAATGGAAATTTGATAAATACTTGCTATTGATAACCACTTAAATATTTGTTACAGGTATTCATTTATTCACTGATCAAGTCTACTGAGTGCCTATGTCAACACTGTAGAAGGTAAGTCAGCAATTGCTAAACTTAAAATATAGAAATAGTTTTGGCTCTGTCCTCATGAATATAACAGTTTGACCTAGATCTCAGCATATATATTTTATGCTGTTATTTCATGTTTAACATGGCCAACACTGAATTCTGAATAACTATTCTTCCTTTTAACTTTCCTTCTGTGGCATGGTCTTGTTACACAGTCCTGACTACCTGTGAGCTGGCTATGGTCCAGGCTGCCCTCAACTCCACAATCCTCCTGCCTCAAACTCCAAAGCATTGGAGCTACAGGTGTCTACCACGGTGCCTGGGTTTCTGTTCTTCCTTCTTAAATTTGCTCTTCCTATACTCTTCCCCATCTCTGGAACGGCAACTCAGTTGTCCATGTTTCTCAGGCCTTTGCCATCCTGCTAACCTCATTCTTTCCTTAATGTCTCATATATACTGGCACCAGCCATTCATTCCATCGTCAGTAAATATGCAAAACAAGATCCCCTTCACCATCTCTACTGCTTCCTACTCAGCAGCCACCTCATTGATCTTCCAGCATCCACCTCACTCCTCTTTGCAGATCCTCACCACTGTCGCCAGAGTGTTGAAGGTAAAACTCAAGTTACATCTTAAAATCCTCCACTTGCACGGACTCCACAGCCTTCCGAGGGGATCACCATGCCTTGCATGATTTGTGCTCAACTTCTGCCTTCATTTATCCCCTGCCATCTCTGTTTCTCCTGCCTCACTCACCACTTGCTGTTCTTCACCCACCCCACCCCACCCCCGCCATACTCCTGTGGCAAAACTTTTCTATTTCCTGTCCCACCTGCCTCTCACCTCCAACTACTTGCTTATATGTTTGCTCACAAAGCTATTTACAATAACAGCCCCTAAAAACAAAGTATGCCTTCTTGTTTCCCAGCTTTATTTAGTACAGTACTCACAATTTTTAAAGTTTGTATATATTTTCCTTATTTAATCAGCATGTTTCCTCCCTTAAGATATGAATCTATAAGAGATGGAGCTTGCTCTTTTTGTTTAGGGTGCCAGGCAAAGTAATGTTCAATAAATATTTGTTTATTGAAAGATTAGGAAATGGGATAAGTGGACAGTTAATACCAAGTAAGAGGAACAGAAGATCTTGCTTAGTCCGGTCTGTCAAGGATGAATTATTCCATGGTGCTTGGTCTATTCAAGCACTGAGACAGCTAAGATTCCACCTGGACCATGCACTACATCAGCTCCATAAATGTGCTGTATGGGCCTTCCTTTTGCCTTTGCTCAGTGGCTTAGATTCACCTGGACATGGCATGTAGTTCGAGTTCTGAATGTCAGTAGTACTTTCTGAAGGGTGTAAAACTGATTCCTCTTGCAACAAAAAAGGGCTTTTTACCACTGACCCTTAAGATTCATCCTCAACACTCCCAGTAAACAACCTGCTTTCTCTCTTAAGTCCTGTTTGTCAGTGATAAATTGAAAATATGCCTCCTTTAAAATTTGCTACAGCCAGTCCATCATAGATTATTTAACCAGGTGAACATATTTTCTAGAATTATCTATAAATGTATTTACTAAACTAAAGGTACCCAGTAGCTTCTCAGCCTTTTGGCTATCATTAAGTGTAAAATAAATGTATCCCAGGGAAGGAAAGTATATAAACAAGAAACAGCCTTTTTGATGTGTATTTCATTATTAAAGGAGTGTTTTCTCCTTGCCTTCTGAGTTTCTATATTCTAAGTGATTCTATTGCATAGATGGCTTGACTCTCAAATTTATACATTTTCGTAAGGTTTAATTTTAAAAAGTGTACAGTTTTTATTTTCATTTCCTGCTCAAATAGAAAATCCAAAGAACATATTTTGCACATTGACATCTATATTAAATTATTTCATTTGTTACTTCTCACAAATTGACTATCTGATTATTTTCTTTCATTTCAACCATTGCCACAGCCTCTATTTCAACATTCCCAAATTTATCAAATCTAAGTAACCATTTTAACATGCACAATTATTTTATGTACCAAAAGGAAAAAAGAGAAACACTTTCTTAGACCATGTCACCCCATGGATTATATGGGATAACACGTGTACTAATTTCAGAGTTGTTTACATATAAAAACTATTTTCTTAGTACCAATGAAATACACTTCGGCAGAACATATACTAAAATTGAAATATGATCTAAAGGTATACAAGTTTATAAATGGCAGTCACACCCTTGTTAATGGTGCTACACTCTGTATTTTGCTTAGATATCACATAGCTTTTCATGAAAAATGCTTTTGAGTGCTTTAGAACGTCCGTATGTTGAAATATTCTGTTATTGCAGTAGTAGCAATAGTAGTAGTAGTAGTACTAGCAGTAGTAGTTAATTCCTTTGTCTCCTATTGATTCTGAATTGGAGGGGAGAGGATAGAGGGAATAGATATCCCAGAAATATTTTTTGATTATTTTCATAAAGCACGTGACACACGACATTTTGTCACATGATTTCCTTTTTTTAATCACTTTTGGATTTCTTATATATCTCCTTAAGATAAAACATGAGGATTTAACATTATTTTTGTGATCAAATTATTATAAACTAATTTGGGTGTGCTTAAGGAAGTTTCAAAAAATATGCATTTGTTTTCATCTTCTATTCCAGAAAAATGGGTTCTATTGAAAATATATGAGATTATTCTGGAAATCTAGTTGATATTAATGTCCCTTACCATTTTTATTCATTTGGAAGAACATAAAAAGTAACATGAATATTCATTTGAGAGATATTTTCAACTAGTTAATTAAGATGAAATTCCTATCCATTCATTATAGTCCAAATTCAAACTCATATTATTTTTTCTGTGATAGGATTATTGACCTTTACTTTGTAGTCAAAGAGTATGCTAAAGGAATGTTAAAATATTCTTGATTTTCATGAAATAAGTAATTACATTAATACTGTAAAAGCTTGTTGATTAACTTTGTTGGATGTAATTATTTCTTGAAGCAACAGATTTCCATCTATTAAAAAAAACTGGAAGGAGTTTTATTGATGCTTAATATTTTGATTCAATAAAGTAAAAAGTGAAAACTTTTGCTACCAAAAACTTGTGAACATTTTTCTTATAGAAGCAATACCAGATTGATACTAACAGATGGTTTTACTTTACCAATCTAGTATATTTTTATGTCTGGCTAATAAGTTGGGAAAAATATTCCCAATGGTTTCCAGCTTTCTATATTAAAGTGAATTCAAAATGTGCATAACATTCATTTCAGAATTCTGAATATTGACTTACATTTCCTTACTCTAAATAGAAGAAAGTAAGAAATACTCTCTTACTCTCAGTGGGCGATAATAATCAATTTTAATAGTGTATCAGTGGATTTTAAAAGAAATAATGAATATTTCAACATAAAAAAGTACTCAGTTTCTAAATGTGTTTGGAAAAAATGTTCATTTATAATCTCAATGAATACAAAGATTCTGCATGGACATTAATTATTTCTATTCAGTGATTGCTAAAGTGGTCACTTCCATAAGAATTAATGCTGTAGATTGAGGCTATCTTCTTTGCATATAGGTTGAACACATTTACAAAGATGTATGTCTGCATATATATGTACACACACATGCCAAAACATTCAACTGAGTTTCTTTCAGAGAAAATTTGAAGCACTAATGACTTCCAAAGAAAGGGGATCTACACACTACCATTTCAATTCTTGGAAACCTATTTTCATTACTCACATAAGAATGTAGACTTTTATCACAGATAGATAAGGAACTAAAAATACAATAGCAAAAATATAATAATCTGATTTTTAAAAATCGGCAAATAATATGAATAGACATTTCTTAAAACAAGAGAATAGAAATTTCCAACAAATATATGAAAAGGTGCTCACTATCTCTGTCATCAGGAAAATGCAGATGAAAACTGCCATGAATATCACCTCAGCCTGAGCAGAATGACTACCATCAAAAAAGTCAAAAACTGACAAAGGCTGACAAGATGTGGAGAAAATGAAGCTTTTGACACACAGTTGGTAGGATTATAAATTCATATGACCATTATGAAGAACATCATAAAAGCTTCTTTAAAAAGTAAAAATATAACTACCATATCATGCAACTTTCCCACTTCTGAGTATGTACTCAAAGGAAATGAAAGCAGCACATCGGAGAGATATCTGCACTCCTATATTTATCAGGGCACTATTCACAATAGTCAAGGTACGAATAACAGATGTGTCCAACAGCAGATGCATAGATGAAGAACATGTGGTGTAGACACCCAATGGAATGTTAATCAGCCATTCAACAGAACAAAATTCTGTCATTTGCTGCACAATTGATGGGTTGGAAGATCCAATACAGTCATTAGCAAAATAAGCGAGGCACAGAAAGATACATGTTTCATGCTTTCACTCATATGTGGAAAGCAGAAAAGTTGAACTCAAAGAAAAGAGTAAAGTAGTGATTATTAGAGACTAAGAAGAGGGTTGTGGAGCCAAACAGAGGGAGGTTAAATAACAGATACCAAAACCTGGATAGGAGGAATAAGTTATAATGTTCCACCAAACACAATACGAATATGGCTTACAACTCATTACATGTTTTATGAATAACTATAAAAAAGGAGCTTAAAGGCTCCAAACATAAGGATATCATAATCATATAAGGAGATGGAAATTTCAATTATCTCGACTTTGCTGTTACACATAGTTTATAAGTATTAAATTATCACACTATATTCTATAAAATTATTGTGTCCATTAAGTAGAGAAAAATACATTTTTCTAGATAATGTTTAAGTAGAAATTATCATCAAATTAGGAGATATATCAGTTATAATTTTTCACCTTTACTCTGTGGTTCATGGATTGTTTCTTGCATCGTCCAAACATCTTGGTTCTATTGCCACATCTACTACTGATGCTAATCCACCTGCTTCCCTAATAAAGACTCCAATGATTTCAGTGGGCTCACCCAGACATTGCTGATAATCAGCCCATCTCAAGATTCTTAAAACAATCACATCTGCAAAGTTCCTTTTATCATATGCGTTAATATATTCACAGGTGGCAGGGACTCAGGTGTGGGCATCTTTGAGAGGCTGTTGTTCAGTTCACCACACCTGTCCTATAGCTAGGACACATAGCAACAGAAGTCAGCTGAGCACAGAGCACCAAACAGTCATGCACTCAACTCCACTACCACCAACAGCTCCCGACTGTCCATTTTTATACTGTGAGTCCGGAAGTGAATAAGACGCACAAGTTGACACATGCCATGGCTTCTCTTAGGTGAAAAACTCAATATAAAAATAAGGTGCAAAATAAAAGACAGATAACAGGAAAAAAGAGAGAGAAGAAAAGCTATTATAATCCAGCATGGACAATGTATCTAAAAGTATACCTTAATTTAGTGTAATTCTCTTACATGTCTTACAAGTTTTTGGCCTAGTCTGGTTGTTAATCTGTATATATAATAATTAACTTTATGAGGACTTATGGATAAATGATTCTGGCAAAATAAAGGGGAGTGGAGAGGAGGAGAAACAAGAATTGAGATCTGTTATGTACAGGTACCAATTCCCTATAATGAGTGTGATTATTATGTCCTGCAAATGTGCACTAATAAAAATTAAAAATTAAAAAAATAAAATGAGAGTCCTGTTTCCTACCCCACATTTTTAAAGCACCAGATGTTCAATGGATTGTATCTCTGACTATTGTGCACCTCTGTCCCTCCAGTGACTTTAGTTCTTGCTCAGAATGACACGTGGTCATCTGCTGGCCCTCTCTGGTACCAGTTGTTCACCGAAGTTCCGAAGTTCCTGTGGCTTTAATTATGGCATCTCTCAGAAAGAAAAAGGTACAGCGATTCTCAGAAATTGTGGAAACAGCTATTATGCTCCCCTGTGGATTGTGAGAATGCATTTTCTGAGCCTCACATAAATCCATGAAGAATTTAATTTCTTGAGTTTATAACATGGCTTTCATGAGATTTAGGGCCAGAGAATTGAGCTAAATAAAACTAAAGCTAGACATGTGATGTTCTACAAAATGAGATTTGGGGCCCAAGGCTATCACCAAACAAAGAAAATCGATCCTAAAAGTCTTTTTTTCCATTCCGTTTTTATTTCTTAAGTAGCTGTAGGGGTAGTAGATAATTTCTGTTTCCTCTTAGAAATTTAGCCTAGCTCCTTAGGTAAGAATGTGACTTAACCATCTAGCTTTACAATGAGCAAAAATGAATGATATCATTTAACTGAAATATTTTAAATGAATCAAAAACTCTCCCTGACTTTTTTTTTCCCTGACTTTTTATATAGGCAGGGGAGAAGGAATCCCAGAAGAAAATAATCATTGCAGGCATAACATTACGGAGACTTTTCACATAAGCAAAAAAGACGGGGTCCCAGGGGAAGCCTAGGCTCCTGTTTGCTCTTGCTCACTCATGGTCTATCTCTGTCTTCCTTAGCCCAGACAGACTTTTGAAACTGGGTTCCAGAGGTGAGAGGACTCAGAAGTTACAAGAAATATTTGGCTGTGAGCTAAAGATAAGTCATTCTACTTTTACAGGTTTTCATGTATACATATATGTATGAAATATATATGTATTAAATATAAATTTATGTATCCTATATACATTAAATATTTGAAAGCACCGAGACATATAGGCAAAAGGATCTCTTCCAACAGACAGAGATAAGCTGTCCAAACAGCCTGTTTTCTGGAGATACCTCCTCCATGCTGTCAGACGTGATAAGGAGATGATTCAGCCACACTCACAGCTTGTGTTCATTTTTCCATGAAACCAGCTTAGTGATCATCTCAGGGGATTTAGTTCTAGCAGGACAAGGCTTGGATTCTTTTGTTAGAGAATTTTGACTACAAATAAGAGACAGTAACATAACATATTTCAGCGCTACCAAGTTTAGATTTCAGCCCTTCCAACTTCTGGTAGCGTCAGGGCAGACACTGAAATGCAGGTATCCTGACCCCCAGCCCTTGGCTGGAGCTGGCTTCCTGCCTGCCTGGTGCCCCTTTCCAGTCTTTGGCGGGGTCTGCCCGCCCACAGTACATCCTGCCCGCCGCCCACTGGCTCTTCCGCCTCTCTGAGCGTCATCTTCGGCTCCTGACCACTCCTGGCCTCCTGACCACTCCTGGCCTCCCCACCCCGTGCTCCCAACTGCAGGGACTCCTCTTCCTGAGCCCGGCACTCCTGGGCACACAGCTAGTGTCTGTCAAAGAGAGGAAGAGAGGAAGACAGGAAACTCCTGAGGTCCTGGACTTGGATCCCCGTGAGCTGCACCCACTGGGGAAAACTGCCTGCCCTGACCTCCTTTCTCTCTCATCCCAGTCAACACTGGCAGTCTTCAAACTTTCGAAAAACTAACACCACCCTAAAAGAGGCTGCTCTTACTTTTGAATTACAAGAAGAAGCCCAGAAGGTGCTCTGGGAGGTCTTCAGACCAAGGGCTGGATTACTATGAGTGGGAGAAAGTTGAGACACCATTGGTAACGTTTCCCAATATTCGAATAAAAGGGAATAATGTATGCAAAAGACAAGTCAAAACAGTCACCCAAATGCTAGCTCTCTGCTTCCTTGACAATCATGAAACTGAAAATGAAGTCATATTTTGGTCCGTAATTACTAACATAATGAGTAAGGGATTTTTTCTATCTAAATTACTGAAAACCAGTCAAGTTTGCAAATTTTCATATAACTAAATAAAGCATTTTACAATTGCTTGTGTGTGTGTGTGTGTGTGTGTGTGTGTGTCTGTTGCCACTAGTCTCAATAAATAGGGAAAATAACTCTGCATCAGAATCCTATTTTACTTTTCAATTTTAAGCACTTATGGTTATGAACTGAAATCTTAATCTGCTCTGTTATATTATTGCTCCCCATCTTTAGAAGCTAAAAGTGATGCTCGAGATGGTGAAATCGAATAATCCTGTTCTACTGACTGATAAACTCAGAGTCATGCAGAGTTCCATCTCCAGCCACTCAGAGTGGAGTGGGAGGCTAAGTGAGGTTTCCATCCTGCAGTAAAGCATTTTCAGGAGCCAGGGGAGTCTGTTCTTCCCAATGTGGGTTGGGGAAGTTCTCACGGAAACAGTCCTACAGCAACTAAGACTTAAAAGATGAGAGGTAGTCACCAGGTAGACTGGGGCACACACTGAGATTTCAGGCAAAAAAACAATGTCAAACAACAGAAATCCCAAATTATGGCACAGATTCATGAAGAGAAAATAAGTCTACAATACTTCACAGAGAATTGCGTTTTTCCATATGGGACAGCAATACTTTCCACTTATTTACTTGGGTGATGTTATGTCATTTCATCATTGTTACACTGACCTTTTCCCATGTTCTTCTATTAATAGTGAAGATGTAGTCACTGCAGTTAATGTACACACAAGATAGGGATGTCTACACATAGATATTATGTGCCATTAACTGTATACATATATCTGAACATTAAAAACGACCCATACACACACACACACACACACACACACACACACACACACACACACACATATTCCCCTGATTCTTCACAGGGGGCAGTGTTACCAGCCTAATCATAAAAAGTCGATCTTTCTTTGAAAAAAGTTGTTGATTTATAGGAGATAGAGGGAGGGCAACAGGAATATAGAGGACAGCTGAGGGCTGAGCTGTGAATATTCATTAGCTAGTGAGAAAGCTTTTCCCTCTAAAGTTTATCCCATCCTATTATCCTCTCAATGTAAGAGCATATTCAACGTATGTGGTATCAAAAGCCTTGCACTTAGAATTCCCAAACTTTGAAATCTTTCCCTTGACCTTTCTGCTTTCCAAGTTATAAGATATGATTTTTCCAATAAGATGATTCTAAGAAAAAAAAAGAAAACAAGAAAATAATAACAAATACCATTCATCCTTGAAAACTCAAGGTTCCCATTTTTGAGATAACCTTCAGTATCGCTGTTAAGAGCTATGAGTAATATAACTCATGGGTTGAAAGTATTTCTAAAGTATTTCTATTTCTCATGTCAAAAAAGAGCAAAATTAATTTCCCGCAATAAAATATTGCTCTCTATGCAGTCATACCTTGGCTCTTAGGTAAAAATACACCATTTTATTTCTCATGTCCCCACATTTCAGTACTGATATTTTCTTGATGAACACTGAAATAAACCTGTCACTGGGATGCTCAGTTTCCATGATGTTGCCTTTGTGGTTACACGGTCATTCAGCAATTTTCTCTTTAGTTTAGAGAGACAGGGCTACAGTAGAATGTTCCCCATCTAATTTCCTTGGCTAACTGACCAGCAGTTCAATTTCATTTCCTTCATAGAAGTAAGTTATTTTATCCTTGGCCATTCAGTGTAGACTAGAATACACACACACACACACACACACACACACACACACACACACACACAGTTAAACCAATATTGCTATCGTTCAGGGTTTGTCAAGGGAAATAAAAATAACCGCTTCCACACTGAGTTCTCAAGACTAATTTCTTAAGCTCACATTGACTCTTTTGCTCAAAATTTCAATAGGAAAGACCTTATAATCATCTAGTCCTCCTTTGACCTAACAGCTCTGGGAAGACCTGCCTGATTTCTACTTAAACACTCCCGTGATTTAGCATCCGGCAGATTTCCCACATCTCCTTCTTTCAGTTGGCTTGGATTTTAGAATTCTCTTCCCAGAATTGGGCCTAAAGCTTGCTTTTCTCAAATGTTCAGCCATCTCTCACCTTATAATGCCACGAGGAACAAAATACTTCTCTTTCATTCCCTCATTAAATATTTTGATAAAAACACACTTCTTTATTTATGCCTGGCCTTGTCCTTTCAGAACATTTCAATGATATTGATCCACCCATGAGGATTACTGTCAGTGTCAAACAGAACCGGCAAGTTTTCTCTGCTAGCCTCCAGCATGCTAATGAGCTCTTTCAGTCTTGCCTTCTTTATTCTTCCATGTTCTTAACTTTCCAGCTCTGCACATCCACCCTCAAAATGTTGCTTTCTAAGTCCGCACAGCTATTTTGCCTCTAGGATGTTTCACTGGCAGTGTAGTCAGTACTTCACACTCACATTGTTTGGCACTCAGAATACACATTTAGATGTTCTCTTAAGTTGTGAACACTAAAACATCAAAATCAGGTTTCAACTATCCTAATTCAAAAACCACAGGACTGGATTTTCCTCTCTCTCCTCCTCTACCATATTTGGAAAGGAAGAGATTTTCAGCTTCACTGACTCAGCATCTTTACTTTCTTTTCTGCCCCTACAATATCCCCTCAGAGCCTAGCATTTGTGGTTGGGCAATAGGAGCAATTCAGTGAATAGCTACAGGATAATTCTGAGAGGTTGTTGTCCCCTGTGTAAGGTAGACAGGATACTGATGACCACATAAATGTAAATCTGAACATAATAAATGTAAACGTAAACATAAATGTGATATAAAGCATCACATAAGAAATGTCCATCAGGGCGATGAACACAATGAGGATTTCAGCAAATCCATATCTGTAACAGTGTGGAGTGACTAAAGAACACCACTGAATCACCATGAACTCGCCTCCGTCCTGCACCTCTCAGTCTTCATATCATCTCTTATTGTACATTAGCGTATTCCCTGAATCCAGTACTGCCCCCTATTGCTTATTACACTCACATGGGAAATATGTTAAAGGAATCCCTGGCAGGTGGGTGGGTACTAAGTGTAAGAATCTTCTCTAAATGCTCTGTAAGATAAAATTCAAATATTAAGAGGTCACATAAATGATCAAACATTCAATCTGGGGTCCCCCCGACCCCGCCTGGGCCCCTGGCTGGGCAGTAGTGCCTGGAGAAGGCCTTCTGAGGCACGCATGTGCAGGGGCTAGTTGGGCCGAGTTGATCCCCCTTCTCTCTGGCTGGGCTGTGTGAATGAAGCTCTGCAGGGCGCTAGCTCAACTTGGTGTCTGGGGTGCCTGAGCACACGGTCCACCAGCGGGGGACATGGGCTCTGCAGCTTCTGAGCTTGGCGACAGAGCATATCAGTTGCTCCGACTTCCAAGTTGTACATATACTCTTGTGATAATATCAGTGGAAGCTGCTCTGGGTAAAATGAGGGAAATCTAGAAGTTGGAACATTAAAAGCCAGTTTGAGGTTTTAGCATCTTACAGAAAGCAGCACCACACAGCCTACCTTTCCATCTACACACCATTCAAGTCTTCCCATAAACCTGGGTAGTCTCGGAAACCCTGAGCCTGTGACATCAATTTGGGAGAAGACTGGATCAAGACAGCCATGTGGAGGGAGCCATGGATAATAGAGGCTTTCAGCAGGGGAATTTTAGTAGCTTCCAGAGCAGCTCCAGGGATGAAGACTTGATGGACATACCAGAAACAGCTACGGATTTCTCCCTGAGAGATGTTCCTCCTCTAGACTGAGAAATGGAAGGGGACAAGTCCTAGAATGATGGAGGAGTAGCTTCTTCAAATAGGATCATGGACTTCTTGGAGGAGCCGATTCCTGATGTGGAGACCTATGATGATTTCAACACAACTGGTTGGGTGAGAGAGAAGACTCGAGGCTGGGATAGGCACCGGGAAATTACCAATAAAAGCAAAGAGTCAACATGGGCCTTAATTCACAGTGTGAGTGATGCTTTTTTCAGTTGGCTGTTGATGGTCCTTATTGGGCTTCTATTAGGTTCCTTAGCTGGTCTGATAGACATCTCTGCGCACCGGATGATAGACTTCAAAGAAGGCATATGTGCAAAGGGATTCTGGTTTAACCATGAAAACTGCTGCTGGAACTCTCTTTGAAGACCGAGATAAGTGCCCAGAGTGGAATAGTTGGCTCCAGCTTATCATCAGCATGGAGGACGGAGCCTTTGCCTACAGAGTCAACTATTTCATGTATGTCCTCCGGACTTTTCTATTTGCCTTCCTTGCCATATCTCTTGTCAACGTCTTTGCACCTTATGCCTGTGGCTCTGGAATCCCTGAGATCCCTTCTGGCCTCTCTCTCCAACTTTTAGGAGTAGGGATGGAACAACTGGCCTATTACCACCATGACTGGGCTATCTTCAATAGCTGGTGTAGTCAGGGAGCTGATTGTATCGCTCCTGGATTTTTTGCAATGGTTGGGGCTGCAGCCTACTTAGGTGGAGTGACTCGGATGACTGTTTCTTTTGTTGTCATAATGTTTGAACTGACTGGTGGCTTGGAATATATTGTTCCTCTGATGGCTGACAAGCAAGTGGGTGGCAGATGCTCTTGGGCGGGAAGGCATCTGTGACGCCCATATCCGTCTCAATGGATACCCCTTTTCTCAAAGCCAAAGAAGAGTGTGCACATAAGGCCCTGGCAATGGATGTGATGAAACCCTGGAGAACTGATCCTTTGCTGACTGTCCTTATTCAGAACAGCATGACCATGGAAGGTGTAGAGACCATAATCAGTGAAACTACTTACAGTAGCTTCCCAGTGGTAGCGACCCAGGAATCTCAAAGACTTGTAGGCTCTGTCCTTCAAAGAGATCTCATTATTTGAATTGAAAATGCTCAAAAGAAACAAGATGGAGTGGCGAGCACATCCATCATTTACTTCACTGAGCATTCTCCTCCAATGCCACCATACACTCCTCCCACCCTGAAGCTTCGGGACATCCTTGATTTCATTGTGACTGACCTTACACCCATGGGGATCATAGTGGATATCTTCTGCAAGCTGGGATGACAGCAATGCCTGGTTACATACAATGGGTGATTGCTTGGAATCATTACCCAAAAGGATGTCTTAAAGCAAATAGCACAGATGGCTAACCAAGATGCAGATTCCCTTCTCTTCAACTAGAATTGGGGTTCTTCTGGGTATAAAACAGGAAGGACACTGCAGACTGTGGATATATTTTATTAACTGGGTACCCAAAACACATCTCCCATGTTTGGATGGTGAAGTCATATTAGTGTGTTGTCTCTTTCCTACAAGTTAACCAGTTGCACTACAGAATCTGGAAATTAATCTTCTCTTTAGGAGAAAATACAGTTAGGCTTCTGATATATTGCATTAGGAAGATCTCATGAAAGAGTATAAATAAGATTGCTATGGTTTATATTTTTAAATAATTTTTTAATTTAAAAAATAATTGTCAGCCAGTATGCAATCACTGAAAACTATACAAGAAGAATTTCAGCCATCCTGAATCACAGCCTGCAGGAAACTCATGAAAAAGTCACTTTTGGGGGATCTGTCCTTGGTGGAAGATGAAGGGTAACCTAAGGAGCTTTGCTTTTCAAACCATAGAAAAGAAAGCCAGAAGGAAAATATGTGATGGTATTTTTTAGATTGTGAAGATTCAATTCAAGTATTACCCTTGTTCCTGTTACAATATTTGGCATTATTTATTTGTTATATGTTTATGCATATCTTAATTTTAATTTCTGATTATAAGACAATGCTGCTTTGGTCAATCTCCTCTAAATGAATTTAGAGAGGTTGACTTTTATAGCTTGCTTATTCCTGGTACTCTTTTGAAGTGTACAAAGATAAGTTATAGAGCTTACTTATTGTCTGCCAATGGTCCAGATGGTATTTGTTAGCTAGTAGACAAGGATTTCACCATGAATTTATTAGTAGCAAGGGATGATTTCTTTCAGCTTCCTTGAAATGAATGATAAGTAAAGTTCTAAGTAAAATTTTTAAAAACATTCCATTGAAGTTAAGAGCATACCTCTTCAAAGACTTTTTGACATGTATTTCTTTCATATTCTGACCTGTAACCTTGAACTGCAATTTTCCTCTCAATATATGGAAAGCAAAGTTCTTAAATAGGAGACAGTCTGGCTCTTATTTACAGCCAAAAAAACAAAGCCCAAAAAAGCCAAAAAAAAAAAAAAAAACAACCCAGGAAAAAAGAGGTTGCTCTTTTTCGTTTCCTAAAACTAAACAACAAAAACATGAACATAGACATATCATTACAGAATTCCATGACATAGTCCTGGAAAACTTATTTCTAACCAAATGTAACCATTAGCCAGAATGAACTAGGCTATAGGCAAGGTTTCCAACATGAAGTTGTCAATCTATTGCCTCTACCACTTTGGCTACTGCCTCTCTTTTTAATTCTCTATAGTGAATTGAATTTTTTAAATAAATGCGGTTAGGAAGGGGAAATTCTAGTGGTAGAAAGCAGGATTAAAATTCCAGGCCAAGACTTTTGGTTTTTTTTTTTTTATCTCAGTGCTTAACAGAAGGGACAAATTTAGAAGAAAGAGAAAGCTCCAATCAAATGATTTTGAGCTCAGATTTGGTGAGGTGAAGACAGAGACTAAGGAGAAGATGGAACCAACAGATTGGATGTAGTGACATCTTGAAAACTTTATTTTTTCTCTAAATGCTGTTTCTTGTTTTAAGAGTTTTAGAGATTATTTTAGCCATATTTTTTTTCCAGTACCAGAAATCAAACTCAGGACCTTGCGTTTGCAAAGCTGGCATGGCGCCACTGAGCTAAATCCCTGGCTTAGCCATATGGTCCTAGTCTGTCTATATCGACCTCTCTTCATTGTTCATGATGTGGAAAATAATGGATTATCATTAGCAATATTAGTAGTATTCCTTATAGTTATTCTGTCATTATTCTAAAACCGAGTAATTTTAATCCCTCAAAGTAGGTCCAAATAAGTACATTAAAACTAACCAAACTTACTGATGGCCCTTTTTCCTGGCCAGTTTGTATACTTTAGAGTCAAACTCACTTTCTGCCCACTTCTACCCTTTCATTGTTCAGAGAACAAATGCTTGAATAACAATAAACAAGGAATTCTCCAGCACATGATTTCCACACTGTTCATTATAAACACATTTGCCAAAGGACATCGAATTAATGTGGTATACACTATACTGAGTTATTTTCTACTTAGTGACTCAAATTTTATATATTCTAAACTTTATAACCAATTTAAGTAACAGAATAATAGTCTAATATTCTTATTGCAATTACATATAAATATATATACATGCATATGATTATATATGAAATTTGACATATGTATATAGACACATGCTACATAACAATGTTTTGGTCAGTGATGGCCTTCATACATGATGATGATCCCATAAGATCATCCTGGAGCTGAAAAGGTCCTAATGCCTAATTATGTGGAAGATTTCAAAACACTGGCTCAGCATTCTGCATCGCCTGTTGCCCATATCTCTTGATTGCATAGATGGAGAGGCTCATCTATACTGTCTAGACTTTTGTGTGGACACTGTGTGATAGTCACAAAATAATGAAATTGCCTAACAATACATTTCTCAGAACCCTTCCCATCAGGGATGTACACACACACATACACACACACACACACCATTCTGAGCAAGAAACAAATTTTAATTTCACAATTTATGTTTCATTATAATTGTTGACAGAGCCTGAAGCTATAAACTTTCACATGTAACTGGGTTAACATTTTCAAGTGATGACTTTCCTAAAAACAAAGAAATAATAGGAAGATAAGTAAATTTTTATGTTCTTGCTAGTTTCAAATGATAATTAGGTTCATCACCAAAGACAGGAAGTAGACTGTGAACAAGCCAGAGATGCAGAGGATAGGAGACCTTCTTCGATTGGTAAATACATGTGGTCGTTGCAACATCAGAAAGCAATCTCCAAGCTGCATGGTATGTGACAGCAACTGGATCTTCAAAACACAATGGCAAGGAACAACCCCATGTCCCTCAGTAGGAGAATGGAAAATGGTGGGTGGGGTGGCACGCGCTTGCAACCTCAGAACTCTGAGTGACTGAGGTAGGAAAATCACAAGTTCAAACCTCACCTGGGCAACTTAGCAACTTAGTGAGACCTTATCTCACAATAAAAATTTTAAAAAGGTCTGGGGACATAGCTCAGTGTGAAGGACCCTGGTTCAATCTCTAGTACTAAAGGAAAAAAAAGAATGGGGAACAAACTATGGTATATTCATACATTTTAGTATTACTTTAGCATTCATACACTTTGTAATGTATGGACAAAAATCATTAGTATAAAATATTACAAGAATAAACTTCAAAAAACACTATGCTGAGCAGTTAACAAGCCAGATACAGGAGAGCATGGTCATGATTCCATTGTGAAAACTGAATCTGATACACAAAGATTCAGAAGAACATGTCTCTGAGGTAAAGAGATTGGGGTGTTGGAAATATCCTTTGCCTTTCTTGATCTGGGTAATGTTATACTATGTATACATTTGCCACAGTTCATTCATCAGCACATCTGAAATATTTGTGTTCTGCTTTGTGTATAACACCTCAATAAAATCTTAATGATCTCCAATGATCATTAAATCAAAAGCACCCACTCAAAGTAGCCAGTTATTGTGTGCACAATTGCACCACACAGAGGTTCTCTGGAAGTCTGTACTGTCCACACTCAACAGCAGCATTACCTACAGGGAAGATCCTCCGAAGGCGGTGGAGATTGGGGGAATATTATGTCCTCTTGCCCCAGAGTCTCCACTGCATGGCAATTCCACAGTCCACACCAATGCACAGGAAGCTCAGCTGTAGTTTTTTTTCTAATTCTTTAAAAAAATATTTTATTGTGATCAGAACACTGAATGTATGATCTACTTTCTTAGTGGGTTTGCAAGTGGGCAATAGAGGACTGTTATTTATAGACACAGTGGTGTACTGCAGCCTTTGGGAGTGTATTCATTTTTCTTAACTTCTTTTAGGATTATGAAGATACAAAGGGAGATTGTGGAGCTATAGATATAGTACACTGAAACCAAAGAAAAAAGAAGGGCAACTATTCTCAAGGATACATTTTTATAAAAAGTTTCATGCTAAAGTTGAAATGATCAAGGGAAGCTCATCACTTTCTAAAATTAGGCTTAGAAGAATTGTGAGTGAATTGATGAGAAAGCGCACCATGCTTTCTACTACCTCAGGGCTACTACTGCAGCCTGGTCTTGCCTGTGGGTCTGGCCCCTGGGGTCCACTGTTGAGTGCCCACTCACCAGGCAAGGGTAACACCTCACCTTCCATCAGCAGACCATCTGGGTTCTCCTTGGTCCTGATTCTCAAACTGTCCCCAACCACAGTTCCAACATCACACAAGCTCTTGCAGACATTTAGTGTCATGGCAAGAATCTCTTTTGTCCCCAAAAGTCCTCTAAGTTGACGTCTAGCAAATGTGACCAATCAATATGAATGTACATTGCCTTTTCCTTCTCAGGTTAAGGGTTTTCGTTCTTAGTGGGAGATTTTTACATACGCTCTGTGGTCTCAAAAGAATGAGACATTGGTGGTCTTGTGGCAGGCCAATGAAGGGCAAGAAATATTGCAAGTCTTTCTGTGATGTTAATCATACATAAACTAACATTTATTGGGTATCAGACACTGCAGCAGGTTTTCCACAAATATTATCTCATTTAATCCTTGAGATGAACTTATATAGGAGAAATTCTCACTTCTATTCACCAGATGAGGAAAGTGAATGTGCTATAGGATTATAATGTTTCAGTCATCTAAGACCAGATCAAAATTGCTTCCCAATGCCCAACTCAGGAAGTCTTTAGAAATTCATATGGTAAGGAACAAAAAGATCTTCACAGTAGATTTACTATCAATTTCATGAGAAGGCTTGAGTTTTGGGGATTCACTGCTTCCTAAAGTCCATGCCTTCATTGATGACTCATCATCCTGTGAAGCCCAGGACAAAAGGCAGGGATCACAGTTTCCAACCTTCTAACCATGACAGGCCAATAATGGCAGGTATCAAAATGTTGGCACTTCCGATATTTCAGCAGCTTGCGGGATCCTGGAATGAAGTGTCTTAATCAGTGTCTGACACAAAAGATCCAGAATGCAGCCCCACACTGCCAGGTCGGCCCCAGAAACCCCTCCTCTGGGGCTCAGAGACACTTTCCTGACATTCACTTCTTTTGTACTTCCTGCTTTCCAGAGCAAAGCGAGTCGGGTTATTTATTCTGGCATCATCCCCTCAACACTGAGCAAAGGCAGTAGGTGTCAATAAGCTGGTTGGAAAAGTGAGAGATTAAATGAATGACAAAACACAAGAGTCAACCAGGAGCTACAAAGTTTCTGTTTACCCTCACAATATTATTTGTAAATATATATTCTTTATTTGGACAAAAAAGTAAATGAGCATATAGGAGCTAATCAGTTCAAAACTGTTCCACTGGAGGGGCATCAGAAACACCAGCAGAACTAAGGAGCTTCTGATTTACACACTTCATATCTCTGTGAAATGGGCGTGAACTCCCCTTGTTACAAAGCAAGGCACTGTGATTCATCACAGCATCCCCAAGCCTACCTCAGCCTTGAAAGACATTTGAGAAGAATTAAAACCACTGACACCATGGATAAAACTCTCTCTTTCCCTCTCTGACCTGTTTGGATTAATGGAACTAATTGAAGATAATTGAGTGTATTAGAATAACGCCTCACTTGTTACTATTAACATACAAGCTGTTTGTGATGGGCTGAATTATATCTTTGCCCTCATTAAGGTTATGCAGAAGTCCTAACCTTAGTCCCCCAAAATGTGGCGGAGTCATTAAGTTAAAAGGAGGCTGTTGGCATGGGTCCTAATTCATCCCGACTGGTCCCCATGTTTAAGGATTCTGGACACACAAAGAGACCGTGGAGAAGATGTGCTCACACGCAGAGAAGACAGTGTGAAGACACAGGGCAAAGGTGACTATCCATAGACCAAAGAGAGAGAGAGAGAACCTGGAAGAAACTAGTAAAGACACCTTGGCCTTGGCTTTCTACCCCCCACAACTGTGAGGATGTTAATTTCTGTTGCTTTAACTACTTTGGTATTTTGCTAGGGCAGCCCTAGAAAACTGATATGCAATTCAAACATAAACTCACCCTTCCTTAAAAGAAAGCAAGCTGAAATACAGAAAGCTGCTTTCCTGCTTGTGGCAATGCTCAGCCAAGCAATCGCTCTACACAGGGTTTCAGACAGGTGCTCCTGAGGCCAGGCCCTGAAAGGGTGTGGCCAGCCATGGACACAGCAAGAGCCAATGCACAGGGCTCTCATCTGTGCCTTCACAGTCTGGCCTTGGAGACGGCATGTAATTATGAACACAAGCACCAACTGCTGGCGACCAGAGACCACCGTGCCATTTGCCTTTCACGCAACGAAGAAATTCGCTGGCACAGAGGCAGCTGTTGTGTGTATTCACCAGCAGTGTCTTATCCTTTTCAAGCACTATTAAAATTAATGACGATGAACATCTGGTGAAAAATATCTCCATGAAATTAATGTTTACAATTATCCCCCTGCTTTCATCTCTCGAGTTTGTGTTAGAAATGAACACAGGAAGAGGACATATTGAGCTCCTGATGTAAATTGCTTCTAAAATACCATCATGCTCTTTGTCCCAATAAAATCCAGGCCAAAGAGAAAAATTTATTCATATAAAACCATCTCTAATTTTTCTTTTATCAGTCAAAAAGAATGATATAATTCATTTTACTTTTAAGTTGATTCTCTTGGAATCACAAAACTGTCTTCTTCGAGCATAATTGCGATCCTCAGCCTAGATATCTGGTATGTCTCTCTCATCACTTTATTTCATTTAATCTTCAGTCTTTAAATAAGAAATGTATCAAACAGTCTCCCTGCATAAGATTCTTAAACGTTTTTTCAGAAATTAGATGGGATATAAATAATAAGACGTATTCTTTTGAGACATCTTATTTTGAAATACCTCTGTCAAGGATCAATGGTCCTCCATCAAGGGCAGTTTTGTTTGCTTAGAGACATTTGGCAATGTCTAGAGACATTGTTCAGTTATCGCAACTCAGGGGTGGGGTGGCAAGTGCTACTGGCCTCTAACGGGTAATGGCCAGAGATGCTGCCAAACACTGTACATTGCACAGCATGGCCCTTCCCATAACAAAAAATCAACCAGGTCAAAACGTCAGCCAGCAATGCCAAGGTTTTTTAGCCCTGCCATCCACCGAGCAGGCAGACTTGCAACTGTACAGTGGTTTGTGCGACCTCGGTTAGATGTTGAGTGGGTGAATAAAGCTTGGTAAGTTTCAGGTTCTTTATTGATCTATGCTAAACTTGTGTGAATTTCATAGATGTACTAGCTTTGGCCTCTTTCTCTCTGAGTATTAGGGGCAGAATTTCTCTAGCCATCTTGAAAATAGATTTGAAATCATTAGCAGCACCATTATACACGCTCATTTAAATGATTAGAAACGGTGTTAGCCAGCCATGTCCAGTCCATTTCCTACTTCATTTTTGTCTCACTTTCCAAGGTCCCAGGTGTTGAAGCATGCCATTTATCCCTCACTGCGAGCCCAACTCCTATCTTCAGTCAGGTTCAGGGAAGAAGTTAGAATGAGGCCAGGGTGGCTCCTCGGAATTGGGTTAATGTTGAATCTAAACTGTGCTCTTGACCATGGTTACATTTGCATCATGAATTCTCAGCTGTGTAAAGATCTCATCGGGCATTTGTAACATACAGTCTTCCCTCATCTTCCTAGTCACTGATTCATACAAACTACCAATGCCAATCTGTTTTGTACAAGAGCATTATCTATTTGAAATATTCTCACTATGGTCAGATATATATAATAGTTCTCACTATTTGTGTTTTATCTAGTTTTTGAAGAAATATATGGAGCCAAAGACCAACATAAGCTCCTATTAAATGAAAACGGGGCAAAGAAATGACATAATTGAGAAAGAAATAGGATAAATAGAAAAGTCAGAAAGTAAAAAAAGCAGATGCTCCAAGAGAATAGTGGGAGAAAAGTCATTGGAGAGAAAAATAGAATTTTGCAGAGTGATATGATGAAGCAAAAAACAAGGCCACTCAAAGAGCTCCAGAGTGGGATGCAGAATTGCTTGGTTTCTTTCCTCCTTAAATTGGCAACACAACCCAGACCAAGCCTCTCCACTAGGAGGACCTGCAAAATAGAGGACTTATCTTGAATGATCTTGGTTAAGGTTTGTCCCAGCAGTAAATATCTTGTTGTATCTGACTCTTGGGTTGCAGTACTCGAGGTGCCTTCATCGATGGGCTTTCCCACTGAGGATAAAGTGCACAAGGGCGTTTTAGAAGGGTGACTGGGTGGTCTCCCAAACTAGGTCCTCTCTTCCTCTGGAAATAGGTGGGAGGCAGCAGTTAAGGAGAGAGGAAGGCAGGCACAGGCATCTGGGGAAACCTAGCTGTCCAGACAGAGATGACAGAGAAAATCATTCCTCTGCTCACCTGTCCTTTGCAAGGTGAAATGGAAAGCAGCTCAGGGAGACAGGGTGGCCTACTTTCCATTCTTCATACAGGAAACGTTTATGCTGCCTTAAAGCAATTTTGCACAAATTGCTTTTTACTATGTGAAGTCCTTGATAGAGCTGAGCCTGTCCTGTCACTCAGGCGTTTCCAATCTCACCTCCTCAGAGAGGCACTCCCTGCCCATCAGTCTGAAGTTACTGACAGTCTAAGGAACTCCCTGCACCTTCTAGATTCTCCTTGTCTCCTTGGATCTTTTTTTTTTTTCTCAGTATGAGATCTCACATGGATTTTTGTCTTTTTGTATTAATGATTAGTCTCTCTTCCCTAGAATGTTATCTATTTATTGATTAATCTTCCTCCAGTAGAATGTAAATACCATGAGAGAGCAGAGGTCTGGCAGTTCTTTATTGCGCTATTCCCAGCATCTTGCAGAGTGTAATTCTAGAAATGTTTGTTGATGAATAAAAGCATAAGAAAGCCTGCAAATAAAAGTTGTACACGGGAAGATCTTGAAGACATTAAATGGAGACAGAGAAACAGAGTTCTTTATGAGCAGAGTAAACCCCCTGGGAGATGAGCCTTCCCCTGTAAGGGGCCACAGAACAACACTGAGAAGTCACAAAAGAATGAATTCATGAAAAGAAAGCTGCAAAATTGTGAAGAGATGCCTGTTTCAGTCTACTCATTCCCTGGTGGCTAGAATCCTACAGCTCCAAATCTTAAAAAATCGAATTCATCACAAGGCGAGAACAAACTTAGCACCAGTTGGTCACAACATTTCCACATAATTTACCCAGCTTCATCAATATGTGTGGTTTTTATATATGGTGCATGCTCGCTGCTTGAGCTGTAATTAGCCAACCTCAAAGCTAATCAACACTGAAATCTACGCTTTCTCTAAACTCTCCAAACTAGATTTCTATAAAGAGCATAAATCATTGCTTACAGATTTCCATAAATGAAACTACCATGATAAGGCCATTATCAATGTATTTCCCCCCCCCCTTTAGCCAAGAAACTCTAGCATTCACCATTTATGAGTACAAATTTTAAGAAGAAATTTTAAAAGGACAGTAAAAATGCCCTTGGTTTCAGTGGGAATCTCGACAGCTCAATTTGCTGGGCCCTCTGCTGTCTGCTTTTGGCACTGAAGCCAGCAAGTCTTTCTCCAGCACACAGAAATCTTGGAAGGGAAGTCATTTCTAGTTAGGTTCTTGTCCAAGCAAAGAGCTGAACAAATCAAATTCTTAGACTGCAGAAAAGGTACTTCAAATGTTTGACGATAGAAATGTTCCTAAATACTTTAAATAGTTTAGAAAACAATCCCATTTCAACAGTCTCCTCCTGTTCATCTTCCAAAACGATGATGACTTTTTCCAAAAGAATAAAATCAGGGAAATTTTTGGTGGATTATTGTTTTAAATGATAAAAAAAATCAGTTGCATCACTATAAAGTGGCCATCGATTTTGTTTCTGATGACAATAAATACAAACTTTTATGTGTAAAATATTTTCTAATCTCTTAATATTTTAAACCTCAATTACTTTATAATAGGAAATGTTAGTATGTTGTAGACCTAGTTTTATATAGGTATATTGATTATAAATCATTAATCATTACTGAAATAATATAAAACAAATATTTTTAATCCACACATAGCAGTATTCTGTCAGATTGCATGTCAGAAAACTCCTCCGTGGTAAGGGAAAAGGATATTCCTCACTTACACCAGCTGTGAACTGTACTGCAATTATCTGATTTACCAGTAGTGGACACTGTTACTCTAGTTATAGCCAGGGAATGACAAGGGGAAAACCTGTTTAAAATCTCAGGAAATGCCTGCTCTTTATTCCCTTAAATAGAGCAGAAGTCAGTAACACAGGCAGCTACAATGTTCTTGAAAAACAGTAAAATAAACTTTAAAAAAAAAATCAGTGTTATTCTTGGTAGCCCGAAGATTATTAAGAAATCAATATTTATATTTTAAGATATAACACAAATTTGCTTTCCTTTTTCATTTATGCAATGTATCTTTTAGCTGCAGAGTAGCCAATCATCACCACCTTCCAAGTGTATCTTATACATCTACCAAAAAACATCTCCCCGTGAAAATGATTACAATGAGTGTGAAAAACATACTGAACTGATCATCGTTGGGCTGAGTCTCAGTTCTGGCTTCCCAGGGTCAGGCTCTGTAATCCTGGCCAGGTTATCAGTTTTCTCTGATCTGGGTCATCTCCTGTCTATAAAGGAAATACCTCAACAAGATGATTGCCAAGAACACCTATCTGATACCTGTGTTGCTATGGCTTTCCCAGAACAGACTAGAGCTGAAAGCATTTGCTACACTTGTATAATCAGGCAAGGTGTTATTTGTTTACTCTCCATCCAGAAAATAACCATATGAAACAGCTATTCCTTCTTTAATGAGGCCCGAAACATAAACTCCAGCCCTCAGGCCAAGAATTATGGAAATCAACCTGCAGAGCTAATGAAAATCAGGCAGTGGGCTCAAAATAGAAAGCGCTCACTCTCTACTTTCTACACTGTGCATCAGTACACCTTGCCTTCTCTTAGTGAGGCCGGTTATTCTGTATCCTGCAGGTATTATTATTATTCTCATTCGATAGATGAGGAAAGCAAGGCACACAAGAGCGGCAGGTAGCAAGTATTGGATCTGAATCTTGAATCTAGGCAGCTGAGCTGGAAAGACAGTGCTCCTTTTTTATTTTTATTTATTTTGCATTTGATCTCACTGTTTGGATGTCTCAGTGCCAGAGTGATGCACTTCCTCTGAATGTGTTAGCCTAACCCAGTATGGCATGTGCCCTGCAGGGACCTGGTCCCCCAAGCCCTCCAGGGTCCCCCAAGCCCTCCAGGGTCCAGTGCAGACTCAGAGCCAGCCACGGCGCAGGTGTGGGGGCATCAGACCTGCACTGCCAAAAAAACACCGTACGTTTAAAACCACTTTGTCCTGTTATCCAGGTTCCGTATTGACTGTCAGCATCATACTGTTTTCATTAACCACATAGACCTGCTGTCAATTGCTGGATTGCAGAGGGGGGAGTTCTAGCCACAGTGCAGGGTCATGGATATAGACCAGTGGCTCTCAGCTCCAGCCTTCTTCCCTCAAACTCAAAGGTCTGTTAGCAAAGGCTGGAGATACTGTTGGCTGGCCCAACAGGGATAGAGTTGCACTGGAATATGTTGGCAGAAGCCAGGATGCTGCTGAACACTCTTCACTGCTCAAGAAATGCTTGACAGTAAGACATGTTCAGTCCAAGATGTCAATAGTGCTGAGGTTGAGATCCTTGCTCTAGAGCAAGACTGGCTTTGAACCTTGGCTCTGCTATAAGCTGCTAAGAACTTGACCCATTGGCTCGAGAGCCTGAGCCTCTTAGTCTCTTGTTAAAGTGGATATATGTATATACAATTGTCCTCTTGACAATTATGAAGATGGGATAGATTGAAAGCCTTTTGGCTGTGAGAATTCTGAAGTATTTTGGGGAACTGTGTCATACAGTAGAAAGGGCAGACACTTTGGAATCAAACCCTCCAAGCCCAGGTGTCTGCATCTCTTAGGAAGGGGGCAGGATTCTACTCCACAATTTTTCCCAGTATTAAATGAGGTAATTAAAGGTCCTTTTATAATCCCTGACTCTGTGAATTCCCTAGAAGTGATTATTCATATCCCGCAAAGTATCTATGTTAAAATTCATCTACTTCCTATGCAAACCCCACTTTTACAAACCACATTGTTTCTTCTCATAGGAAATCCAGTTGTGCTCAGTTGTCAACCCATAGCCCAGCAGCCCAGTGCCTCAGGAAATGACCCCATGCCTCAAATTCAGAAATGAGCCCCCATCCAATTACTCTGAATCAATCTGGTTCAGCTCCCAGTGACAGATGTGCCATAGCAGCTGCCACATGACCTAGTCCCAGCCAGGCAACAAGAGGGCTTTGGGATAAGTTTCCGTTCCTGGGAAATAGTCCCAACCTTATTTTCTCTCCAGATGTTAATGCCACTCTTTGTGCTACCTGGAACTACTGCTCTCATTTTGCTACCAGTCCAAGGAGACAAAAGAACCCTAAACAGTGGGCCAAGGAAACAGGCAGCTCTGAGGACAGAGCTGAGCTGCTGAGCCAACCTGTGGACTGTGTGCCCTTTGGGCTGCCTGCGCGTTCAATAAGTTTTCTTATTGTTTAGGCCAGTTTGGTTTGATATTTCTGTTACCCTCAGTCAGAAATACATCCAAATCTCTAGAGTGGAGCCTGGAACCTTGACTGTCCTATCAGCATCTCTGCAGCCCAAGAGGTCCCAGTCCATCTCCTGCAGCAATTATGGGCCGCCTGTTCCAAACATCACGATGACGTAGAACTGGATAAGGGCGTACATGAAGGGCTTTTGTTTTGGGCTCTTTGATTCAATCCTTTGTTTAAATAATGGCAAAGTACACATGACATACAATTTATCACTCTAACCATTTTTAAGTGCAGTTTATTGGCACTAAGTACATTCATATATTGTACAATCACCACTAGCATTTTTTCTCTAGAACTTCCCATCTTGCAAAACTGAAACTCTGTACTCATGAAATACTAACTCTCCTTACCTTCCTGCCCCTGATCCCCTGGCAAGCATCATTTTACTTTTGATCTCCAGGAGTGCTGCTATTCCAGGGACCTCACATAGGGAAATCTTCCTGTATTTGTCCTCTTGTAACTGGCTTATTTCACTTAGAATGCTGTCCTCAAGATCCTCTAACATTGGACCATGAGCTAAATTTCTTTTCTTTATAATATTAAATAATTTTCCTGTGTATACTGTGTATATATCACATTCTGTTTATCCACTAATCTGTCGGTGAACATTAGAGTTGCTCCTACTTTTTGGCTTATTGTGAATAATGTTGCAATAAATATGGGTGTAAATAGAAAGCTTCAATATGGCAAACAAGTTTTAATTTTTAATGCATATTTAGCAGTCTAAATCAGAGTTTGGCAAACAGTGATCTTCAGACCAAATCTGGGCCGACATGCATTTTAATAAAGTTTTATTGGAACACAGTTAGGTCCCTTTATTTATATATCCTCACCATGACACAATAAAATTCTATACTCATAATAAAGTAATGAGAGTTTTCTGTTTTGAGTTATATTCTTTGTTCTGAATAAACCAAACTGCTGCACAATTGTAAAAACAGTAATTAACGCATATTATATCAGCCTGTCAAAACTCAAATGAATATAACCCTGATAAAATTCTAATGTATGAATCACATTCAGAACACAGCAAGATGTCATTTATGGTTCTTAAAACAACACTACATAATCTAGACTGTTAACTCTACAAATGCTTTTCTGTATTTCAACCAGTGAGGGATGTAGATATGCATACAGATATAGACAGATATAGATTTGATATGTATATATATCAAGTACTCATTAATGCCCAGAGGTTTTAATCACTTGAAACAATGCTAGAAATAAATTTTCCTTCAAAATGAATTGTCTCCAAAAATTAAAGTAGTATGTAAAGGGCGATAATAATAACTAAAAGGCAAGTAAATGGTGGAAAAAAGGTTTTTTACAAAAATAAGACAGTTTTTTCAGGGCAATTAAAGAATCAACTCATATAAAACTGTAAAGTTTCAGTTTCCAAAAAAAGAAAAGCTTTGCTGATAGGTAACGGTGTCCAAGGAGACCATTTGCAAGTATTTTCACTGCCTTTTTCTCTTTTGTTACCTCTTAGACTTCTATTAAACAGATTTCTTCAAGTATGTTAAAATATAGTAAGGTACATAATAAAAGTCATCAAGGCAAAACAAAGATGTGCTCACATCTTTGGATAGCATATTGTATATCACTACTGGAGCTTCTAAAATTTGTAATATTTAGTTTTTTAAAGTGAAAAATATCTCAGATTTTATTATCCAATACTAAACATGCCAACAGCATGTTTGTTGATGATTATATCGCAAAATAGTGCTACAGGAACCACTGAGAAAGGAGAGAGAGAGAGAGAGAGAGAGAGAGAGAGAGAGAGAAAATATGAATGTGTTTGGTACAGCTATATAACATTTCCACTATCAAAAGAGCAGATTTCTGGGTCCCTCTAACAAGGTAGCTTAATCACAAATACAGTTATGAAAATGAGCTCATTAACAGTGATATTAAATGAGTTCCCAATGCACAAGCCTCATTAATGACAAAGAAGCAAAAGTTAGAGTTCTTTTCCCTTTTTTTTTTACAAAAAAACAAATGGTACAGGAGTTTGGCACACTATGCTCACATTTGGAATAGTTTTTAAAACTAATACAACCATCAAACAGTCCTAGAACAGGATACATGCCAGTTATGCTTTGTCCTGAAATTTCAAAATATGAACATAATCTTTCTCCAAATTTGCAACAGTTTTACTCATTCTTTAACCTCATTTCTCCCTTCTCTAAGTCTAGTTCAAGGGACTATGATGGTTTCACTTTAATGAATTTGAAGATTTGACGAGAGAAGACAGATTCCCTTTCTGTTCTGTGTGTGGGGAAGGGTCGTTACAGGAATCAAATGATGGGAATCAGAGGAATGGTGCCTTTCCGCCTTCACCCATGTGGGGTCCCTGTTACATTTAGATGACTAACCCTGATCGTCAGGTTTCCCTTCTGTGCAATGACCAACCGACTTTGGGTTGAGGTTGAATTCTGTCTAGAAACTGAGAAGGCAGTTCAAACTTTTCTCAGTGGGGAAGCCTTCCTAGCCATAGCCCCAGATGCTGGCCTGCTCCCTCTGGCTATCCTTGGCTGGCATGGGCTCTCAGAATGACACGGTTTGGTGAGAACTGTCCAGAGGTCTTGTCTAGCTGCCAAGTTTCTTCAATACTTTTCGAGTGCCATGCACAGTTGCTCCTCTGTAGCCCTGTCATCTCCGGAACTATACCAGTAGTTCTGCAGGGGCCACCGGGGTACTCAGCAGCAAGCGAATGCCATTTACAGATCCCACTAATCCGCTAAGTGCCGAAATGTAAACAGAAGAACTCAGTAAAAGCCTGGAATCACTGCTTAGAAATGCATGCCCTTTCACTATTATGCTCTGTTACATGCACAAGAACTCATATATTCCCCCAAATGCCTAAATTTTCCCCAGAAAGAAGCTAACTTACCAAAACGGACACAAAAGATCTTGACCTGGTGGATGTGGCAGACACAAAATTTCCATTAAACAGGACTTCATCATTTTTGTCAAGCAAAACCCAGTTTGTTCACTGTGGTGAGACACTCGGGGTCAGAGGATGCCACACAGCTGCCCGACTCAGCCATGGGGCACCATTTCCGCTTTGCAGTGATTCCTTGCTCTTTGCTTCTCTCATCAAATCTCACAGAGATGAGCAGCTACAGAACCCAGCCCCTTGCCAGTGGGATGGAAGGGGAGAACAGCAGATAGGAAAAGTATTAGGAAAGTTCACTAATTTTCTTCCTTGATAAAAGGACAATCCATTTCTGCCCAATCTCTTCCTTTCTGTTTGGGACTCTGGAATAATCAGGAGGTGCTTGGGGTTATGGAAGTCGTCTTATACCTATAAGGACCCAAGTAAACACAGGAAAGGCCTGGAGTTTTAAATAATTACAGAGTCACTAAATGAGATTTTCATGACCTTGCTCCAGGCATTCAAATTAACAGAGAAGAAGTCCCAACATAGACTTACAGGTAAGTTACTTAGCTGTGCTGGACCTTGTGGCTTGTGGCTCAATGCATCCAAAGTGACACACTTAGGTATTTTCTAGGTGTGAACAAAATACAGCGTTACTGATCCTTAGAAAAGCTTAACGTGGGGGCCTCTTGGGACAGGAAACACGCTATGTTCCATTTTAACCTTCTCCCTTGGTTAGTGAAGTCTTTTGTGATAGAAAGCACACTTTTTACTATCTTTTAATATCCTCTCTCTGAGTACTATACCTAGATTAAGGTGCTTGAGAAATACTCAATTAAAATTTGAATAACTGTCAAATGTAGTGTCAAACAATTTAGGATCCCTGAACTCAGTGTCTCTACGATGCCTTTTCTGCAGTCACAACTTCAAAATAGCTCTCAGTTCAAAAGGAAAAGCTAGTTATGAAAAGTCTTTTCTCTCAGCAGGCTTTGCATTTGACTGCCAAATTCAACCTTAAAACTTTGATTGATTATCACATTAAACAGATAATCTGATGTTTACTTCTTATTTTTGAGGAGTTTTCAGGCAAAATGGAAAGCAGATCCCCACAGTTAGAAAGAAAATGGTTGATTAAAGTAGTCAACCCCAAAATTGGCATAGAAACCAAAAGAGCAAAGGTTGTAAAGTCATAAAGAATACATGACTATGATTTTCATATACTCTTTAAATGAAGGAGTTGAGCTATTCTTTGAAGGCTAATAGTTAAAATAGCAGTGTGGGTTTTTGATGAAATATATGCTACAGTGAGAATGTAGAGGGATAAGCAGTAATCAGGGATCTTATCATACAAGACCTTATTGTTCACCATAAGAATGCTCTTTATTTCGAGAAACAATGTAAAATTACCTATGATTTAGGACCAAAGAATTATGTTAGAATGATCTGATGTGAGTGGAAAAGAGTCACACAAGTAAAAGAAATATTGCCTACAATATGCAGTACTAGTTAAGTATTTTTACCAGGCTTTGAAGAGGCTGGTAATATTCTAAGCATAGACAATGGTGGTGGAAATAGGAAGAAGAACTTAATTCTATTTTCACAGATTTTCAGTACTCATATAATCTGTAAACTGAATAATTTTAGAAATTATATTAAAGCAGGCCGGGGATTTAGCTCAGGGTGCCACCAGCTACCTACCTTGCAAACACAAGGTCCTGATTTTGATCCCCAGTACCAAAAAAAAAAAAAGAAAAAGAAGAAATTATATTAAAGCAAATCCTCGCTTTTATGTGTTGAGTAGCTTTTAGGAATATGGAAGCATTAAGGGACAGGATACAATTATATTTATATAGTTACTTATAATTATACAGTTATATTTTTCAAGATTCATATTTGTGGGAAATTGTGGAATTTAGTTATCTAGTTGTAAGAATAGATCACAAGAAGTTTGTTAACTGAGAAAATTAAGTCGTTTCTGGGAAATTCCACAAGTCTGTTTATTAAAAGAATGCCAGAAAACTTTTAAGAGACCTTGTGAAAGTTTTATGGGAGGAAAACAGGTTTTCCTAGTTTTCTTATTTACCATTGCCCGGGATCAGAGGACTGCGGCCCAGTGACTGTATGGGTGGTGGGTGGTGAGAGAGATATGACTCACGGTGCACATCTGTGATGTTTGCGGTGGGCCAGTGGGCTTGATTTCGGCTGAAGTCGCCCTGCTGTCTTGATACCATCTGATAAGAAGAGGGCTGCGGTGTGCTCTTTGATGTACGGGATTGGTGAACGGAAACGGGGGACTTGTGAATTCGCCTGTAGCTTTTATGAGTCACTTAAAGTCACTTGTCACCAGAGGTTAAAATCAGAAAGACAATAGCCAGAATAACTAAGCTGCTTTCCTACATGTATAAAAGCCTTGCTTCTTCCCTTTGTGATTGTTGAACCGTGTCAGAGAAATAAACTGCTGCTCGTCCCCCAGACTGTCTCCTTTTCTTTCTTTAAAGGTTGGTGCTCCCTGGGGTCTCAGGTCTCCTTTTAGAGAGATCACCAACAGTATTCATGCTTTCTTTAAAAGAGATGAATTTCAATATTTCCTTAATTTTTAAGTGAATGTTCAAGCTTGTTGATTTTCAAACTGGCCAGTTTTAGGACTTCATGTTTTACCCGTATATAACTGATATAATCTTCAAGAAATAACAGAGATTTGAAAAAGAATTCCAAATTGGAATGGGCACCCATAATTATGTGACCCAGTCCTCACAGCAGAATGCCACATTATCACTGCTATTCGATCACCACTATTGTTGTCAACAACATTAATAAGCCAGACACTTCTAACCTTTTTCAATCCTTACTTAAATTTACTAATGAACACTGTTATATTAAATTTGTAGGAATCACCTATCAAATATTTACAAGTGACCAATATAGCGAATCTACTATATACCATCATAGTTTCTCAAATTATGTTAATAATTCTACTCTATTCTGTTGGATAACTTTGCTTCCTAACTCTGGTATAATTTATTTAATTAACCGAGGAACCTTTGTTAGATACCTAGTATGGTAAATGTTGACAGATATTTTATGTATATATTTTCATTTTATCTTTAAGAGTAGCATTCAAATTATGCATTACTATCTAAGTCATAGAAAAAAGTGAAGGATGGCATCATATCTTGTCCGCAGTGTAATAGTCTAAGTGCTGGAGCTGGGATAGGCTATGTATATTCACTACAAATTCATTGTTTGCTTGTTTTCTGACTCTGTGATCATCAGATATTCCCTTCTGTTATGCATCACAGTTAGATTTCAAAGTCGCTAACACAAGACACTGTTCTCAGAACTCTTTCCTTGTTTCTTTGAGTTAGTCGCTTTTCTTTTCTGCCTCTACTACTTGAAAGAAAAAGAATTACCAGGCAAAAACAAAGTTTTGTTCCAGGCTATTTGTCTACTGCACAAGAATAATAAATCTGGATGATAGAATGATACAACTAGCAAAAATAAATTTCTTCAGTCTTTCCATAAATAGTTGTGTGTTGTGTCCAATACCCGCCTCAATATAGCTCTTGTTATCTTTCTTTCCCTGACGTCACAGAACATTCAGATTTCTCTGACCAGACGGCAGTCACGTGGTCCTGCAAGTACTGGAGATTCGCAGCATGTACACAAAGGTTAGTTCTCACTGCAGAAGGTCATGTCTTAACACATGCAGAAGAACCTCTGCAAAAGTGTAGTTGGATCATGGTTTACGATTCACAACCATAGCCTCCATTTTAGTCTATTTTGTTATACTGAGCCTTTACCATGCCATTATTTTGCAATCTACATTTTTTAGTGAACAGGTAATGTGTTTTCACATTTATTTTAATAAATGATAATGCACACTTCTATCGAATGCCCATGCCTGAGTAGAAGAATGTGCATCCTACTAAATCTGAAGTAGAGGCTAAATAGTGAGTCTTCCCTTTCACTAGATACCACCGTTCATAAGCAAACAGCCCTGAGTCACTGGCATCAGAAAAAAAAGAAGCATCTTTAGCAAAGGATGGCAAAAGCCACTCACAAAGGAAGCCTGGCACTAAAATAAACGTCACCTGGATTATTCCTAAATCATTTCTTACGAATGGATAGCATTTTTTTAAAGCTCTCTCAGGAAGTTGTGCAGACAACCCATCATTTTTGCAACCATCCTGTAGACTAACCTAATCATTTAGCAATCTCAGAAGAGACACCATTATCCTTTGTCACTTTGAGAGACCATTCATCATCCCAGGTCTCCCTTTCTTACCTCTACCTGTTCGGTTTCAACAGAGTAAAAGCTACTTTTTCTTTCTATGCTGACTTTCTATCCTTTTCAAAAATTCATTTTACCACCTGCTCACAACTTTCAGCGCTTTCGCTCTCTACTCAACTCATTACCCTGACCTACTGAATACCCTTAACCTAGCAGGAGATTTGGTTGCTGTCCTGTCCAACAGAGATGACAATGGCAGCAAAGTGACAGGTGCATCTTGAACTTCAATTAGGTGATGTCACTTTTATTCCAAGATCGCCCTTCCCTAAAGATTTCACTCACTGCTCAAGATTCCAGGAAAGCTTGTTTGGTCAGTTGCTAGCTCGTTTAATTGTTTCTATCCTGTTGTTATAAATTTTAGAATGAAAATCATCACCCTCGGTCTATGTCTCAACCAAAAGAGACTAATTTAGTAAGTAAGTGGCATTTATTCCAGTAATTTTTGCTGTCTAAAGTTCTTTACATTGCAGTGCTGTGGGCTTCATACCAATCAGGAACTTTTCTACATTTCAGAAGAAGTAGGTAAAAGCAAGGCTGTATTACATTTTACCACTCAGTGCTCAGTATTGAGACCACTCCTGGAAAACCAAATGTGTCATCTAATCATTAGGGAGGCAGATGATGTCAGATCTAATCTCTTAGTATCTTGGAAAAACCTGACTGGGCCTGACCTTCACTTGCTCTTGTAGGCAAGATTAATCAGTCTGTAAATATTTATAGAGCATCAACAATGTATGAGGCACTAGGGAAGTGCTGGCAGTAGAAAACAATTTTAAGTTAGAATTTATGATGGTAAGAAACTTAAAACAGGATATTAGACACACTTACTGGTTTGCATACTTTGATTAGCAATTGCATACTTCTAGTTAAGACTATCTTCTTCAACACAAGTTTATGGGGACTACAATATATAAGACAGACTTGGGCTGAGCTATGTTCCCATGGCTCCAGAGGGTACTTGGAAAAATACAACTTAGAGTTCAGTGCGAGTGTGTTTGTGTTTGTGTGTGTGTGTGTGTGTGAACATGCATGGATTTGTTTGTGCATGCATAGTCCATAAGACAAGCAAATATTGGATGTAACCAAACAGCAATTTCTAATAGCTATGAAAAGTCAGAGAATTAAGGAAATCAGTACTGGATATGGCTCTTAAACCTCTGAGCTAATCAATTTAGGCTGGACAAAAGTAGTTCAGATAGGAGGAATAGACTAGGTAACTTGGTCTCTATTGATTAATTACCCTTTTCCCCAAATTAAATATGAAATGAAGTCTGTTTCCAAAATAAAAACAAAAGTTAGATACCCTTGCTGAAGTTTTTACCAAATGTCGGGCTAACTATTCCCAGTTTCTTCCTTTGAACAAAACCTGTCTTGAGGCCTCTAGATCCAGAGAGAGCTGATGGGGCATTTGTGTTTGAGGCTGGAGAAAGATCTAGCAAGCCAGGATGAGCAGTCTCGGAGTTCACTGCAGACTGATCACTTTCATTTTAGGTGCCTGAAAATTACAGCTACACTCCAAAGGTGTTTTCCACATGAGATTACTATTCAGGAATGGCCTTGAACTGGTAGGCAATTTCCCAGAAAGTACTCTACACTGAAGTTAGGTTTAGCTGCTAAAATGTGAATCTATGGTGGCTTCAATTATTCTCACAGCCCTTAGGCCGTCGCCCTTCTTCCTGACCATGATGCACACTCAGCCATGGGTAGGCAGAAACTGCCAATGGGTATGATTCTTGAGACAAGAAAACAAGCTCATGAAGTCATAAAAATTAATGTTCCAAGTGATAAATTCTGTTGCTTTGTGTCAGTATGTGTGAAATGGCTTAATTGTTATAAAATGCACATGTATTTAATGATAAATTCACATGAGCTTTACTGGTGGACAAAGTTGTATGAGCATGGTACTCTGCCTTCAAATTCATGACTCCAAAGTGGAAGAATGAAGTGTGAGTGTCCAGTACTGAGCGGGAACTGTGAAGACAGCTCGCTTCATAGGCTTTTTATGGTTCAAATGACGATAATGTCATGTACATTTCTGAAAGGATTGCCACAGAATCAAGACCTTTTACTCCAATATAACCACGAAGATGTATTGGATTAGGAAAGAGTTGCACAAAAGGCTGAAAGAGCTACTTATGTCCAAGTAAATTTTTATTCCTTAACTGAAATTTTATGTCAAAATAAACCTTAGATCTGCATCTAAGACAAAGAGAGCTGCTACCTAGCACTACCCAGACCAAGTAGAGAGGTTAGAAGCAGGTACTCTATTTTCTCCTCTTTTTTTCCCATTCAAATATTTGTCTAACAGGTTCATTGGTAAAGACAGAGGAAAATATAAGGAAGGAAGGAAATGGTGTGTAATAAATTATAACTTCATCATCTCAGCATACTTCCCATGGAGCAAGTCAATTCCCTAGTATCTGAGACATGAATGCCTCATGAAAAATCTCACCAAGGTAAAACTCATGGCCTATTGCCTCACAAACTCACATAATAAATTGTGTTGTTAACATGAATACTGACACTCAAATACACACGCACAAACAGAACTCTAATATCTCTACATAACACATACAGACAGGATTTCATATTATTATACAATCCCTCTCCAATTTTAAATTATTATGCTGTAATAGTGAATACTTTTTAAGCGCAAATAGAGTAAAATCTGAATGTACAAGGCTTGGGATTTATTAAGAGCCTAGCAGTTTATTGTTGTCTTCTATACTCCCTTAATTCCCTAGAGGGATAAACTTTAACTCAGAACCTCAGTTCTCAATGAGATAGAAACAAAATGTGGTCCAACTCATATATCTGCTAGAGGTGATGAGGCAAAAAATATTGTATCCATCAGATATTTAAGCCGTAAAACATAATACAGAGTAACTACTCTAAGGGTTTTTCGATTTCCAAAAGGAGCCACCGTTGGTGGTCTATAAGGAAGATCACTGAAGAACTTCAGATATCATTTAGTCCACAGACACAAAAAAAACAAAGAAAAGAAGGAAAAAGAAAAATATGTTCTTAATTTCAATCCTCATAACTACAAAGAAATATCCTGCTGAGTTGCTCCCAAAAAAAGAACAGATAAAATAGTCTTCTTTCCTTTCTGTTTTTCCTCTCATTGATAGATTTCATTACTTTCATTTAAGATGTAGAAAATTAATTTCTTGCTACAGTGACACATTTAAATGAAAGAATAATGAGACCATAGCTAAATGTGATCAAAATATTCAAGACCATCAAGACAATATATAGGAATATAATCAAGAATGTGCTTCAGGAATGTGAATGATTTCCAAGCTATAAAGAAGACACAAACTCCAAGGAAGGCCTCTACTCCCAGTGTTTCTAGGTAACTATATTTGCATTTCCATTTCCAAAGTATAATGTAAAATAGAACATAAAATAAAGAAACATGGAACAATGACCTGTGAATGCTGCACCTTTCTTGTCTAACTTCAAAACTTATGTGTATTTTTTTAACAAAGTGCACAATTAAGTGAATGTACTAAGATTATTATTTCTGGGCAAAGAACACAGAGGTAAGAGTGGAAGAAAGGAAGAAAGAATGTTAGACAAAGACAGGGGAGTGAGAAAAGAAAGAATGTACAGCACCAGAGCTCACATAGTATTAAACAGTCAAGGAGATGCAAAGACTAAACAACCCTGCCACGCAAAATGTGGTCCTGGACCAGCGGTGAGATGCTGTCCAGTGACTTTAGAAACAGAATTGTCATCTCACCCAATACAGCAAATCAGAACTGAGATTTTAGGAGGACCTGCAGGTGACTCACTTGCTCTCAATTAGAGCTGTCTTTTTCAGCACCTTAGGATTTAGAGAGCTCGGTCTTCCAGCCACCCAGTGTCTGGATGAGACATCCCTTCCCTACACGCAATTCGTATCCATCTACACTGGCCCACTCTTCAAATCTATGCCAAAACATACAGGACTGTTCTAAAGTGGAGTTGGAGCGTGGCTGGAGGAACACATTATCAGTCCTTTAGCCCTCATCATACATGACTACGTATGTGTTAAATGGGAAGCGGGTCTTCTCCATACTTCTGACTATGGCAAGGAAAAACTTGGCAGAGAACATGGAATTAAAATGCTGAATGTGTCCAAAATCATGACTTGAAATATAGTGAAAAAACCCCAAAAGTCTGGGGCAGGTCTGTTACCATCTTTAAACAATTCTCACCCAAATGCTGACTAGTTGGGAAATTACCTAAGACCATAAAAAAACAAAAAACAAACAAAACTGAGACAAAACAAGGGCAGATGATAATTTTTGCCTCCCAAGGGCAAAATAAAGACTGCGGTACTACCGTCCAAATATCAAACATCCAACTATTACTCCCTGACCGATTACAGCTCTGTCTTCCTTCTAGTTTCTCTTCCTACAAACGAGACCTACTGAGACACTGCAGCATAGACTCGACCCCGCCTTCAGGAAGCGATCTGTCTGGAGCACACTCCTTTCCTCAGACCCTTCCCCAAGCACCCAACCAAACCTCTGATTCAATAGTCACTGCCTTCCAGCACCCTTCTATTAGGTCCTTATAGGTCCCTTTGCCGTGTGTCCTTCCTCGCTGCATTGTGTATAGTGAGACTAATGGTAGATGTGCTCCTGGTGGTCTTTGGGTGAGCAGCATTGACGATTTCAATGTGATGCTGAACATCTTCTCAGACCCGATGCTGTAGTCTCCACTCATATCCATCTCATTGGATGATCTATTGCTCTAAACATGGTCTGTATTTCCACAGCTCTGTAGATATTAAGCTATTGCAGTATTTCAGCTTGCTTACAGCTCCCAAGCATTAGCATCCCATTTACCTTTAAAAGTTCAGGTAAAATTCTGTAAGCAAGTTTCTCTGATTTCTCTTTTTAAAAATTGTTATTTTTATTAGTACATGCTTGTAGTACATAATGATTACATTTTTCATGGGGAGTTCTCTAATCAAAGTCTGTACTTTCTCCTTAGCATTTTGTTGCTACTTTGTTTTGGACATTTGCCCTGTTTTATCTTGCACTGAGTTATGTATGTACTTCTTTTATTCTTCATTAGATCTGGAAACGCCTTGCAAATTCCAATCGTGCACCATCCATCTCTCTTTTCCCTTGTGGCTACTCAGCTCTCTGCCTTGTGTATGATCAAATTTTATTAATATTTGCTGAATTGGGTTTTAATTGAACTTTCTAATTGCTGAGTTAAAGTTGAAAATTCTGAGACATAAATGTAAATTAATTTATTAATCTCAGCTCAACTTTTTAAATTTATATGTGTTAATCTGTATCATAGTAACTAATTTAAGCTTTATTGAATTTAAAATGTCAGTTTGTTGACTATTGACTGACAATTCACTTTTACTTGAAATCATTGAGTTGTCAGTGATTTTTCTTTATTATTTTCAATTCAATAAGTATTAAATTTGATTATTTTATGGACATAGACTGACATTGAGAATTTTCTTTTAAGTCAATGCTAATCTTTTTTCCTGTCTTAATCACATCACAATTTTGATATGAAAATGGGAAATATAAACATAATTCATGGGACCCAGTATTGCATAAAATAAAGAGAATAGTGATGGAAATCAGAAGCATTTAAAGTTAAATTAGGAAAGAAAGAAAAAAACCTACTAAAAATAGACATAGAGCTATTTATCAAAGATCAATTTGGGAAACAATAAATTTCATTTTTCGTAAAATATATTTATTAGGTATCTAATATGGTTTAGAATAGTTCTAGTTAAATTTCCTGTGTTTTAAATATAGCATTTGTCATGACTTCATGATCACAGTTGTATGTACTGCAAATTATATTTGTGCTTCCTGTTGTATTGTTTGGTGAGACTGAGTATCACCTTGTCCTAGAATACCAGACCACCCTGCTCGATGTGCATGAGACTCTGTCATCTACTACCTGTCCAATTATGGCAATTTATTTAATGTCTTTATGCCTCAGTTTCTTTCTCTGAGTAGTAGTGGTGATAACAATACCTACGAATTTTATTTGCTCTGTGGATTAATTTAAACCACAGGAAATGGAACATAAGCCTTAACCTTTATTTCTTTCATTGCTCTGCCCTAACTGATCCCTGGCTTTATTCCTTCAGATATGACAATGTTTCCCATGTTTAAAATCATTCAGAAGACCTATCCTGCTGGAAGGGTCAAGTTCACTGGTGTGAGAATCCAGCCCCGTCCACTGTCAGCTGCCGACACTCAGGAGCTGTGAACCAACCATCCTGGACCACTGGATAGCTGTCCCCACAGACATGGTATCTTCACAGTTGGAACTCCTCTGTCCTGGGACGTGAATTCCCCATTTTATTCATCTTGGTACACTTCCGCTGCTTTCCCTTTCCCTCGTTGTTTAAATTTCAGCTCTTCTTGCCTAGCTTCTTTGGTTCTACTAGATATAGTCATTTGCTCATTTTCTCTCTTTGCCCACCTTCTTCATTCTTGCAAGTTGTCTCTTTACTGCTAACATTCCTGGGTCACTCATGCATTGTTTTTATTTCTTAACTGCTCCTTGCTCTGCCTGATGATACAATAATAATCAAGAAGTAATAGTGATCTATTTTTCTGCACCAAAATGCATCCAATCCTGATGGTGACCCCCGAGCACTTCCACAATACCAATGTGTGTTTCTGTCACCTTCCCCTTGGGCACACTCATTGGTAGTCATGCTGGTTTCTGTTGCATCATCAAACTCATTTTAGGCTAGTAATTAATCACTTCATATTATCCAACAAAGATTCAGTTAATCTCTATGAGGTTCTACATACGTGTTAGTGGGACATAGAAATATTTCAAATGTAAAATATTTGAGACAGTATAGAATGTTTACATACTTAGTATGAAGCATGAGTGTTACAAATTTCATTTTACAGTAGAAGAGTGCAATGTACAGGGCCAAGAAGAACTTAGAATACTTTGTTTAAGGAAATACAGAATACAAAGCAGAAATAAACTATAATAAAAAAAAGCAGCTGCTACATCATAGTTTAACGGTTTTGATTTAGAGGTTTCAATATTGCTTTGGGAATGAGTGGTAGAAATGGAAAAGCCATTACTGTTAACATTTTAATCTGGTATTTGCTAGACTTTTAATACCATGATTTAAAATATAATTATTCTTTCTTCTCCAAAAAATGATATTTTAAATAATATTATTTCTTTAATGTTTAATATTTAAAAATCACAAAATTGTAAGAGAATTTATGAAACATGACCCTTTCGAATTACAATTCTACTAATAAATAATTGAGAGTAAAAGTTTGATAACTGGTTTAAAAGCATATAAATGGTAATTGGTAAGTGGGAAAGAAATATTCATTTACTTAATTTCATTAAAATATTAAATTACAGAGCTTCTGTACTTAGCCAAACTGTGCTATCACAATGGCTTTTTAGTTTTAGCAATCTTACTTTTGGATGGGTATTTAGTTGTTTTCATGACTTGTTTGACAAAAAACCTATTATTGCTGCTCATATATGTGTGTCCCCCAGTTGGATATAAAACATGAACATGTTCCTCAGAATAGTGCTTTGCAGGAACTTTCTGAATAGCTTTCTAATCTCAGCTTTGACTCTGGCAGCCAAGTCTGTCAACCACAACCTGCTCTATGAGGGATGGGGACACCAGTCCTGTCTTGTAGCACTGCCTGCCTCCTGCTTTCAGAGAGAAAGCAAGAAGAAAGGAAGGAAGGAAGGAAGGAAGGAAGGAAGGAAGGAAGGAAGGAAGGAAGAAAGAAAGAAAGAAAAAAAGGGACAGAGACAGAGAGAAGAAGAGAGTCCAGGCCTAGACTCATCCTCATGATCAGAGCACACAACATGAACAAAGAAATATGAGGATGTAAGTCATCATCCTGAGAATATCTCTGACCATAAAAAGGTAATGGCCACTGTTTCTTGTGTTGAAGTCCCAGAAGCGTGATAATACAATTAATTACCCAATAGATTCATCTTTTCTGCTGCAAATCTCTGCTAGCCATCGAAGAATACTATTTCCCTTTCCTACTTTTATGCTTTTCTTTCTTTTCAGTGGCAAACTTCAAATGAAAATGTTTCTCTTTTGTCAGGATACAAATATTTGTGCATTTTTCCCTGATGGAGAGATTGTCAACAGTTATAACTAGTATTTTGCTTTCCATTTTCTAACACATCCTCATTCTGGCTTTTGTGCGCATTATCTCATTCAAAATATCCCCTTCTACTGAGTGAAGCTGTGACAAACCCCACACAGACTTTCCCAAGTCACATATCCCACAACAAATTTCATGCTTCTATCTACCCAAAGAATCACATTGTGAAATAACTTTACCATCTTCTCATTTGCCACATAAATTATAAACAATTTTAATTTTTGTTCAGTCTTGAATCCAACTTCAAAAATTTAATGACTAATGGATTAAGACAACTGATTAGAAGAGCCAAAAGCTCTGCCTTTAAGATTTAATAATTTGGCAAATTTCTTTCTAATGTTAGGATCTAATGTTAGAATGAACATGAAATCTTAACAAGGATTTTGTGTTGGATTTTTAAATAACATAGCAGAGCAAACAAAAGTCTAAGGGTAAGAGAGAAGTCAAGTTTCTCTAAGGGAAAACAAAATGTTCAAAATATACAGCCATCAATTTTAAGGGACTGATTTTGCCCAGGAAGTGAGATATGAACAACACGCCTTCATTTTTTACAGCCCAATCCTAATACTTCTGAAGAATACCACTGAAAAGTGTCATCCCAGAGGGGATAAAAGCAGTAAGTTTATATTTTTTAAATCAGTCAGAACTGTATACAACACACTCACTACAAATATAACTCATCCTTCCTCTTCCACTTATTTGTTTTCTGAGCACTGAAATACATTCTCAATAGAATTAAAGGAAACAAAGGTATTATGGGTAGAATTGTATCCTCCCTCCATAAACAAGGTAAGTTGAAATCCTAAATCCCATGACCTCATAATGTAAACTTACTAGGAAACAGGCTCCTTACAGAGTTGATTGAGTTGAAATGAGATGATTAGTATGGAATCTAATATAATGAGTCTGATGGCTTTATAAAAATGGGAAATTTGAATTCAGAGAGACATGCACACAGAGTGCTATGCAAAAATGAAAGTAATGATGAGGCCAATGATTTACAGGATAAAGACTGCCAAGGAAGAGGCCAGGAAGGATTCTTCCCTATGGGCTTTGGAGCAATTTTAAAGACACCTTGACTTTGGGCTTGTCACCATCTGGAATGGATAAAATGAGATACTGTTGCTTAACAACTGAGTTTTTAGTGCTTTGTTAGGGCAGACCTAGAAGAAGATCTACAAGGATCATGAGACAGTTACCATTTTGTCAAGTTGCAGCAGGATTACTAGTCAGACAAGAAAAATAACTTCAAGGAATGCCTAAGAAATTACATTAGTGATGTGATAGTTTAGTTGGTCCATTTAAACTAACTAGTTGTTCCATAGTTTCCTAGCTGAGATCTATGAATAAGAACACTAAGCATTGATAACAATGCTATAATCTTCAGCTCTTTAGAAAATAGCACCAAGACTCCATGACTGGGGCATGCGCTACGTTCTCCTACAGCAGAGAATATAAATATGTGGCCTTGGGCTTCCTACATCTGAGTCACTTGGAGAGAACTTGGTTCACCCCAGGCCTGCTGAATCAGACAGAATATCTAAGGGCAGGACATTCTACTGAATCAGAATGGTAAAAGTCATTTTTAAGTGCTCTCAGATAATCCTTCAAACACTGTTTGAGAAACACTGTTCTATATTTACTTGACTATTTTCATGATGTAATATTAAAATTGTTAAGCTAAATATGTGCCAATATCCATTTGTGCAGTACAGGCAAAACATGGTTATTTCAAGGTCATGCAGTGAGCACATTTACACTGCGTGGGAGGAACATCTTATTGCTTCTCATGAATAGCATGTGAAACTGCAGGATGAACAATGGGAACACTAGATGTCATAAGTTTGCAAATCTTTCAATGATCTCTTTTCATAGCCTCTTTGAAATCAAGTTGGTTTCTTTAAAGACCCAATGCATCAAATTTTAATCCACCTGTTCTTTATCACTTCTGTGACACTGATCTGTCTTCAGAGAAGAACTATGCCTTTGCTCTTGATGTCTTTGTCTCTGTTTTGAGTCCTTCATAAAACCTATCACTTGCCTTAGACACATTAAAAGCTCAATAATTCCTGCTGCCTAATTAGAAGGAAAATCAAATCCATGAGTACTCTTGGGATAAAATGGGGTGATGGCTTGGGAACAACAGTGAAAGAAGGTAACATTTTCTTTTCTGAATTGGAAGCTCACTTACAACTGTGATGAACATGAGTCACCAAGTCAATGACCGTATTGTGCATTTGCAGCTCTCTGCTAATGCTTTAAAGTAAGATTTAAAACCATTGTCTGTATTTTATCAGCCAAAATTAATGACTTGGAGGAGATACTATAATTGATTACATTCTACAACTGATCTCTGTTAGTCAAACAAGTGAAAGTGCAACAATAATTAGGAAACACTGTCTCAGAAATGAAGATAAATTAATGTAAATAAATAAAGGTGAAATTGTGATGTAATGGCTCTGTCTAATTTATTATGCATGTCATCATAAGCCTGACAAGAAGCCTGGAAAATATTTATTCAATTTTTTGTTACAACTTACCCAAGAATAATAAAATATTTTAACTATTGAGTTTATAAAATCCTTTTTTCTCATAATAGCTATTAAGACACATTTTTAAAGATCAAAAAAGGAAGATCAAAAGGGAAATCCTCATAGCTTAAGAGTTCTAATATTTTATATTTGAAAATACTCCATTGACCAAAAAGCCAGGGCACACAGGTACCATACGAAAATTTCTCCCACAGGTCCTTCATTTTCCTCTCATTTTTTCTGTAATCATTCATTCCATCAAAAGGGTGTTTTGATCTGGGCATTGTTTGAATTAAACAGAGCTGGGAGTTTAGAAGGTGTGAGGGTGCTTCCTCAAAGATAGTCTTCTGAATCCAGGTTTCTTTCCACCCACAATTTCACTTTAGGATCCCCTTGGACTAGACAGAGAGAAAGATGTGCCCGGAACACACACAGAGTTAGCACAGAACTCTACAATGAAAGGTGAGAGAATGCCATCAGAAGGGAGGGTAGAAAAACACCTAACCAGTGGCTTCATGCCTTAGGATTTGTGGATCCTCTTTGCATAGAGATGAACTGCTTAGATCTCTGTGACTACCAATAACCATCTCATAGCCGGCACTTATAAAATGTTGGTATGTTAATAAACAACTAAATATTATCCAGTCCTGTGATTCCAGATTGAAGGATAGGAAATGGGATAGCCTAGTGTTTCTGGATAGCCTCATTTGAATAATCATTGGTAAATTCCAAACATTCCTGCCTGTAAAGGTACCTAGCACCTCTTAAAGACTCTGTTTCAATTCAGTGACAGAATAAAGGTCAAAGGGGTTGTTTGTAGAATCAGTGCAATGGGAGCATGTTTCCCATTTCTAAAGTCTTATATCATTCCACACACTATGTTCATTTTCTATTCCAGTTGGCACACTTGTATCTATTTTAAATTTTAGCTTATGGTAGCTTTTATAGGCTGTCTGGAGTAGCAAAGCAACATGAAATAGGAACACTGAAAAAGGAATCCTTATTTGATAAAAAATTAGCTGTGATAACTGGAGGTGGAACAAAGGGTTGGAAGGTCAGTCCACTGTTCTAGTACACAAAACTCTGTAACCTTACAAAGAGCAATTGAGACAACTGAAAATGTTCTTTTTTATTGATGCATGCAACAGATATTCATTGTTTATGGGTCAGAACAGCTTGGATGCCTTCTCTTCTTGCTTTATTGGCACTTGTTCCATAATAATCTCTTAACCTCTGGTAATCATCTTTTATTCTATTTAAAATAAATAACAATATGACAGTGATTCTCTCTTTTGGTTGCCAAGTCTGAGGGACCCCATTTAAATCTCACATTTTAAGATAAAGGAACTGAGGCTGACAGAGCCTATATATTTGTGAACATGAAGACAATATGTGAGAGATTTAAATCTTGAAGTCTTAAAGTATAATCCTATATTTACCTATAATACAACCAGAAAATATTTCTTCAATTCAATCTGTTCCCAGTATATGATAAGAGTAATTACCCATTTGTTGTTTGTGTGTTTGTTCTTGGTATGAAGGATGAAGACCAGGGCACTGCATATGCTAAACACAAGGTTTACCCCATGAGCTTTCCCCCAACTCCACTGTTCTTTGAGAAAAACATTTTTGAGATTCTATTATAATTTTCTCTATCTAGAGGATCCTGTGAATGAGATTTCAGATTAACCTAAGAATCCTAGTATCCTAGATGAGAAAATAACACAACATTAATTTTATACTGTTCTCCAGTCATATCTCCAATTTCCTAATAGTGCATACAGAAATGCCCTATGCAAAATTAAGTTTTAATTCAGTTCAGTGTTTTTAAAGTCACATAGCACTATTGATCTCAGAGAAAAAAAATGTTTTTTCAGGGGCAAAAAAGTACATCAGCAAATGTACTTGAATTTACTGTCTTTATTTCTGTGGGTTTAGAGTTCCTGAGCATTGAACCAGCTGGTTTGGTACATAATGGGAACTGTAAAATATACAAGAATGTTTAAAAAAAGTTACCCCCTTCCTACAGGGATCATAGTTATGGAAATCTTCTAATACATTTAAATAAAACATGTCCGTTCTTTCATAGGAAAACTTTAATGCCATGAACAAAGATAAATATTTTGTGAAATAATGCAAGTTGGCTTCAGGGTATTCTCCTGTGCCACAGTAATTATTTTACTTTCCCTTGTATGTTTTGTAGAAATTCCTTATTTGGTGGTGGTGGTTGTTCAAAGCACTTGCTAGTTATGGTTTTACATACTTCCTTAGATATTCCTTTAAAGGCCTGAATTTTTAATCTTACTTCTTAGAAAATTTTTTCATATAATATCTGCTATGATTTAGACCAAAAATGCCCTCCAAAATCCTCATGTGTTTAGATGTGTTAATTTGATCATAGGTATGCTATACTCATCAGTGGATTGATGCAGGTGAGACTTGGTTGGAAGAAGTGGAGTTGTGACCTGGAAGAGTGTACTGTTGTCCCCAGCTCCTTCTGCTCTATTTCCTAGCTTTCATAGGTTGAACATCTTCCCTTCACGATGCTCATTCACCACGCTGTTTTTACCTTGGAGAGAACCAACCATGAACTGAACGTTCTGAAACCATGGGCCAAAATAAAGCTCTCCTCCCTTAAATTGTTAGTGTTGGGTGTTTTGTTGTAGCAAAGGGAAAAGCAGTAATATAGCAAATTGGAATCAGAAGTGGAGTCACTGCTGTGACTATACCTATGCTTGTGGTGCACAAGAGTTTGGAATTAGCTTGCAGAAAGAGTTTGGAAAGGTCTGGAAATGTCTGCTAGAGAAGACTTACAACAGTGTAGAATAGGTGAGAGATTCTGGTGGGAGCCCAGAAGAATACTGATAGGAATGTGGGCAGTAAAGGCCAGTCTCGTGAGTTTTGAGATGGAAATGAGGACTCTATTGGAAACTGGACTAGAAGACACATGAGCTTTGTTATGGCAAAGAACTTGTCTACATTGTATTCTATCTTCTAAGATTTTGTGTGAATTTAAAGATGGCAGTCTAATTGATCTGGAAGATGAAATTTCAAGGCAGCCCATTTCTCAGGCTGTGGCATAGTTACTGCTGGCTGCTGTTAGCCAGATTTATAGTGAAAATTAAGAACAGAAGCAGAGGTAAAAGATGAAAATTTTGCAGTTTGACCAGAAAGGCAGGGCCTGTAAAGTTGAGGCCAAAAGAAGTGTTGCTGAAAAGACTGAAGCCAATAAAAGGAAGCCAGTACTTTGTGCCATGACAATAGGAAAAGTGTCTTGAGGGCATGTCAGGTATTATCTAGACTCCACCCATCATAGACTCAAGGTATAAAAGTACAAAGTTGTTTTGAATGACTGCTTAAAGTAAACAGCCCTAAGGTGTGCTACTTATCCAGTGCCACCTAGGGAAGTTTTCCTCCAAGTTTAGCCATCCAGGCACCCAGAGGCTGCTCTTAGCCATGGTCCACTGGAACAGCCAGTGCCCTAACTGGCAGCATACCTTGGCATCAACTGCACAGTGCTGGCTTTTCAGGTATGCAGAATGCAAGTCATGGGGTCATACAGGCTTTTAGCCAGATTTCAAAGGAAGGCCTAGGAGGCCAGGAAAAAATGTGACAGAGCAACCATCCATGCCAGGTACCCCTGGAAGTGTAATGCATGAAGCTCAAATGACTTGAGTCATTTGTAGAAAAATGGATACACCTTGAGACCATAACGTAAAGCGAAATAAATCAGACACACAGACTTTACTATCCCATGGTTTCTCTTTGTGAAAAACCCAAAATATAAATAAAGAGCCCAATAAAAGATGGACAATAGGAAGTAAAGATCTAAACAGATAAACGTTTCTTAAATGAGAAGAGGATCAAGAGATGAAAGGAGGCAAGGTCCGGTGGGGATGGGGACAGATAATTAAGATGTGCTGTTTGTGTGCACCAACTCCCAGAAGGAATGCAACCCTTATGTCCTGCAGACAGACAGTAATACAAAAATAAAAAACAACCAAAACCAAAATGTTCCCTGCTATCATCTTAGAGCCACTGAATCTGAATGGGCTTTATACTTATGTGAGCAATAAATTCCTGTGAATGGATAATTAAGTTTCTTCAATACCAGCTAACCGGAAACTTTAATAATATAAAACAAGCCAGTTCTCAGGATGAAAAGATTAGAAAAGAGCACTTCCAAAAGGAGAGAAAATGTTAGTGAAAAAAAATTTGCATTTGAGAGAAAAATCAATCAAGCTAGTTTTGTAATAATAACTTCATGTTTCTAAGGCTTGGTGATTAATAATCCTTTATACAACTTGCAAAAAATGAAGATTTGAACAGGTTAACAAAAATTAGGATGATTTTGATGCTTTAAAATTATTCTGTTTAGTGCAAGCTTCCAGCTGTAATAGATTTCCTCTCTTAATAGAATTGTTTTTTTAAAGCAAAATTTCCCTGCTGTCCTTGTCTTGCTAATAACATTTTCCACTTACCTATAATCTGTGTAGAGTGGGGATATCTGATAAGGCATTTTCTTGACATTTGTATCCTTCCATAATCACACTAATTGTCTTTGCCTCATCTGCAAAGTAGAGCTGTTTCCTCATTGCAGTTTCTGATTTTAATCATGAGTCCATGAATCTAGAAGGGCTGCTAAACAGCATCCAAATGACACTGTTATCAAACACATTTTTGCCAATGCTCTTAAAAGGGCAAAGCAAATGATAAAAAATAAGGTCATTTGCATATTTTTTAAAAAGGGCTGGCATTTAAATGAAATACCAAATGAGTTTTCTAAGCATTAGAAATAGGTAAAGTAGGGCCAGGGATTTAGCTCAGTGGTTTCGCCGCCTGCTGCGCAAGCGCAAGGACCTGAGTTTGATCCCCAGTACCAAAAAAAAAAAAAAAGAAAGAAATAGGCCAAGTATATTACTGTGCTGATAACATCATCTGAATTTGTTAGGCATTCAGTGAAAATAATAATAATTTTAGTACATGCCAGATACACTTTCAGAGTACCTCTGTTAAAGTGTATAAAGTACCTCTTGTTAGGCCACCCCAGGCAGGGTACAGGGTATTAGAGGTGTGGTTGTCCCTCTCCTAGAGGAGCCCTCCCTTGGGGAGAGTAGGCCATTCCCCCAGCTCCATAAAGGCCGCTCTCATTCTCATTCGCTCTATCCACTGGCCCACAAAGAGGTGGAGACTTTCCTGGTGCCTAGGCTAACCTGTGATGGAGTTACAAGAAGCAGAAGCAGAGCTGAGAGTCCAAGGGAAAGTTGGAGCACCAAGATAGTAGTGAAGGGCATGTCTCCAGACATGAAAACTTGCAGCCTGAAACCTTCTTTGCTTAGGCAGGGAAGGAAGACACCACTTGTCCAACTCAGAAAGCAGATGGGGTGTTTAGGGAATGACCCTGCACAGCCATGCTTCCTGGCTCAAATGACACCTGTGATCATGGCCAGGTGCATGGCCTTCAACCAGACACTCCACTGTTCAGAGGTTCAGTTTTCCTCCAACTTAAAAAATGGGGAAACAAAAAGGACTTGTGTCTTGGGGTAATTATGAGAATGAATACATTCATGTTTGTAAAATGCTTAGAACAACATAATTATACATATGCTTAGTAAATATATAAAAAGAACAGGATTGATACTTACTATAGCCATCTACCTACATTTTATCCCTTTAATTACTCCCACAAAGGGGAGAGAGACAATTGTTTTACTTTATTAATCTCATTTAATTTCCCATAACAAAATTCCAATTAGGTACTATGATCCCTATTTTACACAAGAGCAAACTGAGGGACAGCAGGTGTAAGTGACTTCCCCAAGGGCCCTATGATTTGCATCCAAGTCCCCAAAGCCTCAGACTTGATGTGTTGTTTATCCATTTGTTGTTTTTCTATATCCAAGCTTTATCTAGAAGACAGAATAGGAAGTAAATAACTGAATCTGAAATAAAAAGAACAGTTTTTAAAATGAAGCAAATAAAGGTAAATACTGAATAGGTTAAGACAAAGAGGTAGCTTCTCTCATTTCTGTTGTCACGCTTGATCAGTACACCCATGGAGTAGCAAAGAAAATTTTACCCAACTTTACCCAGCACTTGTTAGGATAGAAAGACGGTGACAAGAGGAAAACTAAGGAAAGAATGCAGAAACCCACACCGAAGATGATATGGAGCTCATTTCCTACAAGAACAAGGCAAAGTCGGACCAAAAAAGTGGACATTTCCACATTCCTACCTCACTTGTTAGTCAACATTCACAGTGGGCTGTGGAGGAAATAATTGCTACTATCAGTGTTAAGGTAACATGTACAATGTGAAAAGACTTCTTACCATGAAGAAATACCAACACTCATAGTGCTACTGCTGCTATTTATGAAGAAGGGAGGGACTAATTATTGGAGGGTAAAACCATCTCATTACTTCTGTCATTCTGTATTGGAAGACACACACTGAGGTTTCATAAATAGACAAATGTGAAATGAAGTCTAATGGGTAAAAACTGCCCAAAGACAGAGTAGCCTTTTTAAATTATAATAATTACTTAAAAAGTATAGATAGAGTGAAAGCTAGTTTATTCTGACTTACATAGATCTAGGGGTTAATTTTATAACATTCATTAGAATAACAATGATATAAAGCAGAGCCAGAAAACAATCTAAGATTTTCAATTATGGAAGTGTTTTAAAAAGTCTCCACATATATGAGAATGTAAAAGAAGTCTAATGTAAATAGGAAAATGATCAATTTAAACTAGACCATCATAATTATTTTGATAAACTTTCTAATGGAAAGTAGTTGATGAGGAAATAGTGTCTCTGTGTATTCATATTTGATTTGTCAAAAAATATCAGGACCTTTGAAGAAATGGTCACCTTCTCAAAAAATTATTCTAATGTACCCAACATCTCCCAATATACTTGCTGCAATAAATCAAGGCATCTGCTATAGACAACCCCTTGTCTTAGTTACTTTTCCTGTTGCTGAGACAACCCAAAAATTAAAAGAGGAAAGGTTTATTTCAGATCACTGTTTGAAGAGATCTCAGTCCACAGTTGGCTGGCTCAAGGCAGGATGACAAGGCAGAGGAGCAGCATAGAAAAGAAACAGTCCATGGCAAGCAGACTGGAGATACCAAAGCAAGCAGCAGCAGCAGCAGCAGCCTGCCTTCTTTCTGTACCTTTATGTTACATCCAGGCTAAAAGGCTATTGATTGGTGCCACCTACACCCAGGATAGGCCTTCCATTCTCCACACCTTCAATCTCTGTATCATATCCTTAATCCACATCCAAACACCCTTAATCCAGCCACCTGTCAAAGGCCCCCTACATTAGGCTTTGAGGGGACATCTAGAGAAAGCCATAACATGCACCAAGTGCCAGCAAATGGCCAGGGAAGGTGAACACATTAATGCCTAAAACCCCAGGGTCTCCTCTAAATTGTACAGAACAGAGCAGAACTCAAAAGGAATGGGCAAAAGACAAGAATGGTTGTAGAACACTCAAAAATCAGGAGCCTTCTTGTACACACAAAAAAAGGCTCACTGAGAGAGAAATTAGGGAAACAAATCCCTTCACAATAGCATCCAAAGAAATGAAATATCTAGGAATCAGTCTAACGAAGGTAGCAAAAGACTTCTACACTGAAAACTACAGCCCTCTGAAAAAAGAGATCAAAGAGGATATAAGAAAATGGAAAGACATCCCTTGTTCCTGGGAAGGAAAAACCAATATAGTGAAAATGGCTATACTTCCAGAACTGCTATATAGATTCAATGCAATCCCAATTGAAATCCCAACAGTATATTTCATAGAACTAGAGAAAACAATCCAAAAATTCATTTCAAACCAGAAGAGACCTAGAATAGCAAAAACAATTCTACGTAACAGAGACATGACAGAGGGTATCACAATCCCCAACTTGAAACTATACTACAAAGCTACTGTGATAAAAAAAAACAGCATGGTACTGGCAAATAAACAGACCTGAGGATCAGTGGAATAGATTAGAAGATGCAGAAACAACTCCAGACATACTCAGCCACCTCATCTTTGACAATGGAGCTAACCACCCTCACTGGAGGAAAGATAGACTCTTTAATAAATGGTGTTGGAAAAACTGGATTTCAACCTGCCAAAGATTAAAAGTAGACCCCTATTTTTCACCATGCACTAAACTAAGATCAAAGTGGATTAAACATCTAAATATTAAAACAGAAACACTAAACTTGCTGGAAGGTAAGTTAGGTAGAACTTTTGAAGACATTGGCATAGGAAAAGACTTGATGAACAAAACCTCAGTAGCATGGGAACTACCACAAAGAACAACCGGGATCTCATCTTATTAAAAAGCTTCTGCACTGCAAAAGAAACCACCAACAGAGCTAAGAGACAACCTATAATGTGGGAAAAAAACTTTATCAGCTGTTCCTCAGACAAAGCACTACTATCTAGAATATATAAAGAACTTAAAAAATCAGGTCCCCCAAATATAAAGACCCAATTCAAAAATGGGCATCTGAAATGAACAGACATTTCTCAGACAAAGAGTAAGAGCAGCAAATAAACATATGAAAAAATGTTCAACATCACTGGTCATTTCAGAGATGCAGATGAAGACAACACTGAGATTCCACCTCACCCCAGAAAGAATGGCTGCTATCAAGAAATAGCTGGTGGGGTTGTGGGGAGAAAGGAACCCTTCTCCCTTGTTGGTGGGAGTGAAGACTGGTGCAACCACTGTGGAAATCAGTATGGAGATTCTTAAAAAAACTAGAATTAAAAAAAAACAACAAAAAAACTAGAATTAGAGGTCCCATTTGACCTAGCTATTCCTCTGCTGGGTATCTTCCCAAAAGAATGAAAAGAATCATACCACAGAGATAGATGCACACCCATGTTTACAGCGGCACAGTTTGTAATAGCTACTGCTTGAAAATAGCCCAAGTGCCCATCAACTGGAGACTGGATAAAGAAGATGTGGTATTTTTATAAAATGGAGTACTATTCAGCCATAAAGAATGAGAAACTAGAGACATTTATAGCTAAGTGGATGCATGTTGAGGCCATACTCTTAAGTGAAATAAATAAATGAAGTGAAATAAACACGTATAAAAACCAAAGAGCTTCTCTGGTGTGAGAAACTAAAAGTGTAAATAAGGATCAAAATGTATAACTGATAATGTGAAATAGGAAGAAGAGGTCTAAATGGGTAGGGGTAGTGGGAGGGGAATGAGAAAGGAAAGAAGAGAAAGGAAAAATATGAGAAAAGAAAAAAATGCAAACAAAGTCTTTGTAAATAGGGAGGGTGGAGGGATTGAAGGGAGGGCAGAGAAATGGGGAAAAATAAGAACCAAGATGCATCATGTAAACGTACAAGATCCCAATGATGAATATAACTGTACTGTATACCTAAAATGTGCCAATAAACTTAATGAAACAAAACAAAACAAAAAAGAATGGTAGTAGAATAAATCTGTTCAAGACACATGGTTGTATTCTCCCAAAATTTATACATTGAAATCTAATCACTAAGTGATACTAGGAGGTAGGGCAATTGGAGGTGAACAGGTCATGAGGACAAAATTGCTCTTGAACAGAATTAGTGTCCATACAGAAGGGACACTACAAGGAGAGCTGTCTCTTACTACTTCTACCATGTGAGTGGCTAGCAAGGAAGTGTCATCTATGGAAGAGGAAATGGCCCCTCACTAGATACAGAATCTGCCTGTAGTTGATCTTGGTCTCCCTAACTTTCTGAATGATGGCAATAAATTTGTGTTGCTTATGCGCTTTCCAGGGTGAGGCATTATGTTGTAGCAGCCCAACTGGAGTAAGATAGCGTGATACAAAGTGGGAAAATCCAAGTGGGATTTAACCAGCCTCCCACTAAGCCAAGCAAGCACCATAAGAATTGTAGGTTTAAGATAAAAGAAAAAAATCATACAAAGGAATATTTCCATAATGAAAAGGACTGACTCAATATTATATTAAGGTATGACAGGGAATATACACTACTGATTCTCAAGCTTAGTTCTAATTAGGATCTTCTGGGACCCACTGAAGTTTAGGATGTTTCTTCAAAAAACAAAGAAACATAGTGTATTGCTTAGAAGCCAAGAAGGAAAAATCAGCCCCTGTCTTACCCACAGGAGCAAGAGAGATGTAGTGAAAGACAGTAAACCAAGCTAGCAAGCCAAACTTTGAAGGAGCCCACCTTGCTTTCCATAGACCTAGCTCTGTGGCCATTTTTGCTTTCTATATGGAAATCTCAGGGAAAAAAAAAAAGAGAAAATAATGATTTGGAAATGGATTGTATGACTTCAGGTATGAAAGAGCCTGTGCATGCCACGTGTAGTCACTGGGCAAAAGATCATGGACTCACTGAATTCCTTGAATTTTAGTTACTAAGAGGGCGACAAGGGATCAAAGTGGAGGGGCGATGGGGTGTGGGAGGACTTAGAAAGAGTTAAGATGGCTTATCCACATGTACAAACTCTGGATGATGAATGTAATCATTACATATTGCAAATACATACTTACAAAAATTGAAAAGATGTTCATGAACTTTGGCATTCAAAAAGAACCCCTTTGACAAGTGTTATTAATAATAATTATGGTGGAACAACAGATAAAAAGAGACAAGACAAACTTTTCTAGTGCCAATGCATTGACATAATTTTGCTCCATCCATATTACTGAATTCATCAGCTAGCTATTTCTAATTAACACATGGCTTTAAAACTATATCCTTACATTTTAAATAGCAGATTTAGATCCAAAAGTATTCGATTGTTTTCAAAATTAAATTCATTCTCTAAATATTAAGGCTTGGCTCTATGAAATGTTTTTTAAAAATGTGTCACAGAGTAAGACAGAAGTACAAAGGATAATTTCTGGCAAGGCTGTGAATACTGCAATCCACTAGAATGAGGGCATGCACAACCTGCCTCCCTTTAAAATGATGAATTAAAAGGTAACATCTTTTATATGCATGTCTCACTTGTAGAATAATCTTTAAAAAATGGATCACAACAATACATAATCTAAAGGTGTAAATTTGCATTTTAAACACATTTGGGTGCTATTCATGGTGGATCTGAAAAAAAATTCTAAGGAATTGTGTTGTAAAGACACAAAGCCCCTCCCTTCATTTCTCTTGCATTACCTTATAATTATTATTGCCCTCTCTATCTTGGAGAACAGAAGGACAAACTGGACAGAATAAAAGCTTACTACTCTGACCCAACTATTCCATCTTGCAGAAGTAAGCAAAAGACTCAAAAACATCTGAGTTATTTTATGCAAGTGAAGCTTCCAGCAAGCAGATAGAACAACTGGAAAGAATGTTTTTCTACACAAAACTATAGTACAGTCGTCTCTCAGTATCCCTGAGAGACTGGTCCCAGGACTCCCCATAAGTACTAAAATCTGCAAATACTCAAGTCCCTCATATAAAATGGCATGTACTGCATATAATTTACACACACCTGCTTATACATTTTCAATCATCTGCATATTACTTGTAATGCCTAATAGTATGTAAATGGTTATTATGCTATATGTATAAGGAATAATGACAAGAGAAAATCTAAACATGTTCAATACAGATGCATTTTCACACATATTTTCCATCAGGGGTTGGTTGAATCCACAGACTCAGACCCCACAGATAGAGGAAATCAACTGTACCTTTGAAACATGATTGGCTTTCTCAGATACAGTAATGCTTCTCTATGCATGAACTTTCCACTTACGAATTCTCATGGCTACAGTTAATCCAGATGTTTCCCCAAAGCATTATCAATTGATTACCACCAACAGTTGGTAAGAGTAGTTATTTGCATATGGTCTCTTTTGAGTAATAAGTAAATGAACTGATTTTCAGAACTTGTTAGGATGTAAATGAATTTTTGTGTAGCTACTTATTATCCAGAATAATTTGTCTACTATATCCCCCCAAGACAATACCAGTACACAGTATTCCTGAACTGGAATTAACCTACACCACAAGTTTATATATATATATATATGATTATATCAGAATTGTAAAGGGTTTTCCTAAATAGTAAACTTTCTTTGAGACAAATTCTAATCTTTTACTATTAAATACTATTTCTAATCATGAGTAATTTTAATTCAAGGGTTTGATTAGTTCTCATACATGAATTATAAGCAAATTATAAATATATAAAATATGGTAGTTGTTAGGAATAAAATAATATAGTAAGTAATGAATCCAATATCAAAAAAGGGGGAAAAAAGCATTTTAATGTCTTTTTTAATGTTTGGTTCTTAGTCCCAAACTGCCCACTAGGGTAGAAACAGCAGGTCTAGATAATTGTAATTTGTGTGGGCAATTCGTGTATTTTCTTGGTCTTAATTACCCTATTGACCATTCCCTCTATATTTTCCTCAGGTAGTCTTGAGATTGTATTGATAGAACATATAAGTCAAAAGACTCAAACTCAGAGCCATGCTTAGCCATTTCTGGGAAGACAACAACTACGAGAAAAGTAAAAGGAAGACTTTAGCTAAGATATGGAAGGGATGGGCCAGTGAAGTGTCCCACACTGCAGGAGCACCGGCCCACTACTGGACTCTCTGGGAGGAGAGCTGCAAGGCAGGGCCACCAAGGTGGCTGTGTTTTCTGACCACCTGCCTTGCTGCTTTGTCACAGTTGCCTATTTGGATTTTGAAGTCGAAGAGGTCTGAACACAAAACCCAGATTTACTATTTATTATTTCTGTGAATGTGGATACGTTACTTAACTTCTCTTTTGGCCAGCTTATCCACCCATATAACAGAGATATCACTCTCCTTGTGGCATTTCTGTGGGAGCTAACAAGATAAATATATATAAAGTGACGAGTATGTAATGTGACACCCAAGAATGCAGCTGGCTTCCATACTGATTTCATAAAATTCTGCTAAATAAGTCTCAAGATTGGCATGGTGATACTTTTCAATTTTAAATCTTTTCCCTAAGTATTTTATGACTAAACTATGAAAAAAAATCGCATATATAATCCACTTTACTAAATTTCATAATTATAAGTTTTCTAAGAGCTGAGTATCAATGAATTCTATCATCTATTGTCAACACGAAGATTAAAAATATAGATGAACCAAAGTGAAAAGAAAAACTTTCAAAAATTTATATTGTCATATTTTTAGTCTGTTCAATAAAATGGAAAATCCCATTGAATTACTCTTCTCTGAAAGTCATTTAAATATAAATGAATAAAATATATTATACTAAAATTCTACAAATATACTTTTAAAGAATAGTTGAAGAAAGTATTTATTCAATTCCATATTATTGTGATATTACTTGGCCATTAATATTATCTTTTAAGCTCTATTAAATATGGTACTCAGTGGACAGAGCTCCACTTTTAGAGGTTGCATCTGTATTCCCCAAATATCTCTGTTTAAATTGAAAAATAAATCATGACAACTAAATTTCATCAAAGATGCAAACTCATAAATTTTTAAGGAAAGTAGTATTTTAGGGGGAATGGGCACAAGTTGTAAAAATATTATGATTATACCCATGTCAGCAGCATCATAGAATCTAAATAATATATGGCAAGAAAATCACAGAAATACTCTTAAAATTTAAACTTTTATAAGACTCATTTAGGCCATGGCTTAATTCTGTGATATTATAGGATTAAGAGGAAAAAAAATCTAAAAGTTGAAAAAAATAGCTGCATCAATAAGCTATATTAGTAGCCACAAGTATTCTGAGGACTGGTCATAAATTCAAGACTCAGCACAACAACAAAAATTTACTTCAGGAATTTTCTTGGGAAAACAGTTTTTCTAGACCTATGTAGGTTGATACTAGGTTACTTTTGTCACTTTCGGAAAGGGTAGATGCTTATGATACAGAAGGAGTTCTCAATGTACTAGTTAAATTAAATAATCTGACTGAATCCCATAAGTGCCTGTGATTTCTGTTTAGAAAAAGAATTATATATATACTCATAAACACACCTTATTATTTTCATAGGACTCATTACAGTATGAGGTTAAATAACTTAAAAGATAAAAAATTAACCCACACATTAAAATGTTCTATGGACAATGTGTTAAGATGACTGCATTCCTAAAATGCAGAAAAATCTCATTATTTCAGTGTCTTGCTGTGTTTCTCTGAATCATCAGCATTAATCATAGATGACATATTCCTAATGCATTAGTGCTGTCCTTCATGGTGTGAGAACATCTACCAGGGAAATAGCTTTTCCTTGTTGAAAAAACAAAAGTCCATGGTTCAGATGAAGAAACCTGAAAATATATGGTTTTCATCTCTGGCTCTTTTTGCAGCTCTGAATAGCATCCTGTAAAATGCTATGCAAAGATTTCTAAACCATCATTACTGTTCTGTTGACGATAAAAATTACTCAGAATTTAAGCTGAATAGCACAAAGACTTTGATGAGATTTTAAAATTTCAAAGTACAATAAAATGACATGCAAGTTGCTGTTTTCTCCAGTTTGTCAAAATAGCTCAATAAGCACTGCCGTTTTCTCTCTTCCTACGAAGTCTGCAAGTGTTCAGAAGAGGTCCCACTGTTCCCCGTGCTCAGGCTTCAGCTCCATGGCTCTTAATGACTGACCAAGTTCCAACACTAAGAAATTAATTTCCCTGTAGAAAAAAAAACCCAATTTGATACGTAAAACTTATTTTTTGTTTTAATGCCAAGTTGACTTATCATGTATATATCTCTTATAAAGATAACTAGCCCCTATTATGTGGGTAAAGTACAACCATTTGGACATTGTTCATATTTTCTAGCTTTCTATGAGGATTTTCTCTCAACGAAAGTAGTGCATAAGATTTTTTAAAAAAATTTATTTTGTGCATAAGATTTTTGACATGTGTTTCTTTTGCTTCCTTCTCTGAAAAAAATAAAGATGCTTTCTGGTTTTGTCTGGTCCATTCTATTTGTTGACAACACCAGCTGAAGAACTATGATGTAGTAATAGTACGTTCTAATTTCCTGAATTTATAGCAATCTGACACTGGAATCGGTAATATCTTTCCATGAAGATCCTCAGATGACATATCCACAGTTGCAGGCTGTGGAATAATAGTGCTTAGTTAAATATTTTCAGAAACCAAAAAGAAAAATAGTTTTCTGGGTCAAGAAAGGGAAACAATCTAATGAACTGAAATAAACATTTTATTATTTTTTTATTACTGAGTTTCTAAGAACTTTAAAGATGATTTTGAGGAAAAACTTTATAAGGACAGATCTGACTCACAGCCTAATAAGCAAGTAGCATCACGAGATGCTTTCAGAAAACATGCTAAATTTCACAAACTCTTCAGTGAATGTCACAATAGACACTCCAAAACCTTACCTAAAATGAGAGTCTTGATATTGTCCCTCCAAAAATCCAACCACTTCTGAACCTTCCTCATTTCACTAGAGGCTAACATCATTTTTTCATATTCTCAGGTTAGCAATTTTAGATACGCACTGACTTGTCTCTGTCTCCCCCCTACAACACACACACACACACACACACTCCAGTCTGCCATAAAACTGTGTTAGCTTTACTTTGCTAATATATGAAGAATTTACTTCTCACTGCTCTGCTGTTGCCAGGTTAATCTAACACATCATTGCTTCTGGTTTAGGTTTTAGAAGAGCCTTAACTTTTGTCTATAGTTCCACTTATTCCCTGAAGTCTAATCTTTAAAGTGTCTCCTTTCTTTTAAGATATAATTCTAATTATATGACCCATCTACTAAAAATACGTTAATAGTTCACATCCCACTTCTGATACCGACCTGTGCTCTCATCATGCCTCCTTCTGTCCCTTGCTGTCATCAGCCTGCCACCCCCAGGACACGGCTTTCTGACCTTGCGTGCACATACCAAGTTGCACCGGGCTCTAGCATCTTATTATTCCCAAGATATCTATGTCTCTTGTTTCCAACCTTTTTTTTAAGTTTATGCACAAATGTGACTTGTTCAGAGTGGTTATTCATAACCATCCTGTACTTAAAAGTTTTTCCTTTCATATTCATGGATTTAATCATTCGTAGCAAGTTTTAGTATTTAACTTCACAAATTTATTTTTATTAGCTTTCTTTTTCCTCTAATAGAACATTAGCTCTATGGGAGCATGATTAGTTACTCTCAGGATCTACAGTAGTAGGTAGCAAGTATCTCAAAATGCTTCTTCGCATTTGGATGTTCAATAAAGATTTGCTGAATTAAGCAATGTGAATACAATATTTAACTTATTTTATAAGAAATCTTTATATCTGTTCTCACTCATATTTTAAAGGAGAATTTACAGTATATAGTATCTGAACTATTGGTCAAATGGTCATATCCCTCCAAGAGAGGATGAGATCTCAAAGACAGGGTTATATTTCATCACATTCATTGATCTACTACCAGTGTCTGCAACTAACTTTGGCACAGTTGTTAAAAGTTGAGTAGTTCTGATTTATCTTTATTCCTACCATAATAAAACCATAGATAAAACATAGAAAAATAATATCTATAGCATAATAGGCCATAGGCAAATCACTTAGTGACTTATATCTTGATGGAAAATACAATTCTGATTTATGGAGGTAGAAAGCTCTGAACTATTAGCAAAGACAGATAAACTAGGGTCTTCATATTCGTAGCCAAGATGGGAACAAGTGGTGGTCAAATGAGCAGAAGTTTGCCTCGGTGTTTAGTGAACAAAATAATTCAGAGGAAAATGCAACTGCAGGGTCGGTGACCACAGCCAGGAAGATTTACAAAGACATCAACAAAATGAGCACAAGAAATGGGTGGTCACCAAAATCGCTCAGAAAGAAGAATGAAAAATGGGAGCCAGCACAATACCACGGACCATGCTAAATGAGGCAGTGTTTTCCCATGAATCCTACACAGTACAAGTGAACGCTTTCTACCCCTAAAGGGACACCTTGTACCCAATACTTCAGTCCTTGCTACAAAACATCGATGCTTTAAAGGATTTAGATGTATTATATTGGTCTGACTCCCAAGTGTCTGGCAGATCCTGAATTTTCACTGATTGCTTGAGAAATAGCTGCTAGATATTTGTTCTCTAATCTTCTTGAGTCCTTCCCTCTAGAACTACAGTGATTTGAAAGAAAAAATCTTTTAATAATCCCTTATTTCACTTATGATGCACTTTTTCCAAAATGGCTGTATATGATTAAGACTTTCAACAGGTTTTAAAATAAATACCTTTCTGTCACTTTGTTGGGGGTATATTATTATTTGTAAAATTCTAGAAGATTATAATGAATTGTTTATTCTCTATAAATAATGATGTACTTGGTCTCCTCTAGTATAACATGTTTTCTTCTGGCTCATAAAAACTGAACAACTTTTAGTCAATTTCACAAGGATTGTTTCCTAAATCTATTAGACCGGGATAATATATGGATTTATGAATTTCTACAACTATGTTTTAGTATATAAGCCTTCATAGACTGTAATATAGGACAACATTTACAATATTGTTTATATAAATATATGATTGTTAGTTTGAAGCTTATATCAACTGAGTTAATAGATTCAGTAATGTTTTGATGTATAGATAAGTTTCAATCTTAAGCTCCTTGTTAAACAGGTGGAGAAACCTTACCAGTTCACCATTGTAACACACGAGGAGCTTCCACCAGATTCTCTCCTATGGCCCCTCCTGCCAGCTAATTAAATGCCGTACTGCACCCACCACTGTCTCATTTTGGACATCATTCTGAAGTTGTTCCACTGAGAACTTGTAACTATTCATTCTTGCCAAGTTCTCCCTATTACACAGCCCTCAAACAAACTGGATTTATTATAAGACTAGTAAATTACCCCTAGGAGAGCTCTGTCTCACAGTTTCTTCCAAATATTTTTGTCAATTTTCTATGTGAAAGTAACTTTTCAAAATCTTGTGAGCTGTAAGCCTTATAAGATATTATAGATCCAAGCTGAGAACACAAGCAAGAAACACTCAAATGAAATTTATGTCCACATCTCACAAAAGGTGGCCTCGATCAGAGTTAAACTGGCGTATATGGGGCCTGGATATTGTCACTTTCTCCCCAAAATGTGGCAAATATAGTTCATCAACTACAAACATCTTTGGATCTCACAATCCTTCTTCATACAGAACCACTCCTACCTGATGAGATGGTTCCCATAAAAGGTGACTTCTGCTTGCTATCATGGAATTACAACCTCCATTCAGAGCTTAATGTCACACGCCTGCCTGGTTAAGAAAGGATTTTAAACAATTTTAAATCATTTAGGATGAACAGTTAAAACTGTTCTTTGTTCTAATTAAATGCTCAGTTACAGTTGTGTCTAATGCTGTACTAACAATTCTTGTTGATTGAATACCTTAAAGTTACCTGGCTTTGAGTGGTAATTGAACTTGAACATCTTTTTCACTGTACTGGTGTGGACCTATGGGGTGGGTTGTACATAGTAATCAGGGAATTCTGATGGAGACAATTTTAATTGTAGGAGTGGAACTCGGGCAACCTCCTAAGTCAACTACAAATAACATAATAACCAGAGAAAAGGTTAAAATCAATTGCAGGAGCCTAGTGATTTTAATTATATCACTTTGGAGTCTCAGTTTTTTTATGTGTAGCTTTAAGATAATAAAGCACTCTTCACAAAATTATAATATTGAATATACATGAATTAAATAAAATCAGCTGAAAGTCTCACACAATTGAGTCTGAATAAGAAACAGTACTAGTACACTCCTATTCACATTAATGTACTTCTTAATGCTGCAATACCAAAAAATTGTTTTGTATATTTCACAGAAGATACTTTCTCAGGATTACTTATAGCAACTAGTTGTGATCAGAAAATACAGTGAATATTTGATTTGTAATTATTACAGTCAGATACATTGTCATTAATCCAGCTCAAAACACACCCTCTCACTTTGAACACACTTATCTCATTGTTCTTGCCGCTTTTAGAAGGAGATGTTCTGTGAAGGTCTTTAGTTGTGTAGTTGTGGCTGCCTCGGTGTCCTGAAGCAACTCCAAACATTTACCTTTTAAGGTCATTTTAACTTTGGAAAGATCCAGAAGTTACATGGTGCTAGAACCAGTGAAGCAGGTGGACAAGGGCAAATCATAATGGTTTTATGAGCCTTGTTTTTGGTTCAATGGTACTTGAAAGCAGCATTCACCGTAATTTTTAAATCACATTTCGTAAAGACACTCATGAAAGAGGACTTCCAGAACTGGTTCAGAAAGTGGCAGGAATGATGGGATGGGAATGTCTGAAGAAAGGGGCAGTCTTCTGAGAAAGTTTAATGGCAATGTGTCTTTTTCTATAACAAAATTTTAAAAGATTTAAACATTTGCCTTCTATTGTTATCCCAATTTGTATATCCAATATATACTTTAAAAATAACTTTATTGAGATATAATTTAAATACTATAAAATTCACTCACGTTAAGAGTACTATTCAATGATTTTTTTCTTACTATTTCCACAGAATTAATTATGTAACCATTACCAACCTAATACTCTAACTCCCTTTCATACAGAAACAAGCTGACAAAATCATAATTTAAAACTTTCATAATTTAAATGTCAACGACATTTCAAAATAGGTTTTACTTCAGTTGGATTCTTTCTAAATTATAATAACCCCTAAAATGTGTAATCCTGGATTGTTGCTTAGGTTCAAAATAGAAAAGCTGTGGGCTTCCAGTTTCCACACTGACATGTAAAGAGCTGAGAAGCTGTTACTCCCATCTCCACAACAAAGGCAAAGAAGTTGAACAAACTGAAAATCAACAACTCCTCTTAGTTTCTTCAGGGATTTGTGATTGTAGGGTCAATGGCTTCTTCAAAAACTGGAAAGACAGATGAGTACAGGAAATATGAACACAGGGCCAGACTTCCACAGGTAGGAACATTTACGCTGCAATTGAGGCATAAATGAAGGCTCACTGTGGAAGTGTAAAAGTCAGAAACTACAAGGAAGGGCCCACTGTGGGAAGGAGGCCCAGACTGCCTTGAATTTTATTTCCAGGGAGGGGGCCTTCATCAGATTGTCAGACATCTTGTGTTCAGACAGGGAAAGGAGGAAGGCAACCATTCTGAAATAGGTTCTATTCCTGACCTCAAGACAAACTGTTTTCTTGCAGCTTAATTTGTGTTTTGCCAGACAGTAACTCATGTAGAGGAAGGGAAATGCAAGATGCAGCCACCCTGTACCTTCTCAGACAGCAAAGAGTATGTGTGCAGGCCACAAGCCAGGAGCGCGGCCTGCCAATCACAGCCCTTAGCATCAGACTACAGCATGCTCCCTCAGCCCCAGCAGACACCATTTCTTACCATATGGATAACATAACTCCAATACCATAAGTCCAACAAACGCAGCCTAGCTCCTAGGCAGATACATATAAAATTTCACTTTTAAGGTCTACTTCAATTCCTTTTACCAAACAAATCATATCTGCTTTCAACAAAAAAAATTACAAGTTCTGCTAAAAAAATGAACAAACAAAACACACACACACACACACACACACACACACACCAATTTGAAATATCAAAACAAGCATCAGAGCCCAGCTCAGATATGACAGAGAATTTAGAATTATCAAACTATGAATTTAAAATACTTGTGATTAATATGCTAAGGGAGCTAACAGAAAAGTAGACAAGGTGCAAGAACAAATGGAAAATGCAAGCAGAAAGATAAAATTTTAACAAAGAAACTAAAGAAAATGCTAGCAACACTATACCAGATCTTTGCAGTTTCTGAGTTAGTGAGACGGAGGACAGCAGCGTAAGGAGGATGGGAAGCAGAGGCTGGAAGCACTCCACACATTAGTGCTATGGTGCTATTTGAAAGTGGACTTTCATTAAATGCACACGTACATTACAATCCTTAAGCAACCACTAAAGTCTTTCAGAAAAAAATGTTTAATTGATAATAACAAATGGGCGAAAAAAATGGCGTCTTATAGAATTCTCATTAAAACCAGAAAAGACAGACAAATGATGGAAGAGAAAAAAAGGCAAAGCAAAGTTCTCAAACATATTGGGAAAAGCTGGGAAAATATGATGCCTGATGCCTGATAACATTAAAGAATTCTTTTATCTGTTACACATGATAATGGTATAACAGTTACACAAGAAAAAATCTTATTCTAAGAGGATACATGGTGAACTATGGAGAAATGAAATACGATGTCTGAAACTTACTTTCAAGTGATTCAGTGTGTGTGTGTGTGTGACTGTGTGTGTGTGAGAATGTGTGTGTGTATGTGTGTTTATTCACAAAGGAAATAAGAATGAAATTCTAACAATTGATAACTATAAGTTCTTAGTATATGGTTCCTTCAATTTCCCTATATGCTCAAAAATGATAAAATAAAATCTTGAAAAATGAATGGATGGATTAAATAATCGCCAAAGATACCTCTTTACTTGTTCGAGAGAAGATTTATGGCAAAGATCTTGATTAAAAATTAGCATTCTAACTTTTGAGGTGTTCTTCAAAGAATCATTAAGCAGAGGACTTATTCCAGTGATCTGATGATATTTGCTCTTTAAATGTACAAATAACAAGATCTTTTTGTGTGAAACTGCTGCTTACTTTTATTCCAGTTTCCTGAATGCCTAAATACGTTGGCTTTGGCCTCAAGAGGCCAACAAAACATCAGCTCCTAGTCACAAGCCCATAAATCACAATTGTGCAATTTCTATTTTACTTCCTAAATAATATAATTGTCCAATGACAGGTCATTTGAGATTTACCAGAACTGCAGGAAATAAAATTAGTAGGATGTGAAATTAAAAATGAGCTAATAAACACATTTTGCTAAATTTACAATCATATCTCAGGCTATTTCTTATTGTAAAACTACGCCCCGAGTTAATTTTCTAGTTACTTGCAATCTGGATGCATGCTATAGTGTATTCTCAACAAGATTAAAAGAAATGTGGCGGTACTATCATGTACAGTGTTATGCAATTAGGCAGGACACATAAAGGTATGCCTAACCCAACCACAAAGCTGTCGCCGGCACCTTTCTGTCTGCTTTAAATGCTTTGCACATGTATCACAATCACAAAATAAAAGAAATTATAGCAATTTGAATAGAACATCTGCTTGTTAAAGTGAGGATCATAAATGTCTGTCATCCACTGCCATGTGGATGAAGGGCAGTAATTTTCTAAAACATCATTGAAAGCCTCATTTAGTTTTCTGCTTTTATAAGACTGATAAATGTAGAATTTCTTTCCAGCAGCATGGCCCTAAACTAAAAAGTATTGTGTTTTATGGAAAGAACATAAATTCTCAGTTATTACAAATTCAGAAATAGGAACATAGTGCAAATTGAAAAAAAAATAATTGTTTTCCAGCTTTGGTGGAACAGGGTGTGACAGAAAGCCAAATACTCTGTGTAAGTACGGAAAAGCTAAGTTACGTTTTTCTAGCATACACTGTGGCAACTTCCAGGAAGCAAATGAATCCAATTTAGTGAGAATTTAGGTGCATGACATTCTTTTGAGAATTGGAGTGACACAGAAATGACTCAAGCTGATTCCTTCCCCAAACACATCAGAATCTAATGAAGAGTAACAGGTGAGTTAACAGCTCACTGTGACACAAGACCAAGTACTAACTAGGAGGGAGGTGCTGCATTCACAGAACAGAGGAGAGTGACCTTCTGCAGCCAAAAATGACATGAATGAACCCTGCTTCTGCTTTGAGCCCAGAGCTATCAGAACCCGCTAGGTTCTGGAATTCTCCAGTTGGCTGGTTACACATGCATCTCTCAGCCATATGCATCTAAATCCTTTCTTATTTACTAAATTGAAATGAAATTGCAAATCCTAGAACTCATGGAGACAGTGGGTATGACCATCACCAGGCATGGTCGTGGTGGTTAACGAATAGAGACATTGTTTAGGGTTGGTATGAAGGATACAGTCAAGAAACAAGGAGGAGAATAAACAGCAAAAGAGATGCGATGGACAGATGGATAAAGATAGTGAGAATTAATTGTTGCTTATCTATATATAAAAGCAAACTCAGGACAATTAAATAGTTTGGCAATATTTCAAAGGATCCATGGACAAAATATTATTTTTATCTCAAGAATGCAGCATAATTGTTAAGAAAAATATCCATTCAAAATTTCAATATATTACTTTTTATGATCAGAAATAAGGAGAATCATCCTAAGTACAATGCTTGGTTTCAGAGGAGGAATAAAATCCAAGAAAGAAATTTTTGAGTGATGGATAATCATCAAAGAAACCTTATGACAGAATGACAGGCAAACATTGGGTTCAAAGAGACATTTGGGCCACACATTGATTCCTGTACGTGGTCAGAGAAATCGATGCCAGAGCTTCATGACAGAGAAAACTGTTGCGGGTCACAGAGGCCTGGGGGAGCCCCTTTCCAAGCCCACTCTGGAGGACTGCACTGACTTGCCATTGTCTACCACTAATCATGACTACCTTCCAAGCTCTGCACCATGTGAGACTACGAGTCCTTTTCATTTCTCTATTTGAGCTTCCGCTTACACCTGTTGTATCTTAATCGGGAACTGAAGTGGTTATTAATTACAGGAGATAGAGCATGTTTTTTCCTATTAATACTGAGACCCTTTTTAAAAAAGAAATAAAAATGTAAAGCAACATAGTGAAATATTACAGACTAATTGTTTACTTGTAATCACACTGTACTTTGATACATGTAGAAGAGGCAGGTCATGAAGATATTTATGCCATGATTACTCTTTGGCTGTTATTATAAACCTCTAAGTTTCCAATAGAAAGTAGCATTAAAGTCAGCTTTTATATTACACCATGGCAACAATCATGCTTGTACTTTTCATGTGGCGGGCAGTTTTAAGTACTTTATATACATTGGCTTATTTGCTTCTTCAGTAGATCTGTGAGTTAGGTGCTATTATTATCTTTGTAGAAATGAAGGGAAGAAATTTTTCAAAACTTCCCAGTTTTATGCAAGCCAGGGGACTTCACATTCCAGTCAAGCTTCAAAGCCTTGCTCTTAACAATTCCCCTAATTGGCTCTAAGCATGGAAACTGCAAGCTCATTGTTCACATACAAGTAAATCAGAACTATAAATTCATGGCTATGCCTGAATTCGAGTCACAAAAAACCTACCCTAAATATCAAGCTAGTAAACTTTCATTATCATTTAGCTGCCGTGGTTTCTTCTACCTTCTGTTTTCCTAGCCATAGCCTATCAAATAGGCCTGTGGTGTTAGACACAAGAGAAGAATCAGTCTTTCTATAAAGATCATGTCTTTTATTCAATAAGTACTTACTAAGTGTTCTAATATGCAAGGCACTATACCTGGCTTGGGGCAGTGATAGAATCCGTCCTCAAAGAGCCCACAACATATTATCACAACATCTCCCCAGGACTTTCACATCTGGGATCCAGAAGATGCACTATTTGTACTTAAGTTCAGAAAGGACTGCGTGACCCACTGCTGCTCTGAGCTGCCACATGTGCCACAGAGGCTGAGGAGGCCCAAGGGCCTACTCTCCATGGCCACTTCTAAGAATGATGCTGTATCCCCCTCTCAGCAGGGTAACTGTGGAGTTGAGGACAGGGATTCCTAGGTAAACTATTTACACCACATTGCATGGTAATACATATCAGGGACAGAACCCTGCACTGTGGAAACCATGGGAGATTGTAGAACCCCTTAAAAGCATGGCCTAATTCAGTCTAGGAGTGGTCAAGAGTGATTTCCAAGGAAATAACGTCCAAGTTAAAAACCAATGGGTGCATTTGCCAAGTCAATGAGGAAGAAAGGGAAGAACACTAAAAACTGAAGAAAAAAGACAGTATTAAGACTCATTTTGAGAAGGTCCATAGTGGTTGTGCTTCCAACTCACATAGGCATCTGGGAGGCCAGTGGAGGCCGGGAGCCCTGTGCCTCTCACCTCCTGTGTTCCTCCTGGCTGGAGGCCAAGGTGCTCCAGTTCACCCTCAATGCTTAGGAATCTCCGAACTAAATGGTTAGGAATGGTTTATTGCCAACAGAGAAGGTACAGAACATAAAATATGTTGGATCCCAGCTACGTGTACTTCCACAGAGAGGTAAAAAGGCAAAATGAAACATGCGTGCTGAAACAATGAGATTCGGACATGTTGATTTCAACATCAGTGAACAATGGTTTCTGGTTTTTGTAACCTCAAGGCCCCAGTATCCAGCTTTCAAAGCAAAGTAAAAAATGAGTTCACTGTACACTATCCAGGGCCATCTAAGGGACTCCAGCTACATGAGATTGGATTCGTGACTGCAGCCATGGAGAAGGCAAGCTAGTTCTTTGATTTTGGAGACATTCTGCCTCTGCCCTAATTGGCAGGGATCATAGTCCTTGCTGGGAAAGTCACCTGGATTTCATGAGAGAAGGTTTAAAACTAGTTCCAAGACATGGTGGAGAGACAGTCTACCTTGATGGGTGATACCACACTGACTTTCTTACAATCCCAGATGAAGATGATAGGATGGAAGATCGGAAATTAGCCGTGAAAGCTCTGAATCCTGTCCAACCCAAAGGGTGACCAAAGCATTTGACCTTATATTAGACAGGCAGTTTAAAATCTCAGGACTAGATTCTAAGATTAACCATCCTATTACTTGTCACAGTTGTATGTTATTCTCTAGTACTGGTTGCATCTTCTTGTCCTCTTTGCTGGAGAGTCCTTACCAAGGGCTGAGGATCAATACCACTACTAACATATCTCCCTTAGCAAATATCTTTAGGAAAAAGTTCCCACTCTAACCTATAAACTACTGATGAATTCTATTGCTATGAAACATCAAATCAAATTTTCCATTTGATGAAGATCAAATTGATAATCACATAAATGAATACATCAGATGAGACATCATCTCCTGGAATAAACAACCAAGCTAAAAATGACAAACTTGGAGGTGGCTACCTGGAAAAGTTTAATATAAACGCTTGCTTTAATGTGTTATATGAACCGTCACCCATGAAAGTAGTAGGAGTCATAGACATGAAGAATGAAACTGTAATGATCAACTGAAAGAGGAAGAATTGAAACTAATGAATCACCTGACCACTGATGTTATGTGTGACAAATTAAACTAAACTTTTATCAGCTGTAAGTTGTACCCAATTGAAAGTTCTATGCTCATAAATGCATTGCTCTACTTAGATCTTGTCCAGGAGCCTATGAACTACACCATGAGAGGAATGTTCCCTGTGGAAAATTAAGGGAGTGATGTGATTCCAAGCACCTATCTTAATACTTACAATTTCAATGAATAAAAATAGAGCAGATTCACTTGGAGGAGCTGAAATAAATTTGATGACACTGATTGACATAGATGTGGGACTTAGTGCATTTAAAGGAGGGCGATGGAGAATAAGGATTAAGAAGACAGGAACCGTGTGTCTAATTCTGTGAAAATACAGAGCTAAACGGAGAATATTCCCATTTTGTGATGATAGGATGCAGGTGAGCTTATTCACATCAAAGATGTCATAATCAAGCACCACCTATTTGGGGTTGCAAAAGGTTAGCATTTTTTCTCCCTCCCTTCCTTCCTGTGAACATGGAAGCAATTAACATAGAAAATGCACTGTGCTCAAAAATGCCTGAAGGGGCAGCACATGCTCTTTCTTTTTGGTTTCAAATATGGCAACTTCTAGGTGGGATAAATGGATTTTTAAGATATTTCTAATGCCCAGATGCTGAGCTAGAATATATAAACATTAAAGTTAGCAAGGAAACTACAGTTGCCATCCAGTTAGTGACCGTATGGAGAATGGACACCAGGCTTTCCACTCGGTGTCTGGTGCTTTTCTTGTTGTCCCAAATGTGCGCTCTGCTTTCTCATAGTTCTCAGAGGTAAGTGACAGGAGAGTTGTCAGATGCAATCAGGTGTGTGTGAGCCCCAGATGTCATCAGCAACAAGCAGCCCACGCTCCTGCTCTGACTAGCATTATCCAAACAAAAGAATAAAAACAAAACAAAACCGTGTTTGTTCTGGCAGTTTGGAAGATTAAAACACCCAGGACCTTCAGCGAAGAGGGAAGAGAAATACTAATAGGCTTATACTTGGAAAATGACCAGAAATGATTCCAGGTGCTTTCTATCAGTCTGGTTATGTTTGGGGAGAGAAAGTAGATGAGTCATTTCAGAATGCCTTGTTTACATGACTCAAGGCAGGAATGGAAAATAATTGTTTCATCTGATCAATCTGGAATGTGTCAGGTGCCCCAGCCTAAAGATTCAGCCCTAGCGTGTACACAAGTTTGACCTGAAGCCTTCTTTTGGAACCAGTGACCCTTTAGCCAAAGTATTCCCTGTAGGTTGCAAAGCAACCTAATGTTCTCTGGAACAAACGCCTGTCAGCTTTGGTGATGCTAAGGTCTTGTGAAAGGATACTCTTCCTAGTTATCCTCTCTCCAGGCACTGATGAATCTGAGTAATTCCTGGACTTGGATGTGAGGTTATCTCCTCCCTCAGTATGCATCATGGCCCATCTGAACCAGGCATTTATAGAGAAGCATCCACTCCTTTACAAATGCAAGAGTACATTAGGGATGTCAGGCAATGGATGACATTTTGGACAACTGCTTTCATTTATTTCTTGGATTTATTCTAAGGAAGTAATCCAAAATTTAATGCAAACTGTGCACACTTTGCTGTACTATCTATTTTTCACAGAGGCAAATTCTTTTTAGTTCTTATATCCCTTTAGTGATGCCTTTATAAAATGCCTACATGGATAATCAAATGCAAATAAACCCAAGAAATGCCTATTTTGCTCTTGAATTACAACATTCTCTATGCAAATAGCAGCTTTTAAAGTTGCAGAGCTTTTTCTGTTCAATGCCAGCACCATTCAACACATCTTAACATGGCCTAGGCTTCAAGGTTTTACTGTTTCTCATCTTTTTCTTTGCACATAGCAGGAACAATGTCAGTTCACTTATCTATCCAATATGCTATGTTTTTTCTGATTGCTTTTTAAAGTTCCATGCACATGAGCACATCCCGTATCTAGCTGACATGGATAAATACCATGTTTACAGAAATGACTCCGAGGAATTTCAAGGTCATCTGAAAAAGTACTTTAAGTGGCACCTCTTTTCAAGAGCTTCTCATCAATAAACAAATGTGGAGATTGTGGCAACATGAATTTAGAAAATAGCTTGTAAAATAAAACAACCTGATGTAATATAGGAAATTAATAACAATCTTTTCTTAAATATTATTCCTACTGTAATTGGTAACCAATTTGGAGACATGAAGCAACTTTGACCTTTCAAGTATTTATGAGTTAAATTAGGGAACATATTTTCATAACTAATTCCACCATTATGATTATTTGGAAAAGCTATGAGGAATTTTAAAACAAATGATTGCTTGTTCCTGAAAGTGCAATTACATTAGGTGTATCATGATAAATATATAACCACCAATCTTATTTGTTTGGAAGGTCTAAATCAATTAAAATGTGCTTTTCTGGTTGTCTATCTACTTCGAATTTTTTGAAACCTAGTGAATACAGAGTGCTAGAGACAGTCATTGTAATGAAGTTTAAACTCATGTTAAGGAAAATATTAACAGTATAGGAAGCTGAGGACAGTGTATACAGGAACTATTCTAATCTTGTGATCTTTTGTCTAACCCTAAATTTATTTTCCCTAAAAAGCTCTATTTACAAAAATTTTATTAGTGAAGTAAAAATTATCAACGTGCAATTATAAATAAATGAATAAATATGGCATAAATAAAACATCTGAGGATGATAAGGAAAGGTCAGGAAAAGACAAAAGAAAGAGAAGGAAAGGAAAGGGGGAAGGGAAGGAAAATGGGAAAATAAAAAAGGGAAAGGGGAAAAAGGGAAGAAAATTGAAGGGAAGGGCAAGGAAGGAAATGGAAGAGAAGAGAATGGAAAAAAGTCGGGGTTTTCAGAAACACTGAGGGTCTCATATTCTGCTGCCTCTGAACCACAGAATGGTCAGAACTTAATATAATGCAATGTTTAGTACACTGATTAAAAATGTATTACTAAGGAGCTTTACTTTGAGGCTAATGAGTGCAATAGTTTAAAGAACATAAATATATTTATGATACTGGCTTGAGAGGTGGGATACAATTGAAAGTGGGCAGAGTATAGAACGATAGGGCTGTTTCTTAATTCCTAGTTTGTGAGCAAGCTTTTCTGACACTGTCCGGCAGGGGTGAATATCAGAGGCTCTGTGATTTCATTTCTCTATTTTCCCAACAAGTTTAATTGGACTATTCTATTTGATTAAACTGTGCTATGTGAACTGCCAAAGAGTTGGTCCTTGTTGAGAGCTTGCTCAGAAGGGGGAATAGCTGTGCCAATGTCCGTGGTTCTCATCAAAATAATGACTTATGCTGACTAAATTTTCACCCTGTATTGTTGTATTTCTTTTTATTCCGTATTATTATATTTCAAGGACATGGTTCTCCTGGTGATGCATTTAAGAAAATGTAACAGTGAGAAAGCTATAATATGGTTCTACTGGACTTCCAAGACATTTTGTTATTAATTAATATAATGCGGACCAGATGAAGAAGGAAGAACCAGGGTATGAGGAATGAGCCTTATATCACACTGAGTATCAAGACAGAGATGAAATCCGATTATAGGTGACAAATGAGTCACCCTGTCTATTGCAGCCCTCAATAGTATTTCAGAGAGAAATATTAAGAAAGATAAAGAATACAGTTTTCCAAAAGTGTAGATATCCTCTAATTCCATCTTCTTAGACAACACTGTCATGAGGAAATGAAAAAGAACATTGTTGCCTTCTAACAGGTGAGTATCTACCATGTACACATCAGCTGCCAGGGATGGATGCAAACCTTTCATCGCTGAAAGCTATCAAATGGTCTTCTGATCCATCTGCCCTGAAAACACATCCTTCCATTCTTCATTGCCCACAGATGATGAATTTTTTATTGTTTCCCATGTCATTACATCATTATTAAAATTATTTCTGCTGACTGTCCATTTGATAAGAGACCTCAAAACTGAGGGCTGGCATTCTCCACCTCCAAGGTAATTTTGTCCTTCTGAGAGACACAAGTCGTGTTGTTAAACTGCGAATATTATAGGACAGATGCTAGAAAGACCAGACATCTGGCACTGGGAAAGCATGGTGATACTGGTTTTCAAACATGTGACTATCTTGCTGCCTTTAGATTAGACACTCAGATAATGGACGTTGTTAAATAACAAGACAGTGCATTTCTCAGGCTCTTTCCATGTTATGCTTTGACTGCTTTCCTGAACAAAGTGTGAATGTAGATATAAATATGGGTGTTTCCTAGGATGTGAGATGTTCTCTTGAACTTGTTATGAGAGCTAATCTTAATATAATCTCAAAATCAATCAAACACATTTTCAGTGGGGATCTTTATGACCAGTGAAAATGATATTAAATAAAAATCCAACTCAATTGTTGGAGACAAATATTGAGAAATAATCATTTGTCAGTTACTCCTGTTCTAAGGGCCAAATTTGACCAGCTGTAAGTCTATTGTATGATCAATGAAGAAGAAATATATCCACCATGATTTATAGAAAACCAATTTAAAATTTAGAGCAACTTGTGCATTTGTTGGCTATTAGGTGGGAATTACATTAAATTTTTTCTTTATTATAAAAGCTGTAAATGTCACACATGTTTTCTGAAAAAAATGTCAAAAATGGACTTTAAAATGAAAAAATGCGTAGTACCATATATATTACATTTAACACCTTATTGTATATTATTTAAGACTTTACCATTTGTATTTGTGTATTGTGTGTACACAAGTTCATAGTTAAGATCATATTTTGCAATCCCTTCTTATTAAATAATATTTAAGCATCTTTCTACACACAGTTCAGATAGGTAGATAGATAGATAGATAAGTAGATAACACAAAGTTACTACATGTTTGTTGGCTAAATAGTATTCCATTCTATTGGTAAACTTTCTAACCAATTTATTCTCATTTTATTGGAACTTGTTTATGAATCAGATGTGCATGAAATTAGAGTTTCATGGTGCATTATAGTCAACATACTTGTTATATTTCTATTCATATTGTGAAAATATAATTTGGATATGATTTGAGAAAGAGAAAATTTGAGTCAAAGTATGTTTTTGAAAATACTTTTATAGAAATTTCAAAATTGTCCTTCAAAAAGTTTCCACTAATTTAAATATCTATCACCACGATATGAACTTTAAAACTTTCTGTACACTTTCTCAATTATTGCTTATTATGTCTTAGTTACTTCTCTTATTATTGAGACAAAGTGTCTGACAACCAAAGTTAAAGGAGGAAAGAGTTATCGTAGCTCACAGTTTGTAAAAGTTTCAGTTCATAGTTGGCTGGTTCCAAGGCAAGGTGGCGTGGCAGAGGAGAAACAGTTCATGGCGGTCAGAGGCAGCAAGCAGTGATGTAGCAAAGCAGCAGATGATCACAGCAGTCCTCTTTCTGTCCCTTATAGTTCATCCAGGGTACAAGCCCTTAGGGCAGGTAGCACTCATACACAGAGTAGGCCTTCCCATTACCCACATCCAGAACTATGCCAAACCAGTCAGTGGACTAATTTAATAAGCACACACCCTTGATCCCAGCATCACACATTAATCCCACCTACTACCACATGAGGTTTTGGAGGACCCTCTAGACACAGCTATAACATTATCTCTGAAAAAAATTAGTTATCCCAGGTCTTAACATTCCAAAATGTTAATCATTTTAATAAAAGATTTCATTCATTTAAAATTGGGTGAACTCTAGACTGCTTGCCAGAATTCTAAAGCGAAGAGTCTGAAATGATGACATTTTTCTCTTCCCCTTTCTTTCATAACACATGCAGTACACCTTAGGGATAGTTTAATAACCAAGCTTTCTAAAGCCAGACAAAGATGATACAAAGACTGTTCCTTTCCAATTACTTATAAAGGTACTACCAAAGTTGAACATAAGAATTTAAGATCCGAAAGTTTTTGAATTTTGTACAATGAAAACAAAAGGCCAAACTGAACTGGAGGAAATACATCAGTCTTACTTCAGGACAGACAACAAATATGGTTTTGCTGCTATCTCTGGGCCCTATTTAGTTACTTTCACACTTTAACTGAACAGTCTTCTCTTACTAAGTACATGGTTGAAATAGCATAACTCTTCACTTCAGTTTAGAAACAGAACATTCCCTCACAGTGGGTTTATATTACATAAGAAGTTTGACACTGAAACTGAAGTTGATGTGAAGCCATTAAACCAAACCATGAAAATGGGAGCATATGGCACTGGTGGCCTGGAGGCCAGGGCTAATCCCACAGCAAGGGGAAGGCATCTTAGGTTAGCTTCAGCCTCGTCTGTGTTTGAGGGGACACAGAAGTGCACATTAGCTAATACCACTGAGTCTAAGCAACTCTGCCCAGAATCCACTTCCTGTCCTTAGGTGTAAACAGAGAAGTAAAACAACCTTTTTTGAAGACAAGGGTATACACATACATTAATTCACAAAAATAGGCATTTATTGAACATATCTTATACTATCAATGCTAAATGAGATCAATGAGATCCTGGAGAGATGATGAGTTTCTGAGAAAATTAAGAGAAAATTTCAGAAAATTTTCTGAGAAAATCAAGAAGACAACTTCAAAACCGGGCTTCACCACCTTGTAATCCTTGAGTATAATAATAGCCTCTTTCAATTTCAGGCTGATCTTCTGCAAAATAAAATAATAACAATACTCTTCTTGCCAGGTCACTGTATTACAGACAATACATCCTCTTCCTCCTCCTCCTCCTCCTCCTCCTTCCCCTCCTCTTCCTCCTCCTCCTCCTCTTCCTTCTCCTTCTTCTTCTTCTTCCCTCTTTCTCCTCCCCTTCCTTCTTCCTTCTTTTTAATTTTCTTTTTAACATTTTTACTCTTTCACTAAAAAGGATAAGATATTTTGAAGGGAAAAATTCACTACGCCTTTAGTAGTCATTAATACCCAAAACTTGCATCAAATCAATAGGAGGAAGAAGAAGAGGAGAAAGAGGAAGGGATATGAACATTATAGGTTCTGTTCACATTCTGCGTCTAGAATTTCCTACTTAAGTGTCCTAAACCTTAACTTGACAAGCCATATGTTTTTCTAGGAAGTCACTGGAAGGAATGTCAAAATACAGAGATATTTGAGAAACGTTACTGATTGCATGTTATGTAGCTCTTACAGGGATCGTCTTATTGGAAGAATGCACTCTCAGCTTGAGTTTTAAATTCCTGTCACAAATTCTAGGATACTTAAAAATTATTTGCTGTCTTCTATAGAGATTTTGAAACTTTCTACTGAAACATGAATTTATAAATAAATAGTTTGTTAAACTCAGAAGAATCATGCAAATCTTGAATTTATAGAATTCATCAGAGGTACAGTTGACAACTTAAATACAATGAGCAATTTCCTATTTTAACCATCTTTCCTCTCAGTCTCACTGCAGAAGCACAATGCTATTTGAAATGCTGTACTTTGGCACCTCTTTCACTGTCCCCACTACACACTAGGCTCTGCCATATATGCCATCTGTTATATTTAGCTCAATTGCACCAGACAAGCACTTTGCGTCTATTTTATAACCAAAGATACCTTTGGATGGAGAGGTGATAGGACTTACTAGAACCTAACAGCCTGTAAGAGGCAAAATAAGGTTTAAAGAGAAGTCCCAACAGAAAGTGCATAAGGGAACATCAATAGTGTTATGGTTTAGATCAAAAACGTCCCTCAAGAGTATCATGTGTTCAGAGTGGGGTGTGTGGAAAGTGATGAGATCACTGATGAGTTCATAGCTGAATGTACTGTTAGAAAGTGGGGCTGAATTGAAGGAGGTGGTTTGGGGGATCATGAAGTTATTCTTGTCCCTGGCCTGGCCTCTCTCTATACTTCCTGGCTGCTATGGGTTGAGCAGCTTTCCTCTGCCAGCTCTTCTGCCAGCCATTTCTGCCTTGGAGTCAGCCCACCATGCATTGAAACCTCTATGAAAGCCATGAGCCAAAATAAGTATTTTCTCCTCCAAGTTGGCTTTCTCAGGTATTTGGTTACAGGAAGGCAAAAGTAACTAATGCAAATAGCTAATATTTATTAAGTGATTTTTATATGCTAGGTATTTTTAATGTACTGATAAATTTAATGATAGTAAGAATCTTCAGCATCTATAAAAGTTCCAGTTTAAATATGAAGAGAAAGTAGCACAAAGTAGTTAAGAAACATACCAAAGTGTAGGAGACTGCAATATCGATTATCCCTAAAGCAGGCTGTAAGCAGTGCAGACAGTGAAGAGTTAACCCCACAATTGGCTTGTTTATAGAAGTGAGTCTGGCTGAAGCCTACTTGCCAAGGTCAGAGTAACTAGCACCCAAATTCTGTTCTCACAAGTAAAACTTTCTTAACTAGAAGAAATGTTCTAATTACAACCATATATTTTGTCTATTCTGTTCCTAATTTGAGAATGCTTTGTGTTTTCCTTTACAAACCTTGTCTCCATTAGTTTCCATAGAAACTTCATAATTGTGCATCCTCACACATAGTCCCAGCCTCCCAAGTAGTTCACTTTTACCCCAATTGATTAATAATAAAAATCAGTGGCTTGGACTGGGCAGTGCCTTTGTCAGTTGCATCAGCATTGGTCATCCTGGCACCCCAATTTCTGTCTCTCTTAGTTCTGTCTTAGCTTCTATTTCTCAGGCCTACATCATACACTGAGCAGGAGACTGGAGCCTACTGCAGAGGTTTCTGGTAACATTTCACAGGTCCTCAGTACTAACGGTCAATAATTTAGGTAGTGGAGCCAGGATTTGAACCTGTGCAGTCTGACTCTAGAGCCTGGATTCTGAATCATGGCATAGACTGCCTGAATTTAGGAGTGTAAAAAGGAAAACACAACACATGGTCATTTAAATGTTAAAATTTCTCCTTATCTACTCTGTTGTTTTGTTTTGCTTTGGTTGACTGAGGTAAGTAAAATGCAAAAAGCAACATGCAGTTAATTTTTTTAGATGGAACAATTCCTTTCACTAGTTTAACAACATTGTGTTACAGCATGCAATCTCACACATCCACAGATTGACCATAATAAGGCATAAATTGTACATAAAACCTAACTCTGAAAGTCATAGGAGAGACTCTTTCTATGGAGTGGAAGATATCAGGAAAGATAGGAATTGTCTGAATTTAGCAGCAAGATGTTCTCTTTTGTAGATATAATTTTTGCAAATCCCATGGGTGGAAAGTGATGCTATATTCCAGCTAGTACAAGCTTTCTCTAGTTGTACGTCCTTGCTAATGCCAACTTCTCCTCTGAGATTGAGTATAAAAGTCTACAAAGAATAATAATATCAAAAGGTTGTTGAGAGAACAAAATGAGATCATATATTTAAATGCACTGTGAAAACCATAACAATAAAAATATGAAATTTGTTATAAGAATTGAGCTGGTCTCTTATGATGTCTTTAGCATTCTCACCATGACAAGTTATAGAACCAGCCCGAATAGAAAAGGGCTGGAAATACAGTTAATGTCTCTATAAAGTTGTTCTGCTACATGCAAAATTCACAAAGTTATCCATATGCTTTCATTAACTATTCCGGGTATTAAACTGTAAATAAATCATGGATTAGGAATAAAATATATGAGCAGAAAATCTGAAGTTTCTATCAAATTCTAATCACAGAAAATGTTATAGTATTTTAAACAAAAAATAAGTTGATTTTTTTCAAATGGAAGGATTTTTCAAGCTCTTAAATGTGCTAAGGTGCACTGTGAAATAGAGGGGAGAGGGCAAAAGGTAGAAAGTCAGCGTGGGCATGGGAAGAAGAAGAAAGGAGAGCAGCAGGAAGACAGAAAACAAGGTTGGAGGGAAGGAAAAGAGGAGAGGCACAGTGTGCATTTCTCAAACTTAACATGGAGAGCCCTTAGTGAACAGTACACTTTCATTAGTAATGGGTTTTATGAAGGAAAATTATACCTCAGCAGCTAAGTGTGAAAATAGCCAAGAAATCACGAAGGCTTTTTTCTCATGATACATATCATCACAAATGCACTGATGTGGATCCCAGGGACACCAAAGCAGCTATTCAACTCTTCTGTCATCATACGAGTTGTAATTTGAATTAAAGAAAAAAACTGAAATAGCTTGCAATGATTTAAAAGCACAGGTCCTCCATTTTATAGTCCACAAATATTCCTTTCACAAGGTAAATGGCATAGCATAGTATACAACAGCAAAAACCACAATAAATAAAGTATAATCTTCCTTTAAAAAATAAAATGGTCATGACTGTACAGCAAAATAATGAAAAGAAAAAAATCAGAAGAGCCACATGTATAAGACATAGTTGAAGCCCAGATACATTAAAAAGAAAAGTTATTTTTTTCCTACTAAAATGTATAAAGAGGAATACCTGCAATATCTGGACTTAGTTTACATTTTTAAACAATTTTATTCACTACATATTCTTTCCTTATTCTGCTAAACAGTAAAAGTCTCTGCTTTTGGATTATCATAAAAATGTTTCAACCTGCTCACTCCTAATATCACAAGCCCAGTGATTGCAAATGCTTGGATCTCAAAAGCCTCAGTGTAGAAAAATAAATTCAAACATCAATTATTTTTAAATCTAGCAATAAAAATGTATGCTACCCATCAGACATTAATTTCTCTTCTCTGCCACTGTTCTTATGCATGTGTATTTGTGTAGGGAATTCTTCAGTCTTTTGTCCTTGGATATGGTGTGTGGACTGAGCATCACAGATTCCATTATGTTCATCGAACATGGAGGTGATCCAGTAGAGTCACATCTCAGTGTTAAATTCTCCAAGGGGTCAAGGCCTGGAGGTTGAGTGGTAGGAACTATACCATCTCCTTCTCAGCTGTTTCTCAAACAACCAACAGCAACATTCTTAATGAAATTAAGAACTCAGTGCATGCTGTTGCCTAAATGGAAAAAATTGCCTAAAAAGTTTGCATTTCTCCCTCTAGCGACATTAAAAATAGTCTTAGATCAAACTTAGTTTTCCAGCCTCAATTGTATTCTCACCAAGCTGTGTGGTTAATCTCTTAAAAAGTCACTAAAGCAAATAGAAATACTTGCTCAAATTTGAAACATTGTGAGTTATTAAAACTAAGAGGACTGAATATAAAATTATTATTCTCTTATTCTATAGTTTTCTTAGGAGACATTTATGTAGGTTTTGGCATAAAATTATTTCTTCTCAATAAAAGAAAATCAAATTGATTACTTTTGTGAATAATAACTAATGTTCATATGGATAAAACATGCCAAGGCACCATTTTAAATATCTAGGTTCATTTAATAGACAAAAGATCCTAAACGTAAGTGCAATTTTATCTGTATTATTCCCATTTTCAAATGAGAAATGGGGGAAAATAAGGAACTTGATTCTCTCTTTCCATTTTATAATATTATGATGGCACATATATAGAATATCAGTTTCCATGACAATTTGAAAAGGTTTTGAAATTCAAAAAAAAAAGTTTAAAATGTTAAAAATTAAACAAGGCCACTTAGAAGAAATAAGGAGTAATGTAGGAGAATGAGATTAGTTCATGGCTACACCTGATTTTTCTAAGAGTTTAATTGCTAGACCAAAATCTACACAAATCCATAGACTTAAATATCATATGAACTACATCTCACAGGTTTTACAACCAAATATTTTCAAATCTAGCAGCTCTTTTTTAATGGGATACATCTGAATCACTGAGCTGTACACAGGATTCTAAACTACTAGATAACATTCTACATCTGCTGAATCAGAACCTTCAAGAACGAAACTCAAACATGTATGTTTTACAAATGTCCTCAATGACTCTCACGCTCAGCCAAAACTGAGGATATGCATCATTATAATTTATCACATTCAAATTCTTCCTTCTGCCTCAATCTTCTATAAATACAAGATGATATGAGACACTTACATTTCAACTTAATGAGGATATTTTGCGAGATTATACAATATGCTTCACTTTGTGATGAACCAACACCATGTCACAGCCATGGCAATTAAAGACAACGATTAGTTGGTCAAACCCTGTCTTCACATTACAACACATCCAGGGCATCTGGAGGTCCCAGTGAATTGGAACCCATCCAAACCTTCCTTAGCAGAAGACATCAAAATGTCTTTTCCTACCAACAAACTACCATTTTCAGCTGCTCAATGAACCTGTAGAATCTGGTTCTACTGACCCCCTCCTTTGAGGCAAGACCATGACACCCACATGCCTACCTAGTTCTACACCTCAAGACATTTAAAATCCTGGATTTCCTGTCCCCGGGCATCATGCCAGTCTTCCCTGATTCCTTCATTGGGTAATATTCCGATTTTCCCTGAATTACGCTACAGTGGCATAGTCTTGTGTTTCCCCTGGAGAAATTATAAATTGCTTAAATTCACAAGAGCAGTAAGTAATGGAGCAGGTATTCAATTTCACATCTCTGATTCTAAAGGTCATATTCTTTCCACTTTATAATACTCTGTTTAGGAGTTGCATGGAAGATGCCGAATCAGCCTGCTGCAGACAGGCAGGTCTGTGCACGCCCTACTGAGGTCCTGAGTTGCACAGAAGATGCCGAATCAGCTCACTGCAGACAGGCAGGTCTGTGCACGCCCTGCCCAGGTCCCCAGTCACGCAGAAGATGCCAAATCAGCCCCCTGCAGACAGGCAGGTCTGCGCATGCCCTACCGAGGTCCCGAGTCGCATGGAAGACACCAAATCAGTCCGCGCCCGGCAACAATCCACTGGACCCCCCACCCCCACCCCCCGCTCCTTTCTACAGACACCTGGTTCCACACTACAAAGATGCAGAGGACACCAGACCACCAGACTATGGTACTGAGTCCCACTGCTCCCGGCCCAGAGGTAGGGGCTTCTGAGCCACCATCCCACTGCTTCTGGCCCAGAGGAAGGGGCTTCCAGGCCACCATCCCTCCCGCTGCTCCCACCCCAGAGGAAAGGGCTTTTGGGCCACCTTCTGTCCCACCACTCCCGGCCCAGAGGTAGGGCCTTCTGAGCCACCATGCCACTGCTCCTGGACCAGAGGAAGGGGCTTCCCAGCCTCCATCCCTCCTGCTGCTCCCAGCCCACAGGAAAGGGCTTTTGGGCCACCATCCCTACTGCTGCCCCCGGCCCCTGTCCCACCTCTCCCAGCTCAGAGGAGGTAATCCATGCAGGCACCAACAGCACCCCCCCCAGTAGAAATGAGAAAACATGTAAATAAGTCTCAAAACCAGACTCCCAGATCACCTACAGCAACCCCAAAGGGAAGTGAGATGGAACACTCTGATACTCAACCACTTGGACCCACTGAACTGGCAACAAAAGGGGATCTGGAAAAAATGAAATCAGAAATAATTTCTCAGATAACAGGAGAAATTGTGCCCCTAGGGCAAGACATGATTAATAAATCTAGAGAGGAGCTGAGGAACATGATGGAATCCCAACAGAGGAAACAAATGGAATCCATAAAACAGATGCAAATAGATTTCCAGGACATGAAATCTCCACTGAAAGTCCACACACCAGAATGAGCCAATGTGAGGACAGAATTTCAGATACAGAAGATAAGATTGCAATTAGTGACCAGGAAAAGAAAAATTGCTTCAAAATTATAAAGGAACATGAGAAATCAATCCAGCAGCTGCTAGGTGATGCAAAGAAGAATAACATAAGACTGATTGGAGTCAATGAAGAAACAGGAGAGAGTGCAGATGACATAAAAGATCTCTTCACAGAAATAATGGCAGAAAACTTCCCAAGCAGGGGAAAAGAGCTTGACATACAGATAAGTGAGGCATACAGGACTCCAAATAGCCTTGATCAAAAAAAATCTACACATAGGCATATAATTGTTAAGATTCCATAAACTCAACAGAAGAACAAAGTTCTCCAAGCCATCAGAGAAAAGAAATAAATCACATACAAAGGAAAGCCCATCAGAATTACAGCTGACTTCTCAACACAAACCATCAAGGCAAGAAGAGCTTGGAGTGACATATTCCAAGCCCTAAAGGAAAACAGCCTCCAACCCAGATTGATGTACCCTACAAAACGATCTTTCATAATGGATGGAGAAATAAGATACTTTCATGACAAAGAGCACCTTAGGAACTTCATGAATACCAAACCAGCACTCCAAAGAATTTTACACAATATCCTAGGAACTGACATTGAGGATCACAACCCCAGGAAGCAAAGCAGAATGAACCCATCTGACATGACAAGAAATTAAATGTAAAGGGGAAGAACCCAACAAAAAGAAAAAGTCATGGCAATGACAAGTCAATATGTTTCAGTTATAACCATCAATGTTAATGGTCTCAATTCACCAATCAAAAGAAATAGACTGGCAGAATGGGTCAAGAAGCAAAATCCAACAATATGCTACATACAAGAAACACACTTAATTCAAAAGGAAACTCATAGACTGAAAGTTAAAGGGTGGAAAACAATACTCCAGGTGACAGGAAACAAAAAAAAAGCAGGAGTAGCTATCCTCTTTGCAGATCAAGTAGATTTCAAACCAACACTGATGAAGAGAGATGAAGAAGGACACTACATCCTTGTAAAGGGAAGAATCCAAGAGGAAGAGATGACAATCATAAATATCTATGCACCAAACACTAGTGCACCCAACTATATAAAACAAATATTAATGGACATGAAAAGTCATATATGCACCAATACAATTGTAGTGGGGGACCTCAACACCCCACTGTCACAAATAGATAGATCAACTAGACTAAAAATAAGTAATGAAATACTAGAACTCAATCGAACTCTTGAACAAATGAACTTAACAGATGTTTACAGAGTCTTCCACCCCACAAAATCAGAATACACATTCTTCTCAGCTGCACATGGGTCATTCTCCAAAATAGACCACATACTCACACACAGTTCATGTTTAAGTAAGTGCAAAGGAATTGAAGTTATCCCCTGTATATTATCAGACCATAGTGCAATGAAATTGGACATCCATAACAAAAGAAACTCGAAAAATTTCATAAACACATGGAAATTGAACAACACACTTTTGAATAACCAATGGGTCACAGAGGAAATTAAAGAAGATATCAGACAGTTCCTTCAATTAAACGACAATGACAATACAACATTTCGGAATCTATGGGACACAATGAAAGCAGTCTTACAAGGGAAATTCATAGCAGTGAATATGCATATTAGGAAAACAGAATGACCCCAATTAAACAACCTGATGCTGCACCTCAAGCTTCTAGAAAAAGAAGAACAGGACAACCCCAGAGCTCATACAAGGGAGGAAATTATAAAGATCAGAGAAGAAATCAATGCAATGGAGACTAAGAGAATGATACAAAAAATCAATGAAGCCAAGAGTTGGTTCTTCAAAAGAATTAACAAAATTGACAAAACCTTAGCCAACCTCATCAGAAAAAGGAAAGAAAAGGCCCAAATCCATGCAATTGGGAATGAAAAGGGTGAAATTACAACAGACCCAGCAGAAATCCAGAAGATCATCAATACCTACTTCCAGAACCTATATGCCAATAAGATGGACAACACAGAAGAAATGGACAGATTCCTAGATACATATGAATTACCAAAGTTGAATGAAGAAGACCTAAAAATTCTGAACAACACAATATCAACCAATGAAATTGAAAATGTCATTAAAAACTTATCAACTAAGAAAAGCCCAGGGCCTGATGGCTTCACTGCTGAATTCTACAAGACATTTAGAGAGGAACTGCTGCCACTACTGTTTCAACTCTTCAATGAAATTGAAAGAGAAGCAATACTCCCAAATTCATTCCTGGAAGCAAGCATCACGTTGATCTCTAAAGCAGAGAAAGACCCAACTGAAAAAGAGAACTATAGGCCAATCTCACTAATGAACATAGATGGAAAAATCCTTAATAAGATAATGGCAAATAGAATGCAGAAGATCATCAACAAGATCACACACCCATGATCAAGTGGGATTCATTACAGTGATGCAGGGATGGTTCAACATAGGCAAATCAATGTAATACACTATATCAATAGAGCCAAGGACAAAAACCAAATGATTATCTCCATAGATGCAGAAAAAGCATTTGACAAAATCCAACATGCATTTATGATAAAAACCCTACAAAAAATTGGAATAGTTAGTCTCTACCTCAAATTGATAGAAGCCATCTATGAAAAACCAACAGCCAATATCATACTAAATGGTCAAAAACTGAAATCCTTCACACTAAAATCAGGAACAAGACAAGGATGTCCACTATCACCACTCTTGTTCAATATAGTTCTGGAAACATTAGCCACGGCAATTAGACAAGAGAAAGAAATAAAAGGAATAAAGATAGGAAATGAAGAAGTCAAATTGTCATTATTTGCAGATGACATGATGCTCTATATAGAAGACCCCAAGAACTCCATCAAAAGTCTTCTAGATTTAATAACCAAATTCAGTCAAGTAGCTGGTTACAAGGTCAACACACATAAATCAATAGCTTTCCTCTACACAAATAGACTCACTGAGAAATAGGGCAAATAATTCTTTTCACAATAGCATCCAAAAAACTGAAATACCTAGGAATCATCCTAACAAAAGAAATCAAAGACCTCTTCTCTGAAAACTATGGCATTCTGAAAAGAGAGATTGAAGATGATATCAGAAAATGGACAGACATCCCCTGCTCCTGGGTAGGAAGGATTAATAGAGTGAAAATGGCCATACTTCCAAAACTGCTATATAGATTTAATGCAATTCCAATTGAGATCCCAGCAGCATACTTCATGGGCCTTGAGAAAACAATCCAAAAATTCATTTGGAACAAGAAGAGACCCAGAACAGCAAAAGCAATTCTAGGTAACAGAGACATGGCAGGGGGTATCACAATCCCCAACCTGCAACTCTACTACAAAGCTACTGTGATAAAAACAGCATGGTACTGTGATAAAAACAGACCTGAGGACCAGTGGAACAGATTAGAAGATGCAGAAACAACTCCAGACACACTCAGCCATCTCATCTTTGATAAAGGAGCCAAACACCCTCACTGGAGGAAAGATAGCCTCTTTAATAAATGGTGCTGGAAAACTTGGGCTTCAACTTGCCAAAGATTAAAACTAGACTTGTATCTCTCACCATGCACTAAACTAAAATCAAAATGGATTAAAGATCTAAATATTAAAATAGAAACTCTGAACCAGTTGGAACAGAGGTTAGGTAGAACCCTTGAAGACATCGGTGTAGGAAAAGATTTTATGAACAAAACCTCAGTTGCCCAGGAACTAGCACAAACAATCAACAAGTGGGATCTCTTCTTATTAAAAGGCTTCTGCACAGCAAGAGAAACCACCAGCAGTGTGAAAAGACAACCACAATGTGGGAAAAAATCTTCACCTGCTCTTCCTCAGATAAAGGTCTACTATCTCAAATCTATAAAGAACATAAAAAGAACAGACCTCCCAAATTTAAAGACCCAATGCAAAAATGGGCATCTGAAATGAACATTTCTCAGACAAAGAAGTAGAAATAGCAAATAAATACATGAAAAAATGTTCAATATCACTGGTCATTCAAGAGATGCAAATGAAAACAATGCTGAGATTCCACTTCACTCCAGAAAGAATGGTTGCTATCATGAAATCAACCAATAACAAATGCTGGCAGGGCTGTGGGGAAAGAGGAACCCTGCTCCACTGCTGGTGGGAGTGTAGACTGGTGCAAGCACTGTGGAAATCAGTATGGAGATACTTCAAAGAACTAGGACTGGAAGTCCCATTTGACCCTGCTATTCCACTGCTGGGGATCTTCCCCAAAGAATTAAAAGAATCATACCACAGTGATGTATGTGCGCCCATGTTCATAGCAGCACAGTTTGTAATAGCTAAAACTTGGAAACAGCCCAAATGCCCATCAACTGGAGACTGGATAAAGAAAATGTGTTTTTTTTTAATAAAATGGAGTACTATTTAGCCATAAAAAATGAGAAATTAGAGACCTTTATAGCTAAGTGGATGCACATTTAGGTGATACTCTTAAGTGAAATAAACAGGTCACACATGTATAAATACCGAATAGTTTCTCTGGTGTGAGACAGTGAAAGTGTAAATATGGACTAAATGTATAATAGGTAATGTGAAACAGGAAGAAAAGGGGCAAAGGGGAAGGAAATGGGAGGACTAGGGGAAAGGATAGAAGGGAATGGGATTAATATGAGAAAATGGAAAAATAGGAACAAAATCTTCGTAAATAGGGAGGACTGGAGGGGTTGAAGGGAGGGCTGGGCAAGGGTGAAAAATAAGAACCAAGAGAGACTATATAAAGGTGTAAATTTCCAATGATGAATGTCATTATATTGTATACCTAAAATGTACCAATGTTTAAAATGAATAATCAATAATGCAAAATAGGAAGAAAAGGTCCAAAGGGGTAGGGGTAGTGGGAGGGGCAGGGGAAAGGAAAGAAGGGAAAGGAAAAATGATGAGAAATGGAAAAAATGGAAATAAAGTCTGTGTAAATAGCAAAGGGTGGAGGGGGTGAAGGGAGGGCTAGGAATGGGGAAAAAATAAGAACCAATATGCATCATGTAAAGGTACAATTCCCAATGAGAAATGTAATTGTGTTGTATACCTACAATGTACCAATAAAATAATTTAATTTAAAGAAAAAAAAGAAAAGAATTATAGTACTCTACTTAGAGATATGCCACAAAATGGGATGTTTTCAGCTATCCTGTGACAGGTAATGACTCCTAGGACATTCGTTATTAAACGTTCTCTATGTTGCACTTATAATAAAAGTGTGCTCCAGTTATTTTTTATGTAAGAACTGCACATTCCATATGCAGAGGAAGCAGGGGCAGAATTATTTTTCTCTTAATAAAGGATGCGTGCTGGACTGTTCTTCTCATCTGAAGGAGGGCTATCCATTTAAGTGCAAGTAGAACATTGTAAATGTCTTCAATTGGAGATGATATTTAGTGCAAAGAGAAAGAAAAATTTTATTTTTGTTAGGTATTTGCCTTCAGAAAGTATAAAAGACTATTATATAAAATATCAAGGGAAAATACAATGTTCTCAATAATTTTTATACAGCAGTCATTTGATGACCATGATGTTGAGGATGCAGTGTGTAACCATATTAGTGGAATTTCTGTAGAAAGGGAAGGAATTTGGAGAAAGTTCAAAGGGAGGGGACTTATTGTGTAGCTTTGGTATTGGAAAGGTAAGGGAATTTTTCCTTAATTTTTTCTTGGAAGTAACAGAGTAAGACAGAGAATAGGAGAAAGGTCAAATACTTGAAGAAAGAAAATGTAACTCCTGGAGAGACTTAAGTAGGATTTGGTATCAGGTGGAGAGCACATTTGGGATTATTCATGAATTTATATTTTACAGTTTTGCAACTTTCTCTAGTAGCCTTTAGGAACTAGAGTGCAGGAACTCTGAAAATGGACAACTGAGTCACTCCGTGTTTGGAACCTTGTCTGGGAGCCACAGTGAGTGCTCAGAGCTGGGATGGCCCAGAGCATCAGCATAAGGATCCTTGAAATGGCTAAAAGAAGAGGGTAAGAAAGGGGGTGCCAGTGAGCATGGGGATCCAGAGGTTGGAGAATATTCCTGACTGGAGAAGCAGAACAAGAAGGCTGCAGAGATGGTAGGTTGTGGTCAGAGAAAAAGATATTTGAATTAGTGGTTTTGGAAATGGATGGTGTCCAATAATGACAAGGTCAGGTATGACAACAAGGTACATGCGACATGCAGAAAGATGTTGGAGAGGAGGGAATCAAAGAACACAAAGCAAAAGCTAAGATGGACCACACCTCAGTGAGGATGGAGGAGGACTTGGAGGGAAGCAGACTGCAAGACTGGTGCCAAAGGTTTGCATAAATTAAGAAAAGAAAAGTGATATTTTACAGGTCTGGGAATAAGTAGGGGAAAAATACCTTAAAATAAATGACAGCAGAAAAACCAGAGGTTTGTTTTTTTTTTAAAGAGGGTGAAGCAATCGTGCTCTGCAAGGTGGATATCAGCTTACACCCTAATGGTCACACCAAACATTCAGTAGAGCTGTTTTTTATAAAAGGCGAAAAAGTCCCACTATTCTTTAAGGAACAGAGTAGGCAACCCTTCCCGGCATTCTAAAAGGGTCTAACAAGCATAACATAGCTCACAGCTCTAGTGGCAGAGCTCATGCCATCTTTAAAGGAAACGGAGATAAGAGGAAGCAATGTGAAAGTGTTGGAAGATTTTCTGATAATAATCCTTCTAAAATGGTCCACAAAAATCAGCATTCTCTTTGGATTGCAAGAACTGGAAATCCCACCCAACTGAGATTACAAGGTAAACTCTCAAAAACATATCGATGAGAGGTCGATATTGCCGTCAAACTCAATTGTGTTGCTTTCTCATGGGGCTGGATTGAACCCAGGGGTGCTCTAACCCTGAGCTACACCCTCAGTCCTCTTTAGATTTTATTTTGAGGCAGTCTCTCAAAGTCACTCTATTGCCTGGGCTGGGTGCATATTTACAATCCTTCTGCCTCATCCTCCCAAAGTGCTGAGATCACAGGTGCACACCACCTCCATACCCGGCCCATTGCTGTCCTATGTTTCCCTCATTCCTATTGCTCAGTAAAACAGTCTTCCTGAACTGGTCTGATGACTGCTGAAGAGTTACAAATGAATACATGAAATGGACAGAAGGTAAACTGCTGATCGAGTCTCAGGTGTCCCTAAAGTGGGTCCAAATGAAAGGCAGAAAGTCACTAACTTAATTGTTTTAAATGGCACAAAGCGGTAAAAATCATGTCACGGTAAAATGTGTGTTAAGGTCAATTTCAAATTGTAAAAAAGGAAAATCTTTGTATAAAACCTCTATATTAATTTTGGATCCCATGGAAACAATTTTATCTGTCATTTTTCATAATGAGCCCTAAAAATTAACTGTTTCCATTATAACTTAAGCAATTACCTTTTGGGAAAAGGGGGAGGGGAAGAAGAGTACAAATCAGGATCTGGGCTCTGCAGCAATATACATCTACCAAGGAACTCTAAAATGGTAAATATTTTGGAACATGCACACCCAGTCACCTACAGAGCATACACAACAGATCACCACTGCTAATATCCTCCTCCAAAGGTTACAACTATTTTAAATTCTACACATTTTCACATTCCACAGATAAAAAGAAAATTCAGAATGGCAAGTGGACCTCTCAAATCCATGAAAGATGTCAAATGTATACTAGAATTTCTGAAAATTTTAGCTTTCACTCTGTTGGTTATTAAACTATTCTTCATTTGACTTTGTATATTACTTTATCTGCTACCATTTAGAAAAAAGCATAAGATACACATATAGTTCAAGTGTGGGTGTGTTTTTATGGTGCACGTGGGCTAGTGGCATTGTCTGCAAGACTGACATGTGTATATTACAGGTCAAGCCACTGATGTTTCTATAGCAACATCTCTCAGTGCCTACTATTTTTGTGTCACCAGGATGTAACAATCTGAGGGATGCCTTTTCTTTCAATAGAGAAATTAATAGATGAATGTATGTTCTCTGGTGATTTATCCCCCATTATTTGCAGAGTACGGTTTTGATTGTGTATAAGTTGAGTACACTTAACTGTTTCTACTTATTCTCTATGGCAAAACACAATGTCTGTCACAGTTATGGCTGACATCTAGATGTCCCTCCAAAGCTTCATGCACTCATAGTGGGGCTTTCCAGAGCTGGCTGCATCTAGGGCATGTGATACTGGGGTTAAGGTGTATGGTACTAAGTTAGTCCACTGATTGGCTTAGCATAGTTCTGGGTATGGATAACAGGAAGGCCCACCCTGAGTGTGGGTGGCAGCACACACAAGGCTTGTAACCTGGATGGGACAAAAGGGAAAGGTGTGCTCAAAGGGACCCAGTTCATGGTACTTTTCTTGTAATCATCTCAACTAAGTAAAGCACTTGTCAAACTATTTACCAAGTACTTCCACTTCTTCAGGCATTTATCACATGCTCACCATGTAAAAGCAGAGGCTCTGTACACTGATGAGAAAACAGAAATCTAACCATTGGTCTGGCCCTGGAGTCTTCACATTAGGGGACCCCTCTCATTTTAAGCTTTAAATAACACATACGATTCTTTTGGAATAAACAGATTGAATTAGGAGAAACTGTGCTACGTAAACACATTTTGTATAATGAATTATTTTATCAGAAACCTTCCAAAATTTGTACATAGCAGCCAAGTCTCTCCCAGGCTTTGCAAGTATGTTGTTTTGCTGGAGTTTGGTCCTATAAGGCAGAAATGCGCCTTCCCTTTCCGCAGGGGAAAGGGCACTCACCGGGGCACAGGGCTCAGAGGAACGCTCTGTACACCCTAGAAATCTGCAGCTCATTGGGGCAGAAATCCAACAAGCCTGATTTATGGATTAACAGTGGTGATGTGAGTGTCACAGCACACATGGTAACTTACTGGCTTCGGAAACTTTCCAAAAATCAACAAGCAAGCATGTTAAAGAGGAAGGCAGAATAATAATCTGATATTGTCCTGTGTGCATCTTTCTTCAAAGTGAAGTGCCAGACCACTTAGAACAGATGTTCCTATGTCTAAATGGCTAATTTGGCTAATTCATAGTTATTAGGCTTAATGTCAGTCATTTGTCCTTTTATAACAGTACAACTTAGGATGTAAACATTTTCCATCTTGTCATGAACTAGACCTCTACATCTACAGACTGTCGCTCTTCAGGGTTACCTCTGACCTGTTTAGTCCTTTGCAGAATAAACTGGTGAAAGACAGAAACATGTATTCTGAGGTCTGGTAGACCTCAGCTGGTTGCAATGGTGAGTCACTATAATGTCATGTATGCTGAATGACACAAACTGTGTCACCACAAATAACTCAAAACTTAAACCACTTTAAACCCAAAGAGCTTTATTTTCCACTGTGGCTCTTTCCTTCTATGAATTTAGGGAGCTAAAGCTAGGGAACCTATACAAATATTTGACTTTGAGATTTTTATAACATAAAAAACTGAATTTTTGTATTAAAATAATTGAAAAATCAAAATCACCTCTCACTCTCTATTCTCATTATTAATCCAGATACAGTAGTGGCCAAAATGGAAACAGAATTAATGTTTTCTATAAGAGTTAAGAATAACTACTTGATACTAATGATGAGAAATGGTGAGGGTTTTTCAGTTTATTAGATTAATTGGTGTATGTCAGCTTTTAGGGATTCAGCTCAATGCTAATTGTTAGGAATATAGGAATAAACAACAGATAAATGATTTTTCTTGTCTTCATTGAGCTTATAACTTTGCGTGAGAGATAGGGCGATACATTTATAAGTAGTGGACTCTCCTGATTACATGGAGAGTGAGGTATTATGTGTCAAGTATACAATATAATTTTTAGCAATATTACATCAACTTTATGGAGGACTTTCACTCATAATACCATTATTTATTAAGCTCCAAGTTTCCTATGAAAGCTGATATGTTTATTTATTTATTTGGTATATTTGATTTATTTGATTATTTATTTATTTGATATATGCTGATATATTTATTTAAAGGGACATACCTTTGGGTATAATTTATTTGTAAACAAACTTACTGGCACACCAGAAAAAAATGTACCCTGACTTCGTAAATTCATTTGGGTGGGAAAAATTAATATGATTCTTCCATCAGTCTACCCAGGTCCCAGAGAATCAGTGTCCCAGCAGGGCTGGCCCACATGCCTTCAAAGGTGAGGCCAGGGAGTACAGAGTTGTGGGCACAGTCACTGTGAGGTAGCTCCAGGAAGGGCTGTGGGGTACAAGGCAGGTAATTCACCTGCATGGTCACCAGGAAGTGAGTGGAGACCAAGATGAGGTCATTCCTGGGAAAGATTAATATAAAACCACAGTGCCAGCCCAGAGAGGGCCCCTAAGATGACTTATGATCCTGCCTTTCAATTCTTAATCAGTAAAAGGCATCTCAAGGGGTGTTCAGACATCAACTTCCCTGAGTCTCTCAGTTGGTCTTATCTTGCCAAGGTCGAGGCTGTAGGCAGCCTGCACCCTGTGCATGGTCTCTGGGGAACCTTGCAAGAAGGGTGATGGAGGAGGAGCAGATACAACGCTCCCTCCAGCTCTCTCCTGCCCACAGCCGTTTCCTCCCAGTAACTGCCTCCCTTCATTCCCGCAAAAGTCCAGGCCCCTGGGCTTACTCTCCATTAAAAATACGAAGTAAGTGAGCACTTGGTGTGAATTTCAGTGGGATCACCTTTTGATTTCTGATCTTACAGGGAAAAATTAAGGTCCATGTTACACAGACTTGCGCTAGGCATTACCATCTCCACATGAACCCTGACTTAAGTACAGGGTGTTTGGCAACAGCTTTACAACATAAGTCAAAATAACATTGGTTGCTATGCCTCCCATATAGTTACATAAAAATCATAAGTAGCAAAAATGCTCGTATTTTACATTTATGGTTTACCAAGTGTTTTGTGCATTGTCATATTATATAACCACTCACAAAGAATATATCCACTGGTTAATTTTCCTCCCCTTCAACATACTCATTTTGGATCTTTTGTAACTGAGGTCCTGGTTATGAAAGAGATCCAAACATAGAATATTTTCTGTAGTACAATATGCAATTTAAATTGTGCTGTATTAGAAAGAGGTGGCTGTAGCACAGTGTGAATCACTCATTCCTACCAGTGAGGTAAATATACTTACGTACTTATGATACTTGAGGTGCCAAATAGTTGCCCCATATTTATATGATAGTGCTGGGACTCGAGGGATTAGAACTCGGATCTCAGTTACCACAACACCCATATTTTCTTCATTAAGAGTTTATCCTCAATCCCAATTTAGTAACAATTTGGTAAATTTTGATATTCAACATTTACTATGATACCAGAATTATAAATATTCCTCTATTTATTAAAGACTGGAAAAGTATATTTTTTAATTTGATTGAAGCATGGTTAAAAATCCCAAGGATACAAGAAAGGCATAAAACATCAATAAAAAGTATAACCATATCAAAACTGGCATTGCACTGTGGACTTCTATGAATAGCTTTTAGTCCATAAATGGGTCTCACACGACCTTTAGAAACTCATTTTCTTGAGGGCAAAAGTATGCATAACTCGTGACAGAAATCTATAGCAGAACCTATTCAAGCAAGTAACTGTGAAACATTTTGTAAAGGAATGAAACATTAATTTGAAGAATAATGATAATGAAGTTTCTATTCATTTGTTCATCAAAGGTTTTTTTGAGTAACATTGTAGTTCCATGGCCTACTGTGCATTTCTAAAATTACCAATCTATTCATTAGCTTCCTGGCAACACAATCATAACAATGATGGGGGATGGAATTTATAATATCAATGTGACGGTTATGAATATGAAGTTATGGCTATTCCAAGGGAAGATAATGATGCTTGACTCCAAAACTCCAGCTGGTCCATACCCTCACATTCCTTCATGCTAAGAAACTGGCTGCATGAGATCCCTGCCTGGCGGGAGCTGTGACTCTGACAGAATAAATATCCCGGAAAAGCAACTCATTCAGCCTTTCCTTGCCACAGTCCATCAAACATGATTTCTATTTGCCTGTTTACAGCCTCTTCCTTCGCCTCTCCCCCAAGGACGGTCCTGATTTATCTGACTAGTCCTTGCATCCCACATCTGAGAATTGGGAAGACAAAGAAAACAACAAGAGCGCCGGGGAATGAAAGCTGGAAGAATTTTACAGAAAATAAAATAATCAAGAACTTGGAAGAAAGATGAGAGAGCAAGAAGGCAGTGGGTGGGAAAGAAAACTGCTAAAGCTTAGGATAATTTGCAAACTATGTAGTTTCTCTTCTTGGTATTTTAGCGATCTCAGTACAGATTCTGGGATCTGCATTGGGACCATATTGGTCGCATGTCTGCATTTAGCACGTGCTCTGTACCGCGTATGCCCCTCTAAGGCCGCCCTGGGCAGGCCATCTGTGCTGAAGTGCTGCATAGTTTGGTGGGGCCCCAGACGCAAGACAGACACCATCGCTGACATTTTGCCTCGCCCAAGGAACAATGCTGTCCCTTGGAGGAGCACCGCATCAGTCACATCAGGATGGTACTGTGCAGAGTCTATGCATGCATGAGGACACTTCCCACAGGAAGACATGAGATATCTCTGCTGTGTATTATTCATCTCCTTCTGCATCTTCCCTCCTAAGCAGACAGGGTTTTGTGCCCTGGTAGTTTTCTTTCTGAAATCTACATGAGAAGCAGCCATAATTAGGAGCTCATGGAGGCCAACCTTGGTTCAAAACATTCCAGAGTCATTTAATGACAACAATCATGACCTCACTTGTTGCCAATTATGCATTTGCTTTGTCGAATTTCTTCACACACTAGCAAAAATATTTAACAATAAAAATCTTTGAAAATTATGTGCATACACTTTAAAAGTTGCAATTCCTTCCATGAGTAGACATACTACTATTTATAGTCTCTTTGTGATCGGTGTTTTTTTTTCTTGCATTTCAAGCATATTCTGATTTACAGAACATTTTGAATCATGTCTTAACTAATCACGTAAAACCGCAGTGTGGTCGACAGTAGCAAGGTCACAGGATGCAAATGAAATAAAACAGGTCTAACAGGATCATCATGAGAAGAGAATGCTTAATGGGGGCTTGGTGACAGAAGGTTTAGGATGGACTGATTCCTGGGAGAAAAAAGAAGCAATGTATATTTTAATAGAACACCAAGTTTAACAACCAATCTAAATCAACATTTTAGCCTACACATACATATGGATGATATAGATATAGATATAGATATATTCTCACACACACATACACAATGTCACAAATACCACAATAATATTCAGAGATTTGTAAAAAGCTCATGCACTTAAACTTTTCACATCTGCATTACTTTCTCGTGATTTGAAAAGTCTCTCTCAGGGCACGATCTGAGGTATTTGTGCAGAAATAGAAGCCTATGAAAAGAGAGGAGAATCTTACACTCAACTATATTAAATGCAATGTCTTTTCAGCAAGAAAGCCCACTAGTTCTACAGCATCTATATCAATTTAAGTCTTTTTTGCAAAGAATCATTTTGATTGAGCAAAACACAGGCTCTGAAAGAATTTCACAGTTGCAATTCAGTGTGCTGGAAACCAACATTCCCAACAGCTCTGCTCTCCAGCACAGAGCATGTGGGATGTGGGGCCTGTTTATTGCATGGTGTCAGCACACCGTCTGCCTGAAAAGCCATTCGGAGCAAAATGCTTCATCTCAGGAGAAAAGAAAGGCCCACAGATCAGAGGAAAATGCAAGCTTCGCTTTTGGCACAATTTCAACAGCTGTGCCTTCCTTCTTGCTGGGATCAATGCACTATTTTCTCTAACAGCGGGAAAGGAGATGATCTGTAATGTGGCAGCAGGCACAAAAGGAGTGAATATTAATCCAGAGGCTTAGACTCAATGTCCCTAGGGATTGTGCTCTGGGAGGTCAGGACTCCTGGATGCATCATAATGGGACAGGGCTGACTCAATGGAGTGTGACAAGTCATCATACTATAAGTCAGCTGGAATGTCTTATGGAGACACGATGTAGCTAGAACAATGGCTGAGGAGGCTCTGAGGAGAGAAGAGCTTAGGGATGAGCCAGTTCATCTGCACAGCTGCCTCCTTTGGGTTACTGATTCTTTAGGCAACAGAGGACGAGTCACTACATCTAGACTTTTCTGTGTGCAATAAGGACAACATCCTTTCTCCCATCCACTCCTCAGACCAGGGAGCATAAGGGCTAATTAGCCACTGTCCTTGGGCACACAATTTGGTGAGGTGGTGGAAAACTCAATAACCAAGGTGATACTCCAATATACCATTTATAAAATGAGAATTAAAGCAAAAGTCTTCACCATGAACAAAACATCATATTTTAAATGAAAAACAAGAAATGATACTGCATTTGCATCAATCCAGTCCCCTGCCTTATACTTGTCCTGTTATTCTCTGGGCTGCTGGGGCACTGAAGGATATTTTTTCCAGGAAGCTCCACACATACAGAGCACCATTGCTACAGAGCATATGCTAGAGGTCATGTGCTGTTCCAGACTGACAGCAGTATTCTATTAAATTCTGGTAAACTTTTGAGGTCGACATTAGTATTCCATTTGGTAAATGAGACAACTAGTGTTCTCATAAGCTGAGTGCCTGGGCCAAGATTTGGACACTGGTTGTTTGACTCTGTCCTCTGTGTGCCTTCCCTCAAATCTTGCTGCTGACCACTAATACTGAAATGTGTGCCCTACGCCCTAAGGAGCTGACACAATGGGGACAGTGTAGGGGAGCCCGGATGTCTGCTTTGATGGTGAAACAGTCAGTTCCTGTGTTCCCGACTAGGAGCCTCTTAGCAAAATTCATGTCAGAATTAAGGATCTAGATCTAGAACAGGATCCATAGAACAGTATCTCATCCTTGGAAGAAAAGAAGCTCATGGTTTTTGTGTGCATTCCCTCAAACAACGTGCCACACACAGGGTGGCAGAGATCAACAGAACCTTGGAGATGAGACCCCAAATCAAGGTGTCCACAGGTGGGTTCTGGAGCTTTGAGGCAGAATCCATTCCATGCCTCTCTTCTAGCTACGGTGTGGTGGGCGATCCTTGGGGCTCCTTGGCTTGTTCTAACAGATTCCAGTAACTGCGCCTGGCAGCATACAATGTTCTCAGTGCATCTGAGTCCAAGTGTCCCTCTTCTCACAGTCACGTGGAGTAGGGCCTATCCTGGTGATTTCATTTCAGCTTGATTATGTCTACAAAGACCCACATTTGAAACAATGTCATGTTAATAGGTTCCAGAGGTCAGGACTTCGATCTATCTTTTTAGGGAGCATAACATAACCCATGAGTCTCATACCCATTAGAAAGAGAATAGGATGCTTCTTTAGTTTTATTCCCAGTCAAAAAAATCTGTCCTCCACATGGACTCTGGAGTCCTCTTACTATCATGCTGCTGGAATCCTCAGTACTCTGCAACAAAACTTCCTGGTATTGGTGGTCCTCTTCCTCTTCTGTCATGCTCACGTGTTACGGTTTAAACCTGGAATATCTCCCCAAAGTCTCATGTCAAGGTGACGGGATCATGGAGATGCTATACATATCTGTGGATTAATCCACTGAAGAGTTCAATGATATGCGTTCTTAGGAAGTGGGGCCTGGTGAAAAGCGATGCAGTCACTGGGGGTGTGACCTAGGAGGGTATGGATCATGCTCTGTTTCCTAGTAGCCATAATGTGAGCATCTGTCTTCCACCAGACCCTTCTGCCATGTTTTCCTGCTTTGGAGCCATCCTCCTAGTATTGAACCTCTAAAAACATCTCTCCTCAATCAATCAATCAATCAATCAATCAATAAAAACACTTCTCCTCCTTCCAGTTACTAGTGCTGGGAATTTTGTCCCATGCTGTGCAAGTGACTAAGACACCATAACTCCAGAATTTCCAAAGTCAACTCAAACTGAAAATTTCACTGAAAATAAAATGAAATTTCACTGATATTTCATCTGTGCCTTCTTCTTATCCAAGTCCTACCCATTCTTCATGGCCCTTTTAAATTACTGTCTGCTGTGTCAGTCTCTCCCACTACTTAAAATTTTCTGTGTTGTTCCTGGACTCCCTGGAACAATGTTTTCTCTGCGATTTTGAGCTTTTTCTATTCTGCTCTATAATTTCTGTCATCAACTCTTTCTTTTGTATTATCTCTTCTTTTACTAGTTGTGGGCACAGTGAATAATCATGCTTGTCTTTGTGTCTCTCATCTTTCCAGGTATACAATACCTTTCACATAGAGGGTGCTGATTAAATACTTGACAAATTGACAGATATATTGTCAAGAATTTCAGAAAATCTTGCATTTCCACAGTGATAGTTGCTATAGAACAAATAACGAATCTGATATCACTATATCTTTCAGCCCTGATTACATGTTGGCAAAATGTAGATAATCAAAACCAACTTCACACTGATATCACAAAAATACAACGAAACATTGGAAACCTTCTTCATCAGTTACACGGCACATGGTAAATACTGAAAAAGTATCCGTTGGCTGTCAATGTGTTAATTTTCTGAGCCTACTCCAGTTTGTTAAACCCCTGAAAATTCTTGAGTTTTGGCCAAGGCATACAAATGAAAACCTGCAGTATGCATATTGGTTAGTTTGGCTCCTTTATGGGCAGCCAGTTCAGTCCAGATGTACTCGAGAGGACCATAGCCACATCTGCTGCCTCTGTAGTGTCCAGTGATGCTTGATTGTATTAATTTACACCCTCACTCATTTCATAAAGGCATCTAGGAAGTGGCTGGCTTATTATTAAGATTTTTAGAGTGGTTACCTTATTGCCTATCCATATTAAACTTTTTGCCCCTTATTTAACTACAGATGAGTGCACTTGTGGAACAGGGGCCAATGTTTGCTTAACCACACTTCCAAATAAATCAGGTGCTCAATAAATGAGGAATTGAATTGAAACCCTCCACATGAACCTATGCTTCCTAACTTAGCTGCTCTAGTACCTCCTTTTAAAATCAAATATTTATTACCCCTATTTACTGGTCTGAAATAAAATTCATATAACTTTCTTTTGATTTTTTTTCAAAAATTCAATATAATACCCAAACTATAATACAAAGGAGCATCAAAAGGATAATTATTTTAAATGAAAGAACATATATCTTAAGAAAAAAAGTGAAAATAGAAGGAAAAAATGGAAACAAAGCTTTTGTATATAGGGAGGGGAGGGGATCAAGGGGAGGAGAAAATGGAAAAAAAAGAAGAGGTAGGTGCAAAGTCCCTATGATGAGTGTTATCATTATGTATATCAAAAATGTACCAATAAATGTTTTGCTTCAAAAAAAGAATGTATATCTTAATATATAAATGATCAATCATGACCACACTGAGAGTCAATATCCTTATAAGCTATATATCTTGCGGTAAAAGAACTTATTAGAAAATCAGGAGTAAAATTAGAGGATTCTAATCTATTTGCAGAATCCTGGTGACTACGACCGTTACAAATTCAAGTTCATGTGAGGGTTTCATTTGTGTGGCTATTTGTGACAATATTTTCCACAATGGTAAACTCTTGGTAAAGTTCTCAATAAAAATATCATTACTACCTCTGTTCTAAGAAAATGAAAATATATTTTCATCATATAATTATATGAAAAAGTCATTGTGTGTACCTATGTTTTAAAAAAAGTTTGATGTTATTAACAAGGCATCTCCCTACCTAAGTGCAACAGGAAATCTTGACATTGTATGATAAGCAATTGACTCTGCAGTGTGCCAGACTCTCTTGCACTTTAAAGACATCTGGAGCAGGTTGATAAAGGCTGCAATGCTTCTCTTCTCCTCGACAAATGCCCAGAACTCCCCAAGGGAGCAGCAGTGCCCTTGTGGGAGCCACTTTCTTAAGGAAGAGAGCTCTTCACCTTCCATCAGTGTCCACAGGAAATGTTGAATTCCTTTCCCCTTTCTTCCTGTCGCTTGAGGACACACATCCTATTACCCTAGCAAGCCAGCAAAAGCGCAACCAAGGAAGTCTTGTCAATACTCAGCACAGAAAATATACAGTAAAAAATGAACATACCCAAGAGAAAACTTCTCTTAGTCATTTCCTTTTGCGTAACATACTTTCCTAAAAGACAAAATCAATCTTCACACATCAGTTCTGGTTCGCCTATTACTTGGCTCATGGAAGAAAGCCATTTACCCAGGAAAGGATTCTGGTGAGGTGTTCACATTAATATGCCAGCCAACAAGGGATGTGAATAAAAATATGGACTCACTTAGGAAAGCAGGCGCTTCCATGCACTACACAAAGCTGTGAAATGTGTGCTAATTCATGTAATTACCAATGAATTAGTGCAATTTGGTCATATTCTTCTCACTTGTTAGTCAATGCAGTCCAGCTCCATGCATTTACAAGGTCATAATTATTGTTTCTTTGTGACCTTGACTGTTTTTTAATTCAATATTAAGCCTGAGAGGCACCCTTCAAAGTAAGTATTTTCCAAATGCTAGAACGGGTCTAGCATCTAATAGACGCTTTGCTACAAGTTTGGAATAAATCAAATGCATATGGCAGAACCTCAGTGCAGCTGCCACATTAACCTTACTGCCACAGCTGCTGCACTGGCTGTCTATACCATGATAATGAGAAGCTCTCTGAGCTTGCAGTGCCCATGTTCTCCTCAGCTTTGAATCTGAGATTCTAGGAGTGGATTGCACAGAAATGACATTGGCCTAAAGAATGAAATCCAAGGCAGAGTGGCTCCAGCTAGCTGTGCTGATTAATCCTGTGTCTTTCCACTTCTACAAGGGATACATCCAGAACAGTGTGATTTCATTGAGTCTCCCCTGGGCCATGATGGCCAACAGACAGGCAACAGACACTCACATCTCCCCAGGGAGCACCACTTGAGGCTGCTCCTCACTGGAATCTCCACCTGCCCAGATACTCACCTCCTGCTGCCAGATGCTGCCCTCACTACTGATCAACCAAAGAAAGATCCATACCCTTCATTTTGCTTCTCCTCTCAACTGCCAAAGGAGATTGGAACTATGAAAGCTGCCTTCACTAACTCCATTCTTTTAAATCCTTATTTTTTGAAAGAAGAAAATATGTAAATAAATTAAGAGTTGTTCATAATAACCTGTGCTACATATATGGTTTAGAATGATGGCTGTTTTCCGGATCTTTAAAACTGTTGAAAAAGGAATGAAAGCAAGATCTGATTTCTTAAAAAATACATATGTACAACATTTCTGTAATTTTCAGGCAGCATGCGGATACGCTGAGGAATTCAGTTAAGCCCAGGTTCAAAAACCCTCCTGTAAGGAGTCCATCACATGCATATTTCCTGTTCTGTGATTCCTCAAAGCTATTTAATTGCTGCACAAGCTGCTTTTAGGAAAAGAATGTGATCTCTAACTCTACTATTTAAGAAGTAGAACCTTTAGAACTTTCCCACAACAAACCCCAAGCACATGTAAGAGACTTTCAGTTTGATAAAACTATTGATGAAACTTGTCAGGTGAAATAATCTAGATCTATTAGAGAAATGTCGCTGATGGATTCTGACTTCCTATGATGGCCTTCAAATTGGTTGTCTTCTTGTCACCATGTTGTGCAAGAATAAACAGCAGCAGATGACAAAATTCGTGGCTATAAGCTCACTGCCATTCTTCAGCCAGGTCAGTTAAGCTATCCTCAGAGTCTGAGTCTACCTGATCGCTCTTTCATTCATCTAGTAATTTGACGTTCTGTTTAGGTAGGAAAGATGCACACTGGAGGATACATCTCCAAGAATTGCCTCAGACACTTTCAACCAAGCAACTAGGCAGGGACAGAGATAGACTGAGAATGTCAAGCATCATCTGAATGCAAATCCTTTAGGAAAGATTCAAGGAAGAGCAGCCTTGCAGATGAAAGAAAGGCATAGATACAGCTATATATAAGAATAAGCACAGAAGTTTCAGTTTTCCAATGATGCCTGCCTGATACAGGAATGCTTAATCTCTTTCATAAACATTAAGCTTTTAGAATTTCACAAAGAGCAAGGAAAAATATTCAAAATCACACAGAAGCCTTGGATAGGAGGTCTCAGTTAACAGAAACAAATCATCAGCTTGACTCATTGTTCCAATGTTGATTACTATGCAGCAACTATCTTATCTATCAGGCATATTTCTTAACAAGCTGGAAAAGCATAAGAAGGACCACATAGGAGCAAGATAATAGGGAGATGGAACACATTGCATTGTGCATAGGATCCTTGAAAAGGAAGAACCACACATTATAAGTATTGATCAGTAATAATATCTGATGCTTGATACAGTTTCAGGAATTCATTATTTCTTTCCCACTGAATCTGGTTGCATGTTTTTAAATTGAGCAAATAAACTATAAGATACAAGCATGTTAATGTAGTCTGAAAATTTATGCTCCTTTCCCTCTAGTACAGCCTTCCTAGTAGCTGCATGGAGACATCAAAGGATTAAAAATGACATTCAGGTAGAAGGGTCCAGAATCTGACCAACATGGTGGGTAAGGAAGGGCCCATAAGGAGAGTGGATGGCCTGGGCTCTTCAGTGTATCCTCACAAGGCTGATTATTTCATCACCATTAAGTTATCACAGTCTATTCCTCTCCTGCAAACAATATGCTGATGTCAGGATTTACCACTTCCTTAAACCTTCCTCCATCTACAAGAAAAAAGACACCTTTATTCCCTCCGCTGTCAGGAGACCTTTGTGGCCCACCCACCCAAACTCCAACTCTTCCTTTCTGAGCCACCCCGGTCACTTTCTAGAAGCTGATTTCTGAAGACATTCATCCAAAATTATTAACAGAGAAGACAGATCAGTGCAGTGGAGTACATAGGATCATAAACGCAATGGATTAGCTTCAGCTGCATCCACAACAGAACACTATTAATATTTAAATTTGTCTCTAAGGATCAGAAAAACTTAATGAATACTGTCAGGAAATATTTTTCAGTTTGAATTTAAAACATTAATACAAGAGCTCTCACAATTACCACTATCTTATAGTAACATGAATTAAATGTGAAAAATTGCAAAAATCAGAAACATTGTAATGCATATAGATACTAAGCCTTAAATTTGTGAACTTAGTCATCTATTTTTTACTTCAGAGTTTGATGCTGCTACGTTAAACTACCGATGATTCTTGTTCTTTCCTTGTTTCTCCTTCAAAGGGCACAATTAATAAATTTACTGATTGTGACAGTATTTTCAGGAAGGCTTTGACCTGGTTTATTAAAACTAGCTCATCTTCAGACAGCTGTTGAAAAGAACAGGTTGATAGATTGACTAATTTCTTTTTACCGTCAGCAAGTGAGATTTTAAAAAAGCATAAATGTACTTATTTGCTGAACTTGAACTGTGATCTCTACATCAACAATTTAGTTCAGAATAGATGTTGCTACCTTAATAACAGATCTCTCCATTCCCTTCATGGACATAATTATTTAGGAAAAAATATTAATTGGGCCACAAAATCCTTTTATCAAACAGATCTATTAAGAAGGCGTTAGGTTAGTTTGCATTTTAGCACAAAATATTAAGAGAACATTACTTTATATAGTATTTAAAAACCCAAAACATGCAATTTTGAATAAGAATTTGGGAAATAAATTGCAAACTCATGCATCAAAACAAATATATATTACATTTGTTCTCGGTTGTAGCCTAAATAAGAAGATAATGACAGACATTTAAATGAGAACTTTAAAAAAAAGAACACATATAGTTAGCATGAAAAATTATTAAAAAGTTTTCTCTCTCTCTTTCACACACACACAAACACATACTTATCTTGGAAATTTTGAATTTTAGATGAATTTTTAAGATAACTAACTGCTAATGCAAACCTCATAGATTCTAATTATAATCAGTTTAGCTCTTCAGAGATTTTTGGAGCTACTTATTTTTTATTCCTGTCCCACTGAGGACAGGATGAGGATTAAAATATTTTAAACATCATCTTCAAAAACTATTTTTTCAGTATTAAAAAGAACATTAAACTCATGGCTTTTCTGCGTTCTACTTATAAGCAAAACTATATTTGTGCAGGAAAAGAGATTGGGTCTCTTTAGTTAGTGTGGTCTATATTCCTTTGAAAAGATACTTTCATAACATGGTTGATTACATAGTGAGAAGCAGCGATTGATACAAACTTCCTCATTTTAACCAAACTTTACTCTGAAGATTTCTGGCCATGAAATGACTTAACTCTGCCTCATAGAGTCAGATAATTTGGTGGAATTACTAGTACAAGCTGTTTAATGGTCTGAAGGCTAGGAAAATTTATGGCTCTTAGGTATTCCCTGGGTCTACCATATATACACTGTTTCAATCTTAAGAAGTCTAATCAGCCTTATCTTTCTCTTCTCAACAATGGGAGTAATAATAAATCCACTGCATAGCTGCTGTGACAATCTTATGGGATCATAGACACCTGCAAAACAGTTTTCAGTGTCTGGTACACTGTGGATTAGAACATAATAACTAGCGTTGTTTTGTTATATTGTTACTGACTGGGACTGGGTCAGGGCTGAATCCCTGGTTGTCTGGCTTTCTGGATTTGTTAGCCCTGCTCAATCAAATACAAGAAAATCCCATGAAAAGAGGAAATGAGTTTATTTACAATTTAGTCAAATTGAGAAGGCAGCTAGTCTGCCCACCTTTGGAACACACAGAAGCACTCCAGTTATAGGAGGAACAGAACAAAACCCGGGAAATATTCCTAGCTAAGCTTTGGCCCAGAGCACTGAGGGTATTGTGTCCTCCCTGTAGGTCGGGGGGGGTGACACATTACACTCTGCATGAGGAAGCTTGGAGAAACAGTTCATCTTTAATACAGATCCTTGTTTTTAAAGATCCATTTTCCTAACTTTTAGGCTCAGGACACATCAGAAGCCAAATCATAAAATTTCCTTATTCATTCTCTGAGATTTAGTGACTTGGCCATGGTCATAAATGACTCCTCTGACTCTGACCTATGTGTGTTTTCCACACTCATCTTGCCTGGGCAGTACCATGCACCAGCCAGGCACCAGCAACGATGATGCTGCATTTCTCTGTCTGAGGAGGATGGGCCCAAGTCATCTGCCTCAGCAATCCCGTGGGAAGGCGCTGCTCAGAGTGGGCACTGACCTTGACAAGCCCGACAGCCACCACTGCCTCAGTTCCACAGCTGAGATGACCCCGCCTGGGCCCATTTATAATGTTTCTAGTCTTTGCTCAACTGGCTAAGAAAAGCAGGATTTTCTCATTTGCTACTCTGTATTCTAGCTCTTGACTCCTCAGATGTGCTGTATTAATTATTTAAATCTGAATAAGTTCCCCTCAAAGAGCAGCCTTTGGTATTGGTTTTATTTATTTATTATTCTGTTATTGGGAGAATAAAGTTAAATCCAACAAAAGGGCAAAAACATACTATGATAGACAAGGCAAAAAGTTGTGTCTACTGAGAAAATATCATCAGTCAATGACTCTTGTCAACCAGAAGAAAGGAAAACTTTAGAAAAAAAACAGTGGATAGATACTTGATGAAATATTAGTCTCAAACATACAATAAATCCTTCAGGCTATATATGAATTTCTAATAACAGGCACAGACTTTTCTCTACCCCCACATTCTCAAGTTTAGTGAATTAATAAATATGCTCTTTCTTCACACAAATGAATATGAAAATCCAATTTTCATTGTCTTTAAGATCATTGTTCCGGGAGAGAGCACCCGGTCTAAATCCATTCTCACCGCGCCTCACTGTCGCTATGGAACCCTTCACTCAGTTTTGGATATGATAAGTCTCCTAATAATGTATTTAATTCAAAGCAAAAATAATTAGGAGACACAAATTAACTAAATAAAATTCAAATCATCATTAAATATGCAATTTGCTTGCCTGAATATTATGGTTTGGGTTATGTCCCTTTAAAATTCATATGTGGAAGTTCTAACTCTCACTACCTTAGAATGTGAACTTATTTGGAAATGAGGACAATGAAGATATAATTAGTTAAATTAAAATGAGCTTACACTGTAAAAGGACTGACTTCAGATGCAATAGGTCTAATTTTTTTATAAAAAGGGGAGCCTGGAGATGTAGCTCAGTAGTAGAGTACTTTCCTAGCACATGCAAGGGCTTGAGTTAGATTCCCAGTACTGCAAAATAAAAGGGGATGTGGACACAGACACATATGTACCTGCACACACAGAATCCATGTGCACATGGAGAGAGATTGAGTGGCATCTGAGAACACTGAAAATTGACAGAAAATCACCAGAATCCAGAGGAGAGGCAGCATATATATTCTGTCTTGTGATTTCAGAAGGAACCCTTCCTATCGGCATCTTGATCTCAAATTTTTAGCCCTCAAAACTGTGAGACAATAGAGTTCAGTTGTTGATGCCACTTAGTTTGTGGCCCTATGTTGTGACAGCCTCCTAGCAAAGTGATACACTGAGGTTGCTTCAGGAACATGCTGACAAGACCTAACGTTTCGATCCCTGGGTGAAGAAGCTATAAAATACACGAAAATAGCAAGGTAAAGTCCAACATAGTATATTTTCTTTCAAGGTTGAGTGAATGATTCAAATGCTTAAGAAGAAATTAACATATGTCATACTAATTTCTAGGATGTTCTTATCCTTTCTTTTGCATTGAGTCAGTATTAGTCAATGGATTAATAAATTTGTAAAACTAAAAGCTTTCTCAGTCTTATACATCAAACCACCTTAAGAATAGGGGAAAGTTTGAGAAGCAAACAAATAAAACTACAGTTTTGGTGTCAGACTTCATTGCAGTCATACCTTTGATCATTATAATCATTGAAGTTTACACATTATTGTGAAATTTATAGAAATTGTATCTATACCTAGCACACTACAGACATTTAATAACTAATAGCCATCAAGACACTCGTATCTGAAATATATAGAAATATATATAGAAATATATTACTTTGCTGGGAATTTAGCTCAGTGGCACCATATCTGTCTCACCAGTGCAAGGTCCTGAGTTCGATCTCTGATACCAAAAAATAAAAAAGAAAGAAATAAAGAAAGAAATATATTACTCTGGCTGATCATAAGAATTGAGAAATAAAACTAATTGATAGTTTCACTTATTGCTTAAGTCAACATATGTGTATGACATCACCAAGATGGCAGAGTAGGAGATCTCAGCCTTCATCTCCTGTCCCCACACATCACACAGTGCACAAATATGAAGCAAACAAAATAGCCCAAGCAGAGTGCCAGGGCCCACGAAGAACAGTCTGCACCAACAAACTAGATCAAAGAAACTGAATTTCTGCATAGAAAGGATCACTAGTGAAATCACTATATTTAAGATACCAGGAGACCACTAGGAACAAAGAAGAAACGTGGAAGTGATCGGTATCAGCCATGCAGGAGGAACCATTCTGGTTCCTAGAGTCCTGCCCTGCAGAGAAGAGCATCATCTCTGGTCCCTGCAGAACCAACAGACATTCCACTGGGGAACCCGGAAGAGGGAGACACAGCAGTACACCCCTCACCTCACCAAAGAAGCAATAATTATTAGTCCACTTCAGAAGAGCATTTACCACCTCCCCCTGCCAGCCCCTTCCCTTCCCCAACCCAGGGGACATAGCCACTAAGCAAGAGCCCATGGTCCAGATCCAGACTCTGTGGCTGTAACTGGTCTGCTCATGCTTCAGAACCCATACCTGTTACCATAGCAAGCTCGTTCACACTCTGGGCTCTGGAGCTAAAGCCTCACTGCATGGTCCCATCCTCCAGGCACCAGCTAGCCACCATAAAGAACTCAGCCCAATGCAGCCTTGCAGCTTGGAGCATCTCAGACCCTGCATACACCTGTGCACCCACTCGTGACCCCTAGCTGTTTCACAAGTGCTGTGCATTATCAGTGATAGGGAGATGTGTGTGCCCCAGTCCCTGGAGCCTTTACTGCCCTAGATCCTAGAGCCATGGTCTATCTATTCATGTCTGAGGACCTCTGTGGGGGAATCAGCCTTATCTATGGGCATCACTCACCAAGTCCCAGTGCTACTGCCACTGCAAGTGAACCCACAATTAGACTCATGACAAGAGGAATCCCTTCAAGCACATCTTTCCCAATGAGTATAGAGGGAGATCAAGAGAAGTGAGCAGCTATCACCACAAATAAACCCCAACAGCCATCACCATCCCTGAATATCTTGTGTAGACTTCCAAATAACCCTGAGAGCTTCACCAACACTGACCTTACTTGACCAAGCTGTACAAAACCTACCCAGCTTGCTCCTTCAGTAGTGCCTGAAACACCTACCAAGCACCTTCCCACATGTAAATCTCTCTGGGGAAGTTCTTTCCACAATAAAACTAGCTCATAGTATCTAGACGAGTTGATAGGTCATAGCATCTGACCTATCAAAAGTACAGGCATCAGTGGAAGGCAACAGGAAGTATGAAAGATCAAGGAGAAAAATATTGGCAAAAGCACACAACGATCTTGTAGTTCACTCAAAGAAAAGGAGAAAGAACCCAAAATAACCATTTTGAGGAAAGTGAACAAATTTCATGAAGACATTGAAAAAACTTGATAAAATCAGGAAAATAAGTGAGCAACATGAGAAATTTAAGAGATTGAAATTATTAAGAAAAATAGAAATTGTGGAGCTGAAAAATACAGTGAAATACAAAATGTCCTAGAGAGCATCAGTAAGGGAATCAATCAAACAGAAGAACTTGAAAACAAGTCATTTGAGAATATAAAATCATAAGAGAAAAAAGAATGAGAAGGAATGAAGGAAGCCGAACAAATTTATAGAACAGTATGAAAAGGACAAAGTTTTAAGTCATAGATGTTCAAGGAAAAAAGAAAGACTATAACTGAAAAACTTATTTCATAGAAATAATAACAGACAACTTTCCAAATGTGGGAAAGATACAAATATTCAGGGATAGGAAAGACAGAAGTCTACCAAATCCAAAAAGATTGCACTAAGGGATATTATAATCAAACTGTCCGAATTCAAAGAAAATGCCAAGAAATTGAAAGCAGCAAGATAAAGGAAGCCAATCACAAAACAGTGAGTTTCTCAGCAGAAATTCTGGGCCAGAAGAGTGGGATGATATATTCAAAGTGCTGAAGGGAAAAAAACTGCCAATCAAAATTGCTGCTCCTGGTAAAGCTAGCCTTCAGGAAAAAAAAAGAGAAAATTTCCCAGACAACCAAAAGCTGAGGAAATTCACCGCTACTCTACCTGTTTTATAAAAAATACTGAAGGTGGTTCTTTAAGGTGAAGGAAAACATACTAATTAGCAACACAAAAACATCTGATAGTACAAAAGTTACTGATGAAAGTAGGTACACACTCAAAAACACTCAGACACTGTAATAGTGGGATTAAGTCGCGTATACTTTTAGCATGAAGGTTAAAAGATAAAGCCTTTAAAATAGTGGTATCTGCAATAATTTGTTAAGGGATATGTAATATATAAAGCTCTAAATTGTGACATTAAAAACATAAAATGAGATGAGGGTAGAATGATGGTACTGTTTTTATGTATCCACAGTTAAACTGTAATCAACATGGAACAGCCTGTTATATTTTATTTATGCTTCATAATAACCAAAAAGAAAAATCTATAGTAAATCCATGAAAGAGTAAGGAATTGAAACATAAGTTTAAAGAAAATCGTCTAATCACAAAGAAAAATAAAGGAACAAAGAATCTATAAAACAACCAGAAAACAATCAATGAATGGCAGTAGTAAGTCCTTACATAAACAATTGCACTGAACATAGGTATGTTAAATCATATAATCAAAAGACATAGAATGGCTAAATGGATAAAAATAAGAAAAAGTCCAACTATATGCTTCCTACAAGATATTGTACCTGGATGTTCTGAACCAAATTTCACTTATGGTGCCAAATGCATAAATCTCTATGGTTCTCCCCTCTTCTAGTTCTCTTCTCAACACAAAGCCTGCATATTCCCTATGTGCCTTTCATAGTCACTGCCCATTTTAACTCATCTCCAGTATAAAACTAAAATTAGTCACCAAGGCCCATCAGTGTTGTTTCCACAATATCTTCTGAAATTTCCTCTCATTTTCTCTTCTTGCATCCATGCTTTTGGCTGTTTCTCAACAGTATCTTCATAGATTCCAGTACACCTAGCCATTCCCACTAATGCTATATCACTCTACCTACTATTACAGTTTGGATCAAGAACATCCCCCAAAGGCTTCATGCACTCAGAGGCAGGGCTTTCAGAGGGTGACTGAATCCCAGAGGTGACATAGCTGCCTTGCAGTTGAGGCCACCTGGGGCCTTCTGTCATGCCACACTGCCTTGGTGCCTGTCAAGCATGGACTGTACCCCTGAGCCAAGAGAAACCTCTCCTCCTATATGCAAGTTGTGTGTGTAGGGTGTTTGTGTCAGCAATGAGAAAGTGGTTAAGACACTCACTTACAGAATTTTCCAGTTTCTTGATTCCTCTTCACAATTCATTGTCCTGTTTGTGATGTGCAAGGATCCATCCTCGTTTTGTAGTCTTATCTTCTGCCAAATACCCCATGCACATATTTTTCTAGTCACGTTGAATTTTTAAAATCACCCCCAATACATGCTGAGTCTTGATTCTTTGCTTTGGCACATACTTCTCCAAGTCCCTGAAATGCCTTTCCCAACCTCAAGTGCTTCAGAAGGTACAATTTATCCTTTGTGGCCATGTCAAATTTTGCCTGCCATGTGAAACCTTTATTGTTTTCCCCTGGAACAACTAAACTATCTTTTTTTGTTTTCATGTGCTTTCACAGTACTTTGTTCATTCTTTAAGCAACAGTTGTGGGATCTTTTGAAGACAACTAAGGCTCCTATTAACACCCTCCAATGGTCTTTTGTCCTCCTAGAAAGAAAGCAAACTCTTTTGTCTTAGAAGAACCTCCTTAGAACCAGGTTTGCTTTGCCAGGACAGCAAAGGCTACTTTTCACCCAAATGGTACAAAAATTTGTAGATTGTGTCACTGTATACATCAGAGATGGCGTTTTTGGGGGGCTGCCCCGGAGGATTTAAGTGCCTCAGATAAAAGAAAGAAATATTCGTTGCCCTGTAAAATGCTTTCTCTCAGACAATACAGGTGCGACAGACATACACAAAATAAAGTATCATTTCCCCAAAGAGGTGTTTCCTTATTTGTCTTCAAGTTCTCATTTGTGGTTCCACAGTTACTATTTAGTATATTATATGCAATACGTGCCCGTGGCAGCTAAGAAATATTTTGTGATGGCAAAAAATTTATTTTAGTTTTAAATTTATTATATAAGTAGATCTAGAAGTACCAGGTAAAGCATGGTGCTAACTCTTCACCCTCATAACCACTCAACATTGAATAGTATATAATTACAATCTACAATATAGACATTATACGACAAACATTATTATTTATAAAACTATATTAACATTTTTAAACAATTTTCATATGAATATTTAAAACCAGTATTTTCCTTTTAATATAATATGTAATTTTTTTTTTTTTTGGTACTGGGGATTGAACTCAGGACCTTGCGCTTGTGAGGCAGGTGCCAGAACCACTGAGCTAAATCCCCAGCCCTTTACTGTAATGTTTTAGAAAAGTAATTAGGAAATTATATAAAAATTTTAATTTTTTGAACTTTTAATTTGACTTGCATTTATGTGGACATATTTAAATTGCTTATAATCTGAATTACATTTTATTTTTAATAATTTAGATCACTGCCATCAGTAAAATATAAATTATGAGATAAACTTATTTTACATGTTTATTGATTTGGCTAAAATGAAAGCAAAAAAAGCAAGTCCTAAAGAGTCGGGATATAATTATTTACAAAATATGCATGCTTTGGTTCTATTATCAATACAAGATCATTGATTTATTAACAGTACATAGAAATATAATCAATGATAACTAAATTCAGGCACATTTAATATTTTGCTAATTTTTAGTTATACAAATCACAGTTTTATTTTAAAATCTTCTGATTGTGAAGGTATATTGGTCAAGGTAGAAGAAAATATATTTCAGTGAAAAATTTATGAATTTGACTTTTAACTTTAGTTCTCTAGACATATAGCCTATAGGTTTTCATTTGTACTCCTGCCTTGGGTCCCCAAATTGGAAGGAGTATATTTCCTAGTAAAAAGGTATAATTTTTACGAATTTATGAACTTAGTATCTGATTCCCCTAATTAGAATATATGCAAATATTCTCCTTCTCCGTTTTTAATGTTTTTATCAATGACCAGTAGAATGTATGAAACATAAGTGGCATGTAACAAATATTTGTTGAGTAAATACTGATTTGTAGCATGGAAAATATAATTATCTGTGGCCACGAATTTCTCCCGGTTGACAATAAGTTCTTAATGCATCATACAGTTCTGGCTCCAAAATATTTTTCAAATAAACAGATGAATGATTCACTGAATTCTAATGTAAGGAGAATGGTCTCAATGCAATTAATGGAGTATGTTAGACCTTAGATCAATTCCTTCAGTACCATAGCTTCTCCACGTGCTAAAACTTGGAATCACCCTCCTCCACCACTAACCAGAATTTTTAGTTAATTTGTGGTGCCTGTGAAAAATCCTTCAGTGACAATCGCATTATTTTGTTACGGTTCTCTCTCAGGCACCACCTCAGAACATGGAATTTGCCAAGCACAAATTCAAAACAAATGGATGTGAAATCTGAGAAGTTTCTTTTTCTTCTATGAGGACGTGTTACAAAGGACATGAGCCTGGATAATCCAACACCACTATGGGGATTCTAAAGTTCCCCAACTACCACAACTGCCACAGCTCAAATCCTGCTTATATGAAACTGGTTGTTACTAACACAAGAAGAGATTTTAGTAAAATACAGGGGAAAAAACCCTATTTTATTAGCAATGTGCTGGCTTTCTAAGTACTTTCTTGACACACATAAGGAAACTGCACAATTGTGTCTCAATGATAAATCTTTCAGAAATATTAACAAGGTGGAGAGCTATCCTTTTTGATGCAAAATTATAATTTTCTTTTAAGATTGTGACCAAGATGGCATTTAAAAGCAACAGCAATACCTAAATTTTGATTAAATAGTAATTTTATATAATATTGTCTGCATCAAATTAAAATATGCTCCCTGTTTGGGGAATTCTCTTTTGAAGGCCTTTGTTGTTGCAGTATTGTACTTCTGAGTCTATAATGAAATAATGTGCATTATGAATCTCTGAGAGTATGGAAACCAGAGTTTCCAAGCCTTCCTTACTGTGAAATGCCTTCATCATATAATATGATTAATGTTCTCTAAAGCAATGAATAGGATTGTTAGATGCACTTCAGAAAACGGTGCCATGAACCAATTTCACTCTGAACAGAGGTACAAAATATGTCAAAATTAAGATTTTAACCTTGATATACTCCTGTTCATTATAACAAGCAACATACTGGAAATAGGAACTTCCATTACAAACTGGCAATGCCATTCTTAGTGCTAGAACATTATACACAATACAGTGTTATTTGGGTGCTCATGGTTAATTGGCTCCTGGAGGCATGAAAAGGAACTAAAAATTGTTTTGGCTGAAAAGGATAGTGAGTCAAGAGACAATCAACACCACCAAGTTCTAGCTTGCCTGTGAAGTATCAAACAAATAGCAAATATCCCAGCACAATTTTTTTTTATCAAAAAGCATCATCCAACAAATTTGACAATTTTCAAACCAGTCAAGTATCAGAACATGTCCATATAACATTAAAATCATGAAAAAATAACAGTCTATTATCACTAGGATTTTAGTTTGATTTAAAGGCAAAGGGAATGCAATAACACCCGAAACATGAAGGAGACATGCAAATATCGAGAAGAAGAATAAGCTGGTCAGCGTACCCGGATGATTTGCCTAGTTCCTTCCCCAGCCCAAGGAAATCACCTGACAGAATTAATATCTGACACCTACGATGAAGCTGGCATACTACATGAAAAACTAGCATGCAGCCACTGCTGATGATGTTTTCAGAGAATTTTTAGACAAATTCTTATTTAGGTACAAAAAGAATTGTAAATGCCATAATTTTAAGCATCTTTTTAAAATGCACACTGTATCCAGAATAATTACAATAGTCATCATCTCTAGTTCTTGAGGCACTGGTGATTTTGACTTTACTCTTTCTGCTTTTCTGCCTTTCCTACATCTGGAGGAAATACATACTCTCAGTATAATCAGGCTTTCATTTTATTGTCATTATTACTAATAGCTCAGCTTGGCCCTTTTCTTTCCCATTAAATTTGTTGGTACACTTGAGGTATAAAATACTTTTACATATATCACTGGGATCTTGTACCTTTTTACATGAGTATCTTGGTTTTTATTTTTTCCCCTTCCCCTGCCCTCCCTTCACCCCCTCCACCCTTCCCTATTTGCAAAGGTTTTTTTCCATTTTTTTCCTTTTCTCATATTTTTTCTTTTCCCTTCTTTCCTCTCCCCTACTCCTCCCACTTCCCCTGCTCCTTTAACCTTTACTTCCTATTACACAATATCAATTATACATTTTTAAAATTAAAATATCAAGACCTAGGAGACGTTACCACAGATTTTACAGAATTTTAAATGATATAGAAAGCATATTTCAAAACTCTGTTTTGAAATACATTTGACAACTTATAAGAAGTACCTTGGAAGACAAATTAATGAAACTAACTCTGGAGGAAATATAAACTTTGAATAGCACCTATTAAAGAAAGTGTATTCCTAGCTTGAAAACCTACCTCTATGACAACAACAGGCTAGTATACATTTTAACTGATAAATTATATCAAATGTTTAAAGCAGAAAAAAAAGACAACACTTCTCCCCTCATTTTAGGAAATCAACATTGTGCTAATCCTAAAACTGGAAAGAGATAATAGAAGAAAAAAGTATGAACGTAGATAGAAATTTGTTTAACAAAACAAGCTATTAGAAGTCAGATCTGGCAGTATGTAGAAAGTGGTTTTATTATAGGGATGGCAGGGTTGGTTCAGCATTGGAAGATCGACCCCCAGAAGTCATCATTTTAACAGAGGAATGGAAAAAGTCATATGATCCTGTCACTAGTTGGAGAAAAAGTATTGGACTAAATTCCACAGCTGTTCATGGTAAAAGCTATCAGAAGACTAGAAGTAGAACAGAACCTTCTCAACAGATTAAAGACAGGTACTCCATACTTCCAGTGAAAACACCTTATATGAATGGAGAAGATACAATGCTTTCTCCTTAAGGTGGGGAACAAGGGTAGATATGCTTACTCTTTATCTCTCTGTTAAACTTTGAAACATAGGCCCAAACAAAAATAGTCTGGCAATAAAATGACACAATTAGGATAGGATTGGCAAGGTAGAAGCCAAATCTTTATATGTAGATGAAATGATCATCTACAGAGAAAATACTAAGAAATCTCTAGGAGCCCCTAGAACTTGTATTCGAATTTAGCAGGATTAGAAAACACAAGGTACATATAAAAACTCAGGTCTGTGCATACTTGCTATAAATGAAGAATTGGATATTGAAATTTAAAAGTTATGTAGGAGTACAAAGGAACTAGAAAAGTTAAAAAAAAAAACAACAATGTTGGAAGATGTTTAGTACCTACATTTAAGACTTCTTCTAAAGCTACAGTAATCAAGGCAGTGATGGTGTAAGGAAAGACATATAGATCATTGGAATAAAACAGAGAATCTAGAAATAGAACCACACATATATGGTCCACTGAGTTTTGAAAGATTATTTAACATTAACATTTTATAGGCTATAAACTCAATTCAAGAGCTGAGGAAAAGATAGTGTTTTCAGCAAACGGCACTAGAACACCTGGTATCAGTATAAAAAAAATTAACCTCAACCCTTTATTTCCACACATAAAAATAACTTGAAGGGATCTATGAACCTAAATATGAAAGCCTAAAAGTATAAAACTTTAAGAAGAAATTATAAGGGGAAGTTTTTATGAATTCAGGGTAGGCAAGAACTACCTAGGATACAAAAACATGATGTATAAAAGAAAAAAATTCATAAATGAGATTCCATCAAAATTTGGAACTTTAAATGACATCATTAAAATGAAAAGTAGTCCTTAAACAGACTATATTTACAATGTATATAACCTATGACCAGAATGTATAAAGAACTCTTAAAGCTCATTAATAAACACCCCAATTAAAAAGTAGATACAAGAAGATGATGAGTAGCCAATATAGCACAAGGAAAGATGTGCAACTCTAGAATCAGAAAAATACTAATAAGTACAATTACAAGATTGAATTATACACTCATTAGGGAGATGAAGTTAAAAGTTTTAAAAGCCTTGTCATGACTTTTTCTTTTTGTTGGATTCTCCCCCCTTGTGTTTAATTTCTCACGCCCAATGGATTCATTCTGCTGGGCTTCCTGGAGTTGTAATCCTCACTGTCTTTTCCTAGGATATTGTCTACAATTTTTTGGAGTGCTAGTTTGGTATTCATGAAGTTTCTAAGGTGCTCTTTATCATGAAAGTATCTTATTTCTCCATCAATTTTGAAAGACAGTTTTGCAGGGTACATGAATCTGGGTTGGAGGCTGTTTTCCTTTAGGGCTTGAAATACATCACTCCAAGCTCTTCTTGCCTTGAGGGTTTGCATTGAAAAGTCTGCTGTGATTCTGATGGACTTTCCTTTGTATGTGATTTGTTTCTTTTCTCTCACTGCTTGTAGAATTTTGTTCTTCTGTTGGATTTCTGGAATCCTATCTATTATATGCCTATGTGTAGATTTTTTTAAATTAAGGCTAGCTGGAGTCCTGTATGCCTCACTTATCTGTATGTCAAGTTCTTTTCTCCTCCTTGGGAAGTTTTCTGCCATCACTTCTGTGAAGAGTTTTTTTATGTCATCTGCACTCTCTCCTGTTTCTTCATTGACTCCAATCAGTCTTATGTTATTCTTCTTTGCATTGTCTAGCAGCTGCTGGATTGATTTCTCATGTTCCCTTACAATTTTAAAGCAATTTTTCTTTTCCTGGTCACTAATTGCAATCTTATCTTCTATATCTGAAATTCTGTCCTCACATTGGTTCATTCTTCTGTGTAGACTTTTGATGGAGTTGTTAATCTCCTGGAAATCTGTTTGCATCTGTTTTATGGATTCCATTTGTTTCCTACGTTTGGATTCCATCATGTTCCTCAGATCCTCTATTTTTTAATCTGTGTCCTCTCTAGATTTATTAATCATGTCTTGCACTATGAGCACAATCTTTGCTGTTATCTGAGAAATTATTTCTGATTTCCTTTTTCCCAGATCCTCTTTTGTTGCCAGTTCAGGGAGTCTAGGTGGTTGAGTATCAGATTGTTCCATCTTGTTTCCCTTTGGGGTTGCTGTAGGTGATCTGGAAGTCTGTTTTTGAGGCTTGTTTACATGCCTTCTCATTTCCACGGGGCAGGGGGTGCTTCTGGTGCCCACGCGGCTCACCTTCTCTGCCCTAGGAGCATGGAATGGTGGCAGGGGAGCCACCTCCTGGGCGCTGGGACTAGCTCACCTTCTCTGCCCTAGGAGCACAGAATGGTGGCGAGGGAGCCTCCTCCTGGGCTCTGGGATTGGCTCATCTTCTCTCACTTTAAAAATTTTTTTTTTCTTGGCCCTTTTGTTCTATCCAGCAGCCTCTTAAATGCAATATAGCCTAAAGACCCTTCTTCCACGTTCCCTTGATCTTGTGTACATTGAATCATATCATTATGTAGTCAATTAATGTGCATAAAATTTATTCAAATAATATATGTCCCAAACTGAAGTCATTCTTCTTCTAAAAGTCAATTTTTTTCAGAAGAAACTATTTGAACAATGCACATTTAATTTACCCAGTCTCCCAGACTAGCAGAAGGATTTCAAATTGTATTATTTGAATAAATAATGGTTTTAGGGGTAAAAAGATAAGATGGATCCTAGAAATAATTAAGGTGCCACTAGATGTAAAACTGTGATATTATTTGCTCATGAATAACTACTACCACTTATCAGAAGTCAGCCTAAAAATTGATGGCAGAAAAATAAAGCATTATTCATTAATTTGAGAGAACCAGGGAGAAATGATTATTTTCAGTTGAGTTTCTATTTAGAGTGTGCTGATCATACTGCTTGTGCCTGTAAGAGAAGTGCAAAGTTGAGCCTCAGCTAACAGTGGCATATTTAGTCACTTTCTTCATTGTTGAGACAAACCTGCCACCTGCATCTTACAGGCGAGGTTTATTGTGGCTCACATTTTAGAAGTTTCAGTCCTTGTATGGTTGGAAGCATTGTAGAGGCCCTGGGTGAAGGAGAGCTGATCCATTCATGGCAGCCTGAAAGTGAGCATAAAGGGCGGGACTGAGGAGAGAGCTGTACCCTCCCAGGTCTTGCACCCCATGACCTGCCTCTTCCCACCAGACCCCATGTCCTATGTGACATTAAGCTATAGCAACCCCATAGTTTAAGCACCTTTCAACAGGCCCCTTTATGAGCATGAGACTTTGAGGTGACATCCAGATAGAGACCATAACAGTGATCTACAATGATGTTGACTCTCACCTTTTGTGTCAGAGGTTTGAGGACCACCTGCTTCATATTTGGGCTTAGAACCAACCTTAAAATTGATCCTTAAAATTTCAAAAGAGAACTATGGTTAGCTTAATTTTAAGCACATTTACACATGACCATTTTGATTCTGATTTCAGAAAGCATCCACTTGTAGGTTGCATTTTCTTATACCACATTTAATAAAAAAGTCCTTCTTTAAGATAGTTTTTAAAGAGTTCAAAAGAAGAAAATTGTATTACCTTTATTATGCAAATTGCAAAATCCTAAATATGTAAAACTTATGAGTATTTGTGGAAATAGGAAGAGGATGTGGGGATGGATAAAACAAGTTACTCAAAGTAAAACAACAAATATATATGGGAAAAAAATGAAAATAAAAGTTTGCTTTAAAATCAAGCCATTTTATACAGAATACCATTCAACTATGTATAAAGGAGTATGTTAACAATATATGATACATAAAATAGACAATTGAATATTAATGTCTATCATAAATGTCAGAGGATATTATGCCATGATTCTCAATGTTTTGGAAAAGAAAAGCAAATACAATGCCAAAACTTTAACCACTGTCCTTTGGTCCAAATAGTATTATTGTTGAAATAAGCAACCAGCTTGTGCTCAGCTTCCAGATTCACCACCATCTATTTTGGCCTGGATGGATTTCATGTGAAGGAGAAGAGAGGCTGGAAATGCTGCTTTTTCCCTCTGGATTCTATATCATCACTGTAAAGGTTTACAGTGTCTGACTTATGGGTCAAGACCAGCCACTCATACACAATCCACTGTCCTCTGTTCCTAGGAACTGAAGTCAAATAGAGGCCAGTACCCTTGGCTCCTCCAATTGTCACTTATCACTACCGACAAGCACCAGGGTCTCTGAGCCTGCAGCACACAGCCTAGCACAGCCCTGCAAAATATTCCCCTACATCAGTTTCTCTAGAATTATGAAAATTAATTCCTATAGAATAACACAGCTTACCTCAAATGCATAAAAAGAGCAATCCATAACACATGCTCGGCATAAAAATAAATGTGAATAATTTTTAAAACATTGTGATTTAACCAGAAATTTATCAATTCATCAAATAACTTAATGAGTAATAAACCATCACTTTTAATCATTAGAGAGAAGATTGCAATCCAGAAAAAGAGTTATAGTCATTAAAGAGAATGTTGCAAGAAAATGCATCCTAGAAGCATATATTTTCTTACAACAGGATATGGATATTTAATTTAATTTAATGAAAGAGTGTTCAGACAGTTCTATTTTCAGTATATGAAAAGTCATGTGAATGATACAGATCTTGAATAGATGTAGATTTTGGTTCTATTTAACCATGTTTCAGAGGTAGCTAATTAAAAGTGTCAGCACACAAGAATACACTTAATACATTAATAATAACATTTGGCTTAAAATATACCCTGATTTTAAGCAGTGAGTTATTAATGCATTATGAATCCATACTAATTATCATGGTAGAATGTTCAGAATTTAAAATAGATAACTAATTTATAATTGTAACTTTATTTGAAAAATTAATGTCAGTTCGATGTCTAATTGGATGCCTAATATGTGCCTATGTACTGAATGTTCTTTACCATTGTTACTGTGGCATATGATTTGAGAACAACTTAAAAAGCTATTGCTCTTTCTGACATCTAATTTGCATCAGATTCTTAATTTTCAACTGGAAATGAATTAGGCACTCAAAAATAGAAGAAACAGAGAAATTACCTTATCAATAACAATGTTATTTTACCGAAGAAAATGAAGAGTAAGGACACATGAGTATTTCAGCCTCAGATAAGTGTTGTTCTTTAAAATTCATGCTTATGAATTTCCATCAAATAAGTTTATGGTGCCAGATAAACTCCAATATACTCCTGAATTTCCCTCCAGTATACTCCTGAATTTCCAAATGATAAATGCAGAGTGTTTTTAAAGGTTCTGCAAGAGAATTCCCCTTTTAATACAAATTTCTCTGCTTCCTCTTGTGAGTACTAAGTCTGGGAGCCTTTCTCTAACTAGGGCATACTTACTGAGTCCTGCTTACGGTCCAATTAAAAAGTCTGCCTTCACTTTCCGGGGTCACTGCCTCCTTCTCCATCCCACGCACACCACTCTGTAGCTGGACTGTGACTCGATCCCTCCCAACCTCATCAACCCCTGGCTTGTTGCTTCACTGAGAAGAGCTGCCTGCCTCGCAGCTGCACTGCTACGCAGGGCTCGTAGGGAGAAAGCCGCATTCAAAGCTCTCCACTTTATGATAGGAACTTGTCTTGTCTTCTCACCCGAGGTTATGATTTGTATCTAGATGTTTCCTGGAGGCTGAAAAGCTCAGAGGTGGAGCTTCTGAAAGACGATTGGATTGAGAGTGGACTTTCTGTTAGGGGTTAGGGTCTGGTTAGGAGAAGCAGGTCCCTGGGGCGTGTGGCCTGGAGGGGTTCATGTCCCTCCCAGGATTTTCCCTTAGGTCTCCCTACTTCCACATTGCCAAGAGGTGAGCAGCCTTCCTTCCTCCATGGCTGGCCCTTCCCCTTGCTCCTTCTGCCCTGGAGCCAGCCAACTATGGACTGAAATCTCTACGAACTGAGCCAGAATAAACCTTTCCTTCAGTTTGGGCATGCCAGGTGTTGTGTCTCAGCAAGGAGGTGTTGACAAAGACATCCTATCTCCTACTGCTTTTTCTTGTGTTCATCTCACATCCAGAAACTGTCTCCAGAACATATCTGTGGTCACTCTATATCACAGTTTTTCTCCTGTTGTTTTTTTTTTCCCAACAGAAATTTGTACAGAATAAGAAACATCTACAAGAAGTTTGGGTTAATTCCAAGTGATAGGACCATCAAAGGCCTTTTGGACATCATCTACTTTGTTTAATCCTCTCAGTTTATAAATATGGATACAGTACTTAGTTACAGAGTAGAGCTAATTAAGTAACAAACACGACCAGTCAGCTAGATATCAACAAATCAGAGACCTAATTCTGCCTTACAGAAATGCCATTTTAAAAAATTATTTAAAATTCTGCAAATAGTTTAGAAGCATTGATATTGGTGAGGAATAAAATTCAATGAATTACTTTCATTGTCCAATGAAAAACAGTTGTGTTCCCAACCTCGCCATTCCAAATTAAGCAGATGTATAGGAAACAGATCCTATTAAACTCCACTGGCAATATTTTCACAAAGGAATGAAATTGTCATGGAAACTAAGACAAATGCAATAGATCTATGTTAAATACTCAATATTTTAAAACAACTTATTAGTTTTTCTTCTGTAGCGTACAATACAAAGATCTGTTTTCATCTCCTGTCCTCATAAATAATACTATGAAAAGAAAACAATATACAAATGCTAATTCTGCTGGTAATTGGTTCTCTGAGGACTGTGAACTTATTAAATTACTAAAATCTTCTATAAATTAATCTGAAGGAAAATCAAACATCCTACACCTGTAGCATCAGTGTATACAAGAGTGAACACACACAAACAACAAAATCAGCCGACCTGCTTCCTCTCTAAATCACAGGTGAGCACCCAAGAAGAGAAAAACAAACAAACAGGAGTTATGTGCTGCCCTTTGGAGTACTTGTAGGTGTTCATGGGTGACAAAATAATAGCAAAATGAATGAGGGAGAAACGTATCAAGATTGTAGGTATGGTTTAAATATAGTGTCTTTGTGGGTTAGCAAAGAAAAACTACCAAAGCCTTTTTCCATTATACACATAATTCACAGTAAAATGTGTTATTGGGTAGTTTGTGGTTGATGATATGAAGCATCAGCTACCTTCATGGGATCTGCAGTTTTAAATTAATCATGTCAGTAATCTATCTGACATATTACTTGCTTTCTTCTTGCCTTCTGCTGATCTTTCTTTCTGTTTACGACTTGTTCTGCTTTTCCTACTTCATCTTCTTAATTTTTTATAATCATGTCAAGATTAAATAAGAGAGCAAAAACATTTCCTCCAGGAGCATCAATAAACTGATTCATCACACTCTTTCTTGTGTACATTCATAGGAGCAGTTTTTCCAGATGTATTAGAAAGATGCAGTAGAAAATTTATTTTCTCCCTCTCTGCATCCCATGAAATGGTAGTTTTCTACCATTCTTACACAAGTGGTAGATAATAATGACATACAGACACATCCTATCTCCCTCTATTCTTCATCTTCCCTTTAGACAATTCCTACTAGGTAATAACACAGTGGCAATTGTCTCTATTTCTGTTATTCCAATAGGGATAGGAGGAAGTCCATTTTAGTACTGAAAAATAGCAATAGATGAAAATCTGCTGTGGAAGTTATGAGAATTACACTCTCTAAAATAAATTTGCTACAAGAAAAAAGTAAATGAAACTAGGATTCACTCCACACATATACACACATACAAAAAATAGAAAATGGAATAATATGGACTCTATAAAAACTACTGCAAAATAAGGGCTGAGTCATTAAAATTGAGAAGCAGAGCGAGCTGCTACAGTGTAACCTTCTCCAAAGAATGCAGGGAAATACAGTCTGTGTTAAGGAAGAACAGCACCCATATAGATAGCAGGAAAAGGAAAAGACTAAAGACATTAGAATAAAACACAGAACCAGGTGAGAGAGAGAGAAAAGTGGAATTTCAGAACACAAAGTTGCTATCCTCACTGGAGGCAGCAAAGCGTAGAATTCACTCTTGGGGCAGAGAGTCACTGACTTAGAAGGTGACCTTCAGAATTTGTTCCCAGAAGTTCCAGAAACACAAAAATAAACTGTAAACAATAAAGTAGTGAAAGATGAATAAAGCCTAGAAAGAAAAATGTCACTCTCAGAATTATAGGATTAATGATGGATCGTCAAAAACAGAAGCAATAATTAACAGAAGCAATAATTAACAGCCTAAGGAAAGAAATGTTTCTGAGCCAATAGAAATCTTTTGATACAGGCCATACAAGTTCTAAACAAAGTTAATTACACACAAAACCCTACCAGTATTGTCAATCAAATAATGTGGGACAATGGAGTGTACAAAATGGAATGTAGAGATTTAAGGAAAAACTTTTACAACTCATTAATTTCCCCACAGCCAAGTTCCTGTGACGTTTGAGGAAAACAGAAAGACAATTGCAGGTAAACAAGGTTGGGCCTACATACCACTTTCTGAAATAATTACCTGAAATCTCATTCTGATAATAGAAAAAAAATTTTAGAAAGAATTTAGGTAATAGAAAAATGGCAGTTGTAAACTGAGGTCTCAAAAGCAAATATGGTACAGGAGGAGAGTATACAGTGTAAACTGGCTGAATAGAAAGTGGTGATATTTGTGGCAAACTCCAGAGCTCATGCCACTATCGAGGCATGAAAAGCAAAGCTGTGCTACCAGCAGCCTCCCCCAGCCACAGGGCACTATGCTTTGACCTGTAATGTGCAAAAGCACTTGTTTTTCTTTCCCAGGGTTCACAACCCAAAGTCCGCAGTTTATTTAGATTAGCAAGTGGACTTCAAGGCCATTGGGCTGCAGGTGTTTCCCGGTGAACACAAATGTGAGTGCAGGGCATGCACTGAGCCACGTCCCCTTGCACAGAGTTCAGATGGAATTCAGGACCACCTTTGGTGATGGGCTAAAACGTCCACAAATTTCATCCTATTTCAGTACCAGCTAATAAAGTCTAACAATTAAACTTGATCTGGAATCTATGCCAAGAAATTATTTTCCCCTTTTAAAGCTTATTTAAAGAGAATAATTTTTGTCAATATTTTTGCAAGAAAAAAATCTAATACACTTAAAATCATTTTGATTCATTAATTGGGTAAATTATATTTTAACATACATTAACTGTATATGAGTTGGATAAATCTTTCATGTTAGTTGGGAAAATCAGTGACTAGCAAATGGAATATCTCTTTGACATGTAATTTTTTTATGTCAAAGGCTGATGATTATAACTGCATTGAGCATATCTAAAAATCCAGATATATATTTTCACTTGAATTATATTAAAAAATTAATCAAAAACGGAGACCAGGAAAATATAGGAAAGCATTTTATAAATTCTTGATTATTTTCTAGATTAATACTTTTTATATTAAAGAATTTTATAAAGTGTATGTCATTTTATTATGTATAAAGTAAATTAATATTTTAATATACTGTTCTAAAATTTTAGTAATGAATATAGACTATCTTAAAATGGAAAGTTATCTTTCAAATAATTTACTTATAGTAACATTTCTTAAAAATAAAGTTCTACTCTGGCTATTCAATGTATAAAAACACCACTTTCTTTTCAGATTTGAATTAATGGTATAATTGTTTGAAGAATCTATATATCCCAAGTATGGTGAAATATATTTTGTTCAAGATTATTTTCTAAAATGTCACTAGTGAAATAGAAAAGTAAGGTTGGCTCTTGCCTCAAGAAAAATATTTTTTAAATTTCTAATTGTTAAATAGGTAAATGTTAAAATAAATTAATGCAAGGAAAGAATTGTCATAAATATATAGGTGACTACATCATACATTCTAATTATAAGCCAAAAGAAAAGGATAGAGGGAAAATATAATAAAATACACTATAAATATGAAAAATGTTAGTACCATTATTAGAAGTCTTTGCACATCAATAAGATACACATTGTAATAGAAACCCACATAATGGAAAAAATATAAATTCAAGTATGCATCAATTAGACATTGAAATTGAATATTAGTATTTCTTTTTAAGTGTGGTCTAAAAATTAATAAAGAATGTTAAAAATTAATAATTATGTTAATTATACTGGGAAATTAGTTTTATTTATACACAGTAAATTGTTATTCTTATGAAAAATTAACATTAACAGTCTCAGATTTTTGTCATATTGATTTAGTAATTCAAAATCAAAGAACTCATGGGCCAGGGATTTAGCTCAGTGGTTCCGCCATCTGCTTTGCAAGCACAAGATCCCAAGTTTGATCCTTGGTACAAAAAAAAAAAAAAAAAAAAAAAACCAAAGAACTCATTCTAAGGAAATAATATGAATCATGAATAAAATATATATCCATAACAAAGATGTTCACTGCAGTCTCATACATAGTTTCAAAGAACTAAAAATTACTAAAATGACAAATGCATTCTGGCAGTTTATGTGGTAAAGTAGTATTTTGCTATAAAACTCATGCTCTCAAAAATGGTGGAATAATAGGAAAATCCTCATAATAAAATATTCATTGTGCTATACTCTCCTTGCTTTTTCTTCGTAAGAGGGAATATTTTGTCTCTGAGTACTTTGAAGATAACAACACACATGCATTATTGTTATTCTCTAATTATTTTGAGATTTTTATTTTTTCATAAAATAAAAAATTTAAAATTTAAAAAAATATTCATACAAACAACTATTATGGTACAATTTAAGTCAATCATATATGCAAATATATCAAAATTTCCATCATAGTTTTATATGGGAGATGATTTTCCAGGAGACTGTTATTCTAAATGTGTTTTGTGTTTTAAATTCTCCAAGGAGCATAACTAGCTTTCATTATTATAGGCTTTGTTTTTTTTACGGCAGATCTTTTCATTCATTCATTCACTTTGTAAATATTCAGTAAGTGTCCAGTACGAGCAGAGTTGAATATTAGGTTCTAGGTTATTTCATTATTCTGTCTTTAAATTAAATCTCTACCAAATTAGTAATCTTACATATGACACAGTTAAACAAATGGGTATGGTGGCACACATCTGTAGCCACGGCTGCACAGGAAGCTGAGGCAGGGAGATTGTCAGAGCCGGAGGCCAGCCCGGGCAACAGAGCATGGCCCTAACTCAACAAAAATGAAACAAAACAAAACAAAAAACAAATTGCCTAAAGGTCACTTATTATTGTACAACATATGCACGCACGCCAATACCATGCAGTTAAAAAGAGAGGGAGAGCCATTGGTAAGTGAGCAACATGTATGAATCTACATTTGGATATTTTAAATATTTATCTCCATCAAAATTATTCTATTGGCTCAACTGTACACAATGTAGGTTATGAAGAGTGGGGGAAGCGTTGTTTTAAATGAATTAATTTTTAAAACATAATTAGTTGTAGGGACTCTGATTTTAAGTAGTTTTGTGCATTTTAAAATGTATTTGTGGCCAGAATGATGCTCACTACCAGAACCTCTGGGTATCATAAAATGACTGAGGAGCAACACTTCCAGGGTGTCCGAACACAGATCAGCACACAGCTGTGTGATCACTGGAGAGAAGCCCTAGGTGCGGGCTTCTCCGTCAAATGTGCCAGGCAACCTCTCAAGAGTGAGGAAGCTCAGGCTGCACGGGACTCTGCGCCTCCTGGACTGGGTCCCATCTCGCAGACTGGGCAGCACTCACTCGTCGCTGTTCAGTGATTTTATGTTATCCTTTCAGGACAAATTGCAATTGTTCACACATACAGACGTGTGATTTAGGTTTCACAGTTTAAGTAGGCAGTTTCATGTAATTTTGCCAGTGCCATGACAACTGATAATTAGACTGCTTTCTGGAAGTTGCATGTCAGGAAATTTCAGCAAGGGATAGCGGGGAAGAGGAAGATGCAAGGCTTTGTGCATCCACTAAGCCCACTGAGGGCGGAGTATCATGTGAATGCCGGAAACTGAACTACCGTAGGCACTGCCCAGAAGGCCTGGTGCAGTGTCATCTTTTAGGTTTCCCTTGGCTGTGCCAGCCCATAAAAGCATTAACATCCTCACATTACATATGGTATCCAGCTAAGTAGGATGGAAAAAATAGATACATATATATATTTATATCTTTATATTAAATATATATTTATATATTTATATTAAATATATATTTATACATATATATTTCAGATAACAATGATTTTTTTTTTACTGTATGTCCCAAATGGTGTGCTGGAAACCCACTGAGTTGGCATCTCCAGAACTTGACGAGAACACTGGTGGGGAGAAGAGTCACAGGTTAGTTTAGATATCCCAAAACCTGAAGTTGTGATCTTCATTCCACCAGTTCCTCTGAAGAAGGAGCACTTGGGTTTTCTGACCCTTATTCCTCATATGCAGACTTCCATGGGTTGAGAAACATGCAGCAGACAGTAAACCACACTCCAGGGTGTGTTGGGTTGGTCACAGGGACGTGGCCTTTGGCGCTGCACAATGTCTTCACTCTTTCCTCTCTGCCACTGTTCCCTTGCTCTGCTCCTGGACTACCATGGATTGAGAAACTGCGCTCCTCCACATCCTTGCCTCATGATGTTTCTGCCTTGGAACCGGCCTATCGCAGACTGAATACATGAGCCAGTTAAACCTTTCCTCCTCAGGTCATGGACATCAAGTATTGTCAGCAATGAGAATACTGACCAATACCACGTGGGAGGAAGAAGTGGTGGGAAGTGATGAAGGACACTATAATCCCATGGTCATTCCCTGCTTGTATAGAAATACTTTCTGGCCTAGAGAAGAAACCAGGGACCCCACCTCTGGATGTGATCCCTGGACAAAGGGACCCAGGACCACCCTTGTTTGTGAATTTGTTGTACGCTGACAACAGAGCTAGACCTTGGCAACTGTGGGAGATTTGATCTGTGCTTAAGTCATGGCTCTTGACAAGAGTGAAAGACAGGCAGAAGGACAGGGGGATGAGGCAAAACTCCTCTGAACTGGAAATTCAGAAAATGATGCTCAAGCTATTGGAGACAAGTTGAAATGCATGCAGCCTGATCATACCTCTGAATCTTTCCTGTGGGCCATGGAGCATGAAGGGAAGAGTCCTAAGAAAATGCCAGCTGATTTACCTGTTTCCTGTTCACTCTCAACCTCTTCAACAATCCTTGTCTGCAATCTGTTCTCTATACCAGATGCAGTATGGAGTCATTCCTATGGGCTGCAGCACCTAAACTTCCTTGTTACTGATTTCTGCTCAGGTTTGGCTAATTGGAGACAGTTGAAGGAGACCGGGTACAATGCGAAGACTGGGAACTCAGGTACTCTCTTCCCTTATCTGCTCCTGCTCAGTTTTGACAGTAACATCTGTCTCTATGAGTCTGCTTCCACAAGGCAGACCATCTTCATAGCTCATGCTCACCAGGCTCTGGGAATGTCATTCTTCAGAATTCCTGAGTAGAGGCTCCTTACTTTTGGTGGCCCCTGGGTGCTTCTCATCCCTTGTTTGTTCCCTCAACACTGCTCACACCTCTGCAAAACAAGCTCTTCCTCCAGAGACTCAATGTTCTTGTTGAGCAAGCTTCTTTTCCTTGTTCAGGCCAGAGTGGTATACCATCCTGACTGAGGCCCTGGGCTAAGGGGTGGAGGATTTCCTAGAAGCAAGGGAAGATCCCAATGATAGTTCTTTCCAAAGGTGGAAGAATTATTGATATCATTCTCTCACCCTATTCAACTCTCTCTCTTTCCCCACCCCAACAAGATCTAAGACAAAGTTTTACCAAGAAGAAAAGGGCCAATACTTATAAGCCCCGAGTCAACACATTTCTTTCTAGCTGTAAAAGTCTTATTTTGAACCTAATCTCTCACTTGGAGATTATTATCCTAGATTGTGCCTCCCAGCTATCATCATCTGGAGAAATACAATTCTTCATTCACCAAATCTTGAGTATCTAATGTGTGGCAGGTATTATGTTAAGCACTGAAAACACAACAGAATATAAGCAACAGTCGTATATTCAAAAACACGGAACAGTGGGCGGGAAGAGTTCTAAATTCATTCAATATAGCCAGCATTACTGCGGATACCAAAGACAAACAAGGATGCTACAGGGAAATAAAATCACGGGCGAATATCCTTAACGAATATAGATGCAAAAATCCCCCCCAAAATTCCAGCAAGCTGAATTCAATAGCATATTAAAAGCATCATTCATTGTGATCAATTGAGATTTATCCTAAGGATGGAGGATGGCTCAGTAAACAAATCTGTAAGTGTGATCAGCACATTAACAGAATGAAAGACAAAAAAATGATCATCTATTAGATTCAGAAAAGAAATTTGATAAAACTCAACATCTTTTTAAGATTAAAAACTCTTAACAAATTATAGAAAAAATATGCCTACAGACAATAAAGGTCAAGACAAATCCACAGTTAACAAAACTTAATGGTGAAAGGTTAAATGCTTTCCCCACTAAGATCTGAAACAAGATAAGCATACCCACTCTCACTAATTCTATTCAACATACTGGAAGTTTGAGCCAGAGCAAATAGGCAAGAGAAAGATATAAGAAACCATCCAAATCAGAAAGGAAGTAGTTACACTGTCCTTATTTGAAAATAATATGAATATACATATTCAAATATATATTCAGATATGTATGCAAATTCAGAGTTGCAGAATAAAAAATCAGTAACTTTTCTATATGATAATAATGAGTTATCTAATAAAGAAGATGAGTCCATTTACAATAGGAATAAATTTAACCAAGGAAGTGAAAGACCTATCCACTTATATATAAAGTACCAATTAACTTATAAAACTCTAAAATACCAATTAAAGAAATTGAAGATGACACAAATAAATGGAAAGATAACTTCTGTTCATGGATTGGAAGAATTAATATTGATAACATGACCATACTATGCAAAGTGATCTATAGACTTGATGCAATTTTAATCGAAATTTCTATGACATTTTTCACAGGAATAAAAAATAATCCTAAAATTTGTGCAGAACAATGAAAGACTCCAAGCAGTCAAAGCAATTTGGGGGGAAACAGTACTGGAGCCCTCACCCTTTGTGACTTTAAAATACATTATAAAACTATGGTAATCAAAAAGCATGGCACTGTCATAAAAACAAACACATAGGCAAATGGAACAGGACAGACAGCCCAGAAATAAACCCACACATTTATGCTCCATTGATTTTTTTTTAAAGGTGTCAAGAACACACAGTGGGAAAGGACAGCTTCTTCAGTAAATGATGTTGAGACAATTGGCTATCCCCAGGCAGAAAAATTAAATTAGACCTTTGTCTTGTACCATATCCACAAAACAAAATGAGTTAAAGTTTTACGACTAAGATTTGAAACAATAAAACTATTAAAAATATTGAAAAGATTCAAAGTGTTTGTCTGGACAATAATTTGGGGGGATATAAGAACACAAAAACACACATAAAAGAAACAAAAGTAGAGAAATGAGATTACATCAAACTGAAAGCCGCTGCACAGCAATGAAAACAATCAACAGACCTAAGAAAATCTATGAAATAGGAAAGCACATCTTTGAGCAAAATGCCTGGTAAGGGCTAATATCCTAAGTATTTAAGGAACTCAAATACTGCAATAGGAGGGAAACGTGATTTTTCAAAATGGGCAGAGAGGGAGGCTGAGGCAGGAGACTGTAAGTTTGAGTCGTCTGACAATTTAGCCATTTAGCAAGATCCTGTCTCAAAATAAATAAAAAGGAGGCTGGGGATGTAGGTCAGTGTGAAGGTTCTGGGTTCAATCCCCAGTACTTCAAAAAGAAAAGCGGGGGGGAACGGGGTATCGGAATGGACATTTGTCAAAAGGAGATCAACAAATATCCAACGGGTATATGGAAAAGTGTTCAACCTATTACCTTATACCAATTAGGATGACTATTATTCAAAAGATAACAAATATTGCCAAGGATGTGGTGAAGAGGGAACCCTTGCACACTGTGGGTGGGAGTGTAAAGTAGTACAACCTTTATGAAAAATAATACTGAATTTCCTCTCAAAAGCTAAGAATGGAATTATCATATGATCTGGCAGTCTCACTAAAGGAACTGAACTCAGTGTGCTGAAAGCTATCAGCTTTTTAACATTTATTGTCACTCCATTCACAATGGCCAAGATATGGACTCAACCTAGAGGTCCATCAACGGCAGCATGAATAAAACGAAGGTGACATATCATGGTCAAACCTGGAAGACTTTCTGTTACGTGAAATAAGCCAAACCCTAGGACAAATACTCCACAATCCTGCACATAGAGGGAATTTAAAATTTTACAGCAGCAATTCCACCTGCCTTGGGCTTTAACACTGGCTTCTTGATAGAGCACAAACTGTAGGAGAGCAAAGGTGGAGGCAGAAAGGCCAATTAGAAAGCTTCGAGGATAATCCCAGAGAGGACGGTAGCTTAGGATGAAGGAGCAGTGGTGGAGGTGGTAAGTTGTCATCTCCTGGCTACATCTTTAAGCAGTGTCTGTGGACTTCCCAAAAGAACCAAGGGAGGTGCGAGAGAGGTCCAGTATGGTGCCCAGGTTTGGGCCGCAGTTGTCTCAGGCAAGTCTTGGATGAAACTTTCCATCCACTGTCTGCTGGGGCTTCCCTAATACTCTGAAATGTGTTTTCTCATCCGTGACTGTCGGTTCCTCCTCTACTCTCTTCCTTTAAGACTAGCACATGTAAGGACCTCTCTCTCAATTCCCTACCCTATTTTAATAATTAACCATCCACGTTCCAAATGGGCACCATGTCTGGGAGGGCTAAGCTATTTTTTCAAATGTTCTAGGTGATTTCGACCTAAAAGGATAAATGTCAGCATTTTGCCTCCATAGCCTCTTTCCTCCCTTAAGAACAAATTCTCCATGTAAAGGCAACAGAATGGGAAATTCGCCTGGCTCCAAGAGTTCATTTTGTTCTATGATCTAATTTACCTACATCTTAAAAGAGTACATGTACCAAATGTATCATATTGTACCACTGAAATAAGACCAAGTAAAATTTCATTCTTAGGCGAAAGCTGGAACGGCAGACAGTGTCAATAACCCACTAGGGGAAGCCACCAGGCAACCAAGATTGGGGGCTCTGAACCTGCAGGACATGGGTGTCCTTTCAGTTCTGGGGCATTGCTTGGGATGAGAGAAGCTTGGATGTTCTAATGAATTTGTCCTCCCAGAAACCTTCCTCTTACTTTCCAGGATCATCCAAAACATTTTTAAGGGAAGACTGAAATAGAAGGAGGAAAGCGGGTAAATCATGTAAAAAATAACCATTAAAAAAATCTGAATTTAGTGATCATGAGGATGAGGAAGGTCTTGCCTGCTACTTAAGCCAAAGCATTGCGCCTTTTATCTATTCATTCAGCCAAAGCATTAGCATCTAACCAACCAAAAGGTAGCACAATTTAGTTTGCACTTTGGAACCAGAATCTGTGACGCGAGAGTAGAAGCCTCACATTTGAAAACATGTGAATTCAGATAAAGAATAACACTCTGATTATAAAGCTTAACCATCAACCAGTGGGGGGGGGTAGGGAATAATAAGGAATCTGCAGGACATTGCACATTTTACTTTACCTCCACTGAGACTGGTATGGTTTTCACTGCTAATCAATACCCCTTGGCTCTGCGTGATTGCTCATCTCATCCCAAGAATCCCACCATCTTTGCCAAAATATCACCAACAGTATTTTCTACCACCTTTCAGGATGTTTCACTGGATGCAACTTTCCATTCTTGCTCTTTTTTGTTTAATTAAAACCTAATTATCTACATGAATGGTGCTCTTGCTCTGACACCTTATAACTGTAACACTCTTACACGGTTATCATGTGATTGTATGTTTTCATTTCTTTAAATTATTCCAAATACCTGCCTTTGTCTTTCATGTGAAACTACAAACTCTTTATACAAAAGGGTAATACCTAATACCTCCAATGAACCTAAAATTTTAGGTCATGTTATACACACCTACATATTAATCAACAATGCTAAAAATTGTAAAAGCAAAACTCGAATGAAGTTCCAAGTGTACAATTCTAATATTTCAGATTTAATTTTTGTAAACTGAATTACAAAAACACCAGTTTATTTTAACTGAAATATCCAAAATAACAACACTTTTTCTCCTTAAAACTACTTATAATTATTTAAGCAGTCAGAACAAATAGGGAAATAAAAATAATTTCAGGATGTTTTCAGTTTACTCATTATAACATTACTATAAAGGAAATATATTTAAAATTACCACCCATGAATTTATGATGTGATTTCAAAATGGATCAGGAAGAAAAAAATTAGACTAACATTTTGTCAATGCCACTATGAACAGGTTGAGATATAGATACATGTTTAAAAAAAAAGTATTAAGAGTGCTATTATCTCATAGAAGGGACTTCAGAGGGAAACCAGTGACACGATGTAATTTAGTTGGAATACAGCAACCCCATCAAGAAAGCTGCTTCCTAGTGTCATAAAAACACCTGAAGCCAGGTCTTCTCTTGTTAGCTTGTGTTCATTATAGGAAAGAACATTGTGATAACAGGCACGACAGACCTGGCATTTGTCAAATAACTTGAATTCATCTTTCCAAAGACTAGTTCTCATTAATTTCAGGAGACAGAGTCAAACGCAGAAAGCCAACAACAGTAACAAAAATGTATGAATGGCTGCTTACATGATGGATTTCAAATCCTATATGATTCAAAACTGAGAGATGGAAAAAAAATTAAAACAAGGTCAACAGGCAACAAGAGAATAGATGCATCAGTTCTTATGCTTGGAATGATAGGAAAATAATTCTCAACTCAAATCAATAGGCCACGCTTAGAGGGCACCTCAGCAACTCACTTAACAATTCAATTTAACAATTCTCCTGGACAGCCACTTCACTCGATTCCTTCAACCACTTTCGATAATGTCCCATCTATTCAAGCCAAGAAACTGAGATCCAACCTTGACGCCTTTCCATCTCTCAGTATCACCTCTAATTCCTCAGCAAGTTTTGTCTGCTCTCCCTTCAGATGATCAGAGCTACGTAGGTCTCAACACCACCATTGCTATTTCAGGTCCAATCTTCCCTCACCTTTTTTTCTTCCTTCCCCAAAGGGCTTCCCAATGTGGTCTCTCTATTTTTGTCCTTGTTTTCCTTTAATCTATTCTCATCTCTGCAGCCCTTTAAAAGCTAAGGCAGATTCTCGACTCTGTTCAAAATCATGAAATCAATAGAATAATTTCCCATTCCACTCAGGGTAAAAGCCAGAATCCCGATGCTAACCTTGAAGACCCTTTTGAATCAGTGTCTGTCAGCCCTTGGAGCCCATTTCCTACTGTTCTCCCTCCCCCTGTACCCCAGGAAGTTGCCTCCTTTCCCACACAAGTCATGTTCTCCCCAAAGACCTTCCTGAGACACTCATGTGTCTGCAATGCTGCTTCCTCACAGGCACCTGGTCAACTCCCTCATGATATCTGAATATTTACTTGAAAAATCACTTTCCAATGAAGGTCACCTTCCCTGGGCATCACCTGGTCCTTAATTCTGTTTCATATTTGTACATTTGTACTCATCATTTTTTAACAGACTGCAATCAAGTCTCCATGTTCTTAGGATGTCTTGGTCTACTCGGATTCATAGGTATATCCCTAGCACCAAGAACTAGTTAGTGATAAGTATTTGTTGGGAGAAAAAAGCAACAAATGAAGAAACAGTTTAATTTTTCTTCTCTTCTTAACTTTCCCATTATTGCTAGTTTCTCTATGTTTACTACAGTATTTCTTAACTTTCCTAATTTTCTACTAAAATTTCTTACTAACAAGACATTTTAGTTTCATACTTTCATTTTCTAAGAAGGATTGAGGGAGGAACCCTATATATAGACTAGTAATTAAATGCCTCATGTAATCTGCTGATCATTTCCGGTTCAGGTATAATATTAAGGTCAACTCTGGCACTGAGAGGTAAATATCATTATAATAATGGTGGGAGTTATGAATAGCCAAGGAAGCAGGAAGCTGTTCAGGAAATCTCACACACACACACACACACACACACACACACACACACACGCAACCCAGCAGTAGGAGAGGCTTTGCAGATGTATTCCCCAAGTCCCTTGCAATCAGTCAGGAAATGGAAAGTGCATTCTGAAGGAGAAGAACCTCCCTGCCCAGGAGAGAATTCTCATTAGCGTGAGAGAAGAATCAGTCTGTTAAGTGACATATTCCTAGTCCTTACTACAATGCATTAAACTGTCAGGAATCGCCACCCAGAATACTCATTTGTCTGATCCCTAATGCTCTCAGTATTCCAAGTTCTGGTCTTTGCTCTTCTGTTGGAAAGTTCCCACAAAACTCCTCACAGTTATCCTCTTAATGTGCTTGGAATACTCCTAGGAAATCCCACTGACCAAGTTTGAAACAAAGCCAAGTTAAACAAAGGAAGCTAGGAAGTAGTACAATAGGTCTTAACCTTTACCATCTCTACTTTGCCTTGAGAGTCAGATACTGGACCTCTACAGATGCTGCTAATTAAATTCAAGTTATTGAAATCCAAGTTTACTTCCCTTTTTTCTCTCCCAATCCCAACCTGCTGTACACGTGCCTGTGTGCATGCATGGCTCTGTGTGTATCTGTATGTGCATCTGTGTTCAGATGAAGAACTAAGCTACCAGTTACTCAACTCTCTGTAGATGCCAGCTACTAAGTTTAATCCAAGTTCATTTAATCTAAACACAATCCTACAATAGAGATTCCTTTAACCAAAATTTTTCAACTGAGAGATTTATTTTTGTCTAACTTTTGCAGGGCAATTTTGTATTATCTAAACCATTTTATTGTTTCTGTCAGAAACAATTAAGATGATGCCAGCCCATTGTAAATATTAAGAGAATTCTGAAGAAGTCAAAAGTGACTATACAGTATTTATCAATGAGTGTCATATGTCATTTCTTAGTTTGATATCCAGAATGGTAAAAGTCAATTCAGCAGTTTCTCTGGCAATGTTTAATACTGGCTGCTAATAATTGACTTTATTAAAGTGAGTAACTGATCTCGAGTGGTTTGAAAAGCTTGGCCAGTCAAAGACCTGGGCAATGAAACTATCCACCTAACTTCTTTCACTATTGGAAGAACTAAGGTACAAAAGCTTAATTTTTCAACTGTCTCTTAAGGGTCAGTTAAAAATGTCAAAAGGAAAAGTTACTGGACCTCAGGCACAGAGGAAAAGCTAAAGACAGAGGTAAAAGCAGAAATAAAGCTCTTTAACTTCTACTCTTGAAATTTTATTTTAGTAGCTTTCTTGGAAATTAGGTCTCTAAAACTTTCTCAGCTCTATTAAAGTTTATTTATAAAATAAAATGCCTAGTATGTGTTTAATAATCCTAAACCACGATGGTGAACCTTTTAAAGTATACAAATTGCAACCCAAAATCCACTTATCACTAAGTGCCAACACTGAAATTAAACCTAAGTAATGAGGTTTTAATTAAAAAGAACTTCTACATTAACATCTTCTGTCTTAAAAGAAAAACAAATAATACATGTTCCATAGGTTCACCACCACTGCCCTATAGGAAGCAAAAGGGCAGGCTACTGGTTTGAAAACTCATACAGAAATTAATAAACTGTTACAAGCGTTACAGCTGCCATGTTGTGCTAAATGTTAAGTCTCCATTAAAAGCTAATGTTTTTCTTAAAACTAAGTGACATGGTCCACAGATGATCTCAACTATCAATCCTATTTGCTAGCTAATTTCAACTCATTTTAAATACAGACTCAGTTAAGAAGGATCTCAGATATCATTTCATCAAATTCCTTCATTTTACAGATGAAAACTTAAGTGATTTTCTTAAGAAAATTTTAAACAATAAAAAATCCCAGAAATTTTTAATTTTAGACTTTGACAAGTATATATGTCAAATTATACCTATCTTTGAGGATGAGTTGATATCCATGAATCTGAACATTAAACTTTTAGCTTTCAGCACTATCTAGGACCAATAAAGGCAACTGAAACAGGGTGGTCTGATGCTGTGGGGTGACCCGAAAATCACAGAGCCCCAAAACCTTCTCTGCTGAGCTTCTGCATTACCCAGAAGTGCCTTGAAGAACCTGACTTATCGGATCTGAAGCAGGAAGAAATAGCCTCTAGGAGACAAATTTGTTATTTGTCAAGAGGAACACACAGATACAAAAATAATCCTGCCATAATTCAGTTCATCGGATTAGTAAACTTGGGAAATAAAATATAGGACAAAATAAATTGATGGGACTGTAGTTACAGAAGATCATCATGCAGTTCAGGAAGTTATATTCAATGATGCACCTTGAAGACTGAGGATTTGTGTCGCCCAGAGAATTACGCAGACCAAGTAAAGTAATAAGAGCGAGGAAGGATGAGAAATGAAGCAAATTACTCCTTCATGTCTACCTTGATTGGAAAGGTTAAGACTTAGAAATTGTTTTTCTTAACATAGGGCCTGGCACAAAGAGGTGGCACACAAAAAATTACACTGGAAACTGTCATTTTTGCTTTACCTGCTCTACTCCCTCCCCATGTCAGATACTTCATTAAAGATGTTGTGAAGATCAACTGATTTGATACTTGCAATCACCTTACGGGTGGGAAATGTAAATTTCAGAAGTAAGTACGGATGTTATTTATGTAGATGTTCAATTTCAAAGACCATGGCTTTTTGGCTTTTCCATATTATGTAAAAATAATATTGAGAATGATTTTCATTAGGCACTTGCTTTGTATTAGTTTTCTCAAAGCTCACAACTAACCTAGAAGCTTAAAACTATTATCTCGTCTTACAGAAGGGGAACTAAAGCACACAAAGGTTGTGTCAGGTGATATTTTGCATTCTTGTTCAGGCTTATTTCTCTATCATACACAATCAACACATATAGGTACTCAACTGTCTACCTGTAATCCGTCAGAGACTAGGTTGTCCCTGACATTTTGTCAAATTGTAGAAATGCTACAGCTTGATAAAGCTTATGTCAACTTGTAGAAATGCTATAGTTTGATAAAGCTTACCTTAAAAATGATAACTGCTATATTGCAGAAAGTAATACAAATGATAAATTTGATAATCAGAAAGACACCTTTATTTCTCAATGAAAACGAATCCCAGTGTAGCATGATCTTAGGTACTATGAATTAAAATAAAGTTAGTGTTCAAACGTGTCAGTTGCATAATTTAGAACTTTAATGAAACCAAGTATACCAAATGGAGTGTTCTTTTACTTCTCAAGGTATGGAATAATATTCTGATCACAAGTGCTGTGTATTTTCAAGCCTTGTGTTAAATATATTTTATTGCAATCTTTCCTTCTTGATAAATCAAAGTCAGCTCCTAAGGTATTTTACATAAACAATGGGAAAATATAAATATGTACTAATGGAAAAATTAAACCTAACATTTACAAATATGCATCATAAATCAATTTTTTTTGTAATTTGGACATATATTAAAAGAGACATATTTATGTCATACAAACTCTTTTCAGAGCAGATATTGTAAAAAAAAGTTTACCCTAGGTGAGGTATGAAAATGAATACTTCGTGGGTACTCAGAATTGCCATATAAGTAGGTACAGATCTGGATCCACATTTCAGTAGCTTAGGAAACTAAAGTACTAAATCAGAATTTGGAGCCATGTTAGTACAATTTGAAGATTACTCTCCAAGGCTCTGGCCCTTTTGATCCAAATCTAACTGAAACTCTAGTTTAAAACACTCCTAAATCAATTTTTCTACCTTCGTAGATACAGAATTCAGAATAAAATCTTTTATTTTAGAGTGAAGTACTGACAGTGTAGGGTGACACTGTATATGTGCAAGGCTATGTTTTAAGAATTTGTTCACACTCATTTGAGTATAGTGTACTTCTATGCACACAACAGAAATAAATCATAATCTTTTATCATTTTGTTCTACTCTCTGAGATCAAGGAGAAATTGGTTATCCCTGTTTGTAAAAAGGGCAGAAAATATCTATAAGTGTGTCATATTCTATCCAGAAGAGGGCACTGGTTATCTGACATTCCACTGGTTATCTGGTATTTCAGCCAGAGGGAAACAAAGCTCAAAAGTGTCTTTTTCAGCAACATGTGTTTCCTTTCATGCCCTGAGAAGCTACACTAAAACATTAATATACCTGCACAAAATGATGAACTGAAAACTGACGCTAGGACTTTTAGCAGCCAGCATAAGAGTGTGTTTTGAATCAGTGCCATTACCTAAGTGTTCCCTATTAACTCAGCTTTTACTTTGATAAAAATTTAACATTTCATTTTTGGTTGCAAAAGGCCTTTCTGCTCACAATGGCGACTACTGAAAAAAGAAAAGTTCATCATGCCAGTGTGTTTTCAAAAATGACTCTGCTTCTTGGAAGGTCAGAAGACATAAAAATAGAAAAACATGATGGTTTTTCATAAATATAATTTCCTGAGGGATTGAGTCAAGGGCTTGTTGATGATGTCATCTCTTCAGCTTGATTTATTTCCTACATTTGATCCCCAAGTAGTTCTCTGAGATATGAAAGTATTGTTTGTGTCCAAGCCTTATACTTAGAAAAAAATCTGAGAATAATACTATGAAAAAATCTGAGAATAATTGTTCTCACAGGTTCTTTCTCTCTTGTCTTGTGAAATTCCATTTGCCACTCCTGAAGCTGAAATGACGAAAGACCTTGTTGAAAAACTGCCTTCTAGTGTTAGGTGGTTAATTCTATGTGTTGTACGTGGTGACCTGTTCAAAAAAAAACTAGATGAATCACATCTTTATGATCAAAATGGACCAACTTGAAAATGATCATCAAGGCAAACATCGGCAGTGGATACATTCATCACACATAAATATGTATTTACTGGCAGCCTAATATACATAAGGTGTTTCTATCTTAGGTTTATTGAATCAATTAATTACTGTCAAATAATTTGCCAAATAATTGCACTAATTGCAAAAGTAATACCGCACAAATAATGGGTTTGTTTTCCATGTTACTCTTTGCAGGCAGAGAGAAGGGGGCTCTAGGTCCCAGGAAATAGGCAGCACTCAGAGCTGTGAACACTCGGTGGCCACGTGGTTTAAAGCGAGTGCCAAGCTCTGCAGCCAGTGGCCACAATTGTAAAACGAGGGTGATTTTCACTACCTAGAAACTGCTGAGAGCAGATGTGCTGTGCTGATGAGCCCTGTCCGAGTGCCTTCTCCTGTAAAGGCTCCCGTAACTGCTAATGTGGTTTTAAAATATAACTTTTATAAAAAGACCTGACCACTATTGCTGCTCGGGTTTCCACCACTGACATGGTGTAGATGGCAGCACTTGAGTGTGCCACTTCTTCCTCCGTGCACCCCAGTGCTTTCAGCTGCAGGGTTGAAAAGCTGAGGGCAACCAGAAAGACTGCTTGGATGCATCCCCATTCACATGTGCCCATCCCAGAATGGGGCAGGGCATCAGCCTGCAGAGGGTTTCCTCCCTGAAGCAAGCATCTAATAGCATGCACAGCCCTTTCTGTACGCAAGCCAGCCTCTTAGCTGGCATCATGAGGCACTGCCACTCTGAGCTCACAAGGAGCCATCAGCTAACTTCTGGGTTTACATTAAGACTGGGAAACAGGGTAGCATCTCTCACTACTATCGGATCCAGTAGCCACTTCCAATAGCAGGTACTTGCTAATATCTCCTTTGCTTTCCTGAAATCAAGTTAATTCCTTACAAATGCAATTTAAATAGCTATAGTATGTTAATTGTGATATAAAGACAACCCTGGGAGATTAATACACACTAGGCATGATCAGAATATATGGTGAATGTTTAAAATTAAAACTATGTATTAAAGTAAAAGGTACATTGCCATTAATCCCCCTTAAAATACTCCCTGTCATCTCAAACACACACACGCCACAGTTTTGTCACTTTCTGAAGCAGATCTGGAAGCCCTGTTTCATGAGTGTTTTTAGAAGTTGTAATCAAAAATACAGTGAATCCTGCTCTGAATGCTATCCAAGGGATAGGCAGGCTCATAAAACCATCACACTGTGTCCTCATCCACTTCATTCACCAGATCTGCCACTGCCCAACTTCTGGGTCTTCCCCAAAGTCAAAATGACCATGAAAGACAAACGTCTTGAATGGATTCAGGACATCAAGGCAGCCAGGACAGCACAACTAAAGACACTCATGAAAGAGGACTTCCAGACCTGCTTCAGAAAGTGGCAAGAATGATGGGATAAGTGCATTTGAAGTGAAAGGGTGGACTCCAAGGTGGACTGTGACTGCTACCTCTACTGAATGTTGTCGACATTATTTGATTTTATTTGAACATTGGAAATAAGGAGTAAAGAAATAACTTTATGTACATAAGATGGTTGTAAATAGAACAGCTACTTGTGGATGTCACATCGATGCCTGAGCACCCACTGGAAGCACCGCCATTGATGATGCTGTCTTCAGAAATGGTACACAACCCTTGACAATGTGCTAAATGAACAAAACACTGGGATCTTCCCTTATTTATAGGGTGATTTCATTCTTGGGAAACGTAGCTCATTTATTATGATGGTGAAGAAACTTTGTCTTGTTACCAAAAAGGCAGCCCAGTGAGATATAGAAAACCTCCCTGCAAGATGGTTTCATGCATTTCTCTGTGTCTGAAGACCCTGGCTCCTCACCAAGCCCCATCATGGGCAGCCCAACCACTTTCATGACCTCTAGAATCATATCTTAGAGTATAGGCTGAGCATTGCTAGCCCAAAAATCTGAAGTCCAAAGTGCTCCAAAATGCAAACATTTTTGAGCACCAGAGGGAGGCCACAGTCGAAAATTCCACACTTGATCTCATATGATGGGTTAGAGTTGACCATAGGTACACTAAAAATATTATACAAAACTACCTTCAGACTATGTGTATAATCGCTTCTTGGCCTTTTGGCTAAGATCAAGTGCAGACTACGTGTATAAGTTGCAAATGAAACTAAATGAATTTTCTGTTTAGACTTCCATCACATCCCCCAAATATCTCAATAATATATGCAAATATTCCAAACTCCAAAATCCGGAGCACCTCTGGTCTCAAGCACTTTGGATAAGGAATACTCAAGCTATAATACAACATCTGTCTGGAATAAAATAAAATGGTTTCTCAGTTGAGGAACAAGTCATCCATAGGCCTGTGACATTAACAGATCCTCTCCTTAGATTTCTTTCTACTTCACAAAAATGTGGAAGTCTAAATTGGAATGAAGATAGTTTTTTGAGAGGGTTAATGTACTAAAATAAACTCTTAGCTCCTGCAAATATATTTTAAAGTCAATAGAATGGTAATTTAATGCGAAAGAAACCATTGATTAGTCAATATTAATAGTGTTAGTGCATAATAATAATTATATGTATTTGCCTAGGCAGAACTACATTAGATACTGAATGAATACAACTATCAATCTAATTACCCTGGAGGGCTCTTACACAAGACACCAGAGGAGCAGTTGTGAGAAATGAAAGAAAAAAAGAAGATAATGATTCAAATTTCAGGAAAGATGTTATACAGCAAAGATTTGATAAACTAGGAAATAGCATGGAAGCATAAGGTTAGAGTTAGGAAGCCCTAAAAATGCGGAAGGATTCAGTCTGGAGACTCACCAATGTGGACACAGATATAAATATATATATAAAATATTTGACTACAAATGTACACATGCCTGATCTTCCTTGAAAAAGTTGAAGTTTGTCCTTTTTGCATCCTATTCTAAATAGGATGAAAATACATGTTGAAATAAATAAAGTTGAAATACATGGCTGTGTCTATTAGTACATCAAAGAGGATTTATTAGGTTAAGTGGAAATAATGATGGGTCTTGGCAAAAAGCCACTCGATAAAGATGTGTAAAATCAAGAATGAACCCCAAGTTATATACAAGAGGAAAAATGAGCTGAAAAGAAGCAGGGTTGTAAATGCTGGTGGTCAGACTGCACTGCTATCCAGATGAGGAGCAGAGGAGCTGAACCATGCAGCCCTGTTCTCATTTAGATGGCAGAGCCAGAGACGGACTGGCTTGACCGTGGAGATGGATGAGGCAAGGACAGTCCTGACTTAAGCCTGTCATCCTGGCGCTTGTTTACAGCATCCTCTCAAATTCTCAAAATCAACTCGAAGGAAAAGTTAAAACGATGAGTTCATAAGTAACATTTATTGAAAAACTTAATACTCACCAGGGACTCTGTGCCAAGTCTCCATAAGTCATTATGTTTACCTGATGGAACAACCAAAAAGGAGAGTTGTATTTACCCGGTTTCACATATCTGAGTCTAAATGACTCAAAGAGGCCACTTGACTCCTCCAAGGACACCGCTGTCACATTTCAAGCTGCTTTTGAAGTTGCCTGGACCATTCCTTATGAGAGGAGACCTAGAGCAGAATGCAACTGACCAGAAAATGCAGGCTTCTTAGGCAGCCAGGCAGGGGAAAACCGGGCCAACCATAAGCCAGGACCTTGCCGCGACAATGAGAAATCCAAAGCGTAAGAACTCATCATGAGCTGTGTTTTAAGCTAAACTATTTTCTGTCCACAGCCAGCCCCTGGAATTGCCTATTTGTATATAGTCTACACTGACACACATCCTACACTTACAATTTTATTGTAAAAAAGGCTTTGTTGGCTTCAGACAAACAACTAGCTAGCATCACCTTTTCCTAAATGTGGGGTCTGGTCATAAGGACAAAAACAGCTGTATTCTTGAAAAAATACTTCTCCCAGGTGAAACTCTGAAATCCCAGGAGGTTGCCACAAAATGCCTAAAACAAACTTGCATGACTTCACAATTCTGACCGTGTTGAGTTCCAAATGGCCAGTGTGTTCCCTTCAAAGTATATTTATTCATGCACCTTCTATCCAAAAATGATTGAGGTTTTACAGCAGGGAGATTCAGAATCCAACATTTCCCCCAGTTTCTACCAATGACCACACTTACAAAAAAGTATTTGGCTCAAGCTAGTGTAAGAAATCTACTACCCTTGTTGAATCTGTCTAGGATGAATAGTTTCCCAATATGCTTCTAGACAAATGTATGGTAAATGTAATGCATTCTTTTGTTTACCAAATCAGACATATTCATCATGTTCTTCTAAGTAGGCAGCAAGTCTATCTCCCAAACAGACTTGATGCTCAGCCATATTCTTTACGATCAAAGTGACTAGCAGTCCAATCTCGCAGCACATCCCAGTAGCACTCAGGCACAAAAGTAGTGTGGGAGCTGAGAGCCAAATTGTTGATGTCAAGAATTCCCTGGGGGGCGTGTAATGATTGATAGGCTTTGTGGTTCTCCTATTACCAAATCACCAGCCTGCCTCCTTCACAGGGAAATTGTTTTTGTCCCAGAGCACGTCTGCCAAGCAATACTCCAAGGACTGTTTGAAGCTGCTCTGGTGAACAGAGCCGGAGTGATCAGAAACAACTGCTGAGAGTGTCATGCTCACTGCTGAGGCCTGCAGAGCTCCAAACCAGAGTGAGAGCCCTGCTCCTATTTGTCACAATATGCAGCTGCCCAGAAGGAAACTGCCAAGCTCACAGGACGTATTGGTGCAGCCCAAAATGCGTCCTCAGGGCAGGCATGTGTCACTCTTTTGCTTCAGCTACAGGCTAATGCTGGACTCTCGCGATTGGACCTGCTCTCATTATACACATTTGGTGAAATCAACCCAAAACGCCACAGGCTAATTCTGCAATGCACCATCAGTAAGGGCTTCCTTCTGTCTCATGCTCTGAAGTCTCCATGCAGAAACCAACCCGACAGTCTTACCAATTTCCTTTTTATTTACTACTCCATTTCTAGAAAGTCCCATCCCTGGATACATACAATCGTAACAATACGACTGATATGCCTAGGTGGAATATCTAGATCATTTTCCTAAGGCTTATTTCTTATAAATAAAAGCACTATCATTTTTCCTGAGCAAATTTTTCAGAGCAAAATGTGGGGTTTTTGCCATTCGAATATATATTTCATGTTTTTTATGCTAAGGAAGTATGTGATCATTCAGAAAGATGTTCCACTGAGGACAATTAATAATTTACTGTTACACTGTATTGAAATATTTATACAAATACACCGTGCATCATAATTAGCTTGATTAGATTTAGAGACTGAACCATGACACAAACAAGAATTTGTTCAGAAAGCAGGAGATGTTGAAAATGTTGCTGTTGAACATATTGCTGTTACTAAAAGTGACTGAGACTAAAGGAGTCAGAAATAGGGCTGTGATAAACCCTAGGATCTGCATGCTCTGAGTGTGCTACCATCTCTCATTTTGGAGGGGACTTACCAGGGACATTGATTGGTATGCTTTTAGGACACAAAAGGCTAACTTGTTGTCCAGGTTACTTCTCATTTACAGTTGCTTTACAGATTTTAACAAGGGCAAGTTCATTCACAACAAATTAAACTGAGACCTCAAAATGAAACCACTCTAAGAAGGAGAAACAAATCTATTTGTGTATGCGTGAAGCACAGCAGTACATACCTATAATCCCAGCACTCAGTGAGATCCTGTCTCGAAAGAAAGAAAAAAGAAGGAAGGAAGGAAGGGAGAGACAAAAAAGAAAGAAGAAAGAAAGAAAGAAAGAAAGAAAGAAAGAAAGAAAGAAAGAAAGAAAAGAAGAAAAGAAAAAGGAAAGGATGTAGCTCACTTTAAAGACCCTGGGTTCACTCCCCAGTTCCACCACCAGAAAGAAAAAAGTAGTAAAAGACAGACGATTTTCTTAGAAGTATGAAAGTAACTATATATAGACTACTATAGATAAATCAGGTATAAAGGGGGCTGCTAGAGAGAGAAAAGGGGCCCTGCATTAAAGAACGAGGCTCAAGGGGCAGCTGCCTCGCAGTGATAAGACCTACTTCCTATCCCTCTCCATTCTCAGGGAGAAGGTCCTCTTCACTCAGCCACACACCATACTTCCATGGCCCTAGAAGTCATATTTTTACAGGGAGAATAAAGAGGAAGGCAAATTATGTAGAAAAGTGACAGGTGACATTTTCCAAGGACGCACGGTGGTGGGAGGAGGACAGCAGCTTCACAATGCCTCCCCAATGGGTTACCTGTGTGCAGAGACACAGGCCACACTTGCACAACGAAGCTCTCTTCTCTGAATGTCTCTTCATCGCACTTTCTCAAGCCCTCTACTGTCTGCCTCTTAATTGCATGTGATTTCTTAGAACTAGATTGTCATTGAGCAACGACAATGGCTCTAACTTACCAAGTATCTATTCTGCAAGTGCCTGTGCTGGCAACTGCATAGTTTTATCACCCAACTCTTACCACGTCCTTATGGTCCCATTTTTCCAAGTTCAAAATATGTAAGAAGCTTACTCAGAGTCATATAAGAAGGAAATGGCAATCAAGAATTTAACCCACATTGCCCTGGCTGCAAGATCCAAGTTCTGTCCACTCACAATATCTTAACAACATAGTCTCTTATTTGTTAATGAAAGGGATTATTTCTTAGTAAACTCATGTGTTTATTAACATTTTATAATCTGGAAAATTTCTAATAAGTATTTCTCAGTGAAATTATTAATAAACTAATGATGATAAGTTGATATCATTATTTTTAGTAGGCATTGTATGATAGCATTGTATGACAGCACTGTATGATTTGATAGTTAGTTGGGTCTAGAGCAGGGATGCTGAACCTTTCAGAGACAAGCGCCCAAACTACAACCCAAAACCCACTTGTTTACTGCAAAGTGCCAACATTGCAATTAAACCTGAATGCCGAGGTTTTAGTTTAGAAAAACCAACTCGTACATTAACATCTTTTGTCTTAAAAGAAAAACAAATAACACATGTGCCATAGCTTCACTACCACTGGTCTAGGGCAATTCCCATCCTTAAGATCTCTATTCACAGCCATGGATTTCTAGAGGTACTTAGGAACCTTCAGGGGAAAAAAAAGGCAAAATTGAACTCATGTCTTAAGTGGAGGCTTAGGAACAGAAGGTAAAAGCTAGATTTTATGTATCCCATAAAAGAGAATCCATCGTAAGAGAATAGCTTGACAAGATAACCCAGACCAGGGTCTAAGAATCAAACTAACTGATGTGTCCTTGAACAGAATATGCATCACAGAAGACAAAGAAGGATTGGAAATTTAAACAAAAATTATACAAAATCATCAAAAACAGCCAAAAAAATTTTTAAACCACATTCTTTCCAAAATCTGTAGATTGTATCTCAAGAATGCTGTCATAAGACAGTACCTATCACAGTAACACCAGAGGAGAGCCATCTCTGTCCCCACCCCAGCCACCTGCCAATCTCTGCTGGTGATGTGAGAAAGAAAATTGACTGCTCAAGGCCAATCTGCAACAGCGGCAGACTCCTGGCCTGATGGGGGTGTGGGGAGCTGCCCCATCAGCAGAGCAGGCACAGAGGTGAGGCTCCTTGGTAACAGCAATGGCACCAGTGACTGAGGATCATAACTAAGTGTCTGAGCATTGGTAACATGCTATTTATCACTTGGGGACACTTGCTAAGATTCTACAAGAAATATGCTGGGTCTTGGAGCAAAAGCAACTTAGCTTCCAATTTACATTAACTTCAGTGGTAGACACACTGCACAAAGGTACTATAGTGGACACTTTATTATGCGTTTGCTTACTAACTTCTGCACAAAATTTGTAAGACCAGTACTCATAGTATCTGTGCTAGCCTTCCTACTGCCAAGATACAATATCCATGGCTTGAAGGAGGACAGGTTTAATTTGGCTCATAGTTTCAAGAGATTTGGTCCTTGATTCTCAGGCTCAAAGGTAGAACATTCTGGTAGACCAAAGCTGCTTAGTAGATGGTAGCCAAGAAGCTAAGTGAGACAACAACACCAGACAGAATCAGGTGAGGGACCATATACAGTACCTTAGATCAGCCTCTATGACCCACGAAGACACATCCATCCATAAATGATATGCTTCCCTAATCCCTTGGGCCTTTCTTAAGCCAATGAGGCTGACACCATTAAGGTTAACATTCACAATATCCATATACACCATTAAGGTTAACATTCACAATATCCATATCTTAAAGATTAGTAACCCGGAGCTAAGAAAGGTGGACTGACAGATCTTCATCTTATTTCTGCTATAGCATGTGAACTTTCATATCACTTCTACTTAATTCCTCATATCCTCCTACTTAGCCCCTCTACATCTACCAACAATCTTTCATCCAGAAAATGGCTCTTTGGGAACATGATGAAGTACTTCAGTGACTACAACTAACCCTATAACTGTTTAAAACTCAAAACTGATGACATGGTATACCGAGAATTTTCTCTATAGAGAATGCAGAGAAACCAAAGGTAAAAATGAGCAAACAGGTGGACACACTGGACAAAAGCGAAGTGGCCCAAAGGCACTACTGAAGTCCTTTTTAATTGTTTGCCAAGTGTAAGAAGTAATAATACAGTTATTTTAAAGGCAGTAGCATGCTCCCATTCTTAATCTCAAACACACTATGTCTTTATTCTTAAGTAAAGTATATTACTAAAGAGATTAAAATCTGTGGATGAATAAGAATCGTTCTATAGAATCACAACTCATAGCAGTAGTAACTTAACATTCTATCAATATTTCCTTTGAAAAAGACAACACCCAATGGAAGTCGCCAAATACTTATATGCTAAGCAACTTTTCAAGAGATATGAGGCAAGTTTCCCTGAAAACTGATCCACTCAACTTGGCACGAGTGAGCAATTTTGCACAAATGCTAACACATGTATCAGCTATTTCCTAAATGCTCCCAGCTAAACTGTTTTAAGGGAGCTTTAAATCAGCAGGAAAAAGAAAAAAATGTAAGAAAAAGCAAAAGGCATTTTATTGTCAAAAGCTTCCAAGACATTTAATGGGTTAAAAGTGGTTTCTTGCTGTCCTGGATGGCTACTGATGTGGTGCTTCAGAAAATGCACGTAGTAATCTAATAAGCAATGGTAATGGAAGTCAGCAAAAAGGAAGTGCTCTTTACTGAGATATGTATTTTAGCTTGAAACTGAACGTGGGAAAGCGTAGGGTTTCTCTGTTGTAATCAGCAAAGTGGGGAAGTGGGAGCTGTTGCCTAATCTCCAGGGAGACCTGGAGGAGAGAATCCACTTGATGACTGAGCTCCTCATGGAGCCACTCCTTGGCACGGAGTTTCCAGTGACACAGATGAGTAAGGGACAGAATCTCCCATGCAATCCAAATCCTTATGCTAACAATTACTCGGGATGTGCACTGATGAAGAACCTTCCCACGAACTTTCAATGGCCTCTTCACATTGTGCAAACATAAAGCAATTGCGATGTAATGGCAAACCTTCACTGCCAACTTGACTGGATTAAAAGAAGCCTGGCATGTTAGTGAAGCACACTTCCACCTGTTTCTGGGGGGTCTCCCGAGATAACTGGCATGCACGCCAGCAAACTGGGAGGTGGAAGACCTCTCTTGAATTCGGGTGGCACTGTCCAGTGGGGTTCCAACCTGGATGGAGGGAAGGGGAGGAAGTTGCCTGCTTTTGCAAAGCTCTGTGAGCGGATGCATCTTGGGCTACTTCCATTGCAAGTGGACATCAGACCCAGTTTTTTCAGCCTTTCTATGTGGATTCACAGGAGTGGCTCCCTGGAGCTTCTAGGTCTTTATCTCAGACTGGCACTGCATCTTGGTGCCCTTGTTCCTAGGCTTCCAGCTTCTCCTGAAGAGCTCTGTGTTCTCCACTGTACAGACAACCATCATGGACCTCCTGCCTCTGATCCAGGAATCTAATAAGTCCCCTTGCATAATTTCAACTGATTCTTTTCCTCTACAGAACCTTAACCAGTACATAGAATCGCTCCATTTCCCAGAAGAGGTAGCTGATGCTCAGGCTCCCACAATAGTCAAAAAACCACCCAACTCACAGTCCCCCCACCCCTCCGTCCTCGTCTGCTCCTACAAGGACACTGTCCCTGTAGTATCAAGAATAGAACATCCTCTCCTTACATTTCCTCAACTGTGCCAGGGCCAGGTTCTAATCCTTCGAGTCCTGATTCCATGCAGAGCCAAGAAGGAAGGCATTCAGGGAAAGAGGTAAATCACATGGGAATCACTGTGAAATGTGCCAGGCAAACTATTATTCTCCCAGAAGTCCATTTCTCAGAAATGATATTGAAGGTCTAACAACTTACCATCCTTAAAACTTCAATGAAATCTGCTGAGAGGGAAAGGGCGAAACCAAGAGGCGATGACAGGAAGAATAAGTAAAGAGCCTTGATTAAATTCTCCCTAGAGCAACCAAGCAAGAGAATGAATACCAGTGGTAAATCATGGGCTCCCAGCTCGAGAGCTGCTAAAAATATCACTACTCAGGGAGAAAGTGAAAGTTCTAGAAGCAAAGAAACCTCAGCATTTTCAGGGATAAAGCAAATAGCCGCATCGTTTTAAGCCACAAATCTTACAGAGCAGGAGGAAAATGTGCTCTAAGTATTTTTACTGTTTTTGTGAAGTTGAGATGCTGGTTCTCTACAGCTATGCTGCAAGGACGTTTAATAAGATTTTGTGCATTATTAACTGAATCCAGGCTTTTTGTCAATAGGTGCAGAGCACCTCCGGTTGTAAGTAAATAGAAAATTTCTGACCACTGCAAGTGTGACTCTGAAGTGGGCAGCAACGTGGCTGGGGAACTCTTTGGATATGCGGGCAACCGTGCCTTCTTAAAGAGCATCTGGCAAGGTCTCTGTGGGATGTGGACCCACACTGAGTCCAAGCAGCACTGCAGGCATAATTTAAGGTCCTGAGCCCCTCTGCTTTGGACTCTTTCTGCCATTCTCTGCCTTTGGATAATGAGAAAGTCACCATCTCAAGCAAAGAATCATTAGTGTCACTGACTGTGTTGTTCCCCATTATCCAACCCTAAAGACTTTCAAGGTAGTCCTCTAGCAGGGTAGTGACAGAGGCCAAGGCTCCGTCTGATTTCCCCAACTTTCTCCCTCAGGGGCTTCCTAGCCACCCCCTTATGTGTGTTGTTCGCCATCCCTACACTGTTCCCCCCTCAATTGTATGTACACCCCGTCTCCAAACAGAACACCAAGCAGAGGTGGCCTAAGTTAAAATCACGAAATAATACATCTGTCTTCAGTCCCTCAAGGACTAAGAATCTTCCAGCTTTGTTCTTTCCCTGGAACTAACCATCAGCACTGATGTTATTATTATGCCCACCAACAAGATTTCACCCTGAGCTAAGGTCTGACTTATACTACAGTTGCAACCAAATTTCAATGACAGTGAAAAGAAGAGCAATCAACATCTATTAAACTTGCATTATTTGCCAAGTACTGAGCTTAGCACTGTATTCATTTGATCCTCTTAATAGCTTCACATACTAACTCATAGAATAGTATATTCTACCATTTTGCCATTCTACCTACAGCTAAGAAAACTAAAAATAGAAAACTGCTGAATCTGTCCATGGGTCATACAATTAATGTCATGAATTCATTTATCCTTAGCTGTAAAAGATCAATGATTTCAGAATTCTCATGTCTGAAGGTATTCGAATTCTAGCAATGGTATAACCCTGAAGGGAAGGGGAGCTACCGGGTACAATTTCAGTTGTCACTAGCATGACACTTGCCTTTTCCTGGGAGATCATGAGCCCTGTGACAGTGCCCTATTTGCACACATGTAGGGGTATGTAGGATTACATCAAGAGTAAAGCACATTTCCAGAATCCAAATTAGGTTACAGCCAGGATTGTGTCCAAAACTTACCCAGAGTGTACAGTATGATAAGACATAACAAGGAAAATATCAATTTTCTACTTCAAAGTGGTTCTGCTCCACCACACTGTGGCCTGCTCTTTTGACTGAGAGGATGTTTCTAGGAGCTTAGAAACTTGGAGCTAGCTGGCTCATTTCTTAAGGGCTATAAATTAATGATTGGATCCCAAAGGCAGTGTGTTGCTATTGTCTGCTAAAGGTTGAAATTCCTTATTCTCACTGAACATGAAGTATTTTACCATTGTTTCAGACAAAAAATCTTTACTTTTTAAGAGAAAAGAAGAAAATTACTGCCAGTATTAAGTAGGTCTAGAAGAATAATTAGGTATTTTCCCCTGATTATTTAATTGACCATAGTTGACCTCTATCGAGACAATTAAAATTTTTCATGAGGAAGCCACTGACCTATTTTATTCCATTTTCATGCCTTTTCTAATATTTGACAAGATGGTAAAAAAAAATCTAGTTTGGTGGTAAATGTTTATGAATTCCTAATTGGTAGAAATAAGGCATCTCAGAGCATTTTTATTACTGTTAATCAGCATCTGTTACCAAGAGTTTTCTACATTGTTGAAGAACAGATCTCTAACATATGAAATATCACAATTTTAAATATAGCTGAATGGGACATGAAGCTTGTTTCATTTATTTTGTTCTCCCAACTGGGGTTGGCAGATACATTGCTCTTCCAATGCACTCAGTGATTCAGAAACGGTATTTTTTAAAAAGAAAAAATTAAGTAGGAACTGTCTATCATTTTGTAAACTCAATTTTGAGAACATTTCAGTGAATGTGACAGCCAGAATCTCATCAGATATTTGGATTAAATGTGTGTGTGTTGTCTTAAACAATCAATGCCATCATCTATTATTGTCAAGTACACCATATACTGCGATATATTAACAATCAATATTTTGCATATGCAATAATCATTCACTAAAGACAGTAATGGACTGAAGATTGCAATAAATACATCATTGATTATAGGGTCTCTACCTATAATATTTTACATTCAAATAGATCAACAGATTTTACATTGGATCACAGAAAGGAGCCAAAAAAGATTTCAGCTTCAAAAAATATTTTTCCCAGATAAGTTTAATTTCCTTTATAAAATAAAACTTAACTTGAATTTTTTTGTATTCAGTAATCTAACATAGTGCCAAATGATCGATACTAAAATAATCAAACTACTTTGCATGTACTGCTAAGAATATAAAAGATCTCAGAGCAAATCCCACTTTTAATAATTGAAAAAGCTTTTCCCTTAAAGAACACTATCACAAGGCAGACAGTTGAATGTAAACTTTCCTACCTACGTTCATAAATAGCTTTCCATATTTCTAACAAGGCCGGTTTAAAGGAAAACCTACGAGTCTTGTAGAACACAGGGGAAACACACTATGGCTCTCAGTCAAGAAAGAAAAGCTAATTGCATACTTATTTCACTTTTCCTTCCACAAAAATCATATTCCATTAAAGTAAATGCTATTTGGGTGTGAGAAAAATGAATTGGCTGTCCCATGCCAGTACTAAGGATGATCTGAATAGGGCACTGAAGCATCTGAATTCAAGGTAGGACGGGGTTGCCGATTATGAACAACATACAGGAAATGTTAGGAAGTAGCTGGCATTTGTACTTCTTTAAGCTGACAAAATTCAGAAGTCAAAAGAGAAGAAAGCAGCATTCCAGGGAGATGGAACTGCAAATGCAGAGGCAGAGGGGGAGAGGACAGAAGGTCATGGTGCTGGACTCTGCCCTAGACACACCTGGGAAAAGGGGGAATCTTTATCTTTCGCGGCAGTAAAGCAAGCGTCATCTTGTACGGTTATTAGAAACACATTTGATCTCTCTTGGGAACTCATTCTCAGTGGCTTCAATGGATTATCTGGGTATATTTTGTATCATTTCTTCAGGACAGGTATAAATTTTTAGACTGAATAATGGCATTAAATCGAACCACATTAAGCAAAATTCATTAGTCATTAACTATGTGCTATATCATTTAGATAATTTTCTTTGTTTGTTTGTTTTCTGAGACAGGGTCTCACTGCATAGTTTAGACTGGCCTTGAACTCACTATGTAGCCCAGGCTGGCCTCGAACTTGCAGCAATCCTCCTGCCTCAGCCTCCTGAGTGCTAGGATTAAAGGTTTGTGCCACGATGCCCAGCAATTTAAATGATTTTTTCATCTTTGAAAGTGATAAAAGTTATCTTTGTGCCTTAGATTGACAGTTTATTTTATCTATTGCATCGACTTTTAGAAAAATCAGAACAATTGTCATTTTTTAAAATTTTCATGCCCTGAATCCTGTGTTACCCGTTAACTTTATTCTATATGAACCACTCAAATTTTCCTCTTTATTGTAACAGAGATGGGGTTAGCCTTATCCATTTCGTTCTTGGTGATTTGCCCCAGGAGACTCTCTTAATATATTTGTATTTCTAAAACTATATCTGGAAAGTAGAATACTTGGTTGAACAAGCAAAGAATTGAAAATACCTGGTAAGGAAAGATTGGGTTAAAAAAATAAAGTCAAATCTGAAATCAGGTTGGATCCTTTGACCTATGTTAAGACACTATGCCAGGTCTTTGTAAAGATTCTTAGCCCTCAAAGGTAGGACCTGTCTCTTGCTCTCCTCAATGGTTAAATACATATTTAAACTTGTTCGCACATTCAGATGGATATGCCTGTGTGTGTGTGTGCGCACGTGTGTGTTTGTATAAGTTTATGTGTGGAAGAATGCATGTACAGTTGCACATTTGAGTAGTTCTTGTTCATAGATGTGGAATTATTCCATTCTTAGAGAAATGACTTGCTTTGCTTAGTAAATCAAACCAACAAACAAAAAAATAAGATCAAATGAGTTATTAAAGTTATCTATTTGCTTTAAATAATAATTAGTTGACTCAGAACATACAACACAATAAGGTAGTATGACTTAATGCAATATTCAATTTTGTTTACTCTCTTATGTATATGTCAACATCTCTTTGTAGATCATTCCTTAGACCACTAATATGGAAAAGTACTTTTAATAGAGGCTTTTCAGCTGGAACCTGTGGATATTACAAGCCCTTGATGTTGTGTACAAGTAGGCACATATGACCACCCACATGGAGACTTATGTGTGGGCATACATATTCTAGGGAGGAGATCTTCCTTCCCATATGGAAATACTACCTTATCTTTCCTAAAGACTATTATCTTCTTACTTCCCAATAAGCTGACAAACATTCCCATTTACATTAAGAAAAAAGGAAATAAAATGTAAGTTACATTTTATGTCATTGGCTTCCGTATTATGGAAGATATTCTCAGTGCCTTGCTCATCTCTTGGGGCTAATTTCCATGAGCCAGTATCTGCATGTCTGTGTTGAAGAGGGTCACTCTGGTGATATTCCCTAATGCCATTACTAATTAATACCACCACTCCCTTCAAGGGTCCCTGAAGACGATGTGATCAAATAGGAGGAGGCACGATCAAGACATACAGTGAATGTTTAAATAAATAAAAATTTTAAATTTATTACATTAAAAAATATATCGCCACTAATCTCCCTCAAAGCACTTCCTCTGACTTTGAACACATTCGTCCCATCTTCTTTGCCACTTTCTGAAGCAGTTCTGGAAGTCCTCTTTGGGGAGCACCTTTAGTTGTGCTGTCATGTTTCACTTTTCCGTTGGGGAAGAGCCAGGAGTCACAGAGTGTGCGATCCAGTGAATTAGGTGGATGAGGATACATTGTAATGCTTTTATTTGACAGAAGCTGCTGTGAAGATTTCAAACTGATACAGGACATTGAGGCAGCCAAGAAAAGAACTCATAAACACAACTTCCAGAGCTACTTCAGAAAGTGACAAGAACTGTAGCGTGTGTTTGAAGTAAAGGGGGTATTTTGAGTGGGATTAGTGGCAATATGTCTTCTGCTGAAATTTTTAAAAATTTCATTTAAACATTCACTGAATGTTATCACTTCTTATAGTATTAATTCTGTTACTTCAAGAAAATCCTTATTAATGATAATGCATTAATTTGTCAATTTAATTTAAAACAAGTCCAGCATTATAGTTTATGTACTTTACATTTTAACTTCTGACCCTCATAATAACCCTGTGGGGCAGGTTTATCCTACTTCTAACAGGGAGTACACGGATTTATCAAGCTTAGTAATGTTCTCAGAGTCCTCTTTCTGAGGTTTTCCAAGTTTATGTCCGGAATTCTAAAGACCAAGGACACAGTGCCCTGTAAGACAGTCCTTGCTATCTTGTAAAAATATCTCATAATTCTACAGAATGGTCCGAGTTCACCATCTACTTTACTGCCATGCACTCAGCTCAGGAGCTGGTAGGTTTTGGCAGTTATTTTAATTGCTTCTTAATCTGCTATGTCCATTAGCCATATGGACAAATGCAAAGACAAATATTTTGTTATTCACTTGCTGTGAGAATCTATGAAGCTAGCTTCTCTGTTGAAGAATGGAATGTAGACCATTTGGAACAGATTTGCTGGTATAAGAATGGAAAGGCCAGAGTCATTTTGAGAAAAGAACCATCTTCCTGTGTGATATGACGCTGTGCTCAGTGGCGCCCAAGGTTGGAGTTTCACCGCATTCCTTACTCTGCTTCCTGAACTGCCTTCTGGCACATGTGCACTTTCAGGGAGAAGACAGCGGTCAAACCCTGCTGAAATCCAAGAGAGGGATAGTAGGATACACCTTGTCTGAGACCACCAAGATCCCTGAGGATTTGTTACTGTAACTATTACTGCTTGCCAAGTATCTTAATATAATTTTTTTATTCACAATGCATACTTTTATGAATTAACCAAAAGGAGACAGGTTAAGAGTAGTTCTTTTGATTTGCTACTCAAGTCTAGTGCTTATAATGAAAAAGATAGAGTCTCATGTTTAGGTTCTTGATGAGAGATTTAAAAGTTAACAAATGCCCATTTTTAAAAAGCTGTTTTTAAGCTAAGCATTTCAGATGCCAGTTTCAAGCCCAAGGTGTGACCATGCTTCTAACTGAGCAGCTACAAACTGAGATTTCCACCACCCTCTCCTTGGGCTCAATTAATCTGTGAGAACAACTCTTGAAATGCAGGAAAACTCACCAGTTTATTATAAAGAACATCACATAGAGAACATGTGAAGAGATGCATAGGGAAGTGTGGGGAACAAGTGTGGAGCTTCCAGACCCCTCTCCAGGAACCTCCATGAGTCCAGCTGTTGGAAGTTCTCTGTCCTTTTGCATTTTTATGGATGCTTCCTTATATCTCCCATGCTTGCTTAAATCGCTGGCCATTGGTTATCAATTGAACCTTCAGCCCCTAGTCCTTTCCCAGAGGTTGGTTGCTGGAGTTAAAAGTTCCAACTTTCTACCTGACTTGGTCTTTCAGGTGACAAGCCCCCATCCTGGGGCTACTTATAAGCACTACCAGTCAATGCTTTAGTACAGGAAAAACAAAACACAAACAAACAAACACTTATTACTTCGAGGATCCCAAGGATTTCAGAAGTCAAATGCCAAGAAATGAGGTCAAAGACCAAATCTACGTTCTATAGTGTCATACAGCGGAAATCATGAAATACCAAGGATGGAAAGTACCTGGTCACCTGGCCTCGTGTGTGGATGATTTAGAACCATGGACTTACTTCACTTATTAGTGAGGCTTCTCCAGAAAATAAGACCCAGTAGGATTCAGATGATTGGAAGAAGAAAGGAGCGGGGGAGAGAGGACATAGACGGACGGAGGGAGAAAGAGACAGGAGGAAGGAAGACATTATGGAAATTGGCTCAGGTGACTATGGTGGGTGAAAAGTCCCACCATGCCTTCCACAAGCTGGAAAACTAGGGAAATGTGGCACAATTCAGTCTGAGTCCACAGACCTGAGAATCGGGGTACCAAAGCTGTGGCTCTCAGTCTAAGGAGAGTCTGAAGGGAGATCCCAGAGCCTGAGATCCTGCAATGGAGGAGCTACTGGTTTAATTCCTGTGTCCAGAGCACTGAGGACCTGGAGTTTTAATGTCCAAGGGCTGGAGAAGATGGGTTCCTCAGATCCAAAACGGAGCAAACTACCTTTCCTCTGCCTTTGGATTTTTTTTCCATTAAGTTTATCGGTACATTTTAGGTATACAATACAGTTACATTCATCATTGGGATCTTGTAGCTTTACATGACATACCTTGGTTCTTATTTTTTTCCCCCTTCCCCTGCCCTCCCTTCACCCCCTCCTCGCCTTCCTATTTACAAAGACTTTGTTTCCTTTTCTCATCATTTTTCCTTTCCCTTCTTTCCTTTCCCCTACCCCTCCCACTTCCCCCTACCCCTCCCACTTCCCCTACCCCTTTAGACCTTTACTTCCTATTACACAATATCCATTATACATTTGGATCCTTATTTACACTTTTGGTTTTTCACACCAGAGAAACTATTTAGTATTTACACATGTGTCCTATTTATTTCACTTAAGAGGATGGCCTCAGTGTGCATCCACTCAACTATAAATGTCTCTATTCTTTATGGCCGAGTAGTACTTCATTTTATAAAAAAAAACAAACCCACATTTTCTTTACCCAGTCTCCAGTTGATGGGCACTTAGGCTGTTTCCAAGTTTTAGCTATCACGAATTGTGCTGCTATGAACATGGATGCACATATATCACTGTGGTATGACTCTTTTAATTCTATGGGGAAGATACCCAGCAGGGGAAGAGCTGGGTTAAATGGGACTTCCAGTCCTAGTTCTTTGAGGTATCTCCATACTGATTTCCACAGTGGTTGCACCAGTCTACACTCCCACCAGCAGTGGAGCAGGGTTCCTCTTTCCCCACAGCCCCGCCAGCATTTGTTATTGGTTGATTTCATGATAGCAATAAAGAAAGAGAGCTGTAGGACCTGAGGGTAAACTGAAGAGAAATGGAAGGAGGGAGGTAATGCATAGAACAATGTACACAGGACATTTCTTTGCTAGGAACAAAGTAGAAACAAGAAAACCCATGTGTTTACATATATATGCTTGCTTATCTTTGCATAGAGAAGCAGCAGCAATTTAAATCAGAAAATAATCCAAATGGTTGCTAATGGGAAAGGAAGATTGGTTTTTAATCTTTATTAATTAACTTTGTAAGATCTTGTAAAATAAATAAATGCATACAATGCTAGCAAAATAAAAGGGGGGTGGAGGGAAGAGAAAAAAAGAATTGAAATATATCATGTACATGTACTAATCTGCTACAATAAATATAATCATTATATACTGCAAGCATGTACTAAAAAAGTCGAAAAATAAAAACATTTAAAAAGAGGATAGGGAAAGATGTTAATTCTCAATATAGACCTCTTGATATAATTTTGCCTTTGAGTCAGATAGATGTTGACATATTAGAAACGTAAGACACAATAAATGAATATAACTATGCCAAATTAGTAACTAATTACAACACAACGTAATTATGTTAAGTGACTTTTAAACACAGGACTTTGAACATATTAAAGACAAAAGAAAGTCTAATGTGAGGTTTTAGCAATAGCTTTACTGTTAGAAGTAATACTGAAACTTAATAAATGGGTTATTAGGAATCCAGATTTCTAATGTTGCTGAGGGCCAAAGAATTTAAGAAAATCTTATAATGGTAAAGTATTAAATTTTGGCTTAAAAATAAATTTTTTAAATGTTGATAACTTAAAGGTCTAGAAACCTATAACCACCAGAGCTTTTATTACCCAAGTATCTGTTACCAGACACCGCTTCCCTCTTGAAAGCAAATAATTACTGAAACCCTAACAGAAGGACTCGTGAAAGCATTACAGGGGCTCTCCCTTTGCAAGTTTGGAAAGATTTTTAAAAATGCTATATTTGTTTGTAAAGTATAAACTAAATAAAATAAATACACAGTTATTCCAAAATGAAATAAAATGAAAAACACACTTGGAACTAGTAGATACAACTATCATATGAGCCTTGCTGTGAAAATGGGTGGTCAAAGAAGTGATTACCCTCTACCCTGATGTTTTTGGTTTAAGTATAGTTCCTTGCTAGTTAATAAGAAGCCTAGAATTCCAAGTTGAATTCTACATTTCCTGATGAATTCACGAAATATTTGATTCAGGTAAATGTGATCCTTAGATGTTAAAGTCTTCAAGCAGGGAGACCTGGGCATCATTCAGTGCCAATAACAGGGACGTCACGGATCTCCACTGTGTTGCCATGTGACGTCTACCACAATCTGTGAGGGATTCTGGCCAAAAGTGTCTAATAGGACTCAAATCAAGTCTTTAGATTGAATTTCTTTGTTCTGAAAAATATAAGAGCCAAAAGAATAAACCAGTTAACACTTTGACCAAGCACTCAGCTCAGTCTTGAACATGGGGACTCCACAGGACAGCTGGCGGGGTCTTTTAACCAGACTGTATCATCAGGGTGAGGACAGGGGGACCCGGGGGCTATTTTAGGGTCACATCATTGGGACAATCAGGACAGTTGTCAGGATGAGATACTAACTAAACACAATGCATAAACCTGGACTTGATTCTGAACACACACACACACATACACATAGTGTGTATATATGCGTTGTATGTATATATGTACACACACTGTGTTTCCATGGATGTGTGCATACACACCAAACGGCAGAACATTGACAACTGCTGAAGTGTGATTGTGAACAAGGACATTTATTGTTTCAGTTTTTAAACTTCTGTGGATGTTTGAATATTTTTGTCATAAAAGGCAGAAAAATTGCAGTTGCCAGGTCCACCTACCCAAGCTTCACCCTTCACTGTCCCGCTGCCAGATCTGGCCAGATTCTGGTATCCATAGACCCTAGAGATGACTCCCCAGAACTCCAGGAACTCCCTTGAGGCAAATCTTCAAATCTTTCCCTTTCTACAGAAGGTACTTTGTTAACTCATTGTTAAGTGCTTTTTGGTAGGGCAAAACAATATCCCACCGGGAGGACCTTCATTAAAGACATCATGCTACAGTGATACACACAGACTCATGTAAACAGCACTGCAGTTCACAATGCCTAAACTATGGAAACAGCCTAGACACCTGTCAATGAATGAGCAGATAAAGGAAAACATACATACACATATAATGCAAATTACTCAGCTATAAAGGATGAGTTTGAGTCATTTGTGGGAAAATGAATAGACCTTCAGACCGTAATGTCAATGTTAAGTGAAATGAATTAGGCACAGAGGTGCCCATAGTTATGTATCACATAGTTTCTCTCATAGGAAAAACCCAAAATATAAATAAAATAAAGGGTAGAACTAAGGAAAGATGGTGGGAACCAAGAGGCAGGTTTTTTAGAGATGGGAAAGAGGGTTATGGAAGGAAAGAGGGAAAGGGTAGAAAGGAAGGAAGGGGATCAGAAATGATCAAGATATGGACATCTCGATCATTTACATTCATCAAATCCCCAAAATGAATGTAATTATGTACCACAAAACTAAACCAATTAAAGTAAAGAGAAGAAAAGAAGTGTCTTGGGCTGCTACAAATGGGCACAAAGCTTAACTGCAGAGGGTACAGGTGTGGACATGGGAAGCAGCAGCGCTGCACCAGACAGCAGTGAACTGAGCGGAGACTCAGGGAGGATGGCAGAGGGACCAGGGTCCAGGAGGCCGAGGGTCCCGACACACGGTGGAGATGTGGTCAGGTCAGGGCTACAAATAAGCATGTCAGTATCTCGGCATCATGACTTCCATTCTTCAGTAGTACTTAGAAGGCGGTGAAATCTGCCAGACAGCACTTTGTCCACAGGATTAAAAGCAGGGATCCAGAAGAACGAGGAGTAACGGTGGATAGCCTTCGTCCAATAACAGTGCTTTTACCAGAAGAGAAAATCATTTGAGAAGCGGCACAGGTGTGCATCCCCAGATGTTCTGCCTCCCCCGCCTTCCATGTGGCTTTGTGCGGAACTCGGGTGCAATGTGACCTTTTGAAACTTGGTTAGTGTTGAAAAACCCAAAAGAGTTCGACAGTACAACACAGCATTGCCCTGTGTCTAATCTACTGTAGAAAAGAGACCCTTATATTTTGAAACGTGTATCCATAGGCTACACAGACTTCCAACAGCACTTGGAACGGTTTGAGGCAATCAGAGGCCAATTCCCCGCCTCTGGGAACTCTTTCTGCAATGGGCCTGCTGGGGACAGCCCTGCCAGGGAGCTCTCATGCTACTCTGAATCTTTTTGCCAATGCCCCTGTCTGCAAATGGCTTCTCCTACTTCACAGAGGAAAAGTATGCCTCTCCTTCTCAGGAATCTTCCCATGGTGTTTGTCTGAAGGTGGAAAATCTTGAAAAGGAACAATTAAAAAGATTTGGTGTTGGCAAAGTCTCCTTTGTGTGAGGAGATTCCCCACTCCATCCATCTCCGTAAAAGATGCAGACCTAAAAAGGCTATTTATTACTAAATAACTTGAAAAAGGGATTCAATTTTGATTTATTGTTTATCATTAATAATCATAGTAGAGCTCATTACAGAAGAAAAATTTTAGCCCTTGGAATCTTACAACTCATGAAAATTTTTTAATTTAGCTTTCATTTGTCATCATATTTTGTTGTAGAGAACTATGTGCTAAAGACTTAAAATATTCAGATAGAAATGTTTGCTTACATTAATTTGCATACTCTTGTATTTTGCTTGAAAAATATTGTGAAATGAATATATTGTATATGCTGGAATGCTCATATAAATCCTGAAACTATTTCTTTGACTTGAGGATAGAAATGTACTGGAAAATTTGCATTTAGAGCACAACTAATGGAGTGTCAGTGTCATCAAACTCCTAATTAAAACTTCATTTCATCTGGCTTAAAAGTAATTAAATATCAAATTCAAAAGTCTATGATAAATAAAAATATCATCATAGCTCTTTGTGGGTAGTCTAAGAAAACTGCTTTCTGCTAAATGAATCTTATTTTGGCATTTCAAAGTTACATTTCAACTGAGTGAAACAAAATGTAAATTGACCAAGACAAAATAAGAAGCCATTAATAACGGAAATATTGTTTGTAATTGCAACAAATCCACAGGCTATGGTATAGTCATGAGTTTTTCTCTCCAGGAATGCTTTGTATTTAACAGCAACAGATTAAAAAGGAACTTACTGTATTCTCCAGCTCACCCAAGAAAAATGATATCCAGCACCCGGAGCACTTCCATTGACTCAAGAATTTGCTAGTTTCCCAGTTATATCAGGCTGGAGTCTTCTTACCACTGACTGTCCTTTGCCAGGAGCAGGGTGGCAGGCCCCAACTGGAACTCTCTCCTGTTGTCTTGATGGCTTTTCAAACTCCATTCTCTTAGAGCCTTAGCCACATACCCTCCTGTCACTCCACCTCTCAGACTTTCAGCTTTCCCCTCACAGCTTCCTCCCAAGAAACTCCTGGATCATGTGTACCCATAGTCATCATTTCCTGATTTGCAGATATTGTGACAGCAGGAGCATCGCTTATCTGGCTATCTTCTGTGAATTATTCCACACGTTCCCTGGGAAAAGCCCCATTTATCTCTTCTGGGACTTCTCTCTGAGATCCTGGGCTTCACTTTGTTAAGGCTGAGGGACATTTTTCAATCCCCGTGTAATTTGACTATTCAGCAGCATTTTGCAGGGCTGAAAGTCAGAACACAGCACTCTGAACATAACAGAAAGAGTAAGCTATGTCCCCAAGATTGCATTTGCTCCAGTAAGAGGGTGAACAATCTGGTCTCAGAAACAGTAAGGAAGCTAATTTTAAAGTAAATATTAATAATAATAGCAAATACTGATGTTCCAAGGCTATTTTAAATACTTCATGCTTATTAAGCATTTGATCCCTCAAATTACTCTAGGAAGTAAGAACTCACACATCCTCCATTTATAAAATCTAAGAAAAAATTTGAGAGAGTTGGTCAAGGCCACAGTATCACCAAGACTTTGAACTCGGACGCCTGGCCCCAGAGCCTGCCTTGTACCCACAAATGATGAGAAGTCACCCATAAAACTCACTCGGTCACGTCTTGCATTGCCCCACCAATTATATTAATTGTGATCTTTCCTAAGCATTTACAAAGGATTCACAGACAGAGAAATGGTAAGATAGATCAGATGACAAATGGATGGACAGATGGACAGGCAGACAGACAGGAAGAATGAGCTAATGAAGACGACACCTCCATATGATGTAGCTCATCAGTAGGGATAACAAAAGCAAAACACAGGTAGGTGGAAGAACTTAGTGAAGGTCATCAAATCAGGTCTGGAACAAAATTTTCTAGGTCATATGCAGCCAGCCATGAGGAGAAGCTACATTTTCCTGTAAGCACTTTCCTAAGTGAAATTACAAAGATAGCAAAAGGAAGAATGCAAGGTTAATCAATAATTAAATTAAGTTAGAAGATAAGATATAAGAGAACAGCATTAGAGCAACTAATTAAAATGCACATAATATTGCTGCTATAGGAATTTAGTCCAGGGGAAGATTAAGTAAAAATTGATTTTTCTTGAGAGATTCAGAATATCGAGGCATGAACAAAAAAGATATGTTAATAAACATTTTTTTATAAACCCAAGTGATCAAAGTTTTACTTCACTTCCCAATTTAAGCAATACAAAGCTATCAGAGTCCCCAGATAGGCCCTTACATTTTGCGGTTGGTCTGCTCTACTTTCAGTATTGCTTTATATCTCAAAGCATGTTTTATGTTAGACATAGCTGATGTCACCAAGAGCTTTAGAAATAAGCGATTCTTGTCACATCTTCTGCCCTCCACTATGCTGACACTCATACTGGATTTCTTTTGAAGAGCTACTATAAGGCTCTGCATATAAAAGACATGAAGTAACACTAGTCATTTGTGGGCACACTTTAATACAGAAGTATTTTGCACCTAGAACATGCATATGGGGGACATTTTTTATGGAAAAACTGCCATACAGCATTTCGGCACTCCAATGCCAAATGCAAAGTACGCACAGATTTAGAACCAGATTTATATGTTCATAATGATATTCCCCAGCCATAGTCTCCAAAACCCAGCAAACGGCAGTAGGACAGGGATAAGAAAAGGAATGATGATAAGAATAAAAACTGTTTTCATGCTCAGCTATTCTGGGAAGCAAGATATGTGCTACAAAGTGAGGGACGTATTAGTTAACAAGTGTGGAAAATTAAAAAGCATCCCATCCGAAAGTATTAACTGGTTACTAAGAGAAAAGTGGAAAAAGTACAGTACACTGAGGAGTCGTGTGGAACTGGGACAAAAGATAATGTAGGAAAGTGTACCATGTAGGATGGAAGCCTAGACGGCTTTCTTAAAAAGAGTATCAATGTTGGCCACAAAAATTATAATTGTAGTATAACTGTAATTATAATTATAATTATAAATGTAACCACAGTGATCCCTATAACTGGAAGAAGGAAGCAGAAGGGTGAGAGTGATGTGATACGTGTAATACAACCACAACATCAATGCTTATCTTTGGTTTACATAAAACAGTAATTTTGATTTGTTAGAACTAATTCAAACTTCCTTTCAGTAGAACATGGATTCAGAGCCACGTGGGGATTGCAGAATCAGCTTTTGCTGTCCTTTAATACCAGTGCCATAGTGATAGGGGTATCTCCCACCTCTGCTTGGCCGCCCTCTCGTCAGACATGTGCCCATTTGTCCAGCTTCATTCAGAGACTGCTGTTCCTGAATGGCTGGCCTTCCTCGTGAGATAGTACAGGTGAATGATCATAATTCCTAATAACCACTGCACTCTTAGCATGCGCTATCCTTCAAGGGATCTACCTCCTCAGCACTTATGAGTTAAATGTTCCTGCAATCAACCCATTTACAGATGAGGGAACCAAGGCATGGATAGGTCAACAACTTGTCCAAAGTTCCTTTGTTAGTTAGAGGTAGAGTCAGGATGTGATATACTATTGTACCGTTTTATTATTAAATTGTTATCACATATATTTGAAGTGTGGCCGTGAATGCTTTAAAACAGCCTGACTTTGCCCCAAAAATTAAAGTTACCATTTGACACAGCAATTCCACTCCTAGGTGTATACCCAAAAGAACTGAAAAAAACAGACTTAGACACCAAGGTGCCAGTGATTATTGCAGTGTTATTCACAACATCCAAGACCTGAAAACAACCCAGTGTTCCTCAGTAGATGAATAAACAAATACAATGTGGTATGTCCATCAAATAGAGTACTATTCACATCACGAAAGGAGTTTCTCATATATGCTACAATATGAATTAACCTCGAAAATATTACACTAAGTGAAATAATCCAGACACAAAAGGACAAATATTATTTGATTCCACATATACAGAATTCCTGGAAGAGGAAACATTACATAGACTTACAAGAGATTAGAAGTTTCCAGAGTCAGGAGGGAGGGAAGAATTGAGAGCTGTTCCTTGTTATTTCTGTTTAGGGTGACAAGAAAGCTTTGGAAATAGATAGTGATGAGGGCTGCACAACATTTTGAATCTGATAAAATTATAATTGTGGTTACAATGGGCCTATTTCGGTAATTCAAGATACGACCCACCCCCACTTTTAGGTCAGCAGATGAGAAACCTTTATTCTACCTACTAATTTAATTCTCCTTTTGCCATAGTCATAACTTTGGAGAGACAGATCATAGACACATTTGGAGAACAACTGTTCTACCTAGTAGGAAATATGTAGGGAAAAAAAGTACCAAGGCAAGAAGCGTATAAGGGAAAGTGAAACACCCTAAGATGACACCTTCAAATATCATGTCCATTTCTCTTTTTCTAAAGTGTTTAAGTGGAAGATTTGGTGAGGGTTGAGATGTCTAAGCATCTATGATGGAAGGACAATGCTCACTAGTCCTGAGGATGAATCCATTGTACCTGCAGATTGTAACTACAGAGAAAAAGCTCTGAGACTTTTCACTGCAAGGCTCTGGAGCAGGTATATGTAGTGCCAGAGCAATGAACTGTGTGTGCTCCCACCTCTTCTTGCTTAGGCATTACGTCTACCAAGTGAAGAATCCTACAAAAATAATCCAGATACCTTCTTGCACTGTGAACTGTCAACTATCTAAAGAGGGTGGAAGGGAGAGAAGTGAAAGTAAAAAATATAATAACATGCTTTATGTACATGTACCAATTCCTCACAATGAATGTGATCATTATCTATTGCAACCATATACTAAAATGATAGTGTTTTTAAAAGGAAAAATTTAAAAAGTGACTCAATCGTTCTCATCTTCATGATTTCACTCATATTACTGGCCTGTAATAGTGGGTTTTTTTCTCAAAAACATCCCAGAAAGATTTATCTGAATCCCTTTTAATTACGAAGACTTGGTCAAATACCACTCACACTAATAGCATACTTTAAAACCCTATGGCATTGAAGGTCACAGAGCCTATGTTTCTTTACATGGATTGTTTTTGATCTTCAGTCATGGCCTAGGCTCAATTAGACTATATTCCATATCTTGTTTAGTATTTCTCTCAGTACTAAGACAGAACTAAGTACTCTAACTTCCTGGTATTCACAGAAACACAAATTACAACAAGAAGAAAGCACAAACTGATGCCACAGATCCATCAAAACAGTAGAAATTAGGAAGGCCAATGGTATCAACTGTTAAAGAAAAGATGCAGTGTCAAGAACTCATGTACTTGCAGATATGATTGTATATTCATTCTGGGTCAAACTGGAAGAGTTTACAAAATTAAGAATTTGTTTACCTTAAGATAATTTCAACTCCTGGGGATAGTTCTCAGAGATATTCTAACAAGATCTGTCAGGCGTGGGTGGGATTGAGTGCGCTGACCTTCTTTCTAGGTGAGAATGACGGTGAGATGAAGACCCAGGGACTATCACTAGGGGGGAGGAATTATAGACTCTGGTGAAAACACACTATTATGAAAACCAGGCACCAGGGGCAAACTACGTGTAGAGATTATAAACGTATAGTGTGGAAAGAAGAAGGACAAAAAATTATAGAATAATATCCTTTTGTACATTTACAACATATAAACCCAAAACTATTGGTATATTTTTAGGAGTTTCAACGTTTATAGTAGGAGAAAATAACCATAAGTAGAAAGAGAGAAAAATATTCAAGACCTCTCGAAGACAGTGCTGTTAAATTGAGGGTCTGATTAACTCAATCTGAGGTCCAAACTAAAGAAGCAGATGACAGGCAGACAGATGAAGATATAGATGCTAGGAGTGTCTAGTGTTAATGTCAGTTAACTTAAATTAACTGATTTGATCATTACACATTACATACAGGTATTGAATTATCATACAGTAACCCCATAAATACGTGAAATTACTGTCTCAGTAGAAACACTAAGAATTTTTTATAGTAAGAGGAGATAGAAGTTATAATTGGTTCTCTGCCTCTTAAGAGAGTTTACTTTTGACTTCAGATAATATTCTTTCTCTTTCATTTAAATCTAAAAAGGATGTGTGAACATTTTTTGAGTCATTAAAAAGACTTCTGGGTGTTTTGTTGACCTGAAGGCATTTCCATTTGAGCAATCGCATTTATCCCTGAAAACATAGCCAGCAGGGAGCTTGGAAACATCTGCTATCAAGACCATCAAATAGAAGGCTTTCTATTCTAACTCTTACAGTTATAGTTGGATGGATGACTTACTATTATTTCCCACCCCAACACATTTATCTTTCATCAAAAATTTCCCAACAACACAGTACTATATTTTAATGGAAATGTTAGTTTAACATAATTATTTTTACTATTGTGATTCTATGTGCTGGTTTTGATCTGGAAACTATTTCAAATAGCCCTTTGATCATAGTTACTATATAAAATGTAAAATAATATGACCAGGTTGGAGTAGCTTCTCCTAATTAAACAAGTGTGCACATAAAAGCTTATTTAGTAGGTCATTTATACGTTAAGAAATGAGAGACAATTAGACTTTCAAAAGTCCTATTGAAACAGGCTAAAATTTAGACTATGATATATGAGTTTTAGATGTGTGTATATGCATTATAGAAGTGTATAGAAATGGCAATATAAAGACCTTCTATAAGAATAATATGTAAAGTAAGAGACACATAGAAATGCAAATTGAGAAGGTAGCAATTGCTAAGTAAAAAAATATTCACTCTAATCTATTGATCATGATGCATTGAGTTGAAAATCTGATTAAAACAGTCTCAAAATGTTTGATCAATCAATAGTTAACTGATGATTGACTTCAATGATGTGTATTATCTAGTAAACAGTTTCATTTGGGATTGTTAAAAGAATGCTTTTAGCTTCTATTTGTCACATCACAGAATTTGTCACAAAATTCTCTGCCATGTGGAATTAATAATACCTCAGCCCGAGCGTGGACTGTGTGCATTGTTCTTGTGCTTCCATAATGTCTGTTCTGGGAAAATCAATACACTTTCTCTGCTCTCTTCCTAAAAAGCACACAAGCCGCCGGGGATTTAGCTCAGTGGTTGGCTGCCTGCCTCACAAGCGCAAGGACCTGAGTTCGATCTCCGGTACCCACCCCCCCAAAAAGCACACAAGTTTAGCAAATATCTGAAACAACAAAAACCAAAAGCAATTAGCAAAACAAGTTCAGTTCATTCTGTCAGCTTCCCCCCATGAAGTGTTTATTGCACTAAAACACATGTTGTATATATGCTTTGAACAAGACACTGGGCTAGACATTGATTATCAAACACAAACACAGGTGCCATGCATTGTAAAGAAAGCCACAGGTTGTGAGAGTGAACTGTGCTTTCTAGCCATGCTCAGAGTTATTTGAGGCCATCTTTCATGCCTCCTTCATCTTTCTAATACCTAGAAAAAAAGATCCTTGAGCAACATCAATTGGACAAATCTGCGAGTTTTGCCCATGCTCCAGAGAAAGATGCATACCTGCTTGTGCCTCCCTGAGATTCCAAGAGGACAGTGTGTGGGAAAAGAGTGACATTCTCCACCCCACCTAGGCAAACATGCATGGGTATCAGCAGGGAAAAATTATGAGCAACAAGTCCTGCTCAGCCTATCTTCAGGCTTGACAACACAAATAAGTTCATCGTCTTAAACGGGTTGATGTCGAAATTAAGAGAGAAAACTCACAGCGTAAACTAACAAGTGTCCTCTCAAGTGAGAAGCTCTTCTAATTGTTGGAAGCACCATGTTGAAACTCAACCCCATAAAGTCATGAATATCTACTAGTGATGGATGAAAGGGCATCTAACATGGAAGAATTTGAAATTAAGTATTTACTGGTTACCCATTTACAAAGTGGGTTAAAGATTTTTAAATTAAATGCAAAAACATCTCAGTCGGTATAAATGCTTCCTGGTCATTTCTAGATTAAGTTCATATTTCTTCAATGTACCCTCTGGCTGAGTTTTTTTATCAAATCACAGAAGAAAAATTCTATAAACTGTCTCCACGTGTACTCGAATAAGGTGGGTGAACATGGCATTTTCTCCTCTGAAAGTCTTTCATCTGACCCAGCTGAGACATGGTATCTAGTCACTTCTGCAAAGGTGGGTCCACCTGCCCTTGAGGGACAGCTCTGTAGCATTTTGTTTCCAGGTGCCATATGGACAGATGTCATATTTGCAGGAAAGTGATTGTAAGAAATCTTTATCTGGGTTAGATTCTGAATTTTCATTTTAAAAATTCCTTCAATTGATTGTTTTTATTATAGGTAGCATAAAGGCAGATAAAAATGAACATGATACTAGGATTCTGGATGGCAGCTGAAGAATGGAGTCTATGATAGTTGGAACAATGCCTGTAAACAGAATTTGTTCATATGTGGGAAATTAAACTCAATCCCAGTGGGAGTCTCAACAAAGGTTTGGCTACAAATCTTTTCACTTACTTTACATGTCTCAAGGTATTTTCTTTACAGAGATATAGAATATTCCTCTGAAAGCAGTAAGCTCTCCAGACATGAAATCTATATAGTCCAGAACTCTTGAGTCAAAGGTCGATTTTTAAATTCGTTGCTCCATTTTATGTCATTTTATACCTTAACAATAAAATGCCATTTGTATCTGAAATGCAAAAATTGATAGCTGATAAGACTCTAATTATTGGTTTAACTATACGCCTTTTATAAATAGCATAACACTCACAGCAATCCTGTGAAGTAGATACTATTATTATCATTATTATCCCTATTTTATAAGTGAAGAAACTGAGGCATAGAGAGTTGAACTGGTATATCCAAGATCACATAAGTGGCAAGAGCTAGAGATGATCTTAGGTGATCTTACCACAAGTTTGAGATCATGCCAGCTGTACCACCTCCCATAATTAACAACAACAATTCAGAAAAAATAATTAGCTCCAGCACACCCACACGTTGCTTTGAAAATGAGCTCCCTTTTTCAAAAAGCTTTAATTGCTAAAAGCACTACAGTGAGGACAATGGTCCTCTTGGGAGTTCTAATTCTCCAGGGATCAACACGCGGAGCCAGCCTAGCTATAAAACAGCCCACAAATTAAATAAATAAATTCCATGAAAAATAAAATGGATAGTGAGTTCACAGCCTTGAAGATAGGAAATAACTCAAAGTACAGATAATTATTATTAATATAAAAATTTACTGTTTCCAATTAGCAAAATACAGCAATTATCCTTTCCAATATGTGTTCATCTTAACTAACTCTTCCATATTTGGCTAATTCCACATAAAAGGGCAACCGTTATTCAAAGCTATTCTCTTCCTGTCTGCCATACTTGGCTAATGGGCCCCACGTGGCATTTTTATCAATGCAAGGATAAAACTGGGGACATTAGATTATTTAGTCAACATGTACAAAATTTGTGACAATGATAAGAATGTGAAAGTAGGCCATGCTGCCTATTATAGTTTAGAGACAGCAATGAGGTCACTTCTACATTCAGCCAACTCTTGAATGCTACCCGGGCACTATGGCTTCCCTCTGCTATTACACAGCCATGTCACCTTTATGGCAGCCTCACTGTCTATCAGTCACTCCTCAATAAACTTGGACTTCAGATTGTTCTTCCTGTGTGCTCAATGTATTTATGTTGAAGCTACTTCATTTTAAATATCTACCCCTCCTGACAGCCAAATTCAGATAACTGACAAAGGTCAAAAGCCAAAATTCATGACCCGATAGTATTTACTATATTCACAAAATTAACTGCAACCTTATTCTCTGGAGATATATCCTGAATAAACAAACAAAATTTTTGAGTAGAAAGACTGAAGAGTGTCCCCAGGTATTGAAGCTGTGGATTTTTCCATAACAATAGATAATGTGTAACCAAGGGGTTTGGTCATGTTTGATGTGTATTTAATAAGACTGACTCCAATATTTTTTAACCATGGATGGGGAGTCTTCAAAAGCATTGAACTTAAACATGGTAAACTCAGGCAACTTGTTCTGGACTGTTAACACTCTAACTTTGGAGGATAGAACATATATCACAGTTTTGTTTCCTACTCTGGCCATATGATTAATAGATCCTAATTTCACTCAAAAAATGCCTTGGTTTACCTAGTGAATTTATAACCATCACATCTCTACCCTTTAGGTCTAGTAACACAAAATGTAGGGAACGTATAGACATTGCATTATCGGCTGAGGCTTTGTTTGAAAAGAATGACAGCACCCTTGCCAACCAGGGAAAGACTGACTCCTGGTATAGAAGATGGTAGTCCAAGAGGTGGGCCTTAGCCTGGGGATGTTGGGGAGAAAAGCCCTTGTCTTAAGCTTCCAACTTCTGATATATTGAGAACCCCCTCATGGCAGAAAGTGGGCTCACCTTTTGCATAAAGAGGCAAATTCTCAGGTGAGATAGGAAGCCTGATCAGATAAAAACCTGTGTGTTATCCTTGGTGGCAGTTAGGATGGAGCGTCGACTGGATTGGCTTTGGGATCTGCTCGGGGATTTGTGGGGCACACGTCTGGGTGTCCAGGTGGTCCTGGAGGCTGACTGGTTACTGTGTATGGTCCCTGGCCCGTTTTTCAGCTGGTACCGTTCAGCTCTGCTTCCCAGTCACCATGAGCTAAGTACCTTTGCTCTACCACACCCTTCCACAATGATGTTCCTGCCTTGGAGTCAGACTATGGACTGAATGCTCTGAACCATGAGCTGAGCTACACCTGTGGATGTCAGGTATCGTGTCCCAGTAACAGGAAAACTCACTCAGAGGTCTTTTCTGCTGTCCTCTATTCCCATCATCACCAAGCACTTCCTTAAATTTTCTGTGTTATTTGTGATGTGAGAATTAAGGCAAGGAGCCTACACATTTACATGGAAGCACAGAACAGAGCCAGATGCCTGCTGCCCAGGGTCAGCCTGGCAGCAGCAGGAGTGGCACCAGTGCAGGGCTGGGTGTGTGCCAAGAACCAAGGTGTGACTCATCGGCTGAAGTCAGTGCAGCGAGAAGGGCTAAAGATCAGGAGGCTTCTTCTCCTGAAAAGAAGTAGTTGAGCAGACTTCAAGGTGTGCTGATTTTGATGAATAAGTCTAAAGAGGGCTCATGCCATTATATTAGTATAGTTATTGTTGTATAACATGCGAGTTGCTCGTAAGTGGTTAGCAGCTTACCAGAATGAGTGTAATGAGCATTGTTTTATACAATAAAGCCACTTTTTAGTGATTCAGTTCTTACTGTGTTATTGTTCTGGGATCTATGATCAAATTTAAAACCTACAATTTTCCTGGGGACTCTTTACTCTATTTGTTGATCACTGCACACTCTAAGACGAAAGTCGTGGTTCTCATTGCCCAGTATACAGAATTCTCTTTAACAGCAAGACTGGGTGCTCCATTAATGCAATGTGTCCAAAGGTCTCTGTGGCCATTGTGGAAGGCAGGGGTGGACACTGTTGTGAAAACAACACAACAGTACTGTCAAGGGAGTCCCTGTGGTCAACACACCTAAGTGTGAATCATGGCTGTTCCACACTGGGGCTCAGAGGAGTTTGAAAGCTCATAACTCCTCTGAGTTTTAGTTCCCTCGTCTATAAAATGGAAAATATCACACAATTTGTAGTTTGATGATTCAATCAGTGATAAAATATGTAAAATCCTGAGCAAAGTGATTAGCAGATGAAAATGGTAATTAATCCAGAAAATGTAACCCCTTTCATTATCTCACATACCCCAAAGATGACACCCAAGGATGAGCGACTGATTACCTCTAAGAGGGCAGAAAGGAAGAGATGGTTGTAGTCAAGGATGGCAGCAGAGGGACTGAAGATGGCCCCTAGGTGCAGAGTCAGAGGAGTGAGACTATCAGGAAGTAATCAGTTATGTGAGAGACAAGGAAAGACTGGGGAGATTCTATCCTAGGAAGCACCTTCAGGTTGTGTTCAGGAGGGGACAATTATTGGAACAATTCATCCATCCAATCTTCAGCCCAATAGCCTGCTATAAGTCAAGCCAGGGTCAGCATGGCTTATCTCCCCAGAATCTCTATGAGGCTTAAAAGTTTCATTCTGATAGAATTATCTCATATTAAACATAGCAGAGTAAAAATGGCAAGCCAATTTCATTATACACAAGTGTGAAGGCAACATCAAGTTTACGGTGACAGCCTCAGGTCAAACCCCTAGAGCCCCTACTAAAATAATCACTTATCCAAACTCGATGCCTCCTTAAAAAGTGGTGACAGAGTATAAATATTTGAGGACAGCACAGTTTCTTAGTTATATGGTCTTTGCCAAGCTCTCCAACTTTGCTCATTCATAATGAGGGTCATAATGGGAGACCTTCGAAAGCTATAAAAACTGAAACTTGATATAAATAAAATGGCTACCCAGTGTATGGCATATCATAGGTAATAAGTCCTAGGAAGTTTTGCTATAATCTTTCACTAAAATGGATTAAATATTATATATGCAATAGGCATCATCTTAGATGATCAAAGAAAAAGAAATGTGTTTAATTCACCTAGAGATTTTTATCCTTCCCCTCATCCAATTTTATTTCAAAAATTACTTCAAAAGAACACAAAGCTTACTGATTCACAATTTAATAGACAAAAGGCTGAAAAATTACCTGTAAGAGATAACGCATTACTATGACTGAACCCTGATGTGCTTGTAATTCAGTATTACCTAGGTTTGCTAAAAGAGAATAAGAAAGTACGAAGACTGACAGCATTGAAGGAAAGACGCACAGGACTGTAAAATGGGGGTAAAATGGCAGACACTGGCCGAGGACCCTCAGATAGGTTTGAAAGAGGTCCCAGTTTTGTGAGGGAAACTGGTTGTCTCCAGCAGAAACCTGCCTCTGTCAATGCTCCATCTATAAATTAGGTTATAAGAAAATTTAAGAACAGACAACATTTCCCATAGTATCTTTTTTTGTTAATTTGGCAAAAATTGATAGGAAAAAAGTTCAAACTCAAATTAGCCTTTGCAAACTATTAAGTTATTGGCTTACCAAATCCATGGATGGATGAAGCAACCAAGCAACCGGAAAGTAGGTTTATGAGAAGGCCTGAGAGCTGTGAGTTAGCACAAGTAGATAGTAGCAACCTGGACACTAGAAAAATTGTTTTTCCTTTCTTTGACTCACCACCTTTTACTAAAATCTAGTGGTGAACATGGCCGCCATCCATTTCTATATACCTTGGTTTCCTCTACTAGAAACAGATCTACTCTCTTTCTCAGATTTACTTTCAAAGGTCTCAAGGGTCGATTGTAATTTTCTTGGTTTGAATAAGGAGTCCATTCCTGGCCCAAACACCTATGGTCATGTAAGCGAATGGATGTGTCCAATGAAGGCAGGTGTTTCAGGAGGAAAAATGACTGGCAAATGAATACCAATACAGCAGATCTCTCATAGTGCCCTGAGGCCAGGATCCATGTTTGTTGGGGTATGTTTTTATCAGAGCCAATTCTTGCTAGGCTAAATGAGACAGGCTCTTATTTTATACAGCTCTGTAATGACATTCATCAATACAAAACAAGAAATAGTTTATAGACTGATACAGCCATTTAGAAGAGTTTTCATAAACCAGAGTCTAAGAAGAGAAATGCATTTTATGGAAAATGAAAAATGTGATTACTTTTCTTCAATAAATGAAAGCATTTTTCTGGGCAAATGGACCATATGAATCATGAGAAAACATAACTTTGCCACCTAAGAACTTTTATTTAGCTGCCTAAGTGGTGGGCTTCATTTTTCAAAGCATAATTTTGATGTATTTGAAAGTATATTAAGCTCAATTATGTAAGGTTTTCCCCTATTATTTAGGTATTCAGATGCTGAATCACTATGTACCAAAAAAAAAAAAAAAGTCATTTTCTACTTTACTGCATAAATTTACACATCTACCACTAGAGGGCACAAATAAGGCTGCTTTTGGGGGGAAAAGGCTTTGAAAATGGCAAAATTACATATTTGGAACAGTGACTTAGTTAAGATATGTGGATATGCATGGATATGCATGTTTTCTTTTAGTCTGTGCTAGTTTTTAGTTTTCTTTTACTATGTACTGGTTCTGTTCCCTGTTTCATTTTCTCAAAAAAAAAATGCATGCTTGAAGAGAATATTGATGATTCATAAAAATTATAAATAAAATTATTGAAGTTAAATGGTTATCAAAAAAAGACCAACACGTAAAACACTGCTCCAGTAACATGCCAAAATTCTATATATAACTTTACAAAAGTATCCATGTTTGTCTATACCAGAGTTAGAATCTTTTGACTAATTTTCTCTGAAATTCATGAAGCACAAGACAGTTCACAAAACTGACTCCACGTCTTGCAACTATCAGGTATATGTTGCATCTTTTCTCAGCACATGTAGCACTGAGGTAAAAATAGGATCTGGTTTGGTTGCTGTTTTCACACAATTGTGTGCTTGAGTCACGCTCACAGAGTACCTCCATGTTCAACAGCTGTTTTACTCCTTAAAAAGAAAGAAAAAAACCCAACCTCTCCAGAATAAGCAAATGGTTCCTCTCTGAATCTTGTCACACTGGATGTGTGATAAGCACTGATAACTATGACCAGGTTTGGTCTCTCCCTTGATTTGTTTCCAAGTATGTCAGAAGGATGAGTGTCTTTCTAAAGCCAGTGATTCTACTGGAAACAAAACCGAAACAGGAAGCAAAGTCTCCCCAGGTATCCTTAGAGAAACAGTAGTTTAGCAAATGGCCTGATCTGGCTTCAGTGCTGAAAGTGAAAAAGCCACAGTGCATTGAACAGAAGTGGCAAGGTCATAATTTCTGTGCCTTTTGCATCCTGATTTATCCCCCTGCTATTTCCAATCACTAATTCACAAGCATCATTAAGTATTAAGATGGTATCAAAATAACATATCGAGATCTCTTTAAATTGCAATTTTTAAAGGTTATAAACCAGGAGCTATAGGTTTTCATAGATTCACCCTAGGTTAATTTCTTCCAATGTTTTCATTTTAAAAGCCTATTTTCTTTGGGTTCCTTTTAAACAATCTGTTAAAATCTGCGTTCCTTCTGCTTTCCTTTCATGATCTAGATTTTTGTCACTCCTCCTGATGTCTTCTGGAGATGCCACCACAATTCACCACACATGTGAACAAGTCCATAGGAAATGGCATTTATGACAGCGATACCCAATCATCCTCTGTTGATGGGCATCCACATGGCAGTAAGTATTCCTTTGGAGAAATAGCTCGTGCACAACTCTGAGCTCGGGTAAGGCTTTCTCTATCAAGTGCCTTCAAGTGCTTTGTCCCATAGGATTTCTTCGTGATTTGCATACAGTATGGGATCGCAGGAACTGTTTCCATGAGTCAAAAGAAATATTACCCTTTCCACAGAGCTTTTTCTTTTTCATTGTATGCATGTAATATACTACATACAGTAAATATATTAGTTATATATGTGTGTAAATTATATAGTAATTAATAAATTATAATAATTGCATACCCTCTAAGAGAAAACAAGACAGATACGGTAAAACTTTGGAAGCTATTCATGACCACCTACTAAAATATTGCCAACTCACTATCTTTCAAGAAAAACACACATTTGCTTTTCTTCTTAGTCATTAATATTATAAGAAATTCACCCATGAATGGGAAGGAAGTTTATATTTTCCCAGTTGTTCCTGGATTTGAGACTCAGCTTGAAGTGCTCGAGCTTTAACTCCTATTTCTACTAACTTGTAATAGTCAGTTTGACTTCAAAATTACTCTAACTCCAGGAAGCTGGGTCTTGACCTCTATTAAAAAAATAGCCAAAATAAAACTGCTTCTTTTTGTGTAGCATGGATTTCATGTGGAGGTACAATCTAAAGACATGGGCATAGGTAGTATTGAGGGTCGTTTAGGAAAACAAGGATTGGTGAGACTTGGTACCCAATTGCACTACCAAATGCCACACAAGGAGGAGAGTGAGACATGAGTGCTGTGGTCCACAACAGGGAGGTCCCTGCAGAGCCCAGCCAACCAGGTGTCTAGCAGACACTTGGCGTCTGGCATGGAAGATGTTTGTGGCTCTTTGGCTTAGCTGTCCTATCTGCAAGCGCCGAGTTAATGGATTGCAGAGGATCACCTAGGGCATCTAAGGTATGGGTGTTTATTACTGTGTGATTTCCCACAAGGTATAAGTTGTCCAGGTTATCATGAGGAATGCTCTCAAGTTTTAACACCAAAACATTATGCACCATGCGTGTTATGATTAAGGAATAAAATAATCCAAAGCGATCACACACTATAGCTGAATCTCTGGGTAGTTCTACTGTATCAAACATTCTCCATGATTTTCCTGTGAAATTACGGATTAGATCAGGATTTTTAACTTGAACTGTTTATCCAAAAGAAATCATAAATGGAAGTTAGTAAATAAAATGATAAAAGTTATATTTAAATATGTAAATGTATTGTGGATATATATGTAAGGATAAAGTCAATGAGAAGAGATTCCTCATTTATACAAATGTTTTAAATAACTACAGTCTTTGTTGAATCCATTCCTAAAGTTTATTTCTGTATTATATCTGAATCACAGAGAACTAGAAAAGTCCTAACATATTCAAGTAGATAGTGGTGAATGGTGATCTTTTTTTAACAGGTTGCCTTGCGATCAAAATACTTTTCAATTATGCTAATTTGGGAGCCTGAGAGAAGACTAATAAACTTTTTCTGTGTATAAAAATTGAATCATCGGAGCAACTATCATCTGGTGAAATGCTTTACCATCTGCCTTGCTGAGAATATTTGTGTGCCCTCCAGTAATCCTGTGTTGAAGCCCTGACCATCAATGTGATTATATCTGAAGAGGGGACTTGGTGAGGTAATCAGGGCTAGAAAAGACCGTGAGGATGAAACTAGAAAAGGCTCCACACCAGAGAGCTTCTTTTCCACCATAGGAGGACACAGCAGGAAGGCAGCCTGCTGTCACCCAGGAGGAGAGCCCTCACTGGAGCCTGAGCAGGCCAGGCTGGCTTCTAGATATCAAGCTTACAGTCTCTGGAAGTGTGAGAAAGAATTTTCAGCTGTTTAGGCCAGTTGTCTGCGGTAATTTTCCAGGGTGGCACTAACAAAAGACTATTTTGTCATCATTAAACCAAAGGCAAAGTACCTTAAATAAATATATAGCCATCTAAATCACAAAATTTTCATAATGGGAGTGGCCTAAGCTATGCCACAACCTTCCTGAACCTTGCCTGGTGTTCATACATAGACTGTGGTAGCAATTGTACCAGTTTACATACATGAACATGTGCAAGTTCAATTAACAAAGAGTGATACTAGTATAAAATCAAAATGGTTGCAGTTAGTTGCAGTTTATAAGAAAAGTGATTATGCATTTATGTCTGGAGTAATCTGTTAAAAGGTTTGTCCCCCAAAATAAGTTAACTGGCAATACAAGTTGATGATCTGTGGTGGGTTAAATTGTATATATCACACACTAGTGTGTGATATTGACTACAGCTTTAATAGATTTTAAGATATACTTTTAAAGTAAGTTCAAATATAGCTTTAGCAGAACCCCTGAAGTATCTCCTCAAACTTGTATTATTTCTTGAATCACAATTTAAAAGTCCCTGAATGAGATTATAACTCTTGCCTTTTAAGATCACTGGGTGGCCAACAGGGAATCACATCTATGTATGTCCACTTTTCTATGCCCACGGCACGCCGTCCCGAAGTGACGTGGGTTCATAAAAGCAACATCCATTCCAACAACTCCAGCTGCTGTGAAATAATGAAACCCACTGATCCCTTGTCTCAGTGACATGCAACTCACAGCTTAAGTTGCCAACATTAAAAGTATATGTTCTTCAAATAATTTTCATCTGAAAGAATAACACACAAACATAAAAGGAAGAAAAATTCTAACAATATGATCTAAATCAGGAAATTAAATCACTTTAAGAATGATATATACATATATATACCTATTTTAAAGCAAAATGAATACAGAAGATCTACTAAGTAATCCTCTCCTAATATTTGATCCATACATTCAGAAATAAATATTCCTATTTGATTAGTGTGACAGGTGGCCTTGGTTTCCAGCTGCCATTTTCTCTTTTCTTTAATTGTAACAGAACCTGTCTTTTGTTCAAGATTTTGTGGGTGGGAGTATGAGTCAGGCATCCTGGAGGAGGCTGAACCCTTCAGAGCATTACTATGTGAACCCTGATTAAATGGTGACAGTCATAGTCAAGGTTTTTCCTTGCTAACGTCTGATGTAGAAATGTGCACAGGTTGCAGTTCAGGCCAGTGGGATATGTGAAAGACCAGCCAGATTTGGAAGGTGTTTTGGACTTTGTTGGGTGACATATTGGATCTGCTGCAACCATTTTGTAACCATGAGGGCAGAAGCCAATCTACCTAAGGTGGCAAAATGGTAATATTGGAAAAAGTAGAACCTAAGTGAATGTCACTGAGCTTCTAAATAAACCATGTCTACAATTTTCCTATCTCCAGATTTATTTTTTATATTTAAATAAATTTTAGTGGGATTTTCTGGTATTTTTCATATTTAAAGTATATTAAGTATATGAAAATATATTTTCCATAATAAAAGTATATTTTTCATAGTAAAAGTACATTGGTATGATCCATGTCTATTCTAATTATGTGCTTTCCTTGAATGGACTAATGACAGTCTTTATACTTCAGAATCACTAAAGTTTTCATGCAGCTTGTGAATAACAAAGGAGATACATATATGGCCCCAAACATTTTTCAAAAATATATTGGTACATTAACAGAATTAAGTAGTATATTTGGCTATGTTAATACATTTAGAACAGGAAATCCTGCCCAAAGGGAAGGAGAATATTTGCAATTTACATAAATATTACTTCATATGCATACAAGAGAAATGAAATCCATTTACTGTAAAAGATACAAACTAGAAAACATCCTTGTAAAATAATTTCTATTTGTTTTTTATTACTGTTTTATTTAAAGTCCAAAGATTGTGAGTAAAAAATGTCATAAAAGAGCAAGTTCAACCTATTAGCACCCTAAGAAGCAAAGAAAATTGCTGATGGTAATTACTCCAGAGCTTTTCCACCCTCAAGTCTTGCTCCCGAGATTCATAGAGTTCTACCTGTTTGCTGGTCCAAAGTCGCTGTGCACTGACTACAGTGTCAAAAGGGAAGAGACGCTCATTATGCTTTATTTGACCCCTTCTGGTGTGCAGTGTCATTTCTGCACTGCACCTGTTACTCGGATTGATGCCAGTTCTTCTTGATAGGACCTTGAAACCTGAAGAAGTAATTAGCCTGTGAAGACCAGCACTGAGTTTAGTTTAGTGATTGACAAAGCATCTTGTGGCATGAACTCCAAAGTCATTAGTTTTAACACAAGCATTAGTATGGCATGACAGCACTGTTTGCCTTGTGCTCATAGTAATAAAATGGTCCCTTTTCTGTTTGGCAAGCGTAAGAGAAATAAATACGGTAATATTTCATTAATTCCCTAATTTGTTTACTACTTTAGAGAGTGCCTCTTTGACAGAACCATAGAGTAATAAAATCATTACCTAGAAGACTTTCATTTCCGTGCTAAGTCAGACAATGGAGGCCCAGTGAGGTGGAGCAGTTTGCACCGGAATAGTTATTTTGCATCAGAACTCAGTTCTGAATCTCTTAATTTCCAGGCCACTGCTCTTTGGGCTACACCATGCTATTTAGACTATATAAAAATCTTCCAAATGACTGCCCATAGCTAATTAATCCAAGAAAAAGCATGAAATTCAAATTTAAAAAATATTTTTTCAAACCAGTCCTAGTGATGTGACTCACTCAGGAAGAACATGAATGAAAATGGATTATATAAAACACAGAAAAGACAACAACATAAAATGACAGCAGCCATGAGGGAAAGGAATGAGGCTCAATGTGCTGATGGAAACTTAATTTTCAATTCATGTTTCCATGGAGCCTCTACCAGTGGGCTGCGCTCTGCATTATAACACCAGAAGAGTTATACATCATGCCCATTGATCAAAGCTGAGTTAATGAAAAAAATAGCATACCCTAGTAACCACGAAGAGTGGATTATGCCATAAATTAGTGGCTATAAAATATTTTGCTGAGCTATTTTAGGCCACACTTAGACAAATTATTTACTGAAAAGGACCTTAACATGTCTCTTCACGAGTGGATGGAGAAAATGAGAATCAAATGAAGCCACTGGCCCAAGATTAAACCAGAAAATAATCCAGAGGGTTTGAATTCCAGTTTCCCGAACTCTAAGTCAGATTTTTGAATAGGTACGAGTCAAGGGCTTGCTATGAAAGTCACCTGGGCCTTCTGAATGTGCAGGCCTATGCATGGAGAGTGCAAACCATTTATTCAGCAGCCCATGTGCCTGACCCTAGCTAGGGAGTGACATAAAGAAAAAAAAGACATCAAGGAAACAGACATAGCACGGTGTCTCGTTTCCACGTGGTGAACTCTATTGCTATGGAGAGATCTGAAAGTTTACAAACAGCAATCAAAAAATACCTTTCCTGTGATATCAAAAAATAAATCAGCAAAAATGCCACTTTTGCCACTACCTATTTAGACTTTTGAAGCAAATACTCTAGCACAGGAGCCCTAAATTTTGCCATGGGAAAGGGGTGGCTGCTTTCCCTGGTTCACCAAGGAGGAGGCCTGGAAAGAAGCCAACAAAACCAAAGGAGCTCAAGTTCCCCTGTGTACCTTTGTCCAGTGGTCTTGTGCTGGCCCTGTTAGGAAGAATTTGCAAGCCATGATGAGCTCTTCTGTGGAATTTTAGGAGAGAGAAAAGCATAAAGGTTTTAGTCTATTCTGTATGCCAGGCCATGCTTTTGGAGAATTTCTTAAAAACACACTTGATACAATTAATAGTTACTCTTCAAAATTTGGCAAATGCCCAAAATGCAGCAATTTCCCAATATTTGGAAGGTATATGGTGTTTAGAAAAATCTTTATTCAATAAATTTGAATTAAAGTGCTGTGCCAAGCACTGAGACTCCATGGCTATGATGGATAATGTGTCAATGGTCTCTGCCTCAAAAATGGAATTTCTACTTTACATAAAATGTTCATTTATCCTCTGTCCAATTACTCTCTGAAATCTTATATTTAAGCTTAAGATAATTATGGGGGAGAGTTATTTTTAACACATCAAACTGAGAATTTGGTTAAGCAATCAGAATTATTTTTGCAAACAAAATTATAAAATCACTTCATAATGCTGATTATAAACAAGAATTTTTAAATCAGGATTTTTAACATTTTACTTTCTTATGTGCTTTTAATCACCTTAATATTTAGGTCAGTGTTGCTCATTTTAAAAATAAAAAAATTGTAACACACAGAGGAGAGGGTCAGATTTGCAGTATGAATGGAGTTTTAAACCAAGTCTTACATAAATACTATTTTTATGATAATATTTCAAACAAATAAAGATTCATTCATGATCTGGACTGCATCCTAAATTGGAATCTAGATGCTAAGAATCTTTGTGGATACAGCATATAGCTTGAGTACACAGTATGTACTGCAGTGCCACATACACATACTTTATACCTATTGAGCTATGAGTAATTGATCATGGGGACACAGAATACTGCGTCTTATTACTAATAACACCTCACATTTATTGAACAGCTACTATGTGTCAGGCTACGTACCAAGTGCTTTACCTGAATTATCTCTTGCAATGTATGTAGTGCTTAGAATGCAATTACTTCCAATATAATCTACTCCAGGTACAAATGGCTAAGGCAGCATGTCACTAACTAAGAAAATCAGAATAACAATAACAAATAATTCTATTGAAACAATAAATATAATTATCTTGCTCGTTAAATAAGTATAAATTGTTGAAACACTTATTTAGATAAAATATGGTTTATGTTGAATTCTACGAATCACTAGGTTTTCCAGGGACAACTAAATAATCTGACTACAGTTGTGAACTTAATTTAAGGTACAACAAGTCAGACAGGTCTCTGGACAGTGACATTTTTTAAAGCCTTTATTAAAAAACCACACCTGTAAGTCAGTGAGAAGGAGGGTGCAGACACTGGCCTCCACACTTAGGCTAAAGACACTGTCTCTTAGATCGTACCTCTGCCTGTTGCTCCCTAGGGCACACTTTGGGAAATGTGAATCCAAAGATCTAGAGTACAAAATGATGAGTGGCTCAGAAAGGAGACCAGATTTGACATTTGTTCCCAAAGAGACTTTAACTAGACTGATGGAATGGGAGGGCAAGATGGGATTGGGTGGAAGAACAGGGTCGATGGCTGAGTTCAGACAGGACAAAGTCAGTGGAGGTGGGACAGCAAAAACAGAGCAGGTCAGATGTGAGACAGCCTTACCAATCAAGGGAAGGAGTGGCATGATGCAGGGAGCCCTTCTCTGGGATGTGTGCTCTTTGAAACCATCTCATTTTCCCTCGACTGAGAGGACTAGACTATCACATCTCCTCTTCCACTGTCTCTGTTCAGCTATGATAGGATGTTCACCTTAATGAAAATAAACCTGTGCAAAGACAAAAATCATCTCATATATATAAGCATGTGTGGAACAACCAATATCATTAAAGTGTGTGCTGGAACATGTCTTAGAACAAGAGTTGAGGAGGAAATGCTGGCACAGTTCAAGCAATAGTAGACAGTGGAAAATGGATTGACCAGGGAACCAAAAAATCATTCTAACCCAAGTTCAAGCAACACTAACTGCAGGCAAGTCCCTGAGCCTCACGAGGCTGATGAGCAAACATAGACACGGGCCTGGATGCTCTAAAGTCCATGAGCGCCCCAATAGTGCATGATTCTCTAGAATGGTCTTTGTTTGCATTTTGTTTTATTCAAACAACAGCTGAAAATATTATGATGTGAAGTCAGGATATCTACTTGGCAAAACTGTTGAGAATTTAATAAAAGCCAAAGCCAATGTAAATTGGTCCATTATTTCTCTGAGGTGGGGCAAATTTTGCTCTGGGTTTTTCATGCCTCTACCATTCCTATTTATGTTCTTCCAACTCACTGAATTTTTTCAAGCTTTATGGTCACATTTCCCATCATTCTCAAATCTAGTGGCCCCCCAGTAAACATGACAAGTTAGGGAGTAAGGAAGTGTCATGGTTCATATCTAGATGTCCTCCAAAAGCCTCATGTGCTCATAGGTCAGGCTTTGGGGAGGTGATTGGATCATGGGGTGTGATACTCAGCTGTGCACTGGCACACTGATGAGTCTATAGCTGTGGTGGTTAAATGATTAATTGTTAGCTTGAGTGGGAATGCCTTGCTGGATGGAGTCAGCATGGTTCTGGGCGTGGAAGACACGCTTTAAGGAGGATTGTTGTCAGAACAGCATAAAAAGGAGAAAGGGAGGGAAGGATTTCAGCTAATTTTCCTCAGAAGAGCTTTGTTGCAGCTGATTTTTCTCAAGGGGCTTTGGCTCTTCTCTTCAGAGGAGCTCCAGTCTTCACCTTTGACTTGGACACGGTCTCCTGGCTTTCCCCACAGATACTTCAGCTTCCAGCATCAGCCTTTCAGCCTGCCCGGGTAGACTCTTTATCTTCTGGTGCTGGCCCTTTGACCTCCTGGCGCAGTGTGGACAGATCTTTGAACTCTTCTACATTTGACTCTGTACAAAGCCATTGTAGGCCACTCTTGTACATTTCTGTGTCATGCATTAAATCTGATTCAGAGCATGTGCAGTCTTTTGAGGAGAACTGCTCCAGCCCTGCAAGCTCTTGCAAGCACTAACTAATGCAAAAGTTAAATGTGATGTTGGGAGTAAATTTCTGGTTGGAGGAGGGTGGTCACTGGGATGTGGCCCAGAAGGGTCTGTCTCCCTCCTTCCTCCCCTGATCCCTTCCTCTGCTTCCTGCAGCCATGCCATGAGCTCTTTCTCCTCTGCCATCCCCCTCTCTAAGCTACCCTTCCTTGGATCCAGTGGACTATGAACTGAAACCTCTAGGAACTGTGAGCCAAAATAAACCTCTCCTCCTCTAAGTTGTGGGTGTCAGATATTGTGTCTCAGTGATGAGAAAATAACTAAGGCTGAAAAGTAGGCACCAAAGAGACAATAGAGATTTTTTTCTCATCTTGGCAGCAACTTCTCATCTCATTCTCATATTCTTCTCTTGGAATCAATTCTCAAGGCATCTTTCCTTCACTCTAGGCCCATGGTTCTCAAATGTGGGCAACTTTTTCCACCTTGGGATATTTGGTGATCTGGAGACCTTTTTGGTGGTGACAGCCTGGAGAGGAAATTCCACTGAGATTTGGTAAGCAGAGACCAGGGATGCTTATAGATACAGTAAAACCTTGGATTTCAAGTATCTTGTCTGTGAGTGTTCCATATATTGAGCAAACATTTCTAACACATTTTAACTTGATAAATGAGCGATGTTTTGCAATATAAGTAGTATATGAGGCCAAATGCCACATGATTACAACTGACCCAATGGACTCTATCTATCATCTATCTATTTTACCATCTATCTATCTCTCTATCTCTCTCTAGCTATGGGATTGTGGGTGATCATCTCTCAACACCAAGAGGTTATGGAAGAGATCTCATCTGCAGAGGAGCAGAAAACAATGGAGAAATCCCTCAGTTCAAAGGAGATAAGGGAGATGTCCAAAATGTGGGAAACAGTGCAAAATTTTGTAGAAAGGCACTAACTGAATAAGGCTGTAGCAGTGGGAATGATGAATCTGTTTAAAAACAGTCACATTTCGGCAAAATCCTCAAAAGGAGACAAAACCAAGCATCATTGGATAGATTCCTTGTCAAATTGCATGAAAAGAAAAAGATTCCACTGAACCAACAGATGGCATTGATTCCATTAGTGATAGTGAAAGTCGTCCTACACAGTAACCCTCCTCTCTCTTGTCTCCCTCACACCAGCCAGAAAGGTTTTAAAAGGTAAGTGCAGGTTAATCTGTTTATTTTTCTTTATATTTTGTTTTATTATTTTGTATCGTATTACAGTATGTATTGTAATCATTTCTATATAAATATTTTTGGGTTGTGGAATGAACCATCTGAATTTCCATTATTTCTTATGGGGAAATTTGCTTTGACATACAAGTGCTTTGGATTAGAAGCATGTTTCCGGAATGATTTATGCTCACAAACCAAGGCTTTAAAACCTTGTATCCTAGGTCTTTGCAAATAGGGAAGGGTGGAGCGGGTGAAGGGAGGGCAAGGGAAGGGGAAAAAAATAAGAACCAAGATACTCATGTAAAGGTACAAAATCCCAATGATAAATGTAACTGCATTTTATACCGAAAATGTACCAATAAACTTAATGGGAAAATAAATAAATAAATAAAACTAAAGGCTTGAATTTCTGATGGTTGATAATGTGTCTTCACACTTTAAGGGTCTACTGTTTATTTAAATCAACAATCACTATGATAGAATATGTAATGATGATGGAAAGTGTTAGCACCAGGAAAATTGGCTGTAGAATAAAGAATAAAGTAGTGATGTTTAAAAAAAAAACACCTTGTATCCTGCAACACATAGGACATCCCACAACAATTAATTATCTAGTCCTAAATATCTGTAGTGCCAAGGCTGAGATCTAATTGATTTTGTAATTTAGCAAAGAAAATACTGGGTTAAGAATGTAAAGGAGAAAATTACACTGACAAGGAGCAACAAGAGTATGAGGACATTACCTCTTGTTTTTTAGCCCTTTTGCATCTTACAAGATTCTTCAATGAACTTTTAATTACTTTAAATTTTCCCCTGCTGTGTGATAGAGCAGAGGAAGAATACTCTTAGAAAACTCCACTGCTTTTGAGATCTTATGAAAATAGAATACCATGAAACAGATCACCATGGTGGTAATTTTCAAGCTCTTTTATTCTTTTGTAGTCTTTTATATGAGCTATAAGCCATGAAGAAATCTTAAATCCAAATGGAAGCAGCATTTGTAAGTTATATGCTGCTGGAAACCCCAACATTCCCAAAGCAAAGCTATGACCCTCATTTTCTCACCTTTTCTAGGACACAAACACTATCTTCCTCTTAAATCTTATTTTTTTTAAAAAAATGAGAAACTCCCTTTCCCCAAAAAGATCAAGGCACACGCATACTAATGTTAAATCACATACTGGAGATTAGTTGAGCTTTAAATGTCTCCTGTTTTATTTACTCTTCCAGTAAAGGGTACCTGTGAAATAACGACATTGCTATCTAACACGTAACCTTTCTATTATGTAATTCTCTACAGGTATATGTGACGTTATTTTTCAAAGACATTCGCTCACCTATGGCTCACAATAATCTTATAATACATTAGCCTACAGAGAAAGTATCCAGAAAGCTTAAATTGATACAGTTCACAGAGTCTCCAAGCAAATACTGTCTTCCAAGTGGTTTGTGCTGCCTGGAAGCGCTGACATTTATGGGATTTCATCAGTACCCAAACTCATGGGCACACATTCTGCTTCTCCATCTCTGAAAATGAAGATGGTAGCTTTATTTGCCAACGCTAGTTGACTGTTGTTGATAATAACCTTTAACATTTCACTGGAAATTTCATAATCTACAAAAGTTTTAGACCAGTAAACATTCATGGTTATATTAGTCTGCTTGGGTTACCCTACTGAAGTACTACAGACTGGGCAGCTAAAACAATGGTTTATTTTCATCCTGTTAAGAAGTTAAAGTCCAAGACCAAGTTTGCCTTCTTTGGAGACTTCCATCATTAGCTTCTAAACAATCATCTTCACCCAATGTCTTCAATTTCTCCTTGGCTGCCTGTGTCTCATCATCTCTTCTCACAAGGAGACCAGCCAAATGGGATTGAGGCCCTCTCTGATGACCTAGCAGAGTGATCTAATTACACTTCTGCCACTTCCCTTTCTCCCATAGATCACATTCTAGGGTTCTAGGAATTAGGACTTTTTTTTTTTTTTTTTTTTGGTACCGGGGATCGAACTTGGGTCCTTGCACTTGCGCAGCAGGTGGTGAAACCACTGAGCTAAATCCCCGGCCCGGAATTAGGACTTTTAATGTCCAAATTTTGAGGAAGCCCAATTCGACTTATAACACTGGCTTCAAGGAATTTGTTAGAGCTCAGATCTGGCTCCCAAGAATAACTAAAACCTCAATTCCAAAATAGAAAGATCTTTTTAGAGTTATGCCATGTTCTGCTTTCACCTATAATTTTTATATCTGTTAAAAATGCCTAAACAGGACCTTTTATTCTTGGAGCTTACCTTTGTGTGGTGATGTGGAAAATGTATTGACATGTTAATCCACTAATGTTTCAAGTTCTGCTGAACATTTAATTTTAAAAGATGTGAGGGGGCTGATCAAGAGGTCTGTTTTTGGCTGCTTGGGAAGCCACTTTTTGACTTTCTGTGTGACTTCATTCTCCCTCCTACACCGTGGCAAGCCTGGGTCTCTGCTAGCATCGCTTCCTTGGAGCTGCTTCCAGCCAAGAGGCACCTGCTCTTCCTTTTTCCAGATGTATCAACCTAAAGTTCTTCTATATAATGAGGCGATTAACTGAATTCAGAACCATCTCAAATCAGAAAGATTTTCTAGACACACCTGACATTTTCTAAAGTGCATGAGGGGCTGGAGGAAAGAGAAAGAATTTCATAGAGAAGGGAACTAATTCTCAAGGTTAAGTGATGCTTTGTTGATGGAGAATGAGAAAGAACTAGAATTTCAGAGATAGACACCCTGGAGATATATGTGTGCTTTCTCTCTGACATAAAAGATGATGGCAATTGATCTATACAATAACAACAAGTTATAGAAAATGAAGGAACTAGATTCTTAGCTTATAAAGTCTGGATTGCATCCCTGATCTATCCCCTTGCTTCTTGCATTCCCTTTGGCAATCTGCTCACCTTGGAGAGTTACATTTACATAGGCAGCAGAGGGGAAATAATCTCAGTGTAGTCTACTTCACAGGTTTTATGTCTATCAAATGAGATATTGTAAGTGAAATGCTAATGTTAACCATTACTACTTTGAGAACAATTTTCATTCACAACATATTTCTGGAGAGATTAAATTCATTTTCCATAGCTTTCTACTCATTTTTTTTTTTTTGAGGACGTGAACATTTTTAAAAATTACCCAATCTCAAATTTAGGCTAAAGTTTAAATGAAACATGTTTTCATACTAGGATGCTGGGAGTACTTGGCACTCATTTAAGGAAAGAGCTTACTACTGTGCAGAGAAGGGGTTTAAACCTTGCAAAGGTTTTCCATCTCCCATCTGTTCCCAGGGAGCTGGAAGCGTAGGGAAAAGGCAGGAGCTCAAGTTTGCAAACCAAAGCGCACCAACTACCCTATGCTTCTTTTCTCTAGTTAGAAATCCGTCTCTCTCAGAGAATGAGAGAAAAGAAGGAATTAAGTAATCACGGAAACAAGTAAAACAGTTAGCATTTACGAACCTCTTACTATGTCTGTGCATTAAATCTTTTGAAATAGGCTTTCTTCTCTTTATTCTTACCAGGAGGGATGAATAATGTTTAAAAAGGTAAGAATCAGAGGCAAGATTGGTCCCTTGGTTTCAGACTTCAGCATCTCTGCTCTTAACTTCCGTGCTTCATGGTGTCCTGAAGGACATCAAGGGAGTAAATAGAGTTAAATCTTTCAGCTTGACCAATGCTTTCATTTTGAGAATTCCAAAACCAGATGTGGAGATCTATACACTGATTTGGAACTTTTACTTGGTGAAGTCAGAGTGTGTAGACTGGGAAACTACTATAAATTTTTCTCTAGCAATCAAAATTCATTACTTTTCATTATTAACACAATTCAAGGAGTTCACAAGCATGCTTTAGGTGAAAAACTAGTCATAATAGAATATAATAAATGTAAGAATTAGTGATATGAACACTATATTATAAAGGCACAGAGAAGGTGTGAAACTAACCTGACAATGTCATGCTATTGGCCTTAAAGAATGAATAGATTTCTTCAAAATAATGTAGAGAGGAAAAAGAGCAGCGTGTCGGTCAGTATGGAGTGTAGAACTAAGAGGTTGGAAGTGGAATGGTTGTAAATTATAGTTTAGAAGAGTTTGCAAGAACCACATACACAGTGGAATTTTGGATTAAGCCGCCATATCAGCAGGTAAATCAGAGGTGCATCTCCTAGCTCACTCCTCTGCCCCCTCACTATCAAACTGTACCCTAATTATGTGCGCACTGCTTATAAGGACCTACCTTATTTATTTTTTTGTGCCAAGTGCCCTGTGTGATACCTGACCCACAGTACAATTAGAGACATATTTGATTAATTAAGTTCCATATTACAATATGCAGCCTGGATTGGCTAAATTTCTATTAAGGTTTTATTTCATCTTTTAAACTTTCTCTGTAAGAAATCTTACAATTAAATGTTAACTTTGTCAGATACCAAGAAAATTAGCATGTGACACCAGTTTATTCAAATGCCATCTTAGTGAGTTTTACCATTAAAACCATTTCACTTCTTTCAATATTCCTCAGTACACTGTGCCAAATCCTCCTGCCCTGCTGTGGAGAATATTTGGTCACTGAAACTTATCATGAATCAGTTTATAGCTGCACTCTCACCTCCTGTTCAAGGATGCTTCTCTCCCTGAACAGGAGGTTCTGCCCTGGCACACACAGCTCCCCCTCGCTCCTCTATGCTCTCATAGCATAGAATCTCCGAAGAGGGAGCGGGGTGAAGGCTGCATTGCTGTCCTTTCTTTGTCAGTGCTTACAAGCAGCCAAAGGAAGAGCAAGCGGGAGCTCTTCTGAGAGACACTCCATGCATGGAAGCTGGTGACAGGTATCCTCTTCTTTTCTACAGATTCTACCACATAGGAGCCACCCAGCTGGGTCTTCATGTTATGGTCTCTTCCACCAGGGACGTCCCTGTAGATACTGTCATAGCAAGATGGCTCAAGTCCAGCTACATTCCACACCATTCAGTCTACTGGAAAATCAGCATCCTCACCACAAAAGAACTGCCATCTCCATTGCTACACCTTCTCCAAGCCCCATCCTGTCCTCCATCCATACCCACCATCTCAAGGAGATGTAGGGACACTTGAGCAGCTCTCTGCTTTAGCTAGTATCCAACTATAATAGCTCCTCTTTGGGCAATAATCCTATATTTGACATGGGCTTCTCTTGGAAACCCTCTCATTTGGCTCAGAGAGAGAAAAATATGCTCCACAGGAAGCAGAGGGACTTCTCTTTCATTAAAAATGCCACAATCCCCTCAAGATTAGCAACCCAAAAATCACCGGACTAGGAGAAGAGAGAAGTCTTGAAATAACAGAGCAGGCAGAAGAAGCCTGAATGCTCACAGTTGAGAAATGAAAAGATATGTTTTGGGATATGGGAATGTTATGATGCATATTTGTGTTTGACAGCCAAAAAAAGTTGTTGTAAGGTGGTAAAGCAACTGGTAAAGATCCTCATCCAAACTTTACATCCAGCTGCAGCTCAAAATGTGTTGGTGAATTGACTCAACCAAGCAATTCAAAATTGAATGTCGGCATTTCCATGAGACAATCTTCAAAACACTTCCAATAGTGTTTGCATTTCTGCTTGGAGATATTAAATATAATACTGAGAATGAAGATCAGCATAGAAAAAATCGGAGAAGAAAATAAATAGGAAGTATTCCTATGAGGAAGATGGAAGAAGACTAAAGGAAAAAATTGTTCCTTATAAAATTCAAATGGTTACTTAATGCAAAGTTGTTTTCAACTGCATTAGGCATTAAGTAAATGTTTTGAAGGAATGGATGTATGAGTAAAAGAAGAAGAAAATGCATTAAGAAGAAAGAAGGAAGGGAGGGACCACTGCCAGAATTCCATGCCACACTCTGGAGGATTTTCCTCTCTCTAAACAAAGAAGCATTACTGTTTTCAACAGAAAATTGATCCCATTGTTCCAATTGCCACTAACGTGGTGGTGACTGTCTTGTCATCACTGTGCCATTGATGTCCACTGTGCAGAGGAGAGAGTAATTACAGTGGGCAGAAGCTTGTTCTCACAGAAGGAAAATATATCAAAGGGAAGCTTCTCAGGTATACTTTTCATAATACTTAAGTTTATATATCAATATTTTTATGCAACCAATTTTCCATTAGTCACCGTTTTCTAAGAAGAAGACTGTAACAGAAACGTGTTAAGTATCATTAAGTATTCTTGAATAAGCTTAAGCTCTATGAGGGCTCATCACAAAATCCTCGCCTAAAAGACACTGCAAAAAAAGAATATGGGGAGAATGAATAAATGAGTGAATCATAGCCCTAAGTATGGACATTGATTTTAACATGCTTATAAGGAAAAATCATGATCTTTCCTTGTTTCCTTTTGGCTGAAGGTAAGGAGGAGTGGTTCAAGAAAACTCTTCAATGAGGATTTCTGAGGTGTTGATGTAGCTGTGTAATTTGGAATCTAAATGTAAAAAAAAATGAAACAAAAAGTCAGATAACTCTGAGACATCTTCTCAGTTAATAAGCATTCATAGGTATGTTATCTCTTAGATTTTTAAGAGATGCCAAGGGTGGTGACTAGAATCGACTGCAAGTTTTTGGAGCTTGCAGCTGGGGAGCAGGTTGGCAGCATGCTTCCAAACATCATTCTTTCAAGTAGCAAATGAAGTTTCAGCAGCTCCAAGTCTTGGTCAGGGGCTGAATAAAGCCTGCTATTTTTAGGCATTTTGCAATAAATTGTAAGAATGGATCACAGGAACACATTTAGTGGAAAGCAATTGAAGAGAAGGCTTTTAGAAAAACAGATTTTTGGTGAAAGCCAGTGCAAGCTATTCTGGTCTTTGGCATTATGAAGTCCATAGGTCAAATTTCCAAAGCAATTAATATAAATGAACATTACATTAAAAATAAATTGTTTTATATAAGATGTGAGGAGATGACAGGTTTACAAATGAGCACTTTGCATCATGAGAAGAATCACAACCTGTTGAAGCGAGAGTCTACAAGTATAAAGTTTATAATACTAATAATCCCAAATCCCTTACTGGACAGGGTGTCCTGATCTTCAAAAATAAACAATGAAGTTTGTGAAATTTTCTAGTGTAACCAAAGTCTCTGGTATGTGTTAACTAAGAAAGAGATAGCAAATGACCCAAGAAGTCAGAGTGGTAGTTCCCTGGGTTTCTCCTGCCCAGCCTTGTGTGTGAGAGGCTCCAGGTTCTTTCCAGTGTGTTCTCAGCAAAAGCTCTTTTGGAAGCTATTACAAGTTTGGGTGAGTTTTGTCTCATCAATAGCAGTGTGTACTGGTGTCCCTCTCATTTGTATGTGGGTTGGTGGTAAAGACAATAAAGGAAAGAAGGATGGTGTCTCCAATTCTCAGAGAAACACATCTGATTTTAAAATCCCTTTAGATAAGTAACTAATGCTGTAAAAAATACATACACATATTTCATATGGAGGAATTCATAAAAATGTCCTCATATACGAAATGTTTGATTTCATTTTTTTAAAGTGCATCAGTTTCCAGACACACAGCCAAAGTTTCAATAAATGTAAACACTTCTAAACATTTTCTGCCTAGTTTCATTAATAACCTTCCACAGATAAATTATGTCTTTGGTGATAAGAACTTACTGGATAGCTTGTGGGTATCATAGCCTTTCTGTCTTTATTTTATAAATCATTTTGTAGTGAAGAGATACTACAGAGCAAGTGCAAATGTTTATGTAATATGTCGTGTTTTACCAAATCCGGCATTTTGTTGTTTTCCCTCCATAGAGAAGGGATCTATTAAGCACCAGCTGTCTCAGGCATAGTCCTGGGGTCCGAGGTTCTGAAGATGAGGGAAGCAGTGTTGAGGTTCTGCCTTTGAGGAACTTCAGAGCGAGTAGGAGGACAGCTATGAAAACCCATGAATCCTGAGCATTTAAGAAATGCTTTTATCACTAGGGCTGTGCCCTCTGTCTTAGGGCAGCACCAGCAAGGGTGGAAATCTCAGCAGGGTTGCTCCTCTATAATTCTCAAAAGTTATCCTGGGATGGGTCTCTGTAGGGTGGTTATCAGGGAAGAGATCCCTGCAGGTAGTCTGGCTGCTTCCAGTGATTCATGTGGTGCAAAGCCATGAATGGGTAGGGGTCGGAGGGGACCTGGATTGTGAAAATTCAAAAGTACTGGGTTCAGTTGAGGCTTTACATATGTGAAATGGGAAGCCTTCAAAGGCTTTTGTTCAGGCCATGGAATGAGCAGATTTGCACCCCTGGAAAACATTCTGGAGGCTGCTCAAAGGATAGCCTGGAATTAAGAGAGACACAGAGGAATGGGTTAATTCTAGAAATAGGAGAGGAGGGTGGTGAAATTCTAACTGAAAAGTCTGATTCCTGTGTGGATTGTATGACTTTTCACCATGCAGGAGATCGTGCTTTCCTCCTGTTGACCTTAGCAGTGGCCAGATGTTGGCCAGGGTTGTTTTAACAAAATCAAAACGCATGTCACCGACAGGCATATGTTTTAAGAGCTGATTATTTAGTGGAGGTCCTGAAATAGAGCAATAGTCAAGTCCCAGTGAATTTAGGATGTGAGCAAGTAATACAGCTATGTCTTTGTGTCCTGCTAATATTTGGGTTTTTTGTTGTTGTTGTTGTTGTTCATTATCATCCTGACTTCTACAACTCCCAAAGCCTGTGAATTTTACTTTTCTTGTTTTCTCATGCTAAAAAGTAGTCAATTAATATTTATATCTATTTAGATATTAGACACTGTTTACTGTTTACCAGTTTTTGCCCTGAGAGAATTTGCAATCATGTTAGCAAGAGATAACATTAAACAACAACAAAAGAAATACTATTGGGATTCAGAACTCATAGAAATCTTTTCCCCTTGGATGGGGTAGGTCATAGACTCCCTCATGGTGGAAGGTGAGTAGGGAAAAATGAAGAGATAGAAAATTAATAATGAGATGGGAAAAGGGAGATGGTGAAGTCTTATGGACAAATGCAAGAAAGAGGAAATTTGCAGATTTTCATTGGGACAGGATGAGCAGACTACTCTCAAAAGGTAGAGAATGACTTTGCTGTCCCACATACCCTTGATACTTTAGCAGTCAGCCCCTCAGTCTGACAAGCCACAATCCAAGCACTCAACAGGCAGCATGGCTAACTCAACACAGAAAGAAAATATTTCTATCACTGCAGGAAGCTCTACTGGATAGTGCTCTGCTGGTCTAGGAGAAGTGAGATATAAAACAAGAAAAACACATAGACCCAGAAAATCCTTGAATGACTAGATCATATTCCATTTTTGTTTCAAAAGTCAAACTTTAAGAAAGATTGTGACAAAACAAAAACAGTTGAAAAGATCAGCCTACTGTTAGCAAGAAAGGAAAAGCAATACAAGACTAGAGACACAATAGGGAGGAGATAGTGCAGTGACCCAGACATAAATGACTGAGAGTCGATCAAAATGCCAGTGACGTAGATACCATCTATTCTCCTCATTTGTGGATTCTGTGTTTGCAGGTTCGCCCACTCATTAAAATTTATTTGTAACCCAAATCAAATCCCATGGGATTCTCTCGGTCCTTAACATCCATGGACAAAGTAGAGAAACATTTCCATTTCCGGAAAGATGTAAATGTTCCCAGCTAAGTCTGACCCAGGGTATATTTGCCTTCTTGTGCCAGCTTGGTCACCCAGCGTCTTTGGGGATCTATTAAATTTCACACTGTTGAGTTTATGTGCCTTTTTGTTGGTATTTTGTGGCTTAAGATGACCACCAAATGATGCAGTAAAGTACTATCTAGTGTCCCTAAGAAGGCTTGAGGTATCTTACAGAAAAAAATGTATGTCAGACAAACTTTGTCCAGACATGAGTTCAATATTAGTAAAGCAGAACTGTACATTAAATAGAAGCACATATAAACAAGGTTTTGCACTGACTGTTTAAGGAAATTATTGTGACAGGAGGATCCCTGGAGTCTTACTCTACATCTCTCTTAGGGACAATGATGCACTATTTCCTGCTTTGTTGTTTTTGGTGACTTTGTAGACTATAACTATCATCTATGTAAGAGGTATTTTAAAGGGAGAAATTACAGAAGCTGGCCCTTGGTGGCCATGACAGTACAATTTAATGGTTACCCCAGTTTGCACCTACTAGAACATCATGTTCCATGTTCCAGAACAAAACTTCCCTTTGCTTAAAGCATAGATTTGCTCATCGTCAAGTATGGTGTTGCACACTTGTAATCCCAGCACTCAGGAGGCTGAGGCAGGAGTATTGCCATGAGTTTGAGGCCAGCCTGGGCTACATAGTAAGTTCAAGGCAAACTTGACCTGCACAATGAGACCCTGTGTCCAAAAAAAAAACAAGAAAAAGACTTTCTCATTATCACAGGAAAACTACCTATGACTGGAATTTTCAGCGCACTTACTCAGACCATTTTCCTTAAATCTATTATCACTGAAAATCCAAGCAATACTTTTAAGATTTTCCTTTAATATTTGTTTCCAAAAAATACAGTGGGTATAAGAGTTCTAATTTCTGTGTTTCTGTGCGAGTCATACAACTTGAATTAATTTTTCACTCTATTTCTCTATCTGAACAGTTAGCAAATGCAAGATCTGAAAAGTGATAACAATGACCCATTGAATTAACAACTGTCTACACGTGGGATTTGAGTTTCAGCAAGCATTAAGCTTTGAAAATTCATTAGAAGATCCTCATTAAGGTTTTAGAAATGGGTGTACTAGATGTTATTTTAAAAATACATGGCTTGAAAGATGCTTAATATATTTAAGGAAAATTCCATTCATAAAAAGGTCATATCTTATAAGCCTTGAAGTTATACATCAATAAAAATAAATAAAGAGCCAGGTATTTTACACACACACACACACACACACACACACACACACATTCTCTCTCTCTCTCTAGTTTTCTTCCTTTTTATGTCACAACTCTGGTGCATGTACTCACCAGTTCTCTTTCAATAAAATTATAGTTCAAAGGGCCCTGAACAATATGTTCCCATTGTTTTCCACGCAGCCCATGGAAAATACATGAAGCAGTTCACTGATAGCCAACCTTTAAACCCTTGAGTAGTTTCCATTAAACGTGAAAGTTTATGTTTGTCTAGCGCTGCTGATCACAGTATAAATGGAAAATACACACTCCTGTTGTGTAAACCATTCCTGGAGACTAAAAGGAAAAACAGACATGAGGAGCCAGGCAAAGATGTTGCATCACCAATGTCTTAACAAATTACACTCATACTTCAAGATCTCTGTCCAATTCCAACACCATGACTACTCCTCTATTACCAAGTCCATTCTTAGCTCCCTGAGAGTCCCCTCCAGAGCTCTTACAGCCGTTTGGAATTTTACAGTTGTGCAACTCTTTAGTGAATAACTCCCTCAGATGATTGAAAGGTTCGAGAGGGCTGTACTGTTCATCAGTCATTCCCAGTACCTATGTTTACACATAGTACTGGTGGAAGAAATGGTTGTTGAATAAGTTCATTCATTTAAGTGAAGTCAGTGAATCAATGAATCACTCTCCTTTTATCAAGCTGAATGTTTTTACCTCTCACTTCTAAGAAAACAGTGTAGAAGGGAGACTAGGTCCCACCTCAACTGACCAGACTTGAAGTCCCAAAAGCCATGATTGAGCCTTTCCACACCCTTTGTGCATCCCCTCTTCCCCTTGGGGGCAGAATGTTTACAGGAAGCTCTCCGGAAGTCGCATGGATATTTTATATTTATGAGAGCTGTCTCCCAGAACTCTAATGAACCCTCATGTTAAAAAATATCATCACTCTCTCAGCCTAGTGTCCATCCCCTGCACTTTGACGATAACTTGTTTCCCCTAAAGAGAAAATATATATTTTTTAATTAGCAGGGAGAATTATACTAACTAAGGTAGCAGAAAAGCAGCAAAGCTCCTCTGAGTAGGTGGCATCTGGTAACCCCTGAGAGCAGAAGATGTGCTCCCTGTGTACCAGGCTGGAAGCCATCTGCACTCAGGTTGGGTTTCAGCAATGATATTAATCAGCAAAAATCATGGGATGTCGAGATCATGCTGAAAACTCATAAATTTATTCCTCAAATGTCAAATGTCCTCTATACACCACATTTAAAAGGAAGATCATCTATTCCTTATTCTATAACTACTCTTGGGATTTTAATGATGCACATTATATTTTCAAGTGCAGAGAACCTGCTAAGTTAATATACAAATGATACTGAACTCTTACCCAGCTATGAGCACCAACAGCGGACTATGCTGCTTCTCTTCCCTTTCAATCACAGCCCGCAGGAAACTGCCATTCACATGTCCTTACCTTCGACATTATTGCTAATTCTCACACAATCTGCATATGCTGTAAGCACATATAAGATTTTATTCTTCTTCTTTATGGGATCCCACTTTGCACAACACACCTCTTTTCAGAGACAGCATTCCTTCAAATGTTGAAGTGGAAGCTGCAGAGCTAATAATCAATATTATTCTCTCCCAGGAGAATTACGCTGTTTAAGGAACAGGGTCTTGCACTCCAAGGAGCGTGTGAAAAATATATTCTGAGAATCCGAGTTGTTTAATATGGTCACAGAAACAGCCTTGTCTGAAAGTGACCCTGAATAATAGACAGGCATCACCCTACTGCTGAGCTAAGGCCAGGACATGAATGACAGAAAGAAAAGTGATATGAGTTACATTTTCCTTTGTGGAAAAAAAGAAGCCATGTCCTTTATCATATAAAAACAAATGACAAAAAAGAAAAATAAAATCAAAGATAGCTAGGTAAAAAGGAGTCAGAAACTACTTTCATTGTATTATGTTTAGAAGTGGCAAGAACATTTTTGGTAAGCTTTCAAAACTGCACTGGGGCACAGAGGAGATCACGTCAGCACAAGTAATTCTTTTCTCACAGCTACATCAACACAAGAGTTTATTGAGCCTAACTGATGAGTTTAAGAGCACAGCCACCCTTTGAATAATCCGGTGAAACTTTCTTCAGTTCCTGCAGGAATTGGAAAATACTTCATCAAGTAGTCCTGTATATATCTAATATACATAGTACAATAATAGTTGGATTTTGTATTTTTGACCTGCTTATAATAAGTCATGAGCACACATGTCATTTCTTCATATGAATAAACATCAATATTTTATTTCCAGGGAAGTCTGTCTTAAAAACCATTAGGAGGAACATATTACTACACGTTTATTTTTCTGAGACGATGGCGCAGTTCTTTAGAGTTAGAGTTAGTTTTTCAATTAAAAGGAAGGAAACAGAGGAAAGGAAGGGAGGGAGGGTTTGAGGGGAGGAAGACGAAAAACACACATGCACAGTTTACTCTTTCTGTCATATTTTTGGATTTGTAAATCTCTGTACAATTTGCAGTCTTCAGACACCACAGAGTAGATGACGATGAAGAGCCAGCAAGCCTGCTCCCATTCAGTCTCAGGGGACTGTGTGGACCTAGCTTCCCTTCCTCACAGCACAACACAAGAGCTGATTCTTCCTCCTCCATTCTTCCACTCTCGCCCCTTCCCCCTCAGGCCTGGTCACCACCCGAGCCCAGACTCTCAGCTCCTTTCGCACCTTGGGTCACACCACAGATCAAGCTCTCTGCGTGTCCCTGGCCCAAGGGACAAGACGAGAGACGCCCCCATTGGGCAGCTGTGAAAGGGGGCCAGCAGCACCATCATCCCATAAGACCCTCATGAAAGCAGAAATAGCAGCAAATGCCCCTCTGCAAGGCAGAGAAATCATTTTTCTCCTATAGCAAAATTTACAAATTCATGCTGCTGCACAAAGATGTGCAAATAAAAAGAAAGTGTCCTGGTTTCCTGTTAATGGAGCTAAATCTGCTTTAAGCCTCAATCTGAAGTAATCTAATCAGCACCGTTCATTGAGCCAATTACAGGAAGCTCTTTCAGGACTCGGCCTCCACAGGGCATGGTCAATGGCAGGCTCTGAGAGATGGACCTGCTCTCCCACTGACCCATCCACAGTAGCTGCCAGGAGCCACATCGAGCCATTCAGCACTTGGAAGGAGATAAATAAGTCTGAGGGACTCTGCGGTCTTGTTTTATCTTAATCTATTTAAATTTATATGCCCACATGGGACTAGTGGTTGTGGAGCTGGACACATTGCTAGAAGACACATGCTCCTGTGGGCTTGTGGCTGATGCGGTCACAAGAGCAACAGAAGGGCAAAGTCCTAGCCTCCATTCATCCTGTTTTTCCCTCTCTTTTTCGCTGTGTATTCCCTACCGCTGGGCTTACAGCAGAACTCTATGATATGGTGGCTCCTAGCAGCTTTAGGAAAGAGATAAGGATATGTCAATAGTAGTGTTTCATTTTGGTGAAACCTAGCTTTCAAGTCTATTATGAAAAATGCAATTACAAGAAATATCAACTCTCTTTTCTTTTTCTTCTTTCTGTTCTCCTCCTCCTCCTCCATTTTTTTACAGCAACGTTAGTACCTCTCACCTCTACCTAAGCAGTTGACTGTCCTGATCTAATTTACAGAGAAAATCATTTACTGTCATATGCAACATAAGTGTAGTATGATAGTTCTAAACACATCTCCCATCAGGAAAGCCTTTATGTTACCCTCAGTCCAATGTTGCAATTCCGAAGATCCACAATGACCAAGAACATAAGGCAGCATTTGTTCTCATAAAACTGTAGGTGAGCCAAGATGTCCTCAGCAATGCTTTGTTTAAAAACAGAGTAAAACTTTAATGGCATTCAGCAACCTAGAACTATATTCTTCTAGACCATGTTAAACCAATAAAAAAGTTAATGACCAAAAATATCAACTGTTCTTTTTTCCATGCTCCTAGTAGCTTATCCATTTCTACATCTTATGTTTCTGCTCTGACTTCTGTATTATTTGTATCTATATTTTCAACCATTTCTCATACAAAAAGATTCTTGCGACTAACTTACAAAGCACAAGGAAATGCACAAAACAATATAAAATACTGCATTAAAATACTGCATTAAAATGCCAATGATAGAATTTTTAAAATGTAAACAGAAACTTTAAATAGTGATTGGTTTTGCTAATTATTTTAGTAGAAATGTAAGATAGTATCAATTTGACGCACCCTATTGCTCAAAAATAATCTTAAGCTAGGGCCATAAACATATAATATTTGGGACAATGTAGATGTGGAGTTTTGTGTGTGTGTGTGTGTGTGTGTGTGTGTGTGTGTGGTACCAGGGATCGAACTCAGGACTTTGCATTTGCAAGGCAGGCGTTGTGCCACTGAGCTAAATCTTGAGCCCTGGATGTGGACTTCTTAAAAAATACTTGCACAAACATGTGATGTATTATAATCAGGCCTGTGTTTACCATGTCCTGTTTCTATGTTAGTCTCACAAGGGGGAGATTCAGCTCTGACACAAGCTACTTCCTAACAACGGCAAAGAACTGTCACCAACTCCATGAGTGGATATGTAGTAAAGCATTTAAGAAATAGATTTTCTCATTACATGTTAGAAAAAACCTACACTTAAGTACTTAAATTCATCATAAAGGAGAAGTGATAAGCTAGGATTTAATATCAGATTTTTCATCTATAAATAAAAGGAAGTCTCTTCCTTTGGGTTAATTTTTCATTATTTGTGAAATCATCCTGGTAAGAAATTCTTAAAACCTACCTTTCAGCAAAGGAATAAATAGAAGAAAATAAAAACAGCAAGTCTTAGCATCTTTCATTTCTCATTTTAATCTTGTTGAAAAATATTTAATTCTCTGTATAAAAGTGAGAAAAATCATTGTAAGCCACAAAGGGCTTTATTTTACATTCATTTCAGCATTGTAATTCAAAAGACTTAAAGAAGGAAGTTTTCCAAAAAGCAAGTTTGCTTTTTTTTTTTCCCATCAAAATTTAGAGCTTTAAATGACATCATTAAAATGAAAAGTAGTCCTTAAACAGACCATATTTACAATGCACATAACCTACGACCAGAATATATAAAGAACTCTTACAGCTCATTAATAGACAACCCAATTAAAAAGTAGACATAAGAAGATGATAAATAGCCAGTACAGCACAAGGAAAGGTGTGCAACTCTAGAATCAGAAAAATACTAATCAGTACAATAATAAGATTGAATTATACACTCATTAGGGAGATGAAGTAAAAGTTTTAAAAGCCTTGTCATGACTTTTTCTTTTTGTTGGATTCTCCCGCTTTGCGTTTAATTTGTCACGCGCAATGGATTCATTCTGCTGGGTTTCCTGGGGTTGTGATCCTCATTGTCTTTTCCTAGGGTATTATCTAAAATTTTTTGGAGTGCCGGTTTGGTATTCATGAAGTTCCTGAGGTGCTCTTTGTCATGAAAGTATCTTATTTCTCCATCAATTTTGAAAGATAGTTTTGCAGGGTACATGAATCTGGGTTGGAGGCTGTTTTCCTTTAGGGCTTGAAATACATCACTCCAAGCTCTTCTTGCCTTGAGGGTTTCCATTGAGAAGTCTGCTGTGATTCTGATGGGCTTTCCTTTGTATGTGATTTGTTTCTTTTCTCTCACTGCTTATAGAATTTTGTTCTTCTGTTGGATTTCTGGAATCCTAACTATTATATGCCTATGTGTAGACTTTTTTGGATCAAGGCTATTTGGAGTCCTATATGCCTCACTTATCTGTATGTCAAGTTCTTTTCCCCTCCTTGGGAAGTTTTCTGCCATCACTTCTGTGAAGAGTTTTTTTATGTCATCTGCACTCTCTCCTCTTTCATCATTGACTCCAATCAGTCTTCTGTTATTCTTCTTTGCATTGTCTAGCAGCTGCTGGATTGATTTCACCTGTTCCTTTACAATTTTAAAGCAATTTTTCTTTTCCTCCTCACTAATTGCAATCTTTTCTTCTATATCTGAAATTCTATCCTCACATTGGTTCATTCTGCTGTGCAGACTTTCAATGGAGTTTTTAATCTCTTGGAAATCTGTTTGTATCTGTTTTATGGATTCCATTTGTTTCCTATGTTGGGATTCCATCATGTTCCTCAGATCCTCTATTTTTTTATGTGTCCTCTCTAGATTTATTAATCATGTCTTGCACCATGAGCAAAATCTTTGCTGTTATCTGAGTAATTATTTCTGGTTTCATTTTTCCCAGATCCTCTTTTGTTGCCAGTTCAGAGAGTCCAGGTGGTTGAGTATCAGATTGACCCATCTTGTTTCCCTTTGGGGTTGCTGTAGGTGATCCAGAAGTCTGTTTTTGAGGCTTGTTTACGTGTCTTTTCATTTCCACGGGGGTGGGGCGGGAGTGCTTCTGGCACCCTCATGGCTCACCTTCTCTGCCCTAGGAGCTTGGGATGGCAGTGGGGGAGCTTCCTTCCAGTTTCTGGGACTGGCTCAGCTTCTCTGCCCTAGGAGCTTGGGATGGTGGCAGGGGAGCTTCCTTCCAGGTTCTGGGGAAAGTTCATTCTTTTATGCTGAAAATAATTGTATGTGTTTGTGAGTAAAAAAAAACCTATGCTAGCAATGATTTGTGTTGTCGGCCAGAAATCAGTCAATGGCATTTTTTTGATGCAAGTTGCAGCCTAATAAGAGACTCCCCGAGGTGAAGACCTCCACAAGGTCTTCAGTAAATAGAAACACAAAAATGTCTACTTCTGTGTTGTCTTCTTGTTTGTTTGTTTTACTACACTATAGATTATTAAAGATATTTCCAAGCAAATTTTGCAGAAAAGTATACTATTTGCCTTTTAAACTTACACCTATAATTATTTCCAAGACATATTCTGGAGTATGTCAGGTAAATTTCAAGAAGAAAATGGAGATATTAAATCAATTCTTAACAGTGACTTTTTAAAAAGCTATTCTGTTAAAAAACAAAATCTAACTTCTCCCTCACCTAACTTTGAATTCTCTTCCTTGGATACTATTTTATTAGTGTGTCTGTGGCTACAGTTCCTTATAGGGTTGTTTGGAGGGGGAGAAGGGGAGTGAAGGACAGAAAGAAGCAAGATTTAATGAATGGACTTGGGCATTATGCTAAAGAAAAGCAGGGAAAACAGAGAGAAGCTTAGAGTCTGTCTGCGCAGTGCCTTGGAGATGTGAATTCATGTTTCACTCAGATCTGGGCCAGAATCAGTGAGAGAGCTCTGGTGAGCTGTTGTGTAATGTTCTCAAGCCTCCCACTGTGGCTGTGCTTGGTCTCTCGGATCCTCTGCAGTTGCCCTGTGTCTCTGGTCAGAGTGAAGCTCCGTGGATGTCACCACCTGCTCAGTGTTCTCTTTACAAGGGAACTGCGGCTCCCATCTGCCCATCCCACAACTGAAGTTTATTGGTCAAGGATCACAGAAGGCAGACATTTTCGCCATCAAAACTGCCAGCACTTTTCACCTGGTACCGGAAATTACTTGCTAACGTAGGGCAAAATTAGAAGGACTCGGAAACTGAGGCAGGAAACCTATCATATTATCTCAATGGATTTGGGACTCTTGCTGAGTCTGTTACCAAACATAGGTGTTATTCAGTCTGCTCAAAGGCTAGATATGAAAGCCAGGCTGTCCTGTCTTCTGCTGCTGTGAAGAACCAGGAAGGACAAACTGGCATACACCTGCGCAGCAGCCCTAGGTAACACTCTACCTAGGTGGATCAACTTAATCTACAACACCCTATAGCTCAAAAATAAGCACAGATTTGAGGTGAAAATATAATACTTGAGGCAATGTAGGAATGGATGTTTTAAAAAGTACTTGCTCAAGGTCAAACTCCTAGAAGACAACATAGAGAGAATGCTTCTTAGCTTAAGTCTAGGCAACAATTTTTGGATATGACACCAAAGCCAAGAAAACAAAAGCAAAGTAGACAAGAAAGCTTCAGCATAGCAAAGGAAAACTCAACAGATGAAAAGGCAACTTATGCCATGGAAGAAAATACTTGTAAACCCTGAATCTGATAAAGGACTCATGTAAAAAACACATAGGAAACTCCTACAACTCAGTAGGGAAAAAAAAAAGACAACTGGATTTTAAAAATGGGCAGGAATTTAGATAAACATTTAAAAAAAATCACCCAATAACTTCACTTATCATCAAGGGAATGCAAATCAAAGGCACCATGAGATATCTCTTCACACCTGGTAAGAAGGCTACTATCAAAAACAAGGAAGATGACAAGCATCGGCAAGGATATGGAGAAATTAGAATCCCTGTAAATTACCGGGAAGAATGTAAAATGGTGTAGCCACTATGGAAAATGGTATGACAGTTGCACAAAAGTTAAAAATAAAATCACCATATGATCGAGCAATCTTGCTACTGGTACGTATGCAAGGGAATTTAAGTCCATGTCTTGAAGAAGTATCTGTATTGCTGTGATCATCAAAACATTATTCACTATTGCCAAGATATGGAAATAACACAAATGTCCATTACTAAGTGAATGCATAAAGAAAACATGGTATGTACATACAATGGGATATTATTTATCTTTTAAAAAGAATGAAATTCTGGCATTTGCAACAACAAATTTAGATTGGAGGTCATTATGTTAAGTAACATGAGCCAGTCATGGAAAAACAAATACTGCATGATTCTACTTATAGAAAGTATTTTAAAAAGTCAAACTCACAGAGGCAAAGACTAAAACAATGGTTGCCTAAGGGCAACAGGGGATGTGGGGAGTTGTTTTTCAAAAGGGTGTAAAGTTTCAGTTATGCAAAATGAGTATATTCAGGAGATCTGCTCTACCTACAGTTAACAATACTGTATATGCCCTTCAAATTAGTTAGAATGGTAGATCTTATGTTTCAACAACAAAAGAGAAATGAAAACAAAATACAGAGGCATATGAAAAAATTTAGAGGTGGTAGATGTATCTATTTCCTTCATTGTGGTGATTTTATGAGTGTATGTTTATGTTTAAACTCAGAATGGTATACATAATTATGTGCAGTTTTGTCTGTTGATTATACGTCAATAAAGCTGTATAATATTTGCATAAACCTGTAATTCATTCTTCTTCCCTTCATGTTTGGATGCATACTTACCACATGCTATTTCTGCCAATATTAAAAAAGGAAGAGTCAGCTGGCTGAGGCCAAGATGTTTATTACATCCTAAGAGCAGCAGCTGAATAAGGCCTAAGGCAGTGAATGAATGATTGCATAGTGAAGTATGTGCAAACACTTGGATCTACTTAACTTACATCCAAACCACATTAACTGACTCCTACGCAAGACCTGGTCTGTGGGAAATATGTGTTTTATTACTGAACATTAAGCATTAGTTCGGAAGATTTGAATTTTCTAGAAAAGAGATTTTTTTCATCCATTGGCAGTGGAGAGAGGATAGCCAGAGCTTAGGGGTCTGGGTAGGCAGATCTTGCTGGAAGCCACACAGTGCCTGAGAGGAACCAAGCCAAACTCAAATAATAGTGAATGACTTGAAGTGGTTTCAGCTTTCAGTCCTTCCTACTGTATCCCAGTGTGTCTGTCACTTTTTAGATTGCAGACTCATCTTTTTACACATAGAATAATGCTCAGTGCTCCTTTCTTTTACTGAAGGCGAATCATCAGCTATTTCAGTTAATATTCACCACGACATCCATTACAGTTTAGAAATACTATTCTTTTTCTTCATCCACTTTGATTTTCGATTTTGCATCTGCTCGTGTTGGTGCAACAAATTAAACCTATACTGTTTTATCAGCAAGTTATTTGTAGAAAAAAAAGGAAAAAAAAAGCCTGCTTGAGTGATTTCCTGAGAACATTATGGCTCACTGAAATCCTGTATTTGTGCAAAGAAGAACAAGTCTATTACCAAGAGCTATTTAAGGCAAGAGAGACACAGAAGAAATTATAAAGACAAAAAACCACCCATCCCAGAAAAAGTGCCCTTCAGTTCATAATTTATACCTAAACCAGATATCTCTAAATTCTTTGATATCTATTGTTATAAAAACATAAATCTATCACCAGTAAATATTTAAGAAAACATCACAAGCCTTGAGGTCAGCCAACTCCTACCAGCACACAGCACCTGTCTCTCGGCTCCTGCCTCCTGCCCCCCTGATCCCAGCATGCACAGGGCCTCCCATGGTTCCCCTGAGCAGCAAGCCCTCAGCCCACACTCTCATCCCCAACACTGAGATGGAAACAGACTCCATTCTACCACCTTCCCAACTGCACTGGCATTTTAACAGATCACTCCCCCTCCCCAGCTCACACTCATGACTTCAAGAACATGCAGACCCCAAGGCTACTGTTCTGCTTCAACAGCTTTAAGACAGAGCAAAATGAGGGCTGGGGCAGGGGAGGAGACAACAGCCACTGCCCATGGGAACCACGGGACACCACTGTGGCTCAGGAGGTTGGAAAACCAAAACCCTCCAACTCAAATCACAATCCTCTCGGAATATACAACATTACCCCAGCAGCTACTAAGCACTGGCTTTGCTGATTTAGGTCAAAAATTTCAGTGCAATTCCCCAGCTTTCCCATATAACTACTGAATATTTGCCATTAGTGACTTGAATTTTAATCTCAAATTGCACTTACCATTATTGTTCAAACTCAAATGCAAAAATTTTCTCTGGTTCACTTCTTGTAATCATGAAGCTATATATCCCTGGGGCCACCTGATATTGTAGAAACAGTAATGGTGACAAGAAAGAGATACTGAGCCAAACATTTTTGGAGAAAGGGGGCATCCAAAAAGAAATAAAGAGGCAAGTGAAGGGAATTAAGCCTAAAAGAAACCCCAAGGTTCTCCTGCAGAATAGAAGTCAGTTATGGATTGTAGCATGAAGTTCCCACTTGCTCTTGGGCTTCCTTTAGCAAACAGAAATAGGTCAAGAAATAGGTAGATGCCGTAAGAAAATACCCAATTCTCTCCAAGAATCGATGCTGTTTCAGTGACTGTTAGGGTGTTCTGGTCTCTTCCCCTTCCTCTTCCTCCCCAGTGTCTTCTACCCCAGCGGCAGTCCCAGGTGATCATCTGACTGCCATCTTCAGCTGCTCCCTTCAGTCCTGGTGCAAGTGTTTCCATGGTAACCTGGGGTCCTTCAACTACCTAATCATCTCATAATGATTTGGGGGCTGTACAATCTTCTGCAAGCCCTAGCTTCCCTTAACAGATTGGTTCAGGAATGCAGGGTACCTTATTACCACCACCACCACTTGTAGTAATTATAATGATTTTTAAAAACTAATGCCACTTATATAATGCTTTATTATGCACCAAGAACTCTCCTCATCTCTTTGTACCTGGGTACTACATGTAAATGCATTTCACAAAACAGTAAATTGAGACGGAAAAAGGTTAAGTGATCTGCTAGAAGTAGGAGATCTGGGATTGAAGCCCATGCAGTGTGGCCCTCAAGGCTGTATAGTGTCCTTTATCACTATTCTCTATTAATGCTGATGATAAATTTCAAAGAATCCAAATATACAACTAAAATGTTGGAGATACTGTTTCTTACAAGTTCACTTTAGGGAAAGGAAGGACCAAGAGACCATAGTTCTCCCACTGCCTTTCAAAGAAACTTTATGGTTAGTCAGTTTCGTTATACATCACACGGATTTGAAAATATATTCGCCAGTGAAACTTAATCAGATTTATAAATACGATGGCTCTCCAGTGTCGCCTATCCACTTACCATCCTAATTAGATCACCCTAACTTTACATTTTATTACTAATGTTCAGGGCAACCAAATGTGTTTCTGGCAATCAGAGAGTTTCTGCAGAAATCAAAGGAAAGGTTAATATTAACTTACAAGGAAAGATGATGAACTACCTAGTTAAATGTCAGCAGATAAAATTCCTTTATTTAAAAGACACACTATTTAAAATCAATGATGCTTTTCAGTTCAGAGTACAAATATTCATCATTAGGAGGTTTACAATCACTTCTACCCTCTAATTCTGGCTAAATATTTAAATTTGTCAATATCAGTTAGCATGACCTAATTTATATAAAAGATAAATACTTTTACCAATTAGGTAGTATTTTCCTAATGTAAATTCTGGCGATGTATTTCTGCTTATTAGCAACTGCCTGGGAAGAACGTATGTAGTATTTGAAATTCTATTAGCCTGGAAAAATCTATATACACAGTAAGATAGTAGTATTCCCTTGAAATAAATTAATGATAAATATTGAGTCCCAAATATGGCAAACTCTATTCAAATTACCCAAAAGGGTGCATTTTACCATGTGGTTTACTCCCACATATGTATTCCAGCCCAAATGGGCCTGATTTCTAATACATTTTTAAAATCATGTTTATATTATACTAAATGGTATTTCTAGCAACACCCTAGTAGCTTTTGGTCTAAATGAAATTTTTTTAGAGGAAAAATCAGAACTACAGCCTGCAGGCCAAATCTCACTCTACCTACTTTCATATGACCTAAAATTGAGAGTGATTTATCCAAATAGGCAGTAAATTCAGTGACAGAATGTTACTTTGAATCCCAATTAAGCAGAATTGTATCTCAAAAAGGAAAAAAGAAAAAATGAATATAGTGTTCTTATTAGAAGTAGTCAACAGAATAATGGTCCCCAAATATGTGTAGTCCCTCATCCCCAGAATGAATATGCTACCCAACATAGTGAAAGAATCTGCTACAGGGTGTTATGAGTCAGACAACATTCCCTCCAAAGAGGTGTTGAAGCCCTGAGCCTGGCCTTTGAGGGTGTGATTATTTAGAAATAGGATCTTTACAGATCTAAAGCAATTAAGATGGGGTTATCAGGGTGACTCCTAACTCAATGTGACTGCAGTCCTTGTAAGAAGAGGAAAACAGCGCTATGTGAGATAGGAGAGAGCACCACACAATGGCAGAGCCAGAGACTGGAATGAAGCAGCTGCAAATCCATGACTACAAACTACCACAGGGCTCCTTCAGGAGCAAGGACAAGGGAGGAACAGATTATACCCAGGAGCCTGGAGAGCAAGCTCAGCCCTACTGGAGGCTTCATTTTGTAATTTTTGTGTCCAGAACTGTAAGAAAATTGTTGTTGGTGTACAGCACCCATTTTGTAGCAGTTTGCTAATGTCGTCCTGGGAAACTCATTCACAGGCCCTGAGTCCTGAAGAATTTTTAGCCTAGATTATCCAGGTGGGCCAGGTGTGGTCATACGGAACCTTGACGTGGAGAACCTTCCTTTCCAGGCACAACCAAGAAACAAATGTGCCAATAGAAGCAAGTGAGAGAAGTGCTCCATGGCTGGCCTTGAACACGGAAGTGGGGGCTGTGGGCTGGGGAATGCAGGCAACATCTGGCCTCTGAGAAAAGAGGAAGCAGATTTTACTCCAAGCCTCTGCAAGGCATGCAGCCCTGCAACACCCTGATGTGTTAGTCCAGGGGGACCTGTGCTAGACTGTGGCCTCCAGAACTATACTCTAAGGACATAAATTTCTATTGTGTGAGCCACCAAGTTGGTGAGAGTGTGTCACTGCCATAAGATAAAACTAATGAAATAGCCTCGTATTTTAAAAATTGCTCTCAAATGTCATTATTCTTAGTCCATTAAATTCTGTGGAAATGTATCTGCTCCCCAAAAATAATGTCTTCAGTTTTGCATCAAAATATTTATTATCAGACTCTTTCAAACAAAATGTTCTGACCTCTGGTTATAAACGTTAGCAAGTTTCAAATTTGTGAAAAGGAAAATACTTAAAATGATCTTTTATTTTTAGACATTTCCTGCCAAATAATTTAAATTTAGATTAGAGATACAGATTGGTTGTAAAGACTTGTATAGTTGTAGCTCTCAGAAAAATAAAACAGAAAAGAAACATTTTCATTCTTACTATGACTTTTTTTATTTGCTTTTGAAATTCATTTGTGCAGTTTGCAACACATTACAGTGCAGTTGGGACTGTGAACACATAGACGTGTAGGGTTAGGATAAGATCGTAGACAACCTGGAACAAATGCAAGCATTGGCCGCTATGTCCGGAGATAATGGAACCATGTGTTTGAAAGGAATGCGCAAGACTAGGAAAATAACTAATGTCCTACTTGAGAAATGAGACTGCCTATGCTGTGTTCAGAATCATCCTCGAGAAGACTTCCTTAGAATTCAGAAATTCTGATTAGATAAATAAAGCAGTGGTGTTGCTTATTAATATGATTTCCATGTGTTCAAAATGTACTCATCTTAATCATTCCACATGGAGTTGGCAGTCCCATTTTGGAAAATGGCAAGTTACAAAAACATACATGAATTGTTAAAAATGAGCTGAGTCATTTAAATCGGGACACGTGTTGCCAGATTGCCCCTGCCCTGCAGATGAGTGACCCTGTTGTTATGCGAGAAAAGGTGGTAGCTTCATGAAAAGCATCTTCCATTCAGTGGTAACAAATAATCATCAAGTGTCTCGCATGTGCTTGGAACCAGGAACCCAGCCTTGTCCCTGCTCTGCAATGAACTCAGACATTTGCTGTCAAGACATCTGCTTCCCACATCGCCACACCCACCATGGGGCCAGCTATGGGGCACATTAGCAGAGGACAGGGACAAGCTGAAGTGGCCCCTCCACTGGCAGACAGAAAAGAACTGTAGCAGAGGGGCCATAGATGGACGTCAGAGTCACACAGCCTTAGATGAAAAGCCCCGTGTGACAGTGGGAATAGTCTCGTCCACATGGGGTACGGGGTCCTAAAGATCAGACATAAAATAAGGACCACAGAAGCTCCTTGCTGAAACAACCATGAGGACTGGGGGAAAACAAAGACTCACTCAATTGGTTTATCATGAAAAGTGCTCAGCAAAGTTTAACCACACACATTGTTGGAGAAGCTTAACTTGATATAATGACAAGGAGGGCTGGGGATGTGGCTCGATGACAGAGTGATTGTTGAGCATGAGTGAGTCAGTAGGTTCCACCCCCAGCACCATGAACACACACACACACACACACACACACTGGAAAGAACACTCAGCCTTCTCCAAGCAGGTCTACAGGTCTCTTGCTGACTTCCTAGGTTTCTGTCTCACAGGAGACCTACTACTCCTAGACACATAGCTATTGACGGTGAAAACTTGTAGGACAAAGGTTGGGGTCACATGTCAGACCAACCTAGAGCAGAGGCAAGCACTGAATTTATCCCAGCTCCATGCAAGGCATAGATGGATACACAGGCTTTCTGGGGCGCCCAATGAAGCTCAGTGGTGACATTTCAGCACCATGCTCTAATTGGATTCCCTGCCTTGCAGTTTTATTGTCCCAGTCTCTACTTGTGTCATCACTACTCCCAATGAGTGCAAGAACACCACAAATATTAAATTGAGCAGAGAACAAAATGATGAGGAAAGATGCACGAAACAAAGGGAGATGAAAAGTAGAAGGAAGAACAAGAGAAGCAGTCAAGACAGGCAGCAGACACAGAGCCATGCGCTCTAATAGTCAGCTCCTTAATGCACGTAGACATCTGTACATGTGACCATCTCAGCTCCAAATTTCTTTGATTTTCATGACTCCAACTTTCTGAGTCAAGGTAAACAATAATGCAGAGGTAAAATGACAACTTGGAAAAGGTGCAAAAGGAGATAAATGACTCTAGTAAATATAACTGAAAATAGTTCGTCTTTCTGAATAACGCAAATTAAATTCACATGATACAGTGTTTTCTTGTCAAATGAAAAATGAGGTAACAAGAAGGATGTCCATGTAGATGAGAGCAAGGTGAAATAGGCATGCTCAGGCATTGCCAACCAAAAAGTAAATTGGTATGAGTTTGGAAAGTAATCTTAAAATACTCATAAGAATAATCTAGAATATTCATATGTTTGGGCCTACTGCTTTTTCTTTTTCTTCTTTTTGGTACTGGGGATCGAACTCAGGAACTTGTGCTTGCAAGGCAGGCAGAAGAACCACTGAGCTAAATCCCCGGCCCTTATTGCTTTTTCTTAGAAACCACCATAGAAAGATAAATCAAAAGCAGTTTAAAGTTATATTCAGAGGTAAAGCATTATAACTGTAAGAAATTGGAAATCAGCCCCATCCAACATTAGGAGAGTGCTTAAATAAGCCAGACACAGCCACCTGGTGATATACTCTGTAGCAGTTAAACATGAGGATTTTTATTAACGTGGGAAAATTTAATAACATTAAAATGTCAAGTAAGAAAAGCATATGTTCTCAGAAAAGCTAAAAAATTATTGAAAAAAAATTTGCCAAGAAATTACTATTGCTGGAATTATGAACACACATTTCTTAATTCTTCATATTTTCCCAAATGTTCTACAAAGCTCATGTATCATCTTCAAGCTCAGAAAGAACAGAAAGCTAAAATGATTACCATAAGAAAAAAGAGCAAAAGATAAAAGGGAATTGTTCTCATCTATTTTCTTTCACAGTTCTAAGGTTTGATGTTCATGAGAAGAAAAGGAAGAAAATGTCCAGGGAAAAATAATTTTATTCATACCATATTCACTCAGAAAGCCATAAGACAGTGGGAAAAGAAGTTAGGAGACAGTGACATAAATCTTTAAAGAGGGAGTCTACAAAAAGAAACTTCATAACATTTTCTCAAATTATCGGACACCTAATGTGACAACTTTTATTTTCCAGACATATTTTAATTGAATATTTACATAATAGAATTAACACTTCAAAAGGCACCTAGGCTGTTGTCTGTGCTGAGAAATTGCTTAAAGTTACCTCACCTCTAATACATTTGTTGGGAATAAAAGAAAATAAAAGCTTTCTCTCTACATAAAAATTTCGTTTTGTTAGACTATAAAATTTTTTTCTCTTAATTTTCTGGAAGAGGAAGTTAAAAGCAAAAGTTTCATAGTGTGGTTAACTTTCTCAACCAAGATCTTTTAAAATTTTATTTTCCCCTTATCTTCTCCCTCTATTACTTGAATTTTGTATTTTAATCCAAGTTAAAAGATTGATCTTATGTTAGTGTGCTATATCTAAATCCTTCCTGGTAATCTTAAATCATATCACTTATAGAATAAGAAGCTTATCTTTAAAGATTTCCAAATGAGTTAATGTTATACTTTTCCGCCAGATAATGCGATGTCTAGCAGAAAATTAGTTTAAATTTAATTTAGAGAGGCCACATAATAGTGAAAAGTGCCCAAGGTCTGAAGTCAGAGCACTCGTATCGTATCGGGAGCTGAACCCAAGAGATTGAGGATAAGGCCGATTCCCTGGATGCCACCACCGACCTACACACCCTTGGGCTGAACCCAGTTGACCCAGCAGGATCGCAGTATCACAGCGATGACTGGAGAGGGAGCTGACACATGGAAGGAGAAAGCGGCTGATGGAGCCCTTCATCTAGCAAAGACTATGAGTAAATTCAGGGCCTAGTCTGGAAAAAGTTCTTAGCCATACCAGGTTAACAGAATATGTTTGTTTTCCCAGGCAAAAGAAAATATGACTTCATGAACTAGAGCTGGCATTTCATAAAACAGAGGTAACAGCTACTAGGAGGGTGAACACGGGGTTGCCTTGGACGAGGCTAATATTTCTCTGGATAACAGAACATTATTCTTTTCTAAAATGGCTTATTACACTCAACAGATTATTCCTTACATGCTCTCCAAGATAGAATGATATGGTTTCTTTCAATTTAACATTGTAAGGACTGTTTTATCTTAAAAATCTCACAACTGCCAATGTTCACAAATTATTTTCATAATAACATTGATACATCTGCCTGCCTAGTCTTATGATTCTTTCACAACTATAAAACTAAACATTTATAATTTAATTTCATGAATTAAGTTTATGAAATTAATTCAAATTTATATTTTAATATATAACTAGAACCAAATTAAAATCATGTAAAGTCAATAATATTAATGAAAAAGGGCATGTTGTTTTGAGAAAGTAAATGACTCTTCTCAATGAGAATAGGATAGTACCTACACACATGTAAAGTCCAAAACATCTATAAATACAATTTTCTCAACATTTGTATTTATTTGTACTTTTTCCCCCAGTATTGGGGATTCAATCCAGGACCTTGGCACTGAGCTATATCCTCAGCCCTTTTCAATTATTTTTAATTTTGAGACACATTTTCACTAAGCTGTGCATTTCCCTGGCTGGACTCAAAATTGCTAGTGTTCTTTCTCCCAGAGTGCTGTAATCGTAGGAATGCATCACTGTACCTGGCTTATTCTCATTTTTTTTTAAATCTTCATGGACACAGTATAGTTGGCGTTATATATGTAATGCACATGTAGTGGACATAAAAGCAATGCTTATTTTATGCATGTACCAATACATTTGGAGCACTTATAGCATATCCATGCTCCTCATACTATTATCTTAAGATGAATAAATGGTACTACTTCCTGCTAATCAGATTACCAAGCTAAGTGAAAATATGGTACAGAAATTTCATGACTAAACCCCGTTAGTCGAATATAATCAAGACATGCATGTATTACATATTTCCAGTGATAATAAAAATGAAACTATGGAATCGGTCATTTTCTTGGGGAACACATAGCCACTGGGAAAATGTTACTACAGTCCTATTTGAGAAACTTATCTTTGCCATGCTGTAAGTATAAAAATTTGAAAAGTTTTTTATGAAGTAGAACTATGGAATCCCTAGCTTGAATAGAAATTATGAAATTTCAGAGTTTAACTAGACAGAACTAATTGATTCATGTGGCCAACTCCTACCAACAGTATCCCTGGGTGGAGAGCTTGGGCATCTAATCTAACCTAGTCTCCATCTTTGCCTTCATCTTTTTCTCTTTGCTGGCTTCTTCTTATCTTTTTCACCTTAGTTCCCTGGCCTTACTCTTCTTAAATACAGTGTTGCTTTGAGGACAGACAAAAAAACAGACAAGCCATTGGGACAGATTTATTTTCAGACTGGTCAGCCATAAAACAGCTCCTCTGTGAAAAGAAAGCCACAGTGACCAGGTGATCGCATGGCTTGAAATTTTGGATTCATCGGCAAACATCTGAGAACATGCCCTTTCCCTTTATTAACTACAAGAAAAACAGACCCTTACACTTGCTCATCTATATGGTTAAATTGATGGAATTGATGGAAACTCATTAATTGATGGGCATCCACATGTATTTGATAGGCGATTTCATATTTTGCTACTGCATATATATATATATATATATATATATATATATATCTATGATCTACATAAGAGAAGCAAAAAGGGGGATAGACACCCAACAATCTGATTTGATGAATTTTCATCAATCATTCAATTTTAAGAATGTTCATTATGGCCTTTTTTCATCAAAATACTGCACGCATTTGATGTTCTCTTTACATCAATCATGAAATAGAAGAACTAGATACCTAGCTCCATGTTTTACTTATCCAATTTCTTTATTTAAAATATATACAGTACTGCTCATCTATCATTATGTCAAGGGATTGTGCTGGGGTCAGTGAGAGATTAAAGAGGGGAAACATTGTTTCTGTATTAAAAGACTAAGACATATGTTATGGATGAACATGTAAATTTATTCTGGAAAGAGCCAGAACTGCAACAAAGAGTAATAGGAGAGAGACAGCAAAGTCTAGCAAAGTGAAAGCAAATATGTTATTGTGGCTAAGAATTAAAATATGGACACAATTAGAAAGACTTGAGTTTAAGTTCCAGGTTTTCTAATTATCTGTGAGACCTTAAGAAATTATTTAACCTCTCTAAGCTGTAATTTCTTCTTAGATACCAGAAGGCTAAATACAAGTACATGACAAATTACTTTATTTTTGTTTTGGAGAATTAAATGAGATAAAACACAATGTTTGCTACAGGGCTAGTTCTAAATAAAGCCAAGCTCTTTTGTTATAATGGTTAACGTTAATATATTGGTGCCAGAAATAGCATAGAAAAATGAACAGAGACAGAAAATAAGGAATCTGCTTTGGGAATGGGGACTGCATTCTTGTTTGGTGAAGGTTTAGAGTGTAAAAGAAAAGCAAAGGCTTATGGTTTCACAAAAGTTGTTTCTAGTTAAGTTGAAAATGGGCTGTGATATTGATTTAATGTGGAGATAGCAAAGATATCTTGAAACTTCTTGAAAAGAATGGTGATAAAATGCACTTTAGGAAGTAACTAAGAATAACAGAGTGATCTCCAGTAGACAGAAGTAAAAACCGGACAACTTTTCATGAAAAGTATTCCAGTTAACCAATTAAGACTTAGGAAATGACATGTATATTCAGAAGTTGAAGTGACATGAAAGGAGGTACTGAATTGCAGAGAGATTATAGAGGTCGAATCCATTCCAACTTTTATTTTCAAAGAGTTTGACTAAAACAGGTCTCGTATAAAGAGTAAGGTCATTCCATAAGCCCAATGTGCGCTGTAATAATAACATTAAACATGCACACAGTGCCATTCACTTTATAATCCATTTTAGGTTCACAGTAGGGATAGCTACCCAACGGCTTTCACATCCTCATAGAACCCAACCCCAAAAGAGAAGGAGAGAAATTTTTCCTCCAACCATTTCCAACAACCTTCTCTCATAATTCATTGGCGTGAATCAGTTACACCTCCATCCCTGAGCCAATAACTGGAATCAGAGGATTGTCCTGTACTTTAGGAGAAAGCTTTGAATCAGTTTTTTTGTGTTGGAAAGAATGAGACTGTATCAATGTGCTTGGAACAATGATTCTCAGCCAGGGGTAATTTTATCCTACAGTATACATTAGCCAATGACTAGACAACTGTATGTTCATCACACCTGAAAGGCTATTGCTGTCATAACATCAGTGGAGTCTAGAGATACTGGTAAAAACATCCTACAATACACAGGTCAGCCTTCAGTGACAGAATTTCTGGACTCAATAATTCTGACTCAGAGATCACTTCCTGTAAACAACCAATCCCCAAGAAATTTGTCAAAAATAATCAGTGGCAATTGTTTAGCATCATAGACAGCTATGTGAGCGTAGCAAAGAAAAAACTGACCAAGTATCCTAAAAAGAACATTTGGCCAAGAAGCTACCCGTAGGGTCTGTGTTAGTCTGTTCAGATTGATGTAATAAATGCTATAGATTTAGTGGGTTAAACAACAAAATTTATTTTCTCGCAGTTCTGGAGGCTAGAATGGTCTAGCATATTCAGATTTGGGTGGACGCAGCCTTACAAGCTTGCAAATAGCAATTATCTCATTATGTGCTCATATGATTCACATACACAGAGAAAGAAGAGCAAGCATGATGGTGACTCTTATTATTAGGCCATTAATCCCATTATGAAGGCTCCCTTCACATGACTTCATCTGTCCTTGTGGAAGACTGAAGCCTAATTGGCCTCCTCGGTTAGCACTAAGAAGAAAGACAACATGCAACTGTGCTTCACACTGCAGGGAAAGGGGAAAAGGAAAAAACCCTGAGATCCTGTTGTTTACCCAGGCGAGTACCATGGAGGGTGGGAGACAGATGAACCCGGTGTCACTCTCATTGCTGGTACCTGTGTCTGAGTGAATAAAGCCAGTCACTTGTTGCTCTATGTCAAAGAGAGATAAGAGCCCCCAGCCCTCCGTATTTTGACCTGATTCTGTGTCTCTGTACTTTTCATCCTTGTCATTCCTTGGTTGGGTTTGAGCTAGTAGTCTGCTTCCTGCATTCCCTTAATTGCCTCCCTGAGGCTCCATTCCCAAATACTACCACAGTGCGGTTCAGAGGAACAATATATGAGTTGTAGGGGCAAATAAATATTCATTCCATAGCATTCTATCCCTAACACCCCAAAATTCATGTTTTTCTCACATGCAAAGTTATTCATTCCTGAAGAGTCCGCTTGATTTCCTAGTTGTTATTAATCTAGGCTCTGAGGGAGCAGGAAATGAAGGCAAATGCAGTTTTCAACTGCTCACACACAAATTAAAGGCATGCACCCATGTGCAGCCACCCAGAGCTTTTCAGGAAAAACTGCAATAGTTGTTGGTTCAATGTATTAAAGGAAATGCCTGTCGAATCATTAGCTGACTATTAAGCATCCAGTCATTGTACAGGAAAAACCATAGCATTGTTTATAGCAAAGTCACAAAACCAACAAAGGGCAACAATAACAAGAAACAAGAATAACTACAAACTGTGAGGAGGGAAAATCTGATTTCCAGAGTTGTCCCACCATTCTATGTAAAACACTCCAGTTTTAACAAGAATATGGTACTTGCAAAGAAAGATAAAAATATGGCCCTCAAATAATGTGATAGCGGTTAGTAGAAAGTGTCTCCAAGACAGTCACATACTAGACGTCCTAGTCAAAGATTTCAAACCACAATGTTTAGAGAACAAAAGGGTACCATGAAAAAAGATCTAAAAGAAAACAGAGAAATATATAATATCAATAAAATATATGAATAAATAATATCAATTAATAGATATATTTTAAAAGCAAAATTTCAGACTCATAAATTTCAATAACTGCAACAAAAACTTTACTAGGAGAGATTAACAATAGACTTCGCTGAGTAGAATAAACAATCAGTGAACTTAAAGGTAGGTCAGTTGACCTTAGCTTGTCTGAGGAAGAGAAAGAGAAAATAATGAAGACAAATGAACAAAGCCTCCAAGGTCTCCATGACACCTCCATCCACATAATGAGTGCAGAAGGAGAGATGAAGGAAAATGTGCAGAAAGAATAAAGAAATGATCACCTCAGACTCAATTTTAAAAACATTATACATCTAAGGAGCTCAAAGTACGTATGTAAAATAAACTAAAAAGAGACACACCTACACACATCATGATCAGATGATTATCAAAAGTCAGAGAGAAAATCCTGAAGGCAACAATAGAGATGTGATTCATCACATGCAGGGCATCCTACATAAAAATGAGGGCTTGAATCTCATCAGAAGCCACAGTGTCCAGAAGGCAGTAGGATGGCAGCCTCCAAGTACTGAAAAAAAATTCGTATCAATCAAGAATTCTGTTGTTAGCCAAACTAGTCTTCAAAAATGAAGGACAAATTAAGACAGTACCAGATAAGCAAATTGAGAGAATTTGTCACCACATTCTTCACCCATAAGAAATACTAAATGAAATCCCTTAGGCTTAGATTAAAAAAATCAGAAAATAGAATCCACAGGAGAAAATGTTAAAAGCACCAATATAAGTAACAATACTAATAATATGAAAGACACTAAGGTACTTCTGGTTTGTAGCACGTTTCATCTACTTATTTAAAAGATGAATCTGTAAATCAACAACGACAAAGCTGTAATGACTGGCATATATAAATATTTATACTTACTATGTATAAAATAGAAATAAGGGAGAAGTAGTGGAGCTATGCAGCAGCAGTTTTGTATGCTGTAGACATTAAGTTGGTATGGATCCAACTTAGATTTTAAAGATAATATAATAATTATAATCCTCAGAACAGCCATTAAGAAAGTAACCTTACAATATAATAAAGGAATAAAAGAATTGAAATGATTGGCTAGAAATGTTTACTTAGCACAAAAATATTTCATAAGAGAATAGAAAAACAAAAATAAAACGATGCTGGTGGAAAATAGCAGATATAAATCAATAATCTATTAAATGTAAATAGAACACTTCTATCAGAATTTATATGTTGGCAGAATGAACAAAAAACAATTCAATTCATTTTTGTCTACAATAGACATATTTTATATTCAAGTCACATATAGGTTGAAAATGAAAGAATGGCGAACTGTAACAAAAACAGAAGTAGGTTGTTATATTAATTTTTTAAAATACAGCCTTTAGGACAAAAACCACCACTAGACATAAAACAAAATGTTTCAGGTATATGTTAAAGGTAAAAGTGTCAATTCATCAAGAAAAAAATATCAATTACAGACCTTTATATAGACAACAGAGCTTCAAAACATATGAGCAAAGACAGACAATATTAAAAAGAGAGACAATTGGACAATAATAGTGAGAGAATTTCAATAATGGCTGAACAACTTGGCAAAAGAACAATGAGGAAACAAAATACTTGAATAATACTATAAAATAACTGGTCCTCCTAAAAAGTTCAGAATGCAAAATCTTCTCAAGTGCATATAGAGTATTTTCCAGTCTCAACCATATATTCGGGCAGAGCCATAAAACAACTCTCAGATAGGGGTGTTCAACTCACAGAACATTCTGGAAAGGGTTGGCATTATGTGAAGTATGTTCTATAACCACAATGAAATCAAGTTATAAAATAATAACAGAAGGAATTTGGAAAACTTACAAGTATGGAGAAATTAAAAATACAGTCTTAAATAACCAGTGGATTAAAGATAAAATTACAAGGAAAATAAGTAATAATTTAGATGATTAAATAAGAAAACAAAACAGAGCAGTACACATGGAATATAACTGTTTACACTGAAATCTATATCTTTAATTTCTTTTATTTATATCTTTTATATCTTTTTATTTTATTTATATCTTTTATTTCCTACAGCAAAGAGAAAGAAGATCTCAGACCAGTAACCTAAGTTTGTTCCTAGAGAAACTAGAAAAAGAAGAGAAAATTAAACCCATACCAAGTAAAAAGAATAATCAGGCTTGAAATAAATAAAATAAATTAGACAAAATAGAAAACTCAACAAACCCCAAGGTTAGTTCTTTGATGAACCAGTAGAACATGGAAAAAATGAGAGAAGACTCAAATTGTTAAAATAATTCATTTAAAAGGGGGTATAATTAAGGACTGCATAGAAATAAAAAGGATTATATTTGAACGCTGTGAGCAATTATGGAAACATTATCTAGCCTAGATGTAATGTCAAACCCAAGAAAAACTCAAACTACTGAAATTGACCCAAGAGGAAACAGAAAACCTGAATACAGCTATAAATAAGGAGATTGGCTTAGGAATCAAAAAGACTTCCTTCAAATAATCCCAGGCATAAATGCCTTTCCTGCTGAATTCCATATGTTTAAAAAAGATTTAACACAATACTTCACAAATACCTGCCCCCCCAAAAAAAGAATAAACGAGACAATTTCCTGAATCACTATATGAAGCTAGTGCCATTCTTGTTTCCCAAATAAAGACTACACAACACATACACACATACACACACACACACACACACACACATGCATACATCACCTAAATAATTTTATAGAAATGTGTGTATCCTTAACATAATATTAGCAAATTGAGTCCAGTAACATATGGTAAGGACTACTGTACATCACAAAAAAAGTGGAATTTATCTCAGGAATACAAAGTTAGCTCAACATATAAAAATAAACAATATAATATACCATATTCATAGAATAAAGGACACACTCAATAGACACAGAAGAACATTTGGCAAAAAACCTAACATCCTTTAACGATAAAAACATTAAACAAAATAGGAATAGAAAGGTCATGCCCAATCTGATAAAGAGCATCTATTAAAAACATTTTTCAGGTAACAGTCTCAGTGAGGAAAGACTGAAATCTTCCCTCCACCTAAGATAAGGATACCCACCCTCCACACTCCCATTCAGCACTGTCCTAAAAGTCCTAGCCAATGTAATTAGACAAGAAAGCATAAACAAATAAAGGGCATCTAGATTGGAAGTAAAGAAGCAAAACTATTACTATATACTGATTACATGACCTTGTAGACAGAAAATCAAAAGGAAGCTACTAAAAATCTATTAAATCTAATATATTCAGTAAGCTTACAAAATGTATATTTAAAATTCATTGTATTTCTATGCAAAGCAATGAACACTTCAAAATTGAAATTTAAGAAAAAGAGTCTCAAAATAGCATCATAAAGAATAAAATACTTATGAACATGGTTAACAAAAGTATAAAACTTCAACACTAAAACTTACTAAATACCATTTAAGAAATTTTAAAAGATTTAAATAAAAGGAAGAATATTTTACTTCCAAGAATAAGATGACTTACTAGTGTTAAGATGGCAGTATTCCCCAATCTGATCTACAGATTCAACAAAGTGAGCTCAACATATAAAAATAAACAATTCATAGAATAAAGATATATATAGATTCATAGAATAAAGGACAAAAGCACATTATACACTAAATAGACACAGAGAAATCCACTTGTTTTCTTGCATAAATTGACACACTGATCCTAAAATTCATATCAAAGTACAAGGGACCCAAAATAGTGTTGGAGATGCTCATCTTTCCTAAAATTTACTAAACTTTACTAGATTCCAAAATTTACTAAAAAGTAAATTTTAGTGTTGGAAAATTCATCTTTCCTAAAATTTACTAGATTCCAAAATCTACTAAAAGCTGAAGAAAACATGATAGGGTGGTACTGGCTTAAGTATAGATATACAAATCAACAGGATAGAATTGAGAGTCCAGAAATAAACATTGACATTTACAGTTAGCTGATTTTCAAGAACAGGTACTAAGATAACTCAGTGAAGAGGAATAGTCCCCACAACATGGGAACATGGTCTTTTGATAACTGCATATCCATGTGCAAAATAATGCAGTTGAACCCTTAACTCACATCATAACAAAAATTAACTCCAGTGCATGAAAAAACTAAATATAAGAGCTAAAACTATAAAACCCTTAAAAGAAATCATAGGAGTAATTCTTCATGGGCTTGAATTAGCTATGGTTTCTTAGAAATCGCACCAAAGTACTGTCAACAAAAGAAAAATATTGGTACAGTGAATTTCATTAGAAGTAAAATTTTAAACTTTACTTTCATCATGAAAGTAAAATGCCACCTCTCCAACAGAATTGAAGAAGATATCTGCAAAAATATGTATGCGATGGTCTTATAGCAAGAATATAAAGAACTTTCACAATCACAGCAATAAAAAGACAAACACACCAAGTAAAAATGGGCAAAGAATTTAAATAGATATTTCTCAAAAAAAAAGTTGTAAAAATAATAAATAAGCACAGAAGAAAGATACTCAGCATTACTAAGTATCAGGAAACACAGACCAAAACCACATTAAGATACCACTCTCTACTCCTAGGACAGCTATAATGGAAACACAGATGATACAGCTGTTCAGATATGGAGAAGTAGGAATCCTTATATCCTACTTGTGGGAATATAAAATGGGTAGCCAATTTGGATGACAACTCCTTAAATCTATAACATAGAATTACCATATGACTCAACATTTCCACTCCTAGGTTTATAACCAAATAACTAAAAACATATGCCCCCAGAAAAACTTGTATACAAACTACATGGCAATATTATTCATAACAGCCAAAACATGGAGAAGAAGCAAAATACGTGTCATTGATGAATAGCTAAACAAAATATAGTATATAGTACAATGAAACACTAAAAGGAAATACATGCTAAAACATGGATGATCCTTGAAAGTATGATGTCAAGTAAAAAATCAGACACAAAAGGCCACATCTTGTATGATTCCATTTATATAAAATGTACACTGTCGCCAACACAGACAGAAAGCAGACTCATGGCTGGAAGGTACTCAGAAAAGTGTAGAATAAAGATCAAATGCTTATGAGGAAACAGTTTCTTTTTCGGGTGATAAAAAAATATTTTGGAATTACTCATGATGTTTACACAACTTTATGAATATAATAAATGTCACCAAATTGTACACTTTGAAAGGGCAAATTCTGTGTTATAGAAATTGTAGTTCAGTGTTAAAAAAACACTGGGAAGAATTGAAAACTTGGTTATGAAGAGAAAAGATTAATTTTTGTTGAAAAAATAGTGTTTCATAATGACAATAAGAGCATAACTATGAATATGATGGTGATGAAGGCTAAGATCATGTAACTTTTACAATAACATGGTACTGTTACTAACCCTGATTTTCAGATGATGATAATCAAGTTGTGGAAGGCAAAAAAGATCTGCTAAAATTTACCCAGTGAGAGGAAAAACTCAGCAAAAGTAAAATCAACCTCTGGCCTCTTGATTCCTTAGCCACTACTAATCATCTGTCCCTACTACTGAGATCACATTTTGCTGGTAGAAACAAACCGTAGACAAATACAAAGTGTGATAAAAAATACAGTGTGATCCTTATTTACACTTTCAGTTTCTCACACCAGAGAAGCTATGTAGTATTTACACATGTGAGTCCTATTTATTTCACTTGAGAGTATGGCCTCAATGCGAAATAGGAAGAAAAGGTTTAAAGGGGAAAGGGAAGTGGGAGGTGTAGGAGAAAGGAAAAAAGGGAAAGGAATGAAAACAAAGTCTTTGTAAATAGGGATGGATAGAGGGGTTGAAGGGAGGCAGGGGAATGGGGAAAAAAATAAGAACCAAGATATATCATGTAAAGGTACAAATTCCCAATGATGAATGTCATCATATTGTATACCTAAAATGTACCAATAAACTTAATGAATAAAAAAATACAGTGCATTTAATTTTTTTAAAACTAGTAAAAGACATATTGCCCATTGCCATCAATTCCTCTCAAAATCCTCCCCCTTGCTTTGAACACACTTATCCCATTGTTCTTGCCACTTTCTGGAGCATTTCTGGAAGTCCTCTTTTGTGATGTCTTTAGTTGAATTGTCACGATTGCTTTGATGTCCTTAATCAGTTCAAAACATTTACCTTTCATGGTCATTTTGACTTTCCAGAGGATCCACACATAGGGCACCATGTACAGTAAATAACGTAGGTGAGGACACACAGTAATGTTTTTCCAAGCCTACTTTTCCATTGAGTTGCCCTCAGCAGCTACATTCACTCTGTCCTTTATCACTGCTTCAAAAAGTGGCAAGAACAATGAGATAATTGTGCTTAAAGTGTATGGGGGGGCATTTTGAAGAGGATTAATGGGAGTGTATCTTGTACTGTAATAGTTTTTTTATTTCAGCATTCATCATATTTTTCAATCACCCTCTCTACTGCCATTCAGTAAAAGAGCTAGTAATGGAGAATAAAGTGTGCAAGGAGCTTTGGGAAGAAAGGAACATGTGACACAAAGGTTGATTATGCGCTGCCCCGAGGAAAAGGACTAGAACATGCATTGCAGGTAGCCAGAGAGACTGAAGTCCTGCAACCAGGATTTTAGACATTTTACTAACTCCTCTTGGCTGCTTTCTTTCTCCCTAACATCTCAGCCTATTGTGCCTAGCACCATCACTTGGGAACTTGGGACAGGAAGTTTAGATATTAGCTGAGCCTACAAGTACATATTAGCTGTCCGCATGTTCTAAGGTGAATTGGGGAATTGGTTTCCTGCTCAGAGTAGTTTAAAGGCTGTGCTTATAAACATATGCATTCTGGGGATAAGCATTTTCTGAATATTTTGAGATCTTCACATTCTTGGTTGAAAGAGTTCACTTATATTCCTCGCTACACACAATCAGTATCCCATGTGCTGTCCCACCATCCAGATCCTTCCTGAACAAAATCTATGTAAACAGTTATCACTTAAGATCAATAACAAGTCTATAAGGCCCTGGTCACTGTCTCGAACACACACAAAGAACATCGGATTTGGCTAGTGATTTTTCTGATCTAATTTGTTGTAGACAGACAGAAGACAGAATTAGATTAGTAGTGAGATTACATATGACATTAGCAATGAGCAAGGAATTAAATCTACAAATGTCACTTCGGAGAGAGGAAACAGGATATATATGTCGTCAGTTAATAGATTAATTAAAATAAACTAGACAGCCTGTTCAAAAAGTTGGTAGGATTGACAAATAGTGTTTGCATAAGGTCATTAGAAACCATTTGATGGCTATTAGAATGGAAATTTATAGCCGTGACAATTGTCTAGACAAGAGGATTAAGGCAGTACAGTTTCCAGGGATCTTAATTTGAAACAAAGCAAGCCGTATCAGATTAAGTTAAGCGCCCTGTTCTTGTGGCCTCCAGCCACAGGCTCCAAATGTTAAACTCATTTGCTGCTCTCCCTCCTCCAACAGCTAACAGAAGTGGGCAGGGGACAGAGAAAGGCATGGGTCAATCGTAAAGAACACTGGATTTGAGCATAAAGACTCAAGGCAGGAGAATCTGAGAATCATCCTTGCTGGAGGTTCTCAGTGTGCCTGGCCGTGGAGCACAGCAGACAAGTAGCCTTAGGCTGCTTGGGGAAGGTCAGTGGGTAACTTTCGCCCCCAGGGGCTGCACTAAGCATGGGGCTGCCGCAGAGGGTGTGGCAGTGTGGGCTGAGTGCATAAGTTCTAGGTATGACACTGCCTTCTCCTGCCTTCTCTCTTCTTCTCTCGTTGGGCTCTTTTGCACCTTTAAATTTTTGCCTATCCTATATGAAATATAATTCCTCAATTCTTTAAAATAAATAATGTGCTTATACATAAACATATGTTTGTGTGTAAAAATAATATATATTTATGCATAAATAAGCCTTCGCTCATTCACTAGCCACAGTCCTCTCCTTACTGAGCTTCAACTCCTTCCCCTCTCTCAACTTTCTCCTCCACCTCCTCTCCCTGGCTCAGAACTGTCAGCTTCTGATCCTCAATCAAACCCTCTTCCAATGAGGTTTCCCTGACCATCCACCCCGCTGGGAGGCCTACTGTGGCAGCAGCAGCAGCAGCAGTGTTAAAACAGCAATGATTTGCTCAGCGTGAACAGGAGCCAAGATGCATGGCTAGGTAAGGATCCAAATAATGAGACACAGTCTTCTAAGGCCAAGGATCTCCTGTCCCAGCTGGAAGAGGAAGCTGGACTGCAGAGATATGTAAGGTGACTTCCAGTCTTCCAACACCAGGCCAGCACAGTGCACACAATGCAAAAGTCATACCGTCCACATTTTGATTGAGCTCACTAAAGAGGATGACGAATCACTGTGAAGGATTCAAAGACTGGAGATTTCCAGCATGCAGGCCTTTCTGCTTCCACCCAAATTATATTCTACTGGCAGCTGTCTATTCCTAAAATTGCCTTTAGGGAATCCTCGGAGACCCAACTGCAAACTGGCGCCAAGAGATTCATGTCGAAAATGAAAGGGGCAGACTTCCAGAAGAGGACGCCACAGTTTCCACCCCTCCTTCTGAAGACCAGAGATTTCTGCTCCACCTGGTAAATTCTATTTCTTTTTGGATTTTTCAAATATTGCTCTTGGAACTGACTGTCATTTAAATATTGAGAGGAAAATCTGCCAGAGTGATTTGATTATTCAAATGCTTTAACGAATCATTGAAATCCCAGCCCTGTGGGATGAGTGGAGCCTCCCCACCCTTATTCAGTGCCTTCCTGGTGCGAATATGATACAACTAGAAGACACCCTCAGCCTCGAAATAGGGCTTAAATGCTAAGCTCACTGAATGCATGGAAAGTGGCTTATTCCTTACTCTGCCCAGCTGTAAAACTGAGACCCCAGTGAAGTCTCACGTTACCCTCCATGCCTCAACATCCTGGTGCTGAAGAAAGTCCTGAAATACACAAAGAACTGGCTCAAGCTGAGATAAGTCAGAATGTGAAACATTATTACCCCACTACATATTCTGTAAGGTTTGTAAAGATGTGTAAGTGGTTCTCAGTCTTATTTTCTGTCATGAGTCACTAATTCTGCATCACAGCAGAAACTGTCCATCTAAACTAAACTAAATCTTGTCCATAGAGAAGGCAGGTTTTGGATGCTTTTTAATTGAAACAGTCTAGTACTTTGGTTTAACAGAACATTTTTCCTTCGAAGAATTCAAACACTTTTATACAAGATACTTTCTTTTAAAATCTCTCCTTCTGCCACTTTACCTTTAACAATATTTAAGATAAAACACTAATAGTTAGTGAATGTTTTCTAAATGATTAGCTTTTCATAGATTATTTCATTTATCTTCAGTACAACAAAATGAATCGGGGACTATTAGGACTCGGTGAGCATAACAAGTCATCAGGTGATGAAGTTAGGCAGTGGTGGAATCAGAATCCCAACCCTTAACGCAGACTTGATGAATCCATTACCAAGTCCTGCAGAAGGATTCTTCTATCCAGCTTCCTATGCTCCTGTTTTCCCATCCGCATTTCATGTCTACAGGGTACAGAAGTCCTATAGCTCAACGCTCTGATTCCAGGTGGTAACCCTTTCCACAGTCTCCACCTTGGTCTTCCTAACCATTGACTTTATCATAGAGTAGGCTATAGTCATGCTTGTCCTCCAACCCTCCAGAAAAAATACAAATTCCTCCACATTCACATGCTCTCTGTATTCACCCTCCATGTAATCAAAACAGTACATGTGTTTCCACAAGGAAAACTTCAATGAAGTGTTCTCTTCCTCCTCCTCCATGTGCATGCTCTCTGCCCATCCCCAATGTCCTGCCAAACTTCTCCTCCACCCCCACCTCCTCCCAGTAACCCTCGCACAGCACTTACCAGTTGTATTACACTTCGGGGACCCATCCTTACTCTGGTTCAGGAAAGAGTTTATGCTCTCAAACAAACACTATGGGCTTAGAATCCTGAGGCCTGTGCTGAAATCTGAGTGCCACTTCAAATTTTCTTTAGTGCCCCATAGCCTCAGTGTGGAATTGTTGCCATCTGCCTTATAGAATTACCACAAGGATTAAATAAATTTATGAATGCACACATATACATACACGTGTGTTCATACACAAAATTTTATAGTGCATGTATATTTCATTTAATTCTATATAGTATTTACACATGAAAATATTTATGTAAATATATATAATGTTGTGCACACAAATATTGTCTTTGAAACCATAAAATGAGTTTAAAGAGTAAAGAATCATTCCTATCACTTAACTAGTTTATACATGTATAACTTGCTTCTTCTACTAGATCCTGGGTTCTTAGACAGTAGCAGCCATTGATACCCTTCTACTTAGGTTCTAGCACAATACCACACACAATAAAGAACAGCCAACAAACACCTGGCTGACGTGATTCCAAGACCCCTAGTGAAACATCAGTATTCCATAGTATAAGTGAGGAAATAGCAAGGGCTAGGGGAACATCAGTGAGTGCCCGGCAATGAGTCACTGGCCAATTCAGATCTATTACTTCTGGTTTGACTTTTTTTTTCTCAACGAGGCCATTCTTTCAGCTTTTTCCTTGTTGAATTGGGCTTCATTTTTCCTAATGACATTTAGAAAAAACATACTCACCAAGTGAGTGAGTGTCAACTATATTTGTAGAATGGCACTGTAATTCAAAGCAGCCCTGACAACTTGAAGAAGTGGGAAGATATAAACAACAGTAGTGAGAAGACCACACATTAAAATTTTTAAATAGTCTAATGTATTCTTTATCAAAAGTCTATTCCAAAAAGATTAAACTAAGAATGTTGATATTTCAGATGTGGTGAACAATGTCTCTATCCTACTAAGTATTACTTGGGTGCCTTTGACTCCATCTCTAAGATCTCCCCAACTTGGCAAGTGCAGAGCACATAGCAAGAGTTAGAAAACAGTATTATAGGTTCCGGAAGGATTAGTCAGTTGTATCTGTGAACAATTCATAGGAAAAGAGGAGACAATAGCATACGTATATGAAAGACAGAAGCTACCATTTTTATATCCTTGCAAAAACTTACAAATCCTTGAAGACTAGTGATTGGCTGAAAAAATTCTCTGAGGTAGAATACCACAAGCTTAATTCATCTATGGCTTCACTAAAAATCCTTTCTGGAGCAGGTGATGACATCCCTTTGGGACATATGCACCTGATTCTTTAGCAAGAGTTTACAAGGTGCTAAATCTTGGATGTCCAGAGCTGAATGAAGAGCCACTGCTCATGGTTCAAGACAAAATAGAGAGGATGGTGGTGGGGGCAGGGGTTGAAAAATATTAAGATGGCATGGTTGGAACTCTAAGTGAATGTGTCCTGAAGGACACACTTCCAGAGAGACACAAGAATTAAAGACTAAAGGTTATCGCATTCTTGTTTCTGTTATTGGTGAAGGAAAATATGAACAGCTGGGCTTTACATATAAGCCAGTGCCCTGGGAAAATGTATCATGGTCCCTGAATAGTCACTTGGTCCAAAGAGCCTGTCAGGATGCAGACGCTGATTAGCAGGAGTAATGCAGAAGTTGGTAACACTTGTTCTCATTCTCCCAGGAAAGAGGCCTATGAGCACTCAGGAAGGTTATGATGTCACGCATAGGAAGTATGATGAACTGTAGCAATGGCCAGAGGGCCCAACAAAGAATTACAGATCATCTGAGCCATCACTGGGATGTTGGCGATATCACAGGGGAAACACTGTTGATGCCAGATCATATGCTGGGAGGAGGGGCATTTTTAGCTCTTCCATGTAATGAAACTATTTCATCCTAGCCATATAGTTGTGGCTGACTGTATAAGCTTCGTGTTGGGGGGTTCCTTGTCTCAGAAAAGGTCTAACCTGCTGTGTTTAGAGTGACTATTTTTCTTTCACTCCAGCCCTTCAGAAGCTTTTTCTGAGGGTTTTTTCTAGTACTGGGAGTTGAGCCTTGGGCTTTCACATGGAGCTACATCCTCAGACCCCGTTCCCTTTCAAAATTTTGAGACAGGGTCTCGCTAAGTCACTTGTATAAACCTTCCAGAGCTATTCTTAAGTAATAGATGAGTGGACAAGATGTCAGTTTCTAAACTCCATGGTGTGATTCTGATTACCACTGAAAAACAAATCAGACCCAGAATACTGCAGTGGTCTGTATTTATGCCTTATCTAAATTACCTAAGAGGCAGAGATAGAGAAATCAACAAATTTCTTGGAGGCAGTGCTGACCCAAACAGTATCACCCGGCTCCCTGGAATTCCTTCAGCCTCAGCAGAGGTAACGAATCATCAGCCAAGGATGTCCCATGTCTGTCCAGGACAGCAACAGAGTGCATGTAACACAGCAGACCCGTGTAGCGTGGCAGTGAAGAGTTGGGAAGCACAGGGCAAAGTCTGCGTTAGTGTGACATTTTCATGCAGCCTGTGTTTTCCTTTGTTTTGATAGCAGTATATTTGCCTTCTGGATTATGTGTTCCTTATGCAAGTAGTGCAATAAAATAGTTTACATCTCTCAAGTGCTATCAACAGCTAATGAAGGAAGGCAGCCCCAGAAGGCTGGGTGGAGGGTAATGAGAATGTGCTTTAGAAACATATGTGTTTACAAACCTTGGATTGGTGGAAACTAAATCCTGTATAGCTCTGGGATGACACTGAAACAACACTGAGTCACTGTCTCTCCAGAGGGACACCAGGTGGCCCCGGACTGGGTCTGTACGGAAGATTCCTCCTCATGTAATGTAGTCACAGTTTAATGAGATTTACCTGGTACTTCTTTGAAAGTAAATTACATAGTTTATTGACTTTAGCATTAAATGAGACTGGTGGGAGGACATTACTGGAATTAAATTCTGTTTATTATATTTAAATTCTAGAATTCTCTAATCTGGGATACTTACATTAAGAAATAATAAAATTCTACTGGGTCAATTAATGTGAAACATTTTTCCACTTTGCTTCTAAGTTTACTTCCTAGAGTCTATAATTTTTTGTTTGGAAACGAGTTCACAATTCTGTTTTTTGCTTTCTCCCCATTAGGACAAGTTTTGGCACCAATTTGCGTTAGAGCAAATATAATTTAATTCAAGGAGACCACTTACCCCTCCTCCTATTAAAATTCAAGTGCACAATGAGAAACAACTGCTAATTAAAGCTTAATTGATACCTACTGTGGACATTTTACTTAATTAGTTAAGTGGTTTCTAGCAGAACAGCTCGCTTAACTATCCACAGTAGAAGAGACCACAAGGTGTGGCACTAGCCCGTGTATGGGTGAGGTCTGCAGTCTTGCAAAACAACAAAGAATCCAATTCTGGTTGCCAATAAAAATTTTAATTAGGACACTGAAAATTGAACTAATGGCAACTATATCAAAACTGTGATATCAAATTCAGTCAATTTGATAGGACCCAAGTCCAATTAGGAGGTAGGTAGCTCCTGGGTTTAGCACTCTGACCCCTGATCTGCTCAACCCAGCTTGTTAGGGACTTCACGATAGCTTACGGTTGTCCAAACTCATCTTCTTTGTGGCCTGCTCAATTCAATTTTCCCAGGAGGGACTACACACACACATGCATGCACATGCCCCATGCTCCTCTTGTCCCATCTCAGATGTCTCAGGTAAGGTTCAGCCTGGACGAACTGATCAACCTCCCGCCTGCTCTCCACAGATGCAGAGCTCGGTCAAGCACAGGAGTGGACATGGACGGAATCAGTGAGGAAATGTGTACTGATCTCTGCACATTCTCCTTCAGCACATCCTCCTTCAGCACATCTTTAACACAGCGGAGAACAGCTTTCTTTTCTGCTGCTTACACAGCCAGCAGATAGAGGAGAAGGGCTTTGGCATATGCTGTTAGTGTGTGTGTGTGTGTGTGTGTGTGTGTGTGTTGTGTAAGGACAAAATGAGATGATTCATACAAAATGCTTGACACAAAACAAGGCATACACTCTGATATACAACCCTCTCAAAAGTGACCCTTACTATTATCATAGTCAATGAAAGCAGCTGAAGGTGACATTGGACATCATATATGGAATATATATTGTGCTATGAGAGATAAAGTATAATATAGGGTTTCTGATCTCAATTGAACTTCAAAGGTCAGAGGGGAAGGAGTTCATAACTCACAGGAAGAAATTTATAACCTTGAACTTACAATTTATTCCCCAAAGCTAAATAGTCCCACAAAATAGACAACACTAGACTGGAAAGGGTATAAACTATCTTCCAAAAAGGAGCTAAACATGAAAGCATCTTGCCATCTCTCCCCTATGAAACAATAAAGAGACATAAAGACAACTCCACAAATAGGTTGGTTAAGTTTTCCTCCTGATCCTCATAGTCTACTTAAAAGCCTGAAGAGCCATATTCAAAATGGGAAGTTGGAAGTGGGAAGTAGGTGGCTGATGAGCTGTGACCAGCGCATTCACACAGCAGACTGCCTCGTGGGGTGGACACAGACCAGTTTCCCGGGACTTTGCTTCCTTCAGAAAGTAGCTAGAGAGCCTCCCTGTGGTGAAGAAATCCCCAGATTAGTGCTGTAAGGTTCCTGTGACAAACTCATTCAGTTGGTAGAATGAGAACAAAGGATTTAACCAATGTGAGCACCCCCCCACACACATACACACAACTACATAAATGGTGTGCTTTGTCAAAGAGGATGGTGCCAGACCTAATGTATTAGTATTTGCTGCAATTCTGGGCACTGTGGAAGAAATATCTGGGGACTTACCTCATCTGTGATCATGTTGCTGAATACACAAATGTCAATAATTCATAACAATCTGTATTTGATAACATGGTCAGGTCAGAAACGAATCTTTACCTGGATTTAACTTTTTCTCAATTCAGTTAATGTGATGACCCTTGAGAAAGCATTTTACAAATGTAAATGTCTAAACTCAAGAAAATTGTCAGAAGATGATTATCAAAGAATATCAGACCAGAAAATAGGTGAATTAAACCACTTTCCTGACTTACCTAAAACTGGAGGAGAGGCACGTTCTAAATTACTTTAGAAATTTTTTCCAAAAAATATGACTCAAAGTATCTGAAGACTATTTGAAAAGTATTGGTCTGGGGGTGCCGGGGATTTAGCTCAGTGGTTTCGCTGCCTGCTGCGCAAGTACAAGGACCCGAGTTCGATCCCCAGTACCAAAAAAAAAAGTATTGGTCTGGGAAAAATAACAAGAATTTTACCAATTTTTGCAACATTTTCTCCAAGAAAGAAAGGAGAAATAATTTTTTTCTAAAACTCAGATAGTGTACATAGAGCTGGAAAGTCTCTCAAATATAATAACCCATAATGAATGTTTGAAAGGTAAAAACTACATATATAAACAATTCCCAAAGATGTCTTTGCTGAAATAATGTTTGGAATCCCCCAGCCCAAACCTTGTGTTTTTCCTATTATAAGAGTGAAATTCAAAGCGGTTAAATGACATACTCTGAGCCACATAGACTGGTGACTTTTTTTACCCAGTGACAGAAGAAGCCAGTTCCTCTGTCAACGCTACTTTCTGCTAAACCACATCAACTAAGAGTCTGTAAATTATAAACACATTTTTCACTGGCATTGTGCCTTTAGTTTATGGAGAAGAAAAATGTCTTTCAATGATTTTCCCCTGAGACTCTCATGTCGTTAAAACGTTAATTTCCAAGATAAGTTCCAAAGGTAATATAGCATTTGCAAAATACATGCTCCTCATCCAGTGGAGTCCACACAAAGCCACTAACAAGCAGAGGTGGTGGAAGGCCTGGAGCAGATTGCATCACAGGTTCCAATGAGCCTCTTTCATCAGCTATCAGGCGATCAGAACCCACACCGGCAGGCACTCTGAGGTCCTGAACTGCAGTAGGACACATGCTAACCCTCACTCACTTAAAAAGGAAAAGTCTGAATGTTCAAGAGGGTTTGTGTTGTTTGTATTGCTATTTTGTTTTCTAATTCTTACATCCCTGGAGTCAGAGTACACGGCATCATTTTTTCCAAAAAAACAGTAATTAAAGCTTTTAAAAATATACGTATTAGCAGATCACACACTCCTATCAGTTTATTTTGTGAATATCATAAATGCCACGCACACAGCAGATGGAAATGGCATAAACAGCAAAATTCTGCATTATTCATGAACTGTAGCTCACTTTTCCCTTGCCTCCTTCCGATTAAGGAATATGTGTGTTTGTGTTTATGCCTCCTATTTCAAACCCCATCTTTAACTGAACATCATTTCTACTGAGGCATTTCAACTCCAAGGACTATTAAATTATTAAAGTTGAATACATTGGACACTTAAGTTTTCCTACCTCTCACACTGTAATGAAGGGTGCATAATCAAAATGGTATTTAGCCATTAGGAGAAATTCAGGAAGAGAATTTATCAAGGGTGGGTCATATTTTCAACAGCTGTCTCCCTGTTCAATATGGGCATTTCAGGCATCACAAAAGAGACACCACAGAAATAACGACAGTGAGTGAAAGAGGCTCGTTGTATCAGGTCTACCCAAAGCAGTGTGAATTTTTCACTCCATTCTGCAGAATCTCACCACTTGCAATTCAGTGAATGGATGTTTATGGTGAGTTTCTTGGGAAAGACTGTGAGATAGAAAGAGCTTGGAAAGTTGCTCCCTAGAACACACACGCAAGACCCAAGCAGTTTGGGCAGAGGGAGGAGCCAGCGAGCAGTCAAACTACAGAAGCCTCAGATCCCTGCTATAGGGAGAACTAGGACTGGGTTCCTCTAGCTTTGTTCCTGTTGAAACCAGGCTTTTGAACCTCTGCATCAGGGGAAGTTGGCCATAGGCCTACAGGCTTAACCTTGAGGCAGGCAGTTCCCTGTGGCTGAGGACAATTCCTAATAAGGGGACAGTTGCAGGCCTTCAGCAGCCCATATCTTAGCTTTACAGCATCCCAGGATGATGCTTCTGATCTGAAGAAGGGGTCTAGGAAGAAGAGAACTGTATCCCCAGAAAGGCAAGTTTTAGTTGTAGCAAGTACTACCAAGTCAAATTTCAAACCATCAAATTCTTGATTCAAATGTTTAAGACCTATTAAACATACCCTTAAAATTAAAGGTAACTTGCTAAAGGAAAGCGAGTACAAACTAAAAGAGAGAAAAAAATTCCTAAAATTGGATATAATAAAGACAGGAAGGACAGACAAATCTTTTATCGACTTATTCATATCAATAAATGTTGGCTGTGCTTAAATCTATAAAAACAAAAATAGCAGTAGTATTGGGCATTTTCCCATTCTAGCAATAAGTAATATTCACCCTAGCTATAGGATTAATTGAGTTTTTAATGGCTAATCCATTTCACCATTAGATTCATTTAAAAACAATTTTAGTTTTTATGTTGATTAATCATCAAAATTTTAAATTATGTTGCTTTGATCAATGATCCTAATGAAAACCCAACTCAAAATAATTTTTAAACTTCTGTATATTTTTTATTATGAAGAGATACAAAAGTATGATCAGTATAAAACTTGGGAATATAAATAAATTACTTTAAATTCTATGAAGGGGTTGAATAAAAATATGAGTTCATAGAGCAAAAGGGAAGATGGAAATTTTCTATATGATAAATGAAAGATTGTCCTGGTATTCACAAAACAGATAGTGGTGATTAACAAATTGTAGTTTCCTGATATGGTCACATACCAAGAGAATATAACACTTTCATTGTAAAATGGAAACACCTTCCTTAAACGTTGTACTTTGGGACAATGTATTTAAACAGAGGATATAAGTTTTAGGCTTAATTTTACAATACACAAGGGGATAGACAGAGTTTTCAAATTTATTTTAGAGGTCAGTAGTGCAAAAGCAAAAAAAAGTTTCAAGAGCACCTATTTTAAAGTCTCTCTTTGTCTGAGCCTCTCAAATGCAAACTCTGTGTTTCCCTCAAGCCTTAAGCTGTTGCTTATGTAGCATCCTAGAACCATCAACAAGTATGTGCTTAATTAAATGTCAAGGAAGCAGTTGAATCCTATTCAGCATAGTCAAGGGAGGAGTCATAGTCATAGTCAACAGATCACCTTAAAATGAAAACTGATCACCTTAAAATGGCCAAGGGAAGAGAGAGAGACCAATGGCCAAATGGGGTTTGGGAATGCAGAGAAAAATCCAACCAGTCAAAGTCAAGAAGGGCAAAATGCTGCGTTATATTGACTAAAAAAATCGAGATCTTTTTAATCACAGTGTGTGCTTAATTCAGTATTTTATTGTAATTTTTTTTTTTTATTTTGGTACCAGGGATCGAACTTGGGACCTAGAGCTTGTGAGGCAGGCACCAGAGCCACTGAGCTAAATCCCCGGCCCTCAGTATTTTATTGTAATCAGCACCTACGCCTTCAGGAGGAGGACAACTGCTGAGACGTTGAGACCTCATTCTTCTTTTTTAAATTAATTTTATTGGTACATTTTAGGCAAACAATATGATGACATTCATCACTGGAAATTTGCACCTTTATATAATCTCTCTTGGTTCTTATTTTTCCCCCTTCCCCTGCCCTCCCTTCAACCCCTCCATCCCTCCCTATTTACAAAGACTTTGTTTCCAGTTTTCCATTTTCTCATATTAATCCCATTCCCTTCTTTCCTTTCCCCTACCCCTCCCACTTCCCCTTCCCCTTTGCCCCTTTTCTTCCTATTTCACATGATCTATTATACCTTTTAGTCCTTATTTACACTTTCAGTTTCTCACACCAGAGAAACTATTCGGTATTTACACACTTTTGTCCTATTTATTTCACTTAAGAGTATCACCTCAATGCGCATCCATTTAGCTATACATGTCTCTAATTTCTCATTTTTTATGGCTGAGTAGTACTCCCTTTTATATAAAAAAAACACATTTTGAGGCCCCATTTTTGATCCATTCCACTACAGCAACCTTTATGTAATTTTCTTATGATCCCTCCTCTTTTTATTAGCATCTCTCTGACTCTTTCTCTGTTTCTTTCTTTCTCCTTATTTTAGCAAAGAAAGAAGAAAAAGAAAAGGAAAAATTTATAGTTATAATGGAAAAATGACCAACATAAATATCCCTCATCATTTTGCCAAGATGAGAAACTGATGACCAACAATTTCACAGGAGAAAAGAGTTGATTAATGATCTCTGAAAGTCTACTCGAATCATCTTCTACTTTTATTCTTCAAATGAAACAAAGGCAAACTCAAGCATGATGTCTCTTTGATTCACTCCCAGCCTTATCTAGGAGAGCATGCTAAAGAATGCCTTCCCTTGCTGGAGACCTACTTATTCCCTTCATGCTGATCAGAATTATGTCCACGCAGCTCCTTTGTTATTACTTTCCAAGATTATTTTTGTACCTGCCATTTTAGTTAGAAGCTAAAAGTCTGATTTTAGGTTCAACTTCTTTCAAAATTTTTGAAGTTAGAATTAGCAAGAAAAGAAAGAACCCAGGCAAGTCGCTCTGCTTAGTCCCGCTCTGCCACTTGCGTGTGATGAACAAGCCATGGGCACCTGTGTGCCAGGCACCTGCCAGACCCAGAGAAAGTGTAAGCTGCATTCAAATCTACTTTCAATTTTAATTGTTTTCAATATTTTGCAATGAAATATGGTTGTTCTTTTAAACTCAATTTCAAAAAGACCTCAAAATCACAAAATTACATAAGACTTTAGTAACATTCCAGAATAATTTTCCCAGCAGAGCTGAGGAGATGGAAGCAAAGTCTCTCAGGTACCACCAGGCTGATTTTCACAAGGAGGATTTCAATCTGGAGACTTACTTGGTTATTAATGTTTCTTGATATGTACATAATTCTGCCTGATCTTTCCCACTTCAACCCTAAATTTGTGTTCTGAGTCAAGGTCTCTGATTTTGCTTAAATACTGCTGCACAGCACTCAGTTACTTTCCGGGGGAGCCCTGCGCCCCCTGTTCAGAAGGCTTCTCACACAAGGAGGCAGTGGTGGATGGGCGTCCTGATGCTAATTCCCTGACATCCCACAGCTCACCTCCCAGACTCTCAGCCTGTGTTACCACCAGCTCTCTTCTCTGCACCCCAGGCTTGCTCCAAAACTTTACGTTTCTTTGTTTAAAGTCATGTTTTTCTTAAAACACTAGTATCAGTCAACCTGTTTCTCACACCATAAGCCAAGGGAGAGAGCATCTTAGCCTGGAGATCACAAATTCATAGAGCACAGTAACATCTCAAATGCAACAGTGATGGAAACTTAGCAGGGGATCTCATAGCAAAGGGATCCCCGAGAACTCTGAGGGCCGTCCGGCTGGAATTGTGGTCATTTCCATATCCACCTGTCCCTATGTCCTCCCTTAAAGTATGGATGTGAGAGGCACATCTTCCTTCTCCTCCTTGTCTTCACTAAGTGAGAGCTGTAAATAACTACTCTGGACCCAGCTTTGAGAACATGAATTGAGTGAAGAAAACAGAGAATTGTGATTCTAACATGAGCATCACATGAACAGGAACTGATTACAAGATTAATGATTCCAGAAGAAAACAACTATGTTTCTCTTCAAAATAAGGTACCCTGATAAATACAGGTATCTCTACACATATCAAGATAGTTACAGCAAGATGGCACACAGTACTGCCAAGGAAGGTTTGCAAAAACCTTCACTCTGGTACGAGTCTTTATTCTAACCAGACTCTATGCTGTGCCTAAATCTAAATAAAGTCTGAAACTCCACTTTCCGCAATAGTGCAAAACACTCTTAGCTTTCGATGAAAGGGACAGAAAGGTAAGCTGAATGCTACCAGCTGTCAGCTTTTTGAACACATTGCTGCAACCGCCACTTTTGAAATTATTCAACACCTTGAAAGAAACAGCGACAAAGATGGAGATTTCTTAGGAAATGGCTCTAAAGCAGCCTGCTATGCAGGCGATTCCTGCTTGCAGTCAGCGTCCCCAGCCTGCTTTGCAATTTAAGGATCACTATACATTCAGTGAAGTGAGCTACCTTGGGAATTCTACCCTTACCTCTTACAAACAGCATAAATATTAACAGTGCTTTGCCTCTCCTCCCTGAAGGCGTACTCTATGTTAATACAGTAACGCACACTGGGAAAAAATATAAATCAATTTAGGATCTTGTACTTAGAAAATAACATCACTCCTCCCAGAATATTCTTTTCACCTGTGATTGTCAAAGCACTCTGCATTTTCCCAGCTGTTTTGATCTGGGAATAGATCAAAAAATCTTACAAAGTGTAGGTGCAAGAAATGTCACAGAGCATCTACATCATGTAATTTTTGAGAACGGGTAATAGATTCATCAAGTGACTGTAAAGTTCAGAATACGTTGGAACATCTGCCAATAATTGAAGACCCAAAGGAGAAAGTTTCTCTGGAAACCCTGCCATATTCTAGTTCTTTAGATAATTATTGTTGCTGTCAACATTAATGAGAAGATCAATAAATCAGGCTAGCACAGATGGGTGAGAAGAGTTAGACAGAACAAGTTAAGTGGAGTCCTCCTGAGTTCTCCTTCCCCGACTGGTCACAAGCAGTCACCAAAGCAACTTGAAGAGTCCTCTGCACACCCCAAGGAGATCTCATTACCAAGGGATTGAAGGCCTCTGTGAGCGGCTAAGACTCTAGATCTCACAAATGAAGAACAGCCTGTAATTCTAGGTGTCATCTTTAGACAGGAGGCTTTTCAGTCTGTGGTGCCAATATGATGTATTGTCCAGAATGTCCCAGGCCCAGAGAGCAAGAAGATGGATGCCATCTTTCACCTGAGAAGGTCTCCAGCAAGAGTCCAGCTCACCAGGCAGGTCATGGGTCCCACAGAGGAGCCCACCTCTCCTTGAGGTGATGGCCAGGCTGGAACCCAGCACTGACTCCAACCATCCACCTCCTCCAAGCTTCCTGTTCACTTCCAGCATCTGAGTCAGTTGCATCCAGCGAGATTAACAGCATCAGTCTGTTCCCATCCTTGGGGGAGATCCTTCTGCTCTCTGGACTTGGTCATTAATTCTTTTTCTTTGGTGTTAATTCCTGACAACCACGTGACATGTTGACATTAGAAAAAGTCCAGTTTAGTTTGAGGCAATGATGGAGTGACTTTATTTTTTCCTTTTATTTTCATTTGAGGATCTGACCCAACATTTAAGATTCAGAAGCTTACCACATAACTAAATTAATACATAAACTAAGTTTTTCTTCCTGGAAATAAATCATTGCGTAGCCCAAAGACAGACCCACAGTCTTCTCTGAAACTATGAGTGACTTGTTTATCACACAGTACCAATATGTAGGACCAAAAAATGTATGAATCTTTATGTCTTGTACTCTGCATAAGTACTGTGAAGATAATGATACACGGTCTAGTAACTGCTATTATTCTCTTATCATTTGATTGTGAACCTTTGTTTTATTTTTTCATAAAATAAAAACTGCCTATTAAGTTCATTAAATGCATTCTTTAGAGTCATGTTCACCAAGATGCCATTTAGTTCCAACCCTCATCATTCTCTACAGAAAAATCATCTGGAATGGTCTCTTCCCACTCAGTTGTTATTAAATTCATTACTTACAGTTTAAATTTCTAGATCAAAGATCTCAACTCGAGAGACTTTACCCGTCTCCCCCAAAGAACATGTGGCTACTGCTGAAGACATTTTTGTTTGTCACAACTTGGATGGTTCTACTGCTATCTGGTTGAGATGCTGCTTAAGAGCTGATAAGACACAGAACAAAGAATCATGCAGTCCCGATGGCAGTGTCAGAGTTGAGAGAGCACACTGTGGATGCGCTTTCTCTCGCCTGAGGTGCTCATACCTGGCATGGAAAGACCATTTTACTCATCAGCCTGAAGCTTTCTCAGAAATCCTGAAAGAACAGCTCACCTGGGAACAAAGCAGTGGGAAACAGATATTCTTTAATCCTTGCAACTGAATGTCACCACCCACTACCTGTGAAGGAGAAGCATAGCACTCTTCACTCTTCTAGGAAAATTAAGTTTAAAATTTCACAATTTACCAATTTTTGGTTCATATGCAAATTACAATGTACTAAAAGTGGGAGACACTGACAGATTAATTGCTCTTACTCCTCTGTCTGGGTGTACAGAACTGTCCCTGAAGGGTCCCAGAGGAAGGACCAGCCTGTCCCCAGCCTCAGCATGCATCAGTCCCCCTGAGCTCTGAGTTAGAGTGACTGATAAGATAACATAAAGTTCACTGATGTGATTTCAACATTTTAAAAAGTTTTTAAGTAGAAGCTGGTGCTGCTTTTTACTTCTTTATTTTTACTCTGTACTTTTTAAAAATATAATACAAATGTGACATATGTTTCAGGGAAATTGGCTCCAAACTCAGAAAAGGTAAAAAGAGCTCTCTTAGACAGCTAGTGCTCCCAAATAAAACTCTAGTCTCCATGCCTATATCAAGCCTTTCCAATTAAGCAACATCTGGCCCTAACATCTGGATTAAAGTAACGTACATTCTTCTCAGCCCTGAGCCCTTTCCCCATGACTGGCAAAGGATTTACCATCTGTATTAATCAGTTTCCTGTTATAGGAAAATATCCAGCAGTCACAACTGAAAGGAGAAGAGATTTATAGTATTGGCTCATAGTTTCAGGGAGTTCAGTCCATGGGTTGCCCAGCTCCAAGACAGAAACCACAAGGTAGTAGGGCATGGCAGAAGAACCCTGCTCATATCATGGTGAGCAGGAAGCAGAGAGAGACGGGAGGCTCTGTGAACACAAATACACCCATCTAAGTCATGGTCCTACTGACCCACTGCTTCCAACCAGGCCCTACCTCCAGATGTGAGACTTTTGGAGGACATTTTAGATCTAAACCATCTATGTTTGCCACTGTGTAAGCAGGGTTAGGTTCTAACTTCAACACATTTGTATCCTTCTTGAGATGAGGCTTTTCAAAAAGTGGACTGTGAGATGTTGAGTCATCTCAAACTCTGCTCTTTTCAGGAATAGGGTCCTATATACCATATTCAGCTAAAGGTGGTTGATAACTCAGGTCTCAGTGGAAAGGGGATAAAGATGCTCTGGGTGTTATTTTAAGCACATGTCTCCTTTCCTCAAAGTGCTCTTCTCGATCACTACTGAGTTTGAGTTGACACTGTAATTTTCAAGTGCCTGAAGCAGATGGAGTGGAAGAAAGAATAGTCATGGATGGAGGTCCAGACAGACCCAAAAATGTGATATGAAGCTGCAAGAGCAGTAGGAGAATATTCATAGAAATGAGCCAAGAGACTCAATGGAGTACAAAGTTAAGTGGTGGGAGGAAGAGGAAGTAGAGCCTATGTAAACCTGGCAAGGTAAGAAGGCAGCTTCACATTGCTTGGGACGCACAGTCCTCTCTGGGGCACCGTCAGTCTACCCACACAGAACCCAAGTCCACAGGACGGACTTCAGGAAGGCCAGGACAGAGCCAGTTACAACTGGCTTGACCAACGGCGAGACAGCTAACCTTAAATGAGCCTCTTAAATCTCCCCAGACTCCACTTCCTCACCTGTAAAGTGGGGGTGATTGTGTACTCATAAGGCAGTGAGGCAGCGTGTACAGAGAATTTGCAGTAGCAAACATTCTGGGAAAGGCTTTATTGTCACGTCACGCAGTGTTCGAAGAGTAAGAGACAAATCGTTTTACTAAAAGCAAAACTGAGTCGGGAACATCCTTAATACAAGGGCATTTAAAACTTCGTGAGCTAACCACTACTTCCCGGGGGAGAAGACGTGTTCTCTGAAGAATGCTGTAGAGTATTATAGGTATGAGATGCTTTGGGGAAAAACCCCACATGCACAGGGTTTTATTGCACTCTCCTCCCAAGGAGAAAAGGTACTCTCAGAACTTTCCATGTAGCTCGGTGATAGAGCAATTTCCTAGCATGGACAGGGGCCTGGGTTCTATCCTCAGCACCTCAGTGAAAACAAAAAAACAAACAAAAAAAAACAAACAAAAAACCCTTCTCAGCAAAATATTCCTGTTTTAAAGGAAACTTCTGAGCCCAACCTCACAATATAACCATTGCATAGAGAATACCTCACTTTATTATTGGCAAAAAAGTGACTTCACATGTTGAGATCCTTTGCTAAAGTGAAATGAATAGACATTTCAGCAGTCAAGAAATCACATTTCATTCTATTAATGAAGATCAAAGAAAAACCTACTCTTTGCGTTTAAACTAGCATTTACATTCCCAGGACAGTGGCAAACATGAAAATCAGGAAAGTGTTGACACTCATATGTGTGAAAAGTCACCCTCTACTTACACAACCACACAGACAAAGCAACACACGACCATCCAGAAAACCCGGCTGAAGGGCTGACTGGGCCCCCACTAGGGCTGCAGAGGGGAGCAGCTGAGAACCAAGCTGTCCGCCACTGAGCTATGGAAGTCAGAAGACCAACGGAAGGTTCGGAGTTCATCAGCCCTACACCATCACAGTAAGGAAGAGGAAGCCAATCTCACACAGTAAAAACTAAGATCTGAAAATCAGCACTTAAAAGGGTTGCTCAAGTTCCCCTAAGAAGAAAATTCTGACCCTGTTTACAGCGCACTCTTTCTAGTATTCGTGTGCTCCACTTTTTACTGGCTCAGTCTGCTTTGGGGCCCCCATCAACTCTGTTCCACCCAACTCTGCAAATGCAGGACTGCTTCCTAGAGGAAATCAATCCCAGCTTGAAGCAAGAACTTTTATCAAATCCTCCCTTTTCTCCTCAAAACCACACACAAAGCAGAGATTCTTCCCCATCTGATCTGTCCTCCAGGGCTTTGACCACAGCAGCCTGGCCCTTGACCTGGGGGGACAGGAGCCACCACACCTGCCCCTTTCCTGCAGCACATGAGAGCACTGGGCGGGGGGTGAAACCACACCTGGAGGTTAGAGAACAGTGTTCAGTTTGTAAATGGTAGCTGCAATATGTAGAAGTCCTACTTGAATTTTAGAGAGCTCAGAATCTTCTGAGTAGTGCAATAAAGTATGAAAGGAAGAAAACATGAAGGTATGATACAAAAATACAACGAATATCCTTTAAAAATTATGTTAGGAAAAAAACACATCCCATTAATCCTCCTCAATATAATCCCCTTCACTTTCAAAACTCTCATCCCATCATTCTTGCCACTTTCTGAAGCAGCTCTGAAAGCCTCCTATTGCGTCTTTGGCTGCACCGTTGTAGCTGCTTCAATGTCCTGAATCCATTCAAAACATTTCCTTTTCATGGACATTTTGATTTTAGGGAAGAGCCAGATCCTGTGAATAAGGTGGATGAGGACGCACCGTCATGTTTTTATAAGCCTGCCTCTCCAGTGGATGGCACTGGACAGCCATATTCACTGTATTTTTTATCACGTCTGGTAAAGACACTCAGAGAAAAGGACTTCCAGAAATGCTTTAGAAAGTGGCGAAAATGAGAGAGGTGTGTTCAAAAGGCAGAGTATTCCGAAGGGGATTCGTGGCAATGTGTCTTTTGCTGTATAATTTTTTTTAATTTAAACATTCACTGTATGTTTTAATCACTTCTGTTATTAAGGGGAAAATCCACTTATTCAGAGTTTATGTTCAGTATCATGTTAAAGGAACATCAAATTAAACTAGAGTACCACACTCTTGTCCTTTCTTTGTTTCTTTTTGCCTGCAGCTACTGCTCCCCATGCAATGTTACCACTTGGGGATGTTTTCACCTATAGTACACATTTACACTTGGTCAGAAAATGCACTGTCATATACACTTACACAGAAGTAAGTATAGGAGCACACAGAAATATAAACATATAGATTTTTTTCTCTTTATTACACAAATTTAAAATTATAAATTGCCCTTTTTACTTAAGAGAAATGTCACGATTAACTCATTAATTTCATACTTGCATGATATTATGACTTAGATCAAAAGTGACTCCCAGAATTATCACATACTCAGAGGCAGGGCTTTTGGAAGTGATTGGATCACAGCCCATGGGGGGTGCTATAGCTAAATGTGCTGTTAGGAGGTAGGGCTGGTCTGGAGAGGTAGGCATCTGCGAGTGTGACTGGAAGGTACGTCTTCCTCTCTGGCTTCTCCCTTGCAGCTCTGCCATCCCGCGGGCAGCTGGCTCCACCCAGGCCCTTCCGCCATGCTGCTTCTGCCTTGGAGCCCTGATCTAAAGTACATCTCTCCTTCTTTAAGTTGTGGGTGTTGAGTATTTTGTCCCAGTGATGAGGAAATTGGCTAAGACACATAATATTCCACAGGCCCTTTTTTTAATTAACGTTCTTCCTTGCTTCAAAGTGGCTATACTGGTGAGATAAAGGACAATTTCTCTCTGCTGTTCCTCTCCCGGGGCTTTACCGCCCGTCCATTACCTCCGTCTCAGTGACTTCTCGCTCCCTCTTGATGTGGAAGTGCCCCCTCCCCGTATCTCCCACCGCCGGCCCTCCCTGTCGTGGTAACTGCAGAGGCCGCCAGAGGATTCTCAGGTTAGGACCCGATACCAACCCATGCTCTTCTGGTTTCTCTGCCAACTGACGTTCCTCGATCTCGAGTCTTGTTAAAGTTAGCCGTGGAGTTGCTTTCAAATTTGGGTATATAATATTCCCAACTGGGAATGAAAAGTTAACATGCTTCAGACAGAAATTTACAATGTTTACTTTTTAGTTTCCTCCTAAATCGGAAGGCCAGATTGCCATTTTGGTGGTGTTCAGCTCTCAAAATTGCTATTTATATATCCTCGTTAATACATATCAAACCCCAGCTCAGAACTCATAGCCTGGATTATATAAAGTGATTAGATGACAGCCAGGAGTGCCACTAAAAAGCGAAAGATGCCTTTTAGTTAATTGTAAACCCTGCTCAGAACTTCTTAAAGTGTTTATTCACCCAGTGTGACCTGAGAACTTTCCTTGTTACATTATAGCTTAGCTGTACCTTAATCTAAAGCAGCAGGGAATAGTATTTATACAAAATTAATCATACAAAAACTATAAATTTCTAGCTTTTGACAAGTGACCTTACATTTCTGGATATTTGTTTTCCCTTCTATAAGGCCTAAAAGTTGGAGGAAAAATAAAAATTTTAAGATTTCTCTACTTCAACTTTTTGAATTCTAAACTTCTCTGCTCAGGTGACCCACTACTACTCTGGAAAAAGAAAACTGTCTTTACCTAAGAAGAGTCACTTACATTTGATCCTAGTTTAGTAATTCTCTTAAGAAAAATATGTTTATATTTATCATTTAAGAAAAGGAAAAATGTGTGGTACAAATAATTCATTAAGTAGAGATATTCTGAAGAAAAAATTCTAAATAAGCCCCATTTTACTCATCAACAGAACACACCCTAGATCTATATATAAAATCCAAAACTGGATCTTTTATGTTAGTCATTACTCCAATCAAATGTGGAAGTTTAAAGAAAAGAGCTAAATATCTAGAAGTTTCCAGATGTTAGAATATTTCCACTTTTAATACTTGCTAAAACACAATCCAAGTCTCTAGAAATAATTAAAACATTGCTACAGCCTTACTTAGACTTTTCTAATGCACAAAAGTGAAATATTAATCACATTATTGTTCTAAAATAGCAGAATTTCTCAGAATACTGTAGATAATTTTCAGAAGCAGGTATTGTAGGTTGCTGTGACATCTCGGCCCCAGGAGCACTTAGTATCATGTCTGCAACTACCATTTCCTCCAGCTCCACAGGGGAGTGCACACATGTTATGTGGACCGTGCACATCCCCAAGCATAGGCGTATCATGTAACACTGGGACTCACGCGTGGAGTAAGAGTGGGATATGCATGCTGGCCTCAGTTCGGCCCCTCTTTGCTCTCTAATCTTGGACAAGTCACTTAATCTCCCTGCCAGTCCTCTCCCATTCTGTAAAATAATGAGGGGTGTGGAGATAAGCAGATGTACAAGCCACAACGGTGAAGAGTGCTCTGCCCATGGGACGTGGCATCGGCAACCCTCATGCTGATAGGACACAGACACAGTGGATGCTGTGCATAGTTTGCATGAGTCCCGGGTCCTCAGTCTCCAACTAACTCTAGATGGCCTTACTGTGCCCATAACTAACAGAATATTGGTGAATGCATTGATGTGATTTTAACCAAGTTGCATTATGGAAGCAATTCTTACTGGAAAACAACTAGATTTGGGGATAAAATGATTTTTTGCAGGTGGAAATTTTATGAAATGAACTGAAACTTACAATCACTCAGTGAACCCAAAGCTACCACTAACAAAGGAGGGATGTTAAATGTGGGGGAAATGTAGTTCTTTTAAGAGCACTGGGTAAAATAAGAGTGAACTTGATAAGATGCTGACTCTAAACCTTTTGAAAAAGGTTCAAAAAAACCAAAACTAGCTAGCACAGGTGTCCTCAATATGCTAAAAGTCTAAAAAGAGAAACACAAGATACATAAATGAATAAAAAGATTCCACACAGGGTAGAAGCACAGGCTCACCCACTTTTACTTTTCCCAGCACTCGGTTTAATGTTGACATGGATGATGTCTCACAGAGAGAAGATCCATTGTGCATGAAAATGTGGTCACAAGTTCTCTGAACAAAAAAGCAATTTACAAAGAGGTGGGATGAAAAAGTATCCCTGGCTGAAGTTCGATGCCAAAGCAGAATTGTGTTCTGACAAACATTTGTCAAAATTTGTCAATTTATTTATGTAGTATCACTGCTTCCTTTCCTCAGTGACCACAAGCTTTCTGAAGGTAGAATGCTTATGTTTCCATTCCCAGTACTAACCAGAACACATTTGGCATCTAACAAATAAATAACACCTTGTTTATCCTAAATTACTGGACTTGGTGGATGCTTGGAGTTTTTATCATGACTGAGTGATGATTAGCAGCCATAAATAGTTTCCCTTTACCCTAAGCAAGAACACTTTTTGATTGATACTCAACAAATGACGGAATGATGGAATTCATTGTCACAGGTGTGACTGACATGTACAGTGCATGCTTATTTTAAAAAATATTACAGTAAAGACCTATTGCTTTTAATCACCCTCACAATCCTACCTCACGCTTCAAAAACACATATACACAGTATCATTATTCTTGACACTTTCCAAAGCACCTATGAAAAGTCCTATTCAGTGAGTCTCTTTAGTTACACTGTCATGGCTGCCCCGCTGTCCTGATTGACTTAAAATGTTTATCTTTCATGATCATTCTATTTTGGAGAAAGAGCCAGGAGTTGCACAGAGCCAGATCCAACAAGTAAGATGAGGACACACTGTAATGAGCCTGCCTTTCTTTGGATAGCACTAGACAGCAGCATTCACTTTTTATCACATCTCATAAAGACACAGGATAGAACTTCAAAACTACTTCAGAAAGTGGTAAGAATGATGGGATGAGTTTGTTCCCAGTAAAGGGATGTTATTTTGTGGGGAGATTAATGGCAATCTGTCTTTTACTGTAATAGATTTTGTATTTAAATATTCCCCATATGTTTGGATCGCATTCATAGATTTTCAAACCCTCCTTACTTCATACAAACAGTTATGGTTTAGATCTCAAATATCCTCCACAAGTCTCAGGTATTCAGAGCCAGGGCTTCTGTAAAGTGATTGGATCATGGGGGCATTACACTAATCAGGGGACTGATCTGTTCATAGCTGAATGTACTATTAGGAAGCTGGGCTTGGTCGGAAGAGGTGCTCATGGGGGCTTGCACTTGGAGGACAGATCTCCCTCCCTGGCTCCTCCCTTCTCCCGCTGCCTCCTGGCTGTCGTGAAACGAGCAGCTTTCCTCCACCAGGCCCTTCTGCCATTCTGTTTCTGCCTTAAAACTAGTTAACCATGGACTAGCTAACCAAATCACAAGGCAAATTAAACCTCTCCTTCTTTAAATTGTGAGCATCAAATATTTTGTCCTAGAGACAAGAAAGTGAGTAATACAGTGTTGCTGAATTATGAGGCTCAATCACACTGAGAATAGAATATAGTAGTATGCCTGTTTGTATATAATAAACATTTGCCAGCTCTTTAACTGCTGTTCCCAGGCTGCTCCTGGGTTCTTCTAGGACTGTTTCCATTGTTATTACACCACTTATATTGTATTATACTTAGTTTTACATGTGTCATTTCCTTTACCTACATTGCTAGACCTCCTGGCAGGGCTCATTTTATACTCAGAGTTGAATTTTATGACACTAGTACAGTGACTGGCATGTTTATAGTCCACAAATTCTTATGCAATTTTGAAAGTTGAAAGCATTATTAAAGAAACACACTGCATTCTTCTATCAAAAATTGAGATATTGTGGTCAGTAGTTTCCCATCCTCAGCTTAACTCCCTCTTGGGAAGTTGGAAGTTCCTACAAGAGCTCTCATGGTGTGGAGAGGAACAGCCCTTGTGAGAGAATTCTCTTTTAAGCTGAAGTCTTTCTCTTTGTTCCTCCTGCCTACCATGAAGTCTAACTCTATGCTGAGAGGCTGGATAACTCGCACTATTTCAGAAGATGCTCTTTCAAGATTCAGGTCAGTAGTCCTTTCTCGTGCAGGATGACTCCTCCCCAGGGTAAGCACTCCATTTCCTTGAGGAGTCCTGGTGGTCATCCTGGTCATTCTCCATGAACACTGCTCTCACCACAGCCCTCTACAAACAAAGCCTCAGCTATGAACACATCCTCTCAAGACATCTGTCCAGCCCAGGCACCAATCACCTAACAAAATCCAAATACCAACCTCCATGACTGCAGCCCCCTACCCCCGCCACACTTTGTAGAAAATGGAAGAAATTATTGAAACCGTGTTTGACTTGATTGTTTAGAAATCAGGTCTTGATAGAGCTCTCGACTCTTTCATTATCTATCTGGATGCTATCCGGGTCAGGCTGTCCTGAAATATGCTAGCTTTCACTTGGTTTACAACCTCATTTTCTATATTTCCAAATATAGGTTTCAAATTATCTAGAGAAAAAACCACCCTAGAAAAAATTCAAAAGCTCCAAATTCACACCTTCACCAAAATTCAATATGGGTGGGTTTAAGGGTATATTTTAAAAATGTGTACACTAAAAGGGTGTATACTAAAAGATGTGCTGGGGACCGAAAGGGAATAACACCAGAGACAGGTATTTGTCTGGGGCCAGAGGGCCAGGTGTCGAATTTGGAGGCTTGTCAGTTCCAGCATGGAGTTTAAAAGCAATCAAAATTGTCTGTGCTGTAGTTTTTACACCTTCCAAATTAATTCTGTTTCCAGTACAGTACCTTGAACCACAGCAACTACTCCTGGAATAAGCCCCCTCTTATCTAAATTTGAAATAATTTTATTCTGCTTTTCATGTCTGCATGGTGACTGTCATCTCTTGTGGTCTATAGCTTTCAAACAAATTTTACTTTATATTTTTAAACACTTAAAAGTCATCTCAGACTTACCCTCCCCCTTCATTCTACTGTTATAATCCACAATTTTGCTTCTGTAGTTCCCCAAGCCTAGCTGATAAGCACTTCTCCTTTAGGATATATCATATTAAAACATTTGTGATAGTTCATGCTGTCACAAATGATAGAAAGACACAGTAAAAATGAAGACTCAGATTTTTCTACAGATTAATGAGGATGATAGAGGGGAGTCTACAGCTTCCAAGGAGACTTTTTAAAAATGACTTGGCTTTTCTTTACATATATAAACAAATTAAAATGAATAATTTCATTTGACTGAAAAATGTTATCAAAATTATTTTCATCCTATAATATTTCCCTATCATTATTAATGGAAAAATTTTTGAATATAGAAAACATATATCCAGAAATGGTCTCCTGCATTACTGAGCTTTACAACAGCCTTTGGATAAAAGATACCTTCTCCCATATCATTTTGGCGGGTCCTAGGCTGCTTCCAAAGAAATTACATAGTAAATCACTTTTTTGGTGGTGTCTCTATAGGAGTGTTCTTTTCATAAATAATAAATTATTTAATTGCTCTGTGTTCAGGTTTATTGAGATGTTTACTCTTTGATGTACTAAAATATGATACATTCAAATGCTATGTTGACTTAATAGATCCCATTTATCATTTCCTCAGGTTGTCCTAGGACAAAGACAAGACAACTTTCAGAGTCCTTTCCAAGTGAAACTGGCAAGTATTAATTTTAAGAAGCACTCAGGACTCCTGAAAACAGTATTTCTAGCTAGTAAATTGTTATGCATATGAAACCAATTTTAAACCATTCAGTAAGCTGCTTTAAGTATCTTCCTGTCACTGTTTAACCATACTGTACTGTGCAATATATTTCTATCAGATAGAAGACATGATACAATTATCTAAACATCAGTAATTGTTTTGTTCCTTGACCTAAATACCTTAATGTTTAATCATGATGACTATCTTAAAAAGATGGCTTGCAAAGGAAATATTTTAGCTCAATTTTTAACACGTTCTCTATCGCTCACTGCCTGTTTTTATGCAAATCCAGGAGTCTTGTGTCTGTAATCATTAATAACTGATCATTTCTAGAATCCATACTGTTTCCTACTACCTGTGTCCATAAAGAAGGGGAAATTTTTCTTTAAGGCCTGCTGTCTATGTTACTGCATGACAGCTGCCTCTTGGTCCTTAATGGTGGACAGTAAACACTTTACTCTCTAACTGATGCTGCTTCTCCACAGAAATGTTCCAAGCCTGACTCAGACCCAGGTCCCAGCAGAACTTGCCCTCCTTTCCACAAGGAGAGGCGCTTCTGGGGTACCAGCTCAGCCCCCCACCCCAGCCCTGCAGCTCTACTTCCCAGCATCTCAAATCCGTCTGCCTTCCTGCTGGGAACCCTCTTCCTCCTGGGAGGACCCCGTGACTTCCCAGCAGTGGAGAAGACTTCATTGATTGCTACTCCTCTCTCAGCCCTTTCCTCTCGTCACTGGCTCTTCCCTCAGCCCTTAGAATCTAAAGAATCTTCTTTGGACCCAGATCCCCCAACCCAGAACACCCACATTTACTTCTTCAGTGTTACATACCCAAGAGCAGTAACAATCACCTCCATTTTTAACCATGCATTCATTTGGGTCTAGATCAGACACATCAGATATAGATCAGAACCCTATTCTACCCCTTCAAAGCATTATTTTATTTTCCTGTATTTTATGGTGCTCCAGAGAAAACGGTGCCCTATGAAAGCAAAATGTATGCCTCTCCATCAGCTCACGAGGAGAAATTTTTTTCATGCACTCAACCTATTCTACAGTTAGCTGATTGAATTTTCATTTTGTGTCTTTCATGTCCCTTCTAACTAGTTATAAGTCTCCTCGATGACACATCTGGGGTATAGGAAAATTGGACATTAAAAGAGAGATGCAAAAATGTTTATAAAAATGTTTTGATGCTCAGGTCAGCAAATATGTCTTCTCTTTGGTATTCTCTTGCTATTTTACAAGCTAGATGACTTCTCGGAAATATGTTAAAGAAACAAACACTAAATAAAGCAAATCCTATTTTCCTTGAAAAGAACTCGCAGATATTTTTTTCTTTCATCAAATCTGCAAATTGTAACTACCCACTTGAGGCAGCTGTCAGTGGAGTAGCCCTTGAGTGGAGCCTGTGGACCTATATTTGCACATTTCAACTGTGGACACATGTCTGAAGTGTGTTCCAAGGTCTACTTGAAGTCCCTGTCAATCTCTGCAGATTCTGCCCAACCAACAGTGCATCACTTAGTCCAGGGCTCCTATGAGTCCATCAGGAAGCCACCTGTGGACCTGTCCCTACCACACTGCTGACTCCTCCCAAGTCACAATCCTTATAGGTTACAGAGCTGGGCTCTGCAGCCAGGAGGCCTGGGCTTGAATCACACCCTGTCTTCTATTAGCTCTATGTTCTCAAAGAACCTATGTCACTTTTCTATGCCTCAGATTCCTTAACTAAAAAAAGGATTTCTAATGAATTCTGTTTGGCTGGGGTGTTGTGAGGATTTGAGTTAATAGACCAGAGGCAAAGAAAAGGCTCAATAAATAATAGCTAGTTATACTCTTCTTCAATTTATCCCATTTGTCTGCTTAAAACTATTCTATGACTGTCTGATAATGTCTGTTTCAATATTCTCTGATTTCTTATCCTATTCAATTTTTTGATAACAGGTAAATTTTGGAATGTAATAGTTTAGAAAAGTTCTTCAACATTACCGCTGCAAACCTTCGGCAACAACACTTCCCTTGGTTTTCCTCTTACGTAGCTGAACATTATTCAGTCTCCTTTTATGAATTCTATTATTTCCGAAATCTACTTATTCTTTCAGTTTTCCTCTTTTTTGTTCTCATTGTACCTGATCTCCTTAGGCAATATCATCTACTCTCATAGTTACTGCTTGGATTCCAATGATTCTCAAATCTACGCCCGCTAGCTCTCTTAAACCACATCTTTATTTCTAACACCATTACCACCCTTCCTCATCCAGAGCCACCAGAATTAAATTTATCATTTTAACCATTCATTTTATCATCATTCCCTCCTCCCCCTTCTCAATCATTTGTTCCTAGTTTCATTAAGGAGCCGCTTTCATCCTTGATATCTAAGCTGGGAGCACAGTTAGCTCTGTATTGCCATTCAAATTCCTTCCCCCAAACTATATTTAAGAGCCACCTTCCCTATATTTCTATGCCTCATTAAGTTTCGGGGATTGGTTTCCAAATGTTACTGCCTGGGTCTTCCTAACGTCTAGTTCTGGTGATTTTCCCTCTCAGTCTAATATTAACAGATTTCCATGTTCTCAAAATGAAGCTGCATTGTTAGAGTAATAATCAAGCCTGCCAATATCACTTTCTACCTGCCCTTCCCCCACTACGGAGTCCTACACTGCAATCCCCAGAGTGCCTCTCCAAGCTGACACACTCTCCCACCTCTCAGAATATTTTCTGGGTACATCCAAAGCTATCCATCTGCCAGCAGATATCTACCTATTCATTTCTCAAAGCCCAGTTTGAATATCTTGTCTTTAGCAAGTCTCATTTCCAGTCAACGTTAATCACACCAAATTTTAGCACCTGCTCTTATTGTATATTTTTATGCTGTGTCTTCCGCTCCTACCTTCTAATCCTTCCTAGGGCAGAAACAATGTTTTACATGTTTTCGTGCTCCTGCCTCCTACCTGATAGCAGATATTTACGTTTGCAAATGTAATCACAAATTTGCACCATCACAAACACTAGTCTATATCCCCCAAATCTATCAGTGAGACATCTCTTTCTAATGCAGTTGGGTTAGTAAGAATTCTTATGTATCCATACAAGAGGTAATATGAATAATATTTTAGTTTTGACATGGCAACCTAGAATAATTACATCTGGGTAATAGAGAAACATTACGTGTGAAAAATAAAAGTCGTCAAGGAAAAGGATGTGAAAATCGAGGATTCTGCCCATTGTGTTCTTGGCATAAGAGGTGGGCTCTTTTGCTTCTTGGGCACCATTCAGTCAAGCATACACACCACCTGGCGTCTTGTCTGCTTAATCCCAGGAACCACTCGCCTTTGTTTTACATCATATATTGCAAGTACCACATTTCTGACTCACGTGCACTTGCAGATTCTGTTATTTGAAATATGTTTCCAAAAGGAAACTTTGCAGATGACACATTCCATTCCTCCTTGAGGAACAGCCGATTTTTCTTATTGAATATTGATAGTGACCAACGCTCTCTTTCATGTTTACCAACTGGAAAATGGAAATATGCTTTTCTGGGGCGGCTTCCTCCTGCTAGTTGTCCCTATTTCAAAGATTTGTTTTTGTCAAAAATGAATGTTATCAGGGCCAGGGATTCAGCTCAGTGGTTCCAACATCTGCCTTGCAAGCGCAGGGTCCTGAGTTCGATCCCCAGTACCAAAAAACAAACAAACAAACAAAAATAAATGCTGTTAACTTTATCCTACTACCTTTATCCCCAGCTACCTTGGAGTTACACTTCTTTATCAACACAAATGTGTTTTCGAGTGTTCAATGGTAGTTTAAAGATTCATGACTGTGTGACTGTGACACCACTTAGAACACAGGGAAGGCAAAGCTAACAGCATACTGAGTCAGTCAAATTCACAATAGCTTCCTCTCTAGTCTGCACTGAAGTGGTCATTGCCCCTTAAACTTACTCAGAGATATTAATTTTCATACGTGATTAAAGAAGGTTGAAAATTAGAGCTGCCTCATTCATACTTAATATCTATTTCCCTAGATTGAAAAACAATGACTCTCTCTCTCTTCTGCTCTCACTCTCTTCTTTCTCTTTCTGTAATTATTCATCTATTTATCCATCCACCTATCAATATATATACTCCATGTTCAGCCTCAGCTCTTCAGCTAAGTTTCTGTTAACATTATCCAGTTTCATCTTCAAGGTAAGCCCAAGGAGGTTGCTAGTAGAATTCTCACTTTGCAGATAGGAAAATTGTCTAAGTAAAGAAATCTTCCATCCCTGTGCAGTAAATAAGTGCTAGTGCCAGGATTACTGACTGCAATTTTACTGACTATAAAAGTGTGCTCTTGATAAATCTGCTGCATTTCCTACTAAACATAGCCTACCTCTGTTCTTTGCAAGCTGAATATTAAAATATGAGACGTCCTCCATCGAGTGTATTTTTAAGCACAGTCTTAAGTATATTTGGGGGTGATTTAAAAGTGAAATTCTCAATATTACTGAATTTGATCTTCTGTCTTCAACTGACTTCTATCTAGTTTCCCTTTATTCCTTACAGTTATTTCCTTCTCTTTTGATGGGAAGGAATCACTTTTTCTTGGTTGCTCCTCTAAGGTTCTGTATCCTGGATGACATATGAGTCCAGTCGGGCCCTGAAGCTTAGAAGACATAAAGGAGCCAAGGGCAGCGCCCTCACAGGAGCCTTTGTGTTCTTTGTTTGCTGGGAACAAATATCTAAGGATATTAAGGATATTAAGTTCTGTTTTTCTATTTTCATGTGGATCATGCAACCAATAAGAGAATTAATAACTAGTGTTTATTCAGCACTTAGGCCGTGCAGAGCTCCATCCGGGGAATGCTTCATGACTTTTAAGGCTTTATCCCACAGTAAACTTGCAGCTTAGGACCGACTGTTGCTCCCTAGGGGATGCAAAGGGAGATGGAGACAGCCTCGGATGTGAGCTAACTCCCTCCCTGTGTCAGCTCTTGCTACTGCTAATGGCAAGTTGGAGGAAAGGCGGGATGATGGGGATTCAGGGGCATGTATCTGTCTTCCCCTGAAACCTCGCTGTCCCTTGGCTTTGGAGAAATTGCTCTCCTGGTTTTCTTCCTCTCTCTCCCTCCCTTGCAACCTCCTTTCCTGAATCCTTTTGCTTTGTCCTGCCTCAGAGTTTCTGGGACTGCTCATGGTGGAATAAAATAGGGGTCGCATTTCCAATAGCTAACTGTGTGGCTTCCAATAGCCATGACTGGAGATCTGGGATTAAAGACAAGAATTCCAGAAAACTTTGGGTTGTGACTATAGAAAGATCACAGTTGAACTTGGGGTGAATTCTTTCCACATGCTAAGGAGGCCTTTTTTACAGGAGGAAAATAGTAAATGGCCTTCAGTTTTCCAATGCATATTTATTGAATAGCCATTCTATTCCAGGCATTATTCTGATCACTGATGTATTAGGATGAATAAAACCTAATCTTTGTCCTTAAGGAGCTCACAGTCTAACAAAGGATTTAAATAGGCAAACAAATAATTGCAAACAAAAATAAAAAGGGTCCTGTATCCGATCTCCATAGAAGATTTGTCAGCAACCCAAAGCAGCGTGTTCACATGGATGTCCTAACCCATGGATGTCCTAACCCATGGATGTCCTAACCCATGGATGTCCTAACCACGTGGATGGTCCAACCTCAGTGCTGGGTTGGTTTCCTAGAATGAGTGACTCAAGGGCAGGCAAGGTGGACGCATGGAGGGCATTCCAGCAAAGGGACTGTTTGTCTTTTATTAATGTTTGTATTGCAGTAGCTATTTCAGGAAGGACTTGTGTTGGTTATTCCCCAAAGCCTGGAACTTTCCTGAGTCCCAGAAGTGAGTGAGCAGATTGGAGCCACCTGAGCACTGATTCATAATTCACCAAAGTTATACACAGCATTGAAAAAAATGCAGGATTAGTAGCTGAAACTTATTAAATGAGTGTATAGTTAAAATGGATAAAGCCATATTTTATAAACAGTGCATTAATATTCAAGCCATTGTGGGAAAAATATATATCACTATCTGCCTGCTAAAGAAACAGCCTTAAAGAGCTACAGTGAGTGACTCAATTTCTCAGAAATAACAAGAGTAACAAGGGGGAAGATAGGATCCAACCTAGCATATCTTGATTGAAAAAATATTCTTTTCACTGAATTATTTCCCTTCTTATTTTGTAATCCTATTTCAATGTCTGCTAATCTGGGCAATCAAGTTGCTGATATCTTTTTCCTCTTTCAGATACAGATTTAATATACTGTCAAAAATATGGATCATTATTCTAAGTTCTGAAGTTTAAATGAAAGTTGAAAGAACTGTGCACACAATGACAGATTGCAAAGCAAGAGCTTACCAGCATAGGCGGAGGGGATGCAGGGGATGAAAGGAGTTGAGATGTGCTACGTACGTGTACCAAGACCCAGGAAGAGTGTAATTGTCATGTACTGCAAACATGCACAAATACAAAATTAAAACTCAAAAAATAAAATGACTTACCAGTATCATACAAAATAAGCACTCTATTTTGCATTCTTATCCATTGATTTATTTAAAAAGCAATCTTTCAGGCATTTACCATCCTGGGAACCTAGAAAAATAGCCCTTATGAACAGCACTGCCAGGCAAGCTGGCTATCGGAAGGAGCTACATGCAGATGTTTAGAGATGAGAAGGAAGAAATTAAAACCAGAGCAGAAGACAGTTCATAAGATGAGACTTCTCCATAAATGGAAGTAAAGAGCTACAAGGCATAAGGCTTGAGACTTATAAAATGAAAATACTAACTATGCTGCTTTGGAATTATGTTACCTCTTAAAGGTTCAATAACAGACAAACCACCCAAAGACAGTGCTTTCCATGTCCTCCCTGCTGGCTCTGTCTGTGGCTACATTACTCATGCGAACCTGCTGGAGAAAGACTGGGAAGAATAAATGCTCAGTGGCCCTACTGACACGAGGAGGACAGACTCCAAATTCAGATACCAGACCTCACTTCACCTTCTTCTGGATGAAAGCATTGAGCAAATCACCTAAGCCCCTAAAACTCTGTTTCTCCATCCACAAGGTAGAGAGGAGGACAGTAATTTCTAGCTCCCAGGCCAACTGCAAACACTAAAGTGGATGCATGCAAAAAGTCCAACACATAATAAATGCTCAGTGATCATCAGTATCATTATTACTTGTCACTAATTTTGATAGAAAAATAATTCCCTGAGACTAAAGTGTGAACCCAAGTACAGTATGTTTTGGTTCATCTATTAATTCATTCTTTCTAATCCTTTCCCCTATTTGTCTTGATAGGCCATGAAGAAAGGAAGACTGTTATCAATGTGAAACTGAATAAAAGAAGCCCATGAGGTTTTACATCTAAGTATCTAAAGTTAGATAAAGTATAATAACCAACTTAAATAAAGCTATCCACAGCTACACTGTGTTTAAAAACGTTTGTTATTTAAGTTATTAAATGACTGGAAGTCAAAAGAAAAGCTCAAAATGATATTAAGATACAAAATGATGAGTAGAATAAGCTTTTGTATTCATATCAACATCACCTTTACCTAAATACCAAGTTGCAATTCTATAGAATTTATCAAGATATTATAAGAAATTTTAAAATGACTAATGCTAGGTGGACACTTAATGACAGTTGCATCCAATTAGGCTTTTCATTTATCAAAAATAAAAGCTACCACATCTGCCGTGTGTATTTTGAGAAAAGTGCTTGCAAATATCAAGCTGAACCCTTCATTTTTATTTTGACAGAAATAGAACCTAAAATGATGGATAATAACAAGCTGATTTTCACACACATAGCAATTGTAAGAATTCTAAATTCCAAAACACAAAAGCAGTTTGGATCTGCTCCTGACTTCTCTTCACAATATATGCAAATCTATGTCTCAACACATAGTGAGTCGTAAAAGCAAGCTTGACGCAATGTCCTCTTACATTTTTAAATTCATGCTTCTCCTCACAATGGTTTTAAAGGCAGATGCTATGTATGTAATGCACGGCACAAGGGATAAGGGTCAAAGTTTGCTTTTACATACATATATTAAGAAAATATTTTTAAATGGCTTTTATATTTAGTAGTAATAAAAAGTAGTAATTTTATATTAAAATGTGCTTATCATATATGAAATAGGAAGGGGCTTTAACCACATTATATGCTAGTTCACAATAGAAAGAGGGTGTCAGTGCCATCATACCATGTGAACCTGAGAACCCCAGCCTCCAAACCCCGAGGATTTTACCCTGACCTTCCAAGAGCATCCTCTTGAGGGCCCATTCCCCACTATGCCCTCTCCTTTCTTGCTTCAATATTTTTAGCCAAAGCATTTCTTACCCTCTGATACACCACACCATTTTGTAGTTAGTGTGTGTGTCGCCTCATCTCCACATATATAAGCAAGGAAGTCCTAATGGGGTAAAGTCCTTCATCTGCTTCACTCACTGCTCTCCCCATCCCAGCTACACCAATACTACCAGCAGCCCACATGGGACCCTCCAGCAAACCTGTGACGCTGGAAGAGGACCTCTGGTCCAGTTCTCTCATCACAGTCTGTAGATGAAACGTCTGAACTCCCTTAGCTGTCAGAGACAGGGGCCTGAGATTCCCACAGGACCTTACATTGTTTCCATTTCTGAGTAGAAACCCCGCAACTTCATGGGGATGGTTCATGCTGCTGACAGTACACAAAAATGGGACCCTTGAAAAACTGGATTCTTATATCATTGCATTTGCATCTTGCTGACTTTTATTGCTCTTCTACTTGGTTTCCTGTCAAGTGTTTAAATACCCATCTTCAACTGTTAAACTATAAACTATTTCAGCATTTGACTACTAAATGGTAGAATTTTTTTTTTCTACAGGGACTGAATGGAAACAGAGTTGTTCAAAGGGTACACAGCTTTGATTTGCACAATAAAAAAATTTTGGAAATGGACAGCTGTGAGGGTCACAAAACAACATGAAAACACTAACACCACAGAACTCAACACATAGGATGCTAAATATTGTTACATTATTTTATCACAATGTTTTTTAACAACTGTTTAAATAATAGGCAAGTTTCCAAAATTTTTCTCAAATGCCTAGATATTTTGCTAGTATCAGTGTTCAGATTTATTCTAAGTTCTGTACATATATTATTGATACATGCACATATAAAATCTCAGATCTGTTTAATATATATTGTTAATAAATTATATATGAGCTCATAAAAGTTAAGTACCCCGGTGGTATTATTGAGTTATGGTACATTGGACTCTACAGTTACTTCCTGTACATAAAGACACAGTATGAGGAAAAGGCTGTAAAAGTTTAAGCTTTAAAACACTGACTGGAAGAAGAAAAATATTATTATTGTCAAAGGAACTTGGTGTCTGATTCCTGAATACCAGTGTCTGGGATTCACATAGAATACACTATGCACATTTCTATCAAAAGAGCCTTCAGAGACAAGGTCTTAGTTACTGGTCAAATCAAAGCATCATCTGAAAATTATCTGATACATAAATTTGATTTATTCACCAATTCTATTATATATATATACCCAGTAAGAGATAAAATTCATAAATCACGTGGCAGTATTTATTACTTGGAGATCATATTTTAGGATCTATTTCTGTTGTTTCTGCAATGTTTAATCATGACAAATGATGACTTACTAACCATGTAGGATAATATTAAAATCCCAGAATCTCATTAAAGTTTTACAAATGAATAAATTAAAAATTGTAAATAATTCATAGATCTACTCTCCACTCAGCTATCAACATAACCAAATTAAATTATTCTCCAAAAATTCTGTGCTTTTGGTCTTGGCTAGAGTTTGGCTTGAGGACCAGCAGCTCACTGGTCACCTGGGAATGTGTTACACATGGAAGCGCTCGGCCTGGCTCATTCCTGGGTGGTTTGTGTGTATCGCAAGTTGAGGCGAAAGCAAAGACAGCCAATAAACCTTCTCCAAATTATCCCCAAAGGGGATCAGATCCAGCCAGTTCATTTTCGCATGTCTTGATCCCCACTTCTCAGCTGTAAAACACACTTTCTCTTCCTGACAGCTGCACTGGACACAGGATCTGCCGTGAGATGACTGAGATCTTCAGATCAGGAAAGAGAATAGGGAAAAATAGTCAGGAAAGACTTCCCCAGAAAGGAAATCCTTCGGCAGCCTCCAGAAGCCTCCTGTCTGTGGGCAACAGCACATCCATGCTTGCTGGCTGGAGTTGGAATTCTCACAGTGGATTTCTTTCCCCATCTTTAGGAAACTGCACCAAAATCCTGCCCCCGTTAGTGGCCAGACCACCAGCCAGTGAGCTGCCTTGCTTGGGGTGCACCAGGTGTCCCCAGGTCCCCAGCAAGGGCCCCAGGGGCCACTGTAGAACCAGTCCCAGGCTCACCAGGGCCAGCAACTCTGAAGAGGAGCCAGAAGTGTGGCCAGGTTCACTGCCACTTCGCCAGGTGAAGCGTGTGAGCTTGGGCTTCCAGGTGGGGCTAAGGACGGAGGCTGCAGTTGGAGTCGATGTGAGGTCAGTGTGTGGGCCCTGCCTGCACTGTGTGCTTCGGACTAGGCTGACAGCTGCATGCGTCACCTGCGCTGGCAGCTCCGTGTGCCTCCTCCTGTGTCATCCCCTTCTTGGGTACAGGAAGCCTCGGGCAAGGAAGGGGGCAGACAGCTCGGGACAGCGCCCACCAAAAGCAAGACTTTCGGACAGCGCTTCTGCTCACACTCAGCTGTCTGCACACAAGTGGCTCCGGGGGACCCAGAGACCAGGTGTCTCTCCCAAGGGGGTTGCTCACCCCGGGAGCATAATGTGGGTCAGGTGAGCAGGAGCTGCAGCTGAGCAGGGTGAAAGGGAGATGTGGACCCAGCTCTACTTCCATTTCTGGATCGTGCAGAAGGAAGGTTCAGATCCAGTTGCAGAGCTAACATTTTTTAAAAACATTACCAAAAAGTTTTAGGCCATCTAAGCTATAAATTACATGTATTTTTAAAATTGTCTTTAAGCTTTCAAGAAAAAATACTGATAGGAAAGAACAGTCCAAAATTGTCTTTAAGCTTTCAAGAAAAAATACTTATAGGAAAGAACAGTCCAAAACTCTCTAGTCTTTTGTAGACATATAATAGTTACAAATCTATAGTTAAAAATGTAAAACAGCTCTTAAAAATAAAGCATTGTGTTCATAGCAAAGTGCTTTTATTTACTATTCTAGATTTTTATGCAGAATTTTGGACCACATCCACACAGGAAATCAGCATCGTAGCATTACTCTAAACTGGGACACATATTACCTGAATAATCAGGTTTTTAAGATCTACTTAAGTTTTAATTAAGCAGTTATTTATACTCCCTTCAGAGTGTGCTTAATAGGCAACACTTTCTTTATCATCATTAAATTTGTCTTTTAACTAAATTGACACGCTTACTAAATGAAATAATTGGAACATAAAAAATTAGTATTGTCAGCCAAGCATGGTGGCTCTTGCCTGTAATCCCAGCATTCTCAGAGGCTGAGGCAGGAGGATCACAAATTCAGGCTCCACCCGGGCAACTCAGTGATTAGCGAGGCCCTGTCTCAAAATATAAACAGCTGGAGCTCAGTGCAAAGATCCTGAGTTCAGTCCCCCAGTGCTACAGAAAGGGACAAGTAAGGGAGGGAGGGAAGAAAGGAGGGGAAGCATTTTGTTTTGTCAACTTGGCACTGGATCAAAAGATTCTGAAATCAATTAAAAAAATGATGGAATAAGAAAATATGAAATGACAGCTTTAAGACACGAAATACAGGTTAATGCAATGATTAACAAATTCCAAGAACAAATCGCATGAGGCAGATGAAGCAGGTTGCAAGGTCTTTTCCAGACATAAAATACATAGATTATCAATAACGCACGCATCTTCTGTCCTGTTCCAGAGAGCCAAGTTTCTAACTGTGTTATCCTCATCGCTGTTTTTCTCTGATGTGTTATTCTAAGCTACAAAAGAAATATACTTCATCAGCGTGTTGGACACGGTACTCTTTTTCAATCAGATGTCTTTCACATATCTTGCATATCAACCACATCCTATTTCAACAGGAAACTGTACTTCCCTTCGTCTTTCAAGACAATTTTATGAGCTAGGTGTGGGGAAATACACCTAGTATTCCAGCATTCTGGGAGGCTGAGGCAGGAGGTTTACAAGTTCAAGGTAGCCTAGGCAACGTAGTGACTTAGTGAGACCCTATCTCAAAAAAATGAGAGAGGCGCTGGGGATGTAGTTTTGTGAGAAGGCCCTGGGTTCACTCCATACTACGGCCAGAAAAAGTATAAACGGACATCATCCATAATAATAACAGACACTATTAAAATTTGTCAGTGGCTCGGAGCACGCTGTCTTCAGCTGAACTGTCTCCACGTCATTGCGCCAATCGATACTTCTTCTAGTTTGGACCAATTAGAAATTAGAAGAGGTACAGATTGTGACGTGGCAGACAGCCAGGCCCGTTGATTCATTTTCAGAGCAAATTAGCCGGAGACTTTTTAATGTAATTAGCTAGCAATTTATTACTGTTAGTAAACTATCAAGGTAATCTAAGAGGGCTTTTACCTAGATTTCCCTTCATTTTCCCTTGGCCCTTGTTCATTTATTGTCTTGTATGTCGGCTTTATGTTTCTGTCCTCAGACGAGCAGTACAGCAAATGTAAATTCCTGAAAGAAGAGTGTGATGCAACGCTACTCTCTACGTCCACGGCCCATCTGCTCATCCACTCCGCGTAGCAGAAAGGACAGCAGAGTTGAAAGACGGTGGGACTGAGGGTTAGAACTCTACTTGCGGCTGAGGTAAAACAAAGTTAAAACGCTTGCTGGGAACAAGCGCCAAAGGCCCAAGCCACTAATTGCACTGTAAAGATTTCACATACCCCCTTATGGTACAGACTGGGAGACCATCTTTGGGTTTGGGGGATTTGGGTTTTCAGGTTTTGCTTTTAGGTTTTTGTTTTGGTCAAAGAATCATCTGCTGTGCCATTTATCAGATGAGCTGAAGATCATGGACGCTAAGATTCAGATCACATGTGCTCTATTAGTACGGCAGAACAGATTTCTCAGGAATTAATTTTGTAAATGCAGAGACTGTGACTGCTAGGAGGGGCTGGGGTGCAGCCTGTGGATGGGGAGAGCGCTGCAGAGCACTGTGGAGCTTTGGGCTTTGAATGAGGCAGCTAAACTGCTAAGTGGGGCATGTGCATTTATAGCACTGGCTGCACATCTGACTAACACAGCAGCTACCTGCAAGGTAAATTTTCTTCTTTTTTTGCAAGGTAAATTTTTATTTTTATTTTATTTTCTTTTTTGCAAGGTAAATTTTTAAGAAACAGCTGAAGACTATGAAGGAGGGCCCCCACCTAAATTCGGCCCTTGGACTTCAGAGCTACTGCAAATAATGGGGTCATTAAAAGGCTAAAAAAAAAACAAACTAGACACCATTCTCCTGGGTTTTCTCACTTAGCATTTACTTTTCTTTCTACAATGCCTGCAACATTTTCTTAATTATTTTTGATGCAGTCACTCAGGGTAGGCCACCTCCCAAAAAAAGAACCAGAAAATCCTTTTCTCCAGGAAAAGCTCAGGAAAATACACTTTAAAAAATCTCAAATGATGGCAGGGAAATCACCCATGAGTATGTCATTAGGATCAAAAATCTAGAGTACAATTTCATAAGGTAAACATAAAAGATACATTAGTATTTTACTCTAATTGGAAAAAGACTTTTTCTTCAAAAGGATCGTGCTCCAAAGGTGCAATTTTATGATGGAAACTTTAACCCAATGCTTTTACCACTTTCCACCTTAAGGATATTACTAGAAATGCTGGCCATGTCCTTGCACCTGCATTACTACATTTTTATCACCGTCATTGGAAAGGAAATCCTTCTTATAGATAACATGCAGGACTCTCAGTAAGATTACAAACTGGAGCTTAGAGGGTACAGATAAAATATCCTTTATATATAGTGATCTTAATTCAAGACAGAATATAAAGCATATGGCCAACTAAATGCATCTCTCTTATCCCTGCTACTCCCTGCTCCATAAAATAATAGCTTTTCTCAGCTCGCAAATTACATAAGCACTTGTCTCCACTCTGCAAAACACTTTCCCTTCCTACCTCTTCTGTAACATTGCCCAACTAAAACAAGTCTTTTCCAGCAAATCTGAGCACTGATAGTTGCAGTTTTAAGAAAGAATAGATCAATTTTCTGTTTCCCACTACATCTGGTTTCTAGTTCCTTTTGTTTGCATGGTAGCGTTGTGGAAAACGCAGTTTATAAGCTCAATGACCACAGCCTAAGTTCTCCCCAACCTTGTCCCAGGAACTAAATGCTGCAGGGGGAGACAGCAGAGGAGAAAAATGAACATCTCCACCCAATAATACATGCAAGTTCCAGAAAGACTGAAAATACAAACAGTAATGGAAAAAGCAAAATTAGGAGATGCAATTAAAGAAAATAATGTTTACCCTCTTAGTGTGGGAAATAATATTAAGCTATATGGTGAGAAAATAAGATCTGTAACATTTGTAAAGTGCTTCTACAAATCATTACCAAAAAAAACCAAACGAGGCATTATCAAAAAGAGCAAGCTGTCTCTCTCTTGAGCGCCCACACTATATTTTCTGTCTGAGTGTGTAGTTCTTCAACTCTGCCTAAATAAATCTGCCTATGCCTCTCAGAAATAAATAAATAAATAAACAAATAAGAGCAAAAGTTCTGAAAAGGTAATTCTCATGGGGGAAATGCAAAGTTTCAACAAACATAAAATGTTCCACCTTGTAAGTACTCGGGAAAACACAAATTAAAATAACCAATGTTTATCTGTTTCCCACCAGACTGATGCTAGCAGGGCATTGTTTAATGGTTGTAGAGAAAGAGGCATTCTTCCACAGCCCAGCTAGAAGAATCTATGCACTAGCAATCCAATGCCTTTTTCTTTTCTTTCCCATCAAAAAAAAAAAAAAAAAAAAACCAGACTTCATAAATACATGGAACCTCCTGGGGGAAAATAAGAGCATAATTCCAAATTCCATATCTCTTTGCCCTAGTAAATAAATTATAGGGGTCACTTGATACCTCTACTTTCCCAGGGTGCCCTGGAATTTGGCCCTCTCCAATCTGGACAGCTCTGATTTTGAAAAGACTTTAGAAGAAACAACAATAAAGTTAAAAGATGCATATTGCTTTGTTGAGTCTCAGGCAAAAGGAAGTGGGACAACTACCAAAAACAGCTCCAATTCCCCCTGGAGTGATGCGCCAGAGAAAATATGATCTATCCACCTGCTTTGCTAATTTGGGCTCAAGAACTTCGACATCAAGACAGTCTATTTTTTTCTGCTATTAAAAAAAAAATCCTTTCTGTAAGTAGCCGCCAACCTGTCCTCCCATTACCTACAGAACCATGCATTTAATGAAGAAAGAAAGTGTTTGTTTAGGGTACAATGAGTTTAGAATACAAATCACTGTAGACAAAATTGTGCCAACGAAAAGCCCTAAAGCTCTGATCTAGCAAATAGCTCCTACCAGGAAGTCTTATTTTTAGTTAGGAAATAATTTTCTACAAGCCATGCAAGTTCTACTTGCTCTGTAGTTAAGATATAAAGAACTTTTTGTCTTGGCAACCTGCAAGTGGAAAATACAGTAACCTTCCTCTCTGAGCCCCAGACCCCAGTGTGGGGGCAGCGATGGTACAATGGCTTTTCGTGGTGCGAAACTAACCCCTGCTCTGTGGACTCTGAGGACTCATTGCTCTGTGGCCTGAATTTCAAGTGTAAAACATTGGTATGATGAGTTTGATCAGCACAGGGGCTGGGATTTAGCTCAGTGGTTCCGCTGCCTGCCCTGCAAGCACAAGGACCAGAGTTCAATCCCCAGTACCAAAAAAAGAGAAAGACTTAAGTGAGTTTGATCAGCATAACCTACTTTGGAAGACTAAACTGAAATGAAATACATATAAAGGACGTGTAGAGTGCGTATTTAAGCCAATCACTCACAGAGACCCAAGCTGACTCTACTCCTTTCCTCTCTTTTCTAGCTTTCCTCTGGCATCCTGAAAAGTACTTCATTTAAATTGTACCTAAGCTGTAATTATGACCAAGCTAATGTGACTGACAGGGCGAGCCAAGCCCTGGCCATGCCATGAAGTGACATGCTGCCTGCGTCTGTTTGTGCTGCTATAGCAGGACACTTGAGACTGAGTCATTGATATCAGACAGAAATGTATGGCTCATGTTTCTGGAGTGTGGAAGTCCAAATTAGGACCAGCAGCTGGCATGGGCCTTTATGTGCATTATCCCATGCAAGAAGCTCAAAGAAAGGGCAGAAGACAGAGAAAAAGGACCAACATACTCGATAACCACCACACTCCCCTGATAAAGGCACTGATCCATTCATGAAAGCAGAGGCTTCATGGCTTAACCGCCTCACATTAGGCTCTGCTTCCCAAAAGTACTGGAGACTAAGTTTCCAACACATGCTTTACGGAGGACACATCCAAACCGTAGCACATGGTATTGTCTCCTCCAGATATACCCACTTTGCATATTTAGTCTTTTTCTCACATTCTGTTGGAAAACCATTGGTTCAATAAATCCTATATTTTTCAGAGCACAAATTTTTCTAACACTGGACTGCTAATCAGTTCTGTACTCTGGCCAGGCACCGGGCTGCACTATTTCCCAGCCTCCTTTGCTGTATGCTGGTCTTGTGACTAAGTGCTTATTTGTGAGAGGGAGTGCGAATGATATTTGCCACTTCTATGCCGTGGCTTTGCTCTCTGCTCTTCTGTCTGAATTTCTCACTCTTTCCAAGAGGAATGTAACAGTGACCCAGCTTCCACCATGAAGTGGAGGACAGGCTCTGCATGACATCACAAAGCTATAGACTATAATGTAAGAGGAAACCTACCTGCTTTATGTGATTGTCATCTTTGTCTTACCTTTCTTTACCCTAACACATAGTTGTTAGGAGGAATGCTACCTTTTCCAGCAGTAATTCCATTTGAATATGGTCTTCTGTTATTTTTAAAAAGAATTTTAAGTCCAAATAGGTTATCTCATTTTATAAACCAAAGTCACTGGAGACAAATAAATGTCTAGAGCTGACGTGTTTATTTATAACAACACACAGTTAAATTATTTAACTGACACTATTAGTAGGGGGAAAGAACCAATTTCCAATTAAAATAAGTTGGGAGTGTCAGTGTGGCAAAAGGTGTGATAAAATATAAAGGAAGCAGAAAGACCATGGTTCAAATCCAAGATCTCACAATTAATAGCAGTGTGATTTGCAGCATGTTGCTGAATTTCTCTCAACTTTAGAGGAGTGCAATGTATGTAATAAGTATTATAACCATGGCACATATGACGATATGAGAGTAGGTGGTCAGCAAGACGATAACTACTCTATAATTAACTACTAATCTTATAGCTAATGAACACATCTATACGCAATGGCTGTAAAGAGCAGTCCTCTCACTGAAACACTCCCAAAATGCTTTGGTGACTGGGTTTGCTTTCTGGTCCCACTCAGGTCCCTCTTTTTTGTGTTTTCTAGACTCAGCAAATGCTCTTGATTATTTCTCTTTTTTCTCAACCTTATCATTTCTGCTCTGGGGTGTTTTTCCCCTGTAAAAGCCCTTTATTTCTATATTCAGTAAGTGCTAATTCTTTACGTACAATTGGTCTAAGTTTCCCCTAAATTCTAAGCTTTAAACAAGAGTACTGTGACAGAGGTTTGCATGTTCTGTGAGTCCTATAAAATGCAAACTGATGACTGTTTTCCTGGGATTAGATTCTCCTGGGATTTGTGGAACTGTTCTCTGTGCTGGGTCTGAATTCTGCATTGTTGTATTCTGTTCTGAGATTCTGGTCCTGAGATCTTCCTTCGTCAAAAGTGTAACTGACAATCAGATGGATGTGAAGGGACACCCCATCCATAGTTTATAAAGATGCAATGGTTCCTCTCATGTTTTCCCCTACACTGTGAATTCCCAAGGGTCACTCTTTGACCAATTCACATGCACAATCATGGGGAAGGGGATACAGCATTTTGAATGAAAAACAAATCACTTAAAATTATATTATTATATTAATGAAATTAAAGAGTTTTGAATTCTTTTGTGGGATTAAAGACTTGAGAGTGAAAATATGAAATAAATCTATGTGAATTATCTCAAGTCTGTTAGGTTTTTCACACTATTGTATACAACGTGCTGAATATTTTAATTAGGTAAAAATTAGGGCCATTTGATCACTTCATCATGTGATCACAACTTGTTTTGTGAAGCTAATGTATCTTCTTCGCAAATAAAGGATATTAAAAGTAACAGTGAAATGTGCCTCATTCCACATGGTGAAGAAGGCTGCATTTCATCCCCAGCACACCCCTGTAGACTTGCTCATTGTCGCTGTCCTAGAATTCCGTTTGTGGTGGTTAAGTTTAGTTGTGACAACTTGATTGGCTTGGCAACCTCCCAGAGCCATTAGGGGAGGACACTTACAAGAAGATCATGGAAGCCTGGCTTTGGGTACTATAGATGGTGCCTGGCCCCTACTCTCTGGCACTGGTCCTCTGGTCTACTTCTCAGTTACCATGAACTAAGCATCTTTGCTTCTCTGTGCTCTTTCACCAGGATGGCTCTGCCTTGGAGCCAGCCACCATGAACTGAATCTCCTGAAACCATGAGCCTATTAAACCTCTCCTCCTTTTAGCTGTGGGTGTCAGGTATTGTGTCTCAGAGATGGGAAAGCTGATCAATACATTATACGAAGGAAAAAGCATATATGTTTCTGTGAACACATATACGAGAACAAAGGAAAAAAACGTTAATGCCTCGGTACCATGGAGTGAAATAACGTCACAATAATAGCCTTTCAATAATGTAGTTGAAAAATCATCAATTTGTTCTTATTATCTGAAATGTGGAAACTACCAACTGTCTCTAATCAGTGTCAAAAGAAAAGAAAGGGGGAAAAAAAGAAAAGCAGTTGTAACCCATTTAGGAAATGGCAGCAGAGATATTTATTTCATCTTCTCTTCAGAAATCCCAAACAGTAGACAAATTAGCTATTCAAATGTGCCCTTCTTTAAATGACCCCTCATGCCATCCCCTGCCCCCTGAGCTTGGATGATTATTGCACCACATCGGGAAAAAGACAGGGTATTCTCAAACTGCACCTCTGAGAGGGTTACTGCAAGAATTCAGGCCCAGAAGACTAACATGGGTGTGCCTGTCAGGCTTGCAGCAGTGTGTAAATATAAGCACCTCTCTGAGCACCTGTTAATTAGGAAGTATTAGAGAATAATTACTGAAACTTTCTTTAAAGTATTTACAGTGAGTCTTTATGAAACAGAGTTTTACCTGGGAAAGAAAATGTGGTCTTATCTATATTTGGATGAGTAGGGCTTAGCAGATGTGGCTAGCATACACGAGAGTCTGTTAAATGAAGGAATAGGGGAGACAGGCAGGTCTGCGCATGCCCTACCGAGGTCCAGAGTCACGCGGAACACGACAAATCAGCCCGTGCCCCGGCAACAATCCACTGGACACCCCTCCCCCCGCTCCTCTGTACAGCCACCTGGTTCCACATTACAAAGACGCAGAGGACACCGGATCGCCAGACCACGGGCAGAGAAGCTCAGCCAGTCCCAGAACCCAGAAGGAAGGTCCCCCCCTCCATCCCAGGCTCCTAGGGCAGAGAAGGTGAGCCGGTCCCAGCACCCAGAAGGAAGCTCCCTAGGGAAGGTGAGCCACATGGGTGCCAGAAGCACACCCCCGCCCCGTGGAAATGAGAAAACACATAAGCAAGCCTCAAAAACAGAGTTTCAGATCACCTACAGCAACCCGAAAGGGAAACACGATAGAACAATCTGATACTCAACCACCTGGACTCTCTGAACTGGCAACAAAAGAGGATCTGGGAAAAATGAAATCAGAAATCATTACTCAGATAACAGCAAAGATTTTGCTCATGGTGCAAGACATGATTAATAAATCTAGAGAGGACACATAAAAAAATAGAGGATCTGAGGAACATGATGGAATCTCAACATAGGAAACAAATGGAACCCATAAAACAGATACAAACAGATTTCCAAGAGATTAAAAACTCCATTGAAAGTCTGTGCAGTAGAATGAACCAATGTGAGGGTAGAATTTCACATATAGAAGAAAAGATTGCAATTAGTGAGGAGGAAAAGAAAAATTGCTTTAAAATTGTAAGGGAACACGAGAAATCAATCCAGCAGCTGCTAGATGATGCAAAGAAGAATAACATAATTCTGATTGGAGTCAATGAAGAAAGAGGAGAGAGTGCAGATGACATAAAAAAACTCTTCACAGAAGTGATGGCAGAAAACTTTCCAAGCAGGGGAAAAGAACTTGACATACAGGTAAGTGAGACATACAGGAATCCAGCTAGCCTTAATCAAAAAAAATCTACACATAGGCATATAATAGTTACGATTCCAGAAATCCAACAGAAGAATAAAATTCTACAAGCAGTGAGAGAAAAGAAACAAATCACATACAAAGGAAAGCCCATCAGAATCACAGCAGACTTCTCAATGGAAAGCCTCAAGGCAAGAAAAGCTTGGAGTGATGTATTTCAAGCCCTAAAGGAAAACAGCCTTCAACCCAGATTGATGTATCCTGCAAAACTATCTTTCAAAATTGATGGAGAAATAAGATACTTTCATGACAAAGAGCACCTCAGGAACTTCATGAATACCAAACCAGCACTCCAAAAAATTTTAGACAATACCCTAGGAAAAGACAATGAGGATCACAACCCCAGGAAACCCAGCAGAATGAATCCATTGGGCGTGACAAATTAAATGCAAAGGGGGAGAATCCAACAAAAAGAAAAAGTCATGACAAGGCTTTTAAAACTTTTGACTTCATCTCCCTAATGAGTGTATTATTCAATCTTATTATTGTACTGATTAGTATTTTTCTAATTCTAGATTTGCACACCATTCCTTATGCTATACTGGTTATTTATCATCTTCTAATGTCTACATTTTAATTGGGTTGTCTATTAATGAGCTCTAAGAATTCTTTATATATTCTGCTCATAGGTTATATGAGTCTGTTTAAGTCATATGGTCTGTTTAAGGACTACTTTTCATTTTAATGACATCATTTAAAGTTCTAAATTTTGATAGAATCTCATTTATCAATTTTTTTCTTTTACACATCATGTTTTTTGTATCCTAGGTAGTTCTTGCCTACCCTGAATTCATAAATATTTTCCCTTATAATTTCTTCTTAAAGTTTTATACTTTTAGGCTTTCTTATTTAGGTTCATAGATCCCTTCAAGTTATTTTCATGTATGGAAAAAAAGAGTTGAGGTTAACTTTTTATATACGGATACCAGGTGTTCTAGTGCCGAAAACATTATCTCTTCCTCAGCTCTTGAATTGAGTTTATATTCTATAAAATGCTAATGTTAAATAATCTTTCAAAACTCAGTGGACCATATATGTGTGGTTCTATTTCTAGATTCTCTGTTTTATTCCAATGATCTATATGTCTTTCCTTACACCAACACTGCCTTGATTACTGTAGTTTTAGAAGAAGTCTTAAAATTAGGTACTAAACATCTTCCAACACTGTTTATTTTTTTAAACTTTTCTAGGTCCTTTGTACTCCTACATAACTGTTAAATTTCAATATCCAATTCTTCATTTATAGCAAGTGTACACAGACCTGAATTTTTATATATACCTTGTGTTTTCTAATCCTGCTAAATTCAAGTACAAGTTCTAGGGGCTCCTAGAGATTTCTTAGTATTTTCTCTGTAGATGATCATTTCATCTACATATAAAGATTTTGCTTCTGCCATGCCAATCCTAACCTAGTTGTATCATTTTATTGCCAGACTATTTTGGTAGGGACTAGGTTTCAAAGTTTAATGTACAGATAAAGAGTAAGCATATCTGTCCTTGTTCCCCACCTGAAGGAGAAAGCATTGCATTGTCTCCATTTATATAAGGCATTCTCGCTGGAAGTATGGAGTACATGTCTTTAATCTGTTGAGAAGTTTCTGTTCTACTTCTAGTCTCCTGATAGCTTTTACCATGAACAGCTGTAGAATTTAGTCCAATAATTTTTCTCCAACTAGTGACAGGATCATATGGCTTTTTCCCTTCCTCTGTTTAAATGATGACTTTTGGGGGTGGATCTTCCAATGCTGAACCAACACTGCCATCCTTATAACAAAACTACTTTCTATATCCTGCCAGATCTGACTTCCAATAGTTTGTTTTGTTAAACAAATTTCTATCTATGTTCATACATTTTTCTTCTATTATCTTTATCCAGTTTTGGGATTAGCAGAATGTTGAGTTCCTAAAATGAGGGGAGAAGTGTTCCTTCTTTTTTTCTGCTTTAATTGTTTGATATAATTTATCAGTTAAAATGTTTATGAGCCTGCTGTTGTCATATAGGTAAGTTTTCAAGCTAGGAATATACTTTCTTTAATAGGTGCTATTCAAATTTTATATTTCCTCCAGAGTTAGTTTCATTAATTTGTCTTCCAAGGTACTTCTTAGAAGTTGTCAAATTTATTTCAAAAAAGATTTTTGTAATATGCTTTTTATATCCTTTTAAATTCTGTAAAATCTGTGGTAATGTCTCCTAGATCTTGATATTGTAATTTAAAAAATGTATAACTGATATTGTGTAACAGGAAGAAAAGGTCTAAAAGAGCAGGAGAATTGGGAGGGGTAGAGGAAGGGAAAGAAGAGAAAGAAAAAAATATGAGAAGAGGAAAAAAATGGAAACAAGGTCTTTGCAAATAGGGAAGGGTGGAGTGGGTGAAGGGAGGGCAAGGGAAGGGGAAAAAAAATGAAAACCAAGGGACTCATGTAATGGTACAAGATCCCAATGATGAATATAACTGTATTGTATACTGAAAATGTACCAATAAACTTAATGGGGGAAAAAAAGAAATGAAGGAATAGGGAATAGCATCTTAGAAGTAGAAAAACATTTACTTTTTCCCTAATTCAACTATCATTAACATTTTGACAAAATTTCCTCTAGATTTTCATTCCTATAGGGACCTTTTGAAAAGTAATTCTATAATATGATGATAATAATAGCTTGAATTTACTGTGCATATACTATCCCCTGGACTACATGAGCATCTGACAGAATCAGCTCATTTAGTAAGTGCAGTCACATGTGCAAGGGGCTTCTATTATCCAGAAATCAAACACGAGAATTGAGATATGTAGTAAACATGTCACTTCATGTCTGAAATTTTAATTTTGCTCAATATTCAGGGACAACCCATGTGTGAGACAGATCCATTGCATTCAATTTAAAAGTACAGTGAGAAAAATATTAACTTAGTAGCTTCCAGTCAATTTAAACCCTGTCTTCACATTTTCCCTACTTACCAATGGATAAACATTTCTCCTACAATTGGATGTATACATAACACATACATATATATGCATTATACATACACATGAAACATTATAGCCATTTTGTGTTATTCCTTTAATTTAAAAACAAATTAAGTAATTGGTGAACATAATCATTTTCTTTTGTTTTAGAAATAAAATGGAGCACAGAGGAAGGTCAAGTCACTGGACAAAATATCAACCAGGCTAAGTAGAGATTGTTTTCCCAGAATTCACTGGGAAAATTCACTTTAATCTCCACATACATTCTCAAGAACTTTGTAATGATCACAGTAAATATGGGAATTTGTAAAGCAAATAACTCTTTCAGCAGTTATGATAATGTTGTGAAGATAATAAAATTACCAACTAGCCCTCAAATGTTGAAAAAACAAAGAAAAGCAAACAACACTCCATAATGTGCCTACCCTCTAGGTCACCAGTTTCCTCCAGCTGTGTCATCCACTCACATTTTTTCAGTTCCACTTGCTGTCCCTGTCAAAACTTTCCCTTTTGATTTGAAGTACATTATATTATCAAAGATCTCTCTAGTTTTCTAACTAATTCTCCTTTACTATGTCTTCTTTCCTGGGAGGGAGGGAGGGAGGGAGGGAGGGAGGGAGAGAAGGAAGGAAGGAAGGAAGGAAGAAAGGAAGGAAGTTGTGCTAGATGATGGCAGAGGTTGTTGAGGGATGAAAACAAATGGACAGTGAGGAATGAAGGCTGAGCATGCAAATCACCAGAGACTCAGAAAAATACAATGCAGTTCTGAAAACAGTGTGTGGTGAGCGTGTATGCATGTGTTAGGAGGCTCTTCTGTGTTGATAAACATTAGACATTGGAACAGGACGTTGCCTGTATTTGTATCAACCAAGTCATCAACCTGGTAGTTCTAGATAACCGAATAAGAAAGTTCTCCCCCATTCCCATCAATTCTTATGAAAAATTCATGAAGAGAACCATACTGGAAATGGCTTTCGTCTCTCCTGAATCTTTTGGCAACATGGAAAGACACCAAAAAATATCTTCACAATTACAGAACAGGACCATTTCCTTCTTTCTCCTCATAACAAACCTCATGGATGCTAGAATGGATCATTGTGGACTGCATGGTACAGAGGCATGAGGACTCTAGACCAGGTCTGAGTTGTGCAGGAGAGATCTGCCTTGGCCCTGTCCATGAAATCTGCCTGGAAGATGAGGAAAACTCCATGGGCAAAGCCAAGAGGTATGGGCATGATTTGGGAGGAGACCACTCTCAGGTATAAAGAAGCACGTGTCCCCTGGCCTCTGTCCATCCACATGCACAGAAAAATCTTCCTACTGTACCCCCAGAAGAGAAGGAGGAGCTTTACCATCAACCAGGTGGAAGAAAGCACAGAGAATGGTCACAGCTGTCTCTCCTTGTCCCCCTGCCTACAACCCACCCCACACAGACCTCAATAGCATGGGCCAAAAGGAAGAAATGAGTAAGAATGGGAGAGTCACCATTTGCTGGCCATCCAATCTCCACCAAGAGAAAAGGAGACCACCCTCACCAACTATAATAAGGGACTGCGTAGGCAAAATGGAGTGGAGTTTTAATTACAAATGTGGCAGAGTTTGTTGAGTGTTCCTCTCTTGGAGATCTACAATGCATGTTAACATATTAACTTCCCTAGAACAGCCTGTTTGCTTGGATAATTCCAATATTTCCCAAATATCTGAGGAATTCACATCCTGATAATCTAATATTTCATTAAACAGATCTTCAAAAGCATTGGTCTAGACCAGTGATGGTGAATCTTACAGAGCTTTGAATGATACAAGCATCCCACTGTGGCATGCATGCTGTTGGTTCAGCCCCACTGGTCTAGACATCTGGCATATTACCAACTCTCTAGCCTCCTAAAGATATTGTACAATGCTTGATTTTTTAACAGCCAGATGAAGAACTTTCTCCACTTCCAGTCAGGGGCACTCTAAGGACTGGTAATAACCCATTAGCGCTGGTGATTTCCTGAGGATCTGATTCCATGCCTTTTCCGTAATTCTTTCTCAACTTTTCTTCTTGCATCCTCCAATTAACAATGCCAAATCTGTCCTTCTACTAAGCCTCCTCTAGTCTCCAAATAATATTCCCCTTTGGCAAAAGTATGCCATTACAATATTTAAATCCCATTGATAAATTTGAAATAAAACTACTAACCCATAAAACTCATTTTCTTTGTTCCTTTACACCTCAGCCTGCATAGGCTTTAACCCTACAGATGGATAAAATTAATTAAGTCACCATAATGCTCTACTAGCCCAGTCATGACACCTGACCCTGGACACTTGAATATCTTCAGGGCTAATCCAATCTGTCTGGACCATGTTGGGAAAGAGGAGAACTGCGAAAGGCATTATGCATATTTTGCAACCTAGTAGAAAAGATAAACCTCTTGCCAAATGTAAGGTTCTTTGAGAAGAGCTAAGGCAGGGTGCATCCTATGCTACAGGGAGCAGTAACTTTTATGCCCAAGGTCACCAAGGTAAGTCTTGCTCTGCAAGAGAAGGAGACTCACTAGTTTCTGGAGGAAAGAAACACTTATTCACTTACTATTCTGCCACTTGTACACTGGATAATTCTCCTGGCTTTAGTTCCCTCATCAGAAAAAATGGGGATGATAATAAGGATGCTTGCTTCACATATGAAGACTTCTTACAGTAACAGGGGAGAAAGATTTGAAAACTGTGCAAATAAACAAACATCGAGAATAATGGAAGGCACTGTGATGAGAAGTAACCTAGAACAGAAAATTTTCCATTTCACAGGGACAGAGCTCTGACTTGCCACCACCCTACACCCAAAGAAGTAAGATGCAGACTCCTGCACTTCATGTTACTGTGAATTAAAAGAGGTCAAATGAAGGTAGACCCTACACCACAGCACAGGCCAACACCACCAAAGAGCAATCCGGATTTGCACCCTCAGCAAGAGAAGCCAAATATGGTCATGTTGGTGATGGAGAATTTCTCCATGATTTGGACAAAATGCTAATTAAATTAGTGACCCCAAAATTCCAAAAATATAGTATGGATAGCTGCCCTCATAATCTGGTTAATACTTTTGTTAATCTTATGATAAGTGCCCATGGCACAAAACCCACAATTCAGATCTCTGAGATAATTCTAGAATTGCCCCAAAATTCTAGAGGAAGGCAAATCATCCTGTGTTTGGGTACTGGAGCTGTAGATCGGTCCTGATGATGATGATGATGATGATGATGATGATGATGATGATGATGATGATGACTGATGTTTAAAAATAAGTTATAGGTGAATCCCAGAGGCCAACCAGGACCCTCAGAGTTAGGAGAGCCCAAGAAATTGGTTGTCACCCCACATAACCCCAGACCAGAAGGACTCCTGGGAATGCTGATGGCTGGAATTCTCCCAAAGACCTCTCTTTGAGGATATCAGTAAGGGTCATCTGACTTCTGATCATAGCTATTAAAATATATCTGAGTTTCTCAATAGTAGCACAATTGACACTTTTGGACTGGATAATTTCTCTGTGGTAGAGGGTCGCACTCAGCATGGTGGAAGGTTTAGCAGCATCTCTCTCCTCTATCCACTAGATGCCAGTAGCACTATCTTCCAATTATGGCAACAAGAAGAAAGTCTCTAGGTATTGCCAAATGTCTCGTGAACAACAAAATGGCTCCTCATTGAAAACCTCTGGTGTAGCTAAAGCCCTGAAGAAAAATATAGTAGAGAATGCATGCTACTGACTCTCCTCAGCAACTTGTTTTATTTTTTAATTAATTTCTACTAGACTATTTCAGAAAAATAACTAGGTGACACCTCTAAATCATTGATTACTTTAAATAGTTCCATTTAAATTTACTACAATTACTCTTGCTTTTGAGTTCAAAATCCAAACCCCTGTATTTCTGATCATTTTCCTTAGTGTTGTTTCCATTAATTAAAATTACATAATTGGTTCTTCTCAATCAGAAAGACAGTATAGGAGTATAGGCCATCTCAGAATTTCCTTCTTGCATCTCTACCTTCCTTCGATAGAAAATGGATTCACCTATAATCTATGGCTCCTATGACAACTTATTCTGATTAAATGAGAAAATTTGTTCTTGAAAGAAACTGAATGGAAAACCAGGACCAAAAATAAACCCAAACATCCAGCTATCTTTCAGTATTCAGCATTAAATACAGTGACAGAAAAACTAATAAAGTATGTCTCTCTCTCTCTGTCTCTCTCATCTGCAGAGAAGCAAAATAACACCCACTGGCCCTGGTTTCTGAGGGGCTGGCCTTGTGAGTCAGCACAGCTATTTGGACTGTAACCTTGGTGCATCCATGCATCAGTCCTTGAAACTTCCCCTATCGGGAGACCTTTATAAGACTTGCTTGATGTAGGGCCAATTCTGGGATAGAAAGCAGGTTTAGAAAGTAAATTGAAAATTTTAAATGATCGAAATACATTTTCATTTGTTACAAGGGCATTTGAGACCACTCAGTTGCCACCTGGTAAGAAGCTGGGCACAGCAATCATTCAAACTCTAAATGAGGATAGAGCATTATTTTAACTTGGAAATTTGAAAGGTTGTATGAGTTGACGGAAGAGAGGAAAAATTGAAAAGAAGATTGAGAAGCTAGATCACACACATTCAAGAAGTCTTTCGAGAGAAGCTATGGTAGAAGCTAAACCAGAAGTGCATAGCAACTTGTCAAATTTGTTGGAATGTCTCCAAACTTCTCTTGGGTACTGCTGAGTTAGATACTCTGAAGAGTTAGGAACTCTGAAGAGTTAGGACATCTGGAATTTCTCACATCGTAAGCATAACTTATCCTTCAAGTCAGTCCTAAATTATTATGTAACTTACTAGCAACTATTCATGCTAAACATACAAGCAGCTTAGTAAATGGATACCTTTGCTTGATAATCCAATAAAATTAGTCTATGTAGATCGTGACTTGATTTTTAAGTAATGTGTTACATACAGTGGTACCTCCATTCATGAATTTGATTCTTTCCATGATTCTTATCGAAAACTAAGTTTAACCAGAACTGAATCAAATTCAATGGTTAGGTTCAATGTTGACCATATGGGGAAATTTGATTCAGTTGTCTCCCAGTTCAGTTTGTGACCAGAATTGTGGAGATAATTGAGTTCATGAACCGAGATAACACCATAATAGCAGGTTTATAGACTAAATTCTGATCCTATGGCTTAAACAATAAAGCATGAACTGAAAATTTGTTGAAAAAATAGTTTCTTTACCCACTGAACATCCATTTGCCTTTACTTTTTCAACAAGATTAATACATGTATCTGAATGTGGTGGTTTGTTTTAAACTTGATCTGATCTACAAGGGAGGGGGAAAATTGGCTTGTATAATATTTTGCTTAATAAAGGCAGCAAATGCATGTAAAACAAAGTATCCGCTGGCTTAAAATTGACATTTCTCTCATGACAATCACCTGAGTAAATGACGGTAGCTATATAGCTTATCTGTTAGAAAATTTTAATACCAGATGGAAATTCACTATTTCCCACAATCTTACTGTGAGAATTATCAAAATAATACCATTTTCTGAAATTTTATTCTCTCAATCTCACTAATGGTTTTTACATCACATTTTTCTTTTTCTTCTTTCCATGTGTATTTCTAATCAAGAGAATCTCCTATTGTCTATCTTCTAGCTATGTGCATTTTCTTCAACAGTGCTATTTTTTCGATTTGCTCCTATAACCCACAGGAAAGGGTAGAGCTTCACGCAAGAGCTACAAGATTTTTACATGGTGCCTTTCTTCAGGGCTTCTGGAGGGAGCACATAGATTTCAAAGCACTAAGTCTGCACATTTCTTCCCTTCCTCTCAGCTCTTCAAGCTGAGCTCACTAATGTCCTTCCCGGTCCCATTCCTCAGCCAATCATGCACATCTGGGAACCCAGAACAATCCACATGGCCGAGGGTCTTAACCTGTCCCCTGTCCCTGCCCCCACTAGCATGAGTAGGCAGGGCCACCATGCATGCTGCTGGCCTGTGATCCCCTCCCAGGTCACTGGCTTCCTCACTCAGACACTGCTTACCAGCCCCTCACTTGAGTGGCCACCCCCTGCCCGCCAAGGGCAGGACCAGAAGCATCTGGGAAGAGCATGGCAATAGGTGGCAGCTGACTGATGACAACCACATGCCCTGACCTGCACTCTCTAGAGTGACAGCTGTCTCAGTGAATTATTTACTGTGCCTATTTATGCTGTGGGTAATGCCAGAGGGTCTACACTCAAACCTGTGAGATATGAGGTCTCAATTTCATTAATGGAATGAAGGAACATACAAACCAGAAATTTAAACATATCAGGATCATTTCAGCAGATTAGGGACAAGTCCCCTTCTCCAGTGCCACAGCCACAACCCAGCTTCACGTAGCAGACGACTGACCCCAGGTACACTCCTGAATGTGCCGTGCCCTCCTTTGTGACTGCATCTCCCCACCTCTCTGCCTAGATAACCTTAATTAATTGTTGTTCATTTAAGAGCATTTCCTTTTTTAAAAAATTATAATAAACAAAGCTTCTCTCCCTGAGGCCTGGATGCCCCATCTCTGTGAGGTCACGCTCCTCCCGACATCGTAGCACGTGTCTGCCCCACTGTCATTGTGCCTCTGTTGGTCTCAGATGTGTCACTGCTGTCCAGCACACCCCTCACCCCACACTGTGTTCCTCAAAGGTAAGGCACTTTTACATCCCACTCCCCAGAATCTGGAACTTCCGGGATTATATGAACAAATGAATGAACGGAATTAGCACTGAATAGAGTAATAATGATAAAGCACTGAACACCTCACGCAGTCCAGATACAGTGTGTCACACACAAAACAGCTCATCTGAGATGTCACAGAGCTGGCTTGAGATGGAGCCAGAACCAGGACACTGTCTCTGGCTCCAGCAATATTTCTAGTATGCTCCTTGTTTTCCGTCTTTGCTTTGGAAAACAGCATGAGCCGGGTTTGGTTGGGGTTTTAGGTCTTGTAAAAGTAGAAGTGTAAATACGACCTCTATAGGCCTCACTGAACAGAAGAAACTGTTCCTGTGTTCTAGAGGATTCCTCCACCTGGCTCTTTTCAGGGGACCCAGGACTCACATGTTGGTTATCAGTGAGCATATCACCGGAGAGGCCGGGACCTTCAAGAGAGCCAGCGGGGAAGCAAGGAGAGAAGAAAGAAGAGGAGAAAGGAAGAAAGGAGAGGAGAAAATGACTTCAAGAACTAGGAATTGAATTTTGGGACCTCTGCACTGAGCTACATCCTCATCCCTTTTCTCACTGTTTATTTTTTATTTATTTATTTATTTATTTTATTTATTTATTTATGGAACCGGGGATCGAACTTAGAACCTTGCACTGTCGAGGCAGGTGCAGTGCCACTGAGCTACAACCCAGCCCTCACTTTTTACTTTGAGACAGGGTCTCACTAAGTAGCTAAGTTGCTCACGTTTGGGTAAAACTTGCTATCCTCCTGCCTCAGCCTCCTAGAAAACTGGGATTACAGACACACACACCCATGCCTGGCTGTCAATTTTAAGACAGTTGAAGCCTAATTCTCTTTTGAGTGGATAAGTGACACTCAGATCCACTTGTTCATATCTCAAGAAAAAATTGAATCTCAATTTATCTCAAGTAAAAACAAAAATAGATTCAGTCACCATGGATCTTGGAAATGGAGCCACACTTTTTGGAAAAGAGAAAAGTTTGCTTTGATTTCCAATGAAGAAGGAGCAGGGGCAGAGCACAGTGGCAGAGGAGCCAGGCGGGGCTGGCAGGCTTTGAGGCTCATGCTCCACTCGGTGTCCTTCTGCTCCACAGTGAGTATCAGCCACTGCCATGTTTTGATTTCCTCTGCAAGCCTTCAGCTGCTTCTCCTCTTCAATTCCCTACAACATACTAATGGGCTGAAGAGACAGTGTCCCCTCTATGGCACTAACTTGTATTCCTACTGCTAAGAGATGGCACAAAGCAAGTAGACTGCAGAACTGAGAGGAGGGTAACGGGCCACAGCGTAAGGCCTCCTGGAAATGGGCTGCATCAGACTCCGGCCCTTCATCCCACCCAGCAACTTGGATTAATCCCATGCATCCTGATCCTCACCTCCTGGTGGTCAGACATGCTGCTTCTACAGCCTACATGCTCCTTCCCCTCAGTAGGCCCTGTGACAGCAGAAGAGCTACCTCACCCCACAGAACACTTTCTGACTCCTCAGGAGGCTGAGTAGTCTTCAGGTCGTCCATGATGCCCCTGTTATGTGACTACTTTTCCCATCTTTCCCTTCAGATTCTCGGGGGCAGAAACAGTTATGTATCTGGAGGATGAATAATTTCACTTGTTCGTCTAACCAAATTCATGGAACTTTAGATCGATATCTGGGGAAAATAGCATCAGCCCTCAATAAAGATCTGCTAGTAAGATACGTTCTGATGGTTATACAACAGGATAAACCAAACACTCAAAACAGAGCGAAAGTTTTGCAAGAGGCATTACAGGATTTTGGAAAATATTTAAGGAGCTTTACCTTTAGCTTCTTGGCTCTTGGGAGTTTTAATTCAGCTGGCAGCATGCTATAAAGAAAAATCTTTGAGGTTTTTTTAAACCAATAGTAGGGCTCCCAGTTTTAAAGAAATAGGGGCAAAAAATGAAATCCAATGTGAATGTAGCATCTTTAAAAAATTATAAATTAGCTTGCAACAGCATCCAAATAGCAGTTCCCAAGATGTCACTGTGTAATTATAGCTCATCAGCACATGTCTTGCATATTCCAAAATAACCCGTTACACTACCCTCTTTTTCCCAATGACAGCAGGCCTCTAAAATAATAACGAAATGGTTCCTTCCTAACAAGGGTGGCTATCAGCTTTGCATATTCCTAGAATTCTAATTAGTCTTAGTCCATTTTCAATTTCATAGTGCTTTAGAAACAAAATGATTCTTTCCTATGGAATTTCAAATATTACCCCCAAAAATGGGACATAAGTAGCAGGCTTTGTTGCACTGGGGATACGGAGGGGCCTTCTTGCCCCAGCCCTCTTTAGTAAAATGATCCAGAATGATTCACAGATGAGACGAATGCCCGCATTCCGAAGCATGGAGGGAGGGTGTCCCTCTCCTCCCCTGGTGCTTGATATATAATTCTTCCTAGAAGCAGTGGACTTGTACATTCATCAATACTAGCTGTACCCGAGGCGAATCTGCCTCGGCCAGATCCATGGGCAGATTCCCCTGGATACACAGATATGGACCTTCAAAAGTGGATGCTAATATCCACCATCACATTGTTAGGGAAAGTTTTCTTTGTGGATCATGCAAGAAATATTTGCCCTCTTCTTAACATTACAAATGCTGAAGATAAGACATTTTAATGTTTTATATTTAAAATGAGCATAAAAAGTGCTTACAATGGAATATTTAGGTTAAACAACCTAAAGCTTTTCAGAAGCAATCACTGACTATGGACAAAAGGAGGAAAATTTCAGTGATTATTTTCTACCTACTCTTCTTTGGATCTTCCTTTCAAGTGATCAAGCTCAGAAAAAGTTTCACTTTTTATTCCATGCCCACGCTGTCCCTGCAGGGAGCTATAAAGAGAAATGGTACTGTAATTCCTGTCACTAAGAACCTTCAAGCCTTGCTGTTTCCAGATGAGCAGCTGTTTACTTCAGGTCGTCTTCCTAAAATTCCTGTCAAGGTTGATTATCGGTGGTCTATTTCTACAGAATAGAACTCTAAGAAAACCCTAAGCGGTCATTTGTTGTATCATGTAATAATGATCCGACAGAGTCAAGGAAACCCAAAATTACATATCAACATTGGTAAGCACTGGACTCTAAGCCATTGACAAAATAACATATTTCCATTGATATTTGGACTTTTTATGAGCTCCACGTGGTTCGTCTTTTGTTATATTTTATTGATTTTTTTTTCATTTCATACCAATTTAATTATCAGGGATTTATTTTTAAACAATGAATTTGATACTCCTTTGAGGTTAAGTAAGGTGGATTTATCCTACTTTAAAGATGAGAAAGTGGAGCAGTGAACAGTGAAAAACTACATAGTATTAAAGATTCACTCCCCAGTGCTAAGGGATTATGTTTTCTTCACTCCAAAAATCATGAAAAACATCTGCAATAGAGATAATGTTGTGCATGAAGAATAGAGAGATTATGAGATTATTAAATTCCAGTATTCTCATTTTGTGCCAATTTTTAATAAACATATATACCTAACAGCTTATTTTTTACTTTATCAGTATTAGTAATTGAGTTTTAGTATATTTTCATTGAATCTGAAAAAAATTATTCTGCTTTTAAAGAAATCCGAGTGAGGATAAAGATATTTCTAGTACAGAATTTCGGAACATAATTCACATGGCCTTTAACTCCTGAACAATTGCTAAACTCCATAACCCTATTCAAAAATGATCCAGAGCAAAAGTCAGAGTAAATAATGCTTGGTGAAGTAATTCATTCTCTAGGATATGTGTCTTTTTAAGGGAATAGAAAAATGAAATTCAGGAAGCAGGGGGAAAGTTTATTGTTCTTTAGGAGCAGAACTAACTGGAAACTTCAGCTCAGTCCCCTCCAACCAGCAGCATATCAGAATCACAGAAGGGCTTATAAAATCTACTCAAAAGTGCACCAGGAAAGATTTTTTCCCAGCAGGTTTGGGATAATTCTGGCAATCTGTAATTAAAAAAAGAAAATTCTAGGTTCTATGAGGCACAAAGAACTTTGGGAAAAAAACTTTTAGTGGATTGGGGTCAAAAGTATTTGATCAATAGCTCTGCCTTTTACAATTCTGAGACACTGGACAAACAAGACTGACTAATCTTCATAAGAATCCTCTGAAGATGAAGACAGATGTTCCTTTCTTACTACAGCTTCATAAAATAATGATATATTGAACACTGATACCTACACAAAGTTCATGTTCAAAAAAGGTTTATGTCCTTCCTTCCCTCTCTATAAAATCAACACCTACTATTGATGTTAAGGTGCATTCGCAGTTCTCTGACTTGGTAGGCTACCATTTAAAGCGTGAAAACTGTCCAAAATTAAAGGTTGTGCCCATTTCAGCTAATGGAGCTATCCTGGCCCCTGTGCTCTCTGTATTTTTTCTAGGGGAGTTCCCGGTATTGTAAAAGTATATCTGTGAACAAATTTGTGGGCCTGCACCATTCAGAGTCCAACAGAAGACAGCATGCCTCAGCTGGCTAAGCTGAGAAGGGGACTGAAAAAGGAAATGTTACCAAGAGACCACGGAGGTCACGACGTAGGAGGGCTAGGGTGCAGGACATCTGAGCCAAAATGGCAGGAGAGGGAGAGGTTATGCAGACATGGAGTCTGAGGAGGCCCCCTCACCAGAACTGTGACCTGGGGTCAAGGGATGGGGCTGGTCCCCAGGGACTTTCAGGAGAAAAGAAAGAGCCACACTCCCCAACCTCACCCTTCTCCCTTCTGCCAGTTGCTTGAAAATGGTCCCTACTGGTCAAAGTTCTAGGTCAGCTCCTCAAGGCCCAGCACGGGATGGAGAAGACCTCAGGGTGGATCAGAGGGGAAACAGAAGGCATCTCACCTAAGTTCTAAGACACTCAGTGTCGCAAGAAAAACAGTCCCACCACACAAAGTAATAAAAAATAGTCAATACTTGTATCTTCTGAAAAGCATTAAAACCGGTCTATAACCAAAAGCAATTTTAAAATGCCCTTTTCACTCTTCAGCAAACCTCCCTCCAAGATGAACTGAAGTCACCCTTCAGTCGGCAAGTGCTTTTCCTTGTAAGTAAGTATTGGCTCTTTCTGGTATGAACTCCTCAACTGCATTGCAGTTCGCTCCACCTGCATTTCTGTCTGCAAATGCTCAGAAACAAAGGGCAGCAAACAGGAGGAGGTGAGGATTCAGGGAAATGACTGCAAGGGCCGCATGTGCCTTTATCTCCCTCACGCTTAGTAAGAAAATACAAATGCATCTGGAGATCACTCCACAAAGAGCAAATAGTCCTCAATGCACCAAGACTTGGATTTCTTTTCCGAGTGCAGATTATAAAGAGTCGCTGCACCAGCAGGTGCGCTGGAGTTGGTAGCATTCCCAGTTTTCACAAGTCTTCTGTTTGATTCCCACAAAGTAGCCCTGTGAGGTCTGTACGATTTTTTATCCTCTTAAAACTGAAAACAGTTAAGGGACTAAATAGAAGAATTGTAGCTGGTAAATAAAGAAATCCAAATTAGAATCCATAATATGAACTATATAAATATATTTATTCCTAAGAATTGAAAACACTTGACTCAAAACACTGAAAAGTGTTTTTTGATCAATACAAGTATTTTTCAAATCAATACAAATACTCAGATTACTCTATTTTAAAGTATACTAATGGAGATTTCTGGAAAAAATGTAAGAAAATGCTTATTTCATCCACTGTCGTTTATGAAAATTGATAACAATAAGATAAAATTGCAATATTAAAAAGGTATCCCAACCTCACAAGAAACACTTTCTAAATATAATGCAATCGATACAAAATGAGAAAATGATGAATTGTAGATAATCTCTCTAGATATTGACCTACATGCAGATTTCTTAAAAGTAACTGGTAAGATGAAAAAGGTCCAATTGATGACCTTTTATTTGGGGTTAGAAAAACTAGGTTCAAACTTTCACTTCCCAAATGAGCCGAAGGGGCTGGACTAAAAGGTGGATCTTGCATATTAGTCATCTCTGTTATTTCCCTAAGACTCCTAACACCAAGAGAGAGTCCAGATGGAGCCAGGAGCCAGGAATAAGAGAGAACGTCGTCCCTCTTTGTAGTTGCTGACAAATTCATCAGATCAAACAAATACTAAATTAGGAAATAAAGTATGCAACTGAAGTATCCAGTGAAACAGTCATAACCTCTGTAGGTCACCTGCTCATCCTAAAGAGAGAAAACAAGACAGAAACAGATGCAAAGATCAAAATCCGTTGCTCTCAATAAGCAAAAGTAAATTTATATCAAATGGCACTCTTAAAAAATCTAAAGAAAATATGAATTATGGGTGAAAGATTTAAGAAAGATACAAAACAGGTAAAAGGAGAACCAAAGGTAACAAATTTTAAAATGAATTTATAATTTCAGGAAAGAAATAGAAAAAAATCAGTACAGCCATTTCTCAGATGAAGACCACATTTGAAAGAGAGAATACCCAAAATATATAGTGTGGAAACCAGGAAGAAACACAATTCTTGAAAAGCAAATCACACAAAACAAAGACAAAAGGATTAACTCACTGGAGAGAAAAATAACAGTTACAGAAGATATAAAGTTATCAAATGCTCAAAACCAATACTCCTGAAGAAAATTAAAAATGGGGCAGAAAAAAGTTCAAAGATATAACAAAATAAGCTTTTCCTAAAATAAAGGGTAAATTGATGTCAAACAATCACACAGAATTTACAAAGAAATGATGCAGAACATTAAGAACGGCTATCTAGGCGGAGTTACTGGATCTTCAGGCAAATAGCAAGTTTTCTATTAAAACTATTGGGTTAGAATGATGCCAGTGAGACACGTGGCTGACTTTGACCTTGATCGTGTCCCAGTCCAGTTCCAGAGGTTCTCAAGGGAGAGAGAACACATTTGTTTATCCTGTGTCTCCAGCCTCAACATCTTGCTGGCACCATGTAGCCTAAGAAAGGACAATGAGGATTCCTTCACACAGAACTTAAATATGTCCACCAACTTCCAATGGCCAATGTGGTAGAGAAATGGTTTCAAGATTCTGGCAGAAAAACATAAGCCTTAAATTTTATACTAGGCTATGATTTTTCAGTAAAATATAGAGACAGAAATAGAATTTTTGAACATTCAAAGACATAAAATATACTATTCTTTTAAAAACATATATCTATATGTGCTCAGCAAGCAGTAAGTCAAAATAACGTATACTATGTGAAAGAGGAATGCTTCTGCTGAATCAGTATAAATGAAAACCTAGACTTAAAGACAAGGAAATTATGTTTATAGAATTATCAAGGTTATGGTCCTTGGTAGCGTAAAAATAGTCCAGTAAAAAACAAAGTTGAGGAGGAAAAGAAAATATAAACCTAGCAATTCTCTCATTTTCAAGATAGGCAAAAACTGTATAAAGTTAATAATCAGGAAAATGTTGCTCAAATGTGTTATCTAAGAGTATTATGAATGCTCCTAAAAGAAACTGATTCAGTTCAGCTGACATTTTTATGCCTCAAAAAGTACAAAAGCAATAAAAGTAAATTTAAAAACAGACACAAAGTAAAGCAATAAGTCGTCAACCGCACTAGTATACTTGACATCAGATTAGAATCAAACATACTTCTAATAACATTAAATATATAATTGATTGTAATAGAAAAGTGCCTTAAGAGTGAAAATAATGCAATAGTGGAAAAATATTTCAATAATAAAAAGCTGAGAGCAATATAAACACCATCTGTAAAGACATAAAAAATGAGCTAGATGTGGTGGTGCACGCTTATAAACACAGCGCTCTGGGAGGCTGAGACAGAAGGATATCAAATTCAAGCCTAACTTGGGCAACTTAGCAACTTAGTAAGACCCCATCTCAAAATAAAAAATAAAAAAGGAGTGAGGATGTAGCTCAGTGCTAAGGCCCTAGGTTTAATCCCCGGTACTGCCTCCTCCTCCTCCTCCTCCTCCTCCTCCTCCTCCTCCTCCTCATCATCATGGCACAAAAACGTGACCACTCTGGGGACAGATCCCATCTGGTACCCAGCACAGATTCACGGAAGCTGTAAGAACTCAGTTCATTGGCTCATTCTTTAAGGGCTGGTGAAATAATTCCCAATAATCCATACAAAGAAATATATAGACATAGAACAGTAAAGATGATTTTAAAATGGTGTGAAAAGTTTTGCGTGGTATTTCATTAAGTAAAAACACTGAGCAGTATTATTCTATGATATCATTTGATATAAAAACAAAACAGACATGATGTAAAACTATGTAAGTAGCATTACATTATACACACACATAGTGTTGCATATACAGGAAAATTTCTGGAATAATATATACAAATACATACAAAAACCTCAATAAAAGTTTTAATGAGTGAAATGGAAAATGATAGGAAAAGGAGAAGTTTGCTTCTCACTTCTGACTGGTCTGTTACATTTTAACTTTTTACTGTGAACATGTTAATTCAATTCTTCAAATCATTTAAACTGATAATAAATAAAGCTACACATTTAATCTGGAAATTTCTAGTGATAAAAGATAACTAAAACATATGGGGAAAAGCATACTGTATTGTTCAAATAGAAACAAATTAAGAAAAATATTTACATCCAAAGACTGACTAATCTTAAGATAAATTTAATGAAAACCTCACCATGGCAACCAATTTTATCTCCTTTCATCACAAGAAGATGGTTCAATAAGTCAGGGAAGATAGAGACGTCATTTGCTTTGGTTAAAATGAGCATTTGGTTTGGTGCCTTATCACCTAATAATTAGCAATCTGGAGAAATAGAGTTTCCTCATTAAACATTCAATTAATACTCAAATAAGAGCATAATTCAAGCCTAATATTTGATTCTTACAGAACAAAATAGCAGTCTGAAAACACCTGTGAATCCAGTTCAGGCAGTTCCATGAATATATCTCAAAGTGTCTGATTAGCAATAGGCTCCTTAAGGACAGGGATAGAGTTTTTCATCATTTGTCACCAGTACCTAGCACTGTGTAAGAGAAAGTACAAAGAAAAATTTAAAAATTCCAGAGGTTAGCTTCCTACACTTTAACATACAGTTTATCCCTCGTCTGACAATAAAGTCATAAAATTTCAAAGAAATGATATATTACAAAATTACTACTTGTTGGTTCAAGAAAACATGGAATATTGAGGGGAAAATATAGTGACTCACCTCCCTTTCCCTAAAAATACAAGCCTAGTAAATATCTCTCATTTCACTGCCTCTACCAAAAGTATTTCATGTATTTTAAGCATACAATGGACATAAATTTTATTCCCTTTTTATTTGGTTTTATATTGGACAAATGTATCATGTTATTAAATAATTTTCATTTTTATTAAAAATCTATATATTACATGGAATAACTTTAATATTCATTCTTAAAGCAACTTTCTATGGTTAAAATTTAAATTTTGTTCCTTTACAGTTGCAAATAATGGATACAAATATTTTCCTTCTTAGGAAGATGTATTTCCCTCCTTAGGTTTGTTAAGGTACAGTCTCACAAATAGAATTATCTACCAAATCTATAGAAAATTCTAAGGATCTTTATATATTATCAAATTGCTTGCAAAGAACTAGATTAATACTACAAGTTGAATTTTAACTTACCTATTTAACTAAAAGTGAGCATAAATATATGGACTTACATCTGTATAAATCATAGCACAGTTCACATCTCAGCCATTTGTCTTTCCTTCTTTCTGAAGTGTTCGTTCAAGCTTTGTTCATTTATTTTTGCCCTAGTAGTGTTTTTGTTATTGTTGAAAATCCATGATATAATAAATATATTCACTCTCTCCAATAGTAATGCTTGCGCATATATTGTGTGTAAAATGTTTTCAAAATCTTTGTTATATAAGTTTAATGTCAATACTGTTATTACAATTGAATATCTATACTAAAGTGTTACTTCTGTGCCTGTGACATTTGTTCACATAAACTATTTAATAAGGGTCTGGGGTTTTGGTTCAGTGGTTTCGCCACCAGCCTCACAAGCGCAAGGTCCCAAGTTCAATCCCCAGTACCAAAAAAAATAAAAATAAAAATAAGAATAAAAATAAATTTTAATCAATCTTTCTATGATAAGAAGTTAATATGTTTTAAAGCACAAAACTTCTATATTCCTATTATTATTTTAGTTTACAAGCCCTGCAGAATGAATATTAATTTTATTGTGTTATATAGAGAAGAGATTTGCTCAAATAAATGTCCTTGATTTTGTGGTACATCCTTACCAGAATTAAAATCAAGGTATATAGTTTTAATTTTGTATCTAGTGAATTTTTTCTTAGATTGTACACCTTTGTCTATTTTTTAAATTTTTATAGCTTGCCAGTTTCCCAGAATTCTCTTTCCTGCAAGATATGAGTTCTACCATATTATTTCTTCTCTTCATAATTCTTGTCTTTTATCCATTCGCTATATTCTAATCAACCAACTGATATGATTTCCCCTCAATATTCTATGAACATCCATGATTCTGGGTCATGTTCCCCCATTCTCTGACTAGAATGTGTTTCTGCCCATCTCTAACATGATAAACTCCTTCCTGTCATTTGAAGCTGAAACTCCTTCCTGTCATTTGAAGCTGAAATCAAATACATTTCTCCAGTGAATTCTTTTGGGAAGACCCAGCCAAATGTGTGCAGTATCAGACCATAGATTCATGCTTCTTTCAAGTCATTATCACATTAATTTTCACGTGCCCATTTTCCCTACTGGACTCTAAGCAGGTATTCAATAAATATGCTCCAAATTGAGAACGCTGTTATCAAGTACTTTGGGGTGCTTGTCTGCTAGGTGGTCTAGTAGGTAACATGGCACAAAAATAATCCCCCAAATTCAGTCTGATCTTCCCTCTTCTTTCCATCCTGTCTTCCACCTCCTTTAACACTGTTCCCCTCTTTGCTGATCTCTGCTTCATTTGCTCCAATCCCATAGGCCACTCTCCACTCAGGGGTCAAAAGAATCTTTCTAAATCATAATGCTCGGTCCCTCCTCTGAAGTGGCTTCCAGTTGCTCGCAGAGTCAAATCCAGACTTCATCCTAGACCTACATCAGTCCACATGCCCACCCTCACCAGCCTTTCTGACCCCGCCCTGGGCCCTCCCTCCAGTCTCTCTGATTTTCTTTTCCCTGAAGGCTCCACAGTTTTTCTCTCTGATGGCCTTGTTATTGGCTACCCTCTTCTTGTTCAATGCCTTTCTCTTTCATATCTTCTTGATTGAATTTTGATTACCATAAAGATTTGACTTGCAGTGTCACAGACTCGGAGAACCCTTCGTGGGCACTCAGTTGAAAGTAGCCCTGTCTTTTAACTTTAGCAGCCTATGCTAATCCATGCAGCTCATGTCACTAGTTTGGCTCTTTTTTTGGCTTATAAATTGTTTTCTACTTGTCTTTCACCATAGACAAAAACTGTACCACAGTAGAGACTCTGTCTGCAGCTCTTTTCATCTTTGTAAGCCCTCTGCATGGCACAAAGTAGGTATGTGGTAAACATTGCTTAATGATACAGAGGAATGATAGTGGCAGTAATAATAATAGCAAATACTTACTGAATGTCTTCTACAAAGCATTATTCTAAATACTGTATGTATTAATCCACTTATTTACACACAAATACACACTCAGCTTTCCACTGAAACTGTGCAGTATAAGTACTCATTGTCATTATCTCTATTTTAGATATAGAAAAACTAAGACACAGAAATGTTAAATAACTGGCCCAAGATCACACCGATATTGAATGGCAAAGCCAGAGATTGAAACATGTCATGGTGACAGGTGGCACCGCTCCTAACCACTGTGCTATACACATTTAAATTTAAAAGAAGGGGAGAATTCATCAATAAAATTTTAAACTTAATTTGAAATGTATTTTGAGTCAATAAAGCAACACATCTCATGAGCTCCAAAAAGAATATTTTTACAAATAAGTAAGTTAGTTTGTCATTGCTGAAACCACAGCTTAGGACCTGTCATGAGATAATAAAAAACAGTGACATGAGAGCTAAATCCAATGTTTTGCCTTAGAAAAAAGCCAAGACTTTCCCCTTAGCCATAGGTATCTGTGGGACTTCGCTTGCATTACATCATTTTGACCCAAAAATGTAGTATCATGAGACATATGGTGTGGTTCAAAACATGCTGAGCAACTTTGGGGCAGGGACACTAAAAAATATACCCAACCTAGTTAATAATAGCCAACCACTGATCCGTCAACTAATGGTGTTTATAGGAAATAGAATTCATGAGAAAAAGAAGTAGCAGCATGAGACAGAACTAATCCACAATATGTAATTTCCTTCCATGCGCACAGCCTTCGGCGGGAGGAAATCTGAGGACTCGCCACCCATTCGGATGCTGGCTTTCCAGAAGAGGTAGAATGGCCTCTGGCAGATGGCTGAAGCCATCTGTGTGTGCCTCGCGCCAAAAGTAAACATCGCCTTTACTGAAAGGTAAATTTTCTGATCTAAGGAATGAAGTAAAAAATAGTTTCATTCTCCTCTAACTTAATTTTAGCAGCAGATATTTCGTGTGTGTTGATTTAGAACACCTGAAATTTAATAGGTAGAAAAATTGTGGTTTTTAATGCTGTCTTGATGATTGAGCTGTATTTCCCAATTCATAGTAAATGCATTTCTCTTCTTAAAAACTTTCAACTTTCTTTCTTTTTTTTTTTTCTTCTTTTTCTACAGGTCCAGTTTTTGCACCCTTTTCAGCTAAATGTCTCTTTCTTGCCTGTTTCCTCCCTTTGGGTTTTCCCATTTCTTCATAACAAGCTTTAATTATTGCACAATTTCAAGCCAGGAAAGGGATATCTTGACTTAAACACAACTCCAGTGACCACCAATTCTAATCACCTGACCTTCTGCAAATTACCCATTTCTTGGGCTTCATTTTGGCAAGTCAAAAATGGTGAAGTAATATGTGCTGGGGTTCTGTTAACAGCCATACTGTGGGCACTAGTATGTGAGGAATGATCAGTACCATATCCACTACTGCTGCCTTAGCCCATCCCTGTCTGTGCATGGGGGTGACACTTCCTTCTGTAATGTCCTTTATCATACATTCTCCTGAAATACTCTTTTTGGATACCACAATAGCATCCCTGAGTGCATAATTATTGTAACATAGAGAATCCCACCTTATTCGCCTGTACCTCTTGAATTTAGTTTTTCTACAGTCCTACTGAAATGCTATATATTTCTAAAGAAATCTTGCATAAGCTAACTAAAATGAGAAGTTTCTTTTCACTAGATCTTGAATTTCATTAGTTATTTCCCTACGCATACATACATACCTACTATAGTATCCATTTGAGCAATGAATGAATATTCATTTAGATTGGATTTGTTTACTTGGGTTTTTTAAATATGTTCAGCAAAAATGCAGATTATCAAAAGGTAAAAATACTAAACTGCCAATTTTTCAATGCTACTCTGAAGTTCCATTTAACTCAGATATTTTCACAGATATTTTATTCTAATTTTTAAAGAATGCAGCTTATTTAGAGATTAAAGACCTGTCAAACCAATGGTGTACACACACACACACACACACACACACACACACACACACAATAAAAGGAATCCTTGGTTCTTCGTGGAAGAAATGTTAAAAAGCATTGACTTAACTTACATTCTGGTTATGTCTGGCTTGGCATAAAATGGAAGAACTATGGCTGCATACATTGTAACCAATTTGGAGTTTTGTCTTATAGATAATGGTGATAGCATTCAACTCATAAATATCAGTAAAATCCACCATAATTCAATATATATTGATCTTTATATGAACACATTATGATTGTATGGCTTGTGGGAGAAAAAGGATAAGATAAAATAAAATTTATTTTAAAATTTCTTTTTAATTTTTTTTAAAGAAAGAAAAAAAGATTGTATGTTGCCGATGTCAGAATCTCAGCACGCATTTGAGGCACTTCTCCTGAGTACTTTCAATTATGTCCATGATTACCTAATTCACAATGTTTAGCCTGTGGCTAACACTTCTTATAACACCCTGCAAAGGCCCTTTAGCTGCCTCTTGGGATATTTTTCTTTTGTCACTCTAAAATTACAAAGAGTTCACTCTGGGTATTTTTTTAATGTGCAAAAACCACTGTCAAATGCAGAATTTAAATCATGCTATCTGGACTAGAAGGTATTACACTTTTTTTCACAACCTCTGAAAAATTTCATTCAAAACTAGATGGATTTTTCTCCCAATTTCTACATGAAAAATAACTTTTAAAAGATTTGAAAAGGGGAGGAAAATGAATCTAAGAGTAATGAGCTAAATGTTCAAATCTGAACGCATTCCATTAGGGAATACTGTGCCAGTGTGTCCAATGGCTTACATGAGTCCCTGCAAAGAATACTAGATACAGAGTGCTGGGCTTTGTGCAGATGAGAGGGGGCTGGAGGTGGGCACAGATGAGAGCGAGGAGAGGGGAAGGGAAAATAAAGGGGATCAAGATGCAATATGGATATGTACCAATCACCCACGATGAATATATTCATCATGTATCACAAACACACACTAATAAAATGGAAAAAATTAAAATAAAAGAATTTGAGTCCCAGACTTTTCTTCTGGTGAAACTCATAGATTTCAAGAGATTCCAAGGGTAGTGTTGGTCCAAAGGATTCTAGGACCTCCAAGGAAATGTCTCTCCCTGGTGTCCACCTCTGCTTACCCCAATAGACTGCCTTGGCTTCAATTTTATTCTTTCCAAAATAATTTCAAGAGTTGCAAAAATAAGGAATTATTTGAAATAAAATATAGACACAAACCAGAATGAGATCAAAGTAACATAATCTTAAACCAAATTTAAGAACGAAACAGTGAAAAACTAACAAATCAAAATCTTTTATTGTACATACTTCTTGGACTACTATCCCTCTACTGTGCAAAGATTAAAGTAGAATTTACCATTTTTAAGAAGCAAGTAGGATGTGAATTGACTATAAACTTTGGAGGCAGATCCCATGGACTGTATTTTAGCAAAATTGCTCAGTTTGAGATTTAGTTTTCCTTCTATTAACAAGGCCATTCAAGGGTATCTTGAGAACTGAAAGGATAATATGAATGAACACCATTGCAAAGATGGTAATAGTGCTTTAACTTGAGTACTAAATAATACTAAGTAGGAGTTTCTGGAAATTTCTGCCTAGCCTGGAAATTAATATACATATCACTAATTCATCATTGCTGAAATCAAAAGCATTCAGCTAAGATCTTGAGGCGTCTCCACTAAAGCACTGACATATTTAGAGTAAGGAACCTTTCTTATAGTTTATTACATTTAATACAGGTCATCAAACAAAAAATTGTGTAGCTCTGAAGAGATTATTTATTCAATGTGAATTCAAAGAAATCTTTTTCCTTTTAAGAAGAGTGTTGAAACCTTTGATGCATTAGTCTAGTTGTCTAAAAAACACAGAACTGTCACTGCATAGATAGTCTTCCTTCTGAGTCACTGCAGAGATATTTATGTTGCACATTAATGTTTTCAGAGATTTTTTATTTAAGCAATATCTTATGTAAGCAACTAGAAACACATGAATGATGTGTTTAGTTACTAACATGACATTTTAAAGTCGACAGTAAATGATGCAAAGAATTAGATGTCTCAAGGTCTTAGTGTTGCCATTAATAATTTAAGAATAGGATTTTAAGTAATTTGGAGGCATATTTACAAGTATTATAAAATTAATGAAGGCCAAGAAGTATAGATTATGAAGCAAATGTTGTTTGTTCAAGGCATTATCAACTTGGAAAGATAATGCAAGCATTAATACTTTGCCTGACTTTTCTCCTTTCTTGTTTTTGTTTTTGTTATGTTTTAATACTAGGAATTAAACTCAGTACCTTCACACTGGGCTACATTCCCAGTCCATTTTTTTATTTCTTTTTTTGAGACAAGATTTCACTAAGTCCTTCAGTCACCTAGGCTGGGCTTAACCTTGTGATCCTCCTGTCTCAGCCGCCCAGAATGCCAGGATTACAGGAGTGTGCCACCACACCTGGCTTTTCCTTTTCAATTTCAGTTCTTCTATCTGCTCAGGTATTTTGTAAATTAATCTCATCAACTGACGTTACCAGGATATAGGCAATTTTACTATTTTTAAACAGATGTGAGACAATGAAAAGATTGTGGTTGATGAAAATCTATTTTTGAATGACTGTCAAGAAAATCTATTTTAGAGATCATTAATGGCTCCATATTTCTATTTTTGAAAATGCAGTATCTCTTGCCTTTCAATTTATACACTTTGTTAACTGTCAAGTTAGATTTAAGCTTAAAGTAATTCAAAACCTCAAAACCCACAACTCTTTGCTCTAAAAGATACCTTCTGTATCAAACCCCTCTCTGTCCTCTGAGAAATACCGAGAGGAATGAATGTCCCTGTCCCTTGTGGGAGCAGCAGGCTGGTCACAGGTGGGCCCTGTGGCTTACTGGGAAGATTCCTCTGGACTTTAACCTCCCAAGGCAGCTCTTCCTTCCTTGGGGAGAGGGACCTGCGGGAGCTCAGGGTGCTATCAGGAAGCCAACTCAGCGCTCTGCTCTGCTGCCTTCCCTAATCCTGTGGGGAAGCAGCTCATGGTGAATGCATCCTAGGATCAGGATCCTCCCTTTCATAACCTCAGTCATTTACCAGATTTTACTGAGGGGAAAAAAGAGAAGTTTGACTTCTGAACTCAGCTGTATCCACTGGTTTTACAGCTAATCCAGTCCTTCTCTGATTCAGGTTGACCTCCATGATAGTGAACCCACAGAAATGCTCCTGCAGGCAGTGAGCTCTTAGCCTATTTATGGAACCGGTCAATTGGGAGCTTTCGTTTGTTTCATTTACACCCTTGATATCCCTGTCTGGTCTTAGACTAGAATCTTATCTGTTCAATGCAGCTGGCAAAGTGATTGGCTCAGAAGCAAAGAGGAGGCCTGCAGTAAATGCTTCTCTTGGTCTAAGAAGGCCTCCGTGAGGTGAGGAATCACAGCCCAAGTGGGAGCTCACCCCTCACCTGCTGACATAGATCTGCCACCAGATTCCACAACCACATTTCAACAACAAAACACAAAATGGGACTGAAATGCTTTACGATCCCACTGACATCCACAGCCCATCAAGAGTCAACCTGACACCCAGGCAAGAGTTCTGAGGGGCGTTTGTTGCACAGATGGAGGAGACAAGGCCCGAGGTGTTAAAATAGTCTGTGCAGAATTGCCAGCCCTCTCCTGAGGCTCAGGGTTTGCCCATCACAGGGTATGCAGTGGACAAGTTAAAACTTGCAGAAAGCCAGCTTACAAGCAAAGAAAATGCAACAGATATTGGCATCTGTCACAGACATTCTCAGAGTTATTCTGTTCGGAGCAAAGGTTTTTAATCAGCTGACTGGGTTGCTTAGGCAGGCTGTGAGTATAGGTTCAAAATGCATCATTCTTTCAGAAAATAAAACACAGTATGAGCCAGGCATGAACCCAGCACCCTGGGAGGCTGAGACAAGAGCATTGCAAGTTAGAGTTCTGCCTGGGGAATTTAGTGAAACCCTGCCATCCTGCTGGGATGCAGGTCCATGCAAAAGCCCTAGGTTGGATCCCTGGTTCAATCAATCAATCTATCTAAAAATGTTGGACAGATTGCTTCTAAAATAAGTTTCATTCTATATACATTTTGTGTAAGAAAAATAATATTTTGCTGAACTCTCAAGTATTCAGGATTATGAAAAAGTCCTTTCTGCTGCTATCATAATGTTCATTCCTTAAGCTTACTGCTAAATAATTAGAAGCAAACAGTAATTGTGAAACAGGAAATAAAACTCTATCACATCTAAAACGTGTAGTACTTTGTGCTCAGGGTGTAGTGAGGGGAGGTGAACACAGTGCCTCTCTAGCCACTCCTGTGATGCCTCCATACAACTGTACAAGCAGAGATTATGTGACAGCATAGCTTGTTTATTCTGTCATCTGAATGGACTGGATTTATTTTATTATTTTATATCAGTTTTATTTTATGATTGTAAAAATATTGGAAACTCGTGGAAGAAAACTGGGAAAATTTAAATTATTCATAATCATTCTGTCAAGAGATTACCATTAACATACAGCTGTATTTTCTTCCAGTCCTGTATTGATGTATATGTGGATGGATGTATATGTGTATGTATGTGGACGTGTGTGGATGGATGGATGGATGGATGCCTGGGTGGATGGATGGATGGATGGACGGATGCCTGGATGGATGGATGGATGGCTGGTTGGATAGGTGACATCCTTAGTTATATTTACACAATGTTTCCATCTTTTTCTATATATTTACATGGAAAAATATTTTGGTGGCTATCATCATATGTAAACTTATCTGTTTAATTACTTCTCTGTCATTAGGGTTTAGATCATTTCTACCTTTTGGCTATTAAAATAACAGTAAAATTAGCAAAATTTTAACAAAATGTAGTTCAGTTACCAGGGTTTTTGTTTCAGTGTTTCAGCTTTGAGCTATAGATCATATTCATGTCTTCATTACTATTGCCATTTGTTCCTCATCAATTTATAATACCATTTCTGATACACTTATGTATCATATGTTGTTAGAGGCACTTTCCATATATTTGCATATTTTAATATTCATATCATTTCATGAGATATTACTATTATTATCTTCTATCACCTCTAGAGAAAAGAAGAATCTAAACTGTAGAGAGAAGCTACTCTGGTTTCTTAGAGTCACACAGTCAATAAAGGAGGGACCAGGCATTCCACCAGGAACACGACCCTCAAAACCCAGCTCCGAATCAGTTATCATGTCTCTAAAAAATAAGATCACATGTTTATTATGCATGCTACTCTCAAATAATTCCCACTGTAGCAAACAGGAGAAGAACCTACAGGGGAAAATAGCCCTCCTGACTCAACACCTTCATTGAGACAGCTTTCTTCTCCCTCAGAATGACATTTGGCTTACTCCTCCTCTTGCAGAATTACAAGGTGCTGTGTTCATGGTTTTCAAGGAAAAAAAGAGTCCAAAGTTCAAGAAGTGATAATGGGGAACTGTCATTTTCATGCTCTGAATGATCACAGCATGATGGGACCAGGGGTCAACCCTAATCCAAGCTTTTATAAAGATGACCAGAGAATAACAGACACTCGCCTTCCTTAGATGCTGCATTTCTAATCTGAAAACAGACCTTAAGCTGTCTCTCAGCACTGTTCTGAAGATGAAGTCAAATACCGCATGCACAGTGCCTGGAACTTTCCGGGTGTGTTCTAAATGTTACTTTACTGGTCTTGGCTTTGTTTCCCTCAAAAAATCAAATAAAAATAAAACCCCCTTGGGAACAACACAATCTAAAAGCCTAAGCTCTTGTGCCCTATTGGCATCTCATGTAGAATGAGTGCCTTTGGGAACGCCTGAAGCACATGTGGCCTTGGACACCCCAGCCATATACAGATTCCCTCTCAGTCTGCTGAACATGATGCCCCCCAGGACCAGGCCTAATGCCTTCGTGCATGATTTAATATATTAGACAAGAAGCTCCATACGCAGTAGACAATAATTGTACGCACTTTTAAGTATATTGTGGATATAGCTCTGTGCATATTAAATAATAATAATTATTTCCTTTTTTCACTCTGTTTAAATAAATAGTCCCTACTTAGACCACGTGCAGCAGGAAAAACAGGCAATTATTTCAGCATTATCGGGACACATCAGTCGCTGAAGAATAAATACATATTTATCTTTGAAAAATTACGTAGCAGGTTAGAGAAAAATGTCATTTTAACAGCTTGTATGAGCTCCCCAAGGAACTCTGTTTAGGAAAATACCCGGATGGGCTGGGTTAAGCAGGGGACTGTTGGCGGGTGCGTTTGTGTATTGTGGGAAAGCTGTGAAGCCCCGGGATGGCTTGAGTGTGCCCTGTGGGGTGTGCAGCGTGTGTAGAGGGGCAACTGTGGGGGAGTGAGGGGCAGTGGGCGGCGATGCCACCACACAGAGCACCTCCATCCTGCAGATGAGAAGGCCGTAAGGACATCCCAGCCCACGAGGAAGTCAGGTCATTGACCGGGTCGTGTGTGGCTTTTCCAGGGAAGCTGCCCCTAAATGTCCCGTAAAGCCAGTGTGCACACCAGTGTCTGGCTTGAAGGTGCTTTGCCTCATTTTGGAGTATGCAGGGAGGGACATCAGAGTAACCCCCAGAGCTGAGACCCAAGTGAGATCTAAAGCTCAGTGGGAACCTAATCTAGGGTGAACACTAGTGTGATCATTAATTGGGCTAAGTCAGTTTGGAAGGATTAACAAACGCTTTATCAGCTTAGCGGAGCGCAGTTCTGGGTGTGTGGGTGGATGATCGACATATGGGCTGCAAGCAGGAGGGAAGACAACCCCGGATGTGGGTGGCACCAACCGATAGGCTTGTAAACTGGACGGGATAAAGGGAAAAGGAGAAGGAAGTCTTCCCCTTCGCTTCTTCGAGGAGCCCTGGTCTTCACCATTGCTTTGGGCGTCTCCAGTTTCTTCAGGCTTCCGATGTAGACTCTGCCAACCCTCCCGCTTTCCAAGATGGACTCACACTGGACGCTGCAGTGAGGTCCAGACTCTGGCTCTGCAGTGTACAAATGACCATTTTGCATTCTCCACTGCAGGCAACCATTGTTAGGCTACTTAGTAAGTCCTTTATATAATCGTGTGTGTGTGTGTGTGTGTGTGTGTGTGTGTGTGTGTTTATATGAATCTGTTCCTCTAGTGAACCTTAACTGATACAATGAGTCCCAGGGAAGTAGCCGAAGTAGCAGATACTGAAGGGAGAACACTGAGCTTCCTACAGAACATGGGGTGGAGAGCTTAAGACAGCTCTAGGCACATTGCCAAGGAAACTACCATCCGGTTCCACGAATGCATAGAAGCAACCCCTGACCTACAGGGCACGAAAGAATCTGATGAAGAGGCACCTCTTGAAGTACCTGGAGATCTGGACTTCAACATTTCTGCTAATACTTTCCTTTCCTTTTTTCCTCAGTTTCAGGAGTAATATTTTCACAAAGGTAAATGTAAAACCATTGTAGGAGCATTCTAAATGCAATCAAGCCATTGTTTTGATGAAAAGGAAGACCTCCCTGCTATTGGTTCTAAAATAAAGTACCATCAAAACTGGGTGGCCTAAGAAATAAATAAATAAAACACTGGGTGTCCTGGCTGGAGGCTCTGAGTGCTCCGGGGCAGTAAGCACTGCTGTGGTCCCTTGAGTGTTCTTCCTGGACCTAGAAACATCTAACGAGGACAAGGCAATGGTACCACACTTCCTCTGAGAACCCTGTTCAGCAAAGTGAGGATGTGTCTCATCTACACTCTGCCAGGCTCGACACCATCCTGTGGTCATCCATGCTGTACAGCAGCCCTGACTCTGACCACCACCATCAACAACAAGCTTCTACTGCTCAAAACTAGCGACTTCCCTTCATTTCCATCCCTCAGCCCTCGGGTGACAATCGTAGTCTTGCCACAAATCTACTCACCCCACCTTGAAAACTTTGACTGTTTTTCTTATCTATCCCCTTATTCTCTGACCCAAACCTCTCAGTAATTACACAGTTCTGCTTCCACAGTTGCCTTCAATGGATTCTGGTCTCCCAGATCCTACCCTTTGCTGGAGCAATTTATTCCACATATAAATAGCATGCATCAACTGTCCCTGGAAATGAGGCCCTGAAGTGTTTCTCTCACTCTCCCAGCTCTAAGCCCTTAGTTCCAAAAGCCTCTGCATATGTCCATCTAGAGATCTCACCAAACACAGTATCTATATTCCCAGCAGTGGTGGCAACAGGAGAGGAGAGGAAAGGACCTGGGCAAAATTCAGCCTCCACCCACTGGGCACTGTTCACAAAGGAACCAAAGAAATGAGGTCTTAGGTTTGCATTGCAAATGTAGTGTTTGCTTGTAGCCATATAACAACCTATAAACCCCGCCATAGATAAATGGAGAAGATGCCCTTCTGTCTTCTAATCTAGGTTAACAAAGAAGCAGTCTAAGCCACTTTTATTTAGAAATGATATCACTGGTCTTCATATCATGATCAGCTGAGTACCTACAATGATTGATTTAGTTTTCCTTTTGAAGATCAATCTCTTACTTTCCACAACACTTAGTGCTCTGAAATACGTCGAGCCATTCTGTAGACATCCTCTTCACACCCCACTCTCAACATTCATCATGTGCTCAGCCACTACGAACTTCCTGAAGTTGTACTGCCTGAAGTTATAGTGCTCACCACAGAAGTTCCCACTTTCAAAGTAATTTTCTCCATCAAATATTTGAAACTCTTCAGAACTCCTCTTGGAGTTCACTCTAAATATTCATATAGTAAAAGCTCTGAGAAATCCTGCAATAAAAATACCCTTTGTCTGGAGTGTAAATATCAGGCAAATATTCCGCAGATCTCTTTTCAATTTACATTTTTTAAATATTTGAAAAAGGTTAGGCTATACCTATGCCTCCATTAAAGCAAAGTGGTAACAGGCTCAACAAGGTGGATGTATCTTAGTTGCTAGAGGTTGGCAAGTGGCTTCAGGGAAGACCAAACTCCTGTCTTGTGGCTTGAAGCCCCCAGAGACAACTTTCCTTCTGTGTCTTGAGATGGCTTCACTAGCTCCTGACATCACACTCATGTTCCACTTGATGCAAACAACAGAAGAGACACACTGCACCTTCTATTTCAAGGAAAGTTACTGGAAATTGTTCACATTACTATTATATGTATTTCATTAGCTGGGGCCCAATTACATGACAACCAGCTACAAGGGGCATTGAGAAAGACAGTCTTTAGGGATATGGCCCTGTGTTTATCTGAACCCTTTAATACTAAAAAGAGAGGTGAATAGAGAGTGAAAAATGATGAATCGTCCTTGGTCTCATGGCTATAAAACCCATTTGGGGACATAAACACCTGAGGAATGTGAATAAGATTATGAAAGATGCTTATTACAAGAGGTAAAAGGAAGTATTTCACCAGCTTCATTAAACATCTGAAAAACTTGACAGTGAAAAACAATGCTTTGACACAGATTCTCTGTTCTATCTCTTTCAGATTTAGTGTACATTCCAACCATTCTTAGAAAAATCCCTTTGTTAAAGTACTTTTAAAATGTAATCACAAAAACTTTCATTAAACTATTCTTCTGAACTCAGCCATTCAACAAGGCTACACTGAAAAATAAAATGAAAATGACTTTTCTCTAAGAAGGTAATCAGTACTTGCTGGCACTTACTTTCATCTGCAAAAAGAAGCACTGTCTCACCACTAGATGATAGTTAACATTTTCTGTTTGTACGATAAAAAAAATAGTGAAGATTGGGTATTGCAGAAACAGTACTGGGGCAGAAATTTCAGGAAGCACTGTAGTAAACTGGTGCTTTTTCCTCTCCAGAGAGAGCGGTTTTCTGGCATAAACCTATACTCTTGGTATCATTTCAAAGCCCAAGAAACAGTTCCTGCATACACAAAACCACGTCTCAGCTGGTATACCCAGGGAATCTCCAAATCTCTACTCACTGATACTAATCATAAACTTCTCAAGGGTATCTCAGAAAGTATCTCTAGGAAATAAGTCCTCAATAAAATGTGTTGGCTAAGGGAATGATTGAACATTCCTGGATAAGTAAGGCAGAACCTAATGAGATCATAAATTTGACAAAAATCTAATTCAACAAATTATTAGTAAACTATACCTTGGCCTAAGTTTAACCTCTGTATAATATGTACAATAAGGGACTCAACGATGAGTACAACAGCCTTTTACTGCAATCTCATTAAAACCCTAAATGAAATTGGACTAGATGCTCTGTTAGACATTTTCTGCTCTATGGTTTTAAGAAATTAAGTTTTGATATTAATTTCAGCGTGAAATTTGTTTAGATTAAATACACCTTCATGCATGGAGTACAAGTACAGGAACATATCCAAGTCTGTGTGTCAGCTACAAAACATGAGAAACATAAAACTGAATCATCCCAGCAAGACTATCAATGTAAATGCTTCCTCGTGGTTTTAATGCAAAAAAAGGTTACTTAAAACAATAAAACAGCATTTCTTACTAACTGAAGAGTAGACAAGACCCTAATGTAATCATGATTTCTTATTTCAAAGTAGTAAGTGTTAGAGTATACCTCTTTCCAATTCTCCTTCACTTTCTTCTCTCACATATACCATTTGCTTACCTTTACCTATTACATATTTTGCAAAAAGAAGGAGAAGGAAAGTCAGCAAAGGTGTAACAGAAACATAAAATGGAAAGAGGTCATCTCGGAGGACTATATAGTTGAATATGTTTATCTACTTAGAAATCACAGTTACAAGGACCCATCTACTTTTATCTTCCTAATGTTGGAGAAAACTTTCATAGAACAAAGAATAATATTCATAACTCTAAAATGAATCCCTTTAGTGATTAGATGTATATTCTTGATACCCATATTAATATGATTCTTTTGGTTATGTATGCTCCTTGAAGGTGGATGTCATTACTTCATTAGAAATAATTTCCAGAATATGTGTTATCTACAATATATTCCTGATAGCTGTTTTTCTGAGATAATAAAAAGTATATAAAATTCACTTTCTTGGAATGATTTTCCCAAATCAGGGTGAACTAACAGTGGGTCAAATAAATGCTTATTGACACTTGTATCACATAAGCACTAACTTGGTTCCTCAATAACCTGGGAGGTTACACTGAAAATTAATGCCACATAGTCCTTATCCTGAATCTGTCTTCATCTTGACAGTAAATTTAAGAAAGCAATGCATTTCAATACTTCTAGTGATTTTCCTTCACTAACTCTCTACGCTTTTAGACCTGTTTAGTCAGTTAATGGACAAGCCAAATCTTTGTGAACTGGCGAAAATAATACATTGATGCTTTTTAATACTTTTACAGTACTTAGTTAATACCCTGCCCTGTTCTAAGTATCTCAAACACTTAACGACTTCCAGTGGGATCGTTACTCTTTTTATTCCCAGTATACAAATGAAAAACAGAGGCAAAAATGTAGTTCTCCTGGTTTCAAAAGCTAGTGACAGAGGGTATGTAGCCAAGGCAGAAAAGGTGATATGGATGCAGGTATTATAGAACAAGGTTAGTGAGAAGGACCTAGAAGAGATACTCTGCCCAGAACAGGGTTCCATAACTGAACAGAATCCAATGGAAGGAAACCTGACTTGAGTCTGTCTCTGAACCTTTGGTCTGAGAGTCCTAAGAGATTCTAAGGGCAGAATAGGTGTCACTATTCAAGATAGGCACCAACCTTACAGACAGGCTTAAGTAATTTCACCAGTGTATTTAATTTAAGGGGCCTGGGTTGCCAAGGAATTGTTCCACATTCTCACCCAATGTGTTCACACCCTCTCTCCTGGACTCACACTGAGCACGTGCACTTAACACCCCTCCTCTCACTGAATCCTCCCCATGCCCACCCATCTACCCTCCCTTGAAGGAGACCCCTGTCACGCAAAGCTTGCCCATCATACAGCAACTGGTCAACATCTGCCTCTTCCACAAAACTGTCATTTCCACAATATGTATTTTCTGTGCATTGCATTGAATCACATAACTCATTGGCACATTTTTGCTGTTTTGCATAAATATCTTACCTGTGTATCCTCTGAAGCCATCGGCCATGTAGCATTATTTCCCTCTATCACTCATTGTGCTCATCATGGTACTTTGCTCATATGAAGTGCCTAGTGGATATTTGTTAAATGAATTCAAGGAGTGCCATAGCTTATACATTATACTAGCTTTCCTATCAAACCATTACTCATGGTAGAACAAAATGTGCTTGGTAAATCTTTATTAATTAATTACTTCACCAGTGAGTCAAAGTATTAAAACTAAAGATTGAAAACATAAGCTAGTACTATAATTTAAAGAAGGGGTCCACAACATATGGGTCACAGACTAGTACCGGTCCATGGTCTATTAGGAATGGGGCTACAAAGTAGTAGGTGAGCAATGTCCAAAGCTTCATCTGTATTTACAGCCACTCCCCATTACCCCATTACTGCCTGCTTAGCACCACCTCCTGTCAGATCAGCAGCAGCACTGAATTCTCATAGGAACAAGAATCCTACTGGTGACCTGCCCATGCAAGGGATCTAGGTTGCACACTCCTTATGATAACCTAATGCCTGACAATCTGAGGTGGGGCTGAGGCAATGATGCTAGCACTTGGGAGTGGCTGCAAATGCAAAGTAACATTAGAGAATTTTGACCGCACAGAGACAATAATAATTCAATTGCTTACAGATTCATATTAAAACACTATCAGTGTGTGGCAGGTGACAATTAAGCTACATCTGATGGTGGGCTTTCTAGTGGCACATGAGTTGGTGTACTTCAATCATATAGCTGCATCTGTTGGTAGGCTTTAAGCCAGAATCCTACACTTATTTGAGCCCATGCATGTTCCACCCATTATTTTATTTACCATTCTCTCCACAACTCTTTCCCACACTCCACACTTGTCTCAGTCACAGTTTTGGTAAGCCCACAAGCTGACTCTAGCCAAAATGAATAAAAAACAAATGTCACTGGAGAGCTTCTTTGAAAATGAGGAAAGACCCAATGATGTGATAGCAGAAGACTCTAAAACTGCCAACAAAATACATTTAAGAGAAAATACCAAGAGTCCTACTTAAATTAACTTTTTACTGAAACATATGATTCACATTTTCAAAGCCTGCTTGGTATAAGATGTGGTGACCAGCTCTCCAAAGAGGCCATGAAACCTTCAAACCTCCTTCACCACATGAAGACTAAGCAGCCTGAATTTGAATTCAAAAACAACTGTTTGGAGTTTTTCAAAAGAAAAAATTATAAACACAAACAACAGAAGTAATTATTGAAGAGCATCACTTCATCAAATGTGTCATCATTCTTAATGGCTAAACACATTGCTAAAGCTACAAGACCCTTTAATATCAGTGAAGAGTCGATCCTGCCTGCCTGCTGATGAGGACATTTGTTGTGATCTTTTAGGCGATCTGCCATTCAACAGGTGCCGCATGTTTCCCTTTTGGCTACCACCATAACTACATGAATTGATAAAATAGCAGAAGAAAATAGAGCACAATTTTTAGAGATGAAAATGAGTCACCATTGTATGTAATCCAGGTCAACCAGTCTACCAATGTTGACACCAAGCAACAATGCTTATTTCTGTGTGAGATATTTTTAAGAGGATTGCAGAGGACGTGTCATGTGTACTTTTATTGCCAACCAAAACCACAGCTGCCACGCTGTTCAAGTTTTTGAATGACTACATATCAGGAAAACTAAGTTGGTCATTTTGTGCCCATATATGCAGGGACTAAGCAGCTGCCATGACTGTACATCTTTCTGGCTTCGCTATTCAGGTCAAAGAGGTTAGTTCTGACTCTGAGTTTGTGTAATGGGTCATGCATAGAAAAATGCTGGCTAGCTGAAAAATGCCACCTGAACTTAACACTGTTTTGCAGGGTGTGATTAAAATTATCACCACATTCAGTGCCATGCCTTTAACTCACATCTGTGTGTGCAGCTCTGTGAGGAGACAGATGTAAAGCACAAATGCCTTCTCTTATAGTCAGAAGTGAGATGGCTTTCTAAAGTTAGACCACTGGCCAGAGTTTTCAAGTTATGATAGCTGATCCAGAGATTTCTTTTTGGAAAACAGTCACCATGCTTTCAGTGACAAGCATGGGATACAAAACCTGTTTACTCCTATGACACATTCGACCTGCTCAACAAACTCCATCTCATCTGTCACTTCACAGAAGAATGACTGTGCTCAAGTCAGCAGACAAAGCACATGCATTAAAAGCCAAACTAGAATTATGGGGGTTTTGGAGTAAATATTAGGATGGTTGACATGCTTCAAGCATTAGCAGAGAATCTGAAAGACAATGAGCCAGGGTCTTCTGTCTCAGCTTTCAGAAGAACTTGAGCATTGCTTCCCAACCACAAGACACACCCTAACTGGGAAGGCATGGACCCGCAACGCAGTTGTGAATAAGCCAGGCGAATCTACTCAGAAGAAAATCAACTGCTTGGGATTGCAAATGATGGCAGCTTTAAAAGTGTGCTTGAGACAACTTCAAATCTCCATAAGTTCTGGATTAAAGTCAAGGTGGGATATCCCAAGATTGCCATAGAAGTACTGAAAAACCTGCTTCTGTTTCCAACATCCTATCTTTGTAAAGTAGGGTTTTTCTTCAATGACCACAATCAAAATGAGATTACAGAGTAGACAGGACAAAAGCCACTTACTTCAGATGTCACTGTCTTCCATCACCCCAGATGTGACCTTCTAGTTGCAAGGGAGGAAACGCAGGGCTTCCTCTGATTTATCATTATGTTGAGTTGTACAATTTCATTATATATTACAATGTAATAATAATAGAAATAAAGTGTACAATTAATGCAATGCAGTTGAATCTTCCTGAAACCAGCCTCCTAGTCCATGGAAAAATTGTTTCCATGAAATGGTCCCTGGTGCCAAAAAGGTTGGAGACTGCTGATTTAAAATTAATAATACTACGATGCATCTAAGGTACTTCCTGTAATTTTTTTACAAACCACGCTATGAACACAATTCTTGGGACTTATTTCCAAAGGAGGCAAACATTTTCTTCCTTCCCTCAAGGGTGGTAAAGACCTCTCATCCCTGGTCAATCCTGCTGTCTTTGACACACTGTTGACAGGAGTTATGAAATGTGGGTTTTAATAACGATGGCTACCAGGAAGAGTAAAATCTTGAGTCTAAAGTCTCTCTCTCCTAAATATATTTTGGTTTTGCTTTCATCTGCCTGTAAACACAAATTTGTATGAGCTCTGTCTTGTGCTACACTAAGAGCATGAGATCAAATATCACTGAAGAGTAGATTTCATACATGACATAATTTATAACATTTCCAGGGATATAATCACAAAAACATGTTTTGTAGGAATTGTTAAAGATTAGACATGCAATGAGAGGAAGTCATTCTTTGTACAAACATCCCTCTGGAAACCTTGTCTATTTTCTTCTTCTCCTCAGGGGAGAAGTGTCTTATTCAAATTACAGGCCAGAGCAGGAGATTAGATCACATGAGAAAATACTTTAGATGATAAAAATTTATAATATGAGTGTTCAGTTTTATAAATATTCTTTTTATAACATAACTGGCCCTGGAAAACATACTGGAAAATATCTCAGGGTGGATTTTTTTGTTAAATTAGAGCTAAAATTTTACTGTTATTATGCATAAAATATCATTATGTTTACTCCCCTCCAAAATCCCTTACTCCATCACAGAGACTTTAATGCCTTGGCCACTGAAGTCCAATGTTCTGACTTTGTCCTCCCAATGTCTGGGCACCACACTAACCTTCCCTCTTCTTCCTGTCATTGCAGGCGTCAGACACCGTGCCTGGCACATAGCAGACCCTCAATTATTGTTTGATCAATGAAAATCTTTTGAAGCTTCGCATATGAGCAGAAATCTTTTGAGGGTGTATGATTTTTAAAAACTTTTCATCAGAAGATAAAGTAGTCTTTGAAGTTGCAAAGGCTCCTCAACACTTATTTAACATCAATTCCATTCCAAAACAATGATTTTATCCTATCTAGCTTTTTTATTTCTCCCAATTGTGGTAGAAAAGACTAACAGAGTGATTGTGTTCACAATTAAGTGCATGGTCTTATTTTCATCTAGCCGGTTATTCTCGACAGTTAACAGGAAAACTGGTTCAAAGGTTCAGCTTTGTATTAGTCCTGGATCCAGAATAAGATATTTACATTTTTTACTATTCCATAATAATATTCAGAGAACTAAAACAAGTACTTTGAACTTCTCAGTAGAAAATTATTATTGTAATACAATACCCTCTGACACAAAAATATGCTATTTTTTGCTTATTTATGAAGTAAAACACATTTTTATAATTGCATATATTTGTACAAGGTTTTTTTTCATTTTTAAAAAATAATTTTATCCATTTACCTAGAAATGTCTCAAGTTTATCCTTCTTTATGGCTAAGTAGTACTCCATTATATTTTTTTAAAACATCTTTTTTATCCATGTATCCCTTGATGGGCATTTGAGTTGTTTCCAAAATTTAGCTATTAAAAACCGTGCTGCTATAAAAATGGGTATGCATATATCCTTGTATTATGATGTTTTTAATTCTTTTGGAAAGATACCCAGAAGGGGAATAGCTGGGTCAAATGGGACCTCTAATCCTAGATTTTTGAGGGATCGCCAGACTGATTTCCACAGTGGTTGCACCATCTTACATGCCCAACAACAGTGGAGCAGGGTTCCTTTTTCCCACATCCCCACCAGCATTTGTTATTGGTTGATTTCTTGATAGCAGCCATTCTTTCTGGAGTGAGATGGAATCTCAGTGTTGTTTTAATTTGTATCTCTTGGATAACCTGTGATGTTGAACACTTTCTCATATATTTATTTGCCATTTATATTTCTTTATCTACAAAGTATGTATTCATCTCAGATGCCCATTTTTGAATTGGGTCTTTAAATTTGGGGGGTCCAATTTTTTTCAATCCAATCGTATACTAATAAAAAAATTAATAAAGAAAAATAATTTTATCCATTGATATTTTTCTCTATATTCAGAGAATTTCTGGGTTTAGTTTTTATTTGGTTTGTCTTTATTTGGTTTGGTTTTCATTTGCAGCACATGTAATTGCCAAGGGTAACCAATGACAGCCTGGACATTATAGGATCTTATTAAACTTTTTTCTTGCCCCTTTGCCTTACAAAGTCTTCAACACTAGAGCAGTCGAGAGTCAGTCAGAAAGTCCTCTGCATTTAGTATTCCCGAAATGACATGACCAGTGAGAAGTTGGCCGCCACTCTCTGATGGTCTTTTGCAAGCCCACGGGAAGTGATGAAGGTTTACTGTCCCTGTAGGTCTGTCTTTGCATTCATAGATTATTTACACATCATTCTTCCCCAGCATTTACCACAGGTGTAATTTTAATGGTGGTAATCATCTATTTAGTGGCTTTCTAGTCTTTAGAAAACCCACTGGAAAACTTTTGATAAAGGGGCTGCATTAAATATTTTATATTTTAGGGGCCGGGGATTTAGTTCAGTGGTTCCACTGCCTGCCTTGCAGGCACAAGGACCTGAGTTCGATCCCCAGTACCAAAAAAAAAAATATTTTAGATTTTGCGGATCAACAGCTCTCAGATGAAAATATCCACATTGGGTATGAAAACCATTAGAACATGAAATGTGCTTTTAAAAGAAGCACAGCTATGTGTTGATAAAATTTTATGTCAGTGTCTGTACATCTAAATTAAATTTATATTATTGTCCATACATCACCAAATATTAGTTTTCTTTCAATTTAGTTCAGTCTTGTGAGCTGTCCGAAGCAGGTTCACCTTACTAACCTCTGCATTAGCCCCCTGTATTAAGACACATAAGAAAAGATTCTGGGTCATCTTTCATCTGCCCACACAGGCTCTGACTCAACATGGCGCTCTGCATGTTGCAGGTACCTGTGGCTGTTAAGCTCAAATGTCAAGGTGATTGGCTTGGGAGCCAACTAGAGCATGAGTAAAATACTCTTCTGGGTGTGTTTGGTGGGTCATGGAGGCATGGCCTTTGGGTCTCTATCCGGTCTCTGGCCCCTTCCTCTCTGATGCTGTTCCCCTGTTCTGCTTCCTGGCTACCACAAAGTGAGCAGCTTTACTCCACCACGCCTTGTCACCATGATGCTCCAACCTTGATCTGGCCCATCACAGCCTGAGTCCTCTGAAACCAAGAGCCAAATTAAATCTCTCCTCCTTCAGTTGTGGGTGTCAAGTATTTGGTCCCAGCAACAGGGAACCTGACCAGTACAGCACTCAATACATATCTGCTGGTGAATCGCTACAAACTATTTACGTTTCTCTTAATACATGGTTAGCTTACTGGTGCATAAGTTAATGTGTTGGTACTTCCTTCATTCTTTTTCTCTAAGACCCTAGTAAAGTCAAAATGTAGTAGTCTTTAAAGGATTAAGTTATTCCTATTAAGTTCAAGATATTTAGAAATTGACTTAGTTGTCAAAGGAAAGCTTGGTTAAATAGATCAAATAATGCAATGGGTAATGCAATGGATGGAATGCTTATACCTCTCCCTTAAATTTGCATGTTGGAATCCTAACCCCCAAGCAGACTGTATTGAGGTAGGACATTTAGGCAGGGATTAGTTCATGAGGATGAGGCCTCATGACAGGATTAATCTCAGAGACCTCAAAGAGCCATCTGACCTCTTCTTGCAATGACAAACAGCAAGTTGCCATCTATGAACCCCAAGGGGTCCTTTCGAGACAGTCTGTGGGCACCCTGATCTTGGCCTTCTTACCCTCCAGAACTATGAGAAGTAAATTTCTGTTGTTTATAAATCACCTAGTTAGTGGCATTTTATAGCAGCCGCAGCAAACTAAGACAAGCGGTAGTAAGCCACATGGCACATTATTAAAATTGATCTGGTCTTGCTGCTCCCTGCCCAGCATGGCATTGGAATGCAATAGCCACCAGGCACTAAGGTTGAGAGGTACATCTCATTTTGGCTTTCATCTTTGTCATGGTGCCCGTTTCCAATTTTCCCATTTATTTCTAGTGCTGGCCTCCATGTAGCATTGTGCACCTCCACACTGCGAGATGTGGCTGGGATCTTTGACTGAAGTCTGAAGTGAACAACAGGTTACAACCCTGAGCTGCATCTGAGGCCACTGTCATTCCTGCCAGAGAAGTTTTATTGCCTTGTCCACTCACAATATTTCCTTTAAATCACCTAACCATTCTCACCCTCCTTTATTGTCACCAGCTCCAGCCACAACTACTGTGCCTACAGAATCACATCCTGTTTTGTAGCAGAGAATAGCCTTCCCCTGTGAGATCTGCATCACAGCCCTATATAAAAGCATACAGCTTGTAAGTGTCCTTCAGAACACACAGCACTGCAGAAATCAAATATAAATTATATAACCAACACCACTTCAAAAAACAATGCTATTCTCTCTTTAGTTTAGAACATTTTCACACAAGAAAGCAAAACAAAGAAACCTTTAAAATTGAGTAATTGTATTTTATAAGTAGTAAGCTGCATATTTTACCGTGTATGCCTCTAAAAGCAGTATTTGCTATAAAGGCATAATGGATATAGACTTTTCTAATATTTCAGCTATAAGCTGCTAAAATTATTTAACTACCAACTAGCTCAAAGTAATCTTGTAAATTATCTGCATGCCTAGACAAACCATCATTTACAAGGTAAAACCAAGCATTTTCTTCTTTGGAAGCTGACTTTACAAACACCATCTTGTGCATTTTATCCAGAGGGCTTAATTCCGAGCAAAGCAATTGTGTGCATTCTCAGTGGAGGGCAGTGAGCAGAACTAGCTGGCTTTGGGAGAGAAAGTGGAGCAGTTTGCACAGTGGTGTTATGAGAAGCCTAATGGAGTGCGTTTCTTCTCTGAGTCAAGTATACACTCTTCTCATTTACCAAAGTAAATATATAAACACATAAGCATCAATTAAAGTCAATGGATTGGTAAATAAATGTTTTTGGAATGAGAAAATCCCCATCCAGCCAGCTGAGACACCCTACACAATATCCAAGCTACGCTGAGGCCACATAGGGAAGAACTGCAAAGACTTAAACTGAATTAAATGAAACCCTAAGAGTAAGGCTGGCAGAAAACATAGAGCTCAGGCACTAGCAGCTGCTATGCACCCCAAAACTGTACAACAGCACCCCAGATCTGCTTCTGACCGCCTGCAAAGGGACACTGGTAGCCCAGGCTGAGCTTTGCTGCCTGCCCACATGATGCCCAGTTAGCTGGCTCTAGATACAAACCTTGGAAGCATTTTGAAGAAACATTCCCGGGTCGCTGCGTGAGTCAGCAGGTTAACACTGACTCCACAGCTATCCATGTGCCAGCAGCCCAGTCAGTGACCTGGACTCCCCCTGCCCAGTCCTGGCCACTGCAGGACAGCCAGCTGACCGGAGCCAGCCCTGTGTCCTTCCAGCTTGCAGGAATCTGTGGCCCATGCGAACCCAGCTTTTCCTCTCTTTGGTCATTTGTCTTCCCAGAAGTGCCCTGAGAAATCTGTGATAACATCCCATAGAGACGGCCTTGGGTTTGTGGGACTTTGTGTTTGTCCAGGCTGTTAAGAGGAGGGCCGTCTTTCTACAACTTTCAACGAATCGACCAAAGCTCACACGGTTTACAAGTCTCATTTTGCCTGCCAAATACTGCCTGACTTAACATTGAAGATCAAAATAAATATGGAAATATCAGAGCATTTTCAAAACGGGAGATTTTCATGTATTGTTCTTCTTAAGGGCAAATCTTTAAGGATATTATCCTCTGGAATTTCAAATGTAAAAGGAAAATGTGAGATCAGTATCTTAAACAGTTTCCAAGCATAAGACTGGAGGATTATATTTTATAAAGACAAGCATATGGACATCAGCTTATGCTGGTTGTCTTACCAAGACAATTGACGGCAGTGTCAGATAATCACAAGGTGCTTAATAAACGTAAGGTCCTGCTATCCTCCTCCCTTTTTCTGTGGTGCTGGGGATTGAACTTTGGCACTGAGCTACATTCTTAGCCCTTTTTATATTTTTATTTTAAGATAAAGTCTTGCTACATTACCAAGTTGCCCAACCTGAGCTCGAATTTGGGGATCATCCTGCTTCAGCCTCCCAGAGTGCTGAGATTACAAGTGTGCACCACTAACCCAGCCTCTTAGCTTTCCCTTTGTGTTGTTGGTAAGCCTTTGTGAGGACCAAATCAGCATTAGCAATATATCATACAGCAAGCCAAGGAAACACCTTCCCCTCCAACCATGGGCTAGAGACGCAGCAGGAGGGGATATGTGTCTGGGTGGATGCTTTTGAAGACTGTGAAGCTGACCTGAGGGAAACAGGCAGGGAAAGGCGAAGACTTGGAGCATGGCAATGACAGCCAGAGGGCTGGGCGTCACGTGGAATACCACCGCCCTCTTCCTGACCTCTTCCTCAGTGGCTCATTTGACACTGGGTGCTTTCAGTTAGACTGAGCTCACAGCACTCTGTGCAGGAACCTCTGCTTTTTATTTAGTTAACTCCAAGTCTGCAGTACATAATGATGACATTCTTCACGGCCAGTTGGTACACATATGTAACACATCTTAATTCTTTTTCTGTCTCCTTCCTTTCTCCCCCAACCTTTGCAAAAGACTATCTCCCTCTTCCCTATCATCTATTCCTGCGTGTCTGATTTATCGCACTTAACATTGTCACAAGATGCATCCATTTTCCTACAAATGACTCAAGTGTATCCTTCTTTATGGCTGAGTAGTACTCCACTGTGTATAAATACCACATTTTCTGTATCCATTCATCTGCTGATGGACATATGGGCCACTTCCAAGATTTAGCTACTGTGAGTTGTGCTGCTATAAACATGGGTGTGCACCTGTCACGGTCATGTGATGTCTTTAACTCTTCTGGGAAGATACTTAGCTGTATGAGCATTCAGCTGGGATTTCCTAAGCTGAAATGAAAATTACCTTTGCCCAACTGGAGCCACCTCTCAAGAGCTCATGGCCTCTCCGGGAGCAGCAACTAAGGGAAGCTTCATTCATTAACCCCCCACCAGGTTTCCAGGCAGTAGAAAAAGAATTGGAGAACTGCAGCCCCCTCTCCTGACCCCCACTTTTCCATCTCTGGTGTCCACCCTGAGCCCTCATTCCCCAGCCGAAAGGCTCTGTCCCTTTCTACACTGAAGCTGGAGACAGAGAGGGTGGGTGTTCTGAGGCCCTCTCTTCTGTGCCCTGCCCTGGCCTGGCATCTTGTCAGCTGGCTCCCAAGCCTCCCGCTCCACTTGGTAAATTGAATTAATTTATATGAAATTGACCAAAGTTGCAGGCTCAGCATTCTCAGTGTAAAAAGATGACAAACCTTACTCATTAACTTATTTTTTTTAATTTCCTTAGAGAAGAAGCCTTTGGTTGTTCTTGTGGCCACCTCAAGTACTGCATCTGTCCCGACCAGCAATTAGCACAGGGGCCGGGACAGGGGACACAGGCAGTCTGCACCTCCCCTGCCTGGGTCGCTGCTGAAGATGTTCATTATTTACAGATGTGCAAGGAGTTTGCACCTCTATGTCAAAGACTGAAAAAAATTCTGCTTGAAAAATATTTGAGGGGCAAAAAAAGGCCCTGAGAAGGTATCTGTCATGCAGAACTGAATTCCATACGAACTTCACAGTTAATCTCATCTTTCACCGCATTTTGCCATGGCATGATTTTCCAACACATCCTCTTTTGTTTGGCCTTCCTTTGGCTGTACAACATGCAAAGGAGAAAAGAACAATGGCTGTAAAGCCCGCCCCGGGACGCGAGGGCTCTCCCGTGCTCTGGGAAGTGTTATAACGAATATTTCTGGCATCCGCTGCTGAGAGCAGCTTGCCGCTAGCGGCACTTGAGTCGGAATGTCACATGATACAATAATACACAAATCGGGCGCGCAGAGGGGGAAAATCATGCAAGCTGTCACAGGTACAGTGAATTTTCACGAGTATTCAGGGTAGAGATGTAGACATTCAAATCTGAAACACGAAAAATATAAACACATGCATAATATCCATAAATACCAGAAAAATATTAATAGGTGGAACATACCAATTTTTACGTAATCATAACCCAGGTGGCTTCTTTAGTCAAAAATCTATGGCATAAATCTATGAATGATCTGGTACTAAAGCCAATGGGAAAAATTTATTCAAATACCACCAACTGTCTTTCCCATTAATATTCAATAATTAATTTTCTTAACAAGCCCTTTCTACTAGTTCTTTTCTAGAATACAACTACAACCTGAATGATAATAAATCTTATGACTGCCTTATTTTTAAAAATATCTCAATGTTAACAATGAGTTATCTCACCTTGCCTTAAAGTAAATATATTACGAATATTAATTCTAAGAACATTTTTTAAATCAAACAGCATTCCCTTTTCTTTATCCCTTATCTATTCATCTCCACTATTTTTCTGATTACCAAAAATAACTTTCTTCTAATTTTATTAGTGACATCTTTCTAATTTAGTCTTTTCAGCATTTACAGTTAGGCTACCTTTGCCCACATTCTGGCTCCCTCGGAACTGACTGTGTACCCTCTACCAGAGGATATCATCTTCCTGTGCCTCAGTTTCCTTTTCTACCTCTTCAGGTTCCTGTCAGGATGAAATGGGCTAGCGTGGTGCTTGGGACAATGACTGAATAAGACATTGCAGAATAAGCTCTGTGTTAATGTTCTCATCTGGAACCCTAAAGTGCTTTAAATACGGACACGTTATTATTCAAAGTAAAACACCTGTTTTTGTTTCTCTTTTCTTCTCCTTAGCCTATGGATTGCTTTAGTTTAAGTCATTGGCTTGATTATTTTAAGTAGGTCATCTGTAAGATAGAAAGAACCCTAACAATCATGTTGTGTAACTTCCACATCTCTATACTAGGTTCCTTTTTAGTACATGTTTGTAGTGCATGGAGTTTATATTCATTTGAGGGAGTAGGTACCTGTGCATAGCACAGCTAATTTCTTTTTTAATCCCCTTCCTACCCATCTCCCGCCCTTCATCTCTGAATCCCCTTTCCTCATTTTCCTTCTTATTGTTATTATTAACTCATATTGATGGCATATGATGTTTACATTCATGGTGGGTATTTAGTACCTGTACTGACACATCTTAAATCTTCTTGCATTCCCTTCCCCTTTTTCTCTCCCCTGCTCTATGGTCTCTGGATCCCTTCCCATTTACAAAAGATCATAATTATTGTCCTTGGTTATTTGACAGTGAATTGTACTTCTCGCGAACCCCAAAGCCACTGAAGTGCATAATTCATCTAAGCTTAGAGCTTGATGCATTCTCAACAATAGCTACAAATTCATTTTCTGTCCCTTTTAGCCACTGTTTTGAACAGCTTGGGTCTCCAGCCCACCCTGTACTGCTACTTCATGGTGTGAGTAAAAACAGGATTCCTGACTGATGGACATATTCCTCACCACTTGGTCTTTAATTCTTTCTTTCCCTTTAACTTGCACAGGATAGCAATGGTTTACAATACATTTGCATAATGATTACATCATGGATCCTGAAACTACCTTCCTAAAAGGTGAGCCATGCAGTTGTAATAGTGTCCTCTTTACACCATGAGAAGGGAAGGCTAGGATCTTGCCTGGGACCATGGGATTAGAAGCATCAGAATGACATGAAGCCCAAGTCTCAAGAAACCCTTCCAAGATATCTTCACAGATCACTCCAGTTCCCCCAGTGTTGCTTTATCCAATTGCATCAGTGGAAGCAAATAACTCTGAAATAGGCAGAGAAAAGAAGCAACACCATAGAAACAACAAAATACTGTCAGAACAGACAACAAGATGTTTACGTGTCCCACAGCTCTGAGTCAAGTTCACACTGAGGCTATCTACATGGTGCAGATATTTAGGAAAGAAATGAGTTCCATATCCATCCAAGATGATACTGAAAAATAAATTCCTTTTGGACCACAGGAGAGAAAACCAAAAGAACTGGCCTCACTTGTTTTCTTTGTATTTAGGTAATGAATGACTACCTAAACCCTCAGGACCCTGTTCCTGTTCCTTTGGAAGGATTAGAAAATCACTACTATTTAAGTACAGTAAGTGATTTTCAACTCTAAAATGGAAAGTTTTCATAGCCCCTTTACAGAAATTTAGGTAAAATGAAGTGTGACACTTTCATCCCGCCTCCTAGGCCCACAAAGACAACAGATGGTCTCTGAGTTTTAGAGATCTCTTTGTGTTCTATATTAAAATGCTTTCCAATAGATTGACATCGTGTAGGAGTCTGGCTCTTCATTAAAAAATTGTTTCTCAGGTTTTGTGCAAATTCTTCTGTAAAGTATAAGATCATGAGCTATGATGGTTTGCAGCTTGGTACACAGAAGCTCTGTTTTCATTGTAGTGGGATCACTTTCCATCTCAGGAATGGTCTGCGGAATGAGACAGTGGGCGTATGCGCGGATGTTCGGCCTCGGTCATTCCATTCGCTAATGTGCTGTGAGGGCAGTGTCGAATCGGTTTGTTTACTGTACTCGAGCGTAGTGGGAAAAATTAAATTGCCATCAGAATGCTAACCACAGATTCAAAGAAAACTCAGTGCAGGTGTGGTATATTTAGGCTTGGACTTGAAATCCCGACCCACGCATCTGCAGGGGCACAATTGCACAATCACAGTGTTCCATTTGTCCTCCAGAACACTGCCAGAAAAACGAGCTTTGGAGCCTGTCTTTCCTTCAACCACATACTAACGCTCAAGAGACCAGAACAACATGAGAAAACCGGAATTCAATAGCAGTACTAAGATGATATTAAGTGCATTTTTCAACTATTTGCAAAATCCTCATCATGAGGTCAGAGTATCACATTCTACCATGAGGAGAACAGATTGAAAGAACTTACACGTTCTTATTTCCGTGTAGTGAGCCATCCTACTATTAAAATTGCAGAACGACTGTAGAAGTTCTCTTATTATGGTGTGCCTACTAGAATCCTTGAAGCAAAACAACAAAAAGTTAAAGTAATTTTCCAGAGGAAAAACATGACTACACAGCTGTACCCAGGTGACCAGGGTCAATGTTAACAATGACAGTCATATTTATAGCACTGATTGGTATCCTTGGCATGATGGGTGAGAACATCACTTCACCTCTGAGCTCTCCCTCTCCAAGAACCCACAATCACAATCTAAATGTGAAAAATATCAGGCAAGCCAAAAATTGAGGGAAATCTTTACAAAACACTTAACCAATGCTCCTCCAAGCTCCCAAGGCCATCAAAATCAAGGGGAGTTTGCAAATGTTGTCAGTCGAAAAGACATTAAGGGGACAAATAACTAAATATAACTTATAAACACTTAAAATCATATGTGAAATGTAAATGAGAAAAAGGTTAAATGTAATCTTATATGGGATCCTAGAAGAGCAAAAGGGCATTAAGTAAAAACTAATAGAATCCTGATAAAGAATAGACTTTAGTTGGTAATAATGTATTGCTATTGGCTCATTAATTGGGACATACACAGTATTCTTACATTAAGATACTAAGCAAGGAGAATCGCGTGTAGGGTATAAGGGTAGTATTCCACTAAACCCAATATCATTCTGAAACAAAGACGATTAAAAATAAAGTCATTCCTTCTCTTTTGCTGATTTATATGTATCACAATAGTTCAATTAACAAAAACTAGTTTTTGTTTCTTCTGTTTTATATGGCGATATAGTAGTTAGTGCCCAGGGAAAGCCAACCAGAGCTGGGACACCTTCACGGCCCCTCCGTAGACCCTTCACTGTGGGTCTATTCTTCCCAAACAGGTCCCAGGCTTGGGTATATAAGTCACAATTGAGATTTTAATTATGTCATTTAATTACTTTTGACATGATTTCCATGAAAGTAGATTGAATGATTTGCAAAAACTTGCTAAAGGCAAAAGGCTAAAAATGTTTATTTGAATGTAAATGATCTCCTACCATAAAAGATCAGGAGAAAACATGTAATAAGAATCAAGAAAGATCTGCACTCGGCTTGCTTATGTCCTTTAAGTTCTGCTCCACTTAAAGGCACCAAAATTAGAAATCACAGACCTTGGGTGTGGTTTCTGTAGGAACTTAAATTAGTTCAACCATAATCAAAGAACACACCATGAGCGATGTCCAAGTACTAGTGAACTTACACATTCAGGATTACATAAGACGTTTAAGGCATTGATCCCACTGACTAATTGATCCCAACTGACGAACCAAGACATTCTGTTAAACATGATTTTTAGTCTCAACTCTCACACATTAATACTTTACAGTAGGCTTTTTTCCAACATTTCCTCATTTTGTAAGCTCAGGTTTGTATCATGCACTGTTTCATAATGAATTCATTGTGTAACTCTTCGCCTTTTTCCCTGGTGGACGACAGGCGCACGCACGGGTGATTACCTAATTACATTGTGCTACTTGTGAGAAGCGAATTCATTAAAGTGGCTTCTTAGATGAAGAGTATAATGTGCTATGTGAAAGTCGCAGGAAAAAGTCCCCAAGAACAAAAGAGCTGAAAAAATATACGTATTTTAAATTCAATCTAAGGAAACAACATCATTTCCATAAAATTAAGTGACTTCATTTCCAAAGTACTCTAAGTAGGAGTAGAGATGAGAACTGAATAAATGTGCTGTGCTTCTCTCTTGGGTTCTTGGTAATAAATTCTGCACCAGACAGATTATACTGGATGTGAATCTGTTTATTTCACGTGAAAGCAAGATTTCTAAGCCATCCTTCACCTTCCCCAGTAGAATCTATCTTTCTGAATGATGGTGACAAAGCTGCTTCTTTCCACAGGAGTAAAAAAATTTCATGCTAATCAAAGTTGAATCGTACCAAGCTGTTAGAATTTTCTAAGCAAAAAAATAAATCAATCAATATACAAACCAGCAAGATGCTGCAAGATACGACCAATGGAATGAAATGGTTATTTCCAAATTCAGCTGTTCACCAAAATAAGTCCGTAAAAATGATTGTGCCTCAGTCTGGAATATGCTTTAGAGGCGTGATTTTTTAAATAGGGCATTTATAAAAATATACTTGAGAAATAAATTTCAGCATGTGAAAATGGATGCGACCTCTCCCTTGGGAATATGAAACAGGACACCAGAGAATCCGGAAGTGAGTGCACTTTAGGATTAAGGAATGTGCGGGATTAAAGGGCAGTGGAATTTTCACAGTGCGCATAGGTTTGGCTGCACTCTTTAGATTTTCATTCAGAGCATCCAACTGCCAGAAATACAGCTTAGTAGGTAAGCCAGGGACCAAAAGGGAAATCAAAAGAAGAACTACTGGGGCCGGCTGAATTTCTTCCTGTCCCCTGGGCATCTCCCTCACTTCCATGTAGGTGAGAATCCCGGGCAGCGTGGGAGCTGGGGCGGAAGGACAATGTCAGGAGAAAAAGGGAAGGGTGCCGAGCCTCAAGACCTGCAAGGCTCCTTGTTTCATTTCCTTCCCTGCTTCCTACCAGCATCATCCTCGAGACCGAGACCACACCATGAACCAAGAAGCAGCCAGGCTGAGTTGGGCAGCAAGGATAAACTCCCCTAGGCCTGAGGATGGTGAGATCCTGAAAATACATCACCTCGGCGAACACCAAACGTACCTCCGCCCAGATATATTTTAAGGACATCAGAGAGAAAAACAAATATGTAAACTACACACAAAAGTTGAATTGAATCTTTTAAAGTTCACTGAACTTATGCTGAAACAAACTTCTGTTTATAGATATATTCCATTTCTTGTGTGTTTGGAATTAAATTTTACTTAACTGATATTTTAAAGCTTAGTGTTCTGTCATCGAAAGTACAATTTTAGAATATACTTCTATTCCTGCGAGTGTCTCACATATTTCAAATCTGCTGCGTGAAAAAAATACAAATATCATATGCAAAAATTACAATCAACCACGTACACAAATATGAAACATGATTGTTTCAAAGAAAAGCAAAAACCACCACTCTTCTCTTCAGAACCTAGCTCAGAACTCCTCTCTCCCACCAACCTTCTTGTTGCTTCTTCAAATCCTCTCTTCCCTCCACCGGAAAATTAGAGCATCATTATGCATACATTTTCTACTTTCTCCTGTTATTAGTTCCCTGTGCCTTAATGGTCTCGTCTAATCTTGCTGGTCATTTCCAAACAAATGCTTTCAACAAATTATTCAGCCTCCAACTCTTCTCTCCCTAGACTTCACAGTGCTCTTGTATTACCAAGATCACTCAGCATTGATGTCATCTTTTCAGTCACTCAGGATTAAATCTTCTGCATGATCTTCTACAACCCTCTCTCCTTAACCCCTCACTTTTAAGCAGTTAGAAAGTGTGCTCATTCTGCCTCCACAAGGATTTGAGTTTGCAACTACACTGGATTTTGAATTCCATGAGAACCTGAGTCTTACATTTGCTTATGTGTCTGTCTGTTTAAATTTCTGTAGCCTAAAAACTTTAGTACCTGCTAGTACATTTAGAAATGTACTCTACATATTTGACTGCATTTATGCTTTACCATATCCCGCAACTGTAACTTTAGTTGTTCGTCTTTTATATTATTCATCATCACACGAGAAGACATTTTTAGAACTCCTTTGCTAATCACTGATCCCTGACCTAAATTTTTTTAATATTGCATGTTCTCTTCTTGACCCCAACAACTCTTTCCCACACCCATACACCTAACTTTAACAAAATTTCAAATTGGTAATCACAATAAAGAGATGATCTTAAGGAAAAAAGGTGACTGTCTTTTTTTTCATTTTTTAGGCTTTCCCCAAAATAAAATGAAAATTTGGCAAGCATTAGGTAATTACAATAAAATGTAAATAGTCGCTTCAAATAGTTCAGGCCAAAACTTTTACTGAAATGCTTTGTTTTAGCCATCTAATTGACAAAATTGGCCATATTGCTAAAAATTTAATTTACCTCAGCTGTGCAGATCTATAATCAAAAGTGGCATTTTGGAACAGAGTAGTTCCTTATACATATTTATGGGGAACTGACTTTTTAAAAAGAGTTTTCTATAAAATTTCACATAATGTATCTGACGTAGAATGACTAAGAGAAATATGAAAACACAATTCAGTTGGCAGTTACTGTTTTCTGACATTGTATAAAAAGTGCTACTTGACTATGTTGGAAACATCAAAGAATAAGACATGGGTTTATAAGCAATTGAGGAAGAGATTAAATATAAATTAATAGATGATATTGTATTAGTTAGCCTTCCTGTCACTGAGACACAATACCTGCACGATTTAAAGAGTAGAAGTTTAATTTTAAGCTCACAGTTTCAGTAGATTCAGTCCATGGTCAGCTGGCTCAAAGGCAGGAACATCATGGTGGAAGGGCACAGAGGAGCAGAGTTGCTTAGTTCATAGGGGTTGGGATGGAACAGGATAAGAGCCATATATAGTATAGTACCCAAGACCACACCTCCATGATCCACCTAGACACACCAAGGAGGGTGCTTTACTAATCTTCTAGGTGTTTCTTAATCCAATGGAGTTGACATGTCAGGATTAATGGTCACATATGTAGATTACAATTAAAGACAAAGTGAAAACACAGAAGCACTGACTTCTGAGTTCCCGTCTTCTCCCTCTTGCCCTTTAATCATGCCTCATCCAACCCCTCTCCTACTGATTTCGCAGTCAAAATCAACTCCACATCTGTGCACACACAGAGGGACGTGGGAAGGGAAAGTCACAGAGCTTCACTGGCACAGTTCCCTGGAAACCTGTGACTATTAACCTCAAGTGGGCCTTTAAGGCTGAAAAGCAACTTACAATATCCCCAGAGATGACTGCAGACCTCCTTTCTTCTCAAAACTCCAGTTCTTACAAACCTGAGTGCCACCCTCAGCTAACAGCATTGCTTCTGATGTTGTTGAGAAAAAATAAACCGCCAAATGAACCCTGCCCATTCCCACCACCTTGTCTCACAGTGGCCTGCGTCTGCCCCCAGACAAGCTGTCTTCCTTCCTCTTACTGTTGCTGAAAGGTCCAAACTTTTATATAAAGGCCACCTCCTCCCCTGGCCCCAGATCCTTTCCCAGGGTGTCTATTCAAGAGCATCCCCATAGAAAATTTTCCCCTTGATTGTTCTTCATTTTCTTGCTAACTCAAGGAAAATGTTTAAAGATTTCTAAACATTACATCAGCATTCTGCATTGTTTTCTGCAGGGAGTGGTCGGGGGTGCCAGGTGGAGAGATGGAGAGATGTTTGTGGTCTCTCTCATCTCACATGTCTGCAGCATTTCCTGTGATGAGTCTCTCCTTCTATCTTAGGCACTAATTCATGCAACATCAGGAATCTTTTCTTAACCTTCCAGTTTCTCCAGGTTTCTCCAGGTCCCTCCTCAAATCCCTGTGCTACCAACCTTAACAGACCAGCAGCTCCTCCTCTCCAGCTACAGTGATTTCCTGAGTGCAGCTATGAATTTAAGCAGAAGAACTCTCAAATTTAAGTCCCCAACCCATACCTTGGCTCTGAATCCAGACTCAAAAGTCCAGCTGTCTACTCACCATCTCCCCCTAGTTATCTTTAAAAAGCTCTCCAATTTAGCAAGGCTCAAGCCAGGCTTCTGATGACCAAGTCCAGCTGTCATCCCACAAATTTCTCCATCTCAGTAAGTGACAATGCCAGCTTTCCAACTGTTCAGGCCAGAAATACGGCATTATCTTTGATTTCTGCCAACTCTGCTTCAAATGTATGTCCAGAAACTGACCTTGTTTCTGTTACCTGAACCCAAATCACCCTGGTTAGGCAACCACACTTTTGTGCCAGGCCTATTTCAAAAGAATTGCATCTAAACTCGAGACTCGGACATCTATTCCAACACAGTTGCCGTAATGATCTTTATAAAACGTATGTCTGCTCATGTCATTCCTTTGCTCAGAATTCTCCAATATCCTCCCATCTCTCAAGAGTTAAAAACAAACTCCGCACTCTGATCTACAAAATCCTAAATGAAATGACCACCCACTGCCTCTTGGACATCATCCCTCTCACCTCCTCCCTCCGTCTACCCCATTCCAAGTAGATGCCTTGATGTTTATCAAATGTCCCAAGCCTAGTCCCACCCCAGGACCTTTGCACTTTACTGTCCTCTTCACCTAGACCTTCTTCCCAGACAATCTATAACTCTTCCGCTCACTCCCCTCAGCCCTCTGCACAACTATCAGGGAGGAGTCCTGTTATGTTTATAGTTAGAGCCCCATGTGCTCCCATAGGTGGGACTTTTGGAAGGTTATTGAATTATTGGGATTTGCAGCGGCATTACCATTAGGAGGCGGGGTCTGCTCAGAAGAGCTGGGTTCCTAGGGGCATGGCTTAGGATCCATCTCCCTTCCCAGCTCCTCATTTCCGCTCTTTGCAACCTAGCCACCATGACATGAGCATGTTCCCCTCTGCCATGCCAGTTCTGCCTTGGAGTCAGCTGGCTGTGGACTGTAAACATGAGCCAAAATAAACCTCTCCCCCTTAAAGGTGTGGGTGTCAGATATTATTTCTCAGAGACAAGAAAAGCGACTAAGAGAATTCCCTTAACCACCCTACGTAAAAGAGTATTCAGTACCCAATTTGGCCACTGCCTCTGTCTTTCTGTTTTATTTTCTTAGAACTTACAACCATTTTATAGAGTTTATATTTCCTTCCTTATTTTGTAACTATAAACATCACATCATGGGGAAAAGAATTTCGACTGCTTTTTTTCACTTCGGGTTTCCCACATCACAATAGTATACCTGGTACATGAAGGGAAATTGATAAATATTTGTTGAATAAGTGAAAGATTTGAAATTTTTAAAGGATGTTTAGATGGAGAGCAAAAGCAAACATGTACAGAGAGTTCAATGCAAATCACTGGAGACCTTCCTGGTTTCTCAGTTGTGTTTCTTACTTCTCATTACCTAGTAATGCTGCTTCGGCATACTCAGAAAATCTGATTGAAATGTATTTCCGCTTGATGAGAGACCCATGTGAGGTGAGTCTACGGAGCAGGACATAGGGTTAACAATCTTGACACTGGTAGGGCTGGGATCAAAATCAGAGCAGGAATCTGGGTCAGAAGACAGATCTGGAAGAGCGCAGGTATTGGACCAAGCAGCTTCTCAGGCAGCTGCCTCCTTTGAGCAAGAGAGAGCATGGGGTTAGGTGGGAAGAGAATGGGCTCAGAAAAGAGAGCAAAACATACACCTTGCTGTTTATCCTCAGAGACGTATTTAATCTAATGGGTTTCTCTGGCTTTTGTACAGGAAGACACAGAATTGGGTTCAGTCATGGTTTTATTTTAACAACTTGAACACTGGTATCAAAATCACCAAGTAGCTTTTTGGAGCTAAATTAAATATACATTAATTCCAGTACTACAACAGTGGTCCCTCCATCCAGCAAGACGATGGATGAGGATGTACTGAATGTCAGAGCCTCTGCCCTCCTCTACAAAGGTCTCCAGTGATTTGCACTCTGGGTAGATATGCAGTCTCCCCTATCAATCAGGAAGGATAAGGAGGCATGCATACCTGTAATCCCAGCTCTCTGGGACACTGAGGCAGGAGGATTGCAAATACAAGCCCAGCCTTGGCAACTTAGTAAGCTCTGGAGAGTGTATCTCAAAATTTATAAGAAAGAAAGAAAGAAAGACAGACAGACAGACAGACCTGGGGACACAGATCAGCTTGAAGGCCCAGGATTCAATCCCCAGCTCAAAACTAAACAAACAAAAAAATCGGTTGGAACTTGTAGCTGATGTGAGATTATAGAGGACACTGGGATCGCTGCCTTACACCTAGATCGTTGTCTCTCCAGGGAAGCCCTGTGGGAAGGCCTCTTGCCCGAGGCCACACCAGCTTTAAGCATGGACACGAATCTTCTTTAAGAGAATCATCTGACAGTTGAGGCTGCCTTCAGCCACTGCTCACGGGGATGCAACCTCGGGAAGGGGTTTGGGCCAAAACTGAGCAGCTAAGACCCTTGCTCCTGATTGCTGACCCATAGAAACTGTGTGCAAAGTGTTTATTCCTGTTTGAAACCACTGAGTTTTAGAGTAATTTATTATGCAGCACAAGATAACTAAAACAATGGGCATATGAAATCTACTTGAAAGAAAATGAACCTGGAAAACAAAAGCGTGAGCCTTCTAACAAGGAAAACTGTGTAAAACTTCAGCTCAGCACTGAAAACATATTTGGTATAAAAGACAGATAAGGCTTAGATTATAGGTTTTCTCAAAGGCAGTTGGCTGACTTCTGATGACCTTTAGTAAAGCTAAAATATTAGCATTTCAATATGTCTGTGTAACAGCACAAATCACCTAAACTATAGAAAACAGAATTCCAAAGACTTTGAACTTTAAACTCTGAAAAACATTAAGAAGCATAATTTTCTGCTGTTAATGCAATAGGCCTGGTTTAAAATATAATAATTACCAACCGAGGGTAGAGTGTCTAGACCACAAACAGATACACAGTATGGAAGACAAAAGACAAAGTCAAGCCAGGGCTATGAAAGAAAATAACAGGATCAAAACCCAGATAGAAATATTTACTTAGGGTAGAAAGCCTGGCATTATAACTATATCTGTGTGGTACTGGGTTATGTAAATGTAAGTTTGCTTTAGGAAGTCAACTAGAAATTGGAACATAGCCCTTCCATATATGAGTTCAGTTGTCTCAAATAATCCTTTTCTTTCCTGGCTTACAACATCCTCCTCGAAGTGGTGCTAAAGGCAGTGATCGGAGCCAACTGAACTCAAATCACCAATTGCAAGTCAAATTTTCAAATAAAAACATCAAATAATCTGCACTCAGCCTGCAGCAGCACCTAATAGTGTCAATATTTACTCCAGTCTTGATACAGCACCCATTACAGGTAAGGCAGGTTATAAATCTAAAATTGAAGACAGAAAACCTGAAAATACTATCTGGCTTCTCCTTTGAAGCTCTAGGGATGCATTTAGGAGATAAAAGTTAAATAATTTCAATGGCCTGCCCTGCCCTCAAATAAAGCATTTAGCATTCATTTACTCCTGAGGGATGTGCTGCTTGTTTTGAAAGAGATGTATGGCTTTGATGCTTCCCTAGAAATCAGGTTGTAAACCTCTAGGGGGCTGGAGCTGTGTCTATTTATAGCCCTGCCTCTGGCCACCAGTTTTGGGTCCTGTATTTGGCCAGTAGATCACTTTTGAGTGACAGATGAGACAGACCCTCATTTTCTAACGAAAATACAACCAGCACACATTGCATGCTTCTTTCCTCAGGCACTGAGGATACAAAGCAGTTTAAGAATCAGCTAGGCCTGATGGTGCACACCTGTAATCACAGCAGCCTGGAAGGGTGAGGCAGTCGGATCAAAAATTCAAGCCCAGCCTAGCAACTTAGTGACTTAGTAAGGCCCTGTCTCAAAACTTAAAAAATAAACATAAAAAATAAAAAAGGGCTGGGGATGCAGCTCAGTGTAAAGGCCTTAGGTTCAATGGGGAGGGAAGAGAAGACTGAAAAGGGCACTTCAGAAAAGGACATCATGAAAATGATGACATTGGAGCTTTGTCATTACGTAGACAGTCGCCTAATGAACAAGGTAAGAGTTTCCTGGAGTTTCCCAAAGTAGGACTGTGTGCCCAAAATGGTGTTAAAAGAGTAACCATCAAATACGTATCTCTCCTGGGGCAGTCAGAGCAGAAGTACGAATAGGAAAAGTAGCATATCCTCTCTCAAGCATCTAGGCCTGCTCCCCTTCTGAACAATGAAATTTGGAGCTCCTGGGGGGGCTTGAATTGAACTCTCCACCATGAGCAGCTTCTGTGGCAAGAGTAGACTTTTGCAGTCCACCCGTGGCACCCAGAACAATGCCCATCCCAGAAAAGGGGTCCACACCCTGCTCCCCAGAACTTGTGCATCCATCACCATACCTGTCAAAGGGGACTTTGCAGGTGTGGTTGAGGTTAAGGACCTGGAAAGGGAGAGATCCCTACATGAGCCAGGTGGGCCAATCCAAATCCCATGAGGCTCTAAAGGCAGAGGCATTTCCCTTCCTGGCTATGGTCTGAGAGGCAGCAGGAGCAGGATTTGATACACTGTGCTGGTTCTGAGGTGTGGGGCCCACAAGAGGATGGGAGATGTGCCTGACAACTTCAGTGAACATGGACATTATATGCCATAAACATGAACTGAGATTAATAATATCAACATGAATGAATAGGAGGAAGGGGAACTTGAGGAGGACGGAGGGAAGGGGATTACAAAGAAGAAGCGAGCTGGGTTGTATACATGTACCAGCACCCCAAGATGACTGTAAAAGGCATGTGCTGCAAACATCCATTAATAAAATACAGTTTTTTAAAAGATGGAAGAGGCGCCCCCAACTCACAGCCAACAAGGAAATGGAGACGATCCAGCAACCGCATGGTACTCTGCCAACCTCCAAACAAACAAGAAATGAACTGTCCCCTAGAGAAAGGATGGAAGGAAGACTGCTGACACCCTGATTTCAGCCAGGTGAGTCCTAGCAGGATTGTGAACTACATAACTATAAGATAATAAGATGTCAGTTTCCATTGCTGGGTTTGTGGTAATTTGTCTCAGCAGCAATAGAAAACTAATACTCGCGCACTTTCTGGTTTTCCTTTCACAGATGGAGGTACAAGAAAAGGCTTATAACTTAGGCTTATAAAACCAAACACTGTTCAAGACCTAGACCTGTTTCTACAGTGAAGCCATTTATTTTAATGGCCTGCTTCGAAAGGGGAAGAAGGACTAAGAATGATTTTTTTTTAAAGCTACTATTCCTTGAGGTGATACCACATACTGGTTATTGTGCCCAGTGCTTCACAGCAGTACACAGCAGTACTGATTGCCAATATCTCTGAGCCAACATAAATGGATGTGGATGTGGGGCAGGCTCTTCCCAAGCACTCCACATGCAGTGACTCACTTCATCATCACAACAACCTGACAAGGTAATATCTGCCATCACCCCATCTCACAGATGAGGAAACTGAGAACCCAATGATATTAAAAAGGTGCCAAGGTCCCAGAGATGGTAATCACTTAGTCCCCCCAACAGCTCCACCGTAGACACCAGCATTCCCCAGAAGCACACTGTGTCCCGGGTACTAGGCTAAGTACTTCACATTCATTGACATGCTCTATCTCCAACAGCACCCCGTTTTGCAGACCAGGAGTGTGGAAGCTAGGAAAGCTGGATACCTCGCTCCCTGTTCCACCATCAGCACAGTGTGGCTGAGGTTGGAACTGCCATCTCGGCCAGCCAGGTGTTCCAGAGAAGCCAGTAAGGCCAGGCCAGCAGCAGAAATGTTCCGCTGCCTGACGATGTCCTTGTCTCAACAATCATCAGAGGAAAGAGCTTGAGACAAAGCTTTCCAAATAGGTGAATGAAGCCAGATCTCTCCCCAGCAAGTTCTGAGCTCCTCCTTATTGGCAGAGGCTGGGCTGTACAAATGCCAAGCAGATAACTCACACTGTTTGTATTTAATAACAGAGAGCATCCGTCACCCGCCCCCTGTCCACACACAACATAGATTATCAGGCTGCATCCGTGTTTGTTGGGTCCCTGCTGGGTGCGGGTCACTGTCATGACCGTTCCCAGACACTCAGTGAGGCAGAATGTCACTGAGCACGCTGACTGAAACTTTCAAGAGAAGTTAAAAGAGCTTCAGCGATCCAGCTGGGCATGGCGGTGCCCCCTGTAATCCCAGCACGCAGGAGGCTAAGGCAGGTGGATCACCACAGGTTCCAGGCCAGCCTGGGCTACACAGTGAGTCAAGATGGGCATACATAGTGAGACTCTGTCTCAAAAGAAGAAATAAAAGAGCTTCAAAGATCTAATGAGTAATGGTCATGGCTCTAAAGAAACTTGTAGGATACACTGTCGGAAACTGAAAAATGCAGTAAGTTATCGTGTTCTAAAAAATATTCAGCACAATGATATCAGAAAAAGGAAATGGGCTGAAAGTCAGCAATTTATAGTCAGCTAGTGCGGAGTGGCCTGAGCCACTTGACTTGTGTGCCTCCCCATCCTCATAGGTAAAACAAAACTAGTCCACAAAACATTCAGTATCTTCCGAGTTCTGCTTTCTGCGATGCTGCACCTTGCGAGAGAGAAGTGGGAGGCTCAGGCAGGGCTGCTCTGAGGTGCTAGCTGGGTGGGTGGAGGACCTGGTACCGGGGCTTGTACCAGGGTAAAGGATGGCAAATATCCAAACCCCAGAGCCACTCGCATAGATAGGAGGATTTCTTTAAAGGGGGAAAAAAGGCCCTGAACAAAGAGCACTCCAACTTATCAGCACAAATGCAGTGAGTTTCCCAAGGCCTGAATAAAAACGGGACACTGGAAATGGCAACCTTGCTAAGTAAATGATGGCAGATGTGCTTGACACTTGGTGAGCGGGACTTAAACGGAAGCAAGCATGCTCCCACGCGTGTGCACACACGGGCGTTGCACACACCGGGGCCTTTGCCCAGCAGCGAGCCCGTGTGTTCGCCCTCAAGTGAGCCAGAGCAGGACCACAGGGCGCTGTTACACAAGCTGCACTGCATTGAACCAGCCCGGCACAGCTCGCCTGGAAACGCCACCAGCTTCCTCCACACAGAAGGGAGGCCCTGGAACTCTTCCAAGCCCAAGGCTTTTATCAGCTGGGTGGAGGCAACCACTGAACCAGAGGAAAGGGCAGGCTCCTCGCCCTGCACCAGCCAGCCCTGGGACGCCAGCTTCTGAGCCCACTCTCAGCGCCAGAAAACACGGGGGCTTCTGCCCGATCCTGCTAGGAAACAGGACAAAAGACAAGAAAGGAGCATTTTCATTTCCCAAATGAGGGCTGCTGAACAAGAGGATCTTGCGATTCAGATACAAAGCGCCGTACCACGAGAAAGTAAATTCAATAATAAACTGCAGAAGCCAGGCGAGCTCTGCAGTGTTCGGTGAAAAGCAAGCTAAAATTAGGGTCATCTGTCACAAAATTGCAAGAGATAGAGCAGCCACACATTCATCCCTTAAATCCATGATACTAACAAAAGTTGCACAGAACTAAATAATTGCTAATCATTTCAGTGCAGGGATCCTGCTTCTTTCCCCTTCCTCCTACGTGGCAGAGGGACCTCTGTGATTTTTGTCCTGCATTTTGCTTTGTCTTGAATCTCAACTACTCTTGAATTAGCTAAAATTTGTTTCTAGAAATCAGTTCAATTTGTTTCTAGGGAAAAGGGAAAATGCTGGGGTCTCCCCACCTCTAATGTTTAAACCCTGCCAGACCTGACTCACAGACACGAGGTGCTCAGCGCCCACAGACAGCGCACGCAGCCCTGAGTTACCACTCACCAGCTCAGGACTTGTGTTCCGACTGCATAAAATGAGAACATCTGAGCCCTTCTGGCCCCGTGATTCTGACACCAGTTTACCTTTCAATGGTATGGATTTGAATTGGGAAAACTTTGGAAGCGCTTTAATTCTAATAATATCTGATGATAGAAAGAAAGGAAAATAAGAGCATAGTTTCATTCTTGTGCTATTGGATGTTGGTTAAACACAGACACGCACACACGCGCACACACACACACACACGCCTTTTCCCCTTTCTTAATTGGGTCTTTGGCTTTTCTTTCCTTTTATTTGAATTACACCTATTTAAAGTGAAAAAAAATACATATATCTAACAGACAGAATCCCAGAACTCAAGAAGTGGAGTGACCTTGAAGAGCACAAGAATGAACAGACAAATATTAGAGAATTTACTTTCTGCATTAGAATGGAGTCTTTCTCTCTTTAAGCAGGAGCTGAGCTCCCATGTGCATTTGTGTTCTCCAAGTTTGTGGCATAAGGGACTGAAAGTGTCTCTCCAGGCTAGGAGAGAGCGGGACACGAAGAATAAAACCTTCCCTTGCCCGTGTGCGTGTGTGCCTGTGTGTGTCCATGTGTTACTGCCTTCCTCTACCTATGAAGTAGCAAACCCCACAGTCTGGTTGAAGGGAGCGGCGTGGCCTCCCTCAGGTCTGCAGCCCTGTCTCTGGAGTGGACCAGTCCTGTGAGGCCAGGTTCCAGAGCAGATTGCTCCCCCTTGGGGGCAGGAAGTGACTGCCAGGGCCTGTCTTCAGCAGCAGAGAGCTGCATCCAGGGCGTGACCTAATTCAAGTGGTGTCCTTCCTTCGTACCAGCCTTACCTCTGCTGATCCTGCCAGCTGTGCCCCATATGCCCACTTCCATCCAGATTCACACCTGCACACATGCACACGACTCCACAGAGGCTGGGTCAGCCCTTTAGCCAGGAGCTGCTCCACGACACCTCATTCAGGCTCTGCCATTCATCACATTCCTCAGCATGGTCCAGGAGGTGGTTCCTTCCCTAGGGTGGAGGAGAGACAGCTCCGAGAGCAGCTTCTGGAGCCAGAGCTGAGAGGGTCTTTACTGAAAAGGCCAAGAACAGATGACATTGCGCCAGGAGCTCCTCCTGCCCTGGTTTCTGGGCTCTGGGGGGTTGAGCTTTATGATCTATTAGGCACAGTCATCTGATTCGTGCTGAAGAAAACATCTTTTCATGTGAGCTCTTTAAAGTAACATGAAGTCTTGTCATCGATGCTCCCGGGTAAGTGGGGTATCTATGGTCGGAGCCCCAACAGCACTGTTGGCAGGCGACCCTTTGTCCCTTTGCTGAGTCACCTTATGCATTGGGAACAGGTTGGGGTGAGGGGAACACTACCACTACAAAGCAGAAGTACCCTCATAGCACCGGTCAACAAAACGGAGCCCTAGAAAAGCCCCATAGGAGAGGAGTTTTAAAACAGCAGTGCAGGACCCAGGATACGAGCGAATAGAGAAAGAGCCACCCTCAAGCACAGGTATCAGTGCTTTTCAGATACCAATGGTCAATGGTGAGCACAGCGCAAGCGGTCCACTTCTCTGTGGATTTCTTAGAAATACAAAAGATGCACTACATTTACCAAAACAAAACGTAACAATAACCAGAAAGCTTACTCACGGGCCAAAATGTCTTCCAAATATTGAAGCAAACTGCTCAGAGATGAGGATCTGAATAGTATGAAGGTCTCTTATTTTCCAGCATTTCTTAAATTTAGTTGGCACATTTCACTATTTCACGTTTACAATTTGATTAAATTTGAATTTAGGAAACAAGTGACCTCTGTCTCAGTTTGGCTCGACTACGACAAACTGTCTGATGTTTTGGAATTTTCAGACTCTGACTTTCAGTTCCCATCTGCTAAATAAAGATTTCCATTCTCTTTACGTTTGCCTATGATTTAAAGCACCATTCCTGTCTTTTGTATGTCTGAGTTTCCATTTATCATATAATGAACAATGCCCAAGACCTGGACAAAGAAGGGTAAATCCTGCTTGTTCATTTCAAGGAAAGTGGGAAAAATATATGCATTTCACTATCAACCACTGTTAGACATTACTCCCTGGATAGATAAAACATATGAAGACACTCAGCTCTAGCCCTAGGAAAAAGTAAGAGTGATTATTTGTAAGAGAAGGAGGTTTATTGTTCTTTTCATAGCATAGGCTTGAAAGCTTTCTATCCAGGAAGCTCTTGCTCAGTGTTTTCTGCTCTCGGCTTCAGCCCTTCCGTCCCTGCCCTGGCCCTGCTCTGTCCTTCTTCCCCACTGGCCCTTCAGTGCGGGGCTCCCCATGCAAGGAGTTCAGGAGCTGTGTGGAAAGGCAGGTGGGGTGGAATGGGTATAAAGTCCTGGAGAAGACAGGGAACCTTCCTTCCTGGTCAGCGAGCCTTGCAGAGCAGCCTGCCCTTCTTAAGCTCCACCCAGGAGCAGAGCTACTCAGGGACAGGACAGCACCTCCAGCAACATAGCCTCCCAGTTCTCCACAGAGAAAGGAGCAGGCAGAGCAGTCTCGCAAGGTCACATTTATCTCTCCAACAAGAAACTCAAAGTGAGCTAAACCCCTCTCTGAAAGGGCCCTGTGCCTTGAGGGTACCGCACAGTGTAATCCATAGCCCTGGGCTTTGAAGACTCCACAGACAGGGTAGCTGGTGGAGCCATAGTTAAATGACAATTACGTGTCCGGTCCTTTTATGAATTACCACAAAAGAGGACAATTCAGAAACTGCCTGAGTCTCAGAAGGTAACATTGAAGCTTAATCTTGAAAGATGAGCAGGAGTTTATACCTGGAAGCGGGGAAAGGGCATTCCTAGCACAGGGAAAGGTAGCTGAGAATGCAAGTCATCATTTACGGAAGAGAGAAGGGGAGTCAAAACAAATCAATGCCAGGTGTGAGATGCATGCTTGTGATTCCTGAACTCTGGGAAGCTGAGATCGGAGGACTGCAAGTCCAAGGCCAGCCTGGGCAGCTTAGTGACTTAGACAGACCCTCTGTCAAAATGCAAAAAGAAAATTAAAAAGGGCTGGAGATACAGCTCAGTACAAAGATCTTGAGTTCAGTCCCAAGTACAAGAGAGATGATGGGGTGGGGGGGAGATCAACCAAATTCTTGGTTTTTAAATTAATAAGAATAACATCAAAAAATTTCTATTTCCATCTCTAGTCAAAAAGAAGTAAAATTTTTTTTTAACTAAGAGATATTCACCAAAACCCTTCAGGTTACATTCTAGAGAAAATCATTCATAGACACCAACCCTTACATTGTCTTCTGCAGTCCCAGTGGGAGAGTAACAATATCACTTCTCACATCCCTCTGGGAAGTAACACACGGCTGTTCGTGACAGAGAAATAAGATAAGCTCTAAAAGACAATAATTAAACACTGATTTATGGCTTAGCAATTCCCTAAAACCACCAAACCTCTTTTCCATCACTCAGGCAGAAAAGGCAGCAGTCACAGAACAATTCGGCAAACAGGAAAAGACCCAGCCAACACACAGCCAGTTGAGACCTGTGTTCCTCGTAGGGAGACACATCCAAGCGCTCCACACACCAGGCAAGCCATCTTCGTGAAGCATTAGATATCGAGGAGAAATGGCTCATTTTCCTCAAGCTCAACTGGAAGAGACAGAAATTTCTTCCTGCTGCTTACACAACAACAGAAAATCTATCAAAAAGTGTATTAGGTAGCAGCGATGTCATTTGCCCAATGTGGAGGTTCTACAAAATGTAGCCATCAATAAAGTATATCCGTGTGTGTATTGTCCACCCCGCTGGAACTGTTTCTCTTGCCACCAAAGGCCCGAAACACGTACTACATGCACAAGTCCAACAACACATATCCTGCCCTGGCCGCTCACCCATTTTTTCTGAATGTATCCCCAGTTGTGCTGTATATATCGCCTGAGACAAAAGGACTCTGTTCATATGGCTTCTCGGTACAGCTTCCTCCAAACAACCACACATCTATGGAATGTCTGCATTTCCCATATTCTTGGACACATACAAAGATCCAACAATTAATAAGAAACCATCCTTGCCCTCAGAGAGCTGGTGGGCTAGTTTTATTACCACACTCATTCACAAAGTAATTATTTATAGTAAGTCCTCAAAGAATGCTTGGTGAATAAACACGTGCATGGGCATGCAAATAAATAAATGCCAATCACTCTTGCCAAAATGTTCGCCAGAGTTGCTGTGTTCATTCTGAAAGTTCATGTCTGCTCTCAGAAGAAGATATTGTCTTCTGTGTCTTGACTCTTAGGAATCTCCTACTGGGAAACGAAACAAGGATTTGTGCATACTTACCAGGAAGATGAGTTGTTTGTGGACATGGAGTAGATATGGTGTTTTATGGATCTTGTTTCTATTAGCTTTAGCTATAAATCATATGTATATAAAATATACTATATATGCAACATATATAAATTTTTGTATGTATTTATATATTCAACAGAACTATATTAGTTACTATAATGTATATATTAATATATAAGAAAATATTCACATAATACATGCGTATGCCTATACAACATACATATATGCGTATGTGTATATACACAGGTGTACCTGATGTATACACAGGTGTATGATACACACCGGTGTATATGCATATCTGTGTATATACACATACGCATATATGTGCACGTGTGTATGCTACAGCGTACAGTATACACGTGTGTGTGCTGTGTGGATATGATACACACACACGCATACACACCTTTCCTAATAAGTAAGTCAAAGAAATGAGTAGCAAAGTGAGAATGTAAGAAATCTGCTTTTTCCTCTTTTGGCAAAGACTCTTTTCAAAAGGAATCACAGATTGCTCTGTGGGTTAGTCACACGTGGACAGAAGAGGCCACTCCAAGGCTCCCAGCCTTCACCCTGGCAGAGCAGAGCGACGAGAGCCGTGCAGTGGAACCCCACCTCAGCTCAGAGAACCAGCACCTGCGCAGCCCTCTCCCTAAGCAGCACCTGTAACGCTTCGCTGTACTTTTTCGGGTGCGTTGTGCTTGGCTAAGCTCCCTAAGGGTAGGCACTGTGTACATTTTGTCTTCAAATGCCTGGGACTTGCACTTCCAGCTCAAATGTTACCAGTACAGGAAAGGAACCTCAGTGGCATTGAGCAGGTTCACCAAAGTAAACCTAAAATGCATTTTCCTTTGAGCTTGTAAGTGCTCCCTCTTGAAATCATTGAGGATCCCCTCACATACCACAAAACCAGTGTTGGAAATTTCTGTCCCAAATATCATTGTCTAAAATACATTAGCCTGGGTCCTGTGTCCCCTACGGAGAGCCTTAGACCTGAAATAAACTAGGTAAGACCTCAAATGCAGCAAGGCAGTGAGTCTAACACAGATTTAGTGAAATCTGAATTCCTTCTTCTTGCCTTTCTAGCAAATTATTCTTTTGCAGTATCCGAAGATAGTAAAAAACCTGTCGTGCATTACATTACACTCTGTCGTGAATGTAGCAGCTCTGTCAAAGAACAGAAACTAGGCCATAACTACTTAGGTGCCTAACAAATACCATGCAATCCCATAGCTATATTTTTTAAGGTATGAAGCTTTTGGGCAGTGCATCTTATTAGGAGAAATATGCCCTTCCAAGAGGCAAGAGCCTGAGCTAGAAGAGCCCTTTGGGTTCCATATTCAACCTGGAAGATAACAGGGTATCAGAAATTAGCAGAAGCACAAACTGTTTGCCTGGAGAATATTTTGATTTTCCTAAATTCTAAGCTAATGACCTTTTAGCAGTAGTATCCAATCATGTTTTCATGACAGACTATTATATCATACTATTATGTCACAAACAGTGTGGGCCACAGCCAAAGTAATATTGCCAAAAACAGTTAAAAATCTTAAAATCTGCAAATAATGTATTTTAAGAAGTTAACTCAGATTCAATATTATATCTCCTTAGGAAATGTCACATACATGTACCACCTCCCAGGATGAATGTAATCATTGTGTACTACAAACGTGTACCAATAAAAAAGTTTTAAATAAAACAAAGTTGTATCTCCAAGATCATTACTATCACTGTGATTGCAATAGGTTTTTTCACACGTAAGAGAAGAGAGGAGATTTCCAACAAATGTATGCAGGATCAAACACACGAAAAGGAGTATCATGTGCACACAAATGTCAGGTATCATTCAAGCTCACGACGAAATTAAATCCATCAAAACACTGAAAACCACATATGACAAATCAAATAAAATGCATTTACAAAAGGCCTCAACTAGCCCTCTTAAGCTATCTGTGTGTATAAAATAGTTAAAATATTAACATGTAAAATTTCACCCAAAACATGATAGAATTTGACATTTTTGGTCAGATGCCCAAAGCAGATTCTCACTAAGAATCAGAATTCTTTGCAAAGGGGGCATAGGACCTAGAGATGGAGGAAGGGGGAAGGGAAAAGAGGGGAAGGGAATTTAAAACACTGAGATGTGTCACGTACATGTACCAATTCCCCATGATGAATGCAATCATTGTGCACTGGAAACATGTACTGTGCTAATAAAAATTAAAATTTTACAAAACAATATGAATATTTTAAAAACTTCTTTCTATAGTTAATCGTGTAAACTATAAAATATCTGAGGGGTTATAGTCAAAATAATCCCTTTTTCAGAATAATCGTCACAATCATTAATGTTATACATTGACCCCTTTTGAGGTGATGGAGCAGTGGAGGAATGGCACTTGTGTCCAGCGGATCCACCAGATCCTACCCTTCCCGTTGTGTGGCTGCTCTTTCCTGGTGTAGGTTCCTCTCCTTCATGCATCTTGTGCAGTCATTTACCTTTGAGACATGTGGTTCACAGAAGCCACCTTGCTAAGGTCACTGTGGCTTTAGCTCGGATGCACTCGGGCCCTAACCCTTCCTCCAGCCACTCTGCAATAAGGCTGAAATTACACAGCCCAGTTGGCGCATCAGCTTGGGAATAAAGTAAGAAGAGTAAATAGGTTCTAAGAAAGAGTCTTAAGATCCTTCGTATTAATAAACTGAGCAATGTATAAACATTGTGACATCCTTTCATCTCACTCCTTTATTCCTCCTTCTGTTCTGTGTAATGGAAATAATTATTAGAAAACTGGTGTCCAAATTTGATGAGAGAGAATAAGAATACATATACAGATATCACGGACCAATTGACATGTTCCTTTCTTATTTCCAGACGTGTAAGAAGGATTTGAGAATGCTTCATTTTTCTCCAGTTCTAAATTACATCACCTCACCAGGAATGAATATATAATGGGTCATCAAGATATACAGTAAAGGTTTAATTTTTTAAAAAATTTAACTAAAAGACATATTGTCATCATTCCCCCTCAAAATACCTCCTCTCTCTCTCTGAACACATTTATGTCACATTCTTGCCATTTGCTGAGGCAGTTCTGAAAGTCCTCTTTCATGAGTGTCTTAATGAGTTGTGATCAAAAACAGTGAATGCTGCAGCCGAGTGCTGTCCAATGGAAAGACGGGCTTTCAAAACCATGACAGTGTGTCCTTACCCACCTTATTCACCAGATCTGGCACAAGGCAACTTCTGGCTCTTCCCCAAAGTCAAAATGACCAGGAAAGGTAAATGTTTTAAATGAATTCAGGACAGTGAGGCAGCCAGGACAGCACAACTAAAGAAGATTTCCAGAACTGCATCAGTAAGTGGCAAAAACGGTGGTTACCCCATCATTATAGTGTGTTCAAAGTAAGGGGAGATCTTTGGCAATGTGTCTGTACTAGTTTTGTTAATTTAAACAGGTACCATATTTTCTGATCATAACGCATACTTTTTCTCTGCAGCATCGAGATGTGTTGGTTTCTGAGTCTGCTCTGTTTCCTCTGTAGGCTGCCCAGGATGTAAGACCACACCCTGGCAGTGCTGGGGAGGCTGGACCAAGCTCTGGAAGCTGTGCTTCCCCCAGGGGAAGCAGTGTCCCACCCGCCCGGCCCTCTGCCCATGCCAGCGCTCCTGCCCCACTCCCACACTCTGCTGGCCAGCGGCTGGCTTCCACATCCAGCTTGAACAAGTGGAGGCCTTTGCTTGACTCCTGCCAGCTCTTTCCAATAAACTGCCCCATTTCCAGTATCTTCTCTCAGCTCAGATAAGCCCTCCCCCTCTACCACCTTGCCTCCTGCGACTCTTGTCAAGCTGCAAATCACTGCTATTGTGCATCTGGCCTTCACCGTGGCTGTTGGAAATCAAAATGTGAACCCAATCATACTTGACTTTTGACTTCTCAAATATTTATTATTTTCCTGCATGCTTTACAGTTTTTAAATGTTAATAGTACACATAGTATACAGCATCTTCTATAAATGGAGGAAATTGAAGGTTCTGGTAACCCAGGTCTCTGCAGGTCCTTCGAAGGCTGAGAGAATGACTCCTCAGCACTCCATAGGCATTTAAGGCCCAGAGGTAGGGAAGATTTAAACCAGTGAAAGGATCCAGAATTCAGTTTGGACTTTATCCACACAGGGAGCTCCCTGGGCACCATGTGAGCTGCCAGGAGCAGAGGGTCCTGCCCTAGATCTGCCTCAGAATCCCCACCCAACCCAGACTGGGCACCTGCACAGATTAGTTTGCTTTGCCCTCTGTAACAAAGAACCACCAAGCAAGTGACTTAAACAATAGAAGTGCATCCTCTCACAGCTCCACGGGTGGAAGCCGAGAGCAGTGTTGGCAAGGTTGCTTCCTTCTGAAGCTCATTCAGGAGACTTTGTTCCATTCCTTTCCCAGCTTCTGGAGGTTTGCAGCCAATCTTTGGCACTGCTAGGCTTGTAGGAGCATCATCCTGATCCCTGCCTCCATCTTCCTGTAGCACTCTTGTGTGAATCTCTGGGTCCAAATTTCCCCTTTGTCTGAGGACAAGTCATATTGGATTAAGGGTCAACCCTATTCCAGTGTGACTCATCTCAACTAATCACATAGGCAACAACCATATCTCCAAATAAGGTCATATTCTGAGGTCCTGGGGGCTGGGAATTCAACATATGAATTTTGAGGGGATATAAATCAATCCACCAAATCAGGAATGACATCTATGGCTACCTATGAATTGCTTGAGACAGGACCTGGCACACAATGGCTTGGAACACAACACATAAGGGTTAAATAAATGAATGCATGAACCAAAAATCCTATCTGAGTGCCAATGAGGAGGTACTGTGTTTGGTGTGGGTGATACAGGTTCCATGATCACTAGTGAATATGGAACATGACTGAAAAGAGAAGCTGGGGCTGTGGAAAGCTTTGTGAGGCTGCTTCCTGAAAGACTGAAGCCCTCCTTGCTGTCTGATCACAGCAGAAGGCTCTGAATTTGAAGCTGGAGTGCTATAAATAGCACTTAGTCTTATCCTTCAAAATGTCACATGTACTTTTAAAAAAGATTTTAGTGTCATATAAGAGTCCCTGAGTAATTCAACTGATAGGAAAGGGAGACCAGAGAGAACGAGCTATATTATAATTAATTACATATGCAAATGGTAGACTAAATTTAGATGCACAATTGCATGTCTAATCATAGTTGGTGGAGGTTGGAGATCGCATGCTTGGACTGAGCAGCATTGCCGGCTGCTTGGCTCATCAGTAACCTCGCACAAGGGCCCCCGGCTCTGCATGCAAAAAAGAAAAGCTGGGTACAGGGACGTGGAAGCACCGAGCCTCCTGGCCTCGGAGCTCTGTTATATCACTCAGCTGTCTGAGTCTGTGTCCCCAGCACAGACAGCACACAGTGGGGCAGCTCTGCTGTGAGGACAAACAGTGTGAAGGATGTGACCCGTGGCCACGTGCTCCATTAAGGGAGGGGACACAGTGACAACTTGTCACTGCTGCAAGCCAAATGCAGCTGTGATGGGATGCCACTGCTCCGGAAGTCCTGGACATTGAGGGGGATTCTAATAAGCACTAGGGTCAAATGGCAGGCTGCCTGTGTCTTCCAGAAACCAGCAAACAAAGAGCTCTATAGGCTGATACCTGACAGCCACTGTCTCTTTTCTGGAGGACATTTGGGGTATTAATTAAAGCTAGTGATTGATACATAGACAATGACAGGGAGAGAGAGGGAGCAATTAGTTACATAGAGACATAAACATAGAGATGTGCTAAATGTTATATATGAATATTTGTGTGTGTGTAGTGTGTTTTAGCCTACATGTACAGACTGATTAAAGCCACTTTGTTGATCTCCCCAAATTCTCACTGAACTAGAGCTTCAAGTTTATGAAGCATATTGTCATGTTTGCAGAGCACCTAACAAGGTGTATCTGTGGACAGACGCACACCTTATGGTTTCTGTTTTCAAAATGCGTGCACACACATGCATGTGTGTGTGTGTGTGTGTGTGTGTGTGTGTGTGTGTAGTGCATGCATGTATTTCCTAAGCGGCTGTACAGTGCAAAGGATAATGGTTTGTGAGTTCACCAGAAGTCCTCGGTTTAGTTCGAGGCTTTCCATGAAGAAAAAAAGGAAGGTGTGGTTTCCACTACTCCCAGAATGGGCAGAAATTTAAAGAAACTATGTGAAAGTATCTTGTGGACTAGGTGTATAGAAAGGACACTCAGGTTCAGCAGAGATAAGAGGCAGGTGCCGGCCACCTGTATTCACCCGGGGGGAAGGCCTGGCAGCCTGTCCCAACCCTGTGGCGCTGTGGGCACGTCCCCAGCAGGCCTTCCGTTGCAGCTCTCTGTGCTGTCGTGGATCCCCACTGAGCCTGTGCTGGGACTGGAGTCGCTGGACAGGAAGTGGTGGCCAGGTCCAGGTCCTCCTCAGCACCCCATGCTCAGCCATTCCTGGCCCATTCCCTCTGTGCTGAGACTCATTCTCATCACGCAGTCTTAGAAGAAGGGGAGCTGGCTTGCTTCTTCACAGTTCAGAGGTGGGAATCAGCGATGAGGCGGTGTCCAGCCATGAGCACATGTGCTTTGCAAGGAAATGTGCCAGAACACGTCAGCAGCACAGGGAAAAGCATCTTACCGGCATCTTCCACTCGTCGCGTGCCCAGCACTAACGTAGCCACATCCTGGACCGCGTGCTGAGATTCACAGAGCAGCAAGCACTGCACGATCTGGCGGAGTGACAGCAATCGCTGGGCGTGAGCCCTTAAGGAGCAGGACCTCATTCCAACTCTCTTGTCCGTTTCACTCACCTTTCACACCGAATTCGTAGCCCACTCTCCGGGATGCAGATTCCATGTGCACCCCGTCTGGCTGCACTGCAAAAAGCCCTTGTGGAATAGGAGTTCAATTTGTACCTTGGGGCGGGGGGGGGGGGGGTGTCTGTCTCCGTCTTCTCAAATACAGAGAGACTTCAGGCCGTTCACACATGTTAATATTTCTGGTTCCTACTCAGCATGCTGTAGAGCTAAAGGTGCCAATTTGCAAGTCGGGAGGCCAAACTACAGTTTCTCCTTGAATGCCAAACAGCTATATTTGACCTTGAACAAATGCTTTCAATGCTATGAGCACATCTTTCCATCAAAGTGACTGGATTGAAATCTATGGGTTTCATGTTCCTTGATTTGGTGTTAAGCAGGTGAAACAGACTTCTATTTACCGCTAAGCATAGATTAGATATAAAGAAAGAAGAGAAAAAGAGCAGAAATCCAAGTTATATGTACTGTTTTAATTTTCATAGTGTCAGTTAAATAAGATCATATAGTTGTTTGGTTAACTTGAAGTTACCATAGTGCTCCATATATGAAATTCCACATGATTATCAAGTTTCAAAGAATCATAGCGCAAAAAAGGTATTTAGCAATGCAGCTACACAGAACATAATTTCAACTGAAAATGTGAAATGTAATAACCCCTAACACGCACTATAAACTAAATTTTTCATTTACTAATTAAATGCTAGTCAATAGGAAAAATTAATTAATAAATTCCTGTTACTAGACTTTTCTATTTCTTACTTTTGAAAATCTGTACATGTATGTGAACTTATCACAAGTCAAAGTAACTGGAACATTTGGAAAACTGCCATAATATACTTACATTTCACTAATTTTGATTCAACCTTAAAGTGGTTTATAAACTCGGGCAGGTCATCCAAACATAACAAAATTAAATCCCACAACTAGTCCATAACCGGAAGCAGTAAGTGAATAATGATTCTCTAAATTCTCAGTAGTTTGTGATTCTGTTACTAGCAAAGAACCCCGGTTCATTCTGATTAATTGGTTCACAATAACTCACATGCCTGCCTCTCACAAGAGCCTCATATTTTAATTGTTTCCAAACCCAAAGATACTAGTGACCTTTGCATTTTCTCAGCTTGGACCACCAAAGCCCAGACTAAGTTTCCTGAGGCACATCCCAGCCAAGGAGGTGTTGGTGCGACCTACACAGGACTGACCCTGTCTCTCAGGAGAGGCCAGCTGGGAGGAACCACACAGCAGGAGGACATCAAGGACGGCACTATTCACAGGAGTGGATGAAACATGAATGGGCTGAAAACACACCTTCCAGGAAGAGTTTAAACAGCACTTCACTAAACATACCTACACATTGCTTTCTGAATGTCACACCTGCATGTGCAGAGTACAGTAGTACCTCTATTCACAAACTGAATTTGTTCCAGGATTCTGGGGAAGATGACCTGGGTCTAGATAATCACATGATGCGAACAGAATTGTTACAAACAGAAGCGTTCATGAACCGAGGTATCACTGTATTGCTATGAACTCCTTCAGCAGTTATTTCAGTGGCTTAATATTTGCCACTTAGCAATGTTAAACTGGTAGATATTTCCTGCAACATCCTTTGCCACAAGGCTGAGGTTCACCACAGTGGCAAGGAAGTCAATAATATATACCTGGGCACAGAGTGTGGGACTGCATTTACTACAGGTGGGGAAGGCGTATGAGCCTGTCCGTCACAATGCCTATGTGTAATTCATCCCTGTGGTTGCGGGGAATCCCAGGACCGCCGTGATTTCAGCGGCTGGTGTTGAGTTGCGGGCATTTACAAAGACAGAGTAGTTTCGTGGCTATTGATTGGACTCTTCAGAGATATATAATCTTAAAATACCCAAATTTACATAAAATATGAAGCCTTCTTCATACTCAAAAATAAAGTTTGGGTTCAATGTCTCATTCCCTGTCACCCGCATCATTTCCTTTTGGCAAAATTATCATCACTAACTTTACAAAAATAATGTCCCACAAGCCAACATAGATAGGACTCTGACACCGTCAGAAAATTTAATACATTTTTACTTTCATACCTGTGAGTATAAATCATTCCAAATCACACATTGCAATGTGTTCTAATTCCACATACCTATTCAAGAAATAAATATGTATCCCTCTTCATTCTATCCTATCTCTACTGCTTCCCAGTTTACCACACTTAACATTTTTTTCACCATCTGATACTGTATGAAGAATACGAAAAGTTATAAGCTAGAGCAAGGTTCTACACTGACCTCCTTGGTCCTTGCTTTTCTCACAATTTGATGCTTTGGCCAGTGTTTCTTAAACTGGTACCCAGCAAATACGCGAAGGAGAAGCCCTGTGGTTCCTGCCCATAACACACATTCAGTCAATAATGATGGCAATGATTTTTTTCTATTTTTTGCCCAAGTGGGAAGTTTAAAAAGCCACTGCAATGTCAATTTATAAATCATTGTTAACCTTGTGTCAGCATTTGACACATCCCAGTACCTAAGAAACACTAAGAAAAAGTGCTCCGCCTCAGTTTGAAACCTTTTGAGCTGCATTTTTCTTCAATAGCTGGAATTCTGAGTCTTCAGATTAAATCAAGATCATATGCAGTTATGAAAGATTTATAAGAATATATTTTCTATAGTTCATTAACCCATTTCTTTTGAGGTTCTGTCTTCGTTATCAATGAAGTAACTGAATACGATTAAAAGTCTGTTTCATAATTTCCACGTGAGTTATCTAGCAAGTACATAAAAGGCTGCTCTTGCCATTCAAAAGGCATTGACATGACATTGGTAAAGATAAAAACACAGTCAAACTGGAATCATATCATTAACACAGTACTCCAGATTAAATTTTCCAAGAGTCTTATCTTTAAAAAAATAAGCTAGTGGTTTTTGCGTATCAGACTTTCCTCTATTTTAAGTTTTGAGTATTTTTAATGAAATAAAGAACCTATAATAATGATTATTAATTTTCAATCAATAAGACTGGAATAAAACTCACCTCCTACCTAATAAGAAATTGACTTACTTTTGAAGAATCTGAATTCAGGTTCTGAGATTAATTTGCTTCTCTTTCACTTGTTACATAAACTAATGGAAATAAATTTAGTCCAGACCAGTGATTATTTCACTGAGCCCATCGGACAGGACCCTGAAAAACATATATACGGACGAATCTCCGCAGGGCGTCTGAGCAGCAGGTGGGTGGATGTGGAGGCAGCGTGTGCTATTTTGCAAACGCTGCTGCGCCCGTGCCCCGTGACGTTGTACGCGAGCGCGAGCTGAGGCATCACCGCGCGTAGCCGTGTCTCACAGTCCTGGGGGCCGGCAGGAGGTAATGTTTGCCAACCAACGGCAATCATCATGGCTCTGAAACTCCGCGTGGCCAGCACCGTCCCTGACTCTGGGGCCTCCGGGACAGGAGCAGGAGCCTCTGGCTGCACACAGCCGTCGGGGCGTGGGCTCCAGGCTCCTGCCTAGGGGCCGCTCTGCTCCATCACTTCCGGGTGTCTCCCACGGGCCACGGATACCATCTCACACACCTCAGTTTCTTCACCTGTGAAACAGGCATGCACAGTCACTTGTTCAACAAAGACGCATCCAACGCCTGCCACACGTGGAGCATTCTGCTCTGGGTGGGACAGGCAGCCGACCATACTGACCCCTTTTCTCACAGTAGCGTTTTCCTGCTACTGGTCCTCGAGAGGCTCAGAAAGCTCGGACCAGAGATGCGAAGCCTTTTCTCCATGGCCGGAGCACAGCAGGCCCCAGAGAAACACCAGATCGCAAGACGGTTGCTTTTCTGGTACCAGGGTCCATGCAGGACACCTAACTACATGATCTCCAGCCTTCACAATCGTGCAAACTCGGTGCTAACCCTGTCTTACACCTGAGGCCAGGGAGCTTTCGCTGTTTGACTCGCCCGCTAGCTACGCATTAGTACTTGTTGTTCCTGTCGGTCAGTTTTAAGATGTAAAAGGTGAATTTGATCAACTTTATTGTGATTCTCAACAAAGTCTCATAAATACACAAACTGACCACAGCACAGTCAGAAGACTTTGGGGGAAAGGGGGGAAAGATCCCTAAATCCTGGTACCTCAAAGAGAACATGCTGGAGTGGACGGAGGAGCTGAGTGGGAGAGGTCAGACTTCCTTAGACAGCAAGCACAGAGCAGCCTCCTCCGGGCACTCGGAGTAACGGGCCCCAAGCCAAAGCTGAGAAGACTACTCGACTTTTAAGCAAAGCTGAAGGTATTTTCCCAACACTTTTGCAAAGGAGAGGAGTCCAATCTGAAATCATACCAAAGTCGTCGACAAGAAAAAGAAAACATCAGCTTCTTTTTAATATTACTACAAAATTATTTTTCTCTCCATTGCTGATAACATTGTTGATAAGAGATATCAACAATCCTTAAAATAACACTTTGGGCCATTCAAAGCCAGGTTACTAGCATGCATGGTGATGCACAACCCTAACCTTAGCACTTGGGAGGCTCAGGCAGAAGGATAGCAAGTTTGAAATTCACCTGGATAACTTAGCTAGAGCCCATCTCCAAAATAAAATTTTTAATGCCTTTAAAGGGGCTAGAGATAGCCCTGGGTTCGGTCCCCAGTAACAAGAGGTAGGTGGTAAGGTGATGACCATTTCCTGTCCTGCCTTTCTGGTTTCCTCCCACGCATCACTGTTTACATCACTCAGCCACTCAGCCACCCCAGCCACCCTGGTGTCCTCTAAATGTGTTTTCCAGACTGCATCATGAGGAATTACCTTGCTACCTTTAAGAAGCCTGCACTGACTTTATTTTTCAGTCTAAATGTTCAACCTCACCCTGACCTCATGTCCCTGTTCACCCACCTCGCTTGACTTTTCTCCTAACTCTACCATTCTGTAACACGCCATCTGTTATATTGATCTGTCATGGATTTTATTTTGTCCGTTTCCCCTTGCCTACCCCAAATTTAATATAAGGTCAGTGAATGCATAAATTTTTGTTTTGCTTCTGTCCCTCTAGTCATTGATGTATCCCGGGAGTGTACAAGCAGTCACTGGTGGGAACAAACCAAAAGCACGTGCTCCATACATTCCAAATGCCAGTGATTTGTTCACATTTGTTCTCACGGATGCAGGTGATGCTTTCAAATAAAAACAAAGTGAACGAAACAGCCCTTGCACTTCTTGTTGGGCTGGCTTAAGGGCGAGGAAAACACAGTCCCTGTTATTGATGGGTGTGAAATGCCAGATGAATCATTATCACAGTGAGCATTTTTCACGTTTTAAAGCCTAATCTCAAATAATAACTAAATACAAACAGACTGAAAAACCCAGGAACAACCATCAAAATGGCAAATGGCAAGAAACTAGAGAAAAGAAGTTTCTCCACTGAAACATGGCAGCCAATATTTTTTAAACCTTCACTAATGCCTGTGTTGCAGTATATAAGGGTGACACTCATTGTGGAGAGTCAGTCCGTGCACATAACACATCTTAATTCTTTTGGCTTCTCCTCCCCGTCTCACTGTTAAATATCCTACAGCTACAGACTTCAGAATGCCAAATAAAACTATCAGGATAATTAGGCCAAACGTAGTGGAGAATTATTTCAGAGCTAAAGTTCAACTCAAATAAATCAAAATTAAAGGAGGAATTCTGACTTTCTTATGATTTCATTGCTCTTGCAAACTCTTCGGGGGGACAAATTAATGATTAGTGACTAGGAAGAGCCTAAGTAAACACCATTTCCTCATCAAAAACCAAGCAGAAAGGACCTGTCTATTCTTAAGTTGGAAATGGGCTTGGGGTGACAGGAGGGACATGCACACAGGAAAGAAGTTCAAGATGGTTGTAAGGCACTTCTAAATCTGATATGCCACTTAAGTTCTACCTTATTAAATAAATAAGAAAAAAGGCCAAAAAGATGCATTCTCCAGAGTCCCGGAGATTGTGACTGAAAAAGCAAAGTCCATGAAGATTAAAACAAACTACACATCAGTAGCATAAGAATGGCATGAAAATTCAAGATAACCCAATCTTCCCCCTCGAATAGGGACCTAGGAAAGGTTCCAGTCAGGTCATGTTAAACCAAAATAATAGCTCAACCTGGTGTAGGAGAGACATAGCAAGAACCTAAACACTCAAAATGAAAGAGTTAAGGGGGTGATTAGTTTCCCAGCATCTATGCTCATATTTCAGGTTTTCTTCAGGACCTGGGGATGTAGCTCAGTGGTAGAGCATTCGCCTAACATGTGCAAGGCCCTGGTCTCTATCCACAGCACTGCAAAAGAGAAAAAACATCAAAGTACCTTCATCAAAATAAAGTTTAAAACTGCCAGGTTATGGCACGCCCGGCCTAGGAATGATTTTCTGATTCTCCAAAATTGCATGAACCACTTAAACACCTAAGTCTCTGCTTTCAGTAACACTGATGTTAATAAAAAACCGTACACATAACTGCTCACATTTGACTGCTTTGTGATTCACCTGAGAGTACGCAAGAACCAGACTACTTGGTAGACAGAAGAAAGTCCCAGAACCATTTAAAAATATACACTGGTAATTATGGTTATTTTATACACGTTCTTATATTAATCTCTGAGGCAACAGAGATATGTGTTAAATTACAAAAAGATGCCTCTATATCGAATAATTCTCTTAATTCAAGCAAATGAATTTGGCCAGGTGGCCAAATCACTCATAAAACCCTCTTGTATCTGACAGAAGACAACTGTGCTGATGTCCTGTAAACAGGAATCAAGCATGGGCTCATTTCTGCAAAAATACTTGATGAGCAAAAGGTGGCATACAGGGAATGAGCAGGATCATCCACAAGATTCGGGGCAAGTGCTAAGGCAAGATCTGACAGTCTACAAGCCAGCAGGAGTTCCCAGTCACCGCTATGGGAAAGTGAAGGAAGAGACCAAAGATTCACGAGTGTCTTCCCCACTCTCTCAAACCAGAGCACAAATTGTCCCCTCTGCTCTCCCTAAAGGAATGAAAGGTAGCAAGATCCAATCATTCCCTTTTATACAAGAATTTTAACATAAGCAATAAATGTCTGAAACTTGTTCAAGGGAATAACCTCTAAGGTTGAAGTTTTTCATAAGTGGTTTTATTACTCATACATCTATTCACTTATTCATAAAAAAGTTTTGGACAGAAACTATATATAAACCATGTTATATATGCTACATAACTTACCCGAACTCAACTTCTTCACAGGGGACTATAAAATTATATTAATGAGCTGGTTAAAATGGTTGAAATTTGTCCCCTAGAAAGGATGTCCTAACTTCTATATTCTAGAGAAAATGATTCCCCCTCCTCACCCCTCTGTGTTTATTCTCCCCCCCCTTCAGAAAGGCCTCCAGCTCCTCAGGACCCCCTGTGAGTACATCATATCCACCACAGTTTCCTACCTTCCTTGTAGTTATTTCCTGCCCCCCTGGACTGTAAAATCCCCCAAGCAAAGACTCTATCCATCCATGCAACTCCCTCCTCTTTCTCCCTGAAAGCACTAACACATTGCCTGATACATATAGCCAACACTGGCTATAAGTGTGATACCTGAAGAAGGAACAAGAACAGACTGTAAGGGTGGGGGGAATCTCTATTTCTGCAGCTGAGCCTTCTCACAAATGAAGAAAATGACTTCCTAAGTATACAGATCTTGGGTAACTTAAGATTTAATGCTGCTCATATTCCAGGAGTTAGAAGAGCATTCCAGATACCCTGATGTTCCTGCTGAAGGTGACACTATTTGCAGGAATTATGTGCTCTTGACAAACTTCCCACCCTCCCGCCCTCCTTTCTCCTCCTCCCTCCCAGCTTTTCCACCACTATTTGCCTAGAGATCCTCAAGACTGAGTTTGCTTTACATTTGTCAGAAGTCCAGGAGTTCCCGTTCATTCCATTTTTCTCAAACTATCAACCCATGTGGCTCCGCACACCCTCTTTTCTGGCCCTGTCACCAATGCCCCAACTCCCAGAGCTCTTCCACTGTGTCCACCAAGCTCACAACATTACTGCAACCTTCTATTTGCTCAACTCCACTGACTCTTCCTCTCAGCTTCCTGCTCCAAACCTAAGATCTACATGCCGCTGCTCAAGAGCTCAATGTCCCCACACCATCCAAATGGGGGTTCCCAAAGTGAGCTCCACATCCTCCTTGATCCTCTTTTCTAGATCATTCTCCCTTCTGCCTGTGGAAAGACCCAGACCCTCGGTACCACCTGTGAGCAGGGCTCACTGTGAGCTGATTTCTCATTCCCTTAGAACCCTTCAGCAACTTGTTGCCAACCTCTCCTCTACCCTTGCTGGAATTCTCTAACTTCTGGCTCTGTAAGAATACCCCAAATGATTCTTAGTGATTTCGCTTTGCGGTTAATGGTGGCCTTTCAGCTCCAAAAGCCTCTCCTTCAATGCTCTTGTCCTCTGTTATCACCTGAGCCTCTCAAACCTTGAGTTAAATCCCAAAGGACTCATTCCCCTCTCTCAGACCAGCACCTCCTGTTGCCCACCTCACCCTGTCACTCTTGCCTCCTCACTGTGTGACTTAGCATCCATCAGTCTCATCATGCTTCCCACGTCCCTAGCTCCACTTCATGTTCTTATTTCCCAGCTGCCTGGTTACACTTCACAATGACTATCTCTGTTCACCCTTCCAGCAAAACCCTGACCACACTGAAACCAACTTCCCCACCCACTTGTGCATCCTGAGCCTGGCATGAGCAGCAGACTCTCTTCCCTGGGGCTGAGCCCACGACCACATTTGCTGTTCTAGCTCTGAACACAGGACACCTAGCCCCAGTGGACCCTTAGCACTGTCAGGCAAGGAAATTGCACAAATGTGTTCCAGCCACTCTGTGCTCTTCTGGAGGACAATTCTGTATTCTCTCTTTACATTTCCAGCATGATCTCTTCCGTCTGCACTCAATTCAACATCCGATTTTGCTTTTTCAATGAGTAAACGGGAGCGATCAGAAGAGAATGCCCACAGGCTCATCTCTTCACCTCCCCACATAGGTCCCCATACCTTCTCTCCTACCATTAGGAACCATTTTTGTTTGTTCATTTTTATGGTTTTCTTTGGAGGGAAAAGGGTACTATAGATTGAACCCAGAACCATCACACTGAGGTACATCCCGGGCCTTTTTTATTTTGGACAGGGTCTTGCTAAGTTGCCCAGGCTGGGCTCAGACATGTGATCCTCCTACCTCAGCCTTCCAGAGTGCTGAGATTATAGGCACGCACTGCTATATTCACCTTACAAATCTTTCCTATGTTTCTTTCCAAAACCAAGTTCTCCACTTTCCACTTGGTCTCATTCTACCTCATCGATTCAAGACATGGCTACCGTAATTCTCACCTCTCTCTTTTTCTCTGGCATTGAGAAGTTTACATCATTACCGTTTACCAATGAATAATCCTAAAACATCTTAAATCTTGAAAAAGATCCCACACTTTCCTGATACAAGATCAATTTTATGCCACTTAATTCCAAACAGTGATGTCCAGTCTCACTCTCTAATTCCTCTTTTGTTTTGTTCTTACCATTTCCCATAGGGGTTCAGTCCCACCCACTCCCACTTTAGTCATGCTCTGTGCTCCAATGTGACCTTTTCTGCATGGCCTCTGCTCATGCCATGCTCTAACTTGACCTTCACATGGCTTCTACTCATGCCTGTGCTCCAACATAACCTTCTTCACATGGCCTCTGCTCATACCTGGGTTCCAACATGACGTTCTTCACATGGCCTCTGCTCATGCCCATGTTCCAATGTGACCTTCTTGGCAAGGCCAGTCTGACCTCCTATGCAAAACTGCAAGCCTCAAACCCTTTCTCATTGCTCCTTCCTTTGTTCTCTGCTTTATTGCTCTCTAAAGTCCCACTCACCATATAACATGCCACACATCTTACTTATTTCTTCACTTACCATAACCTCTGTACGTCCAATGGCTCCATGAGATCAAGATTATTTGCCTATTTTATTTTCTGTTATTTTCATGGAACCTTAAACAATAATGTGCTAATAAGTGTAGTGAATGAACAAATGTGTGCATGCATAGGCTTGGGAGAATTACGGCACAGATTTTTATTAACACTAAGGCTTCGGAATTGGATAGTCCTCCAGGAAAATAGAAGATCTAAAGGCTTGGGTCTGTCATTTACTCTGCAACTCAGCTTCCTTCATGGTAAAACGTGGATAATGAGTCATACCACTGAATAATTAAAGCAATTAAAATGCTATATGTAAAGCAGTCAGCAAATTCCTTCCCACAGAACAATCAACCAACAAATTAGTGACCACCTTTACATTATCCCAGAACAAAAGACACAAAGCAGTTTAAAGGTTATATTCCAAGCCTATTTTTCTAATATTTTAGTATCTAAAGGCACCAGGAGGCATAAGTCCAGCTTACTCAATGTAACTCAGATATTGGTATAATCCATATCCCGCGGCTCCATATTAAAAATTGTTTTATTCCATTACACATGTGATCATGTGCTTGCATTTATTAAACTTTTGCCTCCTTATTGTATTAGGTCTTCAAAGTGATGCTACTGTGTAGCTCCATGCACCACCTGATAGAGCCCAGAAATTAGAAGAAGCCTCACAGATTCACTACATGGTACCTAATGCAAGAAATGATCAACTGACTGAAATAGCAGAACCCTCCACTCAAGCACTGCAACACCAACAGGCTCTATAGCATTATTTTTCATGGCACATTCTTTTCAAGGTATTGAGGTTTGAACTCATAACCTTCATGCTGAGCTACATCCCCAGCCCTATTTTACTCTATATTTTGAGACAGGATCTCTCTAACTCAGTAAGTTACCCAGGCAGGACTCAAACTTGAGATCCTCCTACCTCAGCCTCCCAGAGTGCTGGAATTACAGGCATGTGCCATCACACCCAGCTTGGGCCATTTTTAAGAATGAAGTAAAAATAACTAAGATATAGAGTGATGCTCACAAGCCACATGAAATGCACAATGAAGGATTTTTCAGAGTTCAAATTTCATGTTTACTTGATGAAAGTTTAGAACTGGGAGTCCAACATCCTCATTCTATAAATGAGGAAACTGAGGAAAACCACTGAAACTCCTTTCCTCTACAATGGAAAGTAATTTTCATGGCGCAAATTTCGTATCACAGAGAAAGGCAGGCAGCAAAACAGAATAGAAAGGACACAGAAATAGCAACTAGCACAGCACCCAACACAATAAATATTTGTGCAAGAACTGAATTAGGAATACAATGACCTCAATTCTGGCCACATCTCTGCCTAAACTCTCTTTGAATAAGTTATTTCAGCCCTTATTTCATTTTCCTCATTTTTGTACCTAAGATCATACTTAGTAGGTTCCATGAACTTAAGGCATAGTAAGTGGTTGATTGTAATGGTAGGGGAAGGAAAAGAGATAAATTTTAAGATTCATGCCCTAAGACTCCCAAGACTCTCCTGGGACAAGGAAGCTGAAAGGCCACATTCTATTTCAATAACAGAAAATAACATTTGAAAACCAGACAAGTATGAACTCATAGTTGACTGTCCATCTCCCCAAGGAAAATGCATAAATGAAACAGCAGAAGTAAAACACTCATTTTTTATGAGATACCATTAAATGTTAATATTTTAAGGCATCTTAAATCTAAATAAGATTTTTAATTATCACAGACTTTATTGAATCTCTGTGTGTGTGTATGAAACATTAATGAGAATCCAGAAATGCCAAACAGTGAGGATCCCTTCTGCCACATTTGTACAACGGAGGGAAAATTCCATTTTCCCAGAATATAAAGCTGCAATCTATGATTTCTCCAAAATGAGCTGTACCAACATTTTTTTTATAAATTCAACTTCTGTGCATCCTGTCCTCAAATACATCATCCACAGATGATGACTAATGCACTGTAGACCTGTCTTCTCTCGAGAGCTGGTTGAAATGTTGCCATCCTTCCTGACAGGTATAAGTATTTCAGTCATCAGTAATCATTCTTACTTGTAGGTTTCTTAACATTTACAAAAAAAGCCCCTCCAAAGCCTTGCAAGCTAGAGAGCTTTATTTTGCATATATATCAGCGAAGAGACATGATCAGTGACATTTCTCAAGGAAAACCTCAGTCCTAACCAAATCAGAAATAAGGGCAGAAGCCTGACTTTCAATTCCTTGACTTGGCCAGTCTGTAACACTTCTGGCCAACTAATGAGAACTACCTGAAAGGACAGAATTTCTACATGTGGTATTTCTAGAAACATTACAAATTCTACTCAATAACTATGTAAAATTGGGAGCTAGATTATCATGCTGCACTAAGTAAATCTTGGGATATCCAACATGCCACCCACAGGCCATATGAAACTTCCCAAATTGAAAAGCCTCTTGAAAATATATACATATTATTCCAGGAAGTAAAATTTCCCTTCTATCTTAACCCAACGTGGGTCTCACATATGTAAAATGTTTCCTGTTTGAAAACACATCAAATGTCCATGATTTATGACAGGAAAATCAGTTTGTGCCTGGGAGAATCTGAGTCATAGACTTGCAAGCAAGGTAAGAGAGGGTCTTGATTCCACATAAAAGGAAACTGGACCACAAAGAGTGTCCACCAAGGCAACCTGTTATTTGGGGATCAAACATGAGTTTGAGCTTATGTCATCCACCCTAAAGTGAGCCTCTTGGCTACATAGCTTTGTTGGAAGAGTCAAACCTATGGGTTGTCACCCAAGAAGAGGGCCCTGGGCTTTTGGTACAGTAGGAACACGAAGGCACTGCCAGGGATATTCAGCAGGATTCCTGTTTATGATTTCCTCTGTTCTCATGGTGGGAGATGTAAACAGTTAGCACTCAGTTACCAAAAATACCAAACCCAGTCACAAAGTACGAGAGGCGTCTGGGAGGGAATGAACAACATTCCCTGAGAACCTGCTGCCATCCAAGCAGTGCCAACATTTGGTCCCTGACAAAAACCAAAAGGTGGCCTTTCTGAGATGAGATGCTACCTGGTCACTGTTGTACAAATCTCCAGTGTGCAAAAGGCTCTTCCTAGCAGAGGAAGCACCCAACAGCGGCCACAGGACACTTCTTATTTTGATGACTGAGAGGTACATGCGGGCCTGGAGGAGGGAGCCATTGATTTATTTTCACCGCTTCTCCCTGGCTGACTGCAATTTAAAAGAGAAAGAACAAGCCAGATCACTCATCTGCCTGCTTGGCATGCCTGGTAGTCATGGGAGCCCATATCTAGGCCATCTGTTCTGGTCCCAGTCTTTCCAAACACATGAAGAAGAATGATGTCAAAGGGCTGTGCTCCAGCCCTGTGAAAGAGCCACTTGAGGTGAAGCAGAAGACCCCACAGAGCAGCCCTCACTCAGCTTCTCTACCAGCAGCCAGGTAAGACCAAGCCATGGATTTGTGCTGGCACAATGATTTTTAAGTTGATTTACCCTGACATTTCTTAAGGTGATGTGAATCCTTTTGGCTTGGTGCTATTGGGTAGGCATGCAGGTAGGTCGACCAGGTGACTCAATAGAAATGCACATTTTGTGCAACCTGCTAAGTGACACTTGCCTGGGAAGACATGATGCTCAGAGTTTCCCTGGTGACATGTTAGTGTACCTTCAGTCTCAGCTCTCAGATGCCACTCAATCCCTGCAGCCACGAAGTCTGTCTGCAGCTAAGCATGCCACTGTCAGCCTCTCTTCAGAAACAGCAGTGTCATGGAGCTCTATGCAGTGAAAGAAAGCAAACAAGATGTTCTCTTTGCCTCGACATCATTCTATTGCACCAAGATTCAAGAACTCTTACAAAAAACTGTGAATCATGACAGATTAGCCTGGGATAAAAGAATGCATTCATATAGGGCTTTTGTGAACAGAATTCTAACTTCATGTTACAGCACAGTATTTATGAACCTGACTGAAAATAATCTGGCATTCTTAGATATTTTGAATTTTGCTTTTAGTCCTCTAAAATATGTTAGGTATTTTTGAGATGAGCATCTGAAAGATAGCCTAGATTTTTCTAAATAACTTATGTGATAAGAAGGGAACTCTGGGATCTAAGGTGATTTTGGTGACTGCTGGAGACAGCCACCCCTGACCTCCAAGGAAATACATTTGCAATCTAAGAACAAAAAGGCCCAGACACCCCCCTCTCTGAGTAGTAGCCTCAATTTGGGAGCCATTTGTCCTTTTTTATTTTTACTAGGATGTGGCTGGGGGTAAAAATGAAGGCTACTATCACACTGAAAAAGAAAAGAGTTTACTGGAGTCTGGATAAGAAGTTAATAGATTTAATGTAATGCCAATTGAAATTCCAACAATATATTTCACAGAGCTAGAGAAAACAATCCAAAAATTCATTTGGAACAAGAAGAGACCTAGAATAGCAAAAGCAATTCTAGGCAACAGAGACATGGCTGGGGATATCACAATCCTCAACTTGAAAATATACTACAAAGCTACTGTGACAAAAACAGCATGGTACTGGCAAAGAAACAGACCCAAAGATCAGTGGAATAGATTAGAAGATGCAGAAACAACTCCAGACACACTCAGCCACCTCATCTTTGACAAAGGAGCCAACCACCCTCATTGGAAGAAAGATAGCTTATTTAATAAATGGTGTTGGAAAAACTGGATTTCAACCTGCCAAAGATTAAAACTAGATCCATACCTATCACCATGCACTAAACTAAGATCGAAGTGGATTAAAGATCTAAATATTGAGACAGAAACACTAAACTTGCTGGAAGATAATTTAGGTAGAACTCTTGAGGACATTGGCATAGGAAAAGACTTTATGAACAAAACCTCAGTAGTATGGGAACTAGCACAAAGAATCAACAACTGGGATCTCATCTTATTAAAAATCTTCTGCACTGCAAGAGAAACCACCAGCAGAGCTAAGAGACAACCAACAATGTGGGAAAAAATTTTCGGCAGCTGTACCTTAGACAAAGGACTACTGTCTAGGATATATAAAGAACTGAAAAACATTAGATCTCCCAAATTCAAAGACCCAATTCAAAAATGGGCATCTGAAATGAACAGACATTTCTCAGACAAAGAAGTAAAAGCAGCAAATAAATATATGAAAAAATGTTCAACATCACTGTTCATTTGAGAGATGCAGATGAAAACAACACTGAGATTCCACCTCACCCCAGAAAGAATGGCTGTTATCATGAAATCATCCAATAACAAATGCTGGTGGGGGTCTGGGGAGAAAGGAACCCTTCTCCATTGTTAGTGGGAGTGCAGACTGGTGCAACCACTGTGGAAGTCAGTATGGAGATACCTCAAAGAACTAGGCTTAGAGGTCCCATTTGACCCAGCTATTCCTCTGCTGGGTATCTTCCCAAAAGAATTAAAAGAATCATACCACAGAGATATATGTGCACCCGTGTTTGTAGCGGCACAGTTTGTAATAGCTAAAGCTTGGAAACAGCCCAAGTGCCCATCAACTGGAGACTTGATAAAGAAGGTGTGTTTTTTTTATAAAATGGAGTACTACTCAGCCATAAAGAATGAGAAACTAGAGACATTTATAGCTAAATGGATGCATATTGAGGCCATACTCTTAAGTGAAATAAATAGGACACACATGTGTAAATACTGAATAGTTTCTCTAGTGTGAGAAACTGAAAGTGTAATTAAGGATTAAAATGATTAAAATGAATAATCAATAATTTGAAATAGGAAGAAAAGGCCCAAAGGGGTAGGGGTGGCAGGAGGGGAAGGGGAGAGATCAGAGTCACTGGCTGGAATCTGGAAAGAATCCATGTGTAGATTGTGTTTAAGACTACAGGAAGAGATGTAGATAGAGACTAGGCTGGAGCTCATCAGTGGGTTGGGAAGGAAGAGTCACTGAGATCAGAGGAGAGAAGGGTGTGTTTCCAGAAGAAGCACATACAACTATGTACAGTACACAGTACTCGATAGTGTGATAAATGACTGTTACTGTTTTAACATGCTGTGCTTTTCATCCTTTAGAGCATAATCCTACTTATATAAAAGAGTTTACTGTAAAACAGTGTGCCTCTATACCAGTGGTAGCCTCATGTATCTGGTGTTTAACTGCATATTTGGATAATATCAAGGGGCCATCACAGATGATTGACGCATACCTTCTCAGTTTGCACTAGAAGTTGGCACTGTGTGTGGTACTTTGTGACGCACACAGATGAAATTGCCTAATAACATATTTCTCAGATGATATTTCCATCGTGTGTCACATGACTGCATTTAAATTTAAATTTTAAAAAATTTTGCCTATGTAGAATCTACTAGCTAATTGGAATTTTTTTCCAGACCACTATTTGTTCAATATTAACTTTGAAAATCTTTCTAAAACAAATCTCAACCTTTGTAATGCTTGAGATTTTTTTTTAATTATATGGAAAACTGTTTAAGTACTTTTCAGTTTTGCTTTGGTTGAGTTCTATTATATTTGAATATTATTATAGTTTTTTCCCTTGCATTGCTTTTCTTTGAATAATTTTAATTTTTGTATATGTGTGTGTTTAGCAAATGATAGTAAAGTTATACATTTTTTAAAAAAATTTTCAAAAAAGGAGTTAATAGAATTTCAAAGGCACTTGGATCTGTTTATTTCGCTAAAAGGTGGCAGGGTGTTGGAAAATGGTTTGCACCTTCAGATTTCTAGCATTTTGTGGACTTACAAAAAATGCACTGTATTCAGTTCATTTACAATTCTATCCAATGGTGCATGGATCGTAACTTCTTGCCAACTGTGCTGGGTTTATATTCAAATTGTTCTTTACCCCACTTCTTTTGCTGTTTTTGGCAAATTTCTTAGAGGCGACCCATATAGTTTGGAATGGAAAGCAACTGCATTTCATATCAACAAATACTTATCTTTGAAAGAATCTAGGAAAGAAAAGCATAGCAGTAATATTTATAACCTTGCATCTGCTTTGAACTACATCTAGCTAGGATTGTTAGCAATCCTCTGTCCTCTTGCCCCAGTGCATACACACACACACACACACACACACACACACACACAAAGAAGAGCGTTTCATGGTCCCAGAAGTTTCATGACATATGCATGCTTTTTACCCTAAAATCTTGTTGTATCTCAAAATATCTCAGAATTTACAACCAAAGATGCACTATTACCTCATCGTTCCTTTCATCTAACAAACTATTTCCTGATTCCGGAGTAATTAATTTGCAGCTGGAATGACCTTTTATGTACACAGAGGGATACAGTAAAGTACTCAACAAGCAAACCTTAAAATCAATACATAGATCAAAAAGGCAGCAATAAAGGTAAAAATGGCTTCTTATGATAATAGCTAAGGCTCTTGCAAGAAAACAAGATAATCAATTAGATTACCATGGTGAATGTACTTCTGTGGATATTCAGTCTGTAATGAAATGGCAAGCAGATTGACTCTCAAAAAAGTTTTCATATTTGAACAATGGTTTGGTCAATCAAAAAGTACTTATTAATTATTAGGTACTCAGCTCTGAATTAGATGCTCAGATTTTTCTAAAGTAAAATATGTACTGTTATGCTGTGCAATCATGGTAAGAAAACTAGTAAGTGTTCAGTAGAGGTTAATAAGGAATAAAAAGGGCCCTTGTGAAAGGGAAGACATTAGAATATCTAGAGACAATTAAGGCTCCCAGATAGGTAGGATGGGGCATCATCCAGAACATAAGTGAGCAATTTTAAGAAGGAGCGAAATGTTTTCATGGGAGACCAGAGAAGAATTAGAGGGTTATTATTTGATTTATGCAAATAGAAAAGGAAAAAAAAGCATTCCATCATGAGAAAACAAATTTATATTGGCGGTCCTGTGTCATCCACAATGACATAAAGTAGAAGAACAATATCCATCCATCATCCACTCATCCAACCAGTCATTCACTCGACAGTTTAAAGTAGTAGATGTGTGTTAAAGACGATAATAGGCTTTGAAGAATATAAACGCATACAGTTCCTTCCTGCAAGTGTTCCCTCTAATTTGTCTGTTCTTTCCCTTACTCCAACATCCCCCTGTCCCTGCCAGGAGCTCCCAGGATGAAGACCGACAAAACTGCTGTTTGAAACATTGTCTGTGATGGAAAATGCTACCATTCTACAAGGTTTCCAAGTCGGATCATTTTGATGTCCTTCAAATATGAATAAAAGACAGAATACTGACACGCAGATATGCAGACACAGAATACTAACACACAAACATTGCTTTTTCTTTTTTAACTTAGAACTGCGAAATGATTAAAGCCAACTATCAACCATAGTTGACCTACTGAGGGAGAACATTAGAGAGGAGCCATGTAGATAGAGACCGGTGAGTGGGTAAACTTAGGACTCCCAAGACGAGGCGCGTGTTTCTCTGAGGCTACTTGCCCTCCCTGGCCTCTGTTAGTTTGCCTGTAGATCCTGCTTGTTTTCTAAGTTGCACCTGCTCAATACAGAGGCCTCCTGAGCTGTAGGAAAGCACCAGGCTCATTTGGAAACAGATTAATTACAGACTAGAAATCTTCACTCAACTACTCAAGGTTTCTGCTGATTCAAGTAAAAACTCAGTGCTTTCTGGCATTTTTAAGACACTGCCTAAAACTTATGAGACAATTAAAAATGGAAAGTATGCTATAGTGTAACTCTTGGCTCTAAGCCCTATGCCATCTGAATAAGTCCACCTCAGATACAAAATGTTTTGGGAGGGATGCAGTGCTTCTATGAACTTGCCATGAAATCCCACACAAAAGTCACTTAAGATTCCAGGCTTCAGTTTTCTTTCTTTGAAAAATAAAAGGAAGATGGACTAAATTAACTGCACAACACTCTATGATTCTACCTATATCCTAGGGACAGGACCTACCTCAACAGTTACTGTTACACCTGTGGACAGTGGCAGCGACTAATTCAGCAGCCGTAGCTAACAACTAACTTGCTAATATATGACTTTGTGATTTAAATACATCAGAAAGAGAATAATCCAGTCACTGAGGTTTGTGATAACTCAAGGAATAAAAAAACCACAGAACTAAGCTAAATAGTCATAGGAAGCCAACTTTAGGACCCTAGTAAAAATAGGGATATCCATATTTACTCTCCACAAATTCCTAAACCTATCCAAATATCATCAGTACAGGGCAAAATGAGTCAAGAGGCATATTTTCACAAGATAAAATAAAAAGAACAAAACTGAGAATTTTGCTCTTTCACTGGTTTTCTTAGCTGAAAGTGTTTTCTTCAGTAGGAATGTAATTATCAGAGTAACAGTTGAGTTATAAACCAAACCTACTACTCTTTGAAGTTTTCAAGTACAACATTCACATGACGTTAGTAAGTATAACAACAAAAGCTCAGAGAAACATCCCAAGATGGGGACAATTTATTTTGAAATTGCTGACCAAACATTTGTGGAGTATACTGTTTTTGAGAATAGAAACAGTCACCATGCCTCTCAGATACTGTTGAATACACTTATAAACCTATTCAACCGAGTGCCATTCATTGTCATTAGATCATGACAACACAGAACTAATAAGAGCTTAAAGGCTAAGAAGAAAGGACAATTAAACATACAAACTATTCGGAGTGGCTTGAGAGAAGAGCGATATAGGGGCAGATCACGGGTGAATTCCCTTAATCTGCCCCTGTATCAATTCCCAGGGTGGGGTTAGGAAGTTGGACCAAGACCATGAATTCTAGGCAGACAGAGCTTTTCACAAAATAATTAGTAGCCCTGGTTGCAGTGCCCTAGGCACCGTTAGTTGCTCCTTAGCTCAAGCAGGGATTTCTAGGGCAGCTATTGCATGGCCTCTTGGGGAGGACTTGGTCTGCCAGGCTAAGACGTCTAGAGCTCACTAATACAGGGCTTCAAACAGATGAATCACATAATCAGATTTGCCTTTAGAAAGATAACTGTACCAGCTGCATGGAGAATGCATTGGAGGGTGTGATATTAGAGACAGTCGTAAGCGAGAGTCTTGGCTTCCAAACTAAATTTAAGTGACCTCTTTCTACAAATTCTATGGGTCAAACCTTCTACTAAACATAGCTCTCATATTCATCTTGCCTCTTTAGCAGCAGAGCAGAATCTAAACATATTTTGAAGGTTAATATTTTTTTAATATCCTGTTCCTGTTAGATTTCCTTAGCAGAAAAAAGAAAAGCCACTCAAGGCTGACATTAAGATATATTTCTTGAGCGGCTGTTTTGATCATTCTAACTCAATCTTTCTTTGACTTTACTATTAAATACAGTGTGGTTAAGCTTTTTGCAGGGAAAAATTCTAATAACCATATTCCCTGACTTGTGTTTTTCATGCTCTGTCACAGAAAGAACATGGAAATATGGTATGGTTTTAAGCTGATTATATAATTCACAGAGAAGGCTGTTCCATTCTTGGTTATTAGGAAAATTATTAAGTTGGCAGCAGCAATCTGCATAGCTTTTTCTGTTTCTAACAAAAAAGAAAAGAATGAAGTTCATCACTTATTAAATGATCCTCTATGAACATATTATCCTGTGGCTATAATCTTTTAAAATTCCCCCACACCTATTAAAAACTAAATTAATCAAATCATCTGTCAGAATGTTGAAAAGAAATAGATGATGTCAAAATGCTGCAATTTCTACTAAAGATTCCTTCAATCTTATAAGGAATCTGAATTTAAATACAGCTGTTTCTCTAAGGAACCTCATGAACCCCATAGCCATTAAACTTATAACACAGGTTGCTTATGGATAAAGAATATCCATGTTTGCCCACTTTGGCAAGCACTAACTGGATGTGTAAAAACATAAACAATGTCAGTTATTTGAACAATTATTTGAAAATTGCACATATTTTCAAAAATCAAAATAAATTTCCTTCCTCAAAGAATACTGTCCAGGGGTGTACTTTTATTCATTGACTCAGGTTGGCCCCATAGTTGAGCACTTGCTGCAGGCTCTCAATGTACTTAGAGAAGGAGAAGAGGCACGGGTCAAGAGATCATTCCCAAGTCATGGTCAATGGTGACTGTTTGCAAGGTCACGTGCTAAGACAGTTATGCAACATGAGAATCAAAGAAGAGTTGCAACAGGAGAAGAGTGAAGGTTTGATACATGAGTAATAATTTTCTAATAAAGAAAGGAGCAAGGGACATTTTTTTAGGTGGACCTGTGTGGTCCAAGACACAAGAGCATGGAGCAACACTGACGTGCAAAGCCGGATGTTTCTGGAAGCAGAGCTATGAAGTGAGGAGCTGGAGAAGAGGAGGAATTTTACTGAGTTCCAGATGAGAATCCCCAAAATATAACCTCTGTCTTATGATCTTAATTCTACTTTTAACTTGTGACAAACCCCAGGGAAAATCACATAGTCATTCCATTTCTCTTTTCCTTTTTGAGAGATACTCTACCCACTTCCTGAACTGTATTAAAGAAGTGAAAGAGATAATAAATAAGGCAGTGTTTTAGAGAGCATGACCCCAATATTACTTAAAAGTATTGTTATTTTAACAACACAGAGTGAACAAGAAATAGTAAACACTGTATCATCAGTGCTTAGGGGAGAAACAGATTTGATACGAACTACAAATACATAAGGATTTACAAGAGGCTTACAATGGCCGCCTGCACAGTTGGGCGTGGAAGAGTGAGAAAGAGCTGTCTGCACGCTGGAGAGCCGAAGGATCCAGTCGAAGACCTGGCCCTCACTGCGGTGTCCCCTGGGAGTTCCTACCAGGAGCCCCGGAGGGTCTGCACCGGAAGCCAGGAGACCACGTCCAAGGGGAAGCAGCCTTCCTTCCTTCCTTCTTCTTTCCCCTTTTATTCCGTCCAGGCGACAAACCTATTGATTGATGTCACTCACACCCTGAGTGGATCTTCTGTTTTCGGTACATCCTTTCAACCACACCCAAAACGATGCTGATCCAATTTAGTCGGGCGTTTCTTACTCAAGTAGACACAGTTAACTGGCAAATACACATTTTACAGTAAGTAGAATCAGAAAGTGTTTGTATCTCGTGCTAGGATGACTTTATTAAACATAGCACCATTTGGTGTGCCCAACCCTTCCGTTTTGTTTTCTGTTTGTTTGTTCGTTGAGACGCAGTGGCATCCCAAGGGAAAAATAATGAAGCAAATAAAAATGCTCTCCATCTTCCCAGCCTATCCCTTTCCCCTATTCTTTGCTTTCTCCCTCCAGCAGACCTCTTCCACCCCACCCCACCCCACCTTTCTAAAGTAAAAGGCTGCGACGGATTTATCTCCTATGTTGGTTTGGATGTGTTGCTATGGATTTTCTCTCTCTTGAGGCATTAGCATTTTAAACCATATGTGTCTGCAGCTCCTGTACTATTAAGAAAAATGTGAAAATCTCAAGGAACCAGTATGTGTTCACTAAAATCTCCTCATGCTAACCCAGCCTTATTTACTTCTAAGAAACTCCTACTGGAGAGCCAGGTCATGAGAGTGCTACTAAGGCAATCTCTTTTCCTTCCATCTGGGCTCCTGACTGGATCTCTCCTATTTTCCCTTGGGACCAGAGAGGGACATCATCAGGAGCATCCCAGTCAGACGGACAGATTCAAAAGTCTAGCAATAACCTTAGCCAATGTGTGTGGGTTACTCCAGGATTAATCTCCCTAGGATGATGGCAGAGAACTGCTATAAAGGTAACAATGATGGGATATACAGGTCTCTACTACCTTGACCACATGTAACTCTTTTATCTATAATTTGGTGGAAATATCTGGTTATGAAATATATATATTACCAGATCAAAAGATGAGGGCTAAAATCTACTTCAGAATTATCAGAAAGCCAGAGATATTGGTTCCTATCAACAAGATAAAATTTAACAAATACAAAAACATTACATTCAGCTTTAGAATTAAAAAATTAAATTATAAGGTAGAGAAAACCTAATCAAGAGATGGTGTAAGAAGGTACATCCACAAAATGGAATAGTATATATAACTATGCAAACTATGTAGCTACTTAAATGTTGTGAGGCTATGCGAGCCTGTGTACTAAATAATTATATAACTATTTAACTGTACATGACTATATCACTGTAGTTTCAAAAAGATAAGCAACATATCCCAAGTTAAACAGCTGATGACATATAGTGATGAGATGTAGCACTCAGGTGCAACCAAATTCAATTCCTGAAAGTGTGCAGAGCCATGTACAGATGGAGAGAAAACATATATAAGTTCATAATACACACTCACATTCATATATATACATACATATTAATATGCAAATCTCATGGGCAAAGTCATTAATATATAAAGTTTTAACAACTGGATGTTCTGGGGCCTAGATGGCATTATTTAGTGATTTTAAAATATTTTGCCTCTAAATACTCTAGTTTATTTCATAATGATCATATATTGCCTGTATAATTAAACTGCATCCTGTAAATAACTGAAGCATTGCAGTGATAAGAATTGTAGCATTAGTTAGCATGTGACTCTGATGGCCAAGTCATTAAAGCAGTTCTGAGGTGTCCCAGGGAGGGCCATACTTGACTAGAGAAAGGAAATACTTCCATGTGTCTGTGCTGATACCCAGAACTCTGTGTTTCACAGAATATCCAAACTGGGTAGCCAGGGTGGGAGAAGGTATAGAGACCACATCTTACAAAGAAATGCTAAGGAACCAAACAAAGCTTAGAGAATACAACACTGCAGGGAAATGAAGGGGAGATGTACGACCACGACCAGTCAGAATGGAAAGTTTAGAAGCAGAGTTCAATTTTTTAGTGTTATTCAAGAGAGAAAACTGGATGAGTGGACCAATGAGCCATTAAATATTGAGGTCCTTCCAGGCACCAGGCCCTGTGCTTGACACTAGGGATTTACAATGGCCCAAGACATAGTCACTGTCCTCAGAGAACTGTCGGGCAAGCGAGTGACTCATCACATTATTAAAAATAATTAATGACACTGTGCAAAGTGTCCCCAAGGAGCAGAGCACTTGGCACTGTGGCTTGGCCAGGGTGTCAGGGAAGATCCTGCGAGGTGGTGAGGTGAACACCTGAAGGAGGAGGGGCTGGCTTAGCAAGGAGTCACCAAGTTTGCATGGGTAGCAGGTGGCTTCAGAGACTGTGCAGCGTGGGAGGGAGCTGTTTGTTGCAGAATCAATAAAGCCCACATTCACTGCTGCATAAAGGCCACCCTAAGCGTGCTGCAATCCAAACTGTCGTGGCCATGGAGCCCCCCTGAAATGAGTTCACCGTCAGATCCAGAGTGACAGAACTGTCAGCTCTGTCAGCATTCAGCCTCAGCTCCTAAATGGAAATCACCCCAGGAAAACGAGATGGCACAAGAGAGGAAAAAGTTTGCTTTTGACTCAAAACTAGATTAGGGTAGTCTGATTCTGTTTTGTCCAGGATAGAGAGGTCTTCAGCCACATTCAGCAAAGGGCCACTGACACATAAAAACATGGATGCTATTCCAGGGATCAATCTATACATATTAAAGAAAACATTTTAATGACTAAGAAAGGATAGGACACAGAAACATCCCCCAGAATGCATATGGCCCTCAGTATGCTTTTCTGAGTAATGGAATGCAATCTGATAAGGACATCTCATGAGGATATGTGAGTGGGCAAGAAATTTGCAGATAAGCTTTGACGTGGGCAAGTGTAAAATTACACATTTATGTAAATTAATTAAAATGTCCTCTGTAGAAAGACGTTTCTCAAGGAATCATCTCAGAAGAATATCTAAACATCAGATATTCCCTAAAAACTTGCTACTATAGTCAAAACAATATATAAGATGCTAAATAACCCTAGATTATTGACAACTGTCCTGCGTATATAGAGCCCATCCTTAGGGAAAAAGTTTCCGAAGAGACAGGCAGTCATAAGAGATGGTACAGGATACATCAAGAGGGAAACTGAGTCGCCTGTAATTCGAGGGAAGAAAAAGAAAGAGGAAGCATTTTCCCTTTGGTCCTCGTACAGAATGGGAGTTAAAGAAGACAATTAAGAACCATGGGAGTCAAGTGATACAAATATTAAACAGAAAGACCAAAAGTAAGGAGAAGCAAGGGTAGCAAGCCTGGGCATAAAGGAAATCACACAGATAAGGAAGAATGGTCCAACACCAGATAATGCCAAAGGTAGTTTATGCTAGAACCATGGTTCTCAAGACATGGTCCCTATATCAGCATCACCTAGGAACTAGTAAGAAATGCCAAATCTTTCTCAAGCCCCATCTCAGGTGTGGGGGTCAGAAATTCTAGGTGCCAATAATCTGTGACTTAGCAAGCTCCAGACAGGAATTGCTGCTCTGTAAGACATCCCTGGAGATAGCATGAAACTTAAGGAACACACACCAAGGCCTGCTGGTTACCCAAGGAAGGGAACTGAGGGAGGCCTCATCAGACAAGGGCCTCTCTTTTTTCCTCCAACCTTTTTCACATTCCTTTAGCAAAAAGATACTCCTTACTTGACAATCTTCTCTTTCCAAAAACTTAAACACAGGTTTCTGCCTCATATATCAGCTCCTAATGGCTTTATCTAAATCAGGCGTCCCATCCTCCAGGACACAGATCTGTTAGGAAATGGGCCATACAGCAGGAGGTGAGCAACAGGTAAGCACGTGAAGTTTCATCTGTATTTCCAGGATCTCCTCCCCATTTATCAGATCACCTCTTGAGCTCCATCTGCTCTCAGATCAGTAGCAGCAATAAATTCTCATAGAAGTGAAAACCCCACTGTGAACTGCACACACAAGGCATCTAGGGTGTGCTCCTTATGAGAGCCTAATGCCTGATGAGCAGAAGTGGAGCTGAGGTAGTGAAGCTAGTGCTCGGGCATGTAATTACTATGTATGGAAAACATATATTAATAAGAAAAAGACATGTAAAAATCCAAAACCCCACCTCATCCCCAGTCCTTAGAAAAGTCTTCCATAAAACGGGTCCTCAGTGCCAGAACTCAGTGCCACAAAACGGATCCTCAGTGCTAGAACTGCTTGATCTAGAGCACTGGTTCTCAACTCAGGCCACTTTGCCCAGCAGGGAGTATGCTGCCTTTGGGAGCAGGTTTGGGTTGTCAAAACTGGGGGATGGGAGAAAGAAAAGATTTGGGCTGGGAATTTAGCTCAGTGGTGCCACCACCTGCCTTGCAAGCACAAGGATGGGTGTTCGATCCTCGGTTCCAAAAAAAACCACAAAAAACTGGGGGATGGGGTGGCTCTACGGCATTTATGGGTAGAGAGTAGGGATGCTTCTAAACATCTTACAATTTACAGGACACTCCCCATGATGAAGAACTCTCCAGTCCAAAATGTCAGAAGTGCTGCTGTTGAGAAATCATGATCCAAATCAGTTGTCCTGGGACATAAATTAATGTCAAACTCCATCTGTGAGTTCTTCCTTTCCCCCAGCCAAAATTGGTTCTACTAAAACTTGTGAAATCCTGATTCCCCCCATAAAGTCAACTCCCCTTTATGCTCAAATTTTTGTCTGCCTCCATCTACTCAACCTAATTACATGTGACTCTTCCTGGGTGGCACAGCTCTCTGAACTGCATTCTCCGTGTCAAAAATGAATATAACACTCATTTTATCTCTTAAAATCCCCAAAGAGAATTAATGATATATTCTTAGCAGTTCATCTTTTAGGACTTGCACATGTTGAAAAAACATCTTACGATAGTTTCTGTGATAATTCTATTTCAAGGGGAGTCATAAAATCCGCAAATTTCAGTTCCACATGGGTAGTAAAAATACATGTCTCCACATAAACAGTTTTTGTTTTTTCTTTGTATCAATAGAAACTTCAAAGCCAGGAAGCTGAAAGTTGAATGCTTCCAGGAAGAAAGTTGAAATCTCTGAATATCTTTAGTTCCTTGATTTTACCTAAATGTAATACACTTATAATATAAATATAATATATTTGTCATTAATTGGTTTCATGAGGGGCAATTAGTACCAAACATCAAACAAATTGGACTACAAAGGGTAGTGATTCATGAGGCAACCAATACTGACAAATTCCAGGCTGAAATAAATGAGATGAAATTTTTGCATCAAAAATGCATCAGGTACCAAATTCCATGAGTTTCAAAGCAGTCAAGTACCAAAGTACGACCATAAATAGGACAAATTCTGAGAACGAGATGAAAATCATGGGGTAACAAATCCACAAAGTATCTGAAAAGTATTATTTTCACTAATTAAGCAGTCTTATAGAATTGATGGACCCTATTTTTGTAGCTCAAAGTAAAAACTAATACTAAGGAAAGGAAAAAAAGTGAAACACACACACACACACGTGCACCCACATGCACACACATACAAACACCCTGAACTATGCCTGAGAGAGCTACTGAGGGAGTAACGGGTAGGTAGACAGTGCAGGCTCCCTGGACAAAGGGATGGGTCCATGTCCAGGGCAGGGTGGGGGATGGCAAGGTTTTCATCACATTGCTCAGAACAGCACACAATCGAAAACTTATGAATTGCTATTGCTGGGATTTTCCATTTCATATTTTCAGACTGCAGTTGACCTCAGGCAACTGAAAACCACAAAAGGCAAAACTGTGGATAAGAGAGACTACTGGACAGTCTTAAGTATAAAGAAATCATACCAAAGAAAGAAGTGTGGAAGAGCTACTTCGAAAACCCCTACAATCCAGAGTCTTAAAATGACAAAAAAAAAAAAAAAAAAAAAAAACAGGTCCTATCTTCTGTGGGTCAGAAATTCAGGAGCAGCCTCTCAAGAAGGTGCTGTGGGGTTAAGGGTGAGGACAGCAGTTTCCAGAGGCTTGACAGACCTGGAGGATCCACGTCCAAGGTGGCTCATTCATGTAGACTCTGTTCCCAGCATGCAACCCTCCTGCACACGCTTGGACATGGCTGCTGGCTTCTCTCTGGCCCAGCGATCCAGGAGAGATGGAAAAAAGGGGGCCAGGTGCCTATGATAACCTAGTCTCTGAAGCCACACTCAGTCACCTCCGCTTTTGGGGGTTTTTTTTTTTTTCCAATTTGTTAGAAGTAAGTCACTAAGTCCGCTAAGAGAGCGGAATTAGCTCTGCCACTTATAGGATTTGTCAAAGAATTTCTGGACATATTTCAAACCACCATAGTGAGCGAGGCTTGAACACCAGCCCCACTGATGACATCATTTCCACATGAGAAACATGTTCTGCGATCTGCCTACAAGTAAATGTTTAAAATACAGCTCCTTTGTGGCAGAGATATTTTATGAATCTGGCTGGGATGTTTCTAAATATTGCAAGGTGTTCTGGAGACTTCATTCTTGTACAAAGCAACAGTTATAGAGTTGAAAATCATAAAGCACTCAATCAAAATCTATCTACCCATTTTCCATCTAGCTCTCTCATATCCTCTATTTAAGTACAGAATTGAATATACACATCACCAACACCAATCTGAAAATTAAAATATCCAAAGTACCCAAAGAATTCTAAAGAAAATAGCAAGATTAGATACAAATGTGGAAGAAATTTTACTTAATAAAAATGTTATTTTAATAGCTTATAAACCTTATCTACTTTTACTCATACCTAGGATGAGTCCATCATAAGCCAAAAACAGTCACATAATCTAGGGATTCTTTTAAGGTACAGGTAGTAAGAGAACAAAGAGTCTTTAGAAGCTAAAATTTTCCTCTCAAAATATCCTCTCTTATAATAGATTGCTCTAATTCCCACACTTCCTTCCCACTCCCTTTGTGTGTCTCTGCTGTCCCAAAAGAAAGGTGTCATGAACCAAAAGAATTCAGATTTACTTTCCTCTGCTATAAATACCACATGAAAGTATATGGTCCAAATTCTAAAAGGTCCTGTCTAAAGTAATCAGAATTCAGTGTCTAGTTCACAAGGAACTGAAAACCACTACATCTAAAAATAAAATCAATATATCAGATAAGAAGTATATTTGACTCATATGAAAAAATACATATCAGAGACTCCGTACTTGCAGGTGCATGCCAGTAATCCCAGCTACTTGGGAAGCTGAGTCAGGAGAACGGCAAGTTCAAGGCCAGCCTTGGCAACTTAGTGACTTTATGAGACCCTGTCTCAAAATAAAACTAAAATATAAAAGCTGGGTTGTAGCTCAGAGAGTGAACCTTGGGTTCAATCCCCCCATACATATCACATCCAAGCTGGAAAAGTAGAAATGCATGAAAAATAGCACAGCATGAAGTTTGCTATCATGCAGCTTGTTCTTCCATCTTGCTGGGCATTTTCTCCTCCACACCTTCTGGCTCCCTTTCACCACTCAGGTCTTGGCTCTCACTGTCACCCACGGTTCTGTGCGTGGTCCTTTTCTCTTCTCATCTGAAATGCTTTTCCTCCTGGTCTCATCGGTTCCTGTGGCTTCAGTCCCAGCTGCCATGACCTCTCCAGAGCTGTGCCCCCGACCCATTGCCCTCTCCTGGGCTCTGCCAGAGATGCCCAATAGAAATCCTGGCCATGATTCCCATAGGGTCTTCCAACCCCAAGTGTCACCACCAAAATTTCTCCTCAGGACCCTCTACTATGATTGCCTGAGTCCAGTCTTCCTTTGCCCAAGTCTTCTCTTCCGGAAGTGAGAGGATCCCCACACACTGCCACTTTACTTTCACGCCAAGTAGCTGCAACTCTTCAGTCCATACGCACTTCCTAGGCTCTGCCATCTGCCATTCAGACTATTCATTACAACAGTGCCTTCGCTAAGGACTCCTTCCTGCACTCTGGACCCCTCCAGCCCACTCTTCATACTTCAGCTGGAGCGATTTTCCTCACGTCATCAGGCACCTATTTCAAATCCTCCCTTGGCTCCCACTTCAACCACCAGACTGAGTCTAAATCCATTTTCGTGGTTATGTAAGGTTCCTACTTTGACTTCCCTTCAATGTCAGTCTAACTGCTTCCTGCCCAGCACCTTCCCACTCTAAGCCCAACACCTCCGTCACGTGTGGTGATTATATCAATACAGTCGAAAGAATCATTTGCAGTTCCTCCTACATAACAAGCTGTATAACTGGACACACCTTGTGCCAAAAAAGAAAGATTTTTCCTCCCCATTTGTTTAGTAAAATCTTCTCACCCTTCCAGATCTGCTTTAAGAGTTCCCTTATTTGTAAAAACTCCTGCACCCCAGCTACAGCCGGTCCCGCTCGGCTGACCCTGCCCTGTAATCCCACAGGCACTGCAGCCTTCCTCTCTATAAAGCGGTTATGGCCTTTGTGACAGCCTTGAGGAAAAGCAGCTTGTCTTTTTCACCTATGTATGCCCCTACCTGAAGCCACTTGCTCAGAAGAGACCAAACAAATGCTCACTGAACGTTTATTGAATGACAGAAACAGCAACGTGTGGTAGCGATGGCAGAAAAATGGGCTGTTTTCTGTCACAGATTCTTACAAAGCATGGGCTTAGCTTGAGACAAAGGAACAAATGTGGTTGACATTTTGCATCTCACTAGCAGTGTCCAGCGAAACTTGCATAACCACTGCATGTTGCAGGCAACCGTGAATTCGCAGTACGAAAGGCTCTGTGGAAAGTTTGTTGGTTTGTGGTAACAGATTCCGAGGAAGAAGTTAGTGGGGTTAAATCCAAACTATACATGCTATTGCTGTGTTACTGAGGCCTACTGCAGGTGGGGACCCCTGGGCAGTGAAGCATCCTCCGGGCCTGGAAGGTGAGAGCTTTGATAAAGAGCGCTTTCTTCAGGCCACTTTAGCTCCTCACTCTTTGTATGGGACAGGATGTGTGAAACCACTTTCTAAATGAACTCAGCCTGCACAAGGCACTGAATGCAGACAAAAGGAGGTTCTGCAGAGGCACAGAATTGTAAGTAGTTCTTCTCTCGTTGGTACCAAATTATGATTTATTGACGCTATAACATGGTTTGTGTTTTCATAACATGAAAGCCTTACACAGTAGACTTCAAATGTAATATATGTGAGTACACTTTGGATAATTCCTAATATTGTCACAAAGATTATAGAAAATGCTCAAATCAATTCAACAAAACGATGCAATAATAAATTACCTGTGGCTAATTCAGCCTTTCTCGGATAACCGAGGCTGTTAAGGCCTCGTGCCACTCTACAGAGACAAACAGCTTTGAGTTACTACTGAATCCCTGTCCCTCCTGCACATCGAGTCTATTGCCACTGGCTCAGGATTAGTATTTTTAGAACTTTTCACAAAATAATATTACTCTCTGACATGAGGTCGTAACAGAGGTTTAAGTGGAGAACTAGAAAAAAAGAAAGTGATGAATATTTCAGCAAAGGTCAAAGAAAGGAGATTTTAATGAGTTCTTGCTGAGAAGCAATTGAAATGTCTCAACCACCTCAGCTGAGTGTAAAGCCAGGCCCAGAAACATTTCTCTTCCTAATACAACTCTCTGCTCTACTAAAAGCGAAACAGTGTAGACTTAACTATGAAACCTACAACAGGTAGAAGAATTCCTTCCAAGACAGAATAACTCTGAAGCAATTAGATGTAAATTTAGAACTTCAGATAGAGAACCTTTGTGTTTCCCTGATCTTTAAAAACACAGTGTTCAGAAAGCTAATTCCAACTCTTGCCTTTTGACAAAAGCATAGTGAGGTTAATGAACCAATCAGCTACAAGGTTTGTTAAGCTTCTTCACCAAAAAAGCTGTATGTAACACAAAATTTGTTGTTATTAATGAAAAACCTTGGAAATGTACTAAATGAATTGAGATATAGCATTCTAAAGGGTGAGAAATACGGCAAACCCAGTGCTCAAAGGCAGGATTACACCGCTTTATCCAGACCATCCAAGGCACACTGTCCACCCTTGCTATAGTCATACAGCCAGGGCACAGCCCAGTTTCTAATGGAAGGGGAGCAGTTGAGTAAATTATTTTATTATATTAAATGGTATTTATTTTATTGTTTACATTAATAACTGTTTTTAAAAATGATTTTGCTGTTTAAAAAATAATTCCCAATATACTGGCATGGCCTTCCAAAATGGAATAATTATAATTTGTTAAATGGAAAAAATCCCAGGGCAAGGAGTAAAATATGATTTGACTCTGTAAGTTGCATATATATGCATAGATGTGTATGTATAGAGAGAAAGAGAGAGATTTTCGTATCTATAGATCTTAAATACCTAGCAAGATCCATTTCAAACTGTTAAAAGTATCCGTAGGAAGTGTTAGAGGCACAGAGGTCAGTATACACTTCAAATCATAAAGCCTGATCTTCACCTGTACTACTTTCATCACATGTTTTGTTTTGGTACCAGAGATCGAACTCGGGACCTTGCACTTGCAAGGCAGGTGGTTGAACCACTGAGCTAAATCCCCGGCCCTCATTACATGTTTTTTAAAAGAACAATGTCCCACTTGACTCTTAATCATGGTGAATTCCTCGGGCTGCCTGGTTGCTCTCCTCCTCCGGATGTGTGTGTGTCGTTCCCTTTATGTAGCACACATCCTTCGCGTGTACAAGTGAGACCACCTCCCAGAAGGGCAGGGCCACCTTCTGAAGGGGATCCCAAAGCTCTGCTCAGTCAGGATGCAGGGAAGTTCTAATAGTCAAGGCCCAGAAGCCAACAAATGCTCTGGTTAATTCTGGAGTTCTTGTTCTCCCTGCAAACAAGGCAGCTCGTGTGTCAACTGAAACAGCATTTCTGCCTAAATTCAAATCCTGCACCCACCAGCTCTCAGCTCAGGGACTTGGAGGAGGTTTTCTGTGGACTTCTTTGCACAGGCTGTAAAATATGGACAGTAACAAGGACATGGAGGGATTTAAATGAGTTACCATTGCTGAAGGGCTTAGAAATGTGCCTGGAATATGTGTTTAATAAATGATATTTTTGCTACTATTCTTGTTCTCCACAAATAGATTGGTGGGAATGGAGAGGTACTGGAAATAGGTTCACTGATGTATATGCTTTATAAATGTCTCAGACCAGCCAAGTCCACACAGAAACATTTACATAAGCCCTCAGGTTTAGCTTACTATTTTTTGCAGGCAGATGTATTTATCTGTAGGCACATAGCAGTAATACCACCAATTACATGCCAAACAAGCAGATGAGCAGAGCCATCAGAACAGAAAAAGTTTTCACCAATGGTGACCCAATTGTTTCCACTTTGAAAGTATCTCCCATTTCTAATGGGCAAAAACTGGAACTTAGTATAAAACAATTACTGAGTAGTTAGTTGTCTTTGAAAATGATAATTTAATGTAATTTTAAAGCCTTTGGTTTCCTGTAAACAGCAATTGCTTATAAAAGAGTACTAATCTGAATCATTAACAAAAAAATGATTCCTTTATGTATTTGCAGGATTATATTAATTACATATGCTCTCCAACTTGCAGTGGGATTATGTTCTGATAAACCCATTATAAGAGGAAAACATCGTAAGTCAAAAATGCACCAAATCCACCTAAGCTCCTGGGAGTCAGCTCAACAGCATATCACTTGTTTCTATAAAGACCATGTATCCACAACATATCACTACTCAGAAAAAAGCCAAATCCAAAATTCGAAGTATGGTTTCTATCAAATGCATATCACTTTCACACTATCATAAAGTCAAAAAAATTGTTAAGTTCAACCATTGTATGGGATGTGCTTGAAAACTAGAATGAGTACTTCAATTTTTTAAAAAGTATTACAGTAAAAGACACATTACCAAGCATCCCCTTCAAAATACTTCCCCCAGTTGAAACACATTTACCTCATCCTTCCTGCCACTTTCTGAGGCACTTCTAGAAATCTTATTTTGTGAGTGTCTTTAGTTACATTGTCATGGCTGCCTCAGTGTCCTGAATTGATTCAAAATGTTTAACTCTCTAGGTCACTTTGACTTTGGGGAAGAGCCAGAAGTCATAAGGTGATAGATTTAGTGAATAAAGTGGATGAGGATCACTGTAATATTATCTGCAAGCCTGCCTTTCTGTAGCATGTTGCCTGGCAGCAGCATTCACCATAATTTTTTATCACACTACATAAAGACACTCAAAAAAGGGAACTTCCAGAACTGCTTCAGACAGTGGCAAGAATAAAGGGATAAGTGGGTTCAAAATGAAGAGAAGTATTTTGAGAGGGATTAGTCATAATGTGTCTTTTACTGCAATATTTTTTAAAATGTAAACATTCGCCATATATTTCCATCACAGCCCATAAGTCAGGGAATATTTGTGTGTGAAACAAAGAATTTCTCCATCATTAATGTCTATGACCTCACTGAGGCCCATTTTAAACTAATTTTTGATACTTAGTAGTTGTCATCACTATAAGGATTTTATAAAAATCGGTGTAATGCTACTGAATTTATGATATTTCCTAATTTAGAACCTTTTAACTACTATCATGCCAGGAAGGTTGAATGCAGCTGATACTGAAAAATCTAAGGTCAGTGGATCCAGTGGGGAGCATGCACCAGCCATCAGAGCCGGACTCATTTATGGCATGAGGTCATCAGCTAATCTACTGGCAGCACAGTGTGCATGCGTGTGTGCATGTGTGTGTGTGTGTGTGTGTGTGTGTGTGTGTGTCTGTCCTTCATCTGAAAACATGACAGGTGCATATTGGTGAATGTTTCTATTTATGCCCCTGACACAAAACTAGTCTTTGCATAGGCCACAAACAATACATTTCTTAACACAAACTAAAGATTTGTAACTGCCGCCCTCTGGATAAGAGTCCCCCAAAGGCCCACATGTGGAAGGCAAGGTTCGCAGACTGGGCACTGTGGGGAGGTGGTGGAACCCTTAGGGATTCACCCAGTTGAGGAACTTGAGTCATTGGGAGCACAGCCTTGGAGGGGGTGGGGGCCCCCAGGCCCTTCCCCACCCTCTTCCACTTGCTGGAGGCTGTGAAGTGGACAGCCTCTGTCCCACTACATGCTCCCCACCAGGATATGCTGCCTCGCCGCAGTCCCAGAAGCCCTGAGCCCAATTCAACCTTTCATGTTTAAAGTTTATCTCCTGTTACATAACAGAAAGCTGGCTAATACAATAATGAAGGTTTTGAAAAGGATTCAGATGATAAAATTTCCTTTTCCAAATGTGAATATTCATCCCAGATGAAGCTCTGTAATGAATTCCAGTTGAAACCTAGAAAAATCTTCATTACATTCAACGATGACTGTAACCATCCAGTATGTGCCAGGTATAACAAAAATGTGCCTAGTAGACAATGGGAAAAGCATATAAATTACTATTGGACCTGTTTTCAGATTCTCATAGTTTTTGAGACACGCTTTTTTCTGCATTTGGATGATTTAATCAATACTCCATGGAGTTACATGCAATACTCCTGCATTCCCGTATCTCTTGCTAGTTTGTACTTTCTCATTCATTCCTCTCTACTACCAGATAAAAGGTAGCTCTCCCATCACTATTTTCCTCATGCTACGGGATACAATGAGATCAGAAGCTAGTAATAGTCCATCCGAAAACATACAGTAGTTTAGTTAAAGTTACAAAGCTTCCTTTTTAGTGATTCATAAACTCTCGTACGGAATGAAACTTCTGCATTGAGTAATGAGAAGAAAATTCACTACCTTTCTGTGTTAACTTTCTGAACATCTCAACATAATCCCACTGGAAACTGCTAGAGTGACTTAGAAAAGAAATAAACCACATTTAGCTTTATGTTTAAAAACATAAGCCATCTCCAAGGGTAATAATTTCCTTTCTACATTTATAATATTTTCTGGGCCCTAAATATAATAAGGAAAATATTGTAGTATATAGAAAACACAAAGAATGAGTAAAATGGGTTTTGAAAAAACAATGGGTTTTGAACAAATGTCATACCAAAAATATGACAACAAAGTTAAACAAATGTTTAACTTAAAGAGCTATAAATATCGGGAGTGGCTATAACACAATGTACGCTGGTTGGCTATTCACATTCTAACATCTTCCGCTCAGTAATAATTAAAACTACTTAAATCAATATCTTAGGAGGAAAGCAGTGTGTTGTGCACAATATTCTAGATGAAAGAGGTCAAGATCCTCCTTTTTGTCAGTGTGGTGACTTTAAAACTATGGCATAACACAATTTCAAGATTGTGTTAGGAACGTTCTACAGTTTTGAAAACTAAGCTGCTAAATAATTAAACTCCTTCCCCCAGGTGTAGGCTTCTTGCATCTACACAGAGAAAAATGAACCCAAGTGTTCTGGTATAGATGGGTAGAAAATAAATTAAACCTATCACGGATGAGGTAGATGTTAAAAAGGAAAAACAGGGCTTGTCCATGCCTTTTAAAACAGAGATGATTTTAGGGCAAATAAAGTGGTGTTTCATGCAGTACTGGTTACTTAATTGGAATGATTACACTACACTAGGAGGCAGTACAAATGGAAATATAAATATTTCATTAGAGTTTATGGAAATCATAGGTGATACTGTCACCACAAGTTGAGAGAAACCGGACAGGAGTGCAAACTTTACAGTCAGTGCCAAGGAAGAAAATGAACGCAGCACCTGGCTCACCATTCACCCATCTGAGGACACTTCTCCTTTGATGGACCTGTGCTATTATCAGTAAGAGTATGATTCTAGATGTCTTGACGCCTTATACAAGCTAGTTCTTATTACATATTCCACTCTAAATGTTAGACAGTACACCCACACAGAGTCCATAAACTGTAAAACAAAGAAAACTTTAGATTGCCACTATGTTTGTAGGTAACTCTAAAATATTTCCCAAGGCCCATCATTGCCTGGTTTAGAGAACTTACAATGGGAAAAAGAGAGAGAAAATGGGTAAAGATCTCTATCTTAAAATTACTAAGTAAATAGCATGTCACTTTCTTTTGTTGTTGTTGTTACTGGGGATCAAACTCAGGACCTTGCGCTTTCTGGGCAGGCAGCGGCACCACTGAGCTAAATCCCCAGCCTAGCATGTCACTTTCTTAACCATAAATGAAGGAGTAAATCACAAGACACTGCAATATTAATTGATAAGCTCCTTTTAGGGCATCTCATTTCAAGATAGACCCAGAAAGTTAAATATTGCATGGTTTCTCTAATATAAGAGATTTAAAATATAAACAATGGAAGAATGATCAAGATGCTCTGTGTATGTCTATGTATGTCCAAGGTGAAGTAATTACTGTGGGTCACAAACATATACTAATGGAAAGAGAAGACAGACTGCCAAATTTGAGTGGTCCTAAAGAAAAGCAAAGGTCATTGTTAACAGCACATCAAATGCTCAACACTCCCCACTGTCTGTGGCCCAGGGGAGGAGGCGACTTGACAACAGCAGAACACTGTTTATTTAGGGGACACAGAACCAGGAAAGCCAACACTGAGATGGCAGGAAATCAGTCAAGTAACAGGGGTCAGATAAGAGGTCCAGGCGTACATGGCAGAGGCATGGGCTCAGGACCCCGGGCTCTTTGGAGTCTTGAAATCACACCCTCTTCTGGATTCCATGCCCACTGCCTCGGAGTAGGACATCACGGTCTCCCATGTGGACTTTTGGCGTAGCTGTCTTTCTGGTGCCAGTGCTTCCAGCAGCTTCCTCACCACTGACAGAAACAGATCTGATCTGATTGTTTCCAGAAGAATCGACACTGCTGACCCCGAGTCAAGGCCCTTCTGATTTTGGCCTCAGCTTACCCCTTCAGCTCTGTGTCCAGCCACTCCCTAATGCTAGATCAGCGTTTTGCAAGCTTCACAAACATCCATTCCCTCGTGATTTACCCAGGGCTGAATGAACTTCCCTCCTCACCTCTGTGTTGTCTTCTGTCACCTCACCATCCTTCAAGGCCCATGCCAAATATTATCTCATCTGTGAAATGTTACCTCCTCTGTGAGCCCCAGCCTAACTTCTGTGGACAAAGATGAGCTCAGGAAGTATTTAATGAGCATTAAGCAAGGTAGAGATAAACAAGAGTAGTTCCGCCCTAAAAGGTTAAATATCTAGCAGATGAAACAGGCGCTTTGCTGCTCAGAGTACAACAATACCAATGGGACACTGACAATATTCAGGGAATGATATGGGGACACTAAATATTGCCTGCAGACAAAATCGACTGTTCTGATGCTGTGTGCAATGGCACTTCACTAATATAGCACCAATGTGCTCAATAAATAAGTTTGTGTCTCTCTTTGCCTTCAAATTACAAGTTTGTTGAGAATAGAACCCCCACACAATTACTCCATTTCATTCAAGACCAAAAGAAGAAAGAAAAAAGATTTCATTTTGATGCTCATTGCTGAAGTTTAGGTAAATATAGAAAATTTTAAATTTTAAATAACTCTATTGTGAAGCAAATTTTTAAAAATCAGATTAACATAGTAGTGAGTTATCTTTACGTAATTGCATCATGAAGGAAATAGAAACATACATGTTAATTAAATCCATGTGGAAAATATTACCTTTTTTGCAGTGTTGGAAAAGAAAATGATTTACTTTCCATAGAAAAAATAATTAATTAAAAATAATGAACATGCTATTAAAAATAAAACCATTAAGGTATATGCTTTTTACTCTATTAGAGACATATTTGACTACCATAGTACTTTGTTGTGATGACTTGAAACATAATAAAGGTACAGTGGTTGTTTTAAGAGATATATATGTAAAAGAATAATTTAAAAATCAGTCATTTTTAAATATAATTTTCAATAATCTCTTCTAATCATACACCAAAATTCTAAACACACTCCAAAATTTAAGATAAATAGTTAACTGGCTAAATATTTAGATCAGTTGATTGTGACTTTCACTTATTATGATTGCTAATTTCTTTATATAGATAGCATGCTCTTATTTGATTATTTGGAAAAAACACTCATTTGGGATAGCATTAATTTTTTCATTTTGCAAGAAAAAGAAAATGGCTCAGGGAAGGCTTAGCAATTTTCTGTATTTCATAGAGTCAACTGGGAAATCAGAAATAAGCCTGGAGCCTATGTGGTTGAGATAATAAATGTTAAAAGGGCTTTGTAAACTGTGAAGAGCTATAAGAAGATTCTGTGCATGCCTGATTAGAACACTATGTGTTCACTTCTCCACTAAATTCTGGTACTTCTTTCCCAAAGCACGATACTGCCATTAAGATTAATGTTTATTATTATTCTAAAAAGAATAACAAAAGGCATTTCCTTGAACTGAAGAAAATATACAGTTTTCTTATTATGATATCTCTATCATCTGCTTGTGACGGTTTTCAAGAGCTTTTTATTTGTCCTATTGCCATTTTGGACAGTTTGATTGATTTCCTCTCTACCAACACCCACAATTTTATAGGCCAGATTCCTTACCCCAGTATTTGGCATTAAACAGAGATTCTTGTATTTTTCAGGTACAAGGAACTCAATGTTCTGCAGGATCCTGACCAGAGACTCTCAGTGAACCTTTTCTAGAAGAAAGATCGTGACTGTAATTTGGTTGCATATGACAATCTTAGACCCAAAATATAACTCATCCTCCTCATCTTCACCTGAGACAGAGGGAGAGCCAAATAAACACTTTAGATTATCTGGATGCCCAAGTCGATGGTAGTGGGTCCGAAGGCAATGATGTTATTGCTACTTTGCTATAACAGGAAAGATGCTGTAACCACCACGGGATTTTTCTCTCAACTTTCAAAATTATCTGCCCACGCACCAAGAGGCATAGCTGTGATGATGTGATAGCTCTGTTTTCCTCATGAACACTCAAATGATCAAAAACAGTTGTCCTATAAACCACCTTTTAGCACACTATCCTGGAAGCTAAGAGTAGGAATGCTTGAGCACACCACTTGCATGTTGAATTGTTTTCACGGCTTCAAAATTTTTATAACAGACAAGAACCTCAACTGGGGACCCAAGTCAGCACAAGAAGGTATAGCATATACATGGTAACTCACCAGAAGCAGTGCTCTTCAATGAGCTAAATTTGGGCAGATTATTTGGGAGTCCAGCCCTACGGCTTTAGCTCTTGCTTAAAAAATGTTTGCTACATACTATTTCCGAGAAAAAAGGATTGTAACAACTGAAGGACTCTCAATTGACACTTCTATGTATTGCCAATTAATGCCAATGATATTTGACCTATGGAGTATAAATGGATCTATCTGACTTTTGATTATAAAATGGGCAGAGGGAGGTCCGTGATCATAAAATCTAAGTGGTTTTCACAAAAGGCCCCCACCCTTCCTGGCCAGTGCTCAGAAACCACACACTTTTCACTCCTCCTTCCACTTCCTCTGCAGTTGTCACCAGTGCGTGACGGAGTCCAACCCTAAGTGCCTCCCATGGTACAACTGTCAAAGACACTAGAGCCCCGGTGACGTGGGTGAGCAGGGACATCCGTGAGGTCTGCAATGGGAAGCCTGGCCTGTTTCCCTAACTGGGATGCCAACCTGGCCCAGCCCCGAATAAACTGCTTTCCTTTAAAATATCGCTTAAATTCCAACTGCTTGCTCTTTTCTCTTTGTCTCACAATCAGGTTTCTTCACACCACTGGGTCCCTGCATCCTGGGGATGCACTTGTGCATGATCTAATTATCAAGCAGGACCCTCCCTCCCACCTCAGCATCCTTTCAGTCAGCAGTCACCAAGGAGAGGCAAAATCCTTAAGCTTTATTATTCTCAAAGCATCAGCCCTTTGAGAATCTCAGAGGCTGGATTCTCCGATCAGGAAAATTCACACATACACACAGTATCCCTGACATTTCACCCCTTCATGAACTCAGAAAAGGAACTCTTGATGATCTGAAATCAGAATGACTCAGATTCAATCCTAGTTCTATAATTTACTAACTGAAGCCTGCAGCAAATCAACTAAAATTCTTTGAACCAGTTTTTTCATCTGTAAAATGGTGATCTTAATTCCTGTGGCAGCTACCTCTCTCAGTTCTGCTAATAAAATTTGTTACGCATATCAAAATCTTATAATTATGTTTCCCTAGGCAAGTCAAAGTCCGTCGTGCAATTAGATACCTTGAAGTGCCAGGCGTTGTGATGCCTGCCTGTAATCCCAGCACTCTGGGAGGCTGAGGCAGGAGGAAGTTCCAGCCTAACCTGGCAACCCAGCAACTCAGCGAGTCCCCATCTCAAAAAAAAGAATCAAAACAGGGCTGGGGATGTAGCTCAGTGCAAAGGCCCTGGGTTCCATGCCCAGAACCAAGGGGTGGGGGAACCTTGGAACGATCATTGATTCTTGGCTTTCCTCTGTCTCCTAAAGTCTGGAAGATGTTCTCGCTGTCTCGCTTGGTTCCTTTCATCTGAACCTCAGTCTTCCCTGGAGACCCCCATCTCCATCTGTTGAAAACATTCATTGTCATAAACAGAAGTAAATATACATAAGTCTATATTTTTGTATGTGTAAAGATATATAACTTGTGCCTGTGAGTATGATATGCAGTCTTTATTTCCCTGACTTGGCTGTGTTTCTATGAGATAACCATGCTTCCAACAACTATCCAAGTATCATATGCCTCTCTGGCAAAACCTAAGCCAAGATAGAATGTGGGGGCATATGCTGTGGAGAGAGGATTTTCGAATGGGATAAGAGAGCGAAGAGGCATGAGTAACCAATGGAAGGCTTTGTTCAGTCAATTTTTCTCATCCAAAACAGCAAAAATTTTTGAAATAGAGATACTAAGAAAATGTTAAATAGAATTGAAATATCCTATTGCCTTTTACTGGAGTTCATAGACAAAGGACTTCCTTAAACCCTATTTCACTGTCACCACTAACCTGGCATCCTGGGAAATACAAGAATCTCCAGCTTAACAGGGGAAGGAGAAGTAAAAAGAAGCAAGATGTGTTATGAACATGTACCGACTGCCCACGATGAATATGATCACTATGTGGTGCAAACACGCACTAATAAAAATGAGAACCAAAGTATAGTCCATTTCTGAATAACTGTGCAACATTAAAGTGTAACACATGAGTGTTTTAAAAACTTAAAGGCACAATGTATTAATACATCTCTCAGTGTTCAAAAGAGTGGCTTATAATATTTCAGAAAATTGCTACATTGATAAATAGAGCCAGTTCTTTAATGACAAACTAAGAATTAACCATAGACCATCCCACCACCCCGTAAGGATGCTGAGATGTGGCATTCAGGACTCAGGGAAGTCAGTGACCCACGTGTGGACCTGGTGAACATTTCTGCCAGTGACAAGGAGGCTGACAGCTGCTGGTTCTCTCCCCCTCCAGATCCTGCTTTCTCCACCCCTGATCCCTCTGCCTCAGCTGTGAGCACTGAGGCCCTGACACCCCCCTACTGGCCATCAAACCAGCAGTTACCTCCATGCTCTGTCCTCATCCTGACAGCACAGTGCTAATGCAATGTCATTGGCTTGTTCTTTCTCACAGTGTCACAAAATAATGTAAAATATAAAATTGTCTCCAGCAGGTAATACCTTAAAACAGAAAAACACACATTTGCTGGAAAATAGATGGCAAAATTTCTCCCTACTGAACTAAGTAGACGATAGAATATTTTTTTTCAGTGTAGATGTTCAGAGTTTTCCTATAACCATTAGATTAAAATAAATAACAGGATTTATTCAACCAAAATTTCCTAACATTTCACAGGAAGTCCCCAATTTAAGAAGGTTCCATTTCAGAGAATATCCATATAACCAATCTGTTGTTCATGTTCAGTGCCACATGACTCACAAGTACAAGGTCTTGAGTTCAATCCCCAGTACTAAAAAAAAAAAAAGATGATTTTTGCCTAACTGCAGGCTAATGTAAGCATTTTGAGTACATTTAAGGTAGGTTAGGCTATGCTATTCTGTTCAGTAGGTTATATGTACTATATTTAGTATATTTTCAACTTTTGGTATTTCTCAATTTATGATGGGTACATTGGGATATAATCAACCCCACTGCAAGTCAAGGAGCATCTATATTGTAGGTATATGGTATATTGTAGGTATATTGTAGGCTATATTGAGGTAATCACTGTGAGACAAACTACTTTATAATTCAGCTTACTTAAAGATTCACTGTCATAAATGGGAAGAGTCCCAGAGTAAAGGGAAAAAACAGTGTAAGAAAATAATGCAGAGATCTGCATTCCTTATTTATTGCCTTATGTATCAGTCTGCTTTCTGTCGCTATACCAAATATCTGAGCTAATCAACATTTCAAGAGAAAAGGTCTGTTTTGGTTCATGGTGCTGGAGGTTTCAGCCCACAACTAATTGGTCGCACTGTAGTGAGACAGCCTGTGGTGGTGGAAGGATGTGGCACAGCAAAGCTGCCCACCTTGTGGGCAGAAAGGGAGAGAGAGGAAGAGGAGGGGACTAGGGTCCCACCCATCCCTCAGTGACCTGTAGACCACCCACAGGGCCTCAGCTCTTGAAGGCGACTCCTTGGGGACCAAGTCTTTAATATGTGGGCCTCGGGGACATGTAAGATCCACAATAAACTACCCCACAACCTATCAAGGTTAGAGAGCAATAGGTACAGGAGTTATCATCTCACTTGGTTTCTGTGGGAGCAGCTAGGTGAGTGGGGTGTCTGGGCCCTCCTGGGATCCTGGGCTCAGCCATCAGAAGGCTGATGTGCTCTTGGGATGACTCACTCTCACAAATTGCGCCCTGGCCCTGGTGTTGGCAGGAGGCTTCAGTTCCTGGCTGTTAGGGACCTCTCCAGGGCTGCTTCACTGTCTTCACAGTGACAGCTGGCTTTCCCCAGAGTGAGTGACCCAACCCAGCCAACAAGAAACCTCTCATGACCTGGTCTCACAACCATGTTGATCACACTGCCATCTCTGCCTTACACACTGGCTGCACAGGTCCGCCCTCCCGACTGAGGGAGAGAACCACTCCAGGGCATAAACACCAGGAGGTCCCGAGATGGAGAGGGGAGAGCCGTCATGGTGGGAGCCCTCCTGGAGGCTGGCCGCCAGGGATCCAGCTCAACCCAAAACCACCAGAGCACTTGGGGTGTCTGAGGGTTATGGGAAGGACTTAAAGGGAGCTACTTTCAAGAAATAAGTCTATTCTGAAACATGTGCTCAGGCAATCATGCTCTAACCTCTCTGACATTTAATCTTCTTTTTGCAAACAGGGATTACAGCATTGTGGCAGACTCAGTCATGCTCACCCAGATCCTGTCCTTCACATTTCCCATCCCCTTACAGTGAGTCCATGGGGCTCTGGCCAACAGGCTGTGAGGGAAAGTAACATGAATGATCTCCGAGGGGGCCTTAAAAACCCATGCACTATTTCTCCCTCACATTTCCCTGCAGGACAAACAAGGAGCCTGCCCCCAGGCAACATAATGTAGTGCGGTGGTACTTTGGCTCTATAGCCAAGTAATTATGAGGATGAATCATCTTACGAAGTCACCTGACACCCCAGTAAACTTGGTATGTGCAAAAGCTAAATTATTTTAACTAAAACTTTATATTTTTAGGCCATTGAGATTAGGGGTCAACCTGTTACCATAATATAACATAGCTTATTTAAGCCACATATGTACAAACAAATGCTATTTATTTCAAGGAGACAATGAGAAAATCCACCTTATATTCCTCACGCAGTATCTGATGTGATAGATCATGACGGATGGTCAGCAGTTCCTGTGAGCTTCTTGACTCTGAGCCTAATTCTTCATTAGCAAAAAATAGGAATAATTCTCAGCTTATAGAATTGCTTGCAAAAGCAGGCACTATGCCTGTAATGCCAGCACTCTGGAAGACTGAGGCAGGAAGACTGCAAGTTTGTGGAGCCTAAGCAATCTAGTGACCTAGTGAGATCCTGTCTCAAAACAAAATGCATAAAAAGGGTCGGAGATGTAGCTCAATGTGGAGGCCTCAGAACCAAAGAAAGCAATAATGATTAATAAATAAAAATAAAGGAAGTAAAATACATACAAATTTTTAACACATAGTAAAGAGTTAATAAAATATTCAGAGTTTTTATTTCTCCCTTCTCTCACCTGAATTGTAATTGTGGGTGAATCAGAAGGCCTCCCTTCCCACCAGAGCTCCACTTCCTCCGCACCCCAAGCTCTGCACCCCTGGAAAGCTAACAGACGGTACTTGTTTGATAGTTCCAGGACAACGTCATGTTTTCGCTTAAGACATAAAACATAAATGCATGTCAGAAGTGATAATAGTTTAATTAAAAGAGTTACCAATCCTGACAATGATTCAATGATTTCATTTCAGGATTACCCTAAATTACTCATTATTTTCTTCCATGTAAACATGCAGTCCACCTTATTCGTGTTGATATTGAAGGCCCATGAATGACATCTTATTCTATCAAGTCTTTTAGCCCACATAGAGAACTGTGGAAGATGTGCTGACCTGTGTCGACTCTAAATTCAATAATATACAAAGCTGAAGTATAATTGGATCCTCTAAATGAATACGAGTAAGAGGCAGAAAGGAGAATTTTTTCTTTAAGAGATTCCAGCTGTTGTGCGCCAATAGTCATCAGTTTCACAGACTTGCTCCAGCGAGATCCAGGAATATGTTATGAGTTCAATTAACAGACTAGTACAACTTGTATCCTCATTGGAAACGTAGTCGTGTGTGTCTTTCTGACGCCAGCCATGAAATCACTGGCCGTGTTCAGCAGTCAGGTTCTACAAGCTAATGCTAGGACTCTGCTATCATGGCCTGTGGCTTTCCAGGCACACGGGGCTCCTGTTGACCGTGTGCCCCTCTGCCTTTGCTCTTCATCAAAGGGCTCCCCTTTGATGCAGTGACCAACACACCCACTGCAGCCCGACAGAGAACAGCATGCATTTCCCTGCTCTGTCTCCTCCGATCAAGTGAGAAACTAAATCTCCCAGATCCAGCTCGCCCTCCCTCTCTGTATCCAGAGAGAAAGGGAAATGAGACACACACACACACACACACACACACACACACACACACTGGTGCGCATACAGGTGCAGTGGCTCCAAATAATCACCACCTGACAGTCCTACTCTGTTCTCTTGTGTATTCCCCGGACTGCAGAATCAGTCTGAGTGGTGCTGAGTCACGGTGACACAGTATCCTGCTGCAGACATCATCCGGAGGGATGCTACAGTGTCACTCTCTGTACCCTGCGGGCCCTCGGCTTTTTACCTGTCCAAGGTTAAGCACTGCTGCCTTAGGAGTCTGGGTGTGTTCAAAGTCTTCACACAAGATCTTAGCAACTGGTGGCCCCCCTTAAGTACACCCATGTAAAACTGAACAATTAGGTAGCATTTTAAATCAGCATTAAATATCAGAAATAAATATATATACATCTATTTATATAATATGCATATTTATGTTATACACATAATTTATGTAATAGTAAATAGTTGTGTTGTATGTAAAGTAAAACTCATTTTAGAGCATGAAAATCCTTCTGTTAAAATCACTGCTTGTTATTTCTTTCTTTTGGGTTTATGATTCAAGCCCTAGGCTGCAAAGCTACAATCATGATTCCAAAGTCCACAGTTGGGTCTGTCTCCGACTTTCCTAGCACTGAAAGTTTTCACTGTAAAATAGAAGGACACTCCTATTTACACAGCAAAAACATGAAAGAAGTATAGACAATTACATAGTAAAGTAAATGATAATAATCACAAGGCAGAAGATGCTACTAAAGGCAAAGGTTAATTTGTTAAGATCATTATATATCAGACACCTGGATTACATTGCTTAACTAAAGGGAATGAAAAATGGATTTGTAACTATATCCTATGTTATTCTGTGGGACCAAAATGACTCCATTTTGGAGCCGTCTCCTTTGTTCTCTCAAATTTGTGCTTAAACTAGGAATTCACCACTTGAAATTCCTGAGTTTATTACCCAACCACCTGTGTGCCCGGGGAAAGAGCGTTCCGGGCACACTATCTGTAGGATAAGCAGTTAATGAGCTGACTGTCCACACAAGATAGATGCGGCCATTAGTTAGTGGGTCTGCTAACGATCAGTATGTGACAACCGGCCGTTAATCTTTGCCCCTTTCTCCCTCACAAAAACCAATACGTAATCCCCTTCGACCCCCAAAGCCTAGCCAACCAAAACCCTACACTTCATATGTATTAAGTATTAACCAATCACCTGGCTACTAATAACCAAAGCTTGTTGTATTCTCAATAAAAACCCTGCTAGTTTGGGACTCAGGGCTCTCAATCTCGATCCGCTGTGTCGGTGACAATTGAGAGTCCCTGCTTAAGCTTGAATAAACGACCCTCGTGTGCTTACATCGGAAACGGCCTCCTGGTGGTCTTTGGGACTTCACAATCTGGGCACAACAATTCCTTTAATACTGAATAGATTTATCAAAATAATAATGAAGTACAGACATATAGATTGTATAATTTGTACTTCTTGTTTAAACTTAATGAGAATTTCCTAAGCATTGTTTCTTAGCAGAGGATCCTTTCCTCTAATAAACTTAGGCTCCTGGGGATTAATACACATAAATACATACACAATATACCAGGGATATCCGTCTGCCTCATAGGGAAAAAGAAGATGATGATGAAGAAGGAGAAGGAGAAGGAAAAGGAAGGAGAAGAAGAGCAACAGCAACAAGTCTAAACTCTGTTATCAGTTAATAATATGTACTAGTGAGTACTGCTCACTTGTAAGCACTTCCCACTCAGGAGCTCTCCATTTTACATAGTACAACTAGTCCATCCCCTTATCATTATCGTGTGTCCTACAAATTACTGCAACAGTTTCTGGCCACCCATCTGTCCATACTTCAGATATATCCCTGAAACGATCAATTATGTCTTACTGACTTAGAATGACACAATAATATCAAAACTTATAGCCTGATATAAAAAGCTCTTCAGCAGCTCCTCCTGCCTTTCGATCTAATCACCAACTGCAGGGATTCCACTCTGTTCCAAAGTCCCAGAGTGCCCTGTCCCCTGTCACATTTTCCAAGCTACACCATTTCCTTTTGCAGGCCATGTTGCTGGGTTTTGAGAGTGTTTGCATTTTCATCTGGTTTGATTTAATTCTCCCTCTCCCACTCCTTTCTCTTTTCTCCCTTACTCCCTAAAAAGACTTAAAACTCTTTTAGCCCAACAAACTTCTATTCATCCAGCTTAAATGTCACCGCTTCAGATGAAGCCTCTTTCAGGATAATATTTTAGGATTTAGAAGCAATTGATTTCATTGTTACAACTTTTGTCACATTGCATTATGATGTCACTGTTACATTTTTGTTTCCAGGATATCCTAAATGTTCCACATGAGAAGAGATTCAGTCTTCTTTATTTTTACACCCCCAGTAACAAACGTAATTCTCGACACATAGAAGATGCTTATTTAATGTGAATGAATGACTACCAAAAAAAAAGCTCTAAGATTTGACAGAAGAGAAAAATTCAACTTGTGATAAAATTTCTGAAATTGCCACAGTAAAATATACATAAATATATGTAACTAAAACATTGATACATAACATGTCTTAATTGCACTAATAGAGAATAATCACACTTCATCACTTTTTAATCTAAACTTTCTTAAAATAGAATACGTATATATTCTCTCGCATACTCTCTTTAATATACCCCAAGTATGTACTTAGGGAAGACTAAAGTTCAGGATTCACTTAAGTCCTTAGAACTAGAGAAATAGGAAGATGTGCTTCTATATGGATCTTTATGGCCTAATTTTGTTTATTAGTATAAATCTGTAATTATTAAATTTATATTTCATAAAATGAAGACATTTAATGCTGCAATTTAGCCTTTTTACTTATTTATACTGCAGTTCTCTATATTTCATTCAAAAATAATATTACTTTAGAATAAACCTGCCTAACTTTTAATGCAAAACATTAGCCTGTATGTAGGACTGCCAGATTTAGAAAAACTGAACAAAAAACTACAAGATGATTTATTAAATTTGAGTTTCAGGTAAATAATGAATAATTTTTTAGTACAACTATGTCCCCGACAATATCTGTGGCATTCTTATACTAAAAAAAAAATGTATTTAGTTATCTGAAACTCAAATGTAAGTGGATGCCCTTTATTTTATCTGGCAATTCTACATATAGAAGACAAGATTCCCAGCAATACAGATACTAGGAAGGTCTTAGTTGACCCAAACTACCTGCCAGGCCTCATATTCCTGATAACCTGGAAGAAATCTAAAGGCCTCAACCATCAGCTACACTCAATAGCCTTAGAAACACCTCCCGTACCCATGTGTTGTGGCATTAAAATTCCCAGTAGGAAACTCAGATCACTAAAGGCACAATTCAAAATCATGAGAGTAGACTTGTTTTTAAATAAAGATGATATTCTCTACAGAATTAGCCTCAGGATTTTATCATAATATTATCTTAAAAGATCTTATTTTATACTCGTAATTTGCCCAGAAGTGCTGATGATCTACTACGCCAGTGATGCCAAACTTTTCAGAACTTTCAATGATACACACAGCTCACTGCAGCATGCATGCCATAGGTTTGCCACCATTGCACTGTACAGTACAGAATTTAGGTTCATGAGCACTTTCTACAACCCAGGAGCTGTTGTGTGATTTTATATGCATTATTATTACTAATCTTCATAACATCCCTACAAGATAAAAGTCACTGCTTTTGCTTCACAAATAGGGAGTTGAAGTTTAGATTCTTTAATAATTTGCTTAGAAGGACTAGAGATGTAGCTCAGTGGCGCCCTGCCTGCCTCAGAAGTACAAGGCTCTGGGTTCAATCCCCGGTAGTGAAAAACAATAATAATAATTTGCTCAGGGCCACACAATAAGGAACAATGAATAAAAGTGAAACTCAAACCTGTCTCTGTCTGACTCCAGAACTTAAACAAATAAAGAGAATGTTATATATTGACTTTTGTAGATAGATCCTATTAAAGAACGAAAGGAAATGCAAAAAAGTACTCAGAAGAATTGACAGAGAGGTCTCAGGATAGATGAGTTCCTAAGCAAGAGCACAGGTCAGTTTTTGTGTGTATGTGTGGTCGAATAGAGCTTTCTCTAAAATTCTTCTCTAAAACCAGAGAGAAACCAAACCTTCACCATTTCCCAAAATTCTCTCAGTACATTCGACATTTCCTGCATAGTACATTACTCTCCCAGAGAGGCTAGCACATTTTCAAAAGGCCCTAACTAACTTCTAACTATAAGCACTGTCCGTGAAATCAGGAAGATACAGGTAAAAACAAAAATAATTTGCCCATTGCCTCTTTGTTTCCCCAGGTCCTGGAAAATAAAATGATCATGATACTCTAAAATAGAGCAAAATGTTCATCTGAGTCATACCAAATAACTTGATTACTGCTAAAGTAAAATTTGAAAATGATTGAAGTGATTTTTATGATCAGCCTTTTGGAAGTCATTCAAAAGTGCTGCGATACTACTCCAAAGAAGATAATTCAGATTTAAATGTCACTCTTCAAACTTGTTTATCAACAGTTGAGTAATAAATTGTTGAGTTTGATTTATGTTATGTAATTTAACCCATTCATAGTTTAAACACTCTTATAATTAAATTACCATTTTAATATATTGAAAAAATAGAGGGCTAACTTTGGTGGTAATATCCTCATTTCCAGAAGAGCAGACTACAAAAATATTCCATGGGGTTTTATAGAACAATGGCTCCCAATCTTGACTGTATACAGGAATCACCTAAGTAACTTAAGGAGCTTTAAAAAATCCCCTTATCCTAGGTTTCACCTTAAAAGATTCTTATGTAATCAACTGTGGAAAGACCACTTGGGCTTTTAACACTCCTGAGTCATTATAATGCATGGCTAAGACTGAAAACTTCTCCTACAGAAGGAACTCAAGCCTTGGGTGGAAAACTGGGCTGGACAATATTTCAGGGCCTATTCCACTCTGAGTCTAATTTTGCTTGTCCACATGACTCTTGGTACAACACTGCATTAAGCAGACCTGAAGTTTCTTTGGACATGTAAAATAGGAATAAATTGTTGCAGTCATATTTTTTCCTATATGCCATTTCAAAGAACAAGGAAGACTGTTATTAATTAAACATTTTCTTCTCCAGGTGCTGCTTGATATGGAAGACATTTTAAATTGAATAATTCAATCAATTCAGCTATTAAATATCTACTGAGCACCCACTACACACAAAACATAGGTACTCAGCATTCAATAATGAGTTAACTAGAGCTTCAGATCTTATGGAAACTTACAATTTAATAGGCATATGTGGTTGTAATACAAAAATAAAGTATGGTTGAAACCTAAGTGCATGAGGGTTCATTATTTAGCCAGTGGTAAGGCAGGAGTCATGCAGATGGAATATTCTCTTTACCAATGTAAAAGTCCACACTTTACATGCTGTATTGAAGAATAAATGTCAAAATGAAAAATTAAACTTTTAAAAAGTCAGTTTCATACATATATATATATATCACATACGTCTATAAGCATGTATGTCTAATTATTTAGCCTCATTAATCATCTATTGAAAGGAATTTTGTTAGGGAAAACCATATCAATCCCTTCTAGAGGTATTTTTCTATCAAGGACTAAGGTGACATGTTCTAAAATGACTCTAGATATTAATAATTTATGAAATTTTGACTAAATTTCCAATTACTCAAAACAGTTTCCCCAAGCTACCTACATGTTTGCTAGTAAATTATACCAATCTCACAGAATAGAGAATATTTAAGATATGAGAGAATCTTGATTAATATATTGGCTAAATTCTATTTCAGGTAATTAAATTTCTGGTTTATTTAAGCTAAACAAAATAGAATTTAGAGAGACAGAGGAACAAAACAGGGCCCCAGTTACAGGAAGACTTTGACTAAATGAGCCATAACATCTGGCCAGTCATTTCAGCTGACTTTACCCAAATGGAACTGGAAACACACAGAGTAATACCAAAGGTCATTCACGCTGATAAAAAGTAATACCCCTGCTGCCACTGTTATGCCCCACAAATGAAATCTACATTCATGTTGACTCAGTTAATCTCCACTACTAGATGCAGCATCTATCTAGGGCAGGTGCTCAGCTGGAGGCAGGATTAAATTTTTGTGTGTTCCTTGTCCCCTAATTCTAACACAGTGAACAAATCACAACTGTGATCAAATCAGAGGCAGCATATAGTGTGATACAAATCATAAAGTGTGTTAGCTGAAGGTATAAGACTGCAGAGTATATTAATGTCTGAAATGTCAACTATTTGGCACAACTTATAATTATTTAATGATAATGGTGTAAAAGACTAGACAAGGCTTTATAAATGAAAAACAAATTAATTCTATCATACAAAATCTACCTCCTAAGGGAAGTGAAATAAACTCTTGAAGTTCAGACAAGACTGTTTATATGGGATCCTACATTTTTAAATATAAACTTCAGTTTCTATTTTGCAACTATATCTTCCAAATTCCAGTAATGTAAGACTTTCACCTGTGTTTCTTCCATTTGGGATAACCAATTCTTATCCCTTAGGCAACACAACTATAAATCAGCAAATAAAATATCAACAAAAGCTATCTGCCTTTTTTTCATCTTGCTCCTTGAAAAGATCAACAACAGAATAAAAACTACACACATAAATCCTAAAATCATGACCAAAAGAACAGGATGTACTAATGTATCTTTTTCTTAAATGATCTTCTTCGAGTTCAGTCTGACCAAAATGAAAAAAAAAAAATCCAATAATTCTGAAGCTGTAGTACTTGGAATCCATTTCTCACACTGATATCCACATTTTAAGGAGTAAGTCATTTTGTTCTCCTATCAAGAAAAATGCCCTGCTGGGCCTATTAATCCATTAACTCTTCCAAGGACCCCGCTCTGGGTTCTTTTCCTTTCAGTGGGTCTCCTCCATGCACCCAAATTCTTTCCTAAGTCTTCAGTTGTCACTAAGGCACTATCAAGTCTTTAGAAAGGCTATGCCTCTCTTCTGAGTAGTGCAGGCAACTGCCTAGTCCACAGCCTTCCTGAGACACTTCTCAACTGCACCCTCTCCTAGAATAAAAAAACCAGTGATGTAGCATGTTAAATAAGTAACTAAATATTCAAAGACATACAAAGTAGCTTTAAATGAAACTTAATATACTCCAAAGCCTTATATCATCAGCTAAAACACATACACTAAATAGTCAACAGGAAACCAATGATTTAATTAGATGATTGGCATTTTTAATCAGATCATCTTCATTTGCAAGGTTCTTTAACCTGTATTTTCTGAGCACACTGGAACTTTATGTTTCCTGATGGTACTCCCAAGAAAAAGAGAACTCTTTCACTATTATATTACTTTCCTGTTATTTGAGCAATACATACCCATTCCATACCTAGTGACACTGGCGGTAAGAAATAGCCCCAGTGACCTGCATCCTGCAATGAGCTTGTGTGTTCATTTGGTCCACCCCCACAGCCCTGCCATGGCAGGATGCTGGTTTATGAAGCAGAGTTACACAGAAGCCCATAAGAGAGGCAAATTCAAGCTGTACAAGCTACACTTCAGATATCTAAGTTAGTTCCCCACACACACACACCAAGTAAAAGAAATAAATGACAGAGCCCAGCACAGTCAAGTAAGAATAAAGGAAAAGGCTACAATTTGCATGAATAAAAAAAAATTGACAGATGGGCTATTTGTAGTGTTCAGGTGTGAGCAGAATCATCAATAGCACAACTAAGTGGGAAGCAGGGGGAGGGAGTTGTGAAAAGAAATAAAAAGCCCAACTGCAAAATAAAGATCTCAAGCAGCAAAATGAGATTCATTTCAACCCAAAGAAGTAAAGAAACAGGAAACCTCCTATACAGCAGAATAGTGATATGAAGGTTTGCTTTAAAATATGCTTCTTTCATGTATAACTAGGGTAAAAAAAAAAAACCCAAGAATGAGAACAGCTCATAAATTTTACCTCCAAGTTTCTTAGGCAGTTCTCATTAGGTGAAAGCAATTAAGGACGATAACCAAAAGGAAGTGAAATGTGTACATTATAAAAGCCTACAGAATACTTTTAAATGCTCATATTTATTTGTGTATGTGAGACTAATACTCAACCCTACAATATATGTTAGAAAAACAGATATACTAACAGTCCAACACAGATATCTGACAATGTTCTTTAAAAGCTCAAGAACAATAGCAGGAAAACTGCCTCCTAGAAGCTGGTCCCACTGGGCAAAATACAAAATGTTCTAGCTCCTTTAGGTCCTACAGGTTTACATATGAAAAAACTGGTCAGGCTTATAAAGTACAAATGAGGCTCGGTGAAATAACAAGGTCTTTCCTAGGCCTCTAAATATGTCTACCTTTGATCTGTACCTGGACACTTCTTTTAAAAGCACAAGGATATTTGGGGCAGTGAAAATATTCAGCATGACACTGTAATGGTGAACATACATGCATTCACCTACAAAACACACAAGTCAAGACTGGATGTTAGTGTAAAGTATGGACTCTTGGTGACAATGACATGTCAATGTGCTTCATCTATGGTAACAAATGGACCATTCTGGTGGGGGATATGGCAAATGAAGGAGGCATGCATGTGCTGGGAAATCTCTGCTGTTTCCTCTCACTTTTGCTGTGAACTTACAACCGCCCTAAGACAATAAATCCTTTAAAACTAAAATGTATTTGTAACCCTGTAGCACTAGCTACAAGTAAAAGCTTTAAAATGTTATTTTAGTTAATAGAAATACTAATTTTAACAAAAGTCTCTCACCAGACAACATAGGGAAAAAACTGACATTGTTACTGACAAGGAAATAGAGAAGAAAGAACTAATAAATACACGTCTACGCGGTAGGTATCACATTAAGTGTGTGGCATATATATCACCTTCTAATCACTACAAATACATAAAGGGGATATTCTCCCTCTACTACCAGAAAATAAAATGAAAACAACCCTGACACACAGACAAATTACAATTGGGATTTTCATCTTTATCTCCAAAGTTCATACATCACTGTCTTTATCAGTAAGAAAATAGCAGCAATGACAATTATTGTAAAAATATCCAACTAACAGTAATGATCTAGGGAAGACTGTAAGAAAACAGGCATTTAGAAACAGAGTCACAGACAACTAGCCTATCTAACTGACTGGGGACACTTAGGCCAGCACAAGACAAAAGAAGATACAAGCATCTGCCTAGGAATTGTACCAAACGACCATCTGTACCATGGAGGAGGACATAAATGATTGAAATTTTTTTTATTTGTTCTGGAGGACATTTTCTCTTAAAGAAAAGTACTTAGGCACATCTAATTCAGATTTTTAACTATTTTATTTTTAACATTATAATGACATCATCCAAAAAAACTCTATTAAAGTGGGTATAGGTACTTAGAGCTCTACCTACTCCTTGGCTTAAACTGAGATATCTAAACTGATACAAATATCATCATTTTTCAGGGAAATCAAACTTGTTCTCCATTCATTCAGAAAATCTTCTAGATGTCAGGAAGTGTATCTGACACAGGGAGTGGAGAAACCATAAGAGATATCTCTATTTTTGATTCTCAAATTTATGTACATAACTAAGTGATATGGATTAACAAACACACGGATACACACACACCCGCACACACACACACACCTGTATGTGCACACAGAATTCAATGGTCAAACATTTACTATATGTTAAATATAGTAAATTAAATGTCAATAGCTTGGGAGTCAATTTGTTTACTTGTCTAAGAAGTATACAAATTACAATGGTGAAGCAAAAGTCATTTAACATTATGATCCTCTTGAAAGAAAAAATTTTTGATACCATAAAATGAAAAATTCCCCATAGAAAAATCACAATATTCCTTAAGGAAATAATACAAAGATCCTCCAAAGTTTTCACAGGAAAGCCAGCTAGGCTTCTTACAGCTTTATTCACCTCCTGAGATTCATCTTCCCCTTTGGGCACCTTACTAATGATGGCTTCTAAAGAGAAAATTGGTGCTGCTCTGAATGTAATACTCTGGCTCAAGCGAAGGTAAATACCACTTCACTTAACTCCCAGAGCACAGCCAGACAAGGTTAAAATATTTGAATAAAAGGTAATTAAATATTTGGATATGATACAAAGGAAATCAATACAGAATGTCATGGAACTGGAGCCTATAGTTTACTTATTCTCTATTTAAAGTTCAGTGTATGAATACCTCCCTGCTCTGCTCCCAAAATGCCCAATTATAACTAGTACCTTAAATATCCAAGCTCAAGAGAAGCATCAGAGAGAGCAAAAGGTTTCTTTCCCATCTAGTTAGCTCCCACGCTCATGTCTGCATCACTCCTCAGATGGCTAGCCCTGAGACTGTCCACCTGGTCTTGGAGATGCTCTAGCTATTTATGTCAGGGCTTTAATCTCCTAAATAACAGAGTGATTTTTCTTTTAATGATGCAAAATAAACTGCAGCAGAAGTGCTTTTTCTGTTACAATTTTAGATGACATTCATATCAAGGAATGTTTAAGCTTTGCATGAGACACCCAATAAGAGAATTACAATAAATTTAAATGAAAGGAGTACAATTTACCTATCACAGTGAATTTTGACCTCCTCTGCACTACATTTACAACTAAGTAGACAGAGTCCATGTAAATATAGTATCATGTGGTCAGTATGCAAATGAAATGCCCATGCCTTGAAAATAAGCAGAGGAGAAGAATCAGAGAAACTTTCATCAAAAGTATAGATACAAAAATTGTTTATTCTGTGTTCATTATCTACAGATAGTCTACACGTTTGCTATGGTCTCGACATTCATATCTTCCAAAATTCAAATGTTGAAATATCATTGCCAATCCAATAGTAGTAAGAGGTGGCCTTTGAGAGATTACTACAAAAAAATTTCACATATAATCCCTGTTATAGTTTCATGTAATATACAGTAGTATATTTAGACATTGCTATATCATATTTTGGTTAAATTTCTTATTGGTAAAAAGATCTTTGGGTTACATATCAATTCAAAATGAGATTTTAATATGTCATGAGATTTTCAAAGTATTCTTTGGATAACTGAATATCTACACAAAAAAGAGCAAAGGTGGACCCGTACCTCACACCATACGTAAAAATTTACTCAAAATGAATCATAGACCTCGATATAATGGCTAAAACTCTCAGAAGAAAACTTACAACTAAATCTTTATGATCTTGGGTTAGGAAATGGTGTCTTAGATCACATGCCAATACATAAGTGACAAAAAACAAAGTGAAATCCAATGAATTAAAGACTTTGCACTCTAAGGACACCATCAACAGAATGGAAGGAAATATGTACAAACAACAAACTTGATAAGACTTATATCCAGAATACATAATGAAATCTTACAATCCAAAAGTAAAGGATGAATCACTCAATTAAAAATGGACAAAGAGTTTGAATAGCCATTTCTCCAAAAACAATACACAATAGTCAAGAACTTGAAATGATCCTCTGTATCATTAATCATTAGGGAAATGCAAATCAAAACCACAGTGACATTCTACTTCACACTCACTAGAATGACAACAATCAAAACAAGGAGAGACAGTAACAAGTGTTGATAAGGTTGTGAAATATTAGAACTCTCATACATTACTGTAGGGAATGTAAAATGGTAACACTGCTTTAGTAAAGAGTTTGGTGGGCCCTCAAAACGTTAAATGTTGATTTATCACGGGACTCAGAAATCCCACTGCTAGTTATATGTCCAAGAGAACTGAAACACATATCCACAAAAAATTATATACAAATGTTAATGGCAACACTAATATATGCCACAACATGGATGACCCTTAAAACATTATGCTAAGCAAATCAGATGTTGGGTATTTTAATTTATACAATATATCCAGAACACACAAATCCAGAGAGAGAGAAAACATATAAGTTTGCCAGGGTATGTGGAAAAAGGAAATTAGAAGTAACTGCTGATAGGTATGTGGTTGCTTTGTAAAGTTATAAAAATATTCTAAGATTATATGTGATAATTATTGTACAACTATGCAAATACACTGGAAACTGAATTGCATATTTTTAAATGGGGAACTTTGTGCTATATTCATGGTATCTCAATAAAGCAGCTATAAGAGTGAAATTTATAACTTATACTCTGGGTTTGAAAAATACAATATTAAAATTAAACCACAAATCATTTCGGATTTCTTCTATAACAGAAAATGTTATTTGAAGTTTTCTTATTATTCATTGCATAACTATGGTCATCTGCAGCCAATAAGCAAATTCAGAAGAACAAAAAATGTAAAAAACCCAAAGGCATTGACAGTCAGCCTTGTGGAACAATAAATTAATTTCCAGTCATAACCTATTTTATAGTTATTGCTATGCTCATTGTACTTTTCAACTGACACCCAGCTGCTATCGTTTGGAACTTAGTGTCTGGGACAGCACTACTGGGAGCTTGTGGAAACCTTTAAAGACATGGGAGGTCTTTATGTCATAAGGGCATGCTCTTGAAGAGTACAGTAGGATTCCCAGCCCTTCCTCTTTCTTCTTTTTTCATTTCTATCCATGAAGTAAACAATTTTGCTCACTACATATTTCTGCCATGACGTGTTGCCCTACCAGAGGCCCAAAAAACAACCGTGGATCAAAACCTCCAAAACTGTGAGTTGAATTAAATCTTTTCTTTTTCTAAGATGGTTACCTCAAGCATTTGTTTCAGTGACAGAAAACTAATGCACCAGTTTATTATCAAATGCTATCTAAGGGCAGCCACAGGTTCCTCATTCCTTTCAGAATACTCCAGTCTAAATCTACTCCTAGTTTGGTTACAATGGGTAAAATCTCATGATATGGACAAAAGGGAATGAGACAGATAAGGGAAAGGAAGATGGATCTGTTTATTCCTTTGCCTGTGTGAGTGTCACTTCTCAAGGACTGACCATCCTAAAGCCAAACCTCAGTGTCCCTAGAAAAGAAATATCCTTTCTCATTTATGTGTCATTTGGGAGACGAAGCGTACTATTCTTCACAGAGAAGTCATTCAGTCAGCTTGGGGTGTTGCATCAACTATCAAGCATGGAATAGCACCCATCAAAGTGTTACAAAAAATTGTGCTAACTTTTTTGAAAAGGAGACCTGCCCTCAGCTGTTAAAAGCTGAAATAACAGTTCTCAATATGGCATCCCATCCCTCATCTGCAGGAACTGCTGCAGGATGTTTCTCAAGAACTTTGTTAACAATGAAAAAGTTCTACTGTGTTTGAATGTCTATTTTATACCTCTTTCCCCAAACATAAGACCTAGCTGGGAAAAAATCAGGCTTGAAAGCTAGAGATCAAAAATGCCAGCCCCAATCAGCCTATCCTTGCCTTACCAGTCTGCCAGCCATCACGGTTCTCCTGCTCAGTGGCTACTCTAAGGCGGGTGAGGCCAGGATAGGCTGGCTGGGGCTGGCACTTTTGACCTCTAGTTTTTAAGGCTGATTATTCTCCATTTAGGCCACGTCTGGGGGAAAATATAATTATATATAATTATAATTTATTCAAAGTTGTTCTTCTAATAATGTTTTTTACTTTATTTCCAGGATTATTTAATGAGTGGGGAAAGTTACAACTTCTGGGCAAGAAAAACTATTCATAAAAGTATACTTGACATGAAAATACAGTATTATCCATCATGTTTGGCAGGTAAGAACATGGTTGAGAATCTGTCTGTTGTATTACATGAAGGGCTATTAGGGTATTATATTTTGGAGGTACAGTGGCTAAATATTTTTGGTAAAGTAGAGCACATATTCCATATATGTCTACTGAAAAGCAAATCAACTCAAGTTCTTACTCCTCAATTGTATGTGTAATTCCTGGACTCATGACCCTTTTATGCTCCATGTTGTTTTCTCTTTCTTAAAAGATTACCCAGTGCCTCTCCCTAACGCTTTTCCTTTCCCTACCCAGTGCCTGCCTAACTCTTAATCATTCTCCAAGACTGTCAGAATTTTGTTTCCCCAGACAACCTTCCATGCCCTATTCTTGAGCTCTATAGCACAGGAGCTACATATTCAAATATCACTCTATTACTACATCCTGCAATATTAATGAGAAAAAAATTAATTAAAAATTATCCTCACAGATACATACCACGGCTGTGTATCTTGTTTTATTAAATCATCACTTCTAATGCGATTGGAGATCACCCCCCCCAAAGTGATCATAAGATGATTAATTTTAAGAGGGTCTTGGGGTTAAGGTTGTTGTCTCTTTCCTCATCAAGCAAAGTATCTAAAGGAAACCTAATAGCAAATATATAAAAACAACTGAAACAGCAAGAAATTGGGGTTCCTTATATTTTGTTCTACACAATTGATTAATAAGTAGATATGGAACAGTTATAGCAATTTTTAGGAGAGTAGAGTATAACATTTTAAATGGCAACTATCACCAAGTACGTCTCTTCATACACAATAGGAATCAAGGACACAAGATATCTTAAAATCCCCTGCAAAAACCCCTCCATACAACAAACATGACCAAAGAGAATTTGTACAGAATGTTTTTCATTTCCTTCTAGTGAATTTTTAAAGAGCTTAAAGCACTATTGACTACGTGATTTTCTTTCATGTTTTATTGTCTTATTTTCTGCTTTTCATCTAATATCTTTCTGTACACAAAAGAAATAATGGTAGTAGACAGCACCAAAACCTAAAGAAATAACTATAGTGTGACTTAAATTTACCATGTATTTGGAGCTTCCAACTTTTACTTCTGAGTTATCCATGTGGCCTACTTATTTGGAAGAAACTTAAAGTGTTGCTTAAACTGTACCAACCCATAAATACCAATAGTAAAGATGCTAACTAATAAACCTGATATAGGAAGTAGACATCCTTGGAAATGTCTCATTATTAATTAAGATAATCTCAACCAAGCTATCTGAAATCATGAAATGGATATAAAGATATTTTTAATTCAAAAACTATACATTTAAAAACATAAATTACTGATTCTCTGTAGTGCTAAACCTACTTCTGAGCTTTCTGCTCACTGTCATATTGTCATTGATACAAACACTCCCTCAATGTCTCTCATGGGAAAAGATTCTAATGGCCAACAGATGGGGTAAAACCACAAACATCCAAGATGCAGCTACAAGCTTAATGTCTAGCGTACATCCATACCCATAAATATGTGCAACTTGCTTAGTGTTTGTCCTTAAAATTGGAAAAGCTCAAACCACAATTTAATGTGGGACATTCTGTGAAAGCAGTATTTCAATATTTAGTAGCTCAAAATATGGACATTTTGCCATAATTTAATGCAGAAATTAGGAAATAAATACAATGTATATTACCTGAAAATCACTTTTCTGCACTTTTCGAAGTTCTTTGCACCTGTATTGGTATATTTATTAGCAGTACAGTACCACTTCTATCATTTTCCTTAATTTTCTTATAGTTCTACAGTGGGGAGAAAGAAGAATAGCTCCTAACAAAGCATGGAATAATATTTAGAAATATTTCTATCAACTATAAATTTTAATGGATACAAGAAAGGATAAGTCAGTGATTTGTCTTACATTAAAACTGTAACATTGCAATGTAATGCATAGTTAAGTAAAAGCTGTTATCAAGATGCACAAAGACAGATAATGCCTCCTTCTGCTTTGGATGATAAAAATAAGAAAAGTAAGACTATAATCACAGAGTGAGCTGAATGTGTCTAACTTCCTTTCCTCAGGCTCTCACAAATACTTGTCAGTGGACAACAGAGAGAGTGGGTGAAAAAGCATCTACATATCCACATGACACAGGCTGGACCATGATTCGGAAGTGGCATCTTTATATGCGAAGGGTGTATGTTTCACTTTTTTATTCAAAGATATGGTAATGCAAAACAATCAGATTCTTTATGTAACCCGGCAGTATTCAGACCTTGGCATTGTGTAGCTGTCTATTGCCTTTACCCTAATTTGCAAAAAGTTTGATTAAATCACTACCTTACCTGCTCACCCCACTGGAATAACAGAATTCAGGTTTAAGATTCCAATTTGCTCCCACCACAGTATGTCTGCTGTCACCCCTAAAATGAGCCCCTTCTTTTTCTTGTATGAATTATGCTTGCCCCACGCTATAAATACATATCACTTTTAGAAACTCTGATCTCCAATAAGTATCCTATCCCTGAAGCAAAGAAATTGCAACTACTGATTCTAAGGCATTATTAGTGACATTTTTACAAAATTTGAATAGCCATTAATACTTTAATTGCTTTAGTTTTAAGGAAGGTTATCTTCCTTAAAATGTCATTTTATAAATACTGTGGCATTGCTAAGCATTAAAATATCCAGGGCACAGATACTGATGCCCTAAAATATAATTCAAGTTTTATAACAGGAGAGAGTAAAAAAACAAAATTCAATTCCAAAAGTTGTGTTTTTAGCAAACTGTTCTTTAATCCATGTTTCCACTAAGCAATGATCAGCAAAGGTTAGTAAAACAAATAGCCACCACTGGAGCCAGAGCAACAACTTAAGATTTCTTGTAGGGGAAAAAAAAATGTGGCCCAAGTCATAAAAATTTCCTAGTATCCTAATAGGTGTGCCATTTTTAGTCCTTTCCAACTGTGTTACACTTTAAAAAAATCATCTGGCAGGGAAATAAATTGCTAAATGGAGTACTTAAGCACTACTACTTAGTGCTTCAATGCCACATCTTGAAGAAAGCATTGAAAGCCATTCTCCTCTTACATGGAAACCAAAAAAAGCCACTAGACCTAGAGAACTGGCCCCAGACCACATAAGAATTACATGTGCTCATCCAACTATCAATTATGAGTAACTATCAAGGACAAATATGTAGCTGCTAGCTACAAATACGTCTCACATTCTGGTCAAATCATCTATGACTTCAGAGAGTAGACTGAGTCCACTTCTCATGAGCCTCTGCCAGGACCACAGTGATGCCACATCACTCATTTACACCTTCTACATCTTCCATCCTTCCAAGTTCAGGGCAAACAGTGCCCTTCCTGACCCAAAATTTCTCCATGTATATTTTTAAATGGTCCATTCCTGATTGCTGAGCATTTTTCCTCCTGCTTTTATTACACACCCAGAATATCCTTCCACTCAAACTATTTCCATCTCCAACTAACAGAAGAACATTTCCTTTGATTGCTTTCTTATTACACAAACCTTCCTTCCTCCCAGAACTGCCCCTCCCTGCAGTCAGTTACATCAGTTCTGCTTTCCAACTGTAATCTTGCAATTCCCAATCATCCAACTCCCCTTCTCAGAAACATCCTCCAGTTCACTAATTTTTACATATCCAGTCTAACTCCTCTGCCAGGCTTTCAGACTCTAAAATATGAATCCACTAATTCTCCAAACTATGATTTCATTAACTTTCCCACAAATCCCCAACCACATGCCTTTCACTCTCCATAAATAATTCTAGCCTTTGACTTTCACATATATTACATGTGTGATTCACATGTGTGATTTCTTGCCAAGAATCCGCTTATCTCTCCTGCCAACTGAAACATGCATTTACAAGTCACCTCAGGTCATACTGGTCTAAAAGATTTCCCTTTCTTCCCCTTTCATCCTAGATGGGTTTTGTAGTAGAAATAACTCTGTCCCACATTCATATTCTCTGTATGTACATTTAGCTGAAGGACTTATGGGTCAAGGACCAAACCCTTATGGAATATTTTAAATCTCTCCCAGTAACTAACATGTAATGGATTGTATTTTACTTATTTAAATGCTGACAGATTTATCATATAAGATTGCACATTGTCTACCTTCTCAAAGCCTTGGGATCATTTGCAAGATAACTTTCAAGTAACAAGAATTTTTCTAAAGACTAGGTGCATTTTCGGAACAATAAGAATGGCATGGCAGTACTGTGAGACAAAAGGAAGAAAGAGTCTACTTGCAAAAAATAAATTTAAATGACTTGCCCAGAGCATTTCTGCATATCTAATAACAGCTTTTGTACCAGATTATCTCTGCATGGATGTTTGCATAACAAACAACCCTGGTATCCAGGGATAGTGCCTCCTCTAGCTGGGAGGACATATTTGTTTCCTGGCCAGAATAATGAGCATTTGCTCCCTACAGAGCAAAGATCAGGTAGCTCTGCTAGAAGCCCCTTAAAAGATTTGGGATTTCCTAAATTTGACATCCACCAGGGGTGACACAAATCCATAGTACACAAATATCTTCCAAGCCACTAGGCACTACCTTAAGGGATGAGGCACCAGGGAACTTAAGAGAACAAAACGTTCATGCTACCTGCTATACTCTGAATAATAAAGTCCTTCTCTGATCCAGGGCTCTCCTGTCTTCTACCAGGCTGTATGTAACTGAGGCAGGCTACCAAGCTCTGTGAACTCTACACTTGGTAGTTCTGTACCACTTCTGGTACTAACTGAAACTTGGACTGTTCGATTAAGATGCTTTAGTTAACAAAATACAACAAGACTCTCACATCAAATTCTACACCTCTAGCATGCAATGACATGAATGAATCTCAGAATCAATATGGTGACAAAAAGAAGCAATCCCCAAAATGTGAGGACTGCACGACCCAACGTGAAATTCTCCTACAAGCTAAACTAAAGTGAGAAAAGTCAGAGTGGTAGCTGCTTCCTAGAGGGATCACAGCAGTAAGAGAAAGGAAACAGAACTTTCTGGGGTGATAGGAATGTTCTAGATCCTGATTGTGTTACTGGTTAATATAATACCAATGATTGTCAAAATATATCAGCCATGAGGTTAAGAACTGTGCTTTTGAATGTATGCAAATCACATCTCAGTGACAATGCTTTAAAAATTCTAGCTACCTCAGCACATACTATGTTGGAGTCTCCTTTAGTTCCAGGTCAAATGATTCAGGGAAACATGAAGACAAATATTGGTCACTTTCACATACTTAATCATGCTTTTCAGAGAGGCAGCTGCTGTGTAGGCCTTTTAAGAGTATCTATTTTGAAGACTAATTGGGTGTATAGCAAGATCTTTTAATTATTATCTTAGGACTCTGGCAACTTCTGTAACCTTTTCGTGCTTGAGCTTTATAACTTTTAGGTATAACAGAAGTTCCTACTTGTAGTTTTAAGGATTAAATTAGACAATAGAAGTAAATTGCCTATACATAGAAAGCATTCTCTAAAGGGTAATTGTGATTATTATTACTTATAGCATACTTAATGATAACACAAGAGTCAAAATAATCAGGATATTTCTTTGAAAGCAGAAGAGTAAAAATGCTTTTAAAACATGAATGTGTTTAATGTACATTCATTAATGGAAAACTTAAGTCAAATGCACATCATATATTTTCTATGTTAATTTGAAGTAGACAGAGGAAAAAAATCAAATTAAGTTGATGCCACTTCGGGTACGTCTCAAGTTCAGACAGATGTGTCCACTTACTTTATGAACACTGTATTGTTATTTTTTGCCTGTTTCTCCAATGTAACACATGTGCAGTTGAAATACTAATCCTGACTTGCCTGCAGAGTAAATTCATGACAAAACTTCTGAAAGGCATAGCAACTATATGCTAAAAGATGGAATCTGCAGTAGGACAATGCCAATACAGGGAAAATGAGACAAAGGGGTGATTCTGTGATGGGAATGCACTCTGCTCTGGCAAAGGGCAAAGGCTCAGAGCACTGACTGGATTCATGGCTCTGCATATCAGGCTGTGCTCTAGCTGTACCATACCTGCCACTGGTTAGTGTCTCATATACCTAGCACTGTGCCATTAAAATTATCCCCGATTTTTTATAAAAGGAAATAAAGTGAGGAAAGATAAACTAATAAGCAGTAATTATGTGCAGCTTCCATCCAATGCCGTGGTTTGAACAGACTTTGTCCCAGCAGAAACTCTGGTTGAAATTTGATCATCCTTGTGGGGGTGTTGGGAAGTGTGGCCTCTAACAAGCTATTAATATTAATCCGCTCATGAATTAATGTGTTGTTATTATCGAAGTGTGGCTATATTATAAAAGTAAGCTCTCTGCCAGTCACTGGAGGCCCTCCTCCATGCCTCGACCCAGTGAGACGCCCCTCACCAGATGCCATACCATGCCCGCAGATGCTCTTAGGCCCACCAAGCTGCAGCACCATGATGTAAATAAACCCCTGGGACTTATAATTACCTGCTCTCGGGTACTGTTACAGCGACAGAAAACAGACCAAGACACCCTACGTTAAATCTGTTACTGCACTGTTAAAATACTTCTACCATTGAGCATCCATTCTGTTAAGTGTTTCTCATAATATTACACAATGTTTACATGTAACAAAACATTACATGGTTTTCCCTTATTATGTATAATTGTTGCTTTTATGCATTGGTTAAATTTTAAAAAAGCATTTCCTATACAGTATGTAATATCCATTATTATATGTATAAGGAATGTTATTTCACATTGTTAGTGAGGACATATTTCTAATGTAAAAGAAAAATAATTAAGTTTATAAAAAATACAAAGGCCTAGGAGACAAGACATTTGATAACCAGGAGGAAATGAGAGCATATTGGATTATTGCTTTCAATCTGCCCCAATAGTAAAACATCGGGACTGAAACAGGGCCACTAGTGATTGTTCAATTAAGAAACTGACTCGGGTCTCCTAGCAAACAGGGCGCTTACTTTGCTTAAGAATTACAACACCTGCTGCACAACAGTAATACAAATAAGAAAGATGCGTTTGCAGACTTTAAGGCAGAGACTTCGAAAGCACACACAATTAAGGGATATTGTTTTTGTGTTAGTCTTGAGAACTTCTTATATTCGGTTTTCTTACATTTTTGAAGTACACTACTGTACCACGGGCTGCACACAGGCAGTAGGGGATAAAAAGCACAATCCTTCTGAAGCCATACTTTAAGAGGCAGCCTTACAGAGAAGGTTACCACACACTTCAGTGATCCACTGTAACTGCATACACAACAAAATGTTAGAGAGGGGTTTTAAGCATTTTAATTACAACCACATTCATTTCTATCTAAAAAGCAGGTGCATACACTTACATATGTAAATTCAATAAAGATCATGCTTCCTTCTTGCCAGGCCTGAATAGTCAATCTGAAAACTTAGCTTTTAATTGCACCACTTGACTCCTCAAACTTAACAAAGTATTGTGTTCAGAAACACCTGCTATTGACAAAGATGTGTCTATAATCATTAAAAAACCATTCTGAGTTATCTTTATTGTATTTTCCCCATAGCTAAGGATTTTCACAGTTGAAGTCAAGAAAAATGAACTCTTTATCCCAGGGCAACTCTCTTCGACTTGCCTAAGTTTTAATCTAGAGTGAGAAATTTGTCAAAGTTTCTGACTTGGTATTAAGTTTTCTCAGCAACTCAATATGAATAGTCTGGAGAATTTTTACTATGTTTCAAGAAGGGAATGTATTATTGTCAAGTGTCCAAATCAAAAACCTATAGTCATAAAATTCAAGGCTCCTCTTTCCACTTCCTCCTTAAAATTCAACCTGGCCACTTACACAGACTCTACTTTCTCTCCTGTGCCTTATTTTGGAGCTTACCACATCTCACAAGGGTAGTTACTTCCTCTTTGAGCCTTCCACCTTCAGTCTTGACCAATTCAATCCCATTCCCCACACTGTGGCCCTAATGGTGGTCTAGATAATAAATCTGATCACATCATACAGAACACACGTGACGTGTTCTTGACTACCTTCTAGAAGACCACATACACACACCTGCCAAAACCCACACTATCCTATTCCTGTGGTAATTCTTGGTATGCAGCCCTCTCTTGGCCTTCCAAAGCACAAGTATGCTGTTTTCATTTTTTTTGTTAACTTTACCAGTGAATTCCCCACGTGGCTAACTTCTAGTCAGTCTTCAAGACCCAGTCAGAGATTTATTCCCTTTACTAAGTCTTCCGTGCTCTGTTCTTTGGCCTCATTGCACCTGCATCCATCTACACTCATATACCATCAGAATTAACCCAGTTCTTGGCTCTCCTGCAAATTCCGTGAGGGAAGAACTCTTCTCACCCCTGTACCTCTGGGATTAGCATCATCAGATGGGACACGGTGCTACCTTTTGAGCGTTTATTAAATGTGAAAAATAGATTACAGTTACACAATTAACAAAAAGAATTTGCAAATGAGGTTTAAAGAAAAGATTTAAAGCTTAAGTGATTTTCTGCAATAGCCCAAAGATGACAGAAGAAAAGCCAATGTAGACAGACAACCCCTCCTCAAAAATGCTTAGAATCCTTTAAAGGAAAGACATTTGGAAAGTGAAACGGATGTAGTGGGACGCCATCCCTTTCAGCACCAACCACACAACTCTGTGACGTGCATGAGAAGCTTTTCATGGTGTCCCAGGTAAAACAAACCACTACCTGTGCTTGTGCCTACGATTAAACACCACTTCGTGGAAGTCACTTCCAGACTGGGGAGGAGAGGCCCATGTGTAAAACGAGCAGGGTGTTGGCGATCCTGAAGGAGGGCCTCTACCTACAGTCTCTCGCCTTTGGAATGCAATTTAAATACACACTCATATTCAGGGCGGGATCCTGGGCGGGGGAAGCCACAGAAACTAGCAGAGTATTAGAGCTGGTGCTGAGCTGAGATTACTCTAGTCAATACCCTTCCTACTGACGAGGAGACCGCGGCCCAGAAAACTCCAAGAACCGGCGGGGGATCTCCAGCAGCTGGTGAGGAAGCTGAGACCCAACCTCGCAATCTTCTCCCAGTGCTGGACGTGGACACAACGCCCAGCGACCGCGGCTCCTTCCTCCCGCCCGTTCCCTTCCCTTCAGCCGGTCCCGGGGGTAGAGCTGACACTTGGGAGCGCGTCGCGGAGCCGGGCTGACGGAGGCAGCCACCTGCGAGCCGAGACAGAGCTTCCTTCCGAGCCCGGAGGCCCGGGGACACACGGGGACGCTCTCCGCAGACGCCCCGGGCAGCGCCCGAGCAGGAGCGGCCCGGAGATCAGCGCCCTCAGGAGCCACAGCGAGAGACGGAGCGCGTTGCAGCTCCAGCGCCGCGGCTTCCGGTAGCGCTGGTTGCCATAGCAACGGCGGCGCCGGCTACCGGGCCTTGGAAGACGCTCCTGAGGTCAGAGGTCATCTCCGTAGCAACGAAAACTTCCCGCGCTACGGCATCTCCAACGGGCCGCTTCCGCCGCATTGCGTAGCGGAGCCCCCGGCGCCCTGAGTCTGGAGACGCGGAGGTGCCCGGGTCTCAGCGAGCGGTGGACTGGGACGGAATAGGGTTTCAGCCCTCCGAGCCGCGCCAGGAAGAAGCCCGCCCCTAGCCTGCTTGTTCCCCATCTCTCTGGGGCTGAATAGTGCGGACTCTGAAGCCAGCTTCACCCACATCACCAAGGGGCTCCATGTCTGCAACCGCTCAGAGCTGCAGCGTTGGCCGGCTCACGGCTTTGCAGAAAACAAATGACACAGATCTCGGGGAAAACCGAAGCCTCTGCCTCAAGCCGTGGCTTTTGCCAAACTTTCTGGTCCCTGATACAAACTCTGCGTCTCTCAGCCCCGGGACACTGGCCCAGCCTAGCACCATCCACCTTTCAAAGTGGTTTCAGGAAGGAGAGAGACACAGACCTGTGTGGTGGCTGGAAGTGCAGGGAGCCGCGGAGTCCGAAAAGGACTGCCTTTAAAACTTTAAAACTACATATGAAAGGGAGGGACATCCTTGCAAGGCAACTGGAGCTAGGGAGGGTCATTGTGTCCTGTCCCCCCTCAAAAGCAAACATATCACAAGCAAAGGTCCCAATTATAATCTTCAGAGAAAGGAGTTGAAAAGAGAAATGAACAAGTCACTGCTTAAGCAGAAAAGGAGATGAAAATTAAAGACTGGAAAAGAAAATGAAGCAAGCTCTGCCAGGCAATACACTAGCATTTGCTGTATTAAGGCTGAGTGGCAGAAGGGGAAAATCTAAAGAACACTTCAGCTTATATTTCTGAGAATGGCTCAAGGGTGAGGAACAGACTGCAGGCTTCAAGTTTTGAGATTTAGAAGGGAGAGTATGGAAAATGTGGACCAAAGGAATGTTTGCACGCTGCACTTCAGGTTGTCTGTCAGAAAGGATGAAGCGCCAGAAGTGAAAGCCTCTGATACCTCCTTTCCTTCTATCTTTCTTATTATTTAGAAGACAGATTCAACTAGGCCTGGTGCAAGCCTGCAATCCCAGCACTCCTGGAGGTTGGGTAGGAGGATCCTGGCCTTTGCAATTTAGGGAGGCCCTGTTCCAAAATGAAATAAAGGGCTAGGCATGTAGGCTAGTGGGGAGACCCTGGGTTCAGTCCCCAGAACCACAATTTCATAAAAAAGCAATAGCCAAAAAAAAAAAAAAAAAAGCATTAGCCAAATTCTTGGTTATATTGGAAAGGAATAAACATTATGGACACTTACCTGAGTAAAATGCATGATACTGTTACACGCCCACATTCACCTTTTCACAGACACCTATTTTTCACTATTTGTCCATTTTACTAAAATGTACTGACATGCTATGTAGCATAAGCAGAGATTTTGTCAAAAGCCAATGAGACAGGCAGTACTGCCCAACAGTTGGAGGACTTTCTTTGAGGATATGAGTTGATTGAACAAAAACTTTAATGTTCTCTATAGAACATGTGTTTTTCCTCCTTTCGGTTTGCATGTTTAGAAGGAAAGCCTAAGAATTCTTCCTTTTTCCTTCCTCATCCTACCTTTTACATTCTGACTTAAGTAAAGAAATGTGTTTGTAACAACTAGAGCGATAATGAGGAAAATGTTTCAGGATAAAGATGGTCTTTCAAAAGCACGGTAGCAAAAATGCTGTTGCATTTCAAAACATATACTGGCGAACTGAGAAATAGCCTTCAGAAAATCTCCTACCCTTTATTGCCCAGGTCCACCTCGTAACTACGTATGGCACATGGTACACCGCTAAAACCCTGAGGAAATCCATGCAGACTCTGGAACTGAGTACGGATGTGTAGGTAGGTGAATCTGAAAGGTTTTATTGGAAAGGTAGGCAAGAAGCTCCTTAATAGAGGAGCTCTGGCTGTACTGTTCAAACATCCCAACTGTTTCCCCTTAAGCTTAGAAACTATTTTGAATAAATGCTTCCATTTTGAGATATCTACATGGTATTTATAGAAAACTTACGAGTCAATTTGAGTTAGGGCTGATGCCAAAATGCAAAGGAGTAAAACATTGGTTGTTGTTCTCGTTACCATAATATAAAAATACTTCACAAAAGTCTCTAATGTTTGTGTTGCTGAATCATGGAAGACTGGGTTCAAACACTGTAAAGGAATGGTTAACTGTGGGAAATGTGAGTATAGTATAGAATTAGCCTCGGCACCTTCCGAAAGCAGTGCATTATGGGAGCAAACTTTCTCAGTTAAAAATACTGTGTGAGATGAGAACAGGTTGTAAATGGGTACAACCAAAGTCACCTTCATTGTTAAAAGTAAGTTTAGATTATTATGCATTGAATTTTATACTTGTTCATCTGGATATAAAGTACAAAAAAGAAAAGTCCACTCTTCCAACAACTCAGTACTTGGAAGCCTATCTAAAATGCCATCCTGTGGTTCATGGAGTGGCACTGTTCAGCACAAAACTCATTTCGCTACCTCAGTAACTAAAGCTTCCTGGATGGAATCCAAGGCCAACTCATCTTACATGGAATCTCACTCTAAACCCAAGCATGTTAGAAGAACCCTACACTTGTTTGGTGTTCTAGCTATGTAATCTAAATTTGATGCATTCACTTGCTATATACTCCATGTTTAGAAATTCAGACATGATGGCCCATTTGTGGCTCACTCAGCTCTTCAGGAGGCCAGGAGGACTCAGCAGGCTGAAAAGGAGGAAAAAGTGCTCACTCTTTAATTCCCTCGCCCCCTGTTTTCTCAATTCCAAACACCATGGCAGCGCTCGAAGTCAAGCAAGCAGCTATCACAAAGAATGTGCATATGATAACAGTGCCTTGCCCAGGTGTTTCTGACACCTAGAACAGCTTGAGAGAAAGGCAAAAGCAGAGCTGAAAGGGACTCAGACAAGTAGGAAGCAAGAAGTGCTAACAGATCCCACCAGACCCTGCTTGTTCCATGGCGAAGTTACAAGGCAGAGAGGGAGACTGAAAAAGCCACCCAGGGCCACCAGTCTGGGATGTCACAAAGTGCTTTGCAGAACTGGGTCTCGAACATCTATTCCTTGGTATCCTCCTTGTCATTGACACGCTCATAGATTGAGATCTATCTTAAAAGTCTGTGCATTCCGAAATCCTAGCAAGCCATGGAGTTTTGGGGCGTGTTGTGAAATTAGTGGGTATAGACATCTGAAAGTCTGTGGCTTCTTTTGCTTGTTTTATACTATGTGTTCCAAGAGACAGCAATGACCTAAGTATTTATGTTTATTGTAAACTTTCTTCTTTCCACCATATTTTTCTCTTATCACCCTTTGCTGTGAGATCGGTGACCTAGATTATTTTCCACACCTGTTATATACACTGGTCAGTCCAAACTATCATACTGGTCCAAAGAAACATATCAAGCCTTCTCCAGGCAAAATAAGTGCCTCGGATTTAGTATTCCCTATTTAATGACTTGCCTAAAATAATGTCACCTTGTATGACTCATACAGTGAAAGTTTTAGCAGGTAACATTTATTCTAAATGCAAAGCTATTGCTCTGCTAGGAAAGCAGGAGAAAATAGGACATCTGTGTGTCCGTGTGTGTGTGTGTGTGTGTGTGTGTGTGTGTTCTCTGATAACTGTACTGTGAGATATTAGGAGCTTTTATAAAGACAGTAAATTTATATCCAAGATTTCTCAGCTAGTGCAGCTTATTATTTAAGTCTACGTAGCACAAATACATTTTGCATGGTTTTTTCCAGTTATATTTTATACAAAATATGCTAAGTAATAACTTTTGTGTAGATGAATAATTTCACCCTTATATTCATGCCTCTGTTATCTGCTCATTTCACATGAACCTGATTATATAGCAGTGCTCCTCAATTCCTCCCAAGAAACTTTGCCCAACCTACCCACACTTGTTGCCAATGTAAAGAACTGGTAATAATGAGTACGTTATTTCATCACTTGCAGAGATGGGGAAGAAATACCAATCTAATATTTGTCCTTGATATAATAGGTGTTTTACCCCAAATTCTCATGGGCACTTTGCAGTATTCTGCCACACTTCTTAGTTTCCAGCCAGTCAGTTGTCCTCTCTTTAGATGTAAGGTAACATAATAGATACTAGTCAATCTGTTCCTTTTTAGTTTTAACAGTTAAGAGGATTGTAGTCTTTGTTTTATTTTAATTACCCAATTAACTTCTTAGTTGTACATGCTATCTTGGGATCAAAAATCTGCAGAAGATTTTGGGCTCATGTCAGTGGCAGAGGGAGAATGGAGATACAAAACTGAAAGGGAATGGCTAGGTATAAATCTGATTCAAGTTTAAAAGGCCAAAACTTTTAGAAGATGAGATAAATCATGTGACACATTAATGCCCCGTTTTTAAAAAAAATCCTCTAAATGCTCCAATTCCCAGGTGGGAACTCGAATCCCTGCCAATCTAAGACTAAACTATCCTATTACAATACTAGTGATGTTTTTAGGCACACCTTGATTTAACTCAGCACTTTACACCCAAGTACTTTAGCATTCGTAAGTTGCAAACTCCATCGTTCCAAAAATATTCATTTAACACCTTCCCAAAACGCCTTGGAAGGAAAAATTAAGAATAAAACTACTTTATTCCAGAGAGATGAAAGTGGGTAGGATGGGGGAAGTGTAATAAAAAGATCCCGAGTCGTGCATAGCAAGAAATTAGTGTTTCCAGTAAAATTGTTTACCAAAAAAAAAGTAAAGGCCTGTAAAGAAACTTAGCATCCCTAACTTACTTCCTACTCTCCGATACTGTGGAAGGACTGACTCCAAGGTCCCTAGACAAATGTCCTCTCTCAGAGGGGAGCTAGCTCTAGTCTCAGCAGGCCCCAGAAGGCTTCAGACCCCGCTATTTCTGTGTGTGGAGTGGCAACCCCGGCTCCCAACTGCAGCCCCCGGCCTGTCCCCACTCGGGGAAGTCCCGTGGAACTGTGGAGCAGACGCAGGTAGGTTTCTCTGTAGGAAGCAGGCACCAGGAAGAGCCAGGCTGGATGCCAGGGGTCGGGGGGCAGCTGCTAGCTGAACTGGAAGAACTGGACGCTCTCGCCTGGGCAGTTCTCAGGATGGCGGGAGGCACCGTTTCTGAGCTTCCAGACGCCAAGGAGTCGAGCGAGAGAAGGGTAAAAAGGACGGAGGCGGAGGGGGATGGTCAGGCAGGGTGTGGAGCTGGAACCCGGGACGGCGAGGGCTCCGGACAGAGGCAGCGTCCACTGCAGCACCGAGCGGCCGGCAGCCAAAAGCCGCTCCCCGCCCCTCGGCGCCGCCCGGGGTCCCCGCTCGGGGCGACCTCCCGCCCTGGACACACGGGCCTCAGCCCTTCCGGACGCCCCGACTCCTCCAGCTCTGCTGCAGAAGCGCTGGCCTCCCCTCCCCGCCCCCCCACACCTCCTCGCCGCTCGCCGCGCCTCCCACCCCCGCCACGGCGACGCCGGTTTGCAAAGTTCGGAGGCTGCGGGGGAGCAGCCACTTGCTGCCCGGCCGCCGGGTCCCGGGCGCCCCCGTGCGGACCCCCGGGCCGGGCTCGCTCTGGGCGCCAGGGCGGCCGCCGAGAGCCGCGATCGGCCGCACCGCAGTGCCGGCCCCGGAGCCCACTGCAGGCCCCCTCCCCCGGCCCCGACCCCGGCCCCGGCCCCGGCCCGGCCCGCCCCAGCTCCGGACCTCCACCGCGGCCACGCCACCTCAGCGCAGCCCTCGGGCCTGCGCCCCGGCTCCTCCCCCCAGCTCCGCCCCCGCCCCCAAAAGCCTGGGGCTACACCGGGGCAGCGAGCCCCTGGGACCGGCCCCTCGGTCACCTGCATTTGCATTGCTTATGTAACGCACTGCAAGTTTCCGGGTTGGAGCCCTCTGGAATCCGGGCGCAGGATCACCAAGCGCGGGCGGCGGAGAGCGGGGCCGCGGCTTGGCTCTCGCCCGGGGACCCGACGCCGGGAGCTGACTCTGCTTTTTAGGGGGGGGGGGTTAAGTGACCCAGGCTGGCCTCCCCAGTCCGGGGTTCCCTCCAGGCACCAGCATCCCCAGCCTCAGATTCCCGGGGGCAGGCTGGGTGGAAGCAGACAGAGGAAGAGTTAGCTGCCTCTTGCACTTTGGTAAGGGTGATGGGGTGGCGGATATTGTGCCCGCTGATCACAAAGTCCAGAGCTCTGTCCCTCCTCGGGCAGCACAAGTAAGGAGACCTCGGGGTTTCTTCTGCCAACTACCAAAGCTCCAGCTGCCTGGGGCACAACCCTAAGCCACAGCCCAGTGCTAGTCCACCAAACACAAGCAACCAAATGCATTAAGGGAAGAGAGGGAAGAAGAAGAGAAAAAAGAAGTTTCCTCCTCCCTCCTAGGGATGGATTGTGTCACAGGCTAGAAGAGATGCTGATCACCGTTTTGGGGTTCGCAGACGCGGATCCAGCGGCGGCTGCTTGTTTATTCATGCAACACCTCTACGGGCAACACTGTCCCGGCCCCTTTACGCTTCCCCTGCCTTCCTGCATAGCAGAACTGCAGAGCCAGCGCTGTGAGCAACAGTACACACAGGTTATTATGAGGAAAAACATAACACGATGCACGTTCCGCTTACCAGTTGGGTTCTTGTTTTTCTTAAGACTCTTGCCACAAAGACACTGCAGCATATGCGTTCCTTTGCTGAAAATGTTCCAAAGAAACCACATTGATTTGGGCGAAAAGCAATCCAGCAGCTTAGACACCCTGAGAAAGAAGAGATCCTTGTGGTTGCATAATAATAATTTGAAATCAGTTCTCCTGAAGAGGGGCACCGGTTTTACCATAGGAAAAACGATAATATTCCGGATCTTCTCCCAGTTTTTCCCCCTCACGTGGTGTATTTCTTTGAGACTTCTCAGCGATTGTTTCTTCTCGGCCAGGGTGAATGATTTATCCCCCCTTCGCTCACCACTGGATTATTACCAAAAGGTTGGGGGGAAAATCCTTTTTCAGCATGAAGCCAAACAAAAAAGCAAAGAAATCCCAACTGAGATCAGAACTAATCAAGGAGAAAACCATAGCCTTTTACTTGATCGCTATGAGGATGGGTGGATCAGCAGCAGCGAAGCGGGATTCATCTTACTGAGAGAAGACTGCCATTGTGGAGCCCCTAGGAGAGAAGGAGGGGAAAAAAGAGGAAAAAAGAAAGAAAAAAGAAAAAAAAAGAAAGGAAAAGAAAAAAAAAAAAAAAACCACCACACGCACTCACACACCAATACCACCTCCGAGATCGACACCCGAAGCCTCAGCCTCCCTTCTCTAGCGTGTGTTCAGTGGGATCGGATTGAGCCTGCAGTTCTGAATTCCCAGGGAGAAGAGAAGATGCGAATCTAGGCTCCCCCTCCCCGGGTCAGTCTCGTAGTAGGTAGAGAGCGCACCGAATCCCCTGCCTCCTCCGGCCTCTCCCTCTGCCAGTTTCCAGCCACCGTGAGCATGAGGAAAATCTCCCCTCCGGATTCCTCGCCCAGCCTCCGATGTGAGTTACAGGCATTAGAGGGAGGAGGAGGAGGAGTTGAAGTTTGCATTGAAAAGACTGGCTTTCCATGACGTAGCCACGTGCTTTCAGACCCGTCACCGGCGGGGCTCCAACCAGCCCGGGGAGGGCAGAGGCTCTGCAGTCTGCCGGCTGCGGGCCCCTCCTGGCGGCTCTGCGCTGCACCTGGGCCCCGGCCCGGCCACGACCCTCTCCCTGCTCCGCCAGCCCCATCCGGCCTGCTGCTGGCTCTCAGCGCCAATCTAGCAGCCTTCCGTGGAAAATTAACAATTATTATGAGTAAACCTTGGCAAATATGGGGGGGGGGGGCAAGAACTCAGAGTTGGGTACCACTCCACACTGCCAGAGCCAGGGCCACCTCCCCATTCTCCAAGCACCAGAGCGACTCAAACATGAAGGAAGACTCTGGGCTTCTCCCTTCGGTCTTATTATTTGAATCCTACTGAAGGTGTTGCTTGAAAACTATAAACTATGTAGCTGACAAGTATGTGTTTTTAGAAACAGCTTGTGCCAAGGACAATGCTACAATCTGGATGGCAGACTAATTTTGTAGGGAGGGTCAGAGGCACAGGACCAAATGGATACCTTTCCTGGACAGGTGACCCATTCTCTTGAAAGTTTTCTTGTACCAAAATCACCCTGATTTTGTCGCATCCTGATTCATGCTGGTTCTGCACCTAAATTAGTATTATCTCACCCTCACTCAGTTTTCATCTCAGCCACACTCCATACAATCTCAGCAAAACAGGCACATTTTCTTCTTTGTATCTAGATAGAACTCTGCTCTCTACTCATCTAAAAAAAAAACTCAAAGAAATTGGGGCAGAACGGTTTATTTAGGAAGAATTCAAATATTCAAAGTACTACAAATTATTACAATGAATACTATAACAAACTCCAGTGTTCCTACTACACAAAATTAATAAATTTAGCATTTTGTCATATTTGTGAGCTGCTACTAGAGGATAAAATTGATCATTCTCTCTCTTTATGTAAATGCCAGCTTCCATTTTAATAGAAAAATGGATATAAAAACTTTAATTGCAAAATATGCATTTAGAAGCTCCAGGTTAATTAAAAATGAAAACCATTGCCTCTACTGTTTGTTATATCAAACTATCTTATAAATAATAGATAGAGATGTAGATTTATGGAGTTGGGAATTGACTGAAGAGATTGATTTTCTAAAAAAAAACAACCTAATTTCTCAATTATCAGTTATCAAAAAAATGTAGTAAAACCTTTCCCACTTCCAAAGTGTTCTCATAGCTAAGAGGGATTTCCAGAAGCTAAAATTTCATCAACTCTCTGATCTTTTGGGAAGGATCATTCAATTTTAGGTTAAGATACAAAAAAGAACTTAAGACAAGTAAATTCTGTGAACGTTAAAAAATTGGAAAGCTAAATAGTGATGGATCCTATGTGTCAAAAGCATCATGTCATGTAGCTTAAAGAAATTACTAAGATTAATTGCAGTTTGGGAAGTAAAGAAAGAGAGAATATGTGAAATTAATGCCAGATGACCTACTATAAAGCAGCAAACTGGAAAATGAAAAGTAGAATTCTTTTTCAAAAAGAGAATAGTGAGATAGCATTGCCAAATAATTAGACAATAAATTTTTATATCAATCAGAGACAGATAGCATATGTTGCTTGTATAACATTCTGCTGTCTGCTGAGAGGTTCCATAATATCCCAATATATTACCAGTAGGCAAATGTTAGAGAAATAGTAAAATAAAAACTATTCTTCTCCAAGGTCTTCTAAATTGGTCCTTTAAAGTACTTGCTGAGTTCCCTGGGGTATTTCACAAATAGAGTACAATGTGAGGAGAGGGGCTGTAATTATCGAATCTTCTATATGCTAAATGTGTATGAAGAGTATTTCTCAAGCCAGCTCTTCTTGGATTTCCACTCTCTACAATGTGAAAGTGAATTTGTTCCCCATTAAAATAATGACTGCCCAAAAGCTATAGCTCACTTTGCTACCTATTAGTGGAAAACTTGTTCTTTGTCCTGTGACCTAAGGAACAAGACAAAAGATAATTGACTGTGACAGTTACTTTTGAGGACCTATAATGCTAGGCACTGTGGTAGTTGCTCCTCATATTTTATGCTGTTTAAAAGAACCCTTTTTAAAAACAATATTTGAAATTTTTACATTTCTACATTTCTTTTGTATAATTCTTGGCACTTTATTACTTATGTTATGTAGTCTATTATTCATATTAATAAACAAACAACAAAAAAATGATTTTCCCCGGAAAAGATGACTAAAACCTACTTAGGTTGTTTTGTTTTGTTTTGTTTTGTTGGTTTGTTTGGTACTGGGGATTGAACTAGGGACCTTGCGCTTTCGAGGCAGGCGGCAGAACCACTGAGTTAAATCCCCAGCCCTAGTTGTTTTTGATCCAAAGGACCTGTAATTCCTGGTAGACTCTGAGTGGCCTATTTCAATCATTCAGCCAAAATTTATTGAGCATCTACCCCGACAGTAACTGTACACGACTCCATGTTGAATGCAAGTCATAAAACTGCACGGGGTTTCCAATGACACAGTAAAGACCAAAGATGGTCCGAGTTAAGCCAGGTTTGGGGGCCTCCCCATCATATCTGCGATAACTAAGACACTTCTTATGTCTACCTGAGTTCCAGACCATAACTTATTTTTAGAAGCTATTAAAGTGTTTGTTTACCCTTAGCCACGCTATCTTCAAATCAATACTACATGACAAGAGTGAACACTAATATAAAAGATATGCAAGTTTTTTAATGCTTGTAAGCAAAAATAAGATAAAGAAAACCTCGTCAAAAGTAAGAAATGGGCTAGGGAGGTAGCTCAGTGATAGAACACTTTCCTTGAATGTGTAAGACCATGATTTCAATCCTCAGTACCATTAAAAAAAAAAAAAAAAAACTAACAATTGGCAGTAAAAGCTGCCTTGGTACATTGGTTAAAAATATCTGTAAAGTTTTTGTTTTCATACAGCTAAAATAAACCCAGTACTCATAATCAAATTAATTTAAAATTAGTCTTACCTTCAGCATATCATAGTAAACAAGGCTAAAAGTATAAGGAGCAGAATTTCATGACACAGTAAAATGTACATTTTATTTTAATATAAAGATGTAAACTTTCACAAAAATTGTCAACAAGAATCTGTGAAACTATCTTAGAATTTTTTTATTTTTTTCCAATTATTGCTCTTCTTTTTCACTCTTTTTAGTAACAAAATCCTACTGCCATTCCAGTTTTTGGAAGGGCACAGTAGAAAACATAGTTCCCAGCCCCCATCATAGTTAAGCATGGTTGTATGGTCATATGACCACATTCTAGCCAGGGAGATGTCAGCAGAAGTGACAAGCTTCATTTCCTCATTTCATTCTTCAGAAGAAGTGGCTTGCCTTCCATGTCCCTCTTCCATTCTTCCTGGGAGCTGGAAAGTTAGGGTCTGGGCACCTATGGCAGCAAGGACATAGTTGTCCAAGATAGAAGAAGCCTAGGACCTTGGACACAGCCACCCACCTCTCCCAGACTGCCTACTTGCCTCTGCATTTTTAGAAGACACAAAAAGAACTTTTTCTCTCATGTGAGCCTGTCTTGGTCCCTGTACACTACTATAACAAAACACCATAAACTGGGAAACTTATGAACAATAGAAATTTATTTCTCTCAGTTCTGGAGGCCGGCAAGTCCAGGATCAAGGCACCAGATGATTCAGTGTCTAATATGGCCTTATTTTCTCAGGGACAGTGCTACCTAGCTGTGTTCTCAGAGAGAAGGCGACAAAGAGCTCTGCGGGGCCTCTTTTAGCTGGGTACTAATTCCATTCATGAGAGCTACACCCTCCTGATCTAATTATCTTCTAAAGGATCACCTCTGTATTCCATCACACTGGGTATTCTGTTTCAACAAGAAGATTTGGGGGAGCACAAGCATTCAGATCACAGCAAAGCCATTGTAATTTTGTGTGAATTTGTCGGTCATTACACATAACATAGGGCAGTTGAGAGTTCATTACCATGATGCTAAAGCTTTGCATACTGGAAGGACTCGAAGAGCAGAGAGGAAAGTGGTTGAAAGAGTTGATCATAAAGGAACAACACATAGAAGACGACCTATGCATATACAACGACCTCTCTGGCTACCTTGCAAACCTCTTTCAAAACCATGGAGCCTTTTGCTGCTTGTACTTATTCCTTCTCTATTGCTGGTGCCAATGATTCACTTTTTAAGGAATAAATAATTCTAAATTTCACATCCCTGTCCTACCCCTCAGTTTCTTCCCCCATGTTCCTACATTGACACATGACACAGAAAATGTCAGGTCCTCTGTTCTGGAGGGAACACTCTGGAAAGGTACCTCAGTCATTCTCTCTGTCCCTCCCAGCTTCTCAGGGAAGGAGAAATGACTCTGGGCTCACATGGCCCAGCTTATATTCTCCCCTTATCCTTGGGATCTGCCTGTCTCCGAGAAGTGCTCAGGTTCCTCTGCTTTCTGTCCTCCATGCAGATGCATTGGGTCAGGCTTAGAGCCCATGGCCTTTATTCTAGAGGCAAATATGGTCACCAATCTCTCTCTGGACATTTTGCAAGGTTTAGAGCAGACAACAGCAATGGCCCCAACACACCCCTTTCACACTCTTATCAGTGTCTTCTGGTTAAGCTCCAGTTGCCAATAATTCCATCTCTGAGCCTGGGGGATTTTTGTCCAAACCACCGAAGTTTCCTCCGTTTTGTGTACTCACATGGAAGCCTGGGAGTTAATACTTCCTAGGTGAATTTCCCCACCACTAAATACTCCAGCTCTCTTGCCTCTTGGGAGGGATAATAATGAAGCATATGTGTTACATCCTTTCCTAGATTTTCCCTGTGGGATTAAGACACAATCTCCCACCGGGTGATTGGTTTATCACCACGTTACTGGTTCTCTTCTTTTTCCTGACTCCTCCTGACCGCCCAAATAAACAACTTGCACTAGAAATTTTGTTTTCTCATGGAAATCAAACCCACACAGGATGAGTAAGGAAAGCAGAGGTGCTAGCCATGTGCCTGTTCTCTAGATCCAAACTGTGTCTTGGATGGTCCAACAATTTCGAGATGTGGAGAGTTTTTTAGGGAGACCAGGTATTTTCTGCAGGTCATATTTTCTTCCCCAAAACAATAATATCAGTGGTATAACCAATGGTTTTCTTTCCATCTTTCTAACTATGCAGCCATTTTTTAAATTGAATCTGAACTCAGAAGTGCAAAGGAAGAAGCAGAATTACCATCTCTGTCGACCCCCAAATAGTAGAATATAATCTAAGAAAAAACCTCCCCTCCTTCTCTTTCTGTGCAGAGTATGATGATAAAACAGTGAAGAACCTGCCATGTGATACAAGCCAGAGCAGGTGAATTCCCTTGAGTCCTCAGAAATATGAGCTTCTCTTGGCACTGTGCCACAAGGCTACATTTCTCACTGAAATGAATGTTACTTTAGCCCGTATAACGATGGCTGACAATCTAGTCCCAACTGCAGCCAACACAAATTCAGAGGAGCCCTCTTCGTCCTCTGAGACAGGAGGGAGTCAACCTTTCTCCAGCATGACTGGTCCTAAACAATCAGAGGACCTATGCCACATATGCTCTGTAACAATGCCCTTAGATCTTTATAACCCTTCTATTAATAAAAGTACTCAGCTTTTAATGTAATTTAAATTTCTAAATGAATTAAATATCTTGACTAAACAATCATCGAAGCAATGGTAACTTTTTGCCAACTACTTTAGACTACACTTTCCTGTCTCCTCGCTAAACTAAATGTTAGTTATAGTTAAGTTAGTATAGTAGAGTTAGTTAAGACCCCAGTTGAAAATCATACTTGTCTGTGATTTGAAGTATTGGAAAGGGAGACTACATGTTCAGTACATGAATTCCAGTTCTTTAATTTCTATAGCTACTGAATAAGACAGTTTGGGATCTGTCTTTTTACATTTGTTGGAGAAATCTGTCCACTGAACTTTTTGATTTAAGAAGAGAGTTATGTACTCCAAAAGTCAGAATCTTATTTACCTTTGATACTAGTTTGTACAATTTGTACAACTGAGGAATAAGGATGACATTATTGACTTGTGCCCAGGTAGAAGAGGAATATTCCTCTGTATGGTGAACTTTCTGTGGTCAGCTCATTCCAAGTTCACCAGAAGTAGCCGTGAATAAATTTCCCACAATACCTTGTCTGTCTGGTCATAGGTTAGTTCTCTATACCCGGAAGCCCTCAAATAAAATATGGATGGAAGAAGAGAAGAGGCCCTTATACTCTGAATGCAGCTGTTCACAGACATTAGATTCACTTTGCTCACTTTGCTGCCATAGACTAAAATTCCCAAGAATCCCAGCTGCTCCTCAAACAACTCTTAACATCATCCATTTTCAGGCTTTAAGTTGAGATCATGGATATTAGAACCCCTAACTTTCACTTCTCAACTTTTCCAACAGTGCTAACTCCTTAATTCCTATATTAAATGACTGGAAACCAGAAAACATCAAATGGTTTCAGTTTTCCTGACAGATACCAGATAGATAGATATACAGCGTCTTCTCTGGTGAGGTTCTAAGCCATGTGGCCTCTTAGAAATAAAGAATTTGAATGAAGTTCAGCCAGTCCCAGCACCCAGAAGGAAGCTCCCCGCCTCCATCCCAGGCTCCTAGGGCAGAGAAGGTGAGCCACATAGGCTCCAGAAGCACTCCCCACCCCAGTGGAAAAGAGAAGACACATAAACAAGCCTCAAAAACAGACTTCCAGATCACCTACAGCAACCCTAAAGGGAAACGAGATGGAACACTCTGATACACAACCACCTGAACTCTCTGAACTGGCAACAAAAGAGGATCTGGGAAAAATGGAATGAGAAATAATTACTCAGATAACAGCAAAGATTTTGCTCATGGTGCAAGACATGATTAATAAATCTAGAGAGGAAACAGATAAAAAAATAGAGGATCTGAGGAACATGATGGAATCCAAACATAGGAAACAAATGGAATCCATAAAACAGATACAAACAGATTTCCAAGAGATTAAAAACTCCTTCAAAAGTCTGCACAGCAGAATGAACCAATGTGAGGATAGAATTTCACATATAGAAGAAAAGATTGCAATTAGTGAGGAGGAAAAGAAAAATTGCTTTGAAATTGTAAGGGAACATGAGAAATCAATCCAGCAGCTGCTAGATGATGCAAAGAAGAATAACATAATACTGATTGGAGTCAATGAAGAAAGAGGAGAGAGTGCAGATGACATAAAAAAACTCTTCACAGAAGTGATGGCAGAAAACTTTCCAAGCAGGGGAAAAGAACTTGACATACAGGTAAGTGAGACATACAGGACTCCAGCTAGCCTTAATCAAAAAAAATCTACACATAGGCATATAATAGTTAGGATTCCAGAAATCCAACAGAAGAACAAAGTTCTACAAGCAGTGAGAGAAAAGAAACAAATCACATACAAAGGAAAGCCCATCAGAATCACAGCAGACTTCTCAATGGAAACCCTCAAGGCAAGAAAAGCTTGGAGTGATGTATTTCAAGCCCTAAAGGAAAACAGCCTCCAACCCAGATTCATGTATCCTTCAAAACTCTTTCAAAATCGATGGAGAAATAAGATACTTTCATGACAAAGAGCACCTCAGGAACTTCATGAATACCAAACTGGCACTCCAAAAAATTTTAGACAATACCCTAGGAAAAGACAATGAGGATCACAACCCCAGGAAACCCAGCAGAATGAATCCATTGGGCGTGACAAATTAAATGCAAAGGGGGAGAATCCAACAAAAAGAAAAAGTCATGACAAGGTTTTTAAAACTTTTGACTTCATCTCCCTAATGAGTGTATAATTCAATCTTATTATTGTACTGATTATATTTTTCTGATTCTAGAGTTGCACACCATTCCTTGTGCTATACTGGCTATTTATCATCTTCTCATGTCTACATTTTAATTGGGTTGTCTATTAATGAACTCTAAGAATTCTTTATATATTCTGCTAATAGGTTATATGCATTGTAAATATGGTCTATTTAAGGACTACTTTTGATTTTAATGATGTCATTTAAAGTTCTAAATTTTGATGGAATCTCATTTATCAATTTTTTTCTTTTATACATCATGTTTTTTGTATCCTAGGTAGTTCTTGCCTACCCTGAATTCATAAATATTTTCCCTTATAATTTCTTCTTAAAGTTTTATACTTTTAGGCTTTCTTATTTAGGTTCATAGATCCCTTCAAGTTATTTTCATGTATGGAAAAAAGGATTGAGGTTAATTTTTTATGTACGGATACCAGGTGTTCTAGTGCCATTTGCTGAAGACACTATCTCTTCCTCGGCTCTTGAATTGAGTTTATATTCTATAAATTGCTAATGTTAAATAATCTTTCAAAACTCAGTGGACCATATATGTGTGGTTCTATTTCTAGATTCTCTGTTATATTCCAATGATCCATATGTCTTTCCTTACACCAACACTGCCTTGATTACTGTAGCTTTAGAAGAAGTCTTAAAATTGGGTGCTAAACATCTTCCAGCACTGTTTTTGTTTTTGTTTTTGTTTTTGGCTTTTCTGGGTCCTTTGTACTCCTACATAACTTTTAAATTTCAATATCCAATTCTTCATTTATAGCAAGTATACACAGACCTGAATTTTTATATATACCTTGTGTTTTCTAATCCTGCGAAATTCAAGTACAAGTTCTAGGAGCTCCTAGAGATTTCTTAGTATTTTCTCTGTAGATGATCATTTCATCTACATATAAAGATTTTGCTTCTGCCATACCAATCCTACCCTAGTTGTGTCATTTTATTGCCAGACTATTTTGGTGGGGAATAGGTTTCAAAGTTTAATGGACAGATAAAGAGTAAGCATATCTGCCCTTGTTCCCCATCTTAAGGAGAAAGCATTGTATCTTCTCCATTCATACAAGGCGTTCTCACTGGAAGTATGGAGTAGATGTCTTCAATCTGTTGAGAAGTTTCTGTTCTTCTTCTAGTCTCCTGATAGCTTTTACCATGAACAGCTGTAGAATTTGGTCCAATACTTTTTCTCCAACTAGTGACAGGATCATATGGCTTTTTCCTTTCCTCTGTTAAAATGAAGACTTTTGGGGGTGGATCTTCCAATGCTGAACGAACACTGCCATCCCTATAACAAAACCACTTTCTACAATCTGCCAGATCTGACTTCCAATAGTTTGTTTTGTTAAACAAATTTCTATCTATGTTCATACTTTTTTCTTCTATTATCTTTATCCAGTTTTAGGATTAGCACAATGTTGAGTTCCTAAAATGAGGGGAGAAGTGTTCCTTCTTTTTTCTGCTTTAATTGTTTGATATAATTTATCAGTTAAAATGTTTATGAGCCTGCTGTTGTCATATAGGTAGGTTTTCAAGCTAGGAATATACTTTCTTTAATAGGTGCTATTCAAATTTTATATTTCCTCCAGAGTTAGTTTCATTAATTTGTCTTCCAAGGTACTTCTTAGAAGTTGTCAAATTTATTTCAAAAAAGACTTTTGTAATATGCTTTCAATATCCTTTTAAATTCTTTAAAATCTGTGGTAATGTCTCCTAGATCTTAATATTGTAATTTAAAAAATGTATAATTGATATTGTGTAACAGGAAGAAAAGGTCTAAAAGAGCAGGGGAATTGGGAGGGGTAGGGGAAAGGAAAAAAGGGAAAAGTAAAAATATGAGAAAAGGAAAAAAATGGAAACAAAGTTTTTGCAAATAGGGAAGGGTGGAGGGGGTGAAGGGAGGGCAGGGAAAGGGAAAAAAATAAGAACCAAGATACTCATGTAATGGTACAAGATCCCAATGATGAATATAACTGTATTGTATACCTAAAATGTACCAATAAAGTTAATGGGGGGGGAGAAAGAAATAAAGAATTTGCTTCAAGTTTGTATTTACTTGGTTTGACAATGGGGCCTTCAATCCAATATCCACATGTTTTATCCCATACTGTAAACATGTAAACAAAGATCAATTCATTTCAGAAGTGTTTACTGAGCACCTCAGCCTCAGCTTCCTTCTTACAGGCCACTTTTTGGACAGAACTCAGTTGAATCGATTGCACATTTCACTTTGAATTGAGTAAAAATAACTTAGTTGGGTTTATTTCTTCAATTTCCTCAAACAGTTTCTACAAATCAAATTCAACTCTCACCTAATTACTAGACTTGTAAATTGAAATTTTTTGTCATAAAGTTAAAATGTGTCATTTACAAAGCAATTTATTGAAATTACCGTGAAAATTTCAGTCCAAAAATGTGTCATGTAGTATAACATTTAGGTTACAAAAAAATGAAAAAATGCCAACTTAGAATTTATTTTCCAAAGGATAAATAGCATATGTCTGTTGGGCCATAAGTTTCTAAAGGTCAAAAAATTAAGGTTATTTAGCTTACTTAGTACAATACCCTAATAATCTCACATGTATATATATTTATTCATATCCTGAATATTTAATTTACAGGTAAATTTAAACTCTGAAGATTATATTATGAGAAATAAATCCTGCTCTATGTCAACAGACATCCTTATGATCATATATCATATTTTAGATTTAAGTGCACATAATTTAATTGCTCTCTATGAAGATGCGAAAATGTTTTAAAATGTTTTGTTTAAATATTGATTTGGTTTAATGCATTATTGGCATCTGGACAATGATGTACTTTTACTTTATTACTTGTCTGAATAAGATAAATAATAGAATACACACATATGTAAATGGCTCAGCATAGCCACTACTTGGCAGTAACTTAGTTTTAATTTTTAAGATAAATATATTTTAAAGTAAATGTAAATAAGCATTTTATTTTTAAGTAAATAAATAAGTCAAGCATATCCAAACTAATATATTAGCCTATAATTAATGCAAGTATATGGGGGTAAAATACACAAAAACTCACATTTTAATCTTAATAGCAATCATTTTCCTGTAGTCAATGCTAATTCCTCAAACCCCAACAGACATTAACATATTTTTGTTTCTATTTTGTCTTTCAAAATAAGTAGTGATTTCTACAGGCATTCCTAGGTTTTTGGAAGTTTCCATTTTAAAGGCCCATTAGTGATTTGAGTCTAATATTATCCCATAAAACTATTATTTTAGAGTAAGGTTTTCAAGCATTTGCAAGCAGTGGCAGATGGAAGTCACAGTGCCCCTTGCAGAGCCACACAGACTAGTATTAAGGTTACTTAACATACTTTTGTTATAAAACTTATACCATCCTTACCAAATGACACTATGACTATTAGCAGCAGCAAGAACCAAATATTAAGTAGAATTTGGGAGAAAAAAGTTGAATTTTGAAAATCCATCAATATTTTTATTTCATTTTCTCCACTATTTGCTCCAAAATACTGCCATTTAACTCCTGAACACTGAAATCTCAACTGCAGCAGCTCACCTACTATCTCTTAGGGCAAGAATGAAGCCTGCCCTGCTTCTATTGGTCAGGCCAGTGTCCTGCCAGGGTCCCCACCAGCCCACACTAGAAAGAGCATCTTTTTTATAATTGGTTCTCCACAAGGGTTGGCTTTTTCTAATTGTTCTTCCAGGGACAGTACATTTTTCCAATTGGACAGCACAGAAGGTGCGTCTTTATTGATTGGTAAACCTAGAAAAGTTGGCTTATTTCTAATTGGTCCATCCAGATAATACATTTTTTCACCCTGGTTACGCAGAGCTCTGGATTCATGGCCTTCCGGTCTATGCACCCATGGCCAAGGATCCCTATGAGAAATATCCATGGACCAAGGAGAGCCCCACCACACTTTGGAAGAACTATTCACACACATGAGCAGGGTCAAAGAGGACAGACTCGGGTTCAGAAGGAACAATGATTTTTGAATACAGTATGAAGTTTGAAAATGATTACTTGTGCACCATTTTTCATGTATTCATGGCTGAATCTGGAGTGTACAGTGAAAAGGGCATCAGATTAGGTTTGGTGGTTTTTTTACTCTATTTTCATAAAAATTCTCAGTAAGAAGTCAGCTCCATTCAGAAGCATTTAACCAATGAGAATCAACTGAAGAAATTACTCATAGCAACATGGGCAGAGTTAAAAGAAACGAACAAGGGATGAGGTCCTCCAGACACCCCCAGCAGGGAAAGACATTACCATCGCTCTGTTGAAGAGGGAAAGAGAGGGCATAATATTTCTGGGAGAGCCAGAGTAGTGGCCCAAAGAACGGAGCGACGACACCGTTGACCAAAGTGGAGGACCAGAGAGGACCTGGAGAAGAACTGCCCTGATTGCTTTTCTTCTCCCCTGCCTTGCTACCTCCCACTGCCAAACCCCACTAGAACTGAAAGAACAGGGGAGCCCAGGTGACACAGTCTTGGGGGCCCAGACTCTCAGGGCACCGAGCAGAGAAATGGAAAGGTCAGTGTTCCCACAACCAGATGTGATGATAACACAGACAACAACGATGGTGACAGATTTAACGAGGTCTTCATTTGCGTTAGCCATTGTCACTATTATTGTGATATGTCAACCTGGCTGGATTAAAAATCCCTAGGAGATTGGTAAGGCACTCTCTGGGTGTATCTCTGGGGTGTTCCCAAAGATCATGGGCAAGTAGGTCAGGAAACTGAGGGGAGGACCGACCCTGATTGGGGGTGGTACCATCCAGTGGGCCTGTGAAATCAGTGGGGAAGAAAAGGAATCTGTGCATCTTGTGGAAGCTTCCTCTTGCCGGAGATGCTGTGTCTTTTGCTGTTGCTGTCACCCTTGGACATCAGGCTCCAGTTTCTTCTGCCTTGCAATGCAGACCGATACCAGTGACTCCAGAGAGCTCCCACACATGAGTCCCCAGCTGGCGCTGCAACCTTGATCTCTCTTGTTCTGCAGCTTCCAGCTTCATGGGCTGAGCAGTTACTGAACCTTTCCATTGTCTAATGTGTAGACAGCTATTTTGGACTCCAACACATCTGATCCTGGCAAGCCCGCCTTTTAAATCCCAGATAAATGAATAGATAGATAGATAGATAGACAGATACATAGATAGATACATAGATAGATAGATAGATTTTTATCCCTTTAGAGAACACTAACCAATTCGGGCATTCTCATTAGAACCTTATGAGGTAGGCACTCCTATAATCTCCATTTTTACAAATGAGCAAATTAGTAATTTGCCTAACAGAATGCACACCCAGTAAGTAGACTTTTCATGGTACACTGCCATAGTACTGCTTAGGGACCCATGTTACACAGTGTAACAAAGTCAAGGGACAGGATATTCCCTTTCAGGAAGAAAAAACATAGTCTTCCCAATCAGATCAAGATGACTTCAAGAGAAATTACACAGGTAGCCCCAAAGCATTTTACTAAGGAGCATTTTCAAGATACCATCTGAAAAGTCCCAGTCATTATTAGAGACAGGCTACACTTGTGACCTTATTTTTTAATCTGGAGGGTCATGATCTGTGTCACGTGGGACTCATGAGAGTCCCTGAACCCAACATATGAATCCCCTGAACTGTAAGTCTTGGACCCACTTAGTGCATATCCTCAGCTTAATTCCTTGGACATCAAGTCCACATCACAATGTTACGTAGCAGGAGTTAAAATTTACTGAGCATTTAGTACATGGCAGGCACTCTGCTGAGTCTATGTCGTGATACTTCACAATAACTCAGTGAAATGGAAAGCTAGTTTACAACAGGAAACTGAGTTTCAAAGGGATTGGAAGAAGTACCAGCAAAATCCTAGCAGTAAACAACATGGCCAGAATATCTCACAAGGGCGTCATTATTCCCTTTATGTTACCCTGCTGAGTCTTTGAGCCATGAGTTACCTGAGTCCCCTGAATCTGGGAAGCAGATGGAGGTTGCGAGCTGCCTTGGAACTTGAGGCCCCATTTTGGGAAAGCTGGAGATGAAGGAGATGAAGAAATGGAGTGGGCAGGACATGGTAGAAGATTTCTTTTGTGGCCCAAGGAATCCATAGTTGGAAAGAGCTCTAGAGGAGAAAAGCTGGGCCAAAAATATCATTTAATTAGAAAGGCACTTGGATTTAAGGAGCACTTAATGGAGGGGAATAAATAATAAAATTGGAAAAGCCTTACTAGAGTCACTACATAAATGGAGGAAACTGGGAATAAAAATGTTTGGTTAGCATTTTTTCCCTCTAGAATCTCCAAAATTGGCATGTTTACGATCCTTGTCTTTTTCTTAATTGGGGTAAAACATACACAGAAAAAAAATCAATGCTCTTCCATATGTACAATGATGTTCTATATGCATCTATACTTGGGCGTCCACCATAACAATCTAGAATGTCACAGTGCACCACAGGCTCCGTAAGGCACTTTCCAGTGAACCTACTCTCACGCCCTCCGCAGGAAACTCCATTCTGATTTCTTTACCATCATTGCTACATGTTGCTACATGTGACAGTGTTTCCTGCTTTTTATCTCTGTGATCCATCCAGGGTTGAATATATCACAATTTGTTTACCAGCTCTGTTAATGATAAAGCCTAGGTTAGCTTCCATATCAAGATTATAAACATCCTTGTTCACATCTAGGTGGACATGATAAGCTACTTCTTTGGGTAGATACTTAGAGGACAGGTTGAGCCATACATTAGCCCTTAATAAGTTCTACGAGTTTTACAAAATGACCAAAAATTTAGACTCCCACCAGCATCATGCAAGAGATACTATGTCTCCATTCTCATATCAACACTGGCATTGGCATTTTTCTCTTTTATTTTAGGCATTTGGATATGCTCTAGGTGCTTTACCGTATTTTAATTGTGTATTTCCTTGATAAATAATCATGTTTATCACTTTTCCATATGCTTAATGGCCATTTGCATATCCTTTTGGTGAGGTGGCTTTTCAAATTATTTGACTAGTTTTTATCAGGTTTTCTATCCTTTTTCCTTTCTTTTTTTTTGCAACAAGGCCTTGCTCTGTAATTCAAGCTGGCCTCAAACTCACAGCAATGCTCTTGTCTCAGCCTCTCTTGAGTGCTGGGATTACAGGCATGCACCACCATGCCTGCTCCGCTATCTTTCTCTTAATGATGCGTAGGAGTCCATTACTCTGGGTACACAACTTTTGTTTCGTATGTGAATGAGTCTTCTCAGTTGTGAATTGCCTTTTCAGTTTCCTAAGGGTGCATTGAAAGTATGGGAAGTTCTTAATTTTTAGTGAAGTACCATCTTTCATCATTAATTTTATGGTATTACGTTGAATGAGAAACCAAACTTTTCTTTTTCTTCCATGAAAAAGTTTGCGTAACACTTATTTATTTTACATGATTAAAATTCACCAATAAATTCATCTGAACTCATATTTCTCTTTACGGAAAAGTTTTATTCTTTACTTTAAATTTATTTTAGTTGATGCATAAAATATAAAAATTGTACATATTTATCAAGTACCATAAGATATATACATATATATATTGTATAATTACAGATTCAATTTCTTCATAATTATGAATGCTTTAGATTTTTGTATTTCTTATTATGTCTGTTTTGTTGTGTTTTTCAAAGAATTTCCCCGTAATACCTAAATAAATTGGCATAGTTATTAAAAATATGCTCTTGTGGTTTTATTGTCTGTAGGATTTATAATAATGTCCACTTTATATTCTTAATATCATTCAAGTCTTATCATTTTGAGAAATCATCCTTAACAAAGATTTATTAATTTTATTAATCTATTTTTTTAAAGTTAATTTGAGATTTGTTGGTTGTATCTATGGTTGTCTAATTTTAATTCTCTTTGATTTGCTCTCTTATATCCATTCACCTTTGTTTGGGTTTGACTTGGTGTCCTTTTTCTATCTTCCTGAGAAATACAAATTACTGATATTTATTTAACCTTTTGACTTTTCTAATATATACATGGACATCCATAAATTCCCCCTTGAGAGCTGCTTAAAACCTGTAGGTTTTGATGTCATTATTTTTTATTCAGTTAAAAATATAATCTAATTTATATTGTGATTTCCTCTTTGACCCACTGGTTTTTGATATGTATATTAGTTAACAGTCAACCATATGAGGATTTTAAATTTATATTCCAGTACTAATTTGTAATTTTATTCCATTGCGCTTAGTGAAAAATCTTTATGTAATCAAATTATTTGAAATTTATTGACAACGGCTTTTTGCTCTAGAATACATATTATTTTGATAAAGTTTCCATGAACACTAAAGAGAATAGTATATTGTACAGTGGATGAAATGACCTCTGAAAGTCAATTAGTTTCAGTCCTTTAATACTAACATAAAAATTACCTATATCAGCACTGTTCAACAGAATTATAATGTAAACCACATATGTAATTTTAAAATTTTAGTGGAAATATATAAAAAGATAAAATTAAAAGATGAAATTGATTTCAATAACATTTTATTTGAACCAACATATCTAAAATATTCTCACTTCAACATTTAATCAATATTGTTATTAATGAAATATTTTAAATTATTTTGGCACTATCTTTAAAATGTCATATTTTTGCTACACTTACACTATATCTCAATTAAACATTAAATTTTTAAATATTTAATGAGTGTTCATAAAAAGCATCAAAATATTCAACATCAACTGTTTTTTGGTGTACAGTCTAAAAAACAACAACAGAAATAAATTCCTATATGAACTACAATGAAACTATCAATAGCATTCTACAAAAAACAATAATCATTACTTCAATCATTACACCTAAGGCAGGCTGCACACATGACAACAGCATGTTCCATACACACGTATCGCTCACACTGACAGCACATGTGTTTTCCTTTCCTGGCCTTTTTATAGGACATACTTGACATCTCCCTGGTCTTGCTGTTTTGGCAGAAGGTTCTTACTATATTACACAATGTGTACTTAACAGGAACATAAAATATAATAAAATAAAGTGTAAAATTCTTAACATGTATTGTGCATTTAGAATAAACATGAACATGTTCACATCTGCTGTGTACTTGCTTACAAAATCTAACAGATAACATCAGAAATAAATTCCTGTGTGAACTACAGTGAAAATACCAATAGAACTCTACAACAAAAATAATCTTTACTTCAATTGTCAAACCCAAGGCAGTCTTCACACAAGACAACTGCCTGTTCCACCCACACACCTCGCTTATACTGACAGCAAATGTGCATAGCTTTCTTATCCTATGTGGTAGGCCATTCTTGTTGTCTCTCTTCTCTTTGTGTATTGTCAGGTGCTTCCTACTGTATTGGAAAGAGTCCACTTATGAGGAAAATAAGGTATCAATAAAATAAAATATCAAATATGTAATGAGTGCTTAGAAGAGACATCAACATTTTCACATCCACTGTTTACTTGCTTACAAAACCTGAAAGATAGATCAGAAATAAAAACCTAGGTGAACGACAATGTAAACACAAACAAAAGTCTACCAAAGAAATAAGCTTTGCTTTAATTGGCACACCCAAGGCAGTCTTCACACACGAAGACTGCATGTTCCACACACAAGTATCACTCACACTGACAGAACGTGTGATTTATTTTCCTGTCCTCTCGTGTAGGGTCCAGTTGGCATCTTTCTGGTTTTCCTGTTGTCATAGCAGGTCTTCCTGAAGCGTCCCCTGCCTGTTCACTTGTCAGCTTACCAGTGTGCTCCACAATTTTTTTTGCGCAGTTCCCTGGGCAGAAACATTTTGTTCTTCCTCAGCTGTAAATAATCTCTTATGAGTTCCAGTCCCAATCCTCTAAGAAAATTTCTCTGTGGTATTTTGTACTTATTATTTCAACTTAAAAATTCTTTGATGTATATTGATTTCATAAAGTGTACAGTTTAAAAGTAGATTGATATACCCCACATGCTCAAAATATACTTAAAATTTTTCCTGTATCTAAATTGACTAAAAAAAATCTTTAATATTCTCATCCACATTGACAAAACTGGTTAGAATATTTAATAAAAATTTATTGGATTTTGAAGTAAAACCATCTCAGTTTCAAAATTATGACTTTTGCTCGGTCGCCATTCCACCACTCTCAGGGCAGAAGAAGTGAGCCAATCCTAGCACCCAGGAGGAGGCTTCTGGGCCACCGTTCCACAGCTCACCCAGAGGAGGTGAGCTGTGTGGGAGCCAGCAGCACCCTTCCCCCCATGGAAATTAGTAGACACATACACAGGACTCAAAAACAGACTTCCAGATCACCTACAGCAACCCCAAAGGGACACGAGATGGAACAAGCTGATACTAAACCACCTGGACCCCATGAACTGGCAAGAAAAGAGGATCTGGAAAAAATGAAATCAGAAATAATTTCTCAGATAACAGCAGAGATTGTGCCCATAGTGCAAGACATGGTTAAAAAACCTAGAAAGGACGCAGATTAAAAAAATAGAGAAGCTGAGGAACATGATGGAATCCCAACATAGGAAACAAATGGAATCCATAAAACAGATGCAAACAGATTTCCAGGAGATTAAAAGCTCCATTGAAAGTCTACACAGCAGAATGAGCCAATGTGAGGACAGAATTTCAGATGTAGAAGATAAGATTGCAATTGGTGACCAGGAAAAGAAAAACTGCTTTAAAATTGTAAGGGACCATGAGAAATCAATCCAGCAGCTGCTAGACGATGCAAAGAAGAATAACATAAGACTGACTGGAGTCAATGAAGAAACAGGAGAGAGTACAGATGACATAAAAAAACTGTTCACAGAAGCAATGGCAGAAAACTTCCAAGCAGGGGAAAAGAACTTGACATACAGATAAGTGAGGCATATAGGACTCCAGCTAGCTTTAATCAAAAAAAATCTACACATTGGCATATAATTGTTAAGATTCCAGAAACACAACAGAAGAACAAAGTTCTCCAAGCAGTCAGAGAAAAGAAACAAATCACATACAAAGGAAAGCCCATCAGAATTATAGCTGACTTCTCAACACAAACCATCAAGGCAAGAAGAGCTTGGAGTGACTTATTCCAAGCCCTAAAAGAAAACAACTTCCAATCCAGATTGACGTACCCTGCAAAACGATCTTTCAAAATTGATGGAGAAATAAGATACTTTCATGACAAAGAGCACCTTAGGAACTTCATGAATACCAAACCAGCACTCCAAAGAATTTTACACAATATCCTAGGAACAGACATTGAGGATCACAACCCCAGGAAGCAAAGCAGAATGAACCCATCTGGCATGACAAGAAATTAAATGTAAAGGGGGAGAACCCAACAAAAAGAAAAAGTCATGGCAATGACAAGTCAATACGTTTCAGTTATAACCATCAATGTTAATGGTCTCAATTCACTAATCAAAAGAAATAGACTGGCAGAATGGGTCAAGAAGCAAAATCCAACAATATGCTGCATACAAGAAACACACTTAATTCAAAAGGAAACTCATAGACTGAAAGTTAAAGGGTGGAAAACAATACTGCATGTGACAGGAACCTGAAAAAAAGCAGGAGTAGCTATCCTCTTTGCAGATCAAGTAGATTTCAAACCTACACTGATTGAGATGAAGAAGGACACTACATCCTTGTAAAGGGAAGAATCCAAGAGGAAGAGATGACAATCATAAATATCTATGTACCAAACACTAGTGCACCCAACTATATAAAACAAATACTAACGGACATGAAAAGTCATATATGCACTAATACAATTGTAGTGGGGAACCTCAACACCCCACTGTCACAAATAGATAGATCAACTAGACTAAAAATAAGTAATGAAATACTAGAACTCAATCGAACTCTTGAACAAATGAACTTAACAGATGTTTACAGAGTCTTCCACCCCACAAAATCAGAATACACATTCTTCTCAGCTGCACATGGGTCATTCTCCAAAATAGACCACATACTCACACATAGAACATGTTTAAGTAAGTGCAAAGGAATTGAAGTTATCCCCTGTATATTATCAGACCATAGTGCGATGAAATTGGAGATCCATAGCAAAAGAAACTCAAAAATTTCATTGCCTTTCAATTTCTTGCAGCTCTGACTGCACTGAACTCCTATCTGTGTTGCCTCGGCCCAGAGAAACAGAGCAGTTTGTGCTGTACGTACTCACACCATGGTGAACTAGGAAGTGTCCCTGGACAAAGGAATGCTAAGGTGGATTTCATGCTTTCACACATGCACTCTTTTCAGGTTTCATTCACTCTAACAGTTCTCTGGTCCCTTTATTGTTTTGCTTTTGCTTCAGTTTTGTCACACCCCTATCATTTTTGTTGACAGAACGTTGGTCCAAGGCAAGCTACTCTGCTGTGATAGGCAGAAGCCTCTGGTTCCTTTTTCATAGAGATACCCAGTAATACCTTACATGCCCGTCTCTCTTAGGACATGTTTCTTTTATGTCTTCCCTACATTTCCAATCCAAGGTTTACTAGTTTTTGTTTTTATTTGATGTTGTCATGGTTGAGATTCAGGGTGCCCCCAAGAGCCTCATGTGTTTGGAAGGTGGTCGGATTGTTGCCAATGAGCTGAAGGCTCTTTGGCTCAGTTTGGGTAGAAGTCATGAATCGGCAAAGTGCTGGTCTGCTGGAGGGTCTGAGGTCACCAGGTGATGCCAGGTAATGCTGGATGCAAACAGGTGACACAACAGCTGCTGGTCACTGCCACCACCAACCACCATAATATGTGCCAGACACCATAGGTGAACCCTCAGATGCTGGTCTCTGTGACTGGCCTTTGTTAGCACTTGGTCTCCGGAGTTTTTCAGGGCTAACAGCCCCTAGTGTTTATTTCTCTTTCTTTAGATTCACTGTCTGCACTACTCATGATAAGAATACTGAGTAGATTTACAGTATCTTCAGACCCCATATGACCCAAGAAATAAATCACAAGCAGATTTACAGGCTGACCAAACCAAGTCTTTCTTATTTATTTATTTTGATTTTTTGAGACAGGGTCTCACTATGTAGTTCAGACTGGCCTTGAACTCACTAGAACTCACTATGTAGCCCAGGTTGGCCTCAAACTCATGGAGATCCTCCTGCCTCAGCTTCCCAAGTGATGGAATTACAGACCTACATGACCATGTGGGGCAGGAAGTCTATTTTACAAGACCTGTGCTGTAGCACAGCAAGTTCAGTACACTGGAAGCCCTCCTAGACTAACCCCAGAAGTGTGTGTGGAGTTCCCCTTATGTAGAAGCTGCAAGCCTATGATTGGTCCACGTGCAGGTCCAGAATTGGCTCAAATTTAGGTCTGCTGATTGGTCCAAGTGTAAGCCTGATATTGATACAAGAGCATGCAGAACTCCAGGACAACTGCAGCTGTCATGGCAGATATTCACTGCGGGGCATGGGTACTTGAGATGTTTGATTGACAGATGTCACATCTCTGGAAAAAATGGTGGGGTTGCAACCAGGGAATCTTTGGGAGGTCTAGCTGTGTTCATCATCACAGCTAACTGGGTGTCAGGGAGGTTGAGAATGCTACTAATCAGCCCAGATCCCTCCCTCTCTTAGCCATGTCCACTTTGCCTACCCACTTCTTCAAAGAGGTGGCAGTTGCTTCTGAACTGGTGGAAATGGGGAGGGGTGCTGAGGCTGACAACCGAGCTACACCCATGTCGGACTGGCCTGGAAGACAGAGGCTACTAAACAACCACACGGAAGCCTGCTGTCTCAGTCCATTGGAGATGAGGAGCTGAAGGGAAGGTGGGTAGAGAAGGGCTTGACAGCCTCCAGCCAAGCCATACCCTCTACCTCCACCAAGGGAAAAAGCAGTTAGAGCTCCTACTCTGTGTCAGGATCATGGAGGCACCATACTCATCAGTGGATTGGTTCACTGGTAAGCTCATAACTGATGTGTTTCTAAGAAGAGAAACCAAATAAGAAGAGGTGGGTAATGGGGGTTGCCACGACCTACAAGAGTACATTTTTCTCCCCAGCTCCTCCCTTTGCTACCTGCTTCATGGACACAGTGACACCACCAGCTTTCCTCCCTGCCAGGCCTCTCCACCATGCCATTTTTGCATTTGAACCTGCCAACCATGGACTGAAACTGTGAGCAAAAATAACCTCTCCTCTTCTAAGTGATGAGTATTGGGTATTTTGTCCCAGTGATGAGGATGTGACTAAAAAGATGTATTAATTATAGACCCAGAGAAGAATGAAAAAATATCACTGGGGATTAAAAAGTCTAGACAATTCTGGACTATCTGGAGATGCTTTGGTAATTGCGAACATGTGCCATAAATTTACAATGTTCAACATTTAGAACAATAAATTAGAATTTAGAACAGAGATGCTCTTCTTAGTTTCCTTCCTTCCCTATTTCCTTATGGTGCTCCTGCTGCAGGTCACAACATGTAGGTTATGGTAGATGGGAGGAATTTGGACTAGGATGGGACTTGTGGAATATAGACAGAGACTTAACTTATTGTAAAAAGCTTTTACAATGAAAAAATAGAAGTGTCTTTACATGTAGAAGACACAAAAAATAATTAATGGAGTCTATAAAAATATTTAAATTAATAAGTGACATTAGCAAGATTCCTAAATTTAAGGAGGATATCCTTGAAAGAGTTGAAAATAAAATTTACTAACCAATATTCTTTGCAAACTTCACTTATCTGAAAACAAACCCAATAAAAGATGTGCAAAATTCTACAATCTTATTAATTGATTTGTGAAAAATTAAATAAATAAAGGAATAAATTAAATAAAGGAAACTCAAATAAAGGAATACACTGTACTTACGTAGCTAAAGACTCAATATTATAAACTTGCCAATTTTATACAAATTTAATAGGAATCCTAAATAAATCCCCAACATATTTTTAAATGAAATTATTGAGCTGATTCTAACATTTATATGAAAAAATGAATGGCAAGTACAGTCAAGATAATCTTGAACAATAAAACTAGAGAAATTACACTACTAGAAATTAAAACCTATTGAAAACTGTAGCTATTAAGACAAGGTGGTATTAGTACAATAATCAGCCAATAGGCAAAAACAGATAATCCAAAACAGATGCACAGCTATCCTATGATCTGCTTTCTGAAAAAATGGCACTGTCCTACAATAGAGAAAGATGATATGTTCAATATATTGTGCTGAATCAGTTATATATACATATTGGAAAAAATGTAAAGTGATCCCTACATCGTACCATATGCAAAATCAATCCCAGATGGACTAAAACCTTATATGTGATCACTTAAATCACAGAGATTTCTGAATAAAACTTAAGAAAACATCTTTATGACCTAAATATAGGCAAAATTTTCTTAAACAGGACTGCAAAAGCAATAACCATGGAGGAAAAATATAAAGCACAATAATAGTAAGAATTTGTGTTCAAGAAGCCAGCATCAAGAGAGTGAACAGGGAATTGGAGAAGTGATATGCAAAACATAACTGATAAGGAACTCTTATTAAGAATTCATAAAGAATGCCTATAAATCAATAAAGAAAACATAGATAATGGCCAAAGAGTAAGAGGCACTCCACATAAGAAGATATCCAAATGGCCAATGAACATTTGAAAATGTGCTCAGATTTAGTACTCAGCTTTTAACAAACATTGAGATAGCACATATATCTCTAAAAAGAGGTTAAATGCTTATGTATGAATGTGAATAAAAAAGGCAGAAAATTGAGAAATTACCAGCTGGAGCACTCACACGCTGAGAGGGAGTGTAAACTAGAACAAGTTTAGAAAACTGTTTGAAAGTGTCCAGCTAGAGTAGAACATAGGCATACTATGACCCAGCTATCCCTAAATACATACCCATCAGTAATGAGCGCACATGTTCCCCAAAAGAGATACACAAGAACATTCTTAATATACTAAATGTAATAATGCAAAACAAAAAGCTATCCAAATGACCATTAAGAGAAGAATGAATACATTTTCATTATATTTACACAACAGACCACCATATAGCAATGACAAGAAAAATCTACATCTATTCTCATGTGAACATTTAGAAGAATTTCACAAATATAATATTCAGAAGAACACAAAGTAGCCACAAAGAGTATAAACAGTGTGATCCCATTTATCTAAACATCAAAAACAAGCAAAATGAATCTATTTTGTTACAAGAGAAGCTATGTTACTTTCAGGAAATAATAACATAGTATCTTAGGTTGCTGAGAATGTTCTTTTTCTGTTTTGCAAGCTAATTACTCAGATAGATATATGTTTTGAAACTTCATCAAATAATTTTTATATAAACACTTTTCTACATTTTTTATACTTCAACAAAAAGCAAACAAACAAGAAAAAAATCTTTACAAACTTTGTATTATTTTGGTGCCCATATGGCAATAAATAATCTTTTATCCTATATCCTGAAACCTACATTGGAATCTTTATGTGGAAGCCATTGCAGTAAATCAAGTCATCAGACAGAAGGAACCATTCTTGGTATATTTTCTTCCTAAAACACAGTTGGGCTTGGGAATCAACTTTGGCAGCCAGTATGAGAATAATCAGAGCCCTAAGAAGAGCCATGGTCCGGAATGGGTTATCTTTCTTAGGAATCTTTACTAAATACATTCATCTGAAAAATATCTGGCAACTGCTCAGGGTTTATATTGGAGGATTAATGGAGATGTTCATGACAGAGATAGTAAAATATTTTATCAAACCAATTCAGCAGAGTTATTATAATGAAAAAGATATCTTCAAAAGGATAAACATTTTCCAGAAGTAAGGTAGCACCTTAAAAATGTTTTTAATATTTAATTGTGGGCATATAAGTGTCTACTATTTTGTGGAATTTATTAAAACATTGCATCAAAGGAGAAAATATACAACTAACCCAAGTTTTTTTTTAACTTGGTAGTGGTGATGATAATAATAATTGATTCTTCTTGAATATTTATTACATACCAGACACAACACGAAAGGGTGTGATATGCATCATTCATTTAAAATTTCAGTTATACTATGAGTACTATTATTTTTCTCAATGAGGAAATAATTGTAGTTTGGAGATGGACAAGAATTTCCCCCGATGCCGTACACTGCATTAGCATAGAGACTTTATTCAAGAATAATTTCCAAATTACTTTACTACTGCTTTACTACTTTTTTACTTTACTACTACTGAGAAATAAATATTTGGCTTTTAACAGGCTTCTCTACACATTAAGGTGCTCAGGTATCAACAAAGCTATTTAAATAGGCATTTGCATTAATCTGAAAGACAGAACTGAAGATAAACCATACAGTTTAGATCATATGCCTATTTAAAAGTTACTTATCACCCTTAAGAGCTGGGTGCTAATCACTGAAATGTTTATATTCTTTGTGTGAATGTCTCTTCTCAAGCATCACGTCCCACTCATCCATTGACTATGATCTTCTGCACATGAGGAATATTTACCTTAAACGTACAGAAGTCCATCCTGAGTGGTATTCAAACAAAAGCAGAGTAGACCATGGATTTGAGGATTAATTGTTCTATTTTTTAATGGCAAATCTATATCTCATAGGCCTGCCAATTTTATCTCCAGCATTCCGCCAGCCAATTCATTAAAATTTGGCAAGGCTCTGGGAAGTGTGAGAACATCTGCTCTGAATCTCTCAACATTTCAGGTTTGTCAACATAAGGCCAATTGTATTAGTGGGCTTGGACTACCATGGCAAGAAACTACAGAGTGGGTGACTCAGGTCAAAAATTTATTTTCCCAAAGTGCTTGAGGCTGAGAAATCCAAAGTTGCAGTCAATTTCATTTCTGATGAGGGCTCTTTTCCTGGCTAGCAGGTCCTGCGTTCTCACTTGGGCTCACATGAGCTTTCCTTGGTGCCCAGGGTCAGGGCAGAGGAGAAAAGCTGTAGGGTTGCTTCTCGCAAGGGCACTAATCCCATCACGAGTACCACATCGTCAATACTTCATCTTACCCTCATAACCTCCCAAAGGTCCCAACTCCAAATACCATTGCATTGGGTGTTAGGGTTTCAACATACGGATTTGGAGGAGACACAAACATTCAGTCCACAACATCAACTGCGAAAGTTTAAAACTCAGACTACCTCTATTATTTCTTTCTCTCTCTTTCTCTTCTCTAACGTGTTACTTATATAAGCACACATAAAGGCAACAATTTGAACTTAATTTTGTCTAAGTAGACCACTTGTTTTTGTCATCGTTAAAAATAAACTGAGACACATGGTGCTGCCTGCAGAAGGGTGTGAAGTTGTGTCTTGGGAAACACTGGCATTAGGAGTATGAGGATGTGGTCAGGTTTAGACCACTTCCATAAAATGGGGCTGAGCAAAACCCCATGAAATTTGGTTTTTAAGTGTTTTTTTTTTCTAGGCCAACAAATCATTTCCGTTGTTCTCTCTCCGACACCTCCATCCTCAAGAATTATAAGAAACAAAAGAGTTAGCCAGCAAGATATGAGCAAAATGCTTCATTAACCCTTCACACCTTCCAACATTATATTTGTACTGTAGAACACATTAGGGAGATGTGTACAATTATGCTAGGGGATTTGTTAATAGGCTCACAGGATCAGAGGTAGGAGAGTCCACGATGGCTGCCTTCACACTGCAGAGCCAGAGGGTCCAGTAGCTCCTCAGGCCTAAAAGCTGGGAGCTGCAGAACAATGGGGCCTGGGAGCTCCCTGGAGAGGAGCAGCTTCATGAGTCACCTTGAAAGACTGAAGGAGCTGGAGTCTAAAGTCCACAGATGACAGCAACAGCCAGAGAGCACTCTGCTCTAGCAGGATGGAGGTTTCCAAATACAGGCTGATTTCCTCCTTCCTTCCATTCCATTCCATCTGGTTACAACCTTTGGATGATGCCACTCACAATCCGGGCAAGCACGTCCCACGAGACTGCTGGCCTACATGTCCACCCTCTCTGGAAACACCTCACAGACACACCCAGAAGTGTGGCAATTAATTTTCCAGGGATCTTTTTTTTTTTTTTTGGTACCAGGGATCAAACTCGGGTCCTTGCGCTTGCGCAGCAGGTGGCGAAACCACTGAGCAAAATCCCGGGCCCCGTTCCAGGAATCTTTTTAGTCCAGTCACGTTGACAGTCAATTAATGGTCATACTACGCTGCTCATCACAATAATTTGTAAGTTCTATCTTTTAATTATTTTTCCATTGTAATTTCTCCTTTATAGCTTCCTGTCCGAAAAATGTATTATTTCCCTTTTAATTCTATTCTCATTTAAATGTTTTGTGCTCAAAGATAAGGTATGTTGAGATATCCACTGGGGCTTTGTCCATGGTTACGTTGTTTTAGAAAGCTTTTAATTAAAAAATAATAGACACAACGAAAAGTATACAAATCATAATGCAAACTTCAATGAATTTTTACAGCCAGTTTTCTAGACAAGAAACAGAATAACATCATCCAAAAATTCCTTCTTCACTCCAGTCTGCTCACTACGGACCCTCAGGGTTAAATGCTGCTCCAACTTCCACCACTTTTTTAGTTTTGCCTCATTCTAAACCCATGGATTCCTCAGAGAGTATGCTTTCACCGATTGCTTTCACTCAACATTGTTTTGTGCGATTCTACGTATGGCTGTGTGAATCAATAGTTCATTCTTATTCTGCACAGTATTCAATTATTAAGAGAACAAACGCTTTCTTTTGGTAGAATCTTATGCATACTTGCAAACAGTGTCTTTTTCCCTCTTCTTATATCTACACTTTAGGCGAAACTTCAACATGTATCAGAAACTATAAATAGGTTCACTGAAATAAGCTTGTAACTTTTATAGTTTCATGACAATTACTATTTTATAGTTGTATAACATCTCATTTTATATTTACCAAGCTATTTGTACTTTAAATGTTGTTTCCTCTATATAAATATGACTACAATAGCTTATTTATTAGGTTGATACTTTTTTAAATTATATTTCTCTAATTTTTACCATTTTTATGTGGTTTTCTTTCAAGTGTATAGATCTTGCATATTATAGGATTTTATTTTATTGGATATCATTATATCATAATTATGTGATTTCATATGTTGATATATATATTAAAATACATATTTAAAGTTATTTCCATCAGATTATTTGGTTCTTTTACTATCTTTATATATTATATTTTATTTTATTCTACTGATTCATTCTTTTTCCTTATATTGATTCATAAAGTATCTACATTCTCCTTTTTTGAATTTATTTTTAGTTGATAAAAATCATTTATTTATAATGTATAGCACATTGTTTTGAAATATATATACACTGTGGAATGGCTATATTAAGATCATGTATATACATATATATCACTTATTGTGAGTGAGATCACTTGAAATCTACACTTAAAAATACAGTACATTACTATTAACTATAGCACCACATTGTATAACAAATCTCTTGAACTTATTTCCTGTATTTAACTGAAATTTTGTATCCTTTGACCAATATCTTCCCTACCCATCACCCCTTACTCCCTGGCAACCACCATTCTTCTCTCTACCTCTGAGTTTACACTTTTTTAGGGTCCACGTATAAGAAAAATCATAAAGTGATTATTGTCTTTATAGTATCCTCCAGGTTGATCATGTTGTAAATGATGGGATTTCCTTATTTTTAAAAAGTTGGATAGTGTTCTATTGTGTATATATATCACATTTGCTTTATCTGTTTATCCACTGACAGAGTTAGACTGTGTATCTTGACTTTTGTGAACAGTGCTGCAATGAACATAGTGTGCAGGCATCTCTTCAACATACTGATTTCATGTAACTACTAGTAAAATTGCTGCATCATAAGGTAGTTCTATTTTTAAATTTTTAGTAAATTCCATATTGTTTTCTGTAGTGACTAAACTAACTTATATCCCCACCAGTGGTGAGAAAGGGATCTCTTTTTTTCACATTCTTTCTAATTATTTGTTATCTTTTTGACAATAGCGATTCTAACGGAAATAATGTATTTTATTGTGGTTTTAATTCGTATTCACTGATGGTTAATGATGTTGAACATTTTTTCATATTCTTCTTGGCCATTTACATGTCTTCTTTTGAGAAATGTATACTCAGACCATTTGCCCATTTTTTAACCAGGTTATACTTATTTGCTATTGATACAATATGATTCTTTTAAATATTTTTCTGTGCTTTTGGGAATATATGCAAAAAATTTTGTTCAGACAAATTTCATATAGATTTTCTACAATTTTTTTTCTAGTAGTTTTATAGGGTCATGTCATATGGTGAGGTCTTCAATCGATTTTGAGTTAACTTTGTGTGAGATAAGGTTTCAATATTATTCTTCTGTATGTAGATATCCAGTTATCCTAACACAATTTATTGAAGAGATTAATCTTTCTCCTATTGTGTGTTCTTGCTGGCTTTCCTCAAAATTCACTTGGATATAAATATATGACTTTAGTTCTTAGCTCTCTATTTTGTTGATCTGTGTCTTATTCTATTCCAGTACATTGCTGTTTTGATAATTATAGCTTTGAAGTATGTTTTTAAGTCAAGTACTTTGACACGTGCAGCTTCATTTGTTGTTGTCGTTATTGTTGTCATTCGTTTTCTTGCTTTGCTTTTAATTGTGTTCAACCTTGTTTTTTGGCTATTCATGGTCTTTTGTGGTTCTACACTAATTTAGGATTTTTGTGGTTTGTTTTATAATTCTATGAAAATATTGTTCAAATTTTGAGAGAGATTGTATTGAATCTGTAAATCACTTTGGATAGTGTTAACATTTTAACAACATTAATTTTTCCAGTCCATGAACATGGCATATTTTTTGAATTACTTGTGTCTTTTTCAGCTTTTTTCATCAATGTTTTATAGTTTTCGGTGTGCAGTTCTTTCATTTCCTTGGTTAAATTTATTAAGAAATATTTTTAACTATTATAGATGGGATTATTTTCTAGGTTTCCATTCAAATAGTTCATTGTCAGTGTATAGAAATGCTATGAATTTCTGTTTGTTGATCTGATCTTCTGCAACTTTAATGAATTTCTTTGTAAGTTGGAACAGCTTTGGTGGTAAAGTTTTTAGCATTTTTATACACACACACACAACATCATATTGTTTACAAACAGAGACCATTCAAATTCTATTTTTCCAGTTTGGATGTCTTTTATTTCTTTATTTTGGTTAACTGATCTGGCTATGATTTTCCAGCACTGTGTTGAATCTCTTTTCTTGCCACAGGCTTCAGAACTATTGATTGCATTTTTATTGTATTGCAGTTTATCCTTTTTAAAAACACTCATGCTTGTATCAGTCAGGATCACAGATAGCATGCTCAAATTTAGCTATCTGAATTTGAGATTTTAGTAAAAGGGCTATTTACAAAGACATGGGTAATAGCATGTAGATAAACTATGGAGGCCAGTGCTGAAACGCACTAGAACTAATGGAAGAGTAATTATCAGCTTCTAGTATGGCAGTGCAGGGCAAGGAAGAGTACCAGAACCTAAGTAAACCTGAGACAGAGAATATGTGCACACTGACTCCACTCCCCTACTTTCCTTTGATCTTCTGATGAGGGCTCCAATGGCACCACACCAAAGACAAAAGAAAAAACTAGATCTAAAAGTATTCATTGAAGATATTCACAAAATCTTTAACTTAGATTTTTTATGAAAATGCTTAGTCAGTGTTTTGATCCTCTTTCTTATCACAAGGATCTCAACATTGTTTAATTCCCCCTCTTGTTACTGTTTTTAAGAGTTTGGGCTGGGGATGTAGCTCAGTGTCTAGCGTAAGGTCCTGAGTTCAATCCCCAGTACCAGAAAAAATAAATAAATAAATAGTTTTAGTTTTAGCTTAACAAAACTTTGTGATTCTTCAGCTAATCAGTAGTTATTTCTGATATATTTTATCAGTTTTTGTGTTCACTACTGTTTTCTATATCTCCCATTTCCATTTTGAGTACACTTTTAATCTTGATGAAAATGCTCACTTAAGAATTCTTTCAGCAAGTGACAAAGATTGGAAAACTATTAGTATTTGCTTTGTCTCACTCTAGTGATAGTTTAGCTAGATACAAAATTTTTCCCTGACATTATTTTCTCTAAGCACTTTGAGAATATTATTACCTTGTTTTCTAGCCTATTTTGTCACTGATGAGAAGTTTGATCACAATCTGTGTTTTCTTGAACTGGGAATTCTACATGGCTGAATACAGGAGGAGCCACATTGGAGCTACTTAGAGAAAATCAACCAAAAACACAGGTAATTGGAAGAAAGGGAAGGACATACATCCTGATTTTAAAATCAGTCTGAAATAAGAGACTTGTAGATCAAACAAAACATAGGCATAGGACTTTATATAAAATGATTATCCAGCCCACAGGGCTGCCTGTGGGTCTATTGCCTGCACGTGGAGCAGGAGCCACCATTCCCGGGAAGCTCCCCAAAAAACAGAGACTGCAAATGTTTGGCAAACTCAATCCACACAGGATACAACTGGGGTGTGAGGCCCCTCGCCTCTTTTGCTTTCCTGCAAACAGAGGACACTGAAAGCTGGCAACAAATTTCACCAGCACACACAGAGGCAAGTGATCAGGAAGCTGCTCCCTCCCCAACAGGCTGCCAGTTGTTTTTGGATTTTAGGGGGGGTTTTGTTTTGTTTTTTCTCTGTTGTGTACCATAGCAGCTAACTGGAACCTCTAGCAACAACAAGGTTAGGGACCCACAATGGTGTTGAGGATTTCGAGTGGAACAAGACAACCCCTCCTGCCCTATGACAGACACAAGAGAGGGACTCAGTCCACAGACGCCACCAGCAGTGCAAGCAGCCTTGAGCTGTGGACAAGGAGTGGGAATGTAGCACTCCCTGGCACCCTTAGGGCAGGAAGTCAGCACTCCCTCCAACTTAGGACCAGCAGTGAAAGCAGCCTTGGGTGCAGACAAAGAGGGCAGCTTATGAGAAGAGCCAGCGGTGTGGAACAGAGGAAGCCATGCAAGGTCGGGGGGGGGGGGGCAACTGTACATGGGTCTGGGAGCAGGCTCAGGGTTTCTCTGTCTGATGGCGCCCAGCAACTGGGAGAGCAACACAAGACAAGCAAGATAAAAAGACATGGGTGGGCCATCCACGAGGGGCTGGCTAAAGACCGCCCCCAGACTCTGCATCCAGAGCCCAAGAACAGCCCCGCACCTGCACCTGGCATTAATCCTACTGGAGACTTGGCAGAATTACCCAGCACAGTTTTGGGCTCTCACTTGGACACTGTGAGTACCAGAACTGTGGGCATCACAGGAAGATTTTTTTCTTCTTTCTCTCTTTGCTTATTAGTTTGTTTCATTTTCCTGTTTTCTGTCGGCATTTTTGGTTGGGAGGATGTTTAGGTTTTGACTTTTATTGTTTGTTTTGTTTTGCCTGTCCTGTGTCTCTCTTTGGTTAACTGTCTTTCTTGATTTTTTAATATTTTCATGTGAATGAACATTGCCGCTAGTCTTTCTGGTTCACTCCAATATTATTTGCTTTCTTCTTCATTGTTTCCTTCTGTCCTCTTCTCCAATTTCCCAAAGCTTGGGTGATTATCCTCTGTCCTTCAGCCTTGCATCTACTATATTTCTCTTCAGCTATTGCTCTGTTTTATCCTCTATCCCTCTTAAATTCCCACATACACACAGGGTAAAATCACTCTACCAATGGGAAACTCACTGCATACAAGTTTATGATGTATGTTGGCTGTTGTTATATAACTATACATCTTGCTTCTATGGTTAAAGGTACCAAATTAGCAGTTACCACAATTTATCAGTTTTTAGGCTGTTCTTGATGATATTGTTATTGCTAATTGCACTATTTTAGCCAGGATTCCATATCTGTTGTAATCAGTTTTTCACCCTTGTCTGACAAAACTGGGATTGTCTGGGGCCATAATCATCACAATAGTCAGTACGAAAGGACTTGGAGCTGACAAAATACACAGCAAATTCTCACCCCTAATAAATTGGGAGGATATGACCTTGGGACAGACACAAAGACCGAGAGCCAGCTACACTTAGGAGACATCTCTGAAGAATAAACACTTTCTCGGAAAGCCTTGATACTAGTGATAAAGCTACCTAATATAAGAAACTCTTACAAGCATCAATGCAGAAAACAAAATTTAAAAATAGAAAATAAGAAGGCACAGAAGCAAAATGTAATCCCAAAACTTCAGCCCACCAAGGACAAATCCAGAGGACAACAAGATAGAGGAAATTAGAGGCCACCCACAGAAATTTTCTGAAATGATAGCAGCAGAAGTAAATAAATAGATGAATGAGGCTATAGAGAAAATCAGAGAAGAAATATTCTCTCAGGTAACAGAAGACATGACAATCATAATGAAGGACTTGCTCTGCAAATCTAGAGTAAAGATAGATTAAAAAATAGAAAAACTTAGGAAAATAATGGAAACCATAAATGCCCAAAACAGGAGAGAAATAGATGAAACAGATTCAAACAGATATCCAGGAAATTTTAAAATCCACTGAAAGTTTGCAAATCCAAAGACAGAATATCTGACCTAGAAGACAAGATTGCAGTTAACAATCATGAAAAGAAAGATCTCTTAAAAATAGCAAGGGACTATGAAAAACAATTCAACAACTTCAAGATGATGCAAGGAAGAACAACATAAGATTGATCAGACTCAATGAAAAAGCAGGAGTCAGTGCAAAGGACATTTAAAAGAAAAACCCTACTCACAGAAGTAATGGTAGAAAACTCCTCAAACATGGAAAAAGAACTGGACATACAAATAAGTGAAGCATATAGAACTCCAATCAGCAATGACCAAAATAAATCTACACCAAGGCATATAATAATCAGGATCCCAGAAATTCAGCACAAGAACAGAATATTAAAAGCAGTTAGAGAAAAATACAAATCACATATAAAGGAAAGCCTATCAGACTCACAGCAGACTTTTCAACATAAATGTTTAAGTCAAGGATAGGTTGTAGTGAAGTATTTCAAGTCCTGAAAGAAAATAATCTCCAACCTAGATGTACCCTCAAAAAACTGTCTTTCAGAATCAATGGAGAAATAAGATACTTTCATGACAAAGAACAACTGAAGAAATTCATGATCACCAAACCAGCTCTACAAAATGTTCTGATAGATATTTTAGAAAGAGATAATGAAGATCACAATTCCAAGAACACCAATAGAAAGAAGCCACCAGGCAAAGCAAACAATTAAACAAAGGGCAAAAACAGGGAACCAACGATAGGAAAATAATATGACAAGGAAAAGCGAATATATATCAGTAATAACTATCAATGTTAATGGTCTCAGTTCACCAATCAAAAGAAACAAACTGGCAGAATGGATCAAGAAACAAGAGCCAAATAAGAACCAAGAGAAATTATGTAAAAGTGTAAATTTCCAAAGATGAATGAAGCTGTATTGTATACCTAAAATGTAACAATAAAATTTTTTTAAAAAGAAATAAGAGCCAATAATTTCCTGCATAGAGGAAACACATTTAACACAAAAAGAAATTCATTGACTGAAACTCAGAGGAGCAATTAGACAAGAGAAAGAAATAAAAAGAATAAAGATAGGAAAGGAAGAAGTTAAAACATCATTATTTGCAGATGACACAATACTCTACATAGAAGACCCCAAAAACTCCAGCAAGAGACTGCTAGATTTAATAATCAAATTCATTCATGTAGCTGGTTACAAAATCAACACAAAAATCAATAGCATTTCTGTACACAAATAACAAACTTGCTGAGAGAGAAATTTGGAAAACTATCCCTTTCACAATAGCATCAAAAAAATGAAACACTTAGGAATCAATCTAACAAAGGAAATAAAAGATCATTACATTGAAAACTCTGAAAAAGGAGATTGAAGAGGATATCAGAAAATGGAAAGGTATTTCTTGTTCATGGGTAGGAAGAACCAACATAGTAAAACTGGTAATATTCCCAAAATTGTTACACAGATTTAATGCAATCCCAATCAAAATACCAACAGCATACCTCACAGAACTAGAGAAAACCTTCCTAAAATTCACTTGGAACCAAAAGAGATCTAAAATAGCAAAAATAATTCTAGGCAACAAAGGCAAGGGAACATCATAGAGCTGAAATTATACGACAGAGCTACTGTGATTTAAAAAAAAAAAAAAAACCAACATGGTACTACTGGGAAAAAAAACAGACCTGAGGACCAGTGGAACGGAATAGAATATGTAGAAACAACTCCAAACACACTCAGCCACCTCATCTTCAACAAAGTGGCCAAACACCCTCACTGGAAGAAAGATAGCCTCTTTAATAAATGGTGCTGGAAAAACTGACTTTCCATATACCAAAGACTAAAATTAGACCCATGTCTCTCACCATGCACTAACTCAAATCAAAATGGATCAAAGATCTAAATATTAAAGCAAAAACATTAAATCTGCTGGAAAAGAGAATAGGTGGAACTCTTGAGGACAAAGATGTGTAGGTAAAGACTTCATGAACAAAACCCCAATCACATAGGAAATATTACAAAGAATCAAAAACTTGGATTCCATCTAAAAACTTTTGCATAGCAAAAGAAATCACCAACATAGCAAAGAGACAACCAACAGAGTGGGAAAAAAAATTTGCCAACTGTTATTCAAAGGACTACTATCTAGAAAATATAAAGAACTGAAAAAAATCAAATCCCCCAAATTTAAAGACCCAATCCAAAAAATTGGTATCTGAGAGGAATACATCCTTCCCAGATGAAGTAGAAACGGCAAAGAAATATATGAAAAAAAATGTTCAACATCACTGGTCTCTCGAGAGATGTAAATTAAAACAAAGCTAAGATTTTATCTTCCTCCAGAAAGAATGGCTGCTATCAAGAAATCAACCATTAGCAACAAATGCTATTGGGGGTGTGGGAAGAAAGGAACCCTTCTCCACTCTTGGTGAGAGTGTAGACTGGTGCAACCACTGTGGAAATCAGTATGGAGATTTCTCAAAAAAGTAGAACTAGAGGTTCCATCTGACTCAGCCAACCCCCTTCTTGGTATCTTCCCAAAAGAATTAAAAGCATCAACACACAGTGATATATGCACACCCATGTTTACAGCAACACATAGCTAAATCTTGGAAACAACCCAAATGCCCATCAACTGATGAATGGATAAAGATTTGGGTTTTTTATATGATGAAGTACTACTCAGCTACAAAGAAGAATAAACTTGAGGCATTTATATCTAAATGGATGCGCTTAGAGACTATACTCTTAAGTAAAAGGAATTGAACATACATGTGTAAATACCACGTTGTTTCTCTGGTGTAAGAAATCAGAAGTGCAAATAGGACCAAAAGGTATAATTGATATTATGAAATAGGAAGAAAATATTATGAAGATGGAAAGGGGCACAAGGGAGTGGGGAAAGGGAAAGGAAAAGGGGTAAAGAAGAAAATGAGGAAAGAAAGATAAGATGGAAACAAAGCTCTTGTAAATAAGAAGGGGAAAAGAGGTACAAGAGAGGGGAAGGGGAAGGGGAAAAAGTAAGCATAAGATATATCATGTACAGGTACAAATTCCCGTACGAAGATTGTGATCCTTGTGTGTATCTAAATTGTACTAATAAACTTAATGAAAAAAAAATCTCTCTTTTTGCAGGCAATTTCTTTTCACTCTCTGGTAACTCAAGATTTTTCTCTTTCTTTTTTTTTGTATATCCTTTTTTGGTACATTTTAGGTGTACAATATGATGACATTCATCATTGGAGACATGCACCTTTACATAGTCTCTCTTTGTTCTTATTTTTCCCCCTTCCCCTGCCCTCCCTTCAACCCCTCCATCCCTCCCTATTTACAAAGACTTTGTTTCCTTTTTTCATTTTCTCATATTAATTCAATTCCCTTCTTTCCTTTCCTCTACCCCTCCCACTTCCCCTTCCCCTTTGCCCCTTTTCTTCCTATCTCTTTCTCTTTTATGACCTGCAGTATCACTAAATTGTGCTTCTGAGTGGATTTATGCACTCTTCTTCAATTCTAAAATTTTCAGTTATCTCTCAAAATGCCCTTTGCCATTATCTCTGTTATATTTTATTGGAAATTCTAGAGAAATAGTGATGCGTTACATCTTTGGTTCATGATTTCTTGCTCATGTTTGATATGAGTTGTGTTTGTTTTTCTTTCTTTAAGTCTTTCTCATGTTCTTCCATGCATCCAATTTAATACGGAATGAACTCACGTTGTGAGTGTTGATTTTGTTAGTCTTTCTTAGCATTTGATTTAAATCTGTGCTGGAATTTCGGTGTTATGGAACTAAGCGGGAAGATTTTTGTTCAGGCCTTTTTCCTTTCTTTCTTCCTGATTTTCTCTTACCCTGTCTAGTGACTGCCTCCTTCAAGCTTCCTCCCTTCTAGTACCACAGAAAACAGAAGTTGTGCCATTGTGGGTGCTTACAGCGTGCAGTGACACTCAGGATAATATGCCACGGGCCAAGCCTGAAGATGGCCCTTTCTCCTCCCTACTCCCTTTCTCCTTCCATAGATTAGAGTTTGACTCATTGTAGACCCTGGACGACACAGCCGGGGAAGACAGTTAAGTTGCATCCTTCCCTGTTCCCTTCCTGCGCTTGCCCCATCACAAAACAATCACATGACGTTCCACCTAGGCCATGTAGCACTATTTGCCCCGCCTCCTCTTCCTGTTTGCCTTCCACTATAAATAAAGAGCGCATGGTGCTCCAGGCAGCCATTAGCTCCCAACAAGCTATATCTGGAAGTCTGGTTTTGAAAGTTGTTTACGTGTCTTCTCATTTCAACGGGAGCAGGGGTTTGCTGCTTGCACCCATGCAGCTCACCTCCTTGGCACTTGGGGCAGCTCTGCTCCTCATCACTGGGGGCGGTTCTGCTCCTTGGCACTGGGGGCAGTGGTACAGTGGCCCAGAAAGTTCACTTCATCTGAGCTGGGGGTGGCTCTGCCACACCCAGTCAATTATCCAAAATCCCCCTTTTTAAAAATTGAAAAGTATCTCAAGACCACAATCTGGATGCTATGGATGCTTAATTTGTTATTGTTTCCTGACCTTTTTATGTATAGAGTTGGAAAGTGTGTGTGTGTGTGTGTGTGTGTGTGCGCCCGTGCGCGTGTGTATGTGCACGTGCAGATACATGCACATATGTGTACAGTATTTCTTTACCTTTCCCTGACCTTTCCCTGACCATATCTTTCCAGTATGCTCCCTCCCCGACCCTGGGAATTCAACCCCATACCTTTGCTCTGAGCTGCATCTCTAGTTCTCTTCTTATTTATTTTATTTTTGGATAGGGTCTGGCTAAATTGCTTAGGCTGTGCTTGAATGTGTGGTCCTCCAGAAACAGCCTTTCAGAGTACTAGAATGACAGACATGCGCAGTGTTCTTGGCTCCAACATGCTTTCATTGTCAATAGAATGTTAAACTGTTCCTTATCTTTTTTCTTATAAACTAGGATTTATTACACTACATTTCTACCACTTTTTATATTCATTTCATTTTCTAATTTTTAGAAGGAGGACTAATTACCTAACTTTATTAGCTTCTTTCTAAGCTCAGCTATCTCTCTTCTCTTCTTTTCTTTTCATGTAACATAAAACAAGCACCTTGTTTTCTAGATTTTACTCGTCATTCTCCCCCGTATTATCTGGACCTTTTCTCTAAAGTGAGAAAAGGAAATTCCATGGTCAGGAAAATAATTCAATCAAAGTATGAGTTCATAAATAAATGTTTATTATAGTGTTCATTAAAAAGAAAATTTTGAAATATTTTGTCATTATATCTTAAAAAGGAAAACTGTTAACTTGTGTCTAGTATCAGAGAAATTATTAGACAAATTGCTACTCTTATTCAAGACAAAAGCCCTACCTGGGGAAAATCTGAGATTAGTTCTCCCTGTGTGAAATCTCCAAGGCATGCTTCACTGACTCAAACAAGAAAACTAGTCATAGTCATGTATAAACATGAATTAGCATTGCTGAATGGAAGTCTTCATCAAAATATTAATGGCATTCTTCACAGAAATAGAAAAAAGAACCCTAAAATTAATATAGAGCCACAAAGACCCCAACTAGCCAAAGTACTATTGAGCAAAAGGAACAAAGCTGGCAGCATTATAATACCAGCGGGCTCTAGTAACCAAAAGAACACAATACTGGCTTAAACCCAACACTCAGAGGAATGGAACAGAAGAGCGAACTCAGAATAAATCCATGCATCTATAACCAACCAGTTTTTAACACCGGCACCAAAAACATGCACTGAAGAAAGGATAGCCTCTTCAAAAAATGGTGCTGATAACTGAATATCCATATGCAGAACTACAAAACTCTACCCTTATTTCACAACCACATACAAACTGAACACAAAATGGGTCAACTACCTAAAAGTAAGACATGGAACTGCCAAAAGAATGCATAGAAGAAGCCCTTCAAAACAGCTAATGATTCCTCAAAAGCAGAAGCAACAAAGGCAAATATCAGAAAATGGAAGTATACCAAACTAAAAAGCTTCTGTGTAGAAAAGGAGGAGTAAACAAAGCAGACAACCTATGTACAAATGACCAACAGGTACATGGTAAAATGTTCCACAGCACTGGACAGCATGAAAATACAATCAAAACTACAATGAGATATCTATCATCTCAATCCATGCAAAATGACTATCATCAAAATAGCGAAAAATAAATGCTGCTAATACAGAGAAAAAGAAGCTCTTATACACTGTTGATGGTTATGTAAATTAGTACAGCCATCATGGAGAACAGTATGAAGGTTCCTAAAAAATTCAAAAACTAGAACTACCATGTGATCCAGCTATCCCACTTCTGAGTATGTATCTACATAAAATAAAATCAGCACATCAGAAAGAGATCTGCTCTCCCTGGTTTATTGCAGCAGAATTCACATTTTCTGTGTGAATCAGAAATGGAATGGAATGGAATGGAATCAACTAAGATTTCCTTCAGCAGATGAATATAGAAAATGCTATGTCTATACAATGGACTGCTATTCAGCCATAAAATGGAAATTCTGCCATTTCTGGAAAAACGGATAGAAGTAGAGAAGAGAACACTGGGTTAAGTGAAATAATTCAGGCACAGACAAATACTGCATGTTCACACTCACATGTGGAAGCTAAAAAGCTGATCTCAAAGAAAGGAATAGAATAATGATTATTTGAGGTTAGGAAAGGTATAGGAGAAGGAAGTAGATAGAAGTTGGATGATGTATGATGGTTCCAAAATACAGTTAGATGGGCAGTATAAGTTCTACTGTTCTACACCAATGTAGGGTAATAAATATCTATTTTATATATTTTATGAAAAACTAGAATGGAAGATCTTGAAGGTTCCAAATACAAAGAAATAATAAATGTATAAGGAGTAGAAATGATAATTACCCTGATTTTATCATTACACATTATAAATATATGTTGAATTTTTACACATATCTCATAAATAAATACAATTATCATAGGTCAATTAAAAGGACAAAAATTAAGAGGATCAAAAACACATTTTAAAAGAGGTAAATTGTCATAATCTTTCTTTTCCCCCCATGCTAGAGATCAAATCTAGGGTGTTTCACAAAGCAAAGTAGCAACTCTACCACTGAGCTACATTTCCAGCCCAAGTTGCCAGAATCTTATTAACATTTTTCTTCCTACAGATCCTTAATAGCTCTCCTTTCATGTACTCTCAAAGGAAATCCCACGACTTTTCTCATATCAAAAATTGACAACTGAGCCTATGATGACTATTTCTTGTAGGGAAAATATGAATGCTGTCCTTCTCCTCTGCAAGCTAAGAGAAAAGAGGGGAAACAAAAATAAAATCTCATTTACTAAGCACAACATCATATAAATGTTTATTCTATAAAAGCTTACATTGCCAATAAAATTTAAAACCAATAACTACTAATGGAAGTCTTTATTAATCTGGATTAGGCAAACTAACACAAGTGGATCTGGGAATATATATTTCCATGACATGGCTTCAGAAAAAGAATGTAAAATGAAAAGCTTCTATTCCTTCCTAGGAAACCTATTATCCCTATTACGCTGGTATATGGCTTTCCAAACACTTTTACTCTCAGACATAAAGAGTTTAGAATATAATCAAGTATCCAAATAATGCAGGTGTGTCTAATTGAAACAAATTGGATCTTTAAACATGACCATCTTATGGGTGGCAGTGAGGGAGGGAGTTGAATCAAGATGGAAAGAAACAAACTTTTATTGTATAAGTGAAGCTCATTTGTTGGTCCCTGGACATCTTTTTACTGAAATTGATGAGCTCACCAAATACTATCCCTGCCAAGAATTTTTTGTGTGTAGTTGGAAAGAATTTTGGCTCAGAAATGAAGGAAGTTATGTTCTCAAATGCATTTTTACAAATATTTTTGATAATTCAAAAGAAAATTAGCAAATTGGACTTTTTGTTTCAAACTCATTCTGCCATAAAGCAGCAAATTATGACTTCCCCCAGAAATGTAAGAGAAAAAGCAAAGTTCCACATCTTTGTACAGTGTAGGTCATCTGGATATTGCTTTTAGTGCTGTTGAGAAGCCCCACAAGAAGTAAGCCTATGATATCTCAACTAAGACGTGAGATTGACCACTTTTGGGATGGAAAGGGCTACCGATTTTTATAGACTATGAATAAGTCTTCAAAAAGGAAAAGATATGGAGAAAAATCACACTGTAAACCTCCCTAAGAAGTGGTTCATTGATTAGATATTAGACATGTTCTAAGGGATGGTTTACATTTAAAAAGTTTTATCATTTCAACAGGCTCCTCAAATTTGGAAGATCCTTTAACAAAACTGTCATAAGAAATAGCCAAGGATAGCAAATGATCCGTGCCAGATCAAATAAATTGGAACTGGATTGCTTGGCAGCTCTTGGAGAAAGCTAACGATGCTGTGTTATTATCAGGGAAAGAGTGTTACCATGTGCCTGCCATAATGGGAGGAAGGTATGGCAGCAGGTGACACCTGGGCCTGCCCTCTGTGCCGTAGGTCAAGACAACAAGACTGTTCTCTCTAGAAAGATCCCTGGTGGAGACATCATGACTTCTCATTCCACAGGGCTCTTCGGGAGGTGGGAAAAGACACAATCTCAAGTGGTCAAAGGCTAATGTCATAAGACGTACGTTCACCTACTTCTCCTTCCTGTCCTCATGCAACAACATAGTTTTGAAGGTAAAAGTACTGTTAGCACATATTTGGAATTTGAGGGAAGACATGGGAGCTCTGAAGGAGAAGGGAAATCCTGGGATTGATCCCTGAACAAGCATTCGATAGAGAAGATGGTTGCAGGAAAGGAGCACAAAGAAAATCTGCCAGCAGGGAAAAGAAACCAGGGCATGGAGAGAAGAAAGCCAATATGTAAGAGGTGCTGTGCAGAAATAAAACGGTGGCAGAAGGAAGGGTAAAGTCAGAAGAGTATTCTAATTCCTTCACAAGAGAGGCTGGAAAGATTATTAACATTCATTCAAGAATGGTCCCAGGTGAAAGAGAGACGTGAAGCTGGTGGGTGGAGAACTGAGCACAAGATGTGAGAAGGCAAAATGAGATGGGAGCCACAGCCCGAGTGAAAGAGTGGAGGCACGAAACTCTTATAAAGATTCCTTCTCCCTAGAGAGGAGGGGGTGGTTTAGGTCCAGTCAGCTTTCTGGACTCAGAAGTGAGACAATAAGAAAAGTCTTGGCTGATCATTTTGATGTTTAAGTGAAATGGGCAATATTAAGAGTAGGGATGGAAGTCCAGGGAGAGTGAGAAGTTTGTGGAGAGAGGAAAAGATGTGAAACAGTTAAAGAGTGAGGAAACAAATCTGTATTGCAAATTCAGTTGTGTTGTCAGTAAGGGGTGAGTGGCACCTTGCAGTTTTATGTGTTTGATTTAAAAGGAAACCGATCTGCCTGGCTGAATTATTCTTTCTGCTGTGTTCAGCTGTCTGTATGTAAGCACTGAGCACATGGTTGGACAGTTGAGTCATCAGATGGGTTTCACCAGGCCAAAAAAAAAAAAAATGACAGCGAGAAAAGGAGGTTAAAGAACTTCAAGAGAGTAATAATAATATTAAGCACAGGGTTATGAGTTGTACAAGAAAGCCAGTGAAAACAGGACACTAGTAGGTAGTGAGAAAATGTTGAAGTGGATCATTTGGAAGATTGAATCAGTGTTAAGAATTTCTGCAGTGGGATGAGATGAGCCCAGGAGCTGTTAGGAAAGGAGGTGGATGCAGAATTGGGATAAATGGAAGATTTCACAGCCAGTGCAGTTTCTGCAAGTGACAAGTTCCAGGGTGGATTGTGGGTGTGCAAGCCTGATGGAGAGTGAAAGAATCATTGAAGAAATATGGGAATGATTAGAACCAAGAAGCCAGCATGCCAGGTGGACGTGTCACCGAGAAGGAGGGCGTGAGCTGCAGGACATGATACAGAGACTTTCCAAAAATGAAAGAGGCCAGGGGATCAGTCGCCTGCAGCACTAAGAGAGGAAAGAGAATGACTGGCCTAACCTGTATCCGAGTGCCCACCCAATCTGCTCTGCACTTCCTGTGTGCCCAGAGACTTCCAGATGGGAAGTTTCAAAGGGATCCCTGCCCTCTGGGTCCCGACAGGGGTCAGTCCAAAGGGTGCCCCTCAGCACCCTGGAGGGAGAGGGTTGGCGTACTTACTCTCCAGATTGCACCAAGATGTGCTCCTTGGCTGGAGGTCATTGATTACTCAAGACAGCCCATCTGGCATGGGTCTCTCACTCTGTGATGTGATATGATCACAACTCTCGCATGCGTCCACCGAGGTGGCCATTGGTACTGTTCCTCGTGGTCTTCTTACCTCCAGCTTGTGTCTTTCCAAATGCTCTCTTTTTAAGATGCTCTGAATTTTCCTACTTTGAATGTGCCATCTGTTTTCTTGCTGGGACTCTGACTGATACCGTGATAGAATCAGATGCTGCGAGCATGCAATTTTGAACAGAAAGGAAAAAGAAACCTAGTGGTCCAGAAGTGGTGATGATAATTAAGGAGACACCTACCTACCCTACCAGCTGGCTTTGAAGTATGTGGTACATGAGAGGGAAAAAAATGCCTCCAATTAAAGAGCTGCAGGGAAGCAGTGTCCTCAGAGGCCAACGAGGTTTCTATTAAAGACAACAAATAGAAAGAATGGGGAAACAAGATTCAAGGATGAAGGAGATGGCAGGAAATGAAGGAAGACTGTCAGACTTCTTAAATCCTGAAAGACCAGACCACAGAGTTATTCAGCTGCTAGTACAGTTGTTTAAGATATGAAAAGAATGATCCTGAAGCCTGGAATCATCAGGGCTACCTGCTTCCTCAGCTCCAAAGGGTGCCACATAGGTAGGAAAAAATGGCCTGGGTTTCCACTTGCAACAGTCCGTACAATGGACACTAGGAGTCTTGGAGGAGCTGGCAGAGTTGAAGAGCCAGGACAGCAGCCTCAGTGATACCAAAGGCAGGAGATCTTTTTCCTTGCATCCAGAAGGCAGAGCATCACACTGTGAGGATTATTCTCTAGTCTTAGGATGCAATGGTATTAAGTTCCTAGCCTTTGGACTTCCTTGGGACTGGTCACCATCTACTGCTTTGTCATTTCTCTCTCACTGTGAATTGAATCTACCTGCATCTTGGTTTTGGAGTCTCGCGTGCACCACATACTTCAAAGCCAACTGGTGGCGATGATGTTTATTTGGCACCTTTTAGAAGTTTCAGTCCTTGTTTCACAGGCTAAAAGAGAGAAGCAGCATAGTGGAAGGGCCTGGGCAGAAGAATTCTGCTCATGTCATGGTGGTCTGAAAGCAGAGAGAGAGAGAAGGAAGGAGCCAGGGAGGGACAGTCACACTTTCAGTGACCTGCCTCTTTCAACCAGAACCCACCTCCTAACAACAAGTCACTGTATCACCCTCATGATTTAATCACCTTTCAGAACCCCCACCTATGAGCACATTCTTGATCCAAAACACAAGGAAAGTATCGAGGCATAAGAGGATTAGTTCTAATTTTGTCATGAGGCAGATGGGTTAGGATTGTAGCATGCCGTCATGGTCCCAAACATTTCAATTGTTGATATTGTAACTGTCATCTAGGTCCTAAGCACTATTTACAGAAGGCAACAGAGCAAGGCCACACCTCTATGCTTTGGTTGGTGGTTTGGCTATAAGATAGGTTTATGCGAAGATTTTTTAGTAAATGAAAATTAATTAAGGTGGAAGAGACTGGAGTAGGTTTAAAGTTGATATGAAGGAGTCAGGACAAAGCATCGGGTCAAAGACACTTAAAGGAGAAGGTAATCAATGACAAGAAGTCTTAGAGGCAGCTGAACAGGATGGGATGCGATGCTGAGCACAGGTGATAGTACTGGCCTCATGTATTCTGACAGGAGGGAAATGTTTTGCTAAGATAACACATGGGTCTGTTGAGAATAACTGAATCTACGCTTCATGCTGAGAATTGCCTGTAATTTGCTCTGCATACTAATTAATCACAATGAATTATTAATGACACACTGAAGAAAAAAGCTCTGTGCTGGACAGATCTGCATCCCCTTCAGGGTATTTCTTGTTTACCACTTGACCTACCCTGATATGCACTTCTTTCTCTTGGGCCATTATGGTTCTTAACAGAGCAGAGCTGTACAAAGGCCTCATGTCTTCCAGTAATCTAAACACTCAAGGGTAAAAACCAGGAGTCTATAAATTCTCCACGCTATGATGACGCTAAGGATTGTCAGTCTTCAATGATGGGAGAAGTCCTTAAATTTCTGGAGTTCAAACCTTTTACCATGATGCTCCTTGCAGGATATTATTACAGACCCCTAAACAATATCACCTAGGGAGGCTGACAGTTACGTTAGTCCTCACTAAAGCATTAGTCACGTAGCACATCAAGAACTAAGATAAACACATGAAAATAAATAGATCATAAAGCCAAAAAATTAAATATGGAAAGTAGTAATATTCTCCTAAGAGATCTGAAAGTCAGAAATCCAGTCCATAGTAAATCTAGACAGACTCCAGCCCCAAATCTAAGCTCCACAGTTTCAAGTCAGGGGGAACACAGGATAAGCAGGTCTCTAGTGTACAGGGAAAAGGCAATGAAACCAATCAGGACTTATGTTACAAAATAAGAAAGTGAAACAGCAATGAGGAAAATAACTAGAAAAATAATCCATAAAAGCTAAAGAGAAATGCGTCAAGATGCCCAGGGGAAAGAAGAAAGAAATATTCATACTGGTTTTGGGAGGAACAGTAGACAAGTAATACAAATAGACCTAGCACCTCCACTTGAGCACAGAGGAGTGGACTAATTCCCAGTGATATTCTACCATTTGAACAAGGGAAACTTGTTCACGAGTAGGGGTTCATTCCGTAGAAGAATCATGTTCCCATATGACAGTGACCCAAACACAACAAACCCACATAATAACATTTCTATAACTTGACTGGTACATAGCCAGATATGTATTTCTTTTGTACAAAATATGTCACACCAAGGGGACAGAAGATGATGCTGAACTGAGAGAATCAATGGCTTCTGTGTATCCTTGAAGCTCAGAGATGCTGAGGTCAAAAGTTGTGACTCTGGTTCCATGAAATGGTGGAACTCATCAGCATGGTCACAGCTTGAACAGGATGGGTAGTAATGTACATATGGGTAATTTACCAGAATTTCTCAACACTAGGGTGTGGTCTCACATGGCTTAATGTCTACATATTAAGTTTAATCTGGGTATGTGCCAATCCAAGTGCCAGAGTGGCACAAAGTCATCCTTTAAACTTTAATTGCTTCTCCCATTCTCCCTTGGATGGTCCAAGAAATCTACATCCTACATGGCTTCCTTCAAATGTCCATTCCTAAGAAAGGAAGAGCCCTGATGTCCAGCTCTCACAGTGCTACTGCCCCTTCTTGCTCTGGTCTTCCAACATGATCTCCCAATCTTAACACACCAAAGTGTTATCAGGTGTAGACTTGGGCAGCTAGGGTCTTTGAAAGCTGGCATGGCCATCTCTGCTACAGAGCACCTGGACCAGGGCCCCAGGCTTCAAGGTGTAGTCTCTTTGCCGCACCTCTCTGAGCCTGGGCCCTAACAGTATTGTGCCAGAAACTGCAGGTCATCTTCCCCTTTCCCTCCACACTGAGGATACTCACAGATTCAGCTGCTTTTCTCTTCAACCCTGAGAAATCAGCTCTTTCTCTCCAAAAGAAAACATAGTTGCCCAAGAGAAGTCACTAGATTTTTGAAACACAAAGAAATATTTTCTTTTCTCCTTTCAGGGAAAAGAAGACTTAGGCTTTTAAAACACAACGACCATTACCTCCTTTCTGAGAGTGGTGATAGAATAATCTCCATCCTCCATTCCTTCTGAATCAGTAAATCAGCTCCCCCACCCATCCAAGAGCAAAAGCGATTTTTTTTCCTTTTTGGCTGAGAGGAAAAAATAGATAGAGCTATCTTTAGCAGATGACCTCTGCTACTTGTCTAAACCCAAGAGCCTGAAGCTCCAACAATTGGAAGTGAGTCTAGAGTACTGGTGTATGCTGTTTGAGGGCATATGGACAAAGATTGCACAACTGAGACAGATGGCTCAGGTACTTGGGTGTCTTTAAGTGTGTGTAGTAGATGTTAATGACTGCCCCATGGAAGAAGTGTCTGGATCACAAAGCCCAGTCAGAAAGCAGTCTAGATTCTTATCAGACCCCCAAGTCACCAGGTCATTTAGAAGGGGATGTTGAGGTTCAGGAGCCTGTGCCCAGTTCTGGGGACAAAGGAGATACCACTGGACAGCTGGTCGACCTGTGCTTCAACAGTGACACCCTGTGGCAGCATAAGTGACAGGAACAAGAAGATCATTACATGTCTAGTTGTTTCTTTGCAAGACTGTTGATGTGTTGATGCTCCAACTTAGATGGGCATTGAGATTCTTACATACATCATCTGTGTGTGTCTGTGTGTGCACGCATGCACGTGCACACACACACACACATGCTCTGGATGTGCAAGTTGATAACAGTAAAATTCCAGGGTTGAAGATACAAGATCTTCAAAAATTGTAGGAGGAAGACCTGATTTGTTTACTTTGAAGAGTGAGATACATAACTGTTTAGTACCACCAGTGAGATCAGATTGTAATGACTGTATCTCTAAGACTGGATTATGTGTTATTTTGCAACACCCATGATACTCAGTAGCCCCACTGCAGTGCACCATAAAATCTCATAAGTCAGAACAAGGAGTACAACACAGAGTGGGATTTTGGTGTAAGGCTGACTTTGGTTAGATTGAGACTTCTTCCACTGACTAATTGTCATCTTGCTCATGCGCCTTTAACAATCTGAACTTCAGTTTCCATATCTATCACTGAAGACTAGATACGGGATGAATGTGGTAATTACAGTTATCTTATGTCACCATGGCATGGTGAGAAATTTCACATCCTCTCCCTTCTCAAGACATGTTGATTTGATGCTTTGGCTGCTGAGAGGAGTTTCCAGCCAAGGTTAGAATTGACCACAGCTCTGAATTGTTTAAAATGCTAACAAATTTGGAATAAACTACATAAGATGAAAATTATTAAGTGAATATGATAAATTCATATTAAATATCATGCAGTCATTAAAATGAAGTTCTCAATAAATTTCAATGACATTAGAAAGTTTTGACCTGCCAGAGAGAGAGGTCCTGGGCTGCTGGGACCCACACTCCATTCAACCCACACCACGCACACCTGTGGAAACCAGCCAGAAGGTGAGGACCCCTCACTACTGGCCATGTCCATGGTGGCGGTCTGCTTAGCCACTCTGGCACCTGAAGGACACCCCCACCCCCAGCTGGCCTCTGCCCTCCTGGCTGTACCACTACCTGGTTCCACACTACAAAGACACAGGGGACATCAGACCACTGTACTTGGTAAGTTGGAGGGATCATCACCTCCCTTTGGAACCTGGACTATATTCAGGGGAAGGGCAACTGGAACCTGCAGTAGAACCTTGTAGTGTTCAACCCTGAAGGAGGACAGGGAGCTCAACTTGGGACTTGCAGCCAGAAATCTGCCTGAATCTCACGGGACTGCAACTGGCTTGCTGAGTCTCATTGACTTATATCTGCACACTGCTGCCGACATTGCCTATTGTGACACCAGAGACATACCCTAAAGGAGGCTCTTCATTTTCATTTTTATTTTTTATCTGTTATTTTCAAAATTATTATTATTGTGGGGTTTTTGCCCTTATTTTTAATTTTTCCTACTCTTTTCAAATTTTTATTTTTCTCTTCTTTTTATTCTTTCTTTTCTCATTCCTCTCTCTCTCTCTCTCTCTCTCTCGCTTTCTCTTTCTCACTCACTCTCTTGCTGTTCCACATTGTTCCTCATCTCCCTGGCCATAATTCAAATTTCTTCTGTATTTTTCTTTTATTCTCTTTTTCCTTCTCTTGCCTGTGTCCTCTGGCCTCATTGCTAACCTTCCCCTATCCTTCTACCTACCTATCCCTCCCTCCCCAACTCCTTCTAACTCCCCATCCCGAAGGGTAAAGTTGCTATATTGAAGAGTTTATTCACTATAAACATAGGTTGGGTTGGTCCTCGATTTTTATTTGATTCACACAGTTAAAGGTGATAGATTAATAACTTTCACAAATTGTCACTTTCTAAGATGTACTTGATGTTATGGTGTAGCTGATTGTATCACTTGGGCTAAGGTGTTGTGATTGATCTAATCAGTTGTCCTTCCTAGTATAATGAAAATGAGACAGCCTCAGAGTCATTAGAGACTCAAAACCTAAATACCAGCTATATCTGGAAGACACCTCTGAGAAGCAATCATTCCATAAGGGTTCTAAATACAAGCAAAAAAGATACTTACAATAAGCAATTTTGAAGTATCAACCCAGGAAATAAACCAAGGACAGTACCAAAAACAAAAATAAGAAGACATTTCAGCAAGGCACAAACTCAGACTTCCACCCCTCCAAGGGTAAATTCTGGGGGAAATAAGGTGGAAAAGTCTGATCACCAACCACCTGGACACCCTAAACTGATAGCACAGGAAGTAACCAAACAGATGAATGAGGCCCTAGAAAAATTTAAAACAGAAATAATTTCCCAGATAACTACAGAGATGGTGAGCAGAGTGAAAGACATGATTAGAAGCTCTAGAACAGAAACAGATTAAAAAATAGATAAGCTCAGAAACATGCTGGAAGCCATGAATGCCCAGCATAAGAAAGAAATGGAAACCATGATCACCCAACATGAGAAAGAAATGGAATCCATGACACAGATTCAAACAGATATTCAGGAGATTAAAAACTCCATTGAAAGCCTGCGGAGCAGATTAAGGGAATCTGAAGATAGAATATCAGATATAAAAGACAGGACTGCCCTTAAGGACCATGAAAACAGAGATTTTTGAAAAATAGTAAGGGACCACAAGAAATCAATCCAGCAGCTGCTAGATGATGCAAAGAAGAATAACATAAGACAGATAGGAGTCCACAAAAAATCTGGAGAAAGTACAATTGACATTAAAATACTGCTCATAGAAGTAATAGTTGAAAACTTCCAGGACAGAGGTAGAGAATTTGACATACAGATAAATGAGACATATAGAACTATCTCCAACTAGCCACAATCAAAAAAATCTACACCTAGACATACAATAGTCAAGATCCCAGAAAACCAACAGAAGAATAAAATCCTACAAGCAGTTAGAGAAAATAAACAAATCACCTACAAAGGAAAGCCCATCAGAATCACAGCAGACTTCTCAACACAAAGCCTCAACTCAAGGAGAGACTGGAGTGAAGTATTTCAAGCCCTAAAAGAAAATAACTTCCAACCTAGACTATTGTATTCTGCAAAATTATCTTTCAAAATCAATGGGAAAATTAGATACTTCCACAACAAAGAACACCTGAGAAATTTCATGAACACCAAACCAGCACTACAAGCAATTCTAAACAATATCTTAGAAAAAAACCAATGAAGGTCACAATTCCATGAGGCCCAACAGGCAAAGCCACCAGGCAAGGTAAGAAACTAAAAGGAAAGGGGGAAAAATAAGAAATAAAAGAGCCAACAAAAGGAAAACATAATGACAAGGATGAGTCAGTATCTATCAATTACAACCATCAGTGTTAATGGCCTCAATTCACCAATCAAAAGAAATAGACTGGCAGAATGGATTAAGAAGAAAAATTCAACAGTTTGTAATAGCTAAAGCTTGGAAACAGTCCAAGTGCCCACCAAATGGAAACTGAATAAAGAAGATGTGATTTTTTTATAAGATGGAGTACAACTCAGACATAAAGAACAAGAAACTAGAGTCATTTATAGCTAAATGGATGCATATTGAGGCCATACTCTTAAGTGAAATAAATAGGACACACACGTGTAAATACTGAATAGTTTTTCCAGTATGAGAAACTGAAAGTGTAAATAAGGATTACAAGGATTAATAATGAATAATTGATACATTAAAATAGGAGAAGGCCCAAAAGGGTGGGGGTGGTGGGAGGGGAAGGGGAAAGGAAAGAAGGGAAAGGAAAAATCATGAGAAAAGGAAAAAAAATGGAAACGAAGTCTATGTAAATAGGGAAGGGTGGAGGGGGTGAAGGGCACACAGGTAGTGGGGAAAAAACAAGAACCAAGATACATCATGTACAGGTACAAGCATCCAATGACAAATGTAAATGTATTGTAAGCATTTATCCAACCTATCAGGTTGGCATCTTTTTTGGGGGGCAGGGGGTACCGGGGATCGAACTTGGGTCCTTGGCTTGTGAGGCAGGTGGCGGAACCACTGAGCTAAATCCCCAGCCCCGTAAATGTATTGTATACCTAAAATGTACCAATAAAAGAATTTAAGGAGGAAAAAAGAAGCAAAATTCAACAATATGCTGCATACAAGAAACACACCTAACTCAAAAAGAAATTCGTAGACTGAAAGTAAAAGGATAGAAAACAGTTCTCCATGTGACAGGAACCCAGAAAAAAGCTGGCATAGCAATCTTATTTCCAGAAAAAGTAGATTTCAAACCAAAACTAATTAAGAGAGACAAAGATGGTCACTACATCCTTGTGAAGAGAACAATCCAAGAGGAAGAGATGACAATCATAAATATATATGCACCAAATACGAATGCCTCCAACTATACAAAACAAATATTAATGGACATGAAAAACCAAATAAGCACTAATACAATTGTAGTGGGGGACCTCAATATCCCACTATCACAAATAGACACATCATCTAGACAAAAAATTAACAACCAAATTCTAGAACTGAACCAAGCTATTGAACAAATGGACTTAATAGATATTTACAGAGTGTTCCACCCCACAAAATCAGAATATGCATTCTTTTCTGCTGCACATGGGTCATTCTCCAAAATAGACAACACGCTAGCTCATAGGACATGTCTAAGTAAATGTAAAAGAATTGAAGTTACCCCCTGTATATTACAAGACCATAGTGCAATAAAATTGGAGATCAACAACAGAAGAAACTGCAAAACCTCCAGAAACACATGGAAACTGAATAACAACCTCCTGAACAACCAATGGGTCACAGAGGAAATTAAAGAAGAAATTAGACAGTTTATACAAGTAAATGATAATGCCAGTACAATATACAGGAATCTATGGGACACAATGAAAGCAGTTCTATGCAGGAAATTCATAGCAGTGAATGGCCATATTAGGAAAACAGAGAAAACTAAAATAAATAACCTAATGCAGAACCTCAAGCTCCTAGAAAAAGAAGAGCATAACAAACTCAAAGCTGGTACAAGAGAAGAAATTATAGAGATCAGAGCAGAAATCAATGCAATGGAGACTAAGAGAAGGATACAAAAAAACCAATGAATCAAAGAGTTCGTTTTTCAAAAGAATAAATAAAATCAATAAACCTTTAGCCAACCTTATCAAAAAAAGGAAAGAAGGCCCCCATCCATCCTGTTGCTGCCAGCCCAGAGGTAGGGGCTTCTGAGCCACCGTCCCACTGCTCCTGGCCCAGAGGAAGGGGCTTCCCAGCCACCATCCATCCTGCCACTCCCAGCCCAGAGGAAGGGGCTTCTGAGCCACTGTTCCACTGCTCCCAGCCCAGAGGAAGAGGCTTCCAGGTCGCTGTCCATCCCGCTTTTCCCAGCCCAGAAGAAGGGGCTTCTGAGCTGCTGTGCCACCTCTTCCAGGTCCAAGGAGGTGAGCCACACAGGTGCCAACAGCACCCCTGCCCTGGGTCAAAATGAGAAGACATGTAAATAAGTCCCAAAACCAGACTTCCAGATCACCTACAGCAACCCCAAAGGGAAATGAGATGGAACACTCTGATACTCAACCACCTGGACCCCCTGAACTGGCAACAAAAGAGGATCTGGAAAAACTGAAAGCAGAAATAATTTCTCAGATAATAGCAGAGATTGTGCTCATAGTGCAAGACACGATTAACAAATCTAGAGAGGCACTGAGGAACATGATGAAATCCCAACATAGGAAACAAATGGAATCCTTAAAACAGATGCAAATAGATTTCCAGGACATGAAAAACTCCACTGAAAGTCTGCACAGCAGAATGAGCCAATGTGAGGACAGAATTTCACATACAGAAGATAAGATTGCCATTAGTGACAAGGAAAAGAAAAATTGCTTCAAAATTGTAAGGGAACATGAGAAATCAATCCAGCAGCTGCTAGACGATACAAAGAAGAATAACATAAGACTGATTGGAATTGAAGAAGAAACAGGACAGAGTGCAGACAACACAAAAACACTCTTCACAGAAGTAATGGCAGAAAACCTCCCAAGGAGGGGAAAAGAACTTGACATACAGGTAAGGAGGCATATAGGACTCCAAATAGCCTTGATCCAAAAAATCTACACATAGGCATATAATTGTTAAGATTCCAGAAACTCAACAGAAAAACAAAGTTCTACAAGCAGTTAGAGCAAAGAAACAAATCACATACAAAGGAAAGCCCATCAGAATTACAGCTGACTTCTCAATACAAACCATCAAGGCAAGAAGAGCTTGGAGTGACTTATTCCAAGCCCTAAAAGAAAACAGTCTCCAACCCAGATTGATATACCCTGCAAAACGATCTTTCAAAATTGATGGAGAAATAAGATACTTTCATGACAAAGAACACCTCAGGAACTTCATGAATACCAAACCAGCACTCCAAAGAATTTTACACAATATCCTAGGAACAGACATTGAGGATCACAACCCCAGGAAGCAAAGCAGAATGAACCCATCTGGCATGACAAGAAATTAAATGTAAAGGGGAAGAACCCAACAAAAAGAAAAAGTCATGACAATGAGAAGTCAATATGTTTCAGTTATAACCATCAATGTTAATGGTCTCAATTCACCAATCAAAAGAAATAGACTGGCAGAATGGGTCAAGAAGCAAAATCCAACAATATGTTGCATATAAGAAACACACTTAATTCAAAAGGAAACTCATAGAGTGAAAGTTAAAGGGTGGAAAACAATACTCCATGTGACAGGAGTCCCCAAAAAAAGCAGGAGTAGCTATCTTCTTTGCAGATCAAGTAGATTTCAAACCAATACTGATTAAGAGAGGCAAAGAAGGACACTACATCCTTGTAAAGAGAACAATCCAACAGGAAGAGATGACAATCATAAATATCTATGCACCAAACACTAGTGTGCCCAACTATATAAAACAAATACTAATGGACATGAAAAGTCATATATGCACTAATACAATAGTAGTGGGGGACCTCAATACCCCACTATCACAAATAGATAGATCAACTAGACTAAAAATAAGTAATGAAATACTAGAACTCAATCAAACTCTTGAACAAATGAACTTACCAGATGTTTAGAGAGTGTTCCACCCCACAAAATCAGAATACACATTCTTCTCAGCTGCACATGGGTCATTCTCCAAAATAGACCATACCATATACTCACACATAGAACATGTTTAAGTAAATGCAAAGGAATTGAAGTTATCCCCTGTATATTACCAGATCATAGTGCAATGAAATTGGAAATCCATAGCAAAATAAACTGGAAAAATTTCATAAACACGTGGAAAGTGAACAACACACTTCTGAATAACTAATGGGTCACAGAGGAAATTAAAGAAGAAATCAGACAGTTCCTTCAATTAAATGACAATGACAATACAACATATCAGAATCTATGGGACACAATGAAAGCAGTCTTATGAGGGAAATTCATAGCAGTGAATATGCATATTAGGAAAACAGAACAAGCCCAGTTAAACAACCTGATGCTGAACCTCAAGCTTCTAGAAAAAGAAGAGAAGGACAACCCCAAAGCTCATACAAGGGAGGAAATTATAAAGATCAGAGCAGAAACCAATGCAATGGAGACTAAGAGAATGATACAAGAGGTTGCGAGTGGTGCAGAACACACCAAATCAGCCCGCGGCCCAGTAACAATCCACTGGACACCCCCACCACCACCACCGCTTCTCTGTACAGCCACCTGGTTCCACATTACAAGTACTCAGAGGACACCGGACCACCAGACCACAGTACTGAGTCCCACTGCTCCCAGCCCAGAAGGCAGAGAAGCTCAGCCGGTCCCAGAACCTGGAAGGAAGCTACCCGCCTCCATCCCAGGCTCCTAGGGCAGAGAAGCTCAGCTGGTCCCAGCACCCAGAAGGAAGCTCCCCTGCTGCCATCCCAGGCTTCTAGAGCAGAGAAGCTCAGCTGGTCCCAGCACCTGGAAGGAAGCTCCCTAGGGAAGGTGAGCCACATGGGTGCCAGAAGCACACCCCCAGCCCCATGGAAATGAGAAAACACATAAGCAAGTCTCAAAAACAGACTTCTGGATCACCTACAGCAACCCCAAATGGAAACAAGATGGAACAATCTGATACTCAACCACCTGAACTCTCTGAACTGGCAACAAAAGAGGATCTGGGAAAAATGAAATCAGAAATCATTACTCAGATAACAGCAAAGATTGTGCTCATGGTGCAAGACATGATTAATAAATCTAGAGAGGACACAGATTAAAAAATAGAGGATCTGAGGAACATGATGGAATCCAAACATAGGAAACAAATGGAATCCATAAAACAGATACAAACAGATTTTCAAGAGATTAAAAACTCCTTCAAAAGTCTGCGCAGCAGAATGAACCAATGTGAGGACAGAATTTCACATATAGAAGATAAGATTGCAATTAGTGAGGAGGAAAAGAAAAACTGCTTTAAAATTGTAAGGGAACATGAGAAATCAATCCAGCAGCTAGCTGCTAGATGATGCAAAGAAGAATAACACAAGACTGATTGGAGTCAATAAAGAAAGAGGAGAGAGTGCAGATGACATAAAAAAACTCTTCACAGAAGTGATGGCAGAAAACTTCCCAAGGAGGGGAAAAGAACTTGACATACAGATAAGTGAGGCATATAGGACTCCAGCTAGCCTTAATCAAAAAAAATCTACACATAGGCATATAATAGTTAGGATTCCAGAAATCCAACAGAAGAACAAAGTTCTACAAGCAGTGAGAGAAAAGAAACAAATCACATACAAAGGAAAGCCCATCAGAATCACAGTAGACTTCTCAATGCAAACCCTCAAGGCAAGAAGAGCTTGGAGTGATGTATTTCAAGCCCTAAAGGAAAACAGCCTCCAACCCAGACTGATGTACCCTGCAAAACTATCTTTCAAAATCATTGGAGAAATAAGATACTTTCATGACAAAGAGCACCTCAGGAACTTCATGAATACCAAACCAGCACTCCAAAAAATTTTAGACAATACCCTAGGAAAAGACAATGAGGATCACAACCCCAGGAAACCCAGCAGAATGAATCCATTGGGCATGACAAATTAAATGCAAAGGGGGAGAATCCAACAAAAAGAAAAAGTCATGACAAGGCTTTTAAACCTTTTAACCTCATCTCCCTAATGAGTATATAATTCAATCTCATTATTGTACTAATTATATTTTTCTGATTCTAGAGTTGCACACTATTCCTTATGCTATACTGGCTATTTATCATCTTCTTATGTCTACATTTTAATTGGGTTGTCTATTAATGAACTCTAAGAATTCTTTATATATTCTGCTAATAGGTTATATGCATTGTAAATATGGTCTGTTTGAGGGCTACTTTTCATTTTAATGATGTCATTTAAAGTTCTAAATATTGATGGAATCTCATTTATCAATTTTTTTCTTTTATACATCATGTTTTTTGTATCCTAGGTAGTTCTTGCCTACCCTGAATTCATAAAAATTTTTCCCTTATAATTTCTTCTTAAATTTTTATACTTTTAGGCTTTCTTATTTAGGTTCATAGATCCCTTCAAGTTATTTTCATGTATGGAAAAAAAGGGTTGAGGTTAATTTTTTATATATGGATACCAGGTGTTCTAGTGCCGTTTGCTGAAAACACTATCTCTTCCTCAGCTCTTGAATTGAGTTTATATTCTATAAAATGCTAATGTTAAATAATCTTTCAAAACTCAGTGGACCATATATGTGTGATTCTATTTCTAGATTCTCTGTTTTATTCAAAGGATCTATATGTCTTTCCTTATACCAACACTGCCTTGATTACTGTAGCTTTAGAAGAAGTCTTAAAATTAGGTACTAAACGTCTTCCAACACTTTTTTTAAAACTTTTCTAGGTCCTTTGTACTCCTACATAACTTTTAAATTTCACTATCCAATTCTTCATTTATAGCAAGTATACATAGACCTGAATTTTTATATATACCTTGTGTTTTCTAATCCTGCTAAATTCAAGTACAAATTCTAGGGGCTCCTAGAGATTTCTTAGTATTTTCTCTGCAGATGATCATTTCATCTACATATAAATATTTTGCTTCTACCATGCCAATCCTATCCTGATTGTATCATTTTATAGCCAGACTATCTTGGTGGGAACTAGGTTTCAAAGTTTAATGGGCAGATGAAGAGTAAGCATATCTCCCCTTGTTCCCCATCTTAAGGAGAAAGCATTGTATCTTCGCCATTTATATACGGCATTCTCGCTGGAAGTATGGAGTAGATGTCTTTAATTTGTTGAGAAGGTTCTGTTCTACTTCTAGTCACCTGATAGCTTTTACCACAAACAGCTGTAGAATCTAGTCCAATAACTTTTTCTCCAACTGGTGACAGGATCATATGGCTTTTTCCTTTCCTCTGTTAAAATGATGACTTTTGTGGGTGGTCTTCCAATGCTGAACCAACACTGCCATCCCTATAACAAAACCACTTTCTACATCCTGCCAGATCTGACTTCCAATAGTTTGTTTTATTAAACAAATTTCTATCTATGTTCATACTTTTTTCTTCTATTATCTTTATCCAGTTTTAGGATTAGCACAATGTTGAGTTCCTAAAATGAGGGGAGAAGTGTTCCTTCTTTTTTCTGCTTTAATTGTTTGATATAATTTATCAGTTAAAATGTTTATGAGCCTGCTGTTGTCATATAGGTAGGTTTTCAAGCTAGGAATATACTTTCTTTAATAGGTGCTGTTCAAATTTTATATTTCCTCCAGAGTTAGTTTCATTAATTTGTCTTCCAAGGTACTTCTTAGAAGTTGTCAAATTTATTTTAAAAAAGATTTTTGTAATATGCTTTCTATATCCTTTTAAATTCTGTAAAATCTGTGGTAATGTCTCCTAGATCTTGATATTGTAATTTTAAAAAAAGTATAACTGATATTGTGTAACAGGAAGAAAAGGTCTAAAAGAGCAGGGAAATTGGGAGGTGTAGGAGAAGGGAAAAAAGAGAAAGGAAAAAATATGAGAAGAGGAAAAAAGGTCTTTGCAAATAGGGAAGGGTGGAGGGGGTGAAGGGAGGGCAAGGGAAGGGGAAAAAAATAAGAACCATGAGATTCATGTAATGGTACAAGATCCCAATGATGAATATAACTGTATTGTATACTGAAAATGTACCAATAAACTTAATGGTGGAACAAAATGTATCAATGATTAGAAAGAATAATCAATAATGCAAAGTAGGAAGGAAAGGTCTAAAGGGGTAGGGGTAGTGGGAGGGGCAGGGGAAAGGAAAGAAAGGAAAGGAAAAATGATGAGAAATGGAAAAAATGGAAATAAAGTCTTTGTAAATAGGGAAGGGTGGAGGGGGTGAAGGGAGGGCTAGGAATAGGGAAACAATAAGAACCAAGATGCATTCTGTAAAGGTAAAATTCCCAATGAGAAATGTAATTGTGTTGTATACCTAAAATGTACCAATAAAAGAATTTAACAAAAAAAGAGAATGATACAAAAAATTGATGAAGCCAAGAGTTGGTTCTTCAAAAGAATCAATGAAATTGACAAACCCTTAGCCAACCTTATCAGAAAAAGGAAAGAAAAGGCCCAAATCCATGCAATTAGGAATGAAAAGGGTGAAATTACAACAGACCCAGCAGAAATCCAGAGGATCATCAATACCTACTTCCAGAACCTATACGCCAATAAGGTGGAAAACACAAAAGAAATGGACAGATTCCTACATACATATTAATTACCAAAGTTGAATGAAGAAAACCTAAAAATTCTAAACAACCCCATATCAATTGATGAAATTGAAAACTTATCAACTAAGAAAAGCCCAGGCCCTGATGGGTTCACTGCTGAATCCTACAAGACATTTAGAGAGGAACTACAGCCACTACTGTTCAAACTCTTCAGTGAAATTGAAAGGGAAGCAATACTCCCAAATTCATTCCTAGAATCAAGCATCACCTTGATCCCCAAAGCAGAGAAAGACCCAACCAAAAGGAATACTATAGGCCAATCTCACTAATGAACATAGATGCAAAAATCCCTAGAAAGATACTGGTAAATAGAATGCTGATGATCATCAAGAAGATCATACACCCTGATCAAGTGGGATTCATCCCAGGGATGCAGGGATGGTTCAACATATGCAAATCAATAAATGTAGTACACTATGTCAATAGAGCCAAGGACAAAAACCATATGATTATCTCAATAGATGCAGAAAAAAGCATTTGAAAAAATCCAACATGCATTTATGATAAAAACCCTACAAAAAATTGGAATAGATGGTCTCTACTGATAAAACAGATGTTCTCAAACTGATAAAAGCCATCTATGAAAAACCAACAGCCAGTATCATACTAAATGGTCAAAAGCTGAAGTTCTTCACACTAAAATCAGAAACAAGACAAAGATGTCCACTATCACCACCCTTGTTCAATATAGTTCTGGAAACACTAGCCATGGCAATCAGATGAGAGAAAGAAATAAAAGGAACAAAGATAGGAAATGAAGAAGTCAAATTGTCATTATTTGCAGATGACATGATATTCTATATAGAAGACCCCAAGAACTCCACCAAAAGCCTTCTAGACTTAATAACTAAATTCAGTAAAGTAGCTGGATACAAGGTCAACACACAAAAATCAGTAGCTTTCCTCTACACGAATAATAGACTCAGTGAGAGAGAAAGAGGTCAAACAATTCCTTTCAAAATAGCATCCAAAAAACTGAAATACCTAGGAATCAATCTAATGAAAGAAATCAAAGACCTCTTCTCTGAAAACTACAGCACTCTGAAAAGAGAGATTGAAGAATATATCAGAAAATGGACAGACATCCCCTGCTCCTGGGTAGGAAGGATCAATATAATGAAAATGGCCATACTTCCAAAACTGCTATATAGATTCAATGCAATTTGAATTGAGATCCCAGCAGCATACTTAACGGACCTTGAGAAAACAATCCAAAAAATTCATTTGGAACAAGAAGAGACCCAGAATAGCAAAAGTAATTCTAGGTAACAGAGACATGGCAGGGGGTATCACAATCCCCAACTTGCAACTCTACTACAAAGCTACTGTGATAAAAACAGCATGGTACTGACAAAGAAACAGACCTGAGGAGCAGTGGAACAGATTAGAAGATGTAGAAACAATGCCAGACACACTCAGCCACCTCATCTTTGACAAAGGAGCCAAAGACCCTCACTCGAGGAAAGATAGCCTCTTTAATAAATGGTGCTGGAAAAATAGAGTATCAACTTGCCAAAAATTAAAATTAGACCTACATCTCTCACCATGCACCAAACTAAAATTGAAATGAATTAAAAATCTAAATATTAAAATAGAAACACTGAACTGACTGGAACAGAGGTTAGGTAGAACCCTTGAAGACATTGGTGTAGGAAAAGATTTTATAAACAAAACCTCGGTTGCCCATGAACTAGTACAAACAATCAACAAGTGGGATCTCTTCTTATTAAAAAACTTCTGCACAGCAAGAGAAATCACCAGCAGTGTGAAGAGACAACCCACAATGTGGGAAAAAATCTTCACCTGCTCTTCCTCAGACAAAGGTCTACTATCCTGAATCTATAAAGAACTTAAAAAGATCAGAGCTCCCAAATTTAAAGACCCAATTTGAAAATGGGCATCTGAAATGAACAGACATTTCTCAGACAAAGAAGTAGAAACAGCAAATAAATACATGAAAAAATGTTCAACATCACTGTTCATTTGAGAGATGCAAATGAAAACAACACTGAGATTCCACCTCACTCCAGAAAGAATGGCTGCTACCATGAAATCAACCAATAACAAATGCTGGTGGGGCTGTGGGGAAAGAGGAATCCTTCTCCACTGCTGGTGGGAGTGTAGTCTGGTGCAACCACTGTGGAAATCATTATGGAGACACCTCAAAGAACTAGGACTGGAAGTCCCATTTGATCCAGTTATTCCCCTGCTGAGTATCTTCCCCAAAGAATTAAAAGATTCATACCACAGTGATATATGTGCACCCATGTTCATAGCAGCACAATTTGTAATAGCTAAAACTTGGAAACAGCCCAAATGCCCATCAACTGGAGACTGGATAAAGAAAATGTGGTTTTTTTATAAAATGGAGTACTACTCAGCCATAAAAAATGAGAAATTAGAGACATTTATAGCTAAATGGATGCACATTGAGGCGATAGTCTTAAGTGAAATAAATAGGACACACATGTGTAAATACCAAATAGTTTCTCTAGTGTGAGAAACTGAAAGTGTAAATAAGGACTAAAAGGTATAATAAATAATGTGAAATATGAAGAAAAGGGGCAAAGGGGAAGGGGAAGTGAAATGGGTAGGGGAAAAGATAGAAGGGAATAGAATTAATATGAGAAAATGGAAAAATGGAAACAAAATCTTTGTAAATAGGGAGGGATGGAGGAGTTGAAGGAAGGGCTGGGCAAGAGTGAAAAATAAGAACCAAGAGAGATTATGTAAAGGTGCAAATTTCCAATGATAAATGTCATTATATTGTATACCTAAAATGTACCAATGATTAGGATGAATAATTGATAATGCAAAATAGGAAGAAAAGGTCCAAAGGGTTAGAGTTATTGGGAGGGGCAGGGGAAAGGAAAGAAGGGAAAGGAAAAATGATGAGAAATGGAAAATTGGAAACAAAGTCTTTGTAAATAGGGAAGGGTCGAGGGGGTGAAGGGAGGGCTAGGAATGGGGAAAAAATAAGAACCAAGATGCATCATGTAAAGGTACAAGTTCCCAATGAGAAACGTAAATGTGTTGTATACCTAAAATGTACCAATAAAAGAATTTAAGTAATAAAAAAGGAAAAAAAAAGGAAAGAAAAGACTCAAATCCATGCAATTAAGAACAAAAAAGGGGAAGTCACAACTGATCCAGCAGAAATCCAGAGGATCATCAATACCTACTTCAAGAACCTGTACTCTAATAAAATGGAAAACACAGAAGAAATGGACAGATTCCTAGATACATATGAATTGCCGAAGTTAAATGAAGAAGATATAAAAATTCTAAACACCCCAATTACAATGAGTGAAATTGAAAATGTAATAAAATATTTACCAACAAAGAAAACCCCAGGTCCTGATGGCTTCACTGCTGAATTCTACAAGACATTTAAAGAAAAACTATTACCATTACTCTTTAAACTCATCAAGGAAATTGAAAGGGAAGCAATGCTTCCAAATTCATTCCTGGAAGCAAGTGTTACTTTGATTCCAAAACCAGGGAAAGACCCAACCCAAAAAGAGAACTACAGGCCAATCTCCTTAATGAACATAGATGCAAAAATCCTCAACAAGATAATGGCAAACAGAATGCAGAGGACCATCAAGAAGATCATACACCCTGACCAAGTAGAGTTTATCCCAGGGATGCAAGGATGGTTCAACATTCATAAATCAATAAATGTAATACACTATATTAACAGAGTCAAGGACAAAAACCATATGATTATCTGAATAGATGCAGAAAAGGCATTTGACAAAATCCAACACCCATTCGTGATAAAACCCTATAAAAATTTGGACTACAAGGTCTTTATTTCAATCTGATTAAGGCTATCTATGAAAAACCAACAGCCAACATCATACTAAATTGTCCAAAACTGGAAACATCCACACTAAAATCAGGAACAAGACAAGGATGTCCATTATCACCACTCCTGTTCAATATTGTTCTGGAAACATTAGCCACAGCAATTAGAAAAGAGAAAGAAATAAAAGGAAGAAGTTAAACTGTCATTATTGCTGACAATATGATACTTTACATAGAAGACCCAAAAAACTCAGTTAAAAGACTCCTAGACTTAATTGACAGATTCAGTAGAGTAGGTGGATATAAGGTCAACACTCAAAAAACAATAGCCTTCTTATAGACAAATAACAGACTCACTGAGAAAGAAATTAGGGAAACAATTCCTTTTACAATAGCATCCCAAAAAATGAAATATCTAGGAATCAATCTAACAAAGGAAGCAAAAGACCTCTACACTGAAAAATACAGCATTCTGAAAAAGGAGATTGAGGAGGACATAAGAAAATGGAAAGACATCCCTTGTTCCTGGGTAGGAAGAACCAATATAGTGAAAATGGACATACTTCCAAATCTACTATGTAGATGTAATGCAGTGCCAATTGAAATTCCAACAATATATTTCACAGAACTAGAGAAAACAATCCAAAAATTCATTTGGAACAAGAAGAGACCTAGAATAGCAAAAGCAATTCTAGGCAACAGAGATATGGCCAGGGGTATCACAATCCCCAACTTGAAACTATACTACAAAGCTACTGTGATAAAATCAGCATGGTACTGGCAAAGAAACAGACCCGAAGATCAGCGGAATAGATTAGAAGATGCAGAAATAACTCCAGACATACTCAGCCACCTCATCTTTGACAAAGGAGCCAACCACCCTCATTGGAGGAAAGATAGCCTATTTAATAAATGGTGTTGGTAAAACTGAATTTCAACCTGCCAGAGATTAAAACTAGACTCATATCTATCACCATGCACTAAACTAAGATTGAAGTGGATTAAAGATCTAAATATTAAGACAGAAACACTAATCTTGCTGGAAAATAAGTTAGGTAGAACTCTTGAGGACATTGGCATAGGAAAAGGCTTTATGAACAAAACCTCAGTAGCACAGGAACTAGCACAAAGAATCAACAACTGGGATCTCATCTTATTAAAAATCTTCTGCACTGCAAAAGAAACCACCAACAGAGCTAAGAGACAACCTACAATGTGGGGAAAAAATTTTAGCTCTGTACTTTAGACAAAGGACTACTGTCAAGAATATATAAAGAACTAAAAAAAAAATCAGACCTCCCAAATTCAAAGACCCAATTCAAATATGGGCATCCGAAATGAACAGACATTTCTCAGACAAAGAAGTAAAAGCAGCAAATCAATATACAATAAAATGTTCAACATCACTGTTCATTTGAGAGATGCAGATGAAAACAACACTGAGATTCCACCTCACCCCACAAAGAATGGCTGCTATCAAGAAATCAATCAATAACAAATGCTGGCGGAGGTGTGGGGAGAAAGGAACCCTTCTCCATTGTTGGTGGGAGTGCGGACTGGTGCAACCACCATGGAAGTCAGTATGGAGATGCCTCAAAGAACTAGGACTAAAGGTCCCATTTGACCAAGTTGTTCCCCTGCTAGGTATCTTCCCAAAAGAAAAGTGTCATACCACAGTGATATACGTGCACTCATGTTTATAGTGGCACAGTTTGTAATAGCTAAAGCTTGGAAATAGCCCAAGTGCCCATCAACTGGAAACTGGATAAAGATGTGGTTTTTTTAATAAAATGGAGTACTACTCAGCCATAAAGAGCAAGAAACTAGAGACATTTATAGCTAAATGGATGCATATCAAGGCCATACTCTTAAGTGAAATAAATAGAACTCACGTGTAAATACTGAATAGTTTCTCTAGTGTGAGAAACTGAAAGTGTAAGTAAGGATTAAAAGAATTAAAATGAATAATTGATAATTTGAAATAGGAAAAAAAGGTTCAAAAGGGTAGGGGTGGTGGGGGGGAAGGGGAAAGGAAAGAGGGGAAAGGAAAAATTATGAGAAAAGGAAAAAATGGAAACAAAGTCTATGTAACTAGAGAAGAGTGGAGGGGGTGAAGGGTGCACAGGTAATGGGGAAAAAATAAGAACCAAGACACATCATGTACAGGTACAAACACCCAATGATAAATGTAAACATATTGTATACCTAAAATGTACCAATAAAAGGAATTTAAGGGAAAAAAAGAGTTTTGATAGAATATTAAGTGGGAAAGGGGAATACATAAAAGTTTGTATCATGTGCAATTTAGCCAGGATCCTACTTTACATATAGTATTCATATATACATATATGCATGATAAATAGAATTAAAATAGATGCTTAAAGAAGATGCAAAAATATTACTAATGTATCTCTCTAGTTCACGGAATTCATAGTAGTTTTTAATTTTTTGGAGAACTGCTTTATAACTTTCTCAATAGAATCTCAGCTATTACCCTATGAGATTAGGGCTTTGTTTTCGCTTTTCTATGCCCAGATGCTTTAGATCAATGTGCACAGGAAGAGGTTGAATCAGAAAGGGAATGAAGGGAGGAAGCAGGCCTTTCAACCTCTAGGCCACATTCTAGTCATGCTTGGCTATGTTTGGCAGATGCCAAACCAGGTTCTGAAACTTGCAGAAAGTTCTGTTCTTTCCCTTGGATTTTAGGTACTGGGGGCCACCAGGCCTGAGAGGGCTTAGACTCAATCTCTTTCTTGGCAAACAAGCTGCTATGTTGGTAACAGTACCCATGTGTCTATTTCAAATAGTAATAATAACAATAAGACGGTCAACCTTTTTGAAACCCACTCCTGCAGTGTCCTGGTTATCCTTTCCAGTGACTGTCAGTGGGTCTGTGTGCTCCCTGTCCATTTTCCAAGCCTGTGTGTGAAGCACCATCTCAAACCATTGGGCGTGCATGAGTGTGAGTGTGCTGGTGGCCCAGCCCATCTTTCTCCTGTCTGTGTCCTTGCCCCACGAAAGGTGAGCAAAAATCCTATGTGGTCCTAAAATGTAAGGAGGATGATTGCTTCAGGGAAGGACAGCAACAGTCAAGCTAGAGGCCACAGGTTTTCCCAGTTCTATCATCTTCTTTAGAGCATATTTTGTCTTGTCTATTCTGCTTGAGAAGGTAAGCCTGAACTGTGCACTCTGCAACTGGAGGAGGAAGAAGGCGGCCCAGACAGGTACTAGAATCCCATCTGTAGGCTCTTGAATCTTCTGTCTCCCAGGCCCTCAGGAATAAGCATCTCCATGGCTCCTTGGAGTGCCTGTATTCTTCACAGCCACACCAGAAAATATGCTGAAGTCTGGTTCTAAATTTAGGACCTATGTCACTTTCCATCATCTGGCATTTGTTAGAACCCACTGCTACTGCACAGAGTCTGCTGGAGGTTATCAGTTTATTCCTTTTATCCCCCCCTTAAATTATTTACCGGTACATTTTAGGTATATAATACATTTACATTTATCACTGGGTGCTTGTACCTGTACATGATGAATCTTGGTTCTTGTTTTTTCCCCATTACCTGTGTGCCCTTCACCCCCTCTGCCCTTCCCTATTTACATAGATTTTGTTTCCATTTTTTTCCTTTTCTCATAATTTTTCCTTTCCCTTCTTTCCTTTCCCCTTCCCCAGCTTTGGCTCTGCAGAGGAGCATGTCTACTATTAATCATTTACTGATATATGCTTCATGAGTAGACAGCAGTTCTCAGGGGCTGGAACTATGCCATGCCTGTCATTGTAGAATAAATGAATGAATAAGTGCTCAGAGTTAGAACAGAGTTGGTAACATTATGCTTACTTGAACTGATCCCACTATCATAGGTCCTAACTGTTGGGAGATTTGAATATCACTCTCATCATTTGAATGCCAATGCTCCTTGCAATATTCCCTATGCTAGATTTAGCTATTGTGGTGGATTCTTCTTCCTGCTTCTGGATGTCCATGTAGCTCTCTAGTTACTGAAATAGTATTATCTAGTCTACAGGCATCTGCTACCTGGCAGCCATTATCCAGAATGTAAGTCCATGAATCACTAGGTGAGGAATTCCAGTTTTCTTCTTCCCCCAATGGAAATTTTGAATACTGCACTGAGTATATTAAATATAATATGTATATTGAATAATAATATTAAATGAATCTTAACATTGTCAGCTGTGATAATGGCATTGTGATTATGTGTGAGAATACTCTTACTTTAGCAGGAGCATGTTCAAGGTCTTAAGTGTTGAGGTATCATGATGTCCACAATTTACTTCTAAAAGTTTCACAAAAAATATTCTATATGCTTTCATGCAAATAAAGCAGATGTAACAAATACTAATGAGCTAAATTATCTGCGTATACATGTGTATATTGTACTGTTCTTTCAATTCTTCCATAAGATTCAACATAACCAAATATATACACAAAATATACAAAAATATATTCACAGACATACACAACTACACACACTCTCATGTACGTGAGACAGTCATGTTACTAACAACTACACTGTAATTGCTTAGTAACTCATTTAACAATTGATGAGTTCAGCACATATTTATCAAGAGGAAACTAGGTTAGTGAAAACAGCATAGATTCTGGAGTCTGCCACACTGGGAAACAAACACTGGCTCAATCCCCATGGCAGCTACTAGATCTCTTAGAGACAGTTTCTTCTATGGAAGGTGATGATAAAAGTCCTTCAGCATTAGATAAATGCTATTCATTCTACCCAGGCCTGTGCATTGACAAGGCATGTTCTAGGTCTTTTTTTTCATTAGTTTTATTGGTACATTTTAGATATACTATATGCTGACATTCATTATTGGGAATTTGTGCCTTTACATAATAGATCTTGGTTCTTATTTTTTCCATTCCCCTGCCCTCCTTTCAACCCCTCCACCCCTCCCTTTTTACAAGTATTATTTACTTGTTTCCATTTTTTCCTTTTCTCGTATTTATTCTTTTCCCTTTTCTTTCCCTCTTCCCCCCTCTTTAGACCTTTTCTTCTTATTTCACATTATGTATTCTACATTTTGATTCTTATTTAAACTTTCATTTTCTCACACCATACAAACTACTGGTTATTTACGCATGTGTGTCCTATTTATTTCACTTAACAGTATGGCCTCAATGTGCATTCATTTAGCTATGAATGTCTCTAGTTTCTCATTCCTCAGACAAAGGACTACTGTCTAGAATATACAAAGAACTTAAAAAAAATCAGACCTTCCAAATTTATATACCCAATCCAAAAATAGGTATCTGAAATGAACAGACATTTCTCAGACAAAGAAGTAGAAATAGCAAATAAACATATGAAAAAATGTTCAACATCACTGGTCATTTGAGAAATGCAAATGAAAACAACACTGAGATTCTGCTTCACCCCAGAAAGAATGGCTGCTATCATGAAATCAATCAATAACAAATGCTGGCAGGGCTGTGGGGCAAAAAGGAACCCTTCTCCACTGTTGGTGGGAGTGTAGACTGGTGCAACCACTGTAGAAATCAGTATGGAGAGGCCTGAAAAAACTAGGATTAGAGGTCCTATTTGACTCCTTTTGCTGAGGATCTTCTCAAAAAAATTAAAAGAATTATACCACAGTGATATATGTTCTAGGTCCAGTTTTAAACAGCATTAACTTTATATCCTGTTTCTCAGGCTCTTTAAAGAGAATCAATGGGATGAATATAAAATGGCCTTTGGTGATGTGTAAATGCTGTAGTAAAAGCAAAATATTATGTGTATATAATATAATGTTATATACAATAATATAATATCATTATATATAATATAATGCTACATACATAACATTATCATACATAGATTAAATGATACATACAGATTGTGTTACATAGCTACTATAGGTATATATGCATACAAATTATCAAGACAACCACATAAAATGTCAATGGTAGATGGATCTGAGTAGAAGCCTCATCCATTTGTTCTTTGCACTGTTCTTATTCAAGCAATTTCAGTAAGTTTAAAATTATTTACAAATAAAAAGTGAGAAAGAAAGAATGCAATTCCTTGCACTAGACTCCACCTCTTAAAATTCCCAGCACCTCCCAGAAGCACCAGGGCTAGGAGGCAAAGGAATACGTTCCTATCCTAGGTGAGCCTCCTAGGTCCTGTATGACTTATGTACACAGAGAGCATGGCCTGAGAAACAGGTACAGCTGTCCACTGAGACTGGCCCCAAATTCCCATATAGGACTCCCTGGGGCGGGGGGGTGGTGTCTAAATCTTTAGTTTAGACTAATCACAGCCCTGTATCTTATAGCCAAATTTCTTCATCCACTCATAAAATAAATGTTTGACTCAATAAGAAGTAATGGTTAGGTTTGTGGATTCTGAGCCCAGAGAACTCGAATTCTGTCATTTAAAAAAGTCAAGTCAGTGTTAAGAATGGGGGTGTGGCTGAATGACACAGAAGTTGCCTAGCATGGACAAGGCCCTGGATTTAACTTCCAGCACATCAAAAAAAATTTTTAATTTAATGTTAGTTATTTCTATTATTATTGATTTGGGGAACTTTTGCAGTGCTGGTGATCCAGCATCCAGGGTCCAGCGTCTTGCTCAAAACGGATAAACACTCTACCACTGAGCTACATCTCCAGCCTGGGAACTTCTTATGATAATATAAGCCAGAGGATCTCATCAAGACTTAGGAAAAAAGAAAGCAAATCCAGGACAACAAATATCATTTTAGACAACCTCACACGTGCCCGCTTGATTGAGCCCCATCCTTGAAACTATGACCAATCAGGCTAACTATTCTTCACCACCTTGTGGTGGAATAAAAGACCTAAACCTGTACTCCTGCTTGGTGAATACTGTTGTGTTAGTTGGTGAGAAGATGAGCAATGAAAAGAAATTTATTTTGTCTATGCTTAGGACTTCAGTTTTGCTCAATAAAGCGGTGCATGGAGAATTAACCCAGTTCCTCGTATACATAACCATAATTTTCCCTTGTTACAACATGGAAAACCAGTGGCAATGTTTTTGTCTTTTTTCTCCCATCATTGTATTACAGCAGGATTCTCTTGCAAAAATAATTGTCATTTGATTCACTTCAGCGAAACAGAGTGAGAATTCGGTAATTAATGGTGACACAGCTTTGAGGACAGGCAATTGTGATCCTGAATTAATTAAAACGCTTTTCTCTGATGGTACAAACATTTGGTTTCTCATTTTTTAAAACAAGACTCTATTATCTCTAAAGAAATATTTCTACCTTGAGATTAAGGAAAAATGACATCATTACATGAAGAATTCAGTTTTGGTTCAATCAGATATACATTTCAACCTCTCTAAACCAGTATCTATCAATTTTTTTCATAGCAGTTGAAATTTTCTGGTTGATATTCAATGCAATGCTATAAACAATGTTCATGGATATATACAACAGATCAAAGCAGAGTTCCCTGGTTGTGTTGGGCCTGGAGAAGGTGTGGTCTATATTCTCAGCCCCAAGACTCTCAGAGCTCCCAAGACAACTCTAAGTACTCAGGACTCTGCACACTGCAGTTCCACACCAATTTATTAACTGAAGGGTTCACAATAGTCTTACTATGCAGGATGTTGCTTTAGCATTCTCCAGCGCTTCCAGAACTTCCTACTATGTCATCACGTATGAATTATCTATATTACATGTCCTGTATAATATGTGCTTTCATCTTCTCTAAAACCTTGTTAAGTAGATGCACATATAACCATTTTGTAAGTGAAGAAGACAATTATATAATTTGCCCAAGTTCACCCAGAAATTGTGCAACACGGTCCTAAACCCAGGTCTTTTTCAACCCAAAGTCTTAGGCTACTCCACTACCATTTATTTCTGATTCAGAGCAAAGGAATGACTGTTCTTATTCAGGCAGTATATCTTATCATAGGCAAATTTATGATTTTTTTACCAGGATTTCCAAAATATTGAGAACTGTTGGTAACCCCAGTTACCACTGATGGAGAATTCAGTTTGATGGTGATTTTTTTCCTACACTAGCTGTTGGTTGGCTAAACTAACAAGGCTGCTTTGTTTACAAATGCAGTGAGTCAAAAGAAAAAAAATTGCTTCCAAAATACTTAGTTGCTCATTTTTAATTCTCATACCATGATTAGCTTAATCGTGCATTTTCATTGCATTAAGCTAACTGTACCTTCCCCTTCCCTTTTTTCTAAATATTTTATTGATGGGTCATCCTCAGATAACACAAAGAAGAAACTCCAGAATCTCAGGGCCTCATAGACCAGCGGTACTCCAGTGAAAAGCTCAGTTTCTCTCATACACCAGTTTGGATATGGAATTCTGCAATTTTCAACCTGATCCATATGAATACTTACTAAAATGCCATTATCTTTCCATTCAAAGGGGCAAAAATAATGCCACACTGCCACACGGGCATGAAGTGTTAGGTTCAGTATGTCAGTAATTCCAAATATAATTTGTTCCGTGTCAAAATTGTATAAATCTAATGTACCACAAGTTGATGTTTCTTGCTGTTTGTTGTATTTATGAGGCCATGTTACTTCTTGGTAAATTATAACGATATCTCTGTACATCTCAAGAGTTTGTTATCTTTTTGTTGTGGTGGTTTCTTTTTTGTACTTCCCTTATCTGAGCTTGTCATTGTCAAGTCATTCACAGGACTGGATTCTGAAATGAAGTGAAATGATGGAGTGCAAGGTAAATGTCTAGTCCAATAATACTAAAAATTAAAAGAATAACTTTCACATTTATAGCATTATGCCGTGAGAGGCATTTCTCTTAAGTTTCACAGATATTAAACTCTAGAAGTTGGCCACTACCATTGTGGAAACACCACAAAGTGCTGAATAAACTCATCCTTGGTGCTCAGGCTAGAACACAGTGAAACAAGCTTGATCCCAGTAAGGATGAGGGAGCTCAAAGATGACAACCTATCCAGAAAAGAATTGCTATTTATCTAGCTGCATTCTTACTTTATATCTATTACTTTCTTTACTGTGGTATTAATCAAGAGAAGTTAAGCCATGCTACCACATCAAACTATGGCAAAATCTCAGCAACTTAAATCTTATGAAGTTTTATTTCTTATTGGTTGGTTAGGAGTTCAGTTCTGGAGTGTCTGCTTCCAGGTACCAGGCAGGATATGGAACATTGCAGCCAGAGGGGAAAGAGCTGTCTCAATTGCATCCTAGATCTTAAGAGTTCTGGCTACAAATGACAATCATTATAAGTCAGGCAAGTCACATGACAATGCAAAGTCAATGATAACTTCAGGTCAGGTGCCCAGAAAAGGAGAGAGTGTGAAACATTTTGTGGACAGCCCTACTGACTCAGGCCCTTTCCTAAGAGTAAACCACTGGTAGACAGAAGGGGACAAAAACTGAAGACTTAAGGCATGCATCTTTCTAATACAATGGGTGAAAAATTAAGCAAAATTATTCTAGTGGATTAAAAAGAAGCAATAAGATTAGGTCTCAACAGTCATTATACTCAGGACATATTTTTTATTGGCAAAATGAAATGCATTTTTTTACTTTGTCCTTTGACCATTCTTAACCATCTTTCTGCCAACAGTAACCATGAGTTTTCCTTGGAGTCCTGCCCTGTCCACTATACTTCTCTCCCAGGCAATCAGTAAATAAATATTGGGGGGTATTTTACTCCTCATTCACTCATTGATTCATTCACTAACTCATCAAGTTGTTTCTGAAACATTTTTAAGTTCTTTGGAACTGCCATTATGATAAGACCTATAGACACAAAGATATATGAAGCATAGATTATACTTCTCAAAGAGTTCATGGTCTACAAGGACAGACAAAATGTAACTATCTTGCACTCACAGATTTAATGGCAATGAAGAAAGAGGAATGTTTGTAAATTCCATGACAATGACCCCAATGCTAATTTACTTCCCAGTGACTATGGCTAAAATCAACTTTGAGTCACTGTGGAATCTGTCCTTCCTTCAGCATTTTGGTATTGAAAGTCTTTCTGAAGTCTTGGCCAATGCTGCCATACAGAAAATTTCTCAACAAGGAATATTTATCATGTGGGTTATCTTTGAATTCATATACTTTATATCCTAAAAGAGAGGCAATGAAAAATTTTAGGAAGAATTTTTCTAATTAAGAAAATAATTCTAGCTAGGCATGATGATGCAGTCCTGTAATCCCAGCTCTTAAGAGGCTGAGACAGGAGGATTGACAGTTTAAGACCAATCTGAACTACATAGCAAGACCATGTCTCAAAACAAACAAAAGAATAAAATGCTTATGGAAAATTCTTTGAAAAGAAAAAGAAAATAATTCCAGTCAAAGTACAGAGGATCAGTTATAAAGAAGAGGGAAATGTGAAACAGGAATTCTTAGGAACCAATTGCAACAGGTAAAGTTTGAAGAGCACAGCAGTCAGGACTGGGTCTCCCTCCTGTGCAGACTTTCTGGGTCCCTGGGCTCACCGTTGTGTTAGGGCTGTACTCCAGACATGCATATCTTGAAGCCGATGTCAAGGATGTGAAAGCAGCCTGAGTATGTACTGATCCGTGTCCTCAAATGGTTCCCTGTTCATGGGACAGGGATAGAACCAATGCCTTCCTAGTCCCTTCAGGAAATTCTTGGATAAAACCATATCTACAGTACGGACAAATACAATCTGGCAAGTAGGTCCTCTTCACTGAGTAATGGAGACAGAAGGACCCACAGATGTCTTAATACCTGAGCCACACCCAGCTGCTTTCCCCGCCAATCACCAACAATGTTTAAAATGTTTGGTTTTCTTATAGACAGCCTAACTAACAAGTATAATGCCAAGCACCAAGTTACTTCAAATTAGCTTGTAGCTACATTAACAAAAGTAAAAAGAAACAGGTGAAAGTAATTGTAATGATGCATTATATTTAGACATGGATGTCAAATAAATTCTTCAACATGTGATCAACATAAAAATATTATAAATGAGATATTTATACCCTTTTTTAACACTATTTCTCTGAAGGTAATGAGTATTGCACATTCACAGCACATTTTAGTTTGAATTAGCCGCATTTCAAGTACTTAATAGACACACATAACCTATGATTATCAAATCAGATAGTTGTGTTGGTCAGCTTTCCACTGTAACAAATACTTGAGATAAATCAGCTTAGAAAGAGGAAAGGTTCATTTTTGGCCTATAGTTTCAGAGGTTCCAGTCCATGGTCAATTGCCCCATTGCTTTTAGGCCTGTGGCAAAGCAGCCCATCGTGGTGGGAATACATGGCGAAGGAAGCTGCTTGCCTCATGGAGCCCAGGAAGCCAAAGGGTCCTGCTATCACCATCAAGGACATATCCCCAATGGCCTATTTCCTTCCACTAGACCTCACTCTTAAAAGTTTTCACCACCTCCCAAAAATATCACAGACTAGGGAATAAACCTTTGGAAGACATTCAAGATCTGAGTTATAGCAAAAGTACATTCAGGGATCTTTATTCACTTGCTTTGAAATTGTCGTATTTCCTAAATGTTACTAAGATAGAAATGAAGGCAGAATGTATGACTCTTTTGCCTTTTGCTTTAAAAGGGTAAATAACTTTTAATCTTTCTTGATACACACTGACCCATGTTTAATCTTGAATCAGTGCATAGAATCCCAATAGCTGTAAGATGTTTTGTATCTTTCTACAGTAAGATTCACAGGATATGGTTTTCTTTAAAAGATTATAAAATTATAGTGTTTTTAATGTCAAATAATTTCTTTTTATCAAGTGTATGAAAAAAACATATTAAAATATTTAATTTTACATAACTTTCAATTATCAGTCCTTCGTAGTTTGTCTAAACTTGGAGATATATAATACATGCAATTGTACTTCAAAAAATTGAGATGTTAATAAACACTAACTGCAAGGTGCTACTGCCAAGTTTAATTGATGAATTATTCTCCTAAGTTTATAAAGTTTAATTGCAGGTCTTATGGGTAGTTAATGTAAAAAAAAAAAAAACTTCAGAATGTATCTGTTTATTATTTTCCTAAATTGGAAATGACCACAATATACCTCTGAACCTCATTCAGGGAGCTCCCTTCTGCATGAGGTCATTTATTTATACACTCTGAAGCATTACAAACACTTTTTTCTCTGTTTCATTCCATTTGTCATTTTAGTCTGTAGTTCTGCTTTCATGGAGCCTTTTCAGAGTTGTGGGCTATGGGTGACAACACAGAGGCAGTATGTCACTAATGCATTTTCTAACTTTTGAACTATTGAAATGTGAACTCAGCTAAAAATCTCAATGGTGCAGAATTACTCTTTACATAACATCTGGGAGGGGCCGCTCTCTAAAACCAGAACAAAGCCAAAAGTAGACTGAGTCTTGCCAAAATTGGAATCTAGCTCAAATTCTCCTTAATTCCTAGTGATCCTGAAGGGCTCGATCTTTTACCCTATCTATTTATCTATCTATCTATCTATCGATCTATCTATCTATCTATCTATCTAAAGAGGAAGAGAGAATCTTCTCTTGTAGAATACAACACCATTTGGAGCCTCTGAAGTACTTTTACATACAACATTAGACACACAATAAAAAAATGTTTGACATGGAAAAAGAGATTATATGAACGATAATCAAGAAGAAAAAGAAAGACACCAGACTCACATTACATCTAGACACTGGAATTAGCCCCAGCTGTGGATTCAAAGCTGAGCAGAATGAATTGAACCAGAGATACAGGGGAGGAAGGCATTGGCACTGGCTGGATTCGATCACCCAAGGAAGAAAAGGCACCGCTGGATTCCAGTGCCCAGCAGTCAACTAGAAAAACACAAGTTGGTTACAAGGCCTGAGAAGGACGGCTAAATAGAAAGAAAACCAGACTGTGTGGAGTTACTGTGGGAAGCAATGGAGACTTCTGAGCAGAAGGAAGGCATAAGAGCAAAGGGTCAAGTGTGGTGATGAGAAGAGATATTTGCCACGTAGAGCCAGAAGCAGAGGCTTACTGGACTGTGGCCTCACATTAACCTATCTTGGGAGACGGCGAAACTTCAAATATCTGAGTATAAACTCATCATGAGTTCAGACAACCCACCTGAGCACAGTGTTACTTTACACTATGGCAGAGATTTCCTTGACCTCAAGTGACATTTCTCTTAATTTGATTACAGTCTAATAGATCTCATGTCAGCCTCTCATAAATCATGTCTTGCCCCCTAAGAACTTGTGATATCTCACTATTTGATTTTCAGAGGGATTAAATAATGAAATAAAATTTAAATAAATTATTTCATTTATTTAATAAATTGTTCATGAAATAAAATTTTAAACATACAGACAAGAAAATTATCAGTGACACAACACTGAGCGAGCTGACCTTAAGCTTTTGTCTCAGGTTTCTGAGAGGCCTAACATTTGCTTTAATGGATAATTACTGCTTCAGTAACATCACCCTTTTTAAGGGCGGTCAGCAAACTTCTCCTGTAAAGGGCCCGTTATTAAATATTTTCAACTTTAAGGGCCACATATAATCCTCCTTTTCCTTCTTCTAATTTGCTGAGAGCATGAAAACTAATTCTCATCTTACATGCTTTACAAACACAGATTATAGGGCAGATTCGGCCTGTGGTCACAGTTACCCCAACCCTACTTTCAGGGTGAATTCTTTATGATGCAAGGCGTGCTTTCTTTCCCTTGTAGTAATCCATCTTCTTTTGATCCTCTTCTTTATGTCTAACAGGAGTTGTTTACTTTGCAAGTTATTGAGACATTTTTATAGAAGATTATTGTATGTCAGAAATTTTTTCTTTTCATTTTTCATTTCAGATCTTTCAATCAAAACCTTTAGAGGAAAGTGCTCTGGACACTACTCTAGTTCAGATGCATTTCATGAGATCTCTGACAGCTACGACTGTATTTTAAACTAAGCACTCTTGGAAGCTGGAGGTTGTCTACATGGTAACACGTTAACTTCAACATATCCTCATTTGGCCAGTTTATCTACATTTGTATCAGGGGCTCTGAGGAACTCCTGACAATCTCTACAGATGCTTCCATATTGCTCAAAGAGCAGCCATGGGAGGTTTAGTCCATCACGGCCCAGCCAGGAGGCAGCAGCTTGGGGAACAAAAGGACCCCGGGAGGAGCAGAACCACTTTAAACATAACAAAACACAAAGACTTGGACTTCTTTCTAAATTCCAAGAAGATTCTTTGCTGGAGGAGGAGTTGCAAAAGGCAGGACAGAATGTGCATGAGTCCAGTCACCAACATATTGAAATCCGGTCTTCAAAACTAACAGATGGCCTCAGCTGAAACCCTGAAGTACGGGCTTGAAGTACACATTGTGAGCAGCTCTGACAAACAACATGTGTCCTGGCCACTGACAACTCCATGCACGGCAACTTGGAGCTTGAGAGCCACTTGCTAAAAAGCAAAGCACACTAACAAAGCTAGTGAAAACCATGTAGCTACCAGAGAGTTTTGGGGCAGAGAGCAGAGGACAAGCAGAAAGGAGCACAAATCCTGAGATAAAAATAAAGGAGGTGCGTGATTGGTGGAAACCAGAGCATTTCAGGACCAAGAAAAACCCTACCTCTCTAATTGTATGCCATTTACTTCTAGGAAAGACATTTTTAAAATTTAGACTTGCAATTTTCAAGTGAAAATTCTTCAATTATTTTTTAAAATTAATTTTATTGGTACATTTCAGGTATACAATGTAATGACATTCATCATTGAAAATTTGCACCATTACATAATCTCTCTTGGTTCTTATTTTTTCCCCATTCCTCTACCCTCCCTTCAACCCCTCCACTCCTTCCTATTTGCAAAGACTTTGTTTTCATTTTTTCATTTTCTCATATTAATTCCATTCCTTTCTTTCTTTTCCCCTCACACTTTCCCTTCCCTTTTGCCCCTTTTCTTCCTATTTCACATTACCTATTATACTTTTTAGTCCTTATTTATACTTTCAGTTTCTCACACTAGAGAAACTGTTCGGTATTTACACACGTCCTATTTATTTCACGTAAGAGTATGGCCTCAATGTGCATCCATTTAGCTATAAATATCTTTAATGTCTCATTTTTTATGGCTGAGTAGTACTCCATTTTATAAAAAAAAAAAACAAACACACACACAGTTTCTTATCCAGTCTCTAGTTGATAGGCAATTGCGCTGTTTCCAAGTATTACAAATTGTGCTGCTATGAACATGGGCGCACATATATCACTGTGGTATGATTCTTTTAATTCTTTGAGGAAGATACCCAGCAGGGGAATAGCTGGGTCAAATGGGACTTCCAGTCCTAGTTCTTTGAAGTATCTCCATACTGATTTCCACAGTAGTTGCACCAGTCTACACTCCCACCAGCAGTGGAGCAGGGTTCCTCTTTCCCCACAGCCCCGCCAGCATTTGTTATTGGTTGATTTCATGATGGCAGCCATTCCTTCTGGGGAGGTGGAATCTCAGTGTTATTTTCATTTGCATCTCTCAAATGAACAGTGATGTTGAACATTTTTTCATATGTTTATTTGCTATTTCTACTTCTTTGTCTGAGAAATGTCTGTTCATTTCAGGTGCCCATTTTTGGATTGGGTCTTTAAATTTGGAAGGTCTTATTTTTGTAAGTTCTTTATAGATTCTAGATAGCAGACTTTTGTCTGAGGAACAGCAGGTGATAATTTTTTCCCACATTGTGGGTTGTCTCTTCACATTGTTGGTGGTATCTCTTGCTGTGCAGAAGCTTTTTAATAAGAAGAGATCCCACTTGTTGATTGTTTGTGCCAGTTCACAGGCAACTGAGGTTTTGTTCATAAAAGCTTTTCCTACACCAATGTCTTCAAGAGTTCTACCTAACCTCTGTTTCAGCCAGTTCAGTGTTCTTGTATTAATATTTAGATCTTTAATCCATTTCGATTTTAGTTGAGTGCATGGTGAGAGATATAGGTCTAGTTTTAATCTTTGGCAAGTTGAAGCCCAATTTTTCCAGCACCATTTATTAAAGAGGCTATCTTTCCTCCAGTGAGGGTGCTTGGCTCCTTTGTCGAAGATGAGATGGCTGAGTGTGTCTGGACTTGTTTCTGCATCTTCTAATCTGTTCCACTGGTCCTCAGGTCTGTTTCTTTGCCAGTACTGTGCTGTTTTTATCACAGTAGCTTTGTAGTATAGTTTCAAGTAGGGGGGTGTGATAGCCCCTGCCATGTCTCTGTTGCCTAGAATTGCTTTTGCTATTCTAGGTCTCTTCATGTTCCAAATGAATTTTTGGATTGTTTTCTCATGGTCCATGAAGTATCCTGCTGGGATTTCATTTGGGATTGCATTGAATCTATATAGCAGTTTTGGAAGTATGGCCATTTTCTCTATGTTGGTTCTTCCTACCCAGGAGCAAGGGATGTCTTTCCATTTTCTGATATTGTCTTCAATCTCTCTTTTCAGAGTGTTATAGTTTTCAGAGAAGAGGGCTTTGATTTCTTTTGTTAGGTTGATTCTTAGGTATGTCAGTTTTTTGGGATGCTATTGTGAAAGGAATTGTTTGCCCTATTTCTCTCTCACTGAGTCTGTTGTTCATGTAGAGGAAAGCTATGTGATTTCTGTGTCTTGAACTTGCATCCAGCTACTTTACTGAATTTGGTTATTAAGTCTAGAAGACTTTTGGTGGAGTTCTTGGGGTCTTCTATATAGAATATCATGTCATCTGCAAATAATGACAATTTGACTTCTTCATTTCCTATCTTTATTCCTTTCATTACTTTCTCTTGTCTAATTGCTGTGGCTAATGTTTCCAAAACTATACTGAACAAGAGTGGTGATAGTGGACATCCTTCTCCTGTTCTTGATTTTAGTGTGAAGGATTTGAGTTTTTGACCATTTAATATGATATTGGCTGTTGGTTTTTCATAGATGGCTTTTATCAGATTGAGGTAGAGACTATCTATTCTAATTTTTTGTAGGATTTTTATCATAAATGCATGTTGGATTTTGTCAAATGCTTTTTCTGCATCTATTGAGGTGATCATATCGTTTTTGTCCTTGGCTCTATTGATATAGTGTACTACATTTATTGATTTGCATATGTTGAACCATCCCTGCATCCCTGGGATGAATCCCACTTGATCAGGGTGTATGATCTTCTTGATGATCTTCTGCATTCAATTTGCCAGTATCTTATTAAGGATTTTTGCATCTATCTTCATTAGTGAGATTGGCCTATAGTTCTCTTTTTTGGTTGGGTCTTTCTCTGCTTTGGGGATCAAGGTGATGCTTGCTTCCAGGAATGAATTCGGGAGTATTGCTTCCCTTTCAATTTCACTAAAGAGTTTAAACAGCAGTGGCTGTAGTTCCTCTCTAAATGTCTTATATAATTCAACAGTGAACCGATCAGGACCTGGGCTTTTTTTAAGTGGTAAGTTTTTAATTATCTTTTCAATTTCATTGATTGATATTGGGCTGTTTAGAATTTTTAGGTCTTCTTCGTTCAACTTTGGTAATTAATATGTATGTAGGAATCTGTCCATTTCTTCTGTGTTTTCCATCTTATTGGCACATAGTTTCTCAATGTACATATGGATGATCTTCTGGATTTCTTCTGGGTCTGTTGTAATTTCACCCTTTTCATTCCTAATTGCATGGATTTGGGCCTTTTCTTTCCTTTTTCTGATAAGGTTGGCTAAGGGTTTGTTAATTTTGTTGATTCTTTCGAAGAACCAACTCTTGGCTTCATTGATTTTTTGTATCATTCTCTTAGTCTCCATTGCATTGATTTCTCCTCTGATCTTTATAATTTCCTCCCTTGTATGAGCTTTGGGTTTGTCCTTCTCTTCTTTTTCTAGAAGCTTGAGGTTCAGTATCAGGTTGTTACCTGGGCTCGTTCTGTTTTCCTAATATGTGTATTCACTGCTATGAATTTCCCTCGTAAGACTGCTTTCATTGTGTCTCATAGATTCTGATATGTTGTATTATCATTGTCATTTAATTGAAGGAACTGTCTGATTTCTTTAATTTCCCCTCTGACCCACTGGTTATTCAGAAGTGCGTTGTTCAGTTTCCATGTGTTTATGAAATTCTTGCAGTTTCTTTTGCTGTTGATCTCCAATTTCTTCGCACTATGGTCTGACTGTATACTGGGGATAAATTCAATTCCTTTGCATTTACTCAAACTTGTTCTATGAGTGAGTATGTGGTCTATTTTGGAAAATGACCCATGGGCAGCTGAAAAGAATTGTATTCTTATTTGTTGGGGTGGAACACTCTGTAAACATCTGTTAAGTTCATTTGTTCAAGAGTTTGATTGAGTTCTAGTATTTTGTTGTTTATTTTTTGTCTAGTTGATCTATCTTTTTGTGACAGTGGGGTATTCAGGTCCCCTGCTACTATTCTATTAGTGTTTATTTAATTTTTCATGTCAGCTAGTATTTGTTTTATATAGTTGGGTGCACTAGTGTTTGGTGCATAGATATTTATGATTGTCATCTCTTCCTCTTGGATTCTTCCCTTTACAAGGATGTAGTGTCCTTCTTTGTTTCTCTTAATCAGTGTTGGTTTGAAATCCATTTGATCTGCAAAGAGGATAGCTATTCCTGCTTTTGGGGGGGGGGTTCCTGTTGCATGGAGTATTGTTTTCTACCCTTTAACTTTCAGTCTATGAGTTTCTTTTTGAAGTAAATGTGTTTCTTGTATGCACCATATTGTTGGATCTTGCTTCTTGACCCATTCTGCCAGTCTATTTCTTTTGAGTGGTGAATTGAGACCATTAACATTGAGGGCTATAACTGATATGTATTGACTTATCATTGTCATGAGTTTTTCTTTTTGTTGGATTCTCCCCATTTGCATTTAATTTCTTGTCATGCCCAACAGATTCATTCTGCTGGGCTTCCTGGGGTTGTGATCCTCGTTGTCTTTTCCTAGGATATTGTCTAAAATTTTTTGGAGTGCTGGTTCGGTATTCATGAAGTTCCTAAGGTGCTCTTTTTCATGCAAGTATCTTATTTCACCATCAATTTTGAAAGATAGCTTTGCAGGGTACCTCAATCTGGGTTGGAGGCTGTTTTCTTTTAGGGCTTGAAATATGTCACTCCAAGCTCTTATTGCCTTGAGGGTTTGTGTTGAGAAGTCTGCTTGATTCTAATGGGCTTTCCTTTGTACGTAATTTGTTTCTTTTCTCTAACTGCTTATAGAACTTTGTTCTTCTGTTGGGTTTCTGGAATCTTAACTATTATATGCCTATATGTAGTTCTTTTTGTCAAGGCTAGTTGAAGTCCTATATGCCTCACTTATCTGTATGTAAAGTTCTTTTCTCCTGCTTGGGAAGTTTTCTGCCATCACTTCTGTGAACAGTTTTTTTATGTCATCTGCACTCTCTCCTGTTTCTTTATTGACTCCGATCAGTCTCATTATTCTTCTTTGCATCATCTAGCAGCTGCTGGATTGATTTCTCTTGGTTTCTTACTATTTTAAAGAGGTTTTTCTTTTCCTGGTCACTATTTGCAATTTTATCTTCTATATCTGAAATTCTGTCCTCACATTGGCTCATTCTGCTGCGTAGACTTTCAATGGAGTTTTTGATCTCCTGGAAATCTGTTTGCATCTCTTTTATGGATTCCATTTGTTTCCTATGTTGAGATTCCACCATGTTCCTCAGATCCTCTATTTTTTTATCTGTGTCCTCTCTAGATTTATTAATCATGTCTTGCAGTATAGACACAATCTCTGCTGTTATGTGAGAAATTATTTCTGATTTCATGTTTTCCAGATCCTGTTTTGTTGCCAGTTCAGGGAGTCCAGGTGGTTGAGTATCAGATTGTTCCATCTCATTTCCTTTTGGGGTTGCTTTAGGTGATCTAGATGTCTCATTTTGAGACTTGTTTACATGTTTTCTCATTTCAAGGGGTGGGGGCATGGTGCTGCTGGCACCCACATGCCTGACCTCCTTCACGCTGGGGTCAGCTCTGTTCCTTGGCACTGGAGGCAGTGGTACAGTGGCCTGGAAGGCTCCTCTTCAGCACTGGGGGTGGCTGTGCTGTTTTCAAATATTTTTAATGTGTTAACAGCTCCTCTCAGTCCCTATAGTCACCTTGGGCTCAGAGGTTTTACTTTTGTTTGTGTATCTGTGATTATATACACTTCTGTAGAGATCATTTTCATTTGGACCAAAGTACAAGCAAAGGTACTAAAGTGCCCTCAGAAAATCAATGTAAATGTGAATCAGAATCATTAACGATATAAAGATAAGGCAACACACTAACAAATCTTAGTAGAAATAGTGCTTGCTGCTTGACAGGAACTTCTGCACCATGAACTCAGCACAGAATGTCAGTGCTTTAACATGTGGATGGGCACTAAACTAATATCATATCGTCAATGCTGTCCTACCTTGTGCAAGTTACATGTCAATCAAAGCCCCTGGGCTCCCTGTGATGCTGACTTCTTCATCACTCAAGAGTTATTTGGGAGTCATATGAGTTGTGATCAAAGGAGACACAGTGAATGTTTAAATTTTTAAAATTGTTATACTAAAAGACATATTGCCATTAATCCCCTCAGGACACTTCCCACACTGGGAACATGGTCACACCTGTTTTTGCCACTTTCTGAAACAGGTCTGGAAGTGCTCTTTTGTGAGTGTCTTTATGAGGCATGATCAAAACTAAGGTGAATACTGCTGCCAATGCCATCCAAAGGAAAGGTAGCCTTGTAGAATTGTTACAGTTTGTTCTCATGCACCCCAGTCACTGGATCTAGCACTGTGTGACTTCTGGCTCTTCCTAAAAATCAAAATGACTGTGAAAGGCAAATTCTTTGAATCAATTCATAGTATCAAGATAGCCAGGACAGCGCAATTAAAGACTGAGGAAAGAGGACTTGCAGAACTTCAGAAAGCAGCCAGGTGATGGGATAAGTGTGTTTGAAGCACAGGGTAGTTTTCTGAAGGGATCCGTGGCAATGTGTCTTTTACTGTATAAAGTTGTTCTAATTTAATCTCCATATTTTTTGTCACATGGTGTAGTTTCCTAATTGCCCTCAATACTTTTAGTCAGGTCCCCTCCTCCCATAAGTCTCGCCTTTGATCTCTTAATCCTGATCAAGCATGAAAAAGAGCCCCTCTCTTCTCCTTTCCTCAACAATGCTTTATGGGTGGAGTAGAATTTCATGTGCAGAAATGTGACCAACTTAACATGGGAAATAAACACTCCTGTTCTCAAAGTTGCCTTCACTTTAATGACCCTGGGATTACTCACTGGCTACTTTCTGGGCAACTCAGCCTCCAACCAGGCTGCTAGGGCCCTGCCCTCTCACCCCTTCCCATTCCCCACTGCTCACCTTTCTATTTTCCCCCGTTTCTCTTCCATAAATATTGGACTTTCTTTTCCTCTTACCTAAAATTGAAACACAAATGATTTTTCAACCATATTTAGAATCTGGGGACTCTGGCACATCCATGTGTTGTTAATATTTCTACTTAAAGGAAGAACTTTCTCACCTAGATTGCACCCATTAACAATGTATAGCAAATGACCAAGGCTTTGAGATTTTAGTCTTTTATATCCACCTCTTTCTTTTCCTATCTCTACAAAAGGCAAGAACAATAAAGAAACACTTTGCTCTGAAATGAATGGGTCCTCCTTGCACTTCACTCCAATGACAAACATCACAGTCAATTCTGATTCTGTATAACATTTTTGCTTCATTATGTTAAAACTAAAATTGAATCAAGCAAACAAAAAGCAGAATGAGGCAAACAATGGTGGCCAGCACACCAGTGATGCCAGCACTCTGGGAGGCAGCAGGAAGATCACAATTCTAAGCCAAGGCTGGGCAATTTAGCAACTTAGCAAGACTTTAGCAAATTTAAAAAAAAAAAAAAATTTAAAGCCCTAGGGAAGTAGTTCAATGCAAAGGCTCTGAGTTTAGGCCACTCGCTAAGTGCATTTGTAGGGTTCTACACTAACTCTTATTTTGCCAAAGACATGCAGGGCTCTGCTCTCCATGCCCAGTTATCCAAGGTGAGAGTCACAGCCACATATGGCAATTTAGCTTTTAATTATTTAAAATTAAAGTTAAAATTTTACCTGCTCAATTGCACTAGATACATTTCAAGTGCTCGGAACATGTGAGATACTACAGAATTGTAGAGCATTCCAATTCATGCAAAACCTCTATACAGAGCTGTTCTAGGCTTTTAAAAAATGTTATCATCTCCTCTGGCAGCCTGTACCACACTTTAGTGACACATATCTAACCTATGTTTAATCTGGTAGGAAAGGAACTGAATAAACCATAAAGGAGGCACTCTGGGTTTTAAACCATGAGAATAAAATGTTCCCTGAGATATGTGGTGAGCAAAGTGACTTTGAATTTTGGAGTGTCTATCAGAAAATTTTTATTTCCTCCCTCTTTTGGGACTTCAAAGAAATACTCACTGAAATTTCTGTTAGCTGATATAAATGTGTTTATTAAAATTACGTATAAACTCCGCCAGAGTGACTAAAGGCACTCATAATGATAGGAATCAAATTTGACTACCTCACAATGACTAATGTCTTTATTTGAGTCCAGGGAAAATACTACAATCTTACTCAGTCCTTACTGCAGTGGATGTAATGTTGATTTTAGTGCTAGATTTTTATTCTCTGATCAAAGCAATGCTACTAAGAATTAAAAGACAGAATTAAGAGATCTCCAGAGAAATCTTAAAACGAGAGCTTTTGCTACTTTATCCATAATTTTTACTACAGGGACTTTCATATCCATAAAAAAATGTCACACATTAGAGGAAAAACATGAAATTAATATATATTTACAATAATGTGTTCTCTATGTATGGCACACATTGTCTCTTAAATTCTCAACAATCTCCAGCAATGTTATCCTATTTTACATGTAAGGAGATGGCATTGGGAAGATGGGGTAGTTCTTAGAGGTCATATACCCAGTAGGTATGAAGCCATGTCCTCCAAATCTCTGTATTGCACTATCCTGCCTCTCTAAACTATAAGCCCACCAGGCATTCAGGGGATACAGGCAGTATTAACGTCATGCCAGCCAACAAGGCAATAGTCATTCACCTCAAATCTGTGCTAAGGAAAGACAAGAGTATCCCCACCAACTCCAGGGTTCCAGGATGCCATACTTGACACTGGCTTCCACTTAGGTTGCAAGCACCACAGCACTGGGGTCCAAGCTCATTGTCAGTAAAAACTGTGCTCTACTTACTTAACAAATACGCCCTACTCGCTCTCAACTCGGGCCTCCCTGGACATGGCATCGGCAGATGCTGGAGGCAGAGTCCTGCTGTCACCAAGTCGGCAGACCAGGGGCCACACAGTAGTATTCTCACTACGAGATGCTTGGAGAAGATACTGGAGAAGAAACCAAGGAAAGTTCTTTTGGCTGAGGTTTGTAGAATTTTATGTGTTTAGAAACATACCTGCTAGGGGGAGGAATGGCATAGCCACTGTGAAAATCAGCATTGTGGTTCCTCAAAAACTTAAAAATTTAATTACATATATTGCAACCATTCCACTTCCGGGTATATCACCAAAATAATTGAAAGCAGAGACTTGAAGAGGTTATGGTACACCTAGTCCATAGCAGCACTGTGTCACAACAGCCAAAAGGTAAAAGCAACCCAAGTGCTTTGATGAATGTATAAATAAACTGTGGTACATATATAAAATGGAATATTATTCAGCCTTAAAAAGAAACAAATTCTGACACAGCTCCCATTTGTTTATTATGTTAAGCAAAACAAGCCAGTCTGAAAGGACAAATACTGAATTTCAGGCTCTCAAGTACCTAGTCAAATCCATAAACACAACACAGAATGATGGCTGCTAAAGGCTTGGTGGAGAGAGGAACTGGAGTTAGTTTTTAATAGATGCAGAGTCCCTGTTTTGCAAGATGGAAAGAACTCTGGAGCTAAATGGTAGTGATGGCACCTAATAATGTGGCACTTAATGCCACTAAATTGCACACTTAAAATGAGTGAAATGATTACTTTAGGGTTTGTGTATTTTACAATAAAAACAGTCAATTGATGAAATGTATAAACAGAAGGACCACATGGTATGTAAATTATACTCAACAAAGCTGTTAAATATATACATATATGACAGCTAGTAAGTCTACACACACACAAAAAAAATCAAAATACTGCAAATTCCTCTAGAGCTGTCAAGAAAGCCACAATTGCCAGAATACACACATAGAAAAGATATTACTGAGCCACAGAATTAGAAAAATAATCAAACACTCTGCCCATGTTAGTCATTAATTCACTTTCCTCACTCTCAACTATTTGGTAATATTTATTAAATGCTCTTATTTATCAGCAAATAAAAGCAGAATGGAACATGATATCTGGTATTCTTATTACTAGCAACTCATACACAAAAATTACCATGGAAACTTTGTCACCTGCTGTCAGGTGGGTCCTCAGTGATGGCTCCTGAAACATTGAGCTGTCTTGTCAGGGTGGAGTCCTTACCAATGACAGAGAGAGAGAGAGAGAGAGAGAGAGAAGGAGAGAGGGAGGGAGAGAGAGGGAGAGAGAGGGAGAGAGGGAGAGAGAGGGAGAGAGAGGGAGAGAGAGGGAGAGAGAGAGAGAGAGAGGCTTGTATGCTTTTCTCTTTTACTGTCATATCATACTGACAAAAAAGCCAAGTTTAAGTATTAAGCATTAAAGAATGAAATAAAAAATTTTAAACAGTAAGTTTGCAAAAAATTAGTTCTAGAACTCTGGGCTTACTGCTGAAATAGTTTCATGACTTTTAGGCCGTGTTTTCTTACTGATTCTCTTATTTTCCTTTCTTTCCTAACAGCCACAGAATAATCATGCCTTCATATAGTGTTTATTCATGCAATGCTGGGAACCAACCAGAACTGTCTATTTGCAATGCAGAAAGGAGTAAGCAAATTCATAGCTCCTTTTTTAAAAAGAAGAGGGATAAAAAGCAAATAATAGAACACAAAGCTGTTCACTTTTGCTTGAAATTTTCCAGTAATTTAGATGGAATACTTTTTTTTCCCAAAAAGCACCTAGTATCCTTTTTGATGTTTTATATCCATCCACTTAGCCTAGCCACAAGAAATTGATTGCCAGTACAAATTCACATCTTTTTAACATGTGGTTCCAATGTGACCTTTTCTAACAGCTCACTAAATAATCCTGAAGATATTGAGAAAACTCTTTACATTCTCAAAAGCAAAGATAACATTCAACTTAAAAAACAGCATCTAGCTCTTTACACTTTGCGTTTCTCATGTAAGACCCAGATGGATAAAATTAAAGACCAAAATAAAAGATAGATAATAGGAAACAAGGAGATAGATCTTTGCACATGGGAAGGGGGTAAGACATGGAGGGAAGGGGGAAGAAGAGGAAGTAAAATAAATTCAGATGTCTTTACGTACATGTATCAACTCCCCACAATGAGTGTAATCATTGGGTACCATAAACATGTACTAATACATATAAAAATTTAAAATGTATCTTCCAGTAGGTAAAAGGTACAAAAATTTCTCTGAAAGATACATATGTAAATTTCATAAATACATATGTACATTTATCTGGAAGATACATATGTAAATGTAATACAACTAGCTCTGATTGATTAAATGGAATGTACTCCTAAATATATATAAGAACTTTTGTAGCACTTACAGTCAGCTTCTTGACTAGGAGACCCAAGCTGAGCAGCCAGAACCGAATCCGCCTCCCAGTCCTTCTTCTGTCTGTAATCTAGAATCGAAGAAATAAAAATCTCAGATTTTTAATAAAAGCTAGAGAAAAGCAAGCAGGTTAGAGGTCCGGGGATTTAGTTCAATGGTTCTGCCACCTGCCTCGCAAGTGCAAGGTCCCGAGTTAGATCTCCAATATCAAAAAAAAAAAAAAAAGAAGCAGATTAGAGGGTATGGCTTATTCTGGAGCATATAATTCCTTTATATGACTAAAACACAGCAGAAAAAAGCATACCCAGAAAACACAGAAAGAACCTTGCATACTAACAGGCGTTTTGTACATGCTTCATCAGATCCTGAAGCCAAAGGAGAGAAAGCCAGAGTAACACTGAAGTGACTAATCTGCAAAACAGTGACCAAGCACAATTCAATCTCCAGCTACAGATTTGAGATAAAAATTTTATCTGAATGCCAATAAACAAAAAGTGGACCTAAGACTAACCCATTTGCTTGTGTCTATAATCACTGGGTCTAATTAGACCTTGGTTTATTAAACTATGAGTTTGCCTAAAACAAAAGCATGTGAAATTTTGCTACAGAGCAAGAGGATGTCAACTAGACTTTTGCCTTGGATGGTGCATTCTTCTGAAAGCACACTCCTGCAGAATTCAGAATAAATTTTATGATTAATCAGAACATCTAAATAAAATTCATGGTAATATACTTGCTGAGGAAAAGGAGCAGAAAATAGTGGAAGAAAAAGAATCAATCACCAACACTATACAAGGGCTCCCTTTTCTCCACATCTTCTACAACACTTATTACTGTTCATCTTTTTGACAGTAACCATTCTAACTGGAGTGAGATGGTATCTTCCTGTGGTGTTAGTTTGTATTTTTCTGATGATTACTGATGTTGAGCATTTTTTCATGTACCTATTTGCCCACTCATGTGTCTTCTTTTCAAAACTGTCTATTCAGATCCTTTATTGATTCAATTGAGTTATATTTTCTTACTATTGAGCTCCTTATGTATTTTGGATATTGACCTCTTAACAGATGTATGGTGTACAAATATTTATTCCCATTCTGTGGGCAGTCTCTTCACTTTGTTAATCATTTCCTTCACTGTGCAGAAGTTTTTTGGTTTGATGGCATTCTGTGTGTTTATTTTTGCTTCTGTTTCTGGTGCTTTGGGGAAAATATTTTTAAAAGATTATTACCCACTTCAATGTAATACAGCTTTTTCACTATGTATTTCTACTAGTAATTTTGCAGTTTCAGATCTTACATCTGTCTTTTTTTGTTGTTTTTTTTTTGTTTTTTTTGTTTTTGGTACCAGGGATTGAACTCGGGTCCTTGCACTTACAAGGCAGGCGGCGGAACCACTGAGCTAAATCCCAGCCCTTACATCTGCCTTTAATCTCTAAGTTGCTAAGTAACCCATGCTGGAATCAAACTTGGAATTCTCTTGCCTCAGCTTTCCAGAATGCTGGAATTACAGACACACATGAGTTCTTTATTATGTCTTATTGTCTATTTTTATGGCAGTACTATGCTCTTTCAACCATGATTGCTTTGTAATCTATTTTGAAGTAAACTCCCAGCTTTATTCTGTTTGGTCAAGAGTGCTTTGGCTAGTGGGCGTCTTTTCTGGTTCTACACAAATATTAAAACTATTTTTTTCTATTTAGGTAAAAAATACATAAATAGTAATGTGTGATTCTGTTGGGTTTGTGGACTTCATTGGGTGGTATGGACAGTATATGTTATACAATATTAAGTCCTTCAATATATGAAAAAGGCATGTCTATTAGTGTTCTTTAATTTTATCAATATTTTTTATATCAAGTGTACAAGTCTTTTGTTTCCTTAATCGTTTATTCCTAATTTATTCTTTTTGAAATTATTGTAAATGGGATTGTTTTCCTAATTCTCTTTTCAGATAGTTTGTTGCAAGTATACACTAGTGTAGCTGATTTTGTTGATTTTGTATCCTGTGATGTTACTGAATTCATTTATTTATTAATTCTAAATGATTTGGGGGATATTTAGGGTTTTCTATGTTTATAATCACGTCATGTGTGAACAGAGACAATGTTTTATCTCTTCTTTTCTGACTGGATGTCTTTTCTTTTTCCTAATTTTTCTTCCAGTGCTATGTCGAACAGAAATAGCAAGAGTGGGCATCCTTTGCCTTCTGTTGCTGATCTTAGAAGAAAACCTTTCTCAAGTTTTCACAGTTTAGTATGATGTTAATTATGGACTTTCCATATATGACCTTTATCATGTTGAGGTAATTTTCCTCTATTCCTAGTCTGTTGAAAATGTTTCTCATAAAAGTGTGTTGAATTTTATCAAATGCTTTCTCTGCATCTATTGAATTGATTGCATGACTTTTATTCTTCTACATATCTAAGAAGATGGCTATTATCAAAAACATGGAAATGTGAAAACATGGAAAACTTGCACACTGTTTGTGGGAATGCAAAATTGTACTGCTGCTATGGAAAACAGCATGGAGTTTTCTCAAAAATTTAAAGATAGAACCATAATACAATCCAGCCATTCCATCTCTGCAAGAGAACTGAAGTCAGAATCTCAAGGAGTTATTAGCACACACCATATTCACTATAACACTATGCATCACAGCCGAGATGTGGAGATGAACTACGTGTCCACCAGTTATTGAATGGATAAAGGAAATACTGTCTATACATACAGTGGAATATTATTTAGCCTTTAAAATGAAGAGAACCCTGAAACACATTAAGAGAAAATTATGTAAAGTGAAATAAGCCAGTCATGTAAGGACAACTGCACCATGGCTCCACTTACATGATACATATAAAGCAAACAAACTCATAGAAGCAGAGAGTAGAATAGAGGTTGCCAAGATCCAGGGTCAGGGGAAAATGGGGAACTGTTTTTAAAGGACAAGAACATTCTAGAGATCTATCGTATGATCTTGTATCTACCTGACCCATGCTGTACAGTACACATAAAATTCTGTGGAAAGGGTCCATCTCTTATTGTGTTCTTATGAGCCTAAAAATGGGGCCTGGGGTGAATAGGCACATCTCGCAGAGAGAGGAGTAGGTAAGAATGAGAAAAGGAGAACACGTTTTTAAAACTTTGCACCTTACAAAGAGACTGGAGGATGTAGAGAAAGGGGTAGAGATAAAAGTAGGCTGAAGTGAGGCTGGAAAATAGGGCTATTTCTATCTTCACACACAATATCCCGTAGGGAATTGGGATCCTGGATTTGTTAGAACGTTGTCAGCTCTGAGTCGAAGATGATTTAACTCAAAAGTTGCTCAGAAACAAGGCAATTCCAGAGTTGGTAAATTGAGTGTCATCATAGTGTTGTCAAAGATTCAAGAGCCATCTATCTTTCCACACCTTGCCATCCTCAACATGTCAACATGTTCCCTATGATCCAAAGAGGACGTTAGTAATTTCCAAATTGCACACATACCTATGTCCATTGAAGAAGAGAAAGCATTTCCTCCCAGGCCCATTTGTTACTGCCAAGTATTTCCTGAAGCCCTTTGCATGACTACCTTCAGGGATTGTCCAGAATTGGTGATATTCTAATGAATCAATCAGTGCCTGGACAGGAGAAGGATCATGACACAGAGCCAAGGGGACACTTTCCGGAGGAGGCATCCACAAGGGATTTGCACTTAGACAAAATCAGATACTGGCCAGGGGAGAATGTAGATCTAACTGAGAAATCCCAGAAATTTCGAAAGACTCTAAACTGGTGAGTGACATGACCCTATATATCATTTAGAAAGATCCTCTGGACAATGAGTGAAAGGGGTGGGATACGCAGGTCATAGAGACTGCTGGTGGGAAGCCAGTGAAATCAGGAAGGATGAACCTGTATGGGGGCATGGGAAATAGAGCGGAGATGGACTCTAGAGATAATTAGAACCAACAAGAACAAGTGACAAACTGACATGAGAAAGAAAAGGAAACAGAATTCCACAAATTGACTCTTTTTTAAACTTCTGTTGTTGTTTTTTTTTTTATTTCTTATGTTGAGTCCTATTAATTTTGATCCTTTCTTCTTGTTTTTTTTTTGGTACCGGGGATCGAACTTGGGTCCTTGAGCTTGCCTAGCAGGCGGCGAAACCACTGAGCTAAATCCCCAGCCCGATCCTTTTTTAGGTATTCAAGAATTCAGGGATGTAAATTTCTCATTAAGTGTGGCTTTAACTGCATCGCATAAGTTTTTGCATGTAGTATTTTCTTTGCCAGCTCCCGAGATTCATTAAAATGTCTTATGATCCATATGTTACATAAAGCTCCACATGTGTATTTTCAAGTGCTTTTTAGTTTCCTCTTATTGCTTATTTTTATTGAATTACATTGAAGTAAGAGAACACATTCTTTTTAATAACACTCCTTTCATTGAAGCCTTTCAGTGTGTGCTTGAACAAAATATGTATTCTCTAATTGTTTAATGTAGGATTCTATTTATCTTTTAGATTAAGATTTTTCATGGAATTTTTAAATATTCTACATTCTTCCTAATTTCTTTTGCTTCATCTAACAATTACTATAAGTGTTTAAACTAGTTGTTTTGTGAATTTGTTTTTATCACCTTTGACTCTACATGTTTTGAGCCTGTATTGTAATTTGGAATCATTATATCTTCTTAGTAAATTAAAAATCTAATCACTATGTTGTGCATTTTCTTACCTTTAAAAGTTTGTCATTCGATATTTTAATATTTTGTTTAATTAGTACTTGCTAATTTTTTCTATGTTCTCAGTTTTCAAACTTCATCCTCTATCCAAAGTCCAACCTCTAAACAAAAGATAAATTTATTTTAAATCTTGTGTGCCACTCTGTCTTTCAATAGATTTAAAAATAAATTGAAAAGTATTTTCACCAAAATAAATTGCTCTGAAATTTGAAAACTGCGCACAAGGTGCTGGGTTCCCCAAATCTTGCTGCAGACTTGTATTGTGCAATGGTGCCACTTTCCATGTGGGGCTTTTGAAAGTGTAAGTTGGGCCTGGGATTTAGCTCAGTGGTTTTGCCGCCTGCTGCGCAAGCACAAGGACCTGAGTTCGATCCCCTGTACCAAAAAGAAAAGAAAAGAAAAATTGTTTTTCCTGGTGGTGACAGATATAAGCCAATCCATCTACCTTCTCTTTCCCCATGTAAGCAATAGATTTCCTTATGTAAGCGATAGATTTCCTTAACAGCCAGAAAGGATTAGGAAAAGGGAAAATTCATAGAAGCTTTTGAAGTTTTTCTTTTTAGATGCTGTTTAATAATTGAAGGCTTTCAAAATCTCTATAATTAATGTTTATGGCTCCAGTTTGCCTTATTTCTTAATTTAGAAGGCATCAATGTACATATCAGCAGAACATTTCACATACCATGATTATAGTTAAGATCTAAAACCATGTTTATATGATTGGCTTCTAACATTTCTCTTTAAACTTTCTTCCATTTCTTTTTTAAATATTTGTTGGTCTTTATAGAGTACTTGGAGGTCTACATATTTATAAATAATTCCAGTATATAGGGCTAAATTAATACTAGTTTATATTCAGCTTTGTTCAAAGAAATAATGTTTTACTTTCAAATTATTTCAGAATGCTACCAAATTCAACATTTCAAACTAAGCATTATCATTTTCAATTTTTAAAATTTCTTTTCATTCAATTTGATAAATGCCAAGTTCTTCAGGGTAGACAGGAGAGACAAGGTAATGTCTATCAAAACTCCAATGATGTTTTTCATTCGATGGAAAATCCACTTCTCAAATTCATATGAAATTTAAAGAAGCTGTCAATAACCAAAACAATGTTTAAAACATGTTGGAGGGCCCAAATTTCCAAATTTCAAAACTTAGTACAAAGTTACATTAATTAAAACAGTGTAACACTGCCATTAGGGTAGACATAAGACCAGTGAAGTAGAATTGAGAATCCAGAAATAAATCTATATCTCTATAGCCAAATGATGAACAAGGATGACAAACCACTCAATGAGAAAAGAACAACTCCTTTTTTTTGAGTGCATATTGATGGTACAGAGTAATCTCATTCTTTACGGTGCATTGGTACAACATATTTTGATTATTTTCATGTCATTTTTCAACAAATGGTGCTATGCAAAAAATGGATATCCTTACGCAAAAATGATGAAGGCAGACCTCTATCTCCCATCACATTTTAAAAACTAACTTGAAATGGTAAAATGACCTAAATAAAAGAACTAATAGAACTCTTAGCAGAAAACATAGGGGTGAATTTTCATGACCTTGGATTTGACAATGGGGTCTTAGGTGTGATATCATCTATGTTGAAAACATAGAAAATTGGACTTCATTAACATTGAAAAGTTTTGTGCAGAGAAACACAGTAAAAAGGATGTCAAATATAATTCACATAATGGAATAAGTCATTTGCAAATCATGTGCCTGATGAGGGTTTAGAATCGAGAATATATTTTTAATGCTTATAACTTAGCAACAATACTCCTAGGAACCTCCACTTCCTACTATTCCCACTCTCGTTTAATATTTTCCCTTAATTATGCAATAGACCCAGAGATGTGTGCTTCATGAAGATAATACAGCAAAAGTGATGGGATGGCACGTCCACTACTGTAATTACAAACAACGAACAATGATCATGCTGGGATTCTCTCTTCACTGCCATCCCAGCTCATGTGTTTTGGTGAAACAAGCTGCCATGTTGAAGAGGCCACTATAGCAAGGAAGTGGGGGCACATCTAGCCAGCACTCAGTGAGAAACAAGTTGTCCCAATAACACACAAAGTGCACTGCTCCCCAGGCAAGCCTTGAAATACTACACTTCACAGTTGATACATTAATGAAGCCACAAGAGCCTGTAAACAAAAGGGTTCCTCCCGTGCTTGCCCATATTCCTTCAGGCAGATACTAAATGGGAGATAGTAAATGTTTCAAGAAGCTAAATTTCAGGATAACTTCTAATATATCAGGGGACAGTAAATAACTCGTACAACAGATTTATTCAAAATCCGGAAGGATTTCATTCATTGAAACTGATAATTCGATCTAAAATATGTGTGGTGACATAATTGCTAAGTATAGACAAGGCAATTTCGAGACAAAAGCTTGACAAGTTAGACCACTGGTTATTAAGACCTATTATAAAAATCATAAAAGTATAACCAGGAGACATTGGTACAAGGCTAAGCAAAGGGACTTACGGGACAGAAGGGAAAATACCACACATAGAACCACACATAAGCATTCACTGCTTGATGATGTAGGTAACGGCGCAATGTAGAGGGAGAAAGGATGCTCCTTTCAATAAATAATACTGGGGCAATTGGATACCATATAAAAAAAATAACTTAAAATCTATTTGCACATGGATTGTAGGTCTAAAGGTGAAAGGTAAACAAAGTTTTACGCAAAACATCAGAAATATCTTCTTAACCTCAGCATAGGAAAGGGCTTTTTAAATGGAACATTAAAAATACTAATTTAAAGGGTAAAGATGAAAATTTGTCTATGCTACCAATTTATGATCAGAAAAGCACAATTAAGAGAATGAAAGCCTACGCGTGAGAAGAAAATATTTGGAATACATGTATCCAACACAGAACTAAAAGACTCATGTCCAGAATATTTCTAAAAAACACAAATTAACAAAATATAATCTACTTTTTAAAAAAGGGAGGCAGGTTGAATAGTATTTCACAAAAGAGGACATATAAGTGGTCAAATGAGCTCAACTTTATTAGTCTTCAGGAAAATATGATTTGAAACTAAAATGAGCTCTCACCAGCTAAATCTGCTAAAACAAAAGGAAATGGGTGATGAGGATATGGAGCTACTGGAACTGTCATGTTCTGCTGATGGAAATATAAATTACTTTAACTATTCTGGAAAATATTTTAGCATTATCAAATAAACTTCTCTACGCTATGATCAGAAATCCTATTTACTCAACATACAAAGTATCTGTGCATTCACCAAAACACATGTATAAGAATTGTTGGCAGTACTATTCATGATAGCTCCAAACTAAAAAGTACTCAACTGCTGATCAATAGGAGACTGAAGAAACAAGTTTTGTATTTGCATTGTGAAATATTGCTTGTGATAGTGAACTGTGATATCAACTTGAATGGATTAAGAAATGCCTCTCAGGTTAGTGGAGCACAGTTCTGGGTGGGGCTATGGACAACTGACTTGTAGGCTGCAAACTGAGAAGACCCACCCTACATGTGGGTGGCTCCAACTAATAGGCTTATAGTCTGGGTGGAATGAAAAGGGAATGAAGAAGGAAATCTTCCCTTTTGTTTATTTGGAGAAGCTCTGATCTTACCCCCTGCCGTTAGACCTTTCTCTCCAGTTCCTTCAGGCTTCCGATGCAGACCCTTCTGCTTTCTGACACAGACTTGCACCGGACTCTGCACTAACTCCAGGCCTTCGACTTTCACTGGACGCTCTGGCTCTCCAGCATGCCGACAGCCACTTGGCATCCTTCCACCCCTGACTCCACTGGCAGCCATTGTAAGCCCACTTAGTAAGGCCTTTAACGTGTATAGATTGTTTATCAATGTGAATCAACAAATTGCAAACACAGGCAGAAATGAAGATAGTGGGAGAGAGAAAGTGGGTAATGCTAGAGAGGGGTTGAGAGCAGGAGGGATTCTTTTAAAGTGCTGGTAGTGTTCTATTGTTTAACCTGATTAGTGGTGGTGGGTATGGTTACCCTACGGTAACTTATTGAAATACATTTTATGATTTGTATACTATTCTCTATATATTTTGTACTTAGATTTAAAAGTAAACTTGTTCAATAAAGAGAAAATAGGAAACCCCCGAAACATGAGTTTTACTCATGGCTACGTTTACAGACCCGGTCTTCTGCCTGACTCCCAGTTTACTTCCCAGAGCACTGTAGCGGCCCAGCGCTTGGCCTCCACCTCCCCCTCCCCTATTGAGCTCTGCTCTCAGCCTCTGGTGTCAGCCATTTTCCCTCAGCCCTTAGCCTTCCACCTGGCCCACTTCCAGGAGCCCCAGATACTTGCCATGCTCTACCAGGCCCAAACCTCTAAACAGATGGAGACACCCTGACTGGCCTTTTCCTCAAGGTGGTGTCAAACACGCTTGCACACCCCAGCCCTACGTACCTCATAGTGCATAGGGACGTGCCTGTCTCCCTTCTGACACCATGAACTCTCCTTCCACCCAAAGGCACTTTATTTATATTTGCATTCAACATACTACCTTGAGGAGGGCCTGGCATACAACAGACATTCAATAAATGGGAAGGATGCTGCCGTATCATGCATTTGATAGAAAGTATGCTAGCGTCAAAAGAACAACAGAGGTAAGAGGGACCAGCCAGGGCAGGGGGATACTTTAACGCTTGTTCTTAATAAAAGGAATTTTAGGGCATCTACCTGAAAGGTTTGAATGTTTTGCCTTGTTTCCTTAGAATTTTTTTTACACTTGACTTCAAATAACCCTCTGCTGAATTCTAATTAATGTACTCTTTTCTATAATTATCTGATTATCAGAGAGATTAATAAACCTTTTCAGCATGGCTCATAAATCACACATTTCTACAAGTGGGAGATTTTCAAATAAGAGGCAAACTCACATTGCTTAGTCAGCCCTTTGTCTGGTGAATCAGTTTTAGGATCTAACAGCACTTCATGTTCACAGGCGTATGAAAGTATTGACTTCTTTTGAGATGAACATTAAGTTCTAATGACCGAAAGTGATAAATATTGCATTGAAAGAAAGTAAGACAGGCCCAATATTTCAAAAGACTGTAAATCTTTATTTTCTCCCAAACAAAAATGCGTTTCTATTTTATTACTGGAGAATAATTTGAAATATTTAAACTACTAAAAGAACTAAGTAGTATTATGTCTGGTAAAAAAACATGGGTATCATTGCACTCAGGAGGGCTTATGACTTGAAGAGTTGATATTAAGGAAACATTGAGTAAGTGCCCGATTCAGTTTATGAACCAAGGAGAGACACTATAGGGGGATGATGGCTAGTGTCAGGCCATGTTGGGAATTCTGGGACGTTTTCCAAGGACAGTAACCCAAGATTATTTACCTGAGAAAGCAAAAAAGTAAAAGGAGTTTGGAACAGAGGAGGCAGTGATTGGTATCATTTAATTAATTCCTGTGTGAATCGTTTTTCAATAAGCCAGGCTGAATCACATCTTCCTACCACTCCAACCATTCAAAAGTCAAATGTGAGCTGGCTGCAGGGGTTCATGCCTGTGATCTGAGCTATTTGGGAAGCTGAAGCAGGAAGATCACAAGTTTGAGGCCAGCCTGGACAATTTAGCAACTTAAAAAGACCTTCTCTTGCCAGGAATTTAGCTCAGTGGCACCGCATCTGCCTCGCAAGTGCAAGGTCCTGAGTTCGATACCCAGTACCAAAAAAAAGAAGGCCTTGTCTCAAAATTAAAAATAAAAAGGGATGGGGATCCCTTTAGCTTAGTGGTAGAATTCCCCGGGTTCCATCCCCAGTACCACAAAACAAGTTAAATTTAGCTAGGAACTCCCTATCCTAATTCACCCCGGAGCTTCCTTCCTGGCTCTTACACCTGGAGCATTCCTGAGACACTCTCCATGGCACACATAGGGCTTTCTTGAACCAATGGCATCTCACTTAATTGGGTCCAACAGAGCGCTCAGTCAGCCCTCTTCACAGAGGGAATCCAAATTTCCTACACAGCCTATTCCAAAATTCATAATTAATTTTACAGAAAGATGTACATATCACTCTTTAACTTTTATGAAATATTTGTAAAATATCAAATATCAGAATGATAACAGAAAAGAACAGACTTGCTTTCCTTAGTCCCAATTGCAAAGGAAGGAAGGGAGGGAGGGAGAAGGAAAGAAAGAAGAGAAAGAAAGAAAGAAAGAAAGAAAGAAAAAAGAAAGAAAGAAAGAAAGAAAGAAAGAAAGAAAGAAAGAAAGAAAGAAAGAAAGAGAAAAGAAATGAAATGAAACGAAAAGAAAAGAGCCAGCCGAGGATTTTGCTCAGTGGTTCTGCCGCCTGTCTCGTGAGCAGAAGGTCCGGAGTTCGATCCCTAGTACAAAAAAAAATGGTAGAAGAAAAAAGGAAGGAAGGAAGAAAGAAAATCCAGAAACCCTTGGAAGAACTCTCTTTTGCATTACACACCCTTGAGGAAAGACAGACCAAATACCATATACTTGGCAGTCTTGCTATAACAAACATTTTCAAGAACAGAAAAAGTAAGTTCTCTCCACCGCCCTAAAAAAAAAGTGATGTTTTCTCAGAAAAGACCAAAGATTTTCTCTGTAAGTTCATGTTGCAAAGTTGGGAGGATATAATCAAGTATAACCTCTTCAACTGTCTCAGTCAGTTCAGATCTGATTGAGAAATAAATGTAGGGAGGAATTACACTACTTGTGCTACTGGAAATGCTGAGCCGAATACCTTAGACCTACAGCCAGTATCTAGCTGCCTTATACTTGACTTTGCATCTAGATCTTAGGGTTTTGATTACATATTCAACAGAAACTTTGGCTCTTCAAAGTAGAAACACCCAAAATATCTGCCTCCCACCAACAAACCCCATAGTGAGGCGGAGATAAATGATTTATGCCAGGTCATCATGATTGTGTAAGCAATGCTAGGTGTAAAGAGGGAGATTTACAAAGAAATAGGATTCATCACTCAACAAATATTTAATGAGCATCTCTTCTGAGTGAAAAACTGTTGGTAGAGTTTGGCAAGTACCCAAAACAAGTCAAAGACTCCCTATCCCTAAGGGGTGTATCTGCCTCTCTAAATAATTACTAGTAAGTCTCCTGACACCTCAAGAGTTATATTTAAACCATTGTTAGATTTGAAAAATGCCTTGCCTTCATATGCAATATTAATATTCAAATTTAATAATACAATTAATTTTTTACCAACCCCCTCAAAAAGTACTAGTAAGAGTGCTACAAAATTAATTCAAAACAGTGGCTTGCTTATATTTTAGAAGGAAGACTTGGCAGCCTTGAACTATGTTATTGGTACATTACCAGTATTTATACCAAATAATATGATTTCTCATAAGAGTTACCACTTACTCCATCTTACATTTACTTTGTATTGTCATTTGCATTCTCAAAATGGACATCATTGAGTAGCATTATTGCAAGGGAATGAGTCTGATTGATTGAAGAGAAAAGTGCTTGTGCATCTACTTAAAGAAAGTGGAAATTAGGAAAAGGAAGCTGTTATGGTTTTTATCTAGATGACCCCCTAAAGCCTCCTGCACTAAGGGGGGTGCTTTGAGGAGGTAATTGGACCATGGAGGCATGACAATTACTGATGGATTAGTCCACTGATGGGTTTATAGTTATGTGTGATTCAGGAGGTGAATCCTGGTCGGAGGACATGAGTCACTAAGGGTGTACCCTGGAAGGTTCTAGCTCCCTCATTACTCCCTTGATCCCTCTCTCTGCTTCTGACCACCATGCCATGAGCTCTTTCTCCTCTGTCAGGCCCTCTGCTATGCCACCCTGTCTTGGAGCCAGCTGACTGTGGACTGAAACCTGTACAAACTGTGAGCCAAAATAAACGTTTTCTTCTTAGAGTTGTGGGTGTCAGGTTTTTCAGTACCAGAAAAGTGAGGTTGTTGCTGTGATACTACCTGGCTTTGGTTCAGAAGCCTTAGGAACTGGTTTGTGGGAGGAGTTTGGAAAGGTTTAGAGATGCCAGTTGAAGAAGTGGCCCTAGAATGTTCTATGGCAAGCTTCATAAGAGATTCCAGTTAGAGCTCAGAAGATCAGAATGTTGATAGAGACGAAGATGGTAAAGGCCAGGCTTAGGAGGTTTCAGTTAGGAACAAGGACTCCATTGCCAGTTGGACTCCAGGTAATGTGTACTATCCCCTGACAGAAAATTTGTCTACATTTTGCTGCTGTCCTAAGACTTTGAGGGAAACTGAAACTAGGGGTAGTAGACTACTTAACCTGGAAGAGGAAATTTCAAGGCAGCTGAACATTTAGGTTATGGTTTGGGTACTGTTAGGGGCTTTTTCCAACTCTACATTGAGAATCAAGACCAAACACCCTGGCTGAATGATTCATAAAGTTTTGAGTTTGGCCAGAAAGGATGCTCTGGTTAAGTTGGGGCCTACAAAATGGAACAGAGAAGAGCTTGAATGCTAAAAAGATTAGTATTAGAAAGAAGCCAAGTGCTTTACAATAGGACACTAGGACAGCTGTCTTGAGTACATGTGAGAAACCAGTAAAGCCCCACACTTTGAAGGCTCAAATTTGCAAAGGTGAAAGACTTTGCTTTGAGCAGAGAGACTCAAGGCATCATGCTCCAGAATGGCAGAGCCTAGGGAATAGAAACTGATTCCCTAGGATTCGGTCACCATGTTTAGCCATCCAGGCACTCAGAGGTCTCTGCAACTACCAGCAAGATACAAAAGGGCTCAGCTACTGCTCTAATTGGTGGCAGACTTTGGTGTCATCCACCAGGTGCTGGTTTTGAGGAAGGGGATTAGGGCATAGCCAACCAGCTGGACAAGTGGGCATGACCTGTCAATGACAGAGATCCACGACACGTGCACCCAATCCCTGCACCTTGGACCAATCGGAAAGTGCTCTCTTCAATTCTGCTGGCATGAAATCAAGCAGGTTTTTGATAGGTTGACCTAGATCTGACATCAACCTGAGGAGTGAGGGGTACAAAAGATATTCACCACTAACCTTGTGGCCACTGTGCTCTCTTTCTAGTAGCCTACCCTCACTCTGCAGACCACACTTCTTTTCCTACTTTAATTTGCTCACACTTACTTTACAGAACATACTTTTTTCCAACCTTTAATAAATGTACAACCTCACTACCTTTTGTGCCTATCTTGTTCACTTCTTTCTTCAGAACAACAAATACCTAGAAGGAATTTCTAGGAGAACCCCACAGTATCCCAGAACCCCAGTAACCACTTTAGGTTTATGTACATTGCAACAGTTGTGGAGTCAGGGAGGCCTCTACCCAGATATCAGAAGAAGGCCTGGGAGCCCGGACACTGTGCCCCCAGGAGGGCAGCGTGTGAAGCTGTGAGTGTGAAGCACAAGATGCTGTCCAGATCCCGGGATATTGGAAAAGGCAGGAGTGTGAAACATCTGAGGAAAGCTGCAAGGAGTGAGCAAAGCCAGCCCAAGACAAAGGCCACGAGGGCTACAGCCATGAGCGAGGCAGTAGGCACAGCACCAGCCAAGCCCTTTGGAGTTCGCATCTCACCACAGTTTGCCCAGCGTGCCAGACATGGAACTACAAGATGTAATGTTCATCCTGCTGGATTTAGGCCCCATTTCTATCTATCTCCTATTTTTCCCTTTTGTAATGGAAATGTTTATCCTGTACTGTTGTGTGTCAGAAGTATTTAACTTCTTTTTTTATTTTTACAGGGACTCATAGCCAAGAGTTTATCTTAAATCTCAGAGGAGACTTCGGACTTGGACTTTTCAACAGTGCTGAAACTGGTAGGACTTCGGTGACTCTTAGGGATAGACTCAATGCACTTTGCATAAAGGGATGGACACGAGTCTTCTGGGGGCCAGGGCAGAATGTTATGGTTTATATCTAGATGTCCCCTCCAAGCCTCGTGCACTAATAGGAGGGCTTGTGGGAGGTGATAGGATCACGGAGGCATGATACTGATTGGTGGATTAGTCCACTGATCAGTTTATAGGTAAATGTGACTTGGGAGGTGAGGCCTGGTTGGAGGAGGTGATCACTAGGGGTGTGGCCTGGAAGAGTCGATCTCCCTCCCTCCTCCTTGATCCCTCACTCTACTTCCTGTCTGCCATGCTAGGAGCAGGCTACCCTGCCTTGGGGCCAGCTGACTATGCACTGAAAACTCTACAAACTATGAGCCAAACTAAACTTTTCCTTCTTAAGATTGTGTGTGTCATGTAGTGTGTCTCAGTGATGAGAGAAGTAACTAAAACAGAAGTGTCAGAGGCCCTTCCACAAGAGCTTTTCTATAACATGCCATAGGAAACTCAGTACTCAACTCATTATTCAGACATACATCTATACTGTCACTACATATCTTTATTATGTTCTTGGTTGTAAAATGTTCTTAATTGTAAAATGATGTATACTCATTGTGGAAATTTGGAAAACAACACAGGTAAAGGCAGAACAGGCAGGAGCAGTAGTGGAGGGGGCTACATGATCAGCAAAGCTTGGAGGGTTGTGTGGCCTTGCTCTTTTGCTTGGAATGGCCCCAGATGCCCTCATGTCTGTTTCTGACACCCCTATACTTTAGAACACAGAAATGGAAGCATTTTTTTAAAGCACACCTGGGCAGATGGCCTTTTATAACTTGTCTCCTGGGGATGGCTCTTTTATTCACTGGGTCAGCAATCAGACTCAGCCTTGAGGAAAATGTGGCCATCTGAAGTGAACACCAGATTGAGAATAATTGCTCCCCTAGGGCCTTGCAGATCTTCCTAAAGAACAGGAGTCCGCCTACCTCTAAATCAGGGAAGCAAGAAGAGTTTTAAGAATTTTGGCACTGATTTTTCCATTGAGAACATAGATGACTGTCTTTGTTTAAAAAAAATTTAGTTTTAAACAACCTCAAACTCAATGGAAAGCTGCAAGAATAGTACATGAGTTTCTTTGTTTTCCCCTGAGTCATTTGAAAGTAGGTTTCTGGTAGGTTAGAATGCCCTAACACCCTGCATGCTTCAGGGTGGGTTTCCTGCAATAAGGAGATTCTCATTACCACTCACACGTCCATCACGAAAAGCTGAAAATTAACATTGACTCACGTCTATGCTCCAGTCCTGACCTTTGTAAGGACAAGCTTGGCCACGGATGTCCTTAAGAACCAAGTGCAGATCCATACATTGCAATTAGGTACCAGGTCTCTTTAGTCTCTCTCAGCCTAACACAGTTTCTCAGCCTCTCACTGACTTCCCCAGTCTTTAAACTTTTCAGGAACACAGACTGGTTGTTTTGTAGAATTTGGGTTTGTTTGGTGTCTGCACATGCTCAGATTCAGGGTTGTGTCAGGGGCAGGAACAAAGCAGAATGTCTGTGTGTTATACTTGCCCAACAGTAGCACCTGACTTTGTCCAGTTCTGACTGCAGCCACTGATTTTTTAACTAGGATGGTATCAGCCAGGCTTATTCACCAAGAACTTGTTCATTTTCTTCTTTCTAAGTAATAAAATTGGGGGGGGGGGAACTTTGATAACTTATTTTTCATCAAACTTAATTCATGTATTTATAAGTAAATAGACTTATGGATTCTCCTCTTATGAAATGGGTTATAAACCATTACCATCATTATTTTGGTGCTGAAATTGTGCTCAATTGGAATACTAAGAACCCCTTTGAGCTGGCTTCAGGGACTTTTTGCAATGTTCCCATCTACCTTGTAGCACTGTACGTTCTGGCACAACAAGAAGTTCCACATTCATAATCTCTTTCCCTCCCCAGGCTAGAATGAGCCATTCCTCCAAGGCACTCTAATACTTTTCCTTGGAGGGTGAGTAGAAGCCAAAATCTAGGTGGCATGTGTGCTCGTGTCTACTGGGACTTTGCTGTTCTCAATCTCAATGGACGGTGTATATGCATAAAATACAGACACATGTGTACTCAAATACATACATATCTATGTATACATACATAAGTATATTCACTTGTAAATTTATTTCCTTATCTACCTACATACCTCCAAATCCAATCCCACACCACAGGGGGACTCTAGTTCTCTCTTTTTCCACATTTGTAGCTTCCTCCTCCAACCTTAGGAAATCTGACTCACATCATACTTCATATATCCACCTCTGGGATCAGTTCCTCTGTATGATACCAACCCCACCTTGCTGCTGTTGCCCCTCATTCTATTTATGCCAGGCCGTGTCCTCATGAGGATGCCCTCCTCGCCTTGCACATCTGTCGACACGCTAGGCCATTGCCTGTTGTGGATGTCATCCTTACTCTGCTTGTTTTGGTTACCTGTGCTGGGCCCTCCCATGCATGGATGTCTTCCTGTCGGCCCACATGTGTTGTCATTACACCCTGGACCAACTCCCCAGATCACCTCCCTTTGCCCCAACACCATTTCTCAGGCTCCCTTTCTTCACAGAAGTCATCTATCCTGGCCAGTATCTTTCACTACCTGTCCTGCCAGGATGCCCCCTGCATCCCCACCCACCCCAGGCTCCCTCCCCCACCTAAAGAGCCCCCTAAAATAGCTCTATGATTGGATCACTTAGGAAAAGAAAAGAATTGCAAAGAAGGGAAACACAAAGTAAAGAGCATTTTGTTTGGTTTTCAGTTTTCTCTCATTCTTTCCTGGTTTGGGTGGTGTGAATGTAAAAACTTAAAAGCAACTATGCAGTTGAGCATAATGGTGGATACCTGTAATCTTAGAACTCTGCGAGGTTGAGGCAGGAGGATTACAAGGTTAAGCCCAGCTTGGACAGCTTACCAATGTCCTGTCTCAACATTTAAAAATTAGAAAATTAAATTAAAATTTTTTAATTAAAAATTTAATAAAGGTTGGGAATGTAGCTCAGTGTAGAGTCACTTGGTTCAATTCCCAGTATCACAAAAAACAAACAACAAAAACCTATGCTCCTCTACAGCAGCCTCTTTTGGAAACCCATGAGAGAGTGATGTTCAAACTGCAACCAAAGGGCAGAATTTGCTAATTTCTTTTAAAGTCCTTTAGGATCATCATAAGATTCCCTAGCTCCAAAATAAGTAAGGATTGGTCTAACTTTCTTATACACCGTGTAATGAAGAGGCATGCCTGTATGTAAGCTCAGAAGCTTCCTATAGAGCAGCTGCCAAAAGTTACTAACTTTCCATATGATTTTCCATTGGTCATAAATTCCATTAGTAGAGATGTGTTAGTCTTTGCTGACATAAACAAATTGCTGAAATAGCTTAAAACAAAATGTGCAAACCAAATGTGGTGGTGCATGCCTACAATTTCAACACTGCTGAGGCAGGCTGAGACTGGAGGATCACAAATTCAAGTCCCACCTGGGCAATTTATCAAGGCCATCTTGGAATAAAAAGTAAAAGGGGCTGGGGATGTAGACCCCCAGTACCACAATAACCAACAAACTATTCTGCAGTTCCAGGGGTCCTAGGTCCAAAATGCTTTTACAGGGTTAAAAGCAAGGTGAATGCAGGGCTGTGCTCTTTCTGGTAGATCAAGAAGTATCTGTTTTGACTTCTTTTCCAGCTTCTAAAGCCCAGTGAATTCCTTGGCTCATGGCTTCCTCCTCCACCTTCACAGCCAGCAGCGTCAGATTGAGTCTGAAAGGGTTCCCTCTTTGTTTTTCTGGTTCATGCCCCTCACCTTCCCTCTTCCTCCTATAAGAGACTTTGGGGTTTGCACTGGGCCCCCGGAGAATCCAGAACAGCTTTTCCATCCCAAGATCAGCTGGTTCACAGCATTAATCGCACCTGTCCCCTTAACTCACCTGTATCATGTGAGCCAATATAGTTTTAAGAGCCAAGAATTAGGACATGGGTATCTTTAGGAGCCATTATTCTGTCTACCACAGTGCATGAAACTCACTACTTCCATACATATGGTCCAAAAGTTTGAGATGACTCTACGTTGTTACTAAACCCACAGATATCCCAAACTTTGTCCTTAAGTAAATAATACAAATAGTAACTGACAGGAAGCATTTAATATGGGCCCCTCACCATTCCAAGCACTCCATGTCTGTTTTCATTTAACCCCCACGAGTCCTCTGAGGAATTAGATGTAGGTTATGTTTTATTTTTCAAATACTCACACATATGGGTACTACTGTGATTACTTTTACATCCTTTCATCCAAAAACTTTTGAATATCACAGACTTTTTCTTCATTGCATAATTTCTTAATTATTGGATATGAAATGGATATATTGATGAGGTAGGGACATAAATATTTTTCATATTTTATTAGGGTTCTCTGGAGAAACATAATCAATAGAAAATATATGGATCATTACACAAGGGAATTTATTGGGTAGGCTCACAGTTTCAGGCGGGAGAGTCCATAATGGCTGCATATGTGTACTGGACAGCCAGAGGGGTCCGGGAGCTGCTCAGACCAAGGTGGAAGCCATAGAACCAGGGGGATCAAGGATACAGCACCAGTTCCAGGAAGGGCTGGGAAGCTCCCTGGAGAGTCCCCAATGAGAGTCTGCAAGGGAATCCTGAAGAGACTGGAGCCCATGTCCAAAGGCAATGACAGACTTCCACTCAGGAAGACTAGAGGTCTTCAAAACATTTCCTCTTCTTTCTTTCCCTTAGTTCATCCAGGCTACAACCCTATAGGTTGATACCATCCACTGGGTGGGTCTTCCCCTCTCAGTTTGCTGGACTACATGTCAATCATCCACAGACACACCCAGAGCTGCACTTTACTAATCTGCTAGTCATTTCTTAATCCATTCAGATTGACATAATGGTCACACTCCATCCCTATTTAACCCTCACAAAAACTGTCTGAGAAACTAGATGTATGTTACACTTCTTCTTCAAATGCCCACTCATATGGGCACTGTTATAATTATATATAAATTCATCTAAAAACCTGAAAATCACATATTTTCATCATATAATTTATCAGTCAATGCATAGCATTGTTATCTATGAGGTAGGGACATAAATTTCATTACTATTTGAACTTGTCTCTGAAATTAAACAAAAAAATTTCTATTTGAAATTATTTAATATTTGAAATGAAAAATACATAAAGCATCTAAGTGGCAAAATAAAATATTAGAATGAACTGCTATAAGCCTATAATATAAGGTCTTGAATATGCCCAAGAAGTTTTCACCTGTGGGACCCTTCTCTGCATAATCTCCCTGCATCTCCCCATCCCTACACCCCACGTGCAGTAATCAGTACTCCAGACATGTGCTTATCCCTAAGCTTAAAAGACATTGTGATAACATGCCTATGCACTGAATGTTTGTGTCCATTTCCTCAAGGTGATGGTTTTTGAACCTGGGGCCTTTAGGAGGTGATTAGGTCATGAGGGCAGAGTTCTCATGAACAGGATCAGTGCCACGTAAGAGCCCTGTTAGCCCTCTACCCTGTGAGGTCATGGCCAAAGCAATGACCATCTACACACAGGAGGCACCGCTGAGCAGCCCCCAAAGCTGCTGCTGCCTTAGGCTTGGGCTTTAAAGCCTCTAGAATTGTTAGAAATAAACTTATGTTGTGTATAAGCCACTCAGTCTGTCGTATCTGATAAAGCAGCTTGGACAAACATAAAATGACTACAATATAATGCTTATTTCTGTCGGTCATAAAAACTTATAAAAAATAATGACATGTTTAAGAATATTTACTATAGCATGCTTTCTTTACACAGATTTTCTTGATTCATGGAAGCCCTTCAACGTAGCTATTGTTCACTTATTTTCTCTGCTTTGTACTATTGTACTATATAAAATATAGAGCACTAGCTTTTTGCTTAAAACTGAGCATTTAGGTAGACTTTATTTCTTGATATTGCAAACATTCTTGTAAAGACAATTCAAATATATATCTCCAAACACATAAGCAAGAATTTCTCTAAATATATTCTAAGGATGGAATTTCTGTCACGAGACTGTTGAATTTTTAACTTTAATATGGGCTAGTACAAAATCACACTGCACTGTAGCAACTTAATATTTTTTTTCCAGTAGTATGCAAGAATCTCCCTTTCCTCAAGCTCCTCTTTAATGCTTCATATTAATAGACTTCTTTACTTTTTCCAGCCTAATTAATATAAAATAGTATCTCGTTGTCTGAAACAGTATTTTCTGATTACTAATAATATCAAGCATCTTTTCACAAGTTTATTGAATACTTGTATTTCCTTTTCTGTATGTCTATTTGTGTGTGTTGCTCATTTTTCTGCTGAGTTATTTGACATTTCTTTACTAGTTTTCAGTTGTGTTTCCTGAATACCAATGTTTTCTTGATTTCATACATTGTAGACATTTCTTACCAGTGCAAGATTTGTCTTTCACTGTCTTTATGGTCTTGATAAATTGAAGTTCTTGACTTTTAGTCAAATTTAACAGTCTTTTCTTCCTTGTTAGTACTTTCTGTATAGTCTTTAAGAAATCCTTCCTTAGCTCTATGTTAGAAAAAGATTTTTCTATACTTTCTCTTAAGTTTTCACATTAAAGTAATATTTAAATCCACCAGGAACTTAATTTTGTAAAAGGCATAAAGTAACAATCCTATTTCAGTTCTTGTCATTTAAATAGCTAAGTATCCAATATAATATCTTTACTAGCAATCCACAATGCTTGTACCATCATGAAAAAAAAATTGCTTTTGTACATGACTTTTGCCCATCAATTCATCTATACCTGGTCATAAACACTTAATACTGATTACCATAGCTTTACAAAAAGTGTCACTATTTGATAAAGTAAGCTCTTCTGCCTTGATCTTTAGAGGTATTATAACCATTCTTGAACCTCTGAACTCTAATCTAAATTTTAGAATCAGCTTGTCAACTTCTTCAACTAATTCCTTGGGGATTTTTATTAGAATTTTATTAAACGTTTGCTCCTGTTGTTATTATAATAAATCATCTAGTCCATGAATGTGTTTATTGCACCATTTATTTAAATCTTGTCTAGTGTCCCCTGATAATTTAATAATTTTGTCCATATATATACTTACCCTGTGTTATATTTATTTCAACATCATTTATATTTTTGTTACTTAACAATGGTACCTATTTTTTGCTTGTTTTGATTTTTATTATTCTTTTTATTTTGAGGTAACTGTAGATTTAATACATCTGTATGAAATGATACAGAGAAAATTATACACTTCACATAGTTTCCTCTAAGATAACATCTTGCATAACTATTGATCAATATCACAACCAGGAAATTGATATTGATAAAATCTGCCATTCTTTCTCAGATTTCACTCGTTTTGAGCGTGTGTCTTTGTGTGTGTGTGTGTGTGTGTGTGTGTGTGTGTGTTTGATCTGTGTAATTTTACCACTTTTGTAGGCTCATGTCATCTCATTCAAGATACAGGACAATTCTGTCACCACAAGAATTCCTCATAGCACCCTTTTACAGCCATGTCTACCTCCTCTCCCCACTCCCAGCAACTCCCTGAGACCAGGCGACTACTATCTGTTCTCCATCTTTGTACTGTTCTTATGCCAAAACTGTTTTGTGTATGGAACACTTAGTATGTAACCTTTAAAAAATGACTTCTTCACTCAGCATAGATCCCTGGAGAGTCATCTAAGTTGTCACATGCACCAGTAGTTTCTTCCTTTCTGTTGTAGAGTGGTGTTCCATGGCATGTACGCATTTCACCTTTCACTCAATAAAGAGTATTTTAGTAGTTTCTAGTCTGTAGGTATTCTGAATAAAGCTGCTATGGACATTCATTGACAGATACAAAATTTTCATTTTCCAGTGATCACGAACTTTTTAGAGCTTTCAATAACAAAGAGATGGCTGTGGCACATGTGGCATAAGTTTGCCACCACTGCTCTAGGGTAAATGCTCAAGAGTTCAATGGTTGGGTTGTATTCTGAGCAAGCTTAGTTTTATAAGAAGTAGTCAATGTATCTCCCAGAGTATGCCTATGTTACAGATAGCTAAGTTAGTTAAAAATTATTATAAGGCAACTAAACAAAGCTATGTCCTCAGCATAGGAAAACAATTGAGAAAATTCACTGGCTGATATTATAAAAAGAGAAAAGGTACTTTTCACTTACCTACTTCCCCTAGAGATGAATAGCAGTGATTGATATTCTAAAGAGACATCAATCTCCCTAGAAAAATTCCTTTCTAGAAATTCCTTGTATGTGACTTTTTTCCCATTTGATCGCCATTTACTCAATATTACCTGGCGACGGTATTTGTCATCTTATTGGTTGGTCGTAGTTTTGTCTCGTCTCATGCCCACCTTGTAATTTTCCATTGGGTCTTAATAGTTTTGTCCTACTTTGTACCCACCCCACCTCGTGGCTTTGCACTATAAAACACCTTTGAAAAGCAGGGTGGGCTTCCGGCTCCCCTTCTTTCTCTCTTAGATAGATGCTATCTTTCTCTTAATAATTTTTTTCCTACTCTTAACCTCTGTTGTTCCGAGAATTCATTCTTCGATTTTAGAGAACATGAACTCATGTTTTGGATATCTAGCAGGTTGGGATGTTGTAATATTTCCCTTGTATGGATTATTTTTTTTATTTGGATTGCTTGCCCTATATCTTTTTTTTTTTTTAATTGCTTGGTGCCCTATGTCGCCTCCACCACTGAACATGTCACATTATCACATTTATATCTTACTGGCCATTTGGGGTAACCTCTACTGATATTTTTAAAACCTTTACCCTTCATTTTGCCAAATAGTTTATAAATTGGTATTCTATATTCTGCATCTGATAATGTCACTACTATGAGCTCATATTTGGTTGATATTAATCAACCAAATTAATATTGAGGATTTTCTTTCCTCAGAGAATATCTGTGTTTGATTTCTGCAAGAGGCCAGAGTTACTACTGCCTAGGGTCTTTCTAGCTTCTTTCCAGTGTCTCCAATTTAGGACTCAATTTCTGTTGCCCTAAATTGCATTTATTTCACATGCTGACCTCCCAATTAAAAGTTGACGTCTAGGGCTGGGGATTTAGCTCAGTGGTGCCTTGCCTGACTCACAAGTGCAAGGTCCTGAGTTCAATCCCCAGTACCAAAAAATAAATTGCTGTCTCCAGGGTAACAGTGAGCAGAAAGAGAGAAGAGTAGGTGGAAGTGTGTGCACAGGGACTGTGGCATAGCTTAACAGAAAAAGTAAAACCCAGATGGGGTCCCCCACAATCCACATCAAAATCTGCACAGGAAGAGGCAGAATATTTAAAAAGTATCTTGGGAATAAAAGAAATTTCCAAAGATAAACTAGTACCTTCTTTCCAACTCCACCCCAGACCACAAGAAAGTCTCTTTTCCAGTTTTATACACCATATTGTTTTGCCAAAATCCCATTGACCTAAGCAGTCATGGTCATAAACTGCACCTTGGCTACCTTAAGCAATGCCTTCAAGACCACTGGAAACTAGAACTTGCCTGTTTATGGGCTTTGAGCCCAGCTTTTCCATAGTATCCCATAATCACAGAACCATTACTAAACCTAAAATTTTACCGCACTGTATACTTCATATTATTCTGTAGTAAGGAAATTTCGTAGTTTTTCAACTAGTTCTCTAAAAAGGACCATTTGGGTTATTTCTGGTCTTTTGTTTGAGAAGTCATTAATAGGCCTTTCATAACTAAATAATTCCTAAGAGGATATAGAGTTTGATTTTTGCCTTGAAGTTGCATGTTCAGGTCCTCCTGCAAGTAACTTGGCCTGGATTTTGCCAAGATGAGTAAAAAAGAGATGTTCACGGAGGGTGTTTCCTGAAATGCAGGCATACCTTCTGGATTTTTAAAGGTAAATATGGTGCAGCTAGTGAGAGACAGACACGTGTGGAATAAAATATGTCATTTACAACTCAAAAGCAAATTTGCCTTCAATAACTCTAAAAGAAAGATTGCTTCCTCTTGGTTTTTGAAAGAATGAATTTTGGAATTTTCTCACATTCTAACATTTATTAGCCTTCATTTCAACGAGTTCTTTTTAATCAAATGTAGCCCTTGAATATCTGAGTCAGTGTTAGGTCAAGTGGCAGATTTTTATATTCACCATTAGTTTGGTGAAATGGAACTTTTAAAAGACACTCAATAAATCACTCTGTCATTCGAAAAGCGAACTACAGAAAAGATAATGGAGGAGGTAAGACAAATTTAAAATGCCAGATATATTCATTGTAATTCATTCAAAAACAGAAGAGAACCAGTTTTAATCTTTGAAGCATAATTCCAATATAACCTTTCTTCTCCGACAGTCAGAGGAGCTCAGAGAACCAACCTCAGGTCTGATGTCTGTAAATACAGAAAAATCAGTTTAATTTAGGAACTTGGGAATATAGAATGTTAGCAGCATTTTTTCAAGCTGCTGACATCCTAGTTTCCACCTGTACAACCTGATTCTAATATGAAAGATGAACAATGAATGGCAAAGTTATCGATCCACTCCCATTTATCCAGGGCAGGTCTCCTTCCTCTCTCTGCCCTGCCTGCCTCTGATTAGATCAGTAGATTAGCTCATGGAAAAGCACAGGGTCCAGGGTCAGACACTGGAGGGTTCTGGTCCTTGCTTTGATGCTTCTGGTCTGCATGAGTTCCAATTATTAGCTTCTGAATCTTATTTGCACCACTATTAAAATTGAATTATACTACAGATTTGCTGAAGTTGCCCAGAAAATTAAATTGAGTGGTTCTCAAACTGCTCAGAGCACCTGGGAAGCTTTTAAAAATCCAGATGCTCAAGCATAACCAGAGACCAGCTAAATGAGGCAGGACCTGTTATAGGTTGGTTATTTTTTTTACTCTCCAGGTGATTACAATGTGCTACCAAGTTTAGGAAATTTACTGAACCAGTATACAGAAGTGCCCAGTACAGTTCTCAGTCACTGGTGGCTAGAGCTATTATGTCCCATCAGGTGTCACAAGAGCTTCTTAGAACTTCTCCACCCCCTCAACTTCGTCCTGTTTCTCCTTTAACATTCTCCTTTCTTTTCTTACCTCTGCATCCCTTTTCTACTCCCTTAATAAAATAGCAATCGAATAGCCTTAAAGATGCCAGGATTGGATATATTACTTTAAGCAGAATTTCATACTCCATGGACTCAGAGTGTAGTGTGCTGGAGGTCAAAGTGTCATCTTGGTACTTGGTACCCAACAATAGCATTGGTACTTGGCTTGCTAAACTCGTGCTAGGCTGGGAATGGAAGTATAATTTCTGATTCATCATTTCCAACTCTGTTCATTGGCACAATATGGATGTTTTGATTACTTTTTTATATAATTACATATTTGTATTCCAATTCATCTTTGTCCAGTTAGGTAAAAATTGTCCTAGTCAACTCATCACTGTCATGGATGCCATGGCACATTGCCCAACAACACAGCAAGCATCTGACGTGAAGAGCATTCATCTTCAAGCTGCCAGACTGTGGTTTGTTTGCTTTTAACTGAAATGAAAATATAAGTTAATTAAGATGAGGTAAGTGATGAGTCTGTCCTTAGTCAGGGAAGTATCGCTTCAGGAAGACAAGTGACATTATTGCTACGTGTGTGAGCCACCTCATTTTTAGATTGACATGCATTATAAGTGTGTATCAACTATTCCCAATAGATTTTTGACAGAAAGACGAACAATTTTCTGCAAGACTTGTTAGATCAAGGATAGGATTGAAAACTGACAAATGAAAAATTGAAGGTCCCAACTAAGCCAAACATTTGAACAAAATAATAAGAAAATTCAATCTCTGCCTCTTTCATGTCTCCAACTTCTTCAACCAGTTTATAGCTCACATTCATGAAACCCCACAAAACAGCTTTCAGTGTTGTTGAGGCATTTCTCAGTTCAGTTCATGAAAATAAGATTTTGAAGGAAGATGTAAAGCAATATTAAATTTTCTTTCAAAATTTGCTTGGTGTTCAACTACTTCAAAGAGTATCTACACATATTAGTCATTTCTTAACTCCCATTCACCCATCAATTCATTGTAAGTAGATATAGTGGTACCTCAGTTCACAAACTTAATTTGTTCCATGATTTTGGAAAAGATGACCATGCCCATGTTCGTATGAGAAAGATGGCCACCATCATGTTTATCACCTGATGTAAAGTTTGTAAACAATAAGAACATTTTGCAAACCAAATTGTTTTCAAAACCATTCATGAAGCAAGGTAACATTGTATTTAGAAGAAAATGAATGTAATTAGCTACTATTGTTTTGATGACTTGCTTTTGACTCTATTGGTGAAGGATGGATTCCTACCCAAGGTCATGCCCAAACACACCACCCCCAACACTAGACAAATGAGGTTCACTGCAGTGATTGGCCACACTCACAATCTGGGGGAAATGTCAGCATGTCATGCAGGGTCATATGAGAATGCACTCAAAAATGGGGTGACCATGGAATTAAGACTGTTGAAATGAAAGGGTAAGGTGAGCCTTGATTCCCAGCAGTGGAAGTGATTTCTTCTTGGAACAACTGAGGGTCAGCAGGGAACTGAAATCTGCCACTCAAGGATGCATAGTCACTGTGCCTGCCACCCTTCATAAGAGGGTTGTTTGGCCAGAGGACCTTATCCACAGAAGCTAAGGGCCAATGGCTAGGGGAATTTGCAAATCAACCACACGAGGGCCTCCCTTATCTCCCCAAAACTTAAGATGCCAGTAATGTTGGGCCTTTAGGCCCCATACATTGAGAGTTGTCCAGTCACCAGATGTGATGATGAAAAGCCTTGGTAGCCAGGGATTGGGCAATTGAAACAGATGCTTCCTTGGTTGCTTCTGTACCTTTTCTATTAAGTAGTAAACTCCACATGGATAAGGCCTTGGCTCTCACATTTTCCACAGTCTCCCTAGCACTCCGCAGAGCATGGTATAAATATCTAACATTTCATCTGCTCCCTAAAATCCACTGCACATAAAACATTCTTTGAACCTGTGATTCTAGGGCATTAGTTCAGCTTCAGGTTGTCAGAGGAAAAACATGGTTTTACCTTCTCATCTTCCATTTTGCAATACACTGTAGTCCTATTCTACTTCCTACAGCTCTCATTAGAACAAACAAGTTTCAATTTCTTAATATTGCTCTATGTGTACTTAGTGAGGGTGTGTGGGCTACAGAAGTAGAGCCCTGGCAGAAGTCCAGAACAAAAAGAGCCAACCTCTAGCCAGTTTCCAAGTGAGAGTGACAGCCATGGGCAACAGGCCCTGCCATGAGTGCTCTCCTCCCGTGCTCGCTGCAAATGTCAGAAGCAGTGCACTCGATTGTGTTGCTCTCTTCAAGATGTATAATTCTGGAAAATGAGTCACTTTCTGCCTCCCCTTTACTCCTTCTTTTCGAAAGTCAAAGCCCACTCTCAAATAATGTTTCTTAAATGTTGACTCACATACAAAATTTACTGAGAGACAATTGTTTAAGATCAATTTAGCAATACCTGCCCAAAGAAGAAATAAAATAATGAGCGCCAGTGCCCAGATGGCTTTTTTGATTATGAAGTGGATTAAATCATGTCTGAAGTCCATAAGCTTCCTTTTTATATACTGAAACATTTAATTATTTTGGCTACTTACAATTTCAATCAGTAAAGTAGGCATGGCACAGTAACTATTTGAAGGTGATTTTAGTGAGACAAAAACTATCTAGAATTAACTGAGATTAGAAAACAAATTCATCCTTCACAATTTTCTCCCTAAATCACTTAGGAAAAAGAATTCAGAAAACTTGCATCTGAATTTGAATGCTCTGCTCAGTAAGGTAGTTGAGTTTGGAGATCACAAAATCTATTTCCTCATCAATGTAAAACAAGGATATTTGTCTTACTATTAATTCTGAAAAATAAAGGAAACAGTACCCAAGGAAACAGTTTGAAAAGTACAGAATGTGATGGACAAATGTATGATACTATTAGAGCAAAAATTCTTTAATATTTTTATTCCATATTTTTCCCCTGGATTATCCATTTATTTTTCTATCAGTAGCAGAATTTAAAACTAAAATGTAGCTACTTTCATCATTTATACATGGGCAGCCTAGAATTTAATGTCAAGCTCCAAGCCCAAACTCCAAATGCAAATCTCTTACGGACGAATGAAGACACTGGCATGTAGAAAAATGGCTTGGATTGGACTCTGTAGGAGATAATAAAGGTTAAATGCAGCCATCAAGGTTGGGCCTTGATTTCACAGGGCTAGGGTACTACTTATAAGAGTACAAGACTAGAGCTCTCTTCCTCCATTGTGTGATGACACAGTAGAAAGCGGCCATCGACAAGCCAGAGGGGACCCCTCAGAATGCACCATACCTCACTGCTACCTGATCTTAGACTTGTTGGCCTCCAAGAATAAGGAATAAATTTCTGCTGTGTAAACTATCCAGTCTGTATTACTCTGTTACAGCAGCATGAGCAGATTCTGATGATCAATGCTTGTTTAGTTGTGGATGCATTCGAACCTCCCTCTCCTTGCCTAGCATTGCAGGTCTGTGTCCTCAGCTCTCTAATATTTTGACCTTCTGCCAGTTCTTTGGCCATGGGTCTAATTACTGTCAAGTGGCCCCAGTACCATCCAGGTGCTCAGACTCTTCGGGTAATACTATCTCCTCCACTTTTCCTTTCTTTCCTACTACTGCTATTTTGGGGCTGCCTTACTTTCTTTTATTTGCTCTTTCAGCCCTTCTAATGTCTTCATTTCTTGAGATTAATTCCTTACTTGTCTTAGCTTTCTTTGCTACCTGTCTTAGCTATTTTTCTCTCATTGCTGAGACAAAACACCCGACACCCAAAGTTAAAGGGGAAAAAGTTTACTTAGCTCACAGTTTATAGAGGTTTCAGTCCATAATTGTCTGGCTCCAAGGCAGGGCGGCACATGGCAGGGGCCGTCACAGAGGAGAAACAGTTCATGAAGCCCACATGGTAGCAAAAGCAACAAGGAAACTTAACAGCAGCTTTCTGCCCCTTTTACCTTATCCAGAGTACAGGGATTAAGGCAGTGCCAAACCAATCAGTGGACTGATTTAGTAATCACCACCCTTAATCCCAGCAACACACACTCTAGAGTCAGCCACCTCGGGAAAAGCCCCATTTATAAGCACATGAAGCTTTGGGGGACTTCTAGGCACACCCCTAACACTACCTATCCCCTGACTAAACACATTGACCACTAAATAAACCAAGAATAATTACGTTTTTCAGGAGGGGAAAATGATATGCTTTTTTCTACATATAAATGCCTAGGAACAAAATATTTATGAGATCACTTTCTGTAATAGGAGAAAATTGAAAACAATTAAGATACCCACCCCAAAATGATTTATTAAATTACAGTATGAAACAGTACTATAAACCAATTAAAAAGAATGAATGTGACTACATACAAGATGAAAACATTGATGATAGTAGACAGTTTGTGCATGATTATAATCATTTCCTCAAAAAAACCCTCTCAAATGATAGCGATGGAATATGAGAATGCATAATTTATAACAAAATTATATATTTATAATGTATGAAGAGCTTCTAAGACTTGAGAAGAAAATTATCAACACACTGGTAGGAAATAGGGAAAAGATTTAATTCACAATTCAGAGAATTCAATTGCTCATTGAACATATGAAAAATACAGTCTTATTCATAATACAAAATGTAGAAGGTGCCTAAGACTTGTGCATTAAAGATTCAAATCCATGTTGTTGGAAAATGTGGGACTGCTTGGGTGGTACCACTTCCCCCACTGTCCACCTGTAAATCCCTCCCACCTACAGGTGTAGTGACTGAATGGGTCCCCAGCAACCAATTAGGACCTCAAACTTTAAATAAGTATCTAATCCTTGGAATATTTTTGAAATGGAGAAGTTTTACTGCCTTAGGACAATTTTAAATTGATCCGAGTCTATTCTACAACTATTCCACTAAGAAACTACCTTGGGAACAATGCTTCACAGAAAAATCACTGTGAAGTTTATGCATTGGCAAATTTTGGAGGAAAACTTGCCAGTTTTGTTCTTCATATTAATGATAGAAGCTGATAAATTGCATATTCATTTTTAATTTTTTTTCAAAGATCTATCAATAATACAGTTAAATCACAAGGAATTTAGTAGGGGATTATGGACTCAATGATATGAAATGTTCACATTCGAACCCAATGTGCTTGAGATTAATTATTAAGATATAAAAACTCCAAGCTTTGATCTACACAATTTCAGCCAAAACATAAATCATAGGGCTATCATAACTGCAAGAAGAAACAGTATGAAAACACTCAACAGTATTTTTCACTGTATAAATTTTATTGCAACGTGGATTTGGGGGATATAGTTTTGTTTTTTTAAAGGGGAAATCATTTTTCCTGATTAAAACTATTCCTGTCGGCATTATTACCAAGGCATTTCAGTACTATTTATTGTGGTGATTCATAGTCATTTTTAAATCACAGATTCCTTTGAAAAAAAGATGAAATCTCTGAATCCAATTTTTCTAGAAATCCATAGCCACGAAAAGATTGTGCATAAAACTGCACATGCTTCATAGACTTCAGGCTAGTAACTGTTTAAGCAGTATATAGAAGCTATTCATATCTTTTTAAATACTTATATGTACATACATGTATCTGCATGCATGTATATGTATACACACAAAGGGAGTCAAAGATCCACAGAAATTTGGGCATAAGACTACACTGTGGTAAAAAAAAATCGCATTCGTATACTATGATTTATTATAAAATCAAACTAGTGGGGCCAAGGATTTAGCTCAGTGGTTCCACCACCTGCCTCGCAAGTGAAAGATCCCAAGTTGGATCCCTGGTACCAAAAAAAAAAAAAGTTTGAGATGCCAACTTTGTGGGCCGGGGATTTAGCTCAGTGGTTTGGCCGCCTGCTGCGCAAGTGCAAGGACCCGAGTTCAATCCCCAGTACCAAAAAAAAAAAAAAATCAAACTAGTAAACCCTTATTATATAACTAGTGGGATTTTACTGAACTCTGGTGAATAATGTAATAAAATCACCAAACAAATGTTAATAAGGCAAAAATTCAAAATATGTATCAGGATTTGAGGAAACATTTTAATTTAACATAATACAAAAAATAAGTACAAAGCATAGAACACTTTTTTCAAAAAAGTCAGTTCACCGATTTTAGCAACAGTGATCTCAAGGAAGTAACTGGTTTCTAACACTTTCCTTGACACTGACGTTTGAGCCTATCTAACAAGGGGCAAGGAACCATTTTTTCATTCCATTCTTTCTCTCTGTCAAAAACATCTGCTTATCTTCCATGAAAACATGGACTACCTCAGGCTCAAAAGCATGTTGGAAAACTGTGCCTGGACTTTAAAGGCGAGTGCTCCTGCAGGGGACAGTAGCGAGAATGGAAAGGCTATGACAAAGCATGGCGCATGTGGGCACAAACAGTGCTTCTTCAAGGGGCTGCTTTACTCTGATTCATCTTTCCATCTTTCCCCATGACAACCCCATAGTGAGTCATTCAGCAAGGAGGCTGTTTGAAAACACACGGGCACACTTACACGTGGTGCACACAAACACACACACACACACACACACACACATACACATACACACACAGAGTAAGGTTCCAGAACTTCAGTCTTGCATATCATGAATACCTCCATATAATGGTCTACAAGGCTCTTACCGCAAAGAGTAAGCAGCAGCTGCTCTCAATTTTTGCAGGGAAATTAAATTCTTCTCATTTTTCTTTTCTTCCCCTGCAGGTTAGAAGCAAACACCTGCCACCTGGACTCTCTGGTCTTCAGCTTCTGTTTGAATGCTAAAACAAACCTGATGGGCTAGGTGATAAAAAGTGCACTTCTAAGGCCAGATTAAAAATAAAAGCAGGGTTTGCCTTACTCATATTACTGAAGAAAAGCCTTAGCCAGGTTACAGCTTTAGTATTTAAGTACCAGATTGTGACTCAGTCAAAATCATTGAGGAGAGCCAACTAAATTACCTAATCCTGCATGCATATCTCATTCCCTTGAGTTCCATCAGCTGTCATATTTCCACACTGGAAAGGCGCTCTGTAACATTTAAGTATTGGTATGTGTGTGATTTCCTGAAGCAGATTATATGACACCTTTATGGTCAGAAACTGCACAAGTATTTCTTTTATACCTGGAATATAGTAGGTCCTCAGTAATATATTGATGCTTTTGTTGACATAGAAGTCAAATCTGTGATGTGTATTTAAACAAGGTTACAAATAGCTCATAAACCCTGGACTGTTTAATTTATCAAGGAGCTTGTGCAGAATTAAAAGAATACAATTGTCCCCGCAGACGCCAGCAGCCCCGCCGGACCCCACCACAAGGGCCGTGCTGTATCTGAATCATCACAGCAGAGGCACCAGGGGGAACATAAAGGCCATGGCTGTAAGCCCCAGAAGACAGAGCAGAAGTGAACAACAGAGAGGGCCTCTCTAAGGCTCCTCAATGAAAATTGAAGCCCACTGGAAAAGTGAAGAAAAACTTCAATAAAAGCACATTGGACCATCGTGGTTGGTAAATTGGTGGGATCAGCAGCTCCCATAGAAACCTGGACTCCAATAGTGGGGAGGACAGCCTGAATCTGCAGTAGAACCTTGCAGAGTTTAATCCTGCAGGAGGTCAGGGAACTCAACTTAGACCTTGCAGCCAGAAATCAGCCTGAATCTCAGTAGACTACAGCTGGCTTGCTGAGACTAATTGAGTTGGACCAGCAACTGCTGCCCACATTGTTTACCAGGATATTAGGGACATGTCCTGAGGGAGAACTTTTTGTTGTTGTTTTGTTTTTATATAATTTTTTTCTATTTTTTCTCTCTCTCTCTCTCTCTCTCTCTCTCTCTCTCTCTCTCTCTCTCTCTCTCTCTCTCTCTCTCTCTCTCTCTCTCTCTCTCTCTCTCTCTCTCTCTCTCTCTCTCTCTCTCTCTCTCTCTCTCTCTCTCTCTCTCTCTTCCTCTTTGTTCCTGTTCCTGTCCCATTTTGAATTCTGTCCTCTCAACCGTCACTATTATAGGAAGGTGAATACAATTCCTAGCTTCCCTATTGTTTCAGTTTGTTCTGTACTTGTCTCTGTTCTTTCTCTGTCTTTTCGTCCTGTCTCAAACAGATCCCCACAATTGGCGTGATCTTCCTGTGTCCTCAGCCTCATCTCTAACCTTTCCTTCTCCCTCCATCTCTCTATCCCTCTCTCCCCAACCCCTGCTAAATCTTTATCCTGAGGAGTAAATTTGCCATATTGAAGGGTTTACTTACTACAAACATATTTTGGGTTGGCCCTAGATTTTGATCTAGCTCACTGGAGTTAAAGGTGACAAATTAACTGCTACCACAAAGTGTCATTTTCTAAGCTTTGTTTGATGCTATTGTTGATGCTGATTGTGTCAATTGGGCTAAGGTGTTGTGATTGATCTAATCAGTTGTCCTCCCTGGTATAATGAAAACAAGATTGCCTAAGATCATTAGAGAATCAAAGCCTAAAAAGCCCAGCTATACCTGGAAGATATCTCTGAGAAGCAATCACTCCATAGGGGCTCCAAACACCAGTAATAAAGATACTCAAAATAAGAAATATTGGAGTATCAGCCCAGGAATTAAAGCAAAAAACAGCGCCAACAACAGAATTAGAAATGAGAAGACATCTTGGCAGGATACAAACACAGACTTCCAGCTCACCAAAGGCAAATTCTGGGGGGAAACAAGGTGACAAAATATGATAATCAACCACCTGGACACCCTGAACTGATAGCACAGGTAGTAAAAGAAGAGATGAATGGGGCTCTAGAAAAATTCAAAACAGAAATAATTTCCCAGATAACAACAGAGATGTTGAGCAGAGTGAAAGATATGATTAGAGACTAGAACAGAAACAGATTTTAAAAAAATAGATGAGCTTGGGACTATGCTGGAAGCCATGAAAGCCCAGCATAAGAAAGAAATGGAAATCATGAATGCTCAACATATGAAAGAAATGGAATCCATGAAACAGATTCAAACAGATATACAGGAGATTAAAAAACTCCATTGAAAGTTTTCACAGCAGATTGACCAAATGTGAAAATAGACAGGATTGCAGTTAGTGACCATGAAAACAGAGATTTCTTAAACATAGTAAGGTACCACAAAAAATCAAACCACCAGCTGCTAGATGATGCAAAGAATAACATAAGACTGACAGGAATCCACGAAAAAGCAGGAGAAAGTACAAATGACATAAAAAAACTGTTCACAGAAGTAATAGTAGAAAACTTCCCAGACAGAGGTAGAGAATTTGACATACAGATAAGTGAGACATATAGAACTCCAACTACCCATGATCAAAAAAATGTACACATAGATATATAATAATCAAGATCCCAGAAACTCAACAGAAGAACACAATCCTACAAGCAGTTAGAGAAAAGAAATAAACCACCTACAAAGGAAAGCCCATCAGAATCACACAAGACTTCTCAGCACAAACCCTCAAGTCAAGGAGAGCCTGGAGTGAAATATTTCAAGCCCTAAAAGAAAATAACTTCCAACCTAGACTGTTGTATCCTACAAAATTATTTTTCAAAATCGAGGGGAATTAGATACTTCCACAACAAAGAATACCTGAGAAATGTCATGAACACCAAACCAGCACTCCAAACAATTCTAAACAATATCCTTAAAAAAGGCAATGAAGGTCACAACTCCATGAGGCCCAACAGAGGGAAGCCACCAGGCAAGGTAAAAAACTAAAGGGAAAGGGGGAAAAATAAAAAATAAAAGAGCGAACAACAGTAAAACATCATGACATGGATGAGTCAATATTTATCAATTATAACCATCAGTGTTAATGGCCTCAATTCGCCAATCAAAAGAAATAGACTGGCAGAATGGATTAAGAAGCAAAATCCAACAATATGCTATATACAAGAAACACACCTAATTCAAAAAGACATTAATAGACTGAAAGTAAAAGGATGGAAAACAGTTCTCCATGAGACAGGAACCCAGAAAAAAGCAGAGGTTGCAATCTTATTTGCAGACAAAGATTTCAAACCAAAACTAATTAAGACAAAGATGGTCACTACATCCTTGTGAAGGGAACAATCCAAGAGGAAGAGATGATAATCATAAATATATATGCAATAAATACGAATGCCCCCAACTATACAAAACAAATATTAATGGACATGAAAAACCAAATAAGTACTAATACAATTGTAGTGGGGGATCTCAGTACTGCACTGTCACAAATAGATCTTCTAGACAAAAAATCAACATTAAAATTCTGGAACTGAACCAAGCTTTTGAACAAATGGACTTAATAGATGTCTACATAGTGTTCCACCCCCCAAAATCAGAATACACATTCTTTTCTGCTCCACACAGGTCATTCTCCAAAATAGACTACATGCTAGCTCATAGGAAATGCTTAAGTAAATGAAAAGAATTGAAGTTACCCCCTGTATATTATCAGACCATAGTGCAATAAAATTGGAGATTAATAACATAAGAAATGACAAAACCTCCACAAACACATGGAAATTGAATAATACTCTCCTGAACAACCAATGTGTCACAGAGGAAATTAAAGAAGAAATTAGAAAGTTTCTACAAGTAAATGATAATGCCAGTACAACATACAGGAATCTATGGGACACAATGAAAACAGTTCATAGCAGTGAATGCCCATATTAGGAAAACAGAAAGATCTCAAATAAACAACCTAATGCTGAACCTCAAGCTCCTAGAAAAAGAAGAGCATGACAAACCCAAAGCTCATATAAGAGAGGAAATTATCAAGATCTGAACAGAAATCAATGCAATGGAGACTAAGAGAATACAAAAAAATCAATGAATCAAGGAGTTGGTTTTTCAAAAGGATAAATTAGCTAACCTTATCAAAAAAAGGAAAGAAAAGGCTCAAATCCATGCAATGAAGAATGAAAAAGGTGAAGTCACAACTGATCCAGCAGAAATCCAGAGGATTATCAATACCTACTTTGAGAATCTGTACTCTAATAAAATGGAAAACACAGAAGAAATGGACAGATTCCTAGATACATATGAATTGCCAAAGTTTAACGAAGAAGATATAAAAATTCTAAACATCCCAATTACAATCAGTGAAATTGAAAATGTAATTAAAAATTTACCAACAAAGAGAAGCCCAGGTCCTGATGGCTTCACTGCTGAATTCTACAAGACATTTAGAGGAGAACTAATGCCATTACTCTTTAAACTCTTCAATGAAATTGAAAGGAAAGCAATACTTCCAAATTCATTCCTGGAACCAAGTGTTACTTTGATTCCAAAACCAGGGAAAACCCCAATCCAAAAAGAGGACTACGGGCCAATCTCCCTAATGAACATAGATGCAAAAATCTTCAACAAGATACTAGCAAACAGAATACAGAGGTTCATCAAGAAGATCATATGCCCTGAACAAGTCGGATTTATCCCAGGGATGCAAGGATGGTTCAACATATGTAAATCAATAAATGTAATACACTATCTTAATAGATCCAAGGACAAAAGCCATATGATCATCTCAATAGATGCAGAAAAAGCATTTGACAAAATCCAATACCCCTTCATGATAAAAACCCTACAGAAAATTGGAATAGAAGGTCTTTATCTCAACCTGATTAAGGCTATCTATGAAAAATCAACAGCCAACATCATACTAAATGGTCAAAAGCTGAAAAGTTTCATGCTAAAATCAGGAACAAGACAAGGATTTCCACCGTCACCACTCCTGTTCAATATAATTCTCGAAACATTAGCCACAGAAATTAGAAAAGAGAAAGAAATAAAAGGAATAAAGATAGGAAAGGAAGAAGTTAAACTGTCATTATTTGCTGACAATATTATACTCTACATAGAAGACCCAAAAAACTCTGCCAAAAGACTTCTAGACTTAAATGACAGATTCAGTAGAGTAGCTGGATACAAGGTCAACACTCAAAAATCAATAGCCTTCTTGCACACAAATAACATACTCACTGAGAGGGGAATTGGGGAAACAATTCCTTTCATAATAGCATCTAAAAAAATGAAATATCTAGGAATCAATCTAATGAAGGAAGCAAAAGACCTCTACACTGAAAACTACAGCACTCTGAAAAAAAGAGATTGAAGAGGATATAAGAAAATGGAAAAATGTCCCTTGTTCCTGGGTAGGAAGAACCAATATAGTGAAAATGGCCATACTTCCAAAACTGCTATACAGATTCAATGCAATCCTGACTGAAATCCCAACAGTATATTTCACAAAACTAGAGAAAACAATCCAAAAATTCATTTGGAACAAGAAGAAACCTACAATAGCAAAAGCAATTCTGGGCAACAGAGACAAGACTGGGGGTATCACAATCTCCAACTTGAAACTATACTACAAAGCCCCTGTGATAAAAACAGCATGGTACTGGCAAAGAAACAGACCCAAGGATCCATGGAATAGACTAGAAGATACAAAAACAACTCCAGACATACTCAGCTACCTCATCTTTGACAAAGGAGCCTACCATCCTCACTGGAGGAAAGATAGCCTATTTAATAAATGGTGCTGGAAAAACTGGATTTCAACCTGCCAACAATTAAAACTAGACCCATATCTATCACCATGCACTAAACTAAGATCTAAGTGGATTAAAGATCTAAATATTAAAACAGAAACACTAAACCAGCTGGAAGAGAGTTCAGGAAGAACTCTTGAAGACATTGGTGTAGGAAAAGATTTTATGAACAAAACCTCAGTTGCCCGTGAACTAGCACAATCAACAAGTGGGATCTCTTCTTATTAAAAAGCTTCTGCACAACAAGAGAAAACCACCACCAGTGTGAAAAGGCAACCCACAATGTGGGAAAAAATATTTACCAACTGTCCCTCAGACAAGGGTCTACTATCTAGGATATATAAAGAACTTACAAAAATCAGGTCTCCTAAATTTAAAGAGCCAGTCCAAAAATGGGCATCTGAAATGAACATTTCTCAAAAAAGTAGAAATAGCAAATAAACATATTAAAAAATGTTCAACATCACTGTTCATTTGAGAGATGCAAATGAAAACAACACTTCACCCCAGAAATGAAATTCCACTTCACCCCAGAAAAAGTGGCTGCCATCATGAAATCAACCAATAACAAATGCTGGCAGGGCTGTGGGGAAAGAGGAATCCTGCTCCACTGCTGGTGGGAGTGTAGACTGGTATAATCACTGTGGAAATCAGTATGGAAATACCTCAAAGAAGTAAGACTGGAAGTCCCATTTGACCCAGCTATTCCCCTGCTGGGGATCTTCCCCAAAGGATTAAAAGAATCATACCACAGTGATATGTGTGCACCCATGTTCATAGCAGCACAATTTGTCATAGCTAAAACTTGGAAACAACCCAACTGCCCATCAAATGGAGACTGGATAAAGAAAATGTGGGTTTTTTTTATAAAATAGGAGTATTACTCAGCCATAAAGGATGAGAAATTAGAGACATTTATAGCTAAATGGATGCACATTAAGGCCATACTCTTAAGTGAAATAAATAGGACACATGTGTAAATATCAAATAGTTTCTCTAGTGTGAGAAACTGAAAGTGTAAATAAGGACTAAAAGGTATAAGAGATAACGTGAAATAGGAAGAAAAGGGGAAAAGGGGAAGGGGAAATGGGAGGGGTAGGGGAAAAGAAAGAAGGGAATGGAATTAATATGAGAAAAAGAAAAAATGGAAACAAAGTCTTTGTAGAAAGGGAGGGGTGGAGGGGTTCAAGGGAGGGCAGGGGAATGGGGGAAAAGTAAGAACCAAGATGAATTATGTAGAGGTGCAAATTTCCAATGATGAATGTCATTATATTGTACACCTTAAATGTACCAATATAATTAATTTAAAAAATTCCACCCTCTTCCTTTCCTGCCTTTGCCAGTAATACCCATCAAGAGGATTGCAACTGAAGTGTGTGAATAAACAGTGACTATGAGTGGAGTACAGCTTTTGACTCACTGTTTCCCAACCAGTAAAGATAGGGATCACACTGCCTTTTCCAGGTGGTTGTGAAGGGACTATGATAAGAGCCATCATGATGTAAAAGACAAGCTACCACCCAAATATCAGCTGCTGTGTAGGACAGTAATGGTGATAATACAGTCCTTATCAAATTGCTTCATGACTGGCTGAGATGAAACCTCAGTATAGCTTTGATCTGAACTTTCCTGATGACTAATGACAGTTCACAATGCCCGAGTTATGAGATCAGCCCAAGTGCCTATCAGCAGATGAGCGAATAATATAAATGTGGTATAAATGCACAATGGAGTGTGGTTCAGCCATAAAGAATAAAACCATGTCATTTGCAAGAAAATTGAAGTGGAGATCATTATGTTAAGTGAAATAAGGCAGACTCAAAAAGACAAGTAGGACATATTTTCTCTCATATGTAGAATCTAGAAAGAAGGGATGTGGGAGTAGAAAGGAGAATATTAAAGAAGAGGAAAGGGGTCAGGAGGAGAGTGAGGAAAGGGAATGGAGTGGATATGATCAAAGTAGGTTACATGCATGCGTGAAATGGCATGATGAAACCCAATATTCTGTACAATTAAGATGCATTAATAAAATTTTAAACTGGCTTCCTGTTAGCAGGCACTTGTTCCCTGGCTACGCGTCATGCAGTAGAACAAGACCTTCCCTGCTTCCCCTGGGTGCTTCCAAGTTTTCTGTCTTCCAGGGCCACCCCGCCATTCTTTAGCACAAATAAACTAGCAAAGCCCCACTGGTGTCACAGTGAAAATCCAGTCATCTCCTCCCATGTTCCTGAGGTTGAGAAGTTCTTACGAGGCTCTGGTGACATTTTATCTGCCATAGCAAGCACAGCTCTGATATTTCCTACAGTTTGTCAAAGGTGTAGACACAGCCCTACATCTACAAGGCCAAGCACAGGATGCTACCCAACAAACTTCACTGATGGCCTGGGAGGACATGTGTTTTTCATAATGTGAAAAGAAACCAGTATGAAAAACCAGCTCATGGTGCTCGTGTGGGCTCTCACTGGTTTTAGAAACCTAGGAAGCATCTCCCAAGTAGAAGTGTTTCGTAAACAATTACACAGCCATTGTTCAATGGGTACAGTTTCAGCCATGCTCCATGAGTAAGAATCCACTCTACAACACAGTGCCGATGGCTAACATAATGCACACTTCAAAGTTTACTCGAAAAGTAGATCTTGTATAAAATGTTCTTACTATAAAAAACAAAACACACACTCATAAAGGGACATGAAGAAATTTGGGGAAATGCTGGATGTGCTTTTACCTTGATTGTGTTAACAGTATCATAGGTATTTGCCTAAGTCCTAGCTAATAAAATTGTATACAAATAGGTGTTCTTTGTATATCATTAATACTTCAATAAAGTGCTAGAAATATAGTTGAGACTATCACTTACACAAAATGGGAATAACATTTCTATATTATTGGTGGGAATGTAAACTAATACACCACTGTGAAAATCAGTATGGAGATTCCTTAAAAAACCAAAAGTAGAAATTCTATTTGATCCAGTTATAAATCACAAAAAGGAGGATTTTCCCACAGAGAGGTAAAATGAAGCCCCACACAAAAAATCAGAGGATTAACCATAGGAAAGCAGTGAGCAGTCAAACCGTTTATCCCCAGTGGAACTTGAAGAAGCTGGAAAAGCAGAATCCTATATCCCTGACTCCTGAGGGTCTCCACGCAGAATTTATAAGGAAGACAAAGCTGATACTCATTTCTGTTGAAAGCTGTAGGCTAACACACAGAGAGAGAGGAGCGAGGGGAGTGGGGAAGGAGGGAAATGGGAGAGAGGGGACAGGAGGTGAGACGTGGGGTAGCGTGAGGGAGACAGGGTGGGGTGGGGTGGAGGCTTGGCACTTGGGGTGTGGACAGGGGTCAGGGAAGGGGGCGTTGAGCGGGACAGAGGGGTGGCTGAGGGACAGTCCGCAGGGGAGAGGCAGCCCCGAGGGTAAGTGTGGGGAGGGTGCAAGTGTGAAGTCCGGGGCGGGGCGGGGCGGGAGCTAAACAATGTCCTTGTCTCCAAAGCAGACCCCGGCGCTCTCAGCCCCACTCCGCACAGGACTGCCCCTCCTTGAAACACAGCCGCCATCTGCATGCGCAGCCGCTGTGTGATCTCCCTTCCCTCCACTTCCTGTCTCCAGCTGGGACTCGCCCCCGCCCCCGGAAGTGGCCGGTCTGGGACCCTGCTCACCTTCTTGGTAGTGGTGTTTCCATGCAGTGCTGTGGATTTTGCCAGTCACACGTATGCTGGTAAAAGTAGCAATGATCCTAATCATTGACACATTAAATAATAGCACAGTTGGACCAGCTACACACACTTACTGAGACAGCCCAGAAGCACCTGGCTATTTCTACCACCAGGCTGCGTCGGGGCATGGCTTGGCCGGGTGCTTGTGCCCCCCCCACTTCCCTTGGCTCCCGTTGCCCCCTCATAGACTGGAACAACTTGCTTTGGTGTCCTCCAAAACCAACTTTGCTCCACTCCACTCCAACAGGAGCTCAGCTCCAGCATCAGCACAGTGAAGGGAGGAGGCACCCGGTGTGACCAAGATCAGAGAGGGAGGGCTCTGACCCCCTGTTTACATCCCCAGCCTCCACAGCTAGCCTCCCAGAAGATTCGGTGGTCTCGGCCCCATCCCCTCCCTGGCTCATCGCCTTGACAGCTGAGGCTGTCCTGGAGCCCTGCACCAATCACAGGCCTGCAGCTGCTCACACGTTTCCCTAGGCAGGCTAGGAGGGCTCCCCAGTGTACCTACCTCTGTGTGCTGTTAAAATACTGGGGTACTCCTGAAAACCTGGTTCTGATTTATTTCTCAGGCAGCATAGGCTCCAAAAGTCCTGTAAACCTATTAGGAATTCTTATCCAAAGTCATGTGGACAGAGTGGTCATTTCAAAAGAATGAGCAATACACATAAGGGCCATTAGCTAAAGAGCTCCAGAGATGTGCAGCTAACGAAGACCTGCAGCAGAGACCAACACATGGCAGAGTTGACCTGCAGGGACCGGAACATGCTGATGGCAGCAGGGACCAGCCGCTGGTCATGTGGACTGTTGGCACGGAGCATTACCCAGTATCATTGGTGACACCATGACAGCAGCAGAGCTGCCTTTGCATATGCATGATTTCCACCTGAACTGGGCAAAAGAACCCTAGGTGGATCGGCAACTTGCTACTTCACAGCATTCCCCTGTCACACTGTCCCCTGACTTAACAAACCTATACAGCTGACAGATCTGCTGTTATCACAACTTCACACTTTCCATAGAACAACACATTTCCATAGCTTACCTGGTTCAGGGGACCCTGGAATGCATAGAAGGGATGTTCCTGCTGTGACCTCCTTGACAATTGTAGTGTCTCAAAATTCAAACCTGCTGGCTTTATCATGACGAAACTGGGAAAACTCAGCCTAACCACAAACACACCCTTGCTCCTGAATCACACGCACGGGGTGCAAGGCTCAGGGGGCTCTTCACACCTAATAGGACACACCTGGGGTGTTAAACACTAAGCTGTACACCTCTGCTGACAGATGGTTTCACTTGTTGACTTATACACAGCTCAGCTGCAATATATTCAAATTATTGGTGCCTTGGATGGCTACTTCTGGGAGTTTATAACTTTGACCCCAAAACTACCTACTATACCAGAATAAATCTTTGCAAATTTGCTTCAAGTTTGTGTGCTCCTCTTCTGAAAAAAAAATTTCTCTCCACATTTTTCATCTCAAATATACTGATAAGTTAGGCCATGTACCTCCAGTGGGCCCAGGGTTGGAGAAATAATCCACTGGAGTGTTCTCAGTCCTGCCGCTACCGCTCACTGCCCCCTCTTCCCTGACTCCCCAGGGGCTGCTATTCACTGTCTGCCAGCAAATGCCCAAACCCACTGGAGGAGTTGGTACTTCTCCCCCAGGGGACACCCCGGGACAGCAGGTGCAGACCCTCCTCAGAAATCCTGCAAGCACTGCTCACAGCTGGGGAGGGCCTAGGAAGCCACATCTGAGGCAAGTGTGCGCATGTGCATTTCTAATATAAAGATCTGGGTAAGACCTGTCTCTTCATTTTGTTTTTACTTTTTGTTACTGCAATAATCACTGTTACTGTATAAACACTGAATAACAAAACTATTTTTTATCAACATCACCACATCCTGTCCTTGTTTAAAGCCAAGTGTGCACCTTCTGCCATGAAATATGCTTGCTAGAGTGGTCTCAGTTACGTGAAAGTAAGCCAACGCTGTTATCAGTACTGAAAAGCTAAAACCCTGAATGTTATTGAGACTACAAAAGAAAAATAAAAGGGTCTTTTAAGGCAAGGAATTAATGAGGGATGGTTTCACGTGCCAGGAATATAAAAGCTACCCCTTACGTCAGAGACTTGGCAGCTGAAATGTGCATAGCCAAAGCTTGCCAGTGAGTGCCAACCAGAAACTGGCAATCCAACCACTATATTCTATCTGGTTAGTAGGGCAGAGAGTGGTATGTGGCTTTGTGGGGAGGGTCCTTTTGTTGCTTTTCCACTGCTAGAGATTGAACTCAGGGTCTTCGTGCGTAGCTTCCTCTCCAGCCCATTTTTTTGTTTTGTTTTTTGGTTTTGTTGTTGCTGTTACGTTGTTTTGTGTTTTGTTTTGTTTCTGGCAGGGTCTAGTTCAATTCCTCAGGTGGAACTTGAACCTTCAGTCCTCCTTCCTCAGCCTCGAAGAATGCTGGGATTATAGGCAGATGCCACCTGGTCTCTGAGTGCCAACTTCTCTGGTCCCTGACCGCCAACCTCAGCATCCCATGGAGCTGATTTCTTGGGTCTCTCTCAGACCTCCTGAGAAACTCTGGGGGTGGAGGCCAGCAATCTATGTGAGGACCTTAAATAAGAATTTCCTGGTGGTTCTAATGCAGATTAAGGTTTGAGACCATCTAGTAGAGAGAAGCAACTTATGTCTGTATCGTGTAGGGACTGAAGACTTAAGAAACTAATAATTTCCTATAATACTTATAGGAAAGGATGCAAGAAACACTAAGGAAAATCTCTCACACCAGTCACATTTACATTAAGGAATCTGGTTATTTTCGGGCAGCTGCACCAGCTGCTCTAACCTTTTTTTTAGCATCTTACTCCCACCTCTGGGCCAAATCTTCCTCCCAATCTGGCTCAGTTTAATTAGCATTAGTTTACAAAGTGTGTTCATATGCATCATCTCATTTGATCCTCGTAGTAATCCATCCCATAGACAGACTATTCTTGTTTAGTAAATGAGACAAATGGATCTGAGACATTCAGGGACTGGCATAAAACCACACAACTATTAATTAGCAGAGCCAGAATTTGAATTCTAGACCTTTGCTAATTTATACTGCCTTTCTGTTCACTAAATTTAGTCCATTTAGAAAAAACTCCTCCTAAAGGATTTATTCCAGAATTTCCCAACCCCATCATTCCCGGCATTTGGGGCTGGTTAAAGCTTTAACTTTGTCAAGATGGGGCTGCATTGTAAAGTTCTGAGCAGCACGCGGGGTCTCTGCCCACTAGATGGCAGTAGCGCCTCATTCCTAGGAGGAGTGAGGGGCAATTCACCCCGGTGAGAGCAGCTGATTTAAATTTAACTCAACAAATGTCTCAATCTAAACATACATCAGAATGGCCTGGAGAGTGATTGTAGGTGATTCAGCAGGTGTAGGAGAGACCTGAGGATTTGTGGTTCTAACCATTCCCAAGTGGTGCTAATACTACTGATCTGGAGAGTTTAACGTTTTCAAGTGAAAAACAGACACATAAAAGGTATGTTTGTGATTTAAGTCACTTCTTTACACTAAAATGAGTCATCAAAAAAAGCAAAAGGTAGCCTTAGCCCATAGCACAGCAGTTCTGTAAACAACTCCTTCCCAACGTTGACCAAATTTGCAAACCAGGTTTCCATTTTTTTAGTACATGGCCCTTGAAAAATATTTAAACATAAGTGGTCTGTGCTGGAGAATGGAAAATTTCTCATACTCCTTACTTCCCAAGTCTTCTCATGGAATTTTAAAATGTATTCTAACTGCAAATCTCTTTGTGATACCAGAAAAATTATGCAGTAGTTCCTTTTTGTTTACACAGTACATGCTAGTGTATAGGCTGGATCAAGAGTAAGGTGAATCATGCCTCCTTCTCAGAGTTGTGGAAAGTATCATATTTTATAATGGATTTTAAACACACCTCTCTGAGAGAGATTCAGAAAGCCTGAAGCCCTGGGGATAGAACCTTTGGATAGATGTTGACATGAAGAAGCTAAAACAAATCCGTTCCTGGGAATCAAAGATGCTGTTTTGTTACTTCCTGGATTTTAAGAAAGATTAACACTTTTGAGGAGCATGGTGGCACGTGCCTGTAATCCCAACACCCTGGGAGGCTGAGACAGAAAGAACATAAATTCAAGCCCAGCCTGGGCAACTTAATAACTTAGATCTTGGCTCAAAATAAAAAATAAAAAAGTCTGGGAATGTGGCTCACTGAGAAGGCCCTAGGTTCAGTCCCCAATACTAAAATAAGAAATGATTACCACTGTCCATTTAAGACATACACATTCTTCTCTCTTCTCAATTTCTTTTTAAAGTACATTTTAAAATTATCTTCAAGAGTTTTTCTATAACTTTAAAAAGACTCATCTTTAGATTTGAAACTATGATCTTTCCTAGACAATGATGGAACTATTTCTTATTCTTTGTGATTTTTAAATTTAATTGACTAATTGTATATATGATCATGCCCAACATTCTGTTTTGAAATATGTTTATATTCTGAAATGACTAAATAGGGCTAATTAATACATGCATTGCTTCCCATAATTAACATTTTTGTGGTAAGAACGCTTAAAATCTACTCTCAGCCATTTTCAAGTATACAATACATTGTTATTATTGTATTATTATTATTAACTATAGTCACCACGTCGTGCAATACATCATTTGAACTTGTTCCTCCTACCTAACAGAAATGTTGTGGCCTTAACCAATATCTCCCTAACCCCAGCCCCCAGTAACCACCATTCTAGTTTCGACTTCTATGAATTCATTGTGTTTGAGATGCCACACAAGAAATGAAACTATAAGGTATTTTTCTGGCTTATTTCACGTAACATAATGTTCTCCGGGTTCATCCCTGTTCTTGTGAATGACAGAATTTCCTTCCTTCTAAACACAATGAATAGTACTGCAGTAAATAGACACTTCGCAAAAGAAAAAATACAAATGCCCAATAAGAACATGAAAAAATGTCCAGCATCTTTGGCCATGAGAGAAATGAAATTCAAAATAACACTGAGATTCCATCTTACTCCAGTAAGAATGGCCATCATCAAAAGCAGCAAATAGCATTTTGTTGTGTTTATAAACCACATTTTATTTTCTTTATCTTTCATCCATTGATTATAGTCACTGAGGTTGATTCCATATCCTATTGTAAATTCTGAAGCAATGAACATGCAGTGCACACATCTCTTAGACATAAAGGTTTTATTTGCTTTGGGTATAGATGACTGGATAATAGGATTGTGGGATCATATTCTTAGTTCTATTTTTACTTTTTTGAGGAACCTCCAGCCTGTTCTCCATAGTAGCTACACTAATTTACGTTCTCACCACCAGTGCATAAAGCTTCTCTTTTCTCCACATCCCCTCCAGAACTTATCTTTCACTTTTGGACAACAACCATTCCAACTAGTGTGACGTGCTACCTCACTCTGGTTTTCAGTTGCATCTCCCTGATAATTAGTGATATTGAGGATTTTTTCCTATATCTGTTGGACATTTGTCTGGTCTGTCTTCTTTTTTTGTTTGTTTTTTTGGTACCAGGGATTGAACTGGGGTCCTTGCACTTGCATGGCAGGCTGCAGAACCACTGAGCTAAATGCCCGGCCCTGTCTGCCTTCTTTTGAGAAATATCTGTCTGAATTGCCCATTTTTAAATCAGGTTATACTTTTTCGCCTACTATTGAGTTGTTTAAATGTCTTGCACATTTTGGATTTAACCTTTCATCAAATGTAAGATTGGAAAGTATTTTTTTCTCATTTGCTAGTTGTCTCCACTGTTTATTGCTTGCTGTGCTGTGCAAAAGCTTTTAAGTTGAATGTAATCTCAGTTGTCCATGTCTTATTTTGTTGCTGTGCTTTTGAGGTCATCTAAACCATCGTTGTCCAGACCAATGTCATGAGCTTTTCTCCGTGTTCTCTTGCTGTTCTACAGCTTGGGGTCTTATAGTTTAGTATTTAATCTGTTTGGCATTGATTTGTCTGGTATGCAGTAGGGGCCTGACTTATTCTTCTGCATGTGGAAATCCAGTTTTACTGGCATCATTTATTGAAGAGACTGTCCCCTTGAGTGTTCTTGGAACTTTTGCTTTAAGTATGTGGATTTGTTCCCAGTTTTTCTGTTCTCTCCCATTGGTATATGTGGCTTCTCCTGTGCTGCACCATGCAATTTTGATTACTGTAGACCTGTAATATATTTTGAAGTCAGGTGGTATGACACCTCCAGTTTTGTTTTCTGTTTTGTTTCTGCTTCTGTTTTTGTTTTGCTCAAGATTGCTTTGGCTATTCAGGGTTTGAGTGTGATTGTATAAAGGAAGTTTTTCATTAAAAGAATAAACTTTAAGAGGTCAAGTTGGCTTTTACTAAAAGATGAATATGACAATAAGGAAATTATCCATAATCGATTCTTTTAAAGAAATGAGAAAACAAAGTAAGGTAAATTATTCCTATAAGGTATATTTTATTGTCAGTTTACACAGGCTGCTTCTGCCTAGTCAGCAGGTTTTCAAGGAGTCCAGAGGCACCGAACAGTTTGAAAATAAAAACATTTCTTCAACTCTTTGATGGCTGAAGTGATTTTGCAACCAGTAGCATTGGCAACAGCTGAGAACTGGTTAGAGACATGGCCTGTGTCTGCTGATATACAGCTGCAAAAGATCAAGCCTTTTGCATTCACATGAGTGAAGGAGAAACATTAAGTTGATAATGCAGGCAATTCTTCCACAGAGAGTTCTTAAATAGGAAATAAAAAGGAGAACAGAAAAGGTAGGATCAACTCCTTCTATAAACTAAAGAAAACAAGACCTATTCCAGAAGCAAGCAAATGTTTGGCTTTAAACCATATGAGAACTGCTTTGCTGAAATACATCATGTATACAAAACTTTTCCAGATTTTTAGAAAATAAATAATTGATATAGAGGAGGGAATCTCAAATGAAAGAATGGACATTAATTTCTGTACATATCTACTATTTTTAGTAAGAAATATAAAGATTATATACAGCTAAGATTCAAAGTACAGAATTTTACAGTTAATAAAATTTTTGAAGATCAGATCTTATTCTTTTAAATTTGCTTCAGAATTTCAGTCTAGATGATTTTCTGGTTCAATTTTTAAACTGAATAGTTAACTGACTACATTCATTCATATAGGCAAAGTGGCAATGTAATCTCTTTCCTTATTAAAATATTGTTTCATGGGGGTTTTTCTACTTTATATTTTATTCTGAAAGTGATAATCAGTAGGCTAGTCACCCCTAGATAAATTTTGAAACATTATGAAATTATAAGAACAATTTCTGATAAAGCAATTGTTTCTTCCCACTAGAAATTATTTTATTTACACTGTTAATTGAAATATAATGAATTGCATGTTATCCTTTTGGGATCTAATTTAACATTTTAAAAACTAAGCATCCACATTTTAAGAACCAATAATTACAAAATTATAGTCTGTGTGTGTTTAAATGATTGAAAGGGTACTAGATAGGGCAAATGTCTTAAAATTAACATTTTCTATGAAAAAATGCAAAATGATTCAGGCTGAAGGAAAGAAAATTTCCAAAGTTATTTATTTTAAATGAGCTCACTGTATATTTCATTTAGCTAGGATATAAATGCAAAATGGGAAATTTTAGCAAATGCTTTTATGCCTTATTTGATAAAAGAGCTATCTTCGCCATTCCGGGTAATAGGCAAGTTGATCCTAAGGCATTAAAAAAATGAAAGGGAACAGTTAATATCCACGTTTATTCTGTAATTTCACTGTGTTCCCCTCCACGTGCTGCAGTGCTGGGTATCACTCTCGGCTCTCTCAGCTCTGCCCCATCAGGGATCCCTGCCTCACTTCCGCTCACCACACTGCTGTCCTTTCAGTCTAACCACTGCATTTTCCTGGCAGACTGTTCTCAACACGTTTCAGAAAAGGAGATACCCCTAGCTCCAGCCCCTAATTCTTCCTCGGTGCCTCTCAGGCCATGATTGATTATCTCAGTCTGCGACCACTTTCTGAGGAGCCTGAACCCCTGCAAACAGCATGGACCAGTCTCACGCCACTATTTCCACGTAAGTAGTTCATTTGCTTCTTTTTCTCTTGAAATCCTATTGTACAGCTTTCCCTTCAATCAGTGACTGCTTGGTTTGCTATGATTTGGTCATAGAAAGTGAACCTAATCCTTGAAATTTAGCAGTCAGGAAAGAGAGCCTGAGGACAATTATCCGGGGGGGTTTTCACAAACAGCAAATGTTTTCGTCATACCTGCCTAATAGAAGCAATCCAGGTTACACAATTATTTGATAACAGATAAATTAAAGAAAGAAATGTGTGCATTACCTAAAGTGTATTTTATTTTTAGTTAGCCATTTGTACTCTATTTGATAAAAATTAAACAAAGAATATTTAATTTCCATGTCTCCACAATGGCTGCATATACTCAGGCTCCTACATCTGTGTATTTGAGGGAAAATTCTTTTTTTAAACAGTCTATATCATTCCTTCTGAGATTGTAAGCTGCCTGAGAAAGTATGGGAGTACTTCACTTTCCTTCCTAATCCAGGATTCAAATGCCAGCCACCTCTTTAGCACTTACAAAAGTGACATGAGAATCCTGCTGCAGGAGATTGCAGTATTGATTATACCCAAAGCAGGCTGTAAGCAGTGCAGGGTGTGAAGAGTAAACCCCACAAAAATTGGCTTGTTTAGAGAAGGGAGTCCCGCTGAAACCTACGTGCCAAGGTCAGAGTAACTTACATCCAAATTCCATTCCCACAACTAAAACCTTCTCTCTGTGTTCTCCTGCTCAGTATACAATGCAGGCCTGAAAAAAACCTCAAAAAGACAGAACTGAGAGAGACAAAGCAGGGCACCAGGAAACTCCATGCTGGGGCAACTGACAAAGGTGCTGGCCAGTCCAAGCCACTGATTTTTTTTTCTGACTAGAAGGACAATGTTCTAATTACATCCATATATTTTGTCTATTCTGTTCCTAATTAGAGAATGTCTTATCTTTTACGAGACTTACTTACATTAATTTCCATAGAAACTGCACAACTGTGTGTTCTCACATGTAGTTCTGCCCTCGCACATAGCTCTCTTTTACCCCAATTGATTACTAATAAAAATCAGTAGCTTGGGGGCCAGGGATTTAGCTCAGTGGTGTGGCACCTGCCTCATAAGCACAAGGTCCTGAGTTTGATCCCTGGTACCGAAAAAAAAAAAAAATCAGTGGCTTGGACTGGCCAGCACCTTTGTCAGCTGCAGCAGCATTGAGTTTCCTGGTGCCCTTCTTTGTCTCTCTTAGTTCTGTCTTTTTGAGGGTTTTTTTCAGGCCTGCATTGTACACTGAGCAGGAGAGCACAGCCTACTACAGACGTTTCCAGCAACATTTCAGGGGTCCCAACTATCCTGGTACTGATTTAAAAATAATAATAATAATAATAAACTCTTAGTAGTATTGCCACAAAGTAAAAGGAAAAAAAAGAACAGCATCACATAGAACAAATTAAAATGCTACAAGTAAAATGATAAAATATGTATATTATATAATTCATAAAGGAATGGTGGTCACATTATATGGAAGCAGAAGGAGCAGTTGATAGTCAAAAACTAGAAGGAAGAAGGACTGATGCATAAAGTGAATAGAAAGAAGAAGATGTACAGATATGAGAAATAACAACAGTGAGGTAGCTGAGCACAGTGGCCCACACCTGTAATCCCAGCTACTCAGGAGGCTGGGCAGGAGGTTCACAAAATCGAAGCCAGCCTGGACACTTGGGACACTGTGTCTAAAAATAAAATATTAAAAGGGCTGGAGGTGTAGCTCACTGGTAGAGCACTTGTCTAGCCTGTGTGAGCCCCTGGGTTTATTTTCCAGTACTACAAAAATAAATAAAGAAAATATAATGGTAAAGCACATGCTTGTACTTGAGAAGGTGTTCATGTTTATGCCAATGTTTCATTCCTAAATATATATAAACATATATGACAAATAATTTCTGGTACTATTTAACATGTACATATTTCAAAAGCAGCCATAGACATGTTTAAACAGACAACTGAGTTTAAAAAGTTATTTGTGCCTTCTTTTACTTTGTTTCCTCAGTAGACTTACTGAATGCCACAAATTGTAGCTGTGATAATGGACACCAAATTGAGTAAAGACAGGCTTTGCCTTCACATATTTCACACACAGTGAGAAAGAGGAAAAATTTACAATCACTGTAGATGTTGATTACAACTGGCATGGGTTAGGGTTCTCGAGGGAACAGAATCAATGGAAAACATGTGTACAGTTATGCAGGGAATTTGTGAAGCTGACTTACAGGATGGGAGGTGGGAGGGTCCACTGTGGCCATCTGCACTCTAGAGAACCAGAAGACCAGCAGCAGCTCTCAGCCCAAGACGACAGAAGCTGCAAAACAAGAAGGACCAAGGATGCAGCACCAGTCCAAGATCAAAGGCTTGGAAGCTCCCTGGAGAGTCACTGGTACAAATCTGCACTGAAAGGTGGAAGAAACTGGAGTCGGATGACCAAAGGAAACAGGAGCAAAAGGTGCACCCTCTGAAGCAGGCTGGAGCTTTTCAAAAACATACGCCCGATTCCTTCTTCTTTTCCTTTTATTCCATCTAGGCTACAAGCCTGATGCTGCCCACATGTGGGGTGGGTCTTCCCCACTCGATTTTCCAGTCATCTGGGGAACAGCCCACAGACACACTCAGAACTGTGCAGCGGGAATCTGCCAGGCATTTTGTACTCCAGTCAAGTTGACAGTCACAAACTAGTAGGTGTGGAAATGCCTGGGTGGCTTCAGAGCAAAGTGAGAGGTCCCAAAAGGACTTGCTTGGTGGTGACTGTAGGGAGATGGGTTGAGGAGAGAAGTGGGAAGGATCTGGAAAACTAAGGCTGTGACAGAAACTGTAGAATTTCGCTGAGGTTTTACAGTAGTGATTGTAAGAGGGGGTCATTTGTACATTGTGTGACTAACTCATTTCAAGAAGGGAAAGTAGATGTAAAACCATTTAAAGGCAGCCTTGAACACAAAGGGTGTTCAAACACATTAATTTTATTCCTTTAATATTTAAAACCCAAATTGGTGTTGGTATGTGTCAAGCTTCTATGTTTATGAATCTCCCAAGGCTGTTTATATTAAATGCCTTGTTTTTGAAATAGCTGGTATTCTGCTGTTTAAGACTCTCAAAATTTAAAGAACTCCCTCCTTTTATACAATGTTTCTCTACATTTCTCTGCTCCCTGAGGTTTTTAATAATGAATCAACATGAAACCTTCACAAAACACTTGAAATGGCCCTGGAAATGAAAATTTTAATTATTGTGATTAAATAATCCCTCTGTAGAGAAACAGAGAATAATTGGAGGGTGCTAACAAATTTAAGTAAAACAGTATCCCAAAATATGGTTCTCTTTTACACCTCTTGAATTCCCTTCAATGTTTCCTGACATTTGACATTATTTTCCTGAGTGAAATATAGGTGCTTCTTACTTTCCCTCTCTCTCTCTCTCTCTCTCTCTCTCTCTCTCTCTCTCTCACACACACACACACACACACACACACACACACACACACACACACACGCTCCTCAGGAAAGACTCAAATAGGACCAGAAGGAAGAAGAGATAAGAGGAAAAATTCATCAAATGTGATGTTGTCAGTTACAACACACTAAGAAGCTCAACTGTTGTAGAATCAAAATTAATTTGCTTGTTTCTAATTGCTACTTTCACCACTGCCACCTACGTTAAAGGCTGGGGTAAGAACTATCTATATGCATCAAATTCCCATGCTCCTGCCTATCCCTTCCAAGGAGCTCACAAGGAGCCCAGTCCAGAATCATCCACCCCTGGGGCTTCCCAGCCCTGTGTCACTAGAGGGTGAGAAGTTGAGCCTGTGTGCTGTCACCATTTCCTAGAAAGCATGTTTTCCTCTGGGGTCCACTCAAGCATGTTACCTAAGGTCTGATGGGCCATTATGACCAAGTAGATTTTTACTCAGAATGGATGGGCACACACAGAAGTACTGTGTTGTGACTCATGTTGTAACTTCAGATTAGAGAAGGGGCCCCCTCATGGACCCTGCCCCCAGGCCCTCCTCTCCACTTTAGTGCACTCCTCCTCCACGTCTCTCTGCTAGACCACTGCAGCATTCTTCTAAGTCTAGGCCCCAAGTTGCTCCCAACTCTGGAGAGTATCCCACATGCCAGCAGCTTTGTCACAATCCCAGCCAGAGGCCCACCCAGACACCAGCAACTTGGCAGGCAGTGCATTACCCAGCCAAAAGCCTGCCCAGACAATAGTTGCATGGATGAGCAGGCCACAGCCAGGGTCCCACCCAGACACCAGCAGCTTGGGCATGCAGGCCACAGCCTAAGGCCCCTCTGAGCAGGTGCACAGGCCCCATCCAGAAGTCCCCCTCTACAACATGCTAGCATGGGGATCCAGAAGGCCACTATTCTGAACCCAGGAATTGATGCAGTGGTGAGCAGCAGAAAGTGGAGGTGCAAAGAGTTGCCTCAATAAAAGCACAGCAAACTGCATTAGTTGAAAGGAGAAGACACTAAAACAAGTCTCAAAACCAGACTTCCAGATCACCAAAGGCAACCCCAAGGGGCAATAAGATGGAACAATCTGATACTCAACCACCTGGACTCCCTGAACTGGCAACCAAAGAGGATCCGGAAAAAATAAACTCAGAAATAATTTCTCAGATAACAACAGAGATTGTGTCCATCGTGAAAGACATGATTATTAACTCTAGAGTAGACACAGATAAAAAAAATAGAGGAGCTGAGGAACATGATGGAATCCCAACATAGGAAACAAATGGAATCCATAAAACACGCAAACACATATCCAGGAGATTAAAAACTTCATTGAAAGTTTATGCAGTAGAATGAGCCAGTGTGAGGACAGAATATCAGATATAGAAGACAGGATTGCAATTAGTGACCAGGAAAAGGAAGATTTCTTAAAAAAAGCAAAGGATCATGAGAAATCAATCCAGCAGCTGCTAGATGATGCAAAGAACAATAACATAAGACTGATCAGAGTCAAAGAAGAAACAGGAGAGAATGCACATGACATTTAAAAAACCATTCACAGAAGTAATGGCAGAAAACTTCCCCAGCAGGGGAAAAGAACTTGACATACAAATAAGTGAGGCATACAGGACTCCAACTAACCATGATCAAAAACAAATCTACACATAGGCATATAATACTCAAGATTCCAGAAAACCAACAGAAGAACAAAGTTCTACAACCAGTTAGAGAAAAGAAACAAATCACATACAAAGGAAAGCCCATCAGAATCACAGCAGACTTCTCAACACACACCCTCAAGGCAAGAAGACCTTGGAGTGATGTATTTCAAGCCCTAAAAGAAAACAACCTCCAACCCAGATTGATGTACCCTGCAAAACTATCTTTCAAAATTGATGGAGAAATAAGATAATTTTATGACAAAGAACACCTGATGAACTTCATGAATACCAAACCAGCACTCCAAAACATTTTACACAATATCCTAGGAAGAGACAATGAGGGTCACAACCCCACAAAGCTCAGCAGAATGAATCCATCAGGCAAGACAAAAGAATTAAATGCAAAGAGGGAGAATCCAACAACTGGAAAAGGTCATGACAAGGATAAGTCATTGCATATCAGTTATAACCATCAATGTTAGTGGTCTCAATTCACCAATCGTAAGACAAAGACAAAACCTTATCCTGTCCACACTCTCCTGCTAACCCTTTCCTAACAGCTCTGTGTTTCCTCATCACCTCAGTAAAGCTTCCTCTTACCTTTCCTTCTAGAATTTCTTTCATCTCTTCCTATTAAGTATCAGCCTTCACTCTGAGGTCCTCTCCTTACAGGTGCACTGCTTCAGTTCGAACATCCTAGGCACAGTGCCTGCTCATTTTGGTTGGGGATGGTCAAAGCTGGCCCTACCTCTGAGCATTGGACTTCTGTAGGGAGTTTTTGGAACATTCAGCTGGTACCTAAAGGGAAGGGGAAGTTGAGTTTCTCTTTATCCTTTTTTCAACAGAGCCTGGAGGTAATAGCTTCTTGCAAAGCTTGAGACTTGAGCCCTATTCATCCTTGGAAGGCAAAAGTCTTTGCCTGGAGGTTGTTATTGACCTCTCCCTAAAAGGTTCATGGGAACCATCTAAGCAGAAAAAGTCACTTTACAAAACCATGGAATTTGCAAGTCATCTTCCTCAGCACAAACATCCAGATTTCTTTACACAAAGGGATTCAATGATCTTTTGACATCTCTCATTCACACCTGGTTCTTTGTGTTTCTAATTGTCATAGATTGTTGATGGGAGTCTAAAATAGCACTATCCTTATAAAAAGGTACTTGGGTGGATATGATCAAAATATGTTATATACATGTATGAAAAATGCCACAGTGAAACCCCTTACTTTGTATAATCAATATGCACTATTTTTAAATAAAGGGTGCAAGAGGTATTTTCACTTTAGCCCACAAGTCCCATGACTAATAATTTTTACTACACTAATCCCTGAAAACATGCAATATAAAATCTGTGCAAGATAACTCACATCTGTAGTTGGTGGAGATAGAGATTGTAAATAACCCCAATATTTCTCATTAGAGGATTATTTAAACCAGGGTTTCTCAACCGGGAGTGATTTATTTTTGCTTGTCACTACTGGGAAGGGGAACACTCCTGGCATCTAGTGAGTAAAAGCCAAGGATCCTGCTACATTGCACAGGACAACCTCCACAACAAAAATGACCCAGCCCAAATCTCAGTAATGCCAAGGGTTAAACTATCATTTACCCACTGGATTAGTATGCAGTTATTAAAAATACAGATTAAGACTCTTCTGTATGTACAGATCTAAAAATGATTTTTAGAGAACATTAAATAACAATGGTCTGAATTATATGCTACTTTTTGTGTTGAAAAAGAAATAGAAAATCCATATAAATACAGTGTGCTTCTGTCTGCATAAACATCAAAAGACAATTCACAGAATTAATGAAGAAGATTACCAAATGGGGATTGATTGAATGGAGGTGGAAGTTGTATGCAGGCTTAAGCAGAAGCAGTACTTCTTAATGTGAACTCTTTATATATTCTTTTAATTTGGAACCATATAACTTTATTAGAGATTCAAATTAGTACATAAATATTTAGTACACAAAAAATAAATAAGACAAGGGAGGTCCTTGAGAATAAAGGAGTTATATCTTATCTCGTGTTCCAATTTTCTGACATTACACTTACCCTAAAATGGACACGTTAATATTCATTAAAAGAATTTAATTCAAGCCAATACCTTTCATACTGTTAAGTACCTTCATAAATACATTCATGAGCACTGACCTAGTTTAAAAATAAATGAAAAGTATACTTTGTAGCCTTTGACTTCATAGAGGGTACAGTCAAGAACAGAAACAAACACATAAAACAGTTAAAGAACAATCCAATTCTTTGGGTGGTTTAATGGAAGAAAAATGAATTATACACTATTTACTCTCAGAAAAATAAAATAAGCTAAATTAAGCTGGGAGCCAGTTTATGAACTGCTACTGTCACTGAGCGTGCAAACTGTTCTTGGTTCATTTACAAAGATATCTGACTTTGATTCATAGGTTTATTGTTTTAGTTCACGGATTAAAGCACAGAATTCAAACAGTGACATCACGACAAACTGCACTAGAGAAGACAAAACAGGCTGCCACCATTTCACTTGAAATTTAGCATCATCCCATCAACGAAAATGTCCTTCAGTGCTGAGGGTTTGCCGCCCCCAAGAGGCTAGTAAAAAAAATTCCACAACAAAAAGGGCCCCATTTAATTTCAAGAGCAATTAAGAGAGGATGATATTGGCTGGGGATTTGTTTCATAAGAGAGTGAGAGTAAAGCCACTAATTCTGGATGAAAGCAAAAGTTTAGGCTGCTGGGTGCCTCCGAGTGCAGATGGATTTGTAACAAAGCAAAGCTTAGTTCACACTCTTTCCTTTGCCTCCAATGAATGTCAGGAATGGCTGTTTTTGAGAGATTTCTTAATTTGTAAGGTTTTTTTTTTCTTATTTCTGCCATGTATTTCTCCACAGCACTTTGTGGTTAAAAAGAAATTTAGCTTACCTAAAGGCCTCTGTGCTTGTTTCAATTATTTAAGAAAAGCCGTGAGATTTTATTCTACCCAGCAGTACCTCAGAGGAGAGAAGTGCCACTGTCAGAATCCACCGTTAGACACAGAAGAAATAAACACACACAGAGTCTCAGTGCCCTACAACTCTTCTTGAAAGGACAGACAGAAGGAAGGTGTGCAGTGAGGTGTCATCCGTGGGTCTGGTCACAAAAGCACCCCTCTAAAGCATTTTGCTCCCCCAACCCCTGGGGTCTCTTTCCTGACCTTAAACCCTCACCCCTATATAGTCCTACCAGGCCAAGGAAAACTCGGTTGATGTCCAGGAATAAAGGGCTTAAGTTCCCAAATTCCACTGCCCTGTCTGAGAAGGATATTTGCAAGGTAAATCAAGTTGAAATTTATATTTATTTATGATTGTACATAGTGTTGTACAGGTACATTGGAGAATAAACAAATATGAAAAGTACTGTTTCCCTGAAAAAATATGTTCAATTACTCATAGAAATTTCTAAGAAAAACATGCTCAGCAGAAAGGATTGAGGGTTTGAAGTCAAAAAGACAGGAAATTTTAACTATGATTCTACCCTAGGTTAGCTGTCATTGCTTCTCTGAACCTCAAATTCCGCATCTGTAAAATACAGATAATACAGAATTTCTGGAGAATTTAGAAATGACATGTTAAGCTCTCATAAATATTATATGCTCAATAAGTGGTAGCTATTATTACCTATCAGGACTAACCTGTACTATGTTGTACAAGGTAAGAGCAAATAAATGATGTACCAAAATATGTATTCTTGACACTGAAGAGCTACAAGCCATTAGGAAACAGAGATTGATGTTGGCAGGAAATGTGAGTAGACTTAATGAATAAATGATATAAAACTTAATCAAAAGGATATCATTCATTTGGAAAAAATGTTGCTACCATGCAATCTTTTCATACATCAAAGATATGAAATGTATCATGTGCCTTGAGGCTTGGTTAAATATTAGATTGTTCTGAGACACTTGTTAATCATATGAAAGAAACACTTTGTCATGAGACTATACCTTCTAAATAGAGCCATGATGATGACAGAGCTATATAATTCTGAAATAGTCCCCTACTGTCAAGAGACGTATAATTATGGGTAACAGTCTATCCGTAGTCAATTAAAGGTTATATCTTAGGGCTTTCCAAGGGCTGCTGTAACAAAGGCTCACAAACTTAGTGGATTAAATAACACACAGTTATTCTCTTGCAGTTCTGGAGGCCAGCAGTTGAAAATCAAGATGTCCACCAGGCATCATTCTCTCCAAAGCCTAGAGGGGAGAATCTCTCCTGGCTTTCCTCAGCTTCCAGGGACTGCTGCCAATCCTTGACATTACTGGGTTGTTTGGTTTTGTTTCTTATTTTTAGGAAATTTATTGGGTGTCAAAGAAATGTTGATTAAGGGAACTTAATGTTATACTTACAAATTAACTAAATATTGAGGAATCAGTGATAACTTTGTTCCTATTCTTATACAGAAATTATTAATTCAATTTTATAAATTTAATATAAAGATTTATAATATGGATGGTAAAACCTATATTATTTTTAAAGTTCAGGATCAAAATTTTTGTGTTACATGTAATTTGCAACACAAGCAGATGCAGTAATCCTTTTTATGGATAATATAATTTAGATGTTAAAATATATTTTTAAATCCTGCAACAAGTATTAGGAGAGTACAGATGTCCCCTTATACAAACATGCCTGTCCTGTGTCCCACTTCGCTGGACATCTGTACTACATAGACACCCAGTAAATTTCCTTGGATATTTCAAATTATAACTACACGAGTAAAAATCTGATTCCCTCAAATACAGGTATTCAAAAGACAGACAAGGAAGATTTTCTGAGACTTGTAAGGAACTTCTGTGTCTTTAGTAAGTAATTCATGAAAACTAAATAAATTAGACCTGCTTAACTTGTTGGCTCTCAAACATTTTTCTCAGGATCATTTTAACTCTTAAAAAGCATTGAGAATCCCAAAGAGCGTTTGTTTATGTGGGTTTTGTCTACTGGCATTTTCTATATTAGGATTAAAACAGGTAAGAAGCAAGTGTATGTGTCCATGTCAAATAAGAACAATATGTTAAGTTCAGTCTTTCTGAGCCTGTAATGAGATTCCCTTGCACAGTTACAATCCAAAAAGAAAAGAAAAAGACACAATTCATGGAAAAGTCTAGTATTAGATTCTCAGTTGGGCTTCAATAAGTGTTTAATACATTTAAGTTTATAAATTGTTATTGGTCACTTTCCCTTCACCAAGACAAAATACCTGATGCCTGCAACTTAAAGTCGGAAAGGTTTCTTTTGGCTCATGGCTTTCAGAGGATTCTCCTCCTGGTTGGTTGGCTCCAAGGCAGAGATGCCATGGCCAAAGAGTCCGTAGCAGAGGAAAAGTGCTCAACCCACTGCAGCCAGGAAGCAGAGAGAAAGACAGGAAAAGCCAAAGACAAGCATGTACACTTCCAGGTCATACCCCCAGTGGCCCCCTCCAACCATGCCCCACCTCCCAGCAGCACATTCGGCTGCAGAACTAATCACTGGGTGAATCCACTGATGAATATAGTGCTCCCCATGATCTAGTTACCTTCCAAATACAAACTTAAAATCAGAAGCAAAGAAATTATAGCTTGGAAATACCTTTGAAGACCGGGAGGAAAATACAAGACAGATGCAGAAGCCAGAAGAGTTGAGGGCAGAGTGAACTGCCACCCAGATCTCATCTCACAGGAGAGACTACAGCTTGGCTGCCACCCCAAGGGTCAGCCCTTTCAGGAGCAGTCATCGGAGCCAAACAACGGCAAGGGAAGAAGGCTCTGGAAACCACAGAAGAATGACAAAAGACAGATGTTTTGGCAGAGGGGTGAAGCCAACCAGCAAAGATCCAGGAAGAGTAAAGCTGTGGAAATGAACACCCCAGCTTCCTCTCCTGTTTCTATTCACCTCTGCCAAGACCTCCCTTCAACAAAAGCTTGGAAGGAAGGGACCCCATTGACATTCATCAGTCTCCTGGAGCACGGAGAATGGTGATGGAAGCTGGGAAGCGGACCTGGAAGGCTAGATGGAAAATGTCCAGAGCACATTGATCCCTCAACTTAAAATTGGTCTTTCATCATTGTGCTCCTGTGCTCCTTGGCCCCTCGCAAATGACTGTGTGTTTCACCCTAGGTTTACTTGACCATACACGGACTTCGATAAGCAGATAAGCAGCATAGATATCCTCTCCTTCCATCAGGAGAGCTGCTCCCAAGCTCATTTCCCCACAGTTCTGGTGGTGCCACTCCCTATAGGCTCCCAAAGCCACCAGGTCCCGAGCAGCTTGCTTCCTCAGAATATTCTAATAATCATTTGCTTACCCAGATCCAGACTACCTGGCTCCCAGACGGCTGCTGTGTCCCCTGCTGGCATGGTCACTTTCATTCTTCCCCACAAAAGAGTGAATCCTCAGTAGAGGAGGCTCTCTGGAACTCCACACCATGTGGTGCCACCAGCCTGTAGAACATCCTGCTTGGGTCTGGGAGAGGGCCATTGTCATTGTTTAGATCTAGAATGTCTTCCAAAGGCTTCATGTGTTCAGAGGTAGGGATTTTGAAGGTTATGATTGACTTGGCGTTAGGAGACGGGGCCTGGCTGGAGGTGGATGACTGGTGGTGTGACCTGAAAGGGTTTATCTCCCTCCCCTGCTGTTCCTTTCTCTCTCTCTGCTTTCTGGGCCCCATGATGTGAGCAGCATTCCTCTGCCAGGCTCTTCCGCCACGTTGTTTCTCCCTTGGTGCTGGCTAACCATGCATGGACTGAGACCTCTGAAACTGTGAGACAAAATGAACCCTTCGCCCTTTACATTGGGTGTTGGGTATTGTGTCTCAGCGGTCAGAAAAGTAACTAAGACATGCACCCAGGGCTTCCCCTTTTTGTGGCTCTGACTCGTTTTTCATTTCTCCTTAAAACCAGATTCATATGACATGGCACGTGTAATTCACTCAGTGCTATTGTGCAATAGTAGCATCCAGTGTGGGACACCACCTGGCCCAACACAAAAATAGCCTCTTGGTACTTTGTTCAGCCGCCTCACTGTAGGTGTCCAAAAGAAAGAAGGTTGCTGGGCTTCATATCTGAACTTCACTGGTGTACAGAAAGCAAATACAAAGGACAGTGAATGTCGGTGGCACCTTACAAAGTAAATTTTTGTGGAAGATGTTGAAAGGAAATTCAGAATATGTGTCTGAATTTTTAGCATGTATTCTCATGTCATACCTGACATGAAAATAAATCCCATTCAATTTAACAGAAATCTTTTTAGCACCCTTATGCACCATGACCTTTGGTAAGAAAAAGAGAAACAAAATATAGAGCTGAGAATTGAGGAAAACAACACTGGAGTCGTTCAGGTAACAATTTTAAAAACACAGAAATGAAAATAATTAACTTCCTGCCTCATGACTAGATGGAATGATCCTATTCCTATAGTCAGAATCCATGAGACATTTTCTTAGCCCATCTTCCTCTTCCTGGGAGTTGGAATCCCTCATCACATGGCTGGTGTGTCATTGACACCAAACCTCTGACTGCAACTGATTTTTTTGAGGGCTGGGTTTGAACCAAGCTGGCCCAGTAGGATTCCCTTGGAATTTTTGACCAACTAACCCAAAAATCCAAGTTAACCTTCTCCAACATTAAAATCCAAAAGACTTTTGATTCTGTAGAAAGTAACAGGCAACCTCTTGTGTAGTGAAAGCATGATAACCAAAAGTCAGGAATTCAACACCTAGGTGCCCCATCGTGGGAAAGAAATGAATGAAAGAAGCAAGAATGAAGCCAACACATTGAGGAAAGTAGAGTCAAGAACAGAAATAAAGACCCTTGGTGGTATCTGTGTCCTTGGCTCCAGTCTGTCCTCAGACTCCACTCTACCCCTTCCCCAATGGAATTTTGGAAGACCAATACTTCCTTAGGGTCTTTGGGAGCCGATAACTCTAAACTAATCAATAGAAAGCCACTGCAACTTCAATCTAATACACTTCCTATGAAACACGGGGCCTTAAACAGAACCATGTCTTAGGATGTCTTGCTATAACTGTGAGTCCTCCCGAGTGACTGAAGAAGGCAGAATGGTCCAAGGCACACTGGTTCCAAATGTTGTTTGTGTTCTACTGCAGGTGGACCGCCCACAGTAACCTTCCACTCCTGGTTTCTTCCCACAGATTCCAGCCACTGTTTTCTCTCAATTGGCTACACTCTTTCTCCTCTACCAATGGCATTCTGCTTCCTACCATGGACTCTGTTTCAACTGTTGCATGTGGCCCCTACATTTCAACTCCATATTGAGGGGACATAGCTGCCCTGTGGGAAAACTAACTTCCCTCATTCTGGCGGAAACACCAAAATGGCATGAAATCACCTACCAAATTATGAAATGTAAATCCAGTTCTATGTCAGTATTAAAGTCCTAAATATTCTCATGATAGCAAACAAAATTGGAGAACTACCTGTGGTATCTCAGGAGAGACCTGCATCTATGCAGGCTTCCATTACTCCAACCTTGCTATTACTTTAACCTTTGTTATCACCATGTTCACATACACTCTTCTTGTCCCATAGCTTAAGCTCTTATCTAGCACTGAATTCCAGCATTGCTATTGCACCGTCAATTAGAAGACATGTTTTATTAAATCATCATATTGTCATTAAAGCATTTAAAGGTGACCTTATTACAGACGTTTCATTAGTCAGCCTTCCCATTGCTGGGACAAAATACCTGACACCCACCACTTAAGGAGGAGAGGCTTATTTTAGCTCACAGTTTCAGAAGGTTCAGTCCATCATTGGCTGGCTCAAGGCAGAAATGGCATGGTGGAAGGGCATGGCTAAGGAACACTGCTCAACCCATGGCAGACAGCAAGTGGAGGGAAAGGAGCCAGGACAAGAATACACCTTCCCAGGTCACTCCCACAGTGACCCACCTCTTTCTAGCAGGCCCCACATTCTGACAGTGCACACAGCTATAAACTTAGCAATAAATTAAACCACTGCTGAGTGTAGCACTCCCATGACCCAGTCACCTTCCAAAAACTCCACCTTTGAACACAGGGGACTTAAGGGGGACATTTTAGATCTAAGGCATAACAGAAATGGTTCATATCATAAGTTAAAAAGTGAACTTGCTGCTGTAGGAAGGAATGAATTATTACTTAGAACTGAATTTTCCACTTATTGTTTTTTAAAATTATGAAAATTCTCTTTTTGGTATAAATTTTGTTAAAGAGCAACATTTGACTTATGTTGAAAATTGGTTTTTCTGCTAAGCTAATAAATCTCTGTGGCCTTGTGATTTTTAGCAGAGAAGTAAATTCAAAAATTTGCTTAAGAAACACTTCTTTCTGAGCACTTTACTTTCTGATTCAGACAATAACCATTTTTACCTAGCAGATGCTTATCTTCACCTTAGCATTGCAGTTAAAGGGAAAGAAAGTCCCTGCATCCTGTAGGAATAGATTATAAATGAGAAATACTTTACTGAAAAAGAAAAGTAAGAAACATCTATTTTGGAGTGCACAGTCTTCCAATAAGCTAGTTTAATGCCAAAGTGAAGACATTTTTAGCAGACTTCCCCAATTGAGACTAAGCAGATGCCTTTCCGTTTGAGGGGGTGTCACAGGGAATCGTCTGAGCAGTTGTCACATATGTATGCACAACAGAATTCAGCATAAACAATTGGGAAATTGCAGTCTGGTAGGAAATTTGTGATGAGCTTGTCTCCTTGAGTATACTCATACTTGCAAATATAGGACCTGCTTGTTTTCTCTGAATTTCCATTTCTCCAGCCAGAATGAGGGGCTACAAAGATGGTATCCATAAAGCAAGTCTTAGGAAACATTAATCATAAATATTTAAATACCTACTCTTCTCAAGGTACTTTGCTCAGAAAACCTGACTCTACTAACAGCAAAGAAGAGTGTTTGCTATGCTTCACTTCCATTATGCAGGGAGGTCCTCCCAGCATGGGCTCATTCCCTAATGCTCAACTAAGTAGCTGTCCATCCCAGGGAATTCAAATGGTCAAATTGCCAGGAGAGGGAGAGTAACCTGTTAGCAATGACAAGGTGTAGAAGACGGGAAAGACACAGGGACTCTGGATGAAATTCTAATAAGGATCCTGTACAAAAGCTACACATGCAAATCGCTTTACATGGTCATCCTGGGATTCAAGGGACTTTTTGCCCCAAGAGTTCTGCTGGCTGTGCCTCCTCCTCAGTAGCATCCGATAGTGGCTCCCTACTGCAGCATTATTCTTGTCAAATACTTAAATGAAAATGAAAACGTAATTGCCCCATCTCCTGGTTGTGTTTATTCTCCCCCATCTCTCAGACTTAACCCCCATCAATTTGCCTGACTTACAACCTTCCAAGTGTCTGCTTTTAAGCAGGTAAAAAAAAAAAATGCCCTAATGATTAACACTTTATCTATTTACTGTATCAGAAGAAAGTGTCTGTTCCAATCTTCACCTCCACTAAGTTCTGGAACTAAATTCCCCAGAAAGTTACCCATTCCTGTTTCACTGACAGTCTTGAAAAAAGGAATCATTATACAAATTAGGTCTCCCTTACTGACATGCTTGGGACTGCAGCAGACACCTCTGCCCAGTATTAGCAGGCTATAGTGGCACAAGCTGCTTGCCCCTCCATAATTCGGCTGTGTGACATTGGAAGTAGCAGAGCTTGACTGAGTTCATTCCCAGCCAAGATCAACTGACTCCAGCTAAATTCTTCCCCTCTGAATTAACTGTTTGTTCTCTTCAGCAGAGATACCCTTGTGCCCTCCTTTTACAGTCCTGCCTGCCTGATACTTGTTATCAGCAGGTGTCCCAAGGCCTGTGCAGTTTCCCCCCCTCTCACGCTTGTAATGAATAAACACTGGATGTCCTGGAAGTCCTTTGTCTTTACTGCCCAGAGCAGCTTAGATCAGCCCAAGACTCAGTTTCTCTCGAGTCTCTGTGTGTTTCTTTGAATTTCCACTTTCCTGTCTCACAGATGTTGTACTGGCTTGCAGGAGGCAGGACCACTGCAGGGGTCTCTGGCAATGTTCCCTTTCCCTTTCCCTATAAGGGACCACAAGAGTTTCAAATTCTGGAGTCCTTCAAATTTAGATTATTAGATTATTTACACAGACTTTACTAATTAAGCATCACTAATCTGAAAATGTAACATTCAAAAAGTTTCTCATTTTGGAGCACCTTGGATTTTACCTTTTCAGATTAGGTGCTCAACTCATTCAAGATATTTTTTCAATCTAAAGATAGTTCATGGTAGGAAACTGTTATTGCAGACTGTGCATGAATTTCTCTCGTCCATGAGACTCTACCATTGAGAGTCTCTTCAGATGGTACACTGGAAGCACTTTTTAACTAGATCTCTTTATTTGGATTGCATGTGCAGAAGGCTTTTAAATACCATATTTTGGGACTGTTTATTGACTGACATAATGAATTCAAACCAAAATAGTTTTGAGAGAATTTAAGCAAATCAGCAAAGAAAATAAGTCAAATCCTCTGCTTGCCACACAGTAGAATTAGAGTGAAGGCACGGATATCACATTTGACTTTCCTCTGCTGTTTTCTTTAGCTGATAACAGAGAAAGGATGCTGAAAGGGATCTGCTAGAGACAGAACTGAGGAAAACAGGGGCAAAAATAAATGACACTGCTTCTCCCAGAGCACATAGCCCAGGACCACCAGGCAGCACTGGAGATGGAAACCCACCAAAAAGGTCAGGATGGGGCTGGGAATTTAGCTCAGTGTTTCCACTGCCTGCCTTCAAGCATGAGTTCGATCCCTGGTACCCAAAAAAAAAAGTCAGGATGACCCAGAAGCACTGAGGGGACCCTACAAGGGAACATAAGGAGATGGTTTGCTTTACAGTGAAGACATTTAGATCATATTGTTTGCATCATCAATGTATGGGAAATACTGAAGAAAATATTGATGAGGTAAAGTGAGAATAACCATGCAAGGTAGGAAAATCAGATTTGCAGTCAAAGACAAGGAATTTGATTTAGTTCCATAGAGCCTTTGTAACAATAATCTAGAGTCCCATGGAAATGCAGGAGCTAGCTTAACACAGTACTTGGTTTTTAGAAACAAGTATACATTCTATTTTAAACAGAAACAAAATTATATTACAAATAACTGTTTTATGATAAATTAGGGTTTATCAAAAAAAAGCCTCTTGTCCTGTGTAAATGATGTATTTAGCTGAAAAGAAAATCATTCTTACTTGATCATGGTGTGCTGTAGTTGTTTCTGCATACTTACAAAGAAAGTCTTTCCATATTCATTGTCAACACTCACCCAATTCAGGTCTTTGAAATGGTTAAAAGAGAAAATACACAACTTCCGTTTCTTAAACAATAACAACAACAACAACAAAGTCTTTACCAACTTAACCATTTGAGAAATTACAAATTACGTGTAACAAAGATCAGTCAAACTTAACTAGAGAAAACTCCCACAGATCTGGAAATACTTTTGTGTAGGAGATAAAAACTAGAGCTGACAAATGACCTCACAAGTCCAAACACAGAAGATGAACTACAGGCCTCTATAGGTTCTTCTTTGGTTGGAGCATGGCTTAGGTCCTTGTTCTTTGAAAGAAATCCGTATTTATGAGCCACCAGACCCGGTCTGTTAAGCCTACTGACTGGCACCCGGATGGCATGAATAGTTTTTACAAGGGAATATATAAATAGACATATGAAAGTGGAGAGCTTTGCTTGTCGTCAGATTTTAGAGCAAGGATAAAGTAGGGAAATCATATCAATTCCTTAATGCTCACTTATCAATACAAGACTAAATTTTGGTGGGTGTGATTCAGAATAAGATCAAAAGACACTTTACATCTGCTTTATTTTCTATTGAGAAGTTTGGCAACTTAAGCAATAACCTTCAGGTACCCATTTTATCTCTTAAAAGACCTCTGTGTTATTTTATGTGATTGAGATATGGGGTGTGTTTTTTGATTAAAAATATTACGATATGAAAACGATTTCATGCATCTAGATATTAATGTAGTATGCAACTGTTTATTAAAGCTTTTGGCCTTTACTGTAACAAATAAAGTACCAAGTAGCACTGTTGGTGACATTTGGATCAGAGATTCTTATCCTGAGAGACTGCATATAAGCTGCCTCGACCAGGTGGGAGGTCTTTCTTAAGTCATTGTCCTAACGAACTGTCCCTTTTGTGTAAAGCTTTGCATAAAGTACAATCTGAGAGGTCAGAGTTTTCCTGTCCTCTTCCTGAAAACAGACCCAATCCAGGCAGGGGAAACATCATTAAGCCGCTGTGTGTTGGAGTGAATTCAGAAGTTTCCTGTAATGAACTCTGGCACTCTCACTGAGGTCAGCACTTTGCCAGGGGAGACAGTGGATGCTGGAGCCAGGGAACTTAAATCCCCTCTACCCGAATTCAGCTCTACACGTTACTGCTGAAATTTAATAGTTGTATTGCATTAATGTATTATTTTTACCAAAAATACAATGAGGAAGCCCTTTGGTGAAAATCTGAGTGTCATCGTGGCAGGTGTCTCAAATTTTAAGATCATATTTAAAAGGGGAACAGGTAAGGGAGAGTGTGTAAAATTAGATGAATTCAAGCAACTATATCCAAAGCTTTCTGTGAAGGCTGAGGTGCCTCACTGTTCCAGAGGAAGAGAATATTCATAGGAGATGGGATTTCTCAGTTTGTGTCCTGGATCTGACCCACACTTGTTTTACGAATTGCCCCTCTTATTCAACCTTCTGGTTCCTCAATGTCGTCATTCACAGACTAAGAAAATAGTGTTTGTTTTCTATCTGGTGGTGCTACATGAAGATTAAATGAGAAATGAAGATAAATGACCTTTACAACCTGCAAGACTCTACACATTTATGATAATCATTATCCCCCCAGGAGCCAGCATGGTGCCCAAGCCTAACACATCTTAAATATTGTTGAACGATTGAATGAATGAATGAATGAACCAGGTGAGAACTGATTGGATCCACCTCTAACGACCCAGTCCAACCCAGTGAGGTAGCTTCCACAGAACTGAAAACTAGTCCTGAGGTATACTGAAAGTTCCTTCTAGGCTTTTAAAATTAAATTTTAAATATATTATTATATTATAGGTAGTTATTTTATACATTAATTAATTGTATAGTTTGGTATACAGCATGATACTTAGATATATGAATCCATTGTGTAATGATAAAATTAAGCTGATTTTAACATATCCATCACTCCCCATGCTTATTATCCTTTTATAATGAGGGCATTAAAAGTCTCTCCTAAGAATTTTCAAGCATATCAATGTCAATTGAAATTCCAACAATATACTTCACAGAACTAGAGAAAACAATCCAAAAATTCATTTGGAACAAGAAGAGACCTAGAATAGCTAAAGCAAGTCTAGGCAACAGAGACATGGCTTGGGGTATCACAATCCCCAACTTGAAACTATACTACAAAGCTACTGTGATAAAATCAGCATGGTACTGGCAAAGAAACAGACCTGAGGATCAGTGGAATAGATTAGAAGATGCAGAAACAACTCCAGACATGCTCAGCCACCTCATCTTTGACAAAAGAGCCAACTACCCTCATTGGAGGAAAGATAGCCTATTTAATAAATGGTGTTGGAAAACCTGGATTTCAACCAGCCAAAGATTAAAACTAGACCCATACCTATCACCATGCACTAAACTAAGGTCAAAGTGGATTAAAGATATAAATATTAAGACAGAAACACTAAACTTGCTGGAAGATAAGTTAGGTAGAACTCTTGAAGACATTGGCATAAGAAAAGACTTTACGAACAAATCTTCAGTAGCATGGGAGCTAGCACAAAGAATCAACAACTGGGATCTCATCTTATTAAAAAGCTTCTGCACTGCAAAAGAAACCACCAACAGAGCTAACAGACAAGCTACAATATGGGAAAAAAATTTTAGCAGCTGTACCTCAGACAAAGGACTACTATCTAGAATATATAAAGAATTGAAAAAAATCAGAACCCCCAAATTCAAAGACCCAATTCAAAAATGGGCATCTGAAATGGACAGACATTTCTCAAACAAAGAAGCAAAAGCAGCAAACAAATATATGAAAAAATGTTCAGCATCACTCGTCATTCAAGAGATGCAGATGAAAACAACACTGAGATTCCACCTTACTCCAGAAAGAATGGCTGCTATCAAGAAATCAACAAATAACAAATGCTGGCGGGGTTGTGGGGAGAAAGGAACCCTTCTCCATTGCTGGTGGGAGTGCAGACTGGTGCAACCACTGTGGAAGTCAGTATGGAGATACCTCAAAGAACTAGGGCTAGAGGTCCCATTTGACCCAGCTATTCCCCTGCTGGGGATCTTCCCCAAAGAATTAAAAGAATCATACCACAGTGATATATGTGCACCCATGTTCATAGCGGCACAGTTTGTAATAGCTAAAGCTTGGAAACAGCCCAAGTGCCCATCAACTGGAAATTGGATAAAGAAAATGTGGGGTTTTTATAAAATGGAGAACTACTCAACCATAAAGAAGGAAAAACTAGAGTCATTTATAGCTAAATGGATGCATATCAAGGCCATACTCTTAAGTGAAATAAATAGGACACACGTGTAAATACCGAATAGTTTCCCTAGTGTGAGAAACTGATAGCGTAAACAAGAGTTAAAATGATTAAAATAAATAATTGATCATTTGAAATAGGGAAAAAGGTCCAAAGATGAAGGAGTGAAGGGAGGGGAAGGGGAAAGGAAAAGAGGGAAAGGAAAAACTATGAGAAAAGAATCTTCAAGCATATAATACATTATTATTAACTAAACCTATTACACAGTACAGCGGGCCTCCAGAAGTTATTCCTTCTGTGTTGCTGCAACGTTACATCTTTTGACCAATATCCTCCATTCCCCTGTGGCCATCAACCTCCTGAGTAGAAGGATCCACTTCTGTAAGTCTTTCTCCAACTCCGTATACAAGGGAGACTGTGCAGTTTGTCTCTCCGTGCTGACTTCTTCTACTTGGCATAAAGTCTTTGTTTTATGCTGAGGACTAGTCAGCATCCACTGTGTACACAGGGCAACATGTAGGGATTCTTAAACAGTGTTGAGTGAACAATTAAGAAACAAATTGAGACAAATAAGTAATATAAGAAGTGAGTCGGAATAAAAGCATGTGCAACAGCAAAACACGTTTCACACAGACATCCATTCAACAGCATGTTTGTTGCACATGTTAGGATTATGTCCTATGAGAATTATAGATAGGAGCAAGGGACAAAAGTAAAGAAAGGAAGAGGGAAGGGCACAAGGGAGCTTGTTCTTGGACAACACAATCTACAATAATCATATACCATTGACAGTCTGAGCTGTCTGAGCACCAAGTAGAGCAAAAACTGCTAAGTGACTAAGCAATGCTAATTTTATAAAGTAAATGAGGCCATGTATATAAAAGCATTTGGTGGAATGCACACTACAAAGTAAATGCTGAAAAAAAAATTAGCTCATGCTTTTTCTTTCTTTCCCTAAAAATTAAAAAATAATGGTCAAAATGCAAACAGGAGACAGATCCTATGCCTTATTTGTATGATGTTAGCTGTTGGAGTCAGAGACATGATTGTCATATGTTAATTCTACAAACTTGAGCACAATCCTCAACTAGTTTGAGCTTCTGTTTCCCATAAATGAAAAAGTAGACCAATTTTAGGGTCTAGTAGTTATTATGAGAACTAAATTAGAAAATATATGTAAAATATCTACTTTGTGGTATGATCATTTGTACCAATAAAGTTGCTATAACTTGTAGTGTGGCACTATCTTTTATAACTTCTGGCTTCAAGTGGTTGCCTTCACCCTACACTATCACATTTTCCAGGGTAGTCATGAAACACTGCATTCCCTCTCTCTAATAGAAAAATGGCTTAGCCCACTGGGAACAATCGTTTTATTTCACCTTTTCTTCAGCTCATTCAGTTCTACTGTGCAGTATCTCTCTAAAGGAGAATGAGCAACTAGAATGAAGCAAACAAGCATTCTAACCCCTCTATTTGGTTTAATGGGTTTGTTTACATGCATGACTCTTAGTTCTATTTTATGGTGTGCTGAATTCTGCATGCCTTTTCTTCCTCTATCGCAAATCAGGCCAGTATTTTCCTGGGATGTCCCCTGGGACTGGTTTACCATGATTAACTCCAGCATCCCCAGGGACCAAAAAAAAAAAATCTCAATTTACCAAGCTTCCAGGAACAAGCCCAGACAAGATGCTAGCTCGTAAAGGCGGATTCTAGCCAGAAGGTGGCACTATTGCAAAACTAATACAAGACTACAATTTTTAAACTAAATGAATTGCTTTTGACATACTGCATTTTCCGGAATTGGCTCATACACATAGGCACGCACACGAGCAAAATAGATAATGGATCAAATTTTACATGGATGAAAGAATCAGGAAATGTATTCTCCTGCTAAAGATAATTATAATGGAAATACAATTGTAAAACTGAGCATGCATGTTAAAAGTTTGCTACCACAACAGCATAGCCCCCACAAAATTTGTGACAGCGTCTGGATTTTTCACTGAATATAGTTACTTTTCTTTATGAAAATTATCTTCCTGTCAGCTTCACTGAGATTTGCTGACTGGGTTTCATCATAATCATCCTGCCCTTTAGTTAAATATTCCAGATGAGGGAGGTATCAGGTTCTATCCCCAGGAGAAGCCAGTGAGATGCCCAGCTGTTCTTCTTCCTTTTACATGGTTAATTTGTTTGCATATAGAAATGTGGATGTATTGATTCTTTCTACCAATCCTTCTCAATTACATCAACTTTCATTTTGGGATAGCAAAAATTATCTTGAAGGGTCATTTTGATCTACTCCAAAATTGGCTATTGGAAATAAATTAAAATTCTTATCATGGACTGTATGCTTCTTCATTTACTCTTTCCAATGTCTTTCTTAACTAAGTTTACTATTCACTGTATCTGTGTTATAAGCAAACTATACACATGATTTTCCAGTAACTCTTTGCAGTCCAATCCGGAGTAACGTGAATGTAGATGTGTGGAACTGACATTTATTGAGCATCTGCTACATACCAGATTGTGACATATTCCCACTTAATTAAAATATGTTCCCTATACTGTGAAGTTGACATGGTAATCACTTTTTTACAAATGAATAAGGTAAATTTAACCAACGCACTACAGCCAATAAACAAGACTTTTAGTCTGAGATCAGGTTGTTCCAGTAAATCATATTGTTTTTCTATATAATTCTTTGTATTTTGTTGTTGTTGTTGTTCTTGCTGCTGCTGCTACTTGTGGGTGAACAAATACTACTTACGAGAGGGCCAAATAAAATCAGAGAATGAGGAAGGAATAAAGAGGATAGAACCTAGTTTAGACTAATGTGCCTATGGAATAGACAATTTCAGGAGTTTCTCGACTAGAAATGTGGAGGAGCAAACCAGCCCTTAGGAAACCTCTGAAGGTTGCAGAAGGGTGGCTTCAACTGGGACCTAAGCCACTTCGATTAGGACCTGTGGCCAAGACAGCAGAAAGCAAACTGCTGAGCCTGGCTAAGTAGTGTGTTTGTTGTCATCCCCAGGTTGCTCACAGGGCACCACACTGAACATGAACTGAGTTTCTATAGGAAGCAGACTCTCTTTTTTCGTCCTATGCCTGTCCAATCACAGCATGCAGTAAATGGCCAGTAAATACTTGTTGTGCAATCTGACATTTCAAAAGGAGATGTTTATCGAGCCCCGCAGTGGAGTGACAACAGAGAGAACCAAGGGCCCGGATTCCGATTCTTGTTTTGTTGTTAATAGAAACAATTTACCAAGTACTGACTGCATACCCAGTCCCATCTTGGTGCTTTATGTGCGGTGTCTTTAGAGTAAAGCATTTTCTGTGAACAACTGGACTCCCTGATGGAGGAGTAGAATGGTGGCCACAGCGACACATTCTCTTGTGGTAAACTCTTAAGAAGTCAAGCAAGCGTGCCCTCCCCCGCCTCTAGTCCTACAACCAGCGCCATATAAAAGCCACTCCTTTCCCAGATGTCACCCCTCACTGCCCCCTGCCAAAGCATGTACCTCCCTGTCTTCAAAGCTGGACTCCATCATCCCTTCTCTGTGTGAACTGTATCTAGCTCCAGTAAGTACTATTACACTTCTCTAAATGAAAATGCATGAAACCCTACTTAACATTTCTGTATTGTATATACTATAACCCAAAGTTTGTTCTGTAGAGCAAATCTGGATGGACTGAGCCTTCATTTCTTATTGCATTCATAATCTGCACGCCTAGTAGTCACTGCTTTGCTTATTTCTGTCACCTTCACCGAAGAGCATGGAAGGAGCTCATAAGCAAGGGCACATTTTAAAACTGGAGTTTTGATAACTGGCACATGACCCAATGGGATCAAAAAACCTTACGCTTTGCAGTTTTAACTCTGTACCTCAGAACTGTCAGGGCTGAATGCAGCAGGTGAGTGCTGTTGAGCTCAGTGTTTTCCAAAGCTCTTAGGTGAGAAGAATCTCCTGGGATCTTTGTTTAATATACAGATTACTGTGGATTTTCTCAGACACTGGATTCCTATTGGTTTCAATAGGTCTGTGTAGAACACACCACACTTTTACCAACAGAACCACACAATTCAGATCTTTGTACAAGTTTGGAGACAATATTTTTCTCAGAATCCAACTGATAACAGCCCTCTGATTTTAATGTGTGGGGTATAAGTACTTTTCATATATATTCACATGCAGGTACATATATAATTTTTGTTAAAGTTTTTGTTTTAAATTAATAAATAGTATATAAAACCTTTGAGAAACTCAATAAACAAAGACTATTTTTGAAAACATCCTTTTCATTCTTACCTTGTGATTTTTTCTATTTTTCCCAAAAACACCTGTTTATGAACCTTAAATAATTGGTTTGTTCTAAACAAATACTGGTAATCTGTTTCAGAAGACTAGAGAATTCTCAGTCTGGTACCTCAAAATGCTGCCACATCTGTTCACGTGTGCACATGCAAAGAACTTTCACAACCAGTTCTCCACACGTCATTCTTTAATTAAAGGCAAGAGAAATAGTTTTGTAAGATCCAAGATGTTTTGACAAAACAAATTTAATTGCACAAACAGTAAAAACTTGTTTGTCCACAAATTATAAGTTGCTTGATTTACCTCATGAGAACGAGGTTGTTAGGTACCTGTCCTATACGCCTAAATTGATCTTTTAAACACATTTCTAGCAAGTTTCAGTTGTTTTAGAAAATGATCAGCTTGCCAGATTCATCTGAGTCTTAACTTGTAATGGAATGCTAAACACGACTGCACTGTTTTCCGTCCCTGCCCCATACCAGCCACATTACAGTAATGAAAAGTATATTTTGCCACTTTGAAAAATGCTTTTTCTTGTGTAACTTGTAAAACCCTCAGAGGGACAGTCAAGGAAACGGAGGCCTCGTTGAGGGTCACGTAGCTAACTGGTGAAAGAACTAGACACGGAAGACAAGATCCTTTAACTATTATGCTGTTTTACTTCCCACTCTTTTGCTCAATCCGGGATGCTTGGGATGACCATGTAGATTAGGCTTTCATTGAAATCTCATATCAAACATGTTTTTCTGGCAACCCGAGTGTTGACAGATGGTGGGCACTTATGCAATCCCATGCAAATGATCCATATGACAACAGTTCCGGGTTGGCATGTCCAAGCCTGAATCCACAGCGGGACCCAATGACCTCTAGGGTGCTTCCTGGCCTGACTCGATGGAGGGCAGGAGTAATTCCTTCCCTGCCCTGTTTCATGCCTGCTATCATCATCGTGGTGACTTACTGTCAGAAAACTCAATGGGAGTATTTCTGCTGCCAATATATATCAGGAATTAGGATGAAACAAAACAAGGACAATGCTGAAAGTTAGAGTGACGGGATGTGTGTGTGTACACATGCATGTGTGGTACCAGGGATTGAACTCAGCTTCACACTGAGCTACATCCCCATCTCTTCTTAATTTTTTTTTTTAAATTTTGAGACAGGGTCTCACTATGTTACCAAATTGCTCAGGCTGGTTTTGAACTTGTGATCCAAGTGTCCTCCAAAGAACCGTTTGGTAAGATTGGTCCCCAGGGTGGCACTACTGGAATGTGGTGTAACCTGCAGGTGGGGGGTGGGTAGTAAGAGGTCTTTAGGTGACAGAGAGATCCCCTTGAAGGGGGGACCGTGGGACCCCAGCCCTGTCCTTTCACATCCAAGCCTTCCTGCCATGATGTGCTGCCACAGGCCCAAAGAGCAACACAGAAACCCCTGAAGCCAAGAGCCAAGATAAACTTTTTCCTTTCTAGGTTGACCAGCTCAGGTATTTGTTCTAGTCATGAAAGCAAGCTAACACATTCAGTCTGCTCTGCTCTGGTAAAGCTCTTTTAAATCAGAGAAAAGTCCCAAGAAAGTCAAGTAAGAGTGCTTAATGGAAGTATGCAATGGAATTACACATCAATTCAAAGCAGAGGTTCTGTGCCTCTGGGCTATCTCAAAGCAGAGCTGGAGACATGCTGGTGCAGCAGTGGTCCTAGGGCCCCACCGGGCCCTGGGAATCTGGCTCTCACGAGCCTCACACTAAGCCTCCACTGCACACTACATACCTGTGTCTCTGTCTACCCGAGGCCAGGAATCTACTCCTGACCAATTGCCTCTTACCAAACACAGGTGGGATATGGTCTTCCTGCCCATTCGGCACAGACTATAAGGTTAGATTCTTCTAAAGATGGTAACGGAACATACACAAGCCATATATGGTAATCTGACTCTCAGAACTAAAGCAAGTGAAGATTTTTATCGCCTGAAAGATTTGTATTTTGGGAACAAATGAACTTTCGAGAAAGCACCCATTGTCAGTTTCACAAGACACTTGAAAACAAACCCACAGGGTTAAACAAACAATAACATGTCCAAACAAATTAAAAGTATGCATGATTACTAACAAAGAATAATAATTACATGTAGTAACATTCATCACTAAGTACTGCAAAGTAAAAAAAGTGCAGGACAGAGAGAATATACACTATACTGCCACTTGTGTAAAAAAGGAAGAGGTAATAATGTGTCTATCCATGTATACTACTTAGGGTTTTGTATGCCCAACATATTTCTAGAAGGACACACAATTTGAGGAGGCCTAAAATCTTCTACATTCTTCAAGGTATGTTTTTTGGCGTCTGTATCTTCCTATGATACCATGAACGACCACTATTCTATTCTTCTAATGTGTTTCTTTTTTCACTTAGAACACCAAAGTAACAGAGCTAGAGAGACTATGCAATAAGTGATAACCAAATTGTTTGAACAGTAAATGTTCAGCTAAGGCACAAAACTTGGAGAACTTATTCCAAGTAAGAAGCAGTGTGAGAAATAATTGGGTATTAGAGAACAGAAATTTTTACCCAGGTCTGTAGCTCAACTACATACTATTCACAGAGCACTTATGTGCCAGATAGCATGAACTTCAAAACACCAGGCTCTCAGGTGTCCTGTAGGACAAGCATTTGCTATACTGTTGTCCTAGGTGGCCAACTCCTTCTCACTGTTTGCCTAGCAGTTCATACAAGGATACTGACTATGCAGGGAGGCATACTTCCTGTTGTAGCTATATTACTAAAGCTTCACTAAAGTAAATACAGTGAGGGTGTAGCAGTAATCAGGACAATTTAAATATCCTGCTTATTGTTCCTGCTTTAGGTTGCATATTTGTTCCCACCCCGAATTCTTATGTTGAAACATAATCTTCCAAAGAAATGGTACTGAAAGGTAGGAGGTAATTAAGTCACGAGTCAGAGCCCTGGCCACTGCCTCATGTCAGGACACGGACAAGACGTCCATCTGTGATCCAGAAAGTGGACCCTCACCAGGCAGAGTTTTCCTGCAACTTGGACCTCTCAGCTTGAAGAAACTAAATTTGGCTACTTCGAAGCCATCCAGTTTATGATATTTTTATAGCAGCCCAAGTGAGTCAGGACTATTCTTTTGGGCATATAATAAAACTGCATTGTTCTGCCCCCTTGAACTTGAGCTTGGTTTTAGGACTGGTTTAGGTCAATGAAAAGTGAACAGAGATGGTGGAAGCTTGGAGAGCTAGTGCATGTGTCCTTACCTCCTGATTTGCCCTATCGCAGTCCCCTGCCACAGTTAGTGCCTGCTTCTTCACCCGGATCCAGATTGAAGCCCCTGCTGATCTGAAATTGGAAATGAAGCATGAGTGAGGAATGTGCTTTATGTGACTGAAACTTGGGCTTATATGCTGTCCTATCCTAGCTTTGACTATCTTGACTGTCCCAGAGGCTTTGAAGCAGTTCATCTTGCAGCTGGCCAAGGCCTTAGAGGACCATAGCATTGGACCTTGTGCCCAAAAGAGCTCTCCTCTATACTGCAAGTGAGGGGAGTCTGCTGCCTAAGCCCTTCTCCTGCTTTTCCCAGGACACACTGTCCACCCTACAAATAACCGAGCACACTGGCCACACACTTTTCTCACGTGTTTAAATATACAGGCTCCGATATCTTTTGGATGCCAACAGATTTACTGTTCTGCCCAGCTTCGACGAGAGGTGAACCTCTGGTTCCAGTAGAGCTGGTCAGTTATCAGGGGATGGGACAGATTGCAGCTCTGGCCCCACAGATGGGAGAAGTGAAGTACAATTTTCACTGCTGACTGAGGCTTATCTCCACCAAATACAGTACTTGAGATTCAACACGTCACCACTTCTCAGTAGGTCCAATGTGAACCAACGGCTGTAGCTTGTCCCATTCTGGAGCCAACGGTGATTCTGCTCACAGTCCCCATGTTAAAATTGTTCAGATCATCTTCAGCGTCATCTCTTATGTCCTCCAGATTGCACAGAAACTGTCTGGGGACAGCCTGTGTCTTCTGATTGAAGAACTTGGCAGGATCAATAGAACTGAGGCTCTATCACTTGATGAGAATCATCAGTTTTGCCACTCTGCTCTCAGCATCCTCCAGGAAGAAGATGATGCACAATTTTACCAGTCCAAGATCAAGACTATAAAATCATGAAGTGCTTAACAGAAAATAGCAAAGTGCCACAATCTCCAAGGCAGTAGATAAGCAGTAAAGAGTAACTGCTTGGTTCAGTACGGTACGCCTGTATCTCAATGAATTACAAATGTAAAGCTTTTAAGACAATAAAATGTTCAACACTAAAATAGAAGGCTCTCCATTAGCTTCTTTCCATATAAACAAGGAAACTGAGGCCAAGAAGAATTCTTTTGTCCAAAATCATAAGCCAAGCAGAGCCAGGAACTTCAGATTTCTAGACTCTCCAAGCCAGTTCTCCACGGCTCCTGAACACCAACATCTACACAGGGCTGGACACAGAGGGCCATCTACCACTGCCTTATCAATCTATGGACTTCACAATCTTAATTTTTAATAATTTTCTCCCAGCTTTCCTAATTATTCTGTACAGCTCTATGATTTCCTATTAGTAAAGTGTCTCAGGTCAGAGAAAGTTATCAGCTATGATACACCTCAACTCCTAAATACTAGTTTATAGTTACAGTGGTCCCCTCTTATCTGCGGAAGGTACATTCCAAGACCCTTACTAGGTGCCTGAAAATAAAGATAATACTAGGTTGATAACTGAGACTGCTACTAAGTGACTAACGGGGAGGCTGAGTATACAGTGTGGAGACACTGGACAAAGGGATGATTCATAGCTCAGGCGGATGGACCAGGATGAAGAAATTTTGTAAGGTTTCCTCAGAATGGCATGCAATTGGAAACCTGTGAATTGTTCATTTCTACTCTTCTTTTTAGTATTTTTGGACGGCAGTTGACTGTAGGTAACTGAAACCACCGCAACCTGAGTAAGGATTGTCTGGGAAACCAAGCCATGATTAAGTGGGGATCTCATGTTCTCTGGCATATACTAAAAATCTATTACCACTAGCCTTTATTTGGATTTTTCCAAAAATGGATTTCCCTGGGATTAGGGTTTCCCAATCTTTCCTACATCATTGTATCTGTAGAAAATGAGAATATTTGCATGGCACACCGAACAAAATGGGTGACGTTTCTCACAGTCTGTAGCAATCTACCCTAGAGGCCCCATGGCCAACTTACCAGGCTGTCCCGAGAGTGGATAAACACAGTAGGGAAGCTGTGCTGTCTATTGCAGGGTACAGAGATTTTTAAAATACAGTCTGTGCGTGTGTGTGCACGCACACACACATGAATACATATATAATATTTTAGTCTGAGTCTTTACTATTAGGTTAAATTTCTCATTTGTCTCATTAAATCCACCTTTTCTCCAATTTAGGCAAAGGATGACATTCGTCGTGAGTAGTTCATAAAATAGGAGTGAGTGGCTGTGCTTCTGAATCTTGAGCACGTCACCTTTGAGGAGGCAAGTTACAGAACACTTCTATATGCTAGTTTTGCTCCCTAAAAGGTTGTCATCTGATGGTTTTACAAAGTAGACTTGGAAACTGTCTCGTGGTGACTACAGTAGTCCTGTCATTAGTGGAAATATGACATACCAGGCATCTTTTTAAAGTTGCATTTTCAATACAACTTTCTTATTCTTTCTCCATAAATCTATATATCTACATACATTTATTAATTTATTTTGCCGTGCTGGGATTGAACACAGGACCTTCCACACCCTAGGCAAGTGCTCTACCACTGAGCTATATCCCCAGTCCATATTCTGTACTTTTTAATCAAAGTTTAAGATTCATTCATGTCATTTTTTTCTGCTTTGTAATGGAAAGGTAACATTCCAAAAGAATTGATCCCAGGAAATTTTAAAACTTAAAACATTAGTAGACATACTTTTGTTGCAAAAAATGGTTAAGTGACCAATACGTAGATCATATTAGAATCATATTCGGTGTACAATGGAAATGAAAGAAGAAAGTGACGTAAATTGTCTTTTAAAAAAATTTTCAGGTATTTCATAAATGATAGTAGGTATCAAAGTTACATTCAAGTGAATATAATTAAATGGATGATGTTTCATTAAAGAATGCTGATATTTATAATATGCCCAAATTTTTGTCCTTCATAATGTCCTAAATTTAAGATGACAAATTTAGGTGTCATCTTACAACTGTACAAAGAGATACATAATTTTCTAAAACCTTTAGTTCTATGAAGCAAAATGTATTAATCTAAAGAATACTGTTACAGGAGTCTAGTAAAAATGCTGCCACTAAGTTTCATCTTGAGCAGCTCATTTCCTATCTAGTCATTGGGTGGGGAATCATCAGAAAAAAACTGGAGACAGACCAGGAAAACGGGGATCTAGGCCTTCCTCAATAACCTGTTCCACTACCAGTAGCAGTCAGTTCATCTATTTGTTTCCTCTGGTATAAAATGAAAGAACTGGAAGATGGTTCATTTGAAAATACCAGTCTGTCATTATAGGCTCTGTACTGAATGTCTTCTGAGTTCATCATTCTCTTCTTCCTGTACAAGTAATTTAAAGTTCTCTTCTGGGGCAATGTAAGTGCAGCTGGGAATAAGAAGGAAAACATTAACATTTCTACTTTTCCTCTCCACTATAGAGAACATGCATCTGTGACCTTGTGAAATAAAGAAATGGTCAAGGAAGCAGCAGAAAAACCACTGCATGGCCATTAGAGTAGTGTTTGAAAATCCTGGATCTTCCAAATCTTGTGCTTTGAAAACTGACATATACAGAGATTCTTTACCAGACATTCTTAACTTGGAGTCCATGGATAGAAACCAAGTGGTTGAAAAACCTGTGTTGGAAAAAATTACATCTTTATTTTCATCAACCTTTCGATTTAAATGTTCCCCTTAATTACAGATGTAGGCATTAACCGTGGTAGTATTAGCAATGTTACGCTGTCACCAGTAAAAATCAGTTTATCCGTGCAGTTGTTACACACATCTGAAAACATCATTTATGCTCACTTCACTATTTTGAAATTATGGTAGTTTATTAGACTTGGCACTAGTTCCTTTAATGCAAAAGGCAGCACACATATACACATATACACAGCTAACGCAATATAACAAAACTGGTTTTAATATTTTTGATTTAACTACTTCAGCAAAATTTCCTTTGTAATTCTACAGATTTCATTCTACTCGTTTAAAAAAATGCCGCTCTGAACGCTGCGTTTAAACGCCACTGCCTTAGCGGACTGCCAAAGGGGTTCGTGGCAACCACACTCAAGCGAAGATTAATTACCCTGGAACGACAGGCACACGAATCAAGGGCCCTGGGCCGGTACTGCGAATCCAAATCTGAAAACCTGCACCTTGTGGCTCGATTGAGTGCACAGCCCTAAGGGGCAACGAGGGACGTCAGTTTATAAAAACTGCTCCTCGGGGGCCGGGGATTTAGCTCTGTGGTTTGGCCGCCTGCTGTGCAAGCGCAAGGACCGGAGTTCAATCCCCCGTACCAAAAAAAAAAAAAAAGTAAAAACTGCTCCTCGGAAATCCCGGATGCCAAGGGGAAGCAGCGAAGACAGCAGGGGCCCCTCTCGGATCTCGCCAACAGCGAGGCCCCGGGGTCCGCTCCGCACCGGCCCGGCCCAGCCCCGCGTCCGCTCGCTTCCCCCGCAACCTCGAGCTCGGACAGCGTCCCCCGCCGGGCCGAGGGCTGCCGCTACCCGGCTCGCGGCCCGCTTCTCTCCCGGTCTCTCGCGCGTATCGGCCTGGACGACAGAAGCCCCTGCTCGCAGGCCGGCCGGCCGCTAAGGAGACCCGCAAGCGTGGCGCCGCTCACAACCCGGCTCGCGGAAGCTCGGCCTCCGCAGCCCAGCGCAGGCTCCGCCTCCTCCACTGCAGCCGCCGCAGCCGCGGGGCTCAGCTCCCGGGAGCGGCGCCATTAGTGACGCACAGCGCGTGATTGGCTGCCTCGCTCTGTCGGGCAGGGATTGGCCAGCGGATGCAGGCCCCACCCCCTCCCCGCCTCCGGCCCGCGGCCGCCGGGTGTCCTGGCGCCGCCCGTCCGCGCGCACCTGGCGGTTCGCTTCTTCGTCGCCCGTCCTCCGACCCGCGCCCATGGCCACCGCCGCCACCGAGGAGCCCTTCCCTTTCCACGGCCTGCTGCCCAAGAAAGAGACCGGGGCCGCTTCGTTCCTCTGCCGCTACCCGGAGTATGACGGACGCGGGGTGCTCATCGCCGTCCTGGACACCGGCGTCGACCCTGGGGCCCCGGGGATGCAGGTGAGGCGGGGGCCGGCGGGAGGCGGGGTCGGGCCGCGCAGACAAAGCGGCGGGGCTGGCGCGGGGCCCGGCGGCCCGGCCCGCTTCTCGCCGGGGAAGCCCGGGCCTCCCGGCCGCGCCACCCGCGCCCCGGGCCCGCCGCGGTTCCCACGAGAGCCCCCGGCACACGTCCTGGCGATGGGGCCGGCGCGGACGGCCGGACCTGTCGGCACCGGGGCGCTCTGGCCCGGGCTCTGGGCAGATCCATCCGTCTTTGCAACGTCGGCCGCGCTCGGTTCCGTAACTCAGTCTACGTCCGGAACTGTTCTTCCCATAGTTCTGTTTGTTCTATTTTTAAGCGTTGTGCAGCGTTTAGTGTCATTAAATCTCGCGGTTTAGTCTTTGACAGAAGGGGAAGTCCGTTTCATTGGTTTTTGGAGAACTTTTCAGGCCTTAAGAAATAATGCTTGTGTTTTTAAACCTCAAAACATGACAGAACACCCTTCAGTGATGGTTTTTAAAATTTTAGTTTTGCTCGAGGAGCCTTAAATCTTTAGATCGGGGGGGCAGTATGGAAAGGTAATTTTTTTTAAGTCTGTTTAAAAAAAAGCATTGTCTTTAATCGTTAACTTTCGCAAATTTGGCGTTGTTTAGAAGACCACTACTGAGCAGAATGTAACCCTTGTTGAAGATCCATATCCCAGAATCTTCCGTGATCAAACGTACGATAGGTCGGGGGCTTCCTTGGCAGCCCTTCAGGTCTGAATCTTAGCCCCCTTCTCCGTGAAACCCTGATATTTAATAATTCTTTGCTCGGCGCCCCCCCCCCCCGCCAAGTTTCTTTTCTTCTGGACCCTTTATCCTGCTCTCTGATGACCGCGCTGGCATTTGGAGTTTAGAAAGTAATTCTGGAGGGAAAGAGGAAGCCAGGCTGGCCAGTCTGTGAAAACCCTCTAGGGGATCAAGATGCTCAGTGGTGGTCTTTGGCACTGCTGTGGAACACAGCACGCCTTAGGGTGGTCTTACTACAGCTTCTGCCAGTTAGGAGAGGAGCAGGTGAAGAATTCCCGCCTCTTAACTGTAGTTGATTATTTGTTCGCTTATAAATAACACTGAACTCCTAAAACAGTGGCTACAGTCGCTTCATTGAGGCTTTATTATGGAGTAGTAATGCTTCCCTTTCTGGTGTGGTGTGTGTTTCCTTTTTGTAGAGATAAGTGGGAGGAGAACGGCTGGGTAAGTGGCTCACTGGTTCTTTTGTCAGGATAAGGAGAGGATCCGAAAAGTTTGGAGCCTAGTGCTTAGTAGAAATTTGCCGAATTTCCAGATCAGCTTATCAGATTATTCTGTTACTCCTCGTAAAGAAACAATTGTATTCACCCCACTATGTTGCTGTGAAAATTGACCAGATTGACTTTTAAAGTGCTCAAGAAAAGTATTAAACACTAATTTTTAAAGTAAATATATTCAAGTAGGCATTTACGCTCAGTCTGTACACACCGATTATAAGAAGTGTAAATGTATTAGATATCTGCGTGTAATATATTTTCAAGCAAAATACTAAAATGAAAGCTTAGCTCTGAGATATCGACCAAATCACACAGCCACTTAAATTCAGAACGGTGGCCTACAAATGAGTGAATTTGTAAGCCTTTTTTTTTCCCCTAAGCTTTGACAAATACATTTTACAGATGTGTATACACCATTAAGGTAAAGAAGGTGGATAGAAAGGCTGGGGATTTAGCTCAGTGGCACTGCACCTGCCTCGAAAGCAAGGTCCTGAGTTTGATCCCTGGTATTGAAAAGAAAAAAAAAAACAAGGAAAAAGAAATGACACCCTCAGTTGTAGTTAAGAGGAAGATAAAGAAGGTGGATAGAAATACAAGGGAAGGAAAGAAGGTAGGGGGAAGAGGGTCTGGACTGGCCATTTAGAAAGCCAGATAGGCTCCGTATAAAGGCCTGGGGGCACAAGTGCAAACTGGGAAGGACGCGTGGGTTGCTGCCTGCCTTGGGCTAAGTTCTCTTTTGTGGTTAACTGGGCGCATTGGAAGTGGAAGGTGGACGCTTAAGAGGAGTAGTGATTACTTAAAAGGTTAAATATTTCCTCGGCAGATACTCAGGCACCAGCCTCATGCTGGATTCTCTGATGGAAAAACCCTGCAAACTGGTGACTTACAGAGACTGATGGTGAGGGCCTGTGAGAACCGGACCAGTCAGATTCCATGCACAGTGTGGACCCTGAGCTAGTCAGTAGGTCTCCCTGCCACCGGGCTTGCTTCACATTGCCAAACTCATTTGCCTTAAAAAAAAATTGTATTACATCCTTGTTCAAAACAAAAGCATTTTGGAGTCCTAGTTGCTTTTGAGGGGGAAAAAAAATCCAAAAATGTGTACTTTGTATTTAAAGACTCTTCAGCATCCTTGTATGTAGCGTCACTTTCCACCGTCTCTTCTAGCCATAGTCCCACCAGCTTCACCAGTGCTTCCCCTGAACTTTCCCCCTTTCCCACGGACTCAGAGGTTGCAAGTCTTTCCCAGCATACGCCTGTGGGTGTGCTGTTTAAGCTACAATCACCTGTGAACTCCTGCTTAATTTTAAGACTCTACTAGGTATTGACTCCATTACCCTTTGGGGAAATGCACTAATTGAATTCAGCACACATTTCCCAATATATTTATGTGTATGTGTTACCCACTGTTAGGGCCTGTGGCTTCGAAGATGAATAAGGCTGAATCTCTGCTAAGAGTTACTGGTCCCTCTTTGCTCTCAGAGCAAGTTGTTCATGTCTCTCTAATAGCATTTTAAATATTTCATTTTACTGTTTCCATTTGTGTACCTTTTTCCTGGTTAAGTTAAAATTCTTTGAAAGCATATGTCAAAATTTGTTGTGTAAGGCCAGGGATGTAGCTCAGGCAAGGGGAGAGTGCTTACCTAGCACATGCAAGACAATCAATCACTGGGGTCCCCTCCATTCATTGTGTGTGAAATTTACTTGTAATGCTAAATATTTTGATTGAATGGGAAAAAATGTGTATATGTGCATAATGGGGGAGTACAATTTCCTGGTGGAGAATAAAAGATTTGGGGTAAGAGGATACAAGTAATCCTATAAAAATGTATTTTTATTTCCATTGAAATATAATAGATATTATAATCATATGTATAATTGGATACTAATTTTAATTTTATTACTTCTCTTTCAGTTGGCTTTCCCTCATTCCTGAAAGTTGGGTTTTTGGGATTCTTAAATATTTTCACACTATCCTTAACCACAATTATTAACTGCCTTGTATTATAATTATCTTTAGTCGTCTGTCTTCTCAACTCACAGTGAACTTTCTGAAAGCAAAGATTATCTTATCATATGCTCTCAGAACAAAAGTCACTGAATATTATTTGCTTATGGAATTATCTCTTGCTTAAGAGGGTATTTTCAGTATCTCTTCTGAAATTTCAAGTAAGTAAGCATTGCACTTGGTTTTACTTAGGGTATTTTGCGGGCACCCCACCCACCCCGCCCGCTTTGGCCCTCTCTGGCCCTCTCTTAAATGTTTAGTGAGTGGCTCCCAACCCTCAAATCCTCTACCACAGTGTTTACAGTGAAGACCTAAAGTAACGAGAATCCTTGCCGTTTGGCCAAGCCTTTGGGCTGTCCCTTGATCTGGGCAGCATAGCTCATTTCTCAGCCCCCCACCCTGGAGCCCAGGGCTCATTATCCTGGCACGACCGGTAACTACTCTGTGTGATGTTTCTCCCTCCTCAGAGCTGAAGGGTGCAGTTCCAGCATTAGCGGTTCAGTTTCATTCTTCCAAAGCTGTATTGTGGAATTCTCACATGGTTTGCCTTTTTAAAACTTACCTTCTTCCAACCCTAAATTCTTTTGTCTCCTTTTTTTACACCTCCAGTGAGCTGAAGTAGAGTTCAGTGGTAGTGTTTGCCCAGCATGTGTGAGGCCTTGCTTTGGATCCCCGGAATTACCAAAAAAGTCTTTTTCGCCAGTAGAGTAGTTGTCTTTAATGTTAAAGTAAGAAATACGTGGATAGAGAAATGGCATGTCCAAGAGCTTTTTATAAGAATATGTGTGTATTAGAGCATGCAGGGAGAGATAGAGACCCTCAAAGGAAAGCTTGTGGAAGTAGTAGATGGTTAATAAAGCCATTAAATCTCCTTAGGCTTTTTTCCTTTGGTCATACTCAGATAATGAGGTTTCTAATGAGAAGAATCTATCTGACTTATTAGTAGTCTCCTGTTATTCTTGATTTTAAGTCACTGAAGTTGTTTGGTTTTTGAACAAGAAGATTATGTACCTTTCATATGACATACTTATTTTAAAATACATTATATTAATACATGATCTACCTAGTTTTATTTAGGGGGTAGTTCTAACTTATTTCCATTTTTTGGTAGATTTTCTTACATTTTTCTTTGCTACTTTATTTTTTATTTTATTAGTTGAGATGATACTTAGCCTATCTTTTCAAAATCAGTATGTGATTAATTTTACCAAAGTTTGGTATGCTTTTCAGTGTTTTTTTAATTGCAATTTTGAGCCTTCATACTTTTCAGAATTCTTATTGCTATTATATACTCCTAGCAAGAAATAAACAGCTAACTAAAGAATTAGCATTCGTGAAGTGCGCAGAGGTCTCCACGCCCCTCAAGCCCTGTTCTGTGGCACCGTGACTGAGGGAGATGGGTGGCCCACCAGCTGCACCACCTGGCTGTACCTTGTGAAGGAGGAAGGGTGTTTTCTTCCTTTACCTAGGGAGCCCTCCGCTCTCACTTCTCGGGCTGTCTGGAATACAGAGCTCTGTGCATGCTGCAGAGAAATGCTTGCTACTGGGAAGGGATGCGCGCTGCTCAGGAAGACCCAGAAGTGAACATCGAGCATTGTCTTAAAGCCTGTGAGTTCTCCGGGTGCTGTGGAGGTCCGAACGCTTTGTGCTTCTGTCACATGCTCGGCATTTGTTACATCCCTGTCTCCTGAGGTAGTAATCCTCCTTTTTCTGATGGTGTCTATGCCCAATTCCTGACTGCCACCTCCGTACACACATCTTGATTGTAGCAAACTCTCTTTGCAGAGCTAGTCCAGAAAGAGCCAGCTCAGAGATAATTTTTCCCATGCAAAGAGTTTGAAAATACAGTACTGCTGTTTCCCATAGCAGTCATGTGATGGCTCCAATAAAAATTGGTGCCTGGCAAGAAACCATACCTTACCAAAATTAGAGTTAATGCTAAGTAATGAGTGTTGGATCATTCAGTAATTTATAAATGTTTATTGTGTGCCTAGCAAGCACTGTTATGTGTTGGATGTATATTAGTGAATAAAACAGTTGTGCCTTTATGGAGGAGAAACTGACAGAAACCACCAGAGTGTGTAATTACAAACTGGATTATGTTCTGAGAAGGAAACGAGGTGCAGAGTGAAAGGGTGGGCAAGTCTGGTGGTGACCACCTGAAAGAAGTCACTGGGGAGGGCTTTCTGAAGGGGCGAGGCTTTGCTAGAAACTGGAATAGAAGACTGAATCCCGGGGAACACTTGAAGGGGTGGAGAGTTCCCGGCAGAAAGACCCTGAACAGAAAGGCATGAGGCAGGAAAAGGTGTGGTGTATTCTAGGAACGGGAAGGAGATGAGCGTGTTTAAGAGTCGTGAGTGACCAGCCGGGCTCAGGCTTGGCAAGGTTTTTTATATTTCAAGTGCTCTTTGAATTCACTGAAAGCCTTAAAGAAGATGGATAACATACAGCTTGTTTTAGTGTCACGTTTGGTAGGGGCCAGCATTGTACCCTGAAACGCTTCCAAGGAGGTGGTCTGCGTTGTGGAGGCAAGAGATGCCAGTCCAGTGCTTTAGAGGATTGCCATGGTGCTAGTGAATATCACAGATGAGGAGTTTGAACTTTGTTTTAGAGGAAGCATTAGCAGGACTTCCTGATGGCTTTGCTGCAAGGTAAAACTACAGTCAGAGAAGGACTTCGGTGTCTGCCTTGAGCATCTGGCTGTGTGGTGATTCTTGAGACAGCAAAGCCCAGAGAAAAATGCTTTGGGGGACATAAGTAAGTTTAAACTGGGCACCTGTTAAATTCACAGTGCTAGTGTGGTATCCGGTAATGAAATACAGTAAACACTTGTCTGCTAATGTTTTGTGTTTATCCAGCCCAGAGCTCACCTTCTTCAGACCTCCTCAGTAAGGCTTCCTTGACCAGCTAAAATTGAAAGCCCACCTCAGCCGTATCCCTGCTTAATTGTCCTTTCTGTGTTTTACTATTTTATTTATTGACTGCTTCCTCACTATATGATCGGTGAAGTCAGATTTTTGTGTGCTGGTCACTGCTGTATCCCTAACACCTAAAATAGGGTATAATTGTTTGTTAAAAGAACATACGAAACCACTTGAAGGATTCTGTGTTATTTCCATGACTAAACTTTTTGTTAGTATTTGTTAGGCTTTTGGTTTAAAACAGTACAGTTTTCTTGTTAAATGTAGGAAATTTTATACAATACACATACACACATATGGGCATGCATTGCTTTCTTTAAGAATAAAACTTAAAAGTGTAATTTATGTTTTAATTGTCTCAATTTTCAGGTTACAACTGACGGAAAACCAAAAATCATTGATATCATTGATACAACAGGAAGTGGCGATGTGAATACTGCTACGGAAGTAGAGCCCAAAGACGGTGAAATTATTGGTCTTTCAGGAAGAGTGCTTAAGGTTGGAGCTTTTATCTAATTTTTTCTTTTTTTTTGTACTGTTACCTCAAAGCATCTGATGTTTTAGTTTACGTTTGGCAGCAGGATAGTAGTTACCCTATTGCTGCATAACAAGTACCCCGAACCCTCATGGCTTAAAACAACAAAAAGTTGGGCAGGGATTTAGCTCAGTGGTGCTGCCGCCTGCCTTGCAAGCGCAAGGTCCTGAGTTCGATCCCCGGTACCAAAAAAATAAAATAAAAAATAAAACAAAAAAAGTTACTACATCAGAGTTTTTGTGAGTCAGAAATCTGAGTTGACTTAGGCTCCTCTAGTTCTGGATTTCTCGTGAAGTTGCAAATCGTTGACCGTCACACCACACTTGCTCAGTGTGTAGGCAGGACACAGAGCCTTCTCCACAGTGCTTCTTACACTCAGGGTGAGTGGTCGGAGAGGGTGTGTCCAAGGTGAAAGCATGGTCTTTTCGCACGATCGTGAAAGAGACAGCCCGTCACTTACAAAATAATCCTGGACACAACAACCCATCACTTCATTACACCTGTTCATTATACTCATTGGAAGTGAGTCAGTACATCTAGCACCTACTTAAGAGAGGAGGACTTCGTAAGACCATAGATACCAGAAGATGTGGGTCGTTGAGGTGATCTTAGAAGGAGCCGTTGTTTTATTGTTTAATAAAGTTCTTAGAATTGAGATTGTTTAGAAAGTTGGAGAAAGTGATCACATATAGTTTTAACTTTAGCGTTTCCTGTCCCATCATAATTTTCAGTGAATTTGACCATGAAGAAATATTTAGGTCATAATGGTTGTTGATGGAAATGACTGGCTTTGTTTCATTCTGGTGTCTTTGATAGAAAGGCTTGGCTAAGCTAAACAAAAAATAGTTACAAAAGCGCTGGGCCGGTAGCTCAGTGTAGAACACTTGCCTGGCATGTGTGAGGCCCTGGGGTCAGGCTCAATCTCTAATACTGCAAATGATAATTGTCTTAGTTGCTTTTCTCTCCTTGCTGAGATAAAATAATCTGACACCCAACGTTAAAGGCACAAAGGTTTAGTTAGCTCACAGTTTGTAGAGGTTTCAGTCCATAGCAGGCTGGGTCCAAGTCAGGGTGACACATGGCAGAGAGGCATCGAAGAGGAAAAACAGTTCCTGGCAGGCAGAAGGTAGCAAAGCACCAAGGGACAACCATAGCTCTTTCATAGCTCTTTCCCTTGTCTTATCCAGGCTACTTAGGACAGGTAGCACTCATACCCTTAATCCTAGGGCCTTTGATCCTAGCATTGCACCATGAGTCAGTCCCAGCATCACACTCTAAATCCAGCCACCTATGAAAAAGCCCCGCCTATGACCACATGAGGCTTTAGGGGCCACCTAGACACAAGCCATAACAATGATAATAACAGAAGCATAGAGGGCCAGGGATTTAGCTCAGTGGTTTCACCTCCTACTGCGCAAGTGCAAGGACCCGACTTCGATCCCCAGTACCAAAAAAAAAAAAATAACGAAAGCATAGAACGGTTCATGAAATAGTAGCTAGTGAGTATGGAGGATGGCAGGAATTTTACTGTGAGTTGATATTCTATCTTTTAAACCGATAATCAGAATTAGTTTGGAGAGAATTAAGTTACTCTGAGGAACTAGAGAGCATTCCTAGTAAGTCTTACAGATTTAGAACCATATAAATTGTTAAGTATTCCTAGTCATTTATTTTGATAGCTATAGTAACCCATACTTTAAATAAACCGCGTGAGCTGATGTCACTAGTGCTCAAAGGTAGAATTATATGTATCATGTCAGTCCTAATTTAATAAGATCAGAACATTGATAAAATTACCCTTGTATCTTTTCTGTATTTGATAACATATTTCTTTAGCTGTGTTGTTTGGTGTTCTCAGCCCATTGATGTAATGCAATTTTAAATTTTAATTCTTTTCATAATTGCATAATTTTAAGACATGTATTTCTACAAGGCTTCAAACAAGAAAAGTCAAATGCCCCGTTTGATCTGTCCCCTGCTGCTTTCAGCTTCATCAGGCTAATCTTTACTATATTAAATTTTCTTCAAAGTTTTAAACAGCATACAAATACTTTTTATTTGCCAACTTTGTTCTAGTTTTAGACATTGTAAAATTAAGTTTTATTTCTCAGATCCTTTATTTCCAAGAAATTTTCTTATATTGTCTTTCGAATAGTTTCCTGATCTTGGGTTCCTGTTAATTGGACATTGAACTTAGTCATTGGGCCTCTTGGACTTTTCTCCAGTTTTGTGATTTTTGAAATCACCCTGAAAACTACCTGGTTTTGGGGTTTTGGGGGGGGGGGTTTCCTGGTTTTTTTCTTTACTGAGAGAGTCCAAAGATTTTTCTCAACATTATCTTTTAACTCTTATTAAATTTTTTAAAAATTAATTTTAGGCCGGGGATTTAGCTCAGTGGTTCCGCCGCCTGCCTTGCAAGTGGAAGGATCCGAGTTTGATCCCCGGTACAAAAAAAAAAAAAAAAAAAAAAAAATTAATTTTAGTGATACACTGTTGACATTTGTAATGATCGTAGTCATAGGGGATTTGTACCTGTAATAATGTATCTTAGTCCACCCCCCGGATCCTCTCACTTCCCTTCAATCCTTCTTCCCCTCTCCCTTTACAAAAACTTTGTTTTCCCTCTGTTCTTTTTTGTAATTTTGCCTGTTTTTAATTGCAAAAGCCTCTTCGTGTTCATTCAGGGCTTTTTTTTTGTATCATGTATATAACATTTTATCTCTGGGAATATGAATTATCTTAAATTTTTTTCTATTTGTTTCTAGCTTCCTCTTCCTCCTCTCTTACCTTGCTATTCTTCCTATTCCTTCTTAGCTTCCTCTTCTGCTTCCCTTTTCCCCTTCTTCCCTTTCTCTTGTTTTTTCTTCCTTCTCTCTCTCCCTCTTTCCTCTTCACCCTTTTTCTATCCTTTCTTCCTTTTCTCTTTCCTTAAACCTAGTGTTTCACTTTAGATGTTTTCCTTTGATGTCCAGTCATCTCAGACTCTCTCTTGCTTAGCAGGGCACTAGAGATAGTACAGTATTTGGAAGTTCTCAGCTTTCTCTGTTGGGATAGTGTCTTTTGGTGGTGGGTTTCACTGTAAGGTTATGATGCTGTTTTAAAGGGCCCCCAAAATATCAGTAAACATGACATACATACATACATACATACACGTATGCATGACGTGTGTAGCCGTGGAATTGCTGAGTGCTGAGTCATGGAGATAAGGTCACTAGGTCATGCCGAACAGTTTTACCCTTCTGACACTTGGTTTTTTCAGACTCTAAATTTTTTAAATGTGCTGGAGTCTAGATGTATCACATTGTGCTTTTAATTTGCATTTCCCTAATAACTAATGAGACTGGGTACCTTTTCATATACTTAAACTTTTCTGTTTTCTCTTTGTGGAGATTAATGTTCATTTGCCTTTTTTTTTTTTTAATGCTACTGAGTTGTTTGTTGTTTTCATACCAGTTTATAGGCTCTATGTAATGTTTACCTGCCCTTTCATTGTATGTGTTACAGGTGTCGTCTTCCATTTTGTACTTATATTTTCTCTCTCCATATAATGTATTTTGATGACTGGAAGTTCTTATATTTAGTTGAATATTTCTTCAAAATGTCTTAAATTTCTGACCTCATGATCATGAAAACATTCTCCTATATGTCTAAAGAATTTCAGTGATTCTCTTCAGATTTGTTGTAGAATTTGACTGAAATGAGTTTTATGCTCAATGTGAAGTAGAGTCCTGTTTCCTTTTTTCTATAAAAAGACCCAGTCAGTGTCTCAACACCACATGTTAATATTCCGTCATCTCCTCACTGATTCTTAGTTTCTTCTTTGTACTTTGCAACTTTCAAAATGTGGTGATGTTCTAAAGTCTCATTTCCTGTTCTTTGCCTCTTAGGTTTTCGGGTGATTCCTTCCATCTGTTATTTTAATTTTGGTAGCATTTTAGAAAGGATCTTACCACAATTAAGTTGAAGTTATTTTTCCAATCCTCAATATTTAGCCTGAAATTTTTTTAAAAAATGAAAACAGTAAATCTAGGCATACTGAGTGGCATAGCAGATTTAGCACAGTGTTTAGAGGTGGCGGCAGCTGAGAGAGTGGTGTGCGTGTGCCAGGAGAGGCTGCAGGGCTGACACCATCTAAGCCAAAAACCTCGGCAAGGATTTCACTGCAGGGTACAGCAGCACTCACGATGCCACTTTGCTCTTTAAAAGAGATGCTCCATTAGGTACCATTCTCTTCAAGAGAATCGGAGAAATGAGGTGTAATTATTAAGGAAATTATGTATGTCATATGAAAACCAGTCTTACTGCATTGTGCTTACTGTGTAATTTGAACCATTTTAAAGATGTCAGCTTAAAATGGTCAAAATGCAAGCTTTGGTTCTTAAAGAGACCAAAAATAACTTCAATTATATAGGCTAACTCAGATATACAAAATAACATATTCCATAATTGCCTCAGAAAGTTTGCTTTAATCTAACATGGCTAAAGTTAGATAGAATAACTGTGATTATAACATACTCTTTCATTTTTTTGTGACTAATTTTATAACTATTTTGGCTTCATGTTAAAAAAAATACGTAGCTGCAATTTGAGATATATCTAATTCCATGGAACCTGCAGACTTTTTTCTCCTAATTAAATATAAATATGAATTATGTCTGTGGTATTGTTTTCATTATGATATATAGTCCACGAGCCAAGGGTTTCAGAGCTGTGTGTGTAGTGAGATACTAGTGATGGCTGCTGGTAACTACTTAATTTGTTGTTAATGCAGCACTTTCTTACTGTTTTTGTTATATTATGGGCTTTGAACAAGAACATTAAAGAATCTGTTTTCTAAAGATTGATAAGTTTTGAATAAAAAGTTTTGGTTTATAGGTCAATGTATTTGCAATTTCATACTCCGTAGACACCTAGTTGATTCAGAAATGATTAATGACATGTAGGCCTTTAATGATTGTTTTCCTATACTTAAGACAAATTGTGAGAAAATTTCACCCAGAAGTTTTCTGCTAGGACTATAATTGACAAGGGACACATAAATGAGTTGGGTTAAAGATTCTGCACGAGTGAGGATTGATGAGTCAGCCAGCTCGGAGTGGTTGATGGCTCAACCTTGTAATTTGTTCATATTTCAAAGCTGCTTTTCATAATTAGCGTCCTGTGGTTACAAACAATATGAATAATCTACCTTTCGACATTTTAGGTTGATGCTCAGTGCATTTCATTATTCGTAATAATCATAAAGTAGGGATTCTTCTCTTCCTTGTATAAAAAAAGTAGTAAGCCTATGGTAGTGGTAAGAGTTTACATTCACAGCCACATTTGTCTGACTTTATATCCCATACATTTGCATTGAATATTGTTTGGTCTTCTTGATTGAACTATATTTCAGTTTTTGTCCTTCCTTTTGTTCAGATTCGAAAGCTTTATGTTCTTTGTAATACTGTGAGATAGAGCATATACAGTTGATTTTCTATATACATGGTATGATTTTATAGATTTTTTTGTAGTATCTATGCATCATCCCTCTGGTGTGGTAGAGAAGAGTCATATTATTTTTCTTAACAGGAAATCTGAGAATGTAGAAGGTTCTGTAAATTGTCTCCCTACCCAGTATTTGATGCACTAGGACAGTGATGAAGGAAGACAGCAGGTGTCGTGTTGTTCAAAAGCTAGTAATAGTCTTTGTATTTTAATGAAGTAGTGTATTTTGAAAACACTTGTTGAAGCACTGTATAAATGAAAGGAATTGTAGTTGAAACATCTTATTTCTTGATGTGAAAAAAGGCCACAGAAATAATCAGTGACTACTGAAGAGTATTAATGTATTTCTTTAATACATTAGCTTGCTTATCCAATGAGTGCTGTTAGAGTAGATGTAAAGTACACTTTCCCTCAGTGATGTATCATTGACATTGGGAAGCATTTAGTGAGTAAACAGTTTACCTTTTTTTTTTTTTACAGATTCCTGCAAGCTGGACAAATCCTTCAGGCAAATATCATATTGGCATAAAAAATGGCTATGACTTCTACCCAAAAGCTCTCAAAGAAAGGATACAGGTAATGTACAACCTGGTATCAGTGACGTATATATCTTTCTCAGATTTTATTCCTACCAAAGGGGAAAAAAATTCTTAAACTCTAACCATTACTTATTTGGGAGGGGGAGCTGGGTAGCTTTTGAAAAATGACTAAAGGTTCTGTTCAGTGGATTGTTATCCACTTAAAGTAGTGGTTTTTGATCTTGGGTGCATGTGCAGGATCAGCTTAGGGAACCTGGATACATGGAAATTACTTCCAATTTTGTGCATTTGTTTTTCTGGGAGATGCTGGAGAGATTTCATTCGATTTTTGAGGACATTTTTACTTGAAAAGGTTAAAGACAGTTGAAGTCCAGACCTCTTTAGTTTTGTCTGTTCCTGTGGTTTCTGTAATTTGCTGGTTTTCTGACTGTTCGCTGGCCTTCTTGCTTCCCGTTAATCATCATTCAGGATTCAGGAAAGGGTCGCTCACAGCCGAAGCCTGAAGCACAGGTATGAGAAGCACAGTCTGACGGAGGAGGAGCTGTAGAGTGGCGAGGGGTCTGCTTTAGTGGAGCTGTTGGCTGGGACTTCCTGGGAGGGTGGAAAGGTTGGAAGGAAGAGCTTGGTTTCTGCCCTGCCTGTTAGGGGCCGCTAGCCACGGCGGCTTCTGAGATTTGAACTGTGGCTACTTTGTCCGAGGAGTTCGGATTTTAATTTTATGTACTATTTCAAAATTTAAATAACTTGTGGCTGGTGACTGCCATATTGGACAGTGCCAGTTTAGAAGACTGCTCTGACCCTACTAGTTGATACAAGTCCAGAGTTTCAACTGTGAAACAAGATTAATCTTTGGAAATGATCCTAATGAATAAGACTTGTAGCCGTTTTATCACATCACAGTGTTGTTTCTTGCTTCCTACCACGTCTGTGAACTGGAAGTTACTCGAAGGCACACAACCTTGATCGAATACTATTTTATTTTAAAATTTCAGGCTAAAATGCATAGATATGCCACTTGATGTTAAATCTAATTATGTTGATGAAGTACAAATTAACATGAAATATAGAGTGGTTACGTTAAACTGAACCCTTCCTTTAACTTCACCAAGTCAGTTATTTTACTGCAAAAAAAAATGTTTAACTAGCAAACTTCTGTTGGGAGACATTGTATGTTAAAGGTACTGGAGACAAAGGTTAAGGCCAATTTCAGTAACAAAACCATGTCCAGCAAAAGAGGCTGGAAACAAAAAAAGCAAAACTAGAGAGGAAGGAAATTGAGGAAGCCTGCACTCCATCAGAATGCAGCTACAGTTGTCGTCTAGTCCTCTGCTTGCACTTGCCTTACAGCCTTTCCTAATTTTGTGTGGGACACAGTAATTTCTTTAAATGACTGGGAATTCAGTCAGTTTTCTAATGTGGACTATAAATTGTTGGAGAAAGGGAGAATTTAAATTGGAGAATAGGATTATAAAATATATTTTGGTGTGTCCTGGCAAACTTGTTCTCTTAATCCTAATTGTAATGCGTTAAGTCATTTTTAATAATTGATCATTAATTTATTAACTTCCTTAGAAATTATTTTTTTAAACCTTTGTATGAGAACCTCGTAACATCACAACTGCTGAAAAGGTTCACATATAAATGACTTCTGGTTTACCAAACTATTTGTCAGCCTAATTGTAATTTTTTTGTCTTTGCAGAAAGAACGAAAGGAAAAAATTTGGGATCCCATTCACAGAGTGGCCCTTGCAGAAGCCTGTAGAAAACAGGAAGAATTTGATGTTGCCAACAACGGCTCTTCTCAAGTTGGTGCTAGTTACTTTTATTTAGACTTTGTCCTGGAACCATGTTACTTAGATGTCTTAGGGAGTGAGTAGGCTGAGCTTTCACATGTTTTCTTTGTTCTCAGTTTTCTTCTAAGTGTAGTAATTTTTTACCAGTTTTCCCTTATTGTTTATTCTTTTTTTTTTTTTTTTGGTACTGGGGATCAAACTCGGGTCCTTGCACTTGCGCAGCAGGCGGCGAAACCACTAAGCTAAATCCCCAGCCTCCCTTATTGTTTATGCTGAAGGAAACTTGCATATGTATTTCTGCATTTTAAAACTTCTTATTCAGCATATAATACCTGTAAGTGAAAGCGCGTGAGTTATAACTGTATAGTTGTGAATTCTCTCACATAAGCCACCCCGGGAATCTCTCTTGCTAGTCACTGCTCTCTTCCTCCTCCACAAAGGCAGCCACTTTTAACACAATAGAATGATTTTTTTCTATTTTGAATTTTGTAAAATGAAATAGTACAAGATGTCATCTTTTATGCAGAGCTTTTTTTGCTTATCATGTTATGATACTCATCTGTTATAGGTGTTGACATTCATTGCTCTGTGATAGTCTCTTCTGAGTACACTGTAATTTATCCATTTCGCAGATTGCTGCTTGCTTTATTTTTGCCTTTTGACTCTTGAGAACAATGCAATTTTAAATGTTCTTGGCTATGTCTTTTTGATGGGTTATAAAGCAATTGTACTAATTTATATTCCCTCAAGCAGTATGTCACAGTACCCATTCTTCTACATCCTTGCCCATTAAGTTTTTAAAATCAATTTTTAAAATGAAAATAATGTTTGTCTTGAAAATACGTGCTAGCTCCCACCTTTGCACAACACAGCGTGCAAAGTAGCAACAGAAAAGCCTCCCTAATGCTGTCCCCAGAGACAGCACCAGAGCTGAGTGCTTATCCTGCTGAAGTTCTCTTTTAATGCATACATGTACCTTTTCTTTAAAACATGGACTCATATTTGTGATTTTGAACTCTGTTTTCTGTTAGAATCACATAAAGAGCTTTCAAAACTGCCAGTGTTTGTGTCCTAGAGAGAGAATTAAATTCAAATCTTGTGAGGGGGCAGACCTTTCAAACCACCATAGGAGCTGAATTAAAGCTCAGCTGGAGTGGGGACCCAGGGCCAATTTACATCTGTTGTAATACTTGTATACTTTTCTGTTACATTAACATTGGTGCTTTAACTTTTCATCGTTAGACACATTCAATGTAGAACTTCAGATGCTGCATATATACAACTGACTTTGTAAAAGAGGGGCCTAGCTGTCATCATCCATTTGTTTTACATTCTGCATGCCAAAATATCTGTAATTGACTGTTTTCCTTTAAGGAGGTATAAATGTAGATATATTGAATAAATAAAAATTAAACATACTAGAATTTTTTAAACATGAAAATCAAAATTTTATTTACTAGGAGTATTTAAGTGAATATAGAGCAACCTTAATACAGTATGTAATTGGTCAGGGATTTAGCTCAGTGGTTTCGCCGCCTGCTGCTGGAGCTCAAGGACCTGAGTTCCATCCCTGGTACCAATACAGTATGTAATCACAAAAAACTTAGGTCAGAACATGAACTTGCCATTTTTGTATATCAGAATGGCTAGCTAGCAGGGATTTCACATGATTCAGCCTACTGTCTTACATGATCATTTCCTTTTCCATGAGGCCTCAGACACTTCCTTTCTCAGTTAACGTATTCAGCATGTGCCTTGTTTTCAAACTTCGACAGTGTGCTCTTTTCTTCCCAGATGCTAGGATGCTGGGCTGCTTGTTTCCAAATCAACTAGGGAGCTTCAAAATACAATTCAGAATTTTTGGCTTCATCCCCTAGTGCACTGATTTAATAAATAGGCTGGAATCTGTCTTGGAATAAAGTTTGGTAACTACTGGCCAAAATAATCATTTCCTGTCCCACCATTTTCCACTGGCCTCAGCGGGTTTTTATGAGGACAGGTAGCTTGCTGAAGAGTGTGTAGCTAGTAAGTGGCAGGACTGAAGGGGATTGGATCCACACCTCTTGGCTTTAGGACAATCTCTGTAGCACACTATTTATAGAAAGCAAATTGACTTTGAGCGCTAGGAATGCTCTTGGTCAGAGGTGGAACTTTATAAATGGTCAGATGGTGCGTATTTTCAGCATTCTCTGTCTACCTTTCTGTCACGAAGACAGGCAGTATGTGAGGGGGCCTATGATTGAGCAGAGCTGTATTCCAGTAAAACTATTGACACACCCATGTCACAGGGTGGATTTGACCCACGCACTGTGATTGTCAACCCCTGCTGGATCTTCATACTGTAATTATATAGTGAGTTGAGGTATTTTTTTTGTTTATTTATAGTTTTCTTAAACTGTAATTGCACGTTTTTGATGAAGTTTAATGTATTTGCCTCAGTTTCAGTACTTACATGCTTTTATATCTCCCAGTTTATGTTTTATTTTAACCTGTCTTTTCCTAATTATTTGGATACATATCTAGTTTGATATTCTAGATTTGAGACGTTTTGGAGGGGTCACACATAATAATGCCAGTTGTCATCGAGTTTTTACATAATGTATTCTAAAGTATTCACTACTCATGACTACAGAGCTGAAATAAAGTTTAGCTTGCCTTATTAAATCTGTATGTTTAACTTAGAAAAATTTTTAAAGCAATAAGATGATTCATGTTTTTATTATTTATCTGGATTTTTAAGAAATATACTGTGTATGAGATAGAGCAGATCCTGTTACAGAAATCTTAAAAGTCAAAGGTATAGAAATTTTATTTTTAAAATTCTTTTTTTGAAATGAGTTACATAGCTGACACCAACATGTCCTGGCCACATGTTATCACCAGCATGTATCCAATGTCTTTTATAAAACAGATGGAGTGATAGATTGATTAAAAGAATTTTAAAATGTTTATTAGTATCTGTTTATTGACCTGAAGTACAAATTGCATAGATACAGATTTCTTTGTATTTTTCCATTGTGAAACATTTTACTATAGGTTAGCTGTGTATCTTTGTATATAAGAATACACTGTTCTTAAGTATAAAATGTGCTAATATCAATCTGTTTTCTAACTGATTAGGCAAATAAACTAATCAAGGAGGAGCTTCAAAGTCAAGTGGAATTGCTAAATTCTTTTGAGAAAAAATATAGTGACCCCGGCCCTGTGTATGACTGCATAGTATGGCATGATGGAGAAGCCTGGAGGTACAGTTTATGTACTTTGTGGATCTTCTTCATTTCAGATGTTTTTACTTACTCTAAAGCACATTGAACCTTTAGAGCTGAATGGAGCTCTTTATCACTCAGTGAAACAATCTGAGACCCAAGTCAGCTTTTGGGAGTTTTGGATAAGCCTTTTGATTTCTTGGTAATAAAGACTGGTGTTCTTTACACTAAGCATGACCTTTATTTATTTTACAGAAACTTTGAAATAACTATTGGTTATTTCATTAACCAGTGGGGTGAAAATACTCCAAATTAAAGCTGGACAGTTGGAAAGTATCTGCAAGGAAATGTTACACGGCACTTACTGTAAATTCTTAAGAGTAGAGGAGGAGAGTTGGGGGGAGAAGACATTTTAAATACAGACACAGTCACTGGTTACACGAGGCATCATAAGACCGTGACCAAGAGAGCTCAGGCTGGAGTTGGAACCCTAGCTCTGCACCCGAGCACGTTATTTAAACCTTTCTGGGCCTGTTTCCTAGTCTCTTCTTTAGGATGAGGAAATGTTTTGTAAACATTAAATTCAGTGTTTCTGGGCGTAATAAGCACTCAGTAAATGTGGCTTTCCTATTTCTGCTCCTATGACTGCTCATGTGATTTACATGTAACATCCCAGCGTCTGGGAAGCGGAGAGCATGCACTGCACACGTGCTTCTTGGAATCAGCTCGTGTTTCCCAGATTGCCATCTTCATGAATACAGAAATATGTTCTCAACACAGATACTCAGCTATACGTGTGTTGTAGGGTTCTTTCAGTAAGCAGGAACTGTTCCTTGAGCGCCTGCTCATATGTGAAGGTTTCATGAGATGGGGCATATGTGTAATATGCACACCTGCAGAATTACTGCTCTTCACAGTGCTCACAGAGGAGGGCTTTGCTTCCCCTTGTACAAGGACCAGTTCATCCCTGATTGTGATTACACAAAGTTTTCCACTTAGTGAGAAATCTCTGTTCCCTTTGGGACTGACGTGCTAATAAAGTATCTGTGTATGCTTGTTCCAGCCCACATGATACCGAGTACTAAAGCAGTTCTGTGTGTTCAAAAATGCTTTGCTTTGCATGTGTGCAGGTGTACACACATGTTGATATTTTTTTCCCAAAAGATTTCTAGAGAGAGTTTTGATCACAGTCTTTATAATAACAGAAAGCCGTTCACATGTCTATTTTATAAATCTTAATACATTCACCACTTGGTGTAACACATTACCCCCATTGGTCAACCTCAGGTGAGTTTAGTGTGGGAGAAGAGGCGAGGTTAGATGTGAGGAAAGTGCCAAACACAGAACTGAGTGTCCCGCAGAAAGACTTCAGTGTAACCAGCAGCTGTGCCACCGGTGAGGCCACAGGTTGCCATTTAAAATGTTTCCTACAGGCTCTGAATACTGCAAAGTGGTTCACTTGTAGTAGTTCATAGACAACTATTCTAAGATTTCTTTTGGAACTTTTGTATTGGAATGAAATTTAATCAAACATTAAATGAAATAAAATCTGAAATCCCAGAAGAACATTGTAGAAATTTTTATTATAATCAGTGAAAGACACAGCAGAATTATGCTTTTGGATACTATGAGAAGCAATTTAGCCTTTTTTGCATAACACAGTATGTCCTGTAGAACTTTGACCTGAGATCCAAATTTTTTTGAAGAGAACTGTGAAAATCCCAAAGTATCTAAGGCAAATTTAGGTGCTATCTGCAGATGTTCTGTTTCTCATTGCAAAAATGTCAGCATTTCTGAGGGCAAGTAAAGTGATGTATCGTTCAAGTACCATGGTTCTTCCTTTTTATAAAGACCATCCCATTTCTGACTGTTAAATCTGTCTCTACACTTAGCAGGTGACCTAGTACTTTGCTCGCCTTTGAGTGTTTGTCAGGATATAAAGTGTTAAATTGACTGTCACTCAAAATGCATCAAAAACTGGTTGAAACAATATTTACAGAAGATTACAGAAAGAAAAGACTGTTGTTTTCTTGTTAAGGATTTTTGTTCTTACTGTGTCTCCTTTGAGATTCTTTCTGAAAGCAGAGGATTCACTCCATAGAAAATTACCAAAGCAATATGTGGAAAATGTAGAGGAATGTACCAAACCTAAGCCTCTTCTCAGTCTTACACATGTACTCTGCGTGCTGACTTCACTTTTTTGTTTCTTTTCTCTGGATTCCAATAACTACTGGTTGAATTAAGCCAACTAGACCTTCAGAAAGTTAATAATCTTGCAACATGTTCTTACTGTATTTACCCTCTGTTGGGTTACTTAGTGAAGTCAGTAATTACATTTTGATGGGATGCTTGGGTTGTTGAGTCAGTTCCTGTTGATGCTGCTGATAGAACACTGACCTAGGAAATGTGTAACAGTATGCTGTGAAAGTGTTGTTACAAATGTTGATTTATTCTTCATTTAGCGAAAGTTTATTGAGCCCCTTCTTTGCACCAGGTGGACCATGTCGAGGCTATTTGCTGTATTCTGGGTTCTGTGAAAGCTCGAATTGGGTACACGGAACCAATCTAGGAAGCAGTAAGAAGGATTGCCAGAAGCAACATGTTAGAGCCTGAATGATAACACAGTTAACTCAGAAGAGAGGGTAGGAAAGGCTTTGGGAGTGGAGAGAAGAGACCAGGGGTCGTTAGAGGAAGCGTGATGTGGCCGTTGAGTGTGAAGGAGGGGTAGGGAGCGAAGTGCGGTCTCCCTCATAGTGAGGGCCCTGTGGAATTTCAGCTGCATTGTAAAGCACTGGTTCCTCGGGGCCACCCGCCCGTCCTAAGCCCTAAGCCCTAAGCTTCGCTGCTGCCTGAAACAGGAGCCTTGCCCCTATACTTGTGTGGTAGACGCAGAGTCCTGGGGAAGTGTCCTTCGTAGTCACTTGCCCATTGCTGGTTCACAGTACCCAACACCCACGACCTACAGGAGGGGAATTTACTTTGGCTCCCAGCTTCCTTCCATGGTCAGCCGACTCCTACAGAAGGGCACACGGGCAGGCTGCGCATGCCGTGGCGGCAGGGAAGGGGGGGGGCGCCCTTCCAAGTCACGCCCCCCGGACCATCTTCCCCTGGGCCCCACCTTGGGACGAGCGTTCAGCTGCTGGCCGCCGCCTCCTGGACGAGTCCACCCAGGAGCCCAGCACCCCCTGAGCCGGCCACGCTCCACACGCCCGAGACTTTGGGGGCATTCTAGATCTAAGCCGTAGCAAGTAGTGAGGAGACAACTGCGAAGCAGTCATGTACGATCTTAGGAAGGTGAGAAAATGGATAGAGTTTGATGCCTGCTGTTTCTTCTCAATTGACAGAGCTTGCATTGATTCAAATGAGGATGGGGACTTGAGTAAATGTCCTGCACTAAGAAGCTACAAGGAGGCCGAAGAGTACGGCTCCTTTGGCACAGCCGAGATGTTGAACTACTCTGTTAATATTTATGAGGATGGAAACCTGCTCTCCATTGTGACCAGTGGAGGTATTCTGTTTCAGATTTACTAATGAGAAGCAATCGTTCACCCCGAGTAAAACCGTCCTCACCACAGCATTCTGTGTAACTTCAAAAGATTAGAAACTATCTAAATATTCATTTCCAAAAACATAAATTTTTAAAAATTATGTGTTCGTCATGTTGTGAAATATTGTACAGCAACCAAAAGTAATAAATCTACATAAATTTCAAAATACCTAAGTTTTAATGAAAAATATATTGATGGCAGAACATTTGTGTAAAGTTTGCAGTGTACTGACTGTGTTTGTACGGTGAAAATTAAACTCAGATAGATTACGCCAGTAGCTTCCGGTAGGGGGTTGCTTCGTGCAGGGAGAGGGCCGTGAAGTGAGGGGCTTTGCCTCTGGCCACGCCCCCCACCGGGGCGGAGCTGCAGTGGGGTGCGGTAGGCCGGTGGGCTGAGCACCGTAGCAGCCAGACCTGTCACTCCAGCTGCGCGTTGTCTCCCTCTGTGCTCCGGCCTGGCTGCCCACATCCCAGCAGCCACTGATACATTTTTGGTCACCCTAGGTTGCTGGGGGTTTTCTAGAATTTTACCCAAGTGGAATGAGAAGTACGAGGGACGTTGCCTGCTTCATTTCATTCCTGCTGTGACTGTAAACAGTTGGCTCCCCATTGCCAAGTAGTGTTTCATCAGACAATTCCGCCACAGCTTGTTTATCCATTCACCCGCTGCTTGATACTTAGATTGTCTCGACAATTGTGTACAAACCTGTGCTTGTGTCTGTCACTTTACTCGTCCCTGAGACAAGACACCCAACACCTCTGACTGAAAGGGGGAGAGGTTTGTTTTGGCTCATGGTTCAGCCCATAGTTGGCTGTCTACGAGGCAGAGCAGCGCGGGCAAAAGAAGGGCTCAGCAGGGGACAGCTGCTCCCAGCGCAGGCCAAGGGAGGCACAGGAAGGGAGATGCAGCTTGTGGGTCACACCCACAGTGGCCGCCTCCTCTGTCCAGGCCCCTTCTGGGGATCCCACCTGTGATCACATGAGGCTTCAGGGGGATGCTGGGCAAACAGAGTTTTTGTGTATTTTGTTTAAATATATGTTTGATGCTTTTTACATTGACGAGCAGTTTTCCTCCTGTGCTCTCAGCAGCAGTGTATGAAAATTCCACGTGCTGCACATCCTGCCAGTGCATGGTGGTTTACTGTGAGCACTGCCTGGTGTGGTGGTGACAAGCTGTTCTGGGAGGGAGTACATTAAAGTGTTGCTTTCCTGTTTTTATTGGACAAAAGTAAGGAAGGCACACTTGGCAACATTGGGTGTATATTTTCTTGCATGACAGCAGTTGGCTGGGGCAGAGGATTCTCAGCACTGTGGCAGAGCCACTTTGAAGGGTCATGTGCCTCACTTCTGGAGTTCCAGCTGTCCACTGTCCAGACACTCAGGCCTAGCGCCTGTTGTCATTTATCATTGCTTGTGTATTGCTTTTCCAGTAGTAACAGGCTGTTTCTCTACTATCTTTTTAGAAACTTGAAAAAGTTTTTAAAAGTCTATAGATTTTTGGTTTTGTTTTACTTCATTGACATATATATATATATATATATATATATGTGTATATATATATAGCAGACAAGCTGTGATTGAAAAATACAGTGTTTCAGTTTTTAAAAATTCATTGCAGAAAAAGGCACATTGCCTTTAAGCCCCATCAGGAAACCCCTACCCCCAGACGCACTTAGCACATCCTTCTCGCCACTTCCTAAAGCAGTTCTGGAAGTCCTCTTTCTCTGTTGTCTTTTTTTTGGATGGTACAGAGGACTGACCCTAGGGCCTTCACACTGAACTCCATCTCCAGCCCTGCTCTATTTTTTGAGACAGGGCCTCACTAAGTCTCCCAGGCTGGGCTCCAACTTGACGTCCTCCTGCCCCAGCTGTGCAGAATGCTGGCATTAGAAGTGTGGGGTCCAAGCCCGGCATGCTGAGTGTCTTTAGTGGCACTGTTGTGGCTACCTCAATGCCTCAATCAGTTCAAAACATTTACCTTTCATGGATATTTTGACTTTGAGGAAGAGCCAGAAGTCGGACAGTGCCAAATCAGCGTGTGCTCTGGAGCGCACTGGCCCCATCTTACTTCCTGCTACTCACTAATCTTAACACCCCCAAGCACCGCTGCTAAAATGCACCGCTCTCCTCATTTTCATTGCCACACGATTCAGGTCATGTGGTGTTGGTTTTGTAGATGTGAAATGATAAAATAGTGGTAATTTCACGTGTTTCAGCCTTTTCCCGTTGATATAAATAGGATTAACTCAATGTGGTTCTTTCCTGTGGGATCTTAGTTCAAGCTTCTTTTTGGAGCATCACATAATGTGTGGAAGCAGTTCATATTTATTGCTATATAAATGCAGTTCTATGACTTGATAGAGAATACATCCATTTATCATTAACAGAGCTTGAAGTTGTTTTAGGTTGAACTCTACAGGTAATGCTGTGATGAGCATTTTTGTGGATGTCTTCGTGCACAGTACACGTGCAAGCATTTCTGCTGCATATGGAGCTAAAGGCAGAGTTGCTGGATCATTGTGTGTGCCTTCATGTGGCTTTTGTTCCACCAGCAGTGTACAATACACACCCTGACTGTGCTTGCTGTTGTCAGCCTTTAAAATTGTAGCCTTCCTGAAATGCATGTAGAGGCAAATTGTTGTGACTGTAATTTGCAATTCTTGGATGACTAATAAAATTGAAATCTTTGAATATGCTCATTTGCCATCTGCATATCATCTCTTATGAAGTGCTTTTTCAGATGTTTACCCATTGCAGGGCAAAAGGGTTTCTCTCGTGCACCTTTATTTTATTTGAAAGATTATATATTCTGGGTAGAAGCTCTTTGTCATTTATATGCGTTGCAAATACTTTATCTCCTTCGTGACTTTCACTTTTGCTCCCCATGTAGAGTAGAATTCGGGTTAGTAGAACTGTGTGTAATTTTAAGGTTTTTTGTGGACTGTGGCAGTAGGGTTAAAATAATGTATCATTAGCTACATAGATTAGGGCATATTTTTATTTGATTATTTTTACCATGGTAAGACACAAATTGAATTTGATGGTAAAATTGTTCATATATGAGAATTTCGTGTCATTTTCCCCCTTTTTGCATCTAGGAGCTCATGGTACACACGTGGCCAGTATAGCTGCTGGGCATTTTCCAGATGAACCTGAACGGAATGGAGTAGCTCCTGGTGCTCAAATCCTCTCAATCAAGATTGGGGATACAAGACTGAGCACAATGGAGACAGGCACAGGCCTCATAAGAGCTGTGAGTATTTATGAGCTGTGGATTTGCAGTGACTAGTAAGTGCTTCTGATATACCAAGAGTATGTGCAACTATATTTCGTGTACGGGACTTTGTTTTAAAAAACAAAAATACTCATTTCATTTTAAAATGATTTCTATTAAAATGTTTAGCAAAAAGATTTTTGCCTTAAATCTTTATAAAAAAAATACTTTTAGTCATCATTTCTACAAAATTCTCTGGCAAGAAATTTTAAGATACTTAAAGACAACCAGCTGCTCCATCAGCCAGAAAGGAATTTAAAACCTCAACTAATGCTGTACACTTTATTTCAATATATAACCTTGGTAATTTTAAATTCTAGTAGGGACCATTCTGTTGCCTGCACTTTTCCAGTAATCACACTTCATTCTAAAAATACTAGTTGTATTTTATTTTTTTATATTGGCTGCTTACTATACTGTGTGTCTTCTCCTATCTGTTATTTTTTAATTCCTTATGCTTGAAAGTAACTGATAAATTAGAATAAAATTGATCAAGAAACTATAAGGATTGGAAACCTTTGTTTTGCTAGCGAGTCTGTTCCTATAAATTGCTGCCTAATCTAGACTCTGAATCTTTTTAATAGATGATAGAAGTTATAAATCATAAGTGTGATCTCGTCAACTACAGCTATGGAGAAGCAACTCACTGGCCAAATTCTGGGTATGTATTCTTGACAGTTGTTAGGTATAGACTGTTATCTGGTGAAAACTATAAAATATTTTAAATTTAAAGTATTTTAAATGACCGAATTGAGCATTACAGTGGAAAAACAGTGGTTGTGCTGGTTATGTGGTGACTGTGTGTCTCCTAGGCCTCGGCCCCACGCCCAGTCTCCTCTTCGCTGTCAGCCCCAGTGTCACTCCATGCCCGAGCCACAATTCCTTGTACTCCTGTGGGGCTGGGATAGCCCACCAGTTGCCCTTCTGAGACTTGCAACCTTCCAGCTCTCTAATGGTTTTCATTACTGGCTTTACTACATCCTCATTTGTCACCCCTTTTAGAGCCAGGGGACAGTCTGTTACAACATTGCACAAGTACCGGAACCTTCCTTCAGTGGTCCGTAGGGTACAGACCCCAGACCTGCTGAAAGCATGCTGTTCCCTTCGGTGACGTCTGACCTGCAAAACTGCTGTTGGTTGTGTGTATTCCCTGTCTCCGCTTGTTCGGCTTCCTTGTCTCCCTGGTCCATTGCAGTGTGTCTCACACCCCTATACCCCTCCTCTCTGTGTCATCAGTGTCTTTTACTCCAGATCCAGTGTTGTGGCCTTGACCTGATATCACAGACCTCTTTTGCTTCATAATAATAACTATTTGAAGTTACTTTATTTCAGATACTAACTTTTTGCAATCTCTCCCCTGCTCCCACCACCAGGCCATTAAAACATACCAGTCATCTGTTTCTGAAGCAGTTTAATAAAGCTCTTCTGAGATGGAAATTTTAGCTGGGTATGGTGGCACAGCCTTTAATCCCAGCACTCTGGCAGGCTGAGGTGGGAAGATTGCAAATTTGAGTGGCTTAGGGACTTAGCAAGACCCTGTTTTAAAATAAAAATAAAAGGCCCAGGGATATAGCTCAGTGCCAAACTTCTGTCCCCACTACCATCAAAAAAAAAAAGATGGAAATTTTGCCAAGCTACACTGTAGTTTGCTGTTCAGATTTAATTTTTTCAAATAACTGGTACAAGGCTTCTTGTGAGATATTACTGCCCTTGTAACATGCACCCAGTGGTTCTTCAGTCATTGCTTTCTTTAATGCAGTCTTGCCCCTTCTCTTTTTGCCTTATTGCCTTTTTCGCCTAAGTATATTTCTTTTTCTCCTTTTACTTTTATCCTTTTAAATTCATCTTCCCCTAGTATTCTTTCTTTGCCCAAATATTCACACTTAGGGCTGTGGAGGGCCATTTGGTCCTGTGATTTATTGTATTAACTCCATTCTCATCTCTTTTCATTAATGTCAGCAAGTGCTCTACCACTCAGCTATATCCCTAGCCTTTAACCAGATTTCTTACATCTTAAAATCCTGTATTCTTTCTAGTGTCTTATTACCTCTTTATCTTTGCCGCCAAAGATGCCCAATCACTGCCAATATTTTGGTACTGGTATTTAGTACTAATATTTTTAGTGCTAGTATTTAGTACATTTTTTACGTATTTAATCTGGCTTCATGACTCCTCTCTACACTCAGCCCGACTGGAGTATGTCACCTGGAACGGTTATATAGTGTCCCACCAAAAAGTGACTGCCTCGGGGAGTAGTAACTGAGCACTGATAGTGGAGAAAGCGCTGAGTGCTTCTCATGCTCACCCCTCACATGTGCCTACTGTTTCAGTTCTGCAGTTTGAAACCTGTATTGTAATTTGTTTTTCTGTAAGTAAAAACAAGACCATTTTATTTACTCAAAGGAATAATCTTTTCCAGGAGAATTTGTGAAGTAATTAATGAAGCAGTATGGAAGCATAATATAATTTATGTTTCAAGTGCTGGAAATAATGGTCCGTGTCTTTCTACAGTGGGATGTCCAGGTGGAACTACATCAAGTGTGATAGGTTAGTTTCCTGTTTTAAAAATACGTTTAAAAAGAAAGAAACCAAAAAAAGGCCACAATCACATGCTAACTGTATTACTCCTATGTGCAGTACACTACTGATCATTAATACAAAGTCTAGCATGGAGAACCAACGTATGTACAATTTACTGTAATTTAAAGAAGACTGGAATAAGTGGTGTAGCGGAAGTACAGATGCGTGCTTCTTGGTAGATTGTTATGTCACCCATGTAAGAATCCTGACGTTAGTTATTTTTATCTTTCCATTGTACACGAAAGAACTGGTGTAAATACTCAGCAGTTTACCCATATGAACAGTGGAATTTCCTTGGGAGAATTAGGATCCAGTAGGTCTATTTTGTGTCCTTCTGTTAATGACAGATGTGCCCTACAGGTGTCGGTGCTTACGTTTCTCCTGATATGATGGTTGCGGAGTACTCCCTGAGGGAGAAGTTACCTGCGAATCAATACACGTGGTCTTCTAGAGGCCCCAGGTAGGACCCAGTGCTGCGTGACGCCATGCGCACGTTCACCAGACTAGTTACGCGGCTATGTGGCTAATACTTACATTACTTTCACGCTTCGGAAGGGCAGAGTTCTCAATAGTAAGTACTGAGGGCCTTAGTTTAAATGATGCTAATGTTTGAACTTTGCCGAAACCAAGGCCCTTGGCTTTTTGCAAAGCATCAGTGATGGAGCTGCATACCTAAGTACAGATTATAACCTATTTTGAACATTTTGTGTGCAATTCACGAGTAAGAAAGTTCTGGTTGACAAGTGCCATTCATCTGTTTTGGTCCTGACAGCCTCTGAACTATATTTGTCTGATTCCAGGAAATAATTGTCTTTCTCAGGGTTTAGTCCTAATCTTTATAAGCCCTCATTCTGACATCAGTGAGTACAGGCACCCTCTGGAAAATAAAGCCTATTTTACCTCATCCCTTTACTTTTTTGGAGTAACTTAGAAGAAGAGCTTAGTTCAGCAGACATGGTACTGCCTGCAGTGGGAGGCATGAAAGCACAGGCTGTGATCTGAGTTGCGAATGCCATTGTTGGTGCTGGGACGGCAGAGGAGGAGCAGTCGGGGGAGCTGGAGGAGGAAGAGGCATTGGAGTTGTCCTTGAAGAATGGGTAGGGTATTGAGAGAAAGGGGGAGTTCAGTGGGGCAAGTAGAGCAAGAACGCAAAGATCTGCAGGTTTTAGTGTATAACTGATTCATTACCCTGAACTAATTTAGTGGCATTGAAGGAAATAAATCACTGGGTATGTTTGAAGTATAAAATAGATGGTAGCAGCAATACTGGAAGAGAAGATTAGAAAATTGGTTGACAAAGCGAATGTGATAATAAATTCTCTGAATTATATGTATCTTCCTGGTCTTCTGAGGTAATTTTTTAAGAAGTAAGCTCATTTCCTTAACTTATTATAAACTGTTGGTTAGTTTTGAAAACAGTCAGGCTGTGGGTCTCCCTGGGCGTCAGAAAACTGTGCTGTCCCATCACCGTGAGCCGCCCTCCTCAGCCCAGCGAATGTCACTGAGGAAGAGCAAGGAGGAGGAAGGTGGTGAGTGACAGGTTTTCGGCTGCTGGCCGAGGTCCTGAGTGGTCGGAGCGGCCCGTAGCGAGAAAACTAGGCGCTGTCAGAGGAAGTCAGCAGCCCTCTCCGCTCTCATGGGCCCAGCCTTCCCAGCCCATGGAGGCTCCCAGAGAAAGCGCTCAAGTCCGACCCACTGGCCTGGCGGGGGGCTCAGCGTGGAGGGTCCCCGAGAGGGCGAAGGGAAATCCTGCCACTTCACCAGCTTTGCTGCTCCACCAGCCTCGGCTCCACACGCCAGCACGGGCAGCTCCTCGAGGAACTGGGGTCAAAGTCAGAGTGGTGGTCATGGTCCTAGGGGTAGTAAGGATGACAAGGACAAGAAAGAGAAATATTAGGGCCGGAGATTTCGCTCAGTGGTGCCGCTGCCTGCCTTGGAAAAGAAATCTGAACCTCCTGTACCAACTCGAGCGGGAAGGAAGAAGAAGAAAACAAAGGGGCCAGATGCTGCTGACAAACTGCCACTGGGGACAGCGCACACTTGGTGCCGCGTAAACTACTCAAGTTAGAGAGGACTAAAGACTGTCTTCTCACGGAGGAAGAATTTATTAGGAATCAGGAACAAATGAAACCATGAGAAGAAAAGAGGAGGAAAGGTCAAAGGAGGATGATCTGAGGGGGACCCCAAGGTCGGTAGGAGCCTTGGAAGAGACCATCAATGACAGTCATGCCATCGTCAGCATCCTTCTGCACGTGGGCGAGGGTCTGCTGGAACCAGGCTGCTCAGGCCTGCCCAGCCGTAAGGTGCTTCCATGATGGGCGCTGATGGGTGACACAGTGATGACGGTGGAAAAGGTCCCCAGGAAACCTGTGCTGACAGTGGTGGGTTGGACAGCCAAATCCAGGAAATAAGGATTCTGTGGGGCTTCCTCTCACCCATGCTGAACACTATGAGATGTGTATAAAGCTCCCTGAAGGAGTCATTCTTTGCCATCCACCGGGCACAGGTAAAACCTTGTTCGCCAAAGCAGCAGCAAACCAAACCTCGGCCACCTTCTTGAGAGTGGTTGGCTCTGAACTCTTTCAGGATGTGGGTCATGCCCCAAACTTGTCCGGGAATTATTTTGAGTTGCTGAAGAACACTCACCATCCATCGTGTTTATTGATGAAATCAATGCCATTGGGACCAAAAGGTATGATTCAAACTCTGGAGGTGGGAGGGAAATCAGCGAACAGTAGTGGAACTGTTGAACCAGTTGGATGGATTTGATTCACGGGGAGACGTGAAGGTTATCATGGCCACAAACCGAATAGAAACTCTGGATCCAGCACTGATCAGACCAGGGCACGTCAATAGGAAGATCGAGTTCCCCCTGCCTGATGAAAAGACTAAGAAGCCCATCTTTCAGATGAACACAAGCAGGATGACGCCGGCTGATGATGTGACCCTGGACGACCTGATCATGGCAAAGGATGATCTCTCTGGTGCTGACATCAACGCAGTCTGTACAGAAGTTGGCCTGATGCTTTGAGAGAACACAGAATGAAAACAACGAATGAAGACCAAGAAATGTAAAGAAAATTTCCTTATAAGAAACAGGAAGGCACCCCGAGGGGCTGTATCGCTAGTGAGGAGGAGGAGGTTAGGGAAGGTGCCCCAAGGGAGACCGTGTTCCAGTTGACTTTTATTGGCAGAACATGGCGTGTCTTCCCCAGTGTGACATGTGGGTGCCTACCGGGTGTCCTTGTCTGTGGTCACTGTGCTGCTTGCTTTCTGCTTCCCAATAAAGTATGCTCTTTCACAAATAAAAAAAGAAGAGTGAGGAGAAATTAAAAACAAAAGTTAGCAGAGGTTTATGTCGTTTATGTTCGGTTAATAAAAGTATTAAATTATTAAACTTGTTACTTTTAAATTGATTCTGAAATTTTAAGTTTTGTGTTATAGTCAGTACAAAAACAAATTATTAGAGGGTGTTTAAGCCAGCCTTTTCCAATCATGTGCCATAAATTGCATAAAGAATTATATTTGGAGCTGGGCGTGTAGCTCCATGGAGTACATGCTTAGCATGCATGAGGCCCTGGCTTCAATCTCTAGTATCAAGAAACAAAACAAAAAGTGCATAAAGAATTATTTTAAGTAAATGCCAAAGGGTTCATTTGTACTGTTTACGAGGGAAACATTAAAACATACTAGTTCATAAACCATTTGCTCTAAGAATTGAATTTATGTCACATTTATTAATACACATGAAATATCTGCAGATACTTGGTCCAATTATTAGATTCATCTATTAGAGTATAAGATACAGAATGATCTAATGGTCATTGAATGGAATAGATTTCATAGTGCTTTTTGGAAACTATTATCTCTCCATAAGCATTGAACATCAAACATACAGCATCTACTTGATTTCCTGGTGTTTCCACTTGTTATCAAATAATGTCTAATGAATTTTTATTATATATGGTAATTTGAGAGGAAAATATCACTAATTTTTTTAATTTTAAGGAAACACATTGACATTTCATTAAACTCATTTGTAGAGTACTGATTTAAAGACTTAGGAATGCTTTATGATTATTAGGCATTGTACATGCTAGTGGCAGATCAATAAAGGGCAGTAGAGAGTAGTTAAAATTCATGGCTCTTTGCAGTTACTTTTTTGTATTTATAAAATACCCGGTGTTCATTTTGAACATTGGTAGATAATATACATAGTGCAAGCAAGAAAGTAAAAATCATTCTAGGTCTCAATGTGTGTATTGCTTTCAGCTCTCTATAAAAATGTGAAATCAAATTGCCCTAGTATTTCTAGCCAAGATTAAAAACAGTTTGCTCCACTGGGGGAGTGTTGTAGAGGAAGAGTCCATCCAGCAGCCTTCCTGGGGAAGTAATGTGTCATGTTACTTCTTTCCTTGGGACAGAGGACAGAGCTTGTGTTAAATGGCAGTGTGGTCATGAACACCAAGGGTTGTCTGACTCTAATATTAGACTTTGTTTGCCAAAGCCCTCACCTGAACAGTCCTCTTAAAGTTGAGGTGTCCAGAATGGCAGCCCCCACCTTGTGAGGTTGGTCTGAGTGGAGGTGTACTATAACTAAAATATGCACTGGATTTTGAAGAGTTAGTGCAAAAAAGAAAGTAAACTAACCCCTTGTTTTCCGACAGTTACATGTTGTAAATATTTTAGATGTGTCCTGTTAAGTAAAATATAGCTTTAAAATTGACTTGTCTCTTTTCAGCCTTTTTAAATGTAGCTCTTACATAATTTTAAATGACAAATTCAACCCATATTATGTTCTATTGTACAATACTATATTAGACTTTAAACAAACTAAAGAATTTCTCTTATGGAGAGAAGTAGATCTATCAAGGGGTCAGAGCACTTGTTTTCCTCTCAGTATGCCTGACACCTCCAACCTGTCACCTGTAAACCCAGATACATACACAGAAAAAAAAAATACATGCTGCCTGAAGAGGAAATAGCTGTGCTGGGTATTTTACCCCATTGATTTCTTACAATAATATCTGTGTCATTACTTGGAATGACTCCAGATAACCCATAGAATTGGAATACAGGTGGTTTGACCAGCGGGCTTTTTAGGAATGCCCATAAACATCCAGGTTTCACCATCGTAACCAGACTCCAATGGCTTTTCATTTAGTGCTGATGGGGCCCTTGGCGTGAGTATCAGCGCACCAGGAGGAGCCATTGCTTCTGTTCCTAACTGGACATTGAGGGGGACGCAGCTAATGAACGGGACATCTATGTCTTCCCCCAATGCATGTGGAGGCATTGCCCTGATACTTTCAGGTAAGGTCATTGCTTATTCCTCTCTCTCCAAATGGGAGATTGTTTGCCAAGTTCTCGTGGTAGGAGAGCATGTGGTGGGATCGGTAATGAATGTCTTGGTCACAAAATAAAGTTTAGAACAGAGTGATTTATGTGGTGATGATAATTTGAACGTGTTTTCATTCAGCAAATACATTTATTGATTGCCTGGTGTTAATGATTACCAAGCAGTATTTTAATTTGGGGTTAAATCAGTGGACAGAACATCAAAAATACCTTGTCCATTGGAGCTTTTATTTAGGGAGACACACTTTGAACAAAACACTTGTATTACATGTTCGAAGTTAACCAGTATGGAGTAAACTAAAATAGAGACAGATGGGATTGCTAGGGTGGTATGCAGTATTAGTGTCATTGGAATCACGTAGAATCCGGCTCGCAGGCTGTTGTGAAGGTCCCATCTCAAAAATGTCCCACTCAAAACTTACCTCTCCCAGCCTCCGTTTTTCGCCCTTTTCTGACAACCATAACTGTCTCTCCTGCCACAGTCTCCCTGGCGTGGCTCATCCACAGTGGGGTCAGAGAGCTACAGCACAAGCCAGTAGTCAGGTGCCATTTGCTTGGGCGGTTAGTCTGGACTCAGGACGAGCCCTGCTGCGGCCGTCCCGTTGTTTGTGGTCCAGGTCAGCCTCGCTAGGTGTTTCGGGTTGGTCTCCTGTACCTCTCTCTCTAGGCATTCTGCTCTCTCTTCCTACTGTAAGTCCTGTCTGCTTTGTGGGTTCTATTTGTTTCTTTTTACCTTGTAAATTCCTGTGCATTCTCTAAGACCAAGCTCATCTACCAGTTCCTCTGATGGCGCTTTGTCTTTTTGGGTTCTTACGGACAAAATCGGTTACTTCCTTGATTTGTCCTTGTAACGTTATAATGTTTCTGTATTTATGTTGTTTGCTTACTTTATATCATTACTTGTTTACAAAATGTGATGAGCTCTGCAGAGGACAAGAATGTCTTTTCTCTAACAACAGCCAGTAATACAGAACTGAGGAATTGCTGGCTTCTGTAACTTCTCGCTTCTTACCTGCATGCTAGAATCAGCTGGGAAGCTTTCAGTAAGGATCAGTCTCTGAGATCGAGGCCTGACAGATTCTGATTCTTGCTTAATTGGTTTTTGTTTGTTTGTTTGTTCATTTTGGTTTTTTGCCTAAATTCTCTGGTGTTTATAACTTGTATCTGGTTTGAAAATTGCTGCCAGAAACCATAGTGTTTGGCCAGTCTAATGTTTTAGAGAAAGTTATTCTGATGCCTCTAGGTGTCACCTTCATACATTTCTGTCACCACAGCCTGCATTAATGCCACTGAAGAACGGTACGCACTCTTCTCTGTTGGATCAGGTCTTTGTGTTATGTGCAGCTTGAGTCAGACTGCTCAGTGTGAGTGTGGAAACACAAGACATGTAAAGCAGACAGGTTGCATTCACCATACTGGAGTCTCAAGTAGTGGACTCTAACACTTCCTGCTTTTGTTTGTTAATTTTAGGTCTGAAAGCTAATAATGTTGACTATACGGTTCATTCAGTCAGAAGAGCGCTAGAAAACACTGCAGTGAAGGCTGAAAATATAGAAGTATTTGCCCAAGGACATGGTATTATTCAGGTATTGTCAATGTGGAAAGCTAGTTGTAAGGCATCATTAAGATAATATCTTAGATATCACTGGACAATAATATTGCAGCTTACTTAGTATTTATGAATTGTACATTGTATGGCTATAGAACTGCAAGCAAAAAGGATATAAAAAGAAATTTTTACAGTTCAGACCAAGTTGTTGTGCTAAGATGCAGAAACATGAAGGACATGGAAAGGTTGGCAATTCAGTGCAGCAAAGTAAAAGAAAAACTGATCAGTCATAATGGCATGTGGATCAGTTTCTGGATTTGGTCTCTTGAGGGAACAGTGTGAGTGAGGTGTGACATAAAGGGTTCCCCCAGTGGGAATTAGACTGCTGTTTTGAATAAAACTGTAGAATTGCCCTCTCAGCTGGGCTATTGGGCAGTTCAGAGAACTGTATATAGAAACTATCTTTTGCTTACACTTTGCAGTAATTGAAAGGTTGGTTGGTAATTTGCAATAAATTATTTTCTTGACTCAACCATTTATATCTTACCTCTATCTTGCTTATATTCCTTTGATTAGGTCGATAAAGCATATGACTACCTCGTTCAGAATACATCATTTGCTAATAGATTAGGTTTTACAGTCACTGTTGGAAATAACCGTGGCATCTACCTCCGAGACCCTGTTCAGGTGGCTGCACCTTCAGATCATGGTGTTGGCATTGAGCCTGTATTTCCAGAGAACACCGGTAAGGAGTAGGCTGGTGAGAAGCGGACATATCCACACTCATGCTTCCCGTGAATGGTGCATAATACAAGAGTGCTGTCTGCCTAACGTTCTGAGTTGGCAATGTGATTGTTTTAACATTGATGGTCTCAGAAGAAAGTATTGGAGCAATTAGTCATCCCAGCCCTGCGGCCATTCAGTTAGTATCTGTGCTACCAAGGAAATTGGTGAAATGGACCTTGAGTGACCCACAGTTTTATTACATTGGCAGTAACACACCCAATTCCTTCTCTTTCCCCATTTTACTAGTGGATATAAGACAGAGCTTTCCAGTGAGAGTGGGACCTAAAAGCGACCTGGGAGAACTGCAGCTCAGGTGTGAGTCATCCCTGTGTGTGTGACTCTATGTCAGTCAGATGCTATTATCTGCACACAGTAGCTTAAAATACCCACTGAAACTACTTATTTTAAGGTGTAGCAGTGTTTGGTGGAAGTATGAGTAGATCTCATGAGTATACTAAAAAGATTCTGTGTTGGTTTTATTTAGGCTGGGGTTTTGGATGTTCATGTCTAGGCCACTTTACAGCTACCTGAACTAGTTGCTAAATTATCTTGGTAGAAGATAGAACTTTTTAAAGTGGAAAAGAGAGACAAAAGTGCTAATTTTGATTTTTGGTCTTTTTAATGCCAGAAAACTCAGAAAAAATATCCCTTCAGCTTCATTTAGCTTTAACTTCAAATTCGTCTTGGGTCCAGTGTCCCAGCCATTTGGAACTCATGAATCAGTGTAGACACATAAACATACGTGTGGATCCCAGAGGCTTGAGAGAAGGATTACATTATACAGAGGTATTGGTGTCTTCAGCCTTCATTTTGTTCATCTTTTAAAATGTTTGAGAGTTAGGAGTAAACAGTCCCCCAAGTGTGTTTGCAGTCTGTCATTTTCTTGTAAAGGAACCTAGACCTTTTTGCTTGCCAGATTTTACACCTCTTTGAAGCAGTCAGATATTTTAAGAATGTCTTGTTAAATCCTTGTGTGAAGGAGGCAGGGGAGAGAAGCTGTTAACAGCAAGACTTTCCACATAGGTCTTCCCTGTCATCTGTCCCTCGTTTGATTCAGCTGAGTGCCAGCTCCAGTTACCTTTAATACCCAGATTAAGAAAGTATCTGTTAAACACACGATAGCTGTGAGTAAACATGGAATGGTGTAACAGTGTCTCTACCTCCAAAGTGGTCTGTAGTACTAGTTTGTCTGTAGTACTCAGTTTGCAGCTGAGAGTAATGAAGATGTAGTCATTTTGTACTTGATGGCTCATTTTCCCATTAGTCTCAGTTAATCAAGGGTTGATGTAAATGTATTTGAGCTTTTTGCTCTTACTAATTATGTGACCGAATGTTCAGATACTGATGTCACCTTATGTTTAGGACCTTTAAATTTTAAGATTACTTTATTTTGTGACTAGAATATTCCATTTTATTGCTTATTTCCAAGTTCGTTCACGGATGTTGAAACCTGCCATTCTTTTTTCTAGGTATGTGGCTATGACATAGCATCCCCTAATGCAGGCCCTCTGTTCAGAGTTCCAATCACTGCAGTGATAGCAGCAAAGTAAGTGAAAGGTTTTTCGCAGCTTACTGTTGCATCCAAGTTGTAAATGGCTATTTGTGGAATAGTGTGGACTTTATAAGGATCATAGGCCAGACCCAGGTAACTGGAATTTAGTTCTGCTCCCAGCTAGCATGAATTCTAGGTGGCATGCAGTCAGCCGTTACCTGAGAACAGTGGGTCGTCCCTGGCATCGACCACGATTCTCCACTGAAACTGCCTCTGACAAAGCTCTGATGGCCTCGCCTTGCTCAGTGGAGAGGCTTGGCCTTCGTCTTACCTGACCCCTCGCAGTGCTTGACAGTGCTCTCTTGTCCACTGCCACTCCTCCCTCCTGACTCCTTGTGTCTGAGATGCCGCTTCTCCCTCCCGGCTCTTCCACCTGTCCAGTCGCCTTCTGTTTCCAGGCTCCTCGCTTTCCATGTTGTCCACTCTGGAACCAGAGATCTCAGCTTCACTCACAGTACACCCCTATTGTGGATCATTACAGCTCCAAGGGTCAAGTTCAAGCTCCGTAAAAGAGCAGACAGTGACCTCCCGATAGCCCCAGCCAGCACTCCCCGATGTTCCATGCACCCAGTTACACGTTTGGGACAGTTTTCTGCTCAGATGCTCCAGGTTTCCTTGGGATTTGTGCATAGGCACAGCTGATTGCTTTGTTCCAAGTGACCCGATTCACTCCAAGTCATCCTGAGTGAAGGGAGTCTCTTCCTGTCCCCCCAGTACCCGGGATCGAACTCAGGACCCTGTGCTTGCCAGACAGGTGCAGTGCCACTAAGCTACACTCCCAGCCCCCCGTCTTTCTTCATGGTGACACTTTGCACACCTCTGGACAAACGTTAGTCAGCAAGTGGCAACTTGTTATTCAATTTATACTACTTGTGAGCCCTCTGAAGGCAGAGACTGTATCTTACCCTGTCCTGCGTGGAGCCCGTTGTATGGGGTGTACAAAACACAACAAATTGCTTAGCAGATGAAAGGAGAGACTGAGGTTGTGAGAATACTGAAAACAAGTGAAAGTTCTGAATTAAGTTTCTGTTGAGTCAGTTTCTTGGTTAGATACTAAGAGTGCAGTAGATCTCAGCCCATGAGATACATAGGGTAAAGTTGAGATCAAACTTAAAGAGTGACTTTCACATGGGAAAACTGGGCAGCAGTTGATTTCTCTGTCATGTGTCCCCTAGACAGTGAGTGGAATTCCCAGCAAGGCAGTGTGTCCGATCCCAGCTGATCACATCGGCCCCTTCAAAGCTTCCCAGCTCCCTTCTTGTGAGCCGGGCACTCTTCATCCATTTTCCCTAATGCTTCTTTCTTCCCAGAGCTGAGTGTCTCTCCTTCCTAGCTTGTCTAGGACAAAGGATCTTATTTTACTGTTGTCACATCTCAAGCCATGAGTAAAAGTGCCTTAGATACTGTAAACACTCATTAAATATTTGTCATGTTGGGCCCAGGATTTAGCTCAGTGGCTCCGCCACCTGCCTCGCAAGCGCAAGGTCCCGAGTTCGATCTCCGGTACCAAAAAAAACAATCCATCATGTTGACATGAACTTGACTTTAACATATATAATACTTTGTTTCTGTAGCAGATAGTTGACTTTTACATTTCTTTGCTTTCTTGTGAAAGTAGTGTATCCTTACTGTTTTACAGCATGGGGGCATTTTAAAGCTGCAAGAGGGGCTTAATTTGCCTGTTTGACTCGTACCTCTAAGATAGGGTCAGTGACACAAAGTATTACCTTTGATTTTTAATATCTAGGACTCACAGTAGTCCAGAATCTGGTAATTAGCACATTCTGTAAATACTATAAAGTCTTTAACACAAAAGGGAGCTGTTTATAATGTGTGTGTGTGTCTTAAAATCATAAAGTAGACAGAGCAGAAGGATCATCTGTACTGCTATCCTGCTGAAGTGTCTCAGAGCTGGGCTAATACTCCGCTTGCTGTTTTGTAAGCCGTTTGTAACAGAGAGCAACACAAGGTCTTAAAACAGTGAACTTACTGTGAACATAGTTCTTTCTGCGACAGTGTCACATTCAGTTATGTTTGTTAATTTTCAGGGTGAACGAGTCTGCACATTATGACCTCGCCTTCACAGATGTGCACTTTAAACCTGGTCAGATTCGAAGGCATTTTGTTGAGGTTCCCGAGGGCGCGACCTGGGCGGGTAAGTAAGGGTGGTCTGACTTGACCATTTATTTTTCCGTCTATTCCAGCTCTGTAATGCTGGTGTCACGTATATGTGAGCCCAGCTTAAGTTAATAGCCGACATTACTGAATACTTCGAGACTGTGGGCTCTGTTAGGCATTTCACACCAGTTATCTTGTTCAGCCCCATCAGGGTCCCACACGGTAGACAGGCACAGTTGTTAGAAACGACATTTTGGACCCCCGAGTGCATTTTTATGCTTACATGTAAATACAGATGTACCTCTTCTCGGTTTGTTGAAAATGAAATAATAAAATCACTTGTGTGTGTATGAACATTTTTTGCGACTTTGTCAAAAATGAAGTAAATCACTGGTGTGAGACCTGGTTTAGGAGGAGCTGATTGTCTTTAGTTTCCCAGACTGTCTTCTGATCATTTGTCTGTACGCAGTCCACCTGTCTGGCCCTTGCTGTCCCAGGAAATGGGAGGCTTTCCTAGGTTGCAAGAGCTGTGTGCCCACGGGCCCTTGAGGACACAGGTGGAGCCCTGCCTCGGTTCCCTGGATTAGGGTGGAGTGTGGTTTAGATGAACCTCGGGTCCTGCCTGCTTCACGGTGGCTTTGGCTGGCCTCCGCTGTGCCTCACAGGAACCTAGCAGTGTGGTTCTGGTGGTGGCTTGCCATAAACAGGACAGAGAGCAAAAGAGGGAGAAGAGACCGGGAAAGGTTAGCAGGGAAGTGATAGTAATGGCATTGGGCAAAATAAATAAAGAGATTTCTAAAATTATAGCCTCATGGAAATTGACTGGTTCTCAGATAAAACCAGAGGAAAGGTGGGATTTACAAGGTACCTAGTGAGGATAATTGTGTGTGTGTCTGGGGGCAGATTGCCGTGCCCTGGTGTTTGCACCGTGCTGGTGGTTTATTTCAATACCAGTTTGTTTGCTTATGTCCCATAGGGTGACATCTACCCTTCCAGCTTTATTAGTATTCTTTTACTTTGTTTTTAAGGAAGTACACTGTATGAAGGTTTCATCTGAGCATATCATGTTATGCTGGATACATTCTTCCCTAAACAGATATTGAAGTCCCTTGATGAACAGTCTAAAATTTTGCTCTTTCCTTCTCCTTTTAGAAGCTACCGTGTGTTCGTGTTCTTCTGAGGTATCAGCCAAGTTTGTTCTTCATGCAGTACAGCTTGTGAAGCAAAGAGCATATCGAAGTCACGAGTTCTACAAGTTTTGCTCTCTTCCAGAAAAAGGAACACTGACCGAAGCATTTCCTGTCCTGGTAAGTTTAACTAACAGATAAAATCCCAAACTTTCTGTGCAGTTTGGTATGGGCTAAGACCAAGCATTTGAATTTGAATTTCACTGTGTCATTTGTACCCCGAGTACCTTGGGACTGTGCATTCTGTTCATGCCAAAATAAATGACGTAGGAAGACAGGGTAGTCTAATTAAGGTTCTTAAAACCGAGTCTTGGAGGTAAAAATTCATGTCTTTTTAACTCTTGAATAATTGAGTAAGAAGTGCTAATATGGCAGATTCTGACACTTGGTAATTTGAACGCTGAATTAAACTGTTCCTCATTGTTTTATTACCTTAGGCAAGGCTTTTCCTAGGAAACTTACTTCCTTAATGTCCTACTCTTAAGAAATGAGGTCATTGCTTCACAGGTGACCCTGTTACTGCTCCGCAGGTGATTACCTCAGGCAGTGCTCGATAACCCTCCTTAGCTTTCTCTTTAACAGTGAGGACTAGTCCCTCCCCCAGAGGGGGTTGGGTATCTTGCCCACATCTCTCCTGTCCTGAGAGTTTTATTTGTGTTCTTGTATCTTGTCATTGTTAGATAATTCTTTTTAAACTTGCTAATGAACAGTTTTTCTCTTTTCTTTTTTTTTTCCTGGTACCGGGGATCAAACTCGGGTCCTTGCACTTGTGGGGCAGGTGGCAGAACCACTGAGCTAAATCCCCGGCCCTATATTTTTATTTCTTAACTGGGAAAAAGAGTGTAAGAGACCATCGTTTCATTTTGTTTTAGTCACCAGGTAGGTAGCGCTGAGCCCAAAAGCCAGTTGTGCCTTGGAGCGCACCTGCGCCTTACGAAGTGGTGAAAGCCTTTCTCTTGGCCTTATTCCTCATCACGATTCGTTTGGCCCGACTTTGTATCCCACTTTTTCACTGGTGTTATGTGTGTTTTCAAAAGCTGCCGAGATCTTTCTGATAAAAAAGTAAGATTATGTAGATAACTATTTCAATGCCTACATCCATCCATGTAGATATGACTCAATACCTAGCATAAATGGTAAAGTTTGAGTTTTCTTGCTATGTGTAAAAAACTAAATACTGTGAAATAGCTAATATTTATATTTTATAATTTGAGGGAAAATAGAAGAGTTATATATTGTAATCTATCCTCTTTTTCTTTTTTTTTGCAGGGTGGAAAAGCAATTGAATTTTGTATTGCTCGGTGGTGGGCCAGTCTCAGTGATGTCAATATCGATTATACCATTTCTTTCCATGGGATAGTCTGCACTGCTCCTCAGTTAAACATTGTAAGTTCTGTGACCTTTCTGTCATTTTTCATGTCATTTATTTGTGTTACTGGAAAATAATTTCATTGGTTAGCTTTAGACCTTCATGGGGAATTGACCCATGGTTCCAAACATAGCAGTAGTCATTGTTCCTTGGTGTGTATAAACTTCAGATGCAGAGTGTTATGTCTTTATAGTTAAAGTTTGAGAAATTAATTTATTAAATACCTTTTATAGCATGCATCAGAAGGAATCAACCGTTTTGACGTTCAGTCTTCCTTAAAATATGAAGATCTGGCTCCCTGCATAACTCTGAAGAGCTGGGTCCAAACGCTACGGTATTGTTCATTGTTTTGGGGGCTAGAGATGAATGTTGGTGGGGGTAATCACCGACACTCTTTGAAAACGGTCCCTCTTTGTAATCCATGTCCATACTGGAGGTGAGATCCAGTTGCCGAGCTCTGGGAGAGGCAGCCCTGGAACAGCAGCTTCGCTGCCCACCTGACTGGCCAAGCTCAGGGCAGAGCACAGTTGATCCCTTCAGGACTAGTGGGTGTTAGCCTTTTCCTGTCTTGACATGAAATAGCGTGCGAGTTAGTACGAATCTGACTTTGTGTTTGCAATCCTTAGTGCATCATTTTCCGAAATGATACTGCTGGCAAGTCTTACAGATAGGAGAAGCTTGAGGACTCTACTCTTTGTGCCTCAGTAGCTCCCAGCGTGGAAGCAGGGCCTGTGCTTCAGAGATACCTTGTTTTTATTGCATGATCTGACCTTAACTCCTGTCAGTGTGAGGCCTTGTAACAAGTACACAAGAGCCCATTGTGGAGAGTAGTCGGTGACGGGAGTGTTAAAAGATACACTGCCTTTTGGAATTACCAATGAAAATAAAGCCTCCCATTTTCTGAAGGAGTATCTAACTTGTACCATCTTAATGTTTTTCCCCTGAATCTCAAAAATTGCAACTACATTTAAAGTTGATTAATAAATTTTGCTGACATCTTTATACTAAAATCTTAGTCCCCCAATCTCAGTGTTCTCCTTTGTAAAAGTCTGTATTTTAGTAACTTGCCTCAGAGGTTACTGAGATTAGATGCTAATCCTTGGGTCAGGACAAGGGCCAGGTGTGGCCCTGGCAGATGGAGCTGCTGCAGGGCTGCTGTGGCCTGTGCAGTGCTGTTGGCTATGTGGATGGGAGGGTACAAGTCAGACCTGTCCTTCAGCACTGTTCCTGATTGTCACCCTAGTGCTGGAATTTGGTTAAGAGCTGTTTGCACCCTTAGAAAATGTTTTTACCATGCAAAGATTGCCTTTATAATGTTTATTGCAAAATTTTGACTGTATTGCTGTGATTCAGGAAGTAAAGAATTATATATGTTCATGACGAAAATATTATAAAGTATGCTACAAAGAGAGTTTTCCCAAATGCTTATCTCTCACTTTTGGTAACATGTTATAGATTTTTGTTTCTTATAATTTAATGGCTTACTTAATGAACTCTTGAATCGAATCAGTTCTGTAATTGCCTTATTACAGCCCAGTGAGTGCAAAAACAAAACCTTTAGGATCAAGAGATGTTTTGCCAAATAACCGTCAACTTTATGAGATGGTCCTGACATACAACTTTCATCAAGTAAGTGTTTGCCAGCTACACACAGTGACGAACTGCAGTGTTTCATGAGTCATAAGATCACAAATGGAGGTATATTATAAATGGTATGTGAAATGGAGTCAAGTTACTAACACTGGTTAACTTGGAATTGTTCTTAGGAAATTGTGATTCTATTGATCTAAATACCAGTCAGATGTGAAATCACAAAGTGTAATCTAGTGGTCACCTGGCCTTTGAGCCTCAGTTTGTATAATCAGTGATAACTGGCCCATTGATGCGGGGAGGGGGACTCCAAAATGCCACATTTTTTTCTGCTTATGCCCTTTGGCCTTGATTGCTTTCTGTGAAGGGAGGCATTGGAAGAGTGAAAAATCAGAGTAACTCCTAAGTGGAATGACTGGTGAAAATAACTGAGACCAGTGTAAATGTTAGATCAAAGAGTTTTCTTAGGATCGGTAAGATTTTGATAAAACAACTACTGAGCAGGTTTTAAGGTTGATGAGATAATAGATTTCAGTGAATTGTCAGATTCTAATTGTATAAGGAAGAGATCTGAAGATTATTGCTTTATTAATGGATACAAATTTGTGCTTTTAAAAGTTTGCAAAAGTCCCTTTAATTGATGCCAAAATTCTAGATGTTCTGCATTTGCAAACTTTTTATACAAAAGTATAATAGTTTTTAATGAAAGCCTTACATCAGTAACTTAAAAATCTATATTAGAGGGCCAGGGATGTAGCTCAGTGACACTGCGCCTGCCTCGTAAGCACAGGGTCCTGAGTTCGATCCCCGGTAACCCCCCAAAAAATCTTATATTAGAAATATGTAAATAACATCAAATAATCTTTTTTTTTTAATAGCCCAAGATTGGAGAAGTAACTCCAAGCTGCCCACTTCTGTGTGAACTGCTATATGAGTCAGAATTTGACAGTCAACTGTGGATTATTTTTGACCAGAACAAAAGACAGATGGGTTCAGGCGATGCCTACCCACATCAGGTATAAAATTGACAGTGATTTTTTTTTTTTGGTACCAGGGATCAAACACATGACCTTGCACTTGCAAGGCAGGCACAGTGTCACTGAGCTAAATCCCTGGTCCAGCAGTGATTTTTTTTTTTTAAATTAACTGAAGCTAATTGATGAACTAATAAATCTCTGATTTCTTGTTATGACAACATTTATGTTTTTAAAGATAGCATAGTTTTGCATCTAGTGTTTTCACAAACCACGAGAGGCTCCCTTGAGTCTTATAGTTGTTGAGGAACAACTACTTTGACAACTGACAGCGTATATTTGAGCTGATCATGTTGGAGGGTAAAGGAAGACAAAGGATGACATTTCCTGGCCCGCATAGCCTTTTTGGTTGTTGCTGCTACAGGAGATTGATCAGCATGTGCTCCCCTGCAGCATCTTACACAGTGCTCCCCTTCTGAAGGAGGCCCCACAGATTGTCTGAGGTGTGTGAGCACCCAGAAGGGATCCGGGTCTGAGTAGGGTCGAGAGGCCATTAAAGCAGTGGCTTCAGTTTATTAGAGCCTTCAGATGTTCTTCTTCATTTCATAACTGTAAGGAAAAGTCTTTTAGTCATATGACTAGTCGAAATTTCATCCCTAATTGAGATTTTGTTACAGAGAATAAGATGCTTCTGTAACATTTGTAATTTCATGCTAAATAATGAAAATAATTCATGGAGGATTTTTCAGTTAGTCATGCAAGGAAGTATATATTTGTTTCCTCCGCAAGCAACAGTCATCTCTGCATGCACTAGATTAGTGCAGTCTTTTTTGGTGACTTAAAAATCTTCTCAGAACATGTTAACTAGGTGGATCAGAATAGCTTTATATTCCCTGATCTTTGTTGGTTCCTATGTTTCCTAGTCACATTAAACAGGTGTAGCATTTTGGTTATAATGTAACAGTCTCTGGAGGTCATGTGCATGCACACACATGCACGGTGTTTGTCTTAGATGGTACATAGCATCTCACTTCTGCTCGTTTTTGGCAATATGTACATGTCTCTGAGGACCAGTGCTTTTATCATTCTTGAGCAGACACTGATTTAGCCCAGAATGTGGGACTGTTCTGTCAGTCCGAAGTGACTTCAGCTCCCTTTTGCTCTCTCTGTGCCCAGAGAGCCACTCAGACTCCCTGGTGCCATCTGCTTGCCGGCCCCCTCACTGGGGACTTCATCGTCTTGTAACTGTGTGTGTGGTGGCTTGCACCTTGTTGGCTGCGTAAATGGACCCATTCTCCCTTCATCTTGGTTTATTTTTCCCAAATGTTCTGTTTGTTTCTCAGTATTCTTTGAAATTGGAGAAAGGCGATTATACAATCCGACTACAGATTCGTCACGAGCAGATCAGTGACTTGGAGCGCCTCAGGGACCTCCCGTTCACAGTCTCACACCGCTTGTCCAACACCTTGGGCCTGGATATTCACGACAGTCACAGCCTTGCCCTTCTGGGCAAGAAGAAGGCGAGCAGCCTGACACTGCCGCCCAAGTACAACCAGCCATTCTTCGTCACGGCCTTACCTGACGACAAGTAAGTGATGCTCTTGCTGGTACTTGGTCCTGTATTAATGCGCTGTGCTTGTTCAAACGTGAGTCATTACACTAGGGAGCATTCACAGTAAGTATGTGGCCATTTACCATTTGGGGGTGAAGTTATCTCTGATTTTTGAAATCATAAACATGGGAATTATTTAAGTAGGGAATGATTTGATGTTTTTCCCTGAATTATTTTTGTGAAACTTTCTCTTTTGTTGCCCCCCACCACCACCCTAAATTCTCTTACTAGAATACCGAAAGGGGCAGGACCTGGATGCTACCTTGCAGGGTCCTTAACCCTGTCAAAGACGGAACTTGGCAAGAAAGCTGTAAGTATTAGTCATTTTACGCTAAAATTACCAGTTCCAAATCTTTATTTCTTTAACAGTGGGAATTATTTCCACATTTCAGTATGGGTAAAAGAAAATATGGAGGGATAGTCCTTGAGTCCTTGCGTTACTAGAGAGGATGAATTAATATTTGCTTCTCTTTTAAAATGTGTCATATTTTAAAAATATTTAATGTTCTTTCTCAAAAGTCTACATCCTCAGGCCCTGAACTTTATCCTAGCTCAGTGGCTGATATATTTGAACTTCTTACAAAACATGTAGGTCCAAATTAAACTTGGCTTAAGGAAATCAGATGTTTAAAATTACAACAGGCTATAGAATTTTAACTGACATATTAGGGATATAGAAATAAATCATATTATCTTGGGTTGCTTCTAAAATCCAACCAGAACAGTTATTACTAATGAACAATATTTTTCACACTTGTACAGATCTTTCTCTTATTGGAATCTTTCATAAGTATGTAGATGAAATAGCTCCTTTCACATTATCTTTTACTTCACAATTTCAAAATTAGGCTTTTTTAAGAAATAATTTCTGGTTGTAATAATTGGGAGATGAATGTTACAACTTTATGAGTATCTGCTCAGGTTTTCCCATCTATGTTTTCGTCAGAATCTATGATGAGAATGGTATTTAAGTGGATCTGTCACCTTTTGTCATAGAATTGCTTTAGTTCTATACCACAAAAGGTTGTCATTCTTACAGTTCTTAGAGAGCTAAGTTAAATCTGCTACCTAATGCTGGAACTAGAAAAGCTGTCAAAATGAATAGATTTTATTTCTTGTCACTACAGAACTAATATTATTTGTTTATTGTCATTGAAGAAAAGTTTGGGAATTTTGTGCTTAGAAAAAATTGTTTACCATGACATTTCTTGGGTCTTATTTCATTTTATTCTATTTGTGCATACAGACTTCAGTATAATTTGAAGTAAATCAGTGATTACTACTGGAATTCATACATGCACTGTTTAGGAAATCTCAGTCATCTTTATTTGTAGATGTCTTTTCATAGGAAGCATAGCTGCTTTAGGTATGAAGCTATAGCTTTGAATTTTCACCCAAATGACACATGACCCTTCCTTCTGAAAAGTTGAACAAAAAAAGAGTTAGTGATTCAGAAATAGTACTTCCTGGTTGTATTGTTCTAGAGGAAATTTTGAAATTAAATTATAAATGAGTGGTTTTAATTATAATTAGTTAGCTATAGTTAGAAAGACTTTCTTAGAGGGGAGAAGTAACCTAGAGCTATTGGGTTAATTATAATCTTTATTATATTATTTATTCTTTGCCTAGTAATTTTGTATTTCTTATATTTTTCATAGTTGGGAAGGTAATTGTCAGTTTTACTTCTGTTTGACTTTCACAATAACCCTGATGCTTTTTATAAAATTCTATAGGGTTGTGTTTGTCATGACATTCTCTGAAATCAGATTCTGCAGACTGTCAGCTAAATTTAATATTTTAAAAAATATTTTCCAAACCAATGGACTTTGATCACTATTTTAGATAAAAGGCTGTAAACATTTTAGTACAGTATATTTGAGTTCATTTTTCTTTAAGCAGTTAAAATGGCAGTGTTGCTTTCTTTGAAAGCATGCCATTATGATCACAGAGCTGACCCTTCTGAGCACTATGACACATACCGGTGAAATATAAATTGGAAGAAATTTAGACCGAGGTGGTGTCTCCATCCTGTGTAGTTTATGCATGTTTTCTTACAGAATGTCGTTCTAACTCCCAGGGGCAGTCTGCAGCAAAACGACAAGGAAAATTTAAAAAGGTACTGATTGTCAGTTCTTAAAAACAATATCTTAAAGCTTTATTTACATATTAAAGTTTTTTCCTGTCCCTTATAAATCTTTTTTTAAAAATTCTCTCCCTTAGTTTTCTTTCTTTATGTTCTGCAGTTTAATGCTCTTAGCTCTACCTACAAGCAATGTTGGCACGTTCCTTTTCTAGAGGTTTTTATCCCCAGCCATGAATTGCTAGACAATCCCTATTTTTCCTGTGTATGTAGAAAAATTGTAATGCTGTTCATTTCTTGTTACAGATAGTAAGAAAATTTAAAACTTTCTGTATCTAAAGTTCCATGAAAAGATGAATGTGATATTTTAACCATAGAGCCCAAAGCACATAGTTTTTTAAATTTTCAAAGCATTTTTTAATTGAATAATAAAATATGCCAACTTTTTATAGTGAAGTTTATCCCCTCCTCTTGAATCTATCTAGTTCTGCAAGGACAGAGACAAAAAGAGCAATGAAGATAATTTTGAACTGTGGACAGAAATTTAAAGTTTAAGAATAGAAACATTTTTAAGACCTGCAGTGACCTGTTCAACTTCTCTACAGTGTGTTAGACCATCTTTATTGCCTGCCAGAGCCAAATTTGTCTCAGTAAGGCAATTCCTACTTCAGGTATTTCTAGAGAAAGGAACATGTGTTAAATGAAGACCCACTGACTCTTTGGTAAAACCTCACTGACAGCATTTAGCATTTCAGTGGTTTCTTTCTTTCAAGTAGGAAGTATTACATAGGAGAATCAGTAGTGTTTTAAGATATAAGTAAAAGATAACTTTGTTTTTTAATTTTTAGTGATATAGAACTGGGAATCACTATTTTACAATAAATAAGATGCCTTTATTAAAAGATACTCTGAAATTTTTGTTATGTAATGATGAATACTTTGTTCAAACTAAATCATCTTTCTGGGTATAAGCGAGAAGACTAATATTTCTCAGCTGAATGTGGGGGAGTCTTGTAAATTCATTTATAGGAATATAAGCATTTTTTTAAATTTTTCATTATGTTAACATGTACATTTTTGGGTTGTGTTGAAAATAGTTTGAGAGTTGTAAAACAAAAAAATAATATGAAAGTCACTGCTTTGGAGAATGGGGAAGAGGTATTCAAGGACCCCCTTAAAAATAGAAGACACATATCACCAAGATCATAGCCGGGTTTTTTCTTCCTGTTTGTTTTGGCTAACCTCTGGAATTTTAGTGGGTTTTGTTTGGATTACTTTGTACAGGGTAGAAATATAATGAATGAATAAAATTATTACTTGATGGTCAGCAAAGTTTCATATAAAGAGCTTGGCAGCAAGAGTTACATCTGCCTGTTCCTTCCTCCCTTCAGAGCAAGCACACAGTGAAGCTCTTATTTAGAAAATAAGCATCACAGACAAATTACAAGAAAACCACATGCATATATGTAATGTGAACGAATTTAATTTTAACAGATCATAAATAGCATTAAATATAATATTAATCTTCATAATACTTTGCATAAAACTTAATTTATGAAGTTATGGCTGTCAGTTTGAGAACCTAAGAAATTATATTTTTTGAATAGAATTTAAATGATAATATGTTATGCTGGACAAAGAATGGTCATTGGTTTAGTTGATGAGCGTGACTGAATATTTTTCAATTTGAACACTACTGAAACACTTTAGGTATCTACCAAAGAGAGCTCTTCATAGCTTTTCTGCTTTGAAGGGTTTTTTGGACTATCTTTTTAAACCACAATCAAGATTGCCAAAGATTTAATGTACAAAGTCATTTCTACTAAACTGACCCTGCACTAAGTCTTTGAGAGGTAAATTGAAAGAATACTCATTTATAAAATGAACAAATGATTATGACAATACAATGAAAAATAGCTCCATTTTTCTTTTGATTAGAAAATAAAACTACCATATTGCAGAGGAGGGGGTGTTCCTGGGACTCGAACCCAGGGACATGTGCTAAGCAACACTCTCCCACCGAGCTGCTATACCCTCAGCTACCAAATTTATAATTTTTAACAATAAAACATTTTAGCCAGGCATGGTGGTGCATACTTCTAACCTCAGCACCCAGGAGACTGAGGCAGGATGGTCACTGAGGGTTTGAGGCCAGCCTGGCCTATGTAGTGAGTTCAAGACCAGCCAGAACTACATAGCGAGACCAATCTCAAAAAAAAGAAAAAAGACTAATAATACAAACTTGTCCTGAAATGCTTTGTAGGGTTATACTAACGTTTATAATTGTACTAATTGAAAAGGCTTGATCTTTTTTCCTCAGATAATTCATTACAAACTTTTCTTCCCTTTTGTATTTTTAGGGATAGTTTAAGCTTGTCATGGTAGGACTTCTAATTTTATAGGTCTTTGCTATTGTTGTTTATTATAAATTAATTTTAACGGATTGCTCATTTTAAATTCAGTTCTATGTTCTAGTTTCTATACTAAACAGTCCTAGCAAATGCCTCTCCTCCGAGCTCAGAGGAGGCAGTGCCTCTCCACACAGAGGCTTCCTTCCCGGAAGCTCACCCACCCGTCCCCCAGCCCAGAACACAGGAGAGGCCCAGGCCTGTGGAGCGCATGGGGCCTGCCGAGCAATGCCGGGCACGGCCCGCACAGTGGGGGTGAAGACCAGGATTCCCCAGAGGAGCAGAACGTCAGACCCTGAGGCGGGTCCCGCAGGTCCCGAGGGCCCAGCCGGTGACCCGCAGGCAGCCTGTCCGCCTAGAACCTGGGGGGAGCTCACGGGCCCGGATTGTGCAGGCCCTTTCCCATGGCCCCGCCCGGGTCAGCACCCGCTGACCGCTCAGGGAGAGGACGGAGGTGGCAGCAAGGGCTTGAAAGAGCGAGCGCAAGAGGTAGAGCTGTTTGTGTTCCCAGCCTTATGCTTCGCACCAGCTCCTTCCTGTTGCAGGCTCTGGCTTCCGATCAGAAGAAGGGGAGGAGTGGAGTCGGTGGGCTGCGTGTGGATTTGTGTAGTGTCGCACGTCGGAATTCCTCTGCAGGTCCAGTGAGTCGTGAGGACACTAGTGCTGTGTGGTGTTGGAATGAATACTATTAGAACTACAGCAGTACTTCCTCATGTTCACTGTTATTTCATACCCCAAACTGAGTTTGAGAACCTTGTTAAAATAGACACTCATATAGGACATACACCTTAAAAATCCTATTTGGGGGAATAGGGGCTTGCAATACTATTTTTCTGAAGTTTCTTCTCAAATACTGTGATGAGGACAGTAAAAGTCTTCTTGGTAATAGTTTGTTCCAATTCTAGAAACTTTGTTTTAATATAAATCTGAAGATATAATTTGAGAAATTGACTTAATAAATACTGGTTTATTTAAGGACAACCAGTTACTGTGCCTGAAAGAAATCTAGCAAGTGTAATGTGTCATTTCACTTCCCAAACAGCACATCACTTTTTGAAAGAAAAAGACCTTCGTGCTCTAGAACAGATGGAGCCACGCTCTGTTGTTGTTTCTCTTTTCTCCTCAAAGCTGCACACGCCAGAAGCACTGTGGGCCTGTCCACACCCTGCTCTGCAGCCCTCTCCATTCCTCCCCATGCCCAGGGCCCCGCCCCGGCAGGCTCCTTGCTGCCAGGTTTCCTGGTCGCGTCCGTCCGCGTCCATGCCACACACCATCTCTGCTCAGTCGCTCCGTTTTTGCTTGATGGTGGCCTTTCTATGACCCCAGATTTTTGCTTTCTGTCCTTCTCAGGCATTTACAAACAAGAATTCTTACAATTCCCACATCTCCTACCCTTGCTGGCCTTGCCCATTCCCATTGTTTTCAATGCCATCAGCAAATACTGTGTCTACCTTCAAAAGGGATTTGAGGTCTCCTCACTGTCTTCTGCTTCCTACACACCCTAGGGCTTCCTGGGTTCACTTACTACCCTATTCTCCTGCCTCTACTTTTTTTTGTGCCTCTGCTTTTGTTTTATAAGATTCAATCTCCAAATATTAACAAGAGTTATTAAAAACCAAATACAGTTTGTTAATCCATATAATCCAAAAAGCAAAAATTAGTGATCATGTCTATAATCAATACCTTGCATAAAACTTGTGGTAGGCTTGTCTGTGTACTTAAAATCTGTATTTTTTAAAAACTACATTCCATCTACCCTGTATATTATGGTTGCTGCCTACTTTCTCCGTGTATACAACTGTGCTTTTCACACACCAAGCTCAGGTTTTGTACTCGCTCTCTTCTGCCTTCAAACAATAATTCCTGTGCTAGATGGGCTTCCTTCTCTCTTCAGTTAGGTTAGCTAGGTTTACTTGGATTCATTCACATTTGTCATTAGGTTCACTTAGCTTTCTATAACCACTTTATCTGTGTTTGTTTCCCCACCTTACCTAATAGTCACTGTCTGTCCTTTTAATCTGCTTTACTTTCTTCATCTCCTCTGGTGTCTGTCGGAAGTGGTTCCCTCGCTTGTGTGCTCACTGTCTGCCTTCCCCGTTAGAGTGCGGTGTGTGTCAGGGTGGGAGAGGGAATCGCTGCTGCCGCTCCTTCCCCAGTCAGAGTGTTACTGGCACATGGCGGGGTCTCCAGGAGTCCTGTGGATTTCATGGATAAAGGAGTAAATATCTCCTTAAAACTGTTTAGAAACAGTCTCTTCTCTTTTTAATTTGAACTTCTTTCTTCCCCTGCTTAGATTTAAAATGTGAAAGGTCGATGTGCTTTTGTCATTAATCTGTCAGTTAAAGCTGAGAGTACTACATATACTGAAATGAACAATATGTTCTTACTTCCTTTATTTTAAAGTTGCTATGAGAAGCTATGAGTACTTTAAAGTTTGGGAGAAAATTACTGTGATTGTAGATTGGCATTTTTTATGTTTTATGACCCTTAGAATCTGGAATGTGATGTAGACAACTCAGGTGCAACTCATGTTATATTCAGCTACTGAAGATGATTTTAAAGAATATAAAGTTAAGCGTATTAATATAAGAATTTCCATATTCACAGGATGTAATCCCTGTTCATTACTACCTAATACCTCCACCAACAAAGACTAAGAATGGCAGCAAAGATAAGGAAAAGGATTCAGAAAAAGAGAAAGATTTAAAAGAAGAGTTTACTGAAGCATTACGAGATCTTAAAATTCAGTGGATGACAAAGTAGGTTTTTGAGTGAATTTTAATCCCCTAAATATTTTATTTTCCCAACTATAATAATCATGTATATCCATAAATTATATTCAAAACTGTTAACAGTGGATGGTAGAATTACAAGTGTTTTTAATTTTTATGTATTTATATTTATTTTTATAATTAGCTTTTGTGATAAAATGTTTATATTTTCTTATTTTAATCACATTCTCATTTGCTTCTTTCTTATTGTAATTACTTATTCTAATTTGCTTCTGAAGAGAATCTTATTGAAGGGCATAGAAAGAAAAAGAAAAATAACTTTTCCTACCCTCCAAAGGTAACCATTATCCCTTCATTACTTCTCTCTGTAGAGTGGTATGAATAATACTATGTCCCAGTTTCTTTCAAGTGTGAGCATTTCTGAGGCCTTTTAGTGTTTTTGTTGTTGTTTTTGTTTTGAGACAGGGTCTCACTGTGTAGTGCAGGCTGTCCTTGAACTGTCTATGTAGCCCAGGCTGGTCTCGAACTCAGAGATCCTCCTGCTTCAGCCTCCCCAAGTGCTGGGATTACAGGTGTGCGCCACCATGCCTGGTTCTTTTTAAAGTACTATTTTAAATGATTACATAAATAGTTTATGCTCCTATGGATTGCAACACAGTCTACTGAAACATTTTCTTTAGCGTATATATTTAATAGTTTTTCTCTGTAATGCTGTGATAAACCTTTTTATGCATAAAGATTTCTTAAAACTTCCGTCAGATATTATAGTGTAATTACTGAATCAAGTATTAATTTTTGAGTCATCTTTATCTTTGCCAAATTTCATCCTAGTGCAAACATAATTTCAGTACCCTGCAGCTGTTTATGCATACTGCAAGATACTGTTTTTGACTGTATTTCTTTAGCTGTCAAAGTTGAGCTTTTAACCACTTAGCAATTTACCCTGAGCATCCCTGACCAGTGTGTTTGTTTAGGTACTGACTATCCTCAGCATTACTTGGGCAGGTGTCATTTCAACCAGTCGATTCTTGTATTGAATAAATTTGATAAAATTTCCATTTTTATATTTCCTGTTATAAAGATGTTTTAAATGCAATTTTTGGTCATCTTGTGTTTAAATAATTGAACTGGTAAGTGATTAAAACGTTATACATTGTATAATTTCTATCAATTGAAGATGTTCTTTGCCCATACTTCTATCAGAATATTAGATTTTTTTGTCAGTTTATAATTAAAGTTAAAAAATATTAATACTTTTCTGTATTTGTCACGTGTCCTCTAACTTTCTTTTTTTGGTACCAGGAATCGAACTTGGGACCTTGCGCTAGTGAGGCAGGTGGTGGAGCCACTGAGCTGAATCCCCGGCCCAGCTCCAGCTTATTTTTTGACTTTCGTCTTACTTTTTATGTGGAAGTTTGTTCTGTGTGTTTGAGTTAGTTGCTCTTTCCACTTGTTATACAGTATTTCTCTCACCACCAGTTTTCTGTGGCAGTTCTCATCTGCTGGCTTTTGAGGCATCTTTGTAGCTGTGAGTTCTTAGAGAGAACAGAACCCTTATTGTGAAGGAACCCCATTATGGTGGCAACTCGAATTCATCTTCTCATTTAAACCTCGGTTGTGTCTCCACCAGAAGTCAAAGTAGTATACCAGTCTTTGGCAGACTGTAGGACATTACAAGTGGATGAGAATATGATATGAATTCCCAAGAGTGAAATTGCAGAGATTGACTTGCAGCTTGACAGTTTGGGGAGCCCCATGATTCTACTCCCCTGTAAAACTAGTGAAAATTATCTTTTAAAGAAACAACCTTCCGGATCCACTGGAAAGGTTTTTAAAGGCACACAGCATATGAGGAAATATCTTTTCAGAAATGTCTCCAAACATTTGGCAAGAAAAGTGAACATATTGTGGTATTTGAACCAAGACCACTGCATTGCCAATCACATGAGAAAGAAACTTGACTTCAGATTTGTGTCGCCGTAAACCCGCTTCATAGTGAGAGGGAAGACTCTGCCTAGGAGGAGCCAGGAGGTTATTCCTGTCCTGCCCAGCTGCCTGTTACATAGCTGCGTGCTAGCTGAATGTGCCCAGGAAGTGGGGGCTCCCTTCTGCCCATCCCCATCCCCCCCTTGGGAAGTACTGTGGGGAACACTGGGGCTCAGTGCCTAGAAAGCTGTGGTTCCACCCTGGCAAGGCAGGCGGAGGAGACTTCAGGCTCCCATGCTTCATCAGAAGTGCTTAGCTCTGAAAGTAGGGGCATCACCCTGCTCCGGAGGTCATGCTGAGATTCTTTGATAAGGCACAAGAAAGTCTTACACCTGATAGCTCCTAATTTCTTCTCAAAGGAACTGGCTTCATTTGCTACCAAAGATGGAGAAGTTTATACCTAAGAGCTCTCAGAAACTGGGGATGGGGGGGGTGGGTAAAAAAAAAATGAACAGAGCCTTGAAATGGGACACCATTCACACACCAGAACACATATCATATAAATACCAATAGACAAGACAGGAAAAACATAATGATTGACAACTTTGCTTATTTATTGAAAAACATTAATGTACACATCCAGGGAACTCAGTGAACCCTAAGTAAAAATAGAAGTCCACAGATTGATCAATCACATACCATGTTTCAGTCAGCAGTGGGCCACATACAAGATAGTGGTCTCATGATTATACTGTGCATGAAAAGTTCTTGTTGCCTGGTGTTACTGTAGCACAGCATAAAACTTCAGGTGACTCTGACGACACTGGTATAAACCTACTTCGCTAACAGTCGTAACAGTATAATACATGTATTTATGTACAGTACATATTACTTAATAGTGACAACTGACCATGTTACTCATTTATGTATTTACTGTGCTATACTTTTTTTTGTTTTGGTACTGGGGATCGAACTCGGGACCTTGTGCCTGCAAAGCAGGCAGCAGCTGTACTATACTTTTTATTGTTGCAGTATCCTAGTATGTACTTTTAAAAGTTTCCTATTAGTATGCATATTAGCAGAGGCAGTAGCCTCATGTATCTCATCTTTACCACATCTTTTAATTGCTCTAAAGGGCTACACTGAATGTTGGCCTATGCATCTAGGTTTGTGTAAGTACACTCTTAGCATGACCACAACAGTGACAAAATCACCTAAAAATGAATTTCTCATAAAGTGTCCCATCATTAATTGACAAGTGACTGTATCATGGTAAAACTGTTGAAGGTCAAAGATAGAAAAATCTTGAAAGCAATAGAAGAAGAGCTGTTATCACTTACAAGGGAATCCCTGTAAGGTTACCAGCTGAATTTTGAGCAGAAACAGTGATGGTCAATGATACAGTGTATTCAAAATCATCATAAAACCCAACTTTCCATTCTACATCCAACAAAACTGTCTTTTGAAACTGAAAGCACAATAGACATTCCCAGGTATATAAAAAATAATGAGGATTTATTGCTAACAAGAAATACTTCCAAGAAATATTAAAAAATTCATCCTGAAAGCAGGTGACCTGACAGGAATTTGGGTTCTCATTGGTGGAGATGGGGAGAAAACACTGGTAAAAGTAATTATTATAGAATTGTAAAATACTGCATAAGTGCATATTTGTTCTTTTGTTTCTTAATTTAAAACAGTCGTATCAATGTGTTATATGCATTTATTACTAGGCTTGTAACAGTGAAATGTAATAATGTGTCATATATTTTTTAATTAGAGCACAAAGGATGTGAATGGGAGCAAAAGTGTGTTGGGCCAAGGAAATGACCCAGATAGTAAAGTAACTGTAACAATGAACTGATTAGTTTGTGACCTTAGCAAATGTAACATATGGGACAATAAAACTACACAAGTAAGAGGAAATGGAGGTATAAAAGGTTAGTGTCTGCACATCTTAATGGAATTAGGAAAAATCTGACACTGACTCTTCTGAGTCAAAATCTATGTAGTAAGCAATTACTTAAAAAATAACAAACTCAAAACTTTTTTTTTTTCCGAACTCGGGTCCTTGCGATTACAGGGCAGGTGGTGGAACCACCTGAGCTAAATAAATCCCTGGCCCCTCAAAACATTATTAAAGAACTCTAAATGCTAATTAGAAAATACTTTGTACAAAAGAAAGCCAAGAAGGAACAAAAAAAGTCACAGAACATATAGATGATGAAACATAAAATGCTAGAAATAAGTCCAGATACATCAACATTTAAAGGAAGTTGAAAACAACTCCTTTTGCAATAACATCAAAAATAAAATTTAAAAAAAATACATAGAAATATTTGATCCCTGGTACCAAAAAAGAAAAATACATAGAAATAAATTAACCAAAAAAATACAGAATTTATAATACTCTACAACTATAAAACATTGTTGATAGAAATTAAAATCTGAGTAATGGAAAAATTATCCTACACATGAATTAGATTTAATAGTTACAGAATCTCTCATTTTGATGTGAAAATTAAGCACAATCTCCCCCCACCCCGAAATCCTCACTGACAACTTTGTAGAAATTAAACTGACTCTACGGTCCATACAGAATTACAGGAGACCCAGAATAGTCAAACAGTCTTGAAAAAGAAAAAAAAATGGACTTACATGTCCTGATTTCAAAACTTAACTACCAAACAAGACAGTGTTGTGCTGGCACAAAGACAAGAAGACATACAGATAATGAAATAGAGGAAAAGCCATGTGTCTCTGATCAGTTGGTTTTTAACAAGGGTACTGATGCCAGGACTACTCAATGAGGAAAAAATAATCTTTCCAAAATGTTTTACTTTGAACCCTTGCCTCTCGTGTGTACAGATTAACTCAATCTGTATCAGAGGGCTAGATTTAAAGCTCAAACTGACATGTGGTAAATCTTCATGACCTTGGATTAGGCAAAGGATTCTTAGATAGGAAAAGCACAAGTAACAAGTGCAAAAGGTAAGTAACTTGGTCTAAATCAAAAGGCCTGTGCCCAAGATACAGCATACAGGAAGTGAGAATATTTCAAAGTATGTGTCTCTAAGGGACTTTTGTGCTAAACACAAAAAGAACCACAACTCATTAATATGTATTTTCTTATTATAATTGTCAAGAAAGTGTATATAAAACTTAATTTATTTATACTAAGAATTTATGCATACTTGCATGACTTGTCTCTACAGTAAATTTATTCTTACAAAAAGTTTCAACATCAAAATCTCAGACAACCTTGGTCTTATTTATACTACTACTATAAAATTTCGGGTATTTTAAGTGAATTTCCTCCAAGTGAGTCTCCTGGTGTACTTATGATGTTAATAGCGGATTATTTTTATTGTAATGCATACAATCAAAAAGAACCATGAGTTTTTCATTTGCCTCATTTAGGAACATGGTATGTCTCTTCATTCAAGACTAGAATTTTCTTCATGTAAATCTTCCACATTTCAAGGTTTTTAGAATTGTTCTTGCTGTTTGTGTTTCTTTTTAATAGGAATGTGTTTTTCCTCATTTTTAATAACCAGTTATAGCTGTTATGGAAGGAAGTTACTGATGCCTGTTTTATCAGAAACATATCAAACTCTGAATTGAAATAATTTTCAGTTTGATTTCTGTAGTGTTTTGAGTAAAAACTTAATACTACCCACAAAGAGTGATGATCCTGTCATTGATTATGCTTGTATTTCATACTGATGCTGTACTTTACTGGCTGGAATTTCCAAATAATATTAAATACTAGTGAAGACAGACACTTGATTAAAATAGTGTTTTTCTTTTCTTACACACATAGGCTGGATTCTAGTGACATTTATAATGAATTGAAGGAAACCTATCCTACTTTTCTTCCTCTGTACGTTGCACGGCTTCATCAGTTGGATGCTGAAAAGGTCGGGCTTGTTTATTTTTTAAATAAATCTTATTTCATTTATTGTATTCGAAGGAAAGTACATCCTTTTTTTGTCTTCTTGCCAACTGAAAACACGTCCTCAAACTGACCTAGTAAGCTAGTTTTATTAAATAGTACAGAAACTGGCCGCTATTATGAGTTTAGTAGTAGTAATAGTAGTAGTAGTAGTATGTAGTTAGTAGGTAGTAAATAGTGTGTTAGTGTTTGCGTGGTCTCTGAGAAAGGAAGAGTAGAGAAGACAGCCTGCAGATTGTTTTGTGACCTGAAACTAAAGAGCAAGGAGCAAGTAGACAGTGGTCCTGGACAGTTGGAAATATAAACACCTTCAGTGACTTCATGCTTCCAGACCATCTGAACACGCCTAGCTGTCTTTGCTGTCCGGCAGCTTTAGCTTTGTGAAACTTATGTTCGCAGTAGGAAAGGACTAGCCATATTCACTGGAGGTCACAAAGGGTTTTGAGTGAACTAGAATGTGTTTAAGGAGACCTCTTTCAGACTTTGACAGGAGAGAAGCCAATTGCTGGGAACAACATGGTAATCATAGTTAGGCCTTGGTTGTAATCTCATTTACTCTTACCTTTATGTTTTCCATGATGGATTAGAAAGAATGTGTTTTATCAGCTAATGCTTTTTTTGTAACTGCTACTTTCATGTGTTGTGGAATAACATAGCCAGTCACAGCTCTGAAATCTTAGGATATGCAGAAAAGGAGTTTCCTTTCATTAAAAAAAATACAATTTTTAAGGACTTTGTGTTGGGTTTATTCTCATTGCTGAGTCACAGCAGGGGATGCACGTTAGGTGCTCTTGTGTCTGCATGTGAGTGTGCAGCTGCCACAGTTGGAGAGATCACATAGGAGAGGACCCAGAGCCGCTGGGCTGTACCCAGGTGAGCGTCCTGTGTGTCATGTTCCACCCCCCGCACTGCACTGCAGTTCGCAGGGTGGAGACGACAGGAATGAAAATGCCTTCATGCACCAATTGACCTACTGTTTTATTTCTTCTCTTCCTCAGGAACGAATGAAAAGGCTCAATGAGATTGTTGAAGCTGCAAATGCTGTTATTTCTCATATAGATCAAACAGCCCTAGCAGTCTATATTGCAATGAAGACTGACCCCAGGCCAGATGCAGCTACTATAAAAAAGTACCTAACCAGTAAATAATCTTTCTTGCATCTCATTTCCGGTTACTTGTATTAATGTTAGGGACTAATATTATTGAGGATGTTCTTTTCTGATGTTTGCTATATCTGGATTATTAATACTTGGGTACTCCCTCCTTAGAAATTTCATGATAATTTTCTTTAGTCTTCCAAGTTTTAGCCCAAGAAAGTACTTTGTCCTCTCTACCATTAGGTACTGTCAAGCTGGAGGGACATGCGTAGCTGTGATCAGGCAGTCTGTCCACTTAGGGCTTATGTGACAAAGCACAACGCCATTTGGAATTAAAACTGTGTAGTGACTAGTAGCATGAAAACTGAAAGATTTAGCTTGGGAGAGCAGGGCATGGCGGCACGCACCTACAGTTCAGCATCCTGGGAGGTTGAGACGGGAGTCACAAGCGTGAGCCCAGCCTGGACAACTGCGTGAGACCTTGTCTCAAAGTTGAAAGTGAAAGGGTCCAGGCTGCAGCTAGTTGTGAAGACTCGGGGTTCAGTCCCAGTGTGGCCCTCCACACCCACACCGAATTGTGATGCTTAGTAAAACAATAAAGTTCCAAGCTATTTTCTGACAACGTTAGCTTTGTGAAACTCTGTAGTATTTCTTGGGGAGGAGGGAAGAGGGGAGTTTATGATGTCACCTTTATAAAAACAAATGTTGTGCGCACATTGAGGAGCTTAACTGGGTCCCGGAGCGACGTGATTGCTCCGTCCGAGGCTTGGGTGGAGCCTCTGGGCCCCTGCCCGCTCCGCTATCACCCGTGACGGCCTTCCCGGGGTCGGTGTTGCCGCTGTTACGCGGCTTATTTTTGGGCATGGGATCACTGACTTACAGGCTTGGAAATAGTTTCTTTGGAGTTATTACAAATAATAAACCAGAACTCTTTGAGCTACCTGAAAGTGTCCCATAATTCCATCTGCTTTGGGCAGTATTTTTTCCTCATAAAATACTTAGACTAAAAACTGCGAGAACGCTTGCTATTACAAGTAGTAAGTTTCAAGTAGAATAAAATTTATTTCAGATTGGTTGTTTGGCCATTATTGGTATCGGTTCATATTTTCCAAAGGAATGCACAATTTGAAAACATGGCCAGGTTCTGTTGTTGTTAATCATTAGCAATAGTAATATTAGAAAGTGTAGCTGCCATTTGTAAGTGCTGGGGACTTACCCTGAGGACCACTGGGGGCTTTTACACGATGCCTTCTTCGTATTTAGTGGAGTAGGGACTATGTTCAGCCGCCACTTAGTGCAAAGGAGAGGGGCTCCGAAAGGTGGAGTGCGTTGGCTAACGTGCAGCGCCAGGAAGGGGGCGAGCAAGCCTGTTCTTGCAGGCTGCTCCCGCCCTTTCATTCTCCCTGCATCCTGCCTGCTGCAAGCGATCGGCAGGGCGCGTTTCGTTCTCAGACTAAAGCGGAGCGACAGCTTCGTGCGTGTGCCCATCGCAAATGCCGGCCCTGCTCAGCCTGTCCTTGCCTCGCCTGCCTTACAGAGCAGCCGATTCCCCCCCGCCCCGCCGCAGGAGAGCAGTAAGGCAGGCAAGCAGCGATGGCTGCTGGGGCGGCGTTTCCGAGCTCTAGTTTTCAGGGCTCAGTCTTCTCCAGCTAGGTCTTACTTTTGGAGAAAGTGAGTACGGGATACAGTGACTAATTTGATGTTGACTAACAAGGAATTTTATTTGATGTACAGCATAAATTGTGTCCATGGACATACAGTATTTCTGCATGTGAATCTTAGGCCAAAACCCATGCATTTAGTTTCAGATAAGAGGACCCTTCTAGGAGTGTTACTGACTGTGGATTGCTTTGGATTTGCTGTGCAGCGACATGGACAAACAGAAGTCCACCCTAGTGGACGCGCTGTGCCGCAAAGGCTGTGCCCTGGCGGACCACCTGCTCCACACGCAGGCTCACGACGGAGCGCTGGCGGGGGACGCGGAAGGGAAGGAAGAGGAAGGAGAGGGCACTTTGGATTCTCTGTCGGAAACCTTTTGGGAAACTACAAAATGGACTGATCTTTTTGACACCAAGGTAGCCCTTCTGCTTCTTGTTTTAGCACAGCTCTTGGGGTACCGCACAGACTCAGGTGCCTCACTGGCTGCCAGAAGAGACCAGGAGTCAGTGGAAGGAAGGCGGCTAAGGCCATTCCGAAGAAGGTCCATTAGCCCTGGCTCCCGCCGGTGGTCCTGCCTTGCCATTGTTCTGTGTCTGCCAAGCACGGTGATTCTGCAGACATTTCGGGAATGTCTGGAGTAGCCTTTCAGTTACGTCAGTTATTACGTAGGAAGCTGAAGTTGTAAGTCCTCCCCACACCGATTTATGTGCTAATTCGGGAGTGAGTAATAATACTGGTTAGTTTCAGTACTGCTTATTTTCTTCAAAAACTTTAACTTCTAAATAATTATCTCAATTTGTAGCTAATTGATTTTAAACCTCACTTTGGAAAAATAACTTTGAACTTTTTGGATTTTGCCTGTAAAAATATTTTATATCCCTTTTAGTTCTCTAGTACAGTACTTAAAATAAAGGTGATATAACTACAAGTTTTTATCAGTCTTTCTTGCATGTGGAGGTACAGGGAAAGTAAATGAAATTAACAGCCCCAGGGCAGAACATCATCTTCTTTGAGCTATGGAGCACTTGTTCTCAGGGTTAGCTATGGTAATTCGCAGTAAAGAACCCCAGAAGTAGGAAAATCTTCTGTGTGTGACAGATTTGCCCACCACAGCTTGGTAGCATTGATAGAAAGCACTTGGGCATATTCAGGAAGCCGAAGGAGCCGTGGTCCCCAGAGTTGGACCCGCTCATTTCCCCTCTGTGACCATGGGCAGGTTGCTAAGTGTAGACACCTGGGTTTTTATCTGTCCGTGAGGATAGGGAAGGTGTATTCCCTGTGGTGCCGTGCATGCTTGCTAAGCAGCTGGACGGTGCCCAGCAGTGTTCTTGCCAAGCTCTTGGAGGTCCCTGTGTGCCAGCCACTGTGTGCTCCTGGAGCATAAAGAACCCGGTCCCTGTCTTTGAGGAATGGACCAGAGACTGTTGAGCACTCTAAGACTGTTACTGATGATTCTTACTTGGCAATAGTGCAGCTAGAGTCAGGCTGTGCATTACAGCACTGGCAACCGTTGTTGAATACTTCGCTTCCAGAATTCAAATCAGAGTGGCAGGGTTTCTAAAGGTGCAGACTTGGACCAAACGTGTATCAAAGGGACATGTTCTATGATCTGATACTCTCTGAACTTTTATCCTCATACAGTTTATGACACTTTACATTTTTATATTTCTGTCCTATTTTGCTGTTTTTGTCATTTTTTACATTCAGTTTCTTTTGCATGAGGAAGTCCTTTAAGGTGGATTTCAACCACTAGTGTAACAATAATTTTCTTCCCCCAAATAAATTATCTCTTCTAATTACCTACCCTTTTGAAGACATTAATTATTGTTTTAAAAAGTTTTTTTAAACTGTGATGGCAGCATACTTGCTTTAAAAGCTAGACTTCTGTTAAAGCCTTAAATGTTTTGTTACCAAACCTCTATGCCTTAAAATGCAAAATGACTTTTATCTTGTTTTGTACCATAGGTTTTAACTTTTGCATACAAGCATGCATTAGTAAATAAAATGTATGGGAGAGGCCTTAAATTTGCAACTAAGCTTGTGGAAGAAAAACCAACAAAAGAAAACTGGAAAAATTGTATTCAAGTAAGTGATGTTTAAATTGTTACCATTAAATGTCTCCTTAGTATCGCATAAGGACAAGGAAGGGACTACCGTTGTGATATGACAAGGCCATCATGCCAAATTCGTACTTTCATTGCTGTAATTTGAACTATAAACACCTGAGACACCAGCAGTTAGCCATTTAAATTTTTAAAAAGACATTTTTCACTCCTGTTCTCAAAAATCTAGATTAGCCTCTAGTGTTTTTTAGCAAAGACAAAATGCGTTACTTATTTTGTATAATTAGAAGCCAGAGTTTTCCTTTATGAAGGAAACACTCCTTTTAAGTACATGTTACCTCAGTTCAAAACTGGTTAAACTGTTTATATTTAATTTTATTCATTTGTGATGATAGGCCATTTTTGTTAATTGTTTTACCGTATGTCACATTATATGCAGAGAAATTCTGTAGTTACACTTTGTACATGAGCTAATTTCAAGTATAAAAACTGGCTTCTACAGAAATTACTTCAGTCCCACTCTGCTGTGTAGTCGTAATTGGTTTGTGCCCACGTGATTTGGGCTGGCTGTCTAGACTAAGGCAACATGGATGTAAAACTGACCAGTTGGCCTCTCTGAAAATACGTGGTAGAATGGGAGCTGTCGGTGTCTTTTCTCATACAACTTTCTCTGTTTACCTTCGCCGCTCTGCCCAAATTCTAAGGCGGTTTGTTTACACTATCATTTCTCAGTTCACGAACTTCAATTCTTTCCCACTTCTGGTCACAAACCATATTGGATGGGCACCAAATCAAATTTCCCTACAAGGTCAGTCTTGAACCTAATCAGTGAATTTGATTGAGTTCTTATCCAATTCAGTTTACGACCAGAATTGAGGAGAATTTCAGTTTGTGAACCGAGGTTCCACTCCACTGCATTAGGTCTCAGAGGTCTGACAAAGCTGGGCTGAGAACTCTTTCTGGCGCCAATTGTAGGGACGCCTAGTGTGGTTCTCAGCGTGGTGGCTGTGGCCTGAGCGTGAATGTGGAGCCTGTGACCCTACAGGACATGCACGCAGGGCTGGGGTGGGTTTGTAACTTGTCTCCCTCCGCTCTGCCCCTACAGCAGCCAGAAAAGTGGGAATGGCTGTCAGGTTTCGGGTGAATCCAAACCTCCTCCCTGTTGCTCAGGAGGGCCCTGGCCCTCTCCCTCACTGTCTCACACCGCGCTTGGTCTTTGCCCTGCCTCTGCCAGCCAGCACTCCCCTGGGCGGAGACAGACAGCCCTCACTTGCGGTCACTTGCTCTTGCTTCTGGGGGGAAAGCTCTTCCCCAGATTGTCACAGAGGCGATGTCTACATCACTGCTGCCTCCCTCCGAGATCCCTTCTTGGCTGCCTGACTTCCCGGTTACACCCCGGATTATATTGCTTTATTTTTATCCTTTGTCTGATAAATACCTTCATTGTGTATTTGTTCATCCACTCAGCAATTTATTTCTTGTTCGTCTTGAGCAGAATATAATTTTCCTGAAAGTGAGATGTGAGTTTCTTTGGTGCTGTTTTCCCAGTTCCTAAGTAAAATAATGTTTGACTTACTTGTAATCACTCAGAAAAAAGAAAAGAATTTAAGTTGGTAGGAAGGGAGGGAAGAAGTGAGTTACGTTAAAAGGAAGAAAGGGTGAGGTAAGGTTAGTAGGAAAGAGAAAAAGGAAAGTCAGTAGAGATGGTAGTCAGAAAGGGTTATCTGGGTGCTAGAAAAGTTGGTTGACCACTTCTGCGTCATAAGGTAGGTTGCTGGTAGGAAGGAAAGTTGAAGGCTGGGGCTGGAACCAGAGGAGGTTCTGTGTGCTGCTACTTTGTTATCGCTAAGTATTTGATAGGGCGTTCACCCCAAGTATTAAGTTTGGGAATCTGTCATCTCCCTTACTAATCCATTGATTGTGTTTTCTTGTAGCTGATGAAATTACTTGGATGGACCCATTGCGCGTCTTTTACTGAAAACTGGCTCCCCATCATGTATCCTCCTGACTATTGTGTATTCTAAAATAAAAACCAAGATGTTACATTTTAAAAGAGAAAGTTTTCTAGCAAATGGATATAAGAACAAATTTGTGGCATTTTTAGTCTAATGCATGTTTTCATCCACTGTCAAATGCTGATCATTAAAACGATGTGTATTTATCAGAGAATTCACTGGTGTGTGGCTTAATACATGTGAATCTAAACCTCTGACATGATGGTGTTTTCTTAAAGCCTCCCCAAGCTGGCGAGGAAGGGACGTGCCCTCCTGCCAGCACCTGGCAGGCATTCTGAGTTGGGTTGCAGCTTCCTGCATGCATGATAGGTTTTGAACAGTAACTTTTAACTGCACACCTGTAAAATTCTATTTTTTATTTTATAAATGAACAGGGTTTTGACATGCTTGACCTTGATTTTTCTGAATTGTATAAAGGCCTTAAAGCTACATTAAAAGTAGCTAAAATTATTTATTGGACTAAAAATTAACCTCATGTCCACATTTTTTGTTTTTGCAAACGTTTACATTCAGTTAAGGAGAAAAATCAAACCGGCACAAATGTGTGCCGGTTGCTGGAACATAAATGTTTCGATAACTATTCATCTTGGGGCTACAATAGGCAAGTCGTTTTTACATCTTTCTGAAGTGCACAGCGTCAGAATGAGTCAGTAATACATGTATAAGTGCCAGACAGCTGCATCTTCATCAGGAATTGTAAAGATACACACATGGTGTGTTTATTACAGTTGAAATAATGTAAAACACATGAACAAATGTGCAAGCCAAGATCACAGTATACCATATGCACTCTGATACCTTAATTTTTTTATGTAAATAATAAAAGTCAATATTGAAGCCTCTTAAAGTTGGTCTTAATTTTTCATGAATCAAATTTGGGGTTACAATGGAAATAATAAGTCCTTAGAAAAATATTAAGCGGATAATTTATTTTATAATGTTTTTTATAGGCTTGCAATTATTTAAACATATTTCTAGTTCTTGCTGTGTGATTAGCTTTTGTGTATGCTTAACTTTTTATCTTTCTGGCTACTGTTCCTGCTTCTCTTATTCTGCCTCCGTGAAATAAACAGACAGAAATAGATAATATTAAAAAGTCTGTTGGTCACTTACCTGGTAGCAAATTGTGTCTGTGTAGTCTTTTCATCTTGTTCCCTTAGGGCTGCCTGGTATACAAAACAGTCTACCAGTTAACTTTTTCTAGTCATTCATGACTATTTATTTTATCTGCAGAAAACATTAAAGCCTCTATGAGAAAATACGAATATGCATAAAAACTTTTTGCACACACTTTCTGGAGCAGCTAGTGTGTAAAGTCCATGAACAGACACACATGTTCTCTTGTCGTGTTCTTACAGGCACTTTGCCTGCACACATGCAGGTCCCCAGACATACATGGGCTCGCCCACAAAGGTAACTGAGAAGCCAAAAGAGTAGTGACTTTCTGAGATCCTGCTGTGGATTGATGGATTGTGAATGTCAGAACCTCTTTTACAACCAAGTTTTGCATTCCTAGTAAGCACCTACTGCCTAGGTCAGGGATCAGAAACTGGCCCCTGGGCCTGTTTGTGTGTGTGAAGTTACTGGAACAGCCATGCGCGATTGTATATGGATCCTGTGATGGGGCAGTCTTGCAGAGCAGTGCTTTGAGTGGCCAGTCTTGCCCCACACCCGCTAAAAAGGTAAGGATAGGTAACTTTTTCCAGAAATATTAGCACTACAGAGTGTGCTCAGTACTAATTCAGTGACTCCTTTCCAGTGATAAGCAGATCCAGTTGTTGCTATGGGAGTTTCACTGTTGTGGATTTCTCACTCCTTCCTAATAGCATCACCTCTTCCCTAGAATTAATGGCTCTTTGCCCTGGGAGGGCCCAACTGGCCCTCTTCTTACCACAAGTCTCCAGACTCCTCCTTGCTTCTGGAAAGTCCTGGCCCAGGCACTGCCAAGCTCAGTCACTTGAGCACCATGTTTTCCCACGGGGAAAGTTGCAGTGTTGGGTTTAATATGTCTCCTCACTTGGTACATAGCAAAATACACGAAGAATGAAACCCAGGCTCTACAGCAGAAGTGACAACTTCTTCACTTGTAAAATTTATTTTGGAAGTCAGAAAAGCTACTTTTCTGATTGTTATTCAGTCGACATTTAATTAACCAGACCAACTTATTTTTGAAAGTTACCACAGTGTTGTTATTTGTTGTAGGGATACAAGTTGTTCCCATGCGCTATCTTCTCCATTTTCCAAAAGAAGCCTGTGGCCAAGGCAGTTGCTTACAGCCCTACAGGTGCACTAATATTTTGAAGACATGTTGCTTTATTTAGTCCCATTTTAGTGTCCCCTTGAAAAGCTTGACTGATGACTCTGGATATTCGGCCAAGAGAGTTGTATCAAAAACCTGCTTGAATTTATCTAAAAATTCGTAATCGGTGCTAAACCTGAATTTGTTTGCCCACAGCACCACTGTGCCAGGCTTGGAAAGATACTCCATGGTGGCGAGCAGCTTGTCCAAGAAGTAGTGGTGGTAGACCACATCGGAGGCCAGGACGTAGCTGTAATAAAATGTTGACCTAGGGAAATTTTCCTCCAGATCTTCCCCCCACGCCAGCTCTTTCACCTCAGGCAGATGGGCTGTGCATTTCAGTGTGTTTTTTAGGAGATTGTATTGAAGGTTTCCTAGTACATCGGGCAGATCCGTTGCTGTGACTTGAGCTCCTAAGAGAGAAAAATGGTAATAATGACCTGGAAACACTTGGGCAGGCACAGCATCCATGTACTCAGGGAGAAACCCAACAACTGGGTTTCTCACCGTGGCACTGATAGGAAATGGGCTGAATGAAGTGACGCAGTGCAGGCTGGGTAATTGTCGGTGCACCTGTCCTTTGCGCTGCAGGATGGTTATCACCCTCCTCCGACTTACCCCTCTTGGATGTCAGCTCCGCAGCTTAACCCTATGACCAACTGTGAAGATTAGCAGGGATTCAGAGCTGTACCTTGGACTCTCAGCTTTGTGACGTGGAGACCGCTCCAAGGCTCAAGTTACCCCTGTTGATAACTAGTGATTCTGCCGCCCCCCTCCCCAACATGTTGGGGAGATTCAGTGAGTGAAATTATGGCCAACCACCTACACCACAACCTGTCCTATAGTAAGCTATCATGTTGATGTTACAGAAAAGGGCTTCTGAAACAAGATCAGGAAGAAGAAAAGCAAACCAACCTAAAATACTGGCCACAATGGAAACAAGGCCTGCTCCAGCACCCATTTCAAGTACTTTAGCGTCTTGGAGATTCAGTTCTTCTCTATGTTCCTCCAAATACTGGCACAAAACTGTAGCCTAAAAAAAATTAATTTTCTCCTTGAAATTGGAAACCACTAGCATCCCCCGCTGAGGCCAGATTTAAATACTAAAAAAATGTCATCAAATGTTCACTTTATTTAAGGATTTGTAAGAATGCATCATTAACATATTTAGACCTCTGGAATAGGACAGTTAGGGTAAATTGCATCTTGGGAACTAGAAAACACATTTGTTAAATTGCTTATATCAAATTTGTCCAATCTCCGAAAATACCAGATCAGCTCAGCTGTTACAAATTAAGGAAATGGCTAAAAATCTGGCCTCCTCTCTTGGGGTCCTGAAGAAATGGCTGGAGATTTTCTTTTGAGAGTGCCCTACCCTCCAGGAGGGGTTGGCCCCAGTCCCATTGGCTGGGCAGTTTTCCTTGGGAGCAGCTACAACTTTGCAAGCAGCCCACCCCTCAGCTCTGTTAGCAAACTAAAGTGCCTTCTTCAACAGCTGTAGCTGGGGTTCTCGGAGAAGTGCCCATGCGCTTGGCAAGCCGAGGCCCCAGGAGAGACCAGTTTGCAGGGCGAGGAAGGCTGAGGCCTCGGTGAACACAGAGCGTTCGGTGTACAAACCCTCTCCATTCCTGTTCTCTGACCACTGCTGCAGTGGTCTGTTTGCCAGTGGATTGCCACAGGAAGCTGGGACATGCTTCATTTTCAGATTTGTAGTCAGGGTGGAAGAAAGCCTCGGAAGGAAACCCCACAAGTGCCAAAGACGTGAGATGGAGCCAGCACTCCCCAGCACTGCCTGGAGAGCTCCGCGGGACCTGCATGGTGACTGCTCAGCTCAGGGGGCCCAGGCCAACAGCTGGCCACTCCTGGGGAGTTTGGGGCATGCGGAGTCACCCCTCACTCCCACCTGCCCAGGTCAGAATCTGCACTTTCAGGAGACCTGAGTGTGACTCAGAGCTGCGGGGGATGGGGCCCGGGACCCCAGGGAAGCGCCCGAAGCGTGGAGCCTGGCCCAGCCCACATCCTCCCAGTAGCAGTTACAGCCAAGGCGGGCACTTAACTGTCACAGCGACATGGAGAAGGAGACATTGCCACCACCCCGGGTTTTAAGTTCGGAGACAAAGGCAGATGGCAAGCCCGTGAGCACCTGTGACTACAGGGCCTGACAGCAGCAGGTTTCCCTGTGGCACCGCCACATCCGCGGGGCTGATGCAGGGGTGACAGGAGCTCCAGTGAGGTTCCTTCCTAAACTTCCATGGGAAGAATGGTGGTGGCTCTGGCCAAAGCGCCTACTGGAAAGCCTCCACTTCAAATTGCTGGCTATTTTCCCTGACAGTTGTATGTGTTTTGCATCCTACCCTTCAAAATGATCAGGTTTATTTATCATAAAAGTACTTCAAGAAACATAGCTTAAAACTAATGCTTGAGTGGCGTGCTGCACCCAGATAATTTGTCCTCTACGTGGGAAGGACAGAGGCGAAAGCTCCCAGCCAGCGCCCCCAGACCACACATCTCCAGAAAGCCAAGCGGCAGGGGAAGGTTTCTCACCCCCGGCCACACCACCGCTCCAAAGCTCTCTATGGACTCCTGGATGACGATCCTCTTGCCTGCAAACCAGTAGTGCTCCTGAGTGTAGCTGGTGTAATCTGTAGGAACAAATTTCAGGAGGCTGTGCAGAGATGACTCCGTCTTGGTCGAATCTGAGGGGCGAGAAAAGGAGATGGGGTCTCAGGAGCTGCTGATCCAGGGCAAATACACACTTGGCACAGCCTGGGAAGTGAGAGGAGGCTGAGCCATCCTTGCCTGAACAGGAGGATGCTGCCATCACCATCGATGACTGAATGGGCACAGACCTGAGCTCCATGGGGTGCTGGAGACACGAGACTGAGATGCAGTGGTTTTTATAATAGGCAAAATGACCAAGGTTGCCTTTAGTCTTTCCTTTCTTCAGGCGAGGACACAAGAGGCAAGGACTCATCCCCACCTTATGCTTTGATGCTAGGAGAAAGCTAAAGACCCGCAAAATGGTACCAGTGGCATGCCATCGGATAAGGAGGAGCTAGGCAAACATGAACCCGGCTGTTTTTAGGTCTTGAAGTAACACCCCCACATGCCATCTGGTGTATGTTCTTTAATTCCTTTCCATAATTGCCCCTCAAAAGGCACAAGTCCTGGGAGCCTGTTAGCTGAGCCCTGGCTATTAAGTTACTGTGGCTTTAAATACTCCTTTAACCCCATGACCCATGATAGCAGTGCTCAAATATCAAATAAAACAAGGAAAAGAGCAGCTGATGGGGCTGACACCCTGGAATTGCAGTTCATTACACGCTTCCCAGAATGTCTAAGGATAAAAAGAGCAGTGGTAAAATGTCAGGAAGGAGGATGCTGAGCACGGGCATACTCAGGGTGCCAGCAGGGGGAAGAAATTGGCAGGAGCCAGGGAGGGTGAAAGCCAGTTCTAACTGAGTGAAACTTGCTTTTGTTGCCTGGGATATGACCAGAGGATTTCTAACCAGGAGCAGAATTCTGGCTTTGGAAAATAGCTGGAAGGAGCAGTCAGCTAATTTGTGAAGTGCTCCAATCAGAAATAACCAGCTTGCCACTCAGCAAGGAGGAAGAGGACGAGGGTACCAGGGAAAGGGAAGTGGACCTTGGCAGAAAGTCCAGCAGCAGCTGGTCCCTACGAAGCAGGTTCTACAGCCATTTCAAACAGCACTGATTTCGGTGTCCACCACAGCGGCTCTCCACAGCTGCCTGTAAACCAACTGTAACAAGTTCACAGGAAGACAAGCACAGAAATCTGGAGCACGCATTTAGAAACATTTACAATATGACAATGTCTGTTGCATATAAGGAGAAGGGGAAGTAAAAAGAATGAAGATGTGTTACATGCATGTACCAATTCCCCATGGTGAATGTGATCACTATGTAATGAGAACGTGTCCTTATAACAATTTTTGGAACTGGAGCTTGTGTGCTATATGTATCTATTTTCATTTTGTTTTTTCTAGAAATTCACTTGCATTGTATTTGACAGAAGCATCTGTATGCAGGGGGTGATTTGTACATTGGCGGAATGGATGCCCCTAATGCTTCCGAGTGTTGGCCTTGGCCCTGGCTCTGGCTTACTGTGTTCTCCCGCTCAGAAAGCTCTGCCCTGACCACAAAGGTGAGCTTCACTGAACTTGCAAGACCCTGCTAGTAGCCATTTGGGTCCTGGGACATTTTCCTTACTGTCATGTGCAAGAGGGTTGGAGGGAGGCTACAGGGTGATGAAGGAGACCCAGCACCGCTTAGCTCTCACGGAGAGCCACTGACACCCAACAGAAGGAACCCAACACGTGTGAATGACAAAGAGGCTCCAGCATCACCGCTGGGCTGAGGGCTGGCTCTGAGTGCTAACAGAGGAACAGACAGTGCATGCGGGTGGATGTCTCTTAGTACACTTTTGTAGCACATAATGATTACATTCATTGCAGGGAGTTGATACATGTACATAACACATCTTAATTCTTTTTTCTCCTCTCCTTTCCCACCCTCTCCTCCCACCTCTTAGACCCCTTCCTTTTTGTGTGTGCATATTTGTGGTGCATGATGACTTCGTTCTTCACGGGAACTTGGTACATGTGCACAACACATCACAGTTCCTGTCTCTCCTTTTTAAAAATCCCATTTCCCCGCTTCTTTTGATTTCCTTCCTGTATACAAAAGGTCTGTCTTGACAGTTCCTACGATCTGCCTTTTCTTTTGCTGTTTATATTTTGAGGTTCTCATACAAGAGAAACCATGTGCAATAAGTTTATATGTCTGATTTATTTCACTTAGCAGACCTTCTGAGAGAAAGGAGGAAGCAGTGGTTTTTAGGGCTTGTCAGTGCCCTGGTGTAAATTCTCCCCCTGTGGCCAATTTCAAGACACTGATGCAGTGTGACCTGGGAGGACAGCACCTTGTCTTATTCCTCCCACATAGACACAAGACACATAAATAACCCTGGGGAATAAGTGAGTGTGAAACTTAGTAGTTAGTGAGAGTAAATATTTTCCTGTATTTTGGCCTGATAGTTCTAGAACAGATTTTAGAGTAGTTATTGCTTTGGATTTTTAATAGACCTTTCTCTTTAATCGACTTACGTGTTAACTTCATTGTAATATGTGGCCATATTTCACACAGCTCCAAAATTCCTGAAATTCAAGAGCTAGTTCAAGCCCTCTCCAGGACACGCCACGGGCAGGTGCCTGGGAGCAGCCAGATCCCCAGGGACTTCAGCCAGGCCTTCGGGCTGCCCCTGTCCTGTCCTCCCCGACCCCCTGGGACTCACCTGCCTCTCTGTACTGTAGGAAAAGTCAGTGACTTCATCCTGAATAGCTCATCACTCCACAGATAATGAACTGACAAATATTAAGCTTCATGGTTACAATCTCCCGATTACATTAGTAAGAAATTTTGACGTAAATATTTCTCATAAGAGCCTTTGAAGTGCTACAAAGGTAGAGAATTAGATGCTTATTTGTTGCACTTTAAATATTTTCATTTATTTTGTCTACACTAGCCTGATCATTTTAGAAAGAACAGATTTTAGAAATAAGGTAGAGTTGTATTTTTATGTAAACAAGTCAGTAAAAATAAATAACGTCCTCATTTAGTAGGGTTGGGAGATATTTTAATCACTTTAATAGTTGCAAGTATTTTAAGTGGTTCTTACTACATCATTTGTATTGCCTATTATTTAGTCACTATTGAATCCACGCCCAGAAATGTAACCCTAAAGTGTTGCATTGTCCTAGTTGGAAATACACTCCAATTTATGACTGCCACAATTCATCTTGGCAAGAAGCAGAAACAAATCTGAATGTCCCTTTTGAAACAGTTGTCATTACAGAAATACAGCACTCTCTGCTTTTGACTCAGGACGAAACAATGGTAAAGGATAAGTAAATCATGCAGAACCAGGTGGCTTTGAATGCTATTGTTCATGTTTGCAAAAAGTCATTTCTCTGCTACACTTCCTTGTAAAATGGACAGTGAAAAGGAAGTGGAAATTCTGACTGCTGAAGTTTACTTGAAATGTCATCGCTAGGAAAGCAACTGAGGAAAGCTGTTCTGGTGATGAAGAAGGTGGTTTACCTCCTGGGGGTCCCCCGGTGCCGTCCTCCGGGACAGTGGCCTCCTCCTCGGCCTCTACCCAGCCGCCTGGGGACCTCGGGGCCTGCCCCAGGCGCCGGGGCTGCTGTGCAGAGCTGAGACACAGGTCCATGACCCCGCCTGCGGAGAGGAAAGAGCCGGACAGGACCCGAGACGCTTGCTCAAGTCAAGGCCCAGTCTTGGGAGGGCTCCAAAAGGTGTAGGTTATTGCCTTAGCATCTGCTGAGCTCCAAAGAACGGCTACTTTTCAGCTCAGTTCCCTGGCTGAGCAAGGCAGCCGCCCAAGGAGCTGCCATCTGGTTTCGCAGAGCCGGGAACAGGGAGGGCATTGAACCGAGCGAGCCTGAGAGCCTCAAGAAATGCAAGCAGCGGGCGTCGCCTGGAACAAGGGCTGCTGCAGGCTCTACTGTGAGCCTGGTACCGGCACCGTTATCCTTTGCTATTCCCCTCCACCGTCAAGGACTGCACAGCACTGAGTGCAGAGGCCCATAACTTTCAGAGCTGCATTTCAGTAAGGAAATCTGCCCGGCATTACAGACTGCTGCGGGTGTTGGAGATTATGGGTTAATGACATCGCAGATGAGCAGCTGGGGCTTGCAGCAAACAGAAGCCTGCTCTCCTTTCATCCCAGCCTGGGTTGGAGGAGAGCAGAATGCCTGGGCTGAGAGCCAGCAGCCGGATCTGGCTCCCCACCCTTCACACTTGGCAACCCCCAGTGCCCTCAGCCCGTTTCTCATCAGCAAAAAGGGACAGCAGTATCTGCCTCGACCATAAAACGGCAGAGAGAACTAGAGGAGCACAGGTGATTATAGAAGCGCAGGAAAACTCCACCTGATTCACACCACAGACCTGGCTGGGGGACCATGAGTCAGCACCAGAGCCCCAGTGCCTGACACCACACCGGTTAGCAGTGCAAGCCCTGGACTCGAGCCCTGAGTGTGTCCTGTAAGCATCACGACAACCAGAAAGGGGCTATTACCATCGCCCTGTCTCACACAAGAGGCACTCAGACAGAGACCAAAAACCAGAGCACGAGTGGACGCATCTGGCCAGTAACAGAGCCAGCAGGCAAAGCAGAACAACGGCTGCAGACCCACACTCATGCCCACCAGTGGGGCAGCCCGAGCTGCTGTGGGTCAGCCTCAGTTTTCCTGGCTTGGTTTGCCCTGAAGTGACTCACAGTGCTTAATGTGTCACAGTTCCATGCTGTCACGGGGATTTCTCGGATCTTTTAACAAAATGTGCATGGTTTTCCTTATCTGTGGTGATGGTCCTGGGTTTATATCCACACAGAAAGTGGCCCCACCATATTGTTTCATCCAGCTGAGACAGTAATGAGACACCCCAGGCAAACCACTACCACAGGCTCAGCTCTGCCAAACTCCAACCCCAGTCAGCCACTGGACGGATTTGCCCCAGACACACAATGCACTGCTATCCCCAGGGAGCTTGCAACTTCGCCCCACACCTGCACGCAACAGGATTTCATAGAAACGAGACTGTGGAGGATGTAGTGCAGCATTTTTGTGAGCTCTAGCATTAAATCATCAAATGTTTACCCCAAATCTCCAAATCACCAGACCAGCCAAGAGTGCTTGCTCTACCTGTCAGTCTCCTTCACACAGGATTTGTTTTCTCTTGTAGATACGTTCTTGCTCCCTTTCAGCTGTTCCGTGACCCCTGGAAGTCGGTGATTCCACCAAAAATAGCGGGCTGGTTATTGGACAGTACATAGAGGCTCCAGTGTAGACATCTCAGCCCAGTGGTGAAAGCCTGTGTTAGTCTTAGCCCAGCCATGTGCGACCTTCGCTGAAAATGCAGGTAAGTGGTGGGGGGGACTGTGTGCGGTGATCTGTGCAAAGTCTCCCCCACATCCACCATCACCTGCTGATCTCATCCCCAGAGCCATGGGGAGACCTACAGCCGGACGCTGTGTGCAGCAAACCATCCCCACTGTGAGACGCTATGCATCGAATTCAAGACATTACTTCATTTTCATGCACAGAAAGGTGAACTATTTTCAGTCCAACGCCAGGACGTTATTTTTCCTCGTGACTCCCTCCCCATTACTGTGGTTAACACGAGAGAGTCATCCCTTCCCAAAGACAGCTATGCACTGGAAAGCAGGCCTAGAGGAGAACCGCCGTCGTGCACTCGGTGACTGTTGTTAGTTGGATACAGCATGTTATCTCTATCATACATTAGTATTTATTATAAAGAACTGGACAGCTTTTAAATGACTCCTTGTTAATGCCCTCAAAAGCATTTTGAACTGTTAGTTTAAATGGATCTTTACCTTATGGAGCAGAAGAGATTTAAGGTTTCTGTGAACTCTTTAATCCCCAGTGTTTTATATAGGTCTACACCTGAGAGGATTAGCTTTTTATGAACAAAAGCCAGCCAGTGAAAGTTCAAGTTATTTAGGGTAGCATTACCCACCAGCACTCACAGATATGTTACTTTGCTAGGACTCTCTCTCTCTCTCTCTCACACACACACACACACACACGCACACACACACACACAGTCTTTGCAACATGAGTCCACTGCCTTCAGAACATCCCAAAATCTTTCTCCAGCTGGGCAGACTCCCCCTGTGGTATCCAGCTGCCAGGGTAGTTTCAAATGTAGGCTTTTACCTCACTTTAAAAAGCAGTGGGGCTGGGAAGGTGGGGTTTTCCAGACACCTGCAAGCTCTGCTCCTCGGTCAGACTCCTGTAGCTCCAAGGTGAGGCTCGCCTGTGCTGTGGATTCTACGTGGGCCCTTGAGCCCAGCTGCCAGAAATGATGTGAGCCTCCACTGGGAGGAAGGAAAACATTTGCAAGGAAGGAGAAGTCACCATTAAAGGCTTAAAAATCCCATCGGAGTATTTAGCAGGGGAACAGGAGTAGGATATCAGAAAGACACTTCCAAGAGAAAAGTAAGCCATTGTCATTTATTTGCTTAAAATAAGGGACAGTGGAAAGGGAAAGAGGAAACTCAGGCTTATTTTTGAAGCTTAGAAAACCTTAGAATAGAATATAGGTCATGTAAAATAAAGCCTCAGGCAAATGGGAATTAATGAATTCTTCTCACTTTAGTTAACCAGTGAGCTGAATGAATAGTGGTTTATCCTGAGTAGATAGAAAAGCCAAGTCTTTTTTTTTTTTAACTTAACCTTAGTACACACTTCTCTCCCATCACTATTTTTTGTTTTCTGTGTCCACTTCCTTAAACTCAGGAGCTTTACGTGGACATGCTGCGGTGCGTAACTCCTGAGTCTTCCTTGCTCCCTAGTGAAGGGGACTCTTGGCCTTTCCCCACCTGGGGATCTAATGCCCTCTCCTGCCAGTAGGCCCCTTTCTGTGACTGCGTCCTGCGTTTCTGATGCCCATTTCCACCACTGTCCTTAGACAAAAATGGTAAAAACGTGATCATCCTTACAGTTGGGACTTTGAGAAACTTCAATTCATATGAATATCCACACACACTCATAAGCTATAAAATGAAGAAAAGAAAAAGAAAAATATTAACTCATTCATCCCACCACCACCAAACAGCCTAACATTCTTTGTATCAACTTTCCCATTTTTAACTTTTTGTATATGTATAAATTTACTAAAAAGCTATTTTACTGAAATAAAAGAGACTGCACAGAAATATGTACCACTTTGACCTGGTCTCCTATTATTTTAAGAGTTTATTTTTAATATTTTCTACAAAAGCCATCTTTTAGGCAGCTGTGTTAAGAAGTAAATCACAACTCTATTTCCTGGAGCTGGGATGAGTGAGATCAGAGGTTCCTAAATACTAGCCAGTCATGAGAATTCCCTGGAAGCTTTAGAACAGAGACTCCAGGCTCCTGGAAATGCTCATCCAAAGGGTAGAGAAGGAGCCTAGAAGTGTCAATCCCGTCCAAGAATCCTTCCGGCGTGTGCTTCAGGGCCTGGCACTTGCACGCATTTGTTATTAAGTGTGCATCTCCACATGGCTGGGCCGCCTCGGGAAGACACCAGAGCTCTGAGAGGGACGGCTGGGGACACGTGGGCTGTTTTCTAATAGATCAACTGGCAGTGCATAAAGAGGGATTAGGCCTTCTGCAGGCCCTGGAGGGCTCGCTGATGAAGTAAGCTCCCACGAGGCGGGCGGGCTCAGTAGGAAAGAACTAACAAGTACAGCTGAGGTGGAACAACTGATCCCAGGGAGGCTGGCATCCTGGAAAGCGGGCCAGCCTGGTGTCAGAAGACCGACGCTGGAGAGAGATTTCTACAGGGTCACTCGGTGTGCTGTGCCCTGCAGCTCGGGCCTCTGAGGGTCACTGTGCCTTTGGAACCACCCGCTGCTGTCTCCCCCTGTTCTCTTGGGGAGTCCATCCCTCCCCACAGAGGACGTTCAGCAAATTGGCCAGAGGGGCTATCTGGATGTCACAATAGGGGGTTGCTATGGTTTGTGTTTAGATGTCCCCCCCAAAGCCCCGTGTAGATGAGGTGGGACTTTCTTTCTCAGAGGTAGCTGAGTCTGGAATGTGTGGTCCTGGGGTTAAGGGCGTGTGATTACTAAACCGCTACATGTGAGTGATTGGTTTGACTCCACCCTAATCCCAGTAAACTGAACAAAATAAAAGGGGCAGAAAGATGCTGTTAAACCCTCGTTACCTTTGCTGCCGCATACGCACCATGATGTTTCTCCTCTGCAATGCTTGTTTGCCATCCCAGCCTCGGAACCAGCTGATTATGGACTGAACCCTCTATGAACTGTAGGTCAAATAAACCCCTTCCCCTTCAACTTTCAATGTCAGGTATTTTGTCTCAGCAAGGAGAGAAAAGTAACTGCCACAGAGGTGCGATACTGCTGGCAGGAAATGCACGCGGCCAGGATGCACAGGACAGCGCCCAGGGTGAAGAATCATCAGCCCCAGATGTTAACAGGGCTCACTTCCCGAAGCCCTGCTCCAGGCAGTGGATCAGAGCTGTAACGCAAAGCCTGTGCTAGACATGGTATTGACCAGGTGGGACTTGGGCAAACTTCCTCCTGTGGTCCCTGGGTCCTCATCTGTAAAATGGAGGCGCATTAGCATTTATAGACCCATTAGCACACATCCAGCTCTGAGCTGCGTCTGCCAGGCATCTCAGCAGCCTCTGTCTTAGTCTGGTTTCTACAAAAAACAGACATGGGGACAAAGATTTGAACAAAGCCATTTTATTTGGGAAATATTTAGACAACATGGCATGGATGAAGGAGGCAATCCAGGGAGGGACAGCGGCTGCCACAGGGTGTGCTGTGAAGCCACTGGTGGCTGTGGCAGTCAGCTTCAGTTTGGGGAGAAGCCGGCAGTGAAGCACATCACACAGCCCATGGAACTCCTTTCCGGGTTCCGAGAGCTTTTTCACACCAACCCCAGGCAGAGGCCTGCAGCAGCTGAGGCTGGGGTAGCATCTGTGCAGCCCCGTCCAATGTCTTCAGTCCTTTACAGTGTCGTGAGTGATGCATGAAATGTACATATCCGAGGGAATTCAGCACGGCGCCTCTTTTGTGCTTTGGTAAGTGCCCGTTTTGTATTATATCATATGCCACCCAAACAGAGGGGCAAATCAGCAGTGTTCTGCAGCAGGGTCTGGGGCACTCACTGAATCAAATGGAAAAGCTAAGCACCCAGCCTTGAGAAAAGTAGGACCCAGGGCTGTTCCTATCCCAGAGGTCTCAGCAGCAGCAGTTCATGGACCAGTATCTCAGTTGGTGGCCTTAGCTGCAGCCACCTTTCATCCCCATGTATCTGTGGTCAGGACTCAAGGTCTGAGGGGAAAGGAAGATCCTGGCTGGTCCAACTTGGCCAAGACCTCACCCCTGTGGTCAGGGGTTTGTAGTATGAGAAGCACCTCATCATCGTGAGGAGCAAGCTGCTGACTCAAAGGAGGGGTTCTGGGCCTAGAGAAAGCAAGCTATACATGGCCCTCCTCTCCTTCCTGGCCATCCAGTGCACATATACTTTCTCAGTTCCATCAGGACAATTTCACCATGGAGACATGCCCCCTCTCCAGTGGAAGGTATTCTAGAGGCTCATCTGGCTATTGCATCTGGAAGGGATGGAGCTGCTCTTCCCCAAGTCCAAACTCCTACGTGGTGCCCACATCTTCCCCAGTTCCAATGCTTCTTCCTTGCTAAGCCCTGCTCCCAGGTGGCCATGGCCATGTGCTGAGCTGCTCATCTCTACTTATCTCGTTCCTGAATAAGAATGAGGGGATAATTGCTTTTCACGTGACCTTCCCCAAAATTTCCACAAAGGAAGGAATGTCCTCTGATGGGACAAATGTAAGAGATAGCCACCATATTTATTTCTAGGAAAGATGGCGGAGAATTCCCTCAAAGACAGTTGAGGCTTTCATTGAAGAACTCAGTGTTCTTTAAGAACCCTGGGAACCAGAAACATTCTGTCAGGTGTGTGGTTTTTGGTGTATCATTCAGAAAACACTTGGTCACAGTGAAACCATGAAATTTCACAAGTTCTTGTCCCTCCATTATCTTGGGCCAGTACCTTCTTTGTCAGGCCATCCAGGGCTACAAGAATGCTCCCTCAGGGAGCTGCTAGGTGAATGTAAAGATTGAGATCACCAACGACCAAAGACACCATCAGCCCAAGAAAGCCTGTGATGAAGAAGTTTAGAATGGGACTCTTCATGCCTTGGCAGGAAAACAATGGGTTTGTTGTGATGCTGTAGAGAGATGCAATCAGAGATTACAAAGTGAGAGCTCAAAATCCAGTCAGGCAACAATTCAATCCTACACCTACTCGGGTTTGCAAAGATCCAAACTCCCTTTGTGGAGAAAGGAGATTTGTAAACTGAAATTTGTCCAACTCGTGGGCAGGGAAGAATTGACTTCTGCTTCATTCTAAATGCTCTTTACATAATGACAAACATTGTCAGGGAAGGAGAGAAACAATATGCATGAAATAAGCCAACAGGCTTGGAAGCACCAAGCGAAGTTATAGTCATTTCGCGTTCAAAACAGCAAATGTCTGGCCCCAAGCCTTTGAGTCTCACCCTTAGCTATATGAAACTGTCCGTCAATTCTCTGTGCTATAAGGGGGCACTGCCAGAAAGCCAATGGTTGCCTTGATGGTCTCTATGCATGTTGAAGAATAGATATACTTAGCTGTTTGTTTCAGGTTTAAAATTTTTTCCCCAGTGTAGTTTATAAAACAGATTTTTCCTCAAAGAAATTTTATTGTAATTTCATTTTTAGAAAAATCTCCAACTGCAACCATGTGTAGATCACAATTTGCAACCCTAAGGCTTCATGTTACCACGAGAGGCAAGAATGCTTTGGGGCTGAGCGATCAGACTGTCGTATTAATTATGCAGAGCAATGTTGGGCTTAGGAAACAGGTTTGGATGAGAGATTCTGACAGAATTCCATTTTAAACTTTAATGAATAACAACTTTCTGAAGCTTCTCTTAACCTGAGAACAAAAGCAGCCAAAAAATTTATCTGCCACACTAATTTAGCTTTGAGAACAAGGAGGAGACAATCCAGAATGGTGACCGAAATTTTTGGTAAAAAGTAAAGTTAAAATAGAAGCATCTATGTATTCTATTCTCTAAAATTCGTCCGAGTACATGAGACAGCCCACTGGTTTTCTGTGAGGGCCACTTGGAGTGAGCTGAGAGCACAAACCACCCAATGGCTGAGACTCCCAGCCACGCTGCCAGTGGCAAAGGCCTCCAGCACCATCTGTTCTTTCCCCAGTGCCATGAGCAGCGGGCAATGGCACTTTTTCTGGAGGACTTAGTTGCAACAAATCATGCTCTGATTTTAGCAACAGCAGTTGACTGCTGTTCAGAAAGATCATTTTTTCCCAACAGATTTCTGTTAGGAAAGAATGTGTTTACCTGCTGGAGTTATTCTGGGACGTTCCACAGTGGGGATGCCTTTCATCCTTTTCCCCCTTGTATTGTGTGAGGCTGTGGGGAACAGGCAGAGTCACTGAAGCGTCAGGGAGGTGAAAGGAGCGAGAGGAACCAGCTGTTCCTGGTGAGTGTTCTCCTCCCACTTTCCAACTTTGTAGCCCCAGACAAGTCACTTAATCTGCTTCCTTATCTATTAGAAACCATGAGACCGTTAATATATCCACCCCAGAAGGGTCTGGAAGGAAAGACCGCTGGCCAGAGCTCTCCTCTGCCTTGGGAAAAGCAGAGGCCTTGTTGAAGAAACGATGGAACCGTTCCATCTGGCTGCCTCAGTGGTGGGGCTGCCTCATGGTCCACAGCTGCTCCGGCTGGTGGCCCACAGCCAGCAGATCTTACCTGATCCAGACAAAACTTCATGGGGAAAGCGTATCAGGGGTCTTGTTAGCACATGTAACTCTGACATAGCCTGACTAACGCAGAGCAAGTGTGTGTGTGTGTGTGTGTGTGTGTGTGCCAAACACACTCTTGTCAGACCACGATATATGAGCAGGCAGAAAAGTGCAGGACACATACAGGGATGTGAGTGGGGCTTGAGGAAGAGAGAATTGAAGGGGATCCAAGAAGAGAGTGATAAATGCATAATGATAAAAAAGATAAAGCTTGGGTTTAAAAAAAATCACTTGTGGTATGACCTATGCACGAATTTCTACATTAATGCTAATTATAACTCAATGGTTGAATTTTGGGTGGGTTTTCTTGCTTCATTACACTCAGTATGACTCCAGACTCCTCCAGCAAGGTTTATTTAGCAGTGGTGCCAGGGAATAGGAAGAGAAACCAAGAAAGGAAGCCAATATAAGGATGCCTTCTCCAGTCACAACCCTAAACCTACTACAGCCTCGACCTAACTCATTAGAATTCTCCCTCTCTCTCTCTCATTCTCTCTCTCCTCATCACTCTGTCATTTCTATCTCTATCTGTTTTTATTGTCTTCATTTATTCAGTTAGAGTTAACTATATTTTCATTTAGTTTTACCTAAATAAATGAAAAAAAAAACTGAAACAGAAGATGAATGTAAACTGGGAATATTTTACAAATCACAAAATAATTCTTGCTGCATCAGTTAAAGGATGGATTAGTTAATGGTACTCCTTAATGCAAGTTGTGGCAAACTTGGCTCTGGACCGTCAAGGTAGATGGAGGTAGAAAGACCATAGCAATGGGATTTTGGAGTCAGAGAGAATGGGCTCAATTCCAAATATACTCCAGGCAAGTGAGAATTACAGTCAAGGAGCAGATGGGGCTGGTGGATGGAAAGTTAACTAGGAGGAAACATCATGGGACTGTAGCTATGCCAGCCTCACCAGACTGTATCTGAAGGCAGGCTCGGGTAACAGACTTCACTTGGGGTGGTGGAGATGAAGGAACCTGAGGAGATATGGAGACTGATCAGCTATGGAGTATATTAGGTTCTGGCTGAGCTGACTTTGCAGACTTTTTGCCAAAATTGATTTATAAGAAAGTGTGTTGATAAACCTAGAAGTTTCAGGAGCCTAGTTAAACTTTGCCCAGGCAGAGAATCTTTGCCCCTTCCACAGGCAACAGGCACTGTAACAGATTGACATTGCTCCATGATAGTGAATATTAACAACCTCTTAAGAGCTCTGGAATTAACAGTGACATTTGCAGCTTTTCATTGCTTAGATTTCCAATGTCATTGTCAATTATGAGAAACTGGTCTCCTTTTCAATGCCACCCAACATGTGCACAGCTGCTTTTCACTTTAAAAAAATTCATAAACATTATTGCATGTGATGCACATAGCAATTGAATAGCATTGTCATCAAGAGAGAGGACACAGTAAGGAAGAGAAGAGTGCCCTCCTTGCTGATCACCTGTCCAGGTAAGCAGTATGCTCACAGGACAGTAATCTTTATCAGAGAGAAAATGAAAATAATGAGTCAAATAAAAACTACTTCATCCATGCAAGAAATAATTGATAAGCCAAACTTCATTAAAATTAAAAACTTCAGCTCTGGGAAGAACACCACCAGGAGTATAAAGATAAGCCACAGACTGGGAGAAAATATTTGAGAAAGACAAATCTGACAGAAGATCATTGCTCAAAATATGGAAAGAACTTTTAACATTTAGCAACAAGAAAATGAACAACATAATTTAAAAATGAACCAAAAAATTCTAAACAGAATCCAAAGACGATATGCAGATGGCAAATAATTATTTGAAAAGGTGTTCAACATCATATGTCATTAGGGAACAGCAAATTAAACAAGATGTTACTGAGATACCATCGGTAAGTGCACACAAGCCCCAACCAGAAGCCCACCCAGACAACAGCATTACAGGCACACAGGCCACAGCCAAAGACCCACCTGGACAACAGCTGACAGGCATGCAGGCCCCAACCAGAGGCCTGACAAGATACCATTGGTAAGTGAACACAGGCCCCAGCCAGAATCCTGCCCAGGCAACAGCCCAGCATGGGGATCCAGAAGGCCATCATTCTGAACCCAGGAATTGGTGCAGTGGTGAGCAGTAGAACAAAGGCCTCTCCGAGGCTTGTTGAGAATGGAAGCCCACTGGGAGAGCAAAAAGTCACCTCAATAAAGGCACAGCAGACTTCATCTGCTGAAATGAGAAGACAGCTAAATGAGATTCAAAACCAGACTTCCAGATCACCAAAGGCAAATGAGATGGAACAATCTGAAATTCAACCACCTGGACTCCCTGAACTCGCAATGAAAAAGGATCTGGAAGAAATAAAATCAGAAATATTTCTCAGATAACAATAGAGATTGTTTCCATCATGAAAGGCATGATTAATAACTCTAGAGTAGACACAGATAAAAAAAGAGAGAAGCCAAGGAATATGGAATCCCACCATAGAAAATAAATGGAATCCATAAAACAGATGCAAGCAGATTTTCAGGAGATTAAAAACTCCATTGAAAGTTTACACAGTAGAATGAGCCAATGTGAGGACAGAATATATATAGATGACAGGATTGTGATTAGTGACCAGGAAAAAAAAGATTTCTTAAGGCACCGGGGATTCAGATCAGTGGCACTGCACCTGCCTTGCAAGTGCAAGGTCCTGAGTTCAATCCCCAGTACCAGAAAAAAAAATATTTAAGAAATATTTCTTTAAAATACCAAGGATCATGGGAAATGAATCCAGTAGCTGCTAGATGATGCAAACAATAAAATAAGGCTGATCAAGTCAATGAAGAAATAGGAGATAGTGCACATGACATAAAAACTATTTACAGAAGTAATGGCAGAAAACATCCTGAGCAAGGAAAAAGAATTTGACATACAGATAAGTGGGCATATAGGACTCCAACTAGCCAGGATCAAAAAATATCTTTACCTAGGCATATAATAGTCAAGATTCCAGGTCCTGCCTCATAACCACAAGGTCCTGAGTGTGATCCCCAGTACCAAAAAAAAAAAAAAGATTACAAAAACCCAACAGAAGAACAAAATTCTACAAGCACTTAGAGAAAAGAAACAAATCACATACAGAGGAAAGCCCATCAGAATCACAGCAGACTTTTCAACACAAACCCTCAAGTCAATAAGAACCTAGAGAAATAAGTATTTCAAGCCCTAAAAGAAAACAACCTCCAACCCGAATTACTGTACCCTACAAAACTATCTTTCAAAATTGATGAAGAAATAAGATACTTTCACAACAAAGAACACATGAAGAACTTCATGAATACCAAACCAGCACTCCAAAAAATATTAAACAATATCCTATGAAAAGACAATGAGGCTCACAGCCCCATGAAGCCCAATAGAATGAATCCATAAGGCAAGACAAAAGAATTAAATGCAAAGGGGGAGAATCCAACAATACAAAAAGGTCATAACAAGGATAAGTCAATGCATATCCATTATAATCATCAATGTTAATAGTCTCAATTCACCAATCAAAAGAAATGGACTGGCAGAATGGGTCAAGAAGCAAGATCCAACAATATGCTGCATACAAGAAACACACTTAATTCAAAAGAAAACTCACAGACTGAAAGTTAAAGGGTGGAAAATAATACTCCAAGAAACAGGAACCCCCCAAAAAAGCAGGAGTAACTATCCTATTTTCAGATAAAATGGATTTCAAACCAACCCTAAGAGAGACAAAGAAGGCCACTTCTTCTTTGTAAAGGGAACAATTCAAGAGGAAGAGATGACAATCATAAATATATATGCACCAAATACTGGTGCACCCAACTATATAAAAGAAATATTAACAGGTATGAAAAATCAAATAAGCACTAATACAGTAGTAGTGAGGGACCTCAATATCCCACTCTCACAAATAGATACATCAACTAGACAAAAAGTAAACAACTAAATACCAGAACTCAACCAAACTCTTGAACAAATGGACTTAACAGATGTTTACAGAGTGTTCCATTCCACAAAATCAGAATATACATACCTTTCAGCTGCACATGGAGTGTTCTCCAAAATAGACCACATACTACTCATAAAACATGTTTAAATAAATGTAAAGGAACTGAAGTTATCCCCTGTGTATTATCAGATCAGAGTGTGATGAAATTGGAGATCAATAGCAAAAGAAACCATAAGAATTTCATAAACACATGGAAACTGAACAACACACTCCTGAACAATCAAAGGGTCACAGGGGAAACTAAAGAAGAAATTAGACAGTTTTGCCAATTAAATGACAATGCCAGTACAACATATTGGAATTTATGGGGCACAATGAAAGCAGTCTTGAGAGAGAAATTCAGAGCACTGAATACTTATATTAGGAAAACAGACCGAGCTCAATTATACAACCTGATGCTGAACCTCAAGCTTCTAGAAAAAGAAGAGCAGGACAAACACAAAGCTGATACAAGGGAGGAAATTATAAAGATCAGAGCAGAAATCAATGCAATGGAGAATAAGAGAATGATACAAAAAAATCAGTGAAGCAAGGAGTTGGCTCTTCAAAGAATAAACAAAATTGACAAACCCTTAGCCAACCTTATCAAAAGAAGAAAAGAAATGGCCCAAATCCATGCAATTAGGCATGAAAAGGATGGAATTATAATGGGCCCAGCAGAAATCCAGAGGATCATTAATACCTACATTGAGAACCTATATACCAATAAGATGGAAAACACAGAAGAAATGGACAGATTTCTAGATACATATGAATTATCAAAGTTGAATGAAGACAACCTAAAATTTCTACACAACCCAATATCAATCAACAAAATTGAAAACATAATTAAAAACCTACCAACAAAGAAAAGCCCAGGTCCTGATGGCTTCACTGCTGAATTCTACAAGACATTTAGAGAGGCTCTATTGCCACTAGTGTTTAAACTCTTCAATGAAATTGAAAGGGAAGCAATACTCCCAAATTCATTCATGGAAGCAAACATCACCTTGATCCCCAAAACAGAGAAAGACCCAACCAAAAAACAGAACTATAGCCCAATCTCTCTAATGAACATAGACACAAAAATCCTCAATAAGATATTGGCAAACAGAATGCAGAAGATCATCAAGAAGATCATACACCCTGACCAAGTGGGATTCATCCCAGGGATGCAGGGATGGTTCAACATATGCAAATCAATAAATGTAATACACTATATTAATAGAGCCAAGGACAAAAACCATATGATTATCTCAATAGATGCAGAAAAAGCATTTGACAAAATCCAACACCCATTCATGATAAAAATCCTTCAGAAACTTGGAATAGATGGTCTTTATCTCAACATGATAAAAGCCATCTATGAAAAACCAACAGCCAACATCATACTAAACGGTCAAAAACTGTAAGTTTTCACTCTAAAATCAAGAACAACATAAGGCTGTCCACTATCACCACTCCTGTTCAATACAGTTTCGGAAACATCAGCCACAGAAATTAGATAAGAGAAAGAAATAAAAGGAATAAAGATAGGAAAGGAAGAAGCTAAACCGTCATTATTTCCAGATGACATGATACTCTACATAGAAGATCCCAAGAACTCCACCAAAAGTCCTCTAGACTTAGTAACCAAATTCAGTAGAGTAGCTGAATACAAGGTCAACACACAAAACTTAATATCCTTCCTATTCATGAACAACAGACTCACTGAGAGAAGAACTGGAGAAAGAACTCCTTTCACAATAGCATCCCAAAAAATGAAATACCAAGGAATCAATCTAATGAAAGAAATCAAAGACCTCTTCTCTGAAAACTACAGCACTCTGAAAAAAGATACTGAAGAGGATATCAAAATAGAAAGACATCCCTTGCTCCTGGGTAGGAAGAACCAATGTAGTGATAATGGCCATACTTCTAAAACTGCTATAGAGATTCAATCCAATTCCAGTTGAAATTCCAACAGCATTCTTCACAGAACTTGAGAAAACAATCCAAAAATTCATTTGGAAGAAGAAGAGACCTAGAATAGCAAAAGAAATTCTAGGCAAAAAAGACAATGTAAGGGGTATCACAATCCCCAACTTGAAACTATTCTACAAAGCTACTGTGATAAAAAAAAAACAAAACAAAACAGCATGCTACTGGCAAAGAAACAGACCCAAGGACCAGTGGAATAGATTAGAAGATGCAGAAACAACTCCAGACACACTCAACTACCTCATCTTTGACAAAGTCAAACATCCTCACTGGAGGAAAGATAGCCTCTTTAATAAATGGTGCTGGAAAAATTAGGTTTCAACTTGCCAATGATTAAAACTAGACCTATAGCTCTCACCTTGCACTAAACTAAAATCAAAATGAATTGAAGATCTAATACAGAAACACTAAACCAGCTGGAAGACAGGTTAGGTAAAACTCTTGAAGACATTGGTGTAGGAAAACATTTCATGAGCAAAACCTCCGTTGCCCGTGAACTAGCACAAACGATCAACAAGTGGGATCTCTTCTTATTAAAAAGCTTCTGCACAGAAAGAGAAACCATCATAGCATGAAGAGACAACCCAGAATTTGGGAAAAATTTTTACCAGCTGTTCCTCAGAGAAAGGTCTACTATCTAGAATATATAAAGAACTTTAAAAAAAATCAGACCTCCCAAATTGAAAGACCCAAGCCAAAAGTGGGCATCTGAAATGAATAGACATTTCTCAGACAAAGAAGCAGAAATAGGAAATAAACATATGAAAAAATGTTCAATATCACTGGTCATTCGAGAGATGCAGATGAAAACAACACTGAGATTCCACCTCACTCCAGAAAGAATGGCTGCTATCATGAAATCAACCAATAACAAATGCTGGCGGGGCTGTGGGAAAAAAGGAACCCTTCTCCAGTGTTGATAGGAGTGTAGACTGATGCAACCACTGTGGAAATCAGTATGGAGATACCTCAGAGAACTAGGATTGGAAGTCCCATTTGACCCAGCCATTTCTGTCCTGGGTATTTTCCCCAAAGAATTAAAAGAATCATACCACAGTGACATATGTGCATCCATGTTTATAGTGGCACAGTTTGTAATAGCTAAAACTTGGAAACAGTCCAATTGCCCATAAAGTGGTAACTGGATAACAAAGGCTTTTTTTTCATAAAATGGAGTACTACTCAGCCACAAAGAATGAGAGACTAGAGACATTTATACCTAAATGAATACACATTAGGGCGATACTCTTAAGTGAAGTAAATAGGACACACGTGTAAATACTGAATAGTTTCTGTGGTGTGAGAAACTAAAAGTGTAAATAAGGATCAAAATGTATAATAGGAAAAAAAGGTCCAAAGTGGAAGGGGAAGTGGGAGGGGTAGGGGAAAGGAAAGAAGGGAAAGGAATAAATACGAGAAAATGACAAAACAGAAACAAAGTCTTTGTAAACAGGGAAAGGTGGGCAGGGGAATGGGGAAAAATAAGAACCAAGATATATCATGTAAAGGTACAAGTTCCCAATGATGAATGTGATCATAAGGTGTACCTAAAATGTAGCAATAAAATTAATGAATAAAGAAAAAGTAAACAAACAAAAAGATGCTACTTACATATCTTAAACAGGCCAAGTCCAGAGAACTGACATCACCAAGCGCTGGAGAGGAAGAGAACAACGGGAAGTTTCATGCATTACTGGTGGGGATGCAGAATAGTGCAGCCACTTTGGAAGACAGTTGGATGGTTTCTTATAAACCTAAACCCACACTTACCATAGGGTGCAGCAATCACACTTCATATTTCCCCAAATGAGCTGGAAAGTTATGTCCGCACAAAAACCTGTACACTGATATTTAAAACAGCTTTTCTTACAATTACCAAAACTTAGAAGCAACAAATACGTCCTACTGTAGGGGAAGGGCTAAACTGTATTACATTCAATGGATCATTACTCAGTGCTAAAACGTAGCTTTACTTTTTTAAACTATAAATTCAAGAAATATTCTGTGCTACTAGATCATTTCTTTAAGTGAAAACACAATTCTTAATTCTTCTGAATTACAGTGTAAATAGATGATTTTAAAAAAAGAAATATCCAACCAATCCATGTGAAGCATGGAAGACCCTTAAATGCGCATTAGTAAGTGAAAGAAGCCAGTTTGAAAAGGCTATGTATTTCATGACTCCAGCTGACTATATGACAGTTTGGAAAAGGCAAACAAAAAAAAAAAAAAAGAAAAAAAAGAAACAACCCCATGGAGGTAATAAAAGAACCAGTAGTTACTAGAAGTGGAGGGATGGCGGAATGAGGGAAAATAAAGAACACAGAAGATTTTTTGGGAAGTGGAACTACACTGTGTGATACTGTCATGTTGGCTATATGGTATACCTTTGTCCAAACACATAGAAAGTACATTAAGAGTGAGCCCTAATATGGACCATAGAGTCTGAGTGATAATGCTGCATTGATACAGGTTCATTGATTGTTAAAAATGCATTACCCTGGTGCTGGATGTTGATAGTAGGGTGGAGGCTTGTGTGGTCCATGGAATATAATATGGGAATTCTCTGTATTTTCCACTCAATATTGCTGTCACCTAAAACTGCTGTAAAAATAAAATCTTTTCTAAAAACTTCCTAAATAATAAAAGTAAATAATAACAACAAAAATAAGATTTAACATTTTAGTTAAGAGACTTTCACTACAATAATAGGTAAGTTCCATTTCAGTTCTCTGAGGAAAAAATTCCAACAGGGTAATATTTTACTAATCCTTTCTCATGATGTTAATAGAAAACCCTGCGTGGAAATCAGAATTCAATCGTCAAGTCGGTGCAAGTTGAAACCCTGAATCGCAGGGCAGCTTAAGTGCTTTACACATGTGTGGAAGATCACTGATTAGTTACAGCCCTGGTCCTCTGCCCGGCACAGCAATGACATTGGCATCATCTGTAGTTCCAGGGTGGGGTCATCATTTCATTCCAGACGTATGAATCACTGTGGGCACTGGAATAATGGCTCAGCGGCTTCTCCCAAAGGAAAAGCTTGTCGCATGCCTCAATATAGAGACAGTAAGATCGGAAATACTCAATTACACATGTGGGGAACAGCACCCTTAGCCTGAAGCATCTCTTTGGAAGCCCAAGAGAGGCAGGACAGAGCACCGAGGTGTTGTCTTGCTTCCACTTTAGAGGAGATGAACTCCACAAAGCATGCATCTCACCTAAGGTGTCTGTGTCGCCTGTCCCCAGCTGTGTTGATCCTAGTCTGCAATTTGTGCAGTTTTCACCAAAGCACTGAAACCTTCAGCATTCACAGATAACCTGGAAAGTGACAGAGACCCAGATAGCACCTCTCTTTTTCAGCTGCCCTGGCTCAATGGGAGCAGAGGATCATCGATCATTTGTAAATGCTTTAACACCATCCAGCTTCAGTCATTATCTAGAAGATGCCTCATTCTTATAGACGCTGCTGTGTAGTGTTTTTCCCCTATTCTCTTGATTTCACTACTTTATAGGCAAAAAACAGAGCTAGACTTTCTTTCCTAAACAATTGTTTTTCTCCCTGGAAAATGCCTCCTTTCTTGACCACATTCTTCTCATTGTTTCCTTTAGGTCAGCCACCGCCTGCATCACGGGGTCTCCGAGAACCCTCTCTTGCTCAGCTCTGGTCCTGTGTTCTCCTTTTGGTGGCAGAGTGGGATTATCTGAGAATTTCTCTCTCAGCCACTGAACTGTGAGGAACATAAGGGTTAAAACCTTGGACCTGGTAGAACTACTGGCATGGAAAAGATGCTCACTGAGTGCTTAAAGAGTGAACAAAGTGTGTGAATGAGCAATGGGAATGACTTCTTTCTATTTCCTCAACAGAACTCAAATCCTGCAAGTTTAAAGAGCTGATGTAGATCACTTTGTTAGAAGCAGAGAAATTGAATGATAGCTCCAGGTTCTCAAGCTTCAGTAATACACTGATCACTTTTTGCACCAAGATTTCCTTCTCTAAACTTAAAGCGGGTAATTGGTAAAAAAGTAATGTAATACACACCAAAACTCCTGGTATTTAGAATCTTAATATTTTACCATATTTGCTTCCAGCTTTTAAAATAGATTTATACATGGAATAAGGGTTTAGCTCAGTAGTAGAGGGTTTGCCAGCATACGTAAAGCCCTGGGTCTGAGCCCCATCATCACAGTAATAACAAAAATAATAATGATAATAATAATAGAAATAATAATATATCATTTTAAAAATAAGATATAGATACAAGAACAGACCCCTCCCAAAAGATACACTGAGTTAGTCATGGACTTAATGTCTCTCTGTTCCAAATTCATCCTTTCTGCCTGTTCTGTAACAATGAATATGGGTCCAGCCATGTGTGTCCTTGGCCAGGTGGATGGAGCTGAGAAGCCCTGATATTTGATGTGAGGAAGACACAGGAGTCCAATGTGTCCCACATGTTACATCTGCTAAGGTCACAAACTAATCAATTCCTTGTTACATATCTGTGTATGTACAACACACAGAGGAAGATAAGGAGGACAGGTTTCCTTCAATTCATTATAAATGTCACTAGAATGCAGCCTATGTGTGTAAGAAAAGAAAAACACTATTTTAAGAAAGTTTCTGTCTTCAGTATTATTTAACATTATTTGGAAATTCCAGCCAGTAAAATACAGCATCAGTATGAAATACAAGCGTCATCACTGACAGGATCATCACTCTTTGTGGGTAGTATAAGTTTTTATTCATCCCTCCTGCAGAGCTCTCCCTGGGGAGACCTTTTTAGTTATTTATTTTTCTGAGAGAAAATTCTTTATTGTTTTATATATAAAAAGGTCCATTCGATGGAGGTCAGGGTCTAGGAGCAGATAGTGATCAGGAACAGCCAGGTAGGTGGCCTCAGCAGCCTTCTGACCCTTCCTCATGCAGGCCTTGCTTGGGTTCCAGGCAATCCACAGGTCCAGAGTGAACAGTGAGAGGGTCAGGGGTGGAAGGCTCACAGGAGAGTGAAGGAACATCGGTGCAGGTTGTGAGAGGGCCAGAATCCAGGGTCAGGCCTGGTCAAAGTTGACTTTCTTGGTTGGAGGAGTTTCTCCTAGCCCTTCAATACCCACCAGGTCACTGCTGGCGTTGGAGTCGTGCCTCCCAGGGGCATGACAGCCAGCAAGCCTGGATAGCCTGGTAGCTCAGTTCTTCCCCACATACAGCTCTCCTGGCACCCTGTGCTGCAGACTTCCAGTGAGTGGGACCAGCACAAGAGCACAGCTCCTCTGTGCTGGCCGATCCTTACATTTGCTAGTTCTGCATTCTTTTCCCTCAATCTTCTCATCCCCTGTTAAGCTTAATTCTTTATATTCAATTTTCCTTTTTTAAATTATTGGGTGGTTTTGTTCTCTTGAGTGGTCCCATGCGGAAATAGATACAAGCAAAAGTCCCTTTCAACAGGCCTATGAAATTGATCTTTCTTTCATAAGGCCTAAAATTAATCAACATTGCTGTTGTATGGTAGGAGTCCAAATGTTACATCCTTGCACTTTCTGCCCATAAGTGGCAGAGGGGATGACTCTGAGGAAAGGGGCGTCATTGGTAGGGATGTGCTAGGACCCTCTGGACTCACCCTCCTGGCTCCTTTGAGCTATGAGCCTGAGATTAATGGTTGTGCCAGTCAGTCTCTGACAATGGGAGGCCACCTCTGGCCAGATGCCTGTGTAGAAGATCTGGGCTTGTCAGTCCCCTGGTGTGGTCACACCTGGTGTGAGCCACGATTGGTTTGTTCTTGGGCTCTAGTTAAAACTGCAAGTAACTATTTTGTAGCCATGAAGGGAAAGCAACCCAAACATTAGAGGGACACCCTCAGATCCCACAAGGCCCAGAAAAGGCAAGGCCTAATAAGCTTTGTATTTTAGAACAAAAGCTCCTGGAGACCCATACTCATAGCAGGCACCCCTAGTGCCCTCCTATTTAATACCGCTGGTTTGCGATCCCATGAAAGATGGCTGACCACAGTTTGCTCACCCTTCTCCTTCACCTGACAGAGAAATCAAGGGGAATCAGCCAGGCACAGCTCCAGCTCCTGCCTTTCCTGTACGAACACCGGCTTGCTTGTCTGGATGTCTTCCTCACTCCCTTTCTCAGTCACTTTCTGGGGCAGACAAAAGACAAGTATTAAGGACAAACAGGTCTGGCAGCAGCAACAGCCTTCAGTTCACCCGTTAAAAAATGAGCACTCCTTGAAGCAGGAAGGCCCATCAGCCAGCCAGGAGGCTGTTTCAGAGCCAGTGTCAACCCTGATGTGCTCTCAGACTCACGTAGGTCCCATGTAGTCAACCCCAATAATTATAGACAAGATTTTCTTTCCAGGGGCACCTATGTGACCCTGAAGAAACACTTGTGTGAAAGTTAAGCATGGACCTGCCTCCCTCCTGGAAATGTGACCAGGGACAGTCAGGAGAGACCCTCAAAGGTTTAAGGAAACCCTAGCAGTGGGTCACACAGGACTCATATCCATCAGAATTCTCTGCAAAGAGGCCGTGTTTACTTCCTCACAGGAGCCTGCAGGAGGGATGGACACCCAAGTGCCCATGGTGCCTACTTCTACTGTCCCTCATCCCCATCTCTCCAGGCAACTACTGATCATCTTTCACAGTAAAGACTAGCATAGATTTCTTACACTTTCATGTAACACTTCACTGTCATTATTGTCCATTTTCTTCCACTCAATATAATTACTTTGAGTTTCACCCACATATCTGTATTGATCATTTTGGTTATTTTCCATTTAGGACTATTAAAAATTAAGTGACTATGACCCTTCCTGTGCAAATTTTTGTATGAACACATATGAACTTGCTTTTCACTTAAATATCTTGAACTGAAATGGCTGCATCACATACTGTATTAGATATATGTTTGCTTTCTAAGAAATTGCCAAATTGTTTTGCAAAGTGGCTGCATCACTTTATATCCTGTGAGTGTAGGAGAGTTCCACTTTCCCCACGTCTTTACCGCAACTTGGTGTGTTCAGTCTTTTACATTTTGGCTCTTTTGATAAGTATATAATCATATCTCATTGTGATTCTAATTCACTTTTACCTAATTGTCACTGGGAAGCTCACAGTGAAAGGTCGTAAATCAGGAGGAGCTGGCCGCACACATCAATTCTTTATGTCTTTGATGCATGACTGCATACAAACTTATTCCAAAATTATAGTTTGCGAGGGAGAGAGAAAATATACCTTCGAGCAGGAAGGGGGCACACACCAAGATGACACTGAATGAGGTCTTGCGTTACATTTCTATGACTAACAGGTCTTTCAAGGAATATCCTTCCCTTCCCCTGAGGTCACTGTTGCAGCTGTGATCTCTTAGGTCCCCGTTTATACTCTAAGTAGATGTTTTCCCACTTAGTTTGTTTTGAGACCCTGAAGTTTTCCCAACTCCTTACAGTCTGGACTCTGTATGGGCCCTGGTCCTCATCAGCATGCTGAAGAGGTTACATTCTATTGGGTTCAAGTTGGAAACCACAAGCCTGCATGGATTTTATCTATAGCTAATGATTAAGAAAGCAAGAGGGAAGAAAAATTGTGTCTTCTTTGCTCTTCAAATAACCCTAAATGAAGAGAGAAAATTATTATTTACAGAGGATTGGAGCTAATAAATGAATAAGGAAAAATAGAATCATAAAATCAACACTTTGCTGCCCCTAATGAAATAATTGAGTTATGCAACAATCATCAGAGGATATTGTCACTCAATGATTGACTAGTGGAAAAAGATAATGGAGGGATCTGGCTGTCACCACTTGAATCCTTTGATCAATCTGACTGTCACTTAAAACAGAAAGCGGCCACTAGGTGCCTCCTGACGTAATACAATATAAAGGAACACAGCACAAACTGTAATGTATTATTGCCAAAAAAAAACGTTAAACCTGAATCTAAACAAACCTCTAGACAAACACAAGGGATAAAGAAGGAAGGTAAACTAAATCGAAAGGAAGCAAAGTAATAAGTCAGAATGTGGGGTGTTCTACAGAACAGCTGATCTGACTTGTTGAATAAGCCAATGCCAAAGAGAGGAGAGATAGGGAGGAATTGAGTTGATCAATAAAATCTGGCAATCACCATAACCAAGTGCAATGAAAGGGCCTCGAGTTGATCTGATTTCAATAAATAATCTGTATAAATATTTTTGAGACAACTAGAAGAATTGGATCATGGTCTGATTATATAACTGTTCTGAAGAATTGTCATTTATTTGACTGGGTGCATTAGTAACATAGTGATCAACATTCCTCTATTTTGTGTAAGGAATATTATGTTCCTATATTTTAAAAATTATACTTTGCATAGCAGGGAAGGTACACATTTTATATAATTTTCCTCAAAATGTTTTGACAAAGAAAATGGAAACAGATGAAACAAATGTAGGGAAGTCTTGATAACTATTGGACACGATTTTTCTCCCCTTTTGCTTTCTTAATCATTAGCTATAGAAAAAATCCATACAGGCTATTGGGGAATAGTATTGTTACAGTTTTTATCTACATGTCCCCCCAAAGCCTCAAAGGTGGGCTTGGGGAGGTGATTGGATTTGGGGGCATCGTAACTGACTTGCTCTTAAGCATCCACAAGAAGAGCCATTTCGCTGGCACTTCCCTTCATGGAGATGAAGCCAGCCTGAGGGCAAGCAGGGGAGAGCATGGGGCAAAATTATAATAGAGATTGGCGGGAAAAGCTTGGCTGGTGAAGTTGCGCAGACTGGGAGGAGGAAGATGTATGGCTTTCTTTTTCCTTTTTTGATTATCTGCTCTGGTCTCTGGCTGCTGAAGACTCGGGGTAAAGGAGAAGAGTCGGGCAGCATCCTCCGTAATCCCGAGGCTGGGGCAGGACTTGCAGCTGAGAAGAACAGGAGAAATAAACTTTCAGATATCAGTGGAGAGGGACCAAATTCCCATTCCAGGAGAAGCTGCTGTCCTCCTGCAATTTTCAGGACTGTTGCTTAAATCAGCAGCTGGAGCTCTGAGCCCCTAAAGGAGAATAGAGCCACACATAAGCCGAAGGGAATACCATAGGCACTGTAGCCAGAGGAAGGGCTAGCAGAACAGGTGAAATATGCAAGCCTTGGGGAAGGAGAGCTACTTTTTAATTTTTTTGGTTGGTTGGTTGGTTGTTTTTTGCTTTTGTTTTTGTTTTGAGACAGGTTCTCACTATGCATGTAGTCCAGGCTGGCCTTGAACTTACAGCAATCTTCCTGCCTTAGCCTCCTGCATGCTAAGATTACAGATGTGCACCACCACACCCAGGGAGAACTACTTTTGAAGGGAATAGTCCATGAAGTGCACAAGTGCATAGTGAGAGCATTCAAGAAGACCTGCTGAAACTAAAATACAAAAACAAAAACACTGTTTTCAGATTTTAAAATTCAGTCATGAATTGCAGGAAGGAAAATAATAGCACACCAAATTATGCATAAAGATGGCATAAAAGGACATCACGCCTATGTGGGCTTTCAGAATGCAGGGTGGTTTAACACTACAAAATCAGTCCATGGAATTTCCCTCTTTAACAGAAGAGGAAAAAATAACAAAAGTCATATTATCCTCTCAAAAAGGTAACAAACACATCTGGTAAACTTTAACACATACAGAGGGCAGTTTAAGAAACTATTGGAACGTAGAAAGAGAATACCTCCTTGATCTCCAAAAAAGTACCTCCAGGAAGCCCAAGCATTGTGCCTCACTGCGCAACACTGAGAGCTTTGACCACAAAACAGAAACCGCCACTTCTAGGCATCATTGTACTTGGAGGTTCGGGCCAGAAGAAATAAATAAAGAGCAAAGAACAATAAAACTGTTATTTTCAGATTATATACCTGTGTACAGAGAGAAAACAAAAGAACCCACATGTAAATCTTGAGAATTAATAAGTGAATTTCCTAAGTTTACTGGGTAATAGGTCAGTAAACAAGAAACACTTGTGAAAATGCAAGTCTAAAGTCACAGTGTGATACCACTCACCAGAATGTCTTGCTTTGGACAAAAACTCATCTTTAAAATGTTGACAATGATAGGAAGCAGCAGAAATTTTACACAGGAGGTGGGTGAATTTATACTGCTGCTTTGAGAAACCACTAGCAGGGTGTAATGCAGCTGAAGAGGAAAATACTCAGTGAACCAGCACCCTTGCTCAGTGTGCACACACAGAAGACATGCAGACACACTCATCCTGTAAACTCACTGTGTCACTAGAAAGACCACACACCCCCTTTGACTAAATGCATAAAAACTGGAACTTTCCTTTGTTGACTCTCCCAGCACTTTGGACACGAATTCGGCTAGGTCAGGTGTATACCTAATAAATCCTCCTGATTCCCACTTGGTCTCTGCTGTCATTTTGGAATTCACAACATTTCTGGCGATCACAAAGGAACTGGAGATGAGAGTTGCTGACTCCTTTGCCTGTAGGTGTGAGAGGGGCCTGAGCTGTAGGAATCCTGAGACTTCTGGTGCCACCTGGTGAGACTTCAGCTTGGAGAGGGAATCAGCCCTCCTGCAGCCTGGAAGCTCCACCCCATTGCCAGTGCAAAAGGAACTGTTGGGGTTCAGGACATTTCTAGAACATGTACAGGACCGCTGCAAGCTTTGGGGGCCCAAGGGGGAACCCATCCATTTAGGACAGAAGGGGAGCCTGATCACCTCCTGAAGGGAACCTAGCGCTCCAGCTCAGGGGGAGTTGGAGGAAACCTACAACCCCAAGTGGAATGCGGGAGCAGCCCACAAGCGACAGTGGCTCACAGGTTTGACTCTCAAATGGCTAGTGGGACAGGCCAATGAGAGTGACTCACAAAGAGGGGTGCTGGGAAGTCAGACTCAGAGGAAGTCCAACGAAACCCACACCCAGAATTAAAATGAGAAAATACATGAGTACATTTTAAAAAATGGAATAAAAAAGGCTGGGAGAGCTCTGGAGAGCATGGAGCAAAAACAGTGAGAGAAACACTCCTCCTGGCTTTAAGAACCCCAAGGCCAGCACTTGCTCACTGTCACCAGCCCGACACTACCTACAAACATCTGGAAGCCAAAACAACCCCATCCTGGCACTGCAGAGTCAAAGTTGAAAAACTGTGACCACACTCCACTGGTCATAAAGATGTTTTACAAGAGAAATCAAATTACAAATTTTAGCTAACTGATTAGTGTACTTTTGGTTTTCAATTTGAGTTGATGTTTAATTGGTGTGCTTGAAACATTTCTTGTACATTGCAAATTCTTGAAATGTAATCATAAGGTTAACTTGCTCTTCTCTCTGTAGATTTAAGATAAGAACTCTAATTCTGTGGGCAGCCAGTCAAATTTAAAATGAAACAATCTGAGAACAGAAAAAAGGAAAAAAGGGACACTTTAAAATCCAAGTGGCTGCAGCTAAATTGTTATAAAAGATTTATAGTAAGTGAGACAGAGAAGAAATATTAAGAAGGCTATAAGTACGAGAGATATATTTTTGATATGAAAGGATTTTGTACAACAAAAGTTTTGTCTTGTTAGAAGATAAAAAAAATAATAACAAGACTAGAAAGCTTACATACTACAAGAAAATGTGCAGAGTGATTTATCAAGGAAATCTGCATGTTGCTTGTTGGTGTGGTGAAAGTTCACGCTGTTCCCTCCAAAAGCCCCTTGTTGCTCAAGATTCAAAAATATGTATGGTTGCTTGTCAATTTGATAGAGCTCAGACTGCACTTGAGTGATTTGCATCACAACAGAGTATATAAGGAAAGAAAAACATAAAAACCCACCGCACCAGGATGTATGTTAAAATACTTTAAAAGAGGCTATACGAGGGTGGGGAAACTATAGAATAAAGCTGACCCCCCAGAAGTTGAAAACTCTTTGTGGAGTAGATTGGCCCTTTTTTGATGTAGGGTGGCTGGCTGAAGAACCATTGATAAATGGTAATTGGGTATGTGTATAGGGCTTTAACTGGGGAAGGAAGATGACTAGGACATCCAGAACAGTTTCCTTGCATTGAGTCCTGGGTAAATATAGCCCAGACTTGACCTGCTTGGCTACAGCTCTGCTTAAAAACCAATTTAAGATGCTTGTAGCCCCAGCCTTGCCTAAAACAAGAGAGAGGGGAAGTGACTTTACTAGAAAGCTCAACAACAACAAAAGGACCGAAAAAAGAGGCCACCCCCCCCCAAAACAGTTCTACAAGTGCAAAAATCTCTCCCCTTTATGCTTTGATTTATCCCCCCAACACCCTGTTGACAAGGCCAGCCCTCAGAAAGACAGAATCAAATGACAATGAGCCCAAGACCCCACCCAAGGAAGAAAAGCCAGAGTCAATGCCTCAAGAAAAAGATTGAGAAAGCCCGGTCAAATAAGCCACCTCCGATTGGGCTGAACTAGGGTTTTATAGATGCCTCTTTGAGAAACTAGGGAACCCATCTATTATGACATAGAAGGCCAAATTAAAGGGAGACAACAGATCTTGTTCCACCAGCCCTGAGAAACCACTGATCTCCTAAATTAGGAACATCATACGCTCTCCTCTATGGAAAAGCCTCAAGCCCTCATAGATTTGATACAATCCATTTTCCAGACACATAATCCAACCTGGCCCAATTGCAAACAGCTCCTTCTGACTGAGGAGTGACAGAGAGTGACCAAAGCAGCCATCCACTGCATCCCCTGTGTTAAATGTACAAGCATGTGCGCAGGGTCAATTCCCAGAGGCTGACCCAAATTGGGACCCAAACAACACAGAACAATTAAAAGTCCTACAGAAGTACCAGGAGGCCCTCCTACAAGGTTTCAAAGAGGATGGAAAAAAAGATGATAAATATGAGAAAGATCTCAAAAATACTCCAGGAAACAAATAAAAGTCCTAGCCAGTTGTATGAGAGACTTTGTAAAGTGTTCTGGCTCTATATCCCATTTGGCCCTGAGACCACTGAAAAGCACATAGGTAATGCAGCCCTTGTGAGACAAGCTCAAGGACACATTAGGCAGAAATTACCAAAGTTAGAAGGTTTTTCTGGCATGACTATATCCCAGCTTTTAGAGGTAGATACTAAGGTGTATATAAATCAGGACCAAGAAGCTAAACAAGAGGCCAATAAGAGGCTCAAAAAGGAAACAGATCTGTTGGCAGCAGTGCTTACAGGGAAAGAGACAGAGGTCACCAAGGGGTCACCAAAGACACAGATACAAACAGAACAAGAGCCAAACCTGGCCAAGATCTGCCAATCAACCAAAGCTAGATTGGGAGCAATGCACATGGTATAAAAAGTGTGGCCCAGGAACTGGGGATTTAGCTCAGTGGTTCTGCTGCCTGCCTTGCAAGTGCAAGGTCCAGAGTTTGATCCCTAATACAAAAAGAGTATGGCCCAGAAAATAATGACAGAGATGATGCTAAAAATTCCAAAGCTTAAGAGCTGCCCCATGTAAAAATTTGCTTATGGGCTTTATTGAACTGCCTCCAGCTGGTGGCTATCAATGTATGTTGATGCTTGCCTACTCTTTCTCAGAATAGATTGAAGCCTTCTCCACTCAAACAAAAAGACACAAAAGGTGACCAAAATGCTGTTAAGAGACATCATTTCAAGATTTAGACTACCCCTCACCTTAGGGTCACAAAATGGACCAGCATTCATAGCCAAGAAAGTCCAGGAGTTCACACAGATATTAAAGAGATGAGATCAAGTCCTGCCCATGGTCTTCCTCCAACTCCAGTACACCCCCACCAAACAAACTTGGTATTCTCCTTATGAGATTCTATTTGGCTAGCCATCCCCCCCATCATAGATCAAATTAAGGGTAATCTTTATAAACTAAAAAAAAAATGTCCCTGAGAAAACAAATACAGGTTTTGAGAATAGCCCTACAAGATATCCATAGTAGGCTGGGGATTTAACTCAGTGGTTTTGCCACCTGCTGCACAAGTGCAAGGACCCGAGTTCGATCCCCAGTACCAAAAGAAAAGATATCCATAGTTGGGTACAAGAGAAAATGTCTATAAGCTTAAAAGACCCACTACACCCATTCAAACCTGGGGACTTTGTTTGGGTCAAAAAATAAATAAATAAAATCCAACTCAAGGGCCCATGTGAGATGGGCCTCATACTGTGATCCTGTCCACCCCCACTGCTGTTAAAGTTACAGGAATTGTGTCTTAGATCTACAATAGTCAACTGAAGCCAACAGCCCAAGACAAGTAGACCAGACAGCAGGATTTAGACCACCAAGAGCAGCTGATCCTGAGACAAGATGAGGTTGTCACCAGAGACAACATCTGTGCTCTATTCATCCCAAAAGCTGACTAGTCTATACATGGCAGAAGCCTAAAGAAATAACAGCCTTGCCCTTGTCACTCTAAAAGCTGACCAGTCTATCCATGGTCCAAGCTTAAAGATCAACATAGTCACAATGACAACATAAGTTTCTTATCCTCTTTGTTATAACTTTCCCTTGCCTCTTACCCCTACTTGTCAAAAACACTCAGTCCTCCACAGAGACTCTGATAGACGCACCACCAGTCGACTGATGGCCTTAACCAAGTACCAACCTCTGCTCAGTAGGTTGTGCTGAGCGCCTCCTTATAATAAAAAATTGATAATAATAATGATGATAAAAATGAAGCTTTCTAGGAACCTAGATATGGTAATATCAACTTTAACAAGATCCACTGAAGGACCCTTAGGATTACCCCAACAACTTTTAGGAAAAATTCCATATATTCTATGAACCTGGAAGCTTTGAAGTTTTCTTTAAGATTTTGGGAAAAAAATCCAGCAAATGGTTTGGGGTGTGATGTCCAGTGAATCTGCTGGTTACAAGCTCCATAAAATAAGGGCTGGACTCAGATCAGTCAGTGACCTAGGGCAGGTGGCCCATGTGTGGCTGCTGCAGGGGGCACAGAAGGAGCAAAAGGGACCAATGTGGTCTGGCCTCTTCCATGGGGTGAAGTCTCTCCTGGCCACCAGCAGAGCCACTGTGTAAGCTGTGGCCCCTGACCAGTCACTTTTCCCTTGTCTGTGCTTCCAGCCTACATGGGGTGCAGCTTGGTGGCACCCCGAAGCCACCTCTGATAATGTGTTCACAGGCTGAGGGATGAGCATGGGGATGTGGGGCCTTTGCATTCCAACTGGGAAATGGTAGTACAGTTCATCCCTTACCCCAAGGACAAACATGAAGTCACCTTACAGAATGTCAGGGCACTGTGGTCAAGGGCTCTCTAGGGTCCAAGACAGAAAAATCAAATGTCACTGTGAGGCCCTTGTGGAGGGCCCAAGTCATGACCTTTTCCTATTTGTGCCTTTTGACACCCAGGTGATGCAGGAGCAGCCAGACAGGGCTCTCCTTATCAACAAATTTCTCCTTACCTTGCTGGGGTAACTTTTTAAAAACTTGTGTGGGATATAAAATTGGCCAACAACTCTAAAATAATTATAATTTTTTTCATATGGCCTGCTGTTTCTTGTTTCCTTGACTTTGCTCACATCCTGGGATGCCTTTCCTAGGCTCCTAAACCTCTTTTTCAGGGTAATTTTCATCCCTTCTTTTAAACTTGGCTCCAGCATTAAGTTTCATGAAATCATTCCCAACGCTCCTAGGCTGACTTAGGTACCTCCCAAATGTTCTTATATTTCTATCACTGTGTTACTATACTGAGAGAAAACCAACCTTTATGCATGTGTCCCTCCACAAGAATATGTGCTTCTTAAAATGAGAAATGGTCTTACTGTGTGTGTCCCAGTATCAGTGTCTATTAAACAGTAGATAACCAGTAATTGTTGAATGCTTTTCAATTAAAACAACTAAAATACCCATGGCAACAAGAGTAGTAATGATATCAATATTTAATCCATAACACTGAGATATCATCAGCATGCTGATAGATTCTGATTGTGTAAACTTTTGTGTCACCATCACAGCACCCAGTTCAGTGGTCTCCTGGTCCAGAATAGAGGCTAAAAGACTATTTTCTTCAGGTGAGTTATAAGAAGTAGAGGTTAATACTTCTGTGTGCATAACATAGACAAAAAATTACAGTAAGAAAGCAAGTCAGTTATTTAATCTCTATAAGCTTTATTATTCTCCAGTAATACTTATGATAATATTAATAAGTAAAAATAATACTTATACTATCTTGAAAGATAATTTCAATAGTATATGAAAAGCCCTGAACACAGTTTGGATCATTGCAACAATTTTTTTTTTTTAAAAAACAGACTGAATTATGAAGAGCAGGTACAGTCCATTGTTCATATGAGAAAACCCTCTAAATTTCAGAAGTATTGTAAGTGCAGTTTTGAATAGAATGTAACCAATCTATTTTATTTAATTTCAAAACATATCACTTACCTACAAGCTGAATGATCAACATCTCTACAATTCTTTACAGTTCAATAGGAATTTAAAAGTCACATTATCAATGGAAGAAATTCAGGCTAGTCAAGTTTCATATTAAAATATGAAGCTGTGTGATATTTACCAAATTTTATCCTTTTCTGGTGACTGTCTTCATTCCATTTCAAGGGAGAAAGTATTGTGGTTGTGGAGTGGAACACTGTAGATATTTACTAAGTTACTTGTTCAAAGTTTTGGTTCAGCTCTGATATTTCTTTGTTGATTTTTTTTCTAGTTGATATGTCTATTGGTGACAGTGGAGTATTGAGGTTCCCCATTACAATTGTATTAGTGCTTATTTGATTTTTCATGTCCATTAACATTTGTTTTATATAGTTGGGTGCACAAGTATTTGGTGCATACATATTTGTGATTGTCATCTCTTCCTTTTGGATTGTTCTCTTTACAAGGATGTAGAGAACTTCTTTGACTCTCTTACTAAGTCTTGGCTTGAAATCCACTTTGTCTGCAAGTAAAATAGCTACCCTTGCTTTTGTCTGGATTCCTGTCACATGGAGTATTGTTTTCCATCCTTTGATTTTTAGTCTATGTATTTCTTTCTGAGTTAAATGTGTTTCTTTTGTGCAGCCTATTGGATCTTGCTTCTTGATCCATTCTGCCAATCTGTTTCTCTTGATTGGTGAATTGAGACCCTTTACATTGATGGTTATAACTGATATGTATTGACTTATCTTTGTCATGTTATTTTACTGTTGCTGGTTCCCTTTTCCCCCTCCCTATTTAACTGCTTGCCTTGCCTGGTGGATTCATTTCATTGGGGTTCATAGAACTGTTGTCCTCATTGTCTCATTCTATAATATTCTTCTGAACTTTTTGGAGTGGTGGTTTGGTGCTCATGAATTTCTTCAGGTGTTCTTTTTCATGGAAGTATCTTATTTCTCCATCAGTTTTGAAAGATAGTTTTGTGGGGTACATCAATCTGGCTTGGAGGTTGTTTTCTTTTAGGACTTGAAATACTTCACTCCAAGCTCTCTTTGACTTATGATTTGGATTGATAAGTCTGCTGTGATTCTGATGGGCTTTCCTTTATAGGTGATTTGCTTCTTTTCTCTAACAGCTCTTAATATTCTGTTCTTGTGTTGAATTTCTGGAATTTTGACTATTATATGCCATGGTGCAGTTTTTTTCTGATCATGGCTAATTGGCATTCTGAATGCCTCACTTATTTATATGTCAAACCCTTTTTCTATGCCTGGGATTTTTTTCTGCCATTATTTCTGTGAACATTTTTTTTAAATGTTCTTTGTGCCCTCTTCTGATTTTTCAATGATTCCAATCAGTCTTATGCTATTCTTTCCATCATCTAGCAACTGTTGGATTGATTTTTCATGGTCCCTTGGTATGTTTAAGAAGTCTGTCATTTGATCATAATTAACTATAAACTTCTAGATGTGATATTCTGTCCTCACATTGGTTGATTCTGCTGCATATACTTTCATTAGAATTTTTAATCTCCTGGATATCTATTTCATGAAATCCATTTCTTTTCTTTGTTGGGTATTAATGGTTTCCACCATTTTCCTAAGCTGCTCTATTTTTTATCTGTATCTATTCTAGATTCACTAATCATGTCCTTCATTATGTTCATCATCTCTTTAGTTATCTGAGAAATTGTTTCTGATTTTTTTCTAGAGCATCATTCATCTGCTTTATTACTTCCATTGCTAACTTTTCAGAAAGTTCAGGTGGGTGGCTTTTGATTTCTTTCACTTCACTGCTCCCTGAGTTTGTCTTGGGCAGGCTGGATGTCTAGGATTGCATCTTGCTTCTGTGTTTTCTCATTTTCTATTTTTAAAATTTTTTTTCTGCATTGATGCTTCCATATTGCTTATGGTAGGTAGCTTTATTACTAGTATAGATAGCTTGGGCCAGGGATTTAGCCCAGTGGTGCCATCATCTGCCTCACAAGTGCAAGGTTCTGAGTTCGATCTCTGGTACCAAATAAAGACAAACTACTATAGACAGCTCCTTAGGAAATGACTAGTTTTCAGAGATGTAGTCTAGGTGTAGCTGGCTTTTGGTTTTTGAGTCTGTCCCAGGATCCTACCTCTTCCATTCATTAGGGATGATAAATTGCTGCCTATTTGGCCTAACACTCAGTTCTTTGGTACTGGACTATGGTATTGTTTATGACCCTGAGACAATCTCATTTTGGCATATAAGAAAGAACAACTGATCACAACAACTATTTTACCTTGGCTAAAGTAGTACAGTCAGTAATAACAATAGCATCAAACAAACACAGTCTAGAAAATGACAAACTATGGTAACTATTACTTTGCCACCTTTAATCATAGGATCAAGATTTACAGTTATATCACAAAATCTAAAACAAACCCAAAAATTGTATACAGTAAATATCCCTTCAATAGAGCAATTCTACCCTCAGGGTAGGAAATTTTAAAGGGACAAGAGGAAAAAGTAGAGAAAGAAAAGAGAAAGAGATTAGAACCAAGGCTGAGGGAGAAAAGACGATTACCCAAGTTTTGGCAAATTGGTGAAGAAGACAAGAGGGAAAGAAGGAAGAAATAAAAACAAGAACAAAACAAAACAAAAAAACCCCTAAAATAAATGCTCACACTCACAAAAAAACAAGCACAAGCAATCAAGAAAAAAAGAGAAAAAATTAAAGAAAGTAAAAATGTCCACTTCAGGTTTCATCTCTGTTGTCACTGGTAGACAAAGGAGGCGGACAGAGACTAGATCTGTTCTGGATGGCCCAGCAAGCCTCCAGTAGAATTAGGGTGGCATAATAGATAATCCCAACAAGCCTGCACTTTCAGCTCCACAGAAGTTCAGGGTAATCCTGGTGTTGGGCTGTGAGACTCAGATCTGAATTGTTCAGCCCACAACACTCTGGGTGTTTCTTGCTGGCTTGAACTTGGCTCCCTGACCCTAGACATCTCCCACAACTGTGTCTTACCAGACAATGGGAGACTCAAGATGAAGCCAACCCATGGCGGCACTGAGTCCTGGGTTCACCTAACAATCCAGCCAATTGCCCTGTCTTTGGATGTTTAGACAGGAGTCACTCACCAGCTCCTGCAGTTCACAGCATACACTGCTCTGTTCCAATGGTGTTTCTCCACAGAGGCTTCTGGAGTCACTCACAATCGCCATGCCTCTAGATTCAAGCTGCCTGTCTCACACCACAAGCTGGGAGTCAGGGAGAAAGTGCCATTTGCCATCTCCATCTTTTGTGTTTAGGTCCCTCTCTTTGCTCTCCTCATGGCCTCCAACTCTCCCTTCAGATACTTTCTAGGTCATAGGGATCCATCTCCCTCCTTCTTCTCTTCTGCAAGTTCCTATATTACAGCATCGTCTCTGAATCTCAGAGAGACTGCTTTCCCACTGTTCACCAATCACCATCTTCCCAGAAGTCTATTATGGGGGGTTTGAGGAGAGACAATTAAACTTGAGAATTATTCAATGGAAACTGCAAAGGATGGCCACAGTGGCATATGCCTATAATCCCAGATACTCGGGAAGCAGAGGCAGGAGAAGCCAAGCTTGAGGCCAGCCTGGTCACTTAATGAGATCCTGTCTCAGAATGAAAAATAAAAAGTCCTGGGAGGTAGCTTACTAATAGAACACTCAAGTGCCACCAAATAAATAAATAAATAAATAAAGAAAGAAAGAAAGAAAGAAAGAAAGAAAGAAAGCTACAAAGAAGGGGAAAATTGTTTTAAGAGCCTTAATTGATGAGTAGAATTTGGTAACAAACATTGACAAAGAAAGTTTCAGGAAGCAGAAAGGCAAGACTTTTCTTTACAACTTAGTGCACTCTGGATTAGCTATAGCACTATTACAGGTCAGAATATGAAGGAGGGAGGGATGAAATTGAAATGTCAATAGAGTCTTATTGTAGAGCCATCATTTGGAGACTCATCAAGTTTTTCAGCTGGAAATACCTATTGATTTATCACAGCAAAAAAATAGAAAAACTAATTAGGCTAGTAAAACTGTAGAGAAGGGAACAGATAAAATTTCAATAGAGTGATGGCAGTGCAAATAATAAGGAGAGATTTTTAGACACTGAAAATCCAAGAATTCACGAACTAAAGGAAAGGAAATGTATTTGTGGGTGGGAGAGGGCAGTGGTGTGGTGAAAGAGCTAATGGTATGAGAGAAAGCATTTAAAGGAATCTTAAAATGAGTTTGTCTAGGACAAAATTTCCCAACAAGGCCACTATGGGCATTTTGGAGAGAATATTTCTTTGTTGTGGCTACTGCACTACAGGATATTTAGTGATATCCCTCTCTTCTTATGATGCCTAGGACCACCATCTGAGTCCTGACAACTGACAATATTTTATTGTCACCTCAGACTTGAAAGGGGTGAGTATTTTGGTACTGGGGATCGAACTTGGGACCTTGTGCTTGCGAGGCAGGCAGTGGCACCACTGAGCTAAATCCCTGGTGTGGGGTGCATATTTTGAATGTAGATGAAGCCTTTTCCTAAATGTTCATTTCAGCTGTAGACATCATTCTCTCTAGGAAACTCAGGGGTAAATCAACTTTTAAATAGTATCTACATTATCTTCATATTTGAAGTAATTTTCTTCATCAGAGCTCAGGATTGAACCCAGGGCTGGCCCATGCTGGGGAGGCACTCTACCACTGAGCTTTACCCTTCCAGCCCTTTAAGTATTATGTTTGTTTGGTCACTCATATTACACCTATAGTTTAATTTTGAAAATTTGAATATTATAACTGCATAGCCTGGTTAGTAAACTTTTAAATCTATTGCCATTGTACCTGTATAGATGTTTTCATTTATAATAAGTCATCTGTTGTATTTTATTTCACATTAACTTTATTTCTAGTTTACTATTTTATTATTCCCTGACTTATAATTTTTAATAGACCAAAGATTATAGTTCTTGAAAGCTCTGAATTTTTATCCACTTATAATCTTTTCATACTTAAAATTTCAAATGTTAACTATTTTAAATTATACTTTTCTTTAAAAAAATTGGGCCTTGGGCCAGGGATTTGGCTCAGTGGTTCTGCTGCCTGCCTCACAAATGGAAGGACCTGAGTTCGATCCCCGGTACCAATAAAAAAAAAAAAATTGGGCCTTGTTCAGGAAATAAGTCCAAAAGAAACTATTATATACTGGGTGATATATATAAGAATTTTGAATTTTTAGTTGTATATTTCATTCTGTAATATAAGGCATCTGGATGTTGATATCTAGGCATTCATTTCTTATGCTATATTTTTAAAAGTAAAAAATAATAATTAAAACCCTCTGACTACGGGGGGAGAAAGAACAAGGAACCTTAAAACTCTGAAAGCTAAGCAGGCCACCCAAGGCTGTAGGAAAGGCCCACCATTAAAAGCAGCAGGAAAGTGAGGGAATAGATGAATTTCTTGGAACACCATTTTCTACCACAAATTTCTTTAATATCAGCCTCATCATCTTGTGTGCTTCATAGGAAATATCAGGTTTTTATATATAACTCAATACTATTCGAAGCCCAGTTCAGGAAACAAATTTCTCAAGATAAAATTAAACCTTAACTCTGCCTATATGTACCACATTAGTCCTACTATTTAGCCATTGTTTAATTCTCCCCTTAATTGGAGAGTGGCTACCCATAAATTTTGTTTGTTTCCAAGTGCTTATTCAACTTTGTAAACTGAGTGATGTTTCTCCTCTAATAGGGGTTCAGTAAACACTTTTTGAAAGTTGTTACTTCATTCTAAAAGCAGTTTTTGGTGTCCCATATTTTAAATGTATCTCCACTGTTCTCCCTTGAGATTCTTTAGAAGGTGAGGTAAACAGATGAATATATTCTATAAATCTCTGATCAGGCAGCCACTCCCAGCACCCAGGAGGAGGCTCCTGGGCTGCCATATCACTGCTCCCAGCACGGAGGAGATGAGCCACGCGGGTGCCAACAGCAGCCCCCCCACCATCAAAATGAGAAGACACGTACACAGGCCTCAAAACCAGATGTCCAGATCACCAAAGGCAACCCCAAAGGGAAACAAGGTGGAACAATCTGATACTCAACCACCTGGACTCCCTGAACTGGCAACAAAAGAGGATCTGGAAAAAATGAAATCAGAAATAATTTCTCACATAACAGCAGAGATTGTGCTCATAGTGCAAGATATGATTAATAAATCTAGAGAGGACATAGATTAAAAAAATAGAGGATCTGAGGAACATGATGGAATCCCAACATAGGAAACAAATGGAATCCATAAAACAGATACAAACATATATCCAGGAGATTAAAAATTCCATTGGAAGTTTAGCAGCAGAATGAACCAAGGTAAGGACAGAATTTCAGATACAGAAGATAAGATTCCAATTAGTGACCAGGAAAAGGAAATTTCTTTAAAATTGTAAGGAACCATGAGAAATCAATCCAGCAGCTGCTAGACGATGCAAAGAAGAATAACATAAGACTGATTGGAGTCAATGAAGAAAGAGGAGAGAGTGCAGATGACATTAAAAAACTGTTCACAGAAGTGATGGCAGAAAACTTCCCAAGCAGGGGAAAAGAACTTGACATACAGATAAGGGAGGTATATTGTGTTCCAGAAATCTCGGAAAGAAATACACAGAGACACAGCATTCGGGTAAAATAATAAAATTTCTACTTGCAAGTGGGCGGGACCACCAGAAACTGGTCTGGTTAATATCTACATGCCCCTTTATTCGGTGTTTCTCTTTTTATATCCTTTTTAGCCATTATCTCATCCCTAATGGTCTTTGATGTGTAAATACAATTCCAGTTCCCATTTACAAGTCACAGACACAAGATACGCACGTATACATTGTAAATTCACCCAGCCATTGCAACTTTGTTAGGTTAATTAAGTTATTGGTTAAAGAGTCAGATTACCGTCACCTTAAAGAATGAGAGTTACAGGAAAAGCAAATCTTAAAGGAACACATTACTTATTTTCCTTCTACAACTACCTTAATATTCAATCTACTAAGTTACCTAAAACTTTTCCCTATCATCCCTCCCTCTGTTTACTTTGAGATAATTCTTTTATCCATTATAAGTTCTATCCAGTGTATCTACATTTCTTAACACTAGCATTTGGTAGTGTTGAGCTGCAGCAATGCGCTGTCATATTAGTTTACATTAATATTAATATTGTAACAAGAAGGGGACACAGAAGAGGTCCTATCCAAGTTTTTCATCCTGTCCAAGTAAAATTAAACCCATAGGACGGCTCTCCTATACCAAATTTCTCATCAAGAGCCTTGATTCAATCTTTCAGTTTGTCTAGTGATTTTTGTACTACACCAGATTTGTTAGCATAATAACAACACTCTTTACCAAGAAATAAGCAAGTCCCTCCTTTCTGGGCTGTGAGCAAACTGAGAGCATGCCTATTCTGTAATACTATATTGGCCAGTGAATCTAGTTGGGTTTTTAAAGCCTGAAGTGCATCTCAAATTTCCTCAAGATCTTTTCTAATTCCTTGTCCTAATGAAATATATTATTCCTTGTAGCCAAATAGGATCCCATGGGGCTGGCATATACATAGATATAGGATTACATTGACCTTGTTTACAATTGCTACAATTACCAGTGGCTCATCCAACAAGGGAGCTGTTGATCCAAACTTGTGTTTTCTCTTTACAATATAATTTCTCATTAGACTAGCCCCCAGAGTCAGAAGTTATCCCAGGTCCCCCATAATGTTCTTTTGGGCAGGTATCAAAGAATATTGTAAATGGATAGCCTTCCAGTTCCCATTTTACCATTTTAAGTCACATATTGTTCATCAAACTTTTTATTAGTGGGTCTAAACACCCGCAGTTTGAAAACAAAGAATCTTAAAGCAGTGGTGATCTGGCACAACACAATAATCCATGTCGTCCTTGTTGGTGCTTTCATTCTTCAGCTGTGCATTGACTCACCAGCCTCGGGAGTGGTGAGAGCAGGGCTTTGAGTGCGTTATCTTTCTTGGATTTCAGCGTCAGCTTTATTGTTACCTTGTGTAATGAGGTCTTTGCCTTTCTGATGTTCCTGAACAATGTATTACTCTGACTTTGCTTGGTTCCCACACTGCCTCTAGCAACTGTATAATTTCCTGTTTATTTTTAATTAGCTTCCCTTCTGCTGTGAGAAGACCTCACTCAGTAAATCATGCCATGGATGTGCAATGTAGCAAATGCATAGCGAAAGTCCGTATATATATTTACCTTTTTACTTTTTGCCCATCAGAGTACCTGTATGAGTGCCCAGAGCTCAGCATGCTGTGCCAACTAGGAAGGGGTCCTGGCTAGGATCACCTCATCCTTTGCGGTTACCGCATATCCAGCATGATGAACCCCATCTTCCACTAAGCTGCTCTCATTCGTGAACAGAACAAGGTCAGCATCAGACAAGGGTGTCATTTGTAGGTCAGGGAGGCTGGAAAAGAGCTCATCGGTGACACTCAAGCAGTCATGATCAGGAGGGCCTGTCTCCATAGGCAAGAAGGTAGCAGGATTTAAAGCTTTTACAGGAACAAACCATAAGCAGGGATTCTCACAGAGAAGGGCTTGGTACTGAGTAACCCAATTATTTGAGAGCCATCGATGCCCTCTTATGTTCAACAGTTTCAAGACTGCATGTGGAGTCTGCACAGTCAGTTCCTGACCTAAAGTCAGCTTATCTGCTTCTTGGATTAATAAAACTGAGGCGCCAAGGCCCTAAGGCAAGGAGGCCACCCTTTTGCTACTGGATCTAAATTTTTAGACAAGTATGCCACTGGTTGGTTCCATGGGCCTACGTCTTGGGTTAATACTCCAAGGGCCACATGGTTCTTCTCAGTCACGTAAAGAACAAAAGGCCACTTTACATCTGGTATGCCTGAAGCAGGGGCAGCTGCTAAGGTCAGTTTTAGTCTCTTAAAAGCCTTGTTTTTTTTTATAGCCCAAAGCAAATGATTTTTTTTCTTTTAGAGCTTCATAAAGAGGTTTAGTGATCTCTGCAAAACCAGGAATCCAAATTCCACAGAAGCCTGTTGCCCCAAGAAACTCCCTCAGCTGTCTCTTATCTCATTCATCTTCCCTCTTAGGCTGTTCCTTCTCTCTCACTGACTCTATTCACATATACTTTCCTGGCCAATTGTAGCAACTGTGTTATATTCATACCCTCCCAAGTTTCTTGCTTTTGAATTTTCCTTTTAATATCTTGAGCTGACTGGGTCACAAAGTCATATTAACTGATGGTTATCAGGAACAGCAGGATCAAAAGGTGTATACATTCTGTAAACTTTACAAAGCTACTCATAAAATCTCTCAGGGCTCTCATCGGGCTCCTGCCATGTTTCTAGCACTTTAATCATATTTGTAGGCCTTTTACTTGTGGCTCATATCCCTGCCAGGAGGGCCATCGGATAATTGCTTAAGCTGTCCTGGCCTCCTGGGGTGTTGGGGTTCCAACTGGGCCGTTCATTTACTGGAAATTGCTGTTCATGTCAAGCATCTGGATTTTGTGCGCCTGCCGGCATTCTAGGAGCATTAATCATTTAAATTTCTCCTAAAACTCTCTGTATTTCTTTAGAGGTTAACAAAGTTCTATGAAGTTCTTTACAGTCCTCCCAATTAGGACAATGGGTAGCAAAGATGGAATCAAATGATTGAAACATTTTGGAGGGGTCTTGGCAGAGAATAAATGACTTTCTTTTTCTCTGGATCTAGCCTCCTTTGTCCTTTTTTAAGTCAAATCTCAAATACCACACCTTGGTCTGACATATTTGTCTTTTTCCAACAGTCTTTTTTTTTTTTTCTAACTCACTATAAAGGAGGAGGTCATATTGTAACCTGTTGGCTCTTAAACCTTTGAAGATGACCAATGTACACATATTATAGTAACATATTTAGGATTTAACCCTTTGATGCAACCAATGCAAACATATTTAAACTTTTTATAACAAACTTGAAACCAACAAACATACATTTTTTTTGATAAATCACTTTTGCACATCTTTTGATGTACCTAGGCTTTTTGGTTTTGTATATTTCTTTTTATCTTTTTAACAAGACAAACATACAAAATTTTTATATCAAAATTGTATCTTTTACTTATAGCTTTTTAATATTCTTTATCTCACTTACTATAGACCTTTTATCAAAAACTTGTCTTTAGCTCTTAAAATTTTAAAGTGTCCCCTTTTTGTTCTCAGATTGTTACACTTTAAATTTGGTTGGCTGTCAATAGAATGGTAGTAACCTTGAGGTTTTTTTTTTATAAACAAAGTACAGAAAAGAGCAAGTTAACCCTATAATTACAATTGAAGAATTTGTAATGTACAAGGAATATTTTAAGCACACCAATTAAACAACTCAAACTGAAACACAGCTACATTTATCAATTAGCTACAATTTGTAACTTGATTTCTTTTGTAAAATTTCTTACTTTCTCTGGCTTTGTGTTCTGCCCTTCAGAGCTTTCTTAGCTATATTCAATCCATTACTTATTTTTTTCTTTTCAATTTTTTTTCCAATTTGAGTGTAAGCCCTATTCGATCCTCTGAGTCTGACCACAGCATGCACTCTCTGGTGCTATAAAGCCAAGCAGTTCTCATGCTTTTGTCCCTACCTCTGCACATGTGAATTTAACAACTCAAAAGGAGGGGGAAAGTCTAAATTCTCTCGGTCTCTATCTGAAAGGGCCAGTTTCTTTTCAGCATTGTCCCCTTTCTGATGGAGGACCAGGATATTGCTTTTTGCTTCTGGGGTGCACATATGAAGCCAATGAGGCATTGTGTGATATAATTTGAGCCATAAATCAATATAGGGAAATTGATCTGGATGTTCCCATCCAGGGGTGACTGTTAGCCAGACAGACTGGACAAGACCCTCATCTAGGGATCTCTCAATTGGCCAAGCTAGGCAAAGCTTAGGCCATTCTAACTCACAAAATGTTCTACATTTTGGGGTTTTATCTTAATACCATAATTTCCAAGTAAAACCTTTCTTAAAATTCCTAAGCATGCATTCCAAAACAGTAGGACGAGATGTTTCTGTCCCCACGATCGGCTGATCAGAGTGTTGGTGCATATATGGGTACCCTTGTACGGAGACGCAAGACAAAGGTGGGGATCACTCGCTCACTTGCCTGGTTCCAGGCTTCTCGGCCACTTTAAGGTCTGTTCAGACTAAGGTGGGCTGTCGCCTGAGCTCACTGTTATGCCTTTGTTAAAGGCAACCACACACAAATTCTACGACTCCGAGAAGACTCTTTAAGCACAACTGCTTCCTCCCTCTGTCTTGTTCCATAGCTCGTTCTACGCACTCTCCTATCCAGAATTCTTTCACTCACACATTTGTTCAGAAGTTATCACATTCCCTCCCGGTGACCCCCTAACCATAACCAAAACAAATGAAAGAAGCTACCTCCCCAAATGGCAACGCACAAGGGGTGATCAGGCCCCTGCACTATTTTTGCCCAAAGTTCACAAAGTGAACTAAAACAAATGGGAGGAGATATCTTCCCAAGTGGCAAAGCACAAGGAGTAATCAGGCCCCTGCACTGTATTTGCCCCAAATCACAAAGTACAAATTCACAAAGTGAAACCAAAAGTTAATGACAAGGGGGTTTCCTGGGGTTTCTCACACAGCAAAGGACAGAGACAGACGAGACAACAAGAGCAGCAGTCCTCCTTCTGTCATCTTCTGTCTCAGGTTCAGATGAACCTCAGCCAGAGAGCGGGTCTCTGTATCCTGTTGGGGAGCCTAGGAAATTAGTCTCAGGGGTGCACCTTTCCTCTTGAGGAGAAGGAGAGCTGCTCTCTCCGGTGGGGTTCGGGCCAATACCCAAAAGGGCTATTTCATTCCCGATTCCCGGTCAGGGAACCAAATGTTCCAGAAATCTCGGAAAGAAATACATGGAGGGCCGGGGATTTAGCTCAGTGGTTCCATCACCTGCCTCTCAAGCGCAAGGTCCCAAGTTTGATTCCTGGTACCAAAAAAAAGAAGGAAGGAAGGAAAGAAAGAAAGACAGACAGACAGACAGACAGACACAGAGACACAGAATTCAGGTAAAATAATAAAATTTCTACTTGCAAGTGGGCAGGACCACCAGAAATCAGTCTAGTTAACATCCGTGTGCCCCTTTGTTCAGGGTTTCCCTTTTTATATCCTTTATAGTCATTATCTCATCCCTAGTGGTCTTTGATGTGTAAATACAATTCCAGTTCCTATTTACAAGTCACAGACACAAGATAAGCACATATACATTGTAAATTCACCCAGCCATCGCAACTTTGTTAGGTTAATTAAGTTATTGGATAAAGAGTCAGATTACTATCACCTTAAACAATGAGTTACAGGAAAAGCAAATCTTAAAGGATCACATTACTTATTTTGCTTCTACAACTACCTAAATATTCAATCTAATAAGTTACCTAAAACTTTTCCCTATCAATAGGACTCCAACTAGCCTTCATCAAAAAAATATCTATACATAGGCATATAATAGTTAGGATTCCAGAAATCCAACAGAAGAACAAAATTCTACAAGCACTTAGAGAAAAGAAACAAATCTCATACAAAGGAAAGCCAACCAGAATCACAGCAGACTTCTCAATGCAAACCCTCAAGGCAAGAGGAGCTTTCAGTGACGTATTTCAAGCCCCAAGGAAAACAGCCTCCAACCCAGATTGATGTACTCTGCAAAACTATCTTTCAAAATTGATGGAGAAATAAGATACTTTCATGACAAAGAGCACCTTAGGAACTTCATGAATACCAAACCAGCACTCCAAAACATTTTACACAATATCCTAGGAAAACACAATGAGGATCACAACCTCAGGAAGGCCAGCAGAATGAATCCATTGGGCACGACAAGAAATTAAATGCAAAGGTGGAGAATCCAACAAAAAGAAAAAGTCATGAAAATGGTAAGTCAATACATATCAGTTATAATCATCAATGTTAATGGTCTCAATTCACCATTCAAAAGAAATAGACTGGCAGAATGGGGCAAGAAGCAAGATCCAACAACATGCTGCATACAAGAAACACACTTAATTCAAAAAGAAACTTATAGACTGAAAGTTAAAGGGTGGAAAACAATACTCCATGTGACAGGAACTCTAAAAAAAGCAGGAGTAGCTATGCTCTTTGCAGATCAAGTGGATTTCAAACCAAAATCTGAAACTTCTCATCCCAAGAATTTCAGATAAGGGATAGTCAACTTGTATGTACAAGTCTATTGTGATCATGTGTTTTCAATTCTCTTAAGTAAAAACTTAAGAACAGAACTGTTGGTTCTTAACAGTACTACAAGTAATTTCTATATTGTTTTCCAAAATGGTTTTATCATTTTACACTCACATTAGCCGTATTAGAAATGTCTAACTGGTTCACACCTAAGGTGACTCTGTTCTTTTAAAACTTTTAACTCCATCTCCCTAATGAGTGTATAATACAATCTTGTTATTGTACTGATTAGTATTTCTCTGATTCTAGAGTTGCACACCTTTCCTTATGCTGTACTGGCTATTTATCATCTTCTTGTGTCTACTTTTTTATTGGGTTGTCTATTAATGAGATGTAAGAGTTCTTTATATATCCTGGTCATAGGTTATATGTATTTTAAATATGGTCTGTTTAAGGACTACTTTTCATTTTCTTAACGATGTCATTTAAAGTTCTAAATTTTGATGGAATATCATTTATCAATTTTTTTCTTTTATACATCATGTTTTTTGTATCCTAGGAAATTCCTGCCTACCCTAAATTCATGAACATTTTCCCTTATAATTTCTTCTTAAAGTTTTATAGTTTCTGTCTTTCACATTTAGGTTCATAGATCCTTTCAAGTTATCTTTATGTATGGAAATAAAGGGTTGAGGTTAATTTTTTTATATACAGATACCAGGTGTTCTAGTACCATTTGCTGAAAACACTATCTTTCCTCTGCTCTTGTGTTTATGTTCTATAAAATGCTAATGTTAAATAATCTTTCAAAACTCAGTGGACCATATATGTGTTTCTATTTCCAGATTTTGTTTTATTCCAATGATCTATATGTCTTTCCTTATGCTAACACTGCCTTGATTACTGTAGTTTTAGAGGAAGTCTTAAAATTAGGTAATAAGGGCTTGGGATTTAGCTCAGTGGTTCCGGCACCTGGCTCACAAGCGCAAGGTCCCAAGTTCAATCCCTGGTACAAAAAAAAAAAAAATTAGGTAATATATGTCTTCCAACATTTAAAAAAATTTTTTTCTAGGTCCTTTGTACTCCTACATAACTTTTAAATTTCAATATCCAATTCTTCATTTATGGCAGTATACATAGACTTGAATTTTTATATATACCTTTTGTTTTCTAATCCTGCTAAATTCAAATACAAGTTCTAGGGGCTCCTAGAGATTTTAGTATTTTCTCTGTAGATGATCATTTCATCTACATATAAAGATTTTGCTTCTACCTTGCCAATACTATCCTAATTGTGTATGTTATTGCCAGACTATTTTGGTGTAGGCCTGTTTCAAAGTTTAATGGACAGATGAAGAGAACGCATATCTGCCCTTGTTCCTTACCTTAGGGAGAAAGCATTGTATCTTCTCCATTCATATAAGGCGTTCTCGCTGGAGTATGGAGTACATGTCTTATCCGTTGAGAAGGTTGTTCTACCTCTAGTCTTCTGATAGCTCTTACCATGAACAGCTGTAGAATTTAGTCCAATACTTTTTCTGCTGACAGGATCACATGGCTTTTTCCTTTCCTGTTAAAATGATGGGGGTGTATCTTCTAATGCTGAACCAACACGGCCATCCCTATAATAAACCCACTTTCTACATAATGCCAGATCTGACTTCTAGTAGTTTGTTTTGTTAAACAAATTTTTATCTATGTTCATACTTTTTTCTATTATCTTTATCCAGTTTTAATATTAGCACAATGTTGATTTCCTAAAATGAGGGGAGACGTGTTTTCTTTTTCCTGCTTTAAATGTTTGATATAATTCATAAGTTAAAATGTTTATGAGCCTGTTGTTCTCATATAAGTAGATTTTCAAGCTAGGAATATACCTTAGGAGGTGTTATTCAAATTTTATATTTCCTCCAGAGTCAGTTTCATTAATTTGTCTTCCAAGGTACTCCTTAGAAGTTTTCAAATTTATTTCAAAAAGGATTTTTGTAATATGCTTTCTATATCCTTTTAAATTCAGTAAGATCTGTGGTAATGTCCTCTAAATTTTGATACTGTAATTTTAAAAATGTATAATTGATATTGTGTAATATCAAGAAGAGGTCTAACGGAGTAGGGGAGGAGGGAGGGGTAGGGGAAAGGAAAGAAGGGAAAAGAAAAAATATGAGAAAAGGAAAAAAATGGACACAAAGTCTTTGCAAATACAGAAGGGTGCAGGGGATGAAGGGAGAGCAGGTGAAGGGGAAAAAAATAAGAACCAAGATACATCATGTAAAGGTACAACATCCCAATGATGAATGCAACTGTTTTTTATATCTAAAATGTATCAATAAACTTAATGGAAGAAAAAAATCTCTGATCAGATTTAATACATTGAATTCGGTTTTTGTTTTGTAGTGCTTGGAATTCAAACAGGGCCATGTGCATGCTAGGCCAAGCACTCTTCCCCCTGAGCTGCAATCCCAGTTCCTATTTCTCTTTTAAAATGATGACACTGCTGCGTAAAATATAAGTATTTTCTCATACAGATAAAGACAAAAGCACAGCTATAACAAAATTCAAATGTTTAATATTTTTCAAAACTTAACTATACTAATAAAAATAAATTATATTTAGACCACCTTCAATATTTGTACATCTTCATACAACTATAACAGTGCTTTCAAAGACATTTGTAAAGTATATTAATTTCACAATTAAATGTTTCAAAAATAGGGCAACATTAAAGAACATTAGTCTGAAATATATCTCAATGCTGAGAGGTATATTGTTATCAAATTAACTGTATTTGTATTCAAAATAACATGGCTTTAACCTAATTATTTCCTGTCCATTTCAGTGATTTCTTGGATCCAAAACAAAATCTGTGTGTTTATTTCTTTGAAAACGTCATTTGTTGACCGTCCTTTCACTGCCATGGAATGATTTGCCTTCTCAATCCAGTAGATCTTATTGGGAGCTTTCATTTTCTGTGCCACTTTCTCCAACAAGTTCTAAGGGAGGAAAGCAAAGAGGATATTAGACATACTGTTTTTCACATTTAATAAAAAATTCTCTCTCCCCGTCCATACCAATATCTACTCACCAAGTACTCATTATCTACTATCCAGACAACTTTCTAGGCAATGGTATGTGTAAGGAAATGTCCACAGAAGTGGCACCCCACTTCTCTCAGATACAATGGTATGAAAGGACAGAACAAGCATTTGTTACTGACAAAAATAGAGACCTTTAAAAATTAAAAAAAAACAACAAATTTTTTCCCAAGGAAGTTCTATGCTTTGGGAAATAGCTGTTTCATAATATTGGGCTACTATTCAGTAATGGATACTGCCAAGCCAATCTTTTCTCAAGAGTCAATTTTATAACAGAATGTAGAAATGATAAACCAAAAGTGCACTCTAGAAATGAGAACATTCAGATATAAATCCTTCATTTCCCAAAATAAGGGTTAATCTATTTTACCAAGTCTCTCCGGGGATATGCATTTTTGTCAATATGCCTATATTTTTAGGTTTTTTAAAGGACAGTCTAACAAAAGGACAACTAGCATTAGATTAGCATTGTCTAGCATTACAAAAATTAGATAAATTATAATAGAGAAGTTCTTTTTTTTAAAGAGAAACAGATTCAAGACATTCGAATTATAGAGGACAAATAGATTCAAATTATAATAGACATACAGCTCTTTTTAAAGAGACTGAATCTTGCAGGTAATACCTTCCTCCCAAGATATTTGATTTCTTTTTTTTCTCACTCATACAAACATCAATTTGTAATTTACCTTTTCACACATTTCATCTGCTGAGCCTGATACAAACAGTACAGGATCTTTTAGGCGAAAAAGATCTTCATCTCTGAGTTTATGCTGCTGCTTTGGATGGTGCAGTGGGTAAGAAATACAAATGAGACCCCGAACAAAATCATCAGCTTCATCTGGCTCAACATGACACATTACAGAAGCAGCTGCTCTTGAGCCCATTGAACGACCTAACATCAATTAAAATTAAGTTCAGTTTGAAATATAAACACGTACATAAAGTAGGTGTGATGTGGCAAAATTAGATTTACTTACTGTTTAACATTTTTGTTAAAAATTTATGTAACTTCAATAGATGACAATTAACAAATCTGCAATATCTATCACGGAAACTTACAGCTTTAAGAAAAGCTAAACACTGATCAAGCTTAAGTCAAATTTTTAAAAAAGCAATTTTTTCTTGAGGAATACTTAAAAGGGTGAGGACATTCCTTGTGAAAGAATCATGTACAAAACAGTGATTCAAAAATAAATGAAAGGAGATATTTTTAGGTTATAATATACAAAGTTTAAATTTGCTTTATGTATGTAAAGTGCTTTAACATCAAGGAGGTCACTTAAACATAAATTAATTCTTATATTAACTCCATAATCAATTTTAATATTAAAATGGGTCTTTAACAAGAATTCACAAACTTTGCAATTTACCTCCAAGGAAAACACCTGCAAGTTTGTAGTCTCCTGAGGTCTTCAGGTAATTCTAGGTAAAAATAACCAAAAGATTATCAATTCTTCTATTAATATTTCACCGAACACTGAAGACATTATTTCTTATCATTACTGACAAGTATGATAACCTATGCAAAGAACCACAAAATCTTAAAAAAAGTCTTCTTGAAAAATTCTTCTTACCTCTCCTGGTCATCTTTTCACTATTAAATCATATACTGGATAATACAAATGTGTGAGAAAAACGAATTATCTTCATAAACTATTCAAGCAATAAAGTATTTTTAAATAATTTTTTAAAAGGCCAGTAAAGACTTCCAATTAATATAAAAATTGATAATATTAACATTTAATTTAAGGCTCTGGAAAACTTAGCAAGCTTGAAATAATTTAGATTAAAAGAAATTTCAGATTTGAGCTTTACCCATGATTTTAATCAATGTTTCTTAAAAAAAAAAAAAAAAAAAAAAAAATATATATATATATATATATATATATATATATATATATCATTGTCCTATTTCCATATGCACAATGTGGTAGATAAAGTACTCCAAATGTCAGAACTATATTCTAAAGTTATATAATTCCAGTGAGAAAATCGTAAGTACCTCACTAGGTAGTATCATTGAGAGAACGTTTACAATGTAAGCATTCATATCCATGGACACCAACAAATGGCAAAAGAGAAATCCGACCACTCAACAGCCTTCAGGTACTGCTGGAAACTTTTTTTTTAGGTACTGGGGATCGAACTCGGGTCCTTGCGCTTCTGAGACAGGCACGGTGCCACTGAGCTAAATCCCCAGCCCTGTTGAAAACTTTTAAGGATCTCATTAAAAGATTTTTCAGTGAAACCAATGACTGCTAACAAAATTTGCCTTAAACTTATTAAGAATTTAAAACCAAGTCTTAAAGTAACTATAAAGAAATTTTCTTACCAAAACTGCTTTATATGCCTTAATTCTATGTACAATATTAAGGCCTTTGCAGGTGAATCTCAGGCAAAAAAACCCATGAGATGCAAGATGTGATGCTAGTGACATCAGGTGAGGAAGATTCATATCTCCTGATGCTCCATGTGTAAGAATTATCCCATAAGTTAAGCTCTTGTTAGGTGCCAAGCAAACAGCATCCAGTAATTTATTTCCAAAAGGTATTTTTAATTTAACCTAAAATTCAAGAGAATAAAGGGATTAAAATAAAATTACTCCTTTGACTCTTCAGACAACTGAATAGCTATACACACTTGTTCTGTGAAAGTCATGAATCAAGTCATGGTCTCCAAATAAAAAGTAATACTAATATTAACCTATAGTGCTTACTGTATGTTACGTACTGTAAGAGCTTTATATATGTTAGCTCACTTAAATCTTCCTCATAATTCTATGCAAGCACTATTATTATACCCATTTTATAGATAAGGCACAGCAGGTTAAGTAACTTGCCCAAGTTTTTATAGCTACTCACTAGGACTCAACCTCAGGCAAGCTGCTCCAGAGTCGTGCCTCTTAATGACTAATAAACTGCCTGTCACAGGGCAGGGTGAAAATAAGAAAGGTATTCTGAAGCCATATGATTACCAAGTAAATAAATGAAAACTGATGATAGAGAACATACGGAAATATTATTACCTCTGTATGACTCATTTTCACTGTTGAATAATAAACTGAAAGTGCATTACATCTGAGAAGCAAAGGCCATGTCCCTGAAAAGAATATTTTGTTGTGAAAGGTGAGTTTGCAGACATGGGTATGACACAAGAACTACAAACACGTTCGGTAGCTAAAGTACACCTATTCAGAACTATTTCTCTAAAAGCCTGTGTCTTAATGTGTATTTTATCACATATTACAGTTTTGTGGACACTCAGAATTCATTATATGTGGGGCTGACAGAGGTCATATAAGATAAACATGATACCCTGACACGGAAAACTTAATTCACTTCAAAGTAGGATGCTACTGTCTTGGCAAAAATACTGATTTTTAAAAATATAGACTTGAACACACATTTTTATAAGCACCTTCATTCTCCTCTGTACTCAAACTCACTTTTCCACATCTGTTAACTCACTATCACGCTCATCATCCTGCTTCCCTGAAATAGAAGTGTGCAGCCTTGGTCATGTGGCCTTGCAATGCCGCCTCGTAGGCAGAACATGCATCTCATCTCATTGACTTTGGGTCTGGCCATGAGATGTAGTTTAACTAACAGAATATAGGTAAAGATTCAATAACAAAAAAACAAAGATCCAACGTGCCGCTTCTGAGCGGAGACATGGCAGATTCTGAGAAGGAAGCCCTCTTGCACGTTCACTCTGAGACATGCTCAGACATGCTCCAGATAGTTTTGCACTTTCAGCCTATGTCCCAGAATGAAGACACGTGGAGCGTACATGAAAGGCAAACCAAAGTCTGGATCCAGCTTGGGCCATCCAGGATCTAAACTACAGCTGACCTGCAGAATTGTGAGCATAAATGAAAGCCACTGAAATTTCGGGACTATTATACAACATTCCTTTGTATTTTAGGATAATTTATTTTTCAGGATATAGTCAACATCAGACTCTCCATAAATGACCTATTTCCCTCCACGAACATTCATTTAACAGGTGAAAATAATACAGTTCAAAGTTCAAAAGATATTAAGGATAGTGAAAGTTTCTCCTATTCTACTTCTTTCTCCCTTGCACACAGATTCCCCTGGCTGAAGGTAACCAGTATCGCCCATTTCTATGTATCTTTCCAGGTTGTACTGTTCTTTTATATAGGTAATTGCACATGGCACAAAGTTTTAAAAGAAAAAAAATGAAAACATTCTTTCTCCTCCCCAGCCCAGTTCCTTTCTATCCCCAGGAGCAATCAATATGACCAACTTGTATATCTTTATCTCTCTTATCTCAATTGCTTGCTGCAGAATTCTCTTATTTGAGCCTGGAAGGTATTAATCTGACTCAAAAGTTCTGGAAAGTGAATGGATGACAATGAAGGAATTTTGTCTTCAGGGTCCTTATTTTCATAAAAGTACCCCCCTATAAATTCGCCTTGAGTCCCCCAGTTCAAAAATCCTCTACTTTCTCAAGATAAAAAGCTTCCATCTAAGTCTTCTAACAACTGGAAAGGCACTCAAGGGGGTGAAATGGAGACAGGATACAGATATTTAACTGCTTCTTTAAAAGATTTCACCTACTTCCTTTTTATTTAAGTTTTCCATCCCCAGCAACATCCCCTTCACTCCCAGCTCCAAAGGTGTAGGGTGCTGACAGTTTCTATGCATTTTCAAGATTCTGTGATTTATACAGAATTGTTTTATAGTATTCCGTACCGCTAATTTAGGATAATGTCAAAGTTTGTTAAAACATTTGCTTCACTGGGCTGGGTGGTGCACGTCTGTAATCCCAGCACTTGGGAGGCTGAGGCAGAAGAATTGCCTTGAGTTCAAGGCCAATCTGGGCTATATCATCAATTCAAGGCCAGCCTGGACTGCATAGCAAGATCCTGTCTTAAGAAAAAAAAAGAAAATGACATTTGCTTCCTAGAGCCCATTTCTCTGTGTGGGTTTATGTCTTAAAAAAAAAAAAAAATCCCACATCTGCAATTTTTGTGAGATTTCAGGAGGGCCTAAAATTAGAGAGTGTTTTCAATCACTATCTTAACTTCGAGTGCTGTTCCACTCTGCAACACAGGGTCTGAAGTTTGTTTGGGGAACACTCCTCTCCTCCAGACTTCCTGATGAACAGCTTGTTCAGCATAACTGGTGCGCACGTCCTTGACTACTTCAGAAACACTGCCACTGTCCCACGGCACAATCTCAAGGCAACCTGCTCTGTGTTTTAATCTCTGCCTTTCGGCTCAGATAAGGGAGGTTTTGAAGCCTGGCTCAGCCTTGATGTCTTTCACTGCAGATGGAGAAAACAGCACCGAATTTCGACAGATACGGTGACCATGCACTGGCCATCCAGGACCTGCATCCAGTATCGTGCGTACACAGGTAGTGAGCATGCAGTAGCTGCTGTTTCACACTACTCACAGAAGTCTCCTTTGCCACACCTTGTGCTAAGGGGTCAAAAGGCCAGAAAAACTCGACTTTTGATTGAAACGCGTTTTGCGGTACCTGTTACGGCGACAGCTGTCACGGGACAAACGTGAACGTTAGTTACTAAGTTTGTCTTCCGGGGGTCGGGTCGGCACCGGCCACCCAACAATGGTAAATACGAGCAGCAGGAAACATTCAGAAGCAGGAGTCTGGGGTTCAGGGCACCTGGGGATCATTTCTGCCCAAAGAGCGCGCGTGTGCCCGGGAGGACCCTCGAGCAGCGGAGCGGCTGGGGAGCCCAGGCGGCCCTGCCCGGCTGCGCGCCGCCCTCGGTGGGACCCACCGACCCCGGCCTCCGCGCCCCTCCTCCCAGAAGTCGCCCCCCGCCGCCGCCACACGTACCAGGAAGGCAACGGGAGCGAACTCGCACGCTCGAAGCGACCGCCTCGCCTCCCTCAACAGCGCGGCCCGCGACCGCGCACGCGCGACAGGCCACGCCCCCACCGGCTCGCCGGCGCGCCGCGGGGCACGCCGGGAGCGGGAGTCCTCTGCCCGCCTTGCTGGATCCGCTTCCCGCCCGGACGCTGACGTCAGTTGGTAGCGAAGACTGGAGAGGGAGCGAGGGCGAGGAGCCGCGGGGTGTCTCACATCCCTCCGCTCGTCCCCTTGCCGTTCCAGCCGCTCCATTCTAAGTTCTTCGGGTTGAGAGACACGGGGTCACCTCTGACCAGTCTCATCGCACGCTCCACAATCGCGGGATCTGCTCACAGTTATGTACAGAATCCCGTGAGTGGGCCAAGCCTCACCAGGATCTTTGCCTTGATTATTGAAACAGCCACCTGCACCTGTAATCCCAGCACTTGGGAGCTGAGGCAGGAGGATTGCGCGAGTTCGAGGCCAACCTGGGCTACACAGTGACATCTTGTCTCCAAACAAACGGGAAACAGCTACTGGAATGGTGTCCACCCTTGTCCCTGCCTCTTCGCTGTGTCATCAACACAGCAGCCAAGTGGATGCTGTGGCAATGTGACCCAGCAAAACGCTCTGAAGGTTTCCAGTCCCACCCACCATCAAAGTCAAAACCCTACTGTTGTCTTTTCCGCGGCTCCTTCAGCTCTAGGTAGCCGGGTCTCTTTGCCACTAGGAATTTTGCCCTGACTTGTCCTGCTGCGCAGAGAACCCAGTTGGCAGCCTCCATTTCCCTGGTTACCTAACATACTATGATAATCTGTCTCTTCACTAGGCTGTAAACTCCCTCATGAAGACGGGGGTGTGTGTGTGTGTGTGTAATGGTAAATCTCCTGTGTATGGCATAATGCCAGTGTCTTAGTTACTTTCTTCCTTGCTGGGACAAAATACCCGACAACCACAACTTAAGGAAGGGAGAGGTTTACTTTGGTTCACAGGGTGTAGAGGTGCAATCCATACTTGGCTGTTCAAAGGCAGGGTGGCATGGCATAGGGACATGGCAGGGGTGAAATAGCTCATGGCATGGACGGCAGGAAGCAGGAGGAGTGAGGGAGAGATATCCTTCTAGGCGTGCCTGCAGTGATCCACTTCCTCCAACCAGCCTCCAGCTCCCAACATCCCATTCAGCAATAAACTCATCAGTGCACTGATCCATTGCTGACTATCACACCCTATGATCCAGTCTCCTCCCAAAAGCCCCACCTATGAGCACATGAGGCTTTGGGGGGACATCTGGATACAGTACAAGCCATAATAGGCAAAATGTTATGATTTATATCTGCATGCCCCCCCCCAACCTCAGAAGCTCATAAGTGGGGCTTTTCAGAGATGGCTGGATCTAGTGTATGTGAATATGGATTAAGGATGTGTGACAACTAGTCCATTGATTACTTTAGCATAGTTCTGGGTGTGGATAATGGGAAGGCTCATCCTGGGTGTAGGTGGAACCAACCAACAGGCTTGTACCCTGGATGAAATAAAAGTGAAAGCAGAAGGAAGGCTTTTACTGCCTTCTGCCTGCCCTGCCATGAACTGTTTCTCCTTTGCGATGCTCCTCTGCCTTGCCACCCTGCCTTGAAGCCAGCTGACTACAGACTGAAACCTCTACAAACTGTGAGCTCCTTTCACTTGTGGTTGTTGGGTGTTTTGTCTCAGCAAGGAGAAAAGTGACTAAGACACTGACGGGTCTGCATTGGAAGGCTGAAGAGTCTGTGCAAAAAGCCTGGAGACTGACATCCAAAGGCAACAGTGAAGAATGGAGTTCCTCTGAAGAAGCAAAAGAGGAGACTTCCTTCTTTTTCTCCTTATCTTTTTTTTTCTTTTTCCCTTTTCTTTATCCCATCCAAACTACAAGCCTATAGTTTGGTGCCACCCACACCATGTTGGGTCTTCCTTTTTCAGTAAATCCATTATCCAGACACTCCCAGAACTGTGCGAAACTAATCTGCTAGGTGTTTCTTATTCAAGTTAACACTACAATTACATATCACAGCTAGGGAAATATTTTCTGAAAGAATGACTCTATCCCTATCCCAATTCTCTTTCCTGTTACAGTGCATAGGAAATAAATTCCTAAAATCACATATTCATGGTCATTTATCATAAATGTTTTCCCAAATTATAGTCTTAATACTTCTTCAATGTCTGCTAGTCTTCTAGCTATGCTTGTTTTAAATGATTTTATTTACATACCAAAACTTCACTTATTTCAAGCATATTATTCAAGTAATTTTACAACCATGAGCAATCATTTACAAACATTTGCTACCAGATCGCAAATAATCTGAGAATATTTCCATTACCCCCAAAAAGAACCAATTTGTGTGCTCACGCAACTTCTAACATACTTTCTGTCTCTATAGATTTAACTCTTCTGGATGTTCCAAATAAATGCAATCATACAATGTGAAATCTTTTGTAGTATCTGGTTTCTTGCACTTGGAATGCTTTCAAGATTCATCCATGTTGTGGCATGCATCAGTATATTGTTCCTTACAATTTATTTTTTTAAATTGCTGAAACCTATTCCACAATTTTGTGTATCCATTTACCTGTTGATGGACAGTTGGCTTATTTCCAATTTTGGTCTATTATGAATAATACACTATTCTGAAAGACAGAAGGAGCTATAACAACAGAAACAGAGAGATTTAAAATACTAAGCTGCTGGGCTGGGGATTTAGCTCAGTGGTTCTGGCGCAAGGTTCTGAATTTGATCCCTGGTAGCAAAAAAAAAGAAATACTAAACTGCTGGTAGGAAGATGGAGGAAGATGTCCTGAGCCAAGAAATGTAAGGAATGTAGCTTTAGAAATCAAAAAAGGCAAGTCAGAGGACTCAAGAAGGAACCAGCCCTGCCAACATTAGCCTGATGAAACTAATTTCAAACTTTGACCTCCACAATTCTAAAAGAATACATTTGTGCTGTTTTAGACTACTAAGTTTGTGGTAATTTTTCACAGTGGCAATAGGAAAGTAATATCAAAACTTTATTTGTGGACCAACATTTTAATTTCATGTAAGTTTCATACAGGTGAAATATTACTCTGATTTTTTTAACCACCTAGAAATGTAAAAATTATTCTTAGCTTGCAGGCTATACAAAAACAGGTTGTAGCCCAAGGGCTGTGGTTTGAAATAGCCTAAATCAAATATTATGACAATTAATTCCTCCAGGTATTAAAATAATAATATGTAATGATCATGGTGTTTTCATGTTTCAAAATTAGAATGCTAGTAATGTATTAATCCACTATGGATTAATGCAGTAAAAACAGCAAAATAAAATATGAACATTTTAATAGATACCTAAAAATCATTTAAAAATTTAATGTACTTAGTACTTAGAAGCCTTAAGAAATTATTATTAGGATATTTAATATTGTAACAGTAATTTGTATACTTAAATTATAGTAAATACCTAATTTAACAATAAAAAATCTAAAATAGCCACTACCACCTACCCCTTGTTTTTATCATAATTCAGAATTACTCTGTTTCTTTATTATTATCTTTTCATTCTTTATTCCAGAAGGAATAGCAACTATTCACTGCTATATCTTTAGATATAGCATAACATATTGGGCACTCAATAAATATCTTTTGAATGAGTTCCTAATTGTGATGGTTACTTTCACATAAATTTGGTTGGGTCATGGTGCTCAGATATATGGTCAAACATTATTCTGAACATTTCTATGAGGATATTTTTGGATGAGATTAGCACATAAATTGATGAACTTGGAGTGAAGAAAATTGCTTCCCATAGTGTGGATGGGCTTCGTCTAATCAGTTGAAGGACTGATTAGAACTAAAAATACACCTCTCTTGAACAGGAAGGATTTCTATAAACATCCTTCTACTTCATAAGGATCCATTGTCTCACTTTTTTCTTTTCCTTCTCCTCTATCATCGTTTACTTTTTCAAACTTTTCTTTTTACATCCCCCCATTTCCAATAAGCCAGGCAGGGGTTTGAGTCAGAATCTCTGAAAAGTTGGTCTCCTTCTCCACTAAAAACTTGGGGAAGAATGTGTGTTGTCTTTCTTTCATTGATGTCATGTAAAGCTTGAAAATACAAATTTCTGGAGTTGTAATAAAGAGTCCCATTGTGGGCCTGTTAATTGGGAGGTAGGAGGAAAGGGAATGTACCATTGAGTCAGTAGCCAAGTGCCACTGGATGTTGCCCTCTCTTGAGGATGGTGAGGCCTCTTGTGTTGCCACTGCCTAGGCCACAGTACCATCACCACCACCCACAGTCAGGTAGCATCTAGGCTCCTTTGCCAGATGCACCTGGCTTTGCAGGTGACACAGCTTGCTGGCCCACTGAGTAAGGTCTTATTGGGAAACTTTCCCACCAAGATTCTAGGCCAGGTCACTTGGGATGTGAAAACATAGTTGTAGTGTAGCTGAATCTCAAAGGCCCAGTTATGCATATGGTGATGTTGCCCCCAGCTACGTCCCAGCTGGGATAAATGAGAGCAGAAAAACAGCAGGGCCACACTGCTGTGGTCTGCAAGGCTTACCTGGGCCACCTGAGATGCCCTGATATTTGATGCAAGCAAGACACAGGAGGTCCAGTGTGTCTTGGTTTCCACAGCACCAGGAGCCCACCCCTGGCTGTGACCCAGTCCCTGTGGTACAGAAATGCCAGCCCTGCTCCTGTGCATGGATCTGGAAGCATACACACTAATAGCTGGGTGCTTTATCCCATGAAATTTTCATTAAAAATATCTTTGAATAGTTGTTAAATTCTAGTCTGTTATTAGTGGAGGTATAGTTATCACATTTAGTATATATTTGTGGCACACCAATATTTGATTTGTCTTAGGGTTTATACTATAATTGCAGATTTCTTTTCTAAGGTTACAAGTGGCACAATGTTGGTTCTTATGGTGAGTCAATATTCAGTTTTTCACGGACAATATTGCCAGCGTCACACAGTTGTTGCTCTTAATAGGTTTTCTCTATGCCAATACTGGATTGCCTTTGTGACATTAACAGCGCCGTGGTCTGTTCCCAGAGAACTGGATGCTGGGCCAATTAAACTGCATCCTCCCCTCCCATATTGACAGAAGTGATTGGATCTTGGGACAGAGAAAAAGACAACTGTTAGCCATGCCCCGAGTGCATCACTGAACAGCAGACTAACTAAAGAGATCTCCATACAAACAAGAAAGTTTTTCCACTATAAGCAACTACATACCTAAGCACAAAACAAAACAAAAATAGAAACATGAGAACACGAAGCGGCAAAAAGCATCTCAAAACTCCCAACTTCCTCAAAGCCAATCCATGTTGAGGGGGAGGAAAACAAAAGCTACATAGATGAATTATTTGAAAGAATAACAAAGGAGATTAAAAAAAACCCAGATCAATGAGGTCCTCCATGGACTCACAGAAAAAATGAAGGTAATAAAGCAATCAGGAAGCTTAAATTTCCAGATAGGAATCCAGGAGATTAAAAATTATATTGAAAATATGGCAGCAGAAATGACCAATGGGAGAACAAAATATGAGAATTAGAAGACAGGGATGTTTTCAAGACCAGTTACTCAGAGACACCCTAAAAACAAGAGAACATGAAAAGTGGATTCAACATCTGTTAGATGACACAAAGAAGACTAATCTAAGATTAATTGGAATACGTGAAAAGTCAGAAGATAACACAAAGTGCATAAAAAAACCCCTGTTAACATGCAGGAAGGTGGATGGAGAAAAGGAGATTTTAAAAAACCTGTTTAGAGAAATAATAGCATAAAACTTTCCAAATATTGGGAAAGAATAAAACATATAGATGAGTGAGGTGTGTAGCACCCCAGATAGCCATTGTTGGTGGGGAATGTAAACTAGTACAACCATTATAAAAATCAGTATGGAGATTCCTCAAAATAAACTATAAGAAATTCCACTCAGTCCAGTAGTCCCCTCCTAGGGATCTTCCTAAAAGAGTTAAAGACATCATATTACAGTGATATATGCTTACCTGTGTTTATAGCAGCACAATTCACAATAGCTAAGTCTTGGAAATGGCCTATATGTCCATCAACAGATGAATAAATAAAGCAAATGTGGTATTTATATGCATTGGAGTACAAATCTACCATAAAGAATGATGAATTTGAGTCATTTGTAGGAAAATAGATGCACCTTAAGACTATAATGTCAAATGAAATAAATCAGTCACATAAGCAAAAATATCTCATGGTTTCTCTTATATGAGAAATCCACATTATAAAGAAAAAGCAAAAAAGTGATAGATAATAGAAAAAAGAAACAAATTACTCATAACCTTTGGCTTAGTAAATTCACCAGAAATTTTTGCAAGAGATGAAAATTAGGAAGAATGCAATGGAGATGATGAACTATTATGATCTGGAACTGTGATGACCTTCCTCATGTTTATATATTCAAGAAAACATCTAGAGCTCTGCATATAAATGGTGGTTCTACTGAGAAAATGACAGGGATCGAAAAGAGTTGTTTTTAAAATTATAAACATGCATTACTTTAGTTATTTATTAAAAGTAAGTTATTATTCTCAACTTTTTATTGTGAAATGATTGCATCTCTGTAGGAAATTACAAAATCCTATCCAAGAAGCCCATGATACCCTGCATTCAAATTCCCTGAAGAGTAGCAGTTTTGCATAACCATAGTAGAATATGGAAACATGATGTTAGTACAGGGCACAGAGCTCACTCAAGTATCACTAGCTACACACGCCCTCAACTCCATACAGTTTTAGCTCTACTTTGTATATACTCATGCAATCACCACCACAACCCAATACAAGAGTAATCCACCACAAGTATCCCTGAAGCTACTCCTTACCGCTCTACCACCCCTCTCCCCTATCCGTAATATGTATTTTTTCCATGAAATAAAACAGGATGTTGTGATGTATTGTTGAGTGAGACATTAAGTTGTAGAACAATATTTTTGGAGATGGAAAAACTGGATGTGAATCTTTCAGTTCAATTTCTCAGGCTCTAGTTCAAATGACCAAACTGCAAGTCTAGTTCTCTAATCCAAACTTTGATAGATATTCACAGAAGGGAGGTGTAGGTTTGTCATCCACAGATCACACACTCCAAGTTCAACAGCCCGAGTCAGTCCAAATCCCTCACTGGAATGACATCTCTCCTCATTTAGAATTAAAAGATTTACAAGACAAATGGGATTGATTAGGAATCCCATCCTGCCAACACCTACTTTTTTCTAGGTGATCATTCCATTCAAGCTGTGCCTCGTAGCGAGTTTTCCATTCACCACCTTCATTGTCAGTGTTGAGTTTGGTTTCCAGTGTTGCTATCTTGTGTTTTATTTCAACCGCTGAGAGCTGCACTGCATCGCTTCAATGAAAGTACACTTTCACTGTCAGTTCTGCGTGTTGTCCAGTTCTTTGGGACACCAAGAAACTGGACAGATTCTCACAGGACATTCCATCCTTTAACAATGGGGCCTGGAGCCCGGGAAGAACAAAGTGCTGTCACAGGCCGCTGCCATCAATATCTTTCAATTTAATTAGGTTAAATTTTCAAAATTTTCAGTGTAAATGTCTTACCTGTTAGACTAAATTTCTTAAATAAGGAATACATGACTTTCAAAGCTATTAAAGTTATGCATTTTTATTTCATTCTCCATTACTAGTTAGTATATTGAAATACAATTATATTTTATATCTGGCTTGTATCTAGCAAATGCCAATTTTTTTGTTAATTCCAACAATTTACCTATAGATTTGTTTGGGTTTTCTGTGTATTAAGGCATATCAGTTGCCTTTAATGACAGGTTTATTTTTAAATTCTTATACTATTTGTTTCCTAGACCTGCTGTGCTAGCTTGGATCTCCAGCAAGCGCTGTGTTGAATATGTGTGACAGAAAGAATCCTCACATTGTCCCTAATTTCAAAGGAAACGTGTTTAGAAGAGGTACTGGGTTGAGCAGTGGCCCACAAAAGATATCCTAACCTGGATACCTGTGAAACATGAACTTATTTGGGAAGAATCTTTCTTTGCAAATATAATTAAAATTCTAGAGATTGTCCCCAATTTAGAATAGGCTCTAAATCCAATGACAAGCGTCTTTCCAAGAGGAACACAGAGAGCCAGAGCATGTGCTGACTGAGGCAGGGACTGGAGGGATGAGTCCCCAAAGCAAGGAATTCCAAGAACTTCCAGCAGCCACCAATAGCTGGAAAGAAGTTACTGGGAGGGATTCTCCCTTAGAGCTTCCAGAAGGAATCAACACTGCCGATACCTCAATTTCAGACTTCGGGCTCCAGAACTGTGAGAATAAAATTCTGCTGGCTTAAGTTACCAAGTGTGGTCACTTGTTGAGGCAGCTCTGAGAAACTCATATAGGAGATACAAAGGACATTGGCTTAGTGACCTTGAGTTAAAGAAGGATTTCTTTTTCTTAATGTATTTTTAAATTAATAATTTAATTTTGAAATTGTAGACCCACAAGCAATTGTAAGATTGTATTATTTACAGACAGTTGTGCACCTCCAACTCAAGTTTTTCTCAATAGGAACTGCTTACAGAACTATACTGCTGCATTACACTCAGGATATGGAATCCCTAGACTTCCTTTTTCAGCTACATCAGCTCCCCTCCTCCCCAATCCTTAACCCCTCACAACCACTCATTTACTCCCCATTTCTATAATTTTTCATTTCAAGAATATCCTATAAATGGAATCATACATTGTGTAGCCTTTGGCCTTTTTTTCTCAGTGTTAGTTCTCTGGAGATTCACCCACAGGCGATGTATCGATCAGTGCGTACTAGTCCATGGTGTGGATGTACCACTGCCTGTCCAATCTTTCACCCAGTGAAGAACATCTGGCCAATTCCAGTTAGGAGTCGTATGGGTAAACCTGCTATAAATATTTGTGTACAGCTTTTTATATGAATGTAGGTCGTCATTTCTCTGGGACAAATGCCAAGTGCAACTGCTGAGTTGTAGAAATTTCTAAACACTTCCCAGAGGTGCTGTGCCATTTTAAATTCTCTTTAGTAATAAATGAGGAGTCCAAACTCTTTTCATCCTCACTAGCCTTTGGAGTTGTGTTTTTTATTTAACAATTCTGATATGTGTTTTATAATATCTCATCATGCCTTTAATTTTCACTTCCCTAACAGCTAGTATTATTAAATATTGTACCTTTGTGCATATTCAACATCTACCTGTGCTTTTTTGGTGAAAATGTATGCTCATGAAGGCTAGGGATTTCGTAAAGCAGACTTAAGAAGTGTTAGCTATAAAAGAAAAGATTGATATGTCCTCTACATTCAACTCATGATATTTTGAGCCTTAAAAGGCATTGCAATAAACATGTCATAAAATAAGAGGTATGTAACATACACAACCAACAAAGGACAGGTTCCAAAATATACTTCTAGAATCCACAGGAAGTCAGTGTAGTATGAACATGGGCAAAGAAATAAAACACAAAAATTTACAGAAAAGCAACACAAATGGCACAGATGGCTCCCAAGCATATGAAAAGATGACCAGCCTCACTAGTAATTAGAGAATGAAGAGTAGTGAGTTATCACTTTGTACCAAAGAGATTGGGAAAAAATTAAAAGCCTGATCATATAAAATATTAGCAAGGAAGTAAAGCAATTGGAAAATCTACACACCCCCAGAAACAGCAAAATTGGGACAATCCATTTGAATAAGACTGGAGATGTATAAGCTGTATAACCCAGTAATTTGATTTGTAAGCAAATATAGCCAAGAAACATGAATAAGAATGTTCACAGAATCACTGATTGAAATTGTCAAAGATGGGAACAACCCAAGTTTCTATTAACAATGAAATAGTAAAATAAAGTGATTTTATTTATATGGTGAAATATTGTCAATCTACAAAAATGAATGACTTAGCTGGGCATGGTGTGCATGCCTGTGATCTGAGCACTCAGGATCACCTTGAATTTGAGGCTTGCCTGGGCTACATAGTGAGTTCAGGGCCAGCCTGAACAGCAAAGGGAGACCCTGCCTCAAAAAACCAAAAGAAAAAAAAAAAAAAAGTAAACCAATTTTCATTCATTCATTCACCCACTTAACATGTGTTAGCCTTTTAGCTGCAGGCACACTATTAGGCCCTAGAAATACATAGAAGAAGAGCATGATAGGCAAGTTGCTTAAAATATGGTGAGGAAGAGAGACAACCTATAGACAGTGACCATATGGAACAGAATGGTGAACACAAAGTTATAGGAATGCAGAGGGATTTGGAGGATGTGATGAAGTGAGCATTGAAAGATGCATCTAAACTGGATGAAGAGCGAGTCATGGCAGCCCAGACCAAGGGAAAAGGAAATCAAGGATGGTAAGGAGACAGGCATCGATGGAACTGTGACAGGTTTGGTTTTGCCAGACCTCCAGGTTCACATTAGGAGGTGGTGAGACATTTTATTCCAGACAAGGGTAGAGGCCTCTGTAGGATGTATTAGTTAGAATTACGTAGGTTTGGCTATGACTTAGTAAATATCCGAAATACCAGTGGCTTAAAGGAGACTGGGGTTTGTTGCTCAGTATTGCAAATGAAGAAACTGCGGGTTGTGGGCGGGCTGAGTCAAGGAATCAGAGTCCTTCTCATTTTCTGCTCCATGGTCCATATACAGCTAATAATCAGCACAACATGGCTTTTAAAATAAATGTGACTTTATTATAAAATTCTAAAAATGTGTTTTCAAGGACAGTCATGGGAATACTGTAAAGCAGAAACATCTTCATAATGCAAACAGTCTCACAGATTTTATATCATCTATGCAATTAATACTTGAAAAATATTCTTCCTTTCAGCTAAGAAGAGTCTTCAGAGCACCATGATTTGAACGGAAAGGTATTTTACATGTCAGAGTTCATCTTTGGTCTGCAATTAAGAAGCAAAATATTTAGAGCCATCAGGAAGTCTTACATGAGTCCAGAAAACTTCTATTAGTCAATTATTTCTGACTGAAGATGAGAGGAGGACAAAAAGCCAAATTGTTGCTAAATACTTTTAGGGCTCAAAACTATTTCTGGAGGCTCATGAAGACCCACCGTAAAATCGCACTGTGTTTCACAGGCCTACCAATGGGAAGGCCAAACAGCCACCTGTCCATGTTACCATACAGCTCCTGTGTGACAAACATTATCAGCTGAGAGCTGCAGTGCACAAAGAGCAAGAAATGAACAAAGCTTCCATTCTGTCCCTAACTTCCACTACTCAGGGGGAGACACTGACTTGGTAACTCCTCTGAATCACTTAGATAACAAGTAAAAAAATAAATAGGAGTGCAGAAAGAAAGTTGCATAGATTCTTTTACCGCCAAAGTAAAAAATACTGTGATACCAAATCAGGAACTCGGTGAATGGTACCTTTTGATTTGCAATTCCTTTTTCATCACTGGCTTTAAGTGATTTTATGTTATTGGGGCACAACAGGAGTTAGGACTGATGATGTACTGTTCAGAGGCCAGTTAGTGGTAAATTAGTTGCCCAAAAAAGACAAAGACACTCAAAACAACCAAAATTCTGATCTTCAGTGTGTGCTGCCTGTCAGTCATGGTGTAAACATTCTCACTAAGCTGCTTCCAAGCTACCTAAACCTTAGTTAATGTACACAATTCCTGAATATTTAACAACCGGTAAGCTCATGGAAGCTGGTTCTGTTACATTAGGGGGGCCCGTGGTCATCTCCCTCCTTTTAAATACTCTTGAGAAGTAAATCTGCTTGTCATCTTTGGTTATAATACCCCATTCAGAGTTTATTCATCCAGAAACACGATGATGTTGCTTAAAATAATGTCAAGCCAGCATATTTACACACACACACACACACACACACACACACACACACCCCTCAGTTTATGAATCTATATTCCGTCAAACAAACTACAGTTAAAACATTATTCTGCCACACCGCGTCTCCATACGCAAATATACACACGCTGATCAGGAGAGACTGGTTTTCACTTTGCCAGATGATTTTGAGCTGAATTCTTCTTTGGTCTCAGTTTTGTAAACCATAAAATAAAGAAATGACTGCATAGCATCTAAGGTCCTTTTTAGCTTTACAAATACGGATGTGAATCTGGCTGTTACAAATGAAGATATTGTGTAGTGAGAGCAACAGAGGTTGTCATGAAATCAACAATTTGATGACATGGACGTCCGTAGTTGTATACTTTTTCATATGTGTACTAGCATGATGAACTTGGCCCAAACTATTTCATGGGGAGCTGATCTATGCGAAAACACTTCTCAACTACAAACATCTATTTGAAGGCCACACATATTAAAAAAGGCTCCCTTCATCTCTGCCTGAGAGTTACTCTGTCTTCTCACCAAACCTCATTTTAGTACCGTTTCTTGGGCACTGTTATTTTTTGCAACATCCATCTCCCTGGTAGGCTGAGTTGCTCCGAGGCCTCAGCAGGAGCTCAAACCCATTGCCTGACTGAATGACCAGAAGAACAGATGCAAACTTGGGCCAGCATCGGCACTCCCTCTGGTGAGGTCAGTTCTGTTACCTTTCTCCTATGGCATGAGCAAGGGAAGAGGTCATCCTCAGTCTGTGGCTCTACCCTCTGCATGCCCTCGCGGATCTGGGGCTCGCTCACTTGCAAGTTGCCATATTCCTATAAAGCAACCATAGAGAAGCATTCCTTCTGCAAGACCCTAAGTACATTTGGCAATGAGACGCACTGGAATTTATAGACCAAGAGTCACTTGACTCACTTGTGTGAAATTATTAGGTGCGAAGTCCTCTATAAGCACCCCCATAAACACCTAGCAACAGAGTTTGAGTCCTGCTGCTGACTGTTTCTCCCTAACAGACCTCTGATGACTGTATTTCAGTTATGTGGCGACTTTTATTTATTCATTTAACCACCTTCTGCTTTATATTGAAAATAATTTTGCACACAACTTTCCCCACAATGAGAATTTGAGGACAGAGACTATTTCTGCCTTCCCCGCCATGGCTCATAGAAGCCTCAGTCACCACCTTCATTTATTATGTTCTTGGTCTGGGACAGACACTAAGTACTGATGTTAAAAATTAGCTAAATAAATGAACACTAACCAGTGGATCTTTAGGAATTTGTGTAATAAATCTCCCCGTTCATTCACTGACAGTTAACTCAGTCTACCTCTTCATCGTCTCCTGGGGAAGGTTACAAAGCTGGAGGGGCCAGGACAGACCGGAAGTAGATCAACTCCGCTCTGCAGCAGAGCCCAACACATGGAGTTCAGTACCTAATTCTGAGACAAACATCTTAATCTAGCTCTACTATTAGTATTAGCAAATAACTCATTTTCTGTTGTGCTTTTTAAACAAAACCTTTAAAATGTTAGGTGTACTTTAATTACAATTACTAAATGCTGGGTTCTTGAAAAATAATTTTCAAGAAAAATTTGGGGTCAGGAAAAGAGACCCAAACATACAAAGTATTGTTTTCACAAATAAAAACAAAAGCAAAACCCAGAAACAAAACAAAACAAAAGGTAAGGCAGCAGCAGTATAATAGGAAAATATAAATCCTGTAACTTTGTAGGATTGGAGGCCAATTTTCTAATCAGATACCACGTCATTCTAATTCAAATACTTTTCACCTGATATTGTAACATTATCCATCAGCTAATCTTTGGTTTTCAAAGATATTATTACTTAATATCTGTCCATGATTTTCACCCAATGAGGTACAAGTATCTCCTTATATTACCAGAGTTTTAGAAATTGTTAAGTGAAATATTGCCGGTAACACAGTTATATGACTGTTTCATTGGAAAATACTGACCTGGAAAAGTTTGAAATAATAACAGAATATGTCATCACCCATGAGATTATTTCTTGCATATTCCTGTCCTGCTTTTGCAATCTTCTTTGCCTAGGGGAATTTTTAAAAGTCCTTTAAATGAACATATTTTTTTCCCATACAGCCATATGCAAAAAGATGTTCACAGTACATACACAGTGAGCCAACAGCAAGAAACATACCCTTCTGGGTAGTGTTGTACTGCAAAAGGAACATTTAACAGAGTATTTGTTCAAATCAAAGGGAGGTTTTCAAGACATGCAAGTTTGAGAAGTCATACTGGGCTTCCTAGAATTAGGCTGCTTGTGGAGAGAGAAGATACACACCAGCCTAGGTGACAATGACTCTGTAAATAAATGCAAGATGAAGCTATATTAATGCAACACCTGCATTGTTCTCAGCAGACAGTGACCTTGAATCTTGTTCACATCACCCCTCCTATGACTCCACAGCACAGTCAATGAATCTCCTGCCGGAATGGCCATCTTAATTTTCACACTGTTCCTAGGCAGTGCTTGTGGTTCAGAAAGGGAAAGAATAATCAAAGCCACAGTGCAGCTCTTGTTTCACATGCACAGTGGACAGTTAATGCAGGATGCAACGACTGTGTTCCTGGTGAGAGGAACTGGCCACCAATAGGCAGCTTCTGTGTAAGGTAAAAGGTGTATCACAGCATCCTGAACTCGTTTCAGGCACAAGATATTTCAAATTCATCTGTGACATTGGGCTACAAATGGGAATTAGCCTTCTAGGAGACTGACCTTACCTCTTCGTCATGATCTTTGGCCCACTGAAGTTTTTCCAGCAGATCACTCAGGTTGCTTTTAACTGGAATGTAGTGTTTCCACGGCTGCAGCTCATTGTAAAAGTGCTCATAGTAGATGGAGTCCTGCTTCAGCACAACACTGTCGCCCACCAGTAGATAGGGCAGGCGATACGCTGCCACAGTGCCATCAATATTTATTTGATACTTATGCTGCAGAACAGTAGTAGAGTATAAGAATCCTCTATTAAATCTCCTTTTTCCACTCTCTTTTTCTGCTTCCCATTCCACACATTAATCTGCCATCTTCAGATTAAAAAACTGGCCGGATATTGCCCCCTGCTGTCACCTTTTAGCAAGGGCTGTCACATAGCATGGTGCTGTAGAGAGCTGAGTGTCCATGTTGATATGGTCCTATATTTTACAAGGGAAGCAACAAATCTAATGCCCAAATCAGCCAATAAAATAAAACAGTGTCCTAAGCTACAACATCTGTGACTCTGAAATTCCTTTACTTCTTTCTTGATTGCACATGTGAACCTAATGATGGCACATTCTGTACCAAGTTAACTGTATTTTTCTAAACAGCAGATGGCCAAACATGTCATAAGGAAATTAGCAAGCTCCAGACAAGAACATCTATGAATAAAAATATTCATAGAACTGTGATAATCAATAGCCTTAGTAGTAGAAAATTCAACAGGTAGGAAAAGCTAAGGTATGATGTACTCCCCCCCCCCCACCCCGCCAAGAAGGGCTGGGGAATAAATAACTGTCTTTAGTTCTCATCATTTCTTTAACAAATCTTGAGACATGGCAGGGTGTGATGGTGTACGTAACCCCAGCACTCTGGGAGGCTGAGGAGAGAGGATCTCAGGTTCAAGCAGACCCTAGGACACTTAGTGACTTAGACCCTGACTCAAAATACTAAATAATTTTTTTATAAAAAGGGCTGATTACGTAGCTCAGTGTGAAGGTCCTGGTTCAATTCCTAGTACTGTAAAACAAAAACAAATGAACAAAAACTTCAAGCTATGTATACGGAAAAAACTTACGGCATTCTTGAAGCCTGCCTACCTCCATGTGACCCATGGAAGGAAAATCTAGGCAGACACCGCTCGCTAATCCCTTGTCTTCCCCACCCACAGAATGAGTGAGCATCTTTTGCCCACCTTTCTCTCCACCCAAGAGGGCTTCAGAAACCACCCAGTGGTCTAGACGGCAGGGCAGTATGATGTCCCGAAGAGAGGGAGTCATTAGAAAAAAGGATTACTCCCCGTGAAACAAGAGCAATCCACATTCTAGGTGCAGAAAGCCATTCTTCCTCCCCAGAATTCCCAGGCAGGACATTTGGGTGGGTTTCAAATCACTGTCCAACAGGAGGCCTGATAAGAGACATCTTGTTATAGCGCTGTGGTTTGGGGCAGAAATGCCTGTAAAATGACTGGAATGCATGTATTAATAAAAAAGGATTTGAGCAGACATGTGCTTATCAAGAGTCAGATGGAAAAGGAATTATAGTTCTCCCCTTCCAAGCTCACCCGGTGTGCATGCAACGTCAGGCTGAGTGTGAGGATAGTCCCAGGCTGCGGACCCATCCCCAGGATCTCCGGGCCTCGGCACTCGCTATGGTTTGTGCTCATCTCTCCCATATCTGTTATTTGCAGGCTTCAATTTCCCTTCCCCAATGCGTGACTTCTGCATTTCCTGGGAAAGCAGAAAACACTGGCCACTGATGATGTCATACCTTGAAGAAATCGAAAAATGAGATGTGTTTCACAATGGGACCATACAGCCTCTCGTCGTGTTTAAAGAAGAAAAAGTTGGTGAAAGCAGCGTCGATGAGCTCTGGGTGTTTTCTGCTGAGTTTCACCAGCTCAAGCCTCTCTTTGCGGCTGTCTCGCCCTCTCCAGAGGGCTGTGGCATTCTTGCTTTCCCAGGGAGGCCCCGTGTTGGCCTGCACAGACATCATGTCCAGACTCACTCTGGAAGACAGAAAGTGCGACATGCCTTTCTCGCACACCATCGCATCACAAAGGCGCATGGAAAAGGACTCACCAAAGAGAACAACCACTCTCACCGGCCCATGGTTTCTAGAACAGAGTCCGTCAAGTCATAGGTGGGCATCACAATATCCTTGGAATCCGTGGAGCCACACCAGGAAAAGATCGGATGGATGTCAGAGTTTGATTTCTTCTTTTCCAGAGGCCAGTCTCCTAAATTAACAAAGAACTCCACATCTGGCATCTTCACCTAAGATAGAAGAAAATAAAGAGCCAATTCAGAGTTCTTGCACTGCATGATGCTCTGTATTTATCAGTTAAAATCAGCATTGGACCAAATGAAAGGCCAACCTTATAAGCTTCAGGCGATGATAATTACTTCTGTTTGAACAAGGGGTGATGTTTCAGAATGTGGTCATATGTATAAGAATCCTAAGTTGTCTTCTGCAGCATCCAAATTGACTAACAGACTTACTGCAAAAGGGATGAGGTAGCAAAGGTAATTTCTGTTCGAGTGCTACTGAGACACTAAGATGATCAAAGACAGAAAGAGGATTATCGGAAAATATAAAAAAATAGCACTTGGCAGCCCAGGATTTAGCTCAGTGGCACCGTGCCTGCCTCACAAGCAAAAGATCCTGAGTTCAATCCCCAGTAGCCCCGCAAAAAAGCACTTGGGACTCTAATCCTAGTTTCTTGTTAAGGAGCCAGATGCTTCCATTTAAAAAAAAACCCAAAACATTCACAGGTAGGTGGTGGTAAGAGCATTTGAATTCAGGCAGTGTAACATCATGTCCAGCATAGTAATTTCCAAGCTACGCAGCTTCTACTAACAAATAGTGCGAAGATGTTAAAAGAACTTGCTTTATATCGCCATGGAAAATGCTTAGAGGATTTACAAAACAATATACGTGTGTTTAAACAAAAAATATTTCAGTCAAAGATGAACTGCCATCAATCCCCTGCAAAACAGTCCCTTCGGCTTTGAACACACTTATTCCATTTTTGCTACTTTCTGAGCAGCTCTGAAAGTCTTTTTTGGGAGTGTCATTAGTTGTGCTGTGATGGCTGCCTTGATGTTCTGAATTGATTCACACTGTTTATCTTTCATGGTTGACTTTGGAGAAGAGTCAGAAGTCACATGGTACCAGATCTGGTAAATAAGGCGGATAAGGACACTGCTATGTTTTTACAAGCCCGCCTTTCTGTTGGGTAGTAGTCGGCAGCAGCATTCACTGTACTTTTGATCACATTTTGTAAGGACATTCACAACAGTGGACTTCCAGAACTGCTTCACAAAGTGGCAAGAACAATAAGAAAAGGATATCGGAAGTGAGGGGGGAGTGTTTTGAGGGAGATTAATGGCTGTGTATCTTCTACTGTAATGAATTTTAAAAAATTTAACCATTCACTGTAGTTTTGGATCACTTTAGTATATATTTTCATTAAGAACTGTAGTAGAGTTAATTTGAAAATAATCTTTAAAAACTTGAGCCTTGGAGACAATTCTTATTTTTCCATGTCTTGACATAGATAAGCAAAAACATATTTGCTAATATTCTGATGTCTTAGCCTAAAGGAGGCATAACATTGATACTAATAAAACCTTACCTTCAGAATTAACTGATTACATATGCTTTACAGTCTTGAGGAAAAAGGTACTATGATTTCGCATGAGTATTTCAATCAATGTGTGCACACATTATTCAATACCTAGATATTACAAGTGTTCCATTAAACAATGCTTGTGTATTAGGCCAAGGAATGCATTCAGTATTCAGTACAAGGTAAGCCTTCTTTGGGCTCAAGGTAGGTTTAGTATCAAGACAATCTTATATATTATTTTCTCTTATCTGTTAAGACACTGTTTTGGGGTGAACCACTGAAATCCTAATCCTCAGTATTTCAGAATGACCTTATCTAGAAATTGGGTACTTGCAGATTAATTAGCTAAGATGAGGTCACACTAGAGGACCACGACTCATTAACCTACTGTGACTGGGGTCCTCATGGGAAGACACAGACTCGTACAGGGAGAAGGCCACAAGAAGACAGGGAGAGAAGACCGTGATGCTGCTCCAAACCCGGAAGCACCTCGGACCGGGGGTCAGCCCTGGAAGCCAGGGAATGAGGGTGTTCCGACCCTCAGAGGAGTACAACCTTGCTGACACTTTGATTTTGGACTTCTGGCCTCCAGAACTATGAGAACAAGTTTCTGTCATATACTTGCATGCCCATGTTTACAGCAGTGCAACTCATAATGAATATCTTGGACACAGCCTTGTTGGCATCTATCAACAGATGGACAGATAAATAAAATGTGAAATTTATACATAATGGGCGACTGGTCTGCTATAAAGAAAGATAAACTTGAGCCATTTGTAGGAAAAAGAAAAGGTACACAATATTAAATGAAATAAATCAGACACACAAGCTTAAATATCACACGGCTTCTCTTACATGAGAAACCCAAAGTAGAAATAAATTAAAGAGCACAAAAAAAAATAACAGGAAGTAGGGGGACAGATCTTTTGCAAATAGGAAGAGATGACGGATTTTAAAAAGAATGACAATGTGTTATGTAAACGAATCAACTCCCCACGAGGCATGTAATCATTATGCACTGCAAATATGGACTAATAAAAAGATAACTTTTTCCTGTTATTTTTAAGCCTCACAGCTTGTGGCATTTTGTGCCACGGCCCTAGGAAACTAATATAGGTATTTACACGAAATAAAAATTTAGGACAGTATTATAATAGGGCTCCAGAGTCCAATATCCTTGGCATTGTTGTTATAGTTTGAAAAATTAAACCATAAAAAAGTGGTTTAACACTGTCTCTTACAACTGAGAAGAAACATTTGCTCACCTTTCTGGTCAAAGAAAGCAGGATGGCATCCATGAAAATCCTAAAACCTACATGCTCACCGTGAGTCTTGATATAAACCTAAAAGAGAATTTAACATTTATTATGTTAGCCCTAAAGTCCTAGGAGACTTCACTGAGGCAAAGCTTTGGCACCGTGATTTTGATTAGGCTGATGTTTAATTAAACTATTTAGTTAGATGTAGCCAAATGTGAACACAAAACAAAATCGTGAAAACCAGCAAACCTCAAACCACGCCTTGTACCTTGTTGTCCTTTAAGGTGTAGTGACACAAACTCTGCCTTTGTCCAAATCTTTTGGGGATTTCGGCTGCAATCTTTTCTGGATCAATAGCAGGGAAATGCGCCAGATCTTTCTGAATCTGGGGAATGGACAGTGGGCAGTTCATCTCCTGTAGCCAGGTGGCACTGTCTTCCAGAGGACAGTCACAGTTCTCATGGTAAACTGGCCCTGTTGAAAAAGCACAACAGCAAACATTTCACTCAGCCTTTGAAGCATGTAACAAAGACACAAAATGAGGGCTTCCTACATTCTGAGTAGTTAGGCGGTGTCGGGGGAGGGGGGCTTTTGATTGAAAACCTATTTTAAAAAATACTCTTTTATTACATGGGGGCATTATGAATAATCAGCCTTGTATTTTTCACAGCCTTCACAGAGAGGTCTTGTGATATTTTCATGTTCAGGTCCAATTTACAAGAGTTCAGGCAAAGTCAGCTGGTACTACTTTAGGTTCTACAGAGGAATTTACTCATTATTCTTTATGTCTGATGTGCTTAAGAATCACCAGCTATTGGTAAGAGACTGAGAGGAGCGTATCTGATTCAGTGAAAGTTATATGCACGTTTCAGTAGTCTACTACACAAACCGCTTAAGTGTCTAAGGCACTTTTCTCAATGGGTAAATCATTATCAATAACAACAAAAGTAAACCAGAAACTCCTACTAATTTTTGTTTTTGGTGGTGCTGGGGATTGAACCCAGGGCCTTTGCACTGAGCTTATATCCCCAGCACCATTCACTTGATTATTAATTTTTAGATAAAGTCTCACTAAGTTGCCCAGGCTGGACTTGAACTTGTAAATTTCCTGCCTCAGCCTCCCAGAATGCTGGGATTACAGACATGCACAATCAAGCCTGGCTCTATGCCTTTTAAAAATTTCTTGAAGAAGAAATATAAAGAATAAAGAAAAGGTAATCTTCAAAACAGTCTATTTAGGGCCGGGGATTTAGCTCAGAGGTTCTGCCACCTGCCTCGAAAGCCAAGGACCCAAGTTTGATCCCCGGTACCAAAACAAACAAAAAAACCAGTCTATTTCATTGATATCATAATCAACTAATTATACATTTATAGAAAGAATATTATAATGTAGCAGAATCTGAATTGAAGGGTTATTTTTTAAAATGTCATTTCTTTCTGCAACTCTCAGATTCCCACCTGGCCCGGGCATCAGGGGACAGTCAATCATTCTTTAAGGTTTAGCAGGTTCCCATGTGGTGTGGGTGGAAAGTCGCTAAGGAACCTAGACCCGTTCTTGGGGTGCCTTCGTTATATGCACTGCTTCCCCTCTGCTTTGGGACCTCGTCCGGTCTCCTCTGCCAGGGAAGGAGCTGGCTGTCAGTAGCTCTCTTCCTGTAGAGGTAAACACCGGAGAATTCTGCTGGAATGAAGACCCAAAACATCAACTTCCCCTCCCAGCTTCAAGCTACCTCCTTTCCTGAAGTAATCTACCAAATTCCAGTAACAATCACCATTTACTTAATTCTTTTGCTTCTAATTAAGAAAGTACCATGTATGATTATACACCATTTTATTGTTTTTGTTAATATTATGTCTTCAGGGATGGAATCCTCTAATAGTTACTTGCTCTTTATTGAAATATAACTTTGAATCAAGACATTTCTCTCTTTTACCAGGACTCCTAATCTAGCTTTCCGGATAGGAGACATTTTTTTTTTCTTTCAGTGAAAAATAAAAGCTATGTTTTTGTTAATGCAATGACATGTATCATCATATTCAAATACTACTGCTATAAAATTATATTCCAAATTACCTTCTAAAATGTATGGAGACTTGGCCACATGTTGCCCTTGGAATTTAACTTCTACCTTCAGATTTTTGTAGCTCGCATACATTCTGTATCTTACTATGAAGGACCCATCCTTTCGGTCTAAAACCTGGACTCCAACCCGAGTGAATTGCTCGTCTGGTGCTGAGATTTTAACCTGGAACACCTTTTCACCTGGAGAAAATGTGAACCTGTGACAGGAACAGCAATGAGATAGAAAAGTTACTTTAAGCAACAAATGCACAATGCTTATGCCCTCTGGTCTGTAAGCTTTACTGTTCTCTTCCATACTCTTCCTCGTACATGCTTCCTGCTTCTCTCTTAGTCTTTTGATACCAGAATGAACAGATGGATTAGAAATTAAAGAAAAAAAGAACAGAGGATGACAATGGTCAACATAACACAGCACAATTTCACTTTATACAATCACAAGGGGCTATGTTAGGACTTCTAATCTATGTTAGGAATAGAAATATTTATGCATTCCATGTATAACACTATTCCCATCAGTGCACTAGGCATTCAGTTTATGCCCTTCACATCCGGAAATCTGTGATCAAATGGTGCTTCCAAAGATGAGCTTATTTGGGAAAACTACTGTCGGCGACTCTTAAAAACACCAGTATTGTAAATCACACTCAGCCAGGGGAAAAGTCAAAATAGGCATCATAGCACCATAGTGACAACAGTGTTTTGGAGTTGGTGGTCTTGTCATTAAGATGGTATTTAGTTTCCCCAGTTGTACTACTTCATACCCAGATGGGCAAAATTTACAACCTTCCTCTGCCTTGGACAACTTTTTACTCCCAATATTGTTACCTATAAAATAGACACGGCCAGCACCCACCAATAATGAAGACAGTCATCCAGAAGCACGTGAATTATAAGTTTCAAGTACAATTTTAATGCATTGAATTCGTTGGAATGAAACAAATTTTGGTTACACCCACAGAGGAGACTCATACTTTCGTAGAACTTCATTTATCGTTTCAGTTTCAAAATCTACTGAATGGCAAATATCTACCTGAAAAGTGGGGGCAGCGCCAAAGGAAGATGCCGCGGATCACGTCTCTAACACCTGGGCTTAAAAGTCGGGTAAAAATAGTATTTTCCCCAAAATGGAGGAACTTTGCTTTGCCCTGATAATGTGGGAATCCCTCGCAAAATAGCTAAGAGAAAAGCTACTATTATATTGTGTGATATGGCCTATTATCGGAATATTATATAATATTATATATTATATTAATAGCACAATATTATCGTAATCACTTCCAAGGCCACGGAGAAGAGGTGGCCCGGGAAGGCCGTCAGAACCAGGTGTGGATCGCATTCAGGTGTCCCGGCCTGGAAAGCGCTGCGGACTAAAGGGGTGGATGTAAGTCGAAGGAAGAAACAAAGTTCTAACTGCGGCCCTAAATAGTCAACCAGCAATCACGTCCCGACCTACCTGCTCCCCGATGTGTCCACCGCCTGAATGTAGAAGTAGCGGGCGGGCAGGACTACGTCCGCTTGCAGCCCGGGCCCCCATACCTCGCTCTTCTCGGGGCTCAGTGGCCTCTCTCCGCCGGCCTCGGCCAGTGCCGCAATGGTCCCCAGAAAAAAGCAGTCAAGCAGCAGAATGCTGAACATTTACAAGACGGGCTCTGGAGACCCGCGGGGAAATGAGGAGGCGTAAGAAGCGGGGCAGGGGCTCGGCGTCTGCTGCTTCGCGGGGCGGGGACGAGCTTGTGTCCCTGCAGCCGCCCGAGCATCCTTTGCGGGCGAACCCGTTCGAGGCGCCAGGCGAGGCGCCAGGCGGGGGATTGGCCGGTGCGCCCGGCCAGGCTGAGTAAGACTTTCGCCGAGTGGACGCCCAGGGCCTGCGTCCCGGGCCCGGGCTCCCTGGGATGTGTAGTTCACGGCGGAACTAGCGGAAATCCTGCCAGCTTCTTTTTTCTTTTTAACCTTCTCTTACCCAGTCTTTACTTTTTGGTCACTGCTTTCGGGGAACAGATGCGCAGTAGAGGGGTGGGCACGAAGGGTCTGGAGTCACAGCTAAGATCTTACGATTTTGGGTGGTGGTCGGGGGTCACCATCTCCTCCGCAAGTGCCAAGCCCGGGGAAGACCGGGAGGATGAAGGAAAAGCGTCGCCAGTGACACCCGGTGACCCGCCGCCGGGCCCCGCAGTCCACAGCGCCGACCCCGCGCGCTCGGCAGGACAATACGCGGGCGGGCGCTGCAAGCAGCGACTGAAGTCCCGTACCGGGGTCCCCGCGGCACAGCAACCCGACCCGGGCGGACGGGCCGAAGGTACAGCTGGGCGAGGCAGGGGCCAAGGTGACCCCAGCCGTGCGCCCCTCTGCGGGGACAGCCGGACCCCGCGCGCGTTCCTGGCCCTCCGCTCCCCACTGCGCCGCGAGGGGCGCTGGGCTCTACGGAGCCCCGTTGCGTCCCGGTGGAGGCCGCCGTAGGGTGACGGTCCTCCCTGCGGAGCAGGGCGAAGAGAAGCGCCGGGCCCGGACGGAGCAGTTCTCTGGGAGGCCAAACTCGGTTTGGAGGTGCGCGCGCGCCAAGGCCGGGACGGGGCTGTCCCCGGGGGGGACGCGGGAGTGCGGGCCCGGAGCCTCCCCAGTGCCTCCTCCCCTCTCTGCTTCCGCCGGAGACCCCGCAAACCCAGATGACTGGGTGACTCCGTCCGCCCAAGAGGGCCTGGCCAAGGAAGAGGGGTCTTTTTCACATTTCACCATTGTCATTAGTGCCACCCACGTGTTCATTCAGAAGCCCGAATGCGGGGCCCTCCCCTCTCCTCCCGGGGACAATAACTGGGCGCCTCGCACCCTGCCAGGGGCCTTGGCACCGGAGCGCCCCGGTTCCGAGCTGGATCCAGGGTCTCCCTCGCGGCGCGCCGTGTCTTCGGGCCCCGGAGCGAGGGGGAGGCCGGCAGGCCCGGCTGTCCTCGGCCAGCGCTGGGACTCAGGGCGCCGTGGCCCGGAGGCCTCCGCGGGAGGGCGGAGGGCGGAGGACGGAGGGCGGGGGCGCAGCCGCACCGCTTCTTCAGCGGCTCCGCCTCCGCGCACGCGGGCCCTGCGCGGGGGGGGGGGGGACCGGCCTGCGACTGTCGGCTTCCCCGCGGCCTCCGAGGCCGGCCACGCCGCGACTTCGCAGAGGAGGCGGTGGGGACTCTCCGGGCCTCCTCCGTAGCCTGCGCGCCACGCGGGCGCCCCGGGCGGTCGGAACCTCGGTATCCTTTCCTAGGCCGCCGGCCTCTGCGCTGGGAGGGCACCGGGCTGGTGGCTATGACCAGGGGGCTTGGAGGGCTGGGTGGAAGGATGGAGTCAAGGTTGGGGTTTTAGAGCTTATGGTCCCGCCCTGGGACATATACTCAGCCTTAGTAAGTCAGCTAACCGACCCTGCGTCTCAGGTGGCTTCTACACAAAATAAAGATCATAGTATTTGTCCTATGTGGAAGGCTTTACTGAGATTTAAAAAATTATGATTAGTTCCCTAATAAACCTGATATTTAAGAATACAGATCTGAAATACAGCCTGCTATCCATATGACCCAGGTAATGCATTTTGGCTTTATAAACAGTATGTTTATTTTATAGAACAGTTCGTTGCAATGCCTTCTACAAATCATTACATTTAAAGCTTGCCATTTCATAAACTATGCTTCGCACACAACTAAACAATACTTCTGTTGCTTGTGACGTAATATTATGAATAAACCATTAAGGTGAGCATCATTTTTATTAGTAAATCTTAATCTAGCACCGCCTCCCTCGCTGGGTTGAAGAAACCTCTGTCAAAGTGCGGGCTTATAATAATGCTTGGCACGGTGTAGAGACTTGACCAGACTTCTGCAACTGCTAGGCCCAGAGGTGCAGTAATCAGAGACATCGGATGTGCAGGAGGCAGGAGATGTGCACTTGTGGGAGGAAATACATAAACCCATGGGAAAGGTGAAGAGCTGAGAAACCTTCCCAAAAACGTGACATTCAAGAGGCGAATGGGCGTTAACTAGTGAAGGACGGCCAGTGTTCGGAACAGCATTGGGAAAACCAAAAAGTGGGCTGTAAAGCGGGGCGGGGGGTGTGTGTGAAGAAGGAGGTGGAGAGGTTGATCTAGGGCCAGATAAGGAGTTGGCTTTCCGTTCTGTTCCAAGGGCAGAGGGTTTTAAATTGGGAAGTGCTGTGATCATCTATGTGTAGCAAGCAGTTTTCTAGCAAGCTATTTACTGATATGTAGAGGTCAGATTAGAAATGTGAACGCATGAGAGTGGGTGGCATGGAATTGAGAATTGTTTACACTTACAGAGTCGGAAGGGGGTAGATGTGAAGAAATATTAGTGACAGCTGGAGGCTAAGTGGAGGGACAATGTACCCTTCCTATACCTCAGTATTTCCTGAGATTTAATTGCGTGATTAATACAACAATCAATGCCTGTAATGATTGTGGCATCAGTAATAAATTGTGCTTAGGTCACTTGGAGAGAGCCAGGACCTGAGCAAAGTACCCACGACCCACTAGGAGAACCCCCTCTTGTTACTGCTGAGAGAGGAGCCTCAGGCAGACATGATAGGGAAAGAAAACAAGCAGAGTTTGGGTCATGAGTTTTGGATACTTTTAATTTTCTGTGGAATAGCACTTGGTACTTTGAAATTTTTTTCTAAACCATATTTTATTTATATAATAAAATCTATAAATATTACACATTTTCAAAGAGAAACGTACATAAGCAGTGGTTCAAGTGAAAAGGTTTTGATACCTTTGGTTATTAGTGACAAACCATGTTAAGTAAATCTTCATGTTGATCATCTTTTTTAAAAAAAAATTTTGGTCAAACTGTGTGGGACCAACATGATCATTCTTGTCCTGTGACCATTATTTAATAGTAAACAAACCCCCAGACATTAAAAAAAAACAAAACCCTGCTGCATTTTTATTAATCAAGTGAAATGTTCTTTCTTGGCTTTAGCTTCTAGGAAGCTCAGTCCTAACTTTTGGCCTCAAGTGAAGGCATTTATTTCCCTTTGCCTCTGTTGTTGATCAGAATATTCTCTATAAATGTTCCACATGAGTATACGTCACTTTGAGAAGTGCCAAACAAGAGAGCTGGTCCCACAGGCAGTATTTTGCTCAACTTGAGAAAACGAGCTATATATAGCAAAGTGAAGTTAAAATGCAGATGGTGGCATAGGGACCCTGAGTGGGACATCTCTCTCTCCTCCCACCGAACTAACTTGGGTAACTTCTTCCTATAGCCCCTTTGTGACAATATGCTGTCTCCTTCCGCACCTAGCACCACCCACCCACACAACCCCAGCAACACTGTCTGACTCTGTCCACCACACTAGCTTTTAAAGAAGCACATGATGTTGGGCATGGTGGCACAGGCCTATAATCCCAGCACTTTGGAAGGCTGAGGCAGAAGGATTGCAAGTTCGAGTAACTTAGTGAAACCATGTCTCAAAATTTTTTTTAAAAAAGGCTGGGGATGTAGTTCAGTGCAAAAGTCCTAGGCTTAATCCCTAACCCTGGGGAGGGGGATGAGGAGGGGAAGGCCCACAGATAAATGGAAATGGCACTCTAAGACTAGGCTAGCAATTGGAGAAACTCAATCCTCAAGAAGAAGGGGAAGGCTTAAAGCTACACCTACCTGCTCCTAAAATTTCTTTACAAAAAGAAAGGGAAAGTTTCCAAAGCGAAACTCCTGCAAACCAACCCAGCAAACAATTAAACTGCACAGATAACCAAAACCCCTACCTGGAGGTTTAACACAGAGAAAGCACGCCTTAAAGGTTAAGAAAGTGTAACCTTATTTAGTGCGTATGGAGTGCTGCTTACCTGCAATCCGATTCCTCAGATTCCATGAAGGGTGTGGGGCCTTCACTAGGATCTCCTCTGGGATTAGGATCAAGAGAATCCAGAGGCCCCTGCGTGAGTCACCTGTCGTTATTTCCTGGAGCGTTAGTCATAGGCTTCTATCTTAGGTATTTGTATGATGGTTTCTGTAACTTCTGAAAGTTATTTGCCTTTCTAAGTTTTAGAGTAAGCAAGTGGGCAGAGATATTAACTGTTAAAAGCCAGGCTGATGCCCACAGTGGGCCGAATCTCGAATGTGCTACTTTTGTCACTCGAGCCCTGAGACGCTGTCAGCCCTGCCCAGATCCCTGTGAAGGGACATCCCTGTATCATGTGTGTCACTGTGACTCTCAAGGGATTTTCTTTTTCTTTTTTTGGATACCGGGGATCGAACTCGAACTCAGGTCCTTGAGTTTGCACAGCAGGCGGCGAAACCACTGAGCTAAATCCCCGGCCCTCCAGGGATTTCTTGTTTTCGTAAATCTTCAGCTTCTTTGGATCCCCTCAGGTGCTATTCAAACTGTTTGCTGTTTTCTTCCCCAAAGGAATCAGTTTAGATTTGAAACTCAGTTTTTCCTATTTATCAAAAGTTAGTGATACCTGAGTGATTAAATTCTTTTTTGGTAGGGGGATTAGGTGAAGAATATTTTAAAAACTAAATTCCATATTATTAGTTTATTTGAATCTATAACCATTATCATCAAAGAGCTTTTATGCCTGTGTACTTTTTAAATAACCTTGTTAGTGCATTGTTTTTAGAGAACTTTATTGCTATAATTCACATACCATAGGCTTCCATGGCTTTTAGCATATTTACAAAGTGATGCATTCACCACCACAGTCAGTTATAGAATATTTTCATTCTTCCAAAGAGTAACCCTGCTATGCTCAGCTCTCTAGCCCTGGGTAACACTAATCTGTGTTTTGTCTCTAGATTTGCCTGTTCTGGACAGTTTACATAAATGGAATCATGCACTACTTAGGGCTTTGTGGTAGGCTTCTTTTACGTAGTGTAGTGTTTTTAAAGTTCATTCAAGTTGTAGCTTGGATTAGTCTTTCTTTTTATTATCAAATGAGATTTCAAGATATGGATATACACTTGTCTGTTAATTAGTTCATGGACATTTAGGTTGTTTTTTCATTTTGGCTATGATGCACAGTGCTGCTGTTTACATGGGTAGACATACGTTTTCATTTTTCTTGAGTACGTGAGTAGGAGTGAAATTGCTGGAGCATATGGTGACTCTGTTAAAATGTCTGAAGAACTGTTTTCTAAATTGACTGGACCATTTTAGTTTCCTACTACCAGTGTATAAGGGTTCTAATTTCTCACATTCTTGTCAGCACCGGGTATTATCTGTCTTTTTGACTGCAACAGCTTAGTGGTTTAAGCAGGTTTGGATTTGCATTTCCGTGATGGCTAACAACACCAAAAATCCTTTCATGTCCTCATTGGCTATTTCTGTATCAATCTTGGAGAAGTAACTATCTGGTACTTTGCCCATTTTTTAATTGGGTTATTTGTGTTTTTGTGTTAATATTTTACTTTATTTGAAGCTAATTTGAAAGGTAGACGGTTAGTGATCATAACTCTAGGTACATAGTTGTAACATATATATGCATTGAATGAGGAAGACATGAATAATACTTGATATAATTTTTAGAGCCTTTTATAATGTCTCCTGGCTGTTGATCATTCGTTTTTCTCCTTCTTTTCTTAGGATCACATTTTGCAACTCTCAGGTTTTATAGAATGTTGTAAACGACTGTCAACGTTGTTTCCCAAGACATAGATCAGGTCGCAGCTTCTTCCTAGGAACAGAAACTTTTACAGTTGCATTCAATGCCTAACATTGCTGAAACCGAAAGGTCCAGTGGTTCTGGAAATGCTGAGCACAGATCGGAGAGAAAGTCTCCGGAAGAGAATCTACCGGGTGCTGTAGGGTCTTTCTGCACAAGGGCCTCGGGAGCACCCTTGGGCCCCAAAGGAGGTGGCCATTATCCCTGGAGTTGTCCAGTGACTCACACTCGGGAAAAAATTTATGCCATCTGTTCAGACTATGCCTTCCTCAACCAGGCAACCTCGATTTACAAAACTCCAAACCCAGCCCGCTCTTCTTGCCTCTCCGACAGTACCTCATTATCTGCCGGGAATAATTCATCAAGGTACATTGGTATCCCCACGAGTACATCGGAAATAATCTATAATGAAGAAAATAGCTTGGAAAACTTATCCAAGAGCCTGGGGAAGCTACCTCTCGCATGGGAAATTGATAAATCTGAATTTGATGGGGTGACCACAAATTTGAAACACAAGTCAGGTATGGAAGAAGCCCTGAAGTTCACATGTGAAAACAACGAGGAAAACGAACACATTTCTTAAAATCCTGCCATTAGACGTATTTTCCCATTATAATGCTGAACGCGGGGGGGCATTGCTCTCATCTTGTCTGTCATTGCAGTTGGAAAAAAGTAACCTTGATCACAGGACATTTAGGTCATTAGTGTGTTGCCAATGGAGACTTCAAGCTTCGCCTTTGAATTTAGAGAACTTTGAGAATCAGAGTGTTGTATTATATACGTATTATAATAATGCTATTATTTCACAGTTTTGCAGCAGCATAGTCATATTTCCTAAACTAGAAAATCACTAGATTTCTTTTCACCCTATAATAACATAGCTTTTTTGTTGTTAAAATTTGGGGGGACCTCATCAAAGCCCATAGGTATCACTGAATAGGTTGTGTACTGTACAGGTTTTTAAAAAAATTTTTATTTATTTAATTTTTTTTTGTTGAGACAGGGTCTTGCTATGTAGTTCGGGCTGACCTCGAACTCACAGTGATCCTCCTGTCTCAGCCTCCAAGTATGCACCACTGTGTTTGGTTGGTTTTTTTTGGTACTGGGGATTGAACTCTGGACCTTGCGCTTGTGAGGCAGCTGCCGGAACCGCTGAGCTAAATCCCTAGCCCTACCATGTTTGGTTTTTGAGGATCTCATTCACCTAGGTTGCAGCGCACAACCTGGACAGTTACACAGGGGTGATCCTGTGGTAGACGTTAGTGCTCTTCTTGTCTGTTGTTTGAACTCACAGTAATACGGACGTTTTATGAGGTAGGTACTCTTATCCTATAGGTGAAGAAAGGCGGTAAGTATCTTGCCCAAAGTTGCCCAGCTACTAGAGGTAGAATTAAGATTTGTGTTTTACTTTTAAGGTTCTCTGAGGATTTTGCAAGACCTCTATACTTCTGCTTGTTTATTTGCAAAATCAATTTGTTTCATCAAATGTTATTTTATAATTCTCAGGGGACATGGAAGGGATTTCACTTTGTGTCAATATTTATAAGTAATGGGTCTTGCAGTTTCTTTTTTTTCATAATGTCTTATTTTTAGAATTTAGAATTAAGGCTGTGGAGGTCTTGTAAGACAGGATGGGAAGTGTTTTCCTATTTTCTGAGGGTTTTCAGAGGGATATACCAAGCTCTATAATTATGGTGTTGTCTTGATTACTGTTGTCTTATGACAGATTTTAGTTTGTCTATTTCGTCTAAGATGACAAATTTGGTGTAAAAATGATTTATCAACCATCTAAGGACTACCGTGTCTTTAGTGATTCATCCTCTTTCATTTCTATTAATGGCACTTCCTATGCTTTTGTTCTTTTTTCCTGATCAGTATTGCTAGGAGTTTATTGGTATTACTCATCTTTTTAAATAACTTTTCAAATAATAGCTTTTGGTTTTGTTAATTTTCTCAGTTGCTTGTTTTCTATTTCATTGATTGCTGGTACTTATTATTTCTTTCCATTACTTTCTTCTTCATTTTTGGCTTTGCTTAGATCACCGATTTGATACTTTTCTACCATAAGCTCAGGATGGTTCTTTATTGCTTTAGTCACAGCACACACATTTTGATGCACTTATTTTATTATTTAATTTGAATTATTTTTAAATTTCTGTGTAATTTCTTCTTTGATACACGAGTTATGGAGACAAATGCTGGTTAATTTCTAGATATTTGGGTTATATTTTCTAAGTATTGACTTCTAACTTAATTCCTTGGTAGACAGAGAACGTAAGATCTGTCTTTTAAAATTTACTGAATCTTGTTCGATTACCTAGCCACATAAACTTGAAAACTGTGCATTCTGTAGTGATTAGGTGCTTCTATAATTATTAGTTAGGTCAAAGTGTTTGAGCATGTTGGTCACATCCTCTGTGCTTCTTATTCTGTCAATTGCTAGAAAGGGGTGCTAACAATTTCCTGTTATGACTGAAATTGTCTTTTCACTATTTAATTCCATCTTTAAGAAAGACAAATTTTAAAAACTGTGGTAAAATGTACCTGATATAAAATGTACCATGGCAGCCACTTTTTATATGTACAGCCCAGGGGCATTGAGTATGCTTACATTGTTGTACATCTGTCACCACTGTCCACCTCCAGATCTTTTCAGCTTGCGAAGCTGAAACTCTGTACCTAGCCAACAACAATTCCCTATTCCCTCGTTTTCCTGGCGACCACCATTCAACTTTTTATTTCTGAGAATTTGACTATTCTAGGTGTCTCAGACAAGTGGAATCATACAGTATTTGTCTTTCTGTGATTGGCTTATTTATAGCCACCCTTGTATTCTTCCAGTTACCATTCACTTGGAATATCTTTTTCCATTCTTTCAATTGCGACTTGTTTATGTCTCTAGATCCAAAGTGACTGTCTTACCGAGAGCATATATTTTATAAGAAAAAACATCTATATAGAGAGATCATTTTTTTTTAAAAAACCCACACTTCAATCTCTATATTTTGGTTGGAGAGTTCATCCACTTATGTTTAAAGTAATTATTTTTTTCCATTAACTTTATTGGTACATTTTAGGTATTGTACAATTTAGGTACAGTTACACTCATCATTGGGATCTTGTACCTTTACAAGACATCTCTTGGTTCTTATTTTTTCCCCATTCTCCTGCCCTCCTTTCACCCCCTCCACCCTTCCCTATATACAAAGACTTTGTTTCCAGTTTTTTCCTTTTCTCATATTTTTTCTTTTCCCTTTCTTTTCCCCAACCCTCCCACTTCCCCTATTCCTTTAGACCTTTTCTTCCTACTAAACAGTATGAATTATACATTTTTAAAAATTACAATATCAAGATTTAGAGGACATTACCACAGATTTTACAGAATTTAAAAGGATATAGAAAGCATATTACAAAAATCTTTTTTGAAATAAACTTGACAACTTCTGTGAAGTACCTTGGAAGACAAATTAATGAAATTGACTCTGGAAAAAATATAAAGTTTGAATAGCACCTATTAAAGAAAGTATATTCCTAGCTTGAAAACCTATGTATATGACAACAGGCTCATATACATTTTAACTGATAAATTATATCAAACAATTAAAGTAGAAAAAGAAGGAACACTCTCCCCTCATTTTAGGAAATCAACATTGTGCTAATACTAAAACTGGACAAAGATAATAGAAGAAAAAAGTATGAACATAGATAGAAATTTGTTTAACAAAACAAACTATTAGAAGTCAGATCTGGCAGTATATAGTAAGTGGTTTTATTATAGGGATGGCAGTGTTGGTTCAGCATTGGACAATCCACCCCCATAAGTCATCATTTTAATAAAGGACAGGAAAAAGCCATATGATCCTATCAGTAGTTGGAGAAAAATTATTGGACTAAATTCTACAGCTGTTCATGGTAAAAGCTATCAGGAGACTAGAAGTAGAACAGAACCTTCTCAAGAGATAAAAGACATTTACTCCATACTTCAGCAAAAACGCCTTATATGAATGGAAAAGATACCATGCTTTCTCCCTAAGGTGGGGAACAAGGGCAGATATGTGTACTCTTCATCTGTCCATTAAACTTTGAAATATAAGCCCAATCCAAAATAGTCTGGCAATAAAAAGAAACAAATGGCATAGGATCGGCGAGGTAGAAGTAAAATCTTCATATGTAGATAAAATGATCATCTACAGAGAAAATACTAAATCTCTAGGAGCCCCTCGAACTTGTATTTGAATTTAGCAGGATTAGAAAACACAAGGTATATATAAAAATTCAGATCTATGTATTCTTGCTATAAATGAAGAATTGGATATTGAAATTTAAAAGTTATGTAGGAGTAGAAAGGACCTGGGAAAGTAAAAAGGAAAAAAAGTAACAGTGTTGGAAGACATTTATTACCTAATTTTAAGACTTGTTCTAAAGTTACAGTAATCAAGGCAGTGTTGGCATAAGGAAAGACATATAGATCAATGGAATAAAACAGAGATTCTAGAAATAGAACCACACATATATGGTCCACTGATTTTTTTGGGGGGGTACTGGGGATCGAACTCAGGTTGGTCCACTGATTTTTGAAAGATTATATAACATTAACATTTTATAGAACATAACCTCAACTCAAGAGCAGAGGAAAATATGTTTTCAACAAATGGTACTGGAACACCTGGTATCTGTACGTAGAAGATTAACCTCAACCCTTTATTTCCATACATAAAAATAACTTGAAAGGATCTATGAACCTAAATGTGAAAGACGGAAACTATAAAACTTTAAGAAGAAATTATAAGGGAAAATGTTCATGAATTTAGGGTAGGCAAGAATTTCCTAGGATACAAAAAACATGGTGTATAAAAGAAAAAAGTTGATAAATGAGATTCCATCAAAATTTAGAACTTTAAATGACATTGTTAAGAAAATGAAAAGTAGTCCTTAACCAGAACATATTTATAATACATATAACCTATGACCAGAATATATAAAGAACTCTTACATCTCATTAATAGACAACCCAATAAAAAAGTAGACACAAGAAGATCATAAATAGCCAGTATAGCACAAGGAAAGGTGTGCGACACTAGAATCAGAAAAATACTAATCAGTACAATAACAAGATTGTATTATACACTATTAGGGAGATTAAGTTAAAGATTTTGAAAGAACAAATGTCAGCTTAGGTGTGAACCAGTTAGAAATTTCTAATACTGCTAATGTGAATTGTAAAATGATAAAACCATTTTGGAAAACAATATAGAAATTTCTTGTGTTACTGTTAAGAACCAACAGTTCTGTTCTTAAGTTTTTACTTAAGAGAAATGAAAACACTTGTTCAAAATAGAGTTTATATACAGGTTGATTGTCCCTTATCTGAAATTCTTGGGACCAGAAGTGTTTCAGATTTTGAAATCCACTTGATCTGCAAAGAGGATAGCTACTCCTGCTTTTTTTTGGGTTCCTGTCACATGGAGTATTGTTTTCCACCTTTTAACTTTCAGTCTGTGAGTTTCTTTTTGAATTAAGTGTGATTCTTGAATACAGCTTATTGTTGGATCTTGATTCTTGACCCATTCTGCCAGTCTATTTCTTTTGATTGGTGACTTGAGACCATTAACATTGATATTTATAAATGATACATATTGACTTATCATTGTCATGACTTTTTCTTTTTGTTAGATTCTCCCCCTTTGCATATAATTTCTTGTCATGCCCAATGGATTCATTCTGCTGGGCTTCCTGGGGTTGTGATCCTTATTATGTTTTCCTAGGATATTGTGTAAAATGTTTTGGAGTGCTAGTTTGGTATTCATGAAGTTCCTGAGGTGCTCTTTGTCATGAAAGTATCTTATTTCAACATCAATTTTGAAAGATAGTTTTGCAGGATACATCAATCTGGGTTGGAGGCTGTTTTCCTTTAGGGCTTGAAATACATCACTCAAAGCTCTTCTTGTCTTGAGGGTTTGCATTGAGAAGTCTGCTGTGAGTCTGATGGGCTTTCCTTTGTATGTGATTTGTTTCTTTTCTCTAACTGCTTGTAGAATTTTGTTCTTCTGTTGGGTTTCTGGAATCTTAACAATCATATGCCTATATGTAGATTTTTTTTTTTGATCAAGGCTAGTTGGAGTCCTATCCCTTATCTGTATGTCAAGTTCTTTTCCTCTGCTTGGGAAGTTTTCTGCCATCACTTCTGTGAACAGTTTTTTTAATGTCGTGTGCACTCTCTCCTGTTCCTTCATTGACTTTGATCAGTCTTATGTTATTCTTCTTTGCATTGTCTAGCAGCTGCTGGACTGATTTCTCACGGTCCCTTACTATTTTAAAGAAATTTTTCTTTTCCTGGTCACTAATTGGAATCTTATCTTCTATATCTGAAATTCTGTCCTCACATTGGCTCATTCTGCTGCGTAGACTTTCACTGGAGTTTTTAATCTCCTGGAAATCTGTTTGTATCTGTTTTATGGATTCCATTTGTTTCCTATGTTGGGATTCCATCATGTTCCTCAGTTCCTCTATTTTTTTATCTGTGTCGTCTCTTAGATTTGTTAAACATGTCTTGCATTATGGGCACAATCTCTGCTGTTATGTGAGAAATTATTTCTGATTTCATTTTTTTCCAGATCCTCTTTCGTTGCCAGTTCAGGGAGTCCAGGTCATCAAGATTGTTCCATCTCATTTCCCTTTGGGGTTGTCTTAGGTGATCTGGAAGTCTGGTGTTGAGGCTTGTTTATGTGTCTTTCATTTCAACAGATGCAGCCTGCAGTGCCTTTGTTGAGGCAACTTTTTGCTCACCCAGTGGTCCTGAATTCTCAGCAAGCCACAGAGCTGCCTTTTCTCTGCTGCTCACCAGTACAGTAATTCCTGGGTGAATTACTGAAAGTTGGCCTTCTGGATCCCTGAGCTGACCTGTTGTCTGGTTGGGCTTCTGGCTGGCCCTGTGCACACTTCAGATGGTATCTAGGTGTGCCACTGGCTAGGGCCCCTATGCAGCTGTTGTCTGGGAGGGTCTTTGGCTGGGGGCTGTGCATCCCAGTTCCTGTTGTGTGAGCAAGCTTCTGGCTAGGGTCTCATGCACTTACTGATGGTATTGGGGCGAACCTCTGGCTGTTGCCTGTGTGCCTGTGCAACACTTTTCCAGGCAGGCTGTTGGCTTGGGCCAGTGTGCCCCAGCCTCTGGGGTCAGGGTTGAGCCCTGGCTGGGATCTGCTTGCAGCCGAGCTGCTCTGGTCCATACTGCTGCTCCCCCAATGAAGGTGGTCTGGTGTGTCTTTATTGCAGAGATTTTCTTCACTTTTCCGGTGGGGTTTAATTTTCATCAAGGGGCCTCAGAGAGGCCCTCTTTCTGTTGTTCACTTCTACTCTATCTTCTCAAGCTCAGAACGATGTCCTTTATGACCCCTGCAACTCTGTGGTGTGGATCTAGGTAATGGCTTGGCACAGCCGGGGTGGGGGAGGGGGTGCGCTGGTGCCCACGTGGCTCACCTCTTTGATGCTCTGGGGCGGTGGTACGGCAGCCCGAGAGGCTCACCTCAGCACTCTGGGAAGGAGGTACAGCAGCCCAAGAGGCTCACCTCGGCACTCTGGGGCGGTGGTACCTAAAGTAATTATTAATGAGGAGCGACTGCTGCCATTTTGCTATTTGTTTTCTATTTGCCTTGTAGCTTTTCGTGTTCTACATTTCCTGCGCTGTTGTCATGTCTTGTGTTTAGTTTTTTTCTCATAGTGAAATGATTTAATTCTTTGCTCATTTCATTTGGTTTGTATGTATATATTTTATAGTTATTTTCTTTGTGGTTTCCATGGGGATTAAATTAAACATTGTGGTATTATAATACTCCTATACCACCTTAACTTCAACAATATATAAAGTTCTGTTCCTATATGGCTTTATTCTCACCCTCTTTCAGTTATTGATGTTACAATATCACATCTTTCTACCTTGTGTGTCCAAAACATAAATTAATAATTTGATACATTAATCTTTTAAAGAATATAGAAAAAATGTGAAGTTACAAACTAAAGTTAGAATGCTTGCTTTTAAATTAGTAATAGATTTAAAAAATGTATTAGTCTCTTAAATCGTGTAGAACACAAAAAAATAGAGCAGCAAACCAAAATTTTAATAACACTAGCTTTTATAATCACCCACATTTGTACTTTCACTGAGAGCGTTATTCCACTATATGACTTTGAGTAACCTTTGAGTGTCCTTCTGTTTCAACCTGTTGGACTCCTCGGAGCGTTCCTTGCAGGGTAGGCCTAGTGGTAACGGAGTCCCCTAGTTCAATTTAGGGGATGTCTTCATTTTGCTGTCACTTGCAAATGACAAAGAAAACAGGGTTGCAAAACAGAAGATTCTTAGTTGATATTCTTTCCTTTTTCAACATGAAGTATATCGGCCTCTGCCTTTTGGCCTCTGCACTTCTGATGAGAAATCTATTGATAGCTGATGTTCTTCTTGAGAACCTCCATATGTGATGAACTGCTTCCCTCTTGCTATTATCAAGGTGTTCTCTTTGCCTTTATGTTTCAGCAGTTTTCTTGTGATGTGTCTTAGTGTGGGTCTCTAAGTTCATCCTACCTGGTGTTTGTTAAGCTTCTTGGACATCTATACTCATATCTTTCATCAGACTTAGGAACTTTTCAGTCATTATTTTGGATTCGTTCTTTATCCCTTTCTTTTTCTCTTCCACTCTGGAGCTCCCACAGCGCATAGGCTGTTCCAAAGCTCTGTGCACTTCAGTCTTTCTTTCTTTCTGTTCTTCAGACTCAGTAATTATCAATTGTTCTATTATGAAGTCCACGCATTCTTTCTTCTGTGTGTTCAAATTTGATATATATCGACTTCTTCTAGTGAATTTCTCATTTCAGTTATTTTATTTTTTAGCTTGAGTTTCTTCTTTGTTTCTTTTTAGATTTCCCATCTCTTCATTTTTATTTCCATATCATCCATACAACCATCTCCCTTTAATTCTTTAAACATCTTTAAGATAGTGGTTTTAAAATCTTTGTCTAGCAAATCTGCCTTCTGTTCTTTTTCAGAGGTGGTTTTTTTGGCTGTTTTTCTTTGTGTGCCTTGTGATTGTTTTTAAAGAAACTGGACTTACAGAAGTCATCTAATAATGTAGTAACTCTGGAAATGGATTCACCTTTTCCCAAGGGTTTGATTTTTATTTTTGTCCTTAAATTGCTGTAGGCTGAGCCTGTGCTGGTGCTAACCCGATGTGTAAATTTACGGGAGTCTGAGTGTTTTTTAAAGCCTCTGGCTTTCCTTGTGTAGGAAAGGGTGCTGACACTAAATCCTCTGGGAGTTGCTTCAGCTAGAGGAGCAGGGGATTGCAACAGTGGGGTGAGGGGTGAACAAGTGGCTGGCCCCCACCATGTGTCTGTGTTCCCGGGATCAGAAGCAGCAACAGGAGTTAAGATACAGGTTCCTAGTACTGCAAACAAACAAATGAACAAAACAAATGTGATTTGAAGTTGTTGTTAGATGCACACTTATTTATGAGTTTTTTGCCCCCTTCAAGAATTGACCCCTTATATCATTATAAAATATGTTTCATCATTCCTGGCAGTATTTCTTGTGTTGGAAGCTGCTTTGTTGGTTGATATAGTGGTTCAAAATGTTTTGTGATTAGTGCTTATATGGTACATCTTTTTCCATTCATCTATTTTATTTCTAGAGTTTACATTTATTTATAGCTTCTGTTTCTCCTCTGAAAAGATTTTGCTATCTTCTCATTTTTAAAAGAGCATTTTATCTATCTCACAATGCATAGTTATAACATCTACTTTAAAAATTCTTATCTGCAAACTTCAAAATCTGGGTCATGCCCGAGATGGCCTTTTTTCTTGACAATGAGTCATATTTTTCAGTTTTCTCACAAGTTCTATACTTTTGGACTCTTTCCTAGATAGTGGGCCTGTTATGTCAACTCTGGCATATGACTTCAAATAGTGTTGTTTATGTCTGTTTTGGCAAGCAGCAGATTTGGTTAAACTCAAATTGCTTGTTCCACCTCTTGGGACAGCTCCTATCTCTGTTCATCTCTTTTAACCTTAGCTGTGTTGCTGGGCGCCTGTTCTGTGCATGCTTAGGGGTCGGCCAAGGTTTGACCCTAATTTATCCATGGAATTTGGGTGTCTCTTTCTTTGTGACTCTCTTTTTTCCAGAGCGCCTCCATCTCACTTTTAATTGATGGTGATTACCCATAACTCTGTTTTATTGTTCAAGTAAAAATGATAGATTTTCTTTTATTTGCCCTCATTCCTTTCCCTAAAAACCAGACTAGTGCTTGTGTGTGTGTCTGTGTACATGACTGTATTTTGGAGTTGGAGTTACACAGGTGTGTTGCTGGTAGCAATGAAGAATAGAAAAAAGAATATATCACTGATAAGTAGCAACAAGCAAAGTTTACTGAAATTGATGTGATGGGCAGACACAAGTGTTCAGCGGTCACTTTTTTATATTCCACCTTTAGCTTCCACTTTGACAAAGTTTCCTTCTCTCATATTGAATGAAATTTTGCCTGTCAGACAAGATCTGTGTGTGGCAGGTGGGGATTTTATGAAGTGTGCCTACTTCAAACGTATGTGCTCACGTATCCCAGGGGGAAACTGCCAGAGTAAACCAGTAGTGCCCAGAAGTGGGGCAAAGTAGGAGGACAGACCCCCTCTGGCCTGCTGAGGTCACACATCTCCATAAGTCACTGCCCTGAACACTTGAAGTGGCAGGCAGAACTGCTAAGGGAGGTGAGTCAGCACCAGGCAGTGAAATCATTTCCAGAAATGATGGAAAGTCATTTTTCTGTCCTCTGGCTCTTTAGGATTCATTTTACCAGTGAGGAAAATTTGGCATGATGAGCTTTAGCTTCAGTTTTCAAGGGGTTGTTCAGTTTTGTGAGGAAATTTTGTGGACGTATAGGACAGATAATTAAAAGGGAAACTCCTTCTTGATTCTATAGTCTTTGTTATTGCAACACTATGCAGGTATTTGCTGCACAGTGAGGGCTCCCGAGTACCCGCTGGCCTTGGGTGCTACTCCGTTGCATTTAGGGCCCTTTGAGTAGAAGATTCCTTGCCATGTTTGTCTACTAGGCACATGTCTATATAATTTGGGTTTTATAATTTATGAATAACCCCAAAATTAAATGTAGTCTTCATTTAATTTGAATATTTCACTTAAGTAGACATATGTGAGAGCTGTTAAAATATGTGAGTATAGCTGTGTGAAATATTAGTAGTAGTTTAACAAAATGTTCTTTATTGACTTATATAATTTTTTGACTGTATAACCCATTAGCATGCTTCAGAAATAAAAGCTGAACAGGGTAAATGCTTGCTCTCACTTTTGCCTTCTTTTTGTTGGTCTCCCAATTCTCCCCTCCCCCAGCTGCTGGTTGTCTGTGTGTCTCTGGCTAGGAGTGCTTGTGTGGAAGCGTGCATGTGCGCATCTGTGATTGTGTGTGTGCATTCATACACACTCATGGAAAGGAGACTTTGATTTCCACTCTGGTTCCTGGTGCCAGTGTTCAATTTTAATAATGTATGTGTGTGCATCACTCTTAATCCAGTCTGTGGTCTCCGAAGGCCTGGAGATATTTTTGAACACTACATCATCATGTTATTGGATCCAGTGCTTTTGTTTTTCTAATTGAATTGCATTAATGTGGTTTTATTGTTTTATAGAAAAGATTCATCTTCCAGAATGTGGTCTAATTTAATATTTTACTGTTGATAATTTGATTTTATAGATGTGGATGAAGATTTTATGATTGATTCTTTTACCAGCTAAGTGATTAGCTGTGGAAGTAGAATGTAAGAACGTGATAGGAAATAACATTCATAGTTGTTTAAATTATTTTTATTTTCTCTCTTTCTTTAAAGTGGGGAACCATTCTTGAAAATTTATGTACAGTATTACTTCAATATGTTTGTTTACAAGTATCATTTATAGAAGTAATGGCAGTTACTTTTTAATTTTGGAAGATAATTTTGTCTTGGCAGTTCACTTTATCTTAAGCATTTCGCTTATTCTATTCCTTTATGTCCTAGGCAATGCAAAGAAACAAGTTTCCAAGAAAAAAACTTCAGATAAAAAAGGAAGACATCAGAGAGAGTGCCCACAACATTCTCCTCTTGAAGATATTAAACAGCGGAAAGTATTAGACCTCAGGCGATGGTAATGTTGTTCTGTCAGGTTTTACTTTTTAGTTTTTGAAATATATGTTTTGGCAGTAATTTTGCTGCTTGTCAGTTAATAAATTATATGTATGATAACTATTTTTAGTTTTAAGATTGTTTCTAGGATTTATAAATATTCAGTATACCACACCATTTGAACTAGTATTTCCCAAACTTGCCTAGCCATTAAAATCATCTACTATGCAATTCCGCATAATGGTTAACTAGATTGAACAATGGTTAAATTTTGATATAATCGCATCCCTAATTTTTCTTTGCTGAAGCATTTTCAAGTCAATAATTGACATCATATTTCATAGCAGGTTATGTAAGTATGGATCTCTGAAGCATAACTTAATCACAAACTAATGTCATACCTCAAAAAATCAGCACTGTTTCCTTGGTGTATAATTCCTGGGCTAACTTTCCATTTCTCAGAGAATACTTTCCATTTCTCAGTTTTTATTTTAAAGGAAAAATATTTAACTTATGATAGTTTTCAAAATATTACAGATCTTTGATTTGAGTTTTAAAAACTCTTATGTGAGGCTTTAGAAATATTAGGTTTTTATTAATTGTGTAATTAGCATTGGACCTTATATTACGGGCTGAGAATTTGGAGATCCAAGAAACATGGTCTTTGTTTTGCTGAGGTTTAGAATCTAATTGAGAAGCGAGGATTAAGCAGAAAAACATAAAACACCTTAGGCACTCTGTCGGATGAGGAGTAGGAATGAACAGCAACCTCGAGAGGCTCTCCCGGAAGCGAAGACTTTCCTAAGGAGCTGGATCCTAAGGGAGGGAAGATGAGAGCGTGGAGGGGCAGAAGGTCTGTGAGCAGAGGGTGGGAAAGCGTCTGGCACCCTAGTGCTGGACAGTAGACAGCATGTCGGTAGTGAGGTCCAGAGAAGCTCAGAAGTCACCCAACGTCACCTGGCTGATAAGTACAAGGTCTTCAGTAAAACTGAAGTCAGGTGTCAAAGTCCATGTGGTTTCTCTTGAACACATGCTATCATCTCTTTCTTGAATACCAGGCTAATGCTATTGGTTTTTTATTTCTCTTCGCGCGCGCACGCGCGTGCGTGCGTGCGTGCGTGTGTGTGTGTGTGTCTACTAGAGCTTGAACCAGGGACACTGAGCTACACCCCCAGGCCTGTAGATTCTTTTTCTGAGGTAGAGTTAAGCCATTGAATTTCTTTAAAAAGAATATTTTACAACGATAAAGGGGAGTAGCTAGTGGATAGGGAGTATTGGAGAAGAGATACAAAAATAAAAAAACTTTTAGTTTCTTTGTACAGGGCGTTGCTCATTTTTCCTTCTGATCCTTTAGATTTAAGATTTGTTTTAATAACACATGCGTGTAATTATGTTTTAGTATTATAACATATGAGGCTATAAGACTACAAATAGGAGGTATACGGGAGAAATGCCTTGAGGCTAAAATCACCAGGACTTCTTTCCCATTGAGCGGATTATAAGAGTAGGGTTGGAATGCGGAGACCTGTAGTGTTGGTGAACGTTTTAACCTACTTCACTATGACATCATATTAACTTCACTATTCACTGCCAAGTCCCTATTTCCAAATAAGGTCACATTCACAAGTACCAGGAATTGGCCATAACGTTTTAGGGGACATGATTCAACCCATCACAATAACTATGTTATGTTTAATTGGCCATTATTATTTTTGGTGTCTCAGTGTCTTTATGATCCTTGTTCAGTCTGTGCATTCAAAGGTTATTGCTGATTTGTATATAAGTATATATTATATGCACATATACAGATATATACATGCACATGCCTATACAGTCATACAATTTTTCTTTTTTGGTAAATAATTTTTCAGGTAAGACTAAAATTATGCTTAGCGATAAAAGGACTTTTGCTTTTAATTTTGGCCACTCATTAGTGCCTTTATTAATTAGGAAAAGATCATTTAAAAATTAACTTTATTTCTTCCTTAAAATTGAATACTGTAGTCCACAGCCTTATTTCCCTTGAAACGTGACTGCTGTATTTGGAAAATTGTCTGGGTTACACAGTGCCATGCCACGGAAAGTTGTTTGTTCTGCTTTTAAAGCCCTCTGTGCCATGTTGTTTTGCCAAGGGCTTTTGCTGAACACAGTGAGTAATAAATGGATGTTTTTCAGTTTGGGTTGAAGAATTTTTCTTAAAACTTAATCTTTGCAGACAAGGTTTGGCTTTGTTTCTCCATTATTTCCGAAGTTACAAATAATCATGTATGCAGCTCAATTAAGCATTTGGACTAAAATTTTAGTAGTTGATGTCATTAATTGTTTCCATTGGTTTGGATAATATCATGTTAGTAGTTAGCTATAGTTAGCCATCCTTATTAAAATAAATGATTTATTATTGTTATGCACTTATGTGTTTAATAAATATAAGGATATTTTAAATAAAAAAGATTTTGCATTGTTTTAAATGATCTAAGTTTTTAATAGATTAACACTTTAAATCACCATGAGTTCTCTGTTCTGTTTTGTATTTTTTTTTAGTACCGGGTATCAAACTTGGGTCCTTGCGCTTGCGAGGCAGGCAGCGGAACCACTGAGCCAAATCCCCGGCCCATGTTTTATATTTTTCATACTCATTCAAGTGAAGAAAACAATCTTGTTTTCCAGGTACTGCATAAGCCGACCACAATATAAGACTTCTTGTGGTATCTCTTCACTGATTTCTTGTTGGAATTTCTTATATAGCACAATGGGAGCTGGAAGGTAAGCATGTCAGTTTATTATATCCCTAAATTCCAAATTTTAAAGTAGTTTAATGTGGCATTTTTCTATAATGGAAGACTTTGAGGACACATTTTTCACAAATTAAGAGAAAACGTCTGCATTTTGTTCTAAGACTGGCAGCTTCAAATATATTCATGTATTCTTTTCAATAAAATAAAAATGAAAAAATATTACTAAAATTCTTTGCCAGCCAGATGGGTTTATGAACATTGAGACAGTTTTGCATGTGACTGGAACTGTAAAATGAAAGGCAATGTTTCTTTTGTAGCCTTCCTCCTATTACCCAAGAAGAGGCTCTACATATTTTGGGCTTTCAGCCCCCATTTGAAGATATTAGATTTGGCCCTTTCACTGGAAATACAACACTCATGAGGTATGAAGCAGACACGCAGTGCCTTCAATAGTTAGCGATGCTTTATTTCTAGTTCAGCTGAAGGTCTGGGTTGATAGTGCATTGTCTGTATCGGAGCTGGGCCTCAACCTCTCACAGATACTTGTGCTATGCCTGAATTTCTGTAGAATGGGAGCAGTGGCCTGCATTGTTATAGAATCGTTGCCATGAGCAAATCTTTTTTTATTATTTTCAGGTGGTTCAGACAAATTAATGACCATTTCCATGTAAAAGGATGCTCTTATGTTCTGTATAAGCCCCATGGGAAGAACAAAACAGCTGGAGAAACTGGTAGGTAAATATGTAGAAGCTTTATATGTGTGCATGTGCTCTTTAGAGTCTGTCTCAAAGATTGGCTGCTTTGATTGATGGAACACAACACAGTCTGTTACTTTCATATCTCTTTAGCCAAGGTGTCATCTCTAGGACACTTTTCAATGTACAGTTTAATATTTTTACCTCTTCTGATATCTGCATGTAAAAGTTTTAGAACTTTAAAGAATGTCATAAACACTTCTTTAACATATTGTATTGAGTCCATGTTTGTATTTGTGTGTGTGTGTGTGTGTGTGTGTGTGCACGCGCTAGTACAGATCTTTCAAAACTAGCATGGAATTTGCTGTTCTGTTTTCTAAAAGTGAACGAAAGGAAAATATTTGATGCTGCATCTGTATGATAGCATAAAACAATGGGACAACAGAAGTGACAAAGCTCTGTTGTATAATAGTCTTGGTTCTAAGAGAACATAAATGGAGTTGATCTTAAGGATTATTTTAGTCATGTATTAATTACATTATTTGTATTATTTGACAGTTTCCATTTTAAATTGTTACAATCATCTTTTCACTTTACAAATCAGAAAACTATAATGCACAAGAGGTGATGAGAATATAAAGTAAATGTTTAAATTTAAAAAATTATTCAGTAAAAGACATTGTCATGAATCCCTCTTCAAATACTCTCTCTTGCCTCAGACACACTTCTGTCATTGTTCTTGCCACTTTCTGAAGTCTGGAAGTCCTCTTTTATGTTTTTATAAGGTGTGATTAAAAAATACAGTGAATTCTGCTGTTGAGTGCCATCCAACGTAGAGGCAGGCTCCTAGAGCACCACAGTGTGTCCTGGTTCACCCTATTTCCTGGATCTGTGTCAGTCACTGTGTGACTCCTGGCTCTCCCCCAAAGTCAATATGACCATGAAAGGCAAACATTTTGAATTGATTCAGGACAGGGAGGCAGCCACATAGTGCAACTAAAGACACTCATCAAAGAGGACTTCGAGAACTGCTTCAGAAAGTGGCAAGAACAATGGGATAAGTGCTTGAAGCAAGGGGGAAGATTTTAAGGGGATTAATGGCAAGTGTCTTTTACGGTAATAAATTTTTTATTTGAACATTTACTGTATTTTTCGATAGCACTTCATAATGTTAAAGAAAAAGCTATTCCAGTACTTCCTGAAATGGAAAGATGATTTTCCTCAGTATTGTTGGCATAGGGTATTAGAATAGGGATGAGCCATCTGACTCAATTCCACATATAACAGAGACCGCTGGGAATTCATAGTCAGTGAACAGGGGGATGAGGTCAGTGGATGTAAAATTGCTAAGAGGCGACATCACAGGAAGAAAGAATCTTGTCAAAATGGCATAACAGGCTTTCTGCTTAAGGCAAGCCACAGTCTTAGACATCAAGGATGTGTGTGTGTGTCGGGTGTGGTAAGGAGCTTAATTAGCTCTCAAGGATGAAAGACTCACTTTAAACAGACTCAGCAGGATTCTTGCTAAAACTAGATGCAGAAGCCTAAGGTTGAGGCCTTGTTGAGAAGAGAGCTCAAAGTTTGGTCAAGGACAGTTATCAAAAGAGAGTATATGGTTTACTAAGGTCAGTGATGGAACATAGAGTAGATTTCTGTTGACTTATATTGGATATATCAAGTAGGTTTATGATGGTGGCAAACTTGGAGAGTCCACATTGATTTTTATACATACAGTACTAGTTTTGTGACCTTGAGCATGTCATGTATTGCAAAGGTTTTGTCTTTCTGTATTTGCACCAACTCTACTGGACGCTGTGCAGATAAAAGGAGACATGTTTGTGATACACTTAGCACTTTGTGTTACGTGAAGTAAGTGGAAGCTTTCATTCTTCCTGAATGAATTCTATGTGTTCTCATGAGATCTGTCCGTCCTTGTGGAAAAGACAGTTTGAAATATATGTTGGTATTTTTTCTATTTTTAGGGAGATGATTAGCACACCAATGATTACGCAATTAAGTTTTTTAAAAAGGTACATTTTCCAGATTGCTTTTTTTCAGCTGTGTTTGGTTTGCATTTATACTGTCCATTGAGTTGGAGATTAAAAAATGACTTCAGTCATACTTTTTCATTCTAAAATATCTAGTTCATTTAGCTTGCTGACCATTTAAAAGTAGGTTGCAGACTAGAGGCTGGAGTTGATTTGTGGTTGGGAGTTGGCCAACCCTAGAGCTAGCTGATGAAGCCCAAAGACTTCAGCATGGTGGGTGAGGAATTGGTATTATCATACCCACCCCAGCCGGTTCCTGGTGGGCTGCACTGAGCTGCTCTCTCTCTCTCGCCCTCTTCTTCACAAAGTACATTTTTGGCGCTTGGAGTCCTGCTTATGGAATGGCCTGCTGCATAGCAGAGTGTAAGGAATGTGGAATTGCTTACTTGGAAGGATTCTCAATCATCTGTTGATCTTGGACTTAAATGGGAGGGAGAATTTTTCATCTGCTTCCCACGCAAGATTAAATCCTTCCTTCTCCTGGGTTATCACGTTTGTGTTTGCCTCTGGTAGAACTTCATTTTCCTGTTGGTCACTCTTGGCATACCAGATGGTTTCTTCCTGAAAAACCTGAGCTACCTCCCTTAAGGCCAAGGCCCAGATTCTTATCATTTATGTATCATAATGTGTGGTAATTAGGTGATCATTAGGAATTAATTTAATGAATCCTAGGTTGAGGAAATGAGGCAAGAGGAATTCAGAAGACTGGGGTTAGGAAACTTCTAGAATTTTGTTTTTCTCCATCTGAAAAGCCAGCATTCTTCTTTTGGAAGTGCTCTTTGTCCTGATGTGGAAAGGACAATGTTATGTTTTCCTCTCTCTTTAGCTGATCTTTTCTTCTGGCTCCTTCCTGCTCTCTCTTCCCACACACTCCCAAACACATAGTCATCCACACTAGGTTGCTAGCCCTGCCCTAACTTTTCATCAGAACATGTGGCATCCTCTTGCTGTCTCGTGGAACCTTAGTTGGTGGCTTTTCAGATTTCTAGATGTTATGTTTTTCTGAAGGGTGAGACTTACATTTAGCAATACCTTGAACATTGCCTTCCACATTACCAGTGTTCAGTAAAAGGTGAAGGACTTCTCAGATCACTTCTTAACTGCTTCATGGGACTGCTTGATGGAGTGTGGAAAAAACGTATGTCTAGGATAATAGAAACAATGGAGTGGTTGTCACAGGTAGTGCAGGGTATAACAGAAAGCCCCTATATACAGTTCTTGGGCTTGTGTCCAAGACTGCACAATGAGTAGGGCCCTGGGAACACCACAGCAAAACCCATTCCTTCTTTCGCTTGCTTGTCTTCTGCTTGCTGACCACAAGAGGACTTCAGCAGAGAAGTTCATGGTTTCCTGTTGTATTAATATTGGCAGCATCAAAACGGAGTGAGAGGTTAGATGAAGAGAGGGTCAATAATTAAAGGAAATCAAGGGAAGCATGAACACCCAAATAAACTAGAAAATGAAAGAATATAGTATATCATTGAAACTCTGGTACAAAGAAAACAACATCAATTATATACATTTAATGAAATTCTTGAAGGGAGAAAATGCACTCCTATAATCCCAACACTCGGAGGCTGGGGCAGAAGGATCTCTGTGAATTCAAGGCCAGCCTGGGCTACATAGTCAGTTCAAGGTCAGCCTGAACCTTACAGGGAGACCCTGTCCCAAAAAATATATACATAGCCAGGCCTGTTGACACATCCCTGTAATCCCAGAACTCTGGGAGGCTGAGGCAGAAGTTTCACAGTTTGAATGAGCCCAGTCTGAGTGACTTAGTGTCTTATCAAGACCTTTTTTCAAAAAAAAAAAATTAAAAAAGGGCTGGGGATGTAGCCCATTATGAAGATCCTGGGTTCAATCCCCAGTACCACAAAAAAGTAAGAAAACACAATTTTTTATTATTAGAATGCAATAAAATACTAAGAGAGCTCTGGAGAGCGTTGACTTGGGAACTGCTATTCTGGAATTTGGAAAGGTTTTTTTTTCAGTACTGGGGATTGAACTCGGGACCTTGCCGCTTGCAAGGCAGGCGCCGGAACCACTGAGCTAAATCCCCGGCCACCTTTGGAAAGGTTTTTGACTAAATGTCCAGCACAACTTGAAGATTTTACACCCTAATTATATTAGAGATTCTTGTTTGTAGATCTTTTGAAGAGCTGTACTTTGTTTTCTTTTCTAATAGTCTAGAACCTTACCAATTCTTCATGACTTATTTAAGAGTGATCTGATGTAAATGCTCTCCAGTTTCCTCAGTAAGCTAGGATGTGTGGTACTGGATCCCACTGACTCCTTTGTTTCTATTTTGAACTTCCAACACACATCCAGTATTTTACATACAGGGAATGGGATAAATTACCTATGTTCCTTGCTTGGCAGGGGTATGGTGGTGGTTTCTGCAAATCTCCTCAAATAAATTTTAGTAATATGGTTTTCAATTTTAATAACTAGTTGTGCCAGGCATAGCAATGCATGCCTGTAATTCCAGCACTCAGGAGGCTGAGGCAGAAGGTTCACCACAAGTTTGAGGCCAGCCTGGGATATAGAGTGAGTTCAAGGACAGCCTAAACTACATAGCGAGATCCTGTCAATAAATAAATAAATATCAAGTTAAATTTTTATTTCAGAATACTTGAATTCTCTGTTATTTTTCTATATGTATTTCCAGAAGGATAATTAATCTGCTCACCACTCCATAACTCTGTGGCTTTCTCCTTCTCTATAGTGGTCTCCACCTCTGAAGCATTTCCTGGCCACTGCAGGGAATGTAGATTCCTCTTATGTTGTGTGGCACTAAATATTTGTCTGTCGTCTGTCATTTGATAAATTCTGCTTACATTTTATCATGTTAACGTGAAGGTCCAGCTACACATCCATAGGGACCATCCCAGATAGCCCTTTGATTCCATGCACGGTCCCCATGACCTCACATACATTACCCTATAACTTCTGAGTGTTTGCCGGGGAGGAGCAGGACTGTATAAAACGAGCCACCTTTTCTGGTCTCTTCTTGTGGAAGGAAGGAAGAATTGCAGACACAGGATTTCTTCGTCTGTCTCTGGGATGTTCAGTTGTGAAAACAACTCTCAGGTGGTGTTGCTTATTCAAAAATACTCTAAAATGAATCTTCTCTTCTTGTTTACAATATTTTTAAAGAACTTTTAAGCCTGTTTTCCACAGGGCCCTTACATTTTCCTGGACACTACACTTCTTTGACTTTGTAACTCCCTGGTGCTTGTTGACCCAATTCCAATGGACTCAGCCTCCTTAGGGAATAAAAACAAAGTCTAGGGTTTGATAAAATTTAACTGTAAAAGCCAGTTGATGTATTTTTTACGTGAAAGGTGATGCTAGGAGGTGACAACATTAGCTGTCCATTTGAAAATATTTGCCATTAATCACTGTGCCAGGAAAGTCCAGATTCACTCTTTCATAGGCTATCTTGAAGATTATACTTCCACTTAGATATGTGATTTTTTATTCTTCCAGTGGGTGTTACAGTTCACTACTTTTGTTACCAACCCCTGCCTCATCCCTACTGATTCACACATAACCCTCCCCATGACCACAGCTACCAGCAGACTGCAGCGCCTCGGCATATATGAGGTGTCCAGTGCATTAATACTGCTTCCCTCATCCACTGGTTCTCGTCATTTCATATTAAACACAGGGCCAGATAAGACGTGCAGTGCTAATTCACCCCTTTGCTCCTCAGAAGCTCTCTAGTGCTTGCTTCCTGTCAACCATGCAGCAGGCTGGTTTTGTTCCCCTTCCTCTCCACTGTACAGATTGTGGCTCTGCGTTTAGTCGTGGTTGCCTTGTCACTTAACTTTCTGATTTTTTAGATCTATTCTGGTATAGACTGGATTTCGTTCTGAATTTAGCTTCCATCAGTGACACCTTTATATGTCCTTTCATAAGCAAAATCACTTTCTCACATGATTAATGAATTAAATGCTATATTTACTGTCTTTTATTTCAGAGGGTGATCTTTTTGTGACTTTGTCCTGAAATTGTGGGGGTGCCCTACGGTAGGCTTTTCTCTACAATTGTACTCTGTGTTCTAAATGAGGTGATTTGCTGCTCCCCAACTATATCCTTTCCCTCCGCTGTGGTTTTCCATTCTCCTCCTGGCCTTTCCTCTGTGTGGATTGTTGAAATCCCACCACTTCATTAAGTTCCTTCTTGAATGCTACCCTTTCTTGATTCCTCAAACCCGATGTGCACTTTTCTCCTGTGAATCTGTACCCTTTTGTGGCACTGTCTTATTCCGCCTTATAGGACATACTTGTTCCATCTTCCCTGCTAGAGCTTGTCTTTTGTTTTCCTGCGGTATCTGATACACTTACTAGATACTTATGAGTCGAGTTAAACAAAATGTTTCTCTGAAGAGTAGAGCAGTGGCTCTTAAGATGTGGTCTGTGGACCAGTATTGGCATCAGTCAGTAACTTGTTAGAAATGTAAATTTGTGGTCCCCTACCCTCGACCTGCTGGTTCAGCCACATTGAGGCGGAGGCGGAGGTGGAGGTGGAGGCGGAGGCGGAGGCGGAGGCGGATGACTACCCACAGCGTTTCATTTACCAAGCCCTTCCTGTGGTTTCGAAGAGCTAGGGTTTCCGTTGGTAGGAAATCCAGTGCTTTTCCAATTATGCTCAGTTAGATACTGTGGAAGTGCCTCTGGGGATGGCAGAGATGAGGCTGGGCACTTGCCTTTTGGCTCCAGCAGCTCTGCTTTGATCCTTTTTGTGGACTAGACTGCCATGTAAGTTTTCTTTTGCAGAAGGAGCTGCATGTGAAGCTTAAAAATTACTGATCCAAATTAGAGGTTAGCAAACTTCTGGCCATGAGCCAGGGGCCTAAGTTGTAAATCAAGTTTTATTGGAACACAACCATACCCCTTAGCTTACACATTGCCTGTGGCTGCTTTCACGTGACATGGTAGAGGTGAATGATATGAGTAGTCCTGTGATCCACAGGCTTAACATATCTGCTCTGTGGCCCTTTAAAAACAGGTCTGCTAACATCTAATCAAATCCAACGAAATGATGTTAGGTACTGCACCTTGAAATAAGGAAAAAACATCCTTGAGTATCTTAAGCACATAAACATTATAAAGTGTATTATTATAAATCCTACAGATAAATATGGTATCTGTTGTATATGGTAATAAGCCCATGAAGATTATTCCACAGAAGAAAAACCATCTAATGTCTTCTAGAAAAAGAGGTGGTAAAAGGATATTTGCAGCACACAAAATGATGTGAATATTAATGAGTGTTATCTCATTTGCCCCTGAAATATTCCAGGGCATTAAAGTAATTACTATTCATAGTCACATTAAAGAAGTTTTGAATTACATTTGATTTAGGAAAGGAAGAGTGTGAAATACATAAGGATTTCTATTGAAAACTTATGATGAACGCTTTCATTTTGTTTTGTTGAGACAGAGTCTCACTACATAGCTCAGGTTTGCATTGAAATTGCTGTGTAGCCCCAGGCTGGCCTCAAACCTGACATCGTCCTTTTCAGCTTCGCAAGTGCTGAGATTATAGGCATGTACCACCATGCCTGGCCATGATGAAAGTTCTTTTAATGAAGTTTCAGGGCTAAGGATATAGGTCAGTGGTACAGTGCTTGCCAGACATGTATGAGGCATGATCCCCAGCATCACAACTAACAGACAAATAAACAAAACGATTCACTTAGCAGGGGCCTGTCTCAAAATAAAAAGTGAAAAGGGCTGGAGATGTAGCTCAGGGATAGAGTCCTTCATTCAATTCTCAGTGCCACAAAAATTTTTTCCAAGAAATTTTATATATCAGTTATGTATATAAGCATCTTTTGTAGTTACTGCATTTGTGAGGAGTCTAAACCCCACATTTGTATTGTTCATTATCTTGGAACCTATCTGCAATCAAATTCAGTTGGGGAGATGAGATACTGATGTCTTCTTTAACTTCCATTTAGAGTGCCCAGGGTTAGCCGATTTTAGGCTGTTGGGAATACAACCAAAAACTACAGAAAGACTTACCAGTTATCGTTATGAAGAAGGGATTTTAGGAGAAAAGATCTAATCGTGCAGGGTCCTCTGGTCGTAGACCACAAAGTAAGCACTTTTGCAGAAGGTGAAACTGGAGAAAGAGTTTAAGCCAGGAATATTATCATCACCATGGGCAAAACAAATGGTGTGGAGCAGGTGGGACCTGTCTCTTTGACTCTCTGGTACAGCCATGGGTATTCTTAGTGGTCTTTAGCTCTTTGAGGGGCCAGAAAGTTGAACACTGTAACTGTAATTTGCAACCTTTTATCTACTATTTTTAGGATTTCTTGTTTTAATGGGCCATTTGTTAATGAATAATTTAATTTATTCCAGGAATGCAAGTTAATGAAACCTCAGTTAATGGCTTTGAGTACTGATTGCTGGTAAAAACTTATTCTTTATGGTAATACTTTTGAAATTACTTGACAACTGTTATAGTGGTGGGAAATAGACAAGGAGAAGTGATGTGAAGAGGTTGTTGTAGTACTTCAGCCTGACTCTGTAGAGATGTTCCTACCACTTTGTGAGCTACTCTTTTGGTTTGTGTAACATTTTTTAGAAAGAAGGTGTGTGTTAGTGGGGGAGGTTGGCATTTTTGAAGCTTGTTTATTAGCTATTTAAATTTATACATGTATATCAGTGGCTTTAAATTGGGATGTACACATCCTGTACATATTATAGTGCCTATATTTTTATATGTCTTAAAGTTCTTACTTTTTGTATATCTTTTGCAAATACTAGTATGTAGTATATATAAATACAGTTTATAAACAAATGTGCCTATGTTGGGATGCTTAGTCAGGATTTTTAATGACAAATATGCACACCCAAAAAGATTGAGACCATTGCTATAAACAAAAGATATTAGGTTTTATATAGTAATTACAGTTTCATAGACAGCTTTGTGTAGTATTGGAACATTTTGGTAAACATGGACATATTTCAGTTTTTGTATTTTTTGTTTGGTACTGGGGATCAAACACCGGCCCTTGTGCTTGCAAGGCAGGCACTGGAACCACTGAGCTAAATCCCCAGGCCTTCAGTTTTTTTTTTTGTTGTTGTTCTTTAATCTGAATTTGTCTAAAGAGTGGAGCTGAAAAATAAATTCATGAATATTTGTTGTACTGATCAATGGCTTCCTGTTTTCCCCCAGCAGTGCCAGTATGTCCCAAGCAATGTCGTTTCTGTCTTTCAGTCCTTAACTAGTTCACCGTGTTAAACATGAACAGTACTTTATGGGTCCTTTGTTTGTTTGGTTTTGTTTTTCGAAGCTTCAGGAGCCTTGTCAAAGTTAACACGTGGATTGAAAGATGAATCGCTGGCTTATATCTATCATTGCCAGAATCATTATTTTTGCCCAATTGGCTTTGAAGCAACCCCAGTTAAAGCTAATAAGGCATTCAGGTAAGCATGTATGTATTTTATGTGGGTGCTCTACCAGGAAAATGCATTGTGGGAAGAATATTAAAAATGTTTGAAATCTTTTGGAAATTGGAAAGCTTGATAATCTACTTTCCATAGACAAGCTATTCTTTAGGCATTATAGCTTATTCCTTTGCAGAACTGCGTTTTGTTAATTGTACTTTAACAAATAATCCACTTACATAGTATTATTCAGTCATTATATAAGACAAAACCATTTGAAGAATCTCTTTTATGTCTACTATAAAACAGTTGCAAAGGACTTTACATACTGTATCTCAGTGACCTCATTCAGGGTCTTACATGAACAATGTGTCAAGAAAATTGCCACAACAGAGTAAATAAAAAGCATCTGCCCTTCTTGGGGTAAAAATAGGCAACTACTTATCAGGGTTCCCATTTTGTTCTGCTTGCAAGGAAGCTCAGAGCCAATTTTTATTCCTAATGTTGGGAACTATGTTACCTTCATGGTTATATTTGTTTCTTTCTTTGTTTAATCCAGAGTTTCTGCCTTATGAACTATATGTCCTTATGTACAGGCAGACTTACCTTTTTGAAAGAGACAGTCCTAAAAAGAAAACATAACAGTCTGAATATTCTCTTCTTTCTCGGCAAGCTTTTTTTCCCTGATGGTTTGAGCAAATGCCAGGATGTTCAAAAGCACAAGGAGAAATATTTCTGTTAAGATTTGGTGGAAACAAAAGCCATGAATATTTTGTTACTGGCAGGCAAGGCCATCTAACCCTGCTAAAGTTCTAGTTTGTTCACACTTGGATCGGTGGGCTTAGTTATTGAGGGGAAAGAAGGAACAGGTCAGTGGTCTGTACTGCCTCTCCAGGTAAGGCTAAAGTCCGGCTGGGAGAACATGACTTGGTCAGGACAGGGTGAATTCTTTGAGACTGGAGGCCGTGGGGCTTCTTTCAGAGGCCCCTGGGAGGATAAGGAGAGCTACCCTGAGATGGGTAGGAGCAAGCTGGGAGAAGCAGAAAGCTAGATATTGTAATTTGTGAATGAAGAGCAAGAGGGAAACTAGTTGGTCTCTTCAAATTCTGAAATGCTTGGGCCGGGGATTTAGCTCAGTGGTTCTGGTGCCTGCCTTGCAAGTGTAAGGTCCCGAGGTCGATCCCAGGTACCAAAAAAAATTCTGAAATGCTTTATCTATTTCTCTGGACGTGGAATTTTAAGTGAGGTTCATAATTGTTACTTTTATCCTTTCATCCTTGGACACTGCCTTATTTCTGATGTACCAAATATAAACAATTGCACTTCTATTTTGTACCTTAAAGAGTCCCTCACCAATGTTTATGCCTAAGAATCACCTAAGATTAAAAAGAAAAAGGCTCATCATGCAAATCCCTAGGATCCACTCTTGATCTACTTGAGTTAGGATTTCCAGGGATGAGACTAGGGCAACAGTGTTTTGAAGTTCCATCAGTGTACCACTGCCTCAGGGTTATGGTTTTTGGATGCCTTGTAAAATTTCTTGGATGTATAGTGAAAAACAGAAGAGTAGCTTAAGAGTTCTGGTAGCATCTAGGATTTTTATTTCTCTGAGGATCTGAGGGGTAGTATATCAAAACTTTTTTAGCCCTACTTTTCAAATAAGGAATTAATGCTTAAATTTAACTTATGAGCTCTCTTTAATGGCCTTGAGAAGTTTGCCCAAGCCTAAATTCCAGTATCTGTTGTAGACTAGTAAATGCCATCTTTGAATAAATGTAAGATGTTAGTATGTCTTTTATTGATATATAGTTGAAGCAATACATTCAAGGGAGTGAATGACATTAAGTTTACTCTGATTATATTTTCTATTTAGCAGGGGGCCTCTCTCACCACAGGATGTAGAATACTGGATCTTAATTGGAGAATCAAGTAGGAAACATCCTGCCATTCACTGTAAAAAGTATGTTAACTTTCCTTTTCTTTCTTTAATTGAGGTGAGGTTAGATGCAGTGAAAGGCACAGATCTTGATGCCTGTCAGTAAACGCATGTGTCTGTGTGGTCACGACCCCAGTCAAGACGTGGTATGTTTTACCACACAAAGCACAAAGCACCCTCATTCTCTGTTCCTACCCATCCCCGTGGGCAACCTGTGTTCTGATTTCTGTCGTCAAAGATTTGCTTTGCTTGTTCTTGAATTACATGTAAATGGAATTATAAAGATTCTTGTGTCTGTGTTTTAAACAATATATCTACACTTGATCTTAGCCAAAACGCCGAGGAGAAGTGATTTAAATAATATATCCAGAACTTTGCTTTTCCATAAAAATTTGAGAAATTTGTCAGTATCTGCTAAAAAGCCTGTTGAAACTTTCGTTAGGATAGAATCAATGAGACTCATAGTTTAGTTTCGGGAGAACTAACATTATAACAATCAGGAATCTCCCAATCTATGTACATAGACTGTACTTCCACTTAATTAGAGCTTTAATTTCTCTCATTTGTGCTTTGTATTTTTCAATATAGAGTCCTACATGCCTTTTATTAATTTTTTCCTGTGTGCTCTATTTTTGGTGCTATTGTGAATTGATTTTAAAGAAGTTTAATTGTCTATTTGCTGCTTATACAAAAAAAGCCAACTCATTTTCCTATATAGACTTTACATCTTTACCAAATTCACTTATCAACTCTAATAATTCCCTTGTAATACTCCTGGATTTGGTGGAGATATGTTGCCTTTTACTGATTTTCCAAATTTAGTTAGGCATCACCTTGCAGGTCAGTAGTTCCAGCTACCTGGGAGGCTGAAGCAGTAGGATTGGTGAAACCCAGGAGCTGAAGGCCACCTGGGTAGCACAGCAAGACTCCATCTCAAATGATCTACTTGATTGTAATGAAGAAGAAAATAAGGCATGCTGCTGCCCTGAGCCTGCAGGATGTTATTTAACATGTTGACATATATTTATTTTATAGGCAAAGAAACCAGTTGTATAAAAGGACCTTGACAATAGCTGGCTAAACAAATGGTCATAAAAAAGTTTTTAAAGCTTAGTAGATGGAACACTGCTGAGATAAGGGATTCTCTTCGATTATTGCTCTGATAATATGGTAGTGACTTGCTCTTGTGAAAAGTTCCATTACACTGGTACTGTGAACCTACAGAAAACTGTGCTGTATCTTCTTCTTAACTATAGATGGGCAGATATTGTTACTGACCTAAACACTCAAAACCCAGAATACCTGGATATCCGGCACTTAGAGAGAGGACTGCAGTTTCGAAAAACAAAGAAGGTAAGAACACCGTTTTATTTGAAGGCATTTCCCACAAGACCAAAATGCAGTATTTTACTCAGTACTCTTTAGGTTGTAAGTTACGACCTGAAGAAACTTAATTCAGGCCATTTTAGACAGACAAGTGAAACTTATTTTAAGGACATAGAGCTATTTAGAATTCAAGGGTGAGGAGCCCAGCCTGGAGTTCTAATGGACTGATGCCGGGAGTCAAGTAGCTAGTATTCTCTCATTCTGCTAGAGGCCACATGTTGTTCTTAGTTCTTCTTTTACCTGGTTATTTCTTGAGGATTGTGATCCTTCAATTTATGGCTTCCTTTCAGATGAACAGACTGAGACTGACCTGCCTTGACCCAGTTTCATAGTCCTAACCTATCTAGGGCCAAATTAATTGTGGTTGTGTGTACAGACAAGGCTGTAGGGGGAGCTTTCAGAGAAAAGTAGGTAGGAGGTAGGCACTGAGTAGATGCCTGAATCCTAAAATTATACTAATGTAAGAATGTGAGAAGAATGGGAGAGGAAGAATGGTCTCGGTCTTTGAATTAGGCAGGTGCGGTGGTGAAAGTGTGTGTTGGCAGTGAGCTGTGGAGAGGCATATACGGAGGAGAGCATTGCTTTGGTGACTGTGGGCTTTGTTAGATTTTGTAGACAGTTTTCAGGAAAGATGCATAGGATAATGTGCTGTGATAATATCTGAACAGAAAAGTGCTGTTTTCAGGCAGGTAAAAGAGCATTAAAACAAGGGAGTTCTGTTAGCTTTCTATGGATGTGGCAAAATATCTGATATAAATCAACATAAAGGAGGAAAGATTTATTTTGGCTCTTGGTTTCAGAAGTTTTGGTCCTAGGTTGGCTGGCTCCATTGCTGTGGGCCTGCGGCAGGGCATGACAGAGGAAAGCTGCTCACCTCATCACATCCTGGAAGCAAGAAAGGAAAAAAGCCCCAAAGAAGGGCCACGGACAAGATATAGTCCTCACGGTCACGGCCCCAGATTTCACTCCCTTTGACTAGACCTCATGACCTAAGTTTTCATCACCTCCCAGTAATACGATTTTATCTGTGAATTAAACCACTGATGAAGTTATATCCCTCATGAGCCAGGCTCCTCCTGAAAGCCTCACCTCTGAACACAATATAGACTTTGGGGGGATATTTTAGATCTAAACCATAATAGGAGTCTAAAGGGACCCACAAATTTATACACATTTCTTTTATTTTCTTCACCTAACTTGGTTTTTTTTGTTTTTTTTCTTTAGGTTGGGGGAAATTTGCATTGCATTATAGCATTCCAGAGACTTAATTGGCAAAGATTTGGCCTTTGGAACTTTCCATTTGGAACCATTAGACAAGAATCCCAACCTCCAACACATGCGCAAGGAATTGCCAAATCTGAGAGTGAAGACAATATCTCCAAGAAGCAGCATGGGCGTCTGGGCCGCTCTTTCAGTGCTAGTTTCCATCAGGACTCAGCTTGGAAAAAGATGTCTAGTATCCACGAGAGAAGGAACAGTGGCTACCAGGGCTATGGTGATTATGATGGGAATGACTGAATATGCTGGGTACTGAACAACTCGTGTTACTCATACAGTGATTATGTACAGGACTACATTAAGACGGTAGAGATTTTACTGAGTCTACAGTAATAGGAATGGATTTTGTGGTACAAAGCATAACCTTGTAGTTCTCTAGTAAATAAGCTTATATATGATTATGATGGGTGATTTCAGATATATAAGCAGATAAGCACAGATTTTTGCCCTTTTAAAATGAAGAGTATATAAGCAATCTGGACAGAAAGTTTCATCCAATCAGATAAAATTACAACTGCCTCTAAACAAAAACACAAATTCACTTAACAGCATCCAGATTTGAAATACTTAAGCATGAAGTGATTTCTCATGACTTGATCCCTAGACATTTGGTACAGATAGTCATATTCCTAAGATCAAGATGTAAAGCACCATTTGCCCTTTAAGAACTCCAGTTCTTAAAGGCTGTCAATTTCTAGTTTTTGCTCATGATTAAGGCTAAGTTAAAATTATTTTGTGAGTCTAGTAGTTCTTTCAATTATAGTATCTTGTTTGCCTCATATGTTTCCTGTCTCAGGATTCTGAATAAAGAGGCAAAAGAGAAAAGACTCAAGAAACTGATCTTTTCTATTGGTGCAAATGGGTAACAGTGTATTGGTTCAGATATTCTTGACTCTAAACTTGGTATGTTTGGAGTGAATACTGACAAGAACAGTAGGTCTTGAAAAACTTGTGTAAGTCTAGAATAGGAATAGAGTCAAAGAACAAGTTTTCCATACTCATAGTAATCTGTGCGGGGAGATCTTCTGATACTTGATTGGTCCCTTACATGGAGTCATATGCTAACAACAGCATTGCAGATGCATTAGGAATGCCCCGGTCACTCAGAGGATAACTATCAGTATTCTAAACTGAGCAGTTTCCTTTTTTGAACTATATAGATAATTAGCTGTTTGAAGTGAGTGTTAAATATTTCAGAAGTTTGGATTTCATATACTTGAGCTCCTCTCTAGCTGCTGTCAGTTTTTCTGCTGCCAACCTGTGACTCAAGAACAACTAGGATCTCTTGTTCTTTCATTTCAGGGCCTTGTTCTAGGACTGAAATCAGTATCTTGGTAAATACAAGGTGCTGAAAATATTGGTAACCATATTGCAATACACCTCAAGGAGAGGGTTCAGATTTTTATTTTTAAAATGTGTTTCTTTTTTTCTCTTGAATTTTATATCCATTGATCCACTCATATGTCTAGCCTACGGAAAGGGTTACATATTATGAAATGGTCATTTTTCTGAAGAGAATATTTTGCTTGAAATGCAAATGACTGAAAGAGATTTGTAGGTTGTTGATTTTGTTACTTCATACTGGAACTTTTAAAAAGTTTTCATCAAATAAAGTTTTGTTTTCTACTTTTAATCATGTCAGTGTTATTGTGCATTTGTTTTAGGTAGGGAGTAGCTATAACTTCGGAGTATATGGTAATTTGTCAGTTCTGCCTTACTTAGTATAAGAAACCATCTTCAATCATTTATAATCAGTAAAACAATATGCATTATCATGAGTATGATTTCAGCTTTCTATAAGACTATAATAGGAAATAGGAAATAGAAAAGTTGTGTTATTCGTGTTTTGTTTGTAACTGTAAAATTGTAATTTTTGTAGGTCAAACAGTACTGAATATCAGCTCTTTCATATAGCTTAGCTGAATATTTCGGAGAAAAGGAAGGCAAGAAGAGTCGAGAAGAAAGGAGAAGAATGCAACATAAAATATCAAAGAATAGGGTGAGCCAAGGAAAGGAGGATGAGTTTATTCAGTCTACACCCTGACCATAGCCAATTTGAAAAATAATATATGTAAGAGCTTAACAGCTTTGCTTACAAGCGTGGCAGTTATTCAGAGCACAGTGAAGTTTAGGTTTAGTGGGACTATTTCTCCAGAAACAAAAAGTAGACAAGAGCTACTGCATACTTCTTTGAAAACTATTAACATTCTTGTCCTATTTAAATTCTTGGTTAACTCTTCTTAGCAGACTCCATAGATACAATAAAGTTTCAACTATTAGCTCTGCACTAACTAGCATTATCAACTTTAGGCGAGTTAAGATGTTATCATTTCTGTGGTAAGTAAAATGGGAAAATGGTTTGCAAGAATACTTAAGCTAAAACATGTAATATTTATTTTATTTTTATTATCTATTTATTTATTTTTGGTGGTACTGGGGATTGAATTCAATACCTCCACACTTAGCTACATCCTAGCCCTCTTTTCATTTGCTAAATTTTGAGTCAAAGTTTTGGTAAATCGCTAAGTTGTCCAGGCTGGGCTCAAATTTGCAATCTTCTTGCTCAGCCTCCAAGGGTGCTGGGATTACAGGTTTGTACCACCACACCTGGCTACACGCATTGTTTAGAACAATGCCTTGTAGATAGAAAGTGCTAGCTGTTATTCTAAAAGACTTATGTTTTACTGTTCAGATTATTTACAGATAGTTCTTTAAACATCATCTAAAGGAGCTGAGTCCTTGTGAATCAAGTATACACTTTTTAGTTGCTGTTCCTTTAAAACCATTTTATAAAACAAGTATTGTTTTCACTGGGTGTCACAGCACTTGGGAGGCTGAAGCAGGAGGATGCCACAAGTTCACGGCCAATCTGGATTACATAGCGAGACCCTGTCTCAAAACAAAAAACAAAAATCCAAGAAAACACTATTGCTTTGTTTTTTTAAGTACTTACAGTACTCAGGTGTCTACACTAGCTGTTTGTTTTTACCCAGATCTCAGGCAGAAACAAAAAAGTTCATTTAAAGCAAATCCTTTAGCCATTTGTGTTAGTTACCTTTCTCTCTCATTGCTCAGACAAAATACCTGGCACCCAAAGTTAAAAGGAAAGGGGTTTATTTGGCTTACAGTTCGTAGAAGTTTCAGTCCATAATCAGCCAACTCCAAGGCAGGGATGACAAATAGGCATGGCAGAGCAGAAACAACATGGCGCACACAAGACAAAGGTAGCAAGAGGGTTTAACAGCATCTTTCTGCCCCTTTTAACTTATTCAGCCTACTGGATGGAATTAGGGCTGTGTCAAACCAATCACTCACATGTAGTGTTTTAGTAATCACACGCCCTTAACCCCAGGATCACACATTCCAGATTCAGCTACCTCTCAGAAAGAAGGTCCCACCTCATCTGCATGAGGCTTTGGGGGGGGACATCTAAACATAAACCATAACACTGTTCCATTTCCCACTACTGTCACTGTTACAGAGCTGTGCTCCTCATTAGGCCAATTTGGTGCAGCAGGTATAGTTTTTTCCAACTTGCATTCTCTCAGACACCGAATGGCTCAGGGAGCTGCTATATGATCCATTATATTCTTCCATTTCACTCACGGCATTTCCACCCTACCAATCAGTCACTCAAAAAACTAACATGAGCATCACTTTCTAGTGGGCATTTCATGTTAAAACTCTGGTCTCAGAATGGCCCTGGGAAGTTGGTGGCATTGCTATTTTGTTGGCAGGAACTGAGGATCTCTCTGATGAAGAAAAATGCCTAGGATCAGAGCACCTTAGTTTGCTAGAGCTGCTATGACAAAATACCACAAACTGGGTATCTTAAAAAAAAACAAAAATACTTTCTCACAGTTCTGTATGCTAGAAGTCCTAGACAAGGTTTTGGCAGGTATGGCTTCTTCTCAGGCCTCTCCAACTTATAGATAACCACCGTCTCTATGCATCTTCTTGTGGCCTTTTCTCTGTGTGGGAATCCCTGGAATCTCTGTTCAAATTTCCTTTTTTTCTAAGAATGCCAGGCAGACTGGATTAGATGCTACCCTAATGGCTTGCATTTATTTATTTATTTATTTATTTAGGTCCTGGGGATTGAACTGAGGGTCTTGAGCGTGCTAGGCAAGCACTGTGCATTGAGCTACACTCCTGGCCCTGTATTATCTCATTTTAATCACCCTTTAAAGTATGAAGGGTTAGGGCTTCAACATACGCATTTCAGTGGAGTACACAATTTAGCACTCCACAGCTATTATATGGTTCAAATGAGATGGGAACTAACATCTGCTTAACATCTAAGCAAATTCTTTCCGTAGGGTAGAAGGTGCACCAGAGAGCTTTAGATTGAAAGCTTGAGAGGTCATTTAGGCAGCATTTCTAAATTCCTGCTGTACGTCTGAAGTAGGGTTTATACCAGTCAAGACAGTTCTTGGTTTCAATAAATTTATAGTCTACTATGGGGAAGAGACAATAATTAAGTAGGTAATTATATTACTTTCGGTAAAATACAACTCTGAGCAATTTCTGTGGATCACTTTACACATGAGGGAACTGCAAAACGCATTTTGTAAGATTCATTACGGATGAACATGGCTACCACGAACCATTTGTTTGGACAGAATTTTTTTTGCTAAAAATTCTTTTGTGATGCATTTCTATTACATACAAGTTCTTTAAATCAACCTTTTTACTTAGTTTGAATCTAGTTTCAATAGCTCAAATGTGAACAAATGTGCACGCTAATACTATCATTTATTGAGTAGCTAGAACTAAGTTCTCTGCACACGTCGCCTCTAATCCTTACTTTAAAAAGCCTGAAAGGTTGGTTTTGTGCTGTTACAGATGAAGAACAAAACCCTGGACAAGTGTGACTTCAGCAATGCTAAGGTCGATAGTTAGATACGGCTAAGATTTGAATCTTGACCCAAGTGTTCACAAGCCAGATTTTCCTGGAGCTACTCTGGGAATTCATTTTTTGTCATTTCTGACCACAAGCTGTGGAAAACTACGCTTTAGAGGCTGGATAAAACTAGAGACTATTTCAAGGGTAAAACTGTGAATTGTATTACCATCAAGATACTACATGCTACGTAACCAGCAGTTTAAAAACACCAAGAAAGAACCCACCTCTCTGTTGTCTCTACGTGAAACACAATACTCAGCCTTTACGACTGGCAGCGCAATGGGTAGAAAGTGATACTGAAAAGGCGGGTAAAACTCCTTACTTCAACAAGAACATCTCGTGTATACTTTTTAACAGCGATACGCTGGCAGTAAGGTGACAGCTCAGACCCGTCAAGAGGCAAACGGTGTAAGGAACCGCTCACTCCCGCGGCGCTACAGGAGCAGCAAATATACGCCATCCCGCAAGGCGGGACTTCCGTCCTGCGCATCATGTTCGACGGAAGGCGAGAGGTGCCATCCGTGTGGGTTTCCCGAGCCCTCGGCGGTATAATAGGAAGCTCGCTCTTCTACCGAGCACGTAGTGTAAACGTTTGGGTAGAAGCGCCGGGCCAGACTGGGCTGGGCTCCTCCTCGCCGCCGGCCATCCCGGGCCTGCTCTCTCTTCTGGGCGGCGCTGTCAGCAGCGGGGGAGCGCGCCGATGGGAGTCCAGGGGCTGTGGAAGCTGCTGGAGGGCTCGGGCCGGCAGGTTAGCCCGGAGGCGCTGGAGGGGAAGATCCTCGCCGTGGGTATCCGCGCCTGCGCACTCGGGCCCAGGGCCGGTGGCTGCCCACCCAGGACCCGTGGGGTGGGGACTCCAGGGTGATTTCCTTCTAGCTTTTTCCTTCCCCAGCTGTGCGGCCGAGCAGCTCCGGATAGGACTCCTGGTTTACCACTGAGGCCCGTGCTTTATGCCTCTCTGTGCTTCAGTTGTCTCCTCTGCAAGTGGCATAGCACAGGCTTGGTATGGGGAATCCTAAAGGAATTCCTTAAACGAAAGGGGTTTGGAATGGTGTCAGGCACCGTCAGTCCTGTGAATCTTTTAAACTCACCCCGGGTGGGAGGTCAGCACTGGAGGGAACTAAGTCGAATTCTGGCCGCTGCTTTTTAAAAAAGATTTTTATTTTTATAAGTACATGTTTGCAGTATTTAGTGATTCATCGTGGGCATGTGGTACGTGGATGTAACGCATCTTAATTCCTTTTACTTTCCTTTTCCCCTCCCTTCATCTCTTGCCCCCTTTCCCATTTGCAGAAGACCTGTCTCTCTGCGTCCTGTTATCTTTTTTGAGACTGTGCAGTGTTGAAGCTCGTGTGTCCTATTTGTTCCACTTAACATTATCGTCTCAGGGTGCATCCACTTTCCTACAAATGGCTCACCTTTGGTTTGGCTTGCTCTTTTCAGTCTTGTTCCATGTATATTTCTTTTTTTCTTTTGCATTTATGTTTCTTAAACAGGAGGATAACGTGGATAGGTGCTTGACTTTTTTTTTTGAAGAGGTACAGTAACTTTTATCCTTTATGTGTTTTTTTTGGAATAAGTTCATGTGATAAAACTTTGAAAAGATTTTAAAAGATATACATAATTTTCCTCCAAGCCCCTGTGGTCGGCTTCTTAAGGACGATTGTTTGTATGTTTGACTGGTTTTGTGTCATGGGAATTAAATTTTTTCATTATGAAAAGATACTATTTTTGAAGTTTTGACTTTTTTGTTTGTTACATAATCCCCCACCTTCTTGGCTTAGGCATTCTCAGTAGCTGATGCTAATTCAAACCAGTTTCACAAGTTTCCTGAGTGAGGACCAGAAAGTTATGTCCGGGAATGAAAGACTGGTCTGTGTTGGGCAAAGAAGCCACTGACTGAGGAAGCACGCCATTAATTTTTAAAATGTAAGGTTATTTTTTCCCAAGTGGATAATTTGCAAATGTATTTAAAAGTTTTTGTTCAGGGTACCTTGAGCTGGGTGAAATGAAAAGTATTTTAAAATCCATGAGCTATGTTGCCCTCTAGTGCTGTCTGGATGTCATTGCATTGTAAAGATTTCTTGACAGCCTAGGGTAATTTTCAGTGAACGGAAACCCTTAAAACTTTAGCAAAGATTTTGCGGCTCTGATAAAGCATTAATTATTTGTAAAACCATTGAGATGACACTTGAAATTCAGCATTCTAATTTTTTAGGATGTCAAAGTAAGGAAGGGTACACCATGTAGTTTAGCGTATCTGTTATGTAAATGGTTCAGCGAGGCCCACTTGGGATGGGATGCCAAGCAGAAACAACCGAAGCAGCATTTATCCAATTCAGCATGAATCTGAGATAATACCAGCCCCTTCTCCTAAGGACCTGACCACTTCTGGTGTCCACTGCTGCCATCCACTCTTGTGTGGGTTGTTGCAACTACCTAAAAACTGGTTTCCTTATCATTTGTCCCTCTTGTGTTCCTAGGGTGATCCTTACTTTACTGCCCGGAAACCATCCCTCTGTGTACACCGTGCCCCACACACATCAGCTCCTCCTGTTTCTCCTCTCCTGCCACACAAGCCTTGAACAGGAGTGGCTTCTCTGCCAGGGCATTTACATTTGCTGCCCCTTTGTCTCTAGCTCACTACTGTCAAGCTAGATTGCTCTTACTTCTTCAGATGGGTCTTACCTAACTGAAGAGCCCTCCGCTCCCTACTACTCTTATCCTTTTACTTTGGTACTTTTTCTGTATTAGGAATTTTTTGGAAAGACTAGAGGAGAAAAGAGGCTATCTTGTTTACTTCTTACATTCAATTCTTTGTTCAGAGACTTCCATTTATCCCTAATTGGATATTTCTTATATTTCTACATATTAGGAGTTCTTCTGACAGAATCTTGAATATTGAGTGGCAGAGTAACATACAAGTAATATATTTTTATAAAAAGTGTCAGTTAACATTTTCCATAATAAATAATGTACTAATTTTGGAAAGCATTTACTTGATGATGTACCTAAGTTTTAGGCTTCTTGGGGGGTAGGTATTAAAAGACATGTAACAGAAGGTAAAAATCGTTTATCAAATACATTGTATGAGTAATAGGGAACTCTGGGTGTGCTTAACATAAACCTGAAGGTATTCACTGATAAAACTAGTCTGAAAGCACACACAAATCACATTCTATAGGAAAAAGCTATTATCATTTAATGTATATATCGATTGCTGTATTTTTAAATTATCTTCCCCATTAGAATGCAAGCTTTTCAAAGATAGAGACTGTTTTGTTCACAGCTGTATTGTCCAATGCATTTCCCTAGTGTCTTGGTTATGCCTGTCACATGGGAGAGCTCAAGTATTATAGGAATAAATATAACAATAGCAAGTTTCCACTGCTTGTTTTGTTACATAGTATATAGACAGTTAATTGTTGATGGGCTTACATTTTTGATGGCAGTAAAAGTTAGGCAGTATGCAGTCATTTAAATTTTAACCACCTCGTTAAACAGCAGCTGTTTTTGCCTACTGTACGGTAAGTCCTATGAAAGGGAGGGACTCTGTGAGCGCAGAGCGAGTTCACAGCTTGTTTTCTCCTGCACCAGATCGTAAACTCCCTAAGGACAAACACCGTTTTGTTCACAGCTATATATACCCCCCCCCCCCAAGTGTTTAGAAAGATTCCTACTACATAATACTGTTGTTTTGAGTAAGAAGCATAATTAGTGGTCCCAAGCTAGGCTAGGGGAATGCCCCATAGGCTGAGACCCTGGAGAAGGAGAAACTAGGCCCAGAGAGGGAGAGGCTGTTGAAGCAGAGGACAGCGTGTGACAGCCTTGGAGGCAGCAAGCTCAGTGATTTCCAGGGTTTGAGGAAAGTGCAGTGGCTGAAAACGTGACCAGAGAGTGAACACAGGCCAGGTCATCCTGGGCTTCTGTAGGCCATAGGAAGAGCTTTGAATGTTACCTAAAGGCAAAAGGAAACTTAAAAGGGCTTTTAGTAACGCTGGAGTGCTTTAAAAATGTTCGAAGGTACAGCTGGTAGGACCTCGTGTGGCTGGGCGAGGGGAGCACTTGGGAGACACCGGCGTTCTGGCTCAGGCGAGTGGGGGTCACGGGCGCCGAGCTGGGCCTGAGCAGCCTCGTGGAGAAGACGCCCAGGTAGTGTGAAGTGTTTGTGAGGCGTCAGGTGGAGATGTCGTCTAGGCTGTCCTGTCTGGGAAGAGGAATCCCAAGGAAGATCCTTGAAGAAAACGCTGGTGTGAGTTCGGGGAGATGGCTGGGACTGAGAGCTGAAGATCCGGCAGCGTGCTGCGCTGGTTTTCCTTCCTGTCTTTCTTCCTTTTTTCCGTCTGTCCCTCTGTCCTTCCTTCCCTTTCTGTTTTTGAGAGAAGCTCGCCGTGTAGCCCAGGCTGGACTTGAACTTGCAGCGATCCTCCAGCCTCAGCCTCCTGAGCACTGGATGATAGGTGTATGCCACTACGCCCTGCTCATCCTTAGGAACAAACACAAAATACATTTTAAAGAGAAGTTGAAAAATATATGAAAACTTCAAGAAGAAAATATAAATCATCTTTAGTTTTAGCACAGGGAATTACTCTTAGTACTTTAATATCTGACCTTGTTTTTTATAATTTAATATATTACATGTGTTATAAATGGAGTTATGCTTTTTGTGACTCATTAAACTTCCTTCAGAAATATTTTTTGAGTATCTTCCTTGTCACTAAACATGCTTCTGCAATTTCTGTTTTTAAGAGCTCTGTGGTATTTGAGCAAATCAGTTTACAGTAACAGTTTTTGAAAAGACCTGTTGGCAAAGCTTTTAAATTATTTTTTATATTTTCATCATTAGATACAAATATTCATGTGACTATCTTATTGTAAATCCATAATGATTTCTTGAGCATAATATCTGGGATGGAATTCACAGATAAATGAGAATACAAATATTTAAATTTCTTTGCTATAAATTACCAAATTGTCCTTCAAAAAAATGTGTACTGGTTTACTAATTTTATAAAAGAAGCAATTCTTTGCCATTACGCCTTTTGAAGGACATGTCTGTCTCGCATGATTTTAAAGTTCAGTATGCAAATTGCAGCAAGGGTTGAAATGAGGCTAATTGAGCTTTGGTAGCAGGGCCAGACAGTTTTCAGAGTGGGGACGTGTGCTTATTAGTATTGAGTGTTTGGGGACCTCAGAATCAGGGAATTGAATTGTGCAGAAGAGGGAAGAAGTTGCAGAGTGTTTTTCTTTAACAGTTCTCTCAGATATTAGCATTTGGTTAAACCAAGCACTTAAAGGAGTTCGAGATCGCCATGGAAACTCCATAGAAAATGCTCACCTTCTCACTTTGTTTCATCGGCTCTGCAAACTCTTGTTTTTTCGAATTCGTCCTATTTTTGTGTTTGATGGGGATGCTCCACTGTTGAAGAAACAGACTTTGGTATGTATCGTTGAATTTTATTTTCTCTTTGGAATTTTAGTTGAATGCCCTTCATTTTCTTTTCGTGGTGCTGGGGATTGAACCCAGGGCTGTATCCATGCCAAGCAAGCGCTCTACCACTAAGCTATACTCCCTTTTAGAATTTCAGAAACCAACTTATTTTAATACATGGTCACTTTAATTTCAAGTGCTTTTTAGAATTTAACAGATAACAGTTTTTCTTTTTAAAAGATGTATATATTATATGAGAGAACATCATGGGAACAATGCTTTTAACTAAAACTATTAGAATCCTTACAATTGAGAGTTTTCCCTGTAGAATCTGTTTAGGTGTTTCACATTTATTCTACTTTTGCTGCCATTGCTTGTAACATTATGGGGAACCTATTTAGGAAATGTATCCCTCAATGTGGGATTGAATGTCCTTAGGGATATGAGCCTTCTTTTAGAGACAAGTTGGGTTTTAGGAGTAAGAATGCTGTGTGGTACCAGGTGCCGACCAAAGTGGGTTATCCAGGAAGTAAATTAGAAAAGAATGAAAACTATTTTCTTTACTGTCCTGGAAGGAGTTTTTAAAAATGTTCAAGCAGTTGAAATGCTTGCATCCTTTTGGACAGATGACTTTTCTATGTTGAAAATTGTCAGCTCATCACTTTATTATATTCATACCAGGCAGATAGTATCTAATTAAGTGGGGATGGAGGATAAAAGTAAGAATTTGCAAATGCTTGGACATTTGTTGCCTCTATAAAAATGTCTAGACTTGAATGTTGCAATTGCCATGATCTAAGAGATTCTCTGTATCAGGTAGGTTTTAGAAAGATTAGAAAAGAGGATGTCTTGGTTATTTGTGTTATATTCAAATGTAATAACAGAGATTTCCATTTATCCCGAATTGGACATTTCTTATAAGGCGTTTCTATAGACTTTAGAAGTTCTTCTGACAGAATCTTGAATATTGAGGGGCAGAGTTACATAGAAGTCATGAATTTTTATAAAAAAAGCAGTATCAGTTAAAGCTTAAAGAATAAATTAATATAATAATTTTGGAAAACATTTACTTGATTATATGGCTAAGTTTTAAATTTCTGGGGGTATAGGTATTAAAAAACATTTAACAGAAACAAACCAAATATTTTCTTAAACATTTTATAAGTAATAGGTGGAAACTGAGTGCCCTTAACATAGCATAAGCCTAAAGATATTCACTGATATAACCATAGTCTGGAAAGTCAGGCAAACCCAATTCGGTGGGAAAGAAAATCACTGAACTGAAATGTTTTTAATAGACTATGACTTTGAAGTCAAAGCTCGCATGTTTTCTGTTTACAGGCAAAGAGAAGGCAGAGAAAGGACTTAGCATCCAATGACTCCAGAAAAACCACAGAGAAGCTTCTGCAAACATTTTTGAAAAGACAGGCTATCAAATCTGCCCTCAAAAGCAAAAGGCAAGAGGAAATGACACGAGTTTTAGAGACTAATTTAAAAGCATCTCGTTTTTGTATTGAATTACTGTGGTTCTCTTTCCCTAACTTTAACTTTTAGTAGAAAACAAAGAGTGAAGGGAGAGAAGTAGGATGCCATTGGACCTGCTAATCTGAAATTGTGAAAACTCCCCCTTCTATAAGAATCAACTTTGCTGATACGTAAAAGCTGTAATGTTTCATAACCCGCACCCCCCATCCTTTATTATTTAATTTTTGCAGTGCTGGGGATTGAACCAGGATCTTGGACATGCTAGGCAGGCGCTCCGCCATGGAGCTCCCGGACATCCACAGCCTCACCTTTCCTGTTTGTAGAGCTCCTTTTCCTGTGGCCAAGGCTCTGAGGAGCCCCCGTGAATCTCTCCAGGCTGAAGTTGTTCAGCTTCCACAGCCCTGGTGGACCAGGAGGTGGAGTCGGGCCAGGAGGAGGAGCCACTGCCCTGGAGCAGGGATCCCTTATGCAGCGGGAGAGGATCATTGGCTCAGAACACTGTTGTGTCAAATCTCTGTTTAAAGTTGCATGTACTTTTCAGAAATGAAGCCCTACCCAGTCTTACGGAGGTTCGAAGAGAGGACATCTATGCTTTGCCCCCCTTACAAGAGCAAGAAAAACACAGGTAAATGCATGTGTAAGAAAAGTACTTCCGTCACTGTGGTATTCCAAAAGTGTTACGCGTTCTTGTTTTGTCGTGTGGGAAGCTGGGAGGGAATGGGTTAGTGCAGCTGAAATGCCCATTGTCTGTACCCTTTGGAATATTTTTCAAAGATTAAATTTTTTATTTTCCACCTTGGCTTTGTGTTTTGGTGATCTGTGATTCATTGTTCTTTTTCATACCAAAGAGCCTCTGCTGACCCTGTGGATTTAAAATGTAGGAAGACATGAATTTTGGTTTTTCTTACACTTTGCCTATACTTACCACCTCTGCCTGCTTCTTAGCCCAGTGTTGTCTTCCTCACCACCATGTAAAATACCACACACAGCATCCTTGTGCTCAATCCAGTAGACTTCTCCGCCCATGTGACACTGTGTCTTGTCAGCCCAACCGACTCTCACCATCTTTCCGCTGCTGCTCCCTGACTGCTCCTTGGATGCCTCCTCCTCTGGCTGGCATGAGTTGTACACGGAGAACTGAAAGTCTTGAAAATCTGTCTTTGTCCTCAGGGCCCCCAGAGCCCCTTTGCGGGGCTCCTGTGTAGAGCAGGCTTTGCGTTGGTCCAGTTCCTCTCCCTGCCATGGCTGCCACAGCTTCTTTCTCCGGTTGCTGGAGTGGCTTCACACTCCTGTCTCTGTCCTTGATCTTACCCCTTGTGCAGTAACCTCTCCCTGACACGTCCAATCTCTGCTTTGTAGGACAGAAGATATTTGAAAAGCATACCTGTTATTGTCATTTCCTTAAAAGCTTTCCCAACTGCTCTTTTCTTCAGGATAAAACTTCAGCCTCTAATCGCAACTTCTCCACTTCGTCCTTAGTTTCTTCAGACTGTCCACGGAGAGGCTTTCGTTTCTTTGTTTCCGGATAGTTGTAGAACTTAGTTCTTCTGATAGGCAAACCCTCCAGGAACCTTTCCATACCCTATCACTGGTCCTGCTGCACTTACTTGTGGCTGACTCCAGCCGTAGCAGTTGCAGGAGATTCCAGAAAGTTTCATGACTCCCCGAGTTAGGGGGACGTGCCTCTCCTCATGGCACCTAAACCAACCAGTGCTTCCCTTTGGCGGAACTTTTGAGGCCGTGTTCTAATTGCTCACCACATGTGTCCCCCCGGGGGCAGCAACACTACTGGCAATGTGGGTCTTGCTGTCTTAGTCTGCAGCCCTGTAACTAGTAGCACCTGGTACTCCAGAATTAGTTTTGTGGGCAGTCATTAAAATCAGAGGTGTTATAAATATGTGCTTGACTTTCAGTTCAGAAGAGGAAGAAGAAAAAGAATGGCAAGAAAGAATGGATCAAAAGCAAGCATTACAGGTATTTAAATACTTTTGGAATTGAGAATTTTTTTTGTTGTTTGAAATGAATGGCACAAAAATGAATAGTACCAGTAAGGTAATGTGAATTTATGGAGATTCCAATAAAAGACATGCCTTTTTATTATGTACTCGTGTATGTGTGTATATTCATGTGTGTACTACACACATACATGGAATTTACCATTACGTACATCTGTACACCCAAACTTTTACAGTCAAACAGTAGACAAGCCAATAAATAAATACATGTTTGTGTGAATACAGAAAACGTATCATCTGTAAATAAGTGATACATCAAGTTGGTGTATTGTAGATCATTCCCTCACTTCATATAGTTGAGTGTGTGTGTGTGTGTGTGTGGTTACTGGGGATTGAATCCGGGGCTTTAGCACCAAGGGTCTGTATTAATGGAGCAGGTGATAGCTGGCATATGTATGGTGGCACATGCCTGTAATTCCAGCACTCCGGGAGGCTGAGGTAGGAGAATCATAAGTTTGAGCACTGCTCGAACTTAGTGACTTGCAACTTAGTGACTTAGCAACATGCTGTCTCAAATGAGAAGAAATAAAAAGGGCTGGGGACATAGCTCATTGTGAAGGCCCTGAGGGCCTTGCACTTGCTGATCCTTCAGCTTAGGGTACTCTGCCCCCAGTCAGCATTCTTGGTGTCCTTCAAGTCCCTGGGAACAGGTACTTTTTCTAGAAGGGTTTTCTCTGTCATATAAGTATTTTCTCTTCCCGTCCTCCTCATCACTGTTTTATCAGATTAGCCTGTTTGATATCATCTTGTTTTTTAATTTACTTACTTATTTACCATGAGCCTTCCTCACTGCTAAGGTCAGGGCCCTCACCCAGCACGGTCTCCACAGGACCCTGGCACCTTAGCAGAGGCTGGGGCCTTGGAGATGCTGCTCAGTATTGTTCTGAATGGATGCATCCCCTACTGTTCCTTCACTTTGATGCCTGCTGCAGGTTATATACCCCTTATACCCCTGTGTTTAGCTTCTGTGTTGATGATCTAAACACAGTCTGTCTCTGTAACAGTGACTAGAACTCAGTGCATGAACTACAAATGTCATGGTGTTGTGTTTTGCTCTTTACAGGAAGAGTTCTTTCATAATCCTCAAGCAATAGATATCGAGTCTGAGGACTTCAGCAGCTTGCCCCCCGAAGTAAAGCATGAGATCTTGACTGATATGAAAGAATTTACCAAGCGAAGAAGAACATTATTTGAAGCAATGCCAGAGGTGAAATATACACTTAATATACAAGTATACATTAATGCTTAAGACTTAAGAGCTTCAAAACTTTTCGTTAGACGAAGAGAAAATCTATAAGCAGTACTTACATAATATCTCAGTTTCCAGTAAAGAGCATTGATGTATCTCAGAGATCCTGTGAAACATCATTTTTTTATAGGTTTAAACTGATAAAAACTGACTGACTCAAAGAAATCTTTGTGACTTTCCACCCAAGACGAGGTCTTTTCTTCTCCATGTTCTTAGAGAATCCAGAAAGTGTCTGTCTCGCTCACTTCTGTATCTTCCGCTGTGAACTCAGTTTCGCTCACACAGTAAATGCTGGGTATGTGATGAGTGGTTCAAGTCTTCAGTTAGTTCCCTGAATCATAACAGTTAATGGTATGGTGACATTTAAACACAGTGGGAAAGTGTGTCCTGGCTTGACTTTCGAGGTATATTTTCTTTTGCTGTAGCCGTGGAGATGCCATTGGGCCGCCATGTTTCCTCCCCTCTTTCTGGACAGTGGGAATCGAGCTTCTTCAGCTGGGAGCCCCATGGTGGTTTCCCAGCCACAGGAGGCTGGAGTGGGGGTGGCGTGTGGAAGCCAGTGTTGAGCAGGTGTTGGCCTTGCTACCTGCCATTGGTTACTTAATTCCATGCCACCATTAATTACTCACCCACTTTCACTGCTACTGAATGAGCTCTGTTTCCTTTTCTGTCGTCACCACCTAGTATTTCTAATATAGTTTCTTTTAATCCACTCTAGGATAGTGTGTTAATTTTGCAGCCTTATTGAACTGATGTAGTGTTTTAAAAAACATTTTAAACTTTTGATTACATCTGAAATTGATATCAGAAATATCAAAAAGTCAGGCTGTCCCATCACATCCTTCTCTTTGTCCATATAGAATGTGAAGACCAGGAAACACTGAGGTGCACAGAAATGATATTCTTGTGTCTTTTGATTTTATAGGAGTGTATTTATTTATTTATTTATTTATTTATTTTGGTACCAGGGATGGAACTCTGGTCCTTGCGCTTGTGCAGCAGGTGGCTAAACCCCTGGCTGGAGTGTATTTATTTTTATTTCAGGAGAAAAACTCCAGACTCCATCCCAGGCTCCATCTGCCTGTCGGGCATTTTGTTGTATGAGTGGAAAGGATCTTTGTGTAGTACTTGAGGACATGGGATTTGGGTTATGCAAACATGAGTGAGAAGGACTGGAGAAAGACAGTCCCTGGTGATTTTATCTTCTTTATTCTCTTTCTGCAACCATAGTGTCTCAGGTTGGCAGGCTATAGAGTAATGTGGGATAGTGTCTGATGATCTGTAATTTTGGTGGAGTAGAGAAATTCTGACTCATCCAGGTGGGACGTTTGTACCCTCTGTGCCCTGTGCAAAGGGGACACTGATCGTAGGAGTTGATGGTAAGTAGTAGTGATGGTAATGATCATGATAAATAGACCCAAGGATAGCAAATTAGTCTGCTTTGGATCCTGGGTCTGCCACTTATTGGCCACGTATCTCTGGGGTTACTCAACTGATTGAAGTCTTGATAGCCTCATTTTAGAATGGAAATAATGCTGTGTCTCCTTGAATGATTGTGAGAGTAAATTGTGGTTTATATAAAAATACCTAGAATGCCCTTTATGGGAAGTGCTTTGTAACCATTAACTGTTATCATTAATAGCTCCCATAGCTGTGACTTAGGGTCTTCTACAGGCCAAGGGTGCATGCCTAACCTGCATTTTAGAGGACTGTGTGTTAAAGCCATAATCAAATGTCCTAATACTGTCATACATGACATGCTTGGAGCGTACTTTTAAGTACATGATTAAATATACAGCATTTATGATTTCTTTCGCTCAAGTCCTTTTGTTTTAAATATGTTTTTAAAGGCAGTTACAGTTTTTCCTAGTATTCAACTTTCACTTTTATAAAACTACCACTAATGAAAAGGAGGAAATTTTTTTTACCCCTTTTGGGGAAAGAGGTGGCTATCTGGTAATATTATTTGTATTCAATGTAAGACAGTTTTATTTACTTCACCTATAGGAGTCCAATGACTTTTCACAGTACCAACTCAAAGGCCTGCTTAAAAAAAACTATCTAAACCAGCACATAGAAAATGTCCAAAAGGAAATGAGTCAGCAGCACTCAGGACAAATCCAGAAGCAATATGAAGCCGAGGGGGGCTTCTTGAAGGAGGTGGAGTCGAGGAGGGTGGTCTCCGAAGACACCTCGCACTACATCTTGATAAAAGGTATTGGGCACCATCGTGTATTTGACAGTCCAAAACGAAAGTCACCTCACGGCTCTGAGGTTGGTAAACTCCCACCTCGGTGTGCTTTTAGGGGTATTCTGTTTACCGAACAGTAATTATACACAGCGACTGATGGATGAACGATGACGGTACCACCCTGCTTCACAATGAAGTAATGACTTACCTCAGTTCATGATTAAATGGAATTGGAAGCTTCCTAGGAACCAGCCTTCGCTTGTCCGTCGCACTAGACGTAGCGTGTCACGCTGTAAAACTGTGTGGTGAGAAATGTTCTAATTTTTCTTAAGGTGTTCAAGCCAGGAAAGTTGCAGCCGTGGATTCAGAGTCTCTCCGTCCGTCCAGCAGAGGGCACAGCGAGCGTTTCGGCCTCAAGTCGTCTCCTGGTGAGGAAGCAAAGCCAGAGAAGGAGCTGGAGGCCGCGCCGCCCTCCCCGAGGACCCTGCGGGCCCTGCAGGCGGCTCTGCTGGGGAGCAGCGAGGAAGAGGAAGAGGGGCCGGACGGGCGGCGCAGCACGAGCGGAGCCTCGGCCACCGCGGGTGACGGCCCCGTGTCGCCCCGGAGCCTCTCTGCTATCCAGAGAGCCCTGGACGGGGACGAGGACGGGGACGGGGACCAGGACCTGGACGAGGACGGGCAGCTGCACGCCGGGGGCAGCGCGCAGGCGGCCCAGCCGGCAGAGAGAGCGCAGCTGCGGCTCACTGGCCGCGAGGCGGGCGGGGAAGGGGCCCTGCGGCCTATGGTCCTGGCTGCAGCCGGCGGCCCTGGAGGGGAGCCTGTGGCCGGCGGTGGCGGTGGCGGTGGCCGTGGCGGCTCGCAGGCTCCTGTGCAGCCGGCCTCGCCCGCTCAGGCCAGGGTGGGCTCTGCGGCTGAGGGGCGCCCGGGGCCTCCCCTCCGGGATCCCGGCCAGGGTGCACACAGCGATGCCCCTGGGCCGGGGCCGGGGCCGGGGCCTCCCTGGAGCCCAGGTCCCGAGTCGGGGCCCACATGCCGCAGCCGGGAGCCCAGCCCATCCGCCAGCCGGGGCCGGGCCTCCGCTCTGCCGAGGGACGCCCCGACCGAAGCCGGGCCGGGCCCTTCCTCCCGCATCCCCGGCGCAGCCGCTTGGCCAGACTCGAGGGACACGGCAAGTGTCGCATCGCGGGCAGCTGCGAACTTAGAAGACGCAGGGCCGTCCAGCGCCCAGCAGCGCGGACATTTCCCGGAAACCGTCCAAGAATGGGAGAAAACTGAACTGGCGGCCCGGGAGTTCATTTCGGTCCCGGAGTCCTTGGAGCCGGCGGAAAGGGACTCTGAGGAGAGCGAGTCCGACGGTGGGTGCCTGGGAGCCATCTCCTTTAGGGCCCACGGGGCCAGGAAGGGAGGGAGGTGATTTCCACCGACACCCAGCTGCCACTGGACCTGGTCCTCCCTGCTTTGCTATTCCTTTGTTGTTGCTGTCTTTAAAAGGAGAAAATGCCCTTGAAGAAGTAAAACTAGCTCTTTTTTTTTAACTTTTAATTTGAAATAATTGCAAGCTTTAAAAAGAAAGAATATTACAGAAAAGTCTGGTTCCTTCATTCAGAGCCTCACTGGGTGGCATTTTGCCATTTATTTTATTGACTATCTGGTGTGGCCACGCTTTCTGTCCCCCCCCCCCCATCTGTGTCCTGGGGTCTGTCAGGTTTACAGTCTAAAGTTACCGTTGTCCCCTTATAATGAGTATGTTGTGGAAAGGAATTTAGGGGCCATGCAAATAATGCTGCACAGGAACAAACCTTCCCCTGCTTATTTACCATCCCATTGATGATTTTTATCTGAACTAATTACTGTTATGGTGACTGCCAAATTGTGGTTTTCTAGCTCCATCATTCCTTAAATGTTTGCTAGTCCGCATCCTACTGTAAGGAAGATCTTTCCTTTCTCATCTTTTAAAATCAGTGTAGACTCTGGATTTCTGTTTTATTCAGTGAGTTATACTCGGACAATGTCGTAATTTGCTCCGCTGCTCTCACTGTCTGAGCTTGGCCAGTGGGGTCCTCTCTACGCTGCTTCCTCTGGCTTTTCACAGCTCCCTACTTTATTTTGAGCATTTCCTTGATTTCAGGCCAAGATGTTCCGGGCTTATCTTATACTTACCCTGCCCAGCCCTGGCTGCAGACATCACACCGGCAGCCTGGTCCTTTCAGGGGGGCCAGATGTTCAGAAACCAGGAGCAGGATGGTGGGTGTGCTCACCGAGAGCCAGGAAACGTGTCTGTGGACACATTGCTACCTATTTCTGTGTCTGTTGATTAAGATCCATGAGTTCACATTGATACCCATGATTCAGTCCAACATCCCAGGAGTTGTTCCAGCCTCCTCTTTTACATTTTCCTCACAGTGAGAAACCTCTCTCCCCTGTTCCTCCATGTATTTGCTTATGGGCTCCTTTCTTTATATCTCATCTTCTCCCTATCCCACTGTTGCCTCCTTGGTCCCAGCCCCTTCCTCTGTCCTAATTGTCCACTCAAATCCAGCCAGATAGGCCTTACCTGCCCGCTCCACTGAGGGGAAGGAAAGGAACCAATGCACATTTTTAAAAGAAAAAGACAAGAGGAGGGAAAGAACTCAGGAGAGGAAGAGCTATTTCTCCTGAGTACCTACTAGGATTCTTTTAGTTTTATTCTTTGCTCTGCGTATACTGAAATAGCATTAAAACACTGAACAACCTACATGATTGTCTGTATACTTGTGCTTTGATAATTCTCCTTTTTGAACTCAACATCAGTTACCTTAGAACAGAGGTGTATAAAGCTAATATTAAAGTCTTTGAGCATTTGGTTTCTACTTTCAAAGGCAGTTATCTAATTGAAAAGGCTTCTCTTGAAGTTCTAGGCATTTGCGATTACATTTGTTTACTAGTAGCAAGCTATTTACATGTTTCTTTTGATGTACAACATTTTCCAAGATTCTTCAGAAATTTCTGTACGGTTTCAGGATAACTGTCAGCTGTATAGGAGGTAACTGTATTATTTTGGTGCAGGGAGTTTCATTGACGTGCAGAGTGTGGTCAGTGACGAACTTCAGCCTGAATCGGATGAAGCTTCTAAACTCCCCGCCAAACCCCAGGAAGAGGAGCCAGGAGGAACTAAGGAGGGAGAACCCACTGGTGACACCCAGAGCCCCCTACAGGTCGCCTCGGAAAGTGAAGCCTCAGGCGTGGATCCTTGTAAAGAAGATGAAAAAGATGCAGAAGACTCGTTCAATGAATGGCAAGATATTAATCTGGTAATAACATAACGCTGTGTTTTAACTCTATTGCCAAGAAGCCGGGATGAGTAGCTTTTGCGTTTTAGACGGTTGCTTGGATGTCTGTTAGCTCGTCACGGTACGTCTTGCTGCTGCCAGTTCCTGTTTCATGTAGGTGACTCTGGGTTAGACCACACTTTCCACATGAGTCAGGAGACAAAAGGAAAGGCAGAATTTTGCTCAGAAATCCAAGTGGAATCCTTCCTAAGAAGGAAAGGCTTGTTGGACGAAATGCGGGCTTTCTGTAACAAATGCACCTAATTGGATTAATATACTCACAAACCAAACAATCATGTTGTAGGAGGAGCTGGAAACCCTGGAGAGTGACCTTTTAGCACAACAGAATTCACTGCACGCACAAAAGCAGCAGCAAGAACGGGTGGCGTCCACTGTCACAGGACAGATGTTCCTGGAGAGCCAGGTAGGTGCGGAAAGCCTTAACGGGCGACTTCCGCAGCGCATGCGCTGAGTGACTGCCGAGGCGCGGCGCCCCCTTGTGGTGAGGGCCGGCTGCATTTCCCCGGGGCCCCTGTCCCTGTCGCCGCAGGAGCTCCTGCGCCTGTTCGGCGTCCCCTACATCCAGGCGCCCATGGAAGCCGAGGCGCAGTGCGCCATCCTGGACCTCACCGATCAGACCTCGGGAACCATCACCGATGACAGTGATATCTGGCTCTTCGGCGCACGGCATGTCTACAAGAACTTTTTTAATAAAGACAAGTTTGTGGAATATTACCAGTATGTGGACTTTCACAACCAATTAGGTAAGACTTCCATGGTAACTTTCTGAAATTTACCTTGCAATTTATCGTACGAATTTTCTTTTCGGGAACTAGATTGGGTACATTAATGGAAATGGTAGCTCCATACAAGTTTTCAAAGAATTGCTTATACAGAGGAATAGGATTTTTAAAAGTATACTTAAGAAGTTAAAATCTGAGTACATTTCGGCCTTTCTGCAGATTGCTCATCCCAATTGGGTTAGTTGACCAGTTGCCAAGATCTCCCGAGTGGACCAGGCTGGGAGAGGGGAAGCAGGTGACGTCCGGCCTGCTCACCGGCCTGCTCACCGGCCTGCCTGGGCATTCCTGGGGTTGATGTCCATTCTCCCGCTTGTCCAGCAGTTGTCTGCGTGACTCCTGTGTCCTGGTTGTGCCTGACAGTGGGAAGACAGCAGAGAGTGAGGCGGTCTAGTGAGAGAAACAGCTGATGAACAAATACATTGTCATAATTGACAGTTGGCAGCGTGCATCCTGTAGAAAAGTCCAGCAGGAAAGAGAAGGGAGATGTAGTGAGAATGTGCGAGCTCTTTCCAAGAAGGGCTTCCTCAGGGCAGCCGTACGGAGGTGGGGAGCAGGTGCCGCAGGTAGGTAGGTGGGTGTCTCCGCAGGGAGCTCCAAGGCTCTGCCTGTGTTCCAGGGAAACGGGCGGTGTGATGCGCGAGGAGGGCGGGAAGAGCCACGCTGGAGACCGGGAAGGGTCTCAGGTCAGGGGATGCGATGTGCTGCAGAAGGAGCGAGGCTGGAGGCGGAGGAAGCCCGGAGGAGCCTGGCTTCTGAGCAGCTGGGAGTGGCCTTGCCCTCGGCGGTGGCAAGGGAGGCCGAGGAGGGAGCGGAGCCGGGGAGGAAGAGAGGTTCTGGGCTCTGGACGTGTGACGTGGGTGCCCGCTGGGTGTGCAGGTGCTGAATGTGGTAGAGCTCCACGGTAGAGCTCCAGGCTGCAGCGCTCACAAGGTCAGCACGCAGAGGGAATTTAAAGCTATGACGCTCGTTGACAGTACGAATATTAGTAGAATGCCATTTAACAGTCATCACTTTTGAATCATAAAAAAGATGTCTTTGGCTATTAGATGAGGCTATGTATACACACAATTTATGCAATTCACTGTTTCTGAAGTACTAACAATAATAATGGTTACTTTTGTAGGATTGGACCGGAATAAATTAATAAATCTGGCCTACCTGCTTGGCAGTGATTACACGGAAGGAATTCCAACTGTAGGTTGTGTAACTGCCATGGAGATTCTCAATGAATTTCCCGGACGTGGCCTGGACCCCCTTCTGAAATTCTCGTAAGTTCTTTCTCGTTTTCTTAATTCAGATGTTTTTATAGATCATCAAGTTAGCAAATAGAACTATTTTTTAAGTCATGAGCTGTCACTAATCATTACTCACTGAGAAAACAGGAAGAGTATGGCTGAGGTTACTACAGTTCTTATGAGAGCAGACTCCGTTTCCTCCTTTAGCTCACAGGTCCCGCAGCGTTCAGAGCGGTGTCCTAATTCCCCTTCCGTTCATTCAGAAGCCGCCTGAATGGCTTCTGTGTGTCAGGCCCTGGGACAAGAAGGATGATGAAGGCCTGGCCTCTGCCCGCCAGGAGCTCCTCGTGGTCTTGGAGATGGACATGCGAACGTAATGGTTCTGCCGTGTGTGTGGCATCTGGGCAAGGTCAGCCAGCAAAGAATGTGGAAATAGAAGGCCAGGAGCTTTAATCCCGGCAGCTGTCCTGCTGCCTCCCATGAATGCCATGACATGGCCAGTGGTAGAGTCTCGCTCTGTCCAGAGCCCAGAGCTGAGCTGCACTTGCGGACAGCCTTCCGATTCGGGGACTCTGTGGTAAGGGTTCTGAGGAGGTCTGGACAGCAGCTGCTTCTGGGGCCGGGGCAGGACTAGCTTGGTGCTACGGCACCTGCCTAGGGTACACAAGACCCGAGCGAGGCTCAGCCCCAGCACTGCCCCGGGCAAGTAAAATTCTTTCTTCAGGTTTGCCCTCGATGGCATCTTTTGTTTAAAGTTTGGAATATAGTTTCCATGCCATAAAATTTATCCTTTGACCTGTATCTTTTTGCACTGTAATTTTCCATCAGTTCATGTTTGTGGTCCGGAATGGTTACATCCCTCGCGGAGCGGGTGCGCCAACACAGCAATCCTAGCTCTTTTTATCGCCCTCCTCTCCCGCCCCTTCCCCCTGCCATGTCTCGCTCGGTCCCCTTCCTTTTGGCAATTGAGGTCAGAAAGTATCTGCTGCACCCGGTTAAGCGAAACAGCAGGTTATAAGAGAGTTTACGGGGCACCACCAGGTTTTGATTTCTAAAAGCGCATTAACGCATAGAGATTTGAGGAAATCTTTAATGGATAGCAATGTCAGCAAATGGTGTTCGCTCAACTGATTTCCTCTGTCCCTGGGAATGAGACCCTGAGCACATTTTTCTTTCTGTTTGAGTAGTTTTTGACTTGTGCTGTTATAAAATGTCCTAAGTGGAAGAGATGAAGAATTGCTATAAATATGTGAGGTGTTCATGTCAAGTAGAGTGGTTATAGTAATCCTTTTACAGCGTATGGTTTTGAAGGTCAAACCATATTGTATACCTTAAATATATATGACTTTTTTGTCAATTACAGTCAAAGTGGACAACTCAGTGGTGCTTAGTATATTCATTGGATTATGATGGCATCTTTTGACCAGCAGTTTGCGAAGAGATACTTGGGTGGTAACTGATTTAATTTAGTGATCAATTTTATCTGCAGTGTTTAGAAAATGCAAGGGCAGTCTTGTCTGAGGACGTGGTGATTAGAATCACTGAAATGGAATGAGGAATTATTGCAATGACCTCTGTCCAGTCTTAGCACACATACCGGTGTCTCTCATTTAATAATGCTTTAAAAATCTCTACTCACACTTTTCTTATGGTTGGGGAAATTTATAAACCATGGATAGGTTATTTGGTAGCTCCTAGATCACTGTGGGTTAATAACTTGAAAAACTACAAATAACTTTATTATACAATAAAAGAAATACATAATAGAAAAATTACAAAGTATGGATTAAAAAATTACATTTAACATTTTGGGTTATGTAGTTTTAGGATTTTTCTGTACACATTATACTCAAATTATATATTTATATAATATATAATTTTAACAAGAGTGGGACAGTGCTATGTTCTTTCTAGTCAGCTTTAGCAGTTTCTGCTTTTCATCTTCTGAGTCCTTGAAGCCAGACAGGGGCAGTCTGAGCCCTGGCTGGCTCGGGAGGCTGAGGAGGTAGCAGAGAGAAGGCCTGAAAGGATGGTGAGAAACTGGAATGGATTTTATGTGTGGTCTTGCTTTCTTTTCTGTCCTCTTAAGCAGATCCCGGCTAGCCGTTCCTTCTTTCGAGTGGGGCTACTTCGGGCCGGCAGGCCAGGTTCAGTCTCAGGTGTGCTTGGCTGGACCCGGACGGTCTGCCCTTTAATTGGGTGTTAGTGTTGAGCTGTGTCTGGAAGTTTACATTTAGGGAGATTCCGAACACAAAGAGATCGTTGGTTGTCGTGAGGAGAAAAGAGAGCTGAACGTTGCGGACCCAAGTTCTCCAGTAGCCCCAGGGCCACCTGGGTTGGAACACTAGCACTTCCCCGGTGTGAATCCTTCAGGTTCCTCACATGTGTCCCCACTGTGTCACCACAGCTAGGCAGGTTGACAGCCACCACCCTTCTTTCATCTCACAGTGAGGGCCTGGCCCTCTCGCTTTAAGGAGTAATGGCTTTTGGCTTGATGAGTTCAGTGTTTTAGGCAGATTCTCTTAGTTGTCAATCACAATTACTGTTTCAAAGATGAAAATTTACAAGTAAAGTGGGGGAGGATTATAGGTATTCTCCCAGTGCACTCTTGGAAGCAGTATTATAAAATGTATGTTTGAAAAAAAAAGATTTTTTGCAACTGCAACAAAGACTGCAATTAGTTTTTCGAACACAAGGTGGCACTCTTGCACCGGGGAGCTGAAACAAGCTGAGCGCTCGCCGAAGTAAGTTCCTGAGAGAATACCATGGTCAGGCAGCAGTGCTGAGATGTAGGTGTCCTTTAACAGGTTCCATTGAGTGCATGGATTGGTGAGGATTATATTTATGTTTTTAACTGTGATGGTGTTTATTTTTCCCAGTGGTATATACTTTTGATTTTCTTTGGTTTTCTGTTGGTGCGTTACAGACTAAAATCGTAGCGGCATCAGATGGCAGCAGTCATTGCTTTTGCTCCTGAATCTGAAGTCAGCCCCGTGGGAGTGTTTCCTTTCTGTTCCGTGTCGGTTGGGTTCAGGGCTTTGCCCAAGGTGGCTCACACATGTTGGCCAGGTGGTACTAAGGCTGAGAGAGCAGACCGAGGAGCTGTGGCTGGGGCCGTGGAGCCTCTCCCGGTGACTCTAAGTGAATGTGAGCTTTAAAGGGCAGGGTGGCTGCTTCCAAGAGGAAACATTCCCGGAGGCAGGAAGGGAAAGTGGAACCAACGCCCCGGGCCCTGCCCAGCACCACTGACTGACGGTCATCCTGGCCAGTCAGAGCCTGCCTGGCCTCCCTTCTTGGTGGAGTGCCCAAGAGTATGTGGTTTTCTTTAAGCTACCATAATAAAATAGAGTTAGAATGAAAAAATTTGAAAAATGGGTAAAATATAAAGAAGGAGATGAACAGCTGAATTCTTGCTTGGAACATTGCCTTGCACATAGGAAAAGTTTCTATTATTTTAAATATCTGTTTACTCTTTTCTTTTTCTCCATATATCCCCTCCCCAATTGATGGCATGTTTTGTGTTGAATAATGTTTCACTGAATATTGCTGCATCCATTGGTTAATTTGACTAGGGGTAAATAATGCAGATACATTACTTCCCTGTTACCGCTGGGAGAGACCCAGAGAAGCTGTGAGTCCTGAGGCATTGGGATTAGGAGTGAGCACCCTGAAGAGGAAGGTTGTCCCAGTTTCCCACTTCCAGCTGTGCAGTCTAGAGCAGTTCTGTTTCACTTGAGTTTCCTCTCGAGCTGAAGGTAACGACAGGATTCTGCTCGTGTGGGTACTAGGCCCATGAAATATTTAACACAGTGGTACCAAGTAGACTAAGCATCCATAAATGTTTACCACCACTATTCCTGTGGCTAGCAATACTAAAAGTAATAAAATGAGTTTTCCATCCGGTGTATACTTTGTGCTGGAGTTAGGACTGGAATCTACGTTTCAGAGCTTTATGTTTAGCTCTCTCTGCAGTGCATGAGTTACAGTGTCTTACTGCTTCACACGTAATTGTTTCTTTTACGTTATAGAGAGTGGTGGCAGGAAGCTCAGAAGAATCGGAAAGTAAGACCCAACCCTAACGACACCAAAGTGAAGAAGCAGCTGCGGAAGTTGCAGCTCACACCTGGCTTTCCCAACCCTGCGGTCGCTGAGGCTTACCTCAGACCTGTGGTGGACGACTCAAAGGGCGCCTTTCTGTGGGGCAAACCCGACCTTGACAAAATCAGAGAATATCCTTGGTGTCTTCAAACGTAAGAGGACGTTGAATCATATACACGTTCGGTTTAAAACTTACAAAACATCTTTCCCATAACATCTCAGTTGTCTAAGACCCTAGATTCTTTTTTGCCTCCCCCTGGAGGGAACAGTAATCGCATCGTAGATACAACCACATACTTAGGTATTGTTCATTCTGAAAGAAAATAGAAAAAATGATGAACTTTGGCCTCTTTATTACTGTTTTTCCATTCTGTGCATTTAAATAATCATTTGGAAAGAAGTTAAAAAAGTTATAATAGAACTAATCGAACTCCATTTTTTTCTGTCAAAGAAATGTAAGATATCTAAGACTTGTTTTTATTTTAGGTTAAGCTTGTTTTTCACAGTCACTAGTTCTTCATGTCCTAAAATGTTAAGTAATTTCATTAGAAGAGTGAAAAGAACCTACTGCAAAATAATCATGCTCGAGTAATTTTTTTAAGTTACTGTATTATTTTGGCACTTTAATCCGTACAAATATGAAAATCGTTGGAGATCCAGGGAATGGAATGAAGGATGGGTTCTTTGGACCTTTTTATTTATCACTTGTGTAAATTCTTTAAAAAATATTTATGTCTTAACTGCCTGCATGTTTTGTCAGCGGTATTTCGGCTGGAGCAGGACTAAGACAGATGAGTCTCTGTCTCCGGTATTGAAGCAACTGAGTGCCCAGCAGGTAATCATGGTGGTTTTTTCCTAAGCTCAGGGAAGAGTGGGCTTAGTAAGCTGAGATTGGCAGCTGTTCCAGGCCAGTAATTCTTTTATTTGAGGGCATCTAGGTACATTTTGAAATGATGATATTGAAACGGTGAAGAACAGAGGAAAATAGTCTTCATTTCTGGTATCCCTCTTAGGGCTGGACTGAGGTGTCCTTTTCTATTACTACTTTGAAAAACACCGATCTAATAATCATTTTCATAGTAAGGTGTATCTTCTTAAATATATTACCCCTTTGGAATTATTTTCATTTTTTAATTTTATATTTGAGATAGGGTCTCGCTGTGCAGTTCAAGCTGGCCTTGAACTCACTATATAGCCCAGGCCAGCCTTGAACTGATGGTTGATCCTCCTGCCTCAGCCTCCCGAGTGCTGGGATCACAGGTGTGCACCACCATGTCTGGCCCTATTTTCATTTTTTAAAAGCTTAGGAATCACTGCAGTCTAATCATTAAAACTTCTTTAAGTGCTCACACTTTTAATTTATAATTTGTAATTGAAACCTTAAAAGGCGTTGTCGTGGGTCGGTAGAAGAAGGGTTCTGAGAAAAGCAGCCTGTGGTCTGGCTCTGACCCCTCAGATAGCACCTGCCTGACTCGTATGTCTCTACTCACCTGAAACAAGCCTTCCTCCCTGCTCCCCATCCGGGAGCAGTCCACAGAACGGATGCACAGAGAAGCCATTGAGCAGAAACGAGACCATATCTTTTGAGATAAATCAGTTTCTATCAAGTTTGGTTAATTTTGAGAAAAACAACCCATAAAACTGAGCTAAACCACATTTCCAGGAGTTTCCCCCTTGTTTGATGATTTTTATCTACTGGAAACACAAACCAACTGAGAATGAAGCTCTTTCTTAGTGATTGATTGCTCCTTACTTGCAGATAAATTTCATTGTAATACTTTCCCCTCTTTCATTGTAATACTTTCCCCTCTTTCATTGTAGGACTTAACATGGGCTTATTTCTCCAAAATGAGGAAGTAAAGACAATAATTAGACTACTTATATACTTCCTTTAACACAGGTGTTAACCTTTAGGCTTATTCTCTTTTCCCACATTTATTTGGATATTTATTTCCATAGATATATGCAGCTTTATATAGCTCATCTCCCCTTCTCCTTGCTTATTAGCATACATTTCTGTGAACTGCATGGTTTTCATAATTTCACATGACTACTTTAGATTTTATTAGGGAGATTTAAATTAGTTCAGTTTAATGAACTTTTAATTTTAGGCTTTGACAATTAATGCTGTGATGAATGTTAGGCCAAAAAATTTTCCCATATGTAACTATTTTTAAAAGTGTCTTCCCAAAAGTTGGTTTGCTGAACAAAAGGCATGAATATTTCTTATGGTACCTGTATATACTGTGAACTTGCCTGAATATATTATATGATGTTTTTATTTTTTAATTAATTAATTAATTTAGAGAGTGGGTCTCTAACTTACTATGTAGCCCAAGCTGGCCTCCAAGTCATGGCGATCCTCCTACCTCAGCCTCCTGAGTGCTGGGATTACAGGCATGTGCCACCGCACCCAGCTATATAATGTTTTATAAAAAGCAGACAGTATGATTTAGATACAGACTGTATGTAATTTTATTGCTCACCAGAAGATGATGTATTTGGTGGTAGAAAAATACTTAACTCTTTTTTTTTTTTTTGTACTGGGGTTCGAACTTAGGACCTTATGCTTTTGAGGCAGGCAGCGGCACCACTGAGCGAAATCCCTGGCCCCCTAACCCCTTAACTCTTTTGAGTACCTAAGAAGAGATTTCCTGTTTGATATGTGAAGTAAGAACTTACTTTCTAGAGTTAGTAGAAGAGCTTCAAGTCTGACTTACAGATTACTGAAATTTACTGTCTAGTAATTGGGAAAGAATTGGCTTTTGGGAGACAATGAATTAATATTCTTCACACTAGTAATCCAATGTGAATGGTCAAGATTGAGCTCATTAATTTAGTTTGGAAGCTTTATTTACTTATCTGACCTGTCATTTTATTTTATTTTAGACACAGCTCCGAATTGATTCTTTCTTTAGAATAGCTCAACAGGAGAAACAAGATGCTAAACGCATTAAAAGCCAGAGATTAAACAGAGCTGTGACATGTATACTGAGGAAGGAGAGGGAAGAAGCAGCCAGTGAGATAGAAGCAGCTTCTGTTGCTATGGAGAAAGAGCCTGAGATCTTTGGTGAAGTAAAAGAAAAAACTCAGAAGAGAAACCAAGCACAGAAATCAAAAGAGGCATCAAGTATGAAAAGAAAGCCGCTTTCAGAATCTGAACAAGAGAGTAAATGTGGCGGGTTTCTGGGGGAGACCTACTTCTCAGAATCGCCTGATGCATCTTCCAATGAAGATGCTGGAAGTTTATCTTTGGGGAACATACGAAGGAGAAAAGAAGCTAAAGACTCAAAAATCAGCTCTTCAGATTTTCAGGACCCAGTTCAAGAAGCTCCCGTGCAGGAATGGGGTGAAACCATCAGCAGCTCTAGTGACGATGATGGAGAGAAGCCCAAGGCTGTCCTGGTGACTGCCAGACCTGTGTTTGGGAAGAGAAAGAGGAAACTGAGACATGCAAGAGGAAGAAAATGGAAAACCTAATTCGAAAATATGTATTCTCTATGATTATGTGGAACATTTTGTAATGAATTTTGTTGTGAAGACATTATAAAATTAAATATATTTGTACAGTCTTTGTATTTAGCGTGTGATATAAAAAATAGATGCAAAACTTGACACTTATGTTTCACTGTTTTTTTCTGGTATTTTCTACTTCATTGAGTATCTCCTTGTATTCACAGGCTTTGTCTCATGCTTTTATCTTACAATGTCTGATGCTTTCTGACCACATTTTTAAAAAAGAATTTGTATCGATCAGCACTCTCTCAATAGGCATTCCATCTGACTCTGACCTGGACAAGAAGAGAGATACTCATATTTTTCGTTCCACAGTAGTGGCAGTTCCAGCAATAGTGGCAGTGCTCCCCACTGCTTGCCATTTTCCTTCGGGCTGTACTTAAAAGGATAGCAGGAGGAGACCTCTGCTGGAACATATTTGAAGTATGTGTTTGCTGTGGTTTTAGCAAATAATTAGGAAACCTAAATGGGGTACATCATACTACCTGTGAGCATTAACTGTATGGGAACCTCTGTACCATAGTATTTGCTTTTAAGCTACTTTAGTTGTCAGGAGCTGACTTCTGTGTAAATGGATTTGGAGGCTCAGGTCTGTATTTAAGATAGTAGATGTGGATCCATTTTACGAGTGACTTGGGGGGTTCATTGTTGTTGACACAGGTGTTGTGATTTCTCCTGCTGAGGCTGCCCACAAGAACTACTTTCAAACTACTGGTTGCTTAGAATGAAGAAATATCCAAGGATGGATAGTACTGCCATTCACTTCGAGCCTGGTGTCTTCTGCCGTCAGAGTTAGCTTTTTGTCACTGTGACAAAATGCCCAAGAAAATCAACTTAAAGGAGGAAAGATTCATCTTGACTCATGGTTTCAGGGATTTAGTCCATGGTTGTCTGGCTCCATTCCTATGGGCTTGTGATGAGACTTCTCTCAGGCTTTAGCCTGCTTAGCCTGTGATTTGGTGAGATGGGGTCTTGCCAATTTCTGAGAGGCCTTCAAAAAAATCTTATCTCAGTGTGAAGAACTTTTATCTCAGTATCAAGATAGTGGCAGTATGTGGTGGAGCAAAGCTGCCTACCACACGACAGCCGGAAAGCAGAGGAAAAGAGCCAGAGAAGAAGGGCTAGGGGACATAAAATACCCTTCAAAACTGCAGTCCCCAGTGATCTTTCTAATCTAGTTAAGCCTCATTTCCTAATAGGTCCACTGAGCTGTGCACTCAACAGGTAACTTGCTAAAGTTAGAGCTGTCAGTCCAGTTACTTCTCAAAAGCCTATCCACCAGCAGTGAAGCCTTCAACAGTGAGCCAGTTGGATCCCAACTATGTTATTCCACTCCTGCTCTCACAATGCAAAATACATTCAGTCTGTTCCCAAGAGTTCCCAAAGTCAACAATTCTAGCAGTTGCTCAAAAGTCTAAAGTCTCCTCTGAGACTCAAGGCAACTCTTAGATATGAGTCCCTGTAAAAATCAAAAAGCAAGTTACAAACTCCCAGGACAGAATGGGATAAGGTGAACATTCCCACCCCAAGAGAGAGGAATGGGGTCATAACAAGAAAAAACTGGGCCTAAGCCAGACCAGAACCTAGTAAGGCAAACACCAAAACTATAGCTCCACGTTTGGCATCTGAGGCACGTGATGGTGTGATGTGGGCTCAAAAGTGCTTGGATGGCCTCATCCATATATCCTTGCTGGCTATAGCCCACATGACCTCTCCTGGGCTGGTTCTGCTCACTGTAGCTTTCCTTAGTAGGCATTCCACATTCTTGGCATCTCCAACTTCCTGAGAACTTCATTGGAGCTTTGGTCTCATTCTTAGCTTCATGCACCACCTGCTCAGGGACTGCCCACAGTGAAGTGACTCTGACTGGCCCTGTCACACATTGCTTGGCCTCCAATCTGATGGGAAGCTTTATGAGTCTAATTCTTTCTGCATGCCTGCAAAACTAATACCACGTGGATGTTTGCAAGGTCTGTTGTCAGTGGAACCAGTGGCCAGACCCACTTGGATCATGGCTGTTGTGGCCTCTTGAGTGCTTGGGCAGCTTTGCAATAAAACGAATCTTGGGGAAACAAATTTCTAGGTGGCCCTGTGGCAGCAGAGTGCCCTGATACTCTTCTCAAAGCTAAGTGTCAAATGAGTTTACACTTATACATGTTTAGCTTATGGTTTGGTGGTGGTGGTGGTGGTGGTGGTGAGGGGAACCTTGCCAATTTCTGAGAGGCCTTCAAGGGATCTTTTATCTCTGTGCAAATAACAACCCCTCCCCCAAGCTGGTCTCAACTTGTGCCTCCTGCCTCAGTCTCTCAAATGCTGAGATTTCAGGCATGTACCACCATACTTGGCCAGTACTTACTTGCCTTTTTTCTGGTGCTAATTCTTCAGCAACCACACCTTCCTCAGTTCCAACTTTACATGTTCTTATTTTCTGGACAGCCTGCAAATTTTTCAAATCTTTCTGTTCTGCTTTTTGCTCATGAGTTTCATTATGAGCAAATGGCTAAAAGCAGCCAGCAATATCCATCCCACAGCCTGAATCCTTTGTTGCCTTGAAATTTCCTCCAAAATATTAATGACCCAATTACCTTTAAACTTAGCCTCCCACAGATATTCAGGACATGGACACAATATAGACAAGTTTCTTCACTCAGAAGTTGGGCCAGTTGAGCTGGTGAAGCAGTTACCACCATGAGGTTATTCGGACGTCCAGGTTCAGCCATTTCTTATGTTGTTTTATTTGAATTGTGTGTACTGGGTAGGACAATTACATCCATATTTCAACCTGCTGAAAGGGAGAAGAATGAAAGTTCAGGTCAAGCTGAATGTCTTACATCAAGGATGACTAGAGAAATCATTTTCCATTTTTGTTGACATGAAATGAGCATATGGCTATATGTAGTTGTGCTCAGAAATGTAATTTCTACCTGGTTTGTGGGCCTAGGAAGAAGGGGGAAGATTGGACCATGAGAGCATATGCTGTATGATATTTACAGAACAGTTTGATATTACAGTATGTTCTGTTCTCTTTTTAAACTTGATGTCCAAAGAAAAATCTTTCTAAAAGGGTAGAAACAAGGTTAGAGAGTTTAACTTACTTTGGCAAATCTACCCACCAAGAAGACCTTTCCAAGATGGTGGAACAAGGTACCGAGCTCTCCAATTACATGGAATTAAAAGAAATGGAATGTAGCTGTCTGTTGAGGCGAGTGACCATGGGTGAATGCTGGAGTTCAATAGTGGATAGAGACTTGGAGAAACCCAGAGATACTGGATAGTATTTTTACCAGCTTGCATTTGATGGTACTTGGCAGAAGCATTCATAGTAGTCTTTTTTTAAAATCATGTCTCACTGATCAAAAGTATACAACAATTTCTGTCAAATAAAAGCATTACATGTATCCTCATCCACCTTCACTGGATCTGGCACTGTATGTTTTCTGCCTTTTTGCCAAAGTCAAAGTGACCTTGAAAGGTAAACATTTTGCATCAGCTCAGGACATGTAGGCAGCCATGACAACACACCTAAAAACACTCACAAAAAAGGACATTCAAAGCTGCTTCAGAAACTGGCAAGAGTGATAAGTATTTTAAGGGGAAATAATAGTGATGTGTCTTTGCTAAAATACATTACAAAAAATTATACATTCACTGTAGTGTTTGATCATATCTATAAAGAACTAAAAAAGAACAAAATAATCCAATCAAAATGCACAATTGATCTAAACAGATACTTCTCAGAAGAAGCACACATAGTCAATAAATATATGAAAGTGCTCAATGTCTTTAGTCCTTAGGGAAACACAGATCAAAAATACATTGAGAGTACATCTCACCCCAGTTAGGATGGTTGTTATGAAAAAAAATATACCGGAGAAGATGTGAAGAAAAATGAACCCATATACACACTGTGGGAATATAAATTAGTAAAACCTATTTGGAAAACATTAACTAAAAAACTAAAAACTTTTAGAGAACTATCATATGATTCAGTTATCTCACTCCTGGCTATTTATCTGTTGGAAATGAAGCCAGCATACAAGAGATACCTGCATTCCCATGTTTACTGTGATGCCATTCACAATAGCTAAGATAGTGAGTCACCCCACATGTCCATCAACAAATAAATAGGTAAATTGTTTATAAATATACATAAATAAACACACACATATATTCAGCTATAAAGAGCAAGTTGAGGTACCTTTAACTTATTTCATGATCATCCTATATCTTTTCTATAAAATTGTCATCTAACTCATTAATGTTTTCATTACCTTACCTTTGCCATTAAACCCATATTTTGAGTTCTTTGCTTCGTTCATTATTTTTCAATTCTATTTGGCTCACTTTTATAGATTCTAGTTCTTTGCTGTAATTTTCTTTCTTTTTTTTTTTTGGTACCGAGGATCAAGCTCAGGACCTTGCGCTTGTGAGGCAGGCGGCGGAACTACTGAGCTAAATCCCCAGCCCTGCTGTAATTTTCTTTATCTGTTTTTGATCTTAAACACCATTACTTTAAGTCTATATCAAATAACTCCAATATCTGGATTGTAAATTGACTTAGTGCTGGACATTATGTACTCGGAATTGTGGATGTTCCAGATCTCCCTCTAGAGAGGCTCCCAGAAGGTATTTTAACAGGTTGCAGGGGGAAAACAGCCTCAACCCACTCAGGACTAAGTAAGTGGATTCAAATCTGGTGTGCAGTCTTTGTAAGATTACAGTTTGTATTTTCTCCCTATTCCTAGAAGCCAGGTTTTTTTAGGAGAATCAACTGAAATTCTGTAGCATCTCCCCCCCCCCCCCCCCCCCCGACAAGGTTTCACCATACACTTCAGACTGCCCTTGGACTCACTATGTAGCCCGGGTTGGCCTTGAACTTGTGGCGATCTTGGCCTCAGCCTCCCTAGTGCTGCGATTACAGGTGTGCGCCTCCACACCCAGTGCATTTCTCTCTCCTTTTGAGATTTGCTCTACTCTTTGGCCTCCATGCTTTGAAAATTGGCCTCTTGTGCTAAACAGCATAATCATGAAATACTCTGCTGTAAGATCAGTGCTAGCAACAGGCTTACTTCTCTGAGCCTTCTTTCTGGAAGGGATCCTGGGCCCTCAATTCCTGGCTGCTTTGCCAACCCCAAACACTCTCCTTTTATTCCCTGAGTTCTAAGAGCTTGCCTGAAGCTCTGTGATACTGTTACAGTTGTCCTCTCTGTGGCTTCTTAGCCTCCTTCTCTTTCCCTTCACCAGTAATCAACAATGCATGGAATTCTTGGCTTCCTTGACATCTCTAATAGTGTCTAATAGAAGCGTGTGTATGTGTGTTTGTGTGTGTGCTTAAAAACCTGCCTTTCTGCTTTATAACAGAAGTTTTAGTTCTGCTATAAGGTGCTTAGAGATGAAAGCAGAGTCTCTATATACTGTTTTCCACTGTTCAGTGTAGCTGAAAGGATCATTATCATGATATTTGTTAAGATGATTGATTTAGAGATTCTGCTTCTTAAGAAATCCAGCACTGAAGATTGCATAATCTTTCAAATAACTCCTTGAAAAAGACATGATTTTTATTCATCAAGCAATTCTTTATTCTTCTTTTTAAAAGAGAGGGAATGTCCTTTGACCAAAATTAACTCCTTTGAATAATAGTTTGCATTGTTTAGGATTTTGTACTTTCTAGAATGTTTTAAACCTGCCATATTCACTCCACATATACGATCATGTGCATTTTATATCTCTGTTTTGTAGACAAAGAAGTCAAGAAACATACTAAACAAATTTCATTATTGACAGGAATAACTGAAATTAGACTCTCTGATGCCTTGTCCTGTCTACTACATTACAGTGATCTCAGTACAGCTTTGTATGCACATCATGATATAGAAAATATTTTGGGACTCACAGCCCTCAGATTGACTTTGTGCTCTCAGCTGGAACTCTGTATCAAGGAGGATGTTTTCAGTGACAAGGGCGCTCTGACACACACACCTGCACACACATGGGCAGGTGCACACGGACTGGCACACCCTCAGCCTGCCCATTCGGAGTAGGAAGGAATCGTGGACGTTTGATTCCTGGATGCAGACCGATGCTGCACACATCCTTGCGAAGCTGTTGGATTCTAAAAGCAGTGTTCACACCTAAACAGGTGACATCAAAGAGTACGTGGCTTCCATTTCTTAGGACGTCATAGCCATGGGATCTTAGAATAACTCTTGGCATTGAAGTTGAAAAATTGGATTGCTTCCTCCAAACCGTCATCACTTACTCTCAGGAGTGCTTTGTATTCACCGATTAGCTCTAGCTCGGTTCGCGGGACACTCGGATGGCATATTCCCACTGTTCTTTAGCCCCCCTACTTCCAGGCATTCCATCCTCATTGCTGCAGAACCAGAAGCGCTGCAGCTGCAGCTGTCAGGACCCTAATCCCTTCTGCTTGGAGTTCCTGCCAGCGGGTACAGTAGTGAACCGCGTGCTTTGGTGCTCCCGTTTCAGGCACCAGAGGTCTCAGCCGCAAAACAAAAGTTGTGGATGAGATAAATTTTACCTTCTAGAAACTCAGCTAACCCATTAGGTATGTCCAGATTTAACATTTAATAAATATTGTCCTTCAGGGACACAGGTATAATAAAGACTGCTTTCTTTAACGGAAGACATATTAAATTGGCAGCAAAATGTGAGTCTTGTTTTTATTTTAGCTGTGTGACCTTGGTGATGTTATTTAACCTTTGATTTTCCTTGTTTGTGAACTGTATAGAAAATGATTTTGCTTTTAACTTACTGAGGCATGCTGTAAAGAAAAATGTAGTGGGTGTGAAATGCATTTTGGGATCTTTGGAAGAAAGGAATATTATATTAACTTATGGTATACAGTGTCTATCTGTTCTCTGACATCAAATTGAGAAGTAGAAACAAAAGTTTTGTTTTCCAATTGAATAACAGCTCATTTAAGCTAATTCTGATGATCTACTTGAGTGGAATAAAACAATTTCTTCAGTCTTAAATGTTTGCTGGGATGGTGTGGACTCTTTAAGGCAGAAGCTACTCAAAAGACCATCCGGCAGTAGGGCTGTTTGACATTGCAGACTTGTTAATGACACATTGATGGGAACAGGTGAACTTTGCATCAGTTGCTAGGAAGATTTATTTGAGATTGATGTTACAGTTTTCACCACAGTGAACAAAACCTATTTCTTTCCAGTGTTTTTTAATCACCTCTCAGATTTTAGAATTGCTGTCTTACTAGTCAATATGATGAAGATGCCTTTCTTTATGATAGCTGAGGTAGCCGCTGGTGAGGAATGTATTCTTTCTCTAGTAGCTTTTAGAATTTCTGACTCTGAAACCTTTGTTCCAATATTTATTTGGACTAGATAATATTTAGATGGTCTTTTTAAAGACATGCTTTGTTAATATATGATATTTTAATATAATTTTCTCAGCTATGTTTGAAGTTTAAGTATACATATACTTAATACATATTTTGAATTATTGCTATTTGATATTTTGATGTATTATTTGCCTAGTTCTGAAGAAATGATCAAGAAAATATCAAAATATAGCCACCCAGTAATTCATCATTTGATGGATACAGAGGGTCAAGAAGGTAAATATTTTGTGTGTGTGTGTGTGTGTGTGTGTGATTTGACCAATTCTAAGAAGATAAACAATGATTAGACTATAAAGTCTTACTTTGGCAGTGCTCATTAATGTCTAAATAAGCTAGAACATTGTTTCTCTCTTACTCAACGATTGGGTCAGGACATTTAGTAATTACATTTTATGTCTTGGCTTGTGTTTGTTAACCTGCAAATATCTCCACTAATGTTTAATGTGTACTGCTATAACACCAATGGGCCCGATGATATGTTACAGGTGATTGTGATAGATAATAAATTAAATATATAAACCTACTAAGTATTTAGTTTTCCTTTGATTTGCAAAAATAACTTTTCCCAGTGCCATACATGAAATGCATGATTGTGACTTCTGAATCATTTCATTTCAGATCAAGAGATAAAAGTATTTCCATGTAAATACTTTGAATGAATTTAGGTTGTAAAAACATCTCTAAGATGTGTTCAGAGTCCATTTGCTATTTATTAATGAGAGGCAAATACATAATGTAATTTGACTTCTAGATAGAAAGAGAATTTAAATTTTAATTCTATGACAAGTTTAATTCTTTGAAATTGACCCACCATTTTCACACAGTCTTAAATATGAAGTATGACACTGCATGGATTACATAATATAACTATCCCCATTGTTTGAGATAAAAATATTCTTGGCGTAGACTAAAGAATTACCATGTCTTTTCAGAGCAGTTCTAATACAAATCCAGTTATTTTGATTTCTCTCTCTCTCTGTCCTTGTATCTTGTGCTGTGGATGTTTTGTAAGAACTATAGTACTGTTGCTTCCCTTTCTGGCCACACCATGTGGCTTCTGCCTCAGTGAGCACATATTCAGGTAGAGAGCATAGGGCACATGCCTAGCTCTGGCAGCCTACCTGGCTTATACACCAAAGGTTCTCCTGCAGCAATTGTTGTAAACCTGAAGATGTAAGCTATGATTACTTAGAGAGAATCTAGCCATTTAGATAATTTGAGTGAACTTGTAATTTCTGGGTGGTTTATGAATAAAATTACATCATTATCATTACCATTAGTAACAATTCTTGGTTTCTACTGTGTGCCTGATAATTTGGCAAATTACAAGGGAAATGGAAGAAGTTCAAGGTAAGGTTGCGACAGAGCTAATATTAAAATATTTTATAACATGAATAAACATACCCCATAATCATCCCCGTAGCCAATTAAAGCTTTAAAAATACGTTCAAAAGCACAGTGCTAAAGGGATTAAGTGTGTGCTCCTGGAGCAGAGCCAGATGGCATTTCGTTGGCAAGACTTCCCCCAAGTAGAGGAACACTCAGTTCTCAAGTCCTGAGTGATGCTGATTTGTCTCGCTCTAACGCTCTTATACGTCGTATCTTGTGTTTGGAAATGATGGAGCAAACCCACAGCTCGGTTCTCACGTTTCAACATGGCAAGGAGAACTATAACATATCGTTTATTTATACACAGATTAAAACTAGGACTAGGGCGAGTACTAAAAATTCCTTTCTGTACATTTCCAAGGGTGCATTATAATCCACATCGTCTAAAACTTTATCCAAATTAACAATTTCAAGTATGCCGTTTGCCTTCTTCATACCAACAGCTCCACTCTGGCTGTTAGCACCGTGGTATAAGGTAGTCATCTCCAGGGTCTACGCTTGGAGCAGATTCACCTTTCCTCAAGGTTAAGTTGTTCCTCAGCACAGTGATGCCCAAATCTGCCATTTCAACTGTATCTGACATTGTACCTGCTTCCTTCTGTCAGTCTGGGCACTTCCAGAACTACCAAAAATCAGATCAAGCATGCGAGGGACTTACTTGGGGAAAAGCATGTGGAGGACAAAGAAGGAAGGAACCGCAGCCGGCAGACGGAGCTGTCAGGTCCCAGCGAAGGTATCCCGCCTCAGCGAGAAGTGATGGGTGGATTGGGAAGGAAGAACTTTCAGCTGCAATGCAGGGCCCGGCGCGTCTCGGGTGGGCACTGGGGAGCCACTGAGCAAAGGCGGCCACTAGAAGAGCGTGCTTGGAATGAGCTGGCTTCCGGCGGCGGCCCCAGTGCGGCAGTGAGGTCTTCAGGAGCCAAAGTTCTTGAAGCTGGCCCTGCTGGGCAACTGCGACTTGCATCTGGGCCTCTTAAACTGAGAAGCCACTTTGACGGCCAGCACATTCCACCACAGGCTAATACTCACTTCCCTTGGCAGATTTGCCCCCCCCCCCCCCCATATTTTCTGTCTCCGTGTGTATCCATAGCCACCCGGAAGTCTGGCATTATTCCAGTCTCTCCTTCACGCTCTTCATCATTACATCCTACTGGTTTTACCTCCCTAATGTTTCCCTGCCCTTCCCTCCCTGTTTCCAACGCCACTTGCCTTGATTCTGGTCTTTCTTATAATTTCTTCTCTCTAGTGTTGTTAATTGCCTTTAATTGGCTGTTTTACTCCCCCCCCCCATTAACCTTATTGATACATTTTAGGTATAAAATACAGTTACATTCATCACTGGGATCTTGTAGCATTACATGAGTCTCTTAGTTCTTATTTTTTTCCCCCTTCCCTTGACCTCCCTTCACCCCCTCCACCCTTTCCTATTTGCAAAGACCTTGGTTCCATTTTTTTTCCTCTTCTCATATTTTTTCTTTTCCTTTTTTCCCCTTCCCCACCCCTCCCAATTACCCTGCTTTTTTAGACCTTTTCTTCCTGTTACACAATATCAGTTATACATTTTTAAAATTACAATATTAAGATCTAGGAGACATTACCACAGATTTTACAGAATTTAAAAGGATATAGAAAGCATATTACAACAATCTTTTTTGAAATAAATTTGACAACTTCTAAGAAGTACCTTGGAAGACAAATTAATGAAACTAACTCTGGAGGAAATATAAAATTTGAATAGCACCTATTAAAGAAAGCATATTCCTAGCTTGAAAACCTACCTATATGACAACAGCAGGCTCATAAACATTATAACTGATAAATTATATCAAACAATTAAAGCAGAAAAAAGGAACACTTCTCCCCTCATTTTAGGAACTCAACATTGTGCTAATCGTAAAACTGGATAAAGATAATAGAAGAAAAAGTATGAACATAGACAGAAATTTGTTTAACAAAACAAACTATTAGAAGTAAGATCTGGCAGGATGTAGAAAGTGGTTTTGTTATAGGGATGGCAGTGTTGATTCAGCATTGGAAGATCCACCCCCAAAAGTCATCATTTTAACAGAGGAAAGGAAAAAGCCATATGATCCTGTCACTAGTTGGAGAAAAAGTATTGGACCAAATTCTACAGCTGTTTGTGGTAAAAGCTATCAGGAGACTAGAAGTAGAACAGAAACTTCTCAACAGATTAAAGACATGTACTCCATACTTCCAGCGAGAACACCTTATATGAATGGAGAAGATACAATGCTTTGTCCTTAAGGTGGGGAACAAGGACAGATATGCTTACTCTTTATCTGTCCATTAAACTTTGAAACCTAGTCCCCACCAAAATAGTCTGGCAATAAAATGACACAACTAGGATAGGATTAGCTAGGTAGAAGCAAAATCTTTATATGTAGATGAAATGATCATCTACAGAGAAAATACTAAGAAATCTCTAGGAGCCCCTAGAACTTGTACTTGAATTTAGCAGGATTAGAAAACACAAGGTATATATAAAAATTCAGGCCTGTGTATACTTGCTATAAGTGAAGAATTGGATATTTAAATTTGAAAGTTATGTAGGAGTACAAAGGACCTAGAAAAGTTAAAAACAAAAACAAAAACAAAAACAGTGTTGGAAGACATTTATTACCTAATTTTAAGACTTCTTCTATAGCTACAGTAATCAAGGCAATGTTGGTGTAAGGAAAGACATATAGATCATTGGAATAAAACAGAGAATCTAGAAATAGAATCACACATGTATGGTCCACTGAGTTTTGAAAGATTATTTAACATTAGCATTTTATAGAATATAAACTCAATTCAAGAGCTGAGGAAGAGATAGTGTTTTCAGCAAATGGCACTAGAACACCTGGTATCCATATATAAAAAATTAACCTCAACCCTTTTTTTCTATACATGAAAATAACTTGAAGGGATCTATGAACCTAAATAAGAAAGCCTAAAAGTATAAAACTTTAAGAAGAAATTATAAGGGAAAATATTTATGAATTCAGGGTAGGCAAGAACTACCTAGGATACAAAAAACATGATGTATAAAAGAAAAAAATTGATAAATGAGATTCCATCAAAATTTAGAACTTTAAATGACATCATTAAAATGAAAAATAGTCCTTAAACAGACCATATTTACAATGCATATAACCGATGACCAGAATACATAAAGAATTCTCAGAGCTCATTAATAGACAACCCAATTAAAATGTAGACATAAGAAGATGATAAATAGCCAGTAGAGCACAAGGAATGGTGTGCAACTCTGGAATCAGAAAAATACTAATCAGTACAATAATAAGATTGAATTATACACTCATTAGGGAGATGAAGTCAAAAGTTTTAAAAGCCTTGTCATGACTTTTTCTTTTTGTTGGATTCTCCCCCTTTGCATTTAATTTGTCAAGCCCAGTGGATTCATTCTGCTGGGTTTCCTGGGGTTGTGATCCTCATTGTCTTTTCCTAGGGTATTGTCTAAAATTTTTTGGAGTGCCAGTTTGGTATTCATGAAGTTCCTGAGGTGCTCTTTATCATGAAAGTATCTTATTTCTTCATCAATTTTGAAAGGTAGTTTTGCAGGGTACATCAATCTGGGTTGGAGGCTGTTTTCCTTTAGGGCTTGAAATACATCACTCCAAGGTCTTCTTGCTTTGAGGGTTTGCATTGAGAAGTCTGCTGTGATTCTGATGGGCTTTCCTTTGTATGTGATTTGTTTCTTTTCTCTCACTGCTTGTAGAATTTTATTCTTCTGTTGGATTTCTGGAATCCTAACTATTATATGTCTATGTGTAGATTTTTTTTTGATTAAGGCTAGCTGGAGTCCTATATGCCTCACTTATCTGTATGTCAAGTTCTTTTCCCCTACTTGGGAAGTTTCCTGCCATCACTTCTGTGAACAGTTTTTTTACATCATCTACACTCTCTCCTCTTTCTTCATTGACTCCAATCAGTCTTATGTTATTCTTCTTTGCATCATCTAGCAGCTGCTGGATTGATTTCTCGTGTTCCCTTACAATTTTAAAGCAATTTTTCTTTTCCTCCTCACTAATTGCAATCTTATCTTCTGTATGTGAAATTCTATCCTCACATTGGTTCATTCTGCTGTGCAGACTTTCGATGGAGTTTTTAATCTCTTGGAAATCTGTTTGTATCTGTTTTATGGATTCCATTTGTTTCCTATGTTGGGATTCCATCATGTTCCTCAGATCCTCTATTTTTTTATCTGTGTCCTCTCTAGATTTATCAATCATGTCTTGCACCATGAGCAAAATCTTTGCTGTTATCTGAGTAATTATTTCTGATTTCATTATTCCCAGATCCTCTTTTGTTGCCAGTTCAGAGAGTCCAGGTGGTTGAGTATCAGATTGTTCCATCTCGTTTCCCTTTGGGGTTGCTGTAGGTGATCTGGAAGTCTGTTTTTGAGGCTTATGTGTTTTCTCATTTCCACGGTGGGGGGGGGTTCTGGTGCCCACGCGGCTCACCTTCTCTGCCCTAGGAGCCTGGGATGGCAGCGGGGGAGCTTCCTTCCGGGTGCTGGGACCGGCTGAGCTTCTCTCAGCTGTCTTACTCTTGACTTTCTTTACCCTCTCTTTTTCTTTATCTGCATTAGACCTTACATATGTTTTTAAAATTCAAATCTTGTCACGTTTGTCTTTGCTTAAAATGCTTCAGTGCCTTTTCATTTCCTATAGGACAAAATCAAGAATTAATTGAATGGCATAAAGTATTTTATCTCATGCTACTCACCCCTCTTGTCTTATATTTTAGTTCCCAGAGTTTCCTAAATTGGAAAATTGGCCAAGCAATTTTTGGCTAGGTGGCTTTTGTACATACTGTTTTCTATGTATGGCATGTTGTCCTTATCTTATTTGCCTGGCAAACTCATAATCATGAAGGTCCAGATAATTCTTCCTTGAGTTCTCTGAAATGTGGGACTTTCTGTTTTTGTCTAATTTCCTTTTTTTCCCATTAAGTTTATTGGTATATTTTAGGTATATAGTACAGTTACATTCATCATTGGGATCTTGTATCTTTATATGATGTATCTTGGTTCTTATTTTCCCCCTAATCTCTTGAAAGTCCCTTCAGGGACTTTCCGTTTTTGAATTGTCTAGTTAAGCCTCTGTTACAGCACTTATATGTTAATTTGTCTTCCTGGTCTAGCATTTAGATGTTCAATAAATGAACAAATGAATGACTGTAACTGAGAACTCTTGGCTGGCCTTGATTACTCATTAATGATGATCTCCTATTTCTGGTCACCAGTCAGTTGACTTCCTTTAGGACCTTGTATATAACGTTCTATTTAGGGCATCACATGAAAATCTCTTGGGAGGATTTTTGTAAATCTTCATAGAATTGGATTAATGAGCAATATGGCTTATATGAATATTATTTCCTTAATATATGAAGAAGAGCTCATTCAAATAATTCTATCTCTAGTTAGAGAACCTATCAAACCACCTTCTGAGGCAATGTATCCCCTTGAACCAGTTGGGGGACCATATAACACGTACAGTTACTAAGGTGAGAATCACTCAGTAACACATCTTAAATGTTTAAAAAGTAATCTGAATAAATATTTAAGAAATAAAGCTAATGTTCCACATGTTGAATAAAAATAACTTAAATTGACCAATTTACTTCATATGTCTTCAAAGCTTGGACTTGAATGACAAGTTTGAATGGCATTTGATGTCACCATGGTTGGGGGGAACCACCACCCCAAAAGCACACAAAGTCCTACTTGGCTCCTCACTCATGGCTGTGGCCTTCACTCAGACCCTTGCTGTCTTTTGTCTAGAGTTGCAACAGCCTCCCAAGCAGCTTCTAACATTGCTGTCTTTTCAGGTACTGCTACAAGATGTAGTTCTTAAATACCACAACTCAATCTTTGCTGTCAGGGCCTCAATCCTTGTTGTTTCCTCCTTCCCTTACAGAAAAAATCAACATTGTGCCTAGGTCTGGTCTCAACCTACTTCTTCAGGATAATTTTCCACAGTGACCCAAGATGCACCCCAATCTTCTCACAGCTCCCTGAATGCAAATGACTCCTCTAAGATTCATCTCCAGATTACAGGGACTGGTGTTGCTTCCACAGCACTTTAGAGATACCTCTTCTTAACACTTACTAATAATCATTGACATTTGGTCAGTGTCTTTTCCTTCCATGATCTGAGTAGCAAAATCTAAGTGCAACTAATTTAGATTCTGTTGTTTTTGTTTTCCACTTGAATCCTGAGCAGTATCAATAAAAGATGAATTTTATTGGCCCTGTAGAGACCTAAAATGTAGTGTTGTTTGGACAGTGTGATTAGTTACAGACTGTACATTTCTGAAATAAAGCAGAAAGACAGATGACAAATACTTGGGGAATCTTCTCAGGAATTCATTTCGACATAAGGGCCCATGGACTGACATTGCTGACGTGTTCAGAATTGTATATTCCAGGTCATCCGGTGGCCATTTACTAATCTGAAAATATCTTGAACATTTTTTTTAATCTGTCGGAATTTCTACAAAGCACATGACAGTCGTCTTAGAATAGAAGATCAGTTGAATGACAGTCTCTTTACTTAGTAGAGTGGTTTTTACTTTGGATTTTGCTGACAGGCTTTCATGACAGCCCTCAGATAGGAGCGTGAATTCACTTGTCATAGCTATTAAAGAGTTAGTGGACCACCCCTGCCCCTTTTGGGTGTAATTCTGTGCTCTGACCCTTCCATTTATTATTGTTCTTATTGACCTTAGAATTATAAAAGAGAAGAATGTAGACAGAACCTCTATTTTTGAAGGCTTGCTGCAATGCAGCTCTGAAGTCAATTCATATTGAATTTTCCTCAAGCTAATCATCACCATAATGTGGCAGAATCTTGCTAATTTTCACTTCATACTTGAAATGCCTTTAGTTCTTGGGAGAACAAGAGCACCTGGTAGATTTTAAATCACTGTCAGCAAAGATGTGGTAGCAGGCAAATGACGTTAAGACTTTTGCATGAAGAAGCATTAAAATAGCTAACCCCAACATAGCAACATAATTGTAATTCTATGTCTTGACTATGTTTTATTTACAACCTTTTGAAATTTATATTTCAATATTAGATTCATCAAGAGAATAATATGCTAAGATTAGAGTAGATAGCTTTTGTTTAAAAGTACAGATATCAGGAATTTTCTGTTTTTCACATAGGGAAGTCTAGATATTGCTTTTTGTGTGAAATGACCCAGTTTTCATTAATTGTCCTGGGACCTGAATGCTAAAAAATACCAAGAAAATATATGTGGGAAAATTATTCCTTAAAAAATATATTTTAGAATTCCATTGTATGATGATATTAATTTTTGGAGGAAATTGTTGTTTAAATCAAAACTAAAACCCAAAAAGCTATCTGCTAATTAATTAATATTTTTAACATTCAATCCCGCATTCTACAAATAATTAAACACACAATTTAGAGAACATACTCTTTGTAGATTGTGTTTAGAGCATAGATTCCTCCCTCTTATTACAAGTCTGCTCTAGGGATATCTTTGTAAAGTGTGCAGATTCCATTAAATTCTACATTTAAGAGTCTTGCTATTAACCTTGCAATGGTTTTGTTATTACTAAAAGTTAATATTAAACATGTCTTTTGATTTAAATAAATAATTACTACTGTATTAAAATGATTTCCTCAAAATCTTTAAACAGAAGTTCGTGCTGGGAAAGAGAAGCCAAATATTTTAAGATGGAAATAATTGTGTGTGTGTGTGTGTATGTGTGCGTGTTTGCTTTTAAAATCCCACATATTATATCTAGACAAATTTTTACTATTTTTTTTGTTACAAAAATGTCTTAAGCTTCACAGATTACTTCAAAGGAAACAATTTTATTATTGTGTGCTTATAATGATCATATTCTTCTTTAAACAAATTGTTTTAAGTAACCAAATTCAATCTACTTTGGTTTCATGATAAAAAATTGTTAATTTTAATGAGGGTTACTTTTTATGAAATGCCTATAATATTCATATAGTACTTAAATGCAAAAAAGAATTCAATTCAAAATTTTTCAACCTGATATTATCTGTATGACACAAAATATTCCAGTAGTATGATTAGTTTTGAATTACCATATATAATTGATTGACTTGTGCTTTTAGAGTCTATATCCAATTAGTAGTGGTTATAGTTGTTTCATAAAATCTCTTGGAAGGCCCTTTGTCTTGGTAGGATATTTAGTTTTCAATTATAACAATATATTCACATATGATATTAAAACTTCATGTCCTTATGAAGGTAAAGATGTGGTCATTATCAAAAGAAATGACTAGCTTGGTTTATTCAGAAAGACAGAGTCAAACGCCAGGAATTCATTTGTCACCTACTTGTTAGACTGGAGACTAATCTGGCCAACTAACCTTTAAAAGAACATTCAAAGTCAGAGATGTCAGATTGTACCAGTAAATATTCACTGGCAAAGTTTTTCTATCAAAGGCTGGAACTTTAGGAGATGCTCCTGGGATTTGGTGTACTCTAACATCTATTAATCCCTGATACCTTAGGTGACTTGTCAAAGAAGTGCTACATTTACAAGGAGTAGGCAAAGAGGCCCCGGAGGACTCCGTCAGTTAAAGGTCAAGGAAGCAATTAATGTTCTCTACTCTTCCCTAAAGAACTTCACAGCAAACGTTGCTCTCCCCTCCTTCAATCTTAGTACTCCAAGCACACAGAGTGAAATGAAAGCTAAAGTTCACATAAATTATATTACCAAGATTATTCAGTTCTTGGAGCTCTTCCTGAATGTGAATGCTTGCAGTCACTTAAGCAGTACAGTGAAATGTGTTAGAAGAAATGGCTCTTGATGAAGAGTATCAATTTTTTCATCTTTCTGTATTCTCAGCCTCTTATTGAGGGTCAATGTTTGTGATAGTGGGAGAGTAGAGTGGTGGGCTGTAGCTAAACTGGAGTTCTTTTGGGGAATATACATGGTTCTGTGTAGATCCTAAGTAGGATACACACACACACACCCACACACACACACCCCTCTAATCTCTTATATTTCCTAATCTTTCAAAGTTGCAAAACCTCTTGTATTCCCTCAATTCTTTATATTTTTGGTGGGCATGTTGATCTACCCAAATTGACCTTATATGGCTGAGTTTCAAGATTTTTCAGTTTCTTGGAGCCCTCTAAAATGGAGCTTCTCTCATTGCACATGGGACCACCAATAACCTCTGCCTAACACAAAATAGAACAGAGCTTTTACTGTCCTCAGCTTATAAACTAGAGTGTTAACTCAGCTTGGGTGGACTAGGTTTTCTGATAGTCATTTGTACTTTTGACTCATGATCAAAGCTCCCTGCCACACATCAAATAGTGCTGCTAAACTCAGCCTAAATGTGATCTTTATTATTATTAGATGCAATCCTCTTCAAACCAGCCTATCAAGATACCTTGCATCACATTTTGTTCTCTAAAATACTTGATGCTTCTATTACCATTATACTATCTAGAAATGTGACCATATATTAATATCATCAGTAAGCCAAGTCATGAACAAAAATGTTTATCAGGGCAAAAGTGAGAACATACCACTTATTAGAAAGGTCTCTGACCCTAAATGTGCCCGATCTTGCCTGATTTGGAAGCTAAGCAGGGTTGCTTCTGGTTACTACTTGGATGAGAGACTCCTAACTTGGTAGAAAGCTCTATGTAGGTGGGCATTAAAGGCAAGTGCTTTGGAAAAATTGTCTTTGCTTCCAATCCAGTATTTCTTCACGAGGGTCTTATGAGATATCCCTATGAGATGTATTGTTGAGTTTCAGATAAATTGTGGCTATGTATTTCTACTTCTCTGGATGGTTAGGATTATGCCTGGTTAGCTGCTGTATTCCCATCACTCAGCACTGTACCCAACACACATGTGCCTTCCATGCCGTTTTGTTGAATGAGGAAATGGAATAACTAAGGAACAAAGGTTGCTCTGGCTTAACTTTTGAAAATAAAGATTTGAAACTAGAAGATGTTTTTCTTTTTCTTTTTGTTTTCCTCTCCTCATTTCTTCTTTACACTCAGAGTTGGTCTCTATTTTCCATCTCCTCTTCTGGAGGGCCCTAAGCCTGAATTTATGGACGCAGGGCAAGGAAGCAGCTGGCAGGACTCCAGCTGGATCTGAGACAGCAGAAACAAGACTGGAAGGATCAATGGATTTTAAGGATTGGTGTGAGAAATAAATAGCTTCTTCATCAATGAAAATCATGTGCTAGATCAACGATTACACCTAAAACAAACTTCTTTTACAAAGCCATTCCTGAGTAGTCTCAGTCACTGTGCACAATGCAAGATTTGATTGCATGGTCATCTTGTTTTGCCTCTCAGTTTCATGATCAAGCAGTAATGATTACAGCAATAATAATAATAATAACAATGCTAATAATGTTTGAATCCTATGTAGCAGGCAATGTGCTAGCACTCGGCATACATTTTCTTGTCTCCCAGCGCCGGTTGATGTAGGTTCTTCTATCTTTCATATTTTACATAAGTAGTCTATAAATTCTTAGAGACATTTAATCTTTTAAAATTACCCTATAGCTTTTTAATACTTTATAGGGGAGACTTTGGTACAACCATAAAGGAAGCTCAAGTGTTTGCTTCTTTTTTAAGTTATATAAGGTTGGTCAAGTTAATATAGCTGTCTGAGTCTTAGTTTTGTTATTTTTGAAAGTGAAAAATAAGAATGTCTATTTCACAAAAGTGTTGTTACAATTAAATGAAATATTCCAATGCATTTTACATGGCCTGCTTGTTAAGAATGTCCCAACTGGTATTAATGTTGCTTGTTAACCCTGTGAAATGTTGCAGATGCTAAGGTGGGGTGAGCTCCCTCAAAATAATACTATTAGAATGAATAATAATAATGCAAGGATGTACTGTATGGTGGTCTTACGTACCTTTTGTCTTCATAAAAGCAAGTCATGAGGAATAGACTATTATCCATTACTTAGAGACTTGGTATTGCACTGTGCAGTCACTATAGATAGCTGTGATCTCACACTCTATCGCCAATCTTTCTCTTATTCCAGGGGAACTGATTTGTGATCCTGAAAACACATTGCTTTAAAAATGTGCACCAGTTATTTTGTGTTTCATTGAGTGTTGCGAAAATGGATAGTGTTGATATACACGCTAGTAATCATCAGAGCAGTGTTGACACAGATGTATGAAATGTTACCCTGTATTATGAGGTATTTTGAAATTACTTACCTTGCTATTTTATTTCACCTAAAGTCAGTGAGTACTCAAAAGTCACCAGGCAGAACTGTTGCATTTCTCTCAGGTTCTTCTCTTTCCTGGATCTATTGACACAACCATTGCCTTTGTCTCTTCCTTTCAGAGACAAGAGGTGACCAGGATGACAAGCAGGCAGTTGCAGAGATCATGGCAAGATGTTTTACTCCAACACTGATAACAAACATTCCCTGGGAAGGCTTCCGTTTTGTTGGACATGAGATTCGGATTGCTGAAGCCACAGATTGTTATGGCGCTGTAGTTTGGCCCTCGGTATAATTTTGTACAAAATTTGCTCCATTCCAGTTGTTCTCCAGTCAGTTTTGTTTGTTGTCAGGTTCTACTTGGAAGAAGAAAACAGGCTGCATACTTTTCCTTTGTGACCTCAAACAACAGTCACATTTTGAAATCATACAATTGGGTAATTTATTCAACCAATTCATGCTGTTTCTGACTATCAAAATTTGCAGGATAAATACAAATTTTTACTCTTTCCTTTTTTTATGACAATGGGAATGTAGAAGAGTATACTATTTTTCCCCCCATTTTACGGGCACCATTTGAGTTGAACAATTACAGCGACATCTGTGTGTGTCTCACCTGCAAAACATTCCCAGAGGTCCCACTCGTTTACCAGCTGTCCCATAAAGGGTGGCAGATCCACCATTACTACCCTCCTCAAACTCACACACTACTTGGAAATGACTAGTGTTATTAGAAGTTATTTCCCTTAAAGATGATCAAACTTAAGCAACTGAATTCTATATCTTGACTTATTTCTTTTTCCTCCCAAGAACCCTGGAAACCTATCAGAGGATGTGCTTTTGACAATAACTGTCTGCAATGATGTATTGAACACTCAGAAATACACCCTTGCCGTCGTGTGTTATATTTACTTAATAGAGGTTGATTTTGCTTTCTGTTATTTTTTGCCAAACATACATAACCTTTCAAAATTTCCATCTTCATAGGCCCTTGTTCTGTGTTATTTCCTGGAAACAAACGCAAAGCAATATAATATGGTTGACAGGAACGTGATTGAAATTGGAGCTGGAACAGGGCTGGTCTCCACTGTGGCAAGTTTGCTCGGTAAGCAGGTATATTCGATTGAATGAGGTGAGGGTCAGAGAAGCTAATGGTCAAATATCATTAGTTACTTTTACTATCCAAGGTACTATGACCTGGGCTTATTTGTAACTCTGTGATGGTTTAAATGGGTTTCATCAAGAAATTCTACTAGCGTTAAAGTCTCCTTACCAGTTTCTTTGCAGAATTTTCTGTTAGTTGTGTTAATTATTCTCATGGAGTGCTAAGTCACAAGCCTTGCTTGAAGAATACTAAATGGGAGCTGCACTGAAGCATCCTGGTTGGGAGAGGAGATGTGTGAAACACTAGGCCTTACAGTCCATCACGGCCAATTCTGATCTGCAGTACTTTAGATTGTAGTGTAAATTTAATGTTCGTAGGCAGCTGTACATAAATTTGAATTTTGAAGTTCTATGATTTCATGAAAAAGAACTTGCTAAATAGAGAGGAGTATTAGAAATCACATAAAATCACAAGTCTGCTTTTATTGTTAGGTGTTAATTCTTGAATTTATTTTCGCAGTTCTTTTCCATTCTTCCTTTATGGCCCCCAATTCTCTCCTTAGCATGTTTTCCTGCTAGCACTGTGCTCATCTCTCTGTGTGCCTGGGCCTGCTTCAGCTCTGCCTTTCTTTGTTTTATCTATTTCATTGCCTTAATTTAGCTGCCTTCTCTGATGGGCACTACCCAAATTTCTTGATTTCCTTGATCTTCAGAAGTGCACACCTGCCACTCTAAACTCTTGAGAGGAATCCAGGTTTTAATAATTACCACTTTCTAAACACTGAAAAGATGCAGGACCCTTGAAGTCTCCCCAAATATTTTTTTAAAAAATGTCTCTGACCTGATACTGCTTTCCAACATCAGGATTCCATTTAGTGTGAGACACTATTGATTTACACCTAAAGGCTCCTGATCTGGGAGTAGAATTTGTGTCTTGGGAAATCATTTGTTTTATTAAAAAGAATTGATCCCTTGGCTGTGTTTGTCTGGCTTGCAACAAACATCAAAAGATGGAAACTGTGTATAGTCAGTACTCTGAAAGTGGTGATGTCCACCTTTTTAGATTACAGGATCTTAAACTGAACAGTCAGATGGTTTATACCCAGTCTGAGCAAGGTGTTTTTCTTATCTTGGAATTTAAAAAGACTTGTTGAAAACTACAGATTTACTCACACTAGAACGTGAAGGCTAGCATTTCTGTGATTCTACCAATGATGTGGATATTTCCTTTCCATCTTAGTATTTTTACAAAACTACTCTCCCAGTCATTGTTAAGAGAAACTTGACACTGTAGCTAACTAAGGGACTCTACCGTGTCCTGAGCCAAACTAGACTTCTTTTCCAGTTCTTCTTTCCCATTCCTTGTCCTATTCTGTGCCTGTCTGAAGCTATGGAAGAGGTCATTCCTAGCTCTATTTCCAGGCTCTGCTACCCCTCAAAGCTCACTTTAAGGACAAAATTTTATAAAGACATTCCTGCCAAATTTATGCTAGAGTATGACCACTGCTATTCACTTACAACTCAGAAATTGTTTATACCTTCTGGATCTAAGTGCTCTGTCCTGTATCTATGCTCTATTTCTTCGTGATGTCTTTTTGGTGGGCAAATTTACACTTATAATGGGTACAAATTGAAATCTTTGGCATAATTATGATTTCATTATACTTTCAATGTAATGCATTGAAAAGTATTTTTGTTCCCTCCACCAATTCTCACATGAGCTCTTGTCATTCAACTACAGGATGCCCAATATTACATACACTCATTCAATCCAGAACAACTGAGGCTCAGAATTTTTTTAAGGAAGTACCTGTTCTTCTTTCATCAATGACTTCAGATTACTCTAACGATGGTACCAAATATTTTGAATTTTTTCTTCTCTTGGTTATTTTTAACCTAGCATGCAGTAAATAGAAAACAACAACAAATAGAAACAAGACAAAAGACAAGGAGAACCAAAGAATGCAATAGAGTGTAAAAATACCATGGGACTCCAGTTTTTTTGGGATTTGGGGGGGTTTCTTTAAGGGGAGGTAGAGAGCTGCTTTAGCATGTGTTCTGCTTTATGCTGATCAGCAGACCAGCTTTTCTTTGGGACTAGCAGTAGTGCAGAAATACAGAGAGCATGTTGGCTTGAACCTGACGGCTTGATCTTATTCTGTAAGGGTTACTTGTTCTACCAAACTTTGTTTCATAGGTGCTTCTGTGACTGCCACAGATTTACCCGAATTACTTGGAAACCTGCAATATAATATTTCCCGAAACACTAAAATGAAATGCAAGCATTTGCCTCAGGTTACAGAACTCTCCTGGGGAGTCGCTTTAGAGAAGAAGTTCCCCAGGTCTTCTAATGATTTCGACTACATCCTGGCAGCGGATGTCGTCTACGCTCATCCTTTCCTGGAAGAACTCCTTGTTACCTTTGACCATCTGTGCAAAGAAACTACCATCATCCTCTGGGCTATGAAATTTAGGCTGGAGAAAGAAAATAAATTTGTAGATAGATTTAAGGAGTTGTTTGACCTGGAAGAACTCTCCAGTTTCCCAAGCCTGGATATTAAGTTGTATAAAGCTATGAAGAAAAATCAGAGGAGTGCATGACACATTAAGATGAGAGCTTGGAAATGCTAAGGCTGTTTCTAGATTATTACTTTAAAGAAAGCCTGAATGATCTGATGTACCACTGACTTTCCCAAGAGGAAACACACACACACACACACACACACACACACACACACACACACGAGTCTACTCTAGGCAGAGATATTTCCACACACAACAGGTGTCTCTGTAGGATTTGGGGTTCCTCAGTCTACCTCCATCAGGACCCAAGGTCTCCTAGTTACACGGTGGTAGGAACTCTGGCAAAGTTGCACCATGGGGTCGTTGTCTGCTCTCTTCATCCCTCTATAGAACCATTTCCTACTACTATTATTATTATTTAGAAATAGTGCAATTATTCCTCAATGTGTAATTGTGAAATAATAGTGTGAATAATGACATGTCTAAAATGAACATTGTTAATTCTTTTAAACACAGGGTCGAATGACTATCCCTTCAGAAATAAAGAAACTGACCATGATAGGATCTGCAGATAAATCTAAAAAGGCAGATACAAAACAATGGTAGATATCATACTTTTGTGGTTTCCAGTGGTGCCAGCCTGTCCCTTCTGCTTGGCAGGCTGGGCCTCCAGTCTGACCCCTTGAAGTCAGCCAAGCATTTGGATTCAAGGTTGTGGACAAGGACATTTCATTCTACTAAACAAAAAATGGATGGAAGCAACATAAGAATAGTTGAGACTTTAGAAGAGTTATTGTTTTATTTTTAAATCAAGTAAAGTGAATTCATTTCACAGAAACAGAAGAAAAAACCCCAAAAACTTTGGGTTGGAAGTACATGAAAAGATTTAGGCCTCTAATTGGTTTTAAAGTTTAAAGCTCTTCTGATGAACATATATAGACCTAGATATTTGAATCCTATGTGATTTTTCTCTAACAGAGGCCTCAGAGATTAGCATGAAGTCTAAAGTAATTAAAGTCAACACAAAAAGAGCAAACAGCTGGAATTTCATACCATGTAACTGGTGAGGCTGTTTTATTCAGCAGATACTGCGGAGGGCCTCCGGCTAGGGTCACTGTCCCCTGGGGTTGACAGTTGCTTCACTAAGACTGGTCCTCTCTACTTGCTGATCATTGTCAGGGCTGAGAAGATGATTTCCTGGGACCGCGTCTAAGCCATTTTGCAGATAGACTCCATGGAGCTCTTGGTGTATGGGGCTTCTTAGGACCATCTCTCAACAGTTCCCAATCTTTACGTGAATCTTTGTCTCAGCCTGTTACCTATGAAGTCTTTAATCTTCACAACCATTCTGAGAAGGAGGTGACACCATTGCTCCTCCGTCAGAGATAGAGAAACACAGCTGAGAGGCCCAAGGCCTTTCTCAAGCCTCAGTCTGTTTGAGTCCAAAGCCTGTGCTCTTGACTGCTCCATCTTTATGGATTTAAAACATCAGTGTGCAAAATCCTTTCTAGAAAATTGCTGTCACTTCTTCAAAAGGAAACACACACCCAGAAACATAAGCAAATACATTAGGAAAATGAGAACTGTTCCTCCTCAGAACTATTGTCTTGCTTCTTGCTCAGGTGGATCAGGGTCAGCTTGTGTAGAAGGGGGACATCTGGGCAGAACTGGGAGGAGGTGAGGGGAGTGGGTTCCAGACAGAAGCAGCACTGTGCAGGGACCCTGGGGCAGAGCCATGCCTGTGCTCTTTAGGAAAGAGCAAAGACCATGTTCTTGGGGGCCTAGTACGGGGTTGGTGAGGTTTGAAATGAGAGAGGCACTGGGGGAGGCCTGTCATGGAGGGCCTTGCTGCAAGCTGGCTCTGCAGAGACAGGCTCTGGCAGGCCATTTGCTAGCAGTGCGGTTGGGATAGAGACCTAAGGACAGAAGTAAAGGAAGCAGAACAGAAGTCACTTTACAGGCCTAGCCTCCACTCAGATGACTCCCTGTAGGATGGACCTCAAGTGGCCTTTCAGAGTAGCCCCGGCCGGGGTGAGGTGTCTAGGCCTGGATAACCCCATGTGGCTTAGGCACTGGGTACAGCTGCTGTCCTGGGATGACTCCCTGACTTTGGGTGAGGTGACTTTCCAGTTCAGGCCATCTCTGAAGATGGTGATAGCTGTGGTCAGTCTGCCAAGAGCACTTCAGCAGCTATGTCCGGTCACTCTGGCAGCATGTCGGTGTCCACCATGGCTTTTCCTCTGGTGAAATGAAGAATCACTGAGTGGTTTTGAAGAAAGGAGTGAAATGATGTCACTTCCCATAAGGACTACTCAGGTAGATGTTTTGACACTAACATGTAGGGACTGAGAGACCAGCTGGGAGGCTGTGGCAGCTATCCAGGCCCAGGGTGGCAGCTGGTAGCACAATCTACATGGGAGGTGGTGAAATCGGCCTAGATGGATTTGGCTCTAGATGGATTTGGAAGCCAAAGACCCTGCCTTACAGAGTGTGGAGTGAGAGAGAGAGGCTGACTCAGAAGAGTGCAGGCTGCACCACAGGACACAGCCTGAGAGTCAGCACCTCAGACACAGTTTGTGAAGCTCTTTTAGGGAGCAAGAGACAATAAAATGAGGGCTGTCTTAGTTACTTTTCTCTTGCTGCAGACACAAAATACTTCCCAACCAAAGCAAAAAGGGGAAAGGTTTATTTAGCTCAGTTTGTGGAGGTTTCAGTCCATAATCAGCTGGCTCCAAGGCAGGGTGGCATGGTGGACAGGAATTGCAGAGGAGAAACAGTTCATGGCAGGTAGAAGGTTGCAAAGCAAGCAAGGGACCTTAGCAGATCCTTTCTGCCCCCTTTATACTCAATCCAGGCTACTGGAATTAGGGTGGTGCCAAACCAATCAGTGGGCTGATTTAGTAATCTCCCACGCTTAATCCCAGCTCCACACACTCTAGATTCAGCCACCTCTGAAAAAGCCTCACCTCTGACTGCATGAGCCTTTGGGGGGGGCATATAGATAAACCATAACAAGGACTCAGTCCTGAGGCAATGAACATTTAAGAAATTAGACACAAGTGTGGTACTTTTGAGGTTCTGTTCCCCTCCTCAGGTAAATTCATACCTGTTGATATGAATTTAATGCCACAATGCCTTCAGAACTGGCTAATAGAGTCCTAAGATTCCTGAAAGTTGCCTCAGAGGTGTCCAGTGCCTGAGTTTTGTAGGTGCATTGGCATGGATCTTGGGGTAACAAGTGGAAAAATGTGGCCGTTCTATTAAAAACGTGTTTGCATGTCATTGCTAAGTTATTTTAAAGTAGAATAGATAAAGTGTTCTTTCAATGAAAGTGTGAGTACCAAATCAGCCATATGGTTCTTCAAAGTTCCCCTTTCCCGGTGCTGTCAGTCTGTCAAACACAAGGCTCCATCTCCATTGTTTTATTCTGTTTATAGCACTCACTTGCAAACTTTCACACCCACCCACGCACACCAGGCCTCTCATGTCTCACTTCATTCTGTGCACTTATCTACTCTTTTATCACTTGCTGCAATTTCTCCATGCTTTTCTAGGTTTGATTTTTACAATAATTCAATTTCAAAAGATGCAATTTGAGTGGCTTCTCCCCCTGATTTTACAATTTCTTTTTATGTGAATAGGAATTGATGTGAACTTCAACCCAAAGGAGTTACAGTTTGAATTTTTACTCCTTTGTATTTTTTTTTTTTGACAAGTTAGATTATGGTATTAAAAAGCTTGGTTCAGTTCTTGTTGTGACTTTCTGGATTTCCAATAGAGTGGATATATGGATTGTTAAGGATTTTAAAAAGGTTATCAGAGAACAGTTACTGCTCCACGAAAGAAAAACCAACCTGCAGTTGAGGGTCTGCAACTGAAGAGGAACAATAGGTGGCTGAGAGTTTTGTGTTCCAGACTCTGTCAACTGACTTTTGAAGTTAAGTGCTGCACTAGAATCTTCTCTTTTAGAATGTAATGATATATTTTTTCATTTCTACCAATTTTTCTCTACCAGAGTTAGACATTTTTTCCCTTTTGATATTCACGTTCTGTTCTGTTTTTCAGGATAAAGAATGGGAGGCTCTGGGTAACTTTCTAACAGATTTGCTGCCAATAGTGTAAACTCATTGCTGTGGAAAAGAAAGATGAGGCAATACAATAGAATGGAATGTTTCTTTTTTCTTTAAGGCCTAAAATTTTAGGAAGTTGATGTTCCTTGTGAATTCCCAGTCTTTAGAGACCAGGTCTATTTTTTTTTTCTGGTACCGGGGATCAAACTTGGGCCCTTGCACTTGTGCAGCAGATGGCAAAACCACTGAGCTAAATCCCCAGCCAACCAGGTCTATTCTTAAGTGTAGCATTTGCAATAAGGGGATAAATAATTTCCAACTATCTTTGGAAGGGAAATACATCCACTGGATAGGATTTTGATGCAAGAGGAGATATGCATGGACTAACTTTGAAAACAAGCCAGGGACCTAGGGTTCTAAATATAAAAGAATTAAAATCAGCCTAGCTTAAGTAAACCAGACAAGCAAGCTTACTGGTAAGACTAAGAGAATATTAGTATATGATGCTTCTTGGTATTTTAATTTGATTTTTATGGAAATCTGTATGTGGAGGAAATAAAAATTATCACATGTGGATTTAAAAAAATTCTATGACAATAATAGGAAATAAAATTATGAATGGAGAAAGTAAACATAATTGCATAAGTGTTATGGCTTTTGTCTAGATGCCCCCCGAAAGGCTCAATGCGATAATAAGTGAGGCTTTTTCAGAGGTGGCTGAAGCTAGAGTGTGTCAAGGATGTGTTATTACTAAATCAATCCTCTGATTGGTTTGGTGTAATTCTGGGTGTGGATAATGGGAAGACTCATGCTGGGTGTGAGTGTTACCCACCCTAAGGGCATGTAGCCTGGATAGAATATAAGGGACAGAAAGAAGGCTGCTGCCATTGCTTGCTGCTTGCTGCTTGCTGCTTGCTGCTTTGCTGCCTTTGGCCTGCCATGGACTGATTCTCCTCTGCAGTGTCCCTCTGCCATGCCACCCTGCCTTGTAGCCAGCCAACTATGAACTAAAAACTCTATAAACTGTGAGCTACAACAAACTTTTCTTCCTTTAACTTTGGGTGTCAGGTATTTTGTCTCAGCAACAAGAAAAGTAACCAAGACAAGAAGTGCGTGCATGTGTGCATGTGTGTGTGGGGGTTAGGCAAGGCAAAATTTAAAAACTATAGGCATCTTGTCTGTATGTCCATGATCCCAGTTCTTTTCATCTTGTGTAGGCAGCCCGGAACTGGCTCACAACTGCACACCACACCCAGACTTTGTCTGTGAATATGTGCTGTGAAATGACCTAACACGGTACTGGCAAGCTTGTGGTCAATGTTTGCTCAGCTTCCAAGTTCCATGCACATTTGAAGGCAGTGTTCTGCACAAATAAATGTTAGTTTTAGTGGAACAGGGTGTCCTTTGTGAGCATGGTTGTCATCTATGAGTTCTGAGGTTATATTAACTCCACTTCTGAAGGATTCCTGAGCTGGCTATCTTTTACTCAGATGGTGCATAGCTGTGTAGTATTTAGATTGCTTAGCATACACTATTGACTGCTTATTCTATTGAACTAACCCTTGGCCTCTATCAGAGTGCTTTTATTGGGAAAGCTCAAAGGCAAGATTTTCCCTCTCAATTCTTTCAATTTCTTTTTTCTAAGTCAATTGTCTTTCTATGAAATCTAATCAAGTTTTAGAGTTGGCACTAGCCATCAAGAAATTTTAAGGGATCACTAAAAATGAAAATAGATGTCCAGGTCAAGCTTTTGGAAACTAGTATTAATGGAAAAAATAGAAAAAGTTAAATATTTGCTGACAACAAATACCAATTTACCATACCAAAAATATTGATTTTTTCAAACAAATGCGCAAGCAAAAAAAAAAAAAAGATTAAAATGCACCATTAAAATATTTTAATATTCAAGTGTCATTTCATGTCAAAAACACAAGATGTAGACTTGAAAATTTGGCAAATGTTAGATTTCATAGGTTAGCTTTGAGATTTTCTTTGTTTATAGTCCATAATGCTTATATTCTTCTTTGTTTTAACTTTAAATTATGAGTCAGCTCCTTACCTTCACTTTTTTTAGTGTCATGATTTAATTTGGGGTTTCTTATCTCTTTCTGTGTTTCCTTTGTTGGTAGAGTATAAATCATAATGAAAAAAGTTATCTTTATGTCACAGACCATCATAAATAAGCCCAAAGGTTGGCCATAAAAATGTATGAAATTCTTAGATTAGAAAACAAGTAATGTTTCTTCCTACCTGGTCTTCAGGGTAAAAGTAGAGTTTGCAACCAGTAAATTATTAGCACTCTTCAATTAAAGATATCCTCCTTCTTTAGGATCTCTGTGAAGGATATCAAACATGATAAACACATTTTATAATCAGGTATTGGAAAGAGGAAGTGAGGAATAATTCTATGTGGCATTTTGGGATACTAGAGTTCCTGGAACAGATTTCATGTTTCTTCTGTTTTGTTTGATTTTATTTTTTAAAAAACCATTCAAGGAGACTTCCAGGCAATCATAAAAACACAAAATAATTAATGCAACTATCTTTTACTTTCCTTGGATTTTACTTTGACTTCTTTAAGAAATTGTCTAATGGCTGAATGGCTTGTCCTCCTTCCCTTCTTCCTCCTTCCCTTCTTCCTCCCTCCCTCCCTCCCTTCCTTCCTCCCTTCCTTCCTTCCCCACAATGTGCCAAGCAGGGATGCAGACACAGGAGTGAGCAAGGGAGACGTGCAAGTGCTCCTGGACTCTTGTCCTTCAGTGAAAACGGGCAGAGGTAGAGGAGTCCAGGGCACGGTTGGGGAAGATCAGCAAACAGTGGCGGAATGCGACCTGATGCAGAGTCCCCCTACCCACAGTCAGGGACCAGCGAGGGCAGAGGGAAAGCAACCTGAAGCCTGGCAGAGAAGCTGGAGTACAGGGGCTGAGCAGAGACAAGAGATAGAGTCTTTGGAAGCAACAGCATTCAAAGGTGGAGAGAGTGGCCTGTTTGACCTCCTCCCCGGGAAAATTGTGGCTTCTGTGGACGCTTGCTGAAGTAATGACCACCGTCTGCGGAATAGCCAGCGTTCTCAAGCTGCCTTCGGGACTTCCCGGAGAGCGTCTCCCTGGATCTCCCCAGCACTCCAGAGGCGTCTGCCTCATTTACATCTGAAGATGCTGTTGCTCGGGTGACACGTGGCATGGGGACCCCCTTCCCTCCAGCACTGGAGCGAGTGCCCCTTTCAGCATATTCGCTTTAAGCTCTGCATTAAATTCTCAATTTGAACTTGATCCCAGTTGTTGGGAGCAGCCAGTTTAGCGACGAGAGCCTTTGTTTGCCTCCCAAGCACAAAGAGCTCCTGAAAGGCACGTGGAAAGATGAACCCCTTTTCAGGACGTGTCTGTTAAGAGTACGACTTTATAACTGTAGGCCCACACCCGGCGCAGGCTCAAATGCGTCTTTCTTGGCGAGACATATTGGAGACATATGGACCGAGCAATGGAAAGATCTACGGTGATCCTCAAGCAGCCAGGGTGGGGGAAGAAGAAGCTCCGGCGTGAGGAGGTGGCGAGGAGCAACAGCAAGCTGTTCGGATGTGATGAGGTGAGCGAAGCGCAGGGCGCCCTCGGCTGGCTCTGCAGGGCCGGCCAAGGGGAGGGGCGGGACTGCGGAAGCTCATCTGATGTTTGCGGCAGCTCATCTGATGTTTGCGGCAGCTCATCTGATGTTTGCGGCAGCTCATCTGATGTTTGCGGCAGCTCTGCGGCCTGTTACCCGGCAGGAGGCGCCTGCATCAGAGAGTGGAGCAGGGGTGCGGTGAGAACAGCGGCTCCCAGAAGCCGGGCAGGGTCTCTCAGGCCGGGGCCAGGCTTCAGGGCCGTGCGCTTTTGGCAGCGGAGCCCTCGTCCCAGTGGAGGCGGCTGCTGATGTCCTTTAGGCCGAGACTGCAGCGTGGCAGGCTTCGCTCCTGGCAGGCGGGTGTTGCGTAGTAAGCCATGGACAGGTGGCGCCTGTGAGCTGATGCAGGGGTGGGCAGCCCCGGGTGCCACGCTGGTGTGGAGGAGGCCCAGGGCCAGAGGCGGGCGACTGCCCCTGGAGCCAGGGCCCGCTCCAGAGCTCCGGAGGGGCCTGTTTCGATGCAGCCTGTGCTGGGAATGTCCACGCAGCACAGCCTCTGCTCCGAGGCGGGGAAGGCAGGGACTCAGGCCCCAGCTCTCCGACAGTCTCTTCCTTGTGTATTCCCCAGTTGATTTGTATGTTAACCAACAGAACCAGATGCCTGCTGAGGGTCACTTTATTTATTTTTGAGGTACTAAGGATTGAATCCAAGTATTTCACATTGAGTTACACCCTAGCCCTTTTAAAATTTTTAAATTTGAGACTGGGTTTCACTGAGTTACTAAGTTGCCCAGGCTGGGCTTGAATGTGTGATCCTCTTCCCTCAGCCTCCCACCGTGCCAAGATTACAAGCACATGGCCCCATGCCCAGCTTCCTAGCTCTCTTTTTTAAAAAAATACAAACCCTCCAACTGTATCATAGAGGAAAAGGTGTGCGTGCATGACCACTATGACCATTTAAATGTAAAAACAGGTGTGCGTCACCACACTTGGGTGACTGACATCTCGACTATGCAAATACTGTGTCTGGAGTTTGATAAATGCCAGACACTGAAGCCAACATCGGGGGACATTTCAGCCCAGAGGCTGGTTTAATCTATCTTGATAAAATTCCAGCTTTGATTCTATGTCATGTTTCCATCACATAGGTGAAAATTTAAGGACTTGGATGCCCTTTGCCCAAAGCTCCCAGAATAAAATCCCAGTCGGAAATTACATGCAGTTGCCATCGGAGGCCCCAGTAGTCTGCAAAATAAACTTTTCCTTTCTGAATGAGTAAGTGCAAATAAAAGGAACGATTTAAACAAGTGAATCGAGTTATGAAAGATTATATGGAAATGCATCAAAAGCAGTAAGGGGTAAATACGCCACAGCATACGGGGATAAATATGTGGTGCCACCTTCCTTAATTAGGCATTGTTAAAATTCTACCCTCACCTCAGAACAGTGCACATGTTAGGAAATAAAGAGTCAAGGAAAAGGAAAGGAGAGGGCTGGCTTCTGGCTTTTTGAATGCTCTACATGAGTTTGTTTGGCTACCTGTGAGTAGGTGTGCACGTGTGTGTGTGTGTGCATGTGTGTGCACATGAGCATGAGTGGGGAGAAAGGAGGTTTTGTTTTGTTAAAACATCAGTTGCTGGGCCCCAATCCAGAGTTTCTCACTCATTGGGTCTGGAATGGGCCCAAGAATTTGCATTTCTACTGAGTTTCCAGGTGAGGCTGCGGGCCTGGGGACCAGACTTGGAGACCTATGCAGCGTTCAGCCTTCAGTGTGAATCCTGTGAGACAGGGCTTCTGGCACCCTAGGGAAATGCTCCGCAGAGCTGCTGCACTCTCTCCTCGACCTCTCTAATCATCCTGTCTGGTACTCCACAGCATCTTCTTCCTGAAGTGGATGCTCTCCCCCACTAGGTCTTCCACGAGCAATTCCTCCAGGCTCCATCCTTCCCAGGCATTGGGGAGATACGTGGTGTGATGGAAAAATACACTCAATATTTACATTAAAAAGTTTATTACAGCAAAAGATTCATTGCTCTTAATCCACTTCAAAGTATGCCTTCTTGCTTTGAACATGCCTATCCCATTATTCTCACAACATTCTGAAGCAGTTCTGGAAGCTCTTTTTTGTGAGTATCTGTTCGTATACTGTTGTGGCTGAATATCCTGAATCCAAAATGTTTAATTTTGAGGTCATTTTGACTCTGGTAAACAACCAGCAGTGGTATAGTGCCAGATTCAGTGAATAAGGCAGATGAGGACTCACCATAGTGTTTTCATGAGCTGCCTTTCCACTGGATGGCACTCAGGAAAGCTGTGTTCACTGAAGTGTGGGTCATACCTCACGAGGACGATCAGGAAAGGCGACTTCCAGAACTGCCTCGGAAAGTGGCCAGAAAGAAAGGATAAATGTGTTTGAAGTGAGGGAGAGTGTTTTGAGGAGGACTGATTTTGACGAGTCTTTTACTGTAGTGTATGTTTTTATTTAAACACACCATTATTCTGATCACCCCTTATAATTTTAATCTGCATTCCATGGTATTGGCTAAACTTTTTGTTTGCACTTAATGTTCTTTTATGTTTATGCCCTCTTTTGGACATTCAAATCTAACACTTTAAGCAGGTTATATAACAGTCTATGATGGGAAGAGGATGTAAGAAAAACCTTGGAGAGATTATTTTATAGTCAAAGACTAAGAGGATCATATATACATTGGGAACTCAATATAAAATGATCTAAAGCTAGTAAAGAACAGACAATGATAACATTTAATTTTATTTCTATGTGTGTAATGGTTCCATACTCAGACAGGCTCTTAATTAAACAATATGTTGATGCTCCTAGTTCTAGAGATTTGATTCCCAACTTGTAAAGTTCTGATAAACATAAGCAATGACAGCATTGGGGGTAGGATTTGTGATGGTACAGAGAAATTTTTCAAGGTTAGGATGGAGATGGAGAAGCTCACCTAAGAAGAGCTCTTGATTTAATCACTACAGATTGTACCTAGGCAAGTGTCCTGGTTGTCACTTCACCACTTGCAAGGTAAGCTAGAAGATGATTGGCATTAGTAAGACATTTTTTTCAGTTATGAGTATAATATTCTGGAAGCAACCTATCATACATTTTCTCTTCAAATTTGTGATAAATTAGAATCATATTCCTCTATGAAACAGCTTTACAATACCCCAACAGATAATCTCCATGGAGAATTAGAATTCATCATCATCATGATGAAACAATTTTAATACGAGGAAATGGGTAAGTCCTGGAAGTGGGGGAGAGGGGAGGTGCTCATTTTTTCTTTCTAATGTGAGCACAGTTGTCATGTTGAAATGCAGTGATAACAGGGCATTGGTTCTCAACCTTGGTGTCAAGCAGAACTGCATTGAAGTGGTGTAGAGATGCTGTCTCCCTGGCTGTGCCTCCTTTCATTGGACCAGAACTGTCAGGGGATGACAGGCCATTTTGGTGCAGGAATCTATATTTTTTTTAATAAAGTGCTCCACAAGAGTCTGTTCATTAGTATTTGTTTTATATAGTTGGATGCAGTAGTGTTTGGTGCATATATATTTATGATCATCATCTCTTCCTCTTGGATTGTTCCCTTTACAAGGTTGTTGTGTCCTTCTTTGTCTCTCTTAATCAGTGTTGGTTTGAAATCCACTTGATTTGCAAAGAGGATAGCTACTCCTGCTTTTTTTGGGTTCCTGTCACATAGAGTATTATTTTCCACCCTTTAACTTTCAGTCTCTGAGTTTCCTTTGAAATTAAGTGTGTTTCTTGTGTGCAGAATATTGTTGGATCTTGCTTCTTGACCCATTCTGCCAGTCTATTTCTTTTGATTGGTGAATTGAGACTATTAACATTAACGGTTATAGCTGATACGTATTGACTTATCATTGTCATGACTTTTTCTTTTTGTTGGATTTTCCCTCTTTGTGTTTAATTTCTTGTCATGACCGATGGATTCATTCTGCTGGGCTTCCTGGGGTTGTGATCCTCATTGTCTTTTCCTAGGATATTGTGTAAAATATTTTGAAGTGGTGGTTTGGTATTCATGAAGTTCCTAAGGTGCTCTTTGTCATGAAAGCATCTTATTTCTCCATCAATTTTGAAAGGTAGTTTTGCAAGGTACAAGAATCTGGATTGGAGGCTGTTTTCCTTTAGGGCTTGGAAAACATCACTCAAAGCTCTTCTTGCCTTGAGGGTTTGCGTTGAGAAGTCTGCTGTGATTCTGATAGGCTTTCCTTGGTATGTGATTTGTATCTTTTCTCTAAATGCTTGTAGAATTTTGTTCTTCTGTTGTATTTCTGGAATCTTAACAATTATATGCCTATGTGCAGATTTTTTTTTTTTGCTAAAGGCTAGTTGATATATGCCTCACTTATCTGTATGTCAAGTTATTTTCCCCTCCTTGGGAAGTTTTCTGCCATCACTTCTGTGAACAGTTATTTTATGTCATCTGCACTCTCTCTTGTTTCTTCATTGACTCCAATCAGTCTTATGTTATTTTTCTTTGCATCGTCTAGCAGCTGCTGGATTGATTTCTCATGGCCCCTTACAATTTTAAAGCAATTTTTCTTTTCCTGGTCACTAATTGCAATCTTATCTTCTATATCTGAAATTCTGTCCTCACATTGGCTCATTCTGCTGTGTAGACTTTCAATGGAGTTTTTAATTTCCTGGAAGTCTGTTTGCATCTCTTTTATGGATTCTATTTGTTTCCTATGTTGGGATTCCATCATGTTCCTCAGTTTCTCTATTTTTTTAATCTGTGTCCTCTCTAGATTTATTAATCACATCTTGCACTATGGGCACAATCTCTGCTGTTACGTGAAAAACTATTACATTTCTTCCAGATCCCTTTTTTGTTGCCAGTTCAGGGAGTCCAGGTGATTGAGCATCAGACTCTTCCATCTCATTTCTCTTTGGGGTTGCTGTCTGGTTTTGAGGTTTGTTTACATGCCTTCTCATTTCAATGGGGAGGGGGAGTGCTGCTGGCACCTGCTTGGCTCACCTCCTCAGCACTGGGGGTGGCTTTGCTCCTCGGTGCTGGGGGCAGTGGTATGGTGGCCCAGAAGCCTCCTCCTCTGAGCCAAGATTCTGTTGATTAGCATTTTTGAGGAACTGCTGGTTTGGTGTATGTGGCTAATCAGGCCCAGACTTTCTCTCTTCGGCTCTTAGTGCACTCTACATGGTTCATGATTTACTGAACCACTTATGAATTCCACGTTTTCTATTTGCATGTAATTGCTAAATGGGGAATTTTCCACATGAAAGACTTCCACTGTATTGAAAACAACTTCAGCCGTATTCTAGGATACAGTTCTCTGGAGCTCAGCCAATGCAGGGGAATCATTTTTGGGAGAAGGCAAATATTTAGCTCCCTCTAGAGCTGAAATATTAATTGAGCTAATCAATAGAAATTGGAATATTACTATGTTAAACACCAACTGAATCCTTTGCTCAACAAACCAGAGCACAGCCATTTCTGGAACTCAAGACACCACCGCCCAGCACTGGGGATGTGGCATCCACAAAGCCCTGGACAGGTGCTGTCAAGAGAGGAAGCACCCCCAGAGCCAGGGTCCAGCTGGAGGGAAAAGCGGAGAGCTCTGCACAGGTCTTGAGGGAGCATGGCTCTTGGGACCCTGTGCTTTCACAGCCACATCCCTTCAGCACCTTTTATTACTTCCACCTTTTGCCTGTGTCACTAAATTGGACAGAGGACAAAACGCTGAGATGGCTTAACAATATAAAAACTGAATGACATAAAAAGTATGTGTGGCAGGCACAAGGGATTGGTCAGTGTTGTTTTCCACAAGTACTGTACGTGCACATCTATAATTATCTCAAAATAAAAAGTAAGAATATAAAGAGTGGTGCGTGTGTGTGTTCAGGTGTGCTTGCTGATGGATGACACACACAGTGTGTCCTTCCTGTCCCCTCCTACTGTCATCTGTTCACGAGTGTGTGCATGTGTGTTTGTGAGTGTGTAGGGTGCATGGGAAAAATCCTTAGGCAGAGTGGGGGAAGCTCACTTCAGGGTCAGGTGCTGGGGCATTAATCTTGCAGGCAGGATGAACTGTCTGTGACCCTACAACGTGGGGACTCTTTGAGCCAAGCTCTTTACATTCATTGTTTCATTTAATCTTTACAGCAATCTTGTGAACAGCATACTCAAACATGGACTAAGTCATCCCATTTTGCAGATAAGGACATTAAAGCTTCATGAGGTTAAGAGACCGGCTTGGGTCACAGCAGGTTATAAGTGGTCAAAGACAGACTGGAATCTAAATCTAACACTCAGGTTCATGCTCTCATGCTTTTATCTACAATCCGATCTGTAAGGTGAGGGGAATGGACATCTATTGGCATCAAATCAAGTACTTTTGGCTTATTGCATTGTGTTAGAGGAAGCTATCAGCTCAAGTAATGATTCAGAATTTTCATGAAAAAATTTTTTAAGTATGTTGTGAATTAACTTAACAGATAGACTATTAGAAACCTGGAATTTAAAGCTTCCTTAGAGATTAGGAGTCCACCACTTAGTTAGTGTAAAAGTATGGCTAACAGATGGTGAATGGGAATTTTTTCAGGGAAGAGACCTCTATCTCTGACAAAATACTATCTTTTAATTATCAGAACAGGCGTCCTTATATTAAGCCAAAACCTGGTTGTCTCTTATAATGAACAGAATGTAAGCATTTCCTATGCAAAATAAACCTTTTTTGGTAAAATTGCAATGAGAAGAGCATGAGGCAGTCTGTCCTCCAACATCTCTGATTCTGAACATCTCCGATTCATTTTCAATCATTTGTCACTACACATGACTTTCAGAATCGTGATTACCCTCCTTATAAACACTCTGATTACTCAATATTATGTCTTAAATTGTCTCCAAAGCTTGAGACATTGGTGCAGAGGTGGTCTAACCAAGATAGGGAGCCTTCGTTCTGAATATGTCTAATGTTTTTCTAACATAACATGGGCACTTCACAGGTATGGTGGGAACCAAGAGTGTTCTTTCTACATTCTGACTTTTGTTGGCCCATTGGAAATGTAGTATTAGAGCTGATGTACATGTCTGGGTCACTCAGGGAGAGTATAAAGTGTGGGCTTTCCTGTGGAAATTCCTGCTCTTTTAAACTCATAGACTTATTTGCTTTGCAAGTTCAGAGTCTAGTGTTTACCTTTTGATACTGCTGAAATTGCTCAAACTCAGGCAAGGGTTAAGGAATAGGTAGGAGGGAGTGGTCACCCCTGAGGAGCTGGGAAATTAGAGGTATTTACCTGAACTTGGCTCCTAGCTGAGGGATATGGACTTTATATTTAGCACTGGGCATTTCCTTATGTATATAGAGTCATTCAGGGAATTTGAAAGCTATAGTCAATATTTTCTTAACAGCATTTATGTTTTCTCCAGAAAGCTCAATTTAAGTCTTAGTAATAAAATTGCCTTGGAACTTTCCTTTTTTGAAAGAACTCTTACCACTCAACACAGAAATATTACTATTCAAACTATCACAGAGCCGAAAGTTGGCATCTTTATGTCTCTATTTTAATTGAATTAAATTTCCTAACTTTGTTTACATTTCATGTTGGAACATACATGAGCCACAACACTGGTGTAAAATATTATACTTCTCACTTTTTTTTGAAAGATCAGGAACAAATTGGTCCGCTACATTTTCCCTGGTTAGGAGAGTATTATACTAGTCTTACTAGGGCTCTACTCTTTAGATTGTTCAAGAGCTCCAGAGAATTGCTGGTTTTGGAACAAATGGCAGAGAATTCCTTGGTCCAAGGTAGGTGATTGTGTTACTATCAGGGACCGAGTGTTCTTCTCCTGGGTGTCGGGCTGATCCTCTGTGGACCAAGAGACAGCTGACTCCCTGGGAACATTGCTAGTGGTCTCAGGGTTTGTCAGGGAGGGAGATTCCCACCATATTCGTATTTCTATTGATAATGTAGCTGCAAGCAGAGGATAGGCCCCATGGCATTTCAGGGGAAAGCTTTTTATTTTTTTAATATTTAAAAATCTATTTGTTGGGCCAGGGATTTAGTCCAGTGGTTCCGACGCCTGCCTCACAAGCTCAAGGTCCCGAGCTCAATCCCTGGTACCGAAAAAAAAAAAGGTTAAAAAATATATATTTGTAAGCTTTAAGTCCTTATAAAGAGATTATTTCTCTTGATAGATCATCTTACCATTGTCTCTTGTTTTAAACTCTTCTGAGTCCTTTATGGAAATGGGCACTTTGAAGTGTCAAACATTAAATGCATTCATTCTTCACAAAACTCAACGTTGTCAAATGAAAATGGCCACTTAGGTGAAAAGTTTTCACTACACATAATTTCTCTCCTTTGTCTTGGCCAGGATCTGTACACATTGCATTTTATTTTTTATTAGGAGAGAGGCTGTTGCTACACTGCGTGACTCCCACATTTTTTTGTTTTCCTTCCCTTTGAAAGCCATTTAATGATGACTTCTCAAGGTTTTTGTGACTCTCATTTTGAGGGTGCTACCTTTGCTACTGACTCAGAGAATTATGTTGAAATTCTTGTCTTATGCACCGTAGAAATGCGTAATCACACTAGTAAGCTGATTTGGAATTTTAGAAGTCTGACAGCAGTGTAACCAGGCAGCCGTGATTAGACATCAAGAAATCTGTGGCATTAGGAGTTAGAGCCTAAAGTATTTAACTCAGGGTGCAAGCAGAGGACACTGTGTGTCACTAGAGAATCCTGTGCAGGCCAAACAGCCGGAAGTTGGCATTATCTTCTGCTTAGGAAGCTACTCTGTGGGATGCTTGGGTTTGTGCATCTACTTTCTTCAAAGTCTTTCTTTTTACAAGAGTTCATTTGAAAAAGCCCTGCTTGGTGGTCCAGGCAAAATACAAATGGTAGGGGCAATTCCTGTGGGATTTAAATGCTCTCCTGCTTCTGGTCGTCTTTGGTAGGTTTCAGATAGTAGGTTGAGAAAAAAGAAAATAGCTGTTGCAGAGGCAGATTTTGAAGTCCGTTTGGCTGGCTGTCCTGATAGGTTGCCTCGCAAAACAATAGGAAAAATTAAGCTCTTCTCTGGGGATGGTTTCCATGGGAAAGAGTCAAGCAATTTAGTTTGTTTGGGTTACAGATTCAAGTCAACAAAGGCAAAGATGAAGGATCTCTTTGGAGACAAGAATTTACAGACACATACCCATTCCTCAATACGCTCTCTATATGGAAAACAGCACAAGAATATATGGTTTTTGCATGAAAACAGCATGAATGAATTAAAATGAGTATGAAAACCTTTTAAAAATGCATCCGGACATCCCTGTGTTTACATTTGCAACATAAACATCATTAATTCCCATTTTATCTTTAATTTCCTGGACTTGGGAAAGAAAAGAGAGAGTAAGGACATAGAATAAAACCTTTGCTAGAATCAGTTAGGAAGTAGTAAAATTTTTCCTTCTCTAGTTTTTATCCAGATTAAAACCCAAATGAAAGAGCTTATTGTGCAAAATCATATTTAAATGCTTATAACTCTTTAAAAGTACCTTTTCTTTTTGGAATTGAATGAAACTCCTGCATAGTAGAGTACTTGCTAACTTCAGTGCAAAATTGAAAAACCTATCTGGTTTTGAGTGTTAGAAATGCCTGAGGGGAAGCTTGAGAAATGTGATTTTCAGGTACATTTTGCAGTAGGGCAGTGACTTAGCATTGCTCTGTCCACCCATCTGTCCATATGTTTAAAAGCTTGTGCTCCGGGTGCTCAAGGCAAAATGAATAATGCACAGGTCTGGGTCCCCGAGGAGGCTCAGGGCAGAGGCCAAGGCCAAGGGAGAAGCCTGGAGTGGCCCAGGACTGCAGCCTGATATGCACAGGAATGTGCTTCTGTCTGGGCCTTTACCATCTGCACTCATTTTGAGCTGAAGCCTTCATAACAAGACCGTTTTCACTCTCTTCTTAGGCAAGGTAAAACTGGGAGTGCATTAAAAAGCAGGAAATTGAGAGGGGGCTTCACCATTGAAATGGATTTTCATCCCTAATTCCAGGGTAGGCCAGAACATGTGAACCTCACTGTGGTGAAATTATAACATTGTAAGATAACACTTCCCTTGATCTCTGCAAGGCCCTCTGGATTAAAGTATTTCTTGCTCTTTTCTGACGCAGGGAACATGTCCCGTGCTCATACCTTTAAGCATATAAATAGCTCAATGTAGCCATGGACAACTTTGAGACTATTTTGAGAACCATGCATCTCTTTTCTGGAGTTTAAAAATAGAGAGTCCAGTCTTCTTTTAATAAGCATTTCATGAGCCATTCAGTTGCCCTGGCTAGAAACCTCAGAGATACCTTTCAATTCATTTTCCCTTCTGACTTCAGAATCACAACCAGGCTAATCAAGTTTCCCTCCCAAATACTGCTCTTAAAAAACCCACGTCCAACACCCATGATTTAAAAGAAGTGAAGTTTAAATTGATTCACACTTTCAAACAGTTTTCCTGACTTTATTTTTCTTCTATTCCAACTCATTTCTATACTGTGCTATACTTTAAAAATATTTTTAAAATCGACAAATAAAAATCATCTATAGTTATTGTGTATAATAAGTTGATTTGAAATATACATACATTGTGGAATGGTGAAACTGAGCTAATTAACGTGTGATTACCCTAATATATGTGTCTTTTTTGTGGTAAGAACACTTACAATTCATTCTGTTAGCAATTTTCAAAGCATATAATACATTATTATTAGTTATAGTCATGTATAAATAGATCCTTTGAATTCTTTTCACTTCTTTAGCTGAAATATTTATCCTATGGTTAGGGTCTCCCCATATATGGTGTTATTTCTTTTAACAAAAATGAATCTTATAGTATCTATCTGGAAACATTCATTCATTCATTCATTCAAAGCTTTCAGAAGACACTGTAGGAATGAATGCGGAATAAAAGGCACGCTGCTTTGCTGATCAGAGTGGTCAAACTGTCTTCACACATAATGTGTTCAAGTCACCTCTCCACTGAAAACTCTGGCACACTGTCACCTGTTGGTTGGAGTCCAACCTTGTGTTCTAGGTGGTTAAACCGTCTCATCCAAGCATTCTCAGTCCCATCACGTTCCCTTTCCTTCCACTCCTTCCACCTCCTTCCTTCCCTATCTGTCAGCTTTTGTGTCACTGGAACACAATGACCACTCCCCACACTTTAAAAGAAGAGAGGTTTAATGTGGTGCACACTTTCAAGGGGACTCTGTCCGTGGTCAGCTGGTTCCAAGGCAAGACCATCATGGCAGAACGGCCTGGCAGAGCAAAGAGCGCAGAGCTGCTTGCTTCCTCTTTCGCAAGCCCCCTGTTCCCCCTCACAGACTTACCTTCTGCTCTTCCGCCTGTGCTCTGGGCCTGGGATACATTCTCTTTCTCATCTCAGTCCCTGGCCAGTCTACAGTGATCCGGCTCACATGTGGCTACTGCTCTTGTCAAGTTGTAGCTTGGAAAGCTACTTCAATGTCCTTATTGGTAGCGATGCCTCCCTTTTCAACTACACTGAACTCTTCATGGAGGCAGAGTCCGTGTGTTTCATCTTTGTGCCCAAGTGCCTGCACAGGGCCTGGTTTTCCAGGGGTGTTAGTAAACGTTTTTCAACTGAGTAAATGAGAAAATGTGTCACTTCTCTAGCTAGCGGTTCATTTCGGTCCAGGCTCTTTCATTCTGGACTTCAGCACCGAGCGTCCCTTTAGTGGGACTGAGTAGACTTCGCCAGTTTCCAAAGTCTACTCCTTTTCTAGCTTTTCGGAAGACATTCAGTTATTGATCCAGCTTTTTTTTTTTTTAGAGCAGTAGTGGAGTATTTTCTATCACTAGGTGTTTTGCTAGTCAGAGAGAGAAAAAGATGTTCAGGGCAGATACCTCATCAACTTGTCTTGGGCCACTTTAGGAAGGAAAGGAACACAAGAAAACAGATTTGTCTCCTTCTATTAGCTCCAGCCACTGCGCTTCTCCTGGCAGTTTCATTTCTGAGTTGATCGTTTGATTGTAACAAAAACTTGAGTGGGTGGAGGGCAGGGCCAGTTGACATATTGATCTGGTTATAAATGGTCCTAAAAGGTCCCTTTTGGCTTTGGCTAATGTCTGGGGTCAGGCACCTTTTCAAAGCTGAATTATTTCAAGGTCAACCATTTCCAGGTTCTCTTCACCCACGGGAGTGCTCAAAAACTCAGATAAAAGGTATTTTCTAAGCAATGTAAGGGGAAAATGGAAGGCGTTGGTTGTTTCAAACTTATTGGTCTGTGCAAGCAGACAGAGGGCACTGACTGACACCCTGAAACCACTGTTTATCTGTTGTGAATTTGCTAATCCAGTACCCACTCCCTTTCCAATCCCTCTTTGCTCAGTCTTCAGAAAAGGCTGGCATCTGGGTGCAGGGCAACGGAGGAGAGTGGTGTGGAAGGCGGCAGGATGCCAACGTTCCTTTGCCTTCTGTTGTCTCGTGAGTGATGTCAAGTCATCTGGTGGCTACTTGCACCAGAGGAAAGGATTATTAATTACTCTGACCATTCTCTCTGGGACCCCACCCCCTTAAAGTAGCTATGGTGAAGATGATAGAATTACAGACACAAGGGCACTTAGCAGAATTAATATTCTGCGGCAACGAAGGTCTGTGCCGGTCTCCTTTTCCATGTTTTCCTGCTACTCCCTCATCTCTCATGGAGTAGGCTGGGTGAATTTATAGAGAAGCAAAGCAAAGACAAATGGCAGCATCTCTTCGTAGCCACTGAATGACCCGGGTAGCACAGTAATGAGCACAAACCGTGCACTCTAAGGCGAAGGGGAGGAAAGGTGCTGACACAGCTCTTGCTTTGATTGCATTTACAATATTATAGGAGAAATTGAGAGAGAGAGAGAGAGAGAGAGAGAGAGAGAGAGAGATTGGGGAGGGATACGGGGATTTGGAGGTGAAGATGAGAGCCCTGCTGGTGGCTGTTCTGTTCCATGGTTAGAACTCTGCTGCTTTGTTTGTCCACTGACCTTCCTCAGGAGTCTTGTTTGACAACCTCAGAGAATAAATTTCTCCTTCATCCCTCTCCTTGGCCCTCAAAGTAGCAGGAACAGAGGAGCTTCACGCAGAACCAATATGTTCACTTCCAGAGTGGAAAGGTTAATTCCTTCTGCTGTTCACTCCATCACTGACCTCTAGATGATGGTGCCCAGGGTACCAATTAGTGCTAATTGCTACTGGTGGTGGAGAAAGATTCAGTGACAAATGTCTGCTAAGAAAAGGGCTGAGACCCCTAACTCACTTCCTGGGGAGTGTGTCCATGAGCCCGGGCGCTGGGAGATAATACAACAGGATGGCAGGGCAGGAAGCAAAAGACAGTCATTATCCAGAGCCCTGGCCTGTCTCATTACAGCCCACTGCAGCCACCAAGAGTCATGCGTTCATTAATTTTCCTAGAAAGAGGAATTTTGCTATTGCTTCTGCAGCTCTCACTTTGATGTAGAAGGACTCGAAAGTATCCTCAAAGTGAGAGTCACTCCAATTACAGATGGGGTAAAAATCCACTGCCTCAATCTTGCCTAGCAAAGCAGCAGGAGATCTTTATGCCCAGGGAAATAAATTTTTAACTGACTTGCTAGAATGTGTCAAAGTTTCCTGGATAAAATTGGGAAAGTAAGCATGACTTTTTAAACCTTGCAAGTTGATGGACAAGAAAACATGAGAGAAGAGATTTCCTCTGATTAGTCTAGTTAGCTCACACTTGGTGAGTGGAAAATTCTGTCAAAGGGCACTGGTGACCTTGGTGTCATAGATTTACATTAATGTAAAAAGAGCTGCTTTGCATTAAACCAAGTTTTTCCTGATTTGACCGTTATGGTCTTGGAGAAGGCATTTCGTTTTAGGTATGCATCCCTCAAGTAGCCAGCACTGGCTTCAACTATTGCCAACTGCCGGTTGTAAATAGCTTTCCCTGTAAAACAATGCCTCATCTTTCAAACTGCTACTTTCTTACAGAAAGAAAAGTCCTGAACTTCTTTCAGCACTCACCAGCTGTTCCAGATGTTGGGATTACACATGGAGGACCACATTTTGAGCTAAAAATATGTACCGGAGCTTGACTTCAAATCTCTTCAGCATCATAAGTTATCTTATTTATCACCTAGTTATGTTCTGAAAGTGTTTTTAAGGGGTTTTTAAGGGTGGGGTAACTCGATACTCAATTTCTCATGAAACCTATTATGATTAATAATAAATTTCACTCATAGGATTATAATTCTGTTAGAGCCTAGTCTTTGTTTTACTTATAATGAAAAACAATAAAATATCCTATTGTTTTTAAATATTTATAAAAAAAGGAAAATAAGTAAGTTGAGTAACAGGTACTTTCTTTTTTTTTTCGGTACCGGGTATTGAACTCAGGACCTCGTGCTTGCCAGACAGGAGCGGCACCGCTGAGCTAAATCCCCAGCCCAATAACAAGTACTTTAAAGGTGAGAGTTGAAGGAATTTGATTAGGGACAGTTTGAGGGAATATTTGAGAAAGTACAGTGGGTATTTTCAGAGGGTACAGAATCAAGCATTTCCCAGAAGGACCACCAGATGGCGGCATGAGACCAGGACTTGGTGTTCAGACACATTTTTGTGCTGGTGGTGGAGACGGTAACAGTAGTTTCAGGGTAGACTGGAAATCAGGCAGAAAGCATGGAACTGCCTACCTTTTATTTCTGTTGCATCTTCTCAAGTAGTTCTTTATTTCAAACATTCACCAGCCTCTGTGATATATGATACATAAAAACATGAACATTGCACATATTAATGGGGTCCTCTGTGATGTTTTGGTTTATGTACATTTTATAAGGTTTGAATTAGATTAAGATATCTACTTCCTCAAGTACTTATCTTTTTATGGGGACAACATTCAAAATCTTTTCTTCTATCTTTTTGAAATGTACGGGACTTACTGTCACCTCTAGTCACCCTACTGGGCAGCAGCACACAAGAACTTCTTGGTCCTGTCTGACTGTACCAATGGCTGATGGTCAACCTTCCATGTCTCTTCCTTCCCCACACTCTCTCCAGCTTCCTCTCAACTTTTACAAGATCAACTTTGAGATCCCTCGTCCGAGTAAGATCATTTCCCTTTACATAATGATCTCCAGTTCCAACACTGCTGTAAAGGACTGGATTTCGTCCCTTCTTAAGGCTGAATGTGTACATCACAATCTTCATCCATTCTTCAGTTGATGAATAGATACTTCACTTCTTCTCATTCCCAGCTTTTGTGAGTAGTGCTACAATAACCATGGGGGTGCAGATGTCTCCTCGACCTACTGATTTCATTTTCTTTGGATACACACTCAGACCTGGGACTGCGGGATCATATGGTAGTTCTATGTTTAATCCTTTGAGGAACTTCCTGACTGTTTTCCATATGGCGATATCATTTACATTGCCACCAGCAGTGTGCCAGGGCTCCTAGCAGTGCGATCTTGTGAAAACAGAACCTAAATGATGACATTTTCTTACTCACAACTCTCCAAGCACATGGAGAATTAGCTTCAGGAGGCTTACGTGGTGTACGAAGCCCTACATAACTGTGTGTATTTCCTCATCTGGCCTCATTTCAGACCGCCTTCTCCTGACCTTCCCGCATTCATTCACGCTCGCCTCTCTGTGCTTCTTGAAAGAGCAATTCTTGCTCATTGGAGCCTTTGCTTTAATTGTTCCGTGTACGTGGGACACTCTTATTCACAGCTTTGAAAGGGACAGATTGAAGGCTTCAGATCTCTGCTCAGCCTCACTGCAGGATAAGACTGTTCAATCTAAACGCTCACCACAGTGTCACTGTGGTTTGATTTTCTGAGTTTCTTAGTTATAACCTATCTTCCTTCCTTTTTTTCCCTCCCTCCTTTGTTCCTCTATGTTCCTTTCTTTTTCTTTCTTTGCCCTTCCCCTCCTTCGTTCTATCTGTACACATCCATCCATCCATCCTTCCCTACTGGATGACCTATCCAATGTGAGTGCCTGTGCACTGGGATGCTAACTCCATGAGAGGTGAAATTTTTATTTATCACTCGTTGCTATTTATCTCATCACTAGAACAATAGTTTTTCTCATGTATAGAAAAAAACTAACACATGTTTGAGATTTTGTATGTTGGCACTTAATCTCTAGTTTTTAGATTATTTGTTTTGGTAAAATTTATCATAAATGATTCAAGTTTTAAAATTTACTAAATGCTTCCTGATCAGTAACTAAATGCCAGGCATGGTGATGGGTACTATGGAAAACCTAGAGCTGACTGCTAAGGCATTAGCTTTGGGAGTGGTGTAATGACTTTATACAGATTATCCCATGTGTACTTTCAACAACATTCTGAGACAAATGCTTTGGTCTCCAATCCTATTATATAGGGTAGGAAACTGAATTTAATTAAGTTAAATAATTTATTTTTCTGTTAAATTCTAGAACAGGGATTCAATCCTGCTGTGAAATAGTCTACAGTCTATCATGAAGAAATCAAATAATGGGATTAAACTAAGTACATCAGTCAGGTAATATGCATATCGTGGAGAGACTGCAACATGATCGAAAGCACAAAACAGGTCACCAAAATGAGAAGCAGGCTATCAAATTAGTCCAGATATATCTGACAATGAACTGAAGAGGATTTCCAAAAATTAAAATAATGTCATAGAGACAAAAGTTCAGTGGATAAGATGAAGTCTAGCTAGAGCTAAAAAGAGCCAGTGAGCAGATTAAGAGAGAATTAGTGAATTGGAAGACTGATCTAAGGAAATTAAAAGAACACTGTACAGAAAGACCAGGAGATGAAAATATGTGAAAGAGAAGTTTAGAGCTGTTAGAAGATCTAGCACAAAAAGAGATGCTAGGGCATAATGGAATAATATTTTTAAAGTGCTGAGGATAAATGGTGGTTAATGAAAATTCTGTGCTCATTAACCAGATTTCAAGAGGCAGCTAATGTAAAAACATTTAGAGATAAAGAAAAATTGAATTAGTTTCCCAGTAACAAAATCCATTTTTTTGAGCAGTACTGGGATTTGCACCCGGGGCTTTCACACACCGAGCAATATATATCTCCAGCCCCTTTTATTTGTTGTATTGAGAGAAGGCCTTGATAAATTGCTCAGTTGCTGAGGCTGGGCTTCAACTGGCAGTTCTCCTGCCTCAGCCTCCCAGAGTGCTGGGATTATAGACAGGGCGAGAGTGTCAGGTTCAGGGTGGAGCACAGCCAGCTGCCCTCACCCTTTGCTGGGCACTGTTCTCCTCAACCTGTTCTCCTCACTGCCTTAGTTTTCCCCCAGTGCTAGGAATTGAACCCAGGACCTTGCTCATGTCAAGTGTTTGCTCCAGCTAAGCTGCTCCCCCAGCCACTGTGCTGTCTTTGTGTAACCAAAATGGAAACAGCTTGACATCATACTAAATGAAACTCTGTACTCCCAGGCGTGGTGGCCTACACATGTAATCCCAGCACTTAGGAGGCTGAGGTGGGAGGATCGTCACAAGGTAGAGGTCAGCCTGGGCTACAGAGAGAATTTAAGGGCAGCCTGAACTACATAGTGAGACCCTGTCTCAATGCCACCTTCCCCATTAAACCAATAGAAACAGGATTTATAACTTATGAAGAAGTGAAGGAGAGGAGTAAATAAAACATGAAAAAATTAATAGGAAGCAGAAGGGAGGAAAAAGATGTAGTAAAAGAATTCACGGAAAGCATAAAATAAGTGGGTACAATGAATAATTGTATTACATTTATTACATACTATCCAGAGATTATCAGAATAGATAAACAAATTTTTTTATAGTAAAAAAGAAAAATAAGCAGCAGCTGCATGTTATTTACAAGGGACATATTTAAAAATGATTGAAAATTGAAGGGTAAAAAAAAAAGATGTATTAGCTAAAAACTAACTCAAAGAAAGCTCGTCTGGTGGGTATAGTGCTATGCATCTGCAATCCCAGCCCCCAGGAAGCTGAGGTGGGAAAAGTGTAAGTTCAAGTGCAGCCTGGGCAACGTAATGGTTTAGTGAGACCCTGTATGAAGATTAAAAATAGAATGATCTGGGCATGTAGCTCAGTGCGAAAGTCCTGGATGTAATCTCCATTACTGAAAAAAAACTGCTCTAACTATATTAATAGCAGTAACATGGGTTCTGTGGAAAAAGCTATTATTAAGGCTAAAGAGGATTTACTACATTTTGATAAAAGGAATAATCCAGGAAGAATATATAAGAATATAACCGTTCTAACCTTGTGATCACATAATAATGGAGTTTATATTTAAACATCCAAAAATTGACATAATTACCAGGCAAATCTGACAAACCCACCATCGTCTCCTGGGTGATTTCAGTACACCTCTGTTGGTAATTGGTAGATCATGCAAAATAAAAATTGGTACAGGCTATAGTGGATTTAGGAACACAACTAAAAAGCTTGATTTCATTTGCCTGTGGAGAGACTGCTCCTAAGAGAATAAATGTGTATTTGGGAGGATGCTTCCACCCTTTCTTCAAGAAATGAAGGAAGGCTAGAAAGAGATAGAGTCAACAGACGGAAAGGAAGAACTCAGAAAGCGGCAGGATTTGCCACTTCCTGAGTGTATGTGTGGGGGAGCAGAAGAGGGGGTTGATGATGTCGATGCCCAGCCAGCTGAGAACAACAAGGGGAGGGTGGGATTCGAGGACTGTGCATTCAGGTGGAAACTTGAGTTTCAAGGGCATTTCAAGGAGGAGGCTGGGCTTCAGCTGCCTGGCCTTGTTCCTGGGGAGTAATCTTCCAGCATGTTGGGCCTTCCGGATACACTTGTTCAATGATAACAGTGCTGATCCATCCATGCCTAATAGGCATCTATCTGCCTGTGGAAATGCTAGCTGATCAAGCTGGTAATACTCGAGAGGCTTATGTTGAAGCAGCTAATTTTATTATCTATGAATTTATCATAGATAATAATCAATAAGAATACTTTTATTATCTATGGGTTATTATCGTCTATGACTTTAATAGGAATTGATTAGGGCACTTAGTAGATAAGAGGTTTTCCTTTCAAGTGGATTACAGAAATAGCTATTGCTTCTTCAAAGGTGACCTATATCATGAGCCAGATCATCATAATAGCAGCTATCATTCAGAAGACTTGAGAGCTTATCCATTACTATTGTGATTTTTCGCAGCAATGGGATGATTTATATTATGCCTGTTGTGCAGATGAGGAAATCCGAAGGCCCAATCACACAACAGTATGTATGCAATTTTTGTGAAGTCAGATGATCCTGTGACGTGTGAGTCTCCTGCAGGTTTTGTAATACAGCCTTTCCGGGAGGGCCCATGACCTGGAAAGGCAGAAATGAAAGAGAAGCCATGCTCTGTTTTTTGTCTGGTGCTTAAATCATTGTTTCGTTCTCCTTCTCATCTCTGGTCTTCACGTCGGTCGCTGTTTTAAGGCCTATGGTGAAGTTTCAATCATGGATTGGTTTATAAAGATGCAGACCCTTTTGCATGTGTTTCCTGTTGACCCTCTTCTGTCTTTTCAGCCTCCCTTCTCCTTCTGTGTGCCTTCCTGTATGACAACCAGTGAAGGACAAAAACTACACTTCTTGGGAGGATTCTGTCCTCTGGACTGAAGCCTGAAATCTCCCAGACAAATTGGTCACAATTCTCATCGATTCCCACGAATGCAGAAACTATCAAAATTCAGAAGCACTGCATCTCTGGAGAGGAGGGAGTTGCAGCAGGAGAAGCCATGAGATCTCTCTTTCTTTTTTATTGTTTTGTTTTTCGAGATCTCTCTTTCATGCTTCCACTCTTCCACTGGGCATCTCCATGCTTCACTGTAGAGACCATGAGGCAGTTTGGCACCGCCTGAAACATGGGAGGGACAAGTGTTGCTTTCATTCAGAAGCCCTAAGTCACTGAGCTCTTCTGTGTTCACCAAGAGGAAAATGCACCTATGTTTTTTTGATATCTCTGACATGAAATACAAATCGTACCAATTCAGCTTCCATATAATAGTCCTTACATTTTCTCATTATACTTTTCAAAAATCACATGTAATCTCTTTCTGTCTTCTTACCTTGACTATGTGTTCCTTGAGCATAAGGACCATGTCTTTGCATCTTCAAAAAACTCTCTGTAGCACCTGGCATTGTGTCTAGCCTAAAAGTAAGTTCATAAAAATTTCAGTTTTTCAAATTTTGTGAGTAAATATCAGCAGTGAAATGTGTAGTACATAAAAGTCCTTTCACTCAAAGATGTCTGAAAACACATGCATAAAAATGGGTGAATGAATGAAAGAATGAACAAGCGAAAGGTCTGGGATGTCAAAGAGGTGATTGTGTTGGTGACCAATGAAGAAACCAATGTCGATAGTTTTCAGAAACAGTTCCTAGTAGCCCAGCCAGGGGCTTGTCCTCTGGCTTTAACTTTTTCTTGTTAAGATCTAATCATAGGAATCTGTGGTTAGCAGTAAAGAATCCCCTTCTATTCACTCACATTCATTTCAAAAATATTTATGGATTGCCTGTTACGTGTCAGGCACAGTTCTTGGCGCTAGAAGTAAGAAAAAGATAGAGAACAAACATCCTTCTTCTCATTGAGTTTATGTTGATGTCTTGTTACTTTCCTCATTTCTGGGACAAAATACATGAATGACACCCACAGCTTAAAAAAATGAGAGGTTTATTTCTCTCATGTTTCAGAATTTCAGTCCTAGCATGGTCCGCTGGCTCCAGGCAGAAGCAGCATGGGGGAAGGTCCGCTCAGGACAAGATGGACAGGAAGGAGCTGGAGGTGGGACACAGCCTTCCGGTCACATCCCCAGGGACCTGTGTTTCTGATCTTGCCCCTACCTCCCAACAAGTCGGCTACCAACCCTCATCACCCCATCACCTTCCAAGCACATGAGGCTTGGGGGGCATTTTAGATCTAAACCGTAGCAGTAGAGGTTTAATTTGAGACCAAAAATTAATAGTAAATTCAGTAAGTGACAAATGTTAGAAGTTACTTATTCTAGAAAAAGTGGGGCAGGATCAGGGCTCTGTGGGCTCTGGGAAGAGTGCTGTGCTTGAGTCTTTAACAGTGCACAAAGGACAGACCCTGGGGAGCAGGTGACACTGGGGTGCATTAGCTGGGGAGGCCCTGGGAGAAGAGATTTCCTGGAGCAGGGTGAGGGTGGAGGCTCTGCTGATGCTGGAACAGTTGAGAAAGGGCGGGAAGTGACAGCCAGCCAGGGGAAAGGACCAGGCTGGGTGGATCTTGTAGGGCCCTGTGGCTTTTTCTCCAGTGGAGAGGAAGCCATTGGAGGGTTCCGAGTAGAGGACGGTTATAACCCTGGCAACTTCAGAGGATCCCTCTGGCTGCCATGTGAGGATGGATGAGAGGTGAGCAATGGGGGAGAGGAGGGGTAGTTTGAAGGGATTGAGGTGGTTTTATTTCAACAATAGTAGCAATCCAATTTATTGTGATAAGTGCAATAAACACAAAACACTATGAAAACACACAAGAATAGCACTTGATTCGGAAAAGGGAGTCAAGATTTCTAGAGGAAGTGGCTTCCTGGCTGGGATATTCATGAGGGGTGGAATTGACCAGGTGTGGAAATGGGCACCATAGGGGAAGCTGTCACAGGCACGAAGGGAGAGCGAGGTTCTCATCACAGGACACAAGGGAGACTGAGTCATTCCTCTGCTGAGATGAGGAGGGCAGTTCACAAGGGGAACAGAGAACAAGGGCGCAAGGGCCAGATCAGAAAGGGCTGATGTTATTTGCCTGTGTAAATAGTTACTATGAACTTCTAGGCCATAGGACCCAAGATGAGTGCCACAAAAGCATTTTAGGATTTAATTGCATGGATTTGTTTCTCTGACTTTCACAAAATACCACAGGAATGGTCTATGCCTTGTTGTCGCCTGGAGCAAATGAGTCGGCCCTTTTCAATGACGGAGCTGCAGAAATTAAGCCTTCAGTGTTACTTGTTGCCTCCTTCTTTCTTCCACTGCTTGCAATGTTCCAGATCCTGCCCAGCTCAAATTCTTCTCCAGCTTCCTTGGTGACAGCCTCTGCAGTAGGAAACTGGGACAGGGCTGCCGTGGCCAGAGGAAGCAAGTAGGGCCAGAGATGAGCCTGAGGTTCACACGGCTAGACAGGGGCAGTGGGGGAGATGACTCCGTGAGCTGTGATTGGAATGGGGCTTCTGAGTCTGCGGTGGCACCAGGCAGAATTCTGGACCTGGAGCCCACAGGTAGAGGTCCGGAGCTGCAAGGCCTGGGTGTAGCAGGAAGAGCACACAGAAAGATCAGCAGGTTGGATGAGGAGCCTCTGCAGATCGAGGCCATTTATCCAGGGCCATTTAGATAAATTTAGCTGGGGCTGTTCCAGGTAGAGGCTCATTGGTCTTAAGGGCTCTTACAAATTAAGGAGAATCCTATCCCTTAAAGAGGAAGACTTCTCCTTATCTAGCTGTGGTTCATCAGTAAGGGAAGAGGAGATGAGAAACACAGAGCTTCCTCCTGTTGGACTTGGGGCTCTCCGTGGAGTGCTCGTTCCCAGGGGGCGTGGTTCACTTAGCCCTTGGAAGTGGGGAGAAGTTGAGAGTGGCTGAGGGTAACTTTGCATTTTTCCCTTGCTTGGATGTCTCCTTCTGAGGCCAAGGAAACGATGGGGCCAAAAGGAGAGGTCTTGGTGGGGAGGTGTTGACACTTCCGGTTTTCCACAATTCATCTTGTCCAACCAAGTCTGTCCTGTACCTTCTATAAGCCTCCATGGAGTATGGTTTTCATTCTACCAAGAGCCTTCGATGACTTCTTTCTGTCCCAAGCTCCTGAGGCCAACATTCGAGAACCTCTCCTCTCTGGCTGCGAACTACCTCTCCTTCCCCTCCTGAACTCTCTGTTCTTGGAACATGCAGGGCCATCCCTGTCTGTGGTTTTGTCCATCTACCTTCATCCCCTCAGAATGTGCCTTCTCTCCTCTTGACTAATGCAAAACTTAAAAGATAAATGGTTAAATCCTCCCTGCTATGCTGCTCTCCTGACCCCTCTGAAACCAGGTGGGGTCTTGCCTTCCTTTTGGTAATACCTGAGTCTGGTGGTTGCTGGTGAGATGGAATGAGTGCAAGGAAAGCCAAATTCCAAGGGCTGATGCGGATGAACTGTACTTTCCAGAAGGGAGTTGTCTAAACTTCCTCCAAGAAATAAATGCCTTTAGGACATGTGTCTTTTACTCTGGCCCCTGGAGTATCAAATATCTCCCTCTCTCAACATAGCCCTTGTTCAAGATCCACAGGATATTTTTGCGTCATGGACTCTGAGCAGACTTCAGGGGCTCATGTGGTGGAACATCCCAGGTCACATGCAGGGTCTCAAGTCCAGGGTGTCCTCAGTGACTTGCAACTATCAGTATCTGTCCAAACAGGCGGACGATTCTTATGTAATTCTGGCCCAGAGGTGTTCCCAGGACACTTGGCTGTAGACAAAGCAGGATAACAAGCACCTGCAATATCAGGATCATTAAGATAAAAGTGTGAATGGTCCCCACTTTCAATTCTGAGAAAGCTAATTTGAGAAGGACTCCAGACAGAAGTTCCTGGGGATGTGGCCCAGGAACAGTGATTGAAAGGTGATACAAAGTCCTCATGAAGACAGAGGCCCAGCTACAACCTCTAGACTTGTTTGCAATGCACTCTACACATGCAGGTCCTGTACGTGAGTAGTGGGCATTGACTGATTTTCCAAAAACTGAAGACAGATGGACTTTGGACTGGTGGGGTCAGTAGCATTCAATAGTCTGAGAGTTCTGGGGGTGTTGCATCAGTGCTTTTCTTAACGCAGACAATGTTCTGTGGATAATGTCTTGTAGAGCTACATCAAATGGAAATCGAGCTGTGTATTTTCTTAGCATCATCAGCCACGGTACCCCGTGTGTTTAACTCAGACTCCTTAAGCTGTAATGGAACACCCTTAATGGATCATTTGGCATGTGTGGTGATGCTTACATGAAACAAACCTCTAAAAAATTTAAACCAAACCTTTTAGAACTTCCCATGAGGGAGCAGAGTTGTGTTGAGAGGTAATATAGTCTGTGACATCGGAAGCCTTTTTTGTTAGTCGAAAGCATTCTTTTTTTTTTCATTTTCCTGACTTCATTTTCTTCCTTTTTTTTAAAAAAGAAAATTTATTATTTCATTAAATAAAACATTGTAGGATGCATTTTATTCCAGAAATTACATATAAAGGCAATAGACTCACGATTTCTATCCAGCTCGAGTTGTGTTTTATCAAGGTTTTTTCATTCATTATTTTTATGGGCAGAGTCATATTTAGATTGGGGTGATGGTAGGGTAGGGGAAGCATATACTGAGACCTTAAATTAATTCTAAAGAACTGTAGAGTGTCTAAATTGTAAACATTTGAAAGAGATTTTTATTCTAAACATTGTTAACTGTAATAATTAATTTTTAATAAACTCTGCTCTCAACACGATTGATTAGAATGGTTGAATTTAAAAGTCATTATTCTATGTTGCACACGTGTATTCATGTACATATTTCACTATGATGGAATTAATAGAATTCTTTTTTTAAATTATTTTGAGAAGTCAGTAATTTGCAGTATAAATCCAAAAGAATTTAGCCACCAAATTGTTTAACATGATCTATCTTTCTGTTTGTATGAATGAGATTGGATGACCCTTGAGCAGCACAGGTTTAAATTGGAGACAAAGTACAATCCAGTGCGTGCCTGTAAACATTTTAATGATTTATTTAGATGATTGTAGCTGCAATTATAAGCAATATTGCAGTTCATTTTTCATATATATATAGCGATTTATTTTTATATACAATCTTGATGCATAACTCAGTAATTATGACAGCTACCCAAAGATTTCTGGGCTATGTGAAGTAAAAAATGTTCTTCACAACCTTGTATTTCTTCCTGAAGAACCTATAAAAAGAAAAGATTGCTTTTCAGGGAGACAAAGGATAGTTAGAGAGTCCTGAGGGGGAAAAGTTTCTTCTTTTGGCTGCGCTTTGAACCCTTCGTCTGCAGTCTTCGCTTTCAACTGCCTGCTACAGCAAAAAAACAGGGGCATGCTTGACTTCTGTAGGGGAGCCCTATCCCTACTACTTTCAGGATGAAGTCCGTACCTTCTTATATAAGGTGCAGATGAGTACGGAGTCAAGAATACAATTCTTCCTTAGAGCAAGTTATGGGATTAAGATTCAGTAGGCAAGGAACTCAGGAATACTTTGTGTGTCCTTCTGTTAAAAATATAGCTCCTTCGAGTGTGGGATCCAGAAGACAAGTTCTGGATGCTTAACTGCCTTAATCTATATGTTTACCCAGGACTTAAGTAATGCTTACTCTTTGTCAGATAGGTACAAAGCACCTTACAAATGATTAACTGCTTTAATCCTCAAAATGACTCTAAGATAGGTACTGTGTCTAATCCTGTTTCACAGATGAGTATGCCCTATGCCTAAGGTCATAATGTTGGAAAGGGGCAGAGCTAGGATGTGAAGACAGGCAGTCTGCTTGGCTTCCATGGCCTTGGCCACAATGGCTTCTGCCACTGCACCATGCATTTGGGTCTCCCTTGTGCATGGCTTGTGTTACTAAACCAGTGCTGGAGGATGCTGCTCTGCATAGTTCATGTCATTTGGGAGATCTCCCACAAATCTACCTTATACTGACACCTCCTCCTACTTTGCACCTCACAAGTTAGGTGCATTGGACATCTGGATGGAGATGGAGTGTCTCTGAGACATATCTGAGACTCGACACTTCCATTGTCTCCTCTCTTATGGGATGGCTGTTTCCTCCTCATGTGTAAGATATTCTCATTTTTCACCTTTCAAGATGTAGTTTGATTTTCATCTCTTCTGTCCTTGCTCCTCAAGCATAATGCCAAAGCATATCTGCATGTCCAGCCCTACACTTCTCAGTGGACCATGGCCCTCCTGTGTCAGCCTTCAGCTTAATTTGAGTTGTCTTGGGCTGGATGTGGGATTTGGAGTTTGGCCCTATAGACCCCCAGAGCCTGATAATTCTGGGTGGTAAGTATGGGGCAGCAGTCTCGCCCCCTCCTCTAACGAAGCCCTATAGAATTTAAAAAAATCTGACCACCCTTGAGCAATGGCTTATTGCCATTATACTGGACACACTCCCTCATAGATGTGCCAGCCAATGTTGAAGTAACTCTCGTAACTCTAGTAAGTTGTTCTGGAATACATCCTTCCAAATACAGATGTGCCCCTAAAAATACCCAGCTCTGTTTAATTTGGAAAGACAATGGTTTTTGTGATGTCTGATCAAAATGTGAAAAACAAAAGCAAAAAACCCCCCAAAACATTATGCTGAAAGAATTAATTTGATGCTAAATGTACCTGTAATATCTTCATGAATGAACAATATCAGTATTGGCATACGGGCTGGAAGTTCTAAATAGTTACTAGCTTCCTTAGCAATTTGTTTCTTGTTATGACTTCTCCAGTGATCTGTAGCAGTTTTGGCAAAGTGAAAGAACAATGTATTCCTACAATCATAAAAGCTATGGCTTTAGTTAGCCTGGTTTTGATATTTGAAAATAGATATATTAGTTTCACATGCAAACTGAGGATTAGAAATGATCAAAAATGAGTTCATATGCCAAGTGTGTATATAACAAAGTTTTCAGTGATTTAAAGATTCTTACAGTCAGCACACTTAAGGACAACTGATGTGACTAACTCCTGCATCTTTAATATATTAGAGTTACTTTTTCACTTTATTGGGAAGTAAAGTTTCTTAACCATTGTCAAAAAAAAAAAAAAAAAAAAGAAAAGGAAAGCAAATAAATATTTTGGGTCAAGCAAGCTACCAGTCTGAAAAATCTTGCCTTAAGTAGAACCACACTCTGAATCATTCATCTCCATCAAGGACTTGTAGGTCAAGCAGAAACAAATGGTGCTCAGAAATGGGGAGAATCTCAGATGTCTACATTACAAAGTACTTTTCAAGTCTATGCGTGTGTGATGTGCGTTTGGGTTGGCCCTTGGGATGATTTCAGAAGCAATTGAAATATGAAATTTCTCTTTTCCTTTATGTACAGGAATTTTTTTTTTTTTGGAGAAAACTGAAGAGAATAAATAAATGATCAACTGCAAAGCTTTTTAGGAATGTTGAGGTATTGCCTGTCAAAAAAGTTCTTTGGCTAAAGCGATTTGGGTTTTATGCTTTATCACTTGGTAAGTGCTTTTAAGCTAAGTTACTCTATATTTTTGTCTATTTTTTGTTGTTGTTAAGTGGTTACTGGTGGATTCTGGTGCATTTTGAGGAGGCGACATTGGAAAAGTAGTTTGAAAGAGGGATGAATGTATTACTGCAAAATGAAGTACCCTGTTCCTGAGGATGGTTGGCTTTTAGCTTTTCACTTGAATCACTTCACTGTTGAATTGAACATAAAATTCTTTTGCCAGCAGATGAAGTGAAGAGACATGGCCCATACACCACCCGTTTCTACCTAGGAAGAAAAGCATTTTACTGGTAACTGGAGTCATCACAAAGGGCTTCATGTTTTATATTTCATTTACTAAAGTTCTTAAAAATGAAATTTGCTTAAGAGCCTTTGTAAATATTCTTCTTCTACATGATAAAGGTTTTCTGTGCACATTCATAAATTGCTATAGAAGAGAGGTTTAAATCTATTTGCTGGGACTTTCAAATTAGAAATTTTGTGCATATTATGAGTGTAGCCATGCAAGAAACCACCCATCTCAACCTGAATTTATTCTGTCCATTTACTACCTGGAAAGCTTTTTCCCCAGTGCAATTAATTAAGCAAACAAGACCAATGTTGGTGCTTTTGACAGATTATAAGAACAAAGGCTCTTGCAACAGGCCTTGGCGGGTCTCACGAGTGGATAGTCCTCATAAATCGTGCATAACACATCCTTTGATTCTCCTGCTAAAGCTTTAGCCTACTCCAGTCGGCTCTCATCACCATGGGAGGTTTGCACTTGCAAATTTCTCTATTGCTGTTTTCATTTCCTCTTCGATAATAGAGCCAATCAGTTTCTCATTATTCAGAAGGCCCACTTTTGGCATTTTAATTTTAGCCAGAATTTTTATAATCTCTGTTATCAGCTGCTAACTCAGATGCAAATATCGCTTTAGAGAACAAGAAAAAAAAAGAGATTTTGTACATTGATGGTCTCTGATAATCATATGAGGAACCTGCTGAAATGAAAATGTGGTGTCTCTGATTTTGATTCTTGAAGAGTTAATGTATTAGTTACATTTGACATTGTCATACTTATTTATGAAATTTTAAAAAGCATTATTAAGAAAATTGCAGTATATAGTAATACTAATCTTTAAAATTCATTAAATTTCAACTTTAGGTGTAGAACTACATGAGGTGTTATCAGGATCATAGAAATGGGTTTAGATCCTTGCAGAGAAAAGTTCATACTCATTAGCATTGTTGAGCATAGTTGAGCCAAACTGTGAGCATTAGCATTGTGCTAATCCCACTCCTGCATGTGAATCATTTGTTTTGTATGTTTTGAAGTAATAGAAAAATTAATATTTAGGAGAAAAGATATGAAAAGCAAACAAAAACCTAGAGAAAAATTTCAGGTGCTTTAGAATTCATATTATCAGACAAACTACAAAAACAAAGATATGATATTATTGTGATAAAATATCTAGATATTTAAAATGAACTTTGGAAAAATAATCTGTGAATGTGACTTTTGATATTTCTTTGGTATTCCATGGTCAGGGGTCCAATTTCATTTTATTTTTAAGATTTTTATTTTTATTAGTACATGTTTGCAGTACATAATGATTACATTCCTTGTGGGGTGTTGGTACATGTGCACAACACAGCTTAGTTCTGTTTTCATTCTTTCCTCTGCCTTCCCTCCCCTTTCCCTCTATCTCTTCATCCTCAGGAGTCCAATTTTAAACTTTTTAAAACCACCAATTTCATGTGAACACATTTGGATTTATGTATGATTTATCTGAGGAAGTTTTAAAAAATAATTTCATAGATTTTATTAATTTGGTTCCCAAGTAAGTCATTCTTTAGCTTTTGGATCCGGGTCCCTGATGGTGTACTTGTCCACCTTGGGGAAACATTTTGCATACCCCAGGAGTGACGAGGGGACTAACATGCCTGTCAGTTCAGTGGTCTCTTGCCTAGGACCCAAGGACTGGGCAGGGACTCGTGTTCTCTGCTGGAATCCATAGGCCTTTGGTTAGTCAGCAAGACAGCAGTAAGCACTGTGGTTATTGGGAAACAGAAATATTTGTCTTCAGCCCTTGGAGGGCTACAGCTGGTTCATTCCGAGTCAGCAGAATGTACCAGTGACACAAGGAAATATATTTTACATACAAGAAGAGATACAGCTGCCAGTTGAGCCACTCTCTGTGGTGCCTGAGGCTGATGCACAGGTGTCAGTTCTTTCCTAATCCTTCCGTTTCCAGCTGCAGACTCTCCTGGCTGGCCCTCCACTGAGCCACCAGGGCTGTAGTCATCTGAGAAGGAAGGTGCTGATGGGGTCAGAGGGGCTGTTGTCCAGTAGGTTCACTGTGAGTTGTAGAAGGGTAGCGTCTAGTGTAGCAGTCAGAGTGGAGTGTCACCTTGATTAGCTTTGGGATCCACCTGGTAGACTGGTAAAGCACACTTCGGGGTGTATGTGGGTGGGTCATGGAAGTGTTGCCTTGGAGTCCAAGGTTGATCCCTCGCCTTCCTCTCTGGCACTGTTCCCTTGATCTGGTTCTTGGCTGCTGTGAACTGAGTATCTTTGGTCTGCCACGCCCTTCCGCCATGATGTTTCTGCCTTGGACCTAGCTGACCATGGACTGAATCTCTCGAACTGTGAGCCAAATAAACCTTTGCTCTTTCAAGATGTGGGTGTTGGGTATTATGTCTCAGGAATGGGAAAGCTGACCAATACATCCTGTAAACGTTAATTGAGTAATCTTGCTCAAAATGCATTATCATAGATGTGAAAAACAATACAATGGTACTTACTTGGTCTTCACACATTTGAGACTCTTCTCATGGAAACCAGCACCATCAAATGTAGGTGGTATTAGAGAGGGAGCATTTTTACCTGAGTCTAAGATGCCATCCAGATCAGATAACTTCTGAGATGACATTTGTAGAGTGCGAGGCTTACCCTGTGTGGGAACACAGGGACAAGAGAGGATGACCGGAACATTCCCGTTGGAGCTTCATGCAAAAGTACGAGCCATGCAAGTACAAGACAGGTCTGCGGAGGTGCAGAGGTGAACTGGCGTGACTTCAGCCTCATGTGCACCTGAGGGAGAGGTTGGGAAGAAGAGTGGAGGTGGAGGTTGAGCTCAGAGTATGAAGAGCCTTCTGTAAGTGCAAGCAAGTATGCACACTATCGGGGAGGAGTTGGGGGCTTTTCAGCCTGATCAGAGATCCGCCTGTTGAAGCCAACCTCACTGACCTCAGAAGACAGATTGAAATGGAGAGGGGAGCTGGGAGTGAGTGATGAGTGTTGCAAAGGCTTGTGGATGACTGATGTGGACCTTAACCAAGAGTGTGGTACTGAGGCCAAGTACTGGATTGGAGACACAATTCTGAGTTAGAGGCAGCTGGCCTTAGAAAATGGGCAAGAAGATAAAGACTGAGTGAGTGTGACCTTGAACTTCAGGATACGGGAGAATGCTGAGTCTCAGGCAAGTTGGATCGTTACGAAGACACGATTCCAAACTCTGGAGCTCACACACACACTCCAGCTCCACGTGCACATAGAAACACTTCTGCTGTTAGGACTGGACAAGCTCTTCTGTGGAGTGGATAGGATGGCAGCATTTTGGTTTAGCAAGGCATATTTCTCCCACCTCAATAGGATCATATTTTTTAGATTTACAGAAAACTGTGAAGCGGGGACAGAAATTTCTATTGTTAACATTTTAAATCAGTATTGTACCTTTGTACAATTACAGTACCAATATGGATACATTATTTTAACTGAAGTCCATAGTTTATTCAGATTCCCTTAGTTTTCCCCAAAGTCCTTTTTCTGTTTCTGGATCTCATCTAGAATCCCACGATACATTTAGACCCCATATCTTTCTTGGCTCCCACTGAATGTGATAGTGTCTCAGATTTTCTTGTCTCTCACAACCTTGACAGCTTTGAGGAGGATGGGGCAAGTACCTCTGTTAGGATCTGTCTGCTATTTTTCTCTCTAGATTGAGGCTATAGGTTTCAGAGAGGAAGAACACAGAAATGAATTGTGGTTGTCAACATGTGCATCAGAGGAAATTTTGCTAACATGATATAACTATTGCTGTTCACCCCGATCACCTGCTGGGATAGTGTTTGTTGGGTCTCTCCACTTTAAAAAAAAAATCCCTTTTCCATAGTGTACTCTTTGGAAGGAAGACATTCAGTGTGGCCTCCAGTTAAGAAGTGGGGATATATGCTCCACCTTCCAGAGGATACAATCTACATCGATTTTTTGGAAGATTTGTCTCTTCCATTTATTACTTTATTCGGTAAATCATTTATGTATGTCAGTATGGACTCATGGACATTTGTTTTATATTTTGGGTAATGATACAATACTACTTTGTTCATTCTATAGCCCCAATTGCTCTAGCATTGGCCAGCAGAGCTCTTTCAGTTGACACCTGTGCCGAAAGGGACAATTCTTCCTGTATGTATCATGGTGACACGGCCCATGCTAGAGCAAGGCAGGGTGGCACCACAAGGAGCCCAGAGGTCTGTCTGGGGGAGGAGTTGGGAATGGTATACAAGGTTGGGGGCATCCTAAGTTCTGTATCTGGCAACTAAATGATTGTCTTCATTCTTAAGCATGAGAGAGACATAATGAATAACGTGTTGGAAGATTACTTTGGAACTATGTGAATCGCACAGTTTCATTTATTTAACAAACTTTTATGGAAATTCTGTTCTAGGTCATGCTTGGGTGTGAGGATGGAACATGATGGGGAAAGATAAAAACATTTATTCACCACCTGCCTGGCTCATGACACTTCACATAGTTGATTTCACTCAATTCTCATGTCAACTCAATGAGGCATACGCTGTTTTCAGCATCTTACACATATGAAAACTCAGTGTGTTTGCTCTGGAAGCAACCAGTGGCCATGTAAGGAGTCCAATTACCCTGAGACTGACATGCTGTGAGGTAGCCAAGCTAATCCCAGGGAAGCATCTGACCGGTTCCCAGTTTTTCCAGACATCTTAGTGCAGGCCCCAGAAACACAAGCTAGAAAACTTCCTGATGACGCCAGTCCCTATAGCATCTTGACTGCAGCTGTGTGTAGCCCTGAGTCAGAACTACCCAGCTGGGCCCAGGCAACACCAAGAACAATGAAGGATAATAAATAGTTTTAATTTAGAGTTTCGGGGAAGTTTGGAGCAACGCAGAACTGGTATAGCAGAAAACACAGGTATTCTTTCTCTGCACGACTTCCCTCCAGTAGTGTCATCTGTTCTGACAACGAGCCTAGATTGGGGCAAAAAAGCATGGGAGGCCTTTGCATTAATCTTCTGAGGTTGCTATAGGTGTCTGGCTTGAGCTGGATGCTTGTGCGCTTGGAGAAGAAGCAGCAGAACTGGGTGATGTCTTAAGAGAACTTGTAGTAGAATAGAATAGAATTTGCACTGTAGCATTGTAGAGGGAAAGATAGTTTGTTATCAGATAGCACTTAATTAGCAACTGCCTTTTCACTTTATGGTTGTATAACCTTGGGCAAATTTTTAACTCTGCTTTTCAACCTTCTTATCTTTAAAGTTGAGATGATCCCATGATAATCATAGATCCAATAAGATAAGAGCAGGAACTCTATAAATGTGTTCCCATAGTTACTTAAACATATCTCTGTTGTAGCATTTTGTGCATTGCATTTGAATTGTTCATTTGCTACTCTATCTACCTGGAACACTGAGTTTCCCGGGGGAAAATAAGCTCATATTATATACTTTTTGTTGTAACTGATTAGCACAGTGTACAGAATATTCAAATAGCTGTTGAATGAAAAGAAGGACTTAATGAATCCATGAGCAAAGCTTAATTGTGATAGAAGACTGTAAGAAAGGTGAACCATAACTCAAAAGTAAGTAGCCTATATGGCTAGGTATTTGGAAGCAGTATTATTTAAAAAGGGGGAACCAAGGCAGAAAAATTCTAAGAACAATAAGAAATGATTGGCCTGATAGATGCAATGCTAGTTTGAGAATGAGATCTGCCCAAGAAAAAAATTTCAATAGCATGCCAATGATCCTTAGATGAGGCTTTTTGTTGTGATCTTTTTTTGAAACTGGGTCTGTTGCATAGCCCAGGCTGATCTTGAAGTCATTCTGTACCTCAGGCTGGCCTCAAACTCAGGGTTGTCTTGCCTCAACCTCTCATGTGCTATTATTACAGTTGTGTGCCACCATGCTGGACAGAGGCAGTGCTGGAATTGGGAGGTTTGAATGGAGATGCTCTTCTCTGTATACACAGAGTATGCATTTTATCCTCTGAGGAATGTACTTAGAGAAGTGAGGACGTATCAGATTGAATAATACTTAAAGAACTTACTCATCTACTTATCCAAACATCAAATATTTACGAATCTTCTAGTTTTTTCCAGGAACCATGTTTGGCATGAGGAACATCATGGTAATTCAATATGTGTAATGTATCTTTCTTATACTTGTCTAAAGGGAAGATAGATGTTGATCAAATATCAACCACATAAATATGTACTTACCAGCTGAAATACACCCTATAAAGAAAGATCCAGAGGCTCCTCCTTCACTGGGGCCTTTCTGTCCACCTTACTGATGGAATGTGACCAACACCTGCCATGTCTTTCAGCTTGTTCAAGTAATTGAATTCTGAAGAGAATTATTCTCTGCCTCTTCTGGGAGGTACCCAAAGAAGGAAGCTCATGCAACCCCTTGGCCTTTCCCTTCCTGCTGGCTAAAAGATGGTGAGTCCTGATGCAGGTGCTCTGTTTTCTAAAATGGAAGCCATGCAGGGAGGATGGCAGAACTTCCCAAGCAGTCTTGGATTAATGGTTACAATGTGGCAGAGGAATGACCTTCCATCTTATCGAAGCCATTGTACATTTGAATCTGTTATTGCAGCTTAGCCTGTATCTTACCTAAAATAGAAAATCATGAAAGAAGGTATATTTGCTTGTTGAGGTTGCTATGACAAAACACCACAGACTGAATGGTTTAAACGATAGAACGCTTTTCCTCACAATTCTGGAGGCTGTTATTCTGAGATCCGGAGGCCAACGCTGTTCGTGACAATGGTTAACAATGGCCGACTGGGCTCTAGTTCAGGGTTTTTCTCGGCTGTGTCCTCACTTAGCTGGGAAAGAGGGGGAGAAAGAGGGAGGTTGAAGAGGAGGGGGAGAAGGACAAATTGAGAGGGAGGGGAAGGGAATCAGAAAGGGAGACAGAGAGGGAGGGAGGGAAAAGGAAGGAGAGAGATAGAGAGAGAGAGAGAGAGAGAGAGAGAGGAAGAGAGCAAGATTATTCTGGCCTCTTCTTATAAGGACCCTAATCCTATCAAGAGGGTCCCACTCCCATTGCCCCATTTAACACTAACCACCTTCCAAAAGCCTTATCTCCAAATACCACCATCACGTGTGGGGCTAAGACATCAACATGTGAGCTTTGATTGGACCCAATTGAGTCCATAGCAGAGGACAAGAAAGGGCCCAGTATAAATGGAGTGGAGGGGCTGGGAGATCGTCCATGAGGAGATGTCTTGGAAGCTGAGCTATGAGATGTTTGGAGGAAGAGCGCAGAAGTCAGAAAGAACTGGATGCTTCTGAAGAACAGAAACAACAAGCAGAGTCTGAGGAAAGCTGGCAAGAAACAATAGAGGGAATCGCAAATGAAATAGGAGCCAGTGGAATGTTCTAAGGAAGGGTACCCAGAAGGCTCCCTGGGGACGACAGCCGCTGGTCCTGGTGGCCTTGGAGCTGGAGAGAAGGGGTGGGTTTAAATAATCTCTTGGAGGAAGGATTGCCAGGGTTATTCACATCGAGAAGTTGTGTCAGGAAGGAGAAAGGGGCCCTCGGGATGATCCCCAAGGTTTCAGGAGGAGGAGGTGGGAGAAAGGGAAGAACTGGCAGGAGATTAGGTGTTCAGTTTCTTTCGAATGTGTCATTTTGGAAAGAGCCGGAAACCTAGTGATGATTGTTAGCTGGGTGACCTTGAGAAGGCTGCAGTTTTACAGACAAAAAATAAGGTGTAGAGATCGAGAAACATGAACTCACCATTTTGAATCTAAAATCTGTGGAGTAACTCACCAGAGGACAGAGCACGGGCGCGGAGACAGATGCCTTCGTCCTACTTTCCTGTTGGACGGCCTCGAGAAGGTCACTGAAGTCATTGGTGTTTTAGTTTTCTCACTGAAAAAAAATTAAAGCCCTTCTCGTATGGGTTTAAGGTGGTAATTTTTATAAAGCATGCAGCAAGGTGTCTGGCACTGTACGCGGTGAATAAAGACATAGTTTTTCATATTCCTCCAAGTTGTTTTCTAGTTGAAATTTAAACTGGATGTTCGCTATGCGCACAGACCAGAAAATGTAATCTTGTTGGTATCCTAAAGCAGAAAGAGGGGACAGGCAAGTCCAGGCTGCTTTGTCTGGACCACTTCAGTCACGATCCTTGCTCCTCCTGAGGCCGAATGTACACCTGGGCAGGTGAATCTCTCATGAACTTTGGAGTTGGACCCTGTCACTCATTCAGCATGTTCTATTTTGCAATTTTCCTGGAAGGTAGAAGCGATCTTCCAGAAGTTTTCAAGCACTAAGACCGAGATCTGATTGCACATTCGACAGATGTCATCACTTTTTAGATTTTTTCACACGTAGAAACATCATCTGTTTTCCTGGAACCTGGGGACATTTGCCCACTGTACTGTGAAGTGGTCTAGGCCTAGAGCAGGGCCACTCCTTTCATAATAAAATGACTAATCCACCTGTGTATCACCCAGAGGTGAAATCTGGCCGACACATTAGGGTTAGGGTTAGCACTCAGCAAAATGCCTCAGGTATGTCATGGATATTTAATGAAAGTACTGGGTCATCACTCTGATTTTAAAAATCCTCCAGTGACCTGGAAATTCCAAAAGATGGTTTAAAAATGTTTTTTTTTTCTGTTTTCATTGCAGAGTCTGTTGGATTGAATGAAATGGATCCCTTCTGTGTGTGACAGATAGGAAGGGAAGACAGACCTTTAGGTAGCTGGACATTTACCTGGTCCTCGGTGAGACAGCCTGTCCCCTCACACTTTGGAAAGATGGCAGGGTGGGGTGCAGTTTGGACTGAAACCTTTGGAAATATAACCAGAGAAGAGTGAGGGGAATTTGCCTACATAGTGTTATAATATGATTCTATTGGGTAATAGAGATTGCCCTTTACAAAATTTCATCTCTATCACATTATTAGAATGAGTTCTTCCAACTTCTCCCTAGGCATTATATTTACAGTTGTTGCTGTCAGGGGTTGAGTTTTTAATATGCTAGATAGACTTTTTCTGATGCTAGGTTTTAGCAATGCTTAAAAAGAATGCCTGGCTTTCTATAACTATATATGCACATTTATACAAAGAGAGAGATACAAGGAGCAGAAAGTTGTTATTTTAATTTTTTTTAAAAGAGTAGCTGAACAAATTGTGAGAAATGAGAACAAAACTATATTGTGTTGAGAAAAATCTTTTATTCTTTGGACTTTCCTTTTTTGCACAAGTAGATTATATATAGCATAAAATAATTATGAAACTTGGAATTTATCCAATAGTGTAGTGGGTAATTACAAAATTGCTTTATTTAATTATGTGGTATTTTATAGAAGGACATTTTTAACCTTTGTCACCAGTGCCAAATGGAAGGAGGCACAGCCCTTCATAATAAGTATCATAATTCTAATTGCATCTAAAGTTTACTTAGAAGCAATTCATTTTTAAAGACACACTCTAATTTGTGTACTTACTTTTTAGTAGGTAAAGATTGCTGAAGTAAATTGGTTTGTGGTAGCAAAAGTAAAATAAGAACAAGTGCTTGTTAATAATCTGTTCCACTATTCAAGTTACTGAGGTCCAGTTTTGAGTAATGTAGGCATCACAAATTGGTTTCTAAAACATGAGGCAAGGTCTTATATAATCAAGTAGCTCATTAGCAAAGATCAGAGGGCTTCAATGTACACTTCGAAAATAAGAACTAAAGTACTGCATTTAAAAGGAAGATCAAAGAGGACATCACGTCTGGAAGATCTTTTGCATATATTAACCTTCTGTGTTACTATCAGAAGTGGCTTTTATTGACATGCACTGTAAATCCGTGCCCATGCTACTGATGGGTTAAACAGGTAAACCATCACGTTTATTTATTCATCACCATTCTTGGGTGACTCGTGTGCAAGGCAATGCACAATCTGATACTGCCGATAGTGTCCTTTTCAATTCTTTGTCTTTGAAATGCCGCCAGGAAGGTACCGTGTCCAAAAGAGAAGCAAGGGACAGACTATGGCTCAGTGGGACAGAACTTGCCTCACAGTGAGAGGCCCTGGGTTTGATCCCCTGTACCACTGCCACCAAAAAAACAATGTTATATCTTGGGTGCAGGATTATTTAAAATAATATATAGAAGTATAAAATAGATTAAAATTTGTAAAGTTTTCATAGTGTGAATTAAACTAAATCCAAACATTTATTAGGCACCTTATAAGGAAGGTAAAGATCTATTATAAGAACAGGATGTACAGAGAAATAAATATGGGTTTTATATTTGAGAAGGTTGTGGTCTAATGGGAGAAAGAATGAGTGCGTTTCTACGATGCTATAAGAGCTGTAAGACGGTGAAAGATAAGATGCTCCATGAGCACTGCGGTGAGAGGGATTTCGCCATTCCAGGGCATTGGGAAGGCTTCACGCAGAGATTAAATCCTGTCTTGACTGGTGTGTTTAAAAGCGAGTAGACAAAGGAAGCGCCTTCTCCGCGGGCAGCTCTGTGGTGAAAAGCTGGAGCCAAGGAGCTCAGGGCCTAGGGGCGGTAGGTATTTTATTTTGGTGATCATCGCAGGAGAGCATGAAAGGGAGAAAAGGAAGTGGGAAGTTTCAATGCTCTGGAAGTGAAGATCTGAGTTGGTTGTCCTATTTCCTAACCAGATGTGTTCGAAGTCACTTTCCGGAACCTCAGTTTTTTCATCTCTGAAGGGTGTAGTTGTTTCAGGCTGCACTGTGAGAGTAAGCCAGTGTATGCTGCAAAACAAACCCTGAAATCTCAGTGTCACGAAGCGACACAAAGTGCGTTTGCTGACTTCAGAGACAAGTGAGGTTTGGAAAGAGCTGGGGGCAAAGTGAGCTGAGAGTCTTTGGGCAGGCTGTGTTCTAGGCACTGTTTCACGGTGTCGTTCCACTTCCGAAGGTCTCCACATTTGCCACAGAGAGGAGAGAGAAGGAGAGCGCATGGGCACCATTTAGGGGTGGGAATAAGTTAAATCGGATGCACCTTGTAGGCCCCAGCTAGTTGCAAGTCCTTAAATTAAGGAATTTGTAACCTACCCCACAGACTAGAGGGTGCTGCTTGGGGGTCCCACTAAGGCAGCTACTTGAACGACTTGCGCTTTTGGAAGACTGGCGAGCTCCTGGGGAAACTGTGGGCTGTGGTCCTACTGGGTGTCCAGGAGCTGTGGCGCCTGGAGGAGGCGAGGCAGTGGGAAGGTGATGGGGCAGTGAGAGGCACTATGTGGACGGAGATGTTGTGTTCCTCTTCCTATCCACGGGATCCTCTGTGAAGCCTGGGCCTTCCTGTGGTTACTCAGTGCTGAGGAGTGGGGCAGTGACAGCTTGATGAACAGAGGAGAAAATGAGATCCATTTTGTAAAACAGTTAATTTTGCATATGGCTGCCTCCCCATAGGAACAATACATTCCGTGGGTTGGTTGGGGTTGCCCTCGAGGTGAAGAAGTGGAAACTCAGGTCACTCAGGGCTGGGTGTGGCAGGGAGACTCACGCATGCAAATGGGGATGGACTCAAGCTGAGCACTGTTCTTGTGACACTGAGATAAACAAGTGGAGGAGCAAAGTGCATGAAAGGAGGAGACGCAGTCATTCTGGTGTAGATGAAGCAGACTTGCTTAAATACTCTAGAATCCTTTACTGATTCCAGCAACCATTTCTTACTCATCAGCATAACATTTTAAATAAAAAAATATTACTTTGTCAAAAAGGGATTGTATGAAATAAGCACTACTTTACATAAGGAGATCAAAGTTGGGGCCGGGGATTTAGCTCAGTGGTTCTGCCGCCTGCCTTGCAAGCTCAAGAATCTGAGTTCAATCCCCGGTACAAAAACAAAACAAAACAAAACAAAAACAGAAACCCTGATCTGTGGGGCTGGGGATCTAGCTCAGTGGCACTGCACCTGCCTGGCAAGCACAAGGTCCTGAGTTCGATCCCCAGTACCAAAAAAAAAAAAGAAGCTCAAAGTTGCAATAAAAGAATATTGTAAAACCCCTGAACATGATTTTATAAAGAAAAACTTTAATGATGAATTTGTTTGCTTTTCAATTTAAATGGAAAACTTAGGTAAACAGTGTTATCTATGTTTGCTTTTTGTGTTTATTTTTATTTTTTTATTCTACTTATATAATTCTCAGGATCTTTACTAATTTGGTAATTGCTTCTGATAAATCATTTAAACATTTCTTTTGTATTTTCTGTGTTTTTCTAGAAAACTTTAAAACAATCCAGCTGAACAAGCCAGATTTGTGGTAGAGAACTTCATAGAAATTAGCAAATGTACTCAAAATTCTAGGCTGTTATCAAATCAGTTGCAAGGTGAAAAATTCATTTGTTGATGCAATTAAGTATTTTAAAAATTTTATTATTACATGTTTGCAATAATGACTACACTTATTGTGGGGAGTTTGTTGATTGGGTGTCTTTTATATGATAACACTATGGGTAAGGAATTCAGTGCTGTGTCTACAATCTAGTGATGGGTTTTAATCCCTTCTCTAAACAGCTTGGAGCCAACATATTCAGTCTCTGTCGCTCACCTGGTAGAAGCAGATAATGACAGAATCTTTCAAGTATTTGGCTAACAGAGCTATACAATGTGGGAAGTAACAATTTTTCCATTCAACTGTGAGGAAATGAAAGGAAATTATATTTACATTTTGTAACTTCTTGAGTATTGTGAATAGCGGCACAAAGAATACAGGAGGAGATGCCTCTTTGACACATGGGTTTTTTTTTTTTTTTTTAGTACCTGGGATCGAACTCAGGACCTTGTGCTTTTGAGACAGGTGGGGGAATCACTGAGCTAAGTCCTCAGCCCATCACATGGGTTTCAATTCCATAAGACGTATATCTCCTGGCATGATTTCAGTTCCTTGGATATATACCCAGCAGCAGGACTGCTGGATGATACAGTAAATCTACTTTTAGTTTTTCGAGGAAATTTCATACAATTTTTGCAAAATGGCTATACTATTTTCATTTCCATAATGTGTGCAAAGTTCCTTTTCCTTTACATTCTCACCAGCATTTGTTATATTTTATCTTTTTTAGTAGTAGCCTTTCTAACATATATAAGGTATTGTTTTAGTTTTAATTTGCATTTCTCTAATGCTTAGTGATCTTGAGAAGTTTTCGTACACCTACTGGCTATTTACACATCTTCTTTTGAGAAATGTCTGTTCAGACTCTTTGCCAATTTTTAAATCAGTTTTCTCATTGTCTTACAGTTGAGTTATCTGAGTTCCGTACATAGTTTGGATGATAGCTATTCCTAAAATATGTGGTTTGCAAAGATTTCCCTCTAATCTGTGCGTTGTCTCTTTATTTCGTTTCTTTTGCTATGCGGATGCTTTTCACCTCGATGCAATCACATTGATCTCTTTCTGCTTTTGTTTCCTATTCTTTTAGAATCCCACGCAGGAAATCATTGTCCAGATCAATGTTTCAATGTTGTGGAGAGCTTTTCCCCCAACCTTAATAGCGAGTTCAGTTTCCAGTTGTATATTTAGGTCTGTTATGCTAGATGTGTCCCCCCAAATCTCATGTGCTCAGAGACAGGTCTTATGGAAGGTGAGTGGATCATGGGGTACTATACCTAAACTTGCTGTTAGGAGGTGGGGCCTGGCTGGTAAAGTAGGTCTCTGTCTCGGTCCTCTTTCTTCTCTATCTGACTCCTGGCCGCCATGACACAAGCAGCTCTCCTCCTCCTAGGCCCTTCTGCCTGCCCCTACCCTGCAGGACTGAACCCACTGAAACTGTGAGCCAAAATCCCTCTCCTCATTTAAGTCGCAGGTGTTGAATACTTTGTTTCAGTGACGAGAAAATTACGAAAACAAGCCTCTTATCCATTTTGAGGTGATTGTTGTATAAAAGGCCGATTTAATTCTTATATATGTAGATATCTAGTTGTCCTAATACTGTTCAATGAAGAGATGGTTAAATGTTTTTATTTTGGTGTGTACTTTTAACAGTGATTAAACTTTGTTTCACCTATAAAATAGTTGATAACCAAGGGCTATCAACTTTGTCTTATTTAGCTCCCAAATTCTTTTTGTTTTAGAGTTTAAAAATTTGCATAGATATTGTCAAATGAGTACATTCACAACATATGTAGTATTATATGTAATATGTATTTTTCTACATTGAAATAGTGTGTGGTGTACTCTATTTTCAATGATATAGAATATAATACTACTTAGTGCATTCTTTGTCAAAATAAATAACATCTGAGATGGAATAGGAAACCTCAAAGGTTCTGAATTTTATTGTACTCTAATATATACATATATATATATACATACATACGTATGTACATATATGTGTGTGTGTGTGTGTGTGTGTGTGTGTGTAGTATGCTATGTATTGATCCTACACCAGTTTAGTCAAAGAGAATTGGTGTATAACTTAAATATTCCTGTGCAATTCATGGAATGATTTATTATTTTGCAGGTCATTGGAGCAGAGAACAGATGAACACAAGCCTGTAGGCTATTTCAATTTCTGTAGACCATGAAGGTCTAGAGCCACAGAATTCTGACTCCACAGACATATTTTCAAAGCAAATTCAGCTAAAGATTAATTTTATTCAATTATAATTTAATTTATTTGCTTATAATGCTATAGTGATTTTTAAATGGATTAAACAAACATTACTCATATCTGGAGGAGCAGAACAATAATTCTGGGAAATGTTAGTCAGGGTTCTCCAAACAACAGATATCAGATTAGCTTGGGCTAGGCCATATGCTAAGTTTCCCAATATACTGATTCGAAATATTTATTGAGGTATTCAAGTATCCAGAAGGGCTTCATTAAAAATAAAAACGAAAAAATAAAACCATCATAGAAACCAAAGCAAGTACTGAACCTTGCTTGCAGTTTACAAACAAAGTTAATAGTTCAAGGAAAGTCTATTTTTCTTGGTACATGCACTAACACTACACTACAAAGAAAATGACACAGTTTTTCTTTAGACACCAGTTTGAGAAGCAATGTGTTAGTTAATTTAAGATTGTAGTTAATTCTAGTAAAAAGTTTAACTGAAGATAATCCCTGAAGCCAAAATGCATGTATCAATTTAGTTTCAAGATTGCAACCAAACCAAACTAAAATAAAGCTAGCTTTGATGATCTGACCATTCTCTTCTGCTGACATTTTCTCAAATGTACTTCATGGTGGTGACCCTGTGCTCTTCCCTTTGTCTTCTAGAAAGATCTTTGACTTTCCAGAAAGCCTTACTTACAGAAAGTCTGCATGTCTTAGCTCAAATGTATGTCAAGACCAGTAGAATACTCCCCTGATGCCATGTGTATGTCAAAACTGTGAAGGTTCTGAGATCTTACTCGACTTCCAAGCAAACTCCCTAGCCTGACAGTGTCATGGATTCTGGTTGGAGACCAGGAGCGAATGGAAAGTATTTCACACTTGGGTTGTCCTCCTTGTCTCTCAGATCCCATGGGGCAACAAAGAGGAGCCTTGGATGCCGAATATGTATGAGGGTATGATAAAAAATGTGATTTAGGTTTAAATGAAAAGATTATAACAGTAAAAGACACACAACCAATAAGGATGCGCCTTCCTCTTTATTGCATCCAGATGATTGCTACACAGAGTAGGCACTGGCAATGTTCCTGAGATGCAAGGTGGTGTCCTTTAGTACTTTCTGGATCAGTCTTCAAGTTGATTGCCCTAGTTATCCTAGAGGAAGGGATGGACTAAGCAGGCTTTTACTAGTCTTGAGTTGCTAGTCTCCTCCTCCTTGGGGAGGAGATTTGTCAGTAATACACAATCATTAAAACCACAGCTGTGCTGGTGAGGGAGCAGGGCTTAGTAACCTGCAGCTGGAAGGCTGGATGGGACCTGTCTCAGGCTAGCTGGCTGCCAAGAATTGGGTTGGGGAAGGGGGACAAGCAGCTACTGCGTCGGGCAGAGCGGAGCTGGAAGGCAGCTGCAGCAATGCCAAAGAGAAGACTGGAAGACATTAGGCCATGTATAGGATTTTAGAAGATGTTTAGGAGCTTGCTGGTCACGAGAATGGGAAGAGGAAAAGGCAATAGTACATAAGAAGGAACAGAGATAGAGTTTGCATGTTGTGCGGTCAGGGGAAGAGAAGATTAGATGGTGAGAAGCCCAGAGCAGGTCTGGAATGTCCCGGATTGTAGGAGTGAGGGCTCCTCACAATTCTGTTCCAGGGCTTCTTGAAGGGTTACTGTTGGCTCAGGACATCTGCCGTGGTCCATGGGGAGATGAGCATAGAAGTTAGGGTTATGTGCTTAGAAACTTTCATAGCAATTTCTCACACTATTCACACTTCCATCTGACAATTAAAAATTCGTGACTTGTGTGTTCTTTGTGTTTGGATTTTGTATTGTATTTTTCAATAATTGCTTTTTATTGTGTTTTTACAAATGTATGTTCTATTCTTGAAACAAACTGGTCTTTGGTCCCAGTGGTTTGACAAGACAGCTGTTGGTGAAGGGGTTTCAAAAGGAAGTGGTACCTTGGGCTTTTCATTTCTGTGGATTTCTCTGGCACCACTGGGGAGGGATGGATGGATATTAGATATTAGATATTCAGGCAAGGACTTTCCAAACACAACCTGATTTGCACAGGACATGGTACTGAGAATCAACAAATGGCATCATATCTAATAAAAATCTCTGCACAGCAAAAGAAAAAAACAACAGAATGATAAGAGAACTTATAGAATGGCAAAAAATTTTTTACCAGCTATTCCTCAGACAGAGGACTCCTATCTAGAATATATAAAGAACTAAAAAAGAACTAGACCCTCCCAAAATAAAAAACCAATCAAAAATGGGCAAGTGAAATGAATACACATTTCATGGAAGTACAGATGGCCAATCAGTACATGAACAAAATGTTCAACTTCACTGGCCATTAGAGAAATGCAAATTAAAACAACCCTGAGATTCCATCTTACCCCAGAAACAATGGCTATCATCAAGAAATCAAATAATAACAAATATTAGTGAGTCTTCAGGTAAAAAGGAAACTTTCTACATTGTTGGTGGGAATGTAAACTACTGTGGAACCACCTTGGAAATCGGTATGGAGATTCCTCAAAAAACTAAAACTAGAAATTCCGTTTGACCCAGCCATTCTCCTTGCAAGTATCTTCTCGAAAGAGTTGAAGACATCATATTATGTGGTACATGTGTATTCATGTTTTTAGCAATGTAATTTATAATATTTAAACCTTGGAAGCAGTATATATATCCATTAACAGCTGAATGAATAAAGAAAATGTGATATTTACACACAATGGAGTATTACTCTGCCATAAAGAAAGATAAGCTGAGTGAGGAGACCACCCCTTTATATGGAACTGGGCAACTATGAGTTAACTGTATTATTAGGCATGGACTGATTGAAAGCCGAGTAGGATGGAAGAACAGTCATCAGAGGAATTAGAGAGCACCTTTCATGAGGGATCTTAAATGAAAATGAGCAGTATGGTCCTTTATTATAGTGGAGCTCAATGTGAACTCCAGAAGAAATGTACTAATCAGGAGCAGCATTTGGAATGGTAAGGTTCAAAACAAATGTGAACAGCATTTCCTGGTGCTAAGGGAGAGCCTAACTATTAAGATGAATTAGAATATCTCCCAGAACTCAACCACAGGGAAAAATGACCTGAGGTTTTTTGGTTGCATACCACCCCCTGGCTATGCTCTGCAGGGTGAGCTATCCAGTGAAAGCTTCGATCTGGTTTGGACTATCATTTCTCTGTTTACCTCCAATAAAGATGATAAAAAAGAACACTGATATGTCAGTGACGGGGGTGAAAGCTAAGCTATGTTGCCAGGTGGGTTTAGAAGACAGAACTCTTCAGGTTTCAGGAAACAGTGATTTCTTTTTCTTTTGCAAATGCATCTTAAAGTAAATAGTTTCTAGAAATGAGGGAGTTGTATTGGCATTCAGGACCTTCAGGGAGGTGGGAGCGGTTTTCTTCTGCAAGTTTCCTGAGTTGTTATCATCTCTTCTTTGGCTTCTGTCCCGTCTTGCTTGAACGGCTATTGCCTTATCAACAAATATAATTTGCCTGGATTTTCAGGTACCTCATAAAATTTCTCTAGGCTGTTGATATCGTCTGTCAATACACAACACTTTTATTAAGGGGCAGTAAGGTATCCATTAGAAGATTGGTTGAGTATTGGAAATGATCTTATTTAATCAAAGAACAACTAGAAGGAGAGAGAACCAGCTGGGCACAGGAGATGGTTTATAAACACGATTCCTTGCGATCACTCAAGAATAGTCAGCTGATTTAAGCAGACACCTGAAACCTTTATCACCTGCAGGGAGCCCTGGGCACTAAAAAGCAAAAACAAAACCAGCAGGGTGAGCTTGAAAGTGTGCGTGCCTGCCTGCACACATCTGTGCGTGTTGGGAGAAAGGCAAAGGGGGAGCTGGTGGTCTGTCTTCTGCCACTGGAATTTCCTTAGTAGCACTTCCTGCGCTCTGCTCTTCATGTTCTCATTATCCCTCCCTAACTTCCCTCCCTTCGCGTTTTGTTCTCCTTATCTCACTTTAAGAAAAAGCAGGAGAGTGGGCGATAATTAATTTTCAGCTAACGTATAGGTCTTGAAACGTATCCCACTTTTCTCTAAATATCTGATGATTAGATCTCATTCCTTACATTTAGGAATTTTGCAGGCAGAAATAGAAGTTAGATGAGTATTCAGTCAGAGGCTGTCTGCATTGTTTTGCAGTCGTCTCCAATATATTTTAACTGCAGTCACTTTTTTGTAATGGTAACTCACAGAAAGCCAATAACATCCCCAATAAGAGGGTTAATGATGTTTCCTCGTCCTCTAGGGCCCTCAGATTCTGCTGAATCTCTTTCCAGGACTGAGGAAATCCTATTAATGGTGAAGCGAATGCAGATACACTGCTGCTCCTGACGGCCCTCACTCGGTCTCTGGCCCTGGACGATGGCCAGTACTGCAGCTCCTTCCAGAACCCACCTGGGTGTCTGTCACTCATTAGCTCATCTATTCCCAGCAAACCCAGACGTGACAAAGGGGGTATGTCCCCATCAAGACAGCCCAGTGAATAATAAAATCCACCTTGCTGTTGTTCAAGGCCACCAGACATATCCATGTCTGAGGTCACAGAGAGAATTCCCTCCTTTTATTTTAAAAAGTTGGGAGTTTAGCTAGGCAAATTGAGGCTGCTCAGAAAGATATGCAAGACTCTTTATTTTTATTTTTTAGTGGTTCTGCAGATTGAATCTAGGGTCACTGCACTGAGCTACATCTCTAGTCTTCCTCACAGCCTTAAAAAATTGTTTTTTGAGACAGGGTCTCACTAAGTTGCCCAGGTTGGGCTCAAACTTGAGACTCTTCTGCCTCAGTCTCCCAGAATGCTAGGATTACAGGAATCCATCACCATGCCTGGCTCAGGACCCTTCATAAGTACAGCTTTGTAGATAAGCTATCCCCTTCTACCAACTGCCAGAAAACGAAAGAGCAATAATTGGACAAAGGGGGAGCTGTATCTTTCCAAAAGGTTTGGAGAATACATAAAAAAAAATACATTATTCGTTCTACCTGTTTTTATCTGCTGTTGAACAATGTTTCCCAAACTTCACTGTGTACATAAGTTACCTGGAGACCTTGTTAAACTGCAGCTTCTTGCTCTAGCAAATCTGGGATGGGGCTCGAAAGTTTGTGTTTCTAATGAGCTGTGAGGTGATACTGATATCATGGACCTCACCAGAAGAGGCTAGAGCAGGCCACTCTGATCAGTGGCATCAGCATCACCTAGATACTTACTAGAAATGCAGCTTCCAGGGGCCCCAGGCCAGGCTAGTTACGGGAGATGAAATGGCTCCTTAGAAATGTCTAGCCTCTGATCTCTGAATCCTAGAATACATTACATGACTTTTAAGATAGTCCTAATATTCTTTTTTTTTTTCTTAAATTCTTTTATTCATACATTTTAGGTACACAACACAATTACATTTCTCATTGGGAATTGTACCTTTACATAATGCATCTCGCTTCTTAGGTTTTCCCCATTCCTAGCCCTCCCTTCACCCCCTCTACCCTTCCCTATTTACAAAGACTTTATTTCCATTTTTTCCATTTCTCATCATTTTTCCTTTCCCTTCTTTCCTTTCCCCTGCCCCTCCCACTACCCCTACCCCTACCCCTGTGGACCTTGTCTTCCTATTTTACATTTTCTATTATTCATTCTAATCATTGGTACATTTTAGGTATACAAGATAATGACATTCATCATTGGAAATTTGCACCTTTACATAGTCTCTCTTGGTTCTTATTTTTCACCCTTGCCCAGCCCTCCCTTCAATCCCTCAATCCCTCCCTATTTACAAAGATTTTGTTCCTATTTTTCCATTTTCTCATATTAATTCCATGATGGTGTAATGGGCCCAATCTAATTACAGTAAACCTTTCAGAGTCGAGAACTTTCCCTGGCTGGAGTCGGAAAGATGTAGCAGAAGGCAGAGTCAGAGAGATTCAAAGTGTGTGAGGGATTCACTTGAGAGAGGAGCCATGTGGAAGGAAAGAAGGGAAATGCACCCCCCACACAGCCAGAACAAAGACTCGCCATTGACAAGCAGCCAGCACAGAAATGGGGACTCCCTGCTACTGCAGGGAACTGGGTATGGGCAGCAATCTAAATGTGCTTGGATTTAGACCTGTCCAAAGGAACACAGCTCTGCTGTCACCTGGAGACTCTAAGCAGAGAACTCAGTTGGACAGAGGTCTTCTGACATGCAGAACTGTGAGATCACAAATTCGCATTTTTGCAGGGCACCAAATTTGTGGTCATCAATTTTTAGCAGCAATAGGAAACGAATGCAATGGCTGAAGCAGACTCTGAGCATAGGGGCTGCAGTCTGTTCACACAAGCTCTGCAGGTCATCCTGATGCTCACTGTAGAAAGATCGTGCTTTCGAGTTCAGCATAAACGAAATTGTACCACTTGATAGCTGTTGTGCATTGGTCGATCTTCCTGACATTTCTGATCTTTAGTTTTCTTGTTGGTAACATAGGGTTAATAAAATGGAGCAGAATACTTAATAGCTCTAATTTTAGCAGGTTCCCAAAGGTTGCCTTCTTTCCTTTCTCCCATATCTTCCTTCCATGGACACAATAGATATTAACAGCACTGATAATTCTTAGGTCATCTCTCTGAGGCTCAGGGCTGGGAACTTGACCTTGATTGTCCTTGTGTACCTGTGAGCTGGAAAGGAAGAACAGAATCACAGGAAGGAGTTACAAGTGTAATTTCTAAGTAACTGCTTTGCTCAGCTTAATTGCTACTCTTCAGAAAGACAACAATGAGTTGTGTCCCTTGTTTTTAGAAAAAATTTCAGCATGACCTAAATGTATATATAGAACATTTGGTTTTAAATGTGACTTTTTAATCATAACAAGAGTCTAAATTGGATCTTTACAGTAGTTCCACAACAGCTAAGGTATGTTTCTATTCTGTGCACTGTTAAGGATGCAATGCACTGATTCCAATTTGCTAGTCTACTGGAGAGCTCTAATCCTCATTAAGTTTTCAAAATTCAAGTGTGTTTTCTTTTATTTGTGTCCACCTCTGAGCTGGAAATATGAAGTTGATGTTGCTTTTTATCCATTCTGCATGGTGAGCTGCCTTCTCTGATGATTATATATTCTCCTTCATGATACCTACAGCCATTTCTTTCTGACCATCAATCACTGTATGATGAAATTTGTTGATCAGGTTTATTTTGCAAATGATGCAGTTTGCAGTGTCCCAAGTTCATAGTCATTTTCCATTGCTGTCTAGACGGGACTAAAACTCTCAATCAATCAACACTTCTAGATTATTTTTTCCCTCTCTGTGAAATAAAAAAAGTGAATTAAGAGTTAAATTAGGCTTCCTGGCTTATGTATTTATTAATCAATCAACCTTCCACATAATACTAAATTAATGTTTATGGCACAATATCTGCATAGCGATTTCAGGGTCTGCCAGCTCGAAAATTGCTGTGCAGAAGCAAGACTCTATCTGCTGTGAACATTTTTATAATGAGCTGCAGCCCTAGAAACATTGAAAACCATTTAAAAAGTGACCTGAATAATCTCTCAGAGAAAATTAAATGGGTGAAAGATTATGAAAAAGAAGTAAATATATACATACATGTTTATATATATATTTCAACTGCATTAAGATGATGTCTGTTCTTTATTTGCTTTTGTTGCCATAAAACTGCATCTGGGTCACTTGGAGAGGCACTGGGGGTTTGTGTGACTGACAGAGACCCCTCCTTTAGGTACACATGTAGCCCAAATCTCCTGCATTTAGGTAACATTTCTTCTTATTTACATTAAATGTTCTTAGTGGCCAGAGAACAATGCTAAATATCCTTTTATGAATAACAAGGTTTGATTTGTCTCTAACAATGGGGTAAGAGTGGAATTAGTTACCTAAAGTTTGATCTTCAGATCCAAAGCACCAGCATTGGCTGGGAGCTTTTAGAACTGCTGAATCTCAGGTTTCAGAACTTTGGAACCAGAGTCTGCATTTTGACAACAACCCAGCCGTCTTGCTGTGTGTTACGTTAGGAACCACTGGGTGACAAAAGGCCTGGGAGGCGGGGCTATGTGGACAGCGGGATGGAGAAGACAGTGTTGGACAGAACTGTGCCTCCCACCTGCTGTTGTAGACAGAGGTTGGGGAGACGCTGTGTGTCCTCTTGGGACATTTTATCTTGGGGTTTAGTAGACAGCATGTGTTCAGTAGCTGAGTGGACTTGAGGGTGTTCGTGTTGTGCTCCAGCAGTCCATATGGCCCGCGTTCCATTCCCCAAGGTAGTGTCTTCAGAGTGTTAGCATGATTGTGAATGAGAAGCAGCGTGCGCTAGTGGCGCCCTGACTGCACAGAGCTAGGTTTTAACCATGTCTTTGATAATGCAGTTGTGTGGATAGTTTCTTCCTGTGTAAAATAGCAAGACGACAATGTCTCACACAGGAGGATTACATAAGATGATGCATAGAAAACAAGTTCTGTGACCAGAGAATAAGTATCTTAAAAGAGTGTCTTTGCTTCTTTCTGATCATTCTTTGGTCCACCCACCTACCGATCCCATTCCGATTGCCATTTAGACAAATGTACATGTCAGTTAGCCTCTCTATCTGTCTCTTCAACCTACCTTACCTATCCAATCCATCCACCCATCCATCCATCCTCTATTACCTATCTCATTTACTCACCTTTTCTTTCTTTCTACTCCTCTTTTCTGTCTTTTGTTATGCGTAATCATTTTCTACCTTGCCATCAGCCATACCACTACCACTGTCTCCACTTTCTTTCCCACACAGGAAAGTCAAAGCATTTTCATCAAGGCACTTGGGAAAAAGTGTTCCGAACAGTTGAGCCTGCAGGCGTTGGATGCTATTGTCTTCCTACTATGAGTCTGGCTTCATCGTCTACCACTTTCCTCTTCCTCGAAGATGACTGGTGCTTCTCAGAGCTGACCTTTCCAGACCCTTCCAACATGTTGTAGGAGTCCTCTGGCCCAGTGAGATGGGCACTGCTCTCTGTCCAATGCAGCAGGGACATCTGCAGCCACCTTGGCCACACGCACCAATACTGGTGAGAAGGGCGACCCTTAGGTTGGACTTTTGTTGGAAGCTGGATCTTGACACCACCCTGGGGATACTAGACTCTGAGTTCCCCTCCCTGCCCCGGGTGAGGGAGGAAGGAGGAGAATACATACCCTGTGCCTGTGCTTTTGCAAGACAGCTCTTGAGCCCAGGTGTCTCCAGGTAATGGGTATCAAGGATCCTGACTTTGAGAGAATGAGATTTTGATACTGAAGCTGATCCTGCAATATGAACTGGAATTATTCCCTGCTGAGCCACACTGCTCATTTATCTAGTATGTGACAAAAAAAAAAAAAATCTGCTCCAGTATATGGTTTCACCTTTTATAGAAAAAAAGAGTCATTTTAATTGCTAGTAAGACTACTGGGTTACTTTAATTTGCAGGCTTTTTATTAACTGTGATCTATTTCATTTAAAGCAGCAATAAATGAGATTTGGTGCTAGCCTTCCAATTATTAAATTTCACAGGCGCTGTTAGCAGACTGGAGGTCACCCTTCTGAGAATTTGCGCCCTGTGCGTTTAAGGACTTTGCATACTTGAAGGGTACACAGAGTTCTCTCACATAGTAGGCTTTTAATGAACCTTTGAAAGGCTGAAAAGGTACATGCACCTACACTTGTCTCCCACTTCCTTTGATACTTACTCTTGTTCCCACCGACTGAAGGGAGGATACAGTTTCTCTTCATTAAATCCCTGTAACCGAAACAAGGAACAGAGGTTGCTGAAAATACCGACTTCAGAGAGGAAAAGCTGTACATTTGTTATAGTGGACTAATCTGGCTGATAGCCTTACTCTACTTTTACTTGGAGGAAGGCCCATGGAAATAGTAGCTACCTAACATAGCATGCCCATTGTGCAATGCATGCCAATGATGGTTTTCTGTGTGTGAGACCTAAGTCCTATTCAGCTCTCTTAGCAAAGAAACAGCATGTGTGGATAGCAACAATGTAACCGTAGAATCTTGGAGACCCATATTCTTGTCCCAATTCTACCCAGCTCTGAGTTGTGACCTTGAAAAAGTTACCCGTCTCTTTAGAGAGCACCCATACACCTACAAAATAGGAGGAGGTTGGGGATGAAAATGTCACCTAGGTTCCATTGGGTCCTGAAACTCCATCCTTTTCATACCGCAGTCAGGTATCAGACCCTGAGGGTTACATTGAAACTGTTTTCAGCTTGCTGTTGAAAGTGGGCTGGACATTCTAGGTCTCTAAACTGTAGTGTGAGAGACCTGGTCATGAAAGCACAGAAGCGGACATGTTTGCTGAAACAAAACGGCAGGGATCCCGGATGTGGGGTTGCGCAGGTTACCGGAAGAGACAAACACGGCTTGCTTGAGTGTGATGACTCAGAGACGTTAGTTAAAGAGAAGACCTTGAACTGCCATGTTTTGATGTATGTGTACCCTCCGGGCTGTGGCCCGCTCACCCCAATCAAGGACGCAGGCTTCTTGCATTGCTTCATTTCTCTGGTCTTGTCCCTTGCTGTCAGTTGTCACTTCTTATACTGTTGGTTACCGGGGGAGCGCAGGTAACTAAACTTAAAATCAATAACCTTAAATTTATATATCACACTAGGGCAGCGCCCTTTGACTTGAAGGCGACTCCATTTTTTTTTTTTTTTGCTTTGGAGAAAAGGGCATACATTCTTGACAACAGATTACTTTGCAACTTCTTGGCCTTTAAACTGACTTACTGGGTTGATGGCAATGACTTGAATATCTGGAGTTGCTAGAGATCTAATTTATCTAATCAGAGCAGTTAAAGAGGGTGTTCTTATGTTTGATCGTATGCAAATGCATATTCAGAAATATATCAGATAAACATGAGTAGTTTGTAGGAAAATGGATGCACCTTGAGACTACAGTGTTAAGTGAAATAAATCAGACCCACAAGCTTAATTATCACATGGTTTCTCTTATATGAGAAACTCAAATTATAAATGAAGAGCAAAAATAAAAGAAAAATAGTAGGAAGTAGAGAAAGAGATCTTTGTTAAAGGGGGTGGGATCAAGGGATGTAGGGAATGGGGAGGGAAAGGGAATGATAAAAGGAATTACAATGTGTTAGCACATGCACCAACCCCACACAAGGAATGTGAACATTATGTACTGCAAACATGTACTTATAAAAAAAGAAAAGAAATACATCCTGTTCAATATATTAAAGAACCATGTTTAAAACAACTTCTTAATTCCAAAGTAGTAGTAGGCACAGTGTACTGTCTGTAGTGGACAGCTAATAGATGTTGTTAAAATGCAATCTGAACTTGACCATCACATATATTTGGTGGTCATTTAGATTTCTTACACATTATACAAGCATACCTTCTGAATTTCTTCAGGCCTACCTGGGTTATAAGTACATGTGAGTAACAACTCAAATTTTTGCTTGGCCCAAGATGCTCACACAGGCTTTCAAATTTCCCTAGGTGCTTATAAGCATATATGTTACTGCAGGTGCTAACACAACCCCCTTGTGAACATCGGTGTGTTTTTTGAAGATCATCTTAGGAAGCACTGGGGCCCCAGAACAACTTGAGCTGTGCAGCATTGTATTGAGAGGTAGACTGGCTTCTGTCTTTCTCTTCCTTTTACCTTCTTGTTACTTTTGGCAGAGGACAAAGGAAGCTTTCCTAAGCAGACTAGTTTTAGTGAGTTAACCTATCTTGTTGGTTCCTCCTCCATTCTGTCTCTCTTCTTACAGGTCTTAGTCAAGTGTTTAAGTCATACTCCCTTGCTAGGTGCTGTGGGAACATGGTGGAAACCTTAAGCATGGAAGCTTCTGTGGGATCTTCCAGTCACTGGAAGGGGATATGCCCTTGCAGGAGAATGAGAGACTCCTGCCCCTTCTTTTTCTTTCATTCCAAACCAAGAGATGAACAGGCTTGCTCTGTGACACGAGACTGCCAGGATGTGCTGCCTTGCCATAGGCAAAGCTACAGAGCCAACTAATCATAGACTGAAGTCTCGAAAACTGTGACCAGGGTAAACCTTTCTTCTTTGTAAGTTGATTCTCTCAGGTATTTTATTACAGCAACGGGAAGCTGACTAGCATAGGATCCATCATGCTGAGAATGTTGCAATGCTAAAGCTTCCTTCTGTGTCATGCTCATTCTGCCTATGTTGTCTTTCCTCTGATAGAGCTCTAAGAAGTATTTTCTCAGTACTTCCTCTGCATAAGTTCACTCTACCAAGTCACTGGATATAACTAAATAATGTGTGAGCCAAGTTAAATGGAATCTTCAGCTTGTTGGATACTGTACACTTCATGTAGGAGCTCATCTGGCAGGTAATATAGCCCCAAGGCAGTCAGCCTTCGGTCTTTCAGGGTTTGAGATATAGCACAAGTGTCATTCATGTCATGTGCCCAACTGAGGGTGAGTTCATGGCTTTTTGGCTTCTTCACCAATAGATGAGAAAAGTCAGGGAGAGAAAGCACCTTATATACCATTTTAGTAAGGTGTGTGGTGAAAAGAGAATAAAACGATAACATAAAGTGGAGTGTTTGAAATTAGTGATACATTTCCCTTATGAATCAGCTCCTTGTTTTCTCTGAGTATAAGGATAACAGAAGAGTACACATGCACTAATACACACACATACACACACACACACACACACACACACACACAGCTGCCAAATAGAGCATGTTCACTTCAATCCTCCTGGAATATGGTTAAAAGATCAAAAATATAACTCCTATTGCTTTTCCACTTCCAATTGCTGTTGAGAAAGTGTCTCTGTTATGTTTCCATTTGGCAGACTAGACCTGGTGGCATTTCAAAAGTGAAGGTAAAATGTTAGTGGAAAAAATGGACTTGTGTGTATGTGTGTGTGTGTGTGTGTGGTCTATTTTCCTCAGCTGTCATCTACTTTACAAAGATGTTCTTAAAAGGTATGGATAAACCCAAGGCATTGCTCACGATACACTTAGGCACTTAGCCTTGGGCCAAGCTCAGAATGACCTTCTCAAATCCAGTAAACAGTAGCTCTGTGACTCTTTTATTACATGCTGTGATGCTCACAGTCATAAGTGGTTACCCTGAACCTCGACCCCTTTTTGGTTTTTGAAGTTATAAATCAATGAACTTGAAGTGATGTATGTAGAAGAAGTTTGCTTTCTCTTTGCACAGTGCCCTGAACTTTTGTAAGAACTTATTCTGCAAAGTGTATCTATTTCTGATATAATGAGTGGAAAAGCAAAGAGGACAGAGAAGAGCAAAATTAAGAGGGATCATATCACAAGTCGATATTTTATCAAGTTCTTTTAAAAACACTTGATTTTTGTGATAGTAGCAGCTTTCTAAAAATATCACCATAAAAATATTTATGGGGTTTTGTCAATCAAGCAAGCAAGAAGAAGCTCTATTTGAACATTTATCTATGTCTTGGTTTTATTAATAAATGAATAAATAAATTTATTTACCTGACTTATATTTATTAACTGCCTTCTTGGTATTAATAAGGCTTTCTCAGGAAAGGCCCTAGTTCTAATTAATTAATTAATTAATTAATTTTTTTTTTGTTAATTAATTTTTGAGACAAGGTCTTGCTATGTAGTTCAGGCTGGCCTTGAATTCACTATGCAGCCCATGCTGGCCTCAAACTCATGTTGATCCTCCTGCTTCTGCCTCCCAAGTGCAGGGATTTCTGGTATGTGCCACCATGCCTGGCAAGCTCCTAGTGTTTAAAGAGAGACAAAATTCTGAAAGCACAGTGTACATATGATGCAATATAAGGTAACAACTGGAACCCCTTTGGGGTAGTGAGATTCTGTCCATCCCTCACTCATTTACTCCTTTGTGCATTCATCTGACTTCTGCTTATGTCCTAGACCTTGCATTAGGGGGTCAGCAAGGAACAATGTCAAACAAGACAGGACGAACCACTGTTCTTCCTCATGGTACTTATGTTTTCATCGGGGAGGAAGGCATTAAACAAACAAATAAATAAATGCATTCAATGAATAAAATAAATATCATAAAGTTGTGAGAAGACCTGTAAAGGAAAGTAGGAGGATTTGTGAAATTGTGTAGCAAAGTCCTCAGTGGTGCCTGGCAGTACTTAGCCAGCCTGCAACTGAGCTTCTTACAAGCTTCGAGCACCCACATGTGCTGGGTGTACTGTGTGCGGCTGAGCTGGGCCGCCACAGGCCAAGAGCGCATCAGTCTCCTTGAAATCCCTTGGTTTGCTTCCCACAGCCAGACTGTGTTGTGGGAAAGGAGCTGGTACAAGAATCAACGACCTGATTTTCAATCTTGGCCTAGATACTAACAACCTTATGACATCGGGTAATATGTCTGGGTTCCAGTTTGTCTCATGTATAGATGGAAAGAGTTTGGCTGGATGCTCTATACATCCCCAACAAACTATGAAATTCAACATTCCCAGCAGGATCAGTAATTTCCCAACCTTTTGCAGAAGGGCTAATTTCTACACTGAGATGAAAGATGGGCATGTCCTTGGTATGACCTAGAATACTATTCAATAGGATTAGGGAAGGCTTTAGGTTAGACAGATTCAAAAATGCATATGCTTAGACCTCGTACCCTTACATTTTTTCCAGTGTTGGTAAAAGCAGCAAGGTACCTTCTGGAGTCGGTGCAGAAAGAAGCAAAAGAAGTGGGCAAAGGCTTGAGATGGGGAAGGCTGGGCCCTGGACTAGAAATCCAAATACTTGGGTCCCTGTCTGGATTTTGCCACTTTCCAGCCTTGACTCACTGAGCAAGTTACTGAATCTCACCTGCTTACCATCCTCCTACAATTGGAAGGTAGAAGTTGCCCTGAATCAGTGGCGTTCTACCTTCATATCAGCAGCACTCACTCTTTCCTCTCAAGCCATGCATGGAACCCCAGCATGTTTAAGAGTTAAAAGTGAAGTCACACTGGGTGCAGCATTGATTGAAGCCCTGTGACCACACTAACTGGGGCTTTCTCCTTCCTAAAGAGCTCTGGAGCAGGACCCATGACTTCTGGAAATTCACTTTGCAAGCCCCTGGGCTAGAGAGTGTCTGCATCTCACCAGTGACAGTCTGGGCACAGGCATGGCCCTCTGAAGTCCCCTCACTGTTACCAGCACACGCACGACTTTACCCCTGTTGGTACTGGCAAATCCTCCTTGTCTCCTGCATGGCCACTGAACACTGAGATATGAGTGCTGGGGAGTTTGCCTGCCTGCATTTTCCAGCCACTCCTCCTTAAGTGAATGCTGGCTGGCATTTAGGGCAATCTAGAGGGTTAATGACAGCCCATAGTGCTGATTTAATCCTGCATTAGGTAAAGATGCTGTACCAGCCGTGGAACACTTGACTTATGCAAATATGACCTTACTCAGAGTGTTCTATGAAGTCCATAATAACATTTTAGAGATGGAAATTTCATTGTGGGCAGCAACACAAAGTTCTGGGGCAAGTGGCTGACTGCCACGAAGCCAGGGTGTGGGGCAGGCGGCTGCCACCACGGGGGAGGGCTTTGGACCTGGCTTTCATGTGGCTCTGTGTTCCTGCGGATTTTTGCCGTGGCCACATGTGGTATTTCAGAGTCATTTGTGTTGTTACGCCTTTTATTGTGCTCTCGGTGTGACTGAATGGAAACCAGGTAATAGCAAGGGGGTACATTAGAAGAGAAAGACATGAAAGTTTAAAGGGGCTTAACAGTGCCAAAGCCTTTATTCCATTATGTATGGGTTTCATTTGGCTACTTCAACAGTGAAAAGTATTTTGAACAAAAGCACATGCTTCAAGGAGCACATAAAGTTTTCTGCACATGGTGTAACGCTCAAGTGGCTAGGTTCTGGAACCATACAGATGCTGAATTTTGTCTCAGCTCTTCAAACTGCTAATGTCTCACAGCCTCAGTTTCTCATCTATAAAATGGGTGTCCTCAAGATTAAAGAAGTAATATGTGGAAACTGTTAACTTTCAGCCTGCTACTAACAAAGTCCTGTGATTCACAATTAAATTCCTTCTTCACACTGTTGGTAACATTCCCCTTTCATAAATTCCTCCCGCTTTGATACTACTGTGGGGTTTTTTTGAATACCTACAAAGACAGGATGTAAATTGGAGAAGTCAACAATAATGCAGATAATAGATGCAATTTAAAAATGTGTGCTAGACATTCAAATGATAAGCACAAAAGAGACAAAGGGGAAATACAATTTTTGAGTGCAATGCTGGATAGCTCAATAGACTCAAAATTTTTTCCAGTGTTCAAAATGTAAAAGTATGGGTTTAACGGGGTGAGCACAGTTATAAAAGCAAATGCTATGTCTCCCAAAATGTTATGAGTAATTATAGCGAGATCATGGTATTGCACATGGCAACTTTTTATTGTGAATAAAATTGGATTGTTTGAGGGAATGATGCCAAAGAGTATGATTAAAGATAGCAAAAATTGCTGCTATTAAGGGCCACAAAAGCTAGTCATTCATATTTTTTTCTTTAAGGCTTAAATTCCTAAAAGAAATTGTTGAATTCCTGAAGAGGTTCTCAAGCTATTCTTGACACTGGTTTATCATGAAGCACACCCACATGGGCTTAGCAAGGTTGCAAGTGTGTGTTTTTGCCACAGGTGTGGTGCAGGGAAGCCTGGGGCAGAGTGGGTGTGAACAGTGGTATAGGCATGGATGCCCTGATGAGGAGGCCCAGGGCGACTATGCTTTCATCTTTGGAAAGCTTTGGCAATGGAAAAGCCACTGGGTCTGATGGCTTTGTGTTGCCTGAGGCTCTCTCTCCATTATAGATGTATATTTTTATTTTCTTGGCTTTCAGATGCTTGTAGGTTCTCTTGAATAGACTGCTGACATTCCCGTGTGGTTCACATTTACCTGGGGTGCACCTGAGTTCTTGTTACTGTCTAGAAGTCGGGCTGTGAAGACCTCCAAAGTCATGAATTGGCACTGCCTGTGTTGATCTTCAGTCTCACAACTCCATCAGCCAGAATCAACTCAAACAATTATTTTTATTATGGTAAGAACGTTTAACGGGAAATCTATTTTCTTAGCATTTTTCAGTGTAAAGCACAGTGCTGTTGGTCATGGGCACAGTGTTACACAGCCCGTCTCTATCAGTTTCTTGTCTTTATACCTAGTGAACACCAGGTGTTGAGCCTTCTCTCTGTTGACACTTGACATCCGCTAGACAGCATCTTCCCATTTCCTCTTCCATAGCCCTTGGCCAGAGGCACTCTATTTTCTATCTCTGAGCCCGACCATTTTCAATATCTCATATAACTGCAGCCATGTGGCATTTGTCTTTCTGTGGCCACAGTGCACCTTGCACCTACTGTCATTCACTTAATTCACCTGGGACCCAATCTTTCAGCTCAGCGCAGAGCCTGGAATACAGAGGAGCACATGTTGTTCGGTTGCACAGAGAGAAGGATCTGTTCAAATACATGTCTTTACAAAAAATCAACTCACGGATAAATACTAAAGGTGACAACATAGCACAGGGGATAGCAATAATAGCAGTATTCATTTGCTGAGAGTTTACTGTGGACCAGGTATAGTGCTCAGTTTTGCATTACTTGAATCCCACAACTCTAGTGGTAAGTTTTATGGTCTTCATTTTATGGTTAAGTAATGGTATTTTAAGGTCTGAGGAATAGCCAGGAAGGCAACAATATGATTGCAGTTGGGCCACACACTGGAGATTACATGCTTATCTAATGACTATTAATTACCCTGAATTTCAGTATTGTCTGTACTCTTATGGATATCTGAGCAATCATTGTAGTTATCTGGCCACACTTTTCCCTCACATAGAGTCCATTTGGTCACTCACTTTTGGCCTTACCATTCTGGGTGATGTGGGTATTTTAGATGCTCTTATTATTTCAGTGCTCAAACCCTTAAATAGGTGTTGTTCAAAATGAATTTATCAAGTCACAGTTTTAAGTTTTTAATCGTGTTTCCTTTTTCAAGTTGGAACATTTCAATCTGATTTACTGTTGAACTAAGATGAATCGACTATTCTCTTAGAGTAAAAACTTTTGCTTCTTGATTCTTAAGCAATGTCCCTCAATGCCCTATGACATGTACATAGCCAAAGTGCATCCTGGCATCCAGAAATGATATTTACGGGGAGGGAAGACTATTGTAGAATAGCTTTACTAGGAATCTCTCTCTCTCCCTCCCTCTCTCCCTCTCCATTATATATTGGGGAGCACCAATGACATTACTAATAAATAAACATTAGCACTGAAAACAGCTGTGGCCAGAACACTTCTAATGGGAAATTTTTCAGGAAATACCACCATGTGTCAAAACACAGACTCCAAGCACTAGGAGATCAATGCTCTATTCCTAAAGCATTTGAATACACTTTATATCATCCAGCGGAGTATAAAACGTAAAAAACTTAAAAATAAAAATTGTTCCTAAAGGATAACTTAAAAAATCAGCTCAAGCTTATTTTCTCATTAATTTCATGCTCATTAATTTCATAATTTAGTGTGTTGTAGAACTGCCCTGAACTACGGGCCTGTGAAGAACATCTGAGGCTAGATGCTGGGGAGCTGCAGAGCAGGTAAATAACCAACGGTTGGCTTGGCACAGGCACACATTTTAATTACACTCAATTTATGCTAGGTCAGCATTCCAAGGGTTATCTGAGCTGTGCCTCACCTTCCACATGGAAGGTCTGTCACCGACCTTGAAGGAAGAGAGTTAATCATGAATAGCAATTCGGCAATTGGCCACGTCATTAAATAACTGGGGTGGGGAGGGGGAGAGTTCATGGGTTAAAAACGTGAAGCTCATGATTCTGCCTACTGAAGCCTCAGGTTTTATGGTCTCTTTCTAAGCAGGGACAGGCACGCTCTCAGACACCACATTTTCTTTCCAGCTGCCCACGTGGGCTGCACTTAGGAGCTCTGTCTCCAGCTGTGTCTGGGATTGTGTGACTTCAGCAGCTCCCATGGAGGGGAAACTCGCCAGCCTCCTGCCTGATGTCTAACAGACAGCAAATGAGTGCAGGTAGAACTGACTGAACTCTAGTCCGTCCGGGTCACATGCGCTACTTGGGTTGCAACTTGGAAATTCAACTTCACATAAAAACCCGTGAAAGGATTGTTCTTGTTTTACTCTTTCAATCTTAATTTTTTTAAAAAAGAAAACCTCTCTTCCTTACTTTCCCTAGGATGAGGAATTCATCCTAGACATAGAGAATTTTGATCTACATATTATATAGTGTTATTTCTGTGCCTTAAAATTATATCTAATCATTTATATGTATAATTTTAAGGCAGACAATGATTTTTACATGTACTAACTCCACATGATCATTAGGTACCACAAGCATCAATACTGTATGGTATCTCTTATTCGAGTAAGGCTAAGTGTAAATAAAGAGCAAAATCGAGGTTTGATAGAAGAAAGCAGGGAGATAGAGCTTTTGTAAATTCAAAGAGGTTCAAGAGACAAAGGCCAAGGGAAGTAGGGGTGAAGAGGAAGTAAAAAGATTTAGAGGCATCATTACAGGTACCAAATACTCACCATGAAGGTAAACATTAGATGTGGTGAATATGAGCTAAAATAATATTAGCAATTGCAATGAAAATGAGGAAAGGGAGCTACAGAAGGAGAGAAGGAGGTAGTGGGGAGGTGAAGGGAAATCAAAACCAACCGAGACATGTCATGTCCATCATGTACCTACCCCCTAGAAGAAAGGTAAACTTCATGCATTACAAACATGTACTGTTAATATATAATTAGAGGGCTGGGGATTTAGCTCAGTGGTTTCACCGCGTGCCTCACAAGCGCAAGGTCCTGAGTTCAATCCCCGGAACCACCCCCCCCAAATATATATAGAATTAGAAAATAAAAATTAAAATTAAGAGAAAGATTTTTTTCAGCCTCATACTAGTACTGTGAAACACTCCTTATTGCTAAAGTCATGGGTTAGGGTTAGGGTTAGGGTTAGGTGTGGTTTTGAAAAGTGCACGAAGGCTTTGGAAAGTGTCCTCCAGCCAGCAGGTAGACCACGGAGCAAACCAGAGGCACAGAGCACCTGCACGCCACAGGTGTGGCCTCTCCCAGGCTCCCAGCCATGCTGTCCACCACATGTGCCCATGAGGACACCCTGAGTTCCACCCTCAACCCTCTGCCAGGGCCTCTGGGAAGAGACTTGCCTGAATTCCTGCCAAGGAAGCTGCAGAATGGAAAGTGGGGTATGAATATGTAACAGCAGCCACTGTCAGTTGATCCCTCTGTCTTTGGGAGGCATCATTTCATTCACTGTGGAAGAACAGAGGGCACTTTGAAATGGCCCGAGGTAAGTGGCTTTTCATATATTGCCAATCAAATTAACCTTGAACCTTTCTCTGCTACTTAGACTTCTCATTCTTTTCCTTCTTTCTCCATCACTGAAAATTAAGATGATGTGCATAAAACCACTTTCCATCTGCAATATTGCGCTTTGTACTCCTTCCCCTCCCCAGGGAAGAGGGAGAAGAAGGGTTCTGTGCATCCGTCAAGCTGACTGCGACTCAGAGTGGGGAGGAGCAAGACTGTCCCGGAATCCAGAAGGCACCATGGCTGCCGGTCTCAACACAGTAATTGCTTCTCCCATGCCCCCTGTCCTCCTGCATTTGATCCTCAGATGCAGGGTGATCCTTAGAGCTGAGCTGCCAAAGGTGGATTTAGGAGGTTTTATAGGAGCGTGGGTCTGGCTGGGGCTTTTCGGATTTCCCGATTTTCACAGTGCAATTTGAATCTGCGATTCAGAGTGGTTCTCCTTGGCACACCTGCTGATCTTCTCTTTATCTGAGCTGAAAGTGTCTACTGTGCAAATGTTCAGTAGTAGATCACTCAGTCTCTGTGCTTTGTGAACTAGCAGTCGGAAATCATGTACACTTGCAATAGAAGTGTGGATATGCTCACATGCATGCAAATGCTGTGAACATATATACTTTCATTTCTCAATCTGATCTCCTCAGATACAAAAGACGTATAAGAAATGTACCCTTTTGAGTAGGCCATACTTCACTCCTAAATAGTCATTCTGTAGCTTGACTAACTTTTGTTCCAGTCATGCTCTCTGTCTTCCACCGCCATGCCTTTATTAGGTGACTCCCACCCGGGCTGTGTCCTTGCCACAGTGCTGCGGCATCTAACCCTCTTATGTGACCTTCAAGGCAAACTCGCTACTCCCCACTGCCAATCCCTTTATCATCCCTGCACAGCAGAGATGATTTCTCCTTTCTTTGGGACCGCAGTAGCGCTTTGTAGCTGTTTCACGGTACCTATGTCCCATTTCATATTGCAGATCCCGATTTCCGGTTTTCCTTATTCGTCCTAATACTAAGATCTATGTGAGCGAGGGCCCTTCTGGATTATTCGTCAGTTTCCCAGCTTGTGGCAGAAGGATTTAAAAGTGTACCGTTAAAGGAAATTTTAAAAAAAGACAAGAAAAACAAGGCCAAGGCCTTTTCTTTGTAGTTGGACAGTGTCTAGAGGCTGCTCGGGGCGGAATGACGGAGTGCTGTGACCACCCCAGATGAGGGATTTATTCTCCAAGCCTCTGCTGTCAGAGCTCTAGGGAGTCATGGGCCAGCAGCCAGAATGTTCTCAGGTACACCAGGGCTTGGGTAGTGTACTTTCACACTATTTATGCACATTCCGTCCAGCTGAGTTATTTCTGAGCAAGATGATACAATACACATTCAGTCACATGCTTTCCTCTCGAGGCTGTGGGCCCAGTGAGGCAGAAAGAAGAGGATCAGTAAGAGAAAGTAAATAGTTGCATCTTATCGTGATACTGGATAAAGGGACACACTGATTGGCAGACAAGAAGGAGATGGTTTAGGCAGACATGTAAAGCGGTAAAGGCAGTGCCAGAAAGATGTGGGTATGTGTATGGTGTGTGTGTGTGTGTGTGTGTGTGTGTGTGTGTGTGTGAGAGAGAGAGAGAGAGAGAGAGAGAGAGAGAGAGAGAGAGAGAGAGAGAAACATTGCTGACATTCATTGTTTTCCCTCCTCAAGACTGAGGAATATCAGAATGTAGGAAGTAGGTGAGACGGCTTTAAAATTAAATGTGCATTTATTTTATCATTGTTCTTTCTTCTTAAGTCATGACCCATTAAAACTTTTGGTGGCTATACAATTTGTTTTCCAAATTGGCACATTTTTTAGAGTAAAAGCATGAGCCTGGGCTGTCCCAGCCAAGTGCTCCCCTTGGCAGCACGTACCCTAAAATCAGAACTGTCCGGGCAAGCCGAGATCCAGGGCCAGCTCGGCACTCATGTCTTCTACGTGGGCAGTAGTCTAATGGGTACTTGATAGCTGAAGCTTTGGTCTTGTACTGAGGACATTTGGGGTTTACCGTTCATTGCTTTCTGAAAAGTCTTTTGTACATATTTTAAAAACGTAACCTATCAGAATCAGCAGCGGCCAGTTTCCACTCCTCCACACACTAGGCGCACACTTTCCTGGATCAATTTCCAGACACCCCTGGGACTGCCCATTGCTTCACTGCTTTCTTACTGGTTTCCACTGCAACAGCTTTCTCCCTCCCGACTTCCCTCTGACACTGGTTCCAGGTTGTGTTTCTCTTGTCCTCATTTCCACATGTTCATTTCAGGGAAGTTTTGCTTTACCTGTGGTTGTGCTGCGGCTGAGTTTCTTCTGCAGTTAAACTTCAGCGGGGTTGAGGTGATGTTGATCAAACCAACCGAGATGCCCGTGTGGGGAGCCGAGGCTCGCTACTCCAGAGGAAGATTACTAACAGCAGCGCACCAGAGTGCATAGGTTTGGTTTGGATGGAACGTGCTGCTGTTCAGAGAGGCAATTTGAGTGGCAGATGTGCCTAATGAAAAAAATATAGTTTTCTTCTCTTTCCCCTAAAGCTTTATCCATACCAACCGAGAGAAATACAGAGTTATCTGGAAAATCCAGGCTGAACACTTTTACTACCCCAAACTAAAATTATACTGTTTTGAATCATCTGTATTGATGGCTAACATTGATTGAATTCCCTGACTTATTGCCCAAATCTTTATTTCATTTATCTATTGTAGAAAATAATGCCAAGATGCTCTTTAATCTAATGCTCAGCAGGGTGGTATATCACCACTCAAAAGATTTCCAGTCTTTTAAAATGTGACCCTCTGCCCCCCCCCCCCCCCCCCCCCCCCCCCGTACCAGGGATCAAACTCAGGACCTTGTGCTTACCAGGCAGGCACAGTGCCACTGAGCTGAATTCCGGGCTTGTAATCCCCTGTTCTGAGAGCTAGAGTAGGAAGAATGGTAGTCAAAAATCTAAGGATGTGTATTGGAAACTAAGAATGCAGGACTTTTTAAAAACCTTATTAAAATTTTGAACTGAAAAAGAGGCCATCTTAACATTCAAGGGCACGCTAGGAATGACTGGAACCCAAGAACTTGCTGTTCTTTTGTTCTTGTTGTTTCTTGGCAAAGAGACCCCACGACTTTATTATGCAAGAATGCATAACAGTCCACACATAAATCAAAGTTTTACAGTATACAATCATCTGAAAATGGATATTGGTTTACTATAAAAACCACTGCCCCTGTACAAGATGTCTCAATTGGTTTATTATGGTTGCCTCAGATCAAGGATCAAACTTGGTTGCATAAGAGGTAGCTAAGGTTTGTCCACTTGGGCTAACCCTGCCACTGAGCTTTGCTGACCACTGAACATTGGTTGATAATAGGCATTTTACAGAAGAGCAGAGAGAAGGGCTTTGACAGCATCTCCTCCTACCAGTGGCAAAGACAGGGGCTGGCAGGAAGAATCTGTCCCTTCACTGAATTATGTCTGGGGAGTTCCAGCAAAGCATAGTGATTTTTGTGCTTTCATTTTTGAAAGCCAAATGTTCTGAACATTGCACGCTCAATTCATAATCAGCCTCCACATTTTCCATTACTCACAGGAAATGGGGAGCCTGGATTTTAGATACAAATAGTCAAAAGTGGGAATTTTTTTTCACATATTGTTGTTGACAGTGTTGGTTAACATTGTACAATTTAGGGGATGCCACAGTAAAAGTTGTGGCAACTGTCTAGGGATGACATCAATCCACAAACATTAAGGGAGAGAAGAGTTTCTGCTTTCAATTGGAAAAAAACTGACAAGGGCTTTCTTATTTGGTTAGAAACATAGTCATTTCTTGATTTCCATGGGCTTAATTTCAATTCTGTCTCAGTTTAGGACACAAGACTAACACAGCAATGCTGATATTTTAATTCCTCTTACCTAATCTGTTTGGAAGATTTGGGTACATTAACTCTTTTTGACCTAAGCAGTTTTCTTCTTTTGTAAAAGATGTAAAGGAATTAGGTGTTCTGTTGCTTCTTCTTTGGTTGCATAAACCTCCTTACTAATGCAACAGCAAAATATACACATAGATTATCAATCAAGAAAAGAAATTTTAATTGAGAATCTGGTTGCTCACTTCTCTCAACAAGTATTTACCACATTTTTTTGCAATGCTATCAACTTCTGTAATGAGATAATAAGAGGACAAGTTTGGGACCCTGTCCCCCAGAGCTTATACTCTAAGAGGGGAAAAAATTATGGAAGTCACAGTGTCAATGTACAGTTATGAAATCCTCCAAGAGAGGTAAGAGCCCATCTTATATGATTTTGTACACTATTTCTATCCAGGTGGGCCAAGAGAGATTTGTGAAGGAAGTGTTTAATCTTAGTCTTGAAATGTACTTAGAATTTAGACATTTGGAAATGGGCCAGTAAATAATCAATGTCTATTAGCAATTAGTTATTATTATTAGCTAGCTATTGCTGGATAACAAATTACCCCCCTCTTCCACCCTCGAAAATATAGTGGCTTAAAGCAATGTTCATTATGTTGGGCAGCTTTTGTAGATTAGCAGTTGGGAGAAGCTCAGCTGCTCTGCTCAGGGTCTCGCAGGAGGTTGGTGACAAACTCTTGGCTGTGGCTATCTGGAGGACTGGGGGTCTTGCTTTCACGTGGCTCACTCTTGTGACTCTTAGCAAGAGGCCTCAGGGCTTCGCTGGCTGTTGGGAGGAGGTCTGTGTGGCTCACTGTGAAGACCCATCCACAGGCTTGCCTGAGTTACAGGGTGGAGGGAGATTTTCTGACCTACTTATTTTCATTTTTGCTTCATTCATTAGAAGTGAGCTACTAAGTCTGTCCATACCACAATCAACAGGGAGGGAATTAGTTTCCTTCTCTTAAAGGAAGGATATCCAAGAATTTGTGGATGCATTTCTAACACCTTAACAAAAACACTGAGGGAGATATGCAAAGAACGTACGCCTAGGTAAAGGCAACAACCATGAACACTTGTGCAGAATACACAGGGTAATCCAGTTCAGAGAACTTCAGACCAAGATAATTGTGGGAGATAAGACAGGAAGTAGGGGGGAGGAATTTAGACCCTATGCAGCAGGGCTGGGAACCTACAAGGCTTCTGAGCAGACCTCAGGCGCAATCGTAGTCATGCTGTAGAGGGTTCTCCAGCAGCAATAGGAATCTGGTCCTGGGAGGTGGGGAAGGGGAGAGCGGGAACCCATTCTGGACATCCAGGGGAAGTGGCCGGCCAGAGTAAATCCTGTTCTCCATCTCCTTCCCACTTCTCCATATTATAGATAGCTATAAAGGTTAATCCATTTGTACCATCTGACCTAACTGTCAGTGGAATCTGGCTGTGTTTTAGACGCTGCTGCTTACAAGCTTTTACTGGGCTGTAGAACTGAGTCGTAAACTTGGTGACTAACAATGGTCCTTTCCATGTTGATTTGGAGAAGTTCATCCCTAGCATGGCCCTCGTACTCTTGCCCAAGGACACATTCCTGAGTGAGCCTGTCTCATAACTGAAAGAAAAGTCTGATGTTATTGCTAGAATATAACCATCCTAAGTGGGAATTCTTCATGACAACACTGCTACCTTTTTCTTCTTAGTTAGCAAGATCTCCATTACTGGGAAAGACACTGTTTTTCCATAAGCAAAATGTTCATTTAGTCACTTCTATCACCATGTACTTTCACTTGTAGCATGGTGACTTTCTAGCTTCTTGAAGATATCCATTCCTGTCACATAGGCAAAGGGCACTAAAAAGCCAAGTGCATGGCCAGGCTCAGTTGGAATCTCAACATAGTTGCCTTGACTTACCCCTTGTGATGCAAAAAACATGAGGACCTCAGAATATAGGATCTCTTTCCCCTTCTCTTTCTTGATGTATATGAATTCATGTTTTATAAGTGTTTGGCATTTAATTAATCATTTTCTTAATTATTGTTTGAGCATTAGTTTATTTTCTTACCAACTGAAGTGGTGTAGCAGCTGTAGTATCTTTCAGGTCAATATAAACAATATCAAATTCATATAATGCATAGACCAATATTTTGTGCATCTTTTGAGTGGAAGTCTAAGGTGTGCCACTACGTTGTGGGCACTGACTAAATCCTCAATTGAAAAATATCACTTGGGTGAGACTGGTGATCCCCTTTACCTTCTCAACATGTACATATTCCCCACAAGTGTTTTATCCATTTTCTTTGTACCTCTAAGTCCCAACTGTAACTCAAAGCCAGGATTGCAATCCATTACACCTGCCCACCCCGTCTTTACCTTGGCTAAAAAAAAGTTGTGTTGCACAAATGCAGAGTGGTTTCCTGAGAGCACAGAGCCAAGTCCTAGTGGGTCATCATGCATTACAGTGAATTTTCTGAGCCTAGTGCTCTAGTCAATAAAAACACATAAAAGAACCTTTTACCTCTCATGGAAGTCCCTCCGACTCCCTCCATAAATCTCATAACCCAACACCAAATGGAGTCAAGATGAGAAATCTGTGACTGGTAGTTCCTTTTTTCCCCCTTGGCAGAAGAGACAGAAGGGTGTCCTCCTTGATGTCCTGTTTCTCACCCTTTATACTTAAAGTAGTGAATGTCAATGACTATTTGGTAAGTAATTTTATTCATAAGAAATGATCTATGCTACCACAGAGTAGACTAAGAACACATGCACCCACATTATTAGAAACATGGGAATTTCTTTCAGGTGTAAACACATGAAAAGGTCTTTTAAAAATATACATAGTTTGGAGTATGTGCCCAGAACATAGTGGGCCCTCATTATATATTTCTAAGTTAAATAGGTGGGATAGACATTTGTGGAAGTATCAGGGGAGGCCAGGCAGGAGGGTCACAAGTCTGATCCCCACCTGGGCAATTAAACAACTTAGTGAGACTTAGTCTCAATAAATATAAAAAAGGGTTGGTGATGTAGCTCAGTGCAAAAGCTTGAGGTTCAATTCTTAGGACCAGAAAAAAAAAAGAACAAATAGACAATCAAAGGAGAGTCTTTACTTAGTTGTTGACAAGATGATGGATTTAACTCTGCTTCCTTGAGGATCTGATGGTGTGGATAGAAATCATCTTGGGATTTGAGAAGCCAAGTGTTCTCACGCACACACGGTTCATTTTGGTGTCTGCTCTGGAGCCCATTTGCACACTTCGACAGTTTAGTGCTTCAGCGGTGGTGAAGACAAAGACCTTGAGCCCTTTTTGCAAGACTCATTTCCTATGATGCTGTAACCTCTAACACAGCGTTCACATTCCAAGAAATGCTTAATATTTAACGTGCTGCTTATTTCTCTAATCACCCTTCCATATCAGAATCTTCTGCTTTATCAGATAGGCCTCTTTAGCGATACAGTTTAATCCGATCATAGAGCATCTGTCTTGGATGACATCGTCTTCAGTGCTGATTCAGGAGTTTTCAACAAATTCAAATGTCCTTCCCTTGCCCAGGAAGGAAGATGGGGAAAGATTGCAAGGTGAGTATTGATTTACTATCTTATCCTGAAATTCTGAGGTTCATTCAGTCTTTGATAGGAGTGGATATAGGTTGTGTGCTGTGCTGGTTATATAATGTCATGATGTTTTCAGCTTCTTTAAAAAAGCTCATGAAATACTCTGCTTTCAAGAAAATATCCCAAGTAATGTGGAAAACTGGTATCACCTCTTTTTCCTTGAATCTTAGCCTGTTACTGAGTGGGTCCCTGAGGAGGTGGCTGTGGTCAGGAACAGGATAGAGCTCAACTTCTGCTCTTCAGGTGATTGAGTTAAAAAATGATGCTGGTAACATTTTGTCATGTCCATTTTTATGCTAATATATCAATGAAGAACCACTGAAGTGCTTGTGTCACATTGTCTATGTCAGTATATCCTGCTTTCTCTCTGCATAAAGATCTTTAGAAAGAGTCTCTTACCTTCCTTAGGACATGGCAGTTCTGGGAGCTGTCTCCACTTTTTGCTCAGTTTCACAGAGACCCTGTAGGTTTCTTAGATTCAGAAACTCTGTTCTTGCTAGGGCTGCTTTGGGAACCAGAATGGGATGAGCTGGGTTGGCATCCCTGTCATATGTACCCGCAGTGCCCCACACACTGCTTTCTCTTTTGTACAAGACATGGAGCTGATACTTGGCTAAACGAGGAAGTCCTGCAGCATGAGCCACAAACTGTGTCCTTTGGTATCTTCCTGGGGTCAGTCTATCTTGCAGGAGCTATGGAGTGAGATCAAAATGTACAGCGAAAATTTGTCCCAAAATTGATTACCGTAAAAGACTATAATTATTTATACTCTGGTTTTCTCAGTAAGAGAAGCCGTGTGGTATTTACCTTTCAGAACTTCGAGTTCTGGAAGTCTTTCCTGAGTGCCCTTATGAAGTGTGATAAAAAATGTGGTGAATGCTGCTGCTGAGTGGCAGCCCATAGAAAGGCAGGGTTGGCAAAAACAGTACAGTGTGTCTTCATTCATTGGATCTGGCACTGGGTGACTTCCAGCTCTTCTCCAAAGTAAAAATAACCATGAAAATAAACATTTCAAGTCATTTCAGGACATTGGAGGAGCCATGGTAGTGCAACTAAGACACTCAAGAAGGAGGACTTCCAGAACTGCTGCGGAAAGTGGCAAGAGCAATGGGAAATGGCAATGCATCTTTTACTGAAATAAGTTAAAAAATTAAATATTCACCATATTTTTCAGTGGCATCCCATGATAGATCTATGTGATTGGTAGTGTTCTTGCCAACACTATCTCATTGAATATTGCTGGGTGACTACAGTGAGGATGGGGAGATTTCCACTTGGAAACATCTGTGCCAGTAAAACTACACTGGTAAAGGATTTGGAACCATTGATCAGTCTTTATGTCTGATCAGTCCCATTTACGTAAATAAAATATGAAATCTGTCAATGCACGCTAAATGATAATTAGCATGCACTGTCACTAAGCATGTGTCATAGGGGAGCTGTCTGTTTCAGTCCTATGACTAAGCTTGCACTAAGATCATTACTCTGGCCATTATTCCTCCAGCAAATAGTTCATCTTTTGAAGCTCCCCAGTGGAGGCTTTACTGTGTCTAAGCCCTGCTTCTCTCCGTAGGTCCAGGCAAACAGACAGTAAGTATTTACACTGTACTGGGAGCTATGGCTTACCTGCTTTAAGAAGAAATAGCCTCCATCTTCCAAAGCAGAAGTTCACCTTTGTCCAGGGACAGATACTGGACCACAGGCGGTCAGGTTGTTCGATGTCTGGGCCTGCATGGGTGGTGTGAGTCTGACTCAGGCAGCTGCCTGAGCTATACAGAAGCCTCCCATTAGATTTCTAATGTTGAAAGCACAACACATAGCTATGCTTCGAGGAAACCATGTTGTCTCCCTGTTTACAACTGAATTTATATTTCTGGGGCAAAGCTAGAACAGAAAATATTGGGAAAACTTTGGAAAACTCTTCAGCAATCAGGAAGTTTCATTTTGAAATAGTCTATATTTAAATACCACTTTTTTGGTCACGAACAATCTCATGAGGCTGTGTAAAAATAGTTGTGACAGGCTTTGAAATTTAGTAGATGTCTTGATGTGCTCATCTATTTGAGTTGTCTCTATCTGTATTTGCCTTTGACTAAGAATCTTTATAACCCTGTGGAGAGGAAAGTGAACTTTTAGAAAACTGGTCATACTTCAGATAAAAATTCCTTTCCAGAGAAAAGTGAGTTGTGTTTGGTGTAATCCAATTGACCACTATCCCTAGGGGCATTGCCCATTTTGGATTATTTGTAAATTCATTACAGAATTCCTTTACAGATGTGTATATCTGTCATCTTAGATTTTAGTTTCATGAATTGTTCTGGAGACAAGTCCTTTGTCATATACATAATTTGCAGGTAATTTCCTTACTGTGGCCAGTCATTTCATTTTCTTAATGATTTTTAATTTTGACGAATTCCATTTTAACATTTGCTTGCTGTCGTATCTGAAAGCTCTTTGCCTAACTCAAGATCATGAGGATTTCTTGTATGTTTTCTCTTAAGAGTCCTGTCATTTTAGCTCTTATATGTAGGTCTATGATTCATTTTGAGTTAATTACTCAATGATGGGATTCCATTTTCACATTGTTTATCCCAAATAAACTCAAAATATGATTTATCCTATCCTAAATGTTAACATACCATTTATTCTTTCAAATTACAGACTCATTTGTTTATTGACTTATTTTTCTATTAACTTTTCCTTAGGCTCTCATTTTGTAGGTTTGGATTTGGGACTAAACTTCGTGAACTGCATGCATATGCAAACCCATAGTCATAATCAAACAGACAAAGAACTGCTTCCCGAGAATGCAGTCCTATTTTATGTGTGTTAAAAAAGAAAGATTTGGGGTGCCTTTAAAATTAGTTTCTTAAAGAGCTCATGCTCTCTTTGAGTGACCTAAACAATCTCCTTTCTCCTTTAGAAAGCCAGAAGCCCTGCATGGTGTTGTACATTTATTATCCAGCCCTTCAAGCACTCTGAAAAAATAATGTCCCCAATGTTGTCCAGCAGGCCACAGGTCAGTATTCTGAAGCCAAAGCTACTCTTTTGGCATTCACACTTCCCAATATTTAACTGATCCTTAAAAATAGCCTCACACACTGTCTTTCATCTACTAAAATTTTCACCTTATGGCCCATTTAGGAGGGTGGCTAGTGCTACTCCTAAGGAAGGTGTTATAGGGGTGCATTGTTGACATTTTTCTTTGAGTATGTTCAGTTCTACTTACGTCCACTTTTAAAGTTTACTTGGCTGAAATGTGAACTTGAGCCAGGAGTGGATCTCAGGGCTCTTAGATAATCAGTTGCTTCCTATTCCCAACAATACTTTTCGAGGACTCTTGTTCCCTCCTGCAGTTAAACCCGGGTTCATTGCTCCAAGGAAGAGCAATGCTTTTCTTGTCAAACACACTGTGTAAGCTGTGAAATTTTCAGAAGAGCTGTCAGCTTCACCCCTAGAACGACGGTTCTGGCACTTCGGTTTGTGCCTCATGAGCTACACAAATAAACTGTCTCGATACGATTGTCAGGCAGTATTTTTTAGAAATTCAGCTGGGAGGATTTATGAACAACGTGCAATCCGTCTGCTCTTCTGCAGGTCTGAAGTCCACCAGGTTAAGTCCCATCACTAAGAGCTGGATGCACAGAGCTCCTGGCACTGGTTCTCTGCAGGGTTGTGTCCCTGCGGTGTTGGCATGGAGGCCTGAGCACATGCTAATGAGTGCTGCAAGAGAGACCCACGTGGACCTCACAGCTCTATGAGGACGTGGCTGAATATCCTGTTTAATATAACAACCTTTCCATGTCCTTGTGTTCTTCTCAGCTTTCCACATTAGGAAACTTCCTCTGATTTATCAGGGAATGAAACAGATCCCCAGGCTGTGATCCACCTCCATCCACCTCTGAGGTTTTCTGATTCTATTAACTAAAAAAATTATTTTCCCCCAAGAGTCTCTCTTCTGCTATTTGTGGATGAGGATTTCCCTCCTGTTTTGTTGCTGTACTTGGGTGGGGGGCGGGGGGCGGGTAGAAGGGAAATGTCTTTCATGTCCTCACTCCTAAGATTCATATAGATTGTTCGTTTCTCAGTCATTAAACTCGCCAAATTGGTTAAGTTAGATTGTCTTTTATTGTTGTTGTTGTTTTAATTTTCATTGTTTTGATTAATTACTGGTTAATATTTTTCAAATATTTATTGATGAGGTTAATTGTCTTTCAAATAAGCAAACAAACTATTCTATTCTTTGTGTGTGAATATCATGTCTGTGGACCATTTATCTGATTGGATTTTAATGTCTTATCATATTGTATAACCTCTTAGTATTTCAGGGACATTATCCTTGGTGTGAGATAATTATATATATACTTATATATTTCACTTTGCTGCTTATCATTTGATCAGTTTATATTTTGAGAAATTGGAAGATTTACATTTTCATGCAGCCAAGCCTGTCTATCCTTTGTGATTTCTTCTATTGCTCTTCTGTTCATTCTTTTTTCATGCCATTTCAAAAAATATTTACCCCTTGAGGGTTCAGATATGAATATATAATTTTTATTAGACTTTTTTTTCCCATAAAGAACAGGTATAAGTATAGTGCTTAGGGCATAAACATGCATGATAAACATTTGTTGATATATTGCAAATGGGTACTTATTTAATCAGTAGAGTTCACTCTTCCTTCAACATTACACTGCAAATTCTTTTTATTTCAAATGATTACTTTAGCGATGAATTTTGTGATAAAAGATAAAATTGATGTCCAGTGGTACAGTAGCTGTAGAAGGTAAAAATCTTTAACATTAATATTGAAATATTTAAATTCCTTTTTATGGTGTGTTAGTTTCCTGAGGCTATTGGGACAAATACACAACACATTTTTAACAGGAACATAATAATCATTTGTGCCAATATTTTCTCTTGCACACCTACAGAGAATTTAAAGGAAGTCATGCTTTATAAAGGGCAGGGTTGGTATACAACCACTGCCTTAGCAATATTCTTGGTTGAATAAGAAGAAACTCTTTATTCTATACTTCAACTTGTCTGGCCTACCAAAAATCACATCTCTTTGTATCAAGTCTCTTGCGTCCAGCTTTACCACATGAAACACCAGCAGCTAAATAGGAAAGGACTACATTATGACATGATTTCACATCTAGTGACTCCATTTCTGTCAATTTTTTTGTGCATGACTATGAGATAGTTGAGCCAGTTAGTACTGCATTTGGACTCCCAGAGGACTGACTCCCGGAGAGGAGAGAAATCCTGCAGTCAGTTGGAAGCCTCATGTCTTAACAGAATTATGATTCACTGAGGGAGGCAGGGCAGAAAGGAACTCATTGCTAAGAAGCCAACAGCAGAGAAAGAAAAAGTACATTTTTGCAATGAAAATTAATCATAGCATTGTTCTTTTTCCTCATGTCCTAGTTAGATGCAAAGGCAATTTTACAGAAATTAGGATCACTACTTTTTGCCACATCTTAATAAAGCGTAGGCTCAGGGTAGGCTGATATTCCTATGTGGAAATAGGTGGCCAAATCAATGTTATTTCTCTACTACTGATGAGTAGATCCTGGTAACCCTGCGATTGGCTTGAGAACTGACTCCATTTCGGAAGTTAGAGATCTTCTTGCCATTGGCTTCTCCTGGGAGTGTGATCCTGCAGCCCCTACCAGCTCTCCTCATCTCCCTCTCAAGGTCGAGGCTACAGAGTGAAAGGGCAGCCAGGCCCAGTCTGTTGGCCCTGAGGTGCTAATTCCCTCACGTGCCTTGCACAACAATCTTGGCTCTTACACTCTTCCTAGCTTTTGAATGGTGTCTTGCTGTTGCAGGCCATTGGAACTGAGATTTGCTTTAGGTGTTCACTGTGGTCTCAGAGACCCTCCATGACTTCTGGTTCAGACTTACTTCCTGTTTGCGTCTCAGTATCCGGCAGGACAGAGAAGCAAGGCAGGGTTTTCTCAGTGTCTTGTGGTAGGCTGGGGTCTCAGAGACAGTACCACTGGGCAGATGTGTCACTATGGAGTCCCATGGCTCTGAGTCCCTCCTGCTGTTGGGGCTGGTTACACACTTCCCAAGGGCAAAGGAGACATCCTGGGATTTTCACCAGGGTTAGTCACGTCTACACCTTGCTCTTAAAAAGGTCTTCCTGAGGTTCATAAACAAAAGTCCCTCATCGCAAAGAACCATCTCATCAGACTGAGACTCTTCTCCCCAGTGTTACCACCATACGCCTCTGGCATCAATTTTAGAATATTCTCTGTTTTCCTTCAGGTGAGAGAGGAGAGTATCCCTGAGGACTTCAGATCCCAGCTGCCTTTCTTGTGGATCCGTCTTGCTTTTTCAGAGCCTTGCTGTTTACTTTGACTATGGTGACTGGACTACGAAATAGAGAATCTGTGGTGTGGGAACTGGACTTGCAGTAATGTGGCATAGGTGGTCACTGAGGGGAACGCTATTGTTGAGGGAATTGTTTACTGTGAGCTCAGAAGTCCAGGCTGTGCCTTGCCGTGCAGTTGTGGCTCGGGGAGGGCGGTGGAGGTACTATCTGGTGGTCCCTCAACAGTGGCATCTCACTCTTACCAGAGTCCTCACCAGAGCCACGCTGCACCGAGGGGATGTTTTGTGGTTTTAATTTTATGTCCTGAACACGCACAATTGTTGGTATTGCTTGGATCATTACACTTTGGGTTTCATCCATCCATTCATTCATTCACAGTTTCCTGTGCTACGTACTGGGAATCTTTCTAGGCCATGAGGAAGGACTAGTGAAAAGCAGAAATGTTGCCTGAAAGAGATTTGTCATACTGAAATAGTTGCTTCTTTCTGAGGCTACCACTTTGCCTGGATTTACTCTTTCTTTCTGGTCTGTGAAGACAGGGCCACCCCAAGAGCTGCCCTGGTCAGAGCCCTGGGTTACCCATGGCCACACTTCACAGGACCACAGAACTACTCTGGTAACAATACTTGGGAGTTCATAGAGCGCCATCCTTGCTTTGGTTTTGAGATGAATCTGAGGACCAAATAGCACTGCTTAATTTATTGTTGTGGAGAAGAACACTTCACAGAGGATAGTGGCATACAGAAGGATCCTTGCTGAACAACTAACAAAGGCTTCTTTCTGTTGTAGCTGGAGAGCCAAAAACATTAATTTGGACCTCAGCACGGCTGCCACCTTAGCAGGCAGATGATTTATGTAAAAGCTCTTTGTTGTTCCTCATAATATCACAGAACTTTAAGCCCAAGAAGAAAAGAGGAAAGAGTAACACAGATACTTCTTGGAGAGATGGCAGGAACACCCAGCCGGCCTCCTTAACCTTCACCCAAATGAGATTTTTTTTCCCTTTTTAATAAAAGATATGTACTTTCCCCAGTCTTTCAACAGAACAAAAAAAACAGGCATTCTCTTGGGCGCACTTTCTGTTAGGAAAGCATATAACTGAAGGAGGCCTCCAAGTCGAGAAAAGATTTTGTAAATACTTCCCAGAAAGACCTGCCTGACTGAGGAGTGAGAACAGAAATGTGAGATTCTGAAGGGAAGTCAAGTGCTGTCTGTTTGCCGGGGGTCCCTGAAGGGACATCTGTCTCACCTCAGCCTGTACTCCCCAGAGCATCTCCTCCATGGAAAGGAAGTCCTTAAATACCACGTGGGGCACTCGGTAGCTTTCTCTCTGCCTCTCTTCCATCATTCCTGGGAGTTACATACTGCCTGATAAGTCCCTTTTACTTTTACTCAACAATTATTTATTGAGCAACCACTGTGTTCTGGCTTGCAAATTTCCACATCAAGGCTTGCTTCTCGTTATGGTTTATGGGCAGGTATAAAGTGAATGTCGAAAGAGTGCAGATGTTTAAGAGTGAATTGCTGCGTGGGAGATAAGAGCATTGTTAAGCATCACACGGACACTCTGTTCAACAGCCTGCCACAATCCCTGGTTGAAGTGTATAAATAGACTTAAGTACTAATATACATAGAAGGAAAAACATTGTCTCAGAGGACAACAGAACCATCAATCACAGAATAATGGACTCAACATTTTCCTAAGAGCCAGTTAGTAAGTTCTAGTGGTCAACATCTGGTCCCGTGCTTGACAGATTCTCTAGAGGCATCTGTTTTGAGATATGTGAAGTGTGAGCATAATTAGCAGAATTTGTGGGTGGCTACACTCTGAGACAGGTGTCAAGACCGATTTTGAAAGAGGCTTGAAGGAGTCACTTGCTGTCCGTTTGTGTCTAGTCATTAGTTATCTGAAGTTCGCTCCTAAAGCGGTGACAGAGTCACAGAGCAGGGTATAAGTGGATGAGGTCACTGGCAGAGTTGCCAGGACTCTTCTGTGCAGACCCTGAGTCTTCAGACTTCTGGTGCAGTGGGCTTCATTCTTCATTCCCCGCTTGAGGAGCACCGGAAGTGACCAATCTCCAGAGGTCTGGAGGGTGGAGCTAAAGGGAGAAGATGGGTGCAGATTCTAACTCTTCTTTACCGCCTTGTTTATCTCTGCTCTTAGTGATATGCCTGGAGAACGTCAGGAAGCACCTTGTTTCTCCACCTTTCCTTATGAAATGATACCCTAGAAGAATTCTTACTCTCTGCATCATGTTGGCTGATGATCTTTAGTCAAGGAGACGACAGCTTGATAAGCAGGCAATCTGTTCTTCCGTTTGGATGACTTCTCATATTTATGACCACGCAAGCAAAAGTCATCAGCTTGGTTTCTTTGCTGAAAAGGAAGTGCTTGTGGGACAGAATGCATGGGAAGCAAACCAAGTGAAGGAGCCAAATCTGTGGAGTAGAAACCACAGCTTTCCTCTCTCTTCTCCTTCTGCTGTTGGACCAGGGACTTTTGATAGTGAGAAGAAAGGATCTGGAGGTCTTAATAGCGGCAAGTAGCCAAGCAGAAGTGAACCGACTGCCAAGAAAGACCAGGATTAGCAACTACTTTACAGCAAGGGAGCATCTTCTTCATTGAAGTCTCAGAGTTTTAAAGTCTAGTTCTATATTCCAGGGACTCAAAAACTTGCAGACAAATAGCTCATGGTTATACAAAAAGGGACATATGTGGAAAAAATCTAGGATTAAGAATCAGAAAATCTGAGTTTTAGTCCCATTTTTTTCTCATTTCCTGAGCGTGTGTCCTTGGATAAGTCACGCTGCCTCTGTGAAGTCTGGTTTTCTCCTCTGTGAGTCCAAGATAGTGACAGTGCCCTCTTTCCAGGATTTCTGAAAGCGTCAAGCATCTATGTAGTGCTTTGTAAAATGGGATGCCTTCAGGCATCTTAGATATTCTTACCCCCAACAATATAATAATGAAAAAAAACAATCAATGATGACTATGAACAACAGAAGAGTGGAAGGGTCTGTGCTCTACAGCTGCCATTTTATTAAGAGCAAACAAGCACTGACACTCATACCCTGAGATCTCCAATCTTCTCCTTCTGTCAGCCTTGTCCTGGGCTCAGTTTAATGTTGATGCCATATGAGCTGTGTGTGGTAAGCCTGAGTGGGGTTAAGACAAGCATAGCACAACCACAAACATTCATCTCCATCAGGACCAGGCAACTATATACTTATGAAAACCCAGTACAAATCACGTATACGAATTAAGAAAGCTTGGGAGCTAATACATCCAAAGTACTGTCAAGAAACCACCATGTGAAACCAAATTCCAGAACTGCTCACATGAATATGTAATTTCAAGGCAAGAAGATCTCTGCCTGGTTTGGGTAAATCCCCAGGTGTTGGGCATCTCTGTTACTTTTAGGTAAATTGGATGATATGTCATTTCCAAAATTGGGTTTCATAGCTTCAGTTTTCATGCAGTATTCCTATTGCAAACACAAGAAACATTTTTAATGTCATCAGATGCCCCCAACAATATTTCATGCATCTAAAGATCACATTGGACCCCTCAGCCAGCTGCTGGCTGGAATCCATCATTTGGTGGAAATTATATTACATAAGACAAATAAGGAAAATCTAATTTTTCATGTACACTAGGTCTTGGCATATGTTCTATAGTGGGCTGATAGATTTTGAGGTCAGTGCATCTGAATTTATTTTACATTGCTGTATTTGGTGTGTATGATACTGGTAAAAACACTAGATGCCCTGAAACCAAGATTCATGCTTCCAAAATGTCAATGTATCTTTTACTTTCATCACTTCCCATCAGCTTTCTTATCTTCTTACTCCCATAAAACAATGTTAATAAGGATTTACATGGTCTTGGGAGTACAAGTCAAATACTTCATGTTTATCTGACTAAAGAATCCCCCAAATTTCTGGTTTTAACAGAAGAAACTAGCTGTGGATCTCCTTGAGAAAATTTGTTTGTTTGTTTTTTTGAGCCATAGTTCTGTGGTTAGCCTTAGCATTTCTGCTCCCCCCTTCCTCATCCCACACTATTAAGCAGAAATCCCAACAATGGCATTCAACAAAGAAGTGGCAAGCCTCCAAGAAATATATTTCCCACAAATACACAGCTGAGAACATTAAAAATTGAGTAGGTCTGGTTTATGTTTGGTTCACCTTTGAATGTCTCACGCATGACTTCTCCATTGAACAGGCCAGGGACAATTCAGTAAAATCACTCAAGAACTATGGTATTACTGTTCCAACACCCACCACTGTAGCCTTTGTCTTAGATCATAGCTTAGGGCTTGTTGACAGAGTACATCAAAGAATGAGGGCCAGGTTGAAGACAGTTTGCAGTGTCTTTAATCATTTGGCGAAAGCTCGAGAGGATTTGTTCTGATTCAGCTAAGTAAAAATCCTCCACTTCAGCACCTCATTCAGGCATTATGAGGACCAGATGGGTTTGCACTTGCTGCCTGATTGCTACTGTCTGGTGCAGACAATCAGAATCGTGCGCATCTGTCCCGTGACATCAGGGAGCGCTGGTGTGGCTGGCCCTTCGTTTTGCTCAGCAGACCGCACTAGAGCATTTTTTCTCAATTCATATAAGAATGAAAAGTGTCCTTCAAAAGGCAGCTTGTCCTAGCCGTTTGTAAATTAATTTGTTAATGATACATTATATCAGGGTAGCACTTTACAGTTTACAAAGTACTTTCATTTCCTTGTTTAATCCTTAAAATAACCTTGTGAAATAGGCAGGGCTGTTGAATGAGGCTGAACAGCATAGGAACAAATCCAGTGCGCTGTTATTTCTGTCATTCAGTGTTAACTTATATATGGCCTAACATGGAATTATAGCAAAGTATAAAATACGGATGTGCCCCTAGAATATGTTTCTTTCTAGGAGATTATCCTTCTCCACGCATAATTTATGGGGCTCTGGATTTGGAGACATTTCCACTGTGGACCCACAATGTTACAGAAGACTGCTTTTGTCCACTGGGAGAAGGATTAGAGATGATTTTCTGGAAAAGGGTCTGAATTGGTTTAGAACACATTTCTTAGAAGCCCCATCTTTAGTCTGAAATATGTCAGTTTTGGAGAGGTTATTTTTGCCATGTGATTTTGAGCAAAATTGGCACAGTAGGAAGATGTGCCATATTTGTGTACAATTGCCTTTCCAAGTTGAAGAAACCTTAATTTTTTGACACATTATAACCACCTCAACAAAAACAACTTCTTTTGTTTTTCCACTTTCTACAAGTATCCAGTATTTACAAAATGGGAGTAAAATTGGGGTGGCTTTTCCCTTGGCTTGTTCGGGTCTTCCCCAGCCTTTCCAGGTATGATGATCATTCTGGTGTCATGGTTGAGGCATGGTTAGCTGGCATCTCCCCAGGGAAAACCACTGGTCTGTTGGCTCTCATGATGACCAACCAGGCTTCCCTCTCAGCTCCTCTCGTAGAAACATGGTTAGCCATGCACCTTTGCTTGCATTTCCTTAACCTAAGAATCGAGTCCAAGTTCCTTTTCAAGGACAAGAAGGCCCTTCATTATCTGGCCCTACCCCATATATCTGTTCATCGTTGTCCACTTCACTTCTGGCTCATCTCATACCCAAGTTTCTGTTGTCTCTGAACACACAGGCATTTCTCTCATCTCTGTACTTGTGTGCATTTGCAGCCATCATTCTCTAAAACACCCCTTTTCCCTGCTAAGGAGAGTGGCAGAAGCGTGGCTGCTTCCATTCCTCTCTCCCTGGTCCCCAGAGGCAGATGGGGACAGCCTTTCTTCATGACCTCACTGAGCTTGGACATTTCATCCTGGTACATGTTTTTTACTGCTTGTCTGCCTCCCAAGCAGGTTATAAAATATATGAAAGCAGAAGCCATCCTGCCATGGTACCCAGAAGAAAGTATCCTGGTCATCGTGGAAGGAATGAGTGAAGGACAATGTGATTCTGCAGCAGTCATTTTAGCTCTTTTAGATTTCACCCCAAAGCAGAGGCAGAGGAAGGTAATGCATCTTTTCTTTTTTTCTTCTTCCTTAAATTACAAAATAAATTGTTTTGAAAATTATAATCTCGATTATAGCATTCTTAAAAAGTGATTTTGCTGTACTTCTTGGGTTTACTAGAAGCAAGATTTGATGAAATGCCATTAGATGGTCACATAAGAATAGAAGATGGCAAGTGGCCTTACAAAAGATTGAGTTATAACACCATAATTGGCTTTCTAAGTTATCAATTGAGTGGCTTGATGAATAATAAGACTTACAGGTTAAGATAGAGTGGGAGAGGGAGAAAGATAGAGTTGTAGCAAATACAGTATTGTATAATAGGGTTATTTTATCCAGATTACTGCTTCACTCTGATGTTGTGGTTAAGGTGGAAATCTGGGATAACCACTTTTTCTCATCTTCTTAGATACAGTAGGAAGCCAGATGGCTTGCTATTGTCTCTAATGTATGACTGCAGATTCACAGCCAAGAAAGCAGGATCAGAGGGTGAGAGATGTGGAAGGAGAGGCAGGCTTTGATTTTTTGTTAACGTTGGAAGATGCTGCAGCTCTTGCCGCATGGAGCTCTATGGCTAAGATTTTACCTGTCATGCTTCGAATGACTTCTTCAACCTTACTCGTTTCCTTTTTACCTCTTCCCTTTCTTAGGTAATGGGTTGGTGTAAATACTATTTAGAGCACTTTTCATCTCTTGGCAGTTTTGGATAGAACAACCTTAAACGAAAAGAGCAAAATAATCAAGGATGAGGAAAAATGATTGTCCAGGATACACAGACACATGAGTCTTGTCAACCTCAAGAGATCATTGAGAAAACCAAATGATTCAAGGTCAGTGAAGCACCTGGAATGAAATTAAAGAAGGTCCTTAATTTATGTGCTTATTCTTAGCATTGAAACACACACACACACACACACACACACACATGTGTTTGCATATTCATTTCTTATTTCTTAGCAGCAAATAACATTTCAAGGTTGGGAAAGTAGTTTGAGATTACTCAGAGTATACTCTAGACATGAACCTTCATTTGCTCCTCTGTGACCATAGCCATTTATGTACCTTCATTCTAATCCTCTGGGACCATAGCCACTGAATGCTGATACTGTATACATACATCTACAGGCAATTCATTTTGATGTTTATTGTTATGAAGAATGATGATGCATATGATGTTGAGAGTTCCCCTCCTCCTTTTTATGTTTTTAATTAATAGAAGCATTTTTTAGAGTAATGTCACATGGCACTGCATTTCCCAAGGTGGCCCCCAGTGAGCTCTGCCGGAGGGTGTTCACACATCTGTGCAGTCACCTCCTGCATTATGCCTGGGCCAGTGTGGGGCTCATGTTGAGAATGAAATGCAATGAGAGAGACACTGTACCTGTTCTGGGACCAGCTGTTTGGGTACTGGCAGCTTCTGCTTCCTTCCTTTTGGATTGGCCTTTTCATGGGGGGAACCCTGGGCCACTGTGTGAGAAGTCTGGGTTATCTGGCTGGAGAAATCATGCACAGTGCCCTGATCTGGTAACAGAGAGAGGAGGCTCCATTGCTCAACTTTCCAAGTGACCTGCTAGATGACTTCAGCCCCAGGCAGCATCCAGTTACACTCCCAGAAAGACATGGAGGGAGACCACCTGAAGAGTGTCCCTGCTACTGCACTGGACCATGGGAGGTCCTGAGTGCTTGTTGTTACTTTAGACTCTAGATTGAGGTGATTTTTTAAAAAAACACAGCAGTAGATAACAAAAGTTGTATTGAAATATCAAAAACACATCTGAAAATCTATCCTCTGGTTGGTTCTTGGTTTTACAGAGGTCTTGAACTGCTGTGGGCCAGGCTGAGGCAGCTGGAGATCTGGTCTACCTCTGATTTAAGATGGGATTTATATTGAAAAATCAAAAATGTATTTCCAAGGGTCCTTGGAACCCAAGACAACCAATGAATTTCAGACATAAAAAATGTGTTCAGGGACTCTTCCTGCTGCAAGGCGCCCTCAAGTTTGACCTTGGAAATCAAAATCACAATCCTTTCTCATACTCTTTTGTGTTCCGTGGATTTCCAACTTGTAACAAAATTCTTCTTATCTTGTTCTAGTTTTCATAGCAGCATCTGTCTTTATCAGAAGTAAAAGGCATGGAGGGAAGACCAATGTACACCAAGATCATTTTGGGAAAAGAGTGAACTTGCAAAGACCTAAGGCTGAATGGATGATAAGAAAAGATGAAGGGAAAAGAAAGAGCATATTAAAATGAAGTGGTTCCTTCTTAAATCTCAGATCTTTTCTAATTTCTTATAATTTTTGGTAATGCCTTACACTTACAAAGCTCTTTGAGGTTTTCAAAGTCTTTTTCACTTACAGTAGATCATTTTATTCTTATAATACCAATCCCATGAAGTAAGCCAGGTTTTATTTCTCCTAGTTCAGTGATTGGATTTAAAAAATATTTTAAATTTATGGATATGTTAGGTGGTCATGAAAATTCTATTTGTATGTTATTTGTGGAAAAATTATCTATTCTAAGGCTTGACTAAAATTTGTTGAAGCATTCATTCATTCTTCACTAAAAGATTTTTTTCTCCCAAGATCAGAACTTTCTTTTCAGTAAAATCTTGCATAGGGATACTGTATAGAAAGATGGCTACTATGCAGTTATTCTAGCTCAGCCGAGGGCCTGGGCCAGTGGGTTGGAGCCTCCTTTGTTTGCTTGGCCCTTGGTTTTCTTCATCATTCTGCAGCCTCATCTTCATGTACCTTTGTAGAACTACAAGCAACACTATACCCTGCATTTTTATTGAATCCCAAACATGGTCAGCCAAGTATACTTTATTTTCCTGAAGGAATTTCAGCTAACAGTACATTTCTAACACAATTTAGTTCTTCCTTGTGTCTCTATGGATTTTCTAATTTCTGGCGCTCTCACTGGGTGCTACTTGAGATTCTTGGATATCCATTTACAGCATAGAATGGCAACTTTTATAAGGACCAGCAGTGCTATCCATGCATTCAGCCATCCACTTACCTATCCACCTATCCATTTTTCCTTTCACCATTTACTCATTCACCCACCTTTCCATTTGTCACTCCTCTATCCACCCATTCACCTCTCCATTCATCCTTCTATTCATCCATTTCTGTTCACTCACCTTTGTCAGCAGTAAAACAAATGAGGAAAGGATAACATACACTAAAACTCTTGTATATAGCAATTTATCCATCCATCCATCCATCCATCCATCCATCCATCCATCCATCCATTTATCCAGCTAGTAAATAACACAGAGTATCTTCCCTTATCAAGCCCGCCTTTCAGGATTGTACCACGATTCTCAGGATTATGGAGTTGTAAGGAGGGAGGCATCTTACTTCACTGGAAAGAATTATGTACATGATGGAAACATTTTCATATTTTAAAAGTACATCAGTCACAGTGCTACTTCTATTTTCCAGGACTTCTGTGAGGATTTAAGAGATAAAACACTAAATAGTACCGCTTAGAGTTCTCCGCAGAAAGTTGCCAGTACAACAAACAGCACTATAATTCATGCTCTCAGTAACTCACAATGATGGCCAGAAAGCAAAACCCAAAGCTGATAATTCAAGTCCATAGTACTAAATTCTATAATGATCCTCCAGAGAGGAAGAAATAGAAGCAAATTTGTGCCAGGAATGATTTATTCTAGTTTTTTAAAAAAGAGCATTATTTTTGGCTGTGGCAGTTTTCTTCTGTCTGTCCCTGAGAATGGGAATAGTTGGCCACATTCGTTCGCAGGAAGAAACTGAAGAAAGCTGCTGAATTTACAAGTTACTTTTAAAATAAGTTTTTCAGCACAGGGAATTGTAGTACTTTGTCTACTACTCATTTCCACTGTTGAAACTTGGATACTTATAAATACTGGGAAAAGATGAGGAAATGAAGTCGGATTTTAGGCTCTGGTTCAGGAAAGAAATAGACCCAGACTCTGGATGTAATGTCTGATAGGAAGCAGTACATTCCCCTGCTCGTTGCGGAAATGCCGCTTGATAATGAGTTTTGAACCAAGTTCTTTCTTCATAGCAGCATAATAATTTCAATCACTGGGGACACACTGTGATGCTTTAAAACAATTATTCTCTTAGAATGAACAAAAATAAGTTCCTTAATCTGCCTCAATTTTATTCAGCCTCTCATTCCCACAGGATGTTTTACTCAAATTTGCATAGCGGTCTTAACTCTCAAATATGATGTCAGCCTTTAGACTAATTGTGTTTTGGAGTTTTCTCCATGGATATCATGTATGGTCATGAAAATTATTTTTCATGTTGTTTGCAAGACATTATATAGGTTCACTTAGGTTGATTTATTTCCCCTCAGTTTACTTTCAAGTTAAAATGTGAACAGTGCTGTTAAAACTGCTCTTCTCAGGCTTGACTGAAATGTGTGAAATTTTCATTCATTCACTCAATTTACTTTGTCCTTTTCAAATAGTAGAAGAGGTAATAAGAAACACTGAAGATTCACACTGTAAGAAAAACTTGAAATCTTTACTCACATGAGCTTTTTATAAGCTGCTTTTCAGAAAGTGCAATGTGATTCTCATTTATGGAGGGATAAAAGGTCAATAGTATCCTGTTTTAATTTGGATCCATTTGAAGGAAACAATCTAAAAGGACAAAAATTAGTACAAATAGGAATGTCACAAGAACCAGTAGAATACAGCGGGGAATGTGGATTTAGAGCTGGATGAGAGTTTAATCCCAGCACTGACTCGTGTTGCCTGTGGGAGTAGTCAAGTTTCAAGTCTCTGAGCCTTCTTTTCCTTATCTGTAAAATGAAAGCAATAATGAAATGGGCCAGAAAGACCACGGGAACTTTCCCCAGTTTGAAGATAAAGATGATGAATCAGATTGCTTTCACATTGGTTTTACTACCAAACCAGAAAAAAAAAAAAAAAAAGGAGAGCAAAGAATTACATGACAGATTCAGGACACATGAAAGTGGGAGTGGACGTCTCATGTTATGCCTTGGATGCCAAAGGAGGCCCATAAGAGTCAGAGTGGCTTTCCAGAGTGAGCTGCAGGATGAGGGGCCGCTTCCGTGTCATTGTTCTCACTTCAGGTCTCTCCCTCTTTTCTGGACTGTTTCTTGATTGGTTTTGTATTTACTTCTCTACCTGCCTAGTGGATGTTGGAGTTGCCTAGAGTGCTGGCATCTTTCTACTCTTTTCTCTCTGTGAAGTCTGCTTTGGATGATCTCTTGCCTTTTGAGAAACCCAGTCTTTCCACGGCTTCCACTTCCTCCTACATGCAGAAAATACACTTATCTCTAGCCTACACCTGTAGCCTCAATGTCCTGATGGACACTTCTATTTGTATACCTCATCAGAAACCCAAGTTTATGCAGTTCAAACTCAATCTTCATCAAATATACTCTATTTCAGTGAACGGAATCCTCATTGGCTCATTCTTGGAAGCCAGGAGTTTGGAAATGACCTCCAATTTCTCACTCCTACCTTGGTTCAGATTATCTCTGTTTCTAGATTGTTTTCACCCAAATTCATCCTGTATTTATGTCACAGTGATTTTCGTAATATTTACAACAAATTACCTGAGTTCTTTGTCTGCAGTGCTGCCGTGAGTATCTATTGGCCCAGGACAAAGTGCAGATCTGTTTGCAGGACACATCTTCAGCTCCTCTTGTGGTTGGACTCTCTCTCCTCTTGTCCACATGTGTGTGCAGCATGTGCTCCACCTATGGCGGGTGAGCCCAGCTCCACGAACTCTGCATTTTCCCTTTCACCTGGAGCTTTGTGAAGTTAGTTTTTGCTCTTTCTTACTGAAATGTTCTTGTCTCTTATCACCATTCAAACTTTTAATCATCAAAACTCATGCAGGATCTCTTTCTTGAGGACGCTTCCCCAGACTTCACTGAGATGGAGTTTGTTTTCCTCCAGCACACTCGGGTTACTCCTTTGAAAGCGCTTGTTGCACTTGTCCTGGAGGCATGTTCATTTTTCTCTCTCCCTTACTAGACTTTGAGTGAGGGCCTTGATAGCATAGACTCTCCTGCCTGTTCATCTTTGGCTCCAAGCCTCTTGCCTGGCATACAGTAGGAGATATGCTTTTTCTTTCAAAGTGAGTGTATTCCTTAAAAGTGAGGGTATTTAATAAAATAAAACTGCAGCATTGCTTGCATTGCTGTTTTGCAGTGGTATCATTAATATTTTGTGATAAGGTTGTGTACCCAAGGGGGAGGTTGAGATTCTGTGAGAGAAATAACCATGGGCTGCAATTCGTGTACTAGTTCAAGTTCCCCGGGAAACAAGACCAGTGTGTGGTTTATTTATAAATAAAATCAATGTAAATTATATATATGTACCTAAATTTATTATGAGAATTGGCTTCCATGATTATGGATGCTGAAAAGTCCTATGATCTGCCATGTTGAAAATGGAGAACCAGGAAAGCTGGTAGTGTAATTCAATCCAGGTCCAAATGGGCCTGAAGTTCTGAGAACAGAGTCCTGATGGTGTAAGTCCCAGTTCAAGTCCGCATGTCTGAGAACTTTGAAGAAAAGGGTATCCCAGTTCAATCAGGGGCCAAATTCACCTTCCTCCACCTCTTCATTCTATTCAGGTTCTCAACGGATTGGGTAAAACTCACCTACACTGGTGAGGGCAGATCCTCTCCACTCCACTGATTTAAAAAGTAATCTCTCCAGAAATATACTCACAGGCCAGCCCAGGAAGTGTGTGATACCAGCTGTCTGGCATCCATACACCCAATCAAAGGATTGCAAATTAGCCATCGCATCTGGTCACAAACGTAGCAGAACCTTGATTTGTCTTTTTGATGGATGAATGGTGTTTGGTGACTGAGAAGGAAACATACAGACAAAATCATGAACTGGTTGAAGTTTCAGTGGGCTGTTGTCCATTTCCTCTCCTTTCGTTACTGGAAAGGAGGCTGCATTCCAGGGAATTTTGCCTCTATTTATTTTGCAGTTCATCTGCTGACACTGTAGGAGGAGACAGAGTGTGTGAGGGGCTCGGGAGGTGGACAGCCACTGTAGGAGAAGGAGAAACAAAGTACCGATGAGTAGAGTGTGGCTAATCCAGCATCTGTTCTAGAGCAGACAGTTGAAGCCCTGTCATCCCACAGAGGTAGCTGACCACAGAGGAGGGAGCTGCTTTCCCAAGTGTCCATCGGGCTTCACTGGGCTCAGTGTGGCTGGTGTGGAGCTGAGGGGAGAGCAGTGGCAGACAGGGCAGCCTGGTGGGCTCCTGCAGGAACCATGGGAGCCATTACCCTGTGCACGGACAAGGCAGGTGGTTCACACGGTAGGCACTGTTGTCTTAGGTCTTCTCAGACATAATTAGGAGGATCTGAAATAGAATTTTAAGCTCTCCCAACACCTCGACACTAGAAAATCATGAATAAATAAAATTACGGAATCAAAATGCAATTCAGAGGGATTCCATGTGCTAATGCCTTTTTCAATAAATGCTGCAGAAAGAAAAGTGTGTGATAAACCATACCATTTCAATTTTCTCCTCAGGGATTTTCTGTCCATATGCCTTTATGTAGAAAAATGTGATTAATGAAAAGCTCTGTCTCAGAGCCTCCTGCTCAAGGTGGAATCCAGCCTGCAGGAGCTGCAGGTGGCGGGCAGGGCTGACTGCATTTCCCGATGGGACACTGTGTGGCCGGGGGGCTCTGCTTCTCCTTCTCCCTCAAGGGACTGTCATTTGTATAAGATTCTTCCTGCAGGAATCATTCCCTTGGGTTAAGATATGTGTCTAGAAGTTCAGGTTAAATTACCAATACATTAGCAGGGACAGGCAGCATGCTAATCCAATTACAGGTAAAAAGGTCTTAATGCAAATTTTCCTAAACTGTATTTTGCAGACTATTACTTCTGAGAGCTGCTATCTAAACAAAAGGGTCTATGGCCAGAGAAGCTTGACAAATCCTGAATGAAATAGAAATAATTAAATAGAAATTTCTTTGTGTCCTCTCTTCCCAGTGTTTTTTCTTTTTTCCTTCCTCTCCCTTTTTCTCTCTCTCTCCCCTTTCTTTGTTTCCTTTCTCTTCTACTCTTTTTCCTTTTTCTCTCTGCCTCCTCCTTCATCCCTTCCTTCCCCTCCTCCTCTTTTTTCTTACTTTTAACTATGAGTTTCCCAAAGGGTTCAGTGCGTTGTGAGTAAACTTCTAAGGAAGGAACATATTCATCAGCATTTCCAAAACTTTCCTTGAACACGAAGTATCTCTTACTTGCAATTTCAGAGAAGTGCACTTCAGAAAATTTTGTTTTTCTGACAAATTGCCACAACTGAAACTTGAAAAAGGAGATATAGAACTCTGGGGTTTTCACTGGAATGGGGCAGGCAGCTACGTGCAATTCACTTTTGGAGAGTTGATTGACCTTAAGTTTCTTGGGTGTTTTTAGTCCCAGGGTGGCCTCACCCAGCTCTTCTGGAACAGCTCTGGATTCTCAATGCTGTCTTTGGGATTAGGCTGGCCAGAGCACAGGCAAGCAGTGTTCCATAAGGGAAAGAGCAGGGTATGGTAGTTACCCCATAGATGATCTTGCTATACTACTTTAACTCTCTTCCTCAGCTCTTTCCTTGGGTGAAGTGTGAATAAATAAGCTTGGCTTTCATTGATTTCTTCTGTCAAATTAAAAACATTATATGAGATGATGTGTAAAGTCATTTCTAGTTCTAAAATCTTAGATTTTGCGTGAGTGTATATGTATATGATTATTCGGTATATATATATTTCTGTATAGACATATATATAAAGAGTTCATCAGATAATTTTTAGTAATGAATTTTAATTGTTTGGTCTCATGAGTATATTTTCTGCTTATATCTCTGACATATTTCAGGCTCTGGAATGATAGCAGTTACTTTATATATTGAGATGATGTCTATCAGAATGACTTAAATAAGCAAGGAAATTTAGGAATTAAATATCCCAATTTTAAGTTTGTTCTCTGAATAACTAAAATATAGCTCAGTAATGAAATTCTTTCAGTAGTCCTTGAATTTCCTGATTGAGGGCATTTAATTGTCAGAAGTTAGTTTTTCCACTGGCCTTGAGTATTTGTTAATAATTGTTGAATGTCTCGGCACAGTAATTCTATGTTTGCGTGGCAATATTTTTGTATGGCTGCAATTATTCAAGAATGCTGTCTCACTCATTCACAATTAACCTGAGAAATAAGGCAACATTTTGTTACTTATTCTTTTTTCAATGCATGTAGAAGCAAGGATATGGAACAGCAGCTCTTTAGGAAACTTTGAAGTTAGAGATACAAGTTGAAATTAAGTCAAAATTGAGTATAGTTTTCACTTTCCAATCTCTGACTGGCCATTCTGAGTAATGACTTAGTGTTTCTCATTAATAATGAAGATCGGGGCCGGGGATTTAGCTCAGTGGTTCCGCTGCCTGCCTCGCAAGCCCAAGGACCTGAGCTCGATACCCCGGTATCATTAAAAAAAAAAAGTGAAAAAAAATAATGAAGATGATGGTTATAATAATATCCCTTGGGTTTCCTATTTTGAATAATTCAACCTGATCACTCTGAGCTCCTTATCCATTTTGCAAAAGAGAGAAAAGACAAGAGCCAGATCCAAGAGTCAGGACTACCCTCCCCTCTTTATTTCCAACAATGGATACCACCATACCTTAGAAGTGCTAATTAAATTATTATTATTTTTTTTGGTACTGGGGACCAAACTTGGGACCTTGTGCTTTTGAGGCAGGCGGTGGAACCACTGAGCTAAATCCCCAGCCCAATGGTAATTAAATTTAGTCTCTAGCTCTCCTGCCCCATTGTCTGTTTCCAACCATTACTTTCATCACACCACATATGGATTATAGAAACAGCTTCCCAGCTTGCTTCTCTGCATGCAGTCTCAGTCCTTTTCATGTCAACTTGGGCATCATTACCAGCATACTGTCCAAAGGTAGCCCTTTCCTTCTGTCTTTCTCCCAGAAAACTATAGCCAGCTGTAACCAGCTCAATCCACCTGCCTGGTTTTTGAGGCTTTCAATGTCTAGGGCTTGTTTTAGTGAGCACTGGGGGCCATAACAAAATACAACATCGACAGGGTGGCTTGAATAACAGAAATTTATTTCTTACCGTTCTGGAGAATGGAAAGTCCAAGATCAAAGTGCTGGTAGGGTTGGTTTCGTTCTGAAGCCTTTTCTTGTGGATTGTAGGAGGCTGCCATCTTGCTATGTGTTTCCCTAACTTCCTCATTGTGTGTGCCTAATGGGGATGGGGGGGTGGGGGGAGAATATGATCACATGACCCCATTGTGCTTTCTCTTGTTATAAGGAGATTAATCTTATCAGACCAGACCTATACTTTCATGAAATCATCTAAATCTAACACCTTCCAATGGTGGTATCTTCAAATACCATCACTTTGGCATTATGGCTTCAACATATGAGTTTGAGTGACTGGGGGTGGGGAGGACACAGCACTTAGCTCACAACAGGCTCCTTCCTTCTCCTGGGTCTCATTTCTGCTCCTCCACGGAGTGGTCCCTCACCTGCAGTTTCCTTACCATAGGACCCTTCCCCAGGGCAGTTTACCTGTGTGCTTCTGGGCCAGCTGCCACTGGCCTTCTCCCTCTCCCACGTCCTTTCCCACACTTCATTCAAGAATCTTTCTTCTTTCCTTATGTGTCCAGATTCTTCAAGGTCTTAGAGCGTACCTGTTCCAAGAGCACTTGCTAATCCTCTCTGACTCATGCAAGTATCCTCACTATTAGCTCTTAGAGTTATAGTCACACCATCACTCAACACTTAATTAATCTAATTCTGCATTAATATTAGTGAAATATCTCATTGGGACTTATACTATGTAGCGTACTTTTATATCAGTGTTTTCATGTGATTCTCTCAAAAGCCCAGAGAGGTCCAGATGATAATAATTTCTATCTCACATAGAAGAAAATTGAGGCTCAGTGCTGGGAGGATTCGTTTCATTCTTTTTTTGTGGATTGTAGGAGGCTGTCCTCTTGCCATGGGCTCACATGACCTCTTTGTATGTGCATAATTGGCTGGGTGGGGGGAGAGTTATAAAACTAATTGGTTTAAAAACTAACTCAGGATACTGATTATAGAGCTAATTTAGTAATTTTCTGAGTCTGATACACATAGTCCTTCCTTTTCCTAACTTTATGAATCTTGACACAAGTTTTCTTCTTTCTTATCTAGTATTTTTTTGACTGTGTTGAGAATTGAACCCAGGGCCTAATGCACATTAGGCAAGCACACTACTGCTGAGTTTATCCCCAGCCCAATTCATGCATTCTAATTTAGGTTATTTTGTGTTTTGAACATCTCTACAAGCTGGATTTAACTGTTTTTGTAGGGGAGGGAAACAAATACAATGAATTTCCATAAAGATGTTCAGAGTTTATTCTAATTGCATTTCTCTACATTTATCATAAACTAGGTAATCTGTGATAAATAGTTTACCCACTTAATAAATGGAGAAATTCACATCACAGCAATCATTTATGCAGCTTGTTTACTAGGCCAGACAGTTCCTCTTTATTTTTCCAAGGTAGAACATGTTAATCTGAAGCTCATGGTGAAGATAATTCATTTATTTGATAAAACAGCATGTCAATTTTGTCTTGTTGGAATTGCAACGTGTAAATTTAAGTTCTTCCATGTCTGATTTCAGCATATTTTGGCCTCCCATGCAGAAGGTGAACTCTGAGAGTTTAACCATTAGGTAGGGGGAAGGAGTGTGAAATAATTTAATAGTGGAAATGCACCAACACACCTGACCCCAATCCATCCAGACATTAGTGCAAAGAAACCACTTACAAATTCTTGGAGTATGATACTAAATCAGAAACACTTAACGTGCACTGGAAAAGCCAAGTTAAGAATCAAGTTCAGACATGTAGAGGTGTGATATCTACAAGCCGAGCCAAGTTAGAAAAGCCTGAGCCCTTCAAATGGCCAAATTAAACAAGACACAACTGAGGCTAATGCACCCCTCTGGGCCTTGTAAACCTCCTGTGGGAACGTTTGAAAATGAAGTTAGCACCAATTAAGTCTTATTTTGCTTGGCTATGTAATGGGCTAACCCTTTAGGAATTTGACTACAACTAGAGACATCACACTTTTATGAATCTGACTTCTCCCTTCAACTTTACTTTATTTAAAAAAAATTTTAGATATGGTGTTACATTTCAAAGTTTAATAAGAGTGAAAGACAAAAACAAAATGTGAAAAAGAACAGAATGTGCTGAAATAACAATGTAATTAGACTGGTAGGGACATGATGTTTTCTTTTGGTCTCTTTTACATGTCTGGAGTTAAGTTGGATAGAATTGGTTCAGTTCAACAATGAAGCTACTTGGAGGAATCCCAAACCCAGCCTAGTCTGCTCACAAATGTTTACAAGGGGGCAGAGCACGTGGGCGCAGGAGTTGAGAGGGGCCCAGAAGGTAGACAATGCAGTTAGGTTCAAGGCAGCTTCTGTCCAGCTTTCTCTGTCTGAAGCTAATGGATTCTGTGTCATTTCTGAAGAGCAGGTTGTTACAGGCGCTGTACTTCTGGGGGCGGGGAGGGGCGGGCCGGTGGAGAAGACGTCACGAACGTGGTATAAAATTGCTTTCAAGAGTGTTTTCCCACTAAGATGCTTGGTGTTGTGCCTGTCAGCAAAGTTCCTCTGCTCTGACGCTGAAAATATAAACACCTACTCACCAATGCAGTGTTGGCTGCGTGGATTATTAAGGAAAAATTGCATGACACTGGGGTAACTTGTAAATCTTTACTGCAATGCAGTAAACAAGGCATCTCTACTGAAATCCTTACGGACTTGTTCTTTCCCAAGTGACCTCTTACAGAGATGCATTCCTATAAAAAACTGTATTTTATTTGGGCCAATAACCAAGTAATTACAATTTTCTATTCTTTTAACAAGCCATTCATTCAAAAGGTACATAAAGTTTAACAAATCAAGGTATATATTGTGTATTCTGGATTTAGCTCCTTGCTGCTCCTATGCGGGATGTATTCTCAACTGCTTTTCATCGTCCCATTTAAGGTTCTATCCTGGGATTGATTATGACAGAAAACTGACAGAAGGGTATTTCCTATTGTCAGACATACGTGCAATTCAACACTGAGCTTGGGAAAGGGCAGGATAAATATATACTGTAATCCTCAAACTCTTATCGCTATGTGGCGAAGGGTAATTCTCTTAAAAATTTGTTGGCACTTCTTATTTGACAGGGTAACGCTGAGGTAGGCAACGGCAAATGAACAAACAGCTTCGCTTCCAACTTTTCTGTGGTCCTGTTCCAAGGTGGTCCCAGGATTCTGGCGTAATGTGAGATGCTTCTCTGCTCCCCGCCAGTTCTGGCCAAGGAGATCCCTGGGAGGCCATCTTAGGACCATAGCCGCTCTGTGGATCCATTTCATGGAACCACTGGTTTGAAATTTGCTTTTCCTCTGTGAGATTTTCTGGATGTATCCACCATATTACTGAAATTCCTGGACAAAACCCCCTGTTGTATGATTTGATCATTCTTTGCTGTTAACTTGTATGCGCAGTTTTTTTGTTTTTTGGAAAGGTGATTAACTTTGCCAGTTATTGACTGTCTCTAAGTCCAGGATTCACCTAGAAACATTAGACTCCTTTGAAGTGGCTCATGCTATTAAATGGTTAAACTTTAACTTTTCTGTTTCCAGAAACCTCACACAATTAAAAAATATTTCACTTAATTGACAATTAAAAACTGTATGCATTTATCTTGTGCAGCATAATGTTTAACATTACACATACATTTTGGAATGGCTCAATAGAGCTAATTAATATTTTCATTACCTCACATACTTACAACTTTTTGTGGTGAGAACCTTAACAATTCACTCTCAAGGATTTTCAAAATACAGTGGATTGTTATTAATTACTTTCATCATGTGTGTAATACATTTTGAATTTATTCCTCTTGTGTAACTGAAATCTTTCACCCTTTGACCAATAACACCCACATCTCCACCTATCCAGCCCCTGGTAACTACCATTCTACTCTCTAATTCAACTTTATGGTTCTGCATATGCAAGAGATCACATGGCATTTGCCTTCTGGGCCTCTTTCACTTAACACAGTGTCTTCCGGGTACATCCATGTTGTCACAGATGACAAGCTTTCCTTCTTTTTAAAACCTGAATGCTATTCCATGGTGTCTGTCAGTATACGTTGGCCTTTTGGAGGACAGTGAGGTTGATTTCACATCTTGGCTGTTGTAAACAGTGCTGACTATTGGCTTCATTTCTCTTGGATATCTATACAGTGTTGGGGTTGCCGAATGCACATGGTAGTTTCCTTTTTAATTGTTTTCCATACTGTCTTCCATAATGGCTATGCTAATTTACATTCCAACCAACAACCAACAAGGCTTCCCTTTTCTCCACTCCTCACCAACACTAATTAATTTAAAAAATTAATTAATTCATGGTGATAACTATTTGAATGGGTTTGAGTTGATATCATATTGCTGTTTCAGTTTGCTTTCCTGTCATGATTAGTGATGTTGAGCATTTCTTCTTAAACCCATTAGCCATTTGGATTTATTCTTGATGATAAATGTCTTTTCAGGCCTTTTACCCATTTTAAAAATCAGGTTATTTGTTTTCTTTCTTCCTATTGAGTTGTTTGAATTACTTACATGTTTTAATGATATTTATCAGCCCTTTATCAGATATATGTTTTGCAAATATTTTCTCCCAATCTATGAGTTGTCTTTTCACTGTATCGATTACTTGACTGTACACAAGCTTTTTAGTTTAATGTAATTCCATTTGTCTACTTGCTTTTATTGCTAGTACTTTCAGAATTTTATCCCCCCCCCAAAAAAAATCATTGCCGGGATTAGTGTCATAGAGATTCTTTCTCTGTTTCCTTCTGGTAGTTATACAGTCTCAAGTCTTGGATTTAAGACTTTAATCCATTTAGGACTGATATTTGTGTATGGCATGTGATAAAGGTCTAATTTATTTCTTCTTTGTGTGGATACCCAGTTTTCTTGACACATTTAGAAGAGGCTATTCTTTCTCTACTGTGTCCTTTCAAACTTTGTTGAAAATCAATTGATAATAAGTACATGGGTTTGTTTTTGTACTTTCTATTTGTTTCCTTTGGTCTATATGCCTGTTTGTAGGATAGTACCATGGTGTTCTGATTTCTATAGCTTTACGGTACATTTTGAAGTCAAATAGTGTGTTTCTTGCAGCATTGTTCTTTTTGCCTGATTTTTGTTAATTAATGGTCTTTTGTGGTGCCATTTGAATTTCAAAATTGTTTTTTTCTATTTGTGAAGATTGTTATTGGAATTTTGATTGGAATTCCATTGAATCTGTTGATTTCTTTGGGTGGTATGAGCTTTTTCACAACATGAATTCTTCCAGTCCATAAGCACAGGATATCTTTCTCATTTTTTCTTCAGTTTCTTCCATTAACGTTTTACAGTTTTCAGTCTGCAGGTTTCCCACTTCCTTAGTAAAATGTATTCCCAAGCATTTTATTTTATTTTTTGGTAGTCATTGTGAATGGGATTGTTTTCTTGTTTATCTTTTTAGAATGTTTGTTGTAAGTGTACAGAAGAGCTACTTATGTTATATTTAATTATTTACTCTGTAACAACTGAATTAGTTCATTCATTCTAACAGTTTTTGGTGGGTTATTTAGGGATATATTACATGTATAAAGTTATACTATCTGTAACACGGACAATTTAACTTGTTCCTTCTCAATTCAGACAGCTTTTGTTCTTTTTCTTGCCTAATTTCCCTGACTTGGACTTCCAGCACTTTGTTGAATAGAATTGTTGAGAATGGGCATCCTTTTCTTGTTTCTGATCTTATGGGAAAAGCTTTTAACTTTTCATTGTTGAGTATATTAGCTATGGGTGTGTCATAGTATCTATTAGCTGTGGGTGTGTTATAGTATATATTTCTTAAAGATTATTATAGTTATCATATTTTTAATAATTTGAAATTTTACCTTATAGTAAAGATATTAATGATTTATACACCATCTTTCAGTATTAGGTTTCTTTGAACTTGACTGTGTGCTGACTTTTTCCAGTGAGTTTTATAATTTCATTTGTTTTCATGTTACTGATTGCAAGCTTTACCTTTCAGTTTCATGAACTTTCTTTAGAATTGCTTGTAAGATAGGTCTGGTGGTGATGAAATTCATCAACTTTTGTTTATCTAGGAATGTCTATCTCTCATTCAGTTCTGAAGAATAGTTTTGCTGAATACAGTATTCTTGGCAGGTTTTTCATTTTGTCCTTCAGCACTTTGAACTTATTGCCTCACTGTTTTCTGGACTGTCTGCTGCTAGCCTTATTGAAGCACCTGTATTTGTACATTTTGACCTCTGTTTTTGCAGATTGCACATTTGTGGCTTCAACCAATGGCATTTCAGAAGTATTCAAAATTATGTCTGAACTGAACACGTATAGACATTTTTCCTGTTAGCAGACCATTCTCTAAACCAGTATAGTATAATAATGATTTGCATAACACTTACATTGTACTAGATACTATAAAATAGAGTTGATTTAAAGTGTATGAGAGAATGTAGATAGTATCTGTGCAAATACTACCTCATTTTATAGGAAAGACTGGAGCACTCATGAATCTTGATATCTGTGAGACTTCCTGGAACCAGTACCCCATGGGTGCCAAGTGTTATGACTGTGTCTAAATATCTGCCCAAAGCTGCATGCAGTAGTAGGTGGGGCTTATTGGAGGTGGCTGGATCTAGAGTGTGTGGTGTTGGGATAAAGAATGTGATGCTGGGATTAAAGATGTGAGTGCTACCCACTCTAATGGCAGGTAGCCTGGATAAAGTGTTAAGAGTCAGAAAGAGAGCTGCTGTTGTCATTGCTTGTTGCTTTTCACTTGCTACTTTGCTGCCTTCCTGGCTTCTGCCTACCATTAGCTGTTTCTCCTCTGTGATGCCACTCTGTCATGCCTCCCTGCTTTGGATCCAATCTACTATAGACTGAAACCTCTACAAGCTGTGAGCTGAAATAACCTTTTCTCCTTTAAATTTGGGTGTTAGGTGTTTTGTCTCAGCAGTGAAGAAAAGTAGTTATGACACCAAGATATGACTGGAAATTTTTTTCCTTTCTACTTTCAGTTCTTCTCATTGTAGTTGATTTTTGAATTCCTGGTTTCATTAAATTTTCTTTGCATATTTTGAAGTTCACTGAGCTTCCTTTAACTCTTTATCAGGCAGTTCATGTATGTCCACTTTGAGTATGCACTACTAGGAGATTATTGTCTTCTTTTGGTGGTATTATACTTCTTTAGTTTTCCATGTTTACTATTCCCTTACATTGATGGCTGTGCATTTGGAGAAGTAGGGTCTGAATCCAGTCTTTCAGACTGGCTTTATCTGAGAAAACCTTTCATTGGTTAGCCTATTCATAGACTCTTGGTAAGTTATCTGACATAAGTAGGCTTGCTGTTGGATTGCTTTGGCAGTCTGGGCTTGTGCCTGGTCTCACAATACAGGGCATGGATCCTGGATTCACTAGAATTGATAAATTGATTGAGTCCATAGTCATGGGCCTGGAGCTTGTATCTCTAGGGGGCCAGTTCAAAGTGTGGGTCCACAGGGGCTGAGCTTTTGCTGAAGTGGGCTCTGAACCTGCACTGGAAGCAGACAGCCAGGTGCTGGAATGGGTTAGGTACCTAGCTCAGTAGGATAGGTCTGGAGCCTGAGTCCATGGGGTAGGGATTGGGTCTTGGTCTTGCAGTAATGAGCACAGTGGTGCTTTGGTTTGTAGTGGCTGGTCTGGCATTGATATCTTCTGGGACAGACCTGGACTTCGGGTCTCTGAAATAGGATTATAGAGACTAGCCTTAAGGGTGAAGTTGCAGGGTCCCACCTGGCACTGGATAAGCCTGTATTCTATTTCCATAGGTGCTACCTTAGTGCTTGAGGCCAGGGCTGCTGACCAGGCACTGGGACAGACCTGAAGCCTGGGGCTCTGTGTATTGACCTGGCTCTAGGCTGCTCTGCAACCTTGGAAAGGTCTGGAACCTGCATCCACTGGGCCAACATGGAGGCTGGACTCATGGTGATGAAGATAAGGAGTCTTAGGGCTGGCCTGAGTCTTGAGAAGAGGGCAGAGCTAGAGCTGTGGAGCTGTTGTGTTGCCGGGGTCTTTCAGGAGCCCAGGGCCACTGGTGCCTCCTCTGGGGCACTTCTGGAGCTGGAGAGGCAGGCACAAAGCACACTGGAGCCTAGGACTGCAGGGTGGACTGGCACTGGCCTGGAGACCTATTCTTCTGGGCAGACCTGGAACATGGAACTGCAGGATCCCATCTATAGCAGGGGTGGACTTAGAGGCTCTATCCACGAGTGCTGGCCTGGAGCATGGACCACAGAACTGGCCTGGAAGTGGGTCAACCCAGAGGCTCAGTCTGGGGATAGTGCCCCAGAGTTTGGGCCATGAGTCCCTGCCTAGCACTGGGCTTGACCTAGGTGGGGACATTGTTGGGGTCCAAGGCAAAGTCCAGGGTTCACTTCACTCTCTTTTCCCCAATTAGAGGGCATCTCTGTCCACACAGTACTGCCTGGGGTTGGGAGAGAGGTGATGGAGTAACATAAAACTGGCCTTTCTGCCCTCTTCAAAACATCTTTTCTTGTTCCTGTGCAGCACCCGGGCACTGTAATTTGTCACCTAGTTTCATTGATGGTTCTATGGGGGAAGTCCTATTTCATCCTGTACTGAGTTCTCCCCACACAATTTTTCTTAATATTGCTAATGGCTCTTTACAACTTTGTAACTGGTTTTGCTGTATAATAAATCTTCTTGGTGTGCTAAGATGTACACTAATAGAGAATGATAGTATATGGCAGACTCTTCATGTAGGGAGACAAGAAGGTAAAAGAAATTTTATGCATTCACCAGATATTAATTATACAGCTGCTCTGTGTAAAGCACACAGTAAATGCATATTTACCAAGGACATTAAGGTTTCAGAATGATCTAGATATTGTGTGAGGTTGATTGGAATGTCCTTTATTTGAGTGAACATCATTATTGAAACCTTGTATGAAAAGTTTTCCTGGGAGAAATAAATCCATTGCTTGAATTTGAGAAAAGTGGTCTTGATTTAGTAGAGACAAATTGGAAAGAACATTTTCTAAGGAGAAGGATGATAAAGCATAGCAAAATAGTTTATAAAGGGTTAATTCAGGTATTCATTTATAGAATAGACTACTCAATAAACTGAATTTTCCTAGCATATTGTATTTGATGCCTTGAGAAATGTGAAGACTTAGAGGGTAATGTTGGGGATGTGCTGCTTTTGGACATATTTAAAGATGAAGTCTAGGAAGTCAAGTGGACAACATCTAATGATTAGAAGTTGATTTTAAACACTCTCTTATGCTTAGATCAATCTATTGGAGTGGCAGTGTTTTCCTCTTCCATTAGTTTATTAGATCATTTAATTAGGATCACAATTATAAATAGAGTAATGAAGGCCAATGGATCTCCTCCTGGTTCCCACTACAGTGCCTGGAATACAACATACGCTCAGTGAGAAAGTGAGGTTTGGATGATGAAGTCCAGAGCACATTCACTTCTCCCTTCCCTGAGGGTTTGCTCGCATACTCATTGCTGACCATTGATTCCTTTTCCACTGAGTAATTACTATGCTTGATATTTTCAGATCTTGCTCTTTCTTTATCAACTCATAGAAACTCAGAAATTTTCCAGTAAAGAAACATTCCATCTGAAAAGTGTCAAACAAGACAGTAAAGTCTGCATAATGGAAAACAAATGATGCACAGGAATTGCATGCAATGACTCAGAATGAAAAGAAGAATTGACAGTTTTAACCTGCTCCTGCCTCTTTAAATGTTTTGGCATGTGAGAATCAGAGAGCCACACAGGCAGGTGCATTTCAGCCACAGGAGGGCCGCTGCTTGGCTGCACAGAGCCTTTCCAGACACCTCTATAATTCAGAACAGACGCAAAATAGCAAACAGCAAGGAAACGTTACATTAGAAATGGCCAAAAGTAGTTTTGACCTGTTTCACCAAAGCGAGTGTCACAGGGTTAAAGGCTTTGACCATATAGCAATGAACCATAAAATCATCTCCAAAACCCAATCTATTGTTTATAACTGAGGCTAGAGACCCATCAAAGGTTGCAAAGTGATATTTGACAGTGAAGACTTTTGCAGTATCATTTGTTTGGCGTTTTAAGAGTGAACATATATATTATAAATGTTTCCTTTCCTTTGTTTTTATTGCCTTCCCATACTATTTTTTTATGAGTTTGGAAGAAAAACTTCAGAAAAATACGATAAGAGTCAATAAATTTTTTGAAGAGAGTTTAATGGCACCATTAAGATTTCTTAAATAAAACATTGTCTCTTGCTACAGACATGGCTATTTTTCCAGATTGGGATGGAAGAGAAAACAAACGTACCACATGCACCATGATACCAGCAACAGCAGAGAGCACAAACATCTTATGGATGCAGCAAATGAGGCTGGGTGGGTAAGTAACCAAAAAACCAAAAGTTGCAACTAAAACCAAAGTTGCACCGCTACTGCTAGTAAGTGGTACAGCTTGATTCCAGCTTTTCTAACTCTAAATTATTACAATGCATATGTCCAACAGATTTGCATTGGGTTCCAAGTTATTTCTTACTTCATATATAGGATTGTGCTAGTCTTAGTCGAGTCCTACACTACGAGACAACTCTATAATCTTAAGAGGCTTGTACTTTTGTCAGGGAAATAACAAATGTTTAAACAAAAACTCTTCAATATGCAGGGCAATGAACAATACGTAATAACAACAGGAATTCTACCCAGGAAGGTGGAGGAGAGACTTAAAGGACTAGATTTGTCATTTTAATCAAGGTAGGCTCATGCTTTGGCCCAGATCATCTATTTTTTGAAATATAAAACATGCTGTCGTTGTGCCAGGACACGCAGGCCCGTTTGAGCACAGAGGACAAAGCATTTGTGAGAAGGTTGCAGCTCCGCAGTTTCAGAAGGGACTGATGTGATGGAAAAGGCTCCATAGGAAAGGTGCAGCCTCGTTGCCCCATGAAGGAACTCTGAGATGATTTCCAGGTCTCAGAGGCACTTCCCAGAAAGGGGCGGAGCACAGTATGCGTGAAGTGTGAACGGAAGATCCCTAGTGTATTGCCTTACTGGGGACTAGGTTTTCTGCAGAAGTGGTGCAAAAGAAGACTAGAAATGTGTTGTGCACCATGGAACACTGGGCAGAAGAGGGGGACGACCTGCAGGGGAAAGGGCAGGCACCCAAGCTGTCTTACAGGATGGGCTGGCATTGGCTCTGTCCACACGGTCAAATTTTATCTGAGATTTGTCCTCAAAAACTCTTCTTTTATTATCAATCTCCAAAGCCAAATGAATACAGAATAATTATCTGAAAAACAGGCAATAAAAATTGGGGAATCATTTCCTTAACAGCAGGATATTTCCTGAGGTTAAAAAACATATTAGTTATTTCCTTTATTATTTTTAATACCTTACTAAATGCCTGGTAGTTTTTGAAGGATCAGAAATGAACTTTGATCTTTAGTCATTATTCTTACCTTTGAAACGTACACAATAAGAACAATTTCAACTTCTGAGTTATAGGAATGAACATCCTTAATAAAATTATATGGCACTTTCTTTGATATCTGATTTCTATTTGTGTTTATTGTCTTTCTTTTGACTTACTATTACTGACTGCTTTTAAAAAGCAGGTTGTAGAGAGTTTTTTTATTCTTAAATACATAGAAAACCACCAAATAAATAATTTATCTAGACACTTATTATATAGGAACAGGAGCATATATAGTTAAGTACTAATCAGCAAGGCTAGTAAATCAATTGTGAGCACTTCAGGAAGCAATAGCAGGATTTGGGGACCCAGCTCAATGGTAGAGCAGTTGCCTAGCAGGAATGAGGCCCTTTTATTCAATCTCCAGCACTGCACACAAGCGTGTACCCCCCACCTCCCAGGAGCAATAGTAAGAACTGTAAAATATTCTGTTTGTAATTCCAATATCTTATTTTCCCCCTAACTCTCATGGCTATAAATGTAAGCAGTTAGGGTGCTCTGCTTATAAAGTCCTCTTAACCTATATGCTCCCTGTTAATAACTTGGTGTGGAATGTGTGGTTTTCTCTCCTTTCAGGAGTTATGTACAGATCTTGCTAAAGTTATTTTCATTTTTATTCTTTGAAGATCCATATGGTGGTATAATGAAGTATGTAGACAGTTAAAGAAATGCCAAGTCATTGAAATCACTGAAGTCAGTCAAACAAGGACTGACTTAAGACATAGTTTTAGCCTACTATCATTATGTAAATCTTGCTGAAGGAAAAGATACATGTACAAGAAGTAGTGAAGTGACTTTGCAGATTAGAATGCCAAAATTTATAACTATGATGCACAAAATGTTATAGGAATTCAGAGAGGGAGGAAGGCTAGTGGGGGCACAAGTATTCTAGACATCTGGTCATGGAGGTAAAAGGGGACCTTCTGGAGGTGTGAAAAGAGGGAGAAGCTTGGATCTGGCTTGCATAGGGGAAGCTACGGAGGACAGTGGATCATCTGAAAAAAAGGGTAAAGACTGAAGTCACACTATAGTCAGACTTGAAGTCTGGAATGAGATATATTGGGATGGGAGTGACCTTGATGAACTGGGTGTCTAAAGCTCACGATATGGAACAACATTTATTCTTTCTGCTCATTCACTGAACAAAGTGTATTTGACTCCCAATATTTTCTGAACGTGCTGTCGAGTGTTGGGTATACAGGATTTTGCAGGAAAGAGAGACTGCAATAAAGAAAATTATGAGGTGAATGTAACTGTTTAGATATCAGAAACTGAGGGTTCTTATTGGAATATGGTAATGCAAATTTTCGGTAGTTTAAAAAAATTTTTTATTTTTATTAGTCCATATTTGTGGTACATAATGATTACATTCATTTGAGGAATTGGCACATGCACATAATACATCTTAATTTTGCTTATATCTCCTTTCCCACCCTTCAATGATAGCTTTTTATGTGACAAATATTATTGAGTGTCTACTATGAGGAAGGTACTATTTTAGATGCTAAGGTTATATGACTGAGGTTAAAATCACTGAGGTCATGGAAGAAATGCCTGGGTGGGCTGGGGAAGCAGAAAAGGGTGAAATACCAGAGGCTGTGGGAAATAACATACAGACATTTTCATTGACTGACTTGTCATATATTATGAAGATTCAGAAATTAGGTGCAATCCCCAAATAACATAAAAGATATTTTTAAATGGAGCATTTTTCCTCCTAGGTTTATGAGTCAGTAATCCCAGTGACAATAAAATAGAGCCATAAAGAAGGGGATAAGATGAAGTGTGGAAGGAAGAGAACTTTCAGTGTCTCACTAATGCTCATCATTGTCATCAGATACACAATTTTTTTACAAGACAATAAAACGCTCAAGTCCTTGAGAAAGGCAGTTGCTGTAGGGGTGGGGCAGGGATGAGACAGTTAAGACATATCTTTTCAGGGAATGAAGCTGCTGAGTTGCTTTTCACTCCTAGCCTTGACCCTTTGTGAATTGTCAGAAAAAGTAGTGTCATAAACGAAGGGAAGCCAACTTCAGCGAGATGGACAACGCGCTAGACTTAGAGTTAAAATGTCTCTCTTTTGGGAATATACATCTTGCCTTTGGAAGAGTGGTGTATTTTGTCTGGGAAATACATTCACATAAAATATCGGGATCCTGTTTATGTAAATTAGACACGTGAAAATACAGGCACTCACATGTGTGCACAGGCATGCACTACACACAGGCAGAGCTACACTGTTGGCCCTTTGGTAAATGGCATCATGATTTTAAGTCCAAGGATTTTATGGAAATTCAGCAAAGTATGCAGTGGGGCCCCAGATAAATGTTTGTTTAGCCAAAAGGTATTTGGAGTGAGCAGCAAGGTATAATTGTAAGTTGGGAGCTGGCAGATATGTATGAAACTAATGCATATGTTCTTTTTAAAATTTATTTAATTTTTTATTAGTACATGTTTTTAGTACATAGTGTTTACATTCCTTGTGGGAATTGGTGTATGTACATGATACATGTGTGTAACACATCTTAATTCCTTTTTCTATCCCCGATCTCTCCTCTTCCTCCCTGCTCTCTCCATTTCTTGATCTCCTTCTCTTTTGAGAAACTTCTGTCTCCCTGCATCCTACTATCTATCTTTTATTTTGATACTTATTATACTTTGGGTTTATCATGTGAGAAACCACCACTGCATGTTTTCTGAGTTATGAAGTAATACATTGTGGGCCAAATGATTATTTGAAAAGCAGTAAGAACACTTTTCTAGGTGGCATGGAAAGGAATAAAGACACTTTTATCTTTTTAAGACTTAGCATGAAAAAAAAAGACTTGTCATGCCTTAAAATATCCATTATTCCATAAAAATTCACCCAAAGCTATTTATGAGGCTTGGAGAAGGAGAGAAAAAACGAACAGAAGAAGGCTTTGAGAAGTACCAAATGATTATACAAATAGTAAACACTGTAGGAGTTTAGAGTAGGTAGTGAATACTAAGAAATAACTAAACAATGAAATAATTTCTGTTGTGCCCAGATTGCGAAGTCCCAAAGACCACCAGGAAGCCGTTCCCGATGCAAGCACATGAGGGTCGTTTATGCAAGCTTGAGAAGGGGCTCTCAACTGTCACCGATGCAGTGGATCAGAATTGAGAGCCCCGAATTTTAAATTAGCTGGGTTTTTACAGAGGTTACAGCAAGGTTTGGAGATTTTTCACTTAGCAGTTACATGATTGGTTGACAATTAGCAAGCATGAAGTGTACATTTTTGATTGGCTAGGTACATCGGGGGTTGAGGGGTGGCTACATGTAGGTTTTACGAGGGGAAAGAGGGACAAAGGTTAGTGGTCGACTGTCACGTACTGATGGTCAGCAGATCTACGGATTGTTTTATGGATAGTGGGCCCGGAACATTCATTTCCTGGGCAAACAGATGGCTGAGTAATTAACTCAGGAACTTTGCTTCATTACAGATTGTATCTTTTGTCCCAGAGCAAGCACATTTTAACCATTAATTTGTGAGAGACTAGGGGAATAGTGAAATTTAGCAAAATGGAGTCGCTTTGGTCTCACATTCCCCCCTTCTCATGATGCTATAGAGGACCAATCATGGCCCTTGGGGGGTTAGTTCTATTAGGTCTGTAGAGACTGGCTGGTATTGGGACCTGAGTACCATCAGCTGTACAGTGTTAATGCGTTCTCTGATCAGTGAGACTCTGGCAACACTACAGCTAGACGACTCAAACAGCAACCGGTCTTGGTTAAATTTGTTGGAATATAATTAAAGGTTATTCTTTCACAGGTATAAAACCATCTTGTGGGCAGGGAGATATGGCAATTGTTACACACAAGTTTTGTTTTATATGGCAGGACATCTCTTCTGACCGTTTTATCCTCAGACATTTGGTTGTACAATTTTCATACATAGCACATTCAGTTTTGTTTGACATAATTACCTTGGGTGTATGTAATTTGACAGCATTTTTAGGTTTACAGCAGGTGTCATGCCCCCAATTATAACTATCTATGTAAGTAAGATTTTTTCCTGGGATGTCCTTAAATAGGGTATAGGGTCATATTAATTCTAAAGAGGCACGTACCGGAATGAGACAGCTTCTCAGCACATAATGGAAATTTACATCAACATTTAAGCAGAATTCAGACAAGTTAAGCAAGTTTGCCAATTGAATCCATACATTTTTTGTGTGATCTAGTCCTCTTGGGGGCAATAATGCCAGTGTCCCAGAGAATATTATCATTAAGGTGAAACATCTCCAACCTGTTCCAGTCTTAGCTTTTGGTCGCCTGGTTGGCTGATAACCTTCTATTTGTCCTTTTTGACATCCACGGGGGGTTCCTGCTTTCAGATGGTTGCGATGTAGCCAGGCAGAATGTCCAGCCACCTTCACCGCCAAGGGAGTTGACAGGACAGCAGGAACCGGTCCCTTCCAACGAGGTTCCAGGGCCTTGGAATCAAACCTGTGAATTAAAACCAAATCTCCTGGCTTATAGGGTAAAGGTTGTAAAGGTTTTTCATTTGGACTAGTCATTTTTTTTCGTAATGTCTCATGTAGCTCTGACTGAAGCTGATGAACTGCTTTTAAGGATTTAAGGAGTTAAAGGTGGGAAAATTTTTCCTTTAATTTTACATCTATTAATGGAATGATTGGGGGAGATCACCCATAAACAATCTGGAAGGGGGACAGATTGAGGGGAGGCTTGGGAGTGCACCTCATTTGGAGGAGGGCAAAAGGGAGAAGCTCTACCCAACCTAGTTCAGTCTCCAAGCATAATTTAGTCAGAATTTCCTTTAAAGTTCGATTTGTTCTTTCTACCTGTCTTGAACTTTGAGGCCTATAGGCACAGTGTAGATTCCACTTTATTCCAAGGATATTACTAATTAACTTAGATATCTTAGCCGTAAAGGCTGGACCATTGTCAGACCCCAGAGCTAAGGGCAAGCCAAAATGGGGAACTATTTCTGTCAGGAGCTTTTTAACTGTTACTTCTGTTGTCTCCTTCTTAGTGGGGTATGCTTCTACCCATCCTGAAAATGTATCCACAAAAACTAGCAGGTATTTGTACCCATACATGCCAGGCTTTATTTCAGTAAAGTCCAACTCCCAATGTTCTCCTGGAGTTAGTCCTCTGTGTCGGACCCCAGGGGGCCCGGTTACCTGATTAGCATTTACCTTGAGGCAGGTGGGGCATCATCTCACCATGTCCTGGGCCTTTTGGGCTAATCCCTGGCTGACGAAATGGGGTTGTAAGGCAGCCATCATCCTTTTCTTGCTGAGGTGGGTGGACTCATGTAGTTCTCGCAGCAACGTGTCCGCTACAGTGGCTGGGAGCACCACCTTTCCCTCCTTAGTCGTCCATCACCCATGTCTTCCTCGAGTCCAGAATCTCCTGTTCATTTCCATTATCTCCTTGTCTGTATATTTAGGTTTTTCTGGGAGTACCGGTGTGGGAAGCAAAACCATTTGTTTCCCCACTGATTTTTGGGTGGCTTGTCTTGCTGCCTGATCAGCAGCATTATTACCAATCACCTCGGGGCTTGACCCCTTTTGGTGCCCATGGCAATGGATGATGGCAACCTCTTGGGGCAACCAGATGGCTTGTAGCAGTGCCAATATCTCAGTCTTATTTTTAATTTCCTTCCCTTCGGAGGTTAGCAGCCCTCTGTTCTGATAAATCTCCCCATGTACATGGGCGGTGGCAAAACCATAACGGCTATCAGTGAATATATTTATCCTTTTTCCTTTTACCAATTCCAGAGCCTTAGTTAAAGCAATCAGCTCAGCCCTCTGTGCTGATGTCCCTTGAGGTAGCCCCTGCTCCCATTCCACCTGTTGGTCCTGGTTGACCACCACCATTCCAGCATACCATATACCATCACGAACGAAACTGCACCCATCAGTATAGAATGGTATCTCTGCGCGGGGGAGGGCCTGGTCCGTCAAGTCCGGACGTCCTCCCTTCAAGTTTTCAAGAGTCTTGAGGAAATCATGGATGGGCATTTGTTCGTCAGATTCTGGGAGTAGAGTAGCTGGATTGAGGCCAGTGGTGGTGGCAAACTTAATGCGTGGCTGTTCTAATAAGAGTCCTTGATATTGTAACAGTCTGGCATTAGACAGCCATTTGCTAGGTGAGCTATTCAACAAGGGCTCAATGGCATGGGGAATGATCAGAGTTAAATCCTGTCCAAAGGCCAATTTGTCAGCCTCTCGGGTTAAAGCAGCTGATGCTGCTATTGTCCTCAAACAATTAGGCCACCCTCGGGCCACTGGGTCGAGCTTCTTTGAGAGGAATGCCACAGGCTGCTTCCATGGCCCCAAAAGCTGCATAATCACTCCCTTAGCCACCCCATTTTTCTCTGTCACATACAAGGTAAAGGGCTTGTTTAAGTCTGGCAATGCCAAGGCTGGTGCCGAGGCAAGTGCAGTCTTAAGCAATTGAAATGCCTGCTGGCAAGCCTCAGTCCATTGGAGGGGTGTATTTCCTCCCACAGTGGCCTCATGCAGGGGTTTGGCAATCTCAGAAAAGCCCGGAATCCAAATCCTGCAATAGCCAACCACCCCTAGGAACTCTCGCACCTGTTTCTTTAAGCCTGGCTTCGGAATCTGGAGAATTGCGGATACTCTCGATTCTGCCAGCCTCCTCTTTCCCTTTTCAAGAATATAGCCCAAGTAGGTTACCTTGGTTCGGCAGAGTTGAGCTTTCTTCCAGGACACCCGATATCCCAGTTCCCAGAGGGCTTTCAGGAGGCCCTCGGTGGCTGCAATGCATTCTTTATCGGTTGAAGTTGCCACCAGGAGGTCATCAACATACTGAAGAATAGTCGCCTGGGGAAACACTTTTCTTACCTCTTGCAGATCTTTGCTGAGAGCTTCCCCTAACAGAGTGGGGGAGTTTTTGAATCCCTGCGGCAGCCGGGTCCATGTCAGCTGTCCATGTTGTTCCGGTGTCTGGGTCAGTCCATTCGAAGGCAAAGAGGGGCTGGCTCACAAGTGCTAGAGGCAGGCTGAAAAACACATCTTTAAGGTCTAATACTGAGTACCACACATGACCGGGAGGGATGAGACTCAACAGAGTATAGGGGTTTGGTACTGTTGGGTGAATGGTCTCCACCCGGCTGTTTACTTCCCATAAATCTTGTACCGGTCTGAAGTCTGAGGTGTCGGGCTTTTTCACGGGAAGCAGTGGTGTATTCCAGGCTGTCTGGCAAGGGATCAAGATGCTGGCTTTCTGGAGTCAGTGAATGTGTTTGGAGATCCCCACCTTGGCCTCACCAATCATTTTTATCTACTAGAAGAACCCCATCTCGTTTTTTCTTAGTCTCTTTCTCTCTCTTTCTTTTCAACTTTTCATAATCCCTTTTATAATGGCCCTTCTCTTTGTAATATGCGCATTGATCCTTCTCTAACAAGGGCCGTACTTTACCTTTATTCTCTTTTTTTATTTTCTCTGTATTCCTTTTGGATAAAACCTCCATCTGTCAAAGCTGCAATGTTCACCTTTCCTATCTTTTTGGCCATTCTATCCTCAAAAGGATCCCTATTGTTAAACACCTTCATTGCCACACTCATCAACTTTTCTCTATTCTTTCCCTCAAATCCTTCCATCTGCTGCAGTTTCTTTCTAATATCTGGGGCCGACTGAGTAACAAAAGCCAAATTAATTGCCTGTGGATTTGCAGGGGCATCTGGGTCAATTGGAGTATACATACGGTATGCTTCCAACAGATGCTCCAGAAAGGCAGAAGGGGATTCCTCAGGTCCTTGAAGGACCTCGCTTGGTAGGCTTTCGAGTGGCTCCCCTCAAGCCAGCTAGGAGACGCTGACGGTAGTTTTGGAGAGCTTCTCTCCTGCCCGAGGAATTAGCTTGCCATGGGGGATGGATGGACAGAAGTTGTGCCCCAACATGGGCCCGCTGTTGTTCATCGAGGGGGCCCTCTGTTCCCCCTAACACCGACTTTATGGCTTGCCCTCGGATCCTCTCTCTTTCCTCGGAGGTAAAAAAAGGGCTTGGAGAAGTTGTTGACAATCATCTCATGTGGGCTGATGGGTGAACAAGACAGTTTCTAACAGGTTAATCAAATCCCTAGGGTTATCAGAGAATTTGGCATGCTGAGTATGCCAGTTATAGAGGTCACTAGTGGCAAAGGGCCAATAATGATGAGGCTGGTTGCCATGCTCATCAGGGGGTCCAGCCACCCTTAATGGGAGGACAGTGGAATCTGCTGGCCCCGCCAGGGAGGCAGCACAGCAATTAAGGGTGTTTTGGGTAGGGCCGTCTCCTCCAGTGGTGCCCGCCGGGGCAGGCGCCTCCGCCTCGGCCACCACCAGTGCTCTTTCCTCCGCCCCCGCTGGTGGCGGCGGGGGTGGAGGAGCGGGGTGTGGGCGGTAGGGAGGGGGAAAGAGGAGATCTTCATCAGTTCCTCCTTGAAGAACTGGGTAAAGCGGCAGTCGGCTTGGTCTCGGTTTGTCTTTTTTCGTCACTCTGTTTGGGAGTCTTCTCACAGGCTGTCAGGATTTCCTCCGGCTGCTGTTTCTGTGGAGGCAAAAAGGGCTTGACCCATGGGGATGGGTCGCAGATTAGACTCTCCCAAGTGACAATGTAGGGAACCTGATCAGGATGTCTGGTGTAGGGACGGAAAACAGCTCCACGGACCCTGCATATAACCTGTAAATCAAAAGTTCCCTCAGGGGGTCATCCCTTTCCAAAGGAAGGCCATTCTGAACTACACAGAAGGACAAATCTAGATTTTTTTATTTCTAAGCTTAGACTATGAGCGCACTCTCTAACTTTTTTGAAATGGTCCTTCATGAGGGAAAGAGGGGTAGTCACAGTCTGTCCCATCGTCTCAGTCCAAGTCAACACAATAAACAGGCAAACAAACACAACAGAAAAACAAAAAGCAAGACAAAACTGTCCTCCGCCCAATCGGAGGCAATACTGAAAATGGGACGACGGCCTCACGCCGTACTGCGGGAGCGACATGCACTGTCCCCCTAGGAGTCTCACAGGCTCATACTCACGGGGCACTCCGTCCCCTCCAGAAGGATCCAGAACCTCTTCCAGGATCCCGGGTTGGTGGCCCTCACAGTGTGTCTGCCTAGACCGTTTGCCAACCTTCCCAGAAAATGGGCCCCAGACCTTACAGACACCTTGCAGACACAAAAACACTCACCAGCCGGCATTGACCCTCTGGTACGGGGATCCTGAGAGTCTTGGGGATCCCGGAAGAGCCCCCAAATGTTGTGCCCAGATTGCAAAGTCCCAAAGACCACCAGGAAGCCGTTCCCGATGCAAGCACATGAGGGTCGTTTATTCAAGCTCGAGAAGGGGCTCTCAACCATCACCGATGCAGCGGATCAGAATTGAGAGCCCCGAATTTTAAATTAGCGGGGTTTTTACAGAGGTTACAGCAAGGTTTGGAGATTTTTCACTTAGCAGTTACATGATTGGTTGACAATTAGCAAGCATGAAGTGTACATTTTTGATTGGCTAGGTACATGGGGGGTTGAGGGGTGGTTACATGTAGGCTTTACGAGGGAAAAGAGGGACAAAGGTTAGTGGTCCACTGTCACGTACTGATGGTCAGCAGATCTACGGATTGTTTTATGGATAGTGGGCCCGGAACATTCATTTCCTGGGCAAACAGATGGCTGAGTAATTAACTCAGGAACTTTGCTTCATTACAGATTGTATCTTTTGTCCCAGAGCAAGCACATTTTAACCATTAATTTGTGAGAGACTAGGGGAATAGTGGAATTTAGCAAAATGGAGTCGCTTTGGTCTCACAATTTCATGTAAGATAAAGTGGCCCTTTTGGAGATATTAGTGCATATGGGACAAGTGATTTCATTCTCACCCCCGTTGCCCTGGGAGATGGGAGATTTTCTGTAGAGGATGGACTTAGGAGCAGTTCAAGAAGGCCTGGGGGAGGCATCTGTGTTGGGCTTGAGGGAATTTCTCAGGCTCACCAGTGGCCTTCTCCAGGTGAGGAATGAAGAGGCTAAGTTTCCTGGTGTGCATGAAGAGGTAGGGCTTTGGGGAAGACAACATTTGGGGAATTTATAGACCAAAGGTAGCAAAACTCTTTATACATGTTGGGGATTTATTTGTGGCCTAGCTGGGTTGTAAAGTGAAGCATATTATAATACCTCAGCATTTTGGAGAATGGCACCTGACATCACACATTAAAAATCCCTGCAGGCTGGGCGTGGTGGTGCATACCTGGAATCCCAGAACTCAATGCTGAAGCAAGAGGATTGCTGAATGTTTGAGGCCAGCTTGGGCTACATAATGAGTTCGGGCCAGTCTAAACTAAATAGTGAGACCCTGTCTCAAAAAATTCCCTGGAATAACAAGCATATTACTTTGGGATTCTGGAGAGGTCTATGAATAAAGGTAACATTTAAACACATTCCCAAGAACCTAATCTAGATTCACTTGATAAACTAGAAAAGCTTCCTGTTAATGGGTTTGTTCCAGTTGGCTGAGCTAATAATGAGTGCTTGAAAACATGCTTAATGCATATTTATTCAGTCTTAGCACAGTGTGAGTAATAACTATAGGTACAGTTGGAAATCCAATGTAATATGTATCTAAAAGCTTTAAAAACTATTACTACACATTAGAATTACATAACTTTTAGTATGTTTTCTGTCCTTCTACCCCTACCTAATTGCAGCCAGGGCTTTATTTTCATGATATCAATAAATAGTGTAATTAGCCTTTGAAGAAATTTGTGTAGTATGAAGAGAGTTAATAAAAAGCATGATAATCATTCAGTTTACAATGTGAAATATTTCAAATATAGAGTTTGAGAGTAGCTATATGGAATTAAAAGGATTAATTCCTGATCTTGGTATCTGTGACTTTTGTGTTAATTACTTTTAAATGTAAGTCCACAGGGAAGATTGTTTTGGCTTGAAAATGAACAACACTTTTCATAATCTGATTCAGGGCCAATATATGCAATTTCACAAGTATGTATTAAATTTCTGTTATGATAATGAGAGCTGGGGCAAATTGAATGTCACAGTCATTGCCTTTATGGAACTTTCTGCTTTGTTTCCCAAGCAAAATTCTAAATGGAGAAACTTTGCCTTGACATTCCCCCTACTCCTTCAGGTTTTATCTTCTCCACCTTCACCAATTCCTCTGGAATTTAGATGGGTATCTTATATCTAATACAGCTCCAGCTATAAGGGTCACTAAATTGGAAAAATGCTTCTAGCTGCAAGTGATGATGCATGTGAGAAACAGCAGCTTAAGGAAGTAGATGTTTATTTTGCTCTGGTGTCGGTGTGTCTAGGATAGTTGTGGCTGGGCTTCAGTGGTCCAACACTGCTGGGGCTGGTGCCCCCGCTGTGCTGGGTTCCTTCCCTCCTAGTTACTATGGCAACAGCTGAGGAATGTGGAGGTGGGATGAGGAAAAAGTGCCCAGAGCATCTATTACCTTGACATCAGGCATCCTACCTGCTATCTGCAGGCTGCATGTGATGTGGAACAGCTAGTAATGTGGCCCCAGAGAACGTAAGCTTTTAACACTCTTCTGTGATTTTTAGTGATATTTCCCCAATTTGACTGAGTGGCGGCTCACAGTAGGCTGTGTCAGTGGGTGTGCAGCAGTGTTCCGCTGGGAGGCACAGAGCAGTGCTGATTCGGCCTCCTGTGCCTGCTATGTTCCCTGCTTTTTATGTTGTGATAAAGATATAAAGAGGAAGCTTTGTGACCAATGATCATTAACTGTATTATATATTTTATATTACATGAGATAATTTCTCTTCACTCAGTGAGGCCCAGGCAAGCCGGAAGGTTGGACACCCACACTTTACAGTAACATCAACCAAGCATTGCCAGAGGCTCTCCTGGAATCCCCCTACAGGGGTTTCTGCTTCTGTGATTGTCAGGACTCTGTCACATGGCCACCTAACTGCAAGTGAAGGTAAGAACCTGAATTTTTACTTGAGGTGAGAATGGGACAAGGAAATAGGGAATGAGTGTTGGGTTAATCAGACAATGCTGTTTGCTGCTCCTGAAAGCCTCCACCTTACTGGTTACGCGCTGGAGACCGAGTAGCCAGGCTTAATTCTCCCTTGCCCATCCTATTCGCCCAGATTGGTCTATGGGCTCCAGAAGATGCATGGTACCTCTGAGGCTACTCTCACTGTTTCCTTTTTTCCCTCTTGGTTTTATCTCATGCTCACATATACAGTAGAACAAAATATTGAAAAATCAACTCACAGCATTTCCTTAAAAACATATTTTCATATATCCATTCCCTGTAATCCTTATAATTGACATGTATTTAAAGACAGCTAAATACCAATTTATTTTTTCACTTAACATTTTCCCATAACTCTTTTCCCTCACTGTCACTTTATTCTTGACAGATGTCTGTATTGTCATCCCTGACTGTTTCAAAGGATCAAAATCAGTGGCACTGCTTAGTGGCCTTGTAGTGTCCCTTAGTGCCATGAGACATAAAAAGCCATTATGTCTGCAGTGGCAAAAGGATACAATCATATTTACTATTTTTAAAATCCGTTCTTTTTAAACTTCTTTGGTTTGAAAAGTATGAAACTGTGATTTCTTAAGAATTCATTCATAACTATTAGTCCTTCAGCTCAAAACCCCAAAACTTCAATGTGCAAATTATGTTTGTATTATGTATCTTAAACTACTACTTCAAATTTAAATAATGATACTATTGCTCTTATTACACATATACAAATATATAATATATGATATATATATTTTGAATGTATTTTATTCCTGGAAAAGACAATAATCATCTTTTAGAATTAACTTTCCTCTACAACCTATCTAACACTAACCAGGCTTTTAAATGCAATGCATACCTTCAAGAGAATTGTTTTTTTTCTATTAAGCTTATTGGTACATTTTAGGTATACAATACAGTTACATTGATGATTGGGATCTTGTACCTTTACATGATGTATCTTTGTTCCTATTTTTTCCCCATTCCCCTGTCCTCCCTTCACCCTCTCCACCCTTCCCTACTTACGAAGACTTTGTTTCCATTTTTTTTCCCTTCTCATATTTTTTCTTTTCCCTTCTTTCCTTTCCCCTACCTCTTCCACATCCCCTATTCCTTTAGACATTTTCTTCCTATTTCACATTGTCAGTTATACATTTTGATCCTTATTTACACTTTTAGCTTTTAAAACCTATTTATACCTTGTACATAGGTTGATATTTACCATTTAGTTGATAGTTATAATTTGTCACTATTAAATTAAATAATTACAAGTTCAATTTTGGACAAAAAGTTGTAAATGCAATTTTGTAAATTCTGAAAATTTAAAATTAAGCTCTTATATCATTTTTAAATATATGCAAAGGAATTTACATAAATCATATGTAGGATAATCAATCTATTTTCTTTTAAAAAAGAAAGCTTTGCCTTCAAATTTGGGAATTTTACAATGGTTTTCTTTCCACTTGGATTCATATTTTAATCTCCCAGTGTAGAACTTTCTTCTAGTGTAATATATTCATGAAAAACTTAAAATTTCATATATGTGTGGATGAATATTATACAGTCCAGTGCTGCGGTCAATCGGTCAATCTATAGGTTATAGAGTTAGATTTTGGAGTGGTACTTTTTAAATTACTGTTTATGATAAATAATAATTACATTCACCTTAGGGAATTCATACATTATATATAATTTTAATTGTTTTCAATTTACCTTCCTCTCCCTTCCCTCCCCTCATACTATTCTCAGATTCCCTTCATATCTCCTGAAAATTTAGCTCCTTGTGCCTTAGTTCCTTCAATTATAGGAGTTACTATTATATAAAATTATAGAATTATTGTGGGGACTAAATGTGTTCATAGGTGTACATAACTTGAAAGCCTGGAACATTACAAGCATCATGTAAAAGTTTGTTTTTGTTGTCAGCATTAGACAGAGATCAGTATTTTGTTCTTCTTTTTTAATATATTTAATTGCTAATGAACATTCTTTTGTAAAGAGGTAGATGATGATGAGAGGACTTTTGGTATATCTTGCCATCAAATCTGAACTCCAAATCACATGCAAAATGATAAAAATCTCATACTAGTCTTCATTAGTCACTTTCTTATCACTGGGACAAAATACCTGACACTTGCAACTAAAAAGAGGAGAAGTTTATTTTGGCTCATAGCTTTAGTGGATTCAGTCCATTGTTGTCTGGCTCCAAGGCAGAAATGCATGGCAGAATGGCATGGTGGAGGAAAGCTGTTCACTACGTGACAACCAGGAAGAACAGAGAAAAGGGAAGTTCTGGGGACTGGTTCTGGGGACTTCCAAACATAAGAATTTTAGGAAACATTTTAGATCTAAACCACAACTTTCCACCTTTGGTGTCCAAAAGGTTCATGTCAATCTCATTATACAAAAAGAATTTAGTCCATCTTTAACAGTAAACAAATTCTTAATAGCAGCATTGCTGAAAAGTCCAAGTTCAAAGTCTCCTCTGAGACTCAAGGCAAACTCTTAACTGTGAGCCCTATAAAAATCAAAAACCAAAGTTAAATACTTACAACATATAATGCACAGGCTAACATTCTCAGACTGAGGCAAGACCAATACTCAGCAAGACAAACATTTAATTCTGAGGCTGTAAGTCCAATACCTGGGATAGGTTCTGGCAAAATGTAAGCTCCATAGAGCTTGGATAGCCCTTCCCTTGTGCATTTGCTGCGTGCAGCCCTCATGGACTCTCTATTAGGCTAGCTTTGCCCATTGCCCATGGCTCTCCTCAGCAGATGTCCACATTCCTGGCACTTCTACATTCCTGGGTTGTCCATTGCATGTTCAGCTTCATGAAATGCCATCATATGATCTCTTGGCACAAGCTGTGACTCCATCACATATATTTTTGCCTGGCCTCCCAGACCTTCTAAAATTTATGTGGAAGTCTCAATGACCCCATAACTGTTGCATTCTCCATGCACGAGAAATGAGACTATAGATGACACCAAAATCAGCCACTAGCTTGGGCAGTATCCAGGTCCCCTTGGATGAAGGCTACAGCAGCCTCTGAGTGCCTGCACTGCTGAATTCAGGAATACACTTCATTAAGCAGCCCTAAATGAGCAGACATCACTATGGCTCTCTTCTCAAATGAAAGATTTTCAGTTTTGCACCCTTGAGCTTGAGATGGGTGAGATTTTGCTGGGATGCCTTCAAGCCATCTTTTTTGTTGTCCCTGTACAAAATATTTGTCTTCTTTTTAATGCTAATCTTTTTAACAACCATGCTTTATTTTGACTTAACTTTGGAAGTGCTTCCTTTCTGGCAAAACTACAAACCTTTCAAATCACTTAGTTTTGCTCTTTGTTACTGATTCTCATTTTAAATCAAGTTAAATGCAGCCAGCAGTAACTATGTCCCAGGCTGAATATTAGGCTATCTTGAAATTTCCTCTTCCAGATTAGTCTGCCACTCTTAATCTCAGTCTCCCTCTATGCCTCAGGACATGGGCAAACTATGTATAAACAAATTTTCTGCCAGAGCACAGCACACATGCCCTCTAGTCTAACTGTGAATGGAGCCCTAGTTCCCAACTGAAACCTCCTGATCCTGGCAGTTATTCTCCATATTCCTGTCAGCATTCAGGTCTTCTGACCTCTGACCAGTATCTCTCATCAAGCATACTTAACAACATTCCAGGGCTTCTCTAGCCTGCATCTCTGAATCTTCCCAAACTCCTCTTACAAACCATTTCTAAAGACTTCTGAACCATACGGTCAGGTACAGTCATAGCAACAACCCCACTTCTAGTACTAATTTAGTTTATCAGTCACTTTTTTGTATCCAACACACTCAACTTAGAGGTAGAGAGGTTTATTTTAGCTCATAGTTTCAATGGGTTCAGTCCATGTTTGGCTGCCTCCATGGCAGATTGGCTTGGTGGAGCAAAGCTGTTCATCACATGGCAATAAGGAAACATAGAATAAAGGGAAGAGCTAGGGATTAGAATACACCATTCCAAGTCACACTCCCATTATTTACCCCTGCTGACCAGGTTCCACCTCCAAATGTGAGAATTTTTGGGGATATTTTAGATGTAAACCACAATATGGTTTATCATCAAAAATTTTTTTACATGCAAGAATTGACAACTTGAAGGAATCCTTTTTCAGTTTTGTTGAAAAAAATTGGAAATACTGATCTTTCAAAATGTCTCTGTAACTGAAGCAATTTACTGTTCAACTTATGGGAAATTGTCTACCAAAGGATTTACTAGACTTATCAAATAGCACTTACAGCCTGTTATTCTTCACTTAGAGATTCCAAATTTAATTTAGTGTTCTCTTAAGGGCTGGGAAAATAAAAACATTGCATAAAATTTCTTGTTACATCTTGACTAATAAAATTTTTAATCAGCTTTATTATAGAAAAAATTATGCACTATAAGATTCATCAACTTTAAATGCATAGTTCTATGAATTTTGACAAATATATAAAGTTGTGTAACCACCACGAAAGTCATAGTGTAATACATCTTCATTGCTCCAACATGTTCCCTCATGCTTTTTGGCAGTTCAACCTCTCCCCAGATTCTTAGACCCTGATTGGTTTTTTTTTTACTCTTATTTTATTTCAGGAGGCATTAGTTAAGGACAGAGATGAAATTTTTAGTTATATGGTTAGCATGTGTTTAACTTTATAAGAAACTGAAAAGTGTTTTTGAAAATTACTGTGCCATGAGTACTCTATGAGTGTTACTGTTTACATTCTTGTCATCTTTTACTACTGTGTCAGTATTTTTTCATGTTAGCTATTTTATTGGGCATGCAGTGGTATCTCATTGTGGTTTAAATTATGTAATTGTTTTATGATGTGAAGCACCTTTTCATGTACTTACTTGCCATTGCATGTGCTGTTTTCTCTAGTTGCCATCATTTGCTGAAATAGCTACTGGAATTATTTTGCTCATTTTTAATGTGGTTGTTTGACTTATTGTTGAGTTGAGTTCTTTATATTTTTAAATCAATTACTTTATAATGTACTTTTTATATGATAATGTTTTGAATATATTTTAAAATGTTGGAACTATGATTGAGCTCATTTAATTAATAAAACATGCCCTGTGTATTTATTAATTTACAAAGAAAGGGCCTTTGTCAAACTAAGCCAAATCAGATTTTTCTGTTAGAAAAAAGTCTGGCTTTATTTTTCTTTTGTAACAAATATATTAATGTAAGGCCCTGTGCTGGATCATCTCGCATCTGAATTTTGATTTTATGATAGATAAGGTTCACCCATTTGCCATAGTTTTCTATATCTTGGAAGAAAAAACAAACACAAATTCTCTTTCATTATCCAATGGATGCTCTTGTTCTTTCACAAGCCCTCCTAAGATTGTCCATCGGGGCAGTGATTTGTCCGAATTAAGGAAGTGCTCTTGGGTAAACAGAGAATGTCTTCATCATCACCCCACTTTACAGTAATTTTATATCCAAAATGTTCCAGCACAGCCCAGAGTACTTCATTTCTTTTTTCTTTTGTTTTGATCTATTTTCTTTTCTTCCCTCCCTCCTTCTTCCTTCCTTTATTCCTTTCCTCCTTCCTTTTTTCCTCCTTCCTCTCTTTCTTTCTTCCATTTTTCCTTCCCTCCCTTCCTCCCTTCTTTCCTTCCTTCCTTCCTTCCTCCCTTCCTTCCTCCCTTTATTCTCTCCTTCTTTCCTTGACAGGGTCTCATTAAGTTGCCCAGGCTGACTTAGAACTCATGATCCTCCCACCTGAGCTTCCCAAGTAGCTGGAACTACAGGCATGTATCACACTGCCAGCTTAAACTCATCCATTTCTAAATGGTTAAATAATAGTCTGTAAGTACCCAACAGGGAAAGATAAGAAGCCTTTTCCCCATAATGGTATGCATTGTTTGTTTGGTGTTACAGTTTTTCCACTCTGGGCCAGTGTGTCATAGTAGGAATAGGGATGCTGAGAAGAAGGCATTGCTTTGGCAAGGAGTGAACCCTGGCTACAAAACAGGACATGGGAAAGGAGGACCCAGGACCACTCAAGCACTGGATATTTCAGACAGGGAGTTTTGGAAAAGTATACATATGGAGGTTGAAGAAATGGACACTGGCTCGCTGTCCATGCCTGAATACCCCTTGAACAATTTCATGAACTCCCATGGGCACCCATACTACAATTTATAGACTCTTGTTCTAAACTTCAATGGTTTCTGAATGGATGAAGGACTGAGGAGCAATGGGAGATTGAATATTATGAGGGGAGATAAGCTGTTGTCCTATGGAAGAGAGTGAGAGTCTCCTAGATGTCTCTTAAATGGAAAATAAGATGGATGGTGTCTCATTTGACGGCATTAAATAAAGATGACATCTGAATTTTTTCATTTGTCACGGAGAGATTTTAGTATATGAATTCTTCAATTAACGTCTCTCTGTGTGTACACAAATGCCTCTATGTATTTATATCTATGCATCTATCTCACCATTTAATAGAAGGTAGTGGCTTTATTGGTGAGCACATGAAGCACTTTTATGATTATTTTAAATCAGTTCTCATTTTCACATCATTTTTAAGAGGCTTTCATTAATGTTTCTCCTGCATTATATATTTTTTGGAAAAATCTCAATTGGTATCACTGGAAGACCTAATTACTAGAGTATTTAATTAAGAGTTTCAGGTACTTTTCAAAGAATAGTTGAAGATTCCAGAAACTCCACCTTATTTTTAGCTCTGGAATTGAACAGTGAGAACATCTTGACAGTATTCACAAAAACTCAACAAGACCAGATATTACAAAAATTTATTTTCATTTATTCAAGCCTTTAAAATAAAATATTCATTTAATATGATAGTCACAGAGGCAATAAAATACATAATTTAATCAGCCTTTCAAATTCATTTAAAAATAGAGAGCTGTCATTTTAGAAAGCTTAGCTATTTTTCTTCCCTCTAGCACACCAGGGAGAAAAAAACACAACTCACAAGGTACCGGGTCATGTAAGAAAGCCAAGTTCTGTCTCATTTATGCATCTCAATCAACAGGAAGGAAAAGCCTGCTGCTGCAGCTGCTGGCATCTGGGCCCCTGGCTTTGGGTGTGTTGAAGTTCTGATATGAATTCACAGCATGTCTTTAGTGCATCTGTCTGTTTTCTGTTGGATGAGGAAAGTGGTACTTAACAGCTAGAATGAAAGTTTTCCTTTGGTATCCTTGGAGGCCATTGGCATTCTCCACCCTCTTTCCTCCACTATCTTTTAAAAATATCTTCAGTCCATTATTAGTACATGGACATAAAAACCCACAGTATATGGGTTGGAAAAATACAGAGGGATTATTTGATTGTAAATGTGAACATTATATAAAAAGATATAAATGTTCCAACTTCTAAAGGCAGAAACCCTCATTCCTCTACTGGAAGAGCTCAACTGAGTCTCTGTCCTATAATCTTTCTACGCACCAGTAGGTTTTGAACTCAGATAACTCCAATGCAAAAAGTCTTTTGAAGCCAATACATTTGAAAAAAACCTACGAGGCAATGAAAATATCCGAATGGAACATGGACTAAATCACTAAAGACAGAATTAGGAATGTGCATGCATCTTTCTGGGGAAAGGAAATTAAATTAGATCTCATAATTGAGAGTGCAACATATGACCAATTTTTTTCCCGTTGAGTTACTGCTTCTATTTATCACATCCTACTTAAGTCTGCTGGTTACAACTACTTCCAGCATCCAAAGATTCATCTGGAAATGCCCTTTGTATTTCTTGGCCAGAAGATGTGTCCTCTTCTCTAACACTATTTAATACTCAATTTTTGATCTCTTTCTGACTTGATTTTTCTTATAGCTACTTCCTTCTTTACACCAAATCAACTATAGTTAACACTTCAACTATATTTCAGTTATTTGTGCTTTTTTACGTACTTCCATGATCTCCCATTGTATTAATTCATATACTAGAGCGTTCTTCACTATACTTCTACTGTCTTTGCACCTCCTAGAACCTCCCTGCATGAATCCTGCTGTGGGTGCTTCCTATGAACTGAGTAGCTGTCACATCAGCCAATCAGGATCTGTTTCACGCAGATAAACATTGAGGAAGTCTGCCTCTAGGGCTTGAACAGCTATTTGCCAAATTCAAATTGTTAGAAATAATTCATTTTTTTCCCTGAAAGATCTAGTGGGCATCAGTAGACCCTGGAGGTAGCACAACAGGTATATAATATCTGTGATGAGTTAAGAACCTGATTTCAATTTGATTATTAAATTTTATTGAATTCAATTTAATTATTGAATTTTATTTAACATGTCCATCATTGCTACTTTACACAGTCACTAGGGGAGTCTGTTTTTTAAACCAGAAGTCAAGCATTTCCCCATGTTATGCTACAAAGATATATATATATATATATATATATATATATATATATTTTAAATACATATTTATATATAAATAAATATGTGCAAAGTTTTCAAAACAATGATTAAGATGTCAGTGTAAGTCATTCATATAAATCTTTTTGCAATCATAAATACTGAAGAAACTCTTGATTGTTTTACAATAATAATTCATTGTATCTATTTTAACATACAAAAAGTGCTCATGTCTGGGTTCCAAGGCTCTGCATTAGAATTCAGTCTAGGTGTTAGGAAGCTCTCAGTGTTACCCATGTCACGTTAGGCCTACAGCTAATGTTGGGAGATGTTTCAGTGATAGTGGATGCACAGTCCACAGCTGGCCCTCCGTATCTATGGGTTCCATATCTGCAGACACAACCAACTTCTGCAGATCAAAAATACTTGAATAAATGTTGAATCTGTACTGAACAAATACAGAGTTTTCTCTTGTCCTTATTTCTTAAGCAATATAGTATAACAGCTATTTACACTGTATTAGGTGTTCACATTGTAAATTGTACTAGGTATGAGAAGTAATCTAGAGATGATTTAAAGGGCACGAGGAATATATAAAAACACTATGCCATAAAACTTGGAATATCTGTGGATTTGAGTACTGAAGAACACCTACATCTCTATGCATATATATGTACTAATGAAGCATATATATAAATATATATGTACATATGAAACAATATTTGTCACACTAAGAAATTGGACCACATGTCCCTTTGTACCAGAACCAATATACAGATGTTCAATTCAAATCTACACTTGAACTTCTTCCTGTCAGCTATCCCACCAGAACAAATAATTAATGTACTTATAGTTTAAGAATGTTCTTTAGCGTTTTCCTTTTTGCCTACTTTGTGAGTACTTTTTATGAGTCTGGTTGAAATCCACCATTTATCTTAGGAGAGGATGACTCAGACTGTGTTTCGTTGTCTTTATTCTCTGGAAATTCCACATCATTTTTCCTCTGAGATTTCCTGTATGCAAAATAAACTGGAAAACAATACACAGGAGGTTAAGTAAATTTCATAATCATAAGCTGCAAAATTACTTTAGACAGTGATTATATTGCATGATTCATAGAGCCATTTCCATTTTCTGTAGAGAAAATGGGAGGCTTGTGAGAGGAAACAATTGTCATTCTTGGTTCCACGACCACTTGTGGCAAGAGAGGACTGTACTTCAGGAAGACCTACAATAAAACTTCAGAATTATTTGCTCAGGGCAACTACAAGCCTTCTTTAGGATTCAGCCCTCAGGTGAAACTCCATGACAATAAGAAAAAGAGGTATTTGTTCCAAAGCTATCCTATGCTCATTAATGTGGTAGTCCTCAATAAACATGCCACATGCTATGGTGCGGTGTCCAGGACCTTGGAGTGATGGCCTTTTGTGCAGACTTGAACTAGAAGTGCACTCCTGGTGTTTCTGCCGTCACCCAGTCCTTCCTGTGTGGGAAGAGTGTTAGGTTCAGGGTGATCGGACTTCTGCTATTCTGTGGGACTGCTAGTCTCTGGTAGCAACCATTTCTCAGCTTAATTTTGAGGCCAGCCAACCAAGAAAGGCTGTCCCTTGCAAGGAAAGTTCAGTAGGAGACACAGCTGATGAGACATTGTTTAGAATCAAATGTCTTAGCATGTCCAGATCAATTTCTTTTGGACTGGTCCCTGTGCTTCTAGTAAAATACTAGTTTTGAAGCCACTCAACTCCACTTTTGAATTCAATTTGAGCTTATGGTCAACTTAAAGAGCCAACATTTATTATAAACTCTTTGAGCAGGTATTTCCTGAACTTATGCAATGATTTTATTTAACCAAACTGTATAACTTCTTTATCCCTTCAACCTTCCTTCCTTTCTCTTTTCCTTCCTTCTTTCTTTTCTTGTTCCTCCTATTTAAAAAAAATATTTAGTCTTCAATACCATCACCAAAATGTGTTTCTGGGCACTGGAAACATTTAATTAGGATGCCTGGCCCGCACCTCAGTGATGATACTAACAAAGGGGACCAGATAGAGTCTAGTATCTCATCTTCCTTGCTCCTTCAACTTGTTCTTCAATTATTCAATCTCTTTTGGGCCAATCACCCAACTGGTGAATTTACTTAATTGTACTATCAATCAATCAGTCCCCTTTCTCTGAATTGTCTAGTGTACACCACTAACAAAATCTCTCAATATGCCAAACAGAGTAGACATTTATACAATAAACCACAATTATTAGACAAGAATACAAGGTTGTTAAACCATAGGCCTGTGTCTCCTGGATGGGTGACAGATCAGTGCAATGTTTTCAGTGATTCTGAGAGTCCTGTTCGGGAAAGGAAGGCCCTGCCTTGAGACTGACCTCAGGACTGTAATTCGGAGGATGATTTGAGCTCACAGGCAAGCTGAATGCATACTGGAACAAAATAGAAGGAGAAAAAAAAAGCAAAAAGAAAGGAAAAGAAAAGAAAAAAAATAAAAGAAAACAGCATAGTACCTCATGGCATTTTATAAGTTAATGTTCACATTATTTGTGTCTTACACCTTCACTTTGTATTTTCCATTAAAATGCCATAAGGCTTTGAAAGTAACTTCTTTATTTAAAAAAATAGAACTTAAAAAGTAGAGGTTAAACATCACCAGTCCATAGAAAGTGAAATGCATAAAAAAAATCACAACTGGGTTAAGGTCAGTAGGTGGGGGCCTCATAGGAGAAGATCAAAGTTTATATCATAGCAAAGTAAAATTAAGAGCCAGGTCAACTAGCCCTTGTACTTTAAATAAAGACCATTTTTGCTTAAACTGATTCAATTATATAAATTGAGCATCTATATGTATGTATACTTATTTCCCTTATAACTCAGTTTGTTAAATATCTTTTGTATACTACTTTCTGGTAAATATTCTACATTTATAAAGTATATCAAGACACTATTTTGAGAAGAATCACCAAAATGTTGGACTCTTTGGGAGCATTTAAGAAAACAGAATAAAATACTTTTAATTGGTCAACATATCTGATTACTGAGGAAAAGTGGAGAGAATCCACTATCACTTTTCATTTAAAATCATCTTCACTAAAACTGATGAAATTACAGTTTTTCAGCAGTATTTTGGAAGTCATGATGCTATTATGGGGTAGGAGTTCTCTCTCTTTTATTCGTACAATTCACTGCCAGGAGCAAAGAATTCTTAAAAAGACCATTTTAGCAACTCTAGGATTTCCCAAAGAAGTGCATGATGGTGGTGTTGACTTCACATTACTCCCTACCTCCTAACAGTATTATTGCAAATGCGATCTGGAAGATGCTGTAGATGAGCGGGAAGGTGAACACCAGGTTGAGCTCCTCGGGGGTGAAGGAGAGCTGCACAATGGTAGAACACAGCTGGCTGTTCTGCATCCCTGTTTCCAGAGCCACCGTTCGGCACCTACCAGGGAGGTTAAGGGAACACGTGTGTTCATTGCTGCTTTGTTTTGTTTTTGCAAAACATTAAAGGCAAATATGAGAACAAATACATAGACTGTATGTGCATTGATTCAATATAGAGTACATGCCTTTATACTTAATAAATACATCATTATATAGTAGTATGTTCTAAATATAATACATATTTTAATATATGCCTATGAGGTGAGATAAAAAATAGGATGTCTTCACATAAAAATATTATTGCAGTAAAAGTACTTTGCCATGAATCCTCCTAAAAGCGTTTCCCCTTTCTTTGAACACACTTGTCCTATTGTTCTTGTCACTTTCTCAAGCACTACTGGAAGTCTTCTTTCTTCTCTTTAGTTGAGTTGTTGCAGCTACCTTTATGTCCTGAATCGATTAGAAATGTTTACTTTTTGTGGTCATTTTGACTTCAGGGAAGAGCCAGAAGTCACATGGTGGCAGATCCAGGGAGCGAAGCGGAGGAGCATACACTCTAATGTTGTTATGAGTCGGTTTTTCCATTGTATGACACTCAGCAGCAACATTTGTGACATTTTTCTTCACACCCTGAATAGACACTCATGAAGGAAGACTTCCAGAAGTGCTTCAGAAGGTTGCAAAAATGTTGGCCTAAGTGCGTTCGAAGAGAGAGGGAGTGTTTTGAGGGGGATGAATGGCAATGTTTCAACATTACCATGTTTGTCCTTAACCCCTTCTATTTGAGTAGGGGCTCATTAATAATAGTGTTCCATATATGGCCAATGATGTTCATGTTAGCCTTTTCAATGATGTCCTTGGTAACAACAGAGAGTATAGATCAGGGCTCGGGAAACACTCAAAGTACAGTACGTGTTATAGTTACCTTTTGTTAAATTTGATTGTTCTGACTGAATCTCATTTAAGCATCTGCAACATAGGAATTCTTTTCCCCATTTTATAGATAAGAAAACTCAGGGAAAGTGCTTGGCTGGATGACCCACAGCTGGTGAGCAGCAGGGGATGGAATGAATGCAGCCCATCTCAGCGGTGCAAGCACTGTGCCTCTATGTCTGACCTCACAAGGACACCAGTTTCTACATCTGCACTTTCCCTGTATGTTGCTTTAGGTGGACTTGTAGGAGAGAAAATGTTTTTACATAGTACCAGATCCTAAGAGCTAAGCCTTTTCTATTGTTGAATACCTTTGGATGTGAGTTCATCTTGCCAGTCACTGGAGGAACCCATGTGTATCATAAGGCCAAACTCACTGCTTTTGTTAAAGCTACACTGCTTGGAGAATAAGAATGTATAACAATGGAAAAGTCTATCTGGCACTGGGCAGAGAATGGTCTAGAAGAGTTTGAGAAATAAATAGATAAACAAATATAAAGATAGTCAATATCTTCTTTTTAGGGATTTGCAGTGTTTTAAGAATGAATGAGCTTATTTAGAATGACATGGTCAGAAATGTGGCAAATGTGATTCCAGGTGAAAGAATTTAGCTTGTCATCAGTATTTACAACTGCCATGGCCTGATCATGTCCTCATCTCAACTTCATACATGGGAGTTCCAGCCCTGATATTGCAGAAAGCGACCTTACATGGAAGAATGATCATTGCACACATAATTATACAAGACGAGGGTGGTTCCAATCCAATATGTTTAGCTCTTTTATAAAAAAGGAAACTGAGGCACAGACAGGCATACAGGGAAGATGATGTGTGGCAACACAGGGAGAAGATGGCCATGGACAAGCTGAGGAGTGAGACCTAAAATCAAAGCTTCCCTCATAGCCCTCAAGAAGAACCAAGCAGGTAAACACCTTCATTCTGACTTCATGTCTGTGAAAATGTGAGACAGTGTATGTCTGTTAGGCACTGAGTTTGTGGCTTTTTATTACAGCAGCAAACACATGTGGCAGCTGTTACGAGTGAAAATTCCCAGTAGGATTTTGCAAGACGTCATACCTGTACCAGGGCTGTCCAGCTATTCTAGCCAGAAAAAATCCTAGGATGTAACCAGCTATAGGATATAGTGTGCCTATCACCCACAGTTTGGGTTCGATGATCCAGGCGCTTTGGTACAATATTCCTCCAACAACAGCAATGAGTATGATGAGAACTGCACCTGTGATGGATCCGATCTGTAAGGAACAAAGACAGGTGAATCCAGCCACTGTGTCAAAGCACCTCTAGCTGCATCTGTCAGGGACAAAAGCTAAGAAGACTGCTTCCATTCGGGAGTGTGATAAGCAAGCTACCTTGCTATGCAGCTCTACCTCGAGGGCCACAGTCAACCCCGGTATGTTTTAGATTTTTAAGAAAGCCAAAGGACCTATCCTATTCATGCTCAATTAACCTGCAGATTTCCTAGCTTGCAAATCATCCTGTGAGAGAGGAAGAAGACCATGTAGATAAGAGCTTGGAAAACGTGGCTTCCAGATTCAGCTCCTGCTATCTTGTCTCCTTTGGTAAATCCTGAATTGTTCTGAATCCTGATGTCTTCATTTGTAATTGGGGATGAAAATCTTGCCTCAGCCACATTTTATGATTGTTCTGATGATAAGAATATAGATATAAACCTGTAAGTTTAAGAAGGCACTGGCACTGCTATTTTCTCCTTTTTACATTTTTACACTACATGGAGATTAAATTAATATATTATAAAACATATAGTTATTATATATTTTTTGTCCAGAGAAACAATACTAATTATCTTAGCTCACCCCCTGAGCAATAGACCCTATCATTATCACCTATATGCATATCTGTAGAGTCAGTGAAGGACAATATATAATTACTATATATTTAACATTTGCCAATTGCCTGGTACTGAACTGGCCATATGGTTGCAGAAATCAGAAACATGTGATTTGTTATCTGAGATCTCTGTCTAGGTAGATTTTATAACATAAACTCACATAGCAGAGATGGCAGCAATGCTCCATGAGTACAGGGCAGAGTAAAATCAAGAAGTGATGTTTCAGTTGGATCTCAAATGATGAATAGAAACTTGCCTCGGGGATAGGATCATGAGTGGCATCATAGGAGAGAGGACTATATGACTCAAACTTCAGGCCCCCCAGAAGGTATTTAAGTTATGAAATGAGAATAAAGCAACATAATAGGTGGAAACACTATTATTTCATTTCTTACTGTGGAGCATTTAATTGTGCAGCCTACTATGCGAGATACTTACCTTAAGTATAATCTTTGCTGTCCGTGGCCATTTGTTATTAACATACATTCCAAAGGAAACAGGAATAACAAGAGCAACCAAAGAAATACCTGAAAATGACAGAAGGTCAATTTGATCAGCAAAAGATATAACATGAGAAAGAGAAAAACAAGAGATAAATAGCCTGAAAAAAGCTTAGGCAGTATTTCAGTCCTCTTACTGAAGACATGGAACAGAATGTAGATTTACACACACACACACATACACACACACACACACACACACACACCTTCTTTCCATACTCCAATAGCTAATTTAATATTAATGGAAGAGAATTGATAATATTGATAATATAAATACTTTCACTAAATCCTGGGTGGATTTTTTAGAGTTACTTCTACTACCAATAAACTTTAGTTTCTATTTGTCAGGATTTAGGGATCTATTACATCTAGAAATTCTAGGAAATATGTCTTGCCAAAATTTGTGTGTATGGGTTTGCATATGTGTAGTTATGTATGTTCTTGTGGTATATATAAATGATATTTTATGTCTTTTTATTACTTCATGGTAGTAGAAATAAACAACTTATTTTAAAGTAGAAGAAATAGAAAATAATTCAAAATTTGCTCATGATCTCAAGGTGTTCTGAAGGTTAAAGACTTTTGGTTAAAACTGACTTCATTTATTCAGATCAACAAACAGAGGTGAGAGAATAGGTTGAAAATGCGTGCTTTAAATTTTCAGTGAGATAATATATCTGGTGACCTCTCATGTAATTATAATTCTTTACATCAGTGTACTCAAGTAGCCAGATGAAAGAGTCATACTTTAATATCACCATGCTAAATTTATGGCCATTCTTGGGACATAAGGTTTGTTTCTCTATATTATTTAACACTTATTTGTCCAATGGCTGCTTTCCTATAATAGAGCACCAACAGCTTCTAACTTCTCATTGGCTGTTTCTTTTGCAAATGTCCATATAGAGCAGGATTAGAAAGTGAAATTGGATAATGAAACTCTAAGAGGATGTTGCCTATTATTGCGATGAATTCACTGAGGAGTGGAACACAGATTCCAGATTCTAGGGCTACAAATATTAATTTAAGATGAATCTAATAATGATGAAAACATAATTTGTCTGTAGCCTCCTAGCCCTTCTGACAATGAAAGGTCACTAATTACTTTTGCCTGGAAATTGGTGGAATTAAGTCATGGCTAAGGAAACTAAGAGGTGGAGAAAAAATAAAAATGAGTAGGAGAGAGCAAGCAGATAATGGTGGAGAAAGGCGTATGGAAAGAACATGGAGGTTAGATCCTCCCGCAAACCCCCTTTGGGGATCCCTGCATTCTACTGTTTTTGGGAGGACACTTCTTTTCTTTGACCTCTAGACCACCCACTAGATTTTGTGAAGTTTGTAAGCCTTAAATTAAAAATGCTGTGGATAGAACTTGTTTGTATTCTAGGTGCACATACTGTGTTTGGAACATGCATATGATTGGGCTTCTGTTGTGCACTTTTAGCATGTTGGATCCATTTAGGGCCCCTTGCTAAGGTCCTTGTCTCTTTGGGGTATCCCAACACTGACGGGATCTCTGGCCATAGTCTAGGGTGGAAGCTTTTTCTCCCTTCACCAGATGAGGCTAGAGGAATTTTTCCAGGGACCTGATGTGGCCCTTCTTCACACCCATGGGTGGTTCTTCCCTGAGAGTGGGCTGTTGGAGCTCTGTTCCCTCATGAGCCTAGAACTGGCTTCCTTCTTTCTTCTGCAGAACTGGGGATGGAACCCAAGGCCTTCACACTGAGCTACATCCCCAGCTCTTTTTCATTTTGAGACAGGGTTGGGCTTGAATGTGTGGTCACCTTGCCTTGCTTTCCCAGGTTGTTTGTTTTATTTATTCCTTATTTATCTGAACTTCCTCTGCAAAATGGTTGTCTCTGTAGATCAAAAAGAACCAGCTGGGGCTGGGGACTTAGCTGCCTCACAAGCACAAGGTTCTGAGTTTGATCCCTGGTACCAAAAACAAAGAACAAAAAACAAAAAGGACCAGCTTGTAGTTATACCATTGAAAGTAAAACTTAGTCTTTATTTCAGTTTACACAGGAGGCGTAGGAAGGAGAAAGGTAGAAAGAAAAGCCACAGTGACAGAGAGTGGTGAATGATTCCATTGGTGAAAGAGGGACAGGAGAGAGTTGTAGCTCAACTCTTCTTTATTCACAAACCATGGAAACTGTGCAATCATTTAACCCCTGTGTACTCTGGTCTCCTCATGTGGAAAACGAGTAGACTCATGTCTACCTCACAGTGCTGTGGTGAGATTTAATGATAACATGGAGTTAAAGCTCTTGGTATGAGATACTCAAAATGTGGTTGCAACAACTTGCCATAGTGTTTTGCTTTTGGGTTCCAGCCATGCACAGGCCTCTTCCCATGCAGATGTTGTTATCTTTGCTCCTGAGCCACAGGAACATGCTGAACATTGTGCATGCCATCCCAAGCACGGCACCATCCCAAGCACAGTGCCAACCCACAGAGCAGGGTGAAGAGCAGACCTGTGGACTATTTCCAGCTCCCCAGGAATCTTGGACAAATTAAATAATTGCCCCAAGTCTCAAGAGCCTCATTTATCAAGTGATGATAACTTCTTGTGAAGCTGTCAGCTCAGTTTTGTCCCCATTAAAATAAAACAAAACAAAAACCTAGAAAAACCAACGGTAAAAAAGTTGGGTTGGAAAATAGACCTGGGCAAACATGATAAACAAAGTTACTGTCTTTATGTTTCAAACTTTTTCTTTCCTTTTTTTCCTTTCTTTTCACCCTTGATCCCTACTTATGATGATTTTCCCTCTCTACTGAGATGCTAATCCATTTCTCCTTTCAAAATGTATTCACATTAAAGGATATGGTACAGGTATTCATGTGGTAGTTAAAAATTACTCCATACTGCCATGGGACATTTTTCAGGAGGAAATGGCTATCAAGAGGAGAATATTTTAAGACTTGAATTCTTTTCTTAAGCAATGAATAGTGTGCAATCAGAATGCTGCTGTCAGCAAGCAGGTTCCTTGAGAGGGAGCCACAGTGTTTGCCGTGCAAACAAACTACATTCTTTAAGGAAGGATCAGCTAAACAGCATGCATGAGGCACAGGGAGGGGTGGCTCTACAACCTGAGTCCAGATTATACGTGCTATGACAGAGGTTCCCAGGGGTCAGTAGGAGAATCTTATACAGAGAAAAACCTTATCCAAGAAGGTATCTAGAGGATCACTTTGTACAATTCTAATACTTCCAGTGGGAGTAGGGGAGAGAAAAGAGATTATGAAAAATACTGCAATACTGATCACCCCAATTATTGTGCAAAAATTTGTCCCAATTCAGTCGTACATAGTTTGCATCCCATTTAATCACAGAAATGATCTTTCTTAGAAATGGAAGGGACTTTTTAGTCCAGCTTTCAAAACCTCCCAAGCATCCCTTTATCAAACCTTCCCTGAGTCACTGGATGGCCTTTGTTGTGTGGTCTCTTCAATGGGAAATCCACGCCCTTTAGAGGAAGCTCATGAAGAAGACATTTGTCCTCAACTTCAACTGAAAACGAGACTATTTAACGTGCAAAGGTGTACTATTTCCCCTAAAGCTTATCTTTTTTATGCTGGTTCTGTGGGAAAGCCTGCTTTTGGCAAACCAGGAAACATCTTTCTCTTGACTTTCACCTCTATGTCACCCCAGCCATTTAGTCTCCCACTGTCCTCTGTTGCCCCAGAAATAGAGATGGGGGAACATCTAGGAGCTGAAATGAATGCAGACATAGTCATAATAGCAAATTTGAATTCTGGCCCATGAGATATGGATCAACTTTTCTACAAAGCTATGGCTCATATTGGAAGGTTCTTAAAATTAATTTTTATCTGGTAGTTCCCCATGATGCCACTCACAATTGCTTACTAAGTCTTCTGTTTTGAAACCATTACATGAACTTTCTTTGCATGTCTTCAATGTAAGTGTCCATGCACACAAGCTAGTTAACGTGAACTAGTTCTGGTTGTGCATAAAGAAAAGATGGAGGCTGCCTTGTGCCAGCATCCTGGCCCTTCTGAGGTAAAGCTTGCTCCTTCCCCAAGGATGTGAATAAGAAAGTTCAGTTTGTCCTATGGGGTCAGGGCTTGGAATTTGCATTCTGCCAATAGTCATTCAAAGGCCAAGGTGACTTAGAAGCAAATTCTAATTGGGTGAAAACTGGCACTAATGCAAGAGATAAATAATGGATAAGTGTGAGCCTGGTCTGAGATCCTAGCAGAGAATAAGCAGAGAGTGTGAGGGTGACATTAAACAGTCTTGCAGAAGAATGGCTTACCGATGCTATCAAAGGGAATAACGATGCTTCCCATGTCGACCCACATTTTGGTATAGATAAGCAGGCAGAGCGGCATCATTCCCAGGGCAAGCAAGGTAGAACACGTGGTCATGCTGATGCTGCAAGGAAATGAGCAGGTTGACATGTGCCCCTGTGCTTTCCGGGGAAGCTGCTACTTCACTTCAATTCATTACTAGAAAGTCCTTCAAGAGCTTATCCCAACCAGTGGTACCATCTGGTGTGATGGGCAGAAATATACATGTGCCCAAATTTGTGCAGAGCCTGGCCTGGGCAAAATCATACACACTGGGATCTTTCTGCTTCACCATGCATTTACCTTGCCTCTCCATTTGTTCTCAAGAGTCGGAGCTGGTGTTTTATGATGTTTAAGCCAATTGTCTAAGCAAGGCACAAAGCACCTGGATGACCATTGTTGAACCTCCAACAGCAAACACATTGATACTGGTCAAGGCTCCAGGGGCCTTCATGCATCTTTTCCTGCTTGTGGGAGACAGGCCTTTTGGGGCCTTTGAGGGTAATATACATCTGGGGAAGGAGGTCTCATTGTCTTTCCGTAAACAGTCAAATTATTGGCCAAATGGCCATAGCCAGAGAAGAAGGAACTGATTTCAAAAAGAAAAGCAAAACATTCCTGCAGCCAAGGAAAGAGGCAGAATTCTTAATGCTGAGTACGTCATTGACAATTAATCAAATGTGTGTTCAGAAGAATGAAGACCTGAGAATTGTCCTGCTTAAAGCACTTGTATTTTAGTAAGGTGTCTGGCTGAGGAGGTGGATTTTGGCTTTTAGCATGGAGGAATTGCTGTCACATTAGGTGTTTTCAGCCCTGTGATGATGAGTACAAGAAGATTTTGGGGTTGTAGGTTTGGCTTGGCCTCTAAAGCCACTTGCTGACCAGATTGGGAAAACATGGTGCCATTTAGTATGTGGCTCTGGGGGATTTTCTTGACTTCTCTTTGCCAGATTTCTTTATCTGAAATGAAGATCATAGTCATTGTTGTCTCACAGGCTGAGGAGGAACCAGTGATGAGCTAATGGTGTCCGGTATGTAGAATAGCACAAGCTCTCACTGCGAAGTACTTGCTGTTATTATTTGTATGACCACAAGTGCATAAGTTTTGTCTTCTACTATAATATGGCATCTGCAAAAACAGCAATTCTTCTGAAAGACTCTTCTGGACAACTGTGGCATTCAGATTATTAGAGTAGTCATTTCTCATGGGTATTACTTATGTACTTGAAGGAAAATACTAAATATTTAAACTTCCTGAGCTTTCCTCCAAATAACAACTATCTATTCTATTAAGTAAAGTAGATGAAGATAAAGAATGTAATTTCAGTGTAAATAGTTAAATTTGCATAGTTTTGACAAACTACAGGATGGAGGCAAAGTCTGTCAGGGAGCTTAACTTTCCTATTAATCTTTTAAAAAAATGTGTAATGAATTCACTTAAAATGGATTTAAAGGATTCAGGTAAAATAAACTTAATGAGTAAAAAAAAATCTGTATTAGTAGAGCTAAAATATTTTAATGAAAACCAATGCTGGAAGATGTACTTAAAACACTTTCTGAGAAGTTCAATCTATTATCATCATGGATGAACTTAATTTAGATAAAAATAGGATGCAAAGGCAGTCCTGTACTAGAAAATAAGTGCATTTGTTATTAATAGTGCTTTGTCCTACTCATAATTAAAGTACTGAAGTTTCTAAATGCTTTTTCCTCTCTTCCTTTCCCTCTTGCCATTCTCTTATCTTTAGAGTTAGACTTATTTCCATAATAAAACCCCTTTGGCCCTGATCATCCAGCATGTTCCCTGCAGTAAGAGGGTTGAGTGGGAGGGTGGACTCCCGACCCACATCGAAGTGCGGAGACAGAAGATCCAGGACTGCTTGTTTTTAACTGGTAGAACAATTTTTAGCAGGAAGTCATATTTTTTCCTTGTTTTGCTTTTAAATTTCTTTGTGAAAACTTCAATTCTGAATTATTGTTCAGGCAATTTAGGAAGTTGTGTGGAGTTGCATGGAGTTTGGTGGGAGAACTTTCTTTAAAAACCATGAGGAAATGCAGGTTAGAAGTTGGAAGAGAAATGCTTTAGGGTTAATGGACATAGACAATAGGAAGTCACAGAAAGACAAGACAAAAGGTGGCTGTAGGTTCATTCTTTCTAAACTAGTAACAAGAACAAAGTCAAGCCACTCAAAATGAGGGTCAAACAACTCACAGTTAGAGAATTTTAATTAAGAAGATGGGAATGAATTAACAAAATAAAAATGTATTTTACTTGGAAAATTTCAAATTCTACAAAGGGCATGCATGTCAAAAATAGAAGTACTACCATGAATTTATATTGGAATGAGAAAAAAATATCAGTGCATAAGAAAATAAAAATCTTTCGGCTTTGATTCTTGGATTTATCTTTATTTACTGGAAGGCAGAACCTTTTTGTATGTCTAGGGGGAATAAAAGAAGTTAATAAATGAGAATTCAGTGAAATCAGGGATAAAGAATGCAAAAGATTATAATCATATTAGAAGTGAAATAGCAAGTTTGAAGCCTTAAAAGAAGTATATCTAGATGATACTAGAAGTATCATATATCTCTATATATAGAAATAATGCAGAGCAAATAATGCAGACTAATGTAGAGGTAAGTAACTGGGTCTGGATTCCAGCGATGATATGAAGATTCACTCTGTCAATGACCTTGGTCAAGGTTATGAACCTTAAGTTTGTCATCTGCCAAATGAAGAAAATGACAGTACTGATCTCAGAGGATTCTTTGGAAGATAAAATATACCGAAGTATTTTGAGTACTTAGTACCATGAGTGCCTGGCATGCAATAGTGCCTGATATACATTCGCTGCTAAAATAAAAATAAATGCTATGTGAGAGAAACAAAGCTTGGTTACTTTGAGGGAGGACAAGGGAAAGAGTCAATGGCGGATGTTTATATGGTTGAAGTGGGAGGGGATGCTTGTGATACAATCCAGAAGCTCAGGCACTTTGAACAGCTAAAAGATCAATGAACATTGAACTGAAAGGTGAAAAATGTAATAGTGTTTGGCCAATGACAAAGGACATGATAGGAAAAGCTATGAAACAAGAAGTCTAGAAAATAAGGAGTGTAGAAAGTAGGCAGCAGCGAAGGTTTTGGGGGAGAATTGAGCAAAAGAGATGGGAGAATGGATTCCCCCGAAGAGTCAAAGAGAGGAAAACAAGAGGTCTGGGCGGGGTGGTGGAGGCCATCACTAAGGCTGGAGAGATGAGATATTTCCTTGCTATCTGGGGACACCACAGACACAGAGGAGGTAGGCTTTCTCCTGCTCAGTGGGCCTTGGCCAGCAGCAAGTCCACCTGAAAAGTCACCTTCATTTCTCCTTGACTTGTTTTGTGCTCGTGATGGCCACAGGGCAGCTTTCACAGGTGAAAGTATTTGTGCACTGATCAGCTTCAGAAATGACCAATTTCCAGGCTGGAAGTCATCAGAGAAGGAGCTGAAATGTCACTGTCTGTATTTCAAAGGCCACAGGTAACTGCTTGTTTGTTTATTTATTTAAAATCATGAGAGACTAAAATGCAATGGCTGTCATCTGAGAAAACATGATAAGAGGAGGGAAGAATGATTTGGTTTCTTCTCCCAGGAACCACATCTAAGTAAGTTTAAGCCAGGCGGAACTGTGTGGTATTAGCTCAAGGGCACAGGTATCTGTTAGTATAGATCAGCGTGTCTTGACTGCTATCTTTGGAGCTCAAGTGGAGATGGAGAAGATAATGTTCAGAGCACGGAATTGGAAATATAAGTGGTGGATAGGATTGTATCTAAATACATTGTCCTAAGACTTAAATTATCCTAGTACTTTCTCAAGAAGAATAAAATGTTTTGGAAGACTATTGCCCACTGTCTGAAGTTTCACTCTCTGAATTTGTTTTAAAGAAATATTTGAACATTTCCCTCTAACATATACAATGCATGCATAAGGTCATCTTACATAGTAGCATGATTAACATTTTCTCAGTGATAACAGTCATTGTAAAAACATTAATTTTGGTGCTAAAATATAGCCTGAAAAAGTGAACCCATTCCAACAGCCAAATATCCGGCATCACATGTACTGCTTTCTATCTCAGGAAATGACCACATTTATGGTATTACATTCAGGTATGGGGTCATTTGTTAAAAGCATGAGACTGGATGCTTGAAAACTTATGGATGTGTAACAGTGGGCTAGTGGAGGTCAAAGCCTCCTCCTGTTCGCTCCCCTAAGTTTGCTCGGTGCCAACTTTTAGAATCCTTGCCTCTTCAGGTCACAGTAAACTGAAGTCTAGGAAGAACTTACTGCTCGACTGTGGTTCACAGATGAAGTGAATCTGAACAGTTCTTGCTATCCTAAGTTCCTTTACAGGGCTCTTCTTACAAAGACATCTGTTGCAGGGCAGATACTATGTATTTCCTTATGCAAAAATGAATACTACAAAAACACGCAGTGCGTAAGACTTGTCTACAGCTTCTGGGGAAATGAGAACGAGTAGAGATGAAATAGCAGGTTCCTAATTGCTGCTAAGCACTTGATCAGTCCAACAGTAGCATATCTACACTTGGAGCTTCTGTCTTCTGCACACAGTAGCTGGGGCTTAACAGAGCTGATTGCTTACACTACAGTATTTAATAAGCACGTGTAGCATTAACACTTGGATAGTTTGCAAAAATGTATGCCTTTCACCACAAATGAAGAATATGCAGTAAGGAAAAAGAGCCTTATCTGTTCAACTTTCAGCCCTAAACGTTTTGGGCTAGTCTCATTAATGCTACTTCTTATATGTATTAGTCTTTCTCCTGTCCTCAGCCTTAGTTACTATTGACATGGATGAACTGAGCAAACACTGCAATCTTGATTACTCTGTGGGAAGCAGAGAAACCATTTCCTGTTTATTTTATAGTACAGTATGCATAGTTAAAAAAACAACCATAAGCTTGTTTTTCACCTCTTTTAGTGCCAGTAGAGGTAAAGCAAATTATAAATTCTTCCTCAGATTTTATAACAAGAAAGAGTTTGCCCAAATAAGTGCCTTATAGTGGAACTGACTATTGTCTCATATAGTCTTTAATGCCTGGCACCTAGTTAGAGTTCAGGTTTGTGTGCTGACATCCTCATCAACTTCCCAGTTATGGCTTGTGGCTTAGAAAAGATTCCTTTTTGGACAAATTTTGAAGCTTTCTCCAGAGATAACCAGCAATTATGCAACTTCTTGTTATATAATTTTGATTTAAAAGCACAAATATAAACTACAGCCCCCCAGTGGTAACAGGTAAGAAGCTACGTGGAAAAACACTCAAACACGTTTATTCTTTTCCACTTAATTTCTTGGTCATACCTAGGATTAATAGTAGACCAGATGTACACTCAGAATGCCCTGGGGTTCTCAAAGATGAACCCAATGCAATCATAATAGTTCAAGAGATAGATTTCTTACCTTAGGTCCATGTCGCCATCCACCCAATAGGCCAGGACATTGGAGGCTGTTCCTCCGGGGCAGCAGCCCATGAGGATCACCACCACAGACTGGATGGGGAGGATGCCAAAGACCAGTGATAGGATGAAGCCCATGAGGGGCATGATTCCAAACTGACAGAGGAAGCCAATAATGATGCCCCACGGCTGCTTTATGTGCCCTAGGAATTTCTTGATCTCCACGTTACATCCCATAGAGAACATGACCAAGGCCAGCAGGGTGGTCAGTACAGTACTCATGACTGTGCTGAGAATGGCATTGACATTTTCCTCAGCGACCACACATGATGCACCTTTGCAGACAGATGCATTGGGTGAACAGACTGAAGGGTTATTCATTGTGAAGCTCTCTTCTCCAATGGCCATGCCCACCATGTTCACTGCTCCTGTCTCAGCAGCCAGATGAGATAAATAATGCTTACTTCCACCACATTAAACTTTTAAATCCTCTCTAAGCATGTGGCTCTAGGTGTCTCTTTCAAAGACACTTTAGAGAAGCAATAAAAAAAAATGCTAGTATTTCAGTTTTGAGAGGCAACATTACAACATAGTGCAAATGATGAATCATAAAAGTCCAGCACAATTATTGGTCCAAACAGAAAGTTGTAATTAATCATTTATTGGAATGATTATGAGCTGTGCACCTATATAAATAGATGTGTTAATGTTTAATGATGGGAAGTTTTGTTGAGTAATTTCAGTTAAGTGAAAATTAAAACCTGCTTTCTATAGATTGAATTGTAGGAATGGGTACTTACCATTCTCATCTTATCTTCCTTTAAATACAGAGGACTGAGGCTCTGAGAAGCCATGTACCCCATGCCACATAATATTACAAATTAGATGTCAGTCAGACTGAGTTAGAACCAAGATCTCCAAATTCCTACCTCAGTGGGTTTCCTACTGTTCCTATCATTCTGCTTTCATGTGTTGGGCTGTAGTGTTCATAAAATATCTGCAAGTTTGAGAAACTTCTAAGGCTTTGCTATGAACCTATGGGGCAGGGACACTTGGGGAAGACAGACTGATTTCTGGTGGGAAGAAGCCTGATTTCTAGAACCACCCTCAATTTCTTACACATGCAATTTTGCAAGCATTCCCATAGCAACAAAGTGCTTTACAGCTAGAGACAATACAATTATTTAGAGGGATGAACCTCAGAGGATTAGGTCAAAGTGACAGGATCTTTTTGTGCTTAGAGTCAGGAATAGGAATTAGAAAAATTTTATGGCAGGAAGGAACACCAAGAGAGATGGATTGTTATTCATGTCAAAAGTCTCCCTCATTATGGGTGGAACGCTGTACTTAGGTATACAGGGAACATAACAAAAAAGTCCAGAGATTGTCATGCTGTCTGGTGTTTATAACCCAGTTATTGAGTCAGGACACAATATTGAGTCAGGCACAGAAATACAGGTGAATACTATTTCAATTGTGATTCATACTTTGTAAGACAAATTTGAACTTATCCTTCCAGTTATTCATCTTAGATTAAGTAGGATCATCATCCTCATTTGAGATGAGAACCAGAGGGGGGGTTAAGGCAAAGAAGTGGTTCTTGCAAGGCCCCCAGTTGAGGACTAGGAACGTTGGAACTCATCCTTCCACCTTTGGGGAGCTAATGGTTGGTTTGACTTGGTAGAGATTTGAAGTCAAACTTTAGAATGAGCTGCCCAGAACTCAGCATCCCCGAATCTTTTTAAAATGCAGCTTCTGATTCAGGGAGGCTGGGGTGGGCTTTATTTTCTAACAAGCTCACAGTCAGTGGTGACCCTGCTGATCTGGGAACCTCACTGTGAATATCCAAGCCATAGACTATCTATGTGACAACAGTTGGCCTCCCCAGCCTGGCCTCCAGAAACAGCCTGTGCAGACCCACTCGTTGTGAGTAGATAAACCTTCCTATCATGTGAATCAACCTGAGGTATGGTCATCAAGTGGGCTACAGGGCATAGGAGTTAGTAGAGTCACAGCCCAGTGGCTGGGGGCCTGGGGATGATGTTTCTTTAGTCTCAGATTGAGCTATTTGGAACCTTTCCTTAAGGTAGCGCTGATTTCTCTCTCAGTCCTGGGTGTGGAATGACTGACCCTGCCCTGCTGGTCTCTCCCAGCATCTCCAGCACTGACTGGCTCACTTCCTCGACAGCTGCCTGCAGGCCGCTGGGCAGGTGAGCCGACTACTCCCCCTGCTGCTGCATATGAGTATCTGTGAGCGCTGGCTCTTTTCCCCAGGTAGGGTGAAGCTGATGACTCTGAGCAGGGTTATCAGTTTCCATCACTCTGCCTTACTTTTCAAATTTAGGTAAAAGTCAGAGAAGTAGCCCAGGATCTAGGAGCAAGTAGCCCCTTTCCTTGAGCAAGTCTTGTCTGCAAAGGACATGGGAATCCTGCAGGCTGGGAGGATTGGGATTTGCAAAGTTCTCTTACACTGAAAAGGCCCAAGACTGGAAGGAATATTCAGTCATCTGCCTCTGAGCTGAGGTGGGTCGGCCAGGTGAGCCTCAAGGTTCGGTTTTCGCTTGTTGACTGAGATGCCCAAGTGTGATCCAGACGTAGCTTTCTTGCTCACAGTGCTGGAAGAAGAGAAGAGAAAGTGAAGAGAACAGGAAGCAGGTTCAGAACAAAGCTCTTCTCAAATTTCAGATGACTTGCTAAGGAGATTTTAGGCTCCCAGGGGCAGAATGCTTTGCATATAGACAACCTGTAAATGAGCAGTCGGCTTGATGAGACAGAGTGCTACAGTTCTGGTTAAAAAAATGTGCCAATGCATTTCTAATTTTCACATTATTTTTACATAAATTTGCACATTAAGCTCAAGAGGCCTTATACTCAAGAATTGGAGTGATTCACAATTAATTAGTACCCTTAACTTCAGCTAAATTCAAATCCAGGCATTGAAAATAATCTAAACACATAAAAATCATTTGCTCTATTTATGATACAGAATCCAGGAACAGTTGGGATGCTATCAGGAAGTTGGGGTTTGGTTTCCTCTTGTCAACTTTCTTAATCTTTCCTGTTCAGATTCTTCACGCTTTGAGCTCAGACACCTCAAGAAACCAGAAGCAGATTCCTGGCCTTGTGGGTAAGACACACAAGGGTTTAATCTGACTTCTGAGGCTTCCTATTGGCTTCCATGTGTCAGTTTGGAGAAGTCAGTGCTTAATGGTGACCAATGTATTTGCCCTGAAGTTCACGTGATAGAAGATGAGCTTTCTATCTTCTGTTGTATTTCATCAGGGTTGGCTTATTCAGATCCACAGCCATCTGGGATTTGAATAATTCTGCTGTACACTTTTCTGTGACTGACATTATCTCTCTTCTTTCCAATTTCTTCTGACAGACTGATCTTTTATGAAACCTGAAAGTCTCACAATTAAAATTATTTGGAGTCTCCTGTAACCCACTTTAAAATAAAAATTACCTGAGGGAGGATGGCTCATGTATGCCTAGCTAGGAGCTATAGGGTAAAGGCAGGTAATATTGAGGAGAGGGAGGATGGAAAGAAGGATCAGAACTTACTGAATGGAAAAAAGCTCCAGGCTAGGCATCAGGAGAAACTTAGATTTTAGTCATGTTCTTTTGAAAATATTGTGCAGACTGTTAAGCCTTTAATGGATGAATGTAAATCTTGTCTGGAGAATGGTACAACCACTTTGGAAAAAGACTAAATTTGCACATGTCTAATGACCCATTCATTACAGTCCTAGATGTTGATCTTATGAAATCTATAAATTTAGTTTCCCGCAAACATGAATTAGAATATTCACAGTAGCTCCATTGATCATAGCTCCAAAATGGAAAATATTCAGATATTTAGCCTAGGTAGAATAACTAAATATATTGTGCTATATTCACATAGTGGATGCACTGGCCAGCTATCCTGTCAGTGGGACAAACTATTTGACACCCACAACCTAAAGGAGGAGAGGATAGAGTTAATGGTTTCAGAGGGTTCAGTCCATAATTGCTTGGCTCCAATGTAGAAACAACATGGCAGAAATATTTGGCAGAGTGAAGCTGCTTAGTTCATGGTTGTTAGGAAGCAGAGAATAATAGGGGAAGAGTCTCAGATAGAAAGGGACCAGAGACCAGATATAGTCAACAACCCCATGACCCACCCAGACACTTCTTTTTTTCTTTTTCTTTTGTTGCTTAAATTCTTTTATTGGTACATTTTAGGTATACAGTACATTTACATTTATCATTGGGTGCTTGTACCTGTACATGATGTATCTTGGTTCTTATTTTTTCCCCATTCCCTGCCCTCCCTCCCCCCCTTCCCTATTTACAAAGACTTTGTTTACATTTTTTCCTTTTCCCATAACTTTTCCTTTCCCTTCTTTCCTTTCCCCTTCCCCTCCCACTTCCCCTACCCCTTTAGACCTTTTCTTCCTATTTCAAACTATCAGTTATTCATTTTAATCCTTATTTACATTTTCAGTTTCTCACACTAGAGAAACTATTCGGTTTTTACACATGTGTGTCCTATTTATTTCGCTTAAGAGTATGGCCTCAACATGCATCCATTTAGCTATATATGTCTCTAGTTTCTTGTTCTTTATGGCTGAGTAGCACTCCATTTTATAAAAAACCCACATCTTCTTTATCCAGTTTCCAGTTGATGGGCACTTGGGCTGTTTACAAACTGTGCAGCTATAAACAGGGGTGTGCATAATATCACTGTGGTATGATTCTTTTAATTCTTTGGGGAAGATACCCAGCAGGGGAATAGCTGGGTCAAATGGGACCTCTAGCCCTAGTTCTTTGAGGTATCTCCATACTGATTTCCACAGTGGTTGCGCCAGTCTGCACTCCCACCAGCAGTGGAGAAGGGTTCCACCCAGACACTTCTGGCAATGTTCTTTACTAACCTGGTAGGCATCTCTTAATCCAGTCAAATTGACAATCAGAATTGACCATCATAGTGGGCTCCTAAATGTCAATTGGGGTCAGTGATCTATTACCATACATCTCATGTTGAGTGAAATAAAACAGACAAAATAAAAGCAATCACACCATTAGACAAACCCGATCTATGGTGTTAGAAGTCTGAATAATCATTGGCTTTGAAATATGGGAGAGTAGAAGCTGAAAGGTGTACAATATGCTATCTTTTAATGTAGAATAACGAGGAATAAGACACTGTTGATCATAACATACTGGGCAAAATTACGTCTAGGTCTAAGCAGACAAGAGGCAGCACCAGACCTGAGAAGACTGGGGAGAATAAGACAGGTGCAGCAGTGAGTGGTAAGCACATGGTGGGGTAAGAGCTAGGAGGTGAGAAAGAGTTGAAGATTGCCCTCATCATTTTAACAACAATTGACTCTCCTCACCAGGTCGCTCTAACCTATCTCTTAGTCACTTTGTTGTTATTATCAATTAAATATTTTATAAATGTCTAAAATCATCAAGCTCTGTGAAGTTATAATAAACCACTTTTGTTTAATTAATCCTAGCCAAACCTTCAAACAAATCCTCTTGGTAGACGGCAATCTCTGTGTGCTTTCTGTCTCCTTAGTAACAAAGAATCTTACAGTTGAAAATTAACTCATATATTTTGCTAATATTTCCTGACTATCTTGGAAATGTGACAAAAGTTTTGTTGCTTACATTTTTGACTTTGCACTTAGAACCAGGATAAGTAGTAAATTTTTGGAAAGCTAGGACCTAACTTATGATAGATTTTATTACTGCTCACAGTTCATAGCTTTCTGCTTCCTTGTAGTGAGATTCTACAGCCACACCCATTGAAATGAACTCACAACACTTCTCTGATGAAGAAACATAGCTAGTCTTAAAGAGTAGATTTCAGGTTAGGGGAACTGCTTTGACGAAGCAAATAACAGTGATGATGATGGGCCCCTCCAAATTGAGACTCTTAGAATCCTTGCATGTTTGTGTCACGTTTTCCACACTCTTCCATTTGCCATGGGAATGACAACTAAATCTGCTCCTTCATCTGGTTCCAGAATGAGAATGAGAGGACACATGGAACACAGCCACAGTTGGCCATGGTCAACATGAATTTGTGCCACAATCCATTCAGATCTTGGGGACTTTTGTTATGTAACATAACTCAGTACAAGCTGTATGTTACTGATCTGTGGTGAATTTCAAACTATTCAGATAAGTTTTTCTTATGTGTTTATAAGACTTACTCCTGTTATGGGTTAATTGTGTTCCTGTGAATTCATGTATTGAAGCCCTAACCTGTAGCACATCAGGCTGAGACTGTATTTGGAGATAAGATCTTTCAAGAAGTGATTGCATTATAATAAGACTATTAGGGTTGTGTCCACATAAGGAGAGAAAATTTGGATATAGTGAAGGCCACCAGGATAGCCCATACGCTACCCACATTGGAAAGAACATGTGAGAACAGTGGGAAGGTCCTCGCCTGCAAGCCAACTCTTGTGAAGACCTCAAACTTGATGATACCTTGATCTTGGGTTGTTCTAGTCACAAGGTTATCCAATAAACATTGTATGACTGAATCATGCTCGTCTCCTTTCCTATTGACCCATGAGCTGAGAGCTGAGCAGAGCATTCATTTCTATTTAGTGTGTGAAATCTACCCCACACTGCCACTTCTTCTCATGGCCCAGCAGCAAAGATGACAGAAACTTTGATGGCTGTATCTCAGAAAACACTACTCTCATATGACTTGTGGCTGATTGTGGGAGTTAGTTCAGTAGCACCTCTACTGTTTACCCTGACCCACTCCACTGAGCAGGAACTTTTTGAGACACTCAACTCTCCTTCCTCACATCTGAAGTTTTGTCCCTGGAGTCAGGATCTCTATTACCTTTTCTCATCTCCTATGTCCCTATCACTGAGACTCAATACCCAACACCTACAAGTTATAGGAGGAAAGGTCTATTTGCCACACAGTTTGTAGAGGTTTCAGTCCATAGTTGGCTGGAACCAAGGAAAGACAACATGGCAAAGGGGCGCGCCAGAGAGAAAGAGCTCATGGCATAGCAGTGGGGAGCAGAGAGAGAACAAAGGAGGAAAGAGGCCACCCTTCTGCTGACCCACTTTCTCAGACCAGGCTTCACCTCCCAACATAATATTTATCTATAAACTCATCAGTGAACTAATCCATTAATGAGTATCACATCCCCATGATCCAGTCTCTTCCCCAAAGCCCCACCACCCACGAGTACATAAGGCTTTGGTGTGTGTGGGGTGTCATGCAGCTATAAACTGTAACACCCTACTACCTCCTTCACCAAGCCTATTGCAGAATGTCTCCAGTGCATTCCCTCTATCACCTCATTACCTTTCAACTCCAGTCCCCATGTATGTCTTCTGAATAGCAGTCATAGCTTCCTGTCTTCCACCTTCCTCCACCATGGTCTCTTCTCCACCAAATGATCTTTAATAAAAAAAACCCCAACAACACCAAACAACTTGTTACAAATAGGATCTTGAGTGTCCCCCAAAAGCACTTGTGTCTCTAGGCTGACACTTAAAATATTCATCAGGTTTCCTGATGCTGAAACAAAAACCTGACACTCACAATTTATATGAAGAAAGGTTTTATTTAGCTCACAGTTTGGGGGAATTCCGTCTATAGTAAGTTGGCTCCAAAGCAGGAACATCATAGTGGAAGGACTTGGGAGAGCAAAGCTCCTTTGCTCATGGCAGCCGGGGAGTAGATCAGGTGAGCAATGCCAGAGAGGAGCAGGTCAGGAACTACAGACAGTCCCCAAGACTGCAGCTCCCTGACTCACCTAGACATATCCAGCAGAGTGGTGCTAATATTGTATGAGTCTTAATCCAATGAGTTGAAAAATCAGGATTAATGGTCATAGCACTTTTGAGAGATAATGGAAGCTTTAAAAGATGAAGCACACACATAGCTGTGGGTTGACCCTTGAGAAGACAGGGGAATACAGACCTTTCTTCTCCTCTGTCTTGCCGGCAAGCCACATAGTGAGTGGTTTTGCCCTGCCATCTACTCCCCACTATGATGTGCTGCTCTGCCACTGGCCAAAGAGCAATGGAGCCAACTGATGACATACTGATACCTCTAAAACTGTGAGCCCAAATCAACTCACAGCCTCTTTATAAACTGATTATGTCAGTTATTGTCACAGTAACAGAAAGCTGACTGACACAAAACTAAAACTAAAATTAATCATTAGTTTATGCCAATCTCAACTGAAATGCTCTCACATGTTCCCATTACACACAGGATAAAACCCAAGCCACTATGTGGTCAAAGGCCCTAAACTGTCTGCTCTGTGCCTTTTCCTTGTGACAGCTTCTCTGGTATTCTCAATGCTCCTGAATAAAATGAGGTCATTTCTCCCTCAGGATTTTGTGCTTTCTGCTACTTTACCCAGAATACTTTCCCATTTGATCTTAGGGGCATTAATTCCCTCACTTCATTTAAGTCTGCTTCAAATACAATTCCTCAGAGAGTCCTTTCCTGATGACCCTGTTATAAAGCCCTCCTGCCCCCTCCTTGAATCCTGCTCATCTTTTTGTTAAAGTCTTTATTACTCATGGGTAGGAGTCTACTGTACATTGGTTTATTTATTGTCAGTTTCCATCTGTGTTAGTTGCCTGGGGCTGCTGTTCACCAAGTACGACCGAAGCAATTTAGGGTCTACCAGATATGGAGTCCAGAAGTCCAAGATGAAAGCGGCTTTGGATTTCATTCCTTCTGAGGGCTGTGATGAGACTCCTGGCCTTTCTCCTAGCTGGTTGACAGGGGCTCTTCGTTCCTTGGCTTGTGGAAGCATTTCCCTGATCTCTGTTTTCACTCCCACATAGTTTTCTCCCTGTATCTAGATTTCCCCTTTGTAAAGGACACGGCCTGATTGCATTAGGCCCCACATTAATGACCTCAGCTTGGTCACCCATAAAGACCTTGTTTTTCAATAATGACTTTGTGAGGTACTAAGAGTTAGAACTTCAACATATACATTCTGGGAGACAAAATTCAACCCATAATATCACTCATATGAGTTCCTTTAGGGAAGTGATGGAAGACCTTTTAGAGAGGAGTGCCCAAGCAGCAATCTAAAACCCACTTATTTATCATGAAGTGCCAACAGTGCAATTAAAACTGAATATCCGATGCTCAGCTGCTGGGGCAATTTGGCTCCGATGCAGACACAGAGGGCTCTGCATGCCTGCTGCTGCATGCACGCCATAGGTTCTCCACCACTGCTTTAGGGGAAGGGTATTCTCTTACTTGTTTCTATCTTTGACATTAGAAAAAAGTCAGCTAGAAAGCACAGGCCGGATAGATGAATGCTAACATCACTTCCTGCTCATACTCGACCAGACCTGGGCCCAGCGTGTGTGAACTGTGTAGTGTCTGATGCGTGGATGCAATTTTCCTCTGTTCTGATCACGTAAGTTATCCCCACTTCTCCTCCCTGCTTGTCCAGTCAGAATTGCTGGTGACAGCAATTTATGAGAGACTCTTGCTCAGCAACTCTCCCCACCCTTCTTGGCCCCCACCTTGAGAGCTGGTTGTGTCCACCACACCCAGACACATGGGAGGAGGCTCACAGGTCACTGAACCTCTGACCAGTACATGCAACTTTATGTGGATCCCTCAAACAAAGCTCAGGGTCATAACCTCCCCAATAAATCATACATCGTCTACAAGAGTGCTCTAGGGTTTCCATAAGGAATACCATGGACTGTGTAGCTGACCAGAAGCTTATTTCTCACAGTTCTGGAGCTTCGAAGTTCATGACCCAGAAGTCAGTCAGACTGGATTCTCTTGAGACCCTTGTCTTTGGCTTGCAATGGCACTGCCCCGTGTCCTCACATTGGCTTTTGCCTGTGCATGTCGACTCTGTAGACCCTTCCTCTTCTTACGAGGGTACCAACCAGACTGGGTTGGGGACCATGCGAATGACTGCTTTTTAGTTTAATGATGTCTTTAAAGACCCTGTCTAAATACAGTCAGATTTTGAGCTAGTGAATATAAGGACTTCAATGCTGATGATTTTAGGGACCCAATTCAGTCCATGACAATGCCTAACACAGGCCTGGTGGTTTCTTCTCACTTCTGAGCATTTAGTATCTGATTCGATCTTATCTATTCATGTTTAAATATGGAAATCCAGGAATCGATATCTTCTGTTTCTTCTTATAGAACTCTTAAAATTTTTCTTGAACTTTTTACTAACTCATCTGGTTTTTCTTTAATTCATTATGTGAAAGTTTTAGATCTGATTGCATTCTATTAATTTTCTTTTTATGTGACCCTAAATGCACAAGAGAAGTTCTCTAGAGCTGTGTGTTTGACAGGGAAATTCTGTTTACTTTTCAGATTTTGCTGTACAGTCACCTTAATTATAGTGTTTACCCCTCCTGGTATTGGGGTGGGTGTATTCTATGTGTGGTAAAGTACACACATTATCACAGACCCAAGCAGCCCATGTTTTCTTGTTCATTCTTTCCATTGACTAAAAATGTCTGAATATGAAAAATACATAAGGATATTATGTCAGCATCGAGGTTCCCTATTTGAAATATTAGTAATCAATTTTAGGATATTGACTCCTTACTACTGTGGGAGAATGGATTGTGGTTGGAAGACAGGCTTAGAAACCTGGCTACAACAGAATCTAGAATCTTCTTTTTCTTGCCTTTAACACTATTATTGCAATTCGTTTTTTTTTGGTACCAGGGATCGAACTCATGTCCTTGCATTTGTGCAGCAGGCGGCGAAACCACTGAGCTAAATCCCCGGCTCAGCAATTTTTAACTTTAAATTAGGTGTGTCAGCTCTCTTTTACAGTGATTTTTTTTTTTTTTTTTTGGAGAACACAGAAAGATGCTGGACTGTGACATTTTTGAAGCAAATTGTCACATTTTGTAATCTATTTCTCTACCTGGCTACTTCTCCTCTTGGCAATGGGCCCCATTTTCCTTTTTCTTCACATGTCCAGAGACTCTAGTTATGACTCTTATCTGAAAAGTGCGGATTGTCCTGGCAGGCAGGTAAGTTACGGGCTTACTACATCAACCTTGTATGGCCTTGATTTTTCATTTTGAAAGGGCAAATTTCTTGGTTTTTTCATTTAGTCTTATGGCTGGTTTCTTAGTCTGGAGACATAAACATTCCTGAGGCGTGCCCCTTCTTAGGTTTTTATGGGAAGCCCAAGGTATTTACTAACTCCCTCCAGAGCTCAAATCTGAACTTTGTTTCACCGTTGATGGGCAAGAATGAAATCTGTGACCAGCTTTCATCCATCCAGCTTTTCCTTTTTGTCCCTTGTGTGTGAAATTCTTAGGGCTCAACCAATGCTTTGAAAGGAGATCATATGTGGAATTGGGGGATATCTCCAGATGGTCCTTCTTCCTAGAATTTCTTCCTTTATTTTTAGATGTTCTAGCCATCCCAAAGTCTCCTGTCAGACCTCAAGTCTGTAGCTTTCTACTTTAATTCCTCCATACCATTTTGCACGGACCAATGATTATCTTCCAAGAAGGATTTTGGTAATTACAGACCTCACCCAGAGTGATTCACTTTTAAAAGAGATTCCTCTTGGATTCCTCCCAGATTCCTCTTGGGTTCTTCCGTTTTTGGTCTTTTTGAAGTGGCCAGAATTTATCACTGATCTCTGCAGGAGGATGAGTTTATCATGAACAACTCTGCATCACCAGGGCCAGCATAAATGAGTCCATTTATTTAAAATTCAAAACAAGAGTTTGAACTACACTACACTCATTAGGGAGGTGTGTGTAGGTGCTAACATTTTTAAGGAAAAGAAAGTGGCTGCCTTGAAAATCATGTCAACTTTGCACAGAGAGGGAGCAGTGGTTGGGATGGGCCACAAAAGGTGAGGTTCTGTTTCTTAACCCAAGTAGTGCTTATAAAAATGTTCACTTTGTAGCTTTGCACAGTGGTAGTATCATAGCCAATGAGATTTATCTGAGGCATGACTATTGCTAATTGAAAAATGTTTATTTTGTGAAAAATCAGTGAAGAGTATAATTTTAATGCACTCTTCTTTTTGTGCAATATATACCAAAAATTTAAAAATAATTTAGAGAAAATTGAAACTTCTGTTTAAAAAATTAGACTTTGACAAATCTCAACATAGTTTGAGACAGTATTAATATATACCAGAGGCACTTTATTTGTTTTTACTTTAAAAATTTTATTTATTGTTTAAATTGACAAATAATATTGTGTGATTTTATTGTGTCCAACATGGGTTGTTATTTAATTAGCTAATAATTTTGTATTACCTCACACATTTATCAATTTTTTTGGTAAGAGCATAACACCCACTTTCTTTGCATTTTTCAAGAGTAAAATATATTGTCATTAACTATTGACAACCTGTTGCACAGTAGACCCCCTGAAATAATTTACTTCTCTCTGTCTGTAACTATATATTCTTTAACCATATTTCCTTTTTTTCCCCCTTTCCACTATCCATCCCAGCCTCTGGTAAACACCGTTCTACTCTCCAGTTCTGTAAGATCAATTTTTTCAGATTCCACCTATCTATGAGATCATGTAGTATTTGTTTTTCTGTGTCTGGTTTATTTCTGTAATATAAGTTTTCTGGGCTCATCCATATTTTTATAAATAGCAGAATTCTGCTCTATTTATGGCTGAATATAATATCTATCTGTCTATCTGTGGAATTCTCTTTATGGATTCATCTTTTGGTGGACATTTTAGTTGACTTCATACATTGGCTATGGGAATAGTGCCTCAATAAGCATGGGGATGTTGATATCTCCTTGATATATAGCCTTTGGAAATATATCCAAGAGTAGGATTGCTGGATTACATGGTAGCTCTATTTTCAGTCTTTTAAGGACCTTTCGTACTATTTCCTTAATGATTGCACTAATTTACATCCCCACCAACAGTGTATGAGGGTTCTCATCTTTTCACATCCATGCTTCTTGTTATCTTTGTCTTTTTGGTAGTAGCCATTGTAACTGGGGGTGAGATGATATCTCAACAGGGTTTTGATTTGCATATTACTGATGATTAAAATGTTGAACATTTTTCATGTGCCTCTGCTTTTCTTCACCTCTTGAGATGAATATATAACTTCTCAATTTCATAATTTTCTTCTCTTCCTCTAATAGATGTGTTTTGACTCTGAATTGCTTTAGTTATATTCCATATATTGATATGTTGTATTTTTAATATCATCCAATTCAAAATATTTTCTAAGTTCTATTTTAATTTATTTGACACAAGTTTTATTTACAGTATATACTAATTACCAATTATGTAGAATTTACTGTTCTGCAATTCTGGTTTTATATATTTTGGGCTGTGCTCTTAAATGTATAGAGATTTTGAATTGTGTCTTCTTAAAGATTTGAAACTTTCATTATCACAACTGTATCCATCTTTTGTAATGTTTTTTATCTTAATTTAAATTTTATTAGTTTTTAATATGACTGTAATAGATTTAGTGCTAATATGGCATTTTGCTTCTTTCATATTTAGATGTCATTCTTGTATCAACATAGAGTTCATTTATTTTAAAAATTCACATTTCATTTGTATTTATGTACCTTACTACATTTTCAGTTTAATTTTCCCAAATGCTTTTTATTTTAAGACATTTTTGACATTCCATTTTTCTTGCTTGCTTTGTGTTTTTCCCTGTAATTATACTTCCTTTGTGTGTTAGACTATTTTAAACACTACTATGATTATTTTGATGATTATATCAGAAATTACAGCATGAATTCCAAAGTTATCAAGCCAAGTTTTTGGTAATCTTATTTCTAGATAATGCAAGTAACCCCTCCTAATATATGCTGTTGCTGTTGTGAATTTTGCATGTCTGAAATAAATAAAATATTTTCATCTGCAAGTCATTATTCATTACATTTATCTACATACTTACTGATCTACATACTTACTATTTTGTTGCTCTTTTCTTCTTCATTTTTGAGCATTCTTCTGAGATTATTTTTCTTAGCCTTTTTTTCCTTTTTAAAGGAGGTGTTTCTAGCAGCAAAATTTTTTCAGTTGTGGTTTGTCATTTTCATTCTGGTTGGATAGTTTAACCAGGTATAAAATTCTGTTTTGGCAGGGATTGCACATCAGCATATTGAGATTTTGGTAACATTTTCTTTTCAATTGCACTGCATCTTTGTTGTAGGGCTTACTGTTACTCCTTTGAAAGTTATGTTTCCCTTTGTTGCTTATTATTTTTAGTGTTTTTCCTTTGTCTTTGGATTTCAGCATTTTATATCATGTGCATATATAAGTTTTTATTTATCTTGCTTGGGCTTCATAGTGATTTAAAATATATTGCTCAATATCTTGTCTCATTTTAACAAGCTATCAGCCAGTCTTTAAAAATATTATTTCTGCCCCCTTTGCTCTCAAATAGTAATTGCACGCACCATAGGACCTTTCACTGTGCCTGCTGAGTTGCCTACTCTCATATATTTTCTATATTTTTTCCTTTTTTTTGTTTGAATCTGTTCTTTTGCTCTATGTATCAGTTTACCAATTCTCTTTTCATTTGGCTGTGTTTATTGTGCTATAAAAAGATCCATATCTTTCTCATTTTAGTTATTATAGCTTTTGTTTCTGTTATTTTTCAGATTGTGCAGTTCTGTGATAAAAATGTTAATTTCCTTTGTGGTCTTGGTGAACCTAGTGAGTATATTTCCTTTACAATATGGATTATCCAGAATCTCAAACCACTAGGAATCTGATTCCATTGCCCTCCTCTGCCCCCCACTACTGGCTTTTGTTTATGTTGTTTTGTTTCCTGAGTTCTTGGCTATTTTTCTTATGTTCCAGATTCCAATCCTTGTCCTCTATCTCTAAAAAGCATCCAGCTTTGCAATCAATTTTCTCTACTCTCTTCCAGAATTCCAAGAACCATGGGAAAAGAGATTTGTTAAATCTCTTTCTCTTTCAACATTTTCTGATTTGTTAAATCTCTTTCACTTTCAATATTTTCTATCTCATTAGCTTGTTGATATCTTCAAACAGGTCTTTTTAAAACTTTTACACCTATTTTAATCTTGTAGAAATATTAGAAAAAAATGATTATTTTGCCTTAACTTACTTTCCTGTTGATAAATTATCTACTATTTTCTTCAGGTTTACCTTCTTTTTGACCTTTTTGATATGAATTTTACATATGAATTAATTTCTGTCAATGCATTGAACAGTTTGGAATTTGCAATCCATGTATAAGCTTTATTTTCAAAATAATGACACAGTATGATGTGCTGGTAAGAACTCTCTCAGACTTCACGGTATAGTTGTCTGGTGGCTGCTTTCAGATGTATTTGGCTTTTTGCTCATATAGTCATTAAATATTATAATTGTACTGATATCGCATTTTAGCCTATCTTCCCTCCCTCTCTCTCTTCTCTCTCTTTCTTCTCTCTCTCTCTTTCATACTGAGGTTTTAACCTAGGGACTTTACACTGAGTTACATTCCCAGCTCTTTATATTTTTTATTTTTGAGACAGGGGCTCACTAAATTTCTGAGTTGCCCATCCTGGTCTTGAACTTGTGATCCATTAAAGGTGTGCCACTGTGCTTGGCATACCCTCCTATTTGATAGAAGTGAAGGTTGCTATTGCATAGCTTGAGGACTATCCCATTTCTTTTCCAACTACTCTACTTTTATCCTCAAAGGTGACCTCTGCAGGAAGTCTAATTTCAACAATAGTCAGAAAGAGGGATTAGGGATTGAAGCTTCTTTCTTTTGTTCTTTCTTCATACAATTTAATCTTCCAGCCAATTTTCTTTAAGATACCTTGGCCAGCACAAACTACTAAAGAGAAACATAATCCTTGGGTTGTTAAGAAGAGACATTACAGGGATAAAGATGACTAGGATATGCAATTCAGTGCTATGGAGGCTAACTTTTTAATTTTTATACATTAAATCACTACATATTGTCACTATTGTCAACCCTTCTGGAACTTGGAGCATGTTAATTGAACCTAATTATAGAGTAACTGAAGCTAATGATATTATGTGGGAAAGCCTTGTTTAAAAACATCCTGGAGTTCAATGTGTAATTTCAAAAATCAATGGGTGTCAATTCCCATAGAGTCACGAGGCACCACAGTTTACTCACACATGGGTTTGATTTTCCTGTGGCATGATCATTTCCACAGACAGAAAGGCTTGTTGATTTGGAAGTCACCCATCAGAATGCCTTTCTCTGTCACTGAGTAGGTAAAAAGAGCAGCAATTCTCAGATGTGTTAAGAACTCCCCAAATCTCACTACATCTTGAAGAATATTATTCTGGAATACTGAATTGTCTGGAAAGTTGCTTCAATTCCAATAAATGTTTAAATATTTAACCATAATTTATTCCATCTACTTCTCTGAGAATTATCTCAACATTTGATAATTATTGAGGAGAGCACTTTGAGTTTTTGTTGCATGTGTGGCAGAATGAGTTTTGAGACACTAGTTTTTTTTTCCTCTTGGCTGAAAGAGCTCATCTTTACGCAGAGCAGTTGACCACCTTTAAGGTTTTCATAACTCAGGAAGTGGTAAGCAGATTGCTTAGCTAAGCAGGATGGAGGGTGAGAGCTCCCCGTGAGGGCCTTAACTTAGGATTTGCTGGTGCAGGGAGCTTGGAGTTTATCACCTTTCCAGAGACTGAAACCTTAAACCAGTTTGTAAGATAGTGATATATGAACCACAGGGCCAAAATGTTAACTGCAATGGAGAACATTTACTTCTAGTGGTCCCAATCCATGTGTGTGTGTGTTTTTTTCAGTGTCAATATCCTGCTTATTTACTTGGAATAAAGAAAAACAGATAATCTTGAAAGCTATTGTTTTCTAGGTTATTGAAAATAAAAGAACTCTCCCTGTCTCCCGGATTTCTTAATTCCAGAGAGCCCTGGGGAGAGCAGCAGTTCTGTCCTGGTCAGCGTTGCTTCCTTCTGCTTGATGCTTGATAAACACAGAAAAATTTCTGTTTTGCGCTTTCTTCTCTTTGGTCTCTTGTCAAATCTTCCTTTGATGTTCACGCGTTCTTTCCTAGAAAGACAACATCCATGACTGTTCATTCACTGATTTTTCTCAAAGCCCAGTTAAGCTTTCTTTGCAGGCTTCTAGGTCCTGAACTTTTGGAGTCTTACCTAGTGTTTCAAGAGACTTTTGTAATAAATTTGTCTTCTCCTGCATATCTTTATTTCGCTAATTTTGAAGAGGTAAACTTCATCTTAGGATTTGGTGGGCATTGTCTAATTCTATAAATTATGCTTACAAATTTATATATAAAATCATATTAGTACATATTTCATAGCAAGAACCCTCAAATAATTTTCTTTTTCCATAAAAATATATGTTCCTTTCTCAAATGAAGAGAAGAAAAAGGATGTTCTTTTAAAATATAAACTGTCGCTGGGAGGCTTTTTTGAATGAAGCCTTGAAATAAAAATGAGAAACAATTACTGAAGGGAATCAACATTATTCCCTGCCAAGGCACGGAGTGAAGAAAAATGGGCTGTATTTATCTTTGGATAACTATGTAAAGATCAAAGCAGAAAGGGTTGGTTTCTGTGTGGGAGGAGCCAGTGCAAGGTTGACCAGATGTCCGTGGATAATTTAAGGGTCCTTGGCCATGAAGCCTGAGTTAGAAGAACAGGCAACAGAAAAGAGTAAGTGGCAATAGGGTTACATAAGAAGAGTGTTGAGGTTTCTTAGAAAAAGGAAACAGAACAACTATATGATCCAGCAACCCCACTGTCATGTATAGGTACAGCAGAATTGAAAACAAGATTTCCAAAGACATCTGCATGTTGCTGTTTACTGTTCACAGTGGCCAAGAGGTGGAAGCCACCTAGATGTCCACTGACAGATGAATGGACAAAGAAATGGGGTATGTATGTACAGTGGGATCTTAGTCTTAAAACAGAAGGAACTCATGTTGTGTACTACAACACGGTTGGATCTTGAGGAGATTATGCTGAGTGAAATAAATCAGTCACAAAAAAACCAAGGGCTATGTGGTTCCACTTCTGTGAGGAATCAGTAGTCCAATCCTTAGACACAAAATAGAATGATGGGTGCCAGGAACTGGGGCTGGGAAAATGAGGAGTTATTGTTCAGTGGGCACAAAGTTTCTGTTTTGCAAAGTGGAAAAGTTCTAGAGATTGGTAGAATAGCAATGTGGAGATACCATGTATTACTGAACTATACATTCAGAAATGGTTCCGATGGTGAGTTCTACGTTATGCCCTTTTTAAGTCACAGCTTTAAAAAAGCAAGTTTGGATCTCATGGTTTTTCTTCAGTTGCAGACCAATATTAGGACACTTGTCCGGCTCCATGAGAGCCCTGCACTGCCCTGCTGAACCTCAAACCTGTCCCTCACTCTGATCTCAATTGATAGAAGGTATCTATCCCTGGTTCTTAGTTTACCCAGTTGGGCTTCTGAGGCACCTAGATTTTCTAAGGATTGGAAGAAAAAGTGGCAAAAGGTAAAAAAAGGGGGACAGAAGCTTTGATGGCTGCAAATATGATACAAAAAAGTGCATTTAAAGTCCATGCCCAACCTTGGCCCCATTTTCTTGTCATCAGTAAGTGAATCCTAGTGATGAACTTTGGGTGGGAACAACCTGTGAAATCTGGCTGAACTTCACCTTCACCCCTACTCCAGCAGGAACTGGCTGGAATCTGGAGAGGATATTACAGTGTGTGTGAGAATGGGGTGAGTCAACCAGGTGACCTTTAAAGTCTTTTCAACCCCAGAGATTCTATTATTCCCCCCAAATCCATCTATCTTGTTATAAACATAGCCTTTGATGAAAGATGTCTCTGTTGACATTTTATATTTTTCTAAATGTCATACTTTTATCAATTATAGATGAAGTTTGTATTCATTTGTATGTGTTATGATTTATCCAAAATAAGAGGGGTTTGAATGTTTTTGAGATTTTGATTCATATGAAATTTGAACACTGGCTACAATAATAATTTCTCATTTCTGCATTATCTTGTGACTCTGAAGATGAAAGAGACTATAAACTGTATTTTGTAGTTAACAGATTTTTAAGACCTATTAATAGATCTTTTGCTTTGGTGTTAGGGACAAACAGACTTGCCCTACAATTTTACTTATTTTTCTTAACTTAACATGGTAATTTATTAACAAAGACTGCACTAAGCTAATCTTCCCCAAATATAATGCATCAAACACGAAGGCCAAATCACAACAACCTGTGTTATTCAAAGAAGATAATTTTCTGATAATGAAAATCCCTTTATAGACATTGTTAATTCTTCATCTGTTCCCATGGTAAAAATGGGTTTTATCTGGTTTCTATTGGTATGTAAGTAGCTGAAATTTATATGATGAAGTATTTGCTAGAAGCCCCACCTGTAAGAATTGGGAACAGTTAGTACCCTGTCAGAAAATGTGGCTATGATGTGCTCCTAAATGAATCCCTTTGTGTTTTAAATTTCCTCATTCTATGAAAAATGGAAAAATGGATATTTTTAGCATTCATCAATAGCCTCACATAAGGTACATGGGAAGTCACTAAGACTAGAACATTCAGCTCTGTAATACTTACATCTGCAGATTTATAAGTTAAGCAATGAAATTACAACATCAAACCCCAAGTACCTCTCTCAGTCCCATATTTGGTTTTCACAAAATTAATTACCAAATGTTTAAGGATGTTTTAAGCTATTTTAACTCCAAATAGCTAACGTCAGGTAAAACATTTTTTTGAAAAGGCACTGGTGAGTGCTTTCTCCGATGGACCAGATCTGCTGTCTTACAGTAGGAACTGTACATGGGTAGCGTTTATGCTTGAGTCAGATTCTAATCTGCAGCGCAGAGCAGAATTATTTGGGTAAACTGCAGGGAAGGGAGATGAATTAAAATATTTTCATTATGTCCAATGATAACTCAGTTTCAGCTGCTTCCTTAACAGTTTTTTCCTTTGAATTGTATTTGGGCCAATGTGGCTTATTTGTGGCCCATTAAAATTGTAATAAGAATTGCCCATTTAAAAATAAAATAGAGAGAATATACTAAATGCCCGAAGAATATCTTGGAAGGTAATTTAACGTTTTATACCACTGTTACTCTGTTATAGAGTGGCAACATAACATTCCGGAGCCAGACGGCTGGGTCTGAATCCCAGCTCTACTTTTACTATTCATGTGACACAGGCTGAGTTAACTGAACTATTTGAATCTTTGTTTCCTCTTCCATAAAGTGGGATGTAAAGTGTACCTCATTCACGGAGAGGGTATTAGGATTAAACGACTGTGTAAAGCACGGCCCGTCGCACTTAGTCCATCGGCAGAGTCACAGTTTCTCACCTTGGTGAAAGTTAGCAAACCAAATGAACCCTGTGGTTAATAACTACAGCCACGACTCAGTGAATGGGAAGAGGAGTTCGTTACACTAAAACAGATAAATACAAGCGCCTACCATAAGCAAAATACTACACTAAGGAGAGACTGAGAAGTAAAAGGCGTAGCCCCAAAGGGCAGAAAAGATGCAGTGAGGTCGATGTTAAGAGGTGAGAAGAGCCAGAAGGGCTGCGGCAGGCTCCTTGTGCCGCCCCGTGGCCCGGTGCCTCTCTGTCGTGACCCTTGGCTGCTGCGTCATTACTGTCCTTCAAGGCTGTCACTCCTGACTCTCGATAGGGCCTCTTGGTTTTATCCCTAGCACCTCGCATAGTTCCCAGAGGACAATGGGTGTCCAGTATTGTTGACCGAATGAATGAATGCAGCAATCTTTTTTTAAAAAAAGATAGATATGAAACATTCATTGAAGAAGTGTGGCTTGATATGGACATGAAATAATGTGAGAATTTATATACCATTAGATCTGCCAGATAACATACAGGTGCTCAGGTAAAGTAGAATTGTACATAAGCAACAAGTAATTTTTCAGTGTAAATATATCCTCTATAAATTTGAGACCTATTTTGAGACTAAAAACATGTTCCTTGTTAGAATTTTCAGATAAGCAAGGAATTTTTTTCTGATACAAGTATATCCCACATATTACCTAGAATATGCTTATACTAAAGTTAGTTACCTGAAATTCAAGCTTAATGGATGTCTTATATTTTTGTATTTTGTATTTTTGGCAACCCCGATAAAAGGAAGAGAGAAAAGAAGAAATTTTACGTTAAAGAAACAACAAGACCAGAATCTGCAGGCATTTTGCTTTCAACAATATTGAGAATGAAGAAGTTAAAATATCTGACTGGAGGATTAGGGTGGGGACAGTATCTTTAGTAGCACCTCTTTTTTCCTCACTGATAGTCTTTAAAAAAATGTATCTTCCAGTTTCTGAGCACCCTTCCCCAACCCCACCCTGTTCTTTCGTCCTCCAGTGGAGATACGTGGCATGAGGAAGGGACAAAGGGTGGCTGAGACACTTAGCCTTTTGGTCACTGAACCCATGTGGATGTCACTGCCTGTAATAACTGACAGGTCTGTGACCGTGTGACATTTCAAATGGCTTTATTGGAGCTCTTCAATGTGGAAACTCATCATATTATTTTCTTTACATAGACTCAACTCTGGACTTTGACAGTTGCTGTCTAAAATTGGTTGAGAGTCTTCCTGTGGCTCTTTTAATGTACTTATTTATAAAACACAGCCCTGACTAGCTCTTCCAATGTCAGTAGTTTCTTCTCTCCTTTCTTCTTCCCTCCCTCTTTCCCTTTTTTTTCCTTCCTTCCTTTCTTTCTTTCTTTCTTTCTTTCTTTCTTTCTTTCTTTCTTTCTTTCTTTCCTTCTTTCTTTCTTCTTTCCTTCTTTCTTTCTTCTTTCCTCCCTTCCTTCCTCTCTTCTTTCTATCTCTCCTCTCCCTCCTTTCATTCCTTCTTGCTTTCCTTCTTTCCCCCTCTCCCTTCCTTTATTCCATTCTTCTTTATGTAGTTCAGTGATTTCGTGCTTTTTAAACAATCTGAAAAGAAACAAAAAATATTAATGACTTTGCTTGTTATCCTGTTGTTTGTATTATACACCTTATGTTCATCATGATATGCTGGGTTTGTTGAAAAAACAAGACAAAACATTAGAGGCGTGTCTTAAATTGCTTCTTTTGTTTTGTATTTAAAATATCAACTACAAAGACCTTATGTCCATTTGTACTTTTTAATAAGCAAAATTTTCATTTCCTTCTTTCAACTTTTTGACCTGAAGGTATTTAAATAGCACAGGTCCAGAATGAAGAAACCAAAGAGACCAAAAGCAAAGTGTAAGGAGGAGAAAAAGATATGTATTTTGTCTCAATATTCATAACTTTTTATTATGAAACCTAATTTAATCTTTCTGCCTTTGTGAATTGTTGACAATGACAAAGGAGGAAGGACATTAAACTTCATGGGGAGTGCCTTCATGTGCTTCTGCTGCTCCCACACAGTACTACAGTCCGGGTGAGTTAGGAAGAAACTAAGCGTATGTCTCACTCTTCTAGAGGCGGAGAGTCTGATATCAGGGCACAGGCCTCTGGTGAGGACCTGCTTGTTCTATATTAAGATGGTGAAGTAAAAGGACAGGTGAGCATGTGCAAAAGAGAAAGCAGGAGGGTAAGACTTACTTTTATAACCACCATTTGTACCGTGGCAATATTAACGCCTTGCTGGATTCAGGCAGTGGGTGAGGGCTCTGGTGCTCAGGACCCTGTTACCCCTTCGTAGGCCCCACTTCCTGACATGTGTACCAGGGCTCAAGTTTTCGACACAAGAATTTGAAAGCACATTTAGATCCCAGCAAGGACGGAAGCCTCTTAGAGGTGGGCCTGAGGATAACTGAGGAGTACGGTCCCAAAGAGGGATAATATCATCTTGCTTTCTAGATTTCTTTTTTAAATTTTAGTGGAGCCATAGCCTGGTGCATTATACCAGTCAACTGAGAACGGTGTTTCAAGATGAAAGTAGTGGATATATAGGCCAAATGTGAGGCACTGGAGACTTCATTAGGAAACAGTAAATTCCATGCCTGGGACTCCATTGTCTCTGGGTCCACTCTGTGTTCTCTGTCTCTCTGGCTTCCTGTAGTATGTCTATATACAGGAAGGCAGAAAGAGAGATTGGTATAGTCTGCTGAGAACATTCTTCATTACCAGTAATAAAAATTTAATACATCATAAATTGATAATGGTAAAATCTGAACAATAAAATAAATATACGGTAAATACAAAGACGTTTCTCCACGATGAAATTTTCAATTCAAGTTTTAAAAAAGTACTTCATCAGTACTTCCAGCTTTCCAAACTCTATTTTAGGCATGACACAGGGTATAACGATAGCCTTTGCCCTGAAGGCAAACACAGTTTGACAGTGCAAAAAAGAAATCCAATATGTGAAGAATTATAATATAGAGCAAAATGGAGTAAGGGCCCAAGGAGAGGTACACCACTGTACTAAGACAAGTTTGATGGATACAAGATTGCATCTTCTTGTGGGTATGGGAGAATATGGTGATTGTGGTCATGGAGGAATTAGAATTTGATATAGAAAAAGAGCAAGAGTTAGAAGAGTAAGCTCCTAGTGGAAATAATATTGCACATCTTCAAGAAAAGGAGTGTACATATGGTGTGTGTAGGCAATCAGAGGAGACAGAGCTTAAAAACTAGGATGGTTCTGAAGAGCTTTGAATGTTAGACTATGGAGTTTTGGCTTCATGGGGTAGGCTGTAGGAAACCACTGAAGATCCAAGTGCAGTGATTACACTAATCCCACATCAGTGTGAAGGTGCTTTGGTTCAGGAAGAATCTGAGTTTAAGAGAGAGGGCTGGGCAGTTATGTAGAATCTAAGAGGGAGGTGACAAGGCTCAGGATGGTCAGTGTGAGCACAGTGTGGACGAGGAGAACCAGAGGCCTAAGTGGTGCGTGGCCTGCTGCTACCTTTCAAAGACCTGGTCAGAAGGTAGAATGAGCACAATCCAGTCATTGCTTCTTGTGGGCTTCCATATGCTTCCTTGCTCTTCGGGACAGTTCTGCCATTCTGGCCTTTGATGGGCTTGCCCAACAAAGACAAGAGGAGTATAATGCGTGCAAAGATTGCATGGCAGATTTTCTTTCCACTGGATTATAACGAAAGTCACATTTAAACATATTATTTATCTCTCTTTTAGCCCCAAAATGACAGAAGAAAGACTGAGCTCCAACAAGAGCAAACACACCTCTGCTCCCCTGCCTAGTGCTAGCTCCTCCCCAGCACATGCCCCGACTCCTGCTGTTTACTTACCTTCCAGAAGGATGCTAAGAGGTGGCACTGGGGAGCAATTTTGCATGAAGTTACTCAAGACATCCAGAAGAGATTGGGGCCAGAGGACAGACACCACCCCATAGGAACCTTGAAGAATGGAGTCACAGAAAGAAGGGGGTTCAAAGTCAGATGTCAGTTAAGGATGGTAACATCACTAGTGAAAAGAACAGAATGAGATAAGTATGCGTAGAATTGAAATGGCTGTAACATGGTCCTACTCGGCAGTGGGCCTTTGGTGAATAATAATAGCTAACACTTACTAAACACTTGCTATATAATGTTGAACTTTCAGTATTGCGACCTGAAATTTTTTGTGTCTCTGTGGTGGCAATATTGACTCTGGCATGGGCCCACTCCAGTTCTCAGTGCATTTCAGTGTCGTAACACAGTCAATTATTCTACCAACCTTGTAAGGGAGAGTCTATTATGGTCATTTCGCAGGTGAACAATTTCAAGCAGAAGAAGAGAAAGGAACTTGGGTAAGGTCACATAGTCTGGGGGTGAAGTGAGAAGTTAGTTTATAAAAAAATAGAAAAAAAGAAGTAAAATATGAAGGTAGTCTAGGAAAATTAAAACATAATAAAGCCAGTGTTTCAGGATGAAAGTCATAGATACTCAGGTCAAAATTACCCATGGATGCTGTTACGGTTTGTGCTTAGATGTCCCCACACAGGCTCCTGTGGATGAGGTGGGACTTTCTTTCTCAGAGGTAGCTGAATCTGGAATGTGTGATCCTGGGGTTAAGGGCGTGTGATTACTAAACCACTACATGTGGGTGATTAGTTTGGCACCACCCTAATCCTGGTAGGCTGAATAAGAAAAAAGGGGCAGAAAGACGCTGTTAAACTCCCTTGTTACCTTTGCTACCCTGGGCAAGCCATATTGTTTCTCTTCTGTGATGCCTATTTGCCATCCCAGGCTTTGAGCCAGCTGATTATGGACTGAAACCTCTATGAACTGTGAAACAAATAAACCTCTTCTCTTCTAACTTTGGGTGTCAGGTATTTTGTCTCATCAATGAGAAAAGTAACTAACATCTGGGCCTCCATTACACTAGCATAAATACATGGTGCTTAAATTGGGTACTTGTGACATTGAGATTCAGTCTCTAAAACAGATATTTTTAAAAAAGATCTGTAGGCTCCAAAACATTACAATGAGAGTAGGAAGTCTTTGGTGAAATTTGTTTGGCCTTGTTACTTTGTGAGCCTTGTTACTGTGATTGAAATCATACATAAAACACAAGATAGGAAGATATTTCTTTCCTCTCTGTGTTTCCCAATGTCTTGACTTTGTCTGCGGCTCCGCCATGAGAGCAAATGCATTTGTCTGTACAATAAATGGGCTCTCAGTGACTGGGCATTTGTTTGGAAGGGCATTCAGGATCTAGGGCACATCAACCACAGGCGCCTCGTGCGTCTATCTGCACCAGCTCTGTAAGGGCAAAGTCCTCATTAAAGCAATGGCTGTGGAAGAAGCCTGGTGACTAAATGCTCTTTGGGAGTTGCAAACCAAGCAGGGAAGTAAACTGCTCCCCCAGGAATATAAAGTGATCCTTGTTGCTCTGGGAGAAGTAATTGTTGAATTGTTTTCTTGGTTCTTTGAGACCCAGTGTTGGACTCCCTCTCTGATAAGCTGGATACTTTAAGCCAATTTCCCAAAGGCCAGCAGTCAATAGGATGAGAGTGAGAAGTAGAGTCAAGGTGGGGTATGATGTCCTTCATCAATGAGTATGGGTAGTTGTATTTGTCCAATGCTACTGTTTAGCACTGGCCTTGTGCAGAGTAGCTGTCTTTATACAAATAAATAAGTGCCTTCCAGAAGCTAGAGGTGAGGCACAATTGCTCTAGAGAAGCCCATTTGTCCTCTTTCATAGTCTAAGAATAGATCCACCAAGCAAGCTGGGTCAGTTACTATGGTGCTGAGTCACCAAGCAAAGTTTCCAAGGATATCAAACTTGCATTATTCTTTCCCTGAGCAAAACACTGCCAGTCCCTTCTAATGCCGGGACAACCTCTGACTGTTCCCTTGCAGCACGGGTCTTTTCTTCCCTGGTTCCTTTTCTCAGGGGAACTTTCTGTATGGCTGGCTGTGGCCATTGCTGCTGTTCTACCTAGGGAGTGAGCACAATTTACTCACATTATGATTTAGACTGAGGAACATCGCCCACATTCTCATGCATTCAGAGACAGGGCTTATAGAAAGTGATTGGATTTTGGGGGAGCTACAGTTGATTTACTGTGAGAAGGTAGAGGCCACTGGGGTCATGGCATGGATGGTTGTATTGCCCTCACTGGCTCCTCCCTCCTCTCTCCACTTCCTGACTACCATGATGTGAGCAGGTTTCCTACCCCCAGGCCCTTCCGCTATGCCACTGACCATGCAAAGATTGTGAGTCAAAATAAACCTCTCCTATTTTTAAGTTGTATTTGTATATTTTGCCCAGGTGATGAGGAAAGTGACTGAGACATCTAGGAAGCCATAGGGACAGCTGGATTAATGGAGGTGGAGGAAGGAAACTAATGCCAAATGACACAATCTATATCCCAGAAATGGAAGACATTGCTGGCTCAGAGGTGAGCTATATATGGGTTAACCAGGCATGATGGGTATGAAATGGTTCAAGGAATTTATTATAAAAAAGGCTGTTCTCAGAAGTCTAGATCTGTCACTACTCTCTCTCCCATGTTCTTGATCCTGGAGTTGTTTTCACTACCTGCTCCAGCATCATGCACCACAGAAAATTGGCAGATGGACTGAGTACTACTTATTGGCCTCTTGAATTTTCACACTCTATTCTTACACCCGGAACACAGTTGGTTCTTATTTCTTACAGGATGAATATTCACTTTTGAGTACACAAAGCTCCTTGGCTTTCTTCATCCAGTTGACCTACATTGACTCTTCTTTGCTTATTAGCAACTTATCTACAATCATGGGCAGTAGAAATAGAAGGCGATCAAACTTAAGTTATTTAAGTATATCGGATGTTGTGGTAAAGAGAAAAGGAAAGGTTTTTGGAAGATAGAGGTATTTACTGGCCCATTAATTTCAATTATATTGTTACCTATTAGTGCAAGTAATTAAAAGTTGGCTGCAGATAGGAATTTAACAAGAGACATAAAATTCTTTAGTGAGTAGCTACTGACAATGTTTACATTTATGTATATGCAAAGTATGAATCTTAAAAAATAATACTGCATTTAAAGTTGTAGCTATGACCAGCAATTAAAGTTTGTCTTCATTTAAAAGGTTAGTTCTTTCAATAGCAGAAAGAATATGTCTTGAAGTAGGAAATTTATGTCATAAGCCACTATCTCATTGGGTATACAGGGTAATAACCTCATTAAAACTATAATGTGAAAGAGATTCATTTGATGTCTCACCAAGGTCAAGGGGAGAGATAAAAGATGGGAAGAAGACCATTAAACAGAAATGCTCAACCTGATATGTTAGCATTTTTATATGTATTGTACCAACAAAATATCAGATCAAAGAGACAAATTACTTGTCACTACTTAGGGAATTGAGAAAAACAAATTCAGGTTACATAATCTGGAACCCACAAAATCATAGTTACAGTAACTCAAACAACAACAAGCCAATAGTACTGGCTGATGAAAGTTAGGTTGGATTTTTAAATTTAGATAAAAAACATTTATTAAATATCTACTGTGGCAAGCACTTTACTACAAATGATTTTTCATTTGATAATTTCTTTGATTCTTCTAACAATGTTTCAGTTACTGACAAATGAAAATGATTATTTTTGATAGCATTCATTCCCAATAGTAGATGCCATCAGGATAAATCAATTGCTGGGCTATTGGTTGTAAAATAAAGATATAGATCAGAGAAGTGGTAATAAAGAACAAAGAGGATGGATCAAAATGATTTAGGATGCTTTTCTTGCCATTGTACTTAAATCTAAAAATAAATGGGAATCACCAGGATAGTGCAATACTGCATGATTGCGAGTTGGAGCTCTGCAGAGTTCTAGTGGTGGCTATTAGAGACTTCTTTTTTGGGATCATTAGTGTCTCTCTATTTCAAGAATGTCTTGTAAATATATATTCATGGCAATTAGGGAACCCAGGTGTAGTGCTTTTAATATCCACACCCTTCCCTTCAAAAATGAAGAAAACTTCTACTTTCTTTGAATGTGACTTAGGCTTGGTGATTGTTTCTAATGAATACAAAGAGGAAAAATGATGGTATGTCATTTTGAAGACTAAGTCGCAAAAGACAATGAATTTTCCTTCTTGTTCTCTCTTGGAACACTCATTGTGGAAAAATCTAGTATCTGTGTCGTGAGGACATTTAGTAGCCCTCTAGAGAGATAATGCTTGGTAGGAACTGGGGCCTGCTGCTTGGAGTTAATGAAAATCAGACGTGTGAGTGCACCATCTTGGAAGCAGATGCCCCTCTCAACATGCCTTTGGTAACATGCCCTGCATGTTATCTTGACTGTAGCCTCACTGGAGACCCTGCGAAGCTTCCTCAGAGTTCCTTATCCCAAGAAGCTATGAGGTAATGTTATCTCATTTAAGCCATTGGGTGTTGGATACTTTGCTATAAAATAATAGAAAATTAACAGAAGAGAGAAGATATAGTATATGCACCAGCACAAATTGTTCTATATTACTACAAGTTGTTTTTGCCTAAGAAAACAGAGCCTGAAGTCAAGCATGCATCTTTATGCTTTTTTGAAGAATACATTCTGAAGGAAACAATAATAATAAGGGCAAAACAAAGTGAGGCAAGAAGACAGGACAGATTTGAAGTGGGGCTTCATAGAGATGAGGACGCCTTCTCAGAAGCGTACCTTTGGTGGCTCAGTCATACTGGAAGCCTCCAGAGAAGTGGAGAGGTGCTGTATCCCCAAGATGTTTTGGAGGAATCAAGTAGGGAGGAAGAGAGAGGCCACTGCCCACATGGGGCATTAACTTCTTTCATTTCTTGTTAGCATTATTTGGTCACTCTTGAGAGCCAGTGGAAAATCTAGAGTCCCTGTAGGTCCAGTCTCATTGGATTTGGGTATTGGAACTCTTGTACTTCCTGCAGTGACAGGCAAGATAGAAGGTAACACAAAAGCTGCTGTTATACTGTTGGGAGACTGAGAACGTTGATGGTATTAGGAGATGAAAAGATTACAGAAATGTGTGAGTCTTTACTGGAGTCATTCTGGGAAGGGGATGAAGCAAGTGGCTGAGATCCAGTGGGCAGATGGCACTTGGTGGATCTGGGGCTTTGTGTTCAGTGGTCTGGTGTCCTGTGCAAGACACATGATATTGTGTGTGAAGAGTCATGGTCACAAAACATAAGAATATCCTTGCAGAAGCAGTACCTTGCTGTAGGTAGAAGTTCAAGCAGTAGAGTTTGAATCCTATATTTACCAACTATGTGACCTTGGGCACGTGTGTAACCAAGATGGGCTTCAGTTATCTCATTTTTCAAAGTAGTGATAACAATAGTACCTGTTGTCTGGGCTTATTGGAAAGTTTAAATGAGTTAATGCATATGCAGTATTAGCAATAGTGTCTAGCATAGAATAAGTGCTAGATAAACATTAGTTACTGTTGACGCTATTGCCCACTGGAACCTTATGTCTATAAAAAATAGACAAAAACATAAACTTTAAAATTAATAAGTGAGTGGATGAAAATGTTTTAGTGGATACAGTCAAAGCCAAATTAAGAATTTTGCATGTAAAGAGCAAAGTAAGCCACACAACTACCGTAACAAACCAAACATTGTTTCTGTTAACTTGCAATTGGAATGGAAAAGCGATTGATTCTTTTCTAACTATTTCTGCCTCCATGAAGGCTGGTGAGTAAGTAAGGGACAAAATAAAGTTTTTACTAACTTCCATTCATAAGCCAAATATTGCTTGAGTTCTTTCTCATATATCTGATTTGAATAGACCTATCAATGGAAGTTTATACCTTTTCTGTTTTCTTACTAATTGGATTAGACTTGGGATAATCCAGTTCAAATTACCAAAATAAAAAATGGAGTAGTGAAACTAATAGGAATAACAGCAGGTATATCTGCTTGCCTTATACTATATAGCTCTACATATGAAGGAAGCAGAGTCAATAATGGGCAAATAGGACTAATAAAAAATAAAATTAAGACAGTCTTCTGGAAGTCTTCTAGAAGACTGAAGGTCACATTGACAAGTAATCACATATGTGCAAGAGAAGACTGAAAAATATGGTTAATGTTTAAATGAAGAAAAAGAAGTACAGTAAGATACATTGCCACAAATGCCCCTCAAAACACTCTTGCTCACTTGGAATACACTTATGTCATCATTCTTGCCACTTTCTGAAGTAATTCTGGAAGCCCTTTTTCATGAGTGTCTTCATGAACAGTGATCAAAATATAGTGAATACTGCTTCTGAGTGCTATCCAAGGGAAAGGGAGGATCACAAAAACATTACAGTGTGTCCTCATCAGTCTTAATCACTGGATCTGGTACTTTGAGATTTCTTGCTCTTTCTCAAAGTAAAAATGACCTGAAAGGTGTTATAGCTTGTATCTAGATGTCTCCTCAAAGCCTCATGTGCTCATAGGTGGGGCTTTTCAGGAGTGGCTGGATCTAGGATGTATGATACTGGGATTAAGGGTGTGTGATTGACTAAATTGGTTTAGCATAGTTCTAGGTATGGCTAGTGGAAGCCCTACCCTGGGTGGGCTTGTAGCCTGGATAAAATATAAAGGGACAGAAAGAAGACAAGCTCACTGCTTTGAAGCTGTTACTTCCTGCCTGCTCTGACATGGACTGTTTCTTCTCAGCCATCCCCCTCTGGAATGCTGCCCTGCCTTGTGACCAGTGGACTATAGACTGAAACTTTTACAAACTGAGCTGAAGTATGCCTTTCTTCTTCTAACTTTGGGTGTCAGATATTTTGTAGCAGCAGCAAGAAAATTAACTAAGACAAAAGGTAAACATTTTGAACTCATTTAGAACATGGAGGCAGACAGGACAGCATAACTAAAGACACTCATGAAAGATTTCACGAATCAAAAAGTGGCAAGAAAAATGGGATAAGTTTGTTAAAGTGAGATGGAAGGTTTTTAAGGGAATTAATTACAATATGTCTTTTACTGTGATAACTGTTTTTACTTTGAACACACATCATATTTTTTGATTACACCATGTATCACCTCTATAAATACTTTTTTTTTTGGTACTGGGGATTGAACTTGGGACCTTGTACTTGTGAGGCAGGCACTGGAACCACTGAGCTAAATTCCTGGCCTCCTCTGTAAATACTTTAAGTTGATGCTCATTACACACCAGCAATTTGTTAGATGTAAGTTCTCTAATTGCGAAAGCCAAAAAGTCTTAATCACAATGTGGTCTAACAGGAGGTTAAAGATTAATTTTTTAAAGTGACCATAATTAAAATATGTTATATGATAAATGTATTTAGAAATGCACAGAGAGTTCCACTGATAACAGAATAAGTGATATGAGGCTCATTTCCCTCTACAATCAAGTGCAATGCAGACAGATATTAAAGAGATATTTAGGAAAGCTTTCATATATCTGACAGAAAGTTGCATAGTCTTCTGATTCCTGAGAAAAGGAAAACTAGCTATGTGAGTCCTATAGCTTTCTCAGATTTTTGCTTGCAAGCACTTTTTGAGCCATGATGCTAGGACAGAGGACATGAGCAGAATATAGTTGTTGCACTAAGCTGAGAAGACAGAGGAAGAAGCTGGAATTTGCAGGATAGAGTATGAGTAGATGAGAACTAGTCAGAGGAAGATCTCCAGAACTGTGCACAAGTGTTCTGCCTAACCTTTTTATCTCCATTGATCCTCATCAGCATAAGACAAAACTCTATAGGCTGGATGCACAGTAACTATGGTGGGGCTGAAACTGAATAATTCCCAGACCTGACAGGATTGAGAAATAACTAAGTTCTGACAAGTCAAACAGAGATTTGCCAAATACTCAAGGAATTTAGTGGAGACTTCAGGTCAGGCTTTGATTGAGACTCCTGAAGGTTATATCTCAGTAATAGAACTAAAATAACCCCAAGTGAAGTGAAAGCTACACTGGACTTGCTGTAATGAAGCATGAAGACAGATATTTAAAAGAACAAACAGATATCTAATTTAAAATACTTGTCCAAACAAACACATCATATGAAAGGAGACAGGAAAATACAACAACATAATACTCACAATACCCATTATAGTCCAAGTAAAAATTTCTGGACAAAGAAATAGAAAGACCTGGACTTCCAGGAAGATGGCAGAGTGATGAGCAGCAGAGAAAGAGCCTCTCTGAGATTTGGTGTCCTGACCCTGGAATATAGCAGTGCGAGGAGGAGAAGAAGGAGGGAAGTGGGTCTCCAGGACCAAGGAAGGATCTGAGGTGAGAACTGAAGCATACAGGGGGAGTGAATATAGAAACTTTAAGGAAGAGGAGGGAGACACCAAGTAGCACTCTCTCCCAGAGCAAGAACACTTGGTGAGGGAACAGTGGGCCTAACCTGCAGATGCACAGTGACTACTGATGACTCCAGAGGCCTCCACAGAGAAATGCACCAGTGGACTGGAACTGTGGATGCACCAGAGTGCAGAGGCTGGTAAGATATCCAAGTTCAGATCTCACCCAAGAGAGAGTGATTGGCTGGTAGCCATCTTAGAGAGGGCCCAAATGAGCACAGAACTCAGAACAACTGTGGGCAGACTCCATCTAGTGGCTTTAGGTGCCTTGGTGTGGGAGCTGAGTTCAAGTCAGCAGATGTTAAGGAGCAGAGTTCAAGCCAGCAGGAGACAGATAGACTGCTGTAGGTTCAAGAAATCCAGTTCCAGCCTCAGATCCAGAAACCAGCCTGAACTTCAGAGGAACTAAAGGGTCAGGCTGGCTGAAATTATCCACTACCGCACCATGAAGCTGTAGCTAGCTTGCTGGGGTTAATCAATTTATCTCTGGACTCTGTTTGTCCACATTGCCTAACAGTGACAACAGAGGCACACCTTGAATTGGATGTTTTGGGGTTTTTTTTTCTCTTCTTTCTTTTTGATATTCTCTTTTCTTTGTCTTTTTGCTCCTTTGTAGTTGTTTTGTTTTTTCTTGATTGTTTGAACATGGTTTATAGTTTTATTTTTTGTTATTATTGTTCTGTTCAGTTCTTGTTTTTATTTTTTCCTTTTCTTTTTTCCCACCTGTCTTCTTCACCAGTTTCCTAAAGTTTGACCTCCAGCCTTGCTTCTGATCTCTTCTTCTTCTTCTTCTTCTTCTTCTTCTTCTTCTTCTTCTTCTTCTTCTTCTTCTTCTTCTTCTTCTTCTTCTTCTTCTTTTTGTTTTTTTCCCCCCTAACCCTTTTTAAATCTTCTCCCCTAAGGATAAAATTGCCATATTAAAGGCTACAAGTTGTCATTTTCTAGGTGGTATTTGATGCTATTGTTTTTGTTGATTGTACTACTTTAGCCAAGGGGACATAATTCTGCCAATCAGTTGTTCCTCCTGGTGTACCAAGACTGAGATTGTCTAAGGTCTTAAAAAAAACCCCTATATGCTAGTGCCAAAGACTGACAGCTGGGATAAGTAGGCAGAAACTTCTCATCCTCAATAAATCAAAGATGTAGGATCCGCAACAGACCCAAAACTCAAAAACTAGCTACATCTGGAAGATGCTTCTGAGAAGTATTCATTTCCTAAGGGTTCTGAATACTGGTAATAAAGCTACATGCCACAAGCAATTTATAAGCATCAACCCAGGAATCAAACTGTAAAAAAATAGAAAATGAGAAGACCCTTAAAGAAGATGCAACCTCCACAGACTTTCAGCTCACCAAAGGCAAACCCCAGGGGCAATGAAGTGGAACAATCCAAAAGCCACCCACTTGGACTCTCTGAAGTGGCCACAGCAGAAATAACAAAGCAAAAAGTCAAAGCAAAAATAATTTCCCAGATAATTACAGAGATGGTGACCAGAATGAAAGACATGCTTAGTGACTCTAGAGCAGACACAGATAAAAAATTAGAGGAGATCAGGAACATGATGAAAACCATGAGCACCCAGCCTAGAAAAGAAATGGAAACTATGAATGCCCAGCATACGAAAGAAATGGAATCCATGAAATAGAGTCAAACAGATATCCAGGAGATTAAAAACTCTATTGAAAGTACACACAGCAGAATGAGTTCATGTGAGGACAGAATATCAGATATAAAAGACAGGATTGCTGCTAGCAATCATGAAAAGAGAGATTTCTTAAAAAATTGCAAGGAACCATGAGAAATCAATCCAGCAGCTACTAGATGATGCAAGGAAGAATAACATAAATTTGATTGGAGTCCATGAAAAAGCGGGAGATAGCACAAATGACATAAAAAACAGGTCTCAAAAGTAATGGCAGAAAACTTACAAAACAGGAAAAAAAGAATTTGACATACAGATAAGTGAAGCTTATAGGAATCTAATTATCTATGAAAAAAAAATCTTCCCCAAGGCATATAATAGTCAAGATTCCAGAAATAAATTCAACACATGTACAGAATATCAAAAGCCATTAGAGAAAAGAAACAAATCACCTATAAAGGAAAGCCCATCAGAATCACAGCAGACTTCTCAACACAAACTCAAGGAGAGCTTGGGGTGAAGGATTTCTAGCCCTAAAGGAAAACAACCTCCAACCCAGATTTTTGTACCCCACAAAACTATCCTTCAAAATTGATGGAGAAATAAGATACATCCATGACAAAGAACACCTGAAGAAATTCATGACCACCACACACACCAGCACTCCAAAGTATTCTGAAGGACATTCTAGAAAGAGATAATGAGGACTACAATTCCATGCACCCCAACAGGATGAATGCACTGGGCAAGGCAAGCAGTTAAACAGAAAAGAAAGAAGGAGGCCAACAGCAGGAAAATAACATTACAGAGATAAGACAATATATATCAGTTATAACCATCAATGTTAATGGTCTGAAATCACCAATCAAAAGAAATAGACTGGCAGAATGGGTCAAGACGCAAGATCCAACAATATGCTACATACAAAAAACACATTTAATTCAAAAAAGAATTCATAGATGGAAAGTCAAGGGATGAAAACAATATTCCATGTAACAGGAATCCAGTAAAAAGCAGGGGTAGCTATTCTATTAGCAGACAAAGTGGATTTCAAGCCAAGACTAATTAAGAGAAACAAAGAAGGTCACTACATCCTGGTAAAGAGAACAATCCTAAAGGAAGAGATGACAATCATAAATGTATACACACCAAATAGCAATGCACCCAACTATACAAAATAAATATTAATGGACATATAAGCACTAGTACAGTTGTAATGGAGGATCTCAATACCCTACTGCCACAAATAGACAGATCAACTAGACCAAAAATCAACAATGAAATGTTAGAATTGAACCAAACTTTTGAACAAATGGACTTAATAGATGTCTAGAGAGTGTTCCACCCCACAGCATCAGAATACACATTCTTCTCAGCTGCACATGGGACTTTCTCCAAAATAAACTGTATACTAGCTCATAGAACATGCTTAAGTAAATGCAAAGGAATTAAAATTTCCCCCTGCCTGTTATCAGACCATAGTGCAATGAAATTGGAAATCAATGGCAAAAGAAACCGCAAGAACTTCATAAATACAAGGAAATTAACATGCTCCTGAACAACCAATGGGTCACAGATGAAATTAAAGAAGAAATAAGACAATTTCTACAATTAAATGGTAATGACAGTACAACATACCATAACTTATGGGATGCAATGAAAGCAGTCTTACGAGGGAAATTTATAGTGGTTATGTCCCATATCAGGAAAACGGAGCAGGCTCAAATAACCAACCTAATGTTGAACCTCAAGCTTCTAGAAAAAGAAGAGCAAGTCAAGCCCAAAATTCATACAAGGGAGGATATTATAAAAATCAGAGCAGAATTAATGCAATGGAGACTAAGAAAACAATACAAAGAATCAATGAAATAAAGAGTTGGTTCTTTGAAAGATTAAATAGAATTGACAAACCCTTAGCCAACCTTATCAAAAAAAGGAAAGAAAATGACTCAAATCCTTGCAACTAGGAATGAAAAGGATTAAAGCACAACAGATCCTGCAGAAATTCAAAAGATCATCAATATCTACTTTGAGTACCTGTATTCTAATAAGATGGGAAAATACAGAAGAAATGGACAGATTCTTAGATACATATGAATTTCCAAATCTGAATCAAGATGATATAGATATTTTAAATAAACCAATGATTTTTTAATTTTAAATAAAAACCAATTTTAAATAATTTTAAATAAATAATTTTAAATAAACCAATTTTAAATAAACCAATTAAATAAACATATTCAATGAAATTGAATATGTAATTAAAAATCTACCAACAAAGAAAAGCTCTGGCTCTGATGGATTCACTGCTGAATTCTACAAAAAATTCAGAGAAGACCTAATTCTACTACTTTTCAAATTCTTTAATGAAATTGAAAGGGAAGCCATACTCCCAAAATCATTACTGGAAGCAAGCATTATCTTGATTCCAAAACCAGAGAAGGATCCAACCAAAAAGGAGAATTAAGGGCCAATCTTCCTAATGATCATAGATGCAAAAATCCTCAATAATATACTGGCAAACAGAATGCAGCAAATCATCAAGAAGGTTATACACCATGACCAAATTGGATTCATTGCTGGGATGCAGGGATGTTTCAACATATGCAAATCAATAAATGTAATACACCATATTAACAGAGCCAAGGACAAAAACTATATGATTCTCTCAACAGATGCAGAAAAAGTGCTTGACAAGGTCCAAAACCCACTCATGACGAAAAAACCCCTACAGAAAATTGGTATAGATGGTCTTTATCTCAATCTGATAAAAGCCATCCTCGACAAATCAACAGCCAACATCATACTAAATGGACAAAAACTGAAAGTTTTCACTCTAAAATCAGGAACAAGACAAGGAGGTCCACTGTCACCATTCTTCTTCAATATAGTTCTGGAGACACTAGCCAGAGTAATTAGATAGGAGAAAGAAACAAAAGGAATTATGATGGGAAAGGAAGAAGTTAAATTATCCTTATTTGTGGATGACATGATACTCAGCATAGAAGACGCCAAAAACTCTAGATTTAATAACCAAATTCAGTGGCATAGCTGGATACAAAGTGAACACTCAAAAATCAATAGCATTTGTGTACACGAATAACAGACTCATGGATAGAAAAATTAGAAAAACAGTCCCTTTTATAGTAGCATCCAGAAAAATGCAATACCTCGGAATCAATCTAACAAAGGAAGCAAAAAACCTCTACATTGAAAACTACAGTACACTGGAAAAGGAGATTGAAGATGATATCAGAAAATGGAAAGATATCCCTTATTTTTGGATAGGAGGACCTAATATAGTGAAAATGGCTATACTTCCAAAATTGTTATATAGATTCAGTGCAATCCCAATCAAAATCCCAACAGCATATCTCGCAGAATTAGAAAAAAAAACACTCCTAAAATTCATTTGGAACCAGAAGAGACCTAGAATAGCAAGGCAGGGGGGTATCACAGTCCCTGACTTGAAATTATACTATAAAGCTACTGTGATAAAAACAGCATGGTACTGGCAAAAGAACAGATCTGAGGATCAATGAAACAGAGTAGAAGATGCAAAAACAACTCCAGACACACTCACCCACCTCATCTTTGACAAAGGAGCCAAACACCTTCACTGGAAGAAAGATAAATGGTGCTGGAAAATTGGCTTCCCACATGGTGAAGATTAAAACTAGATCCATATCTTTCACCACACACTAACCTAAAATCAGGAACAAGACAAGGAGGTCTAAACCTAAAATCAAAATGAATCAAAGATCTAAATATTAAAACAGAAACACTAAATCTGCTGGGAGAGTGAATAGATAGAATTCTTGAGGACATAGGAGTAGGCAAAGACTTCATAAACAAAAACCAGACCACATGGGAAATACTACAAAGAATCAACAACTGGGACCTCATCTCATTAAAAAGCTTTTGGACCAATAGAGAAACCACCAATAGTGTGAAGAGACAACCTACAGTTTGGGAAAAAAATCTTTACCATCTACTCAGATAATGGATTATTATCTAGAATATAAAAAGAACTAAAAAAAATCAGACCACCAGAATGTAAAGACCCAGTCCAAAAATGGGCATCTGAAATGAAAAGATACTTCTCAGATGAAGAAATAGAAACAGCAAATAAACATGTGAAAAAATGTTCAACATCACTGGTCATTTATGAAATGCAAATTAAAACAATGCTGAGATTCTACCTCACCCCAGAAAGAATGGCTGCTATCATGAAATCAACCAATAACAAATGCTGGTGTGGCTATGGGGGAAAAGGAACCCTTCTCCATTGTCAGTAGGAGTATAGACTGGCAGCCACTGTGGGAATCAGTGTGGAGATTCCTCAAAAAACTAAAACTAGAGGTTTCATTTGACCCAGCTATACCTCTTCTTGGTATCTCCTCAAAAGAATTAAAAGCATCATACTACAGCAAAATATGCACACCCATGTTTATAGCACCACAGTTTGTAATAGCTAAATCTTGGAAACAGCCCAAATGGCCATCAACTGATGAGTGGATAAAGAAGATGTGATTTTTTTTTTTGATACCAGGGATTGAACTCGGGACCTTGCACTTGTGAGGCAGGCACTAGAACCACTGAGCTAAATCCCCGGCCCAAAAAGATGTGATTTTTTTAATACTATGGAGTACTACTCTGCCATAAAGAAGGATGAGCTTCAGATATTTATAGCTAAATGGATGGACCTTCAGATCATACTCCTAAGTGGAATAAATCGGACACACATGTCTAAATACTGCATTGTTTCTCTGGTGTGAGAAACTGAAAGTGGAAATAAGGACTGAGATGTACATGGATGTTGAGGAATGGGAAAAAAGTGTTCAAATGGGAAGGGGAACAAGGGAGGATGGAGGGAGAAAGGAAGTAAGGGACAAGAAAAAAGGTTAAAATAGAAGAAAAAATGGAAAAGCTTTTGGACTTAGGGAGGGGAGGGATCTTGACTTGAAGAATGGGATAAAATGAAATAAAAGTTATTAAAAAATAAATGAAAAAGAAATAGAAAGACCCATAGTGAGTATGAAATAATTCAATAGAAACCAACTCATAAATGAGTCAGTAAATATGTTGAATGTTTAAAGGATAAAATCATAAGTTGAACAGAGCCTCAGTGAACTGTGATATCATAGTAAGAATTTTAACATATTTAGAACATCAGAAAAGTGAGAACAAGAAGAAAAATATCCCAACATTTTCTCAGTTTTGATAGACTCCTTATGAACGTACAGATCTCAGAAGCTTAACAAACTCTAGAACTGATGAATATACACACTCATACATACATACACACACACTTTCAGGCATATAAAATTTTTCAGGGATTGTAAAATTACTAAAAAACCACTTCTAAAATCTTAAGTTAAGCAAGAGGAGACAAACCTTACACACAGCACAAAGTTAAAAGTATCCACTGATTTTTTTCATCAGAAATAATACAAACCAGAGTTACAACCAATACTCTACAGAAATAAAATGCAAAAACCCGTAGCAACATGAAAAAGAATTGAATTAAGCATTATGTAGAGGGAATAATGATCATAACCAAGCAGAATTTATTTCTGGCCTGTGAAGCTGGTTAATGTTTGTAAATAAATCAGTGTAATAACTACATTAAGGTATGAAAAAAGAAAAATCATATAGCATCTTTATAGTTGAAGAAATGAATTTCACAAAATAAAACATCCATTCATGGTAAAAATTCTCAGTAATGTAGGAATGAAAGAAAACTTTCTCAGTCTAGTAAAAGGTATCTATAAGAAGAAATCCATATCAAACTTACTAAAATTATCCTCCTAAGACTGAAATGAGATGAAGATTACCCTACTTTCACCACTTAAATTTCATATAGTATTAGAGCTTTTCTGTAGGGCAATATGGCAAGATAAATCAACAAAAGGACTTAGATTAGAAAGGAAAAAGTAAAAGTGCCTTTATGTATAGGTGACATGAATATGCATGTACAAACTGCAAAAGAATGTACAGTTTAGAAAGGCAAATACTGAATTAATGAGTTAGTGTTTACTACGATTGTAAGACATAAATTTACTACACAAAAATTCACTTTTTTTCTGTATATTATCCATAAAAATTGGAAAAAATAAAGGTACCATTTACTGTTGTTTGGAAAAACAAAATACTTAGGGATTAGACAAAGTATGTGTGGTTTGGTGTGACTGTTTGATTTACCCTCCACTCACGTGTTGAAATTCTAACACTCATTGTGATAGTATGAAGAGATGGAGACTCTGGCATGTTATTAGGTCCTGTGGCTAGAGACACCATGAACGGTGTTACCTCTCCTGTGAGGACACAGCTAGAGGGCATAATCTGTGAACCAGGAAGTGGGTCTTTATAAGACACTGACTAACTGGCACCTTGATCTTGGATTTCTCAGCATCTGAAACTATGATAAATAAATTTGTCATTTGTAAGCTACTCAGTTTATAGCATTTTATTGTAGCAGCCTGAACGGACTAGAACATTGTGTATGATCTGTGTAGAGAAATCTACTTTACAGAAAGCAAAATGGAGACAAAATTAAAGATGTCAGTTAATTAAAATTATTTTGACTTTAGAACTCAATATTAAGATGTCAGTTCTCCACATTGATTTATTGATTCTATGCAATTCCAATCAAAATGCCAGGATACTTTTTTTTTGGTAGATTCTCACAAAGTTTTTCAAATTTCTGTGTCAAAACCAAGAGTTTCGCTGTCCAAAGTGGAAACCACTAGCCACATGCAATTGTTAAAAGTTAAATTAAAATTATTAAAATTTATTTATTTATTCGGTACTGGGGATCAAATTCAGGACCTTGCACTAGCCAGGCAGACACAGTGCCATTGAGGTACATTCCCGACCCCATAATTACTTAAATTAAAAAATTCAGCTTCTCAGTCATACTAGCCAAATTCCAATGTTCTTAGTCCCATGTGTCTAATGGATATTGTACTGGACAGTACAGCTACAGAATATTGTTATCACCTCAAAAGTTTCTATTTGAGGGGGTTGAAGAATAACTAAAACCATTTTGCAAAAGCAGGATGAAAGGGAAGCACTTATATTGCCTGCTTTCAAGACTGAAGCAGCCTTCAGGATTGTGATATTGAGCTGCTTTGTTAATAGACCATCATTTCTTCAAGGGCAGCATGGCCAGGCACACAAGGAACAGGACACATACCTGGTGATTGAGTAGTGACCAGTGACAAACATGATCCCATCACAGTTTCTGCCCTCTGATGGTTTACATTCTATGATGTCAGGGCCCTTATTTACATAGGTACAATGCAAGTGTATAGATAATTTCTGATCAACATACACTGTGAGTGATTACATGAAAAATATTTTACAGTAAAAGACACATCACCATCAGTCTCCCTCAAAATACTCTGTCATTTTGAACACAGTTATCTCATCATTCTTGCCTCTTCCTGAAGCAGCTCTGGAATCCTCATTTGTGAGTGTGTATGTGAGATCTGATAAGAAAAATTCAGTGAGGGCTGCTGCCAAGTGCCATCCGACAGAAAGCCAGCTCATAAAAACATTACGCTGTGTCCTTGTCCACCTTATTCATCGGATCTGTCACAGTGTGACTTCTGGCTCTTCCTCAAAGACAAAATGATCATGCAAGGTAATTGCTTTGAACAGATTCGGAACATCAAGGCAGCCAGGACAGCACAACCAATGACACTACTGAAAGAGGACTCCAGAGCTGCTTCAGAAAGTGGCATGAACAATCAGGTAAATGTGCTTGAAGCAAGTGGGTGGTTGGAGGGGAATTCATGGCAATGTGTCTTTTACTGTAACAGGATTTTGCAATCTAAGCGTTCATTCTATTGTCTGACCACACTTTATGCGTCTGTGTGAGCGTCTATTTTTACTCACATGTTTTATACACAAAGGAAACTATGGCTTTGTGGAGTCCTTTTCTCCTCTTCTATAGGCTGTAAAACAGCACAACTTATTTTGTGAGAACTCTTCCTTGTCCTGTAATGCTGATGCTTGGGTGAGGTGGCTAGAATTTCCTGGCAAAAGCTAAATCTGTGAAGCAACCAGTTCAATGTCACCTCCTGTGTCTGGGACAGAGCTTCACTGCCTGTTGTTGAAATTCCTGGCTTAGCAGGTGGGGTCAGCCCCCCAGGGAGCTGAGCATTTATGTAGGTAAAGTGACACCAAAGACGATGCCCTGGGCTGGGCACCTTCAGGAGCATGTACCGTGAGGAGCAAGAGAAGTTATTTCTCCCAAGGACAGTCTTTAACTTAGGCAATGTGTCCTGAAGATGTCTTACAAGGGCAATCAAGATTTAGCCAGGGGGCTGTGGGAGGAAGTTATAATGTACAAGGTGAGTCTTTGGAGACTCTGAAAAACCCATTAACGGTGAAGTTATTAATGTCTTTTTTTATGCAGCTATAGTGCTGAGGCAGACCCCAAAGAACAGTCCATGTTATGGAACATTTTTCAGAAATCCATTTTAAAAATAGGAGAATGCTGTAAATGAAGCTTTGCAGTGGGAGGCGAGTACGTGCCTGGCCTCCTGGGCCCATTGTGGATTTTCTAAAGAATAAAGAGAAATTCTCCTCTTAGCCTTCACTGTGAGACAAAGAAATAGAACAAAATCTTCCACTGTAAAACTCTATTATCTTCTTTTACTCAGATTTAATTTTCTTCTTTTCTCTCTTATACTTCCCTAAACCTACCCTAACATTTTGCGGGTCTCTGTTAATGTGAATGTAACTTTAGAAATAATTTCATTTGGCGTGCCTGTGATGTGTAGTCAAGTGTCTTTCTCCAAGAATGCATGAACAACTCATGCCCCATGGATAAGATCCCTCTCTGATCTGTTATCAGAAAGGAAAAAGTGTAGGCACTGTTTTTCCCATGAGGTTGACAGATTTCCATTTATGTCCAGTAGACTAAGAACTCTTTATAAGCTAGAGCTGGAGTGTACTCATCTTTCTGTCCTTTGCTTATAGCGCACACTAGGATGCAGTAGTGATCAATCAATGCTGTCAGACAAGTAAACTCTAAATCCATCAAAGCCCTAGTTCAACCACTAGCTAAAGGCTTTCTTCTATGTGCCAGAGTCTCGGCCAGTTGCTTGGTCTATGGAGATAACGTAGACATGGGAGTCTGCAATGTCCCCAGGGTCTGCTGGTCCTAAGGGGTAGGGAAGCCATTCCTACCAGAGTGTGGTAGGGCAGGGACTCAGCAGCTGGCAGCGGGACTTGTCTGGGTGGACAGGGAGGAGGGGCATCCCAGGAGGATCCTGGACTGAAGGCCAGGAAGGTGAGGTCCAGTCCCAGCATGGAGACGCCTGTCTCGTCAACGTTTCTCATGGAAAGAAAGCCATCCGAGACTAATGTTGGTGCCTGTGAGTGTGCGTGGGTCTCGGAGGATCCTGAACCCTGACGCCGACACCCTGGGATGTTCTGATTAGGTGTTTCATGTTCACGGGGTCATTTGTGTGCTGGATGGTCCTGCATGCCTGGCACATTGTCAGGAGGAGGGACCAAGCAGGTGGTTAGCGGTATCCTCTCTGCCAAATCAGTAATGCTGTTCACTTATTAGAGCATGGTGGTGGAATCTGTGGTTCTTTTGGGTTTCAGTTCTAGTACTATAGCAATTTCTTATCAGCTCTTCATTTAAAATCCATTTTTATCTTTCCTTTACATTTTATCTTTATTACTTGGTTCATTTGCTTTACACTCCAATTGCTATTTTTTTCCTCTTTGTTTTCTTCTTCCTTCCTTTTTTATTATTTTTTTTTCTTGGACATAGGGAGAAAAGGAAAGCAAAGAAATTTCTCTTTGGTTACAACTGAATTTAAAGCAGATATGGGAGAGATTATTTTTAATAGTTTGAGCTCTGCTGGAGAATTTGAAGAAGGTATTTTTGACTCAATTGAATTTTAAACCTTATTAAGATAGGTTTTAACCTTTCACTGTGAATCTGATAAAAGAAATTCCCACCCCCCAATCGCCCACCACAATTTTGCATCTAGCAGCAGGAAATCATCTTTCTCCCAAAACCACTCAGGGACTGCAGGTTAAGAAGCCTCCACAGAGCCAATGTTGAATTCATGTGAGACACCAGCTGCTTTTCCTCTTTTCTTGTGCTTTTCCTAACTCCCAACAATCTCCACCCCTCACTTGGGGGGCAAGTTGCAGGCTGTCAAACGGCCAGGTGGCAAAGGGAACAGCATGCGTAGGTCCAGGCCCTCAGAGAAGGGCCTTGGCCCTTGCCTCAGGCCACTCAGCTGGGAAAAGCATCTTGCAGGTCTGGAGCTGCAGGGGAAATGCAAACCAGGTTGCTGGGCTTCAGGAGAGGCACAGAAGGGTAACAAAGCCCAGCCAGGAGTGCCGCTGTGGCTAGGTCTCCCTGTTTATAACCTTTCCACTTCATGAACTATTCTAAATTGCTTGCTCTGTGCTTTGTGGGATGATAAGCCAGAAATCCCCAATCCCATCTACTGTGTGGAGGAACTGGAGACAGCTGGGGGGGGGTGTTTGTTTTTGGTACAGCAATTATTCCTCCAGCAGCAGTGAGTACTCTGGTAGGTGAGGATGGAGACCTTGGATTTAGAGAGGGAGGGTTGAGAAGCAGCTTGACTTGGAGCCATTCAGTGGGAGGAAGGTGTGAGTGCCTGTGAGTGTGTGAGTGTGTGTGTGTGTGTCTCCCTGGTTAGGCTCTGCCTGGTAAGGAAACAGAATGGGCCCTTGTGTGCCTTCAGTTTTAAGCATTCATCTAAAAAAATGACAAGTGAAGGCATTAAAATAGCAACCAACATTACTCAAACATCTGGCTCATCAGGATGACTTTGATGAGATACAGATTCCTTTCTTAAGAAGAGTTCATTGTGCAGCTGCGAACACGCCAGCTCTTGCTGCTTCTTGTCCAGAGAGACAAAGTCACTTCTACTGAAGGAATATGCTTGCCAATGGCGCCTTTTATGAGGTCCTCCAGAACGGTCTGACAGTGCTAGGGTTATGAGGGACTCTTTTCCATTTGTTATCCAGGGAATGGTAGGATTTGCAATCACTCTTCAAGGTTTACCTCTTTATTTTTTAAGTGAAGCAAGAGTTGTCACGTGCAGACTTGTAGGAAGCAACCCTCACAGGCCAACGTGCTTTCCTGGTGTTTGGGGAATGGCATGGACCCTTGGGTTGAACTGATCTAGATGCTGGGCCACTGAGGAATTGAAGGGTGGTTCTTTGAGGCTTTCTGTTATCCCACCTTTGAGTTTGAAATGAGGGGACATTGATTCAATTAAGCAAAGATTCTTGTTGTGGCAACTCTTGGTCAATCTCCACACTTTCCTGTCTTTGGTATGAGCAGTGCCATCTTGCTCCTTGGTAGGAACCACAGGTTAGTGGGAATTAATGTTGTTATAGCCACTCCTGCTCTTCATTCTCCCAGGAGAGCTTTTGGAAGTACTCTGCCTTTAGCTGAAGTGGACAGATACATTAGTTTCCCCTTCCCGCTACACAAATCACCATAAACTCAGTGGTCCCAGGTAGCAAACAAATCCAGACTTCGGCAGACAGACACTTTGTGAGAAAGGATTATTCCCAGGGGATGATGGAGATGCTGTGACTCTGAAGTCTGCAGAGATCTCAGAGGTCAGGAAGCAAAAGGCTTTCCCTTCGTAAGGAAGAGGAAACAAGGTTGGGAAGAGCCAGGGGTGGGGAGGAGGATGACCTGACAGGCGGTGAGGCGGGAAATGTTTCACCCTGCGATCACCCTGCTCGGGGGAAAGGACACTACAGAGGGGATGTGTGTTGGCTTTGGTTGTGAGACGGCCAAATTTCAGGAGTCTGGAGAAGAAGACAGGCTCAGCTGAAGTTCAGTTCAGAAGACAAGGTGGATAAAATAGCTCTGCTAATTACATAGGCAGTACACAGTGGGAATTTGGAGGGTTCAAGGCTAGCCTTACTGTCAGTAGACAACAGGGCACCCAGAGTCTTATCTAAGTCACATGAGCTGGGGGATTCTTTTTAGTAAGTCATTTCCTGGGGGACAAAATGATTGAAGGCTTTCTTAACATGGGCTTATTTCCAGTGTCACATGTCTCAGGTAAATTTGACATTGTCAGTGGCTTAAAATAATACAAATTTGTAATCTCATGGTTGAAGAGGGTAGAAATCTAAAATGAGTAGTACTGGGTACAAAGCAAGGTGGTGGCACAGTTGTGTTCCTTTCTGGAGGTTTTTGTGTGATTCACACTTTCCAGAGCAGCTGAATACCTGGGCTTCTGATCCCTTCCAACCTTCAAAGCCAGGGGTCGCTCCTTGAGTCTTTCTCATTGCATCACTCTGACATGGTCTCTTCTACTAAATTCTTTTGCACTTCTGATTATATTAGTACAAGTGCATTACCTAAGATACTGCAACCTTCATTCCGTCTGCAATCTTAATTCCCTGTTGCCACTTGACTTAACACAGGTTCTGGGAATTAGGAGTTGGACGGTTTAGAGGGTTATTATTCTGCATACCATTGGAGATACATTGCAAGGCTCACTGAAGGTTCTGCTATGGTTTATATCTTGATGTCCTCCAAGAGCCTAATGTGCCCATAGAGGGGACTTTTGGAAGGTGATTGGATTTTGGGGTGGTATAGTTAACTTGTTATTAGGCAGGAAGTTCTGGTTGGATGAGAGGTCACTGCTGGCTTCACTTGGAAGGATATATCTCATTCCCTGGTTCTCTCCTCTTTCTGTTTCCTGGCTACCATGACGTGAGCAGGTATCTCCATCATGACCCTCTGCTATGTTGTTTATTTCATACCTACGACAGACTACAATATGAGCTAACAGAAACCTTGTCTTTAAATTGCAAGTATTGGGGGCAACCCACTTTCTGGTTCCCCTCTGTCTCTCTTAGGCAGAAGCTTTCTTTCTCCCAATAAATTTTTCCTACTCTTAACCTCTGTTGTTCCTAGAATCCATTCTTTGATTTTAGAGAACACAAACTCTCATTTCGGGTATCTAGTAGGTTTGGAAGTTACATCTCTTCGCCCTATGTCATTTTGAAGGTCTTTCACCGAGATTACTGGTTGGAGGTAAGAGTTTGCTTTTGTTCCATAGGTTCTAACTTTGCTCTTCTTGCTTCATAGATTGTAACCTTTTGTTTCATAGGCTCTGGACATTTGTTCCATAGATTCTGTTTCATAAATTCTGGCCTTTGTTTTGGCTTTTGTTTCAAAAGTGTATGAATTTTAAGTTGTGTGTTTCAAATGTTTGCAGATTTCTTGTTTATCTTAAGCATTGTCTTTTGTTAAAATTGTTTTATTCTTGTTTTGTATGTGCTGCATTTGGACTTAGCTGCTTAAAAATGTTGTAAAATGGGTCTCTTATAAAATTGGCTCAGATAAAGACAGTTCAGGCTTTTATCTGTCCCTTATACTGTGCCAAACAGTGGTTACTCTGCCAGGTAGTAATTGCCTTTAGGGCAGCTGCCACTCTCAAAGCAGAGGACAGGTTTCTCCAGTTGTCGTCTGGTGAATCCCCACTCCCATTGACACCGATGGTGGGTAGAAAGTTGACCAGATAGCCAGTTGGGTTCCTTTTGGAGACAGATCTCTGACTGCACGGAACTAGCAGAAACTGAGGTGACAACTGAGGGATCATGGCCAGGGCTACTCTGGCGGACACCCAAAAGTCCCTCAGAAGAAACTGGCTCCTGACAGCCCATCCGGGTAATCCACAGAAAATCTCCACATCTTTCCCTATCTGGACTCCTCAGTGAGGTGAAAGGGGAACTCTGTCAGTGATCTCAGAGTGATCTGAAAAGATGCCGTCAGAGCCCTTTCTGAAGCTGCCGTTAAGAGTTGAGCTACAGGTGTGGACTGCTTTTTCTACTACTAGTAAGACCTCCAGACAAATGTACGAAACAAATCTTAGAGTAAAAATACCTGAACCTTTTCTCCCACCTAGGCATGTTCTTCATCATTTATGTGTAGGGGAGGAAAATGCTGTTTCCAATAAGGTTATGGACTTTGGAACATTGACTGTGGACTTATAAAATGCTATATGGTGATTTTTGGATGTTTAACCAGCTTGAGCTTTATTTGGACTTTTCCCTCTCTACTACTGAGTTAAAAACTCCCCTTAAACCTTTCTCCAACTTGTTGGGAGTTCATTTGAGAATCCCTAGTAGTCAGACTGCTCCTCCTTCCAGAAAGTCAGACTAAGACAAACTAGCAACAACTGTTTCGTCTTACACTAGGGAAAATAGCAATCAGTAACTTGCATTTGTATTTTTACATGCTAACTAGAATATGGAACTATTTTAGTCAGCCTTTCTCTTTGTTCAAGTGTGCGCGTGCGCACATAGGAAGTCCATAAGAGCGCCTTTACTATGTAGATTGTGGCTGCAAGGAGGACCTATGAGTTTCAAATACTTAGTGAATTTAAAACGGACCTTAAAGGAGTAGCCTTGTCTTGATAATAAAAGTTGCCTAAATGACGGGATAGACAACGGAAATTTCTCAGAGCTTTCTCTGCCCTAGGGCCCAGGGCAGAATCTCTGATTCACCATCTCTGGAGATGATCTCTTTTGCAGGAAAAGTGCCCTAATTTGACTGTTGACTTATTTTCCTCTCTCTCTTTCAAGGAACTAGATAGCAGTGGTTTAAATCTCTTGGTTTGCTAGCGATACTTCTTCCTCTAACCATGATCGTTATGGCTGAAGTCAGTTGTAACTTGTGCTTTGAGAGTACCTACTGGAGAAAGGATATGAGTTCCCTGAGGAAGATAAGGTCTCGAGCTGGTAAAGGGTAGATAGTGCAGTCTGGTTTTATTTTCTGGTTCTCTGTCCAGATGGTAGCTACCTACTCTGGAGTGGTATAAACCTTGGGAGACACCCTGGGGATGCCCTAGGGGGCACAGGAATCAAGCAGAGACTTATGGGATGCCATATTTGTTTCTCTTGTTTCAAATTGGGACTTTATATCTGAACCTCTTACTCCTTTGGAATATATTAAGGAGCAATTTAGTATTTCTCTGCACCCGCGTGTGGTGTGCCTACCTCCTAAAGCCAAGTACATAGAGGAAAGTACTACGATGCTATCTCACAATTAGAATTATACTGTAAAAGAGAGAAAATGGTCAAAATAATCTTATGGTGAGATTTTCTTTACATTAAGAAGTAATTCTTGCTTGTGTTCAAATGTAAATGTAGAACATAGAAAAATGAGAGACACTGCACCCTTAAGGCATTCATACCTCTAAATCTAAGGCTACTTACTCTTCACCCTAACCACCAGGTGCTGAGGGTGGAATTTCTAGGCCAGCTATAATTTATCTCCCTGAGGCTATATCCATCCTTAGCTAAATTGTTGAGGTTCCTCAAAGACAATATCCCTTGCAGGAAGTAAATGGCAAATATGGGACTACCTGTGTTCATGTGTCTTTTTCTCTCAGTAAATTTGATCTCTTAGACAGATCTCAGTTAGGGTACTTCTTCACAAAGGGTAATATTGCAGATAGGTAAGTTAATTAGATATCTTGTAGGAGTTGGTCAGGGCCAGCCCGCACAAAACCAACATGGAGGATAGTGAAGACACATTCACTGAAGACCAGCAATGTAAAAGGAGAGAAATTAGCACACCCATGTAGGATAAATAACAGTGATTGATATTCTAAACAGGCATCAATCACCTGGATGGGGTCCAAGGTCTTAACCCAGCCTTTCCAGGAAATATCCCTGACCCAGTCTTACTGATAATCCTTGTACCTTGATATGTGACTTGCTCCCCCATTTGATCCCCATTTAATCAATATTACCTGGGTGACTGTACTTGTAATCTTATTGTTTTGTCCCACTTTGCACCTGCCTCACCACATGGCTCTGGCGTATAAAACATCTTTGAAATGTGGGGTGGGTGGACAACCCACTTTCTAGTCCCCCTTCTGTCTCTCTTTCTCTCAATAAATTTTTCCTACTCTTAAAAAAAATTGCAGGTATTGGATGTTTTGTCCCATCTACAAGGAGAGTGACTAAGACAAATACACAAGGAGCTATCTTGCCTAACTTTACTATTTTATTACTTAAATTTTTCCAACTTAAGGCAGCAGCTCTCAAACTTTGTCATCATAGGTCCTGTATATAATTTTAAAATTTCTTGAGAACCCCAAAGAACTTTTTTTAATGGAAGTTATATCTATTGACATTTATTGCTAGAAGAATTAAAATTGATAAAATGTGATCATTTCTTTATTAATTCATTTAAACTTCAGCAATAAACTCATATTTTTTTTTTTTTTGGTACCGGGGATCAAACTCGGGTCCTTGTGCTTGCACAGCAGGTGGCGAAACCACTGAGCTGAATCCCCGGCCCCTATAAACTCATATGTTAATGCAACATATTTTTATTAAAGACAATCATATTTACTAAAACAAAATTTTAGTGAGAAAAACAGCATTGCTTTGTCTTTTTAAAATTTCTTTAGTGTCTGGTTTGATGGAAGAAACTCAATCTTGTTGGTTCTATCTTCATTCTGTTGGAGTATTCTACTTTGGTTGAGGTAAGCGAAAAATATCCATGCCTAAACAAATATGTAGTTGGAAAATGAGAGACTATTTTAATAGCCTTCATAAATATACTTCCTCGAGACTACACCAAAATTTGACAAGTGGGAGAAGTGGCATTTTTTAAAGGTTAATTGTAATGTGGAATCTGAAAACATCAGTGAGCTTTTTTTATTTATGTAAAATCTAATGGTCTTACACTTGGAATAGCATTTTTACCCATGCATTGCTTATAATGCCATTCACTGTTAATTTGTAACATTGGTTCACAGAGTTACCAAGGTTTTCCAGTTGTTGACACATTTTTTAGTACAACATAGAAGATCGCATTTGTAATATCACTACTAATTTCATCACAAGAACCTATAGATGTTGGAAAGCTCCCAGTGGTGATACAGGTTTTTGAAATTCCATTTTTCTTTGGAAAGGTCAAGTTTATCACTGGGAACAAATTCGCCTTTTGCTCTGTGTTGACATTTGCACTCATTTCATAAAAGCAATAGTGGGTAAAAGAAAGGCTGCTTTTGTTCTCTTCAAAGTAGTGATGGCACCATGCACTAATGGTCCCCATAATCTCCTAGGCCACACACTCACATTCAAAGCAGAGGAACAAACACAGACAACTTCCACTGAAATAGGTTCATGGTAAGGCAACAACAGTTATTCATTTTATTAAATTTCAATCTCTCAGTACATTTAAGAAATATTCTACATGATGAAAGGGTGCGTAGTTATATGGAGCTTCTGCAACAGAGTATAATGTTTGTCTCCAAAAAAAGACCTTGTTCCAATGTTTGAATTGTGAGCTGAACTGTCACTTCTTAAAAAATAAAATAACTTTTCTTTGAAAGAATGGTGGAAAGACAAACGTGGTAAGTTCCAGTCAAGACTGTGGAGTCGTGAGCAGTAGAGAAAAAGTCTTTCTGAGATTTAGTGTCCAGATGCTGGACTACAGCAATGTGCAGAAGAGAAGAAGGTGGGAAGTGGGTCTCCAGGACCTGGGAAGAATCTGAAACAAGAGTTGAAGCACATGGGGAGAGTGAAGACAGACTTCAACGCAGAAGAAGGAGGTGGCAAGTGGCACTTTCTCTCTAAGCCCCAACTCACTGTATGAGAGGGGTGGCTCAACCTGCAGATGCACTATGACTACTGGCAAGCTCAGAGGCTTCCATGGAGAAACGCACCAGTGGAATGGAGCAGCAGACTCAGCAGACTCCAGTGGCTGATGAGTTATTCAGGTTCAAATGTCCCCCAGGAGAGGGCTGGTAGCCATCTTGGAGAGGGCCCAACTGAGTTTGAAACTCAGAGCAGCTGCCAGCTCCATGTAGCAGCTCCCAGTGTCAGGGTGAAGCTACTGAGTTCAACTTGGCAGGAGGCCAAGGAGCAGAATTCAAGATGGAAGGAGACAGACAGAGTGTTACAGACTGAACAAATCAGGTTCCAGCATGATAGCCAGAACTAGCCTGAAATTCAGTGGAACTAAAAGTGCAGGCTAGCTCAGACTAATCCATTACCCCCCTGCCCCCAATAAAGCTACAGCTAGCTTGCTGGGATTAATCAACATGGATCTGAACTCTGTCTGACCACTGTGTCTACCAGTGAGAGCAGAGATAGGCCTTGAAGTGGACATTTCTTTTTTTTTTCTTTTCTTGTTTCTGTTTTTTTTTTCTTGATAGTTCTTATTTTTATATGAGTGTTAAAATGGTTTCTAGGGTTTTTTTGTTTTTCTTCTGTTCTGTTCTTGTTTTTATTTCTTCCTTCTCTCTTTCCCTTCTATTTTCTTCATCAGTTTTCCAAAGTCTGCATAATCTTCCTCCAGTCTTCCTTCTAATTTCTTCCTCCTCTTTTATTTTTTTTTATATTTTCCCCTCTAATCCCTTTAAAATTTTTTCCTCTGAAGGTAAAATCACCATACTGAGGCCTTATTTACTATATACAACTTTCTGGCTAGTTTTAGAAATTGTTATACAACCATAAATCTACTTCATATGGTTAAAGGTGGCAAAGTAATAGCTATCACAGTTTATCATTTTCTAGGATATGTTTGGTACTATTATTATAGTTAATTGTACTACTTTAGCCAAGGTGACATAATTGTTCAAATCAGTTGTTTTTCCTGGTATGCCAAGTTTGAGATTGCCTAAGGATCATAAATAATTATATAGCCCAGTGCCAAAGAAATAGAGTCTAGGTCAAATAGATAGCATCTTCTAATCCCCAATAAATTGAAGAGGTAATAGTGTGTATAAGACTCAAACCCCAAAGTCAGCTACACCTGGAAGACATCTCTGAGAAGTAGTCATTTCCTAATGGTTCTAAATATTAACAGTAAAGCTATTCACCACAAGTAATTTACAAGAATCAACCCAAAGATTAAATTTTTTTAAAAAAGAAAATGAGAAGAACTTTAAGCAACATGCAACCCAGACTTCCAGCTCATGAAAGGCAAATCTAGGGTAATGAGGTGGAACAAGTCTAAATGCAAATTAATAAATGTAATACACCATATTAACACAGCTAAGGACAAAAACCACATGAACATCTCAATAAATGCAGAAAAAGCATCTGACAAAGTCCAAAATCTATTCATGATAAAAATCCTATAAAAAATCACTTCTTGGCCTTTTGGCTAAGATCAAATGTAGTAAAAACACTATAAAAATAGGAATAGATGGTCTTTATCACAATTTGATAAAAGCCATCTATGACAAACCACAGCCAACATCATACTAAATGCACAAAAACTGAAAGCTTTCACTCTAAAATCAGAAACAAGACAGGATGCCCACTGTCATCACTCTTATTCAATATAGTTCAGGAAACATTAGCTAGAGCAATTAGACAAGAGAAAGAAATAAAAGGAATAAAGATAGGAAAAGAAGTTCAATTATCATTATTTGTAGATGACAGAAACTCTGTATAGAAGACCCCCAAAACTTCTAGATTTAATAGCGAAATTCAGTAAAGTCAACACTCAAAAATCAATAGCATTTTTGTACACAAATGACAAACTCATTGAGAGAAAAATTAGGGGAACAACACCTTGAACAACATCATAAAACTTGAAATACCTAGGAATCAATCTAATGACAAAAGTAAAAGATCTTTACAATGAAAATTACAGTATTCTCAAAAAGGAGATCAAAGAGGATATCAGAAAATGGAATGATATCCCTTGTTCTTGAGTTGGAAGAACAAATTTAGTGAAAATGGTCATACTTGCAAAACTGTTATACAGATTTAATGCAATATTGATCAAAATACCAATAGCATATCTCACACAGAATTAGAGAAAACAATCCTAAAATTCATTCAAAACAAGGAGAGACCTTGAGTAGCAAAAGCAGTTCTGGGCAACAAATGCAAGGCCAGAGGCATCACAATTCCTGACTTGAAATTATACTCAGAGTTACTGTGACAGAAAAACAGAGTACTGGCAAAAGAACAGACCCAAGTATCAATGGATCAGATTAGAATGCAGAAACAACTGCAAACATTCTCAGCTGCCTTATCTTTTTTGTTTTTTGTATTAAATTCTATTATTGGTACATTGTAGGTCTACAACACAATTACATTTCTCATTGGGAATTGTACCTTTACATAATGCATCTTGGTTCTTATTTTTTCCCCATTCCTAGCCCTCCCTTCACGCCCTCCACCCTTCCCTATTTACAAAGACTTTATTTCCATTTTTTTCTATTTCTCAGCATTTTTCCTTTCCCTTCTTTCCTTTCCTCTGCCCCTCCCACTACCCCTACCCCTTTGGACCTTTTCTTCCTATTTTACATTCTCGATTATTCATTCTAATCATTGGTACATTTTAGGTATACAATATAATGACATTCATCATGGGAAATTTGCACCTTTACATTGTCTTTCTTGGTTCTTATTTTTCACCCTTGCCCACCCCTCCCTTCAACCCCTCCAGTTCTCCCTATTTACAAAGATGTCTTATCTTTGACAAAGGAGCCAAATACCTTCAGTGGCAGAAACGTAGTCTCTTTAATTAGTGGTGGTGGAATAACTGGCTTTCCACATGCTGAAGACTAAAACTAGATCCATGTCTCTCACCATGTACTAAACTAAAATCAAAATGGATCAAAGGTCTAAATATTAAAACAGAAACACTAAATGCACTGAAAGGTAAAATAGGTAAAACTCTTGAAGAGGTTGGTGTAGGCAAAGACTTTGAACAAAACCCTGATCCCACAGGAAATAATTCAAAGAATCAACAACTGGGATCTCATCTTATTAAAAAAGCTTTTGTAGAGCAAAAGAAACCACAGAGTGAAGAGGCAATCCACAGTGTAGGAAAAATTTTTTGCCAGCTCTTCCTCAGACAAAGGACTAATATCTAGAATATATAAAGAACTCAAAGAAAATCAGACCACTCAAATTTAAAGACCCACTTCAAAAATGGGCATCTGAAATGAAGAGACACTTGTCAGATGAAGTAGAAATGGCAAGTAAATATATGAAAAAATGCTCAAGATCACTAGTCATTCAAGAAATGCAAATTAAAACAATGTTGAGATTCCATCTCACTCCAGAAAGAATGGCTATTATCAACAAAACAACCAATAACAAATGCTGGTGGGACTGTGGGGAAAAAGGAACCCTTCTCCACTGTTTCTGAGAGTGTATACTGGTGTGACCAATATGGAAATCAGTGTGGCATTGCCTTAAAAAAACTAGAGGTTCCATTGGATCCAGCTATTCTCCTTCTTGATATCTTCCCCAAAGAATTAACAGCGTCATACCACAATGATATATACACAACCCAAATGCCTATGAACCAATGAATGGATTAAGAAGATGTAGTTGTTTTTTTTTTTTTAAAAAAATACAATGAAGTACTACTCTGCCATAGAGAAGGATAAGCTTGAGACACTACTAACTAAATGGATGCACCTTGAGATGATACTCTTAAATGGAATAAATTGGACACACATATTTAAATATCCCATAGTTTCTTTGGTTTGAGAAACCGAAAGTGTACATAAGAACCAAAATATACAATAGATATTAGGAAATAGGAAGAAAATGTCCAAATGATACGGGGAACAAGGGAGAGAGGTGAGGGAAAGAAAAGAAGGGACAAGAACAAAAAAGAATAGAAGAAGAAAATGGAAATAAACTTTTTTAAAATAGAGAGGAAGAGAGGTTCAAAGGAGGGTAGGAGAATGGGAAAAAAAGAAGCAAGATATACCATATACATGTTCAAATTCCCTATGTTAGATGTTATCATTATGTGTATCTAAAATATACCGATAAAATAAAAAGAGGAAAAGAACCCCATACTGTTCAGGTTTGAGTATTTGAAAGATATTTTGAAAATGTGCTAAACAAGTCATTCATGTCAAGGAAAACAACAAATACCTGAAAAGTAGACAATTGTGTAGCATTATTTTGCAAATAGTTAAGGCCTTATGGATGATGGAAAGTTCTTGGGCATGTTCAGGGTTGCTTCAGACCACGCTTTAAGGATTTCTGACTTATGTATTTTTTGTCATATGTCTTATTATTTTTATCACAGTTTTTATTTTTTAATGAGTACAGAGCATTACATAGTGATTACACTCATTTTGGGGAGTTGGTACATGTACATAAACAGATCTCCATTTTTTTTTCCATTCCTTTTACCTCCCCTTCCCCTATCTATTGAGCCCCTTTCAATTTGAAAAAGATGTCACAACTTCCTATTATCTAACTTTTATTTTGCTCCTTGTTTGTATTTGGGGTTTCTCATATAAGAGAAACCATGTAATATTGAAGCTTGTGTCTGATTTATTTCAGGTGATATTATGGCCTCAATGTAATTCCATTTACCAATGAAAGACTCAAGTTTATCTTTCTTTATGACAGAGTAGTGCTCCATTGTTTCTAAATACCATGTTTTCTTTATCCATTTATCTGCTTATGGGCATATAGGTCATTTCCAAGACTTAGCTATTATGAATTGTGCTTCTATAAGGCTTGGTATGCATGTATCTCAGTAGTATGACGTCTTTATCTCTTTCAGGAAGATATCTAGAAGAGGAATAGCCAGGTCAAATGGAATTTCTTGTGTTAGTTTTTTTTTTTGTTGTTGTTGTTGAGGAATCTCTATACTCATTTCCATAGTGGTTGTACTAGTTTCTATTCCCACCAACAATGATGAAGAGTTCCTTTGGCCCAGCAACATTGCCAGTATTTGTTATTATTTGAATTCTCAATGATAGTCATTTTTTCTGGAGTAACATGGAGTCTTAGTTTTGTTTTAATTTGCATTTCTCTAGTGGCCAATGATGTTGAACATGTTTACATATATTTATTGGACATTTGTACTTCTTACTCTCATAAGTATCTATTCATTTTAGTTGACTATTTTTAATTGGATTCTTTATTTGGGGGCAATCTAATTTTAAAGATGTTAGTCTTCTGTCCAAGAAATAGCTGGCAAAATATTTCCCCTATTCTGTAGGTTGTCTCTTCACTCTCTTGGTTGCTTCTTTGCTTTGCAGAGATTTTTAATTTGATGTGATCCCATTTGTTGATTTTTGGAACTATTTCTTGTGCCATTGGAATTATGTTCAGAGATCCTTGCCTATGCATATGTCTTTGAGAGTTCTACCTATTTCATCTTCTAGTAGTTAAGTGTTTCTGCTTTAACATTTAGATATTAAATTCATTTTTGTGTTAGTTTAGTACACGGTGAGATATGTGGGTGTAGAATCAATCTTCTGTATTTGACTAGCCAATTTTCCAAACACCATTTATTAAAGAGACTGCCTCTTCTCCAGTGTGTGTGTGTGTGTGTGTGTGTGTGTGTGTGCACGCGTGTGCATGTGTGCGCTCTTTGGCCCCTTTGTCAAAGATTAAATAGCTGAAGACATTTGAAATATTTCTACTTTTCACTATTCTGATTAGTGCTATATAAACACACAGCTAAAAGTTTGGTGCAAACATAGGCTGTCTTTTCTCATTGGTATAAAGCTAGTAGTACAACTGCTGAGTCTTAGGGTAACTCTGTTTAGGTTTTTGAGGACCTGCCAACATTCCCACTGGCATTGCAGAAGGACTGCAATTTCCCTACATCCTCACGAACACTTGCTATTATCCACCCTTTTGATTATAGCCATTCTAGTGGATATGAAGCTGAAATTTGTTAATTTGACTTGTAGCTCTCTCATGCTAAAAATGTTTAGCATTTTTCATGTGTCTATCTCTCCAACCCCTCTTTGGTGCTGTGCATGGTACCCAGAGCTTTGTGTGTACTTGGGCATGTTCTCCACCACTGAGCTGCACCCTCAGTCCTCATAGGGCTTTTCAGAATATATTTTTTCACGAAGTGGATGGAAGTGAGGTATTGAGTGTACAAAGTTAAGATTAATACTAGAATGAAGAAAAAATAGTTACTTGTTACTGCTGGGCACTTAGCTGAGGAGACTCTCATGTATAATAAGAAAGCACTTATGTCTCTAATTTAGATTGCAATAAGTCTTATTCTTTCTAAAAGTTTGGTAGTTTAATAAAGACAACACACGTTTTCATCACTTTTCTACCTGTCACACTGGATGACAGGATACACATAGTACACAGACTCCATGAATGATGGGCAAATGAGTGAACACAATATTTGATCTCACATCACCTTCACAATGCCTCTATACACTAGAATGGACAGATAATATTGAATCCCCTTTTGAAAATTGATGATCATATACACATCATACCTTGAATAATGGAACCATTACAAAACTTCAAATTTCCTGATCTTGAATTTATTTCTTAGTGATTAGGCCAGAGATTTTCCACATTGAGACGGTCTAAGTTTTTTCTGTGTGTGTGAGACAGTGTCTCACTTTGTAGTGCAGGCTGTCCTTGAACTATGTATCCCAGGCTGGCCTTGAACTCCAGGCAATCCTCCTGCCTCTGCCTCCTTAGTGCTGGCATTAAAGGCATGTGCCACCATGCCCAGCTCTAAGTTTTAAAATATTAATATCTGTAATAAAATATCATCTTTACTTTGGCTTACAAATATGAAAGGTAGTTCACTTATTTTAAACAAAACAAGTAACTAGATGTCATCTAATTAGGATATAGTGAATCCTAAATAACTAATTCATTAATTATAAAGTAAATATTCAAGTCTTCTGTTTTCAAGAGTAAGAGGTAGAGTTGAGGCATAATATTATTTCTATAAACCTGTAGTATGTGCTATGGATATAAGACTCTGGTATTAGAGGGCTTGAGGTCTAGTACAAATATAATCACTTATGAATTAGATAGACTTGAGTCACTTAACGTTTCTGAGCTTTAATGTCTGCATTTTTGAAGTGAATAACAGAATTCAACTCAGAGGACTATGCAGAGGACTAAATATGAAATGGACTAGCACATAGTAAGCAATTGTGAAGTAAGCTATTATTACTGAAGAAAGAGCATAAATATTCCAGTGTGGAATCAATTTTCAAATAAAGAACTCTTTAATAACAAGCCAGGAGAATTAAACTAAATGGTTTAGTTTGGTGGGGAAATGGGAGATAGAGAATAAAAAAAGGAATTAGGAGACTAGAAAAAAGATGAACTTGTATACTTGTACCTTTGGACTATACATTCTTTTTTTTTTTTTTGGTAGTGGGGATCAGACTCAGGACCTTGCACTTGTGAGGCAGGTGGCAGAACCATTGAGCTAAATCCCCAGCCCATGGATTACACATTCTTTGTGTGTATGATATATTCAAAATAAATCAACAAAACACAAATAACCAAATAGTTTTAATCATTGAACTATTAAAAGGAATATCCTGTTATAAGAAAATTGTTTGTAAAGGCAGTTGGCAAAAAATATAACCAAAACCATGAGCTAATATTAAAAATACATGCTTATAGGAAAGTATATATGTCTACATATTGAAATTAAATCCACTTAGTTTGTAAAGCCAATTTGTGATTATTTAAAAATGGGACAATAATTTGAACATTAAATGAATATAAAATTAAAAAAAAGGATTAAATAGCTGAATGTGCCCGAGGGTTGTTTATTTACCCTCTCTTCTATTCCATTGATCTACATATCTGTTTTTGTGCCAGTACCATGTTGTTCTTTGAACTTTAGCTTTATAATATAACTTCAGATTCAGGACTGCGATGTCTCCTGCTTGGATCATGTTACCTAGGATTGCTTTTGGTATTCTGAGCTTCTTCTTGTTTGTTTAGGATTGTTTTCTCTAGATCTGTGAGAAATGCTGTTTGTATTTTGATTGAGATTGCTTTAAATCTATATATCATCAGTTTTGGAAGTATGATCACTTTAACTATACGAATTCTGTTTATTCCAAGTACCAGGGATATCTTTCCATATCCTGGTGTCCTCTTCAATTTCCTTTTTCAGAAAGCTAAAGTTATGATTTTAGAGGTCTTTCAGGTCCTTGGGTAGGTATATTCCTAAGTACTTAATTTTTCTTTATGCTACTGTGAGCTTTTCTAATTTCTTTCTTAGTGAGTCCATAATTGGTGGACAGGAGCACTTGATTTTTGTGTGTCGATTTAGTATCCTGCTACATGGCTAAATTAGACTATTAATTTTAGGAATCTTTTGGTGGACTTCTTTGGGTCTTCTCTGTAAAAGATCATGTCATTGCAAATAATGATAATTTTTACTTATTCGTTTCCTATACATATTCCTTTTATTTCTTTCACTTCTCTGATTACTTTGGCAAATGTTTCAAGGTCTATGGTGTACAGGAGTGGTGATAGTGGGCATCTTTGTCTTGTTCTTAATTTTAGAGAGAAAGCTTTCAATTTTCCCCTATTTAACATGATATTAATGGTAGGTTTGTCATACATGGCTTTTATCATACATAGGATAAGATCCTTCTGTACCTCTTTTCCTTCGGAATTTTATTATGAATGGATGTTGGATTTTGTCAGACTTTTTCTGCATCTATTGAGATGACCATGAGATTTTTGTCCCTACTTCTTTTTATGTGATGGATTACATTAATTGATTTACAATATGTTGAATTATCTTTGCATCCCTAGGATGAAGTCTACTTGGTCATGATGTATGATCTTTTCTGTAGTTTGTTTAATTATGTTTGTCAATATCTTGTTGAGAAAGTTTGTATCTATCTTCATTAAAGAGTTTTCCCTGTAGTTCTCTTGTCTGTTTTTGAATTAGGGTAATATTAGTTTTCGAGGAATGATTTTGGGAGCACTCCTTCTCTTTTGATTTCATTAAAGAGTTTGGGGAGTGTTGGCATTAAACTTGTATAATTTGGCTGTGAATCCATCAGTACCTAGGTTTTTCTTTGTTGTTAGTTTATTTATTACTGCTTCAATTTCATTGTCTGTTATTGGAATTATCTTGGTTTTTAAATCTTCTAGGTTCAGTTTTGGTGGCTCATGTGTATCTAGGACTTTATCTATTTCTTCTAAGTTTTCCGGTTTATTGTTGTACAGGTTTGCACAGTAGTTGCTAATATCTTCTGGATTTTGGCATTGTCTATATTGATTCCACTTTTTTTCATTTCTAATTGCACTGATTTGGGTCTTTTCTTTCCTTTTTTTGGTGATTGGCTAAGGGTTTGTCTATTTTATTTCTTCTTTCGAAGAATCTGCTCTTCAATTCATTTATTCCTTGTATTTTTTCTTTCCATTTCCTTGATTTATGCTCTGATCTTTATATTTATCTTCCAAGTACTATCTTTGAGTTTGGGTTATTCTTGTTTTTCTAGGCCCCGAGGTACAACACTTAATTATTTATTTGGGATTCTTCTGTTTTTTTCTGATGTAGACATTCATGGTTATATATTTCTTTCTTAGGACTGCTTCCTTGTGTCTCATAAGTTCTGGTATGTTATACTGGCACTATTGTTTATTTCTGGGAGCTGTCTTATTTCTTCTACAATTCAAGAATGTATTGTTTAATTTCCAGGCATTTACATAATTTCTGTAGTTTCTTTTTGCATTGATTTCTAGTTTTATTGCACTATGATCTGATAATATAAATGGTACAATTTTGATTTTTTTTGCACTTAGTTAAACATACTTTGTTGGGTAATTATGTCATCTAATTTGGAGAAAGTTTCATGTGCTATTGAGAGGAATATGTATTCTGTTGTTGTTGGTGGGTGGAACACTCTGTAGATATCTATTAAGTCCATTTCTTTGAAGGTTTGTTTTAAATCTGATATCTCTTTATTGATTTCTGCCTACTTGATCTAGTTGTAATAGTGAGGTATTGAGGCCTTCCTCTATAATTGTATTCATGTTTATCTAACCTTTTATGTCCACTTGTGTTTTTTATGAAGTTGGATGCACCATCTTTCCGTGCATATGTATTTATAATTTTTTATCTTTTCCTGTTGAGTTTTTCCCTTAACCAATATGTAGTGACCTTCTTTGCCTCTTCCAATCAGTTTTGGCTTAAAGTCTACTTTCTCTGAAAAAAGGTATCTATTCTTGTTTTCAGTTTCTTGTTACATGGAATATTGTTTTCCATCCTTTGATTTTTAGTATATAAATTTCTTTTTTTTTTGTAAATTTCTTTTTGATTTAAATGTTTTCTGTTACACAGTATATAGTTGAATTTTCTTCCTTGATCCATTTTGCCAATCTGTGTCTTTTCATTGGAGAATTGAGACTTCACATTGAGAGTTGTTACTGAAAGTTTTTGACTTATTCCTATCTTTGGATTATTTTTCTGTTGTTGATTCCCTTTTTTTCCCCCTCCTGCTTAATCAGTCACCATACATGAAGCATTCATCTTTTGTCATTGTTAGCTTCATTGTCTATTTCTAGGATAGTCTTGATAATTTTGGGAGTGCTGGTTTGGTGGTCATAAATTTCTTTAAGTATTCTTTATCATAGAAATATCTTATTTCTCCACCAAGTTTGAAAGATAATTTTGCAGGAGATGTCACTCTGGGTTGGAAGTTGTTTTCTTTTAGGGGTTGAAACTCTTCACTCCAGACTCTCTTAATCTTTAAGGTTTGTTTTAAGAATTATAGAAGTCTGTAATTCTAGTGAATTTCTCTTTATAAGTTATTAATTTTTTCCTAACAAATTTTAAGATTCTCTTTTGTGTTGGACTTCTGGGATTTTGGTGATGAGGTGTCATGTGGAAATTTTTCTCTGATTGTGGGTATTTGGGGTTATATATGTCTCACTTATCTATATGTTAAATTCTTTTCCTATATTTAGCAAGTTTTCTGCTATTATTTTGGTAAATAGTTGTTTTATGCCATTTGCTCTGTCTTCTGACTTTTTACTAATTCCAATTAATCTTACATTAGTCCTCTTTGTGTCATCTATCAGCTGTTGGATCAATATTTCATGTTCTCTTATTGTTTTTAATATATTTCTCAATAATTGATCATAAACCTTAGCACTGTCTTCTAGTTTTTATGGCTGAGTAGTATTCCATTTTATGGTTAGGGTCTTCTTCTTTCAACTTTGGTAATTCATGCGTATCTAGGAATCTGTCCATTTCTTCTGTGTTTTCCATCTTATGGGCGTATAGGTTCTCAAAGTAGGTACTGATGATCCTCTGGATTTCTGCTGGGTCCGTTGTAATTTCATCCTTTTCTTTCCTAATTGCATGTATTTGGGCCTTTTCTTTCCTTTTTTTTATAAGTTTGGCTAAAGGTTTGTCAATGTTGTTTATTCTTTTGAAGAACCAACTCTTGGTTTCATTGATTTTTTTCTATCATTCTCTTAGTCTCCGTTGCATTGATTTCTGCTCTGATCTTTATAATTTCCTCCCTTGTATGAGCTTTGGGTTTGTCCTGCTCTTCTTTTTCTAGGAGCTTGCAGTTCAGCATCAGGTTGCTTAATTAGGCTCGTTCTGTTTTCCTAATATGAGTATTCCCTGCTATGAATTTCCCTCATTGTGTCCCATAGATTCTGATATGTTGCATTGTCATTGTCATTTAATTGTAGGAACTGGCTGATTTCTTCTTTAATTTCCTCTGTGACCCATTGGTTATTCAGAAGTGTGTTCTTCAATTTTCATGTGTTTATGAAATTCTTGTGGTTTCTTTTGTTATTGATTTCCAATTACATCACACTATGGTCTGATAATATACAGGGGATAACTTCAGTTCCTTTGCACTTACTTAAACATGTTCTGTGAGTGAGTATGTGGTCTATTTTGGAGAATGACTCATTTGCAGCTGAAAAGAATGTGTATTCTGATTTTGTGGGGTGGAACACTCTGTAAACATCTGTTAAATTCATTTGTGCAGAGTTTGATTGAGTTCTAGTATTTAGTTACTTATTTTTTGTCTAGTTGATCTATCTATTTGTGACAGTGGGGTGTTGAGGTCCCCCACTACTATTGTTTTCGTGCTTATTTGGTTTTTCATGTCCATTAGTATTTGTTTTATGTAGTTGGGTGCACTAGTGTTTGGTGCATATATATTTATGATTGTCATCTCTTCCTCTTGAGTTGTTCCCTTTGCAAGAATGCAGTGTCCTTCTTTGTCTCTCTTAATCAGTGTTGGTTTGAAATCCACTTGATCTGCAAAAAGGATAGCTACTCCTGCTTTTGGGGGGGTTCCTGTCACATGGAGTATTGTTTTCCACCCTTTAACTTTCAGTCTATGAGTTTCTTTTTGAATTAAGTGTGCTTCTTTTATGCAGCATATTGTTGGATCTTGCTTCTTGACCCATTGTGCCAGTCTATTTCTTTTGATTGGTGAATTGAGACCATTTACATTAATGGTTGTAACTGATACATACTGACTTACATTGTTATGACCTTTGCTTTTTGTTTGATTTTCCCCCTTTGCATTTAATTTCTTGTCCTGCCTGATGGTTTCATTCTTCTGGGCTTCCTGGGGTTGTGATCCTTATTGTGTTTTCCTAGGATATTGTCTAAAATTTTTTGGAGTGCTGGTTTGGTGTTTATGAAGTTCCTAAGGTGCTCTTTGTCATGAAAGTATCTTATTTCTCCATCAATTTTGAAAGATAGTTTTGCAGGGTACATCAATCTGGGTTGGAGGCTGTTTTCCTTTAGGGCTTGAAATACATCACTGCAAGCTCTTCTTGCCTTGTGGGTTTGCTTTGAGAAGTCTGCTGTGATTCTGATGGGCTTTCCTTTGTATGTGATTTGTTTCTTTTCTCTAACTGCTTGTAGAATTTTGTTGTTCCATTGGATTTCTGGAATCTTAACTATTATATGCCTATGTGTAGATTTTTTTTTGATCAAGGCTAGTTGGAGTCCTATATGCCTCACTTATCTGTATGTCAAGTTCCTTTCCCCTGCTTGGGAAATTTTCTGCCATCACTTCTGCGAGCAATTTTTTTAATATCATCTGCAATCTCTCCCGCTTCTTCTTTGACTCCACTCAGTCTTATATTATTCTTCTTTGCATTGTATAGCAGCTGCTGGATGGATTACTCCTGGTCCCTTACTATTTAAAAAAAAGGTTTCATTTCCTGGTCACTAATTGCATTATAATCTTCTACATCTGAAATTCTGTCCTCACATTGGTTTATTATGCTGGGTAAACTTTCAATGGAGTTATTAAGCTCCTAGAAATCTGTTTGCATGTTTTATGGATTCCATTTGTTTCCTATGCTGATATTCCATCATGTTCCTCTGCTCCTTTATTTTTTAATCTGTGTCCTTTCTAGATTAATTAATCATGTCTTTCACTATGGGCATAATTTCTGCTGTTATGTGAGAAATTTTTTCTGATTTCATTTTTTCCAGATCCTCTTTTGTTGTCAGTTCAGGGAATCCAGGTGGTTGAGTATCACAGTGTTCCATGTCCTTTCCCTTTGGGGTTGCTAGATGATCTGGAAGTCTGGCTTTGAGACTTGTTTATGTGTCTTCACATTCAGTGGGGGTGGGGGTGGGGAGCATTGCTGGTGTCTGCGCAGCTCACCTATTCGGTGCTGTGGGTGGTGGTACGGCCACCCAGAAGGCTCCTCTTCAGTGCTGGGGGTGGCTATGTTCCTTGGCACTGGGGATGGTGGTATTGTGGCCTGGAGGGCTCCTCCTCAGTGCTGGGGGCAGCTCTGCTTCTAGGCGCTGGGACCAGTCGTATGGCAGCCTGGAAGGCTTACCTCCTCCTCGGTGCTGGGGGAGGCTCTGTTCTGAAGGTTTGTATTTTTTAAATAAAACTAAGTCTCAAACTAAGTAGGTCTTTTGTTCTTAGTATGGCCACTTATGTCCACATTGCAACCTGATGATGCTTGGGGTACCTGCTGGATGTGCCCTGATTTAGCCTCACTGTCTACCTGCTTTGGCCAGTCTATACATGCAGAATTCTGATGCTACCTACTTTGAGCAATAAATAAGAAGCAGCCCCAAAGTAATTTGTTTATTTCAGCAGCCAGGTGTTTAAGCCTCAATACCTGTTCATGAGCTGGAAAAACAGTATTTTTCTATTTGTCTCTCTTCAAGTAATCTGAAATTCTGCAGGGATTATCTATAACTGCTGAGTTCTAATATTTCCTTTTGAACTTTAGTCAGCTACACGAGGCAGATGTGTTTGTCTTCTGTGTGTTTCTAGTTATTTATAAGTGCCAGTTTGTAGTTTTAATATCATCTGAAATGTCAGGGCTCTGGCATGACTCTAATTTTACTACCTTTCTGTCTTTCCTCCATTGCTTATCAAAATGGCATAAACACTTCCCAGCACCGCAAGGACATGTGAAGCATCTTGCCACATTTGTCTTAATGTCCTGAGTCCATTCTGGATCTTTGAAGTTGTTAGATATTTTCTAAACTTAAGAGAGATTGTGCTATCACCAGAGGCATGCAGTTGGTGCCTATGAGTAGATGGTGGATATACAAGAAATGTTCTGTGGTACAAATTTCCCAGGATCTCTAATTCCTCAGCATTGGGAAGCAGGGAATAGAACTGCACCATAATTACTGAGCTACTCACTTATGGAATGTCATAGTTTGCATGTAATGCAACTTACTCCAGTAGTGAGTAATTTCCCCTTATAGCACAAAATGTAGGGTGGTCCAGGGGTTCTGTGATGTTTTAGTGAGGTGGGAATTAATGAGACAGGAGTTAAAAATTTTATTAGACAGTAAGAATAGTGACTCCAAAATGGAGTCAGAAAGCCCAAAATGGAGCCTGTTGTTATCATCCTTCAGGGGTCTTAAACAAACATCTGCCAGGTGTCCCGGGGCTGTCAGAGACCTCCCCAGACCATGCTCAGACAGGCCATTGGCTCAGAGTAACAGAAGCCCTCCATGCACTGTGCAAACACTACTTAAATTCAACTCTAAAAACATATGTAGTTTCTTATACTATAGAGAGCATACAATTTGCATAACAGCCTGAGCTCCCTTCTCAATGCCTTAATAACCCCTAGACAAGAAGGCTCCATGGGCATCCTGCTCAAGACTATCTCTCAGATAACCAGAGTTCTACTTATTTGCCCCTATATCATGTACTTCCTTGGCTTCATATCTTTTAAACAAATTTACCTGTAGTCTATCTCCTCTCTCTGCAGCTTCATTCTTCATCACTGTGTGATGTGACCTTGGTGTTGCAGTATCATTGGTGTTCCAGCCTTCTGTCATTTTGTTCTCTGTCTTTACCTTATGGCTTTTATCTTCCTGTTGAGTGCTTCATAGTTTCAACAGGAAGAAATAGTTTCCTCACAGTTTCAAGATGGCAGCTTCCACTCTGGCTTCATATTCATGCTTCCAGTTGGAGCAAGAGAAGGGATGCTGGCTGCCTTTTTCAGAAAGATTTTGTTTTTTCTTATTTGGGAGATGATGAGATCTTCAGGGCTCTCTGTCCACCTCCAATGGGCCAGAACTGTCCCCCAGCCCTACTGACCACCCCTGCCCCATTCCTATGCAGAGGAAGTAGTGAACAGAGTATTTCTATCAGGGTATATTGACGCCCTGATAAAAACTGGGGCTTGTTGGTAATAAGGGTAACACTGGGTGTGCATTGACCTAAGATAGTGGAGATGAACTTATGGCATGCATGCCACAGTGAACTGTTTGTATCACTGAAAGCTCTAAAAGGTTTTCCATCGCTGACCTAAGGTACTGATCACAATTCTGTTGCATCTGACTATAAATGTTTCCTTATTCTTGTCCTGGCTCTGGATGTTTGGGTGTTCTTTTGCTGTCATGTTCTTCACTAGACCCTCAGCATTTCCCAATCAACCTCAGGCCCTTTCTCAGTCAGAGCCCTAATGCAATGCACATAACTCAGGAAAAAAACCCATAACTCTCTTTGACTCTACCTTCCAGGCTGTGGATAAAAGATCACTTCCTATATTCAAGTGCTTTCTTTATTAACTGGGGTAAGTTCTAGACCTATTGCATACCCATGGACCTCCTAGGTTTTAGTCTGAATTTTAAAAAATTGACTCTCAGTCAATTGTAGGAATTACCTCCTTGTACCCTCAGAACCTTTGCCACTGATTCTCAAGTTGGATTTGTTTTTTTCTTTTCAGACTATTGGAAAGCTACCATCCCATGATTAATAACTCCTGGAAAGCCTCACAAGATTTCAGCAATGGTCCTCACTAGAGATCACAAAAGGAGGTCTTGCCAGGTGTTTTCTGTGTTAAGTGCATGGCCCTGAATGCACTCTATGCACACTCCCTTAACTGTATATATTTGGATTGTCAAGAGGACGTGAGAGAGGTTCAAATTGAGCATTTTCCCTCTAGTCATTGCTGCTATTCTGGGGAGCACTCTGGTCCAGATTGGACTAATGCAATAATTTGGACAGGAAACCTGAATTAATCATTTTCTTTTGGAGTAGGGTGACTGCTGGGTGGAAATAGGATTCTGGAGCTATAAGGGGAGCTGTATACCACTGGTCTGATGCCTGCATTTCACACACAAGGACACCTTACCTCAGAGAGAGTGCGTCATGAGAGTCCACATCAAACAGCAGGGCAGGTCTAGACTTAGAAGCCAAAGTTCTGTAAGGCTTCACTCTCACATTGATTTTTAGGGGAGAGGCTCTATCCTTCTGCACCTGTCCCCTGCACTGAATTAGCATGAAACTCCCAAGAAGACTGACTATCAGAAAGAGCAGTAGGTGGTTCAGACAGGCTTCCACCAGTACCAACAGATATCATTAAACAGCCTTCCTGAGGACACTAAAGGATCTCCATTAAATCTTTTAAAATTTTCTAACATGTCAAGTGCCTTAGCCTTCCCTCTTCTGCACTTAAAAAGTATTTTGTTGCTGCACATTATATCATTGTAATTGCTCTATCTAATTAAGCTGGAAGGGAAAAAGTTGAATCATTTCAAGGGAGAGTCAGAAATGTATTTAATTCACTGTAGTGACTTTATTTAGTGCAAAAGTCTTCTGTATACAGAGAGATGAATCACATCGCAGATTTTCTTAATTGCACTTTACTCTTGAGTGCAGTTAAAAGCATCAGCACTGCACTGCTTAATGCTCATGTTCTGAGGGTTGCGCGGTCCTCACTGGACTGAGAAGGAGCTTTGAAGAGAGGCGGAGACTGGCTTCCACTCCCACTTCCAAATTCGGAACTAGTTTCTCCTAGGTATGTATAAAGGAGTGGAATTGTTAAAAATAATGAACAAATAGCAACAACTACAAGACAAATTCCCCAGATGGAGTCAGGGTAAAGATGAACATTTTTATGTGTTTATTAGAATGACCTAAATTTAAGTAATCGGTTTTCATGAACTTTAATGTACATTTCATTTTTCTGTCCCATGAGCAGGTAGTTTAATGTGGTGTCTATAAATACACACTGAAGATATCCATGACATATATGGATACTGTGTTCAGCCATGTCTCTTCTGCAGTTATGGCTGAGTTTGTAGGATGAATCTTATCAGTCAGACCCCACTGAGGCAAAGCTATACTTAGCATAAGAAGAGGGGGTGATTAGATTTCATGTGTCATTAAACTGTTCAGATCATTATTTAATAATTGCATCACTGGAAGACAATGATACTTTCTCCTCTATAGCCATTCTCCCTTTTTCTTTCATCACAATACTCTCAAATCCTAGCTAGGGATGTACTTTCCTAGAATAGAAACTAAATTCCCCGACCTTGCTCACAGCTGGTATGGCCCTATAATTAAATTCTAGACAAAGTGAGGTGAGCAGCAGTTAGATAAGTATGGAAGGGCACTTAAAGGGATCCACCTGCACTTCAATTCTCATCTCTTCCCTCTGCCTCCACAGGGATGCTTTGGGAAAGGAGAAGTAGTCATCTTTATCGACAAGGTTGCTGGCATGCAGTAGGAATGGCCTGTTTTCCTAATGATTGTGAAGCCATGGTCCTTAATCTGCCTCTACGCGAAAGAAAGAAATTATTTTTTGCTTCAGCCACTCATAGTTTGTGTTTTCGGTCTCATGAAGCTGAAATGAATTTATACCCTACTCTGTTCTACAACTGGATGAGTCAATTCTCATTAGTGGAGGAGGATACTGAAGAGTGTGTCACGAAGTCCATAAATGTATTTGAAAAAATTTATGAGCCTAAGAAAGCCTGTTCTACACTCTTGATAACTTTCTTGAATCTCTTCCTTCATTTACTTTCCTATCTGTTTTGGTATATCTTGGCTTTTTTGATTGTTATAATACTTCATCTTCCCATCTTGATGGCTTATAATCAAAGTTGGTAAGACCAAGAGGCAGAAAAGCTTATAAAATCTGCCTCAAGCATAAAAAAATTATTTCTTTAAGAAGCTCAGACACCATGTCGTTAAGGTCTATGCCTGTCATACGAGTCATGAGGCTGTGTATATGAAGAATAAACTTATTAATTAAATGGATTAAGATTGAAGATTAATGGAAATTATTTTTCAAAGTAGATCTGGCATATGAGTCATTAAATTAAAGTTAGCCATTGAGGTTTTGAGCCATGACATAAGGAACTGCACATTGGTTTTGATAAATTAGAAAAACCATGTATTGGAACAAAAAGTACATGTTTGTGATCAAAGCTTAACTTGCCTAAAAGATGGTGAAATTATTGAAATTACTATGGCAGGAAAACAGCTCAGAGGGTACTCCCACTCACTCCCTTCTGCTGCCCAGAAATCAAAGGGCTGGGATGAGGGAGTGGCCCCACCAGCTAGGAAAGATTAATGTATTACAGACAATGTTTGATTCGATTTACCAAAAGGCTGGAAACAATAGAGAATGTTTTAAATAAGAAAAAAAATGCACCTAAAATGAGTTTTATAAGAAAATATAAATATTGTCACTCAGCTTGGAGAAGTTTTAACACAATGATAATTTCCAAATGCCGATTGACATGAAGACCCAAAGAGTAGTGAACCAAGTACAAATGAAGATTGATTACAGACTTCTGACTTACATGCGGCAAGGCAAGTGAGAAGAATGCATGTGATGGACAAAACTAAGAAAATGATCTTTCTGTAGATCAAACTCTAAAATTTCAAGTAATTAACCAAATTACTTTGACAATGAATGTTTCTTGGTAATTTGATTAACTCAAACCTGTGGTTGAGGTGAATATATTTTATTGCAGACAATATAGGATAGTAGAAACTGTTCCATGTGATTAACTTGATATGTCTACCTTGTGTTTTACAAATAGTAAACTGCAAAATTCTTCCAATTTTTAGGTTTGAAAAGTCAGAGTAATGATTAATTGGACTGGGAATTTGTCTGTGATGCAAGATTATCTTGACAATAGATGGAAATAAATGAAATTTCTATTCTAGGAAATAGTCTCCCCAAAGCAATCTTGCCTTTGCTGGGACTAGGTAAGGAAATTTTCATGGTATTCCCTTCAGATTTCCAAAGAATAGTGCACTCACATGAAAATGAAATACCAGTTTTAAACTATCATATAAGGGAGAGATGGGCCCAATAGGCTAGGGATTAAATCAAGACCCATCAATTGCATTTAGATTTTATATGACTGAAATGAACAGAAAGTCTCATTGCTCATGTCTTAACAAGAGAATAAAATAAATTGAGTCAATTATTTAAGCTGCATATCGAAAAGCCTATTTGGGGGTCACAGTTTAGCTTGACTGTCATTTAGTAGTGGATTCTCTGTTTACTTTTACTTTTAAATTTGATTCCTATGTATAATTAAACATTTTATGCAATTACAATAAACTGCTTTGTTTTTCCCAAGAGAAAAAATCTGCAATCATGTTATGCAATAATCGATGAATAACTGGTTAATTTACTCTATCTGAAGAAGTGACTGGCAATCATCTTACAATCCACAACCTTTTAAAATCTATTCATATGGCTCTTTATCAAATCTAAGAAAAATTATCAGTGCCACTCTTGTTTCTTTAAATGATGTCTTTCTCAATTCAAAGTTATAAATTTCCCATATGATCAAGGAATATTGAAAAACTCTCTTTTATGGATATTTTAAATTTGCGTGTTAAACATAATTTGTAGATCTTCCTTTCATAATTGAAGAGTCTAAGTAACTTGTTAATCAGTCAAATTTATTCTAAACAATCCATTGTTTTCATTGTTTATATATTAGTATAATTTGGACCAAACAGGGGAAAGTTTTTCATAATCCACTTTAATGAAGCAAAAAGGTAAAAACACACTGTCAATCTTGAAAGTTATGGAGAGGCAAAGTTCATGGTAGCTCATACGCAGTTCCAGAAATGGTTGAGATACACACGGCTCCTCAGTAACTGTGGGAAACCATGTGGTGACCCTACCAGAGCAACAGAAGCAGTTACAGCAGGGAGTCATAGAGATCATCTGCTTCGACCTGCGTACTATTTTTAGTTTAAGTAAAAGTACGATCAACATTATTGTTTCTTCATTTGCTTAAACAAATGCTTATTATCTAAAATTTGAGAAATAGAAAAGGGTGAGGGAGAAAACACTACAGAACTTCAGTCTCCTGGCATGCTGTTTTTCTATTTCTCTGTGTTTCCGTTTCTCTCTCATTTCCTTCCCTCCCCTCCACACTTCAGAATCACGCTACAGAAAATCACGATGCTTCCACTGTCGATTCATTGTTTGCTCACAACCCTGTCAACTTTATTCATTTTATACTGATTTGTAGCTGTAATAGATTAAGACTAGTGTTTTATAATTTAGTGTGCATTTTAAAAATAACTACTCATGATTTTTTTCCCCAAATATTTAGTCATTTGAACTTTCTCTTTCATGATTTTTTTTTATTATGTTTGCTTTCCAGCTGTCCACAGGAATCTTAATATTTTTAATTACGTTTGTAATTTTCATAAATGTTTCATGAAATTTGCTAAGTTGAAAACATCTTGTTGATAGGATATTTTGTTGAAAATCATATCCTGTTTCATTGTTTTTTAGCAAAATACTTCTTAGTAAATTATCACATTTATAGTCTTTCAGTTCATTATATTTTAAAATATTATTTTTTAAGCTCCAAAGAATATTTTAATGGGAATTATATTTAATTATATTACACATTGAGTTATAAAGGATCAGTGTGTTCTGTCTACACATACAGGAATATGGATACTTCTGATAGTTAATTCTGCTTTTCTTTACATTGTTAAGAACACATGGCAAAAAACCATATATATATATTTTTTGACAATAATATACCCGAGAAAACATGGTAATAATTTTTAATGCCTTTAAAAAAACTGTAAATTTTACTATGAGATTGTTACTGATATATTGGAAAATATGTGGTTTTAAAAATTTATCTGTGTCTATACATTATACTGGACCTTGTCATTAATTGGCAGAGGTTTTTCATATCATTTATGTGGATATCTAGGTGGAGTCACATTGGTTATTAATAATGACACTACTGTCTCTTCCTAATGATCTCATCCTGGCATCCAGAACAGTGTAGGAGGAGAGCAATGATTCTGACCTCCTTAATGAGGGTGACTGTCAATAACTTAATCACGACAATTGCTTTTTGTATAAGACTGGTCCTCTGTCTTATGTTCTTATTCTTGATTTTTTTTTAGAATTTATAAAATCAAGAATAATGATTAAATTTTATTAAATATTTTAAACCAACAACTAAGGTGCTTATAAGATTTTTTCTTGAGTTATTTAATGCTGGAATATCTCTTGTTATAATCTTACAAAATATTGTATAATTAGGTTTTAAATATTTTTTTGGTAGTTTCATCATAGTTTTATTTTTCAATGAATTCTCTCTTTCTGACTATTAAGTCTTTGAATTTTTAAAATCCTGAATAGTTTTTGTATTATTTAGCTCTCAGCAAACATATCCTTGTGGCTCAGCACCAGTTTTGATGGCCAAGTTTCTGCTTTAAAGTTGCAGTTCTAACCAGCTCTTTATAAGTTGTTTTGAACAATTTACAGAATCTTTCTAATCTTTAATGTTATTCATGCCTCCAAAATGGCATAAAAATATCATGTACTTTATAGGATGATTGTGGAGAATAAATGGAAAAAGAGAGAGAGAAATAAACATGTATAGCACTTGACGTAGAGGAAGAGTTAAATAAATATTAGCCATGTCTGTTTTTTGCAGATCCTTGAGTGTTGCTTTTTTGTTCTGTAATGATTGGAAAAGAGGTGTGGATCCTGTTCTTTTTAAGCCTGTTGACAATTAGCTTTGAAGTTTTCCAAAAGTACAGTGCAATCTAATTTTTTCTAATGATCAGTGAAAAATAGTATAATCACTTTTTATTCTGCCCTATGTAAAAGTAATCTCAGAATGTTTTTAGCAAACTTTTTCATTTTTATCAGTTTGCTGATGAATCTGAATTTTATTGGTACATATCATGATTTGTAAGCAACCAAATTTATGCTTTTACATGTCATCCTATAATTGAAAAGATAATTTTAAAGTTTTATATTTATTTTATGTTCTTCACAGAAACATTGCACAGATGATAACGACATGCTTAATTTTATTCTGTGCTCAGCTTTAGTTTTTTCTTCATGCTATGTCTTTCATATTTTGGATCCTTAATTCCCACTAGATTCTTGATCATCTGAAATATATTCTGAAGTCTTTCCTTCAGAGCTCTACATGAAAATTATTTTTGCAGTTTCCAAGTTTATGTGGGAACATGGCTTTCTTTTCTGTTTGTGAAAGAACAGCTAATTTGATGTAGATATTTCTCTGATCTCTTACCCAACTATGTAGAACTTGCTCTATTTTCTTCTGGGATCTATCCTGACGGAGGAGAAATGTGAGGCTTATATATTTCTTCTGTTGGTGAAAGTCAAGATTTTTTCTTTGAGTTTTGTAATTTAACATTATTGTCAAATTTGACATTATCTTCCTGGAATATAGTGGAAACTTTTTAATCTGCAGTTGCATTTAATTTTTTAATTTCAGTCAATCTGTCTCTCTCCTTTTTCCCTCCCTTCTTTTTCCCTCCATTACTTTCTCTTTCTCCTTTGTGTGTTTCATTTCTCCTCCATTACTTTTCCTTTTGTCTTTATTATTTACTATTAATCTTTCGTTATCTTTTCCTTTGCATTCTTGGGTGACTAATTCTTTAGTATTTTGTCCTGTAGAAACTAAATAAATGTAAATTATTCCCTTAAAATATGCTCACCTTTGGATTTTAATTCTACTCTTGTAGTTTTAGAGAGTCACAAGCTTTTATGATTTCAGATTAAATCAGTCTTTTGTCTTTTTGCCTTGATTTCTTTTTTAGGGCAATATATTCTTAATTTTTGCAATACATTCTCATTTTTGCAATGAAGTCTGGAATATCTTTGTGAAAAAGGCAAATATTTTCTAATTTTTTTTTCAGAGATGTGACTCTTCTCTAAGGTATTTGATACTCCACTTTTTATGCTGATTTACTGCTTCTGTTTGGGCAGTGAAGGCATGGGTCTTGTTTTGGTGTTTGCCATCAGATATAATATAAAATTTCTCTTTGGGTGGTCTCAATGCCCATTTAATTGGTAGTTGAAGACCTATCTCACAACAAAAACAATGTGTGTATGGAAGGTAGAATTTAGGTTCTACTGAGAAGAACTTTTCTCTTACTCTGTGATTTAAGTGATCTGCCTCTGGGATTGAGAGATTCTCCTATCACAAAGCCTGCGGCAGCCTATGATTCTTTTTGAATCAGAAGCATTTGTATGGAAAATTAATCTTTGTGAATGTTCTAATAACAGAGTTTTCTCTATCCATGGCTTCCATGCACATCCCCAAATGTTATCTGAGAGATTGAATATACAGACAGTCACCAGACAGCATATAAAAATAGATCTGCCTCTGTCCCAGAAAACCAACCAATCGTTGACAGTAGCCAGCCTACCATCTCTCTAAGTCACACTTGAAGGAAGGCAGATCATGATCTCTAGCAACCAGTCTAGGGAGCTACTAAACAAGAGTCCCTGTAACAATCAGCCTCAAATGAACACAACTTGATCAGTAACTAACACCTCTAATTTTTGCCCCTGCTTTCATTTTAGGACTAACCAGAAAAAGCCACGTATGTCCATTACCCAATCACGCAAGGTGTCATGTTTCTAGTTGGCCTGTCTGTATTTTTCCTAGGCTGACAGCCTCCAGTCAGGGGACGCCTGAAGTTACCCTTTTATCCACATGAAAACTCCCTGTGTATTAGTCATTTTCCAGTCTCTGGGACAGAGTACCTGACACCTGCAATTTAAAGGAGGAGGGGTTTATTTGGCTTATAGTTTCAGAGGGTTCAGTCCATGGTTTTTTTTTTTTCTGGCACCAAGGCAGAAACAGCATATGGAAAGGCATGGTGACGGAAAGCTGCTCTACTCATGGTAACCAAGAAGTAAAAGAGAGAGAGGGGAGAAGACAAGGACAAAAATACATCCTTCCAGGTCACATCCTCATGACCCACATCTTCCAAAAGGGACCCATCTCCTAACAACACAGTTATGAACTCATCAATGGATTAATGAATCCACTGATGAATAAATATCCACCATGACCCAGTCACCTTCTAAAAATCCCCACCTTTGATCATAAAGAAACATTGGTGGACATTTTAGATCTAAACCATCTTATTCTTTCATTCTTGCTGGCCACTGAATCTTGGCCAAAACATAGATAAACGCCTTTGTATAATTCTGAGTAGTCTTTTCTTGCTTACATTTGGTTGGTCTTTGCTTTCTTTTCCCACAAATTATACTGTCTGCCTGGGCATTAGGCTTTGGAAGTGACAAGTATTTTAGAAAGTCTAGTAAAGGAGAATGGCAATGTGTGTGGCAAGTATAGCACTGGTGGTGGCCACACAGAGAAACTATTACAGCCTATGAAGTAACAGGACCTTGTATGGTTGGGTGCAGCAGGTGCTTGGAAATGGACGTAGGTTTTGACTTCGGTCTTTTTCTAATATTGCAGGTGCTCTAACCTTAAGCTGGTGGCAGGCAGCTGGATGGTAGGTATAAGGTAAAATGTAATCTATCTGAGAGACTGACTATACAGTCATCAGGAAGCATATAAAAATACTTCTGTAGTCATCCCAGCACATAAAAATAGATGTATAAAAATAGTCATCACGCTAGGATTTTCCACAGCATCTCCTAAGCAGGGTACACTATTCTCTTTTAAAGAACAACATAAACATTGGTTAGTCCAACTCCATTCATTTTCTTCAGCTGGAAAATTCTTTCCAAACTTTATAAGTGATTTGTTATTAGCTTTTATTTCACAGATGATCACATATTTAATTTTTTCATGCCTTTATAACCATTTTCATGGGGGAAATTTGGAGACTAGGAATTACTACACAAATGTGTAGCTTGGAAATCTTAGTCCCAATCCATCCATTTTGGATGGGGAGAAACTGAGGCTTAAATCTCTTGATTCTTTGTCCTTTATATCCTCTTTTTTTTCATTTATTTTTCGTAACTCCTCAGAGTCCTCATCTAACTCTTTGGAATGAATTTGAAAAATCACTTCTCTGAATAATAGCTATATCTGGGACAAGTTATTTAATCTTCTTAAGCCTCAATGTTCTCATAAGAAAGGTTGTTAATAAGATCACCAAGGAATTAAATATGTAAAAAAGCCATTCCCAGTGCTTTTGTAAACATCTTTATGTGTTGTTAATCCTCTCAAACAATTGCCTTGGCAGAGACTGTTAACATCCTTAATTTACTGATAAGAAAAGCAAGGCTCAGAAAGGTGAAATAATTTTCCCAAGGTCATACACCTAGAAAGTGGACCTTGAAACCAGGCAATCGTAATCAGGACTAACTTCTTACGCCATGACACAGTTTATAAAACCATCCTTGTTAGTGATGCTCAAACTTCACTATGCATAGATATGAAAGATCCTGTGGACTGAGGCCAGCTATGAACACATACTCTGCCTGCAAATCCTGGGCTCCCCAGGGCAGAGAAGATTCCCAGCTGGCTGTCAAAAGTCCATCTCTGGGGACTCCAATTAGCCACGTGACCCAGTGGGACCACTGAGAGACATAGTTTGGAGTGGTATGCTCTGGAGATGTCTTTAGTTCTGCAACTTCCTTAGGAACATTCAATTATTAAACAACTCTATGAGCTATTTCTTTTTTTTTTACTTTTTATTCTGAGATAGTTTTGCTAAGTCACTGAGTTGCTCAAGGTGAACTTCAACTTGTAGTCCTCTTGCCTCAGCCTTTCGAAGTGCTGAGATTGGAGTCATGTGCCACCACACCCAGCCAGCAGTTTGACACATTCTTAGCCATTCTCAGGAGGCATGAGGCAGGTTAAGGAACTGAGATTTCATTGGATCAGCATAGATAATCTTAAGACTAAGAGAGGCTTAGGAAAGAACTTCTGCTTTCCATTTTAGCAAGTAGCTGGAAATTTCTCAACTTTCTAAAGTCTGGGAATGTTATGAGGAGGACTCTATGGGATTGTCTGTTGTATTTTGAGATCATAGTAAATGCAGAAATCGAAACAATTCAGAGGTGGATCTTTCTTATTTCTTTTAACAGCATTTGCTTTCTTGTCTTGGCTTAGGGAAATTCCCACTGTGCGCGCATTTATGGAGATCCAGCTTCCTACTGTAGAAGCAAAAATACCCGAATGCTTTCCCAATCCCTTTTACATCAGGGAAAGGGGGAATCTGTGTGAGAACTGCTCAGACTCTGCCAAAGCAGTTGCTTTCCTGCTTCAGTTTGTTGGGCAGAGCACTGGTTTGGACTGGGGAGAGTGCTGGTTACCAAGGACTCACTCTCCCGTTGCCAAGCAAGCATCAGCTTGCACAGGGTGTGCATTAAACTCACTGAGCTTACTTTGGAACCTGGACCCCTTCATCCTGTCTTCTCTTTTCTAAAGGCAGAAGCCCTGGATGTTGCTAGTCCATTCATCTAGGTGCCAACCTGTAAACAGCAATTTTAACACGTGAATAAGCTAAAACATTCAAAATGTGATGTTCAAACAGGGATATAATACCCCAAAACAAAGATGACAATAGTTGTGGGAGCGCTGATTCTTCCCTCTTCTCTTTCTCACATTCTTTTATGTATTATACTGCTTTTCTCTTCCTTCCTTTCTTTATTCTTTCCCTTTTCTTGATAACTGGAGTTTGGACTCAGGGTCTCTGCACTGAGCTACATCCCTAACCGTTTCTTATTTTTCATTTTGAGCCAGAGTCTCATCAAATTGTCCATGCTGGTCTAAAACTTGTAATCCTCCTGCCTCAACCACTCAGAATGCTGGGGTTACAGGTGTGTACCAACATGCCTGGCTATGAATTGTATTTCTTGTCAAGCTTTCCTATCTAGAAATGGGGTTAGTCCTGTTTATCCAAAATCCCGTCTTAAAATGAGATGATGGGAACATTTTGATAACAAGGCCTCTGGAGATTTGTTTATTTTGAGTCTGTACCAGAGGAAGGTGTCCATTCCTTTTGGTCCCCACCTTGAGAGGCTCACAAGGCAAAAGCCTAAGGAAGCTGGTAGTGCTGGAGGGGACAGCAGTTCAGGAGGTTCTGTGGGTCAAGCACAAGGCTCCTCAGCTTCCTTGCAGCATTTGCTTCAAAATTCACTGTGATCAACATGAGGGCAGTGGCGCCTCAGTACGGGCTCAAGTCCCCATCCCTCCCCAGCTAAACAGTGGGATGCGTGGGAAATGGTTAAAGCAAATTGGACCAAGAGGATTCTAGACTATAGATAAGAGGATGGGGTGGAGTCTAATGCTGGGTAGTCTGCTCTCCATGTAAATCTGGAAGCTTTCTCTACCCTGTCCAAGGCTGCGGGGCCTGGTTTTCCATTCCAGGTGAATGATGAGATCAAACCATTATCAGGTGAAGCCACATGCAGCCTCAATTTCAAAATATTTCTGGTTTCAAATGACTTCTTCGGAGGAAAGGGGGCTATAAATCCCCTAAATAAATAATAATAAATGCTCTGGTCTGTGTCTGTATCACACAGAGATTACTTCGCCATGCTGGCACTTAGCAAATGAGAAATGTCAAAACAAATAAACTGCTTAATCCATATTGGATCATGACAAATTGATTTGGAAATCCTGTTTTCTCCTATCAGGGGCTGCTTTGGAGATGGATTGTTTCACATTTTTTATACCAGAATTGAGGCCTTTGACTCATGTTATTGAGAATAGAAAGGCAATTTAGCAGTTCTAGAAGGTAGCTGACAAAATGCTTTAAAAAAAGATTCTATCATCTTTTTCCTGAATTGATATTTTATGTCACCCTCATACAGAGTTGTGGTTACATCAACTTTTTATGCTGGGAAAAATATTCCAAGTATCTATAACCATTTCCATCATCATCTATTTTTTATTATTTCATTCTGAATATCTACAAAGATATTATTATTTAAAATCATGCAGAATTCTAATGACTTTGGTGGCTATCATTATTCAATTACTACAGGAAAGAGTCTTGAATTACCTGCATTATATTTTAAAAGAATTTGTAGGAAATTATTTTCTGCCGTAGCAAATTAGGACCTTGATGTTAATACTTATGAAGACAGTTTTAGTGATTTTCTTATGTTATTCTCTATTAGTTACTTTATCATAAACCCAATGATAATAGATAACACACAGCGTACCTCTCTTGTGCCACCAGATCATGACTTAAAACTCACAGCCACACTGTGAAGTAGGTGCTATTATTATCCACATATTAGAGCTTAGAAGACTGACACACAGATTCAGTAACATGACCAAGGTCATGGGTGAGAAGTGATTTGAGCCCAGGCACTCTAACTGAGCAGTCCACACTGTAATTCCTTAATAAATAAATGAAAGAAACTCTTTCCTGATGCAAATTTACTTTAGACAACTGTATTCCTTTTACTTTTATGGATTTAAAATAAACTCAGGGTACTATTATGGACACTTGAGATGTGTATTTGTAAGGTATGTGTTGTGATTTCTTGGCAATATTGTCACTTTGAGGGTCCTCACGAGGAGCTGCTCAACCAAAGCCACATGACAGGTGTTGGCAGTGCAATCAGGAGGGTGGGAAATGACTGACTGGAGCTTGCTTCTTACTCCATCCTTACTGCTCATCCCCAGATAATCAGTTATGAAGCATAGCAATAGGGTAGGCTTACGCTTCTTTAACTTCAACTACACTTCAACCCAGGGTGCTGTGTTCCTGCCTGGGACAGGGACCTGGGATAGGGACTGTCATGAAGCATTCACACACATCCCTGATGCCAATGATCAATTCATCCTCCGGGCAGCCACCCTGTTCAGATGCATTGCTCATCCTTCCTGTCACCCTACCCCAGACCAGGTGCCATCTTCCTGTACTCATCTAATGCACACATTTTGGGTCCTAAGGAATAATCATTAGTGCTTGGGTTTGCAATTCTCCTAGTGCAGAAATTTCTGTTTTTTATCCTGATGATCAAGTCTCTGTCACTTTGTTGATCAACAGCACTGTCATACAATCCAATTCCCACTACCAGCAGTGTGGGAAGATAGAAAGAACGTGGACTTTGGAGCCAAGCAGCTCTGAGCTAGAATTTGAACTCTAAATTTCCATTTTTATGTAACTTGGGACAGGTTCCTTCCTCTCTAACCATTGACATCTTGTTGTGTCAAATTAGAAAAATGCCTCTTGAGAGAGATCTATGGGCACAGGTTTGGGAGCCAGAAGATGCCAGCTTCCCTTAGCCTTTGCTACTCATTGTGATTTAAAGGGCCTGGGGGGAACAGAGATGAGTATGACTTAGATCTTATTCTCAATCATCCATAATGTAAACTTTGATCACTTGTTTAACAGGGTTTCTGCCAAGTTTCTCAAGTGCTGGAACAGTACTATTTCCCATTTTGTAGCTAGTGAGTACTTCTTTGGAGAATAGTTTGAGACACTGCAGATATCTTGTTCCTCATCAACTTTTATCCGATGGTTTTGGAATTCATAACTACTTTTGCCTGCAAAAAAATATGTTTCTAAGACTATACGTGGTCAAGATGTATGAAGCTTGGGGCTTAATTTATATAGCTGTATTTTTGCAGGAGGAGGCTAGTGAGGATTTTTTTTTCTGATCTCCTCTAGATCAAATGACACCATTGTCTCTATCCCTTCAGTGAATGAAATCCAGTTCATTATTCATTGTGGCACTACTTTATTCATTAATGACTTGGGACTAGATCAAGAAAGGACCTGACTGCTTACTGGGATGGACTAGGCCTTTCATTTCTGTGGTTGAACATGGGGAACTCACTTTCATGCAGAATACACACAGGGAGGCCTTATAAATGCTGCAAAAGGGCTTGGAGCATGTTATATTTTAAGTTGCTTCTTAAAAACCTCTTGAGAATTAAATCTTTTACCTTTATCATGCATTGAGTCCCATATCTTCCTTAGTTTGTAAAGGTCCCCAAAACATCACTTTATATATTCCAAACATTGTGCTGGACATTTTGAGGCCACTAATTTAATTATACATTTGTAATTATGCATTCCTATTAAATATAGGACACTCAATGCTGCATAAGAACTAGAAGAAAATAGATACAGAAGAGTGTAGGACAATTATTGTTTTTTATTTATTTGCTGCCAATTTTTAAGTAGAAAATTTCCTTGGATTCCTTTTCCCATTATCAAAATGGTATAAAATGGTAAATAGAAAAATGAATATAACAGCTTCACAGATCTGTATTTAATGTTATTTTCTTTTTATGACACAATCTTCTTTTACAACACATAATTTTATGTTACGTATAAGATATTGTATGGATGATTTTCCCTTTACATTGTACCAAACTACTCCTGTGTTATATTAAAGCCTACAATAATCTTTACTTTTAATATCTGCATAAAATTTAAGAGTGCATGTAGCATAGTTACTTCCATGTTCTTCTATTTTTCCAACTCTTATCCACCTGTGACTACAGGGATAATTCTAGCATGGATGGGACCATTTTGGGTGGATTGACAGAAAGAAACTCCCCAGTGCTTCTCATTTTGGAGTCTCCAATGGATCATCTGGCTTGAGCCCATGACCCAGTTTGCCAGCTGCAGCAGACACTCAGCTCTGGGATGCTCTCTGGCCCTATCCGTGAGGCCTTTTAGCAATGCCTCAGTCCACCATTGGCTGAGAAATGGCCATTCAAAGGGTGCTATCTCCAGAAGCTCTTAGGCTTCCATTCTTCCCTGGGTCAGTCCATTGGTGCATCCAGAGGCTGTGCAGAGTGTTCTTTCTCCTCAGTTTATCGCTTAGCCCTAGACTTAGGGAAGTCCCAGTTCTACTTGACCATTCCACTGGACTAAGCCTTAGTCATTGAACCACAAGCTAAAGTCTGACCTGGAACCTCAGGCCCAGACAACTTTTGTTCCAGACCTTTCAACTCTTCTTGAGGTTCAGTGTTTCCAATGAAGACTCATAAAGCAAAAACTCCCAAATATATCCCTGGATGCAAATGTATAAAATATCCCAGCACTATGATAAGTACCAATCATATTAAGGTATAATCATCTATAATCATTTACACTTGTTTTTTTTTTTTTACAATCTAAAAGAAAAAGAAGCTTTGCTCATTTATCTTGTGAGCCTTTGTGCTGCAGATCCTTGTGAACAATACACACAGACTTTAGGGAATTGGACAGAAGCTAAAATAACCAACAAAAGAAATGCAGGGAAATGTACACCAAACAGAAAACATGACCTTGATGTAGGGAGGATTTAGATGAGCTGAATCAGAGGGTAAAGGAAACCAGCAAGGAGAAGACTTTTAAGAGCCTAAGCAGAACTCCTATGAGTTGTACAAATGGGGACTGGGATGGACTTGGTGATTCTAGATTTTATCTAAGAAGTGTGCATTTCCTTCCTCACTTCTGCATGGGAAATCTTCTTTCTTAGGGTGAGCCTGTTTTATGTGATTTGAATGAGACGGGTGCATTGTCCCATGATCACAGAAGAAATCTCACAAGTGTGAGAGGACCATTTGCAGAGCTGCTTGGGTACTCGCTGGGCAGATTAGGAAAAATCTACCCATGTGTTAAGGCTAAGATTAATTGTCAATTGATTGGTCTGGGAGGATCAAGATGAAAGATGACTTGAGGACATCTTAGGAATCAACATGACCCCACCTAACAGGAAAGTGTCAATCTTTCATTTGAGACGAGAGTCCCTGAGACCCCTTCTCCAGAAGGGCTGCCTAGAGAATTAGTTTCCCAGGATTCACTTCACTGTGCTCCATTGTCCAGGCACTCAGAGAATGCTGCAGCCATCGTCCAAGGGGCCTGCTGACAGAAGACTGTGCCACTGTCTATGTAGAACACAAGAGTTGTGAAGTCAGGGAGGCTTCTACTTAGTTTTCAAAGGAGGTCGAGGGGCCAAGCAAGGAAGCCATGAGCGGACAGTGCACGAGGCTGTGTGAGGAAGGCAGAAGGGAATAGGAACTCCAGAAAGTTTGAGATGAAGAAGGTGCCATGTCTACCAAGGAAGCTGCAGCCTATGAGAAGGGCCAGCCTGAGAGAAAGACAATGTGGGCTACAACAAGCAAGACCTTAGTAGTGAGGCCCCCTGAGGCCTCTGGAACTCACATCTCACCAGTGTGTGCTCTTTATGCTAGACATGGAGCTACGGGACTTAACGTTTACCCTGCTAGATTTTGGTCCTGCGTTGGTTCTATTCTTTTCTATCCCCTAGTCGTTCTATTTGGATAGGAATGTCTAACTTGTGTCACTGTACCTTGGTATTTGGTAACTTGATTTTGATTTTTATAGAGGTTCACAGTTAACTTTGTTTTAACCTTTAGAGAAAACTTTAACTTCTGAAAAATAGTAAACTGTTGAGATGTTGGGAAAGGGATTATTACATTTTCAATTACATGCAAAATAGTTGTATCACGTTAGGCAGAATGACTAAATTAATATTGTGTTGATTTGGAGGTTAAGTGTGGTTTAAAGAGATGTGTTTGGGTGTGGAATTGACAAGGGTTGGAAGGGGAAGACTAAGATTGTCAACTTGATTGGCTTAGAAGCCACTTAGGGGCTTGGTAGAGTGCCCTTCTGAGTGTGTATGAGTGGGTCACGGAGGCACAACCTTGGGTACTATATGTGGACCCTCACCCCTTACTCTCTGGAGCTAGTTTTTGTTCTGTTTCCTCATAGCCATAAACTAAGCAACTTTGCTGCACTGCACCCTTCTGCTATGAAGGAGCCAGCTGATAATGGACTGAAAGCTCTGAAACACGAGGCAAATTAAACCTCTCCTCCTTTAAATTGTGGGTCTTGGGTTGCATCTCAGCAACCAAGGAGATGATTAATACAGAATCACTGAAATAGCTGTGGGAGCTATAGTAGCTGGTGGCCACCTTTGCTAATGTTTAGCAAAAGCTTCTCTGAGATCAGAATGAACAGAGCGGTAGCTGTGTCCAAGCATGGGGAGATCTGGAGTACCAATGAAGCTAGAGGCCCTGGATTTAGCCAGGAAGGAAGGAGGCCCAGCCCTGGACATCCCATGTATTTGAAAAATATATTTTGATTTGATTGGAGTCCCTAAAACATGGAACCAAAAGTCTTAATCACTCCAGGGCGAGAAATTGACAGCAGGGTTCCTAGAAGTTTTCCCCTGGAGCTGCCTGTCACCTCTCCATCATGGAATCCTCACAGCAGCTTTAGCAAATGTGCATGTGTTATGGGGCCTTTTGAAACTGGGTTTGCATCTCTTCTGAATGATCTTTAAGAGTGGAGCTAGAGGATTATTCTGGCTACAGAAGTGAAGAGATGTTTTTGGCATTAGTGGTTTCTGGGCTCTAGCTCAGCTAGCTGGAAGTACTAAAAAGGAAGGTTAACCCTCTCTGCAAAGATCTTTTCCTGAATGATTTGCTGATTTTATTCCTAAAGGTACTGTGGAATTAGAAGATTAAAGATCATGGAAAGTGGCTTAAAGGGATTTTAAGATTGAAAATGGTGGAAAGAAGGACAATGGGGCTGGAAAATAAGAGCAGAGGCTTTAGGTATTTTCAGAGAGAAGAAATGTGTTCTTATTTTTAATGAATCTTGAAGTTAGCTTTACATTTCTGGGCAGCTATCATAAAAAAGAAATGATTCATAAGGGTTTATTTAGAGACACACTTGAACCCAGAGCTAGATTCTAGAAGTCCAACTGTTTAACTCACCTGAGTGAGTTATAGACAGGCTGCACATTATGTCCTTCAAGAAATAGACTCCAGGAAGCAAATTAATGTGTTCTTGGGCCTTTCCTTGTAGAAGGGCAGTGAGGGAAGCAGGACTGGGGAAATAAGGAGAGAGATCAACCTGCAATGCAACCTCCCACTCTACATGAGGTGTTGGCAAGTGTTTAGGGAGCTCTGGAGCATGGATGATGCTTCTGGGGTTTCCTGAGATGGAAGAAGGGGCCAGGCTGCCTGGGTGGAACACAGGCACACCATCAGGGACAGGGCTTTCTTTAGCCAGGGCAATGTTCAGGGCTGCTCATGTCTGAGAGGTCTCCACCAACAGCACCCCAGCTCCTAGAAAAGCCTGACTTTCCTGAAGGAAGCCTACCGACTTCTGCAGTGAGACATTTTTGTTTCTAACATGTCATAAATACTGGATTTATCAGAGCCCCATAGGTGATGAAGCAGTTTTTTTTCCCAGGAATCTCCTAGAGCCATTAGGCACATTCAGTATCTTGAAAGGCAGGAACCAGGCACTTCTGAACTCACATAATGCTGATTTTTATTTCTTTATGACATCAACCACCCCCTTTTCCCCAAGTGTTATAATTATTTAAGTAGTTGGCTTCCTTAACTCTCAGCTGAATTGTAAATTTCCTGTGGTCTGGAACTCTTGCTTCAAAACATCTTTCTTTGTTTCAGAAGCTTAACAGGGATGGACCTACAGCGGAGGCTTGCTGAGGTGAAGGTAAAGGGGTGAGAATGTTGTAGGTGATGTAAAAATAATAACACGAATAAACATCAAGAAGTAACTTTGGTGCTATCTCTTCAAAATACACCTGAGAGACACACAGCTCTCCTTGGTGGCCTTGACCCGGTCACTACCGTTACCTTTCCTTTTTCTCTTCTCAAGTGGTTTCCTATTAATATCTTGGTCTCTTCAGTGCTCTCAACAGAGCAGTGAGAACAACCTATTAATACATAAATCGAACATGTCACCCTTCTAATAAACACCTCTAATGGCTCCTGCTTTCTCTCAGAACAAAAGACACTATCCTTATAAAAGTGTACAAGGTCCCCCACAATTGGCAACCCCTTCTCACTCTGATATCAGTTCCTATAACTCTCCCTCTTTTTCATCAACCCCGCCACTCTGGGATTCTTGCCGTTTCTTAAACGTGTTGTATAAATTTCGACCTTCTGCTTTGTCTGCCAGGAATGGTTTCCAATACATCCTCATGGCTTCCATCTTACTTCCTTAAAATATTTTCTTATTTAAGAAAAATCTACTTTTACTATCTGTTTAAAATTGTGACATACCCCATAACAATTTATTTATGATTCTTTTTATCCTGCACTAATTTTTCAATAATGGTAACAAGTTATATAATTTCCATTCCATGTTATCTTGTTCATTCTCAGTCAGCTCTTACTAGAATATAAGTTGTGCAAGCATAGAATTTTTCTTGTTATGCTTTTAAAGTTTTGATTAGTACCTGGAATGGTATTTGCATAGATAAATACTATTGAAAGCCTAAGTTAATAAAGGACATTTTCTTCCTAGAGTTCCACTATGAAGATTTCCATTTGGCTATAAAATAGAAGAAAAATTAAAAAGTCTGGAAGGGTGGAGATATTCCTGGGCGAGGTTGCCCCTACAGACTTTGGTCAGGTCTCCTGGGTCCTGTGTCTGCCTCATTTCTAATTTATCTGCAAAGTGGCTCTCTTTGTGCATTAGTCACTTTCCTGTCACTTGAACAAAGTACTCAACACTTAACAGTGTAAGTCAGGAGAGGTTTAATTTGACTCATGGTTTCAGGGGATTAAGTCCATGGTCAGCTGGCTCCAAGGCAGAAACATCATGGCAGAAGGGCAAAGTGGAGCAAAACTGTTCACTTCATGGCAGCCAGGGGTCAAAGAGCAGCAGAGGGACAGTGAGAGATAGACCCTCTAAAGGCACAACCCTAGTGACCTACTGATGAGTGTCTTAATCCAGTCACACTGACAATGACGCCTGTCACACTCTGCTGTAGTGACTGGCAGGTGGAAAATACTCCATCACCCCGATTCAACAGGCCTTGCACTCAGAGTGCTTAGAACTGTGAACTTTAACTTTTCTTAGAGCCATGTGCAGTCCATGTTGGCAACCCAAAGAGAATTTCTCTCTTCTGCTTTCCAGTTGCAAACCTTTGGTAGAGACTGATTGTTTCTGCTTGGGTCAGCTGCAGTACTCTATTCATCTGAGAAAGAAACCAAGCCCAGGAGGCTGTTGGGGGCCCCACCTCAGTCACATGGGTGGGGTTGCAACATTGCATGGGGCATAAAAACCCTTCATCTCCTCAGCAGCTGCTTAATTCAAAGACTTGGGTGTGCTTTGCCTGTGTTGCCCAGGACATTTCATCCTAATCTGTCCCTCTATCCCTTTTCATTCTTTTTCTAATTTCCCCTCACACTGCTCTTTGTTCTGGGTTAAGCATAACAGAGAAGTTCAGGGCATTTGTGACACTTGTCATGACCAATCGCTGTTTGTCCATCTCTGTTGTGGCGGCAGGTCTCCCTGGATGGCGAGGTTGATCGAGGCTCTAGAAGCCCTCTTGGTTGTCACTGGTCAATTTTCGCTGCCATGTAGACTGCTGGTTAACCCAACTGGGGCATTGTTCTCCACACCAGACAGAGGAAAGAGCCTGCTGGGAATGAGGCCGTCCCTGCCAGCTCTTTTTCTCTTCTGATAAAAGCTGACAGAGGAGCAGAAAGCAGCCATCAGGCTCCCTTAAAGACCTGCCTTGCCGAGGGAAGGGTCATTTGTTCAAGTTTGTACTCAGCATGCATCAAAGGAATGGCAGGTGCTAAAGTAGCTGTATTCCACTGTGTCTTGTCCTGAATAACCTTAGTTGCTAATTTAGAACCACTGGTTAAGTTTTTCTCCTTAAAATTGAATTTGTAGATGATCAACTTTTTTAGGCTTTACACACACCTGGTTTTGTTTCATTCTTTCTCTCAGCCTTGGAACTCAGATTATGTAAACTTGCTTCTTGTGTCTTGGATGTCTTCCCATGGGGATTGGATGGATTTGGGCGAGAGACAGCATAGTTCTCGGTACATTTTTGAGCTTTTGTTCAGGTCGGACTTTTTGTCCTCATAAGAGAAAATTTTAGCCAGTTTTTTTGCTACATCCCTAAGAAATGTTTTCAAATGTTGAGGTGCTCATGTGCTCATGGAACAATTCTATGGAGGTACCAGAACCACTTCTCGTGAGCTCCATTAAGTGTGAGCCAGGGGGCATCAGGTAAATCGAAGGGTAAGGAAATAGGAAGGTTAATATGTGGTGCCCTGGGTGCATGTGGAGCTGTTTTATCTGGAGGTTGAGGGAGTTGTAGAAGATGGGGCTCCATAAGAAGAGAAACCAAAGGCTGGAGGAGACCCCAACCTGACAGTGACAGGGGAGCTAGGAAGCTTAGCCACAGGCAGCAGAACTAAGTGGCCTTTGTCTGGAGAGGAGAGCAGCAAAGCATGGCAATTGAAGCTGCCCCCAACTGCAAGGAACCAGCAACCTGCACTCCTGAAAACAGAGGGGAACTGAAAGCACACACACAAATGTGGGCTGCTCCCTGTGTGTTTCATGCTGATTCTGTGGCTATTATCCTATTTTGAAATTCATATTTAGGGTATTTTTAAATGAGTACTGGGGCTGTAATATATAGCATGGTGAGGTTAGTTACTATTACTGCATTGCATGCTTGAAGTTTGCTGAGAATCCGTCTTAAATATCCTTACTGTACAAATAAAGTCATAATCACGTGGGGTGATGGATTAATTAGCTTCAGGTGTTAATTATTTCACAATGTATATCAAGACATTGGTGGATTAACACATTGTACACCTTCAATGTGAACAATTTTTGTTTTTCAATTATACCTTAATGAAGCTGGAAAAATTTAAAAAGTAAAATAGGATAATATTTTTTGGTTGAGTGCTTTGTTGTTGGGAAATGGCCCTGAACCAACCACATGTTTTCAGTATATGAAATAGCAATTCTTGCTTAATCTCTAGGTAGGACTCAGTTTACCTAGGTAATTTTAGTTAAGATAATGTGAAGATTTCTTTCCTTTTATGTCAGAAATGCTTGTGTTCAATGACCTGCATCTCTGTTTAACACAGTAGCAACACTTTAACACTTAGAGTACTGCCAACCAAATGCCAGTTTATTCTTTACAGCTCCAAAATGAGAACCTAAAATTCACCAGAGGAAAGTCACATGCTCTTCTCTCCCTGCCCTTTGGTCTAGAACTTATTTAGCAAGCAAACTCAGCTAAATGAAATGAAGCAAAGAAACAAAGGAGAGAATGTATGACTATGGCAAGACTTTTAAATTTTTTAATGTTATGAATAAATAACAAAATTACAAAATCAAATACTAAGAGAAGAATAGTAATTATTACACTGTGCATATCATTATCGTCAAAGTGGTTACTGAGAGGACAAGACATAAACCACAAAGATTCTCATCAAAAAGAAATGAATAGATGACAACACAGATTTTTTCTTTCCACAAATTGAGATAAACTAGTAGTATAAATGAAACCAATATATATTGAGATATTTTTAAAACAGTGGAATTGTGGTTTGTGGAAGTATTTGAACTTCTTATTTCCTATTTATCTAGCTTCTATTTTGTTCTCTATTTGTGTTTCTCATATAAAAGAAATCAAGTGATATTTGAGTTTGGGAGTGTAAACTAGTACAACCACTATGGAAATCAGTGTTGAGATTCCTCAAAAGACTAAAAATAGAAATTCTTTTTTACCCAACAGTCTTGTTTCTAGGTATTTTCCCAAAAGAATTAAAATCATTATATTCCAAGGATACATGCATACTCACATTTATAGTAGCACAATTTATAATAGCTAGATCTTAGAAACAGTGTATATATCCATTAAAAGATGAATAGATAAGGAAAATGTATTTATACAGGATGGAGTATTACACTCCCATAAAGAAAGATAAACTTGCCCCAAGTCTTTTATAGTCTCTCTTAGTAAGTGACAGTCTAAGTGTTGATGTTTTAACCCCATGGCCCATTGAGCTCCAAATTCTCATGAAATCCCTGGGGACTCATTGAGAACCAAGAAGAGACTGCTATCCCTAAAGTTCCACTGGATTTGCTCTATATCTTGGGACTGCCTTTCAAAATTTTTTAAATGATTCCTTTTTGTATAAGTCAGCTTTCCCGTCACTGAGAGGCAATACATGGCACCCATCACTTAAAGGATGAGAGTTAATTTGGCTTATGGTTTCAGGGGATTCACTCCATGCTTGGGTGGCTCCAAGACAGAAACATCATGGTAGGACATGGCAGAGAAAACATGCTTAGTTCATGGCAGGACACAGAGCAGGCGAACAGTGCCAGAGAGGAGGGGCTGTGTAGGCTCAAAGCTCTACAGGCTCAAAGGCTATGCCTCTAAACTCCACACAGATACATCTGGAAGTGGACCTCACTCATCCTCTGGGGACTTCTTTATCCATTCAAGTGTACAGAGCAATTAATCGTCACCCTCTTGTTTATAATTAAATTTGAAAATGGTTTTCACGTGACACATAGTCTCCACTACACTCCAGTGGATTTGCCATTGTGATCTGTATTTTGTGGATGAGGGACTGAGGCTTGGAACATTCACATTGCAGAGGGGACAGTAGTGCTCAGTGGCTCACCAATCAGTGTTTCTGTACCGCTCACTCAGAAGTCAGGAAGGCAGCCTCTGAAAGGAGTTACTAAAAGTTCCTACTCTTAACACTTATGCAAGTTCCTTAGATTGGAGCCCCTCAATTTCACTCAGGCCTTCTGCCATCACCATGGACATGAGCATCAGATTGCTGGCCCTGCCTTTGATAGTGTCCAACAGATACTGGACCAGGAGTCAGACAGAAGTTTGCTAAAACCCAAACAAGGCTGCTTTTCTGGAGCCTATGGTTCAGTGGGGAAGATACATGGAGAGGAAAGAACAAACAATACTTTTATTTTCAATTCTGAGAAGCACCAGGTCCAGAAGAGATAAGCAGTATTGACTTTGATGGGACAGGAGAGGCGCTAGAGACGGGTGCAGAGGAGACCTCTGAGCAGTGAAGGTAAGAGCTGTGGGAAGCAGATGCAGAAGCCAGTTTTAGCCCTGGTGCTCATAGCAGCTATCTGCTAAGAGGGCCTGCCTGTGGGCTGACTAATATTAATTCTTCCACCAGCTTTGTGGGAAAATAGTGACCGTGGGTGTGAATTTACAGAGCAGGAAGCTGAGTTCTGAAAGGTCGTGGAGCTCCCTGAGGTGCAGGCCTGTGGAGGGCAGCTGGATTGAGCCCTGAAGTCATTTGGAGCCCTGGGTTCTCAGCCCACAGCTCCTGCTCAGGACAGTCATTACCGCTTCGCTTCGGTGGCGGTGGCGGTGTTATGGAATCATAGTGCTACTCACCGCCAATCTGGTGTATGCTGCTTGTTAGCCCCAAATTAGATTCCCACGCTCCCTTTTCCTGCTTGCTCCAGGCCCGAGGGATTATTGGCAGCCCCCTTCCTCTGCGAAGCTCGCAGCAGTGTCCCCCAAGCCCTGTCAGTGGCCCCCACCACCGTCCTCTAACTTGCTCTCCTAACATGAGCGTTCAGATCCTCCTCTTTGAACCCGACCCCTTGTCACCACAGGAGCTTAGCCAGGGAGGGACCTGTAAACGCATGCACTGGGGAGCGTGGGACTTAGGTGCAGTTTGCGGGCCACGAGGCTGTGACATTCATCTAATGATCTGACCACTCCCCACTCCACTAGGAAAGGTCTACGCTGTTGGGATTCTGCTGGAGGCTGCTTCTCGAGGTCTGATTGCTCAGTTTGTGGGCTGCAGACTTACTGAGTTGGAACACTGGGTGGCAACTAATAGCCACTTAGATGCTTATTTGTGGGAAGACAATTCCAGTTTTTTAACTTTGCTATGACCTTGCCTTCTGCTGAAATATTATACAGTAAGTCTCTGACTCATGAACAAGTTCCTTTCTGGGAGAACATTCTTAAATTGGATTGATTCATAAGTCTGATAAAACGAATCTTAAAAATCTTTGATATGTGTATACACTGTAAAGCATATAAAACCAAGCCCACACACAACAATACAAATATAATCAAATTATTTTTACTTTTACAGCTACCTTAAAGTGGTGGTACAGTATGGTATGACAACTGGCCTTCAGGAGATCGCTGTTCCTCTTGTGTCCGGACAGTCTGGGCTCTGACCGAGCACTGTACCACCGTACACTATCCGCACTGTACAGTGAGTGCACAGCAGCACAGCTATGACAGTGTCCGGCAGACACGTGAGCTACTTCCATGATTTGTCCGTATCTACAGATGTTTGTAATGCAAGGTCTCTTTCTATCTGTGAAAGTTCACAACTCAAATGTTTGTAAGTTGGGAGCTTACTGTACTTGGGTGATTTCCACAGTTTGTTTTCCCAGTTTAAAAATGAAATTAGACCGTTTCTAATGTTCTATATAAACCCCTCACTATACAACAGTACTTAAAATTTCTAAGGATAATTTAATTTCATTAGGACAAGTCACACATAAAAAAAGCCTTTACTCACCTTTTTTCGATTGCATGTCCAAACAAGTTCCTTCCAGCTCCAGGCCGAAGTTGCCAACATTAAGTCAGAGGTTTTCATACACCTCTTCCAGGTTTCAAGAATTTAAACATTTGAGGGAGAAAAACTTTATATTCATTACATTATTTTAACTTAACAGTTATGCCAGGATCCTGGCGAGGCAGTATCTGTTGTTTTTGGTTTATCATTGATAACCACTTCATCCTTCCACACTCGGGGAAGATTTTCCACAGGGACTGAAAAAGACGAGGTAAATGGTTTCACTGAATTTATATTTTAGCGAAGGGAGACAAATAACAGTGTGAAAATTAATTCAAGAAGAGTAATGTCACATGGTAAACAATGATAGGAAGGAAATGAGATATTATGATGGAGACCCAGCTTGCACCTGGTGGCAGGGATTCCACCTTACGGAAGGAGACAGGGGAGGCTGTTAGCTGTGGTAACCACTGGAGACATGGACATAATTTGAAAAAGGTTAAAAAGAAAACCGTTCTGAACTGCAGGGAAGTAAACTTAGAAACAGAGACGTGTGTCAGGTGTCTAGGGACATCCAGAGAAGTTGGGGTGGTTCCTGGACCAGCATGGCAGTAGCAGAGATGGGAAGAAGCAAGTAGAGTGCACAGCAACTTCAGAAGCCACCTTGGCTGGCTTTGCTCATGGGCCACATGTGGGAGTGAAGGAAAGGACGGGAGTCAGAATGAGTCTCCAGCTTCCTGGCTGAGCAACTGTGAGGATGGGTACTGTCACTGTTTTCTGAAATGGAGGAGCCTAAGCAAGCCAGGATCTGGGGTGCAAAGCACACACTCTGCTTTGCAATTTTGAAAGCTAGAGATTCACATTCCATATCAAAATGGAGTTGTTTGTAGGAAGAGGAGGAGAAGGAACAAAGGAAAGTTGAGAAAGGGCTGTCAGTAAGGCAAGTTGGGAACTGAGAGTGTTGTCATAGAAACCAGCAGCAGAAGGTGATCCATGGAAGAGGGAGTGGCTGCCTTGGAAAGTTGATCCTCAGGGCTGTGGAAGAGAACCTTCTGGATGGCCCGACTTGGTGGATTTATGGAGGGAGGTGAAATCTGATTGAATCAGTTCTGGGGAAGCTGGGAGATAAGACAGTGGAAGAGTCAACCCTTATTGGAGTCATGCTGTGGAGGGGCACAGAGATGGGGCACTGGTCAAGGTCCTGGCATGTTAACTGTCGAAATGGGGATGAGATGTTGGTCAGCTTTTCATTGCTGGGACAAATGCCTGACGTCCCCAGCATAAAAGAGAAAAGGTTGATTTTTGACTCATGGTTTTCAGAGGGTTCAGTCCATGGTCTTCTGATTCCAAGGCAGAAACACTGTGAATGATCCATGATTAAAAAGAGAAGGCAGAGTAGAGGCCCAGCCTTGAAGAATCTGGTAAACTTGGTGCTCAGAGGAAGGAGCACCTCTCCTGGCTTTTTTTTCTCCATATAACATGATTAGAAAGTATCTAAAGAGTAGAGTATTTGTGGACAGGTTACATTAACATTGAAAGGTAGCTGAGAGGAAACTTGGAAGATGAGAGAGACACCCAAGGAAAAGATATTCATAGTTTAAAAAATTCATTTTAGCTGAATCTTTAGAAAAACATATGCTTTGGAAATAAAATTTGCAATGTATAATTCAAATCTGTGAGATAGTAGACCTTTCCAAAGCACAGATAAATGCAGGAAGCCGGGGCCCATTAATTACCCTGACCCACCCGTGTTTTCAGTGCTGCTTGGCTGATTTTTGTTCTTTAGCACACAAATAGATCCAGTGCCTTTTATCCTCCAGATGCTCATGAACTCTGCTCTGAAGGCTGATAAATGCAGTCTTTTCCTGGGGCAAGCAAACAAGAAAGAGACTATGATCTGCGTCCTCGCTTCTGACACCTATGCGCTCCTTTGTACCTGTCAAATCTGTCCCACCTCTCCTTCCTTCATGCTTTTTTTTTTTTGCTGGACATCTGCAGTGGCTTCACCATCTGACACTCTTCCTGCACATTTCTTTCTTCCTCACCTACTCCTCTAGTCCCGTTTCCTGTTCCCACCCACAAGTATAAGTTGTAGATCAACTGAATTATTATACCTTTACTAACTGAATTATTATATCTTTACTAAAGTATCAATCTTTCCTGTTCTGGACAGACACACACTTGAGATACTTATTAATTCTCATTAATTTGTAAATCAGTGGACCCATCAATTCATTAACTACCCAACTTTAAAATTGATTACTTAGAATTTTCATTCACTCATTTTTTAGCACCAAGCACTCAAGGCACAGAAGAGAGGCAAGAGGACCTCTGCTTCTCTTCTCAGATCCAACTCCGAATGGGATGTCTCCCTAGTTCCTTGACCCTGTGTCTGGCCTTAGCTGGGTCGGTTTCCCTCTTCTCCGCTCTCCGCTAACAGTCATACACCTTCATGGCGGTCCTGGCTCAGTCTCTTCCTGCTGACTCACTTAGCTGAGAAGCTTGGGAACTGAGATGCAGGGGTCTGTTCCTCATCTCTGGTCATGGTTGCAGCTCAGTAAGAAATCCAGAATCACAATTACAGGAATGAATGAGGGAAAGTTTGAGCCCTCTTTTTGCCTCCCTATTTTTAGTGCTTCCAAAATGACACTGCTTTTAACGACCCATTTATATGAGCTTCCAGATAGCCTGCTATAAAAGCATTGCTATTTGATCATCAGATCAGGGGTCAGATTAGATGGTCTGTTAAAAGTTTCTCTCAGTTCTCTCTTGGTAATATATCCGTGGGTATGGAGGGTTATCCCAGGTGACAAGGCTGACAAGGAGCTAATGAAATCCTAGGCTGGCTTACTAGAGAAAAGAATGCTGTCCAGTTCACAGAGGATAATAAGCCCCCTGTACTCAGCACTTCCAAACCCACACTAGAAGACCGTGACTAATTCCAGGTGGCTTACTGAGCCAGGAGAGCCCTTCTCTGATGTTATCCAGAGAGGGCAGTGGGCAGTGAACCCTGTCTTACATAAGCAGAGAGTGAACATACTGTTAGTGTTCAATGGCAAAAAGAGACATCAGCACAGAAACAAGTCTTTGCTCATCTGAGGTCTGTTTTTTTGGAAGAGGAATTAAATGTATTCCATTGAACTTTCAGAAACAGACCTTTTAGGTAGGAATTGCCCACAGAGTAGATTTTAGTTAATTATAAGTAAGAATATCTTAAGAATTGGGATAGGCTGCTTTTTATATTACCTAGTCTCTGAATGACAGCTCTGTGTGAGAAAAAGTGACTCTTTGGGAGATAGAGAATCTCATCAGATCAAAGGTTTCTACTGTCCCAAGCTGGTGACCTTATTTTCCTCATCTCCAAAAAGGATTCAAGAAGAAATGAAATTTAATTACACCAGGACAATTTAGGCAATAAGAAAAAAAATATTCTTGAACCACAGAAATATTCATGAGTAGATTGACTAGATGCCTTAGGAGATTTTAAGTGCAAATTAACTTGAAAAATACTCTGGATAGTAGTTTATTAAAGGAATTTAGTGACTAATTCAATGTCAAAGGAAGTAAACAGGCAGATTCTTATTACTCCTGGTTTAATTTGATCAATATGATGTCTATCTCCCATAGCAAGGCATTTTTGAGGATGGGAATATTTTAAATAAGAAAAGCAACAATAACAATAAACAAGACAGAAAGGGCAGAGGGGGGATTAGTATTTTAATTAATTTGTCAACTGTTTGCTAACAAAATACACTAAGGAGCTTGACTGTAATATCTTGGAGAATCCAAAATTATTGCATTGTTCAAAAAAGATTAGTCTTAGTCCAAAAATCTTGATATTTATTTTTATCTTGTCATTACTGACAAACATTTGAATTTTTTAAATGTCAGAAAGTTCTTCCTCTCAACTAATTTTCACCCCATATGTGGACTTCATAGACACAGTTTTATTTTAACTAATCAACAAATATGTATTTTTATTTTAGTATTAAGAAGTGAATTTTCCATGTCTCTTGTTTTTATGGTTTATCTATACCATCTTTTCTGCAGGCATATAAATTCCATTACCATTAATAAGAGTTACATAATGAACATGTATACTCATTAGTGTCTGATGCACCTCTCAAGGTTATCCGAAGGTGTGGGAGTTTAATGAGCACCCAATGAGAACTCTGGTGCCTCTGGTTAAGAATATCTATCATCTCTGTGATACAGACATCATAATCTCACACAGAGAAGTCAGTAAAATTCCAGTCCCAAATGGCCTCTTTTGTTATTAATCACATATATGAAAGTCACTTTCTGTTGGCAAACTTATGACCTTTAATTTAGTTCATTAATACTTGAAATCTGCTACTCTCTTAAGTACTTTAGCATAATTTAAATTTTCATGTAGTAAACACCCTCCGTGATAAATAATATTATAGAAACTGGAAAAATATAGGTCATATTTTAAAATAGCATGCTCATACATATTAAAAACTGCATAAAATTAAGAGTAAACTATTTCTGTTATTGCTCTTTTTTTCTTGTGATGATGAGGATTGAAGCCAGAGCCTTCACACTGAGTTATTGTTTTATTTGGGGACAAGGTCTCATTAAGTTACCCAAGTGGGACCCTTCTCCCTCAGCTTCCCTCAGTGCTGGGATTACAGCAGATGTCACTGAAACCAGTTTTTTTTGGGGGGGAGGGGGCATTTCTTCAAAGAATAATCTACAATGGAAGAATCAATAATCTGTTCACATGTTGTGAATGAAGCTAGTTTAGACCATCCAGGCCAGCCTTATCATCTCTTCATGAATGTCAGTTCTTCATTATACATATTAAGAAAGAGGAAATTATTTCTAATTGTACAAGATTTTCTGAAAATTCTAACTGATGTTTTCACTTAATTATTTTATTTGCCAGTTTCAAAAAATCAGATAAAATATTTAAAGTGGAATTGTTTATCAGGATCCTCAGTAGCTTTGTACATTTTCAGCTAAACAAAGTTCTTGACATCTCTAATGTTTTTGGCTCTGTCACTAGCAACACTTCTCAAGGTAATTTTTAAAGTCACTTACTGAAAAGTTTCTTTCCCACAGAACTGACTAGTTAATGAATGTTCTTCTTCATTATATAATATTGTTTCCAATGACAAAATGTGGTAACACATGTAAATGTATTTATGACTATAAAAGGCTGTGTTAGTTACTTTTCTCTCATGGCTGAGACAAAATATCCGACTCCCAAAGTTAGAAGGGAAGGGGCTTATTTGGCTCCCAATTTTCAGAGGTTTCAGTCCATGATCGGCTGGCTCCAAGGCAGAGTGGATGGCAGACAGTCATGGGAGAAACAACACGGCTTGTACAAAGTAGCAAAGGTAACAAGGGAGTTTAGCAGCATTTTTCTGCCCCTTTTATCTTATTCAGCCTACCGGGATTAGGGCGGTGCCAAACTAATAGCTCAAGTGTAGTGGTTTAGTAATCACACGCCAGCCCCAGCATCACATAGTCCAGATTCAGCTACCTCTGAAAAAGAAAGTTCCACCTCATCCACATGAGGCCATGCGGGGACATCTACATACAAACCCTAACAACGGCTTTCTAGGTATGTTATTTGTTTTCTTTGGTTATCAGCAACAGTGGTCTCCCAAGTTGATAGCTTTGGAATGAGAATTTGGTAGTGCAATAGACATGCAGAAAGGTTGGTTTTCACACATCTTTGAAACAGAGTTCTAGCACTTGCTCTTTCTTTCTCTGTCTCTCTCGTCCCTTTGTGCACCTTGCTCTTTTCCATTTCTCTCTGTCTCTCTCTCACATTCATGTATCCATTCCCACATGTTTCAACTGATTTGCCACTTTTATGTATATGTACTGTTATTCAGATGGATACCTAATGGATTTCTTAATGCTCCAGGATCAAAAGAAGCATGAGGAATGAAGTTCCAGGTACACCAGGAGATGGAATCCAAGAGGTAAAACTAAAAAATGAGCCAGTGGATATCATAGTATAATTCATTAAGCCTGCCAGATCCTCTCTAGAGTAAAATGAGAAGAACAAAGCAAGGGGGAAGATCCAGGGCAGGAAAAATGGAAACACCAGAGTAATTGGCTGGATGTTCATAAGGAAACCATTATTAATCGATCCTATAGAGGTGTTATTATTTTATTTATAACGAGGTCTTAGTTCATTCAGGCTGCTTAAAAAATAGCATAGGCTAAGTACTTTATAAACAATAGAAGCATTTCATACACTTACAGAGGCGGGGAAGTCCAAGATCAGTGGCTCTTCATATCTGCTGGGTAACGAGGGGCCTGTTTCCCAGTTCCTTGGTGATCACTGGCTCATCTTTGCAACCTCACATGGTAGGGAGAGGCCTAGAGAACTCTCAGGTATCTCCTTTATACGGCACTAATCTCGTTCATGAGGGTCTTAACCTCACGAACTAAGGACTCTCACGAACTCATCAGTTCCCAAAGACCACACTTCTCAGTACCAACCCACTGGGGGTTAGCTTTTCAACATATGAAATTTGGGCAGAGAAAACATAGCATTCATTCTACAACATCAAATAGTAAGCAAATGAGTAAGAATTAGAATTAGTAATAGAATCCCATTGATAATTACCAAATTCCTCTTTAGGAAGTTCAATGTTACCTTCTTTATAAGGAAGCATACTCATTATGTAAGAAAACACTAGATTATGATTATTTGGATCTCATTTTTCCTTCTCCTGGTCACTCTCTAGAAGGGGATGCACTATGTAGAAAATAGACTAAAGATAAAAAAAAGAAAGAAATAAGATATCTAAGTGAATGGAAACTAGATCATTACCATCTGTAATGAATTTGGCATATAAACAAATAGGATTCAGTATGAATCTCAAATGTACATGTACATAAAAAAATCCCATGGTTCTAGTGCATGTTGACAATTATCAAATTAAATGAATAAATAAACCTTGAAGATGCAACGCTTTTTTGATAAAGTTACTGTGTTGGAGAAGTAAAGTAGCTACTGAGTTTATATCAAAATTCTATTAAAGACCTTTATATTTTAGCCTACAGGTTGCACACAAAACATAATTATATGGCAATACAGAAGTTTACAAAGTGTGTGCACCATGTACAAAAGGACTAGAAATGCTGGTAAGACCACAGTAGCTGCTGATGCCTTATCGATAGAGGTCATAGGACAGCTCTCCCTGTATCATGTCAATCATTCCTTCTTTTAAATAACACTGTGATTGCATTTTTAAAAAGTTTTACTTTTGAGTAGTTTAGGTTCACATAAAATGAAGAGGAAGGTACATAAACAGCCCTTATGCCCCCAACCCTACTTGTGAACAGAATCAATGCCATTTGTGACAGCTGATGAACCTACACTGATCCATCATCATCACCCAAACTTCATATCTTAGGTTAGAGCGCAGTCCTGGTGTTGTGCCTTCTGAGGATCTGGACAGATGCATAATGACAGGTATCCACCACTGCGGTATCATGCAGAGTAGTTTCATGTCCTAAGCATCCTCTGTTCTCTGCCTATTTACTCATCCTATCATTACTTCTTTAAGCAAAGAAGAATCGGATTCACTGAAGGAGCTGATCCAGATAAGTGTGTAGCTGGGGAAAGGCAAGAATTAATTGTGAAACGTTTCCAGTTGATGACTTTTACAGCTGATAACATTTTCTGTACATTCACTTGGTCATTTACACTATCTAATATTTCTGATCATTTAGCATTTTACCCTTGAAAAGTTACGGAAATCATAACCAGGTTTTTTTGAAAGCAAATCTGTTAGGATCAGCATTTTCCTGAAAAAGTCATAAAGAAATGACTCATTGCAATTTCAGCAGTTAATGTGTTTGGGGTGGGCGCTTTAAAAACATCAACTTGTAGACCAGCTGCAGAGGGATATCTTCTGGGAAGTAAGAAGGTTAGGTCAAAGTTTCATCCTTTAGGACTGAGGATACCCCAGGGTGAACAAAATCGTGTGATCCAAGCTGTGAAGAGAAGTCATTTTAAAGTGATAGAACTAATGAAAAAAATCTCAGCTTTTTCAGGAGTCCTTGGTTTTCTGTGAAACTTAGTGAAATCAGAAAATCATAACACTGATGAAAGACGTGCAAAAGAGAGCATTAGAGAAAAGCTTTATAACCATTTTCTAGTTCTCCACAGTTCTTTCCCCTATATAGTAACAGTAGTCTGGAAAGATTCCATGCCATACTCAGAAATATTTTCCTTCATAAACCACTGCTAGAACTAAGTTTTCTGTTTAATAGCACAATAATCAACTGAAAAGTGAAAATGATATTAAATTGACTTTTGCTCTTATCTTCTTTTCTACTCCTGTGTATAGAATTAAAATGCAATCATTGAATTGGGGAATCCTTCAGGAAATTAGTCAATGTTGAACATTCAGTTTATTTACCTTGCTCGTGTATTTACCCAACTTTATAAAAACTTTTCAGCTGTATAAATTCAATATGATAAGGAAAATATGTATAATAAACATTATTCTGCATAAGAGTAAAATCAATGTAAGAGAGTAAGATGAGTTTACAAGAAAAGCTAGCCAACAAAAATGCATGAGACAGAGCTTGTTTGTCTAATACAGTTGTGCTAAAAGCTCTGACTTTTTAAAAAAATAAAAACGAAATAAACATATACTCTCAGCTACATGATTTTCCTGTCCTTAAACCATCTGACTACTGTCAGATGCTACCTGCTACCGTCTAGCCAGGGTCCTATGGTGAGCAGCTTCTAGAGTATCTGCCTTGTACCAGATGTTTCAAATGCATCTTTCAGTTTTCTTAACAATTTTTAAAGAAGATGCTGTAATTTTCTTTACAATGATGGGGAACTGGAGCTACAGAGTGCTTTTGTGACTTACACAGAATCTCAAAAGCAAAATGCCGTGAACCAGAGATTCACATCAAGTTTCTTGGAGGTCAGAGGACAATTTCTTTCTGCACAATTCTGCTTCTCAATCACAACTCTTGTATTGTCAGTTGTGTGAAGATTGTGATTGTCTTTCTAAATTGACTGACTCAGGTTGAGTAATTATTTCTGGGAGACTTAGCTGCTTGGAGATCAGTACATGTATCTGATAGTGGGCAACTGTTTACTTTTTCCAGGTATCTATCTGATATTAAGAAAATGTAATCCAAGTATTGTCAGTAGGGTTTGAAATATTCTGAGCACCAGGCCAGGTGCCCTGGTGTGGGCGAGGTGTGAATAGATATTTAGTTCTACATTTGTCTCTTAAAAAGGCTGAAAAATCGGGCTAAATTCCAAATACTGAAAATGTAATAATAAAATATTAAAATAACGCTTAAATGCAAATATAGAAGTGCTATCAAAAAGCAGTATAAAGTAAATGGATATATGAATAATACAGATTATCACTGCTAGAGAATTTCAAAGTAGGGATACATCACTTTTATATAGCTGATTAGGAAGGGCTTTAAAGAAGAGAGCAAGACCCAATAAATGATTGGATTTGCTTTGTTTCTTATTGTTATTTATATAAATTCAACAGAAAACTGCACGATGAATCCTAGACCTCAAAAAATTATATTCAGAATATTGGACTTTCCCCCAATCATCTTTTTGGAGATTTCCAATAAAGGAAATGCATTGATTTTTTTGTGTGTCTTAGAATTTGCAAGTGATTGTTTTGAGGTCTATAGACACACAGTAGAAAAGAACATAATAGTAGCAGTTGGAAGAAATGAACTACTGCAAAAGACACCCCTTGGGAAATAGAGAGGTAGAATTTTCCTCCCTGAGCAGTTGAGGAAATTGAAGAAGAGAAACAGCTTTAGTTGCCTACGCATTCTTATTAAGGCTGAAGAAACCAGTTTTAAAGTTTGGCTCTTGATTCAGGATCTTGAACTTCAAAGGGACTGGACCACTTAGGAGGCATGCTGTCCTTATAAAATCCAATCTTCTCAGTATCTTGTTGCCTTTTGGCATGACATGCTCCATATTTCTTTTATAATGAAAGTAGCGTATTTTGATCTTTTTCGCTTAATATAAAATGAGCTGCTATTCCATGGGTTAATTCCCATGCTGTTAACACTTCATAAATTAAAGTGTGTTTAGAATGAGATCAGCTTGCCCGATTAGTTCTCAGCTCTTTTCTAATCCATGCTTGAATGCCTTCATCAGACAGGCGTCTGAAAATTTACCTGTTTGCATTCTTAAGCTGTTACTTTAAGCTGGTAGCAGACTGAAGTCATTGTGGACTTATATTAATTTAAAAAAAATTCAGACACTTAAATAGTCGTTCAGAAGTTTTCTTTTCCCATGGTGTTATATGTGACTTGTTTGATCATACTTTCTAACTTTTGAAGAGGTTTCCAGAAAAAAGTGGAGACAGCTAGACAGCCAGGGGACTGGTCAGGTGGATTGATCCATCAGGATCAGGCAGGAGGAAATGGTTAGGAATGGTGGATTTATTTTGAAGAGAAGTCTGAGTAGAAGCTCTGCTCTTCCTCTGAGTGTTCGCAGGAGCACTGGAGATGCTGAAAAACGAAGCAGCTGACATATCAACACCAGTGTCAAATGCATTTCCTTCCTCTCAGGTTAGGCAAATATCAGTCATCTTTCACGTCCGATACTATGACACTTAGAACTCAGCTTTAATTAAGATCTGTCCCAGCCAACCCCCAATGGCCACCCCACAGTCACAGCCCTTCAACTGCATTTCCCATCTGTTCCTCCAAGTTGCTAGCATCACTGCTGCCTCAGAGATTTTGCGTGCCTTTTCCCCTTTGCTTGTTACGCTCTTCTCTGTGGCTTATGTAGTTCTCTACTCAAAGGGTCACAGAAGTCTGTCCTGAGTATTCCATGTAAATACCAGCCAATACCTATTCCCAGCTTAGTCTCTGTCCTTCCCACTAGAGCACAAATTGATAAATATTTGCTGTTGACTTTGTCTCCTCCCGCTAGAATGATAACTTCATGAGGGGATAGTCATTGCTTCTTCTTCATCTTTTTTTTTTTGTCTGCTACCAGGGACTGAACTCAGGACCTTGTGCTTGCAAGGGAGGCATGGTGCCTTCGAGCTTAATTCTTGGCCCTGTCCTTGCTTCTTTTATTCACCGTTACATCTCCAATGCTAAGGACTGTTGTCTGGTGCATAGTAGGTGCCCAATAATGTTTTTTGTGAATACATAGTAGTCCATTTCCTTCCTTTCTGAATTTGTATTACAAGCTCTGTCATACTATTTTGCAGTTGCTTTTAAGAAGACTCAAACAGCCATAAAGGTAGTATCCATAATTTCTGCTCTTCCTGATTCACTTCTGAAAGTCACTTAGCTGGTATAGAGGACAGACTCCTGCAAGTCAGGAGCACATGGAGAGTATTGCAGACAGAGACTGGCATTTCAGGACTCATGAGGCTCTCTACTGCCTTTCTCATGAGTAGTCTGGATCTATGCTGTGGTGCTGTATCCAGCCACTTCATTCTTATTGTCTTAATTTATAATTGAATTGCAAGTCTTGTGAGGCAGGGACCGTGTAAGATAGATGTGTGCACATGCAAGTGTTCTGCAGTGTCTTCAGCACATACTCGGCCCATAACTGATGTTTAAGAAGTTATCTATGCATCAAAGCATGATTTAGATATAAATATTCCCCTACCCCCAAAATCTCGTATGTTCAGAGGTGGGGCTTTTGGAAAGTGATTGAATTATGGGGGTGATGTACTCATCAGTAGATTAATCCATGGAGTTCCCAGCTGAATGAGCTGTTAGGAGATGAAGCCCGGTTGAAGGAGGTGGGCCCCTGGCTGTGTGACCTGGCAGGATGCGTTCTTGTCCCTAGCTCTTCCTTCTCTCTCTACTTCCTGGCTGCTACGGACTGAGCTGCTTTCCTCCATTATGCTCCTCTACCATATTATTTTTGCCTGGTAGGCAACCAATTATGGACTGAACCCTCTGAAACTGTGAGCTAAAATAAACCACTCCTCCTTTAAATTGTGGGTGTTGGGTATTTTGTCCCAGCATCACGAAAGTGACTGATACATGAAGTATTGGACAGACTGAATTAATTTGTACAGAGACATGTTTTCCATTCTGCCAAATCAGTAGATATTTGGAGAGCTGTCAGTGCTTCCTTTGTTGTGATAGAAAACTTTGATTTGAAATTTTCAGAGTTACATTTTAACACAGTATTTAGCACAGAATAATGCAGAGGAAAAACTCTCTGCAAGTAGACAACTCTGTGATATTAGAGTAGAAATTCTGTGACATATTCCTGCTTAGTCTTCTGACCTTTTAGTGACAATGTGATAACAAGAAAATAGAAGATTATCCTAATTTAAATTGCCATTGACTTTCTTATATTCACTTTGACAAGCCAAAATTAGGTATATATTTCATGCATACACATGGAAATTATGGTAACAGTGTCATACTTCAGTAAACTTGTAGTCAAAGTCTGCAAGTTCTTCCTGTCATTTCATATAATGTGTTCGGATTTACTAAGTTGCACATTTCACTGTTCCTCCTTTTTAAAAATAAAAACATATTTTTTCTGAAATCAATTAGAGGCATCTTACATTTTCAGGATTCCTCTTCTATACAGTTTACACAGGTAGCTCAAATCGCTTTATAAACAGCTCTGCACTTTTGTATACTTATAGAAAGTGGCACCTTGTTACATTACTAAAGAAGAAAGTAGGAGTCACTGAGTCAAGTGACTACGTCCTGAGATACACTGGGCAGTCAGCAGGGGGTTTCTGAGAATTGAGGTGCCCAGAAAAGCTTAATTATTCTAACAAAATCTTCTAGCTCTTCCAGTAAATCTTACTTTTGCTTTGGGATTGAGTCTAATCATTTCCCTCTTTAAGGCAAATATTTATGAAGAAAGAAGACGTAGTAAGACATACCACACTACCATGGCTTTTGGGGGACATCTTGGACTGTCACAGAGGTGAAAGGTAGCAGCACACTCACATCTAAGACTGCTCAGGTGAGCTTATCTTGAATGTCTGGAACAATGTGTATAGTTTGTCTTTTCCAATAATATATTCATTTTAATCCTTCACCAGAAAGGCTGGTGCACTGTAATATTCCCTAGTCATCTATTTGTAGGAAAATGAAAGGGTTTCATAGTCAAATTAATTTGGATAATGCTAACATAAATAAAATTAAACAAGCTTCCTACAGGCCTGTGGAACATTAAGGGATGTTAAAAAGGTCTGACACAGGATGGGGTGAGTGGGCTGGAGGGAAACCAAGTTGTATTTACTAGGAGTTGCTAATGCTGACACCATATGCTTAGGGTCAGGTGTGTACGCTCTGTCCTGCGGGGTACTCTGGGGATCAAATGAGCTCACAGGTGTGAAACGCTAAACCCCAAGGCGGCATCAGGAAACGCTGTATGGTGGGGATTTCTGGAAGGTCTGCTTTCTCCTCCTTCACTCGTTTGCCCTTTGCTCTTTAGAAAATCAAGACATTCAGATCAGTATTAAATAAAAATTATTTTACATCTTCAATATTTTATTGATCTTCAGGAATGTCTAGAAAATATTTGAATCCTTTCCTATCACATTCTTGGTTAGTACAAATGCTGGTGTTGATTTCCTCTAAGTTATTTTCACATGAACTTATTTGTGTGACTGTTAATATTTAATTGATATGATAATAATTCTATATAAAGTGAAAGGTAGATTTAAAGTGGTTTTAGGATGCTTATTTGTCAAGGTCAGTTTCTTGGATCATATGTAAATTAGCAGTAGAATATTAAATAGGTGATACTCAAATTTATTTAATGTATTTTGTAGATTATCCCAAGTTAGATATCATTTTTCCCTTGTTTAAAGTCAGACCCTTTGAGATTGCAACAAACTAACATTTTCATGTGCTTTTTCTGGTCATATGAAGTATGAACTCTGTACTAAGGCATAGCTGTGTATGTTTCTTAGAACTCACTTCCTAAAGAAAACTAAGATCAATGATTATAAGAAGTGACATTCATGAACGTTAGATGAAAACTAAGAAATTTTCTAAAATGAGTAACTATTTGAATTATTGAAAAGGACTATATGGAAAAATAAAAATGATACATGTAAACTTTCATGAAGCAATGGGGATTTTATTTTATTAAATTTTGTGTAAATTTTTAGAGAATCTATGAACTTCTTAGAGTACCTTAAGATGGCATTTTCTGGTAATTTTATCTAAATAAACACTAAGAGAAGCAGGTTATGAAAGATGATAACAGTCTACATTTGTTCTGACCCAAATAAGTCCCTGAATTTTTAATTCACTTATAGAAGCATCATTTCTAATTATATTTTAAAATTGTTCTAGATAGCAATGTGAAAAACTCTGAATCTCAGAGACTGCATTGCAAGAATATTTGCATGGACTCAGAATAACTCAATGTTATTTTTGATAAAGAGAGCAATTTTCAAGAACATTTCTCAACTCATCATGCACAATTGTTGACAGTTTGCCATCGAAGTCATTTTAACTTTGCAACCCTTTGAAATTTGTGTAGAGGCTTTGTTTTACACCAAAGTAGATGAGAATATAAGGAGCAACCAAAATAAAATCTTTCTAAGCATGCCTGGCTTTGTAAGGATTTATAACGGTATCACAGCATTCATGGATCAGTGAACACGAATTTGTTTTTAAAAAAAGCATAGACATATAGAGAGTTTCAGAGAGACTGTCTAGGCATCATAAAAAGAAAACCCACTAGTATAATTCAGTAGATTTGGACTAAGTACTGCAGTCTTTGGGATTTGTTAAATTTGCCCTAGGGTTTGGCTCTGTAAAAACACATCAACATGATACAGAATGTAACCAGCACCAGGGAACCATTCGGATCTGATGTGGTCAGTTGTCCCAGACACAACTGTAAGAGTTTGTTGAAACTTCCTGTCCCAGGGTCTCAGAGAGCAAAACAGGAGGCCAAAATTTTCCATATTTAAATCAAGAATCTAAGAAGAAATCCTGGAAGGAATCCTAAGAAGAAATACAATACTCAGGATATTGACACTACAATTTGATTTTCTGTGTTTTCTGTTTTTTTTTTTTTTTAGTTCTTTTAAGTGTTTTATATTTAGTACTTAAAGATTTCCTCCACCAAACACCAAACCAAACCAAAACCCCCCACAGGCAAGCAAGCAAACAAACAAAAAAACAAAAACTGGGGGCTGGGGATGTAGTTTAGTGATAGAGGACTTACCTAGCATAGAGTAGGCTCATTCACCATCTGATTTTATTGTAGTGCTAAGTATTAGGTAGGAATTCACCTTTATTCTTCTTCCTTGGTAGGAATCCTGTCGTAGTCCATTTGCCCTGCTAATTTAAAATGACATCTTCAGAATGCAGCACATTTCTATGCACACTTGTGTCTGTTTTAGAAACTCCTATTGTATTCCATTGACCTCTCTGATTATGTACTAGCAGAACACTTGATCATTGAAACTTCAGAGTATATTTTTATGTCTATAAGGGTTTGTATCATTATTATTTCTCAGAAGTTTTCTGGATGCCCTTATTTTATTTTATTTTATTTATTTTTCCATGCAGCATGTAGAATCAACATATCTTCTTCCAAATAGATTCACATTGGTATTTTAATTAGAACTACATTTAACTTTTAAGAATACCAAGATTTTTTATTTTTGTCTTTTTTCATTATTTGAATTTTTTCCTTATTAAAACGGTGCACACACTTCTTAAGATTATAATTTTTGTTGTTTATCCAGGTGAATCCATATAGTCAATGGAAGTCCTACTTTTTCCAAAGCTTCCTTCTTTCTTCCCCCTTTGGTAGAAGAAACTGTTCCTCCAAACATGCTAATAGTTTGATTTGGAGAAGCCATCCACCAGCGATCTAAGGATTCTGTGCGTGTTCCTGGTTGACAGAGGGACCATGAGCCTTCCTTCCTTGAAGCCAGGCATCAGCTCAGGAGTTTCTATTCAAACAGCTTGTCCCTTCTCCCTGGCAGCTCCTCCCAGGTGACCTACACATGGTTTAGGACCAACTCTCTCACTCCACACTGTTTGCCTCTCTTACTTCACATGAAATCGCAAAGATCCTTTATAGCCTCCTCTAGCTAATAGGGCTGTGGATACAGTATGCCTTTGGATTCATCCTCTTCCCACCACTTGGTCTCTTTTCTCTTGTGGCACACCTGCCCATACTACATTCTCATTCTCTGCTAATGATCTGGTTTACTCTTCTTCTTCATCCCTAGATACTTGGCATCAACTCCTATGCCACAGCTGTGTTCCCTTCAACCTTCCACCTTGTTTTCATTGCTTAGTATACACCATGATTACCCCATCTGTGCCTTAGTGATGTTGGGGGCTGGGTTCTTCTCTGTGGTGGGCTCTCCTGTGTACTGGAGCGTGCTTAGTAGCACCCTGTCTCTGCTCATGAGATGTCAGTAACACCAGTGACAATCAAACGTGTCTCCAGACATTGACAAACATCCCCTGCAGGATAAACACCCAGCTACTTGGGAACCACTGGTCCATACACACCCTGAAGGACTTTGGGGATATTTTCATGGATTGCTTTGCAGAGCTGCCCCTTTGATCAGCTGTCCCATCCCTCCTACTGGTCACACCAGGTCTCCTCTGGGAACTCGCCTTACCTGAGTCAGGAAAAACTTCAAGGCTCAACTGGGAGGCCACCTTTTGCCCCTGCTAAGCACAGAATGTGTGGGAAGTTTTCGCTGCTGGGGCCCTGTGGTTTTACCTTACAACATCCTTGTGCCTTGTGGGTGGTGCCCTAAACAATTATCATGCTTCATATCCTCACTTGCAGCTGGGTTTCTCCAAGTGCAGGGCATGATCACATAGAGCAATGGAGAGAGCCCTGGGGCTCAAGGACCAGAGAGAATCTTGATTCCATTTGTTATCTTGAGTAGAGAATGAATATCTACTCATTGCTGAATCTTCTTAAGCCTGCTGTTCCTCTACATACATAACTTTGATTTCCATTGGAATTAAATAGGAACAGTAGAATGAGGGTCAAATCTGAAAAATTCTCTCTTGCTCATCTAACTCCATACATTACATACCCTGAATATGTTCTCAGTCTATACTGTCTGTATGGTTTCTCTCAGGTGGCAGTTGCTTCTTATTGCTATTCTAATTATATTCTGAAGTCTTCTGCAGTTCCTTATTTGTCTTGTTTTTCTAGCCTGCTTACAGCCTAAAATATATTTTCCACCTGTACTTTGCTGTGTTTGCTTCTCCCACTTAATAATATTTATTGTACAATGATTATTTTTCAAGATTTTCCCCTAGGAGACAGGTTTCTTACCGTCTGTTGTGTTTAGATGTCCGCACCTCTAACGCGCCTGCTGTTTCTTTTGTCTCTTTGACAAATTCAGCCCAACAGTTTGGAATATTTAGTGTTGCGTTTCTCTCACTGAAGTTAAAAAGAAACTGCGCTGTGAGCCTGCCTTTTAAGGGTCATGGTGTATCAGCGTCTGCTGAACAGGTTTTCGCCGGGGGAGAGGCAGCCGTGGGTGTCGGCACACTTACTTTGAGATGAAAATGTCTCTGAGACTTCTTGATTCTCCTCTCTGAATTCTCCTGGTACCATTTCTTTGGTTGGATTGAGAGATTTCGGCACTGTTCTTTACACATACATGTGCATGTGTGCACACACACATACATGTAGTACGTCACAGAAATGGTCTACATCCAAATGCACAAACAGGTGACCTTGGTTTTTGGAGAATCATGTGCTCTACAGGTCACGAAGCACTTTGAGGAAGGCACCAGAAGACCAACACCTGGAGCTCTGCCTGCACTGTGTGCTACTGCAAACTACCCCAAATAGTTTTCATGATGGTTGAACCATAATTTGTAATTCACATCAGGTCATTGCTGAGCCCAAACACTCAGAATGTGCATTCCAGGTTGTTTTCCTGTGGTGTGCTGATTTAACTATAATGCGCATGTTTTTGGTACTGTTGTGATGCCAAGCATTATTATTACAGATGAACAATGGGTCTCAGCCTTTAAAGAATGCCCCACTCACTGGAGGAGAGTGAGAGAGAGAGAGACCCACAGCAGGTGCCTTACAAGATAGTCATGCAGTCCTGCTGACCTCTGTCTCTGCTCTGTATGATCGGGGATGATCTCAGCTGGGTCTGCGCTGGTTAGTGGTGGAGGCTTGGCCCGGAGCTCTCTGGCCAACAGCGAGAAGGGGAACTTGGTCACAACCCTGGGCCCATGTGAGCAGGCAGCATAGTCACGGAGGTGTGCTGAAGCCAGCTGTTACCAGCTTGACAGCCAACATTTTCAGAAATTTTGTGAGTTGATTGTCAAACACAGACATGGTTAAAAATATTAGATGATATATGCTTATGAATAAATAAATGATATTTTAAAAAGGTTAAAAAATACTCAAAATGCATCACTTCTTAATTATTTAAAAACATTTTACTAGGACCTATGCTTTTTTGTGATAAGGGAGGTTGAATCCAGGGTTTTCACACTGAGCTACACCCCCAGCCTTGCCTTTTTTAACGTTTTTATCTTTTATTTGAGACAGGGTCTTACTAAGTTGCCCAGGCTGGCTTGAACTTGGAATCCTCATGGTCTGTTTCTGAGATACTTCATCTTGGTTCCTTATGATAGGAACACTACCTAATGGTGTGCTGTGTGTATCTCTCCCAAGTTTGTGTACAGCAATGTTTCCCTGTGTACTTTGAAACTGGACATGGTGGAAATATTTACTCTATGGAAATTGGCTAATCAACTTGGGATGTTCTGTTCTCTTCCAAATCCTGTCCACCTACAGGCAGTTGTTAAACATTTACCAGCACATTATTGGAAATTTGTAAATATTACACAATTACCATACAAGTAAATATGGTTCCATTAATAGGCAGAGGCACCACTACATAAATCATAGCACCTGTACTTTGTCAGAATTGGAATAATATTCTTCCTATTAGTCCATATACTGACTTGTCAAAGTCAGACTGAAACAGTTTAATGCTGTTATGTTTGGTACCAACATGTTGGAACCCCTTGGTATTGGAACAAAGACTCTGCTACTGAATAGATTGTTTACTCAAATTGGTGGAAAGAAACACACACACCGAATTATGGGAAAAAAACAGGGAGAAGAGAAAATGAGGGGCTGTTGAGGTAAGGAGATAGACCCTGAGAAAGTAGAAACAAGCATATCTCTTGGGACTTCTACACGCTTATTTCTGGTCCCTGGGAATTCTTTCAAGCCCTTAATCTTGAGTAACGTTGGGTCCCTGAGAATGCGAAGCTCTTTAAATTTTAGTGTTTCTAGGTTAATAAAATGTAAGCCAATAAAACCGTGCCACTTCATACCAAAAGAGACAGGAGACATGTGACAAGCCAGGGAAACTTCTGGTGGATTGAGCCAGTGACAAATGTTCTTCTGTTCTTTTTTTTTGTTGTTGGTGGTCAAAACAAAAGTTTACTTATAGAATTTATAAATTTCCTGTGGGTATTTCTGATAAGCATCAGGTATCATCTCCAGGACTCAGTTTTCTTACATTTTGTGACTGTTATCTTCAATAAATGGCCTCCAAAATTCTTACGAAAGAAGAAACAGCCTAAGGATTGTGCTGGGAAGTATCTATGGTGCAGCCCTGGTTTGGTACACTGTACATATAAATAATGATAACATCTAATGTAGGGAATCTGTACCTTTTATGATGTATCTTACTTCTATTTTTCCCATTCCCCTCCCCTCCATTCAACCCCTCTTCCCCTCTTTATTTACAAAAATTTGCTTCCATTTGTTCCTTTTATTCTTTTTTTTCTCGTCCCTTCTTTCCTTTGTGCCTCCCACTTCCCTAGTTCCCCTTCCTATTTGGACATTTTCCAATATCTGTTTTACATTTTGGTCCTTATTTGCATTTTCAGTTTCTCACAACAGAGAAACCATGTGATATTTGAACATGTATGTCAAATTTATTTCACTTGAGAGTATGGTCTCAAAGTACATCCATTTAGTTAGAAATGTCCCCAGCTTATTCTTCTTTATGGCAGTGTAGTACTCCATTGTATAAAAAACACACACATCTTCTTTATCCATTCATTACTTGATGGGCATTTGGGTTGTTTACAAGATTTAACTATTACAAACTGTGCTGCTATAAACATGGGTGTGCATATACTGCTGTGGTATGATTTTTCTGTTAATTCTTTTGGGAAGATACTGAGGAAGGGAATAGCTGGGTTGAATGGAATTTCAAGTTTTAGTTTTATAAGGAATCTCCACACTGATTTCTATATTGGTTGAAAGAATCTAGACCCCCACCAAAGTGAGAAGGGTTTCTTTACCCCATAGCCCTGCTAGAATTTATTGTTGGTTTTTTTTCATAATAGTCATTCTTTCTGGAGTGAGATGATATCTCAGCATTGTCTTAGTTTTCATTTTCCAAATGATCTGTGATGTTAAACATTTTTTCGTATATTTATTTGCCATTTTCACTTCTTCATCTGACAAGTGTCTATTCATCTCAGATGCCCATTTTTGAATTGGTCTTTAAATCTGGGTAGTCTGATTATTTTGAGTTCTTTATGTATCCTAGATATTAGTCCTTTGAGGAACAGCTGGCAAAATTTTTTTTCCCTCAGTGTGGGTAATCTCTTCTCTCTGTTGATTGTTTCTTTTGCTCTGCAAAAGCTTTTTTAAATAAGATGAGATCCCAGTTGTTAATACTTTGTATTATTTTCTGTGCAACTGGGGCTTTGTTCATAAAGTCTTTGCCTATACCAATGTCTAAGAATTCTACCTATTTTAGCTTCCGGTAGATTTAGTGTTTTTCTTTTAATATTTAGATCTTGGATCCATTTTGACTTTGGTTTAGTGCATGGTGAAAGATATGGGTCTAGTTTTAGTCTTCAGCATGTAGAAAGCAGTTATTCCAGCACCATATATTAAAGAGGCTATCTTTCCTCTAGTGATAGTAAAGGTGTTTGGCTCCTTTGTCAAAGATAAGGTAGTTAAGAATGTTTGCAGTTGTCTCTGCATTCTAATCGGCTCCATTGATCTTTGGGTCTGGTTTTCTTTTCTTTTCTTTTTCTTTTGTTTTTCTTCAATACCATGCTGTGCTGTTTTTATCACGGTAGCTTTGTAGTATAATTTCAAATCAGGGGTTGTGATGCCCCTACCTTGCCTTTGTTTACCAGAATTGCTTTCGGTATTCGAGGTTTCTTATGCTTTCAAATGAATTTTAGGATTGTTTTCTATAATTCTGTGAGATATGCTATTGGCATTTTGATCAAGATTGCATTAAATGTGTAAAACAGTTTTGGAATATGGTCATTTTAACTAAATTGGCTTTTCCTACTGAAGAACAAGGAATATCTTTCCACTTTCAGGTATATAATTCGATTTTATTTTTCAGAGTATTGTAGTTTTCAGTGTAAGGGTCTTTTACTTCTCTCATTAGGATTACAGTGATTCCTAGATATGTCATTTTTTGGAATGCTACTGTGAAAGGTTTTGTTTCCCTAATTTCTCTCTCAGTGAGTATATTATTTTGTGTGCAAAAATGGTATTGATTTGTGAGTGTTGATTTTGTATCCAGATACATTACTGAATTTGGTTATTAAAACTAGAAGTCTTTTGGTGGAGTTTTTATTTTTTTATTTTTTATTAAATTCTTTTATTGGTACATTGTAGGTATACAACACAATTACATTTCTCATTGGGAATTGTACCTTTATATAATGCATCTTGGTTCTTATTTTTTCCCCATTCCTAGCCCTCCCTTCACGCCCTCCACCCTTCCCTATTTACAAAGACTTTATTTCCATTTCTCATCATTTTTCCTTTCCCTTTTTTCCTTTCCCCTGCCCCTCCCACTACTCCTACCCCTTTGGACCTTTTCTTCCTATTTTACATTATCGATTATTCATTCTAATCATTGGTACATTTTAGGTATACAATATAATGACATTCATCATTGGAAATTTGCACCTTTACATATTCTCTCTTGGTTCTTATTTTTCACCCTTGCCCAGCCCTCCCTTCAACCCCTCCAGTCCTCCCTATTTACAAAGATTTGGTTCCTATTTTTCCATTTTCTCATATTAATCCCATTCCCTTCTATCCTTTCCCTATCCCTCCCACTTCCTTCCCCTTTGCCCCTTTTCTTCCTATTTCACATTACCTATTATACATTTTAGTCCTTATTTACACTTTCAGTTTCTCACACCAGAGAAACTATTCAGTATTTATACATTTGTGTCCTATTTATTTCACTTAAGAGTATCGCCTCAATGTGCATCCACTTAGCTATAAAGGTCTCTAATTTCTCATTTTTTAAGGCTGAGTAGTACTCCATTTTATTAAAAAACCACATTTTCTTTATCCAGACTCCAGTTGATGGGCATTTGGGCTGTTTCCAAGTTTTAGCTATCACAGACTGTGCTGCTATGAACATGGGTGCACATATATCACTGTGGTATGATTCTTTTAATTCTTTGGGGACGATCCCCAGCAGTGGAATAGTAGGGTCAAATGGGACTTCCAGTCCTAGTTCTTTGAGGTAGCTCCATACTGATTTCTACAGTGCTTGCACCAGACTACACTCCCACCAGCAGTGGAGCAGGGTTCCTCTTTCCCCACAACCCCACCAGCATTTGTTATTGGTTGATTTCATGATAGCAGCCATTCTTTCTGGAGTGAAGTGGAATCTCAGCGTTGTTTTCATTTGCATTTCTCAAATGATCAGTGATGTTGAACATGTTTTCATGTATTTATTTGCTATTTCTACTTCTTTGAGAAATGTCTGTTCATTTCAGATGCTCATTTTTGGATTGGGTCTTTAGATTGGGGAGGTCTGTTCTTTTTAAGTTCTTTATAGATTCGAGATAGTAGGCCTTTGTCTGAGGAAGAGCAGGTGAAGATTTTTCCCCACATTGTGAGTTGTCTCTTCACACTGCTGGTGGTTTCTCTTGCTGTGCAGAAGCCTTTTAATAAGAAGAGATCCCACCTGTTGATTGTTTGTGCTAGTTCATGGGCAACTGAGGTTTTGTTCATAAAATCTTTTCCTACACCAATGTCTTCAAGGGTTCTACCTAACCTCTGTTCCAACTGGTTCAGAGTTTCCATTTTAATATTTAGATCTTTCATCCATTTCGATTTTAGTTTAGTGCATGGTGAGAGATATAGGTCTAGTTTTAATCTTTGGCAAGTTGAAGCCCAATTTTTCCAGCACCATTTATTAAAGAGACTATCTTTCCTCCAGTGAGGGTGTTTGGCTCCTTTGTCGAAGATGAGATGGCTGAGTGAGTCTGGCATTGTTTCTGCATCTTCTAATCTGTTCCACTGGTCCTCAAGTCTGTTTCTTTGCCAGTACCATGCTGTTTTTATCACAGTAGCTTTGTATTAGAGTTGCAGATTGGGGATTGTGATACCCCCTGCCATGTCTCTGTTACCTAGAATTGCTTTTGCTATTCTGGGTCTCTTCTTGTTCCAAATGAATTTTTGTATTGTTTTCTCAAGGTCTATGAAGTATGCTGCTGGGATCTCAATTGGAGTTGCATTAAATCTATATAGCAGTTTTGAAGTATGGCCATTTTCACTATATTAATCCTTCCTACCCAGGAGCAGGGGATGTCTGTCCATTTTCTGATATCATCTTCAATCTCTCTTTTCAGAGTGCCATAGTTTTCAGGGAAGAGGTCTTTGATTTCTTTTGTTAGGATGATTCCTAGATATTTCAGTTTTTTGGATGCTATTGTGAAAGGAATTATTTGCCCTATTTCTCTCTCAGTGAGTCTGTCATTTGTGTAGAGGAAAGCTATTGACTTTTGTGTGTTGACCTTGTAACCAGCTACTTGACTGAATTTGGTTATTAAGCCTAGAAGACTTTTGGTGGAGTTCTTGGGGTCTTCTATATACAGTATCATGTCATCTGCAAATAATGACAATTTGACTTCTTCATTTCCTGTCTTTATTCCTTTTATTTCTTTCTCTTGTCTAATTGCCATGGCTAATGTTTCCAGAACTATATTGAACAAGAGTGGTGATAGTGGACATCCTTGTCTTGTTCCTGATTTGAGTGTGAAGGATTTCAGTTTTTGACCATTTAGTATGATATTGGCTGTTGGTTTTTCATAGATGGCTTCTATCAGTTTGAGGTAGAGACTATCTATTCCAATGTTTTGTAGGGTTTTTATCATAAATGCATGTTGGATTTTGTCAAATGCTTTTTATGCATCTATGGAGATAATCATATGTATTTTGTCCTTGGCTCTATTGATATAGTGTTTTACATTGATTGATTTTCATATATTGAACCATCCCTGCATCCCTGGGATGAATCCCACTTGATCAGGGTGTATGAACTTCTTGATCTTCTGCATTCTGTTTGCCATTAGCTTATTAAGGATTTTCGCATCTATGTTCATTAGTGAGATTGGCCTATAGTTCTCTTTTTCAGTTGGGTCTTCCTCTGCTTTGGGGATCAAGGTGATGCTTGGTTCCAGGAATGAATTTGGGAGTATTGCTTCCCTTTCAATTTCATTGAAGAGTTGAAACAGTAGTGGCAGCAGTTCCTCTCTAAATGTCTTGTAGAATTCAGCAGTGAAGCCATCAGGGCCCGGGCTTTTCTTAGTTGATAAGTTTTTAATTACATTTTCAGTATCATTGGTTGATATTGGGTTGTTCAGAATTTTTAGGTCTTCTTCATTCAACTTTGGTAATTCATATGTATCTAGGAATCTGTCCATTTCTTCTGTGTTGTCCATCTTATTGGCATATAGGTTCTGGAAGTAGGTATTGATGATCCTCTGGATTTCTTCTGGGTCTGTTGTAATTTCACCCTTTTCATTCCTAATTGCATGGATTTGGGCCTTTTCTTTCCTTTTTCTGACAAGGTTGGCCAAAGGTTTGTCAATTCTGTTGATTCTTTCAAAGAACCAACTCCTGGCTTCATTGATTTTTTGTATTGTTCTCTTAGTCTCCATTGAATTGATTTCTGCTCTGATCTTTATAATTTCCTCCCTTGTATGAGCTCTGAGGTTGTTCTGCTCTTCTTTTTCTAGAAGCTTGAGGTTCAGCATCAGGTTGTTTAATTGGGCTCATTCTGTTTTCCTAATATGCATATTCACTGCTATGAATTTACCTCGTAAGACTGATTTCATTATGTCCCATAGATTCCAATATGTCGTATTGTCATTGTCATTTAATTGAAGGAACTGTCTGATTTCTTCTTTAATTTCCTCTGTGACCCATTCGTTATTCAAAAGTGTGTTGTTCTATTTCCACATGTTTATGAAATTTTTTGAGTTTCTTTTGCTATAGATCTCCAATTTCATCACACTATGGTCTGATAATATACAGGGGATAACTTCAATTCCTTTGCACTTACTTAAACATGTTCTATGTGTGAGTATGTGGTCTATTTTGGAGAATGACCCATGTGCAGCTGAGAAGAATGTGCATTCTGATTTTGTGGGGTGGAAGACTCTGTAAACATCTGTTAAGTTCATTTGTTGAAGAGTTCAACTGAGTTCTAGTATTTCATTACTTATTTTTTGTCTAGTTGATCTATCTATTTGTGACAGTGGGGTGTTGAGGTCCCCCACTACAATTGTATTAGTGCATATATGACTTTTCATGTCTGTTAGTATTTGTTTTATACAGTTGGGTGCACTAGTGTTTGGTGCATAGATATTTATGATTGTCATCTCTTCCTCTTGGATTCTTCCCTTTACAAGGATGTAGTATCCTTCTTCATCTCTCGTAATCAGTGTTGGTTTGAAATCTACTTGATCTGCCAAGAGGATAGCTACCCCTGCTGTTTTGGGGGTTCCTGTCACATGCAGTATTGTTTTCCACCCTTTAACTTTCACTCTATGAGTTTCCTTTTGAATTAAGTGTGTTTCTTGTATGCAGCATATTGTTGGATTTTGCTTCTTGACCCATTCTGCCAGTCTATTTCTTTTGATTGGTGAATTGAGACCATTAACGTGGATGGTTATAACTGAAACGTATTGACTTGTCATTGCCATGACTTTTTCTTTTTGTTGGGTTCTCCCCCTTTACATTTAATTTCTTGTCATGCCAGATGGGTTCATTCTGCTTTGCTTCCTGGGGTTGTGATCCTCAATGTCTGTTCCTAGGATATTGTGTAAAATTCTTTGGAGTGCTGGTTTGGTATTCACGAAGTTCCTAAGGTGCTCTTTGTCATGAAAGTATCTTATTTCTCCATCCATTTTGAAAGATAGTTTTTCAGGGTACATCAATCTGGGTTGGAGGCTGTTTTCTTTTAGGGCTTGGAATAAGTAACTCCAAGCTCTTCTTGCCGTGATGGTTTGTGTTGAGAAGTCTGCTGTGATTCTGATGGGCTTTCCTTTGTATGTGATTTGTTTCTTTTCTCTGACTGCTTGGAGAACTTTGTTCTTCTGTTGAGTTTCTGAAATCTTAACAATTATATGCCTATGCGTAGATTTTTTTTGATCAAGGCTAGCTAGAGTCCTATATGCCTCACTTATCTGTATGTCAAGCTCTTCTCCCCTCCTTGGGAAGTTTTCTGTCATTATTTCTGTGAAGGGATTTTTTATGTCATCTGCACTCTCTCCTGTTTCTTCATTGAGCCCAATCAGTCTTATGTTATTCTTCTTTGCATCATCTAGCAGCTGCTGGATTGATTTCTCATGCTCCCTTATAATGTTGAAGCAATTTTTCTTTTCCTGGTCACTAATTGCAATCTTATCTTTTATATCTGAAATTCTGTCCTCACATTGGCTCATTCTGCTGTGTAGACTTTCAATGGAATTTTTCATTTCCTGGAAATCTATTTGCATCTGTTTTATGGATTCCATTTATTTCTTATGTTGGGATTCCATCATGTTCCTGAGCTCCTCTCTAGATTTATTAATCATGTCTTGCACTAGGGGCACAATTTCTCCTGTTATCTGAGAAATTATTTCTGATTTCATTTTTTCCAGATCCCCTTTTGTTGCCAGTTCAGTGGGTCCAGGTGGTTGAGTATCAGAGTGTTCCATCTCATTTCCCTTTGTGGTTGCTGTAGGTGATCTGGAAGTCTGGTTTTGAGACTTCTTAATGTGTTTTCTCATTTTGACTGGGGCAGGGGGCTGTTAGCACCTGCATGGATTACCTCTTCTGAGCTGGGAGAGGTGGGACAGGGGTTGGGAGCAGCTGTAGGGATGGTGACCCAAAAGCTCTTTCCTGTGGGCTGGGAGCAGTGGGAGGGATGGTGGCCAGGAAGCCCCTTCCTCTGGACCAGGAGCAGTGGGATGGCAGCTCAGAAGCCCCTACCTCTGGGCTGGGAGTGGTGGGAGGGATGGTGGCCTGGAAGCCCCTTCCTCTGGGCCAGGAGCAGCAGGACAGTAGGTGGACCAAAAGCCCTTTCCTCTGGGCTGGGAGCAGTGGGAGGGAAGGTGACTGGGAAGCCCCTTCCTCTGGACCAGGAGCAGTGGGACGGTGGCTCAGCAGCCCCTACCTCTGGGCCGGGAGCAGCAGGACTCAGTACCTTGGTCTGGTGGTCTGGTGTCCTCTGGTGGAGTTTTTTAGATAGTCTATGTAGCATATCATATCATCCACAAATAATGGTATTTTAACGTCTTCTTTTCCTATCCTTATTGCTTTTATTTCTTTCTCCTGTCTAATTGTTCTGTTTCCAGAACTATACTGAACAAGAGTGTTGACAGTGGACATCCTTGTTATGCTCCTGATTTCAGAGTGAAAGCTTTCATTTTTTTTTACCATTCAGTATGATGTTGACTGTTGGTTTGCCATAGATGGCTTTTGTCAGATTGAGACAGTGATGATCTATTCCAATTTTTTGTAAGGTTTTTATCATGAATGGATGTTGCACTTTGTCAAATGCTTTTTCTGCATTGATTAAGATGATCATGTGATTTTTGTCTTTGTCTCTGTTGATATAGTGTATTACATTTATTGATTTGTGTATGTTGAACCATCCCTGCCTCCCTGGATGAATCCTACTTGGCCATGGTGTATAATCCTCTTGATGATTTCTGGCATTTCATTTGCCAGTATCTTATTGAGGATTTTTGCATCTATGTTAATGAGGGAGATTGGCCTGTAAGTTCTTTTTTTTTGATTAGATCCTTCCATGGTTTTAGTATCAGAATAATACTTACTTCCAGGAATGAATTTTGGAGTACTGCTTTACTTTCAATTTCATTAAATAGTATGAGAAGTATGAGCATAAAGTCTACTCTAAATTTCTTGTAGAATTCAGCAGTGAATCTGTCCAGGCCTGGGGTTTTCTTTGTTGGTAGATGTTTAATTACATCTTCAATTTAATTGACTGATATTGGTTTATTTAGAATTTTTATATATTCTTGATTCATGTGTAACTAAGAATTTGTCTATTTCTTCTCTATGTTTTGTTAGAATTCTTATTCTTGAAGTAGATATTGTTGATCTTCTGGATTTCTGAGAATCTTTTGTGATTTTACCCTTTTCATTGCTATGAATTTCCATGAATTTGTGACTCTTGTTTTCTTTTTTTATAAGGTTCACTGTTTGTTAATTTTATTTAAAGTTTCAATGAACCAACTCTTCAATTATTTGATTCTTTGTTTTGCTTTCTTTGTCCCCATTGTGTTAATTTCTGCTCTGATCTTTATAATCTCCTCCCTTATACAAGCTTTGGGCTTGACTTGCTCTTCTTTTTGTAAAAGCTTGAGGCTCAATATTAGTTTGTTTATTTGACCTCACTCTGTTTTTCTCATATGAGAGTTCATATCTATAAATTCCTCTCATTGAAGTTCTTTCATTGAATTCCATAAGTTCTGGTATGTTGTATTAGATTTACTGTTTAATTGTTGAAGCTGTCTAACTTCTTTAATTTAGTCTGTGACCCACTGTTTGTCCAAGAGGGTGTTATTTAATTTCCATGTGTTTATGAAACTCTTGTGGTACCTTTTGCCATTGATTTCCAATTTGAATACACTATAGTCTGATGTTATGCATGGGATAATTTCAATTCTTTTGCCTTTACTTAAATATGTTCTATGAGCTAGTATGTGGTCTATTTTGGAGAACAACCCATGTGCAGCTGAGAAGAATGTGTGTTCTGGTGTTGTGGAGTAGAACATTCTCTAGACATCTATTAAGTCCATTTGTTCAAAAATTTGGTTCAGTTCTGATATTTCATTGTTGATTTTTTGTCTTGTTGATCTATTTGTTTTATTGGAGTATTAAGGTCCCATATTACAATTGTATTAGTACTTATTTGATTTTTCATGTTTGTTAAATTTGTTTTATATAGTTGGGTGCACAAGTGTTTGGTGCATATATATTTGATTGTTTTCTCTTTCTCTTGGATTATTCCTGTAACAAGGATGTAAGGACCTTCTTTGTCTCTCTTAATCAGTCTTGGCTTAGAATCCACTTTGTCTGAAAATAGAATAGCTACCCCTGCCTTTTCTGGCTTCATGCTGCATGAAGAATTGTTTTCCATCCTTTGACTTTCAGTCTATGAATTTTTTAAAAAATTAAATGTGTTTCTTGTATGCAGCATACTGTTGGATCTTGCTTCTTGATCCATTCTGCCCCACTGTTTCTTTTGACTGGTAAATTGAGACCATTAATATTGATGATTATAAATGATATGTATTGACTTTTCTTTGTCATGTTATTTTCCTGTTGTTGGTTCCCTTTTCTTCTCCTCTGTTTAACTTCTAGCCTTATCTGATGGATTCATTCTGTTGGGGTTCATGGAGTTGTAGTTCTTGTTATCACTATCTACAATGTCCTTTGGAGCATTTTGGAGTATTAATTTGGTGGTTATGAATTTCCTCAGGTGTTCTTTGTCATGAAAGTATCTTCTGGGAATATGGGAGAGTGATGAGCATCAGAGGAAGAGTCTTTCTGAGATTTAGTTTCCTGACACTAGACTATAACAGTGCAAGGAGAAGAAGAAGGAGGAAGTTTTCTGCAATTACTTCTGTGAACAGTTTTTTTTATGTCATTTGCTCTTTCTTTTGCTTTTTCATTAACTCTGATTAATCTTATGTTATTCTTCTTGCATCATCTAGCAGCTCTTGGATTGATTTTTCATTGTCTGTTGCTATTTTTAAGAAATAGTAGTTTTCATGATCTCTAACCACAGTCTTGTCTTCTACATCTGATATTCTGTCCTCACATTGGCTCATTCTACTGTGTGTATTTTCAGTGGAGTTTTAATCTCCTGGGTATGTTTGAATCTGTTTCATGGATTTCATTTCTTTCCTATGTTAGGTGCTCATCATTTCCATCATTTTCCAAAGCTCCTTTATTTCTTTTTATCCATATCTGCTCTAGAGTCGCTAGGCATGTCTTTCATTATGGATCCATTTCTATAGTTATCTGAGAAATTATTTCTGCTTTGATTTTTTTTATAGAGCCTCATTCATCTGCTTTGCTACCTCCACTGTTACCATTTCAGAGAGTCTAGATGGGTGTTTTTCAGATTGTTCCACTTCATTGCCTCCTAGAATTGCCTTGGTGAGCTGGAAGTCTGGGGTTGCATCTTGCTTAAGTGTCTTCTCATCTAAAAAAAATTTAATCCCTGGATTGATTCTTATAAATTGCTTATGGTAAGTAGCTTTATTACTAGTATTTAGAACCCTTAGGAAATGAATACTTCTCAGAGATGTCTTTCAGGTATAGCTGGCTTTTGCGTTTTTGAGTCTTTCGCAAGATATTACCTCTTCAGTTTATTTGGTATGAGAAGTTTCTGCCTACTTGGCCAGCCCCTAGTTCTTTGGCACTGGCCTGTAGAATTGTTTATGATCCTTAGGCAATCTCAGTCTTGGCATACCAGGAAGAACAACTGATTTGAACAATTATGTCATCTTGTCTAAAGGAGTATAATCAGCTATAACAATAGCATCAAACACAGCCTACAAAATGACAAGCTGGTAGCTATTAATTTACCACCTTTAACCATATGAACTAGATTTATGATTACATAACAATTTCTAAAACAAACCAGAGAATTGTATATAGTAAATAAGCCCTCAATATGGTGACTTTACCCTAAGAGGACAACATTTAAAAGGGAATAGAGGGGAAAAATAGAGAAATAAAAGAGGAAGAAGAAATTAGACACAAGGCTGGAGGACAATTATGTACACTTTGAAAATCTGGTGAACAAGACAGGAAGGATAGAGAGAAGCACAAAATAAAACCAAGAACAGAATAGAACAACAACAACAAAAAAACTAGAAACTGTTTTCACACTCATATAAAAACCAGAAAGAACAATAAAGAAAAAACAAAACAAAACAAAAATAAGAAAAGAAAAAAAATGTCTACTTCAAGGTGTGTCTCTGCTGTCACCTATAGACAAAGTGGTCATCTAGCGTCCAGATTTGTGTTGATTAATCCCAGCAAGCCAGCTATAGCCTTACTTCAGGGTAGCGGACAACCCCAGCAGGCCTGCACCTTTAGTTCCACTGAAGTTCAGGCTTGTTTCTGGCTGTGATGCTGGAACTTCATTTGTTCAGTTTGTCACACTCCACATTTCTCCTGCTGGCTTGTACTTGGCCCATTGGGAAACTAAACTGAAACCAATCAGGAAGGAGAACCCATTTGGAGCTGCTCCACCCATATCCTGGTTTCCTGAGGCATGTATTTTGGTGACAAGGTGGCCAATAAATACAAAAGGAAGCAGACTTTGAAACACAGTTAATCTGGAATGGTTGGTTGCTGTCTTCTTGTTTAGCAGCTCATGCCATCCCAACCCTGTGATATGATTGTCAACCAACTCCCACTGCACCGGCCCCCCCAAACCATCTCACAGGGGTTTTAATTTTCCATCAAGCAATAGGCTGTTCTTTCATTTTCAAATTAGCTTTTGCTTTGGTATGTTGGTCAGCTTTCTTGTTGCTGGGACAAAATACCCAATACCCATGACTTAGAGAGGAAAGATTTAATTTAGCTCATGGTTTCAGAGGTTTCTGCCCACAGTTGACTGGCCCCAAGGAAGAAATATGGTGGAAGGGCAGGGTGGAGCTGCTTAGTTCATGGCTCCTGGGAAACAGAACACAAGAGAAGACTGCTCTGAGTGATGTACCCTCCAGAGACATTGCTCCCAGTGATCCAGCTCCAAATGGACCCTACCTTTTAACAGCACATTCAGATATGAACACTGAGATACAAAAATATGAATGTATTAATCCATGGATGAGCATGAGTCCCACATGAACCAGTCACCTCTCCAAGAGTCCCTTAATCCAGCCAAATTGATAATTAGGCTAAACTATCACAGTTGGTGACCAAGAAATGATAGAAATGTCCTTGTGATACATTTTATAAAATTTAGTTAAAAACAACATTCTAATTCAAGAAATAGCAATCCTCAATAGCTTCAGTTTTCTGTCTAAAAAACTCCATTATCCTTCAGGGAGAGCTTGAGTGCTCTAACAAAATTCTGATAATCTTAGCCCCTAATTTTAGTCTACTATTTAATTTTGGGGCTAATTGTTAATTGATTAAATGATATCTTAAAATTCACTCTTCACTTCTCTATGCCATGGGTTGCTTGAGTGCCCTTCAGAATCACTAGGAGGGAGTGTAAAAGCACAGACTGCTGGGACCTGTCCTCAGAGATTCCATTCAGAGATCTGGGGTGGGCTAGAGAAAATGCATTTCTAACAAGTTCCCACTTTACCCTGTTGCTGCTTCTCTGGAGCCACACTTTGAGACCCATTGCATGACACAGATCTTGAGAGAAAACTGTGGTTAAAGGCCATGTATTTTGGCAAAGGAGAAACTGAGATGTAAACTTGTGAGCATGGAACCAACTGAGGCAGTTGGATCTTAAGAGGAGAAGCGGAGAAGACTTGAACCTGGCCATGGAGGCTCTGGGGATCTGAGGGTCTGGCCAGGGTTTGAACAGTTGGGCCTCCTGGTAGTGACATCATGAGATGGCTGGAGGGTGGCCCAGGCCCAGGATGCTTTCAGGTATGGGCATAATTAATGGGGCCCATGAGACTCATGCATCAAAACTGCCCCCTGGGCAGCTCTAGGCCAGTGTCTCAGCTCTACTTTGGAGTCACCCAGAGAGCTTTAAACACTATCACCGCTTAGTTCACCCAGGTCCAATTAAGTTGGCTTCTGAGGCTGCAGTGTGGGCAGGGAGTACCTTCAAAAGCATATGTTCTAAGAGCAAGCAGCCTCCCCTCAGGGGTGATGATTTAATTGATCTGGGGAATATTTAAAAATATTCATGATCATCTTATGTTACTGAAATTGAATTAAGTGATTTTAATGTGCACTTACTGCCTGGCACAGAATAATCCTTCAATAAATGTATTGACGATGTTAATTAAGGATTGCTCTGGTGACCTGTTAGGCACTTCTGAGACTGGGACACTGGCAAAACACTTCAGACTTGACTCCTCTCTCTTGCTGTCAGCTGGGTGCTAGAGATGATTGCTCCTAGACTAGCTCATACTTTGATGGGAAGCGAGGAAATGAGTTGCATTGAATGTATATGAAACTTTCTTCTTCTTCCTCTTCCTCTTCTTCTTCCTCTTCCCCTCCTTCTCCTCCTCCTTTTCTTCTTCTTCTTCTTCTTCTTCTTCTTCTTCTTCTTCTTCTTCTTCTTCTTCTTCTTCTTCTTCTTCAACCATTGGTGGTCAATCTACAGCCTTCAATCTGGTACAGCTTTTGAACTAAGAATAAATCGAAAGAACAATACTGTTGTATGCAAAGGTCAGATTTCAGTGTGCATAAAAGAAAAGTTTTACTGGAACACCACTGTGTTTACTTATTTTCACTCCATGGCCATTCCTTTCCATCTTGTCAAATGGCACCGTCGTGCTACAGAGTTGAGAAGTGGGACAGAGACTATGTGGCCCCAAGTCAAAAGAATTTACTCTCTGCACCTTTCCTGTAAGACATTTGCTGAATCTTTATTTACAGAAAGAGTCATCCCCACAAATGCTCTGGTTACCATTTAACGTCGACAGGTTTCATATCTCTAGATCTAAGATACTACTAGTAGTAGAATTCTTTGCAAGTAGAAGAAGACAAGATTCTTGCTATCTTAATCAGGTTCCAGTGGTGTTGTTTGAAAGTTTTATGGCTTCACTTTTCTTCATTAAATTAAGAAACGTTAAAATCTACAGACTAAATGGAATGTATAAGCCATACAAACCTAAGGTCTTTGGAGCATCCTGAGCTTCCTAAGAACTGCTGAAATGCTTCTGAGTGCCCTTTTTTAATTTGGAAAGGAAACCACTTAGGTTGTCATTCAGCTCCAGATAGTCATCTTTCCTCTTCTTTCCCCATCTCTTTTCCTTTGCCTGTCACTCTATGCCTGGTCAGTGCGGAGAGAACAATTTCAAGGAGGTCACTGATGATATGGAATGGTTCATAAGCTATGCAAGTGAGCCAGGCATGGTGGCACATACCTGTCAGTTCACCTACTGGGGAGGCTGAAGCAGGAGAATCACAAGTTGAAGCCCAGCCTGGGCAACTTTGAGAGACCCTGTGTCAAAAAAGTTGGAGGGAGTGAATCTCAGTACAAAGTCCCTGGGTTCATAGAAAGAGGGAAAAATGTTATAAGTCACAAGATGTATTTCTAGACCCCTGAAAAAAGTGGAGGTGTGCTGGGAGTGCCCAGTGGGTAGGTAGGAACACTCATCCTAAAGACAAAGGAAAAAGGCCCTGGCATTCAGAACCTAGGGAAAGACAGAGGTGCCAACCAGTATATCCTGACATTGGAGAAGGGTGTGGATTGCTGGCCATATCACCCAGGAGGCTGCAGGGCAGGCTGGAACACTCAGCCTGGGGGAGGGGTGGAGGGTGCACCCTGAGCCTCCCAGGGCAGACAGTTCTGGCCTTGCTCCAGTCCTGGCTTTGTGGTGGTAAGAGCCAGTCACTTCCTTCTTGCTTTGTCAAAGTCCTGGTTGAGTTCTAATCAACCAAACTTTAGCAGGCTCACAAGGAGGGGTGACCCGTACTTGGTCTCTTGTCTTTCACTGTCCTGGAGATTCCTGAAATGTGTTCTTTGGTGGTTGGTACTGATACCATCCTCCATCCTGAGGTTTTACTTTGCATTTTCTTCCCACAGCATGATAATGCACAAATAAATCGTGTCAGTATTTCCTTTTATTTATATCTAATATAATATCAGTAGTGTGATTAGATAATTTGAAATTTAATAGAACTTTCCTAGGTGAATCAGCTAAGATATATCATGATGAAATCTCAGAGCCTGGAGAGGAAAGAGGGAGGGAGCACTTCACACACACACTACTGAGTCAGCACATCATAGCAATTTTCTGTGTCCTCATAATAGATACTTGAGAATAATTACTGACAGCCTGTGGAGAATTCATCAACTTCGGGTACCAAATAATACTATCATGGCAACTGTGTGAATTAAGTTAGAAATTTAGTGAATACTGATGAAGTCTCCTTACTTTTTTTCCCCAGAAAAGCCAATCTGCATAATTGATGCCATAGGTAGAAAAATTCTTTTTTATTATGATATCCTAAATCAAATAGTTTTTAATAAATGAGAGGTACATAATCATTGGAAATTATTGCTGGCCATGTGAGACAGCAAAAACAACATCCTTAATTCTTTTGTAAATGAAAAAAAACATGGTGTTTATTTTCTAAGCATCAACATGCTATGTTCCAAAGAGAAATCCCAATTGACAGATGGTCTGGGGAAGTTCAGTGTTGAGAGAGAGTGTTTCCTAATGAGTCTGTGCAGTGAGTACAGGCAGGTTGTCTGTGGAGCATCCGGGCCAAGTGCAGGGGGAATGACAGCAAGAGCCTGACTTCTTAATTTGTACCACTCAAAGGAAGCCTGTCAAGCTCATGGTAGAAAAAACATATTCTGGCCATTTGTGCGTACTTACTCAAGAATAGACTTTCCACCTGCTGATAGGCAGTTTCTTTCTCACCAGATTCACTAGAGTAAATTCTGTTCTTGGTTTTTTTCCCTTAAATTCTTTTATTGGTACATTTTAGGTATGCAGTACGTTTACATTTATCATTGGGTGCTTGTACCTGTGCATGATGTATCTTAGTTCTTATTTGTTCCCCATTACCTGTGGGCCCTTCACCCCTCCACCCTTCTCTAGTTACATAGACTTCTTTTCCATTTTTTTTCTTTTCTCATAATTTTTCCTTTCCCCTTCCCCTCCTGCCACCCCTACCCCTTGGGACCCTTTCTTCCTATTTCAAATTATCAGTTATTCTTTTTAATCATTTTAATCCTTAACTGCACTTTCAGTTTCATCCAATAACAAATGCTGGTGGGCGTGTGGGGAGAAATCAGCCCTTCTCCATTGCTGATGGGAGTGCAGACTGGTGGAATCACTATGGAAGTCAATATGGAGAAACCTCAAAGAGCTAGGTCCCATTTGACCTTGCTATTCCCCTGCTGGGTATCTTCCCCAAAGTATTTTTTGTTTTAATATTTTTTTATAACTGATGCTCATATACATTGGACATGTATATTTGTTTTGACAAGGGGATAATTTATAAATGAAATCAGTTTCATGTTCTACCACACAGAGCTTCAGAATTTACTGTGAATTTTGAGGTTCTCCTTCCAACTCAGATATCACAGCTAGAAACTACCTGAGTCAAGTTTCGACCCGGGTTGGAGAGTTGATTTTTGCTCTCTTGGCTTTGCAGATGGGCCTCTTCCAATTGTGTTCTTCCGTCTTTCTCCTCTTGCCTCAGCCAGGGGAGGCTGAACTGCAGGAATTGGACCAATGGCACTCCCACCATCTTGCCTCTGGTTGGATTTGGCTAATGAGAAGCCCCAGGAAGAGATTAGAGGGGGGAAAGGAAGTAGTTCCCAGGAGTCTCCTGGCAGGGTAACCCCAAGCTGACTATGTCCCTTTAACAAGGTGGTGGGTCCACTCTCAGGGGTCCTATCTGTGTAAGTCTCATCTTGGAAAGATCTGCCCACTGTTCTCCCCTCGTAAGGCTTCAGACCTCAGTGTGGATCAGCTCCTGGCTCTTACTGGCCCTGGGAGTCTATTCCCTCTGGTGGTTGGTGATTTCCCAATGTCCTGCCTCCATTTGTGCAAGGGGCCTTATATTACACTCACTGTGAGTCCCCTTAGTGCAAATGTGCCCTTCTGTGAGGTTCTGACTCATTCAGATTTCAGGATCTTTATCTTCTAGGTTTTGTCTTCTCATCTGTAATTGTTTTATCCTGTTAGCCCTTGTTGACTGTTTTCTACTTGCTCATAGATAAGTGTTAACCCTATGAGTATGGACTTGGTTTGTTCTTATTTTTCTGACTCTACCTTTAACTTCTTTATCATTACAGTAACCACAGATATTTCAAGACTCTCATGGATACAGCGTTTTAGAAACCTTGAAGCACCACCAACCCCAACATAGTTGTAAATTCACTCTCATGTTCCACCGATGCCCTTGTTCTAGTCAGAAGGCTTGCATCCTGTCTGATGTAAGTGCACACACTCAAAGGATATTTTTTTTCATCACAATTCATCCCTTCATCTTCAAATTCTACCTTATGATTTTTTTAAAGGCCAGTGTTTTAGTTCTGACATTTTTTCTTTTCTACTTACTTTAATGAAGAAGAGGAGGAGGAGGAAGAGGTGGAGGAATAAGAAGAGGAAGAGGAGGAGGAGAAGAAGAAAGAGAAGAAGAGGAGGAGGAAGAAGTAAAGAAAATCATGGGACCTAGCATACTATAGCATTGTCTAAATTCACAAATTATCCTGCCTTTGAAGTTGGTATTTATTAGTTTTCACCCTTGCTATGATTCAGATCTAAGTTATCCTCCAGGAGTCTCATGTTCTGAGGTTCAGAGGTGAGACTTTTGGAAGGTGATTGGACTACGGGGGGCTACACTCATAGGTGTATTGATCCATTGATGAATTCATAGCTAAATGTGCTAAGATGTGAGGCCTGTTCCCATCCACATGGCTAGTGGTTGGCTTACTGCTTGGCGTGTAGCCATGGAGAAAGAAAAATTGTGCCAGGTCAATTACATAGTTAAGGAAGACTTTACTGAAGATTAGTGCAATACGGGTGATAGGTTGAACCCAATCACACAGGAAAACGATGGGCGAGCTTTTACATGCTGTGGTGAGCCAGGGGAACTTGCTGAAGAGACCAGGGGAAGGACGGGGTTGTGCTTAGACCATGTGTGCTTGTTAGTTGGCGCCCATGTCTCCCGCAGAGAGCAGGAGGCAGGATACCTGTGTTCCTTGGTGAAGAAATTTCAAAAACAAGTTTCACAGGTTCTTGAGAAAGATATCGCAGGGCTGAAGGAGATTTATATCTCAAAGAGCAAAGAAAGAATCTACAATTGCAAATTTGTGCGAATGAATTCTCCAAGGAAAGGGAACACAGGACTAGAGTCAGGAAGGAGCCCGTAGAAAGCTTAGTCATTTTGACAGGGACACTACAGGGGTCTTTTTAGTGAGTGATCTCCATATCATACTATGCTGGTGTTTATATGGCCACTTACTATGTAGGCCAGTGATGTGCAACTAAAAATCCTAAAACATTTTGTATGTGCAGTTTAATTTCTTAGACTTAATCCTTCAAGATGTGATTTTAACAATTAGTTTATAGACAGAAGATCTTAATCCCTTGCATTTTCCTACAAAGAAACACATGCTCTATGAGATCAAAGACTAGTTTGGCCTCCCATCTCCTTGTGCTGGATATGGAATATTTGTGAGAATTTTTTTTCCCCCACTGCTGTGTGTGGAAATAGCAATCTTCCACAAGACACAGTAAACAAATGCAGGTTAGTTTGAAATGTAATGGTCACCTACTGGTAAACACCTGGGTTTCAGGCCAGTCTTCCAGGTGGAAGTACTGGTTCTGTTACTTCATAATTATAGGAACTGGGACAAGTCACATAAACTCTCTGCCTCTTTGTTTAATCCTCTGTAAATGAAGCAAATACCTATTGTGGCGAGGTTGCTGGCAGGACTGGAGGAGAGGCTGCCCATCAAAGCACCCTGTCCCACTGCACAGAGCACACAGAAAGGTGTGGCTGAGCCATCCCGGAGTCAGCCAGTCTCTAGGTGAGGCTGGCACAGAGCCACAGAGAGCTGGGTGCTGCTAATCAAGGCTTTCAACTTCGAATAATGAACCTTCATTTTGATTTTGAATCGACTTTTTCTGCTTGAATACTTTATTGGAGCCTTTGTTTCTGCTTAATTGTTTTATTTTCATGACGCTGTGGTTTGATTCGGAGAGGGAGAAGTTGCTTTGTTTATCTAATTCCCTAATTAAGCTGCCCTATGGAGGGGCTACAGTCAGTCCCTCAGGCGCTGAATGAGAGAAGCTAATCACCACCACAGAGCCCAGCGCAGGAGTCGCTTGGGGAGGAAACTGATTGTTTTGGATGTGAATGCTGCCAATCAGACTTGGCTGGAGTTTGAAGTCTGCCCCACAGTCTAAGGTTTCATGCAGTAGATGTTTCCCTTATGCTGCTGAGTACCAAGTTTTAGATTTCATTGCTCTTTTAAATAGCACCCTGCCTTCTCTGCTTAAAGACCAGACTGTCCATCAAAATGGGTCCTTCAGACTGTTTAGGACTTGCGTCTTTCCAAAGCTTTTTTTACAGCCATCCTCTTTCACCTCTGTTGAATCCAATCTCAGTGTTTCCGGCTGAAGAACCCATTGGACATCTGGCCTAACCAAGGACAATAAGCTATGAAAAGGTTAGGGCAGCCCCAGAGCTTGGCCCCGGGCCTGGCCACCACAGGGGATGCCCTGAATTAATAAAAATGAAGAACTGCTTTTCTGTTCTTGTTCCTTAAGCCTTGGGACTAGTAATCCTACTTTCATGACTGAACAAGTGATATGTACTCCTACCCAAAGTAGGAACATGCTACGGGTCGTTTGGTACCTGCGCCTTGCCTTCAGAATAACAGGTATGTTTCTGTACCCTGTGCGTATTGGGATGTCATCAGTGTACTTGCGATAGATGCTGTGGTCAGAAGGGCTGAAGTCATACATGTACTCTATGCCCTAGGCACACATGGAGGGAAATTACAAAGAGAAACAAGACAACAACAGAAATGGAAGTAGAAGAAAGCATACTGTCAACACATGGTGTGTGCGGAGATCTTCTCAGAGAGAAGATGGGAATGGCAACTTGGCTGGGGTGATTTCTTGGGTCACCACTGCAGAAAAACAGTGGAAGGACAGTTTAGTGAGTGGTGTAGGTGAAAATATGGAAGGAGCTTCAGTTTGAGGAGCTGAAAGCGGGCAGAGGATCAGATTGGCCTGGTAACCAAAGAACAGCTTTTAAGGAGTTGTTGGGACTGATAGGGTCTGCATGATCATTCTCTCAGTTCTGGGTTTGCAGGCTGGCTCTGGACAAGTCCTTATTTCTCCAGTGGGCAATTTGGTCTCCATGAGATGATTGTTTCTTCTTGGTGCAGTCTCAGTTTTGTGAGGGTTCTGCTGGAATCCAAGGTGAGCATATGTTAGGGCAATGACTAGAGATTTCTGGGTATTTACTAAATGAATGTTCCTGAAAGTCTCTCATATCAGTGTCCTTAGTTGCGAAGGAGAAAAATTACGAGAAAAATTATGCGAATTTAAGACTGATCAACTTTGTATTGCCAGCTTTCAGACAGACATTGCCTAAATAATTAAGATGCCTGTACGCAGACCTGACCAAGGATCTGACCCAAAGTTTAAGGTCATACGGGAGACAAGTACCAGGTGAAGATCAAACTTTATTCTGCATCTAGTTACGCATCAGGCATTGGTAGCCCCATGTGATAAGTCACTGATGTTTTTGTTTTGTTTTGTTGTTTGTAGCAAAAATAAATTTTAATCCCAACTGTCTCAGAAGAAGTCACAAATCAAGCTTTTAAGGAGGAACAGGTGAGAGTTCAGGAGTTTGTTTGTTCTCCGCCCCTATAGTGGTCTCTGAATGTGTGTATACTCCTGGTTTTCCTGGCGTTGGGAATGGAAAGATGGCGTGTGTCTTTCCTAGTTTGGAGCCTCAGTGTATCTTATAAACTTCTGCTACTTCTACCTGCTGCAGACACCCAGCAATTTCAAAATCGAAGGAGTGATATTCAAAGCCCAGTGCAGTTTGACCCGAGCTCTTCCTTTCGAAGCTTATCGCATGTCCCGTGAACTGTTGGCTCACCACCAGGGGCTCCCTGCCATTTCTGAATATTTCCTTTTCTCGCTGTCTCCTCCAAGCGAGAAACCTTTCCCTTCACATTGACTTATAAAAGTTCATTTCTTTCTTTAAGTGGCAGCTCAAATATCACATTCTTCAAATTATTTTCATATTGATTTCTTTTCATTCAGTATGCTCCACTAGCTTAGTATTTCCAGAGCTCAGACCCTCTTTGATGCTACATATCAAATCTATACCTAGTCAGCTACATATGTGTACTTCATACCCATTCACTAGATTGAAAATTCCAGAGAAGGAGTCAGAAGGAAGGAATGTATCTGTTTCTCTCATTTCTAGTACACCAGTTTGTGAGCAGTAGGCATGTTAAACATAATTTTATGTGTTCACTGGATTCATTGCAATTTCTTTCTTGGCATATAAGAAAATAACATTTTCAGCCTCCCTGGAAGGCTCTAAATTGGATTTTGGTCAATGGGATGTGGATAAAATGTTGTAAGCCATTCTAGCCTGGGATACTGACCACCGATTCTCTTTTCTTGGCTTGAAGACCACATGTTCAAGATGGCAGCACGAGAAGATAGAGGAATGCAGGTCCCTATACTGGTCCTGGAAGAGCAGCTACTCCTGAGAGTCTAGGACCTTCTCAGACACTTTGCAAATAAAGCACGTATCTTTGCTTTGTTAAATCTATGATATTTTAAGTATTATTCATCATACATTCCTCACTAAGCCATGTTGACAAACAGCCTTCAAATTCCCTGCTCCTAGGGACAAAATCTTGTATTTTAATGTATTACAAGTAGATGTTAATAAAGAAGATATAAAAGCCATTCTATGAAAAAATAATTTTTCATAACAAAAATTATTAGAGAATAACCATGTCATATCATGATCTTATCATGTGTATTATGATCTTAAAAGAATATATTTTCATTTGCTTATCTATCTCTCAGCTCATTTCCTAATAATACTATACCTTTTTTTGCATAAAACATTTTAAGTACTGACAAAGTATCTCATATTCTGTATAATTTTGAACAATTTCTTTCTATTTCACAATATTTATTATTCTCTTTGGTCCTTATTTTCACTTTTAGTTTCTCATACCAGAAAGGCAATGGAATATTTACACATGTGTGTTTGATTTATTTCACTTAACAGTGTGTTCTCAAGGTGCATCCATTTACCTAGAAATGTCTAAAGTTTATCCTTCTTTATGGCTGAATAGAACTCCACAATAAAAAAAATACACACCTTTTTTATCCATCAGTTGATAAGCAATTGGGCTGTTTTCAAGACTTAGCTATTACAAACTGTGCCGCTGTAAACATGGGTGTGGATGTATCACTGTGGTGTGATGCTTTTAATTCTTTTGGGAAGATACCAAAAAGGGGAATAACTGGGTTGAATGGAACTTTTAGCTTTCTGAGGAATCTCCACACTGATTTCCACTGATTTCCACACCATTCTACACTCCCACCAACAGTGGGGAAGGGTTCCTTTTTCCCACAGCCCTGCCAGCAGACAAAGTTGGTTTATTTCAATGTACATCGTTAGCATGGAACTTTATGTCTAGAGCATAGTATGACCTCAATAAACCTCTGTCAAATATATGAATAATTAAATGTTTGTCACTTTCCATAATCTCTTCCAATTTCACCTGTGAAGGCTAACCTCAAATTTTCAGATTCTAGCAAAAACCAATTCATGGGTTGTTTATTGCAGTATTATTGACAACAGCTAAAATGTGGAATCAGCCTGGATGCCCTTCAGTGGATCAGTGGATAAAGAAAGTGTGGCATATTCACAAAGTGGAAAGTTATCTAGTCATAAAAGGGATTCTGTAATTTGTGCCACTGTGGTTGGAACTTATACTAAGTAAAATAAAGCTAGACATAGAAAGAAAATTACCACATGTTCCACAGCCTGGTGGAAAATACAAAGTCTGTCTTGTAGGAGAATGGGATGGAACTGTGGTCACCAAAGACAGGCTGGCCATGGCTGGTGCATGGAGAGAAGTTCAGTAAGGTCCACCAGAACATAGGCAGAGCGAAAGAATTACTTCCAGTCTTTCAGTATGAAAGGGCAACTTTCATTGGCTTAAACAATGTCTGACATATTTCTAAATGACCAGAAAAGCACAAAATATCCAACATATAAAATGATTAATAGAGATGGAAATAGCCCTTGCTTGATTTTTCAACTTGTGTGCATGTATTGAATTACCATGATGCACCCTACAAAGATGCGCACTTATGTCTCAGTAAAAAAAAATACAGATTCAGGGGAAAGCTTCTATTTGGTGGAAAAGTCTGCTGCTGAAGATTCCAGTAAACATTTCTCCAACATCTGCTGCTAGCTTCTGTGAGTAGAACTTGGAGCCTCTTGGTCTTGGGAAGTACTGTTAAAGGTAGCTTCAGGTAATAAAGGAAGGCTACAAATAATTTAGCCCCTCCCCAAGCAATTCCTGTCTAAATAGGGATAATAAGTTGCCAAAAAGGAAGGTAGAGAAGACACTAGAAATGAAAGCAGAAGCTGACATTTGTGGAGTAATTTTTAAGTGCTAGACATTGTTTCAGGCTCCTTGTGATCCCTGAATTCATGTAAATTTCACAAATGGACCAGGAGGAAGATGTTATTAACTGTATTATATGGGTAGTTGGGAAAATTGGTTCTCCAAAGGGTTAGGTAACATGGAAGTCCACAAGCTAGTAAACTGCAGAATGGGATTGGAACATGGGTCCACCTGGCCTAAAACCTTCCATGTTCTTGCAAATACAGATGGTCTCTGACTTACAATGGTCAAATTAATGATTTTCTCACTTTACGATGGAGCAAAGGGATATATATTTAGTAGAAATCATACTCCACATTTTGAATTTGATGTTTTTCCAGATTAGCAATACATAGTAGTTTTTGAGATGCTGGGGAGTGGCAGGGAGCCATGGGCCCGCAGATAGCCACATGGTCAGGAAGGCAAGGTACTGAAACTCCTCAGTGTTGTTAAGCTGTGATGTTTGATAGGCTAAGGGTAGTGAATGCATTTGGCACTTCTGATAGGTTTATTAGAATGTTACCTTTTTGCAAATCAAGGGGGCATTTATCTACATATTATGCTGATTCCTTCAAATAATAACAAGTAAAAATTGCACAGCAGTGGTGCTATCTGCCCCAACCTTAGGATTTGTAACTCATTGTGAATCACAAGTCCTGGGCTTCTCAGGACCCTATAGTAGGCCATCTGGACATCTTGATCCTGCTGTTTTGTGACACTATTGATCTTTTGATCTTAGTATTCACTTTCTCCCTTTCTGAGCTTTCTCACGCCTAGAAATTTTGACAAGGCCTTATTTTTTGGGTCTTGCAGTAGCCATTGGGTGAGATAACAGATTTAGTACGTATGGTTAGACCCTCCCCACTGACCTGAGATGTGGGCTTGCACTAGTTCCATTCTGGACAATTGTCATTCTCCGTTTGGGTCTGGACCCTGGAGCCCACATTCATCTGGGTGGCTTGGTTGGCATGTCCTAGGTCTATTATAATCTCCAACTCAGGATCAGACAGCTTCTATTTAATTATTCTATTAAGTTGTATGATACCATGTTTTTTAGTGGGAAAAGGATGGCAAGACTCAATGTAGAACATTAGAAAACTCAGAGTCTAGTGGAATGTGTGAAAATCTTTTACTGGGATGGGATTTTCATGGGCATTATCTGATATCCAGCATTCTGGGGAAATCAGTTTAAATGGGAAATTGAAACTCAGATTATTTTTATAGACCTGCTCTTTTTAACACAGACATTACATGGGAGACATGTGCACCCAGACCTTCTTTTGCAGACATCTTGGTTTTTTCCAAAATAGCATACTGACTTTGTGAAAAAGCAGTTGCCCACAGTATCTGAGAGATGAATCTGTTTCTTGTTGCTATTTGTAATGTCAGAGAGCAGACACAGCTGTGCACTATGATACGGCTAAGAAGGATTAATTTGGTCAAATACAAGTGTTACCTTGATAAGGGGTCTGTGATGTATAGAGATGCTGGGAAATACTGCTAAGTCGGCCAGTTACACTGTACAGATTTTAAATGAAGCAATGTTTTGTTTCTGTGGATTTTTATTTTCTGAGACACAGAGGAAGAGGGTGGAGTGTTGAGGCCACATCCATGTGGGTAATCACTGTCCTGGGAATGTTGATGTCCTTGCAGATATTCCTATTTTCACTCAGCAAGACATAGAGGAGATGATTGGCTTTTTAGTAAAGTGAATTTGGCGCCTGTCTTCTTCCTTTTAATCTCTCTCTCCTACATTCTTCACTTTCTCATTTCCTTAGCTTCTTTTATGCACTTTAACAGCCATGGCCCTTCAGACCTGACGTTATTTTGTTGGTCTTGGCAGGGCTTTTCCGACTAATTATGGCTGGATACGGATGGAGAGGGAGTGGCAATGCTGCTGGCTGACGTTGTGCTGGTCTGATAGGCCACGTGGGAATATCTGTGGCATCAACAGCAACATCTCTAACCACAATGACAGAGCTGATTTACAAAAATGCCCAGACCTTGGGCTGTTCGCAGCCTGATGTTAATTATAGAATGAGCGGGGACACTCAGATGTGAGTTCTACTTCAGCTTCTTTTTCAACTAGAAAACATTGGCTCTTTCTGTTGACAAAAGACATTTTTAAAGTGGTGGGAGAGGCATTCTTTAGTTTTTATATAAACCGAATCTCAGAGTCTCCCTGTCCTACCTGTTCCCAAGTTTGAAGAGAGGCTTAGGCTATTGATTTCAATTAGGCATCATGTTCAACAAGCCCTTTATTTGGGTTCTTACTTCCTTTGCATTTTAGTGGGAGAAACTTCTATTCCTTGAAATCTGACTGAGTGGTTTTCAAGCTTCAATACAGTTTTCTAAATCCTGTAATTCAGTGTGTGAAGGCAGGTTTCAGGAATTAGCACCTGGGTGATTCTTCAGTTGATGGTTCTCAGGCCCCATTTTGAGACATGCCTTTCCAGGACAGTGACTTTCAAATGTGTGTGTATATCAAGATCACCTAGGGCTTGCCAAAGGCAAACTGTTGTCCCCCACAGCCCAGGTTCAGATTTGTCAGGTCTGAGGCAGGGCTGAGAGCTTGCTGTTTTAAGAGGGCCCAGGGTGATATAGGTGGTGCTCTTCAGGGACCCCACTTTGAGAACTACTGCTCCTGGCTCTTCCAGTGGTGTCTTCCTGTTGGTCAGAAGAGTCCCACTGACAATAACCACATACCACACTTCTCATTCGGAGAAGTAGCAGAAGGATGGGTCTTGGTACATAGATGTTGAGATATAGTTCATACAAGACCTGGGATCTTTTTTGCGTAATAAATTACAGTCATTTATGATAGTACTTCAAAATGGACTCTTGTTCATCGAATTGCTAATTTTAAGGTACAGACTGGGCACAAGCGTTTGATGCCTGGACTGTAACCGTGTTAACACAGCCCGTCTAAAGTAATGTTGACGTCCTGTTGCTTTAATATGCAGCATCACACTTTCTCAAACAGGAAGTGCAGTTCATGGCTCTACTCCGCCTCTCCAGGAGTTTAGAGGTAACGATTAGACATGATATGAAGAGCAGCTATCCGTTATCAGCTGTGTTGAAGCAGAGTTGTTTACCTTGGCAGAGACTGTGTTGGATACTAATCAATGATTATATATTAGCCATAATATTACTCTATCAATGGCTTCTTTCACACAAGGAATTCTGATGATATTCTCACGACTATACAAATCAGCTTGTCTGACACTAATCAGAATTATTTGGCTTAAGTTTACTCATACAAATAAGTATTAGAGTTATTTTTTCCTGATTACCATGCTTAGAAAACTGTGCCTTATTTGAAATACTAATAACTGTGAAGCTCTGATGTTTTTTAATGTTACAGTGGGACGCACATTTTATGTCATTTGAATTTAGGTAAGTGACATTTAAGCAGCAGCAGAATTCCTTTAAGAGATTTCATGATGTAGACTAATTAAAAATAAAACATCTCACTCTTCCTACTTTTTATTTTCCTCATCAAATTTATCAGAGAGTAGATGGGAGTTTAGAAAGCATGAGCAGCAGTTTGGACAGTTTGTCATGCCAGGTACAGTGGCGGAAGAGAGAGAGGAACCTGAAGGAAGAACCTCATAGGAACCTGAAGGCAGACTCAGAACACACGGGCACTTCATCACGAAATTGGGTCTTATATATCCAAATCATTGACCAGGCTGGCATGAGCTATTTTATCCCTATGACTCTCTCCCCTGTTTTATCCCTTAGTATTTTGCCCTGTACTCTTCACCTCTAAAAGAAACAAAGAAAAAAACTAATGAGAGATGCATACACCTCTGTTTTATATCAAGGGCACACTATCTTGCTTTTGTGTTGAGGGCGAGTATTAAAATCCAGGCCTCCTTTTTAATGAGCCCTGTGACAAAACTGTAACCTTTGAGTTATCACAATATAATACCAGAATTTTAAAAGAGAGGAAAAAACACCCACAAAGAGCAGATGGTAATTGGAGCTGGTCTCCAGAAGAAATCGCAAGGACAATTTCTCACTGCTTCTCCTTCTGTGAAGTTCATTTGGATGACCTTTTGCCATTTTTGCCTGATGACACAGCCTGCCCTGTTCTTGGCCTGAAACCACTCAAGTTAGTCCTACTGTCAGAGAAGGATTTCAGTGGATCTTGGCTCACAGAGCCCAGTAAGTGTGGGTACAATGCTGTATTCTCTCAGGCAAAGAGGAATTTTTGTTCATCACATTGTGTCCCAAGCCTGGGTTTCACGTCTTGATACTGAGTTTGCCAGAAAGTCAAACAATTCATTCTGATGGCTACTCCCTTTCAGTAAAGTCCTTGAAAGTAGATATGATGAAAAAAAATTATTTCCCTTAAAAACCAGATGTCAATAGTGCATCTGACTGTCAGCAAGAGCAGACCTCAGTGTAACTCTGCTATAAGTCAGATGTTCTGAAACCCATGGCTGGGCATGGAAGAGAGTGGAAGAGTCCAGCTAGAACAGAAAACATTTAACGTTGGGCTTGAGATGTTGGCTACTCTTCATTATGAGGATACAGGGATGGGCTGGTTTTCTCAAAAACGAGTGATGATGGTTCCTATTATGTAAGATACAATCCTATGTGTATACAGTGCAGCACCCTACATACCCGGGCTAGTCTGGTGAAGTTCTATTTTAGTCCAGGTCACCTGCTTTGGGAATAAGAATGCTCTCTCAGGGTAATTGTCGGTGTCATCTCAGTGCCATCTGCTTGCCTTATGTTCCATAGATGGCTCAAAGGACACGGTTTCAAGAGAGATCTAACAGGAACCTTTCAGAAGAGAGAACATGAAGACAGTGCAAAAGAAAGTAATGATTTAGAGCTTAAAGAGGAAAAGCATATGGTATTGAACATATAACTTAAATCCCGGTATCCTAGACCTGGGCCTGGCTGAGCTTTCCCCAGGAGTAAGAACAGAGCAATCCTTAGCAATCTAAGACTAGAAGGCAGAGGGGCCAATTAACCTGGAGGGACTCTCCAGGGGATGCAGCAGAGAGGAATAGCAGATGGTGTTCATTTTGAAGCAGTAGCCATAGGCTAGATGCAACCGGCAGAGTCTTATTTTCCATATTCTAAGACAAAACTTTGAAAAGAAAACTGGAGCACCCAGGAGAATACTCACACAGTCATCATTCATTTAGAAAATATGCTTACCACCTCCTAAGCAGGATGTATTTCACGAGGTTGAGTGGTTATGCTGATGTGTAACTTAGAGTTCCTTCCCTGGGGCATCGTACAATACAACAGGGAAGCAAGGGAACTGAGAGGCTTGCATATCGAGGTAACTACCACTCCCAACCCTCGGCACATAAGTGGCATGTTAGGGGGCCAGCGTTCTGTAGGGTTTTCCAGAGGGGAGAGTTACTTCGCACTGGGACAGGGGGACACTTCCTGGAGGATGTGGAATTTGAGTGAGATATGTGTGCATGAGTATGATCTTACCAAGCATCAAGAACTGCCTAATGCAGAGGTGAGATTTAACACTGGGATTCAAGGACCTTAAGTAGAGAGGTTCAGGATTTTAATATTTATCAGATGAGACCACAATTATATAAATATTTCTCATGCTTTAAATACATCTGGAATTTGCTTCTGCATTCTTGGGCGATTAAGCTGCACTTGAGAAGATGTGCACAATCAACCTTTCAGAGGAGTTCTAGCTCGAGCGGAGCGTATGTTAATCCTGCTCCTGCAGCTGTGACCCCAGAGATAGAAATTTTACCGAGAATAATTTTTTTATATCTTTAATGTTTTTAGCTTTGGCAAACAAAAGAGGAATAGCTTGAACTGCAAAAGTCACTGATGTTGTCAGACCTGCTTGCACGTAAAGGAGGGTTCATGTTTGGACAGATTGGGGACCTCGTGGCAGCCTGTGTTGTCCACGCATCTGATGGTTCATCTCATTCTCAGAGTCAGTTTATGAATCTGTATAATGAGACCACTTACATCAACGCTATATTTAGTGTTATGACATAAATAGTATCTTTTTATATTATTTGGAACCTGGTAAAAAGTGACTTTGAAAGACAAGGTACTTTTTCACAAAGCCAAGTTATTCAGTAAATTTTTAAGGCGGCAAAAACATCAAAATTACCAGCCTAAGTACTGTAGCTATCCGAGATATAGTCCTTTGTTGTATTTTTTGTCCCTGCTTCATTTCTGATGAATACACACAAGTCCGCTCCCTCCTCCTCCCATAACCGCACTCAGGTCTCCTTTCTGCATGATTTCTCCCATCACAGCCTCCAACTCTGACAGCAGAGGGAAATGATAGCATCAATTGAAGCGTGAATTATGCTTAATTAAAACCTATCACTTAAAATAAGTGAAGAGCATTTAACCTTTGCTCATTCCACCTCAGCTCCTCCAAGCCTTCCAGGACTCCAGGTGGAAGGCCCAGCCTACTTCCTGCAGCTAGGGTGGATCACCAGGGGTTTTGCTGCAAGTAAGGACAGGAGCATCTGCTCAGAATCCACGAGCTGCCTAGGGTGCACTCCAGGATCAAGGTCATGAGGCCTCATCTCCTCTCACTCACCTTCCTCACTGCTCACTTGTCTATGGTATGTATGGGAGACTCCAAGTCTGAGGGCTGTCTGCAGAGCACCCCTTCCTCTACGCACACCACGCTGCCCCACTGAAGGGATGTGCACACTTCATTGCTACACTCAAGATGGTGGCAAATGAAGGCAGTTGTCAGAAATCTCTCAACTTTTCTGCACTCTTAACTACCATCTTGAATTTTCAGCTGGCTACAGCCACCCCATTTGGCTATCCCTATTGTACCTCCAATTCCATCTGGGGCCTGCCATCTAGGACTTGGATTGGTTCGGGTCCCTACATTGTCTGTGTCTCCTTGATGAGTCTGCCGGGAAAGTCCTGGCAAGTTATTGGTGTGTCTGAGCAGAGAAAGTTCCAGACCCAAGAGGGTCTGAGGTCAGTGAGTGGCCAACACAAGGGCACAAGCCGTGTGTCAGTGGGGGTGGTGGCAAGGCAATCATCATGCGGAAAGGTGAGCTGGTGGGAAACCAGAGAGGAGAAGGAGTAGTAGAGAGAGGTTGGACAGAGATCATACTGAGGTATTGATAAGGTAGTGATTAATTTGAGCAATATTTATTCAAGACACAAATCTTCCGTAGATGTCTCAGCACACTTTGTTGGGCTTGGAATGCATCTAAGTTTTGCATTTTAGAGAAATTTGTATTTTTAGAAATGAGTTTATGATCATTTTTTCTTCTATCGTGTTGTCACTGAATGTGTCATGCTTCTCCCAGTTACTCAGAACTCTTTAGGGTCCTGCCTCCTCTGTCTCTGGGGCTAGCTCTCACAGCCTGTGACTTGTTCTCTCCTCTCTTGCCTGGTATGAGACAGTAGTCTCCTAATGGTCTTGTTTTTAGCTGTGCTCTGTTCTAGTTCTTACAGCTGGCAAGTTTCTTGATGTAACTATCAATTATTTACTCAGATGCTCCAAACCTTTCACTGATTTTCTTTCTCTTTAGAATAGAGAGCAATTCTTCATTTGGCATGTGAGGCTTTCTTTGACCTAGTGTCAACATGTTCTAACAAATGTGCTTCTTTTCACTCCTTTTTTATGATCCATTTCTGAAGGCAAATTAAACGGAGTTCTATTCCTTATTTCCATAACTCACATTTTGTTACCTATGTTAGTTCTCTTTTCTGTGCTATGATCTTCTTTGCCACAACTAATCCAAATGATCAAATCCTACCTGTTGTCCAGTTCAAATGTGACATTCTCTGTGAAGAAACCTGTTATGACTTGTATTTTGATGTTCCCCCAAAGCCTCATGCACTCGTAGGTGGGGGTTTTCAGAGGTGGCTGGATCTAGTGTGATGCTGAATAAGGCTGTGTGGTACTATATTAATCCACTAATTGGTTTAGTATAGTTCTGAGTGTAGCTAAATGAATTTACTGAAGACAGATGACCCACCCTGGGTGTAGGGGGCACCAACCAATAGGCTTATAGCCTGAATGGAATAAAAGGGAAAGGGAGGCTAGATGCTGCTGCTTTCTGGCTGCCCTGCCATGGACTGTTCCTTCCCTGTGATGCCCCTTTGCTATGCTGTCTGCCTTGGAGCCAGCTGACTATGGACTGAAACCTCTACAAACTGTGAGCTAAATAAATCTTTCCTCCTTTAACTTTAGATGTTGGGCATTTTGTCTCAGCAATGAAAAAAGTAACTAAGATACAACCCTCATGTTAATCATTAGGAAGAAATTAATTTCTGTTTTCTCTGAACTCCAAAGCATTTTATTTATTCATCTCTTAGTTTTTTTGTGTGTACCTTTTTTTAATAATCCTTTGTAGGACTGATATATAATTAAAATATATTCTGCTCAGTTTTGTAGCAGGTGAGCTCTTCACATAGCACTTTTATAATAGATGATATACAAGAAATAGTATTCAAATGAACTAATTCATGAATGAAACAAAGGATGCATATTCCTGCCATACATGTGCAAGAAGTTCAACTGTTCATGTTGCTTATGGTTTGAAGTTTTCATTTAATATGAGAGCTTGGTGCTTTATAGGACTATGAAAGATGCAAATGAAAATACAAAATATTAGATTTAGAAAGAATTAAAAGGAAAAGTGAGTTTATACTTCTAAATAATTTGATTTGAAAGAAAATTACTTGCTAAACACCTTCTAGAAAGGTAAAAAACAGTATGATGAGTCGTTATAAAGATTAATGCAGGCTCTAGAGTTTATTATTTGGGAAATATTATTTCAGAGAGTTGAGCCTACACATATCCATTCTGCCTGTAGTTCCATAGGGCATGTGTTTGCTTAATAGTGCTTCTTGTAGTTTGTACTTAGCCACTTACCCATCAGAAAAGTTATCTTCCCTAATTGCTCAATAGATTATAAATTTTGCTCAGAAAAAGAGGTATTCTCTAAGCAAATTTTGTAATTTCCTTGATGTCATCATATCTACATCAAAGCATAGAATTCCATCTCCTTTCTGCATCTGATCAGACTGTAGGCTGTGTGATGACTTTGGAGAGGAACAAGCAGACTGATGTAAATCTCATGTAGCTTCTGGGATTGGGGTTTGGGAGAGTTTAAAAAGGGTAGAGTGAAATTAAGTTCTTCTCATTAATGAATCAGAAACAGTATTTCATTTAACCAGTTATACAAAAGATTCCTCAAATCATACCATGTTGATGTGAAAAATGAGTATTTTCCACCCACATAGGTGTTCTGGGAAGGTATATTAATTCAAGAAATACAAGTGAATAGGAATGTGTGAAGTTCAAGGCCATTCTGAAGAGACTAGATGGAACAATATAACTCAGGAAATGGACTAAGCTATCACAAATAGCTAAGGAAGCCCTGTTCTGGTAAAGGCAGTTGCTCTCAGTACCTCCTTTGTGAGAACTGTTCCAGTCTGCACAAGCCAGCTGAGGGTAGCATCATATGTCCTGAAGAGAGAGGCAGCTGAGTTTGTAAAAACCACAGAGGCAGATGGGGTGGGGGCTACTTATGTCAGAGAGAAGCGATAGGTAAGCCATGCTGGGGGAGGGGACAGGATTAACTAAAGGAAGAGCAATCTAGTGGTGGACAGAGAGAGAAGGAATGAAGAAGTGTGTCACTGAGATTCTCCCTGCCCAGTGACACTTGTTCTCTTGTGTGGTCCATGGGAATGAGCTGGTGACACCAGGATGAATCAGCTCTCCCACCAGTGTGCTGTGTCCTGGGCCTCAGTGGAAACATTGGCTTCCACCATGCTTTGGTGTATGTTTGCAAGGGGGAAGCCCAACCAAAAGGAGAAAATTGGGGCATGGTTATTTGGGAAGACAGAGATCTCCTCTCTGGGCAAACCTTGTCCTCTGGCAGAAGGGTCTATTCTGACGCAAGTTGGAACAATGGCTAGGAGAGCTCTGGTGATCACCCCAGAGCCATGTCCACCACATGTGTAACTGTTTCCTGATTTGGGCATCACTCGAGTCCTGAGGCCTTTGGCTGCCTGGGAAATTATTCACAAGTGTGCATAAGGCTTAGTTATGATTGATTCTCTTCTACTAGGTTGGAGCCCAGAAAATGTACTGAAAGATGTATAGAAAGATTACTACTACAACCAGCTGTTGATAGATGCATGGGTCTTAGATGCATGTGTGTGTGTGTGTGTGTGTGTGTTTGTATGTGTGTATGTGTGTGTATGTATGTGTGTGTACGAGAGTCTTGGAGTGTATAAGTATACGTATGTGTTGTATATGTGGGTACATGCACGCATTTTCATGTATGTACAGGCCTGGGTATACTGGTCAGCTTTCCCAATGCTGAGACAAATTACCTGGCACTCATAACTTATAGGAGGAGAGGTGTAATTGGCTCCTTGTTTCAGAGGTTGCAGTCCATGGTAAGCTGGTTCCAAAGCAGAAAATCATGGTGGAGGGAATGATGAGACAAAACTGCTCACTTCAGGGCAGTCAGACGCACAACACAGAAGGGGGTTGGGGAGAGGCCCCCTGAAGGCACTCCTCCAGCAACCCACCTCCTTCAGGCCCCCGCTCTTAATGGCACATTCAGCTATGAACATCACTGGGTTAATCCACTAATGGGTAGAGCAGTCCCACAATCGAATCACAGCTCCCAGAGTCCTGGAGTCACCAGTCAAATTGAAGATCAGCATTAACTGGCAATGGAGGCTACAAGAGAAAGTGGAGGAGGATGTCATTCACTTAATCTTTTTGTAATCTACTGAAGGGAGGGAAGTGTATATATGATTTACTCTTATAGTTTTAGTTGTCTAATTGCTTCTTCTTTGTGATCGATAATTTTTTTTATAATCCGAGCTTTTGCATGAATTATTGCAATGTCTTTACAAATGGGCTGAGGGATTGTAGTAATGACATAGTATGAACAGTGTTTATCCTGTAGATGATTCCAGAATGATCGTGTTTTCAGGACAAGTTGGGATTTTTTTGAAAGCAAACTTTGGTTTAAGTTGTCGGTACTACAAAGTATTTAGAAAGTTAAAAAGAAATGATCGCAAAAGCAAAATACTGTTTCATTATGTGTGCTGCTGGAGTTTGGCAAGCTCACTGCTGCAGAATAGCCTACTGTGGCATCATGCATCATTTCCATAGATCTTCACTTTATGATCTTCATTTTGAGGGGTTTGGTGGTTCAGAGGTGTGGTAATAGATATAAATTTCATTTTGACATGTGGAAGGAGGCATTTAGATGTGAGTGTGTGTGCACTGTGAAATGATTAGAAATTATTATGGGGTAGAAAATTTGTCATTGAGTTTGAATGGTTGGATCTATTTTAAAAATGTGCAGAGCTGTTAGCTTTCAAAATAATCTGTGCAGTCAAAAGAAATCAACATTCACTTCAGTTATTCATATTTTATTTTTGAAATAAGCCATAGTTATTTTATTATTCTTTTTAAAGCAATAGCTTAACCATAACACTGATTCCGCCACAAGGAAGAATCATCTACAAGTCATGGTACGATAGTGCCTTTCTTTAAAATGAAGTTATGAGTTAGTAAATCAAGAAACAGTGATTTATCTTTTAATTAATTAGCTGCCTCTTCTAATTTTATGCAGTAGAGGGTAAAGTGAGAGACAGTTGGCAGAGGTCCAGAGACTTGTGGAAGAGACTTCCATTTCGGATGAAAATTAAGGCTTAAGAATGTCACTTTAACCTGTTCCTCCCGGGACCATGGTCCTATTCAGACCTCATCTCTCATGTCCTCAGTGGACGCAGAAGTTTGAGGAAGGGGAGAGCAATCCTTTAATTATTTAGGCTTACTGATAGGATAGCTACTGTTTGTTTCTTGTTTATTGATTGGGATCACGTGTATTTGCAGGGATACACACCCATTCGATTGCAGAGCTACTCAAGCCAGGAGTTTTAGCAACTGTTTTCTGTGTAATGGAAAAGAATAAGAAATGAAAGGAGAAGAAATGAGGGGAACCTGGAGGAAGTGGTGCTTTCATTCATTCATTGATCAACTCCTGTCTTCATTGATTGACTCAGCAGCTGAGACAAGGGAAGCAGTTGCACCGAAGCATGGCTCCCAGGGTCTTTCTGGGACCTGTGTGATTCCTGCACCAGGAATCCCAAGGCAGTTGGTATGCCGTGCCTAGAAACACCCCCTTTTCCATAGGCAGCAGGGCGTGCCCAGCCCTGGCCAAGAGTCTCAGGTCATCTCTCCAGGGTGTCGTCTGGCGGAGATTTCCTTAGATGTCTTCAGTCCATGAAATAGGCCTCTCTGTGGTCTTAAAAGCTTTTGCTGGTCACCTCAGCAGTTTGAATCAGCATTTTGCACATTTCTCTCAAGCCTCAGAGAGTGTCTCAGTACACTTTACTGAATCTGCCTTTACTTTTTTATTCTCTCTATTTCACATCATTGAATATTCCTTTTGATTTTTTAATACAGATTTATACATGTTATTTTTGATTATTCATGCTATTCACATTATTGAATAGATCAGCAGTGGATTACAGTGAGAGAAACATAATGCTGTCACTGGAAAAAAGAAATTTAATTACTTAATAAAAATAGCAATTACAGCACTTAATCTTTACTTTTGCTTTTAAAAAAATGCAGGTACTTTACATTCCCCAACTCACTAAATCTTTTCAACAGTGCTTTGTGATAGACACTACTCTTATGTCTAATTAATTTATGAGGGAACTGATACTTACTGCTTCTTACCTTGCTCGAAGTCTACAATGAAGCAAAGCAGGAAACTGATTTTATTGAGCAATTACTGTTTTCCTAGCATGGCACAAGGCTTCGCTCAAGGAATAAAATAGAATCTCTGCTCCAGAATGCCTGCACAAGGACAGTCACAACTTAGGATAATTGTTATTTCTGCACTAAATTACTGAAAGGCAAGAAAAATCAAATGAGAAAATATGATGATAGGTGGAAGTAATTATTTTATTTAAAAAGGAAACTTTTTATACAGATGTAGTAATATCAGTCTCATCATTTCTAGAAGCTTACTTTGTATAAAATTGTATGTTGAAGTAGTAAATAGGAGTGGCCTGAAATGATCTATGTATACCAATTAAGCTAGCATTTAATTTGAATAACTGTCCCAGAGTGTGACTACTGGAAGCTAGAACCTGAGCTGTCAGGAGGACTGCTGCATGGCGGGAGGTCGCAGACTTTTACAACACCAACCATTTCAGCTCTTTGACATGAAGGAAGAGCTGGGCTTTGAGGCTGAAGCTCTTAGAGGAGACCTAAGGGGAACCTGAGTTGTTTGTAGACGTCACCCTTGGGTGCAAGCAGTGATTGAGGCCCACTCCCCAAAGGCATCTCACACTCGCGGGAGTCCTGCATGAGGCGCCCCAGACAGTAAAGTGGTGACACTTACATCTGCCTGCTTTCTGACCAGCTCCCGGGCGCTCTTCCTGCTGTTGAGTGTCATCGGGATCAGGACTGTAGATGCTTTCTTTGTATGTTCTTGTGAAGATCAGTGAAGAATTTTTCTTTCCTGTGTGGACATTTCTTTTCCCTCTATTTGCAAGGGTGCTAAAACATTTGTCAGAAAATAGTTCATGGCCTGAGAAAATTCTTGCCTGAAGACTTAATATTTCTGTGTCTTAAATCTTAGGAAATAGGTCTGGAGGATTCTGAGGACAGACATGGTAAACTTAACATTTCCTTCCAATTACAGATAACCAAATCAGTTGACCTAGATAGAGATATTGTGAAAGTTGACTCCAGATGTGCTAACACATTTATTTCAGTGGTACTCAGGGGTATGTAAATGATTTGATTTAATAGCATCGTACTCTGGTAGTTTCTGTTTTCTTAAAATAATGAGCATGGAGGAGATGCACACCCAGGCACATCAGGAGGAAGAAGACTCAGGAAACTCATGTGACCTTGCGCTGCCATTGATTTTATTTTCAGAAGTTATCCTGGCAGTCAACTCCCTGTGGGATGGAGTGAGACCTTGGGATGCAGTTTTGAGATAGCCCGGATGTTCCATGCTTTTGAAATTGGCCCACAACTGAACCTTACTTTTCCTGTGGCAGGATACAGGGCAGGATCATTATGATCAGAGTTTATTCATCCTTAGCTCAACTTGAGACTTTTCTGAGCTTCTCTGCTATCCAACTCTTTCTACTATGGGCAAAGGGGTAGATCTGTTACTCAGGAATGGAAATCCACATTCTCATTTGCTAGGAAATTCACTGGAGCATGCTCATTTTGAACAGGTCACATAAAAGTCAGTGGGGAGCTTTGGCATTGCTATTTATAAAGCAAGTAATTTTTCCGTGCCAGGATCTCCAGTCCCCATTTCTGAGTGAATGACTCTGCCCTAAAAGGTCCAAGATCCTTCTCAAGTACTCCATGAAGCCAAAGCCCATATCCCTGCCCTTCCTCTACCCCCAGGAATATTTGCTGTACCTTAGCAGATGTTTATAATTTGGGTTCCAAAGACTGTTATCAGAGATAGCACCATGGGTGCCACTTCCATAGCTGTGCCTGCATGCAAAAATCGGGTCTGGGGAAGAGCAACAAGCATGAAAAGGATACATGCAGTTCTTACTCCTGAGATGTGGATCCCTTCATATCCTGAAGCTCAGGCCGAAGAAGCAGAAGGGATGTTCTGGTCATGCATAAGCCAGTTTGGTGGTTTTCAGGACCAGAACCTGTGTTGGCATAAAGCTAAGAACTGGCCTTGGGAGAGACTTGTTTCAGGAAGACAGGTCCCTTCTCTTCTTCCACTGCACTGGGAGAACTTGCTTTTCCTGGTGAGACATCCCACCCTTCTTCTGTGGATGTGACCTGTCATTTGAGATATGAAGGCCACTGAGTAGAGTAAAATACTTCAACCAAGAAGCTCTCTGTCAAGGTCTCTGACACCCAGGAGGGGACAGCTACTGGACTGAAAGACTGACAGAGGCATGAGTCAGAGAGGCACATCCCAACAGTGAGCCAACAAAGAGTGACCTCTTCTTTGAGGACTGGCCATACTCACCAGCGACCACATAATGCCTGGAGTTTGATGACAAAAGAATGTTGCTCTGAAGGAAACATAAGTCATTTCATAGCTTGTAATTTGTGATTAGCTGTATTTGTATAAGGGTTCTTGGAGATCTTCAGGATAAGAAAATTAGAATGCATGCCCAAGAAATAGTGATGGTCATCATACTAATAGTGGAGGATGCTAATAACTTATTGCTAAAAGAAAACAGATCACAAAGCCATCCTGGGGCCCATATACTCCAGGTTGAAAGTTTTTCTGAGGAAAAAGTGCATGTATGCCTTCTCAAATAAAGATATTATTGAAATACCTTATGTCATGGAATTATGTTTGATGGCCAAGAAGTCATGAATAATATTTGAAAAGCACAAAAAATACTACCTTTATAATCTTTGCAAATCCAGTTGAATGTTAAGCTCCCCTTAAGCTCTGTTTACAAAGAATTGTACCCGTTTTCAACTTGATATGGTGGATTTACTTCTACTGTGCAGTTGGAAAATTGACTTTGTGCTCCTGAGGGTACTTTTTAAAAAATAAATTGGATTTCTTAAATTCATTATTTTTCAATAAAATGTATAGCTAATAGTATTAAGGTTTTTCTATACCTACTGCCTTTTATTTTATTTGAAGTAGATATAGGTTTGTGAATTGGTTTATATAGGAAAGACCTCTCAGAAAATACTTGCTACAATTTCTAGAATGTCAGGCTCACATTTTCCAGTAGGGGGCAAGAAAGTACTGCATATAAAATCTGGTAGTCTTTTTTTTTTTTTTTTTTTCTCTTTTTTTTTTCACCCCCCTGTATTTTTGCAGACCAATTAAGTTTCTGAATTGTGAAATGCTAAGTATGATAGGGAAAAGGGTACTCAAATGCATTAAATATAATCTTTTCCTTATATCACAGGGCTATTAAGCATGATCTTTAACTGCATGGTGAATCTCTCTGGGAGAGATAGAAATAAATTTGGGAAAGGCCAAGAAATGGAATGTGATGCTTTGGCCAAGATGCATGGTCAGCACTGCAGTAAACAGACTGCTAGGCTCTGCCATGATGCCCCCCAACATCCCTCTCCCCTAAACTGAAAAAAGCCCAGCCTGTTAAAATGCTGGAGCTCTTGGTAACACACTTCTCCTACTTGTGTACACATGCAGTCATTCAAGTGGGCCAGTGGAAGGAGCTGCTTTCCGTCCACATTGGAAACTTGGGTCAAGCTGTTTATGTCATGGACAGTGAGCTCACTTCCACATTGGCCAACATCATTGAAAGAATCAATGACTCATAATTGATCCAGTCTGGAAACTTCCTAGTTATGGTTCAGGCATCTAAGATCATCTTGAGAGTCTTTCAGAACAAATTTCTAAACCCAACATGGAATTTATAAAGTGGACACTTTGTTATTTTTTTAAAGATCACTGATTCAAATGCATTTTCCCAGTAATTTTTTTCCTCTCCTAATTTTGATGGAGTGCTTTTTTCTCTTAGCCTAGTTTTTACAGGAGAAATTACCTATAAAATATCAGTTTACTGCAAGATGGATTTGGTGTAAATAAATATGTATAGTCACAAATAATGTTTGGGAAATTCTCAATTATTGTGAGTTTAAAGTATGACATTTACAATCATTTTGGTATAACACATCCAAAAAGAAACAAAATCCATTTGTCGTGACTTACCACTGCTGCTTGGTTTGTGTAGTATTTATTAGCTATAGAAGTCAATAGCTTCCACATGAATGGGCTGTGTTCACTTGGTTACGTGAAAAACAGATGGTTATTTGCACATAAACTAAGGATCTTAGGGGAAAAATTTAATGTGCAGAGATGTGAAGACTATGGTATAGTTGTCTGAATCAGGTAAGTGGCTTCCCCAAGGATAGTGTCGTATATTACAGTCTCTTCCTTGGGGATAAACTTGGTTTGTTTACAAGATATTATATTCTGTATGATTTACACAGTTACTAAAATGTAATATTACTGTCAACTTCCTTTTAGAAGTAGATTTTAACTTTTACTATGCTTATTTCATTTGTGATGGAAACCTAGAAGATCCAATTTGGGGAAAAGTACTTGGCGTATTGGAGTGATGGTCAATGTTCTTTCCCTCTTAAGCAGCTCCCACAGAGCAAGCAAGGAGTACTTTCAGACAGAGCAGGGCAGTGGTTTACATGTGTTTGGGGGTATTATTGGATTTTTCGTTGAAACACATTTCTCTACTTTTGCCATGTTTGCTTTTATTTGATTCCTAAGCATTTATTTGCTCTTATTCTCCCTTCTCCAGACAAGATTTTGATCAGCTGTTAGTAAATCATCTGTACCAGGGTCATATTAAAATGCTTCTGATCGCCATCAGTAGTTCAGTTTTTCTCCCTGACTCATACTTATGACACTTTTTCCTGCCAGTTAGAAAAACAAGATATGTTAGTACAGCAAAGAAATACAACTGTTTAGTTTATTTTGGTTAAAATATAACTCATATAAAAAGAGCAATTGAAGTGGTTTTCTCATAGAGGTCTTCAGTAGATGGGAACTTATTTTTACTTATTCTTGCCTGTAAGTTTGAATTAACTTCCATATTGAGAGAAAAGAAAATGTTCCTAAAGCAGCCCATTGATCACATTTCTAACCATGTTTCTTTATTTCCCCTGCAGAATGGAACTTCTACACCTAAATCAAACTAAACTCTTGAGAATATCTTCTTCTAGATGAGTAAGGTTTTGAATATTCCCAATATGGAAATTATTTTAAAAAATTGTATTATTCCCATAATTTAAAAATCTCCCAAATACAGAATTCACTTTCCTAATAACTTCTCTTGCTCATTGTGTTGCAAAAGGGGAAACTATTGAACTCAAAAAAAATGTGTGTGCACTTTTGGAAACAAACAGGTCCAAAGATCTTAGGACTTCAAGAAAACTACATTGTCACATTTAGCCACAATTTCAACTGCCAGCTAAATGAACTTGGCATGCTGTTTTATGAAAACGAGCACTGTTAGATGTAAATTCATTCTGGTCTACATGCTTCTGCAGAGTGCCAGAGTATTTGGACCAACGCTTAAAGAACACCATTTTTTTATTTTTTGGTACCAGGGATCAAACTCAGGACCTTGTGCTTGTGAGGCAGGAGGTGTAAGAACACTGTTTCTTAAATGCAGGTGACCTTGACATGCTGTCTGAAGGTAGTGGAGGTGGAGCCTCTGTGGCAGAGCTGGCTTGTGGAGTAGGAGTCCTGCTCTCATGTGAGAATGAGACTCAGTGATGTTTGCAAATATTCTCAGGTGGAATAAAATTAAAACTAAGTGCCATTTACCTGAAGGAATTTCATGAACGGCTTCCTCCCCAGACTGCTCCTTCCAATCTTGCTTTGTTTCTGAAGAGGGTGGGTCATTCATTCTGTGGTGTAGAGAAATGAAATCTGTAATAATAGATTTCCTTAGAGGCCAATAGGAATTTCAGGGGTGATATCTCAGAATATTTGCATTTAAGCAATTGCTGTTTACCAATCTCTGAAAGTTGATCGAGGTGCCTATTGCATATATTTTTAAAATACATTCTCTAAATACGTCATATGCTCTTTCTGTAGAGATTCTCCCTCACTGTTAAGAATTCATTGACACTTATCACTACTCTGAAATCTTTAAATCAGTAACAACACATATTACAGGGCAAAAAATGCAACTGTCATATGTCTCATTTTGCAGTAGTTAATCGACTGTGACAATTTTTATGAAGAGTGGAAAAGTTAACAGTTGAGACCCCAGAAGATAAGTCCTTAACATGTTATGCACGCCACCCCTCAGAGAATTCCCCAGGGAGCAAAGGGAAGCCTGATTTCAATGGTTTCTCTTAATTTCTATGTGGCTAATATATGCTTTGGTTTAACCAAATGTCGAGAACAGAAACAAAGTCATTGGAGGTGACTTGTGTGTGATATATGTATATGAGTCTCAGCACAAGAGGATTTTCTGTTTGGACCAAAACCTTCAATGTTTTTTTGTTATGGTCAATAGTTACAGCAAAGTTAATTTGGAATAGTATATATTTAGAAAATTGTAATTCAGATTCTCTGATTTTCTTCTAAAACCCAGGATCTTACATTTGTTAACATAGTCTCTTTCACAACAAAATGCCTAGAAACACTTTATTCATACACTGAATGGTATATAAAATGTTCTCCAGGACTTAAGAACATAGTGACACAGGCTTTCTATATACAAGGAAGGCAAACAGTACCAGATTCTTTAGCTTCAGAGCACACTCAAATCCCCAGTGCCAACAAGAGCAAAATGAAAAACTCTTGGAGTTTGTGGTCACTTGGAGACAGACCTAGAGACAGAAGTAACAATAATTTATGAGAATTATTGTTGTTGTGTTAACTTTGATTTTACTAGAAAGAGGAAGACCCAAAACATTTCTACAGAATTGGGCCCATGGGATAGAAGTAGGACCTCTGTCATGTTATTTAGGACCCACATTAGGAAGAAGAGACACTGCAACTCAACAAGAAGAATATTTATCTTTACAATGAGCTTCCTTAGTGGGTATAAAGTTTCTTGACCCTTGGAGAACATTTGATCACCGGGAAGCTTGTCTTAGAAGAGCTGAAGCTTGAAGCTCTAGGGTTCTTCTAAGCATTACAGCCCAATATCTCTGTGGCTCTACACATGGGGACACTCAGAGCCTTCTGTGAGGCTCAGGTATTTCCTGTATCCTATTCAGATGGGGTTAGAAACTATGTAGACAGTGTATTAAATGATATTAGCAACCAGGGCTGCGTGATCTATAACCATCCCTAAAGAGAGAAGTGTCTTCCCTTTTCTCCTCTCTTCAATTCTCCTTTTTTTCTTACAAAAGTTTAAATTCTCCTCCTCTAATACTAAGAAGTCAGAATTATTTCTCATCAGGGACAAAGTGCTTCAATTGCTTTTCCAGGGGTGTCTCTGACTCATTATGGCTGTGCTTTAGGGGAAGGTAATTCAGGTTGAAAAACTCACACATTGAAAACCAACATCTCCAACCTGAAGGATGGAATTTCATGGGGAGCCAGTTCCATGGAATAACTTAGATTTCCAGGGCTGCCAATCTGGCAAGCTTTCAGTGGTAAATTTTTTAAATTTTAAAAAGGGGAAAACCATCCAACTTGCCAAATATTGCTATATTGTCCATAAAATCAAATGAACTCCTTTTTCTGAATATTGGCCTCTAAGGAGAAGTGGGTGCTGATTACTTTAAACTTATCACTAATTCTTTTAAGATGTTTTCTTCCAGATATTTTTCACCTTTCAAATATTTTATTAAGAATGATCAAGTACTTTCTATTAAAAAGTTGACCTTTAGGCTAAATTAAACATTAATATTTTTAAAAAATATGGATTATGGCAATTTTGGAGCCAGAATTTTCTTCTATTTCTAGCATGCCTAGAGGCCTAGTAAAAGTGAATTGCAATCTTATATGTATATTAGTACTATTTTATTGGGATAAATTTTTTCCCACTTTTGGATATTGATATAATATTTATATATTTTCCAAGAAGCATTTACATAAAACTCAGTCTGGAATGTGGACAATGAAAACAAAATAAGCAAAATAAAAATGCAACTTGCCTATGAAAAGGAACCAAAGTATGATTATCAGTGAAAAGAGTGTAAGTGCTATAAAAAGGTGATCTGAAATACAAGCCATCATCCAAAACATACAAAGGAGAAGGTGTTTCTAATAGGCATTTAATGAGGAGCAAGTTGCTGAAATTCCAGTTATTGCAGAGTTGGCTGGATGGAAATGAGAATGTGGTACTAAAAGAAAAATATCTTTTGATTAACTACAACTTCAAAATCAAATTAAATGCTGAAACTGATTATAAACAGAGTGAATAAAATAGCAAAGTCCGAAGACGGAAGTGTGACCAGTGCTCACGTGTTAAATTTCCCCAGCCCAGTGTTTCTGTTGTCTGCTTCCTAGGGGAGAAGGTGAATCTCAAGTATATACACCGTGACGGAAGCCTGCAGGCTGCTTTGTCAATGACCACACACGAAGGCTGATAGGCTGGCTGTCAAAGGAATCCTGTGATACTCAGCGTACCAACTTGTCTTGAATTATCATTTTATGTACAGAATACTTGTTTACCCATATTTACATTAGTCATTGAAGCAATGACGGATTTGCAATTGCAAATAGTCAGCACTCTCATCTTAGTATGAAAGAAAACTAAGTTCTGTTGGCTCCAAGTCCCGGTGGTGATGACCCAGGTGTAGAGAATGCGAGCAGCCAGAGTAGAGTGAAAGTGAAAGTGCACGTGTGTAGTCATCACCAATCTCTAATTTCTACACAGTCACCTACTGTTCACCCACTGATCCATTCCCTTCTGCACCACAGAGCATCACAGATGGTCTCCGAGAGGGTGCAGCTCTGGATGGCCGAGAGAAGAGACGCACCACCTCTAAGCTCTGTCAGTCTCAGAGGTGCTGTGCCCGAAATGGGCCGAGGGCTTGGGACTCCTAGCTGAGGACCATTGGGGAACACGAACAGTTTTGATGGAGTGGCTTAGTGCTTCTAGAGTGAGGCACTGGGCAGTTTCAAAGTACTAAAACATTTGGAATGTAAGTATGGAAGAATACTGGTGAGCTAAATATTATGAATATTTCAGTGGGAGAGAAATGCAGTAGAGCTTTGAGCTCCTAAGCATAAATGTCCAAAAGACAAGGGCTGGGGTTCACATTCAACTACTGAGCTGGGCAGCAAGAACACAGGCCAAGTGCAATAACGGTGAGCATCAGAGATGTGAAGTACATGTTGTTTTCTTTTTCTTCATATGGGTGTGTGTGTGTGTGTGTGTGTGTGTGTGTGTGTGTGTGTGTACCATGCAGTTCATGTTCTGTTTCCACTCTCCAGCATGGCTGACAGAGACGACTGGCCTTTATTCTTTATTCTTATGAGACATCGGGATGGAACATTGACAGCGTTGTATGGTAGCAGTAGCTCAGGTTCTTCTCATAGTATGATCGTATTTATTAACACTCAGGAGGCGTTTGTACTGACCAGGCAGGTGGAGCTGGCCTCCAATACCATCAGTCTGGGAAGCTGAGCGGGGAGGATTGGGATCTCAGAAGCAGGCTGAGCAATTTAGTGAGACCTTGTCTCAAAACTAAAAAAATAAATACAGTGGAATAAAGGAGAGATGATTTCCCAACACCAAAGGATGGTTAATGTCCAAGGTGATAGATAGGCCAGTTACCCTGATCTGGTTATTACACATCACAAACATGCATTGAAATGTGGCACTGGGCTCCATGAGTGCGATCACCATGTGCAACTAACAATAAAAATATATTTGGAAAAGAGCTTTGCACTATGCCAAGTGCTGTCCACATGAATCCCCTTAGTCCTTTCACCCACCCTCCGGGGAAGGCATTATTACACTATCTTACAGCTGAAAAACTGGGCTGTGGAGCTGGCATGAGCTGCCTAGGACTGGTAGATGGCAGAGCTGAGACTGATGGGTCCTATAGGACTCCAGGGCCACCTCCAGGGTCTTTATGATGTGGCACTGGGGCTAGCCTCACACACTCTGCAGTCACGGAAGCTCAGGTGCTTTACCAGGACAATGGGGTTACCAAGTGTGAGGACATCTCCCTGGGTTTGAGGGTTTGACCATATGATTACTGATTTAATTAGATTACTGCTGCCTCTAATTTCTTTTCTTTGGAATGTTTACAGAAACTTCAAAAATAGGTGAAATGTTTTATCCATCCCTAAAGACACCAGCAAATTTATATCTAATATATAAATCTACAAGGATTGAACTTCTCTCCCCTCCCTCCCTCCCTCCCTCCCTCCCTCCTTCCCTTCCCTTTCCTTCTCTCATCTTCCCTCTCCTTCCCTTCCCTCTTTCTGGGTGGGTTTGTTGGTGTGTTTCCAGAATTTAGAACAATGTCTGCTACATGCTAGGTGCCGAGAAATATCATGGAACAAATATAATGAGAAAAAGTTTAGAGTATAATCTTAATCACAGAAAAGTATCATTTTAAGAAATCTTACAGAATAACCCAACTGCATTCCATTTATCGAGTCAAGCACTAAGTGTCTCTCAAGTCTGAAGGGATCAAGTTTGCATCCAAACTCTGTGGTTTCATTGTTTGGCTTGTTTGGTGTGATTATTTATGTTCTGTTCTAAGTTTTACATATTTTTCAGGTTCCTCTGTTTATAACTAGTATTGTGTTTGGTAGTGGGGTTCACTCAGTTTAATAAGATAGAGAGAATGCTTAGCTCAATGCCTCACACATAATGGTAATAAATATATGTTTCTCCTTCTCCTCTTTATGACTTAATGGCACATCAACTTAATGTTCCACTTGCGATATTTGTAAAATTTCTGGACTAACTGTGAGATAGAGTGATGTCAGGGAGATGGGAAGAGTTTTCATTTGTTTTAACAAAGTGCATTATCTCCAAATGCCATGATGGTTTTTCCATTAACAAAGAGGCCATTCAGATTTCAACTAAGAAGACAAGTAGGTATTCTTTTGTTGAAAGGTTTCATAAAATATATTTCTTTTGTCTTTATTTTGTTTGACTTCAGCTAAAGACAGAACATATGTAAGAGAACCACTTTAAAAAAATAACTTATGTGTAATCATCAACATCTGGGGTACAAATATCTCTGTGTCTAGATACTTTATAGCCTCATTTCTTGCAGCTGTTTCTCTGTGCCACCCCATCTCCTTGACTTGAAATGACCACCATGTGTATGCAAAGTGGCTTCTGGGCGTCTCGCAATGTTTATCCCATATTGTGTTACAATTACTTTTGGCATCTAGAGGCAAAATTTGCCTCTCAACCTAAACTTAACTTTTTTTTTTAATCCTCTGCCTTCTAAACAACATACTGGCAGATTGTTTGTTCCTATCTGAAGTTCTGGGAGTTCTCTGGAGTTTTAAAATGTACTTTTTCTCATAAGCCTCATGTGGAAGTTACTGTTCATTTGCATCTCTCTCACATGCTTCTTGCTTTGTGTTTCAGAGCAAATTCCTCACTTAGGGCTGCAAGATCTCCAGTTACCCCATCTGTAAGAAGTTCCACTCATTGTCTGTTGCTCTGTGGCCAGACTTCTTCCAGCCCTAATCCCACTAACATCTGTAACCTCAGTTAGAGTAAGGTGGTTGGGGCTTTGTTCTGGAATGCCACATTGATCCAGCACTGGGCATTATAAACAAACAACTGGTGGGTTGGATTTTCATATGTCATCGCAGTGTTTGGGAACCTGTAAGGCTCAGTCAGGCTTAGTGTTTGGATGGCATTAAAGTCAGGGCAGAACGAGAACTTCGTGGTCAGAGCCTTCTCATTGGGTGGAGGGAGTAATGAACAGGGAAACTAGGAACCTCACACGGTTAAGCTCTGATCAGATACTAAGGGACAGATCTTCATTTAAAAAGTAAACATGGAAACAGCTACCTGTTACATGAAACAGTAAGGTACTCTGACTTAGGTTTCTTGGCTGTACTTCCTCAGTATCTTCAGTTCACTACCCTCAGCACAAAATGATGGGCTGGATAAGGGCGTCTCCTTTTAAACCTATGATTATGGATCCTTGTACACTATTCATGGGAAAGAATGTAAATTAGTACAACCCTTATAGAAATCAATATGGAGTTCCTTCAAAAATACAAAAACAAATCTACTAAATGATCTGACAATCCAACTCCTGGGTATGTAGCCAAAATAAATGACATCAGTATGTTGCACAGACTTCTGGTCTCCCATGTTTATTGCAGCATTATTGACAGTAAACAGGCCATGGAGACAATCCAAGTGTCGGTCAATGGATAAATGAAAATAGAAAATGTGGTGTATCTACACAATGAAATACTACTACCCAGCCATAAAAAGATGAAACCCATCTTTTGGGGCAATGTAGGTGAACTTAGGGGACATTATGTTAAGTGAAATAAAAAATGCACAGGCACAGAAATATTGCCTGATCTCACTCATTGTGGAATCTAGAAATGTTTAAGTAGAGAGTATAACGTTAGTTGCTAGAGGCTGGAGAGAGCAGGGAGGATAGTAGGTGAGAGGCTTCCCCTTCCTGCTGCTAAAGATGCTGTTTTACTTCCATTTGCCCATTTATTTAGGCTCATTTTGGTGGTGGTTATACCTCACTATTTTTTCCATTTGATACTGAAATAAAATCTTTAACATGTAGTCATTTTTATATCTGCCTCTGTTACAATTTTACTTCTTTAATTAAAATTATCATTTATTTAAGTACTATTTGGGTTTAATAAGTTGTTGCTTCTCAGTCTCTGCTCAGTATGGGATTTATTTGCATATGTAGAAAAGTTGCAATGACATATACAGGGTTTCTTGCTGGAACTGTGGGACGTTTCCTGCCGGGCTCCTTGATAGGGAAGCCTGCCTAGCCCTGGTAGTGTGCAGTGGCCCTGTCTTTCTCTACCCCTGCTCCACTGTAGCATCACCGCAGGACACATTGCCTCAGCTCTGGGCTCTGGGATATACGTGACTTACGTTGCCTCTCCTGGGTCCTTCATCTACATCATTCCTTTTCCAGATGAACCAAAACCCAAAGTGGCAGAGCTTCCAGTCTTCCACACTGGCTGATAATAATGTAGGGTTTTGGGGTATTTGTGGTTTTGCATGAGCAATTGTTTTTAGGATGGCTTTCTTTCCAATGAGGCCCAAATTTACATAGGAATTTTCCTGTGGTAAGTCACATCTTGTAGTGCAGTTGTCTGTGTTCCATGCAGAATTCTCCTGGGAGCACAGAGTAATGGTGAAACATGGGCTGTTGTCTGCTGTTGGGTCTAAGTTCTGGTCTGGATACCACATCCCAGCCTCTGTCCTTTTCAGATTTCTTTGTTCGTATATGGCTTTATCCTCTGTTTCTGGACAATTAAAATTCTGTGCTGCTCGCAATGAATCATTGAGTTGAAACACATTAGATAAAATTGCTTGTGTCATCTTTGCTTTTTAGTCATTTTTTCTAGTGATGGGGCAAAATATCTACTACTTAATTATTAAAAGAGTAGAAGTTTATTTGGCTTACAGTTTTCAGTGGATTCAGCCTACTGTTGGCTGGTTCCAAGACAGGAACGGCACAGTAGAATGGTGGAGGAAAGATGTTCAACCCATGAATGACAGGAAGCAGAGAGAGAAGGAAGGAGCTGGGGAAAAGAAAAGACACTTCTGAATCACGTGACCATCTCCAGTGACCATCTCCAATCAGGTTTCATCTCCTAACAACACACTCAGCTTGGAAGTCACCCATGGTGAATACATCGATCCAATCACCTTCCAGCAAGTCCATCTTTGAACACATAAGACTTTCGGGGAACATTTGAGATCTAAAGCATAACAATATTTATCTCATGTTTTTCTCATATTCATTCCTGTTCCTTGTTTACTTGATTATAAAAGTAACAATAGTAGTTGATCTGGTTCCTACCACCTTTTTGTTATTTTAATTTTTTTAATAGTTTCTCCATACTGCAGATTCTGTAGAATGATCTGTCTAGAATGTAAACGCAATCGATTTCTCTTCTCCAATTGTAGCAATGGCCATCAGAGCAAAAGACACCTCACATTTGGTGTCTGCTTCGATCAGAAGTGGATTCCCTCACTGCTCTTTCCAATGCCCTGACTGCCCAGGGCCAGGCCCTAGAACATTGTCTTCCCTCTTTCCAAAACACTTCCACTCTCCTTTCGTTTACTTTTTCAGTGTAATTCCTGTTTATTCTTAATGTTCCTATTTAGAATGTACTTCCTCTAAGGAGTGTTTTCTCACCCATAGGCCCAGTCAGACCTTCCTGCTCTCTCACTGATGGCTGTCATAGACTGTTAACATTATACAGTTACTTTTGTGATTCTGTCTTGCGCAATGTAACCACCCCAGCGCCTAATGGGAGCTCACACAAATGTTTGACTGGTGTATAATTTATCGTCATCAAACATTTTACCAGGTAGGAGTGCTTTGCAGCCATTTTTACTGGACTAGGCAACTTTATCTTATTAAATTGTCACTATAATCCATGAGGTATGTATTCGTTTTATCTAATGAACGATGAAATTGAGAACTGAAAAGTTGAATCACTTATACTTATTACTGTTAAATGGCCCCAGTTGGGACTTAAATCTGGATTTTTCTATTTTCAAAGTCTGTGATCTTAGTCACCACGGAAGACAGCAATTTCTTTAGATCTTGTGTTACATGGTCACTTTTTAAAAAGTTTAACTTCTCTGAATCACAGTTCAGTTTTACCTGGATACATGCTCTATGGGTTTGTTATTGACTTTGTAGAAAATCACCACAAGCATAGTGGCCTAAAACAGTGTCTCTTTGTTATCTTCCAATGGGGTCAAAGACCAGCATGGGTTTTTCTGGATAAAGTCAAGGTATAGGGAGGGCCACATTTCTTCTGGGATCTCCTAGGAGTATTTGTTTCTTTCCTTTCTTTGCTTTTAGGCAACCCTCATTCTTTGGTTCATGGCCCCTTTCTTCTGCCCTTGAAGTTAGCAAGGGGGCAGCTCTCTGACCCTATTCCTTCACTATATTCTCCTTCTGACCCTATCTGCCTCTCTATTGTATGTTTAAGGACCCTTCTGATTACTCTGGCTGCCTGAAAGACTTAGTATATTCTTCCTGTTGTAAGATCACTTCCTTAGAAACCTTGATTCTCTCTGTAGTTCTGCAAAATCTCAAAGGTTCCCAAGAATGGAAGGTGAACATCTTGAGGAGCATTATTGGGAGTAGGAAACATTATTCTACTTAACACACACATACACACACACACACACACACACACACACACACACACACACCCTGTTCATAGGTTTTGCTTCTCTAAGCATCAAATCTTTGCTGAAGTTTAAGAATGATATTGCAAATGTGGCAGAGTCTGAAGTGGGCTGGTAACCCAGACAAGCTGAGGTGTGGACAAAGATCTCAGTGAGACACCTAGCTTGAATTTTTAGTATCCCAAACATTGAATCAGCCTCTAGGGACTGACATTAATGCCATTAGGACATACTAATAAAGACAGTAGAATGCAGATTCTTTATTTCCAGTGGAAAGCTTTGTAAATTGATACTGTGATCAGAGATCCAGATATCCTCTTGCTGAAAAAAAGTAAATTAGATGAAAAATGTTAACTTGGGATGAAATCAGAGCTGGGAAATCATGAAGGATCTCAAGCATACTTCCTCCTGCCCATGACAGGTACATTAAATTATTCCTGCACTTAAGGATTATTCACTTGCCCAGGTGGACCAAAGGTTCAGTATTGGACCCTTTGGTCCTTATAAAATGAAAATGGTCAAATCTCAGAATACCCTTCTTCTCTGTCACATAGAAACAATATTTCATGTACTCGTGTCCTTCCTTTTATTGGGTCATTGCTATGTCAAGGTTATGTTCCTAAACATTTTTCCCCAGAATCCATCTTTTTGAAAGCACCCAAATTCTTGATTTTTTTGTTTTTGCTTCCTTTTGAGATAATGTCTCTTACAATGTCTTCAAGAGATAAATACTCTGGGGATTTGATATTTCTAGTTTAATGTTTAGAGAGGGAATTTCTTACTTCTTCCCATGGGACATTTCCATTATGTGGTACCTTTGACCACTAATGGGATGTAGGAACCATATGTTTCTTATCCTGGGTTCATCAAGCACTCATCCCACCTTGTGTTTAGATCACTGTGATGTTTAAGCCTAGCTGTCAACTTGATTGGCTTAGGAGCTGCCTAGGGTATTAATAAAGCACATTTCTGGATATATCTGGGTGGGTCATGGAGGTGTGATATTGGGTAATATATTAATGGCCTTTTCCTCTCTGGTTCTGTTCCTCTACTCTGTTTCTTGGCCACCATGTTCTAAGCAGCTTTGCTCCACACCCTTCCACCATGTTATTCGTGCCTTGGGGCCAGCTGCCCATGGACTGAATCTTCTGAAATTGTGACCCAAATTAATTGTCTCCTTTGAGTTGTAGGTATCACTTATCATGTTCAAGTGTAGAGAAAGCTGACTAACACAACTGCCATGGTGCATTCTTTTCTTTAATGAAGAAGATGATTCTTTTGCCCTGAATCTGCCTCTAGCTTTCACTGGTGGCTGGTCCTTTGCATCCTATCATTATTTTCCTAAGCGTGATTCATGCCTTTCATGTTGGAGGTGCTGAATTTCTCAGGCAGGAATCTCCCCAGAAAACTTTTCTGTTTGTTTCACCAAACACACCTAGTTCTTTGGACACTTTTGATAGAGTTTTTACTCCCATTCTTAAAACATTTATGAGCATTCATAGTTTCTCTTTAAGGAAGAAACATATTCTTAAAATCTAACAGAAGGCCAATTGAAAGGAAAATTTGCACAATGTATAAAATGTGCTTATTGAAGCTATTTTCATGACTATCCAGGTCTCCTTCTTGGTATCCATGGAACATTTATACCTAGATGTCCTTTATTGTTCTTCAAAACAAAGAACTTTCACAGATAAGAAAAATAATTAAAACTGTCATCTTTTGAGATCCATCTTCCCTGTATTATCAAAGAAGGTAGGGAAAAATAATTTAATAGTGACAACTTATCAAAGTTGCAAATTGTTGAGCTTTTTTTTTTTTTGTAGCTTGCTAAAAAGGCAAAACAATGTCGCAAACACAAAGTTTTTAGTGTTGATTTAACAGGACACCCAGACCTTGGGAAAAATCTGGGAGATAAATATTCCAACAAGTTCTTTGTGTCATTTGTATGTGAGTAATGCTACAGGAGACAGAAACACTCTGTGTAGGGTCTGAAGGGAATAGTGTATATGACAGAGTATTCTGAAAGGAAAATTTTGCCAGTATAATAATGAATGTTACAAAATATTGTAGAATCTGGAGAAATAGAAAAGTTATATTAACTGAAGATATTATCATTCTCTTCTGGAATATCCCAACTTCAGAATTCACTACAAATGTTTAAGGAAACGTGGCTTTTGCTTAGATACATACTAAACGGTCAGGGAACTGGTTCAGTGGCAATTTTTAAAAACAAAATTCATAAATCAGAGGTGCCTTGATTTTCACTTCCAGTAGTTTAATGTTAATTTTCTTGGTCCTAATACAACTGCATTAAGAGTGACCTTCCAAGTAATAAAATTTCAGAAAAGAAAATAAATGATGGAAGTTTATAAGGAAATAGGGGTTTCTGTGTTACTTGGTTGGGAGTCAAAGCTTGTCCCTTATAAGTTACAATGTTAATTTTGCAAGTGTTGATCTTTCTTAAAGGGACTTGAATTCTTGATGAAAAGGAATGCTTAAGTTCTGAAACGTTAAAGATCCATTTTCCAAAGAAAGTTTCCATAATAAGTACCTTTTCAGGAGGAGGGGAGTTACTTTAGTAGAAAGAATGATTATTTCAGAGGATAAGGAAATTTTAATTTGGATTTCCCGTGAAAGAAAAGCAAAAGTGTTCATTCCTTGCATCTAGTCTCATTGCCGAAGAAGTAATTGGACAAGGAAAAGGAGAAAAACCAGAATCTCTGGTTCCACTGTCAGTTCCTGAGTCACAAAGCTTGGGTTTATTCAGTTGGTTCAAGCCAAGATGTGCCATGAGTGCAGACCTCTCCCCAGTAGGCAGCTTATAGACACACAGGGAGTTGCCAGGGCACTGGTTAAATGCACATTTCTGGAGCTAGTCATCAACGTTTTTGTTCTAGTTCCTCTGGATCTAAAGGTCTATGGTTTAAATCCCAGCAGGAGTGAGATTCTCAACCAAAAGGAAGGCATTTATTGAACAGGTTACTAGTGCAGTGTGGATCACGAGCATGCTGCAGGTGTTCATAAACCCTTGGTTGAGAGCCAGCAGTACGACGTCCTGTGGGGAATTCATTCCTGGCAGGTTCCAGCAGCTCCTGCAGCTCCTCATCATGGCTTGTTCTGCACCCCTCAGATCACTTTCATTAGACCAGGCTGTGAAACATTCCCCTGGTGGCGAACTGCCTTAGTTTGATATTCTTGACTTCAGGGAAGTGTCTTCAAAAAACTAAACTAGGTTTGGTTTGACATTTGCGATTTGGGATGATCTTTCCTCTCTCTCTCTCCCTCTTTTTTCTTTTATTTTCCACATTTACAAAAAACTTTGTTCCTCTACACTCCTTCCAGTCTTTTGTTTTCAATGCACACGTTCATAATCTTTTGTTTTAAGGTATTCACAGAATCATAAAATTTTCTAGGCATTACAGTGAACCTCCAGTGCTCAGTGTCACTTAGCCCAAGCTCATGCTTGATGAACGTGTCATTTTCCTTGTCCTCGCTCATCCATCTCCCGCCGCTCTGATACCATGCTTCCAGAGATGGAATTTAGCATCTCAGGAAGCAGGCTGTCTTTCTTGGGATGGCAACATGTCTGTTCTTTTCCTGATTCTTCTTCCCATGTTCTGGCTTCTATTTCTTTTCTTACCTTTCTGACAGCGCCTTCTGATGGAACCATATGTCTATCTTTTCTTTTCCTATGTTTTTGTCTCCAATGCCCTATTTATTTTCAGAAACATAGATAACTTTGTAGGTCATCATTTTCCCCTTTATTTTCTTCTTTGGCTAGGATCTCCAACTCATTTTAAGTCCTTTTATTTAAAAAAAAAAGCTGCTTATTTCCTTCTTCAGATCTCCCAGTTAAAGCTAATCTTTCCTTCTGGGAATTTTAATTTCTCTGGGTCTCCTAATGCAAAATAAACACAGGAATGAAGATTTTTTTTTTCAAACTAATCTTGTTTTCCATTGGCAATGAATCCCTTCCCCTGGTCTTGGGTGATCTCTGACTTCAGTAGCACTTCTTTGGAGCACAGTAAAGACCCTCACTTGGATTCATTAGACAGCAATTTGCTCAGCCACACGCACCCCTGAAAACACTCTTCCTTCACTGACGCATTCATTCATGTGAATATGGCAGAGGCACAAGAACTTTCAGTCTGGAAGGCCACTTTGGACATAGGTAGACCAGAACTCATTTTTAAAATCCTGAAGGTGCTTAATATCTTGCAAATGAAAGTATAAACTTCTTAAAACAGAACAGTTTTTGTTTTCAGCTTTTGATATTTTTTTGGAGCATATTCTTTCTGTGTTACTCAGGCTGGTCTTGAACTCCTGGGCTCAAGCAATCCTTCTGCAGCTGGGAGTACAGGCACACTACTGTACCGAATTTGAGGCAAATTTCCATTCGTATTTGTTGTCTCCAGAATCTTATGCCGTCACTGACACTGATAAACAATTATTGAATGTGAGTCTTTAAAATATGCCTGATTAAGTGAACAATATCACTCATGTGCAGCTAAAAGCTAACACAATAGCTAAATGGAGGCATTGACTACAAGTAGCAGTCAGTCTGGGAAATTTTGCTTAGTAATATTCTAAATGAGCAAAAAAGGCAGCAAATCATATTCTCTTTGTCTTTGATTCTCCTCCCAACCAATGTAATATGTGCTTTTCCTTTCTTTATTGTGTGTGAGGGTGAAGGAACAGAGTTGAGTGAAATCATATTAGTGCTCTGGGGTGGGGTGACTGCCGGCCATCAAGCGTCCTGTTAGAGTGACCACAGGTGGCCTCCGACTGCTTCAGAGGGAGGTGCATCCAACTTTCCTCTTATTGTGCTGAAATTACATCACACATTCACAGAGTTCCTTTTGGATATTTTTTCTGAAACTCAAGAATTTTGGATCAGTTTTGTACAAATACCTCACTGATGTAAATAGCAGCATCACATTGTATCTGTGGCAGGAAGCACCATGTTTTCTTATTTATCAAATGAACTCAGGGCCTCAAATTCAATTTCTATTTCCTTTTCAGTGGTATACATCAGGATGTATAAAAGCATTTTAGTACTTTGTTAATTTTATGAAATATTCTTTTAACTTTTTATGTTAACAAAGTTTGTACGACATGTACAAACTTGATCCTAGGACAATTTTTGTTTGTTTTTGTGAACTGAGTGGCTGAGATGTATAGGAATCTAATCCTCAGCAACAGAGAAGGAATTTTATGTGCTTGCTTGGAAGTTAAATGATACTAAACAACTAAAATATTAAGGACAAAAATTATTCCATTTGGAATCAAAGCATAATACATGGAGAGTTCAATACATGCCAGGCATGCTATATACATCATTCCTTTTAGCAGTTGTCTGTAATGTGAATCTCTCTTTGCATTTTAAGCAAGTCCTGAAAATTAAACATTATATTCAATGCCACAGATCCCTCCCTCATAGTATAGCTAGAATGCCAATTCAGGGGTCTGTCTGGCTCCAAATCTGGGGTTCTCAACCTCTAGCCAGACTGCCTCAGAGTCTGTGAGAAGGCTTAAATAATTCTATTAACTTGGATGGCAGAATTTAGCATGTTTTCATTTATTTCTATCCTAAATTGAATTATGTAAATGCAGACACACCCACAGACAGTATCAGTGGTACCCATGAACTTTATCACATATAAAAATCACAGGGCTGGGCATTTAGCTTGATTCTGCTGCCTGCCTTGCAAGCGCAAGGTCCTGAGTTCAATCCCTGGTACCAAAAAGAAAAAAAAAAAGAAAAAAAATCACAGATGTTTTCTGTGGTGGTTCAGTAGTTGCAAATGTATAAAAATGTTAACTTATCATTACTGGAAAAATTCTAAAGGTTTTTCTTAGTAAGTTGACATGCATATCTCAGCAGAATTGTTTTCCTTTATAGCTTTCTACATTTTATTGTTATCTTTACCATTACCATTGCCTTAAATGTCATGTTGATTTTATATGTACATTTTTATTTTAAAAATTTAAAAGCATCATTCTGAAATGAGCCTGCTAGCTCCCCACAAGGAATCCTGTTCCAAAGCCTTTGAGATTTCTTCTGAAACCTCATTTCTTATCCATTACATTCTTCTTGTTTTTATGCCATTGCTAGATTCAAAGCAGAAATTTAATGATTTATGGAAATGACAGATATAGTAGGATTCAGTGTAGTGGCAGGAAAGAAAGAATAAGTGCAGCATCTAGAACACTGAACATATCTGCTATTTTCAAACACATGTGTAGCTGCAGCGCCCTGAAAGGGATTATGTCTTCACTTCCTACCAGGCGAAATCTCCAGACACATTCATCTCACACAGGCCAGCAGCAATTGGCAGATAGTTGTTTCTTTCTTTTCCTGTCGTTTCGAGCTGTGTTCAAATTATTAACGGTGCTCTGTGTTAGTTGATTCCTGAAGATAAACTTCTCAGTCAGCCTTCCCGTCAGGATGCCCTGTCCTGGATCTGGGCTTTCTCTTGTAAGTTGAGCTTCCAGGCATAAACCAAGTGGCAGGTCCCAGAAACCCAGCTGCCTTTGTTTACGGTCACACCGGTGGACTCATTTTTTTCTATTTATACATTTATTAATTCACTAAGGAATACCAATGAATGTTTCATTTGGGAAACTCACTAAGTCCCAGGCATTGTTTTTAGAAATTATAGATATAGAGAAGACAATTCAAAGGAGATTTTGGTGGTGTTCTTCATTAAACCGTATTTATTTATTTACTTATTTACCTGTTAATGAGATTGCTGGGTAACTCCGAACTTAAATGTCCCCATAGACTCCACGAGGCCAGAAGACTTGAAAAGCTTCATTTGTCTTTGATGCTTGCTTGGGGAGATGTTCATATTTCAATATTTCATCAAAGCAATTCCAACTCAGGGTCAAGATGGTTAAAATAGATTTACTTCTAGTCTGCTTTGGGGCATACTTTGCCCATCTGGTTTACGAAAGCACTGATTTTTCTCTCCGAAAAGTAAGGACCTGTAACAATGAAAGAAGGAGAGGCCGATGTGTGTGTCTCTAAGATCTCACTGCAGCAGAGGGAATGAAATGACAAACCTTGCACAAGGAAGGACATGTGGATTGGCTGGGATGTTTAATTCCCGGTCTGCACCAACTACTTCTGTGACCTTGAGAATGAGAAACTCAATTAACATCCCCAGCTCTCATTTTTAAAAAGATAAGATGGGCCTATGAATCTCAAATGTCTCTTCCAGCTCTAAAATTTTATGATTCCATGTTTTTGAGACATCAAAAATATTTTAAGTCCTCAAATTTATTTTTTATTGATGTTGAAAAGATAAAGCTTCATTTCATAAACATCTGTTCTATATAGCATCATCTTTGAAGTTCATAATTGAAAGGTAATTGATTTAAAAGTATCCTACTAAAAGAAGAGGATTGGTTATTAGCAACAAATCAAAAATTCCTTGTACTATATAGACTAAGTTAAAGGGTAACACTAGTCAGGCCAAAGAGAATGGCCTAAAAAGATATTTGCTAAATTTTCCACATCATGTTTCTGGAACATAATTTTTTCTAAATATATGTTTGTGAAATAACTAGTAGACTAAATAGTAATAGTAGAATGGAAGGCCTTTGCATTGACTTTATACTTCGGTGCAATATATATGTTTAACCATGTTTAACAGTGAATGTCAAATTTTCTGCACGGTTGGAAAATGGATAGATTCCCACAGTTCGCTGTACTTCTAAGATTAGCAAACAGTATCATGTGACTCAGGTGAAAATGGATGGTTTTGATGTATATTAAACCTTGACATGCCTGCCTGTTGACAAGGCTGTGTTTCACTGCGGTGCTTTCTCGAATGGCATAGAGAAAGTTGTCGGGCAGGCAGTCCATGAAATTTCTGCCTGTGTGTTTGCCTCAAGGCTTTGGTGATAGAAATCTAAAAAGATAAACACATGTGTGAAAGTCATGCTGTCACTCTTGGATAAGGCTGTAAATGGGGTCTATGGCCTGCAGTAATTCTATAGGAGGCACCATGAACTAGATACAAATAACTCTGTATAGGCTGGTGACACACACGATTTGAGTTTATTTTCTAACCGAATTTCATTTTTGTTAATGATTGACACGAGCGAGTCAATATCAAAATTCTTGAAATGCTTTTTTTCACAAATAAAATTTGAGAAACTAAAAGAACTATGAGAGTGACACCCGATTCCCTCCTTCTTGGAAATACCACTCATGTCAAAACCCTAATAGACCTGTTTTCCAAGCTTTATCCCAACTCTCCTGTTTTGACCTGCAGGAGACACGAGCCTGGGTAATACCTTGCAAGGTTCTCACATAGACTGGAAAGAAAGGTAAGGGCTGGGGATTATGCTTGTAACTCAGGTTGTAAATGCACTTTCAGAGCTCACTGAAAGACAATTTTATAGCACCTAACTTCTACGCAACCTGGAGGCTGTTAAAATTGTGAAGTGCTATGATAAATTCCAAAGGCCCCCTTGATAGAGCTTTCTGTTTGCATAATGACAAGAGGTGAGCCTCAGGCAGATGTGAATTTGTCCTCCAGTCTCTGACCCGAGGTCTAGACAAAGTTGGGTAAAGAAATCTTTGATTTAAGATAATTGACATAGAAATCATTTCCGAAGCCCAAGATCCCAAATCAGTTTCACTCAAGTGATGTAAATGCACCGTTCTCCGGGAAGTTGGGAGAGACTGGGATACTTTCCGGATCTGTCATCCACACAGTCATTTTGCTCTGCAGTCTGCTGTAATCAGGGTGGGAGCTCAGTCCAGCTTCACCTCTCTTTGAATTGGCCAAAGTTCTTGTGTTTATGATGAGAAAAGGTCACACATTATCACTCTGAGTTCCCTTTTCCAACTGTTAGCTGTTTGCGGATTTAATGATCAACATCTTTCATCACAATAAATATCCAGCATGTCTGCTGAAGCAGAAGAGACACAGACCTGCTCTAGGGACGCTTTTGAAAGTGGCCGGGATGTGTGAAGGTTTCTGTAGCAAACGAAGACAAAGATGAAGCAGAGACTGGCTGGCCAGTGGAACTTCTCGCCTGCTTTCAGGGAAACACACTGGTTCTGCGCTGAGCGCTTCCCCCAGGTAGCGCGGGGCCCCTTTCCTTCTAGCATTCGCACACATATCAAGATCCCAGTACACAAGCTGTCAGAGGGAGGTCTGGAGAGAAGGCACAGACAAGCCTGGTCAAACAGGAATGAACAAGCAGGGCTCTGTCTCCCTAATGCGGGACTGTTTGCAATAGACAGTCACCCAAGAAGTAAAACAAAAATCAACTTGATTGATTTTTGTCAGATCAAAGGAATCCCTCTTTATTTTTTATGATCTTTGTTCCATATTTTGTCTGCCTCTGAGAAGACATCACCCAGCATAACTCTGGTAAGCCTGGCAGACAATTTTAGAAAAGCAGACAACAGAGCAGTTAGACTTAGTATTTAGGTTAGAAATGTGTTCTGCACATTCAGCAGGCCAAGCAGAAATGTATGTCTCAAAGGAGCACATGTGATGTTCTAATCATCTGCATTTATCTCATTAGATATTGAAACAAACACTGAACTGTAAATACTGAATTCTGTGTTCCATGTTCTTGATTTATTAAGACCCCTACTCCTTTTCTTAGGAGTTGCTTCATTCTTGGGTCACAGTTTAAAGTGTCAAAATGTTACATTATGCTTAAAAGATTGCTTTAATTATCCCTATCTCACATGAAAGCAGAGTTTCGAAAAGATAGCTGCTTTTTATGCACGAAACACCTTTTACACATAAAACTCTCAAACCTACAGTATTTCAATATTTACCATTTCTGTTAGGGAGCAATTACATTCACAAGTGATGCTTTTTACTGTTCAGTCCACAGTGCAACAGATTCAAATGACACTTCCACGTGATGTGAACACTGTGTGCTACACGTAAGCCAGTAACGTTTACCTAGCTAGCCAACAAATGCAGTGTGTGTTCTGTTTGTACTAGGTGAAAGGACATGTTGAGCTGGAAAAGCTTTGTTGGTTGCTCTCTCGTGCTGTGGGCTTAGACATCTTGATAACTGTAATATCGCATGAAATACTGGCAGGCTCAGACAAGAATTCTTCTCATACGTGGTGCTCACAGAGCAGCACCAGGTGCTGCCAACTGTGTAAGGCAGGTGACTGTCACATCAAGAAACAGCTGTGGAGGACAGGTGACCCTGAATATGTGGCACAGGTCTCAGCCATTACAAACTCTCTTAGAGAAGAGCTTCTCTCAAACTTCAAAGTCTGAGGACCACCCGACATCTTCTCTGTGACACTGGCTCATGGACACAGTCTGAGAAGTGTGCTACTGCAGCGTGCTTGGTGAGGGCCAGCCTGGTGGGTTGAATGTGTTCACTAACCAGGATAAATAGATGTAGCACATCAAGTACAGTTTTTTGGAATTCCTCTCATTGTTTTCTAGCCTTACTTTCATTCTAGGCAATTTATGTGCTGACAAGAAGGACAGATGAGAGTAAAAAAATGAACCTGAATGTTGTTTATTTCTGCGGCAGTGCATGAGTTGGGCATTTCATTTTCACTCAATTTCTCATTTTCACAAAAGTGTCCTTTTCCCAAAAATGGATTGATTTTACCACTTAATGCAGATTTGCGAGAAAACACTCAAGAAAATACTACATAGAAAAAAGTAGTTAATGAAGCTCTGTGCATACACCATTCCTAATCCAGGGAGGAGAGTATGTTTTCTTGTCCTACCTTTGTTTGGTTTCATCTGCAGTTTCCACTGAACTCCTGTGAGTCCCAGGAACTTTACCCATGTACATTCGGTGGCCATGTAATAGAAGAGAATTAGGCTGACCACACAGGAATTGGACTTCAGGCTTGCTCTCGTTAACACAATTCACAGTTGAGCTATGCTAACAACCCATGCATTTGTAGCTGCCCGGGCTAAGGGAGATGAATGTCCCCTGCTTCTTTCTCCAGTTACTGAAGATGTCTCCAACGGTCCCACTGGACTATTGAGATGCATTTGCTTCGAGGAGATGCCAGGTGAGCCCTGGCTTTGAAATTTGTTTGTGTCAAAGTACAGGCTCACTCTGGTAAATCAAAGAGGCTTTTGGACAGTCTCTCCAGCAAACAAGATAATTGGGAATTGAAACCTTGGGAGAGTGATAGCACAGCCTGGTACAGTTGGGGTCTATCTGCTCTTTATTGACAACACAGGTTGTTAAGACAGGAATGTAGCCAGAGCAAACCTCAGTTATGACAAATCTGTACATATGGCAAGGTCTCACAGATGTTTGGCCAAGGAAGTCACATTCATTTCCTTTTTGTCATCAACCTGGCAACTAAAACCTTACTCTCTCAGGGTCTGGCAATGCCAGGCATCACTATTTTGGTCTGAGTAGGTGGGTTTTGTATCATTTTGGATTTTATAATTCTGGGGCTCATCTTCTGGATAGAAATCACTCACCAGGATATACTTTAACATTCTGCAGCAGGAATTCACTGGAAACGTATTTTTTATTTTCCTAATCATTTTTCCTTCATTCCAGGCCTCCCTAACCCAGCTTATCAGATGGGTCTGAATATTTACGAATCATTTTGTGAAACCCAATTTTTTGAAAAAATATAAAATTAGACATTGAAAATGTCATTACCTACATGTGGTATTGTTTTATGCAGAACAGTCTTCTAGAATGCAGTAAATAGTCTTGATTAAAATGGAAACCTTTTAAATAATCATTGGGTATAAAATTAAATGGAGTAAGTCTGAAGTAATGCAAGTCAACCAAAACGGCTTAATGCTGTTTTTCTCATTTCCCTCTGCTTTGTCCCCGAAGAGTATAAAGTTCTGAGGAGTGTATTTGTGGAGCGCTGAGTGGTCCCCTGAGGATGCCTGAGCCCGGCTTCAGCTGCACCACATTGTCCTGGTCATCTGTGCTCATGGTTGGGGATTCTCTCCTTGTGGACTTCGCTCAGGCCTTTGTTCTTGGAGACACACATCCCTTTCCTTTTTCTGAGCAAAAGTCCCTTGACTGTGGGACTATTGATATTGTGGACCAGAGGATTCCCTTCAGCAACATCTATAGATTCTCTGATCACCCGATGCCAGTACTGCTACTCCCCTTCCAATAAGCAAACATGCCCACAATGCTGCCAAGTGGCCCTTGCAGGCAGTTTTCCTCTGTTGAGAACATAGCTCCAATTCCTCTTTGCTCCTCAAGCCCAAGATCACCTGTACCATAAAGTCTTAATCATACATGCCAGTCCACGATGACTTTCCATTCTGTTTATAAAAATGCAGTGGTGCAAACAATATATGTGCGTAGCAAAGGAAAGTGAAGCAATCTAGAACTGGATGGGTAAGGGAATTGTAGTCCACACTTGCCTCTTTCTTGATGCCCCTCTCTTTTCTAGAAGTGACCACTAGTAATACTTTCCAGGCGACTTTCCAGGCTGTTCTAGGCCACCAGAAGCCTAAAAATGTTATTGTCTTGTTTCAAGTTGCTTCCTTTTCATTGCTAGAGAGAATGCTTTCATATTTTCTGGCCATTTTTATTTTCTCTTTTAGTATTGATTATGGTTTTATTTAGTCCACTTTTCTAATTTATTGTTTTCTCACATGAACTTGAATCAAAATATGTATGCATATTATGGTTAGAAGTAATTTGCTTGTTATTTTGGTGTAGAATTTTCTCCTAATCTGTATAACTATCTGTATTGTTTGCTGTATATTAAATTTATAAAAAATTTGACCCAAATGTCAAACTTATTCTTCATGGTCACAGGATTTTATATGGAATTCCTTTTTTATCCATGGGAATACATTCCAGGACCCTCAGTGGTTGCCTGAAATTTAAGATAGTATCAAACCCTATACAGACTATGTTTTTTTCCTATATGTCAAAGGCTGCCACATTGTATTAGTTAGTCTGTCATTCCATGATTTATGACTCATTCCTCCTTAGTATCAACACTTACGCACTCTGGAGCCATTATTAAGTAAAATAAAGGCTGTCTGAATAGGAGCACTGTGACGTTGTAAGAGTCAATCGTATAACTCAGATGGCTACTACAGGACTAAGAGTTGAGTAGCACATACAGTGTGGACCCACTGGACAAATGTGTGATTCACATTCCAGGCAAGAGGGAATGGGACAAATCAGATGACCAATGTTAATATCCATAAATGGAAAGGACAGATGCTTTTTTTCCCATTAAGTTTATTGGTACATTTTAGGTATATGATAGAGTTACATTCATCATTGGGATATTGTAACTTTACATGATGTACCTTGGTTCTTTTTTTCTTCCCCTTTCCCTGCCCTCCCTTTACCCCCTCCACCCTTCCCTATTTGCGAAGACTTTGTTTCCATTTTTTCCTTTTTCTCATATTTTTCCTTTTCCCTTCTTTCCTTTCCCCTGCCCCTCCCACTTCCCCTGCTCCTTTAGACATTATCTTCCTATTTCACAATATCAGTTATACAGTTTGATGCTTATTTACACTTAGTTTTTCACATCAGAGAAACTATTCGGTATTTACACATCTATGTCCTATTTATTTCATTTAAGAGTATCGCCTCAATGTGCATCCACTTAAGTATAAATGTCTCTAGTTTCTCATTCTTTTTTTTTTTTTTTTTTTGGTACCGGGGATCGAACTTGTGTCCTTGTGCTTGCACAGCAAGCAGCAAAACCACTGAGCTAAATCCCCGGTCCCTAGTTTCTCATTCTTTATGGTGGAGTAGTACTCCATTTTCTAAAAAAAAAAATACACATCTTCTTTGTCCAGTCTCCAGTTGATGAAGAATTGGGCTGCTTCCAAGTTTTAGCTATTACAAACTGTGCTGCTATGAACATGGGTGCACATATATCACTGTGGTATGATTCTTTTAATTCTTTGGGGAAGATCCCCAGCAGTGGAATAGCTGGGTCAAATGGGACCTCTAGTCCTAGTTTTTTGAGATATCTACATATTGATTTCCACAGTGGTTGCACCAGTCTGCACTCCCACCAGCAATGGAGAAGGGTACCTTTCTCTCCACACCCCTGACAGCATTTATTGTTGGTTGATTTCATGATAGCAGCCATTCTTTCTGGGGTGAGGTGGAATCTCAGTGTTGTTTTCATCTGCATCTCTTGGATGACGAGTGATGTTGAACATTTTTTCATATGTTTATTTGCTTCTTTTACTCCTTTGTCTGAGAAATGTCTGTTCATTTCAGATGCCCATTTTTGAATTGGGTCTTTATATTTGGGGGGGTCTGATTTTTTGAGTTCTTTAAATATTCTATATAGTAGATATTTGTCCGAGGAACAGCTGCTAAAAATTTTTTCCCACATTGTAGGTTGTCTCTTAGCTCTGTTGGTGGTTTCTCTTGCAATGCAGAAGCTTTTTAATAAGATGAGATCCCAGTTGTTGATTCTTTGTGCTAGTTCCTGTGCTACTGAGGATTTGTTCATAAAGTCTTTTCCTATGGCAATGTCTTTGAGAGTTCTACCTAAGTTATCTTCCAGCAAGTTTAGTGTTTCTGTTTTAATATTTAGGTCTTTAATCCACTTTGATTTTAGTTTAGTGCATGGTGAAAGATATAGATCTAGTTTTAATCCTTGGCAAGTTGAATCCAGTTTTTCCAACACCATTTATTAAAGAGGCTATCTTTCCTCCAGTAAGGATGGTTGGCTCCTTTGTCAAGATGAGGTAGCTGAGTACAGGGACAGATGCTTTTTGACTAACAGTGGGATTATGACCCAATAATCTCATCAGAAATTGAAACCACCTCAGCACATTTAATCCACTTAATTTACCAAACATCAAAATAACTCAATGGATTTAATACATCTTACTTGCCAAATACCATAGTTGGGCCACATTTCCCCTCTTGGTCATGTAACTGGGTAGGGGTTGTGGCTTGCTGCCTGCTCAGCTTCACAAGGGAGGATTGTACCACTTCATGATAACTGGGAAAGATAAAAATTTGAATTTCAGTTTCTCCTTAATGTGTGTTACTTTTGCATCATCACAAAATAAAAAAAAAGTCTTAAGACAAAACATCATAGAGAAGACATAAGAAGAGAAATAAAAGAATCAGTTGGCATACTGCATTCTTGACTGGAGAGGTGGGTGTGTTCTATTCTTGACCCCACCATGTTCGATGTTACATCTAAGGCAGTAAATCATCCTTCCTCAGAGATAGATCTAGTGAAAATCAGTTCAGAAGGAGCAGTGAACACCTCAAAAATAATGCAATCTACCAAAAGAGCCAATTTTCCTAACACTTTTAATGGAGTATTCCCTTAACTTTTTGTTGATTTGTTATATCACTTATTTGGAATTGACTTATATTATTTTGTATTATTATTATTTACCTTTTCATGAATATATTTTTTCTCAACTATGTAAGTTCCTTGAGACAAAGCACTGCATTCTATTAAAATTTATGCTCAGTCATTCAGTGAATGTTTAGGAGCTTGGAGACCATCTAATATTGCTATGGCAATCAGTGAGTAAATGCTGAAGATGCAGATAAAGGCACACAGTTAGCTCCCTGTGCAGCCTGGAAACAATTGTTCACATGTAGAGATTTTTAAATAATATTTGAATTCTCCAAATCTCATGCTCAGAAAGCTCTTGCCCTCCAAAATAAGAGAGCTTATGAGTAAAATAGGGTTTGGCCAAGTCACTCCAAATTTATGCACTATTAATATAAAAATATCTAAAATAACAAGGACTATTTTCATAGAAATATTAATATTTAAAAAGAAACATCAAATTTTTAATACATACAAATATACCTAAATTTGGATAAAGCTTGATCTTCTGAGGAACTGAATGCATAGAGGTGAGAGAGAGTACAGGGAAGTGTTAAACTGCCGACTTTAGAGATAAGAAGAGAAAGCCAAAGGTTGAAGACAAGCCCGTATAAGTACTGCCCCAGAGTAGGTGGTCATGCTGAGATGGAAGGAAGATGGATGTGGAGTGAATGAGGAGCTGAACAGCATTCTAGTCTTCTGTGTTGGCTTCTTTCAGCCAAACTGGTGCTTTGGATCCATTTTTATTTGGTGTCACAAACAGGAGAAGCCTGGGAAATTGCCGATGAAGAATGTAACTTCTTTATTCTCCTGACATCATTTCTCTTTCTCATTTGTATATGAGCTAATTTGCATTACAGTGGCAGACTGTACATTCAGCAGGGATGGATTTTAACAACATAATGTTGAGAGGAAAAGGTAAGAAACAGCAGGGAATTTATTTCATAATACTATTTATGTAAATTAAAAACATAAACAGAGCACTACATATTTTACAGGGATACACACATATTTAAGGATCCTTCTCAAATGCATTAGAGGAGGTAGGTGTCTATGGGGAGGAAGGGGAATTGAGATGAACACAGATACAAGAGAGTGAACAAGCTAAGCAAGAGAGGAGAAAGGATTCTAGCTACCACAGGTGAACAGTCTCGCTGCGTACTACAGAGCATACCTGAGATCAACCACTAAATAATCTGTTGTTCACAGTATGGCAATGGGCAACAGAGTAGGCATTTTATATGCATCTCTTGTTTGTGCAGTGGTTACCCACTAAGAGGAGGTTTCTAGTCCATTCAAGTGAGTTCATAATTTCAATGTATCAAATCTTGCATGCATGATCTCCAAGATCTCCAAGATCTCTGATCTCCAAGACCAGAAACCATCACCTGCCCATCTTCCCATCCATCCATGCATCCATCCATCCATCCATATCTATCACGGCTTATATGAATGCTAAATGGTGAATGTTAATGTATAAAGCATGACATTTTATACTACTTCAAAATCTATAAAATTATGCTGAAAAGATTTTAAATATAGCTTTTACAAAAAATGTGTATTTCAGAATTGTTTCAATTTCTTTAGTGTGTGGGGCCTGTGAGCCTACATTAATTTTCACAGCGGGTAGACACAGGACCTCCCATTTAGGCCTTACCAGTTCGGGCCAGTGGTCCTTCTGCCGCATGGCAATGCTGAGTACCTGGGAACTCTCATGGAGACCTGGCTCACAATGGTGATCTCAGAAATCTGTGCACGTGCTGAGTGAGATGACAAAACAGAGTCATGCTGGCAGAGCTTAATGCACTAAAGACATGCTTTGTGCTTTTTAGAAAAATCTGTAAAATAAGCAGTTTACTCCTAATTCATCAGCCATGTTAAAATGGACCTTTTCTTCATTTATTTTCCTCTCTCTCTCTCAGTGCTCTATGCTCATATATGTAAAGAAAGAGATTGAAAACTGACTTACAAACCTCCAATGAGAGGTTTGTCTTTATATTTTTCCCTGTACATATTGTTGTCTAAACAATAAAACTGGGAGCACTGATTTTAAAAATAGAATATTAATTAGATCCTCAGGCGTCATGTATTTCACAGTACCACTTTTCCGGAGATGGATCTGGACTTAGGACCTCCATGTAAGCCATAAGTAAATATAGTTCTATAAAGCACAATATTAATAAATACCTACACAGTTACCTTACACAGAAAGGAGACAGTGGGGCTTTTTTTTGAGTAATGATTTTTCTAAAACATGGGTATTATTTTAAGCTTCTTATACTAATTTGGCTTAAAGAAATATTCTCTTTTTTCTTCAAAATAAGAGACAACATATCTTTAATGTTTTATGAAAAAGAAATGAATGAAATATAGTTTTACTTTTTTGACTAGAATTACTGACAATAATGACTTTTAGACAGAAACATTACCTGTATCTCAGGAAAGGATAATAGCAGTTAGTAGTTCTTTCTTTACAGTATTTATGTCCCTCTCTGCTTATGGCCTCACAGGGGCTGTTTCTTCAATTTCTGATTGTTCTATGAAAGAGTGGTGAAATATTCCCAGGAATATGCTCTAAAACTCATAGTTCAAAAGGTGTGCAGCCAGCATGGCACTGCTAATTACTCTTTTACCTCAGTGACTGGAGAACCCTGCACTAATACATTTTTACTTGTGAATTAAAAATGGCAATGTATTGGTTTGATGCTGTCAGGATGAAATCTGCATTACCAAAATCTCATGAGCCGGAAGATTAATTATATTTGTACAACCTTTTTTCCTTAACCAGTCACCAACAAATTGTAAATGTGTTCGGAGTCTTACTTGGGAAATAATTTGGGGTTATTATCTCAAATAGAGTGCTGATAATTTTGTTGGTCCAGTCAACATGCTGATTGCAATACTTCTACTCCATCGCTCAGAGATGGGATTGTATTAAAGTCTTCTGAAAAGAAAGGCAAACCTGTTTAACTGTTAGATTAACCTTTACAGAGTCAACAAGATTCCTAATGAATAAATCTACTGCATTATATTTAGTTTGACTTTATAAAAACAACATCAGAGCTAATTGGCAATATAATGGATGGTTTGTAAGAACTCCCTCAGTGTGTTTTTTCCTTCTCTTCTTTCTCTTTGTTTCAGAATTGGGGTTAAGCTCAGTTTCTGCATAATCTTTAGGTTCCACTCAAGGAGCTGGCCAGGAATGGGCAGCCTTGTTATTAAGGAGTAAGTTCTCATTCAGCCAATTGACTAGACTTGACTGCAGTGGTATCAATTGTAGGTATATTATTGTATTCATTTTACTAAAGGGCACGTCACTTTTTTTCCCTCCAGGAATTTTTAGCAAGTGGTTAAAAATAACCTTTAAGAAAGGTTATATGACTGCTGAGGCCTGGCCAAACCTTTTGGATGGAAATCTGCATCCATCATACTCAGACCTGTCAAAGTGAGTCTAGTGAGCAGTCCAGGAGAAATAAGGCTGAATTCAAATGTCACTGCACCATGTTTTGTGAAAAACTGGCTGGCTGAGGTGACCTTTGCGTGCCAGCCTTCCATTTTGTAGCTTGAAAGGTAGGGAAAACCTGGTCTACAAAATCACACAGTTTCATGACCAAACCTGAGGTAAAGGCAGACTAAAATTTTAATTCTGAAGTTGTCAGGTTTGGCCAAAGATGACCATGAATCTAATTACCTGCTACAGTTTCATCTGATTTTCACCAGAAACATTAATTTAAGGGTGAAAAATGTATTTTGTTTGTCAAGGAAATGTGAGGTTAGCAATTATAGAAAAAGAGATTTTAGTCTTTCCACTGTACACTTGTTTCTCTAAAATATACCTTTTTTAAATATTTTTGAGCTTGATTATTAACTACCTTAAAACACCAACCTTGAAAAACATCACAAAGTAGAGTTGACAGTTTGTCATTAAAGACAGTTTAGTGAGCAGTATCACTTGTGTGAAAAATAAATCAGCATATGAGAATCTGAGTGCAAAGTACTTCAAGACTAACTGTTGCACTTTATATAATTGCAAGTAAAAGGAAAGAACAGCTGAATAGTTTTCATGAAATCAGTAGAAAAAATCCTTTTTCCTACATCTTCCTCATCTCATGATAATCAGTGGCATGTTGATTTTCTTTTCTAAAGAATTTAAAAAGTAAAATTCAATGAACATTTGTTAGATATGTTGTGTGCATATCTATTTACAGTAGGTGCCACATGTGTGGACCACAAAACCAACTAATTCTTTAACTAGTGGCATTCTCTCTAGAACTGTTTGGAAATGAAGGTTCACCAATCATAGTATCTACCATTTTACCTTCATTTCAGCTTTCTTCATCAGGGAAATATAGGTAAGGCAATATGGGGCCATTTTGGTCCTATTTTTACTATTTCCTTCCCTACAAGCTTTTGTAGAATATAAGCCTGGGGCATGCGGGCCATGTGAGGAGTTCCCAATTGTAGAGAGCATGTCCATTGTCCCTGTGATGCTCCTACTGCATCCCAAGTGACGGCTTGTGTGGTGGGACCAAGTGTAGAACCCTCACTCTCCTGTTCCGCCAAGATTGTCTGGGTAATTATTGGTTCTCTCTTCTCCTCTGATGCCCTCTTGGTATGTGGCTTTATCCATTTCCCTTATTTAAACTAAAGACCTATTCGTTTATGAGTCCCAAGGGTGTAATTCCCAATTTCACCACTCTACTGTCTGAAGACTGAAACATGTCTCTCTTCTCCACACCTCCACCATGATGTGTTACAAGATCCTTATGTACATCCTCAGTCTTCTGGATTGTCTTCCCTTCCAGTGTTAAGTAACAGAGGAAGGAAGGTATAGACATGTTAAGGTAAGATGTATTACTTATCTTTTAACCAAATCTCTTCTATTTATATTTTGAGGTCATTTGAGATCATACCTTCTTTCTTATCTCAAAGTAACAATGGCATGTTGATTTTACTTTCTAAAGAATTTTAAAACAGAATGAATATGGAAAATTGTACATTAATTAATAACTGCTGAGAATCAAAAACTTTTTTTTTGTACCAAGGATCGAACTCGGGACCTTGTGCTTGTGAGGCAGGCGCTGCGCCACTGAGCTAAATCCCCAGCCCCAAAGACTTTAATTGAATTAACATCACCTTATGTGCATACCTGTATTAGCTATTTAAATTTATTTTAATACCAGCCCAACATTTAACTTTTGTCAATTTTTATTTTCATCAGTGCATGTGTTCTTTCTTTTTTTTGTTTTTTTTTTGTTTTTTGTTTTTGGTACCAGGGATCAATGCATGTTTTCACTACATACTGATTGTGTTCCTCACGGGGAGCCGGGATGTGTGCATAACATCTCATTTCTTTTTCTCACCCTGGCCCTTCTGCTCCTCCCCTCCATCTCTTGAGCTCCTTTCAATTTGGGAAAGATCTGTCTTCTGTCATTTGTCTTTTATTTTGCTCTTTATTTATATTTTGGGTTTCTTATTGGTGTGTCTGATTTATTTCACATAAAATTACAGTTTCAAGGTGCATCCATTTTCCTACAATGACTCACATTTATCCTTCTTTATGAAAAAGTAGTACCCCATTGTATATAAATACTACATTTTCTTTATCCATTCATCTGCTGATGGATATATAGGCCACTTCCAAGATTTGGCGATTATAACTGTGCTGTTATAAACATGTATATGCCATTAGCTTTATAAAAATGGAGTAAAACAAAAGAATTAACAGAAAACCAACAAGTGTACAATAGGTATTGGCAAACCACACCTTGTATGTAAAATACTTTCTGGTCAATAATAGTTCTCCTTTTTTAGTATCTGTGCTGCCAAAGCAAGTACAATAATAGTCTTCCTTTTTTTTTTTTACAGTGTACAGGCTAGAATGCTTTTTATATTTTTTTCATGGTGGCAAAGCACATATTCAAGCACACAAACAAAGAGGATGATGCAGCAGGGATAACACACAATGACCACAAAGCCTAAAATATTTACTATCTGGTTCGGAATGAAGAGTTTTCTGACTCTGTTAGAGTTCAATAGGCAGCTAAGCAGCACAGTCCAACTTACTACTTGATGCTTTATCTCCAAGTTTTATCAACAATCTTAAAAGTTGAACTTAAACTTTCTGATAGGGTGAGGAGAGTATACATAAAAATCAATTTGCTTAAATATTTTGTCACCTGTTTTTAAATGATAAGATTTTGAATATTGAATCTTCCAACTTAGTGGGTCAAACTAAATTTATAGTGAACCTATAAAATCATATTGTGCCTATGTGATAGATAAGATCTATAAATATCTTAAAAGGGAAGATGAGGAAAAGATAAGTAAGATAACTAAGCAATTTGAAAATAACTTGATCCCTTCGATTATCAATTTCAAAGTAAACAAAGTTCCATTAGGTATTAAAGATCTCATGGAAGAAATGCTTTGTAATATGATCACTGATTAGCTCATTAATTTAGCAATGATATCAGCATACATTTAATTGGCACGTGCTCTGGGCCAGGGATTTTACCGTCCCGACCAGCAAGGATGTAAGAAATGCACTTCAATATTTGTGATGAAATGAAATCAAGGCACTAAGAGAGACACAGGTTAGTGCAAAAGTGAGAATACAGGAAAGATCAGCCTTGAGCCCTCATCACTTGCTCTAGCCTTAACATCTCACTTGGGCCCCAGAGGCTTGTAGCGTGGGGGAAGTTCCTGGTGCTCAGCAGACCCTGCCAACCACTCTGGCCTGGTGGATCACACCGATCCTGTAGAAGCAGGCAGGGAAGAGGTCAGTGAAAGAGACTGAGTAGAAGCACAGGAGTGGGTACAGTAAGAAGCAGAACAGGCTGCTTCCCAAGGCCAGGAAACGTGGACCCACCAAGCAAAGGGCTGGGAGGATATGCTGTGGAACCAAACATTCCCTGGTTGCAGACCTAACTTTAAAGTGAACGTCAGTCCTGGTCCTCAGGTCCTTTCTGTTTAATGACCACATAACAAACCTGAAAACAGCTCACGCACCCTCAATCCAAATGCACCTTTTCTCTACAAAGTCAATATTTAAAATAACCTAGTTTGTCCCCAAACTTGTTCTTGTCTTTATTCAAGTCCAACTGAATACTTGGCACAAGAATAAAATGCAACGTCTTTGTGTGAGGCATCACATAAATACTCCCAATAGTTTTTCCTCTTAGGGTCTCTCAGTAGTTGCTAAGCCTAGATAGGTCCACCTCCACAGAGCTCCCAGAGGACCAAATCACTACAAAGTGTCTTTCACATTTCAAGCAAAAGAAGCAACATAGTGCTGCCCCAAGACCCTCAGTATTTAGACCATATGAACGGGGCTGCTACAGGAAGAGACCTGGATGGACGTACAGAGGCTGGGAACCCTCTCTGTGCTTCCCTCCTGACCCCAGAGCAGGCGGCTTAGAAGTCTGCTGGACCTCTGATCTCTAGGGTACTTAGGGTGAGCATTAATCTGCACTAATCCCGGGCCACATGCATTTCAGCCTTTTATTACTCAGGAGAATCTCGCCATGTTTCTCCCCTTATAATAGTGAGCTCATTTCTTCCACTTCCAGAGTTGCAGTAGTGTGTGAGCTGAAATCAGTCCACCTTAAAGACAGAGTGTTCTGCAAACTAATTTCCACCTTCAGTTGTGTGAACATTTCTGGGGAGAAGCGAGCAAGTCTGGTGCTGCAGGCTGCCCGAATTCAGCATCAAGGATTCACCAGGCCCTTAGCAGAGTGACAGATGGATGTCCTCATTCTCCACACCTTACAAGCCTTTCTGCACCATTTGGATCTCAGACCTGTAGGGTGGAGGGTGGATTAACCCTTCTCCTTGCTGGGCTCTGTGTTTAAGAATCCCAGGATTCAGCCTCAGGAAGTCTTGAAATGGACTCTCTTTTCAGAGAATGAATCTTGGTTTAGTATCAATGTTTTCCACTCAGGAGGAAGCTCAGGTTTAGAGGGAACATCCCAACAGCTTCTGTCTAGCACATGGACACACTGCTGTCCTGATATTTTGCAAATGGCTCTTGCACAGGTCCTAGGTATAGACAGGCACATCTTTCCTTATAAATCACAGGATCATTTTTCCATAGAATAGGAGAGAAAAGCCAGATTCTGCCCTGCTTTCAGGATGACACTCAATGAGCTGTCGGGGGGAAAGCCGCGTGGAGCAGCAAGGCATTGTCGGCTGCCACACCGCAGGCGGAGCAGGAGATTATTTTTATTGGAAGGCAATATACTCTGAATACTATCATTACAGGCCCTCTCCCGACCTCTTTGCAAGCGTTCATTTTTATTGCACGGCAGCCTTGGCAATTGTATTTGTCAACACTGTAGGGAGAACTCTTCAACCTGTTGGTGGACTTGGTAAATTGGGATTTGTCTCATGAATACTGATGTTTTCAAAAGCTCTGTCCTGGCAGCTTGGGAAGAACCTGCCATTCAGGATGACATTTCATTCCGGGTATTGTGATTAGTTTTTGCAGTGGAGTTTTAAAAGTGTAATTGCTTTTGTAGACTGAGGAAAAAAGAGGCACTGAGGTACATTTAGAGATATATTTATAATTGTTAAGCAGTTTGGGGAGAGAAGGGATAGTGAGATTTCAAAAAGAGACAACACACAGATTAAAATACATGAATTTGTTTACTGTTATCCTTTGCTGAAAGGGTTGCACTAATGTGGATAATAAAACTCAAAAGTAAAGTGGTTTCAAAAGATAATGAAGAGAGTACAAGGATGTTGATCAATTGATTGCACGGGAAATTGGCGATCATGGGTCCAACTATTTCAGCACAAGGTAAATAATGCATGGAGATAAACAGAGTAATGCAATTCAGAGTTGATGGTACATTTATATTAAATAGTAGTTGGCACATATAGCTGTTATTATAACATCTAATACCTAATGGGATATAAAAAGGTTGTATACAAACTTCAAGAAATATGCTTCATGTGGGCTGTGTCCTTATCTCAGTCAATCATTTTTTGTTAGAGAAAAAAAGAGACATGAAAAAAGATCAAGATCTATTCATTATGTCCTCATTCATTAATTCATTCGACAATTTTTACTCTGTGTCTACTGCAAATGAGGCTTGCTTCTAGACACTCAGAGAGCCGGTCTAAAGAACAGAGTTCTTGTTTCATAAAGTTTATATGCTAGAAAAGGAAGTAAACACAAAGTAAGTTGATGAATAGTATTGTATAATTGGATTTCACATAGTGCTATGTTCCCTGAAAGTGAAAGTGAAAAGTAAAAGACAGTGACCAGGGGACAATATGCACGGGAATGTAGATGAAGAAATGATGATCTAGCAGAGAAAACAGAGGAACGAGATCTGAGTGAGTGAGGGAAACAGGACCCAGAGAGCAAGAGGAGTTCAGGGTATCATAGGCAGAGCAGTCTCATCCATTGCAATGGGAGGGGAACTTTTCCTGGGTTTCAGATGAAAATTGTCTTCCTTCCTGTGGTTTTTTTGGGGGGCGGATAGTATCAGTCATTGTACCCAGGGACATTATACCACTGAAATAAACCCCCACCCTTCTTCATTTCTGTTTTTATATTTTGAGAGAGGCTCTCTCTAAATCGTCCAGTCTGGCCTTGAACTTATTATCCTCCTGCCTCAAGCTCTCGTTAGCTGGGATTAAGACATGTGCCATCACACTGGCGTCCTTCCACTTTTACAGACCCCCCACCCCTTGCTGTTGGCATAGGCTTGAGTGTTTGAGCTTGTGTATGTGCTGGTTGAGTGGCAGGGGCTGAGGAGGAATGGGAGCCCTTTGAGGAGACTGCTACTATAGCCAGGTGGGAGATGGCAGAGTGTGAAGGAGGAGATAGGGTGGCGATATGGAGTGCTGGTGGATTTTAAAGGAAGAAGGGAGTGCTGACCAGAGATGCTGAGACATCCAGAGTTGAGTGTGAGAAGAGAATTCAAGGATCCATCTCAAGCTCTGGGCTTGAGCGATTTGAAGAGCTGATGGATTATTTACAGAGATATAAAAATTATGGGAGAAGTAGTTGGTGAGAGAAATCAAGATTGTTTTTGTTTCTTGGATACATTAAAGTTGAGATAATTATTAGGTATTTTAAAGTATAAAAACCATGAAAAATAATTCCCAGAGGCAGACAGTGCAGTATTTAGGGGTATATAGATTCTGGACCCAGAATACCTAAGTTCCAATAGCTCCTTCATCTGTAAGATAAAGATCATGGTAATACCCACCTCATTAAGTTTTTAAAGGACCAAATGATGAACACTTATAAAGTTGTGGAATATTGCTTAGCCCATACTAAGCAACAAATTCACATCACGTATTTTCAGTGGAAGCATTATTTATATTAACAAGAAATTTTTGGGTTGACACTATGAGATGATTTTTATGAAGACATGAAATTGACCATTCCAGCACAAAAGTAACAAGTGTGAGACCATAAAAATTAAAGTCAATATTGTGATTTCCCTAATTATTTTACCATTCAGTCTTGTGACAACATATTTTTGAAAGGTGTTAACTCTTGGTTTGCCAGTGTTTAGGTGGGCCATTGTTAAGACAAGGAAGGCTTTGCCCTTGCTGAATGTAGAGCGATGCTTTTGTCTCACCAATATTTTATGAATCAGTCACCTGAACATGTAATAGTTGGCAAATCACTTTTTACGAGTTTTGAGTAATATTTTTTCACAAAGTGAGTCTTCTGTAGAATCTGTATGCTTCATCCTTATGTCTGTGATTAGAGAATAGATGGCCTAGAGCATTTTCGCTTAATTCTGTATCTGTATTTGGTTCAATGGCTTCATTAGGCAAACATTTCTGGCTAAATACTATAAAAATCATTTATTTTAGAAGTGGTTCCTTTAAATTTTCCAATATGAGACTATATAGTGTCATTGGCTAGAAGCTTTCTTAGCTTTTGTCTCATCAAAAGTGGCATTCTGTAAAATCAAGAGTTCTATTGAAGGGATTCCTTTTAAGGTTAAGTTATAAAATGATGCAACAACATCATAAGTAAAGCGGCCCACTATTTCAGAACTCTGTGTATTTATTTATTTATTTGCCAGAAATTGGCTCTTCTTATGAATTTTGAATATATGACAACAATAAAAAGATTTTCTAAGTGTTGTCATAAAAGAAGAAATGGTAAAAGACACTTAAGGAATATATCAAGCCCTAAAATGGTCCTATGTACATTATATCTTTGATAAGAATTTGGTTTGATTCAAAATAGAATGAGAGCATATTTTCAAGTGAATCAAACATAATGATCAATTAGATTATCATATGGCCAAGAAAAAAAAATCCTTAAGGGGCTGAAGGCAGTTTGCCTAATTCAATGGTTTATTAAAAATATTTAAAAATAGATTTACAGTATCTGCTATGATCCTCAATGTTAAGAGTTTTATCCTGGTGCTACATCTAGACATGGTATATGTGCTTATGTATGTGTTGGTAGGGAAGGTGGATGAGGAAAAGGAAGACCTTGGAAGAGGCCATTGCAATGATCAAAGTGAGAGAGAATGTGGTGGGTGGAACCGCATCACCAAAAAGATATATTGAAGATCTAACCTCCAGTATTTCCAGTTGAGACTTTACTTGGAAACAAAGCCATTGTTGATGGAATTAAGTTGAGTTGAGGTCTGGAGTGGGTTAGATCCTTGATCCCATATGGCCAATGTCCTTATAAAATACACAAAGGCACAGAAAAAGGCAGGGTCCCGGGGCAGAGCTCCCCCTGTGGTAAATATGGATAGTGGAGTGACCCAGAGCAAGCCAAAGAGCACCGAGGTCTAAATTGTGGAAGCTGGAAGAGGGAAGAGAGGGTTCCACGTAGAGTCTCGAAGGACCTTGGCCTTCTGGCACTTCAATTCCAGACTTCTGTCCTTTATAATTACAATAGAATAAATTTCTGTTTTAACGTCAAGCCTTGAGCATTTATTTTTTAGTCAGGGTAATTGCCTTTCCGGAAAAACCTCTTAAATCTAAATCACTGTCATATAATCAAAAGGAATGAATGAACAATGACCCTGAGCATCCATGACAATATGAAATATTAAGCAACTTTATTAGATGCTTATATGGCAACTATGGCTTATATGGCAGATGCTATTTGAGCTTTTATTTATATTATCATATATTATCTTAATATTTTTATATGGAATGTGTGAAGGTTCTATAATTATTATATTTAAAAAAATAGGATGAAGAGGCTTAGAGGGTTTAAAAATTTTGCTCAGAATAGCACAACTAGGAAAAGGGGAAAGGAAAACTGGTATTCAAGAGTCAGTCTGATCTGTGGGCAGACTTGGGTAGGTTAATGTTTTAGCTTTCAACTTCAGTGGGCTTAGGGATGTCCGGGAGCTAGTAAAACTTTATTTCTGGATGTATTTGCATGAGTGTTTCCAGAAGAGGGGAGCATGTGCATCAGTAGACAGAGTAAAGGAGATGGCCTGCCCTTGCCAATGTGAGTGGGTGCCATTCAATCCACCGAAAGTTGGGATAGAAGGAGAATGTGGAGAAAGGGCAAATTCACTTTCTCTTTTTATGTGGAGACATCTACCCTCTCCTGACCTTGGACAATGGAGTTCCTGGTTCCTGGCCTTTTGGACCCTGTGAAACACATTCCCATCCCCTAGCCTTGGACTGAGAGTCATAGTCCTCAGGATTTTGGACTTACACCAGCAGCCTTCCTGGCTCTTTAGCTTGTGGGTGGTGTACATATTATGGGGCTTCTGGGCTTCCTTATCACACTAGCCAGTTCTTATAATAAATCCTCTTTCATACATCAGTGTGCATCCTGTGGATTATGTTTTGCTCGCGAATTTCAGCGACTACAGTCTCCCTCCTTGATGGCTTCACAGTGATGACGTTGACGCAGGAAAGAAAGTGCAGGTTAATCTTTCTCATGTCTAACCCTTTGCTTCCTGAACTCTCATCCGTGTTGCCTAATCCCAGGGAACCAGAGGGGAGAGGGAAAGCAAAGACAGGAAAGAGTGGAATAATGTTCCTTCTTTGATACAGAACGAGGGGAAGCTACATCCGAAGGAACTGGGAGGCCGGTCCACGTTTTTGACAACATAACTAAGATGCTCAGTTCTCCTGGGTGATTGTTTGATGTATGGAACATTTTATTAGTTTTAAAACTTTATACCACGAAACCCATGTTATTAGGAAATGAATTTCTATACAGGGGTAGAGAAGGGTGATGTAGTAATATTGTACAAAAGTCATCTAATTTTGTTTTCTTTTGTGTGTGTGTGTGTGTGTGTGTGTGATGCTGGGGTTTGAATCCAGGGCCTCACACATGCCAGGCGAGTGTTCTACCATTGAAACACATCTGCAGTCCTGAGGTACTTATTTTTAAAAAGTAGTTGGAGAAAATATTACTGGTATGATGATACCTCCTGAGACACAGCAAGAGTCCCAGAATTCTGTGTCTAGAGTTTGTTACCAATGTAACATGGGTTATTTGACTAAGTATTCAACAGTGGAGCTAATCTCTCTTCTTCCTCTTTCCCCCTTACGGAGAGGCAGTGGCAGCTCTGGAAAACACATATTATTTTCCCTTTGATTTCACTCACATTAGTGGGAAAACAAATTTATTTGAAATAGAAGAATGCAGTAATTGTCTTAATTAGAAAATATTTCACAAGTCAATTCTGGGAAAAGAAATCTTTCCACCATATTTTTAAAGGGAGTTTTATAGTCTTGCGAATTTCATTGGTTCTATTTGAAGCAAATCACGTACTGCCAAAATCTATAATTGCTGGGCTGTATTTTAGGCTATCTATATTTAATGATTCCTTTCATTGTGGCTCAAATTCATTTTATTGACTTAATTTGGCATCTCCAAAAGATAATATAATATACTAATACTTTGTTGTGACAGTAGCTAATGGTAACCTATAAAGCTTTATATTATTTGAAATCATAGCCCAACCTGATGGGAAAATAATAATATGTAGACAGATTCAGTGATTCAGCTGCATAAAATGACTTCAAATAATTGACTTGAAATACCTTTTAGTATTACAATGCCAGAGAATTTCAGACCTAGAAAATTCTTCTTTGCGGGTGTATATGTGTGTGATGTTGGAGATGAATCCCAGGACCACGTGCGTACTAAGCAGCCTGTCCACCCCAGAGCTATGTCCTCAACGCCCAAATAATTTTCACACCACTGTTATTTCTAGCACCTTGACACTTGAGGCCCCCATTTAAAAAAAGTTTCATGAAACTAGAGGAGATAAGGTGACTTTACTGAAAGTCATATTGACAGATTTTATCTGCAACACTAGTGAGAGTGACTTCATTCGGCAACTGAATAATGGAAAAACAATAAAAGCTTACAAAGCCGCTTTTGGTACCCCTGCCGACCAAGGGGTTAGGACCCTAGTAGCCTAGGTTCAAACTTCTCCATCACATGGGGCTGCTTGTTAGGTGGCTTCCTGCCTCTGTTTGATCCCATAAGATATGTTTGACAGCATTACTTACCTAATTGGGTTTCTGAAGAAGAAAGTCTGGAAACTAATATAAATTTTTTTGAATTTTAATCTCTCCTTGCTTCTAAACTAGTTTATATAAGGACACACTTAAAGGGCACAGGGGCCATTTTTAAATATTTAAGAAAAAAAGTTCAGATTTCCAATGGTAACATGATTATTCCATAGGTGAAACACACAGTGTATCATTATCTGACAGCATTTCGTCAACACCTTTTGCTTTTATTGTAATCATGAATATTTTAATGATCTGACCACATTTATCTCATCCAATTTATTAATTAAAAGACAGACTGTCCTGTGCTTGCTTTGGCAGCACATATACTAAAATTGGAAGACAGACTGTCCTTGTAGTTGTACAGATTCACAGATGTAAAAATATCTTTCAATGCACACATTGAGTCATGAATGCTACATAATTGAAAGAGAAACAGAGATACTTCTTTTCTTAGCTACCCCACCTCATTTTTAACAACTGCAATAATTGTTCCCAGAAGTCACCACACAGTGAAGCCTGGGCTGACATCCTTTGATGTGTCTCTCCCATGGTAAGATCAAAAAGTTCCTATAATTACATTTGGTAATTTCAGAGTCATTATGTTTGTTTTTAAGATTTTCTGCACTCAAAAAAAAATTCTAGGTCAACAAGTCATTGTGTGCCAAAATAGCAGCATGAAAACCTAGGAAGGAAGGCGAATGTGTTGAATTACCTTTGGGTCAGGGTACAAGGAGCTGTGACTCATTTAGCCAAATGCAGTCTCGGTAACCTGACTGGAAATAATCACTTGAAATGTGCACAGAACCCATTTTCCAAACTGTGTCAAACTGAAGTGGATAATATTAGTGGCTTGAAACATTGTTTGGGAGAAGTTCTGATATTCACTCGAAAGATTTCACGAAAGTATCATAAATGCTCAAGAGTCTGAATTCTGTATAGAATTGTGCTTAGATTGGGTTAGGAATGCTACATAATTGCAACAGACATTTTGCTGATAGTATTTCTTACTGTTCAGGAATTTATTTTTGAATTATGTGAATACAAAAATTAAAGCTTGCAATTAAATACTGTGTTTGCAAATCTGACTAAAGACCATTTATGCTATGTAGATGTTGTTGGGTTGGTCATTCATTTGGTGGTTATAGAGGGGTTCCCTGTAGTTCTTTGCAGAAAAGAATCTCATGGTCTTGTCCCTCCAGCAAATGCTGAGTGCAGTCCTGACTGAAGGCAGGTGGATGGAGTGGATCATGTTTGATGGTTCATGGCAGCTCATGCATCAGATGATGGTGACATTGCAGTTAGAGTTAATCTTTTTTAGCAGATGCTGAAACAAACCACTGGCCAGATGGTCAAATTGGACTGAAGCAAAACATTCGTTAGCATTCGATGTAGTCATTTATATGAATGGATAGCACTGAACACCCTGTAGCCATTCCCATTGGTTCCATGGGGAATCAAACCGGGTATTTTGTTCACAGCCTTTTTATTCACATCTAATAGATGGATATACTTGTAATACAGGTGTCCTAGTTACTCGGGTCTAGGTTCTTCTTGTGGAGCAAGATGAGAGAAAGCCAGAATTTTGTTTTCTAAGATGAAAGGCTACAAACTTGAGAAAGCAAAGAGCTGTCAGCTTTGAGTAATGCAAACTGTTTGTGCACGGTGCTCTTGCAGGCTCTAGAGAATTTTCTAGTGATGGGATTAAAATTCATCAAATTTTAGTTTTCAACCATCATTTTAACTTCTAGGAATTATTCAAAGGATGAATTATGTATTTGTGTAAAGATTTAACCACAAAAATGTCATGGCAGTATAATTTTTTAATAGAGATAGATGGAGAAAAACTAAATATTTAATTCAAAAATACCAATCTAGTCACTGCTCTGAGTCATTACTGTTCTATTTAATAATCAGTGATAGATTGAATAAAGTACTAATGATTCATGGACAGGTATTCTACATGCCCATTAATAGTGCTGTAGGAGAGCACTCGATGACAGGATAAGACATCAATGATAGTTTTGTGGAGAAGCAGGCATATAAGGATGCACCTTTTGGTGAGTGTTACTATTTTAATTGTAGTGGAATTAATTTGCATCACTTTAATAAGTAAAACAAAATAATAGATGCTATTTCTAAACAACTCAGAAAAAATTCTTTCAAGCTGAAAAGCCGTGTCTACATCAGTCCTTGATGATGATGTCTTCTAAATAAAAGGATGAATTCAAGAAACACTCATTGAGCTCCTCCCTGTGCTGTCTCACGCAGGGCGCTGGGAAGCAACGGTGTTGGGGCCAGGGTGGGGTGGGCATGCGCAGCTCGGCAGAGGAGCAGTGTGAGGACAGCTGCTCGGCCCAGATTCAGTCACAGGCTTCACAGCTGGGATTCAACGGCAAAGGGCAGTGTGTTGCCCGTTCCCTTTCACACACACTCACACTCACACATCTGACTGTCTGTCCTTGGTATCATGTGATTATTTTGTCACAATTTTTCTGCCTCTGTGTGACACCCATATTAGTAGCATCGGGTGCTGGCGGTTAAGAGCGAGCGAGCTGCAGTAAGAGAGAGACAGCTGAAGGCTAACGTTCGGCCACATGTTAGGAAGGAAGGTCTGTCCTCTTCATCCAGTCCATGTCCTGGGGGGTCTCACCGCACACAAAAATCGAGAGGTGCCAAGGTGCAGAGCGCAGCCAGGGCGAGACACTGGGCACGCGGGTGGCAGGAGCTGCGGAGGCAATCTCCACGCGCTGGGCTGGGGTGCAGCTCAACAAATTAGCTGCAGAGCACTTGCCGGGCCGGGCATGTGTAAATCCTGCTTTGCTACTCAGCACTGCGAAACACCAACCGACCAAACAAACAAAAATGATCATCTGCTGCCTGAAGGTTTGTCAGAAGTGTGGCTGCTTAGTGACGAGAGGCACTGAAAGCAAAAATGTGGCCGTGGGTGATGCGAAGTCGGTCTCTCTCAGACAAGTATTATGGGTCATTGGGGAAGTTACATTTAGTTAGCAACTCAATTTATTTTACCTAATATTTTCTGTGTTCTAATATTTTCTGTGTTGTGATTTGCATACAATCAGTCTGCTTACCTAAAAATTAAGGATAACATTTTTTTTTTTTTTAACTAGGACATCAATGGAGAAGAAAGGATTCTCTGGATTTGTGTTTTCTATTTTAGCACATGTCATATTAAGTTTCTCCTGCACTTCCACAGGAAAATTGGTACCCTCAAGAGGGCCAATAAAGTTTAAATCAAATTTTTTTTCCTGTGGCATGGAGGGGGCTTTCTGTGATTGCGTTGCTCCTTCCAACATCAGTAAGCTTAGGATTGGTTTCTCCTCCATTAGAAACTACTGAAGGATTGCCTCAACTTCTACCTGCCTGCAGGAGATAAAGCTGATAAATGTGTTTGAGACTTGCGAGTAACACAAACAGAAGCAAATAGAAACTGGTATCCAAATGTATGTGGTGCAATTAGATTAATCTATAGCCCAGTTCATAAAGGAAAACTAATTAAGAATCAGATGTATAGTTTTTGGGGAATTTTTATGCAAGGTACATTGTGTGTTCCTGTGTAATAAATTGCATTACAGCACACACAGGTCTAGTAATTGAGGCCCACTGGGAGCTATGCTTTTACTTTAGATTTAAATTTGCCTCCAAGTTTGGAAAGCTTGAGGGTATTAAGTGATTAAGATCTGCATGCCAGGACTCTGGAGTTGGATTTTAGATTTTATTGGCTTGCAATTAGGAGGATTGTGTTTGTACATAGGCAAAATGAGGTATAAAGTTGAGGAGTGATTGATGAGTTTGATCAGTTGAGACAGTCAACTAGAATAGTGCAGGCCAAAGCACAGCTTTTTTATTAAAGTTGTTCAAGAGTCTAAGTTTTCTGAATAATAATTCTAATTGTCTTTAGATTGTGCCTGTAGAACCTTTGCAAGATTCAGGCAACTTTTAGAAAATGTTTGAATTCCTGTATAGATTTTATTTTGCTTAAAAATTTGGTAGACATTTAAACTCAATGCTTTTTAATGTTGAAAATTGTCTAAATCATACTGTCAAATTGATTTACATTTTCAAGTGCAGGACCAAAACCTGGTTTTTATAATTTTTTTTCATGCCTTAAAATCCTTCAAGAGCAAGTTTGAGCCCAGAATAGGCAACTTAGTTTTTTAGAGTGACCCTCTCTTAAAAAAAAAAAAAAAAAGAAAGAACTAGAATGGGTAGCTCAGTGCAAAGATCCTGGGTTTAATTCCCAGTACCACAAAACATTTCAAACAACAACAACAACGACCCAACAAAGACAAATGAAAGAAAAAAGAAAAGTTACTCAACTTCAATGCTTAAGGTGCTTACCATCAAATACACCTTTCTTTCTTTTTTTTGTTTTGTTCTTTATTTTTGCCAGGCTGTGACTTTCCAGCAGTTCTAATTATTCAGTTTCTGCCTTGGGGCTAATTAGATGGGAGTTCAAGCTAAGTTCCTCTTTTTAGCTGCTTTGAAACTGAGTTCTGGACTCTGATTCCTTGGGATGCGGATTTGGATGTGCTCTGACTGGGCCAGTACTTGTGAAAGCATAGTTTCACGGCTTGTTTTCACACCTTCAGCCTCCCTAGACCTGTGGATGCAGTTTGCCACCGTGCTGCACCCGCTCCTCTGTGGTCACCTCTCCCTGCAGTTTGTTCTCCTTGATACCATTCATACTCATGCTCAGCCCCCACAGGCTTGGTTGAGCCACTTCTCTTGCCTGGGGCGTTTCTTAGATTCAGCATCCCTAGGATGGCAGAGTTAGTTTTGAGTTATATCTTCTTGTAATCTCTCCTGTTTTTAATATGTCACAAGTGGAAAATGTGTATCTTCTGTTTTTCTGATATTTTCTGATTGTTGAAATTCCTAATAAAGTTACCAAAAATCACTTAACAAAAATCAACTACAGATACTTATTTTTGTTCTCAGGACTAAAGATCCTCAGATGGCTTTGCTGCTGTTGTCTGTCCTCCTTTCCATGTATGGACCTGTGCTAAAGCTCACGTCTGGTTCCTATGTCTTCTTCAGTGGGACAATGGAGCACGTTGTCAGGCCAGAAGCAGAGGCGCCAAAGAGGAAACAAAAGATGCTTAGTGTCTGCTTGTATAAGTTTGCTGTTGCCTCATTGGCCAACAATGAGATAAGGTCTCAAGTCAAGGTCAAGCTAAGTGCTGGGTTGTCGTGGAAGCCACTGCCAAGGAAAATGGGCAGCCTTGGGGCCAGGAGTGCAGTCAGGTTGTGCCAGGCAGGGTTTGCAAAGTGCTTCATGCATGGCTTCCTGTATTAGCAGAGCTGAGGAAGAGAGGTGGAGTGGGTGCCAGAAGAAGCCATGTGGTTCCGGACCAGAATTCCCCAAGCCAAATCATTTGGCCATTTTTCATGATCTCCCAGAATGACAATCCTTGTCATATGTAACAAATATCTGTAGTTTGTGATAAAAATTTCTAGTAAGAGAAATCCCAAAATTTCTGTCATTGGAGAGAAATTATGGTAATTTTGAAATTGAGTCAAATGTTTAAAATTGTTGACATGCCACTCTAAAACACTTCTCACATTTAGTAATAATTATTTACTTTTATGAATTTTGTTGAAAGCAATGTTGGTCTTTTCCTCACATTGGTCTTGGGGATTATTTGGTTTAGAAAACCAAACCAAGCAAAGCCAAACCTAACCAAACCAAACCAAAATCAACACAACCCAGCCCAACCCAACCCAACCCAACCCAACCCAACTTAACCAAACCCAAACCAACCCAACCCAACCTAACCAAACCAAACCAAAACCAACCCAACCCAATCCAACCAAACCAAACCCAGACAAACCCAACCCAAAACCAACCCAACCCAACCAAACCAAAACCAACCCAACCCAACCCAACCAAAACCAACCCAACCTAACCCAATCCAACCAAACCAAACCAAACCAAAATGAACCCAACCCAACCCAACCCAACCCAACCCAACCAAAACCAACCCAACCTAACCCAATCCAACCAAACCAAACCAAACCAAAACGAACCCAACCCAACCCAACCCAACCCAACCAAACCAAACCAAAATCAACTCAAACCAAACCGGCACTTGCTACTTTTGCTTCCTGCAACTCCATCACTAGGGCCAGACTCATTTTTCCACCAGTGCCTAGCAGGTTTGAAGCAACATAAAATGGATGTAATTTCAAGGGCCTCTCTTCCTCCCACTAAGGGATCCTCTTTCTTCTTCCTGCTGTCTAGAAGCCTCCTCAAATCTCAATGTTGGCCTTTATATGCCTTATTTGAACATTCTATCATAGTGCCTCCCTATAACTACTTTCTCCAAAGCCAGACATTCTGCTCAGGGCATTCTTTTACCATTTCTTCACTTGTCAATATTTCTTACTCTGACTCATACTCTCACATTCCTGAAAGTTGCTTCTTTCGCAAAAGTGTTAATAACTAGATTGGTGATCACATAATGAGTAGATTTAAGGGGAAGCCTTGGATCGGAGGATGATCTGGCTGTGGCATCTGTCACCCCATTGAACTCTGGGGTTAGTTTGGCTGAACTGGGTGGCTGGGCAGGTGTCCCCTCCCCCGCTCACCGCTCCATGTGCATCCCTCCCCAAGCTGGGAGCTGGGTCGAAGAGGATGACCACCCCCGACAGAGAAGAACCATTTCCTCAGTCAAGGGTATCTGAGCAGCTGCATTCCCCTGCTACAACCTCTAAACAAGAGGAAGCTTTAATGATTAGGATAGCTGGACTTATTTTGGGCTGTGTGGGTCTGCTGAAATGATTACAATATTTTCTGATTTTGAATCATTACTTGTTGGCTTTACATACTTAAGAATTCTGTCCTAAAGAAGAAAATGCAAGCACTGATAATCTTGCAAACTAAGGATAAGCTAATACATTTTTCTCATTTTAGAATACAGATGTGTATGCTAATCAGTTCAATAGTCAACAGTTATTGAGTTATAAATACAGCAACACACAGTTTAACTATACATTTTTGACCACGCCTTACATTAGGAACCAATGGGGTATAGACACATACATTTTTGCATACAGATAATCATTGTGGATGTGGGAAACCTGAGATCTGCAGAGCAAGCCAGCTTCAGGAGGTAGGGAATTCAGGGAAGGCCATGGTTTCTCAGGCCTTGGGTCCAGAATCTGCAGGGTTTCTGTGCTGCACTTTTGAGGCAGCATTGCCTCTTTTCCAGGAAAACGCCTCCTTTGTTCCTAAGGCCTTCAGCTGGTCAGAAGACACTTACATTGCAGAGGGAAATCAGCTTTAAGCAAAGTCTACTGCTTCAAATGTTAACCACATCCAAGGAATATCCTAGACGGATATTTGACCAAATAACCAGGAGCCATGCTTATCCTTGACACTCAAAATTAACTATTCTATTCCTTATAAATGGTTTTCATTATTAGGAATCAACATCTGTAACTATTCTGGTAAGTAAGCCTTTGTCTACATATTTGATGAATCTATTAAATTCACAGGCAGAGGAATGACTAATTTGCCTATCAAAAACATACATTCAGTGAAGAAACTGATATCTGGGAAAATCTGTCTCTGCAACATAAACCCCAGTCATGGCCTCTTCCTCAGCTCCCCTCTTTAGCCTTTTCTGCACAGTCATCACTGGGATATTTCTAACCGTGAAACCAAGGCACCGAGAATGGTCAGCCAGAGGCCGGTCCTCTGAGGAAGAGTTGATATAAACAAATACCTCTGATGACCGAGGTTACTTTTAGTCTTGTGCTTCATTTATGGCTTGGAGTACAAAGAAGATGCCATGCTGTACATTTGTTGTTTGATTTGTTTTTAACAACTCTTTTTTGAGGTAGAAACTATTGTTATCACCCTATGCAGTTGGAGAATTTGAGATTTAAAGCAGGAGCTTAATGAATAGTATCCTGGCTGGTGGACATTAATTTATCAGTCCAAGAATGTGATACCATTCTTTGTCAGAGAGTAGGAAGATGGTAATTAAACCAGGTATGGACTGAATTTCCAGGAGCTGAGAAGTTCTGAGATTGGGTATCATCAGTTTAGGGATTACCATTGTCGTGGTGGACTGAAAGATGTGGTGTCCAAAAAGCCCAGAGATTTGAAGCCGTGTATATTCTGGTCATACATCAAATATTTAGACATTAAGTTCGATTATCTTAATGTAATAAGACCCAAAGCTGTGATTCTGATTGAAAGAACAACAGCGTATTTGTCACCTTAAATGTTAATAATGGAGGATGCCAGGCTTGAGAGTATGATTGTGCACATGTGTGTTTTGTGTATGCACTGTGTGATTTTGAAGCAGGACCACTATAACATAGAGGACAAGTTACAGACTAATGGACAGAACTGTTGAGATCACCGAACACAACCCCTTCAGTTTACAGTTGGGGAAAGTGATGCATAGAAATGCTGTGTTCAAGATCTGTGGTCCATCCTGCCCACTACTGTGTTGATATGAAATAGTGATTTTATGCTGAAAATATGGCTTCAGTGAATGTATATCTTTCAATTTTCTGGACAGTGTCATTTTAAAAATCTACTCTACCATCGATTCCAAACCTACTGGTGTGTTCTGGACACTCATATTTTAGGACTAAAATTATATGTCTAATGTCCCTTTCAGAAGTGGCAAAAAGGTTTCTGGTCATACTATTTGTTCCTACAGTTTTGGGTATAGAAAATGTGTTCCCCATAACCATGATGGTGAGTACACGTTTCCGGGTCAAGGGAGAAAGACAAACCATAATTTTCTTTCTCAAGGTATTTTTGCCATTTTCATGGTAGCTTCAATCTGGTTCCCTTTGGCTTCTTTTTCCCATCTTCTCTGCCTTCGGTTTCTGGACACTGCCATTGGTTACTAGTTTTTATTAGGATATGTTTATGATGCATAATAATTACACTTATCTTGGGAAACTGGTACGTGTAGCATCTTGATCATTTTTACTCCTACCTGCCCTCCACTCTTTTTCCCTTCTCTGTAGAGATATTTCTCTTTTTCTTACCATCTCTCTTTTATTTTGCCCTTTAAATTATTTATATCATGATTCTCTCATATTAGAGTCTGGTTGAGAAATAAGGCTTTAGAATTACTAAAGAGGTAATATATCTAGATTGTTAATTAAATTGTGTACAAGGCACTAAATTGACCCAGAAAAAGTCCTTGCTTAGTACATTATACAGCTATGTGTCATGCCATAGGTCATGGATGCAGGATTCTAACTGACATGCAAAGTCATTATCGTGTCTGTAATGTTAAGCAAAAGAATTGGAAGAAAAAAGAGGCTTTTTCCTTGGGAAGAACCACAGTGACAGCTTCATATCCTTCCAGGAATGTACAGATGTCTTTGCTGCTGCACATTAACTTCTCACTAAGAATTGCTGGGTGGCTTTGTGCCACTTTTCGGATAAACTGAGGCTCAGGGTAATTTTCAGATAGGTCACAAGCTACATGATGGGCTTTGGGCTCAGCAGCTGAATTGTGTTCCCACACCTTTCAATTTCTCTTCTTTTTCCATTTGCAAAGAAAACTCACCATCCTTGTGCAAGCCTAGCAACGGCAGCAGCGGCAGAGAAGCACAGTGCTGCATGCAGTGGTCAGGGGTTTCCCCCAGGATGGATGAGGCCACAGAGAGGATCCATCACTACTATTACCAACTCTTTCTTCATTAGAGATGAGCCACTGGCAGATGGTGCTCCTCCAGTAACATGGTCGCAGAGTTGGAAAATAGGTTTTCTACAAGAGTCAGAGATTTGTAATCAAGGAGATCGTTTATCTTTCTTTCTCCCTGCAAAGCTTTGTACCATTTAGTTCCAGGACAGGTAGTTTATCTTGGGCGATTCCCATTCCTTCCTCACAGAACAGCTTAATCCAGGATCGTTTTCACAACTCCCAGGCTGTGGCAGGCTCTGGAGATTTTTTTGCCTGATGTGCTTCAGCTCTATGTGAATGAAATTCTTGGCTGGTGTCCTATTAACGAGACCCAGCAGTATAAAGTTCCTAAACCACTAAAGCTAATCATCACATTTCTCTTGTTCCTACAAGACTGGAAAGCTAATTCTACCGGCTGTGAGTGACAGAGACAAGGAAGATCATGTATTTTATCACATTGAAGGGAAAGCCTGTCAATGACAATCCAGGAAATGGAAAGTAAGCAAGCGATTGAGGTTACCATTCTTTTGGGAAGGTGGGGAATTCGTAGGAGCCTGGATTTCATTTCAGGGATGTTATTCCTCTAGTCAGAAACATCTTCCTATTGACTCGCACAAGGATGAATGAGGTCAAGGTCATAAGCCAAGCTTTAAGTGGCCTAATTCACGGCTTTGACTTCATCCAGTTGGTCAAAAAGGTGCTGTCCAACACCAGAGAGATCCTGGCAATTGAACATGCATGCACCTATAAAAATCTAGCTCTAACATTAGAAAAGCAATCCAGAGACAATGTCTAAGCATTATCTGCTCTGGAAGAACGCAATTTATCAAAAAGCCACTCACGGCCTATTTTGGGATTAGCTGAAGCTGTGTTGTAGAGCCCTCAACAATCAATAAGCAGTGCTGGTTTTTCCTTCCCAAATCTGCCCTTTGGCACTGGGACACTGGGTAAGGCACTTGATCACTCAGGGCTTGCATCTTTTCATCTGAAGTATGGAGACAGATAAATGTATGAAAATCACTTAGTGTGTGTTTCTTATACTTAGCAGCTCTTTCCAAACATCTAGCATACAGAGTTCTTACGAAGATTGATGAACTGCTAAATACTAACATACTTTAAAAATGTAAACCCTTACACATCTGCAAGCTATTGACATTGTTATCTCTGTATGTGTGTACTAATATGCAGGTGTGTGCACATACATATGTATGAGAGAAGACAGTATGAAGAAACTATGTTTTTGTCTACTTACTTCCTAGCTCTATGTATGAGAGTCCTTAATGCAACGTGAAAAAACACAAGGAATGCCATAGCTAATATTTTTTAAATAATCAATTCCATTGAAACCACAGACTCGCAGGAGAATTACATCAGTCTCCTGGAGGCTGCAACGTGGCTCTGGGTGAGATTGGATCTGCCACTCTGCACCACGCACCGAGTGAATGTGCGTGTGTGTTTAATGGGTTTCTACGGTGGGTTGACCTTTTCAGTACATAGGTGAGGCCACTCCAGTTCCTGGATCTGAAACCTTCTGCAGCATGCATGGCCTGGAGGGTAGAAGGTATTTTCTAATCAATAACACTTCCAGTCAGCAGAAGCCTACATAAGCTCAATTTTGCAAAATCTTATAACACTTTTTGACAAAGTCATTTATGAATGTTCTTTAGCATTTAAAAAGACTCTTTGTATACGCTGTCAGAATTCCAAGCAATGAATTTTGCTTGATTTCTAAGGGGGAGAAAAGGCTTCCATTTAATTTTTGAAGCAGTACATGAATAAATTTTATTCGGCCTTGGTTGGTGACATCTGTTGTTTATTTCAGAGTTGGAATCATGAAATGTTAGATCTACCAGGGGCCTTAGAGACTGGAGTCCAGTGGTTTTTGAACTGGGCCTTGCAGAGCATGGGAAGTCTGTGGGGTGCCCCTGGGGTTCCCCCTGACAGCACAGCCTGCTTTGCTGATTGGCAATGTTCCAAGAGGGCCAGCCCATTTTACCAGAAAAGCATTGTTTTTCAATGATTCGCATATTAAAATTCATTATATCATTTTATTTAAAATTTTTATTTCATTTAGAATGTTGGCAAACCACTAATCTACTCCAAATCTTTCATTTTACAATTGAAGATTCAAGACTCCATGAGAGGGAATATTTTGTAAGATTATAAAGGTAGTGGATAATTAAGATCCAAGTCTAGAGATACCTAATTCAGTACCACTTCAAGGGAGGAAGCGGGTAGTGGGCGAAGGGCAACAAAAGGTGCTTCTCTTTCCTTCAAAGGGAAAGAGGACCCCGATGGGTGTGTGCTTAAGCGGTCCATATTGTTGACTCTTTCATTTACCTATTCATTCAGACCAGAAACTTCCAACATGCTGCAAAGGAGCAGAGAACGCACTGTGACTGGCAGGCCGCTCTTGTCCAGAGGCACACACAGAAGCAATTACTTGAAAAGGAAATGCAGGGTCATGTTCAATGCCATATTTTTGTGCATTTTAATCCATGAGACATTCTGCCGCAATGCAGGAAAATTGTTCTCTTTCAGCTTCTTGCGAACTTCAAGGGACAGAGGACCTTGCCATACTCAGGGGACTGGAATGAGGTCAAGGAGCTGCAGGACAGCGAGGTGGAGAGAGCAGTTGCAGGCGTGGGGAGAGATGGAGCCAGACCGGCTCCCTTGGTGCTTTCTAAGTCACAGAGAGGTGCTTAGATCTAATTTTAAAAATGCAGAGCAATTAATGTTGTAAGAAGGGGAGGGCATGTTTTCTCTGTTCAAATAGGATCTGTCTAGCTGCTTGTATGGAGAATGGATTACGGAGGTCAAGACTGGAGAACGGCCTGATTAAGTGGACCTTGGTACCTCACAGGAGAAGTGGTGGCTTAGTCCAGTATGGTGACGGGGTGTGGACTGTAGAAGGTGGACACATTTGAGGTAGAATTTGAAGTAAAATGTGCTAATGGTGAGCTACGAAGAGTAAGGAAAAGAGAGGACTCAAAGATAGATTGGTGGTAGCATGAGAAGCATGGAAAATACTAGGGAAAGAGCAGTTTAGTGATGATAGCTTTAGGGTGCTTGTTAGATATGCAGTTGAAGAACGTTCTAGGCAGTCAGCGTTCAGAGCCTGGATTTGAAGGTTGGAGACATATACTTTGGAACTAGGCTGTATTTAAAGCCTAGTACTGGTCTGAATGGAGATCATCTAGGGAAAGAGAAGAACAGAGAGGCAGGACTGGCACCAATCCCAAACTCTCAGGCATTTAGAGGCCAGTTGAAATACATGGAGAGCAGGAACTGAGAGGAAGAAAAGTAGAACAACATGGTACCGAGAAAGGAAATGCCAATGCCTATGCATCAGCTCCACTGAGTGGACCGTAGGGCTTGGTTCCTAGCAGATATTCAGTTGGTGGCATAAAATAAGTGATAATATAGGACAATAGTTCCAAATAAGTGATAATAAAACTATGAATTTTGATAGACAATTGAGCCTATCATTTGCTCACATATGGAATGTAGATCTCTCCAAGGGTTAGGAAATTCAATTTCTTTTTTAATAGAATTCAAATACAGAGAGATTTAGCCCTGTGTACCTTTTCTTCAGTCATGAGAATTTTAGTTTGAGTATGCACACATTTTGAGATGGGAATTACCAATAGGAATATTTGGGAAAAGAACTGGGAATTGTATATTCAAAAAAGTAATGAAACAGGTGGAATAAAAGTGGAAAAGATTGTGGTGTAGCCTTGGAAAATAAAAGGATGCAAGATGTTGAAGCGAAAGAAATCTGGGCTACAAAATTATTAGGTGGAAATGAAAACTGGGTGCTGCATAAAAGGGGCTGACCTGATTTGGGCTGGGCCCTTGGCTAAGCAAACACTCCCAGCCCATACTTTACTCACTGAAGAACTTAAGTGACTTTGTACTTGAGATCATTAAAGAACAGGAGGAGGAGGAGGAGGAGGAGGAGGAGGAGGAGGAGGAGGAGGAGGAGGAGAAATTCTAAATGTGTAATTTCAGGAAGGTGTAGGAAACTTGGATGCAATCATGGGAAAAATGTCTACAACAATGCAAATTATTTAAAATAAAAGCCAAATGAATGGAAAATATATTGGAAATAAAGATACTAAAATTTTTCCAGCACATAAGGGGTTTTGTCTAGAAAGGAACTCTGTTATGTTATTGTTAGTGATTTTTAAGAACATCCAAACCATCCAACATCTGTGTTTGAGACTATGCTTTGCACAGTTTATGTTTGGGTGACCCAGATCCAACGAGCTCTCTGTCCTCATGACTGCTTCGATCTTCTAGGGGCCATACTGACTTAACAAATTAATACACAAGTGTTATATAATTGAAACTTGTGATAATTTTATGAAGGATCGTAAGAGAGAAAAATGAAGAAATAATGGAAGAAACGATTTAGATTGCAAGGGGCAAGGAAGAAGTGTTAGCTGGTATAAGAACTGGCAAAACTAGGCTGTGCACACATTGCATTGTTACATCCCTGTGGATGCCATGTTGAGTGAGGGAGTACAAGGTCTCCCTCCTTGGGCTATGGTGGCATCAACATGCCCCAAGATGCTCTCCTCTGGCCCCCTCTGCTGGAAGTAAAGGAATACAGATCCTGAAGTTCAGCAAGTGAGTGAATCAATGACTCAATAAATGAATGCGCATTGTTAAGAATGGGTATGTCTCCTGGGGGAGAGGGAATGAGCTTAGGTTGCTGTAGCCCTCTTCCAAGCACACCTTGTCACCCAATAACACACTTCTTTTGTATCTTTTCCTGATTTATCACATCATCTAATTTTCACTTGCAGATAGTAGAAAAAAGAGGGCTTTGGGGCTTTCTGTATGGCCATTGACGTGCCATTATCATAATCAACGAACAGATATAATACGTGGTTGAGGAACTAGGGAATATCACCCAAGATTGCTAGTTCTCTTGGCTAGTTACTTTAGCATGTTTAGGATGCCATTATGCCAATTTTTGCACATAAAGTCAATATAAATTATTCCCTAAATAACAAAGGGGACAAGTAATGCAGATTCAGATGCATCTTGGGAATAATATGATTTCCTTACTTAATACACTAGCCATTTCCAGCATTTTAAATAGAGGTTTTCAACGAAAACATAATTTTCCAATATGTTTGTTCAGAGAAGGTTGAGACAAGTATTCCTGCGAGGTATACAAACTTCTGTATTTTCATACTCTTAAGAACTTTCTGGCCTCATTTTTTCCTCTAGCACGAATTCTTTCCCTCTTCTGAGTTTTCAGACATTGCTAGAATTATTTTATTTACTTTTCTTACAATGACTTTAGTGAGTGAGTCATACATCAAACTTAATCATCAAGCCTGGGCAAGTGGACAAGAACTGAAAAGCACATATGCAGGGAATGCTCTGACCTCACTAATTATGAGGAGGAAGCTCAGCACAGGTGTCTTCCTGTGGTTAATGGCAATACCCCAGAGAACACGAGGGCATTGCAAGTTACAATGTGTTTCTGCTCAAAAGACAGTGTGTATAAAGTGAGAACAGCCCATACGTGGCTCAGTACTTATTTTAAAATATAGCTGGAGGTTGATAATCACCTCCGTGTCGAGATAGTGTATGTTGTGTCTGATGTTGGTGTAGGCAGTTTAATGGGCCTCCACAGAGTTTTCACCAGCTGGGGAGGAGAAGAGCAAAGAGGAGCCTTAGCGGCGGTACTCATCTGGACAGTGCTGAGTATTTTGTTTTCTAGGATCAAAGCAGATACAGCTTGGAAATTAAACGCACACTTAGACACACAAGTGCGCACACACACACATGGACAGACACGCACACAAACACTAATAAAAAGGCACCATAATTAAAATTGGATGCGTCTCTTTCAAAAAGGACCAAAATCTGAAATTAAAAATGCTCATTTTTCCTTCCATGAGCTATTTTTGTGGTACTAATAATTGGGAGAAAATCCAAGGCTGCTAATGAAATGGACTATGCCAACTGAATGGCCATTAAATCGCAGAGTTCTGCCCACTCCATTTCCACAGACCACACTAAGAAAGGCTGAGGCCAATGCCAACTTCCACTCTATGTCACACAAGCCCTCCCACCAGCATCTGTGCCTTCATTCTTTCCTCCTTTTTAGAGACCCTTCATCACTTGGCTTCCGGGAATACATTCTGTCCTGAATTTTCTACTCTGGGAGCTGGCTTCCCCTTCTTTGTCTTCCTTGGGGAACACCCTCCATTCCCCATCTCTCCTATCTCTGCATCTGGGAGTGTCTCATTATCCACCCTTGCATCTCCCTCCCCTCTTACGAGCACTCTTTTTTTTTGGGTACCGGGGATCAAACTCGGGTCCTTGTGCTTGCGAGGCAGGCGCCGGAACCACTAAGCCTAATCCTCAGCCCTCTTACGTGCACTCTTTAGTGAGCTCATTCTCTGTCCTGGATGACAGGACGGTGAGGGACTTCTGCTCCCTGATCTTCCTGTCTAGTTTTATAATGTGCCCACAGAAGTTCTGTCTCCTTTAATGGCTGTTTCAACATTTTCACTTATTAAACAATGGTCTGAATGTAGGTTTGAAGTTAAACATTTGACTTTCTGCCCTCCCTGAGCTGCCCTTATCTTAGTTAATAGCAAGTCTATCTGCTCTCTTAGTTTCAGGGTCTGGGAATCTGAGATCAAGACATCGATATGATTGGGTTCTGCTGAAATCTCTCTCCCAGGTTATAGTCTACTGATTCTTCGTTGTATCCTCATGAGGCAGAAAGAGAGCTGGAGTGTTCTTTGGAGATCTTTTATAAAGCACTAATCTCCTAGGTGAGGACTCCATCCTTATGACCTAAATTACCTTCTGAGGGCTCTACCTCCTAATATTGTGCCATAGGGTTTTTATTTATGGATTGTTGGGGAGCATAGTCACTTCATAACATACCACATTTTAGTTGTGACCAAATCCCGTGAACTCTCCTTAGGGAACATATTCAGACACTAACTCATTCCAAAACCATCACTGCTAATACTTGATCATTGTTATCCTCATCTGGAATGATTACAATAGCCTTCTGATTACAGAAGGCTACAATTTTCCCTTCCCCTGCTCTTCTAAGTGTCTATCTAGATACAATGCCACAGTGTTCTTTTTAAAAATGAAAGTCCAACAGCAGTTATCTTGTGTTTGAAACCTCCCATTGACTTACACATTTCTCCAAGTCAATGTGAGGAGACTTTCAAAGCCTTAGGAAATCCAACAAAGCCAACGAGACTCCCAGTGCTCAGTTACAGCTCTCCTGGTTATTTCCACCTGGCTAAGCCATAGTGGCTTTTGCTCTTCCTTACGTAAATGGTCTGCCCTACCTCGTGGACTTGCTATCTGCTTTTTCCTCACTGTGCCACGGCCCAAACCTCCAGACTTTTCCTCAAAGTTATCTTCTCGTCACTACTGTTCCTCATCACTCCCTGAAACTACAGTGTGCCACACCCTGACAAAAATGCACCGCTCCGTTTTCTCCTTCCTAGCTTTTGCCTTCCACACAGCCTGACTCACCAAAACTGTAACTAGTGTCTGTCTGTCCACGACTGCAATGTAAGTTCTGGTGTATCTGTTATTAACTAAAAGAGTTTCTGGCCTATTTTAGATGCTCAGAAAATATATTTTAAACAGCATTTTTTGTATTTCTCAATGTTATTTATGTGTGTGTTGATCCTGTTATTTTGGAAAGAAATTTCTCTAAGCTTACTTTTCTAATTAAAAAAGGAGAATATTAGTGCTATCTAAATTACTTGGGATTAATTTGAGGATTACATTTAAAATTTTAAAGTAAAACCTTAGCCCTGTCTCAGGTACACTGAAATATCTGAAAAGGTGTCAGCACTGATTATGATGTTGCTGAAGATTGTGAGGGTTGTTTGCCTGCGATTATACACGAGCTTCTCTGTACGGAAATGTCAGGAGTGTGTTTTTCTTGCAGGAGACTAACAGGCAAATACATGTGTGTTTGTCACTGTTCTCCAAAAAAAAATAGAAACAATAAGCCATATTTTCCAAATATATACATATCTTGTTTCAAAATATACAGTATAATGATATATATGCATATATGGATAGGGATAGATAAATCCACAGGTGTATTTATTTACTGTAAGGGACTGGTTCCTGTGTTAATGAAAGTGGAGAAGTTCATAATCTACCATCTGCAAGGTGATGGTCCAGTAAAGCTGATAGTCTGATTGTGAAGGCCTGAGGACCAGGGTAGTTGCTGGTGTAAATGGCCAGTCTGAGAGCAGGAGAGAACCAATGTCAACTCAGGCAGGCAGAAAAGAGAGCAATTCTCTTCCTTCTATCTTTTGTTCTCTCCTGGCCTCCTGAGTGAACCCTGAAGACCTTATGCCAAGTGAAACAAGCCAGTCACAGAGAGGCGAATTCTGCATGCTTCCAGTTATACTAGGAGTCTAAAATAGAAGCAGGGAATAGAATGGTGGATGCTAAAGTTTGTGAGAGGGAGAAGAGGGACAATTTAGTCCAAGGGTACAAATTTTATTCATGCAAGATGAATAACTCCTGGAGATCTACTGCACAGCACAATTTTGCATATTTAATCCTGTATCACACATTTAAAATTTGTTAAGAGGGTGAAGCAGATGTTATGTGTTATTATCACTATTAATAAAGCTATGGTTTAGATGTAGACTTAAACTCTGAATGAGATGTATGAGGTCCACAGTGTAGAGTTAAGGAAATTACTAATGAGTTACCTACACTATGGAAAGATACACAATGGTGTCTCTGACTTTTCAGTGTTTTCAAGTCACAGTTAAGAGTCAAGTCTCTCTTATTCACATCACCTGTCCTTTTCCTGCCTAGCAGTCAGCAGGGTTTGGGCTGCCTGTACTGCTCTTCCAGTTCAAGGGCTCTGAAGCTTCACTGGCAGGGGCAGGAGAACTGTCCTGCTGTCAGCGTCTCAAAGAGTTTCTGACACCTAAGAGGAGCTCAGTAAATATTTGTCCAGCAATTGAAGATGGGTGGATTCAGGTTTATTTTAAAACCTAGAGGCTTATAAATGCAACACTGGATATCTTGCACCTTTGGATGACACCTCGGAAAGTGACTATTTCAAAGTTGAGTTGCCAAGGCTTATGTGAACCAGAAGGAACCCAGCAGGAAGTAGATGCCTGGCAAATATCAGGGCTCAACGGCAAAGTCTGGGTGAGGTGGGGCCCAGACAAGTTGCTGCTTCCGTTTCCTGCCAGAGTAAAACACAAGGACCACTTTAAGCTCTGTGTGCTTTTGCGTGTAGTATCATTTACTGTACAGTAAGAATGGTGTGTGGAGGACTAGTGTTTCTTGCTTATTTTTAACCACTCAGATATCACCCTCACCTACCCAAGCATAGTTTGGCCATGAGCCACTGAAAATATTTCATGAATTTTGAATTTGTAGGGTCATGATTGACAAGTGAAGGCATTTCCAAGGTGAAATCCTGTTTCTAAAGAACATCAGGAATGAGAGAACAAGGCTTAATCCAGCTTTCTGAAGCTCACCAAGAAGAGATTAGTGGTTAAAGAAGAAATATGGAGCCGAGCATGTGCAGGCCATCCCAGGCTTCGTGCATGCTACAGTCCCCTGCTAAGCCTCAGGCCTTGGACCTCTCTGCCTTACCCTGCTTGCCTGTGAAGCTTGGAGGGGATTCCCATCTCACCCCTAGGCTGCCTGTGCTCACAACTGTTCCTAATTTGTCTTTTTCACTGAACATGTGCACCTGCGTTCTGACTGAGTCTGGAAAAGAGCACATACTTTGGAGGTTCGGCCCTATCAAGCTGAAGGTTTCTGATAGAAGAAAACCTGGTAGTTCTTTCAACTCTATTGACCAAGCATTAAATGGTCAGTTAAAAAAAAATAGATTGATTTTCTCATAACTGATCATTTCAGTTGCCATGTGTCCTCCAGATGTTTTGTATACTCCATCTCCTTCATCTTCACTGTCACCCCATGGGATGGGTTTTTGATGTATCACCTTGCCTGGGATTTGAAGGACCCTGGTCCATGCAGGACTTCCTTTCTCCTGTATTCAGGTTAGGACAGTCTATGACCAATGTCCTCTGGTTAGGGTAGGTTAGGGGTGATGCTGTGTCTCCCCAGAAAGCTGGAGGGTGGACGGAGGCAACAGCTGTTGACTAGCACACACAGTTTCTCTCAGTCATTCCACAGAAGACTTGTCTAGGTGCTATTGTGAGGGTATTTTTCAGATGTAATTAATGTCCCTACTCAATCCCCTGATTCAAGGGGGCTCATTGAGGCTTAATAGTTGAAAGGGTTTTTATGACAAGGGTATTAGGCCTTGTGGCTTATGCTGCTAGATTCCCTACAGTACTGGATCTCTTATGCCCTCAAGGTTCTGGCTGCCCCTTGCTTTCCTGACTGCTGCCTGCAGGACTGTGGAGTCAGCTGGTGTGAGCTCACACCTGTAGTACATCTGTTTCTGTTGAACCCTGACTTACACCTTATCAGGCAAATACCATTTTCAACATTATTATAAATATAACAGAGCTTGGAGAGGTACCCTCTGTTTTGTAGTTAATGAACTTCTGGGCCTGAAGCTTAGAGCATTAGGCTACACTGCTGGAGACTGCAGTGGCTACTACATTGACCTGAAAAGATCATAGAAGATCAGTAAGAACACAAGCCAGATCCCTGAGGGCAGGCATTGCATCTTTCTTTCTCCTGTTTGAGATTTAATATAGTCACACTTTCTTAGTGCTGGGGAGAAAAGTTTTTCCTTTTTCTCTTAGCTTAGTAATCTGAATGGAAAACTAGAGATTCACAGTCTTAGCTGGACCACTTGCTCTGTTTTCTTGATCAGTCTATTTAGAACACTGACTCAATGTCATGCATATGATGCAGGCAGCCCAGTAGTGCTCTTAACGTGTGTCACTAGAAGGTCATTTAGGGTGCTTAGATAAGATCTGGATGCCTGGGATGATTAGCACAGGTTTTGAGTAGGCATGGCAGGCAGGACAGTGCTTTTGACACTAAGAGAGATCAAAAGAGGCTGTGGTCACAGTCACTGCATGTGAGGAATTTGCAGTCAGGGCAGGTCAGCACTTGTGAAATGAGCGGCAAAGGGGGGGTGGAGGAGGACATGTTCCTTTGTGTGGCTATGCAGATGTACTTGATGCTCCTTTAACAGAGCAGTTCAGCTCTGAGAGATTAAACTGGCAAATGTTCCTCTGTCAAGACAGGTATTTTGCTTTTTAAAGTTACCTCCATATCTCTAGTAAGTAGGAAATGGCGGGCAGGTGGTAAACACTCAACAAATAGTTACTTAAAATTTTCATATGTAGAAAAGAACAGAGCAGCAAGCAAACTCGACCCAGACTGATGTACAGAAAAGTACTGAACCCTCAGATGTCCTTGAACTCAGGTGCTGACACTTCTTTATTGTATAATATCAGATATACTAGGTTGTGTTTGAAGTCTTATTTTTATTCTGCCATTTATCACTTCCTAGGGAAAGAGGACCCTAGCCTCAGGCTGTGATGCTCAGGCTATTTTACCAGCTAAGAGGTTTCCCTAAAGAGAGAAACATGAGTTTTTCTCCTAGCTCTAAAGAACAGCTACAATGGCTGGGCATGACAACAGGGATTCATTTTGAGACAGACACCTTTGTCCAGCTTGATTGTCCCTCACAAGGCCAAAATTACCTGGGAAGCTTTCAAGTTCTTTCCTGGGACTTTCAAATCACCGGGAATTTGAAAACATCTCAGAAGGCAGAGAAAGGAATGAGACACTCGGGTGCACTGGGTGGAGAATTTCTTCAGAAAGTTGTTTCATTGCTTTCTTCCAAATTAAACCTCCTCTCTGGTCTCCACGGCCTTATGTCTGCGTAAGAGTGGAGAGGAGCCCAGCAGGCTGAGGTGCTCTGGCTTGTTAGGGCAGAGGACTCTGGGAGTTTTGTTTCATTTTGTTTTTACAGGCAGACCGATCTTACAACCTTCCTGTTCATTGTTTTCATCCCCAGTCTTAGGGCATTAATTAAAGACTCTCTCTCACCATCTCACTGAGACTCAGCCTGAAAGTTCAAGGCTGTCAGCAGCAATGTGTCATCACACAGCATCAGCATGATCCTAGGAAAATACCAATAAACCCATTAAACAAAACAGGAGTTAAGAGGCAAGCAGACACATTTCCTAGATATGGGCCATTTCCTTGCAAATCCACTTTAATATTTTTCAGGTTACACTTGACTTGTGCATATAAAGCATGTGGAAACAAGAACTGAAATCTAATAATTCAGAAAGCAAGAAAGAAATGTGACAATATTTTCATGACTGAAAATGAAAAAGAAATCAATTGCTTGTCCTGTTGGGTTAGAAGAATAAATTGGATTATGGAAACTTTAATTTAGCCAGGAAGACACATCCTTTGTTAAGAAAAGAAATGACTTTGTTTATCAATTATCTATGAAGGATCAAAGAGTGAGATGTGAGGAAGATGAATGCATGAGGAGGCCTGGCTGATGGGCAGAAGAGGAACACTGCATAGTTTCAAACAAGCTATTTAACCTTTCTGTGACTCAAATTATCTATACTTTGAAATGGCAAACCTATTATCATCCTGATCAAAAGCATTTTCTAAGTGCCCAGCTCTACATGAAAAGAGAAAAAGGAAGAAGAAACTTCCAGAATCTACTAAAAGATATAAAAGCTCGACAGATTGGTGTATAAAAAGTAGTGCATTAATACCAAATACCTTGTGCCAATGTTAGTGAAAATTATTTTAAATGTTGAAATTAGAGACTTGTGTTAAATTTAAATACTGATATGTGTGTATGTGTATGTGTGTAATCTTATCATTATCTCTGTATCTGTTTATCTGTGAAAATTTTCATCATTGACTTAATGATTTGGTGAAAATTCTAAGGGTCTAAATGGAAAAGAAAAGCTAAGATTCTGAGTTCCTTCTCCATGCCAACAGCTGTGGGCACTTCCAGTTGGTTGCTTTGTTTAATCTCCAAAATGACTTTAGGAGAGAGGCTTTAGTAGCTCTTCTTTATAGTCTAGGAACCACAATGCAGACAGCATGCATAGCACAACCAAATTCCATTAAGTAGAGGTCAGCGGCCAATGTCCCTTGTTACCCCAGTCTCTTCCTTCTTCAGAAAAGGGTCACCCACAATGGAAAAGCAGATGCTTGGTGACAAAGGGCACAGCTGTGGGCAGAACTTGTGGCTCACTCCCAAGCAGCCTGTCCCGAGGAAAGGACTGAAGGCTACTAGCTGACAGCAGCTCACCCTCGCCTGGCCACCATATTGTCTGGACTCCAAGGAGAGAAGAATTGGCAAGCCTGCACCTTCTACAGTACCCTGAGGGAGAACTGTGGGTCTCACCTGACAGAAACTTCCTTCTGAAAAGAAAGTGGTTTGGGTGCAGTGGTTTGCCTGTCTGCACTGAGAAACGTCCCCCCTACCACCACACACATACACTTGGCCTGAGAGTGTTGCTCAGTGGAAAGGCACTTGTCTAGGTTTTGGGGAAGTTGTCCCTGGGCTTGAGAACCAGGAGTAGTGAGCCCTAAGCAGTGCCATAAGAACACTTCTTCCTGTGCCCCAGCTCATCCCTATCCCTTCCCTAAATATGTGTCACTTGGCCAGAGCATATGGCCTCAGCTGTAGAGACAACTGTCATATTCAGAAAATCTAATTTCAGCAACCCAAAGTACAAAACCTGGTTCATGACCTCAGGCTCAGGGTACTTGGAGCAAGTTAGTTGAAAAGTCTGGACCTCAATTTATTCAAATATATCTTCCAAAGTGGTAAGAACTTCACTGGATCATTGGAAGATACAAATAAAATATCATGGTGAGCATTTTGCTTTATGCTTCCACTATGAGTGCTCCATAAGTGTTATTTTTCTTTTCCTTTTCAGGTTACTATAAACCTTTTTATCACAAAATGGTGAGACATCAGGACATATGTTATCTTTGGCCCAAATATTTTAGATCAGTGTGTAAACTACGCAATTCATGGTGATCAGAAACCAAGCACGTGAATACAATCACTAAAGATTAGTGAGTTTTAGCAGTTAGTTCATCGAGGAGAGAAAAAGAAGTGACTTTTTAGTGTGTTTAGAATGGTTCAGCTCATGGAGTTCATAGGTTAGATGAGATGTGGATTGGTTACAGACCGTTGGGTGACCTTGGTACCCTTTCTCAGGGCGCGGTCACAAGACAAAGTAGGATGAAAGCCAGATCCTCAAAAGGTAGAAAACCAGTTCAAAAACAGACAAAAGTAAGAACAATAATATGCAAGGGGAGGTTCATGTTCCCTCCAAGCTCTCCAAGGACAGTGTTTTGGAAACTTAGATGAGAACATCCTTGTTTTCACTAATTTCTAATTGCAATTCAGTATTTCTTTTAATCATGAAACTTAATTAACAAGCTCTAAGAGTATTAGCAGTAATCCTGATTTAGTCAGCCACAGAAATCACAGCTATTTTCGTGTCATATTACAGTTACTTCTGGAATTATAAAGTATTATTTGCATTTATCAGACTCCAAAATTTCAATAGTTCCCAAACTTGTCACCAGATTTATTAATGAGTAAACTAATAAAGAAGCAATAGTGAAGAAGCACATATACTGCTTTATTGTTCATTTTAATCATAGTTTGACAACTGAACTAATAGAATTGCTGATGCCATTTTTATTTTTGGTACTGGAGATGAAACCAGTTTCACACTGAGCCCTTTCTCATGTTTTATTTTGAAGCAGGGTTGTGTTCAGTTGCTAAGTTGCCCAGCCAGATTGGGCTCAAACTCCTGATCCTCCTGCCTCAGTTTCCATAGTGCTGGGATTACAGGTGGGCACCACCAGGCTTTGTTGGTGGTGCCACTCTGTTTATTAACCAGTGTTATTTTAAGAAGGATCCAGAGGCTTCACTGGATCTCAAAAGATTCACAGCACAAAAAAGCTGAAGAATATAAGATAAAATATAAGAAAAGAAGCTTAAGGATATAAAACAAAGGATGGAAGACACTTTAAAAAATGGTAGATAGCCTTTGATGTTCCAGGGGATTAAGTCTGGAGAGGGAAAATAAAAACCTAGAATTCTTGGTGATGGAAAGAGGCACTCTGAAGGAAGATTAGGGGAGTAGCTCATGTACAAATTGACACTAAATAGAAAGTGAGAACTCTTTCCACGAGGCAAGGTAAATCTGTTGCTGTTTTGATTTTCTTCGGCAAAGAAGAGCTAAGAATGAGTATGGACACTGATTCATGCTTTAGGGGCAGGTACAGGAGACATAGGGAGTGGTGACTGCTGATTTCAGATTTTCCTCTTGCAGTAGAAAGATTTTCAACAGAGATTGAAGGGTAGATTAAGTCGAAGGCTAAAGAATGGCTAAAACTGAGGGCAGTCATTGAAAAATCATGGAGACACGAAGTATCTTCCTTGTGGGGCCAGGCAGCTGTCTTTGACAGGGCTCAGCCATGACCCACAGCTCCAGAGTCCCCTGCTCCATGGTTACTGCAGCCTTCAGTCTACCCCTCCTCCAGGGTCACAGCTCCCCAGATAACCACTGATCCCTTGATGGTACCTCTTCCTGGTCATTCATGCACCCAGGGCTGCAGCCCTTGCCACCCATGGGCTCCAGCGGTCTCCCTCAGACAGACCCTCCTCTGTTGATTCTCATCCCTCAGCATTGCGAAGCATGAATCACTTTGTACCGTAGAAATCCAGCTGCATGGAAATTACCCCCCTCTGCCCCCACTGGTTAAGTTGCTAGGGCTCTGCAGGGGCAAAGACAGACAGGACCACCCTGCTGTGCCTCACACCCATTCTTCTTTGATTTGCAGAGCCTTCTTCCCGCGGTCACCTGGACCTGCAATTGTGCTGTATATAGTGTCCAGAGGAGGGAAGCCAGCAAAAGTGAAGGGGGCTAAGGGCTGTCATTAATATCCTCCTAATTCTTCAGAGCAGATTGGAAAATCTGACCTAAAGAGCAATTCAAGGCTGCACTTGGTTCTCGTTATTTTTCCTTGTGCCATGGTTTGAACATTGCTTCCAAATCTCATGCTGAAGTTTAATTGCCATCCTGAGAATGCTAAGAGGTGGGACCCTCAGGGGCTATTAAGAATGGATTAGTGCCATTATCACAGGAGTGGGCTCCTTATAAAAAGGCATTTTAAGCCTACATCTTTGTCTGTCCACCTGTGTGTGCTTACTTGTCATCTGTCTGACAATGATGCAGCAGAGAGTGTCTCCCGAGACATTGCTGCTAGGCTCTCAAACTTCCTAGCTTCCAGGACTTCAGAAATAAGTTATTTTTACATATTTTACTCAGCCCATTTCTGTGATAGCAGCAGGAAACAGACTAAGGCATCATCTTCGAGAAGTTTCCAACTTCGGAGCAAGAATCTCTCTCTGAGTCGTTTCTCCCCACACCAAAGGTTTTTCATTCACCTGGCCCTCACAGCCTCTTTGTTTAGTGGGTAGGTGTGAGGAAGGACAGCAAAGACTACATGATGTGAGTTAGTGCGTACACACTGTGCAGGGTGTAAAACGCAAATCAAAACTTTGCCCAATGACTTCGATCCATGTAGGAATTTAAACTAAAAACCAGTCTTGTATACAGACTTTTTTTGGAATAGTTTTAGTTTTTCTTTACACCAAAAAATGTTTGTTAAATCTGTGAATTCTGGATCATTCTGGACACAGATGTATCATGCTACCTTGTCAATTATTCTCATCATAAAAACTGCAAAATTGTAATTAGGTTTAGAGGAAAAGAGGAAAAATAGAGGAAAGTACCATGAGAGAATGTGTTCATTTGCTTTCTGTGCCTGTGGCAAAATACTCATGGCTATCAACTTATAAGGAGGGGACATTTATTTTGACCCACGTTGTCAGTCCGTGCTCATTTCCTTCATTGCTTTGGGTCTGTGGTAGCACAGTCTGTCATGGCAGGAGTGATGGCAGAGGAGCACTGGGTGTCTCATGGTGTTTGGAAAGTGATACAGAGAGAGGGGAAGGGGCTGAGGACTCAGCGTTCCCTTCCAAGGGCAGCTTGCAATTACCTAACTTCCTTCCCAGGACCCATATTTTAAAGGTTCCACCAGCTTCCAACAGTGTCACAGGTTGGGGGGTGAGCCTTTAGCACATGGGCCTTTGGAGCCATTCAAGATTCAAGCTATAGAAGGCGTTTTGGCATTTAAAATGTGCACCCGTGCATGGAGAAATAACAGCATTTCATAGATGTGAGTATGCTCTGGAAGCTTAAGATTGAGTAATTGAAGAGACTTCATTTCTAACTTCCAAGAATGTGGGCTATTAGTTAATACATGGATTGTATAAAGACAAAGAGAAGAGAGTGCCACATGTCTGTTTTAACCAATTGTCCCCTAGCTCTTTCCCAGAGGGGACGTAGCTCATGAGGCATATGAGCTCTGTGCACTTTCTGTAGCTCCACAATTCCAGAGGGAATCATTGACAAACCTCAAAGGGTCAGCTGTACTATGGTCTGTATTTTATTTCGATCTCTTTTTTTGCACATTGTACCTACTTCTTAGGCATAAAGGCAGGGGAATAAGTGTCTGAGGTGCCCAATTTCCTTTGAATTGCATAAGCCTGTTCCCCTCATCCAATATCTTTGACTCAATACAAATCTTTGACACTCAGCCTTACTTTCCTGAATGTATCCCATTCATCACAGAGGACAGAAAGCAAAGTAGATAAAACTCTACGATCTAGGGCAGGCTCGAAGTAGTTTTTCTTATCAGAGTCCAGTTTATAAGTCTGCAGTTAGTCATGCAGGTCGAATTCCAGGGAGGTAAGAGGAGCAGTCACTGCTACCACTCATGGGAACTGTGCCAGAACAGTCAAGTTGCTGCCTCCTGCCCTTGGCTGTTTGCACACACCGTTGTCCAAGGTAGACTCCCGAATCTGTGTGCTGGACTGTGCAGAATAAACCCCGAGGCCCCTGCTCTCTCTGCACGAGGAAGTGCTGCAGACAATCTGAGTCCTCACCACGTCTGCAGTGGACACTTTCAGTCTATACAATCAGCAAAGGACCTGTGGATGTGGTTCTCCTTCCCAACATCTGTGCAATGGCATTTAAACAAAGAGTTAGGAAGAAGAAAGAGGGAACCCTTTCCCAGTCTCCATCAGTTGGTTTTCAATGAGTCAGTTCTTTACTGGAAACTTCTGAGATTGCTCTGGAGAAGTGTTGTTCACCACAGTTGTACCCTTGACCTTCACTGTCCTGTATAGTAGTCATCAAGCTCCGTGTGGTTCTGAGCATTTCAAGGGTGACCCGCATGATGGAGGAAACACAGTAAATGTTAAATTGGATTTAGGTATATTTAATTTAAATAATCGCCATATGTTTGGACAATACAACTCTAGAGTTTAGATGTCATTTAAATTTATTCTTGTTTTAAACGGATAGAAGAAGCAGGTAGAAAATGTGGACACGTATCAGGGATGTAATTCTTGCTCAAACACAAGGCTCTTTCACTTATAAGACTAAATTGGCTTCCAGTTTCAGGTGATAGACCGAATGCTATGTTTTTCTTCTCTCTTTCTCTTCTCCATCCATGCATTTCCCCCCTTTTCCTCCAAATCCCAATGGGAACATGATATTGAATTGTCAGTGGGAAAAGACTTATAATACCAGAGATAATGAGAACTAGGGCATTAACAGATGCTGAATTTTAAATTTTCTTGAACTCTGAAAATATATGGAAACCTATTAATGAATGGAAGAGAACTGAAGGAACTCCAGCCAGAGTGGGAGAGTAATAGAACTGAAAGATAATTTGTCCAACAAACTCCTGAAAAGAGAATCTGTAGACCTGGAATTTGTCAGTTACCAAAGATGAGAGATATGGTTAGAAAATAAGGAGGTAAAGTGGAACGCATCAAAGAATAGTTTTCTTGGGTAGATCCTCACCAATTTCCTTAACACAATTCCATACTTACCTTTGAACAAAATGTAGAGGAATTTTATGCACCTCTATCCAAACTGGATAAGCTTTCTGAACTAGGGTTGCTTGTGTGATGTGGGAAGCCCAGAATGTAACCTTCTTTAGCTAGTTCTAGAGCATCTCCGACTGTTACCTGCTCCCTCTGTCTGTCTACTCCACCTGTAAATCCATCAACCTAAGGTCTCCAACAGGCTTCCCTTGTCTGAGAAGGCCAGCAAGAAAGTACAGAGATTCATAATTGATGAAACGGACATAGAGAATTATCAGCCACCTGATGACTGCCAATTACCAACACCTGAAGAATGAAGGAAGCAAAAAGTATCCCAAGAATGACAGGGTCTAAATGGACTACAGATTCATTCTGGGTATGGAGTTAATGTCTGATCAATCACCAGCAGAGCTGGTGACTAGACATATAATATTATGACTATGACTATATATTATGACTATGACTAGACATATAATATTATAATACAACGTTTAAAAACTAGAGAGAGGGAGAAAAATGGTTGGGAGGGTTACTAATGAGCAAAGTTTGGAGCTTTTGTTCTCCAGAGGAAGTAAGTAATGCCTAAACAGAAATAGCACACACACACACACACACGTGCAAGCGCACACACACATATACACACACACACATATATATAATCAGAAAAAAATACAAAAACCATCTAATGTGATTGTGTTTTAGAGGAATAGCAAGGAGAGATAAAATGATGTGGGTTAAGAAAGTCTAGTGTTGGGCTGGAGATTTAGCTCAGTGGTTCCGCCAACTGCCTCGTAAGAGCAAGGACCTGAGTTCAATTCCTGGTACCAAAAAAAGAAGAAAGTTTATTAAAGATTTCTCTATTTTTGTTATAATCATTGCTTTGATTAAAGTAAGAAAACATGATACACTCAGCTTTCAGGGAGAATGTGAAATCACTGAATAAATCTTAATCTGAGGAAATAGTGCGGCTCAACTGACAAAAATCTGCAAAGTCTTAGCTCAGCCAATTAAAATGATACAGACTTCGATACTTGAGTATTATAAAAGATATGTCAACAAATGGAATGATAAATGAGTAAGAAGTTTTCCCAAATACAAGCATTAAACTTTAGGCTTTTAATTTATGTGCTACAAGGCAGATTAATAGCTTAATTTCTGTTCAGATCATTAAAGAGCTGTAATGTAAATATTCCAGGTCTCAACAAATGCAAAAGCATGTTGCCTTTTCAATGGGTATACCTTCCCACGTTTTAAACACATTCTAATCTGAATATGATTGTTCACTTCATCACACAAAAGCTTTGTTAAGTGAGCCACCAAAAGAAATTCCCTGAGTCTTGGCTCGCTCATCTCTCGCAATATTTCTCCTGCACATTGATCAAGAAATTCATCATGAACTTTGGCCTTCATCTCTTCTGTAGCTCTTGGCTTTCAGTCCATGGGGGCCACTCTGTCCACACCACTCTGACCAGCTCTGCCTGTTGTGACACGGCTGTCCCCGTGCTGAGAGCTACTTTTCCATGAGTAACAAAGATCTAGACACTCCAGCTTGAAGCCTAGGTGTGCTGCCAATTAGCAGGAAGACCAGCTCTTTCTACAGCAATGATAACACTAGTAGTAGAATTCACAAACATTACTCCTTGCTAGGGGCTAGTTTCTTTACGTGCGCATATTATTAAGCATCATTAATCCAATCAATCTGATGAAGAGAGAACACCTCTGAGTGCCTCAGTGTCTTATCCAGAGTCCTAGGATCGGCCAGAGGCAGCAGTAAGATTTGAATCCAGAAACCCTGATCTTGGTCAGGGGTTTTCCCTAAATCATGATCACCCTTTTCTGGGTGTTTGCAGGGCACCACGAATGACTCATTGTGTTGTCTTGGCCATTTTGTGCATGTAAGAGAGATTTTTGAAAATTTTATATATCTCAGTCTCATGTTTGCACTATTTTGGAAAATGGTATCAATTTATGTTGCAAAGAGTACACACGTCATGCTTGTTATGTTGTGTAGGCAGACAGTATGCTTCAGTGAGAATTCATGGTTTTGAGTCCTAGAGCCTTTTGCTGCCATTCTGAGAAAGTTACTTAGCTTCTCTGAGTCTTCATGTCCTGAGCGCTAGACGAGACATCAAACATTGCTGTGAGAATTACCAAGGTCACGGCAGGCCCTCAGATTCCCGTCACTAACGTACATGAGTTAGTGTTGTCTAGTCCTACCGCAGACACCCCATTCCCTCCAGCGAGTCATTCATCTTGTGTTCTCAAAGTACACATGCTATTTCTCCTGCAGCACTACGGGTTCCACCTTAAGTTATTCTGCTTTTAATTAATTCTCCCTGTTGTCTTGTCTAGTGGCCTGGATAATTAAAACAGTTGTAGCTGCCTTTCCCCTCTTGTTTCTTCTAGGCTGTAACACCGGGTGAGGCCGAGCTGAGCTTCTGCACCCAGGGGAACTCGTGCTGGGAGCGGGGCGCTCTCGCCTCCTCTCTCCTTCAGCTCCCCTATCTACTGCAGTCGCGTTGACGTGAGTGAATGCCTCTGTACACTCGGCAGCATCTCGCTGCTTATCGCCCACGCTGTCAGCTGCCCCATCTCTCTTCCTGTCTGTACCGTCTCCTGACAGACTCTCGGTAACCTTGACATTGTCTCTTGCAGCAGCGTCAGCTGTCCTCGCAGTGTCCTTCAGCCTGGCCCATGGTCTCTGCCCTGGCAGGAGAGAAGCTATGTCTGAATCCACATTCTCACACTAAGCCAGAACATTGTAATCACTCTGTTTCCTCCTACACGATCCAGGGAGGCTGGTAGCTTTTTCCTTGTAGAATTTCTTACAGCGAATTCAAGATACTTTGAAATATTGAATCACAGTGAGATGTATTGATTGGCAACATCTCACATTGGATGAATTTGAAAATTGTTTCTAAAGGATTTATAATGTTTCCTGTAATGATGTGATCATAGAGAGGTGTAAATAAATGTCTTAGCGAGGGTATTTTCTCAGGTCAATCTGAGCAGATAGTGCAGTAACAAAATCTACAGTCCACCCATAGAATTTCTCCCAAATGGAAACATTCCAGAGGTTGTTTGAGCAGCTCATGTTCATTCATAATTTACCACATTCTGGTTAAACAACTATTGTTGTCAGTGTGTTCTGGGCACGGGAAACATCACAAATAAACTTTCTACCCTTACAGAAGAGCACACAAACAATATATGATATAGAACAGTAATTGTGATGAAGTAAAGGAAGACAGGGAAATGTATTGGTTTTCTAGGGCTGCTGTAACTAATTATCACAGTGATGGCTGAAAACAATAAAGATCAAGTCCCACATCAAAGCGTCAGCAGGGCTACACTGCATCCTATGGCTGTGGGGCAGAATCTTTCATGGGTCACACATTGTCACGTGGGTCCGGAGTCCTGGGGCTCTGGCTGCATAATGCTGATCTCCATCTCTAATTTCAGTCTTCTCCATTCTCTTGTAAGAACACTGGCCATTGGATTTAGGCCCCTCTCAGGTAATCCAAGGTGATCCCATTTCAGTATCATTACCTTAATTTCATCCACAAAGACTTTTTTTCTAAATAGAGTCACATTTACAGGTGAAACTCTTTCTGGCAAGCACAATGTAACTAGTACAGGTAGGAATTGAGAAGGGTGGATCCAGGGATGGTCTTAAATGGTTATCATGGGAGGCATTTTTGTAAAGGTGGTGTGTGTGCAGAAGTGTTAATGGAGGGACCAGACGTTTGTGCACCTGAGGAGTGACATTTCAGTGGAAAGAATCTCAGGTACATAGCCTACAAAATGGTCCTGATCTTGACTGTTCTAGAAATAAAAATGTAGAGTGGAGTCACTGAGGGGAAAGATGGAAGGATATGGGGTCAGAGAAGCACCAAGCATCCAGAGCCTACCGGTTTAGCAGCCATTATGTGGCCAGGTACTGTGCCTTGCACGAATGATGCAGTGTTCCTGAACCTGGTGGCTCACTAATCACTCAGTCCCTGGCACCATGCTCTGAGCGTTCCAGGTCCGGGCCTTGACATTCTGAGTAAGTACCAAGAGAAGCTCAAAAGCAGGTTGCTGTTCCTGCCTCTTGCTTCAGGGTTGTCCCCTGTACTGTCCAGCTCTCCCTGTCCTCCTGCTGTCCCTGGGCCCACAGTTACCTGGTGAAGGGAGCAAGCAGGAAGTGCCTCCTTCCCACCTGTCCGGTCCAGGTCACCTGGGATGGTTGGGATCCAGTGTGCTCACCAAAACACTTCTAGCTTTCTGAGGTCTTTCCTCATTTTATGTTTAGAGGATCTTTGTTTCTCCAGTGTAGCTGGGACTTTTAAAGACAATCCTTTTTGATTTTGTTGATTTTAAGTTTCATTCTTAGCCTCTGCTCATGGGGGTAGACACTGGTAGCCTTCAAGGCTGGCTGGCTTATTTTCCTGGTTTTACAGCTAGGATGCCACTTTCATTACTTATCTGTAACTTCTTCCTGTAGCCTACAGTGAGAATCCAGGGGACTGAGCTGCATTATTTGCTTCAAGGTATGTGGAGAATGTCTAAGACCCAGGGAGTCAATCACTTAGCCTAGTGGGAGTGCTGGGAATTAAACTGTCCAGACCATGCAAGGTGTTTTCCTGCATTCTCCACTGCGGGGGCAACAAGAGGATTTGCCTTGGGTGCAGAGGAAAGAGTCATCCGAGTGACTTTCTGTCACTCATTGCAGCACTCTGGGCTCCCACGAGCAGCACAGGGAGAGGTGAGAAAATACAACATTCAACACCTACTGGACTTTTTAATAGAGGTGCTTTAATTTTTAGGTTTCCAAATGTATCTATCATCCTAATTAAAATCACTCCGAGTATTGAATGATAGTGAAGGAAATACCTGAAATGAAAGTATTACATGTTTTTCTAATCAAATATATCTAGTACTAAAATAATAACCCCCCCCCCCATCCTCAATGCACTTTTTCTTTTGGCTTGGACCTTATCTCTGAGATATTTGTATTACCCAAACCATGAGAAGGGAGTGGAATTTACAAGCTTTCCTTTCTCAGTTGCTTTAGTTTTCTTCTCTTCTAAGGATGTAGGTGACAAGATAATAATTACCTGGCCAACATAAATCTCTTCTCCCTAAGGCTTCCACAAAGGCAACAAAACAATTCCTTCTTTAGTGGATTGTGGAATAACATCAAGGGAAAGATGTTGAAGGGTGACTTTATAAGTGAAAAATATTCTCTCATGAGTGATTGTTATGACCTTCAGAAGACTTTTGTGAAAACCTACTTGCATCACTTCTGTTCAGCCAGTCCTTCTTGGTCCTGTATTTTTGATCAAGCCTCTCAGTTGCAGCCCTTTCTCATCACAGTGTCTTTAAACCCAAGTCTTGACCTGTACTTATCCTGCTGGAGGAAAGGATTTAGCCACATCAGCTCAACTGCAGCTTACAAGTAAGTAGTCATGAATGTTTCTGGAACCACATGGGTAAATCCATCCATCAGGAACTGCATTATAACATTATTACTCCGGTACTGTACAAAATAAAGACAATACATAGAATAGGTAATTTGATTCAGACATTTTTCTCCAAGACAAACATCAGAATTCCATCACTAAGGCACTCTTCCTCTGCAGGAGTCAAATAGGATTGGACAGTTTTGAATGCCTAGCTAATACATAGTTGTTTTCTTTCTTCCATGCAAAAAAGACTGAAGACATTTCCTTACTGAAATGAAAATGGGGAAGCTGTAGTGTAACTCTACAGGAAAATGCAGCACTAAGGCAAATTGCAGGCACAGGTCGTTAGGAGAGCACAGTCCCTCTGCCTTGGCCCCTCCTGGGCACCCCAGCCTGCACAATTTGGATGCATTGCAGATTTCAGCCTGTGTGGGAAACATTCTCATCCGAACAGCAGGGGACAGGTCTTGAAATTTTGCACATTACTTTATGGTAGACTTTAACAAGTCAAAGCATTAATTGGAAAGAAAAATACAGTTGTTTTCTAGAAATGTCACAGGCAATTATATTATTGGGTCTCTCACACATAAAGTCAGGTAATTGTTAAAACAGAGTAAAACATCTCAATATAAAAGAATAATAACAACAAAACAACACAGATTTGTGCAGCTGCTGTCACTGTGCTTTCTCCTTTAACTGTTGAAACACATTTTGGATTTTAAAAAGCGTCCTTACAAATTAGGAGCCATAGGTGGGGAAACATAATTTAGCAGGTTTTTCTGCAAGGACTTAAAAGGTCATTGGGAATACCAACATCATGACAGATTGCTGGAAGGTTTGCCTCCAACTCTCTTCTGAAAGGCCCCTAACAGACTCCATCTGTTCAGCACACACTTGAAAGGAATTTGGGACCCTAAAACGAGGTGCAGAGCTACCTGCAATGACACTGTCTTTCTTGTGAGGGTTGCTTAATTTTTACTGTGCTGTTGGGGGAACAAAAAAATCATTTTCATGAATATTTGATAGAGCCTTTTCCAGTTGAGATGCTCATTCATACAGGTGATGACAGTTGGCCATTAAAATCTGTTTTCAATTCTGTTTGGAATTCAACCCAACTCTCAGGTCCGTAGCTTGGCCTGGTGTACTCAGTAACAGGGAGATGGGAAATCTGAAGCCATAATTGGAGACACGGGTGTTGAGCTGAAAAGTTGCTTAGGGAGGGATGATTTGTTGGCATTTCCTCTGAAAACATCAATGGGGGAAAAATGAAAACACGTTGTAAGGTGTGCAGTCACTAGGAATGCACCACACATATTTGAAAAATCACTACATATCTGCTCAGGTTCCCTTATCTTTAAAAATTTAATCACCTGTAGTTTGGACTTTCATTTTCATACTTTAATTGCATGCTTTGTTTTGGTGCAGTCAGAAGAGCTATTTCAATTGCAACTTGTTTCTATTTGATAAAACACTAGGATGAGTAACTGAAGTAAAGATAGCTTTGGATTCCTTTGGAAATAGGTTCTTGCCTTATGCTCTGTATTTTCCTGGGCACGAATAAAAGTCAAAGATTCAGACATGTCGCCTAGCAGAGGAGCTTGCTTAGGAAGGAAGCCAAGTTGGCTAGTGTCTTCTCAGTATTTTCTCTAGTACTAGGTTGATAGATAACATGGTAATTAAATATGCACTAATATTTGCCAGATTCCATGAATGCTGTAAGGATTCACTTTGAATCACTGAAAATTTGAAAACGTGATTATGGGAATAGAAATGAAGGCTACCTAGGAGAATACAACCAGGAAAGAAAAGATTCTACCCTGGCTATGATCAGTCACCTTTCCATTTCTAAATTGCAAAGACAGTTCTTCCTTCTCACATCTCTGAACTTGTGAAATGATGTTTACTTTTGAGAGGATGTCTTTTTATAGGAAAAGTTTGATAAATTAACACTGTGCAAATATTGGACCACTGTCAGAGCCACTGTGCCAAAGCTAAAGTGTCCGGGAGACTTGGAGGTAATTGCTTATAAACTCAGTCTTCCAGTAGGAAACAAACCAAATAGAAAAGACGAAGGTTTGTAAACATTTGCTGTGAAATGAATTATTTCAGTGAATGTTTATTATGGTGATCTGACAGAGAGAAGAATTTAGAAAAACTATGGCTAGAGCCACATGGTGAATAACATTAAAGAAATAAGGATAATAACATATGGTATATTAAATGTCAGACTTTTCATTAGTTTGATTTAGGAAATTTCATTCAAGAAATGGGCCATCTTTTTGTTGTTGTTTTAGTAGTAGATGGGAATTTCAGTGCTTTTGCAAGTAAATTGAGATATACATATATATCTCTATCTATCTATCTATCTGTTATAGTTGATCAGTGATGAGATTAGAAGATGTAGAAGATGTCTAATAGACTGGGGAAGATTGGTATGATATCAATATGCTTTACTGCTGTCCTCATTGAGTGAATTAGTCCATAAACCAAACTCAAACAAGGTTAGGTAAAAATTTGGGGGAGAAGTATTGGTTCATAGAATTAAAACATGTATGCCAGAGCCTCAGTCTTGTGTAACAAAGGGGTCATAAGCACCAAGGGGATTCATTTTCCATGTCTCACTTGGCTCCTTTTTGAATGTTGGGATCTTTTCTCAGATTGGGCCTCCTCTGTGATGAGCATGGATACTTTCATTTCTCAGCACTATCACCAGACAGAAGGGGGCTCCTAATTTTGTTTCCAAGTTTGAAAGTCAAAGAGGAAGGTTGATTGGCTGAGATGACATCAAGTGCATGTCTCTGAGCCAATCAGCTCTTTCTGGGGAGGTGGGTTCTCCAATAAGCACAGAGATGGGGGTGAGGAAACCACCCGCACAGTCTTAGGTCTGATACTGTAGCCAAGAAAGAGGAAGTTTTAAAAAAGAAAGCAACTCTCAATCCAAGTTCATGTTGAAGGAGAGGGAAAAGTAAATGGCCTAGAAAAAGTGGATGCAATTCTAAGCAGAAAAAATGGTAGATATTTATTACTTCTAGTGAGCCTCTCCAGAACATGTTCTCTGAAACAAATAGACAATTTTAATACAGGTTGTATTCCTCCTCCAAATGTAAAGCAATTTGTTTTACAATGTGATTATCTACTAGTAAATTAAAAGAAATGAGGAATCTGAACAATGGAAAAATTTGAGAAAAAGATAGTCTCAATGTGTAAGCAAGAAAATGTAAAGGAATATTCACTAAGTAGATATGAGGCATAAAAATAGTTAAAGAATAAAAAAATTTAACTGCTACCCTGGCCATAATTACATGGTGTGGCTTCATTTGTGTGTGTGTAGCTTCTGAGCATTAAGGGCCCTTTATAGGCATGAGGGGAGCTGCTGCTTTGGGTGTCCAGGGATTTCCAGGTGCTGTCTACCTGCTCTGGTACTGACGCATGAGAACTGCTTCAAAGCACATGGCCAAGAGTGGGTGGTACTGACCACTTCACAGTCAAAAAAGATGTGTCTCTTTAAAGACATCACAGAATTGCCTTCTGCAGCATAGCCAGGGGAGGGGCCTTTGAAGTCGACTGTTTGATGATGTTGGATGGAGAAGAACACACCCACAATTCCATTAGTCACTAAGGGGCACAATAAAGCTACCTCTTAATAGAGATTAAAAAGCCTATTCAATATTCTTTTTTTTTTTAGGCTATAGCATGGTTGATATTTATTAGTTTTTTTTTCTTAAATTCTTTTGTTGATCTATTTTAGGTATACAACACAATTACATTTCTCATTGGGAACTGTACCTTTACAGGATGCATCTTGGTTCTTATTTTTCCCCATTCCTAGCCCTCCCTTCACGCCCTCCACCCTTCCCTATTTACAAAGACTTTAATTCCATTTTTTCCATTTCTTATCATTTTTCCTTTCCCTTCTTTCCTTTCCCCTGCCCCTCCCACTACCCCTACCCCTTTGGACCTTTTCTTCCTATTTTGCATTATCGATTACTCATTCTAATCACTGGTACATTTTAGGTATACAATATAATGACATTCATCATTGGAAATCTGCACCTTTCCATAGTCTCTCTTGGTTCTTATTTTTCACCCTTGCCCAGTCCTCCCTTCAACCCTTCCATTCCTCCATATTTACAAAGATTTTGTTCCTATTTTTCCATTTTCTCATATTAATCCCATTCCCTTCTATCCTTTCCCCTAGCCCTCCCACTTCCTTCCCCTTTGCCCCTTTTCTTCCTATTTCACATTACCTATTATACATTTTAGTCCTTATTTACACTTTCAGTTTCTCACCCCAGAGAAACTATTCGGTATTTATACATGTGTGTCCTATTTATTTCACTTAAGAGTATGGCCTCAATGTGCATCCACTTAGCTATAAAGGTCTCTAATTTCTCATTTTTTATGGCTGAGTAGTACTCTATTTTATAAAAAACCCCACATTTTCTTTACCCAGTCTCCAGTTGATGGGCATTTGGGCTGTTTCCAAGTTTTAGCTATCACAGACTGTGCTGCTATGAACATGGGTGCACGTATATCACTGTGGTATGATTCTTTTAATTCTTTGGGGAAGATCCCCAGCAGTGGAATAGTAGGGTCAAATGGGACTTCCAGTCCTAGTTCTTTGAGGTATCTCCATACTGATTTCCACAGTGGTTGCACCAGTCTACACTCCCACCAGCAGTGGAGCAGGGTTCCTCTTTCCCCACAGCCCAGCCAGCATTTGTTATTGGTTGATTTCATGATAGTAGCCATTCTTTCTGGAGTGAAGTGGAATCTCAGCGTTGTTTTCATTTGCATTTCTCAAATGATCAGTGATGTTGAACATGTTTTCATGTATTTATTTGCTATTTCTACTTCTTTGAGAAATGTCTGTTCATTTCAGATGCCCATTTTTGGATTGGGTCTTTAAATTTGGGAGGTCTGATCTTTTTAAGTTCTTTATAGATTTGAGATAGTAGACCTTTGTCTGAGGAAGAGTAGGTGAAGATTTTTTCCCACATTGTGGGTTGTCTCTTCACACTGCTGGTGGTTTCTCTTGCTGTGCAGAAGCCTTTTAATAAGAAGAGATCCCACTTGTTGATTGTTTGTGCTAGTTCACGGGCAACTGAGGCTTTGTTCATAAAATCTTTTCCTACACTGATGTCTTCAAGGGTTCTACCTAACCTCTGTTCCAACTAGTTCAGAGTTTCTATTTTAATATTTAGATCTTTAATCCATTTTGATTTTAGTTTAGTGCATGGTGAGAGATATAGGTCTAGTTTTAATCTTTGGCAAGTTGAAAGCCAATTTTTCCAGCACCATTTATTAAAGAGGCTATCTTTCCTCCAGTGAGGGTGTTTGGCTCCTTTGTTGAAGATGAGATGGCTGAGTGTGTCTGGCATTGTTTCTGCATCTTCTAATCTGTTCCACTGGTCCTCAGGTCTGTTTCTTTGGCAGTACCATGCTGTTTTTATCACAGTAGCTTTGTAGTAGAGTTGCAGATTGGGGATTGTGATACCCCCTGCCATGTCTCTGTTACCTAGAATTGCTTTTGCTATTCTGGGTCTCTTCTTGTTCCAAATGAATTTTTGGATTGCTTTCTCAAGGTCCATGAAGTATGCTGCTGGGATCTCAATTGGAATTGCGTTTAATCTATATAGCAGTTTTGGAAGTATGGCCATTTTCACTATATTAATCCTTCCTACCCAGGAGCAGGGGATATCTGTCCATTTTCTGATATCATCTTCAATCTCTCTTTTCAGAGTGCTGTACTTTTCAGAGAAGAGGTCTTTGATTTCTTTCGTTAGGTTGATTCCTAGGTATTTCAGTTTTTTGGATGCTATTGTGAAAGGAATTATTTGCCCTATTTCTCTCTCAGTGAGTCTGTCATTTGTGTAGAGGAAAGCTATTGACTTTTGTGTGTTGACCTTGTAACCAGCTACTTGACTGAATTTGGTTATTAAGTCTAGAAGACTTTTGGTGGAGTTCTTGGGGTCTTCTATATAGAGTATCATGTCATCTGCAAATAATGACAATTTGACTTCTTCATTTCCTATCTTTATTCCTTTTACCTCTTTCTCTTGTCTAGTGGCCGTGACTAATGTTTCCAGAACTATATTGAACAAGAGTGGTGATAGTGGACATCTTTGTCTTGTTCCTCATTTGAGTGTGAAGGATTTCAGTTTTTGACCATTTAGTATGACATTGGCTGTTGGTTTTTCATAGATGGCTTCTATCAGTTTGAGGTAGAGAGCATCTATTCCAATGTTTTGTAGGGTTTTTATCATAAATGCATGTTGGATTTTGTCAAATGCTTTTCCTGCATCTATGGAGATAATCCTATGGTTTTTGTACTTGGCTCTATTGATATAGTGTATTACATTAATTGATTTTCGTATATTGAACCATCCCTGCATCCCTGTGATGAATCCCACTTGATCAGGGTGTATGATCTTCTTGACGATCTTCTGCATTCTGTTTGCCATTATCTTATTAAGGATTTTTGCATCTATATTCATCAGTGAGATTGGCCTATAGTTGTCTTTTTCAGTTGGGTCTTTCTCTGCTTTGGGGATCAAGGTGATGCTTGCTTCCAGGAATGAATTTGGGAGTATTGCTTCCCTGTCAATTTCATTGAAGAGTTGAAACAGTAGTGGCAGCAGTTCCTCTCTAAATGTCTTGTAGAATTCAGCAGTGAAGCCATCAGGGCCCGGCTTTTCTTAGCTGATAAGTTTTTAATTATGTTTTTGATTTCATTGGTTGATATTGGGTTGTTCAGAATTTTTAAGTCTTCTTCATTCAACTTTGGTAATTCATATGTATCTAGGAATCTGTCCATTTCTTCTGTGTTGTCCATCTTATTCCCATGCAATATTCTTGTATGGTGGATTTTAAACAAAAAATTTAAAAGGCATTTTAATGTAGGTTCAAGCAGTGTTTTCAAAAGACTCATTTTTTTTTCACTAAATGAATGGCTTGAGTACTCTACAGGTACAGTGTTTTTTCTTTTTTTTTTGAGAAAGAGAAGGTCTTGCTATGTATCCCAGGCTGGCCTCCAACTCATGGTTATCCTCTGCTTCAGCCTCCCTAGTGCTATGATTACAGGTGTGTGCCATCTCACCTAGCATTTTATTTTATTAAAAATTTTTTACAGTATGTTCTGTGCTCATAACTCTCAAACAAAATGTTGATGATACATTGATGATGTTTCCAGGTTTCAGAGGGTATGAAATGAGCTCATCATGTGTGGGCTTCCAACTTGCCAGGGGTCCAGTGAGACAGATTACACTCAATGGGCAGCAAAGTTAAGAGAAGCAGAGGCTTCCTTGTGCTCAGGGCTGATGTGGTCTCCACAGGAAAAATCCTGCTTGTACCCTAGACTAAGGGACTCCAAATGGCAGTCCAGTTTGGGTTATGTACCTCAGGATGTGTGGCTGGCTGTTCCAGCCAGCTCCTCCTTCTCTCAGGATGCTGTCCTTAGCACATTCTTCAGTTACTCTTGAGAACTATAAGCAAGGAAAGAAGATGGGACTGCCTTATCTCAAGGCCCTTTGAGACCTGTCCTGAATAGGGGTCTTGGGTTAATTAGCCAGTGAGAGAGAAATTGCAGAATTCTCCTAAGGAAAACATATTTCCCTCTTGGACATCCATTTAGGTATTCAATAAATATTTATCAGACACTTAACAAAGTGCCAGACTCTAGGTTAATGCAGTAAGCAGAAAGGTCCCTTAATGTTAAGGAGCCCCATATCCATCACACACACACACACACACACACACACACACACAGGCACACACACATACACACAGACATGCACACACATACAGCACTATATTTTAGAAGGCTAAATGTTGTGGTCCAGGTTACAAAATGTGCTATGGGAAAACAGAAAAAAGAACTAAATAGTAATTGCCAATGTTCTTGTGCTGTTCAAAAGACAATTATTCAGGGAGACGCATGTAAATAAGATAGTGAATGCTTCCGTCTCCATCTCAAGACAGTGAAGCCTGGAAAACTTGAATGGTAGCCAAAGTTACAATTCTGTGTGAGTTCAGCGATTTAACCACACAGGAATCTCCTTGAGCACTGGGAAGAAAATGAAAGTTAGATACCAGGTAGATTTTCAATTTCTATATTCCTAATGCTGCCCACTTCTTTGTTCTTGGAAAATGAATCACCATTCTGTTACCAAAGATTAAGTGGGTATTATTACAGGGAGCACACTGACAATGTCAGTGGGTCAGAACTTTTTTCTGGTTTTAGGGTTAAATGAATTATTCCAACTAACAGTTTTAGAAGAAGCCAAACGATAACATAAACAGTCCTCATATGATCTGGCTAATGTTGGAAAGACATCAAATGACTGCCAAGAACCACTCACTTAAAGGGATTTTCTTGAGAATTAAGTGGAAATGTAGAGTGCAGAATGAGTTTAATCAGAAATGTTTAACACCATTGATAAACTTACATCTGAATGTTACTTCATATTTTTAATCTTTTCTACTTAATGAATCTTTTTTTCAGGAGAGGAAAGTGGCCCATGAATAAGCATTTACAGTCATATTTTTATTACTATTATACAGGGAAAAATTAAATAAAAGCTAGTGAAAACATAAGACCTTTTCAGGCCTCTAGTAAATTGCTTAGGTGATGAGAAAAAGGAAAACCTTAGAAAAAGGCTTCCTTGAGACCCAGAGCCATTCTTATACTCAGTGACAATTGGTCAATGAATCAAACAGAGCTGCGTGTTCATTCAGGACATTCCAATTTTAAACTAAGTGCAGATAATGACAGCGATAATACACATAATGAAGGATTTCCAGTGCTTTATTATATAAATCTTATTCCTCTTAATGTGACTTAGTAATTGAATTTGTAATAATGTGCATTGCAATTGATACAATCATAAAATGTCAATAAACATACAAAAACAAAATGCAGAAAATAAGGGTGCATGAGCTCCCAATAGAGCAAACTGGTGGTTGATGAGGTGGTATTATACTCACAATATATGGCATTTATTGCATTGCATATCATTCTATAGTATGCAGGTGTGATAAAAAAATACAGTGATGTTAAATGAAAAAAAAACTTATTACAGTAAAAGGCACATTACCAAGAATGATGTAATAATTCAGAGTGGGGGAACTATTTTGAGAATTTTAAAGAAAATTAATGACATTATGTCTTTTACTTTAATAAATGTATAAATTTTAATATTCACTGTATTTTATGATCATCCCATTTTTATCAAACATGTATGATAATTTCTATTGAATACATACATTATGGTATGTCTTAACCCACTTTATTCAGTGAATCTGGTAAATAAAACTTTTGACTGTTCTCCAAAGTCAAAATGACCATGAGAGATGAACATTTTGAATCAGTTCAGGACATTGAGGCAGCCAGAAAGGTGCAACTAAGCCCCTCTGAAAGAGGATATCCTGAACTGCATAAGAAAGTGCTAAGAGTGATGGGATAAGTGTGTTTGAAGTGAGGGGGAGTATTCTGAGGGGGATTAGTGACAAAGTGTCTTTTATTGTAATACTTTAAAGCAGAATTTAAAACCATATTTTGAGATCATACCTGGTATTACATTGCATGTATGAGTACAGTACATTTTGGACCAACAACCAAACAAAAAAACTTGTAGGGTATGATTCCTTACTCTCTCAGACATTCCCACCATGCAAGAGGTTCAGAACATTGCTCTAACCAGAGTGTGCTTAGGAATCTATTGTTTTCTTTTTCACACAGAAAGATAATAGTTCATTTTCATGGTTAGTGAGCAAAGATATGAAGAAACTTGGTTGGGGAAAGAGAAATGAAGCAGAAATGATAATATTAGGAAGCAGAGGTCCCAGACAGTGGGATTCTCAAGACAGTCCAGGGAAGAGAGCAGAGCTCATGTGGAAACTCAAGGACAGGGCTGGGATGGATTGGTGATGTCTGCTGGGGCTGGCATGTAGCAACACTGGAGAGCTCCACAGCCCTTCCTGTCCCATCATGCCCCTGGCTGTGAGTATTTCCTGGGCATTTCTGCTTTCCTAGAAGCCAGAATCAGGCAGTTAGACTTCTAAGCCCAGGAAAGACCGACTTCCCAGCACCAAGAAACAGGCAAAAGCTCCAATTTTATTCTTTGACCTTCAAATATGACCCCTAAATATAACTAAATTTTCTTAAATATGTGAATCAATTCACCAATGAAAACAAATCCTTTTGTTTAGTAATAATTCAGTTTTTCATTTTAGATTTCAATGGCCTGTCACAAACACCTGATTGTAGTCATCGCTCAGTGATTATTACAGTGTCCCCCTATATGTCTGGGTCAGGTTTAATAAATGACTCTGCCTTTCATTTCTTTGTTTTATGTTTTAGAGCCATCACCTTTTTTCTTCTTTTGATACTTAGTGGTTCCTTTTAATCCAACATCTTAAGATCCATTTAAAGATTTATATGATATTGTGATTACAATCTATTTGAAATGCTAGTGATTTTTATACACTAGATATCAGTTGTGTCTGGGAGACTCAAGAGGCTAGAAAGGACTTGAATTTGGCTTTCTCCCTTGTATGTGGGAAAGTCTGCTTTTGGATAAGTATTGGCCAATATTTTACCTTTGGAACTCCGATCAAAGTGCCACATAATTTTTATTTCAATTCAACCCTTCATAATTAAGGCAAGATTTAAGATGAAACAGGTATGTCCTTAACAACAAGAACACACATGAATTTTCCTTCAGGTAATGGAGTTTAATTTTACTGAGCTAAAATAGAAGAACTCCTGACTGGCTACCAATGTGCTACTTTTGGAAACTTTATATTTTTTACTAATAAGTTGAGCCATGAAGTAATAATACATGTGTAATTTTAAACATATGTAAAAACTTGTAATATCCACAATGAAAAAAATTTTGAAAATATAATTTAATTGGTCTTTTCTTTTTTCCTGTTGAAGCAAAGACAGCCCAATTACACAGTCAGCTTTGGTTAAGAAATTATTACCTGTACAACTTCCAGGAAAATTCAATGTCCCCTCACAGAATGGAAGGTAGTTTCAATGCTCTCTGTTCTGGTTGTTCCGTTCTGGTTGCTCAACTAGGCAAATCCAAAATGAGGAAGACTTTTTTGATTATTCTTATTATTTTTAATTGATTGATAGAATGTTATGCTTTATTGCAAGATTGAATGTTATGAAGGACTGTTCTGGAGAAATTGATTTTTAAACTGGTTGAGCAGGGGTAGGCCAGCTTGTTCCAGTAAATTCAGTGGAGGTTAACCCCATTCCTTCTGCATTTCCTGTGAGTCAGGCACCTCATCAAGGAAAAGGAATAAAAAATGTCCTTGCTTGAGAGGCTAATAGTTTAATCAGGGAAATGGAACTACCAGCAGAAATGTCTGCAACAAACAGAAATGTGAAGGACGAGGGCCAGGCCCCAGGTGTGATGGGATGAAAGGCCGGTGCCTCATCTGGAGGATCATTCAAAGGTTCCGGGCTTCTCTGTAGGAGGAAACCTGAGCTGCACCTGGATGCTGAGGAGGAGGTTAACACACAGAGGAAGAGAGCGTGAGGACAAAGGCACAGAGCCAAGAGCCTGGCCCTGGGGAGTGAGAGGACATTGTTCTGAAAGTTCACATCCCTAGAGCGGAAGTAGCAGACCCGGGCTGGACTCATAGATGGAGTCAGGCCATGGAGGTCCTTGTGTGCCTGCTGGGAGTAGTGAATGAAATCCATGGAGGTGACAGACATGATCGGATTTTTACTTTGGAAAAACTATATTGCTGGTGATTTCATGAAAGCCGCATTCCAAAGAGCAAAAACTAAAAGTAGGTTCTCAGTGAAGCAGGCTTGGGTTTGAGAAGCATAGTGAGAGGAGAGGTGATTTGTTTTGTTTTAAACGTTAGGTGGTAAAATGAGCAAGTCCTGATAATTGATGAGAAACTGGGGGAGAGTGATAATGCTATGAACAATGATAGTGAATACTAATTGTATTTTTATTGACATTCCAACATTAGTGGCATGACAGGGAGGATGCATTTGTCCCTTTACATTCATTACTTACTTTTCCATTCATGTGTTTTGTTCTTGAGCACTATGATCTAGTCTGAGACAGATAGGTGAATCAATTGTCATAATACCCTGAAAATTACGATAGATTTATACTAAGTTGCTATAAGATAGCAGAGAAGTAACTTACCTAACAGATGCTTCCACATGATCCCCATAAGATCTCATGTAATAAGTAAACATTATTATTATGGCAGTGGGTACATTCACTGGAATCCCGTAGATCCCATAGATAGCTGTTGTTCTTTAGGCAGAAAAGAATGAAATGTTGAGCACAGCTGAAATCAAAGCTCATCTAGAGGTGACCTATATGATAGCTTCAAACCAACTTGCTTTTTCTCTACTCACATACACGCCTGCCCACACACATGCCTATGAGATTTATCTCTGTCACCAGTCTCCCATCAGACACTTGAGGAGTTTCATCAGTGTCAGCCGAGAACCATTTGTAACATTGAATGAGTACAACTTTGAAGCTATACCTCATGTAATTCAGTTGTTGCCGAGCTGGAAATGTGCACAGGATAGGATGGCAGCGCTCTATTAAGGGATGCACAGGGTGACTGGAAGCAGGGCAAGAAAGAAATTCTCTAGGGACACCCTGGAAGCCAGTTGCCTGCCATGCAGCAGAACCCTTGGCTGTTAGGAAACAAAGGAGCAAAGAGATCAAGGTCAGGCACAGCAATCAGAGATGGGCAATTAAGAGGCTGTCAAGCATTGCCGAAATAGAAAGAAAGGGGCAGTCATGACTGTGTAGACTTCCAGATGAAAGGGGTTTCTTCTTGACTGTGGATATGTTAAGAATCTCAATATGGTTACATCTATTTAAATTACTGTTTTGAAAGGTTGCTCACACTTTCTGACAGAAATTTTTGGACAATGTAAAGAATTTCTTTAGTTAGCACAGTCTGCAATGAACGTAGGATTCAAATGACTGTAGTGTTTTAGAGACATTTGGGGTCCTGAACTAATTTTTAAAAGTGTGATTTTGCAATTCTATGTACATGATAAAAAAAAATAGCCCTGGATAGAGATGGAGAAAGAAGGAAAGCATTTTCACTTATCTCTGGAATTTTTGAGATTGCTCCTTTTGGTTAGAATAAACCAGAAAATCAAGTAAAGCAAGGCAAAAGAGAGGTGCGTGAGCTCTCTGCAGGGGTCCTGGCAGTGAGAGATGAGCCCACGCAGTGCTTTGAAGGGGTCTGGTTGGGAGACTTTTTTCTTCTAGCTGTCAGTGCCCAGTTTAGAGACCTGGCCATTCTGCTTGCTTTTCTGCTTCAGTTCTTCCCTCTCTAAAGTGGGCCTGGAAAAAGTTAGTGGGAAGGATTAAATGGGTTCTCCTATGTGTCTGACACCTGATAAATAGGACATGAGTGTTTATTCTTATCCCTACATAGAAACTAGAGGAGATTTACCGATTTACTCTTCCATCCAGCTTTTGGGCTTTCACAGTGTTTTACACAGCAGAATGTTAATCTGTATTTTCTCCAAAAAGTAGAAAATTTCATATTGTGCCAGAAGGACCGTATAAATACTGCTAAGTGATCCAGAAGAAATTAAAATCTTATGACTAAATAAATGAAATAGTCCCAAATTAGTTTGCTAGTGAGGCTATGAGCTTTCAGAAACCCAGGAAAGGAACTTATCTGGTTGCTTTGTTTGATATGAACCCTTGCTCTGCATAAATGGCTGAAGCAAATAAATTCTACTCATGCTATGCATTTCAGTGTTGAATGAATGCCTTTTAGTTTTAGGAAATACATCACTGGTGATGACTTTTAATACAAAGACAAAACATTTTTTGGTAATGATGCCAGTGTGCCATTTTATTTTCAGTTTTATCTTCTGGCATAAAAACCATGAGTGCAACCGATACAATCACAGAACACTTTAATAACAGAAAAGGACAGCAAGGAGTGGCTTGAGCAAGCCATTCATATTATGTCTGTGTTCACTCATTTTTTTCTCCTAAAAACAAATAATCCATTTTAGAGCCTGTGGCTACCTGACCAAAGGGATTCATTATCCCATGATTATTATGGGAATTTGGACAGCTACATAAATCCAGACACTGAAATGTGTCATAACATAAAAGTGATTTTCAGGGGCTAGGGATTATTTTCTGTGCACAGTGTCTGTCTTGTATTTGCAGGATAGACATTTACAGTGGTGATTTAGGAATGCATATCTTCATTGGTGATGTCCACAAGAAAATTGAAAAAGGGCTCTGTTATCACCATTCGTGAATACAGAAATTATCTTGAAAAATGAAATTTCTAGAATGATATCTTTTTTTTTTCCTTCATTGTTCTGTCTGTTTTTGTGATTTTTTAGTGGAGAGGATCAAATTGGGACAAGAGAGCAAAATACTAAATTTAGGACTCGCTTCTAGTTCCACTTTTAAGAGAGTCTAGATTAATAGAAATGTTCTACAAGGTGGTTTTTTTTTTTTTTTTTTACCTATTTTAGATTTCACATTATTTTGATAAACTGCAGTTTCAGCTTTTACAATAATCAGGTTCTGATTTTTCAGCCTTATGGTAAGAAGATATTTATGTAAAGAATAAAGATCTGTATATTTTTTAAGAGATTTGAGATAAAAAGAAACTAGTTTTCTTTATTATAAAGAAATAATAAATTTCAATTTCAGATTCCAAATGAAGTGGCAATTTCCCATTATCCTTGTGATCTAGTTTGCATTTAAGATTTTACTGACTTTTATGACATTTTCTACTCCATACACTGTTGGGAGCAATTCTACATAGTTTTGGGGAGAAATCATTTCACAATTAAATTGGGATCAGGCCTAGGCTTCTTGCCTAGAGGCTGGCTATGACATGCTGAAACATAACTCCATTTTGCCTTTAGTCACAGAAAAGACCTCAAAGATCCCATGATGCTGTGCAACTCAAGGACAAGATTACATCAGCTGAGACATCCTGCTTCTTTGAGAACCAAGTAGAAAGATCTCACCCAGGAAGTGACAAATTCCTTATCAGTTTAACTCAATTTACCTACTGTTGTAAGAATGTCTTTGCTCATCTTGCCCTCCTAATCAACATAAGACCCTCATCAGCACAAGATCCTCATGGCTTTAGGATTACCACCACCCTCTGAGTTATCTGTTACTCACTATGAACACAATAAAGGGTGGTGAGCTTGGGGGCCTTGGTCTTTGCTGCCTTGATCTGCACTGATCAGGCCCCAAACTTAGCTTCTTCTCTAAGGCTCCTTTCCTGTCTTTGTTCATTAATTCTCCTTGTGCTGTCCTGGCTCACAGGAGACCAGACCCCACTGCAGGGATTCTGGTAAGGTCCCCTTTCCCTGTTCCCTACAATACACCTGTAAACAAAAATCTCTACTATTTCTATCATTAGACAAAAACAGAACTATATACTTCTCAATGGGAACAATTATCACAGTTGCAAATTCATTTTTGCTATTGTGTGATAAATGCCCATTTTGCTCATTAGAAAAGGAAAAGCTATGTATAGAGAGCTGTGCCCCATTTTGCTATCATAATCAAACGTCTAACACATATACAGAGAAACATGTTTTGAATAAATGACAGATTGACAATGAAGCACACCATGGAGTAAAAGTTGATGACATTTTCTTACAAACAAAAAAGTAGAAACTATTTAATAAAGTATCTCTTGCCAAAAGATTCCTATGTGGGGTAGTACAGTAACAAAAGAATAAATCTCATATCACAGGAGTATCGTATGCATTAAAAATCTTTCTCAAACTAGTTGAATAAAAGTAGTGTGATTTTAAGAAGATAGACTGAAATTCAGCAAGAGATTGCTTCCTATTGGGCACACACACTTCCTTAACACATTCATGTCCTGTGCGCAGCATCTTTTCTTGGCCTGCCATCCTACTGCCTTTAAAAGTCGTTGTATTTCTGAATGGCTTGGAAGTTACCCACCTTACCAGTCTTCTCTGTTGCTTGGCTCCCTGGAATGACAGGGTCATAGAAATCAGTGTTTTGTGCTTCTAAGTGTGCAGAGATACTGAACATGCCACAGTGGTGAGGAAGCATGAGTTTAAGGAAGCCGTTACAAGTTCAAGATGTTAGCAAATGATTACAGTTGTAATAACATTGCTTTTCTGCACTGTGTCTCATGACATTTAACTCCCTGCTTCCTTTTACCTCTATGTTGGTGCTTCTGGAAATTCTCTGAGAAGGCTGCATATTGAGAGACCAGGGCTGGATTTCTTTAAAATAGCTTAGTCTATGACAAAAATCACTGGACTCAAGACTTAAACGGTATTTTTGGCAAGAAAAGAATACGGTTGTGTGATCCAATATCCATTGTTTGTCTAGGATTTGCCTTCATCGTTCTGTGTTTTTATCTGGAAGCCTGTTACATGTGAATTTTTAAAAGGTGTGTATATTTGATTCCTTTAAAGTTTTTACTTTTTAATGCCTCAACTGAGAATAGGCTTATAAAAGGGAGAGTGAAGCTTAAGAATTGCAGCAAGGACTGGAGGAGACAGAATGCTGCAGTGAAATCTTAACTCTTCAAGGACTGATGCGGGCAGTTTTGAGTGTCTTCAGACTGAGTCTTCTTATAGGTTAAATGCTATCAGCTAAGGTGTCTTATGGGTGACGTCCCTGCAGGAAGAAGAAGCAAACAGCTCAGCAGCTGTGTGCATCTGAATTTCCCTTTAAGCGTCACACGAATGCCCCAGGTGGCTGAGGGAAGAGCTGCAATCCCTCCTTCCTCCTCACAGTCCTTTAGAACTGTAGTGGTGCTCTCTGGTAGCTCACAGGTTGGAGACAGACCACAGGTGCCGTTCCATAGCCACCCTCAGTCCCAAGACAAGCCATGGTCATTGCAACCTGCACTGGGGGCTCATTTGTTCATCCAGCTTCTGGTAAGCATTCATTGGCCTCAGTTCTGCACCAGGGGGGTAACTCAGCCATTAAGTCAGCGCCTGCCTTCCAGTATTCGACAGACCGCAGAACCCACCTTTGTGTGAAGGAGGTCAAGGCCCTCTAAAGTTTGTGCTAAATCTCTATTTCAGCTTCAACTTACATTTTTAACTAGAAGAACACTGCAATACACATAAACAATAACTGCAACAAAATAGGAATAATAGTAACAATAGGTAATATTTAGCAAACACTAAGGAAATATGTGCTGCGTATTTCATTATATGTGTGTACTGAAATACCTAGGAAATGCTAACCATTACCATTATTATTATCAGGCTACCATGCCTCTCAAGTTGATGTATGAGTTTCTTGCACAACGTGCTTATATTTCAACCTTTGTTTTTAGTAGTCCTTCAATCCATATTCTCCAGAAACATTTCACCATTGTTTTGGTATTTAACCTCACATACTAAATTCATTATGCCTTTTAGGGTCACAGTAATAAAATGCCTTCTCTGTAACATCAACCTAGACACCTCTTTTCCCAAGAAAATCACTCTGTGTGCCTTTTATCCCCTTCACACTTGAGTATGTGCTGCCAATATAGCAGTGAGTATGAGCCTGTTGCTTTGCTGCCTAGATACAAGAAGAGGGATGGTGCCTTGGACTTACTGATATTCCCCAATGTCCAGTATTGTGTTGTGCACAAAGCAGTTATTCTTTAAACGAAATAATGAGCATATTAATTTTTAAATTCTAGGAAACCTCTTGGGCAGTCTGTTCCTATCTATAAGGAGAAATAAAGGAAGAAGGGATATAGAAAAGGAAAGCTATTAAAGAACTTAATGCTGGCCAAAGATAAATCAATGAGAGAATTAAAGCAAGAAGGCTGAGTTCCAATTTTCTGTTGTAAATTTGGCTTGGAATTCATTTTGAAAGTTGTGTATACCTCAGAATGGTCCTGTGTTAACCCGAAGTTCACTTAGATCTCTTCCATCTAACTCACTAATATCTATCCCACTCTTTCCATTTGGGCAAAATCGTAGTAGCAAAGATCTATTCTTTTGGTTTAAGAGGCTGTTCTCAAAAAAGGCAAGTAACCTCACTAGAGGGTGTTACTAGATGGAGGAGTCATGTATCATATACATGCAATATATATTATATATCCAAATGCATATTTGTGCATATATTTGGATATATATGTGTGCATTTGTATGTGTCTATTTATCTATCTGCCAATCTCTATGTATCTATCATCTATCTTTCCTTATCTTCTTATTCTAGAAAATTTTTACCATGCTTTATGCACAATATAAATAAAAAAAAACGAATTGAAAGTGGGACAAAAGAAGATAGAAAAACAAATCAAAATAATTTAATTAATTACTCAAGATCTTTAAAATTATAAAAATATCTCCTGAGGTTTTTTTCCATTAAAAAGTAATAAAACATAGTGAAGCAATTAACAGCATTCTTTACAACAAGCCCCCACAAGACCTCAAACTGAGTGTGGCTGGGATCTCCTTTGGGCAGGCCTTAGCTTGGCCCAATGTGGTCATAGTGAGAGCCTGTCTCACCACCAATTCCAGAGCAAGTCCTTGTGGTGCTAGAAAGAGCCCAGGATCTTTGTTGATCTTTTGTCTATACGCTGCCCTTTTTGTGAAGAAATACCTGGAGGAAAAACTAGATCTCCTCTGAGGAAACTGTCTTGAGCAAACTTTTCCTTACTGGATTTACCTCATCTGGTGCCTTTTCTTGTTGTCGTGGCAGGAAATGAGCCATGAGAGTAATTGCCCTTGGTCCAGAAGGCTGAGGAGCTCACTGAAGGTGCAGAAATTAGGAATTCATCCATAGTTATTGAGATGATCTCCTAACTAAACTTTTAACTAAGCCACCTCTGTCTTTGAGCAATTATTTTTTGTTCTAGTGAACAGATAGATAACAGAAATCCAAAGATTTAAGTAGATGGCATGGATAAAGCAGTTTAGCTTAAAAACACTTCAAGGAACATGTAAACTGATACTCCTCTGGGCTGCACTAAGTATTTCAGTGGTACTTTGAAAAGAGTTAAAAACTAGTACTACTGTAACCATAATGTTAGCTTGCTAAATGGGGTTATTATGATCTATGAGACAAGGGAAATGTCTACCAATAATTATTCTAAGAATATTTAATGTTTAGCTATGTTTATTTGTAATTAATAAGCTAGGAGGATAATTTATAGTTTCTGAATCCTCTGATTATAAATAATAAAAACTTAAATATGTGTAAGATATGACATGATAGTTTTCTTTGTTGCAGGGGAAGTATATTTGCATTCAAAATCAGAATAAGAATCAAATTTAAAAGAAAGAGTCCACATATTATCCTGAGCTTTGCAATTAGAAATTTGGATTGCTTTTCAAACAAGCCTCCGTTGTAGTTTGGCCTCTCAGCAGAGAGCTGAAGAGGGCATGGGCCACTCACCTATTGGTAATACAGAACATGATCCACAAATGACTCACAGCTACAAAGCCAAAGGCCAAAGCAAGGCCAGTAAAAGCTTCAAATAATCTGAGTTTTGTTTCTGATATATATATATTTACCATATTCAGTATTCATTGACTTAAGGCATATTTATGGCACACATATGATACTTGGGATCCTGTTTGACCCACTGGACAGGCACTGTGAGAAAAACAGCAAGGGAGGCAAAAGAGCACATTTTAACTCTGCTCTTTGCTTAAGTAAATAATGGTCTGAACTTGGAAGACTTAGTGTTTGTCATTGAGTCACTGAACAAACATTCATTAATTCACTGTGCTTGGCTCCAGGGATACACCAAAGAACAGGAGACAGGTCCTGCCAACCAGAGGGGAGCAAATCCCGAGAAGTAAATGTGAATGTGTATTCTATCAAAAATTTGTTCAACTGTTAGGAAGAGGGCCGCGATGGAAAGAAAGTGGCACGCAGTAATGTGTCACTGCTAAAATAAGGTTACTGGGAAACCTTGCTGGAGAGAATGATGCTGTGGCTGGCATTCCCTGGAGGCTGAGCAGGACACCGCCACATGCGCAGCTGAGTGCGGGCAGCCCAGGAAGGGAACAAAACAAGTGTGGAGCCCGCCTGGCTGCAGCACAGTGAGAGAAAAGAATCGGAGATGTGGTGGGAAAGGTGAAGGGTTCAGCAGACAGGGGAGGCTTTTCCTTTACTCCCAATGTATGGTTCTGCCTGAAATAAGGGACAAGAGTTGGAGAAAGACTAGGTAGAGAGTGCAAGGCAAGGGAGAAAGAAAGGGAAGTTGAGGCGTCAGTTACCGTGATGTGGTATGAGTTCAGTCCAGAGACGGCAGGGACTCACTGTCAGAGGAGTTCTGGACATGGGCAGGAGATGCACCCGTGGTGTCAACTGGCAGCAGCACACATGGAGTTAGCAAAGGACTGTGTGGGGAGGGGAGGAAAGGGAAGGGATGATCGGTGCTAATGCAGCTTTAGCAACAGAGTGAACGGGGACACAGCTGGATGCGGTGTATTAGCGACCTCGACCCCATGGAGGAGAAGCAAGTGTCATTGCAGTCACTGGGGATCGTCACAAACTTCGACCTTCTCTGCCCTTCCAGGTACACTTTAGGCTTGCAAATCTCCAGTCCATTGAAGTGACACATGGTCAGGTGACTTGCCTTGTTTGATAGGATAAGGACGTCCATCACTCTGGGCAGAAGCTTTAGGAGCCACTGCGATCTTTCAGGATTTTCTTTTCTCAGTCAATAATCTGTTGCACATGAAATTCTGGACTTGTACCACAAATTTAATGGAAAATATGTTTTGGAGTCATTAGCAGTAAGATGGTAGTTAAAACTATGGGAAAGTTTGAAATTGCTTTGGCAGAGGATACAAGGACAGAAGGAGACTTAGCTGTAAGAAATTCCTGTATTTGTATTAGAGTTGAAAAGTTGGAATTGTAAAAGAACAGTGCAAGAACTGTAAGAAAAATCTGGGGAAAGATAGCATCTTGGTCTGCTAAGGCTATGAGAGTGGAATGCACATACTGGTTGCTTAAATAACACAAATTTATTTTTTGAAGGCTGAAAACCCAAGGTTAAGGTGGCAGCATGGTGAGTTTCTGGTGAAGTTTCTCTTTCTTACTTGAAGGTGCTTGGTTTATGTTCATATGATGGCTTCTCCCCTGAAAATACAGAAAGAAAGGAAGAGAGAGAGAGAGGGAAACTTTGACACTTCCTTTAATAAGGACACTAATCTTATCTGATCAAGTCTTACCCTCCTGATCTTATTTAATCTGAATTACTCTCTTAGAAAGTAATTAAGCCCCCATGACAGGTCTATCCACATATGAATTTTTTGGGAGACATAAATATTCAGTCAATTATAAGTGATATAAAGAAAGTCTTAATAGGAAAGCATTTCAGGAACCAAAGCATAGTAAACTGTTTCAGTTGCTACTTGCATGTAGAAAAATAATAAATATCTATTTGACTTGCAATATGCTGATGATAAATGACTTTGCCACAATCAATTTAATTGGAGTAGTAAGATAAAGCTCAAGCTTGAAATGGATTGAGTAGTAAGCAGACATCGAAGAACAGAGATACTAAGTAGTCAATGTCTGTGAATGCGGCACTGAGAGAAGCAGAAATGAATGAGACCTCTGTACCTGGAGAAGGATCCAAAGTCACAGGAGGGATTTTTCCTTCTATTTCCTCTTTATCTCATTGGTCGTAGATGATGAGCTTGCTTGTGTGAAGAGAAAGGTTCAGTAACAAGAGTCTATCAGTTAGGGTTCTGTAGAGGAACAGAATCAAGAACAAATATATGCACACGTATGCAGGGGGATTTAGGGTAGGCTCACAGGACCCGAAGTGGGAGAGTCCCCAGTGGCCATCTATGTGCTGGGGCCAGAGAACCCAGTAGCTGCCCAATCAAGAACAGAGAAGCTGCACAAGAAGAAAGGCTCAAGGACAGCACCATCCAGGATCCCAGGCCTGGAAGCTTGCTCGAGCGTTGCCGGTTGGAGTCTGCTTTAGAAGGTGGAAGAAACTGGAGTCCTGGAGGTGTCGGCAGCAAGGGACAGATCTTCTCAGGAAGACTGGAGCTCTTCAGAATGGCCACGCGTGATTCTTCTTTCCCTTTTTATTCCATCCAGAATACAAGTCCTTCGTTTGGTGTCATCCACATCCTGGGTGGGTCTCGCCCCACTCAGCTGGGCTGCAGGTCAACCAGGCACACAGACCACAGAGAAGTGCTTTCCTGATCTGCTGGGAGCTCCTTAATCCACTCAGTTTTTCTGATCGTGATGAAGGATCATGAGGAGAGAGATGGAGAATTGCAGACAGATAAACATCATGTTAAGGCAGCCCTTGGATGAGCGAGGTGGACAGATTCTTCATTGACTAGAAGCAAATGCTCCTCACTTTTTACAAGAAGAAAATGAATAAGTTATAGGCAAAAAGGCAGGGAGAAGGACATGAGATACAGTTAGAAGATGGTGTCAGTGAAGTGTCAGTCATGTGCACAGGGCAGTAGAGGAGGTAGAACTGAGAAGTGAGAAAGTGATGAGAGTCTCTACACGAGGTAGAAGTAAGCTTCACTGTAGATAAATAATTGCTGAATTAAGATTATGAAGGTAGCTGTTAGAACAAAATATCAGACTTTTCTCAGTATCAAACATATATCAGAGAGACAAAAGAGTGAGGGAGGCATAATTTTACTGGTATTGTTGAGAAGTGCATTTGGTCTCTTGGCTGACATTGAATTATCCTTTGTGTGATTTTAATAAGCAATTCTTAGCTGTGTGAATGTGGATACAGAGAAGTCAAATAATCACTAGATTAATAGGTGTTTTTTTCTTTTTTCAAGTGACAGGGGAGGACAAAGAGTGTATGTGTTTATAAGGGATTGACCATAATTCATGGTAGACCATGAATTACATCCTGAAGAAGAGAGTATATTGAGAAAGAAAGAAAAGGAAAGAAAGAAAGAAAGAAAGGGAGAAAGAACAGTCAGTAGACTGGGGGTCTTCATGATGTTGACAAGTTATTTTCACTTATAACTTATACAAAATATTTTAAGGACAGAAGCTGGTATGCTTTGTAGATCAAATCACTGTAGATCAAATACCGAGTATCATCAGATGCAAAATTTGAGTAATTTAGCAGGTAAATTTAGTGGGAGTGGGAGATGATTGACCTTTTCAAAAATAAGTAAACCATAAGCTTATCTACTTACACAATTAATAAATGTTCCCTGAACAAGCAAATAATATTATCAAAGTAGTATTTTCTGCCTACTGTATTTAAATTTACTTTGTCTTATACTACAAAGCAACTACCAAAATAGTTGCTATATATAAAAATGAAAGATACAGATTTTTTGAAGACCTGGTTTCCAAACCTCCACCATTATTAAATTAAAAAGATTTATTTGTAAAGTAACAGTTTCTTCCAAAATGTACCCAGTTTGGAAGCTACCAGCTTGGCTGAGATTCTCCTTAGAGCTGGAGAAATTTATAATAAACTTAAATGTTAAAGCGTCTTGGATGAATACTTCCAAATTTTGTTTGACATGGCACCTGATTCATCTTTGAAGGATTTATTGGTTGAATAATCAACAAGTCAAATTGGCGGTAGGAAATTTCTGTCTGTGTTTGCAATTTAAAACTGGTTATAAGCTAGTTTCAATCTGGTCTTCAACCTGAAGCAGATAATCTAGTATCAGAAGAAAATATATTTTCTTAATTAAAAATACATTTTCAGAGGCATAGCCTGAGAATCTCTCATTTATCAATTTAGAGAATGAAAGTAAATGCTGATAAATGAGGTTAGATGGCATTTTCTTGAGCATTAGCCAAGTTAGAAGTAAAGAGAGTTTAAATGACAATCTTTTATAATATGAAGGTATGTAGACTTTTGCAAAGGAATAGAAATGGGAGGAAACACCTGACCATAAGAAGTAGACCAATAAAATTAAATATATCTTAAAATAATGTAACACAGAGACTTTTCTCAGTCTGGGAACTAACAGAGTCTTGCCCAAGAAAAAGGAGAAAAACAAGGGATATCGAATCCCCTTAATTGTTTTGTTCCATCAGTGAAAAAGAACTTGGATGGGAGGAAATAGTTTCACGGAAGTCGTCAAAGTAACTGAGCAGCACTGCAACACGCTGAACAGAGATCTGATCAAATTACTTAGACTAAAAACCATGAAAAGAACTTCACACCGTGTCTGGCTAAGAAAACAGTTTTATCAAGTGCGTGATCTTAAGTGTGCCGAGATTGCTTTATCTTCTTCTTTCCACTGTCTCGCTTCAGTGGTGATGCTACCTGGAAAAGTGAAAGGCATTGTTGTTGACAGGTCCTTAAGTGGAACGAGAACAATGCGTGGCATTAAGGCGTTGAATGCTGAGTCTGAAGGTACTGAAAATTCTAAGCTTTGGAGTAAGTTACTATACTTTAAAAAGGTGCATTTCCATTTTCTATCCCATGGTAGTTTTATCTTTCATGATTTTACTCTTTTTTTGTGAGTATTAAAGCCAGAGGTCCTAAAATTGATGCATCCATGGACATCAGACATTCAAGGAATGCCTTGAATGCAAAATTTGCATTTACATTTCTGTATTTTCCCCCTGGGATGCAATGAATAATATTTTTCAGGTTTTTGAAGTTGTTTATGGCTAAAAAGTATTTTAAACACAATTCTGGGGTGTGTTCTCCTTGGCTAGAAGCATTTCTTCTCCCTGCCCAGCTGCCCCACTGAATCAAACCCATCTGCTCCCCGTAACCTGTAAGTGGGACATCAGTCATGGAAAAGCCAGGGGAGATGAGCATCCGTTCTGAACCTGAACCTGCAGACACTATGGACAACATGGAGGGAAAGATCATGGGAAGGACAGAATTGGCTGTGAGCAGCAGCTCAGGTTTTTGCTGGTCAGGACCTGGGAAATGTCTGCCTCTGTTGACTTTGATCTTGAAACAGAGGTTCCTCTTTGCTTCCCATTAAGACACTGAGACAAAGGATTAAATTTTCCCTGCTGCCTTGGACAGGTCTGAGAGGAGTAAGGTCAGGACTTTCCTGCTAAAATACAAGGTGGACACTGAGAATGGCAAAATCTGTTTCTTCCTGAAGTGTTCGTTCAAGAGGAAGGTGGCTGGAGGCCTCATGGTCAGCCACTTTAGCAAGCAGGGCTTGAGCAGTGTTTTTGGATCCACTGTGATATCAAAGTAGGAGAAGCTAAAGGTGCTTGTGTTAGAAAACAATGGTAACTCCCCAAAGTTAAGAACAAACTAATAAACAAAAATGAATTGCTTTTCTGTTTTTTTTTCTCTGATGGTCATGGTGGTAGAAATGAGGTTAATCTCAGTGACAAAAAGCATAAAATTGCAAAAATCCTCCCTAGATTGAAAAAAAAAGCAAAATGTGTTCCCCAAGTAATGCTATTCTCTTCCCCTTCACCAACCCTCTCTCACCACCAGAGGAAGATTTAAGAGGCCATATATATTTAAAACTAATGATTTCATCTTTTCAAAACATTTAGCCAACTCATGCAACAGAACCTAAGAATGGAAAACTATTTTTCCTAATATATTTATAAAGCTGTAAATGTCTGAGTTCTACTTGTCTTTCACTTATGACCTTTTTTTATTTAATTGAGAGACTTTTGTAAATCTTTTCTATTTGACCGATAGGTTCCTTAGAAATACATTACTTGATTTCTAATATATTTGATTTTCCCCCTGCTTATTATTATTATTTCTCCAGGTAGTAATGTCTTCCCTATTTCCACTATGGTCCAGATACCTTCTGTGGATGGTTGCAATCTTTTAAATTTTGTAGAGTTTAAGTTGATGGCCCGGTGTGTGTTCTGTTTTGATACATGTTTCGCCCGCTTCTGGAAATTGCACATAGAATGCACTTGCTGCTTGCAGTCTTCCATGCAACTTGACTGAATTAACTATGCCATTTAGATATTCTGTATCCCTATGAAGTTCTTTTCTCCTTTAGTTCTTGGCAGTTACTTAGAGCACTTTAGTAAAAGAGTCCACAATCAGGATCCACTAGGAGGGGATTTCTGTGATTGTTTCCCCTTATGGCTTTCAACCTTCTGAAAAATATTTTAAAGTGATGTTCTTAGTTTTATGTACATTTACAAGTATTACAGATATATTATTATATGTCCCTCTTTGTTTCTAGTAATGTTTCCCATCTTAAAGTCTACTTTGATATTGGCACAGCTACACAAGCTCTGTTTTGTTTAATATTTGTATGGTTTATAGTTTCTTATCCTTTTACTTTAAGATTTTCTCTATCTTTAAATTTAGGGAATTTTTTTGGTCACATGCTTGAAGATTGTTTTATATCTAGTCTTACAATCTTTTAACTGTTTTAATTTATAAAAATTAAATGTGGTTCCTAATATATTTGCATAAAAGTCTACCATTTTGCTGTTTCTTTTCTTTTTTTTTCACAAGTTCTGTATTGATTTTAATTTTATATCTTGCCTTACTATTAATCAAATTTTCAGACAGACATTACATCTGTAATCACAGTATTCTGGGAGGCTGAGGCAGGAAGACTATGGCTTTGTGCCTAGCCTGGAATGTAGCTCAGTATGAGAACCCTAAATGCAATAGCTGGTACTGCAAACAATAATAATGATAATAATAATACATTCAAACTTTCTTTTTTATTACTGTATTTTGCTCTTCTATTAGAGAGCTAGGTACATATTCTTTGACTATTATTAGCAGTTAGCTTAGAGTTTGCAACATAAATATTGATCAGAGTTGACCTTTACTGTCTAATAGAGTTTAGTACATTTGTCAGTTTACTAAATGATGATAAAATGACTAGATGGGCATAAATCCATTCAACCTCTCTAGCTTTTATCTCTATTATGTATTTTATTTCTAAACATTTAATACCCTAAGCCATACATTACCATTTTACATTATCAATATTCATATTAATTTATCCACATAATTTAGCTTTGATAGTCCATTAATATTCATTTTTGCCTTAATTTTTAATGCTCCATATCAAGATTATACTCCTTCTGCATAAAAAAAAATTACTTGGGTGTGTTAAAGATGTATTTTTTTCAAATTAGTGGGTAAATGTTCCATAGTCCAAAGTTTAAATATTTTGTTTTATTTTCTCGGGTTATCGCCCCGGTGGATTTATATGCAAACTTTACTGGGCTCAGAGATACTCGAATACCTGGTAGAATGATACTTCCAGTATGCTCATGATGGTGTCTCCCCGGAGATTGGAGTAGCAATCAGCCACTGAGTGAGGGATGTCAGCCTGGTCCACGCGGGGCGGCACACTTCAATGTGTTTAGGGTCCGAGTACAACCAAAAGGCAGAGAAAGGACCATTTTTTTCTGTCTGAGCTGGGGCCAACGTCATTCCCTGCTGTCAGTCATCAGCACCCCTGGCCTTTGGGCTTCCGGTCTCCACCTGGGGCTTAGCTGATTGGCTCCTTGGGTTCTCGGGCTTTGAGTTAGGACTGGAGCTGTCTGACCAGCTTACAGCGTCCTCAGCTCCCAAATGGTAGAACGCAGAACAATTCTGCCTCAGTAACTCTGTGAGCCCATCCCTCAAAATAAATCTGTCATATAGCTCTTTATGTCCCATTGATCATATTTCTCTAGAAACTACTACCATACTTCATTTTATTTTTGTTCTGAAAAGTTCAGTATTATTTGTCCTTTTTTGAAGACAATGTTATTTTGGGCTTGCTATCTCTAATATTTCTCTTTGTCTTTCACTTTTAAGGATTTACTATGAAGTATCTGGGGGTGGTTTTCTTTATATTTATTCTTCTTGAAATTTAGTGCATTTCCTGAATCAGTGGGAGGATGTGTATTAGGTTTGGAAAATCCTCATTTGTTACCTCTTCAAATATTGATTATGTTCATACTTTTCTCTGTGTCCTTCCAAGATTATATGCATTGTTAGACATTTAAATGCGATGTTTATAGCTAAGCTGCTTGTCTAAATTTCATATTCTTTCATGTGATGCACAATTGAGAATTTCAATCTACATTTTAGCTATGATTAACAAGCTCTAAATGTTGAGCTTTTAGTTTTAGTTTTTGTGTTGTCAGTAAATAGAATTTAAGTTGATTCCTTTTCAGTATTTTAGTTCCTGGTGAACTTCATTTTCCCTTTTACTTTATTAAATGTATTAATCATAGTTAAAGCTCATGTCTGATAACTCCAATGTCTGGAGAACCTGTGGATGTATTACTAATGCTTATGTTTTCTCTTAGTTGTATCTTAATTAATAATATTTTATTATTGCTGGAAATTGTGTATTTTTTAAAAATTGTCTAAGTCCTGGAAGATGTTATCTTATTCCAGAAGTGATTTCCTTTGGCTTGGAGCAGGAGGATAAAATAGGAGAAAATTGCTTTAATTACATGATGGAGTGAGTTGATTTAAGTCTGACTTTCAATCTTTGCAAGATCTCTTCAATTTCTTGTTAGCTTTAATTCCTATTGTATAACACTTTAGGGGTCTTAGTTGAAGCCCTGGGATGTTTATCATGTCCTCTCCACATTGGTTGGTTTTAAATTTCAATTTTCATTTCTTCAGCATCTAGAAATCGCTAATTTCTTAGGTTCATAACTTAACAGCAGAAACTGGATGCTGGCCCCTAAAATCTCAGTTTTCCTTAAAAACTGCTGACACTACACTATCAAACAGACTTTTAAAGAATTTTATGCAGCTTTTCTAGTTTGTAGAAGGAATATCTGCATGAGTATATTGGTGTCTAGAATTAATCAGTATCATCTCCCCCACCTAAAATATTTATACTTGTTCGCTACTACCCATGTTTTATTGAAATTATACAACATCTGGTTTGAAAATATGACTTCTCTCTCCAATTTCATCTTTTTTTTTATTCTCAGGACTTTTTGTTTCTATATTTACTGCTTTTATGACCTACACATCTGTAAATATATTCCTTTTTATTGTTATAATTCTTCTGTTTTTATTGCCTTCTCCTTTCTGAGATTTACTGCTTCTCTTATATTTCCAAATATTGTTATGGATTAAAAATCTTCTAGTCCTTAGATATTTAAAATGTTATAATATGGTCTCAATTGGATCACAATTAACGTGGGCATAGAATTTTTGTTCAAAATATTTTCCCTCAAAAGTTTGAAAATATTGTTAGATATTCTTAAACACCATTGATGAGAAGTTTAATGCCAATTTGACTCTTGCGCTTCTGTGGAACTATTTTTTCCAACTTGGGAAGTTTCAAAATTTTAATTGAGACATAATTAATACACCATACAATTCCTTTTGAAGTGTATAATTTAGTGTTTTAGTATACTTTTAGTGTAGGTGGTTTATATATGTACAAGGTATGTGTATAATATACTGTAGTGTATTCACAAGGTTGTACAACCCTTACTACTGTTTCCAGAATACCCACTTCAAAAAATCCTTTTGTCCTTCAGAAATCACTTGAAGTTCCCATCTTCTCCCAGCCCTTGAAATCTACTAACCTATCTTCTTCTGTTGCAGATTTACCTGCTCTGGACTTGTCATTTAAGTGGAATCAGGCAATATGTGGCCAGTTGTGCCTGGCTTCTTTCACTTAGTGTAATGTTTCCATGTTCATCTGTCTTGTAAAATGTGACAGTTCATTCTGTTTATGGACAGTGTTCCATTGTACAGACTGTCCGCTTGTGCATATCTTGTCATCCATCCATTGATGGACCTTGGGCTGCTTCTACCATGGAGCTAGTATGAATAATGCCAGAAACTTTTATATTAAATATGCAGAACTTTTGTGTAAAGCTATATTTTCAATTCTTTTGAGGATGTGGTAGAAGTACTGGGTCATACAGGAATTTCATGTTTAACGTTCTGAATCCTACCAACCTGTTCTCAAATTCCTGCAGCATTTTTACATATCCTTCAGCAGTCCATGCATATTTCCACTCTCCACATTCTTGCCAAAGCTTACTGTTATCCATTTTTTATTATGGCCCTCCTAAAATGGTAGTTCAGTGTGTATTTAATTTGCATTGTTTAATGACTGATGATACTGAGCATTTTCTAGGTGCTTATCAGCCATTTGTATATTTGAATAATTATTCAAATCTTTTGCCCATTTTGATTGTGTTCTTGTCTTTTGATTGTTGTGTTGAAGAGTTCTTTATATATTCTGGATACTAGGTCTTTATCAGATACATAATTTGCAAGTCTTTTTTCCCATTATGTGGATTAAATTTTCCTATTATTGATAGTTTTCATTGATGATTTTTTTCATTTCAACTAACTTTAATTTATCTATTTTCTTCTTCTTGTATTTTTATGTCAAATTTAAGAAATCATTGCCAAATCTAAAGGCATAAAGATTTATTTCCACACTTTCTTCAAATAGCTTTATAGTGTTTGTTCTTACATTTGTATCAATTTATTCAGGATTGGATTTTTCTGTATGATGTGAGGTAGATATCTAATTTCCCTCTTTTGTATGTAGTTATCTTGTTATTCTAGGACAATTTATTGAGGAGGTAATCATTCTTTCAATTTTCTTGGCACCTATATCAAAAATCAGTTGATTATTATAAATTAAGATTTATTTCTGAACTCTAAATTCTATTCCATTCATCCTTATACCAATACCTCATAGTCTTTATTACTACAATTTTGTACTGAGTTTTGAAATTAGGGAATGTGTCTCCTCCAACTCTCTGATTCTTTTTCAATATTGTTTTGGCAGTTCTGAGTCTCCTGAATTTTACTTCTAGCTGGACAATTTATGCCAAAAGAGCAGCTATGATTTTAATTAGGGTTGCACTGAATCTGCAGGTCAGTAACAAGTCTTCTAATCCACAAATACAAGTTATCTTTCTGTTTATTTGCTTTAAGTCCTGAACCCCTTTTGTGAAATTCACTCCTAAATATTTTAATAGTATTGTAATAGGATAGTTTTCTTAGTTTAATTTTCAGATTATTCTTTGCTATTGTGTATAAATACTATTGATGCTTCCACAGTGATCTCATAGCCTATAACTCTATGGAACTTGTTTCTTAGTTCAGTAGCATTTTGGGGACTCAGTAGGATTTTCTATGTAAAAGCCACATGCTCTGCAAACAGAAATATTTTTATTTATTTTTCATATCTGTATGTCTCCTATTTTTTTTTCTTATCTAATTGTCCAGCATATTTGGAAACTTGTAAGGTCATTTCCTTTCTCCTTATAACTGGTAAAATACCAGCAAGTAAGTAAGTGTGGCATATAGGCGTGCTTCAGAATCAATTCTCTTAATTCTCTTACCCTCAGTGGGTACTTGGACATTGCAAGCTTTCAGCATTTCATCAGGTCTCACACATTTTCTTCTTCTCAAAAATATTCCTTCTCTATTTTTATTATTTTCTCTAAGACTCCCCTTAGACACATGTTACACATTTAACAAACGTCTTTCCCTTCTGCCTTTTTATTTTTCTGTTATCTTCCTTGTAACCTTATGTATTCATTTCTGTTTGTGCGCTTCTGGGATCTAATCCAGGGCCTACGCAAGTGCTGTACCCTCTGCACTACATCTTCAGCCCTACTGCTGCTCCAGTGCTTGATCTTGAGCACTGTTTGAATTGCTCTTCTGTCCATGTATTAAGTTTGTATCACTTTTCTTTTATATTGCCAAGAACTCTACCTTTTTTCTTCCCCTGGCAATCTATTTTCAGTGGTTTTTCATGTGCTTTGAAATCTCTGAGGATATTTATTACGTTCACACTAAAATTTGTTTCTGCTCTTATACATTTTAGATCTGCTACGTATTGAGCTTTTTCAGATGTTTTGTTTTCTTGGTTCTGATTATATTTTAAATGAGACTTTGGTTTAAACAAAATTAATACCTGGAAATGTATTTCCTCAGATTAAAGGATAATTACTTTGCCTGGCAATGAAAGAAGGATTGGATTACAAAAGTCTCTTTCTCCGATTGCTCAGTGGACTTGTGGGGCTTGAGACCTCGTGCAGGCTCCACAGTTTGTGTTTGGGGAAGGCTCTTTGAGATTTCGAGGTCCTGTGTGCACTGGATCCAACACTCCCTTTGGAAAACTATTTCATTCAGACAAAATTAGCGCCATGTGTGAAGAGGGAGTGGTTACAGGGTGTACCCCTCTGTCTTCCCTCAGATGAAACCCCTGGCGTAAGATCTCCTCCTCCTCAGACCTCCATCAAACCTGTTTGGGGATTACTCAAAGTTTTGTTTAGAAAATGCCTTTTTATTTCTTTTTACAATCTGTGCTGCCTTTAAAGAGATTTTATGTTCTTCAATTCCTTATTTCACTTGGGTTTCACTGATAGTGTTCCCATTTGTCTTGTGTCTTTCATAAACTACATTTGTAGTGTGTTGGTAGAATATTACTTGGTTTTTCAACACCCATGAATTTATTTTTATGTTCCTTTCACATTATTTTGTTATTGAATGGGGTTTTTATTTGGGGGAGAAGAAATGCTGTTTTTCCTCTGGTTTTCTTGAATTAGTAGTAGTGTCAGCCTTTTTAAAAGGAACCATGTACTCCTCTACCACCCAGGTGTGGCTGCTTGGAAAGGCTGACTGGGCAGGTTCACAATCAGGTGCTAATTTACAATTCATTTCCCATGTATACAAAGTTTATTTGAGGATGACACTGCAACATTCTCATTCCCAAATACTAAACCAGGAAACTACAGGTTGTGTAGTTTCACAGACCCGAAGAAGCAAGTTTTTTGTCAAACACTTGAAATACACAATGAGTGGTGGAGAGACAGGGAAGGGGGTCAAGGCAGAGAAGGGCAGGTGGCAGAATCCGAAAGCCATGAACACATGCAGGTCCATCTGTACAACCAATGAAACACAAACTCTAAGAATAAACAAAACTAAATGTGTTGAAAAAGATGGTGAAGTCTTCTTTCAATGTAGAGCTTCATTTACTGTTTCCATGTACAGAAAGAAACTGTTGAAATGCATGTATCATCATTTCAGTGGTACCTCTTCTGCTTGGTCTGGTCCCTCAGTGTAAAATATAAAATAGTGTGCATGAGGGAAACAGTGCTGCATTGCACTGAGAGTTGCCAGGTAGTAACCTATGACCAATGTCCAATTGAAGAGTGGGAGTCTAGGGCTTCCTCAGTCCCCACCAGCAGGAAATCCTCAGGAAACTGTTATCAGTCCACAGGGACCATCATTGGTTGTAAAATTCATCCCATCCTACAGACTTCTGCTGGTTTCCTTTCCTTTGATATTCACACATGGCGGCCTGAGGTGCCACCACCCAGCTCCCTCGGAAACCTTCCTTGCTCCACTTTGTCAGACACACCTTTCTTCAGCACACTGGGGAAGGAGTAGGGGGTTTTCCTCACCGCGTCTCCAGAGTTTGCATATGCAGTTGGTTGTTTTTCCTTTTCTTTTTCCCTTCAAAGTTCCCTGGTGACTAATGTTTGCCCTAGGCTTTTCATGCCACTGCTCCTTGTAGCATGCTATCTCCCCTGTCACTGGAAACCAACGGCCCTGGGACGAAGTGCTATTAATGTAAGGTAATATTAGCACAAGAACTTTTCATTGGAGATGTGAGTACTGGAGAAATTATCCTGAAGGAAAACAAAATGGAAAAGAATAATGATGTTTTTCCTCTCCAGAACTGAATGGAAATCAAACATATTACACATTATTTTATTTTTTAATCTTTCTTCACTACATATTCTAGTTGTTCCCCTTCCTTACTTGTGTATAAGTAAAGAGAGATCCTTTCACAGTATCTTTTCTCCCCTTATCCTTCTTTATTCTCTTCAAATAACATTCCACAGAGGGGTCCTTGAGGAAGTGTCTCTCTCTCCTTCTCTCTCTCTCTCTCTCTCTCTCTCTCTCTCTCTCTCTCTCAGAGTCTCTTGGAAACAATTTCAGGAAGCCCCAGCTGTCCTTCTCGCCACTCAGCTCTATCTGTCTTCCTGGCTCAGGAAGCAGACCTGTGAAGAAGGCTTTGAGGTGACCCCAGTGATGGTCTGACTCCAACCATGTTAGAATCTAAGGGAGCTTTCTCCACAAGTTCAGTTAACCTCACATTCACAGGCAAAATAAGTGATGCTTCTTAATTCTCAGTCATTGTTTAAGTGAGTTCTTATGCCGTACTGATAACAGAAATACTTTGTTATGTACGATATTTAATTGGCTTTGTTTAAACCCCTACCTGTTAGACTATACCCAGCGAGGACTTTCATTTTTCTATCTGAGACACTCATGAATGTCCTCAAAGAACAAATCTTAAGGGTTCCTACTCAACAACAGCACTGTTCCAGCAAAATCCATGAGAGCTGTGTATCCCATGATAGTGTCACTTGGTAGGCACAGAGAGACCAGTTAAATGAATGGCTCTGTTAGATGAACACAGTCAGGGCATTCTGCAGAGTAACTAGAGAGAAGTGACATTATCAGTAATCTTTGTTCCATTGTAGAACCAACATTCCAAGGAATAGCTGATTTAGGTAATGGCAGGAAGGCAAGCTCTCCTATAAGAAACATTAGCTTGTTCAGTTCCCAGTGTCCTGTAGATAATACTTATCCAAACAGTCTGGCCATTGTCTGTTCACAATGTCCCTTGGCTTGGTGTTTCAGGGACATGGTGCCAAACGCCCTAGTTTTTCTCAGGGAAAATGTGCATTGTAATTTTTTGTCTCCGTGATACAGCTGCCTCTGAATATGAGCAGAAAAAATAAATTCTTATTGTTTTCAGATGTATGAAACTGAGGAATAAAAATTGATATTGTCTTCCAAAAGCATGATTTATAAGTGCACGTACCTAAGTCAAATATTGCCTATATATCACAAAATTGTATTTTGCTGACATCATGTCTTAAAAGATACCAATCAAGAACTCTTGTATATACTTAGCCGACTTAGAAACTAGGTCAGGAACACTTACCGCTCTTGGGCTACTTAAGAACTTTTAAAATCTCTGTCTGAAATGACAGTGATAAGAAACTGTAAGGTTATATAGCTGGAACAAGTGAAATAATACTTCAGGGTTAAGTACATAGACATTTGTTTGGGGAGGCCACTTTACTTCTCAATTTGTGAGTGGCAGTGGGGTGGCTCTGTGTGTGGTAGAGTGGGCCCACCCTCACCAGGCCTGTCCAAGGCATGGGGATGTGTTCAGCTTGTGAGATGGCCACACGATCGGTGTCCTTGAATGGTACTATAATTACAAAAGAGAAGACATCAACTGCTCCATCCTGGAAAATAGTGCTGTAATTAACTGAAGAAGAAAATCAATGCTTCCCACTCCAGGGATATAGATCCGTGATTCTCTTCATAATTTCCCAACTCTTAATACCATCTCTTTTCCTTTTATAGAAAAGAAAAATCACAGAAATAAAAATGAAAGCTCCCAGCTGGGCTGTCTCTTAATTCCTCTTAGTCATTTGTCCATTCCAATTCTCCGCTTGCTTTGCTTTATATTACATGAAGGATTGATTCTTCTGCTACTCTTTGATTTTCCAGCACTAGACTTGCACAGTGTTTCCTGAGAAAAATAAACTCTCCTTTATTCCTAAATTTGCTAGAGATTCCTAATTACTGCCGAGTCTGCCTCATAGCAGCACCTGGGAGCAGTACAGGGAGTTGGTCAGGAGGCTTCTTATCTTGACTCCACAGGCTATTTTCACTGATGAAAATGATAAAGTGAATTCTCTGAAGATTAACTCTGTGAAATCATTACTTTTTGGACATAAATCACTTATATGATTCTAAACATTTTGCATGATAATCCAGGGTAATCAACCTTCTGAGCTCACACAGCTCTGCCTATCAGCCATAAGACATGCACAGCTATCTCAGTCCATCCCACACTCTGTTCTTTTTCTCTGTCTCCTCCACCTTGGGTAGAAGTTGTTGCCAGAAGTGTACACACTTGCCATGCCCCAGGAGAGAGGAGTGAAGTGTAAGATATTTCGTCTAGGCATCCTGGTGTTTACTTATATAGTGAGAAAAATAAGTCAAGCCCAGCCAGCACTGGTATCAGTTCAGCTTGGACATTGATAATTCTAAACCTAAATATCTGCTTAGGCAGAATTTCTGTATTTTTGCCCTGATTATTGTATTGTTTCATCAGGAAAGAAGGAGAAGCAGCTCCTGATGGTGGTTGCCCTAGTCAGCACCAGCATGAACCAGAGAGACTTTTGCACATTAGCTGACCAGGGGCTGCAAGACTTAAATCTACTGGGCAGGCCATGCCAGCAGGCAGGAAGGTTTCTCATAGCAGTATTGGGTAAGAATTCCACAAAAAGCAGACTGGACACTCTGGCAGGGCCTGCTTGTTTCATCCCTGAGAGGAATGAATTCCTGGTATCTCCAGGAGCCTCATTTTTAGTGTTAAAGGCTGCAGCTGGTTGGATGCGGCAGAGCTTGCAGTTACAGTATAGACAAGAACACGGAACATCCTGGCTGGGTTTTGCCATCCTACTGGGCATGAAAGCCATGCCAAGATGACACATAAAATTAACCACCGCACTGGGCTTTAAACAGGGCTACAATCAAACCACCCTGGAGGGATCTGTTCAATGTTTAAAATCTTAACAGAGAAAGTATGTCATATTCTTCTTGAATTCCAAATCAAATAAAATTTTAAAAACTCTTTGTTTAAACTTCATCCTAAAGTTTAGATTTTTAAATCCTCTTATCCTTGTGGTGCTCTCCCTAGTAGAAATAGATAATGGATAACTTATCCATTTCTTAAGTTAATAAGCTTTGTAAGAAACTTTAAATATAAATCCTTTAACAGGTGGTTTCTACTTGTCATGAACAACACTGTTTCTATGGCTTGCAGTTTACTTTTAAACTCTTACATTCATATTATATTTAAAAAAAAACAGTTGTACTGTTATATAATTCACATACCCTACAGATTATTCATTTAACATTTAAAATGAATAATTCAGTGGCTTTCAGCATTTCCACAGCCATCAGTACAATCAATTTTAGAGCATTTTCATCACCCCAAAAGAGATCTGTACCCATTAGCAGTCACTTTATCTGTTCTCTCGTCACCCCAGCCTACCAGCCTTGGTCACCACTAATCTTTCTGTCTTTTTGGGTTTCCCCCAAATTCTGGACATTTTTTTCAAGTGGAATCATACCGTAAGTGGCCCTTTGTGATTTGTATGGTTTATTTTTTAAATTTTCTACTTGATAAACCCCATGCAACTCAAACAATTCTAGCTGAGTGATTGATAAGGATTAGTATTTCCCAGCAGTCACTGGACATTCTGAGCATCTCCTCTAACTGAAAGCCAGTTCCCATGAGGCTGTGCCTGGATACTTAAGGTATTTTGTTTGATTGCTTACTTTGCTCCTAAGAACACCATCATGAGTTGGATGTTTTACAAATTCTAAATAAAGGTCCCATTTTCTGAAACAGATATGGGGTTTTTGTTCATTTGTCCTCCAAATCCAGTCTCCCGAGGCCTGGAAGTGGCCCAGCTCGCCTTGATAAAGAGTCTTATACCCTCTTCGGCTCAGCCCACCGACCAGTCCTCTATCACCAGTGTGCCTTGATGGCCTCACCCGTCTCCCTCCACAGCTCCCTCTGCTATGCTCACACTTTCACCGTATGCTTAATTATAATTAATTTGAAATGTAAAATCTGTTACTAAATTATTTCCTTAGGAAATTACTTCATTTCCTCTGTACTACATTACTTAGCATTTGGTGTTTCCACCTATGTATCATCCAGCAGTAATTCTCAACCATTTTTGGTCAAATCTGGATGTATTTATAATTATTTGTTTGGATACAAATGAAATAATTTTTGAAGCTAATAGACAAATGTTTTTAATAATCATGCAACAATAATTTCCTAATGCATTTAGACATTTAGAAACAAAGCATGAGAGCAAAGTATAATTAAGGTTTTAATACTGGTGCAAAATCCATACAAGACTGTGGCAAAGTCTGAACTATTACATTAAGCAATGAAAACTGAATAATTTTTCAAATACGTGTATTTATTGATATTTATTTTCTTATAAACAACTCATTTCTTGAAGAGGATGGGAACATAATTAGTGACGTACAGTAATCATTTTCCTGTATATTGCCACTTAGAAACATTTCTGTCTGTGTTGTATCAGTCAGCATTTAAGTGGAAGTGACATTGTTGCATTGACAGCTACATCTGGGAAATCACCCAGAGAGGATGTGTCACTTAGCTGGTCTTTGATTTAATGACTACACTCACTGCACATTGACAATCACACATATTAAAGAACACATTCTTGTCTTCTCCTTAGGAAGTTATAGCAGTTGATACATGGTACACAGATTTCCTATCCTACATTTCTTCCATGTTTATGTTCACTTGTTCCTTTGTTGGTAGCACCTGAATTTCCTTCAAATCTGTGCCTGCTGCAGGGAGGACCTCTCTGATGTGACAGAGCCAGAGCTCTCTCAACTCATCATCTCGCTGGAGAGGCAGACGTCAGCTAAGCAGTCAGACAGAGACAGGCAAGGCTGCTACTGCCCCCCACACTGAGAGAGGACCAGGTGCTGGATTTCAAATTCTGAGACAGAGGAAGTAACAACATATCTGGGCCGAAGGGAGCGAATGTTCTTTGTTTTCCTTTGTTTTATTTTATTTTTAAATTGTGACCAGCTGGTACACTAAAATACCTCTCTTTATTGCAGCATGATCCATTACTGCATTATATTGACAAATGCCAAATTAAATGTTGGCATCTTTACACAAACTGACAATATTAAATATTTAATTTTCATGCTAGTGAGGAAAGAACAGGGCCTAGGAAGATAGAGGACAGAGAGACATTTTGAATTGTATCAGGATGCAGTTATTTATTTTTAAAAAGTGGGAATTGCTTCATGATGTATTACTGTCATGGTAGGTTCTGATTCAGCTCTCAGTAACGAAGCACAAAGCATGGCTTTGGTTCGTGCTCCTTGGCTTGGTTCGGGGCAGGAGGGTCAGGTAGAGACTTTTTCAGGACCCCTCCTTATGGCCCATGTTAGCCTGGCCTAATGCTCTGGGCTTGGGCCAATTACTTTTTGATATGATGTATAAAACATCAAAGTAGTGCATGAACATATATATTCTTTGCAAAGGATAATAGCAGATCATGTGCCTTTCAGCTCTCTACCAAATGTAAGCGGTAAAAATTGCAAAATGACATTGACTACCCAACTTTCCATCCCTGATCACATCTTTCCACCTTTCTGCAGAGGTTACCACAATGCTGACTCTTTTTCCTTTATCCTTGTCTTGCTGAAGAAGTGTATTACTATGTACAGTTTTGCCCCCAAATCCTTTGTGTGGGACAGTTTGGATCTGTTTCCTGTGTAACTTCTTTTCTTCCTTTAATATTTTCTTGCTCTCAGAGCAGGGGCAATAGAGTAGGAGAGGCTGCTTAGGCTGAGTCTCTGGAAAGGGTCAGTGTGGTTCAGAAGGAGGAATGTTGAGAGCCTGCTTAGCACTCAGGGGGCACCACACAAGGAGGAGCTCAGTACTTGAGAAGAAAATGTAAAGGGCCAGAGGTCACGAGCCTTACTTCATATTTCAGAGATTTGGCTAATAAAGCGGTAAATGACAAGCAGAATCTGAAGCCCGAAAATGACAAAGCTTTTGTAATTAGGCAGCCCTGGGTCTCAAAAGCCCTTGTAATTAGTAGCTAGGTGTCCTTGAGATGTCAATTCACCTTCCTGAACTGCTGTTTCTTCATTGAGAAACAAAGCAATGAATGTCTTCCTCCATCTATCTATTATCTATCTATCTATCTATCTAGATATAAATGTATCTATACATCTCCTTTGTCTTCATTTTGTTGTATTTGAGTATTTGTACCAATAGACCACACTACAGTAATTTTATCCAATTCTTTCCTCTCCAGAACAATTTTCCCTAAATCTTAGGCTTCTTGGATTACACTGCCACCTTGCCTCCTACCTTGGTTGGTCATTTTTGACATTATTACTGTTTCTCAAAACTAACATCTTAGTTTTCTCTGATGTCACAAATAACCGGCAATCATATCTTTTTAGAGTCTATTATGATACCTCAGCTGAAGGCGGGAAGGTGGGGCAGCATGAAGAAGAACAAAAGTCCACCAGATTCTTCAAGGGAGGAACAGGAAGTTGACCACAGTGGCTGTGAACTTGGCCTAGGGCTACAGCTCCCTGCAATGCGTTTCAAAGAGAGCTCAGACTCAGGCCTGTGGCTCACTGAGCCTCTGGTACATGTAATTGCACGCAGTGAACTAACATACTGACCTGGTAGGAGCCTGAACAATACGGAATTTTGAGACACAGAGGAGAACCAGATCTGACACAAAGAATGATGATTATTTTCTTCATTAGCAGGAGAGATGTGGTAACATGGTGACGTGTGAGAGAAACGTGGGCAAGAATGGGGGAGGATAAAGATCTCCTTATAGATTTTCTTGTATGTGGTTGTACTTGTATCAGCAAATTCTTACCAAAAAAAAATTGGTAGATGACAAGTTTTGAGGGTCAAATATCAATATTGATCAACATTTTAGACAGTGCTATGCTCTTTCAGGAAATATGCTATTGATTTATTTTATTGAGTTCCTATGGGTCCACAAGGATTATTCTTTACTGGATGTTTTACATCTGAAAGCACAATTACAATCCATTTATATTTGTTTCAATAAAACATCTGCAGATAATAGGCACAGAACGTCTCCTCCCAGGCCACTTTTTGATAACAGACGCATTATTTTGCATGTGCAGATGTGCACCTTCCCATGCACAGGCCGCTGGGAGATGGCAGAAATCAGCTGCCAAGTGCGGGGGGTCTGAGGGAGGGTGGTGACCTTCACGCAATGTTCAGATATAATTGTTTGGAAACCTTAGGGATTCTTTAAAGTAGTTCAGCAAGGCAGGAAGTTGCTAACTGTAGGTGGCCTAGGCTTATTGGACACTGTAGGGCACTGATCATAGCACACTTACATGAACCTGCTTTATTTATCCAAAGAAATGTGCTGCTTAGAGAAGAAATTCACTGTAGATTACAAAAACTTACACAAAACAGAACTGAGAAAATTAAATATTCACATCAGCAATGGGCTGATTCAAGACACTCGAATGTGGTGTGAGATGCTTCCAGATGACACTTCCCTTCGAGCCTGTGTTTTAGGAGGGGTGATGTGGATGCATCCATTCATTCTTCATCTGCACCCATCCTTGTGTATCTTCATGGAGACTCTGCCACATAAATGCGTGTCCTTGAACATGTAATTGTTAAAGCTCATAGGGAGATGAAGCTCAGAAAAATATACACTGAATCAATACAGGAGAGGAGAAAGGAGTATTTATAAAAGGGCATGACAAGGGTAGACCATTTGCTCCTTTTAAACGTGTTGACAAGTGACAAAGTGGGTGATCGATGCTTAGGCATTGATGAGATTTTTCTTCTTTATTCTCAATCAATATCTGTGCAAAGGACGCAGCTTGGGACCAGAAGTTGGACGAATAGAGCTCTAGTAACACCCTCCCTCTAATGCCTTGGATTCCTAATTTCTTCATGGTGTGGGAAAACCCAAATGCACAAGTTATTGTTTTGACTACAACGGCATCTTAAACGTTAAAATAATGGCATATACTTCAAGGATGGTAAATGGGAATGTGAAATCAATTATTTTGTGCCAATTTGCTTGCTGATTGATTAGAGGATGACTCATCTCCAAATCATGAATCAAAGTCATGGCTCCCAAAACTCAAAGAATGAACCAGAAATTAGTATATGTACTGCTGAAGCAAGCACAGAATGAGCCAGAAATTAGAAGCCCAGCTCAAATTCCACGGCTGTCTTGATAATCATAAACTTGTCCTGTATGCCCATTTGACTTTTGTCCATAAAGCTCAAATATGTGTTAGAACAAAATCAGAGAAAAAAAATAATCTCACCCTAAAGATCATTAGCTTCTTATTTATTTCAATATGTAAATCATTTTCTGAGGGTTAGATACAAAATTATAATGAAACATTAAAAATATAACTGCTATCTATATCATTAAGCAATACAATAGTTGATTTAAATTCAGTGCTTTGTACTCATGGAGGTTTGGAGTTCTGTTTTTGTATTTTTTTTGTTTTTTTTTTTGGTACCGGGGATCGAACTCAGGTTCTCAGCTTGTGAGGCAGGCACCAGAACCACTGAGCTAAATCCCCAGACCCTGTTTTTGTATTTTTTAAATACTTAGAATATAAAGTATAATGGTGGAGGTGTCTCTGAGTCCATAGTTTCCTATACTTTCTGTTGCTGGCCACCTTCTAGGTCCCATCACTTTTATTACTTGGATTTTTATTTTTCTGTCCCTTTTCATTAGTCCATTGTGTCTTTCTTTAAACCTTTTCTTACCATAGGTGCAAACAACATTGTCTTGTGTGACACATGTCTATAACCTGAAAACTGCTTCTTAAAAAAATGAATTTCAAGGACTTTCACTATGTGGTTTCGTGCAGTCATTGACTCAATAGAATTTTGATTTTATTCTACTGTGATTATTATACTTATGAATTGGTGTAGTTAAACTGGAATTTCCCTTCCCTGAATGGACTCAATATTGAATGCTGAGCCAATTATTACGATGCATTTGACATGATACAGACAAAGTGCTATCTATCACCATTTGCATATTCATTTTTAAAGCATGAAATTGTACATATATTAGTTATCTTGCTGTATGCACTTGGCTTCTTCCTAGAGACATTTGCTCAAAGACTTGATACAAGTGAAATAAAATCTTGTTTCAATTCAACCCAGTATCAAGATAATTTCTAATCAGGTTTCATTTACAGTTTTCAACTATAATGATATTCATTGAACTGATGGATATTTTACAGGTGAAAAAAAGTTAACAATCACTGAAAAATCCTAATTGACCAGGAGCTCTGTGCCATTCATCTTTTCTAAAGCTCACAGCCCTATGAAGTCAGTGTTTATTACTATTCTAATTTTCGGTTGAGGATTTGCTCCTTGGTACATTAAGAAACTTGTATAAGATCACACAGTGCTATGAGAAAGAGAAAAGACAGAAATCAGACACTCAGAGCATGTGACTCCTGTGCTCTCACTTTGCTCTGGGAAAGTCTATCCACAGACGAACAGCAGCAGGAGCACTGCAGTGGGCATTAGAAGCCCAGTCTCAGCTGCAGGTCCAGTCCATCTTGGTTTGCTGAGGACTTTTCCAGTTTTAGCACTGAAAATTCTGTGTCTCAGGAAACTCATTAGACCTAGGGAGACCCAGCAGATTAGCCACCAAACTCTCAGACCCAGTCCCCAAACTATTCAACCAGAATCTACATTTTTTAACATCTCTAGATAATTAATATGTCTATGATAAGGAAGAGGAACTGTTCTTAAAAATGCATTTACTTAATGAATACTTTCTGGAAAGCCTTCTAGAGAACTGAAATCTTGGACCTAGTTTGCATTCTTTACATTGAAAACTTTAGCTCAATTGGCCAAGTCTTATACGGTACCCAGAGGAATTAAAATTCTGATTTATCTGAATTTCTGTCTCCAGAAATTCACTTCTTTGGAGAAAAATGTTCTCCAATTTTAAAGAAAAGACATTAAATTATTTGAGTTATAGTGATTATAGCTAACGATGTAGCAAAATCTTTAAAAAAAAATCCCATGGGATTATTTCCTTTGATTATATCAAGAAGGATGTAGGATGTCAAAAAATTGTAATTTTAACTGAAAAGTGACCTATAAATGTGTCGGTAGAGTACAGAATGTACCTGATATTTGTGTTGCCAGTGTTGGTTTGTATTCTTACTGGATTAGGAAGCTGTATCACTTTATTAGTGGAAAGCACACTGTCATACCCTGGCGTAAATGTATGGCTTGTTTAATAAGCCTTTCATATTTCACTTATACACTTTTATGCCTAAGATTTTGCAGATAAATTTCTCCCAGCATGAGAAATCTCAGGAGATGTATCTAGAATATTGAGGAAGTTGGCAATGACTATTTCTGTCTTGGAGCAGAGATTAAAAATAGTTAGAGATGGAAGATTTTTGTCTTTGGGAAAATGAAGTCCATTTATTTTGTGAATTAGGAAAATGAGGCCCATTAGGGTTAAATGCCTTCCTATGACCATCCAGCCAGCTCACGATACAAACAGGCTCAGAACTGAAAGTGGCTAAGAACAGACCTGACAATATTGGATTTACCTTGAGTTTTCATCGTGTTACTTGAAATATAAATTAATAGCTGTTGCCCTAAGAGAAAATTTTAGACTCTCAGTGAAAAATTGTGTGATTGCAGATTTCTAGTTAAATGGTTGTAGAAAATGACATTCAGAGAGCTACAGTGCTGATTTTCTCTGATTTTTCCCCTTTTCTACCACCCTCAAGGTAGCATACTCAGTCAGTGATAACTGCCCTAAGCCTCAAAAAATTATGTTCTATATTTGATATAAATTTTGTTTGAGGCTATTTGGGCTTCTATAACAAAGTACCGTTACCTAGGTAGCTTACAGACCACAGGCAATTATTTCTTACAGTTCTGGAGGCTGAGAAATCTATGGTCAAGATCCAAGCAAATTTACTGCCTGGGGAAGAATGCTTTTCTGATTCATAGCTGGCACCTTCTCGAGTCCTCACATGCTGCATGAGGCAGGGCCTTTCTCTGGGATCTCCTTTTTAAGGGCACTAATCTCATTCATAAGGCCTCTGGTCTCTCTATCTAATCACCTCCTAAAGTTCCTGCCTAATACAATGACAGGGAGGGCAGGGATTCAACAAACAGACAGGTCAGGTGTCACACGGACTACAGCATTTTCAGCCTTAGCAAAACCAGTTAACGCCTCAGGGCTTCACGTTTATTATCTACAAAGCAGTGTCAGAAATAGTTCCTTCCAAGATGAAACTGATTATCCGAAGGATGAAATGGCTACTCCGTATCAAATATGATGCAAAGAAGGAAGGATCTTGTGGGGCTGGATCATGAACACCTACGTTTTCCTGTAGAGAAGAGAAGAGCAAACAGCATAGGGTGGAGAATGCTTGAGAGATTAGCAGCAGAGAGATAAAAGGAGGAGACAGGAACTGTGAGCAAGATGTAAAACTCTTCAATTCTGAGAGGAAAGAGAATACAGTAAGGAGCTAGGTTATTAGAAAAATAGTAAAAGCAGTAAGAGTTTTGACTTTTGAAGAAAGGAAATTGCAACTTCAATAAAGAAACTAGGACATACTTAATTTTCTTCAGAAAGATGAAAAAGTTCAGATCCTTAAAGGACTTTTATTTTTTATAGCAAGATTTATCTTTAGAAAGATTTAGAGCAAAGGTGTTCAAGGGTCCATAAAATGATTTTTGTCAGGAGACCTTGATTAAAAAGCCATTGGAGATGACATAGAGACATCTTAGCAGTCAACAATGCCAAGCACGAAAGTATATGATGTATGTGTCAGGAGTGGGAAAATTATGATTTACTTGTGGAGGAAATTTCTGCAGAAGAAAATGAAAGCCGTTGGCTGAGATCACCAGAAAGTCATGGAGCCTCAGCAAGACAAAGCCTGCTTACATATTATTTGCAAATGAAATTTTTGATGGAGACATATGCCTGAAATTACAGGGCACTGGAGGATTACAGGAACCGAGAATAAACATGGGGATAATGAAATGGGAAGAATTAACCTGGAGAGACTAAAGTTCTTTTCTGAACCTTGTTCCTGTGGGCACTTGAAGTCATGCTGGTATGGGTCTTGAATGCAGATGTCGAGTGGGTTCTGACACCAGAACTTGAGTGGGAGGCGAGGGGCGGAGAAACACATCCCAGCTGCACTTGTGAGCCTTGTGCCAGTGTAGGGCAGGAGGCTTGGTTTATAAGAGAGCAGGACTTAAGGGACACAATGACTTCAATTGGAATAGGATGGCCTGGAAACCGTAATGAATTTCCTCAGGACTTTCAGTATCAAGAAAAGACATTTATTGAACATTTACTATTTTTCAGAGACCACAAATGCTTGAGATGAATTACTTAATGTTTACAAGAGGCCTATATGTTCAGATCTACTGTCTTCCTGTTCTATATATAGGGACTGAGATTTAGTAAAGTCAAATAATTCATTCAACAGATTAGAATGACAGCCAAGAGAACCTGGGTGCCAGGCTATTGCATTTGAACCAGGGTCTGTATTATAGCCAGGTGCATAGTATTAGGGTTCTCTTTCAGAGAGAACACACACACACACACACACACACACACACACACACACACACAGGGATTGACTCACATGGCTATGGAGTCCAGGTGGTCCCATGCTCTCTCGTGCAGGCTGGAGAACCTAGATGGCTGGTGCTGTAGTTCAGATCTGGTCTGGAGGCCTTGGGAGAGCCACGTCTGAGAGCAGGACAATGAATCACCCTGTCCACCTCTTTGTTCTACTTGGGCTCTCCATGAATAGAACGATCCACACCCCCATGGAGGAGCTGTGCTGTTCTTCATGTGGTTAATTAATTCACATGCTCATCTCCTCCAGCATCACCTTAATACTCATGTCCAGGAATGTTCTACCTGCTCTTTGGGCATCTCTACACCTGGTGAAAGTCTCTGAGAAGGTGTGAGGTGCAATACTTTGGAGCACAGACTTGGAATCCAAGTGCCTGACATTTCCTAGCTCTGTAGCTGGGGCAGGTGAATAGACGTCTCTGGGTCTTGGTTCCCATTGTGATGCTACTAGTATCGAGCCCAGGATCTTCACATTGAGCTACATTCCCATCCCTCTTTAGTTTCCTTTTATTTTAAGACAGTGTTTCCCTAAGTTAGTAAGTTTCCTAGACTGGGTTTGAACTTGTGATTCTACTGACTCAGCCTTCCTGAGTGCTGGAATTAGTTAAGCCTGGTGTTAGTTTCCTTATCTTTAGGTGATTTAAGGAAAAACAGATAATATAACATATTTAAAGTAATCGGTATAGTTTCTGGTTGGTAGTAAACATTAGCTGTGGATGCACTATGAAAAAGAACAGATACGAGAGTATGTGTATGCATTTGTTATTATTTTCTCACTGCTAAATTCCTATCCAAAAGGTAGGTCCGACCATCCATCCCTGAAAACTACATGAGTTTCCTCACCTGCCCTCCCCCTGACTTCTACAACAGATGCCTTCTTTTCCCTTACAAGAACTGATTGGATCTTGTCTTTTCATCTCTAATGATGCTTGGCATGAAGTTCAGGTATACAAATTGGTTCATCACAACCAGATGTTATTTTACTTTTCCTACTATATTTCTTTGGCTGCCTTCTCATACACTCCTGTTCCTGAGGACCTGGTCCCCTCTGTGTAAATGGTTCTTTGAACCTGGCTTGAGAAATCCCATTTCTGCTTTCACAACATACTTCTTAGACACACTTGCATTATTGCGTGTACACCACAACAGGCTGCATATACATGCTCCTTCAATGAATCCCCACTCTCTTTAACTTTGTAGAGCTTTTAATCTTGATTATTTGTACTTGCAAAAGGACACAAGTTGTTTTAATTTGGTGTCTTAGCATATTATTTGGTCAGATATAATAATAGTAAATCCTTGAAGCATGAAGGCAATAGTTTCATGCCTATAAGAGTTAAATATGGTAAGTAAAGTACTCAAGAAAGACTGAGGGAATGGAGAATACTAAAGAATCTTTAAAATTCATGAAAAATAAAAATTACAATTGTGAGATGCACAGAGGAAAAATTCTGAAAACTCTTAGGATTATAAGAAGTGTTGCCACACAAACAAAGCAAGTGTGGGAGAAGGGTTGAAGATGAGAATAATTAATATGTGCTATGTACATGTGCCAACTCTCCATGGTGAATGTAAGCATGTATTACAAACATGTACTAATAAAAATAAAAATTTACAAAAAGAATCATAGATTTCTGCTTGTTTATTAGAAGATCCAGAGAAGAGAAAACAAACAAGCAACACACTGAAGTGATGTTGGAAAGAATGAAGAGTTTTAGGAAAGAGGAGTTGAACATAACTTTTTAACTTGTAAATCAGAGCGAGCATCCATTTAGAGAACCATTCCACCCGTGCCTGTGATGTGGATTAATTCCACAGAGGGGCAAAATTTGCCTGGCGTACAGAGCTGCTGCTGTAACACAGAAGCAAGGTCCCGGCAGATACCCAGGGAAACAGGGCTTGAAGTTGGCTCCATTCCTTTGACTGCTAGGGAAAGATCGTCATACCGATGTAGATTTTTCCACACTCTTGCCTTCCACCATAACACAGAGGCTGAAGCAGGATCAGAACCCTCAGCTTTCCTTTTACCACCAGGCTGGCTGTGATTTAAGATTCTGCCTTAAAGATTCACGTGACAGGCCATGGGAGGAGAGGGATGGCGCTGGTGGGGCCTATGCCAGGTACAACGCATGAGAGCCTATGCCTGGGCACTCTCTCTCACCATCCGTGCGTTACAAGATCAATGTCCCGATGAGAATTTTGCTGTTTGACAGGAAAAGCTGGTCGCAGCCACAATTGCCAAAGTAAAAATTACACATGAGACAAAGTATTTGGCGTCTTTCTGTAGAAAGGCAAAGATAAGATCCATTCCATATGCCATGAGAATTCACTTAGAGGAGAAAATACACAGCAAAGTGAATTGGGGAAAAATTATTCTTTGCAAAGAAAAATATTGTTGATATGGTGGAATGGGAATTAAAGAGTTTCTTCAAGTTTGTGTTGGAAGAAATTTAAGGAGACTAAACAAACCCAAGGGCGGGATGAATGATGAAATGGTGAGATGGGGGAGAAATATCTGGAAAAGATAGAGGAGAGGCAGTAATGGACAAACACAGTCAGACAATTTAGAAAAGATATCAGTTCCTACAACGAGCCAGGAATCTTTAGAGATATATGAGGGGAAGGGGAATTAACAGATGCAGAAACCAAAGAAAAATGTCTGTTTTCAGGGCACTGAGGAAATGGAGAAAAGACTGAAGACAAACTTCAGCAATGCCGGGGCTGGGATCCAACACCTGTGCTATCGATGCTGCTCCTGTGCTTGGCTATATTTATATCTGTTTTACAAAAATGCTGTTTAAGAGAAGTTGCTAGGAAAGGTTTTATGGTAATGCATTAGAGGATATATGGTCAATTGATTCAACAGGCTTAATTCAGAAGTTTGAGAGGAGAAAGCAGGTAAGCTTTTGGTGCGAGGGATTTGCTAAATAAATTACTGGAAGGATTTGTTTGTTTTTAGTTTTAAATATATGTGCTTTGAATAAATGACTTCAATCACACAGAAGAAAGTCATCTTTGAAGAAGCACAGGTTGCATCTGGGCAGGATGATGCCTCATATAAATCACACTAGGATATTTTAGTCATTTTTACAGATCTGGGTCCTGCTGGGCAAGAATAATTGCTTGGAAGATGGTCCTCCCACTAGTGGGCTGATTGTTTTGTAAGTTTATCCTAACATCCTCACGAGAAAAATCATGAAAAGAGAGAAAGGTATGATTTGCGAGCTATATGTTGTACATCACAAGAGAGGAAATTATTTTTTCTAATTTTAAATAGCTGAGAGGGAGAGACACATACATATTGCATGAGCCTGTTATATTGGTCTAGCATTCAAATTCTCTCCTCTTTTATCCAAATATTGAGTAATTATGGAGTTCTCTTTTTTTTTTTGGTGGTACTGAGGATCGAACTCGGGACCTCATGCTTGCAAGGCAGGTGGAGGAACCACTGAGCTAAATCCCCCACCTGGAGCTCTTGTTTTATACAAGACTCCGTTGTAGCCCATGTCTCTGAGCCTGGCCTCAATGTTATAAGTAACAGGAGAGAAAACAGATGGAGGACCTGAAGGCCCATCCCCAGTGGACCAGCTGCTACAGGCCTTTGGTGAAGCTTGAGATCAGGAGTGTGAGAAAGCCCATCTGTGGACAGGGCCTCAGTGAACCCTGGATGCCCCGGAAGAGAAATTTGTGACAGTGAATGGTGGCAAAGAAAGGATGATAAGTATTGATGTAATTAGTATACTTTTATGATATTTCACTTACAAAACCCTGTGATTTGCATGTCCATCGTGTTCTCTGAGGCATGGGCATTGTTAGTTGGTGAGTGACATCTTCCTTCTGTAGAGGTATGGAACATGTGAGTGAGGTGTCCAGTGTTCATTGCTTTGGAAGTAAAACATAGAGCTTGGAGTTGAATCCAAGCTATTTGATTGCATCCCAAATGTATTTACCCTTATAGTGATATTTCAACTGGTGCCACACAATGGTTAACTATTCAGATATTTCTTTAAGGCAATACTTTTGTGGTAGAAAGCAGTACTATCAACCATTAAAGTGGAGTTTCTAAGCCCTTAAATATCAGAAGAGAAATAATGACAGAAAAGTAAAGGGTGCACAGATGGCTCAGGGTATATGACTCAGGGATAATTTGATAGAGTAGAATTCTTGGGTTTGGAAATTCCTATAAACTGACTTAATACAGAGTTGAATCATCTGGTGAATCAATGAGGTGTGGGGAATTGTGAAGATTGTAAAACTGAAATGCAGTTCCAATGAATGAGGCTCAAATTGTCAACAAATATGAAAATAAGAGATTTGCAAGCAATATTCTGGTGTGAAGGACAGGAAATAAAAATACTTACAAAGCCTTCTTTAAAAACTTAATAAAAAAATTTGACCACTGATGGTAAAATATGAAGCCAATTTCTGCTTCCAAGGTCATGGTGAGTATATACAGTGAACTCTTGAGTTAGGACTGGCCTGACATATGAAGAACTTGGGTTACAACTAGAATTTTAGTTTTGCCTTATGACCAAAGTCTTGAGCTGCGAAACAAGTGCTGGCTGCTTGTGCTTCCAGATGGTCTCAAGTGCAGATTTAACCCTTAAAGAGTTCTGAAAGGAACAACATTAAAGCATCCTTTCCTGTGTGGGGTTAATTGAGAAATCCTGGGCTAGTGTCTCTCCAAGGACACCGAGATCTGCCTGTACACAGGAGAAAGACTTTGAAAGCTGTGTAGAGGAGCCTGGCCTTCATTTGGCCAACTTGAGTTACAACCAGCCCTCCTGAACAAATTAAATTGGTAAGTCAAGGGTCCACTGTACATAGAGCATTCAGAGATCAATTTCCATAAACATACTAGAAGAAAATTTGAAGGGAAATTCGGATGGGAAAGAGAACCATTAACCTCTCAGCTGTATTTAGAGCTAATCCCAAAAAAGAAGGTGATGCATGAGTCAAGACAGAAAGCACTGTCATAGAAAACATAACTACAGAGAAACCTGAAGAAGGGACAGGCCTCTCTCTGAAATGAAAATGCCAGGAGCAGATCAATGAGGAATTTCATTATGGCGCAGGAATCGTGATGGGACCAGGCTGAGGATTGGCTGGGGAACCACACCATCTACTTCATCTGCCTGTGCAAGTTGGGGACAGGGAGAAAGACCAGCCAGTTTTGAACAATAAGCAGCCTCCTCAGCTGGAAGGCAGGTGACTGTGTGTTTAAGTTCAAGGTCAGGGCATAGCTCCTTTCAGGAGGGACTATTCTAAGCATCCCTGTGTGCAGCAAGTCACCTCTCAGCCTCTTCTCCACGAAGACGTCTGGATTTCTACACCCTCTATTCCTGCAAGCTCCTCCTCTTCTGCTCTCAATGGGACAGAGGGCTGGGCTTCCTTGTGAACTGGAAAACTCGGCTTATTTCTAATAAGTTCAAGTTTTATGATCTGAAAAACTTTTATCAGTAAATAAAGGTCACCCATCTGGCAGCAATGTGTCTATTTGGCACAGCTTTGGTTTTCTACACTGTTATAAAAATATTACAGTCTCGTATGACATTAGCAAAGTGTGACATCTGGGCTTATACAAAATATAAGAGTTGGCAGGGGGACTAATTTCCCTTCTGAAAAACTGCCACGGCAAAAAGGGATTGAGGACAGGCGATGGCTGAGATACAGCCCTGGACAGCTCCATAATCCAGCCAGGCTGGCTCTGGAGTTTAGCAGCATCCTCCAAAGTGTCTGCCTGGAAAAGAGAAGGGGCCTAATTGTCCCCGAGGATAATGTTGATGGATTGCCATGGGCCTTTGAGAATAAAAGCTATTTTAGCGTAAGAGGAGAATTTCCTCTACCTGCAGCGCTAGGTGGTCATGCATTCAAGAATTAAATGAGACTGCTTCAAAAAACACTGTAGGTACAGCAGTAATAAAGCCAGGCAGCTTTTCCCTCAGTTTAGATGGTAGAGCCTTTTCATTGGGGATTGAAGAATGTATAATTAAATTTTGGCATTGCTTTTAGGTGGTAATGATTTTTATTAAATTCCTTCTTGTATGACCCCTTTTATGAGTTCAAGACAAATGCCATATTTATATTTCCCCCCTAGGCTCCTTGGTGCATTTTAATGTACTGTAATCTCAAAGATATTGAGCACTGACAGAAAGAATATATGCATCTGAGCTCCACCACTGTGCAATCTCAGAAGCTGAGGTTTATTTATTTATTTATTTATTTGGAAGAGAGAAGATCAAATTTAAAGAAAATTTCTCTGCTTATCACTGGCACTCAATTTTTGCAAAGATTTAGGCACTCTTAAAGGCTAGTGTACTTACCAAGGTGGAAAATAGCAGGGGCAATTTTTTACAGGGGTTTAAATAAAATCCCTCAACTTTAAGTAGTTTGGCTATCTAAAGTCATAATGGTTACTATGAAAACCTAGGATGGATATTGTTTAGTTAGTAATCCAAGTCATTGAATCCATGAAAACCCAAAGGTCTCTTGATGCTACATGGCAGTAATAGGGAATAAACGAGCCTGTGGCATGGCAAGGTAACACGCTATTCCTACCCTTTTTCAGGTAAGTGACAGTAGCTAAGGTATCATGCGACCAGCTTCTTTCTGTCCACCCAGGCTTCTTCACAGTGAAATAGCAGATTGTCAAGGGTCCTAGTTGACTGTGATGATGTTCTTTCTCAAAGGAATATGCAGAGGATTATCTAGCAGGTGGAGACAAAGGGTTCCTAAGATGTCACAGGCGGGTGCCCTTGGAGGCCCTCCTGGGATGGAAAGGAAGCACATTTCCATTTTTCACATGAAGAACTCAGGGTGTGGAGAGGTTAACAGAACTGCCTGGTCAAAGAGGCAGTGGGGATCCAAGACCCAAGGGCTGGTCCCTGGGCTGCTTGCCATGAGTTCTTCCTGGCTGATTATCTCCACCCACACCTTCATCATTTTCCATTTGTTACTCTCCTCAGACTGTGATTAATTTTCGTCCCAGTCATCAGAGAATGACTGTATGGTTCTGGAATTTATGAATATGAGCACCAGAGTTTGGGAGGGGCCAGGACCGGGGTGGGTTTTCCTTTCCTTCAGTCCTCCTGTCTTTGAGAACCTCACGCAGAGCCCCAGAGCCCCAGTGTGATCTTAGAGATCGAGGGCTCTGTGAGTCGCAATGGACGCCTTTTGCATAGAAGTTTTCTGTCCCCCGCTGGCGGTGGCCGTTCTCCTTGCTCACGTGAACTCTGTGTTTTCCTTCTTTCTTCAGAGTGTGTCTGGAGTGGACAAGAACCCCACCATACCAGTTGTGATTGAAAAATTTGATACAGTGAAGATTTACATTTTTAAAAATGACAGTAAGAGACCCTGCCCTCGACCTCCCTCAAAATACTCTCCCCTCACTTGGAGCACACTCACCCATCCTACTTGCTACTTTCTGAAGCGGTTCTGGAGGTTCACTTTCTTGAGTTCTTTAGCCAAGCTGTTGCATCTGTTTTGATGTCCTGAATTGATTTGAAATGTGTAATGTCCTTGTGACTCTGGTGAAGAGGCAGAAGTCGCAGAGTGCCAGACCTGGTGGATAAGGTGTACGAGGATGCACTGTCATCTTCTGACGAACCTGCCTTTCTCCTGGACAGTGCTCAGTAGCAGCTCTCACCATCTTTTTTCTCTCCTTGGAGGCTTCTCTGTGCACGCAGAAGTTCCATGAACTGACCCGTGGCTGCCTGTTGAGAGTGCACATCTTTCCCACCTTGATCTCCAGCCCCTTGTCCCTGGCTTTTGTCTCTTGTGGCTGTTGTGTCAACAGGGAAGCTTAGGCCACCAGCCCTTAGTGCCTGAGTCGTTTGGAACAGAAATCACCAATATGAAGTCTCTTCAGCCTCTTCCACAGCATGGAGTCGAGACTTGACCCCCAAGATCAGATTGGTACCCTTTCCAACCCTGTCACTTACTTTCCCAGCCTCTGTGTTCTTACCAGCAAATGTGTCCTCTTCACAAGGATAATATGGGTAGGTGAGATGCTAGAAGAAGATAAATCCTTATTCTTTAGCCTTCATCTTAGTTTCTACCAGTTTAACCATCCTGGGTTTTAGTCATCTTTTGTGCAAATACAGTCCAGTGACCAGAAGCTTCCCATTTGCTCTGCCATAGGAACTGTCCTCCTCCAGGGCAACCTTAGGTGACCCTTAGAACAGGCTCTGAATTCCTTTTGAGTTGAATCTCACTCGGGAGTGAAGCCTGATAATAAGAATGGTGTGCCCTTGTCTCTCAGAGACTCTGTCCAATGGCACGTGATGCTCCCCTAGGCATGAACTCTAGAAATTTTGCTTCTTCTCTTCCACTTTCCAAAAGCATAGCAAGAACTTGGGTGACCTCATTGCATATTATATGCCAAACCTGTATTCAGAGGGAATGAGAGAGAAATAAACATGTACTGAAAAAGTTTTGTGGGGAGGAGGAGGGTGGGGCTGTATGGAGTGCTCTGCAGATATTGTCATATTTAGTCTTCACCAAGACCTGTACGGTAGATAGGTACTCTTTTGTCAGACAGGGAGATTAAGGTTCAGTGAGGTCAATTTGTTTGTTGAAGTTCATATACTAGTAAGTTACACATATGGGGTCTGAGCTTAGACACTGTGATGTAAAAGCTCCTAATCTTCCCTCAACACCATGAGCTTCATATTCCCAAAGAATATTTGTTCATCAGCATTCTGTTATGCTATAGTCAGTGGACAGTCACAACATTTCAATGGGTTACACCAACAATGGCTTATGCTCTCTCATGGTAGATGCTGAATATATTTATTCATCACATCTTCATTTGGATTCTTGCAAGTCCTATTTTGGATACACCATTGTTTTTGTGGAAGGAAAAGAGCAGCGGTGGACCATCCAGTGTTTCTTAAAGCCTTTGTTTTAGTGCAGGGCAACTCTCTACTGCTCCCATTTCATTGCCCATAGCTGGCCAGTGTCACAAAGCACATCTTATGTCAATGATTTATGACTTAAACACATCCTGGAGGGCAGGTCCTCTGGTGTGGGAATGTCATGAAAGACAGTGAGGATTTTAACAAGTAATGCAATTTACTATATGCTACTTCTGCATTGCCACACACACAGTAGGATTTGCAATCTGAGGCCTTCCTGGAATTCTCTTATTACCATGACTACTCTATCTTAGTTACTCTTGTTGGCTCTTCCTTTTCCTCTAAGTAAACTCTAAATATCAGTGCATCCTAGGATGTTTTCCAGGCCCTGCTCTCTCTATGTTCAAACATCAGATGACCTCATCCAGCACAGCTGTAATCACCATCAACATGCAGATAACTCTTTAATTTATCTTTCAAGTCCTGACCTCTTTTTGGGCTCCAACTATCTTATGTTATCTCCACATGGAATTCTAATGTGCAGCACAAATGCAATATGTCTAAAATAGGAATTCTGATTTCTATTCATTCCCACTTCAACTGGCAGTCTTCCCTGATGTAGAAAATGGTACCTTCCTCCACCTAGTTACTCAAAGCAGAAGTCTGGGTTCACTCCCTTTCTCTCACTCCCACTTCCAATCCATCAGCAACACATGCTATTTACATCTTTCAAATAGTTCCCCAAAATATCCACGTCCCTTTGTGGTAAATGCCAGTACACTAACTTAAGCCACCATTCCCTCTCACCTTGAATACTGCAGTAGTTAACTAACTGGCTTTGTGTTCTTTTTTTATTTTCTCCCATGATTCACATTGTAGTCATGATGATCTTACAAAGCTCGTGGTTAGAATTTTCTGTTGCTAAAATCCTCCCAAAGGTTTAAAATTCAGGTACATGTCATGGTGTACAAGACGCTGTATGATCTGACATTGGCTATTCTATAGGGTTGAATGGTGCTTTCCTCCAATTCATGTCTGTTTAGAAGTAAAGTCTTTACATATGTGACTAGTTATGCTAAAATGAGGTCAAATGGATGAGGATGTCCTAAATTCCCCATGACTGGTGCCATGGTAATCACAGAGGAAGGGGTGGAGACCAAGGAGCCACACAGAGAAGAGAGCAGTGGGCAGGTGGAGGAAGAGAGTGGAGAGATGTAACTGAGGCCAGGAATACCAAGGATTGTAGGGAGCCACCAGCAGCCAGAATAGAGGCACAGAACACACTCTGCCCAGAGCTTCCATAAGGAACCAATCCTGCCAATGTCTTAACTGCAGATTTCTGATGTGCTCAGGTGTGAAAGAATAAATTTCTGTACTTTTAAGCTACTCAGCTTGTTTTAATTTACTATGGCAGCCCTAGGGAACTAACACAATTCTCTTTTCCTTGCCTTAGCCCACTCTGACCTCATGCAATGATGCCTTTGGTTTCAGAGCCAAAGTTTATTCAGGGGTCCTTGAACTTGCTCTTCCTTCTGTGTCCCACAGCTTTCAGGACCAGGTCCTTTCCACAGTGTATACATTTGCTCTTCCTACTTCAACCTGTGATGTTCATTCTCCAGTGATAGCATGATTTGAGTGTATTTGGAAAGCATGGTTTCATTTACCACTGCCATCCATTTCTATTCCTAAGAAATCTAAAGCATAGGAGGCAGGTTTGAAGCATCTTTAAACAGTAAGGTTAAAATTGTGCATGGGATATCCGATAATTGTCTAATTTGGGTTAAATGCCCAGATGGGAGGAGTTTGCAATTCCAGGATAGAGTGACAGGGCTCAATGTGAGCTCATCAACACTGATCCCTAACTGCCCAGAGTTTGATGATGGAGAAAGAATATTTGCATGGCTTGGAATGTGAGTGCAGCCTCCTTTGGTTTTACCATACCTGGCGAGAATATCTGTCTGTTCCCAGTAAGAAGAAACTGGAACCAACATATATGTTGTCTGTACTTTGCAATGCATACTTGTGTGATTGGTGTTAACTAATTTATCAAACTGCTTATAATTTTCCTTTCACAATTTTATGTGTTTGTTCTCCTGGAATATTAAATAAATTCAAGACTCAAGGAGCCTCCTCGAGTTTACATAGAAAAATATCAAAAGAGCTTGGTGCCCCAAACAGTCCAGTAAATCAGTAATACCAGTGGTAAGGAAGAATCCCAACATAACCTACAGACGCATCTTAGAAAACCAAAGTAACCTCCCCATGGTGGAACCACGGGTGTTTTTATGCCTTCTTCCTCCACAAACTCTCCTAAGCCCTGTTATGCTCCCTTCACCAGTGACTCTTCTTCTGGAAGGTTTCCTCTGTCTACAGAAGCCCCGGATTCTGCGTCTTAACCTCCGTGGCAATTCTTGCCCAGGGGCCACACTGGTTTGGGACATGCATTCAGAATGGCCTGGTCACCAGGGTGGGTCTACCTAGGGATTCAGCTTGGTCATGATTTCCGTTCTCCCAGTTGGAGAATCACAGATTTAGTCTCCGGATTCTAATTCTGGTCCCAAGGTGGCCATGCACGTGCTGAGAACAGAATTGCGCCTTTCAAACTTTTCTAAATATACTTTCACCTTTTCTATTTGTTACCATGATGACCGGGTATAATCTTTATCCTCTTTAGCCGATATGGAACCTGAGGTGACTGTAACTGAGCTGCCACTGAAACCTAAGCCCTTGGACTTGGATTATGTCTTAGTCCCTTCACCATTGACATACAATAGCTACCACCCACAATTTAAAGAAGGAGAGGTTTGTTTTGGCTCATTGTTACAGTCTGTGGATGGCAGAATCCAAAGAAGAAACAGCATGGCAGAGGGTCGTGGAATAGGAGGCCAGGAAGCAGAGGAGAGAGGTGAGGAGCCAGGGAGGGAGACATACTCTCTCAGCTCAAATCCCAGTGCCCAAGTCCTATCTATGAGCACACGAGGACTCTGGGGGACATTCTTGATATTGATCATAAAAGATTGCTTTCCAAGTTGCCTCAAATCTGGAGAATGCATGGAAGATCAGACAACCTGACTCTGATAGTCTAGTGACTGCTTTGTTTAGACTTACTGCAGGCATCATCCCGAGGATGCTGACAGTCTTAATATAACCCGATAGATGGAGAATAAAAGCTGATGTCCATTTCTGAGATGACGCACTAAGGCACAGAAACACTAAGACATACTTAAGAGTGCAAGACCTAGAAAACAGCAGAATGAGCCCAAGTGGAAGATGGCAGCTCCTGTCAGATGGAACTGCATACAAATATCCAGACCTCCTTTTCTCTACTCCCAAGAACCACAAGTCGGGTGTTTGCATGCTCTAACCTGTCCACTGTTCACATCTGAATCCCCATGGTCTAAAATACTCGAAAGGAGCCAGAGCCAATAAGGCTTTTTTCCACTGATGTCCCAGACAGCAGGTTGTTAATGACTTAAATTACACAGAAAAGAACAAGAGAGAAAAAGAAGGAAGGAACTTGGATCGTAAAGATAGAGAGTGATTTGAAACAAGCAGGTGCAAAGAAAAATTCTGTGTGACAAAATATTTCACCAGATTGTTAAACTGGGGCATGTAAAACCGCATAATTATTTTTCATTTTAAATCTGCCACCTTTAGGGGACTGCTTGATGGAAGCACTAGAGCAAGTGTCTCTTGCGGGTGTGGCAACCCCGCTCCACTGCGGAACCGCGTTTCCTCCCAGCTCTGCAGCGGGAGGCAGCCCTCTGGCATGGAGGTTTCCCTCTGCTCTCTCCCCTACCAACTTGCTTTCTAATTTCTCTGAGATCTACTAAAGTAGACTTAAATTGTGGAGCTGAATTTAATGGAAGCGATGTTATATTCTCTATAGCTTTAATTTAGAAAATCTCTTTGAAAATTACTAAATAAGTCAAAGGCCTTCCTTTGCATTACAATTTCAGCCTTTGGTTTGCAGTGTTCCTTTTGCACCAAGAGAGTGTACGTATGTCATTTTGACCAAATATTTTTATTTTTTAAGGAAAAGGAGAGGTCACAATTGATTGACCCTTGAAGTAAATATTCTCTCTAAAATATCTTTTCACATAAACAATTCTACATGGTCAGAGTATACAAGAGCAAACATTGATATAAAACTACAGGTGACTTTCTGTACATTTATATGAAGTCATTTAAAATCTTATACATTTCTTCTCTTGAGGAACATTTGAATATCATTCTCTTCTAATGTTTTAAAAAATAAAAACTCAGATTCAGTAAGTTAAGAATTTTGTTTTACACTTATTATTTGTATTCTAGTTCAATATTTTTAAAATTTCACTTGTAAATAAGATCATGCAGTTTTTGTCTTCTTGTTCTTGATTTACTTCACTTTATATAATGTCTCCAGGCTTATCAATGTCATAAATGAAAGAATTTCTTTCTGTATACAGCTGAAGAGTATTCAGTGGTGCATATTTAATATATTTATGCATCCATCCATCCATCAGTGGACGTTTAGGTAATCCCAAGACTTGTGAATAGACCTGCAATCAACGTAGAAGCGTAGAGATTTCTTCAAGTTTCCGATTTCAATTCTCTAGTGAGAACACTGGGTCAGATGACAGCTCTACTTCTAATATTTTGAGGAAACTCCGTGCTGTTTCCCACAACGACCGCAATGATTTACATTTCCACCAACCCCGAGCAAGGAGTTCCTTTGCTTGGCATCTTCTCCTGTCCTCCTTATCCTTTGTCTTTTTGATAGCACCTGCTCTGATGGATGAGAAGTGGTGAATCATGTCTTTAATTTGCATTTCCCTATAGATAAGGGATGTTGAGTGTATTTTTGTATATCTGTTAGCCATTCAAATGTTTTCTTTTGAGAAATGTCTACTGAAAGCCTCTGCCCATTTGAATTGGTCTATTTGTTTCTTACTGTTCCATTGTAGGAGGTCCTTGTACGTATTTGGCTGTTAACTTCATATCAGATGTATGGTTTACAAATGTTTTTTTTCATTTCATTCTATTCAGGTCCCATGTGTCTGTGTCCATGACAGTATCATGCTATTTTAATCACTATAGCTTTGTAGTATATTTTGAAATAGCGTAATGCCACCAGCTTTGTTCTTTTTCCTCAAGATTACTCAGGCTAATCAGGATTGTCTAGGGCTCTACATTCATCTCAAGATTGTTTTTTATTTCTGTAAAAAATGTTATTGGATTTTTCAGAAAAGATTGCATTGAATCAGCCAATGGCTTAGAGTAATACAGACATTTTCACAATATTAATTCTTTCAATCTGTAAATTTGGAATAATTTTTCTAGTTATTGAAAGTTTTTTTCAGTTTCTTTTCTCAATGTTTTATAGTTTTCAGTGTATAAGACTTTTATATCTTTGGTTATATTTATTTTTAGCCATTTCATTCTCCTTTTCATAGATATTGTGAGATTTTCTTGATTTCTTTTTGGACAGTTCTTTGTTAGTATGCAGAAATGTTACTGATCTTTGTGTGATGATTTTGTATCCTACAACTTTACTGGGTTTATTTATTACATTTACCAATTTTAGCATGGAGTCTTTAGGTTTTCTATATAAGATTATATCTTTTGGAAACAAGGTCAATTTAACTTATTTTCCAATTTGGATGTTCTTTCTCTTACTTAGTAGCTGTCCAGGAATTTCAGTACTATATTGACAGGAAGTGCCAAGAATGAGCATTTAGATGTTTAATAACTTACTTGCAGTGAAAATTTCAAGCATATATGCATATATTCAAACTCACCAAATCATACACATTACTTGCATAGGTTTTTGGTTTTTGTATACCAATATCACAAAACTGTTACAATAAGAACTGTTAATCAATAAGACCTTCATCATGAGAAAGAAGAAAAGTGGTCAGGAAACCAACACACCAACCTTCTGCACATATTAACACTCTAGATCCCTTCGATATATAAGTCAACCTTGAAGTTATAAGGGTTGTTTTGTTTCTTTTTAACCTAAGTTCAATCTCAGGTCCTCCTGAGCACTCCCTTTGCCAGCAGGACAGGAGAGCTTAGGTGCACTCAGGTAGAGATGGTGCCTTGGGATTCTCAACCCTGGAGGAGGGTGAATCTTTGTACTCTGAAGTTAGCATGGTACTGGGGATAATAACATGCAATGGAAAGAGATCATGGTATTGATCTGCACAAAGTTAAGGACCTATCGTTTTGTACCGGTTTTAACTTCCTTCTTTTTAACTGCCAACATGCACTATTGTCTTCTTTTTTAAGTATTTATTTCTTTATTGATTTATTTGTTTGTTTTGGTACTGGGGATTGTACTCAGATCCTTGCACTTGTGCAGCAGGCGGTGAAACCACTGAGCTAAATCTCCAGCCCCTGCACTACTGTCTTCTTATGGAAGAGCAAATTTCCTCATCTGTGTCCATGGTGACTTCTGTGATGCGAGCAAGAACAATACATTTATTCTAATTTATCTGGCTTAATAATACCACATTGCACGTCATAAATGTATATAACTAGATTAGTCAAAACATTAATAATTTTTAAATGTCAATGTAATTTACCTATTTTAAAAAACCCTTGTTTAGTATTTTGTTTTTATTTCTTTTTGCTTAAATTCTTGTATTGGTGCCTTTTAGGTATTTCTTCCCACTATTTTCCAATGTGTTTGAAAATAAATGAGATTATCCTGGTTTTGTTAGTCTTATTTTTTTCGTGAGTATTTGCAGTGCACACACAGTGATTCTATTCATTGTGCAGGGTCTGTGCATGCACGTGGCACATCTTGGCACACTTTTTTGGTGTGTGTCCCCTTCTCCTCCCCTCTCTTCACCCATGAAAAGTTCTTCCTAGAGTGACAGCTGGAGTTTTACGCTGTCATTTAACCAGTCCTGAACAGCTGTGCATTCTTTGTAATTCTTCAGTGTCATGAATAATTCTGCAATAAACATCCCTCAGCATAAAATAATGGTTATATCTCCTTTTGTTACCATGACTAATGACTTTAATTGAATATTAAAGTATTGTTCTAATATTAAAACTAGTAGGTGATGAGAATGTTGAGGATCATGATGACTCTGAGGCATTTTAATTTTGCTGGAGACTCCCAAATTACAGGTTTGAGTTTTCACAGAGAAGGCCTAGAAGGAATCCTGTTAAAGATACAGGAGTGGGCTTATCTGGGAAGCCAGAAATTAGTGATGCCGCTATTTACCCCACAACCCTGAAATGACACCACCAGGGCTTAACGTGGTGACTATCTCCAAAACTCCTTAATGATATCCAAGGTAATATATGATGTTACTGCTCCTGCCTCAGCCTTCTTATTTTCCTACAGTGATCTTCAAATAATTTTAGCATATATAATCCCACATAATCTTAACCACTCTGTTCATTTGAACAAGTTTACACAATTTTAACTCAGATTGTGATTCATGACCAGAATTCTTTCCACTTTACTCTAGTGGGTGCCTCAATTTTGGACTAGGAAAATTATGTATTTTACTTTTATTTAGTTCTAGATTGGCAGTTACTTTAAGATTCCTTTTATTTGTTGTGCTTTCTTCTGCGCAGTGGTATTAGTTCAGATTTCTGCATATTCATATGTGAAAACTTCTTGAATTGAGATTTATTGTTTTTGGTTGTAACAAAATCTCTTCATATATATATATACACATATACATATATATCAGAGGTGCATCTGTTGTAAATTACATTACATTACATTTATAAAGTTGATGAAGAAGAAAAATCATTTCCCCTTAAGAAATTAAAATACTGCCAACTGAACTTTTTTGACCCACTCATGAACCAGCCTTCCCCCATCCCTTCCATTTTTCATTTTAGGAATGCCCTGGGAATCGTCATCCCCAAAACCAGTCCTAAGGGTTTAATCCCAAGGGTGCTTGCACATCTTATACCTGGGACACATTATTCATGTTGCTAAATTTTAAATTGTTATTTCGTCACATGTCCCACAAAGCACGACTTTATCCTGTGACTCACCATTGTCAGGGAAGGTTACCTCAGATTTCAGTTATTCCATGTTGGCAGCATGTGCATGAGGGTTTTGCTTTTATGATTTTTCTCAATTTCCTCAAGCCATTTAGAAAGGTCCGGATGGAAGTGAACATATTGGACACTTAAAAGAAATGTTTGTATTGTGTACACAGGAAGTAAGAGTCATTTCTGAATATACAGGGAAAGGTTGTTTCCCTCTCTATTAAAAGTTCAGATGAAATAAAATCTTGGACCTCAGGGTTTCTCTGGAATAGTTAAGCTGATGCAGCAGATACTTTCATTTTAATTACTTATAGATGAGCCATGTGAAAAGCCTGCCAAAGGTAGCAAAGGGAAAATAATGGCTGGTATTCCACCAGTGACCTTGAATCTACCTCTGACTCAAATTAATCACCCCAAGTTTCTAAACCCTCATATTGGTGGTAGTGTCCTTCTGTATGATAATGAATAGTCCCATTTTCCTGCCTGGAGTTTGCTTCTCACAAGGATTTATTTTACAGTATTTGGTACCTGTGATCCTCACAGGGAAAACAGTATTAATTTACTTGGTTTTGTTCTAATTTGTACAAATTATGTTACTCTAACACTGAGCCTATGACATTCCATTAAAACCAGTGATATTTTATTGATTGTGTGAAAATTATCTCAACATTGAGTGACCTCTAGAATATTTTGTGTCTCAGAAGGTGCAGACTACCTCCTTTGCTAGGCTTGTGTTTCTGTGTTGTCAGTCTAGTGTGAATGTGATCTCAGCAGATGGGTGGGGAAATTATCGCTCCTGTTCCTTCTAATTAGCTGTCAGTCTTCCACGGAGAGAGCACTTGGCTGTGACGGGGATGGAGCTGGCTCGTGGATGCACAGGGCAGTCTTTATGAAACGCTACCTGTGAAGGCACAATAGCTCCTTCTATTGTTTTAACGGCCTATTTAGTTTTTATATATTTGAGTCTTAACAAAGATGTTGCCTGGAGCATGGCAGGTGCTGCTTCCAGTCGTCTCTACAATCAGGATGCGCCTGACACCAGATCATTGGTAGCAGGGGGCACAGGTACCTCGAGAGCAAATGTTACTGACAGAAAAAATGAAAAATGCCACACAGGAACGCTGAGAAAATTCATTTACAATAAACAGTAATTACACAGGGATTCTTAGGGTGGCACGTTTACGATGTAAAAGTTGAAGATATCTCAACACTTAATAAAACCCAGGAAAAAATTCAACTGCAACTTTGGCTCTGGGCTAAAGAACAAGAATCTATTCTAAGAAAAAAGTAAGATTTTTCTGTTGGTTGTATTGAAAGTCTTACCATTGTAGTCGTTTTTGGTTGTCAGGACTTACCACAGCTCGTGCCAGGATTTAATAAGATAGATTATGGAGCCTGAGATGTTTCTGTGCCAAGCTGTTTTTATAACAAACTTTATTCAGTTGTTAAAAATGTTACTGAAAAGCACATAGTAACTTAATCATTGTCTTTCAACCATAAATCTCGGGCAAGATAACATCACTTTAAAACCCTGTTGGGGAGTGGTGTCTTCGCTGTCTTTCTTTTCTATCATTGTCTTTTTGGTGCATCTGTTGGACCTGCTGACCTTGCTTACCTGAGAGCTGTTCACCTCAGCCTTACTAAGAAACACTGGATCCTCCTGTTGCTCAGTTTTCATTCAAATCCTCTCACTGCTTTCTCAAGCAGCATGTGTGAACTGCACACTTCTATGTTTTAGCTTCTCAGAGTTGGCTTGAGGAAGGAACAGCATCCTCCGAGGTATTAATGGGTAAGAGGCAGGAAGAGAGCCTCCTTGCCAATACATTAACATTGATGTGGCCTTCTGGAAATACTTCTTCTTTTTTTTTTTTTTTTTAACAAAAATGATCTGTCACAAATGAATCTCCAACAAGGTAAGGAAACAGGTCCAGCACCATGATGGGGGACTCGGGAGTATTTGGACAGTGGTTTCATGAAGGTTTAGCTCCCTCTCTTACAGTAAGTTCTCTATTTGGACACTTTCCATCCCTTACATCCTACATTTACAGTGTGGACTTAAATGAGATTATATGTCAAGTGATTTTTAAAAAGACAAGTAGAAGGAAGATAGAAGGTTGTGAGAGGTGAGAGGAAACCACAGCTGTCCCTCAAGCATCAACACCTGTTTGTAGAATTTCATTTGAAATCTGAAAACACCTTGTCCTCCTTCATCATTACAATACTGCCCAGGTAAAGGAACCAACAGTCTTGTTTGAGCCAAAGTCCCATTGAACTTGTTTGCATTTTTTCCTTTTTTGGTACCAGGGATCGAACTCAGGACCTTGCACTTGCAAAGCAGGCACGGTGCCACTGAGCTAAATCCCTGGCCCAACTTGTTTGTATTTATGTTTCCTATATTCTAGGAACATTTTAGTGAGTAGGAATACAAAGGCAAATATGACAGCAAATCCATCTTCAGAATAATCTTTAGATAGAGAAGCCAACTATTATTAGATTTATTATTTCAAAAATCCACATCATGCCCTAATAATAAGTCAGATTTCAGTACCAGTAAGTATATATAAACAGAAAATTCATTCTAAGAAAATTTGTTATAAGAGATATTTCCTGTACAGGTAATCCACGAATGGCTATTGGGACTTAAGCTTTTGTGGGCAGGGAAAAATAGAAAAAATAATATGCAAATTTAAAGAGGGTGGAAATTTAGTTTTTTTCCCTTTGATTTTATGGAAAGAGAAAACAAGTTTCTAAGGGATAAAATATTACTAGAGGGAAATGGAAAGCTCTCAGTATTAGAGGTTCCTCTAGGAAAAGAACGGAGGCGATGAACATAAGAATTGGTAAATGACAAAGGAAGGACACCCTAAGGAACAGGTGTATAAATACCTTGTGACAGAGGACGTGGAAATGGAGAGCTTGTTCACAGTAGCTTCAGAGGCTGAATTGACTTAGGAATTAGAAAACTTGTTTTTGTTTTCTAATAAGTTGAGGAATATAAGTAGATCATTAAATATCTGTAGACCATTTGTCATAAAGCTCTCTTCAAGTACATAATGAAAATCAAAACTTTTATGATTCATTTCCTAATATTTAAACTTTTTTCTGACAATATTCATTCTGGATTGAAGCTCTGAGATGCCGAGAAAAATGAATTTGTCTGGGTTTTTAGAGTCTTGATAAAGATCAACAGGAATCTGATATTATTCCTGGGCAGCTATCCTGAAAATGAAATTAGTCTTGAGTTTTCATGATAGGGGCATCATTAATCCAAAAGGCACATTTGTACTGTTTTATGTGAGTGAAGCTTAGTGTGTTATGGTGAAGGTCACCCAAATATGGGAGCCAGGAAGATTTCAGTTCAAATGCAAATTCAATAAGTTGCTAGCTGTGTAACCTTCATGAGTTCCTGTGGTAGACACATCTGTGAGATTTGTATTCCATTTCTCCTTGACAAATACATACAAACTGCATGATTTCCTTCCTTAAGATACTAGATTGTTCATTCCTTCCATTTACTTCAACCAATGTTTAATGAAACCTCTTGCCCTGAATAATCTCAGTCAGGAAATTAATTTGTTACCATTCAGAGTAAATATATAGTTAAACTCTACTGTGTCAATTTCACAATTTATCAGAAACCTGAAGGGGATTAAGTAGGCTTGCTCTTGAATGCATTGTATCGCTTCCACAACTCAGAGTCATGGGGTTTATTTCTTTAGAAAGCAAGACCCACCAGTGGGTAAAGTGGAAAAAAAAGAAAACAATTTATTTGTAAGTAATTCTTCTTTTTTCTACTAATGTCCTACTATTAATAATACCCTTAGTATAGTTCATATTCCTTGTTACATCATTCTTTATGCTTTTGGAATTTTCCTGGATCCTATTGCAAATGTCTTCATTCTTTCTTACCACCATTTGCTTTCTGGATTTCCAGTTTTCCAAATAACACATCAAGAAAGGAACATACATTAAGTAATGGTGAAATTCTTTATGAATAAATATGTTCTACAACATTATTAGCTGCATTAATATAGTATGCATATTTGCTTAGAGTGCAACTAGGGAAGGAAAGTTATAATTTTATGGCTAGAAAGATGCATTTTTATGCATGAACCTATGACCCCAGGCAAAGGTTTCTCAAAGAACAAACACAAATAAGTAGTAAAAAAATCATAAAATGTGGCAAAACTCTTGAGCAGTTTTAAAATACAAATTAAACAAAATTAATATTAATTTGGCCTCCATTCATAATTAATTACTCATCTTATATGTGTTTATGATCCTGAGAAAGGAAATCTAGTTAATCACAGGATTCCATATTCAAGTTGAACCACATCACTCTGTTACATTGTGATTTTTACACACTAGCTTTTTTTTTTTGTATTAAATTATTTTATTGGTACATTGTAGGTATACAACACAATTACATTTCTCATTGGGAATTGTACCTTTATATAATGCATCTTGGTTCTTATTTTTTCCCCATTCCTAGCCCTCCCTTCATGCCCTCCACCCTTCCCTATTTACAAAGACTTTATTTCCATTTTTTCCATTTCTCATCATTTTTTCCTTTCTCTTTTTTCCTTTCCCCTGCCCCTCCCACTACCCCTACCCCTTTGGACCTTTTCTTCCTATTTTGCATTATCGATTATTCATTCTAATCATTGGTACATTTTAGGTATACAATATAATGACATTCATCATTGGAAATTTGCACCTTTACATAGACTCTCTTGGTTCTTATTTTTCACCCTTGCCCAGCCCTCCCTCCAACCCCTCCACTCCTCCCTGTTTACAAAGATTTTGTTCCTATTTTTCCATTTTCTCATATTAATCCCATTCCCTTCTATCCTTTCCCCTAGCCCTCCCACTTCCTTCCCCTTTGCCCCTTTTCTTCCTATTCCACATTACCTATTATACATTTAGTCCTTATTTACACTTTCAGTTTCTCACACCAGAGAAACTATTCGGTATTTACACATGTGTGTCCTATTTATTTCACTTAAGAGTATTGCCTCAATGTTACACACTAGCTTTTATGAATCCTCTTCAGAAAATGACATCAACATATTGCTAACTTTTCCATATAATTTCATTAGAGTTAACATAAAATGCAATAAAAAGGATCAATATTGCTTTAACTAGAACACAGTGCAAATCTTAGTGACCAACTGTAGGATTTAAATTGATCACCAAAAGTTTTCTTTTCTATATCTTAATCAAGAAAGACCTACTTGGACACAATGTCACAGACTTCCACTTGTATGGACATGTATATGAAAACATCTTCAAGATAGATTACCGATTATACCCTAGTTATGGAGCCATTGTGGTAACAACAATACTGCAACAACATGATTAGAATTCTAAAGAATCATGAGGGTTATTAAGAAAGGCACTTATTTCTCCATTGCCTTTGATCTGAAGTATTTCATACTTTGACGTGGCGATATCCTTCCACACATCAAATTTAGTCATCTACCCATCTTTCCATCTGTACATACTTTCATCTTTTCTATTCATCTACCTATACAACAAGTGTCAATTGAGTAGCTATTGTATATTGATAAATGAACCATGAGCACGAAATGCAAAGATGAAAAAATAAAATCCCTAATTTCATGTTGCTTAGGGTTTTGTGAAAAAAATGAAGACATCAGTTATGATTCACCTAAAGCTCATTGGTTAATGCTAGTGCTCAGGTGCAAATCCTATCTTTGCATCTTACTAATTATGTGACTGAGAAAGTTACATAACCTTGCTGTTCCTCAGCTTCCTTTTCTGTAGTGCCCTGAGGGAGTGTAGTCTTGAGAAAGATCTTGAAAAGTGCATATAAATTTACTTGGTTGATTGGATTGAAGACAGAAAAAATGAGAAAGAACCAGAATATGGTTTGTATATTTAATGTATTTTGAAGGAAATTGTTGTCTACAGAGGTTAGAGAGACCATGGGGCCAGATGGGACCGAATATACGAAATATAAGGCATAGAAAGCAAGGGTAATTTAGATAAGAGCTGTTTGAAGTGGCTGAACTACAGAGTACATTTTAGTGGTGGGATTTGAGGATGCCTGGATCAGGCAGGACCTGCTAACATACTGTAGCATTTGGACTTGAGCTGGTACCATGGGAGTTTCTCAGCCTTGGGTAGCATGTGAGTTTCTTTGAAAGGAAAAGAGCTTTTATGCCTTTCTTTGTGCACCTCAATTATTTTTATCATACTCTTACATATATACACATATAAAGCCAAGTACACACTCCTTATGTATGGAAAACTCTTACATAACAAAAACAAATACGTAAACAAAAAACAAAACAGAATTATAAAACTATTAAATTCGAGGTTGGAAGCATGCTACCTGTCTTTTTACATTTCTTGTCTTTTTACACACTTCTTTTTTACATTTTTCCTATTCTGAGTGCCCCCCCCCAACATTGTTTTGATATGAATGTGGTCCTCACTGCTTGGTGTAGCTTTGACTTGTGCACAGCCATGTTAACACTCAGTTGGACCATACTGTGGCTTAATTCTCTCATGATGTCTGTCTATTTAAACAGTAGGGAAATCTCTGCTTGTTTACATATCATGCTGGGATGACATTTGGGTTTAAGACATCAGGTTCCTTGATGTTCTTTGTTAGCTTAGTCATAACAACAAGCTTAATGTCAGTGGTTGTTAATGAGACTTTTAACCCCTGTAACAATGCAGGTATTGAAATCTTATAGCAGTGGTTGTTGCTTTTATCTTGCAGAATCTTCTTACATTTATGCTTTAGATTTTCTTTGAAAGTCACAATTTGTAAATTCATGAGGAAATCCAGGACCCCTGAGAACATACTGGCAGAAATATCTTTGTAAAATATTGTCAGAGGCAACAAATCGGGTACTGAAAGGCTGAAAATACAGGAGAAGATGTGGATGGAATATCTTTTGGGAATCTCACCCTATGAACAGTTAGAAAACTTAAAATAGTCAAGACAAAAGATCATGAAAAATTTGTAGCAGCCATGGGAATAGGAAGGAAAAGACAAATTTGAGAGTGAGATGGGGGTTTCATTGGCAGGACTTGGTCTCAGATTGGATGTGGGAAGTAAAGGAAATTGAAAATTTGAAGATGATTCTCATATTTCTAGCATGGTTGCCTGGGTAGTAGAGGATGCCATTGGCAAATGGAGAGAATTTAGTGTGTAGGCAGGCTGTGGGTGGAAAGCAGTGAGGTTGGCTTTGGATATATTTCATCTGAAATACAATAGCTGTGATGAAGCAGACAATCAGAAATAGGAGCCAAGAGCTTGTGGGGAAGAAATGGGGTTGTGGATGGAGTTTTGTCGTCATCGACATACCTGTGGTTTTCCTGGCTTTGACTGTTATGAGATAGCTACAGTGAGAGTATCAGGAATTAGCAGAGCCAAAGAAGCTTTCCCAGGGGACACTGACACTTCACGGAGGGCAGATAAAGAAGAACAGCTGGAAATGGTGACTGACTGGGTCAGAGGGAGGGGAAATCCACAACAGTGGGTATCCCTGAAGGTACCTTTCTGTCTGTCTGCTTGGAATCACTGCAGTAGCCTCATGAATTATTCTGCTTTGATATTGGTGTCCTGAAATCCATTTCCACTTCTGCTGCCACAGTGAGCGGTTTAATCCAAAATGGTTCCTTCTCTTTTGCAATCTGATATGTTTAGCGGGCACGTATGCTTAGGGTCCTACTCAAATGGCACGTTTTCTAAGAATATGTGGGAAAACATGGACTAAATTGGAATACAGTAGCATATTGACAATGGGAGATCTTCCCAACAGGTATGAACCCTTCCCTTTTTCATGCTTCCTATTTTGAGTGTCCCAGGTCTCAGTTCGAAGCTCTCTTCTTCATTTACATTTTTCCCCTAATGATGAGTATGTTTTTGACTTTCAAATATCTCCTACCTGCAATGTCTATCTCTAATTCTGTTCCTATCATTCTCCGCCTAAGGTCTAAAATTTGCATCCAACCAATATCTCAACCAATATCTCAATATGTCAAGTTACAATTTCTCCATCTCCCACACAGTTTCATTCTATAATCATGGCATCTGAATGAGCAAGAAACTTAGTGATAATCTTTGATTTCTCTCTCACTTGCCTGCAATCCAAATATCTATCTACCTAGATCTTTCTTAACTGGCACTTAGATGCTGACCTAGGGTTCTCCAGAGAAGTCACACCAATATTACATATGTTAACATGTAAATATTGTATGTATAATATTTAAAATTTAATGTTAGGAATTGGCTTATCCAATTATGGAAGCTGAAAATTCTCAAGTTTCACAATTAGGAAGTTGGAGATATCAGACAATTGATGACATAATTCTAATATGAAACAACAGGTTGGAGAAGCAAAGAAATGGATAATATCAATTCCAATCAAAGGCAGGGAAAAACCAGTGTCCAACATTGACGACAGCCAGAGAATGAATTCATCCCTCTATGTCTTTTGTTCTGTTCGGCCCTAAAACAGCTTGGGTGTAGTGCACTTATACTGGAGAAGGCCACTAGCTTCACTTAATCCACTGTCTCAGATCTTTACCTCATCTAGAAGCCACCTTGTAATCACATGCAGAAATAATGGTAAACCAAAAATCAGGGCATCATGTGGCACATTAAAGGTAGCACATACAACTGGCCGTCAAAAATGCTCATTTTATGATCAGTGTTCAGCAATCTAGGTTTTACCTAAACTATTTGAATGATATTAGATTAATTTAGGTGGCTATGCCTGTGGTTCAGCAGTAGAGTGTTTGTTTAGAATTTGAGAAGCCCTGGGTTCAATGCCAGCACTACAACAAACAAACAACAAACTCGTATGATACTACTCCCTAACCTCAAGTTCTCTAAATAAACTGCTCAGAGACCTTAAATGTCTTACTTGAGAGGATGAGGGCCTCCAAGATCTGATGGCACTGAACACACTCCTGCTCACTGTGGTCCAGCCACCTTGGCCTTTCTGTCCTGCAGTGAGACCTTCTGTGTGTTCTTCAGGTAGGCAGAGCACTCCGCTGTCCGAAGGCCTGAAGCTTGTTATTTCTTCCACCTCATCGCTCAGAGTTTTGCACAACTGATTCATTGTCCTGCTTGCAGCCCAATTTCACTGCCTGGGTACCAGTTCCCCATAGCCATATCCGAAGCAGCCTTATGGTCTTAGCTCGTGATGTTGTCCTGGTGCCTTGAACTATGGGGGGCTAGGAGAAGGGACACTGCCCTTGGCTCTGAAGTTGGGAGAAGAGCGCAAAGAGGTGGATGATGGAGCATGGGGCCATGACATTCCTGCGACTGAAGCCTAACTTTGCCTCCTACCCACATGGCTGTTCCCAAACATTTTTGAAACTTAGTCTTCCCACTTCCAACAGGGAAATGATTATCTCACAGCTGGAGTGAGAATTAAGTGAAAGCACACATGAAAACACATCTAATCTGGCTCAGAGCCTAACAAAATAATTGGCTATAAAATTTAATTCTTTTTCCATCACTCTCATCTGTACTCTATTTTTTTTTGAGAAGTTTTGAGAATATAATATGTTAAATATCAGAGATCATGAAATATCTCTTGGATTTGTCCCATTCTCCAATTTCTTCTAATTTAAAAATTGACTGAATCTATGAAAAAGTCAGACATTCAGGTCACTACTGTTTTGAGAAAAACTCTCTGCCTAGGGAATTCTACTGATAACTTCCATGGACCCTTGGCAAGAGACTCCAGCAGGCATGAATGAGGAGTTATTAGCTGAGATGTCAGAGGACTCTGGCAGGATGGATCCTTCAGGGTTCAGGGAGATCTGTTATACAGGCCCTGTTACTTCAGCTCCATCTTGACCGTACACTCAACCCTAAGCCACGTATGAACTCTTTAAGACTGTGTGCGCATAACCAACTGCCACTGTGTACATTAAACCAGAGGCCAACAAATTTGGCCATGGGCCTGCTTATGTAAATAAAGTTCTTTTGGAAGGCAGCCACATTTATTTATTTACATATTGTCCAAAGCTGTTTTTGCACTGTAAGGGCAGAGTTGAATAGTTGTAAAGGTAGAGGCCATACTGCAAAGCCTACAATGTTTGCTATTTGGTCTTTTACATTAGCAATCACCAGGTCTGAGGTCTTGTGCTGTCCAATCTTTCTCTTGGGTTGGGCGCTTCCTTCTTGCATGTCTCTGGGCTAGAAGTGAGAGTGGCACATGGAATAAAGGAAGATCCTGCTCTAAGAGGGCACAAGGTTTATGTGTATGGCGAATCTGAGTCACAGATAACCTAGTCTTATTCTCCTCTCATTGGTTCCTTCTCACAGGATGCTTACAAAGAAAGTAGCAGTAAACAGAAAGATGCTTCATACACATGATTTTTCCCAAACATACCTAATGTGTGTCCTGATTCTAGTCCTTTTGGTATGGACATATCTGTACTAGGAATAACCTACAGCAAAGAAAAATGTCTTCAGTCTCACTTGTCTCAGATTCTTGGCTTCAGCATAACTCTGCTCTCTTGGCTAGGGTAGAATTTGAAACTTCAATGATATCATATTTCTTGCTGAAGAACACTTGTCTATTGAATTACAATTCCTTCTTTCTACAAAGACTTACGTGTTTATTATGAAGTCTGATGTTGCGTATGAACTCTGAAATATAAAAAGAGTTCTCTTTCTGTTCAACTGTAATAGTAGCTCGGTGGAAATCATGAGTGAAATGTAGTAATTGGAACATAAGTGTATAGGTCTCAGAGTTCAACACAGCGTTTTTCTTTTTTAGATGAGCATGAATGTGCAAAAATATCACGCAAATGTGGCTAAAGTTAGTGAACATGTCTATTACTTACCAAAAAATCATGGCAGAAGACAATGTGCAGACAGATCAGCTGAATGCTCAACAAAAGAAATAATTTGTGTGCTTTAAAATAAGTCACTTTAGGACAATAAAAACAGCAAACACTCACACATACCTCGAGTTTTACAGCAATCAAAACTAACAAATATGTTAGTCTTTTAAACTTCATTTAAATTATCATTAATCAGTTTATTGTGAGTAAAATTTGTAGGGCAAGTAGGAAAAACAAGAGAAGAAAATGAAGTTATATTCAAAGCAGTTCATTGCATAAGATTCCACATTTACTAATGAAAATAAGTGAGCTCATTCAAAAACTAAATATATAAGGATATTATTTATTTCCAGCTTTTTAATTTTTCTCCAATTTGTGCATTGTCTTTCACTTTTTCCTTTCTTCCCAAATTAGAGATCTTTTGTGTATCTTCTTTTACATATTGAAATATTTTATTATTATTTCTTTGCCTTTACAGTTGAAGTTTCTAATACATTAAAAATACTAAATTAGCTTTAATATCACTTACTCTAACTATCTATGCTGAAGGGGACAAAAGAAACTCACTTTGGAACAAACTCTTTAAATGGTGGCAATGTCAGAGGGAAACCACTTTGCCCATCAGTGAGTCTTAAGCAACAGCCATATCAGCTTCCTATCACTGCCTCCTGTGAACGTAGATGCTCCTCTCTCTGTTGGGTCCAGCCTTACCAAGTGACTTGTGGCTCTGCTCTTCTGACTTTCCTGCTGGTGGGAGGAGGTGGGGGTGGCTACACCAGCACCTTCTCAGCTCTGGTAGAGAGAGAGAGAGAGAGAGAGAGAGAGAGAGAGAGAGAGAGAGAGAGAGAGAGAGAGAGAGAGAGAACAGTGACCCTAGGATTGGCCACATCCACATCTGTGAGGTGCAAAGCTGGAAGAACACCAAGCTCTCATGGTCTTCCCCAAGCTCTTCTAGCTCCAGTTCTTTCACACCTCTGTAAGTTCCACCCTTCTGATTGGAGCAATAATGTTTTACTCTGCTAAGATATCGGGCTTTCTCAGCGACTCTTTTCCATAATATGCCCATTGTCTGCTTTTTCTCTACATTGCTGATTGAGAGTTAATGACTATAATGATGCAAAAATCATCACTATAGTGACAAACAGCTGTGGAGGGTGTGCTGTATCCTAGGCATGTGAGAAATTATAGAAATTCAAAGGTTGTTTAACCCCACAATCTCCCATCTAGGTGGATATTGTTGGGCCAATGTAGAGTTAAGGAAAGCGAGCCGGAAGTGTCCTTGTACACTGGCCTGCAGAGCTAAGAGCAGAACCTGGGCTGACCTCAGCCCCAGGGTCCTGTGCTACTTCATTCCTCCCATCACCTTCCGTTCAGCCTTTTGGTGAACATCCCACACTTTATGCCTGCATCTCTGCTACTCTGTTTCTATTTCCCTGGTCCAGAGGAATCCCAGTATGTCTCACTTCAGGACCTCGTTCACTTTTCTTTAAAAGCACTCCTTGAAGTCTATTTTATTTCATGTGCATTTGTAGTCCCTTTCAACCTCTGCATTCACTGAGTGTAATTATTGTAGACCTTTAGATGATTAAGCTGTGTTGAAGTTGAATACAGAAGGAAATAATGGAAATGCAAAATATTCCTGGCTGGGCAGATAAGACCTTCCAATGAACTATAAAGAAAATATGTAAAGGAATATTTGCTTCTATGATGTTTGAGAATTTATTACTAATGTATGTAAAGATATTTTCTTGGCTTTAACTCCCTTGCAGTCTCTACTTTATTTTATTAATGTTTTTCTTTAACTCCTTACTTTTATTTTTCTAACTCTTTTCCCTTTCTTCTGATTAATATTCTTGGCTGTTTTCTTTCCTTTTTCATGTACTTAGAACTCTAGACGCTTCTCTCTGTCATTTTGCTCTTCATTTTCCACTATTTTCCTTTCCTATATTACCATTCTTTAGTAGCTTACGTCCATTATTCCTAATCCTCAAATACAATGCCATTTTATAGATGAAAAGAACCCCCCCAAAAATAATTAAACAACTTTCTTGAAGTTCTAAAAGCTGGTGTTAAAATGGTGAAGCTGAGATTCAATCTGGCCTGTGATGTTTCTACATTGCCGTATCGGTTGGAAAAAAAGAAACAATTGTTTTTTCACACTGATTATTCTGTCTGTCTTTGTGACACATGGAGAGTGAGTATTTCAAGCAAATTATGTTGGAAGCAATTTGGTTGGATTTGGTTTGATGATTTCATTTGGAGAAATGAACAATGAAACTGGATCCTAAAGCCAATAATGAGGTGATTTCAAAACTGCTGGAATGTTTTTCCAAACAAATAGCTGTCTTAATTTCTACAGTGTCTAGGGGTCTATTGCTATGACCTCCAGCAGAGTCTTGCAACTGTTATTAACAATTAATTTTCTAACTTTGTGTGAAAATGTTGGATAACGGAGCTCTTCTTTTACATTTCTGTTGATGTGGGGCCAGTAATAAAAACAGGTCTAATTGAAAGAGGAAGGACCAGGTAGATACACAATCTTTTCCTTTTTTCAACATTAGGATCCGATCATGGTAAGTTAGGAAACATCTTTGTTCTTTCGCTCTCTTCTCTGGCTTATCTGGAAGTTAGCAACCTCATGGGTAGGTCAGGGAGGTAAGAGCAGAAGGAAAACTGCTTTGTCCCCTCTTTCTATAAATTTAAGCCCATTTCCTCTTGTCTTTTCTCAAGGGTAAGCTTATATTTCCATTTTAACTGTGAGATCCCAAAGGGCATTAACCATGCCATTTTTACTTAGCTGCATTTTATTTTCTCCGGTAAGATGCTGTGCTCCCATAACTGATCTATGGTCATAAGAAGAAAATGATGAAAACTGCATTCCAGAGACTATAAGCAATATTTTATAGGCCACTGTAATGAAAGTTTTGGTCACCTTTGTAAATCACACCTGAACATACATAAGTTAAAGTCTGCATTGACAGTACCATGAATATGTCACACAACACTTGGCATTTGATTTGAACTCTCCTAATTGGGGTTTTGTAATAATTAGCTGAAGCAGCATAGTATTTACCTTTGTATTCTGTATGAAATGAGGACATTTACAACCAAGAAATTGATAATATACAAAAAGGCACAGAGGCATGTTTCATTACTTTGAGCAGCTTTATAGAAGTGGATTATACTGTTGTAAACTCCTGCTAATGACCACATATATATTTTAAAACATTGAAAAGTTTAGCTCAGATTTGAATTCCAAAGATGCAGTATTTATAATACATGAAAATATTTAATATTTAATTCTTTTTAATCACTTTCTGTGAAAACACTAACATAACCTCACTTTGCTATGATTTAGGGCAAATTCACGAGATTGTACATATTATTATTTCTATATTTTTGTGTTTCCTTTCTTCTCTTCTACCTTTTTGGTTCTTGCATTTTACCCTCCTTATAGGAAGAATTAGAAAATAAATGTATTTGAATTTAAAAAGTGGTTTCTCTATATGAAGCTTTGAATCTAGACAGTGGGGCAGTTAGAGTATATGTCTTTTTGTGTAGATCTCTGTCTCATCAAGGGAAATATCAAATATTCACTTATTTCTTTCCACACACATGATCTTTCAAATGGAAGGGCAAGTCATTCTGGCTTCCAGTCTTAGCTCAGATATCTTTTTCTCTGGCTTATTATCCAAATCCTTGAGAGTTAAAAGTTACCTTCTCTGATTAACAGAGAACTGAATGAGCATGTACCTGCAGAGATGGCTGGTGGATTGTGTACCTTTTAAATTAATTCTGATTTCATTAAGTTCATTTGCATAATTTGAAGAATGCATATGGGCTGCATAAAATACTTCTTTAGAGTTGCTGATCCTTATAATTTCTGCAATTTTGTATCTGAATGTTTAATTGATTTTCCTTGTCTTTCTGTCTTCCTCCACCACTTTTTAATTGATGGCTCTAGTTCACTAGTACTAAATAAAGCCTTGGGAGATGAAAAGGGCAGGGAAAGCCCAGGTATCTGCTCTGTCAAGATTCTCTGGAGACTGGTCTGCTTTTCAGGAAAATGCTTCCTTTCCTCCTTGCCCGGCCTCAGTAATGACTTTCCTGTCATTTGCCTTTGGAAGAAGATCAGTCCAGCTGGCAAGTTTATTTCATGGACTAATGAGGATGGGGCCACCTTGGCCCTCCCACAGCCAAGCATTTCTATGAGGCTGGAGTGTGCTGGAAATGGTATATGTAACTGTTTTTTTTTTTCCTCCTTCTGATCCAAACCTGCATTTTTCTAACTATATTTTTGTCCACTAAGAAAATTTGGGCTGACCTACACAATAGAAAACTCTAAGACAGATTTGGCCAAATTCAGGTGGCAGAAAATAAATAAGTTGCCACAAGATCACTGGTGTGGATTAACGCCCAGCAATGAAGCCCCACTCAACGACCCCATCTTTGCCTGGGTAGCAAATTCTTGGAGTTATTAACGCTTCTACAGCATACATTATGCTCCATCTGAATGTTCTGGAAATACATTATACCCCTGTGAGGTCACGATTCAGAGTTCACAGCCTCATTAGTTCGTGTTCACTGATTTTTCCTTAGAACTTAACTAATAATTGTTCCAGGAAACCCTCGCAGTTTCACAGAAACTGCAAATATCCTCAGCAATTATTATTTTTTTTAAAGTGGGAAGTTTGCAAATAGCCAATCAGAGTGCTTTATTTAGTTCTTGCTGCTGATTGGCTGCTGCCCTGTAATGCATTTCCCAGAATTCCTGCATAATAACAGGCTGCTGTACTGCCTGTAGCTATAGAGTGCTCTTGGTTTTGTTCTTCTTAAATTGCTAAGATGCTGTCAAATGCTTTGAACCTTCTAAGGCTTTAATATTGTAAGTATTTTATTAAATTAAATTACATAACCATGGGTGAGATAGCATATTTAGGGTTTAAACTATAAAAATAACATTTATAAGCATTTTTTTGCCATATCCGAAATTCACTGTTTTTCATAATTTGTGAGTGCCCTGGACATGTAACCTCTGTGAAACTTGGGGGTCCACTGTAATGCTATGCTGTGCACCAGTATGTTAAAAACATTTCACCAGTGGCAGTCTACATGGGTATAACACTGTCATTGTCATTTGACCCATAATGAATTTACGGTCAACAACTCATTCAAGACCTCACAGAGTTTGACTTTAGGGCTTAGTATTTAGTTGGTTTTAGTTTGACAAAAGCAATAACTCTGGAGGAGGAAGGAGAAGATGCTGGTCAGGTTTTTGGATTATTTCCTGGTGATTTGCATCCCCTCAGCTTCTGCATTCCACCCAGGGATGCTAAAGAAATCATGCAAATTTGCATTTTATATACCGCCTCACACCCCCCACAGGCAGTAATATATAAATGGCTCTGTCCTCTGTTTTTATCTCTCATTATCTCCTCTAGTTGCCCCACAGAGCAGTGAATCTCTGGTGTTCCAAGATTTATTTCCGAAAGAGCTGTGTAGTCATGGGAATTCTTTGCATCAGACCAAATGAAATACAACACTTAAGGAATATATTTCCTACTTTCCATAGTCTACTAGGCTTCTGATACTGAACTTTCACAACAGTGCTTTTAAAGAAATCTAGAAAATGCCTGACCTAGAATACCCAAGAGTAAATTTCACATGGTAGATTCGAGGGCCCTTCCCCACATCTGGCTTTGGAGAATCTCTTGGAACTCCTAGGGCAGAGAAGGTGAGCCGGCCTCAGCACCTGGAAGGAAGCTCCCCCGCTGCCATCCTAAGCTCCTAGGGCAGAGAAGGTGAGCAACACAGGTGCCAGAAGCACACCCCCCACCCCACACTGTGGAAATGAGAAGACACATAAACGAGCCTCAAAAACAGACTTCTGGATCACCTACAGAAACCCCAAAGGGAAATGAGATGGAACAGTCTGATACTCAACTACCTGGACTCTCTGAACTGCCAACAAAAGAGGATCTGGGAAAAATTGAAATCAGAAATAATTATTCAGATAACAGCAAAGATTTTGCTCATGGTGCAAGACAAGATTAATAAATCTAGAGGGGACACAGATAGAAAATAGAGAATCTGAGGAACATGATGGAATCCCAACATAGGAGAGAAATGGAATCCATAAAACAGGTGCAAACAGATTTCCAGGAGATTAAAAACTCCATCAAAAGTCTGAGTAGAAGAATGAACCAATGTGAGGATAGAATTTCACACATAGAAGAAAAGATTACAATTAGTGACCAGGAAAAGAAAAATTGCTTTAAAATTGTAAAGGAACATGAGAAATCAATCCAGCAGCTGCTAGACGATGCAAAGAAGAATAACATAAGACTGATTGGAGTCAGTAAAGAAAGAGGAGAGAGTGCAGATGACATAAAAAAAACTGTTCAGAGAAGTGATGGCAGAAAACTTCCCAAGGAGGGGAAAAGAACTTGATATACAAATAAGTGAGGCACATAGGACTCCAAATAGCCTTGATAAAAAAATACTACACACAGGCATATAATAGTTAGGATTACAGAAATCCAACAGAAGAACAAAATTCTATAAGCACTGAGAGAAAAGAAACAAATCACATACAAAGGAAAGCCCATCAGAATCACAGCAGACTTCTCAATGCAAACCCTCAAGGCAAGAAGAGCTTGGAGTGATGTATTTCAAGCCCTAAAGGAAAACAGCCTCCAACCCAGATTGATGTACCCTGCAAAACTATCTTTCAAAATTGATGGAGAAATAAGATACTTTCATGATAAAGAGCACCTCAGGAACTTCATGAATATCAAACTGGCACTCCAAAAAATTTTAGACAATACCCTAGGAAAAGACAATGAGGATCACAACCCCAGGAAACCCAGCAGAATGAATCCACTGGGAGTGACAAATTAAATGCAAAGGGGGGAGAATCCAACAAAAAGAAAAAGTCATGACAAGGCTTTTAAAATTTTTAACTTCATCTCCCTAATGAGTGTATAATTCAGTCTTATTATTGTACTGATTAGTATTTTTCTGGCTCTAGAATTGCACACCTTTCCTTGTGCTATACTGGCTATTTGTCATCTTATATCTACTTTTTAGCTGGGTTGTCTATTAACGAGCTCTAAGAATTCTTTATGTATTCTGGTCATAGGTTATATGCTTTGTAAATATGGTCTGTTTAAGGACTACTTTTCATTTTAATGATGTCATTTAAAGTTCTAAATTTTGATGGAATCTCATTTATCAATTTTTTCCTTTTATACATCATGTCTTTTGTATACTAGGTAGTTCTTGCCTACCCTGAATTCATAAACATTTTCCCTTATAATTTCTTCTTAAAGTTTTATACTTTTAGGCTTTCTTATTTAGGTTCATAGAGCCCTTCAAGTTATTTTCATGTATGGAAATAAAGGGTTGAGGTTACTTTTTTATATATGGATATCAGGTGTTCTAGTGCTGTTTGCTGAAAACACTATCTCTTCCTCGGCTCTTGAATTGAGTTTATATTCTATAAAATGCTAATGTTAAATAATCTTTCAAAACTCACTGGACCATATATGTGTGGTTCTATTTCTAGATTCTCTGTTTTATTCAAATGATCTATATGTTTTTCCTTACACCAGCACTGCTTTGATTACTGTAGCATTAGAAGAAGTCTTAAAATTAGGTACTAAACATCTTCCAACACTGTTTCTTTTTTTTTTTAACTTTCCTAGGCCCTTTGTACTCCTACAGAACTTTTAAATTTCAATATCCAATTCTTCATTTATAGCAAGTGTACACAGATCTGAATTTTTATATATACCTTGTGTTTTCTAATCCTGCTAAATTCAAATACGAGTTCTAGGGCCTCTTAGAGATTTCTTAGTATTTTCTCTGTAGATGATCATTTCATCTACATATAAAGATTTTGCTTCTACCTTGCCAGTCCTATCCTAATTGTGTCATTTTATTGCCAGACTATTTTGGTGGGGACTAGGTTTCAAAGTTTAATGGACAGATAAAGAGTAAGCATATCTGTCCTTGTTCCCCACCTTAAGGACAAAGCATTGTATCTTCTCCATTCATATAAGGTGTTCTCGCTGGAAGTATGGCGTACATGTCTTTAATCTGTTGAGAAGGTTCTGTTCTACTTCTAGTCTCCTGATAGCTTTTACCATGAACAGCTGTAGAATTTAGTCCAATACTTTTTCTCCAACTAGTGACAGGATCATATGGCTTTTTCCTTTCCTCTGTTTTAATGATGACTTTTGGGGGTGGATCTTCCAATGCTGAACCAACACTGCCATCCCTATAACAAAACCACTTTCTACATCCTGCCAGATCTGACTTCCAAGAGTTTGTTTTGTTAAACAAATTTCTATCTATATTCATACTTTTTTTTATTATCTTTATCCGGTTTTAGGATTAGCACAATGTTGAGTTCCTAAAATGAGGGGAGGAGTGTTCCTTCTTTTTTCTTCTTTAATTGTTTGTTATAATTTATCAGTTAAAATGTATATAAGCCTTCTGTTGTCATATAGGTAGGTTTTCAAGCTAGGAATATACTTTCTTTAATAGGTGCTATTCAAATTTTATATTTCCTCCAGAGTTAGTTTCATTAATTTGTCTTCCGAGGTACTTCTTAGAAGTTGTCAAATTTATTTCAAAACAGATTTTTGTAATATGCTTTCTATATCCTTTTAAATTCTGTAAAATCTGTGGTAATGTCTCTTAGATCTTGATATTGTAATTTAAAAAAGGTACAATTGATATTGTGTAACAGGAAAAAAGGTCTAAAGGAGCAGGGGAATTGGGAGGGGTAGGGGAAAGGAAAAAAGGAAAACGAAAAAATATGAGAAAAGGAAAAAAATGGAAACAAAGTCTTTGCAAACAGGGAAGGGTGGAGGGGGTGAAGGGAGGGCAGGGGAATGGGGAAAATAAATAAGAACCAAGATACTCATGTAATGGTACAAGATCCCAATGATGAATGTAACTGTATCTTATACCTAAAATGTACCAATAAACTTAATGGGAAAGAAAAAAGAATCTCTTGGAGTCCCAGGGCTACCTTCATTAGGATCTGCAGCTGCTTCTTCTCTTTCTCCCATTTGAGCCCCTCAGCTCATGGTGGGGTTGCCTGTTGGGGAGGCTCCCTCTTTATGGGGAGGAGTTGATTGAATGACAAGATGAGATCCTGCCCATCCCCTCTGAGTGTGACTGTCTCCCTGTATGGGTCCAAATGGTTCAGCTCTGCAGTCAGATTCCATTTCTGGGGACATGAGATGGACTTTTCCTCCTGTGGGTTTCAGCCCATTCAGTGATGAGTTACAATTATTGCTAGGAACATGCCAATGTGTGTGACCTATGAAATCACTTTGGCTCTTTTACTTACCTTTAACAAAAAACTTGTGAGATTGGTTGCATTGTCAGTCAAACAAACCACACATTTTTGTCATTATTGCTTCTACTTTGGGTATTTTAGTCTTTCCTTGCTTACTCTGATAAGGAAAATCTGATAGTGAGGTGGCACTTTCTATTTTCCTGTCACTGATAAATGATGAATTTTGTCCTTTGTACCCAGATTGTGTTTTATATCAAAAAACCATTCTTCTTTCATTTAGCACCTATTTGAAGATATTTAACTTATCAGTCATTCCTCAGGAACAAGTCTTTTTTACGTTGGTAATTCTTTTGGGTTGGATTTAAGGTCTTATTCTATTTTGTGATGGTAGCATTGTTTTATCCCTAGTGCTACTTTCTATATAGATAGTTTCATGATACAAAGTGTCTGTGGACTCCTTTTATGTCAATATAGGGATTTAAGCCTGTGGACAATTTCAATACTAGAGAGTAATCTCATTTCTAGTACAGAAATACCTTGATGTATGATGGAGTTAGGTCCCAATAAACTCATTATAAGGTGAAAATATTACTATATGGAAAAGGGGTTTGACACCCCTAAACTATTGAGCACCTTTGTCTAGCAACACAGTGCTCAGGGAGTGTGGGTCATTTCCATCATGGCAGTGCAGCTGTCACTCTAGTAGCCTGGCATAATGAGGGTCTCATACCACATGTACAAAGCAGGGAGATTACCAGACCTCATAATTCAAGGTATGATTTCTCCTGAATATGTATTGGTGTTGTACTACTGTAGGATCAAAAAACCTTAAGCAGAATCATTATATGTCAGGGGCAGTCTGCATTCAATGTCTTTCCTGCTTTAATACTAGCATAGAACAAATTTTGGTTTCTGTAAAGTTTTAACCTAATCTGTATCACTTGCAAACAGATCCTATTTCATTTTGTGGTTCTTGGGGTTATTTTATAGTCATGTAAACTGAAGCAAGTTTTAGATATGAAATAGTCTCTTTCCTAAGTTTTCTAAAATCTTCAATTCAAGAGCAAGTCTCTTAAAATAAATTCTGAAGGTGACTCTGGAACAGGGCAATCTGGAGGTAACTTCCTTATGCTCTACTATGCATTCTGAAGCAATTTGCTTTCCTTGGACAAGTGGCTTTGATGAAGTCTTAAGAGACAAAGGAAAGATGGCTTTTAGGATGACAGTAAAGGGAGAAGGTATGCTTTGACTTTGTGCAAGTTTTTTCTTTTTAAAACTTTAGTAACTGACAAGTAAAAAATACATTACCGTATGATGATAGGATATACATGTTCATTGTAGAGTGTCTAAATCAAAGTAACATATACATCAGCACAGAAGTGTGCCCTTTTTTAAGAGCACATTTAAAAAAATTTACTGTTACTATTTTTCAAATATGCTCCGCAGTGTTATTAACCAGGATCTCCAGGATGTATAACAGATCTCTTAAAATTATCCCAGTGTCCGACTGAAACTCTCTCTTTTGGTCAGCATCTCCCCAGTCTGCCACACTCCATCCCATGGTAGACCCCATTTCACTGTTGCTCTCTCTAAGTTTGACTGTCTTGGATTTTATTTTATTTTTTTTCCCTTAAATTCTTTTATTGGTACAGTTTAGGTATACAATACAGCTACATTCATCATTGGGATCTTGTACCTTTACACGATGTATCTTGGTTCTTATTTTTTTCCCCATTCCCCTGCCCTCCCTTCACCCCCTCCACCCTTCCCTGTTTGCAAAGACTTTGTTTCCATTTTTTCCTTTTCTCATAATTTTTCCTTTCCCTTCTTTCCTTTCCCCTTCCCCTCCCACTCCCCCTATCCCTATGGACCTTAGATTTTATCTCATGTGAATTTTCTGTTTTACTGGTCTTACAAAAGTCGAATGGGTTGAATCTGAAGGCCGAGTCTTTCTCATTATTGTGTCTGGGATGATATAGGAAAGAAGAAAGAGTGCATCTTCCTTCCAGGGCTTCAGCTGGATGAATAGGGTCTACCTTAAGTCCCAGTCCATGGGAACAGTGGTAATAAAAAAGTTACCTAAATTGAAGGATACATAAATAAATTTATAGAAACTCACATAACTAGCCTCATCTTGGTAAAATATTTTTCACTCTCAGATAACAATTAAATTGATAAGCTTCTTGGCTAGTGGTTCAAAACTAGGGACAAAATACCAAATAGTTTCTCTGGTGTGAAAAACTAAAAGTGTAAATAAGGATCAAAATGTATAATTGATATTGTGAAATAGGAATAAAAGGTCTAAAGGAGTAGGAGAAGTGGGAGGGGTAGGAAAAAGAAAAGAAGGGAAAAGAAAAAATATGAGAAAAGGAAAAATGTGGAAACAAAGTCTCTGCAAATAGGGAAGGGTGGAGGGAGTGAAGGGAGGGCAGGGGAATGGGGAAAAAATAAGAACCAAGATACATCGTGTAAAAGTACAAGATCCCAATGATGAATGTAACTCTATTGTATACCTAAAATGTACCAATAAACTTAATGAAAAAATAAAACTAGGGACAGTTTCCACCATAGGGGACATTTGTCAATGTCTGGAGATATTTTTGATTATCACAGTTGTGGGTAGTGGTACTAGCATCAGGTGAGTGCAGGGTATGGATGTGGCTAAGCATCCTGCAGTCCGTAGTACAGAGTCTTCAACAAAGAATTATGGAATCTAATTCTTCAACAGGGTCGGAGTTGAAAGGGTCTGGTGTAGACAAAGAAACACATCAAAGGAGAGAAATCTGAGGGCCCTTAGATTATTTATTAGAAAAGGCATAGAATTTATGGAAAAGAGAGCAGGAGAAGGAGAAAATGAAAGGATTCTATGGGTTTTTTCATGGGGTGGGTGGGGGTGGTTGGTGATAAAGTAGATAATTTGGAAAGCCCTTGTGGGGAAATAGATAAATCAATCTTATTGAATCCTCCATACGATAGTAATCACTAGTGGAGTAGAAGAATACAGCAGGGTTTCAAATCAGATGGGGGAAAAAATGGAGGGAATAACAATCTGACCCAAGCAGCAAAAATAAAAGAAGAAAAAGCACACGAGAAAGTAATGAAAGAGAAGGATGGAGTGGCAGGTATACAATCATGTGTGTATAGTGTTTAGTCTAAATGTGAACAGGCTGAATGGAGACTAAAATAAAAACAAATATAAAGATTTATTAGCGAAGGTGATATGAGAGTCAACAGATCTGTTGACTTCTCTTCTCTAGCACTCAGTGAAACCGTGTCTTGGAAACAGCCTGTGTGTCCTTCTACAAATGAATGGATAAAGAAAATGTGGTGTTTCTATGTGCTGGAGTACTACTCTGCCATGAAAGACAAACGAGTTATTTGTAGGAAAATGGATGCACCTTGAGATCATAATGTTAAGTGAAGTAAATAAGACACATGAGCTTAAATATCACTTGGTTTGTGTTATATGAGAAACTCAATATATAAATAAAGTGTTATATGAAAAATAGATACTAGGAAAAAAGAGAAAGAGAAAAAAGTTACTGTAACCCAGCATGGACAATGTATCTGAAAGTGTTCTTTGATTTAGTGTCATGTCTTACGTGTTTTACATGCTTTTTGTGCCCTATTAATCTGGTTGTTTTTCTATATGCACGATAATCAACTTTTTAAGGACTTATAATTTAAATAAATGAATCTGATTCTGGCCAAAAAAGGGCATAGAGGGAAAAGGAAAAAAATTGAGATGTGCTATGTACGTGTACCACTTCCCCTGAATGTAATGATTATGTATGGCAAACATGTTCTAATAAAAATTTGAAAAAAATGCTGACCGTGTCCTTCTGGCCAAGTTCTGGAAGATGGAATATGTGAGCATGTTTGGTCATGCCCTGGCCTCAACCTGAGACATCTCCTGTGTGTAGCGATTCTTTCCCTTCCCCTCAGTGCTGGCCAAATGCAGAATGTCCAGCAAAATGTTTGGACACTGTAGTGGAGGTTGGCATTAAAAGAACAGATAATGGATGGAGTCTAGAATCCCTAAATGAATGTGTGACTGCTGCTGGAGCCCTGAACTGAGCTGTTGTGTTTGTTAGTAAGTAGGAAATTTCTACTATGTGACGTGACATTTTGGTGTTTTTGTTAATAGCAGTTAACCTGTCTGACTAATGCAGGTATACAAATGACTGTCTTCCCACTAAGGTGCTGGGATCCTCCTGAATATGGAAGCCTATTATTTCATTTGCAGTAATTTAAAATGATTACTATGTCTGAGTTGGTGAGGATTACCGAAAAGGGTCACTGATCCTGTGGGTTTAAATTGTCCAATCTTTCTGAAAGTCCTGGCATCCAAAACAGATCAATCACAAAATGTCTATTTCCTGTAAGCCAGAAATTTTCCTAGGCATTTGCTTTAAAGAAATACTCACAAATTTTCTAAAAGGTGAATCAATATTTGACTTTCTTTCATCATTTTAAAATAAAATTATGAAAACGCACTTCAAAAGGAAAATAGGAAATTGGTTAAATAAATGGTTGTGTTCTTAAGATGTATTATTAGAGAGTTGTCAAAATCACCTTGGTCTGAATATCCCTAATAGAAAATTTTCCAGTTAAATGGTTGTCGGAAAAATGCCAAGACATAATGTAATATGCATAGTATATTATCATATTGAAAATAGACATTCAAAATGCTAATGGGTTTTGATTCCATTTGTATAAGCTTTTTAAAATGATTTCTAAGTTCCCAAAGATGAGCAGGTATTACTTTTGCAATAGAAAAAATACATAAAAATATCCTTTTTTCACATCATAGCCAATGTAGATCATTCAGAAAATACACAGAAATTTGCAGGAGCTGTATATTTAGCCTTCCTTCGTCTCATCTCATGGTAGGAATTCAATTTCACAGCAGATCATAATAAACCAGCTGTGCTACATCTACTGGATCTGTAACGGTAGAGTTCATCTTCCATGAGCACTGGGTTTTAAAATCAATGCCTCAAGGCAAAATTGCATATCAATAAAATTACGCTAGAAATCCCATAGGAAGGTGGTGTGGAGAAGTTAAGTTTTACTAGATTTTCTTCCTGAATCACATGAAATCCCCATTCTTCAGCTGAGTGAAGGCTTCCTTTGTGCACAGGGACTGTTGGGGAGTAAGCTGATCATGACCGAAGAGGCAAAGAGGGGGGGCCACAAGGACACTCGCAGCCTGCAACTCCCGTCTCAGCCCTCATTCCAGATGAGCCTCTCTGAGAACACAGTGGGCAGACCCATGGCCTTATTTCTACTCCTCTCTCTGATCGAGCACAGAGAACGGAATCATCAAATGCTACCAGAGCGTGCCCTTTGACACGACTGTGTTATTTTCTAAGATCCATTAAAGCGAAGCCTGTGTTAATTTGATCGCATTTTTGACCCTGGTTTAGTTTGTGAAAAATGGGTTGAGCTGGCCTCTTTTAGTTGAAAACATGCATATTTAAAAACATACTATGACCTTTTTTTCAGTACAAAAAGTCACTTTTAATTCAAGACTGCAAATACCTAGCATCATTGTTTTTTGTTGTGCCCTTAAATTCTTCGATTGGTACATTTTAGGTATACAACACATTTACATTTATCATTGGGTACTAGTACCTGTACATGATGTGTCTCGGTTCTTATTTTTTTCCCCATTCCCTGTCCTCCCTTCCCTATTTACACAGACTTTGTTTCTACTTTTTTCCTTTTCTCATAATTTTTCCTTTCCCTTCTTTCATTTGCCCTACCCCTCCCACTTTCCCTACCCCTTTGGACCTTTTCTTCCTATTTCACATTATCAATTATTCATTTTAATCATTATTTACACTTTCAGTTTCTAACACTATAGAAACTATTGGGTATTTACACATGTGCATCCTATTTATTTCACTTAAGAGTATGGCCTCAATATTCATGCATTTAGCTATAAATGACTCTAGTTTCTCATTCTTTATGGCGGAGTAGTACTCCATTTTATGAAAAAACCACATCTTCCAGTTTCCAGTTGATGGGGACTTGGCCTATTTCCAAGCTTTAACTATTAGAAACTGTGCCGCTATAAACATGAGTGCACCTATATTGCTGTGGTATGATTCTTTTAATTCTTTTGGGACGATACCCAGCAGGGTATAACTAGGTCAAATGGGACCTCTAGCCCTAGTTCTTTGAGGTATCTGCATATTGATTTCCACAGTGGTTGCTGAAGGACCCTAGTTAGCAAGACAGACTCCATATTGCTGCTTGACCCACCTGCCTGCCCTTTAGATGAACTCAGAAGGAGGAAGCTTAAAAACCTCCTCCCCTTAGAAAGTCTCTTTAGAAATAACAATTAATCAACTATTGTTTTACAAATGTTCTAACAGCAGGACGTTCTGCTTCTGTACCTTTTGCTTGCTTTACTAGTTCTATCCCATAGGGCGGCCTAGAAACAGTTGGCCTCAAAGGTGTATAAAACATGTTTGTCAACCCCCAGTCGAGGCTTGAGTCCCATGCTCAGCTCGGGTCCCGGCCGGTAATAAACTCCTGTGTGGATTTAGTATTGGTCTCTGGTTGGTTCTCTCTCACTGGGTACAACAGTTGCACCAGTCTGCACTCCCATCAACAATGGAGAACAGTTCTTTTCTCCCCACAACCCCGCCAACATTTGTTATTGGTTGATTTCTTGATAGCAGCCATTCTTTCTGGGGTGAGGTGGAATCTCAGTGTTGTTTTCATCTGCATCTCTCGAATGACCAGTGATGTTGAACATTTTTTCATATGTTTATTTGCTTCTTTTACTTCTTTGTCTGAGAAATGTCTGTTCATTTCAGATGCTCATTTTTGAATTGGGTCTTTGAATTTGGGGGGTCTGATTTTTTTCAATTCTTTATATATTCTAGATAGTAGTCCTTTGTCTGAGGTACAGCTGCTAAAATTTTTTCCACATTGTAGGTTGTCTCTTAGCTTTTTAAGTGGTTTCTCTTGCAGTGCAGAGGCTTTTTAATAAGATGAGATCCCAGTTGTTGATTCTTTGTGCTAGATTCTGTGCTACTGAGGTTTTGTTTATAAAGTCTTTTCCTATGCCAGTGTCTTCAAGAGTTCTACCTAACTTATCTTCCAGCAAGTTTAGTGTTTCTGTTTTAATATTTAGATCTTTAGTCCACTTTGATCTTAGTTTAGTGCATGGCGATAAATATAGGTCTAGTTTTAATCTTTGACAGGTTGAAATCCAGTTTTTTCAACACCATTTATTAAAGAGACTATCTTTCCTCTAGTGAGGATGATTGGCTCCCTTGTCAAATATGAGGTTGGTGAGTATGTCTGAAGTTGTTTCTGGATCTTCTAATCTATTCCACTGATCCTCAGGTCTGTGTCTTTGCTAGTACCATGCTCTTTTTATCACAGTAGCTTTGTAGTATAGTTTCAAGTTGGGATTATGATGCCCCCTGCCATGGCTCTGTTGCCTAGAATTGCTTTGGCTATTCTAGGTCTCTTCTGGTTCCAAAAGAATTTTTGGATTGTTTTCTCTAGTTCTGTGAAGTATATTGTTGGAATTTCAATTGGCATTGCAGTGAATCTATATAGTAGTTTTGGAAGTATGGCTATTTTCACTATATTGGTTCTTCCTACCCAGGAACAAGGGATGTCTTTCCATTTTCTTATGTCCTCCTCGATCTCCTTTTTCAGGGTGCAGTAGTTTTCAGTGCAGAGGTCTTTTGCTTCCTTTGTTAGATGGATTCCTAGATACTTCATTTTTTTGGATGCTATTGTGAAAGGAATTTTTTCCCTAATTTCTCTCTCAGTGAGTCTGTTATTTGTGTATAAGAAGGCTATGTTTTTTTTTTTTTTTGAGTGTTGACCTTGTATCCAGCTTCTCTTCTGAATCTGTCAGTTAAGTCTAGAATTCTTTTGGCAGAGTTTTTTGGGTCTTCTATGTAAAGTATCATATCATCAGCAAATAATGAAAGTTTCACTTCTTCCTTTCCTATCTTTATTCCTTTTATTTCCTTCTTTTGTCTAATTGCTGTGGCTAATGTTTCTAGAACAGTATTGAACAGAAGTGATGATAGTGGACATCTTTGTCTTGTTCCTGATTTTAACATGAAGGTTTTCAGTTTTTGACCATTTAGTATGATGTTGGCTGTTGGTTTTTCATAGATAGCCTTAATCAGGTTGAGATAAAGACCTTCTATGCCAATTTTCTGTAGGGTTTTTATCATGAATGGGCATTGGATATTGTTGAAAGCTTTTTCTGCATCTATTGAGATGATCATATGGTTTTCTTCCTTGACTCTGTTAATATGGTACATTACATTTATTGATTTATGTATGTTGAACCACCCTAGCATCTCTGGGATAAATCCTACTTGGTCAGGGTGTATGATCTTCTTGATCACACTCTGTATTCTGTTTGCTAGTATCTTGTTGAGGATTTTTGCATCTATGTTCATTAGGGAAATTGGCCTGTAGTTCTCTTTTTGGGTCAGGTCTTTCCCTGGTTTTGGAATCAAAGTAACACTTGCTTCCAGGAATGAATTTGGAAGTATTGCTTTCCTTTCAATTTCATTGAAGAGTTTAAAGAGTAATGGCGATAATTCTTTAAATGTCTTGTAGAATTCAGCAGTGAAGCCAACAGGATCTGGGCTTTTCTTTGTTGGTAAATTTTTAATTGTGTTTTCAGCTTCACTGATTATAATTTGAGTGTTTAGAATTTTTATATCTTCATTTAACTTTGGCAATTTGTATGTATCTAGGAACCTGTCCATTTCTTCTGTGTTTCCTATTTTTTTTAGAGTACAGGTTCTCCAAGTAGGTATTGAGGATCTTCTGGATGTCTGCTGGATCTGTTGTGACTTCACCTTTTTCGTTCTTAATTGCCTGGATTTGAACTGTTTCTTTCCTTTTTTTGATAAGATTGGCTAAGGGTTTATTGATCTTATTTATTCTTTCCAAAAACCAACTCTTCAATTCACTGATTTTTTGTATCATTCACTTAGTTTCCATTGCATTGATTTCTGCTCAGATCTTTATAATTTCCTTTCTTGTATGAGCTTTGGGTTTGTGATGCTCTTCTTTTTCTAGGAGCTTGAGGTTCAGCATTCGGTTGTTTATTTGAGATCTTTTGTTTTCCTAATATGTGCATTCTCTGCTAAGAATTTCCCTCATAGAACTGCTTTCATTGTGTCCCCTAGATTCCTGGTTGGTGTACTGGCATTATAATTTACTTGTAGAAACTGTCTAATTTCTTCTTTAATTTCCTCTGTGACCCATTGGTTTTTCAGGAGAGTGTTATTCAATTTCCATGTGTTTGTGGGGGTTTTGCAGTTTCTTCTGCTATTGATCTCCAATTGTATTGCACTATGGTCTGATAATATACAGGGGATAACTTCAATTCTTTTGCATTTACTTAGACATGTCCTATGAGCTAGCATGTGGTCTATTTTGGAGAATGACCCGTGTGTAGCTGAAAAGAATGTGTATTCTGATTTTTTGGGGTGGAACACTATATGGACATCTATTATGTCCACTTGTTCAAAAGCTTGGTTCAGTTCTAGAATTTCATTGTTGATTTTTTGTCTAGATGATCTGTCTATTTGTGATAGTCCCTGACTACACTTGTATTAGTGCTTATTTGGTTTTTTCATGCCCATTAATATTTGTTTCATATAGTTTGGGGCATTAGTATTTGGTGTATATGTACTTATGATTGTCATCTCTTCCTCTTGGATTGTTCCCTTCATAAGGATGTAGTGACCATCTTTGTCTCTGTTAATTAGTTTTGGTTTAAAATCTACTTTGTCTGCAAATAAGATTGCTACCCCTGCTTTTTTCCAGGTTCCTGTTGCATGGAGAACTGTTTTCCATCCTTTTAGTTTCAGTCTATGAATGTCTTTTTGAATTAGGTGTGTTTTTTGTATACAACATATTGTTGGATTTTGCTTCTTAATCCATTCTGCCAGTCTATTTCTTTTGATTGATGAATTGAGGCCATTACCATTAATGGTTATAATTGATAGATATTGACTCATTCTTGTCGTGATGTTTTACTTTTGTTGGCTCTTTTATTTCTTATTTTTTCCCCTTTCCCTTTAGATTCTTACCTTGCCTGATGGATTCCCTCTGTTGAGCCTCATGCAGTTGTGAACTTCATTGTCTTTTTCTAGGATATTGTTTAGAATTGTTTGGAGTGCTGGTTTGGTATTCATGAAATTTCTCAGGTGTTCTTTGTCATGAAAGTATCTAATTTTCCCATTGATTTTGAAAGATAATTTTTCAGGATACAACAGTGTAGGTTGGAAGTAATTTTCTTTTAGGGCTTGAAATACTTCACTCCAGGCTCTCCTTGACTTGCGGATTTTTGTTGAGAAGTCTGCTGTGATTCTGATGGGCTTTCCTTTGTAGGTGATTTGTTTCTTTTCTCTAACTGCCTGTAGGATTTTGCTCTTCTTTTGGGTTTCTGGGATCTTGAATTTTATATGTCTAGGTGTAGATTGTTTTTGATCATGGCTAGTTGGAGTTCTATATGCCTCACTTATCTGTATGTCCAATTCTCTACTTCTGTCTGGGAAGTTTTCAACTATTACTTTGGTGAACAGTTTTTTATGTCAATTGTACTTTCTCCTGTTTCTTCATGGACTCCTATCAGTCTTATGTTACTCTTCTTTGCATTATCTAGCACTGCTGCATGGATTTCTCGTGGTCCCTTACTATTTTTAAGAAATCTCTTTTTTCATATTCACTAACTACAGTCCTGTCTTCTATATCTGATATCCTGTCTTCACATGCACTCAATCTTCTGTGAATACTTTCAATGGAGTTTTTAATCTTCTGGATATTTGTTTGAATCTGTTTCATGTATTTCATTTCTTTCTTATGTTGAGTGGTTATGTTTTCCATTTCTTTCTTATGCTGGGCATTCATGGCTTCCAGCATGGTTCTGAGCTCATCTATTTTTTTTTTTTTAATCTGTTTCTGTTCTAGAGTCTCTAATCCTATCTTTCACTCTTCTCATCATCTCTGTTGTTACCTGGGAAATTATTTCTGTTTTTAATTTTTCTAGAGCATCATTCATCAGTTTTGTTTCTTCTGCTATCAGTTCCGGGTGTCCAGGTGGTTTATTATCATATTTTCCCCCCTCATTTCTCCCAGAATTTGCCTTTGGTGAGCTGGAAGTCTGGGTTTGTGTCCTGCCAAGGTGCCATCTCATTTTTAATTCTGCCATTGGTGCTGTTTTTTGCTTTAATTCCTGGGCTGATACTCCAATATTTCTTATTTTGAGTATCTTTATTACTGGTGTTTAGAGCCCCTATGGAATGATTGTTTCTCCAAGATATCTTCCAGGTATAGCTGGCTTTGAGTCTCTAATGACTCTTAGGTAATCTCGTTCTCAGTATAAAAGGGAGGACAACTGATTAGATCAATCATGACACCTTAGCGCAATAGACACAATCAGCATCAAACACAGCTTAGAAAATGACAATTTGTGGTAGCAGTTAATCTGTCACCTTTAACCTCGGGAGCTAGATCAAAATCTAGGGCCAGCCCCAAATATGTTTGTAGTAAGTAAACCCTTCAATATGACAAATTTACCCTTCTGGATAAGGGTTTAGCAGGGGTTGGTGAGGGAAGGGTAGAGAGATAGAGGGAGAGGGAAAGGTTAGAGGTGAGGCTAAGGACACAGGAAGATCATGCAAATTGTGGGGATCTATTGAAGACAGGAGGAAAAGACAAAGTGAAAGAACAGAGACAAGTACAGAACAAACTGGCAACAATAGGGAGGCTTGAAATTGTGTTCACCTTCCCATAAAAGTGACAGTCAAGAGGACAGAGAGAGAGAAAAAATTCAGAATGGGACAGGATCAGGAACAAAGAGGGAGAGAAATATAGAGCCAGAAGGATAGAGAGAGAGAAAAAGAAAAGAAAAAAGAATATATATATACATATATATATATATACATATATATATATATATATATATATATATATATATATATATATATATATATATACACACACACACAAAAAAAGGTCTCCCTCAGGATATATCTCTACTGTCCTGGTAAACAATGTGGGCAGCAGTGTGCGGGTCCAAGTCGATTAGTCTCAGCAAGCCAGCTGTAGTCTACTGAGATTCAGGCTGATTTCTGGCTGCAAGGTTCAAGTTGATTTCCCTGACCTCCTGCAGGATTAAACTCTGCAAGGTTCTACTGAAGGTTCCAGCTGTCCTCCCCACAAGCGAGTCCGGGTTTCTATGGGAGGCTGATCTCACCAACTTACCAACCACGATGGTCCAGTGTGCTTTTATTGAAGACTTTTTCTTCACTTTCCCAGTGGGCTTCAATTTTCATTGAGGAGCCTCAGAGAGGCCCTTTCTGTCGTTCACTTCTATCTTCTGGGGCTCATAGCCATGGTCTTTATTACCCCACTGGCGCCTCTGCTGTGCCAATTCAGCTACTGCATGGCACCCCAGAGGCGTGGTCTGGCAGGGCACGGGCTGCTGGTGTCCGCGGGACCGGACTAGCATCATTCTTAATAAGACATTTTGTATTAGGGATATTTATTATTCTCTAAAGCCTTTCGTCCTGACCTTACAGTTCATTTTTCTCCTGCCAAATACAGCCTCTGACTGAAGTGACTAAAATTAGCAAGAATGACATATGAATACCCATTGGAATATTTTGGAACCATCTCCACATATATTCAAGTTCATGCATGCAGTCTGCCTTTTTAAAATGGAGAATGCATTCCAAAGTGTTTAATGAGGTGCCAGAACTGGGAATTTAATACAACCTTCTGTAATTTCACACCCATATTGCATGCATTTTGTGTAGGGAAAATTAGTTTCCAGCTGCTGTTGCACAAGATGCAGCAGTCCCCAGTACACTTATAAGTGATATTTCCCTTCACGTGGAAGAGATTAGGACCACATCTGTTGCCGTGTAAGTGATGGACATGGGATAGATGGTGTCAGTAACCATGATGCACTGGAGTTGAGTGAGAGAACAGGAAGCAACCACTGGAGAGGCCCTGGGCTCCAGGCTTTTGAGGGACACTGGTTAGGTTGGCAGAATTCATTTACTAAGATGAAATGTTGCACATTTCCTTCTTGGCAACTTATTCATGAAATCACCGACATAATACTAGGATTACTGAGGAGTATTTGCATCCTAAATTGGATTGAAACCATCATCTGTGGTATGTGATAGCTATCAAAGTTATCAAAGATGCAGAAGCTTTGCCATTGGTCTCTGAACTCACAACAGCATGGGGAACAGGTCAAAAGAAAGTAATGGTTGGAATGTGTGTAGGTGAAGACCAGGAAATTTCACCAAAGAGGATGAGAATGCTGTTCTTAATCGCTCTGATTTAAGTGTACAGAGATTTCACTGATTTAATATTACAGTGAAATGTGTCATACTAGTTAAAAAAAGAGGACACTTTTTAAAAATGCACACATAGGCTAACAGTTTTCCTCAGGGAATATCAATCTAAACACAACAGCAAAAACATAAGCATAATCATCATAAGTCATTTTGATGTTCTAAGTGATATTTTGCATTTGCTTTTATGGAGAACCCTCGGTAACCTTTCTCAAACAGCTGTGGTTCTAATTGTTATTCGCTTCATTATCATTGGCCCTTGACACTATGAGTTACTCTATTTTTTGTGTAAGAGACATTTTTCAGAACCTCTGGATCTTGAAATCTGTTTGGAGGATAGACTTTTTGTGCATAGCATAAACCTGAATGGATCAAAGTTTCTAATAACAAGAAAACTGGGATCATCTCAGGTGTTTCATTTTTTAAAGAACTTTAGAATTTTTTTTTGCATTTTTCTCTACATGTCATTTATCTGGCTGTTACTTTGGATGTTAGTTAAGTGGCTCTTTCAATAGTCGACTAGTCTGCAATTTGATGACTCAAAGCTTTGTGGTCCCATCTTCGTAAGTAGCAGGTGGATAGCCCAGGGGTAGCCTGAGAGCTCAGGATCTATCTTGTGGGTGATGATGATGTTGGTTACAATTAGTGATAAGTTTACTTCAGGGATGTTAACTTTTTTCATTTGATCTCTATTTCTACCCTGAAATTGCTTTTGCTCATAAGTTTATAAGCAAAGATTGTGATGAGTTTTTCTGACTTTTCCCTTAAAAACCTCTAGGGAAACATTTAGGCTGGAAACTCTTCTGGCTTAATTAGTTTCTTGAAATATTAATCCATGTATTCAGTGCTAGAGGACTCAAATCCCATAATTGTTTATAGGCCTCCAAGCCATCTGTAGAATTGAGAGTTAATATAGAGTCTGGCCACTAGATTAATTTAAGGAATATAGTATGTAATGAGAAGGCTCGCAGTAAAGTAGGAATTGTACTTTATGATTTAGAAGCATAGCATTCTGAGCACACCAAAAATGGATATGCATTGTGTTTACCACATTTCATCAGTTGCTAAAACCAGTTGTTACATTCTTATTCTCCCCAAAATTGGTCTCCTTTCTCTTTGTGCTGCTTTATACAGGCTCCGGGCATTTTAAGTCTGATCTATTGTCCTCTCTTGGAGGGTTTATATCTCCTTTTCTTCGTGATAAGTTTTGCTTGAGTTGATTAAAGGTAATTTTAGGACATTTCTTCAGTTTCACACTACAAATGAGCACACATTGCAGTCTGGCCTCATCTTCATTCTTCTATATGTATCGTGGTGATGAGATTAAAGCCCTTGTCTTGCACCAGCCTCTTTCTTCTTCTGACCCCCGCTGTTTCCCACTGAGCTCCAGTGTACAGCCAGGTCATCCTCCACTCCAGATTGTGGAACCATGGCTTTGCTGTACACACTCCTAGAAGTAAGAAGCAGATTTGAAATTGCAGTGCTGTGGGAGGGGATCAAGGGAAGAGAAGGGGCAAGAAAATTTCCTCTTAGTGTGTGGTATGGGAAAGTGGTATATATAGAGGCTGCTGGCGGAGTTAACATTTAAATTTTAGGCACAATAAACTTGATGTGATTGGACACCTAGCAGAGATGAAGGCCGGTGAGTAAGCCAATAAGGTCTGAAGAGTGGACTACTTTGAATGCATGCAATGATATGTAATGGGATATATGAGATTTCCCAAAAGAGTAGGCTTAGAGATTTGAACCAGGATTAGCTCTACAACTTACCAAGATCTAGAAGCAGAAGAATGGCTTGTAGATAAAATTGAGAAACTCTCTGAGAGATAGAAGGAGGACTGAGATCATACACCATGGAGGTCTAGAGAAGAGAATGTTTTACCAAATAGGAAATGGGTAGCTCCATGTAATACAGTTTAGAACCAAAAGTTGACCCAAAGTGTTCACCAGATAGAGCAACAGAGAAATCACTGTGACTTTGGATTTGTTAAGTGGCACAAGTGAAGGTCTTTCTGAGTAAATGGATCTGGGGAGGTAATAAAATGTATGGTGGTACATATAAAATAAAACTTTGCATAAACTGTACTAAGAAGGAGGGAAAGAGAAAATAGTAACTAGAGTGGAGTATGATATCCAAGGAAGTCTATATTTATTGTGTTTTTTCCTTGATTTTGTGGGGAAACAGGGTATATTTTTATGTTCATGAGAATAATTTAATTCTGTGCATAAGGAGAAGCTATAGATGCAGGAGAGTACCTGTAGAGCTGAGGCCTTACTATTCCATAAAGAAGCATTGCAGGAAGAATGGGCTTTTGTGGAGGGGCACTTTCTCCACTGGAAAAAGGTAAATATAGATTTCGGTAGTTTCTAGATCTGGTGGTGGATGGCTGAGGGCATCCTCAGATGATGGTTCTAAGTCTCAGTGGAAATAATCTCATCTGCTGAGGAAGGGCTGGGGGAAGGCTGGAGATTTCTCATGACTGGAACAGTATGAATGCTTTATGGAGAGGGGAAAAGAACTGCTTATTGGGAAATATTACAAGTTCAGTGAGAACGATGAACCTAAATTTACTGGGATAACAGTTTTCTCAGTTGTGTAATTTTCTACAAGAATAACTGGGGCTTGATAAGCGGGTGCAGAGGATATGTGAGAAGCAAGCCAGATTAGACTACTTATAAAAATACATGATTGACCTGATGGGCTGGCTGGGTGGCCATCTAGAGGACAGTTGCTGTTTGTGGGATGGAGAGATGGCACAAGAGTCAAAAATGTAATGCCTGTTGGGATCAAAGACCTGCCTTGTGTAAGCACTTGTGTGTAGCATAAAACCATTGAAAGTTGTGGTTGGAAAGTAAAATGTGGTGCTTGATGATTTAGACAAGAAGCAGTCCAGGATTTGATGGTGGTGAAAGTGGCCATCATAGAATGAGGAAAAGGTGAATTTGAGTCCAAGAAGTCATTAGACTTGAAGGCTTGAGCTATAGTGATGAAGATGCTGAGAAGTTGCCAGAACTGGGTGGGAAAGGGTACGGGGGTGAGCTCAACAGAAACAGAATATTTGACAGGATAGAAGTGAATGGACCTAAAGCACTGAGGTTGAAAGCAAGACTTCCGTTCCTATTTCCTGGTCTCACGGAAAGAGTAAAATCTTACACCTAAGAGTGTAGAAGAAAAATGTTATCTTCACAGGCCACATGGGCTTTCTGTATGACAAAGGAAATGGAGTGACCATTGTGGAAAAAGGTTGAAGAGGTTGACAATGGCTGATCACCATGTAGAAGTTCCAGAGAGGAGTTGGTATTTAGAAGGAGGGTATTTAGAATCTTTGCACTGGGGCAGATGTCAGGTTGTAGAGAGCAATTTAGTGATGATGGTAAGGAACAGAATAGATGAGGTCTGTTCTTTGGAAAGGGCCAAAGTCCAACCCAACAGTTAAGTCGTGGCTGGGAGGGAAACTCAGCTATAGGGCAACGTGGTGACAGCTTCAGGAACCCGGCAGTGGTTGCATGGCTGTGGAGACCGCATGCATTGGAGGGATGTTGGCTGGAAGGGAAGGTCCCTGACTGATGCTTTTTTTTTCCTCCTTTTTTTAAAGGACTGCACCCACATTATTTGCAGACACTTAAAGCAATATCCTTACAAATAGGTAGCTTTCAGATTGTCTCAGGTTCTCTATCACTGAAGGATGATTCTCAGTGATGCACCACTTTGCTTGATAGCAAAAATGGGCAGGAGTTTTAGGAAAAGTTCTCAAGTAGTTCCTGCATGTTCCTTCCACTTCCTTTTATCCCAATTTTACAAAGGACTGAACACATGCAGAGGGAAGGAAACAGGACATGTTCTTCTTGAGCACATGTTTATTTTGACTTTTTCATCTCTCAAATTCCGAGTTTCTTGAGTGTGGGACTGTGTTCTGACATCATCTTTACAGACAACAATTACCATGGAAACAGGGTCATTGTAAATTGAAGAATTGAGAAAACTATGGCAAGAGTTCGTAGGGTCTGGGCCAGGGCTCCCTGAACTTTTTTCTATCAATCTTAACATGATTTGCTGATTCCCTAACATTAGTATTCCTGTCATGTGTTCTGTATGACCATGCATTGTCTGCTGAAACGCAAATAGCAGACAACTGTGTTCCGTGCTGTGGACCCAGGTCATTGTTTGGATGCTAACCCAGTTTCAAAGCATGTGCTGTGTGAACTGATGATCTCAAAGCTTGGGCAGTGCCCAACATCCAGATTAGCTGTTTGATGTTGAATATTTTCCGAAGGGACACTGTTAATAGAGCGAAGGTATTTGTGAACAGTACAACTGCAAGAGTGATTATTAAGAAAACAAGGAGCGCTTCATAAACGCCTTGCCCAACCATAACAATGAGACTTTAATTGGGAGTAGCTTTTCCTTATTCACCCAGTAAGTTCTATTTAGTTTTCTGCTGCGGCATTAAACATCCACCTGCTTTAAATACTCTGCGTCTCAATTGGAAACTCAGGCTTGTGAAACGTTAGTCTCAGAGTCCACATTAAAGCTAATTTGTGGCTGGAAAAATACATCCATGAAATGTATCTTTTAGATTCTATGCAAAATCCCTTGCGTGCTGGCCCTTGGCATGCCATTGATAGAAACCAGAGTCCTATTCATTTTTAAAAGTTCATTTTCTTTTTCAGTACCATGAAATACCAAACTGAACTTGACCCCAAACAGGCTTTCAGTTTCAAACTGGATATGAAAATCATTTAAGAATTGTGTGAGAGTCAGTTTCATGGAAAGTGAAGGAACATTTGAAACATTCAGTCATTCCTGAATTGCTCGCAGTCATAGTCAGCCTGGATGGATGTGCGCAGAAATGGGCCATCCGTATAGGTGTGAAACGCACATGGCTGCCCGGCACTTCCCTTCCTGAAGCACAGACCTATTATATTTATGTGACATTTCCTGATAAGGGTATTTCTGAGTGGTCAGATGGGCCACTGTCCCCTCGTAGGGATGTGTGTATATCTGACCCAGTCACAGTTCAAAAAATACAAGATTTGGCTGGGATTCTGCACTAGCACACTAAGCTATAAATGTGCTTTTGTGTTTGCAATTTAAAATAGGTCTTAGCTACCCAGCAAACTGGAGGGGAGAAAAAAGGTAGGCAGAGGGAAGTCAAAATGTGACCCGAAGGCTGTGCTAGATGTAGCACTGAGAAGAGGGAGGCTGGCACCTGTGGGGACTGGGGCAGCTGTGGTGACAGGAAACTGAAAACGGGGTCCTCTCTGAGAATTTTCGGTCCATGGGGTAGAGTCACGCTCCAGAGAACATCCTGAGAAAATCAGTTATCTCAGGTTAGTGAACTGCAAAATGAAACTGTATGAACGGAGCCCTAAATACTTTTGCCTTTTCAGGTTGATGCAGAGTCAGAGAGAGTGATGTTGGCTTGTGTAGGGATACAATTTCAAACTCCAAGTTAGCTGTATGGAGAAATTCTGATTCCAAATTTAGCTTCCATATTATAATTATTTTATTTAGTATATGGACATATATTAAACGTTACTGTGTGCTAGTCCTTGTGCTACGCAACAATAAAAATATGATGTTGCCTAAAATCTTTGTTCTTTCCATTCAGTGTGAGGGGAACTAAGTAGATGGTGGGCACCATAAAATAATCACTTGTTTCTTTCTTTCTCTAATTCAAGATTTATAATTATGCCAAGAAGCATATAGAAAGATCCTGTCTTTGTCTCTCCAGGCTGAGTGGCAGTACCCTAGGCTGAGTGGCAGTACCCTAGGCTGAGTGGCTTATAAACTACAAAAATGTATTTCTCTGATTCGTCAGACATCAATGTACACATGGGGCTAGTGGACATCATACTGGAATCAAGATTCTTCAGGAGAATCCAGAAGCAGCATTTCGTTTTGCTCTACTGGGTCTGTCCAGGTGGTCGTGAAAAGCTGTATGGAGGAGAGTTACTGGAGAGCTATCATTCGATGTCTAAAAATAATATGAAGACCAAAAGAGGCTTATCTTGGTTTTCCATTAGAATACAGCTGAATTGCATATAAATGCCAGTCAACTCCAGAGAAATTTTAAGTATTCTTCATGTTTATCTCATATAAACTTCATTAATGAGAAAATAAATATTAAAGTTAATTCATTTCATAAACCAAAAGAGACTCAGAGTTCTTCACTTGTCATTACAATAATGTTCTTCCATGATTAAAATGTTAAAGCTAGTTTAGGAGGGCTGTCATAACCAAACAGCGCTGATTGAATGGTCACACAACAGGTGTAGACGTCAAAGAGCTCTGGAGGCTGATGTCCACATGCAGTGTGGGCAGGGCTGGCTATTCCAGGCCTCTCTCCCGAGCTGGTGCATGGCTCCTCCTTCCCCTTCCTAGGTGCTCACAGGGTGTCTTCTTTGTACTCTTATCCTTGGTGTCCCTTTCTTTTCTTGTAAAGATACAGTAATATTAGATTAGGACTCTATCCGAAATGCACAAAACTTACCTCGTAATGCAGCTAATAACAAACACAAGGAGATATATATATATATATATATATATATACATATATATATATACTTAAATTTAAATGAAAATCTTTTAGATTGAAACATTTTAAATTGAATTTGAATAGAAAATATACTATTTACTTAGGGATAAATTTGAAAAATTATGCAATATTTGAATTGGGGAACTAAGAAACACTGCTGAGAAAAATTAAAGACAACCTTAATAAATAGAACAATATATTATATCCATGAATCATAAGGCACAATGCTATTAAGTCTATTCTCAAAATGATTTATAGATTCAGTGTAATCTCAATCAAAATTGTAGTAGGCATTTTATAGAAATTAACAAGCTGATTCTGAAATTCACAAAGAAGTACAAAGGGCTTAGAATAGTCAAAGCATATTTGAATTAAAAAGTTAAAGCTAGAGTTCTTAGCTTTCTGGTGTCAAGGCTTTGAATATGGCCACAGTTATTAAAATATTACTTTATTAGAGTCAATTCTTGACAAATCAATGAAACCAAATAAAGTCCAGATTGAGACACAAATACATCTTCAATTGATTTTTGAAAAAAGTGTTGTGACAATTCAATTTGGAAAGCATAATTTTTTTAATCAATAAATGTTGCTGTAATGATTTGATAGCTATATACAAAAAGAGGCATGTACGTGATATCACAGCACATTCAAAAATTCAGTTGAGACAGATCATGCATAAATGTAATAACTAAAACCATAGAACTGTAAAGAAGAAGAGAAAAAAATCTTAGAGACTTTCAGTTTGGGAAAATTTCCTAAATGGAAACAAACAATACCCACAAAATATAAATAGAAAAATTCAGTTATAAAATATTTTTCTCCTCAAACACAAAGAAATATAGTTCAGCCATAAAAAAGAAAAGAATTGTCCCTGAATGAAAGTGGAGGACATTATATTAAGTGAAGTAATCTAGGCACAGAAAGACATGGGACCACATAATCTCATTCAGACATAGAACATAAAAAGTTTGATCTCATAAGAGAAGAGAGTAGTAGAACTGTGATTACCAGGGGATGGAGTAATAGTGGCATCAGGATTGGGAGATGTTGCTGAAATTATTCGAAACTTCAGTTAGGTGAGAAGAAACTTTCAAGAGATCCATTGTATGACATAGCAACTATGGTTAAAAATACATTGTGTGCTTTAAAAGATAATGGATGTATGGTATTCTCACTCCAAAACAGTAATTGTGTGAGGCTAGATTCAGTTATTTCAAAAAATACATATACCGTGCATGATAAATGCATACAACTTTAAGCATAACTAAAATAAAGTAAAATGCAGTAAATAAAAAGAATTTGAAAAAAATGCTGTTACCAACATGAAGAGTTAAATATAGACAGAGAAAATACTCACACAGCACATATTTGATGAGGATATTTTTTCTGGGGGGGTAGTATTGGGTATTACTCAGAGCCCTTGCAATAAAATAGGTCCCCAGACATTTTTATTTTTATTTTGAGACAGGAATTTGCCTTAGCCATCCAGAGTTTTGGATGTACAGGCATGCACCATCATGCCCAACTTCAATGAAAGATTTGTTCAAAGAACTCTTACAACTGAGCAATAAAGAAAATCTAATTTTTAAAATGGACTAACATTTTGAACAAAAACGTCCCTGACAAAGATATACAGGTGATAAACTTAAGAAATTTTACCAGTGTTGTTAAAGAAACAATGAAAACCACAACCAAATATCTCTACGTATACCTTCTCAATGATTCCAAAAAAAAAGACTGATCATATCAACTATTGGTGAGAATTTGAATGACTAGAATTCTCCTATACATCTAGTAGGAATGTAAAAACTGTGCAAAATTTTGGAAAATAATTTGACTCTTTCTGAAAATTCAAATATACGTTTAGTCTGTGCTCTGGCCATTCTACTTCCAAGCAGAAGTCCATAAAGAAAATCATATACAGTTGGGTGTGGCAATGCACACCTGTAATGCCAGCACTCTGGGAGGCTGAGGGAGGAGGATCTCAAGTTCTAAATTCCCCAGCCTGGGGAATTTAGTGACTTAGTGAAACCCTGTCTCAAAAATAATCCAACTGTATGGCCATGGAAATATGGTTTAGATCTTTGGGAATTTTTCTTCTTCTATAATTGATTTCTCAGTATTCATGACTTTAGTATCAATGGGATCAATGGTATGAATGAATACTCTATAAATTTTGAGTATTAAATGAAAGAATATACATTATTGTGGTAGTTATTCAGTGTCAATATTGTATATGATATATTTACAGCAATACCAAGAAAACAAACAAAAAACCATATGTTCATACAAGGATTTGAACTTGATTGTTCACAACATTTTTTTAAAACAATAGCCTCAAACTGGAACAAAGAAAATGTGTTTCAACAAGTGAATGGATAAAAATGTTGGGTTTTATCCAGTCAACAGAACGCTGTTCAGTAACAAAAAGGAACAAATACTGATAGACTGATCATATGATCAAGTCTCAGAATTAGTATGATGAGTGAAAGAAGCCCAAAAAATGTCATCTGTGTTTTCATCTTTATCAAATTCTGGATCACCAGTGCTAACGGTTGCCTGGAAATGGTGGAAACTTTGGAGGGTGAGGGAGAGGTTTGGGGTCTTGTTAACTGAGATCGCTTTACAGGTGGATACATATCCTACCATCATCAACTTTTACACCTCAGGGCTATGCTGCTCAGTGTGTCAGTTGACCAGAACAATGCGCGGAATTGGGAGGGCAGGGAGAAAACTCTACTGGTCATCCATGGCGTGGTCCTCGAAGCATGGTTTACAAACTTGGCGAGCTTCCTTCATCTACAACTGACCCTGGAGTATTAATGGTGTTAGTATCAGTGGTATGAAGGAAGACCGCTATAAATTTTGAGCAGTAAATAAAATAGTGCAGATGGACTTGGTCAGTATTCAGTGTTAATATGGTATGTGATGTATTTACTTTGAGTATCTTACTACTCTGACACCATATTTAAGCCAAACAAGGCTTGTTTTGTATTATTAACTATGCAGACAGAATTAAAACGTTAGTACTGCTTCATTGGTAAAGATAAAAATACTTCTGAAGATGGATTGTATAACAATTTTCATGTACTTAACCCTACAGACCTGTACATTTAAGAGGGTTTAAGATGCTAAATTTTGTTTTGTATATTTTACCACAATGAAAAAGAAGCAAATAGATGTCAGTGCAGTCCTAAAATATCCTGAAAACACTGATGTGGTATTAGGAACTTAGAGCAGTGTGGAGAACATGGGCTTACCGGGATCCTGGGTGTGACCAAGCCCCTCCCAGTGAGGGCTGTGTCTCACCAATCTCAAGCAAGATGGCATTTGTTGGTCCAAATATCCATACAGGATATTCTTGAGTTGGATTTTTCCTTTTGGCTCAAAGAACTAGGCCAATATATCTTTGGACTGTAGCAATCTGTGAGTCGTTCCTCTTTACTTTCTGAAGCCAAAAATTCATGCTTAGGATTTTAAGGGAATATCAAACCCTATCTGGCCTCCAGCATCAGAAGGAGTAAAGGTAGAAAGAGAGCTAGAGGGAAGGACAGATTGAAGGTCTGTGGGAAAGGGATGTGACATGAAGGAGAAGCTCCAGACTGCCCGGGGCTGGCCCAGACCTAGTGGAGATCTGAGATTGCTCTGGCCAGGGAGCTTTGCATATGTCTACTTCTTACTTCTCAACTCTCTCCCATCAGGCAAATTTTTTTACTCAGATTGTACAGCCAAGGAAGCAGATCAACAATGTACCCAAGATCATACAGCTAGGAATTTAGAGCACATATTCATATTCCAAACTTTTTATTATAAAATTCATAATTTAACCCATATCGAATGTGTTTGTGGGTACATAAATAAGTATAAACTTTGATAGGAAAAATGCATATCTAAAAACATACCTATAGTAACTGGAGAATGTAATTCTAACTCTCATTTTATCTGTCTATGATTTTCAACTGGGTCCCAATTCTGCCATCAAATGTTATTTAAAATATTGGTGTGTACTTTATTATAAACTTGTCTTTAATAAAAAATTATTGAAATATTTCATTTAGTCATTTATCATAGTTTCCTTTTCCCATGATCTGTGGCACTTGGTGGGAACCATAAATAATTTGCATGTTTTGTTACTATTGAAAGTCTAATTTTCCATACAGTTCATATATATGTGTGTGTGTGTGTGTGTGTAATTTTCTCATAAATGTTGTAAAACATATTTACTAATATATTTATTATTTTATTGAAAAGTAATGTGACATGGAATTGAAATGCATTTTCAGGCAAAAGAACCAAGATTACAATTTCTATATGTTTTATGTTCTTCATGCACAGTAAGTATTTCTTCATAATCAAATCCAAAATATTTATCCATTTTCTGTCTAAGCATGCACTTCGAATAGGTGTCTTTAGAAACTCAAGCAGTGGAATCTGCTAAGAATCTGATTTAATATGTTTAACTGTATTTAAAATTTAATCATTACCATAATAAAGACATCATTACAGAATGATAATCCAAGTGGTAATTAACATTTCTATTTTGTTGCTTCAAGGTCAACATGGTGGCAAGGCAGCCTGTGTCTTCGTTTGCCGTGTGACATTTCATTTCTCTATGCTGAATGCTCACAGGGTGGATTGATAGGACTTTTGGCCTTGCTCTCTGAACTGGATCTGAATATCTATGGTTAGAAGCAGAGAAATTAATGAGTCCACTATTCCACTGCATTTTCCGCTCCCCTCTTTAAATGGTAATTATAGCGACACAATTCATGTTCTTCTGACTAAGCATTCCTATTAGAAAACCACTCTTTCTTTTGAGAATACTTCATCTATAAAAATGTATACAGATTTAAATTATAAAGAAAATACATAAACCAATAATACCAAAATTGTAAGCTTGAGAACAAAATTGTAACAACAATAAAAACAGGGCTACCATGGAATGTAGTACAAGTTATGCACTGAAATATTCCCAGAAATTCCATGCATTGAGAGCATTTCCAAGTTCCTAAATCATTTAAGTGATTTAAGTAGCCCAGGAGGGAAATGACTGCTCTGATAGGCTAGAAGTCAATCTGTGTATAAGTGCTTTTGAAAGAGTACAATAAAGTTAGCGACTGCAGGCCAAGTTCTAATGTTACCTGTGGTGGAGAAGGCTGGAAGTGAGGCAGGGGTGGCGTCTGGTGCAGGTGATGTTATGAGAGCTGGGACTGAGGGCCCCACAGTTTACACTGCAGGGGTGCGAGTTCATAGGGTTGTTCTTTCACCCCAACACTCTGCTGCCTCTGCTTTTCTCTGTTTGTCACCAGGGCATCCGGATCTCCCTGTTAGCTGAGGTTGGCCGGCTGGCAAGGTACATCCATTTCTCTGAAGTGTTGGAATTAGCAGAATGCGTTTGTTTAGAGACAGCCTTCTAACGGGGCAGACGGACCAGCGAACAGGTGCAGGCTGCTACTCAGGGCACACTTTCTGCTCTCTAGTTCTTATTCGGGCCATGATACCAATTGTTCTGAAAGTTACTCTATCGTAGTAAATGGCTAATTTTAAGCACTTTTTTTTTTGGTCATTGAAGGCAATTTCATTGAACTATGATCTGAAGGTGATTAGAAGGAGGATCTGTCAAGTGAAAAGGATAGTATTTTGCATAGCTCTCACCTCTCCCCTGTGACATTGCTTGAAATTTTTATTCCATCATCCTTTTCACTTTATTTATGGACTTTCCCAGTGAACATGTGAATAAGAGTCTATCTGTTTTGCAGCTGGAAACAGTTCATCCAAGAACAAAGCGCTGACCCTCAAGGATGAGGGGATGAGGAGAAAGTGTGCTGCAGGATGAGCTTCGCTAAGGCTCTGGGGACCCCCAGAGACTGGTTTCTCTGGACAAGGTACGTGACCAACAGCTATCCCCAGGGTGCACACCCGAGCTCACTTTCCAGGGAACGACAATCACTCTCTGAAATGCCTGGGGCGAGAGCAGCCCAGGGATAACCTGGAGAAGAGCATGAACATCAAGCCCCTTCACTTTGACCTTGAGGTCTGCAGGCAGGTGTGAGCACTCCATACCACACGCCTGGGACGGCTCTCCCAGCATCTAGCGGCTGCCCAAGATCTGTTTCTGGAATAAATGAATAAATCAAAGCTTGTTTTTCCGCATGCACTGTCTCATCTAATTCTGACAACAGGCTCTATTGGACTTTTTATTTTAGTGAATATTACTGAGCACCAGGAGAACTGACAAATGTGATCAAGACAACACCTCTGACATCAGGTGGTGTCTGAGAGCTACCAGTGTGCTAGAGGCACATGAAGTGGCCTGGCACCTGAAATGCAGCTGCATGTAAGTGTGGGGCACTGAGGAAGAGGTCAGAGCAGTGTCTGAGAACTGCTGAGCACCATGTGATCCCAGACTCTGGAAGGTGAGAGAGCGTTCTGTACCTGTAGCGAAGGATGCTCATTTGAAGAAAGAGCATCGTGGTGCATTCATCATCATCCCATCGTTGAGAGACCTTGCTAAGATGCAGATTCAGCTCAGCCAGTCTGGGGTGGGGTCTGAGAGTTTGCATTTCTCACAGATGCTCATGCTGCTGATTCATGAACTGTACTTTAAGATTCAAGACTTTGGGGAGGAAAATGTACCATTTGGAGAAATAAGAACAATCTATTACCTCCACAGCACCATCTCCAGTGGGGTGGGGTCATGTCTCAGGGGACCTGCAAAGTGGGAGAAGAGAGGAAGCAGTATAATCTCCTTCATTTTCATGTCAGTTGTGTGGCAATACTTGACATATTGAGACATTAATATGTGTGTAAGACCTACAAAATTATGTATATGCATGTATTTCAGTACATGTTATATGTTCTCCTAGCAGGGGCTAAGGCTAGGAGTCGGAAGTGAGATGTGTAGACAGGTCTTGTGCAACATACAGGAAAAGGCAAGGCGTGGATCTTTATCTCATTTTTCAGACAAAGACACTGAGGCTTTGAGATGTCCCCTGATTTGCCCAGGTCCGTGAAGCTGAGGCCTTGGTGGGCAGAGCTCATGATGTGATTCTAGTGCTCTTTCCTCTCCCCTGTGCCTCCAGCACTTTGCTAGAGCACAGAGCCATAAAACAATTCAAAGCACAAGGGGAAAACCTTACCTACAAATGCACTTTCTTTTTGACCTCTAATAAAACACAGCAGAAAACAAGCGATGGAAATGCCAGATTGTCTTACGTAAGCATCTCATTGGAGAGAAAACCTTCCTTGCTGCTGTTGTTAATCACCTTACCTCTTCCCTTCCCCTAGGAGTCTCTGGTGACAGTGCAGTGATGAGCTGCTTTGTATCTGCACTGCAGCTATCTCAAGATCAATTAGTATTTTCCAGAGCTGTCTTGTAGAGACACAGCAGAGGACAAAGCCAACAGCACTGAGGCTGTGGCTTGCAGTTGAGTAGCCTGGGATTTGGGGATGGGGACAATAAGGGCCTCAAATCTCCTGATGTCAGCCTGAGCCTTGAACATGGCCATTTATGATTTTATGATCACGAAAGAAGGAAGCCATACACGGGGGACAGGCTGGCTCGACTGAAGATGCCCCACGGAAGGACCTGATTTGTTATGCTTCTTGACAACAAAGTGAATTCTGTCTGAACATCACAGAAGATCATCAGCGAGCCCTTCGGGGAGCAGGCCCTGCAGATGGACTGTGTTTGGCTGTCAGTGTGTGAAAAACACAAAGCTCACAAGGCGTCCACAAACAAGGTGGAACTTGTGTGTGTGTGTGTGTGTGTGTGTGTGTGTGTTCTCCTCTGCGCCTGTCTCCACAACTCCCTCCCTGGCTGTTGTTTGGTTTTGGTTTTTACCTTCCTAAAGCCTGCAGGCATGGATAAGGACTGTACCTTCTTGCAGGCCTGACTTGACCTCCAAACAGAGACTTACTCATCCTTTGCTATTCCACACATGGAATCTTTTTGAAAAATACCTCATTATCCCAATTATGATGAGTTTATTTCTGTTGATTGATTAACTCAGTCAAGCATTTATCACTCAGGGTATTATTAAGAACTTTAGCAAGTGAACCTTACCTAGTACCTGCTAACTCACACTCAACGAGGTAGGTGTGGGAAAAACTGACTGAACCCCATTGTCACCCAAGGCAGGGTGGAAGGGCAGGTAAGCCAGTGCACATGTCTAATGGGATGAATACCAGCAGGAAGTAGAGCCAATGAGTGAGAGGAAGTCCTTTCTGGTTAGTAATACTTCTTAAAGGGCTGGTGATTCTTGGACATCAGGAAATTCTAAGGCAGAGGAAAGACAAGTGGCATTTACCAAGTACTGAGCTGGTTTTATCTATATTTTATGCACACATACACAATATCCTTGCATGCATTTTTTTTTCCTTTTCTGGAAAGGATCATTTAATGTCTACTCTTCTAACATATTTAAGCATACACTACAGCATTGGTTGTTATCAGGGTTATGCTGAGTAGTAGATCTCCAGAACTTATTTACCTTACAAAACTGAAAATGTGTGCCCTTAGCAGTCACCTCCCCACTCCACTCTTTCCTCAGCAACTGGTAACCTCCATTCTACTCTCAACTTCTATGAATTTGACTTTCATATTTCATATATGTCTTAGTCGCTTTCCTTGTGGCTTGGACAAAATACCCAACAACCACAGTTTAAAGGAGTGGAGATTTATTTTGACCCACAGATACAGTCCATGGTTGACTGGGTCCAAGGCAGAAAACAGCATGGCACAGGGACATGGTGTAGGCAAAACTGCTCTGGTTATGGTAGGCAGGAAGCAGGCAGAGCAGGGGGAGCCTGGGGCCTGGGGGAGGAGAGGCACCTTCCAGGTCATGGCCCCAGTGACCTGCCTCTTCCTAACAGTGGGTTAACTGTAGCAACCCTACCATTCGATCGCCTGCCAAAATCCACACGTATGCGTGCATGAGGCCTTTGGAGGAACATTCTTGATCTAACCCACAGTAACATATAAGGAATATAAGGAAGATCATGTAATATGTCTCTCCATGCCTGGATTGTGTCATTTGGTATGTCCTCTAGTTTTATCCAGGTTGTTAGAAATCTTTTATTTTTAAGTTTCCCTCATAACCATCCTGAGACATTAATATTTTCATTTTGTAAACAAGTAGACAACAGCTAAAAATTTACTGATGTTACTATAAATCCACAGAGTTCCGGTTCTAAAACTCAGTATTTCTGGAAACAATTCCTTAGTAAGAAGACACAGCTCTTAGCTCGGAACACCTTACCACAGACATGCTGAGGGTACAGAAAAGAATCACGGTCATTGCTCCTTCCAGCTTTCTTTGGTCATGGAAGTTTCCTGCTCTCTGCCTTTTGTGTCTGGACCCCTGCTTAGATTCTAAGTCACTATAATTCCACAGCACGCTTCTGATTCTTTTCCCAGAAGCTAATCTCTCAGTGAAAAACGGCTCAGCCAAGCCAAGACATACCTTTTTACCACTTAGGAAAAAAGATTTCCATGAGCCTAGTTTTGACAATTCAGAAATCAAATTTTAGAGTGTCAAGAGGACATATATTGTATTAGGCCACAAATTGCTCAGTAGGTGTGAATCTGGCCTTGAAAAATATAGTTTAAAGGATGAAAATAGAAACCAAGAGGTTTCTAAGAGGAGTTTCAACCTTATGATACTTCTTGCATTTTACATATTAAATGTATGCACTCTCTGATGTGAGGAGTTACTTACTTGGGGCACAGTGAGACACCGGAGTTCTATTTTCCTAGCCTACGGAGAACAGAGTTTTCTTCAGGATTCATAGTCCACCAGCTGCCCGCTTCCCAAGGTGGTCAATCCAGCCTCCACCACTCCCTCCTTGAGCCAAAGAATAAATGTGGTCTCCTAGGCACCACCCCATAAGGCATCATGACTTGGGTTTTCTATGGCTTAGGCACTGTGGTGTGTGATGCCCCAGTTGGGGAACAAGGCTGTCCACACCAGGGGCTCACGGCATCTCAGAGCAAAGTCTGGGATGTGGAGTGGAGTCACCCCTAGTGAGCGGTTCCAGGTGAGCAAAAGAAAGCAGCTGACTCAAGCAAATCTCCACTACCTGCCACAGTAAGGGGCAGTGAGAGCTCTCTGGCTTAGTTCACTTATAGTACCACAATTATTTTCTGAGCAACAATGATATGTAGATATTGTTAAGAAGCGGGCTTATTTTAATGTAAAGCTATACACCACGCATCTTTATGGAAGCAGCAATTGGATACAATTACAGACTTTGTTATAATGCTCTAAGACAACAACTATTCTTTCTCTCATTTCTTTAAAAGAAATTGCCATAGTGACAGTGCAGAAAATTATTGAAAGCAAGACCTGAATTAAGCAGACTCTTCAACTCAATAGCTTTTGTAAGATTGTGTGAACTTTTCTTTTCTTATTTTGGGGAAAAGGAATTGGAAAATTACAATAGGCTGACAAAGAAGGAAAATAGTAGGGTGTCTAAGCTATCAGCATACTAGCAGACCAAGGTATTTATTGGATAAGAATCAGAACACCTTCTAAAAGTTGGCCTTGTTTTTTAGAAAGGAAAAAGAAAAGAGTCTGCAAGGGCAGTAATGTATGTGCTCTCAGTCTGCAGCTCAGGGATGTGTTCCCAGGCACATTCCTGTCATGTTAATGAGGCTTTTGCCACTGCAAGGCCCCAGTGACAGTTGAATCCACAAACAGCAGTTCATCAATTGATTGCAGGTGTTTCCCCTTGGAAAATAAAAACTGCATGTGCATGCCAGGAGGTGAGGGAAAATCGATTTTCAACAGCCACACAATCTGGTGAGTTCTGAAATACGGCTTTGGGAAACAAATCCTCTAGCTGTTTTCACATATAAATATATTCTACTTATAAAACATTGTACCAAAAATGCCAATACTAATAAGAATTAATGAATGGAAAATTAATTTTAATATGCATGGAAAAGGATAAAACCTTTTTTCCTAATTCATAGAAAATAAAATCCCAAACTCTTATATGTTGTATCCATCCTTCTCCTTATGAAAGTCATATTTACAAATTCCTGTCTAAGATATTTCTTAAATCTATAAAGGAATAATTTGATGAAAAACAAGCCTGATTTCAATTTAGGAAGGTATTAGGAATGTATATAATCGTACTTTCTCAAACTTCAGAATTTCCCCTGATATTTTATTTGATTTTTCACAAAGATGCTTGACATAGCTTTTCCTCAGTGGCCTCTTGACTTTTTCAAAGGGGATGGTTCTCCCCGGTGAGCATCTTTAGACTTCTGATAAAGACCCATCTTCCCTCTAATTAACCTGGCTGCCTTTACCCTTCCTTGGGGCATCTGGTGTAGATGGTTCTACCTATACTGCTGCCATTACCTTGTTCAAGGCTTGGCCCCACTTTCTTGAGAGTTTAAGTAAGAACATCATTACAGAGAGGAAGTTTAACTCTGAGGTAGGTTCTATGGAAAATAACTACACGTAATGGGACATTTAAGGAAGGCAATTTGCATGTTAAGTGATAAATACACAGATACATTCATGCCCAAAAGCTGTTGGTGGTCTAGAATCCTGGAGGCTAGTTTCATTAATGTTTCCCTGTTTCCAATATATTATATCTAAGGACTGTATATGTAAAAACAAATTTAGAGGATATCTTCATGTTTTCAAATAAACCCTTTATTTCTGTCCTTTAATCTACACCAGCGTTTCCCAAATTGAGTGCTGTGGACATTTGAGGCCTGGCAATGGGAAATCAGGGAAGAGGAATTCTGATTTCTCTCCATCTTTTGCCGTATTGTGAAGACCATGCCATTTGAAAGACATAGGTTTTAGTTGTTTTTATCTCCTTATTTCTATTATTTTGTATGAGTTTCTTATATTGTGAAGACTTGTTTCTTGTTTCCTTCTGTACAAATTAGGAGTCATGACAGAATTGGAAGTGCAAGTTCTCTATAACGTAATAATTCAAAGCTACCTAACTTACATATTTGTTCTAGGCATAAATGGTGATGCATCCAAATACAACCAAAACTTTAAATTTAAAATGTCTATGGATACGTGGACACTACCTGTTTAGGTCATTCCTCATGTGTGTGTATATCCATTGCCTTTCCATTTCCTTGATAATCCCAATCGAAAACTCTTTCTCTCCAGAATCATTTTCCTGACTTATTTAACCCCTCATTCCAGATTGGGTAACTTCCCTTGAATTTTCTGAAGAGCAAGTTTATGAGTGACTCAAGGAAGTGCGTCTCATTACTTTATAATCAGACTCTACTTGGGAAACCAGAGAGAATTCCATAGCTCGATCACCCAACTCACCAGATTTGGCTCCAAAAGTCTTCCACTGTTTCCCAACACAAAACCGATATTCAAAAGATAAATATTTGCCACCTTTATTTTCCTGAAAAGATTATGGTGTGTCCTCTGAAGTCAAGTGTAAAAGATTTTTTTAGGATTTCTAGATATAGAATCTTGTGGGCTTGAATATATTGTGATGAGAAGAATCACTTGGAATGTGGATAATTATTTTTTTTAGTTCTGGCCTGAGAGAGTGTGCTCTGTACACTTGCTTATGTACTCTGTCTCTGTGAGCCTCTAGATCCTTCCTTCCTACAGTCCTCCCTTCACTTTGCTTTCTTTTCCCTGTCTAGCTCTAATACTGTCTTGTGTAATCACAGCTTAGTTAAATCCAACTCTGTTCTCATTTTCTTATGCAGTTCAAGGTGCCCAAATAACGCATTTTCTCGACTACTTATACTTTCCACTCTGAACCAGGAACTACACAGGATTTTCCTGTTTGCAGACAATCTTCCTTTATTTTCTTCATCCCTAGACCTATCTTTTTACTAGCCTAGACTATTTCTTTCTGTCTTCTCTTACCTTTCAAACTCCTATCACATTCTCCCTCAACATCGGTCTCAATTCATGATCTTGATTTCTGCCTCACTGAAAAGGAAAAGTAATCAAAAGTGGACTTCCTTGGGTCCTACCCTCAAGAAGCCCTGGCAGGGCCACCCTGCACCCTGTCTCTTCCCTTACTGGATGAGCTTCCCTGCCCAGCGGCAGTCAAGCTCTACTTACCAGGACACCGCCTTCTCCCCTGGGCGTCATGCTGTTGCTCTTCACTGGCCACTCCCATTAGCAAAGAAATACATCTTTACATCGTTAAGTCCCTGGCCTCCAGGCCCGTACCAGTTACCATCCTAGTCTCTGTCCTTCTATTTAGCAAACCTCGAGGAGCTCTCTGTATCCCTATTCCCTATAATTTCACTGTATCCAACATACCCCTGTGGAAAACATTTCTTTACTTAGCTTAAGAGTGAGGCAGCCGGCAAGTGAAAGGGCCTGAGATAGAGCTGGGAGGGTGACCAGCTGTACTGATATAAACTAAGAATAGACATCGAACTAGAGCTTTGGACCAAGAATGAATTTTCTCAACAGCATGAAGTACAGCTGCTCCTTACTATGATCCTCAGAGGAAGTGCAGGCACTCCCTACTGAGAAACTGAATTTTGATGAAATTATGATTCAAATTGTCCCTCCTGAGATGTCAGTTTACTGTAAACACTGTGTGAAGGAACTGGACCAGAGAGGTCCCAATTGTCTTTTAATCCACAGACCCCTGGGTGGGTGATCAGAAAGCCTAGACCACCCCTTCCCCAAAATGCTCCTGTTTTAGAAGTCATAGATAAGTCAAGGTTAGTGAGGTTCTCCATCTGCCCTTGCTATGTGCCCACTGCGCTACTGGATCAATAATAGCTAAGCAGCTATAGTTGCAATCCTATTGGTTGATTATAGTGTGACCCACATTGTACCCACATTGTGACTTTGCTGTATAAATTACCCCTGACAAGAAGCCTATGTGGCAACCCCCTCAGGACCCCTGCTGCCTCTCAGGAGCTCTCTCTCAATGAACCGTACCACTCCAACCTCCACTGTCCTCTGAAATTCATGCCTCAATTTCAGGAGACACCAACTCAGCACATCTGATGTCTAGCATCACAGCACCCACACTGCTCTTCTTGAAGCCGCCAGCTGGGCATGATGGCACACATCTATAAGTCTAGATACCCAGAGGCTGAGGCAGGAGAATCATAAGGTCCAGGATAAGCTGGGAAAACTAGAGAGACTCTGACTCAAATTAAAAGATAAACATGGGGCTGCAGATGTAGTTCAGTGGTAGAGCAACCCTAGATTAATCCTCGGCACCACACACACACCCCAGCCAATCGGCCTCCACCTGGCTACATATAATAACGACTCTTCAGTCCTTATAGCATTCAGTCAACTCACAAATGAGGAATCAGTCAACGTCCTTCCCTTGCTGAAATGCTTAGTTTCTGGATTCCCTTCACTTTTGATTTTACCCCATCTTTACTTGTTGCTTTCTCACTCCCTTTTGCTTTTTCCTTCTTTTCTTCCCACTATTCATTGCCAGCATATCCAGGGCTTATGCTTGATCATCTTTTCTTCTACAACCGAAGCGATGTTAACTTTCATGCCGATTTGATCCAGCCTCAAGCCTTGCCCTGCCATCTGTTTGGGATGACTCCCAAGTGTGTATCGACAACCTAGACATCAGTTATGAATTCCACACTTGTGTCACATGCTTTCTTACACTTCCCCCTGACTATCAAATAAACATTGCAAACTCAGTAATTTCCAAACTGAACACTTTATGTGCCTATGTTACCAGCTTCACCCATGGTTTCCTCTATACGTAACAATGGCAGCACCAAAACCTGGAGTCCTCTCTCTCACAGCCCTTTGTGATTTCCAGGGAATCTTATCAAATCTATCTTCAAAATATATGCAGAATATGGACCTCCTTTTCTGCATTATCACTGCTACCACAGCCACTTAAATGGGGTCACCTTTCTTCTGGAGCACTCTGACAATCTTAGAACTGGACTTTATAATTTTACTCTTCTTCTCTGATAGTCTGTTGTTAACATAGTATCCAATGTGATTCTTAAGCATTTCTTTTAACAAAACCTGTCCTTTGCTATCTTAGCCTGTTTTGGGTTGCTGTAGGAAAACACCTGAAGCTAGGGAATGTAAAGAGGTTTGTCTCACTATTCTGGTTGCTGGAGGATCCAAGCAGTATGTTGTCAGCAAGGGCTTCCTGACTGCATCAAAAATCATGGAAAAAGAAGAAAGGGAATCAGGCATGCTCATAGGCAAAGATGTAGGGTACTATTGCTTTGTAGCAACCTGTTCTCTCAAGTACTTGCTCACTTTTGTGAGACCAAACTCATGCTGTTAGGATTGGATTAGTCCATTCATGAGGACAGGGACTCCAAGAACTAATGTCCTGTACAAGATCCCACCTCTTCAAGATCCCTGCACCTTATCATTACACTGGGAGCCAGCTTCCGCTCATGACACTTTGTGCACACACTCAGAGCACACCCAAACCATGGCCCCTGTCAGATCAGTTTTTCCACTTCTGAATAAAAGCATAAGCTGTTAAAATGGTCTGCAAGGATTTGAGTGTCTTGACCTCCCCTCTTTTTCCTCCCTACATCATTTTCATGACCACCATTGAATCCCTGAAGTTCAGATCACTGGCTTTCATGGTGTTCATCAAACAGGCCAGGAATGTGATTGACCTGGACACCACCTCATGGGTTCCCTCAACCTGGAGTATCTTTCCATGATCTTCACACTGCTGTGTCTCTCAGTTCCTTCCGGAGTTTCCCAAATGCACCACCTCATGCTTTGCTGAGGGCTGCCTCGCCATTCTAAAGCTGCAGCTCATGGCCAGCACAACTCCCTCTTCCCGTTCAGCAGCTTCTTCCTATTTCTGTAGCACTGATTATCTTCTCATTTGTAATCTAAATATTGTACTTTGATTATTTATTCATTTTTGTCTGTCTCTCTAAGGAGAATGTGAGACCCATGTTTTTTCTCTTTTGTTCTCTGATTTTATCCCAAATGCTTATAATTACAGTCAACTCATTGTAAGAGTTTAATGAATATTTTAAAAAATTAAATTTCCATGTAAAGTTGTCTCCTAGACGTCAGTGATCTATATTTTTCTGTGAATTTGTACTTGTTTGAGGTCACGGATTATATATTTTGCTCATTTATAAAATAATTAGAACATATTTATATGTAGAAGGTGATCAATAAATGTTTCCAAATGATGACACTTTACAAATATGATCTCTTCAATGCTAATTTCAGTGAGCAATTGTCTATAAGTTTACATTTTCAGAACACTGAGTAAAAATGAAATAGACCTTTACACATGGCAAACTAATCTCGGATAACATAATGTTTCCCTATTTCCTCTACTGACTGGCAATTACAACAATGCAAATATCACTGTGAAATTATACACCATTGGTGAATAGAAACAATGGTGCAAAAAACCTTGAAATTATAAACATTTTCCAGAGAATTACTCAACAACTTTCTTATTATAAGCAGTGACAACCAAATTATATTCATAGACAAGTAGTGAAAATTAGGGAACTGATGAAATAAAACTTAGCTATTCCTAGAAGAATGGACTGTGGTTGTACCAAATTTTCATTATCTTAGCAACAAAAGAGGCAGCTGGGTGGTGAGGACTATGTGTACACACTGCTCATGGATCACATTCCAAGTGAAGGAGGATGAAGGAAGGAAGTGTGAGCTGAAAACAAAGCAGGTAGAATGCACAATTTTTTAACCTCAGTGAGGGACAGACAGAAAAGGGCCACAGTTCTGGTTTGTAAGCTCTTACCATTCAGTGAAACAGCCTTTAAAAAATTCTTGGGCAGTCCATAAATAACCTTTCCTGTCCTCTCTAGTTGATCTCTAATCTTTCCCTGCAAACTCTCTCCCATACTCTGTGGTAACTGTTTTGCATCATTTACAGTAGGTCCTCAATCTATATTTCCAACATCTACCTATGCATGCACATGTGTATACATAAGTGTATGTACATATGTAAATACACATACATGCATACAGCATATGGTTTGTTTTAATTCAGCTTTATCATTATCTCTAATGCCCTGTTTTGGCGATCTGTCTTTGGCAAAGAAATACACCATAATTTATTGATTATTATAATGGTGATAGTCAATGGTGTGAACTGTTTAATGTACAGCATAGATCCATTTGAATTTCCTAATTTATCACTTGTGAGACAAGCAATTTAGTGACTATGTGTACAATGTTTCTGAACATTTTTGGAGGAGTAAAACATAAAATGATATTGATTAATTACTCCTAGCATCTCTGCCCAAATTACTGAAGGAAAATAATGAATTCAAAGATTTGAATTCCCAGCTTCAGAGACAAATAAACAATGTAAAGGCTTCTACCAGGAAGTAGAATAATGATTCCATTGAACTAGTTCTTCATGCCTTTGAGTCAGTGATCTAAAAGAGGGTTACAGTGTTGATGCGGGTGATTGATCCAGACTATCAAGGGAAAATTGGACTACTACTCCAGAATGGAGGTAAGGAACAATATGTTTAGAGTACAGAGGTCCTTTATTATACATCTTAGTATTACCATGCCTCGTTACTAAAGTTAGTGGGAGGCTATAGCAGCCGAATATAGGCAGGTTGTCAAATGGCCCAGAATGAATTCTTCAGGAATGAAGTTATGTGTCCCCCCACAGGTAAAGCACCCAGATCCACTGAGTTGCTTGTTGAAAGCCAAGGGAATACAGAATAGGCAGTCGAATAGGTAGTTGCAAATACCAGCTATGACTGTATGATCAATTACAGAAATGAGGATTGTATTGCTATCAACATTTCAGTTCCATGTTGTTAATATGCCTTTGCAAATATATATACAACTGTATTAAGAAGATACTTTCGTTTTTTTTTTTTTTTGTAACCTAATTTTAATTGATTTAATATCAGGACATAAATATTGTTAAATCTACATTATAATATTTAAGTTATAGAAAGTCAGGAGAAACACAAGCATTGGTCAAAATAAACATTACTGTCTAATCTGCAGAAACAATTAGTACATTTCTGTTTGTATGCAGGATAGTTGTATCACTTGAGGGGTAAATATGAATTTTCTGCTTTATTTAGAAATTAAGTTTGGTTTAAAGGAATGTGTCTGGTTGTCCAGTTGACAGGGGGTAGATTGTGAATATTAATCATGATATGTCAGTTCGAAAGGGTTCAGAAATTCCTGGCAGAGCAGTAAAACACAGTCCTGAGTGTGCCTGATGTTCACTGACTGAAGGCAGAAGACCAACCCTGGTTGTAGGTGGCACCAACCACTACGCTGCAGCCCGGGTGGGAGAAAAAGGAAAAAGAAGAAAGATGTGGCCCCATCCTGAAGAGTTGTAGTCTTCCTGAATGAGCCTGTTTTGAAGATCTGTACTTGTGATTACCTGTGAATCCCATGCATACTAATGATGATGGTGATATAATTTTCTATAGAAGAACATCACAATTGATTGATTATTCTAATATTAATATACATTAAATTGTTTCCAATTTAAAAAAATCTAAATAGAATGACTTTTTGTGAGCATGCAATTGTCCACACACATCTGGGTTTCTCCGGGACAATCTCTGCAGAAGCAGAACTTGTAGATCAAAGAGAACATGGGTTTATCGCCTCTCGGCCTTTTGGCTAAGATCAAGTGGAGAACATGGGTTTCACATTTGATGCTTGCTGTTAAATTTCCGGCATAAGTGTTTTAACAAGTCATACTCCCAAGCACTGACAGTGTCTCAGCTTCTGGTTTCCCATTTCTTTATAAGACTTGATGTTACCTACTTGGCAGAAATGTGGGACCTTGTCTGACAGGGAAGAAGGGACAACTTCTTCTTTCCACAGTACTTTATTTTTCAATTCTCTGACACTGGATCGGTTTATAGCATGGATGGTGAGCCTTTTAGAGCTTTCAGTGATAACAAACACCCTGCTGTGGCACACACGCCATAGGTTCACCACTAGCTGTCTCTAGAGTTTCTTTTTCACAAGGTTGTTAGTAGATGTACAGTTGTTTTCTTCTTTTTAATTTTATCTTTTATTCCATTTGATAACTGTCTTCTCCTTTTTTTTGGTACCGGGGATCGAACTCTGGTCCTTGTGCTTACGAGGCAGGCGGCAGAACCACTGAGCTAAATCCCTGGCCCTTGATAACTGTCTTCTCTTATAGAGGGGATAATTTAGGTCTAGGAAAAAAGGAAAGAGGAAGCGGAATATTAGTGCTTTCTCCAGCTGCCATGTTCCCACTTTTCGGTATGCAGAAGAAAATTAGTAACTTGAGATGCTGGACTGATGATCACTAGCTTTGGTAACATAGCGGAATTCCTCAGGTCTTCTTCATTTTATTAAGCTTTGCATTAGTACTATTGCCTACCCAGGACCCTAGAGATATACATTTAATTATTTTGGGATGGACCCAGGGAATTTTTTTCTTGCTCCACATGAGTTGGTATGAAGAATATTACTTTTGTGGAGCCATACATTCTGATTTCTGCCTAAGCTCTTGGACAGTAGATTTGTTGGGACCTGAGGTGGGGAGAATTAGCAGAGCTCTGGTGAGGTCTCTTAAATAGTAGGTAACTTGTGACTGTGTTCAAGGTGTGTCTCTGGCTAGCTCACTGGGCTAGATTACCTAGTCTGCATCGAAGATAGTCTCCGTTTACTGCTTAAGCAGAAGAGAAACACAGTATCTATACTTTGGAACTATTTCCTTCTCTCCATCCTTTATCCATACATATAAACTAATTATACATAGGCAAGGTGCAAGGTCAAGGGTTGTCTTGTAAATTCAGGATCAGCAGATGCTGGGGTTCTATCACTGAACTGTAGATTCTTATGTGGACAGAATAGATGATGAAGGGCATACATGTCCTTGATTATTATCTTTCCGTGGAAAGAAATCTGTATGTCTAGTACATCTGCTGGTCTTTACACATTTTCTGGTTGCTTACTGCTGTATAACGGTTCGTCCCTCAACTAATGTGTAAAGCACAACATTAATTTATTCTGCTCATGAACCTGCAGTTTGTCAGGATGGTAAGGTCTCTTCCTGTGCATTTTGCCTGGTGTAGAGGAGGGCAAAAGGTTCAGTGGGGAGAGGGTCCACGTCTCCTGTGAGCCTTCACGTGGCTGCCCATCAGGGCTGGTCTCATGCTCCTCTGCCTGTGGTCCTTTGCTCAGGGCCTTTGCTCCTCACAGCATTCTAATTGTCACATTCAAGAGCTGCCAGGCTCTTAGGTATTGAGCACAAGAAACGACACTGCGTATCCTCTGCATCCACTGTTTCGCCGTCCCAGAGCCCAGATTAAGCACAGGAAATGTGCATCCACCTGTAGATCCAGAGACATTCAAACAACTTAGGAGCTGAGTGCTTTTTTAAATGCTACATAAAAAAGTCCTTACTTATAAGTTCTCCATTCATTCACAAAAGTGATCCTCAATCTGTATTTTATACAACTTTTTATGTCAAGCACGTTTTTTAGTATGGACAGACAGGATCAGATAGTTAGGGAAAGGTACTTGCATGAGCCCAGCAGGCACATAGATGCTGTTATTGAAATTTATCCACATCTACATAGATGGAAAAGATATCCACTGGATGCATTTTTAAAACCAGATCTTCATCGCATGCATCCAGTTATGATTTATTTGATTGATCTGTTAAAGATTTCAGCACTAATGAAGTGACATATTTCTGATCTGTAGGGATATCCTCTTAGAGTAATGAGTAGAAGATTTTATTAGTTATTTGCATCTTGAATCATTTGTATTTATTCAGTGTGTGTTACAGATATTTTACCAAGGGATTTGGATGACAAATTTGTCAAACAAATGTGAACATTAAGGGGTCATAGTCTGAAAGCAATTCATTCTGCAAACTACTTATAATGGCATGCTTTTAGTCAAATTACCTCAGTTGGCTCTGAATTATTTCTTTTTTATTAGTTAAGTCTCAGGAATACACATCATATAGATATATACAGGAGCTAATATCTCCATTCAGGAGCTAATTACTCCATTCTTTCTCCAAAAGTTCATCTCAGGAGCTAATATATGCTTCATGACTTGTTTTAAAGTAAGAAAGAAAATGCCATTATGTGTGTGTATGTGTGTGTGATGCCTCATTTCAAAACAACATTGATCCCCTATGAAATAAGATACTTAGAGGACAGGACAAGGGATCACAAAAGGCATTTTAAGTGTTAGAAAATCAGGTTTCCTAACTTCATTAGAACATATTTTCTGGATTATACTTTTAGAAAACTTAAAAAAAAATAATGTGGCATCTATAGAATCAGAAGTTCTTTTGGATAAAATGATAGTGTCATAAGTTTTCCTATCATACAACCAAACCACATCAAGATTAGGTAGTCAGCCCCCACCCCAACATATAAGAAATTCATCACTTCTCTACCTGGACAGCTAGACTCTTGGTAGTACTGCTCCTTTCTTTGACTCTTCATAATCTCACTGACTTTAGAAATTTATTTTTGTTAATTCTTGAAAATAACCCTTCTATTAATCTTTCTTAAAGAATATGTTTATTCTTTACGGACTAGATAATATCCCAAGACAATTGAAGTAACAATCACTGTAATAAGGTTACTTTCCTTAAGATGATAGCATCTGTGAACAGAGTCTTAGTTTACTGCTTTTTAAATTTTGACCAGGATCCTACTAGTTAAAATACAGCACTTAGCCTGGGTAATATCAGTGGCTTATAGGGTCCTCTGAGGCTGTCAGCATGGGAATGCATCTAAGTTCCCCATGACAGTGAATGAAGGACACTGGTTCTGGAGTCATAGTGACTTCTGCCCCAGGCCTCAGTCCATCATTTGCTAGCCATGTGCCTGGAAGTCAGCTCCAACTCCTTTCTGCTGTCCTCTTGTTAAACGAGGCTAACAGAAGGTTACAGCGAGGACTAAGTGAGATAGTTCTCCTAGGAGCAGCTGCCATAGTGCCTGTTATGTCATAAGCACTGGATAACTGCATGCCTTCTTCCCTTCTCCTTAGTTATCAAAAATACATTTTCCTCTTATTTTCTTCTTAATGTTTCTTAAGTTCCAGTCAACCCCATGAATGAAATGTTTCTTAAATATTGGTATTTCTTTGGTTTTAGAGCTGCCTCCAAATCCATAACAGTAGAAGGTAAATGCAAAAATTACATTTCAAGTTCGTAATTGGCTGAGTTTGATTTATAACTGAAGTGTAAAATATCCCACAGGAGGAAGGGTAATTTCCCTAGATGGGTGTATTATTCACCTTTCTGTTGCTGGACCAAAATACTTGACATACACAACTGAGAGGAGGAAAAGTTTATTTTGGCTCATCATTTCAGAGATTTCAGCTAAAATTTGGCTGCCTCCAAAGGTAGAAAATCAAAGTGGAGGAGTGTAGTACAGGAAGGCTCTTCACCTTATGACCATGACCGGCAAGAAGCAGAGAGCCAGGGAACAGCCAGGGAGAGGAAGGGCGGGACAGGACGCAGCTCAGCGGCAGCCCCTCCTCCTAGTCCTTCAGTTGGACCACGCCTCCTAATCAGCCCATTCAGCCCTGAGCTCATCATGGAAGAGCTTATGATCCTGTCTGCGTTCTAGGTCCCCTCTCTGTTCGACCATTGCTGCACTGGGAGCCAAGCCCTCCGGGCACAAGCTTCTGAGGGACCCTTCAAATTTAAGATGGGACCATAGGACTGATCCTAAAGCTCATGTTCTATACATTGGCACTCATTGTCCCTTAGAGACTACCGCTAAGGAGAATTATTACACTGATTCCAAACACTTCAGTTTGCAAGAGCTGGATGACAGCCTAGGTTTGGGAGGTTTAAACTCCATTTATATAGAATCCTTTCCTGCTCGTGAAAAGGAAGTGTTTCCCTATGAATAACATGGAAAATATGCAATATTTTTGAATTCTTTTTGAATTATATTTTGTTTGATGAATAGTAAAAAATATTAGTTATTAAATATTTATTATATGTTAATTTATTCACTGGTCCTTTTTGTGGTTCTTTTTAAAATAACATGTATTGATTGATCTATTTATTTTCAATTTACAAATACAAATTGTATATATTTGTGGTGTACAGCATGATGCTTTGGTATTTGTATACACTGTGGAGTGAATAAAAATGATTAACATATACATTAATTCATATTCTTGTTTTTTCTTGGGTGAGAATATGTAAAATCCACTCGCTTAGCAATTTTGAAATGTGAAATCATTGTTATTAACTGTAGTCAGCACCATGTACAACTGATCTCTTCAACGTACTCCTCCTGTCTAACTGAAATCTTGTATCTTTTGACCACTAGGGCCCCAAACCCTCACCCCCAGCCCCTGGTCTTTCTTAAAAAACCAACCTTTTAATATTCCACACTATAGTGACACTGTCTGTGTCTTGCTTATTTCAATTGGTGTAATGTCCTCCAGGTTCATTTCAATTCTTTGCTGGTCCTTTTCATGTTTCAGCTCTCTTAATTGACAGATTATACTAGTTATTATTATTGGTAGTAGTATACTTACTATTAGTAGTATTAATGGTTTATGGAGGAAAATTGAGGAATGAAAAAGTAAAAGGTGTAACCTATGAGCTTGTAGATCCTGAGTAGATTTGTTAGGCGAATCCAGGCCTGCTTCTCCCTACAGTTTGAGTTCATATTTTTCTTGGAACAATGAACATAATACCGTATATATTTCTCCTCCATTCCTGCCTTTATTTTTTTAAGTTCAGTGCTGTAATACCATTGGATGCTTTAAATAATCATTCGTGGCTTATTAACCACTAAGGATACTAGGAGTGTGGATCAGTGATCTAACTGGGAAGAGTTTGGGAGTGTATGGAAACGTTTTTGGCTGACATAATGCAGCAGAGGGGCTCCTGCGTATAGCATATAGCATGTGGCAAAAGCATATGGCTAAGGGTGCTGCTTACGCTGACAGGCCAGTCCCCCATGTGGAATTCCGGGATCACGCATGTCAATAGGACTGCGGTAGAGAAGCACTGTTCTAGAAAATCACATTTTTTCAGTTTCCTAGTACAATATTTTCAACTTAAGGAGTATAACAGATTTCCAAAACAATAGATTACTAAATTAAATTTGGACAATAGGAGACTTTTTAGGATTTTTCTTGGACAAATAAAGTAAGTCAGGTCTTTGCCCACCTGCCTTTTATAGGCAGGGGCTATTTGTATGTGAAAATAATTTCTATCGGTTACATTATAAGAAGACAAAATATGAAATCATGAATTAGAGCTAAATGTTGATTAGCAGAGATCCAATTTACCTATTTACCTTATAATCATGTTTGTGTAATTTTAAAAACATGTTGATTAGAGGAGAATGTAAGTAAAACTTATAATGTGTAGAAATCTTTTTAGCATGTGTAAAAACTGCAGTTTTCTCAGTATAATTCCAGATAGTATATTTCTAGCTTCTTATATCTGGTCATTAATTCAGTTTCCTTCTCAAGACTTAGGAATGATAAGAAACCACTCCAAAGGTTACTATGATTTGGTTCTTAAATTTTGTTTCTAATGAATTCAATTTCTTCTCCCCTTTACCTTTTCTTATGGGTACAGAACACCTGCACATTTAGCATCTGCCCATCTCACCTCCCTCTCCCCTGGTAAATTGGAAGCAGGTACTGGAAGGACCCTTGACATTTCAGAGCTGTGCTTTGACTGCTGGGATGAACGAGGAGGCCTTCGTGGTCAGCGAGACATCCCGGCGTCGTTCAGCCCCCACCGTGTTACCCTTTCACGAGGAATATCTTACTATCTTTGCAAAAGGAGGCAGATGTGTTGTGGAAATGTAGGAAGAAAATTAGAAAATAACAAAATGGCAGGTGTGTCATCTTCACAGAAGTAAAGAGGACAAAGATCAAATAGACTTGCAGATAGGAAGTTTAAAAATCGAGTTTTTAATTTTTAAAGCAAATCACTTAGCAGCATACTTTATGTCACTGTGTGGTGACATCCCCCAAAACTTATTATATATGCTTTATCACAGAATATAATGGTCTTATAACAATGAAAGTCATCTTCCTCTTAGAGACCTGGTATCTAAAATCCACTGTCCCTCTTCCTTCTTATTCTTCTTCCTCCTCTTCTTGTGGAATTGGACTCAGGGCCTCATGCATGCTGGGCAGACCCCCTACCACTGAGTCATGCTGCCTGCCTGCTGCTTCTCATTTGTAAAAGTTGAATTATCTGTAATTTTGGCAAAGAATTCATTTTTTCATTTCTATGCATTTCTATTTTTCCTTAGAAAACCATGTATTGGATTTGTGTCATTTATTGCTGAAGAATGAATGGATTCACTCATAAAACACTGCAAAATAAAAATATGAAAAGTGTTTTTCTCACCTCCTGAATGTCATTCAGTCAGGGTGTCAGGCTATCCTCTGCAAACATTTATTCCAAAGGGCAAAGAGCTAGAGCTGCCCATCTGATTTGATGATTTCCCCAATGCCTCCCTGAAACAACAGCACGCAGTTAACACCTTGACTTCTAAGACTTCTGCCTCTCCCATCTGTTCTTTCATACAAGCGTTAACTTTCTGTGGGTCTGGTGTTACATCATGTCTTCAAGATTCAGTGATAAACAGTAACTACACAGTCAAAACTTCCGGGCTTAGGGAGCCTTGAAATAGGGGAGATGGGTTATAAAAGCAAGTCTCCTGTACAATAAGTGCTTTCTAACAGTAGGTAGGTGCTGCAGCATCTTAGTAATGGTAAGGAGGGAGTGTCATGGATTTCCTAAAAGAGATGACTTCTATAGTGAGCTCACAAAGAGCCTAATACAAGCTCCAAGCAGAGGAAAAATGAAAGGGAGAAGAGAAATCATGGCTGGTCCAGGAAACTTTGAGGACAGCTCAAGGTTATTGGAGGTGAGAAAGGAGGTTGAACAGGTTGGCTGGTGACAAAACGTGAAGGAGTTGTTCACTGTTCCACTTTATTTGTACATTTTTCTTTAGATGAGATAGTGTCATTATGGGCATGACTGGGAGAGATCTGCACCTCAGAAAGATGTCCAGATGCTTTGTAGAATTGGGGTCAGAGTGGTCCAGGGAGGCAAGCTTTGCAGAGTTACAACAGCTGGATGAGAGATGGCAGAGGCTTGAATTGAGTAGTGGTGGAAAATAGAAAAAATGGATAGATTAAGAAGTCACGGAAGGATGCAGAAAACCTGATGATTAACAAGCGTTCCTGTTGAGAAAGAGAAGGAAGAAAAACACTCAGGCACAGGAGTCAGATACCTGTATGGGTAATGATGGTTCCTTTTGAAAGTGAACTGAAAGAGGGACACTTAAAGGGAAGCATTATCGTCTTTCTACTTAGCAATGTGTGTATGTACATATGTTTTATCCTGATGGAAAGTCTGGTAGAAACTTGAAGGAAAGAATGTGGACCATAGGAAGGTACAAGTTGAAGGACTGACTTGAGGTCCAAATTTAACTAATGAAATTGTGAGGCCAGTAACTGAATGTGAATGCTCTGCCGTTATGGTGGCGGTGGAGTGGTCTACAAGTTTCGTGATCTTCTTTTCTAACTTTTTGCTCCAATGTTTCTCTAAGGAAAGATGGGATTTCTGAATGTACTTAAGGAGAATGAGCTGGGAAAGTAGGCATGAATTCAGCCCAAAGTTAATTTAACTGGCAGTTCTGTATGTGCACTTGTGCTAATGATCAAAATTAGCCAAAGTAAAAGCAAGCTACCCAGGTTTAAAGAAAGGCAAAATTGCTGCCTACTGGATAGTATGTCACACAGAAAAGGACTCCTAAATTGCAAAGTGCTGCTTTCATTTGCTGCCTGCTGTCATTCTAACTTACCCCTGTCTATTAGAGATTTCCAGAAGGCACTCTGACTGGCTTCTAGAACGCTCACTGCAGAAACACAATGAAATTCCTTTTTTAAAAGATGTTATGTGCCTCTTCTTTCCTGAATTAAAGATAAAATCTTGATCCTAGTCAACATTCTGACAGATGTTTAAACACACATAGGGCATTGAAATTTAGTTTAAAAAATAAAGAAAGAAGGAAAAGGAGAAGAATTCAATGTAAAATGCCCTGTCAGTATGATAATTTAGAAGTGCACACAGTATTGCAGTTGCTAAGTTGAGGGAAGCATGTTTATAATCTTGAGAAAATTATTTATCAGTTGAGGTGCATTAATAGCAATCAACTTAAGAGTTAAGGTTGGCAATTACGGCCGAGTACTGAAGGACTTTAAACTAAATAGGCAGGTGCTCATGTTCGAGGGTAAGGACGATTTTCCTACAGTTTAACCAGGCTCTTGAGCACAATAGGTTCTTAGGCGCACAGCCCCTAGGATTCTATTTCTGCTCTCTCTTGAGCCTTGGGTGACAATCATGATGAGTTGCATCACACTGTGAGGTGGCTTGTGATGAAAACAAATTTCCACTGGGGACTGTAACACAGCCTCCACACTCACACTCTGATAAAGCACTTAGAAATGTGCACTTGTCTCTCCTCTTCTCTCTTCCTTCTCTGTTGTCTTTATTAAAATTAAAAGCAAAACCAAATGATCTCCCCCAGAATGATAGCATGGGAAAAGAGAGAACTTTGATACATGGGGAGAACGATAATCATTTCTAGCTAACAATTAGAAATTCCATTGCTTTATCTGTATATCTTTATGTATATATTTATCTGCCATGTATATGTGTGTCTGTCTGTTATGGTTTGGATCTTAAATACCTACCAAAGGCTCATGTATAGAAGGCTTGGTCACCGCCCTGTTGTATCTATTGGAAGGAAGGTGGTGGAACCTTTCAGTGGCAGAGACTAATGAAAGGAAGTTAGGTCACTGGAGATGTGCTCTGGAATGGATGTTAGGACCCTCGTCCCTTCCTGTCTTTGCTTCCCAGTCATTCTGAAGTGAAGGGCTTCCTTCGACCTATGCTTCTGTGATTGTAAGTTGTCTCAGAACCGGCTCCAAAGTATCAAGGCCAAGTGATCATGGACTGAGACCTCTGAAAGTGTGAACCAAATGAAATATTTCGTTTTGGATGACTTCTTTCTCTTTGGAAATAGCCAACTGTACACTTACAGCACAAAGGTTACCATGCTGATGAAATTCTTTTTTTAATCAAGACTAATTTACTTCTTTACTTGAAAACAGAGGGATTTTCAGCATAAACCAGAAAACTTGCCAATTTGTAAACTAAGCTTGATACTTAGTCAAAGTGAGCAAAAATTGATCATCTCAGGAAAAATCTCAATGACCTACCAAATTTTACTATGAAATTTCTTTGTTTTAGTCATTTAAGCTGTGTAGTATTTTTGTCTTCCTTCTCCCCAAAGTCTGCACAAAACATTAGCTGATTGCTCTTTGAAACTATCTTCTCATCTGTGCAGCAAACCTCAGGGAGCCCTGAGACAGTGTAAAAATCTCAAGATGGAGGAAGATCAGTTTACTCCAGAGATTAGTAGGAGGACTACCACTTCTCACACTGAAGATTCCCTAGCTAGGTACTCTTAAAAGTCCTTGATAAGGCAACAGGATTACTGTGCATGCCTTGAGATGGAGCAGGGTTATAAATATTAGCTGCTACTCCTTGGTTTGTTCACTCATTGGATTGCTAATTCTTCCAGCAGGCATTTACTCTGAGTTAAGTATACTGTGCAAATACTGGGAGCTTATAAGATGAAATTAAAAATGATGTTCTCTGTCATGTTTCTTATAAAGGATCCAAGCTTGTTCTATTTTAAGAGACTGAGTAACTCCAAGATACCCAGTATGTAGACTATGGTCTGTCTGTACCAGAAATTCAATAGGAAAAAATGATAAGAATTATAAATACTGGAAAATAGTTGGAAGTGAAAAAGAAACTACTAGTGATAAAATTACACAAAATATGTTTATGAAATTAAGCCATTTGTTTTAGGCTTGTGTATGCCACAAAATACATATGTTTAGATCCTAACTCTCAGTACCCCAGAATGTGGCCATATATGGAGACAGAGTCTTGAGAGAATGATCTGATCTAAAATGCAGTGATTAGGGTCAGTCCTAATACAATTGAAATGGGTATTCTTACAAGAAGGGAGACTTTGAACACAGGCACTCACAGGAGGAAGATGATATGAGACACTGAGAAGACCAGCTCAAAGTCTAGAGCAACAAGCCTGCAGGACCTTAACCTTGATCATCCGTCTTCCAGAACTGTGAGCAAATACGTTTCTGGTATTTAAACTGCCAAGTCTATGGCAATTGGGTACACCAACCATTGCAAATACAGTTTGAAACATGGGAAGTCAGTAAAAAGGACTTAGTGAGCAAATAATGTATAATGTATGATAATGTATAATGTATAATAATAATGTATAATGATATCATTATAGTAAGTATGTAGGAGAAATTGATTTATTGAGGCCTTCAGCTGCTTGACATTTGTCCCTCAGACAAGTAAAATTACACGTTAGGTATATGAACAACAGAGACAAACCCCAAGTTGAACAGGAATGGCTTTGATGATTGATAACATGAATTCAAAAATAGGAAAGTCACATTAATTAAAATGATGATAGTGACAAAAGCAACTATCCACATTGAGTGCCTCCTGTGCACCAGATGTGGCAGTAAGCATCGTAACACCTTTCTTATTTGGAGATTTTTATTTCTGTGATAATTGAGCTTAGAGAACCTAAGTTTTTTGTTTGCTCAAGCTCTCGGGGTAGAATTTTTAACAAAAAAAATCTAAATTGTAATGTAAAGCTCTCTTAGCCAAGGAAACATAACAGAGACACTTGATGTTCTTGCGACAAAGAAAGGTCATCCCTGCATACCAGGGCTAATCACAGGCTTCTGGTTTTACAGAGAGCTCTGAAATCCAGGCTAGCCCTTCAGCCTGGGAGCTAACTTGCAAGACTTTTAAGTACTTAAACTCAAATATATTACCGCAGGCCAATACTCCCAAGTATCTCAGATCTATTAGGAAAACACCTTTCTCCCTTCCTAACCTTCACCCAGGCACATGAAGAGGAGCCCACAATCATCATTTTCTTTACCTAGAAGTTCTAAAACAATAGGAAGGAACTGTTGCTAAGGTCTTTCCAAGGTCACAGCCAAATATATGAAATAGGCAGGAGGACCAAATATCAATTTGCATTAAAATACGCTTTTCATTTGCATTTAAATGCATTTTAATCTGCATAAAAGTCTATTATTATGTCTTGAGAGTATAAATTTTATAATTGTTCTTTTAAGGCTGTCATTTATTTTCAGTGCCTTGCTAATTCTCCCATTCTTTTTCAGTCCTTACAGGATCTCTGCAATCTCTGGGTGCCTCTTTTGTGACCCACCAAAGATGCAATGGAGGGGCTGGGATTTTAAAGGAAGAACTCACTCTGAGGCACCCTCCATTCATTTTGTATCTTCATCAGAAAATCGACTACTCCGTTTTCTTCCCTCTGCCTGTCTAGTGTCCTCCTCAACAACTGCTGAGTCCACCACTGTCAAAGAGAAATTGCACTCAGCAAGGTCATAGGCAATGCAAACTTTATACACAATTATTGCAATAAGGGAGTGAGATTGAGCTCATTCCGCTTGGAACAGAAACATGGAGAGGAATCTGGTGTCCAAGTGCTGTGAATCTCACTGGGAAGGTTGGTCAGTGTGATCAGAACCTGTGTGTTTGCTACCTGGTGCTATGTAAATGAGGATCCCACCCTTTCACAAAGACTGGGAGACAGGGCCTCTATCATTCTTGATAATTACAATTCAAAGTGATAGCTACCAGGTCCTTGAGAAGGATATTCCAGGGTTGTGAAACTGGCAAGAGGTGGGAAGAAGATTTATGTCTCAAAGAAGCAGAGAAAGAATTTACAGTTCCACATTTTGTAACTTAAACTTTTCTGTAAAGAAGGCCAAAGACCTTCAGTCAGGAAGAAACTTGAGTCAAGTTTAGCTAGGCTGAGGGAATATTAATGTGGTCTCCATCACTGCAGACAGAAGTAAACTCAATAGGCAGGCATGGCAGTACATGCTTGTAACCTCAGTGCTTTGGAAGGGTGAAGCAGAGGATCACAAGTTAGGGCCCAGCCTGGGCAATTTAGTGAAAGCCTGTTTCAAAATAAAAATAACAAGGCCTGAAAATGTAGTTCAGTGAAAAAGACCTGAGTTATATTCCTGTACTACAGAAAGAGAGAGAGAGAGAGAGAGAGAGAGAGAGAGAGAGAGAGATCCAATTAGCAATTATATACGTAGCCATCTAACCTCACCTCCATATATCCATCTCTAGGCTTCCTGTCTCATCTCTTCAGTGCCTCTTATAGATAGAGCTTTCTTAGTTTATTTTATTTGCATGGAAGAAGGAAAAAGTCACAACATGAGGCTGACTGGTGCCACAGGTGAAGCTCAGAGACACTACCTGCTTTTCAACACAATGTAGAAGTAAGGTTACTTTACAACAGTCTCCACTGACCAGTCAACTCCCATCAGGACAGTTTATTCACCTGAGATGTTCAAGAACATTGCTTCTTTCTTTCATCAGCTGCAGTGTTGGTCCCCAACCATTTTGGCTTCAGGGACTGGTTCCATGGAAGACAGTTTTCCCAAAGACTGGGGAAGGGGATAGCTTTGGGATGATTCAAGCACATTATATTTTATTGTGAATTTTATTTTTATTATTATTATTCTGATATATATATAAGGTAATAATTATATAATTCAGCACATGCAGACTGAGTAGGAGACCTCAAGTTTATTTCTCTGCATGTAGATGGTCCCATCTGGGAGTGATAGGAGAAAGTAACACACAAAGTATGTTGTTCATGTCCACTTTACTTCATAATCTCCTTTTGATTTCCGTCAATGAAAAAAAAAACTCACTTCACAAAGATAAGATGTTGAGAATAAAAGCAGGCTTTTCAGTGCTTTTGTGGAAATCTCGGGTTATTCCACATTGGCTTTAATCCAGAACATACAGATACTTTAAGTTGTCTCAAAGTCAATTTTCAATTTCAAGAAGTTGATCCTTTTCTACCATGGACAAAATCAATTCACTTGACTTACATACAAGTAGGTTGTGAATCCATGCCTTCCCAGTGTGGAGGTCTTTTTTGTTTGGGAAGCACTGCTCTAACTCTTTTGAAATGTCCTCAGTAGTAGGCAGGATGAACATTTCACCAGCAGTAAAGGGCTTCTTAGCTTTACAAATGCAGTTAGCTACTAAGAATGATACTCTCAGTGCAGATACATTTAATGAAGTGATGTCCTTCAATAATAGCTCATGTTCTTTATGTTCACATTTTTTTCTCTTTTGAGAAATTCCAAAGGTCTTTTTTTAATGCAGAGTTCTTAGTCTTAGTATGTTGAACAAAGCATGCTCAGAGAATGTGAATCACTTATTGCTTTGAAGCTGTAATTTAAGTAGAATTCTTGGTATTTTGTTTCAAATGAAGCTTTCTTTTTGCTGGTATTCTTAGAGTTTTCTCATTCTTGGGTTTCCCTGCCCTTTTCAAAGAAACTTTCCACTAACATTTGTTTTTCAGTCATTTCAGTTATGTTTAGTACACAGGCTTACCAAAACCATGAGACAAGTGTGCAGTGCTAGAAAGAGGTGTGGGTGGAAATGGTAAATAAAATAACTCCTGGATTCTGACTTAGAGCCTGCTACCAGCTACAGCTGTACAATTGAAGTACATTAACTCATTTGCCACTCTAAAGCCTGCCAGCAGGTGCAGTTTAATTGTCACTTGCAACTCATTGACAGAGTTTTTTTAATGAATTTGCAAGCAATTGGTGTATTATGGTCTCTGCAGTCAAAGCTCTCTGCTAATGCTAATCAGTATTTGCAGCCACTCCCCATTGCTAGCATCACCATCTCAGCTCCACCTAAGACCATCAAGTAGTAGAATTTCATAAGGAGCACACAACCTAGATCACTCACATGCACATCTTATATCAGGGTTCATGCTCCTATGAGAATTTAATGTTACTGATGACAGGAGGTGGAGCCCAAACAGTAATGCAAGCAATGAGCAATGGGAAATGGTTGTAAATTCAAACAGAGTTTCGCTCACTTGCTTGCTGCTCACGTCCTGCTGTGCAGTCCAGGTCCTAGTAGACTTGTACCTTTGTGTATGTGTGTGGGGGGGTGTGGTGATCCCTGCTCTAACTTCTCTGTGGCTGATTTCCCTCATCTATATTGAACAGATAACACAAAATGAAAGCATACTTGGTACAACTTTGTGACAAAATAATCCATGTGCAGCCTTCAAAAGGTTGCTGGCAATATAGCAATCACTTGAAAAACATTAGCACTCAGGATTTACTGGCAATGTCTGGGTTCTCCCTGATTCTGAAACTAAGACTTCAGTATGTCCGGATGTCATCAAAATTAATGGAGACTTCATTGGTCACCTAGAATCTTTGAATTATAATTTTCTGTTAAACATAGAATTCCAGAAATGGCAGGAGATGCATGCTAATTAAGACACTTCTTGTTTTATTTTAGGACTGTATTTTTCAGTTATATTCATTTCTCTTAATATCAAGTTCTTGTAGCCTTTAGTCTTTTGTTTTTGTTTTTTGTGTTTTTTTTGGTACCGGGGATTGAACTTGGGTCCTTGCTCTTGCACTGAGCTAAATTCCTGGCCCACCTTTAGCCTTTTGAAACTGTTCTCCAGGTGTTACAACAATCCCTGCAGATATCTGATGCTTGGATTGATTGTTATTTGCTCTGTGATATTCTTCAGAACAAGGAATAATAAACATCCTTCCCTTTACCTAATTCAATATTTTGTTTCCTAATTCTCCTTAAATCATTTTCTGGAATTTTTTTCTTTTTTTTTTCTTTTTTTGTTTTTTTTGTAACAGGGATCGAACTCAGGTCGTTGAGCTTGTGAGGCAGGTGGCGGAACCACTGGGCTAAATCCCCAGCCCTGGAATTTTTTTCTTATATGATGTTACTTTCACAACCATATTATTAACATTTGCTTGCTGATATTTTCAGAGAACATATCAAGGCCATATGCAATATAAGAAAAGAGTAATTCACCATGTACCATGGAGCCCTGCTGACTTTAGGATTTCTTTACTCTTGACTTCTAGGTCATCCTTTTCAGTTCATTTGCCTCATATCTTTGTCACTCCTTTAGCTTCTCAGTCATAGAGGAAAACAAAATTATTTCTTTGTTATTTTATGTTTACTTGCTTTTTACAAAGTTACACAAGTTTGTTATATACAAGAATGATTTTAAATTTAATTTACTTTCTGAATTTATGATTCTAATTCATGCCTACAGATAAAGTTGATTGGATGTTTCCCTATCCTAGATCATTTAGACATCACAGTGCCTATTTCTAACTGTGAATATATCTAATGATCAAAACTACATTATATTTCACGGATAATTTGAATGCTGTATCAATTCTCTTACTTCTTTCCCAGAAATGTATGCCTCCTTTGTACTGTGATCATCTGAGGAGATGCAGTGACTGATATATAGGCAGCTCAAAGCATCTAAAGAAAACAGATTTACACCTCAGTTGTTGGAATTGTTCTGAAATGTTTTGTTTGTTTTTGAATATGTGATGCTGTTAATTTCTTTCAGTGAAATGAAACACACACTTACAGGGGCTATTAGGGGCTAAATGCCATCACTCAGCTCCTGTGTTACTATTTTGGGCATTGTTCCAACAGATCATAATCCGAAAGATAATAACTCTGGTTCTGTTTTTCCCAGCTGTTCTTACTGGTGGTAACAGCTGCCATTGTTACACTTGTAAACTCCATGCTTGGCAGAGCTTGTGATCGACTCAGAAGATGGCTTTTTGTTTGAAGCCTTCTTCTCCTGCCTAGCAAAGTTATGTTCTGATTTAAAATGGGAGCAGCATGATATCATTGGATTGACAAGAAGAACACCTAGGAGAACTCGAGGACCTCAGTTGCACTAAACACTCATCACCTTGGATTTTCCCTTTATCTTGCTTGAGTGAATCATTCGTGATGCACTATTTAAATATTCTTGAATTCCATAAAAAATGCTTCAAGGACAAATGTAGATGACTGAGCCTTCAGTGTTTCACATTGTGAAATGCAAGCTTAACTAAATAAGAATTTTCTGCTACTTTATGTGGATGAGGAATCCTCATCAAGAAGTCATCTTTGCTTACCTGGGTCCCTCTGTGCCCAATGCCAAACTTGGAAGACAGCGGGACATGATTAGAGGATCACACACAGAACACCTTGTCCCTGTGTGGGTCCTGTTTGCCACGTAGTGAAAGAACCAGTAACTTGGGCCCCTTTAGAATCCTGGTCTACAAGCTGTCTCTGGGAAGAATTAATATTCAACATTAAATGGTTTGTCTGAATGATCAAAAAAAAAGAAAATGGATTTGAATCAAAGTATCTTTTAAACTTGAGTAGTACTATACCCAAAGAATCTTCAAATTTCCTGCATCACAAACCATAAAATGGTTCTTGACATCTCACCAGATGTGAGATAGACAATTTCAGGAACATTAAATCCTGGACAGCAGTTGTCCTGCTATTGGGTTTTCTCTTAAATGACAATCATTTTTTAAATAGATATTTTGCCAGAAATTGTTGTGTGTTTTGAGCCTTTTGTTTTGCTATATTTAAAAAATACTTCAATCTTCTCTCACTGGGAGTATATTTGCATAGCAGAATTTTGAATAGAAACTTCAGATAAAAGGAAAAACTACCTAAATCCAATAAATATGAACACTGTTCAGGATTTCTTCTGGATTTTCTTCTTTTTTTGTTTTCTCTCCTAGACTTTCAGTTTCAGACACACACTCAAAATCCAGTTTTTGGAATCCACTCTAAATGCCAATCTTTTCTCCACTAACTGGCAAAGCTTTCAATTTGCATAAATCCTTCATTTCTTCAAATTGGAGAATAACTCCTATCAACTATATTCTTCTGTAAAGTGAACTTCCCTTTTGACTGTTCTGTTTCCACTTTGCTCAATCACTCAAGTTTTCAATCTAGGTTGTGATTGCTTATCAGCTTCTTTCACTGGGCTTTGTGCTCCTTACATGTTGGAATTGTCATCCTTTTTTCTCTGTTAGCGGGTGCAGATTTTGCCCCATTGTAGCTGTTGAATAAACATTTTTGGAATAAATGAATACATGTACATTAACTTTTGCTTGCTCTGATACTTTTCTTAGGGTTAAAGAAATTAAATACATGATCCAAGAATTTGAATGCAAAATCAAAAGTATAAAAATGTACCAAAGAAGCCTCTCATTTTCCTTCCCCACCTGCAAGTTCCCTCTGCCCCTCATGTGGGTGACCAGAAGCCTTATTCCCCTCTACACTTCCTTCAGAGTTTCCTTTGGTGTGTACCAGCATGTATACGTGCATACTCCTTTCTTTTTTGTACATAATATTACATGTGTGGCGTACCACTACACAATGTGTGCTATCTTACTTTATTTGAACTATTTGGGAAAGAAATATTTCCACATCAGAATAGAATTCTTTTATTTCTTCTCTTTACGCTTTACCATGTGGCATGGTGAGGGATTACCATCATTTATTAACTACTTGAGATTTTTGCCATTGATAGACATAAGGAATGCTTTGGGGAGTAACTTTATATCATTTCACATCTGTGCCAGTAACTTCTCAGAATGTGTTTCCTGGGTCCACCTCCGCAGTGCTGACATTGTCAAATTGTCCTCAGAAAGGATGGTTCTAACTTACTTGAGCAACATGTGAGCATAGCTATTTTTCTTTAACCTCATGAAAGGATCAGTTATCAAAATATGTAACTTTTCTCTTCAGTGTCTAAAGACAGTGTACTTGAATGCAATTTTATGTTGGAATTCACTTAGTAATGTGAGGCTGATCATCTTTTCATTAATTTAAGGATCATCTTTTTTGAAATGTGAACTGTTTGTTCATATCCTTTTTCCTTAGTTTTTGGTTGGTTTCTTATTAACTAAATTACCAAGGCTTGACCTGTGGGGTAAAGTTGAGCATCCTTCTTCCTTCTTCCCCTCAATTACCTGACAGTTGTAGTTAGGTAGACTTTGCTGTGGGTGAACTTTCAACATGAAGAAAGTCATGAATTTATATAAATTTATTAAACTCTTGAACTGAGTTCAATATTACAAAGGCATGCAGCCACATTTTCTTCTAGTATTCTCATGGCTTAATGATTTTTCACATAAGCATTTGTTATCATTAGAAATTTTTTTTTTTTTGGTACCCGGGATCGAACTCCGGTCCTTGGGCTTGCGGGGCAGGTGGCGGAACCACTGAGCTAAATCCCCGGCCCCATCATTAGAAATTTATTATGGTATATAATGTGTCATATGGATCCAACATCCCAGTTGTTTCAAATTTCTAACTAGTTATTGCTTTTGTTGATTTTATTTTGTTTTGTTATCAGTAAATATCTGCAGTACATAATGATTACCTTCATCGTGGGAGAGTTTGTGCAGGTACATAACGTATCTTAATTTGATTTTTGTCCCCTGCCTCTCCCATGCTCCCTGCTCCCTCCAAGTCTGGTTCCCTTTCCCATTATTTTTTCTTTAATTCTCTCTTTTTTATCCCTTATCTCTCTGCCCCTCCTCCTGTCTCCTGTTCCTCTTCCCATTTGAAAAAGATCCCCCTACTTCCTATTATCTAGTATCTTTTATTTTGCTTTTTACTTATGCTTTGGGCTTCTCATAAAAGAGAAACTGTGATATTTAAACTTGTGTGTCTGACTTTTTTCACTTAACATATTGCATCCATTTTCCTAAAGCTAGTTATTCTGACCCCTGGGATAGTCTCGTTTTGCCCACTGGTTCCATAAGGCAGAAAACAGAGCTTACCTAATATTCAATTCTCCTGTTTAAATTGGAATTTTCCTAGACATTTTATATTTTTCTTTATATCTGATGGCTATTTAAGCACCACTGCCGTTTCATTTTATGTGCTAAGTTAAACCCAGAGCTTTCACACTGAGGCACATCTCCAACTCTTCAAAAATTTTTTGTTTTGAGACAATGTCTTCCTAGGTCACTGAGTTGCCAGGCTGAACTCGAACTTCCATCCTTCCTTGTCAGTCTCCTCAGTAATGAGATTACAGGAGTGTTCTGCCACTCTTACATTATTTTTATTATTGATGCCCTATGATATACACTCCAATATGTAGTAACACCAGTAATTCTTTATTGTTCTTCTGTTTCAAATATTTCTCAGGACTTTATTTCTCCATATTAACGTTATAACCATGGGTCTAATTCTGAATAACATGAATCTAGTATTTTATTAGGTACATTCCAAGTAAGCAAATAAATTTAGAGAGAATTGATTTTTTTTCGTATGTTAAATCTTCCTCTGTGAGAACATGGTGTGCCTTTTCTTTCATTGGACTCTTAATTTTTGTTTTACAGTGTAGTTTCAATGTTTTTTGGTATGAATATCATTTCATATATATAAAATTTCATAAAAATTTTCTTATAAATTTTGTATAAGTCTTATTAAATTTATTCCTAGGTATTTTATAATTTTAACATTTTACTATGAGATCATCCTTTCCATTATATCTTTTAACTTGTTACTGTTTGCATATATGAGGCAGTTAATTTCTTCACATCAATCTTTGTTCTACACTTTTTATGAACTTCTATATTGTTTACTGTATTTTCATTATCCTCTGGTATAAGCAGGCATACGTCCAATCAGCTAAATTTGACAGTTTTCTTTCCTTTATGTTTTTATAACTCTATTTCTTTTACATTTTATTCTGTTTCTGTTTTATTTTTGCCAAGTTCCTCTTTTTATAGTAGTTATACTTGTTTTGCTCCTGACTTCAGTGAAAGCGCTGTGCTTTCTGATTCATTTTCCTGTCCACCTGCCTGCCTGCCTGTCTCTATCTATCTACCTATCCACCTGTCTATCTATCCATCCATCTTCCTTCCTATCTATCTGTGTATGAATGCACTTTAGCATCTACACAGTTTCACTCAATATTTGCATGAACTTTGGCCCTTACAGAACTAGACTGCCCGGGTGGATTAGACAAGGGAGAAATCTTCTAGAAGTGCAGAGGACACTAAAGGACAGTGAGCAGGAGGAGGTTGAGGAACTGCAGGCTGCATTGCAGGCTTGCTCCTGTAAATGAGGCAGACAGGAGGAATCTGAGATGCTGGTGCTGTTTAAGATGAAGCTGGGTCACGTACGGGGGCGACCCTTGCAGGGCCCAGTGAGGGCAGCTCCGCAGGCCTGGAGGGGCACCTGGTGCAGAGCTCACACTCAGCAGGAGGAGTGCCTTTGGTGTGTGTGCGTGTGTGTGTGTGCGTGTGACCCAGCCAGGGGCCAGCAGGCTGCCTATCACCTCTGCTCTGCCCTTCACAGCGATCTCTTCTGAAACAGAGCTCAGGAGTACAGGTCCATGACTCCCGCCATATTTTATTTCTAGATCACTGCGGATCGCTTGGATTTTTTTGGGGAGAATATTTACATTTCTGCTCTGAGAGCATGCTGGAGTTCTCCCCGGGGGAGGATGGCTTTCCCACAGTCTTTCAGGTGTTAGGAAGCTCTCATGCTAACAGATGGACACATTAGTTTCCATCTCACTAATGCACACCCGAGAGACCAAAACTGAAGCAAACTTGTATATAGGAAGATACTGAATTCAGGGCAGTTATTTGTCATGGCTTCTTCAGTGACAGCATAGAAAAGAAAGAGAAAAAGCCAGTGCCTTTTGAGCTGGGAATAATAAAAACATGAATCTTTTAAAAATCTACCAAACAGCTTGTAACAAGCACAACACTAGTTTGGGAATCAGATAAACTCAAGTCCAAACCTGGTTATCATCACCAGTTAATTCACTCTGAGCTTATGGTACACCTTTGAACACATGGAAATAACATTTCTGAGCATCCCTTCTACTGGGTAGGGTCATGTGACCACGCTCTTTCCACTGGAAAAGAAGTGTTGTGTAAATGAGGTTGCCTCTTCTTTTCACTGGATCCTGATTACGCAGATGAGGCAGGAGGGCCCAGGAGAGCCACAACATAGAAAGAGCTGCCCCTAAGTGATGACTCGGAGAGGAGCTGCCATTTTATCAAGAAAACCCACCCAAGCTTCTTACATACAGGGGAAATAAGTTTAGGGTTGAGGCGTTCAGTTAATTATTGAATCTACTTAATACTTAGAATGCTGACGCACAGCCTAGTGAGAACTTGATGCTAATGTATAAAGACTACTTAATTCACAGTAGTTGCTCAAAAATATTAATTCCTGCCTTCATTGGTGGCATGACCACAAGGCATTTAAAAGTGAATAACTTTTAAATAATAAAAATAAAATTTAAATAATCTAAATTCAGGCTATCTTCAAGATCTAAATAAATCATAGTCAAATTCTTATTAATTTATTTCATAGCACCTTATCCCTGTAATGGATAACAGTAGATTAGCTATCAAACAAGAGTATTTTCATATTTATTTGGATGTAGGAGCGTCATTACTAACTTGTATATATTGGATTTAAAAGAAAAACCTCATTCCACACATTTACGAATCATCCTATAATAACAAAGTCGAAATTAATCTTTTGCAGTTTTCATAGGCTACTGCTGGAGAACAGCTATAACATGGTACTTTTGGACACTCAACATTATCTGTAAAACAGTGAATTCAGCAATGTGCAAAGCGATATTTTTGATGTGTTTTAGGTGTGTGCATTTTATCTTATAAGAGATTTGCAACAAACAACATGAAACAATGACGCCTCTTAATTAACCTGAGAAGTTAACAAAGACTTCCAAAGGTCCACTCTAATACCGCCCTTAACTCTGTTTCTAATGGTAACTCTAACTCTTTGTGGTTGGGACCTGTGAAAAATGACACAGAAAAACACAGTGGCACTCCTGGGTGGGCAGGCAGGAAGCATTTGCCTTCAGTAGCTCACTTCAGCTTCCCACTAATTCTTTGGATTAGGTGTTCTCCACCATTTGTAGATGGGGTAACGGAGATTCGGTGAAGGAAAATAATAAAAATGGGCAATTGACCCAAGAGTAAAAAGTTAAGTCAGGATGTGATTACAAACCCAACTGTTGCCAAACCCATGTCTCCGTCACCAGACAACACTACTTTATCTGGGATTATCTTTGTACATGGGAGTGGATTTCCCCAAACAACTGAAATCCTACTTTTAATGACTCATTTGTAAAGCAACCTTTCTAAAGCCCAATCTTTTGCAAGATGTGTTGCTCTAATACACAGCTCACATGGGCTGGGCAATCATAAAAGAGTGCTGAGTCCCATTATCTGCTTCTCTGGAAGCTCTAGAGAGCAGTCTGTTTCTGATTGGTTCGTTCCTGTTCAGGCATTTGCAGGTTTTAGCAAGGCAGGGCAGGGCTCTGCATTTCCCAAACTATTAATTGATTTTCTCTTTCTAATTAGTGTGTATTAATAACACAGACTATATGCATTAGGCATTTTCATACATGCATAAATCACACTTTGATCATTTCCAGCCCGTGTTACACTCCCTTGTTCTTTCCTCTCCCTGATACCTTTCCTTTTCTGCAATGGTCTCTCTTCTACTTTTATATCACCTCTCCTTCCCTCTTTGCTTTCTCTTCCTAAATATTACATATGAGCTAAAATATGCATATTTGTCTCTCTGAGTCTGGCTTATTTGGCTTCACATGATGGTCTTTCAGGCATTATTCACTACTACAGCTGACTCCTTTGTCTAGGTACAAGGAAATACTTGGCAGTTAAAATCAGAGCACTCAAACTGATTTGCAATGCTGTCATTTATAAACTTTGGGATTTCTGTGAAATTCTGTTTTCTCTTACCTTTCGTTTATACTCAGGGTAAATATGGGTATTGGTATTTAAATTCCTGCCCCATAGCACTATTGTATAACTTAATGACGTACATAAAAATTGCCTCAAAATTGAAAAACTGCTCTGCAAATATTACTATTATTTACACTTAATAAGAAAGATTTTGATGTTCTATTCTTCAAATACTCTGAACAACAACTGAGATCATTGAGTTCCTCATCTATTTTGCATATGGCTCGACTTGCAGCATAGCATGCTTCCATTATTTGTTTTGATTGGTTAGGAAGGATATGTATCATTGTTATGCATGATCATGCACGAGTGTGTGTGTATGTGTGTGTTCATGTGTGTGTGTTGTGTTAGACAGTGGGAAAGTGTCTTTAACTTTTATCTACCTATTTTTCATTAGAAAGTGCCCTTTTGTCTTTTCTTTCAGCACAGTAATTCTTCTCTGACCATTTTCTTTAGGTATCTTTTCAATCTCTCTTCCAACTATTTGTCCTCTGTGCATTCATGGGAAAGCATTGATCTGTGTGTCCCTTCCAGGTCTGAAACTCTGATTCCACTGCTATCTGTGGAACTGCTTCCAAGTTTTCTCTGTGCCTTTGAAGTTTATGGTCACAGTTCACCGAATCAAATCACAGAAGAGATAAAAGCTGACCCAGCATTATATACTATTTTCAGAGTTGGTCATGGGTATTTTATAATGAAAGTTAAATCTAAATACTATATTGACACTAAATGACAACCTTTGTTTAAAATTTAAAAACCCCTTCAAAAAGCAATAGTCACCTGCAAACTTTAATAATAGGTCTTTGCTCATAGAGTGGATAAGTAAGGAATCTCTTTTTAAGAAAATAGGAAATATTGAGAAAAGAGAACATTGGGGCGATTGTGAACACAGAGGCAATGTGAGTAATATTATGGTCAAGTGCACACGTTTATGAAGTTCTTTTTATGGCCAGATGGATAAACTGTTTGCTGTAAATAAATTTTAAAATATGACACAATAAAACAGCAACTGGTTACAGTTGTCTGAGATGAGGTTGTGAGAATACATACAAACATATATTCAAAATACATAAATGTTTATTAATTTCACCTAAGTATGAAAAAGCCTTCCTCCATATCTCTAGCCAGAATTTTGTTTCTTAGCTGAAGCTTGGTGGCATCTAGCTTTCGAAGGCCTCATGAGGGGAGAGTCTCTTCTCACAGAAGGGTCTGCTTCGGACAGGAAAGTGCTCTCACACCAGTACTGACAGAGAGGTGGCTCTTCAGCCTTTTCATGCTGCCATTGCTGCTGTGACAGTTCTGTCATCCTAAAACACATGTGTCAGTGCCAGTACAGCCCCTGGAGCTGTGGGTCAGGGGGCACATTCTGCCTGTTCATGTGCTAATGTAGAGAAACCTCCCAGATACTGAATGGAGCCTGCGGTGGCTTCAGAGCCAGCCAGCAAGTGAGATGGAGGAGAAGCCTCAATGTGTGCAGAGCCTTTGCAGAATTAGTTGTTTCTACTCATTACTCCCAAGGGAGCTAAGGAACTGCGTCATAATCCTAAGAATGTTCAGAACATTATATGATGTGATGTGTGTACAGTTCGACAACATCTCCTGGAATCTTAAAAGTGTTCTCACAGCGAGTTATGATGGTTTTTTATCTCACCTCTATGGACAGCAAACCAAATCAAATTTCAGCTGTATTTCTTTACATGTTTGCACGATTCAGTAAAACAGAGGCTTTACATTCAAATATTTGTCAATACTATAAGTTTTTGAATTAAGACATAGTTCAAAGGAATTTTCAATGATAATAATTATAATGGTATTAAAATGTTAAAAATCTGGTTCCTCGAATACATTTTACAAAAGGGAAATAAAAGTCTCTGAAGAATCATCAAATTGTATGGCCAAATTCAAGTTATGCATGCAGAACATTATTGGAACTTGGTCTTTTAATGTGCACAAGATACTTCTCTCATTCAAAGGGTTCAAGTCCATAGTAGTGTATGCTGTAAATGGACCTTGCCTCGTCCAAAGTTAGGAGTTTTAGGTGGTCAGACCAATATAGACAGGTAGGACCAGTTGGCCACAGAATGGTCACTGTGTGGTCACCATCTCCACACACAAACCTTCTTGGGAGAAGAAAAATAGAGTATTTTTGCATTGCCATTTCTGATAGTGTGAGGATAAGTGTCTACATGAAAAATTATTTGTCATTAGCTTTCCTTTCTGGGAAGATTTAGAATTTAGGCATCTTCTCTTCCATATGAAAGCTGGTGCCACAGACAGGAGCTGTTCCTCAGCCACCTTTTCCCAGGTTTCCACCCGTGGCCATTAATGTGTCCTGTGCCCCTCAAAACCCGTGGTCTTTGGTTTTAAGTAAGGTTGGAGAGTTTTGTGTTGGGTGAGTATTTTATCTGTCCTAAGCATTTATTGATCTATTTTTCTTTCAGTCTGGAAGAGAGATCAGAAGAGTTCAAGAGCTCTTTCCTAACTTTCTCTCATGGCAATGTCCTTCAAGATCAAAGAGCGCACATGCAATGTCTTTTGTTTTAATCCCTGCTTTTGACAGCATCTGATTATAACAGGGGTGCTATTTTAAAACATTGGCATGTTGTACGTTCATCTCCCAAGCTGTCTTGAGATCTCTTGAACCCGTAGATTGTTTATAATCTCTTACCGTAGACCATTAATATATGCTGAGTGTTCACAATGCTAATTAATCCACAAGAAGGCAAAATTATGAATCACACACATCCCAGAACCTGTGGTGATGTGTATTATAAATGCATCTGATTGCCTTTTTCATTTTGATTACTGGAAAATCAGTCATTTCCTGGCAGTTAATCAAATATCACAGAGGTTCCCATCTGAGTTTCAGTTATATTGCTTATTCCACTTATGTTTTGACTTACAAAAAACTGTATCAATGTAACTGTCTTTCAAGTTTGATTACTGGTGAAGTTGCCAGACTCATTTTAGTCACACACCTTTTTGTCCTAAATAAGCTGCCTGCTTCTTTATCAGTTGGTTAAAATATTATTTCATTAATAAGAGTATTATACATTCATGTAGCCATAAACTTACTATCATTCAAGCATTTTGCATATAAATCTCTTTTAGTAACCATGTTTAATTATGATATCAAGAGATATACAGGTTTGCTACCTTTCTACTCATCAACATTTGCGTCAAGAAAATAGCACTGGGGCCGGAGATTTAGCTCAGTGGCACCATGCCTGCCTCACAAGCACAAGGCCCTGAGTTCAATCTCCGGTATCAGAAAAAAAAAGAGAGAGAATAGCATTGAATTATTCATTTCTGATATAACCAGATCACCAGCTACTTACACAAAATTTCCCACACTTTGGTTTTAAGGCCTTTTTAAAATTTATTCCTTGTCTATTCCTCTGATAATTATCTTCTCACTTCTTCCTGGGTTATACCTGACTATCTTTTTTCCCATAATTAGTATGTTGTAATAAAGTGGGCATGAATACACTAACAATGCTGAGCAACCGTGAATACCATCTCTGTACACAACTCTTTTTCTTGTAAAACCAAATCTCCTTACCCATGAAACAACTTCCATTTAACCTATTTCCAGCACCTGTCAACCTACTCTACTTCTGCCTATATTTTGACTGTTATAGGGACTACCTGCAAGTGAAATTATACTGTATTTGTCCTTTTGAGATCAGCTTATTTTACAGAGTGTCATGTCTTCAGATCTTCTCCATATTCAATCACATGTCCAAATTCTTTTTCTTTGTAAAGCTGAATAATACTCTATTGTATATATGTACCACATTTTGTTTGTCTAACACCTTTAGAAAGACATTAGGTCTATTTATGCTACTATGAACATGTACAGATATCTCTTAGAGACCCTCTTTTCAATTCTTTTGAGAATACACCAAGAGGTGGAATTGCTGGATTACATTTTAATTCTATATGTAAAAATTTGAGGAACCACCATGCTCCTTTTGACAATAGTTGTAACATTTTACATTCCCACCAACAATGCACAAAGCTCCATTTATAGCAACTCATTTTTCAACACTTGAGCTGTGTTTTGTTTGTGTGTGTGTGTGTGTGTGTGTGTGTTGTATCTATACTAATATATGTGATGTGGTATCTCATGGTACTTTCCATTTGCATTTCATTAATATTTAGTGATATTGAACATTTTAATGTGTATACTTGCCATTTCTTTGAAGAAATGTCTAGAAGAACTCTATTTCACATGTCTTAGTTTTAGAAGTTCCTTATATACTGAGAAATAGTGTTTTGTCAGATATGACATGCAAAAATATTTATCCTGTGAATTGTCTTTTTACTCTGTTGGTGTTACTGATGCACAAGCTTTCATGTTTCTCATAAATTTTACTCTATATATGTTTTCTTTTGTTGTTTATTCTTTTGGTGCTAATGACTACTTTTGGATATTGTAAGTGTGATTCCACACTCAGTATTCTTGTTCTTGGATTTTGTAGATTATTCTTGGCCACCCATTCTCCTGGTTTTACTGCATGTCTGTGTAAACTAGCCAGAGCATAAACATAAAACTGTATTTACATATTGACATCTGATCTCGATCTACCCAATCACCCAATATAGAAATAGTATCTTTTATACATCTGAAAATCTAAAAAAAAAATCCTCCAAAATGGACATACTTGGCTCCAGAACAAATTATCTGTTTATTCTCAATCTGAGTTAATGATGCCATTACCTATGACCTGCTCTTAAGACAAAACTGCAGTGATATTCATTTCCCAATCTCCTTTTCCAGCCCATATCGGATGGGAAATGCATTTTGGTACCTCTCTGGTTTTATGAAAGTACTAATGGAAGGTAGAAGTTTAAAACTTCATAACTCTGTTTTTATATGGTGACTTTAACTGGTCAACTGTTGTTTTTAACCCTGAAGGAAAACTGATTCAATACCTCTGTGGAATCCATGTGTTCTCTGATTCAGCACCCTTCATAACATATGGTGACATTCGATGGAGTATAACTATACATGTTTTTATTTTGAAACAGAGCGATTCCTAGTATAAATGGGTCCAGAATATCCTCACATATCCAGCATGAATAAGCATAAAGTGAGTCTTAAATTTGAAGTGGAAAATCGAACCACTAGAACAGATCTTCATGGGCTTCTACCATTCTCTGTGTTCTTTAATAATTCTCTTGTGATGTTTCAAGTATAGATGATAGGAAACTTGGTATTTTTAAATATCCATAAAATATTTGCCAAAACCTGTTTCTCTGTGTTACCTGGGTCAAGAAATAAATCTAACTTCTTTAGGCCGATAACGCAAGAGCAGTAAATCCTCGAATTAATAGTTAATATTTGCCGAACATTTCCCAAATCTACTAAAGGTCTCCTATTCTCTTTAGCATCTACTATTTCAGTTCACCCTCTCTTTTACCTAGATTCTTGAAATTATTTGTGCATACTGACTTTATTTTTCTCCTTCCCAGCCATTTTGGTGTTATACCCAGACTTATTTTTCCAAAACAAAACGTCTGATAATTTCTCTTTTTCACAAAATCTTTCAAGCTTTACCACTTATTAACTATAATCTAATACTGACTCTTCAGCATAATATCGGACATAAAACAACATGGCTTCTCCTACTGCAGTGTTTTAACAACTTTCATCTTGTAAGGCAAACAATCCACATCTTTTGCTGTTCCTAAATGGGCCAATGTTTTCTTGTTTCTGTGTATTTAGACTTTGTTGTCTCTCCTTGCACCTCCTTTGCTATCATTTTATCTGTCAAATTCCAACTTGTCCTTGAAACTTCATGTCAAAGAACATGTTCTTTGTGATGCTTCTGCAGCTCAGTGGTGAAGACCGAGGTACTCTACTTGGTGCATTTGTAGCATGTCACTTTGTCCGCTAGACTTCACTCACATGTTAATTTTGAATTTCTTTAACAGATTGTGTGAAACTCTCAAGGCCAGGCCCTTACTGATGTCTTCATTTATTTCAGAATAGAGCTCAGTGTGAAGCACAAACAGATGGTCAAGAAACATCATATGTACATATAAATCAACAAAGGACAAGGCCTATAAATCACCCATACTTGCAAGGATGTATGCATGTACTTCCTTTTCTAATAAGATTAACTTTTGGATGTTATATAAGTCTTGATGAGGTCGGTAATATTAATAATTAAGATTTACCTTATTTGAATTGTCTTGTGCTTACATGAGTGTGGAAAGATCTGAAAACATCTGCAAAACATAAAGCAAAACTTTTCTTTTAGAACAAAGTAATTATAAAATTTAAACACTTTGGCAACCTAATGTTTATGAAATTTAAAGGGAAAAAGATAATTTTCAGGTTAGTTTCACAAGGAAACTTCAGGAAAGGAACTCCTAACATAAAAATGGAAATAGCAACAGAATTCACATATGTTATTTTCAAGTTTACAGGCAGTTGTTCTATTTTTATTAAGTTCAGTTCTTGAAATAGTTTGTGGAAATGGGGAACAAATCAGGTATTATTTCATTAGCCATGTCATCTCAAGCAGATCACAAATTTCCATATGTGAATCCTTAGGTTATAGAAAAACTGCTAAAGAATATTTTGTTATGAAACAAATAAGTTAAACTTTGACACATAAGGCTAGATTTCTATACACTTAGAAAAACATTTCACTAGAGAATATCCATGTGAACAAGTACATTATGTGATAAAATGTTAAAATTTATTGTTCTAAATTATTTAGTAGGCATTGTTCATTAGCCTCTTTTAAATAAAAGTTCCTTTTTTATGTATCTCTTCACCAAGAGGCATACTGAAAATTTTCTCTTTTTAAAACAATAACATTACGGAGATAAAATTGAAAGTAAGATCTTATAGGAAATTCAGTAATAGAAATCCAAAAGCATATTCTTTTCAAAACAGCAAATTTGCAAAATAAAAAGCAAATACATAGGTATCAAAATATATTTAAAATAACTTAAAATAATATCTATAAGGAGATAATTTGAGTTTATTCCAATATTATAATTTTTATAGAGAGAGTTATAATTGATGCTTACAGTGAAAATTTGAACACATTGGAATTCTGAAGTGGCTTCTGAATTATGAGTTTTAGTGGTAATTTTATTCTAAGTTTGTGATTTTTTCATTTTCTAAATTTATTATATTCCACTTGTCTTATCTACTAATTTTAGAATAATCAGTTCATTCACTTCCTAAGAATGAAAAATAATGTATTCTAGAGATTATACTTTATATAACCAGCAACTTAAGTTTTCATTCAGAAGAAAATGAAAGAAAAGATGAAATAATTCATTGCTTCTAGTAAAATGAAAGATGAAAAGAATAATGAATTACATTTCTGACAGCTGATAATATATTTCAAAAACAAATTATACCTCCCAAATGGATCAGTGAAGAAATTAAATCTTTAATTAAAGAATATCTTGAAACAAAAATGGTCACACAACACATCAAGTTGTGGAATGCAACATAAGGAATTGTAAGAGAGGGGCTGGGGATTTAGCTCAGTGGTTCTGGCGCCTGCCTCACAAGCGCAAGGTCCCGAGTTCGATCCCCGGTACCAAAAAAGAAAGAAAAAAGGAATTGTAAGAGGGAACTTTAAAGCCACAAACATCCATATAAAAAGGAAGAAAAGATTATATCAAACTAAAAAACTCCTGCAGTCAAGAAAAAGGCCAATGCAATAAGGGGAACTAGAGATTGGGAGAAAATATTTGCAAGCTATGCATCTGCTAAGAGGTTAATATTCAAAATGTATAAGGGCCTCAGTATTCAGAAAATCATAACCTGATTTAAAAATGAGCCAAGGATCTGAAAGGAGATTCTCAGAAAAAAGACATACAAATGTTCAACAGGTATATGAAGAAATGGTCAACATCACTACTACTCAGGGAAATGCAAATAAAAGCCACAGGAATCCACCTCTTCACACTTGTTAGAATGACAATTACCAAAAAGACACAAAATAACATGTGTGGTAGGTAGTGTGGAGAAAAGAGATCCTTTTGGTCACTGTTGGTGGGAATGCAAATTGGTACAGCCACTATGGAAAACAGTATGGAAGTTCCTCAGAAAATTAAAACCAGAAATAGCATGTGATCCTGCTACCTCACTACCAGAACTCTAGCCCATAGAAATGAAATCAGTCTGCAAAGAAACATCTAGTCACCTATGTTCATGTAATATTATTCACAATAGTTAAGGTATGGAATCCTTCTACATCCCCTTAGCCAATGAATGGCTACATATACTCAATGGAATGCTATTCAGATTTATGAAAGAAGAAAATTCTGTCATTTGCAACATGAAAGAAGCTTGGGACATTAGGCGAAGTGAAATAAGCCAGGCAAAAAAAGAAAAATAGACCATGGTATCATTTATAGGATGAAATTAAAAACAAATGGTCAATAAATAAACAAAAAATGTTCAACATCCCTGGCCATTAGAGAAATGCAAATTAAAACAACAGTGAGATTGCATCTTACTTCAGAAAGAATGGCTATCACCAAGGAATCAGATATGCAATCACAAATGCTAGAAAAGTTGCAGGGAAAAAGGAATCTTTCTACATTGTTGGTGGGAATGAAAACTAGTAAAACCATTATGGAAATCAGTATAGAGATTCCTTAAAAAACTAAAAGTAGAAATTCAAATTGAGCCAGATATTCCCCTTCTAGATATCTTGCTGAAAGAATTCAAGACATCATATTATAGTGACACATCCATATCCACTTTTATAACAGTGCAATTCATAACAGCTAAATCTTGGAGGCAGCCTATATGTCCATCAATACATGCATAGATAAAGGAAATGTGTTATTTATACTTAATGAAGTCTATACACTACTCTGCCATAAAGAAGGATAAACTTAAGTCTTTTGTCGGAAAGCAGATGAACCTTGTTACCATAATGTTAAATAAAATAAATTAGACACACAAGCCTAACTATGGCACGGTTTCTCTTATATGAGAAATACAAACATTAAAAGAGGCCAACATAAAAGACAGATGATAGGAAGTAGGGAGATAGATCTTTTGCGGAAAGAAAGGGAACCAGGAGATGGGAAGGGTGGGAGAGGAAGTGGCTGAGAAAACGAATTACGGTGTGTTACGTACGCGTATCAACTCCTCGTGAGGAAAGTAATCATTATGTGTGGCAAGCATGGACTAAGAGAAAAACAGAAACTGAAAAAAAAAGTTGAACTCTTAAAACAGATGGAGAATAATAGTCACCAAGGACTACTGAGAGAGGGGTAGTTAGATCTTGGTACAAAATTTCATTTTAATAGAAGGAATTAATTCAGGAGATCTATTGTGTAACATAATGCAGTTATGACAATATATCTGTCTGGAAAATTGCTGAAAATTAATTTTAAATATCTCTTCACAATATGAATTTTGCAGCCATTCCATACATATGCGTGTTTCAAAGCATCACATCAAACCTAATAAATACATACAATTTTTGAAATTTAAACAAATACGTAAAAACTTTGAAAACTTTTGATGATGCACAATTTTTCAAAATAAATTCTATAAAGCAACGAACTCATGAATGAGAACTATATGGAGGGCTAAAGTTCACTCCTTGACTTCATAACCATGTTCATATTTTTACTTTCCTGGTGGTGGTAAACTAATTTCCTAGTGTCTATTTAATATAAAATTAGTTTTATCTTTTGATAATTGTGTCTACATTTTTTTTGTTTGGCCATTTCTTTTCCTTTTTATGCATTGAAGTTTATGATCATATCTTTCTGGATCTGATTTTTTTATCAAAATAGATTTAGTAAATAAAGAGAAAATGGGGCATATGCAGTTTTCTAATACTTTTCAGGAAAGATTAGCTTTTCACTAAAGCATAAGATTTTTTTTCCTGAAGACATTTCATATCAGAATTTATAGATTGCACTGTTAATCACATTTTTGTTAGAAAAAAACACCAGAAATATAGAATCTTGTTAGCCAAAATGGTTATATATTTTAAGCCGTATAATTTTATAAAGTGACAACAATAGATAAGTTGAAGCAATACATTTTGCTGGGTTTTCTTTCAGCAAACAATTGATTAGTTTTTGAGTCTGACATAAAAACATTCATTCTATTCAAGCTAAAATAATATTCGTGGTGATACTTTCATATATTCTTGGATTAAATAAGTGTTAGTGGTGGTAGGTATTTGGTAAGTAACTACAGAAGTAAGTATCACAGATACAAAACTCTGAGACATAAAGGGTTATTTTTTCTTCTATAAATGCTAGAAAAACATTTAGATGAAAAGCAAATATGTTGGCTGTAATTAACAGAAAACTGTAAAATTTCAAAATTTAGAAGGTTTTGAAAGATAGTGTAACAATAAAAAATTACTGAATCACTGTATGAACTTTGAATAGAAACTATGTAGAAAGAAAAACTTTACAAGATATATACATTTCTTAAAATGGTTTACAAATATTCCTCATCACAACTACTTTCCTCCTTAAATTGAAAAGCTGTAAGAACTTTTTAGAAATTTTAAGTCTAAGAAGACAGTTTTGTAGGAAGGTAGAATGTCTGCAACTGTTAGGTAAGAAGGAGACAGAAACTGACTCATTTGCAGTTAAAACACATTTATATCTCTAAAATACATTATATCTCTAAATGCCAATAACCAGGCCCCCATTGGCTCTTGGTGATTCTTTCTTTAATGAAATCATAAATGTTTCTGCAACGCAATCCTATACTTCTCCCGCGAGGGTAGCAAAAGTGTCCAGACAGATCTTGGAAGTTGGCCACGGCCACAGGGGGGCGGTGGACAGGTGCGCAGGCGCGTGGGCATCTGGCTCATTCCTTTCGTTCAGTACTGCGCGCATCTGGAGCAATGTCAAAGCCATAATTAACACAAATGCACATTCCTTCACTATATTTTTAGCCCCCAAATTCCCAGAGCAGAGTACAGTGTCACTTTCTTCTGAAATTCAGCTGTTTAATACTCGAATAATGCTGAGTTAACTATTAACAATACTTTCCCTCCACTCAGCTTTCCAGAACCAAATAAAAATAAACATTGGCATTTAAACACTAATTTATATCATTTGTTTAGAAATTGAAAATCTGAAATTATATTAAGACAATACTGTTGGAATTAACCTCAGGAAAATTAAGTTTGATATCCTAAAACGACATCAATGAAACTGAAAAATAAATCATTTCAGCGATACATCTACTATAAATATATTACAATTGTATCAAAAGGACATAATTTTTCCAAGCTCATAATTCTTAACAAAAGCATATTTATTATAAAATATGAGATACATGACCTTTATGCTAATTTTTTTTTACTTTGATGATACTTAAACTTGTAGTTAAGGGACATAAAAATGTGAAGATCTCATCTTTTCTTGTATTCTGCCAATATCTGCTTTGGTGATAAATCCAAAATCTTCAGTCCAGAATCTTCTATCAAAAAAAAAGCCACTTCCTCTTCTTATTGGCATCCTTCCATATACATTAGTTCATCTACTCTATTTTCACTGTAGTTACACAGCAGTATATCACTCATCTTTGTGCAGTATCTGTTACATTTTAGATTTGAAAGATTCCCTAAAGAGCGCGTGTTGAAGCTCGGCCCTCATCTGGTGATACTATTGAGAAATGTTGGAATCTTCAGGAGATAGGGCCTAGTTACAGGGAATAGGGTCACTAGGAGCCTAGCCTTCTCCCTAGTCTCCTTCTGTTTCCCTTTCCCTTGGTCTCCTCTCCTGTCTTCCCTTTCTTTCCCTTCATTTCCTTTTCTTTTCTCTTTTATTTCTCTCTCTCCTTTCCTTCTGTCTCCCCCCCCCCCTTCCATATGTTCCTTTCTTCATTCCGTGCTTCCTTCCTGGCTACCAGGAAATGAGTAACTCTGCCCAACCAATATTCTCTCTTCTATGACTCTCTGGTTTATAACTGGCTTAAAAACAATGGAGCCAGCTTTACCATGGACTGAAATCTCTAAAACTGTTAGCCAAAATAAATCTGTCCTCCTTTAAGTTGACTCCATCAGGTATATTGTGAGAGAGATGGGAACCTGATTTACAAATTGTCTTCTTATATAGTTTATTTTTCTGATTATGAAAACTTACAGTAAAATATCAACAGGATTTTTAAACAAAAATAATTCAGTAAATTTTAGTAGTAAGTAAATACTGCAGGAAATAAAGTAAAGATTGATGGGAAGTCATCTCTCTTTAAAATTATTTTCAGAAAGTCGAAAAGAAATATACTTCTTTTATATGTTTCATTCTCAACTTGTGGAGAATTTATGAAGTATTTATGATATAGAGTGTAAAATTTTACTTGTCACACACAAGTGATTGTAGTTGAACAAAATATCAAGTGCACTAAAGCAAGACAAATAAAACCCAGCTTAATAATAAACCAAAGAAAAAGGAAACACTGAAATCTTTTTATTTCAAAAAGTAATGGGAGCATGTTTAGTGCACACTTCCTCAAGACCATATGAAAACAACAAAATAGAATGGAAGGAATAACGTGAGGCTTATGCATACACATTGGGTAAAAGTGTGAAAGCAAACACAAACATTAGCAAACATTTTATGAATGATCTACACCAGGAAATAAGGTTTCAAAGAAATATAAGATTTGTAAAGATTATTTCTACTATATAAAATAAATTTTCAATGATTGCTATCTAAAGTGTGAAAGCCAAAATTGAAGTTTTAAAAATACAAATATAAGGCAGAATGAAGTGGCAAGTGACATATCTCAGGAAAAAAGAGAAAAATATTATAGCAAAAATGATAGGCATGTTAGAAGCCTCAAAAATCAGAATAAAGATGAGTAAATCAATTTAATACATGGTGCATGGGCTGGAGTAAGTGAAGACTGAAAAATTAGACAAGTGAAACTGTCATAGACAAAATGCATGGGAGAAACAGCACATTAGCAGTACCTGTTCCTTCAAATGTGGTAAAATAAATTTAAAAAACACTCAAACATGAAATAGGAAATATACCTGACAATGTAGTTTGAAGCAACACACTACATCCCAGAAGAGTGAAAAAATAGCAAGTTCAGAATGTATTCCACAAGAGAAACTGAATTCAATGACTCAAATAGAAACTTCAAAAACTTAGGGACAAAAAGTTAACAAACAGGGTCAAATATTAAGCCACCCTTGGAATTCTCTGTGGCAACATTCGATGCCAAGTTCCAGCAGAGGTTTGTCTGAAAATATTGTAGAGGAACTAAGACCTCAGAATTTTATGCTGTCTTACAAATCATAATCTTTAGAAATGAACATCCTAGGAAATTTTAAAAACTTATCTAATGGCAAGTTTAAGTCACCCCAGAGATATATCAAAATAGAACCAGGCTGGGGATTTAGCCCAGTGGTTTCGCCACCTGTTGCCCAAGCTCAAGGACCCAAGTTCAATCCCTGGTACCAAAAAAAAAAAAAAAAAAAAAAAAAAAAATAGAACCACACCCAAGAATGGATGAGCCATGTAAAGTGAGTAATGCTTCCAGAACATGAGTATGTAGAGTTGAAGTTTCCTCCCTGTGTAAAGAAGTCCAATCAACAGAGTTTAAATATTACTAACCTTGGCATCCTCACACTGTGTCATCAGAGCAAATACTGCACCAAAATCTAAGGTGCCAGTAGAACTGTGAAGGGTGTATTATTTAAAAACAAGGATTTAAGGCAGAATTTATAAATAGGAGCCACAGATTATTTAAAACTAGGAACTCCCTAAGTTCTTAAACTTGTATTTCATTCTTTTTATTGGATTTAATTTGAGATCTAGTATATCTTCTTGTGAAGAGCATTTATGTACCATTTTTAACTTTAATTCCAAATTTTTCAAATTAAGTTTAACTTAATTATTTGCATTAATAAGGTACAATTTTAAAAACATCCACAATAAAATTGCATTTCTGTAGAGCTTTTGTCAGTATCTCCTCTCTGCTCTTAAGAATGAGTCATCACAGAGGGCCAGGGATTTAGGGCAGTGGCACTGCACCTACCTCAAAAGTGCAAGGTCCTGAGTTTGCTCCCGGTACTGCAAAAAAACAAGTCATCATAGGAGGTAGAATAATAGATGGTTATTAAAATAATGTCTGTTTTATATGTTATTTGATAGTGTTAATATATTATTTTTATAAAGCAGATAAACATTCTTTAGAAAATAAGTTGAGAGATTTCTTATACGACACACACACACACATCTCTCCTAACATTTATGTGTGTGTCTGCAGGTGTATGGGGTGTTATGGGAGGTCCTTTGATTCGGAAAATGCTTCATTTTTCTTGTGACTAGCTCTATAGTTTTAAACTGTGAACCCTTTGACAAATTCAGTTTCTACTTTTCTTTAAATTTTATTCATACACAATGCACATACTTGCACAAGCAATGAAAGAAATTCATATAAAACATTTGATTCATATTTTGGATTAAAAATAAGCCCATAAATAAGCATAGTAAAATGGATTAGTTTTATTAAAATTCTAGTGTATTTTATTAAATATAAGAAATATATAAGATATGAAACTAAAATTAAAAACCACACATGAATGAAGCAAAATGAAAAAAAATTACTGATAAGTAAGTGAGTAAAATAATCAAATCTGACCAAAAATAATCTGATACAAATCTTTACTACATAAAGTAAAAACCAGGAATACAAAATGATCCAGGGGGACTTAAATGAGTTATGTATTTATGAGTTATATAATCCTCTTCTCATCACTTCAGAGTTCCACTTCTGAAGAGACTCTGAGACCACAGGCTAACATGGCCCTGAGGATTTACACTCCTGACTCCAATCGGGAGAAGCAGGCCCAGGTGTCCGTAGGCCTTGGAGAGCAGAGGTAAGGGACAGCTGTCAGGTGTGAGCACTTCCACACACTGCACCCCGCTCAGTTGTGGTCATCTACTGCCCCACTGCCAGGGGTCCTTCCTGTCTTCTAGGGCACCAGCTAAATAGGAAAAATCTGTTTTCCAGACAAATGCGACCCCATACCATCTGTGCAGGGGTTGTACCTCTAGGCAGTGGTAGCTCATCTCGGGGGAGAGAGGTGACCTAGGGCCTAGCGAGGGGAACGGGACTCCACACTGCTCCTTCGCTTGGTGTCCTGTCGGCCGCTCTGGTAGAGAAGAGCTAGCAAGAGCCGACCTCACTCTGTCTCTAGAATATGCAAGTGTCTGGACAGAGTCGTACCCAGGACATGTCAGCATGACGAGATAAAATGGGACAGACATTGCCACGAGGACAAAAGACAAGAGGGAAGGAGGATGGAGAAAGGAGTGGAGCAAGGGAAGTGGACACTGTTAAGCTTGCTATGAACTCACATATAGCCGCGAAAGAGAAGATGGCATGCTTGTGCTATGCATTGTGCAAGCCTATGAAATAAGAAAAGCAGTCCAGAGACGTTAAAGTTAAAAAATATGAGAAAAAGCACAATGAATATAAGTAAAAAATCCAAAAGATAAGCCGTGCCATCACAAGTATAACACGTGAATTTGTATCAGAAGAAAGAGAATAGAAAGAGAAAATGTGAATTAGCGACATGGAGCAACTTGCAGTTTGCAAGAAACAGCAGAAAGAAACGGATGACTGTAGGACCGGGTGTGACCATTGAAAGGGCACGGCAGATAGCATGAAAATGTGGAGGCAGGGGATCAGCGTGGAGATGTGAGATCCAGGTAACACACAGAGGGAAGAAACCAAGAATCCTAAGGAAACTAGAGCCCAAACTCAGCACTGAGAGCCGGGGACATTGGCCCCACATGGCCCCAGAAGTAGGGGACAATAGAGGAGAAAAGCCTGTATTATCTAGAGGGAAAGAAAGAGGTCTCCAAAACCTTACAGAAAACAGTGCTGTTGCTGGAATACCAGGCGTTAGTGTGTTTCCAAGCAGCATTATTTATATACCAATTAAAGAAACAACCAAATAATACAACTGCCAAAGTCAGAGGTGAGTGAAAATAAAGAAGTCATACAAAGATATGTGGCAAAGTGTCTGAGGTTGAGAATTAAAGTCATCTAAATAAATAAAATTATATATCTGAACTGGATATAAATGCAATAAAACATAAGAAAAAATATCCGAGCAATGACAATAATCAAGAAGGGATAAGGGAGGTAGAAGGAAATATATAGCTCCTAAAAATCTAATTTATAAAGCATAGGATAAATCTTATAGTAGTTAAAATATAATCATGAGGGTCAAATAAAATTACCATGACTTCAAAACCAAATAGAGATATCAGAATCTCTTTTCTTGATCTCAAAGAGATTTTTCAGGAAATAATTTCTGTGGTTAAGAAATATCATATGCAATTTCTGAATCCCTTCAGTATCACTTCTAAAAATTCAATTATAATTGAATTGAATGTATTTTAAGCAGGTTCAATATAATTTGGTTATTATGAAATTTTTACTTTGTCTTGTTCCTAGCTTCTTCACTCATTGTCACCATGCGGTCTCAGTCCACATTTGTGTCCAATTAGGGGAGCTCTGAGAGCAAGGTGGGAAAGTTTTACTGCTCCCTGTTTTGTGTTTCCTTTTGTTTTTAGATTTCCTTTTGCTCTTTCATTAGTACTTATTTGTAGTATAACGTGAATACATTCATTGTGAGTAGCTGGTACATGTTGTCTTCCCTTTTGTAGTCTAACATATTTAAGGACTGTGTAAATATATTATTCTGCTATTAAATCAATGCAGCCTTTCTAAAATATATTTAACATATGTTTGAAAAATATACCCACAGTGGATGAATAAGGAACAGAAATAAACAGACCATGAGCAAAAGTAGAATCCCAGGTACACAGTGAAAGTACAGGGTTGGTGTGCGTGAGGATGAACATCACTGATAACAAAATAAAAAGAAGGAATTGCTTCAAAGAGGAGGAGATCACGTTTTGCCATTCCAAAAAGATCTTCAAAGGAAGACCTGAACTTAGCAAATGACTGTGAAGACAAGGTCAAAGCAGCCCTGGGAATGTAAAGGATACATACAACTTTTCAAGGATGGCCTGGAATCTCTAATTCCCAAACGTGTTAGCTTGTGACTTGCATCTTGGCAATTGACTGTAGGAAACAATGTACAGAAATGATGTGATGTAGAACAATATTAATGCTTAAAGAGATCCCTTCCTCATCTTTCATTATTTATAATACAAAAAGTAGAAGCCACCTGTTATCTCCTGAAAGAAACATTTTAAATAAATCTGTGTGCATTTATGATCCAACCTACCATACAGATATTAGAATTAGTGTTTCAGTACTTTTTAAGAAAAAGAAAACCATTTGCATGTTAGGTTAAAATTCATATTAAAAACTGTATGCTCAGTATGATCACAAAAATGTATCTCTTATAAATCTGTACTAAAACATATATGTGGATATTAGTATTTTACAATGGTTTATTCCAGAGAGTTTAATTTTGAAGTGAGGTTTTTATACATTTTTACAATTATAAAATTTCTTTATCTAATTCTCTGCTCTTTTCCAAAATTTTCATAAAAAAATTTATTAACTACTAATAAAAAGTAGTAAAGACCTCATCTATTATTATTATTATTATTATTATTACTACATATAGTATGAATACTTTGGGATGAAAATTATGCATGTAGTGGTTATACCTCATTACACATGAGATAAGATGCTCTGTGAATTGGAGTATTTTTTTATTTACATTCATTTTTTTGGGGGGGTACCAGGGATCAAACGCAGGACCTTGTGCTTGCAAGGCAAGCGACAGCACCACTGAGCTAATTTCCCGGCCCTACATACAGTTTTGATGGATGTTCTTTTGTGTACATAATGTAATGCTACTTCCTTTTAGGTCTTATAATTTTTTCCAATTTTACTTAAAAATCTTTCGATTCCAATTTCAATATTCTAGTTGAATATAATAACAAACAAGGACTATAAAACTTAGTGGACTCTGGATCAGTTTCTTTTTTTTTTTTTAAGTGAAACATCACATAAGTTTATTAAAAAAATAAGCTCAAAGTTAATAACTCCATCCAGCAGCGAAACTACTATAATCAAAGTCAAAAGGTACCAATTTTGCTTTTAATTTATTTGAAACTGTAAAATTCCCCACTATTTTCATTTATACAGTGGTTATTATAGTTCTTTTTTTACCCACCTACCTTGCAGGGATCCTGCGAGGATTAATGAGATCACTTCTATAAAGCGTTGGAGTTCCTTGGAGATGCAAGAAATAAAAATGTTATTATTATCCTGTCATTCATACATTAGCTTGCTCACTCTTTCAGGACCTGGAGGTGGAATTAAGAAGAAACAAATTCTGATCCACAGTGAGAAATACTTAATGAGATTTTTTTCACTTTTTCCCATGTTTAATACCTAAGCATCCCAGAAGTTGGTATATTAAATACATTTCAAAGACCCTTTTGGATACCAATTTTATGTCTTTTATGTATAAGTCTGATTGCCTTAGGTTAAGTTTAAAGTAAAATCAGGTGTGTATTATTTTTCATTTGTTTAAAATGAAGTCCACTACTTTTGGCTTAACTAAAGTATATTCAAATTTATTAAATTTAAGTCTAATATAATGCTGTTAAATGAAAAAAGAGTAATATAGATACCCACAGCTCAATTAAATTACAGTTCCATTCTTTGTTTTCTGGTATTATCATTACTGTTTTCCAAAGTTTTCTGTTAATTTTATGTGTTTGAACACTGTTAACAGTACTTGAACTATCTTTAAGCTTAAAAATATATCTTTCTTGTAAAGCCAAAGAAAGCATTAAAACCTGTATGAGAAATCACTTATTGAAGTTGAAGCATAATTTTTTCCAAGTCCCCTATTAGCATTTCACCATGGCTCTGGAAGCATGCGTATCTGTAAATGGGCACTACAGCAGGCTGCACAGCAAAGTGCAAATGCACTTCTAAATTGCATTATTTCGCTTAGCAGCTCAGCAGAGATTTTTATTTAATTCTCTATGATTGATTTTTGATGTGTAGTTGCAGATTCACGAAAATCTTGGAAAATATTTGGATGATTTTAAGGTTATTGCCTTATTAAAAGAGTTGCATAATGATTAAAATATTCCTAAAGTAAAACACTCACATAATTTTTAGAAATATGGCTGAAATTTCAGACTTTCTAATTAACGTTACACTGATTGCAATATTTACAAAACCCCACAAGTTTTAATACCAATATTTCTCATTCAAACCATCTTCACAATGATAATGGTTTCATATAACATTCCAGGTACTTTAAATTTACAAGAAAAACCTCTTAAAGTATCCTCAACATTTTACATTTTGTGTTTAAGATTTCTATGTAAAAGAATTAAGTATTCATAAATGAATGAAAATTTTCTGCAGTTTGTTTTCCAAATATTTACATTTTAGTTTGAGGAGATATATATCTTGTATTCAATCTGAACATAAATTAGTTTGACAATAACGTATGTTAGTATAATTTTTAAGTTACTTCAAGTACTTGTTCATATTTTGGGTTTCACTGTTAAGTCCAAATCTGTTAACATGATATCTTCTTATTTTATTTGTCTAGTTTATTTATTTATTCTAAATAGTTTTAATTCTTAAAAAATTCAAACTTAAAGAATGTAAAATAATAGTACAATGAACATATATTTCTTAAGTTACAATTTATTAAACTTTTTTTTTTTCCTTTGGTACCAGGGATTGAACTTGGGTCCTTGCAATTGCGCAGCAGGCGGCGAAACCACTGAGCTAAATCCCCGGCCCTATTAAACATTTTTTATTTCTCTGTCTCTCTTAGAAACACAAATGCATACATAGTTTCCAACTGGTTGTGTTTATGAGAATACAGACACTGTCATACATACCAAAATATCATTATACCTAAGATTCTTCACATTAATTTTCAATGTCATGTACACTCTATGTTCAACTCCATATTAAAACGAAAATATACCTGAAGTTTTTTCCAGATCTAATCAAGGTTTATGTATTTCTTATATCTCTTCACTCATTTTAGTTGAGCATCAGACCCTTATCTTTTTTTGTTTTCCTCAACTGAAATTTTTGAAAACCCAGTCAATTTGTTTTAAAATATGTCCCTATAAAATATAAGTCCCTGTAGTTTAGATTTATCTGAGTATTTCTCTATGATGGAAATATGTTAAAAATTAAAGATAAAATAAAAATACAAGTGAGGTAATTATTGCATTCATTGGGGCTATGAAATTTGATCACTTGGTTAAACGGTGAAAGTGAGTCCATTTCATTTTTCTCTTTACCCTTTTTCAATTAATGATTTATCATAGCCCTTTAATTAGAGACCACACAAATAGTCTAGATTATGTAACTGCTTTTCACTCAATAATTTTGGGATAAATTTTTTTCAAATAAATTATTGCTTTCAGATTTGAATGTACTTTTTTTCTTATTTTGATTCTCATATATTTATAAGCTGCTGTCCCTCTCCTGCATTTTTCATTATTACCATATACAATGATTTCATGGATTTGTTTTTAATTCAGTGTACTATGATTCATTGGGATATATTTTCCTTATATGCTTGGTCTGTTCCAATTTTATAAATACAAAAGTCTACAAATTAGCTCCTGCTTTGTTTTTATTACGATTTTGATGTTTAATTTTGATAGGACAAATGATTTATTTTTATATAATTGATTTGCAAGATTTATTGATTTTTTAAAATATTTATATTACCATAAAAAAATTGTGAAACTTGGAAACGATGTTTGCTACTTGTACAGAAAATTTTTTTCACATTTTGACCTTTTAATATTCAACCTAATTTCTGTACAACATGTACTTTGCTAGTAATTCACATTTTTAATCATCAAGATTTCTATTCCAACAAAACAAATTACAATTTTTTTATTGTTTCTTAAACAGTTTTCAAACATTCCTGAGGCTTTTGATTTGTTGTTAAATAAGCTTTATGCCCTGTGGTATGTTTTCATATAATTTCTTTTTATTTAAAGTCTATAGTTTTAGAATTTATGTTTGTGATTCTACAGGGAATGCTAAGAAACATAAGAACCTAGCTTTTCTTGCAAATTCTGTGTTTATATTTTCTTTTAAAACAACAATTTTATTGAGATATAACTTGCATACAACAATATGTGAACATTTTAAAAGAAGTTTTTGAGGAATTTGGATGAATATACTTGGATAACCACCACAAAAATCATGTCATAAAATATTTTCATCACCCTAAATAATTTTCCAATGTTATTTTGTGATTATCTTTCCCCCCAAATTGGCATCCTTTCTTCTGCTTTCTGTTACTGAAGACTAGTTTTGGCTTTTCTAGAATTCAAATAAATATAAACTGTACTTCTTTTTCTCATCATATACTACTTTTTATGTTTATATTGTTTATTCCTGAGTAGTATTCCATAGGTACATACAACAAGATGTACATCAACACATACACTGATAGACATTTAAGTTGTATTTTCACTATTTGGCTACTGTAAATAGAAATGGGTATTTGTATTCTATCTGCACATTTTCATTTCTTTTGGGAAAACCACTGAAGCTAGAATTACTGGGTTGTATGATAAGTGGATGCTTAACTGCATAAAAAGCAGTTTTCTAAAATAGTAGTTGGATATTGTATGCCCTGTGACAGTTTCAACTGCTAGACACATGCTCTAAGTTTTGGTATTGTCAGTATCTATCAGTTAAGTTATCTACTGGATATGGAAAGATATGATGTTGTTGGCTTTAATCTACATTTATATGATGACTAAGAGCATTTTATGAAATTATTGCCTTTTTATATCCCCTTTTATAAAATTAGCATTCAAATCTTTTGATTAAATTAAATTGGGTGGTTTCCTTTCTTATTACTGAGATGGTAGCATCTTAGTTCAATATGTTCTGGATACCAGTCCTTTGCTAGCAGTATGAAGTCAAATATTTTCTCTAGTCTGTAGCTAGCTGCCTTGTTCTGTCAATACTGTCTTTGAAGAAGAGACATTTGTAATTTTGATGATGTCCAGCTGATTAAGTTTTCTTTGTGTTTTCAGCTTTTAGGGTTTGGTATGAGAAATCAGGGCCTTCTTCAGGCTCACAATAATTTATTACTTTTGCGTTTTGTTATTCCTATTGAAAATTGTAGCCTTTATATTGAGGTTTGTTGTCTCTTTCAAGCTAATTTTTCCCTGAGGTATAAAACAAGGGCTAAGGGTGGTGCATCCATTTTTTTCTTCTAAATGGGGTCCTTGGCCTCTAATGTGGTGGCTTGTCACTTCTGTGTGAATAGGTACAAGGGCAACAGTATTCTTGGCCCTCTCCACCCAGGGCAGGGGCTGTGTGGAGGGAGGGAGGAAGCAGCTGAGAGCCTGGCCCTGCTCACCTGAATCCATCTCTGCATCTGGAGTTGCAGGACCCGGAAGTGCTGGAGATCAGACCCCTGGAGAGACCCTTTGTCTTGCTCCCTTGGCTAGGGAGGGTGCCCCTGTCAAATGTGCCCTGCATGGTGATCCCCCATGCTCTGTTGGAGGGATGGTGAAGAAGATTTTTTCTCAAGTGCCAGACACTCAGGCTGTTCTCAAGATGAAACAGATTTTCTTGAATTATTATTTAAAATTTGTTGTATGGCCTTAGGACAATTTTCGTGTACTTTAATGTTATTATTTTTTAAATAGTTGTAATCAGTTGGGTCTGTTCACTTGAGAGAGGGGCTACAGGGTTTCTCCTTTTGTTGCAGGAAACAATACCAGAGATGAAATATGAAATACTAGATCTTCCAACCTATTAAGTATATGATGCGCAGAGTTCTTGCTCTCTGGAAATCGAAGAATGAGTCCTAGGAACAATGGAGGTCAAGAGTAGGAAGAAATTTATTGATAGGAAGGCTCCTGAGGGGCAGGAGGGGTCCCAAGGGGGTAGCCCAGGGATCCCACTTTACAGAGGAGTTTTATAGGGTGAAACTCACGTGGGCACAATGTGGGCCACAGCCGTGAACATCCAATAAGGTTACAAGTGCAGTCACTTAGGTAATGGGGGCCCAGTTGGGAAGCAAGTCAAGTAGCAAGCATGGATGGAAAGAACAAGTATTCTCCTAGGAAGTGGTGGGTCCAGAGGTCTCTGGTCATCCACTGGGGTGGCTGATGTTTATCTAGACTTCATTAGGCCCGGTGTTTGTTGTTTGAGGAAATATGCAGGTCTGGTCATCTCGTCTTTATCTTGAGGCCTGGTTTCCAGCCAATGTGTCTCTAGTGCAGCTGTGGTGTGTTTCACCTTTGTCCTGACCCGTCAAGGACCTGGCCCTATCTTACTGCCTGTAATATTTCTACCTAGCTCATCCATCTATAATACTTTCAGTATTGCAGAAGACCCCTTTCCCATATTTCTTTTAAGATTATTACTACTGACTTGCAATTGTTTCCTTGCCTGTATTGCAAACATATTCTAATCGTTTCTTTTGCTTTTATATATTTCATAACCCCCTTTTTATTAAGAATATAACCACACAACTTAATTTTAGTATGCTTTCAAATAGCTCTGAAAGATCTTTCCCTACCTCAAAAAAATAGCTGTTTTTCATATTGTATATTTATTCCACCAGATTTGATGTTTTTACTATGCTACAGATGAATTTTATCTTTCTCCATAAATTAAACATCATCATACGAACATTTATTAAATAATCTATCATCTTCCCACCAATATGCAACTGATATTCTATCATAAATCAAGTTCCCATATACATCTGATCAGTCTCTAGACTCATAATCCTTTCTAGTAAGTTATTTGCCCATGCCCAGCACCAATTCCACATTCTCTAATCTGCTTAATTTTATAGTAAGTCTTGATATTTGAAAGGAAAAAGTTCACCAAATTATTGTCATTTTGACCTCCCCTTTTCTCTCATCCTTTCCCTCATTTTTTTCCTTCTCCTCTTCCCACTGTTTTTTCTCCTGATCTTTATCCTGTTCCTTTCCCTCCTCCTCCTCTTTTTTTAAAGCTTGGAAGGGTCTTGCGTTAAAAGAAAGTTTCAATTTTCACTCATGTAAGCCTTTACTTTTATTATTTTCTTTTTTCTTATACTTTGATCTAACTTTATAATTTAGTTATGCAACTCATTAATTCTGAGGCTTTGTTCATTTTCAAGCTAAGCTACTAATCTATCTCTAAGAACTATTTTTACTGCATTCTGAAGTCTTATGTGTAAGATCTCCATTATATCCACTCTAAATATGAATAATTCAAATTTTCAAGTGTATCAGAATTCATTTATATTTTTTACTCTACAAATTCAATAAGCTTTTGTAAATGTGCTTTCAGACCTATTCCACATGTTCTGTGGAGAGCGGTACACATGTGTATCCTCTCTGGGGGAAATGCTCTCTGTGTGTTCATGAGAACAAGCCTGCTCTCTGCTGCCTTCATTATAAAGACATAGCCACTGTTATGGTTTAGATCTAGAATATTCTCCAAACTTCTAGGTGTTCATAGGTGGGGATTTTGGAGGATGACTGGGTCATGGGGCACTATGCTTATTAGTGATTTCATCCATTGGTAAGTTTGAAGCTACAGGTACTGTGAGGAAGTGGGAGCCAGTTGAAACAGGTATGTCATAGCAGCATTCCTTTGGAGGGTATATTGCCCTCCCGGGCTCCTCCCTTCTTTCTCTACTTTCTAGCTGTCATGAGATGAGCAACTTTCTTCCTTCTGCCATGATAGTCCTTCCTTGGAGCCCATTAACCATGAACTGAATCCCCCAAACAGTGAGCCAAATTAAACATCTCCTCCTTTAATTCTTTAAGTATTTTATACTAGCAAAACAAAAGGTGACTAATATACAGTTTCTGAAGTTCATGTGCACCCCTATGTGTTTCTAGAATATCCTCTTTTGGGCAGTGCTGAGCTGGGTCAATAGTGGCATGGAGGGCCCTGGGGAAGGGAAGGCTATTCCTACTGGTTATGTGACAGCTCTCAGCAAGCTCCTGCAGTGTGCCTTGGTCATGGGGAGCAAGCTTTCCCCACACATTACCTCCTTAGGCAGCTTCACAAGAAGGTCTGCAGATAGCATCTCTTGGAAGATGGTTGTTCCCTATAACTCAGGTGAAGGCTTCTTAGTGAGTCCTGATCACATGGGTTCACAATTTGATGGCGTGTTGGATGGTGATGCACATTCTGGAGGAGGGCCAGTTGGATAGAGTGGGTCTTGGGCAGTGCCCTTAGGCACTGCATCTCGTCCCAGCCCCTTGCTCTTTGTTTCTCTGAATCTCTCTACTTACCGCCTGCCATGAGGTAAGCAAAGCTCATCCCATTCTCCACTTTCTTCCATCCATCCCTTGTTCCCCTTCCTGTTTGCAAAAGATCTACCTCCACGTGCCCTACTATTTCTCTTTTATATTGCTCTTTATTTATATTTTGGGTTTCTCATATAAGACAATTATGTGATAGTCAACTGTGTGTTTCTGATTTATTGCACTTAACAGTATTCTCTCAAGGTGCATCCGTTTTCCTACACATGATGCAAGTAGGTCCTTCTTATGAAAAGTGTTTTGAAAGAGGAGTTACAGAAGTGGTCAGTGAAATTATCAAAAAAAGACTGAGGATAGACCCAAGTTTTGAATCTCTTCACCTGGACAGGAATTGGCATAGAGATTAGTGTGAATGTTCTAAGTAACTGGTTCATTTTGACAAGACTTAAGAAACCTCTGTGACATCCATTTGGAAATTTATGATAGGGAGCTGGAAATTCACATTGGAGACATGGTGTGGGCTGGACTCACAGGCTGGGAGCCATTGCAGTGGAGGTGGGTGAATCCTGTGGATGGGAGGAGCCCGGGGAGTCTGACTGTGACATGGACCAGGGGCAGCCGCTCCCTCTGGCTGGGTGCAGGGTCAGAGGAGCTCATATTCATGGGAACTGCCCAACCCTGGCATCACCTTAGCCAATCTGCTTTAAAGCTTTGAATTGTAAGGAAATGCAGTTTGGGGACATTCCTCCTCCTCTTTTTTCTCCTTCTTCTTCATTTTGATCCCTTTTGGTCTGGACTCCCAATATGTTTCAAGTTGTAAAATATTTTTTCTGCATACTTTGTAGCCTTCTATGAAGAAATAGTCTTCAATATTATTGAGCAAAATGTTTCTAAAGAAGTTTTTTGGATAATATGTATAAAATGATAGTGATTTCAGACTCATCTAAGTTTCCAAGTGCTGTAAAGAAAACTGTAAAATTCTAAATGAAGAAATCAGATATTCAGATCTTCTGACTGTAGTAATTTCTCACCTTTCACTTACTCAAAAAGCTTCCTGTAATTTTAGGTTTGTGCCAAGTACATGTCTTTCATCTACAAACTTTCACACCTACAATATAATCCAGATGGAAGATTTATGCTCCTTGAGTACTGAAGCAGATCTATACCACATTACACAGTAAAAGCATTCAGGACAGTGTTGAGTTTGATATGGAGCTGAAAAGTTTAACAAAACTCTTTTCTCCTCACACACTTTTTAGTCCCTCCTTTACTTTAGCCAGGACCACAGTTAGTTTAATTGCTCTTCAGGGAATTTACAAAGTCCAACATTTCTGAATCCCATTTGGAAAGGATACTTTTAGAATACGGAGCCTTTCATTAGAGAAAATTCTTAGTTTACTAGCTATGAGGGCAAAAGGATTATAAATTAGGCAGATCCAAGAGTGTGACTTTTTGGTTCCTAACTGATAACATTTTTCTATATTAAGAATAAAATTTGAACTTGCCCTTCTTGTTTCATTTACTTTATAACTACATAGATTTTTAAATATTACAATTTTTAGCAAAAAACTGAGTTTGCAAATTATATTTTGTTCCAAATAAATTCTATACTAAGAACTATATATTTTTCTTGTCCTTCATATATACTTGTTTGTTGAGCCTTTTTGTGGAGTCTACTGTTTATCTTTCTGAATATATTGGAAATGGATTTGAAAGACAAAATGAAGTTTAATTCGATGGCATTAAAAGAATCACATTTGAGGACATAAGTAAGATTCTACCTGAATTTATTCACAATGAACCACTGCCTACTTATTAAACGGAGTTATGGTGCAATTAAAATGAGGTTTATAAAGAATAGTCTGTCCACTGTGAGTAGGATAGACGGATTGGATCACATAGTTTCAGACCACCACTTCTCGACTGCCATGGAATTTTGCCTCTGTGAGGAGGATCCGGCCCTAGATGAAAATGGAAGTTTGAGGCCTGCTAGAGGCTGTTCTCTGATTCCCAAAGACAAAGATGCTGTTGAAATACATCTACTAAATGACAGGCAACCTTTGAAAGGAGAGCAGCAAAATTTAAATTATATAGCAGAATAATCTAGGGATTCATTTCAGAAAGAGCAACAAAAATAGAGGTGGATTTTTTAAAAAATGAAATTATTTTGGACAACTTTAGAATAGATAGTGCCTGAATATTAAAAATTCTAAAGTGAGTAAAAGAAATGTCTGACAGAAAAATGCATAATAAATGAAGTAAATCTTACTGAGCTAAACAAAACACATTTTGGTGTAAAAAGGTTCAAAAACCCAAGTCAGGAATAATAATGGGATTCATGGGGAGATAGGTAGATTATGCTGAGCATCACTGGTTTTTCTCTGAAAATATAAATGTCCCTGGAATCCTGGTGAGTTTGCTGCTGGATGTTAGGCCTCCTGATGCAGTTTGAGATCTATGATCTGACACGATTATAGGGCAAGTAATACTGATTTAATATTCAGGTTTTTAGTGTACTTGTTTAGAAACAATATCACTGCTAGCTTGCCACTTGTGGACAAGTTATAAAAGAATGCCTAAATGTCACCTGCTATAAGCACACTGCAATTCTGTAGTAATATTCCATCTTCTACATGCAGTCTTGCTGTCTTTGAGATCAGGGTGTAAAGAGTCATGTGTAGCAGAATGCACCTGTAAATCCACCACTCTGGGAGGCTGAGGTAAGGGTATGGTAAGTTTGAACCCAGCCTGAGCAACTTAGTGACTTGGAAAGAGGCCGTCTCGAAGGAAAAACGTCTGCATGTAATAAACCTGCCGGGACATCTAGAGCCTTCTTCAACAATATGTTTCTCCTTGTATATTTTCTGGCCATAAGGCAATGCTAAAATAGATATAATCTGAGAATAAAGATCAAAAAGAGAAAAAAAATCCCCCAATCTAACAACTCAGACATAAAAATTACCCTTTTAAAGAAGCCACTTGGATGTGAACTTTCAAACATCATTTTGCTAAGTGATAAGGTGAATTCAAATTGTTAAGCCTGAGAAGGTCTTTATTGGGAAATTTGGAAATGTGCAGGCTTTCCTTGTTCCTTCCCTCTGTAGCTTCATGAGGATATGAAGGAAAGGTCCCCATTAATGGTGAGGTGGGTGATCTATGGCTTTTAAGTCAAAACAAGCCTTCATCCACTTTGCAAATAAAGTTTTATTGGAAGCTAGCCCTGCTCATTTGTGTGTAGATTTCTTTTGGGATTTTTTGACCAGCACACTTGAGTAGTTCCAAAGGAACCATGTGGTGCACAAAGCCCCCTTATTTATAACCTGGAACTTCTGATGTGTAGCACATATTCTTCCATGAACTCTGTGCTAGGAGGCCTTATTTGACACTTACTCCAGGCCCTAAAGAAAAGCAAATGAACCAGGAAATTCTGGGAAGCTAAAAATTACCGAAGCACCTGCACTGATGATCGTGTCTCCTGCACTAATATTCATGCACAGATCTGATCTATTTTCTGCAAATCCATTTGCAACAGACAACTAAAGTCACATGGCAGGGATACATTGAGGGGCAATGGAAAGACCTAGCTCTGCAGTCACAGCCTATCTCCAACATGCAACTCGAGCAAATATCTTCTTAGGGTGAGAAGAGATCAGGTGAGAAGCTTTCCAGTCAGCTGCTCTCTCTGCACCAGCAGAGCAAGGGTCTAGTCCTGGTGCTTGTGGCTGCCCTGCAGGCTGTCTGGAATGTCAAGCAGATGTTTAGTCAAGATCAGACTCTGGAAAAGATGAAACTGTTTGAGAAGACATTGATAGACAGGAAGGGATTTGCAGACTTGGTGTGACTGCTATCCTATGGTACAGGGCCCCATAATGTCTCAGTGTCGCTGCCCTTTCAGTGTCTCAGCTTTCAGGCTGTGACCTGGGTCCAGAAAAACATCCTCATTGTAGTTAATACAAAGTTAATATTGGTAGCGTACTTCCTTGTCCAATATTCTCCTTATGATTTCTAGGAGAAGTAATCATGTAATGAGAGAATTTTGCCCCATCCTTTGGGAGAATATCTTATCAAAAGAAATTTCTTGTTAGAATTTGAAGAGGGTAGGTATGAATCTCAGTGCTGTAAATCTAGCTAACAAGAAATCTAACTACTGGTTTTCCTAATTCAATTCAATTTCCAATGCATAGTCCTATTCCACTGAGCACAGGCGTAATGCCCTACAAGAGCCATTCTCGAGTCTGTTTCTCCCTAAGACTTTACTTATGGTGTTTTCTGTATTTTAGGTTAGAAAGAAAGATAATTACTTGTGGATGAAACCTTCCAGAGTCTGGTTATTTCCTGATATTGTACAAATACAATGTTCTCTGCTATAAATAAAATACTTTCCATTTTTTTCCCTCATGCTTTCTCTCTGCCCAGCAGGCCTTGTCTGCACTTAAAACCAATATTCTTAAAACCAAAGAAAAAACTTAATACACACAAATGTAAACTTCAGGTTCTGCTGAATAGGTACTGAGTGATGACTAGCCAGTAGGGAAAAGGATTTGGAGATGGATGGCAGGGATGTTTGAACAATAGTGCGAACATAACTAGTGACCTGAACTTTACACTTAAAATGATTACAAAAAAGATTTTGTTTTATATAATTTATCACAATTTTAATAAGTAATATTAAAAAAGTTTTTAAAAGACTTAGAGGTTTGCAATAAATTATTAGATACTTTTAGGATCCAAGTCATTTCTGACAAATAACCTTTTCAGAAGAGTAATCAAAGGGAAAGGATTTCAAATTTATTTCATAAAAACACTAGTTATTTGACAAGCAATCAGATAATGAAAAACAATAATTAGAAAAGAATAATTTTAGACATGCATTGACATACACGTAAAGACCTTCAACAATTATTCACAATCAAAATTTGGCGACATATAAAACATATAATCCTTCATGAATTAGTCACGCTTACTCCACAAGTTCAAGAATGGATTAACATTACAAAGTCATTAATGAACTTTACCACAATGACAACTTTGTTTAGGTGGGTAAATTTCATCAACCTATCACATATTGCTGATTTAAAAAAATTCGAAACAAATCTTAACCAATTAGGAACTGAAGAAACTTTTCCTGATGTGGTATCTAATATCTAATTAGAATCCATGGCTAACATTTCTCTTAGAATGAAAATTCTAGGAGAATTCTAGTTAGAACTGAAATAATTACAAAGATGCTTAAAACCTCCATTGCTCTTCAGTATTGTCTTTCAGGCCTTAGCTAGAGAAAAAGAAAAAAGGTAGTGAAATAAAATGTGTAAGACTTGGTGAAAAGAGCAAAAATGTCTCTCTTCATGGATTGTATAATTTTGACTTAGAGAATCTAAGAGAAAATTCAATGTAAATGCTGAAATTAAAGTAATCATGCAGATTAGGCATGGTAGACATACAAGGTGCAATAATAAAACATGGTGAGTGTTTAAATTTTAAAAAGTTACAGTAAAAGTCACATTGCTATTAATTCCCTTCAAAATACTTCTCCACACTTCTACAACACTTAACCTATCATTTTTGTGACTTTCTGCAGCAGCTCTGGAGTCTTCTTTCCTAAGTGTCTTTAGTTGTGCGGTCCTAGCTTCCTCGATGTCCCAAACTGATTCAAAACACTTAGCTCTCATGGTCATTTTGATGTTGTGGAAAATCCCTAAGTCTCACAATGCCTGATCTGGTGAATAAGGTGGATGAGAACACACCACAATGTTTTCATTTGATAGAAACTGTTATCAACATTTTCAATCAATTCAGAACACCGGGGCAGCCACAAAAATACACCCTCAAAAGAAGACTTCGAGACCTGCTTCAGAAAGGGGCAATTGATGGATAGAGAGTGTTTGAAGTTAGTGAAAGTCTCTGAAGGGAATTAATGTCAGCATGTCTTTCATTGTAACAGGTTTTTTAAAATTTAAAATGTTGACATTTATTGTGATTTTTGATCACCCTCATACAGATGGGTCCTGTCCTTGGATGGTTCAACTTAGATTATTTTGGCTTTGATGATAAAAGCATAGTCGTATTTTCACTTTGAGTGTGATATTCAATAAATAGCATGAGATATTCAATACTTTATTATAAAAGAAGCATGACTTTAGATGATTTTTTCCCAACTGTATATCAATATAAATGTTCTGAGCATGTTTAAAGTAGGCTGGGCTAAGCTATGATGTTTGCGACGCATTTTTTACTTACTATATTTTCAATTGATAATAGGGTTATTGTGATGAAACTCCATCGCAAGCAAAATAACATCTGCATGAAGACATAGCAATATCAATTTATTGCCATATCTCAGAAAGGAAAATTTAGGAAATGTAATTTTATATAAAGCTGTACTTTAAGACAACAATAATATAGCACTTAGGATTCACTTATTTTAACCAAGCTGTGAAATCTTTGTAAAGAAAAAATATAATGTTTTGTTGGAATATATTAAGAAAGTGAATATACCTTAAATATTTGGTAAAAAAGTAAAAATAAGCATTGGATGAAAAGTAGTCCCTAAGACACAGGCAGACAGTTGGTGACCTGAGGCAGACCTGGCAGGAGAAAGCGTAGTCAGAGCTTCCCAAGCCTCCTTTTGTCTGGCAGGATGTGGAGATCCCCAGCTCTGGGGATGGAAAAGAAATGGAGCAGAGACAGAAGGAAGCTCCAGCAGATTTCATTCTAGAAGAAAAAAATTAAGGACATAGAGACAAAATTTATCAGGGATATAAACATGCAAAATGTTGCCTGAGGATAGATAGTGTCTCTTTCTGGGAGCACTTTGATAAAGCTAGATGTTCCAAGGGAAATTCGGATCTCCCCTGGTTGCTAGATATTTAGGCAGATAAGATAGAACCTTGCTGTCAAGAAGTTTATTATAGTTTTATAGTGAGATTGACATGTAAAATTATTTAACACATATATGTGCATTTGTAGATTGCTGGTGTATAGCCACTGCACACTGAATTTAGGAGGGAATTTCCTAGAGAATTTGAGTCTGGGTAGATGTGTATCCTATCCACTTGTCAATCCTATGCAATAGTACAAAGATTTGAATGGGAAAAGCCAATGTGTGGTTTCACTTGGCTGGAGTTTAGATGGCATGGGTGAAGCACTGGAATGTTTGGGGACGTTGGAGCAGGGCAACTTGTAGAAGAACAGACTATAGAATGCACTCAGGTCTAATTATAAGCTGTTTTATTATTCATTCTGGGATTCTGGTAATGGGAAAACTGAAAGTTGAGAGCATCATATTTGGGTGCAGGAAAGGGGAACATAATTCTTAGTATTATTCAAGATGACTCAAAAGAGCCAGCAGAGGGCAAGATTGATCCAGCAGGCACTGACAGGAAGTCCTCATGGGACTCTCCAGCCTTTGCCATTAGAGTCACGACACCACATAGGCATGAGAGAGCAGTGATTGGAAGAAGGGCCAGAAAAGGGAGGCTGCTTTTCAAACGTCTGAGTTGGACAACTGGAGAAACGGTTGGTTGAGCAAGAGACTAAGTTAGATGATAAATGTCTAAAATTTGATATATTTTCCCATAAGTGCCACCTCAAAGGGGCACTACAAAGTGACTGAAGTCTATCATGATCACCCCCAAAAGACTTCCTCACTAGTGGCTTCTTTCTGGATGGACAGATGTTGTCCCAGTCTCCAGAGTAGGCCAACTCCACAAAGAGGCCACTAGAAAGCCCCCAAGAGGTGTCTAAGGTTTCTGAAAGCCCCCTTTTTGGGAATGAAGACATTTGGATTCTAGGGGGCTCCTGTTTGAGAAACCTATCTCACTTTGGAGCACTGCAGGCTGGAGTGTGTGTGTGTATGTTTGTGTGTGTGTGAATTTGTATGGGAGTGTGTGCCTGTGTACACATGTCAATAGCAAATAAGAGGACAGAAAGCACAAGGCATGGGCATTCACTGAAATGTAGGTGCAAAAAATAATTGAAAGGGCCTTTCTAAGGTATTTAGCCATGTAAAAATGAATGCAAGCTTTAGAGTCGAGATTTTTAAGAAAGATTTAGAAGGAACAAATGAGGAAGACTACAAGCTGAGAAGGAGGGAGAATTTAAAAAAAGGAAAAAGAGCAAAGAAAGCTTATCTGGCAGAAATATAAACTGTAATGCATCTCTCAGGTATGAAAAATGCTATAAAATCAGTTCTAAAGATTAAAAATTCAATATGATCAATTTCTGAAACTCAGAATCAGATGAGATAGGAAATATTTGAATACAGAATATCTGAGCACACAACACGGCTTCTTTAATCATTGTATGGCACCAGCCTCCCTGGGTGGAATATCCCCTCAATGAGGCATTTAATGATGTCCTGCTTTGGATGCGACACAATTACGTTTGCATGGTTATATTTTTAATTGAACATATCCATAAGCAGAAAAAACAATACAATGAATATTAAAAAGACAATGAGACACCTGTATGAACCTAACAGAGTGGCCAAAATCTAGAACTCTGATAACAGAAAATGCTGGAACGCTTTTGTTCATTGCAAGTAAAGCTGCAAAATGGTAGTTGCAATGATGAACAGTTTATCGATTTCTTACCAAACTGAATATACTCTTAGAATATGGTCTGGCAATCACACTCTTTAACATTTATCCAAAGGACTTAAAAACTACAACCACAGGAAAACCTGTTCACGGAGATTTGTAGCAGCTTTATACACAGTTACCCAAACTTGGAAACAACTAAGATGTCAGTGAGTGGATAAATTGTGGTGTACCCAAATATTTTGGAAAACTAAAAAGAGATGAATTGTTAAACCATAAAAAGAACCAGGAATGTGTATTATTAAGTGAAAGAAGCCAAAATAGAAATTTACATGGTGTTTGATTTTCACTCTAGGAAATATGATATTCTAGGAAAGACAAAAATTATGGATACAGTAAAAAGATCAGTGGTTTTCAAAGGTTGGTTAGGGGAGAGCTAAGTAAGTGGCAATAGAGGATTTTTAGAGTAATGAATGTATTCTATATAATCATATCGTGATGGATACATCTAATGTTACATTTGTCCAAACCTATGGAATGTCCAACACTGAGATTGAACCTGATGGAATCTGTGGAATCGAGCTAATAATGTGTCAATATAGGTTCAAAATTTTAACAGTGTACCACTATGGAGAGAAAGCTGAACCTGGGTTGGGGTAGAGGGTACAGGAAGGATCTTTTTACCTGTAAACTCAGTTTTGCTGTGAGTGTTTGCCTAATAATGCTTTAAAATTAATTTTATTGATTTCTCTACTGCCATAAAAATCACAATGGATATTTCCCGCATATACATGATAGCTTGAATGAATGTTACCTAATACAAATTATTTGTAATTTCACTTCTTACTTTAGAAGCTAAGATATAATAAGTCTTGGTGAGATGAAGATGATTTATCCCTATGAGAGAATAAGTTTTAGAAACTTTTTCAACTCTGAAGGATTAACATCTTAGGCCCTTAATCTTTTATTTGGAATGTCTGTCATTTTTGAAAAGATGAAGTGCCATATGCCTTGTTGCAGTGATACGCTTTCTCTGGGGACAGGACTGGGAAGGATACATGACATTTATTATCAGCTGGCGAAAGAAAAGGTCTGAAGAAAGCAGACGAAGTTCAGCGATAAATCTAAATACGTTTTCACCACATTTTTAGGCTGTTTTTCTTTAGCTATTTTTGTTACCCCTGCAGCTAGCAAAGCAAAATTATTCCTAATGCCATTAAAATGTTCTTTGTGCTTCAAGTGCAAATGCTTATTTGTTCTTAGTGTTTCTCTGAACAGAACAATTGTCTGAAAATAATGTCTGACGTTTCTTTTCAGAGAAAGGTTAACAGAGAATAGACTCAAAGCACAGACAGAAATTTCTATTTTCTTCATTCTTCACTTTGGAAAACAGTTTAAAGTAGTTGAATTACTTATACAAAGTGCGTAGCAATGACAGTCTCCTTTAATGTATTTTACTACTTGAAGTTTGTTTAACCAGTGTGGCGCTACTGAAAGATGGTCTTTTTCCCTTAAAATACCAAAGAGAAGTGTAATCTTCCAGAACTAACTACAAACCACTCTAGCTCTGGAACTTTTTATCTTTCAGTAGCTGTCATACTTTTTGGTGAAAGCTACAAATGATTTCTTCTTCCATTGCACCTCAAAAGTTGTGTTCACATTGAGGTAAACTCCTCAAAAAAATTCTGGAAGTGAAGCTATTTTTATTGCAGAAATATTCTGTAATGAAAGATTTTTCCATTCTATTTAAGGCCTAGAGGCTGGCATTTAGAAACACTCAATACTTATCATTTAATCATCAATACCCAGACTATGGATGAAAAAGAGTACAAAGATGGGAATGCTGTAGGTGGTGAATATTTTAACTTAAAATTACATAGCAATTCATTATTAAAATTTGATGTTATATAGTAACAAATTGATAGAATTGTATATAGCAAGAGGAAATACAGTAGCATAAACTGGAAGTTTCTGGTTTTCTCAAACCTTCCTTGATAACTATTCTTTATTTGATTCTAAGGATGTGTGTGTGTGTGTGTGTGTGTGTGTTTGTGTGTGTGGTATTGGTATTGGTATTTGAACCCAGGATCTTTGTATTGTGCTACATCAATGCAAAGCTCTTTTTATTTTTTTATTTTGATACAGGTCTAGTTAAATTAAATTTCCCCAGCCTGAGCTCGAACTTGCAATGTTTCTGCCTCAGACTCCCAGAGTGCTGGAATTACAGGCATTTGCCATTCAGCCTAGCAGGATTTTCAGTTAGCAGTCTCAAATTATGAGCGTAACAATCACATGAAAGTCACAGATGGAAAAAATATTATTCTTCAGAGCCATTTGCACTAGCCTCTACTGTTATTCTACAACGCCAACTTTTGAGAAAATAGCTTATATTGATCAAGAATGAGTTCAAGTAACAGTGACCAACACACACACACACACACACACACACACACACACCCCTATGTTACTGTGGCTTACTTATTAAGAGTTTACCTTTTAATGTCACAGAAGATTTTGTGTAACAAGGCTTTTATTGGAGTTGACAGAATTGTTAAGAACTTGTAGATCCAATGAGTATAATTTTGTAGGCCTTTGCCTCATGATGCTATGACAGCTGCTGCAACTCCAGCCATCACATTCTGAGCAAGAAATGTACGTTTCCTGTACTCATGTTTTCTACTTTTTTTTCCCAGAAGCCTCTCTAGAAGTCTGCCTTTCACATCTCCTGGTTTAGAATCAGTCACATTTATACTAGGTGGAAAGAAAACCTAAAAAGTAAGCATGTGCTTTAAGTCCTTTTCTTCAGAACACAAAGCAGAAAGAGAATTTAGGGATGGTTTTCAGGTCAGCAGCTCTGGGTTTCTACTATTGTACTTTTCTTCAGACATTGTCTTCAGGACAACTTTTCAACCTAACTAATTCAATCTTATTTCCTTAATAAGTGTAGAAGATTATTTCCCCAAATGAAAACTTCATTTGCTCTCTTGTAGTCCATTTTCCTTTTGTTTCATGTCAACTGGTGATACTTAGGAATAAAGGAAACACAGGTCACCTAATTACAACATAGGAGGAAGAGAAAATGTGGATTGAGATTCAAACTTGAGATAGTCTACGTAAGTTGGTGTGCCTTTTAACTGGATAAGATACATTTCCTCAGCTTGTTAAAGCCCCAGTAAATAAAATTGAAATCTTATAATTTTTGGCTACCTTCAGAATTTTCTGGGGTCTGTGTGCTTCAAATCCTGGATAGTCAATTGCTTGGACCTTTAGATTAGGATGTTGACAATGATGACCTCCACTGAAGAGCAATAACACACACCCATTTTGGGTTGTGTAGTGTTAAAATTTATTTGTTTCAACCACATATTTGATAGTGTGCAATGTAACAGATCATATGAAAAAAAAGCTTAGAAAAGTGTCTTCATCCCATGATGTTAAGTGAAATAAATCAGGCACACAGACATAAATATTGCATGGTTTCTCTTATATGAGAAACTCAGAGTACAAGTAAAGAGTAAAATAAAAAATAGGAAACAAGGAGGTAGAGCTATTGAAAATGGGAAGAGACCAAGAGTGAGAGGGAGGGTGAGGGAAAGGGAGGGGAAAAGAATGAAAAAAAATGTATATTCACGCACCACCTCCCCATGATGAATGTAGTCATTATGTACTACAAACAGGGACTAATTAAAATCAACACCTAAATTTATGAAAAGGGCCTGAATGTAAAACTGACCTTGAATGGACTCCACTTGCATGATTCTACCAGGCCCTCCTTCCAGGTGAGCTCTGAGGGTGATTATGAGCATTCCAGAATCCCAGTGCAAGATCAGACTCAGCAGGAGAAATGGAAGACCTGTATGTATTTGATTTTGCTTTGTCTTTCAAACTGTTGAACTTTTAAATCCAAAATAGAAAGGGTATTCCCTCAGTGGTAGACTCATTCATTTCTTTCTTTTTTTTTTTTTTTTCTAAGAGTAGGAACAATTTATGGAGAGAAAGAAAGCTTCTAAGACAGACAGAAGGGGGACCAGAAAGTGGGTTGCCAAGGATATTTCAAACAACAGAGCCAAATGGTGAGGTGGGTACGAAGTGGGACAAAACTATGCCACCCAGTGGAGATTTACAAGGTAGACAGGAGGTGGGACAAAATCACGAACAACCAATAAGATTGCAAGTACAGTCACCCAGGTAATATTGATTAAATGGGGATCGAATGGGAAGACAAGTCACATACAAGGAATTTCCCATTTAGAATATCAATCACTGCTATCTATTTCTAGGGGAAGTATTACTTCCTCTTTTTATAATGCTAATCAGTGAATGTGCCTCAGTTGTTCTCCATGTTGGCTCCTCACTGTGCTGGCTCCTTGAGGGGGGCCCTGTCTAACTGCCTACAAGATATTTAATTAAGTTACCTAACTACAATATTCACACCTCTGAAGAAGTACCCCTAACTGCAGTGAGGGGGCAGGGGTGAAGACGGTTCTAACTACTTCCGGCTGAAGAGGGTCATAGTTGTGATAGACCTATAGAATGTCTATCTAACAGGTCTTGATAGACACCAGGCACTGTCATCTTGATAGCTGTATAGCTTTAAGTCTGGAGGAGACAAAAGCCAAAGAAACAGTTAAGAATATATAGGCTAAATAATAAGGTCACCAGGGTTGTTATAAATATAGCCAATAAGTGTTTTCACTAGGAGAAACTAGTAATAGCCTTCCACAAAGAGAATTAAAAAGAAGGTCCTGGGGACTCTAGAATCCAATATAGAAGTCATATTGTAGTTTAACAGATATGAACTTTTTACAAGGTCAATGTGGTGGATCCTGGTAAAAGAATAGCACATTTGTCTTTGATTCCATTTGTATAACCATTTGGAGTTTGGCAGCCTCTAGGCAAGAATAAACAAAATTTTAAAGAAATTAGACCATGTATAATCTAAGCATGATCATGAGAATGGGAAGGCAGGTTGGGAAAAGAGTCACACTTAGAAACTGAAATAGTGATTGTACCGAATTAGCTCTTAGACTGTTTTATTGATGGAGGTTATCTATAAGTCGGATATTTTGTCATAAGTTTCTCCAGTTTTAGCTGTAAGATACAGAAAATTTGAAGGACAAATTTAGCCAAGAAATTTAAAACTCTAGTTGAGCTCTGATAGATTTTACCATAGTTTTTTTCTAATAATTCATAACCATGGTCAGCTACCAGTATAGCTGGAAACTATCAGAGAGGGTCAGCGATTGGAGCCCCATTTTATATCTAGTTTATTACTATGGCATTATTTTATACCTCTTTTGGTTATTCTTTCCTGCTGGGTGTTTAAGCCCAAGTTAAAGTGAGCCTGGTGTCAATCAGTATGAACCTCTTGCTATCTATCAAGGTCAGTTAAGTCTCCTCAGGCATTATTTTGGAACCATGCATAGAGCCTCTCAGCTCCTCTGTCAGGGTCAGCCATCAGGATGGGTCAAGGCCTTGCCTGACCATGGTGCTTTTGGCCCTGGCCCCTCAAGGTCAACAAGATCCTACAGGGTCCTGCATCTTTGGTTAGTCACTCAACCTCCTGAGTAGGGAGATTGCTGGGCACCAGAGGACAAATGTACCATGTGCCAAAGAGGGTCACCAAGAGGGAAAAGCCTCCCATGCTTTCATTTCTTAAAAGCTGTTTGAATTAGAGTATGATAGGGCACATATAACCTAGTTATAATTGCTCATTAATTCCAGAGAGCCTCCCATCCGACTCTCCTAACAAAAGTTATCACTCATTGAATAACAGCCTGAACAAAGTGATGAGCATGTATGTGTGCGTCCACTACTCGCACAGGTATGCATGGCTGTGTAGCTAGGGTCCTGGTTAAATCAATGAGTGCTGGAATGCAGGACACCAGCACCCTTGTGGTAGACATCAAATGTAGGGAAAACAGAGAAGTGTGTGAAAGAAGGAGGGGATTAGGCAAGCTAATTAAGAAAGTTTCATTGACACTCACTGAGAATTTTTACCTTAACCAGGGCAGTCACAAGCAGTTTTGAGCAATTGTTTTGTGTCCGCTTGTGTTCTAGACACAGGGGCAAAATAATGCGAAATGATAGATTGAATTCCTCTTTTCAGGAAGCTTAAAATCAGATGTCTGATAATTTACTTCGGTTAAAACACCCAGGAAACGTAAGGTAGAAGATAGAATTTATTTTTAAAAGGCAAGTTAAATAAAACTACCTTGGAAAAAGCTGCATGCCATGTGGATCTTCCCAGTTGTTACGCGTGGGAGGCAGCAGTGGTTAAATAGCAGGGCCAACAGTTCTGCAGGCTTCTCCTGCATGGAGACAGCGAAAACAGGTCGTTAGCTCCAGGAGGAGAGAGAGGGAAGGAGGAGCGAGAGGTACAAGGGAGGGCAATATGAGTATGATTAAAATACTTTATATACATTGAAAACCCTCCCAAACCACATGAAACCGGAGGACAGAGCGGGGTGTAGGGTGACAGGATGATAGTGTGGATGATTAAAGCATGTTATGCGCTGTACAGACTGCCAAAATGAAACCCATTAATCTGTAGAACCGATACGCACTAACGTGAAAAATGAAAACAAGATGCCTTTCCAAAAATGAATTTTGTCCTTAAACCAATACAAAATAAATAAAAGTAAAGAAAGAAAGTGTTTTGAACCTTTTCCCCAGGCAGGTGGGTAGCTTAATCTATGCACGGATCCTCTGGCGAATTCGTCTGTGCAGGTGAAATGCACGCACTGCAGAGTGTAAAGGTGAATTCTGCCCTTTCTTTACACTTAAGAAAAAAATTTTGCAAAAAGAAAGAAAGAAAAGAAAGAAAGAAAGAAAGAAAGAAAGAAAGAAAGAAAGAAACTCTTCCGACGTAACAAATTGTGAGATCCTTTTTTAGCCAGTAGGAACGGTTTTCTTTTACTCCTGAGATTTTCTTGAAGTGCTGACGCATCATTTTGTGGTTTGGGACCAATACTGTGCCAAAGTGAGACGTTCTGGTGTCACAAGTCATTCACCGAGTTAACTCCTCCTGTCAAAGTTGGAGGTCCTAGGAGCGGTCCTCTCTTCACAGGCCCCTCTCCTTGCTCCTCTGGGTCAGTCTAACTCTGACCACCAGTTTTCTTCCGTGTCTGGCCTGGCACCTAGGACCTCCTTAGATAATGTTTGTGTGCGTGGCTATGCAACTCTGCCCCAGACTTGCACAGGCATTCCAGTTTCATAAAATATACAGAATTCACATTCCACCTTGGCTGCCAACCAATTCAATATCTTAATAACATAGCCACTATCTTAACTGGTTTGTGTTTCACAATGACAGAAACTTCACAGTTCATATGCACCATTAAAATATACAGGAATATGTCAAGAAAAAGAAGCTCTCATTAATTCTTGGCCTCACATACTGCTGTCTGAATATCATTGTGTCTGAATATCCTCTTTTGTTTTTATGGAATATTTTGGAATCATTGTTGCAGTGATTTATAATGGTACATTGTAGGACAGTCATATAACTCCATGTAAATATTTAACGACATTAGTGCTATATAGAAATTTTTGGTTTCAAAGCCATTTTGGAGCATTTTTATAAGCATAGTTTATTTTCTAAATAAACAACTAACAATAGGACATGTGTGCCTTTGACATTAAGAACTAAAATGGAAAGTTTTTGAGAACTAAGTAGTCTTAAATAAATATTTCTCATTTTCTAAATCCACACATTTTAAAGCATTATTTTACCCCCAAAATATATTGGTTCTCAATATTATAACACATTTGCTATTTTCTTTGTACTGATTTTTAGATGAGTTAAATATCTCAGTAAATCTTACAATTTCCTCTCTAATCTGATCAAAGAGACTAAATGTAACTTTAATAATTGATGGCTCTAACCTGGGGTGTTTCTGATCTCTTAAATCTATGTCATGTTATTTCATCCATTTATTATGTGTCTATAATTATAAGTGAATTAAATTTCTAGTTGATCTTTTCAGATAAAATTGAATTTATATTATTTATTTCTAATTTAACACTACTACCAAGTTTTGTGCTTGTTATAGAAATGAATGAGACTTTAGTCTCTTGCTGCTTTGTCCAGAAAAACTTTAAAATGGAAATAACACATCTATTTATAAGTGGCAGTTTCACAAATCTAACCCTCAAAAGCTTTTCATATTAATAGTAAAATTTAGTGTCACAATTCTATGCAGATATAGCTAAGGCCCGAACATAGTGACATAAATTGGCAGACAAAAAACTTAATTACATAATTTTTATCTGCTCTTTACCAAGGGAGTTCATGATCTTGATATGATCTTTGCCAAGAGAGCTATACATAGGAGGATGGAGGAGGGAATTGGTATGAATTATGGACCACGTCCAGGGAGGCCTCACTGCATGCCCTGAATGGCATCCTGCTGCAGCAGGCATCTGACGTTCCATCTCATTTCCAGCCTGCTCCATGGAGAAGGGGTGAGATGTGGAAAAGGAGTCCAGTGCACACTCTCGCTGAGAACCTGTGGATGGAACAAGAACCTCAGCCCAAATCTGGGAGATTAACTTTCTCTTTATATCTGCTGTTTAGAACACTCATTTGGCTCAGCCTTGGAAGTATGGCTAGATAACACTCTACATATGTTTTCAAGAATAATTTCCTTCATGGAACACAGCTGGACACATCCCCTGAGGATTCCTGGAGCCATCAGTTAAATATTATTCTTCTCCAAGGCAATTCACAAAGAATCAGGTATAATCTCATTACTTGGAGAGTTTGGAAAAATCTTACTGGAGAACATTTGAAGGACATTAGGTCTTGTAAGTGATTTTGTTTCTGGGATTACTCTAATTGAGCAATTCAAAGGGGGAAATGTTTGAATGTTTACAAGTGTCCACGAAATAGTAAAATGAAATGAACAAATAAACAAAAAATAAATGAAGAACAATTCAAGGAATTAACTTTTGTTTCAAAGAAACAGGTGTGAGAACTGACTACGTAATACTATAAAGAAAGGCTTGTGAACATGATTTCATAATGAAAGCAACTGTTTCAGATGAACACAAAAGGGAAAGAATTCTTGCAATAGAGAGTTGAAAATTTCAGTTATCACCAAGATTTATCTACTGTTAGCTATTTACTTTTTTCTGGTACTGGGGACAGAACCCAGGTATGTTCTCTCACTGAGGTACATTCTCAGTCCGTCTTAATTTTAATTTTGAGACAAGGTCTCCCTAAGTTACCTATGGGCCACTCTAACTTGCCATCCTCCTGCATCCACCTCTGTCATTGCTGGGGGCAAAATCAGCATGATTATTTAAGAGTATCTGAGTTTAAACTTAAATGTAACTCATACAAGCTGTTTCTAAAATGGTCTCATTTTACATGTAAAATTATCAGAACACAGTGGATTCCAGATGCAAATCACATTAGCTAAATTATAAATATTTAAGCTGGTCATAGAAAAAAGAAAATGAAGGCTATCAGGTTTTCCTAGCCTAGGCTATGAAAAGAGATTCACCATCTCCTTTAATATGATTAGAATGGTTTGGTACTCTCTCAACAATTTTTGATATCCTAGAGTGAGAGCTAGCGTTTTGGGATATAACTTATACCATCAGAATGAAGTTCAAACCCTTTAAATGAAATTAATGGACATTGTTATCTGGTCAACAATCTCTTATTGACAATCTCCTGTTACCTAATGTATTTTATGAGGTACAAAAGATATAAAATTGAATGAGCCATGACCTCTAAAATGTATAATTTGCTGGAAACAATTTAAAAACAGCTGTTGTATTTAATAGAGTTTGGAGTGATGGCATTGACGTGAATGAGGCTCACTGTTGTCTTAGATATTGTTCTTCTCCAGACATCTGTAACTTCTTGTTTTCAACCTCTAAGCTGACATGTAACTGCTTAGCACTTGCGTCAGGTTTATGGGCAAAAATCTCCACTCTACCCCTTGATTAAAATCCCAGAAGCCCTGGAATGCAATATTAAACTCAACCCAAAATGTGAATATAGTTGAATTTATTGAACATTTTCCTGGTATCCAAGTGGGAGCCAACTGGAGGCAGAAAATGTAGGGCTTACGAGGTACAAGGAAAGCTGCATGTTTGACTAAGTGCTCTTGAGATCAGGTCTGCATCTGGGAAGAGCCATTGTTTTTGCCAAGATCCTCGGTTCTTCCTCCAGGTCAGACACACAAATGCATGCACACACCCGCACACACACCCACACCCCTCTAGCCCGCTTAGACAAGACTGGAGCTGTGGGAGGACAAATCCTGGTCTGGTGGCAAACAACTAGGAAGTATTCCATCCAAAGCAGCAAATACCCAAGCTTGCTTTGGATATTGGCAGGTTGGTTCCCCACTGTATCCTTGGTTCCAAGTATGCAGATTAGTGCACTGTAAGTGGATGTTTAATACATATTTGGACGATTAATGAATAGAAGCCTAAAGTATAATATTATGCATGCCATTAAAACATGGATTTTTTAAAAAATAAATTCTTTTATTGGTATTGTAGGTATACAACACAATTACATTTCTCATTGGGAACTGTAACTTTACATAATGCATCTTGGTTCTTATTTTTTCCCCATTCCTAGCCCTCCCTTCACCCCCTCCACCTTTCCCTATTTACAAAGACATTATATTCACTTTTTTCATTTCTCATCTTTTTTCTTTTCCCTTCTTTCCTTTCCCCTGCCCCTCCCACTACCCCTACCCCTTTGGACCTTTTCTTCCTATTTTGCATTATCGATTATTCATTCTAATCATTGGTACATTTTAGGTATACAACATAATGACATTCATCATTGGAAATCTGCACCTTTACATAGTCTCTCTTAGTTCTTATTTTTCACCCTTGCCCAGCCCTCCCTTTAACCCCTCCATTCCTCCCTATTTACAAAGATTTTGTTCCTATTTTTCCATTTTCTCATATTAATCCCATTCCCTTCTACATTTCCCCTAGCCCTCCCACTTCCTTCCCCTTTGCCCCTTTTATTCCTATTTCACATGACCTATTATACATTTAGTCCTTATTTACAGTTTCAGTTTCTCACACCAGAGAAACTATTCGGTATTTACACATTGTGTCCTATTGATTTCACTTAAGAGTATCGCCTCAATGTGCATCCATTTAGCTATAAAGGTCTCTAATTTCTCATTGTTTATGGCTGAGCAGTACTCCATTTTATATAAAAAAACACATTTTCTTTATCCAGTCTCCAGTTGATGGGCATTTGGGCTGTTTCCAAGTTTTAGCTATTACACACTGTGCTGCTATGAACATGGGCACACATATATCACTGTGGTATGATTCTTTTAATTCTTTGGGGAAGAGCCCCAGCAGTGGGATAGCAGAGTCAAATTTGACTTTCAGTCCTAGTTTTTTGAGGTATCTCCATACTGATTTCTACAGTGCTTGCACCAGTCTGCACTCCCACCAGCAGTGGAGCAGGGTTCCTCTTTCCCACAGCCCCGCCAGCATTTGTTATTGGTTGATTTCATGATAGCAGCCATTCTTTCTGGAGTGAAGTGGAATCTCAGTGTTGTTTTCATTTGCATCTCTTGAATGACCAGTGATGTTGAACATTTTTTCATGTATTTATTTGCCATTTCTACTTCCTTGTCTGAGAAATGTCTGTTCATTTCAGATGCCCATTTTTGGATTGGGTCTTTAAATTTGGGAGGTCTGATCTTTTTAAGTTCTTTATAGATTTGAGATAGTAGACCTTTGTCTGAGGAAGAGCAGGTGAAGATTTTTTCCCACATTGTGGGTTGTCTCTTCACACTGCTGGTGGTTTCTCTTGCTGTGCAGAAGCCTTTTAATCAGAAGAGATCCCACTTGTTGATTGTGCTAGTTCACAGGCAACTGAGATTTTGTTCATAAAATCTTTTCCTACACCAGTGTCTTCAAGGGTTCTACCTAACCTCTGTTTCAACTGGTTCAGAGTTTCTATTTTAATATTTAGATCTTTAATCCATTTTGATTTTAGTTTAGTGCATGGTGAGAGATATAGGTCTAGTTTTAATCTTTGGCAAGTTGAAGCCCAGTTTTTCCACCACCATTTACTAAAGAGGCTATCTTTCCTCCAGTGAGGGTGTTTGGCTCCTTTATCGAAGATGAGTTGGCTGAGTGTGTCTGGCGTTGTTTCTGCATCTTCTAATCTGTTCCACTGGTCCTCAGGTCTGTTTCTTTGCCAGTACCATGCTGTTTTTATCACAGTAGCTTTGTAGTAGAGTTGCAGGTTGGGGATTGTGATACCCCCTGCCATGTCTCTGTTACCTAGAATTGCTTTCGCTATTCTGAGTCTCTTCTTGTTCTAAATGAATTTTTGGATTGTTTTCTCAAGATCCATGAAGTATGCTGCTGGGATCTCAATTGGAATTGCATTAAATCTATATAGCAGTTTTGGAAGTATGGCCATTTTCACTATATTAATCCTTCCTACCCAGGAGCAGGGGATGTCTGTCCATTTTCTGATATCATCTTCAATCTCTCTTTTCAGAATGCCATAGTTTTCAGAGAAGAGGTCTTTGATTTCTTTCGTTAGGATGATTCCTAGGTATTTCAGTTTTTTGGATGCTATTATGAAAGGAATTATTTGCCCTATTTCTCTCTCAGTGAGTCTGTCATTGGTATAGAGGAAAGCTATTGATTTTTGTGTATTGACCTTGTAACCAGCTACTTGACTGAATTTGGTTATTAAGTCTAGAAGACTTTTGGTGGAGTTCTTGGGGTCTTCTATATAGAGTATCATGTCATCTGCAAATAATGACAATTTGACTTCTTCCTTACCTATCTTTATTCCTTTTATTTCTTTCTCTTGTCTAATTGCCATGGCTAATGTTTCCAGAACTATATTGAACAAGAGTGGTGATAGTGGACATCCTTGTCTTGTTCCTGATTTTAGTGTGAAGGATTTCAGTTTTTGACCATTTAGTATGATATTGGCTGTTGGTTTTTCATAGATGGCTTCTATCAGTTTGAGGTAGAGACCATCTATTCCCATTTTTGTAGAGTTTTTATCATAAATGCATGTTGGATTTTGTCAAATGCTTTTTCTGCATCTATGGAGATAATCATATGGTTGTTGTCCTTGGCTCTATTGATACAGTGCATTACATTGATTGATTTTTGTATATTGGACCATCCCTGCATCCCTGGGATGAATCCCACTTGATCAGGGTGTATGATCTTCTTGATGATCTTCTGCATTCTGTTTGCCATTATCTTATTAAGGATTTTTGCATCTATATTCATCAGTGAGATTGGCCTATAGTTGTCTGTTTTGGTTGGGTCTTTCTCTGCTTTGGGGATCAAGGTGATGCTTGCTTCCAGGAATGAATTTGGGAGTATTGCTTCCCTTTCAATTTCATTGAAGAGTTTAAACAGCAGTGGCAGCAGTTCCTCTCTAAATGTCTTGTAGAATTCAGCCGTGAAGACATCAGGACCCGGGCTTTTCTTAGTTGATAAGTTTTTAATCACACTTTCAATTTCATTGGTTGATATTGGGTTGTTCAGAATTTTTAGGTCTTCTTCTTTCAACTTTGGTAATTCATATGTATCTAGGAATCTGTCCATTTCTTCTATGTTGTCCATCTTATTGGTGTATAGGTTCTAGAAGTAGGTAGTGATGATCCTCTGGATTTCTCTTGGGTTTGTTGTAATTTTACCCTTTTCATTCCTAATTGCATGGATCTGGGCCTTTTCTTTCCTTTTTTTGACAAGGTTGGCTAAAGGTTTTTCAATTTTGTTGATTCTTTTGAAGAACCAATTCTTGGCTTCATTGATTTTTTTGTATCATTCTCTTAGTCTCCATTGCATTGATTTTTCCTCTGATCTTTATAATTTCCTCCCTTGTATGAGCTTTGAGATTGTCCTGCTCTTCTTTTTCTAGAAGCTTGAGGTTCAGCATCAGGTTGTTTAATTGGGCTCGTTCTGTTTTCCTAATATGCATATTCACTGCTATGAATTTCCCTCATAAGACAGCTTTCATTGTGTCCCATAGATTCCGATATGTTGTATTGTCATTGTCTTTGTCATTTAATTGAAGGAATTGTCTGATTTCTTCTTTAATTTCCCCTGTGACCCATTGTTTATTCGGAAGTGTATTGTTCAATTTCCATGTGTTTATGAAATTTTTTGAATTTCTTTTGGTATCGATCTCCAATTTCATCGCACTATGGTCTGATAATATACAGGGGATACCTTCAATTTCTCTGCACTTACTTAAACATGTTCTTTGTGTGAGTATGTGGTCTATTTTGGAGAATGACCCATGTGCAGCTGAGAAGAATGTGCATTCTGATTTTGTGGGGTGGAACACTCTGTAAACTTCAGTTAAGTTCATTTGTTCAAGAGTTTGATTGAGTTCTAGTATTTCATTACTTATTTTTAGTCTAGTTGATCTATCTATTTGTGACAGTGCAGTATTGAGGTCCCCCACTACAATTGTATTAGTGCATAGATGATTTTTCATGTCCATTAGTATTTGTTTTATATAGTTGGGTGCACTAGTGTTTGGTGCATAGATATTTATGATTGTCATCTCTTCCTGTTGGATTCTTCCCTTTACAAAGATGTAGTGTCCTTCTTCATCTCTCTTAATCAGTGTTGGTTTGAAATCTACTTGATCTGCAAGGAGGATAGCTACTCCTGCTTTTTTTCGGGTTCCTGTCACATGGAGTATTGTTTTCCACCCTTTAACTTTCACTCTATGAGTTTCCTTTTGAATTAAGTGTGTTTCTTGTATGCAGCATATTGTTGGATTTTGCTTCTGGACCCATTCTACCAGTCTATTTCTTTTGATTGGTGAATTAAGACCATTAACATTGATGGTTATAACTGAAACGTATTGACTTGTCATTGCCATGACTTTTTCTTTTTGTTGAGTTCTTCCCCTTTACATTTAATTTCTTGTCATGTCAGATGGGTTCATTCTGCTTTGCTTCCTGGGGTTGTGATCCTCAATGTCTGTTCCTAGGATATTGTGTAAAATTCTTTGGAGTGCTGGTTTGGTATTCACGAAGTTCCTAAGGTGCTCTTTGTCATGAAAGTATCTTATTTCTCCCTCAATTTTGAAAGATAGTTTTTCAGGGTACATCAATCTGGGTTGGAGGCTGTTTTCTTTTAGGGCTTGGAATCTGTCACTCCAAGCTCTTCTTGCCTTGATGGTTTGTGTTGAGAAGTCTGCTGTGATTCTGATGGGCTTTCCTTTGTATGTGATTTGTTTCTTTTCTCTGACTGCTTGGAGAACTTTGTTCTTCTGTTGTGTTTCTGGAATCTTAACAATTATATGCCTATGTGCAGTTTTTTTTTTGATCAAGGCTATTTGGAGACCTATATTCCTCACTTATCTGTATGTCAAGTTCTTTTCCCCTGCTTGGGAAGTTTTCTGCCAGTATTTCTGTGAAGAGATTTTTTTATGTCATCTGCACTCTCTCCTGTTTCTTCATTGACTCCAGTCAGTCTTATGTTATTCTTTTTTGCATCATCTAGCAGCTGCTGGATTGATTTCTCATGTTCCCTTATAATTTTGAAGCAATTTTTCTTTTCCTGGTCATTAACTGCAATCTTCTATATCTGAAATTCTGTCCTCACATTGGCTCATTCTGGTGTGTAGACTTTTAATGGAGTTTTTCATGTCCTGGAAATCTATTTGCATCTGTTTTATGGATTCCATTTGTTTCTTATGTTGGGATTCCATCATGTTCCTGAGCTCCTCTCTAGATTTATTAATCATGTCTTGCACGAGGGGCACAATTTCTCCTGTTATCTGAGAAATTATTTCTGATTTCATTTTTTCCAGTTCCCCTTTTGTTGCCAGTTCAGTGGGTCCAGGTGGTTGAGTATCAGAGTGTTCCGTCTCATTTTCCTTTGGGGTTGCTGTAGATGATCTGGAAGTCTGGTTTTGAGACTTATTTACATGTTTTCTCATTTTGACTGGGGCGGGGGCCTGTTAGCGCCTGCACTGATTACCTCCTCTGAGCTGGGAGAGGTGGGACAGGGGCCGGGAGCAGCAGTAGGGATGGTGACCCAAAAGCCCTTTCCTGTGGCCTGGGAGCAGTGGGAGGGATGGTGGTCAGGAAGCCCCTTCCTCTGGACCAGGAGCAGTGGGATGGCAGCTCAGAAGCCCCTACCTTTGGGCCGGGAGCAGTTGGAGGGATGGTGGCCCAGAAACCCCTTCCTCTGGGCCAGAACCAGTGGGACAGAAGGTGACCCAAAAGCCCTTTCCTCTGGGCTGGGAGCAGTGGGAGGGATGGTGACTGGGAAGCCCCTTCCTCTGGACCAGGAGCAGTGGGACATTGGGTCAGAAGCCCCTACCTCTGGGCCAGGAGCAGCAACATGGATTTAATAATATTCTTCTGTCAGTTCTAAATTGGCTTTGTTTTCCTTAAGATTTTTACCATAATTACATTTCAATATTGAGCACTGAATATATTTTTTATCTTTGTTTTAAATCTAGTAACCTGGAGATTTAAAAATGTAATTTCAAATTCTGTTAATGTTTATCTTTTTCTATTAAAATACATACTAAATAAATTATGTGCACAATAAATACAACATACATATGCATATGTGTATATTTCCATTTTGAAAATTTTTTATAATGAACTATTTTATTTCTCATTCTTTTTTTAGGGTAGAAAATGTTTACTGAGAGAGATAGCTCCTGAGAGACAGAAGGCGACCCAAAAGTGGGTTGCCCTCTTATTCTTAAGTTTTATTAACTTCTTTTTTGTTTGTTGAGAATGAAACAGGTGATTTATTTGAAGCATTTCTTTCCTAATATTGTTCATGAGCACCGTACACAGCTCTTTCAAGACTGTGTCAGGTACACTGCTCATGCCTTAATATGTAGGGTATTCATCATCATTTGGCTCAAAATATTTGAAATTTCCACATTGTCTCTTTTCATTCTGTTATTATATGTTGCCTTTGAGGTTTGTAGGACACAGCTGGCTTTCAGTGATGTGATATGATTTCACACACCTCTACTTTTTTCCTACTTCTTTGTGCTATTTATTTGTCATATATTTACTTCTAGGAATACTGTAAACCTCATATTTAAGTAAAAAATAATTTGTACCCATGCAGGTTTACTGGTGGTGTCCAGTCCTTTCTATGGATCCAGGAAGCCATATTGTCTCAATTTCCTTCCGTGTGGTTGACTTCCTTTAACATTTCTTTTGGGTGGATCTATTACTAATGCATTTCTTCAGCTTTTGCATGTCCAAACAACTGTTTTTGTCCTCTTATTTCATTGAAACACTTTTTCTTAGTTTTGAAAAATGTTTTATTCAGAACTTTAAAGATGTTGTGACATTGTTTTTTTTCACCTTAAATTCGTCAAGTAGAAAGTTACTGTCATCATTACTTGTATTCCTCTGTATGTAATGTATCCCTGTAATTTTTCTTTCTTTTCCAAGTTTGCACTGGATTAGATTAATTCGGGGATGACATCCCTTGGAATAGTTTTCTTCATGCTTCCTGTGCTTAGAATTTATTGTGATTCTCTGATCTGTGGGATTAGGGGAGTTATGAAATTTGGAAAACTTTCAGCTATTAATTTGTTTGCATATTAGTGCACCCCGCCTCCCCTTGGGAGACTTTAATTATATATCCACTCAGTCCCTATAAATGTTTTCTATGGCTCAGTGATGGTCTGTTCACTTCTTCTCAATCTTTTCTTCTTTCTTTGCTCTATTTTGCACAGATTCTATCACTGTGTCAGTGTAGTAGGCAGAATAATGTCCTTTCAAAATTGTCTGCATCCTGAACACAGAATATGTCTATATTTAAAGGTGCTTTATTGCATGGCAGCAGGAATGAAGGTTGAAGACAATTATTATCACTACTCCGGTGACTTTAAAATAGGAAATTTATCTGAGTAAGGTAAATCCAAGCATATGAATTTCAAAAATTGGAAACAAGGTAGAACGATAGATCAGAGACATGCAATATAAGATCAGCTTTATCCCCCCTTTCTGTCTTTGAAGATGAACGGGCCACAAGCCAAGGAATGAGGACAATTTCTTGAATTTCAAAAGGGCAAGAGAACTGATTTTCTTCAAAAACCACCAGAATAAATTTAGCCTTTTCAACATCTTGATTTGAACACAGTGAGACCTATCTTGGTCTTCTAACCTACCAAACTATAAGAATCAATGTGTGTATATGTGTGTATTTGTGCCATTGAGATTGTGGTAATTTGCCACAACAGTGACAGAAAATTAAGCAAAGTTAGCAGTCACGTTCACTGATCTTTCCTCTGCCATCTCTACTCTGCTTTCAATCCCATTCAGTCTGTTTTTCATCTCAGACACTGTAGATTTTAACTCAAAAGTTTAATTTGTGTCCTTTCATATGATCATAAGTGCATTTAAATAAATACAATTTTATCTATTTGACTATATGGGATCAAGCACTGAAACCATTTCATGTTCTCATCTGCTAACACTGGAATCTCTATGACTTCTGGATCTCTTTCAGTTGACTCAGTTGTGCCTTCATTATGGGTACTATTTCTCCACTTTATTAGGTCCTTTAATCTTTGATGGGATGCTGAACAGCATGAGAGTATTGTGTTGCTGTTCATATTTTTGCATTCCCAGCATTTGGAACTTCATGTTAGGTATGGTTAAGTTACTTAGAAACAATTCCATTCCTTTACATCTTCCTTTAAGGTTGTGTTGGGTGAAGCCAGATGTTCCTTTTCCACAGGGCTAACCATTCCCTTGACTGCTCTGCATTTGCTAAGCCTCCCCAGATGTTTGTTACTCTGTGTGGTTACAGGCCCTGTTTCCTGTCCTGTCTGAGCCGCAGGAACTGCTCCCCTTACTCCCTTTCTGTCATTTCTCTGGTTTCAGAAAATTTCCTCATGTGAAGTTATGGATGAGCAGTGGTCTCCTGAATTCCTAGGAAAGCCCTCTGAAGGTCTGCTGTCTTCTTGCTCATGTTTGGAACATGCTGCCCTGAGCTCTCTATTCACCTGCACTTTACTGGAATCCCTGACTCAGACTGGGTTCCCAGGCCCCTACACTACTGCCTGAAACTTTCTCTGAGCAGTCAGTGGAGCAATCTTAGGGCTCACTTCATCCTTTTCCCATTTCTCAGAAACCTGCCTTCTCTTTGTCTACGCACCTTTGATCTGAGGGAGGGAGTTTCACATAATCTGTTTTCATACTTAGTCACATTGAGGGGGAGGGAGAATCCATTCTGTTGCTCCATCTTGCCTGGAAGAAGAAGCTTCACAGGGTATTTTGGTCTCTGCTTCTTGCCTTTTGTCTACATATGTATGCTTTCACATTTTTCTTCTCCAGCTTGCTCTTTACACACAAAATATGAGAACATTACTTTCTTTTAAAAAGCTTTTTTCCTCTTATTCTCTTTTGGAGATGAATATCTTTGTACCTAACCTTTTTTATGAGATGAGTAATTCTTCTGGCTATCTCTGATCATTCTTGGCACAATAATTATGAAAATTGAGAAAATACTTGTAATCCAATTGGTATATTTATTAAAACTGACCACCAATAAATGTATGTTCTTTCTATGCCAGTTGTGGATATTAAGATTTTCATAAAACATTTTTCTGATGACTTCTCTTTTAATTTGTGCTACTTAGGTAACATTAAAATGGAATTTAGCAAAACTACCTTTGTGTATAATTTTTTTGTGTACTACTTATTTCTTAACTTGTTTCTCCATTTCTTGTATCATCCTTTTCTTGATGGTTTTTGAAACATTTTAAAATTGAAACAGAATTCCATGTTATATTTGTTAAAATGATGCATATAATTTTATTTTGGTTTTATATTTCTAACAAATATTTCTATTCTTTTTATTAATTCTATCAAGTTTCTCCTTATTTTATGTCTCCACTTAGGATGCCACTTCACATTTCTCTCAGATAAGTAGATATGTATATTTTTATTTTGGTTTTATTTGTACTGTACTGTTATACTTGCTGCTATAATCCATTGATAGTTTTTAATACAAAGTGTAGAGTGAAGACAATTTTATTTTTTACTGTGTAGGCAATTATCTGTTTTCCCACATTTTAGCATGCCTAATTATATTATGTGTATGTGTATGTAATTTGAATAACTAGGCATGCCCATTTATAATTTCTTCTAATCACATATAATATAGCTATCAAAAATAAATTCTAAAGATGCAGATTGACAGTAATGACTAGTGCAGCTAGAGAAAAGCATTCAGGATTTTCCTTAATGCAGGTAGATATATTGCTATATTTTTTGGTTACATTAGTACATCATATACAATAATAAGCCACTATTCATATATTATTTAGGGCTGTATATGATTGCAAACAGTATACTACTGTTTTCCTTAAAATCCCTAGGATTAGTGGTTTCGCTATGTCCCAGACTGAAGTAACCTCAGAAAGTCTAATCAGGTGCCTGTGGGTGTCATAAGATAAGTTTTGTTAGCTGGGTGAATGGCTAAGATTCAATGAGATGATGACAGGCCTTTCCCCAGCTCAGTGGGGCTCAGATGGGTGCTGACAAGGTTTTTCAGACACTGTCATTACTTTGGTGAAAATCTCCCAGGCAGATTCAATGTTGGGTCTAAGCAAGATGCCTCGTTTGTATAGACTACATGTTGATCATTAGTTAAATGAAATTTCTAACTCAAAGAACTAGATGATTCCTCATTTAAATGAGTTCTACCTTATCTCAAAGGCACTTAATTTAGGGTTAAGAACAATGTCACTATGTAATTGGTTTCTGTTCTCACAGATGTCAGTTTATATATTAAAAGAAGATTCTCAGGTAGAATTCATCAGCCTGCTCAAGGAATCCACAACACAAAATAGAAATATGATCCTTGGTAACTGGTGATTATTTTCTAATATTTCTGTCACATATTTTATTGATTAAGCACATACAAGATATGATATTTTATTTTAATCAGTAAGATATATAAATGCAAACTTCTAAGTGCCTAATTTTTGTCAGCACCAGATTTATAATTTTTATTGCTCCTATAATAGATTATCAAGCTATGAGCATCATATTATAACTAAAATACATTATCTTAGGGTTCTGAAGGTCGGAAGTTAAAATTCATTCTCAGTGGGCAAATACCAAGGTTTGCATGAGCTCGCTCCTTCTACAGGCTCTGAGGGAATCCACTTCCAGTGCTGCCTAGTCTCCAGGAGGCTGTCATGTTCTCAGAGGCTGGCTCCTTCTCCCTCTTTGAAGTCAGGAGCATTTCTAATTTCTCTCACTCTTTCGGTCATCACATTGCTTTTTCTTTCATATCTACCCTGGATTCCTCTATTAAGGGTCTTTGTGATGAAAATACCACCTGGGTAATTCCAGAGCATTTCTCCACTGAGAGATCTTTGTCTTCATCACTTGTCCAAGGCTCTTTTAAGAAGTAACATGTGTATAGGTTCTGGGGATAAGACCTTGGGATCCACGATGTACCACATTAGTCATACAAATTTCCAGAGGAAACCTGAAAGTAACCACAATAAACAAAAATCTGAAGGTAATAATAATAATTAATAATAATGATAATGATAATAAGCACCCATGAGTTAAACATACAAACCAACAGGTAAGTTCACCCTTAACGTCTCTCCTGGGTCTCTTTTGAGAGCATTCCAGAGAGCTCCGAGTGTAACTCTGCTGTCTGCTTCCTCCTCCTCTCGAGTTCTTCGCTCTCCCATAACCTTTCTAACAGAATTCCAGTTTGTTCGGGATTTTATCCTGCAGCTCCATCTTTAGCACTGCCAAGCCATTTCTGGAGTGAAACAGAAAGGACTAGTCATGATATTAGTACTAGGAAATCCAGGTAGACTCTTATTTTTTCCCATGAGCATTCTACATCCATTTGCACATCTTGTCCATCAGCCCTGACCAAAGGGTCAGCTAGTACCACTTTGAAGAGCTTGTTATAAATGCAGAGATTGTAATTCACTAGATCTGTGGCCAGGTCACTTATCTGCCTTTTTAACAAGTGACCATGATGACTTCAAGGCAACTTGAGACAGATTACCCATGACATAGTTCTGCAATCTGTGTCACTGACCAGTTGGGGTGGCCCTGACACCTTCAAAGTCAGGTTGTTCTATCTTTGGCAATATTGGTTCAGATGATTTGAGGATGAGCTGGAGAACATCTCATGTCACTAAAGTCCAAAATTATAAAGTTCATATGAATTATGCCACATTTCTGTGAGATGACGAAAAAAGCATGAAAAAGTCCCAGTAAAATAAAAGATATGTAGCAATGCAGGTTGGGGGGGCCTTTTCAGGACAGTAGGAGCTGACTTTTACTTACTGCCACTCACGGGACACTTTATGAGGGAGAAAAAGAAGTGGGCTTTGTACAATCTGGCCTCCATCAGGCTAGATTGCTGTTACAAGCCCTGTTTTTCCATTTCTGCATTGTTCAAGAGAGTGAAAAATTCAATTTACAAAGGAGGCAGGCATACATCTAATTTATTTTACAGAGAGTTCTCTTGTGGGGATAAAAGAGAAACCAAACCAAACCCTCTGTCTTCTTTCTTAATTCCCTTTTTCCCAGTCCCACTCTCCTTTGCTTCCTTCCTATCCACTTATCTCTTTCTCCTTTCTTAACTCTCTCCTCCTTCCCTCCTCCCTTTCTTTCTTCTTTTCCTTGGTCCCTTTTAAGGAATGACACAGCACCTGCCCCTCCCCTGACCTTGGTCTGTCCTCTATTTACTCTCTGCTCTCTCAAAGGTTATTGAAGCATTTTTCCTAATTCATCCCAAACTCTTTGGGATTTTTGTATGGAAACATATCTGAATTTTTATGGTTGCTGTCTGCTTGAAGTCTGAGGTTGTGTTGTTTATTTTTCTCATTTGAAAGCATTTCAAATACCGCAAAATCAAATACTGCAAAAGCGTTATGATGAATTACATAGTTATACTGTTTTAAATACATATAATGTTTATAGCGATTTTTCTTATCACAAGCAAAGAATATCATTTTTCAAAGAGGATATTTTTTCATCTTTCCCTTTCTACTGAAATTTTCACATGCCATTTTTAAGTATGTCAGTGGCTTAGGTATTCATTTATTTTTTTTCAAGTACTATTTCTTTATTGCCCCAGGTAAGCCATGCACTCTATCAGAATTTTCACTTAAAATCCTAATGTCTTATCAAGGAGATGAATGAGTGACTGTATTACTGCTTGTGCTGTGGTATAGACAGGCTCAGAATTGTGTTGACTATTCAGTTTTTGAGGTTATTAAAGGCTAATTGGAAGAGATGACATCTAAGTTGACTTCTGAATAATGAACCAATTGCAAGTGGACCAGCATGGAATGGAGAAGCTACACCAAAGTGAGAAGAAGTCAGTTCCAAGACACAGAGGTGAGACGGTGTAGTACCCTGTGGATACAGCAAAAACTACTGCTGACTGGGTAGATGAAGAAGGCAAACGATGAGGTTAATGAGCTCACCAGGGGCCAAGACCAGAAGGGCCTTGCAAACCATTTAAAGGAGTTTGTACTTTATTCTGCCAGCAACGTATTTTGAGTGCTGATCAATTGCAAGGACAGTATTGGTGGAAGCAAATGGGGCAGGGAGTTGTAATAACAGGGGAAGACATTAAAAATAGTTAGTGGAGGAGCAATAGAAATGGAGGCAACAGGGGCACTGAGCAGGACTTGGAGACTGCGTGGAACTCTGGAGGTTGCTACGGAGAGTAGGAGTCCAGCCTTAGGGGCAATCACTTGTTCCTGGCTGGGGCTACTGTGTGAACGACATTGCCATTTACTGAGGTAGAAACTTGGGAGAGGAGGAAAAATTGGGGACAAATTGAGAATGATGATGAATTTGAAATCTTGAATTCAGTTCAAGAGTATAGTTTTCTGAAATATTTATGCACTTAATGCATATAACCTTCTTATTCACATAAAATACCAGTAAAATTCCTGAGTAAAATTTGTCTTATAATTTGAGATTTTTTAAAAGGTCTTTTCAAGAAGAATCAGCTTTTATAATCATCCAGTGTTTTATAATCATCCTAAGTAGGAAGGCTTACACAATCTTTATCAGTGCTTGGAGTTAACTGGGAAGGATTTAATAGTTTTTATCATTTGGTTTATAATACAATGAGTGATCTGACTAATTTTTTCTGCAAGACAGCAAAACACTCCTGGGAATACTATGAGATTTAGAAGCATGGACATTTAAAATCAAGCCTGCACGGAACTTGGGAGACCAGTTAGCTTATTAGTTTGGTGGATGGCTCCACCTGTGAGTCCAGCCCATGCATTCTGACACTAAGCATCTGTAATCTCACACACCTATTCCCAATCTATTTTAAGTAATATGATAATCACGTATCACAATTATTTTATTTACAAGGTCCAAGTGTTTATAATTTCCTACATCCAAAATCTTCCCCACAACCAAATTTTATTTCTTATTCTGTGCTTTGGCTTGGATTTTCAATTGCCCTATAAGATCTTCTTTGTTTTTCTTTATTTTCTCTCAAATAATCTTTTTATAGTTTTATCTATTTTATTATTATGGAGGAAATGCAATTTTTCTTTTTAATATTTTTATTGAATATTTATTTACTATTTTAATGATTTCTGTTCTTTTATCGAGGACTTGATCCAATTAGCAATACCATAATTCTGGTATACAGGCAACAATTGTTAAAGGGCCAGTGAACCAATTTGTATTGATAGCTACCTAATTACTGTAGTAGCTGTAGTAATCAAGTAGGAAATTTATGTGGTTTAGTTCCATATTTTCACAGACATGGTGAAGTTATAGGGAAGGGAACACCTGTGCTGTGGAAGACAAAATGGAATCAAGGATGAAATAAGGTGGAAAGTCTGCAGGCATGACACTAATGCACTACAGTGACCAGTTTCCCTCTCTGCCTCTCAAATTGTTTCTTTCTGGCCATGATTGAATTACACTTATTATTTCAGTTACATATATTTCACAGAGCTTCTCACAGAGAAGGCACTCGGTGCATGTTTTAAAAAAAATTAGTACACCATCTTTGTTCCTTTAAATCTTAAGGAATTAAGTTACTTCCACAATGCCATAGACCTGACTGTTAGGAGCTCTGGAGATCTTCACCTGATGGCGGTGGAGGAGATTTCAACGGTGCCCTCGATGATGCCAGGGACCAGATTAATTCAAGCGTTACAAAGTCAAATTGGCTAAAAATTTGCTAGTGTTGCCCCTCAGCCTAGGATTCTTTTGCCCACTTCAGATGGAAATTGTGAACTGGCAAAGGGCAGAGGAGGCTGGGTGCCAACAGTTGGCAGAGCCTGCTGGTGGTCACTGCTGCTGTCACCATTCCATGCTGGCTTGTGCTGGTAGGTTGCCTCTAACGGTGCTGCTTTCTGTTGCTAATATTTACTGGCTGCTGGTCTCTGGAGCTCTTTGGTGCTAACAGCTCCTAATGTTCAGTGGTCTTTCTTTTGAAGCAACCTCTCTGTCCATGTGACTTAGCATAAGAATCCCAAGTATTTACAGCACTTTAGACCCAAACTGTTTGAGAAATAAATCATGAGCAGGTTTACAGGAACACCAAAATAAGCCTTTATTTTAGCAGGGTCTGTGATGTAGCATAGGGTGGTCAGTATATAGGAGGGAGCCCCCCCTAGACTAAAGTCAAGAAGAGGGTGGGTGGGGAGTTCAGCTTATACAGCATTTGTAGGCCTATGTCAGTGAGGGGGTGGGGTGGAAACCAAGGAATCTTCTGGAAGGCTAGCTGTGAGTGTTGAGTATGCAAAGAAGACAACCTGATCTTTCCCTTCCCAATCTGGGCAATGCAACAGAGGCACTTGTAGTGGCAGAAGGGCCATGGTACTGTCTGGCTGCACTCATGTTGGAGTGCAGAGTGGCAGCTCGGTAGCCAGCGATGACACTGAAGCAAGTCATCACAGTCTATTGTAGGGGAAGGGGCACCACAGCCATGAGCCAAGCCAAGACCCCTCTCCAGCTGGGAGGGGTGGGAGGCTCAGGTACTTATCTATCTCAATGCACCATACACATTTTATTAGTATCATTTTGTCCTTTACAAAAGAGTCAGTAAAGAAAAATAAGCCATAGATATTTGACCCAATCATATTAGGACAGTGTGTTTGACAGAGACCACCTGTTGTTGTCGAATTTGCTCTTAGCAAATCTTTGGTTTTACAGTACATACCTGTAAACTTTAAGTTGCTCTTGAAGTAATCACTGATCAGCAGGCAGGCTGTGTGTGGTGAGCTCTGGTCTTTTGTTTTTGAATACACAATTGGACTTTTCACAGCTCTTTAAACAATGAACTGCAGTGACCTGTGTAAAAGAAATATGGCACCAGGAGTCCATGGAAGGAAGGAAGGAAGGAAGAAAGGAAGGAAGAGGAGCAGAGCATTTTGCTGTTATAAATTGAACTAAGGTGCCCTGGCCGTGGACCCACATGCACACAGGGAACAGGTGCCACTTCAGTCACGTAACCACAAAGCCTCTTCCTTTTGTCTGGCTTTCCATGCAAACTTTATCTTTTAATTGGATCTCAGCCATTAGAAATCCTTTCCAGTTGTGTGAAGGTTTAAGCTCTTTATGCCTTCCCCCTTTTCCATTACTTTGGCCTCTATCAGCATATTGAATTTTAAGTGTTACACACTATAACCTACAGGTAGCAATACTGAATTATGATGATCATTATGCCACCTTCATGAGTGAACTATGGAGGCTTACTCAAAACTCTGAGAAACTCCTTAGTGCTCCATTTAATTTGAGTTGGCCAGAGAAAGGAAAGGTAGAGGAATCAGAATATGTCACACAAAGAATTGACAAACATGACAGAATACTGTGTTTTCAGTTCTTTATTAAAATACAGCAAAACTGACAAAAATATTATAATATTTACATTAATGTGAACACCTTGTAAATGCAGAGAGCTTAAACAGTTCACAAGAGTCAGCATATTTTGGTACAGAAATGTGTATTGAATTCTTTTTCTTGTTTATGTTATCATTGTTAGGTAATTCATGGTGTGGGAAATTTTGTTATATTTAGGAAGAAGGAAATTCAGTGAAATGAGAAGGTCTGGGGAAAGGCCTAGAGAGAAGGGGAGAACAGCATTTGCCATATTAATGAAAAATTAATATTTATTTTACATGAATCTCTAAGATGATTAGTTTTCATGAATGATATTAAAAATATGATACAATATTGTCTAAGTTATAACGCTCAAGGAAATTCTTTCCTATACACATTTCCAGAGACATGATAAGTTGCCCAAACTTCTTTTGTTATATAGGGTAAATTTAGGTAAGATCAATGTCCAGATCCATTCTTTATCAGCCAGCTGCAGATAGAGACTAAATTTAAAATTTTTCAACCCCCCTAACTTTTATATTTATTAAATGGAGGTATAATTCAATGAAATTAATTAATAGAAGTAAGAAAAAAGAACTAAACTCACAGTCCTTAATGGACATTGAGTAGTTGTCTGAGGATATTATTTGCAGTAGGTATAAGAGATTTCATGTCTCTGTAGTAGGAACTTCACTGATCACTAGCTGCTGAAATTGAGGTTTCTTGTTTGTATGGAGTCTTAAAAACTCATAAGGAAAAGCGAGGTGTAATATCTGGCTAGAATTTAAATAGCAAGGGTAATATTATGTTCTTTAATACAAGCTTTCCTAGAAAGAAACATGGATTCCCATTCAATGCAAATTCTGTTTTAGGAAAGAGAATTAGAGCATGAGTTAAACCCAGGGATCGTGTCTGTTACCTCAGCACTCTGGGAGGCTGAGGAAAAGTTCCAGCCCAGCCTGGACACTAAAGCAACTGAGGGAGACCCTGACTCAAAATAAAAAACTTAAAAATGTATTTGGGGTGTAACTAGGTGCAAAGGTCCTGGGTTTAATTCCCAGTACTACACACACACACACACACACACACACACACACACACACACACACATACACACACACACACACACACACAGGCACAGGCACATCATAAGAGTACTATTCCATGAAGAAAGCACCTAGAAGGAAGAAAGGCCCTTGCACCTTAATATCGGAATAGGAAAGAGAAAAAATAAACAAATACAATACACAGCCAACAGCAGCACCGTGTGCTTGTTTCATCTGCAGGGCACTGAAACACAGGGCCAAAGAGAGCCATGATTTCTGCACTTACGCAGAGAGAGGAAGAGATAGTCAAAACAACAAGAAAAAGATTCAGCACTTGTAAAACTGAAACAGTATGTCATAAATTCCTGGCATTTTATTTGAAAATAAAGGAGCAGGAGAGAAAGAGGGGGGATGAGAGGAAGAAGAAGGAAGAAGTGAGAGAAGTGGAGAAGGAGGGAAAGGGAGAGGTAAGTGAGGGAAGAGCTGTTAAAGACCCTTGAACCATGAGCAATGGCCTGACTCTGTTTCCTCCGTGTAGACAAAGGTCTAGAGACCTGTGAGTTGCACAAAACTCTGCTGTGTATTCTAGTGAATCTATAAACCTAGGATAAAAGTAATCAAATGACTTTATAATCAACAAAACACCTGAGTATTGATGAAAACAATCAATGACATGAAGAGACAACCTGGAGCATCTGAGAAAATATTTGCAAACCATTCATCCAGAAAGTGATTAATATCCACAATATATAAAGAACTAAAAAACCTCAATAGCAAATAAACATATACCCTGAGTAAAAGTGGGCAAATAATCTGAATAGAAAATATGCAAAAGACTACAGGCCAGTGGCCAAGTAAATGAGAAAACAAGGGGCATCACTGTTTTGGTTTGTGTCCAGATGTCCCCCCAAAGCCTCATACAGTCATGCGGGGTTGTTTTTCAGAGGTGGCTAGATCTAGCCTATGGAGTGCTGGGATCTAGGGTGTGTGATCACTAAATCAGTCCCCTGATTGGTTTGCCAAGTTCAGGCTAGGATTAAGGGTGTGAGTGCTACACCACCCTAGGGCAGGTAGCCTGCCTAAAACATAAGGGACGGAAAGAGGGCTGGGGTGCTCTTGCCTGCTTGCTTGTCATAGACTATTTCTCCTCTGCAATGCCCCTCTGCCATGCCACCCTGCCTTGGAGCCAGCCGACTATGGACTGAAACCTCTACAAACTATGAGCCAAATAAACCTTTGCTTCTTTAATTTTGAGTGTTGGGCATTTTGTCTCAGCAATAAGAAAAGTAACTAAGACGATCACCTATCAGTAAAATGGAATGGACAAGCATGAAGAAAAGAGACATTATCTCATTCCAGTCAGAATGGCTACCACCAAAAGACAAATGATAACAAATGTCTGTGAGGACACAGAGAAAAAGGAACTCATAAAGTATTGGTGAGAATGTAAATAAGTACAGCCACCGTAGAAAATAAATGAAAAGGGAACAACCACATGATCTAGCTAGTCCTCTCCTGGATATATATCCAAAGGAAATGGAGCCAGGGTGGTGGAAGAAGTCTGCACTCTCATATTTCTTGCAGTGTTGGTCATGATAGCAAAACTATGCAATCCAGGTGTCCACCAGTGGATGAATGGGTGAAGCAAAGGTGTATGTACACACATAGGGATACTCTTCAGCCCTAGAAGTAGTAAATCTTACCAATCATGGCAACATGCATGGGACTGGAGGACATTGATATTAAGTGAAATAAGCCAGGCATAGAAAGACAAAATTCACATTTCTCATTTATGTATGGAAGCTAAAATGTTGTTTCATAAAAGAGGCTAGACTAGTGGACACTAGGAGATAGGATGGTTAGGAAGGAGAAGAGATGAAGGGAGTTTGGATAATGGCTATCAAAACACACTTTGATGTGAGGAATAATTTCTAGTGTTTATGACTCACTAAGGTGAATGTAGTTTATAACAATTTAGTATATATTTGATAAAGAACTGGAAGAGAGGAGTTCACAGGTTACCAACACAAAGATATGATAAATGTTTAAGGAAATAAAATGACAATTACCCTGATTTGATGATTACCATACACTATATCCTATGCATATATCAAATTAATACACTGTACCCCCTAAATATCTAAATCTAATTCTGAATAAAATATAGATAAATTCTTTATAATTATAAAACTTCTATCCATTGCCACATCCATCTTCAGGAATATATTCATTAACCTGCATCTTTTAACCTCTACTTTCCATTGTAACAAAATGATGGGCATTGTATCACCAATCCTCCATATGTAGTTAGAGGATACACTGGCTCAGAGTCACGTCCAATCTCATCAAGGTTTCTGGTGTAAGGAAAGTTGGTAGATCAGACCACAAAGACTGGATGCCAGCATCTGGAACTCTTGAGAGGGTCAGAATCACCCTGGAGGTTCCTTCAAATGAATGATGAGCCCAAAACTCAGTCGACCGTTGACCCATCTCTACGATGGGACTTGACGTCAGCGCAGACAACTGCGGACCACATTGAGATGTAACTTCCCCTTCCTTAAAGCAAACGGCAACAGCAATGGCAAAAATGAGGCTTTCACGGAGCAGCTATATGCATGCACACCTCGAGATTCTGACCAAGCAGATATGGAGCTTGGGCCCGGACGTGGCCATGTTCTACCACTCTAAATTCTAAGCAGGCTATTCTTAGTCTAGTGAAAAAATATTGACTAATAATAACCTAGAAATGAGATACATTATGGCTGGTGCCGCTGTCATGCGCTTACCACATTATTCAGGCAGAGTCTCCATCCAAGACATATATGTTTGCTACCTGCTCTGTTATTTCCGGGACGAATACAAAGATTAGAAAGTTAAAAAGTAATATATAGAAATTAATCATGTTTTATGTTGAGGAGAAATGAACAGTTTGGGAAAATAGTGTTTTGTTAACCTGAACTCAGCACAGTTCCATAGATTCTGTGTTACAAATAAATATTGAGAACCTGAAATTTGATTTTTGAGCCAAAAATTGTTGAACTTCCCCGGCCCCAAATACAAACAGTGGATGTCACAAACGAAGGGTGAGTTTTGATCCCCGCGGCTGGGCTCCGTGCTGAGTTTCACTGTGCACGGGATGATGGTGGGAAGGCAAACTGAGTTTCAGGGCCCTTTTTAATGTGATTATAATCACCTTATTTCAAGGGACCTTGTTATGTTAAACTTCAAAATGAATTTGACTTTTATGAAAATGTTGTATCGCAACACTGAAAATATGCTTTAGAGGAAAATAAACAGTTACAGAAAAATATCAATTTTGGGCTGCAAAGATTTTGACCAATCTTTCACACATCCTACCATACGTGAGATACGCTGCATCAGTGAGGATGTTTCACTGTCACTTGTCTCTAGTGTATGGTTTTTTTTTTTTAACTCAGACTTCGGGTTTGTTGGGCTCACAGGCCGCATCTGGCGTCTTTGTCAAATGGTCCATGATGTATTATACATCCCAGGGCTGAGCCTGCTGAGCCCAATCAGCAGGCCCCAGAAGCCTCTGCAAACTCTTTGGATCCTTAGCATTTTCTGGATGGTCAGATGCAGAGTTTAATACTAGAGCTTCCAGACTTGTTTTGCAGTGTCAAGCATTTCTCAATAAATTTAATTGCATCAGGCCCATCATTCAACATGGTTTCATGACTTGAATGAACAAGAGGAACTAATAAGTTGCTGCTAGCCAAGCCTTGACCAAAACTCTATGCTGGGATACAGGATCCCAGGCAGCTAAATTTGCTTTTTTTTTGTCATCCAAGATACATTTTTTCAGTAATGCAACACTGCCTGTTTAAAATAGTGCACTAAAAGGTCTAAAGGACCAGGGGAAGTGGGAGGGGTAGGGGAAAGGACAAAAGGGAAAAGAAAAAATATGAGAAAAGGATAAAATGGAAACAAAGTCTTTGCAAATAAGGAAGGGTGGAGGGGGTGAAGGGAGGGCTAGGAATGGGGAAAGAAATAAGAACCAAGATACTCATGTAATGATACAAGATCCCAATGATGAATGTAACTGTATTTTATACCTAAAATGTACCAATAAACTTAATGGGAAAAAATAAATTAAAAAAATAGTGCACTGTAAATCACAGAGCACTGAGATTAATATGAACCTTAGTCAAAATAATCTGAGACTTGTCCTGTGTCCTATACCTAGTACCATTAACACCAGTGCTCAAAGATGTAGCTCCATTTATTATTAACAAGAAGCACACCAAAATTTCTCAAATTTAAACCTATTCCATTTCATTAAATTCTTGCCTGTTTAAACTTCAGCCTGTTTCTTTCTCTCTGGATGAATTCTTATTAGGATAAGATGTGGGAAATGCTGGCAAATTTGTTTTAAAGTTTGATATGGGTGATATACAGCATTGTTTCTCGGAATTGTTCTGTTATCTCACAGATCGTGTTTAATGGTAGATTATAGCTCATGGCCTCTTGATGCGCTACTCAATATGATGCAACTTCAAGAGGTCAAATAGAAAACGGAATGAAGACTGCTGTACTGAATTTTGGAAGTGTGAAAGATGAACATCATGATAGTGTGCCACGAAATCGACTCTTGGCAAAGTCCATGGAATGCGCTCGGCTTCAGCACTTCTACAGCCGGGAGACTCACATCTCATGGGTCACATTTTGCTTCACCAATTGTTGAATTAGTGCAATCCAGGAGTCAGACCTAAACTGATATAGCATGAGAGAGTCTATAAAGATAGACGAGACTGTAGCTAGGATGAAACAATTAAATCAGCGTTCACCTCAACACAGCTCCTCTGATAATGGATAAGAAAGCTTTTTATAGACATCCACAGAATGGGCCAAGTACATAAGATTACTGACATAATGTATCAGGATGTAAACCAAGTTTCTAGGACTGAAGCAAGTTGAGGGATGATGAGAAACTAAATACAGAGAAAAGACATATACTGGATCCTTAGATACACTTGATAAGAGCTTGTTAGGAAGGATTAGGATTCTATTATTTCTGACAAATGTAAATGTCTGCATTAGCCAGGCCAATGCTTTTAAGGATCCATTATTCAACAAACATTTTGGGATCCAGGCTACTATCAGATCACTGTTCCATCACTAGATAAGCCATCCAACTCATTCATGGTTAATGGTATTCACTATCAAATTGAATTCTGACAGTGAAATGGGAGAATAGGCAATGAAGATGCATAAAAGGTGCATGTCAGCTATCTGTTCATTTTTTCTAGTCGCTAATACAAAAGACTATATGGTCAGACTTCATCACAAAGGCCATTAATTTGCAGAGAAAAATAATTGCCTGTCACCACTTCCATATACATTTATGAATAAAATTAGAATAACCACAATTTAAAAGTCTGACTTGGAAATATCATCACTGATTCTTCGCCATTATTGCACAGATCACGTACGAGTGAATTAGTGTACCTTTCTTTTTTGGCAGTAAAATAAGCCATTGATGACATTGATTGCTTACATTTCTGCAGTCTGGGAGGGTACTTTTCTATAATTGCCATCTGTGGACACCTGGTTTGTACTCCCAGCAGTTCCCCTCCCACCCCATCCTCCTTAGCTACATCAATAGTCCTCATGGGAACCTTGTCTTTTTGGTGCTTAATAGTTTCCCTAGGCTTTGGGTTTGGAAACTCGGAAATTATTTTAGAGTTGAGAAATAGATATTTGTATGGAAGGTTTGAAGATTCTTTGAAAATATAACATCTTCACAAATTTGGTACGCTTTTTCAGTGATTTGCTCTTGGTCAGTTTCCTGAGCAAATAATTAAGAACATAGTCCTTAGCTTTGAAGCCACATATTTCATCTAACAGTTTCTGCATTTCGACCTTGCCCCATCCTCCCTTCCTATGCCTACCACCAACAGACCTAGCTAGAGTTTCTGTATACTGAGACCTTCACCATCATCTTGATGCTATGATCTGCTGATCTTGATGCCAATTGTTGCTGATCTTCTGATTCATCTCTCCCAACCTGGGTAATTCCTTCCATCTTTAATTCAAGAACCAGCATGCTTATGTTTTTTTCTTCCTGTACGCTGTCCTTGAACTTTGAGCTTGTTCACACAATTGCATGATTTCTTGTAATAAATAGACAGATCTGTATTACATGTCTCTATATATACATAATTCTGTAGCTACACATCTATGCATGTCTGCCTGTATAAACCTCCTACTTAGACTGCCTGCCTGGCTGCAGCTCTTTTAAGAACTCCTGAAAAGAAGTTTGTGCTGTTGAGTCAGGTTTGTTGCTGGCTGCCTTCAACCTTCTGGCATAGAACTCTTAATGGACAAACCTCAAGAAATCTCAGAGCCTCCTCTTGTGCCTGCTGGTTAAAAACCATGAACAATAACTGCTCTAGTTTCAGACAGAAGCATTTACTTTGCAGATCTCAAGCCTCAGCTTCCCAGACTCAGCCTGCTGAAAGTGAAAGTGTTTTCCTTGGCCTCTCCTGTGGTTATTCATGCAAACCTCAGCACTGCAATGCTTGTCTCTCCCAGCACTTTGCTAAAAGTGGCAAGATGCAGCCAGCAAAATCAATAATCTAATTTTTCTTAGTATTTTTCACCAATGTTACTGTACTCATTGACATGTGATTTGCTTTTAAGAAACAGCAGGGGATACTTTTACCAAAATTTACTCCAAGTATAATAAGCTTTCAAGCTGCAAATAACTCAGATCATAAAAGAATCCACAACATCAACTCCATTTAACAAGTGCCATGAGTTTAGGTCCTTCTATTTGTGGCCCCATATTTCTTGGGACCAAAATCTGTTATTTACTGATGAAGTTTGCTTGGAAGGATGAGTAACAGCAACAGCACACACAAATTCAGGTGGCTTAAATAAGACCTACAATGTTTGCTCTTAATGTTCAATGTGCTCAGTGACACTCTGGGTTGAGACCACTATGCTCACCTTGGATTTGGAGATGTGAGTTCCATCTTTCATGTTCTCCTGTAACATGACTACTAGCTCTATCCGTTGAATCACATGCCAGTCAACGCAAATGGAAAGCCCAGTGTCAGGGGACAATTCCCTCCTTAAAGGAACTTGCAGTCAGGGACATGATGACTCTGGAGTATTACTTCCTTCTCTGGCTTAAGTGCCATATGTGCTGTGAAGTGATGAGCTAGGAAACACAAACAAACCAAAACCCCAAACTACAGATGTCATAAGCAGCTGTGAGAACAGGACAGGACACAGGACAGATGCCACCGCCACTTAGGAAGAAATCCTGTGTATCTTTATATACTTTAACATGGGCATCTGAAGGTAACAGAAACAAAAGATGCATTGTGAATTTATATTCAGCTCCAGGGAGTTTCTTTTTCTTTGCATTATGTAATTGATAATGTTTTAAGAAAGCCAAGTTGTGATTGGCTTTCACTTTGTGGTTAGGCATAACCATTATTTTGTTGTTGTTTAAACTCACTTGGAGATTAACAAACATAAACAGGAAATTTGGGTTTCATCATCACTGTGCAGTTCAGTTGTGAGAAACAAGGGTATAAAACACTGTTTACATTTGATTTCCCTTGGGAAAGCTCTGAACCAAACAAGGTAATGATTAGACCAAATTGGAACTTAATGGTAATGCTTCTTGTTAGAATGGAAAGTATCAGTTCAGGCTATCTGGAGGCCATAGAGAATTCCTTCAATGTGTGGCTAAACAGCCTTTTCTGAAAGGACAAGCAAACTAAATTGAATCGGCATTCTCAATCCCCCCTGGCATCAGTAAGTTGACACATGCGTAGGTTCTGAGTGAAGAAGATTAAGTGACTGCAGGACAAACCAGGATACAGACCCAGACTCAAGAGTGGAATGGGGGAGTGAGTAGCACTGCTTGCTGAATAAGTACAGTCGTGTGTGCTTAAAGTGTTTTTAATGCCATGGACTACCAGAATATAAAATAAATCCAGAATACTTTCTCATAGCATGGTGAATTTAATATCCCCAAACGCCAAAGATGTAATACACCAAGATTAGACAAATATGAAAATGCAAGACAATATAGGAAAGGTACATATTTCTCAAAATGAGAAAAGGAAGCACTAATCCATGGGCATAAACTGAAGCTCAGGCTTTTGGGATATGGAACAAATGCAAATTCCTGGTGAGCAGAGTTCCCATGTTACTGAGCCTTATTCAGGGCAAGGAGGATCAACATAGGCTGTGAAGTTTAAATGAGATCCCTGCATAAAGCTTGGATTTCTGGACACATAGTGAAAGTTTTCTTAAAGTAACCCTCCTGACAACACAAAGTACTTCCTTTATTTTGCTTTGGATCAGAGAACAAAAAAGCATTTCTTGTGAGGTACAATAATCTATCAAGTAATGGTTTATCTTAAAGTGATTTCAATCCAGTAATGTCATTGGTTGCTTGAGAGTGGATTACATATACTTCCTTGATAGGCATGAACCACCTATCCTGACTGTAAAGAATTCTCATTCATCAGAAATACTAAAAGCATGAGGAAAAAAGTCACAGTAGGACCACTCAAAAGAAACATCCAGAAGCAAAATTAAATTTCACCAGAATCCAACATTTAAATAATGTCCTTGAAATTATTGGCTAGGAATCACACTTATACAATGAAGAATTTAACAATTCATACATAAATAAAAACTATCCAATATCTAAGTAAGAAAAAAGAATATGAAATGAAACCAGTTTTATTTGATACTAAGAGCTGCACAGAAATTCTAGAAAGGAAAAATGGAATACTTTATTTGAAAACTCAGTCAATGTTAAATAATACATGAACTATTGGAACACAGTTTAAAGGAAAACTGGAGAACTGAGAAGGAGCTGTCCATGAAGGGGTCAGAACACAGACCAGGAACACAGAGACAAACTATGAAGAAGAAAGGTAATGAAAAGAATAGTTAGTAGAATTTTCAAAATAAATAAAAAGCACCAATCTTCAGACCAATCTTAAGATTCACAAATTTTAACAAATCTTAACGAAGATACATAAAAAGAAAACCTTTCAGGAAAAACCAAGGGAAAACTTAGGCTCCTCAAAAACATTATACAGAGAGATGAGAGAGAGAGAGAGAGAGAGAGAGAGAGAGAGAGAGAGAGAGAGAGAGAGAGAGAGAGAGAGAGAGAGAGTCATCATAGTAGTTAAAAAGGAAAAGATAAATCTCCTGCAAAAAATTACAATTGTGCAAATAATTGATAGCTCAACCAGGACCAGAATAAAATAATGGAAGCAGGTCTTCAAGGTGTGCACATAGCATAGCTATCAATTTAGAATTTCGCGCTCAGCAAACTTTGTCTTCTAAGAGAAAATAAAACAAAGCAATTTCAGACAACATAAGAGAGATTACTTACTGGTATTAACACATTGTACCAAAAGAAACTTCTAAATATTGCACTCTGGGAAAAAGGAGGACGATTACTTAAGGAAAGGCTCAAGTGTAAAAAGGAATGGTGAGTGATGAATTATGAATGCAGGGGCATATCTGACAGAACTTTGTCTCCATGAGCTACTTACCCATTGCTTTCTCAACACTGGGACAAAACACCTGGCATTCACAACTTAAAGGAGAAGAGATCTCTTTTGGCTCATGGTTTGAATCCATGGTTGGCTGGATAAAAAGCAAAAAGGACAGGGTAAAGAAAAGCTATTCAAACCATAGTAAGCAGGAGGTGGGGGGCAGGGGAGGGAGGGAGGAGATTACTCTTCCAGGGTGAAGAGTGCACCCCTTAATGTCATACTTGCAGTGACCTGGCTCGAACAAGGTCTTACCTCCTAACAATGCCTTTAGCTACTGAACTCAACAATCTATGATTCCACTGAGGAGTTTAGTACCCCCATGATTCAATCATCATCCAAAACCATGAAACATTTGGGGTGCATTTTAGATCCAAATCTTAACATCCCACCCAAGATCCCCAAAAGTTCGTGTCCATCTCATTAGACAAAATTCATTGAGTCCATCTCTAAGAGTTGTTAAAGTCTTAATAGCTCCAGTGTTGCTAAAAAGCCCATGTCCAAAGTTTTCTCTGAGATTCAACACAATTCTTATCTATGAGCCACTGTTAAAATTAAAGAAAGTAAACTGCTTCCATCATACAATGGCACAGCATATATGTTCACTTTCCAAAAGAAAAAAAATAAGGCCTAGAAAGGAATAGGACCAAAGCAAGACCAAAACACATCAGGGCAAACATTAAATCCTTTTTCTGGTTGTCCAGTATCTGAAGAAGTTTATGGGTACTGAGTGCCAAAGGATTTGAGTGCCCCTATCCCTACAGCTCTGCTAATTGCAGTCCTATTGGACTCTTGGGAAGTCATTCTGCTTACTGCCTGAGGCTCTCCTCAGCAGATGTTCTGTATTCCCAACATCTTCAACTTCCTGGGGTCTCCACTGCAGTTTTGGCTTCATTTATATTTTCATACCCTGCCAGCTCTGGAGAATAATTTCTGGCCTCCCAAGACTTCTGACATCTGACAGAAGCCAGATTGACTTCACAACTCTTACATCCTGCATGACTAAGAATCCAGTGTCACCTGAATGATGCCTACCACCCACTGGAGTAGTACCCAAGCCCCCTTGGATCATGGCTGCAGAGGTCCCTGAGTGCGTGTGCATTTTGAAACAAACCCCAGAATATCAATTCCCTATGTGGACATTCTCCAATCTCTATTGTACCTAAGATATTTTTAAACTATCTAGACTATTGTCTTGATACAAAATACTTGACTTCCTTTTAGTGCTAATCTTTTCAGCAAGCATACTCCCCATGGATCCATCCTTTCAGACACTTCCTTTCTGATGAAATTTCAGGCTTTTCATGTCTGCTTTTTGCTCCCAGTTTTCATTGTAGATCTGGCTAAAAGCAGCCACTAGTACTCATGCCATAGCATGAACATTGGGTGGCCTTGAAATTTTCTCCATCAGATTAATTACTCCACTGCCCTTAATCTAGATCTCCAGTAAAGTCTCATTATACATGTACAAATATTCCCAAATCTGAAAATGTAGAAAGTCCAAAAATTTTCTGGTCTTAAACACTTCAGATAAGGGATAGTCACCCTCTATCAGGGTCAAGGCTTTTAAACACCTAAATTACTTGATTTGAATATAGAATCACAACTCTAAATGACCTCAACCATGACACTGGGAAATTTGATGGATTAAAGTACCCTACAATATCACTGATTATTTTCTCATGAATCCCAAATTAATTTTATTTGGTTCAATGAAGCTCCAGCCAAATCTGCTTGATTTGCAGATAAAGTAATACTGAAATATTGTAGACAATGTAATAACTCTCTAGGCTGACTTTGTGATGAAGCAACTGAAATGAGAATAATGTGTGACTCACTGGGATTGAGGTATTTATCACCCTGTCCTTCACAGCATTTGTCTACTTCTGCTGCGGATTAAAATGAATGAGAAAATACATGATTATGCTGTGTATCAAAATACTAGACCTCTCTGCCTCTCTGTCTTTGTCTCTTTCCATATCTCTGTCCTCATTCCCTCACTATACCTGGAATCACATTTGAAATGGATTTGACTGTATTGGCATTCATTTGTATAATTAAATTTTTTAACCCATGATAAGGAAATTGTGACTTTTCAACTTTGTATAAAATAATTTTTCCTGGAAACTAAAACCCTTCATTTTCAGTTATGTCACACTTTGTCCTCACTGAAGACTGTACTGAATAATTTTTCTCTTAGTGATACACTATTACATCTTGTTTATAGTAGTCAAGTGTCTCTTTAGATGCTGGTATAAAAAGTGTATATTTCAGGCTTTTAACTACTGGAGCTTTAGGGAGTATTTATTGAAATCTATTTTATTTGCAGTTGAGAAATTTTGTTATAAACAACTATGATATGTGATATAATTAATTCCATTCACTCATGATAGGATCAGTAAGTGAAAAAAATGAAAGAATGTGAGTATGTTGTAACTCCCAGCTCTCTCTCCATGGGCATATTATGCAAGTAAACATAGCAGTTGATTATTTTACATTTCTCATTATTTTCCTAACAATCTAGTTATTTTTTATCATGGTTATATGCTATAGTTCAACATACAGCACTCATAAAAATAAAGTAATTTTGTGTTTTAACAAAGAACTTATTAAAAGTTAAAACAAACTCAGTTTAAGTTGACAGTATTAGTTTAAAATGTGGGAGTTAAGTGATAGAATTACATGGCCTGTGTATTAGGAAATGCAGGTTACAGTTTCCCGATATTCCAGTCTTGGTTGCTAATGAAGCAATTTGCTCTGTGTCTAGTTCCATTTCACTTGCTGTCATCAGCGCTTAAAGAATGCCTTGGTAGGGTCAGACTGGATTAGCACCCTGTCTTACCTGAGATCCTCACTTAAAAGAGGATTTTTGTTTCTGCTCTGGGTGATGCCACAGGTGAAAGTCATTCAGCAGGAGTATTTTCTAAATGTTTTCATTAGGCAGCTATCATTGAAAAAGACAAACAGGGAACATCCCCCATGGAGACAATCTATTTATAAGGCTCAGGAACTTAGTTAATGGAGGACCAGTTATACCTCTAAGCAAACTCCAGATGGGAGGAAAGCAAATCAGGCAAATAAACAGAATACTGCGATAATAGGACTCAAGCAAACTTGGAAGTATAAAGTGCATTTAATACTTAAGCCAAAGAACTGTGATGTATCCACTCATATTTCCTTCAGAGCTCCTTAATCACTGCCTACAGGCTTCACCAGCCTAATTGCTCTTACTTAAGATAAAGGCTATGACCAGAATCACTTCTCCTTCTCCTTTTACTTCATTTTAAAGATATACCTTAGATCTATTTTATGTAACTGTTTCAGAATAAAATAATGAAAAATACAATATGGCACCCATTCTATAAAATTTAACATTACAGAAGTATGGAACTTTCTTTTTTAAAAGGAAAGGTCTATTTAGTCACACACCTAATTCACATCTTTCTTAAAATGCATTTAATATTTTGTATATACTATATAATCTCATTAACAGAATAATAGCATACTTATCATTTGTTTTTAAATATTAAAGAAAAATACACAAAATGATATTACTCATGCATAAGAAATAAGAAACCAGGTAAAATAACTCATATCTATTCATAAAATAGAATTCCTACTTATGCATAGAACCATGTGTTCATATAATAAAATTTGCACCATTGTTAACAGTGAAAGAGAGCAGTGGCAATGCTGATTCTCCTAAATGATGGGGGAACAGTCTGCAGAGGTGGTAGACTATCAGGAAAGTCTCAGTGGAACCAGACATTATATTCAATTACAAAAACCCATATCATATTTTTCTACTGTAAATTTGTACTTTAGCATAATAGTAGCTGGCTGTGTATCTCAGTAGGTGCACCTAGGGGATACAGGAAGCAATCTTTGTGTTTACCCACTTCATATGATGAAGGGCAAGATGTGTGCACATATGCAAAAGTGTCAAATTTAAATTTTTACCCATAAATTCACCATTTAAGAGATTTTGTGTATGTTTCTATGGACATCATGGGGAGTGGGGGTAAAATATACACATACCATTTTTCTGTTATGTAAACATGTCATGTATCATACTGGAATGTGAGTGTGTTTCACAGTAGCTCATCCTGAAGAAACCAGGAATGCAATTCAATACAATGATACATGAAAAACTAGATTTGCAAGTTTTGGAGGAGGTTAAAGTCAATCACCAGGTGACTCATGCATCGATGATGATGATGATGACGATGACTTTGATGATGACCATGTGAGCCAAAGTTCCTATGATAGTGAAATGGAACAAGAATTGACCAATACAGACACAGGAAATGAAGACTTCTTTATCATTCAGATGATAAAGAAAACAGCAATGCAAGTACATATTTGACTAATTGAAATGGTACAAAATGCTCACACAACCAAATGGAACAATTAAGTGTTAGAACTAGAATATAATAAGATCTTGGCAGGGGTGAGATCTATTGGAAAGAATGCCAGCGCTGCCATTCAAGATTGGAAATTGTTTGTAACAGACAAAATGCTACAAGATGTTGTAAAATATACAAATGCTGAGATACAAGTAAAATGTTCTGTATACACTGAGAGCCACACTAAAAAATGCTTCTGGTCCAGAGGAAGGGGGATCCTGGCCACCATCCCTCCCACTGCTCCAAGCCCACAGGAAAGGGCTTTTGGGTCACCATCCTTACTGCTGCTCCCGGCCCCTGGCCCACCTCTCCCAGCTCAGAGGAGGTAATCTGTGCAGGCGCTAACAGGCCCCTGCCCCAGTTGAAATGAGAAACGTAAATAAGTCTCAAAACCAGACTTCCAGATCATCTACAGCAACCCCAAAGGGAAATGAGATGGAACACTCTGATACTCAACCACCTAGACCCACTGAACTGGCAACAAAAGGGGATCTGGAAAAAATGAAATCAGAAATAATTTCTCAGATAACAGGAGAAATTGTGCCCCTCATGCAAGACATGACTAATAATTCTAGAGAGGAGCTCAGGAACATGATGGAATCCCAACATAAGAAACAAATGGAATCCATAAAACAGATGCAAATAGATTTCCAGGACATGAAAAACTTCATTGAAAGTCTACACAGCAGAATGAGCCAATATGAGGACAGAATTTCAGATATAGAAGATAAGATTGCAGTTAATGACCAGGAAAAGAAAAATTGCTTCAAAATTATAAGGGAACATGAGAAATCAATCCAGCAGCTGCTAGATGATGCAAAAAAGAATAACATAAGACTGGCTGGAGTCAATGAAGAAACAGGAGAGAGTGGAGATGACATAAAAAAATCTCTTCACAGAAATACTGGCAGAAAACTTCCCAAGCAGGGGAAAAGAACTTGACATACAGATAAGTGAGGAATATAGGTCTCCAAATAGCCTTGATCAAAAAAAAAAAAACTACACATAGGCATATAATTGTTAAGATTCCAGAAACACAACAGAAGAACAAAGTTCTCCAAGCAGTCAGAGAAAAGAAACAAATCACATACAAAGGAAAGCCCATCAGAATCACAGCAGACTTCTCAACACAAACCATCAAGGCAAGAAGAGCTTGGAGTGACAGATTCCAAGCCCTAAAAGAAAACAGCCTCCAACCCAGATTGATGTACCCTGCAAAACTGTCTTTCAAAATTGAGGGAGAAATAAGATACTTTCATGACAAAGAGCACCTTAGGAACTTCGTGAATACCAAACCAGCACTCCAAAGAATTTTACACAATATCCTAGGAACAGACATTGAGGATCACAACCCCAGGAAGCAAAGCAGAATGAAACCATCTGACATGATAAGAAATTAAATGGAAAAGGGGAGAACCCAACAAAAAGAAAAAGTCATGGCAATGACAAGTCAATACGTTTCAGTTATAACCATCCACGTTAATGGTCTCAATTCACCAATCAAAAGAAATAGACTGGCAGAATGGGTCCAGAAGCAAAATCCAACAATATTCTCCATACAAGAAACACACTTAATTCAAAAGTAAACTCATAGACTGAAAGTTAAAGGGTGGAAAACAATACTGCATGTGACAAGAACCCCCCAAAAAACAGGAGTAGCTATCCTCTTTGCAGATCAAGTAGATTTCAAACCAACACTGATTAAGAGAGATGAAGAAGGACACTACATTCTTGTAAAGGGAACAATCCAAGAGGAAGAGATGACAATCATAAATATCTATGCACCAAACACTAGTGCACCCAACTATATAAAACAAATACTAATGGACATGAAAAGTCATCTATGCACTAATACAATTGTAGTGGGGGACCTCAATACCACACTGTCACAAATAGATAGATCAACTAGACTAAAAATAAGTAATGAAATACTAGAACTCAATCGAACTCTTGAGCAAATGAACTTAACAGATGTTAACAGAGTCTTCCATCCCACAAAATCAGAATACACATTCTTCTCAGCTGCTCATGGGTCATTCTCCAAAATAGACCACATACTCACACAAAGAACATGTTTAAGTAAGTGCAGAGAAATTGAAGGTATCCCCTGTATATTATCAGACCATAGTGCGATGAAATTGGAGATCGATACCAAAAGAAATTCAAAAAATTTCATAAACACATGGAAATTGAACCACACACTTCTGAATAACCAATGGGTCACAGAGGAAATTAAAGAAGAAATCAGGCAGTTCCTTCAATTAAATGACAATGACAATGTAATGTATTGGAATCTATGGGACACAATGAAAGCTGTCTTATGAGGGAAATTCATAGCAGTGAATATGCATATTAGGAAAACAGAATGAGCCCAATTAAACAACCTGATGCTGAACCTCAAGCTTCTAGAAAAAGAAGAGCAAGACAACCCCAAAACTCATACAAGGGAGGAAATTATAAAGATCAGAGGAGAAATCAATGCAATGGAGACTAAGAGAATGATACAAAAAATCAATGAAGCCAAGAGTTGGTTCTTCGAAAGAATCAACAAAATTGAAAAACCTTTAGCCAACCTTGTCAGAAAAAGGAAAGGAAAGGCCCAGATCCATGCAATTAGGAATAAAAAGGGTGGAATTACAACAAACCCACTAGAAATCCAGAGGATCATCACTACCCACTTCTAGAACCTATACGCCAATAAGATGGACAACACAGAAGAAATGGACAGATTCCTAGATACATATGAATTACCAAAGTTGAAAGAAGAAGACCTAAAAATTCTGAACAACCCAATATCAACCAATGAAATTAAAAATGTAATGAAAAACTTATCAACTAAGAAAAGCCCGGGCCCTGATGGCTTCACTGCTGAATTCTACAAGACATTTAGAGAGGAACTGCTGCCACTACTGTTTCAACTCTTCAATGAAATTGAAAGGGGAGCAATACTCCCAAATTCATTCCTGGAAGCAAGCATCACCTTGATCCCCAAAGCAGAGAAAGACCCAACCAAAAAAGACAACTATAGGCCAATCTCACTGATGAATATAGATGCAAAAATCCTTAATAAGATAATGGCAAACAGAATGCAGAAGATCATCAAGAAGATCATACACCCTGATCAAGTGGGATTCATCCCAGGGGTGCAGGGATGGTACAATATACGAAAATCCATCAATGTAATGCACTATATCAATAGAGCCAAGGACAAAAACCATATTATTATCTCCATAGATGCAGAAAAAGCATTTGACAAAATCCAACATGCATTTATGATTAAAACCCTACAAAAAATTGGAATAGATGGTCTCTACCTCAAACTGATAGAAGCCATCTATGAAAAACCAACAGCCAATATCATACTAAATGGTCAAAAGCTGAAATCCTTCACACTAAAATCAGGAACAAGACAAGGATGTCCACTATCACCACTCTTGTTCAATATAGTTCTGGAAACATTAGCCACAGCAATTAGACAAGAGAAAGAAATAAAAGGAATAAAGATAGGTAATGAAGAAGTCAAATTGTCATTATTTGCAGATGACATGATACTCTATATAGAAGACCCCAAGAACTCCACCAAAAGGCTTCTAGACTTAAGAACCAAATTCAGTCAAGTAGCTGGTTACAAGGTCAATACACAAAAATCAATAGCTTTCCTCTACATGAATGGCAGACTCACTGAGAGAGAAGTAGGGCCAATAATTCCTTTCACAATAGCATCCAAAAAACTGAAATACCTAGGAATCAACCTAACGAAAGAAATCAAAGACTTCTTCTCTGAAAAGTATGGTACTCTGAAAAGAGAGACTGAAGATGATATCAGAAAATGGACAGACATCCCCTGCTCCTGGGTAGGAAGGGTTAATATAGTGTAAATCGCCATACTTCCAAAACTGGTATATAGATTTAATGCAATTCCAATTGAGATCCCAGCAGCATACTTCATGGACCTCGAGAAAACAATCCAAAAATTCATTTGGAACAAGAAGAGACCCAGAATAGCAAAAGCAATTCTAGGTAACAGAGACATGGCAGGGAGTATCACAATCCCCAACTTGCAACTCTACTACAAAGCTACTGTGATAAAAACAGCATGGTACTGGCAAAGAAACAGACCTGAGGACCAGTGGAACAGATTAGAAGATGCAGAAACAACGCCAGACACACTCAGCCATCTCATCTTCGACAAAGGAGCCAAAAACCCTCACTGGAGGAAAGATATCCTCTTTAATAAATGGTGCTGGAAAAATTGGGTTTCAACTTGCCAAAGACTAAAACTAGACCTATATCTCTTTCCATGCCCTAAATTAAAATTGAAATGGATTAAAGATCTAAATATTAAAATAGAAACTCTGAACCAGTTGGAACACAGGTTAGGTAGAACTCTTGAAGACATCGGTGTAGGAAAAGATTTTATGAACAAAACCTCAGTTGCCATGAACTAGCACAAACAATCAACAAGTGGGATCTCTTCTTATTAAAAAGCTTCTGCAAAGCAAGAGAAACCACCAGCAGTGTGAAGAGACAACCCACAATGTGGGAAAAAATCTTCACCTACTCTTCCTCAGACAAAGGTCTACTATCTCGAATCTATAAAGAATTTAAAAAGATCAGACCTCCCAAATTTAAAGACCCAATCCGAAAATGGGCATCTGAAATGAACAGACATTTCTCAGACAAGGAAGTAGAAATGGCAAATAAATACATGAAAAAATTTTCAACATCACTGGTCATTCGAGAGATGCAGATGAAACAACACTGAGATTCCACCTTACACCAGAAAGAATGGCTACTATCATGAAATCAACCAATAACAAATGCTGGCAGGGCTGTGGGGAAAGAGGAACCCTGCTCCACTGCTGGTGGGAGTGTAGACTGGCGCAAGCACTGTGGAAATCAGTATAGAGATACCTCAAAGAACTAGGACTGGAAGTCCCATTTGACCCTGCTATTCCACTGCTGGGGATCTTCCCCAAAGAATTAAAGGAATCATACCACAGTGATATATGTGCACCCATGTTCATAGCAGCGCTTTTTGTAATAGCTAAAACTTGGAAACAACCCAAATGCCCATCAACTGGAGACTGGATAAAGAAAATGTGGCTTTTTTATAAAATGGAGTACTACTGAGCCATAAAACATGAGAAATTAGAGACCTTTATAGCTAAGTGGATGCACATTGAGGCAATACTCTTAAGTGAAATAAACACAGATGTGTAAATACCAAATAGTTTCTCTGGTGTGAGAAACTGAAAGTGTAAATAAGGACTAAAGTGTATAATAGGTAATGTGAAATAGGAAGAAAAAGGGCAAAGAGGAAGGAAGTGGGAGGGCTAGGGGAAAGGACAGAAGGGAATGGGATTAATATGAAAGAATGGAAAAATAGGAACAAAATCTTTGTAAATAGGGAGGAATGGAGGGGTTGAAGGGAGGGGTGGGTAAGGGTGAAAAATAAGAACCAAGAGAGACTATGTAAAGGTGCAAATTTCCAATGATGAATGCCATTATATTGTATACCTAAAATGTACCAATGATTAGAATGAATAATCGAAAATGTAAATTGGAAGAAAAGGTCCAAAGGGGTAGGGGTAGTCGGTGTGGCAGGGGAAAGGAAAGAAGGGAAAGGAAAAATGATGAGAAATGGAAAAAATGGAAATAAAGTCTTTGTAAATAGGGAAGAGTGGAGGGCGTGAAGGGAGGGCTAGGAAAGTGGGGAAAAAATAAGAACCAAGATGCATCATGTAAAGGTACAATTCCCAATGAGAAATGTAATTGTGTTGTATACCTACAATGTACCAATAAAAGAATTTAATACAAAAAAAATTTGCCTAAAGTTTGATGAAAAAAGCCACTCACTAAGAAAGAAAAGGAATTGATAATGTGGCTGCTATCCACTTACTGTTTGAGAATTTTGTGGCTAATTGTCAAGGAATTTACATGCCATGCGATTACATGACTATTGGTGAACATCTTGCAGCATTTTGTGGTCATTGTAGCTTTAGGCAGTAAATGCTCAAAAAAGTCTTCAAAATACGGTATAAAAAATATATGCTCTGGTAGATGTAAAGCCACATTATACTTTCAATTTAGAAATTTATCCTGGAACTCAGCTACCAAGTCTTTATTTGTACAGTAATAAGCCAAATGATGTTGTAAACAGACTTATTGCTCCCATCTCTCAAACTAATCAGACTGTGACATTTGACAATTAGTTTACCAGTTTCCAATTGATGTTTCATTTGCTAACAAATCACAAGTTGACCATTATTGGAACTGTATACAAGAACAAAGCAGAAATTCCCAATGAAATGTTGTAATTTCAAAAGAGAGAATTGTATATTATGATCTTTGGGTTTCAGAAAAGTATAACATTGGCCTTGTATATGGCAAAGAAAAACAAACTGGTATTGCTCATGTCAACAGTGTCCCATGGTGGAAGAACTGACAGGGAAACTGCAACAAAGCTGAAGACCAAGATGGTAACTTTTTACAATAAAACTTAAGGAGTAGATTATGTTGATGAGTTATGTAGCAACTATGATGTCACTCAAAACACAAAGTGTCGGCAAATGGATGTGTTTTACTTGATCTTAATCATGTATGGGATAAATAGTTTGATAGTTAATAAAGAAAATAATAAGTACAAAATATCACAGACAAATTTTCTTAGAGGATTGGGACACTAAGTCATAAGAAATCATTTACAGCAGAAGAAAAAAAAATGTTTCTGTCAGGGGAACTATGCAAAAAAACTTGTGGTGCACACTGGTGAGCTGACAGGTGAACAGGGAGGTGCATGTTCATAATATCTGCATATTCTATACACAAGTATTACTTACATTGATAGCTTGTATGTTTTGTTTTCCTGTCCTTTTTGTTAGGGCATGGTTGGTATCTTTTTTGTTTTTCTATTTTTGTAGTAGACCTTTGTGATGTTTCTCCTGCCTGTTTATCTGTCAGAAATTTTTGTAGTAGACTTTTGTTTGTACTTACATTGTAGTTCACATAGGCTTTTATTTCTGTTGTTATTTTTTATGTTTTGTAAGCAAGTAAAGACTTGATGTCTATTCTAAGCACTCATTGAATATTTGATATTTTATCTTATTGATATCTTATTTTTCTTCTAAGTGCATGTTGTACAATAGAGTAAGAAGCTCCTGACAAAAAAGGAAAACAAGAGAGTGACAAGAATGCCCTGACATACAGGAAAGGGTAGCTGAGCACATGGCACATGTGCTGTCAGTGTATGTGAGACATGTGCATGGAACATGCAGTTTTCATGTGTGAAGACTGCTTTGAGTGTGACAGTTACAGCAAAGATTACTTTTGTTGTGGAGATTTTTTTGGTATTTTCATTATAGTTCACAAAAGAATTTATTTCTAATGTTATCTTTTAGGTTTTGTAAGCAAGTACACAGCTTATATGAAATCTACTTCCCAAAGCTCACACTCTAAGTCATCAATCAAATATGGAAAGAGAATGCAATACAAAGACTTGCTTTTGAAGAGCAAATATTGGCAGCTGACTGCTAATCTAAAAGGCAGATTTTCAAACCATTTCATGGTCTTGGTAGAGGAGCTGCAGCCTCTAATTGAGGACTTGTATTTGCAACCTCAGAAAGGAAGCAAGTAGCCCATTTGGTATTCTCCTGAAAAAAAATGCACAAATAAGAGTTAAAATCAGTAATTTCAATTTTGAAAATTAAGAACAAATGTATAGTGATCTATTGTTCACTCTTATGTATCATTACATTGAACTGAAAAGAGTGATTTTGTAGCTCATGTTGTAAACCATTATCAATCAAAAAGCTCTTTAATATGCCTGTGAATAGAAATATTTCTCTTCCTAAAATATTTTAGAAAGATGCTGGAAATAGATTCAATTCATTATTAAAATGGAAAATTTCTCGAAGAAATATTCTTTTCATAGAAATTAATATGTACTCATAAAACAGGAAATAATATGAATATTTAACTTAGTAATTAGCAACACATCAAGCTCTACCCAATTAGAATGGTTGCTGGCTGTAAACAACATGCTTGAATCTATGTGTTGAACAAATTTTTCAACAATAGAGATATGTAGTTCTATGAACTTATTTCTGTCTTCTCTTTTACTCCTACCAGTTTCATACCTTCAGCCCTAAGCCCCCAGTGTGACTGTCTTTAGAGACAGGGCCTCCAAGGAAGTAATAAAAGTTAACTGAGGATCTCATAGAGCAGGATTCTAATATGGAAGAATTAATGTTCTTACATGACAAAGGAAGACACCAGAACTGCCTCATATGAAAGAAATACTGTATAAAGTTACACTAACATGAGCACCTGAAATTTCAGGAAAGAGCCCTCTCTCAAATGGTATGTTGATTTTGAATTTCTAGTCTCCAGAACTATGAGAAAACAGTTCTTTGACTGAAGCCACCAGATCTGTTATATTGTTAGGGCAACCTTAATAAATTAATACAGTGGAAGTAACTATTTGTGTTTAAATGCATTTGTTTCATTTAAAAACCAAAATAGTACATGAAAATAGTTGATATAGAAGAAACATTATATCAGTCTTTTAGAACAATAAGATGATAACTTTAAAAAACAGTCTGTATTCTCGGAGTCAACAATTATACCACTTTTTCTGGCATATACTTTCATATTTGTAAGTAAAACATTGGTTTTTTAATCCTGTTTTGTATATTATCTATGAAATTCCAACTCTCACAACTTATTCTTGGGGTTAGAGATGAGAGTTGGATGTAATAGACAATATACAAAGCAAAATAAAAAAGCAAAATGTTTTTCTTACAAATATAAAAGCATATGCCAGAAATATCTATATCTATCTATCTATCTATCTATCTATCTATCTATCTATCTATCTATCTATATTTTTTTCCCTTGATGAGATTAGCTATCCTAATTTTTGGTCAAGTCAAACCAATAGTATAAATCATGTGTTTATATTGTTATGGTTTTGGGAATATCTGTCATTAAATCATATTGGTGTTCTATGATTATATATTCCTCTTTTAAAGTATACTTTCTCTTGAGTTAATAATAGACCTTTTTAAATTTTGCTTATCTAGCATATAACAATCATACATTCCCCCAAATCTCCCCTGAGAATATATATCAACTTGTGATATATATAAATCTCCCTTTTTTATTACTCCTTTCCTTTGGTAGCCTCTTACAGTAGTTTCTTCAGAAAGGCAATATGAAAGACAACTTCTTGAGACATTTAATGTCGAAACATATCTTTATTACTAAACACTTTCATTAGGTTGATAATTTCTTTGAATATGGTTACCAAGAGTAGGGGAGGCCATTGTTTGAACAAAGCTCTTCCATTGGCAAAACCAAAACAAAATGGAGTCACTGGTGCTAACTGCCACACACTGCAACTGAGGTCTATATAACACACAGGCAGATCCCCAAACAGATCACTGTTTCCTGGAAAGGGGAGATTCCAGTCTACCTCAGTCAGTATAATCAGGAAATCCTCTCTACTTTTACTCTTTAAAGAAAAACGATGGCATATTAGCCAGTCAACTAAGTTCCCATTGTTGTTTCTCTTCTTCTGTCTTATGGAACCCACTGTCCTACCACTGGCCAACATTAGCTGTCAGGCCAGTCTGCAGAATGGAAACATCCCACGTGAGTCATGAGTACAGGCCTATTAGATTTTTAACTATATTTGTTTTAGTTTTGTATTTTGAGAAGTATAAAAATTTTCCTTGGGAGTCATTTACATTCATAATTAGACAGCATTTCTTTATATTTTCTACAGGTTTTGTAACTGCAAGGGCATTTTAAATTTTCACTTTTTTTGCATGTAACTGACCCATTTCTTTGGTGATTTGACAATATTCTTTGTCCCCAAGATTCAGCAAGTTCACAAGGACAAAACATGGTTGCAGTCATATTTTTTGGGCACATTATGGCATTTTCATGTGTAAAGTCTTGTCTTTGGTTGTATATCTTAAATATTCTTTGCTTGAAGTCTTTATCTTCTGTTCACCTTTGTTTTCTCATTTCTTGTTTTGAACTCCTATTAATTAGATATTATACTTGCTTGAGTTTTTCTTAAGTTTTTCTCCTATTTGTCCTACTGTGATGGAAATTGTCTCATTTTTATTATTTAAATATGCCAGTTATTTTTAAAACGTAGCTAACAGATGCTTAACTTCTAGAATTTTAACACCCAAGTATAATCTTTTATAGCACAGTATTCTTACTTTATGTTTGTAATATGTTGTTACTTTTTTTTTCTGCTGTTACTTTTTTGAAGTTTATGATTCTAAAATTTTGAGATTATTTCAGGCTTCATTGTATGTTTCCTATCAATCCTTTTTTTTGTTTTTCTTTTTTTATTCTGCCCTCCAAAATATTGGAGAATTTATTTATTGACTAATTTTTTATTAGTATATGTTTGCAGTGCATGATGATTATGTGCCTTGTGGGGAGTTGCTTCATGTACCTAACTCAGGACAATTCTTTGTTCATCCCCCTCTCCTCCCATCACTCCTGATTCCCTCTATCTCTTGATTTCCTACTCTTCTTGTTTATGTCTCTCTAGTTAGAGGGTTTCTTTAATTGCCTTCTGATAATTATTTGTTTGATTGTACTTAAGGTTAATCATTAATATTTTATTATAATCCAGTGATGTCTTCCTCTCTTCAGTGATCGGATTAAACCAAATGTTTAATGCCTTCAACTATATCACATTTATTAGGTGTATAAGTTTCTTCAAAGTAGGATTTAAACCTGTTGTCGGCAGTTAAGCGGCACTTAGATGGCTGGCTAAGTTTCTGTAATAACTACACAAGAATGCATTGTCTCTCTAGAGGCAGAACTCAGCTTTTTGGTTTTTTGTACTGGGGATCGAACTCATGACCTTGAACTTGCAAGGCAGGTGCGGTGCCACTGAGCTAAGTCCCCAGCCCCTCAGAGCTCAGGTTTTCCTCAGGAAACAGACTGAATATACCCAGGTAGCACAGGGAAAGTGAGTGCCCCCCACTGCCCAGCTGTTCATGCAATTGTGATATTCAAGTTGTGCACCCTCCTTCTATTCATATACCTGGGGTAAATGCTTGACCATAGGGCACTACCAGTTGCAATAGAAACGTTGTGTAGTAATATTGAGCTGGTTGACTGTGTGCTTAGATAACACTGTGGTCCCTGAGAGCTTCTATTGTTAAAAGGAAGAAAAAGAGAATAGATATTGACTAAAAACCAGCAGTGATGCCCACAGGAGACAAATGCTGGGGGTTCAGATTATACAGTTCAGCACACAGATAGCCACGTACTTTTGCTCATTGGGACACAGGTCCCATGCCTCTGAAATCAGTCAAGCCTGATGTCCAGATCAAGAATCCATCTGTTTTCTTGTTTGTTTGCTTCTAACTTGGGTTGCAAATTTGATTTCAAAGCTACAGTTTGCGTCTCATAGTGAGTATGGTAACTGCCTTGCTCAGTAGTTGAGAAAGATATACAATAGCCTAATACTTTTCTTTATGCATTTTAAATATACTTTTCTCTTTCCTTTACCATGAGAAACCTAACTTTAGAGCAACCTAGTGTCTCTAACTCTTGCCTCAAACTCAGGTTCTATGGAGTGAGCAGGCTACTCCTTTGATTTCACTAGAAGTTTCTGGCCAACACCTGAGTATAGATGAGATACAGATTTCTGTACCTCACTAGGTTCTTTCTTTGTCAGCATCCAAACATTGAGCAGGTCTTTTATTTGTCTTTTCTTTGCCTTTGTAGGTATGTCTTTTTAAAAAGTTCATTTTTTTCTAGTTTTAGCAGAGTTTTTAATATTTGGCAGAAAATATCATTTTGTTACCTATCTTTGCAGTGGGTAGAGATAATAGAATACCATAAAGTACAAAATAGATTCTTCTCTGGCCTTTTTTCCCAGTAAAATCAGACAAGACAGAATAGAGAAATTGAGACCTAAGGAAAATATATTCATTTCTGCATGACAAACATATTACATTTTTGACCCGAAATGTTTTTCTTTTTATATTGGTGTGTCTGTGTAATTTTATTGCAAAACTATGTAAACAGGAAAGAATGCTAAATGAATTGGACTGCTGATCTAAACATAGCAGAAGGGCTAAAACCTCTCACAAGCTGATTCATCGACCAGTGGCTTTGCTGCTGATGTGATGAGCCTGGCCAAGGAAACCGAGGATATGGGGCTCTGCAGGCTTGAGACAGGAGCCCCGGGGTGTACATGAGTGGAAATATGGTTGGTAGACTTGGTGGAGACTGCAATAAGATATCTGGTAGAGCCTGTGGTAAACAGGCTGTTCTAAGGAAGCTGAGGAATGGAACCAAGGGTCTAGCTGGAACTTAAGGCAGATCTGTATCTCAGATCTATAGTGAGAATCTGCAGTTAAGGCAGTCTGCTAAATTCAGGGTCGGTGTTACCTTTACTTGTGATTGTTAATTTGACTCGATTAAGAAATGCCTGGCAGACTAGTAAAGCGCACTCCCAGGTGAGTCTGTGGGACATTTCCAGGGATGTAGACAAGCAATCTGAGTGTGGAAGACCGACCTTACTTGTGGGTGGCACTGTCTCTGAGGCTTGTAACCTGCATGAAATGAAAAGGGAAGAAGGAAGAAGTGGGACTGCATCTGAGAAGCTCCGTTCTGGCTGCGCAGGTGCATGTTTCGCTACTGCCTTGGGCTGTGGACACCAAACTCCAGTTTCTTCACCCTTTTAACACAGACTCACATCAGCTACTCTGCTCCTCAGACCCTGGCTATGTCCTCGATCCTTTTTGGATTCAGTAGGCTTCCATCCTCTTGTGCTGACCAGTTACTGTATCCTCTGGATCTGCAGTTCATGGATGGCCATTGTGGACTATTCCTTGTCTGATCTTGTAAGCCTGTCTAATAAATTCCCTTCATAATTTTATGCCTATCTAAAAAATCCCCTTCATAATTATATATATATATATATATTTATATTTTTTCTATTGATTCTCTTCCTCTAAAGAACCCTAACTAATACAATGGGCTAGAAACAAGTGCTATGAACATAGAGCTCAAAAAATTTGAATGAAGGGAACAAATTTCACTCCCAATGGGAATATAAGATAAGTTACATTTCAATACAGAATGAACTTGGGTGCTTGCTGATTGGCCCAAAGGGATGAGGGGAATCATTTCAAAGGTACTTTCAGTGAGGATATAATATAAATATTAGACATAAGAGAGATAACTAGGTAAAGCCAGTGACTAGACTAACACAAATGCTCACTTAGGGACCAGCAGTATGATCTAATTTGATCCAAAATTGTTAAATTACTATGTTAAGCTGCTTAGGAATAGGGTTCGTGCTGGGTTTTAGAAGGCTTATAGATGATATTCTATGAAAGGCTGAATGTTAGAGTCAGGGAAATTATACATTTTCCAATACCTGGTAGCATTCCTCATTGTTATCTGAGCCTTCACCTGTCATCTGTTGCCCAATCATATTGCGGAAAGCCTCAGGGGGAAAGGGCCATATATTTGAATTTTTAATTATATTAATCTTTACCCCTTTTTATAAAATCCAAAGTGGTAGGGCCTCGGGAGCAGCAGGAAGTCTCAAGCTGGGACTGTCTCAGAACTCACATGCCAAATAATTTTCAAAGCAGCTAAAACAACTAGGAGTTTTGTGGTGAGAGAGCATAAACAACAAGGAGTACAGAGGGATTTACCCTAGTATGTCTTTACGAAGAAGGAAACAGATGCCATATTTAACTCCTTTTTATCCCCTACATATCAAACTGGTCATCAAATTTGTTTCTTTCTTTCAGAATTTCTTAATGATGACTAAGCCTTCATCTCCCTCTCTTACCACTTTCTTGGTAAAGATTTTCATCAACTTCCTATGTGTTATTTCAAATGACTTCTTTCTCAGCTTGGCATTTCTAATTTGCCCTCACTGCAGTAAGAGAGCTATCTGTCTGAAAGTTAAATATAGCTGTGATGTTCTTTCACACTAAAGATATGTTAGTGGCTTACTGCACAATAAATCCAAATTCTGCAGCTTGTCCTATGGTACATCTTATAACCTGCCATATTTACCTTTGGAAATCTCCTCCATCAACTTAGTCCTATAATGTCTTTATGGCCCATGAATATCCACTGCTCTTCAAAACCTTCAAATCTTTTCATCTGCTTATACTTCTGTTTTAAACCTTTACCATCCCTTTTCAATGTGACAATAAGTATGTATGCCTCCTTTTCCAGAAGGAAGTCTGGAACCAAAGGAAGGAGTCAGGAAGGAATAAGCAAACAGGTTTTCTACTCTCAGTACCTCCCAATGAGAAGAAACACTTATTTTACCCATTTAATTTATTGATTTTAGATTTTTTTTAATATTAGTGGGTTTTATTTATTTATTTATTTATTTATTTATTTTTGGTACCAGGGATTGACCCTGGGTTCTTGTGCTTGTGAGTCAGGTGGCAGAACCACTGAGCTAAATACCCGACCCCATATTTTTTGTTGTTAACTAACCTGTTGGAAAGGTAAAAATGGTTCCAAACTCTAAGAAAGTGAATTTCAGAAGTGTCACCTTTTCAATGAAGGGAGCTATTGAATGTTTCAGCCATGTTCTTACACTTAAAACTCTAAACTTTTATTATCATGCCCATTTGAAATAAATTCTTGGTTAAAATATGGCATCTTTGAAACCTAGGAGAGAGTACCGCTCAGCATATAAATTCTCTGTATCCCTGTCAGATAGATGGAATGTGAATTTGGTTGGAATAAACAGTTACTTCAATAGATAATCCCCAAGTAAAAATAGTGATATCGAAGTCTATTGAATTCCTTAGTAATTTGGGGGTAAGAAGAGAATACTGTTGAAGCAGAGGTAAGTGATAAGCACTGACAGATTGTTATGCAAAGCGTGACCTTTAAAAGGATGTACGTGTTAAAATGCATGTAATATATTCTGTATTTCATGTAGCATATAAAGGAAGCAGCTCAGAAAGGAGATACGAGCAAAGGTTCTCTCTATAGGCAAGATTTTCAGTCAAATCACTTGGAAGAGCAGTCTCAGTTTTATTTTCACAGAGCCTTTTGTTTTCACTTTGCCTGTGAGGTCATAGCTGAGTACTAAGAGTGTAGAAATACAATAGTTCTTGGGAGACTGTGGCTGTAAAATCGGGGACCTCTGAAAGCCAGGCCTGAGCACTGGAGGAAGCAGAACTGGGCTATCTTGCCAGGTCCCACTCCTGGCTGAGGTCTTCAGGGACTGGGTCCTTACTCCCCTTTCCTAGCATCCCTGGGGACAGAGACCTGCTGAGTGCCTCTCCCAGGAAAATGTTTCATGGGTACAGGCAACTGAGACAGAGCCAAAGCACCCAGAACCATCTGACCGCAAGGGAGCCTCATTGCTGACATCTTTCCCTGGCCCTTTGGATCCTGTTAAAGGTAAACATTTTTAAAATTGAATTTTAATGATGTTCACTAAAGTTATCACACAGCCATGCAAAACATCTTGCACCCTAGTACAGTATTTGCCCTTGAAGGATTTGAATAACTATAAAGTTTGTACATTCTAATTGATAATAAATAAATAAAAATAGAAATGGCAAGGTGACTAGAGGCTAATCCTTGCATTTTCCACATAACTGAGTTCCAGTTTCCCCTTCTTTGCTTACTAGTTAGATTACTGGAGGAACAGTAGAAGACATCCACCTTGAAGCCATGGATGTAGTAAAAGCTTTGTACTTTCCATGTGCCATAGAAATCAAATCCAGTTAACTAAAAGAAATGGAAGAGCTGGATTCCAGGAATCCCTGAGGAAGGAGCAGAAGGATGGCAAACAGGTGTGGCCAAGATAACCTGAGCAGGTCTGGGAGGGCCCTTGTCTCAGCACCCTATCTGAGTCTTTCAGGTGCAGGGAATTTCTGAATCTAGCCTCCCCCCAAGCCAGAGTTAGCCAGAAAGAACAGAAGCTAGAAAAAAATCTAACTACATCAAAGGTTCAAAGGTTTGTTTAGGAAGATTTCATGAAGTTTTTCCATGTGCCTGGATATAGAATTATTTATCTTTACTTGTACCAAAACTAGCAAATAAGATCAACAGCTGAGAGTACCGAATAAAAATCTCTCCACACCCTAAAGGGATCCCTTTCTTAGGGCTTTCTGAGCCTTTAGGCCAGGCCACCACGTAGCCAGTGCTACCAGGTGCTCTGCCTGACACCCATCCCCAAACTGTGACCTAGCTGCTGAGGATCACTCTCCCCCTCCCTTCTCCACAGACTCCTCTGCTATGAGTGAGGCTGGCCCTGCCTATTCACCACTGGCAGTTGGGTGACTGAAGAAAAGGGGGAATGGGCTGGCATGGGTTCCAAATGGCCCTTTTCCTCCAGATGGGCACAGTGCCATTCATCTTAGAGAACCTTGGAGACAAAGCCCATTGCTCACATCCTGCATAAATCCTGTGTTCCCAAACACCTGTCTCAGGATACATTTTTTGGAGTTCTCAAAACCACTTGGTAGGAACATGTGTCCATGCATACATACATACAAACATACACATATGTGTGTGATAAGCCCTGGCAGGTTGTTATGCAAAAAGTGACCTTTAAATCGATGTGTGTGTGAAGTCCACATAATATACTCTATATTTCATGCAGCATATAGAGGAAGTGCATGCATCCAGAAAACAAAGGACCTCCTTGGCTATGTCATTGATATCATGATGTGTGGAAAGTAGATTTATCCCACATCTCCTGTGTTTCTGCTTTGAAATCAGTTTCAGTTAGACAAGTAGAACACAGAACTGATCAGACAAATTTGGCACAAGACGTAGAATATTTATGAAGACATCTGAGATTTCAGAAGTAAGTCTAGAAGGGAAACAGGACCAGACATAGGTAGAATTTCACACTGCCACCCAACAGCCTTAAACAGGGCATTAAAACAAAGAAGATGTTTTCATTGTTGGCATCTTAGTGAGAATTGAATTGAGTTCAACTCAGAGAGGAGTCTGCAATGAGTCCTGGAGAATCACCTAGGAGTTATGGAGAAGTATTGGGTGGAAGCCATGTGGGGCTACCAGAAATCCTTCTGATGATTTGGGCCGTCACTCTAAGGCATTAATGAAATATGAATCAACTTCTGAGGTGAGTGCCAGGAAAATTCAGTGTGATATGTTTGTCTGTCTGTTTGTTTGTTTGTGTTTTGAGTCAGGATCTTGCTTTGTAGTTCAGGCTGGTCTTGAATTCACTATGTAGCCCAGGCTGGCCTTGAACTCACAGTGATCCTACTGCCTCAGCTTCCCAGAATGCTGGAATTACAGGAGTGCACTACCCACACCCAGCTTAGTGCAATATGAATAAGACTGTGTATGAGTTTTAAGATGACTTATTCATGTAGATGTGGATGTAAACATTGTCCGTTACCCCAAGAACATACCTGAGAGATTTATGGGATTAGCATTCTCAGGGAAGAGACAAAAAGTTAGAACACTTTTTTAAAAAGCTGCCACCTCCAAAGTGGATTATCTATAGCTAACAAGCAAAATATATTTGTTATTTTATTATATAAAAAGGAGAAAAGGGTGGAACATCCTAGGAGATTAAAAGAAACAGATCCAGCCCATGCCAAACACACTGGCTGGTGGGGACCAGCCAGAAGGACAAAGACACAGGGGACACCAGACCAATGTACTGGGTAAGCTGGAGGGATCACCTCCCATTGGAACCTGGACTATCTTCAGGAGAAGGGCAGCTGGAACCTGCAGTACAACCTTGCAGAGTTCAACCCCACAGGAGGACAGGGAGCTCAATTTGGGACTTGCCACCAGAAATCTGCCTGAATCCCACAGGACTGCAACTGGCTTGCTGAGACTAACTGACTTACATCTGCACACTGCTGCCAACCTTGTCTATTGTGACAGCAGAGACATACCCTGAAGGAGGCCCTTCATTTTCATTTTTTTTTTTATTTCCAAAATTATTATTATTGGGGGGTATTTTGCTTTTATTTTTAATTTTCCTACTTTTTTCAAGTTTTTATTTTTCTCTTCTTTTTTTTCTTTCTTTTCTCTTTCCTTTCTCTCTCTCTCTCTCAATCACTCTCATGCAGTCCCACATTGTTCTTCATCTACCTTTTTGTTCCTGTTCTGGTCCTAATTCAGATTTCTTCTATATTTTTCTTTTATTCTCCTTTTCTTTATTTCTCCTGTGTCCTCTGGCCTCACTGCTAACCTTCCCCTATCCTTCTACCTATCTATCCCTCCTTCCCCAACTCCTTCTAACTCTCCATACCAAAGGGTGAAGTTGCTCTATTGAAGAGTTTATTCACTATAAACATATGTTGGGTTGGTCCTCAATTCTGATTTAATGCACACAGTTAAAGGTGATAGATGAATAACTTTCACAAATTGTCATTTTCTAAGATGTACTTGATGCTATGGTGTTGCTGATTGTATCACTTGGGCTAAGGTGTTGTGATTGATCTAGTCAGTGGTCCTTCCTGGTATAATGAAAATGAGACAGCCTCAGAGTCATTAGAGACTGAAAACCTAAAGACCAGCTATATCTGGAAGATACCTCTGAGAAGGAATCATTCCATAAAAGTTCTAATTACAAGCAACAAAGATACTTACAATAAGCAATTTCAAAGTATCAACCCAGGAATTAAACCAAGGACAGTACCAAAAACAAAAATGAGAAGACACTTAAGCAAGGCACAAATTCAGACTTCCACCTCACCAAGAGTAAAGTTTTGGGGAAAAGAGGTGGAAAAGTCTGATAATCAACCACCTGGACACCCTGAACTGATAGCACAGGAAGTAACAAAACAGATGAATGAGGCTCTAGAAAAATGCAAAGCAGAAATAACCTCCCACATAACTACAGAGATGGTGGGGAGAGTGAAAGACATGATTAGAGGCTCTAGAACAGAAACAGATAAAAAATAGATGAGCTCAGAAACATGCTGGAAGCCAGGAATGCCCAGCATAAGAAAGAAATGGAATCCATGAAACAGATTCAAACAGATATCCAGGAAATTAAAAACTCCACTAAAAGCATGCATACCAGGTTAAGGGAATCTGAAGATAGAATATCAGATATAGAAGACAGGATTGTGCTTAAGGACCATGAAAACAGATATTTCTTAAAAATAGTAAGGGACCACAAGAAATCAATCCAGCAGCTGCTAGATGATGCAAACAAGAATAATATAAGACTAATAGGAGTCCATGAAGAGACAGGAGAAAGTACAATTGACATGAAAAAAACTGTTCACCAAAGTAATAGTTGAAAACTTCCCAGACAGAAGTAGAGAATTGGACATACAGATAAGTGAGATATATAGAACTCCAACTAGCCATGATCAAAAAAATCTACACCTAGACATATAATACACAAGATTCCAGAAACCAAACAGAAGAACAAAATCCTATAAGCAGTTAGAGAAAAGGAACAAATCACCTACAAAGGAAAACCCATCAGAATCACAGCAGACTTCTCAACACAAACCCTCAAGTCAAGGAGAGCCTGGAGTGAAGTATTTCAAGCCCTAAAAGAAAATTACTTCCAACCTAGATTATTGTATCCTGCAAAATTATCTTTCAAAATTGATGGGAAAATTAGATACTTCCATGACAAAGAACACCTGAGAAATTTCATGAACATCAAACCAGCACTCCAAACAATTCTAAACAATATCCTAGCAAAAGACAATGAAGGTCACAACTTCATGAGGCCCAACAGAGGGAAGCCACCAGGCAAGGTAAGAAACTAAAGTGAAAGGGGGAAAAGTAAGAAATAAAAGAGCCAACGAAAGTAAAATATCATGGCAAGGATGTGTCAATATCTATCAATTATAACCATCAATGGTAATGGGCTCAATTCACCAATCAAAAGAAATAGGCTGGCAGAATGGATTAAAAAGCAAAATCCAACAATATGCTGTATAGAAGAAACACACCTAACTAAAAAAGAAATTCATAGACTGAAAGTAAAGGACGGAAAACAGTTCTCCATGCCACAGGAACCCACAAAAAAGCAGGGGTAGAAATCTTATTTGCAGACAAAATAGATTTCAAACCAAACTAATTAAGAGAGACAAAGATGGTCACTACATCCTTGTAAAGGGAACAATCCAAGGGGAAAAGATGACAATCATAAATATATAAGCACCAAATACGAATGCCCCAACTATACAAAACAAATATTAATGGACATGAAAAACCAAATAAACACTAATACAATTGTAGTGGGAGACCTCAATACCCCACTATCACAAATAGACAGATCTTCTAGACAAAAAATTAACAACAAAATTCTAGAACTGAACCAAGCTACTGAACAAACAGACTTAATAGATGTTTACAGAGTGTTCCACCCCAAAAAATCAGAATACACATTCTTTTCAGCTGCACAAGGGTCATTCTCCAAAGTAGACCACATAGGACATGTCTTAGTAAATGTAAAAGAATTAAAGTTACCCCCTGTATATTATCAGACCATAGTGTAATAAAATTAGAGATCAATTACATAAGAAAGAAACTGCAAAACCCCCACAAACACATGGAAACTGAATAACACACTCCTGAACAACCAATGGGTCACAGAGGAAATTAAAGAAGAAATTAGACAGTTTCTACAAATAAATGATAATGCCAGTACAACATACAGGAATCTATGGGGCACAATGAAAGCAGTTCTGCATAGGAAATTCATAGCAGTGAATGCACATATTGGGAAAACAGAGCGAACTCAAATAAATAACCTAATGCAAAAACCTCAAGCTCCTAGAAAACGAAGAGCAGAGGAAACCCAAAGCTAGTAGAAGAGAGGAAATTATAAAGATCAGAGCAGAAATCAGTGCAATGGAGACTAAGAGAAAGATACAAAAAAATCAATGAATCAAAGAGTTGGTTTTTCAAAAGAATAAATAAAATCAATAAACTTTACCCAATCTTATCAAAAAAAGGAAAGAAAAGGCTCAAATCCATGCAATTAAAAATGAAAAAGGTGAAGTCACAACAGATCCAGCAGAAATCCAGAGGATCATCAATACCTACTTCCAGAACCTCTACTCTAATAAAATGGAAAACACAGAAGAAATGGACAGATTCCTTGATACATATGAATTGCCAAAATTAAAAGAAGATATAGAAATTCTAAACACCTCAATTACAATGAGTGAAATTGAAAATATAATAAAAAATTTACCAACAAAGAAAAGCCCAGGTCCAGATGGCTTCACTGCTGAATTCTACAAGACATTTAAAGAACAACTATTGCCACTACTCTTTAAACTCATTAAGGAAATTAAAAGGGAAGCAAGGCTTCTAAATTCATTCCTGGAAGCAAGTGTTACTTTGATTCCAAAACCAGGGAATGACTCAACCAAAAAAGAGAACTACAGGCCAATCTCCCTAATGAACATAGATGCAAAAATCCTCAACAAGCTACTGGCAAACAGAATACAGAGGGTCATCAAGAAGATGATACACCCTGACCAAGTCAGATTTATTTCAGGAATGCAAGGAAGGTTCAAGATTTGTAAATCAATAAATATAACACACTATATTAAGAAAGGCAAGGACAAAAGCCATATGATCATCTCAATAGATGCAGAAAAGGTATTCAACAAAATCCAACACCCATTCACAATAAAAATTCTAGAGTAATTTGGAATAGAAGGTCTTTATCTCAACATGATTAAGGCAATCTATGAAAATTCAACAGCCAACATCACTCTAAATGGTCAAAACCTGAAATCCTTCACACTAAAATCAGGAACAAGACAAGGATGTCCACTCTCACCACTCCTGTTCAATATAGTTTTGGAAACATTAGACAAGGCAATTAGACAAGAGAAAGAAATAAAAGGAATAAAGATAGGAAATGAAGAAGTCAAATTGTCATTATTTGCAGATGACATGATACTCTATATAGAAGACCCCAAGAACTCCACCAAAAGTCTTCTAGACTTAATAACCAAATTCAGTCAAGTAGCTGGTTACAAGGTCAACACACAAAAATCAATAGCTTTCCTCTACATGAATGACAGACTCACTGAGAGAGAAATAGGGCAAATAATTCCTTTCACAATAGCATCCAAAAAACTGAATTACCTAGAAATCAACCTAATGAAAGAAATCAAAGGCCTCTTCTCTGACAACTATAGCACTCTGAAAAGAGAGATTGAAGATGATATCAGAAAATGGACAGACATCCCCTGATCCTGGGTAGGAAAGATTAATATAGTGAAAATGGCCATACTTCCAAAACTGGTATATAGATTCAATGCAATCCCAATTGAAATCCCAGCAGCCTACTTCACGGACCTTGAGAAAACAATCCAAAAATTCATTTCAAGCAAGAAGAGACCCAGAATAGCAAAAGCAATTCTAGGTAACAGAGACATGGCAGGGGGTATCACAAACCCCAACTGCAAACTATACTACAAATTTATTGTGATAAAAACAGCATGGTACTGGCAAAGAAACAGACCTGAGGACCAGTGGAACAGATTAGCAGATGCAGAAACAATGCCAGCCACACTCAGCCATCTCATCTTCAATAAAGGAGCCAAACACCCTCACTGCAGCAAAAATAGTCTCTTTAATAAATGGTGTTGGAAAAATTGGGTTTCACCTTGTCAAAGATTAAAACTAGACCTATATCTCTCATGCACTAAACTAAAATTGACATGGATTAAAGATCTAAATATTAAAACAGAAACATTGAATTTGCTGGAAGATAAGCTAGGTAGAACTCTTGAAGACATTGGCATAGGAAAAGACTTTATGAAGAAAACCTCAGTAGCACGGGAATTATCACAAAGAATCAACAACTGGGATCACATCTTATTAAAAAGCTTCTGCACTGCAAGAGAAACCACAAACAGAGCTAAGGGTTAACCTACAACGTGGGAAAAATTTTCAGCAGCTGTACCTTAGAAAAAGGACTACTATCTAGAATATATAAAGAAGTGAAAAAAATCAGACCCCCCCAAATTCAAAGACCCAATTCAAAAATGGACATCTGAAATGAACAGACATTTCTCAGACAAAGAAGTAAAAGCAGAAAATACATATATGAAAAAATGTTCAGCATCACTGGTCATTCAAGAGATGCAGATGAAAGCAAAACTGAGATTCCACCTTATCCCAGAAAGAATGGCTGCTATCAAGAAATCAACCAATAACAAATGCTGGCGGGGTTGTGGGGAGAAAGGAACCCTTCTCCATTGTTGGTGGGAATGTAGACTGGTGCAACCACTGTGGAAATCAATATGGAGACACCTCAAAGAACTAGGACTAGAGGTCCCATTTGACCCAGCTATTCCCCTACTGGGTATCTTCCCCAAAGAATTAAAAGAATTATACCACAGAGATATATGTGTACCCATGTTTATAGTGGCACAGTTTGTAATAGCTAAAGCTTGGAAACAGCCCAAGTGCCTATCAACTGGAAACTGGATAAAGAAGATGTGTTTTTTTCATAAAATGCATTACTACTCAGCCATAAAGAATGAGAAACTAGAGACATTTATAGCTAAATGGATGCATATTGAGGCCATACTCTTAATTGAAATAAATAGGACATACGTGTAAATACCGAATAGTTTCTCTAGTGTGAGAAACTGAAAGTGTAAATAAGGGTTAAAATGATTAAAATGAATAATTGATAATTTGAAATGGGAAGAAAAGGCCTAAAAGGGTAGGGATGGTGGGAGGGGAAGGGTAAAGGAAAAATTATGAGAAAAGAAAAAGAAAATGTAAATGAAGTCTATGTAAATAGGGAAGGGTGGATGGGGTGAAGGGCGCACAGGGAATGGGGAAAAATAAGAACCAAGATACATCATGTACAGGTACAAGCACCCAGTGATGAAAGTAAACGTATTGTATACCTAAAATGTACCAATAAAAGAATTTAAGGGGGAAAAGAGAAGAAACTGAAAAAGATAAATTATTAAATGAATAATATGATTGTTAACTAAATCCCAGATTAATAAAACAAATAAAAAAATAACTTTAGAGGACAATATTGAGACATTTCAAGAACATTGAGTATATATTGGATAACAGTATGAAATAAACATTAAATGTCCCAAATGTGACCTTTTTAATGTAGCTATTTAAAAGTTCCTCATTCCTAAGGGACACATACTGAAGTATTTGGGTGTGAAATGTCATTATGTCTGCAGATAATTCTCAACTGTATCAGCAAAACACAACAAAAATGTACATATAGAAAGTAAAAAAAAGTAAAGTAGCAAAATGCTTAAAAGTTGCTGAATCTAGGAGAAAAAAAGTAATGTTCATTGTAGTATTCTTTTTTTCTCTTTTTTTTGGTACTGGGGATCGAACTCGGAGGGACCTTGCACTTGCGAGGCAGGCGGTGGAACCATGGAGCTAAATCCCTGGCCCCATTGTAATATTCTTGCAGCACTTTATCACATTCAGATTTCCAGGCATTAAGTATTGTGAGAAAATTTAATGGTTGATTTGGAAAAATAAGTTTCTAGCTTTTTAAGAAAACTTAAGGAAAGCACCAGGTTGAGCACAGGCCTGGCTTGGCACGTTCAGATGGATAATAACTTTCCCCTGCAGCTTCCGCTCACAGACGCGAAGGTGTGGAAGCTGTGAGCCACGGGTGCTCCTGGCAGCGTCAGAACTTCATTCTGCCATGCATTTTCCTGAGGGGGACGCTTAGACGTACAGCAGCAGTAGAGGTGCCTGGGCTAGACAACAAAGAAAAGCTACTCAAAAAGATGGAGATTCACATGCCTTAAATGGCACCAGCCCTAGGAGGGAGAAGCACGAAGGGAAAAGCACGAATTAAAAAGCATGAACCCAGCTGATATTTTCTAAACCGAGGAGGGGAAATCAGAAGGAGTGAGAAAGAGAAGCCAGTTGCTGGAGACACAATTCTTTGGCAGAGGTCAGGCTGGTTTAGTGCCCCTTTTGAGACTCCTAGTGTTTCAGCTTTCAGAAAAAAAAATCGAGAGCAGCTTTGATTCTTAAATAAGGGAGGTTTCTCAGAAACAGGCATCAGAGGGCCCTGTGGTAGTGGCTCTGAAATGCCATCCTCCAAAAGGTGGTCCCAGGGTGTCTCTGACTGATGCTGAACAAGACAAGAAGGCTGGAGCTGATATTTGACACTTAATTTTGGGGGGGGTTGAAGTTGGGATTCTAAATTTTGGATTTGGACTTAGTAAGGCAATGGGAATTAATTTAGAATTTGTTAAAAGTGGAGCCTCTTTTAAAACTTGGGGTACATTTGTTCCATTAATGAATCTTTCTTTTACCCTTTTGCTTATCCTTGTGAAATAGATTAGACAAATGGATTTGGGCTAATTTGGTGCAGGAATTAGAATACAGCACAAATCTTCAATCTTTGAGTAAGTGAAAGTCCTGCTCTGACCAATTTAAAGACATCAGGAGAAAGCAATAAATGAAGAGCACTGCTAGCTCCAGGGTACACCCGCACTGGAGCAGGTTAAATCAAAAGCGGACCTGTGTTTTTTATTTATTTTTTGATGCAAAAAAATTGTTTTAGCACTAAAAGGAAGAGTCACAAACTTGTTCCAACAGCTTTTTTTGGGGGGGGGGCTGGCTAAATAAATTACAGGCGCCTGTGTTTACCTGGAAGCCTGAATCAAGGTGACCTCCTCCCTGACAACCTTACTGTCTCTGATCTGGAATCTCAGGCTGCACAGACATGGGGGCAGCTGCAGTTCAGGCCTTAGGACCAGGAAGCCAGCAAAATTCACGTGATGATGTGACCCATTTCACTTCAGAATGTCTTATTTATTGAGTGAGAGCTTTCTGAATGGGTGAGCTAAGCCACTGCCCACTTAGTTAAACTAAATAAATAAATAGGCAAATGATAAATAATGAATTAATACATTCTCTGGCCCAGATGGAAGGAAAGCAGTCAACAACAAAATAATTTAACTGTTCCTTCCTGATTATCCAGCAGCCCTGGATCTTAAGACTGATGCTAGCTAAATGTTTGACCCCTTTTGCTCCTAGGCAGGTTTGATGAACTTGCTGTGATCAGGCGGTGCTCAAGTACTTCTTGTAGAGCTGGCTTTTGGCTCAGATTATGCTTCAACAGTCTGGTAATGAGGTCAGGGAATACGAATTCTGTCTGTGATATTTGATATTCTGCTTTGCAGGTCTCTTGGTAAGTGTGTGCTTCCAAGGGTCTTGCTAGCAGAAGGGCGATTTCCCATTCAGATCCAGTTTCCTGCCCCCATGATGAGCCTCACACATGGCCGGCTTAGTCTGTATCATTTACTTCAGTAGTTAATTAATACAAAGCTTGAGAAAATTATCCTAATGTTTCACTTCCTTCTCCACTCCTTGCTTTATAGCAGAAGAGAAAGAGCAACATTTATTTATATGATGGGCGAGTTTTCCAGAATAAGCTCAGTGGCCCTTTTTAAATCTTACTTTAGACCAACTTAGTGGAAAGTGCTTTTCTAGTGGGGTCCCCATGCTGCTCGCTCATTGAATTGTGGGTCACATGACCCTGTGGGAGACAGGATTAAAGTCCTCAGCAGCATGGAGAGGTTGGAGACCTTGTGACCTCAGACCGGGAGCCGTGCATCCTTCAGATCAGCAGCCATGATGACCACATTTCTATTTCTGTTTCTGATTTGCTCCTGTGTCTGTTTTTAAATTACCCTAAACTTGGAGAAGTTTGAATAGAGGAAGGACAGTGCCTCTTTCTGATTGTTCTTGCCTCTCTATTTTAACACTCTCAACAAAGCCCAGTAAGTGCTGGGGATTTGGGTTTAAGAACATCAGTTGTGGAGTCTGAGGGTGACTTCAACAGGGGAAGAAAACCAATTGCTCTTTTTTTTGGATGTTTCTTTAGACATGGACTGGCTGAAATGACATCACACCTTTCTAAACAGGGAAAAGAAAGTTGCAAAGAAATGTTGTGGTACAAAGTTAAACCAGTCCCCAGTGTCACTGCCTGGTGTACTTGGGTCAGGTGACATCGTGACAGCTGTTTGAAGTTGGCCATTGCCACTTTAAGTCCTGAAAGGGGATGGCCACAGGAAAAGGGATTCCAGGAGGCAGGTGTGCAGCTATTCACATCCAGCATTCCAGAAGTGGTGTGTATGATTACTGGCATTGTCCTCTCTTTCCTCTTTTGTTTGTTTTGACACAGGAGCTTATTATAGAGAGCAGTGGCTTTTCTTTCCTAAAGGTACATTAAATAATAATATCTTCTTCCATCTGACAGGCAGCTTCTAAGATGTTCCCTAGAATCCCTCCCCCTTAGTCACACTTTTGCATCTGGGCCCCTTGAGACTGAAATGGAATTTAAGATTCATTTCTATAAGGACTGTGGCAACCACCTTGGGTACTTTTCCGGAGATGCTGTCCTGGGAGATGCCAATTGCCTTGTTATGAGTTAGCCCTACGTAAAGACCCACCAACAATTGTGGGAGACCCACTAACAACCATCTGAGAAATTCCGGAAGCAGATAACCCGCCTTGCCTCCAGTTTAAAGCATGAGACCATGCTCCCTGCTGGCAGCTTGATGACAACCAGATGAGGAAAACCATATTCATGATACTAATGACTAGAACTGCCGTAAGAAAATACCACACCATGGGTGCATCAAACAACACAAAGTTATCTTCCCATAGTTCTGGAGCCTGAAAGTCCAAGACAAAGGACTTCTGAGAACCGGCTTCCTCAGTGACCTCTGCTTCTCCATGGCTTGATGATTTCGGCTTTCTGGCTGGCTCTTCTGGTTATTCCTCTGGGGACCCAGGCTTCTAGCATCTCTTTCTCCTCCCATGGGGACAACAGTCCAGTTGGACTGTGGGACAACAGTTCTAATTCCTTGTTTTAACTCATCTTATTCTTCTCTTTTAGATCCTATTCCCAAATACATTCAAATTCTTAGGTGCTAGGGATTTCCCTTTAGCATGTAGATTTTTTAATTAAAAAAAATTTTATTACTCTTTCAATTTTGATTTCTTTTTCTTGCTACCTGTTTGCAGTACATAATGATTACATTCTTTGTGGGGAGTTGGTACACGTACTTGACATCTTAATTTTGGAGTGACATAAACTAGATCATAACGGGTATTAGCTTGTTCTGGGATCCAGACCCACAGAAAATGAAAATTGAGATGAAAATAATTGCTATTTTAAGTCACACAATATGAAGATACATGTTGCACAGCAATAGCTAACTTGTAAAGTTGGTGGAATTTATATTTGATGAAACAGAGAACTAAGTCTCCTAATGATCTGCTTATGTTTTCTCTCTTTAGAATTAAGGCAGAATCTGAATTTACATATAATATAATATAATATAATATAATATAATAAGCTCCAAAAGTAGCAAGTATTAAATGTGAATTTGTTCATAAATGTTGAATATTTGCTCTTTTATCTCTTTACTAGCATAACATTTATACCTTGAGTCTTTCATGTAGGGTTGCATTTAATCTTGTAAACAGGTACAAAAGATTTTAGCATATGCAGACTGTCAACGCCGGCTTCTGCTTACCTTCATTTGCTGTCCACAATGGAAACATTCAAAGTGCTCTTTCACTTCTCTTACTTTAAGCATAGGTCAATGCTATCAATAATCTTCCAGAAATTTTCTTAACCTAGAGGCCAAAATATAGCCCTCAAATACCCATAGATAGTCACAAAGTAAAGAGATAGTAATCTAATCAAAAAATGCAGAAAGGAATCAAAGATGGGATAGCTACATCTATATCTCTATGTATGTATCTATTTATCTGTGTATGTATTATGTATCTACCTGTCTACATACCTGTTTTACATCTATTTATGTGTTTTTATATTTACAAAGGATGATAGAAAATTAGTTAATGTTTAAAGAATTATTTAATACAAAGAAAATGGCATTAGTCTCCATCAAAATACTCCCTCTTGCTTCAAACACATTTACCTCCCCATTCTTGCCACTCTCTGAAGCAGTTTGGAAGTCCTCTTTTTGTCTTTAGGAAGTGCGATCCAGTATGGTGAGTGATAATGCCAAGTACAAGCCAGTGACAAGCCAGCCTGGTAAAAGCAAAAAGCATTAACATGCATCCTCATCCATCTTTAGTAACCAGATCTGGCACCATGTAACTTCCGGCTCTTTCCCAAAGTCAATATGGTCACCGAAGGTCAACATTTTGAGTCAGTTCAGGACACCCAGGCAGCCAGGACAGTGCGACTAAAGATGCTTCAGACAGTGGCAAGAGCAATGGGCTAGATGTGCTGGAAGCAAGGAAGAGGATTTTGAGGGGATTGAAATGGCAATGTGTCTTTTTCTGTAATATATTTTTTCATTTTTTTTCTATTATATTTCATGTGTACTATCCATCTACCCAATTTTGGGAGTTGTTTTTGTTGTTTGTTTCTTTTCAGACAAAGTCTTTCCTCACATTCAAGGGAAATAGAGGAAGAATGGGCCTGCACACCGGAACCTCAGCTCACAGAGGAGCGCTTCTGGCGAAACTAGAGGCTAGTGTGGAGGTGCTGAGAGCCAGAAATACACATATTAATGACCATATTACAGTCTCTGCCTCTTGAGCCAATGAATTATCACAGAAAAGAACAACAGGATTTGTCTAAACCACGTTCCCCCAATATTTGTATAAACCAGTTCTTAACAAAGACTTAGTGACTGTTGTTCCTGCCTCAGACTTTCCCTGCATTTTATATATTTCTATGTTTCCTTCTTGCTTGCAGCTTACGACATTTCATTCAGATGAGCCCCGGTGCTATGAAAATCACTGAGTTGTAGTTGAAAGAAAAAGGCAGGAGCCCTTGTAATCAGCATGGTAGACAAAATACCAGACAGCCCTGGTGATTCGCATTTTAAGAGAAAATCTTTTTATTCAGCTTTTTTCCCCTTCAAAATTAAAATTTGGTACACTCCTATCACATGAAGATAATAGATTTTGGTTCTGTCTAGAGGGAGAAAGTAGAGGCGATGGAAAAAATGAAAGGGTTCGGATTAAAAGGAGATGACAACTTGACCAAACAGGAAGTGGCAGGCCCGCTGGCTCCCTGGCTCAGCGGCAGCGACAAGCAATTAGGGATCAGGGCTGGCAGACACAAGGGAAGCAGCAGGCGCGCCTGAGACTGTTTGGGCCCTGGGCAGCTCCTAGCATTCACAGTGTGTGCAGAGACAAATAGACACTAATGCACGGCCTCTACAAAAGGAGTTAGGTTCGGAAGACGGAGAAGAGAGGGAGGGAGAGGGAGAGAGAATCGTGAGACCAGAAAAGCCAGTGTAAAGAAAATTAAGGATGGCCTCCTCACCTGCCAACATGATAGAGGGAATGAGGTTTATCAAAGTATTTAACAGGAAACTCTAATATTTCACGCGAGGTCATAAAATTTTAAATAAATTTTAGACATCATTTGACCTATCCACCTGAAACATTGCTTGCTCTCTTACACATGGAAGGATTAGGCATTTTTCTGTTAATTTTTGCTTTTTATCTTTCTGCCTCAATATAAATAAAAAAGAACATATGTATATATAAACATTTTTATTTGCTAATACATCCATTTAACTGAGATGCACTGCTTTATCTCTGTAGACAGCTGAATGTGGAACTGAAATGCAAACTTAGTGTGATACACTTAAATATGGAATCTTAAAATAATCTTCAGAAATATTGTCAACATATTAAAATTGGAATAAGGGTTGGAAAAGATAAAATACAGATAAGACGTATAGATGGCATTATTGATGTATTATATGATCACTTAAACAGAAATGTAAGGAAAAATAATCTGCCATGTACATAAAGCAGAAGACAGAAAATGCTAAGATAGTGGAGTGGTGGACGTATATAGCAGAACCAGTCCACCAGCGTATGCCATCATTCCAAGTTTTAAGACTAAAGCAGATGTTTCTGAACATTCATTTGTTTAGACATGAAGTATAATGAACTGAAAATATAGAAACATTTTCTCAAATACACAAAATCTGCAAAAATGAAACTGGGGAAAACACATTTAAATAAATCTGTTTAAATTCATTTCTCTAAATGTGCCTTACAGGATTATGAAATTTGGAAATTTCAGTCCAACTCAATTTATGAATTATACCCTTTAAAAACCCATTTTATTTCTCCACAGTTGCTCTTATTTTTAATTAAAACTTATTATTTAGCAATTTTATCACTCCTCTCATCACCAAACTAGATTCTAAATCATTTTTAACTGTTTCCAACAAATAACACACTACTTTCATAGAAAAAATATAAAGCACTTTTAAAGGTAGTGAAAAGAATATGGCTCAGGTTTTCAGAAAAATTTTAAAGTGAAGATCCAAAGAAATTTCTTTAAATCATGATGATAACATTAGTATAAAAAGCTTCTGAAGGTTTTAATATTCATTCAGATGCAGACATTCCTACTAAACAAAAGTTTGAGTCTCTCATGTTCCAGGAATGATTGACCTGAAACAAGAGACAAAAGATTAAAAAAGAACATGGTCTCTGCTCACCTGGAGCTCACAGTTTAATAAAGGAAATGAAACCTCAGCACATAGCTGGTAAGAGAAATATTTTAGTCCAATGAAAAGGAAAATAAGATTGAGGAAAATTTCCCTTAAAAAATCCAGTTTATTCCCCTACGTATGTTGGCTTGGATTATTTAGTGTAACCATTCTTTAGAAAACAACTGAAATCCTGGGTGAAATGTAAAATATGTCTTCTTAAAGACATTGGAAAGAGGATAATATTGACAGAAATTATGTGGAAGTATCTGGAGTGATAAACAAGATCCTAGCTGCTCAGTCTTGGTGGTTTTGTTAAGCCTGGATGAAGCTGGTCCTTGCTTTGGAAAGTTTTTTGCATTATGGGAAGAACAGGGGAAAGCTTACATCCAAGGCAGAGTCTTTGGGTAACCTCCTGATGTTGACTTAGGAATGTGAAGGGGACTTCACTATGGAGAAAAAGAAAAAGCTGAAAGAGTGAGCGGCTAGGAGGGGAATTAATTAATTAATTACTGAAACTTCTTCTTGACCATCTGGGAAGACAGTCACGTGGCATTCTGGCAGTTGTCTTTATTTTTTATTACTAGTAGTATTATATGGATACAATATGCAATGTTTTTAATAATTTTGGTGACTCAGTACATATTCATATCACATCTTGATCATCTTTATCAACCTTTTTCCCCTTCTCCAGAGCTTCTTTCTACCTCAAAAAAAACCAAACAAACAAAAAAAACAACTTCCTATTTCCTGCCATCTTTCTCTTCTGTTTTACTTTTTCAATTATTTTTATTCTGGTTTTCTTGTATAAGAGAGACCATGTGACTCAGCCATCTGTCTCTGATTTATTTCACTTAGCAATATGATCTCCAGGTCCATCCATTTTCTTGCAAATGGCTCTATTTTATGCTTCTTTATGATCAAAGAGTACTCCATTGTGCATACATACCACATTTCCATTATGCATTCATAAGCTGATGGTCATTTAGGCCTCTCCATAGTTTAGCTGTCATGAATCGTGCTTCTATAAACATGGATATGCATGCATTGCTGTAAACTGATGACTGTAACTCTTCCGGAAAGATACCCAGAAAAGTTATTCCTGGGTCAAATGGAATTTAAATATTTAGTTCTTTTAGAAACTCTATACTGATTTCCATAGTGGTTTTACTAGTTCACCAACAATCACCAACAATTACCACCAACAATGTAGAAAGTTCTTTTCTCCCCCAAAACCTCGCCAGCATTTGATGTTTTTTGAGCTCCCGGTGGTAGCCATTCTTATTGGAGTAAGATGGAATCTCCTTGTTGTTTTGATTTGCATTCCTCTAATGGCAAAAGATTCTTTCTTACTTACTTTTCTCTGTTGCTGAAACAAAACACCGAACACTCAAAGTTAAAGGAGGAAAGGTTTATTCTGGCTCACGGTTTGTAGAGGTTTCAGTCCATAGTTGGCTGGCTGCAAGGCAGGGGACCATTGCACAAGGGCATCGCAGAGGAGAAACAGTTCATGGAAGGTAGAAAGCAGTGAAAGCAGTAAGTAGCAAGTGACTGCAGACCTCTTTCTGTCCCTTATATTCTACCCAGGCTACTTGTCCTTGGGGCAGGTATCACTCACACCCAGGTGGGCCTTCCCATGATCCACACCCGGAACTATGCCAAACCAATCAGTGGATAACTTAGAAATCACCCTTGACCCCAGCATCACAGTCTAGATGCAGCCACCTCTGAAAAGCCCCACCTATGATGGCACGAGGGTTTTCAGGGGCATCCAGACCAGCCATAACAGATGCTCAACATTTTTTGATGTATCTAGTGGCCCACTTACATTTCTTCTTTCAGAGTGTCTATGGATTTCAAAAGCCCATTTTTTGACTGGGCATTTTATTTTGGGGTCTAATTTTTTGAGGGTTTATATATTCTAACTATTACTCCTCTGTCCAAGGAGTAGCTGGGGTTTTTTCTGATTCTGCACCATGTCTCTTTGGTCTTTTGGTTATTTTTCTTGCTGTCCAGAGATGTGTTTTTAAATTTTATATAATCTCATATGTTGACTCTTTGTAGTACCTTGTGCAGTTGAGTTTCTGTTAAGGAGGTGATTTTAAGTCTGACTAAAACAGTGCAATAACGCAGAAATGATCTCAGAGTAAAATTTCAAAGTAGCCCCAAAACACAATGCCCAGAAATTCCAAAATGGCCGAAGCCATATATTTACTCAAAGTAATTCTAAACAAGAAGGAAGCAGGGAAAGCCACATAGTCTTTGAAGGAATTTGCCCCATTTACGTTTCAGACAGTAACATAGATTGTGACCATTCATATAGATGATTGCAACTAAGATGCCAAAGATGTAACTGTCCTGTGAGTATGCGCCAACAGGAAAAAACGTTCTGAAAACATTTCTGATGCTGGGTATGTGGTACAAAGATTATAAAATGAATATGCTTATGCCATGCAATGATAAGAAACACCAAATTGTAAAACATTTCAAAGAAATATTTAAAGAATGCTTAAAAGATAAAAAAGGATCAAAATAAACCATATGGTAGACAAAATATAATTAAATAAAAAGATTATTTTAATCATTCTTTTAAAACTAAGAATAAACAGAGTTACAAAGAAAATTAGTACAACAGAATCCTGGTCAAGAGGGAAAAAATAAAAAAAAAATAGTTTAAAAAACAAAACAAACAACACATATTAGCAATATAACCCAGAAAGAAAAGAAAAAGACAATATAAAAGATAATTTGAAAGATAAAAGTATTAGAATATATCTAACAACTATTTAAGTCCTATAAGTAAGGAAGAAAGCGTACATTGGGAAAAATAATGTTTAAAAAAAAAGTACCTGAGAATTTCCCCTGCTGCTGAAAAAATACCCAACTGAAAATTTAACAAACGTACCAAATTCCCAAGCCTTCTAAAGAAAATAAATATCAGCCTTGATATACTTTTAATGAAAATGAAGAAAACCATACTCAAAGAAAAGGACTCTGGTTATATGGAGAAAAAAATCTTCTTGAAAGACTCTGTAGTTCAACTTAGAGAAAAATAGGAGAGAATGATATTGTTAATGAGCTAAGAGAAAATAAAGCTCAATCTAAAGTTTATTAGAACAATATTTTTCAAAGTGAAGAAAAAAAAATCTTTCAAGTAACCAAATTCATTATTATAAATAATATATATGTAATAAGTCATAATTGTATGTAGCCATAATAATAGCACTTGAAAATATAATATATTTATATATAATCTCAGATATATATTCAAAAGGACCCTATTAGGCAGCTCTGCAATTATCTAATTTTTTATGTGGAAACCAGTGCACACAAAGGTCCTTAATTTGTCCAGGGCCACACAATTATTCCAAGCCAGCATGGGTTTCTTTGTTTGTCTTTTGTTTTTCGGGTTTTTTTGTACCTGGGATCAAACTGAGGTCCTTGCACTTGTGAGGCAGGCAGTGGAACCACTGAGCTAAATCTCCGGCAAGCATGGGGTTTTAAGAACCTCTCTCTCCAATGTCTTTTCTCTTTACCACCATGGTAATCACTCCTCAGAAAAATAAAACCACCTGGTACTATTATCACTGGTAATGAGAATTCTAAGTAATTTATTTTGCATAATATAAAAAAGAACCAAATGATTCCAAGAAACAATTAAAAGCAAATGCTATAAAGATGCATGTTGGTATAAGTAATTGACTAAATAAATCAGTCATTAATAATTGTTTTAAAAATTCAAAATTAGGTTGAAGTATTAAACAAAACTGCATATATGGTAAGAGAGGAAAGTACACTTAAAGCTATTTTAATGTCTTTGTATTACTCCTTGTATTAAGAGTTTAAGAGATCCAGGAAAAGCTGTTGTCAGGGTGAAGATAAATCTTAAGCAGAAGAATATTGACAGAAATCAGAGCAAAAACTATTTTTTTCCTGTGTGCCTATTATGAGACAGACACTAGTATTTCCCAAGCATTGTTATGCTGTCTTTAAAATCACTCTATGAGACAGAGTTGCCTAAGGGAATATGCCTTGCTAGCTAGTTACTCAATCTCTTTAAAACTCATTTTTCTAAGTGATAAAATCAGTCTCCTCAAAATCTATTGGGTAGAATGTGAGGCTTCAAGAGGATTATACATGTTTGTGCATGAGATCTGTTTAGCATCAAGAAGACTATTTTCTAAATGTCTTAGATTTTAGTGTTATTGTTATCGATTACCATCCGTAATATATGAGTATCTCTGCATTTGGATCTCTACATTGTGTGTGTGCGTGTGCGTGTGTGTGAGAAATAGTTAAATTTTGGTTATGGACTTCTTGGAGAGCTTAAGCATCTTGTCATGAAGACTTCTCAGCAGGCGCATTCTCCTCACCCCCAGTCATCATAGCTGCTGACATGGTGCTGTTCTGTAGTCCTGTATACACCGAACAAACATTCACGCACTCAAGGGAGGATCCTCCAGCATGAATAATTTATCCAGCCTCACACTCCTGGATTCAGCTCACTTCCACCTCTCTCTACTCACTACTCTCAGATCCCCCCCAGCGGCCTTCTCCCTACCTCTGGACACAGATCTCAGTTGGTTTTATGGCTGGTTTATCACTCAATCCAATAGACGCTTTTCAGCCTTTGTCTCTCTTGTGTCATCAGCAGCATTTGATGCTACAAATCTCTTTTCTCTTGAGCCATTTTCTTCCCTTGACCTTTAGAGGTGATACTCTTCAAATCTGTAGGGTTTTTTGCTATTCTGTTTCTTTGGGTCTGGGGTGGAGCCTTATTTAGAACATTGTTCTAGAGCTTCCTTTATATTTACAGATCCTCTGTGACTGTTAGTCACGACAGGGCAACGCAGCTGGAGTAGCTCTGTCTGACCACTGTTTCCACAGATGACTGGCATAGTCAGCATGTGGGCAGGAAACTGAGAGGTGAGGGGTGACAGGGCTGCCACAAGATTAATCAGTGTTGGTGCCAATTGTGGGTGCTGTAACAGACGTGGTTTTCTTGCTTGAGGAGATCAACACATCTCCTAGCTCCTGAGAGAGTGCTATTGATATTGCAAATGGCCTTTTCTCCATCCCCATCCACAAGACCCACTGATTTGCTTTCAGCTGGCAAGGCCAGGAATACAGCTTCTCTGTCTGATCTCAGCAATATATTAACTCTCCAGCCCAGTATCACAATACAGTTCATGGGGAACTTAATTTTCTTTCTCTTCCACCAGGTATCACCCTGGCCCATTATATATATGAGAGAGAAACAGGGCCCGAGAAGGTTCAGAAGGCACATGTAAGTTACATGAAGAAGTGGCCCAAATGCTCATGGTTCCTACTCTTGCTTTACTACTCTGTCTTCTAGTATGAGCCATGGCTTCAGAGGATGTATGCTATGATAAACTGACAGAGAAAGAGAATACTACAACCTAATTTACAGATGGTTCTGCATGTTAGGCAGACACCATTTAAAAGAGAACATCTGCACCTCCTTTTGGGACATCCCCAAAGGACAGTGGTGAAAGGACATCTTCACAGTGGGGAAAACTTTGGGCAGTGGGCTTGGTCATACTCTTTGCTTTAAAAAAATTAAATGTAGGGCCGGGGATTTAGTTCAGTGGTTTCTGCTGCCTGCTGCACAAGTGCAAGGACCCAAGCTGGATCCCTGGTACAAAAAAAAAAAAAAAAAAAAAATTAAATGTGTGGTGATAAACTGATTTGTGGGCTGTAGCCACTAGTCTCACAAATGCTTGCCAAAATGTAACCTCAGCAGAAGGGGGATTCAGAGATGGACAAGAGGACCCATACTGTGGATAGCAGTTAACCTCTTTCCTGAGCCACCCCTCTCATTGTCCAATTAGCTTATGAACAAAGTGGTCATGGTGACAGAGATGGAGGTTACGCATGGGCTCAGCAACATGGGTTTCCACCCACCTGGATACATGCACTGATGAATGCTCAATATGCCAGCAACAGAAAGGAACAGAACCCCTGATGTGGTATCATTCCCTGGGATAAACTTCCTGTGATCTGGTGACCTCTTCTATCTTTACTGGATGGTCTTTAGTGGAATAGACACTTCTTCGACATACAGGATTTGCACTTCCAAAATTCTTTCATTAAAAATCTCAGCTATGGAGTTACAGAATGCCTCATCCATGATCACGGGATTCCCCGTAGCATTGCTTCTGACCAAGGAACACATTTCATGGTGAAGGAAGAGAAGCAATGGGAACTTGCTCCTGGATTTCACTGATATTACCATGTCCCCCATCATCGACAAGTGATGCAACTAATAGAAAGGTGGAATGGCCTGTTGAAGATTTAGTCAAAATGTTAGTCATGTGGCAATGCCTTGCAGGACTGAGTTAAGGTTCTCCAGGCTATATATGCTCAAGCTCAAGATCATTATTCAATTTCTCTCCTATACCCAGGATTCAGGGGTCCAGGAGTTAAGGGGTGGAAATTGGAATGGTACCATTCACTACTACTAGTAGTGAGCCACGGGCAGAAGTTTTGCTTCCTAGTCCCACAACCTTAATATCTACTGGCCCAGAAGTCTTGGTTCCAGAGAGGGAAAGGCTTCTTTCAGGTTGCACAAATATGACTCTTTTGAACTGGAAGCTGAGTCCCCAGGCCATTTTAGGCTCTTCATAACAATGAGCCTAAAGGCTTAAAAGGGAGTTATAGTTCTGATAGTGTCACTGATCCAGACTATGGAGAAATTCAACTACTGTTCCACAATGGCGGTAAAAAGTGCATCTAGAGTGTAACACATCCCATTTCCAAGTATAATCATGCCCTGTAATTAAGGTCAGTGGGAAATACAACTCAGTCCAGGCAGGTTGAGAAATGGCTCAGAAACTTCAGGGATAAAAGTATAAGTTACTCTTCCTTGTGAAGGCTCAAGGCCTTCTGAGGTACTTTTTGAAGGCCAAACAAATTCAGAATGATTTGTAGAAGGCAGCTATGAATACCAGTTATGAGCACACAACCAGCTATAGCAATGAGGGCTATAACTGACATGAGTAGTTCTTACCTGTTTTTTAAATATGCTTATGCATATATACACACATCAAGCAAATGTTTTGTTTTATTCTTTTGTATTCTTATACTATGTAACATAACATTTATGACTTATTATTGGAATTTAAGTATTAATAAATCTACATTATAATATTTAAATTACAGAAAGTCAGGAAAAGAGCAAACATCACCACCCAGAATACTTTCCCTTTTGTTTGGGGAGGGAATTAGAGTGTTTCCACCTACATGCAGGATATTTGTATCATGTGAAGCATAACTATGTACTTACTATTGTCTTTGGAGACTAAGCAGGGAGATGCGCTGACTGATCAAGTTAGTGACAGGTTCATTGTGACTGTTAGTCGTGAGATTTGAACTTGCATGGATTGAAAAATGCCTAGAATATTAGGAGAGCACATTTCTGGGTTTTTCTGGGGGGCTTTTCTGGGTAGGGTTGGCATGCAGCTCAGCAACCTGAGGCTGAAGGACTGGGTGTGACTGGGGCAGGGAGGTAGCATTCACTGGGCTTGGGGTCCAAGTGGAATGAAAGGCAAGAAAGAGGAAGTTTTTTGGAAGCTATTCTACCTGAGTAATTGCATCTTTTGCTGCTGCCATTGCAGGTTCTTTAGTCTTCCAATGCATATTGACTCCACTGATTCTCCAGGGATTCCACTGATTCTGCAGTGTTTGATTGCTGCTACATCCTTGATCCCTCTTACTCTGTGGCCTGAGCAGCTGCAGCATTGTACAGCTCTCAGGCATGCAGACCACAATTGTAGAGTCCTAGCTTCTGACCCTCTGAGCCTATCCCGTAATTTCCTTGCATAATTTTCAGTTCTTTTCCTCTAGAGAACTTTAACCAATACATCTTCCTTATGCAATCTCAGCTTTTTTCAAATGTCTTCAAATAAGTACATATGAAATATACACTGGAATAAAAGCTTCAAATAACTACATATGAAATATACACTACTGGGATAGTAGCTTGAGGTTACAGAACCAGGGTTTTCTTCCCCTTAAAATTTCAAGCCTTCCAGACTCTTACAATAAAGTAACTCAAATGAGCTCTCAAACCTTATGCACATGGACAAGGCATAGAAAGTCACACACTGTGCTGCCTAATACAAATGACTTATTTGGGGTCCAGCACATCTGATCCTCTTCCAAATCCCCCTCGACTGTTTAAAATGTGCATTTTCGTGAAGGTGGAGGCAGGAGTTGATAACATTTAAATTTGATGACTTGTAGTTGTCTTGGTTAGGTTAGCTTTAAACTTTCTTCCTTGAGGCTCCGCATGGTGGCTTGTGTGTAGGCTTCTGAGCCCATGAAGAGGACAGAAACCCTTGGACACATCCCATGCCTCTTGAACCTTTGCCGGTCTCCGCTCTGGCGTGGTACTCGGGACTCAACAGTTACTGAGCTCTAAATCATCACATGCAGCATTTGGAAAAAAATGCTAGGCTATGTCTCCACTTTATGGCTCAAAATGCCTGCACTTTCTTGTGGCCTCCCTCACAGGGCCCATAGGAGCTTCTAGAATCCTACAGCGCTGTTCTTTGCCACAGGAGTGACAATGAGCAGAACTCTCAAAGCTGAAGCCTGCTGCTAGCACCCTGTGCCGAGGAAAGAGCCCACAGCCTTGTGGCTCTTCCTTTCCTCCCCCGGGGCCCACAAACGCAGTCAGACTCAGCTCTTCTGCTGTAAAGCTGCTGTTCCCAGGACTTCCTGGAGTGTAAGGAACTGGCGCTTCTTTGATGCCAGCGTCCTCTCCTCCTCTTCCTGGAGTCCCTATTCTTCTGGACTCTGGGTCAGAAGGCTGCCATGCCGTTAGTTACCTGTTGTCTCCCAAGAACAAACATCTGTTTTATACCCATTCTGTGCAGCTGCTGCTGGGATGTGAATGCTTGCTTTTCTGTCTGCATCGATAAGGAGAAGAGAGAATACTAGTGGGTTTGAAGATTAGGGAGCAGGAATTCTGTCCCTGCTCTGGCTGTTCTGGCCACGTGTGCCCGAGCAGCAGAGTTTACTCAGGCAGTTGATTTCAGCCTCCAGTTTTTTATTTCCAGTTTTCTTGAACGAGCTTCACTGTACCCTTCAGATGCCCTGATACCACTTAGCAGTGCTCCTTCCTCAGGGCGTCTGAGCCTCACAGCTTTGGGTTCCCTTGCTGGACGTCCTAAGTTCTGGTGATATCAAATCAAATTCCTTCTGTCCGTTTCCTGAGTATGAAGGCTGGTACCTGCTCACTGCCATTAAAAGCTCCTTGTTCTATTTCTGTCCCCTTTAATCTCCAGTGCCTGTGTGGCCAGCTCTGCGTGGGACTCCACGTGTTGAAACATGCTCTATGTTTTCTCTTTCCCTAACTGGACTCCAGTTAATTAACTAAAGCTACATGGTGTGTAAAGTAATGATTCCAGAGTGTCCATGGCATAATCCCCAAGCACTAAGAATACGTCCTGGGATGGGAAAGGAAGGGTGCAGATACAGGTGCCCCTGCCAGTTGGCTGCCCTTGGGATGGGGAGTATTCTTGGATTGTCTAGGGGTGTATAAAATTACAGAGCAGGTCCTTAAAAGTGACAGAGGAGAGGAACGAGGTGAAAGAAGAGAGGTGGAGATGCGACTACAGAAGAGAAGCTTTCAGAAATGCACTCCTGTTAGCTTGGATGATGGAAGAAGGAAACGATGAGCCATGGGGAGACCCTGGAACCTGGGAAAGAGGAGGAGATGATTCTTCCCCAGCACCTCCATTGGGAAACACAACCCTACCGACACCTTCATTTTAGCTCTCTATGACCTACTGGGCTGCTAGTAGTACACAAAACTGTGAAATAATAATTTTTTATTACTTTCAGGCCCAAACTTGTGAAAATTTGATCCAACAAAAATAGAAAATCAGAACAATATTTATAGCATAGAACAATGACAAAATTATATTAGTATGCTAAGACTTATGATATTTTCTTCTGGAACTCAGATAATTATGAGTAATTTTTTAAAAGTTTACGATAGGGTCTCACTATGAAGTTGAGCCTGCCCTTCAACTCCCTCTGTAGCCCAGGCTGGCCTCAAATGGTAGTTATCTACCTGTCTCGGCTTCACGAGAGCTGTGGCCACAGGTGCATGCTACCATACCTTGCAGTTATAGATACATTTCTATTACACATCTGTCCCTCAATATTTAGGAACAAAAATTTCAACTGTCCACAGAGTGGGTTTGCCATATTTGCTTCCAAGCCTAATCTATCACCTGTTCTCCTGGTTTTGTTAACTGGTCCTGGCCAGAATCCTCTAACTCAGCTTGAATTTTCTCTGTTACTCATTCCTGTTCCCATTCAATCAATTACTAATCCTGTTGAATTTTTCTCTATGTAACTGTTAATTCCTGGGATTCTTTCCACCTTTAGCTCCATTTCTCTAACATAGGTTACCACGTTCGGGGTCACATTTACAGCAACAGCCTTTGAGTGTAATCATGCTGCTGCTGGGCCAGGGCCACTTGGAATTTTGTCATCCTCTTTTCTGCTAGGGTAACTTCAATTCATCCATAGGTCCCAAGTTATAAATCACTTTTTCCAGGAAGACTATCTTGATTGATCTCTCAAGACTGACTGAGGTATTTCATTGCATGTCTCTCTGGCATCCCTTAAATCCTCTTTGGTTAATGCAATTACATTGTCATTCTTTTCCATGATTTTTCAGTTTTGTAAGGACATTCATTACCTTGGTATCTCTTCATATTTATCATAGTGTTGGAGAAATAGGAGGCATTTGTACATATTTTTGAATGGATGAATGAGTGCCTTAGGGTGTTTACAGTTAAACTCGACTATTGGAATGGATATGATCCTCCTTCTATCACTGATCATATTAAAAATTCAATTTGTCTCCTTCCCTATGTAAAGTTTAAAAATACTATGTGTATAATTCAATCTATGGTAATTAAGGCCAACACTGAATTTCAATTCTTGCTTAACCGTCCATAGTTCCTTTAAATAGCAGTGGAGCAGGGATTGTATTGGGCCAAGTTTTTAACTGAAGATGACATTGTCAATAAAATAAATTACAACTCAAAATACTATGTAGATTCTAGAAAACAGCAATGAAACAACAACTTGGGATTGTAGGAATGAAGAACACAGAATTATTAAATAAGCAATTTTAATAGTCATCAAGCTGAGAGCATACACAATTGTATTAGTTTCCGTTAACAGATCATTTTAAAATCATAGGATTTATACAGCAGAAAGTCACTAGTAGTGCATGAAGGGGAGTGGAAATCTTGGCGTCAGTGGGCTGGTTCTCCTTGAGAATGGGGCAGGGAGCCATCCCAGCCCTGCCCGGACTCCTAGCCTCTCCCTGTTGGAGGCGCAACGCCCCATAGTCCCAGCCTCTTCCTCGCAGCAGCTTCGTTCCTGTCTTTTGTGACCTTCTCTTCCATTCAGGGCACCAGTCATTCCACTGAATTTTTAAATCTCAAGTTGCTAACCTAATTACATCTGTGTAGGTTACACGTATTTTCAAATAAGCTGACATTTTGATATTCAAGAGACTATGAATTTTGAGGGGACAGATTCAAAGCACTATAGTAATAATTTCCAGTTTTCCATTTTGAATTTCTTATATAGGAATATCTTACTATCCTGAAATATATTAGAAATAATTATGTATATTAAAATGAAGTTCAAGTAGTATATATGCTTTGGTCAAGATTAATTATATCTAGGACTTTAATCTCCTTAAAGATTAAAATTATAATTTTGTTACTATGTTTTATTTTATAATCTAACTATGGGCCTCAAATTCAAGGTCAACTTTTTACAATACTGAACATATTATTTTCCAAATTACTTCATGTTTATGAAATATTATCTTTCCATCATTTATTACTATTTACATAACATTTGGGGGATTTTTGATCACTTATTTATCCTACATTTAGAAATATGGCATTAAACAAAGCTTACACATTACAACTTATTAAAATAATTAATATTCAAATTGAATGCAAGAGTTCTGTAAGCATAATATCAGAATCATACCTGATTTATAAAAATTATAATTTCACTGTTACTAATAAAAGTCTTGTATTTAGAGTTAATGATAGTAAGAATGCCATTTCTACTTTCAAAGGACTCTATATCCATTAACTAATTTTAAAATTAAAATATGAGTGTACAAAGTAACGTATTTCCTAATACAAGTGTATGGAAGTCTAGGCATAGTGGTGAACATACGTGTCTTTCTATGACTATGATAGGCAGATGTCATGTGATTTCTCTGAAAATTATACAACCGAAAGCTTTAATTTATGCCTGATTTTGAGTAACTCACACTACTTCTGTTATTGGCCTCTCATCTCACTGGTATATTTACAAAAATTCGATGAGTATGCTTCCTTATTTGTGCTCCTCAGAATGTCGTGTTAGAAAATAGTATCTCCAGTATTTTCCACACACTCTTATTCACATCTCGAGTCTTTATATCATTTGAGAAAAATAAATTTTAGTTCTAATGACAGATTGAACAGACAGAAAAAATAGAAAAAATTTCTGATTTGCAAATGTCAGAAGCAAGCTTATTAGAATATTATAAAATGTGGAGCTAATGCTAAAATATCTGCTATTCGGAAAGGTATTTAAATTCCATAAGTTAATTTGAGCTTACTAATTACTTTGAATGTTCTTATATTACTGGCAATGCAAGATAATTCCTGCAAATATACTGGATGTGGGTTTGGTACTAAAGAAAGGTCAGTGGTAAAAATCCAACCCAAGTCTGGAAGTCATGTGGCTTTTTAAGGGTTTCGACCTTGCTATCTTCTTGGACAATGGGGACTGACTGGTGTTTGGCGTCCCAGTAGCAGAGTGGATCCTCATTGCACTCTGGTTTAATCACTTCCTAAAAATTATCTCACAACCTAAAGAGTTAAGACATTATACTGCAATGATGTCTCTACACCCATGTTACGGCAGCACAATTCATAGTAGCTAAAGCTTGGAAACAGCCTAGAAACAAATGAATGGATAGAGAAAATGTATTTATACACAATAGAGTACTATTCTGTCATAAAGAAGGATAAACTTGAGTCATCTGTAGCAAAATGGTTGCACATTGAGACCATAATGCTAAGTGAAGTAACTCAGATAAACAAGCTTAAATATCACATGGTTTCTCTTCAAATATATATATATATATATATGAAAATATGAAATTAAAGACTGATGATAGGAAAAGAGAGAAGAGAAAAAAAGGTATTTTAATTCAGCAGTGTATCTCAGTGTACCCTGACTTAGAACAATTGCCTTACATGTTCTATATGTTCTTTGGCCTATTAATTTGGTTTTCAATCTGAACATATGATAATTAACTTAACAATATCTTATAAATACATGAATCTGATGCTGGAAAAATAAAAGGGAGTTGGAGGAAAGGGATAAAAAAGCATTGAAATTTGTAATATACATGTACCAATTTTTTACATTAAGTGTAATCCCTATGTACTGCAAACATGTACTAACAAAAGTTAAAAAAATAAAATGTATGACAAACAGAAAAATAAAAATAAAAATGATCTCAAAATTTAGTTCATATTTTCTTCTTTGAGATATAATAGTTAGGGCTATAATAACTTTAAAGCATTAAAATCATTCCAAGCATGTTTTCTAAAAATCATAGAATAAAATTTAAACTCAATAACAGAAAGAAGTTTGAGAAATTCACAACTATGTAGAAATTAAGACAATCCTAAATCACCGATGGGTCAACAAAGGAAAAAGCAAGAAAAGTTTAAAAACACATTGAGATTAATGAAACACATAGCTCAATATACATTAGCACCAACTGGAAGTCCTTTCTTTAGCTGGGCCTAGCAATTTTGAGGCTGAAACAATTATCATATTGGTTTGGATTTTCTAAATATTTGGCAGAAATTATGAGACTTTTAGAATAAATAATCCTTGGAGACAAATAAAAGAGGAGGAAATGCTCTCCTGGGGATAAATATGTATAAATGGAGTTTAAAATAATATTTTCTTGCAAACAGTATCTTTAAGATGGCAAGCAAATGAAAATGTTATGATTCAAGAACTGCAGGCATTTCAATAACAGATGAAGATAATAAAAAACAGGGATTTTAGTAAGAAAAACTAATTTTTGAACTGAAAAAATTTTAAAATAAATTATCTATCCAACCGGGCATAATAAAAAGTATATTATTGACTAGTATATTAAACCAATGTTTTCCTAGAACAGAGCACACAATGGTTAGAAACAATCTATAAAAGCAAAGTTGAACCATAAAGGAACAAAGTAGAAGATTTTTTTATATAGTACTCAGGAGATAGTCAAAGAAAAATAGATTTTTCTTCAGTTTGAAAACTCCCATTAAATGCAGAATAAACAAAAAGTGAGAATAAATCCACACAAGTAGGCATTTCGGTATACTTCAAGCTGCTATATGTACATCAGTGAAAACTCTAAAGGAAATCAGAAAGAAGAGACAGATGAAATTGGAAGAAACAAGAATCCATTGGCAACAGCATTCTCTTTGGCAAAATTGGATTTGTAAAGAGAGCAGAGCTAAAAAGTTGAAGAACATGAACCTTGGGTATGAATTCTGACAATTAGTAAAGAGTGATGATGAAATTAAGGAATTTAAGGAAATAAAATATCAGTAACTTCACCAGTGTATGCACTCGCTTGAAAACTACCATCATTGCTGGCAAAGGAGAAAACAGGTTCTAGAGGCAACTGTCAAGGGAACAGTAATCAAAGATACTAGTAGACCCAATTGGTCTATCTAAACACATTTTAATTAATGTTAGGAATTCTCAACTGGGAAATTCTCAACTTTCCCTTGGAAAGCATTTGCCTATGTGTCAGCTGTCACAGGAAGAGGAGGTCCTATTAGCCTTTAGTCACTGCAATGTACAGAACACTTTGAACTTTCCTAAATGGGGGTGGTGCACCTCTTGAGAAACACTGCTGTAAGTAATGACCATTACCATGAGCAAAACTACACTAACTCGCCTTAAAAGTATAAATGGGAAGTGAAATTCTCAAGTAGGAGGGGTTGGAGAGAGAGCAGAGTAATAGGGGATGTCCTGCTTTCTGCTGCAGAGACACAAACCCGAAACCCATTTTCACTCATGGCCATTCTGCGTCACACCCACTGACCAGGACTGGCCTCCTAACAGCACGTGCGCTCACCTCCTGATGCATGCAGTGCCTTCCACATGCAGAAGCTTTTCACCGAAAGATCTAAGCCATGGCAGGGCTTTCTTAGCTCTGATTAGCAAACCAAAAATGTAGAGGACCATGTATAAATACTTCTTTCAGGTTTGAAAAAAATCTACATTTTGAAACCCAAACTGCTTGTGGGGAAATTCTGGCCAAGAGGTAGAAAACAGATTTGAAAAGAAACACAGAGTGCTAACGTGGTTGGGGAAGAAGGGGCTCTGGGTTTGCAGATTTGGAGGAGAAGCGGCTCTGCACTCAGACTCAAGGAAGTATGTTTAGACACCTGTGGGTTCCGGGTGCTGGCAATGCAATGCTTTTATTTTTATCCTTAATTACTCTGTAATTCAATATTTCCAAAGATGAGATATTATCAGAGACAAATAAATATTAAGGCAAATGTTCAATAGTCTGCGGACAGAATAATTATACCCAAATAATCCATGTACAACATCCAAGAGTGGTCAGAAATGAGAATGACAGATATTTTTGGCAGTATTTGATAATCAAAAACTAAGGTGTACATAATAAAAATTATGAAATTTCAAAGTTGTAAAACTGTACTGCACGAGTGGCAAGAAATTCTAAATGTCTGAATTAACACCTAGAAAATGTCAATCTTTTCCGTATTCATTTTAAATTCAATGCCATTTCATTCATAGCTCTGAAAGAATTTCAGGCAGGGTTAGATGATAGGCCTTTAAAGTTCCCGTTCACCTTGTCTTGTCTTTGCCTGGATTTTGCACTGGACATAGTGCAGCTGTTACAAACTATCACAAACTTGGTAGCGTAGAGCAACAAGATTGTGCTGCCAGTTCTGGAGGCCAGAGCTCCGAAATCAAGGTGTACCTACACTTTTCTCCTTTGAAGGCTCCAGAGGATCCTTCCTTGTCTCTGTGGCTTCTGGTTGCCCCACACATTGCTTGGCTTGTTGTTGTGTCACTTCACTTTATCTCACAGGTTTTACCTGGCCTTCTTCATGTGTCTATGTCTTCTCCATTTCTCTTCAAAGATATTTGTTACTCGGTGTAGGATCTATCTGGGCAATCTACGCTGATCTCATTTCACAATCTTCACTACAATTACATCTGCAATATCTGATTTCCACATAAGGATGGATTCTGGGATGTACACATATCAACATGTTCCCAGTAACAACCCCTCTCCCCCACGTTTTTTGCAGTACTGGGGTTGAACCTAGGTTCTCCCGGGGTGCTGGGATTACAGGACTCCACCACTACACTTGGCTCCATTTTATAACAACCATGCTGTCCTGTGTTCCTAGGTGCCAGGGATTAAACTCTCAACTCTCACGGGAGTTAAATATCCCCCAGTCATGTGATCATTGTGGTCAATCAGATGATTCTACCCTTCCCACATCTGTGATGGATTCACATGGTAAAGTGAGCCAATACATGGAGCAACCATCCGAAGCCCAGTAGCAGAAAGAGCTAATGCCTCAAAAGAAAAAAAAAGAACTAGAAAAAGCATTCAGGTATTCTCAGTGTATAAGCTTGCATTCAAAACTCATTGCTGGTTTAATAAATAGCTTTGTTTTGCCAATATTTATTGTTAATATTCTCCCTGATATTTTCCCACACTTTATAACAGAGACACAAGCTTATTCTAGACTATTATAACTGATACAGTAAATATTTATAGTAGATCTCTTATGCATAACTACGTTATCATTGTTGTAAATTTTGCAAAGTGATCAGGCAAGTCTTTGTGGGTTAATTATAAAATAAATACATTTAGTTATTTAAATATAGAAATAACCTTAGAAAAACAGGTAGATTGAACAAAAGGGAAAAATTAAATTAAGTCAATACCACTACTATAAAATGACCTATATTGCATAATTCAACCAGCACCATGGCATTTAAATTTACATTAGAATTCATATAAGTACAATGAAAATAAAACAGAACAATAGATTATATAATAAGCAACACAACAAAATAAATCCATTTGCCTTCCAGGTTCCTATGTGGTTTATAAGAACACACTGGATTCATGCACAAAAATATCTCCGTCTAAGTAGATGAAACATGAGTTTACCAGAATATTGAGTAGAATTAAATATATATGATGCCTAAGGAAATGTCATTGAGTGGAATGTGTGGCAGTCTGAAATAGATTTTTAGTAAATTTTCTCTCATTTCTGGAGGAGGTGGTGAAGTTAAAAAATGGAAAATACAGGGTAGCAAACACACTTACATCCAATTGCCCATCAAACGAAACTGTCATTTCAGTGGGAGCATGGATTAATGTGTGACTCACTGTGGTTTGACAAGCTCATCTGTCTTCAACTGTCCTGCAGGCCTGAGGCACACCAAGTGGGAGATCTCCTGGGAACAATGCAAGCGTCTCACCACAAAGAACCTCCTATCCACGGAGCAGTTGACCAGAGCCAGGTTCTTCTGGATCAAGGATGAGCAAAACAAGTAAACAAGCCAGATCATGATGAAAAGGGTCATGTAGATGTTCTAGACTAATTTTGTGAGTTTTCTTTGAATTTGGGCATTCCACTGTGTTCACTGGAATCATATATTGAAATTTTCCACTTCACTCCTTCTATGCCAAAAGAAAAATTTCATAACAAAAAGAAACCAAAGTTTGAAGAAGAAATCCTTTTTTTAAAATCCCTTGTCCTCTTTCCTCCTGTGTTCTGTGTTTCAGTATGTCTAGGTGAGGTTGAACAATAAGCTAAAATTTTGTTTTAAATTTGATACTCACAATTTCTTCTTGAAGATAATTTTTTAAAAATAGCATGAAGTGAGTTTTGCTCCAGCATCCTGCAGCAGGCACTGCACTGATGGTAAGAACAGACCTGGACACATTTTCTAACATGGTACTATCTGGTTGCATAACTGACTTGGACTCTGTATTTTCTTTGAATGTCTCAGAGTTTTCTCTGACACTGAAACAGTCACCTCATGAATGACTCAGTAGAAGTTTTGCTTAGAACCTTCCGTTCAGTTTATCCCACACATTTATATTAATTAAAATTATGCTTATTCTGCCTGCTAAGCACAGTGTGTGTATGTGTGTGTGAGGGGCAGGGGGGTAGGACACAACAAACCTACACTTGAGAAGCTTCGAACTACTCAGCATCATAAATTTGAATAAAGACCAGAGACTTAGATTATTTTCTGTAACACATTTGTCTTACAGATGAGGCAACTGAATTTGAAAGACAGCAGAGTTCATTTCCAGAATCACATGATAGATGTGCTAACAGTGGAAAGTGAATTCCTAAATCTCACCAATGCTCTTTATTCCTTACTAACAGAGTAATAACCTAATGGGGTAGAAGGAGGGAAAGCACAGCATTTAGAAAAGCAACCCATATACACACAGGCAAGGGCAGAGGGATTGGAGCTGAGAAATATGTACCCAGGGGGTGTGGGCACATGAATGGCCAAGAGAGGACAAAAGGTGACCCACCCATGGGACGTTGATGAACATTGTAAGAATGGAGGAAAAGACAACTATATATTCAGGAAGAAGTCAGGAGGCCTTGGTGAGTAAGTGAGGCCTTACCCTCCTCACAGGAGATGGACTCATCAGAGAGGCAAGACAATCCCAATTGTGCTTGAAATTTGGCACTTCAACAAGAAAGCTGATCTAAAAACAAAGTTGAGGGATTTATCAAGTTGTTTTGAGCTTATGTTGACTTGTGAATATTTATTTAAAACTATAAAAGTTAAACCCAGAAGACAGCCATCTCCCTGAATTCAGTTTTGGAGAGTGGAAAGTCTGCTTTGGAAAAATAATAAATAAAGAAACTGACTCTATTTTAAAATACACAATGAGTCTGCCTACATAGGCATTTAAAACTTTGTGTACAAAAGTCTGCAAGTCAGCCGCCAGGACAAATTCCCTTCAAATTCAGAGACATAGAGAGTTAGAGAGAAAGATGCCCACCCTCACAAGAGATAATGCAAAGTGAATTGCAAACCCATAGCTTTCTTTGAAACCTTTAGAAAATGGAGGTATCAGAGCAAACACCTACTCCCAAATGTCCAGAGAGACAGGTGTCCCAGGGATAGGGCTGGCACAGCTGTCTGCAGGGATAGACAGCGCTGCATTCCCCATGAGCAGGCACGAAGATTCAGCTAGAAATACATAACAGATCGCTAACGGCTAAGTGTGGCTCAATGTGAGACTCAGAAACCCGGGTGACCACAGCCTAGGGGGCTTCACATCCACCCACAGACTTTTCCTCCAGGAGCCCCACCAGCAGCTCACAAAGAAGATGGGGCTGGATCTTAGAGATCCTGGAGGGGCAGGAGCTAGCAGCTTCATTCCAAGTGCTTCCCAGATCTGTGATGCTCTCACCCTGAGCCCAGAAGCATCGTAAAAGGTCCCAGTGTCCCCTTCCACCCAGCGCACATGGCCTGAATATCTCTAGGAGAGTGAGTGCAGTGGAGTTGACTCCTGTGATTAGGTTCAATCCTGTGGCACTCTTGACATGAAAGCACGGAGATCGTGTAGTCAAGTCTGATCTAATCAATTTACCTTTGCAAGCAGCGCATGCTTCTGCTCTGAGAAGTTCAAAGTGTGGTTGACACGTTGGCTTGCAGGTATGTGGAGTTGCATGGAGGGGATGCTGGTGTGTTCAAGCAGCTGTGGAGAACCCAGCATCCCTGATGGCTCACACGCTAAGGGGCACACTCATCTCCCCAACTAAATGAGCATAGAAGTAGGTTCTCCTGTTGGATCTCTTGATGGAAACTCAGCCTGGAAAATGTGATTTCAACACTGTGCTCCAAGAAGCTACCACACCAGACTGACCTATCCAGGCTCTGAGACCCTTTATTTGTTGTTTTCAAGCATGAAATTTATAATAATTTGCTATATATCTATTGAACACTGATACATATAACAATGGAACAAACCTTTACATTTGGAAAAAAAGGCAACAAAAACTGCAGCAGAGAGACTTCAGCAACTCCAGGAGGGTAGTAGAATAAAATCAAAGTAAAAAGCAACATCAGGGCCAGGAATGCCTTTTGGCTCCAGTTCCACTGGGGTGGGATCATTTGTGAAGGCTGCTCCCCCTCGGCCCAGGTTCACAGTCCCTCTTCTATTCAGGGCAGGTACTGCTTTCCCATTCTAGCAAGGATAGAGTGAAAAACAAAGACAGCTGCAAAACTGAGTCTCTCTAGGAAGCCGCGGACAGGAGAAATGCAAGATAGGAGACCCAAAGCCAAAAGAGGAACAGAAACTAGAAAAAATCATTCTTGCAAGTAGAATGCACCCTCCAAAAACCCACTGTAGGAGAAGAGTTTGAAGTCAGTCGTTGCTGCCCTGAGAGTAACCACAGCAACCACAAACACAACCCTACCCCACATGGAGGAGCACAAATCCCGCACGAAATCTACACACCTCACACTCATTGCTATTCTATCCACAGTCCACAGATTTCAACAATGAATGAAGAGACATTTGAAAAAGTCTTCATTCACATTGTTAAAAGTCGATTGTGTAAATTATAATTTTAGATTTAGATACTTGTGAAAACTTTGAAAGTCTCTCAATTAAGCAAAACTAAATTTACACTTAGAAGGAGTCAGTGGAATGTGTGCATTTATACTCTTGATTCTGTAACCAAACTAGATACACTGCTACATTAAAGGTCAAGGGTACAACATTCCTTATGGTGCCTTGAGTCTGTAAGCTTTCAGAGTAATTTGTTTAATATGGAGCTGATTTTAAGGGTGACTCAAAAGAAAAGAAATCACTAATAAGGACAAAAAGATTATAGAAAATTAGACAAAAGTCAGTTCAGTTGAAGAATAAATCTCATAGGCTAGTCTGCAGCTGAATGACAAGAACACTCAATGAATACCAAAGATGTGTTGGACATTAATTCACCACGGCTTCCATTCAGGTCCTTATTAATCACTAATCCCATAGAGTGTGGGGGAGAATTTGGTACAGATGATGTCATTAGCTCAGATTCATTTGTGCAATTTTTAAGTAGGAAACAGAAGTATCAATTTTTTAAACTTTGAGTTAGATATATGGATTGCTACTTTGTTTTTAAAAACTTTTGGAAGGAAATAACTTTGAAGACGTCCATTAAGAAATAAACAATATACCAACAGAGAGAGACAGTAGATTTGTCAATGGGCCAACTGGTGATTGATAGAATTTTCTCAGACTGAAAGTCTTACTTAATTCTGAATAATAAAATTTAATAAATTCAGATGAAAGCAAATGACAGTGAGGGCCCTTAGGTTGATAAGGTAAAGTCTTTTCAGAAACAAATACGACTTATTTTGGGTTAACTCTACTGAATGTAAAGTTATGGACAAATGGATCGATGAAATTTTAACAAATGTACTGCCTATCACACACAGCAATGGCCTTGAACTTTCAACCTGTATTGCAGATTTTAAGTCAAACATTTTCATGTTTTTGTGCATACTCTGCCTGCCAATTTACCACAGGGCTAGTCTGTAGTTTGGCATGTTTTTGTTCTGCCATGTAACACTCACGTAATTAAAATATCATTTTAAAGAAAAATATAAAATGTTTTGACACTTAACAACTTTTCAGACAATTTCCAGGAAAAACGTAATCTTTATTCTTACTGGCAATTTTTTCACCTATTCAATATTTAATAGTTTTTGGACAAAAGAGAAACTTTGAGTTTATTTAAATTACTTTAGGTAAAGAGAGGTTTAAAATATAAAAGTAAAAAGAATTTAAAGCAACTAATTATTTACATGTTTAAAAAGATTAAACAAGTATAGCTTAATTTTCCAAATTTAGATGTGAGGATTTTTAAACAAACAATATGTGTAGTCAGATAAAAAATTGCCTTATACTTTAGTTTTTAAATAGTGGATAAACAATGGCATATGTGGCTTTTCTTAGGTTATATATTATAATAGTTAAACTGAAAAACATGTTTGTAAGTTCTTTGTCAATGCTTCATTTTGCAATTATACTTTGGTACTCAACTACTTTGAAATTAATCGAATCTGAAACTCAACTCATCTTAACGTGAAAATTTGTCCCAGTTCTCCTCTTTGTCTGGTACTGGACTTGAAAGCTAGGACTTGTCAGTGTCCACTGCTTCATGAGTTGCTACCCTTTGCAGCCAAAACAACTTGCCTGGTGTCCATTTCTGATTTTTCTCACACCTCCTGCAACCCATTAATGATGAATACTGAGGCACCACAGTAGTTGCTTTATCCATTCTAGCTTCTAAAGATTGGAGATGTGTTTAAAAGGCAGTGTGGCACTAAAATGAGTCTTTATAAATCTACTTTCATAGTGGAAAACATTCACTGCAATTCTGGTAACATGGAGAAAGTGTTAATATATATTGTGAAAATGAGTAGAAAACTAGTACTAGATGTAAGACATACATCTATTAAATGACCACTAAATGACTTCAGAAAAGGTCTAACACTTGACAATTTAAAAGAGGGAAACTTTCAGTATTTTTTTACCATTTCTCTTTCTCCAGATAAAGCTAAGTGTAAAACGTACAAGTGCACCAAGTGAATCGCAAGAGTAATTTCATTACTTTCACTAGAGGAACTTTGAAAAACCATTAGAAAATTTTGAATTTTGAAAAACCATCAGAAAGCAGGCTATAGCTCTTGAATGGAAGTTCTTTATCATTGTCTTTTACAAGTTAAATAATATTTGGTAGAAATGCAATAATTAGCATTAAAAGATAAAGTCAAAATGTATGCTTGGTATTCTCATGGTAGAAATCTTCTTCATTGCTTATTAATTTATCTGTTATCTGGAAACAAGGGTGCATTTCAGAGTTGATTGATTATCTTTTATTTAAAACAATAAACATTCCCTTCAGAATTTTCTCCTTTCCTTCGTAAGCATAGATTCTCTTTCTGCTGTAGAACTCTAACTGAATTTCCCTATACTATAAAGATCTTTGCCACTTTCTCTCTTCTCCAAACTTTGATGCTTTGTATTTTGTATTACTGAGCATCTTATTCATGCATTACAGAACATGTCATTCCAGCTGTGGTCAAGATTTTCCAGGAAAATATTTGCACTGACTTTTTTAAAAGCAGTTTACGATTGATTGACGGAGACCTCCAGAACTATGTGTTGGTTTTATCTCCCTATTTATAATGCTAGTCTATGATTATTTTATAACATCTTTTACTAATATGGTCCTTGAAACAATTTAAATTTCATACTTTTTTCCCCAGATGTATTTCCTTGGGTATTTCCACAGAACTTTATTTGATAGCATAGTGATAGAAGTATCAAAAGCAGTTTTTGTTTGTATAGCTTATCACAAGTACTTGTTTATATAACTCCATAAGTCATGAATGTGAAGAAAGAGCAATCTTTTTAATATATGTGCACTCACATTTTGTGTACATTTATGCAACTATGCATACACTCATCACACACAATCACACACAAATTTGGTCAGATCTTATTTTTAATTAAACCCTAAGCCAAAGTGCATTTTCTCAGGTAGTTGAAAGAAAATGCCATTTTCTATCACAAAACTAAGAGTTTTGTGATTTCTGTTGCATTATTCTAAATGGAAAACTTATGAAAGCATAAATATTAAGGAAGCAATAAAATCAGAGCTTTGGTCCCTGATGAGTTATATGTAAGATAATTTCGGTCCCACTAGTTGGATAAACAAACCCTCAAATTTGAATTGTTGATCAAAGCATTTCTTGCCTCTGCGATGTGCTGAGGAGTATGAAGAATTTATTATAATCATGATGAGGTACCGTGAAATTCTGGATCAAGCATGAGTGAGTGGAATTACTCACCTATTAAGATGGATGTTGCTGACAATCACGTTCTCTAGGCCAGTCAAAACATTTCCATGAGGCCCATATTTCTCCAGGAGCAATTGAATGCTCTATGTGCAGTCAGGAGTAAAGGAACCAAGAAGGAGAACCCGGTAATGTCCTTAGAATGGCCTGTACATTTCACGCGGCATTTAAATCTTCATTACGCCCACCATCTTTTTACAACACAGCTACAAGTAAACAGAATCAGCAGTTCATTAAGTGGAAACCCTGTGTCCTACAAAAGACTCATGCATCAAAAGTTACTTACAAGTAGCCTTCAAAAATAGTAGTGAGATAGCATTTGTCTATAGACTGTATGTATATAAAAATAATGAAGTAATATATATTTTAATGAGGCATTTTTGTAGTTTGCTCTGTTGTATAGTTCTTCAACTTGTTTATTTTTTGAGAGCTCTAATTTCCACAATGCATGAATTATTCTTTTCTCTATTTTATCAACAGTAATTTTGATGGAGTAGAGATAGTATTTATGTTGAAGCAGTGTTTCATCAACTCTTCGCAATGGGGCGGGAGAGTCGCTACTGTTTGTCGCAGCACATGCGGAAGGACGTCGGAGCATAAACCACTCATGTGAGCCAGAGCTACAGCATTAAAACCCTCCATTCTAGCACTGGCCTGAGAGATGCGGTTTGGAGGCTGCACATTAAAAACCGTCTCCCATCAAAACACAATCTACTCGGGGGCCCAAGCCTTTTCTCGTGTGGAAATACATATCTATAAAGAAGTGCTTTCTGTGGCAAGGTGGAATCAGTACAATATATAAAATCGAATTTTAGAATTATGTGTTACCTAGAGGAAGTCACTGCTAAACTGGCTAATCTTTGCTGTCACCAGGTTTTGGTTTTTTTTCCCTAAAGATTAAAGCAGAAACTCCAGTCCCATACTTTGTCTAGAAATTTGTGTTTGATTCAGCATTTTTACAGTCATTACATATTCAAAGATTAAATTTTTATTATTCCTTCTCTGGAATATACCTTTAAAATGTCTATTATATTAAGGTATTTATATAATCTCCACGGGAAGACACATATTCTTATCCACAAAGTAAATTATTTAATAAAATAAATGCCCAATTTTTCAGATGTTTAAAAGGTTAGCATACCTTGTATAAAGCCATGAAATATCTTAAGCTTCAAAATTAAATCCTTTATGGTTTGTAAACAATAAATATTAACCCTAAACAGTCAACTAAGGAATTTTGAAATATAGGTAGGATTCCTTTCACCCTTAACCCTAGTCTTTCGGGACAACTATATTTCTTCCCTAAGTGACTTTTTTTGTTGTTTCTTTATGAAGAATGTAAGATTTGCCACAGCTTTTATTTCAAATTATGAAATTATATTAAAGAATTTTCATTTTCAAAGGAAATGTAAATCCAACACTTTATGATCTTTAGAGAAAGGAAGATTAAATTTAGTTCTGTTTTTCTAACAAAGATTAAATTTTTAATATTTAACATTAAGAGTTTTATTATTCTATATTTCCCTATAATCTACTGTTATACAAGTGACTTTTATGAGAATAAGGAACATTTTTAACATTAGTATGGATACAATTATATATATATATATATATATATATATATTTATTTATTGGTACATTTTAGGTATAAAATACATTTACATTTAGCATTGGGTGTTTGTACCAGAACATGATGTATCTTAGTTCATATTTTTTTCTCCCATTGCCTGTGCACCATTCACTCCCTCCACCCTTCCCTGTTTACACAGAGTTTGATGCCATTTTTTTTCTCATAATTTTTCCTTTCTCTTCTTTCCTTTCCCCTTCCCCTCCCACCATCCCCATGCCCTTGGACCTTTACTTATTTCAAATTATCAATTATTCATTTTAATCATTTTCATCCTTATTTACACTTTCAGTTTCTCACACTAGAGAAACTATTCAATATTTACACATGTGTGTCCTATTTATTTCACTTAAGAGTGTGGCTTCAATATGCATCCATTTAGCTGTAAATGTCTCTAGTTTCTCATTCGTTATGGCGGAGTAGTACTCCATTTTATAAAAAACCCACATCTTCTTTATCCAGTTTCCAGTTGATGGGCACTTGGGCTGTTTCCAAGCTTTAGCTATTACAAACTGTGCCACTATAAACATAGGTGCACAAATATTACTGTGGTATGATTCTTTTAATTCTTTGGGGAAGATTCCCAGTAGGGGAATAGCTGGGTCAAATGGGACCTGTAGTCCTAGTTCTTTGAGGTATCTCCATACTGATTTCCACAGTGGTTGCACCAGTCTGCCCTCCCACCAACAATGGAGAAGGCTTCCTTCCTCTCCACACCCCTGCCAGCATTTGTTATTGGTTGATTTCTTGATAGCAGCCATTCTTTGTGGGGTAAGGTGGAATCTCAGTGTTGTTTTATCTGCATCTCTTGAATGACCAGTGATGCTGAACATTTTTTCATATATGTATTTGCTGCTTTTACTTCTTTGTCTGAGAAATGTCTGTTCATTTCAGATGCCCATTTTTGAATTGGGTCTTTGAATTTGAGGGGTCTGATTTTTTTCAGTTCTTTAAATATTCTCGATAGTAGACCTTTGTCTGAACTACAGCTGCTAAATATTTCTTCCCACATTGTAGGCTGTCTCTTAGCTCTGTTGGTAGTTTCTCTTGCAGTAGAGAAGCTTTTTAATACAATGAGATCCCAGTTGTTGATTCTTTGTACTAGCTCCCATGCTACTGAAGATTTGTTCATAAATTCTTTTCCTATGCCAATGTCATCAAGACTTCTACCTAACTTATCTTCCAGCAAGTTTAGTGTTTCTGACTTAATATTTAGATCTTTAATGCACTTTGATCTTAGTTTAGTGCATGGTGATAGGTATGGGTCTAGTTTTAATCTCTGACAGGTTGAAATCCAGTTTTTCCAACACTATTTATTAAATAGGCTATCTTTCCTCCAACAAGGGTGGTTGGCTTCTTTGTCAAAGATGAGGTGGTTGAGTATGTCTGGAGTTGTTTCTGGATCTTCTAATCTATTCCACTGATCTTCGGGTCTGTTTCTTTGCCAGTACCATGCTCTTTTTATCACAGTAGCTTTGCAGTATAGTTTCAAGTTGGGGATTGTGATACCCCCAGGCATGTCTCTGTTGCCCAGAATTGCTTTTGCTATTCTAGGTTTCTTCTGCTTCCAAATGAATTTTGGATTGTTTTCTTTAGTTCTGTGAGGCATATTGTTGGAATTTCAATTGGCATTGCATTGAATCTATATAGTAGTTTTGAAAGTATGTCCATTTTCACTATATTGGTTCTTCCTACCCAGGATCAAGGGATATCTTTTGATTTTCTTATATCCTCTTCGATCTCCTTCTTCAGAGTGCTGTAGTTTTCAGTGTAGAGGTCTTTTGTTTCCTTTGTTAGATTGATTCCTAGATATTTCATTTTTTTAGATGCTACTGTAAAAGGAATTATTTCCCGAATTTCTCTCTCAATGGGTCTGCTATTTGCGTATAAGAAGGCTATTGTTTTTTGAGTGTTCACTTTGTATCCAGCTACTCTACTGAATCTGTCAATTAGGTCTAGAAGACTTTTGACTGAGTTTTTTTGGTCTTTTATGTAAAGTATCATATCATCAGCAAATAATGACAGTTTCACTTCTTCCTTTCCTATCTTTATTCCTTTTATTTCTTTCTCTTTTCTAATTACTATGGCTAATGTTTCCCGAAGAATATTGTACAGGAGTGGTGATAGTGGGCATCCTTGTCTTGTTCCTGATTTTAGCTTGAAAGTTTTCAGTTTTTGACCATTTAGTATGATGTTGGCTGTTGGTTTTTCACAGATAGCCTTAATCAGGTTGAGATAAAGGCCTTCTATTCCAATTTTCTGTAGCATTTTTATCATGAATGGGTGTTGGATTTTTTCAAATGATTTTTCTGCATCTATTGAGATGATCATGTGGTTTTTGTCCTTGACACTGTTAATATGGTGTATTACATTTATTGATTTACAGATGTTGAACCATCCTTGCATCCCTGGGATAAATCTGACTTGGTCAGTTTGTATGATCTTCTTGATGACCCTCTGTGTTCTGTTTGCCAGTATTTTGTTGAGGATTTTTGCATCTATGTTCATTAGGGAGATTGGTCTCTAGTTCTCTTTTTGGGTTGGGTCTCACCCTGGTTTTGGAATCAAATTAACACTTGCTTCCAGGAATAAATTTGGAAGCCTTGCCTCCCTTTCAATTTCCTTGATGAGTTTAAACAGTAATGGTGATAGTTCTTCTTTAAATGTCTTGTAGAATTCAGCAGTGAAGCCATCAGGACCTGGGCTTTTCTTTGTTGGTAAATTTTTGATTACATTTTCAATTTTACTCATAGTTATTGGGGTGTTTAGAATTTCTATATCTTCTTCATTTAATTTTGGCAATTCGTATGTATCAAGGAATCTGTCCATTTCTTCTGTGTTTTCCATTTTATTAGAGTAGGGCTTCTCAAAGCAGGTATTGATGATTCTCTGCATTTCTGCTCAATTTATTATGGCTTCACCTTTTTCATTCTTAATTGCAGGAATTTGAGCCTTTTCTTTCCTTTTTTTGATAAGGTTGGCTAAAGGTTTATCAATTTTATTTATTCTTTCAAAAACCAACTCTTTGATTCATTGATTTTTTTGTATCATTCTCTTAGTCTCCATTGCATTGATTTCAGCTCGGATCTTTATAATTTCCTTTCTTGTATGAGCTTTGTGTTTGTTATGCTTTTCTTTTTCTAGGAGTTTGAGGTTCTGCATTAAGTTATTTAACTGAGTTCCCTCTGTTGTCCTAATATGGGCATTCACTGCTATGAATTTCCCACGTAGAACTGCTTTCAATGTGTCCCACAGATTCCTGTATGTTGTACTGACATTATCATTTATTTGTAGAAACTGTCTAATTTCTTTTTTAATTTCATCTGTCACCCATTGGTTGTTCAGGAGGGTGTTGTTCAATTTCCATGTGTTTGTGGGAGCTTTGCAGTTTCTTATGTTATTGATCTCCAATTGTATTGCACTATGGTCTGATAATATACAGGGGATAACTTTGATTCTTTTACATTTACTTATATATGTCCTATGAGCTAGCATGTGAACTGTTTTGGAGAATGACCCGTGTGCAGCTGAAAAGAATGTGTATTCTGATTTTTTGGGGTGGGACACTCTGTAAACATCTATTAAGTCCATTTGTTCAATAGCTTGGTTTAGTTCTAGAATTTCACTGTTAATTTTTTTTCTAGTTGGTCTGTTTATTTGTGATAGAGGGGTGTTGAGGTCCCCCACTATAATTGTATTAGTGCTTATTTGGTTTTTCATGTCCATTAATATTTGTTTTGTATAATTGGGGGCATTCGTACTTTGTGCATATTTATTTAGGATTGTCATCTCTTCCTCTTGGACTGTTCCTTTACAAGGATGTAGTGACCATCTTTGTCTCTCTTAATTAGTTTTGGTTTGAAATCTACTTTGTCTGCAAATAAGATTGCTACACCTGCTTTTTTTCTGGGTTCCTGTTGCATGGAGAACTGTTTTCCATTCTTTTACTTTCAGTCTATGGATTTCCTTTTGAGTTAGGTGTGTTTCTTTTATACAACATATTGCTGGGTTTTGCTTCTTAATCCATTCTGTTAGTCTATTTCTATTGATTGGTGAATTGAGGCCATTAACGTTGATAGTTACAATTGACAGATATCAATCATCCTTGTCATGATGTTTTACTCTTGTTGGCTCTTTTATTTCTTTCCTCCCCCCTTTCCCTTTAGTGTCTTACCTTGTGTGGTGCCTTTTCTGCTGGGCCTCATGGAGTTGTGACCTTCATTTTCTTTTTCTAGGATATTGCTTAAAATTGTTTGGAATGCTGGTTTGGTGTTCGTGAAATTTCTCAGGTGTTCTTTGTCATGGAAGTATCTAATTTCCTCCATGGATTTTGAAATATAATTTTGCCAGATACAACAGTCTAGGTTGGAAGTTATTTTCTTTTAGGGCTTGAAATACTTCACTCCAGGCTCTCCTTGACTTGAGGGTTTGTGTTGAGAAGTCTGCTGTGATTCTGATGGGTTTTCCTTTGTAGGTGATTTGGTTCTTTTCTCTCACTGCCTGTAGAATTTTGTTCTTCTGTTGGGTTTCTGGGATCTTGACTAATATATGTCTAGGTGTAGTTTTTTTTGGTCATGCCTGGTTGGAGTTCTATATGCCTCACTTATCTGTACATCCAATTCTCTACCTCTGTCTGGGAAGTTTTCTACTATTACTTCTGTGAACAGTTTTTTTATGTCAGTTGTACTTTCTCCTGTTTTCTCTTGGACTCCTATCAGTCTTATGTTATTCTTCTTTGCATGATCTAGCAGCTGTTGGATTGATTTCTCATGGTCACTTACTATCTTTAAGAAATCTCTGTTTTCATGGTCCTTAACGGCAATCCTGTCTTCTCTATCTGATATTCTCTCTTCAGATTCTCTTAGTCTGCTCTGCATGCTTTCAGTGGAGTTTTAATTTCCTAAATATCTGTTTGAATCTGTTTCATGGATTCTATTTCTTTCTTATGTTGGGTGATCATGTTTTCCATTTCTTTCTTAAGCTGGGCATTTATGGCTTCCAGCATGTTTCTGATCTCATCTATTTTCTTATCTGTTTCTTCTCTAGAGCTTCTAATCATGTCTTTCACTCTGCTCACCATGTCTGTATTTATCTGGGAGATTATTTCTGTTTTGAAATTTTCTAAAGCCTCATGCATCTGCTTTAATACTTCCTGTGCTAACAGTTCAAGGTGTCCAAGTGGTTGCTTATCAGACTTTTCTACCTCATTTTCCCCAGAATTTCCTTTTTGTGGTGTGGAAGCCTGCATTTGTGCCTTGCTTAAGGGTCTTCTCATTTTTGTTTTTGGTACTGTCCTTGGTTTAATTCCTGGGTTGATATTTCAAAATTGCTTAATGTAGGTATCTTTGTTGCTTGTGTTTAAAACCCTTGCAGAATGATTGCTTTTCAGAGGTGTCTTCCAGATATAGCTTGTGTTTGGGTTTTGAGACTCTAATGACTCTGAAGCTATTATATTTTTCTTATACCAGGAAGGAAAATTAATTAGATCAATCACAACATGTTATCCCAAATGACATAGTCAACAGTACCATAGCATCGACCACAGCTTAGAAAATGACAATTTGTGGTAATTGTTAATCTATCACTTTTAACTATGTGAGTTAAATTAAAATGGAGGACCAACCCAACATAAGTTTATAATGAATAAACTCTTCAATATAGCATCTTTCCCCTTTGGGGTGGGGAGTTAAAAGGAGTTGGGGAGGGAGGGAGAGGTAAAAAGAACAGGTAAGATTAGCAATGAGGCCAGAAGACACAGAAAGATCACACAAACTCTAAGAAGTTGTTAAAGGCAAGAGAAAAAGGCAGAATGAAAGAACAAAGATGTGAATAGAATCACCTAACAGCCACAGGGAGGCTAGTACTTTTATAATTCATGTTGTAAAAAATCTTGCTTCATTATTTTTTCTTCAAAATGTTTCAGGTGCATTTTGACGTTTTTCCATATCTGCATGTTTCCCTGAAGTAGGAAAATGCCACTAAAGTAAGTAGCCTGTTTCATCAAATATGGCTGATTCAATATTTTTTCTTAAATGGATGTTCACTGTAATATATGGCAGGCTCCTGAGCTTATATATTCAGCGTTTCAAATTACACCCCAATTATGATGAAGCACACTAAATATGTTTTTATTAGAGCTCCAAAATTCAAGCTTATTCATAATATTGGTGACTAATGGTGTAATTGAGAAGTATTATTTCATTTTTTCTATACCAATATCTACCCTGGAGCAAATTCACTACGAGCTTTTTGTAAAGTAAATATTTAAGCAGGAATATGACAAACATCCAGATATACTTGTACAGTTATATGTCATATTTAGAATGTACATTCCATTTGCTGAATATTTTAAAATTCTACTTCCCTCTTTTAATTTTAAAAGAATATAGATAATCTTGAATTAGATATAATAATGTAGTGGTCATATTTCAAAGGTGATTTCCATGTTACATTTTGCCACAATCATTCCCTAATAACCTCTCTTAATAAGTAGAATACTGATTTAAAGGTATGGTATAGTTTTAATAGCTATTGTGTAAAAATTACTCCAATGCAATGGTATGCACTAACTATACTACAAACTCAATTATCTCAGGCATTGCAAACTGAGAGCTCAAACAATAAATAAGTATCCTGAAAGTGCAAGGCTTATTTAATCAATTAAAAATGGAATGAAAAGAAAGTTAGCTAGGTGAATGACTGAGATTTTTTAGGCCAAGGGAGCACATTTGGTTTATGGCAAAGAAGTGCGAATATACCTGGCCAAACCAGGTCTTGCAAATAAGCCACTAAAAAACTGTGAGTTGGATCTGCTTGTCTTGTGGAAGCATCTGCATGGTCACAATAACTCATGTGTAGTTTCTCTAGTGTTCCACCTAGAGGGGACAGAGCTATCATTTCAGGGGTTTCATGACAGTAACTTCATCTCTACCTTCTTTTCTATCTTTAAATCACATTTTAATTTAATTTCAATTGATTTTTTATTTGGTATGTTTTACTGCTCACTACTAATATCTACCACTTCTTGTGAATTGTAGCTGTGTCTCCCAAAGGGCATGCCATCTGGTGACACATGCTCTACAATCCCTGAATCCTGCCCATATCTCAAAACTCCTTAGTTAACTGTTTACAGATAATATTTCTTATGAATTTTATCTGTTTCATTATCTTCTGCAGCAATCTTGACTGCTTCCAAATAAGTTAATCTTTTGCATTGTTTAACGTAACTTTCACAGAAATTATTGTCTCTCCAACCATTCAACCATGCATTCATCCATACATACAGACAACCAGTTTGTGTGTGACATGGAGAAAATTTAAAACTTTTGGTAGAAGCTGAACAAGAGAAGGGCTCAACTGGGTATAGGCAGAAGAATGAGGTAAACTCTTCATATCATTGCTCTTGCAGATCAGTGTCTAGCAGTTAATCTGCACTGGATAAATATTGTTTGAATAAATAAATAAGATTGAATTTGTGAAGCAAAACATGATTAGATTAGAAACTGTTTCCTAAATGAACTAAATCAGTTTCTTTCATTGCTAGTGAATACTATTCTGGGACTTGTGGAAAATGTATAGATGTAATTTTTGAGAATTGGCTAATATTTATTGAAGGATTCTAGGAAATGAATCAAATCTTCACCAAAGGAAAACAAACTCACTTACCCCATAAACAAATGTGTAACAGAGTAATTCAAAACCTAGAATGAATTAAGGTAATTTTGTTTAAGGATTGTGACAACAGCCAGTTTTTAAATTATGCTCTTGTAACAGCATTTCATGGATACTATAGTGGAATGGCACAAAGGACACTGGCAGTGTATAATTAGCTTAGGTTTCAGTAAGTTATTTAAGTGAATACTCCATGCCATCTTGTGGGAAAAATACGGGCTATATTATAATACATTTTGGATGATTTGTAACATTCAGTGACCTTGTAATATAGAAACCCTTAATAATTGTTCTATAAAGGCAATAATTGGGGTTATCAAATTCTAAAAACTTTACCAATAAAAAGAAGTTATCAGCATCATATTCATAGATGACACAGACAACACTGAATTAGATAATTTCCGGGACAAATCACATCATGACTCCAGGGCAGACCAGTATGTTAGAGGCAGGACTTTGAAATGTGTGCACAATTTTGACAAAGAGCATCCGGAAGCTTAGGTGGCATGTTCTTCAAGCTGCTGAAGTGGACAACAGAGGAGAATCCACACTGAAATTATCTTTGATATTGGCCTTGTTTTTTTTTCACTTTGATGATCTGTCTTTTCATTGGTGTGTTTAGACCAGTCACATTTACAGTGATGAGTGATATAGCTGGATTATTATCTGCATTGGTTAGGGTTTCCTAGAAAGACAGAATAAATAGACTATGTTTATAATTATAAATTAAGTATACATTTATAATTTAATATTTTATAATTGAATTATTTTATCATACATATGGTAAGTTATATCGTGCGATGTAGAATACATTTATAAAGAGGGGATTGTTAGATAGTTATACGGGGTTGGAGGTAGGCTGGTCCACTACGGTGGCTGAGCGCTGGGGAGCTCTTAGAAGATCTGGTGACTGCTGCTCCAGAAGCTGGAACCACAGATCCAGAGGCACCGGGCACACAGGCACAGTGGGACCCCGCGGACCCAGGGCTCCCTGGAGAGCCACGAACTCGAGTCTACATAAGAGTAAGAAGGCTGGGGCCCGAGGCCATGGGGAGGCCAGTAGGAGGAGAGCCACTCCAGCGGACTGCAGAATTTTCGCACAGCTGAGCTCCTCTCTCCCTTTAGTCCCAGCCAGCCTGAGCTCTCTGGAGAGGGTCTCAGTCAGTTCAGGCAATCCTCCTTCAGGTAGGGCCAAGGACTCAAACACCACAAAATCCAGGAGGCATCCTTGATTCTGTCCTGTCGACAGTCAAGACTAACCTTACAATGATCTTGTTTTTGACCTTTTATTTTCATTGGTACATGTTTGTGCTAAGTGGTTGCGTTTATTGTGAGGTGCTGATTCATGTACGTAGCACATCCTAATATTTTTTGTCCCCTACCCCTCTTACTTCTCCCCACTCCTTACAACCGTCAGTCCTCTTCTTATTTACAAAAGCTCTATTTCCATTTTATTTCTATTGCTTTTTCCTCGGGGGCCTCAATACCCCAGTGTCACAAATAGATAGAGCAACTAGACAAAAAAACAAGCCACAAAATACTAGAGCTCAATCAATTACTTTTTCCATCTCTTCTTCCCTTTCAGCTTCCTCTCTCCATGTCTTATTCTCCTTCCCATTTGAGAATGATCTCTCAACTTTCTATCATCTATTTGTTATTTTGCTATTGATTTATGTTTTATTTTTGTCATATTAAAGAAAGCATGTGGTATTTGAGCCTGTGTGTCTGGTTTATTTCAATTAACATTATGATCTTGAGGTGCGTTCATTTACCTAAAAGTGCCTCAAATTTATTCTTCTTTATGTCAGAGTAGTATTCCATTATATATAAGTATCACCTTTTCTTTATCCATTCATTAGTTGATCGTGATAAAGACTCTTTCCAAGATTTAGCTATGATAAATTGTGTTGCAATCAACTAATTCTTTTGGGGACGATAACTAGAAGAGGAATAGCTGTGTCAAATTTCTGTACAAAGCTCCAGGGCCACATGAAACAATATCAAGAATCAAGAAATGGAACCACATCAAATTAAAAAGCTTCTCCCCAGCAAAGGAAACACCACCAGGGTGAAGAGACAACTTACAGAATGGGAAAAAGTGTTTTCCAACTGTTTCTCAGACAGAGAACAAAGATATAGAATATATAAAGAACTAAGAAAATTTAGACACCCCCAAAATAAAAGAATAAAAAATGGGCAACCAAAATGAATAGAAACTTCTCAGAAGGGGTATAGATGGCCAATACATGAAGAAATGCTCAACACTGCCATTAGAAAAATGCAAATGAAAACCACACTGGGATTCCATCTTACCCCAGAAAGAATGCCATCATCAAGAAATCAAATAATAATGAACACTGGTGAGGTTGTGGGGGAACAGGAACTCTTCTGCCCTGTTGGCGGGAATGTGAACTAGGACAACACTCCAGGAATCTGCAAGGAGATAATTTTCATCCATTTCCTTTGCTCCCTGATCTTCCCTCTTGCCCTTCCACTTTTTCTAGTTTTAACTGAATATGTTCCATTATTTTATTCAGTCTTTTTGAGCATATCATTTATACTTCTTTTGAAGTGCAGTCATATTCCTAGTGTTTACAATCTACACGTGTGAATAACTTCAGTCCACTTTGAAATGACTGTATATTGTTTCCCTTGGAAAGAGCTCACAAAAACCTTGAAATACTGGGTCCCCATTCCTCCTCTGACATTACTATCATTCATTTCCTATATCGCAAATTATAACCACCCCAAACATTTTTACTACCATTACTTTACTTAGAGAATGTCTTCATTTTGAATGATACATTCACTCAATAGTTACTCTAGGTTGAGCAGGGGTTTTGTTCCCTCCTTTTAACACTTTAAAAATTCCACTTTACTCACTTTGTATTTGCTCACTAATGAGCAATCCATGGTAATTATTATTGTTTAGATATAGGAGAAGTGAGGTTTCTTTTCCTTTTTCTGCTTTTCTTTAAGATTCTTTGTTTTCAGTTTTTCTACAGTCTAACTATGATATACTTCATGTATTTGGGGGGATATTTAAACTGCTTGATATTCTTTTCACTTCCCAAATTTGAGGTTTGGTATATATTGTTAATTTTGGAAAGTTCATTCACTCTCTATTTTTTTCTCTTTGGTATTTTAGTTAGGCAAGTTATGAATTTATTTCTGTTGGTGAAGTTTTATGAGCTCTCTTTAAGCTTACTGATATTTTACTCAGCAATGTAAACTGTATTAATAATTACCACATTGAAGGCAATTACCATTGTTTCTGGTACCATGTTTTCAATTTTTAACATTCCTTCAGTTTGCATTTCTAAGAGTTTACGTTTCCCTGCTTATATTACCTACCGATTCTTGCTCTATACCTACTTTCTCCTTCAGATCCCTTAAGAAATTACTCACTGTTATTTTAAATTTGATGGTTGATTATTCTAGCACCTGAATTATAGCTCCCATTTTGATGATTACTTTGTGTTTTCCACAAAGTTGGTTTGCTCATCTTGTTGTTATCTTTTGTCTTTGAATTGTTCATTATTATTGTTATTCTTGAAAACCAGGCATGTCCTTTGGAATAATAGATTTTGAAATAAACAAACTCTTTGTGTGCAGATGCATACAGCACTGGTGCAGCTATAAGTTGGGCTGTATTCAGTGTTGTAGGTATAGGTGCCAGTGGCTTCAGATGATTCCGATGCCTTTGTTTCTGTCTGCTCCCCAGGCTTTGAGAGGCTTTGATTGGTAGTTCTCTCAGTCATAATATGCTGACATTAATCTGAAGACTTCTGGAGGGATGATATGGGGCAGAAAAGTACTATACAGTGTTTGCATTAGGCCTCCCTTTTTCAATGGGCTGTATTTCGGGCTCCACAATTGGAAGTGTTTGCGTCACCACTAATACTATCCCTTGTCCTCCTCGCCATTTTCTTAGCATTAGCAGTCCTGATTTACTTCTGTGAACCACTCTCCCCTATTCAGTATGATTTTATTTTTAATTGTTCTCTCTCATTTAATATAGGAAGGCTGGAGGGGGCTGGAGTAATGAGAAATATACTTCTTCAGGGCATACAGGTTGAGATTTGTGGACAAATCAAATCCTTTACCCTGGGGAGTGGTCCTTTTGTGTTGAGCAGTAGCTGGCCCCATTGTCCTATGTTTACTCTTCCTGTCCCTTGTAGAGTCAGGAGGGGATGTCTCCTGGACATCTTGAGAATTTTGTAAGATCTTTAGTGATGACCCATAAGACTATGGTCCCTGTGGATTTCTTTTGGGGTGGATCCTCACTCAGCCTGCAGCAATGGTTGAAGCTGCCATTTAAGTGCTTTGTATAATCCCAGGGACTTCTGCTCTGGGTAGGCAGGTGTTAGCTGCTGTATCTCTCAACAAGGAGCGATACCTATTTCAGAATAAAATGTTGAGTGTTACGATTGACTTGTGAGTTGTTCATGGAAACCAAAATATCTTAAACTAAATTGAAATCCCTTAAATGCAGAGATTATCCATTACTCATCTGTACACTCCAAACATTTCATACTGAGTCTCATACTTAAGCTTGCAATATATACTTGAGTGCAGTTTGTATTGAAATCAGTCATAGAATAACACTAGGATTGCTGTCCAAAGAAGGTCTATAGAGCTTGAATAATGTAATCGCATCTTCTCGTGGTGACTAGTGCTCATGAAACTCGTTCAGTGCCTCAAATTATTCTTTCAATCACAGTGTGAGGTAGGCAGGATTATTAGTGTGAGTTAACAGAGAATTAGGTTGAAATTTTCACCTCAATGTTACAAAGGTAGAGATTTACTAGTGTTAATCTTTTAAAATGTATCGCCTGGGTTAGTGCACCTATTAATTAAAAGAATTTATGATCAGGCAACCAGAGTTATTTCTACTTCCCTTAACCCTTGACACAAACATACACACAAACACTCAAAGTTATTTCTAAGGAATCACAAGGCCTTTATGTCATCTTACTTTATTTCTTTCAGTCTGCTTGTGTGATTTTCCATTACTCTTGATGTATTTGAAAGGGAAACTGCATCTAAAGTCAGTGTTACATACTTATCTGTTGATGAGTTCAGAGAGGTGCTGTCTTGCAGTCAGACTTACAAACTAATTTATCAAAGAAGCCAGGAGAGTATTACAAGGCTCTGCTGGTGTGCATGGTTAGATTCTTCCCTGTTTCTAGAGGCCTCATCATGCCCGGGAGACCAGAGTCGTAGCACAGATTAGCAGCTGTGATTATAGAAAATATTGCACAATTCACCACATGTTCATTTGAGTTTGAAAGGTTTTTACACAGATTCTAACATGCCATTATATTGTTCTTTGAATTCTCAATGGTCATTTTAACTAATCTCCAATATATGCTGTAATAAGTACCCCAATTTTTAAAAAAGCCAAAAACCCCCCACCTCATTCCTGCTTTATTTTTCCCTCTCCTATTTATCAGAGATACCTTCAATGATCTTAATATTTTGCAATTTCACATGGCCATGTGCATAATTAGCCATGTGAAATAGTCAAATTTCATTAAGTGTTGGTTTAAGATTTCAGTATTTAATTCCCTTTTAACTGAAAGAAATCTATAGATTTCCTATAACCCAGGTATATATTGCATATTACATTGCAGAGAATATTAATTACATTTTGGCTTGTCTTCTTCAGTTTCTCTGGTTGAAATGGCAGTCATAGCACATCTGTAAACAAAATCTGAATTCAGCTGCTATATTAAAACTGAGTCAGAAAATCCACAGCATTTCCATTTTGAAAAACAAAATAAAAACTGAAAAGAACACCTCACCTCTGCATATCTTCCTATTATGATACTTCATACAGATGACCTCAAGTGGTAAATTCTGTAATCTTATCTAAGTTGACTCAAATTTTGTGTGCAACTTAGAATAGGTTTAAGCATAATTCAAGAACAAAGGCCGGATGTCTAATATATTTATTATTGAGTCACTATCTTAGATATTCTAGTTACACATCTTTAAAATATTTTATGTAATGAAATAACATGTCTGAATTCATTAAATTTCATTTTATTCAATCACAGTGTTCCTGTTCACTGTGATGTTAGTTAATAACTATCACTTATCTATAAATCATTTTTATTATCTATTCTATGATTTTATAGGAACACCTCACCCTTGGTGTGTTTATAAAGTAGACATATCTGCACTATTGAATCACAAGAATGGTTTTCTCTTTCAAGTATAAACCTTAATGCATTGATAAATACCAGTAAACTTAAACACAGAATAAAACAGAAGGAACATGTATGATGAAATTAAAACAATTTACATAGGACAAATTGAATTGTGCTATATGAATGTTCCCAAGTGATTCAATAAGAACAAGGATATCATTCCTTCTTACTAGCCTACTTTATTGGATACTGTATATTTTCCAATCTATGTGAAGATATTGTAAATTTTTCAACCTGAATATTTAAATTGATACATGGTATTATATAAATTATTATATTTGTTTATTTATTACCTGTAAAATATAAAACAGCAGGCTTTCAACATTGCCCATGATAATCCTTTGAAAACATTTTTTCTAGAAACTCTTCTCCAAAGGAGTCCTGCACACAAATTCCTAACTGTTGTCATACACAGTGTCCTGGAGAAGTTTAGGTAAGGAAGGTTACAGTACATCTTCCCCAAACACAAATGTAAATTATTCTAAAGTCCTTCAAAAAATATTGGAAATCTAAAACTTCCATTATATGATTTTTCACCTTGAATGTGGAAAGAAACTCATATCTGAGGGACAACCTCAAAGGCTTCCCCAGGTCAGGAGCGAGAGTTTCCACAGCTGGATGGGAAAATCCCTCACCCCTCGTCATGCTGGGCCTGCAGAACCTGCTTTCCCCTGTCGCGTTGCCACCATCACTGGGAAGGGAATTAGAAAATCTGAATATTTTTACAGTAAAGGTTATATTTTTTGAAAATATAAATTATAATATATGTTATTTTAATAAAATGAATTTTAAATTGATTGTTTCCAGATAGGGAAAAATAATATACATTATCACTAAGAAGAAATTTGGGGTGTACAGTAATTTATAAAGAAAACTGAAGACTGTAAATAAACCCCAGATTAAATTAGATTTATTCTGCATGTCTAAATAGTATTTTAAATGTAGCTCACACATCATTGGAACTGCATATTTCTTTACATTTGCATCATGTCTGATATCTCTATTTTAAGTCTTGTGTGATGAAATTCACCTGAAATATTTGTTTTTTTGTTAAATAAAATCCATGTTCTCTGTACCAAAACAGAAGACAGAAAATTAAAGTTCATATGTGTATTATTTGGGGTAACTCTAACTATTGTAAAAAACCTCTGAATTGAAGTAGTGCTCACTTAGAGGAAATCCCTGTAGATGTTCCATGAGCTGAGCACTGTTGCACACGGTGACTCAGGGACTAGGCTTCTTGCATCTTTTAGCTCCACCACTTTCTTTAGCAACTGGCAGAAAAGGGAGGTGTGCACTAGGGACAATTCCAATTGGTTAAAGTAACTGACACATTCTTGTCAGACCCCTGTGGCAAAAAAAAAAAAAAAAAAAAGTTCCAGGGCCATGCCTGATGTGAATTGTAAGGGAATTTTGGCTTTCAGTGGATATCTGCTCTCTGTGATTATCACAATCAATAGAGTGGTGAGGAGATGTAAATCTCAACAAGCAGCTTGGGGTCCCTGCTTCATCCTGCGAAGTTAACATTCTCACTCATAACCAGCAGTGTATTGAGCCTGCTCACTCCAACTCATGAGATCCAATTGTTTAATTCTCAGGAATTTTGTGAGCCATTGTTAAATGGAACCATGATTAAAATTAAATTATATTAAAGGCAAAGATGGTAAACATTTAAAATTCATTACTTCCTAAACCTTGTCTCACATTTTACTGTCATCTGTGTTCTTGAGGCTCTTCGCCTTGTTGCTCTGTCCTGGAAATGCTTCATGTGTCCTGCTGTCCACACTCTGAGGTTCCACTGGTGGCCTCTGCAACAAGGCTTATAGTTCAGGTGTCTGTAGCACAGGACCGGGGAAGCACCAAACACTGCAAATCAGAGGTATTTGTTGTGAATCAATTATGAAGCTAACACATGTTACACTGAATGTGATATTTCAGCTGCAACAATGTAAATGTCTATATCTATGTTTGCTTGTATTTTACCTTGGGTATCTATTTCTCTGTATATATAACTATATTTAGACACAGTTTAAAATACACATTGTATGATAAGGTGCTTTATAATACTATCACAGGCATCATGTAGCCTATGTTGTCAGACTCAATGAATACCTACTGTTTGATGCACTTGGCTTTTTCTTAAAGTTGGGGAATTAGAATATCTCTGTAAGATATAAGACATATGGGAATTTAATGGTTGCTTAATCATGTATATATTCTTTTATGCTCAAAATAGCTAATGGAAAACCTTAATTATGTTTGAAACAGCACATACGGGAATCTACTTTTGAAACTACAATTCAGAGTTTTTCTGATACAAATTTAATGCGTACATTGATATATGTCATTAATGTAAGAAAAGTTTTGAGTTTCAAAGACATACTTAAAATTTGCATAATGGAACTAACTTTTATATTGATTGTATGTTTAAATTATATTATTTAGATACATTGGGCTATATATGATATATTACTGAACTTAGTTTTTCAATGTTTACAGATATGTTTAGTAGAAAAATTAAGTTATATACCTGACTTTTATCATATTTGTTCAGGTGACTCATTAGTGTATACACCAGGGTATACCATGTGTGTTGGCTTTCATTCTTCATGGGTTTGTTCCCCCAAAAGCTAACACTTCTAGTCGTTCTTCATCACACAAAAACCTAACTATTAGCAGTTCACAGGGCAGAGAAATCCTTTTCAGCACTCAGCACAAACACGCCCCATGAGGACTGTCAGCTCACATTCCCTTCCCCTCTCCTGGCCCACACAGTTCATGCTGCACTGACATCAGCCTTCAGGGACACAGCCAGGAAGAAAACATGCACATCGGTGTCTGGAGATTGTGTGGTGTCTAGCAGTTCTTGATGACTCCTAAGTTCTTTGTTTAGTCAATATTTTAGTTTCTGCAGAATTGGGATGTTGCCCCTCATTTGGCACCTACCTGAACTTGTCCCTTTTTAATCTGAGCTTGAGTAAATAGCTGCTCCATCCCAGGCAAGCAAGACAAGGTGCTTAAGTGCTTATGGCAACTTACAGCCTGACAAACTACTGTTCGGGATTATGAGCTATGAGCACCGAGGAGTAGAGTATATAGTAGAACCATTGCAAGAATAAATCCTCAAAAGTTTTTTAGGCTGACTACAAAGGTTGTGTCCTGTTATGATGAGCAGCCCATTTTGATACAAGAGAAGTACATGATATAGTAGGCATATAGATTGTTAAATATATATTTATAGGTCTAAATTTGTGAGTATTTTTGAGCGTAAACTTTTCAAATAATTACGCTTAGCTCTTTTACTAGTGGACATTGGTTCTTCAGTGTTTTGAAGTTTTCATTCTCTTACATTGTTAGTGATACTACAAATATTTCACTTTGTGTATTAGTCATTGACATTTCTTGTTCTACATAGTCTATGTAAAGTTTTGAATTTTGCTATTTGAAACATATTTCCTGCTTTACATATGCTATATACTCAGTATACTGAATATCATTCAGACAAATTTAATCATTTTTCAGATTTCAAAGATGTCATTATTATATCTTGTTCTCTGTACTTAACTCACCTTTTAATATCTATCAGGCTGTACAAGTCAATGCTGAGTAGTGATTTAAGAAATAGAAATTCCTCAATACATGTGGAAGATTGGAAATCACTGACTGAACTTGAAATTTCAGGTAATGGGAGAGAAAGAGAGAAAACAAGACAAGTTTGATTCTTTTTTTTTGGGTGTCAAGAAGGATAAGGGCTGGGTGATGCTGTGAGAGGCAGACTCAGACCAGAGAATGTGGGGAAAATGTTTTCAGGAAGTGAGGACATTTCTCCATCCCTGGCTCCATCCTATGCCAGAGGCAGGGAAGGAAGGCTGGAATAGAAAGGAATCACAAGGAATGCAATTAGGGACAGAGAGTAACAGAGCTGACCAGTGTCTTTGACACAGTGTGTCTTGCAGCACTGAAGTTTCCCTGAATGGAGTACTGACAAGCTTGGTTGTATTGGGAGGGAACCTTGGGCATGGCAGTCTGGCCTGTTTCCCAGTATGCCTGGAGGAAGAGGAAGCCTTTTCATAATCACCAGCACACTTTGGCACCGGAGTTTAGAAGTTGTAAGTGTGTGGGAAAGGACATGGAGTAAGGTGCTGCTCTGAGAAGCCCGTTCCCACCATTTGTATGAAGCGTTCAGAATCACCTTAATGCTAATGAGGAAAGCGGAGGTCACTTGGAAGAAGGAGCCATCATTTCTTGCTGAGTGGATGGATGCTTCCTGTGAGAGCTCTGGTTCCAACATGAGGTGATGATAAAGAGGACTTGGCAAGAATAGGCTTTCATTTGTGCAGACAGACGTCCACCACCTTCTGCCATCTGGGCTCAGACAGTGGCAATATCTCCACCTGATGACAAGAACCTCAATCCAATAGGCTACTTACTGTTTCTCCCTCAGTAGAGAAGACAGCTTTTGTACAGTTTTGAAATTATATTCTTAACCAGGACACAAGATTGATGCTTTATTTTTCACTAGGTTATAAGTTTCATATAGCAAGAATTCAAATTCTAAAGACCACATATTTAGAGGAGAAATAGAAATAAGATATTTCCCTGGGCTCAAAGGGCTTGGATCTTCATGCTGGAAGGATTCAAAGAGCACCAAAAACACTTAATGACAAGGACCTGAGTATGCATGCATGCATCCCTATACTGGGGTTATCTTGAGTTACATAAAATGAAGTTAAAGCAAAAACTAAACAAAAACTTTAGCTCTGTCAACACCTACCTAGACAAGTTTTCTCGAATATATTTACCAATTTTGGCAACTTTTATTTTTCCAATGATAATTTTTCCACATTTCTAGAATTTTCGTAAAGAATAGTATTAAGTATAAGCTTTAAAATTTCCATCTTGAAATTAAGTACAAAATATAATATTACTTATAACCTCTCTAAGAAGGACTGAGAATACCTGCTGTCTAGTAGAGTAGCTGGGCTAATGTGTTGTAATAGTGAATGCTTGTAACCATACAAGATTTCTGTAATTTGGAATCACTTAGTTCATGTTTAAGAGAGACAGAGACAGAAAGCTAGAGATACAGTCAGCACTATCTAGGAACTAGGGCCCAACTAGACACTGAATCTTCTGGTACCCTGTAGATTTTATCTTGGGAGAGAAAAATAGATTCCACATAATAAAAGAACTTTGTATTTGATGCAAAACCTGATGTTCTACATAAAATGAATTTGTACGGGATCATCAGTTTAAGTTTAACTCAAGTCTGAGCTCTGAAACACAGTTAAATAACATATTTCTTACCTAGTTCTCCAAGGAAGACAGTAATGTCTGAAGCCTTTTATGCACATTTTGCCCTGTGTTAATACAGGTCTATTCACTATGTTCTCTGTATCTACTTTCTGAGTAGACTATGCAAATCATTTCCTGTATAGGAAAGTAGATGTGCATTTCAAAGTAAGTTTGCATCTTAGTTTCCATTAGTGTTATTTACCAAGTAGTATATAAACAAAAAAATCTATTATATTGCCTTAACCAACTTTTGAGGCAACATTTGCATTATAGGATCCAAAAACTCTAAAATATGGAATATGTATACATGCTATGCTAATCAAACCTATTCATGTTTATATTTATACAATAAATTATTACTTAATATATATTAATAAAAGTAATTTACTCATGTGAGTTGCATGTGACTTGTATATTAAATATACAGATATGAATACAGATAGATATGCAATATATTTGGTACATAAACATTTGTAAGTATAATTTTGCTAATATATAACATATATTAAATATATAATATATATTTTGCGTTTTATAGGTGCATGTATCTGTCTTGTGCATATAAGTATGTATTATTGCTATTTCTTATTTTAGGGTATTAAAAGGATAAATCTAACAACTCCTCAAAGCTCAAAGCAGTTTAAATTATGGATTTTCATATTTAATCAGAGATGCTCTTTTTAAGTGTATCTGGAACAACAAGGAACTAGAGAAATGTCAAAAGGGTGGATGCAGAGAAGTGTCCTAGTTTCCAAACCTGAGAGTAAATGGTATTTGTTATAATAAAGACAAATGTGAATATCGCATTTTAAATTTTCTAGTAAATGAGTTTCTCACAGGCTGACACTTGGTAAAAACTTTATATAGCAGAAACCACGAGTCAGAATAATCTACTAAAGATTTTAAGATATAGTTTGAGAGTACAATAATACCTCCTTGCATTAGTGAACTCTTCTGTTCACTAACAATTTGGTTCCCAAACAGAAACATCAAGCAAAATTCATGAACTCCATGTCAGGTGACCATCTTGCCCAGAATCATGGAATGAGTTAAGTTGCTGAGCCAAGGGACCATGGTAGAGTTATCATGTAGTCTCTCTGCATGAACACTTTCATGATTTCTTTACAGGTAACTGGGATATAAGGATCTCAAGCAGAGTTGGGTGGGAAGCCAGGGTTATAGGCAGACTGGAGAATGGAGTTGCCATCATGGAAGACAGAAGATACTGTGCAGCTGGGTTTTGAAGATGAAGAAGGTGACAACAGTCCGAGGATAGGAAGCCTTGAGAAGCTGACAAAAGCCATGAAAGAAAGTCTATCCTGGAGCCTCATGAAAGGACATCACAAGATAGACTCAGTTTAGATGTCCAACCTCCTGAATTGTAAGGGAATAAATCTGAATTGCTTTAAGACACCAAACCTGTGGCAATTTGTCGTATCATCAATAAGAAATAAATGCCATCAGAAATCATGTGAGCGTGGAGTGGGCCAGTATTCCCGCTTGTTGTTATGGTATACGTGGTCAGCATTATCGTGAGTGTGTGGCATCAGGGATCCGAGATAAACCATACCTGGTTTCTGGTCTCTCAGCTCTCACAACAAACACAGCATTAGCATGATGTGTCCTGAGTGGAGGGTTCCTTAGGGCCTGGGCTGGCCGCTTCCTTGATAAAGACTCTAGGGCCTGATAAACACAGCTACTACAGCAGAGGAAGAGATTTTTAGGCTACAGGCATAGGGTGGATGAGACACCAAGCATGACACATGTGGAGTGTGCAAGGCAAGCACACAGCTGCCCTTCCCAGAGTGGAATTCCTTGGAGTGAAAGCCAGAGGAGACTGAAGAAGACAGCGATGTTGGCATTCTGTCTCTGTTCTCTGTACGGTTAATGGGGAGTAAGCAGTCTTTCCCAATGAAAAGGAGGAATGCTCTATTTCTGTATGAGAGACAGGACTTCCCAGTAGAGAATGCCAAAGCTGAGAGGCAGGTTCAAGTGTACAGCAGGTGCATGGGTCTGCCTACTGGGGTCTGGTACTGAAACAGGGGGGATGATGGGGGTAAGACAAGGGTGAGTTTGAGAATGAATAAGTCACACTCTGGAAACCAGAAATTATTTAGAAATGAATGCAGGCTATTAGAATACAATTTGTTTTGGGGGGCTAGGTAACCAATGAATCTATAATAAATAAATTTAAGAAAAGTTTAGGAAAAGTATATGAGGAAAATACGATGAATTTTTTTCTAGATAATTCAGCTCTGTTGCAGTGTAATTGGTAGCAAGATCATCTGTGTGTTTAAAGTATGTTAAAATTAAAAGGATATATTAAAGTTAAAGTGTTTTTAAATTTAAAAGGATGCATTTGGGCAATGTGCATGCATGCGAGACCATCCTCACAAGGTAATGAATGTATCCAATATTGCCAAAAATTTCATGCTCCCTTTTTCTTTGTCTACTTTCAGGGTTAAAAACATTTATCATGAGATCTTTCCCTCTTAAAAAATTTTAAGTACGTAATATAGTTTTGCATATTCACAAGTACTTGTGGTATAACAGGTCTTTATACCTGAATTAATTCATTTTCATTTTAGAAAGTTTTAAATGTCTAGTTTTCACTAGATATCCAAATGCAATTACATGCACTTGAGCAGTAACATACATGCATCTGAAGTTAGTGAGTATATTATAGAAGTCATCACTGGAAAATCAATGTAGAAAAATCAGAGAATAAATATAATCTTTGGAAGCAAAGTAAATATGGAGAAGATAGCAGAGAGTAAATGAAATGCAACCAAAGAATTCTAACATTGATTGCATGGAGAGGAAAGGAACCATTAAGTTTGGATAAGTTTAGGAAAGAGAAATGTAATGAAAATCAGGGTTTAGAGACTATATACTTTATGTAAATAATTGTAAAATTATCAAGTTATTTCAGTTAAATCCTGAGGCCATGGATGATTTTGCTTGGAATGGTTTCACTGTTTGGTGAAGTAAAGTCATGAAGCAAAATGTTCAGAACAGAAGAAATTATTAGTGTTAGAATTAAGAATTTTTGCTGAACAAGGAAGAAAAGGGGTAATCATGCCAAGAAATATGATGAAAAACTTTGTTTCCTTTTTCTGTAATCATGGGGAGAACTTAAATAGACAAAATGAAATAATCTGTGGAAAGAAGAAATTAAAAATATTGGAGAGGAAGAAATAAGGATTGCCCAGAAGATGAAGGGAAAGTAGACATAGCCGTATTGACACTAGCTGGAATGAAAGATGTTTTATGATTTGAAAATAGAGAAAAAGAGAATGGCTGCTTCTGATAGATGATAGTGGAACTAGAAAATGTTCACACCTGAATTTTCCTGTTTTCTCTATCAAGAAGAAAATGAGACTATCTGTAATTTGTGAAAGAGGCAGGGAAGCAATGAGAGTATTACCCCATAACAGTAGTGTCTTGTGAGAGTCAGGATGAAAATACAGCTATTTTTCTTATAGACTGTTAGGAGAGTATCTGAAAATTGAACTATTAAAAAGAAAGAAAGAAAATTTTGGGATTAATTTCCCATGGAAATTTTGTAAAGTTTCCCCGGGATTAGATTTCACTGCATGCAATAGAAGAACCTAAAACCACTCAAACATGCATGTACACACACACACAAACACACACACACACACACACACAAACACACATCCTACCAGGATTGAAAAGATCACTGATGACAAACCTTTCAGAAACCCAAACTACCCAAAATGCAGCCCCAAACCGACTTATTTATAGGAAAGTACCAACACTGCAATTAAACCTGAATACTGAGGTTTAAATTTAGAAAAGATAACTCCACATTAACATGTTTATGTTAAAGGAAAACCCATAACATGCCATAGATTCACCACCACTGGAATAGGTGGTCAGAAATTTCCACCTTTAGCTCTAATACTGAAAGAATTAGGAGAATCAGGGCAGGGCCAACAGGAAAGGCTGCTTCTTGGTGGAGCCTCATCAGGCTCATCACTGAATTTCCTAGAAATTCAGTCTGTGAAAAATCTAGAGTATTGAATGGACAAGAAGTTCAACCATGGGAGCTGGATGCCAGAGAAATGAAAGTTACCTTACCCTGTAACAATAGAGATCGATTCAGTGAATAAAGAAATGCCACTGTACTCTACTTTAACTTTTGTCCAAATTTTTAATTTATTTCTATATATGGCAATTTTGCATGGAACTCTGGCCAATGGGAATGTATTCACACAGGTGTGGCCAAAATGGTGAAGAGGTTTGGGAAAAAAAAGGGAGTATTGGGTACAGAGAGGAACAAATGTATGGAGAAAGTGATTCCTTAGGTAATCTTAGTTCAGTCTTAGATATTGATCTCATCAGACATGTCCTGGATTGGATATATTCTTTACAACTCAAAAAATTGCAAAATTGAGGATGGAAAGTATATTAACACAAGTCTAAGCATGAAGAGAATTTTTATCAAATAGTATGGCTCCTGTAATCAATGGGTTCATTTATGGGTTTGGGGGCTTATTATCATAGGAATATCTAAGTCTTAGGACTATTAATCACTATTAGTATTCACTAAAAATTTTACGGAAGTGAGAAAGAGGTAAAAAATAGAATTTCTTTAAAATGTACTTTTTATCTCTCTCCAAACTTCTAAGGATACCTTCATTCTCCCAAAATCATTTGTATAAAGTCCATGAATGTGTGTTATACAAATATTACAGACTCAAAAATCAGATGTGAGTTCTGATGTTGATTTTATTTAATAAAATATTTTAGACACCACCCATCCCAGCACAGAGTAAGGGGCTTCTGGGCCACCATTCCACCACTCCCAGCACAGAGGAGGTGAGCCAAGCAGGTGCCAATAGCAACCCGCCCACCAATGAAGAAATAAGAAGACATGTAAACACGTCTCAAAACCAGACTTCCAGATCACCTACAGCAACCCCAAAAGGAAGTGAGAAGGAACACTCTAATACTCAACCACTTGGACTTCCTGAACTGGCAACAAAAAAGAATCTGGAAAAAAATGAAATCAGAAATAATTTCTCAGATAACAGCAGAGATTGTGCTTATAGTGCAAGACATGATTAATAAATCTAGAGAGGAGCTGAGGAACATGATGGAATCCCAACATAGGAAACAAATGGAATCCACAAAACAGATGTAAACAGATTTCCAGGAGATTAAAAACTCCACTGAAAGTCTACATAGAAGAATGAGCAAATATGAGGACAGCATTTCAGATATAGAAGATAAGATTGCAATTAGTGACCAGGAAAAGAAAAACTGCTTCAAAATTATAAGGGACAATGAGAAATAAATCCAGCAACTGCTAGATGATGCAAGGAAGAATAATATATGACTGATGGGATTCAACAAAGAAACAGGAGAGGGTGCAGATGACATAAAAAAACTGTTCACAGAAGTGATGGCAGAAAACTTCCAAGCAGGGGGAAAGAACTTGACATACAGATAAGTGAGGCATATAGGACTCCAAATAGCCTTGATCAAAAAAAATCTACACATAGGCATATAATTGTTAAGAATCCAGAAAACCAACAGAAGAACAAAGTTCTACAAGCAGTTAGAGAAAAGAAACAAATCACATACAAAGGAAAGCCCATCAGAATCACAGTAAACTTCTCAATGCAAACCCTCAAGGCAAGAAGAGGTTGGAGTGACATATTCCAAGCCCCAAAGGAAAACAGCCTCCAACCAAGATTGATGTACCATGTGAAATTATCTTTCAAAATTGATGAAGAAATAAGATACTTTCATGACAAAGAGCACCTTAGGAACTTCAGGAATACCAAACCAGGACTCCAAAAATTTTTATACAATATTCTAGGAAAAGGCAATGAAGATAACAACTTCAAGAGGCACAGCAGAATGAATCTGTTGGGTGTGACAAGAAATTAAATGTAAAGAGGGAGAACCCAACAAAAAGAAAAAGTCATGACAATGATAAGTCAATATGTACCAGTTATAACTATCAATGATAATGGTCTCAATTCACCAATCAAAAGAAATAGACTGGCAGAATGGGTCAAGAAGCAAATTCCAACAATATGCTACATACAAGAAACACACTTAATTCAAAAAGAAACCCATAGACTGGAAGTTAAAGGGTGGAAAACAATATTCCATGTGACAAGAACCCCCCAAAAAGCAGGAGTAGCTACTCTTTTTGAAGATCAAGTGGATTTCAAACCAACACTAATTAAGAGAGACAAAGAAGGACACTAGATCCTTGTAAAGGGAACAATCCAAGAGAAAGAGATGACAATCATAAATATATATGCACCAAACACTAGTGCACCCAACTATATAAAACAAATACTAACAGACATGAAAATTCATATATACACTAATACAATTGTAGCGGGTGACCTCAATAACCCACTGACACAAATAAATAGATCAATTAGACCAAAAGTAAGTAAAGACATACTAGAACTCAATTCAACTCTTGAACAAATGAACTTAACAGATGTTTACAGAGTCTTCCACAACACCAAATCAGAACACACATTCTTTTCAGCTGCACATGGGTCATTCTCCAAAATAGACCACATACTCACTCATACAGCAAGTTTAAGTAAGTGCGAAGGAATTGAAGTTATCCCCTGTATTTTATCAGACCATAGTGTGATGAAATTGGAGATCAATAGCAAAACAAACCTCAAGAATTTCATAAATACATGGAAATTGAAAAGCACACTTCTGAATAACCAATGGGTCACAGAGGAAATTAAAGAAATCAGACAGTTCCTTCAATTAAATGACAAAGACAATACAACATATCACAATCTATGGGACACAGTGAAAGCAATCTAACGAGGTAAATTCATAGCATTGAATACTCATACAGAAAAAGAGACCAAGCCAATTAAACAACCTGATCCTGAACCTCAACCTTCTAGAAGAAGAAGAGTAGGACAAACACAAAGCTCATACAAGGGAGGAAATTATAAAGATCAGAGAACTGAAATCCCTCACACTAAAATCAGGAACAAACAAGGATGTCCACTATCACCACTCCTGTTCAATATAGTTTTGGAAACATTAGCCACGACAATTAGACAAGAGAAAGAAATAAAAGGAATAAAGATAGGAAATGAAGAAGTCAAACTGTCATTATTTGCAGATGACATGATACTCTATATAGAAGGCCCCAAGAACTCCACCAAAATTCTTCTAGACTTAATAATACAATTCAGTAAAGTAGCTGGATACAAGGTCAACACATAAAAATCAATAGCTTTCCTCTGCACAAACAGCTGCCTGACTGAGAGACAAATAGGGCAAACAATTCCTTTCACAATAGCATCCAAAAAAACTGAAACACCTAGGAATCAACCTAACAAAAGAAATCAAAGAACTCTTCTCTGAAAACTATAGCACTCTGAAAAGAGAGATTGAAGATGATATCAGAAAATGGAAAGACATCCCTTGTTCCTGGGTAGGAAGAATCAACATAGTGAAGATGGCCATACTTCCAAAACTGCTATATAGATTTAATGCAATCCCAATTGAAATCCCTGCAGCATACTTCACAGACTGAGAAAACAATACAAAAATTCATTTGGAACAAGAAGAGACCCAGAATAGCAAAAGCAATTCTAGGCAACTGTGATATGGCAGAGGGTATCACAACCCCCAATCTGCAACTATACTACAAAGCTACTGTGATAAAAACAGCATGGCACTGGCAAAGAAACAGACCTGAGGACCAGTGGAACAGATTAAACTGCAGACACACTCACCATCTCATCTTTGATAAAGGAGCCAAACGCCCTCACTGGAGGAAAGATAGCCTCTTTAATAACTGGTGCTGGAAAAATTGGGTTTCAATTTGTCAAAGATTAAAACTAGATCTATATCTCTCACCATGTGCTAAACTAAAATCGAAATAGATTAAAGATCTAAATATTAAAACAGAAACTCTGAATCAGCTAGAACAGAGGTTACGTGGAACTCTTGAAGACATTGGTGTAGGAAAAGATTTTATGAACAAAACCTCAGTGGCTGTGAACTAGCACAAACAATCAACAAATGGGATCTCTTCTTATTAAAAAGCTTCTGCACAACAAAAGAAACCACCAGTAATGTGAAGAGACAATCCACAATGTGGGAAAAAATCTTCACCAGCGGTCCCTCAGACAAAGGTCTACTGTATCGAATCTATAATGAACTTAAAAAATTAGATATCCCAAATTTAAAGACCCAATCCAAAAATGGACATCTGAAATAAACAGACATTTCTCAGACAACAAGTAGAAATAGCAAATAAACATATGAAAAAATGTTCAACGTCACTGGTCATTCAAGAGATCCAAATGAAAACAGCGCTGAGATTCCACCTCACCCCAGAAAGAATGGCTGCTGTCATGAAATCAACCAATAACAAATGCTAGCGGGGCTGTGGAGAAAGAGGAACACTGCTCCACTGCTGGTGGGAGTGCAGACTGGTGCAACCTCCATGGAAATCATTATGGAGATACCTCAAAGAACTAGGACTGGAAGTCCCATTTGACCCAGCTATTCCCCTGCTGGGGATCTTCCCCAGTGAATTATAGGAATCATACCACATTGATATATGTGCACCCATGTTCATAGCAGCACAATTTGTAACAGCTAATACTTGTAAGCAGCCCAAATGCCCATCAACTGGAGACTGGATATAGAAAATGTAGTTGTTTTTATAAAATGGAGTACTACTCAGCCATAAAAAAGGAAGAATTAGAGACGTTTATAGCTAATTAGATGAACATTGAGGCAATACTCTTAAGTGAAATAAATAGGACACACACGTGTAAATACCAAATAGTTTCTCTAGTGTGAGAAACTGAAAGTGTAAATAAGGTCTAAAAGGTATAATAGATAATGTGAAATAGGAAAGAAAGGGGCAAAGGGGAAGTGGGGGGGGGAAGAAGGGAATGGAATTAATATGAGAAAATGGAAAAATGGAAACAAAGTCTTTGTAAGTAGGGAGGGATGGAGGGTTTGCAGGGAGGGCAGGGGAAGGGGAAAAAATAAGAACCAAGAGAGATTATGTAAAGGTGCAAATTTCCAATGATGAATGTCACTATATTGTATACCTAAAATATACCAGTAAAATAAAATATTTTAAAGAATTATTTAAATATCTTCAGCTTATTTTCATCTTGTAAAATAATGTTCTAAGTATTTTCTCAGTTTTGTTATTCATGTCCTATTCCTTATTTACCATAACTACTTGCAGATAGCGTACCTGACAAAATAAATTCTGGTAAAGAACACTCTAGATTTTATTGGTTGGAGAAGGGACAAGAAAATTCCAATGACATTCAGACATCTGTAAACATTAAAAACTCTCCATGAAGATTAATATGGTGAGATACCTGGCCACATGAACTCTCTTCAATTCTATAGGATCCAATGTTCAAATAGAAGGCATGTCTTCTAAGAAATAGCTTGAGATATAGATGCATTGTAAAATGTCAACCAGGACTTATGTGAAATTTCTTTCATCTCTTCAAATATGAGTGTTTCTTACAATTTTATTAAATTTTTTTTCTGAGTTTTGTAGTATAGATTACTTTTTCCTTACAGGCCTGTGACTAAGAGAAGTGTTATTAATTTTTATGGTCAGTCTATCATTTTCTTTTCACTGCCTCAATGCAATTCATTTTCTATCAACAGACATGATTATCTGTCTTAACAATGCTTTTAATCATTTAACAATGCTTTTCTTGGACCATTTTTTTTTTTCAAATTTACTTGAATTTTCAATGGCAAGGGTTTTTAAAGAATATTTAGAATTTTTTTATTCTCTGATATATGTCTAAAATAAAGGCTTTGAAAAATTGCAGTTTCTAATTTCAAATTATATTTTTTCTACTTGGATTCTGAATGTTAAATACCATTGTCATTTGCTTGCATAATATATCAGTTTTTTATACAATTTATTCCTCAAATTTGCAGTGTTACTTGAGGCTTGTACTACAATTTTGACAGATGTATTTTACACTTTAGGATACAAGAGAATAATGCTGAGTACCACTTTGGTTTCTACTTTATTAGGCAATGTAGTAAAGACGAGGAAGTCTGACATATCTATTTCAGGAAAAATAACATTTGTATTTTCCGAGAAATAGATTGTTTCTCACTTTCTCTTTTGTATTAAATGTTCCAACTACTTCTCTCTGGAACAAAAATATATCTATGTCAAAAATGGGCCGGGGATTTAGCTTAGTGGTTCCGCCACCTGCCTCTCAAGCGCAAGGTTCTGAGTTCAATCTCTGGTACCAAAAAGAAAAAAAACAAAATTAGGTTGCACAAAATGAGAAAGATGCACTCTATTAAATAATATTTTTGAACATTTATTTAAGGCAGCAGGTGCTTACGCGGGTTGTACACATGATCACTGCTCGTGTGTCAAGCCAGTGATTATGTATTGAGCCAGAGCATTTTATTTCCATATTGTTAAAAAGTATTGCCTTTGTATCATACAGACCTATGAAATAGTTTACTTCTCAAAAGTTAATAGGTTTGGATCACAGCAGATTTCACACATATGAAGTAATGTCAACTATACTAAAAAAAATCTGCCATTTGAAAATCCAGTTTGTAAACACCTATTTATTGAATAGCAACCTAATAATTCCTATTTCACAGAAGATATGCTATTTTTATGTGGCTGTACAATACATGGTTGGAAATGATAATTCAAACTTGAATATTTTTCTCTATTTTACAGGTAAGTGCTAATGAGTCCTGAAATAAAGCTCTTTAGTGTTTCTCCCAAATCATGCATTAATCTACTCAAATTATTTCCTTCCTGTCTACCGAAGGTAGCAGAGTCTACCTGATTATATTTAATTAATTTAAAACTCTTTATTCATTTTGTATATAATTATTTCCATAAACATTCCTTAATCTATATTCAGAGGATGATAGAAGAATATGATTTTCATATGCTTGATTTCCTGCATGTGATTTGGAAAGAAACAATGAAATTCATTCTTCACAGATTTTTCAAACATGTTACTACAGCTGGGATTATTTCAGAATAAGGCTATATTTTCAAGGAAGTGTCAAGAGGACTGTAGTTACATTTTGCTACTCCAACAATTTAGCACTTATTTGAGATGGAACAGCCATCTGAAAGTAAAGTGAGAGTATGACACATATCTCACTTCATCTGGGATGGTTAAATAATAAAATGCCCATGGAATTCTTGTGTATTCTGCAGTGGAATACAAAGCATCCACATTAGCATTTGGTAAACTACTTGTATACATTGAAAGAGAGAGGTAGATTTAGACATTTAATGAATTGTGGAGTCTTTTAACTCACCTTAGAAAGCCAGGAAAAATCCAATAATGGTAAATCAAGAAGCACTTTGGATAGAGTATTGGAACTTACTGTGGTGGTCTCAGTATTGGCCCTAAAGATATCAGCCCCCCAAATCCAGAATGTGTGAACATAATGCCTTGCATGATAAAAAAGACAATGCAGATGTGAGGACTGGTAAAGTTGGGATCTTGATGTGGGAAGATTATCCTAGATAGTCCAACTGATCCTGATGGAAGCATGACAGTCCCTGCTAGTTATACTAGGTCCATTCTACACAGGACAATTAGAGTTAGTAATAGCAGGTGCAATGATAGATGGAAGAAGTTTTGGCCTTGTCCAGAAGGGGTCACACATACAGACAGCCTCCAGAACCTGAGTAATGTCTTCCTGAGTAAAACTGAAACCAGCTGACACTGTGTCCTATGCCAGGAAACATTCTGGGCTCCCACTCCTCAGAAAGTCAAGATAATAAATCTGTGCAGTTGTAAGCCACAAAATTTGTTGCGATTTTTTACAGCAACAGCTGGAAACTCATACAACTCTCTGAAAGTGTTCTCTCAGTACATTAGGGAGGACTAGGACCAGTTCATTAAAAAGTAAAATATACCAAAATATACCAATACCAAGTCTTCCATACTCAGTATTGATTTCAGGTCATCCACTGACTTTACACACACATGTGCACAAGAACACACATGCGTGCAAGCACAGAGATACACATGAAAGACTCTAGTTAACTCTTACTTTCCTCTGGTTCAGAGATCAGTGAACCATAGTTAGGTCAAAACTAGATAACCCTTGTTTCCTGCAGGCATAAGCTAAGAATATTTTGTACAAATGAATGCTTGTAATCCATTTGATTTTAGGGAACTCGAAGTTCAAACCCCCACTAAGTGAAATGTTATTCTTCCCTTCAAAAAATTACTCACTTTTTTGCATTTTGAATTTCTTCACTAAAAATATATGTGACTTATTGTCTCTTTCTGTAAGTTTTTACATAAACCTCTTGACTTTGATTCTCTGCAAAACTGCACGACTCTTTAGTGATGAAGCAATCATGTACAGGCCCTACATCTAGGCATCCTATCCCACACATGTTCACAGCATGCAGTTGGTCCTCCCTGGGTCTCAGCATGTGATGTCACCATGTGCAACTCGAAAGGGTGTGGTAGTGGAAAATTCAACTAAATAATAGAAACCAATATACTAAGAAGGTATTGTAATAATTTCTTGAGGTATTTGAAACTCAGAATCTGTTGAAAATCTTGCCTTCAAAATGATAATAGAGAATGAAGTTTCTTAAAAGACACATGGATTCAGCCATATGTTGAAATTTAGCAGTAAGCCAGGGAGAAAGGCAATTCTGAATTTAATCATAACACTTTCCACATAGCACCTAGCAGAAGCTGCATATTTCAAAGGCCACTTTCAGTCAAAAGGTTCCCAATTTTAGATGCCACAACCTTCTAGCACTTTAAATATCCTTTTAGTACTTTTTATAAGGTACACTTCAGATTGGCTATGTAATGGCAATGGTAGATGTGGAAGAAATTACTGAAGTAGAAGGAAGAGAATTTGAAATCTGCTGCCTTTTAAAAGATATTCAGAGAGCACGTAGGTAAAGTATAGGACTTCTCGGTAGGAAATAAAATGAAAATGCTGAGTGATTTCTACCTGCATGTCATCAACCATCCTATGGAAGCCAAGATTAGTGAACTGATGGCATTTGTCAGAAATAAGCCATGATCTTTAGAACACAGCAAAGTCTTCCAGGCTGCTTATAGGCAGCCACAGAATATATGATACTTAAATATGCTCATAAGAAATTAACAAGGTCATTGATGGTTTTAGGCAAGTTAATTGCCTTAAGTCAATACATTTTCTACCACCTGTACTTTGCCAGCACAGTGATAAGATGAGGCATCATCCCCTTGGTTGTCGGCATGCTGCAGAACAGCACTGTGCCCCAGGACAGTAGGACAGTCACTTGGCATGGTTGGCTAGAGAGGAGGTGAGCAAGTTTCAGACCTAGCATGGAAGGGAAGACTGAAAACATTTCCTTAATTATATGATACTGACCACTTATATGCCCAATATATGCAAGTTGGAATGCAGGATATTCAGAATAAAGATATATGATCTGAATCTCTGGTCTAGGCTGATAGAAAAATACATAGCACATCATTATGAATTGTATGAGTTACTATTTTAGCAAAATTACATGTAACGAGACAGAGAAGAAATCTATTACTTGGAAAGTATGATGTTCGAGTAGCTTTCTGTTAGGGAGCAGTAAGTTTGAAGATCAGGTAGGTTACAATTATCCTACTATAAAGGATCTTACAAACTACATTCTAGTAGTAGGCTTATTCATAAGGATGACTGATCAACTAATAGGTAAAAGGTAATAGTGATTCTGTTTATAATTTAGAAATGGTCTATTGGGAAAAACATGAAGGGAGGATTGGAAAGGAGTAATAAAAAGAAAAACTAGGATGTTTTACAATACAAAATAAAGATGCCAATGGTCTGATTCAGGTAGAGAGTGACATTATTTTCATTGTGACCTGTGACATTAACTTCATTGTGAATTAATTCAATCAATACTACTGTTTGTGTCAACCAAGCTTAACCAATCTCTGAACCCACATTGTTTGCATTCTTGGTGTTTTTTCTGCTTCGCTGGCTTTACTCATGACACTTCTTCTTGCCTGTAATAAACTCCCTGCTAACTCTACTTGCTTTTAAAGCACTCCAGGTCCTAATAGTTATTTTGGAATACTGGGGTAGTTGAGAGTTTGCTAATGTATTTTGTGAGTTTAATTCAACATTCTGATACATTATGTCAGGACCATCATTTGAAAGATTTTGGTCATCTTATTCTGAAATCTTTCTCTCTGATATCCTTTTGCCATTATACTATTCTTCTATCAGAAATTCTCCCATGCCTCTCTGTGTGTTTAGGAAGGCCAAACATATTATGCAAGACACCAGAATTCTTACTGGGGAAAATGTATTCATTGTATTTATATATTAATTATATATAATTAAGGGGTGCATCGATGAGTGCCAAGATCAGAGGATGTGAGCAAAATGTATTGGTGCAGATTAAAAAGTTTTCATGTTTTCAGTATTAATATAAAATTACAGTGCTCTGTGAGTAAGAAATGATGTGTTTCTTTCTATCTTTCTACCTCCAAATTCTTGAGAATCTCTTTGTGTGCCAAATTAGTGCATCAGTGTCTTAGTTCAATGATTATCAGTTTAACTTCTAGACAAATTGTATGGGGATACAATTAATTTAACTAGAAGGCATTAATAATGTTTTATAAAAACTAACCAAAGATTTATAACATAGAAGAAATTTTACATTCTAGTTTATTGGAATACAATTTTAAAAATTAATTTGAAAAATAATTAGTTGATACAACTGTTATTAATTAATACTGCCCATATGTTGTACATTTTTTTCACATTAAACCACTTCAAATATGAATAATATCATGTTTCCCTGAAAATAAGACCTAGCTGGAACATAATCAGCCTTGAAAACTACAGATCAAAAATGCCAGCCAAAGCCAGCATCACCTGCTTTGCAGTAGAAGAGGATTATGATGGCACATGAGGCAAGGATAGGCTGATTGGGGTTGGCATTTATGATTTCTAGTTTTTAAGGCTGATCATTTTCTGGCTATGTCTTATTTTTGGGGAATGAGGCCAGTATTATATGGAGAGTCATTGGAGGGATATGTAGCTGCAAATCTATAGGGATTAAAAGGTAATGAAAATAGAGTATAGGATCTGATAGGGAAATGAAGAGCTGGAAGAAACATAGCCACTATCCTTATAATGAAAAGGTCATATTACCACCACATTCAGGACTCTGTCATTCCAGAGACATGAAATTTCAGAAACAATTCTAGTAAGAAAATCCAAGATATGGTGCCTATGCAAAGAAAAAGCACTTGAACTCCTATTTACCCAATGTAGATAGAAGGATACCAGTGCCAAGTGTTCAGTTATAATAGGTGACAAATGAGCAAAAGCTGATTGTGGCTGGTAGATGGTGTAAGTCCTTGGAGCCAGAAAATATTTAGGCTATCCATGAATTTTTGAAGTCTTCTCTACAAAATGACCAAATTGTATAAAAAGATATATGAAGAGCTTGTAAGAACGGTCCATTATGCTGTAGAGCTTGGCCAATTGAAGTGCAGCCATGTCTGAAGATTATGAAACTCCATTCTCTTGGATTCTATCCATTTCCCCATTTTTGTAAATGCATAAATAAATAAATTGTATGTGTGTGTGTCTGTGTGTGTGTGAGTGTGTGTGTGTGTGTTTCATGATAGAAGAGGGCAAACTTGTTTAGCCTTTTGCATCAGTGAACACTCATGAGATCTGGGAATGGAAAGAAAATTATTCTACTAGGAAAGAATAAAATTTAGTACAGAGGCCAAAATGAAACTCTGGAGAAGATCAGGAGAATAGAGAAGGCCACATTCTCAAGGCTCTGGACACAATGTATGACAAAAGCAGAGTCTTAACCAGGACAACAGAGACTTTACCCTCCTATGCTCATTCATAAGCTAAGAAGCTGCAAGTAAATCATAATAGAAAATATATTTGGGACAAGACAAGAAAAAGTGCTTAAAAATGGCTCAATCTGAGGCACAAAATGAGAGAAACCTTAGATCTCAATGATAATAACATTAATTTATCATTTTCCACCCAGGACACAAGGAATATTTCTTGAAATCTGAACCCAGTGCAGCCTTGAGTAACAAGAAATCACAAACACAGCCCAACTTCTACCTAGATCAGTGGTGGCAATCCTATGGCATGCAGAGCCCCCTCTGTCAGATATGAGCCAAGTCACCCCAGCATCTCCTCATCACCTACATGTCTGATATTCAGGAGGAATTCAGTGTCTGCAATTTATGATAAAGTTTTGGGTGGCATTTTGGGCACTGAGTGTCTGAAAGTTTCACTGACAGAGATTAATCCAAACATTTGCACTAAGTTGTAGCAGTAGAAAAGAAATATCTGTTTCTAAGCATTAAACTATGGCAAATAATTCCATGTTCCTACACAGCATATCTGACTTTTAATAAAAAAATATGAGGCATACAGATGACAATAAAAGTAACACACTACACTTCCAGGAGATGGAACAGTTATCATAAGAAGACATAACAGAGAATTTTAAGTACCTGTGATAATCAAGTTAAATGCTCTAAGACAAAATGTGAATAAAATGTAAGATCAAATGGATAATTTCAGCAGATAGATGGAACCTATAAGAGGATTATATAAGCATGTTAGAAATCAGAAACATGGTAAAAGAGATAAAGATTTCTTCATTGTTATAATTGACATACCTTGGGAAAGAAACAGTGTCCTTGAGAAAGAGGCAGAAAAACATACATATATATAAATAATGTCCATATGTATATAGAAATGATGCTCAAAAATGATTAATGACAAAAACAAAGACAAATACTCTAGTATCTCGAGCACAGCAGGATGATCAATTAATCACACATGCACACATACACCACACACACACACACACACACACACACTGAGACATCATGTGCAAATTGATGATATAAAAGACAAAAAGAAATTACAAAAGCAGCTAGAGAAAAGGAAACATTACAAAGGCTAAAAATGGAGATATTGCAAACTTTTTACCTGAGACTATGGAAGTCAGCTGACAATGGAAAGACATGAACAAATGCTGTTTAACTCCCCCCCTCAACCCACAACTTCCACTGATAGTGTTATTGACAATGGAAACCTCTTTCAAATACAAAAGAGAACTTAATGAGAAATATGTGTTTTGCAGACTAGCAAAATTATGAAAATGAATTGTGAATATCTTCTTCAGGCTGAAAACTATGACTAAAATTACAATAAAAAAGGAGAATGGAAGAAATATAATACATAAAAGCAAAGCTTGAGGAATGTTTCTTTCCTATTTTAATTAATTTTATTGGTACATTTTAGGTATACAATATGATGACATTCATCATTGGAAATTTGCCCCTTTACATAATCTCTCTTGGTTCTTATTTTTCCCCCTTCCCCTGCCCTCCCTGCAAACCCTCCATTCCTCCCTATTTACAGACTTTGTTTCCATTTTTTTCATTTTCTCATATTAATTCCATTCCCTTCTTTCCTTTCCCCACCCCTCCCACCTCCTCTTTGCCCCTTTTCTTCCTATTTCCCATGATCTATTATACCTTTTAGTCCTTACTTTCACTTTGAGTTTCTCACACTAGAGAAACTATTGTGTATTTAGACATGTTTTTCCTATTTATTGCATTCAAGAGTACCACCTCAATGTGCATCCATTTAGCTATACATGTCTCTAATTTCTCATTTTTTTATGGCTGAGTAGTATTCCATTTTATAAAAACAACTACATTTTCTATATCCAGTCTCCAGTTGATGGGCATTTGGGCTGCTTACAAGTATTAGCTGTTACAAATTGTGCTGCTATGAACATGGGTATACATATATCAATGTGGTATGATTCTTTTAATTCTTTGGGGAAGATACCCAGCAAGGGAATAGCTGGGTCAAATGGGACTTCCAGTCCTAGTTCTTTGAAGTATCTCCATAATGATTTCCATGGAGGTTGCACCAGTCTGCACTCCCACCAGCAGTGGAGCAGTGTTCCTCTTTCTCCACAGCCCCGCTAGCATTTGCTATTGGTTGATTTCATGACAGCAGCCATTCTTTCTGGGGTGAGGTGGAATCTCAATGCTGTTTTCATTTGGATCTCTCGAATGACCAGTGACGTTGAACATTTTTTCGTATGTTTATTTACTATTTCTACTTCATTTTTCATTTCTACTTCTTTGTTTGAGAAATGTCTGTTCTTTCCAGATGCCCATTTTTGGATTGATTGAGTCTTTAAATTTTGGAGGTCTGATTTTTTTAAGTTCTTTATAGATTCTAGATAGTAGACCTTTGTCTGAGGAGCAGCAGGTGAAAAGTTTTCCCCACATTGTGGGTTGTCTCTTCACACTGTTGGTGGTTTCTCTTACTGTGCAGAAACTTTTTAATAAGAAGAGATCCCAACCCAAGTGCCCATCAACTGGAGACTGGATAAAGAAGATGTGGTTTTTTTAAAAAATGGAAAATTACTTAACCATAACAAACCAGAAATTACATTTATAGCTAAATGGACATGTATTGAGGCCATCCTCTTAAGTGAAATAAATATGACACATATGTGTAAATACTGAATAGTTTCTCTAATGAGAGAAATTGAAAGTGTAATTAAGGATACACACAGATGAAATTATCTAGTAATATATTTCTTGGATTGTGTTTCCATTGCATGTCATATGACTGTATTGAAATTTAAATTAGGGAGAAGTTTGGCTAAAGTGGAGTATGCTAGCTAACTGGAGTTTTTTTTACAGACCACTATTTGGTCAATGTTGGCTTTGGGGATCTTTCTGAAACAAATCATGTCCTCTGGTGTCTTGTTGGTACTTGAGATTTTTTTTTTAAGTTGTATGGAAAAATGTTTAAGTGCTTTTCAGTTTTGTTTTTGGTTGAGTTTGACTGTATTTGAATGTTATTGTGGGTTTTTTTTCCTTCTTCTTTGAATGGTTTTAATTTCTGTATGTGAGTGTGTTTGATAATAAATTTATTTTTTAAAAAAAGAAGTAGAGATCCCACTTGTTGATTGTTTGTGCTGGTTCATGGGCAACTGAGGTTTTGTTCATAAAATCTTTTCTTACACCAATGTCTTCAAGACTTCTACCTAACCTTTGTTCCAGCCGGTTCAGTGTTTCTGTTTTAATATTTAGATCTTTCATCTATTCGATTTTAGTTAAGTGCATGGTGAGAGCTATAGGTCTAGTTTTAATCTTTGGCAGGTTGAAACCCAATTTTTCTAGTACCATTTATTAAAGAGGTTATCTTCCCTCCAGTGAGGATGTTTGGCTCCTCTGTCCAAGATGAGGTGTCTGAGGGTGTCTGGACTTGTTTCTGCATCTTCTAATCTGTTCCACTGGTCCTCAGGTCTGTTTCTTTGCCAGCACCTTGCTCTTTTTTTAATCATAGTGGATTTGTAGTATAGTTTCAAGTTGGGGGTTGTGATACCACCTGCCATGTCTCTGTTGCTTAGAATTGCTTTTGCTATTCTAGCTCTCTTCTTCTTCCAAATGAATTTTTGGATTGTTTTCTCAAGGACCATGAAGGATGCTGCTGGGATTTCAATTGGGATTGCATTGACTCTATAGAGAAGTTTTGGAAGTATGGCATTTTCACTATGTTGATTCTTCCTACCCAGGAGCAAGGGATGTATTTCCATTTTCTGATATCATCTTCAATCTCTCTTTTCAGAATGCTATAGTTTTCAGAGAAGAGGGCTTTGATTTCTTTTGTTACATTGATTCCTAAGTATTTCAGATTTTTGGATTCTATTTTGAAAGGAATTGTTTGCCCTATTTCTCTCTCAGGCTATTGTTTGTGCAGCAGAAAGCTATTGATTTTTATGTGTTTACCTTTTATCCAGTTACTTTACTGAATTTGGTTATTAAGGCTAGAAGACTTTTGGTGGAGTTCCTGAGGTCTTCTATTTAGAATATCATGTCATCTGCAAATAATGACAATTTGAGTTCTTCATTTCCTATCTTTATTCCTTTTACTTCTTTCTCTTGTCTAATTGTCATGGCTAATGTTTCCAAAATTATATTGAACAAGAGTGGTGATAGTGGACATCCTTGTCTGATTTTAGTGTGAAGGATTTCAGTTTTTGACTATTTAGTATGATATTGGCTGTTGGTTTTTCATAGATGGCTTTCATCAGTTTGAGGTAGAGACCATCTATTCCAGTTTTTTGTAGGGTTCTTATAATCAGTGTGTGTTGGATTTTGTCAATTGCTTTTTCTGCATCTATTGAGATGATCATATGATTTTTGTCCTTTGCTCTATTGATATTGTGTATTACACTGATTGATTTGGGTATGTTGAACCATTCCTACATCCCTGGGATGAATCCCTCTTGGTCAGGCTGTATGATCTTCTTGGTTATCTTCTGCATTCTATTTGCCAGTATCTTATGAAGGATTTTTGCATTCATGTTCATTAGTGAGATTGGCCTATAGTTCTCTTTTTTAATTGGTCTTTGTCTGCTTTGGGGATCAAGGTGATGCTTGCTTCCAGGATTGAATTCAGGAGTATTGCTTCCTTTTGTATTTCATTGAAGAGTTTAAATGGTAGTGACAGTAGTTCCTCTCTAAATGTCTTGTAGAATTCAGCAGTGAAGACATCAAGACCTGGGGTTTTCTTTGTTCATAAGTTTTTAATTATGTTTTCAATTTCATTGATTGAGATTGGATCATTTAGAATTTTTAGGCCGTCTTTGTTCAACTTTGGTAATTCATAGGTATCTAGGAATCTGTCCATTTCTTCTATGTTGTCCATCTTATTGGCATATAGGTTCTGGAAGTACGTATTGGTGATCCTCTGGATTTCTGCTGGGTCCATTGTAATTTCATCCTTTTCATTCCTAATTGCATGGATTTTGGCCTTTTCTTTCTTTTTCCTGATAAAGTTGCCTAAGGCTTTGTCAATTTTGTTTATTCTTTCAAAGAACCAACTCTTGGCTTTATTGATTTTTTTTTTTGGTATCATTGTCTGTCTCCATAGCATTGATTTCTGCTCTAATCGTTATAATTTCCTCCCTTGTATGAGCTTTGGGTTCATCCTGCTCTTCTTTTTCTAGAAGCTTGAGGTTAAGCATCATGTTGCTTAATTTTTCTCCCTCTGTTTTCCTAATATGATTATTCACTGCTATGAATTTCTCTCATAAGACTGCTTTCATTGTGTCCCATAGATCCCGTTATGTTGCATTGTCATTGTCATTTAATTGAAGGAACTGTCTGATTTCTCCTTTAATTTTCTCTGTGACCCTTTGGTTATTCAGAAGTGTGTTGTTCATTTTCCATATTTTAATGAAATTTTTGCAGTTTCTTTTGCTATTGATCTCCAATTTCATCACACTATGGTCTGATAATATTCAGGGGATAACTTCAACTCCTTTGCACTTACTTAAACATGTTCTATGAGTGAGCATGTGGTCTATTTTGGAGAATGACTTGCAAGCAGCTGAACAGAATGTGTATTCTGATTTTCTGCAATGGAACACTCTGTAAACGTCTGTTAAGTTTATTTGTTGAAGAGTTCGATTGAGTTCTAGTATTTCATTACTTATTTTTAGTCTAGTTGATCTATCTATTTGTGTCAGTGGGTTATTGAGGTCCCTCACTACAACTGTACTGGTGCATATATGAGTTTTCATGTCTGTTAGTATTTGTTTTATGTAGTTGGGCGCATTAGTGTTTTGTGCATATATATTTATGGTTGTCATCTCTTTCTCTTGGATTGTTCCCTTTACAAGGATTTAGTGTCCTTCTTTGTCTCTCTTAATCAGTGTTGGTTTTAAATCCACTTGACCTTCAAAGACGGTAGCTACTCCTGCTTTTTTTTGGGTTCCTGTCACATGGAGTATTGTTTTCCGCCCTTTAACTTTCAGTCTATGAGTTTTTTTGAATTAAGTGTGTTTCTTGTAATGAGCATATTGTTGGAATTTGTTTCTTGACCCATTCTGCCAGTCTATTTCTTTTGATTGGTGAATTGAGACCATTATCATTGATGGTTATAACTGGTACATATCGACTTATCATTGTCATGACTATTTCTTTTTGTTGGATTCTCCCCCTTTACATTTAATTTCTTGTATCACCAGATGGATTCACTCTGCTGTGCTTCCTGGGGTTGTGATCCTCATTGCCTTTTTCCCAGGATATTGTCTAAAATATTTTGTAGTGCTGGTTTGATATTCATGAATTTCCTAAGGTACTCTTTGTCGTGAAAGTATCTTATTTCTCCATCAATTTTGAAAGAGTTTTTCAGGGTACATCAATCTTGGTTGGAGGCTGTTTTCCTTTGGGGTTTGGAATACATCACTTCAAGCTCTTCTTGCCTTGAGGGCTTGCGTTGAGAAGTCTGCTGTGATTCTGATGGGCTTTTCTTTGTATGTGATTTGTTTCTTTTCTCTAACTGTAGAAATTTGTTCTTCTGTTGGTTTTCTGGAATCTTAACAATTATATGCTGATGTGTAGATTTTTTTTATCAAGGTTAGTTGGAGTCCTATATGCCTCACTTATCTGTATGTCAAGTTCTTTTCCCCTGCTTGTGAAGTTTTCTGCTATTACTTCTGTGAACAGTTTCTTTTTATGTCATCTGCACTCTCTCCTCTTTCTTCATTGATTCAAATCAGTCTTATGTTATTCTTCTTTGCATCATCTAGCAAAGAATCCATCATCTGCTGGATTGATTTCTCATTGTCCCTTACAATTTTGAAACATTTTTTCTTTTCCTGGTCCCTAATTGCAATCTTATCTTCTATATCTGAAATTCTGTCCTCACACTGGTGCATTCTGTTGTGTAGACTTTCAGTGGAGTTTTTAATCTCCTGGAAATCTGTTTACATCTGTTTTATGGATTCCATTTGTTTCCTATGTTGGGATTCCATCATGTTCTTCAGTTTCTCTATTTTTTTATCTGTGTCTTCTCCAGATTTATTAATCATGTCTTGCACTATGAGCACAATGTCTGCTGTTATCTGAGAAATTATTTCTGATTTCATTTTTTCTATATTCTCTTTTGTTGTAAGTTCAAGGAATCTAGGTGTTTGAGTATCACAGTGTTCCATCTCCTTTCCCTTTGGGGTTGGTGTAGGTGATCTGGAAGTCTGGTTTTGAGATTTGTTTATGTGTCTTCTCATTACAAGGTGGGTGGTGTGCTATTGGTGCCTGTGCACCCGCCTGGTGACTGGCTCACCTCCTCGGCTCTGTGGGGGGTGGTATGTCGGCCCAGAAGGTTCACCTCCATGGCACTGGGGACAGCTCTGCTCCTCTGCAATGGGAGTGATGGTATGGTGGCCCAGAAGGTTTGCAAATTGATGTTTATACACTGATTTTAAGCCAGCCTGTTCACACAAATGGAAAAATCCAATCTCACTCCTATCCTTAGGGGAGTGGTTCCACGAATCTCTTGGGGTTTCTTGAGTCGCTTGTTAGTCTCAGGCTGTGGTCATAAAATGTTGCATAAAAAATCACCCAAAATACAGAATTATCAACTAACAATTGTGCATTTCTTGTCTCTCTTAGATTCAGTAGGATAGGAAGCCACTTCTCATTGAATTTTTGTATCATCCTCTTAGTCTCCATTGCATTGATTTCTGCTCTAATCTTTATAATTTCTTCCCTTCTGTGAGGAATGTTTCTGTGTCATTATTGTTCTACAGAAAAATGTAAAGACTAAATTTAGTGTTTATAATATATGTAAAATTTAAATACATGACATAGTAGCACATACCCTTCCATTGAGAAACTAGACTATATTCTTATAAGGATATTGCAGTGCTTATAAAATGATAGAAGAAGATTTTGATTAAGTAAAAATATACATTGTAAAACTTATTAAAACTACAAGAAAAATAAATTGATCTAAACAATAAATTAATTTTGGAGGAAAAATCAAATCATAAAAAGCTCAAAAAATGCAAAGCAAAACAGTACACAGGACTTCATATCCTTTAGAATTTCCCATATCAACAACAAAGAACACAACAACAAAAATACTTAGAAAATAACAGTTGTTGATGAGGATGTAGAAGGATTAGATCTCTTGCAGACACTTGATGAGAATAAAAAAATGACCTTGTCACTATGACAAAGAGTACAGCATTTCTTTAAAATATATAGAATTACTACATGGTAACTTTTTTCCATTTTGTGAAAATTCAAAAAATAATTGGAAGCAAAAAGTCAATGAGATATTTGTACAACTATTTTTATAATAGCAGTATTCATAGCCAAAAATAAACAACACAAACTCCTATCAGATGAACTTTAAAGAAAATGTTGACATATGTTGTAATGTGAATAAACTATGAAGTTATTATGGTAACCACAATAAACTAGTAACAAATGGGTAAATTCTGTATAATTCCACTTATATTAGGTACTTAGAATAGCTAAATCCAGTATCAGAAATGAGAATGTTTATTTCTAGGAGCTAGGAGGAAGGAAGAAATTCAGAATTACTATCAATAGATATATAGTTTCAGTTTCACAACATGAAAAGTGTTTTGTGGATAGATGTTGGACATGGCAGTGTGACAGTAGGAATGCATTTAATGCCCCTAAACTCAACACTAAAATTTGTTGATATGGTTACTTTCATTTCATATGTATTTTGAAACAATTAAATTTTTAAAATTCAAAAATAAAACCCAAAATGCATATAGGAAGATAAAAACAGAAACAACATATGAAATGAATAGAAAAATGTTTCCTAAATGGTAAATTATAATTTCAACTATATCATTACTTATATAAAATGAGATTGGATGCTCCCATGAAAGAAAATGTCAGATTGAATTTCTAAATACTCCAGATTCTACTCTTTGGTGTCTACAAAATCCACTACAAATTTGAAGACTAAGGGACTTAAATGTAAAATATAAATTATCTGAAGATAATTAAAATTACAATTTTAATATGAGATCAAGTTTACCTCAGAATAAAATGTTATGAAAGATAAATAATATGTAATGATGAAGATTAAACTCCTTTAGAAAAAAGTAAAATTCTAGATGCAAACTTAATAAGTAAATTACATGAGTTAAAACAATAATGTATTTCAAAAGAGACAAAATTTAGTTGTTACTGGATTCTTCAACAATCTTCAGCAATTCATAGTTAAGTGCATAGAAAGTCCACAATGAAATGTCAAATAAATGTAAAAAAAGATCAATTTCTTATTTTTCAATTTTTCTTATTTTATCAATTTATTCACCCAACAACAGAATATTACTTTTATATAGAATCTAAGTATTTATCAAGATTTATTTTTAATCTTGATAAATGATTATGATTGATTAAAGCAAATCTCTTTAAAATTAATAGGAAGTAAGTCAAAGAAAATTTGTTCTCAAATCTTAAATGAATTGAATTGGAAATCAGCAAAAGGAAGATAACCGAAAATCTCAATATTTAGAATTCGAACAATGCATCTATAAATAATCCTGGATCAAGGAGTAAATATCAAATGAATTTAAATAATACACGAACTAGATGAAAGTGAAACTTCACTAAAATTTATGCTGTCACTAAGATAATAGTTGGAAAATTCTGGCACTGAATATCTCTCTTAGAATATTTTTTAAAATGTCAAAAAGTATCAAATCCATAACTTCAGAATCTAGCTAAAGAAACTAGAAAGAGGCAGAAGTCTATCTATACCAAGATAAAAGTAAAAAAGGAAATAATAACCAAAGCAGAATTTCATGAAACAACCAGAAAATAATGGAATTCCTAAAATCCAAAGACTGGTTTTTTGAAAACAAGGCAATTCCTGGAGAGACATGACCTATCAAATTTCAAAAAGCATAAATAATCATAACAACCCAATATCTACTACAGCAAGTTTTTTTTTTACCTTAAAATCTTTCCAGAATGATGAAATCAAGTCTTAGATGATTTTACCAACAATTTCTATGAAATAGTATTTAAGAATGAGATAATACAAATTCTACAAATCTTCTCCAGCCAATAGAAGGAAAGGAAATACTTTACAACTTCTTTTATGCCCATCAACATTTTGCTACAAATACTAAACAATGACATTACAAGAAGAGAAATTTCCAGGTCAATATTTTTTGAAGATATTTTCAAATATTTTTAACAAAATATTATAAATAGATATAGTGATAATTCACCATGACCATTTAGGCTAATTCTCTACACATATGTGAATCTTTTTTTACATATAGAAAACAATCAATGTAAATAACTAGTTGTCAACAAAAGACATATAATCAAGTCAATAGATCATGAAAAGCATATCTTAAATATTAGCATTTTTAATGGTAAAATGAATAATATACCATAAAAACAAAGAGTAGAGGAGAATTTTCTTAATCTTACAAAGTGACTTGGAGAACAAAAAAAGGATACCCTAAATAACAGACAAATGAACAGCAATAAAAACATGTGAAATAGCCACAGAATCAACCTGAATGTGCAAATCAACCTCACTGAACAAAATTGTAGTAATTCACAAAATTAAATAAACTGTGTTAGATTTGGATTATAATACACAGAAGAAAAAATATCTTTGAGTCTATTCTAATACATATATAGAACTACATAGCCAAATAAACACAAAGAAATGATATTTTCTGCAGAAGAAATTCAATTAATGTAATGTAGAAACAATGATGGAAATAAATTTACCTTTAAAACAGTACAGTACTTATTGCCAGAGAGATTAATTGAAGGTTACTGAATTAGCACATATAATTAAAAGAAAAATTTTTATTTTCATGGATTTATAGCATTCTTTTCTAAATACTTAGCAATTACAACAGGAAAATTATGAAGTTTACAAAAGCTAACCTCTTCAGACTTCACTTTACACATATTCAAGGTCAGCATCAGGTATAAGCCTACTTATGATGCACCTTGGTATCCATAACATGGACCTTGGCATAACCATGAAATAAAATCAGGTAAACTCAAACAGGAAAATTCTTTGCCAAACCTGATCACAGGAGATAAGGAAATCTTAAAGAACATTTACAAGTGGAGTGGACTAAAGAGGTACAGTATGACAATAAATGCAATGTGGTGTCAGACTATATCCTGGGATAGAAAGAGAATACTAGAAGTAAAATTAGTAATATCTGAGTAAGATATATACTCTGTTATTCTTCTCAGCAAAATTACTTTTTATAGCTTTTCTGTGATTACAAAAAACACTAGTGTGCAGACATGTCGGGTGAAAGTCTTTAGGGATTACTTCCACTGGTTTGTGTAACTGTGACAATTCTAAAATTATTCCAAAATAAACAGTTGCAAAATATCATGAGAAACAGAATTTGAGACCTTTGAAAAGAATTTGAGTTTATTTTATGCATAATTATGGGTGCTTTCCCCTTTGAACTTTTACAGTTATGTGCTATGTATGGTTTATCATCTCCCCTCACTAGGATATTTAGCTAAAATATAGTCATTTAAAGTTATTTTATTTGCTTGTTTGAATGCAAAAAATAGAAAGAACATTTTACCACTTGGATATTCATATATTTGTTCCATATCTCCATCTCTGACTCTGTTTTCATGTCTGTCTCAATGTTCCCTAAGTCTTTGTCTCTGTATTTCTGTGTCTGTTTCTTTCTCTGTCTTTATATTTAAGAGAGATTGAATTTCTTTTTGTAATTAGAAGTAATGAACTTGATTTTTTGCTCTTGTGTTTAAGAAGGAAATGTACTATAAACTATAACCTAAATTGATTGCAGAATTATATATTTCTCAATAAAATATGATTTGTAATAATTAGAAATATTGCACAACATGGAGTAATCTTAAGAAGTCAACCCCATAAAATACTTTAAATTCAGCTGTTAGATTGGCAAGTTTAATTACTGTTTATTTTTAAGCAAACAACAAGCACTATTGACCTTATAGGAGACCTTTGCTTTGGCTTCCAGTCAAAATAAAGAATGATTTGTTTTTAAAATGAATGCAACTGGAGATGATTTTAACTCAGCTCAGTCTAGAGGTCATTTTCAGCTTCCATCTGCACTTGTATCAGTGGATCCCTTTATGACTAAGGGATGTTGTCTAGAATTCCACTGACCCAGCCTCAGTGTATCAGTTATTGCTCAGTAGAGAGACAGATATAATACAAGCTATTCAAATATAAAAGAATTTACAAAATTGGCTTAAAGTGGCCGCCCACAGAGTTGGATGAGGAAGAGAGCAGATGGTTCATCTTCACACTGGAGACCGAAGGATCCAGTTGAAGATCTGGAGCTCACTGCAATGTCCTTTGGAAGTCTGTATCAGGAGGCTGATGGGTCTTGGAAGGCTGAAAAGTCTGGACTGGAAGCCAGGAGATGATGTCCAAGGTGAAGGGGAAGACTGGAGCTTTTCTGAAGAAACAGAAGCAGATCCACCCTTCTTCATTTCCCCTCTATACCATCCACCCTAGGGTGGTCTTCCACAGCCTAGGGTGGGGAATTGCTGAGCCAATTTAGTTGAGCTTCTCTTACTCAAGCTGACACAATCAATGGAGCATAGCAGTAAGAATCCCCGGGAAGTATTGCTTCTAATAGTAGCCATCAACAAGAACTGAACAGGAATATTCCTATTCTCTCTGCTCTGGGAAGTTCCAGTGTCCAGTGTGTTTGACAGTTGCTCCAAGGACTGCTGTTAGGGTTGACTCCTGTGAGTCCAGCCACAGCCTGCTCATTGACCAGTCTTACTAACTTTTCTGCATTTGATGTCTTACTTCCCTATTTCCTCAGCAGGCTTCCTGGAGTTATCTCTCCAATAAACACAATCTTTTATTAGTGTTACCTTTGGAGGGAACCCAAAAGAAACCAGGCATGAATTATGAAAAATTTTGTTTCAGTTATATTTGATGTCTGAAATGGAAAAAAAAAAAAAGATAACCATTTGTATGTGTGTTTGTGTGTTCTTGTTTTCTAAGCTGGATACAGTAAGTTACCTCAGATATGATGGCTTAAAGGAATGGAAATTTATTCTCTCACAGCTCTAGACTCTAGAAACCCAAAACCAAGTTGTTGTCAGGGCCAGGACTCTGTGAATGCCCCAGAGGAGAACTCTTTCTTGCTGCTTTCAACTTTTGCTGTTAGTGTGGAATTTCTGACATTTCTTGGCTTATAGTCACAGCACTCCAGTGTGTTTCTGTCATTATCATAGACAGCTAAGTTAGGCAGAAATATTATAGGCAGTCAGAAAGGGCTGGCCTCTCAAAGGAATCAGTGCAGAAGATAAGAACACATTGTGGCTGGACCTGCATTCCTTGAAGCCCAGGCCTCAAGATAAAGGTGGAATATCTACATACATCCCAAAGGATAACCAATGCACTATGATTAGTATCAACAGGTCCAATAAGTCTAGATGGGCAACAGTCACCTGAGTGTGTTACCAGGATCTCCTGACTCATCTTTTCCAAACCAGTCCTTATTCTTTCATGTACACTTTCTACTTGACCTGCTTCCCCATTGGCTCAATATTACCTAAGCAACTATATTTGGAATCCTATTGATTGATTATAGTTTTGTCCCACATTGTAGCCACCTTGTGATTTTGTTCTATAAATATTCCTCTGTAAAGTGGGCTCCTTGGGAACCCATTTTCTGGGTCCCCTCCTGGCTCTCAGGAGCTTTCTCTCTCACAATAAATAATTCCCACTCTTAACCTCCATTGTTCCTCAGAATGCATTCTTTGATTTTGGGGACACAAACTCAGCATATAGGACATCTAGCAGGTTGGGAGTTACATTATTTCCCCTATTTCATCATCACATGCTGCCTATGTATCTGTATCTCTATTTTTCCATTGCTTTCTTATAGAGACAACAGTCACTGGGTTTAGGGGCTAAATCTAATCTACTAAGGCCTTTTCTTAACCAATTGCAAATGCAAAAATGTATTTCCAAGTAAAGTTGCAGTCTCAGGTATTGGATTTTAGGATTTCCACAGAGTACAATTCAACTTGCAACAGTGTGCTAAGTGTTTCATCACTATAATGTGGCTCTTATTTTTACTGGATAATGATGAGGACTCCCTTGTATTAATTGTAGTCTAGCTCATATATTCTAATTTTCAAAGAAAAGTTGTGTCCTTTGCTATTGATCAACCATGTTCACATGTTAACAGTTTAGAGATTTAGAAATTGCCATTTTTCTCTATTGTTGGTTTTATTCAAAAACCTAAATAATTAAATGTGTATGTGATCCTTACCCATGTACCTATTTTCATATCTTCTCGGATTCATGCTGATAGAGGTCTTCTACTGAGGACTTTGAGCATCTTATATTTTTTACATGAGATTCCAAGAATGCAAAATGTTGACAGCTTTTTACCAGGCCATTTCTTAGGGCTGTGTTTGGGCTGAGAAGTTTTGAAAGATGAGGTCACATTTTCTTTCTGAACCTTGAGTAGACTTGTTTGTGCTCACTGTGAAAGTGCTGAATCCCTTACACCCAATCTACTGCAGAGAACCCATTGCATACATAGGCATCCAGGAAGGCCACCTGAAGTATCCCCACAGGGCTTTGGAGCACAGGGAGAAGAACTAACCAGTGTCATGCTTAGGCTACTTACTGTACTTACTGTAGCATCAGTAAAGATTTTTTTCTCAGATCTAGCAGCAATGAAATTGTAGGAGATTAATTTGTGAGCTTGCACATAGGTTATCACTTCCAGACCCTTCACAGTTATTGACAATTGAATCCAGCAATATATTGGAGATGTTATATTTATCATTAAAATACAGGCTCAGTAGAGATTATTATCATTAGGTAAAAAAAATTGCTTCTTTGTGTTTGTATATTTTATGGTTTTGTACTTTTTTGAAAACTTAAAACAATAAGCAACTATTACCTCTACAATAAAGAAAGGTTTATAGATTCATCAAAAGAGAATTTTCATTTGTTTTGATTTAATCACAATGTCAGGAGACTCCTGCTTTAGCTAAACTGACTTTTAGTTTTCCTGGAGATTTGTGCTCAGTTTTCCTTTCTTCTGAGAGCACTGTCTTAATCCTTCTGCTGTTTACTCCTTTCCTTCTGAGTGCATGTGCCCAATACGTGTGGGTGACCTGGTCTCACCAGCAACAGGTTCACTCTTTAGATTTTAATCAGGGCCACTTCTTCGAGGGTCTGTCTCTGGGCCTCTCTGCTCTGTGGCTGAAACATTCCTCCCACACCTAATGCAACACTTGAGTTCCCTATACTTCCACCTATTGCAGCAAAAATCACAACCCTAAAGCACTTTGAATTTACTCACCAATTTATTCTTCAAAACTGTAAGCTACTTGTAGGTCAAAGGAGGAACTTTATCTCATACCTTAATGTTTGGCTCTTAGACTAGCATAGGGTTCAGATAAGCAGCAAAAGCTGAAGGAACAATGCACAGATAACCCAACTGTAGTTCAAACTGAAGAGCAGACAGATAATATATATTTGTTTCATATTTTTTCTTATTGTACTAAATTGAGCAGTCAAACTTGCACTAAATTTTTTGTAGAGATCCTAAAATGAAGTGGAAATATAATTTTACCTTGACACATGTATTAACCTGAGTTGCTAGTGATTTTTGTCAAGATTTTAATGGCTAATAGAATATTTAATTGAATGCTAACAATACATACACTAAAATAAGTTCTAGGAGCTATATGTGTATAAAATAACATTTTACTCCACAAATCTTGTGAGATGGGTACTAACATCCTAATTTTAGTGATGGAGATCTTAGACACAATAAATTACTCAGAACTAGTATGTAGCAGAACAATGATTGAATTTAGAGAGTCTGGCCCTAGAGCTACTGATTCTAACTAGAAATGCTACAAAATTCTATACGTACCTCAAGTGGCACATGGCATCCCCACTATGAACATGCTCTGAATCCCAGAACTGTGCACAAAGCTATTGCCATGATATGATGGGCCCGTGACATTTATTTAGCATGATGGATGCATTATCCATATCCCAATGAACATGGCAACAAGAATGTGAACTTGTCTTTCAGATGGACTCATCAGCATGCACACAATGAGATCCTCACATTTTATTTGGATTATTACTCCACTATTAAAAGAATCTAATGAAGATTTCAGTGCATCTATCTTTCACTGATATAGGAAGGCCCCATTTTCAAGACTATAGTTTGTAAACTCTCTACTCTCCATTTTTTAAAAAATAGCAGTTGTTTGAGTCAATCTTCTGGAACACTGGGAATGGCTGGGCAGCACTTCCTTTCACTGGTTGGCTCAGTTCTTCTTCAAAGATGGTCCTAAATCACCCTCACCAGCATTTTGAGTAGTGCTTTTTCCACATGAGGGATCCCCTCTCCTTACCTTCCACTGCAAATGGGGCCCTGTCATGTGGAAGGTCACCACCACCCCAGCTCACCCTTGAGCCCATGGAAGTGTAAGAATCATCAGCCTCAGGTTTAAACTTTCTTGGAGCTTGTCATCCATGACGTACATACTGAGCCTTAATTCTCATCATCACCTGCATAGTCACTTATGGCAAACCGAGCTAAGCAAAGCTGAACCCAGATTTCAAAGGTGTACTGCAGAATCTGTTACCAATGCTGTTATTGACTTTAATACTGTGAAAATGTGGAGAATGTCACCAGTTTCTTCACTTAGTGTCTCATTAAAGTGAGCCCAATGGATCGGTGTGTCCTATAGCTAAGAGATAGGAAGGAAAGGTATTATTTCCTCTGAGTCAATTTTGTGTGTATGTGAGTCCATATGCACCTGGACTTGCAAGTATACACTTGCTTGCATTTAAGTGTATAAATACATCCACATAAAGAAATGCAAATGTCATTGCATGTACAGTGAGTCTTTTCAAATTGAGATGCATGTTAATTTGACAGTTCTGTTAACTTACTCAACTATTTGGCTATATTTTATAAAACTTCAGTTTTTAATTTGTTCTTTTCATCATATTACATTGTATATGTATATATTGTATGTTTGTATCATTCATCCTTTTGAAAAGAGGCAGAGTATAGGTCCAATAACAAGTCCACATGAGGATAATGAATAAAAGAACATCAAAGTTACTAAGCATCAATGCTACTATTGAGTTTGTGAGCTTTAAAATAGAAATAGTTTGTTTGCATTTGCAAATGATTCATGTCAAGTGGAAAATACCATCTAGGGACAGAAGGAGAAATGTTGATAGTAGAGCTAAAGATTTAAAATTTTTAAATGTTAAAAAAGTCAGGTTATTGAACCTAGAACAACCATCCATTCATATTGTTTTAGTTGAGAAAAGCAATCTCAAATTCAATCAAGGGTAGAAAAGTGGCCTTTTTGTGGAATCAGCCACTCTAGCCATCTGAAAGGTCGGTGGCATCTGGCCTTTTGTGAACCACTTAGAGAGCATGGGGGGCCCATTATCAGGAGCTGATCTTCCTGGTCTCTCTATGAATAAATCATTTTATTAAGAGGCATACAAAGCAAAGAGTTTTTATGTCAGCAAAGACAAGATGATTTAGAACACTAAGAAAAAAGTAAGTGGGCCATTTCTAACGGGATTGGAGAAATAACCAAATGAGTAGGTAGTATCAGAGATGTTACTGGACTTAAAATTTCAAACACATCATTTAAAAAGTATTCTTTCATTTCTTTCACCACTATAATGCATAGACACTAGATCACACACAGTAGGGATATGAGGGAGCACAAAGGATTACTTGAATAATTTCTTTTTTTAGTTTGATAATGATGCACATATGGATTATTTAAAGTGAAAAGATTGTCATATGGAAAATTAAGGTCGAGGGCATATAAAATAGCCTACTTATAAATGTATGGTCCCAAGTATGATTAGATAAAGTTTTTCAAAATCTTTATTGTGAAATAATTTTAGGTATGAAAGGACAAAAGTTAAAAGCTAAATGTTTATAGATTTCTTATCATACATATTTCATATTCTAACAGTTGGAGAATACTCTACAATTGAGTTGAGTCATTTTCTGCCACCAGGGTAATTTTGGCTTCAATTTCTTCCTGATCATATCATCTGGAAGAATAACACATACTTTTGTATCTTTCCTCCTATTCTGAATGCATACACACTTATCAAGTGTAAGTTTGCACTAGGAATTTTACAAATACCCTACAAAGTTCCTTACTTTCAAACGCAAGTAATACAAGCTTATTTTTCTTTGTTATTCTTGGAAATGTGGTCTGATGGTATCCTGTCAATATCTGGATCAGTAGAAATTTCAGTGAATACTGAAAATAATTCATTCCATGTATGACATAGAAAATGCACCATAATTATTTCTCACAATAGCCCTAGTATACAAACATCACTAGTGATATTTTTTAAGAGATAGGAGACATATCAATGAATAAGACCTTAATAATGACATCAATAGGAAAATATACAAATAACGAATGCAGTCATTAAATAACAGATTTAGCATTCATTTAATTTTAATCCCTGAAGGCTCTTTCCATCTCTTCATTGTTGTGTGTACATGTTTTTGTGTATCAAGGAAAGGCTTTTCATTCATCAGTATCATCTTACTAAAAATGGAATCCTTTTATTATAGGAGTTATATTTAAAATGAAATTTATATACACTCAGAGGCAAACAAGTATATGTATTTTTTGACATCTACTCAATTTGATTTGGTAAGTTTATATGCTGAGCTGCTGTGCTGACATTGTAGCAGAAGGAAGAGTCTCCCGTGCCTGCGAGACAGGCTGGTGAGTGCTGCTTAGCCACCTGCACTGATCAGAAGGTGGCTAGACCTCCACACCCATTTAATCTTTGACCTTTTAACTTGCCCATTGTTTCTGTGATTCTGGGCTAGAGGCACCTGTTAATTTGGAATTCTGCAGAAACTGTGGGTCTCCTTTCACTGGCTGTCAATTGCACATCAGATGGTAGCAATTTCTAGCTACTATTAACCAAGTCTAGATTCAAGTTGTTGACCTGTAGGTCAGGGCCTTATTATTAATCCCTGGAGCAATGCGGTCTCTCAGTTATTATGTGTCATTTAGTGGCTTGATTCATGTGCACATCTCTTAGCAACATCAATAGGACTTCTGTGGGGAATCAAGAGTGATGGAGGGCCCAGATTTTACTGAAAAAGTACAATAAAAGACCGAGATTAATGTCGTGACTTCAAAACATGACATCTTATTGATTATGGAAGGATCTTTGTATTCTAAAAAACAATGAGGCCAAAGCACAAATTTCACATGAGACTAAACATGATTTTTATAGGATTGTTTTGGCAAAAAAACACAAAAAACTGTTCAGGTGAAGCACTGAAGTATGTTATAGTAGCTCTGAGACAATATTTGCAAACAATGAGCGTTTAATAGTTACATGGATAGTTAGCAGATAATACATTCCACCAGATTAGTTCTGTATAAGAAGGGGAAGGTCAGAATTATTATAAAGTGGAACCATTATGGTTAGGAGGGACGGGAAATAAAATGACTTATTTGAGAGTAATCTGACTATTTTGGACTTGCACAAAAACCAGCTAGTGTGGATTCAGTAAAGCAGAATTAAGCTGGGTCTATGATAGAATATGTTAAAGGAAAAGGATGATTATCTATCATTTAATAAAATAATGAATTTGAGAGCTGGCATTTACTGTGGGTTTGGTATAATCTAAAGCATCTATCATGCATTAACTCATTTAAGACTCAAAAAACAGAACAAGACAAACATGAAGACAGTTACCATTGTCTTCCTGAATCTTAGAAAAGAGTCAGTTCAGGCACACAGAAGCTGAATCTGACGCCTGGGTTTTATTTCTGGTAGATCATGAATCTTGGCTTGAAGTCTGGAAGTGGGTATCCAGAGCCTACATTCTTACCATTATGCTATTAAGAAAGCTCCTTTTGCATCCATCATATGACTGATACCTATCATCCTTTGTCCCTGACATCATTTATCTGAATCCTCCTTTAACTATTTATATTACTGCATCATGTTAATAATGCTCATGCCTTGCAATTTTGCATCCTCAAAGCCATCCATACTGCCCCATGTTTACCCATTCATAAAGTTTTGTGCTGACACCCTGAATACCGTTTCCATTCTCTGTCCTCCTGCTACTCCTCTAGGCTCCATGCTCTTTACATTTCTTCTGAAAGATTGCAAAATATTCTTAAGTGATTTCCCCTCCTGACCCAAGCAGAATCATTTTCAGGCTCATTTATGTTTGGTTCATTTCTCTCTTGAAAACCTCTAAGAAGCATCCATTGCCAATAGAATAAGGATCAGAGCAAGAGTGGAGCCTCCAGGTCAGAGCTCGCTGTATCCCCAGTTCGTCTTCCACTTGTCTTCTACACAAGGTGATATGCTTCTTTAACCATGCTGCATTGCAGAAGGCTCAGAAATATGGCATTGAGACAGCATTTTCCAACTGTCTGATGCTGAAAAAACCAAACACCATCAGCAGAAACCGTACTTCACGTTTTGATATTTTCCCAGGCTAGCCATATGCAGTCAGTAATCTCTAATGCTGGGCAGCAGTATGGGAGTTATAGTTCCAGTTAGCTACATGATCACAAGGAGAAATAATAGATGTTCCATAGCACAATGTATCGGCATTGTATTTTTTTATACAGGTGTTTGGTAGATTACATGAGATGGTCAAAATTTTATTTTAAAATAGATTTCTCTGTTAGAGGACTTTGCCTATCTGTACGCTGCTGTAAGTGTTCTGAGCATGCGTAAGGAGGGTTAAGCTATGATATTCAATAGTTTAGGTGATCCCGCCTTATGACACTCTCAATTGTGATGGATTCATTGAAACTTAACTTCCTCATAGTTCAAGGAACTCCTGTATTTATAAGTGCACACCAGTATTTCTACATCCGCTCGTACCACCAAGCCTTTGCGACGTGTGAGCCGCTCTTGACCTTCATGCAATTTCAAGAATCCCTGCCATGCTTCAGCACTCTTCACTAAATCCATCCCTAATCCCAGAGATCGCTTGACCCCTGAATGATCAGGGCTTATAATCCTCTTATAGTATTATCTACTTTTCTTTAGCTCTCTAGTCCTTTAATGAGACTACAAATGCTAGGATAGTTTATTGATTATTATACACTTTTTGAAAATAATGTGTGCCCTTAACTAAAATATCAGACAGTTAGGACCACCCAACATCTACTGAATGAGAATTCCTGGCACCTGCAAGACATATACTGAGGCAGGGCTACATTCTTTCTAAGGAAGTGCCTGGGCTTTATTCATACAAAACTGGTAGTGACCATGGTGACTCAACATTATTTTATTTTGCAGTTCTTCCGTGTCCCTTTCTACCTTTGATTTTAAATGTGGTTCACTAATTTAATTGCAGCTCATGACAGGGTAGGTAATAAAAGCAGACGGCCCATGTTTCCATTACATTTTTTAATTTACTGCATGACATATCACAGATCACCTAATGGGGCTCCTATTTGAGGAGTGTAGTTAATGAGTCACATTTTATCCTCTTTGTACTACTCCACACTGTGTCTTGTTTAGTGAAATCATACTAAGTGCAGGAACCAAAGTGGATCCCCACTTCCATAAAAGTATCCATTTCCATGCAAAGCCAGGGAGAATGTTTCTATTCATGGCTAAGATTCCATATGTAACCCTTCATGGAACTCATGGTCTTGATGTGTTTTCCTAATTTAAATGGAAAAAGGTGTCCCTGAGCAAAGGATTCTCAGGGTTTCTACTTAGGAAGAACCCAAGCTCCTGGGTTCTGACTAGGAAGGCAAATACCTTTGTGGTTCATCCCTTGGAGCCTCATATGTGCCAACCCAAGGCGTGGGCCTGAGAATTTACGAATCTACTGCCAAGGACCTCTTCCCACATAGGTAAGTCATGAACACTATGGGTTATCAGTGAACCTCACTTCTTTTTTTTCTTCACTTGACAAAGAAAAATTAAACTCCTTTATTTGACTCAGAACACTCAAGTGCTCTCTCTAACCGTGTCTTTCTGAGAACCACCAAAAAGGACTATTGGGAAGACTTGAGCAATTAAGGAAACAGATACAAAGCTGGCTTAGTACCTGTAAAGGGATGAAAGGTAAGAGGCGTGGGATGTTTTCAATAGTTGCTGCTTCTGAACCATCTTCAGATGAGTTTGGATTTTCTCTTTAATGCAGTTCACTGCCTCGTATAATTTTGAAATTTTCTGCTAAAATTATATAAAAGAAATATCATTGTGGATACTGATACCTCAGGTGATTGTGTCCATTTTCTAAAAATGTAAACAATCTTGGTTTTATTAGAAAACAAAGATATCTTAATTCTGAAATGTTTTCATTTAACAAGTTTTACATAGACATAGGATGGTCTAGAAATGCTCCTTGTTTTTACTACAAAGGTTATGTAAATTGGTGATTTAAAAATAATCTATCATGCTTTCATTGTTATTTATTTTGACCTTATGGAGAGGTAATGGAAAAAGCAAACAAATAAAAGACATTTGTCTCCACAAGTATCATCATCCGTCAGAGAGGAAACAATCCTCTTCAGACATCTTGGAACCTAGTAGCTGCACCAAGTAAAAGCAGCAGTTCATAGGAGGGCACTTTATTTGTATTTTACACAGTAATACCTTATATAATCAAAACAGAAATCAAAGGCACTTCTTTTAAGAGGCTGAGATTTTTGGATAAACTCAAGCATTGTATTTTTTATCACAGATTTTTATGTTGGTTCAATTGAATATATTTTAGTTTGCATTACTATTTTATTTTTAAAACTATGATAAATATTAGTAATTCCCCTATAATTTTAATATGTTCTTATGTAGAACAGTTTTCTGTGAGCAATGCTGTTGTCCAAGCTTAGAAACAGTAAGCCTCTTCTTTTTACAGAGAATATGCTTTATGTGTATATTTTTAATTTAGATCTACTAAAGTAGAGAATACTATTTTTCTTTATACAATTTTTCTTCGTTTACTTAATGCAATAATTTTAACTTTTTCCAACTCAGCTTTTTTTTCCATCTTGATTTTTAAAAAGACCATCATCCATTAGCTAGACTTTTATCATATTTATATTTATATTTGTTTAATAAATAAAGCCAAAGAATTTGCTCCGTATAGCTTCAGAGTATAAATAAATATATAAAATATTATGTATTAGTGGATGAGGAACATCAGCAAGTAGCAATGAAGATAAAGTACCTTAAATATCAGCTATCACCTTCTTGACAACAGAAAATGGTAGTTTTAAGCAGAGTAACATGCAAAAAATTCATAGCATACACTACATTATTTGCGGGATGATACTTAATAAAATAAAGTTATCTGTCTTTTGATCACTACTAATATAGTCAATATTTTTCTTTGTTAGGAAATAATTATAAAAATAAAAAATAGAGAGTTGGCTAAGAATATTTAGTATATTTAGATATTATGGATGTCATATTAAATGATCATACCAAAATTGTATAATTTTCTTTGATTCTTTTCCTCTTGAGTTTTTTCTGTATTAAGTTTTGTATTCTCATATTTACCACGCAATTGTTTATTTTCTTTTTTCTTTTTTCTTTTGTAGTTGTTTTTTCTGTTGTTGTTGTTTTGTTTTTGGTACTGGGGATCTAACTTGGGACCTTGCGCTTGCGAGGCAGGCACCAGAACCACTGAGCTAAATCCCTGACCCCCAATTGTTTATTTTTTTTTAAAGTTGTCCTCTCAGCAATGTGGCAGTACAAAACTGAATGATAGATAATATTTTTTGTTTCAACACAAAGATACAAATGTTAAATGGGTTATAATAATGAGCCAAAATATTACAGATTGACTAATGTGAAATGTGAAAGTATGCACTTAAAGTTAAAAATGCAAAGGTACATATATAGTGACTACATATGACCTGATTTAATAGCATTATACATGTGAAATTTAAAAAAATTTCCCATCACTGGGGTAAAATACCTGACATCTGTAAATTAAAGGTGGAAAGATTTACTTGGCTCATGTTTCCAGGTGGTTCAATCCATGGTTGGCTGGCTCTGAGGGAGAAATGGCAGGGCAGAAGGACATGGCAGAGGAAAGGTGCTCTACTCATGGCAGCATAGAGGAGGATATGAGGACAGGAATACACTGTTCCAGGTCACCCACTAGTGATCCACCTCCTCTGACAAGACCGTACCTCTCAACAGCACATGCAACTATGGACTCATCAAAGGATCAACCCACTGATGTATATCATGCCCCCAGGATCCAATCACCCTCTAGAAATCCTACCTGTGAACACAGGTGGACATTTTAGATCTAAACCCTAACACTATGTAAGACCTGATTTAATAACATTACATATTTGAAATTAAAATTCTAAAGGTTTTAATTTATATACTGACAGTGTGTCAATAACTACAAAAATAATACTAATATTTTACTCCATATTAATAGGAATTGATTGTGTAGATCAAAAAGAAAATCCACCTGTGTATTTCATTACTGAAAACATGCACAGGCCTTTGTGTCTCATTGCAGAAACCACTGGAAACCCTGTGAGCAGAAACTGAATTGAGAAATAACAGAATATTCAGAAACAAGAGAAAAATAGGGACATGAGGAAAGTAAGGAGTGGAAATCTCCTAAAAGGAAAGATACAAACATGACAAGTATTCTAAAACATTTATATGTTTTTCAGATAAATATATGCATACAAGTGTTAATGTTTTAAAAACCTAAATGAAGAAATAGAAATCATATGAAGACAGAATTTTGTAGATCTACATAAGAACTTACTGCAATTCAATAATGGAATCATGGAAAGAACTGCCTAGAAGTTGTGTATCTTCAGGTAAGGTCATGTTTTTCTTTTTCTTTTACTTCTTTCCTCGATGGCAGAGGAAGTTAGAGCTGACTTCCAAGGAAACTTCAATTCTAAGCATTTTAATCTACCCATGCTTTTCTTTAGTCTTAGTTTCTTCTGAATTAACTCCACAACAGCCTTAAATATATCAGCATGACAGTCATTAAGAAATCAAATCATAACAAATGCTGGTGTGGTTGTGGTGAAAAAGGAACCTTCCCGCACTGTTGGTGGGAATGTAAACTAGTACAACCATTATGGAAATCAGGATAGAGAGTTCTCAAAGAACTGAAATCAGAAATTCCATATGACCCACCTATTCCCCTATTAGATATCTTCCCCAGAGAGCTTAAGATATCATACTATCGTGATACCTGCACACCAGTGTTTATAGCAATACAACTAATAATAGCTGAATCCTGGAAGCAACCTATATGCTCATCAATAGATGACTGGATAAAGTAAATGTGGTCTCAATATATAATGGAATATTACTTAGCTATTAAGAATGACACATTTCAGACATTTTTAGAAAAATGAATGCACCTGGGAAATATAATGCTGAGTGAAATAAACCAGACATACAAGCTTAAGTGCCATATGGTATCTCTCATTTGAGTGAGGCAAAGTATAAACAAAGAGAATAATAAAGGGTGGATAGAAGGGATGGGTCTCTTACAATAAGAAGTGAGAGAAGGGAACAAGGGCATGGGGTGAGGAAGAGAAGGAGAAATAAGTAGAATAAAGCTATGCCATGTACAGGAACATAATAGCCTCAGTGAATGTAAACATTGTATGGCATAACATGAGCTAAGATTAGTAATACCAATATGAATTTAAAATGGGACAGAGGAATTGGAAGAAGAGAGAGGGTCAGGCAGGGCAAGGGCATTAGAAAAACAGAAACAAGCTGTAGTATGTACATGTGACCACTCCCCAAGATGACTGTGATCTGCATGAGCTGCAAACATGTACAAATAAAATAAAAAATTTAAAAAAATAAATAGACCAGAAATCTTAGAATGAACTCAACCTCTGTTCTTCTGTTCTGTGTACCCAATGGTTCAGCAAAACTGCTAAGCTCCACCTTGTAGTGAACCCAGAACATGACCCCTTTCACAACCTTCTGCCAGTGAGAGGTTTCTGTCTTTTCATGTCCCCTCAAAAGTGATCACCACCAAATTAAGCAGCATAATTAAAAAAAACTCCAACAGTTCCCCTCTTCTTTTAAATTAAAAACCAAAGTTATGTACATGGGAAACAACTTCGCGAGATTTGCACTAACCACTTATTTACTATTTCAGCTCAGCCCTCCACTCCCGTAACTTGAACTCCCAATTCATTTTACCATATTTCACATTTTTATATGTGTGTAGCATTTGGCACCTTCTCCTGTACTACATAAATCAATCTTTATTTCTATCATTTTTTCTCACCTGGCTGCAATATAAGCAAAGATAATTTTTTAATTAATTAACTGACATCATAAGTGTCCCAAATGATTTCTGTCACTTAAAAGATGTCTCATGAATATTTGTTAAATTGTTATTTTTTCGTATTTTGTAAAAATATCTTTGTCTTTTAAATTTAATATTTTTCAACTCTGATTCCTATACATATTTTAATAGACTTATAATTTATACAGAAGGAAGTGTGCAGATCTTAAGGGTCTTCAACAAATGACTACACCCATGTAACCCATCTGTCTGTCAAGTTATGAAAGAGTGCAAATATTGACTTGCTTTCTATCACTATTGAATAGTTTGTCTACCCCACAACTTCAACATGGAAATCATTCAGAGTGCACTTTTTTATCTTCTTTCTCTCAACCTTGTGTCTTTGTGTCTCATGCACAAAACTGCACATATATGAGGTACAATTTTGGTGTCATTTACACTTTTCTCATTTTCATTCTTCTATGCACATTGTAGCTTGTCAATTAAAATTACTGCCTTTAGAGTTTCACCACTCCCAGCCTAGAGGAAGGGCCTTCTGGGCTGCTGTTCCACTGCTCCCAGCATAGAGGAAGGGGCTTCTGGGGCACCATTCCACTACTCCCAGCACAGAGGAGGTGAGCCCTATGGGCACCAACAGCACTCCTCCCATCAAAATGAGAAGACACATGTAAACAAGTCTCAAACCAAGCTTTCAGATCACCTACAGCAACCCCAAAGGGAAAAGAGATGGAACACTCTGATACTCAAACATCTGGACTCCCTGAACTGGCAACAAAAGAGGATCTGGAAAAAATGAAATCAGAAATAATTTCTTAGATAACAGCAGAGATTGTGCCCATAGTGCAAGAAATGATTAATAAATCTAGAGAGGACACAGATAAAAATATAGAAGAGCTGAGGAACATGATGGCATCCCAACATAGGAATCAAATGGAATCCATAAAACAGACACAAACAGATTTATAGGAGATTGAAAACTCCATTGAAAGTCTACACAGCAGAATGAGCCAGTGTGAGGACAGAATGTCAGATATAGAAGATAAGATTGGAATTAGTGACCAGGAAAAGAAAAATTGCTTTGAAATTGTAAGGGACCAGGAGAAATCAATCCAGCCACTGCTAGACAATGCAAAGAAGAATAATATAAGACTGACTGGAGTCAATGAAGAAATAGGAAAGAGGCCAGATGACATAAAAAAACTGTTCACAGATGTAATGGCAGAAAACATCCCAAGCAGGGGGAAAGAATGTGACATGAAGATAAGTGAAGCATATAGGACTACGATTAGACTTGATAAAAAAAAATCTATACATCAGCATATGATTGGTAAGATTCCAGAAAACCAACAGAAGAACAAAGTTCTACAAGCAGTTAGAGAAAAGAAACCAATCACACACAAAGGAAAGCCCATCAGAATCACAGAAGACTTCTCAACACAAACCATCAAGGCAAGAAGAGCTTGGAGTGACATATTCCAAGCCCTAAAGGAAAACAGTTTCCAAGCCAGATTGATGTACCCTGCAAAACTATCTTTCAAAATGGATGGAGAAATAAGATACTTTCATGACAAAGAGCACCTTAGGAACTTCATGAATACCAAACCAGCACTCCAAAAAATTTTAGACAATATCCTAGGAAAAGAAAATGAGGATCACAACCCCAGGAAGCAGAGCAGAATGAATCCATCAGGCACGACAAGAAATTAAATGCAAAGGGGGAGAATCCAACTAAAAGAAAAAGTCATGACAATGATAAGTCAATACATATCAGTTATAACCATCAATGTTAATGGTCTCAATTCAGCAATCAAAAGAAGTAGACTGGCAGAATGGGTCAAGAAGCAAAATCCAACAATATGCTCATTACAAGAAACACCCTTAACTCAAAACGAAACTTGTAGATTGAAAGTTAAAGGCTGGAAAACAATACTCCATGTGATGGGAACCTGAAAAAAAGCAGAAGTAGCTATCCCATTTGCAGATCAAGTGAATTTCAAACCAACAGTGATTAAGAGAGACAAAGAATGACACTACATCCTTGTAAAGGGAACAATCCAAGAGGAAGAGATGACAATCATAAATATCTATGCACCAAACTCTAGTGCACCCAACTATATAAAACAAATACTAACGGACATGAATAATCATATATGCACTAATGCAATAGTAGTGGGGGACGTCCACACCCCACTGTCACAAATAGATTAACTAGACAAAAAAAATAAGTAATGAAATACTAGAAGTCAATAGAACTCTTTAACAAATGAACTTAACAGATGTTCACAGGATATTCCACACCTCAGAATCAGAATACACATTCTTTTCAGCTGCACAGAGGTCATTCTCAAATAGACTACATAGTCACTCACAGAACATGTTTAAGTAAGTACAAAGGAATTGAAGTTATCTCTTGTATATTATAAGACAATAGTGTGATGAAATTGGAGACCAATCACAAAAGAAACAACAAGAATTTCATAAACATGTGGAAATTGAACAACACACTTCTGAATAACCAAAGGGTCACAGAGGAAATTAAAGAAGAAATCAGACAGTTCCATCAATTAAATGACAATGACAATGCAACATATTGGAATCTATGGGATAAAATGAAAGCAGACTTACGAGGAAAATTCATAGCAGTGAATACACATATTAGGAAAACAGAGTGAGCCCAATTAAACAACCTGATGCTCAGCCTCAACCTTCTAGAAAAAGAAGAGCAGGACAAGCCCAAAGCTCATACAAGGGAGGAAATTATAAAGATCAGAGGAGAAATCAATGCAATGGAGACTAAGAGAACAATACAAAAAATTAATGAAGCCAAGAGTTGGTTCTTCGAAAGAATAAACAATATTGGCAAAGCCTTAGCCAACCTTATCCAGAAAAGGAAAGAAAAGGCCCAAATCCATGCAATTAGGAATGAAAAGAGTGAAATTACAATGGACCCAGCAGAAATCCAGAGGGTCATCAATACCGACTTCAAGAACCTATACGCCAATAAGATGGAAAACTCAGAAGAAATGGACAGATTCCTAGATATGTAAGAATTACCAAAGTTGAACAAAGAAGACATAAAAATTCTAAACAACCCTATATCAACCAATGAAATAGAAAATGTAATTAAAAACTTACCAACTAAGAAAAGCCTAGATCCTGATGGCTTCACTGCTGAATTCTACAAGACATTTAGAGAGGAGCTACTGCCACTACTGTTTAAACTCTTCAATGAAATTGAAAGGGAAGCAATATTCCTGAATTCATTCCTGGAAGCAAGCATCACCTTGATCCCCAAACCAGAGGAAGACCCAACTGAAAAAGAGAACTATAGGCCAATCTCACTAATCAACATGAATGCAAAAATCCTTAATAAGATACTGTCAAATAGAATGCAGAAGATCATCAAGAAGATCATACACCCTGGCCAAGTGAGATTCATCCCAGGGATGCAGGGATGATTTAACATATGCAAATCAATCAATGTGATACACTGTATCAATAGAGCCAAGGACAAAAACCATGTGATTATATCCATAGATGCAGAAAAATCATTTGACAAAATCCAACATGCACTTATGATTAAGAACCCTATAAAAAATTGGAATAGATGGTCTCTACCTCAAACTGATAAAAGCCATCTATGAAAAACCAACAGCCAATATCATACTAAATGGTCAAATACTGAAATCCTTCACACTAAAATGAGCAACAAGACAAGGATATCCACTATCACTACTTTTGTTCAAAATAGTTTTGGAAACATTAGCCACAGCAATTAGAGAAAGAAATAAAAGAAATAAATATAGGAAATGAAGAAGTCAAATTGTCATTATTTGCAGATGACATGATATTCTAAATAGATGAACCCAAAAGGCTTCTAAACTTAATAACCAAATTCAGTAGAGCAGCTGGATACAAGGTTTACACACAAAAATCAATAACTTTCCTCTACAGGAACAATAGACTCACTGAGAGAGAAATAGGGCAAAAAATTCCTTTCACAATAGCATCCAAAAAACTGAAATGCCTAGGAATCAACCTAACAAAAGAAATCAAAGACCTCTTCTCTGAAAACTAGAGCACTCTGAAAAGAGAGATTGCAGATGATATCAGAAAATGAAAAGACATCCCCTGATCCTGCACAAGAAGGATCAGCATGGTGAAAATGGTCATACTTCCAGAACTGCTATATAGATTCAATGCAATCTCAATTGAAATCCCAGCCATGTAATTCACAGACCTTGAGAAAACAATCCAAGAATTCATTTGGAACAAGAAGAGACCCAGAATAGCAAAAGCAATTCTTGGCAACAGAGACATGGCAGGGGGTATCACAATCCCCAACTTGAAACTATACTACAAAGCTACTGTGATCAAAACAGCATGGTACTGGCAAAGAAACAGACCTGAGGACCAGTGGAACAGATCAGAAGATGCAAATACAACTCCATACACACTCAGTCATCTCATTTTAGATAAAGGAGCCAAACACCCTCACTGGAGGAAAGATAGCCTCTTTAATAAGTGGTGCTGGAAAAATTGGGTTTCAACTTGCCAAAGATTAAAATTAGACCTATATCTCTCACCATGCAATAAACTAAAATCAAAATGGATTAAGGATCTAAATATTAAAATAGAAATGCTGAATCACCTGAAACAGAAGTTAGGTAGAACTCTTGAAGACATTGGTGTAGGAAACGATTTTTTGAACAAAACCTCAGTTGCCTGTGAACTAGCACAAACTATCAACAAGTGGGATCTCTTCCTTATTAAAAAGCTTCTGCACAGCAAGAGAAACCACCAACTGTGTGAAGAGACATACCACAATGTGGGAAAAAATCTTCACCTGCTGTTCTTCAGACAAAGGTCTACTATCTAGAATTTATAAAGACCTTACAAAAAATCAGACCTCCCAGATTTAAAGACCCAATCAATCCAAACATGGAGATCTGAAATGAACAGACATTTCTCAGACAAAGAAGTAGAAATAGTAAATAAACATATGAAAAAATGTTCAACATCACTGGTCATTTGATATATGCAAATGAGAACAATGCTGAGAGTACACTTCATTCCAGAAAGAATGGCTGCTATCATGAAGTCAACCAATAACAAATGTTGGCAGGGGTGTGGGGAGAAAGGAACCCTTCTCCATTGTTGGTGGGGGTGCAGACTGGTGCAACCACTGTGGAAATCAGTATGGAGATACCTCGAAGAACTAGGACTGGAAGTCCCATTTGACTCTGCTATTCCCCTGCTGGGGATCTTCCCCAAAGAATTAAAAGAATCATACCACAGTGATACATGTGTACCCATATTCATAGCAGCACAATTTGTAATAGCTAAAACTTGGAAGCAGCCCAAATGCCCATCAACTGGAGACTGAATAAAGAAAATGTGTGTGTGTGTGTGTGTGTGTGTGTTTAATAAAGTGGAGTACTACTCAGCCATAAAAATGAGAAATTAGACACATTTATAGCTAAATGGATGCACATTGAGGCGATACTCTTAAGTGAAATGAACAGGACACACATGTGTAAATACCAAATAGTTTCTCTAGTGTGAGAAACTGAAAGTGTAAATAAGGACTAAAAGGTATAATATATAATGTGAAATAGGAAGAAAAGGGACAAAGGGGAAGGGGAAGTGTGAGGGGTAGGCGAAAGGAAAGAAGGGAATGGGATTAATATGAGAAAATGGAAAAATGGAAACAAAGTCTTTGTAAATAAGGAGGGATGGAGGGGTTGGAGGGAGGGCAGGGGAAAGGAAAAAAAAAAGAACCAAGAGAGACTATGTAAAGGTGCAAATTTCCAATGATGAGTGTCACTATATTGTATACCTAAATTGTACCAATAAAATAAAATTTAACAAAAAAAGAATTACTGACTTTAGGTTTTTCAAAAGGATTCATTAACTCTTCTAGTGCTGACCTCATAGATACGTGCAGTTTAGCATTTTTGATACAAGCAGCATGCTGATTGGTGGGCACGCAGTGTCTGGGATGAGTTGTCTATGGGTTTATGCAATCTGTCCCAGGACTTTCTGTTCTCCTGTTGTCTTCACAGCTCCTGGTGTTCTCAGAGAATCACCTCATCCATTTTGTTTAACAAATTTTATTACTGACACTCATATTTCTAGCAGCTCTGGCAGTTTTGCCCAAGGGAACCTACATAGGTTCTGTTACCTGACTTAAACTGATCTTGACAATTAATTTCCATGCAATTTTTGTCATTTTGTGCTGAACTGATTTTAAGTTTAATAACAACAACAAAAAGTTGAATTCAGTTCTAGTCTCACTTATCAAACACTTAATTGCAATCATAGGCCAATTGCATAGATTTAAAGGGTAGAGCCTTTAAATGCTAGATTATTATTTAGTGACATAATAGTATCATCATTATATACAGAGTCCATGAAAAAAATGTATGCACACTTCAGGAAAAAGAAATATAATAAATGTCTAGTAGCTTGTGGCCACCACTTTGAGCACCTGTTGTAATTGGAGGGGACAAAGGTATCCTGTATTCAGCTCATGATGTCTCAATAAATTTAGTATTAAAATACTTATACAAGTTTTTCTTTTTCTAAAGTGTATATATTTTTGTTGGATTCTGTATACATTCCACATATACATCATCGTATATATTTTCATTTTAATAAAAAGAAAACTCTCATTTTAAACACTTTAAAAAAATCTTATTTTTAGGTTGACCACCATATCCTAGTGATAAATGTAAAAATGTAAACAACTACACTATTTAAATAAAAATAAACTGTCATTATATTAAAAATTAAACATGATTATAGGAATTGATTTTAGGTACAGCAATATCAGTAAATGCTATTTTTTGAAATTAAAAAAGAATGATTCAGAGAGAAAAGATATTTCAAAATAATTTATATTTTCTCTAAGTGAAGGCTGTGCTTTTTCTCCTTTATAGTTGAGGACACAAATGCAAAATGTATTTCAATCTAATTTTTTGAGTGGTAAATTTAAAATTTTCATACATGACTAGAAAAGAATTTCAACTGGGGAAAGTATTGCTAATTTCAAGCAGAACTGGAAAAATTATAATTTCAGCTATGACCAGAAGAGAGCACAGTGCGGCTCACAAGATGCCACACTATTCAGAACGAATTTTCTAAATGACCCCGGAGGTGTCTGAAAAACAAACCACACATGACTGTTATCAGAAGTGTTGCACACAGACAAATGCTGTGACGGAAGAGAGGCGGCTACACCACCAGGGGTGGTGCGGAAAGTGAGAAATCTGGAGCAACTGACTTAATGCAGACACAAAACTGGAAGAACTGGAGAAGATGGGAATTTAGAGAATTAATGCCAGGGGTAACCAGGAGGCGGCCAGAAAGTACTGAGTTGTGGGCAGGTCAGGTACTGTCTCTAAGTTCTGAGGTTTGACTTTCGGCCAGGGCTCCGCATTTCTGAATCACATCACACAATGCATGTGGCATTCTTGAATCTCTCACACAGTTACTAGAATTTTTAATGGGAATATATTTACAGTAAGTAGCCAATGGACACAATATGTCCTTGTCTCTAAAGCTATTTGCAGATGGATTTTGTAGAACTTCAGATTTTATAATAGGTACAGCCATCTTTTCTTAGGACATTGATTCGTGCATACCGTGATCAACCTGGATGATGAAGTTCATGTTTGATAAATTTAGAAAAAAGTTACTGTTGTTGTCAGGTGTCTGATCAAGTGTGTTTCTATTGTGAAGCCAACTGACTTTTGCCTTAACTTAATGCACAATGCACTATTCAACTGTAAAACAGAAAGGTCTGCATTTCCAAGGTAGATTCCTCCTCAGACTCCAATATTCAGGTTAATATGTGGGGAGGCCAGGTGGCTGTGTTGTGTACTTTGCAGAAACAGAAGAAATTTGGAAATAGTCTAGAGAGCAACTTTTCCTACCTTGTCCCAGGAGGGAGAGTATGTGTCAGAAATTTTGCTTTTATTAATAATAAAAATAAATGAAAGAAGCTATTCTTTGACAGGAATACAAAAATGAGCTAGATGCAGTGAACATGAATGTTGATATTTCTCCTGTTCCACAAGCAAAGGAAAAAAAAAAGAGATAAAAGATTTTACAGTGAAAGTAATTGCATAAAAAATTTATTTTTCTCTTAACTGGGAATTTGTTTTTGAAAAGTAAAAGAAAATATGTCTTTTAGTTACTTCCTATGTATCTGCCTGGTATAAAGGAGAGATAGTCTCTTTACTTAAATTCAGTAAAAAATGTTGCTATCAGTCATACTTCTATTTATACAAAAACCAAAGAAAACCTAAGTTGTGAAAAGGACACCAGTCTTATTTGGGACACATAAATTTATTCCCTCATTGAAGCTATATCTCTTCTAAATGCTGAATTTGTGTCTTGTTTTGCGTATCTTTTCATAACATCATTTGGGTGTGTCATTGTTGGGAATGATAGATTCCACTGTGCAACTTTGTAACAAATTTCACTCAAAGTGAAATACTCGTTAAAAAAATTGAGAACAATATGGGACCAATGATGTAAATTGCTTTTTCTGAAACGCAGAGAACTTTCTCAGTCTTTCTGATGAGTCACAAAGCTCTGCTTTGTACCAATGTTTCTAAAGCAATGGCCTCAGAATTACTTTGCTCCCAGGTATTCGTGGCAATGAATAACAATACACATGTGTATGAAGAAGTAAATGGTTTGCACAAAATGGCCTCTTAAATCACTGCCTAGAGTTATTGCAAAGTATTGACTTTCTTGCTACAATAAATTCACTTTTCGGGCTCTCAGCCACCATCTGAATCCCAATGTGATGCAAATGAAAGAAGTGATAGTTCGTGATTGACACTCTCCTCCCTTCTGCCAGCCTCTGGCTGGGCACCCACCTGTGGTCTGCCATGGATTTGTAGGTAGTGCTAAATTCTCCTCTCCACCGCCGGCTCGGTGGCAGATGTATTTGACCACAGCTTGGGATGCATTCAGTAAGTAATTTCTTGCTGAACTGTTTACTGAAGTGCTTGACTTTTTGACTCTGTTTGTCAAAGGCTCTGCAAACTGAGGCTGTAAAATCTATCCAGCATCATTTTTCACTCTCCATTCTCCATTATAATCTCTTTGGGCTAGTTTCAGACAATTGCTTTTCCTTCTCTGAGTCACATCATGGGTTTAATGTTCTATTTAGTTTTTTTTCAGTAAGAAATGTAAAGATAAACTACAATTTTAAAACTACCACCTTTCATATTATCTAAAGCTTCTACGGTTTTTGAAGTTCATTTTGATTCCATCTAAGTTTTGGCAATAAAAGGCAAGATATTAATTACAAATAATATAATTATTATATTTAAACATTATGTACAACATTGTCAGATTATATTCATGATAAAAAGTGTAGTGTGGGAATAATAAAGATACATCTACATATAAAAAGTTATGACTTTTTAAATATGGAAGAAGTTGAGAATAGTCCATATAGAAATAAAAGAAATACGCAAGTACTAGAGATTTTCTTTCTCCATAATACACAGGAATAAATGTATTCATTATCTTTAGATATTCTTTTGCAAAGTGTACACAATTTCAGACTTGTTTAGTTTAGTTATTTGTGTTTTCTTTTGGTTTTTAAAATCTCTAAATTGGTCATACCAAGTCTAATAATTTGGGATGGGTATTATAAGTCAGAGAAACACAATTTTTGACATTTAATATATTTATGTATTCTAAAATTTTCAAAAATAATATTGTATAAGATAATTGTTTGTAAAAGTTGCTCTCTGGTCTACTAAGGGAAACATCGCCTCCTATGTGTGGCCAGTTTATTTCCTCTTTTAAAATCTCAGAGAGAAATAGGCTTTAATGGTAAATTTATTTAAATTTATTGTAACAACATTTACATCAAACTAACTGAAAACAAATCCTATGTAAGGATACATTTCCAAGAATTTGTGATGTGGCTGAGATTCTTTGAAAAGAAAATTCAAACCATTATAGCAAAGAGCCTTATACGTAGGTTTCATGGAATGTTGAGGACTGTAGGAGTTTTAGATATAAACAAATAATAGTTTGTAGGTTAATGACTAAAGTAATCACCATTAAGTTGCCCCTTGGTGTTGTCAATTACTCTGGCGAACACAGGGCCGCTTTCTTTTGAACACACAAAAGAGCAGTCCTTTGTTTCGCCCACCTTATCCTAATGCTGCAACACATTAGGTATGCAACTTGCAAGGTCAATACCTGTTCCATAACTAGCTTTCATAATGCATTTGGACTCTAAAATGAGACAGTTTTTTCATTCACCACACATAGGAGAACATTTCCTATAAATGAGCTGATACATCAAAGTTCTTAGGAGTATATCTGTCCCATAATGAACCTACGTAATTGTTGGCTACTGTTAACAGTGGGAACTTAAAAAGAATAATTTTGCCTGCAATTATTAAGTGCAAGATTTATAAGTATAACTTTAGCCATCAATGTTTTTATTAAGATTGTTTCTAGATATTTTATCAAATGCTTGGAGAGGGACATTAGTAACTCCCTCTTTATGAGAGGACTCACTCTTCAATTTTGCTTCATATATTTTAAAGCTTTGTTGGCAGGTTATGCTTGTACTGTTTTCCTCATGAATTTCTCCTTATGTGATTAGAAACTGGCTATCTTTATCTTTGGAATACTGTTTGTCTTCATGTTTAATTATCTGATATTATGGCCATACTAGGCTTCATGTATTTGCTGTTTACTAGATCTTTGTTTCATCTACTTATTTTTAGTCAGTTGCTGGAATTGCATTTAAAATGCATCCATAGTAGCAAATAGTTGTCTTACAGATTCATCTACTCTTAATACTTAACGTTTTTTAATGGAATTGTTTAGTCCATTAAGATTAGATGTAGTAGTTTCTGTCATTTAAGTCTCCTAATTTTTATTTCATGAAGAAATAAAACAAAGTTTCATAATCAAATAAAATAGAATAACAATAGTTACTACACTTTTATCATTATCTTCAAAGTAGTCACTCAGAGTACAAGACATAAACCAAAAAGAGTTTTACAAAAGAGAAATGGATAATACCACTTTGTGTGCTTCTCTTGTCTTTCATTAATTTGTTTTTATCTTAACTATCTTCTTTTAAAGTAGTAGAATAACTTTCAGCAATCAATTTAAAATTTTCATTGACTTTATCTCTTTGTTTTACTTTTTTAGTAATAGTGCTAGAGATTATAATTGGAAGCCTCACTGTTTTTACAATCTTTTGCTATTGTCCCACTTCTGATCTTTAGAGAAATCACAGCCATGACAGTATATAGACCTCTCCAGCATAGTTCAGAGTTTAGATCAGAGTTTATATATTAAAACAGGGTACAGTGAATATGTGATGTTTGCTGAAAAGGGTAGTAAGTATTTGAAACAAAGAGGAAATGAGCTAATACATCAAAGTTATTTACTCGTATGTTTATTATTTCCAATACATTTCAATCCTTTCTGAAGAGACAACATCTCCTGTCATATTATTTTCTGTCACCTTTAACAGTCACCTTCAGCATTATGATATAGGCATGATGGAGACAAATTAATTTAGTTTTCCTCTTTCTACAATAGTCAATATTTCACCTGCATTCTCAGGAATGCTTTTACTGGTTAGAATTCAGAGGGGCAGTTTATTTTATTAATCTACAAGAAAGGCTTTACATAATGAGAAAATACTCAATTCATAAAGAAGATAAAACCTCATAAAGTAGATTTGCTTAGTAATAAAGCTTGAAAACATGAAACAAAAAATAATGAAATTTAAGGGTGAAATTCTTAACTTCACAACCACTTTAAGTTTTAATGCCCCTCTCTAAGCAAATGGTAAAATATCTAAAAAATTAATGAAAGCGTGTGTTTTATTTTCATAGACCACCTTATTCAACAACTGCAGAATGACCTTTTTTTTTTTTTAATGTACATGATTAACCTCATCCAGAGAGATTATACATTGGGGCATTATACAAGTCTCACTTTTGTGGCTATTACTGGGGATTGAACCTAGGCCCATCCTACAGAGCTACATTCCCAGCCCTTTTCCTTTCCCTCTCTTTATTTTTGAGACCAGGTCTTGCTAAGTTACTAAGCTTCTCAAACTTGGGACTCTTCTGCCTCAGGTTCCCAGAGTGCTAGGATTTCAGATACGTGCCTTCACACTAGGTCTGGCATGGATCACTTTTAATGAGAGTTCCATGCATTCCAATTAGTGTTGCCCTGTAGATATTTTCTTGTTTTTCTTTGGTTACTTACAATTGTTTCTTTATTGTTGTTTACCATAAGTTTGACTAAGATGTGCCCAATTGTGATTTTCTTCACATTTAGGTTTGAGTTTCAGAAAATTACTTGGATCCATAAATTTTTGTCCAACATCCAATGTTAAAAGTTTTCAGTTCCATTCTGTTTCTTGTTTTGCTGACCTGTTTTCTTCCTCTTTTGCTTTTGAATTGAAATTATTTATAGTTCTGATCTTTTGTCATTGCTAATAGTGTCTCTGGGGTCCTGATTAGATTTTATTCAACAGTTTTTTCTCTTTTTTGATTTAGATCATTTGTATTGACCCAGCTTAAAGTTCCCAGACTCTCCCATCATCTCTGTGCTCTTACAAATAAATTTGGTGAATTTTCTATCTTATGGTTTCCCTGTGTATATCAGGTGATGACGATGTATTCATCACCTAGCCACAAAGGGGATTCCTGAGATCTAGGCTAAGCCAATCAGTGCAACAGTCTCTGATGTTCACCCCTTCCCCAGCACTGTGTCAGTAAGGACATTACCATGCATGCGCCTCGAATGTCCAGTGCCAACAGGCTTCCTTTCCTGGAATTTCCTCAGGGCTCTCTGAGTCAAGGACATTTCAACTTGCAGTTCAGACCTGATTCTTTGCTTCTGAACCTCACAAGTACTGGTCCTTTGAGGATGTCTAGTGGTCAGGACCATTTATGCCAGTTTTCTGTTTCGTTTTGAGTGTAAGTGAATGTTCTTATGATGACCTCTGTGAATCTAGACTACTTTGTCCCCTGGACAAGCTTTCTGTGGTCACTCCTGTTACTCTGCCAATGGCTCACGCTGTGCTATTCTCCTGGCCTCCTCAGGCACCACACATGGGCTCAGCCTCAGATGCTTCTCCTGGTTTCCCTCTGGCCCTGGCCCCTCCTGAAGGTACTCGCAGGGCACCTCACAATTGCATTAAGTTCAAGTCCAGCAACTTCTAACCAGAATTTTGTCCTGACTACCTTCCCTGGTAACACTGTCACTCTCTCTGTCTGTCTAATTCCAAGTAGAATAGAAGGTTTTAAACTACAAGGAAAAGATACTTCATCTTTTTTGTTCTTTCCTCTATCCAGAGGCCATAAATTGTCCCTGGTGTGTCATAGATGCACTCAAAGATATTTGCTGAATGAAGCCAGTAGTGATTACTATGTGGGCTCAGAGGTTAAAGTCATCTGAAGAATAAAGAGTGAAGTGATAACAACCAAAGATGGCATTTGAGCTAATTGTAAGGATAGAATTTTCTTTTTCTGACTTTGAGTTTTTGAGTCAATCATCTTTTATAAATTCCTCTGATTGGGATTGGAATTTTTGTCACTTCCAGAAAATTCTAAACAATATCTCTTAATATTGTTGTTATTAATATTATCTTTTTATTCTCATAGAATGACAATTTGTAATCTCTATATTCTAAGTAAGCCAGACAGTACTAAGAGAATTGATATATGAAGTTGTGAGATAAATTGTCATGTCTACTATATAAAGTAAAAAAGAAATATCACTTGATAAACTTGTGTAAGTGATTTTTTTTACTTTTGTTTCTACTTTCCCACATAGGGAGGTGGAACAATATAGGAACTCATTGTGTGTGAATTTGCTTTTGTTTTATTGGTACAGTGGATCATGTGCTTTGTCTGAGTGGTGGGAGAAGCATAGAGAGAGACAAAAAGAAACCTCTTTGAAAGTTTCAGATTTTGAGCCTGGAACTTAACTGTTCCCTAAAAATGCCACGAGCAGCTAAACAGAATAACTGAAAAAAGCATGAAACCATGTATTAAAAAGATCTAAGAAGGAGAGCTAGTTAATCTGATCCTGTAGAGATAAATAGATTTTTCAAGATAGAAACACAAAAGGTGAGTGTACAGGAAAGGATAAAGAAAGGACATAGCAGGCTGTAGGAAGAAATACAGGGCAACAGTTGGCATGACTTAGCAGGTGGTGGAAGATGCTTTGGAGTTGTATCTTAAAGAGCCCTGAGATTAGACTACATTCTTCAGGCAATGGGTGGGCAGGGGCTCTCATAGTGGTCTGGCGAGAGGAACCCCACCCCAGATTCATTGCAGAGCATACCAGGATTGGTAAGATGCACCAGAGATCGGACACAGAGTCTACCAGCTTCTATCATACTGATATTGGATAATGTGGATCTCACCTGGAGCTTCAGCAAGAAGATTGAAAAAAAAAGGATGCTTTCTAGCTTCATTGTCCTCATGTACTCACTTAAGGGACTGGCTGCTGATGACATTTATAGCCCCTTAATTTCTCCTTGGGTTTTCATATACCTTCTCCTATTTACAAGCTTGTTAGACTCTCAGCCAAGACCTTTCCCTCCAAGCATCTTATAAACTTTCATTTATTAATGAAGATGACAGAGTTGTGATCTCTAGGAAGACTCCCTCTCTCCACTCCACATTATTTGATACACTTCTGTGCTTCCCAGAGAAGAGTGCACTGCAAATGCCATCTTAATTTAACTTCCAAAAGAAACTAATATTACTCAGAGAATCACATGGTAAGCTGTGCAGGCAGTTCATTTAAAGTGACTGTATTACTGAAATTAATTGGAAAGTTTGACACAATGTAGCTCCTACAAAAATAGCACAAATAGTTTATTATAGATAAAAGACAGAAGAGAGAACTTTCTACACCTACCAACAATATTGAGGATGCAGATATAGCTCAGTGGTGGAGCACTTGCCTGTGAGGACCTTTGTTTCATCCTTAGAACTGCAAAACAATTATGAACAGTGTCTGAGATTTTGTACCTTTGAGAGTTTTTTTAACCCCTTTATATCATCTATCACCTTATACTGTCAGCTCTTCAAGGTGTATTATGTTGTTTCCTTTTTTATCATTTTTTTTCCTATTCTTTGGCCACTCTCTTATTTCTCGTACATATCCCTTCATTTGTTTCTCTTTTTTTATTAGTATAAATTTATAGTATATACTGAGTACATTCATTGTGGGAATTTGGTACATTTACATGGCACATCTTAATTCTTTTCATTATAGCAGTTAATTTTTTTTTTACAATATATTGTTTTTATCACAATATGTTGTATATGACTTAGTCATTTTCTTGTTGTTGAGACACAATATGTGACACCTGGTTCTTAAAGGGGAGAGGTTGATTTTGGCTTGCGGTTCCAGTCCATAGTTGGCTGGCTCCAGGGGAAAACTGCCGTGGCAGAGGGATGCAGCAGAGAAGCTGCCCCTGCCATGGAAGACAGGAGGCAGAGGAAGCCTGTCAGGGAGGGCTGTATCCCTATCCAGGTCTGGCCTGGAAGGCCTGCCCGTAACTGGGCTCCACCTCCTCCCAGCAAGTCAGCAGCAGATCTCATAATCCAGGCCTCTTCTCCAAGCCCTGCCTCTGGGCAATGAGGCGCTGGGCTGATAGTCCAGATCCAACCATAACAAGGTCTGGTGGATCTTCCTGAAGCAATGCACTCAAAATGTCCCTGTGGTGCTAGTGATCATGACACCCTTCTATACTACTGTTCAGCGCAACTGAATTGTGCGTATTCTTCAACAGCCAAGTCACCGATTAGCTTGCTTTCTCATCCTTTATCCCAGACCCTTTTCCTAATCAGTGAGTCATTTGGACTCCCTGCCAGGCATGTATATCTCTTTATCTGTCTTATTCCCTCAACATGAAATGCCCAACCTACTTTCACTTAGGGGAAACATTTCCCCAAGTGATTAAAGACACAGTGGCATGAAGAAGAAAGAAAATTCCTTCCATCAAGAGCCCTTCCCAGGCAAATGGGGGCTGAGAGGCTTGGGGACTTGTAGCCCATAGTGACTCAGCATTCCTCAGTCACCTGATGTGACCAATGTCTGGGTCTCTGTTCCACCAAGGGGGATGAGTACATACATCCATGCTGCAACCGTCCTGGAAGGGAAGCCAGAGAAGATCATGGAAGGCATTTCTTTAAGCACGTTACCTAGGAGCTGTATATGTCAGTTTTGTATGGCATCATTTGGGGAACACACAGTTGCTTGGCTGTGTAATTGTTCACAAAGGGGAATTAGAAACATGTGCTATAGATACATGCTGACAGCTACCTGCTATGTATTGCCACTCTATTATATGACAAGCAGGAGGTGGGTTTTTTTCTACTTTCTATCTGATAGAATATTACTATAATATCCAGGCTGAACTCGAACTCATTACCATGTTACCCTGAAAATAAGACAGGTGTTACATTCATTTTTGCTCCAAAAGATGCAATAGGGCTTATTTTCAGAGAATGCTTTATTTTTTTATGTACAAAATCTACATTTATTCATGTACAAAAACTTATATCTGTTTAAATATAGTCATATCATCTTCTGGAACATCACCATAACTCTCCAAACCCCATATTCCAACCTGAATTTCTCGTGACTCCACTTCCTGTAGAGCCCTTGGCCCCGTGTCTCATGTCCAGCATCACAGCTCTCCTAACGAGAGCACTTCTTCTCCATGTAGCCTGCTCATAGTGCATTTGCTATGCAGCTGTTGGTGATTTTACCCATGAATTCTCCACCCAAGTCACGACCTCTTGCAGGCTGGGCTTCACAGAGTTTCCATTAAATCAAGTGTTAACTGAAGATTTATGAGACAGGAGTGGCAACAAAAATGATGGCAGTTAGGAATGATGGTCCACACAGAAGCAACAAAAAATTGCAGGCACCAAAATTCAGAAAATGTTTCTTTATTCCACATGAGTGCATAAAGTATGTCCATTACAACATACGACATATGGAATTATGAAAATTTACATTAGACACAATCATGTCCATTCGTTATTAAGGGTGCATGTTATTCATGTCCCGTGTCTGTACTCTCATTGGTCATTCAGCAATAAATCTGCAGTTCATCTGTTTATGTAGCCATTAGCTCTTGTCTGAAGGCACCCACTTGGGTATTTGCAAATATTTAATAATTTATTTTAAGTATTAATGTCAATATATTATTTATTTACGTTCAGTTATGTAATAATGTTATCATTTTATCATACAGTAGGTCAGTCTTATAGTGCAATGAATGTAGTAAAAGTGTCCATCTGGCTGATGATTTTAACTGGAGCTTATTTTGTAGGCTAGGGCTTTTATTACGAGCATCCTGAAAAATCATACTAGGGTTTATTATCTGGTTGGTTCTAATTTTGGGGGAAATATGGTATCTGTGGTAGGTAGAATTTGAAGATATCACTAGTCCCAAATTCCAAGAAACCCGAGAACTGGAATACTTACCCCTTTTTCTAGTTATTCAATTTAACACTAACATAGGGGTTACCTTCCAGGGAATTTTGCGGATGTAATTAAGGTCCCAATTCTGTTAGCCTTAAAATAAGGAGCTATGTTGGGCAGGTCAGATATAATATGAGAACACTTTAAAAGTGGCAAATTTTCTTTAGCTGGTCACAAAGCAGGGTAGCAGAAACTGTTTCTTAGCTGGTATGGGATAAAGCAAGAATCTCTACACTTGGCTGGAGTTGTGAGCAGCTCTTAGAAGTAGAATATGGTCCCTAGATAATACCTAAAGGAAAACACCATCCTCCATCCTACAAACCCAAGAAAAACAGTTCTGCTTGGACCAGTGAGCTTGGAAGCCAGCCTTGCACCCAGATGAGAATGGGCGATTTCAGTGCCTTGAGTTGCTGAGTGTTGAACTCAGCCATGCAGTGCCTGGGGCACGGACAGACTGAAACTATGGGATAAAGTATTTTTGTTGTTTTAAGCCTCTAGATCTGTGGTAATTTTTAAGGCAGCCATAGAAATCAAATACAATATCGAGCTACCCTTCCAGTAATCCTTTTTTTTTTTGTATTAAATTCTTTTATTGGTACATTTTAGGTATACAACACAATTACATTTCTCATTGGGAATTGTACCTTTACATAATGCATCTTGGTTCTTATTTTTTTCCCCATTCCTAGCCCTCCCTTCACGCCTTCCACCCTTCCCTATTTACAAAGACTTTATTTCCATTTCTCATCATTTTTCCTTCCTCTTCTTTCCTTTCCCCTGCCCCTCCCACTACCCCTACCCCATTGGACCTTTTCTTCCTATTTTACATTATCGATTATTCATTCTAATCATTGGTACATTTTAGGTATAGCTCAGTGTCTCCACTGCCTGCTTCAAAAGTGCAAGGATCTGAGTTCAATCCCCGGTACAAAAAAAAAAAAATATATATATATATATATATATATTGTATACCCTTCCAGTAATCCTAATGTAAAAACCTTACTATTAGCATTAACATCTCAGTTTCCAATTAGCTGTCAAGGTATGGAGATTCAATTTCATTGACCTGCTTGGAGCTCTCCTCTAGTAACTGAAACTAAATTGGCCTTTTGCCTCGCTTTTTGCCTTCTCATATTTTCTTTTTTACCTCACACAAATGCTTGGCATGCAAGATTTTGACTTTAAACTTTCAGAACACTTTATAAAATCTTCTTGTGAATCCCTGTTGATTCATTGAAAAGGTGAGACCTCTCTATTCTCTGCTTTTCCAGTCCTTAATAACCCACCTGCCTCATCTGCAGGTTTAGGGGTGCTACCTCCTTTCTGAAATTCCTACAATCCATCACAATGAATGCTAGGCAATCATCACTTTTCAGACCTGTATTTTATTAGACAATAGATTCACTGTGCTTATCTGAAAAGGATCACAGGACTGGGGCACATGGACACATGTTCATCAATTGTAGGTTTTCTCTAAATACTAAAATTGTTTTTCGCCTCACACCTACTTTATATTTCATACTTTGTTAAGAAAAACCAAAGTGCATGATGAATAATTTAAAATACAAGTTGATGACGAAGTAGATCCACTTGACGTCTGTTTCTTTATTTATACTTGTGTGTATTTAAGATCTCATCGTAAAGTTGGGGTGCATGGGATTGCTTTAGTAGTGAGCTGAGGAACAAAGGAAGACTTGGTATGAAAGTTTCGCTTCGTAGCAGAAGAGAAGGCCAGTCGAAGTCATACAAAAATGCAAATGAAACATTCAGGGCAGTTTAAATGAAAAAGGAAGTAAGAGAAAAAGAAATATAAAAGAAAAGGTTGACAAGTGGCCCATTAGTATGTATACATGCACTATATTACTGCTTGATAATCTTTTGGCAAAAATAAAGCACTACAATGTACAATAACATTAATTTTGTTGGCTGAATTTTAGTGACCTTGTCATCAGACTTATTTCTAATTCATAAATTTGCTTTGGATTTATAGTTTTTTGTTAACTGGGTTTGTATACACTTTTATGTTCATATATATTTTAATAATAGAATACAAATAATTTAAGTTGTTATGGATATGGCAACATACCTGTAAATACTTTTTTCTTCAAAAACAATTCACATATTAACCAAATATGAAAATAAGCTCATTTAAAGTTAAGAACAACAGATTTCAAATGTAGTTTCAGGTAATAGTTTTGTCACTTGCAATCTTTGAAAGGCTAAATTTATGACAGTCCTTGATTTTTTTCTTATCAGAATCAGGAAGTTTTCAATTATACACTTTTAATATAGTTTTCCACCTCTAAAACTTTTTATTCGTTTTTAAAATTCTAGAAGCAGTGATTCTAAAACTTGCTAAATTTTTAAAATTAATTGTGAAGATTTTATTTTACAGGCTTTACATTTTAGAAAAACTCAGATTTACTGAAAAATTGTAAGTTAGTGCTTAGTTCCTACTGACTCTATGCTCAATTTCCCATATTAATATCTCACATTACCATGGAGCATTTGGCACATTTCACGAACATGTTTATTGGCCAAATCTACACTTTGTTCATATTTCCTTCACTCTTACTTAACATTCTTTTTCCGTTTCCAGATGCCACACTGCACTGAGTCGTTGTATTAGCCGAATGAATTAACAAGGTATAACCACCTCAGATTTATATGTGCACATCATAATAAGTAACCATCATTTTCCTAATGATAAGGAACCTGATTATTGAAAATGTACACATGCCGGCTCCAGGCGTGACTAATGTGTAGGGGGAGGAAACAGGGTTGAGGTTGATGGACCCTGGGAGGTGAGATCAGATAGGGTCCCTGTAGATGGTAAGATTGCTTTATAGTTTGGTTAAGGTAGGAATTGTGTGGGTGTTAACATTATTCAAAATGCATCAGTGTTCCTCAGTATGTAGTCATTTATTGTGTTAAATCATACATAAAAAGTACATTTTAAGCTGGGTATACCAGCACATGGCTATAGTCACAGCATTGTGGGAGGCTGAGATGGGAGATTCCAAGTTCCAGCCAAACTTGAGCAAGTTAGTGACAAACTGAGACCCTGTCTCCAAATAAAAATAAAACATGCTTGACATGTAGCTCAGTCTGAATGCCCTGGACCTCAAAAAAGTTTATTTTTTAAAAAAATAATGGACAAATACATTTTCCAAGATTTCTTATTAGACAACAGAAAATACCCAAAACTGAGAGCAAAACTAAGCTTAGAAAATGTCACAGATTAATGAACATTTACTAAATAAAAGGAGAGTATCAGAAACATAGTACTCACCCATCAAATTCCATCTCCCACCAGGGTGTGATGGCACTTTCTTGTAATCTCAGCTTGTGGGACCCTGAGGAAGGTAGATCACGAGTTTGAGGCCAACCTGCCAACCTGTGCTACCTTCTGTATTTCACAGAAAATAAGACCTAATCAGAAAATAAGACCTAGCATGATTTTTTCAGAATGCTTATAATATTAGCCCTACCCCCAAAATAAGCCCCAGATGGAAGCATCTATACACTCATTGCAACAGACAGTGGATATATTGAATTATGAAATAATAACATTACAAAATAATATTCATATATATGTAAATATAAATTAATATTAGTGACATTAATACTTAAAGCATAAATTATAATTATTTTAAATACACAACCAAGTGCCTTCTTAGGAAAGGTAAAAACCTATGTAAACCTATGTAAACAAATGAATTACCAAATGGCCAACTGGGTAGAGACACAACACACAAATGATGTGAGCACTTGATAATGCCTTGACGTGGTTGTGACAAATATGAAACCTCATAATTCCATACATCGTGTATTGTGAGGAACATATTTAATGCACTCATGTGAAATACAGAAATGTCTGGATTTTGGTGCCTGCAAGTTTTTGTTCCTTCTGTGTGGACCATCATTCTTAACTGTCTCATTTCTGTTGCCACTCCTGTCTCATAAATCTTCAGTTAACACTTGATTTAATGGAAACTCTGTGAAGCCCAGCCTGCAAGAGGTCGTGACTTGGGTGGAGAATTCATGGGTAAAATCACCGACAGCTGCATAGCCAATGCACTATGAGCAGGCTACATGGAGAAGAAGTGCTCTCGTTAGGAGAGCTGTGATGCTGGACATGAGACACGGGGCCAAGGGCTCTACAGGAAACGAAGTTGCAGAAATCCAAGCTGGAATCTAGGTTTGGAGCATTATAACTATAGTCCAGAAGAAGACATGAGTGTATTTGAATAAATATAGATTGTTGTACAGAATAAATGTATATTATTGTACAGGAATGAATGTAGATTGCTGTACATGAAAAAATATTGCATCTTTTGAAGCAAGACTTAATATAAAGTCTAGTCTTATATTTAGGGAAACAGTACTACAAGATAGACATGAAATTTAAATGTGTGGCCAGACATTACTAAATAATTGCCACAATTTTCAAACAGATTTCCAAAACCCAGATAATGATATGGTAAAGTTGATGAATAAAGATGATGAATGTTAAGAAATGATAACAAAAGTAGAGCAACAAATGGAATAAAATCATGGTGAACTGAATGTCATGAGATTAACCAGATATAGATTTGAGCTGTCATGAAAGAATGAATGCCCAGCTTGTCAGATCTTTCATACTTCTAGAAGAAGCAGAAACCCAGGTTTTCATGCCTCTCTCAACTTTTAAATGTTGGCAATTATTCCAAAAGATTTACAACCCTGTGCAGGCAAAAATTATGTAAGGCAAACCAAACATGTCTCAGGGCATGATTTGGCCTATAGCCTGACAAGTCTTGACCTCTGCTATACAATAATAAGATTGATTATTGAAAATTGCTTATTAAATCACCCTCATTAATGTGTAGTCATACCTCAGGCTGCTATTCAGAGTAACTCAGACTTTTTTTTTTTGGTTTCAAATGACCTGCAAGTTACACTTTCATATTTATCTAGGTTAATTTAAATCACCCTAATTATAACTGTTTTGTAAGGTTGTTTCTATAAAACACTGAAGTTTTAAATCTTGCTATTTTTAAGAATTATTAGGAAGTTTCTAGAACTTTAATTTGATTGTCAATGAAAATTAAATTGTAGAATTTACCCTGTAGCTTAACTTAGACTTTTGAATGTTTGGACCATGAGGAAGAGAAATAACAAACTAAAACTATGGATGTTTGCTTTGTTTCAGGATATTTCTCCATAATAGGGCTTTGGGATACAGCTCTCAATCTGTGGACTGAGTTATACTGTGTGCATGTTAATAACACATGTAGTAACAGGTTCATGTGTATATGTGTCTGAGTCAGTGCACACATGCCTACTTATGCAGATATACATGTTGGAATACACTCTGCTTTGTCACAGTGACTAAGAATAAGAACTTTTGTATCACATTCACTAAATTTGCTAGTTTAGCTCATGTGCTGCTGCTATAACAGAATACCTGAGGCTGAATAATTTAAAAATAATAGAAGTTTATTTGGCTTATGTTCTGTAGGCTTGGCAGTCCAAGACCAAGGTGCTAGCACCAGTGAGGGACTTTGCTCTGCAGTACCCCATGGTGGATGGTGAGAAAGGGCAGAATACATTAGACACCTGTAGCCAAAGAGAAAGGCAAATGAACTTACTCTTTCAACAAGAACCCACTCTATGACTGCATTTATAATTATGGTGGTCCTTGATGCAGTCACCTATTAAAGTTTCACCTATCAACACTGCTCCAGTGGTAATTGAATTTCAGTGGTAATTTGAAGGGGGCATTCAAATCACAGGAACTGCTCTTCAATATTTATTTTGATTAGTACCGTCAAACTAAGCTTCATTTTATTCATGTGTTGAACAGGGTAATATTATTCCCCACCTCTTATGGTTTAAAATAATATAACATATGTGAAGTATTTAAAATAGTGTTTTGTCCACAGTAACTCTCAATAGATCTTACAGAACATAAGTGAGTATAAAGAGGGGCATTGATTTAGATGCATATAAATTAGTTTATACAGATATGTTTCTTCCAGTGAAATATTTATCACAATTAACAGTGCCAGAAAAAAAATCACCTGATAATTTTCTTGTACTCCTTTTGCTACTTTTCAGATTAACATGATCATCATTATGTTAGTTCTTCTGTTTAATGACTGGGGTTAGAAAAGGAACATCTGAAGGACAAAGAGTATTTTCAAGGTCATTGCGAATGACATTTATTAGATGACAAGTGCTGAAGGCGTATTTCGATTATGTGGTGTACATAATGGGAAATTGCACACAGCATCTGTGGATGGGAATTCCTGCAGACTGATACATAAACAGACAAAATTTCAGCTGCACAAAAGGCCTTGGTGCATAAAAATCCCGAATTACTTCCTTCCATTACTGAGTATCGCACTCACTGAGTCATTAGCAAAGACCTGCTAGTCTCACGTGTCAGTAGGTGTGCCGGGTATTCGATTTCCCTGACAAGCAATAAAGCACTGTGTGTGCCCTTGACACAGAGCGGATTGTTTAGCACCAGGCGAAGTAAAGAATATCTTAGATGGATGATTGGGATGTTGGGCTCAATTCGGAAGCTCTTGGAGGTCAGAGATTTGTAGTGGAAAAATGTCAACCTCAGAAAGCCTTTCTTTGTTATGTTTTTTGTTACTGCTCTTTATGGCTCTTTTCAATGAATCTGCTCTTTAGTGTTAATCCAAGGTCTCCTTTTCCAGCTTGCCATATCTGTCATTATTTTAACCCATTTTCTCTCCATGCTTCAGGATTTTATCACAGAATTATAATTGATTTACTTAATCCCAGTCTCCCTGCTTTCATACTATCAGAAACACTTTTAGGGAACACAGTGATTATCATGCTGTCTGTTCTCTGATGCCCTTAAAGCTCATTATGGTCAGTAACATGGTCTAGAGTAAAACCACAATGTGCTCCTATTTGAATTGCAACTCTCTCAGATACTGAATGTGTCCTGAAGGTTTCCAGCTCTTTGCTTTTGGCTGTCCTGTTTCAGCAATTTACAACACATTGTGTACTTACCTGGGGCTAACCCATTGCCTCCAGGCTTCTGTCTTCTCAAGCTTCCTGATAATGACCTCATGACTGATGATAATAATAATGCTGATATTCATGACTCTCCATCCCACAGAAAGATGTTGTGCATCATAAACTTGTCTGAATGCTTCACATACATTATCTTCTTTTTTTTTTTGTACGGGGGATCAAACTTGGGTCCTATGCGTTTGCACAGCAGGCGGCGAAACCACTGAGCTAAATCCCCGGCCCACACATACATTATCTTTATTTGAACTTTACATCATTGTACCAGAGACATTACTGTTTCTGTCTTATTTTGTCACGAAGAAAACCAAACTTTGAGGATATTGATAATCCATCCAAAGATACATGGTTAATAAATGGCAGAGGCAGGAATTATATCTATTAATGAAAAGTCCTTGGTGCTCCCATAGAAATTTATTTGTACATCTATAAGCATACTACACCTCATCTTCCTGCCCTTTGTCGAATATCTACCAGTCTACCTGACTCTTCAAATAACTATTATCTAAAAGTTAGAGATGGATTTCTTTGTTCCTTTCATGTCTAAATAATTATGTTCATATACTTTCAATAAATTAAATTATCTGCATCTTTATACAATTGTATATTTTTAGTATCCAATAAGAAAAGCTATATATTTTATCTTCTTCTATCATATTTTATATTCCTTTTGGCTTCATTAGATTCTGATGAGAAACTTCTATCTTGAATGATTCTGTTCTCAGAGGTAAAATGCTGATTGTGGAAGGGAGGGCAGGGGAATGGGGGAAAATATAAGAATCAAGACATACCATGTAAAAGTACAAATTCCTAATAATGAATGTCATCATATTGTATACCTAAAATGTAACAATAAACTTAATGGATTTTTTTAAAAAGATGCAGATTCTTCCTGTTGTTGGGTTTTTTTGTTCCTTTGCCTTCAATTTTCAGAAGTTTGTTTCTCATTTCTTGGCATGGCTTTATTTGGGTTTATTCTGTTTGAAATACACATTACTGAATCTATATATTTATGTGTTTTACCCAATTTGGCAAGTTTTCAGACATTAATTTTTACCCCTGCTCTTTTTCTTCTTTCCTGCTGAAACTGAAAGGACACGTTAGATATTTTGTTAGCCACACATTTCCTGAGATTTTGATCATTTTCCTTTAGCTTAATTTCTCCCTGTCATCCAAACTGGGTACTTTTTATTTTCTGTTTTCTAGTCAAATAATTATTCCCAATTTCAGCTTCATTATCTTGTTGGACCTATCCATAGGTTTTTCAAATTTCTGATTTTATAGTTTTCAGTTCTAAATTTTATATTTGGTCCTTCTTTGTTTTTCTCTGGTAATACTTCCTATTTCTTTGCCGAGAGCTTGTATTCTCATTTCCTCCAAACATGTTTGTAATTGCTCATTGAATTATTTTGATAATGGTTGCCTTGCAGTCCTTGTAGATGATTCTCACCTCTGAATCATCACAGTGTTAGTATCTGTTGATTGTCTTTTCTAACCTATTTTGAGATATTTCTTGGTTTGTGCTTGTTCAGTGATTTTGTGCATGTTCTGGACATTTTGGATATTATACCTTCAGACTCTGGATCTAATTTAAATAGTTTTTTAGTGTTCTTCCACCAATACCATCTCAACAGTGAAACACAATCTCAATACTGTTGTGTGGTTAATAGTTTCACCTCTCCACCTGCCTCGCAGAGGTCACCCTGGCTAGAATTGAGAAGGTAACTCATTACGCTTCCCTGGTAGTCTCTCCTGGCATTTGGAGTGTGGGGGGTTGTCCCTCAGGCCAGACAGAAACAGAAATCTCCTTATCTCCACTGAGACATCTTTAAGACCGCAAGGTAAGTAAAGTGGGCAGCTCTTGACGGCTGGGAAATGTTAGAAGTTTGGGCTGGCAATGTGTCCTGGGCTAGTGGGGAGACCTAGTTTGTTTTTTGTGTTTAGGTGAATTAGGGTTTCTGTTTTCTGTGTTGTTAGGTTGTCCCTTTTCTGTGATAGCAGTGTCCCTTGGTGTTTTGTTTAGTAATCTTTTTTTTTGGTCTGTATTCACTGCTGTTTTCAGGTTACTATGTGTTTTTAGACCAGTATGGAATACATTAGGCAAAAAAAGCAAACCTAAGAAAGTCACCACTGTGTACCTTCTGGGATCCGTGTGTTCTTAGAATGCCAGCTGCATTAGTCAGCTTTTCATCACTGTGACAAAATACCTGTGATAAATCAACTTAATGGAGGAAAGATTTATTTTGGCTCACCATTTCAGAGGTTTTACTCCACGGTTAGTTGGCTCCAGTGTTTGGGGCCAGAGATGGGACAGAGAATCATGGTGGAGGTATGTGGTGGAGCAAAGCTACTTACCACATGGCAGCTGGGAAGGAGAGAGACAGCGAGGGGGAGACAGAGAAAGAAAGAAAGAGAAAGAGAGAGATAGAGAGAAGGACCATCAACCAGACATATCCTTCCGAGGCACATTCCCCCGTGACCTACTTCCACCAGCTGGGCTCTCCTTGGTAATGGTCCTGATAAAGTTAGAGCCTTCATGACCCAATTACTTTATTAGGCTCCACCTCTGGACACTGATGTCTTGGGGATCAAACCCTCAATACTTTGGGGTACACTTCCTACTTAAAACAACACCTACATTCTTCTTTCCATCTTTCATAGTCTTCTTATTGTTTAGTATGTCATATCTAAGTGTTAGTTGGGGAGAAATATATCTACTTTATCTTGTCCGTGGAACAGAAGTTGTGTAAGTATGGCAATTGTAGCACACATTTGTTATTGGAAGTCTTCTGCCTGAACATGATATATTAGAGTTTGCACAGAGGAGCAGAACACAGGACAGATCCAGGCCCTGACATTTAAAATTTGATCATAAAAGGAAAAAGTCAATGAATAAAATGAGTGTGGATGTCTAGAGAGGTCATCAATAAAACCAGAAGTATGTGCTATCATAAAATCCATGCTATATGTGCTTTTCAAGAATGTAGACGTCATCAAGTATACTCTGCTGAAATATCCAACGAAGATGATCACTGCATGTTGCTTAATAAACGATTCTGATCTAGCAGTAATAATTGTGGAACAGTTAGCTTCAAACCCTTTAAATTGGTTAAAAAAGATTATTTTGAAGGTGAGACTAGAGAGACAATAAAAAGATCAGAGCTTGCTATAGGCCCAGGGAAAGGAAGGAATGAATTGTCAGACCAAGGAGGATTTTTAAGTCAGTGAAATTATTCTGTATGTTACTATGATGATAAACACATGCCTTATAGATTTACAGAATTTGCACACCAAAAATGAACTATGGACTCTGGATGACAACTATGTGTCAACTGATGTACGTGGATTGATTGCAACAAATGAACGGGTCTGGAGAGGGGTGTCTAGGAAGGGGAGGCTGCGGGGTGTGAGGGGAGGAAGCATATGGGAACTCTATATGTCCTGTTTAGATTTGTTGTAAACCCAAAGCTGATCAAAACAATAAAGTCTATATGAAAAAAAAGGAAGAAATAAACAGAGTCAGATGCAGTGGTGCATGACTATAATCCTAGCACTCTGGGTGGCTGAACCTGGAGGACTGGAAGTTTGAGCCCTGCCTGAGGAATTTAGCAACTTAATGAGACTGTCAAAAAAAAAAAACTAAACTAAAAGGCTGGGAGTGTAATTCACTGTGAAGGCCTGGGATTCAATCACCAGTACTGAGGGGAGAAAAAGCAAAGAAAAGCAAAGAAATTTTAAGTACAACATTTTCAAGGAAAAAAATTTACATGTTATAAAGGTATTGGAGCAAGAGACTAATAGGTATCTTCAACAGAGTTTGGATTTAAAGAGAAACACAAAATGAAATAGTAGCCGGAGAAAGAAGAGTGGTATTGGGAGCTTTTACTTTTCCCCTCAGCTGGCATCTACTGCATCAGGATGTGACAGTGAGAGGAAAACTGAAGGAGGAGAAGAGGGGATATAATCTCCAAACCAAGAGGCCTTGAGTGAATGAAAGGGATAGGATCCACATGCATAAGAGTGGAAACCTCAGCTTAGACAAAAACTTCCATAGATAGTCACTTATGTGGGGTCAAAGCATAGTGATAACACAAAAGAAGCACTTGATTGGTAGAATAGCTGTGCCATTTTTCTTTTAAATGATGGACACTCAAGATCATTTTGGCATTATATTTTCAAAATCATGGACACTAAAAACTTGCCTTGGGAAATCAGATAAAATAAAGCAAGGGAGCTGCTTCTTGTCAAATGCAAGATCTAAATCAAGTTCAGGTTTGCTGCGAACATGGGACAGTTCACAATAATATAGTTTCATACCCAAGAAATAAGATATTCTTGTATAATATAAATAGACATTGGCATATTTATAATGCTTTGTAAATGGCAGAAAACCAATAAACTTGGTTTGTTTCCTTTGGAATCCCCCTAGGAACAAAAGTAACCAGACATTTCTATATTGTGCCCACTTAGAGCCGTTTACTATATTTAACATTTAGTAGACAAACAACAATTACCTTCTTTTTCATTCTTGACAGCTTTAAATTTTGAAAAACATGGTAGTTCATAGTTATTAACTACCTTAGCTATTTCTTTTCTCCAAAGAACTTTCCTTATTTCCTTTCTCTTCTCTGCGATTTTGGTCAAAAGAATGAAACCTATTAAATACAAGAACAGTAGACAACATTATTGGAAATTTCAATGGCAGATAAGTCCTTCAGTTCACGGGATGAAGTGCCAGCTCAGCTGTGAAGTGGCATCATGTGATGCTGCGAGCTCTGAGCATATTTTATGCTTGACAGTAATAATATTGAATTAATATGTCTCTGTGAGGCTTAGAAAATCTGGTTCAAATTTAGCCCAATTTATCAAGATTTGGCAGAGTTATAAGAATTAACAAATCATGCTGTGACTTAAAATTAGTATTATGAATATTTAGGAGCTGTAAAAACTGTGGGCTAAATATATAAAATGTCACTGTCATCATATAAAAACAGAGTTTTAAACATAAGAGGGGGAAGGCTTATTACATAGGCCAGCGTGGTACCAAATACAGAGCTAGATTTTTCTTTTCAGGTCAATGCCTTTGTAAATGTTTTCTTTTTAGTAATGAAGGGTCCTCCACATCTGCTTCGAAGATGTGAGTTCAGAACATGTTTGTGTCCTCTGATCTGATCTTTCTATTCTTTATTCATTTATAGTTAATGCTTAGTCCTTTCAGGAGGCAGAAAATGGTCCTTTCAGAGGCAATCTGAAGTGGAATCTATGGGGAACCTGAGGTGATATTCAGTTGTTTGAACCCTAAGTGAATAAAAGTGAAAATGCAATGAAAATTATGATAAATTTGATATTTAATTATATATAGCATACATTTATCTGCTGAAAGTCAACTGTATATGTTTATACCAGAAAATTGTGGAATTATTGTTTTTATTTTACTTATTTCACCTAAAACTTAAAATGGAAAAAAAAGGTACCTAAATGCATAAGATGATTTCCTTTTCAGCACAATGAGGTCACTCCATTGGCTGGAGAAGTTGTGAAAAGGCTGTCACCCTAGGTAACAGGGATGCAGGACCTCGTGAAAAGCAGATAAGCTCATTTATCATCAAGAATACTTGAACGTAGAGTTTGGTATTGAAAGTAGCTTTGTCTATTTATTGACACAAAAATAAGACTAGGACTTTTTTTTAGCTTTTATTACGTTTGCAGTACAAAAGGATTACATTCATTGTAGGGAAATGATACATGTATATAACACACATAAATTCATTTGTCCCCTTCCCTCTGCCCCCCTTGTATTTTTCCAGCAGCAGATTCATTTATTTACCTTTATAAGACATCATCAAGTTAATTACCATATATACAGGTTAAAAACCAAAGCAATAGGCCAAAAACATATAAACCATGTAAGACATTTATTACAGTATTTTTAGCTCAGTTCCTTCTTTTCTTGTTTGGATTAACTGACCATTCTATGTAAAGCTTTTTTCCTCCACTGTGTTAAAACTATTCAGGTAATTTAAGTTTTGGGACCCCATAGAGTACATGCAGTTCAAGCATTGGTTAAAATATGACTTCATATTTTAAGCACATGAAGAACACTCATGTATATTTCAAACCATGAGATTTGTAGGTGATCTCAGTTGGTGATGAGTCCTTCAAGTTTTCTTCCTTTGAAAATATAATTTATGAATTATCTTTGGTGAAAAGAAAGTAAAGAAAGTCAAGTAAGCTGAAATAAGAAGTAATACATTATTAGAAACACAGTTTAGAAAATAGTGAATAATAAAAACACAAAGTAAATTAATAAAATCAGAGTGAATTAATGCCAATCATGCTGGAAAATCAGGTACTTTTCCTAAATTATCAATCATGATACTCTATAAAATCCAATTCTAATGAATATGTATATATTATATACATATATATACATATATATACACATACACACACACAATAAAAGAACCATCAAAACTTCTTCAGAATCCTTTAATAAAAAGCAAAATAGTTCTGTTACATTTTAATGAAAATGTATTTAATGAAGATGCTTTTATTGTTGAGAAATAGCTCATTATTGATGCCATAAATCTATGACCAGAAAGAGACTTAGAAATTGAAACTAAGAAAAACCCTGACAATTGGGAGAAGAGAGAAAGGGGGACCTCTTCACATTCAGCCCATGTTCATAAAAAGAAGGAAAAATTGGCAGAATTATTTTCCAGCGCTTTTAATCTACTGGAGGAGAAGGGGGGCAGGGATTTGATCGGCTGGGGAACAGGGCTCTCCAGGGTTTCCCAGGAACGAGGCTACCATGTTGTAGGAGTATGGGAGGGAAATCCAGTCCAGTTCTAGCATGAAGTTTGCAGAAAGTGGCATCTGAATCCTGCCACTGACTGTCTCTCTTCCGCAAGGGTGTCCCCTTGCCCGAGGGCCCTGATGCTCAAGAGAACACCTGTCTTCACCAGGCAGCTCCTTTGTTCTTCAGGCAGAGATGAAAGGGAGTGGAAAAGTAGGGCAGGGGATGCTCAGGGAATGTTTGTATGAGAGGAACCTTAATTAAACTAGAAAACAGATTGTTTTTTCCCAGAATAGAGTGATTATTTATTTATACTGACATGTGTAGAATGAACATCTTGTCATACACTCTGGGACTACTGTCTTGTGCTGTAGATCTTGGGGAAATCAGAGATTTACAATATTGTCCTCGTGAGAGTTTGAGCTTAAAATAGATTTACTTTTAATAGATCATTAGTGTGTGTGTGTGTGTGTGTGTGTGAGATCAATAGCCCTGATGATATTCTTCTAAAATAAGTGTGAGTGAACGAAAGGCATGCTTCATATATAAGCCTATGTTTTTGCCCAAAGTTAATTTATGTATTTTTTTTTCATTTTTATGTTATGTTGAGTGACTGAATTTGCAACTGAATGCTTATTTAATTTTAATGGTTCTTACCAAAAGAGGAATATGCCATAAATATTTAAGTAATATATTACCACACAAAATAACAATTCATTTAGCAGGTAAAAACTGAATACTTGGGCAAGACAGCCTAAAAATTGGAGGATTTGGTAAGTTTCAACCTAGGAAAATAATTTTCAAATATGCTGTCAATGTTTATATTATCTTTAATATATTTTCTTCTTCATGTTAATGGCAAAGAAAGACAAAAATATGTCACCAAATATCTAAGAGGAGAGCTAAGATTTCCATGTTTTTTCTTATCTCATGAATTATCCAAAATGCTATTAATATCCATAAAAAGAATATACAAAAAGGAGATCAGTCAGATGCTATAACACAGATGACTCTTGAAGACATTATTCTATGTGAAGTAAACCCATCATGGAAGACAAAAATGGCATGAGTCCCCTGTATGAACTATCGGAGTGGTCAAGTAGCAGACACTGGCTACCAGTAGCTATGGAGAGAGAGAAATGGGAAAGTACTGTTAAACAGGGGTACAGATTTACTTGTGGAAGAAGAAAAAAGCCTAAAGATTTGGTGCATAACATTTTGCTATTAGTAAGGTTCTGTACTGGTCACTAGATATTTATTATGAGGGCAGATCTCATATCCTAAGACTCTTTTCTGCAATAAAAAGAAAGATAAAAAACCACCACTTTTTAAAACTTTGAGAGCATAATTGTTATTTCTGGTCCTTCATATTTGCATAGCTTCCCAATAAATGCTGATAATTTGGGGAGTATGCCTCAACCCCAATATGATACACCAAACAAAGCATAAAAACAAGGGGATGGTTTTAAAACTAGAAGGAAAGAGAATAGGTAGGAGTTGGTGCCATTTATATCATTAGAGATGAGAAGCAGTGTGCAGGCAGCAGCTTTCTTATAGTTCAGGTCAGAAGTAGTCAAAAGAAAAATACTGTAAAGAACATTTCCACTGCGAACATACATAGAAGGGCTTTGGACTTGTGTAAATCAATCACAGCCTTTAATTTTTTTCCTTCCATTATATTTTAATGCTATGTTAAATGTAGTTCCCTAAACCTCTGTGACTCAATGTTGAATTTGATACCATATAGGTTGGAAGAAAATACACTTAACAGTACACACAGTTTTTAAGAATTTAATCAAATCTAGGCAAGCCCTGGTAGTCTTGTTTTACCCCATTGCATTTCAAAGGCTCCTGTTTACAAATGCCACAGCATCAGGTGCCTGAAGTGTTTCTCCCTGATGTTCCTTTCTTCTCTCCTTGGGCTTGCTGTGGCTGGTGTGAGATTTTGCTCATTATCATGTGTGAGTGAGCACTGTTACTGTCCTTCTGTACCAACCTCAAAGGCAGCGCCGTCAGAAGTTTTTTATTAAAACCTTGGTCCTCATTACCAGTTCCTTCAGTAGCTTGCTACCTGGCTTGGGAGTAGTTTTAGCTGAAGATGTTTCCCCTCAAATAAAAGTTTGGTTTTATATGGTTTAGGGACTGTTTGTTGCTTTAGTGTCTAATTGCACCCAGAACTCCATATACGATGAAACATTTCCAGATAAATCTTACCTTTTAATCCTTAAAATTACTTTTTATTTCTGTTGAAACAGTCTTTAAAAAAAAAAACGGGTTGAAAGTCGAATTGCACCAGTTTGTTTAAGAAACGTGTAGCCCTTTACACAATATTTGCAAAGAGCACTTTCCTTTAGGAATGAAATACTTGCCCTTCTTTAAATTCCTTCAAATATTTTATGCTTCAGACTTACATTTTTACTACATGGCTTCCTCTGGAAAAGAAATATGGTTGTGTAGTTGCACTGCTTGGAAATTCAACATGAGATTTCTCTGTGGAAGCCTGCAGATGCACAGAAATTAAATACAGCAAAATTATGTAGGAAACGAATGATCTGTGAATTCATTGGAAATGCCCATAGGTACACCGCCTTCCAAACTGAGGTACTTTCAGTGATATGCTGCATTGATTTTCTTGTATGTCACATTACACTGGGTTTGTGTCTCTCATTATGCAATGTTATCACTTTATGGTGCTAGAGCTTACGTGATGACACTGTGAGCATAATGTAATGTGCTGCTCCATGGCTGTGAAATGCCATTAAACTATGACACTCTAGAGAGCCAGTGAATTATGCTATGTCACTACTGCAGCTTCAGAAGGCCCTGAGAGCTGCAGGAGGCACTTGCCTTGTAGAATTACCTGAATTTGTTTATGTGCCTCCATTGAGTCTCACCGAGTTGTGTGTTGGTGAAATTAAGAATGCTACAAATTCCACCGCCATTTGAATTGCTACAAGGAAAGCCAGCTGACCTTAAATGGGTTGTTGTCATACTTTTGCATTTTAGCAATTAGAAGGCAATAATTAAAGAAATTCTGCCCTGTCATTGAACCAGTGCTTTCCCGCTGTTATGAAGCGAAGATAGAAAATCTTTGCCCTGAAAGAACTGGCTGGGATGAGACAGAAATACCTCAGTGGTTTGCGAGCATCATTTATACCAGAGTTTGCTGTTCACCCTCTTACTTCATCATGAATCATCTAGTCCAGAGAGACCTTCAAAGTAATATAACCTTGGTTATTTTTTTTCTTCCTTTTGATACTACTTTGCAATGATTTGTTGCCTAAAGGGCTTTCACATCATGGATAGCACTGACTTGGAAGAAGACATATAACTTTCTGCGCTCATCTATGGTCTTGGCATTTTAAATGAAAAGGGAATGTTTCTTTAAAACCACTGTTTATTGAGAACCTTTCAAAATGGAAATCTACTTTTTGGAAAATTCACCAGTAGCTGGTATTTATACCAAAGGAAATGATGACCGTGGTCTCATTTAGGAATAGTTCACTTGCAACCAGCAACAGCATTTGAGGAAATGGATTTCCATTCCCTTTGTAAGAGATTATTTTGAATAAGTATAATCTAATTTAATTCTTATAAGTATGTATGTTATTATTGTGTCCTATAGGCAAAGAAACTAAAATTTACCAGACCAACCAATTCCTCTTTCACTTTTTTCATGCCTGTTCCTAAACTAAATCCTTATTACTGCTTATATTTCACTGTGTCAAAAGTTATTAATGAGGTTTTTGTACTTAATGATTTATTTGCATGCTTATTTAGGTGGAATACTCACTATGATGTCATCTCCCAATTTGTATAAAACAAGTTAATTACTGTAAATGTTTTCCCACCTATTATTATTATTTAAATGTAATAAATATTCTCAGTCTCTAAAAATCATGAATATTTCTTAGCCAAGTGAAATTACTGTCTTGTGAAAATCTTTGGTCAAATTCAATATAAGGAAGACACTCATGTGGAGGATGTCAGCAGCTCAAACGGAAGACGTGTCCCTGCTTGAAGCCTGTTGACTCATTTTCTCTTTCATACATTGCCTGTGTATTACTACCTGCAGAAATACGATGCTGCTTCATTTTTTCCCTGCTGACACAAAGTTCAATGTCTTTCTTTTACACCTGTACGTAATTGCATAGATGACATATTTTCTTGTTCAATTAAAATATTCCATTCAGTCTGTTAATGAAAATTGTAAAGTGTAATTGAGCCACGGACCCCTTTCAGACTGACCTTGACCTGAACATTATTCAGTTATGAGAAGGATTTCCTGAGTCTATTTAACTCAGTATTCTATTCAATCATTGAATATCTGAATTCTTATTTTTCCTGTTAACTTCCATGTACTTATAATATTTAATAAATCATTAAAAACTTTGAAATCATCGTATATTGTGATGATAATATCTTGCAGGAGAATTGCCAACTAAAGGAATTCCTGCCCAGTAAAGGAGTTTAATTTGTTCTCTTTTATCTCCATAGGATGTGGAATTCTTGCCTGAACTCATAGGTATTCTAGACCTGGATGTAAATTCTTAGTAAAAGAAATATAGAATATTTTTATAGTTGTGATTAATTTTGTTCTCCTATGAACCAGTATGTGGGTATGTGTGTACATATACAGATTTTACCAAAAAATTTGGACATCAGAAAAACTTGTATAAATATTTTAATACTAAATTTATTGAGCCATCAGGAGCTTAATACAAGTTACCTTTGGTCTCTACAATTACAAGAGGTGCTTAAAATGTTGGCCTTGAGCTTGCAGACATTTATTAGTACGGTGAACTGCTGAAGTGTAGATACATTCTTTTAGCGGACTCTGTATTTGGAATCAGATTGCAAGACGAGTCTAGCATGCCAAACTGATGTGGATACATGGCTCACAGAAACTGTTTGCTTTCTGGTCTTATTCAATAGTCATTTAAAATTTAAATATCTAATACTTCTATCTTAGGGACACTATGAATATCATCCTTATGATAAAGTTCTGTTGCTGGGTATCAAGTCCTCACACACTTGACGTCCACACAGTATGATTTTATCATTCCACAGATTTCCTGGCTCAAGAATCTGGCCTAAGCTTAATTGTGTCCTCTGCTGAGGGTCTCTCCAAATGAAAGTCAGGATGTTATCTGTCTGTGGTCTCCTTTGATGAGTAGACTGGGGGAGATTCTACTTCTGAACTCCTCCAGGTGTTGGCAGAATGCATCTCTGTGTGATTGGCTCAATGAAGGTCTCAGTTTCTCACCATCTGCAGGCTCCGATCATCCTGAGGTCCTACAGGCTGCCTCCAGCTCCTGGCCGGTGGCCCTTGCCAAAGGCAGATCACAGCACAGCTGTTTGCTTCTTCAAGGTCAGTCTGTCAGAGAATCTGACTCTCTAGTCCGAGATAAGGGAGCCAGTCCTATGTGCTGGTGACAGGATCGTGGGAGTTATGTACAGAATCTCCTTTGGCACATTCCACTGTTGGAACAAGTCACAGTTTTTACCCTCGTTCGAGGAGGGCTTAAGCAAGGCATGACTCCTAGGCTCACTGTGGCATGTGTACACGACATGACTCTCCTCTCCACTACATAAAACAGTCTCCTGGGTTTAAAATACACCAAGTTCCTCCTTTCTCAGCCTTTCTCTGTATTTACCTTGGGAGACAGGCTGGTCATGGCTGAGTGTTCCAGGCTGTAATAAGTACAAGAGCCAAGTCAACTGGAAATGCTGGACTTGAGAAAAATAGTGTATTTTTGTCCATTCTTTCATATTGCTACTCCCCATTAGAACATTGTTAGCTTTCTTTAGGCTCTCCCAATTTTAATTGTGTAGGGTTTGAATGCTAGTATTATCATCTATTGAACCACGATAAGGATGACAGTAATAATATCACTTGCTATTCTTTGCCCTGTGTTGTCCTTTGAATGTTGCCATTTATTCTTCACAGCTTTACCAGAAAGGAGGCATCTCAGTGTCCATTTCTCAAAATGAGAAAAGCAGGATTAGAGTTTGATGCATGTGCCCAAAGTAAAAAGCTAGTAATGAGCTCAAATGGAGTTTTAACCTAAAATCAAAGTACTCATGCTCCAGACAGACGTTTTGATGTGACATAATGTGATATAAATGTTCTTGAGGAAACTGCTTTGCTTTTTTATTTAAAGAAATTTTTCTGAACATGTGAAAATCTAGTTTTTTTTTTTTTTTTTCTTTGGAAGGAAACAAAATGAATATACGGAAGTCTGGAATTCTGGAAATATCCATAGCGGGGTTGCTCAACCTTCTTCATTTCTGACATTTTGGGTTGATAGTACTTTGTTTTGGGTTGTTCCTTTATGCATTGTAAGACACTTAAATCTATCCCAGGGCTCTATTCATGTGTGACAACAAAAATAGCTCCATAAATCACCAAATCTCTTGGAGAGTGGGGATGGAGAGTTGTGAAAATCTCTCTTGAGTGAAAACCACTAGTCTACTGTGAATTCTCTTTAAAGTTTGAGCCCTTCTTCTAATGAAGAATTTAGAAGATTCTGTTTCTCTAAAATGATACGAGGTAGGCCATTTTTCCTTTCATTCATTCCTTTCTAGGACCAGTATTTTTGTCCTAAATGGTCATTTAATAAAATCACATATTTTATTTCTCAGATATTCAAACTGGTCAGTGTTTATGATTTGATGAGGTAACCAAGTGAGGGCAAAGCTTTGGTTTTGCCAAAAGGACTTCTCTGGACCAGCTGGGGATGTGCACTAATCTTGCCAGATTTATCCAAGAGGTCATTTGTTCCCTTCATGTTGAAACGGTCACATAAACCCTATATTTTACTCAAACTCAAAACACAGACTCAAAGCCTTCTACACCTTGAATCCACACATCCTTCCCATGTTTGCTTTGCAGTGTAACTTTAGTCCTCAAACGCTCCTGTTTGTTTTTGTTTACATTTGCTTTTGTTGAGTAGAATGTTTTCCTTCTAGTGATGGTTATATTCAGCTCAACTCACTGTATGCTTAGTGGGAGAGTGGGATCATCTAAAACGAAGGAGTCCATGTCCCCAAGGATCTGAATGTAAATGGCCAACTTCCTTATGAGTTTGACCCTTGATGATTTTATTTTTTATCTATGATGGAAAATAAATCAAATGTTTGTGGTGTATATGTTCCTTAGTTTCAGCTTCTAACATCAAACTTAAATGGCAAAGTAAGGGAGAAGAAAACCCCAAGCATTCAAAAGGGAAACGTGTAGTTCTTAACCTTGGAATTCTCAGTGATGTCTTCAAATTTTGTATCAAAATGATAAATGAGATTTTTCTTGTAGTGTTTTTTCATTTAGAGTTATAAGCATTTAGTTCTATTCTGTTAAATTGAAATAGCATCTTTATTCCCTAATTCTATGATCATTGTTTTATATTTTTCAATTTTTAAAAATTCATATAAATGTCTTTCAATTTGCCTTTTTTGTTATGTTTATTTACTTTTTTGGTAGGTTAGGTAAACTATCTCTTTAGAAGAATGGCATTAGAATCTAAATCATATTAGCTGTTTCAGGGAAGTAGAGATCTATATAAATTCAAGGAAGCCTAGATATAAATTGACCTTCATATTATCATGAAGGGAACTGAAAACTGCTAGGAAAATAATAGTGTACACTAGAATAGATTGTGAGTTTACTTTACTTTAATAAAAGGAGCATGACTGGAGTAACAGCGGAGGTTCTATGTGTTTCTATGCTTCGGTGAACATGTGAATCCTGGGTGTGATCTTAGAGTCACAGCAGTTTGTCAATATGACTTTGACTGACTGTTAAAAATAACTCCACAAGTCAATTTAAAATGTATAAAAATTTACTATTACTCAACACATTTCAGATTCAGAGAGACTTTATCCCAGTTAAACTGGATCCTGGCTTTTTGCCTGGCATGATTTCTTACGAATGTACATAGAGAGAGGTAGAGTGAGTTAATGTTTTGCCGGGTAAGTTCCCACTCTATTTTGTGTCGTGACTAATGAAAACTTAAATTTTAACCAATATTATGAATTCATTTCAGATACATGTAAAGATTGCACTTAGGTTCCTTGTATTTGCAAAGTTATATCCTGCTGCTATATACCTCTGGCTCTTATATTTGATCCAAAATCATTGAAGCATATTTCTCATTTCCTTGTAAAATATCAGTTGACCTTTCTTCCTTGATTCCCCTTGCCAGCGTACTCAACAGCATGCTACAGCATGGTTGGAGACAGAACTTCATGATACAGTGGGACCCTTGAGTTACGACTGGCTTGACATAGGAAGAAGTTAGGTTACAACCGAAATTTTAGTTTTAACTTATGAACAAAGTCTTGAGTAACAACCTGAATGCCAGCTGCTTGTGGTTCCAGATGGTCTCAGAAACAGATTTAACCCTCAAAGTGCTCTGGAAGGAACAGGACAACATCCTCTCCTGTGTGGGATTAATTGAGAAATCCTGGGCCAATGTCTCTGTAAGGACACTGAGATCTGCCTGTGCACGGCAGAGAGCCTTTGAAGGCTGTGTTGAGAAGCCTGAGTCTTCACTGACAAACTTGAGTTACAACTAGCCCTCAGGAACAAATTGAGTTCGTAAGTCAAGGGTTCCCTGTTTTTGTATCAAAGTAGTGGTGATTATGCTTTGGAAGCAGCTGCCGCACTGTAGCAGCTTACAGGACAAGTTTTTTTTTCCTGCTGTCACTGAGTATCTAGCAAAGATCCCTGGACTGTGTCCTGCCTGACTCTGGACTCTAGGCTTGTAGAATGACCACTGCCTGAACACTGTCGTTGGCAGAGGAAGAGAGATCAGGCAGTTACACACTGGCTCAGTAACCTTTTATACCAAAAGTGACACTGAAATCACCAATTAATTTCAGCAGCTAAAGAAGTTGAGTGACCAGTTACTTCTAGAGCACTGAGAGTAGAATTATATCACAAGCCTGTTGGAATGTTACTAATCACTTAGACAACACAAATACAATATCGGCTATCATTCTCTACTTTTCCAGTCATTAAATATAGAGTTTACTCTTTTACCTACATGCAGGTCACACAAAACTCTTGTCCAAAGGAGAAAACTAAAAGTCTTGTCTGGTCACTGAATCCAGCTAGATATGCTAGAGGTCTCAAGGATGGTGACTTCACAGGGGCATCCCCTGGGTGAACTAAAAATAAAGGTGTTGTCCTCTCCTCTCCTTCACACCATAACTGTGTAACAGTGAGCACAGTAAGTCCCTGTGATCTGAAACGGGAAGAAGGGCAGGCATTCAGTGGCCGCCAGCCCACAGTCACACTGGCCCTCACTGAGTTGGGGCTGTTGGGAGACGCTCTGTGATGGAGCGCTTGTTGCTCTTTGTCAGTGATTCCCATCCGTTGCTTTGAAGGCTCTTCTTTCTCTGTTCTCCCTTCTGGCCACATCTACAGTTGGAGGATGTGGCCCCCGAGGGGGCTGAGCAACTTTCTCAGCCTGTTTCTTGTTTGTCAGCTCCGGGAGAGCTGAGGGTTATTTCATGTCTCACCTTCCTTTTGTCCTAGCAAGTAGTGGGTTTGACAATAAAGCACTCTCCAGACTGAGTCAGAGTATGGACTTGATCCCCCATCCAGTGCCATAGAATGACAGGCACATTTGCATTTTCATTCTTGACATAATTTATACATTTGCTGTATCTGTGAACTTTCTCACCTCTATGACTCCTCTCTCTGTGTCTGTCTCTCTCTCCCCTGTCTCTTTTTCTCTCTTCTTAATTGTACATAGCTGAGATTATCAGGAGAAAGAGAGAAAGAAAGAGAGAAAGAGAGAGAAAGAGAGCGAGGGAGGCATTCTTGTTTCTGAGACATTTTATGCAACTGAAAGGATTACTGGCTACTTCACTCTTGGCTTCACCTTTACTAGAGTTCTGTTTGTGCATCTATTCTTTTCAGCTTGCACACATGCTCTGAATATCATTTCTATGGCTGTGAAGTTGCAATGCATGGATGCATTAACGGGATGTAGCTGGTTAAGCAGAAATGGTGTCTGTTAAAGGAATACTGATAGCTCATAGTTTTTGGCATGAAAGAAGCAAGCTTCAGGATAAGTTCCCAGGAATAATGCCAAAGTCTTTCCTGCAGAATTCACCTGATGAGGCATTTCAGAGGCTGTTAGCACCCCTTGGAGCATGGCTGGTAGGTGTCATGGCGGCTGCTGCCTGCCTGACTGAGGCTAGGTGTGTGTGAGGGAACTGCAGTCATTTTACCCTCATAATTTGATGCCCTAGCCACCAGTGCTCTTGGGAACCAAATGTATTTTTGATGGACTTGCTTCCTAAAGGTTTATACTTCCGAAATGAGGTTCCTGAAATATTTTGGGAATTCTACCTTCAGGGGGTCAACTGCTAGGACTGGAAATTATCAAGATGCAACAAAGATTTACAAAAAGTCCTTGGCATGGAAAGTAAACGACACCCAGCATCTTATATTCTTTTCAGGAATGACACTGAAGGTCTCATGGACAAACTCTTACAAACCTTTCAGGTTAGTTCCAAAATCTCCAAGGAGTTTTGTTTATTTACTAGCTTTTTTCCCTGGTGTGCTCCATTTCTTATCACTTCTGGTCGGCATCCATTTCTGGGTGAGATAGCACACAAAGAACAGCGGCATTCTTTTAGAGGAAACCCTGCCTCACTTTCTTTTTCTTTTTTTTTTTTTACTTATTTTTTTAAATTTTTTTTAAAATTCTTTTATTGGTACATTGTAGGTATACAACACAATTACATTTCTCATTGGGAACTTGTACCTTTACATGATGCATCTTGGTTCTTATTTTTTCCCCATTCCTAGCCCTCCCCTCACCCCCTCCACCCTTCACTATTTACAAAGACTTTATTTTCATTTTTTCCATTTCTCATCATTTTTCCTTTCCTTTCTTTCCTTTCCCCTGCCCCTCCCACTACCCCTACCCTTTTGGACCCTTTCTTCCTATTTTACATTATCGATTATTCATTCTAATCATTGATACATTTTAGGTACACAATATAATGGCATTCATCATTGGAAATTTGCATCTTTACATAATCTCTCTTGGTTCTTATTTTTCACCCTTGCCCAGCCCTCCCTTCAACCCCTCCATTCCTCCCTATTTACAAAGATTTTGTTCCTATTTTTCCATTTTCTCACATTAATTCCATTCCTTTCTTTCCTTTCCCCTAGCCCTCCCACTTCCTTCCCCTTTGCCCCTTTTCTTCCTATTTCACATTACTTATTATACATTTTAGTCCTTATTTATGCTTTCAGTTTCTCACACCAGAGAAACTATTTGGTATTTATAAACATGTGTCCTATTTATTTCACTTAAGAGTATTGCCTGAATGTGCATCCATTTAGCTATAAATATCTCTAATTTCTCATTTTTTATGCCTCAGTAGTACTCTATTTTATAAAAAAAAACCATTTTGTTTATCCAGTCTCCAGTTGATGGGCATTTGGGCTATTTCCAAGTTTTAGCTATCATAAACTGTGCTGCTATGAACATGGGTGCACATATATCACTGTGGTATGATTCTTTTAATTTCAAATTCAGTCAAGTAGCTAGTTACAAGGTCAGCACACAAAAATCAATAGCATTCCTCTACCCCAATGACAGACTCACTGAGAGTGAAATAGGGCAAACAATTCCTTTCACAATAGCATCCAAAAAACTGAAATACCTAGGAATCAACCTAACGAAAGAAATCAAAGACCTCTTCTCTGAAAACTAGAGCACTCTGAAAAGAGAGATTGAAGATGATATCAGAAAATGGACAGACATCCCCTGCTCCTGGGTAGGAAGGATCAATATAGTGAAAATGGCCATACTTCCAAAACTGCTATATAGATTCAATGCAATTTCAATTGAGATCCCAGCAGCATACTTCATAGACTTTGAGAAAACAATCCAAAAATTCATTTCGAGCAAGAAGAGACCCAGAATAGCAAAAGCAATTCTAGGTAACAGAGACATGGCAGGGGGTATCACAATCCCCAACCTGCAACTATACTACAAAGCTTCTGTGATAAAAACAGCACGGTACTGGCAAAGAAACAGACCTGAGGACCAGTGGAACAGATTAGAAGATGCAGAAACAATGCCAGACACACTCAGCCATCTCATCTTTGATAAAGGAGCCAAACACCCTCACTGGAGGAAAGATAGCCTCTTTAATAAATGGTACTGGAAAAATTCGGTTTCAACTTGCGAAAGACTAAAACTAGACCTGTATCTCTTGCCATGCCCTAAATTAAAATTGAAATGGATTAAAGATCTAAATATTAAAATAGAAACTCTGAACCAGTTGGAACAGAGGTTAGGTAGAACTCTTGAAGACATCGGTGTAGGAAAAGATTTTATAAACAAAACCTCAGTTGCCCGTGAACTAGCACAAACAATCAACAAGTGGGATCTCTTCTTATTAAAAAGCTTCTGCACAGCAAGAGAAACCACCAGCAGTGTGAAGAGACAACCCACAATGTGGGAAAAAAATCTTCACTTGCTCTTCCTCAGACAAAGGTCTACTATCTCGAATCTATAAAGAACTTAAAAAGATCAGACCTCCCAAATTTAAAGACCCAATCCAAAAATGGGCATCTGAAATGAACAGACATTTCTCAGACAAGGAAGTAGAAATAATACATGAAATAAATACATGAAAAAATGTTCAACATCACTGGTCATTTGAGAGATGCAGATGAAAACAACACTGAGATTCCACCTCACACCAGAAAGAATGGCTGCTATCATGAAATTAACGAATAACAAATGCTGGCGGGGCTGTGGGGAAAGAGGAACCCTGCTCCACTGCTGGTGGGAGTGTAGACTGGTGCAAGCACTGTGGAAATCAGTATGGAGATACCTCAAAGAACTAGGACTGGAAGTCCCATTTGACCCCGCTATTCCACTGCTGGGGATCTGCTTCACTTTCACTTTCTCAGTTCATTCTTACCAAACTCTTTGATGATGGCATTGTCATGATTTTCATTTACAAAAACAGTAAATAAACATAGACGGGCTCTGTGAATAGCCCAGAGTTAATTTCTTTTGCAAAGCAGAGCTGAGAATTGAGTCTAACCGTTTGGTTTGAACATACATGATTAACAAACTGAACTGTAATTCTTCATTGATACTAAAGAGTAGGTTTGGAGGAAGTGCAATATAGAGAGACAGAGCAGAAAGAGCTTTATATTGGTGAGCGACAGTGATACACAGAGATCGTAAGATATGCAGTACATATGTGCTTATTGGAAATTCAAATTATAACATAAGTCTACAAAAGAAAATGATGTGTAAGGGAAACGAGATAACTTTATAAATCTTCAGTGGATGATTTCTGACTGCTGTTTTCTAGAATCACATTGTGACAGTTAAGCTGGATTGTCAACCAGACTAGCTTGAGAGCTGCCTAAGGGGAAGTAAACCCCACTTCTGCATGTGTCTGGGTGGGTCATGGAGATGTACCCTTTTTCTGGTCTTTTCCAGAGGCCTCTGCCTCTGGGGCACTGTTGCATCACTCTGCATCCTTGCCATCACAAACTAAGCAGATTTGCCACACGATTCCACCACCAAGTTCCTGTGTTGGAGCCATCTGACAGTGAACTGAATCCTCTGAAACCACGAGTCAAGTTACACCTTTTTCTTCTTTAAATTGTGAGTGTGCAGTATGGTGACAAATTCACTCATATTTTCATTCAGCTTCCTAAAAGACACTGACTATTTTCTTCAAGTCTATTTTTCCCTACATTGTTAGTTTTCCAAATACTGCATTAGCAATGTTTAATAGCAGCATCTATTAGTAGTTTTGTGATTCATTCACATTCATTATACTATTGCAACATGGAGTTAAAACCAAGTTGCCGTTGTGGTGACCACCCCTTTGTCCAGCAAACACTTTTACTTTGTTCTTGTTTTTGTAGCTCTATTACTGACTATGGTTGAATTGTGATAGTATCCAAATAAAGCTTTCTTTTTTATGAAAGGTTTGTACTGATTCTTGAAAAGTGAAGGGAAAGAAAAATTTTAAATAGTCATTTCCAGGCTAATTTACCTCTCAGATATTATGCACTGAGCAGAAGTTTGGCCATTGACAATTTACTTTTTGACTGAGAAAATCAAGAGTGTTTGCAGCTGGCCAGCTGGGACTGTGTCATCTTTTCCCCTGACTTGGAATCATCTATTGATTCTAATCTGCCTAGTTAGGGTCCTACAGTGTACATTGAAATTACCACAGTGCCTTTCATTACCAAAAGAGCATAAGGGAAGCAACACAAAACTACTACCAAGCTTCACTTATGTCATAATCCTAATAGGCCCTGTAGCCTTTGAAAGCATCCATACTGGCATCTCATCATGCAAAATAAAGCCTACAGTTAGTTATGTTTTCAACAATACAGGAGCCTCCTCAACTTTATAAAATTACTCAGATTGCACCCCTTTCTGGAATCCACCTTGCAAAACAAAATGTTACTCCATATTTTTGATATCCTTGTTCCAATTAATGTGTCACATAGCATTCCTTTTGTTAGATTCATTTAGACATTGGGATCAGATGGATCAAATTGTGATCCAAATTGAATTTGGTCCTTTAAAGAGTCTTGCTGAAGAAGAAGCTGATCATTTTATTCCATTGAACTTTTTACTACAGACCTGGAATTTTTATTTTTATTTATTTGCCTGGAGTAATTTCAGAGACAAGGTGTCCTGAAACTTTTAGGAAATGTTGGAAGCATGTTAATAGACTTGTGTATGTACACCACTTCTACGATGAAATTTTATATTTCATGATTATGTGGCTTTTGTTTCATTAAATTTCCTAAATTCCCTTGTTTTATTATTGAGCTTCCTAGGAGAGCTTTTCCTCAGCATTCATGCTTCATTTGGTTATCTTATTTACCATGATGATTCCTTGTCTTTTTTATGCAGATGATATACTGATTTATCTCTTTTCCTGAACTTTTCTGCAGCAATTTCAAAGCTGTCAGGCTGGCAGACTAAGATTAAAGACAGAAAGTCCCAGCATTTCCACAACAAAGTATCTATAAACACAACAGCCAGCCAGAGATCGCCCTTTGATTTAACAATCTTTGAGTGAGACTGTTTTCTGTGAGAAAGACTCTACTGTGGAAGAAGTGCAGAGTCAAGGTCATGGAAGAACGGACTCTGGAGGTCTTCTAGGGAGATATTATTCACCAGTTGCTTAAATGTTTCATTTAACTTCTAAGGAACATTGATCAACCATGACCATTGTTCTTTAGGGCTGATTTATAAGTGCAAGGATTGCCCGAGAGCACTGCATTGCCAGATTAAAAACCAGAGAATGAGTGGGAAAAGAGTTACGAGAGAAAAAGCAGAATATTGTGTGGACAGAAACTCACCTCCTTTGCCACCTTCTCAATGTTGGTTTTAGCAAGAGCTCGATTTTTTGACTTTCTTTTCATTCTTATCCTCCAGCTTCCCCCCAGGTCACCAAATTCCTTCTCAATGCTTTTTGCCCCAAATATTTTCTGACACCTTAAATTAATATCTCCAGCCCCAGTGTGTTTTCTGAAATGCAGACTTGTTCAATGGCTGTTGGAATATTATGTGAAAATGTGAGTCATTGCTCATGGAAAGTCATAAATTGAACAGTGAGAATGCATTTAGTCTAGTGCTTCCACTTCAGCAGAGGCACAGCTAACTAATTGTTCCAGCAAGATACTTAGGAGTTGTACTGCAATCTTCTCCCATCTAATTCACCAGCAAGTTGGGTTGAGATTACCTATGGACATTTCCCAGATCATTTGTTTCTGTTTTCACACTGATGCTCTATTTTGAGGCACCAACATCTCTTATCCAGTTTTCCCATCTCCCAGTTCATTCTTGATTGGCTTTGATCTACTTGCTTTATAACAACCAATGAAATATTTGGAAGCCAAAGCACACTCAACTACTGCCCTGCCTGGAATTGTGTAATCATCTGGTGTTATACTGAGAACACTGGGCAAAGCTGCCCAAGTGTTCTCCAAACAGAGTGGAGCAACAGAGATGGACAGCAGTGGCACATGCCTAGCTCTGTCCAGGTGCCCTTTGCGTGAAATTCTGCGTGTACAGGGCAATCTCCTTGCCCTTTATGTGGCTTATCTCTATAACGGGAATGTTAAGGTGAAAATATATTTCTTACAAATGGTGTTTTAAGAACTCATAAGCAATTAGAGTTGTGCCTCAAATATGGGAAGCACCGTACAAACAGACTCACTGTTTTTTCTACCAAGTCTTGCATGATCCTCCCACTTCTGCCTTTCTCCTCAGTCTCATTTGACACCACTCTTTGTACCAAGATGCACCACATCTTGGTACATCTTTTTACCACATCACTTTTTGTTTAGTTACTGGCTTTATTTAAGTATTCCCATGAGCTGGTGTTTTCCTGTTATTAGGCCTTGGCATAAATAACATTTTACCCATTGTATCAGAGAAACTAATATTTTCCTCCATTATTATTTTTATTTGCTCTAGCCTGTTCCTTCCTTTATAATACATATGAAAATTTATATTTATTGTTGTTGACTTCATGTCAGTTCCTACCATTAGATTAAAAGGTCTGTGTAAGTAGGAACCATGACTCTTCTGACGGTCGCTGGATACTCAGTACCATTAAAGGATCTGGCATACAGCAAATCTCAGCAAATGCTAGCTGAATTATGATTACTTCTGGCAGCGAATACACGTTAATACAATAAGCTTTGTGGCAATATATCATGGGACAATAGCTTATACAGTAGCAAATAAGTGCTTTTATTATTTTCATTCTCTTTGAAGAACATGATCTTGTCTTATCCTTTTTAATTCTTCCTCCCTTCTAACTCCCCCTGGCATAAAACATTACGTATTTATTTATCCACAAATTTGTCCCTGTTTTTCTTCACATAATTTTAGGTATAGGCAGTTGCTATTTTTTTCTTCCTTAATTCCACATATCTTTCCTAAAAGAAAAAACCAACTCTGCCCTTGTCCTTACACTTATACATGAGACATAAAGAAACAAATAGCTCTATAACCATTCCTCTAGGTGCAAATATGTAAAAATACAGTGTGAGAGGTTGATGGGTGAAACCTTCAGGAATGGTATTGTCACTTCAGACCTACTCTGTGACAACCCCACACAGGCAGAGGAACCCCTGCAAGGGAGAATTTGTTGTGAGAAATGGGGGAAGAAGCTGTGGTTTTCTTTCTTTCTTTTTTTAGTTTTATGAGAATATTTCTTTTATTTTATTCGTTAAGTTTATTGGTACATTTTAGGTATACAGTAGGATGACATTCATCATTGGGAACTTGTACCTTTACATGATGTATCTTGGTTCTTATTTTTTTCCCCATTCCCCTGCCCTCCCTTCACCCCCTCCACCCTTCCCTATTTACAAAGACTTGGTTTCCATTTTTTCTGTTTCTCATATTTTTCCTTTCCCTTCTTTCCTGTCCTTTACTCCTCCCTCTTCCCCTTCCCCTTTGGAGCTTTTCTTCCTATTTCACATTATCTGTTATACATTTTGATCCTCATTTATACTTTCAGTTTCTCACACCAGAGAAATTATTTAGTATTTACACATGTGTGTCCTATTTATTTCACTTAAGAGTATGGCCTCAATGTGCATCCATTTAGCTATAAATTTCTCTAGTTTTGCATTCTTTATGGCTGAGTAGTACTCCATTTTATAAAAAAAAATCTTCTTTATCCAGTCACCAATTGACGGACAACTGGGCTGTTTCCAAGTTTTTGCTATTAAAAACTGTGCCGCTATAAACATGGGTGTCCATATATCACTGTGGTATGATTCTTTTAATTCTTCTGGGAAAATACCAAGCAGGGGAATAGCTGGGTCAAATGGGACTTCCAGTCCTAGTTCTTTGAGGTATCTCCATACTGATTTCCACAGTGCTTGCACCAGTCTGCACTCCCACCAGCAGTGGAGCAGGGTTCCTCTTTCCCCACAGCCCTGCCAGCATTTGTTATTGGTTGATTTCACAATTGCAGCCATTCATTCTGGAGTGAGGTGATATCTCAGCATTGTTTTCATTTGCATCTCTCAAATGATCAGTGATGCTGAATATTTTTTCATATGTTTATTTGCTATTACTACTTCTTCATCTGAGAAATGTCTGTTCATTTCAGATGCCCATTTTCAGATTAGGTCTTTAAATTTGGAAGGTCTGATTTTTTTAAGTTCCTTGTGTATTTTAGAGAGTAGACCTTTGTTTGAGGAACAGCAGGTGAAAATTTTTTCCCACATTGTGTGTTGTCTCTTCACACTGTTGGTGGTTTCTCTTGCTGTGAAGAAGCATTTAAATAAGATGAGATCCCAGATGTTGATTCTTTGTGCTAGTTACCATGCTACTGAGGTTTCGTTCATAAAGTCTTTTCCTATTCTAATGTCTTCAAGAGTTTTACCTAACCTGTGTTCCAGAAAGTTCAGTGTTTCTGTTTTAATATTCAGATCTTTGATTCATTTCAATTTTAGGATCATATACCCTGATCAAGTGGGATTAATCCCAGGGATGCAGGGATGGCTCAACATATGCAAATCAAAAAATGTAATACACTATATCAATAGAGCCAAGTACAAAAACCATATTATCATCTCAATAGATGCAGAAAAAACATTTGACAAAATCCAACACTCAATCATGGTGAAAATCCTACAGAAAATTGGAATAGATGGTCTTTATCTCAACCCGATAAAAGCCATCTATGAAAAACCAACAGTCAACATCATACTAAATGCTCAAAGACTAAAATCTTTCACACTAAAATTAGGAACAAAATAAGGATGACCACTACCACCACTCCTGTTCAGTGTAGTTCTGGAAAAATTAGTCACTGCAATTAGACAAGAGAAAGAAATAATAGGAATGAAGATAGGAAATGAAGAAGTTAAATTATCATTATTTGGAGATGACATGAAGCTGTGCTTTTCAACACCTTTAACCCTATCACTTTATGCTAAAAATCAAAGCTCACCTTCCACAGTAGCTGAAATGTAGCCATGCATGTATCAGTTGAAGAGGGATCTGAACAGAAATGATCTGATAGTGAGCTTTAAAACATGACTTTCTGTGTTGAGGAAAGTGTACAGTGGGATTGTTTCAATCATACTATTCTATGATTGTTTTTCTTTGGGGAATTCATATCCCAGTCTTTTGTCATGTTTAAAATTTGAAACAGGGTCTATTGCTATGTTACCCTGGTTTAGCTTGAAATTGCAGTTCTTCTGGTTCAATCTCCTGGAAGGCTTGTATTACAGGCCAGCTACTATCCCCTGCTTATTCAGTATTGTTTTAATGTATTTAATATTACATTAGATCTTTTCCTTCTTCCATAGCCATTTTAGTTGTCTTTCTATTAAAAGCAACAGTGTATGCAGAGAGAGTATCACACAACAGTGAGTATTCTCCCAAAAGTCTGACTGTGTATCCTTACAAGCAAAATATATTTGGTCATACTCTGAATTCAATCACACAATGTCTTATTACATTTGAGCTGAAATAATAAAATACCTCAGATATTTATAAATGACAGAAATTTATTGCTAAAGGTACTGGAGACTGTGAAATATAAAATCAAAGGTTCAGCAAAGTCAGTGCCTGGTGAGGGTCCATTCCTCCTAATGGTGGTTTTGATGTAACCTCATGAAGTGAAGCAGTGAATTCTCTAAACCCTCTTTTACGTAGATACTAATCCCACTCAGCAGTGTATGACTTAGTTCTCCAAGGAACTACATCTTCCTGCAAACTCTGTGGCATTAGATGTGCACGTGGGGAAGACGCAGGCATCTTGTGGGACCATAATACCTCAGTAAATCTACTTACCCATCTTCTATCTCTGGCCTCTAATCTTTTGTACCAATTTATTTTGTATATTCACTAATATGCCTGCTTTCTATCATTTGCAATGACAAATACATATAAAATAGCCATTACTTTGAAATAATTTTACCTACATTTTTGTATGGGATAAATATTTTTATAAATATAACACCATATTAATAATATTGTCATTTATTTATAACAATGTAATTAAGTAAATAAAATTGTTGTTTGTGGTTTCTGCATACAGATTTTTTTACTTTTATACCTAATTTCAGTTTATCAGTATAGTTTGTTTCAATGTTTACTAACATTTTCAAAGATGTGACAATATACAGTTTTTAAAAAGGTTGTCTGAAAGCTTCATTTGCTTTAGGATCATGCTTGATTTTGAAACTTACCTCCAAAAGTATTCTTCACTAGATTTGTCTGGTAATTATGTGGTTTACTTGACATTTGTGGTCTGTTCATTCATACTAATTGGAAGTCTTGCTCTTTGTTTGTTTGCTCATTCATTTTATTTTCTTGTCAGCAGACATAATCAATATCCTCTCAACTTCATGTCCCTCTTCCTCACTTGCCCTGATTTCCTCAATGTTTTATCAAATATGTCAAAGGAATTGTCTAGTTTTCCTCTATCCAAACTCTTTCCCTTGAACTACATTCAGGTTTGCATTTCAGCCCTTCCTACCCTTATCAGCCAATCAATTACTTCACATTGTTAAATCCATAGACTTTCTGAGTGCTCACCCAGCCTGGAGTGTCATCTTCAAAGGACAAGACTGATTGCTGAGTTATCCTGAAACACTTTCTTCATATATCCCCAGGACAGCTTGCCTCTCCACATTTCATGTCACCACGCTGGGTACTGCTCAGCCTCCACTGGTCTTCCATATACAGTGGTTCCTAGGTTCATGAACTTAATTTGTTTTATGATTTTGGGGAAGATGGGTACATGTGTGCTTGTGTGGGGAGGATGGTCACGATTCTGTTTGTGAACAGAAGCAAATTTTTGTGGAACACTTTGGTTTGAGAAATGAATGTTTTGCCAACAGAACTGTTCTTGAATGGAGGTATTACTGTACCTCTAGCTCCTAAATTTTAGTTCTTTGAAGCTCAGTATTTGAGCTTCTTCTTATTCTTAATAGTGTCTAACCTCTACAAAGGATGATCAAAATATACAGTGAATGCTTCAATTTATCATGCTAAAAGACACATTGACATTGATGCCTTCTGAAAGGCTCCTCCTCTCTTTGAACATACTTATCCCAACTGTCTTTGTCATTTTCTGAAGTAGTTCTGAAAGTCAACTTTCATGAGTGACTCAATGGGGTATATAAAAAATTCAATGCCATACTATGGAAAGACTGGCTCAAAAAAACATTATGGGGTGCCGGATCCATCTTATTCACCATATCTGGCACTGTGCAACTCTGGCTCTTCCTCAAAATCAAAATGAAATGCAAATGTTTTGAATCTATTTAGGACGTCAAGGCAGTCATGACAACACAGCTAAAGACAAGAACAAAGACTTCCGGAACTGCTTCAGAAAGTACTAAGAAGGATGGGATTAGTGTGCTCAAAAGGACAGGAGTGTTTGCTTCAGGATTAATGGCAACCTGTCTTTTGCTGTAGAATTTTTTTAATTTCAACATTCACTCTACTTTCTGATCACACCTCATATGATTCTACAACTGCCAGTGATGTGCTGGGATCTACTTGTAGGAGCTCAGGGACCCATTTATGTTATCTCTTCCCAACTCTGTTCAGTGCTTTACAGTGGCAACTTGAAATGGGCCAATGGCAAACATGTTCACCTCATCAATTGGTGGAAAACTCCCAACGGTGTTTGAGTGTACATGTGGTGTGTGTGCATGTGTGCTAGTCCAGACATCTCCCTTGAACTTCACACTCCTTTGAAAGTATGCTTGACATATCCATTTATATAATGAACACTTTTTCAAGCTTAGGTCTCCCAAACTTGTGTTTCTAATACCCTCCCACACTGATTCTTCTCCATGTCTGCAGCCTTCCTCAACTCTACTTGTCTAGGTTTTCTGATCAAGAAACTTCGAGTCTTCTTTGGCATTTCTCTTTATTTCACATCTCCAGCCAGTAGGCTCAATTCAAATTACTTTTAGAGTTTGACTAAGTTTAATCTGCCATGCTGTCATTAATAGCCCACCTCCATTCTCATCTGGAACATTTTAAATAGCCTGTCACCTATTCTCCATACCTCTGCTCTCATCATTAGTTGATGCATTTTCCACAGTTGTCAGACTGCTTCTGTTAAACCAGTGGTGAACAGGAGTCTCTTCTCAAAGCCCTTCAGAAGCAAAGAGTTTCATCGGCCTCCTTGTACGATGTGCATCCAGCCTCCCTCTGGCCTCGCCCCGTCCGCCCGCCTGCTCTTTGCTGTCCTCCTCAGACTAGGCTAGCTCCAGATGACTCAGCACCTTCCTTCTTCCTATGACTGGTGTTTCTTCCCCTGCTTGCAAGCTTATTCCCACACATCTTCTAGGTATTTCATAAAAATCACATATTAGTCAGGGCTTTCCTTGCTACACACTAAAATTTCAGCTCCACTCTAAGAGTTTGTGCTCCTTTTTCTTAATCCATATGTGTTTCTTGTAGAACCATCACTTATTACAATATATTGCATTTGTATAATTTTCTTATTTGTTTATTATCTTCCTGGTTCACTGGTTTATAAGGTCCTTTACAGTAAGTATTTGGTTTTAGTCTTCTCATTTCCTCCTTCATTGCCATCTTCTCTTTCTCTATCCTTTTTATTGTCATCCCTCTCCTTCTCCCTGTTTCTTCTTTCTCTTCTCATTTTTTTTCCCCTCTTCAGCCTCCTATTTTCTGCTATACTCCAGTCCCTGGAATATTGGAGACACTCCATATTTATTTGTGGAATGCGGGAAGGCGTGAGTGAATAAATGGAAAAAGATATGTGAAAACCCATTTTAAATCTTGGTGAGAAGATTTTAACATAAGAAAAATTCTAAGTACAGAATGTTTACAATTATGAGAGTTTTTATAATTTCTCTAGATTTCAGGGAATTGTTCAGTGCGTTCATAGCCATTCATAGTCCAGAGCTCTTGCTAACTAATGCATGGATAGAGCAGTCCCCTTCTCTGCCCCTTTCATAGTTCCCTCAATAGTCTTCCACTTATAATAATAAATTCTCATTTCCTCCCCTTCAGTCTCGATAGATTGAGTTTTATTTGCTTCTGCACTTCCTTTCTGGGCCTGACCTTGGCCCACCATTAGGATTACCAGAGGAGAGAGAGAGAATGGGGAAAGCACACCCTGGACACCATGTTTCTCACAGGGGCTCCTCTTCCTACTCCTATCCTTTCACTGGAAAGACAAGATTCCCTGAGAGCTTTGGCTGCCCACGGCACCTGCAGAGGACTCAGCTGCAGGTCAGCATCAGAACAGAGAGCAGAAAAGAATAATTTTTTAAAAACTCTTGGGTCTCGCCCAGTGCCGGTTGCTTCTCAAGTTTTAACTCCACTATCCAGTCAACTTGATTTTGATTGCTCTTCAAAGTCTTCTGGTAATGGCTTTCCCTATTTCACCTAGCACGAAGTACAGTGAGCTTCGTCCATCTCGGCCAACCCCAGACATTCATGGAATTCATTCTTAAATCACAGTCTAAGTTATTTACCTATGAATTACCCAGTGAGTGAAAAAATACGCAGATCGGATTCCACAGTATTGTAAAAGCTCAATATTTAAAATCTTCTTTTTGCTAAAGTGGTCTTATCTGTGGTAACTTAAACCAGATACATCAATAAATACTAGAAATGGGCATACTTGTCATTGTATTTTAGAACATCCAATCTTTTTTGGGGGGGGGGTCTTTAAATTTATTTATTTTTATTGTTTTTATTTTTCTTTTTAATTCTTTTGGTACATTGTAGGTATACAACACAATACATTTCTCATTGGGAATTGTACCTTTACATGATGCATCTTGGTTCTTATTTTTCCCCATTCCTAGCCCTCCCTTCACGCCCTCCACCCTTCCCTACTTACAAAGACTTTATTTCCATTTTTTCCTTTTCTCATCATTTGTCCGTTCCCTTCTTTCCTTTCCCTTGCCCCTCCCACTACCCCTACCCCTTTGGACCTTTTCTTCCTATTTTACATTTTTGATTATTCATTCTAATCATTGGTACATTTTAGGTATACAATATAATGACATTCATCATTGGAAATCTGCACCTTTACATAGTCTCTGGGTTCTTATTTTTCACCCTTGCCCAGCCCTCCCTTCAACCCTTCCATTCTTCCCTATTTACAAAGATTTTCTTCCTATTTTTCCATTTTCTCATATTAATCCCATTCCTTTCTATCCTTTCCCCTAGCCCTCCCACTTCCTTCCCCTTTGCCCCTTTTCTTCCTGTTTCACATTACCTATTATACATTTAGTCCTTATTTACACTTTCAGTTTCTCACACCAGAGAAACTATTCGGTATTTATACATGTGTGTCCTATTTATTTCACTTAAGAGTATCACCTCAATGTGCATCCACTTAGCTATAAAGGTCTCTAATTTCTCATTTTTTATGGCTGAGTAGTACTCCATTTTATAAAAAAAAAACATTTTCTTTATAAAGTCTCCAGTTGATGGGCATTTGGGCTGTTTCCAAGTTTTAGCTATTACAAACTGTGCTGCTATGAACATGGGCACACATATATCACTGTGGTATGATTCTTTTAATTCTTTGGGGAAGATCCCCAGCAGTGGAATAGCAGGGTCAAAAGGGACTTCCAGTCCTAGTTCTTTGAGGTATCTCCATACTGATTTCCACAGTGGTTGTACCAGTCTGCACTCCCACCAGCAGTGGAGCAGGGTTCCTCTTTCCCCACAGCCCTGCCAGCATTTGTTATTGGTTGATTTCATGATAGTAGCCATTCTTGCTGGAGTGAAATGGAATCTCAGCGTTGTTTTCATTTGCATGTCTCGAATGACCAGTGATGTTGAACATTTTTTCATGTATTTATTCCCTATTTCTACTTCTTTGTCTGAGAAATGTCTGTTCATTTCAGATGCCCATTTTTGGATTGGGTCTTTAAATTTGAGAGGTCTGATCTTTTTAAGTTCTTTATAGATTCGAGATAGTAGATCTTTGTCTGAGGAAGAGCAGGTGAAGATTTTTTCCCACATTGTGGGTTGTCTCTTCACACTGCTGGTGGTTTCTCTTGCTGTGCAGAAGCCTTTTAATAAGAAGAGATCCCACTTGTTGATTGTTTGTGCTAGTTCATGGGCAACTGAGCTTTTTTTCATAAAATCTTTTCCTACACCGATGTCTTCAACGGTTCTACCTAACCTCTGTTTCAACTGGTTCAGAGTTTCTATTTTAATATTTAGATCTTTAATCCATTTTGATTTTAGTTTAGTGCATGGTGAGAGATATAGGTCTAGTTTTAATCTTTGGCAAGTTGAAACCCAATTTTTCCAGCACCATTTATTAAAGAGGCTATCTTTCCTCTAGTGAGGGTGTTTGGCTCCTTTATCAAAGATGAGATGGCTGAGTGTGTCTGGGGTTGTTTCTGCATCTTCTAATCTAGAACATCCATTCTTCGCTTGAGTATTTTGCAGAACAAGCATAAGGCCTCCTGGAAATTTGCATATTAATTGTAAATAAAATATTTTTCTAATGTTTAAACAAAAAATTAATAGAATAGCAATAATAATATCCATTTCCTTTAATCTGAGGAATCATTTGCACACCCCTTAAAATGTATCTGTCTATAGGTATCACTGGTTAGAATTAAACAGAACTGAGTTGGAATTAAACAAAACTTAGTTGACATCCCAGCTTCACGACTGGGGACAAATTCTTTACTTTAAATTTTAGTTACTTCATATGCTATATGAAGGCTGCAGTAATGGTTACACAAGATGAAATACAGTATAACCACATTATAATCTCACAAGTGCTCTCTCTCTCTCTTTGATGCTCTCTCCTATATGTAAACACACCCACACATAGGCTTATATGTGATAACTTGTACCAGACATGTGTGTACACATGTATGTGTGCATATGCATGCATAGCCACATTTACCACTAGACGTCACCACACCCTTACGAACTGACCACATATTTAAATAGACTGAGTACCTCTGCAGCTCCCCTATCTCTAGCACATTGTGAGGCTCCTCTGCAGGATGGCCTCCTGTCAACTGAACATCACTGTCACTAGCTGAAGCTTTAGGCACAAAGGTAGAAGGCCCAGTGCTGCGGTTCCCTGTAATCTCTTAACACTTCAATACCTACTGTAAGTGGCCCTGGATGAAGAGGGCTCCAGTCAGGTAGCTTAAATCATCAGTGACAACTTCGTTGACCTCCCGATTCTTCCTGCCCCACTTTGGTGTGATGGTCACTGTGGGTCAGTAGATGCAGCTCCTTGTAATTCTCAAAATTCCTAACTCTCTGCAGAGTAAGCCTGGGCTACACTTCCCCTGGTCTTGCAGGTGTTGTATAGTCCTTTGATTTCCTACATAAAATGTGTCTAACAAAAATATCTCTAATGACTGAATTTTCTGATCTTGTGCTGACTGACACATGCTCAAAAAGCATAAAGCATGGAGGGTTCAATTAAATGAGAAAATACACACCTGTTAGGTATTTTTCTCTTTCTGCTTTCTTGCTTGCTGGAAAAAGATCTCATTTTTCATCTGAATTACCACACATTTTTCTTTTGTACTATCTTTCTAAGACACAGTGAAATAATGTGGGAAACAAAAGCACACAAAAAGAATCTTGAGTAAAGGATGGTATTGTTTATATTCTAATGATACTAGCCTTTTATGATTCCAGACTTGTCTGGAAGAAAATAGACTACTTTCTTAGATTAAAATATTCTTAAATTGTATGTTATTGCTGGAATTTCTTTCTCTGTAGTGCTCTGGTGAAAAGGGTATTTTAAGAGACACTATTGCAATGATATCATTTGTCAAGAAACCCCTGTGAAATATATATAAATAAATAGGAGAAATTTTCTCATTCATAAAACTGTATTAGGTGCACACTAGGCAGCAGCCCTGGCTCTTTGACTCACTTTGCATAGATCTCATCTCAGGGCCTGTAATGAACTGGGAAATGAATCCACTCTGACTTAAGTACCAGGGGAGCTGCAGCAGAGAATGCTCCCAACATGAGGGGCAGAATCATCACTGAATACCCAATGATCTGAAAGGGTTTAATGCAAGGAATGTTAATGAGGAAGATAGATAATGGAAAAAGTATAATTTAGTCCAAGAATTAGGATCCATGGGGAAAGGAGACTCCAAGTATCAGATTAACCTTGTGACTTTGCTCGCAAACCAGGACCGAATCTCCCCGAGGAGGCCACAAAGGCTGCCCTAGGCTACAAAGAGGCAAGCTATCTGAGTCCCAGAGAGGCTCAAGGCTGGGACAATGATAATAAACTTTCTGATGTTTATTGCCTTGGGATCGATTTCCAAAGTTGGTATGAAGCCAAAAATAAATTTCCTTTAAACAAATCCCTGAACCTTTGCTTTCGTGGCTTCCCTTTGGTGTCCTGCCAGATGTCTGCAGTCTCATAGGCTATATCACACCGAGATTAGTGCATCCATAATTTACCTTGCGCCAGGCAGGAAAAATTCTTCCTTTTATATTGTATTCAGAAATTCTTCCTAAGGTAAAAAAATAATACTGTTAGCAATACCTCAGCCAGCAACTAGTAATGATTGTTCTTATGCATATTTATTTAAGCTTAGAAATGTGTTATCTAGGGAAATATTTTTAAATAGATTGAAGAAAATATTACAGAAATGTAGCCATTGTTTACATCCTCTTTTCTAATATATGGTGCAAATATACAAATATTTTATAACAGAGCATACACAGTGTGATCATGCATATGAATGCTTAAATTTTTAAAAAATGTATTACAGCAAAAGAAACATTGACATCCCCCCCTCAAAAATCTTCCCTCTCTTTGACCACACTTAGGCCACCATTCTTGCCACTTTCTGAAGCACTTCTGGAAGTGCTCTTTCCTGAGTGTCATTTCCTGGCTCCCTTGCTATTTGGAACCTCTTCAAAATGTTTATCTTTCATAGTCATTTTGACTTTGGGGAAGAACCATAAATGTCATGGCGCTAGATCTGGTGAATAACGTGTATGAGCACACACAGTAATGTTTTCATTTGACAGAAATTGTCACACCAGAATAAATGAGTGACATCGAATGTTGTCATAATGAGAGATTTCCCCATTTCTCAGGCCCTTTTCCTATGTACATCTTCTCTTAAATGCTCCAATAAGCCCTCATAACACTCAGAGCTCAATGTGTTCACTGTAGTATTTCTGCGTACAAACTCAGCTCCCACAATTCCATCAAGGCCAAAAAGCACAGTCAATATTACCTTGGCATTGGGGAAGGGGAAGTGGGAGGGGTAGGGGAAAGGAAAGAAGGGAATGGAATTAATATGAGAAAATGGAAAAAATGGAAACAAAGTCTTTGTAAATAGGGAAGGGTGGAGGGGTTAAGGGAGTACAGGGAATGGGAAAAAAATAAGAACCAAGATACATCATGTAAAGGTACAAGTTCCTAATGAGAAATGTAAATGTATTGTACACCTAAAATATACCAATTAAAGAATTTTAAAAAAAGGAACATAGCATTTACATTGTATTAGATAATAAAAAAAAATTACCTTGGCATTGGGTCTCAATTGATAATCTTTTTTCATATGAGAACTGGGTGTTTTCCATCAAGAACTCTAAGCCTTGGTCTTGGGATCATAGGCAGAGATGCTAGTTTCATCTCCCATGACATTTTTTCAGAAGCTGAAATCTGAAAGAGCATGACTGGGTAACTGTAATAAAATTGACAAATGTAGTTCTTTTGGTTCAACAGTCAAAAATGGGGAAAGAATTTCACATTCATTCACCTACCTCATGTCCAAATCTGTCATTAAAATGTTTTGCATGGAACCACAAAAGATTTTCGGCTCCTCTGGGAATTTCCCTAGTAGTCATTCACTTGTTCAGTGGCATCGTTTTAATTGCTTTTTCGATATTCTCTTTGGTTTTGATGTGGAAAGGCATCTGGGTTTCTCATCTTCAACCATTACAAAATCGCTCACACCACTTATGAACCATTTTCAGAGTCACGGCAGCAACCTATAAAGGAATGTTAACATTTCATGTGTCTCTTCATCACTTATTTGCAACTTGAAACAAAATTTCTTGTTAATGCATTCTTTGTGACCCATGAGTTAGGCAGACTTTAAACACACATTCTCTTGACCGCTCTCTGTAGCTCACAATGACTGTACTGAATAAGCCGATAGTTGCCACACACTCAAAGAAGCTTCAAAGTGTGTTTTTCAGTTGAAGATGGCTGCCTTTCCGTTGGACGGTACTTAGCAGCATTACTTACCATATCTTTTGATCATACTCCATATACTACATGAGATCCCAATATGTGCCAGCTATTCTAAGGTAAATACTTTAAAGATTAATTTATTTGACTCCAGTTAATGTGCACCACATCAGACAGGTTGCACCTCTAGTTTCCCAACGTGCTGCAAGTCAAACCACACAATCCCGAAATACATTAGTTTGACATAGAAAATTCTTTTTTTCATACAAAGCCTTTTGGCATACATATGCTAAATAACCCAAACCAGAGACTTAGAAGCAATGCAAAATTTAAAAAGCAATCACTGAAAATAAGCAGAACATATTCACGAAAGAGCAAAAAAGAGCCAATCAGCTGTTAATTTGAAATTTAAAAATAAATAAACCAGATTCCTCATGGGAAGTATTTAAATTGTACCCAAGTTGCATATGGTTACCTCTTATTACATGTGTTTTCTAGAATCTCCATTTTCTTTGCTACTAATACAATTAAGTTAGGTGAGGCAAAAAAAAATCATACAAATGTAATCCTTTCCATGACATAAAGAAAATATTTTTATCAGAAAATCTATGTAACTCAAATTATTAATTCATGTTAATCATGTAATATATATATTTTTACAAATTTGCAGATGTGGAAAGTGTTTCCCATTTGCCCTGTCTTAGAAAGTCATTGAGGCTATACTCTAAACAAATGAGAGAATAAAAGTAGCAAGAGAAACTCAGGTGACTCAGGAGAATATTACTAGGTTTCTAACAATATTTTTCCGTGTGCTTTAGAGAAGTATAGTATTTTTCCAGGAGAAACTTGTAATAACTGGAAAACTAACTAGTAGAAGGTTATAAAACAGATAAACCACATAAACTCACAAAGTAAATTCATAATAACAATTTTTAAATAAATTGGTACCCATATACTCTAAGAAAAACAAATCAATGACTCTAAAAATGACACAAATTAAGCAAATGTAAATGTTGATTAATTTTAAGTATGTTGGTGAATGTCGTTGTGAGGACTGAATACAACTTTACCTAAGAAACGTTATCTTTGAGTGCAGTGACATTGAAAGAATTATGATCATATTATCCAAAAGTTACATTCAAATATCACAAATCCAAGGGTGACAGCTGGATTTATAGCAATCCTTATTTATTTAAATTCCTGAGAAAACATTTACTCTTTTGCAAGAATCTAAATGGACATATCATAGATTATTTAATAAGAACAGAGAACATAAATGTTAGAAGCTCTGTCCATAAAAATGTACACAAACATTTTGTAAAGATTTGAAGAAGAAGAAGAAAAAAAAGAAACTTCAGGGGAATCACTGGAACCTTCAGCTTTGAAGTTGGGCATGTTGCTTCTGCTATTCCTCTATAGCAATAAGAAAGAGACACATGACTATAATGTTTGGATTCTCTTGGTTGAGTGAACTTCAAATTTTGATATAGCTAAATAAAAAAGAGAAGAGGGGTAGGTAGCAAAAAGAGTAGTGTTGTACATGAATGTGTTGGCCAAAGTGATAAAACATGTTGTTTCAGAATTAGTTAAAAATATTTGCCTTTTAGAATTGCATGTAGGACTTGATATGTGTTCATTGGTGCTCACGCTCTTTATTAATGCTCTTGGTGGGATTTGCCATTTCAAACTATGCGTGCATATTTCACTTCCACCGAATTATAGAATAATTTGAAAGTGAAAATTTCCTATGAAGCACGATCTCCAACAAACTGCTTAAGGAAAAGTATCTGACATTTATTGGCACTGTTTTATAGTCACCCATATCATTTACTAATTTCCTATCACTTTCCTCTAAGTAGCTTCTTTAAAGAATAAATATCTAACTTTAATCTCAATGTCCTGAACTGTTCTCCTCAACTTCCAGGAGAAATATTTTCTTGGGCCTGACTTAAATAAGGAGGTAGATGACATCTAGTGAACACTGTTCAGATTTTCTCATTCTCACCCTTACAATACCAACTCTTTCAGGTCCTTTAATCTGAGCAGAAGTCTGAGCAGAGTGGCACCTTCAGTTTAATCTCAGCCATCCTGAGTCCTTCTAAACATATTAATTCAATTTGCTCTTCAATCATGACCCACTTTATTCCCCTTTTTGCCTGTCAATGTACTCCAGCATCATTTATCAGACCAACATTTATCTTCTGGAGAGTGTCCTGCCTTCTTAAGTGTTCTAATAGCAATGAGCATCATAAACTCATTGCCCATAGTTTCTTACAGCTTTAACTTATTTAAAATTTTTTAAAGTCAATCATTATGTCTACTTGTCTAGAAAACTATATTTCCATAGGATAATTGTGCTCCAAATATGACATAAAAATTTTTTTCTTTTCTCTTCTCATTTACTCCCTGCATTTGAAGTGCTTATTAATGGATCATGAGTCAGTTTCTCCTTTTATGTATCAGTCACTATATCCTTCCACCATGTGGAACATGGCTGTTCTTGTAACTGTTGTTTGCTCTCCTTACTTGATCTTGAAATGATGCTAATCCTCAAGTTTTCTCTCCAAATGTATGTTCTCCAATTGTATTTTTTCTTTGTGTTCTGTCTTTCTGTAATTTCATGCATTGTACATAGCCTTGGCTTTAGTTCTGGTCTTTCTTTACCATTACAATGGTGTATGAAGACTAAAGCCATACTCCAATTCATCTTATTGATTATTCAACATATTACATATCAGCCCCAAATCAGTTTCTGCTGATGATCTACTGTTACTGCTTATTTTTTCCATCAACTGAGTTTGACTTCAGGGAGTCGGTCTCATCTTCTTGGCCTTCTCATGCCAAATCTTCATCTGCTTGTTCACAACCTCACAGGTATTTTCCATTATTCTCTAGCTCTGCTTTCCCTTTCCATGTTTTTTAATCTACCTTAATCATTCACAAATGTTCCTCATTCATTACTGTTTGTCAAAGCCTTCCCTACTGAGTTAGGATATGTTTCAATAGTTTCATACTCAAAATATGACAGGGCTTGAGTAGAAGTCATGAAGTCCATAATTCCTGACAGATGCTACATCTGGAAGCCAGCCTGCATTTCTGAGCTCCACTTTGCCCCACCATATTTTCCATTTTTCTTGCAGGGAGACACATCGCAAACACCTACTGATGCTACAAAACTCAGCACACTACTTATGCCCTAAACTCAGCCTGATCTTCTGAATTTAGTTTCTAAATCTTCACTATCATTCTAGCTGACTATCCAGAGCATTCTCTCCTCACCTAGGCCAGTCCACGTCTGGATACTTCTGTATTCTGCTCCCTTAGGTACATACAGTGATACTTACCCTCACTCATTGGCAAAAGTCTTGCTGGGTTTGGGTAAATATCTCTGAACAAAGTGACACTCGCTGGGCTTCTCAGTTCAGTCTGCAGTGGGGAGTTGCTTCAGTTGCCCCACTCAGTGCCAGTGTTGTTCACAGTCATGCCTGTGGCTCCTGCACTTGCACGCACTACTCACGTTAGTTGCCTCTGAGAATAGACTTGGTAGCTGGATTACCTCCTCTTGTTCTCACTTTACCTCAGCCATATAAACCTGAAGTAGGTCTCAGATACTTTCCTTTCCCATTGTGCCAATTACTGGGATCCCCTGGTTCAAATACACACACCACTGTGAAGATTCAAACCTGAGCACTTCTTTAGTCTCCTCCCACAGCAAGGTGGTTAATAATATTTATGATTGCTAATGGTTGTTCCTCTGACTCTCCCTGTACATCACTCTTAGACTGGCTTTCCTATGATAGAAATGTGTTCATTTATGTGAACTATTGTTTTCTTTATCAGTCTACACAACAGATCGCTTCTCATATCAATTCAGCACACATTTATTTGTTAGTTATTTATTTGGCACTGGAGATTGAACCCAATGCCTTCACATTGAGCTATGTCCCCAGCCCTTTTCATTTTTCACTGTGAGACATGTTCTTGATAAATCACTATCATTTTTGGACAGAGCTTTTACTTACAATCCTCTTGCCTCTGTCTCCAAGAGGGATGCATTTATGGGTGCACACTACCTCACCCAGCAATTCGATACATTGATTAATTTTACACTACTGAAATAGTATACTACATTTCCCTCAATGACTTTCAATGCTTCCTCATTATTCTCTAAAATCAAATTCAAAACTCATTTGCTTAATGTTTAGCTTTCTCCAGGATGTTATTTCAAACTACCTCAACCCTATTACTGTCTTTAAATAGGACTCATGTTTTAGATAAGGTAGATTTCTAATCTTTCCAAAGTAACTCTTCTCATTTTTTTCATGGAGTTTATGTTTCCATCCTCTCCTTTACCAAAGTCTTACCCTGTATTTTTTCAGTTCAAATATAATTCCAGGAGAAAAAATTGCCAGCTAGGAGAGTAGCAGAAAGCATTCACTCTCTACTGATATTTCTCTGATTTCTCATCTTCCTTAATATCTCACAAAAATAAGATGATTAATATGAAGTTGTTACATGTTTATCGCAAATAATGATTAGATGTTATTATATTAGTTCCAAATAGATGTCAGCATTTATTATTTAAATATAATAAGCACATAATATAATTTAATTGTGCTTAGTGTCCTTCATAATAGTCTAAACAGTTGGAACAATTGATAGTAACAAATAATATATTGGTTAAACTTTGAAATTCTTTATACTCCATTAAATATATATATTTATACATCGTATACACATCATTCAGATTTATTCTTTTCCAGGGTTTTATTGTTTGTCCATTAGTACATGTGTGTAGTACATAATGTTTACATTCTTTTCCAGTATTTTAAAATAGAAATAATCTGCCTAAAGATAAGAAACATACATAAAAATAGCCACTACCAAAAGTCAAAAATCTATGGAGCAACTTACCATGATGCTGTCAATAGTACAAAGATAAGCAACCCAAATTATTTTATTTTTTCATCTAATACAGAAGAAAAGATAATGATCTTATTTTAAATTATGGTCACAGTCATTACCACAGCTTAGTACAGAACTTTGGATGCCATACCAGCTGCATACAGTATATGCTTATGCGATATGCCAAATGAGCTTTCTGAAAATACACATAGTCACTTTTATTGAATATAAGTAATATGAACTTGATATGAGCAGTTTCTGTGTAAAAAGTAAGGGAGTATAAATACCTAAGAATTGTGAATAAAATACATTCATGAAAATATGAACAGAAAAATAAAAGATTTTCTTTCTTTTATTCAAGCAATGTACTTGGGACACAATAAGGTAGTTAATTCGACAGAGAAAACTCTGGCTTTGTAACCTCTATTGTGTTAGTGAAGGTGGCAATTTATAAGCTGTTAAAATAAATATAACAACATCCAATAGCGGTTAGCGATGAGGAGGGAACACCGTAGCTTCATATGAGAGTCGGGGAACTAAAAAAGGTTTCCTCCAGTCGGGAGGTTAAACACAGCCTCTTCGGGGGTTCTTGGGGCTGAGAGGAGACACCCGGGAAAGCCCGTTCATGAGCGGAACTCGGGCAGCAGAGAGACTCTCATATGGGAGTGGAAGCAGATAGCTAAAGGAAATGGAAAGAAAGCCAATGTAGCTTAATAAAAATAAATGAGGGGAAAAGGTCATGCAATTGAATTGAAAAGAGATTAGCTCCCATTGTGGTATAGGCCATGTCCAAGAGTTTCCATTTCATTCTAAGATTTTATTAAGGCCTAATGCCCTTCTTTAAGCAGAAATAATGTCTACCTTGCATTTGACCACCAAAATCTATTTCTGCAAAGTTATTCTTAAAAAGGTATATGCTTTGTATATGCTTTTCATTATATCTAATAAAAATATTTATATTACTTTATTTATGGGGTGCTTTCCTATTCTGTAGAGTAGAATACTGTCTGAAATTTTAATGATACCTACATCTAACAATGTTTACTTTAGGAAATAAGTGAGGATATTTTCATATAAGGCTAATGCTATCAAACAAACCATTGTGTTTGCAAAATTAACCGTGTCACACTCATAACCACTTAGGTAAATCATGTTGGGGAACCAAATGGAACGTGTCAGGTTGAGACATGGGTGTTTCCATTTTTCTCTGCAAGGTGACCTGTGTCACCATCGGGAGGAGGAAAGAACAGAATTGCATCTGCCCATGTCATTCAGCGGGAATATGACTTAATTTGTTATCTAGGGTTTCTTTTCTTCCTCAGTTACTGAATCTTTAAAAACAAATAGATTCCCGGCATATACAATTTCTGGTTCTCCATCTCTTTCCAAGCTCTATGAGAATAACATAGAGCAGCCACCTTTTCTACGAATGCCGTTTCTGAGCACCTCTTATTGAAGCTAGGAAACACCTGGCCTGTCTTTTCTCACACTTGATGAGCTCCCTTGCCTAGCAGGCAAGAGACTGATTCCTTTTTTGGTACTATAGATGTTCGGATCGCACTAAAAAGTCATCTCTTTTATTACACAATCATAGAGAAAGCAAAAATAAGAGTTTTAGTTTTTGTCACGTAATAGAACTGTGAAATGTAAGGATTCTCCTTAACTGAATAAACAAAAAGGATATAAAATAACGGTATCCTTCACTTTTGGTGAAGTGAAAATCATTGTTTCTTTATATAAGTATATAGATATACATGATGGCATAATTCAGTTTATTTGATACATTATCTTGGATTGGGACTTCCAACTGTTTTTTTAATTGAAAAATTAATTTGAAAAATATTAGGGTTTTTTTCACAAATTCTAATGCAAAAATTCTAATCATTGAATGATTGTCTGGATAACTACAGTGATGCTTAGAGACTCTTACAGTGGTTAAAATAGGATAAACTATACTATGGTTTAAAACAACAACGAAAAAACCAAACACACACACACACACACACACACGCGCGCGCGCGTGCACACAAAAGCAGCTCAGGACTGAAAGAGCCCAGGGCCCTAAAACAGCAGTGGAGATCTTTCTCCCAGAAAACAGCCAGAATGGAGATGGGCATTGGCTGGATGTCTGCTTCGCTTCTTGCTCGTTTGAGACTCCGCTTAGGAGGAACTCCACTCCTTCTTTGATCACAGGAGGCCCAGAGCCAGAGCGAGATTGTATGGCTCACATATGGGCTCTCAAAGCTCTCATCTAGCGGAGACACCTGCCATTCCTCATCTCATTTCATGGCCAAAATAAATCACGGGACTATACTCAAAGTCAAGATGGTGCAGTGTTACCCTCTGCCTACAGAAAGAACTAGAAATATTTGGCAAGTAATGCTGAAAATCACCACAGTTTCTAACTTGTCAAAATTCAAGGTTATAAACACAACCCTTAATTATCCAAAAACGTATTCCCAATCTACATCTCCAGTCTCATTCCCATCGGGGCCCTGCACCCTGGGTATGTCTGAGTCAAAATCCTCACTGTTCTCTGAACACATCTTAGTGTTTTATTTCATCATGATGCTACATGTATCATTAAAAAGATTTTTCATTGTATTCTTTTCTCTTTCTCCATGAATATTCAAAAGATTCTTTGTGTTGATAATTGCAATATCAAAAGAAATATAAGAGAGGATGGATGTAAAGGGATTGAAAATGACCAAGATACGTTACATGGATGTACCAATGCCACGTAATCCACATCACTATTTTGTATTACAAACATGCACTATTTTAAAAAATGAATGTTTAAAAAATTTTCTTAATACATTTTAACATACTTCAGTTTCTTAATGTTGGAATTTTCCTGAAATTTTTCTTCCAAAATAGCATGATTTTTATTTTTTAATGATAATTTTATGTGATAAAAGCTTTGATAGTAAGTTAAGTAAGTATCAGTTTAAAACGACTGATGAGTGGATTTGAAATTGGTATAATTTAATTTTTTGCAATGTTCTTCCATTAATGTAGTCAAACTTTAAATAGGAATTCCTTTACTTTATGTGTAGGCAGAAGAAATTTTATTGTATAGGGTGAACTGTGTCTTCCTCAAATACATATCCTGAAGGCCTTACATCCAGTACCTCAGAAAGTGACTGTCTCTGGAGACAGGAACATGAAAGAAGAGGTTAAGTTCAAGTCGCCTGCTGGATTGGGCCCCTGCTCTGGTCTGAATGGGTCTCCACCATTCAAGTGTTGAAAGCTGAATCACCAATGGAGCAGTTCTGAAGGCTGGGGTGTAATGGGAGGTGTGCAGGCCCTGGGTGTTGTGTCCCCTGGTGTGGATTAATGTCACCCTCAAAAGGGCTGCCAGCAATGGGTTTGTTCTCTTCAATTTTTCTCTCTCATGTAGACAAAGTGTGCACTCCCTCTTGCCCTCCTGCCTTCTGCCATGTGAGGGCTCAGACAGAAGGTCCTCATCAGAGGCCACCATCTTGATCTTGTTCCCCCCAGCTTCCCAAACTGTGTAAGACAATGATCTCTGTTCTCTGCAAAGTGTCCCAGTCTTTGCTATTCTTTATAGGACCACAGCATGGAAGAGATAGCCCCTCATCCAGTATGATCAATGCAGGTTTATATTTCGATAGGAAATGATGAACTAGATCAATCAAATTAGGCCATGAGTTTTACCTGCTTTACTACACTGTCTTTCCACTATCAACGTTGTCTTTTCTTTAAATAAATTTGTGACAAAAAGAAATATAGGCACACAGCTGAGAGCAGGGAAGAGCCCTTGGGGTAAACCAAACTCACTGACATCTTGACCTTGAGCTTTCAGACTCCAGAACTACAGAAAAATATAGTTCTGTTGCTTCATCCACTAAATCTGCAGGACTTTCTTATGGAGTCCTTAGCAAACTAATACAATCTGGAATTGAACACGAACAACATTAAGTTAGAACAACAATAATGACCCCCCATGGCCAGTTATTCTCAGGGTGCTGGGCAAACACACCTCTACCTCTGGGGTTCCACATTTTTCTAACCTTCACAGAAAGCTTGTGGAGCCCTAAACTAAACAAAAAGGTGACCTTCACATTGCCACGAGAACGAAATTTGACACTGTGAAATAGCTTTCTCATCAAGCATTATGTTGTATTATTTATTGTTTTCATTTTTATAACTCTCAGAACCAGCATATATTGTACCCTATATTTATTTTCAACTTGAAAAAAATTATGGCTGAATTAGGGCAAACTTCTCCATACCATTTAGTTAGATTTAGATATGAAACTTCTAACTAAAAAGGTCATATTTTTTTCTGGGGTTTGGTAATGTAGAAGCCTATTTATACTAATTATTCAAGTAAATTAATTATATATATATTGAGATGCATATGGAGGACAAACAAAATTCTGAATTTTCTGTGAAACATGATATAATCAGTGAATTCACCAATGTAAAAATCACTTCCACATCTGAATTTTCTATTTTGTTAGCGTCACTATAATTGTTTCTTTAACTCATAACAATCTTTTTTTCTTACTTTATGGAACCTGACATTTCTGTTCAGATCCGTCTTAGATATTACCCAAACTTTGACACCAGACTCGTCAGTCTTCCTACCTCAACAATCTTTACTCTCTAACTGAAAGATTAATTTTATTGATCACTTCTTTTCCTACTCAAAATAAGAATTTTGATATAAATCCTGTCATTTAAAAGTAATTGAATCCATCCTTCTAACACAAAACCATTCCAATAATGTCAATTTAATTCTCTAGTTTTTTCTTCCTTTTTCTTTCTTTCTTTCTTTCTTTCTTTCTTTCTTTCTTTCTTTCTTTCTTTCTTTTGTTTGTTCTTTCTTTCTTTCTTTCTTTTTCTTTCTTTCTCTTTCTTTCTCTCTCTCTTTCTTTCTTTCTTTCTTTTCTTTTTTTCTGTTTTCTTTCTTAATTCCTTTCTTTTTACTACTGTCTTTCTTACTATCTTTCTTTCTTTCTTTTTTGAAATGTTGGAGACTGAACCCTGGGCCTTGGATGCCATTCAAGTGCTCTACTACTGAGCTGCATCATGAACTCTGTATTTCATTTTTCAATGCAACAGGACATCTTATAATCTAAACCTATGAAATGCTAATCTATTGGTCAAAACTAATGATCTCCAGGATTATTTGTTTTCTTCTGCTACTCCATTCACTTGTATTTATTTATTAAGGACTCAAATTCCAGTTATTCCATTTGTAGCCTATATGAGCCCTTCTACCTCACCTGACTTTATCTTAGACATGTGGCAGTGGAACCGGGGCTTTATGCTTGCTAGGCATATTCTCCACCACTGAGCTACATCCCAGCCCCTACCTAACTCTTCTGGTGGACAGTTCCTTAGTTTGTGTAATTGGAATTGAAATATTTTTCAATATTGCAGTGAGCATTAGAGATGAATATAGTTTTAAAAAGTTAAGACAATGTGCAACACATAGGAAATACTCAACAAATTATCATTATGCTGAGAATTATGCCAAAAGTGTTTAAGTTAAAGAAAATATCATAGTCATTTTCTCTCTCATTGCATTGAAAATACAGTGTCGTGCTGTTTCTTGCATCCAGTAGACACTTGTTAAATTTGATTGTATTTGTCATAGTTTCTTGGGCCAGGGATTTAGTTCAGTGGTTCCGCGACCTGCCTAGCAAGCACAAGGTCTCAAGTTTGATCCCTGGTACCAAAAAACCAAAAAGAACAACAACAAAAAAATATGATGTGTCATAGTTTCTCTATGGACTCAATCATAACACAAATTCATTGTGAAAACTGCTTCTTGGTGTCATTGTTAGAAAATCCATCCATCCATCCATCCATGCATCCATCCATCCATCCACTTACACACATCCATTCACCTCTCTATATTAGTTGAAAACAAAGTGAAATGTCTTGAAGTACAAAAATGCCTCTGCTTTGGAAATAGCAGTAATTGTGAGACATGAACCTCATAAAGTTAAATTTGTTATTTCTTGCTCTAAAGCTCTTGAATATTATTAAAAGCTCACTATGAAAAAGAGCATAGATAAAAGTTCCCATTTTTGCAAATGAATGTTTTTTTCCTAATGGTATTTAATTCAGAAATCGATCTTCCTCAATTCAATCCATGCAGGTAAGAGTAAATTCCCTTGTGTAAGGAAAGGAAAGAACGAGGGGATAAAAGTTGCATCAGTAGTATAAACATGAGCCTAGTTAAAGATTTGGTCAGATTAACCATTTTCTTTATTGGCCAGTGTAGCTCAGTGGTCAGCAGGCTTGTAAGAAAAATTAGACCACCGAGGTCTTGATTCTTTGTTCTGATATTAATGCTGTGTTTCCTTAGAGGATTGGCCAACTTAACTCCATAGCAACTAAAAAGATATTTCAGACTTGATAAGGGGATTCAAAGGCAAGAAAGAAATAAGAGCAGATTCACTTATCTCAGAAGCTACTGTCCAGAAAGCAAACTTACACAACAGCACTAGTTACTCCACTGGTGACATTAAAAAAAAAAATAGTTTGATTAGAATATTTCAAGGTAGCATACTACCGATTGAATAAGAAAAGTTATAACAAAGAAAAAATTAGCAATAAATTAAAATACCCATGTCATGGATAGGATATTCTAAATGAGAATATTTTCATAAAGAACTTGATTTACATTTAAGTAATAAAAGTAAAAACTTCCACCAAATGTTCCATTAAGAAAATGTCACACTGAGTTTGTTTATTCCTGTATACAAGTTTCAAAAGTTAAACATGGAAATTTTGTCTTCTCTTTCAGTGTAACATACTCGTCTGGAATTGCTTTGAAAAATTTCAATGCAAAAGCATTGATTTTATGCTTAGCTTTTTTTTCTTGATACCTTTTCCTTTGTTAGACTTTAAGTCTACAATTTGCAAAATCAATAAAAACACAGCTTTCCCCAAGAAAGAAAAGTCCTCCAGAGGTTTACCTGGAAGTGTCTAGGGCAAGATTTCTGTGACCTTGAACTATTTGTGAAGTACCAATGGTGACTTTTCAGAGTGTCACATCAAAATTGGTTTTGTGTCTCCAAGGAAAGTTCAGCATGTAATGTCAGTAACAGCTGGGGTAAAGGCAACAATTATATGTCAGCTCTGCTTTCTTTTCAAAGAGAGCATTTTCCCAGGCTGACACATTGTTGGGGAGAAAAAGGACACATACAAAAGTTTGTTTTCATTTTCAATTATGTTTGGAGATATGGAGCCTGTGACAAGCCAATAATAGTAAACAAAAATGACAAGAATTGACACCAGTGACCATCAGATGTGGAAGCTACTGTGATTAGTACACATTTGATCTGACCAGTTTCAATTTTATGGATTTGGGGAAGAGGAAGGTGAGAAATCCAGAAAGCCATACACATTTAATAAGATTTTTTTAGCTGTAAAAATATACACTCCCTCGTGTCTTTAATGCTTCCACCTTTTAGGGAATATAGAAATAGTTGCTCAGTGTGAAATCATTGCAAAGCAGTTTAAGATTGAGTAAGCCATGCATCCTCATCCTTCATTAAGCAGAGGTTGTGTCATTGTTCAAGCACTGTAGGGCCTTAGTGTTGTTTGAGAACTAGCTGTAAAAGGATCGCTGTAGAAGGAAAATGTTGAAACTTGGCTACAACTACTTAATGTTTAATCTACACTTTATAAAATGGAAAATATTAAAAACTGCTTCATTTATTGAAAACAGTTGTGTGGGCTTGCTGGCAGCAAGAACTGTTGTGTTATGTTGTGAAATAATCAGAGGGAAAATCCTCTAATGTTCTTTTCATAACGCTTAAAGGAGGCATTCTAATATCCCAGAAACCTTGGGGGAAAGCTGCAGACAAAAGGCAATATAATTAAGTTTCAGTTAAAGGCCTGCCGGAAAGGGATTAAATCAATGGTACTGTTATTCTTAGTATACTCCACTGTGGGGCTAAACCAACAGGCTACACACCAATCACTAGGACTTGCCTTGGTTGAGATTTTTGGCTGATCAGGATTTTCAACTATTTATTTTCAAAAGTTGCTCCAGATTTTTAAATGTAAAGGCAAAATTCTCTGGCTTTACTGACAAAAATCAGTGATATTTTAGCTGCATTCCATTTTCTTTAAATGCTTGTTTCCTTGCATACTGGAAAAATAAGCTGCCAGAGAGAAGAAAATAAATTCAAATTATCCTTCGTTTATGATTTATATCAGGCTGTCACTTACACTTGGCCAAATCCGGGTTTATTTGTTTGTTTGGTTTTGAATGCTTTCCATTTTACCTCCTTCATCCAAGCATTAGTTCAGTCTTCCTAAATAATTTAAGAAGAAAAAGACTGGAACAAAGCCCATGGAGGTGCCCAGCAGGAGATCCACATCTATATGGGCCAATAAAATCCTTCAGTAATGTGATTGTTGGCAGATATTAGGAGAGATATTAGGACAGAAAGCTGCAGATTTTTTCTATCCCTTTGTATACTGGCATGAGAAAACCCCTAAAAGCAAAGGCTAAGACCATAACAACAACACAAGCTGTAAAAAGAGCAGAGCCATGTTCCCTGACCACTCCAAATGCAGGAAGCAGTCCCAAAGTTTGGATGGGCCGTGCACAATTGAAAATGCAACTCTTGACTCTCTGTAGTACTTTGCTAGGGTGAAAGAGAAAGCATAAGCAGAGTACCTTCATTTAAAAAAAAAACAACAAAAAACCTGCTAAAGCATATTCAGATAGACTACTGAAAGAAAGAATTACTTTGGAAGTTTTTCTTCACTTGCCTAAGGCAGTAGAGCTCTAAAAGTTCTGCCATTTCAGCTGCAGACAGGAATTTATGGAAATCCTGAGCCAGACATTTTTCCTGAAGCCATTTATGGTGCATCCCCAGCAGTGGCCCCATCTAAAGATACTCCTGCAGAGAGAAAGAGAAATTAATATCACTACAGATTCAAAATTTTCTGGTGAGGTCTGTGAGCTTTCAAAATTTAACTTGGAAATATTTCAATTATGGAACCTGAGAGCTCTCACAATCATGTATTAGCTCTGAGGAGGGATTAAATCAATGAGAGACACAGGAGCAGATCAGAGGGGCTAAGAACCAGAACAGGGACCTAGAAGAGGAATGGACCAGACTCAAATCTGCACTACACTAACCTAAGAAATTGTTATCAATTTTCTACAATGATGGAGTTGACATTTAATATAAGACAAAGTAGCTGTACAGATGGATTACACCTTATTAAAATCATATACAAAATGTGATTGGTATGAATGTTTAAATTTTACAAACTTATTACAGCAAATGACCCATTTAATCCCCCTCAAAATCTTCCCTCTCCCTTTGAGCACGCTTAATCCCTCCTTCTTGCCACTTTCTAAAGCAGCTCTGGAAGTCCTCTTCTGTGAGTGTCTTTACAATGTGTGATAACAACTACTGCCAAGTGCCATCCAACAGAAAGGCAGGCATGTAAAAACATTACGGTGTGTTCTCATCCACCTCGTCACCAGATCTGACACCCTGAGACCCCTGGCTTTCCCTCACAGTCAAAATGCCCATGAAAAGAAAATGCTGAATCAATTCGGGACGTCAAGGCACCCATAGCAGCTTCCCTAGAAATGCTCATGAAAGGACTTTCAGAACTGCTTCAGAAAGTGGAAAGAAAGGTGGGATAAGTGTGTTCTAAGCAAGAGAGGATATTTGGAGGAGTTAATGGCAATGTGTTTTTATAATAATTTTTTTTTTTTACATTACAATATTCACAGTGTATCTTGATCAGGTCTTCTCTATGTTAGCTGGATGTGATGTGCATGCCTGTAATCCCAGCTACTCCAGAAGCTGTGACAAGATGACTAAAAGTTCAAGGCCAGCCTAGGCAATTTAGCAGAACCCTGTCTAAAATAAAATAAAATAAAATAAAAAATACACAGTGGATATGGCTGAGCATTCCCTCGGTACCACCACCAAAAATGTATGCATTCTATATTATGTATGTAATAGGTGCACAAAATGTCGCTATGTATATCTTACTATTGTATATGTTTTATGTTCTCGCACATTTACATGAATATATCCACAGTGTTTTTTGGCAGTGCAGGGCATGATTTATTTTTAAGGTTAAACAACTTGCCTCGGTAGTCTTGGGGGATGGTTCCCGCCCCTTATCTGTGATCTACTCCATGGCCCTGCCACAGAATAGACACACACTCGCTCCTTGTCAAGCTTGACCTTCAGCCCCTGTTCGTTGTGCTGGCTCCGAGTTCGGGCTCTCCGCTGTCTGTAACTCCTGTTCTCCAAGTCTCTACTGGACCCACTCAAACCCCGCACTGATACTAGGACCCTACCAGATGCCTTTAACTATCTCTGCGAAGGAATTCCCTCCAAGCCACATGAAGAGGAAGAGATCTCCAGGAAAGGAGGAAGAATTAGCAAAGGACATTTGTTCTTCTCCTCCCCTCCCCTCTCTTCCTCTCCTCTGCCTTCCTTTCCTTTTCTTCTTTCTTTGTGGGGTAGGAAAATGGTCTGAGTGACACTGTACAAAGAGAAGATGGAGAAGGAGGTTTAGTAAGTTATTAAGGCTACTGACCGAACACATGAAGTGTCTCAGTGATTCATTTGCAATGTCTCAGGGAAGAACTGTGAAATGAGCTAATATATGTGTCACGGAACGGTAAAATCTCAGACAGATTTGGGAGTTTAAAATTGTCACATTTTTACCTTGTGTCCCTCCTCAGTTCTACACATAATTAGTGCTAGTATTTAAATCTCACATTTTCACTGAATCCAATAATAGTTACCAAAATAATCAGCCAAACTGTCTGTATACTCGCTGTGTGATAACCATTGTCCTGCGTGCTTCGCAAATGCTCTCTTTCATCTTCACAACAGTCCTGTGAGGTAAGAAGTATTTGCCTTTCCATTTTCAAGATAAAGAATCTGAAGCTTCAGGGGGTTATGTAAATTACCAAGTCACAGAGCTAATAGTGGCAGTGTCAGTACCACACATGTCTGTCTGCCTCTTGCAGGTGGGCTGTTAAATGTTACATGACTTTGTTTCTCTTTTCATAAAATAATGCTATGACATAAATAAGGGACACCAACAAATTTTGCAGATGTTAGGTATGGTACCACTGTACCTTCAATCATAATGAGTAGTGCTAACAACTCTCTTAAAATCATTAAATTCTGGTGAATGTAAGGACATCTTAATTCTAGATTTGATTTTACAAGTGTGGAATTATTTCAGATCAGAATGCATTAAACACTGATGAATTAATTGCAATTATATCTTCTTAAGTTTTTCTTGTAAGATATGTTGGAACTTTAGTGGAGTCAGATTTTTTCAGCTTCAGATACCATTGATATAAAATTCTCTTGATATTTACTGATATTTATTGAATATCTCCTGACATTTTAATATTAAGAAAACATTTGTAGAAACATATCTTGTATATGGACCTGTATACTGAATGTATGAGGAGCTCCTCAAACAGCAATAAGCAAATTATCTAGCAAGTTAATAACTAAATATTTAAACAATACCTTTTGCCAAAAGAAAGCAAACATGGCAACTGAGCAAACGAAAAGATTTTCCTATGTCTTTAGTGAAGATGATAACCACAATCGCTACCCTACCCAAATGGTTATTTGTATTAACTCACCAAATATTGTTGACATATGAGTAACTAAAAGCTCATACATTGCTGGCAGAAATTCAAAATGGTAGATCTACTTTGGCAATTACCTGAATACGTACTTATTACCAACTTACCATAACTCCCAGAGTTACTACTTATAGTTACTTAGCCAAGAGAAATTGAAACATATCCACGAAAATCTTGTAATGAAATCTTCATAGCAGTTTCTTTCATCAGATTGTCAAGCTGAAACAATCTTTACAACTATCAAGAATTAATATATAAATTGTGGTACATCTTTAAATAATAAACAAGCAAATAACAAAACCTAACATATGGATAAATAGTCAAGAAAGAAAAGAATCAGTGATACCTACAACCATAATCTCAAAAAAATTGTGTTGAATGGCAGAAGCCAGACACCACAAATCACACTCTATAGGATTCAACTCAAATGCTATTCTAGAAGACACAGCTGCAGAAACAGGGTCACATGGTGTTGGAAGTGAGGAAGAGCCCTCTATTGCAGAGGATCCACAAAGAAATTTGGGGACGATATATAGACAGTGTTTTACGGTTACTCCACTGGCACTTGCAGGAGAATATATCTGTTAAGGTTCATTAAATTATAGACTTAAAAATGGGGGAATTTAAGTAGCATACATCAATGAAGTTACATAAAACAAATTTCATGATAATCCCATTATACCCTAGGAAAACAGACATTGTTAATTCAGTTTTGAAGAGGATTAAAGTAAATTCCCCAAAGTCAGGGAATTATGAAGGAATAAAATAAGGATGTGGACCAAGTGCACTGAATAGCAAGTTCACAGCCACTTCTGTTGTGAAGGTCTCCTAGAGTCCTCATCTCCTTGTCCTCGGCCACTATCCCCAGCAGCTGCTGACGTGAGACTTCTGCTTGTCCCCACAAACTCAAACCCTCGAGTCAGGCATTCTTCTCTGTCCTCTTTTCTCACTCCTTAGACATCAATTATTCTCTTTCTACTTCATTGAATTGGTCCCTAGGCTCCTAAAATAGGTGTTATACATTGAACTAAGTCACACACACACACACACACACACACACACACACACACACGGACTCTGTGTTTTTAACAAGGCAAATTCTCAACCACCAGATCTGAAGCAGAAAATGCAAACATTATTGCAAGAATTGTAAAAGATCAACTAAATCAATAGACAATTCCAATTCTTTTCAGTAACATTACCATTAACTATTGATGTCTTTAATAGTTTTTCCCTAATAATTCAGTGACAAACCTTTGCATACTATGGGCAAAGATTCTTAGCACTTTGATATAGCTCTCATTTATTCAACTCTTATAAAATACTGCAGATTATCTTAATGTTAGTGTTAATAATAGGTAACATTAGAAATGTTAGTATGTGCTAGGCAGCATTTACAAGCTAACTGTTGGTTGTCACAACTGGCTTTTGATGCAGGCTAACATGATTAACCTCATTTTACCAGTGAGAACACTGAGGCTCAGAGTGAGTACTGGTGATGGCAAAGCTGGAATTTGAACCCCAGCAGCTGGGAGACGTCCTCCATTAATCTCAGGGGCTACTTTATAATGTCTTTAAAATGGTACAGAAGCACAGCTAAAGATAGTCATTCTTGTAAAGTTATCTGAATGGTTCTGTAACTATGTATGTTTCTAACATCCATGCAAAATATCTATTTTCTATCATCCCTCAAAACAGATGTGCAAATACATAAATCTTGAGCTCTTTTTTTAAACCTGCAAGTTGGAAGCCTTAAGATGAAAGCTTTTGTAAGTAATACATTGATATAAAAAGGTCTGTGTATAGTGCTGGCAACTACAGATGCATTGAATGATAACACTAATAATGACAAATATCTGACTCTGGAAGATAAGCACTGCTAGGAAATTGCTCGCATTAGATTTAGGCAAATGTTCAAAGTGGGAAGTGATTTCTTTAACAGACGCTTCACCCTGGATTTGCGTCCCCACTCCCTGGCCTATTACCCTGACCTCTCTGCTCCTGGCTGCCTTGCTTCTCCCCCAAGCTTTGGAATGACTTCCTCTAAGATACTGCAACACTTACCATCAAATATCTTCTTTTGACTTTATCAAAATGGCACACATAAAGAGTGGATTCTCCCCAAAGCTCTGAATAGAATTTCAGATGGTTTTGATAGCTTTTAAACGTCATCTTCATCTAGTTGAAGGAATGCTCCAGAACCAAAGCAAAAATCCTCCTGCTGTTCTACTATTGGGCTGTAGGTGGCAGTGTGGAATGATTCCTTGTTGGGAATATATAAATTCTAATCTTGATTTTGATATTTGTATTTTGTACATGTATAAATTCTAATCTTGATTTTGATTATATTTGTGATTGTATTCCAGTAATAGTTTTTTTCTTCATTTAATGAGGTGATTGAACTTAAATATCTTACACTGCTTCTCAGTCTCCAAATTTGAAATTTGTATACTTCTAGACTAATCTCCACTACAGACTTTTATTTACACTGAAATATGTTCTTATCACACCACTTTGCTTATGATTTTTCAAACCTATCTCTTACCTTAAATTATCACTTAAGGTTGGAGTGGACTTGTCCCACATTTTCTGTTTCCCAACCTTCTTTTGCCTTCTGGTAAAAGGCTATCAGATTCTGAGACAAGTGAAATTTCACTGTGTCCAACCCTTCTTATATTCCTCTGAAAGCATCGAACCATGTCATCCCTTGGGGCTTGCTTGTAATTACAGTAAATCTCTAAAGAATTATTTGCTTTGTCCTGGGGCTATTTTTATATCTGGATATTACTACAATTCGATTGTGAGCTCTTAAGACTGGAGATGTGACATATTAATGGTTTTGATCACTTGCAATATGTAGCATGTATCTTTTCTAGTGGCCTAGAAATGCTTTTTGATACTGATGTTTAGAAAAATGAAAGTTGTCACAAATGCACAGCATTGCTTCTATAAGGATACAGATGATACCAATGATAGAAGTATAAATATGTGGCAAAGTTCAGACCAGCTATATAGGGAAAATAGAAAGATTAGACAATAAATTTAAACTTCCAGAATACATAGAATAGAGGAAAAAGGAGGAAAAGATGGAACAGGTCAATGATAAAAATTTAAATTCCCAATTTCCACTTCAAGGGATTCTTGTTCTGATCCATCATATTGATCGGTATTAAGCCTGGGAAAAGAAAGAAATGGGAAGGGGAGGTTTAGATTCAAGTTGTATGATCCATTAGATGAAATTCTAATGGAGGGCAAGTGAACCAGTAACACCAGAGAAGTGGGAGCACTGAATGGTGCTAAGGTCTGGAATTTGAACTACTCCAAATTTCATAGATTGAAATCCATCTCCCTGAGCTGATGGTATTAGATGATGCGGGGTTGTGAAGTTAGTTGATTTATCACAAAGGTGGAATTAATTCACTTAAAAATAAGACTCCGGAGAGCTTCCTTCTCCTCTCAGGATTGAGGACATAGCAAGAAGATGCCATCAGTGAACCATAAGTGAGCCTCCCTGGGCACTGAGTTGCCCAGTGCCTGTTCTTGACTTCAGTCTCCAGAACTGTAAGAAATACAGCCTGTTGTTTATAAGCCATGCAGTGTACGAGGTGTAATGGAGACAGCTCACACCAAGACACAGATGAGTTCTGGCTCAGGCCCTCCTTAGTCACCGAGTAGACTGGAGATGGAGGAAGAAATAAATGTGGAGGTCAAACATTCACAAAGGAGAAGTTATCTGTGACCATAATAAAGTGTAGAGACCTTAAAAATAAAACTTAGGGAAGAAACGAATTATAACAGGATCTGTGGAAGATTAAGAATGATAAAAGCCATTTCAAGATAGTGCTAGAAGTTATATTTTCATTATTTCACATTATGGGAGTAAGGATTGTGATGTCAATTTTGGAAGTGGGCAAATTGTGACATGTTTAGGGAATAAGAAGGTTTGTTTTTCTTTTTTTTTAAAAGTACTAAAACTAAAGTAAGCATGTGGTTTTTATCAAATTGCTGACAGAATTGGAAAAAGTGTGAGTGAAGTATGATTGAAAGAGATGTGTTTTCTTGATCTCCCCCAACCAAAGTAATATGTGTGAAACTGTTTGAAACTTTAAAATAATGTTTAATACGTAGCAAAAATGTGTCTCCTGGTGATAAGAAGCAAAAGCATGTTTGGCTTGTGTTTGGAAATTGATTTTATTGGTCTCTGCATTGATGGAATTATTAAGATTAATCTTAATAATGATAATTCCTTTCCTATGAAATGGATCATTTTTAAAACAAAAAAGATACCCTCAGGGAAGAAATAGAGTATATTGAGAATGAGATGTAGGACATCTAGTTTACACTTCTGTTTTTATACTTCTATGACCTTGGCCATAACTTCATGGAAAAAGTCACAAAACATGATTGCAGTCATAATATGGCTCTTTTTAAGTAACTCTAGGAAACAGGGAAAAAGATACAGCATAGGTAAGAAAATAATTAAATAGGGATCCTGCATGGACTGAAGCTCCTTGGAATGTAGAACAAAACAATCTTTGGAACCTGAAAAACCAGATCGGAGAATCAGAACTGGCAGACAAAAGACACAGAAAAGCAGTCATTTGCCTTCTCCAGGACTTGGACCCAAGGCTGTAGAAAATTCAGGAAAGCTGCACACCATGCCCTGTGTATCTGAAGATTGCATACAGCAATATGGATGAAAGAAGCCGTTAAAATTTGCAAGCAAGACCGGGGATTTAGCTCAGCAGTGCCATGCCTGCCTGGCAAGCCCAAGGTCCTGAGCTCAATTCTGGGTAGCTCCTCCACAATAATTTCAAGCAACATGTTATGGATCAGATTTGAAATGTGCCCCTAAAGTCTCAAGGATTCCAGGGTGAATGATTTTGGAAGTTGACTGGATCAGGACATACCATACTCATCAGTGGAGCCAGCCATTGATGGGTTCATAGCTTCATGCACTGGTGAGAGGTTGGCCCAGTTGGAGGTGGGTCACTGGGGACATGCCTTTTCAGGATGCAGTACTCTCTCTGTCTCTTCCACCCCCCTTTGCTTCCTGACTGCCATCTGTTGACCAGCTTTCCTCCACTGGGCCCTCCTCCCATGTCATTTCTTTCTTAGACCCCACTGACCATGGACTGAACCCTTGACACCACGATCCAAGCTAAACATCCTCTCCTTAAATTGTGAGTGTGAAGTGTTTAGTCCCAGCAATGGAAGAGTGACTAATACACAAGGTAAAAGTGTTTTGGGTGCTTGGTCCTGAAGTTATCAAGGAGTTCTCTGTAGGCCTCCTTGCTACTAACTGCTTATAACGATGAAAGCTTATTTGAAATTATTGTTTGTTCTTTTATTCATTTGTTTGTTTTGATACAGGGTCTTTCCATGGAGTCCAGTCTGGTCTGGGATTCACTGCATAGCCCAGGCTGGCCTCAAACTCATGATCCTCCTGCTTCAGCCTCCCACATGCTGAGCATACAGACAAGTACTACCACTCCTGGCTTCTTTATGTTTTTGATTAAGTATGAAATTTTTATATCTCATGATTCAAAATACATATTTTACATGTCATGTAATTATAAGTATGCCTCTAAACCCTATGACAGTCACTGTACTCTCCTCTGGTAAATAATAAGCTCTGAAGATCCTTGTGTGATATTTCCAAATATTTCATACACCAACATAAATGATTTTTATCTACCTTCTGTCAATCTTTCCTTCTACCCATTTGCCTATCCATCCAGTTGTTTATTCATCCAGCACTTCATCTGTATATCCACCTGCTCATATTTCTCTCATCCATCTCTCCCATATCTGTGCATCATGTACACACATTCTTTCTTCAAAACTATATATATATATATATATTTGCATTTATGGTTTCCTACTTAATGTCCCTTAATGACGCCTCCATATTATCATCTAAAGGCCTCTTTTTACTACTTTTGTCTATTGTACAGTTGTGTCGAAACTATCCTGTCATCAGATGACTGACTGAATTGTTAAAAAAAGTTAATATTATAAATAAACATGAAACATTAAACACTGTCATTACTTCATAATTATACAATTATATCTATAGGAAAAATTCCTAGAAGGGACCATTCCCTGGGAATGTATGCAATTGCATTTTATACCATTTACCAAATAAGAACTGCCTCAATTGTGAATATGTTGAACAGAAACGGGAAAAGTCCTCCATAAGGGTAATTGTAATGAGTATTTAACATACTGTGATTGAAATCCAGCATGTTTTAAAATATTCAAGAATATTTTCTTTCTGTGCATAGTAGGATATACTCTTTGCCTTTTGAACATCTGTAAGTGTGAAATATTATTTCCAGTGAAAATATATATATATATTTTCACTTATGGTACCTTTTACTGTACAAAACGTTTAATTTTTATGTACACAATTTTCATCATTTTTATAAACTCATCCATAGTTTGATTGATCACTTTTGTTTTAGTTATTTACTTTGTGTGTGTGTGGAGTGGTTGATGTAAGTAAAACACAAGGACAAATGCCTGGCACACACACCATAACTGTATTAATTGTCTCTCCAATGCGGGTGTGGGATTGCAGCACTTTGTACCATACTCTTCCTCTTAAGGAAGAAAACACACCAGAACCATGGCCAGGCCACTGGCCGAAACTTGTTCCAACCAGGCCGTTCTGGCTTCATACTGGAGAACATTTTCTCTTTAATAATGTTTATCTTTCCCTACTTTCTTTCCTAACTTTTGTCTCCTGTGTTCCAGATAGGTGTTTCCAAGGTGGTGTTTCTTCATTTTCAGTTCATGTTTACCTTGATTTTTAGAATTGTTTCTTTATTTCCTCCATGTTTCTTTAACTGTGTTAGCTTCACTTTCAGTTCCTCTGGTTGTTTTGTTATCTCTTCACTTTACTGCTTTCTAGTCCTTTTCCAGTTAGAAAACGAAAGTCTCTGACAATGGTTTTGGGCACTGTTCTCATCTGCCTTTGGCAAAACTTGGTGTTGGAAGCACTAACTCTTACTCCTCGTGCCCATCCCTTTTGTACCCTGTGGCATATTTGCAAAGCCCACATGTGTTCCTTTTTCATTGTGCATCACTGAGGGAAAGGAAAGCCACTCCTCCAGCAGCTACTTGAAAGAGATTTGTTTTGCACGTTGCCTGGACACATTCCAAGCTAATTGGAGTTTTGATTGTTCAATGTTTGTTTGTTTTCTCAGATACAGTTTTTTCCTTTTTTGCCTGTTTGGTCATGCATTTCCTTAAATGAAATAAACAGCTCATTATAATAAACCACAAGACAGATTCTCTTGTAACCGGCACAGCTACAGTACACAGAATATTCTAGAAAACTGGAGTTTCTCCTCCCACCAGTCCTCTGAATCCTCACTTCCTTCCTTGTTTCTTAGGGCAAGCAATCCAAACACTAACCTTGTGGTTTCGCAAATAGGTGCATGCTTCTCATTTCTTGAGAGTTTTGCTTCCTCTGTCTTCGCTTGGGAGCCCAACAGCAGAACCTTCTCTCCTGGTATACCAGCTTCAAGTTGTTTCCTGGTGTGCAGGCTTCATTTATATTTCCCTGGTAGCCACTCCATCTGTTTTGGTGTCTGGATTCGCAGCTGTCACCTTGTTGCACTGAAAATCAATTTTTCTTTTCGATGTACTCTTCTTTTCAATGACCTCCAAGATGACAGTAGAAAACTGAATTTTTGCTTCCATGTTCAATCTGAAAGCAATGCCTTTGAATTTCTTAATTCAGTTTACCAAGTAACTTCTGATCTTGTGTTTTAGAAATATCTTAAGATTCAGCCATTTATGTTAATTGTACGGAGTCCTTCACATATGAAGTCTGGATGATGCCTGTCCTTTTAACATCTGCAGATGCTGACCCCATATGCTACCCCAGAGGAACATGATGATACGAATGAACCTGCAGCCTTCAAGAAAGACACCTTTGCAAAGTTGTGTAGATGCAGATTAGTGTTTTGATGCACTCAATAAAATATTCAAGTAGAAATCCTGTTAGGCACTCATGAATATATGATAATCAATAAATACCCCCACAGGGTTTCAAATGAGCAGTCTTTCATCCTCTCATCTTTTAAATGCTAAAGGAAAGGGTCATTGTAAAGGTGAGGTCACTGTTTTCTATCTTCTGGTCAACATGTCCCTCATACCCGGAGCTTGTGATGAATTCCCAGATTTTGATAAGCTTTTCTTTCCCCACATAGCAAGGAGTATGTATTTTCAACACATATTAATTCAGGTGACTTGTAGGATCGGAATCATTTCATATGGCAAATAGTTTTGCTATTATTAAAAAAGTGAATGGATATTTTAAGTGGCAAAAAAGGACAATTTATGAAACCACAGCCCAACTTGTGTATAGACTCGAGACAATAATAAATGCATAGATTGAAGCAGATGGTCGACCTGAAAGTGAATTGGAATCAAGATAAAAAGGCAGAAATCTAATCTTTATGGTGCTCAGAGGGTGATAAAGGGCTAAGATATGCAATGGATTCCAAAGACAAATGTTGTGCGGCTTTTATCTTGACTATCCAGAGCCCTGGACTATCCTTGGCCCTGCAGTGACTCCTCGAGAGGAAGGATTCAAGAAGATGGAAGGGTCAGAAGGACAGAGATTTAACCTTCAATCCCTGCAGAGAAACACCATCTTTTTACTATTTTGTCCCTCAAAGAAATGAAACCTAAGTCTGCGTCTTCAGAGTAACAGTGACTTAGAAAAGTTTATAAATAATGGATGTCCTTCGGAAATTACAAATGAAGTTTCCTTCCTGTTATTTTTCACTTTTTCTACTCCTTTCTACTGTGACCAAAGTTTGGAGACAACTCATGCCGAAAGGGATGAAGCAGAGAACAAATCATGTCTTTTGATGCAGAATGATGATCATGATGACATTTTAACATTTAATACTGTAATGGTTAATGTGCAATCAAGGATTGTGTTCAACAGTGAGTAGCAGAAACTTGGAAAATAGATTTAAATAAATGAGGTTTTCTTGTACTAAAGGAAATGAAACTGTTTAGGGTAGTGAATTAGGGTTCTCCGGAGAAACAGAACAACAGAATTATGTACAGGTGGAGAGAGAGAGAGAGAGAGAGAGAGAGAGCAAAATTAAATAGGCTGACATGATAGTAGACGGAGATCTGGCAAGACCAAAGTTTTCAGTCTTCTGGCAGAATTCTCTTGTTTTTTGGAAAAGTCTGTCTTTATTGTAAAAATTTCCGATGAATTGGGTAAGGCTTTCCACATGATGGAGGGTGATGTGCTTTAGACAGGGGCCACTGTTTAAATAATAATAAAGAATTTCTTGACAGGAACATAATAGATGAGCAAATCCCTGAGGACTTGGCAGCCATAAAGTGAATCACAGGTGGGCAGTGAGGGGCTGTGACAGTAGTCGCTTGCCATCATCAGGGACCTAAGTCCCTTCAGTATCTTTGCTCCATCCCATTAGGCAAATAGCTTTCTTCTTCCAGGTTGCAAGATCCCAAGACAGCTGCTAAAGTTCAAGCAACACAGCTGTGATTCCAGGCAGGAAGAAAGAATCAAAACAAATGTGTCCCTTAGCTGAAAGTGCCCCTCCTTTTTAAACTGTCCTCGAGGCTGTGTTCTCAAGTTGCATGACATCCTTTAGCTTGCATCTCTTTCACAAGCTCACCTCTACCTGCATAATAGGCTGGGGAGCAGTTTTCAGTGGGCAATGCAACTCCCAACAGAACTTCAACTGCTCAGCTGCCAAGCAGGGAACAGGCAATGAGCAGCCTTTACCTCAGCCACTGATTTGAGTGAACACTTAGCTTGTGTCAGGTACTGTGCTGAGCACTCTGCACACATTATCTCAAGCATCCCTTAAAATAATCATATAAAATAAGAACAATTGCAAAGAGCCTCACCTAGAGTGAGAAAAGCATAGACTTAATAACTTCAAGCAGCTAGGCTCAGGTTAAAGAAATAAGGACACCTGGTATGTGACCTCAGACATAGGTGGCTGCTCCGCTTTGGTTTATTGCCGTCATTTCTTTTCAGTCAGTTGATGACCACGCTTCACCTCTGTGGTTTTGAGCACTCGAGAGCATGTGCCCTTTACTTTGGAACTCCAAACCACAGGATCAAAAATCCTTCCACAACTTCTAATTGCATATGAAATATTACCCTGAGGAAGCATTCTGCGAATACTCACATTAAGTATAAGAAGTTAAACTGCTTCTGTTTCTTGCTTCAAAGTATTTCAGTTGAAAAAAATGGCCTATGGTTGCTATTTCTACAATATTTTCTTTTTTTATTTGTTTGTTTTGTTGTTGCTGTTGTTGTTTTGTTTTGTTTTTTGGTATGGGGGTGTCGAGGTTCCTTGTGCTAGAGAGGCAGGTGGCGGAATCACTGAGCTAAATCCCTGACCCTCTACAATATGTTCAAAAAAGCAGTTGTTCGAAATGTTTTTTGTGTATGATCTTCTCCTAGAGCTACCTGCCTGATCTCCTTCCAACTGAACTCCTAAGCAAAGACTCATTTTGTGCTTGCCTGTACAAGGTCATAATTTTCTTAGTGATTCAAGACACCAAGAACTATCAAGAGCTGTGTTTTTTCAGCTCTATTGAAGCGTAATGAACAAATAAAATTATATATATTCAAGGTATACAATGTTATAATTTAATACATGTATACATTACAAAATTATTAAACTAATAAGCATGTCCATCACGTTACCTGGTTACCTTTGTTCCTGAAACAAAAATACTTAAGATTTTCTTTCTTAGCATCTTTCAAGTGAATGAATTATGACCTTTGACTGTCGTCTTCATGCTTTGTTTTAGGTCTCCAGGACATATTAATCTTAATCACAGATGGGTTACACTCTGGCCACTTGTGATGTCTTTCTTTCTCCTTTCTTAGTGGCACCAATTTCCTGGACAATGTACCCTCTGACCCTGACTGTCCTTCTATGAATGCTACTGATCGTGGTTTAACTTTGCTGCTTTGCTACCTCCAGAGTCCATCAGCCAATACCACCAATGCGAAGTGCATCCCGGGCATGGTGGGTCTAACAGCCATTCTTACTGTGGCTCCTGAAAACCACTGCGTTCAAAAGACATTTAGTTAATCCCTGGGGTTTGTCCCTGAAGCTGCTGAGGCTTTGCTTAACATCTCTTTAAAAGGACACAGAGTGTGCCCTGTCGTTTGACACACACGTCACTCCAGCGCAAGGTGGTGGAGGTGAGTGATGTGCTTGTCCTGCATCAGACGGGGCCATCTTTCCAGGTTGGAGTGTTGTAGGTGGCTAAGAGGGACTGGGCTCTCAAGAAGTCAGCAGAAAAATAAAGACATCAGAACTGTGGCTGGAGGTGCATAGAAGAAGGTCAGGCCTCAAGATAAAGATGCAAGGGCCAGGCCTTCTTGCTTCCCTAAGGATAAACAAAACTTGAGAGGATACTGTAATCAGGACCACCCAGTCCACTAAGTCCGGATATGCATTGAACACCTGGATCCGTGTTTTAGATGTCATCCATAAGCGGAGGTCAGTTTCAGACACATACTTTTGCTATGCGCCCTGCTGCCCTATTGGATCAATATTAGTTAAGCAGCTATACTCGGAGTCCTGCAGGTTGGCTGCAGCTTGACCCACCTGTACCCCATTGTGACTGTGCTGTATAAGTTACCCACGACAAAGGACCTCACTGGCAACCCACTTGGGACCCCTCCTGTCTCTCAGGAGCTATTCCTATTCCCCAACAACCTTTTTCTACTCCTAACCTCCTTTGTCCTTTGGAATTTGTTCTTCAATTTCTGGGAACACGAATTCAACATCTGTCATTTAGCCGGTTGGGAGTTGCATTTTTCCCATTATGAATAGAATCTTTAAGCATTAAAGATATCTCTGATTTTGATTACCTAAAAATGCCTTTCTCTCTTCTAGCCACAACTGAATGTTTTATTTTAGAAAGTCCATAGATCCAGGCAGCTCTCACAGACTTCTAGTTAAAAGTTTCTACCCTGGTGGTTAGAAGGTGCCCCTGGGAATAAGATATGTCAGCGGTCTGCTCCGGATTCTCTCCTCCATCCAACACGACACAGCCATTTAACCCAGTGCCCCGTGCCGCTAGATAGGTTGCTGATGTCCCTCGAAATCCGTCACTTCCAGGGAAAATATCATTAGGGCTGTGCAGTACTCACACATAATCTCTTTGAGCAGGAACCTTTTCTCAATCTTTAAAGGACGTAAGATTTCTATGAGCGGGAGCTCCATGGCTTGGGCGCTCGCGTCAGTCTTTTTGCAACCCACAGACTCTGAAAAGATGAAGGAGATGGGGGAGGAGGTGAAGGAGCAGGTGGGGAAAGGAGAAGAAGACAGTGGAAGAAAAAGAAGAAAGAGAGGGAAACAGAAAGATTCGCTGTTGGACTCTACTCGATGGCACTTATAATTTGGTTTCTTTCTGAGCCTTTCTCTCTTCTACGTACCATGAGGACAAGAACTCTTAGCCCATATTTTTGTTATGGTTACCACAAAAGAGGCCCTCTAGGGGCCGGGGATTGGGCTCAGTGGTTCTGATGCCTGTTTTGCAGGCTCAAGGTCCCGAGTTCGATCCCCGGTACCCAAAAAAAGAGGCGCTCTGTGACTGGAGGCATTCGTGTGAGACAGTTGTGAGAACTGCTCGCAGTCCGTGTGTAGCAGTACCTGCAGTAACTCTGGAAAGGCCTTTGCATGTGAGCTACTCTGCTCACAAGAGCCAGCAGAAGAGCAGTTGTGTGAAATGCAGTGTCCTGTGCAATGAAGAACTAGGCACTGAGAACCGTGAAACAAATTTAAATGAGCAAAAAGTGAAAAGCAATTCATTCCTTAAAAGTCTTTCATCCCGCAGCTTCTGCAATGGCCACAGACAAATCCCTGGTACGGGGATGTGGACCATGGACACAATCAATCCTAATTATAAGGTGTTCTCCCCAGCTTTAAGGAAACCACACTGTGCTAGCGAGGTGGGTACTAATGGTTTCCAGACTGTGTTTTTAAAGGTGTTGTCTTTACCCTGATAAAGTTCATTTAAGACGAGTAGATGTTTTTTAACATTTGTCAATGAGTGAATGACATACCTATAGTGCTGGCTTCAGGTACAAGGGGCTATTAATAAAAAGGGGTAACCATTACAAAGGAGGGATTGTCATCATAAGTAACCGTGGAGGAGCTGATGCTTTGTTTGGGCCTGGTGTTTGGATGAAAACAGCCTGGCCACAGGTCATTTTTCAGCCATGTGCTGTGAGTGCTCCTTATCCTCACTAATCCTGAGTTTGCTCACTTTTTAGGCAGTGATAGAAATATACACTTCCTATTTCAGAAGGGTGTTGTGAGGAATAAACGAGGTAATACCACAGAATAACTAGTCCCCGGCCTAATGGAGTAAAAAATAATTGTTGAGTTGTAACATTTCTATTTAAAGTGTTTTAATCTTCCAGGTGTGGTGAGCACAGATGTTAGAATATCTTCTTTCATTAGGATAGCTTGATTTTGTTTATTTGACTGAATAGTATCTTATTTTCAAAGGCAAACTCTCTTTTTCACAAATATCAACACAATATGAGCATGAGCTTCACTTCACTGAGAGGGTGGTGGGGAAGTCTGGGGGTCAGCAGCAGAAGGGCTGGGAAAATAGGGGTCTTGAGGGGGGTCCTGGGCACATATTGTGACCCCAGGGAGCATGGGGGAGGAGGTCAGAGGCACCCGCTGAGTTTTGTGTGAGTGTTTAAGTGTGCATGCATCTGTGTGTATGAAAGAGATGGCTTTATTGCAAGATTCCTCAAATCTTCTTTGGGGGGATAGATGGGATGTGGAAAAGAAGTGTGGATCTCACCAGGTGTTTAAGGACAGTCTACTTGGTTGTCCCACAAGTCACCCTACTTATATGGTGAGAAAACTGATGCTGTCCTCCAACCAAATCAGTTAATATGTGCAATTGATTTGTGGTCATTTTGGGAAACACTAGCTCTTAAAATGTAATTTCTTCACTTCATGACAACTTGTTACTACAGGTACCCTAACTAGCATGGAAATAGAAGCTGTATCATTTCACTGAACTTCCTTGAGTGGTTCTTAGCTCAGGTGGGGTACACGTTTTCTTTGACCAAGTAACCAGGCCTGGTGGTACACGTGTATAATTTCAGAATTCTGGGAGGCTGACACAGGAAAATCACAAGTTTAAGCCTAGCCCATTGAACTTAGCAAGACCCTACCTCAGAATTTGAACAATAAATAGAAAGGGCTGAGGATGTTACTCAGTGGAAAGATCCTGGATTCAATCCCTCATACTGCAAAGAAAGAAAGGAAGGAAGGAAGGAAGGAAGGAAGGAAGGAAGGAAGGAAGGAAGGAAAGGGGGAAACTAATAAACAAAAACCTCATGCATAGCTGGGGAAACAAAAAGAAAGTTTATAAAGCACTTAGACTAGTCTGTCACATACTAAATGCTACATTAGCTATAGTTGTCATAAATAAAGAGAAACTACATGGGGAAGATTTTTATGTAAACTACAGATCTCTTAAGCATAATTTTCTCCTTTATTTGGCTTGTTGGACATTCCAGAATCTTTACTAAATTTTAGAATTACCCTTTTCAATATTCACTCTAAATGAATATTGAAAATCTACACCCTTGGCTGGCTTTGTGTAACTGCAATTCCACAGCCAGGGTCTACCCAAGAGCACAGGTTAGGCAGTATTGCAGCTTCTGTACAGGTGAGCAGTTTGGAAGCAAGGAGGGAGGTATCCAAGCACAAACTTCAAATATGTGGTACAGCTGAGATCTGCATGCGGGCACCCTGCCTGGATTCTCACTCTGGAGTCCTTACAATTTGAGTTTAACCTTGCAGTCACAACTCATGGAATTGGTTTTAGTCCATGCAGAGCTTGTTGGCCAAGATGGGATGGGGCCCCAAGGATTCAGAAATCTAAAACTCCTTCCCTCTACCCTCATCCTGTTTTCTTTGTCTCCCTACTAAGTAACAATTATTTCCTGCAGCTGGTCATGAAAATTCAGTTCTAGACTGAACAATGTATATTTGATTCTAGGCACACAGGCATTGTTTTGTGACAAAATTTTATAACGCAGTAATTGGAGCTTAGATTATAGACTGCTATTTGTCACATTTAATTGATATTTTGGTGGTTTCCACACTGTGTGGGTGTGAGAGCGATGTTATCGCACTTCGGGTGTTCTAAGTGTTCCCAAAATACAAAGACATAGGGCCAGTGAGAGCTGTTTCGGGAGGTGTGGAAATAATTTCAATGGAAAGATATCCCAGGACTCAAGTATTGAAGAAATGCCTACAATTCCCTTTGGTCCCTCATCTGCTACTCCCTGCACTGAATGTGAGCTGAAATGAGAGGACATGTGGCATGCAGGTTACAGATGTCTGCACTCAAACTGCTCAAAGGAACCAAGAGTGTGAAAGTGACCTTTCATCCTCTTAGCCTTTCCACTTTCCCTGAAAATGAGGACTCAGTTGATGCAGAGAGAAAATTTGAGAATGTTAATTGAATTCTCCGCACATTGCCTACTTGAGCGTAGCCCTGTCCTGTGACCTCATGTCCTGTCTCTTCCTCCCAACGCTGTATCATATCTGTGTCCCTTGTTGATACACTGAGCTTCAGCATCTCACTGCCTGCTCACTGACTGTACTTGGAGCTCGTGTAGAAATGAGCTCTGAAAACACTCATTCTAGGTGACTTTTCTACCACACTCCTAACACCATTTCTTTTCTCGTTCTTCATTTTAGCAAAAGATGCTGAATCACTCAAGTCAAAATCACATGGAAAATCACCACACTTCCTTTCCTGAAAGCAAACATAGAGAGGCTAATCTTTGCTTACATATACTCTCCAATGTCACCTTCACCATATAGCAGGGATCCAGGCTCCTCTTTCCATGTCTGCTGTCATCTTAACTCAAGCAACCACCGTCCAACTGAAGAGTCAGCCAGGACCATTTCCATATCCCTGGCTTAGTCTCTTGGTGTCTATTTCATTACCTACCATTCAGGTCTCCATACAGCCACCAGAATCATCCCAAGCTTCTCTCAATATTGATGAAAGCCATCAGGTACTGACCCACCTATTTTGATGACCTTTGGTACAGAGGAGTAATGTAAATTATGAGAAAATAACTTTCTGAAGGGGCAAACAGAATTCTGCAGTAATGCTTCTCCTAGATGGAAAAGTTAATCAAGTTTCCAGTTTAAAAGCTACTAGATTTTCTATGTTTCTACAATGCCCCGCCATCCCCCTCTTTGTGTCAAAGGCTGAAATGCTATGGCAGTTCTCAAATGTACAGACAGATCTAGAAGATGGAAGTTAATCCTTTCGTGGAGGAGATAAGCTTTGGGTATAGACATAACAGGGGCACGTATGTGTATTTCCTTCAAACTCATATACCTGGCATGAAAAAAGTGAAACTGAAGCTTATTCTAGGTTTTGAGGGGCTCTGAAGGGCCTAGTGGAAGAGGGGTGAGATCAAGGTGGGTAGAAAGGAGCTTACTCTGTCTCTGCATCTGCTTCTACTGGGAAAGGAAGGTCCTACAGACGCTATGAAATCCAAACCATAACTCATTCCAGGGGATCGGGGAGCCTTTGCCACAAAGAACTGTGCTGAACTATTCAGGTCAGGGATTATACACTTGGGGTATTATTTGGTGCCACAGTTTGGGAGTTTTTATTTTTTGTTTTCTATTTTTAAAATCAGAGTGTATTTCTGAACACTTGCATCCAAATGCCACGTTTAAAGGGAGATGGAGGCCATCTCCATGTAGCACCAGCATTCAGTGTCCAGGGTCATGCCACCATAATTAGACATACAACGGAGACGTCACCGTTTCCCTGTCAACAGGAAAGTGTAAATGACAGGGAGGAGAGTCAGTGACTATTCGACTGAACAGAATTATTGGAAAGAAGGAAAATGGACTTCATCTCTGCTTGTCCAAAAATATGGGTTAAACTATAGTATTTATCAATAAAAGAATATGATTCTAAAAGCACATTTATATTCTCTGATCAGTTAAGTGTCCTGAGATATTTTTCATCAGGTAACAAAAATAATTAGACACTAAGATCTATAGGATTATAGCCTTTTATCAAAGATTAGCAGGCTTTGATCCATTATCTAACATGCTGGAGCCCTCCCAATCCATCGCCTTTGGAAGGCAGAATGACAAAATTCAAATTTCAAATGCAGCCAGAGAATGAATAGAGTGGCAATGACTCACTTTGAGAAAATATGATTATTGGAGTATTACCAGAAAGCCAGTCCCACGGTTCAGGATGTCAGCACAAATATCCTGAACCACTGGAAAGGGCTGGGTGGAGAAGAAGATGGTAAATAAACATAGAGCTCTTAGTCTTTCATTTGGTTATCAACAAGAGAAAAATAATACCTTTGTGAAGGAAAAAGAGACTTCCAATATATTTAGATTTATAAGGCTGACTTAATTGTCATCTGTAAATGAAGTTGGAGATTGCCTGAACAGCATGGCCTTCAGGATGTGGTACAGCAGTTCTAGATTACAGTGATACATGCTCAGGACTCCCTAAAGGTCTACAGGCTCAACAAAAATGCACTGAGTGAGTATGTGTTATGGTTTGGATCAAGAATGCCCTCCAGCCTCACGTGATCATAGGTAAGGCTTCTGGAAGGTGATTATAGCTGACTTGCCGTTAGGAGTTGGCTCTGGTCTCAAGAAGCAGGGCATGGAGGGTGTAAGCTACAAGGGGATACTTATTCCTCAACTCATCCTTTCTCTCCCGGGTTCCTGACCACCATGACATGAGCAGCTTTCCCTCCACGGGGCCCCTCCACCATGCTGTTTTCTGCCTTGGAGCCAGCCAGCCATGGACTGTAACTGTGAGCTAACATAAACCTCTCCTCCTCCAAGTCTGTGTTTGCTAGGTATTATGTTTCAGTGAGAAGAAAATGACTAAGGCAGTATGGAATTTTATTTATTTATGAATTGCTTTCAAATTTGTATATTTTCTAAATACTAAGCCCCAAGAGAGAGGATCACTACGATAATTCTGGAATAAAGAATATATCCCTACTCTTTTGCCATGAATCCCTTAAACCAGAACCAAGACTGTGGACAATGGTGAAAAAGAACTGCCTCCTGGGGATTATGAAGGGCCAGGTTCATTGGCTTTGTCTTCCGTCATCAGCAGTCGAGCTCCGCAAGATGAAATGAATCTAAACACTGAGATGGGTTATTGTAGTCAAGATGTATAGTCACAAGAAATTCCTAACATAGGAATGTTAATTTAGGGTCTGTACTAGTCAGCTTTCTCCTTGCTGAAACAATACCCCAAAAAGGCAGAATTGAAAGCAAGAGAAGTTTTGTCTTTGGTCACAGTTTCAGCCCATGGTGGGCTGACTCGAAAGTGGAGACGTCATGGTGGCCAAGCAGGCTGCTTATTTCATTATGGCCCAGAAGCAGAGAGGGGAAGAGTGCCAGAGAGGAAGGAGTGAGGGACAAAGCATAGACCCACTGTCTACATGCCCATGAGCCAGCCACACACATTAGAAGTGTGCTTCACCAATCTCCAGGAGGAGTCTCAAAGCCAATCACGTTGCAACTCTGCCCCAACTTCCACTGAGAAGCTTTTGTACATAAGCCAAATCAGCCAGTTTTATGTTTAAAATAGCACGCTCTATATTATGAACTGAATGTTTGTTACCCCCAAATTGATACATTCATACCCTACAATATATCCTAAGACACTCTGATATGCTAATACTATGGTATTTGGAGCTGGACTTTTGGAAGCTAATGTGAGTTAAATGAAGTATCTCTCTCTCTCTCTCTCTCTCTCTCTCTCTCTCTCTGTCTCTCTGTCTCTCTCTCTGTCTCTCTCTCTCTGTCTCTCTCTCTCTCTCCCTCAGTGTCCATGCACTGAGTGAGGCTACCTGAGAAACAAATGAGAAGGTGATTGCATGCTAGGAAGTGAGGCTTTGCCAAAACCCAGCTGTGATTTGCAGTCCTAAAACTGTGAGAAATCAACCTGATTAAGGTACTCAGTCTGGGGCATTGTGGTATGGCAGCCCAGGCTGCTCGATACATTCCCCTAGAATTAACCCTGTCCCAGAGATCAAGCACTGTAATAAACTTGAAAATCAGAGTTTGGATTGGTCAGTATTGTCCTGCATCTACTATTTACTTATATCCCTCCAATAATTTGAGGTCACAGGGCACCAAAGCGTATGTAACATTCCACAGGTGCCTCAGTGCTCAGCAGCACACAGCACCTACCATCACCCACAAGTGTAATCAAGGATTTAGGCCAGAAGTTGCTCCCATTTGTCTGATATACCCTGAACTCCAGTGTGTACATCCTGTCCTCATTCATATCAGTGATGCGTCCTTTCTCCCCCTGGGGAAGCTCAGGGGTCAAGATGCAGAAGAACCATGGAGGAAATGCAAGTCCTTCCACTGGTACACGAATTCTGGAGTGGAGCTGAGTGGCAATGAATTAGACCACAGCTGTGATTGGTGTTGGCCCTGGGGTTCTCTCTACACTCACTCTGGTATCATCACCATCCTTCAATGGAGAGGGGACAATTTCAGTGGCTGTGGATGGGTAGCTCAGAGCCCCATATTTAACTTCAGATTATAGCTATAGTTAAACCTTCCAGAAATGCCTGGACAAACCCTTTCATCACTGTACCTTGTAGAAAATTTTCATTTGACAAATTGTATTTGCCTTTTAAAGTTTATATAGTTTCCCAAGAAATGGTCTCATATATTTCAGAATATGGCTATCTTTACAATTACCATTTCAATGACCTGCATTAACCTTTGGGAATTTTTAACAATGCCGTTATACATTTGAATAGTTTACTTTCATGGTGATGTTCTAGATTCTATTCCTTTTTGAATGAAATTCTTTTTCTGCTATGTCTTTTCCTTTTGGTTATTATTGGTGAAATTTCCTATTTTAAAGTAGAGTTCTGGCCTAGTAAACCATGCAAACTTTAATTAACTGATGCTCTTGAGTTTTAATGTAGATAACCATATCATTTAATTGTGATTTTGTCACCTTATTCTAAACTTTTTATATTCTTCTCATTTCTTTCATTGGCCAGGGCAGCTAGTATAATGCTGAATGCTAGTGATATTAGTAGACATTCTTGCTTTTTTCCTGAGTGTAAAAGACTTCATCTCGAGCTTCACAATTTATATTCTTATTAGTCAACATCATTATCAGCTTAATGACTAAATGACTTAATCACTAGTTCTATTCAGTTAAGTGTTTTAAGTGAATTTTGTAAAAACATAATTATGTTTGTTAAAATATCACTTTGCCTTCTATCTATCCATGATGCGTATTACGTTATTTAACTTCCTGGAATGAAAAAACATCCTTCTTCTAGACTTGGTTTGGGTGTATTTTTTTAAAATGCACTTCTTTCTTAAGTGCAGCTAGTTTTGGTCACAGCTTTTGCTCTCCGTGGTATTGAAAGCCTTGTGAAAGAACTAGGGTAATCTTACTTCTTTGGCTTTAAACAAGTTTTGCACAAGATTTTTGTTCCTGTTCACTGAACATTACAAAAAGCATGCAGTAAAGACTGAACCTCTAATTTCTTTTCTTTTCTTTTCTTTTCTTTTCTTTTCTTTTCTTTTCTTTTCGAGGAGGAGGGCTGATTATTTACAAATGAGCTTCATTTAATACGTTTTGGACTGCTAAAGCTTTTCGGTTTTTGTTTTTCTCTTTGTTTTAGTTTTATGTTAATTTTGACGGCTCTCCTGTAACAACTGTCCAGTGCTCACACAGCTCTCCTCACCTGCTTTCTCAGGAGACCACATCCTCTTTTTTGGTCAGATTATTTTCCTCTTTGTCTTTTTCACTTGGTCTTTTTTCTTTCTTTTTTTCTGCTTTTTATTTTGTTGATGGTCTCAGAGGTTTTTCTATTTGTTGTTTATAGTCTTTTTTTTCTTTTTTGGCTATTTTTCTTATTTGCCGTGGTCTTTTTTTCCCCCTTTCTCCTCAAGGTAAGTACCATCTTAATAATTTTAGTAATTCTTGTACTGCAAAGTCACTTAAGGTTTGTGTTAGCAACTTTCCTGCCACTGGGATAAAATGCTGGACATCCACATAGTAGAGGAGGGGAGTGTTATTATTTAGGTCTAGATGTCCCTGAAGACTCATGTGGTCCTATGTGAGTGAATCTGGAGTGTGTGATGCTGGGATTAAGGGCGTGTGATCACTAAACCACTACTTATGAGTGATTGGTTTGGCACTGCCCTAATCCTGGTAGTCTGGATAAAATAAAAGGGCAGAAAGACACAGGTAGGGTCTGTTGTGGCTTTTGCTGCTTCCACAGCCATGAACTCTTGCCCCTCTGACACCCGGCCTTGGAGCCAGTCAATTATAGACTGAAACCTCTACAAACTATAAGCCAAATAAACCTTTCCCCCTTTAACTTTGGGTGTCAGGTATTTTGTCTCAGCAAGGAGAGAGAAAAATGATTAGTACAGGGAATTTTCTTTTGGATCACAGTTTCAGGGAGGTCAGTCCCAGGTCGGCTGGCTCCAAGGCAGAATTGTCAAAGCACAAGGGCACAGCAGAGAGAAACTGTGCAACACATGGCAGCTGGGTGGAAGAGAGAAGGGAGAAGCAAGGGATGTGGTGGTGGGAACAAGAATACGACCTTTCAGGTCACACCCTGTCACCTGCCCCTCGGACAAGACCCCATCTCTGAGCAAGTGAGGCTTTTAGGGGACATTTTCATCTATACCACACAAGGCTTCAATTTTTAGTTCAGTCTAGGAATAGCAATAGTGACCACACTGTGTAAGTTATTTTGCTGTCATTTGATTGGAAGGATTTTAAAGATGTTGTGATGATGTTATCCCTTCGTGTGTGTTATTAAGAATGATTTTGGTGTTTTTTTAAATACCTGGGAATTTTACGTGTTTCATTTATTTACTTAATATCCAATAGGTCATAAACATAAAAGTTTGAAAAGTACAGCAAAAGCAGAGTGAAAATCCAGCTCCCCTGCCTGTATTCATCCAGAATCTTTGGAAGTCTTCCCAGATGCTTTTGGGGGGGATGTGTGCTTCACATATGTGTGTATCCTATTTTCCACAAAAATAAAGACATACGAGGCTGTTTAATTTTTAATTTACCAGTATACCTAAAGATGCCATATTTAATATGAAATTTCATTACAAAATATTTAATTGCAAAGTATCCATTGTAGTGGCTGTGGTACCATCTCTGAGCCTCATTCAACATGGCCAAGAATATAGGGAATTGTTCTATAATACACTATGCTTGTAATGAATGTCTTTCTCCATATAATATTTAATAAGTATGTAAGATAAATGCCCAAGAAAACTAATAGCTAACTCACAAAGTACGTCCACTTACATTTTGATAGTTATTGCCGAATCATCTTTAAGAGTGCTTAGAAAAATACATATTCTTATCAGCACAGTATATTTATAAGAGCATTTTGCATTTTTATTCCTATCAACTTCACTTTGTTTCTCTTGGTCATTTGTTTTTCTTGTTTTTCTTGGAAGTGTTTCACATATTTCTTTTAATTTACAAAAAAGATGCCACATTTATTATATTCGGAATGTTTCCTTTCTTTTAATACTAAAGTCCTTCTACTTACACAACTTTGCTTTTTTCTTCCATGATCCTACTTTTTGTTTTTGTTATGTTTCTCACATGTGGTAGTTCTTGATTCACCTCCAGGACTAGAAAAATACCAGAGCCTCCTGACAGGAATTCCTACTTATCCTCCCTGTGATGGGAAGAATACCTTTCATTCTTTCTTTGTCAGTTTGAAGGAAAGTAAGGTATGATTAATTGCTTTATCTAATTGTTCTGTCACAGATGGAACTGATATAGTAATAAACCCAAGTGGAATAATTGTGCTTGAGAATTCTTGCTCCTCATAAAAAATGTTATCTTGTAAATCACTGCTGTTATAATTTGTTGTAAAGTGAGACGGTTGAAATCCTGTCATGATATTTAATGAAATAAAACTGCGGGGACCCCCTCCTTTTTCTGATGGAGTCCAGCCCTGATTTTTTGCCTGGAATCACTATAATAGACTTCGCAGCAGAGAGAAGAGTCGGTGGAATTTGCGCCCACATTGGGTGCCCAGCCTGTCTTTCTATATTGAAAGCAGCTAGCAATGCATTCATTTCATTCAATCCAGTTTTTTAAAATAAAATTACATTTGAAAGAAATGTATGTGGGTAAAATAATTTAAAGTATATAGAAATAAACTATATTCTTTGATGAAGGCTGCAGTTTGCATACATTTTTGAATATTTAAATTAAGGTTTATATTAGGCTCTGCATCCATTGAGAAGCTCTTTATAATGATTACATGGTTGATTATATGATATTTTTTTATCTACAGCTCATAGTATTGTATGTAAACCTCTGTATCAGTCAGGGATCTTCAGGTAAATGGAACCGTGTGTGTGTGCGCGCGCGCGCGCGCGAGCGTGTGTGTGGGCGTGTCCGTGTGTGCATAGAGAGTTGGAAAGAGACTGGTGGAAGTAAGATCCACTCTAATGAATTGCCTCACAATAGCCAGTCTGAAAGCCCAGGGCCGGAAGGTGGTCAGGCAAGTTAGACTACCGAGAGATAGTGGAGTAGTTCTAGTCCAAAATCCAGTAGACTTGACAATCAGAAAAGCCTGATGTTGATGTTTTAGTGAATCTTAAGGAAAGAAAAAAACTAATGATCCAGCTGCCAAGCAGTTAGGTGGTAGAGATCCCATTCTTTTCCCTATCTGTTTTTTTCTTTGAGGTACTGGGGATTAAACCCAAGGCTTTCATATTGAGATACATCTGCAGTCTTTTTTAAAATTGTTTTTATTTTGAGACAGGGTCCATTTAACTTGCTAAATTTTCCAGTCTGGGTTCCAACTAGCCATCCTTCTGCCTCAGTGTCCCAGAGTGCCAGGATGACAGACATGCACCACCCTGCCTGGCTGGAGTTCCATGCTGCTCATGGAAAGGCTGACCTTTCTCCTAGTCAGGCCTGTGCCTTATCGATGAGGTCCATGCCCGTTGGGAAGAGCCATCTGCTTTACTTCGTCTATGTCTACAAATGTTAACCTCATCTGAAAATGTCATTCTCAAAGCCATCCTGAAAGTTATCTGAGAAGCACCTGGCCACCCTGTGGCTCAGTCAAACTGGACGTGCAAAATTAACCCATCAATCACAGTCTCAATTAGTAAATTTATCATACTTTGCTTATTCATGAAGGCAGATACTAAGTCTTCGGGACCATGCATTTAATTTGCAAGCAGTATATTGAATCTACAATAAACTTCAAAGAAGGCTAAATGAATTAAAGAATCAATTAACATCAATAAAACTCTACTTACTGAGTTCATGATAGCGAATACTTTGGCAAGAATTTGGATTCTCTTTTAATGGGAAATTCAAATGAATTCTAATTGGAGATATATAGTAGACCATTATTTTCATTAATAGATCCGATGTTTTAGAGTGTCTAATTTGGCTGGCTTCCCTATGAAAGCTGGTTTTTGAATCTGTAAAATAATAAAGTTATCAAATATAATCAAGAGGCAAGGTGTCCAGATATGTAAAATTCCTCTAAAAATTTTTATGAATATATACATATATATTTACATTTAGGAAATGTAGAATTTTATGTATGAAAGTTTTATAAAATTTCATATTACATTATTTTATTACACACTGATAAAGTGTACATCATTTAATACATAAACACACATACAGGCAATTTAATAAATTTTAAGCATAACACAGTATATTTTAGTTTACTTCAAATATGTATTTAATTTAAATGTCAAAAATCTGAATTTAGAACTCTTTAGTGACTTGTAAAAATATCTATTGATTTTTCTTTTAGTAACTTGATGAGTTCACTGGGTATCTTTTTGGTTTTGTAATTTTTTTCCAAGTTGCAGGTTCCACAAGCTGAAAGAACACATAATTAAAGAAAATGTTGCTTTTTAGTGTTTAGTAAACAAATTCCTGGATTGTAAAAGGAAAATTCAGAATTAGGGGGACTCTGAATAGCTTTTGGCCACTACTCAATATTATCTTACATATCTAGATTTTATTTTATTTTTTTGGTATTCAACTTAGGATCAGCAGTGCTAAGAATTAAAACTCTTACAGCTAATGTCTATGTTTAAGTAACATATGATGCTACTCTTAGAGGAATAAGAAGCAAAGTGAGTTGACTGACTGGATTCCTTGAGTTGTATAGATGTATGCTACTAAGTTGGGAATTTGTCTGAGCTGGAACAGCATGCTCCCTCCATTGCTATAAACTTTTGCTGCTGTGTTGGGAAATTGGTTTGGTATCACATTTTCTTCTGTTACTAATAAAGCTGTCCTTGGAGACTTGATTCAGAAGGCAAGTCTCTTTAGGAAAACATTTTTGAATTTGAAGCACTTGGGAAATCATTGCTCCTTGGGATGACTGGCTTCTGAATGCTGAGACCTCATAATTATTCTAAGGTCACAGATGTACCTAAGCCTTGCATAGAAAAGCCATTTATGACTCCTACAATTCTTCATTCAGTCGTAGTATCTGCAGAACTTGTGGTTCTTTTATCCTGGTTATATAAGTCTCTGGGCTGCGGTCCTATGTTTTCTCAGTGTATAGTTGTCACTCATCCAGATCTCCAATAGCAGTTTTCAAAGTTTATTTTCTATGGGAGACTCATGCCAGAGCTCAGCTTTCCTGTGTTAAAGTTGTGTCCTCATAGAAGAATTGATATAATGTACCCTTTGTTTTATCCTTTGTTTTTTAAAGAGGAGAAAGGCACCAAAACAATTATGGGATGCTCAAACTGAGATACTTACAGTGAATATCTTCATCTTGGTTACTACACTGCTAAAAAGAAAAGAGGTTTTCAACTTACACACATGTGGAAAAAGCTAGCAAGTCCAAGGAAACAGCTAAAACAATATCCATAATAATATTGATTTTCAGAGAAGAATGAAGACAAATGGGAATAGTTTGCAGAAAAATCCATTTATATGTGTTGACCTAGAATTCTATATTAATCAAATTATTCTGATATACCTTCTTGTCTATCCTTTCCCCAAAAGAACAGCATAAAAACCTGTTCGTTAAGCAAATTAAGTTTATAACATTGAAGAAATAAGAAATTGCAGCAGTGAAAATAGTTACCTTGCAATCTCCATTATGCCTTAGTCTATCCTTACAAAAAGAATCAAGAAAGGTTCTTTTCTTTGCTTTTGCCTGAATGTAACCTAAGAAAAATTTTTTTTTTTTTGGTACCGGGGATTGAACTTGGGTCTTTGAGCTTGCGCAGCAGGCTGCGAAACCTCTGAGCTAAATCCCCAGCCCAGAAAAAATTTTTTAATTGGCATTTTTCTGAAGAAAAATAATGTATCTTCCATTAAGCATTAATTTCCTTTGTGTTCAAAGAACTTTGGCTACTACAAAAAATAAACTTAAGCATGAAATCACATTTTGCTTTTATAAGAACTTCTCTGTTTCAGATAGGGAAAACGTTTTAAAGACTAGGTGCAGAAATGTTCGAAATCATTTCACTAGAAAAAAGGAGAGATGAAAGTGGAACAAATATTTGGACAATTAATTTACAATTCCTTCAGCTGTGCCCTGCCACTTTGAATATATAACTGTAACTGCAAGATCAGAACATGATCTGATCACATTTTTCTCTCTCTCAAAAGTAATTATCTCTATACCATACATAGGATGTCTTCCTAAATGGCCTGAACACGTCTAGATATGAAGAAAAATAATTCTATTTCTTACTAGTCACCTGAGCTGTATTTAGCTACAGATTTACATGATGGGTGAGAAAGAGATTTGGCCTGAAGCCCTTCCTACCATATTTCAGGGAATTTCAAATATTTGAGCCAAATAATTAGTTAAATGTTTAAAATTTCAAAATGTGGTGCAGGAATATTTCTACAATACATAATGAAAAAGTCAATAGAAAAAATGGAAAAACTGCATCAGATCACATTTAAAAATTATTATGCCATTTAACATTCTAGAAATTAATAGAATTCTTTAAAAAAATTTAAAACTCATATTTCCAGTTTCCATATTTACCTCACCATGGAACTAAGAAGCTCATAGAATATTCTTGTTTCCCAAATGGCACTTGGGTCAGGAAGCCCTTAAGTCCTGGACAAATGCAAGACTTCAATGCTGATGTATTGGAGAAGTGTGAGGACATTCTCCCCAGAGCTTGGCTTTGAAAGTAGAGAGAACAAAACCCTCCCTGCTGTCCACAGCTATGACCTGACAAGTCTTCAGAAGATACTCTCCTTTCTCTCGGAATTGGATCCTGACTCTTTTAAGACACTACGTATTTTCCATTTAAATCAGTGGCACTGTATACTTGTCTAATTTGTTTATACACTGTTAAGTTCTTTAAAAGAAGGTCTTCGTCTAACTCATATTACTAGTCTTGGCTGATCTGTTCAGCTTGCCTATAAGTGATCAATACATACCATCTGACTCAACGAATGGACCCATCTTCATAAATACAACAAGATCATACAAAACAAATTGCAATTTAAATAAATTTACTGCTAATCAAATACAGGCAGCTCATGAAGTTGTGAAATGTTCAAATTCTTCTACACATAAAATAAGTAGAAATACTTGATATTATAGTCTCAGCTGAATCTTCCTCCAAGATAAGGTGAACTCCTCGCTCCCAGTAGATGTTCAGTTGCTCACATTTGGAAATGGGGCCTTCACAGCTGTTGTCTAGTTGTGGTCACTCAGTTGGGCCCTGATGCAATAAGTCTGGTATCATCTGAGGTTGAGAGAGAGAGAGAGAGAGAGAAAGGGAAGACAGCTCAGAGAAGACAGAGGCAGAGACATAAGCTACATGGCCACCACATGAGAGGTACCTGGGACTACCAAAAGCTGCAAAAGCCAAAGAAGGAGCCTCCCAGGAAGGTTGTAGGGAAGTGTGGCCCTGCAGACACCTTGATTTTAGAGTTCTGACCTCCAGAACTTTGAGGAAGTCAACTTCTGATTTTTCAGTCATCCAGTTTGTGGTACTCTACTACAACATTCCCAGGAAACCAATGCATCCAGGATATCTGAAAAAACTGGAATGAAGAATTCCAAGAGGAACTTCCTCAAAACCACTGGAACTCACCAATCACCCCATGGGCTTAGGTGGCAGCCAGTGGCTCATCCACCCTGTGTCTAAACATAGGTGAAGGACAGCCCTTTAAGGGCCTGGGGTTAAAACCCAAACTTACTTAGATCCAGAAAAGAAAATTCCAGGCAAATAACTGGCATAGCTCCATTGTTGTGGCAAACCTCTCTTTTCATGTAAAAATGGGACAGCGGTGATGCCACCCTAAAACGGTAGAGATTTGTTAGTATGTCTCACCTTCTGTGAACATCATGGAGTATTTCCTCTAATATGCTTTTAAAGAAACATCTAATTGCTAAATCTTTCACTGTAGCCCTGTCTTTCATCCACTGATTTATAGTTAATGCTATTCTATATAAGATAAGAAAACATTTTTACTTTACAGGACTGGAGTTAAAATGCACTTAAAATAACACTCATATATAAAGCCACATGTAAGGAGTATATACAATAATCAAAAACTTGAGTAGATCAACCTTGTATTGACTTAAACAGTTTAAAAATATGTTAAATGCAGAATGGTCATAAAACACTTATAAAATTTAGCATATGAAATACACAGTATAGCAAAATATAGTAAATTTAAAAATAAAATTTATGAAGTTGATAGTGAGTGAATATTAATTCTCCATTCTAGATCTATGTAACCATAGCATATCCAATACAAAGGAATTATTAATCCATAAGAAAAACTAGAAAATTATGAAGACAATCCCCAGTCAAAGCAAGAACAAGGCGAGATGGATGAGCCAGTTTATAAAACAAAGTAATAAAAGAAGATCAATCTGTTAAAATACAAAGTGCCCTTAGAATTGAATGTAAGAGCATCACTGTGAGAAGCTATTATACCATGAAGGAAAAGCGGATGTCTGCAATATTTTTAAAGGTCGAGGATATGATCAGAAATAGGTCAGCCAGGAGGAGGGCGTCGCGATGCCGCAGTGACTAGAGTGGTGACAGCACTGCGGCTGCCCGGCCTCCCTGCCAGGGTGACGGACATGATGACCAGGAGCCCAGGACGGGCGGGGAGCTGGTCGGTCACGCAGCGGTGTGGTCTCCAAGGTGCTGCCCACATCGCCAGGACACTTGGTGCCGCCAGGGAGAGGAGCGGGTGAGCTACTGTAGGGAAACGTCTCCAGTCTCTACACGTGAAGCGAATCCAACAACACAGTGAATTGGGCCCTACAGGCACCCTCTAGAGCATGTCCTCAAAGTCAGATTTACCATGCGTATTCAGCTGAGTTTCCATCCTTCCTCTGAAAGCATTCGACGTAGAAAAACCAAGAACTAGCATCTTCATAACACCGAATGTAGCTAAATAAGTAACTAGATAACTAGAAAAAACAAATAAGAAGAGAGAGACAGGGAAACTTTCCCGGGTGTAATACATTCTTGTCTAAATTTGTGTTAATTTGTTTACTCTTCCCATTTCCCCCAGGTAGCTAGCTTTATGGTAACGAAAGGACTATGGCACTCCCAGCATCACTTTCTCTTTTCTGGAACAAAACCCTGACACTTGCAACTCAGAAGAGAAGAGATTTCATGGCTCACATTTTCCAGCAGATTCTGACCCAAGTCCACAGGCTCCAACCCAGAAGCACGGGCTGGAAGGGTCTGAGGGGAGGGAAGGGGGGGCCCATATGGCAGCCAGGAATGGAGAGAAGGGAGGACCAGGGACAAGAGTGCACCTCCTAGGTCACAGGGCAGGGCCCACCTCCTCATCGACCCAGCCCTGGACTCACACACGGGATGAAGCCTCGCACCAACATGGCACCCGCATGGACACCTGAGACTTGGCGAAACATTTTAGCACTAAGACATACAGACACAGACCGGTTACCTGCCTTGTCCAAGGCAAATCGGCTATTCTGACACTCTGACATTTCTCAAATTGGAATTCTATAACTCTTCTAAGTCGCCATAATTTTCCCATGAAATCTTTTTTTTTTTTTTGGTACCAGGGATCGAACTTGGGACCTTGCACTTGTGAGGCAGGCGCCAGAACCACTGAGCTAAATATCCAGCACCCCATGAAATCTTTTATCTTGATACTCCTAGAGAACTATTTTTTCAAGATATCTTTGGAGTTTCACTTAAACAAACATAGAAAGCTAGAGTTTATATGATATTAAACTGAGAACTAGAGAAAATGATTAGCAGATATAATAAGATCTTGTGTCCTCTCTTGTTTCATAAAAGGATTTTTTTCTATTTCAAAGCAAGACAATGCCTCTGATTAACAGCATGGTATGTGTGTTTTCAATCAGATGACACTGATTTCCATGAATCATATATTAGCCTCAAAGTCATACTGGTAAGTGGAATAGCAAAAATGTGTGTAATGACAACATGCTAGAATGAGTGTATAGCTTCGAGGTATGACAATGATTATTTAAAATGCAAATTGGCACTGGGCTTATCCCAATATCAGATTTGTTATTGAGAGCACAATTTAAGAACTCTTCTTACTCATTACTTTGTATTTATTTTTCTTTTAAAGTCCAGGGATAAATTCTATGCATAGAAATACTGATATTGAAGGCAATTACTATTAGATAGCCCAGGTGTATCTATACAAGCAAACATGAGCTAAAAGGTGAACTCCAAAAGAACAACGTATCTTTTGCACTGTTATAACCCAAGAACTGTGCATACTGACCTCCCTGAAATGGATCAGTAAATGGATTAGCACATATTTACAAAGGATGAACTGAAGACAGTCCAAAATTATAATTGTTTATGCTGAATATATTAAGTGTATGCTGAATATAACATCAAGAAGGCTAATTTATCATTATTGATTTTAAAATGAAAACATAACTTGAGATTTAAAATTAGCTCACTTGGCTGAAGCTCAAAACAGCAGATGAAGTATCCGTGCAGCAATGTTCTTTCCTGATATCCACTCCTTTCCCATGCTCCCAATGTTGGTTTGAGCATTGTGTCTAGACTTTTCCAGTGGACACCATTTTTAAGCAATGAGTGCAACACTTTTATTAATATTTCTAGCTCAAACTTAAAGTACAGAATTTTACCTTCACTGAGTTCATTTTCTTCCACTGAAAATCTTAAGCGTGTAATTAGTTTTGTATCATCTATCATCCATTTATACATGTGTCATCTCATGATTTCAAGATAAAATATCAATAACAAATATAACAAATACTGATAATAAAATGAAGATTTCTTTGCAATTGTTCTCAGGCTCTTCTAGGTAGCAGATCCAGCCAGATTAGTAGTCGGGGTCTGAGGCAGAGCAGGAATCCTGGAAATTCCCCCAACAACATTAAACTTCTTTTTCTTTAAACTTCGAAACAAACAGCCACTCCCAACCTCTCCACTCCTGTCACCCAGAAGGGCGGGGAGAACCCGGCTTAGCAGGTCACCCACCAGGTCAAAGGATGGTGCCCGTCAGGAGTGTCTGGGATCTCAGTTATATCCACTACGAAATAGACAGCAGGGCAGGGTGGCACATGTCTGTATCCCAGCTCTCTGGAAGGCTGAGGCAGGAGAATCCCAAGCTGAATCCCAGTTTGGGCTATTTAGTGACTTAGCAAGATTCTATCTGAAAATGAAAAAATGGAAGAGGGACCAGGGATGTAGTTCAGTGCCCTGGCCCTGGGTTCCATCCCTAGTACATCAGTCAATCAATCAGTCAATCAATGAAATGGGCAAAAAGAACTACATTGTAGTGAGTCAGAATTTAATTTAATAAATGAAAATATCAAGGGAAGCTAATTGGAAGAAAATGGTCAATCGCTCAGGGAAAAATTGTTTTTGCATTGACGTGGCTGAGAATTGCAGGTGTATGGTGACAATAAAAAGTTAAGGGTCTCAGTGGGCTTTACTCATCAGGAATTCTCTACTCGGCAACTGTTATTGCCCGCGACTAGGCAGGAACACCTGCCCCTCACCTGGAGGGAAGTGGGCACTATTCGGCAGCCATGTAGACAGGAGGAGAACACACTGGGGCCCGGTGGTGCTGGCCAGAGGTGGGGTTGGGGAAACTGGGATGTTACAGGGTGGGCGTCGCTGAGCAAGGAACTGATGGGTGTGGAAGGCGAAGAGGCCTCTGACCAAGCTGCACAGGGACCTCCGGGCCCATTGGCGCCTGTCACACTTCCTGCCCGGTCTTCACTGCAGCAGGAGCCCAACCGGGCCGGTGCCTCCTGTGGCCTCCTGTGTGGCTGAGGAAAGCAGCCCTGCAGGCAGCTCAGTGCTTCTCTCAGGGCGGGCAGAACGGGCCCTGCCTGCAGTGTCCGCTGTGGGCCTGCATTCCTCTCTGCAGTTCCTCCTCGGACAGGATGCCCAGTGCAGAATGGAGTGTTCCTGACTGAGGGCTGACCCTGGACATAGGAGCCTGCCCCCACCTGCTGGGGCCTGCAAGGAGCCGGAGTGCTGGACAGGCTGCCCAGGAGGGGAAGTGAAGAGGAGAAATTAGAGGCAATTGGGCCAACCGTGCACAAGAGCACCATGCATCCCTTCCAGGGAAGCCAGAGGCCTATGAAAACAAGCTAGAGCAGTTAGCAGAGAATACCAGTGAGCACTGGTTTGCTGTTAGATTTTGTGCCAGGAGATGAAGATCCAGCACCAGAATCTCTGGGTTTAGAGGGGAAATTATCCTCTTTACTTGATATCCATACCTCAGGGTTCTCGTAAGTCCACCAGGGGGGCTTGGTCACCTTTATACTTCAGTAAACTGAACTGTTACACCCTCCCGAGCCTTCCTGCCCTGTCCTTTTCTTCTCTCAAATTATACTCCCTGTGTTTGTCACCTTTTCCAACTAAAATCTCTCTCTTTTCCAATTTCTTTTACTGGTGGCTGACAAATTAAGCAATGTGTGGAATTTTTTTTGCCTTCATTTCCTTAATCATGTGAATATGACAGCAAGGGGGGGGGGAGAGAGAGAGAGAGAGAGAGAGAGAGAGAGAGAGAGAACTTTCTTTTACTTACATGTGATAAAGTAGTAAATACAAATCACATAGACTACTGATGAATTTTTCTTATGAGAGTCCTCAAATAGACACATTTGTGCTCAAAGAAAGAACTGCAAAGCTAAATTATCTGAATAAGAGTTTCTCCTTTAAAGTCTCCAAGTATTTAAAAGACTAAACTCATTAAAACTTGATAGGCTTATAAAAATACACCATATAAAGTTATTTAGTAATCATTCATAGCTTCAGAACCCTTTCCAGATAAATGATATAGCATCTGGTACATATTTATGTGTAAATATAAACTCTTCTAATATCTTTAGACTTTGAGTGGCTGCCTAGCAAATAATGTGGACCATTTGGACGTAGATTCAGAAGTCTGGCAAAGAAAGAAGAAATTGGACAGGACAGTTAATAAGGGAGGTATTGAATAAATAAATGGAAGAGTGCATGCTAACAATTTTTGTGTTAGAATCTCAGCAAGGCCCTCGCTCTCCTACATTTCTCCTGTTAGGCACATCTTCCTCACCTTTCTATTGCTCTCCTCACTGCAGTATTGCTCCACATGTTAAGCAGCAAATGCAAACTGGTTTTCCTTGTCTGCACAGACAACCTTCTACCCTGTTGTAGATTCAGGTCATCTGCATCTAACCTATCTTGCATTCATACCTAGTGTCACTGAAGCTAACATGTTTTAATCTTTGCTCTGAGATGGTCAAATGTGGCCCCTTCTCTCTCACTTTGTAGCAGCTAATACATACACTTTCACCTGTAGTAGGGTGTAGTCATATCTTCTGTTGGATTATTTAAATTGGTAAGTCTGAGATCAATATCCAGCATGCTTCAACAAAAAGTCTTATTGGTGCCAAGTACACAGGAGTGACAGAAATAAACTGACTTCCTACAGTGAGAGGACCAGAGAGGAAATACAGAAGTGAAGGCAGAAATGCACAGGATTATTTGAGCTAACAGTAGCTGCTTAAAAGACAACGAACCAGCAGATTTAGAGGACTGAAGTTCACAGGGTGAGCATGGAGCTTGGCTAAGTTCTGATAGGACAGTAAGGAAGAACATTTGAGATTCAAGTGTTGGTGATTCTCAAAATCTTGAGTGTCAAAATCTGGCTCCACTCTGTGTGCTGTTTTTGGTCTCCACGTACAGTGGAATTTTAGCAGAAGCCTGAGTTTATGTCACAAGTGGAATAAATCTAGAGGATCAAGGAGAGTGATGAAACATGTTTGAAGAATGTGGAGATGGTTAAAAGAGCACAGAGAATGGAGAGGAAAGACAAGGTTTCCATTGCTATCCTTAAATAATTTGAGAGATTATCATAAAGAAATGTTCTTTCATGTTTATATTTATTTTATATGTAATATCAATAGACAAATGGATGAATTCATTAGGAGGAAGGAGTCAGTGCATCACCATTGGGTGTGCAGTGACTGAAGAGCCTCAGCAGGTTCAAGAAGAGGTTGGCGTTGCCTGGTAGAGAGCAAGAGACACAGCACAAAGCCGAAAGCCACCGCAGTTCTTTCCAAAGTAAGCATGTTACTAGGAAAACATCGCAAGCCACGAGTGAATGAACAAACTCCTTATGAGCTCAACAAGACAATGGAAGCAAAGAGCAGCACAGAAAAGAAAATTCTAGGCAAAATTCTAAACAACTGAATGAAGACTTGATTCTTCATGGTGGTGAATCTTTCCATTTTTCAAACATAGAACACTTCTTATGTCTTTCCTCTTGTTACGTATAAGCTAGCAAATATGAGCTACCAAGTTGAGTTGTCACATATTGCAACAGTATTTCGATTATTGCCTCATTGTTTTCTGATGAGTTCTGAAGACCTCAAGTTTTGTGAAGCATATTAAATCTAGAATAAAAGACCTATGTCAGCTATTTATTTATCAGCTCACTGTTGCATAAAGTGAACACAGGCCTATTATATCTTCATTTGTTTCTTTTATTCCTAACATGAAGGTTCACGTACCCACTCACATGAACATTTATTGTGAAGAAACTGAAAGAATGCAAGTTTGTCCTTTCACAGTATGACATCATATTATTAATGTGTAATATATTTGGATCTTAATTCATAAGGAAGTAGATGACATAAAAAATTTCCTTGATATGACTGAGCTCATAAAGTAATCAAATGAGAACAATGATTACTATCTTAGACTTACTTTAAGTTGTAAATTAAAGGAAGTTGCCGAACACAATTGGAAGAATAGCACATAATAGCTGTTTCATAAATATTTTATTTCTTTTATCTGAATAAAGATGCAAGGGCCACAGAACAAAAAATGTTTTTATATATGTGGTATTTTATTTTGGTAGATTTATTTTACTTTTCAACTTGCAAATTCTCCTGTATATAAAATGGATATAAAAGTAATTTTATTTAATACTTACAATAGCTAAGTTGATCAATGTAAAATAATTTAAAAACCTATCAAGTGTTTTAAGAGTAACTTTAAAAAGAAAGATAAAGAGAAATCAATTTTCTTTATAAATAAGATATGTTCGGATGAAGATTGCAATGTTTCCTCTATCAATTTATCTGTTTATTTTCATTCATCAGTTTATTTTTTCATAAGCATTTGATGTTATTTATTATAGGTCACAGTTTACCCAGATCCTCTATTCATAATTAAATATTTTGATATTATACAATTATTATAAACAGAACGGGATTTTATTGATGGAGTAAAATTTTAACTTGCTGTTTCTTACAATTCTCATAAATTTTTCATGGCACATATTTGGAAACGCTCCAACAATAGAATTCAAATAGACTATCATAACTTTTTAAAATATTAAAGAAATTCAATTTAATATTTATTTTTGCAAGGTTATTTTTTGGAACATAATTCTAAATGATGCATGATTTAAAGAATGCTTTACAAGACATGTGTGAAAGATGGAAAAGATCAGATTCATTTCTTCTCTAATTTCTCAATGCTAGATACTGCTTTGTGTATATATGAAATAAAATCTCAAAATTATAAGATGGAAAAGTAAACCGTGGAAATGACTTCTAAAGAAAATTACTTTGTATTTTATTTTAAATGCTCCATATAAAGTAGACTTTTATTTACAGTTTTCTGTAGTTTAAATGACTTGCCCAGGGTTTGCATACCACTCTTTGTAAATGAATAGTCACTGCTACTAAGTCCAGCTTGTGCAGGATGCATTACTTGATTCTCATATTTTCATACATCATGCAATTCAGAGAAAAGTACAACACTTCTCTACTTCATTTTGACAATCTATGAAAGAAACTCTCTCCTATACTTGATAATAAGATTGGTGGGCTTTTTAAATGATATTCTATGGAAACTCAGTGCTATTTGCTGCTGAGAACTAGAGGAGATAATGCCACACATGTCACTCTGTCATGAGCCTGGAGAGACACATTGAAATCTGATTCCACAAGTGCTCTACTTACAGGATGTTTACATTTTGCAGTTATGAGTTTAGAAGCCAAATAAATAACCAACATTTTAAAGAACAAAGAGAATACAATGCTACTTTCAAGAGGATATTACCATAAATACAGTGTCAATTATAGTTCCATACTCAAAAGTATCTCTTTAGCATTTTGTATTATCTCATTATTATGAAACACAAATGCATTAAAACAGTATCACAGGCAAAATGTTGACATATATGCAATAATAATATACATGCAATCATAGTTAATTATATGTATTAGTATGATCAAAATATACGGCAAATGTTTAAATTTTTTAAAAAATTGTTACTGTAAAAGACACAAAATACTACACTTTGCTTCAAACATACTTCTCCCATCATCCTCATCACTTTCTGAAGCAGTTCTGGACGTCTTCTTTCATGAGTGTCTATATAAGGTGTGACAAAAAGTACAGTGAGTGCTGCTGCCCAGTACCGTCAGAAGGAAAGGAAAGCTCCTGGCAGCATCACTGTGTCCTCATTCACCTTACTCACTGGATCTGGCCCCGTACAACTCCTGGTTCTTCCACAAAGCCAAAATGACCATGCAAGGGAAGCTTCATGAACTGATTGAGGACATCAAGTCAGACAAGTCAGAGTGCAGCTAAAGAAACTCAAGAAAGAGGACTCCAGAGCTGCTCCAGAAAGTGTCAAGAATGATGAGATAAGTGTGCTTGAAACAAAGGAGAGACTTTGAGAAGGCTTCAAGGCAAAGTGCTTTTAAATGTTGTAGTAAGTGTTTTAAAAAGTAGCTTTTGACCACACTTGTATATACATATAGATTCACATCCCTTTTACAGGCAATGAATAAATATCAAGCGTGACCTGTCATAGACAGCTCCAAAGGCTCATCACTATCTTTGGATTTTTCAATATAAAGCAGAAACTGTTTGAATCAAATTCCACAACTCGGTAAAAAAAATAAATAAATAAAAACCCAAAAAACAGTTAAAAGTTTACCAGAACCAAAGAACCCACTGAATTAAGAAAGAGACAACCACTGAAGAATGGTAGGAAAAGCTTAGAGAGGGTTCTGTGCCTGCCTCCCCCTCCATCAGTGACCATGTCCGGGGTGCAGCGCACATCCCCAGTGCAGGCCTCATCCCTAGCCCGGGGAGAGCCCGGTTCTCTTTTCAGGAATCCGGTGCTTTTGGCAGGATCGACATAGGAAGTTTTGTTTAATCTGTAATGAATTCAAGTCAACATGGAAAGGCAGCAGAAATTCCTTGAAATCATGCCAGAGAAAGAAACAACCCAGGGCTGCCTGAGGTAGCTTTCAGGTGATGTAATTGCGGCACTGCAGGCCAGAGTGGGGGAAGCCAGGACTGGGTGGCTTTGAGAAATCAGGTGCTGAGGAAGGAACCACATAAACCCAGGACGTAGAAGCCACACAGAGCCCAGGACTGGTACAGCTGGGAAACAGAAGTGGAATTGGAGTTGTCAGCAGCTGGGCCTGGCTCAGAGCTGGGGCGACTGAGAAGCACCAGGAGCAAGGATCCGGAGAGGACTTGTCTTTCTTTCCTCATGCTCTCTTTCTCTGTCTTCCATTTTATTTCTTCATTCATTTCCTGAAGTCCAAAGAATTCTCACAACAGTAGCGGGACAAAATCTAAATAAACGAAGACTTCAGAGACTACATAATACTAAAACTACTGACTTTAGGAAAATAAATTGGAAAATCACTAAATAAGCAAACAACTAGAAGTCACACAAAGCACCAAAAACAAACAGCTGAAGGGAAGGCACACATCCATAGCTCAGGGCTCTGCCAGACTGAAGGAAAAGAATTGCAAGTTGCAAACTTGGCAACTTCTAGAGATCCTGTCTAAAAAAAGAAAGAAAGAGAGAGACAGAGAGAGAGAGAGAGAGAGAGAGAGAGAGAGAGAGAGAGAGAGAGAGCACGTGCTAGGGATGAATGGGTATAATGCCAAGTAATGAAAAAAAACCCCAACATTTCGCAGCAACATATTATGAACCATGCTAAGAAAAATGAAAGGATGTTTCCTAGTCAAATTGACAAAACTTCCCAGGAGAAGCACAGACATTGGACCTACAAGACAAAGATTTTAAATCAACGCCTTTAAGTGTGCTCCAAAGGTAAAGAGACTACGCACAAAAAGCTAAATGAAACCTTGTCATGGCAGCGTGTGTCTGTAATGTCAGCAATCTGGGACAGCAAAGCAGGGAGGTAACACATTGCAGTCCAGCCTGGACAACATAGCGAGTTAGCTGGATTTGTCTCAAAATTTAAAAAAATAATAATAATAAAAGTGAGGCAGCAGATTATAACTCAGGCTCTGGGTTCATTCACACACACACACACACAATCAGGCAGGAGAATGATGTGTAATAGGGAATGCTAATAAAAATATAGAAGGAATCAACCGGAGATTTGGGACTGGTCAATATAATAACTGAAATGAAAACTCACTAGAGAATTTCAATAGCAGTTTTGAATATACAGAAGAAATAATCTGTGAACTAAGATGAAGCTTAACTGAAATTACCCAGTCTGGTCATCAAAAAGAATAAAGAAGCAAACAAGCAAGTAAGAAACTTATAGACAAGATCAGATTTATTGAGTATGCATAATGAGTTTTCTAAAAAGACAGGAAAGAGGAAAGAACAGAGAGAATATTAGAAAATAATGATCAAAACATGCTAGATGGATATGCACAATGCATACTGTTAGCATATGTGAAAATGTTACACTGAATGCCAGTATTATGTACAATTAATATGTGTTAATCAAAAAAGTGAAATTGAAAAGAAAAAGAGAGGAATGGTTGAAAACTTCACCGTCAAGCAAACATACATGCATCTAAAATGTGCAACCTACTCTGAAAACCAAACATAAAGAGATTCACAATGAGTCACATTATAATCAAATTATTAAAAGACAAAGAGAAAGAGACCCTTGAAATAATAGAGAAGTGACATAGCTTACAGAAGGGATCTTGTGTGAGATTAGCAGCCAGATTCTCATCCGAAACCAGGAGGCTCCATGATGACATCACATTGTTCAATTGCTGAAAGTAAATAGTGTCAACTGAAACATTTATATTCAGCTACACTCTCTTTTAAAGGAGAAGGGCTTATCACCCAAAGACCTTCCTTGTAAGAACCATTAAAAGCAATTTTTTGCACTGAAATGAAAGGACACTGGACAGTAATTAGATGCATGATAAAGAAATAAAGAACTCCAGTAACGCAAAATACCTAAGAAAATGTGAAAGCCAGTAGTATTAGTGTGTATTTGTATTCCAATTTATTTTCCATATTATTTACAATGGCTTAAAATTAATGAAATTAAGGGTCACAACAGCCCACGTAGGCAATATGTTTAAAGATGCAATTAGGAAGACAAGAACATAGGGGAGACAAACATAAATAGGAAAAGAGACTTTGTATGCTACTTTGGTGTGTCAATTAAAACTAGACGACTGAATTTAAGATGTTAATTGTAATCACAGGGACCACGATGGAGATATTAAAATATATACAAAGGAATTTTTTTTTGTTACTGGGGATCGAACTAGGGACCTTGCATTTGCAAGGCAGGTGCCGGAACCACTGAGCTAAATCCTGGCACTATGCAAAGGATTTTGAGAAGGGAATCAAAATGGTAAATTATCAAAATAAACTAAACAAGAATATAGGAGTAATGGTAGCAATGAAATAAAGAAAAGTATAAGAAACACAAAACAAATAGAGGAAAGGTACAATATGTCTTTTTATTAGCAATTATGTTAAATGTAAGTGAATTAAACTCAAATCCAATAGGTCAAGGGTGTTGTTAAAGAAAATGTCGATCTTGAGGTGTAATTACCTAGTACTTTAAAATTTATATGACTCAAATGATATTTTCGTATTTATTTCAGGCCTTGCATAGAATTTCTTTTAAAATAAAGGCTGGGGATTTAGCTCAGTGGTGCGGCTGCCTCCCTCTCCCGTGCAAGGTCCTGAGTCCAATCCCCACTATCACACACAAAAAAAAAGAATTTCCTTTAAAATAATTAAACAAAATATTAAAAAGACCAGAAATAAAGGCTCCAACTCTGGTCAATTGATGTTTGGAAAGGAAACTGAGTCCATTTAATGAGGCAGGAATAGACTGGTCCCCTAACTGATACTGTATACAGAAATGGACTGAAGATTGAAGAACAACCTAAATATAAGCATTAAAGTCATACAACTTTCAGAAGAAATCATAGGGATTAATCAAAATGATCTTGGATTTGTGCTGTCATTTAGAAAAAAGCCCCCCAGATGGCTCATGTGCTCATGGGACAAGCTGAAGGAAGGTGTTTAGTTCATGGTGTCCCTACTACTCAGTGAAATTTTACCCACAGGAGATTTCAGCAGCGGAGTGTGCTGTTGGAAGGAGGGCCTGGCCTGAAGAGGTCACTGGGCGAGGCCGCCTCCCTGTGCCTGACTCCTCTCCTCTCTCTCTGCTCCCTAGGTGCTGTGACTGGAGCAGCTTCCTTCCATCTAGGCCTTCCAACATGTCATCGCTGTGTTTAAGCCTGAAACTTCTGAACTGTGGGCTAAGCTAAACCTCCCTGCCCTCCAGTTGCAGCTGCTGGATATTTTGTCCAAGAAACAAGGAAAGTGATGAAGACAATTTGATAATGAGTTCTTAGCATTGGCATCAATAGCACAATAAATAAAATGTTCAAGTACATAAATCAGGGTTTATTCATAATTAGGAACTGTGTAACGCAGGACATTATAAAGTGAAAAGACAACATGCAGAAAGGAAAAATCTAAATTATATATTTGATAACAGTAATTTGCCTAAAAGTAAAAAACAGAAATGTCTTACAACTCAACAAAAAAGAAATGACCTAGATTGACCATGGAACTGAGTGGTCATTTCTTCCATGAAAATGACAAATGGAGAACAAATATGTGAAAAGCTGCTCAACCTTTTGGATAGGGATATACAAATCAAAAATATAAGATAGTACTTCATGTCCAATTAGGCTATCTCCAATTAATAATAATAATGACAATTATAATACACCAAAGATGTGACCAAATTGGAACCCCCATATTTTGGTGGCAGAAAAATGAAATGATGCACTTGACATGGAAAGCAGTTTGACAGTCAGAACGAGCCAGAAATTTCAGTCTTAAGTAGCCATGGTCAACAGCATTGAAAACAGGTGCCCAGTTATTCGTGTGTATCAGTGTCCACAGGAGCACTGTGCTCAGGAGTCAAAGTGTAACAGCTGAAATGTTGGACAGAGATTGATGGGCTGGACTGTGGGTGAACTAGAGATGCCACAGAACACCTTTCATTATTAAAGGGAGAGTAGAACCGATGCTGCCACTATGTGGATAAACCTCAAAAATATGCTCCATGGAAGAAGCCAAACAAAAGAGCCACATACTGTATGACTTAATTTGTGCAGACTCTCTGGACTACATAAACCAGAAAAGCAGAGAGAAAGTAGGTTGGCAGTTGGCTGAGATTGTGGGGAAGGGAGACTGGAAGTGAAAGTGAATGTTTCATGGGTAGAGAGTTTGCTTTTGGCTGATGAAGATGTTTGGAAAACAGGGATGGGGTTTACAGAACCATGTGAATGTGCTCAGTGACGCTGAATTATATATTTTAAGTAGTTAATTTTATGATGGGTGAATTCAAGATGAATTAAATGAAAAAGATGAATAACAAAACTGGATGATTTGTAATCTATTATTTCCCACAGGACAGTAGAAATGAGTAAAAAAAGGAAGGAAGCTAGGATGGAGCAATTAAATCGTCATATATAAAATTCCTACAATGTGTCTATCTTGTGTGGTTTCTGCCTTTATCATCCTGTTACTCTGAGAGCAAATACCCTACCTTTCTGTATAGGAAACAAAATTTGGGGAAAATATAGTTTCAAGTTTACATGGATTCAGCTGAAGCACTTCCCTTTCCACTTCAATATACTACCGTATATTGCTATCGGTCCCTGAAAGAAACACCCGCAGTGAATGTCTTTGCACATACTTTGTACAAAGGTTTGCCCTTTGGACTGCATTTTTGGATCATATTTATTATTGTCACTAGAAGAAAGCCTCTTTAATAAATCATGCTGGGAAAACTAGCTTTCCACATGCCAAAGACAAAAACTAGACCCAAATCTCTCACCCATGCTCTAAACTAAAATCAAAATAGATCAATGATCTAAATATTAAAGCAGAAACACTAAGTCAGCTGGAAGAGAGAATAGGTAGAACTCTTCAACACACTGCTGCAGGCAAAGATTTATGAACAAAACCCAAACTGCACAGGAAATATTACAAAGAATCAATGACTGGGATCTTATTTTAAAGCTTTTGCACAATAAAAGAAATCAGCAACAGAGTAAAGAGACAGCCCACAGAGTGGGAAAAAATTTTGCCAGCTCTTCTTCAGACAAAGGACTAACATCTACAAAATATAAAGAATTCAAAAAAGTCAGACCCCACAGATTTAAAGACTCAGACCAAAAATGGGTATCTGAAGTGAATAGACACTTCTCAGATGAAGAAGTAGAAACAGCAAATAAATTTATTTCAAAAATGATCAAAATCACTGGCCATTCCAGAGATGCAAATTAAAACAACACTGAAATTCCATCTCCCTCCAGAAAGAATGGCTGCTATTGAGAAATCAACCAATTAGAAATGCTAGAGGGCTGTGGAGGAAAATGGAACACATCTCACTATTGGTGGGACTGTAGACTGGTGCAACCACTGTGGAAATCAGTGTAGAGATTCCTCATAAAACTAAAACTAGAGGTTCCATTTGAGCCAGCTATTCTCCTTCTTGGTATCTTCCTGAAAGAATTAAAAGCATCCTACCACAGAAATATATGTACACCCATGTTTACAGCAGCCCAGTTTGCAATAGTTAAATCTTAGAAACAGCCCAAATGCTTATTAAATGATGAATGGATAGAGAAGATATATTTTTTTTAATTTGGTGGAGCATTACTCTGCCATAAAGAAGGATAAACCTATGACATTTCTGGGTAAATGAGTACACCTTGAGAGCATATACTTAAATGAAATAAATCACACTCAAATGTTTAAATATTGCATTGTTTCTCTGGTGTAAGAAACCAAAAGAATAAATAAGGACCAAAATGTATAACAGATATTGGGAAATGTGAAGAAAATGTTCAAATGTGAAGGGGAACAAGGGAGGGGGGAGGGGGGAAGAAGCAAAGGAAAAGAAAAAAGGAAAACATGGAAGCAAAGCTTTTATAAATAAGGAGAGGTTGAGGGGATACAAGGATGGGAGAGGTTTGGGGAAAAAAGAATCAAGATATATCATGTACAGATACAAATTCTTCATGATGAATGCGATCATTACATATATTCAGAATGAACCAATATAATTAATCTAAAAATAAAAAATAAAATTGTCAGTGATGCCCTTCTTCACTTTGAATTAAATGCCCTTTCTCAAAAAACACAGGCAACACATTTCTAATACAATTTAGCTCTAAGTGGAAACAACTGCCAGTATACTACCACAATATATCAATCCAGATGTTTTTTCATGGTTTGAAATTATTTTATTGGCTTTACTTTCTCTCTCTGGCTCCTTGTGTCTGCCTCTCTTCTTTTTTAAAGGGAAGGTATTACTGTATCTTCTAAACAAATTAAAGCAAATCAATTACATGATTCTAGTAGTAAACTCCCTTCATGTGACTGATGTGATTTTTTTTTCTGAATGTTTATATAGTGATGCATTCATATAAAAAGAGTGAATCATATGACTCTGAAAATAAATCCAGCAGCAGATTCTAAATCCATGGAGGCCATCATCTGCAGATCAAGAATATTAGGAATCCACTGGACAACCCCCCCCGGCCCGCCCCTCTGTATAGCCACCTGGTTCCACACTACAAAGAGGCAGAGAACACCAGACCACCAGACCACTGTACTGAGTCCTGCCGCTTCTGGCCCAGAGGTAGGGGCTTCTGAGCCGCCATCCCACTGCTCCTGGTCCAGAGGAAGGGGTTTCCCAGCCGCCATCCCTCCCACTGCTCCCAGCCCACAGGAAAGGGCTTTTGGGCCACCATCCCTATCACTGCTCCTGGCCCCTGTCCCACCTCTCCCAGCTCAGAGGAGGTAATCCATGCAGGTGCCAACAGCACCCCCCCCAAGGTTGAAATGAGAAAACATGTAAATAAGTCTCAAAACCAGACTTCCAGATCACCTACAGCAACCCCAAAGGGAAATGAGATGGAACGCTCTGATACTCAACCACCTAGACCCACTGAACTGGCAACAAAAGGGGATCTGGAAAAAATGAAATCAGAAATAATTTCTCAGATAACAGGAGAAATTGTGCCCCTAGTGCAAGACATGACTAATAATTCTAGAGAGGAGCTGAAGAACATGATGGAATCCCAACATAGGAAACAGATGGAATCCATAAAACAGATGAAAATAGATCTCCAGGAGATGAAAAACTCCACTGAAAGTCTACACAGCAGAATGAGCCAATGTGAGGACAGAATTTCAGATATAGAAGATAAGATTGCAATTAATGACCAGGAAAGAAAAATTGCTTCAAAATTATAAGGGAGCATGAGAAATCAATCCAGCAGCTCCTAGATGATGCAAAGAAGAATAACATAAGACTGACTGGAGTCAATGAAGAGACAGGAGAGAGTGCAGATGATGTAAAAAAACTCTTAACAGAAATAATGGCAGAAAACTTCCCAAGGAGGGGAAAAGAGCTTGACATACAGATAAGTGGGGCATATAGGACTCCAAATAGCCTTGATCAAAAGAAATCTACACATAGGCATATAATTGTTAAGATTCCAGAAACTCAACAGAAGAATGAAGTTCTACAAGCAGTTAGAGAAAAGAAACAAATCACATACAAAGGCAAAACCATCAGGATCACAGTAGACTTCTCAATACAAACCATCAAGGCAAGAAGAGTTTGGAGTGACATATTCCAAGCCCTAAAAGAAAACAGCCTCCAACCCAGATTGATGTACCCTGCAAAATTATCTTTCAAAATTGATGGAGAAATAAGATACTTTCATGACAAAGAGCACCTTAGGAACTTTGTGAATACCAAACCAGCACTCCAAAGAATTTTGCACAATACCCTAGGAACACATATTGAGGATCACAACCCCAGGAAGCAAAGCAGAATGAACCCATCTGGCATGACAAGAAATTAAATGTAAAGAGGGAGAACCCAACAAAAAGAAAAAGTCATGGCAATGACAAGTCAATACGTTTCAGTTATAACCATCAATGTTAATGGTCTCAATTCACCAATCAAAAGAAATAGACTAGCAGAATGGGTCAAGAAGCAAAATCCAACAATATGCTGCGTACAAGAAACACACTTAATTCAAAAGGAAACTCATAGACTGAAAGTTAAAGGGTGGAAAACAATACTGCATGTGACAGGAACCCCCCAAAAAGCAGGGGTAGCTATCCTCTTGGCAGATCAAGTAGATTTCAAACCAACACTAATTAAGAGAGATGAAGAAGACACTACATCCGTGTAAAGGGAACAATCCAAAAGGAAGAGATGACAATCATAAATATCTATGCACCAAATACTAGTGCACGCAACTATATAAAACAAATACTAACGGATATAAAAAGTCATATATGCACTAATACAATTGTAGTAGGGGACCTCAATACCCCACTATCACAAATAGATAGATCAACTAGATAAAAAATAAGTAATGAAATGCTAGAACTCAATCGAACTCTTGAACAAATGAACTTAACAGATGTTTACAGAGTCTTCCACCCCACAAAATCAGAATACACATTCTTCTCAGCTGCACATGGGTCATTCTCCAAAATAGACCACATACTCAAACATAGAACATGTTTAAGTAAGTGCAAAGGAATTGAAGTTATCCCCTGTATATTATCAGACCATAGTGCGATGAAATTGGAGATTCATAGCAAAAGAAACTGGAAAAATTTCATAAACACATGGAAATTGAACAACACACTTCTGAATAACCAATGGGTTATAGAGAAAATTAAAGAAGAAATCAGACAGTTCCTTCAATTAAATGACAATGACAATACAACATATTGGAATCTATGGGACACAATGAAAGCAGTCTTATGAGGAAAATTCATAGCAGTGAATATGCATATTAGGAAAACAGAACGAGCTCAATCAAACAACCTGATGCTAGAAAAAGAAGAGCAGGACAACCCCAGAGCTCATACAAGGGAGGAAATTATAAAGATCAGAGGAGAAATCAATGCAATGGAGACTAAGAGAATGATACAAAAAAATCAATGAAGCCAAGTGTTGGTTTTTCAAAAGAATCAACAAAATTGACAAACCCTTAGCCAACCTTATCAGAAAAAGGAAAGAAAAGGCCCAAATCCATGCGATTAGGAATGAAAAGGGTAAAATTACAACAGACCCAGCAGAAATACAGAGGATCATCAATACCTACTTCCAGAACCTATATGCCAATAAGATGGACAACAAAGAAGAAATGGACAGATTCCTAGATACATATGAATTACCAAAGTTGAACAAAGAAGACCTGAAAATTCTGAACAACCCAATATCAACCAATGAAATTGAAAATATAATTAAAAACTTAACAACTAAGAAAAGCCCAGGCCCTGATGACTTCACTGCTGAATTCTAAAAGACATTTAGAGAGGAACTGCTGCCACTACTGTTTAAACTCTTCAATGAAATTGAAAGGGAAACAATACTCCCAAATTCATTCCTGGAAGCAAGCATCACCTTGATCCCCAAAGCAGAGAAGGACCCAACCAAAAAGGAGAACCATAGGCCAATCTCACTAATGAACATAGATGCAAAAATCCTTAATAAGATACTGTCAAATAGAATGCAGAAGATCATGAAGAAGATCATACACCCTGATCAAGTGAGATTCATCACAGGGATGCAGGGATGGTTCAACATACACAAATCAATCAATGTAAAACGCTATATCAATAGAGCCAAGTACAAAAACCTTATGATTATTTCCATAGTTGCAGAAAAAGCATTTGACAAAGTCCAACATGCATTTATGATAAAAACCCTACAAAAAATTGGAATAGATGGTCTCTACCTCAAACTGATAAAAGCCATCTATGAAACATCAACAGCCAATATCATACTAAATGGTCAAAAACTCAAATCCTTCACACTCAAGTCAGGAACAAGACAAAGATGTTCACTATCACTACTCTTGTTCAATATAGTTCTGGAAACATTAGCCACAGCAATTAGACAAGAGAAAGAAATAAAAGGAATAAAGATAGGAAATGAAGAAGTCAAATTGTCATTATGTACAGATGACATGATACTCTATATAGAAGACCCTAAGAACTCCACCAAAAGTCTTCTAGACTTAATAACCAAATTCAGCCAAGTAGCTGGTTATAAGGTCAGCACACAAAAATCAATAGCTTTCCTCTACACCAATGACAGACTCACTGAGAGTGAAATAGGGCAAATAATTCCTTTCACAATAGCTTCCAAAAAACTGAAATACTTAGGAATCAATCTAACAAAAGAAATCAAAGACCTCTTCTCTGAAAACTATGGCACTCTGAAAAGAGAGATTGAAGATGATATCAGAAAATGGACAGATATCCCCTGCTCCTGGGTAGGAAGGATTAATAGAGTGAAAATGGCCATACTTCCAAAACTGCTATATAGATTCAATGCAATTCCAATTGAGATCCCAGCCGCATACCTCATGGACCTTGAGAAAACAATCCAAAAATTCACTTGGAACAAGAAGAGACCCAGAATAGCAAAAGCAATTCTAGGTAACAGAGACATGGCAGGAGGTATCACAATCCCCAACCTGCAACTATACTACAAATCTTCTGTGATAAAAACAGCATGGTACTGGCAAAGAAACAGACTTGAACACCAGTGGAACAGATTAGAAGATGCAGAAACAATGCCAGACATGCTCAGTCATCTCATCTTCGATAAAGGAGCCAAACATCCTCACTGGAGGAAAGACAGCCTCTTTAATAAATGGTGCTGGACAAATTGGGCTTCAACTTGCCAAAGATTAAAACTAGACCTATATCTCTTGCCATGCACTAAACTAAAATCAAAATGGATTAAAGATCTAAATATTAAAATAGAAACTCTGAACCAGTTGGAACAGAAGTTAGGTAGAACTCTTGAAGACATCAGTGTAGGAAAAGATTTTATGAACAAAACCTCAGTGGCCATGAACTAGCACAAACAATCAACAAGTGGGATCTCTTCTTATTAAAAGGCTTCTGCAAAGCAAGAGAAACCACCAGCAGTGTGAAGAGACAACCCCCAATGTGGGAAAAAATCTTCACCTGCTCTTCCTCAGACAAAGGTCTACTGTCTTGAATCTGTAAAGAACTTAAAAAGATCAGACCTCCCAAATTTAAAGACCCAATCCAAAAATGGGCATCTGAAATGAACAGACATTTCTCACACAAAGAAGTAGAAATAGCAAATAAATATATGAAAAAATGTTCAACATCACTAGTCATTCGAGAGATGCAAATGAAAACAATGCTGAGATTCCACCTCAGCCCAGAAAGAATGGCTGCTATCATGAAATCAACCAATAACCAATGCTGGCGGGACTGTGGGGAAAGAGGAACCCTGCTCCACTGCTGGTGGGAGTGTAGACTGGTGCAACCACTGTGGAAATCAGTATGGAGATACCTCAAAGAACTAGGACTGGAAGTCCCATTTGACCCTGCTATTCCACTGCTGGGGATCTTCCCCAAAGAATTAAAAGAATCATACCACAGTGATATATGTGCACCCATGATCATAGCAGCACATTTTGTGATAGCTAAAATTTGGAAACAGCCCAAATGCCCATCAACTGGAGTCTGGATAAAGAAAATATGGTTTTTTATAAAATGGAGTACTACTCAGCCATAAAACATGAGAAATTAGAGATATTTATAGCTAAGTGGATGGACATTGAGGCAATACTCTTAAGTGAAATAAATAGGACACACATGTATAAATACCGAATAGTGTGTCTGGTGTGAGAAGCTGAATCTGTAAATAAGGACTAAAATTCATAATAGGTAATGTGAAATTGGAAGAAAAGGGGCAAAGGGGAAGGAAGTGGGAGGGGTAGGGGAAAAGGTAGAAGGTAATGGGATTAATATGAGAAAATGGAAAAATAGGAACAAAATCTTTGTAAATAGGGAGTAATAGAGGGGTTGAAGGGAGGACTGGGCAAGGGTGAAAAATAAGAACCAAGAGAGATTATGTAAAGTTGCAAATTTCCAATGATGAATGTCATTATATTGTATACCTAAAATGTACCAATGATTAGAATGAATAATCGATAATGCAAAATAGGAAGAAAAGGTCCAAAGGGGTAGAGGTAGTGGGAGGGGCAGGGGAAAGGAAAGAAGGGAAAGGAAAAATGCTGAGAAATCGAAAAAATGGAAAAAATGTCTTTGTAAATAGGGAAGGGTGGAGGGGGTGAAGGGAGGGCTAGGAATGGGGAAAAAATAAGAACCAAGATGCATTATGTAAAGGTACAGTTCCCAATGAGAAATGTAATTGTTTTGTATACCTAAAATGTACCAGTAAAAGAATTTAATACAAAAAAAATTTCCAGAACAGCCTGGACAATTTAACATGACTTTGACTCAAAAGTAAGAAGGAAAATTGACTGTGAATATATCTTAGAGGTAGAGGTTTGTGGGTTTGATCCCAAGCTCCACCAGAAACAAAGTGTCTTTCTGATGGCAGCCATCTCAGGAGTCCAGAGACAGGTTTATGCTCAGCAGAGGAGACTAAATCTAACTTCCTTAATCACTGCTCAGAATGGAAAGTATTGTACTTTCATGAGGTAGAGTCGTTTCTTGATACTTCTGTTGAGAACCTGAAATTTTAAAGAGCCCAGAAATGCTGATTGCAATGCTCATGGAATGGTACTTGTCTGGAAGGTATCCTGTTGGAAAGATTAAGAAAACTTGTTCTGAGGCTGGATTGTAGCTCAGTGGTAAAGGGCTCACCTAGCATACAGAGGCCCTGGTTCATCCCCACTACCACAAAAAATATATAAAGAAAATAAAATTATTATTTTTGTTACCAAAATAGCACCTATTTTTTATAGGAAGTTAAAAAAATAAAGGTAATCAGAAGTAAACATGATGTATAATCCCCCCCGCCCAAAAGATACTTTGATAACATTCTTGATGACTTGAAAAAAAAAAAGAATATTAGAAAAACAAAAGACTTGTGTATTGAGCATGGAATAGACTTTTAACCATAATATTCTCAACCATACAGTGTAGCAACTATCTACATGGCTTTTAAATTTTATTTAATGCTATAAACAATGTAGCTATGATTGAAAGTATATTTGGGGATATTTGAAGTTGGCTACAAGTTGCTTTATGTAAGTGTCATCTGAAGATTTGGCATTCTGGGGCAGGAGGCCTGGAACCTTCCCCCAGGAGATACCAAGAAACTATTCTTCAAAAATTAGAAAGAGATGGGGTGCAAAAGAAGTTCAAAATGTACTCATCAGTGCTATCATTTTTTTCAAGATAGTCAAACATTAATTTAGAGTTATCCATACAAGAAAACGAGTCTTGGTTAATAATATGTAGGAACTGTAGATGCATACAACGTTAGAAAATAGCGTATTACTTCTGCAGCAATTTCTTCCATGCAGAGTCTTAGCTATATTTCTCCCACTTATCCCACAGAATGAAGAATAGCTAGGGCTGGGAATATTGCTAGGGTAGAGCACATGCATAGCATATGTGAGGCACTAGGTTCCATTTTCAGTAATGAAAAAAAATTTGACGTATAAAGTTCTTCTTACCTCTTTAAGGAGTCTTCTTTAAAGGGTTATTTGGCCTACAAGATTTTGAAATTACTAATTTGACATTAATAAAACTAAACTTTACTCATCTTATTATAATTAAAATTATTAATTATTAACAATAAAAAGCATAAATAGCCTTTTAACTGCATTGAAAGTAAAAAAGAGGCCAGCCATGTTGCAGTGCTCCAATAACGAAACACACATGATACTGAATGGCATTTTTGCAAAAATATTTTCATCTAATATATTCTTAACTATTATTGGAAGCTTGTTGAAATCAATTATACAGAAATTTTGCAAATAAACTACATAAAAACAATTTTATTCCCTAGGTAATGTTAAAGAAAATCAGAGAGCAAACTATGGTATATATTTTTCTTGCTAATGCTACTTTAGAAAATTTTAATTCAAAATAATTTACCTTGTTGTGATATGATAATGTTCTTAAAAATATTTTTAATCAAACATTAGTTATCCGTACTGTGAGAAATGAGATAACTGCTAATTGCTGAGCCCTTTTGTAGTGTCTGCAGTCTTCTTTGGATAGTATAGTCAAGCAAAAGGTGCTGAGCCCCATGAGCAGGTACATGTTTCACCACTGATGAAGCCTCCACAGGAAGTGCAAGACAGCACTTTTTATATACCTGTTAAATCAACAATATATTTTCATCTGAGGTCAGGTAGGGTTAGCTTTTGGTGACTGGTCAATGAGAGGTCTTTTAGGAAAATGCTAAAAGAGATTAAACATAGACAAAGATACACGGGCCAAAATAAAACAGAACAACAACAAAAAGAAATGGCTATAAAAATTTAGAATTTATAGTTTAGAAATATTCATTTTAACTGAAGCACACTTGTACTATAACCCTTTATTCAACCTGCCCAGTTTAATTATTAGCAGGTGTTAACAGTTCAGTAATTACATTTGGACTCATTAGACCTTACTATTAATTATGATGCTCCAATATACTAGTATATAGCAGTAAAATAAGCAGAAAACATCGGGTATCCACATGTATCTTCCAATGTCATATGGCTATTGCATAGTATGGGCAATTATTAATAATAAAGCTCCATTATAGCGCGACCCTGACAGTGCTATTATATTACGTTAGTATTGTTTTTTAATTTATTTTATGTTTGGTGCCAGCTGGGTTGAGATTACAGAGGGTAACTTTGTCTCAGGTCATTGATCTCGGTCAAGATGCTTGTAAACAAAAGTGTCAGGCTGAGTTTATTGCTCAGGAGTCTGAGTAGGGTAGGAATGGAAAGGTGACACAGGCAGGCATGTGGAAATACTGCTGCTAAAATGAAAGGCTAGGTGGGCACCCACAGCCTTTAGACCAGGGTAGGATTCTCAAGATTTGAATGTGGAAAATCCATACCACCAAAGAGCACTGCATTCGGGTAAAATAAGTGGTGCCACACACTCATTCACTCACCTATTGATTACTGGGCTCACACTAAATTCTAGCCATGGTACCAGGTACAGAAGGTACAATATGAAAATAACCGGGCTTAGGGTCTGTGATTTATCTGAAAATACCCTCCGTTAACAAAACCCAGTTCATTTTAACTAGAAGTAAATCATAAACTTGGAGTAGATTTTCCCCTGAGGTCACATTTTGGAATGGTGGATTAGTATTAGTGATCACTTAGTGGTACACTCTGGCCATGGTCTTTCTTTTTCCTTATCAACATCTTACCTCCTTCACCAGCTGTACCTCCCTCTTCTACCTCATGAGTTATGCTAGACTCAGCTATAGAAGTAAAAGCAAGTCCTAAAATGCAGTGGTCTCTTGTGTTGATGAGAGGAGTTTCAGTCCTCAGAATCTTGACAGGAGAATCTTGATACAAACATAGCTTTCCCCTGCTCATGAGGAGCACTTCATAGAGAAGCGTGTTTGTTATTAAACAACAGCCAAACTCTTCTCACAAGGGTGAATGCAGAGAACTCTAGGCAAGTAAAGGACACATACAAAATATTTCAAGAGTTTGTTTGTTTTGCAAATGTAGCTTTTATATTATCATGAATATTTTCCATGTATTTTCTTAATAAACACCAAGAGTACAATAGTTAACCTATAGGATTCATGAGATTTTCTTTTTCTTTTTGATATCTAAAAAGTGCATTCTCTTCTAAAGTAATAGGATATGTGCCTAACAGGTCTTTATTACACTGTAGTTTAGAAGAATAAAAAATAACTACTCTTCAGGACTTAATTATAGAAACATGATTAAAATTATTATAGCATACAAAGACATACTATGAAGTCCTCAAAATTCTGATATAGATAAATAACCATTACAATAGAAAATATCCATAATACTAAATAAAAAAGAAATGAATGAAATGTTACATATCATCAAACTTCTGTCTTAAAAAATAAGTCTATAATGAATATTTTTTTCTATTTCTAGCAGTTTTATTTTCAGGGAAGGATTAGGTTTTCCAACAAAATTTTTACTCTATTAAGTCTACTTCTACCTTGTCCACTCCATAATAACACCTATAAAACTATTATAGGAAACATGATTGTCTTTACTAAGCAGAATTTTTAAATAAACTGAGTGGAAAATATTATTCAATTTAGATGAATGGAAAGTTGCATACTTTCCTGCTATTCAACTGTATACTCACAAGTAAAAGCCTAAGATGATGTAGTCTATGAACTTCTCTTTCAATCTGGTGATTTCAGTACTTTTTTGTGTGATTTTAAATGAAGACTTTTTTTTATAATTTAACTCAGTCTGTGTTGTCCCAAGTTTCTCAAACAAATCTCTGTCTTTGACTTCAATTCCAGTTTCATTTCCGAACTCCTGCTTAAAACTACTTCTCCATAAGCACCAAGGTTGTAGAGTAGCCAGGCTCTCGCTGGAGAGAATCCCACAGAAGTTAGGGCTGACGCAGTCCCCTCTCCTCCTCCTCTGTGTCCTGACCCCCATCCTGGTGTTTATATCTGGCTCTCTAACATCCCATTCTCTCTGGTTTAGTTTTCCTCAGCCATTTTGAAATGCTCTACCTGCTATTTTTGAGCTACATTGTCTTCGATTTCCATCTTCCCAAACGAATCATTTATTTAAAATTTCCATCAGTAGTTTTTGATGTCCAGTAAAGGGAATTGGAGAGCTTACTTTCTAAGTAAGTCCTATTGAACTTTCAGGCCTAAGCTAACTAACACCAAGAGATTACAAAGAAGCTGTGGAATTGTGCAGCACCTGTGCTTATAGCTGTGTGCATCTCACTTCTACCCCATTGACCCATTTTTTTTAGCAACCCACAATAATCTGTGGACAGGATGTAAGAGTGACCAAATACCTACTGCTACCTCCCTATGTGCGCCCACTTCATGTTAATAACAGACTGGGTAAGTTATAAAGAGCAGAGTTTATTTTGGCTCAAGGTTCTGGAGGCCCCACGGTTAGCAGGCCCTGTGTTTTGATAGTTTTCTTGTTCATGTAGATCCAGGGCTCACATGGGGATGAGAGCAAGTATGAGTGTATGTGTGTGTATGTGTGTTTGTGCCTCCCTCTGCTCTTTCTCTTGTTATAAAGTTACCAGGACACACTCATGTAATACTAGCACTCAGGGAGACTGAGGCAGAAGGATCACAAATGGAAGCTTTGGCACCTTAGTGACTTAGCAAGACCCTGTCACAAAATAAATGAAAAGGGCTGGGATGTCACTTACTGTGAGGGCCAAGGGTTCAGTCCTGCAATTCCAGTACTGAAAAAACAAAAGGCCTCTGCTCCTGGGGGTTGACCCTGGTGATGTTATCTATCCTAATCACCACCCAGATGCTCCATTCTAAACATCACACTTGAATTACAATTCTTTCTTCTGATTACTGCACAATGAGGATTAAATCTCATCACTTGAACCAGTGGGGTCCATACTTAGTCAATGTCCACACCATAGCAGTGTTTTTTCATACAACCTTAAATACAGAGTAAGGAAAAAGAAATAACATCTTTTTGACAGCAGCAGTAATGACACAAAAGCTGATACCTGAAATGTTTTGAAGAGGAAGATGGGATGGGATGAAAATGGAGTCACATTTGCGTATTTCTACCAAAAAAAATTGGCCTTGCTTTCCTGAAGTTTCAATGCGGTGACACTATCCTCAGTGAAAATCTTTAGTAAATTTTCACCTTGATTTCACTTTCAACTTCGCTGCCACCAATTTAACCAATGTGGAAGCATGAAGGTTCTCACCATTGATATTTTGTAGCTTTTATCTATAAAAGTGCTGATGTTCTGGAGATAGTTCCAGTGAAGTCAAATGCATACCATTCCTGTCAAAAATTGTGTGAGTTGTTGAGCACAAACTCTCTTCCTTGTCTTTTCCTACAGATTCTTTTTGTTGTACCAATGATTTTAGGCTCTAGCACTCTAACTAAATCTTACAAATTAAAACACACACTCTGTTTTTACTAATTGGGTACAAATATTTTAATACACTGATATTAAAAGACAGGATTTAGGACTACGATTTAGAAGATATGTATGGGTTTAGCTATGATGGGATCAATTAGAATGGTGAAGAATATTTCAGATCATACAGTGAGTTCCATAGCTGAGAGGTTATTTACTCCAGGGGAAAGACATGTAGACTGGAAATCTTCAACAAGCAACACATCTTGATAGCTCACCTAACTGGACAAAATATTATCCAGCGAGACTAGAATGAAGTCTCTGGTACCATTTCTATATAAAGCCAAGACCTTGAATCAGCTAATTCAATTTTCTGTACCATAGCTTGCTAAGTGCCAAGATGGGAGAGTACTATTTGATAAACTCCTACATGCTTCTAGTAATCAAATAATGATTTATATAAAAGAGATAAAAGTATAAAAATTTACATACAGCGCTATTTATAATGTACACATTTCTCTTCCATCATTTTTTTGAGGATTGTACTTGATTCTGTTAGTTATAAATTTGTTTTTGAACCTTCGTTCAAATTTTGCTTCCAGTTAGATACAACATCAAAATCAGTTATTTTCAAAAGAGATCAATGACAATTTTCCCAATCTGTGAATTTCAAAGATAGGTTACAAATTTATTTCTGAAAGATTATGCTGTATAGTGCTGACATTAAAGAAGGAAAAAAAGCACTTTAGAACATTTTAGGGTGCATTAACTTTTGAGGTTAATCTGGCTCCAATTCAAAAAGTTTTAAACAATTTGAATCAAATGAATTTACTTGTACAATAACTTCAAAAATCAAGTGAAAACTGATAGATGCTACCATTAGACCATTTCAAAGTGGTTCAAATGAGTCCAATTTTAGTAAGAAAAGAAAATACAAAGTAAGGCTCCTGTTCTTCTGATGGCGGTGTCTTGATGACCGTGGTGCGGAGGTCGTTTAAACCACTACCCAAAGGAGATAGTAAGAATGTGCAGTTCTTTAAAATAATAAGAAAATGTGTGCCCTCACATTGGATTTTATATTAGGATTACTTTAGTCCAAGTTCACTTGGAAGGTAATGGAGGGTAAACTCATCTCCCATCAAAGACTGACCGTGTAAAACCGTAATATATGAAGGGGGCAATTTCCATTCTACTTAGCAGAGCCACAGAGTGTGGTTTCAAATCTGGAGGTTCACAGAGTTCAGGGAAGAGAGAGAGAGCCAGATCAGAATGAAAGAAGATGCCACAAATAGGAAGCAAGACGAGAGGGTCTCTCTGCACTCAACACTGAACTGATGCTCTTCTATATTAATTTTCCGCCCCGTAACTTTAGCAAATGTTCCCTAAAACTAGGAAGAAGCAGAAGTCAAGTTGCATCTGTGATCTCCACCTCAGAGTAGCATATTCCTCTTGCTTTGTATTAGGTATTTTTATTGTGAAAATGATATGAAACATTTTCATTTTTCAGTTTGTCACCATAACTATAAAAGTGTTTTACAAAGAAAAATCTTAATAATTTGCATTGATTTAAATTTCTCACTCAGAGACTAAATTAACTCACTATTATGTTTCAAGGTACTGCAACTATTTTCACATTTACTATTTATATTCTAAGAGAAAATTTAAAAATTAAGAACATAAATTTGAGTTTCATTAGCATTATTGCAAGTTACCATTGATCTATCACTAACAACTGTACAATAGAATATACATATTCTTTTTTTTTTACTTTTTCCACCTAAAACCAGGCAATATTTTGTTGAGTTAGTTTCAAAAACACTAACAAGAACAATCAGCATTTGCTGATGACATGCAAAAGCTGAATAAAGCTTTTACAGTGCATATCTCATTTAGCTTATAAGTTCACATGATGGCAGAGCAATCGGTGGTGTCACTGTAGCAATGGCTTTGAGACTGAGCTAGGCTAGTGCAGTTTTGAAAATTGAATCAAGAAGCCAATTAAAACTGTTACCAAGTTGTTTTCATCTCATTTATGATCTAACAGACAAGTGGTAGTGTGAGTTACACAGCCGAGCTTCAGCGCCCTCACAAGTAGACATGGCTCCCTGAAGTGGTCTATCCTTTCCTCCAGTGGGTAAGTGTGGCCATGTGGACTGGTGGAACTCAGGACAGCAACCAGCAGGCACTCTGAGCTACTGCAGGAGCCTCTTCACTCGGAAGGATCCAGCCCCTCTTAACATAGAAATAATATTTTTCTGGGTAGAGTAGCTTTTTTCTCTAATGACCATATTATCAAAGTTATATGTATCTTTTGCACATTGTTACAGGTCATATATTTTTGATGATTAAATAAATTTTTTTCTATTAAGATAATTGGTACATTTTAGGTATACAATAGTTACATTCATCATTGGGATCTTGTACCTTTACACGATGTGTCTTGGTTCTTATTTTTTCCCCATTACCCTGCCCTCCCTTCACTCCCTCCTCCCTTCCCTGTTTATAGATATTTTATTTCCATTTTTTTCCTTTTCTCATATTTTTCATTCATTCCTTTCCCCTACCCCTCCAACTTCTATACTCCTTTAGACCTTTTCTTCCTATTTCACATTATCAATTATACATTTTGATCCTTATTTACACTTTTAGTTACTTGAGATTGGCAAACTTCAAAAAATCAGAGTTGCTGTAATTCTACCTACATCATCTTTGCAGAAATAATGCAAACAAAATAATCATTAACTCAAATATTTCTGCAATGCATTGAGTAGCATTTGCCAAAGATATAAAGATATAGTGTAGAGGTTTAGATATCTAGACTTTTTAACTTAACAGGGCTGATAGGTGAGTATATATGTACTGGGGATGACATAGTTTACTATCATTTATTGAGTGGGTTGATTTTGTATATGAAACACTAAGATCAATATGAATAGGCTTTCTTTTTAGAAAACCTAGTTCTAGTTTAGGTCTATGGGAAATAAAACCTTCAGGATATACAACGAGAGAAGTCACGAAATAAAACAGCTGACACATGTGATTTGATAGTGTTCATTGCCAGGGTGAAGTTTATGTCCGCTTGGATAACATTCCAGACATTGGTCAAGGCATGCAATTGTCTACTTGGCAAGTGCTGGATGAAATATGGAAGCATTTGAAGATTAGCATTCAAATTCTCCTTCTAATGCTTGCTTCTTTCAAAATGATGTTGAGAATTCATCTCATGCAAGATGCTTCCCTGACAGTTTTGGCAGGGAGAAACATCTTTGCTTCTTCAAGTGTTGCTGTTGAGAAATGTATTTTCTTTCCAAATTTACATAAAATCTTCACAAGGGAAGGAAATAAAAGCAGCAAGACAATATAGATGAAAAAAAAAAGCTATTACAGAATTATTTTTATGTTAAAACTTCATATTTTTCCTAGTAATACAGTTGTGAAGATCTACCCATCTATAAACATATTAAATATGTATAAATTTGTCTTACTTTTTCCATTCATGTTGTAAGCACTGGGGTAAGAATGGATAGGAAAATGTGTTTGCCTAAGGTCATGTTTATCCAATAGATATATATTTGTATCATTTGGAAGGGAAAATGGCACCTCAAGTTGATCAATCTTAATAAACAACTAAAGTGTACATGCCAAGCATAGTAGTGCATACCTGTTTGCCCTGCGCGTTGGGAGCCTAAAGCACAAGGATTGCAAGTTCAAGGCCAAGCTGAATAAACTTAGGGAGATCCTGACTCACAATGCGAAATAAAATGAGCTGGAGTACAGCTTTCTCTTAGAGTGGCCCTGGATTCAATCCTCAGTCATGCAAAGAAAAACAGAAAACAGAAAAGAAGGAAAGGAGAAGGGACAGATGGAGGAAGGGAGGGCGGGAGGGAGGGGAGAGGAGAGGAGGGGAGAGAGGAAAAGGGAAAAGAGGAAAGAGAAACGTGAGTATAATTGTGTGCACAGCCATTAAAGAAAATAAAACCCAGGGTTTTCCTGGTGAGCAGCCACTGTCACCCCCTCTTTCACCCACAGATTATCCCTGCTGGGGGCAAAGTTCATATGAGTAGAAGACATAATAAAAAACTTTCATTGAAAGGGCTTGAAGGAGAATGCATTTGGTGCAAGACTTCTGCCTCCGTGTTTAGAATTTACTTGTAAATCATGATTTCTAAGCAACAAACCCACAGGAAAGAGACAACTTGTCAGAACATATTAAATATGTAAGGCTGATGTTCTGAGAGGTCAGGAGGTTTTCGAAGATGAAATGCTATTGAAGCAGAAGTCCTGGAGGAGAGGAAGGGAAAGACTATTGGAAGAACTAAAGGACACAGGGGAAGGCTTCCAGACAGAGAAAATAATATTAGTAAAACGATTGGCCGTAATTGCAATGCCCTGGGCCTTCCCATTTCTTTTGATAAAACATACTCTTAATTGACAGTAATACTTACTGATGAGAACTTAATGAAGAGAATCATCTATCTTTATTTATAAACGAGTATTGGAAATGGTTTTATGTATGAGTGGAATGTGGTAGTGGGAAGGCCACATTCATTTTTCTAATATTCTTTTGAGGGAGTGGGTATGTTTCCGTTTTGATGGAGAAAAAGCAGATGTGCTTGTTTTTAAAAGCAACTAAATCACAACAGAAATGAGTGAAAAGAACTCTTCCACAGAGTCATAATTGATCATTTTCTCATACTTTCCCCCATGCATCTACATTTGCTTGAAGGAACCTGAACCAAAACAAGCATAACTTCTCTACCTAGGTCATTAAAAAGTAATCCATGTAACCCAAAGTATTTTACAATTCAAAAACGAACATCAGAAGGTTTAAATAAGTAATTCACAAAGTTTCAGTCAAGGGAAGAACTACAAATTATTCTATGATGAACTTTTGCTTCCAGATCCTGCCTTTTGTTTCTGTTTTTATAGAACATATTCTGTAATTCTCTCTTAAAGCAATGTTTTCTTCCTCTATGAAAATCTGATTTACTGTCTACATTTGTCTCCAGAATCTATTTGTTTTAAGGTGACAAAAATTTTATTTTAGTTTTATTGCACTGGTATTTTATTTTCAGAGACCATATCTATTAATATTTTCTGATTTTATACGCATTTATCTTTGCTCTTTAAAATAGCAACCACTTGCTTTATATTGAGTCTAATAGCCTGGGGAAAGATATTTATATAAATTAATCCTTTTAACAGGGTGTAGATGGTTTCTGTAAGCCACTTAGGCCACAACAATCTTGAAATAATTTCTGGGGTTAAACTTATTTTAGGACTGTGATTTAACAGTTCAACTTCAGAAACTTTACTAACTTGTATTAGAGAACTGGTTTAAAGGCAATGACGTCTGAATAAGTAGAATTATTACACTGGCAAATGAAAATGAAATAGTAAGGAAAAGGTAACTTTCAGTTTTTGATTAAAATGATCTATATATATAAGTTAAGAACAGAATTGGAAAAAAATAAAAACGAGTGTATCAATATGCATTTAAAGTGAAAAGTCTAATATAAGTTACTTGAGTTGGGGGTGCAAATAACTTAAATAAGTCTTGGTTTCCAAGGTCTGGGCTTGGACTGTGAGTCACTGGAGGAAAGGACCAGAAGGGAGCCTGATGGATAGCTGAGTCCTGGGATGATCTCCAAGAGGAGAACCTTGGGACAATGCCATAGATGGAGAGCAGAGACAGTAGGTGGAAAACGTGTTTCCATTCAAAAGATGGCCCAGGGTCACCAGCCCTGGCTTCTGATGTGTAGGAACACCTTCTCTCAACTTTCCTGCTAGGTAGTCCAGCAGAAGATGCATATTGGGCAGATTTTTGTTACACGGCGCTTGACTTTCTGACAATGCATGTCGCTCATTCCCATTAAATGTCTCAGGATATCGCTGAGACCCCTCGTGCCCATGCATTTCTAATAGAAAATGGGGTGAGTTTTGACCTACTGAAAGGAAGAATTGGAGTGAATGGACTGCAAATCACCTGTATGTGTGTAGTGAACTCCACCCTTATTACACAGAGGTGAATTTTTTACAGGCTCTCATTCCACAAATCCTCACATTCTGTATAATGTATCTCATCATTATCTCCTTCTTAAACAAGGCAAGTAGTATATAATGGCTTTCAAATCAGGAAGCATGTAACTCATCCAGCAATCAAGAAAAGGCAAGTATTATAAGAAAAACAATATTTGAACTTTTATTTATTTTGAAATATATATTGATGTTTATAGTTTTATATTTTCAAACTATAATTAGGTAAACATAATAATAATTTGCATAATAATATATAAATATTAGAAGGTATCCTGGGATGTGTGAACCAGGTTTTCAGAAACCAAAATTAATTTTAAACATCTGTTGAAATATTAGAGGAAGAGTTACAAAGGGGACCCTTAAATAGAATTCTATCACTATGTTGCTTGGTATTCTGCATCTTATTCTCAGTACCCAATTTCTTAGAACACCTCTCTTAACCCATCACTTGCAAGGATAATACAGTACTGGGAGATACTGTATAGATGTAATTTGAGGATGCATATTTCCTTATTTTCTAATCTTCTTAAAATATACAAATTCAAAAAATATATTTAAGAAAGGACAGAAAACAAAAGCTCATATTCTTCTAATGGCATTTTCTTCAATCGCTTTTTAATTAGTTTTCTAAACTTATATATTTCTAGGAAATGGTCAAAATGCCACCTTTACCATGACAGAAAAGGCCTATAATTTAGCTGCTTGCAATGCCAGCCAGCTCTCGGATCTTGGGATGAAATGACTCCAAAGGAGACTGGGCTGCGATCCCTGCATCCGATTCATCCACCTATCAGGAGGGGAAGACCTCACCAAATCAGCCCTCTGCCTGCTGTGATCTCAATCTGTATGGGCTTTCAGATCCATCTCTACATTACAGTCTCTGTCTGAGAATTCAAGACCGTTGTCACTGGCTAAGTACGGTAGAACTATTCTTTGATTATACACTCCAGATTTAAGTGTCTTTTCTGACAAGGGATAGGTCCAGATGCTTCTCAGCCCTCCATAGACATATTTTGCATGGATAATGCATTTGCATTTTAGGAGTCATCTGTTGTTTTGATTTTCTCTTCCATAGCAATTTGCTTGATTTCTTGTCAAGTGAAATCACTCTCACCAGAGTACTTTCTATTCCAGTTTCTGCATTATTTTACTAGTAATAGAAGTTTGCTGCTAAGACATCTTGTCATCCTTGGGGGGAAAAAATGACTGTAGAATTTTAGGCAGCAACAGATACAGATCAGTCATTCTCTCACTCACCATAGTGGGAAGTCATTTGGCAGAGATGTAATGCGGGAATATGTATTGGGTTTTTCAGTTATTACAACACAATGCCAGGTGGAACTGATGCTGTTTGTTGTATGATGAATTATTTTTATACATTTTTATAATTGCTGTAAGTTAAGTAAGCAGACTATTAACTTATGCATAATAAATTTTAAGAACATTAACCAGTTTTTTAAGAAGAAGGAAAATGACAAAATAACAGTGATATGAAAGAACAAAAACAGAAAATACAAGGAAATGAACAATGAAGTTGTTGCTGTGCCTCATTTATGTTTGGCTTTTGAATCAACACAATAGGTTAATGGGTCCATTTTTGTAAGCAGGTATTGAGTGTTTCAGCATGCATACCGCTGTAAGTGAATCTTATTTTTACAAAGTCAAACTAGTTTAAAAATTCGTGATGAACATAATACATGTTTCAATATCAAAGTTTTCCAGTAGGTCCACAGCATGTTCTCCACTTCAGATTGTACTAGATTTCATAATCTGCATTTTCATAAAAATATTTAAGTATGTTATTTTCAATTTTTTTATATCCAGAATTATATACATATTTTCAAAACTTTTTACCCCAAAACTTAGCTTTCTTAACAAAGTATATCTGGGGAGTGTAATGGAAAATTGTGGAACATAAAGAAATTGTCTCTCAGCCTCTGTTTATTCATGAATGGCCTGTTGACGGGGCTGTCACCTTGATCTCCCTGAAATGTGGCTTCTGCCTGAAGATACTCAAATAGCACAGCAGGACAAGTGAAAATAAAATGCTGTGATAAGAGCATTTCAGATTGTGAATGATAGTTATTCTAGCTTGATGCATTATAATTTAAAATAATAATAGTAATAATAGTATTATATAGCAATAATTAGTGACTCCTTACTATATGTTGGGCACGTCACATGAAATCAAGCACTCCATATGAATTCCTTCTTGTAACCCACTTCTAAGCCCCCCAAATTTTAGGTTCTTATCTTTATTTTACCCAAGAGATAAATGTATTCAGTATTTTATGTTGTCATGTATATTCAATTACCAAAGAAGTGAGCTGGGCCTAACATACTACCTCAGTAATTTCCTTCTCTTTTCTTATCTTTCTCCTAACTGGAATTGTGTTTTTATTTCACATACTTCCCTCCAGTCAGGTGATATTTCTGTCTTGTATGGTAATTGCTAAAAATGCTATGCGTTATTGATGCATTTAGAATGCACTGCTGTGAAAGTTCTCAAAATTATTGACATAACACAAATATACCAAATAGAGCAATATGTAACATACACATTTCCAAATGTAAATGTTAAGAACTTCTATGTAATTTAAATTTATATTTTAACAAATAAAAAGAAATATTATTTGATTAAATAGTATGTTAAGCAATTATTAGGATAGAAAAAAAGTAAAGACATTTTGTCAATTAAAGTATCTCTTAGTTATATATGTGCAAAGACACTGATTTCTGTACTATGCAAAAATAAAAAGAAGTGAGAAATGATGTAATTGCCAATCCACGAAGGGATTGTCAGATACTAGGTTGCCATACAATCAGCATGTGAGAAATAATGTGAATGGAAGGCATTTCAGTAGGATCTAGTGGAGGTGCTTGGGCTCAAGATTATATGTGTTACACTTTGGCAGAGAATTGTCTACGTTTTGCCCATGTTTTGGACTTTACAGGAGACTAAGATGATGGATAAAGGTCTGATTATCTGAGGAAATTTTGAGGCAGCTCTAGTTTTATATTTGGACTGTGGCATGGGTATTGCTGGTGGATTTTGGCCAGATTTATAGTAAGAATTAGGAGCAAAAAGACCATTTGAAAAGTTCGCATGTCAAAAAGAGGCTAAGTATTTTCCATCAGGCCAATAGGAAAGATGCCTTGAGAACATCTCAGAAATCCACAAGACCCAATCCATCATAGGTTTACAATGCAAAACTGTAAGACTTTCATTTGAAAAAAGAACCACAGGTTCCCCTACTTAAGAAGAGCTGGTTCCTGGGATTCATTTTATAGTGCTCAGCAATCTAGGCATTTGGACTATTCTGCAGCCGTGATGAAAAGGGGCCAAGGTACTGCTTGACCTGGCAGTAGGCCTTGGCATCACCCACATGATTCTGGTTTTGCCGGCATGTAAAATACAACAGTTGTGGGGTCAGGGAGGCTTTCATGCAGATTTCAGAAGACATAGGAGACCAAGCAGTGTGCCTCTAAGAAAGCACTTCATGAAGGTCTAACAGATAAACAGAAAATACAGCGAAGACTCTGGAATTTGGGGATCTGAGAAATGTGGCTTTTTCTGTTGAGAAAAGCCAAAGGCAGTGAGCATAGCTTGCCCAAAAGAGAGGCAATGTGGGTTGCAGCTGGGAATATTCTAGGGCAGGTTCACATAATCCCTTTGGAACTTGCATCTTACCAAAAACTGCCTCAGATGCTGGACTGTGGGATTTAATGTTTGCCCTCCTGGGTCTTGGTTTTGCTTTGGTTCCATTCCTTTCCAGCAGCCTAATGATCCCTTTTAAAAAGAGCATTTTTACCCTATGCCAATGTGTTTCAGAAATGCTTCACTTTCTTTTTGATTTTTTTGTAAGGGGACATAGCTAAGAGTTTGCCTTGAGTCTTAGAAGAGACTTTTTGGACTTGGGCTTTTCAGCAATTCTGGAACTGTTAAAACTTTGGTAAATCCTAGAGATAGACTAACTGGATTTTTATAGATGTACATGAGCCTGGAGCAGAATGTTATGGTTTAGATCTAGAATGTCCCTCATAATCCTCATTTTTTTCATAGGTTGGGCTTTTGGATGGTGATTGAATTATGAGGCATGCTGTAGAGGACTTACTATTAGGAAGTGGGTCCTGGTTGGATGTGGGTCACTGAAGGTATGATCTCTCTTCCTGGAAAGATTCAAGCTGGGTGAAGTAGTATAGACATATAAACCAAGCTCTCTGGGAGGCCAAGCCAGGAGAATAGCAAGTTCAAGCCCAGCCTGACAAATAAATGAGATCCTGATTGGCAATTTGAAAAAATGGAAAAAGTCTGAGAATGTAGCCTAGAATAAGGGCCCTGAATTTAATTTGCATCAGTACCACAGAAAATATGAAGAAAGACAAGGAAGAGAAGGAGGAGTAGGAGGGGAGAGAGGAGAAGAAGTAGAAAGGATTTAAGGATAATACATAAATTCGGTTGTACAAAAAAGCTACTGTCTCCATTTCTGATTTGTAGAACCTAAGTATTTCTTCAACACACAGCCTTCAAATTTATTAAAAACATATTTTTGTCAGAGTAGACCTCTTTTTATATCAGGATGCAGTCAAATGTGTGGAGATTTTCTTAAAGTTTCAGAAAGCAAAAGTCCCAGCAAGACTGCAGTAGTCATTTGAAACACATAATTTGGAATGGAACTCCTTTTGTGAATATTCCTGTTCTGCAACCCTCTTGCCAGGGTTTTGTTTTGTTTTGATTTTGTTTTTTAATCTGTTGGATGTCTGACCATTTTGATTTATTAGGAACAGGAGGAGGAAGCATACTCTATAAGAGGCTTTTGTCCAGCCCTTTCCATTCCTGTCCTTGGTACCAGGTTTCTTCTCAAAGAATTCCTTATAGCTGAAAGCTTTCTCAGAGGGTTTCACTCTCTGTGCACACCCCTCTTCTAGTCTGTATGAGAATGAAAACCCACCAAACACATTACATTCTTTGCTGTTGCTGTTTTCTCTTAGACTTGAAGTTTCCTTAAATCTCAATTTTGGCTTTATTGAAATGTGAAAAAGTGTGAAATGGTCCCTGGGATCCTGGAAAAAGACCACACAGAGAGAAAAGACATATAATTTACATAGTTATATCCTTTAGCATCCATCCTGTCACCTATGTGCTAATGACAAATATGTAAAATATCCATTACCAATTCTATGATAAAAGCACTCAAACTAAAGCCTTGTGATTTTTGGAATGATTTTCATTGCTATTTCAGTAGGAGTGAATTATAGTAGGAAATATAAACATTTTTGTAATTTGGAAAGGAAATGAAAAGCTGTTGGTAAAGACAAAATCCTGTGTGAAGGCAAAAGAGAGGATAAACTTAAATTGGAAATCAAATTCTAAAAATTCTGATATTAAAGAAATGCACAGAGGGTCATATACCTCAAGCTGATTGCTACAGGTGAGCTGCCAGCTCTTAGAATGTCTGAAAGTAGCAGTGGTAAAGTGAACCTGAGCACTGAACTGATATGTTAAGGGAGGTATACCAGTTGTCTGATGTGGAGGAAAATCATAGAAATGGGAAGTAATTTTCAGAAAACTGCATAAATCAGAGAACTTGAGTGTCTTATGAATTTAAAAATAAAGCATTATCTGGTTACAGAAGGCCATGGCTAGAGAAAGAACTCCACCATTAATCAACTGGAATATGTAATCAGACAGAATGATCCACTAGATAAGTGGTGGTCAAACTACAGTCAGCAGGGAAAAATCTAGTTTTGCAAGTAAAATTTTGCTGCAATATAGCCATGGTTGTCTGTTTATGTGTTGTCTGTGGCTATTTCATGCTGGTGACAGAGCTAAGGAGTTATGAGAGACACTTTTTACCCTGTAAAACCTAAAATACTATCTGGTCCTTCACAGAAAAGTATTCCTGACCCTTTGGAGAAAATATTAATCCATGTAGTAAAAGTTTTAAGACAATTTCTCCACATGATTCCCCAAGAATCGAGGGGAAAGCCCAGACACATAATCATGAAGGAAAATGGATGCACCTTAAGATCCTAATGTTAAGTGAAATAAATCAGACACACAAGCTTAAATATTGCATGGTTTCTCTTTTATGAGAAACTCAAACTATAATGCCCCAGTGGTCATAGCAGTGGAAGTCACCCGCTTGGCTATTCATCTATGGCTAGATCTCAGGCTTCTAGGTTCTAGAAAATGCATTTAACCAGCTAATTGAAAGAGGGATTACTTTTTATGAACTCAAATCAGATCTAGTTTGAACATATGGATTGCTGAAATTAATGTTACAATATCTATTATACAATGGAGATATTCACTTAATAAATCCAATAACAAATTCATTTGTACAGTGTAGCTATTCTAAGTAGGCAAGGTTATTGAGGATAAAAGCTACTGATCAGAAAGAAAGTAGGAGCATTCACAACTGGAACAAATTATGTAGTGCCATTTTATAAAGATAAATTTATCCAATCTAGTAGTACTTCTTTGTCTTGTTTAGATAAGAGATATGGTTCACTAGAAGTATAACTGCACTAAGGAGCTCAGAGTTTGTTCTTTGTTCTTTCCTTTCTATGAAACTTGCCTTGTGCAACTTTTATTATCTTGCAAACTTAATATGATTTTGATTAAAATGTTTTGACAGTTATTCTATTTTATCCCTCCAGTATGATAGCTATACCATATATAGAGATAGATATTAATCAAAGATATAAAAATTATGACTGACATATTTGAGAACTATGGTAGAAAATAACATAAAAATTATCTCCTTTTATGGAATGTGTATCCAACAATGCAGGTGTTAAAACTGCTTTTCTCTAAAACTATTCTTATTTCCTCATATTTTTCCTCTAATCCTTTCCTTGACTCCTTCCTCTCTTTATTTACCTTATACTAAATGATACAGATTTAAATTTCTTAACAAATATTTTTTAAACTGCTATGATCCAAATTTTGTCTTTATTTCTGACCCAGATAACTTCCAAATAAATACCATTACATATTTTAGCAAACACATTTTGCTTTACCTTAGAAATTTCATTTTGAATATTTAGTGACTCATTTAACCAAATTCATTAAGAGACATGATTTCTAAAAATGGATTTTGCTTTAAAGTTTGGTAATATTCAGATTTTTAAAAAATATAATCACTTTGTTAAGGACTCTAAAATTAAGGTTAGGTATGATTCTGTCTTTCATTTGTGATCACTCTCATTGTTAATGTAAAAGTGGAAGGGAAATAAATTCCTTCTACCTGCATTAGGAAACTGCATTTGCATAAATATCACCAGGAGAGTGTAGACACAAATCAAAAGAGAATGGGTTTTTTACATTAAAAATTTCCTTTAATGCCAGTTTATTATTAAATTATAGAACTACATCCTGCTCTTCTAACTGGCAAGATTATTCATTTGCGAAAAAAGCATTTAGCTGTTGATTATTTTCTAATCTTGATATATTAAGATGGAACAAAATGTTTCCTCCAGAGCATATTAAATGCTCTCTCCAGTTCTCTTCTTCTGCCCCTAATAGTTTCAGATGTAAGAGCCCTTTTTATTCCTGGTGAATTTAATAAGTTAGACATTACATTTTTAAGATCTCATGCATTTATCATTATGCACACCAGAAGCAGGTCTTACATGGTGAGTGGTATGTTTGGCTTATGAGAAGGACACTTACATAACAGCAGACATGATTATAGAGGAATTTGAACCTAATGCTATGGTAGCACTCAAATAATGTAGACCTCGATAAGGTAGACATATATTAAAAGAAAATAAAATGACCCTCAAGGTATATATACTGAGTTTAATTTTCATTCTTTTCATTGGGAATCAGTGGACACTAGCATCACATGATGATTCTTCGAGAAGTGCAGCATCTGAAACCTTTAAATACCAGGCACACTGTCTTCTTTGGGAGTGAAGAGAATATTTACCCAGCTATACGAAGGCCAAGTGCACTCACTGATGATACTTTATGGTGCCATTTCTGCACCCAGGGAAGCCTTCCTCATCTTAGTCATGTGCAGGCACACACGCGTGTGACAGGTCTGCACAAGTGTGATCTTAGAAGTCCAGCACATCTGCATCAACCTCAAAGCTCTACTACTTATTAATTGAGCCATCTTAGAAAATTACTTAGGTCTCATAAACACCAAATTTCTTTGTAAAAGAACGTTGTATTAGTCCCAACCTTATAAAGAAGTTAATCTTTTTAAATTGGACATTTACTTTAAAACTCCCTGTTAATATATTTCCTCTTTTATAAGCACATAACAAATATTAACTCTAATTATTTTGCCATTTAGTATTAATATTATAGATGTTTAACTTTCCTCATACTAAACAAGTCTTGCTTCTCATTTAATTTTAATGCCCACACTTACCTGTGCCCTAATTGGAAGGCATTGGCACTGTCTGTTCATCATGTTACTTCGCGCTCAAATAGAATGAAATTTGTTACTCTCACTGTCTTCCACATTTCACTGTCAGTGTCTCCTTGTGGAAATTTGGTTTCTGGTTTGGATGTAAATATGCATGTGTGTTTGCAAATTCTTGCGTGTGCACATCTGTGCTAGCATACCTCTGTGAGTTTATATGCATAGTTTACATTCTCAGCATATTCAGATAATTGTAAAAACCTTTAGAGGAGACCTGTGTCCCCCAAAACCTTCAATCCACACTTCATACCCTACTCACCAGCCTACTCATCAGCTTACTCACCAGCCTTGCCCTTTTGTACTTCTTTTTTTCCTGCCCTTCTTGACTACAGCCTTTTGTTGAATATTCTACCAGGTTCTCACTATTGAATATGGAATTCTTAAGTACTCATTTGCAGGTTTTCTTTCACTTTTCAATTAATATTGTTTCCTGCAGTGGCTGCATTCGTAGTCATGGTTTCAATTACTGGTGACTCTCAAACTCTATCTTTAACACAAATCTCTCTAAAGATCTTCAAATACACATTATGAAGTATTCATTGGACATCTATACTTTCTAACTCCTAAACATCTTTCCCCTAAACATGTTCCTGTATGGGGCATTGGTAATATGTGGTCCTTGGCTTATAGTATCATACATTTTATATGTTTCCATTTTTTATATCTCTTATAGGTTTCAGCCTGAGGCTATTCAATAGTTATATCAGTAGTGATTATTACAAATTAAATAAAAAGACTCTGCTGTAATTATTGATCTGCAGCAAAAGATAACTAAATTTTTTTAATAATAGTTATCTATTAGTTCTTCCAATTTGCATAATTCTTTTTCACATTTGAATTCACTTAGTGAACCCATTGTTCATTAAGTATTATTCAGGCAAAGAACAGATATGCCACAATAGCAACTGCTTTGATTGGTGTCTGTCTAATTAATTAGGCACTAAGACAATGCCTATATATGCAAATGTAGATGATAGCAGATTTTAATTTTCTAAATTATCAGAGAAAAAGCACATGTTCTAATTATATGGATAGGATGTCATTGTCAAATGTAATCTGTTTAAAGAGGGGTGTCGACATTTAAAGAGTGCTTTCTGGCATCATGATCATAGACTTCCACAGCACATTACACTGAATTCTGTGTATTGTAGATCACAGAGCTTGTGCTTGGCTTAACTTCGTGGTATAATAAGGTTATACTCTGTGACTAGAAAAATTCAGGAATTGGGAAGAGTACAAAAACTTTGATTTTCATTCAGTAAAATGATTTAATTTTTAAACAAGGTGCCCATTATGAAGGCCTTGATGAAGAGGGGCATGAACTCATTTTCAGAGTGGCAAATCTTGAACTACAATAAGTAGACAATTGGGTTTGAGGTTTTTATTGAGTAACTTTCTGAATTAATTCCACTTGAGCAGATCTGCCTCCTATCTCTCTCTCTCGAGTCCAAGTCTCGCTGTGGGAAATGCACATGTGTATTAGCATTCCTGTTAGAATGTGTGACTTTGGCTCAGCACTGTGTCTGCTGCTGCTCCTGGGCTCCTCTTCTCCCTTCCCAAGTTGCTGTTCTTCCCTTTAACACCGCCTTCTGGTGGATTTGCCTCGGCAGATACCCGCTTCCAAGCTACGTTCCTGTAAGGTCTTTAAAATTACGGCGTCGAATACTTCCATGGCAACTTTCACCCTCTTGAAGCCTCATTTCCCTCATCTGCTAAGTGAGACTATGACACTGATTTGAGTGAAGATTCGATGAGTTGATAATATGATGCATGGAATATTAAGTAGCACATAGTAAACATTAGATACCAAGCAAGTCTGCATCTTAATTATTTATCATTGACAGCACTGTCAGTAGTAATAGTAACAGTGTTAGGATTGGTGACCTTAAAGCTTAAGCTGAGAATACTTATGTTAATTGGGATTTAAAAGGCAAAGTATGAGCATATGTCTTTACTCCTAAAATAAAAATAAAATACAATAAAACTTCTGTTTGACTTGGTCCTGATATCACAACCAAAATCAGAGGATGAAACAGCTGCATACATTAATGTGTTATTGGGAGAAAACCTGACCCCAGGAAGCCTTTGAAATATTTCAGATTGTTTGTCAAAATCCCAGGATAACTCATGTGTAATATAAAGACAGCTGCTTTCCAAAAACAAGTACAGACTTTTTATCCTCTAGCAACAGATCAGATCTGTATATGTTGAGAGACTTTCTTGATTGTCATGAGAAGAAGTCCCCTATGAAACTGCTCAATATTCACAGACCAATGTTCAAATTACACATAAGAGATTTTCACTGTTAACAGTGTGTTGAATAGAACAATGCAATACTGAAGTCTTCCATGTTCTTTCATAATTAAACGTAGGGCAAGTTGAGAGTCAGTTCAACATCATTAAAATGGACTGAGAACCTGATATCAGCAATTCTCCTTATTCTCAAGGCAGGATGGAGTGATGGTATTGTCATATCTCACTTGGAAAGATGGGAGTTATTACTATTTTCCCCCACAGGGGGAGAGCAAAATGCTCTCTGAGGCAAGGTAGCTCCCATGCACTCTAAAACTGCTCCTTACACTGTGGACATTCCTTGCGTAAGATCTTGTGTAAGAAAGACAGTTCCTTTCTATTTTATTTTTTATTATTCTATACATTCAGAATTTTTACAGTGAACATGCATCAATTTAAAATTAAATATGTGACCAATATTAATTTTAAACAAAAATATTCAATTAAACAGACTATCTCAGGATTTTAACAAATGAAATATCTATATTTTTCATTTTCCCTGCATTCCTTTGTCCAAACAATGTGCTCGGTTCACACATGTAAATCTCTCTGCCTCTATGTCTGTCTTTTTTTTTCTATTCTTGTAGATTAGACAGAAAGAAAGAAAGAAAGAAAAAAGAAAGAAAGAAAGAAAGAAAGAAAAATAGATGACAGACAGACAGCTAGATACACTTGTATACTCCCACAGGGCTCTCATTTATGAAAATATCAATAAACTGTGCAATTTGCAGAAAATGTATTGTATATACCAACTTTTATTCTCAAATGCCAGTTATTGCTGGGTGTGGTGGTGCACACCTGTAATCCCAGCACTCAGGAGGGAGGCTAAGGCAGGAGGATCAATGATAGTTTGAGGCCAGCCTGGGCTACACAGTGATTTCAAGGCGAGGTTGAACTACACAGAGAGATGTTGTCTCAAAAACAAACCAACAAAAAGAACAAAAAATAAATCAAATACAAATTATTTTAGTCTAATAATACCTAAATATTTATAAATAATACATAAAATGGTTTGTTTTGCTTCTTTCCACCCATGCCTCCTTATTGAAGCAAGAATATTCCCTAGGGTGTTTATTGCAGTCATGCCTTGTCTTAATCTCTAGTCAATTCACTTGTGTTGAGAAGGAGTAGAATCACACGAATCAAATTACAGTACATTCATTCAGATAATTCTGGATACCTATAACAAAAATATCTCATCATATAGAACATCAAACACAACCTAAGACAATTTCTTTAGCAGGTAGCATTGTAGGATGAGTGAGAGTCTACTCCCAAATATGTCCCAAGAAACAGGCTAAGGGACAGTTTGTCCCTTTCCATATGCATTTCCAGGGTTATTCCAGTCATCACCAATCACAGTCCACTTTGAGAACTTAGAGACATCATCAAATCTGAAATTCCAGGAAGCTGAGGAGTTTAACTTCTACTGGACATTCCAGTGTTTAGGGGGGACTAAAGAATGAGTCTGGGGAAAGCTGAAAGGCTCCAAAACGTGTCATAATTTAGTTTTACAGGTACTTTGATCTCTAAGTAGTATAAATAAAGCCATGTTCATTGTAAGTACCAAGAGCCTTGAGGTCTACCCAAGTGGAGGAGTTACAGAGAAATGGGGGGTAAGGGGTAAAGTGGGCTCCTCATTCGAATAAATTTAAAAAAGCAGGAGGTCAAAAGTTACAATATTCATTACCTATTTGTAATAAATATATAGCAGATAGAGCAAAACAGAAGCTATATTTATCTTCTCTAAGCAGCGCAAAGGCTGTATGCGGAAAAGATAATCAATAAACTGTGTAGTTAGCAGAAAATAAATACCAGTTTTTGGTGGGTGTGGTGGACTGGGACCATCCTCAGAGGTAGCATTGATGATCTCTCAAGCTGCTGCTCCTATCAATCTTGGGTTTCATGGTAGAAAGAGCAGATTAAGTCCACCTGGGTGAGACTGAAACCGCAGATGGCAACAGAAGTCTGGGGTCCTAGCACATCTATGACCCAACTCCAAAATTTTTTATGAAGAAAGAAGTTCCGAAATACCTGTTCACCTATACCAACTCAAAAGACAAACACTGAGTATGTTCTACCCTTATAATTATTAGCTTTTCTTGGATATATCTTTTACATTCTTGAAGCCTATAAAGACAGGGATAAGAAGTTATAGTGATATCCAGAAGAAAGAAGTATTATGAAAGTTCATCATGGAAAAATATGAGAATATTAAGATGAGGTCCTCTCTAGACTGAGGTGAGAGAACTCTTCCATCACAGAGGAGAGAACTCTTCATGGAGACAATGGATTCAAGTCTCCCTAGTTCTTCCTAGAGGAGAGGAAGTCTGCAAGGGCAACTATTTGGAATCTAATGAAGTTCATCAAAACTATGTGTTGGTGGTCACAGGCACCAGAAGAGAAAGAAGTAATTCTTGGGCACTAGTTCACTGGCAACATGGCTGAGGCCATTTCCTCATGAAGGATGGGAAGAGCATTTCTGCATTTAACAAGATGCACTACCTTGCTGAGTTTGGGAAACACAACACTTCTTTTATTTTCTTTCATTTTTGTCACTCTGTTATTCTCTTCCTTTGCCTTGGATAGTAGAAATACAGTCATTGACAATTATTTCATAATTTACTTTTACTAGAGGTGTCGATGTTGAAATACTTCCCCACGTTCTATTTTGGTAAGAGAGAACCTTCCCATAAAATGTAGTTCACGCATCCCTTCCCTTTACATAGTCAATAACAGATAAAGTGCTTGATGTAATGTCTTCAGCCCCAAGGAAAGAAAGCAGGAGACATAAAGACATCCACTTCTAGGAAGCTGCCATCTCATTTTGTGGCTCCTTCTCTCAGAGGCTGGAAGCAATAAGATGTGCAAGCTTGCTGAAGTGTCTGAAGCATAGCCTACTGCGGATGAGAATACTGCTTTATGTAAATATCAGGCACAGCTGCATCAGACCTTTCTGAGATAAGAATTTTGAGACAGTAGGGTTTTCAGTTTGGAAGTGCAAGTAATAGGGCCATGACCATAACTCCTCACAGACTGGGCCACCAGCAACCCCATCCTAGTCCACTGACACATGAAACACTTTGAGAATTAAAATGACACATGATAAGAACCACTGGGATTTGTGAAAGCACAGGGTTTGGGGGATTTTGAATGATTTTTGTTGAATGATGAAATGTATTACAAGCTTTTATTTTTCCCTTTTGAGCCTAGTATTCTAGTTGTGTGTTCCCTTAGGATTTAAAGCATGAAAAACAGTGTGCTTGGCTATTCTCTAGATAAGCTAGTACTTAAAATAGCAATAACAAATAAACATTAACAACTACAAAAAAAATCTATGTTCTTCTCCACTAAAAACTATAATTTTCTTCTGGTCAATTCACCACCAGGAAGAATACGTGGCATACATTGATTGTATTTTTGTTCAGTGAGTAAAAGAATGAGTTGACTGGTGAACCTGGATGCATGTTAGGAAATGTACACAAAAATAAAGTAAAACTGCTACTCTTAAATCTCTCCTATTCTGTCCTAAAGAGGTGGGTGTCTGTGTAGTAATTTGCACAACGAAAAGATCAATGAATGATCAAATATAGACCGCTTTGGGGGAACATAGGAGCAAATAATTCTGAGTGTGGTGATAATATTTGATTGAGAGCAAGCAATGTATCCCAGGAAGAAATAGCAGTAGTTTATCCTGCAGAAATAGCAGTGAAGGTGAAACAATAATGTCTAGTGTGTGTGTTGAAATCAACTTAGAAGACTGAAGAGTCTCATTTGAGTAGTAATAGAAAACTAGGAGATATGCATGACCCTGAGAAGTTGCTACAAGTATTTAGAAAACCAGAGAATTCTGCAGGACAGGCCACTTTTTCATGAAAGTTGTGGAAGAAGGTAAAGAAAAGCAGCTCAACTGTGACACTTTAAGTTCCAGGGCCTCAGTAGATATTCTAGGACCTAGGCAGGCAAGCAAGTGGATACGAAAGTCTGAAGGTGAAGAGAAAAGTCCATCCCCAAGTATAAAGCTGTCATTCAAAGGCAAAAGTTTAGGAGGGAGGGCCAAAGGTTGTACTCAAGTGAAACAGAAAAGTATTTCCAGTATTTGCTTGAAAATATTTCACCACTCAGGCAGCTCTTTCCCACCAAAAGTGATTTTCTCACATAGGAGACATTTAGAACTAGTGGAGGCAGAAGCAGAGGAGGGCTAGGTGAAATAAAATCAATGCTATGTACATGTATCAAATCCCCAAGATGAAGGTGATCATTATATACAGCAAACATGTACTAATAAAAGTGGAAACATTTTAAAAAAGAAACGTGTAAATGAAACTTAGGTGACAGATACGTTCTGCAGTGAAAGAAGGAGGTGGGGAATGGTAAAGAAGGACGGGGAATATTAATATTTAAAATCTAGGTTTAATGTTAGTAGTTGTTTGGTAACGATAGGGGCAGAGTGAGGACAAAGAGACGAAGCTGTGCAGCGCTGCAGCTCTGCTCACTCAAGGTGGAAAAGGCTTTCCTGTGTGGCAAAGCCCTGCTGGTCTTCAGAAAGAGTGAGCCGGAGAGGGTAGAGTGGGGATCTGTCTTCCTGGGCCACAGACAGCTGACAAACCCTGACAGTCTGCTTCAGTGTAGGGTCCCCGACAGAAGCTGGAGAGGATTCAGGTGGCAACATTAGGACCAGATGTCCAGGTACAGAGTCCAAAGGATCAGCCCTGAAAAGCTGCCCTGAGAGGCTCACGGAGTTCTGAGCAGGAGAGGCAGGTTGAAGTTTGAGACTCTACCCTCCTGCCCCATCTTCCTTTGAAAACCATTTCTTTAAGCTGTTTTCTCTGTGATTTACAACCATAAATTTTTCTTAACTATGTGCATATCATGCATCTCACCTGCTAAGTTGGATACTCCTTTTCTCCCCTGTGTTTAAATGTGTTGCATTTTATTAGAGCTATTTAACCTGTTTTAAACTTCCATCAAACATTGGAAGAACATTGGCATGCATTGTTCTTCATTGTCTTAGGACTCTGAGTTTACAAGTAAGAAGCTCTTAGTGTATTCTTGGAGAATAACCAAATGATGTGTTGAAAGAATTCAAACAAACACTTGGAATAATCTTTAAAATGACTTTGATTTGTGAATCAGACCAAGGTCATTGAGCTAGACCAGAGGCCATACTTGAGGACAATGAGGAGCTACATGGCTGAAAGGAAGCCAGGAGGAACCTGACAGGTATTTTTAGGCTGTGTCCATTTCAAAAGCTCTATATGTCAAAATTAAGTCTGTAATACAGAATAGTTATTGAAATAATCCTTAAAGTTATTATGAGTTGCATAGAACTTTAGTTATAATCCAGTTACTAATAACTTAAATTATGCAATACTGTTGGCTTCAATCCAAGTGCAAGATGAATTCATATAACACATAGAAAACACTGCTTTCTTTCTTTAAATTCATAACTGATGTTAAAAATATAACTCCAGAGGGAAACTCTTCATGGTGACTGAACTAGATTTTACTAATAATCAAGGAGAATTGTAATTGGAACTAATTGAAAACTAAAGTCTGAAATAGAATAAAATGTTATACAAGCATTACTGAAATTACTCGCCAAAGTAACTTCAAACATTTGTCATTTGTCTTCTATTTTACATTAAAATGGACTATAATATAACAAATACATCATTTTTACTTATGCCTTTTATCTGAGTAAAGCATAAATTATCACTTTCAAAAAGCCAATTTTAATAAGGAATTTCTGTCTTTACTGAGGAAGATGACTAATTAATTAATTAATTGGCGCTGGTGATGAGCCCAGGGCCTTCCAAGTGCTGAGCACGTGATCTGTCACTGAGCTGCACTCTCAGCCCTGGGAAAGAGACCTTTCAGGCATTTGTTCTATGACTCGAATACCGAAAGAACCAAAACCAACAAGAACACTAACACAAACTCTACCGACCACGGGTTGGATATTTATTATTTTTATTGCTTTAAATCTGTATAACATAAAACTACCCAGTTAAAGACGTGGATTCAGTGCCATTGAACATACTCGCCATGGTGAGCAGCCTTCTTTCTGGCCTGTCCTCTGGCTTCTGGTGGCCTTGGCTCAGATGGAGCCCCAGGGGGATCACAGGTGCCCCGGCTGTGGCCTTCAGTGGCTCCACCACCTCAGACACTGACATCTACCTGGCTCTTTTTGTCCTCTTTCATTGGCTCCCTTCTCACCCCTTCAGTCTCATTGTGCAAGAAAGCGCAGAGTGAAGCCCAGGAAACTCAGTCAGGTGAGACCTGAGAAGGGGAAACAATGAATCAGAGACGAAAGTCTTGGCTTCAGTACAGGAGCAGACACAGAAAAGCAAGTGCACCTGAAGTGCACTAAAGTCTTTTCTTTAACACTGAAAACATTAATTATGTAAATATTTATTAAGCCAAATTCCACCAATGTTAGAAAAAGTGTTCATTATAGCTCTAAAATCACTTGAGATGTAATTATTTCATGGAAATGATTGAACCTTTAAACATCACTGGTCATTTGAAAGGTGCAAACGAAAACAACACTGAGATTCCACCTCACCCCAGAAAGAATGGCTGCTATCATGAAATCAACCAATAACAAATGCTGGCAGGGCTGTGGGGAGAAAGGAACCCCTCTCCATTGTTGGTGGGAGTGCTGACTGGTGCAACCACTGTGGAAATCAGTATGGAGATATCTCAAAAAATTAGGATTGGAGGTCCCATTTGACCCAGCTATTCCCCTGCTCGGTTAAAAAGAATTAAAAGAATCTTCCTAAAAGAATTAAAACTATCGTACCACAGTGATATATGCACACCCATGTTCATAGCAGCACAGTTTGTGATAGCTAAAACTTGGAAAGAGCCCAATTGCCCATCAACTGGAGACTGGATAAAGAAAATGTAGTTTTTTTATAAAATGGAGTACTACTCAGCCATAAAGAATGAAAACCTAGAGACATTTATAGCTAAGTGGATGCACATTGAGGCCATACTCTTAAGTGAAATAAATAGGACACACATGTGTAAATTCCGAATAGTTTCTCTGGTGTAAAAAAATAAAAGTGTAAATAAGGATCAAAAATGTATAATTGATATTGCGAAATAGAAAGGAAATGTCTAAAGGAGTAGGGGAAGTGGGGGGTAGGGGAAAGGAAAGAGGGGAAGAGAAAATATATGAGAAAAGAAAAAAATGGAAACAAAGTCTTTGCAAATAGGGAAAGATGGAGGGGGTGAAGGGAGGGCAGGGGAATGGGGAAAAAAATAAGAACCAAGATATTCATGTAATGGTACAAGATCCCAATGATGAATGTAACTGTATTGTATACCTAAAATGTACCAATAAAATTAATGGAAAAAAAAGAAAATGATTGAACCTTTATGGAGATGATATAAACACCAGAGCATTAACTGAGTAGGCGCTGCTCAGTCTCATTTAGTCCTTCCCCGCTTTGTGCACGTATTTGCTTTGGGTTATCATTGCTAGGTGCACTACCAGAGGCAAACAGATGCTTCTGAATCAGTATGATATGCACGAGTGGGTATTGTGTCTTGGCTAGAAAACCCACATAGTATATGAAGTGATGAAAGAGAGTGAGAACAAATGAAGAGCAGTCATCACCCATACGGAATCTTCAGAAGTATAGAATTTGGGTCTAAGATGTGCATTTGCGTTTCAATCTAAAATCAAATTTGCTCCTCCCTGAAGCCTAGTTCACCTCCTGTTGTCCCACCTTCTGTAGTTCGGATTGGGAGCAACTCTGAAAGCCTGGGTCTTATGGACCGGGTCCCAAGCTTGGAGCTATTCCGGGATGGTGGCGAGTTTAGGCTGGGCCTAGTAGAAAGTCTGCAGGTCACCTGGTCAACGCCCTTAAGAGGCTGGTGGAGCGCTGGTCGCGCCCTCTTTCTCTCTTCCATTTCCTGGAGATCAGGTGAACGGTTTTGCTTTGCCACATGTTTTCTGCCACAGTAGGGGGCCCCGCCACAGTCCCCCAAATAATGGACTAGATTCTGCAAGCCTGCAAGCCAGACAAACCTTGACCCTTCACAAGTTGCTTACCGTGTGTACTCGTTGCAGTGGTGCAAAGCCAGCTAACCGGCTTCCGCCTTAATTTAATCTCTACCCACATTCTCACCCAAGAAAGCATCGTGTTATTCTGCTCCGCTTTCCTTACCTTCCTTCTTTCAAGTCTTTATTGTTTTATTTTATTTTTATTTTTTGGTACTGTGGATCGAACTTGGGTCCTTCCGCTTGCGAGGCAGTCGGTGGAACCACTGAAATCCAGTGGTGAAACCACTAAATCCCCAGCCCAAGTCTTTATTTTTTTAAACATCAGTGACTACATTTTACCGAGCCAATTCTTTAATTATATTTATATTTTTCTCTCTTTCTTTTTACTACCACTGCCTCAGTTCTGACATGTTTTTACGGACTGCCTTGTTTCCTTTCTGTATTAACTTATTTTTCAAATCTTGTCAAATAACTCCACATTCATAATAAATAAAGTATTTAGGGGAAGGATGCAGATGAATAAATGAGAGGATAGCTCATCAAAAAGGGACACAACCTCGATGTATTATCCTTCCTCTGAAAAATAAAGTTATTTTTACTAACTTCACATCTTCAATCTTAAGAACAAATGTGAGTGTGCTCAGCAATTCATTAACTTAGAAGTCATGAACAGCACACTTGGTTAAGCAACAAGGTCATGGAAGATTTACCTAGCTTGAATTAAATCAATATCATTTTGTTAGTTTTTATTCTAAGCCCAAAAGGCCATATGAAAATCAACAATATATTGATGTAATTAAACCTCATTCAGTGAGATTTATGAGACATTGAGATGAGAAAAGAGATTGCCTCAGCAGTAACCAGGGATACGAAATCATCATACATGTCTGGAGAGCAGCATGACTTATAATTGTTTCTTTATGAAAAATCTAAAGGTGTGTATCAAAACTTTGTGGTGTAACTTAATGCCATGTGGCCTATTGGTAATATCTACATAAAGTACAATCTTTAGTAATTTATTTATCCTGCATTTGATATTATAGGCAGTGTTTTGTATTTCAAGTATAAGAAAAAGTTGCTTTTGTAGGCATAGTATATGCATAAGTCTCAGGTGACTGTGCATTCACAGAGTAAGTATATGAACTCTTACTATTAGGGAATAAATGATGAAAATAATTGACTAAGAAAAATATTTAGTTTATGCATATTATTGAATTTTCTTACCTTAATCTCTTTTTAATCGGTGAGAAAATGCATTTTTGAATTATTTGATGTATATGAAATATGCATCTTTGTAGAATTTTGCATATCATATCACACAGATTAGGTTACAGAGTTGTGTATTGTTTTATTATCTAAATTCTTTTCTGATTATTTCTTTTCAATTTACTGTAACCATTTTACATGCATTGGAGGATATTTGGAGCCACTTTTTAGGATTATCTGTTGTTTATCAAATGTCATTGTTTGTTCCAAAACTACCATTTGCATGTAGTTAGCAAAAATTGGCTCTATTTTTTTGGATGTTTGTTTATTTGAGTATCTATTCACTTTGAACAAAATTAGGGAGTTTGATAATTACCATCCTATCAATCATGAGTTGAATATCCATTGTAAAGTCTGTGGTAAACATGAGGCAGGAGACTCAAATTTGATGCAGGTGAGTAATTGTACTATAATTACCCGTAAATGCACAGCAGGCGAAGGGCTAAGTGACAGTGAAAGACAGGATTGTTGCTTAAGATTCTGGTTTGGGGTGATTTTGTTCAATACAAATGCAGTGAACTGGGTACCTCTCTCTTCCAATACTCACTCCTGTCATTAAGCAGTTTTCACTTTTTTTACTTTAGCCTTTAAACACTTTCCATTAGTAGGACCATAAATCCATTGTTGTGCTGATCATAGGAAGAGTGACCACGTAATTTATCCTCAAGTAAGGACATTTGTGGGACAGAAAAAAGCTGATAACCCTAATTACACTGGAACCCTTAAATGTAAAGCAGGACTACCTCTGGCAAACTAAGAAACATGGTCACTCTAAGATTCATGTCAGAAAAGAAGCAAAATTGTTGATAATTGGGCTAGTCTTTTCAAAGTTCTATTCTTTTTGATAATATTTTTTGTAAGTTGTGTCACTTTTTCTAGATTTGTTCTCACCATCAATGTAGATTGGTTCAATTCTCCAAAAAAAGACAAGAAATCACATACACCTTTGGTCCATTTGCAAAACCATCTCTAAGACCCTGTAAAATGATTCAAATATTTTGGAAATGTTGGAGTCCTTCACACCTACAACATGCCGCAGAATGTGTATTTATTTTTCTTCTTTAAAGCAGGTAATTATGATTTATTATCCCTAGTGGTTATCAAACAATTAGAAGTTCAAGTTACTTTAAATACTTAAAAGACGTGGCTCAAAGCTGAAACTATCTCAATCACTTTCTCATTTCTTTATATCTACAGAAACTAAATATGTGTGTTCATCATTGTCTTAACATATAAAACAGGTTCTTGAGTTTTATGGGCGGAAATGTTAATTTAACAGTGATGATGTTACCTATAACTGCGAATAGCAATATGTAATTTTGAATAAATAATTGAATAATTAAATGCAAAACAAATATACAAGGTTACATATAAGGTTATATATGTTATTTATAATGTGATATATATATATATATATCCAGACTTTAAAGTCTAAACATTAAGCAAGATAAATTTAAAACTAGCTATTCCTTAATTATTATCCATGAGCTAACACATAGTATTGTGACATCAAAATATTGAGAAGGATTCCAGCTAAAGTTGTAGACATGAATATTAAAAACAAATTTAGTCTTTCTTATGAATTTTAGTTGTGTCTTATGACGAATAATATACTTTTCAGAATTATGATAATAATACATGTAAATTTACTTCATATGCATTAAAATATGTAGCTGTATCTTACAATCAAGAAGGAAATAAAAAACTTTACAAATTTAACTATATCTAATGATACAAAATATAATCAAAAGTACAGAATTTTATTACAAGTGGATACATGATATGAAAATAAAAAAGCTAAACAAAGGATCCCCCATGTTCTGAAGGTATCATTCTCCATGGAACGAGAGTCACTTAAAATATGTAACAGTATGCTATTCAAAATTAGCTGTAAATATATATGTGCTAAGCATATTGAGTATACCATTTTTGTTAAGCTGTTCAAATAAATAACAAATACCATTGATGAGAAAAAAAGCTAAACAAATACCCAAATTGAAAGTATATTATCAGAAGCAGAACCTAAAGCAATGGCTGAATCTCTTTTAAAACACGTATTTAAGTGACAAAACCCATGGCTTTCAAATTCCTAAGAAATGTTACCACAGCAAATCCCAGTTACATCGTAAGGAACAATATAAAAGATAAACACTTACATGTACAGGCAATCATGTATTCAACCTAAGACAAAATGTATGTAAATTTTATACATAGTATTCTGCTACTATTAATTTTTATATTCAAGAATATTCATTGCAGCATTATTTCTGCAAGGAATGGCTGATAACACATAAAAATAAAACTCTGGACAGATAGTCAAATTGTTATACATAATTTATTTAAATATATATACTATACGTAAAATACATAATATCAAAACTAATTATTTTGATAGTGAAATGCTATGCTTTATGATAACCCTCCAAGTGGACATAGTAGCATTAGTAGAGTAGGAACAAACCAACATAGACTGGAAAGCATTCTTCCTTTGTTTACCTCCTCGTTTTCTTATTGGACAGAATCGCCGTGGAAAGGGGCCATACATTTTCTTGGGGAAAGGGTGTCAGGGATAGATTCCAGATATTCTGCCATCTGTGGTGGTCTTTTTCGTGGTGTACATTCACTCCTATGGCAGTTTCATCTGTTTTAATATCTTTAATTGAAATGTCGATAACTTACAAATGAATGACTACAGCACAGACTTCAGCTTTGACATCTGTACTCAGACTGGTAATCATGTCTACAATTCTTCCTTTGTATACTGAAGTGACATCTCAACTCCACATGTCCAATCTGAGCTCCTATTCCTTCTCCCAAGCTCATCTCCCTTGGTATCTTGCACATCCAGCCAAAGGGCTTCTGCTCCAGTTACTGTGAACCCCAGTCTTACTGTCTAGAGAATTTGTAGGATCGCTATGTGTGGCTCTTGATCTTAAGTTTCTCTATAATATATAACTGTTGTCTGTTAACATTCTGCAGGGATTCAACTACTAAAACAACCATGGTTGGTAAGAAACAACAGTCCTCTAACTGTGCTTTATACTTCAAAAGTGCTTGATGTTTTAACTATTATAATAGTTAAGTTCACTGCTCCTACTAAAATACTTCTGTCACTGATCTTCTCTTCTGAGTGTTCAATAACTAAAGTTTGGAGACCAAAACTAGAAAAGTAACTGGGCTAAGAGGACAGCCAATATTTTAGCCCTGGCCCCTCAAGGTCAACAAAGATCCAGGACACAAAGGAACCCTTCCTACAGGATCCTACATCTTTGGTAAGTCACTCAGGCTCCTGAGCAGGGAGATTGCTGAGCACCAGAGGACAAATGTACCATGTGACAAAGAGGATAAAATCTCCCACACTTTGAAAGCGACATGGTCAATCAAGGCCAAGATCCATCCTGATGGCTGACACTGACAGAGGAGCTGAGAGCCTCTATGCATGGTTCCAAAGTAATGCCTGAGGAGACTTAAATGACCTTGATAGATAGCAAGAGGTTCATACTGATTGACAAAGTTCTCAATTTAACCTGGTCTAAAGACCCAGCAGAAAAGAATAACCAAAAGAGGTATAAAATAATGCCATAGTAACAAAGTTAGATGTAAAAAGGGGCTCCAGTCACTGATCCCTTCTGCCGGTTTCCAGCTACAGCAGTAGCTGACCAGTTATGGATCATTAGGAAAAACTATGGTAGAATCTATAAGATCCAGCAGGTTACAATCACTATTTCAATTCCTAAGTGTGACTTTCTTCCCAACCTGCTCTTCCATTCTAGTCTGCTCATGCTTAGATTATACATGCTCTAATTTCTAAAAGTTTTGTTCATTCTCTCCTAGAGGCTGCCATACTCCAGTTATACAAATGGAACCAACAACAGAAGTGCTAGAATTCTTTCACTGGGATCCACCAGATCGACCTTGTAAACAACTCATAACTGCTAAATTACTTCTAAGATGAATTCTGAAGTTTCCTGGGACTTCTTATCCTCCATGCAGAAAGCTATTACTAGCTCTCCCTGGTGGAAACATCTGTTGGCTATACTCATAATATTTCTGTTGATCTTATTGTTTGGCACATGTATACTTAACTGTCTTTCTGGCCTGGTCTCCTCCAGACTTAAAGCTATACGTCTACCCATGATGATGGAAACGGATGATGCCTATTAAGGACCTTTAGATAGACCTTCTGAAGGGTATTCCTGACTGCCAACCACAACTACAACCCCCTTCAGCCTGAAGTAGCTTGAGCGGTCATTGCCCCTTGCCCCTCACGGCAGTTTGGGATACTTCTTCAGAGGGGGGAATATTATAGATAGATGAGCTAGGTAGAAATATTATAGGCAGTCAGATAGAGCTAAGTCCTTAAGAAGGCCAGGACAAAGGTGAAACACACCACAGCACCACATCAATTAGACTTCCTGGCTGTATGCACAGAGAGGGACAGACCAACCTAAGCTGAGGGGATTTGCTGGAAGGTTATTGGGGGCTCATGGTATTGCAGATAGATAAGTTAGCTATAAATATTACAGCTGGTTATACAGGGCTGGGCCTTTGGCATGGAGGACAATTGTAGTCCAAGGCACATTCACTGAAGGCTAGAATTGCAAAAGGAGAGAAACTACACACCCCGTGGTTCCCCTGGGGATAAATAGCAGTGATTAGTATTCTAAGTAGGTATCAATCACCTGGGTGGGGGTCAAAGTCTTAACCCAGCCTCTCTAGGAAATATCCCTGACCCCCACCCTTACTGAAAATCCTTGTACACTTGCTAAGTGACTGGCTTCCCAATTGGACCACCATTACCTGAGTGACTGTCCTTGTAACCTTATTGGATGATCATGGCTGTGGCCCACATTGTGCCCACGTGAGTTTCACCCTATAAAACTCCCCTGTAAAGAGGGGTCTTTGGCTACCCGCTCAGGACCCCTCCGGCCCCTCAGGAGCCTTCCAATCGATAAATATCTTCCTACTTAAAAAAAAAGAAAAGAAAATTTGTAGGATCCAATGTGAAATGCAAATGCAGAGACAGGGTGGTACTGACAAAAGACTGAGGAAGTCACAGGTGGTGACAACAGAGCACTGAGCCCAGCAAGGTTCCCAGGCAGCCCTGCATGAAGGCACAGATGCAACAGGTAGCAATCCTGGCCTTCTCTGCCTCTGAAATACATTACAAATCCAGACAGCAGGGCTTGGGGCCCGGGTGGGGCGCCTCCCTGTGAATATTTATCCAGAATTTGACCACTTATCACAACTGCCACCAAAAGCACCTGCCTCCTGTCACCATCAGCTCTCCCCTGGATTAGCACAATGGCTAATGATTGTGCCTAAGTGGTTTTGAGTTTCTGTCCTTTTCAGAGTGACACTTCTGCAGAGGTCTCTTCCCCTCCCTCTGCTCAGTCTTCACGGATTTCCCTCATTTCCCAGAGTGAAGACTGCATCCCACAGGCCCTGCCCGTCCACTCCTCTCTCCTGTCACCTCCTTCTCCTGCCTGTGTGCTGCCCTCCTCGCCTCACTGACCCTGTCATGCCCTCCCAGTGCCCCAGCCTAGGAGCGCGTGGTCTGCCATACACATTCCTTGAAATCTCACCTCCTTCTGCACCTGACTCCCCTGCTTCGTGTCTTAGTGATGTCTACTCCAACATGGAGCGGTCCTGCTCTGTCTTTCTGAGCAGCATGACCCCGTCTGCAAACCAGCAGTTCCACAGGAAAGGCAGTCAGTCAGAATAGAGCCTCCCAGCCAGCTTCTGCAATGCAGCCACTGCCACGCTGCCTGGGGACTTCATTGTGAGCTGCTTTGATTAAGAATATGCACGTTAGCCAGCATTCGTCTGAGTGTCCTCAAGTGAGAGTGACATTATGTCACAGAGGATCCATGTGTTACCTCTGTCCCATCTTAGACAAGGGAAACCACAGTTTCCAGGAGCCCTGTGGCCACCTCAAGTGAAGTGTTAAAGACTGGGGAGAGGGTTTCTACTAATAAGATGGCAGAGATGCAAAATCTAAGCTGTCTGGATCTTTAAATCTCTACGTGGAGGCTGAAGTATCTGAGAAAGTCCAGAGTCACAGCAGATTTTGCAAAATTAGGAAATTAAGTTTTTGGTGTTAAGGCACTGAGATATTTACGATCACTGGCCACCTCTACATGATTTATAACTTTCTGCCTAATATAGTGATATATACGTGACATATAGTTAACATGTTGGAAATATTGATTATATGAATATTATATAATTTTGTTGTATGCTTAGATAACAGAATATCAGTTTATTATATGTAATTACATAAGATACCACTATCTCTGTGTCTTAGCACATGTGTACCCTTTGAGCATTTTATTTTAGTTAGTTTAAAATTTAGAAACAGATATAAAGATGAAAGTTGTCCAACGAAACATAACTTATAATTTCAGTAAAGAATTTGAGGTCTTTACACGACCAAAATTTTTTTACATAATTTTCTAAAGAAGAAAGATCTCAGTTTAGATAATAATAAATAATAAAGAAAAAAGTTTTTACTTAAACCTGAATATGTTCAATAGCAGTTTGAACAACGTTTACTTGCTGACCTTTCAACATGTAGTTCCGATTTAGAAATGGATTTTAAAATTCAAGTCTTCAAACTTTTGGTGTAAGATTCAGCCTTTGGGGGCTGAGGATTTAGCTCGGTGGTTTTGCCGCCTGCTACGCAAGCACAAGGAACCAAGTTCAATCCCTGGTGCCAAAAAAAGAAGAAACAAAAAAAATAAAAATAAAAGATTCAGCCTTTGCTCTTCCTTTTACTTTCTCTATTATGTTTTCTCCTTTTTTACCAAGTTAAAAAAATATAGGAGTTGCAGTTGTAGGTAACTTTATATTTGCGGCTCAGGGAAGAGATTGAGAAGGTCAAGCACTGCTAAGAAGAGGGAAAAATACTGCATAATTTTAGCAAGAAGTAAAAGAAGACGATGAGAGGTTAGGCAAGAGTAATGGTAAGGAAGTGAACCTCGTCATGCCTGTCCTTTGTTGCCCACCGGAGTCGCTGGTTCTTGCATTGAGCTCTGGATCAATCCTCGGCAAGGCCAAAAGCATGAGGCGCAGGAAGCAGAGGCGTGGTTTCCTGTGTTTCTGGAAGTCGCCAGGCCTCACAGACAGAAGACTACCTTTTAGGAGCTAAAGGACAAAGCAGGATGGCAGGAATAGTGTTGGTGAAGAAGTTTTGCACATGAGTGAACATGGTGCGGCCTCCGATGTAAGTGTGTGCTTAGTTTTCATTTCTTTAGTATCTTTCAGTTATTTTTATTGATGGCAAATCTTAGTCACAACTTTTCTAAGGCTCAATTCTGGACAAAAATTTAAAGAGCAAAACTCAAATACCATCATATATGGCAATTGCATAGTATTTTGTGGTTCCTCTGTCAATCATAGTTCATTCACAATGTCTCAATGAGGAGTAGAAATGCATTCAGCAATATAATTATGGGCATCAGTGAATACAGACCTGGGAGAACTGAACAATCTCTCCAAAGTCATTGCAGCCATCAGTGTCAGAGCCCGGGGGCCCCCTTAGATCAGTGTCAGGTTGCTAGCTTCCCTGCTGTGTGACCTGTCCATCTCTTCCATCTTTGCTAATTTGGGAAATGTTTTTAAGAAAAGTATCCATTTTATCTGGCAAGAAGCAGCATGACATATCAAACTCATCCTGTTTTCTCTTGTAGTTAGCCATTTCTGCGTTATCCTCCTCACCCTTGTTCAATCCATCAGAAAGCAACTTGTCTTACGCCTGTTGCTTTTGATGACCTATGAATTTTTCACTCAATGCTACTTCCCAGCAGAGGATCTGGGTTTGGGAATATTTAGATGAAGCTCTATTAAGCACTAATTCAAGAAGTTTTGAGTTAAGATAGTGCTGCAATCAGTAAGAAAAATAGTAGTGTTCTAAATAATATCTAGTTCCCTACCCTGATCCATTTACAATAACATTTATTCAGGAATCCAATTTATAGGTGTGTAAATTAGCTTATGGAACTGTAATCACCATTGAGCGTAGAGAGTCTCCTGTTTAAAAGTTTTACATAGTTTAAGCGAAATGGAGGTGGCCACCACATGACCCTGTGGAGCCCCTGTGTCCATGGCACATGTTTGTAACAGGACTCGTACTGCAGAGTGGAACTCTCAGCATTCAGACTTGAATCCAAAACGGATATATATAGAAACTCAATTTCACGAAGCATGGAATGAATAAATAAAATTAGCGTATCACATGCATTAGTTTATATCTATACAAAATTATATAATTACTGAAAAAAATTCAAATATCATCTTTGTCTTACAGTGTAAATTTCAAGAAGACAAATGATAAGTCTAAAAATATAGATGTTATATTCTACATCACATCCTTCCTAAGTTATTCTTCCTGTAATTTACTATTTTGCAGATATATCTTTTTGATAACTTCATGATTAGTCTTTATATGTATTCCAATATAAGTAAATATGATGCATGGTTTTATAATAAAGATAAGTATTTCATAATACTTATTTTAGATAGATTCATTTATAAAATGTGTGGCAGGGTCGCCGGGAGCCCTGCCTCATCCAGCCTGCGCCAAGCACACTGGCGGGGTGCCAGAGAGAGCAGACATTTCTCAGACAAAGAAGTAGAAGCAGCAAATAAATATATTAAAAAATGTTCAACATCACTGGTCATTCGAGAGATGCAGATGAAAATAGCACTGAGATTCCACCTCCCCCCAGAAAGAATGGCTGCTATCATGAAATCAACCAATAACAAATGCTGGCAGGGGTGTGGGGAGAAAGGAACCCTTCTCTGTTGTTGGTGGGAGTGCAGACTGGTGCAACCACTGTAGAAATCAGTATGGAGATACCTCAAAGAACTAGGACTGGAAGTCCCGTTTGACCCAGCTATTCCCTTGCTGGGTATCTTCCCAAAAGAAAAATGTCATACCACAGCGATATATGTGCACCCATGTTTGTAGCAGCACAGTTTGTAATAGCTAAAGCTTGGAAACAGCCCAAGTGCCCATCAACTGAAGACTGGATAAAGAAGATGTGTTTTTTTAATAAAATGGAGTGCTACTCAGCCATAAAAAATGAGAAATTAGAGACATTTATAGCTAAGTGGATGCACATTGAGGCCATACTCTTAAGTGAAATAAATAGGACACACATGTGTAAATACCAAATAGTTTCTCTAGTGTGAGAAACTGAAAGTGTAAATAAGGGTTAAAATGATTGAAATGAATAATTGATAATTTGAAATAGGAAGAAAAGGTTCAAAGGGGTAGGGATGATGGGAAGGGAAGGGGAAAGGAAAGAAGGGAAAGGAAAAGTTACGAGAAAAGAAAAAAATGGAAATGAAGTCTGTGTAAATAAGGAAGGGCGCAGATGATATGGGGAAAAAATAAGAACCAAGATACATCATGCACAGGTACAAGCACCCAATGATAAATGTAAACGTATTGTGTGCCTAAAATGTACCAATAAAAGAATTTAAGAAAAAAAATAAAGACATGTTCTTCCTTAAAAAAATACGTGTGGCATTAAATTTGACATAATTATGAATTAAGTTTAATTGCACACTATCTGTATTAATCCTGACAGAAAGGGATATTCTTTAAGAGGACAAATTACATTTGGCTTTATTTCAAAAAAATTCAATATATATGCTAATTTGTTTTATTTATACTACTAGTTTTTGTTTTTTTGTTTTTTTTTTTTTGGTACCGGGGATCGAACTTGGGTCCTTGCGCTTGGGCAGCAGGCGCCGGAACCACTGAGCTAAATCCCCGGCCCAATACTACTAGTTTTTCTTAGTTCATTGAAAATAAAGTTTTGTTTTATTATCTGTTTGTTTCTTTTTTGTAAGAATCTTTTTGGTTTATGTCTTGTACTCTGTGTAAATACTTTGAAGATAATGATATCCAGTGTAAGAAAAAGAGAATAAAAATCAAGAAATGAATGAACTTTATATTTTTATTGAGAAAATATATTATTTAAGGGTATGAATTGTTAACTAAGTATTCAGTTTGGACATTTTTAGTCACAGAAATGCAAAGGATCTATGCAATTATGGTATTTCTGAAAGCTGCATAATTTACTGTACATTAAAATCATGGCATAGTGGGGCATAGAATGGGAGAAAAATCATGATAGCCACTTACCTACAGGAGAATAAGGCATAGAACCAAGACCCAGAAATTTATAAAAAATTAGTTAATGTATAAGGACATAAAAATTGTGCATATTTGTGAAGTACCAGCTAATACTTTGATATATGGATATGTTTTACGATGTTTAAATGAGCATAAATGTAAGTCTACAAAAATTTGTAAATTTAAAAATTTACATTAAATTTATTTTTAATTGATACATAAAAATATTACAGCAGATATATTAAGGGGTTACTGTGTGATATTTTGATGCATGTACATATTGCTTAATATTTAGATCAGATGAAAGATATCTAGCTCTGTAAATGTTTTCCATTTATGATAAAATAAGAAATATACCAGAAATTCTTACTTCTATGTGACTATAACTTAATACCCATTCATCAACCTTTGCACATACTTCTCCAACTCCCACTGTCTTTACCCTCTATCCATTCTCTGAATTTTAAGTATGAGCACCGTTTATTAGAATCCACATATGAATAAGGTCTTAGTATTTGTCTTTCTATTCATTGGATTATTTCATTAACAGAAAAATATCCAGCACCATCAATGTAATTGTAAGTGAAAAGATTTTGTCCATTTTAAAATAATTGTATAATCTCCATGTTGTACAGTGATACTTTGGTTCATGAACTTAATTCTTCCATGATTCTTGGTGCAAATCAAATTGGTTGCAAACTGAATCAAATTTCCCACAAGGTCAACATTGAGCCTGACTTTTGAATTTGATTTCATTCCCTACCAGTTCAGTTTGCAACCAGAATTGTGGAAGGAATTAAGTTCATAAACCAAGATACCACTAAGATAATTGCTGTTGGATTTGGTTGGCTAGCTTTGTGTTCAGGGTTTTGGCCTGCAGTTTGCTATTTTGGTTTTGACTAGACTTTGTCTATTGTTGATATGAAAATAATGCTGCTTTGTATAGTGTATTTGGAAGAACTATTATCTCTTTAATTTCCTGCAGTGATTTAAGGAGTATTAAATGTTTGATAGAATTCTGAAGTAAAGCCATCTTCTTAGGTGTCCTGGTTTTCTATTTCTTCATGATTCAGTCTTATTATGACTTGGATTTGTCCAGTCCATTGATTTGTCCATTTCTTCTGGGTTCCTAAATTGATTGGGGCACAATTATTTTGAAGAAGCTCTGATGATCATTTGCATTACTGTGATGTCAGCTGTAATGTCTCCTTTTTAATCTCTGATTTGATTTACCTAAAGATTTCTCTATTTTGTTTATATTTTCAAAGGACCAACGTCTGTTAACTTTGAGTCTATTTCATTTACATCTTTTCTGATGTTTATTCTTTCTTCAATAATTTTGTACATTTTTTTCTTGTTTCCATTTACTTGAGATATAGTGATATGTTGTTCATTTGATATTTGTGCATCTTTGATGTAAGCATTGATTGCTATAAATTTTCCGTCTGAACTGCTGCTGCTGTCTCATAGGATTTGATATTTTGTGTCTCTATTTTTATCTCTTTCAATATGTTTTTAAATTTCCCTCTTGATTCCTTCTTTGATCCATTGGTTGTTCAAGAGTAAGTTGTTTAATTTCCATCTATTTATATAGATGGAAATTCTAAAATTTTTCTTGTTATTAAATCCTAGCTTTATTTCTTTGTAGTAAAAAATACTAATTAAGCTTTCTATTCTTTTAAATTGGTTGAGATTTGTTTTGTGCCTATCATAGGATCTATCCTGCAAAACATTGTGAAGGTTTTATCTGTAAGAAATACCTGTTCTTTACCTATTGACTGGAATATTCTTTGATATCTTTTGGGTCCAGTTAGTCAAGGGTGTGTGATTTAACTCTGCAATTTCTTTTTTGATCTTCTACCTGAATCTTTCATCCATTGCTCAAAGTAGAATGATAAATTTGCCTGTTATTATTATATTAAATTCTATCTTTCTTTAGTATATTAACAGTTGCTTTAAGTAGTTAGTGTTCTAATATTGAGTGTACATGTATTGAGAACTATTATTTCTTTTTGCTGAATTGACCACATTATCATTATATGATGACATTCTTGGTTTTTTTTTATTCTTTTGATATAAAGCCTATGCTATCTAAATATGCCCACTCCAGCTTCCTTTGGATTCCATCTGTATGAAGTTTTTTATTCCACTCTTTCACTTTTCATCAATGAGTGTCCTGAGAGGTGAAGTGAGTTTCTTATAAGCCACATGTAGTTGGGTATTATAGTTTATCAATTCAATCATTCTATGACTTTTTATTGGACAAATTAATCCATTTATATTCAAGGTAAATATAGTCATTTTGTAACTTTTTAAATAGTTTCTTTCTTCCCTTTTCTCCCTCTTTTAGTCTTTCTTCATATATAAGTGATTTAATGTTTTAGTTTATTTAAATACAGTGATTATTTTTTATTGTATATACTTGATTTGTGGTTTCGATGAAGCTTACAAAAACATCTCTTGATTATAAAAGGCACTTTTGAAATGATAGTAAATGTACATGACCATAAAGATAAGAAAAACAAATAAAAGTGACAGTGGACTTATTAAAACTCTGTACTCTATTCTCCATAATTAGAGTTTTTGATATTTCATTTTACATCATTCTGTGTTGCCTATTGCTTAACAAATTAAAATCGATTGTCTGTAATTGTTTTGTTTGTAGCCTTCACACTAAATATATCAATGGTTCACATACACTGTTCATAATATTAGAACATTCTTAACATTCTACATGGGTTGACTAGTGAGGTTTTTTTCTTTCAGTTGTTTTCTTCTTAATTATTATTATTATTTTTTTGTACCAGGGATTCAACTCAGGACCTTGAGCTTGTGAGGCAGGCGCAGAGCCACTGAACTAAATCCCTGGCCCTTCTTCTTAATTTTTAATGTCTCTTTCTCTTTGAGGAATTTCCTTTCACATTCCTTGTAGGATAGACCTGGTGGAAATGCATTCTCTTAGCTGTTGTAAGAATTTTTCTTCTAGTTCTCATGTCTACAATTTAATTATAATATCCTAGGTTAGGTCTGGTGGAGTTGAATCTGACTGGTCATCTATGACCTCTTGCACCTGGATATTTCTCTCTTCTAAGTTTGGGATGTTTTCCTTTCTTATTGCTATAAATAAGCTTTCTATCCCTTTGATATTCTCAAGTCCCTCTTGAACCTCAATAAAACAAATATTTGCTTTGTACTGCTGTTTCACCTTGTTGTAGGCTTTCTTCATTTCTCTTTGTTTTCTATATTTTCGGTGAATTTTCAAATAGTTGTTCTTTAAACTATTTCTTCTGTTTAATTTAGCTTGGTTTTGATGTCATTTATCATGTTTTAAATTTTACTTGACGAATTTTTTGGTTAAAGGATTCTGTTTAACTTTTGTTTAGAGTTGCTTCCATTTTCCTGTTAAGTTTCTCTATATAGAATATTGAATTACTTTTTTATGCTTTCCTGAAGCTCACTCAGTTTCTTTAAAACAGCTATTTAAAATTTTCCATCTGAAAGTCCGCCCATGCCGGGTGCTATCTGCTTGGTTTCCCATGGCTCATCCTGACCAATATGTGAGGCCATTTTTTCCTGAATCCCTCGAGGTCTGTTGTGTGTGCTGTCCGATGGGCATTGGAAGATTAGTTATTAATTCTGGTCTTCGTAATCTGTCTTCCGTGTGCCTGTTTTCCAGAAATCCCAAGCAGGTTGCTCGTTTTCTCTGGGCCAGTAGTCACTTCCAATATTTCAGCACTAGACGGTGCCCTAAGTTCAAGTCTGCCACAGACTATTGGTGTAACTCTCCAGGAACAACTGGAGCCAGCGGGAGATACAGAGCATTACACAGGAGGGCCAGACACACATAGCTCTACACATGCCCTGGTTTGCCACACTGGCTCTGATTCCTACTTTTTTGAATCTCTTAGTAGATATAGGATACTTGGCAAAAAGTTAAACCCTCAGCTTCAAATATCTTTTACTATTTTTTAAGTAGTTTGGGGCATTGGGCCAGCCTGCAACAAGTACAATACCCATATAAATGTAAGCAAACGTATTGATAATGTTTATATAAAGAATTTGAAGGGAAATTATTTCCCTTAAGAAATCTATTGTATATAGCAACTGGAAAATGACTACTTTTTAGATTTCGAGTACCATACTATCAACAGGAAAAGCCACTGTCAAAATTCATTTTCATAATTTATTTTGCCATTTCAAAGAAAACTCTTCAGTGAAAATGGAAGTTGAATTATTTCACTACTGGGAATAATAAATTTAGAGGGCTGTTTGGAGTGCTATTTTGTTTTAAAATCTGCAGTAATTTAAGAAACAATTATGTCATGTCCAATTATTTTTTTCTCCATCATTGTCACACTGGGTTGAGTTGCTCTTTTGAAGATGGATTTGTCTTCTTCAAATCAATCTGCTTATTGAAACTTTGCAGTCCAAATGAGGCGAGTGGTCCTCAAGTAAAGCCCTTTGTAAGAGCACATTTGGAGCACCACAAGAAGCATCACAACCATTGAGAGGTTCTTTGGCAGAGCCATGAGTCTGAGCACACCTGCATCTGTAACATTTGTCACACAGATACAAAGGGAAACACAAAGAGACATTTGCTTCAATTTATGTTATAAGTGGAAATGGCTTCTTAGGTTCAAGGTCTTAAACAACTTTTTCTACACATGGCCAAAACTCCATCATGGTGTTATAAGATACAGGGGAAAATCATTATAGAAACCATTAAAGAAAGAGAAAATAATGTTTACCAGCATTGTTGAATTAACTTCAGTTGTAGACTTTTCACATTGTATTGTATAATGCATTTTTATTAAAAGTTCTTCAAACATGCAGAAAATCATGGAATATATTATAACAGATCTCCATACAATTGTATCTTAAATAAGTAAAGGCCAAATTGGTGCAGCAATTCCCTCAGGTATATTATTTGACTAACTACAGATTTCTCCTTTCCTACTCTTCCCTCTTTTCTGGAGGTAGCCTCTATCATTAGGTTGATTTTCGTCTTTGCCCATATTGATTGTTGGTGTCTCTAAAAATACTATGTATTTTTTGAAGTTTATGTAAGTATTCTTATAAATATCCTCTTGTAGCTTGTTTTGGGCAATCAACATAGCTTTCAAAATTTATTCACCTGCATACATAAAAGTCTAGGAAACTCAATTTCTAAAATTTATTTATTTATTTATTTATTTATTTGGTACCAGGGGTTGAACTTGGGACCTAATGCTTGAGAGGCAGGTGGCAGGACCACTGAGCTAAATCCCTGTCCCCTAAGTCACACTCAATTTTAGTTGGTTGTCCTTGTATGAATTTGAGACAAATTATTTGTTTGTTCACCAAATGAGATACATGGTATATCTGCATTTTCATTAGTGAAAGTAATACTGCAAGGAAAGCACTCGTATACTTTTAATTCTGTATGTGTACTCTGCTTTATAGCCTGTATTACTGAAAGTGGAACTGTTGAATCAACTTCCCAATTGCCAAATTCCTCCCAAAATTCCTTTGCCAAGTCATACTTGCACGAGCCATGCATGAGTTTAGTACTGTCCCCTGTCCACCTACTCTTGGAGTTATCAGACTTCTCGTGCTGTGAACTATTATTGTCTTCTTTTAATTCTCAGTAGTTACCAGTGAAGTTAGCCTAGCATTTTAGATCTATCTTTATGAGCCTTATATTTTATGGAAAAGTACAATTATAATTGGGGCTTCACAAGTTAAATATATATTAAGCTGATTATGAAATCATTTTACATATGAATAATCCTATGTCTATATTACAAAACACTTGGAAATAAAACGCTTGTTAAGAATGTTGAATTGCCCATTATATTATCCCATCATAGGATTCTTTAAACATGTTTATTGTTTTGTTTTGGCAGCACTGTTGATGAAACCCAAGCCTTTCACATGCTTGACAAGCTCTTTATCACTGAGCTACACCCCCAGCCCCAGCGGATGTATTTTATCCTTTTATACCTTACTATATTGAGACCATTTTAATTTTTTTACTTAATGTTTTGTTCCACTTAATTGTATATGTAAATATTTTAAGTTGTTATTTAAATTATTTTTTAGCATTGCATTACTTAGCTATGTACAATTCCTTTAAAATAATGTAAGATAACTTTTAGCCATTCAACTTTTAGCCATATTGTGAGATAGAACGGAATCCTGATCTTGGTATCAAAGACTATTTTTCTAACACCCAAAGGTATGGACACTGTCATCTTAGACATCTTAGATTATTTTTCAATGAAGAAACAACAAAAAACAAATACAAAAAAGTAATTCATAACTTGAAATAAGTTTTGTTTACATATTTTATTTTATTTTGGTGCAGGGATAGAACTCAGGACCTTGAGCTTGCCAGGCAGGCCATGTGCCTCTGAGCTACATCCTTGACCCCAGGTTATATACTTTATCACAAGTATTTGTTTATGTACATGTGAGTCTGTGGCCAAGCTTCATTTTTTATTACTCTTAATTACTAAGAGTGCACAACAATGTTTTGAGTTTCTTTTACTCATTTATGATTAATAATTAAATACGAGCCCTGATCCACTGCCTTCTCTGATAACTTACAACATTAAATTTAACCTCTACTTTTATTTCTATTTCTATCATGCATTCCAAGGAAGAAAAAGAAATAGTTTCAGGAGGAGCTTTTGAACCCCTGTGTGACTCACTGTGCTTCTAATCTGAGGAACTGTGTGATCCCAAAGCCCTTATCACTTAGGCTGTGGTCTTGAGTTAGCAGCAAGCTGTGAGAAGCTAAGAGTCAATCCCCAAAGAGCCATGTCTGTTTCCTAAGTTACGGATCTCATTCCTCCCTCCTCTGGGTGAGGATGCCAATGTCCCTGGAGCCCCAGGATGGTTGTTCCACTTCATCTTCCTGTGTGTGCCCAATGCCACTGCAGTGAATCCCAACTCTCGACGATGTAACTTCTGCCTGAGATTTGGACAACCTTGCAGCATCCCCGAGCTCCCTGCACTCAGGGTGCTGGTGGACAACCGGGCTACTATCTAGATCAAAAAGAGCACCAGTCTGTACTCTCACTTCTTTGTTTCTGTGGCTTTTTGAGAGTGTATGGAAGACACATTACCGTGCGAGTGGAAATGACTGGATTGAGCATTGCTCATAAAATAAGTTTCATTTTTCAGTGTGAAGAAACATTACAAAATGTATTGTCTTCTGGAAAACATTTTCATTTTTGCATGATTGAGACACTAAGGTCGTTGCTTATGATAAGATCTATAATTTGGTAAAATCTGTCTGATTATAAGTAGGTGTAGAATTTTAAAAATTCCTTGCTTAATCATGACCCATCATATTCAAGTTTTAGTTTTTAAAAATATAGAATCAAGGCAGAACAACTAATATAATACTTTAGATTCATATGAAGAAAGGTGGAAAGTTCACAATTTAAGACATAGGGGGAAGGGGGAAAAATAAGAACCAGGAGAGATTATGTAAAGGTGCAAATTTCCAATGATGAATGTCATTATACTGTATACCTAAAATGTACCAAGAAAATAAAATAAAAAATAAAAAAGACATAGCTCATTAATACGATTATCAAAATCATTTGTGAAGAAATTATTAACAAATTTTGGGCCCCCAGACCCAAAGATTGAACAAAATGAGTTTTCTTTTAAACAGAAAGTCAGAAGAATTGAACTTCAATGGTATCTTTTAAATAATTCCTTTTGGGAAGACCAGTGACCCAGTGACATTCAGTTTATTCCTGGTTCTCTCTGAGAGAAAAAAATAAAAACATTCACAAATGATTCTGCACACAATACTTGTTAACAGAGCCGGTGCTCCAAGAGAGAAAGCTGAACAATCTCTCAATCCCCCCCCCCCACCGCCCCTTCACTGGGCATTGAACCAGCCAAGCACTCTACCGCTGAGCTACATCCTCAGCCCAACAATCACAATTCTTCTTGTCAATTTTGTTTTTTTAAAAGTGCAAGTGCAATTCCAGTACAATTTTGGCAAACTATGCCTCTTAAAAACTCACTGACTAAGACTGAGATGAGAGTTATAAATAACCTTACTGGATTAAGCCACTGAGATGAGAGTGTGTATTTCTTACTGCAGTGTGGTCTAGCTAGCCTGACTAATTCAGAATCATTATTCCAAGTCATAAATACAATTATTGGGTGATCTGAAGTCAACTGAGATTCAGCTATTTCAAATTACCTAAAACACAGTAGATGTTATAAAAGGAGCTGTCCAAAGCTTCTGTAGGTATATATATTCATTACTTAGAGTCAATATTTGATAAGAAATTAGCCAATGGATTAGGGTTATTTGCAAAATTCATGGAGATTTTGATTTTTTGATTGTACTATTTCTAATCACCTTCCAGAGTGCAGTCACTCAAAGCTTACTGACTGCTATCAAACACCACTGAAAAATTATTACAAATATGTGTTCTGAACTGACTAGGAATAAACCCCCCAACATGGAAAATCAACTGTCCTTACATGCTGAAATTCTAAGTTCCCAAGATCTTGATTCAAATGGCATCTATCATTATTTCCAGGATTTCTACATATGAGGGTTTTTGATGATGCTAAAATGTTATCTTTTCGTATTTTATAAACTTGAGAAACAAGTGGTTGGTAAACACTGCACGGCCCTGGTTAATGACAACAGTTGCACTTCATGCTTTCCATTGTGCCCTTCGGACTCAAGAGAGCAGTAAACAATGGCATAATAAATTCCTTTGCATAGGTCATTAATGCATTTGCCTCTTCATTGGGCTGCTAAATCCTCCTTGATTATGGCCATTTAAAAATGCTTAAACCTTTATTTGGGAATTTCCTTTTTGTATTTTGTACTTCTCTTCTCTTCTGGAATACACATTGGGTCCCGTCCTCCCAGGAGGTGGTGATATCCCTTTTGGTGGCTGGGATTAGCATTTTGTAATGTGAGAGAATAGCATACAAACTGGAAGGCATCACATATAGGAAAGTAAATATTATTTCAAGGAAGCTTTGCTTGACAAATGTATATGGATTTGGGGACTCATGTCCTAGGATTTTAATGTGAAATGTGTATCTGTAATGAATAATAGGCAGGAAAAGTTCTACTCTAAATCTACTGTTCTAGGGCATTTTATCTTCTATGTTTGAATAAAGACTTTTTATTCATATAAAATGCATTTATTTTTAGCTTAACTCTAATAACATGGTACATTTTATTTGACAGCTTGATATTCCTTTGTATTCTCCCCGTGGATATCTTCCACAATTCAAAAAAATTCAATAGCAATTATTCAACATCAAAATGTCATTATCACTGCTCATCTTTCTAATTTTGTTTGAAGAGTCTTTGCTTTCATAGTATTTATATTCCATTGGCTCTTTCTTCTAGCTCCCTGCGTTTCCTTTTCTAAGTGTCATTTTTGCCTGCTGTTCAAGTATAGGTCAAGTTTAGAATGAAGGGAGTTTATTTAGGATTTATTCTAATTGACAATAAATAGCCTGGAGATTTAGCTGCCACAGCTGTCCCTTATTAGATCATAGTTCAGGTCATCAAATTAAAATAAGCTGTCCTAAATTCTGCACTGTACAGGGAAAAAAGCAAAAGCATTAGGCTCTCTCAGAAAGCCCTTTAGAGTGAATTATGTTGATGGCTTGTGGACAGAATGGACCAGCTGACAGCTATGATGTTAGCTGTTAGAGAGCCTGTCACTGCTGCTCATGCTCACATGTCAGGTCGGGGCTGGGGGCATCAGGGAGGCTTGGCACTGACTGGCTGTCAGCTTTGGTTCAGAAGGTCAAGGTGCATGGATGGGCCGAGGAGCTCTCCAAGCTTGCAACAGGCTGCTCTCAGCCTTCCGTTCCCAAAGACTAGGCTTTGTGAATGATGGGATGTTATGGGTCTGGGTTAGCAGTTTAAATCAGGTTCTGGTTTGGAAGCTGTTTCACTTTTACCCACATTTTTGTAGGTGGCTTGTTTGGGAGATAGACCTTACCTATCTGATACTGAGAAATATTGTTAGGCAATGGCAAATGGTGAAAACATATTTCTTTGCTTCTGGTTCCCTAATAACATCACATTTGTTTCTAAAACTATGAAGTCACCCTAGACTGATGGGGCAGTGCCCATTTAAAATGAACTCAAAGAGTTCCCCTGCTTCTGTTCCCATCTCAGTTTCCACCTTCAGCGGTGAACAACATCCTAGAGGGAGCCGGGGTGGGTTTGGGAAGGACAGCGTGAGCTTACACACATGCTCAGTTTTCCTTTAGTCTGACCAAGAATAAATGACACCAAAGACAGGAAGAACCTTGAAGTTCTTCAAGCAACTTTCAAACCTGACCAAAACAGTTTTCTCCGGCAAATTTGCCACTGCCTCTGATGCTGGAAGCAGGTTAGGAGGCAGAGAGGATGGACAATGAGCTGAAGTTAACAGCAAGTAAGGCCGAGCAAGCTCCTTCCTCACTAATGCAGCACTGCACTGCTGAACACCTCTGTCTTTCAGAGGTTCCAATGATGTCCTCATACAAGGATGGCACAGAATATCATTACCTCATTACTTGAAAATGGTCTGCAGCCCAAAGTCTTATACTGCAAAACTCACTCCTTTGCTCAATACGATAGGCTGGCCCTAAAGAAAATCTACAGCAGTCATAGGAAATGTTAGGTTTTTATTTGTATGAAGCTTCCATTTTCCCCCAAATTTGGGAAAAAGACAGAATTTTTTTTCTCATAGAAAACAAAAGAAACTGATTTTGGTAGAATATATCATGCGTGGTCAATTTAATTAGTAAGTGTACAAATGCTATTTCATTTAAGACTGAGGTAAATAATAGTATTTAGCAAAACTCAATTTCAGTAAACTGTTCAAGGTGAAAGGCACGGGCAGGAGAACCTATGGGATTTTTGCTCTATTTACACAACATGGGCCATGTGACATACATGTATGAACTGAGCTAATGAACCCTATCAAGCCTAAATTCTAGTTCCTAATATATTATTACAGTTAATTGCTTTCAATTCCTTAATGCCCTTTTCATATCAAATTTGCTCCATATACACAGCAATAAGAGAAAGTAAACATTTCTGGCTTGTTAAATGATGCTTCTAATGACACTAAAATATCTTTGTTTCCCCACTTTATAACTTGAGCAGATATTCCTTCATAATTTTTCCTGGAAATGTTGCTTTAGGTAGATAAATTGTTCAGAGAACTTAAGTAGAAGGGCATAGCTTCAGGATCAAATATTTACAGTAACAATAAATATTTTAGATGTGCCATGACTATTAGTATATGTTTCCTCAGTTTGATTATAGATAAAATTAGCTCTAAGGGACTCAGTTTCACAGAACTATGTTTTATTTGTGTGAATGATATCCATGTCTGGTGGCTCAATTCAGAGAAACTACTCAAAGATCTAGTTTCATACTGAAGCACCTCTTATTACCTAAGGTCACTAAATATAATGCAAAAGCAGAACAAATCACTCACTCATCAGCCTTGTTTTGGGGTGATTTATACTCATTACATTATAGTTTAGGAATATATATCAAGCAGAAATTTGCTCTATATTTAATGAGATTCTGATGAGAATTTCCATTTGTGCAATAAAGACGAAAATATAGAGTATTACAAACAATGCTACTGAATACAGAATTGGAACCCAAGTGTCTAAGAAGCATAATTGACATAATTAGATTTGAATCAATTTGACTGAATTTATTATAGCCGTCATACTCCCTGATAGGTTACACTTGAACTTTCAAATAACTGTTACACATATGATAATTTTAGGTCCTGTTTCACAAATACAGAATCTCTCTCTCTCTCTTTCTTTTTTTCATAGTATAAAAGACCTTTTGTACCCTTGCTTTTAATCCAGAGCTGGGGAATGGGCTGGCCTGCATCTGAACCCTAAGTAACCTCCTTTCTCCACATGGCTGTGAGGTGCCACTAACATGCTGTAGACACAGACCTGAGCTTATCTCTACTGTTAAAATATTGCACGGTATACTGCAAAGTCTGGTTAAAAGTACAGTAGCGGGTTTATTAATTTGGGTGTCTAAAAAGCTTCAGATCTGGTAAGTAAGCATTGCCTTATATGAGATCCAAATATTTCATCTCTTTAAGGAACACCTGACAGTAGAGGAAAGCTCTTTGAAGAATTTTAAAGAGTGTGAACAAACACTTTATTATATCCATAAGAGAAAGGGATATAGCCATTGAACTAACAAAACCCAGATGACCCAATAGCAGACACTATCTGACTTCAGCTTCTGTATCTGTCACTGTTACCCTAACACAGTTTCATATAATCAAAAATCATCCTTCATAAAGCTGGTGCATTTTGAGATAAAATGCATTGATATGTTTGCAGTTGCTGCAGTAGGGATTGTTTTTAATTGCTTCAATTATGAAAATGTTTCTCTTCTGTTCTCCTTGACCTCGTAGCTCTACATTGTGAGAGGTGGTGAAGAACTTGGCCTCTTTGAAATATAATGGAGAAACATTTGGGTGTCCATGAAATAATTGCATAGAGCCTCTGTGATACTTCTTTTATGTTTTTATAGTTGAAGTCTCAGCGATTAGAATTATTGTCTCCTGCAAAATCTAGATGAGGCAAAAAATATAATTTTGATAAAAATAGATAGCTCATAGTCCAGTGGTTCCGTCGCCTGCCTTGCAAGCGCAAGGACCCGAGTTCGATCCCCGGTACCAAAAAAAAAAAAAAAAAAATAGATAGCTCAGCATATGTAATGATATCTTGATTTGATACTGATAGCTCAGCTAAGTGTTTTGTAATTGAATTCATTCCACACAGAAAAGTATTGGCCTCTTATTTGATGAGCAAAAATATAAGAGTAGGAAGAGTAGTTCCATTTGAATGAAGGAAAAAAAGCTATAGTAATACTTGGCAATACATTTTGTTTACTGAGCATTGCCAGAATGTCATATATTTCAAAAAGGTCTGTTTCATTCATTCTGCACAAAGACCATGGACATGGTTTAAAATCGTGGAAATGTGCATACACTGTCTTCACTAAAGTAGTCACCAGATCTGGGGAGCTAACGAATGTCAGAGATGCATCTAGAACACATACTGCTATAGCTAAAAAGCCTGTGTTTGTTAAGATTCAGAACATCATTCAGAATATTATTTCCTGTATTCAGAATATCATTTCTGCTTTAGTTTGAAACAGTGATAATATTGAACTACTTAATAAAATAGTAATAAATAAAAACAGTTAATTAAGTCATGTGATGACAAAGAAATCAAACATGTTTGAACAATGATATTAGTAAATTACCACTTTTAAATCATTTAATGTTAATTTTTACTGTTAAATGCATTTCCAAATATTTTATAACAAAATATTCAGATTATTAGGCTTAAGCTTAACAATAATGAGGTATTTTGTAGTATGCTGTAATACATAAATTTACAAAAAATATTTTGATAAAGTTATATGACTGAAACTTTCACAAAGTATGATTAAATTTATTTAATCACTTAACTGAGAGTTAAGTAGATGCACTGTTCAAGAAAAATCAAGGGAGACAATGATTCCCGAAAAAAGAAAATTTAAGTCCTCAAAAACTTAAAAAAAATCTAAAGCTGTTGGGATTGTTGACTGAGTGTTTCATTTCAGAGAATTATGAGAAATATCCAAATTCATCCTAGTCTTAATCATTTTATTATGCTTTTTCAATTAACAAAAGGACCAGGTGTAAGTAACTCTAATATACTCTAGTGATTATATTAGCCAAAAATTAGATAAAATGAAATTAAAAGTTAGAAATTTAAAAAGAATTAGAACTATAGATAATATTACAATTCTAATAAACATGTAAATATAGAGGTTTTAATTCAGATTATAAAGAAATATTTTTAATATTGTCAATATATAAAAACAATTCTTTCATCACAATTCCACACCACACATAAAGTGACTTTCAGATTATACATTATAAAAAGTACTACTCCACAAATTATCTATATTGCTGTCCACATTTTACCCACACCCGTGAAGTAGGCTCGGCTGAGGAGGAAAGCTCAGTGGGGTGAAGTCACCTCGCAGATTGCGTTCTCTGAAGGTGGCGATTTCCCTCTCGACCCTATGCTGGTTTCTGATTTTTAGGAAACCAGAGAACCATACATTCTGGTGGCTGCAGAGGATTCCTGCAAAGCTATTCTGCCTTTTTAGCAGTGTCTGATACAGAGAAGCCATCACTGGAATAAATACGAAAGAAGAACTAAGAAGATACAGGGTTAAAAAAATAGAAAACTTAATTTACTATTAATTACCAACATGTTTATCTTTAGAAATAAATGAAGTCTACCATTCTTTTAAATTATTCTGTTTTTAAAATTCCAGTTATTATCTTTGAAGAAATTTATGAGCCATAAAAAGAAAATATTTCTGTAAATATGAAGCCTGAAATAAAATGACTCCAAGGTAGTCCAAAATATTCTTTCTTAAAAGTGACTAGACCGTCCTTAACCTCTATAATAGCACTGAAAAATACTGACTTTGTAACTCTTCTTTTACTTTTTTTTTCTTTTTTGTTTTTAAGTATAGCATAAATTTAGCAGTCTGAGCCGAAAAAATTAGATTTTTAAGCCAGGAATGTAGTTCCATAACTATTACTCAAGTAAGCCTTTTCAAGTGCTGTCTGTTGGTTTCCTTACACTGCTCAAAAGAACATTTACAAGCACTTACTCTACGTAGCTTCACTATGTTTTAACAAACCCGATTAGCATAATGGCTCAGCATGCTGTTTCCTCATACATTACTTTAGATTTTAGAGCAGCAGCATCCATCCACGAGTTTTATGTTTTGTCTACAGAAAAGAGTATACCCCAAATTAAACATGTATTAATAAAACCAGTACCCCGGCAATGGCCACAGACTCCTAATGCAAATAGTCCTCAGGATGCTGCAACTTGGGCATTTCAGAGCGTGCCACGCAGCAGCTGAGTTCTGACACGGGAGTGTACGGAGGACTTGAGTAGGAAAGAAAACAAAGTAGTTTTCCTGCGACTTGATGAACCTAAAATAAAGATCTGGACACGGGGAAAAGGGCTGCCAAGCATAATCAGGGCACACGGCGAGCGTGCTAGTCCGTCCCACTGCTGTCACCTGAGCGGCCCCTCTAAGGGAGAAAGCGGTGACAGGCACCAGCCGGTGTCTCTGTCCCACGCTGCTGCCCGAGGCCCACCCCGTCAGCCTTCGCTAACACAGCCGCCAATCTTCGGGGGAACCTTGCTCTGTATCTCCGGGGTACATCACGTGTTTGGACCCCAGATAGAAAATATCGCTTGGCTATTAAAATCACTTCATCGAGATTTTGTCGAAGATAAACATGTTCAACCTACTTAGAAATATTTTGCAAAATGAAATAGCTATTTTTCAATAAACAAAAAAGATACATGAATACCACATATTGTCTGCATGGAAACTAGGGAAAATAATATTCTAGAAAAAAAAAAAGTAACGTGGCTGGCACAACCCTGGAGGAACGTGTAGGATTTAAAATGTTTAGTGACTAGACGGAATGGTTTTGAATCTTTACACTATCCAGTAATTTGAGGAAAAGAATTTAGAAGAGTGAGGAGGATATCACCCTGCCCACTACTCCAGCAGCAATTTACCAGAAATGGGACAATCTCCCCAGATTTGACGACCCCATCTCTTCTCATCCTTCTTTGGAGGTGGCAGAAGGTACAGTGGGACTGTGATGCTGGAGCTAATACTATAAACAACAAGGAAACTGACAATAATTACATTGTAAGACTACTGTACCTCAAAGCCTTTGAAAGTGGATAAGATAATAATGAAAACTACAGAAAAACAATTCAAATTTTGTCACAAGAAAGAAAATATTGCAGATTGATAAAGTAGATTTAATAAATACTTTAGGGCAAATAACCTACATCAACTTATTTAATAAATAAATTCAGAAAGAAAAGCTAGGATTTTAAGATTGTAGTAAAATATTAGACAACATGTAGACTATATTTAAAACACAGATTTAAAATGTGTTTATAAAATAATGAAAGTAATGGAGAAATTATTTTTTTAAAGGTCAAATGTTATTGATAACAATTTAAAAAATCATTTTAATGGCAGAATATAAAAAAAAAATCAAAAAAAGAAATTTACATCCAGGATTTGTAAAATATATAACATGGTAAAATCTGAAATCATACTTAAGGTGCAAAAAATATGGGAAAATTATTAGGAAGGAGAGAAAAAAATCATATCCAATCCTCTCAAAAATACAAACATACAATTCTTAGAATATCTAAATGACTAATAGATTAATGGCTTGGGCAATAATTACTTAAAATTAAATATTTTAAAAGTCATTTAGGTATCTCTTTAAATTCAAGACGCCATAATCTAATGATATACTTCATCTACCATCCAGCAAAACCATGTCTCTAAAATTCTATTTTATATAAATAAAAGGATGATCACATATACTCATTAACACTAAGAGGAGGAAGAGGAAGTGCAGGAAGAAAGAGACAATAAATCGGCCTAAATGTCGGTGAATCAAGAGGGATAAATCTGTTAAGTCTTAGTGCATTCATAAAATATTACCATGAATACTCATGTTTGCATAGAAGGATGAGTTATATATGCCTGAGTATCATCAGATCCTCACAATCCAGATGAGAAGCAAGTTTAAAAAGCAACACACAAAAAACATACAGAGCCAAACACAGGGTAAGGTTTGCCAACGCATGCAGTGCGTGGACCACATCAGAAATGCTGGTACGATCTGCTGCTCAGGTCTTTTCTAAACATGACACAGAAGATAACATAAAGAAAAAAATTAATGTGTTAAAACTTGATACATTTTACTACATCGACAGTGAAGTACAGGCATCATAGGAAAGATTAAAAATAACAACAAAGAAAATTGATAAATCCAGAAAACTCTTTGAAACTCATGTGAAAGAATGGCTTTGATCACCATTTTCTGAAGAGGTCTTACAAGTCAGGAGAAAAATAAACTCAGAGACACACTCAAAAGTTATGAGCACACAGCACATAAAAATATCCCACCTTATACATCTATTTCTCTATATAAAAATCCACAATTAGTTAAAGTACAGAGATATTTTCTGAGGTGAACCACTTCTGTAAAAGATGGGGCTACAATGGGGTAGGAGTTTGAAGGGATTCTGTCTTACTGTAATAAATTTATTTAAACATTCACCATATTTTTGATGACACCTCCTATCAAGGGGGAAATCAGAATTCACAATGATGAGTAAATATGAATTACTTCATAATTGTGATTTAAGAAGAATGCATAAGCTTACTATAGTACATAATTATATTTTAGTTTGCTATTCATATTATTTTTTTAGCTATTCGTATTATTATGAAAAGATTATCATTTAAATTCAGTTAGACTAAATTTCAAAAATATTTTAAAATTTCCTAGTGTAACAAGGGAGAGGGACACATTATTGCCAAGATAAAAACAATCAAACAAAACAAAAAACTCAAACAACCTAAAATTTACGAAGAATTGCTATCACATTTGTATAATTGCAAAATAAGGTTCATCAAATAAGTGCTTTCCTGGAAGGAGTCAGAAAAAATAACTTATCTGGATTGATAAATCTAAAAATGTAAAAGAAGTGATCAAAATATACAGTAGATATGTAAATATAAAGAACATATTACATTAAAAGACACATTACCAGGAATCTCCCTCGAAATTCTCCCCCTCACTTCAAACACACTTATCCCACCCTTCTTGCCACCCTCTGCAGCAGTGCTGGAGTCCTCCTTCCTGAGTGTCTTTAGTTGGGTTGTTGTGCCTGCCTTGATAGTTTGAATCAGTTTAAAACATTGTGTCGATTTCTGTCAGCATTAGGTTGTGTCTTCATCCAACTTATTCACTGGATCTGGCACTGGGCAACTCCTGGCTCTTCTCCAAAGTCAAAATGACCATGAAACTAAATGTTTTCACTCAATTCAGGATATCCAGGCAAACAAGGCAGCACAACTGAAAACACTCATGAAAAAGAACTTCCAGAACTACTTCTCAACGTGGCAAGAAAGATGGGATAATTGTGTTCAAAGCGAGGGGGAGTAGTTTGAAGGGATTCATGATATTGTGTCTTTTAGTGTAATAAATTTATTTAAACATTCACCATATTTTTATTACATGTCCTATGAAAGGGGAAATCAGAATTCACAAGGATGGCCAGGACTTGGACAGGGTGATGAGATTTGTAACTGAGTACCAATTGTCATTTACTAAAAACTTTTACATCATTTTCTTAACACTACATCAGTCCAGGCTCAGTCAGGCAAATAGAAGCTCCTGTAAGTTTTAGTGGAACTGTGTGTATTCCTGGAAATTGTTTAAAAGACTATCAGAAAAAGGACACTGCAGGGCAAGACCATCCTGTCTTCCTGCCCGTCTTGGAGTGAATCTGGGTGTGGCAAACGTGTACACAATGATCCTCTAGGCAGGGAGGGACTCCTGCCCAGTCAGGAGGGGCTTCTCATGGGAGGAGCTCCAGATGTTACTACAAAACCTCACGTCCAGTGGGGCCTTTTCCACTGAGCTAAATCCCCGGCTCTTTACTTGAATAACGACAGAGGCAGAGATCAAGGAGGGAGGGCTTGGGAGGAGTTTGAAAATCTTCCCTCCATGTGTTCCTGAGGCCTTGTGGACTTCACTGTATTTTATTAATTTATCTCTTGTATGATTCATAAATTCAGCCTTTCTCCTGAGGCAGCTCCAGTTTAGTTGATATTTCATGCAATCAAAGCATTAATACAACCCTGATTAGTGCAAGTCCCCTAGTTCTCATGGTCTTCCACCCCTGTGACTATGGACTTTTCTCTAGGCGGCTGTTTGTTTCCCATATTATTCCGGATTTTTCATCAGCGGAGAGTGATTGGGCCCTCCTCAACTGGATGAGATCATATTTTCTACTCAGGTTTACATGTGCTCCTTGCAGCTCCCACATTTTTCCTAATTAGCTTCTGAAGCAGCCATGTTCAGGGGCTAAGGACAGAGATATTGGAGTCAGAGTTCTAGACTCCTGGATCCCCCCCGGTGGCTAACTGACTGCTGTAACCTGGAGGCTTCCTATGGAGGTGACAAGAGTTCCAATTTCTGGCCACATTGAAAGATTAGAATATGGCACAGTCAGTTCACAGGACAAATAGGTGTACTTGATGTGAAGTTGGCATTGTGAACACTTCCTATGTCCCAGTGTTACAAGTGAGAATTAGTCTATAAACCAGTGTGATCGTGGTGGAGGATTAGAGAAGGGGAAACCCTTCTATCAGCAAATGTGTTCCTGATGCCCTTGCTTTCAGAAGTGTGCTCCGTGTCCTACTGCTCAAATCAGAATGTACAGGCTGATGGAAAGTGGCCAGGGGAACCAGCAGTACTTGAGCACTGTTTCAACAACTGGATTGACTGTTTGACCTTAAGAAAGTAGTTGAATTAACATCCAAGTTGCAATTTGGTTTTGTGCAAATAAGGTATTATAGTTTCTTATGAAGATTAAATGATATGAAGCAGGAAAAATTCAGTGCTGCTACTGGCATAAGGATAAATTCTCAGTGCATATTATCTTCATCTTCGTTCTTGGTTTACCTAATATACTCTATTAAGAAGAAAATCTAAGTCACTTCTTAATGAAAGTGAAGCAGAGGCACATACAAAAACATTAGGTTCAAGTTTTTATCTTTACAAAGAATCTCCAGAGTTGATATTCTTAGAAAATAATATATAAAGAGGACAAATAGTAATTATTTTTCCTGGTAAGGTAACTGGGAACTTTTGAAAATGTCCAGTTCATCCCGCCCCTGGGCCAATTGCAATAGGATCCCTAGAGATGAGAGTTGCCTACTGATGCTTTAACATGTATCAGAGCCAGTTGTGGTGCTGGGAATCTGTAATTCCAGCACACTGGATGGTTGAGGTAGGAGGATCACAAGTTAAGGCCCAGCCTGAGCTACTCCTGAACTTAGAGAGACACTGTCTCAAAATGGAAACTAAAAAGGGGCCAGTGATTAGCTCAGTGTGAAAGTCCTGGGTACTACTAGCTAGTTCTATATATTCTCAGTATTAGAGCATATAGGATATTAGAATGGCTGTGTGTGTGTGTGCGTGCGCATGCATAAAATAGGTTCTTAAATGAAACTAAAATTGAAAGCCCCTGTCTTCAATTTCTTTTATAAATTCCTACTCCCAAAATCTTATGCACAGAAGGAGATGGTACATGGTTTAGTGACAATACTAACTGGAATGTCGGAAAGCTGCTGCTCTGGCACTAACCACTTTATTCTATTAAATCTTCCCATGTCTCAGCACGAAAGGATGTGCAATCAAGTTTGGATAAGTTATAAGCACACAGAGAAAATTGTTATAATGCCAGACTGATCTTTCAGGTATGTAATTACATGAATCTGGGAAAAGAAAGTGGAATTTGGGGCCATTGTATAGACACAGGGTCCAGAAGTGAGATTATTGAAACTGTTACTGCACCCATGCTTAGAACAGGTAATGCTCCTTAGTGGTGATTTACCTTTAATTACTCAATATTTCCCTATTATTTTTTTCTTGATATATAATATATAAGCTGAGCTTCTAGTGGAAAATTTACTATTCTAAGAGATACTAGCAACAGCCTGAATATCATTTGCTGTGTAATTCTGGAGTAGCATTTTCACGTACATCTTTTGCTTCATTTTGCCATTGTAAAACCACCCCACAAAGAACCTTGATGTGAATTCTTAATCATGACATTTTCATTTCTTCTGACTGAGAAATAAAATGGTGTTTCTCACGTAAACTTATTTCGAGAAGCCATTGAAAAGAAACTCAATCTCTGGCTATGGAACTACTAAAACCTCGATACTCACCAGTATTGTATTCATACTATACGAGTAAACTTTTGTCTTGTAGATGCATTGCCCAGCACTAGAAAAGCCACCTCTGGCTCTCTAGTACTGTTATAACTGGGCAGTCATAACTGGGCAGAAATACCCGATGTCATATAGTTTAATAAAAGCTAAAACTAGTGCTTCTGAAAAAAAGAATACATTATCACATAAAAAATAGCAGGCTTCTAGATTCTTAGCCTTATTTTAGTCAGTGTGCAGTTCTTTATTTTGTAGACTGTATACTTTATGTATTTACTTATATAAATTAATACATAAATAAAAATAAATACTAACAGTTGAGAATATTCATGAATTAATTATATATCTGTTTATGTTTCTAATCTAGCTAATCTATTAGCTGCCTATTTGAATTTTCAGATTTTAAATATTATGAACAGTCCGTCTCACTAATCATTATTTTAAAAGTTTAAAATTAGCATCAGAACCAAGGGGGAGATGGGCTCCTGTTCCTCCTCTCCCGGGGAGAGGCTACCACCAGAAGTTGTCCCCTTCACCCTGCGCTTTTCATTTCTGTCTCCCGGACGTTCCTGGTGCCTGCGGGGAGATGGGGGAAAAGTCCAGAGCAGTCACATTTCCCTACAGCCCCTTCTTGGTCCTCAGATGCCCTTAAGAAGTTAGTGGCAGCTTCCGGGACTGGTTTCTTTTCTGGGTCCAAGGGAAAATTGGCCTTAGTCACAATTAAGATTTGTTTTGTGTTAACATTAAGTTTTCTATGATTAAAAAAATACCCGAACTCGAAACTTGAAGCACAATTTTTAAAATGAGCCACTTAACATAGTTGAAGAATTATTAATTTTCAGTCCAGTTACACAGAAAATTTATTTCCCCCTATTCTCATAAATCAGAGAATCGGAATTCTAATATCATTAAACCTCAATTAGCAAAATGGAAAGAAGGTCAGAGACCTAATTTGGGTAATGAGGGTTGCAGATAAGGATGGGAAGTTCCTAATGTAAATGGTGCATGTAGAAAAACATGGCCTAATGCAGATAACAGTGCTTTTCAGATAAAAGCTGCATATAATCAACTTTTCCAGGAGTTGGATACAAAAGTAGACCAAAATGCAATTTAAAAATAGTTAAGAGTAGATTATTACAATACGTAGATAAGATCTAGATGGAGGATCAACTAGACAGATGTAGGGCAGCATTTTTCTTTTAATGAACAATCATTCCATTTTGTTCATCTACTTCCTTTGGAATATATGGGATTGTCTCATGGGCCAGGCCATTATAGAAAGCAAACAGCTTGGTATAAGAATATGCTATTTCAATAAATACTGAAGCATTGTCTTCCTTTTTGCTCCTTATGGATCTTAGTCAAGTTATTTTTGGTTCTTTTCCAAAGTCTTTACAATATCTTCCATTCCATTCCATGCTACATTTGTGTCCATTTGTTGCTATAATTAACTGTTCAGCTTTTGAAAAAAAAACATAAGGGAAAATGAGAAAAAAATTAAATAATTGAGTCAACCCTTTATTATTATTATTATTTTTGTTTGTTTGTTTGTGGTACCAGGGATTGAACTCGGGTCCCTGAGCCTGCAGAACAGGCGGTGGAACCACTGAGCTAAATCCCCGGCCCAACACTTTATTATTTTTGACCATATCATTGTATGTTAAAAAACAAAAGCAAACCAAACTTTTAATGGTTGTAGAGGTAGCTTTTGTTTACTGAAGAGAAACTAAAGTTATAATGGTGAGAAATAATCATATGCTAAAATTCTGTGACTAAATTCCTAAATACTTTTCTTTGTATTTCTAAATCAATCAGAACCGTATTCTATTTGGGAATATATCTATAATACAATTAATTAATACTCTAAATTTACTAAATAGCAAAATCACAGTACATTTATCCTATAAATTATGTACAATGGATTCAGGGAAATAGATTTTATGTAAATATTTTTCATTACATAAATATGGATATTTGTTTTGAATTTTTAATATTTTTATTATAAGCCTTATCTATTTAACTGTATCTGTATCTTTATTGTATGCATTCCTTTCAAGCTGAAATATTCTTGGCATGTCCTTACTTAGGGAGCGAGAAAAGTTTGATTCTGAAACAACTCCAAGTATTTAGACTTGTGCTTACCTGGTTGTGAAGAATTATTCACTCAGACCAAAGTAAGCCTGATTTCATGTTTCAAAACATAGGCCACAATAATTCTTTTCCTTCATTCTTCAAGTAAAATTGTAATAAGAAACACAGAAAATCTCTCCAAAGTTTTCATTCTCATTGCCTTCTCTCTTAGGATGTATTCCTTACAGTGAAAGCCTGAGAGAAATTCTTGTGGAAATGATTTATTGAGCGTGTGCTCCAAGGAGAAAGGACAAGAGGGAAGAATAGGGCACTGAAAAAATCTAAGCAAAAGTAGGATCTCAAGTGCGGTCTGAATTCAACTTGATTCTGTAGGGAACTTTACATCCTGAATTTAGTCCCAAGTTCCTTCTTACTGGGCCAGGGACCAGGTGGCTTACTGTACTTCCCTGTTGGCCAGTCCACTGCCAGGGAAAGTGCTAACGCAGGACCCCAGGAGCACGGTGGCTTTGGCTGACTGGGAGCAATTTTTGCAGCCAATATTCCAGCATCTGGGAATGGGTGCAGCCATGCAGCAATGATGAAGATCTGAGAGGTCACTGAGAGAGCCATTGCACTTCCATTTCTACTTTCCATTAGGCTAGCTGCATTTATTTATCTTGTTACAAGATTTCTTCCAATGTCTTGCTTATATTCTAGAACAAGCATCAGAAACTACTTTTGGTAAAGGCAGAATACATTTATATATATTTGCTTTGGAAGCCACATGTAGTCTACTGCAGGTTCTTCTTTGTTATGTACCAAAGTATTTTTATAATCCCTTAATAATATAAAAGAGAAGAAAGGAATTTCTAGCTCTTGGAACCAAAACCAAGTTCATGGGTTAAATCTTGTTCTAGAATCTCCTAGAGTTTTGTAGAACCTTTTTTTAAATGATTCTACCTATTTATTAAGAATAAAGAAAAGTTGTAATCAGAAGGGCAAAGGTAAGTTTAGAGCCATTCAGACCTGACGAATTGAAGTGGGAATGATGGGAAGCAGTCTGGATCTAGCCAATCAGAACTAAGGCTATGAAAGGCACTCTAGAAGAGTCTAGAATATTCTTCTTGTTCTCTATATTTTTGTTTATAGAGAGGGAGGAAAGTATTATTCCATCATAAAATTCCAACTGTAGCTAATTGGGCCTCTAGTACAGAACAACACATTAAACTTCCTTCTTCCAAGAGCCCCAGAAAGAAGAAGCCCTCACCCTGGATTCCAGAAGACACATGGAGCAAGCCATGCTGAGCTGGGCGGTCAGCACCGACCTGTAAGCCACACTGCTTCCTGAGCAGCGAACAGAAGCCCAGAGGTATGATAGCTGTTGCTGCGGAATAGCTGACAACCTCACTCCCCAACTCTATGAGTTTGGCTCAACAACATTTTTTAATTAAGGAAAGAAAGAGTTATCTAGTCATCATTCCATAAGAGAAATTCAAATTTATACAGGTAGGTATGGCTTCAGTGTTTTCAGATCAGTTAATTTTAATTCTCATTAAAGCAGTACTGAGTCACAGAGAGGTTAAAGTTTGCCAAATTTTTCCCAGCTTCCAAGAGGTACAGCTGAGATTTGAATACAGGCATTTTGCTGCTGAAGAATATATGCATAGAAGCTTTCTGCTAACCAGATGCTATAGTGAAACGTGTGAGTTCAGTAAACCCAAGTTCTGTGTGTACCACTTTTCTGGCTATTTTTAGACAAAGCAAACTGTTGAACAAATAGAGAATTGGTGGCAGATTGAAGAAAATGAGGAGATCCAAGATATAGAGAGCTGTAGAATTGAGCAGCCTTATGCCAGGAGAAAGATGGAGAATTCTAAAATTCTTTCTTCTAGTAGGAACATTTGTATACTTCTTTTATTGGGTACCTGATAACACCTGTTATTCCATATAATACGTCTGAATTGTGCCTAAGTAAGGTTGAATTTGTGTCTGTTCCTAGCTATCAAATGAGCCTTAACTAAGCCAAATGGCTCAGTAACGTGGGAAATACATTTTATGTGCTACTAGTTGTTAGAATGGAATAGAGAGGCTACAAAAGAAATGCTCAAAGAGTACTTTTTAAAAGTAGATATTCAGAGAAATGAAAGGTGAAGATAACTGTAAATCAAGTAACATAGAAACAGTTGTATGCTATTTAAAACTTTCAGTAAAATAATCATTTTATTAAGGTAAGTGGTTGGAGAAACTTCAGAAGTAAAGAAGTAGATAAACACATGGGAAATCAGGATTGATGATGAAAAATCAGCTGAAAATACCAGAATCTTTAAATGTGATTTTAGGGAAATGTCAAAAAATTCTAAGATAAATTACTTGTAGTGCTTAAAACAATCAATAGTAATTATTTTGTAAAGAGCTTCCAGAAAAATAAACAGGAATGTATTTTGACAAAGGGCGTGACTAGGCAATTCATAGGAAAAAACTCCAGGAACCAGTGAAAACATACTCCACTTATGACTGATTGGTAGAATACAGATGGCAATATATGCTTTATTTCTTATTTTTTTAATGAGTAAACAAAATATAATACTGCTATAATTATGGGTATAACGATATTGATATTGTCCTACGTCAAATGACATAAACTGATAATTTTTGCAATATAATTTGATAGGATCTATTGTTTTAAAATCATTCAATTAGAGTCCAGAAATATATGTCAACATCTCTCCTGAAAAATAAAACTATTTATTACATATAAATGAATAAATACAGTATATAAATACATACATATAATTTTTTATTTTTGGTACCGGGGATCGAACTTGGGAACTTGTGCTTTCAAGGCAAGTGCTGGAAATACATATAATTTTTATTAAGACCAGATTCTTACTATTTCCATAGAATCAGACACCATCCAACTGTTCAAGTGAAAGACAGACACACATATGTTTTCTTGCTATATATTGTTTCGACAAAGGGAAAATCAAACGGTATGTTAATTTTATAGCATGATTCCTTTTTCATTGTGCAATTCTTTCAGTAAAAAAAGTATTCTATATATTTTATAATAATTAAAGACCACTTCCACCTCTACGAAAAACAACCATCAACTGTTTTTAATTTTTTCTAAACATTTTATATCTTTTTTACGGTTCAATCTAGAAGAGAGAAACTTTTCTCATTATTCCAAATAGAAAAAGATTTTAATGCAGGGAATGAAGGATGTAAACAATCATTGCCATGCCCTTGTACACACACTCAGATTCAGTTAACTTTTGCTAACTCAATGATTTAAGCAATGTTTTCTTATTCATCAGGATTCTCTCATTTATCTAAATGGAGCATCTTTTGGGTTTTCCTGAATTCCCTACTATACCTACATCAAGCTGCAAAGCTCATGTGCCCTCACTTTCATATCTAGCCATTAGTCCCTCTCTTAGTTACTTTCCTCCCTGCTGAGACATAATCCTGACACCTGTAAACTAAAGGAGGAGGCAGTTATTTTGGTCACAGTGTGTAGAGCCTTCAGTCCATAGTCCACTGGCTCCAAGGCAGGGTGGCATGGCAGAGGGCATGGCAGAGGAGAAAGAGCTCATGGCATGGAGATGGGAGGCAGAGTGAGAAATCAAAGGAGGGGAGAGGGAGGCCCTTCCAGGCCACGCCCAGTGACCACTTCCTCCCACCCAGCTTCACCTCCCAACACCACATTTAGCTATAAACTCATCAGGGGACTGATCTGTTGATGAGTATCACAGCCTCATGGTCCAGTCACCTCCCTAAAGCCCCACCTGTGAGTTCAGGAGCCTTTGGTGGACATCCAGCTCTAAACCGTAAGACTCTCTGTGTGTACCTGGGGCCACCTGAATCCTCCTCAGCTTGAGCTCACGTCCATGGAAGGATTACACCACCTTCCCTTCAAAGAAGCATTCCAAACGGTGATAGTGGTGGCTACCCATCCTTTGAAGGCCTGAACTCAGAAGCTACAAAGCCACAATCATTCTGGCAAGCCAAGGAAGTCACTGTGCCACTTGAGATTCCAGATTCCACCTACCGATGTGAAGAGAGGCGACGTCACAATGAATAAAGTTAGGAAACCCAGAGTGGTAGGAATGGGTGACACTCTTTGTAAAATCTACCACTCACTCCTAACTCCTACCCACAACTAAATATCCATATCCACCAAAAGAACAAAAGTGGCCATACAAGTACAGACTTGCTGAGCCTCTACGGAAAATGGAGAGAGCCAAAATGAGGGGAACAATGCTTGCTCTCTCTCTTGCTCCCTCTCTCTCTCTCTGAGCATTTCTGTACAGTTCATATGACTAGTTAAAATTTACAATTTCTTTCTTTCTCTCTTCTTTCCAAGCCTCCTCTGCATCCAGTCTGCAGGAGGGCCTTGAAGTCCTAGAGTACGGGATTATCCAACTTCACTGGAAACTCTTCTCCATGGCATGTGGTTATATCATTGTACCAGTTTGGGCCCAGTTGGAAACCCAGTGATGATTTAAATAAAGGTTTAATATAAATGACTATAAAAGTAATGGCAAGATATGCTACCCTAGGGGTGCAGAACAATGTCCAAGGAAGGACAATCTTGGGAGAAACCCTCCCCATGAAGGTCTGGACTCCTACTCTGCTGGAGGACTCATCATTGTGGGTCAAAGACTGATAGCACTTGCTGGTTTCCTGAGGCAGAGCTGGCAGGCTGCTGCCTCAGGCTGGAAGTACCTTTGGGTCCCAGGTGGGTGAATGTCCCGGGCACCACTGAGCAGAAGGGAAGGGGCCAGTGGAGGGCAGAGGTGTGCGGGAGGGGCAGTATTCTCTTTCCACAGGCCATGGGAGATGAACTTGGAAGAATGGGGTAACAAGCAGAGACCATGGAACCCCAGTGTGGACAGGAAGCCTGGGCATAGGGGCATAGGAAGTCTCGAACTCAGAATGTCTGTGCTACTCTGGGTGCAGGATTGTTGTATTCCAGGCTCTCCGGGCATGTGGACTGGGCACAGCACTGTCTGATGATGATCAGTTACCCTATAGCTGCTGGATAAGCAGCCCCAGAACAGCAGGAGGAAGCACCTCCTTCCATAAGGTCCCTCCAGGGCCTGTGAGGGAGGAAGATGGTTGTGGTGCATCCCTCGAGGAGAAATGCTTACACCAATAGCCTCTGCAACTGGGAGCCTAAGCTGAAAGGTGGAATTTGGAAATGAGAGCTAATAAATGCACCATTGTAAGAGGTAATGGATTTCTTTCTAATTAAATTATTGATAGGATTTCATCCACTGCGGTATCAGTCACGATAGTCAAGAGAGGAAACCAAGCTGAGCATCAGCATCAGATGTCTGGGTGAAGACATGCACACACAGTGGAATACTATTCAGCCTTTAGAAGAAGGAAATGCTGGTGTGTATGGCAGCATAAATGAACTCCAAGGACATTATTTCAAGTGAAATAATGCAGGAAGAGAATGACAAATAGTGGATGATCTCACTTATAGGTGATACTTACATAATTCAAAATAATATTGTAAATGAAAACATATATATATATATAATTTTATTTGTAAATTTTACAGAATTAATTTTTTTGGGGGTACTAGGGATCGGACTCAGGACCTTGTGCTTGCGAGGCAGGCACTGGAACCACTGAGCTAAATCCCCTGCCCTACAAAATTAATTTTAAAAAAGATTCTTAGCACCTTTATGTGAATAGCACATTATTTAATATAGGTATTATATAAGTGTCATGATTTTTTGAATTCCTCAAATATAATATAACCTACTACTGTAAATTAGATGAATACTTTCTTTAAAAGAAAGAGAAATACTGAAATTAAATGCTGTATTTATGTATTTGTATTTTATTTCTATTTCAGCAAAATTTTTAATGTTTTATTCTTCAAAGAAGTTAAAAACATATGTCTAATCATTCAAAATATAAAAAATAAAGTGATTTTTAGAAGACAGTAGTCAGCCATAATTAATGACTTTTAACATCACAGTTTCAGTATTTTGTATATAAATATTGTCACATGCAGAAATAATTATAATTTTACTATCATTGTCTAGATATTCTTCTATTCTTAAAGAATGTTTTCTTTTCATCTGTTATATTTCTATTTTCTTTATATACTATTGCCACAACACAAAAAGTTACAAAATAGTATCTTATACAGTATCTCAAATGGAGATAATAAATTCTTTTAAAAAGATATTAAACCAATTCATGAAGTTATCAAAATTTCTAGGTCTTAAGTGATATTGAATCACCCCTGAAAAATATATCGCCTTTCTCTTGCATTTTTTCATCAGAAATCCCACACAAGTTGATGAGACAGATCCTAAATTTTGTAACAGTGATTATTTACAATGGGAACTCATATACCTTAAATCTTAAACAGCAAAGACAAAGTTTTTTTTGAGGAATAATAGATATAATACCTTTCTGAGTTGATCATTTTAAAAATATATATAACAATATTCTAATGAATGAATCATTAGACAGTTCAAATATTGCTCAAAAGTATCACATTTCTCAAGTTGCTATTCATTGTTGGTGAAGAAAATGTGATACCAGCATCAATGCTGACTTTAGAAATATTATACATCTAATGGGTTCTGTGCCTTTAGGAAATATAATGGTGTTATTTTATGCTTCATCAGTTCATGTTTTAAGAATATTCCCTCTTTGAAGTTTACCATCAAGTAGAATTACTATCAAATAGAATATGATTTTAGTCAATGTAATGTAAATGAAAAATGAATGCATGATTTAGAAGAAATATGAAATTATGTTTCTAGTTCTACATAAATATTTCTAATGAGAAAAGAATGAGGAAGATGACATTTGCAAAACAATGTAGCTCACCCTTGAGCGTCATACATCCATTACACTTAGGGTTTAGTGTTACCAAAAATAAATTCATGGTTACACAATTTCTGTTGACTGTGAATAAGCCTTTGATTTAACATTGTTTACTCTATCTGACTTTTTCTCATTTATATTTTTTTGGAAATGCTAATTTTCCTGGACAACTAAATATGTAAATGACCTATTTAAACAGAAGATAACTTTTAAATACATCTATAATTTATTGTCAGGAAGGTATTTTATGCAGTATGTGAACATTTACATTATTATAGTCAACCCTATATGAAGAATCATACGTTTGGCTAGTGATTTTTTCAGTAAAGTCTATCACTCAACAAAATCCCATTGTCATCTCTCTGTCTTCTCCAGTTCATGGCAGTTGTAACAACCAACACATTGTCACCAGTCAGTCAGCCTTGTGCCTTGCTTCATTTCACCTATCATCTTCTTGAATGACACTTTGACAGTAACTTAAGGCTTTTTAAAAATTAACAATAAAAAGATATTCTCTGACTTGTCTAGAGCAATGTGACCTGAAAACAAAGACAATACACAGTCACTTTACATTTATAAATATAGGAGTGACATAAAGCCTTGCAGAGTCCAGAATGCTTTCTAAAGGGGTGTGCAATGGACATTGTCAGGGTAGCCCAGGGGACACAACCTTGGCTTGAAATACTATAGATAAAATGAGAGAGACAGGCAACAGTTGCTGGCGTACAGTCAATGGCTGACTCAACAAACTGAATTCCAGACTTTTAACATAGCATATGTCACTCTAATCTCTCTATCAATGAATCAGTTTGCACATTAAAGTCTATTTAATGGCACTTTTGAGTAATTTGTGTGTGCTCATGTTCATGGGTGTAAATGTGTTCCTCAGGAGCAGTCTGGCTGGCTGTCATCCCTTGAGGATCTAAGATGGCTTGGTGGAGCATGAACTAAAATCCCTTTTCAGGGATGGAAGGATAATGGGGAAAGAATTACTCTATAAACTTTGGTTATATATTCTAAGTTATTGACCAGAGGTGAAAATTGAGGTTGGTTTGGAGAATAGAAGTCTTTCTTGAGATGGAGCCTAAACTAAGCTAAATTAAACTAAGATTGGATCAAACAAAATATATCGAGAGTGGGAAAAGGCAAGATGGATTCTCCTTGACTTTTTGAAGTATGGAAAGCTCTATATTAACTGCATCATCAGCCTCAATGCTTGCCATGGGGCAGTGAAATCATGGCTTTAATATCCCATCCTCTCATGCTCTCTCTTCTTCTGATAAAATGCTTACTGTGGAGGAGCTGGCCTCTCAGAATTTTCTCAAGAAATACTGAAAAAGCGATGAGTGTTACTGTTGGCTAAGGTGAACATTGTTTAAATTTACATAAGACAAACTATTTAAAAAACAGCTAAACACCGATGATTACAATGTCTGCATTACATTAAACCTGTTAATTTGCAGCAGTAATAATTTAGGATTTTAATTATAAGCCTGAAAAGCAGATTTAGAGATGTAGTTGGCAGGACTAACGCTAATTTGTCCTTTAATGTTTATTGAAAGCAATATATCCAGTGTAATTACAGTGCATGTCAAATAACCTACTATTTTATTTTTTAAATGTATGATCCCTTAAATTGCTTGATTAAGATGGTTTACCATCTGTTAAGGTTTTTTGTTGTGTCATTTTCTGTGTGTTTTACATTACTTATCAACAATAAGAAATTACTGAGAGCCTTTTTCATTGATTTAGGGATCGTTTTTGTGATGTTTTTCCATTACTTTTCTCTCTATGTTGTTCATCATCATTTTCTCTGTGCTCATTACAGCAAGGCTCACAGATGTCTGCTTCGCTGGACATTGCAAGCATTGCTGGAAACAGATGTGTGCTATGACCACAGACGTGAAATCAGTGCCAAGCATGGAGTCCCTGGGTTCCATTCGGTTGAAACTTGTACAACCGTTTAAGACCCAATACTCCTGTAACAAAAAGGCTGCTTCTGGCAGTACTATTTGTTCTGCATTAATATGTTCCCTTCCACAGCTTCATTGCTGCTTCATAAGGTCCTAAAAACATTGCTAAGGCAATATGTATTCAACTTTTTGCGATTGCTATTTATTTATTTATTTACTGAGCGCTGAGGAACCAACTCCGGGCCTCCCGCTTGGTAAGCATGGCTGAATGGTTTTTTCAAAACATCGTTCTGTTTTCTTTTTGGGGGGTGGAGGATTTGGGAGTTTTGATTTTTTTTATTAGTGTATGTGTCCGTACATATTATTTTCATTTCCTGTGCACAGCTGGTGCATGAACATAAAACATTTCACTTCCTGTTTTCGTCTCCTTTCCATCTCTTCCATCCCTCTCCATATCTTGATCTCCTTCCATTTTCAGAAAGATTTATCTCCCTGTTTCCCGTTGCCTATCTTTCATTTCTCTTTTTATTTATGCTTCGGGCTTCTCACATAAAAGAAAGCATGCTATATTTAAGATCCTGTGTGTGATTTATTTCACATAACATTATGGTCTCAAGGTGCATCCATTTTCCTACAAATGACTTGACCTTTCTTAGTATTGCTGGCTGAAGTAGCAGTACCATCTATGGCTATAGCCAACATTTCTGGATATGATGAAATTAAATTCTTCTTAGAACATAAAAATGTCTTTCATATCACTCCTATGAATCCTTTCATTCTAATTTTTACTTATTAAATTTTATAATCACTGACTAAAGTATGAATATAATCTCCATTTTATAGCAACCAAAATATAAACACATACTAGCAAATTTGAAATGGTGTGCTTTGATGAGTGTCAAATGCTTTCATTTTGTTTGTTTTTAATTGATAGTAATTTTCTTAATATTTTTCAGCATCAAATAACAGTTTTAATGGTTATTTCTCATTTCTTCCCACACAAAATAGTCTGATAGCACCATATTACCAATGTTTATTCTAATTAAATCAGTTTAGATATTTTATGAATATTTAAAATGGTTTTTGCAGTGCACAAATTTTTTTTTTTTTGCAGTGAACTATTATATAGTGAATGGGGCCACACAAGATCAAATAATCTGTGAAGGAATGATTTTAAACTAATAGTTATTATATACAGCTGTTTAATATGAACTAATATTTAGGGAAAACCTGCTTTTAATACTTATATTGAAAAGACTTTCCAGTAAATGACCTTCATCTGTTGAGAAAGAATACATTTTCATTACAATAAAAAATGTAATTCTGCTAATCATCTGTGAAGAAAAAGGCTAGAGTTTACCTCTTTAACCTAGGAATAGATTTTTTTTTTTGCTAAAGATTCAAGTTTATTAAATATAGAAGACTTGGTATTGGACAGCCTTTATTTGAACACACATATGTCTACACATTCAAACATGCTTTCTTCTTTGCATTATTTATTATTAATATCCATAGTAGCATATATATATATATATATATATATATGGCATGTGCTATAGAGGAGTTACAGTACAGGATAATTCATGAACACTTTTCTAAAGTGGTAACAGTACTCTTTCAATATAATTTCCTTACCTACATTTTAGAATCAAGAAACTAACTAATGGGATTTTTATATATTAAAGCACAGAAGTTCAACATTTTTCCCACTGCCATAGTTTTTTCAATAGCTACATTAAATATATGCACAGTATTAAGTTTTAGCTGGTTCTCATGGTCACATATTCTAAGCTTAGTCACTCTCAAACACACATATGATTATATCAAATTAAATTATTCCTATCTGCAAAAATAACTGATGCCATTATAATAAAGGAAAAGAAATCACAGTATTATTACATTCACAGAATGTCTTCATTTCTCAATCCTATTGGAAAATAAACAAAAACCCACTAGGCTAAAAGATTAAGACGATTAGTACTTTTTTTTTGAAACACACTTTTGCATTCAATAAAAATGCACATGCAGGAAAATTGGTGCTTGTGACCATAAATTGGATATCACACTTCTATTCAACAGCAGGAGCTCATGTGCACACGCATGTGCATGCACACATACACAGACATACACACACAATAGCTGCAGCTCAATCTAATGACCCCAAACCAAATTATATTGAATCCCCTAAATTCACTAAAGGATATTAGAATCCCTCTACTGATATTAGTATGATAAGTTATTCCTTATATATAAATCCATTATGAGAAGGTGCAGGTAGCAATTAGACACACTGGCCTTTAATGCAGCAAGATTATTGGAAATTATACCATCTTCTCTCATGAAAATAACATTAGAGCTTCAGATGTTAAATGGAGGAATTTTTCAGGCACACAACACTACCTTGTAAATTATCTCGGGATACATTTTAAAGAAAAAAACTATGTTTAGCAAAGGAAATTGCATTTAACTAAAAGCATTTTTAAAAATGGGCATTAACAAATTAGCAGGGAGTGTACCATTCCAGGATTACACTCACAATCACTTAATGCGGGTGGACCCACAAATCACATTACCGGCACTCTCCATACCTTCATCAAATGTCATGGCAACAGCTGCCCCAGTAACTCCGAGTGTGCCTGAGGCAAAAGGAGACATCTGTTTGCTGACAACCTCAGATCAAATGACAAATGGGAGACAGAGATGTCAGTACTTGGCAAGGTCAGAGGCCTCACCTAGTTGATAGTTTTAGTCTCAGACAGTTTTTTTTTTCCTTTTGATGGACAGGAAAATCACCAACATAAAACAGTTAATGATGATATTAATTCTTCAATTAAAGTTAAGTGTGGTTTGGAAAAGAGCATTTTTCTTTCATGATGGACAGATGTTTGTTGACACATTTTTTGGTATATGCTGATTTTCATTCTACTTAGAAAATAATCACAGGTAATTTTTTCTGATCATAGCAGAAGTGAAGTACAGATTTTATTTATTCTGAGCAATAAAGAGAATGCTCTTTAAACTCTAAATTTAAAAGCTTACTTATTTAAAATATTAGTTTAATTCTTTCAAAGTAAAGATAATTTTTATAGTTTATAATCACTGAAGACAAATACTGAATTTTCAAGTGAAGATAATAAATGTAAATACCAAGTACTCTCTTAGCCATTTTTTAAATCAATTTTAAAGTTCAATTGAGAGTTGGATTTCTGTATGAAATCACCTCGAAGGATATTGTGCTGTTCCTCATCACATTGTTTCTTTCCAAAATGGCAGAGATGGATGCTGTGTAAAAGAAAAGTCCTGAATGCTCGAAGGAAGATGTTGGAAGCCTTTCCACATGGAGTTTTAATTTTGTTAGGTTTTATCACCCAGCTTGAGATGCCAGCCTTTAGTGAGAGAGTCTAAATGATAAAGAAAGATTATACAGATTCCTTGTAGTGGTGTGCTCTGTCGTCCACAAGCCCTGGATTATTTTGGTAATATTTCTTGGTTATTTTATGCTTTATTTTCTAGGTTGCTTCTGTTAATGCTAATTTTGCTTGAGTCTAATATAATCAATATTATTCAGTGATTTACTGTGACTAGTAAATAGGGATTAATTTTGAAACCTACATGGTCTAATGATTTTGTTATGTAGACATACAATTGTCAATTAGATTCACTCGTAAAGTTAGTATCTTACTTTCCCTTCAAATCTCAATATTTATCTATTTATCCAATCTATAAAATCACTACTGTATAGGAAAATGCCTAAAGCAATCAATATTTTCTTCACTTCCAGGAATTCTTTTATGAGCAGATTTTGTTTAGATGTTTTTCACTTTTTAAGTCCCTTGACTATTTTCAAATTGGTTTTGCTTTATATTTAATACACTATCTCTCAATAATGGGTAATATTAGATTTTAGAGATAGTTCAAAATCAATCCGATGTAAAACATTTGGTAGGTTAATGCTGAAAGTAGAATGTCAGGATCTAGGAATAGATATATGAATGAACACCAATCCTACTCTGGGAATCTAAAATGTTTCATTTAATAATTAAATATTTGGATGGTTTTAGAAATACTTGGAGTGCTACTGCCCATAAATCTCCCTTCCTTCCCCCCCCTCCCCTTTCTCATTGTGGCTTATATCCAGATTTGGTAGGTGCTGGAATTACTGAAGAAGGAATCTCCACTCTGGGTGTGTGTGACACCAACGAATAGGCTTGTAGCCTGGATGGAATAAAAAGGGAAGGGAAGGCTATTTGTGATGTTGCTTCCTGTCTTCCTGCTGTAAATTGTTTCTATTCTGCCATGACCTTCTGCCATGGCTCCCTGCCTTGGAGCCAGCTGACTATGAACTAAAAACTCTACAAACTGGGAGCTAAAATAAACATATCCTTCTTTAACTTGTGTATGTCAGGTATTTTGTCCCAGCAACAAGAGAAGTAACTAAGACACATACACACACACACACACACACACACACACACACACATTTTTATCCCGGTATCTAGACAGACTCATTAAAATTCCTAAAATGAGAGCAGAATAAAATTTGAAAATTAAGAGGTTCAATGAGTAATTCCTCTTTTCTCTGGTTTTAGACAGAATACTGGCCATGATCAAACACAGCCCTGTCAGATATGCCCACCTCTCCTCTCCTGTGTGGTTTTTGAGCTCCCAAGCAGGAAGCAAGGATAATCATGTACAAATACGAAGGAAAGCACTGTCACATGGTGTCCGAATGCAGCAGGTCTTTTTGCTCAGCAGAGAATACAGTGAAGGTAGAGGTCAAAAGGTTTGAAATGACATTCATGAAGTGTGTGATGCAAAGCACAGTATTCACTCATCCAAAAAAAGAGTAAGAAAATAGAAAAGTATGGGGCCAGGGATTTAGCTCAGTGGTTTTGCCGCCTGCTGTGCAAGCGCAAAGACCAGAGTTTGATCCCCAGTACCAAAAAAAAAGGAAACAAGAAAATAGAAAAGCATTTCAAATAATTTTTTTTTGGTACTGGGACTCGAACTCAGGACCTTGCACTTGCACAGAGGGTGCCAGAACCACTGAGCTAAATCCTCAGCCCCAAATAAAATATTAACATAGGTAATTAGACAATAGATTTAACCAAAATATCTTAAAAATTAACTTTATATGCAAATGGGCTAATTAATGAACATTTACTAAAACAAGACAACACACAAAAAAGCAGTCATTCTACTTGCAAGAGAGATTTTTCAGTAAGAATGGAGAATGTTTAGAATCACAAGGACTGAAAAAATTTGATATGCAAATATAGAGATATATTTTAATAACATTAGAATATTATACTTTCAGGCAAAATACTGTTAGAGATAAAGAGAATATTTCATAAGGTAAAGTTTTAACCCAGCAAAAATATTGAAAAATATACTTAGCATGCACATAGTGATATAAACTGAAAATTCATGATTCACAAAGTAAATGAATTGCAAGACGATGCAGATAAATTTATATTTAAAGTTAATCGCTTACTCACACTTATCTCAGTAAAAGTTAAGCTAATCAGGTTAACAATCAGTAAGATCACAAAATATTTGAATGATACTATTAGGAAAGGAGCTAAAGAACATAAGCAGAGTGCTTTGTCCTAGGGCGTTTTAAACTCAGCTGGATCACACACAAAAACTGACTAACCCCAGAGGTCCTCAGCATGGGCGGGAGCCCTCGCCTCCAGTCCTGAGTGGTATCCAGATCTCCTTCTTTTGATTTTGAAGATGTGATAGAATCTTTGAAGACATCTTCACAAATTTGGGATGGTTATTTGCTTACAAGAAATTTTGATATTTTATCGGTGTTCAATGAGAATTTTATTTACAATGACAACTGTAATTATGATGAAGATTGTGGGTCTTTATCAGTTTACTTCAAAAATACATTAGCAAATATTAATCAAAACCAAATAAGAATATTAAAATAATTAAAACTATAAAAACAATGAAATAAACTAAGCAGAAATGTTCACATTGAGAACAATCTTCATATTCTTTAAAGCAATGATGCTAATCAATAATTGAAGACCTTTTCATACAATTCTTATAAAGAATTTTCAAGTTTTCACTTAGTTAAAAATTGAAATTTTAATTTTTCTGAATCATAATGAAAAATAAATATAATTACACAGAGCTAGGAAACAGAAGATGCTGACACTAACGTATTTATAAAAAGAACTAACTACAAGCAAACAAATAAGTGTTATTATTTTACTGTCACTGAAATTTTCAAAGAAATTACCTCCATATGTTTTTATTTTCAGTGTACATCTTCACAATAGGAATTACAATGAGTTAAAATGGTACATACACCATCTCTACTTTCCTTTTTTGGAATTTTTTTTAAGCATTGTATTACTGTAGATTTTAAATATAGGAAAAAAATAGAACTGTGAAATATTTAGAGCAAAAGCCCAGGAGGCACTTTCAGCAGTTTCTGTTTTATTAACACACAGTCTATTTCTCTATTTACCAACAGCAAATACTTGAGTCCTTTCTTGCTCTGTTGAGTCATATGTCATAGTTTGAAATCGAGGAGATGACTACATAAATTTTAATTTATAATTTTGGTACCATGTCCTTATATAGACAATAACAAATTTAGAATCAAACATCCTTACATCTGAGGATAAATATACATTTACATGTAACATAGAGAAGCTTTATACATAATTATGTTATTTCAGTCAATAATATTTCTATATTAATGTGAATCCAAGAAGACAAAACTTCCAGAACTGTGAAATGCCAGCTGGTCTTTGGCAATTACATCAGTAAGACGACAAAAAACTATAATGTAGACTAGTATCACTCCTCGTACCTGAGAATAAAGAAAAATCAGTATCAGACTGCTAGATTAATTTCCACTAATACAGTGCTTGTACAGTTATCTACTCCTAAATTACACTGTTACACAATAAAGAGAAGAAAATTGTTCACTGAGCTTCCACTATCATATTCAGAGCCAACAATGAAAACTTTTCTGGGATCTGGGAAAAGCTGAATTACTGAAAGACCGTTCTGCTGTTGTCCCTGTTGTTTACTAAGTGCAATTCACAATACTAACCTCACAGCATCGTAAACATTAGCACACAGACTTAAGCACATGCATTTGCATAGCTTAAAAGGGAAAAACAATGACTGGAGAAAGTTATTCTTAGATAGTAAACAAGTAGAAAGTTTTAATGAAGTTGTAAGAAAAATTTGAAGAGAAATATTTATCACTAGAATTTAAAAATGAAAAGCTAAAAAACTGAAAAGTATATGACCAGTATATAATGTTGATGAAGTAAAACAAGATATAAGGAAGCAAAATAAATGAACTAATGAAAGGATGATTACATTTTTAAAGAAGTAGCACTCTAGACATCAAGCTCAAATTGGAGTTTCAACAAAAAACTAGAGAAAATTAAGTTGAAGGAATTATCAAAGTAGTAAGTCTAGGAAAATTTCTAAAAGGAAAGCCTGTTACCTAATTCCCAATCATTGAATAAAGTAGAAATCCAAGAAGACATATCTTTGTAAATTTCTTTTTACTGAGAACAAAGACAACTCTAAAGACTTTCAGGGAATCGTTAACGTAACTAGTATCGGTGTTTCAAAATCAGTACTGGAAATTGGAAAGGAGTGACAGCATACTTTCAAAAGAAAGGATATTCCTGAAAGGCAGGAATTCCCAACATTAATACTACACTCAGCAAACTCAGTAAGAACCTATGATAAGGCCCATTGCATACATGTGCTTTCTCAGACTCTTTACCATGATTCTCAACAAAAAGCCATCAGAAAAAGGAGCAAGGTAAAAAGAGGAAACCAGAGACCCATTTGGCAAAGGATTCAGCACAGAATACCAGTGTGTCTGTCAGGGGAGGTAAAACTTCTGGTGGAATCCTAGGAGATGAAGTGCTCATAAAAAGTGTGTAAAAATAAAGCAAAAGTTAGAACAGCATTAATTCCAAGGGAAAGAAAGTAATACCAGGCAATCTTATGATGCCATTCCATTCACCAGAAAATGACACTTACCCCGTCAGATTTATGTGAACACTGAATATTACTGGGCCAAAACTAAGAGAACTGGTTTGAAGAAAGGATGGAAGAAAGTTTCTCATTCACACCGTGGACTGGAAATGGAACAGAACTGAATTCACAACTTACAGAATTTGAAATCAGTGGGGTCCACCTGAAAACCCAAGCAGCAGCGGAACATAAATGACATTAAGAGATACAAAGTAAAATTCTTGGCAAAAGATTGGAAAAATTTGAAAAGTGACCTATTCCAGGTTTTGCTACAAGAGGGGAGAAGAAAGAACAGGGCATTCTCCTTTCCATAATTATATAAACATTTCGACTTTTTAAACCTCTGTGCTTCTGTACCTGCTTTAAAAACAAGAGAATATTGAGGTAAACTAATATCAAACTTAAGGCAAATTTAGTAAAAGATTCTTAAGCATAAGTGTATACAAAATATTGATTTCTTACACAATAGCAAATACCAATTAAAATAGAAGTGAGAATAAAAATATTCTCAAAAACACTAAACTTACAATAAACAGTATATATATATGAACATTATTATAGAAGTCTGTTGAAAATGCATTAAAACCTCCCCAGAAATCTACTCTATAAAATATTATACACTTATTTTATAAATATGAAAAAATTGACATGTAGTGCTGCTCCTTATTTCTAAGTGTACTCTGAAGAGTACTCTGCTCGCAACTGGAATCTTGTACCTCTCATTGCTATAGAGAAATCACGCATCCATCACACAAAGACAACAAACAGGAAAAAGTGCTCAAAAGTACAAAGTGAACACCTGTCACTGAAAAATTAATAGATGCTTTTTGTCCTTTTTACATTATTCTATATTTTACCAGTTCGATAATATTTTTATATATAATATTATAAATCATGGGAGAATTAACTGCTTTTTATTACAGTAATTTTCTCAGATATGCATTTTTTGGGAATGCCAGCTGTTGTGGTTTTCATATAGAAAGTCTCCCCAATGCTCATGTGTTGAAGCCTTGGTCCCCAGCCAGTGACACTACTGAGTCACCTACTTAGGAAGCAGGGCCTCTTAGGAAGAAGTAAGTGACTGGACATCAGCTCTTCAATGCTGAGTAGAGTCTCTCTCTCTCTCCCTCTCACCTTCTTCTTCATGGCTAACATGCTGTGAGTATTTTCCTTTTGCTATGAGCTTCCACCATGGTGGATCAGTCTTGGCCAAATGACCATGCATGGAAAGCTCTGAAACCATGAGCCAAAATAAGCCTTTTCTAGTCCAATTGTTTTCTCCCAAGTATTTTGTCCCAGCAATGGAAATCTCATCAACACACTAACTAAACATTAAAGATGACCTCTAAAAGAGTTTGTAGTTTTCTTTCATAAATTAAAAATAGACCTATTATAAAGGAGCATCCTGATTTAATGAACAAGAAGCAAAGAACATTCTTAGAGAATTGTGGTAGGTAAGCGTACTGGAAGTTTTGCTTAAATGAGATCATTTAAAATGCAGCTGTCATCAAAACACCATTGCATTAGCTTGATTCACTGTCTCTTATTGATTTGGAAAACCTGCTCATTTTTTCATTTATTTGCCTACAGAGATTGTGTGTGAATATTCATAATTTTTATAGTCAATAGACATAAAAATTATGACATTTCTTTGTGTGAGGTGGAGGTGTAAGTCATGTGCAGGTTTGTTGCTTCTTACCTCTGCATTTATTTCTTAATGTTGGATTGCTTGATCCATTTGAAATTACCTTCCATTGATGTGATTTCTATTACCCAGCATAATGCAGCCATCATGAAATGTCATTTCAGACGATAAAGTCCTAAGTAGGTTACTGAAATAAATATACATGCACTTATGAAGAACATAAATAATGGATTGCCAATGCAAATAGGAATGCTAGCAGTAGACTCCTTAGATATTTTTATTTATAGCCTCTTTTTTTATTGTGTTCTAGAATGTAAATACACCAGAAAGAGTTTGGCCCCATCTTAGATTTCAGCCTTAAAATATCATCTAAATTTAAGCAGTATAATATCGAACAAATGACATGCATTAAAATTTGATAATTTTTCAAATATGTGCTGCTGTCTTTTCTCTGGCAATTTGACTTAATTCCTGTAGGCAGTTATAGAGTATTCACTACATACTGCATTATACTAAGGAATGAATGGGGAATCTACAGATCAACTGGATCCAGTTTGTGTCTTACAGTGCCTGATAAATACAAAAATAATTACAATGGGAGAAGTCTAGTTTAAGTGTGGTGAAGAAATATGAAACAAATGAGAAAGCAGTAGAAAGAGATTCATACCAGAATATTTGAGTAACCTTGTGGCATTGGGGCTAGAGTCCTTCAAATTATAAATTTGAAAATTTTCAAATTTGTAAATTTTCATAAAAATTTGAGGTCAATGTTGCTAGATGTTCAAGCAAACAGAATGCAAAAATCTAGTCATGGAGTCTGGTGCTTTTTGGTGAATGATGAAGTTAAAATGATACAACATCCAATTTAAAACTCTGTCTAATAACCTCTTCCTAGCTGACAATGCTGCTTTCTTTTGCCCTGTAGCAAGCAGAGAGAAAATTTTAAAATGCATCATTCAAGCCGGTACCAAGTGGATGCTCAAGTTGAATTCCCATTGGCAAGGTCTCCTGCCGCAGTGCTGTTTTGAATCCCAAAAATACCAGGTTAAGGACAGAAGGCAAGCCAAGGAAGGCTCAGCTCAGAGGTAGGGTAGGGCAGGGGAAATGTAGACCTTGAAGGTATCCAAATGCTCTTTACTCTAAGAAAGCTGTTGGTTTATCAGATTTCTCATCGGTGTTTCCCTTAAAGCATAACTGACCTGAGATTATACTCAATGAAGTCAAACGTGGGATGATTTTAGAAAATCTTCAAGAACATACCTACCTCGCCTATACACAGTCGATGTACTTCTAAAGAATTTTACACAGTGTAACCCCTCAAGACTTGGGCATCCAGGAGAGGGATAGCAATAAGCAGTGCTGCCATGGAGTCCCCACCTTCAAATATCCTGACGGTGGGGAATACAGGGCACAGGGAGAGATCTGCACTCAGATAACAGAACAGAACATGAATATTTTTGTTATGGATTCATCTCTGTTTGCTTCACCAAACTCAACCCCACTACTCCCCAGTACTTCATGGAACACTAGATTTCCCAAAAGATGCTCATTTCTTTCCATGCATGCATCTCTTTCTGCTTCTCCAGGCTAAACACTGTCAGCAGAGATGGCTATATGTGCTCCTTTAGTGGAGTGCCAGAGACTGACTGACCTGGGAACACAGCAATGCACTTCTCACACTTCTGAGGCCAGAACAACCAAGACCCTGGGCCCAGCAGGTGAGGTGTCTGGTGAGGACCCCATCTCTGTCACCAGGGTAGTGCGTTGATACTGCATCTTCCCAAAGGGCAAATCCCTCCTCACTTGGAAGAGCAGAGCTGAGCAAGCCCATCCCATAAGCCCTGCAAATACTGACATTAATCCACTCCGATTTTGTGGCCAACACAGTCCATTCTGAGGGACCCAGACCATAGCACAACCCTTTTGGGGAGCCCTCCCTGACCTCTGCTACCACTCACACCAGAATGGTTGGGCTTCCACCCATGTTTCTCTGCCATAGTGTACTCGCTATGCTCAGAGGTGACAGGTGAGACTCCCAACCTGGAGGTAAAACACAAGGTTCAGTACTGCATCTCCATCTCTCAGCACAGAATCCCGTATGTGGTAAGTGCTCAACAGAAATTTATTGAAAGACAGAACTTTCAAACAGTACTGAAAATGTCCTTCATTGTAAACTCCAACCATACATTTGAATCCAATCAAGCAGTAGATATACAGTCGTTGAAGATTTACCAGTGTGAATCATCCTATAATAGATGCTGAGCATTGTTTAGGAAAAAATGGTGACTTTTTTTTTTTTTGTCATGTAAGTACTATATCAGAATGACACGCGTAAGTAAAAAATGAGACACACAAATGGGGCCTGGCATCTAAGACCATCATCGCAGCTTTGTAGGAGAGACTATGCATCATACTCTGTTTGTGCTTAAATGGCACTGCACTGGCAGGGAAATGCATGAAATACTCGGTGTAACAGAAGAAAGACCATCGACTCTTCGAGCGACGGCCTCCCATTTCACTTCTTCACAAGTCTCCTCAGCTTCTGTTTTTACTTTGCTTTAGCCGCTTCCTGTCTTCGTTTCCATGTGAGCTTCCCTCTCTCCGTACACATCCATATGGCCTGTCTTGAGAAAGGCGCCATAGCTGAGAGCAGCAAATGGCTCCCTCCGCCTGCTGTAGTCCACTCTGGGCTCTAAGAGGGCTGCTGAGGAGGATGCCCGTCAACCGCCGCCTTGTGGAGCCCCTGGCCATCTGTCCCGCTGTTGCTCTTAAAGGCTAGAGATTCAGCTTCCTGAAATTTCACATTCACAACGTCCACAGTCAATAAAAGTTTCACATTTGTTTAGCTTAAACCACCTTCTGCCAGATGATGTTACTGAAGACATTTTCAGATTTAGTGATCAAATCGCAATATGAAGCAAAAAATGGTGCTGACGTTCTCACACGGATGCTGTCCAAGGTGCCACTTCCTGATTCTTACAGTGCAGAGTCTCTCTACAAATATCAGCATGCTACCAGCGTATGTCTGACTACCATGGGACACCTGGCTTGACTCAGAAAGTTTTGTGTAAAGCTCACTGTTTTTCCACCTCGGTATAAGGCTTTTAAAACAGTTACAACATGTGATCTTGGAGCCATTTTGAAAGAAGTCGTGCATTATTTTAGGAAGCAAATTAAAATATAAAATAATTTTCAAAAAGATATCCCAGTTGATAGAACTCTGTGATTCTTCTGACTAGAAGATGGGAAATTATTTGAATTGACTAAAACAGTGAAACTTGGTATATCTGGAACCTAACTCTATTAGATTCTTTTTTATGCAATCATTGAATGTGAGATAAATGCCATATGGCTCATTTTCCAGATGAGAAAACTGAAATGCATAACTGGCAAATCACATGATATCCAAAACCTTATCACGAAAGTAATTGACTCAGAGATAGAATAAGGATTTGGGGCAAAAATTTCAAAGTGTTTTTATAAAAACTTTTATCTAGAGGAACCACAAATATTTATAAAGTAATATTTGATATTTTAATACACAAGACCACATGTAAAACCATCACCATGGTGAAAATTTTGAGCATATCAACCCCTCTCCCTTTAATTCTCAAGATCTTTTTAACTGATTTGACCCACTCTTTCATAACAACACCCTATTTCTAGTCAATCTCTCATCTGCTTTCTGTCTTTGTACAGTAAGTACATTTTCTAGAATTTCATATAGGTAGACTCATGGAAATCATGGTTTCTTATCCAACATCCAGCAAAATCATCCTAAGAATTATTCATGTCAAAACATTATCAATTGTTTGTTCTTTATTGGTAACATTTTATTGTTTAGATACACATTTTTTTCACCTCATTGATGGACATTTGGGCAACTTAGAGTTATAGGTTATTACAAATAGAAATTCTGTGAAAATGTGTGTATGAGGCTTTGTGCAGATATGTGCTTATTTGCTCTTCTTGAATCATCACAGGGTGGAATTGATGTAGTGATAGACACAAGTTTTTTTAAAAAGTCACAATTCCACCAACTGTAGGACAGTGTCCCTCTGCTTCTAAATCCTCACGATGCTCAGAATGGGCAATTTCTAAAACTTAGCTGTTCTAGTAAGCATCCTCCTATGTCATGCTACACTTGTAATTCGTTCTTCCCTGATACCCAAGAATGACAAGCATCTTGCCATTTGCTCAATTGCCATCTTTAAGTATGCTTAACATATTGATTCACACTTTTGCTCATTTACCATGTTTCATATTACTGAGTTTTGAAAATTTTGTTAATAATCTGGAATCAAAATATTTATTGGATATGTGACACAAATCCTCTTAGAGGGGCTTGTCACAGATTTTCATATGGTGTATTATCATATTATTTCTGCTCCAAATCCTTTGTAATTTCCCCTATGGTTTCTTCATTGTCCCATGAGTTAGTTAGAAAGATGTTGTTATTTACTTACTGATTATTTGTAGATTTTTCCAGGGCCAATTCTGTTAGTGATTTTTAAAATAATCCCATTGTAATTAGAAGAATGCTCTGTATGATTTGAATCTTTCCAAATGACTGGTCTGTTTCAGCAAATGATCCTCATGCAATAAAGAAATGCATATTAGCTATTGTTTGATAGATTATATATACTGGTCAAATTGCTTAAGATCTTATTCAGATCTTCTGTGTCCTTCTTGATTGTCCATCATTCTATGGATCATTTAGAGTGGGATATTGAAATATTCAGCTATAATTGCAAGTGTGTCTCTGCCTGCTGAGAGTTGCATTTGTATGTATGTTCTGTGTTTTGCGGCTGTTATTACATGCATGATGACTTAGGACACTCGTGTCTTCTTGACTGATTGTAGCCTTTATAATTATGAAATTCCTTGGTTTACCATGATCTTATTCTTGGCTTAACAAATTTACTTTTTTATGTGATATTAATATAGATATTCCAGGTTCCCTTTTATAAAAAATATTTTAAAATTTAATTTTATTGGTACATTTTATGTGCACAATATAATGCCATTCATCATTGGAAATTTGCATCTTTTCATAATCTCTCTTACTTCCTTTTTTCCTCCCATTCCCTGCCCTCTTTTCAACCTCTCCACCCTTTCCTATTTACACTTTGTTTCCATTTTCTCATATTCATTCCATTCCCTTCTTTCCTTTCCCAAATCCCTCTAACTTCTCCTTCCCCTTTGAACCTTTGCTTCCTATTTCACATCATCTATTCTGCCTTTTGATCCTGATTTACACTTTCAGTTTCTCACACCAGAGGAGCTAGTCAGTATTTACACATGTCTATATATCCTATGTATAGCTTCTGTTTCCTTTTAAGCTATTCTTGCCTTCACATTAAAAGTGTTTTCTCAAAGTATAGAATTGGGTCATAGTTTGCTTCCAATCCAATCATATCTCACTTTTATCAATAGTATTTAGACAAATCTCATATGATATAAATGTCAATGTGGTTAGCTTTAGGTGCCTCATTTACTGTCTCCTTTTATCTCACTCTTCCCTTTTCCTTCCTTTTCTCTGCCCTTTTTTCAATTATTTCTTACGACACCATTGTATCGACTTTGTTAGATTTTAGTCATATCTCTTTGCGTTGTTTCTGACCTACTGCTTCGGGGTACACTTTATGTACATCTAGGTTCTGACAACTGGCTTGTAAGTTGTACCAAGCACTTCACATGCAGTGAAATGACCTAGGCCACAGCACCTACCTAACTTTGCTTCTGAAATTTGTGCCATGATAGCCAAACACTTTACCTCTGCATATGTCATAAGCTCTGCATCACATGGTGATTATTTTTGTTAACAGTAAATTATCTTGCAGATATTTAAATAATAAAAACTGAAATATTTGACCAAGTGCCTATTTCCTAGGTTCTGGGTGAGGATAAGATGAACGGATTATCTGTCTCAAGAACAAAGTTAAAAGAAACCCTTAAAAACTTCGTAAGAAGAATAGCAATTAATATAATGTTTAATAGTAAAAATTATGCAAAACACCCACAATGAACACATTATCAACATTTTTAACAACGGCAGGAGCTGACCCTGCACATCCAAGACTCTGAGACTTGGCTTATGCAGTAGTGAGGTATAAAACAAGGCTCAATCTCATCCCTCACCTGCAATTTCTTCCTCTAATACTTTCTCTGTTGCTTGGGTTGATGGGATGTTGCTTCTTTGAATGCTAAGGTGTTCAACAGCTTTGCTCAGTACTTTTTTTGAGACAGGGTATATCTGTGTACTCCAGGCTGGCCTTGAACTCATGGTGATCTTCCTGTCTCAGCCTGCCAAGTCCTAGGATCACAGCCATGTACCAAGCCTAGAAAAAAAGTGTATTTTGTTAAAGTATGTATGTTTTTGTTTTAAATATATTTAAGGGAACTTTCAATGATTTGAATTTTATTTATTAATGTTTTTCATTTATCAGTAATGAAATTTGATTACATATCATTTTCTAAAGAAATATTTTTAATCAGGAAAATAAAATTATCAGAAACATACACCTTTGTTGACTTAAAACTGTAATAAATAGCCCTCTTTATTTACAACTTTACTTAAAACAATGTCTTTTGGTAGATTTTTTTTTACCAAATATGCATACATTTCTTTCATACAGTGCATAATTTTCTGTTGCTTTGATAAAATAATTTTATAATAGGAAATTCTTTGTAAAGGTAAAAAATATAAGAAATAAAAATGAGAATATTTTCTGAGTGATTTAAAATATTATCCTTTGTGCAACAATAACCTTGAAACCTTCACTACTAAAAAACCCCCAAAACCTTCAGTACTAAAAGCTAGTAAAAGACTAGTTCCAGGTTCATCTGTTGATGATACTTTGAAACCTAGGAAAAGTTAAAGTTCTACAAAGAAAAAAAGTGACTATACCTAAACCCATCATACTAAAATGCCATCATTTCACTTGCATCAAATGAGTGAAAGTAATTTGGAGATGTATTTGCAAAATTTGAAACATTATAAAAAGATATACATTCACAATGTGAAATAGGAAGAAAAGGTCCCCAGGGGAAGGGGAAGTGGGAGCGGTTGGGAAAAAGGAAAGAAGGGAAAGAAATAAATATGAGAAAAGGAAAAAATGGAAACAAAGTCTCTGTAAATAGGGAGGGGTGGAGGGGTTGAAGGGAGAGAGGAGAAGGGGAAAAATGAGAACCAAGATACATCATGTACAGGCACAAGTTCTCAATGATGAATGTCACCATATTGTATGCCTGAAATGTACCGATAAACTTAATGAATTAAAATAAAAGATACACATACATTATTTTTGTGATGATGGAGGGAAAGGGTGACTGGACATGGGAGGAAGATAGGAGGGAGCAAAGGGAGGAAGGGAGGAAAAGAGAATAGAAATGAAAAGGATCAAGATGCTGTATATATATATGTCACATATATTTGATATATGTGATATATGTGTGATATATATGATATACATGTGTGGTGTATGTGTGATATATATGATATGTGTGTGATATATGTGATACATATGTGATACACTGTGATATATGTGATATATTATGATATATGTGTGATATATATGTGATATATATGATATATATGCTATATTTGTGATACACATGTGATATATGTGTGATATATATGATATAGGTGTGTGGTATATGTGATACGCATGTGATATATTATGATATATGTGTGATATATGATATATGTGTGATGTATATGTGTGATATATATGACATGTATGTGACACATATGTGACACATGATGTATGTGTGATATATGATATATGCACGATATGCACATGCTATGTGTCACATGTATGATGCATATGCAATATATGTATGGTGCATATATGTATGGCATATATGTGATATATATGTGATATATGCATGATCTATATGTGATATATGCATGATATATACACAATATATGTATGGCATATATATGTGATATATGTATGGTGTATATATATGATATATGTATGATATATATTTGATATATGCATGATATATATCCCATTCTCCTCAACACATGTATTTATTATGTATAATAAACGTATATGCTGATAGAAAGAGGTAACAATAAAGCTGTTGAGAACTTAACCTAAAACAAAACAGAAATATGCAAATCACCAAATATACAGAATTCATCAAAGGTTGTAAGATACTCATATAGCCAAGGAGAATTTGTAGATAAACTAATTTCATATTTAAAATGGAGAAATAAAATAATTAAATGAAACATTTTCAGATTTTTAATTTTTGACTGAGAAATTTTTTTTTACTACTATTTCTCACAATAATCAGCCTCTTACTGTACCCTTAAATATTCTTACTATTTAAATCTAATGAAAATTTTGTTTGAAGTGGTTAGTGATAAACTGTCAACAATATTAACAATTTGCCATTTAAAATCACCATCTTTTCTGGATCTTCTGAAAGTAATTCTTGAATTTTGTTAATACAATCTTTTTCAAAATTTGAAGAACCTAAGAACGTTGTCTACTATCCACATGTAATAGTTTTAAGCTAATTAAAGTGTATTTATTATTACCAATTGATTACAGAAATTGTCAAACCTGGCAATCTTCTCATGTTAAATTGAAAAATCAAAATAGTAGATTTTAAAAGTGTTACCAAAAGATAATTTATGTATAAGAAACTGCATATACTTAATGTATAGAGTTTGATGTTTTTTGGTGTATACATACACCCATCAAACTACCACCAAAATTAAGGTAATAAAGAAAATATGAATGAGTTTACTCTGATAAAGCCACAAAATAAAGTTATAATCAATGTTTCTTTGGGATACAAAGAAAAGACATAAAGTTTTAATATACTTACTTTTTCAACTTTTCAACTTTTGAAAAGTTTCCCTTTGTCACTGATTTGAGTCATATGTCCCAGGACTGGGTGTCATTTTCTTCAGGTTGCTGGTTTTAGACTTTCATGCAGTTTCTTAGATCTGTGAATTCACAGCTTTCCACAAATGTGGAAAATTTTGTGTTATTATTTCTTCAAATAGATTTTGTTCCTCTATTCTCTCCTTCAAAAGCCTCAAATTAGAAATATATCATGCAATCTGACATAATCTCATGTCTCCCTGATGGTTTCTTTAATTTTCTTTTCTTCTTGTCTCTCATTTTAGTTAATTTTATCCCAACATCTTCAAGTTCATTTACCTTTGCTTTCCACTGTTAAGCAAAACATGAATCCTTTACCATACAACTATTATCTCAGGCATTGCACATCACAATATTTTCTTGTTTTATTTGTCTTGAGTTTTTATCTTCTGCCTTTCTTCTTAACTTTCTGAACATGTGATGTAGTTACAATCTTCGTATCAATTTTTCTGCCTACCAGCTCCAACATCTCCACCAGCTCTAGGTGGATTAAAATGATTGATTTATTTCCGCCATCCTGGGCTGTTTTTACCTTTCACTAGCTTTTGCTTGAGTGACAGTTATTGTTAATTTATTTTATTGAATAGTGCGTTTTTTGTGTTTTTATCAATATTGTTTGCTTTATTCTGTGACGTGGTGACATTGCTACTAAACAGTTTTTATCTGTTTGCTTCTTGCTTTTGAAGTCATTTAAATAGAATCGGTGCAATATTCTAAGTCTTAGCAGACTGAGACAAGAGCTGTCAATAGAGTCCACCCAACACCCCGGAAGCATGGATTTTCCCATCAGCCTGGGGTGAGCAGGAACTATTTCTTGCTCTTAGTCAATCGGCACTTTTTGTTGTAATTATTTTGGGAGATTCTTTCCCTCTGCCCATCACGAGTTTTTTCATTCTCACCTAGACACACACAGGGGTTTCCGCAGATCTCCAGGTTGTCTCTGATCCCCAACTCTGCGCACTGGTGTCCTTGGTTTCTGAGCATTGGCTCCAGCTTTTCCACCCAGGGAGTTTGCCCTGCTTTTCCCTTGCCCCGGTTGCCATGGCTTGTTGACTCCCAAGGCACTGACTGGGATCCTATGTCCAATTCTGTCCTCTCTCAGGGATCATTGCCCTTTATCACCTGAAACTGAAAACAGCTTTGCATGAAACTTGAAAACAGCTTTGCATGCATTATCTGGATTGTTGTTCTTTTTTTCAGGTGTTAGAGTACATTAAGTTCCTTTTTCTCTATCCTATCTGTGCGTGGAAATGTAACTTTCATATTCTTTCTACACAGATTTTTAAAAAAGAATTTGGAGTAATAACACCGATAAATTATGCCGAAAGCATTGCATTAGCTACTTGTGGGTAGTGTTATTAAGTATAGGAAGAGGAGTTCTGTCCTGCAGTGTATTGTCTTCCTTTTAATACTATATTCAGTGATTGATGACATATTATATTAATAAATTCAAAAGGGACATTTAGTCTTCCTGGTTCTCTGATTTCACCTCATCAGATGTAAACTCACAGTGCATTTATTATACATCCTCCCTTAGTCATTACTTTTGCCCACTTGGAACAGCTTACCAAGAATCTGTGATATTTTCTGGATGTATTTTATTGGGCCACGTGGCTCACATATCCTGGAGAGGCCCGGGCAGGGTGGAGCACTTTCGGGCTGAGTGGATTCCTTGCCTGTCGGCTGTGATGATGGTGACTGATGCTCTGTGTTCTCTGCTGGTCCTTGTTAATTTTTGTTATTCTTCAGAATTAACTTCCAGGTAAATTACTTACACAAGAAAATTTATGTCAAGATGTGCTTCTTGAAAATCCAAACTAAGACCATATCTAATTAATGGTATTAATAATGAAAATATACTTTTAATTGTGTCAATGCGAGAAAAATGTGCCTTTGTGTAGCTTGTCTATAATTTGTCAAATATGAATGTTTTAAAAATGCATTCTATATGGATATTCAGCATATGAATAGTACAAAAGTTTGTTTTTCATTCTGTTTTCTTCTCTCTTACCTATAAATAAAGAATAAACTGTTGTAAAGCGGTTAACAACGATAAAGTATAAACCTTGATGAGCTACATTAGCAAAGTGTCTGCTATCATATTGCAAAGGGGTAATTTACCCCTGCAGAAGGGTGTTGGGGGCTAAAGATGAGGAGAGAGAGGAGGGATAAAGATGAGAAAAGACAAAGAACTTAGATGTGTTAGATGCATGTGGCAGCTCCTCATGAGGAAAGTGATCTTCATGTACTATAAACATGTATTGATTAAAAAAATAAAGATAGAAATCAAAGGGTGCTGTGGAGTGAGGATGCCATTCTGGGACTGAGGCTGTGTGGCTGATGGGGCCTCTGTCAGGTCCCAAACCTGGATTCCAGCGTCGCCCTGGACATTGTCACTTGGATGGCCAGTGGAAGATTAGAGGGCACAGCCTGTCCTATGATGTGAACTCTGGCCTGTAGTTGAAAAACACTTCCTAAATCCCCATTCCATGGGGAGAACTACTCAAATGGTCTTGAGAAAAATCAAGAAACTCATTAATAAAATTCATAGGCAGGAAAGCATTTTGCAGAAAGAATTTGGTATTATAAAAAGAAAACATGAATATTTCTGGTTGGTTGACCTCTATTCCTGCTAGAAATAAATGTCAAAATTCAAATTTTTCATTAAGACAACGTAATATTTGGGAAAAAAAAGATTTACTCTTCCTCTGCTCCTCTTCCTTTATTCTTCCTTTTTCTTCTAAAATTAAAACTGTTACTGTCTTTACTTTTTTGCAGTATTTTTGAGATTGTCTTGCAGTTCTTTTCTTAACCATTTGTGTTAGATTATTTTCACTACCTAAGGGCTCAACAATGAAGGACTCTACCCAGAGGAGAGTTAGCTAAGAGAGCCAAATAGAGTTATATTGTCTACATGCTTTCGATTCACAAAAGAAACAATGTTCACTAAGTATAGAAAATGTATTTCTTGTCAATTATCTAACTATATAAAAGTTAAAGTTTAGATCTCAAGCTATTGAGAAAATTCCAAGACACACTATTATTTTTAATTCAATAAAGACATGTCATTTTAAATATTAGGATATTTTAATTGGTGTTTGTCTTTGTACACAGAAAATGTTGCACATCTTTGCTATAAAGAAAAATGAAGATTTTTGTGTTTAATTATATGTCTTTCTGTATCAAAGATTCACTCTTCATAACTACCCTACAGTAGTTGGTTGGAAGCAACATAAGGAAGAATCTATATGGCTCCTTTGCCAACTTCTTTTTTTAGAGAAGAGGATTCTTCTCTTCAAAGTCCCTCAGAAAGGCAAGATCTGCTAAAAAGAAGTGTTTTTGTGTGCTGTAAGTGAGGAAGCACACCCCTTTGGGTCATGTAGATTTTGTTTCTGTTGTTACTAAAAACAAAAACAAAACGAAATCATTGCCTAGGTTTGAATTCCAGTCAACAAAATCCAAATCTCTACAGATGAGGGCTGGCCTGGGCATCTCTGACTTTTGAGATCTTCCAAGGTTAACCTGTCAGGAGTATGGAGAAGCCCTACTAGGAGTGATGAAGACAAGATGGCAGTCACCATCTCTTTGGGCTCATTTTCAGTGAGTGGTGCTGCATGGGAAGAGCTCAGGCTTGCCACCACATAGAACATCACCTTCACTACCCTAACTGGATCTGCCACACACTGGTGTCCTGCTTTTCATTGCCTGTAGGAGCAATTATGTAAACCAACAGTGGTTACTGAAGGATTCTTTGTTAAGAACTCTTTAAAAAGCCTTCTTTTAACTATTAACTCAGGTAACAAATATGTTTATCTGCAGATTATCTGATATTATCAGATTCTCTTTTGTTTCAATGAGTGGAGGAGAGTGGAGGAGTTTGAGTAAAATGAAAAGATACAGAAAAATAATAAGAGTTCACAACAAGCTCTACAATGTTCCCATAGTAAAAACCTGAACTCCAGAATGGCCAAGTTAGAACTCTCAGAAGCCTGCTCTGCTGCAGAGAAAATGTGTGTTCCACTTCATTTGCAATTTCCACAAGGTTCATTTCAAAGGCAGAATAGATGGAGTCAACCTATCCCTACCAAAGACTAAAAAGAAAATTGTTTTCTTTTTCTGACATTCTTCTGACCAGTTCAGGGATCACTCATAAGAATAGGATATGATATACTTAATGTCTGATAAAAATGTTCATCAGCATATTTTCTATCAGACTACCTTTAATTCAAATTTTATTAAAACATTTAGCTATAAATGTAAATTTTATGTTCTGCTGCTTGGTAAGTGCTCTTAAGATGAGAAACTCTGAGGTTATAATTTAATGGATTTGTTTTTTTCAATTTTAAACCAGTGGGATTAAACTAACTTTTACACCATGGACAAGAGCATATTATTCAAAAAAATTGTTTTGAAGCCTCCTGGGTGAAAATTGTCATTTAAAAGTCTTTTTCTCGCTTGTGGTAAATATGCTGTCACAGGCGATATACCAAATGTTGCAGTAAACTCAATATGAAAAGTACTAGTACTGCATGATTATTAGACACAATTTGAATTAGCTGGAAGTTTTGAAAGGAGTGTCAGTTTCTTCTACTTTAAAAGACATTGTATATGGTTGGTTCATGAAAGCTCTAACCTGGGTGTCCATAATGAGAAATGCCACAACTATGGAGGTAACAGTCTTCAGAGATAGAACAAACAGATTTTTAGATTTTTTCAGTCAATGAGCAACACCATCTAGATTTATGTATATTTATCAAACTCATCACAATGCAAAAGTATACTCCATCATGAATTTCATAAGAATATTTTGCAGAGTAGAATGCCATGGGTAATTATGAGATTAACTCATGAGATTCTTCACAAGGCAGAGATTATAATGACAATGACATCATTTCAAGGGCATGATTATAAGGTTTGAACCTGGCAATTATGTCTAAATCTTATAACCATGTTGGAAAAACAATATCCTTTTAATAAATATTAGTTATGATAATTCATGTGACTTTGTCCACCAGTAAGATTAAATATTTTCCTCTATATTTGTTAACATGTTAAATTTCTTCTCCAGTTGATAAAATGTTCACCCTTGGATATATTGATATCGTCTAAGAATATTTATTCCTAACTTATTTTTTGTAGAGTTTTAGAAGTAAATTTTTTTCAGTTGTTTAAATAGATAATCAAAACAAAATTATATTTATCATTAGTGAAACTCTAATCTTTTTGGGAATTTAAAAAAAATATATATCCTTTATTTTCAATAAGATTTGTCTACATACTGAGGGAGGGATTTAATGAACCAGACAAAACTGGATGAAAGATGTGGTGCATAAATGTTCTTATATCTATATAATGTAATGGAAAGCTCCCAAAATTAGCCAAGCTTGTTTCTATTTAAAACAGTGGTGGTGTTCAAATAATTTAAATTCAGGTTCCAGATAGAATATAAAAGTATATTGAATATCAGGAAGATGGAAACCTCAAAACCACCTTCAAAACATGTTTTAACTTTGAAACATTACTGAACTTTTAAAAGATCCCAAGAGGATACAATAAAGTTTGAGGCTAGTGTCTTGAGCAGTCAAAAGCACTTTTGGACTATAATCCCTCGGGCCTAATATATTGTGTGATTTGGCCTATGGAACCATTTCCACTTTCCATTTTGCTTAACTCCAGTGCATTTAATAAATGAATACGTATTTACTTCAGTAAGCTTATTTTTTTACTGCCTTTCCAATGCACCCAGCTTATGTAAACACAGCAAAACCTTTGTTATTATAAAATTATTATAAGTTTGGGATTTCTCATTCATGAATGCACACATTCATTCATTCAACACATAGAGCACTTGCTATATACATGGCGCAATTTAGTCACTAAGATCTTTGGGTTCCTCAAGAGAAGCGAGGTTTCTTCTCATGAGGCTTTCTCTATTGGGGTCACAGAGTGTGAGATGTAATTTTACACAATCATAGGAACATTGGGGAATAATGAGGCAAGATTGGGCCATGGGTAGGCATGGGGGTGCTGCTACAGTTCTTCAAGAAGCCTTCTTTGTCTAGGTAATGGAAGAAGCAGCATAGATAAAGAGTGATTAATAGTGTAACTTGGAAAAGGAGATTTTTCAGCCACAGACCTGGAAGTTCTAAGGTCCGAGGTAGGGTGAGTAAGTGATCTCTTTCAGGGATAAGGTCATGCGTGGTTTACAACAGTGTGTGGTTTTAAGGACTTGTGAGAGTGCAGAAATCTCTGGAAGAATTTTGGAAAGGGGCCTCAGAACCTTCCTGAGCCCTCCATGAGCTAGCTGGAGAACCCACAGTGCCACAGGGAATTACTTCCGTCATTGTTTGCATGCTCGCCTTCCTGCTAAAAGTGTGTGTACCTCAAAGCCACAAATAGTGTCTCCCTCATCGCCGAGTCAGAAGACCCTAGTCTGTGTGGAATGCATCAGGGAGCACCACAATATTTATTGAATAATGTACTTCTAAGTCCTCAAGATTAAATAGATGAGTTTGTTCTGAAGAAGATGATGGAGCAAGTGTTTTATACTGCTGTGACCTACAGAATGCTTGCCCATTCTGAGAAAACAAAACAGTGAAATTCATTCTAATATTATTTTCTGTTCTTAATTTATTCACATTAACAGCACTAAATGTCACCATAAACCACTGTAATGACTGTGTTTACTCGGGGACAGGAAGGAAGAAGAAAGTTTGTATGTTACAGTGGGTCAATTCCACACAAAGTTGCCACCCTTATGGAGGCAAGTATCATTCTGTAACTATTCGTTAAAACTTATAAGATAGGTGTCTGGTATCTGCACAAGGGAATGGGAAGAGGCAATGATGTAGACATGCATCGTTTCCAAAATAGTACTCTAAGACATAAAAATAAATGATGAACAAATTGTTTACTATAGAGTCTGTGGTGTTAGGAAGCAAGATTACACAAGACTACAGCATAGAGAGTGGCCAAGCACTGGATGACTCCTTTAGATAAGAAAAGCAGTAATAAGGATGTTATGACCCCAAACTGCATGGAGAGCCATTTAGGGGAACCATTAAAAAGCAATCGTAAAAATACACATTTTTCAAACAGTAGCGGCAATAAAAAGGAATTGGTAAAAATTATCCAATAGAATAGGAAACAGAAAAACACATTAAATATGATAACTAGGAAATGCAAAATAATATAATTAACAAAAGCCCAAATGTGTCAGTCACTGCAATGGATGATAGCTATGTTTTACATGACCTAAATACTCAGATTAAATTAAAATAAAATTGAATTTGATTACAAGGAAATCTGATGGATGTGAAGATAAGAAAAATGTTCAAACATATTTGAACACTTATTTGAACGCTATTTGAATGTTAATTTGAAGAAATATTTTAGAAAACAATAGAATGATTCTGGCACAGCGTTAATATAAGATGAACCTGTATTATCAGATAAAAAGTATTCGGAGGTAAATGAAATGTAAGGAAATGTTCCATACACCCAGAATAGAAGAATCTGAGGGATAGAGACCAGTGATCTTTGCAATCAGCCGTTTGAGAGTGAATAGATTCTGTCACTTAGAATGTTCATTTTTTTCTTGGAATTGGAAATCCCAAGCCTCACTAGCCTATGCCATTAGTGGTATAAGCTTTAAAAGTTTCCATTGGGGCTTTCTTAGTTCCTGTCCCCAACACGTATGAACACGCACACAGTTAAGTGAGGGCAGCAGCATTCACCTGCCACTCGGGAGGCGCCAGTGGGCAGCTGGTAAGTTTGCCCTTTCTCACCACTCTGCCTGCCTCCTGCTCCATCCAGTTGCCAGGAGCCCAGGAACGAGAGCCATGGGGTGAGGAGGAAGCAAGGGAGAGGAAATGCTCCCAATTCCCTGGTGCTCCTCTGTGGGCTGCCACTAAGCCGGCTGGTGCTGAGTGAACGTCATGGTTTTTGAAAGAAGAAAATCACAAAAGGAAAAGTGATTGAATAATAATTGGATATTTTAAACTGTGAAACACATTTTATTTTATGAAATTCTCTCAGAGTCCTCATGGTAAAATATAAAAACACAAAAACAACAAAGTTCCTACTAAACTTTCAGGCTTTTTAGTCATTCCATCTTAAAATGAAGCCGATGATGGTCTCAATGATGAATATTAATTTTTTTGTCAGGACTTTGGTAAAATCTTTCTAATCAGAGCATGTGCTTTGAGTGTCTTCTAGACTCTCTTGGGACACACGAGTAGGCAGGGTGACATGCTCTTCCCATAAGCGCAGTCCTGGAATAAACGGTGAATTTATCTATTGATGTCCATGAATTCTCCAATCTGGACTCCAGCTCTGTAGAGCAAATACATCATGCACCCCAAAGTTCCATTTTGATAGTATTTTTTTTAGCTATTTAACATTTTGTTTATGTTTATTTCTTCCAATGTATCTGCTCTATTTTTAGAAAAAAGCAAGGGAAAGAAACAAAACCAGAGTACTGATTTCCACATGAGTCACCCAAACACAAAATAAATGAGTTGGAATTGGAAATTACCAGGCATGCTACATGGAGAATCTTTAATCTCAATTGGATGTTCAATGAACTCCAGCCGATAAATCATGTGGTTAATTGTGAATAAAAAGAACTAATTTATAGAACATGAAAAAATGTCAGAAGGCTTTTGTAAGTCCATGAGTCATGAGGGATTTGACTCTTGGCTTTTTATAGATAGAGTCAGCCTTATATCATGTAATGTATTTGATATTATCTGAATATTTTACCCCCCCAGACACACACACACGTGTGTCAGAATTACATGTGGAAACCCTGACACCAAGGAGGCAGTGGTTGCAGATGGATTTCTTGGCAGTCATTAGGGTTAGACGGGTTCTTGATCACTGGCCTTCATGTTTCAAGTAGTGTCCTCTTCAGAAGAGTTGCCAGAGAGCTTGCTCTGTCTTTCTGCATAATAACAGAGATCATAAAAACACACTAGGGTTGGGTGTGTATCTCCCAAACCAAACTGACTTGAACAAATCAACACTCTAATTGCCATCACTGAAAATTTAAAGCTAGAGTCACTAGAAGGGATTCCTGTAGTTCATCAGGATCCAACTTCTTGGGATCCCTGGCTCTACCTCTTGACAGTCTGGTGTCTCTAGCAGTACTGGGTCATGTTTTGATAAGGAGACTGCCTAGTGGGAGTGAGGTCAGCTTCTTACGGGTGTGTAACAGAGGAGCAAGCGCGGGATTCCCTGGAAGTCCGCAGAAAATGCCTCCTTGTTCTCTCGTCTTGTACTGTGACATATATCTTGAATCCTTCAGTCTTTAAAGTGTGACAATTACCCTTAAATCTCTGGTGACTTATATTCCCAGTGCTAGGAGCAGGATCCAAATCGTAAAGACAAATCAAGGATGATTAAGTAAGAGAAAAAGAATTAAACCCAGAACAAAAATAGGTAATGTATATTGCAGTAGGAAGATAGAAAACTATTCATTTTATTCACTCACCTGTGTGACTTTGCCATGCATTTCAATGGCATCAAGAAATAAATTTCTAGAAGGATGCGAAATGATCCCTCAAATCTGAAAATGTTCAAGTGCAGTGAAGAGGGAATGTGCAATGGAAATGAGAAAACACACTATGAGCTTTTGGGTTACCTCCTTGAGATTTTTTTAGTTGTGAATAAAAATGATCACTGTTGTCATTTTGTCCTTAGATTCACAAATCAAATGCTCCTTGAAGACAGTGTGGCTGCTGTTATAAGATGATTTTATGATATGTCTGTGTAAAGACTTTTATTTTCCTGAATATAGATTAAGGAAATAGAATAAAGTGATGGTGATTTGTGACTTAATTGGCTTACTTAATATGTTTAAAGATAAAATGGGAGAGGGTAGTGTGCAATGATGAATCCTCCACTAACTATTCAGCTGGAAATCTTATAGGAAATCTCTGGCTAGACTTCTTGTTCACATCGTCTCATCTGCCTTGAATTTGTCTGGTACATCTCAAAACTATAGAACCCTTTCCTCACAATCAACACTAAAGGACAATTGTTAGCTTCTATTGCTAGATTCATGCAAAATTCAAAATGTTACTCCCCCCGCCCCGGAAGGAATTCTAAAGCATTCAGAATGAAGGAAGGTACGAACTCAGTCATTAGTTTGCCAGACAATAATTTTCTTGGCTTGGAAAAGATAAGATCATTATGGACCGCAGCTGAACCCGACAAGAGTTCTCCTGCAATTCTCAGTATGTCAAGAAGGAAGTAGACCATGCTGAGACAGAGCAGCTACCAGGGATCAGCCATCCCACATGGAGATTTCTGTCAGCATAAAAATGGGAAAGGAAAACAAAACAAAAGGTGTGTGACAACAGAGACTATTTTTCTCAACAGGCTGTGAAACTGCACTTAGATCCCATTGGTGAGCACAGGGTTGCACAATCATTCCCAGCCTAAACCAGGTCTGGGAGGTGGTGTGTCCTGTTGATGGACACACTCATTTGTGAACAACACCAGAAAGGAGGAATGTGGGATTACACTCAGGATGAGAAACTTCACCTACAGATGTCATTCACAAGGTATTTGAAAAGGTAACTAAAAAATATTATTGACAATTAAATTTTTGATAACCTCTTCTTGCATAAGTACATGGTTTTCTCCTTTAAAATAATCCACCACTTGGACCACATAACCACATTTTTGCTTTACCAACAGTAAAATGCCTTTCTCTAAATAGTGTATTCCTTCCACTTCATGAAGAGCATGAGGAGCTTCCAGGAAAATAACAGTCAACATTAGGGAAACAAGCAAACAAGGTAAGCCAACACGCCTTGCACTGTAGTGCTTATGAAACTATAAGCCCTAAAATAACAGTAACTTTTGATTTTACAGAAACTTGTTTTTTTATATTTTATAAAGTTTCCAGTTGGCTAGCTTCAGGCTTATAGAGAAATGTTGTTGGTATCAATATGTGAATGAACTTGAGATTTCTAATGCTGCTCTTCAATACTTTAGTGTGCACTAACTTTAGCATAATGGTACAGTGTACAAAGTGAGGGCTATTTCCAAGATAGTTTATTCATACTTCCAAGATAGTTTATTGACATTCAGGAGAGTCCAACAAAACATATGTGTAATCACTAGCAATGAAAGTGCTGAGAGAATAAAAACTGGTTATTTTCTATTACTCAATTGGAATTAAATGTAGGCTGGATTACTGTCTTTCCAGACTTTTTTGAGTATTCATTCCATTAATCTCCTTAGGCCTATTTCTGAGTTTAAATATTCTCTCCTTTTTGTGATGATTATTATTTTATGTAGTGAAAAATTGATTGAACCATTAGTAATTTTGCTTACCATTACTTTAATTTTAGTGGGGTAAGAGTATGCTTTAATCATTCAAAAGAGGTATTTGTCTTTATAATATGAAAAATTGAGCAGAATTTATTTGAGTTGGTAGTGAAGCATTGTATTGTTGACTCACCATGGTCCATTTGGGTTCCTATCCTCCATTATTTTTATTTAGCTTGAAATATTTTATGCAGGATGGCAAAACCCTGTACCCGGGAAAAGAAATTTGATGCATTTAAACCAGATGCACTTGATCTTGCAGCACCCAAATAGCCTGAAGGCCACAGAAGTGTATCTGGATAGTATGATAATCGATTCATAAATTATGTACACCTGAGTCCTTTGCACCTTAGGCAGTTTCAGAAATATCCAAAAATACATCAAACTCAGCAGCTCCCATCAGTGGTCTAAGCCATCCTAAGGGCCAATTAGCATTTGGCAAAAACAGTCTAAGTCATTATGCATGGTTGACTATTAAAAATAAAAACAAATCTAAAGTGGTGCATAAACATACTCTTCTTCTTCCTGACTTTTACCTTTTACTGTTTTTTTTTTTTTTGCTGCCTGGGAGTGGTTTAACAAAAGGTGGAGACCGTTTATTACTGCAGTGCAGCAGTGCAGACAGAACTGGACACTCGAGCCTGTAACTTTTGGAACAGTAGAACAGTGGGCTGGGAAGGGAGAGAGAAGGGAGACTGGAAAGATGCCCTGCAAAAGGGACTCTGGTAGGCTGCTCTTGGCAAGATGAGAATAATAACGGTCAAAAATCCCAAGGATTCTACCCATTTTGTCTGATTCATATAGGAAAGAAAAAACCCCAGGAAATTCCCACAGGAAATGCATCACCCTACTGCTGAGGTATTAATTTGATGGGTAAACGGTAGGGAGAAATCATTTTTGCTTCCCTGCTTATTTTATCACTAACATTACTAGAGTTCTAGTTAATTTATTTTAGCTGTTACAGAACTTCTAATCTCTAAAAATCATTTGCTAAAGAATGGCTTCTTTTTTCCATATCAGTTATATCTCCTAAGGCTCTGTGATAAACAGAGCTGGCTTTGGTCATGCACGCCATGAATCCCCACACTCTGAGAGGCTGAGGCACGAGAATGACAAGTTCAAGCCCGGCCTAAGCTACTCAGTCCAGTCAGAACTTGCTTGAAAATAAAGAACAAACAACAAACAAACAAAAGGTCTGGAGATGAAGCTCAGTGTGAAGGCCTTGAGTTCAATCCCCAGCACTGCACAAAGGAGAAATCAGACAAGGAGGATTTAGGGAGAGCCAATTTTCAGGTAAAACGTGAAATGACTGTGAAAGCCAGTAGAATCCCAGAAGACAGAAGGAAAGATATTAGAATAAACTGTAGAACAAATCAATGAAATTCGAAAGAGGAGTGAAATTTATATGTGAACCCTTTCTGGTAAGGCCTCACTAGGAAGCCTCTTCAGTTGTTTCTTCTCTTGAAGTGTGACGAAATGCTTTTATTTTCTCTTTAATACAGTGCCAGTTGCCTTTACTCTGTGGTGAGTACTTCAAACTGGGGCCTATTTGATTATTGTTTACTAACTTTTGCCCCACTCTGCGAAACATTTTATTACTATTATTATTATCATTATTATTATTATTATTATTCTAGCAGCACTTGGGATGGAACACAGAGCCTCACAATTGCAAAGGAAGTATTCTACCACCACTGTGTTGCATTCCCAGTCCTTCAAGTGTTAAAACAAAGTTATTCCTTTTTGTTTCCAAGGGAAGCCCTTAAATATTTAAAATTAGTCATCATGCTTTCCTTTTCAAAAGTATTCTTTCTTGAAGTTAAGCATACAATACTTTCAATTATTTTCCCTATAAAATGCTGCATCTATCCACCTCCTGTTCATCTATCAAGACCAGTATTTCAGATATTTAAACTTCATATTCCACAAAGAGGCTAGGCTTTCCACAATTCTGTGTGCTTCACTTTTATTATTGCAACGTATGCTTCTCTTTTTACTATCATCTTGGCTCTGTTAGTGATTACTGAGTTATAGCCATGTCAGTTCTCACACCCATGAACTAGTGTCTGTACTAGTCACCACTGTGCATTCCTCTTTCTCATTTTAAACCCAAAGAATGACTTGAAATTCAACTTTATCAAATTCTGTGTTCTTGGTATTCAGCCAGTATTCCAGTCTTTTGAGATAACCTGAATCTCAATTTTGTCATCAACTGTTCTATTACTCATTCCTCTCCACTTTGAATCATCTCAAATTTGGAAAGTGGCACGTTCAGTCTTGTTCATATTCTTCACTCTGTCTCTGCTCCCAGCTGGGGCCAATTGATCCGTGTCAGTAGGCACAGAGGATTGCCTAATTCCAAGGGCCAACCTCCCCCACAGGAAATGTTTCAGCAGTTTCAGGCTCATTTTTTACAGAAATCTTCCCTCGCATCATGTGGCTGTGATATAGAAAACCAGACCGAATTTTGGTGGTATTATGCAGATTTTAATGGAACTTAATATCTATTGGTGTATTGTGATGCATCTTCCTTGACATATAAGACAGAAAAAAATGTTCATATATAGTAATACTTTCATATAGGATTGTAGCTCATCAGGACAAACAAAGCAATTAATTTCACTATAGTAGTTTTTAAAAGCAATAACCTAAAGATAAATAACATATAATTCTGCAGATAAAATTGAGAGCAGTAAACAAAGAAACAAATTTTATTCAACTCTAAAATAATACCATTGAAATTTTCCTAGAATTAAATGAAGCCATCAGAATTAAAGCAGCCTTCTGTTTTTCAAATGATTCGTTGACTTTAGCATAGGTGTTTTAATGTAATATTTAACAAGTTTAAATGCTTGGGATTTCACTTGTTTCCAGGAATATTTGTGGATTTTTTTTTATTCCAGCAAATATGCATGAGATAATATCTCCAACCACATTCCAAGAAAAATCCAAGTCATTTCAATGTAAGCTTGATAAAATTATGTTTTGTTGGGAGAGTGGGAACAGGAGATGTTGGTTTTCCCTCATGTAGAAGGAGCTGATTTCCAACAACCCGCTGGCTTCTGTTTTTCTTCCCCTACTCTGAGATCTAAGAGGCCGGGCTACTGCCCTGGCTCCTTCCTTCTCTGACTCTTCAGTGCATGCTAAGTATTTACTCCTCCTCTCTGCTTTGCTGTTGTGCACATTTAGAAGGGAAGAGCTAACTCTTAAGTGGTATTGAAAAAATGTACTTTCTCCAACATTGAGCTTTTGGACAATAAGGACATATATTTACATTCCACCTTTAATGGAGAACAAGGGAACAATTTTATTTGATTAATTTATCCTTTCAGACTTTTAAAACTTCATTTTATAGTGATAAGAACAATTAACATGAGATCTACCCAATAAATAAGATTTTTCTTTAAATGCACGATAAATTAATTTGCCTAGAAAGTGCAATGTTGGACAACAAATCTCTAGAATTGATTTACCTTGTTTAACTGAATTTTATTCCTATTGATTAAATTGATAAGAAAACAACAAAAAAACAAGCTCAAAATATATGATCCCCAAAGAGTTACACATTTTGACGAAAGGAAATTCTCCCTATGAGTCTGATTTTTAAGTGCCTTCATTTTCCAGAATCAGCTCACTAAACTTCAGTTTACAGAGGGGGCATGAGTCTGGGGAAGCTCATGATATATTTAAGACACTTTTTTATTTACTGTTCATAGTATAGTCTATAAATTTCCTTAACTTTTAGCTTTGGCCAACAAATCATAAATCCCTTGACCAATGATGGCGAGCCTTTTAGAGATGAGTGGCCAAAGTGCAACCTCAAACCCACTTATTTATCAAAAAGAGCCAACATTGCAATTAACCCTGAATACTGAGGTTTTAGTTTAGAGAAAATAACTCATACACTAAAATCTTCTGTCTTAAAAAAAACCCCACAAATAACATGCATGCTGCAGGTTGGCCTCCGGTGCCCTAGATTGAGAAGCTGCTGCTGGAAAATCATCTGATTCGATGCCTTCTCATACAAAGATACACATTTTAACAAAGATCCACACTCAAATATTGTCTTATTTTGATTTATTCTGAAACAGTATGATAATTTTATCAATTTCAAATATCCTGATTATTTTCACCTACCAGGTACATACACTAGCATATTGTACAACCTGTCAGGCAGTACTGAGATAGCACTACAGATCCCTAAAGAGGAAGAGCTTTTAGAAATAAGGTAAATAGCTATGAAAGTTAAGGATGAAAATTGTAGGTAACCTTTAACAGTCCATTCTAGTAATAAATGATCAAATGTTATTATTTTTGTCCCTTTGTAATATTTCATCTTAAAATAGCCTTAAACCTGAGAATTTATATTTATATCTTTGTCACAGGGTTCTTAAACAAAGAAGGATTGAGCCTAAGGAGACAGTCAGATTTTCAAAATTCAATTTAATTCCTACTTCTAAAATTTTCAGCATGTAATTATCCAAAATGTTAGGTATTAACAATGGTATTGAATGTTTGCACTTTCTTTGGATAGTAAGATTTGTTATCATTAAATTCCTAGAAAACATTAATTTAGTATAGAACGAGGTATCCTAGTCTCAATTTGTAACTGCAATAATTCTCATTTACACTCATTGGTAACTGACATCAGATATACTGTTATCATCCATAAATTAAGGTCTGGTGTATGTACTGAAAGCTAGATTTTTATAAAGAATTTTGTGAAATAGGGATGTTTATTACACTGACTTTTTAAATGACTATTGACTTATTAAACTTCAAAACAATTAACCACCAATAATTTTGAAGCATTCCAATCATACTGTCATGATGGACTTGAGGTTACTTTTTGTTTGTAAAATGCTGATGCTCACAGCATAATGTTAAAGCACTGAAGTAAATTTTAGAAATATTAAACTGGCACTGCATCATCAAACTGCCATCTGTAAGCAAAGTGCATCCAAGTGGTTGCAGAAAGAACAAATCTTCCCAACAAATTTATTTTTAAAAATTGAAAAGAATCCAAAACTTTAGGCAAACTATTTTTCTAAAGAAAACTGACATTAAAAATTCCATTAAGAACAATATTCTGCAGTTACTCCACCAACATAAAATATCTCTATAAAAATTTTGAATTAATGGGAGGGGTAGGAGAAAGGAAAGAAGGGAATGGAATTAATGTGAGAAAATGAAAAAAATGGAAACAAAGTCTTTGTAAATAGGGAGGAATGGAGGGGTTGAACGGAGGCAGGGGAATGGGGAAAAAAATAAGAACCAAGACAGAGTATACAAATGTGCAAATTCCCAATGATGAATGTCATTAGATTGTATACCTAAAATGTACCAATAAAATTAATAATTTAAAATTTTTAAATTAAACTACTATTACATAGAAAGGTAAAACCAGAAATTCCATTGAGCCAGCTATTCCCCTTCTAGATATCTTCCAGAAACAGTTAAAGACTTCATTTCACAGTGGTACATTCCTACCTGTGTTTCTAGCAATACAATTGATAATAGCAAACTCAGCCTAGATGTCCATCAGTAGATGAATGGATAAAGAAAAAATAGTATTTTGACACAGTGGAGTACTACTCTTCCATAAAAAGGTAAATGAGTCATTTGTAGGAAAATAGATGCGCTTTGAGATGGTGATAGTAAGTGAAACAAATCAGACACAGAAGCTTAAACAGTAAGTGTGTCTCTCTGATATTTGAAGCCCAAAGTAAAAATAAAAGATAATAGGAAGTAGGAAGGAAGGTCTTTCTCAAACTGGTAGGGGATTAAGAGGTGGAGGGTAGGAGAGAGGGAAAGGAAAGCAGAAGGAAAAAGGAATTAAGATGTGTTCTGCACATGCTCCAACTCCACACAAAGAAAGTGAACATTATACACTGCAAACATGTACTAATAAAAAATTTTAAAAAGAAGAACAAGCTGTTGTATATTTCACTTCTTCTTTGAATGGCTAATGTATTTATTAATTATTGCCACCATTGTGATAGACGTAAATTAATTTATTATCTTGTTACATGACAAAAAAGTACATTTTCTATGAAAAATACACAGGAGAGTCTCCATCCATTACTATGGATTTCATTTTAAAGTAGTTTAAGAAGAAAATAAGAAATGGAGATTTTCATTGTGTGGTTATAAAGCGGAATTAGTGTTTTCCAGATAGGTACCAACAAACTTGACAATCAAGCCCTCAAATGTTCAGGTGAGTTCCGAGAAGCAGGTGGAAATTGCATTGGAATCTTTGCACCAGGATGTCAAATCCTCAACACAACAACACAAGAGAATACACCCGCTGACACCCACTGCAGGGGGAAAGGAGAGCATGGAAAAGAGCACCCACCCCTCCCTGGCTGGCCGCTGGACAGCCAGCCTCAGCCTCAGCTCTCTTGACACTAGGGAGCACACTTTCTCCAGGAAAGCAGGAGGGGAGCAGCTTCCCTCCTGCAAGTCAGCATCAGGCAGGGCGCCAGCCACACTCGGCTGTGGGGAATGACAAGGCACACAAATGTGACAGGACTCATGGTAAACAATGACAGCTCTGTCAGGAATCTGAGAGCCTTTCGTACTTCTGCATGTGCTGAAAAAGGAGGAGAGTTATTTTATTTGTGGCATGTAAAAATGATGGCATGAACTCTTCACCTCTTTTTTTTTTGGCTTTAAACAAATCAAAATTAGAAGGGTGTTAGCAGCTTTATGGCTGTGGGAATGGAAAGTGGGAGGATTTAGGAATTTGGAAATCTGAAAAAAAAATGTTTCCTTAAGTGAAAATATAAACATGTATTGGTTAATTTTTAATAAAATGACCTTCTTTTTGTAATGACCTTACTGTGGAGTTCTGTGGTATTCTCCAAGGTGTGCTTATGCCGACTGGACACTACAGAGCCAGCAGCCACACACAGAGCCTGTCTGCAGCGTGACCCGCCCCACGGACACCCAGGCATGCAGATTCTGCTCGGGGTCAGGAGAAGGGAGGGGGAACCGCTGGCTCCCTCACACAGTAAAGTAGGTCGGATTTGCAGCTGAGTTCACTCAAATGTTTATTACATACTAAAGTATGTAAAACCTTGTCTTACATATTCTGAGAGATGAAAAGAATAAGACAAGAGCTTAGCTTTGAGGAGCTGGCCATGTCTTGGGGACAAAGGTGAACATAAGCAATTCGTGTGTGTGGCATATGAAAAACTGAAGCACAGCAAGAGAGATATTAAGCATGCTTGGTGTGATCAGAGTGTCATGGTAGGTATTATAGGACCAGAAGAAGAAAAAGTTGTGGGCCAAGAGTGCAAGAAGCTTGTAGTATAATGACAGAAAGGAGACAATGACAGATACGTTTTTATTAAAAAGGAAACTGTGTGATGATCAATGAGACACCAATAGGAAAAGGAAAGTGGTAACCCTGGTTTCACTCATATCAAAGTCCTTAAATACTAAAAGTGTTAAGTTGTTAAAGGAAATTATCACTTGTTTCACAAACAATGTATATTATAAATAATAATATAAACATTTACAGAGGTAACTCTTTTGACAGAACACAGATGCAGATGTGTATATCTGAATATAATGATTTCTTTGCTACAATCACATAGCTATTTGTGACCATGCGCTCATTTCATTTTGTTTGTCCAAGACACTTTTACCGCTTTCTGCTGTGATCCTTTTTTGATTGTGTTTCTGGTAGATGTCAATTTTGGTGTCAATTATGGTGGTGTCCTGTCTGTCTGGAAGGAAGAATGGAAATATGACCTCAGCCCCCAAGCCACTCAATTCGGTCAGAAATACAAAAATACAAAGCCACGTCAGTAAAATTCTTTCCTTGCAAGTTTCTGCACTTTTCCTAGTTACTTTCCTAACTCTGAGACAGAAAACCCACCACACACAAGATGCAGGGGGAGAGGTTTGCTCTGGCTCACAGTTTCATTCCATCATTGGCTGCCTTCAAGGCAGAAACAGCAAGGCAGGCAGAGGATAGCTGCTCATTCCATGCAGCCAGGAGGCAGAGAGAGAAGGGAGGATGCAAGGGCAAAAGTACCCTCTTCCAAATCATGCCTGTAGTGACTCACCTCTTCCAAGTAGACCCACCTCCTAATAGCACATTTATCTACCAAACTTATCAGTGGAAGAAACAACTGATTACTATAGATCCACATGATTCAGTAAATTTCCAAAAGCCCTACGGCTGAACACATGAGCATTTGAGGAGACATTCTAAATAATAACATCCTACCCCTGATCTCCAAATATTTCAGGTCCATTTCTTTATGAAACTTGCATTTATTATGTGACTAAGAGTCATCAAAGTCTTAAGAGTTTCAGCACTGCTGAAAAGTCCAATTTCAAAGTCTCTTCTGAGATCCAAGGCAAACTCTTAGCTCTGACCCCACATAAAAATCAACAAGAAAGTTAAACACTGACAACACAAAACTGCACAGCTTAAATATTCCCATTGCAGAGGGAAAAATAGGAGGATAGAAAGAAATGAGACCAAAGCAAGAGTAAAACCCAGAAGGGCAAATATGAAATCCTATAGAACAATGTTCAGGACCCAGGGAAAATTGTGGCAAGATGTGAACTCCAAAGGGCTTTACTTGCTCTCATGGCTAGGGCATTGCTATTTGTAGTCCACGTGGCTTCTTTCTTGTGCTAGCTCTAGTCATTGCCTACAGTTTGCTTCAGGAGATCTTTAATGTTCTTGTCATCTCCAACTTCCTGCTGTCTCCACTGCAATTTTGGCTTTACTCTCACTAGTGTATGCCCTGGATTCTGAAGGGTATGCTGCCTGGTCTCCCAAGTCTTCTTCTGAGATTCTGGAATAATCTTCCATGACCTCATAACTCTTGAATTCTGCATCCTTGTAAAATAAGTACCACGTGGTTGACCCCAAGGTCTGCAGCCAACTAGAGCAGTAGCCAGGGCCCCTTGGAATATGACTACTGAGTCCTCTGCATGCTTGGATGGCTGAACTCAGAGAATACTTCCCTGCAAGGCCCTGAGTGATCAGGGTGCTGTGTTGCTCTCTCTTTTCTAATGGAAGATTTACAGTTTTTCACCTTTGAGCTTGTGAAGAGTGGGGTTTCTCTGATTCCTGAGATCCCTTCAAGCCCTCTATCTTATTGTCCTTATGGGAAGTATATGGTTTCTTTTTAATGCTAGTCTTCTCAGTAATCATCACACTCTCTAAGACTCCAACTTTTCAGGTGCTTTCTTTCTGGCTAAAGTAGAAACTTTCTACAACTTTGGGTTCTGTGTTTTGCTCCTGATTATCACTATATCTGGCAAAACAAAAACAAAAACACGCAATGGCCCTACCATAACCTGCATTTTTGGGCTGTGTGAAATGTTCTCTACCAGATTAATTCATTTGCCACTTGAAGTCTCAGTCTACCACAAAGTCTCAGGATATGGGCAGAGCAAAGACATACTTTCTGCAAGAGCATAACGCATTCTACTCCAACTGACAATGGAGTCCTTGTTTCCAACTGAAACCTCCAGAGTCTGGCCTTCACAATCTGAATTTTCATCAGCATTCTAGTCTTCTGAGCTCTCACCAGAATCTCTCATCAAGCTCAGCTTACAGCATTCTAAGGCTTGTCTAGCCAGCTCTTCAAACTTTTCCCAATTAATACAGCAAGTCACTTCCAAAGGTTTCTGCACCACACGGTTAGGTAGAGTCAGCAATGACTCCACTTCTCTGGTTTCTGCCTTAGTCACTTTCCCATCTCTGGATACAATATCTGACACCCACAATTTAAAGGAGGAGAGGTTTATTTGGGTTCACGATTTTAATTCACAGTTAACTGGCTCCAAGCAAAAAAGGGTGGCAATGGGGTATGGCAGAATATGATCATTGCTAGAGGAAAAGGTGCTCACCCTAAGCAACAGCCAGGAAACAGAGGGCAGCGAGGAGCTGGAGAGTGAGATGGGCCCTTCCCTGCCATTCCCCCTTTGACCGGCCTCTTCCAACCAGACCCCACCTCCTAATGGCACATTTATGTCCTAAACTCATCAACAGATCAATCTAGTGATTAGTATAGGGCTCCTGTGATCTAATCATTTTCCAAAAGCCACACCTCTTAGCACAAGAACTTTTTGGGAAATATTTTAGATCTAAACCATAGCATTACTGATATCGGGAGAAAGATCATCTCTTTTTCCTCTGTGTGATAACATACGCTAATACCTCTCTGCCACCTGATCTCTCTTCTGCACCTTATCCCTCTTCCCTGGCCACATAAAAAGACCTACCCAGAGTATCCACTGCAACAGTGAAAGAGGCCAGTGCTGAGTGAGGTGTTTTCACCACTCAGTCCACTGATGCCTGCTTCTGGTTACATCTGAGGACTTCTCATTAAGTTTATTTGTGTTGAATTTCTGTCATTTGACAACTAATAAAAAAAGGCTTAATTACTGCATTGATGCTTGGCAGATGGAAAAGTAAAAGGAAGGTGACATTTCTGACGGTATTTGAAGTATGATAGTATTCCTATCAAACCTTCCTGATAAGTCTACGGAGGAACAAAGGTGCACAAGTAGAAAATTATAAAGTGAGATAAAATTACGTGTCAGCTTGGCAATACATTACAGCTTGTCTGGGACAAGTTTGGTTAATGCAGCATCCTTATTTTTGCTCTTTGTTTCTCAGTAGCTTCCCAAACTTTATAATAAATCATATAGCATAGTCAGCGTAGTTACATGTGCAAACAGAAGAAAAAATTGCACCCATTATACATGTAACCTAGAGTTTAGGTGTGAACTTGATTATAGCTTTCCTTAGACATTATATTAAAGATTAAGATATTACATTAAGGATGTAAATAATAGCATAGATCATAAGAAGGGTATGATTGTAACTCTCAAAAACATTGTAACTAGGAGTGTTAACTTTAGATTGGTTTATTAGTCCATTTTTGGTTACTATAATGAAATCCCTGAGGCAGACTACTTTATGAAGAAAAGAGGTTTATTTTGGCTCATGGTTTTGAAAAACCAAGCTTGGAGGGTGAAATCTGGTGATGGCTTTCCTGTTGGCAATAGTGATGCAGGGAATCACAAGTCAGAAGAAAGTCTGTGTGTGTGTGTGTGTGTGTGTGCGTCTGTGTGTGTGTCCACCTGTAGTTCTTCTCTGTTTTCATAGAATATCATTGCACCTCAATTAAATGGGCTCGGTCTTAATGACAGTGTCTAGTCCTAATCATTTTACAAAGGACCCACCTCTAAACTCCATTGTTGGATTAAATTTCCCCATCTTAATACTTCACAACTGGGGATTAACTTTCAACACATGAGATGATGAGGCCTATAACTATGTTAAAAAGAGCAGTTAGTAAGGTGTGAAATTAGAGAATGGTTCTTGGAGTCTTCGTGAGAGAAAATGAAATCCTGAAAAATAAAGGCATTAAAAGGAAGACCAGTGTGGTGATGTTTTAATTCAGTGAGTTGAACAGAGCAGGTCCTGCATGTACTAACAGTGCTGTGAAGACTAGGATGCAGTTATCCCTGCCTCAGCCAGGGAGAGAGAGCTGATTTTCAAGGTTGCAGCTTTGACAAAATGGCCTTGTATCAAACTAGATTTATATTCCTCAAAGAGAAACATAAACTTTGTGATGCCCATGGCAGGTAGTGAAAGGCATGGTTTCCTGGGGTCTCAGTCATTTTTCAGCCACATTCTATTCTGAGTGGATGGACTCATAACTACTTAATATTCACCATTTCTTGTATCTAACATCATTGCCTATGTTAGGTGTTTCACGGTGTAAATAAAGCTACTACTAGCAGCTTAGCTGAGTAGAACCAGAAAAAGAAAACAATGGCATGCTCAGAGATCATGGGGAAGTGGGATTCATGGGGTGTGCACTGCTGGTACAGTCTTGAGGCCATCAAAAGGGAGAAGCTGGAGTATTCCATTTCTGTTTCTATAATCTAGATGAATCCATGGATGGTAAATTCTTCAAAACCCAAGGGAAGATAGGATGTACAGGTTTGTAGGGAAAATTGCGGCAATAATAAGGATAATATTAGATCTAAATTTGAGATAATGACCAAATACTCAAGTGGAGCTCTTCCCAATTTACTATAAAGGTAGATATAAAACTCAAGAGAATCTGACCACAGATATCATAAGGGAAATTATTGTTTTCCCACGGAAAGGGAGAAAGGGAAGCTGAGATCAGATCTCTGCAGGAAGGCTTGTGTCCCTCTATTCCAGTTACAGGGAAAGGTCAGTTGCAGAGACCAAGAGAAGCACTCAATGGGGTGCTGTGCAAATGAGGTAGAAATATTTTAAAGAAGCTAGGGATCAATGATACCAATGGGTCTTATGAGTCAAAGATGAAATAGACTGTGATGATATTTGAAGAAACACATTTTGAGTAAATGAAAAGATGGATAAAGAATTAAGAAATAAAAAGAGCTCAGGGACTGGGTAGCACTGACAGCAGTGAAGCAGGCTACATGAGGTAAAAATGTAATGCAGAAGTAGACTAGAGAGCAGAGCAGCGTCTCAGAGGAGAAAGCTATAGGGATTCCCTTCCAGAGGGAAGTCAGCAGGATGCTCTCAGTCATGCTGCATGTCAATTTCATTGACAAACTATGAAATAAAACATTTATTTCTGGTCCATGCAAAGGCTAAGGAGAATGGAGAGACTCCCAGAGTAACTCTCTTGAGAATGGGAGGGTAGAATTTTTTCAATTTCCTCCACATGACCTCAAAGATCATCAGGACAGAGCAAGACATGCATGCAGAACTTACACACAGGTCATCTCTGGTTTTGTGCAGACGTGATACACACCACTTCCATTCACCCTTATTTGCACAATTCACCACCTGCTGCAGCTATTTATCTGGAAGGGACAAATGAAGGGAGTCTTCATTTCACAGGCTAAGATTTGAATCTAGACTCAGTCAACTTGTATAATATTCTTTCTGCAAATTTTAAATCAGATACTCAATTAAAAGAAATAAATATGAAACTACATAAAAATACTTTGCTGTATAAGTTGTGATTGACCTTGGATGGTTTTTTAGTATGCATTAGAGCTTGATTTAGACATTCTCTTTATGGTGATAGATTTAAGGTAGAATAAGAAAAGCATGCACTATAAACTTTATTTCTGTGTATTAAATATATGGATCATTGCTTTTGGAATACTATCTCTTGCAACTACATATTATAAATTATGTTCTTTTTTCAGTTTTTAAATACTATTTGTGGTATCCAAAACTATGAATTTTGATATGAGCATTTAAAAATCATATTTCCAAATAAAAGCAAAAGTGAGGCATTATGCATATTATTGAATTTTTCATTCTCCATATTATTTTGTTAGTTTGATAAGAGTCTATGCAAATAGCATAGACTTCACCAGCTCCTAAGAGTTTGTACAAACTTTTTGCTTTGGGGGGAAATGTATCTATATAAAGTTTTATTTAACAAATTTTTAAATTGAATTCCAATAAAGAAGGGTAGAATTCTCTTCTTACTAGAATACTGAATTGACTTTGAATAATGAACTGGTGATAGCACAAAGAATAAATGATTCAAATAGTGCCAATGGGTTCATTTTGATTATTAATAAATGGATGGAATGTTTTGCATGTAGCTTTGCAAATGCCTTTTTTCATTTTAATTTAGTCTTTTTATTATTATTTGAAATATTTCTATATGAATACCTGTCCTATATTTTTCTTATTCAACATGGTTTTTAGATGTATTTCCTGCATTGTAATATCCTTTACTATTATAAATTTAAAAGTATCAAACATCTAATGAATTTCTAAATGATACTGTTTGTATTCCATATTCATATCAATATGGTTCTTCTAGCTAGTGGAGACATTTGCAAGTTTTCCTTTGTTTTCATAAAGCTTAACACAAATGATGTTTATAGGTTATGAGGTATTTCTATCATCTAATGGATGATAAAAATCTAAGAGTGAGTTTTATGGCAGATTAGCCCCTTCACCAGCTCAGGAAAGGACCGGACAGTTGTCATACACAGCATTTTAGCAGCTGAGTTTCTGCATGTCAGGGTTTTAGTTGTACTCTTTGTGGAGAAAGAATTGCTACAATGAAAATAGTTATCTAACATTTGGCCTTCTTTCTGCCTACTTTTTTGTTTGTAACTTTCATTTTCTAGTAAACAAATTAAGAGCAGGGATTGTTATTCACAGGCTAGTTGTTAGTAGTTAAGTAAGTTATTTTCATTTAATAGTTTATATGAGATATGTTACTATAATGCATAAGGTAATCATCCTACTCATGCTGTGCCAGCATTTGTAATGTACATGAACACTTTGTTTTCAGGGTCAATTATTGGATTGCATAGAACACACTAAAACTCACTGGGACATTACAAACAATTTTAGTTGGCTTTCTCTTTTGTACTTTTAAAAATAAAGACTGGTTTTATTTCACTTGCAGAAAAAATATTAAATTTTGCTAGGATGACTATTAAAATACAGTGAATTAAGCATTCAATTTAAGATCTGATTTGGATGATCGAATATGTTGATGTGCTTTCTCAGTTTGCTTCGTGATGCTAAAAACATCTGTGTGTGTGTGTGGGGCGGGGAGAGATGGAAACTGAATTCAAAACCTTCCAAAGATCTAAGTTTGCTTTCTTAGATTACAAGCTAAACAATGTGAATTCCAAAATTGAATTCATCTGCTTCTTTTCCCTATGTACTTCTGACCAACTAAACTTTTGGTGTATATATGGAACTACTTTTATTTTTATTGTGAATATGTCTTAAATGTGGGCTATTTCTCTTGCTCAACATTTATATATTAATAACAAAGGGGAGAGTTGTGAAATTGAGACTTTCCCCTTTTTAATTTTATCCTTCCAATCTTTAAAGTATTGTAAACTTAGAGAAAAAGTCATTTGTTTAAACTTTCAATTCAGATTTATACAAATTACAGTGTACTCCAAGTCAAATATTTAACCACACAATCTGATATATTGTATTATTTTTCTTTTCTAGAAGTCACTTAATCTGCCTTTAAGTTCCCACTTCATGTAAGTAGGCAGAAGTTTAGCTTTATCCTTTACTATTATCTTCATTTTACCTTGTTTAAAAGACTCTTTTGCTTAATTTTTGGTTCATCTTCAATCCAATTTCTAGACAAGAAGTTTTACATCTTCCCATATTCAAGGTGAAGTAGGGGAAGCCAGATCATATTTCCTGGTAAGAACGTAAGACCACCTACTCTTAGCTTGGCTGGTCCTTGTCCTTGGATTTGGGGTTGATTGCACCGTGGGCCATCATTAGCTCAGATTAATACATCTGTGCGTCTCTTGCTGTGACATACAGACTACTACAGCTGACAGTTTATGCCAACCTGCACCCAGATCGTGGCCAAGTCCAGGGTTCTTACAACAGCTACAGAGATTCTCACCTGGACACACAAGACCCTCGTGGTCTTCAGAATGCTAGGGACAAGTTGTGGAGTAACTTCATCATTATCCGTGTAGTACATTCTGTGTTTTGCTAAACGACCCTCACACATCATGTTGGACATGACTGTGTACGAAACTTCAGCTGCAGGGCTGGTGAACCTAGAAATACTTTCCTGGATCCTCTCATGCCTTCTCGTTTCTGTCTTCTCCTCACTCCTCAACTTGTCACCCAGATGCCACCTTGTTCTTTGGAGTATTTTTTTGTTTTCTGCTCTGCCTCGGAGGGGAGGCTTTCTGGTTTGTTGCTTCTAATCTGACTGTGACCATATCTGTTTTTGTCATGATCTTATTACTCCTGGAACCTCCAACCAACCAAACACAGCTCAGTGACACAAGACCCTTGATGTCTTCTGAAAGAGTATATGTGAATTAAGCCCAACACCTTAGGGTGAAGATTCAAGAAAATCCAAACAACTGACATCCTTGGGTTTACAAAGTCAATTTATTTTTCATGCTCCCAAACTTTAACTAGCTTTTAGAAACTTGGAAGCAATAGCAGGGACTCTTTCTTAAAAGTACCTGAGCTGGACTTATATCTGCTTAATTCAAAACATATGGGAAACTACAGAGTTGAACCTTCGAAAGCTCTCATTTTTTGCCTACTAAAGTGATAATTATTGTCAATGTAGGTCCAATTATTTCAAATCTTCCCTTTCCTTGTTTCTTTTTTCCAATGCCTATACACACACACACACACACACACACACACTCCAGCATGAACACACACATCCTGGCTTTGTGAGTCATATCTTAAACTACACACAGAATAGTTCATTTATTGTACATCTTAAATTTCCACTTGATATATCAATTTAATTATCTATTTAAATTATTACTTTGTGCTATCTTCTCATGCTATAATGAAAGTAACACACATACACATGCCATTCATATATATATATATATATTTACAAAATACCATGTGAATTTTATTCAGTCACATATCCAAAAATTTTATAATTGAGAAGCTCTGTTTGCTATGTGCGTTATTCTTTTCTCTCTTAAACTATCCAATTTCAGCATTCACGAAATAGCTCAAGCATACTGACAAATCTGTTTTTCCCCCAGAGCCTCTGATTCTGATAGTCTGCATCTTTCTGAACTTTAGCCCGGTGCCCGCCAAGCTCACACACTATGTCCGCTTTAGAACTCTCATTATCGGCTTCTGAATGTGGCCTGCTATTTCCAGGAAAAAAATCTCCTCCCATTTTATGGTTTAATTATTTGTCTCAAGTGCATCTTCAACTGACTTGCTAAGAAATGGCACACGGGGTTTAAATGTGTCATTGCTTACCTAAAAATACCCTCCTCCTGTCCAACTTCTCAGTAATGAATTCTAGGCAGAAAAGCCCAGTTCTTAGAAGATAATTTCTCTTCGGACTGTACTATCCAGCCTTTTTCAGGAAAGGTTTCCACTTGTTTTCTTCGCTATCCTTCTGAGATCACCTTGCTTGGCTCCTCTTGATACCTTATGTATTCTTTCCCTAAGGCTCCCAAAACAAAGCACTATAAACTGGCTAGCTTAAAACAAGAGAAATCTTTTCTCTCACAGCTCTGGAGGACAAAAGCCTGAAACCAAGATGTCAGCCAAGCTGCGCCCGCTCTGAGGGTGCCAGGACAGCTTCCTCCATCACCTCCTGGTTCCCAGGGTCACGTCTCCACCATCACTTGGCAACTTCTCTGGGTGCCTCTGCATGTCTGGGTCTAAATCTCCCTCAGAAGAAAACCCGTCCTTGGATCAGGGACCACTGCAATCTGGGCTGACCACATTTTAACTTGATTAGTTCTAAAAAGATCCTATCTCCATGTAAGGCCACACGCAGAAACACATGTAGGGGTCGGGACTGGGATGTAGCTTTGAGTGCCTGTGGTTCAATCCACAGTGCCCTCAGAGCTCTCAATTTTCTCTTTTTCTCAGAGTAGGTGTCTGATACTTTGAAATTGCACATCTAAGTATGGTTTGGCTTTCTTCATAATTTTATTCGGTAACGTTCATGTTCGTGTAATTTGAAAATGTCTGTGTCATTTTAACTCTGAGCAATTGTATTATCGTAATTTTGGGTAATTCTCCTTTCTGACTTTTTCTGTTCTTTCTGCAACTCACAGTTATTGGATCACCAGCCTCCATATTTTATGATTCATGGTAATTATTGTTTTGTTTTTTATATTTTTAGTATCCTTTCTATTGAGTAAATCAAAGTTTCCAAACTTTATATTCTCAAATTTGTGTTCAGATTATAAGATTGTTCTTATGTCTCAAAACATTTCCTGTTTTTACTTTTCTAATACCATTCTGCTTCTACTTTATGAATGTAGTATCTCCCTCTTTCAAGGTTAACAGCTAATTGAACACATTTTTAAAATTTCTCCTTTGCCAAATTATGCAATTTCTAATTCACATACTTCCTTGTCTCAAGCTTTCTCAAATAAATGAGCTACCTTATTTGCCTTATAAATATTTTACATTATGGTCACAGATACACTGTAACCTCAAAATTCTGTGGCTGTGGATGGTTGATAGCACATACAATGAGCCTAGGATACTGCTGTGTGTGCTAGACCCCTGAGATGTGAGACAGAAGAGCAGCTGATTATTATTAATTGATTATTATGACTTTATTAATTGAAAAATTAATTAAATTTAATTATTATTAGATTTAGATTAAGACTATTGACAACTATTATTGACAACTTGATTATTATTAATTGAGAGTTAATTTAGATTGTTATTCACTGACAGATAATTTAGATTATTATTAATATAACATTGGTAATGTTATATATGTGCAGGGGCTGAAGGGATTCTATGATCCTTGTATCCATCCTGCAATGATCAATACATATCCATGGTCTCAAACATCTATTACTTATTTGGTGAGAATATTTAACATTGTCTTTTAGCTGTTTTGAAATATGCAGTGCGTTACTATAAACTGCAGTCTCCTGACTGTGGAACAGGACAGCGGGACTTCATTCTTTCAAGAACTCAACTGGCCCAGTTACATCTCTCTGTGCGTACGCTTTGCCTGCCTTTGCCTCCCGTGCACACAAACTCGCTCCTTCCGCCTCCTGTCCCCACACTGCGGGTCACACAGCGCCAGCTCAGCCGCTGTCCAGCCCCAGCCTTCTCCCTGCAGCTGGCAGAGAGATCTCTGCTGTCCTAATGCAGGCGCATTTCCTTTGCGAGGTGAAACACACGCTTTAGCAGTCTTAGCTTCGTCTGTTGTTAAATTTTTGAGGGTCCTCCCTAAGGTTTTGCATACCGGCCTTGATAATAATTTACGTCCCTGTCAACGGTGTGTAAAGGCTCCCTCAGATCAGTATCTCTCTCAACTCAATATCTTGTGTCTCTTCAATCAGAGGCTTCCTAAGAGTTGTTTGGACCACTGTGTTTTCTGTTCACACCTTCTTCAAGATTCCTGATCCTGAGCATTTTGTAGGCTTTATTTTGATAAATGTTTACTTAAGTCCTTTGCTTATTTTTAAAAATCAGATTATTTCTTTTTTTTTTCCCTCTGCTTTACAGTTGTTTGAGTTCCTTATATATTTTGAATGGCAAATATTTGCTAACATTGTACAGTCTTTTCACCCTATTTATTATTTTCTCTCCTGCAGAGAAATAGTTTCTTATCAAAAGGCAAACACACACACACACACACACACACACACACTCACACACATTTTTGCATGTAACCCAGCTTCCAATTTTCTGCACGTAACATGATTTTCTGCTCTCAAGGCGTAACCAAGTCTTGTAATAATAAATATAATCATGGGAGTTTCTGTGCCCTATATAGGATAAATTACATCATTTCATCAAGGGGATGAGTACAAGACTAAAGCATAATTTAAATGCACATAATTTAGTCAAGTGGCACATCGCTCACAAGTCTCACAGATACTGAGAATTTAAGCTGCCACTTCAGGGGTGCTGACACTTGGAGCTTCGAAGTGCATTTGGGACATTGGTAGACAAAACAGTAAGACTTCTAATGACACAGTGTGAGCACATAGGACAGACCCAACAGCGTTCGATGAGAGACTGCATCACGGACCCCGTGGACAAATACGTGAGCAGACATTTCCCTAAGCCTCGCACTGGATGCTCACTAACCTCCAATTTGCTTGTCTCTTAGGATGTCAGAATCCTTTTTCGGCAACTGTATTAATAATTAGCTATGTCTTGTTAGTGCCCGAGGCATATGGGTCTGTCACATTGATTTAAAAAAAGGCCTAGTGTCCTTGCTGTTACTGTTTTCATTTCAACTCTCATGCCATCCTCACAGCATTACAAAGGAAATAAAAGATTTATGATATCGACTAAAGTCACATTAATGACCTTTAAAAATCTTAAATTAATATTTGTGAAGTTATGAACAAACATGCTTTACCATGCTAAAGAATATTGACATTCAAAACGAAACTGTTAATTTTTAGACTACCTAAGAAACTCTTTCATAGATTCTTTGAATTTTTTTCTGATTGAATAAAACAATATGAACTATGTTTCGTGAAGTTTTCTGGGATATATTCATTGATAAAATGTATTCACAAATTGTCTACCACAAAATAGTAAATTGGCACTGGAAGACAAGTCATTTCAGGAGTTCACTCATTATTGAGAACAAATAAAATGGTAGACATAAAGTCACATTCATAGATTTTCAAAATTAGATCACCAACAAAAGAAAAGTAGCAATATCTTAAAATGAAATTTACCAGACAAAAATTTACAGAAGCAAAATATTAGTTTAAAAAAAGGGACAATAAATAAAGTGAATAGGGAGGAAAGAATCATATCAACTATTTGGAAAAATAAGTAAATGGTGATTTTTACGCTTAGCATCTCCTAAATTTTAAAATATTTGATACAACAAATTGTAAGAATTTCCATTTGAAAAGTAGGTAAGATTTTCTTTCCATATTTATTTGTACTGATTTTCTGGCAGGTTTAGGTTAAAGGTTAAAGGTTTTTAATATGTCATAAAAATGCAGTCGAATCAGTCAAATCACCTACCCACTCCACTGTATTTCCAATATTTTTTCTATTTGTACAAGTGAAAAAAAATTCAGTACCTGTTTTGCATTATAGGAGGGGATATGAAAGAAAAAGATTATGAAAAGATGAAAAATACGATTGTGTTGTGGCAGAAAATATCAAAACATTTAATAATATTTCCTCTTTTGAAGTCACAAATATTTTGATTTTAATTACTTAGCAGTTTTAAGTACAATATTTTTAGAGATTATGAAAAAAATTGCTCAATATTCTCATAGATTTTATATTATAATACCAGAAGATATGCTGGCATGTTTGGTACTAAGTTCACAAATAATTATTATTTAAATAAGCAGAAATTATCATGTTAATTAAACAGTAAAAAGGTTTTCTATGTCAAAACATTTATCACATAAGGTAAACCATACTTTCAATCAGAATACATTTGCTGTCAATTGGAAAACAATCTTATTTTAGTACTATTTTGGAATGATTCCTTCTAAGCTTAAGTTTATTAACTGACGGTGAAATGTCTATGAAATGGGAACTACACAAAGAGAGTTTCAAATAATCATTTCCCTTGAGCTTATCACTTCTTTACAATTTGGCATACAACTGTATCTAGGTATGAAATATGTCTAGTATATTAGAAATCCATTTGAAAATAACAAAATTGTTATTTGACTTCAGCAAGTGACTTGGAAATAAAATCCATTATAAAAATTATGAGAAATACTCTGGCATAATTACCCTCATTTGCCTGATAATATTAGATGGAAGTGATCAAACCTTTATTTTCTAGGGAATGTAAATATTACCTATTTTTATTTTATTTTTTAGATCAAGGGAACCAAACACCACTCTTTCCAAATCATTATCCAGTCTCAATGGCAGGCTGGCATTGCTGTTAACCATGTTGCTTGTCTGGTTAGAAGATGGACTAGTTACTATGAGCCCCCAGAATAGTGGATTGCTATTTCACTACTATACACTAATCCACATTAAGGGAGACTCTGCAGAAGTAAACATTCATTATTTCAGTACACTGAGGAACAATGATGTCATAATAATGCAGACATCACAAGTGAATCATATACTGCTATATGATTCACAATTTCAAGAAAACTCAAGCTAATGATGCGCTAATAAACATTAAAATGAACATGTACTTCTGAAACTCCTACTGGTTTCAAAGCACTTATGTTCTGTGGAAAAATCATAGTTGTGCCTGGGTCTGAGTAGCAAATTTTAATAAATCCCTCATTTTCAAACTACTCAGGGGAACACACTGGTGCCATCAAATATGTGAGACACACAGAGAGACATATTTCAAGAAAGACTCTGTAATTACTGTGTGATCTGATGGTTTAGAAAATCACATCACTTTATATTGATGGTGTAAGTATCTCTGATAATATTTGGGCTCTCAAAATATTCTAGGATAGAGCTATAGAAAACTAAACTACAGGACAGTAATACATGTACTATTAAATGCCCTAAAATGATGAAACACAACAAAATTTTTAGAAATATTTTTAAAAGTATATGCAAAATGCTATCCAGGTGTCCAGGTTGTGGAAAACCCAAAACAATATTTGGAAGAATATTGATTGCCAAAATCCCCTTTGAAATACTTCGGGAAATTCTATGGGTCGACATATCTTACATCCCACCAGTTCAAGTCCTAAATTTAAAGCCACAAAAATGCACGCCTATATGTGCCAAAGACACATGCTGGAACACTTACATTGGTGATGATCGTTGTGGTGACAAACTTGAAACTACCCAGATGGCCACCACAGTAAAATGGTGCATTCCCAATATGGAATGCAAGAAGGGAATGAGAATGAATAGCCCACAACTGTCCTCACCAATGTGGAGGAAGCCAGATACCAAAGAACATATTTTGATTATTTGATATGCATAAAGAACAAATCCCAACAAAACAACTCTTTGCTGGTAAACCTCAGAGGCAGGAGAATTATTGAAGAGTGCACAGAAGTGAATCAATATAGTAGACATATTCCTCCTCTTGGTTTTGTAGGACTGGTTCTTCAGGTATGTTCACTCCGTGAACATCATGCCAGTGTACAATCTTAACTTGAGCTTTGATTTTATGCATATATATATATATATATATATATATATACAAAAAAAAAAACTTTGTAAAAATAAACACATACCAAGAATGAAGCTGAAAACAAAGCTATCATGGAAAATGTGTAAGACAACCTCTTCCCTGATGGAATTTAATTTCTCAAAAAATAGTCGAGATTGCATTTCCTGAACCCTTTTCTTGGAACATCCTAGGACATAGATACCACTGCACATCCCAGAGGGCATCTGGCTTGTGGTTTACTGACTTACATAGTTTTGTGGTTTTACAGCCATGTAGTCAAATTGTCACTGGGTTGAATTTGTTTCAAGGTATTTATTTTGAGGGAAGAGAAAATTCTTTTTTTTTAAGTAATACTAGAACTCATCAAGAGGTTTTTTGTGTGTAAGATACAGCCTTTTTTTATAAAGGGAACACATTGTATCCATCAGTTCTCAAGTTTTATAAAGAAAAGATTAAAAAGTAGATAATAAGAAGTAAAAGAAAAAAATTTTAAAAACTGCCGCGAGTACCACTAGAGATGGCTTGTGATTTATATTGGAAAAAGGTGTTAGTATATTCCTGGCAGCAATACAGCCTGAAAATATTGTTGATCAGGATTAGGATAGAATCAATTAAAAACTAAAACAGATTTACTGGAAAAGAGGGTCCTGTACAGTGCTGGTCCCACTACTCCACCACTGTCATTAAGAGAAGACAATGGACGAAAAGAACAAAAATTAGAGGAGTTAGATCATGGCATGGGCTGTGGTCTTTTGACTAAGTCTGTTTTGCAATGTGCTTGATAACAAGCTGAATTCTTACAATAGTACTACTAATAAAAGACTGTGTCCCCTCTCACGAGACTTGGGTAATCATGGAATCTCATAAGGACTCTGCTGACTTTCCAGCATGTACCTAACATGTGAAAGTTTCTGGCATAAACACAACCATGCAAACTTCTCCTTCCCATTTGATGTTGTAAACCACATTGCTCAATCTAAAGGCGCTGTGGCATTTGGAGACTTAACATCCGTTTATGTGTTTAAAATAAGTGATCTAGTCATCCAAACCCCAATCTGAATACTACCATTTCCTTAAATTACAGTTTTCATATCTTTGGCAGGGAATTAGGTTCATTTGCTTTTATAAATAATTATGGATAACATGAAGCAACGTATACCTAGATTCTTCACTTACAGCGTCCAGTGGAAAAATAAGAAAACACCAAATAAAACTTGCGTATGTGTGTAAAACAAAAGTATGTGTCATGTCTGTCCTTTATCACTTGCCAAATAGGTATCATTTTGGAAATGTGAGGAAGCCAATCAGAGCTATTTTGAGACCTGTATTTAAGACCTGTAAAATAAGAATCTCTATAATTTACTGGAGATGTTGTCAGTTTGTAAGAAACTTATTTATTTTACAAGCTGGAAAGTCCCTTCCACAAGTAGGACAACACAATAATGATCCTTATCATTTGAGTTTTTACTAAATCTATACATGATACTAAAACACTATGATGAGAATGTATTTTTCCAAGTTTTAAATACATATGTAGTTGCATCTTTTTATTTCTATTTAAAGTAAACCTTGTTAGGTCAGAATGTGAGATATTTCCAGTAAGCTAAGTCAAGAAGGACATGATAACAATTTTTAATTTTTCAACATGATATTCTTCATAATATACACACCTCATTTTCCAAGAGGAGTTTTTTCTAGGATGGGTGGATATCAAACTATTGACAAGAAAATAAATCAAGAAAAATTTTTATTCTGAGACATACTAAAAGGCCTTTGTGAGTTTCTAATTTTTTTTTTCATGGGTTTAGTTGTTCCCACTTTTGAACTATCATGGGTTGGGTTTTGCCCCCAAAATTCTCATCTTGTAGCAGTAGCACCCAGTGCTTCAGAACAGGAGTGGATTTGGAAATAGGACCATTAAGGTGAAGCCCTAATCCAATGTGACCAGGCCCTAAGGAACAGATTAAGTTGAAAAGAAAAGAACTGGGCTTTTGACAGTATTTTATCTTCCTACCCATATTTATGGAAGATATCTCCATCTATTTAGATTTTATTTGACTTCTTTTATCAGACTTCATTGTTTTCTTTATATGAATCTTGTACATATTTTGTTAGATTTTAAACCTGCCCTTACTGCCTCTTCATGTGAGTTGTGTCTCCTAACTCTCATTGCTTTCCTGGGGGTGCATTGTAACAGGCGGGGAGTCTCCGGACCCCTAGCACAATAGCAGCAGCCTGAGGTTCCTGTCCACAGAATTAATTCTAGGGATCAGGCTCCTCCAGATAGCAAAGGGGCCACAAGGAAGTGAGTGCACGTTGAGTAAAGCATTGCCCATAACTCGAAGATTACAACAACTGCTAATTTCATACTGTTCAAGACTTTGTGCTAGAGATGGTATACATCCTCATGCATATAATGCTCATAATCACTTTTCCTGCTCAGGAAATTCTCTAGAAGTATAAAATATAAACTGGTAAATAATTGATACTCAAATTAAGTTTTGTAATACTTTGTAAAGATATATAAATTTGTCACTGGTTATGTCCCCCAGTGTGCCACTTGATTGTGCCAAACAATAATGCATCAGAAGTTCGGAGTGTTCCTAATTTGAGTAAAGATATGACCAGAGATCAAGCTTGTCACCTATAGCAGCCTCAGACTTAGGGGGAGATCAGAGATTTTTATAAGACTTTCTGCACCCATATGATTCTTGATAAAATATTACTCACAAAAGAAAAGGATCAGACATGAGGCTTTATGTCAAGGACTAACTTCAATCATTCTTACCTGTTTGACTTATTTTCTGATGACTTGGGCCCAGAAAAGTATACAATATTCTAGGGAATATAGACTTGTCAAACATACCTTCCTGTGCTGGAGTGATTCTGAGGCTTGCTGTCTCAGCATCTAACAAAAATAAATCAGCACACAAAATTATGAAAACATAAATGATGCAAATAGTAAACATGTATTTCTTGATATGAATGAAAATACCTCCATACTTAAAATATGATTGATACATATTTAATAATACAATTTTTGGCCCTGGAATTCTCCTGGGGACATTCAGATGGACAAAACCATGATTGCCCAATCACGCTAGAAGGGAATGAACTTTATAAACATTCTCTTCTCCATACCTGTTTCTGGAAAACCCATTTTTGTATCTTGGCCCTAACCAAAAAAAGACCTAAAAAAATCAATTGTAGCTTTTAAGTGAAACAACTAGGCAATAAATCAATAGTATATCCAAGGTCTTTTCCATATTTTAAGATCAAAATCAATACTGATGTCATATTGGGCTTTAGTTGTTCATGTGCTATTGTCTGTCTTCACATTTTTAAAATAGGCAAGGTTAAAGGTTCACATACAGTCTATGATCCTTTCTGTGATGAAGGTATAGGGTTGGTAGACAAATTACAGTAGTGCAAATGATATTCAAAGCTATTTGATATGATCATGGTTAAACATTTCTGGAAGACTAGGGAGATCTGGATTTGGATATAAGTTTGATGTGTAAAAGCATCCTAAATTGAAGATCTCATTTGTTTGTCATTTGTCTATTCAGAAATTAAGAATTTAGATTGAATTACTGGGTTTTCTTTCATTGGTACATTTTAGGTATACAACACAATTACATTTCTCATTGGGAACTTGTACCTTTACAGGATGCATCTTGGTTCTTATTTTTTCCCCATTCCTAGCCCTCCCTTCACCCACTCCACCCTTCCCTATTTACAAAGACTTTATTTCCATTTTTTCCATTTTTTCCATTTCTCAGCATTTTTCCTTTCCCTTCTTTCCTTTCCCCTGCCCTTCCCACTACCCCTGCCCCTTTGGACCTTTTCTTCCTATTTTGCATTATCGATTATTCATTCTAGTCTTTGGTACATTTTAGGTATACAATATAATGACATTCATCATTGGAAATTTGCACCTTTACACAATCTCTCTTGGTTCTTATTTTTCACCCTTGCCCAGCCCTCCCCTCAACCCCTCCATTCCTCCCTATTTACAAAGATTTTGTTCCTATTTTTCCATTTTCTCATATTAATTCCAAAACCTTCTTTCCCTTCCCCTACACCTCCCACATCCTTCCCCTTTGCCCCTTTTCTTCCTATTTCATATTACCTATTATTCATTTTAATCCCATTTACACTTTCAGTTTCTCACATCAGAGAAACTATTCGGTATTTATACATGTGTAGCTTATTTATTTTACTTAAGAGTATTGCCTCAATGTGCATCCACTTAGCTATAAATGTCTCTAATTTCTCATTTTTTATGGCTGAGTAGTACTCCATTTTATTAAAAACCCACACTTTCTTTATCCAGTCTCCAGTTGATGGGCATTTGGGCTGTTTGCAAGTTTTAGCTATTACAAACTGTGCTGCTATGAACATGGGTGCACATATATCACTGTGGTATGATTCTTTTAATTCTTTTGGGAAGATCCCCAGCAGTGGAATAACGGGGTCAAATGGGACTTCCAGTCCTAGTTCTTTGAGGTATCTCCATACAGATTTTCACAGTGGTTGCACCAGTCTGCACTCCCACCAGCAGTGGAGCAGGGTTCCTCTTTTCCCTACAGCCCTGCCAGCATTTGTTATTGGTTGATTTCATGATAGCAGCCATTCTTTCTGGTGTGAGGTGGAATCTCAGCCTTGTTTTCATTTGCATCTTTCGAATGACCAGTGATGTTGAACATTTTTTCATGTATTTATTCACTATTTGTGTTTCTTTGTCTGAGAAATGTCTGTTCATTTCAGATGCCCATTTTTGGGTTAGGTCTTTATATTTGGGAGGTCTGATCTTTTTAAGTTCTTTATAGATTTGAAATAGTAGACCTTTGTCTGAGGAAGAGCAGGTGAAGATTTTTTCCCACATTGTGGGTTGTCTCTTCACACTGCTGGTGGTTTCTCTTGCTTTGCAGAAGCTTTTTAATAAGAAGAGATCCCACTTGTTGATTGTTTGTTCTAGTTCATGGGCACCTGAGGTTTTGTTCCTAAAATCTTTCCTACACCAATATCTTCAAGAGTTATACCTAACCTCTGTTCCAACTAGTTCAGAGTTTCTATTTTAATATTTAGATCTTTAATCCATTTTGATTTTAGTTTAGTGCATGGTGAGAGATATAGGTCTAGTTTTAATCTTTGGCAAGTTGAAGCCCAATTTTTCCAGCACCATTTATTAAAGAGGCTATCTTTCCTTCAGTGAGGGCGTTTGACTCCTTTCTTGAAGAGGAGATGGCTGAGTGTGTCTGGCGTTGTTTCTGCATCTTCTAACCTGTTCCACTGGTCCTCAGGTATGTTTCTTTGCCAGTACCATGCTGTTTTTCTCACAGTAGCTTTGTAGTAGAGTTGCAGGTTGGGGATTGTGATACCTCCTGCCATGTCTCTGTTACCTAGAATTGCTTTTGCTCTTCTGGGTCTCTTCTTGTTCCAAATGAATTTTTGGATTGTTTTCTCAAGGTCTGTGAAGTATGCTGCTGGGATCTCAATTGGAATTGCACTGAATCTATATATCAGTTTTGGAAGTATGGCCATTTTCACTGTATTAATCCTTCCTACCCAGGAGCAGGGGATGTCTGTCCATTTTCTGATATCATCTTCAATCTCTCTTTTCAGAGTGCCATAGTTTTCAGAGAAGAGGTCTCTGATTTCTTTTGTTAGGTTGATTCCTAGGTATTTCAGTTTTTTGGATGCTATTGTTAGGAATTGTTTGCCCTATTTCTCTCTCAGTGAGACTGTCATTCGTGTAGAGGAAAGCTACTGATTTTTGTGTGTTGACCTTGTAAGCAGCTACTTGACTGAATTTGGTTATTAAGTCTAGAAGACTTTTGGTGGAGATTTTGCGGTCTTCTATATACAGTATCATGTCATCTTCAAATAATGACAATTTGACTTCTTCATTTCTTATCTTTATTCCTTTTATTTCTTTCTCTTGTCTAATTGTCATGGCTAATGTTTCCAGAACTATATTGAACGAGAGTCGTGATAGTGGATATCCTTGTCTTGTTCCTGATATTAGTGTGAAGGATTTCAGTTTTTGACCATTTAGTATGATATTAGCTGTTGATTTTTCATAGATGGCTTTTATCAGTTTGAGGGAGAAACCATCTATTCCAATTTTTTGTAGAGTTTTTATCATAAATGCATGTTGGATTTTGTCACATACTTTTTCTGCATCTATGGAGATAATCATATAGTTTTTGTCCTTGGCTCTATTGATATAGTGTATTACATTGATTGATTTGCCTATGTTGAACCATCCCTGCATCCCTGGGATGAATCCCACTTGATCAGGGTGTATGATCTTCTTGATGATCTTCTGCATTCTATTTGACAGTATCTTATTGAGGATTTTTGCATCTATGTTCATTAGTGAGATTGGCCTATAGTTCTCCTTTTTGGTTGGGTCTTTTTCTGCTTTGGGGATCAAGGTGATGCTTGCTTCCAAGAATGAATTTGGAAGTATTGCTTTCCTTTCAATTTCATTGAAGAGTTTAAAGAGTAGGGGCAGTACTTCCTCTCTAAATGTCTTGTAGAATTCAGCAGTGAAGCCATCAGGACCTGGGCTTTTCTTAGTTGTTAAGTTTTTAATGACATTTTCAATTTCATTGGTTGATATTGGGTTGTTTGGAATTTTTAGGTCTTCATCATGCAACTTTAGTAATTCATATGTATCTAGGAATCTGTCCATTTCTTCTTTGTTGTCCATCTTATTGGCATATAGGTTCTGGAAGTAGGTATTGATGATCCTCTGTATTTCTGCTGGGTCTGTTGTAATTTTACCCTTTTCATTCCTAATTGCATGGATTTGGGTCTTTTCTTTCCTTTTTCTGATAAGGTTGGTTAAGGGTTTGTCAATTTTGTTGATTCTTTTGAAGAACCAACTCTTGGCTTCATTGATTTTTTTGTATCTTTCTCTTAGTCTCCATTGCATTGATTTCTGCTCTGATCTTTATAATTTCCTCCCTTGTATGAGCTTTGGGGTTGTCCTGCTCTTCTTTTTCTAGAAGCTTGAAGTTCAGCATCAGGTTGCTTAATTGGGCTCACTCTGTTTTCTTAATGTGAGTATTCACTGCTATGAATTTGCCTTGTAAGACTGCTTTCATTGTGTCTCATAGATTCCAATATGTTGTATTGTCATTGTCATTTAATTGATGGGATATCTGATTTCTTCTTTAATTTCCTCTATGACCCATTGGTTATTCAGAAATGTGTTGTTCAATTTCCATGTGTTTATGAAATTTTTCCAGTTTCTTTTGCTGTGGATCTTCAATTTCATCACACTATGGTCTGATAATATACAGGGGATAACTTCAATTCCTTTGCACTCACTGAAACATGTTGTATGTGTGAGTATGTGGTCTATTTTGGAGAATGACCCATGTGCAGCTGAGAAGAATGGGTTTTCTGATTTTGTGGGATGGAACACTCTGTAAACATCTGGTGAGTTCATTTGTTGAAGAGTTCAATTAAGTTCTAGTATTTCATTACTTATTTTTTGTCTAGTTGATCTACCTGTGACAGTGGTGTGTTGAGGTCCCCCACTGCAATTGTATTAGTGCATATATGACTTTTCATGTCTGTTAGTATTTTTTTATATACTTGGGTACACTAGTGTTTGGTGCATAGATATTTATTTATGGTTGTCATCTCTTCCTCTTGGATTCTTCCCTTTACAAGGATGTAGTGTCCTTCTTCATCTCTCTTAATCAGTGTTGGTTTGAAATCTACTTGATCTGCCAAGAGGATAGCTACTCCTGCTTTTGTTCGGGTTCCTGTCACATGGAGTATTGTTTTCCACCCTTTAACTTTCAGTCTATGTGTTTCCTTTTGAATTAAGTGTGTTTCTTATATGCAGCATATTATTGGATTTTGCTTCTTGACCCATTCTGCCTGTCTATTTCTTTTGATTGGTCAATTGAGACCATTAATGTTGATGGTTATAACTGAAACGTATTGACTTATCATTGCCATGACTTTTTTTTTTGTTGGGTTCTCCCCCTTTTCATTTAATTTCTTGTCGTGCCAGATGGGTTCATTCTGCTTTGCTTTCTGCAGTTGTGATCCTCAATATTTCTTCCTAGGCTATTATGTAAAATTCTTTGGAGTGCTGGTTTGGTATTCATGAAGTTCCTAAGGTGCTCTTTGTCATGAAAGTATCTTATTTCTCCATCCATTTTGAAAGATAGTTTTGCAGGGTACATCAATGTAGGTTGGAGGTTGTTTTCTTTTAGGGCTTGGAATCTGTCACTCCAAGCTCTTCTTGCCTTGATGGTTTGTGTTGAGAAGTCTGCTGTGATTCTGATGGGCTTTCCTTTGTATGTGATTTGTTTCTTTTCTCTAACTGCTTGTAGAACTTTGTTCTTCTGTTGAGTTTCTGGACTCTTAACAATTATATGCCTTTGTGTGGATTTTTTTGATCAAGTCTATTTGGAGTCCTATGTGCCTCACTTATCTGTATGTCAAGCTCTTTTCCCCTGCTTGGGAAGTTTTCTTCCATTACTTCTGTGAAGAGTTTTTTATGTCATCTGCACTCTCTCCTGTTTCTTCATTGACTCCAATCTTATTTTATTCTTCTTTGCATCATCTAGCAGCTGCTGGATCGATTTCTCATGTTCCCTTATAATTTTGAAGCAATGTTTCTTTTCCTGGTCATTAATTGCAATCTTCTATATCTGAAATTCTGTCCTCACATTGGCTCATTCTGCTGCGTAGACTTTCAATGGAATTTTTCGTGTCCTGGAAATCTATTTGCATCTGTTTTTTGGATTCCATTTGTTTCCTACGTTGTGATTCCATTATGTTTCTGAGCTCTTCTCTAGATTTATTAATCATGTCTTGCACTAGAAGTACAATTTCTCCTGTTATCTGAGAAATTATTTCTGATTTCATTTTTTCCAGATCCCCTTTTGTTGCCAGTTCAGTGGGTCTAGGTGGTTGAGTAACAGAGTGTTCCATCTCATTTCCCTTTGGGGTTGCTGTCGGTGATCTGGAAGTCTGGTTTTGAGACTTATTTACGTGTTTTCTCATTTTGACTGGGGGGGGGGGGGGGGAGTGCTGTTGGCGTCTGTGCGGCTCACCTCCTCTCAGCTGGGAGAGGTGGGCCAGGAGCTGGGAGCGGCAGTAGGAATGGTGGCCCGAAACCCCTTCCTCTGGGCTGGGAGTGGGGGAATATTTGGTGGCCCAGAAGCCCCTTCTTCTGGACCAGGAGAAGTGGCATGGTGACTCAGAAGCCCCTACCTCTGGACAGAAATTCTTTAAATGATGAGAACTTGATTAGCTCCAATACAGTGGTCTGGTTGTCCCGTGTCCTCTGTGTCTTTGCAATATGGAACCAGGTGGCTGTACAGAGAAGAGGCCAAAGGAGTGGGGCAAGGGAGGGGTCCAGTGGATTGTTGCTGGGGTGCAGGCTGATTCAGTGTTTTCAGAGCGACTGGCAACCTCAGGATGGCGTCCACAGACCTGCCTGTCTGCAGTGGGCTGATTTCGTTGTTTTCCGCGTGACTGATGACCTCGGGACTGCATCTGCCGACTTGCCTGTCTGCAGGGGGGTTGATTCTGTGTTTTCAGCATGACTGGTGACCATGGGACTGCATCCGCAGACCTGCCTCAAATAGTATGACTTTTAATAAGGGTAAAAAGATAAGAAAAGCTTGCATTTTGTAAAACACAAAATTATTTTTGCTGTAAGTTATTCTCACATTAAAAAAGACTATGCCATTTGATTCATGTTGTTATTATTAACATATGATCCAAGGGGTTTGTTTTGTCTACATTGCCTATTTCCCCTCTTAGATTCTTTTTCTATGAGATTGCCTGAATCATTTCACCTCTGTTAGCTTACCTGAGAACATGGTTTTCTGTATTTTCTTCTTTGCTCCCTTCATCCAAATAGATACTGCAGTCACATTTTATTAGTCCTTTGAGGAATGATGTATTCCAAGTTTTTCAAAAAGTAAGTTCTCTCAAGAGATGAGGAGGAGGAAAACGCACGGGATAGAAGTAAAAGAGTTTGTCCTTGAGGTCGTTAAGAGAGGAATTTATGTAAGTTACACAGAGGAGGGAAGAGATAATGGTAGCTCCTGCAAGGAGGGCTGTGTGGGGAATTCAAAGAAGCCAGACTGGGGCTCACAAGGGCTGCTATCTTGTCATAGAATCCCATGATCAGACATGACTTGGGGAGTGAAAAGCCAATGAAACAGTCGGCAACACGTAAGATGGGAGAAGTCTCTTGGCTTAAGCAGTGTAGTTAAAACAAGTTACCTGGTCCTGTGCCACCAGGTAAGACTCAGATAGATAATGGCAGAGAAAACAACACTGATTATTTTGGTTGGATTCCCATAGTCACTGATTATCAGTTTTGAATTTAAATTAATTGAAATACATGTATAAAAAAGTTAATTTTCCTGTGCATATGACCTGGTGAGTATGTGTGTTCTGAATATATTGTGAATCATCTCAATTTATAGGAGAGTAGAAAATACAGTGTATCTCTATAAATAGGGTGTTTACATAGTTCTTAATGAGATGGAAAATAATAAACATCCCAATTTTAAATACGTTTATAAGAGGTTTCATACAAGCATCTTATTTCCTGTCTACTTAGAAAATGACAGTGTGGCTTTTGTGTTTCCATCTTTGTTTGGGGGCTTGACTTGAAAATCACTTTGCCTTTTCCATAGAGAATGTAAAGGAAGGCAAATGAGGGAAAGACCTTAGGAGACAAATTTAAGGATATAAATCACATGGAATTATACTCACTTCTTTTTCATAGATGAAATTTATATTTGTGGTTACACATTACTGTCTTTTCAAGATTTTTCATCTTGATATTCATGTATATTAGTTTTCTTTTTTTAACCCTTAAAAACTGTATTTACTTTTTAGTTTTGTGGGGGTTTTTTTGTTACTGAGGATCTAACTAGGGTCCTTGTGCTTGCAAGGCAGGCACTGGAACCACTGAGCTAAATCCCAGCCCTGTACTTACTTTTTAAACAGTTTCTTAACAATTATGTTTTTCAGGGACTGTTTCATAAAAATCATCAGTATCATATACAAATAAATTTTTAAAACCATAATAACATATTTCTGTATGAAATATTCCTACAAGGCTTGGAATACTCACTGCTATTAATTTATATTAGCCAGGAAATAGGATGTAAAATTGATGGACTAGTTGAAACCACACACTAAATTTTGAAATAATTATGTGTTTTTCTTCTGTTAGCAGAGTCAGGATTTCTGAAGTGCAACATAATTTACAAACAAAGGCATATACTACGTGGGGAGAATAATTTGCTCTTACAGGAAACAAGCTAATGATTACAGAAGATATTTGTGCCTGGCTGCCAAGTAGAGTTAGTCTTTGAAGGGCTCCCACACCTCAAGGTAATTTACTAAAGAAAGAAATACTAAGAATTCAACCTGTGTGCTTTTAAAACTTGTCTAAACTTCATATTTTGAAGCAATTTTAGAAATACAAAGAGTAGCAAAAATAATAGAGTATCCATGACACATGACACATGAAACTCATGACAAAAGTTTTCCTTACTGTTAACATCTTATTCATAAGAGGAACATACCACATTTCTGTTAGATTTTATTAGCTAACTACAGATTTATTGAAGGTCATCCATTTCTTTCCACTTCAATCCTTTTCATGAAAAAGGTGTCGTCTCAGTTTACACTGATGGATGATGATCATTAAGACTTGCTTTGTCTTCCATGGCCTTGACAATATTGAAGCATAGGCATTTGCATATTATGTATGGGTTGGCTTTTTATGACTGGAATGAAATTATGAGTTTGGAGAAAGAATAACATGGAAATGATGTGCTTTTCTAAGTACATCACATCTGGGAATATACGATGCCAACATGCTTCATTATTAGTGATGTTAATGACTGAGATAGTGTCTACCAAATATGTCTATTATGAAGGACTATTGTTTATTTATAAGTTAACAAATATTTGAGAAACATATGTTGGAACTCCATAAATATTTTCTTTCTCTGTGGGTTTCTACCACTAATTTTAGTATCCATCAGCAAATATTTCTTCTAGTATTACAGAGATTTGCCAACAGTAACTTTTGGTCCTTTATTCCTTCTAGATTCATTGCTTTGAAAGTTAAGAGAAAGAAAAATTGTCCCTTTTCTCTCATTTATTTATTCATTTATCTATTTATATTTATAGAAAGTTCAAGATACTTATTTTATTCTTGAAGTTGCCATCTACATGTATGATTTTTTAAATAGAAACTAGAAATAAATCATATTAACCTGAATCAGAATTTACATGGGCACCCTCATTAGCACAAAATTTGCATAATTTGTTACATAGCAAAAAAACCCCAACAGGTTCTTAATGGCAGAGTTTACCCTGGAATGGGGTAGGCAGGAATCCTAACATTCATCAACACATATGCTATTTCAAAATGTATTTAGTAAGGAATTACTATGTGTTAGCCCATATTCTGAGATTGAGGATATCTATCAAATAAAACAGGCACATTTTCCCTCACAAGTAATACTAGAGTAAAAAACAAAACAAAAAAAAGTGTTACAGAGGTTATAGAAATTACTGGGAACTACTCCATTCAGGGCAAAATTTTTATATTTCTGCTAGTAGTATATGGTGATACTAGTTGAAAGAAATATAAGGTTGTAAAGGCCAGTTTAAGTAAATTGTATGACAACAAATTTGGAAGCAAGTAGACAAACTAGGGAGAAATGATGGTGATTTCTATGAGGAAGGCGTCTTAGTTACATTCTCATTGCTAAGACAAAATACTGACACCCACAAGTTAAAAGAGGAAAGGCTCATTTTAGCTCACAATCTGTAGAGCTTTCAGTTCATGGTCTGTTGACTATGAACTATATAGTCTGTTGGGTCCCAAATAGGGTGGCACAGCTGAGGGACATTGCAGAGGAGAAAACAGTTCATGGCAGGAGAGGTAGGGGGCAGCAAAGCAGCAGCAACCTGCCTTCCAATGTTCCCTTTATATTCCATCCAAACTACAAGCTTATTGGTTGGTGCCACTCACACTCAGGGTGAGTCTTCCATTATCTACACCTAGAACCATGCTAAACTGGTTTTGTTTACTTATGACACACCCTTAATCCCAGCATCACACATCCTGGGTCCAGCCACCTCTGAAAAGCTCCAGCTATGATCATATAAAGACTCTGAGGGGTTATCTAGATACAAGCCATTTTAGAAGGCAATGTGTTAGATACACAATTCAGAATTAGTGGAAATTTAAGTCCCTCAATGGGGTGATAGATTGACTTTGGAGCATGAAAGATCAAGTCAAACTTGATTTCTATACATTGGAACTGGGCAATTGAGTGAGCAGGAGGAGAACCTGGAGAGGGTGTTTATTGAACATCTGATTGGAAAGAATTCAAATGCAATGTTGAATATGTGAGTCTAGAAGTCACGATGAGCTTTGCATCACACACTTTGGATTCAGCAGTACATGCTGAATCCTGAGTCAGTGGTCAGCTACATTTATCCTTAGAGAACTGGAAGACATACCAGCAAAGAAGATTAAGAACAATGAACAATCTTACAAAATGCAAATAATGATAGTATGGTAACCTAGAAATAAGAACAAAATTTGAAGAAAAGACAATTTTATCAAATGCTGTCAATATGTCCTTTTAGAGGAAAAATAAGAATTTAGTGTTGGATTTGGCAGTGTTAAAGACTTCAACGCTGACTTCGGTGGCGGAATGGGGAGCAAAGACCCCATGGGATGAATTTTACAAATGATGAGATAGGGGGACTCAGTAAGTATTCATGAACTCAGGATAGTATGGGGAACGCGTCACCGTGGAGAGGAAGTGATACTGATGGCTGCCTTAGGTGGCATCTAAACCTGGCAGTGGGAGGCAGAGTGCTACTTTTTAAAACTGAGAAACCGTGCATGGTCAAATTAATTGGTAAATAAGTATTAAATGCATTTTTCCTGTTTTGGCATCATGTGTTTCAAAAGTTCATTGGCAGCGTGCTTAGGCCAATGACATGTTCAGATTTGAATATTTTCTCAGCTTATTTCAATGTTTCAATCTTTCTTTTACTTAACCCTTATAGCTTTAGGAACCTTAATTTTGAAAAATAAAAAAAAATTATTAAACCAAAAATTTGCATACCACACAATGCACTAACTTAAAATGCAAGACTCAACAGACCTTAGCACCCAGACATCTGTACAACCATAACTGCAATCAAACCCAAGTCACTCCTGCATTCCCAAGATGAAACACTCCACCTACTGGCTGTCATTTCTCAATTGAGTGATAGAGAAATTAATCAACATTTTAATACAAAGATAAATGTGTGCAAACTGGTATTTATTATGTTTCTCTTCTACGTATTTCATCTAAGTGAAATTATTGTTCACTTCTGCAATTAAAGATAGAATATTATTTCATTACTCTTTTTTCAATAAAAATGGACATAAAAGAAATTTAACAATTTAGCAAAGGTCATGCATTCATAAGGGTGGAACCCATTTCAGAGCTTCTGTCTCTGATTTGCTTTACCATACACTACAGCTTTAATTGTATCATAATGAAAGACCATGAAGCTTTGTAACATTCCCTGTGAGATCGGGTTGTTTTATTCATGATGTCTCCCTACAACTAGGTCTTTAAGATTTCTGCTTATTTTCTCTTCCAGCAGATTTAAGGTTTCCTTTTAAATATTTCGATCTTTGATCCATTTTTATTTTAGTTTAGTGCATGGTGAGAGACATAAGTCTAGTTTTAGTCTTCAGCATGTGGAAAAGCTGGTTTTTCAGCACCAATTAGCAAAGAGGCTATGTTTCTTCTAGTGAAGGTGTTTGGCCCCTTTGTTGAAGATAGGGCCATTAAATGTGTTTGGAGTTTTTTCAGCAACTTCTAATCCTTTCCATTGATTCTCAGGACTGGTTTTGCCAGTACCATGTTTTGTTTTGTTTTGTTTTATTACACAAGCTTTGTAGTATAATTTTGAGTCAGAGATTGTGATACTCCCTGTTTTGCCTTTGTTGTCCAGAATTGCTTTTGCTATTCTAGGTCTCTTCTGGTTCCAAATGAATTTTTGGATTGTTTTCTCTAGTTCTGTGAAATACGTTGTTGGAATTTCAACTGAGATTGTGTTAAATCTGTAAAATAATTTTGGGAGTATGGCCATCTTCACTATGTTATTTTTCCTTCTCAAGAGCAGGGGAAATCTTTCCATTTTTCTGATAGTCTCTCCAATCTCTTTTTTCAGAGTACTGTAGCTTTCTATGTAAAGATCTTTTACTTCATTTGTTAAATTGATTCTTAAGTATTTCACTTTTGTGATGCTATTATGGAAGTTGTGGTTTCCTTAATTTCTCACTCAGTGAGTTTATTGTTTGTGTTCAGGAATGGTATTGACTTTTGAGTTTTGACTTTGTATCCAGCTATGGGACTAGAAGCTTTTTGGTGGAGTCTTTAGGGTCATCTATGTAGAGAATCATGTCATCTGCAAGTAATGATAATTTAACTTCTGTCTTTCCTCTTTATTCCTTTTATTTCTTTCTGTTGTCTAACTGCTCTGGCTAATGTTTCCAGAACTATATTGAATGCGAGTGGTGATACTGGACATCTTTGTCTCGTTCCTGATTTTAGAGTGGAAGTTTTCAGTTTTTGACCATTTAGCTTTTGCATAGCAACTGAAGGAAGAGACAACTCACAGAATGGGAAAAAAATTTTGCCAGCTGTTCCTTGGACAAAGTAGTAATACCAAGAGTATACAAAGAACTCAAAAAATAAGACCCACAAATTTAAAGATTTGAGCATGTGAAATTGGAATGTGAAATGAATACATCCTTCTCAGATGAAGAAATACAAAAGGCAAATAAATATATGAAAAAAATTCAACATCATAGGTCATTCAAGAGACAAATTAAAACATCACTGAGATTATATCTTACTGCTGAAAAAATGGCAATTATCAAGAAATAAATCCATAACAAATGCTGGTGAGGCTGTGGATAAAAGGAACCCAAATGCTGGTGGGAGTGTAGACTGGTGCAACCACTGTGGAAATCAACGTGGAGATTCCTCAAAAAACTAAAACTAGAGGATCCATTTAACCTAGATATTCCTCTTCCTGGTATCTTCCCAAAGAATTAAAAACATCCCACAGCAATATATACACACTCATATTTATAGTGGCACAATTCCTAACAGCTAAATCTTGGAAACAATCCAAATGCCCATCAACTGAAGAATGGATAAAGGAGATGTGGGGCTTTTTTATACAACGGAGTACTACTCGGCCAGAAAGAAGGAAAATCTTGAGCCATTTCTAGGTAAATGAATGGACCTTAAGACCATAATTTTAAGTGAAATAAATCAGACACACATGTGTAAATATCACGTTGTTTCTCTGGTGTGAGAAACTGAAAGCATAAATGAGGATTAAAATTTATACTAGATATTATGAAATAGGAAGAAAATGCTCAGGTGGGAAGGGGAACTGGGCAAGGGGAGCAAAGGACAAGAAAAAAGGGAAATGAAAGGGAAAATATGGAAACAAAGCTTTTGTAAATAAAGTGGAGAAGTTGAAGGGAGGATATGGGAGTGGGGAAAAAAAGAGAAATTAAGATATTTCATCTACAGGTGCAAATTCCCTATGATGAATGTGATCATTATGTGTATCTATAATATGCCAGTAAACTTAATGATTAAAAAAAAGTACATCTATGAAGTAGCAACAAATCCACAATGAGCCCTTTGGTCTTTCCAGGAAGTCCAGTGTTTACACCTATTAATGATTTGACTCCCTTAGCCTGATATACTGTGTACATATTACAATGCACAGAGTATGTCTCAGGTTTAAGGGGTACGAAAATGATGAAACCTATAAGGATGTGTATAAATCATCTAATATAGAAGGCTGAGATGAATGAGAAGAGAATCACACACTAAGTTTTATAGAAAAGACAGAATCTCCACTGTCTTCATTATGAGTGAACAATGATAACACTGCACAACGTGGAAAGGCATAATAACTAGAATTAGGGACAGAAGAGTGGCGTGTGTTCAGAGTTTAGCTGTTGCCAATCAGTAAGTTAGTAGGCACAACATCCAGACGGGAGGAAGCTGTAGACTGTGAAGGTCACTGAGTATCACACTGAGATGTTAGACTTGATTCTTGAAATGCTGAGGATATGTAATAGGTATGGGAGAGACACTGAAGCAGGAAAATGATGTCATTCAATTATTGGAAGCTTTATACATATAATTAAGCTTATATCAAAGATGTGTCAAATGGAAAATGTATAATAACTTTCAATGCCAAGACTCATGAAACGAGTAAATAAATTCTGTTGCTCTGATTTTTATTGCTTTTTTTAACAATAAGAAATCATTCATTTTGCAGGTGCTGATATGGTCTCATTTATTCATAAGTTATGTCATTAATGGTGGTCAGGAGCTACTCTATACTGCGCAGCGTTTACAGCGCCAACACCCTTGAGTGAAAACCAGAAGTGCATTAGTAATTTACAAAGCCACATAGGAAAATGTGAAATAACATTTTTAAACATTTTTTCATTTTACATTTATATTATATATGGATTAATGAATTTTAAAATCATTTTGTAGACATACTTGCTCAATTTTTAATTGTATTGTACACAACAAAACAATGCAGATACCTGGAATCTGTTTTAAAATTTGGTATTTTTTATGGTTCTATTATTTTTCTGTCCTATTTCTCAAATAAATCAAGGCTAGAAGTCCAATAATTATGTGCTAGGTCTGTGAAATGAATGAATTTCTTGATAATCATACAACTATAATTGATAAATAATACTAAGAGGTTAAATTTTAAGGTCATTAATATGGTACTGCCTATTCTATTCATACTGTATATAAAGTTATATAGTTCTTAGATCTATTCATTCTAAGGCAGGGCAAGAGCTAATGGATATAATTTGACATTTATTTTGATGAGTAAAAGTTTCAAATTATATGTATGGCATTTAGCTATAAATTATACTTTATCCCCAAATTGATGATTATCTCATATTGATAAATATAACATTCTCATTTTCCAGTAACTTTATTTCATTTATTCATGTATTTATTTGTTTTTGGGTTTTTTTGAGATAAAGTCTTGCTGTGCAATCTAGGCTAGCCTTGAACTCACTGTAGCCCAGGGTAGCCTCAAACTTGTGCTGATCCTCCTGCCTCAGCCTCCCAAGCGCTGGGATTATAGGCATGGACCACTGTGTGCACCTTTTCCACTAACTCTGAATAAAGATTATTTATTTCATTTCAAAGATTTTTCAAATAAACTATCCTCAAAAAAATTCCACTTTTACTCAGCTATTTTTTTCTCTGACCAGAAGCTTTTCTTCTCTTTCCAGTGTCTTTCTTCTACTAAGGTTAAATAACATTATTATGGAATAAAATTTTACTCATAATTACTTTCTACACAGATGGCTTTTCAATCTTGATATTCTGTAACACTTTATGATACTTTGCTTATCTCATTTAAAATTATGTGGAGCACTCTGCCAGGGGTTGAAATTCTGGATACAAGTAGAGACTACAGTATGTTTATTCAGGGAAAACAAACAAATGAAGAGGTCATTAACTCCAGTAAGAGAAGGACAGACATGGTACCACCAGAGGATGGACAATTGACATTTAGCCCCAGTAGCCCACTAGAAGCAAACTCTCAACTCATTACCTTCAAATTCCTCAAATACCTGAACATTAGCGGTAGCCCAGGTTTCTTGCACTGTGTCTGCAATTCTGTCTAAACACAGTGAAAACAACAAAATCAGGACGTGTGTGGACCTGTAACCATATATGAAGACTCCATTTCATTTAGCAAGTCAAAGACCCATAATATGTAAAGTTCTACTGGATGAGTCAAATACTTACTTTTACTGTATTTTAGAAGTCATCTGGACATAGACCATTTCCATGTTTGTGTCTATTGCACCTTCATATTTATTTATTTATTTATTTATTTATGGTACCAGAGATCGAACTTGGGACCTTGCACTTGCGAAGCAGGTGCCGGAACCACTGAGCTAAATCCCCGGCCCTATGTATTTTTATTAAACCGCACTTTGCTTCCTTTCTTCTCCTCCTTACTGCTCACCAGTGGTTACCCAACACCATCCTCTTCATTTTTGCCTTGGTCACATCTAAGATATCATACATTGTATCGAGTTCACTCAGTCCTGAAATAGCATGTATTGCATACAGTTTAGTCAATCTACTGCTACTTCCCTCTTGAAACTACATACCATAATTTCTCCAGATCTCCTCCCTCTCACTGGTCATATCTCACGTAGAAGTACTTTTACTCATACGATGGCCTCTGATTAGTCACATATTTCTTTAATTCTTCCATCTAATCTTTAGATTTCAAAATACAGCCCATTTACTTAATATAATTTCCTATTTGCAAAACATTTTTATACTTTACATCCATGAGAAATGGTACTTCTGCAAATACCACTGAAGAACACCCAGAAGAACACAAGTGGGAAGTAAAAGTAACATCTAATCAAATAACAAACTACTTGTACTTTCTGCAATTTGTACATTTATTTCACTTCTTTATTCTTTTCAAACACAAACACACCCTAATTTGAAAAATGGAACAAATTACTAATTATATATACTTTTACTGAAAACTGTAGTGTAGACTTGTTCAATTGCATTACATATTCTAATTTTTCTGATTTACTGGCTATTATTTTATCCAGTGGGTTTCCCTAATGCAAGTCTTATTGTTGGTTATCATATTGTTTCTCATACATCACCATTAAATATGGCGCCTTGATCAGCATCTTTGCTTAAAACCTTTGAACCATCCATAACAAATCATTCTGTATACATTTCCAGAAACAAGTTGATCAAATAACTCAAAGAGTTGAAAACTAACGGAATGAGAAGAAATTCACAAAGAAGTAAACTACCACTGTGTACCACATAATGTCATAATGACTCAGTCATGTTCACCCAATGGCAAAATCAACTGACTTTATAGATCTCAGGTTGTATCTGGTCATTAAGTGACATATGCTTGCATTTCTATGGACAATAATACTCCTGTCCATAATTTTGATTAAGTAGTATATCTCGCTATGTGCTTCAAACCCTCTTGATCTTGTATAGTGTGTACTACTTCTACACACTATAGTTGAGGTCTTGAATGCCCCCAAAGCATATGCTGAAGCTGTTGCTAGGTAACAGTTTTGGGAAATGTTACAGTCTTTAGGAAGTGAGCCCATTAGGTCGCTGAGGGTGTGTCCTGATCTGCCCTTCCAGCTCCCTCCTCTTCTGCTGTTTTCCTTTCTGGCCACAGGGTCAGTGGCTTTACTCTTCCAAGAGTGCCCACCATTATGCGCTGTTCTGCCACAGGTCCGAAACAGCGGGGCAGCTGACTGGGGACAGGAGCCTCTCAAATGGCAAGCCAAAAATCAGTCTTTTCATAAGTTGATATTTCAGGTATTTTATCATAATAACAGAGAGCTGACTACAATTGGAGAACTTCAGGTTTAAGAAAATATTTCACCTTGAGATAAATTAGTGGGATAATATGTGTAAGAACACATTACAAAATATCAGTGTTAAATGCAGAAAGGTTGGTTATTATTTTTATGATGAAGGAACTGATATATATATCTATATATCTATATATCTATATATATAGTTGGTTTGCTAAATAATACAAATATAAATTGGATGGACAATAGTAATAGAATAGCATTAAAAAAGAAAATTTCACAGAACTGCCATTTCAGGAATACATATTGAAAAGTAACTCCAGAATAAAAGAATCAGAAGAATATTTTCAAAGTGATGGCTAGCATCCATTGTAGCCAAATAAATATAATCAGAATATATTATTTCTGTTGTTATAGTGTGGAAGTTTAAAAAAAAAAGAATATTGGAAAATGATACAGTATCTTTATCTTTCTCATACACAAGGCACACTAGGGTTTTAGGAAAACCATTTTTGAAAATATGGAATCTACCTGTCAGACAGACTGGAAGGCGCGCAAGGGAGGAGCAGGGGACACGGGATGCAGAGCAAACAGAGGTGAGCTGCTTCCGGGCATGAAGATGGGGACCTGTTGCAAAAGCTCTGGTTTCAAATTCAGCACTTATAGCACAGGGCAGATGTGTACAGCGGGGGCATTTGAGTCTAAACCTGTCCATGGAAGCACAATGCCAGTTTTTACATTTATTTTTATCATAGCGTCTTTGGACCCCTCCCTGATGCTCATGTAGGTTAATTGTTCCATTTCAGGCCGAAACTCAAAACCTCAAGGTTTTCTTCTCCACAGGTAACTTTAAAAGAACCTAAGGTGCATTGAGTCTGTGGGGATCTCACAAGGAAGTTACGCCTTTCCCTTCTGACAGGTAAATTTCCAGCCCGAAGCCCAGAACTGTAGTTCTTCCGCTTTATTTAGCAGCTCTGCCCTTATGGAGCCACTCCGATGGCAAACAAACTCCTCACAGCAGAAGCCTTGGCAGCCTCCAGTCTCCTGTGAGAGGTGGGAGGAACAGAGGGGTCACTTCTCACAGGGTGGCCTCTGTGACACACAAGGGGACGAGTCTGCGAGACAGGAAATGACTGAATAGAACATTATTTAAAACCAAGAGACACTCTGAGGAGGGGTCCCAGACTGAAGGAATCTCCATGTGTGGTGTAATCTTGCTTGTGATCTCTGAGCAGAAAAAGAAATTTGGGTTAAGATTAAAGAAAATTGAGTAAAGTATATATCTTCTTTAAAAATAATCGGTCTGTACCAGTTAATTAATTGTAACAGAGGCATCATTAAAATGAAAGACCTTAATAGGAAAAATTGGTTGTGAAGCAGATGGAAAATCTATTTTCACAAATATTCTTTAAATCAAAAAGTGTTCTATAAAAAATTATATTTTAAAAATATAAACATGATTGTATTATTTTCGAGCCTCACAATCATGATTTCCAGTATAATAACACATATTAAGTATGTGCGATATGATACTTACACATATATAATTATATGTGTATGGTTATTAATATCAATTAAAATATAATTAGACCAAATTATTATTATCATTGTTGTTGTTATTATTAGAGTATCATCAAGAAAATGAGGCAAATATGAAAAATAATGAGTTGGCATAAATTATATGTGGGATTAATATTTTTATGTTTATAACTTTTCTGTGCTTAAAATTATTTCAATATAAAAAGTAAAACAAGTGAGGAAATAAGAAACCAAATAAAAAGAATTAATTGTAGTAATATATTCTGATAATTCCAAAAGCAGATATGTCTTAACAACAAAAAGAACAAAAAATCCAATTTCTTAGAGTCAAGACTTTACTGTGGAGGTGCCTAGCGTGCACGGAAGACGTGGTGCCGTCCATGCCTGCCCTCGAAATGCAGCTGTGGTGGCTTTGCCACTGCAGACCCAACAAGGCAATGCATGCAAAGTGAAGGAGGAAAGCTTAATTCTGGTTCACGGTTTCAGCGGTTGTGGGCTTCCCAGCCAGAAACACGAGAATGGAAGGGTATGGCAAACAAGCAAGCAAACAAACAAACAAGCAAGCAAGCAAATGGGAACATACTCACTTACGGGAGCCAGGGAGCAGAGAGCAGGAAAGGGTAGCAGAGGAAAGTGGTCAGGACCTAGGTGCTGCACCCAAGGTCAGGAACTCAGGAACCACTTCTGAACGAGGGTCAGGGAGGCTCCGCTCCCAAGCACAACAGGAAAGACTTCTTAAAACCGACTACAAGGGGGAAAGATAAGTAGATGACAGTTCAAAAAGCTTCGAGGAGAAATAGAAGGAAAATGCTCACAGAACAAGATGAGAATATATGTGATATGTAAAAATCTGATATATTAGAATTACTTTTAGGCAAAGGAACAGAGAAATGACAGAAAGAATATCTCAGGGAAAGTAAGAGCAAAATATCTCCCTGGTCAGAAGACATTTCAAGCCACATTCTCACAGCCCACTGTGGGTCACTGGAAGAGTAAGAAAACCCAACACCAGTGCACATTATCACAAAAGATAAAAGCTGACTGAAAAATAGGTGCTCTTGCATGAGTCTAGAATAGATGAACCTCGTCACTCCAAGTGTAGCAGTCACAAGTCCCAAAAGCAGTCACTAGCCATAAAAGAATGACGGAATTAGACTGTTCACCAAGAGTATAGACTGTCTGAAGTCCATAAGAAGAAATTTCCTTTTTTGAAGGAAAATGTTCTACAAATACTATGGCCAAATAACAATTTTAGTTATATGTGCAATTAAAATAGCACTATGTATAGTAAAATATAAAAGTAGAAATTATTTATAACAACTTCAAGATATCTTGTAACTACAAAAAGTGTTGTAATATCCAGAGAAAGGTAGATTATTTAGACAAAAAGAAAATTACCTACAGAAGTACCGGCATCCATTTTACAAAAGATTTCTCCTCAACCTTGTTATGCTCCAGAAGGCAATGATATAATAATATCAAGGCACTGAGATAAAACAATTGGACCTAGAATTGCATATATTTAAAGTTATTATTTAAGAATGAAACACCCTCACTGGAGGAAAGATAGCCTCTTTAATAAATGGTGCTGGAAAAATTGGGTTTCAACTTGCCAAAGATTAAAAGTACACCTATATCTCTCACCATGCACTAAACTAAAATCAAAATGGATTAAAGATCTAAATATTAAAATAGAAACTCTGAACCAATTGGAACAGAGGTTAGGTAGAACCCTTGAAGATATCGGTGTAGGAAAGATTCTATGAACAAAACCTCAGTTGCCCATGAACTAGCACAAACAATCAACAAATGGGATCTCTTCTTATTAAAACGCTTCTGCACAGCAAGAGAAACCACCAGCAGTGTGAAGAGACAACCCACAATGTGGGAAAAAATCTTCACCTGCTCTTCCTCAGACAAAGGTCTACTATCTCGAATCTATAAAGAACTTAAAAAGATCAGACCTCCCAAATTTAAAGACCCAATCCGAAAATGGGCATCTGAAATGAACAGACATTTCTCAGACAAAGAAGTAGAAATAGCAAATACATGAAAAAATGTTCAACATCATTGGTCATTGGAGAGAAGCAAATGAAAACAATGCTGAGATTCCACTTCACTCCAGAAAGAATGGCTGCTATCATGAAATCAACTAGTAACAAATGCTGGCAGGGCTGTGGGGAAAGAGGAACCCTGCTCCACTGCTGGTGGGAGTGTAGACTGGTGCAACCACTGTGGAAATCAGTATGGAGATACCTCAAAGAACTAGGACTGGAAGTTCCATTTGACCCCACTATTCCACTGCTGGGGATCTTCCCGAAAGAATTAAAAGAATCATATCACAGTGATATATGTGCACCCATGTTCATAGCAGCACATTTTGTGTTAGCTAAAACTTGGAAACAGCCCAAATGCCCATCAACCGGAGACTGGGTAAAGAAAAAGTGTTTTTTTTAATAAAATGGAGTACTACTTGGCCATAAAAAATGAGAAATTAGAGACATTTATAGCTAAGTGGATGCACATTGAGGTGATACTCTTAAGTGAAATAAATAGGCTACACATGTATAAATACCGAATAGTTTCTCTGGAGTGAGAAACAAAGTGTAAATTAGGACTAAATGTATAATAGTTAATGTGAAACAGGAAGAAAAGGGGCAAAGGGGAAGGAAGTGGGAGGGGTAGGGAAAAGGAAAGAAGGGAAAGGAATTAATATGAGAAAATGCAAAAATAGGAACAAAATCTTTGTAAATAGGGAGGAGTGGAGGGGTTGAAGGGAGGACTGGGCAAGGGGGAAAAATAAGAACCAAGAGAGACTATGTAAAGGTGCAAATTTCCAATGATGAATGTCATTATATTGTATACCTAAAATGTACCAATGATTAGAATGAATAATAGATAATGTAAAATAGGAAGAAAAGGTCCAAAGGGGTAGGGGTAGTGGGAGGGGCAGGGGAAAGGAAAGAAGGGAAAGGGAAAATGCTGAGAAATGGAAAAAATGGAAATAAAGTCTTTGTAAATAGGGAAGGGTGGAGTGGGTGAAGGGAGGGCTAGGAATGGGGAAAAAATAAGAACCAAGATGCATTATGTAAAAGTACAGTTCCCAATGAGAAATGTAATTGTGTTGTATACCTACAATGTACCAATAAAAGAATTTAATAAAAAAGAAAGAAAAAAAAAGAATGAAGATAATGACATAAATCACTTTCAAGTAGTTGTACACTTAGTTGTCATCGTATTTGATATATGATAGAAACAATTTCTAAAAACATACAGCAAAAATAAGAAAAGTAGCCTCTAACGTACCAGAACTGAATCAATAGGAGAGATTTTAGTAAAATACATAATTTAAAATAAATATAAATCTTGATATAAAATCTATAATAATATATTTAACAGCAGCCAGAACTTCATGTGTGATACAATTGGGAGAACAGCAGGTGAACTTCGGTTCTAAAAAATGACAAGTGCTAATTAACCTGAGACTAGTAAAGCTATTGAACTCGTCCATAAGAAGTTGTAGCATGTTGTTGTTGTGTGTGTGTGGGTGTTGTAAAGTCAGCAAATGATAATAGGATATTCCCAGAGGACCTGTCTCAGTATCTTCTCTGTGTCAGGTCTTTTGGAGTGGATGGCTTTTAATTTAGATATTTGCAATACTCGCTGCATGCACAAAATTAAAATTATTCTCACCGGACAAGTGTGTTAGTCCTTGAATATTTCATCATTCTAATCATCTCTGCATCACTGACCTGACTTGGTGATAAAGGTAGGTGAGGGGAATCTTAAGTTAGCAAATAATTACTGAAGTTTTTTCTTTTATCATGATGAAATGTGAGAAGGTAGATAAACTACTTGCACTTCTTAGAATTTTTCTGTTTTATAGCTTGCAGTTGCTGATAAAGGTAAAATCATCACTTTTATTTCATGTATTTTTTGCTGAATTATGGTTAATAATTTCAAAAGTTTTATTCAGGCAAGTCAAATATGGATATTTTTGTAAGACATCTGCAGCCTTCCTCACTTGGAGATTGATTAAAAGTTGATTGTTAATTTGAAGGCCCTCCAGTTCCTTAGGACAGCAGTTTACAGAAAGGTGCCAATAAGCTGAAGTTTTATAGTCAAATGCTTCCATAGAATCCAGTGAATTCCATTCCATGACCACTGTATCCTTAATGGGTGGCGGGCTTTTAGCAGATGAAAATGGGTGAACCTAAGACCAGAAGGAGTCTGGAAAGCCCAATCCACATTCATTGCCACTAGTTAAAAAGACTCCTGAAGTCCTAAATGGGAATATTTTGATAGCTCTTTCAAAATATTGAATAACACCTTAAGAATCTAAATCCTTCATAAAAGTGTAATAAATTCATTCAACTTACAATCAGAAAACCATAACAGAAGTTATGATTCTAAGCAAGAATAAGTATCTAGTATAAGATTAGCAAGAGGCAAAATGTTGCAGTAACAGTTTTCCCTAATAGTAGTATCATTCTTAATCTTTGGAACTAGGAGAATCAATTTTATACTCATACTTAAATATGACATTGAAAAATATTTTTCAATAATTACAATTTATTATAACTATAGCATAATTTACCAACTTCAAAAAAATGACTTGTATGAAATACTGCCGAGTAACTTTCCATCCTTGAACAATTAATTCTTATGGGTAGAATTAATGAGACCCTCTAAATTCCCCTAGAACTTACTTCATAAACAGTTATATAAGGCTATCGCTGTCTGATAAAATTTCTTTTTTAAAAATATATATATTAATTGGTACATTTTAGGTATAAAATACATTTACATTTATCATTGGGTGTTTGTACCAGAACATGATGCATCTTAGTTTTTATTTTTTCTCCCGTTACCTGTTCACCCTTCACCTCCTCCACCTTCCCTATCTACACAGAGTTTGATTCCATTTTTTTTTCTCACAATTTTTTTCTTTCCCTTCTTCCCTTTCCCCTTCCCCTCCCACCATCCCCATACCCTTGGACCTTTTCTTATTTCAAATTATCAATTATTCATTTTAGTCATTTTCATCCTTATTTACACTTTCAATTTCTCACACTAGAGAAACTATTTGGTATTTACACATGTGTCCTATTTATTTCACTTAAGAGTATGGCTTCAATATGCATCTATTTAGCTATAAATGTCTCTAGTTTCTCATTCTTTATGGATGAGTAGTACTCCATTTTATTAAAAAACCACATCTTCTTTATCCAGTTTCCAGTCGATGGGTATTTGGGCTATTTCCAAGCTTTAGCTATTACAAATCGTGCCGCTATAAACATAGGTGCACATATATCACTCTAGTATGATGCTTTTAATTCTTTGGGGAAGATACCCAGTAGGGGAATAGCTGGGTCAAATGGGACCTGTAGTCCTAGTTCTTTGAGGTATCTCCATACTGATTTCCACAGTGGTTGCACCAGTCTGCACTCCCACTAACAATGGAGAAGGGTTCCTTTCTCTCCACACCCCCACCAGCATTTGTTATTGGTTGATTTCTTGATAGCAGCCATTCTTTGTTGGGTGAGGTGGAATCTCAGTGTTGTTTTCCTCTGCAACTCTCGAATGACCAGTGATGTTGAACATTTTTTCATACATTTACTTGCTGTTTTTACTTCTTTGTCTGAGAAATGTCTGTTCATTTTGGATGCCCATTTTTGAATTGGGTCTTTGAATTTGGGAGGTCTGGTTTTTTTCAGTTCTTTATATATTCTTGATAGTAGACCTTTGTCTGAGCTACAGCTGCTAAATATTTCTTCCCACATTGTAGGTTGTCTCTTAGCTCTGTTGCTAGTTTCTCTTGCAGTGCAAAAGCTTTTTAATACAATGAGATCCCAGTTGTTGATTCTTTGTGCTAGCTCCCGTGCTACTGAAGATTTGTTCATAAAGCCTTTTCCTATGCCAATGTCCTCAAGAGTTCTACCAAATTTATCTTCCAGCAAGTTTAGAGTTTCTGGCTTGATATTTAGATCTTTAATCCACTTCGATCTTTGTTTAGTGCACAGTGATAGGTATGGGTCTAATTTTAATTTCTGACAGGTTGAAATCCAGTTTTTCCAACACCATTTATTAAATAGACTATCTTTCCTCCAAAGAGGGTGGTTGGCTCCTTTGTCAAAGATGAGGTGACTGAGTATGTCTGGAGTTGTTTCTGCGTCTTCTAATCTATTCCACTGATCTTTGGGTCTGTTTCTTTGCCAGTACCATGCTGTTTTTATCACAGTAGCTTTGTAGTATAGTTTCAAGTTGGGGATTGTGATGCCCCCAGCCATGTCTCTGTTGCCTAGAATTGCTTTTGCTATTCTAAGTTTCTTCTGTTTCCAAATGAATTTTTGGATTATTTTCTCTAGTTCTGTGAAGTATATTGTTGGAATTTCAATTGGCATTGCATTGAATCTATATAGTATAAAATTTCTTTTTGATAACCTGATTTTTAAAAATTTCATCTACATTTTTCTCCTAAATCGTAATTTGGGGTAGAAAGGAGCCACAATTCCCTTTTAGTTAGTTTGTGAGGCAATATCTAGTCCGAGGACCTTCTGTATAGCATGAGTTACGTGAGCAACTGACCCTCATTTCAGTGATTACATTGTATCACTCCTGTGAGATTCCCCCACCTCTAGTTTAGGACTTGGCTCACTTTTCTGTCATTTATTGCTTTGTATTATGTTTCTTTTTTCACCAATACTGGACATATCTGCATATTTCAAAAACAAGCATATACTTCCTATTGAAGAAAGAACAAAAACTATAAAATAATCTATATCAAACCCTAAGTTATGAGATCACAAGTGAAATCTTGAGGTTTTCCAAGAATATAAAATAACATTTGGGGCTCAGTCTACAGTGAGGAGGAGGCATCTCCGTGCCTCCTCCCCTGCTGCTCTTCCCTGACCCCCGCTTACTGGCGCCCAAGCCCTGCTCCCTGTACCTGAGGCCCAGGAGAACTGCGCAACTCAAACTTCATATTTGTCTCTGCTCTGTGCAAATACAGATTCTGCCGGAGAAAGAAGGTCAGCATGGTGTATGTCTTTATATTTGCTTTGCAATTTTCAGCCACATACATACTTCCACTCCCACTCTGTGTGCACCAGAGATTTTTTCCCCATAAAATCTGGACATATTTCCTCAACTTTCAATCGACCCATAACTTGATCAGAAAATGATCCTCAGGTTTATCTATGAAATTGTATACAGAAACACAATGAAAAATCTTTTGCGTCTCTGAGATAACACCATTAATTTAATGTTTATCGTTAATGATTAGATCATGTTACTTGTTTTCTTTTGGTACGTAATACAACAGCACTGACTTTTCAAAATTAAAGAACCACAAGATGTTTAATTTTTAAACAATTTTATTGTAGAATACAATGTATTTCCTCCTTGAGCAAGGTTTTATTTTCTTTGAATTTTGTCAGATCTAAAGTATACATACACACACACACACACATCTATATGCTTAACGAGTTTCAAAAGCCACTTATTCTGTTCTATTTTTACAGTGTTAGAATTTTAATAGTATAAGCTCTACCTGCCAGGCTCCCTTGCGGTTCTCTAAAAATATGGTAGGACACATTATTCAATCCTAGACAGAGAATCAGGGGCCATGGATTATATTTCCAGATGCTTAATACTGATTACTTAAAACCTTGGGAAAACTAATCAACTGATGAATTAACCTAAATGTATTTCATGGCTTGATGATAAATAAGGGGTTAATTAAACAACAATATATTCAAATGTATTTCAAATGAAAGATGTATAAATGAGGTCATGAACATGAGCACGTGATTCATTCATCATGTAGGAGCAAATTTGTTTGAATATTTAGGTGTTTAACTTAACTAGGAAGGGCACTTAGAAGTCCTTCTGGGAATTCAGAAAATGTGTCTTCCAACTGTTTTGAGAAAGAATATACAAAGTGACATGGGATTTTTGTAATGCCCCCAAGATATTTACGGATTTTAAAGAACGCTTCTGGCTCTCTGTGAAAACCAGTAGGTATAGAAGATTGAGAACTCCCCATAACTGCATCCTTTGTCTTACAAACAAAATGCAGTCACCCTGAATGAACAAAAAACTTTCAGAAAAAAAATTATTTTCACTTGCTTTTTTGCTAAGGAAATAATGATGGCCACTCATGAAAGTCACCTCTAAATCAATACAAACATACAATTACTGCTCTGGGAGGAGGGTTTCCTTTGCTTTCTTTTTTCCCCTTGGGAGCAGAGTATGAAATGGTTTTAGATGTCAAGAAACAGAAGAGAGGAAATGAGGTGATTATGCATTTAAGCCAAATGGAAAACTGTGTCTAATTGTCTAACTGCTTCATTGACTTCGAATGGGCTGCAGTCTCAGACTCCTGATATGTTTAATGCCTTCCCATTGAGCTCAGCAGACCTGAAATATTGAGTTTCCATGAGAATGCAGAACATGACTCCTACTGATTCTATGTGTCTCTGTCATTCTCTTTGCTAGCATATTTTTTTAAACCCTACACAAATTTCTTGGTTCATAGTTTTATTGAAAATTGTGAGGGAAAACAAAAGCTTGGGAATAATAATGTTAAACTAAGATAAGAATACCTCTTTTTGTTATTCTATGCCTAAGCAAAAAACATTAACATCATTTTTGGTTTCTTAAATTACAGGAGGTGACTAATGCCACTTCTTTGATATTTATTCAAGCATTCTTAAAGATTTCTTCTGTAGATACATTTCTAACTTAGTAACAGAGTTATTCTTGTTACCACCTAAGAAAATATTGGAGAAAGTATTTAAATATTTATATTTTATCTTTGATATTTAAATTAACTAAAGTAAAAAATGAAGCAGATATTGGACAGTGAGTATACTAGAGAAAACACCATTAAACACTACTTGTATAATGAGTGTTCTTAAAGAGCAATTAAAAATCCTGTGCAGTTTCAAATAAGCATAGGTAATTTTTATTTAAAAGCAGTTGAAATTATTCAGTCAAAAATTCAAACAAATATAAATCAAAATTGCTTAAGTTGTGAAACATTTTATATCATGATATCATGGAACTCTAAAATAAAAAATTATAATTATTTTACATTTAATATGATATTTTGCATATATTTATTCATATATTTATAACATAATTAGAATATCAAACAAGACAATTAATCTTAGTTTTCACATCCTGTATTAACTTTGTCTCTTATCCAAATAGTATTTCTTCAGAGTCAAAGAAAATTTTTATTTGTAAAAATGAAAGAATAGGGCAGGGGATTTAGCTCAGTAGTTTCGCCGCCTGGTGCGCAAGCTCAACGACCCGAGTTCGATCCCTGGTACAAAAAAAAAAAAAAAAGAAAGAAGAAAAAGAAATTTGGAACAATTAAGAGCATAATGGCTTGAGAGCATCAAGGTCAGACCAAAACAGGGATCCATAATATTTGCTTGAAAATATTTTCTCTATATTATACTTTGTTTAATAATAATGGCATGTCAATTTACAATTGTCTAAAATGAAACAATATGCTCATGCTCTTTAAAAGTAGATTTGAGGGCGAATATCAGAATCAAATACCACTCTGGGATAATTGCCAGAAAGGCATGTATTATTACGGCAGCAGCAAGGGAGATAGGTAGGAGATAAACATAACAGGGATGTCAAGATTCATGTGGCTTATGATCCAATAAGCCAAGAAGGAATCAATGACATTTTATGAGCTGGAGTCGAAGGGGAAGGTAAATTTATCATTATGAAATGACTCACGCTGAAATTGATAAAGTGAGAAAATATGTTTTACTTAACATATTAATTTAAGAAAAATTACTTATACTGAAAAATGTTTACAACCTTGGAAATTGCAAACCTGATATGGACTGTATTATGATCACAGAGCTAAGGAGAAGAAGAGTTTGAGGAATTTTAGACACTTTGTACTCCACTTTGTACTCCTAACAAAAAGAATAAATACATATATACTTGTATATATTCTCTTACAAGAGCTCGAGAACTTACCTAAGAAGTTTCTTGTAGTCTTTCTGACAATGAGTTAGACTAATGGTGACAGTTGGAAAGATAGGAAAGCACGTCTGTAAGATCATTACTTTTCTTATAAAAACAGCCCTTGGCATTTGTATTTATCAAGCTGACACTCATTCCCCCCCAGCAAGCATTGCAATTCTTTCATGTTCATGTTATCTACCTATCAAATTTAGTTTATAACTGCACAAAGGAGAAATTCTGTTTTATTTATGTCCCGAGTATTGGCATACTTTGATTTTTCAGTTATGTGGTCAGTGGAGACAGAGCATTGAAAAATGGAACAGGTCCAAGTGAGATATACAACGTTTCTAATTTTGTAATCTACACTATTTTGTAGGTCATTATCATATTAGCTTAATTCAACATAAATATTAAATGATTATATTTTAAATGATTATATTTTAAATATCCATTTCAATAGAAATAGAAGCAAAACAATGAAAGTAATTAGTTTTCTTAGTAATCTTTTTTCTCAAAAATTTTTCAACTATTTCTTCCTTTTCTCCTTAAATTCTTCTTTTCTCTAAAAAACAATATTCTATACTTGACATTGATTTGACAAGAAGTGCATGAAACAGAATAAAATGCTTATGCTCACTTAGTTTATATCATTTAAAATAGATGTAAAATAAAGCATGAGAATTATGTAAAATGATTTGAGTGCTAAGATTTTTCCCTTGTTCTATACAGAAACAAATATTCTGATATAATTTTATTTACTTAACTTTAACAGACAAATTTCATGTATGTTCTAGTTTTCTCTTTAAATTTCCTTACCTACAGAATCCTTGCTGTTCTCGTGCAGAAGATTTTAAGATCCCCTACATCCCGTTTCAACAAACATTTCCCACTTCCTTCAGTCTCAAGGCTTCAAGCGCTCTGTAAAGGAACCTTTGGAATTTTCTTTTACTTAAGAAGGACAGCACATTGATCTTGAATGTCCAGTAGATAGTGGAAGTGATAATTATACCTGTGTGCCCACAAATAAATAAATGCTTTTCAAAAACATAGCAACTGATAAAAAATAAGAATGCAGTTTGAATTCCAAAATTATTATTGAAACCTGTTTTGGTACTTCCAGTTTGTATTCAAAGGACTTAGCCAGTAATTGAGATTAGCTCTAGAACATTGCATGCATGAGATCATACATGAGAGCAGTGAAGGATCTTGATTTAAAAAATGATATCCAGCCGTATATACTTACCTGAGTTCTAGATTAAATACATTGCATCACTCCAAAAGTAAATTACTTGTATTACAATGTCTCTTAAATGAGAACAATGTAAATTAATATGTTACCAAGGATCTTTGAGAGAAATGCTATGGAAATAATACACTTAACAGGGTATGGTATATTTTTCCTCTTCTATGTTTTAGAAGTTCTCTTTGCATCGTAAGTTCTCTTTGACATCTAAATGGATGTCAGAAGTTGAACAACTTAAGCTATTCTAATGCAGCTTTGTACAGACTATTTTTTATTTTTTCATGTGTATTTTGCCGTACTTTAATTTTAAATGTATGTTGTATTAAAGTGTACATAAGTGCTGGGGATTTAGTTCAGTGGCTCTGCCGCCTGCCTTGCAAGTGCAAGGTCCCGAGTTTGATCTCCGGTACCAAAAAAAGAGAAGTACCACCTTTAGGCTGGGGATTTAGCTCAGTGGTTCCACCACCTGCCTCACAAGCAGAAGGACCCGAGTTCAATCACTGGTACCCCAAAAAAAAGAGTACTAATGTTAAAGTGTACATAGATGCAAAAGAGCATAGTTATACATATGTGCAGTCGGATGACTTCATTTTTCCAGTGCCAAGATCAATAAATTTATTAGCTTTGTCTTCATTTTTTAAGGAATATTTTCTAGGTTCAGGATTTCTCTCAGCTCTATGATGAAGCTCATCCATTCTACTCTTACATGTATCAGTTCTGTTGAAAAGTTGATTGCCAATTTTATTTTAGCTCATTTGAAAGAATTATTATTCTCTTTATTTTAAATTTTGCTTTAATTTGCATAATTTCTATTTGCTTCCATTTCTTTCTATCTTCTCTATCTAATTGAATAATATGACCTGTAGTTACTAATTTCAGGTTTTTCCTTTCTCTGCCATGAACCAACAACATACATTACATTTTATGTACATCAGTTAGCTTATCAAACTATTTGTATTTTCATCTAGTCTGCTTATTTTTTTGTTTCATTTTTTTACTGAAAAAAATCACAATAATCATTGCAAAACCTAGTCAGCTAACTACAAATTTTTGGTCACCATAGATCTATTTCCAGTTTCATTCTTTGTCCTTCTTCTTGCTTTTGAGTCCTATAATTTGGTAACTAGTACTTATGAACTTTAGACATCAACATTGTATGTAAAAGTTCTAGAGTCATATGATGTTAGCATCCTCTGGACCAGCAGCTGCGAACAAAATTCATGGAACAAATCTGATAAGATTTTTGCTAGTTTTATTGAAATGGACTATTTCTTTATATATTGTGTATGTTAATTTTGACAGAAGACTGCCAGAGCTAAGAAATTTCAGGAAGAGAATATGTGGCCTACTTAGTTAAAAGAATTTATAATCTAGATCTTTTCAGAAAAAACTAAACGATTTGTCAACAAAATAATTCCAGATAAGCAGAATCTATTCAGAAACTTGCTCCAATGCAGCCACATTCATAATACAGAATGAGTGAGCCAAAAGATGACACAGTCACTGGATAGATTTTCAATATATTGTTTTTAAATTTAATAAACCAGATTATTACTCACATTTAATTCATAGGAAGACTAAGCTGTATAAGAGTTAAAGAAATCTTCAAGTATTCACCAAGTTGCCTTTACTACAAGTTAATATCTACCAACACTTGTTCTATGTATATAAATACCAAGTCATTTCCAAACTTGTCTTTTAGTAAGGATTTCAATGTATTCAACGTACACCACAGGTAGTCAGTTGAGGCATTAAAAGGAGACATTTGTAGGAAAATGGATTCACCTTGGGAGCACAAAGTTAAGTGAAGTAACTCAAGCGGACAGGCTTAAATATCACATGGTTTCTCTAATATGAAAAACTCAACATATATAAAGTGTGAAATCAAAGATTTTATGAAAAAGAAAAAAGGAAGAAAAAGTTATTGTAATGCATCGCAAACAACGTATTTAAAATTGTACATTGAATTAGTAAATAGTTTTACTTTTTTATATATTCTTTGGGCAATCTGTATATATGCTAATGAATGAATAAAGTCTTCTGTGATAAGTAAATGAATCTGATGCTGGAAAAATGAAAGGAAGGTGGAAGGAGGGAGGGAAAAAGGGAATTGAAATGTGTTACGTACCTGGTACCTGTATCAATTCCCTGCAGTGAATATAATCATTAGGTACTGCAAACATGTACTAATAAAAGTCAAAATAAATAAATAAATATAAGAATGTACATATAAGTTTATCTTTAAATATTAATAAAATGGGAAATTCCTCTTAGGAAAAAAAAAGACCTTTTAAAAATTAGCTACATAGAAAAAAATGTGTATTTTTCTTCCATATTCCATGGCTGCACAGGACTACCTATAGCTGATAAAATTATACTGATTAACAATTTAGTTCCACTTGATCTTCTCTGGGATATACAATCATATAATACCTGAGCTGCAGCAGAGTGTTCTAGAGTCATCATTTGCAATTAACATCTATTTCTAGTTTTGCTTTTAATAATGTCATAGTGGTAGCCAAAAGCAGCTATGTGGCTATATTTACAAAATGAAAATTGAAATTGCTGTAAGCCAAGACTCTGTCTTCACAAACTCTTCCCACCATTACTTTATTGGTCACTTTCCCAAAGCTGAGACACAATACTTCACATTCACTATGTACAAGAGTTTCAGAAGTTTCAACTCCATAGTCCATAGGCTCAAATGCAGACATGGCATGGGGGAAGGGTCTGGTGGAAGAAGCTGCTCACATCAAGGTGACCATGAAACAGAGAGTGAAGAGGGAAGCTGAGGAGTGAAATACATCCTTTCAGGTCACACCCTGAGTGCCCCACTGCTGCTGACCAGGCCTCACCTCCCAACTTTGCTGCTGAAGTCACCGGTGGATGCATCCACCAATGAGAACAACACGCCATGATCCAACCACTCCCTAAAGCCAACTTGTGAGAGCATGAGAACTTGGAAGGATATTCCCGATCTAAAGCATAACATTCATTTTGGATGTATGATCTACCAGCATCTCATGAGCTAGAACCACTTGCCAAATTATTTTTCTAAATGTGAATATTTTAAAATAATCACAAACCATGTGTGGAAGTGACTCACTTTCTAGGCCATGGATCCAGTACCCTATACCATCGACATGTTGAAATTTTTTTGATCATAGGGATAACAAATTACATTCGTATTTACATTTTATGCTATGTCAGGTTGAACATATGTTTATATTCATGCATTTATATTTCTTTCCTGACAATTGTCTATTATCTCTTATCTATTTTTCTGTAGTATTCTTCATTTTTTAACTATAACATGGGATGTTACATTTTATTATATCCAAATAAGGAATAATATCATTTCTTTTTATTTATACCTCATTTCCTTTTTAAAGATTAAGCATTTATATTGAATAAATATTATAAATCTTGCTTTTTCCTCAACTTAAGGGAACATATTTGTCTTTTATCATTTTAGCTGTTAGATTTTATAGATGTTCTTTACCAAGTTCAGTTAGTTGTACTCTATTACCACTTTAAGGATGTTTGATTTTTTTCAAATACATTTTATATATTTTATTTTAGTCTATCAATGATGAGTTTCATTCTGGATCAACATGTGTTAAATCATTTGAAGAATTACGCAGGATATTGTGATTTGTGGTTGTCATATGTCAACTTGTTTTGAGTTCGAACCACCTAGCCGATTAGTGAATTCTGGGTGTGTCTTGGATAACTGACACATAGGCCACCCAACCTAGTACACCCTCAGTGTGGCTGGCACCAACCAATAAGCTTAGTCTTGCACAGAATAACAAGGGAGAGAAGAAGATAGTGTTTCTGCATTTTGGAGAACCTCTGGTCTTCACCATTGCCTTTGAAAATCAGTCTTTTACACAGACTGGCATTCTGGAAGAATCTGGCCCTTCCAACACACTCACATTGGTTACTGCAGGGAGCTTCTGCATCTTCGATCTTCAGCTCTCAGTGGATCTTCCAGCTTTCCAGGGTGCAATCGGCTCTTTAAAAATTTTTCTCCCATTGATTCTTCAGAGAGCCCCTGGGATTTTCCCACTTCTGACACTCTAAGCTTATCTAATAAATCCCTCATATAGCTATATATAGATATCTATATATTTTACATTGACTCTGTTCCGCTAGTGAATCCTAACAAATACAAGTATGTATTGCGAATGTCAGTTTTCTGTTTTACTCATAAATAATCATTTTCCCCTATTATGTTTCCTAAAGAAACATGTGTGTGGAAAGAAAGACTTGTGACGTTATTCTGGTTCTGTCCTGTGGACCAACCTCACTGTACTCCTTAGTGCACACTGACAGTAATGGAGACATGGCATGTGGTACCTGCTTGCTAACTCTGTGAGTGTCCCCATAAATTGGCAAAGGGAGTTGAAGTGAGAATATGTCTTATCACTCACTTCTCCATTCCATATTATGGCATGATTATACACAATTGAATTCCGTATATGGCTGTTCACAATTTACCACAGGGAGAGAATCGAAACAAAAGCACAACATGTGGGAGATCAGGCCTTTATGTTAAATATGGCCTGACCAGTGTTCAAGTGAGAGGCCTTGGGGAAATTTCAGGTTATGACAGATCCTCATTTTTCTTCATTGCCCCATGTTTCTCTTCTCTGCCTAGATATGTCCATTTTCTACCTGCAGAATTTGACTCTACATACAAATTCCTCAAAACCTCTGTCTTTGGGGTTAGTTGTTGCCCAAGGATTTTTCAATTCTCCCTGGTGGTTCATTTCCATAACTCTGATATACTCAGTCTCAAACAGTGACTGAAATAAGCTAGCAGAGAAATAGGTACTGACATTTCCAGACTTAGGCCAGACGAGACAGTAATAGAAGAAGAAATATGGCTTGCTTCAAGGTCTCACCGCAGGCTGAGTTACACAAGTGTTCTTTTACTTCCAGTTGTTTTGGGATAATTGTCTGATCAGCCAGACACAAACAAGTGTTGATTACGTGTGAGAGAATAATATAAGAAGGAAGAAAAAAGCACAGCTTCCATAGCATATCCCTCACAACAGAGTAATTATACCATTTCACTATAAAAATGTTCCTGTGGTTGTTTCTGTTGACATACAGTTAGTTCTACTTGCAATCACTTGGTCTGCTCAATAATTATGAAAAAGTGTGGTTTCCATAACACTTCAGCAAAATATGATCTAGTGCATATTTCCCAATATCCACATACTACAGAAATAACAGGCAAATGTTCATGTTTTCCAATCAAAATATTTATCTTTAAATAGTATAATTAAGCAATATAAGAGGCAACTCTTTAATTACATAATATTCTTCAACTTTAAGATGAGACCCTATTATGTCTCTTCTTCAAGATGAACAAATTCAAACCTTTCTAAAGTAAGATTTAAAAACCCTCTAAATAAACGTTTTCAAAGCAGTGACAAGTTTTAAAACACTGAAAGTAGAGAGATAATAGTATACATTTATTTTACTGTAATATTAATAAACAATGAAAGTTTTAATGACTGGGATAAAACTAATTATGGAGTTTCTTCTTTCCTTTTAGTTTAGGGAATAGTATCTTATTGGATGCTTGAGAATTCTACAATATACTTTGATTTTCTTGTAAAATCATTACTCTAATGTATTGTAAAGAAAGTATTTTCTGGAAAACAGAAACAAAACAAACAGCAAGTGGAAGGGAGGAAGCTACTATATGAACCAAACTAATTATATTTTTTTGAGAAAAATACCTTTCCATTTTTATCGACAACATAGTTAAATTGCAAATTGTATTAGTATTACAGATTTATATGGATAATATGCTTTTAAAGGAGGCTTCTTGGAATAAATAGCACAACTGAATAATACTGTTCAGTAAGAATCAACAAATGAGGCCATTTCAAATAAAAATGTTTCTATATAGCAAAGACAACAACACGGTGAAGAAAGAACCTACTGAAGGGGAACAAATCTTTACTAACTAGTCTTCTCACAGGGATTAATATCTACAATGCATAAAATATTTAAAAATTAACCCCAATAATATAATAAACACAATAAATGATTCTCATTTATTCCCTCTCAAAGAATAAATGTGTCATTTAGTTGCCCTTCTTGGTGAACAAAATCCAGGAATACTTGTTGGAGATAGGGCCTTAGAAAGTCATTTATGTAAGTCAAACAGACCTGAAATATGATTCCTTATCATGTATCAGTGTTGTGAATTTAGGCAGATTACTTGATCCCTGCGATTTACATTTCCTACCTGTAATATGGGGAACTTAAAATGATCTTTAAACACTCTTGGCAACATTAAGTGAACATTAACATGTAAAACAATTAGACTATGAATTTATATATTGAAAATGTCCCACCAAACACTATTAAAATAATGAAAGTTTCAGGATAAAAACCAACACATGAAAGTGCAACATTTCTCTATATATTACCAACAAAATATATAAAAAGAAATCAAGACAGCAATCCTATTTACAAAACCACAAAAAGATCGTATGGAATCTATAGAATATTTTTGGTAGTATGGCCATTTTAACAATGTTAATTCTCCCAGTTCATGAAAGGAGGATGTTTTTACATTTTCTAATGTCCTCTTCAATTTCTTTCTTTGGAGTTTCACAATTTCCATTATAGAGGTCTTTGACCCCGTTTGTTAAGTTAATTCCTTGATATCTACATTTTTTGAAGCTTTTGTGAACACTTATTATCCTGAATTTTTTTCCTGTGGTGTACAAGAATGTGACTGATTTTTGTGTATTGATTTTGTATCCTGCTATTTTCCTACATTCGTCAGATCTAAAAGAGTTTCACTGAAGAGTATTTGGCTTTATGTAAAGAATTGCATAATTTGAATATATGGATAATTTGAGTTTTTCCTTTCCTATTTATATTCATTTCATTTCTTTCTCTTACCTAATACATCTGGTGAAAGTTTTTGAGAACTATATGAAACAAGAATAATAATTGCCTTTTTACAGACCTTATTTTTGTGTGTGTTTTTGGTTTTTGGTTATTTTTGTTACCAGGGATCAAACTCGGGACCTTGCACTTGCAAGTCAGGTGGCGGAACCACTAAGCTAAATCCCCAGCCCCTTTTACAGACTTTAAAGGGCATTCTTTCATTTTTTCCATTTAATATTAATGTTACCTATGAGATTGTGATATATGGCCTTTATCATTTTGAGGTAACTTCCTTTCATACATATTTTCAATAGGGTTTTTGTCATGAAGGTGTGTTGGATTTTGTCAGAAGCTTTTTCAGTATTCATTGAGATGATCCTGGGATTTTTATCTTTGCTTTTGTTTACATGGTATATTACATGTAGTGATTTATATATGTCGAATTATCCTTCATCCCTGGGATAAAACCAACATGGTCATAATATATAGTCTGCTTAATAAGATACTGAATTCTGATAGAAAGGATCTTAATGAGGATTTTTGCAAACCCTGTCAAAACACCATTCTTTGAATCAGCAAAGGCCCAGAATAGCCAAAGCAACCTTGAACAAAACAGAGTAATGCTGAAGGCATCGATATAGTGGACTTTGCTGTACTATAAAGCTGTAGTGACAGAAACAACATATTGCCACTGAAAAAAAATGTAGACCAATGGAACTGAATAGAAGACAGAAATAAAACTAACCACCTGCAACCATGGTTTTTGACAAAGGGGCCAAAGCACATGCTTAAGAAAAGGCAATGTTCTTAGCAAGTTGCTCTGGGGAAATCTCTGCAGTCATGTAGAAGATTGAAACTACATCACAATCTCTCACTCAGTACGAAAATCAAATCAGAATGGATCGAAGACCTCTAGATATAAAATCAAAAACACTGAAACTGCTGGAAGATGGTTTAGGGGAAACACTTATAGTCATAGGCAACGACTTCTTGATACAGTGCCTTCAATAAATACAGATGGCAAAACTGTGTATCCACAGGCAAACAAGTAAAATTAGATCCTAATCTCATATCATATGCAAAAATAAACTAAAAGTAGATGAAATAGTTAAATGTGAAACCTAAAATTGTGGAAATATTAGAAGAAAATTGAGCGAAGGACCATGCAACACTAGTATGTACAAAATTTACTTTAAAAGAAAAAAACTGACATCCAAAACACAGGCAACAAAACAAAAATATACACACAGGATTATTGTAAACTAAAAACTTTCTGCACAGCAAAGGAAGCAATTCACAGAGTAAAGGGACAATCTAAGGATTACGAGAAAACACTTTACCAACTACTTAATAGTTAATACTACTTAATCAAATATATTATGAATCCTTATATTTGATAAAGGTTGATATTTTAAAAAGAAGGAAATTTAACAACTCTATTGAAGGAAAAAATAATCTGATTTAAAACAGGCAAGCATATTGTATACCTGAAATATACCAATAAAAGAATTTAAGGAAAGGAAAAAAAAATAAAACAGGCAAGCAACCTGAATAATCATTGCTCCAAAGAAGACATACAGATGTCGGGTATATTTCTAAATGTTCAGCATCAATAATCATCAAGAAAATGGGAAGATAAACCACTATGAGGTATCATTTCATAGCTTAGAGTGACTACTGTAAAACATACTAAAAGTAAGTATTAAGACATGGAGACAAAGGAAAATTTACGCAGTATGACTGGAAATATAGCTTAGTACTGCCATTATAGAAAATTTCTATGGAGATTTGTCAGAAAAGTATAAATGAGATTACTCTATGACCCAGAAATCCTGCTTTTTGGAATGAATTTAAATGAGGTAAAATCAGGATATCAAAGAGATTTCTACTCTGCCATTGAAGTTCTTTCAACATTTTTCATACAAGCCAAATTATAGAGTCAGCCTACATGTCCATCAACAGATGAATGGATGAAGGTAATGTCTTACCTAGCCACAATGGAATACTCCAGCTTTAGAAAAGGAAGAGGTCTAGCCAATTGCAACAACATGGATGGGATTGGAGGCCATTGTGCTACGTAAAATAGGCCAAGCATAGAATGACTGATGCCACATGTTCTCAGTTAAATGGGGAAGCTCAAATAATTGGGCTGAAAGAAGCAGAGAGTAGAACTGTTTTTACTAGAGGTTGAGGTAGGATGGAGGGACGGTGGATCTGTTGGTCAAAGAGTACAAATCTTCAATTATACAAGGAGAAAATATGTCTTTTTTGAGATGTGTTACGTATTGAGGTGAACAGGGTAATAATGATTTATTGCACATTGTAAAATTACTAAGATTAAATTTCAAATGTTCTCATCTGAACAAATAAAAAGCATTGAAAGTTATTGGTGTGGTAATTAGCTTGGCTTCAATATTGCATTGTATTTATAAGTCATAGCAATACTTTGTACTCCATAAACTTATACAACTATCACCTATGCATAGAGAAACATGTTGACATCACTCAGTTTTCTATAAAATAGTTTGGAAGGAAATATTTCAATAGGAATGTATGTTTATTTTAAAGATTAAAATACATTTAATCCTACAATAATATGTGTTCAAAATAGGAGAAAGCAATTTTGTCACGAGGGTGTTGCTACAAATTCTGAAAGCTTAAAGAACATAAAATCAGTAAGCCTTTTATAATGACTGCCCATTTTTGTTAAGCACCTCCTTTGTATTTTTGTAATTGTTTTAATACGGGTTCCTGACAAAGTGTAGTACAAAGACTGATTATTCTTAGTCTGTTATTGTTCTTTCTTGGTCTTAGAGTCGATCTCATTACTTAAACTGATTTGGGTGTGATTTAGTAAAAAATATAGAAGAAATCAACAAATTAAGTCTACATTGTCAAACAGTCACAGTAGACGTGATATTTATTCATTTTTCAGAGACTTAATGAATTATTCCAAATAAAATATATTTATTTACTATCAAGAGAGAAAATACTCTATTTATTCTAATACATTTTACTCTAGTGGCAGAGAAATACTAAAGATTACAATCATAGCCCTTCAAATAATGAATTGATATACAATTGAATTTACATCTCTCACATTTATTTCATCTTTAAAAAAATATTTGTATAGAGAAGTAAAGATGACAGCCAAGGGAGAAGGAATAAATGTTACTTTATTAATTATGTCAATTTTTTGTCAGTGAATATATAGTACTTCAAATAGTTTCTCTTAAATGCATATGTATTAAATGCCTAGAGTGTGCTAAGATTTATATTAACATATATTCAAAATAATACTTCTTTCTGATTTTCTCAGAATAATAATTTCCACCTTACAATAAAAGGTCATATCCTAATAAAGCTCTATTTGAGGGAATCTTTAAGACATAAAAAGCTTTATTCATACAACAAATTTTATTGAAAGAATATAAACCATAGCTCAATATTTTCTACCTTATCTATCAATGAGAAAATATATTGAAAGCCAGAAGTTTTTATATTATATTTATTTCTAGATCAAATTAGTAGATCATATGTAATGAAATAATTTACTTCAGTAGCTTCTTTATGATGATTGTCTTCAGTTTCATCACAATGAAAATTTTAAAATTATAGAATTTTGGAGAGTGTTACAGTTTGATAATATCCTAAGATTCAGAACATCATTTTTCTTTATGTTTTATTTCATTGAAATGAAATTCATGTTTAATAACATTTCCTTCTTTTTAAAAAAAGTATGGATTTGAAACTTCATATACATTAAAAAATTTCTCCTTTCCATTTGTCTTTGCAAGACTATTCTATATACATAATAGAAACTGTATTAGACACTGCTTTACCTGACTTTTATCATTATCTTTTTTTTTTTTGGTACTGGGGATCGAACTCGTGATGTTGCACTTTTGAGGTAGGCGCCAGAACCACTGAGCTAAATCTCTGGCCATATCATTATCTTAAAAATAAACACTATAGCTAGGGATTTAGCTCAGTGGTTCGGCCGCCTGCCTCGCAAGCTCAAGGATCCAAGTTCGATTCCCGGTACAAAAAAAATATAAACGCTATAAAAATCATACCGATTCAAATTTGCTTTTGTTAAAATTTGCAGGATTTGATGTTTGTTTTAGTAATTCATTGCAAGAAATTTCATTTTTTCCCAGAATATATCAGAAATAGTAAATTTGCAAGCATTTTGTGTCCTCCTGAAAACATACCTTCTTTTTCTTAATCGCAAACATTTTTCAAGGAATTTTAAATGTCCTGGTACTCTTAGTACTAAGATGCTAAAGCCTATTAATCATATACTGTAGAATTAAAAAAATCTATTTTAAATGTACATCATTTAAAAAAATCCCTGAATTCACTTAATGTACAATTAATATTTTCTAAATATGGACATTTAAAATGTTCTGTTGTTGCTATCACATTTTTTAAAGTATTTTCACATCATTAAGCTCCCTAAATTTAATATCACAGTTGAATAGTGATATGTAATTGGGTTAATTCAAAACTAATTCAATTTTAAAGCAACTTATCATAACAAGAGGGAGTTCCCCTTTGGTGATTCTACTTAGGTAATTAACTTTTTTCTGCCATGTAGATTTTGATGTTGTATTAGGTGATCCAGAGATTTGATGATTTAAACATTTTAATACATAAGCAAACTTTTGGCATTTTCTAATGGAATTGTTTATTGTAATGTTCAAATGTCCACGTATATGTTATTCAGTATGAAAATATATTTCAGATTCACATATAAGAAATATTTGAAATAATTCTTGTTGCAAAGTATAAACTCTTTATTCTAAAATGTTTTGAATCAGGTCTCAAAACAATTATACTCTATACATACTGTCTCAAATATTTATCATTAGAGATTAAGAAAAATGTTTAATTTAATAGTGAAAAATGCAGGTTTGTCTATTATTTCAAGAGGTATGCCTCTAAATTAAAAATATTCATGGTATTTTTTAGAAAATAAAATAGCATTTACAAAGGCAAGTAAAAATTTTCCATAACTATCTATCCATCTACTTGTTATCTATGTATCAATGTCTCATTCCAAATTCAATAAGACCTTATTTGGTGTTTCAGAAACAAATTTGTTTCAATATTTATAGCAATCATTGTAGTTAATAGTTTGCCAATGTGGGCTTTATAAATGTTTATTGTCAGCATTTGTGTGACTACCATAGACATCAAATTCAATTTTCATACTTGAAAAATTAGATGTAATTAAGACGTAGTATTCTCAGTCTGTGTTATAGATAACAGGACAGATGCATGTTTAAGTATCAGTGTCTTTACACTGAATATAATTCTGATCAGCAACTCTTTTATTTTGATATATCCAAGCCCATTTTTTAAAACTTGATTTTGTTTTTGAGGCCAGGTCTCCCTAAGTGGCTACATTGCCCCATCTGGGATCAAACTTTCTGTCCTCCCCTTTCAGCCTCCCAGAGTGCTGGGATTATAGAAGTTTACCATGGCACCTAAAGATTAGCAACCCCTAAGTCTTGTATAAGAGACGTTGCGAGGTCACGGAAGGTCCCTCTGGTTCTAGTTCTACTCTTAACTAGCTTTGTGATTTGAATAATGTCTTTTACTTCTTGTGGAGCTCAGTATCAACACTAGTGATCGTAGGTCATGATCCAGATGTCTCACAACCAAAAATTGTCCTGTAGTTCTCTCTCTCTAACACACACACACACACACACACACACACACACGGAGGGGGGGGGGAGAGAGACAGAGAGCGCTGATTTGTGCACATGGCCAGTCATGCATTTTACACTGTTGATTGTTTTTCACTTGTCAACCTCCTTTGCTAAAACCATTATCACGGACTTCTCACTTGGTGCTTGTGCCCACCCCTTTGCTAGGGGGAAGGCACCAGCACATGGCTCTTCATTTGCAGGCCAGCTTGTCTCATTGTTGGCTGTCAGCGATGTTTCCTAACCGTCCACCTTACTGAGTTGCTGACTGCTTTCTTCAGAATGTGCTCATGCCATCCCCTCAAAAGTGAACATGTTGACAAATGTTCAAAGGTGCCAATCAGTAAAATGATAATTGAAAATGCTGAAAGGTGACAATTGTGAGAAGATGTCAATGCCCCAGGGGAAACAGATCTGACAGTCAATGAAATGTGGTAGCTCTGGGAAGAAAAGTCACTTCTCTAACAAAGAAGGTTGTGACATAAATTCGAACATTTAAAAGCAGGGAGCTTGGAGACAATATCACACACCAAAACTTCCACTAAGGGCAATGGTGTCATCTTGTGGGCTTCCTCCAAAGTCGTGTTTGCTTGTAAATGATTATCTTTTTAACATTTTACAGATGATGTACCACAGGATGGGTGTTTCAAAATATGTGTTGACTTAGTGAATAAAAAAATGAGTAAATGTATGGCACCTAGACAGAACGCTAACAAAGAATACAGTATCGCAAACAAGATTCAGGAGATCAGGTTTTAATATAAACAATATATGAATGCAATTAGTTTCTAAATCAGTTCAAATTAAAGAATGGCAGTTCACAAACTCATAATCAGTTATTCAGCTGCAAAATATATTGCTTCAAAGTAAGTGTTATTAGCAATGCAATTCTTCAAGACACTGCGTGTAAAATAAATCACAAGCAAGTATCTAAATGGAAACTGAAAGCATACTGGTGGAAGAACTTAACTATTCTGGAATGAATAAAACAGGGAGTTACCCCAAAATATGCAAAAGTAAAAGAATAAGAATAAGTCAAACTGAGCCAGTCTTAGGAAAAACAAAAATCAGTCTATTGGCCTAAACATAAAGAAAGTATTTTTAGTGATTCATGGGTAAGTACTAGACAACTCAGTGTACAGAACACTTAAATTTAATATCAGAAACTCATTCTAAGTATGTTTTAGAATAACAGAAAAGCATTAAATATATATTCATATCTGCTAAATGATTTCCATTGTATTTTTAGAAACATACTGCAAATGATCTCATGGGTCTATTTGTACACCAAATTATTCTGCCTAACTGTGTTTCATTTGCGGGGAGAAAAGTTGAAAGCAGACAAGTGAGCCCCTTCGAGATGCTGGCACATCCAGACCACCTGCATGCACTGCAGGCCGCCTTCCCTCCATGTTGCTTGATATTCAAGCTGCCATATTTTTAAGCTTCACATAGGATTTTCTGATTTATGTCCTATGCTACATTGATGGCATTTGGCCTCAGGCATGGCTCTGATCATTCTCTTTATTATTTTGTCTTTTAATGGGCACCACAAAATAATTCACATTAATTAGTGTCATTTTTGTTTATCATACTATTTATCAACTCTACTTGTTTGACCCAAACTGAATTCTCATGCAACATAATTATACTCCCAGGATAATGGTGCCAATTTAGTCTTCTGATCATGTTGACAGTCATTCAACTGAAATAAAAACTTGCTGCACTCTGTTACCAGTGCCTCTGCAACACTGGGAACAAAAAAGAATAAGGAATCTCAATCTAGGATTTCTAGTGACACTGGCAACTATCACACTTTCTGATATTCTAGAATAGTAGAACAGAGGAAATAACTGCAGAGAAGAAATATAAAAATCTCACCTCTGTGAGACATGAGGAATTTGTAAGAATAATTTCCTGAGCATTGTATGACCACTGACTTTGGTGATTGTTAGGGACATAGGCTGAACTGAAAGTTCTTTTCTCTAAATTGTCTCATGTATGTTTTTTAAATATGTATTTCTGACATTAAAGAGAGTATATTTTACAATATTTTGGAGAAACAATTTTAAAAATAAATCTGGGAAAAATCACCTAGCTGCAATTAAGAGGTTACTGTTTTTTAAAGCACTAAACATTGTTTTGATCTGAAGTGTATCACGAGTCTACTCATTCTGCATGTACACTTTGTAATATTTTAATTCACTCATAATTTAAGTATTTCCTAAAATATAACATTGTTTTGTTTAAAACAATGAGTTTGACAGCTCTCTACGAGTCTATTGAGTTTATGACTACTGGTTACTTCTGTATCATACCAGTAGGGCCTACAGATTGTTATCACATTTTATCTATTAATGTGTGTTACTTGCAGAAATAGTTTTCCTATCACATTTTCTGGTAATGAAGTTTATTATGTCAGATCCTTTTTTTTTCCTGGTACCAGGAATCAAACTCAGGACCTTGCACTTGCCAGGCAGGTAAGGCGCCATTGAGCTACATCCCCAGCCCCTTGGATTCTATTTTAAAAGACATTAATTTAATGTATACATAATTGATTATTAGGGTTATTAAAACATTTAATTTTGGTATCATTTTATTGATGGAAATTTAAGGTTGTGTCTTATTTTTATTTTTAATGAGATTGATTTTTGCTTTTAACGTGAATCGTGTTTATACTATGATTAATATTTATTTGCCAAATGAGTTGCAAATTTTTTTTAAAAATTCAACACTTGTTTCTCAATAATTTCTATTCTTCCTTCTGATGTACGATTTAGGCAATTTTCTCAGTATTTTAGTAAAAATTTTACATACATTTTATTTCAACTTTATTTATAAGTAAATCAGTTTGTTTATTTTGAAGTCTATTTGACTGTTGAGAGCTGGAGGAGACCTGTAAAAATCACAGAATGATTCTGTTTCTCTTGGTTTATCATTGTTATTCTGTCAGGTTCTGGTTGATATATTTTGTTGCCATCCTATTTATTACATAAGCCTTCGTGAATGGTGAGTCCTTGTGGACTGGGCATTTTGCCCCTTTGAATTAACACTTTGTCTTGGTCAAAATTAAATCCTTCTTTGTCTGTGATACCTTTGGTACATATATTTATTTTCTAGTTCTTCTGCCACGTCATTGTTCACCTAAGTTTCAAAATGTCATAGCAAATTCCACGTTTTACATGTCTCTTCACATCCGCGTTTATTTATTTTTAAAACTTTGGATTAATCCACGAACTGAAAGGGAGTTTAGCCACTTTGTGATTATTTTCAAGAGTCATGCATTTAGTTGACTGTCCTTAGGGCACATTGGCTATTTCCTTTCACGTTTCGGATGTTTCACGATTCTTGGATGTTTGCTTCTGGGCTGTTTTATTATGAGATTTTCCTGGCTGCTCTGAAATGTAGGAAGAGGTGATGGTGGGAATGACAAAGGCGCTGCTTTAGGTTAGGCCGAGCCAGGCCGTTCTGATTCAACCAGCAGGTCTGAGCATGCTGGGATTCTACTGCATCTGGCCAGGGCTCAGGGTCCCTGTCCTTATGTTTAACCCGTGGTTCAGGCTGCAGGGGCAGCAGCTTGAAAGGGATTTCTTCAGTTGTGATATTTGAGATGCAAGACAACAACAACGCTGGCGTATTGCAAAATCCTGCTAATGTCAAGGCCGCTGTCAGACATGTCTCTTAACGTCAGGACTCACGTTGGCAGTACCTACACAAAAGTCAGGGCCAAGAGGCAAAGATCTTTCTGTCATTAAGCCACAGACCTCCAACAGCGGGAGGCGGGCACAATGGCAGCTCACGTCTTGTTGCTGATACCGTGCATCTCTTGCTTTGACCAAGATGCTCTCATGAAGTGTCTCTTCCTGATGTCAATTCGCATACGTGTAAGCACACTTCTCATTTCCATCCTGGGTCTTGGTAACACCACATCCTGTGGAGACTACTCTCTGAGACAGCAGGGTCCTCAAGCCTTACGCATTTCAGTCTGACACAGAACTGGCCGGGTGAAGGGTGCCATTTTCTAAAACTCCCACGCCTTCATAAACTGCTTTATTTTTGCCTCTCACTTTGATTGTCCCCAATTGCATTTGCAAGCTTTTCCAGCTAAGCTTGCAAAGTTAACTTGGATGTTCTTTAGGTTTCTGCTTTAGCCAAACTTAATATCTCATTTCTAGCTTATTTCCACCGAAATTGGACAATTCCCATAATCCTAGCCAGACAAAGAAAGATGAATGTAAAATAAACATTTTCAACCTAGGCTTTTTTTTTTTGAGTGCCAGATCTGCATTGGAAATTAATCTCTATATGCATTTACTTTAATGTTCAATATACTTTTCAATGGATGCCTTCAATCACTGGTGAGATTGTGAGGTCCTCCGTTCTTGTCTTGATCTCCCTTCCTTATAGTACAGCCTTATTTAAATAGTATTTGTGGCTTGCATCTGGATGTCCCCCCAAAGCCTCAGCAGTCTTTTTTGGAGGGGGCTGATCTGAAATGTGTGATGCTGGGGTTAAGTGTGTGTGATTACTAAACCACCACACGTGAGCGATTGGTTGGGCACTGCTCTAATCCCGGTAGTCTGGATGGGATAAAAGGGGGAGAGAGACACTGTTAAGGGCTCTTGTTGCTTTGCTACTGTCTGTCCACCATGAACTACTGCCTCTCTGCCACTCTGCCTTGGAGCCAGCTGAGTATGGACTGAAACCTCTACAAACTGTGAGTTAAATAAACTTTTCCCCATTTAACTTTGATTGTTGGGTATTTTATCTCAACAATGAGAGAAAGTCACTCAGACATTATTTGCATTCAATATAGGAATAACATGGTCTGGTTGCCAGCAAAGCTTCTATTAATTTCCTACAAAATAATTATGCATCCTCTTCTTATTGATATTGGCTTGGCCACAGGTCTTGGATCAGTGGAATATGAATAAAAGTGGTAGATATGGGTCATGATGAGAAGCTTTAACCCTACCATATTGTCTGCCTGTCTCTCTTCTTGCTGCTCAAAGATCTCCCATGATGCAGATGGGAGCAGTTGCTTTAGCTGCGTTTTAGCATAAGAGCATAATCATGGTCCTCATGGGGGCATATAACCACCCACACTCTCCTAAGCTGCTGGAGTGTAAGGGTCTAGTTCCGTATCACCAAACTGTATGGTTATCAGAACAATTTTTTTTTCTCTTCTTCTAAAACTTGCTCATTTTACTATCTGTGTCACTTCCAAAATAACTACAGAGTATCAATCTGATTTGAAAATACACTGATATCTCTCATGTACAGATTCATCTCACATGCAGAGTCTACAAATGATGCATACAACTAGATTTCCTACTTGTGGATTTAGAACGATAGATATTGCATTACCTGATTCAATAGTGGGTGTGATTAACAGAGAAGTAGCAATGCAGAGAGGCTAAGAGCACCCAAGCCCTCATAGGTGAATATGAAAGGGAAGATCAGCCAAAATGGAAAAAAAAATCTTGCAAAACCTAGAGTAAGCACAGGGTAATTTGGGCAAGTCAAAAACTTATGTGTGATAGGGTGAAATACAATTACTTTTAATTTTGCAAAGTTCAACAGAGATAGAAAATACAAAGTTTCTTGTTTCTGTCTTTCCAGCTCACAGTTAGATACTAGCCATAATATTTGTACTTATTTAGAAGATTATGCTTATGACTTAAATCCCGTCTATTCCTTCATAATGTCAAATACATATGTGAAAATTTAAAGTTTCAAAATCTCAAATTTACATTTGGCACTTCGATGGCAAAATATATATTTCCATACTGTTGGAAACATATTTGCCTAATGCCTTCATATATGATTTGCTAGTTGTCTTAATGGTGACATTAAACTCTCAGAAAATGATTGCATATTTTTAACCACCTCTTTCTTTGTGCATCCCTAAAATACATCCCATAGGACCACTGAACATGGTTTCTTTGTGAAATGAAGCTTTTCAGTCAGGCAGTTAAAAAAAATTATTACCACCCTACCAGATGGAACATCAGTAATTGGGTACTAATCAGCTCAACTGGTTTTACAGAATTTCTGCCCTTAATGTTCTGTGCCTTCATTGTGTATGATTTACATCTAAGCTGAGAAGCGCTTCAAAGCCTGCCAGCTATCGATAGCTGGCTGATACTATCTCCGTCATTTGTCCTCCCACTGCCAAGTGATCTTTGGATCAAGTGACCAGGAATGGCTATAGAAATGAGCACACCTGTAAACAGATTTTTTTTACATGAGCCAGATTAAGACTTGGTAGAATAATTGATGCACTGTATGTTTCAGACCACCAAGAGACCACACCATTATTCTACCAGCCTTCAGGGATAAGTGAGACAGATGAAGATAAAATACTTCCAGATAGAGCCCCCTTCATTCAGGAAGAAGTTACTAAAACGTAAAACCAAGTTCAGCTATGGATTAGGTATCTGTCTATATATCCATATGTTATCTACAATTTTAATGCGGTGAAGATTTTGTTTGGCTTTCAAAAGTTTTTGAAAAAAATACTAACGGAAGTCGTTTAAAAACAGTAAAACTGACACAGGGTACTAAGCTTTGGGAAAGTTGCTATTTCATTTTGTTGGAGTTTCATTTCAAGATGTTGAATTCCCCCATGTGATTACATTGAACAGATGTTCAATAGTTTACCCACTTTCTTTTACATGCCTGAGTTGAAACATTTTATCCACTCTAAACTTCTCTAATTTCCTTTCAACTCCAAAAGCAGAATTTGCATTAAGTAGCATCTCAAGGGAATTTGATTCTAGGATTTAATGCCTTGCTGTTTTTGTTTATTTTAGATATCATTTCTAAAGTTTGGGGAGTATTATTTCTATTATTGATTGATAAGTTTTAGGAGGAATAACAATGGAGTTTTTTCAGTTTTACTTCAGTAAGTCTTTCTCTAAAAAGAAAATGGGATTAAATTACTTCTAAACCAATACTAATAGCAATGACTTGGTAATTTGATATCAAATGATAAACAGAGAGAAGCTAATTTCTTCATTTGGTGATGGATAAAACAGAATTAACTTTAGGGTAAACCCCTTGTAGAATGTAGCAATTATGCCAAGAAATATTTGCTCTTTATATAGTAATAGAAATAAAAACATTTTCCAAAAGTAATTTATAAACATATACTTTGTCCCTGCTTTTCATACCCAGAGCTAAGTGCACATAAAGCACCAAAATTTTACTCTCTTTTTAAGTAGGAGGTGGACCTATATTTGATGCAAAATGTAATCTTTAATAGTTCCAAAGAAACAATTGCCAGTAGACTGGCTTCCTCAAAGATAAGAGCCAGTATATTTGTTCTGTTTTGGTAGTGTAAAGGGATAGAAGAAAGGAATCTGTGGAACTTAAGCTTGTTTTTCTTTGCTTTTCTTTTTATGATGATTATTTGAAATAATCTGTTAGAATTTCATATAGATATCTACAGGCACTTCTGTGTGGAAAAGTTATTCACTCTTGCATGGAAATCAGACAACCCACATTCTTTTTTAATAGATTCCTTGAATACCTATGCCAAAATATCAATGCAACATATCTGAGCACTATGTGAACAGTGTTTTAAAACTATTTTAATACAGAAAACCTCAAATATATTTCAAAACAAGGATCGAAATGTGACGAAGCCATACATACGCATCACCCGACACGAAAATCTTGAATCCTGTCTGATCTCATGTCAAATACATTTCTGTCCACTCCCTCAGAACTGGTTCAGTTTAAAAACAAATTCCACAATTGTTTTGTTTTATTTATGACTGCTTAAATATCTGTCTCTGAAAATGATGTTTTTGATAAATAGAGCTATGATATCATTATTCTATTTAAAAATTCCTTAGGGTTATAGCACACCTAGTCAATCTTCAAACTTCCCCTCTTATCCCCAAACTGATTTTGTTTCACAGGTTGTTGGATTCAGGGTTCAAAAAGAAAACCATGCACTGTAAGTTGTTGAAAAGACTCTTGTCTCAAAAAAAAAAAAAAAAAAAAGTCATCCATAGATCCATAGGGCCAGGGATTTAGCTGAGTGGTTTTGCCACCTGCTGCACAAGAGCAAGGACCCAAGTGCAATCCCCGGTACCAAAAAAAAAAAAAAAAAGACTCCTGTCTCTTTTAATCTGTAGATTTCTCCTTGTTTACCTTTGCCATGGACTTGGAAATGATACTAGTAATTGTCCCATAGAGTTTGTCAGGGTTTACATTTTTCGGATTTAATTCACTGATGTTATTTTTCATATATTTTACTTTTTCTATGAATTGCAAGAATGCTTGATCAGGGTTTATTTTTTCTTGAATAATCAAGATATTTCATCAGTGTTTATCTGCTTGTATTAGGAGGTAATAGAATCTTACTGATGAAAATTAGACAAATTTTTTGTATTTTTGTCCTTCTGATTTCATGATTGCTGCCAAATCTGGCAAAAAGCATCCCTCCCACACCGCAAAAAAACCCATTTTGACAGTCTTTGAAATCTTACAGCAAAAGTGCCAGCTATAAAATATTTAGATAATTAATTCCATGACCAGTGGGGGCATAGCAAGTACTAAGGACTATTCTATTTTTTTCTCCCCCATTATTTTTATTGGTACATTTTATGTATAAAATACATTTACATACATCACTGGGATCTTGTACCATTACATGAGTATCTTGGTTCTTATTTTTTTCCCCTTCTCCTGTCCTCCCTTCCACCCCTCCATCCTTCCTTATTTGCAAAGAGTTTGTTTCCATTTTTTTCTTTTCTCATATTTTTTCTTTTCCTATCTTTCCTTTCCCCTACCCCTCCCACTTCCCCTGCTCCTTTAGACCTTTACTTCCTATTACACAATATCAATTATACATTTTTAAAATTACAATATCAATATCTAGGAGACATTACCACAGATTTTATAGAATTTAAAAGGATATAGAAAGCATATTTCAAAAATCTATTTTGAAATAAATTTGACAACTTTGAAGAAGTTCCTTGGAAGACAAATTAATGAAACTAACTCTGGAGGAAATATAAAATTTGAATAGCACCTATTAAAGAAAGTATATTCCTAGCTTGAAAACCTACCTATATGACAACAACAGGCTCATATACATTTTAACTGATAAATTATATCAAACATTTAAAGTAGAAAAAAAAAAGAACATTTCTCCCCTCATTTTAGGAAATCAACATTGTGCTAATCCTAAAACTGGATAAAGATAAAAGAAGAAAAAAGTATGAACATAGATAGAGATTTGTTTAGCAAAACAAACTATTAGAAGTCAGATCTGGCAGTATGTAGAAAGTGGTTTTATTATAGGGATGGCAGTGTTGGTTCAGCATTGGAAGATCCACCCCCAAAAGCCATCATTTTAACAGAGGACAGGAAAAAGCCATATGATCCTGTCACTAGTTGGAGAAAAAGTATTGGACTAAATTCTACAGCTGTTCATGGTAAAAGCTATCAGGAGACTAGAAGTAGAACAGAACCTTCTTAACAAATTAAAGCCATGTGCTCCATACTTCCAGCGAGAATGCCTTATATGAATGGAGAAGATACAATGCTTTCTCCTTAAGGTGGGGAACAAGGGCAGGCATGTTTACTCTTTATCTGTCCATTAAACTTGGAAACCTAGGCCCCACCAAAATAGTCTGGCAATAAAATGACACAATTAGGATAGGACTGGCAAGGTAGAAGCAAAATCTTTATATGTAGATGAAATGATCATCTACAGAGAAAATGCTAAGAAATCTCTAAGAGCCCCTAGAACTTGTATTTGAATTTAGCAGGATTAGAAAACACAAGGTATGTATAAAAATTCAGGTCTATGTATACTTGCTATAAATGAAGAATTGGATATTGAAATTTAAAAGTTCTGTAGGAGTACAAAGGACCTAGAAAAGTAAAAACAAAAACAAAAATAAAAACAAAAAACAGTGCTGAAGGACATTTAGTACCTAATTTTAAGACTTCTTCTAAAGCTACAGTAATCAAGGCAGTGTTGGTGTAAGGAAAGACATATAGATCATTGGAATAAAACAGAGAATCTAGAAATAGAACCACACATATATGGTCCACTGAGTTTTGAAAGATTATTTAACATTAACATTTTATAGAATATAAACTCAAGTCAAGAGTTGAGGAAAAGATAGTGTTTTCAGCAAATGGCATGAGAACACCTGGTATCCGTATATAAAAAATTAACCTCAGCCTTTTATTTCCACACATAAAAATAACTTGAAAGGATCTATGAACCTAATTATGAAAGCCTAAAAGTGTAAAACTTTAAGAAGAAATTATAAAGGAAAATGTTTATGAATTTAGGGTAGGCAAGAACTTCCTAGGATACATAAAACATGATGTATAAAAGGAAAAACTGATAAATGAGATTCCATCAAAATTTAGAACTTTAGATGCCATCATTAAAATGAAAAATAGTCCTTAAACAGACCATATTTACAATGCATATAACTATGACCAGAATATATAAAGAACTCTTACAGCTCATTAATAGACAACCCAATTAAAAAGTAGACACAAGAAGATGATAAATAGCCAGTACGGCACAAGGAAAGGTGTGCAAAACTAGAATCAGAAAAATACTAATCATGAGCAAGAAGAAGATTGAATTATATACTCATTAGGGAGTTGAAGTTCAAAGTTTTAAAAGCCTTGTCATGACTTTTTCTTTTTGTTGGATTCTCCCCCTTTGTGTTTAATTTGTCATGCCCAATGGATTCATTCTGCTGGGCTTCCTGGGGTTGTGATCCTCATTGTCTTTTCCTAGAATATTGTCTAAAATTTTTGGAGTGCCGGTTTGGTATTTATGAGGTTCCTGAGGTGCTCTTTATCATGAAAGTATCTTATTTCTCCATCAATTTTGAAAGAGTTTTGCAGGGTACATCAATCTGGGTTGGAGGCTGTTTTCCTTTAGGGCTTAAAATACATCACTGGAAGCTCTTCTTGCCTTGAGGGTTTGCATTGAGAAGTCTACTGTGATTCTGATGGGCTTTCCTTTGTATGGGATTTGTTTCTTTTCTCTCACTGCTTGTAGTACTTTGTTCTTCTGTTGGGTTTCTGGAATCCTAACTATTTTATGCCTATGTGTAGAGTTTTTTTGATCAAGGCTAGTTGGCGTCCTATGTGCCACACTTATTTGTATAACAAGTTCTTTTCCCCTGCTTGGGAAGATTTCTGCTATCACTTCTGTGAACAGCGTTTTTATGTCGTCTGCACTCTCTCCTGTTTCTTCATTAGCTCCAATCAGTCTTATGCTATTCTTCTTCGCATCATCCAGCAGCTGCTGGATTGATTTCTGGTGGTCCCTTACAATTTTAAAGCAATTTTTCTTTTCCTGGTCACTAATTGCAATCTTATCTTCTATATCTGAAATTCTGTCCTCACATTGGTTCATTCTGCTGCATAGACTTTAGATGGAGCTTTTAATCTCCTGGAAATCTGTTTGCATCTGTTTTATGCATTCCATTTGTTTCCTATGTTGGGATTCCATTATGTTCCTCAGATCCTCTATTTTTTTTATCTGTGTCCTCTCTAGATTTATTAATAATGTCTTGCACTATGGGCACAATCTTTGCTGTTATCTGAGAAATTATTTCTGATTTCATTTTTTTCCAGATCCTCTTTTGTTGTCAGTTCAGGGAGTCCAGGTGGTTGAGTATAAGAATGTTCCATCTCATTTCCCTTTGGGGTTGTTGTAGGTGATGTGGATGTCTGTTTTTGAGGCTTGTTTACATGTCTCCTCATTTCCATGGTGGTGGGGGGGCATACTTCTGGCACCTGAATGGCTCACCTTCTCTGCTCTAGGAGCATGGAATCCTAAGTACTATTCTGTATAAAAGAGACAAAGATCAGGTTATAGGATATACCAGGCAGTTAGTAGCCCACCTTACAGTGGTAAATAGAACTTCCAGTATTGCTTGTCATTTGTGAAAAGTATGAGTATATTCAAGATTCTATCTGGAGCAGAACTGGTAATACCCATCGTCCAGAAGAAAGACCTTACTGGAATGAAGAAATACTTCAGCAGAGGGTGTTTGGTGTGTGAGGGCAAAGGAGTTTATGTGGTGCTCCCTCAGGCAAGAATTTAGCTAGGAGGCCAACGAGAACAATCATGGCTAAATAGGAAAAAGACAGGATAAAATACATTCTGCAGAACAAAAACTTTGGTATGGAAATGCTAGAATGATTAAACCGAGAAAGACTTGCAAAAGTTGTTAGGAGAAAAAACTAGTAAAAATGTGTTAGATGTAGAGATTGGTCATTTATTAAAAACATATAACCTAACAGAGCAACTGGTTTATACCTAAGTTATATTTGGTAGAATACAAATACTAGGATTCTTAAATCTACTCCTCTGTACTGACTGTCCTCTCTTTCTCCTTCTGGTTTCATAATTGACCTAATATTTCATTGTTCCTACAATAATTTTAAGAGAACTTCAAATTGTTTTTCTTGCAGTGTACATACCAAAAGAGGTCAAATTCATGGATATATGCAAGCCCTTATATTGTCTTCTCAAGTACATGGAGTTGGAGCAAAGCTAAGCAAGCAAACATACACATTCACCAAATCCTACTGAGCTGTGCAGAATTTGTCAAATCCTTGATTCAGAAAAGTCAATAAATAGCTTCATGACTGGTTGCTTACATTCCCCGTCTACACAGAAGCTATTCCTAATTAGCCCTTGCAATGAATCATCCTTAGTTATCAGCAGAAATTCAGGTGGAGCTAGTGTGTGGGGAAGCTAAAGAAGTCTGAACAGAATTCGAACTTTGTCTATGTCATTTACCTATAGGCTTTCAGAATAAACTTCAATGACAACAAAGAGGTTTGCAGGGATGAAAGACACATTTAAAGTTCTGTGTTCAGAAGTCTTAAAACAACTCTGCCCTCAGCCTTCATTGGCAGTATAGATAATATGGGCAATGAGCAGTTGGCACTGAAAGAAATGATTCTATGGGGGACTCAAGTGTCAATTAAGTCAATGAAGGAGAAAGAGAACCTCTGAAGAAACCATGGCTTCATCCACCAGAAAGGTGAAGAGTAGCAATGCAGTGAAAAGATTTGGTGAAAATATTAACTGTAATGTAGGAGTTGATGCCAAAAAAGAATAGAAAACAGCAAAAGAGAAGAAATGATTGACAAGAAATGACAAGTAGAAGAAAGAATGAATTACCACCTTGTGATGTCACGTGGGATTTGATGGCAAGGGGTTACTTGACCAGGACCAGAAGTGAACGGAGCTGAGTGTGCACCTCTCCTCTGCTGGGACTGCAGTCCTACAGCGGAGCTGGGGTGCAGTTTATGCAGTGCTGTGCTGGGCACTTGCCTCTATCGGGTGCCATCTGGGTTGAGAATGTAGCCTGGCTCCTGCTCCAAGGACCTCACAGCCTCACTGGGAGGGAAATGAGAGAAGAAGCTAAGAACGGTCAGCAAGGAAGGTGGTGGGATTGGCAAGTTTGTGCCCACAGTGGGAAGAAAGAGGAGAGCCAACAAACACTGCCACTCACAGACAGCAGGGCTTCCTCCTGGAACTAACAGGTCTGTGGGCCCTAGCATAAGTAGGGGCCAGTAAGCGCGGTCAGTGGCAGAATCTCTGGGAGGGAGAAAGTGCCCCCCCCCCCCACATACACTCATCGGGAGATGCTTACTCAGTGTCTCAGAGATGAGAGTCCGGGAAGAGCTGCAGAGGAGACAGCTCCCTGGAGGCTGGAGGTGTCCCTTACCAGGAGAGGAGCTGTTCTGCAAGGAAGAAACATGATTTTTAAGCAAAGGAATGACATCGTGCAGTTTGAGCTTACAAACTGGACTCTGGATATTGGGAAGGATTGAGCTCAAGGGGGTGTTGGGAACAGTAGATTCCACTAGCTAAATGCCAGATGTGTGCAGGTGTTAGAAACCCTAGAAGAGAAAAGGGAAGGAGCGAGACTAGAGGGGCGCAGTCAGGTTCCACTGTGTGCGGAAAGGGCCGCCAGGATGCTCACGTGTTTACTATGTTCACAACCACAACCGGAGGGAAACAGCAAGAGTACACGACCTTAAAATTATTTCCTTTAGAATCATGACAAGGCAAACACCATTTTTAGAAGGAAATGACTGGGTGAAGATGAAAGGGACGATACAGAAGTACAGTTCTTTAATACTGTAATAATTTTCTCTGCGGTTTTTGCCTTTAATTTTCTGTGGCATGTTAAGAAATCTAATACGGAATCAAATACCGGCTTCTGAAGTATCATTTCATTCTATTATTGCTTCCTGAAAACATGCTAAAAATTAGAACAAACCCTTTAGTTTTACTATAATATGTGTCAAACAGGCACGTCAAGTTCTCATCTTTTACTTCTAGTGGATTTTAAACTTACTGGTTTGCTAAATAGGATGCAAATAGCAATTCCAAGTTGGTGCTGTTGAAAGTTAGAACGCAATTATCATTTTCCATGCAGAGTTCACTGAGTTTTTTTAATGTTCATAAAGTTTCTGAAGATTTTTGATTCATACTTTTAAGCATTGGCTGAACAGTGAGATAATGTAAATTTTCAACAAATACTGATAACATATTCACATTTTTTGAGACCTTAATTTGCTCTAGCTGCAAAGTTAACAAATTATATTTAACCTTTTACTTAGCCCTTATATCAAACCTATTGCATAGTATTTGCAATAACAATTCTTAACAGATTTCCATTATGCCTTTATTTGTTTATATAAAATATATCTATTGGCAATTGTTTATGTTGTTTTCAACAAAATACATGAATATTCCCTCTAACTGGACCATATATTTCAGCTGGGAGAGATAGATTAAAAACACAATAAATGAATCAATTAGTAATAAGCAAATCATACAGATCATTGGAAAGTGATAAAGTGCTGTGGGACTTAAAAAACCAAAGCCTGCACAGCAGGAAAATACAAACTGGAGTAAACTGGGTGGACCAGAGGTCCAGGGACAACATCAAAGAGTGAGTGATGATGTTGTACCGAAAAGGTGATATTTGAGCAACGATAATTTGGGGACAAGGGAGGTAGCAAAGCAGGTCTTTGGGAAATGCATTCAAAACAGAAGAAGTAGGCATGGGCAGAGGGGTGTTATGGGAAGTTTCTGAACAGAAATGTGATGTGTTCTGACTATATAATCATTCTCACCTAGAAGAAAGGCAAGGAAAACTGTTGTATGAGTACTGAAGTAATATAGGCCAGAGGTGATGTTGACCATGGAATGGAAGAAGCAGAAGAAATAGGGTAGTGGAACTCATTCACCACTTATTTAAAAAATAGAAGTAACTACATTTGCTCTCAGATGGAATGTAAATTTGGAGGTAAGTGTGTAGTTGAAGGTAACTCAAAGCATTTGAACCCACGGAATTTTTAACACTGGTGCTAACCCTACAAAACACTCCCTTTTTCATTGGATACAATTCTGGAAGTCCTTCTTGGTGTCTTTATGAGTCATGCCTAAAAGTATAGGAAATGTTTTAGAATTTTCCTAAAAGAATTAAAGACACTGTATTACAATGATACATGCATACCCATGTTTATAACAATACCATTCATAATAACTGAATCTTGGATGTAGTCTACATGCTGATCAACAAATGAATAAAGAAAACATGACAAATGTATATATGCAGTGGAATACTACTTAGCCAAAAAGAAAGATAAGTTTGAGTCACTTTTAGGAAAATGGATGGATCTTGAAACCACAACACTAAGCAAAATATATCAGAATGTTGAATATCACAACATTTCTCTTACATATCAAAACAAAATATATAAATAATGGAAAGAACAAAATAAAGAGAGATGATAATAAAAAGAGAGGTAGAATTTGTAGAAATAGGAAGAGGTTTTGGGAATGAAGGAAAGAGAATGGCTGGGAGGAGAAAGAGAAGTAAAAATAAAGATGAGATATGTATATATACCAATTCCTCAGAATGAATGTAATTATCATGTATCATAAACACATACCAAAAATATATGATGAATGCTGCTGCCAGGTGCCATTAACAAGAAAGCAGGCTCATAAATATGTGGCAGTGCATGCTTATCTACCTTATTTATTAGATCTGGCACCATGTGGCATCTGGCTCTTCTCTAACATCCAAGTGACCATGAAAGATAAATGTTTTGAATCAATTCAGGACATTGAAGCAGCCACAAAACACAACTAAAGATACTAATGAAAGAGGTCTTGCAGAGCTGGTTCAGAAAGTGGCAAGAAAGATGGGATGAGTGTGGTTGAAGCTGAAAGGAATATTCTGAAGAGGAGTTAATGGAAATGTGTCTTTTACTGTAGTAATTTTTACTTAAAAAGTCACCATAGTTTTCAATGAGATTGACTAGAAATCCATCTCCAGATATATAGAGATTAAAATAAATATCCACAACAGGGTGTATTCATCAGTGAATGTTCTAATCTCAATGTTAGAAGATAAGCTTAGGTTAGGAACACAATCAGTTTGGAAGGATTCATCATATGAATCATATGCGAACCAGGGATTGGAGGGCATCAGATGAGTGAATGAGAATGATCAAAAGGTTCGCCATGGAAAGAGAGCAACAGGGAGAAGAGTAAAGAGGATAGGTAGATAGGGAAGGAGGGGAAGAAGGAGTCAGAGGAGCAAGGTCTCCTTGGAGTCAAATGAAGAAAGAACTTCAAGGAGAAGGGACAATCAGTGAGGTCACATCCTGGGAATCTGCCGTGGGATTTGGCACCACGGTGACCACTGGCGACATTGAGGTGAAGAGATTGGGTAGAATGGTGGAAACCAAAGCCATGTGGGAAGTTCTCAGTGAGGAAGCGGAGGTAGTTATTGGAGAGAGAGGTGTGGACACAGAGAAGCAAACAATGGGGTAATAGTGGAGAAAGCGTCTTCAACTATTTTCAGATGCCTTACATTTTAATGAGGGGCAAAGCCTGGTTTATCTGGATGCTGATGGGAATGGTCCCTTGAAGACAACAGAATAGGGAATGTGTGAGGAGTGGAGAAGTGGTGTTGTGGGTCCTTGGGTAAGGGAGAGAAGAGAGGCTGGTGTAGCACTGGAGACTGTGTCTGTTGCTGGGATTATGGATGAGTTATCCATGGTGGGATGGAGGGAGACAGGTTTAATGGGAGGCAGGTGCTGGCAGGTGGAGAGAAGTGGAGTATGGCTCTCTGGACAGGGTGATCAGATGAAAGGCTAAAGAAGGAATCATTATGGTAAGAATTTATATGGAAGTATTCTCTTGGACAAAGAGGGAGTAAATATTCTGGGAACCTGGAGAATACGAGGGTTGGCAGCATTTGGGGCAAGCTTGAAGTTCATTGTCAGCCACTAAAAGTAGGGCTCGACAGCCTAAGGTATATTTCTTTCCTTTTTCCCCCCTTAAATGCTTTTATTGGTACACTGTAGGTATACAACACAATTACGTTTCTCACTGGGAATTGTACCTTTACATGATGCATCTTGGTTCTTATTTTTTCCCCAATCCTAGCCCTCCCTTCACCCACTCCACCCTTCCCTATTTACAAAGACTTTATTTCCATTTTTTCCATTTCTCAGCATTTTTCCTTTCCCCTGCTCCTCCCACTACCCCTACCCCTTTGGACCTTTTCTTCCTATTTTGCATTATCGATTATTCATTCTAATCATTGGTACATTTTAGGTATTCAATATAATGACATTCATCATTGGAAATTTGCACCTTTCCATAGTCTCTCTTGGTTCTTATTTTTCACCCTTGCCCAGCCCTCCCTTCAACCCCTCCACTCCTCCCTATTTACAAAGATTTTGTTCCTATTTTTGCATTTTCTCATATTAATTCCTTTCCCTTCTTTCCTTTCCCCTACCCCTCCCACTTCCTTCCCCTTTGCCCCTTTTCTTCCTATTTCACATGACCTATTATACATTTTAGAGACATTTATAGCTAAGTGGATGCACATTGAGGTGATGCTCTTAAGTGAAATAAATAGGACACACATGTATAAATACCAAATAGTTTCTCTGGTGTGAGAAACTGAAAGTGTAAATAAGGACTAAGGTATATTTCTTTACCAAGCCCATGGGTGTAGGGTGGAGCACACAGATATGCAGATTTAATTGAAGCTGAGCTTTGGCGAAATGACAGAGAAGGCTGAGTGGCAGTGGAGGAAAGCAGCTGAAGTTGTGTGTAAGAGAAGAGAGTAATGTTAAGATTTATCATGGCATTTAAGTTGGATAAAGAGAGGAGGATAGGTATCAAGGGAAAAAAGATGGAAAGAAGCTGGTAGAACCAGCAACCTGGAGGCCCTGGTGGGGCTAGGAATCTGAAAAAATGTAGCTCCAACCAGCAGCTGGAAAGGCAGATGGCAGTGACCACTGGTAGGGCCACCTGAAATGTAGATGGAGGTGGTGACCGCTGCCGGTAATGACAAGGTCTGGTTATACTCGTGCAGATCAATACGATTTAGATTTAGGGACTTCTAGAAAGTGAAGTGACTTGGCTCCTTCCTTCTAGCATTCCTGCCCAGAAAGTTCGAGCTCAGAGCGCATATAATATTGACTCATCATTTATATTTAGGGTTTAAATTTTATCTGTAGAGTAACATCAATGCCTGATAAGTTATACTCACTGTTATTATTACGAAGATGATGCAAGGTGTTTTGACCACAAGCAGGTACATATTGCCATTTTATTCTGAGACGGGCTGCTTGATTTTAGTCCCCAGGAGAGTCTCCGAGGGAGCCCTAACCCCAGGGGCCCATCCCTTCAGGGTCGCAGGGAGACTGGGCTAGGGGGCAAGTCGCTTTTAGAATCAAACTTACTCCTTCAAGTTCCAGGATATTTTCTTTTCTGTTATCTTCTCCAAGTGAAAATGCTTATATGTTACTCTTTGAGTTCTTTATTTATAACTGTGTTCTTAAGGTAGATTTGTATCATTGAACTGAATAACTATAAATTCCTACTCCACTCAGATGTTTGTATTTAAAGTACTTTTTATCTCTCATAATTCAGTCTGAAAAGTGTACTAGTTAATGAATGATATGGATAACCATAATAATTGTATATTCTTCAAAGATTAAAGTCATTTTTACGACTTCCCTGTGGTTAAAATAGGAGGAAAAGAGAAAACAATGTATTCCTGTGAATGCCATATAACAATACACTAAAAAGAAAGCTTTGCAATAATTACTCAAGTGAAAAATCAAGTAACTCTCTCCTTAGTCTTCTAAAGTAGGACTGAAAGCCAACCCAGATACTAGTGAATGTGTCAGAAATTTCAATCATATTGTATCTCTTTTACTCATAGCTTCCTTAATCTTATTTTAAGTCAAATGTTCTACGCATAAAATAAAGGGAAAAATTCCTAAGTGCAGAGTTTTGGCGTTATTGTTTGTTTTACAGTGAAATGATAATTTGCATCTCTGGAAGACCCTGAGTGAGGAGCCCAGTGGGGGACATCGGGCCTCAGCAACATTCCGGGTACCATCCCATCCTCTGAGGCCCCAACAGGGCTCAGACCTTTCCTCTGGGCATCTTTTCCACTCTTCTGTCCTCTTTTCCCTTCTCTCTCTTCAGAAGCAGGGACACCCTTCTTCTTCTGACCTTGCACGCCAGAACCCCAAGTTCTCTGGACTAACGGACATGCTCCAGTGGTGGTCTGGCTTCTCAGGCCTTTGGACTCAGATTATGTGGTGCACTGTCAGGTTCTGATTCTGACATAATTGAATTTGGACCAAGCTGTGGTAGCAGCAGCCCAGAGTCTCCAGTTTGCATGCAGTATGTCATGGGGCTTCTCAACTTCCACAATTGCAGTAGCCAATTCTCCCATTAAATCCTTTCTTATACATTATATATCCCAGGAGTTCTGTCTTTAGGGAATGTTAACTCATTCAATGCTGAAGTCTAAAAGAGGAGTAACTCAAAGAAGAAAAAGAAATTGGAATAGAAATATAAAATAAAATAATGTGAACCCAGGGATACAGGAAAAATAAGAAAAGATGCCATTAATTTTTCCAATATCATTGAAGAGTATATTGCCTAGAAAAGAAAACACAAGTTTATGATAATATAATACAGCAGCAAAATAAACAGAAAAGTTTTGCAGACACATGGAAAAGCCTAAGAATTGTAATGTGTACTAGTAAAGAAATAAAGGTAAACAACCTGACTGCATACAACATGATAGCACTTTCTTTTTTCCCATTAAGAACACTTTGTTTTGAATTTTGATTTTTTACTTTTATTAGTACATCAGGGTTGCTGATGTAGCTCAGTTGTAGAGCACTTGCCTAGCATGTGGGAGACGCTCATTTCATTCACCAATGCAGCAACAATAAATTAGTTAATTAAGGGGTAACATAAAAATATGCTTAGATATATACACACCTGGCAGAAACACTTTTTAAGCAGTGGGCCCCAGCAGATGGCAGTTATCTCTGGAGAAAGTGCTGATATGTGGGAAAGTGAAGAACAATACTGATAGCTTCAATGACATCAGAAGTGTTTTAATTTTATGGTTGAGTGACAAGATCTTAGGTCTTATTTCAATCTAGGAGACATAATCGACATAAATAATGCATACTATCATTATGTGTAAAATATTACAGAGAAAAGATTAATTTTGACATTATCTATGAAGTGAAACTAGTAGTATCCACACTACAGCTTTGTTATCAACTAACTAAATCAATTACTTAATACATAAAGTGCTCAGAACAGTGGCTGGTACCTGATAGATGCTCCATGAGTGTTCTTTCATTAAGTTTGTAAGATATGCGGTGGAACAAGAACTCTGGAAAGACCTTCTGAGCTCAGGAAGCACTGAATGCCATCCACGCAAGAAGCACAAAGCCATGGTTAGGATTTTGGTCTTGGAGGCAGGTTTGCACCAGGGCACTGTCATTTTTTGTAGCTGATTGATTGAGCTTTGGTCACGTATAAGCAAATCCACACTCTGTGCTTCTGTTTTCTCACCTGTAAATGGAAGTACTAAAAGGAGCTATAGCGTTGTGAACCCTAAAACCTGTACACATTAATGAGTACTGTATGTACTTGTGTGTGTGGTTTATGACAGCGTGTGGCATATACTAAGTGCTGTAGAAACATTAGGGAGTTGTATTGCTGTTCCATTATTAATATCATTATTTCAGTGGTGAGATAAGATCCAGAGGACACAGCTTAGGCTTTAGAGAACTTCTAAAGAGAACACCACATGAGGCAGAGTTCAACATACAAAGAGGGAATGAAAAGTCTATAGGAGTAAAAACCAGTTAGGTTCCACAGATGAAAAAGCATTTCCTTGTAAAGATGAAAATTTCAATCCTTATGAAAATATAGAATTTTAAGGGTAAAAGAAATATTAACTTTCCCTTATGAAGTCATAGGTTATATTCATATAAAGTAAAATACAACATATAAATTAAAATACAAAGCACTGTGTGGTTGAAAATTGAATATGGTTTTAAAAGTGAAGACCTGAAAAGAGAAATAATAAGTCTGCCTCAGCTCATAAGTAAGGGCAACATGACTAACTTCCAATATGTATCCTAAGAGGAAATACAGAATCCTGAGAACTTCAAGCAGAAAAATAAGATTTTAAGTCTGAAATTTTGAAGCAAAATTTATGTAGGAGAAATCATAGTAAAACCATAGAACCACAACCAAAATAATTGACCACCAAATGAAATTGGATTAATGTTTATTAAAACTATATAAAGTTCAGTGCAAATTTTATTCAATTTTTATTAAATGAATAGATACAAATTACTGTTGTTAACATAAGGGTATATAAAAAGAAAATGTATTATCTCCTTTCCACTATAAACTAAACTAATTTTTTCAGCAAATTTCCACTTTCAAGATTTTTTGTTTGCTGTCTTCATATGTATGTGTTTTGATGATATATAATCATATATACATAACCCCTATTATATAATTGTATATGAAATTATGTATATTTTATAAAGCTATATATTATATAAACACTCAGGTTATTATTCTTGTATATGTCATTTGAGTTAGCTATTGATTGTAATTTTTCTAGTATTTAGCTCTTTAACGTTTCATTGTACTTACAAATCCCTATGTTATGACATATGAATTGAGCATAAGCTATCCTACTTCTCAATCTTCCATTTCTATTAAAAACAATCCAGACATGTGTGGATTTTCTTAATTGTACATATTATAATATATTGATAGATTTAAAACCATCTAAGCATGCAAAAAGAGCATTTATATTACTACAGTTATGTGCATATTATTTCATAACAACCTTAATGTGCATGAATTAAAGGATACATAAGATAAGAAATCTAAAGTTCTGAAAATGGAAGGAGAGTGCCCATGAGAACACTGTTTCTTTTCAGCTTTGCATCTTTCCAACATATACAGTGACAACTAGTTCTTGAGCTCATATTTCCTTGTATATTTTAAAGGATAATACCTTGCTGAGTAATATTTCCTTCTGAATACAGACATGGTAAAAACTATCGGTGCTGATATACTTTTAACAGCTTAGCTATTTATGCAACTATATTGGGAATTACATTCAGTGGGAATGTTGATATATATGACACGATTGATATCAGGCTAATGTTTATTAAGCTACATTTTTCTCTCTCTTGTACATTCTCCTCTCTTTTTGAATTTCATATGTTCTTTTTCCTCATCCTTGAAATTCATAAATTTTACCAGTGTGTTCATATATCAATGCTGTCTTTTGCTGATCCTGTTCTGTCAATGGGTCTTTTTTTCTTAGCATTCTATACAAATTATCAGTTTAAGGAAGTGTTCTATTGGTTTTTTAAAAATACTCTTGCTTTACTATGGTCATTATACTCGATCTACAACCCTGTTATACTGAGATTGGATCTTATTGGTATATTGCTCATAATTTATCTATTCTGTGTTATCATTATAGTTTATGTTCTGGGAAATAGTCTAAACTTCTAAAATCAGGGCCTTGAATTTCAGTTCTACACTTTTAACTTATTCAAATGTCCAGTAAGATGACAATTTTTATTTTTTCATTCTGAAATGAGCTGTTTTAGTATTTTAGAAAAGCCTTATTTCCTGCACACATCTTTTTCATCTCAGCCTACCATTTTTCTTTTCTCATTTTATGAATCATTCATATTTTATGATATATTTAAGATTATAAAATATAAGAACTATACAAATGCTTATTTAATTTCCAGAAATGTCTATACGTTTTTCCAGTGTTGTCTTTGCTTTATTTTACATTATTATTTTTTCTCCGATATTTAGTGATTTGTAGCATTGACTTCATAGCTATGAATGAAAACTAGTTTTATTTAGATGTCTGGATGCTAAAAGAATTTTCTCTAAAATGATTATCTTCAGCCCATTAATCTGTCAAGGGACTTGAAAAAAAGAATAATAGAAAAAATATTCCATGTGCAAATCAAAAATAGTACAGTGCCCCATACATTAAAATGCTAATGGTTTGAAGTCATAGTTAAAAATAGAAAAGTAGAGGAATTGTAAATATTCATATTTTTGTAATTTACTAAGATCTAGATAAAATGTTTCAATGTTAATACTGAAATTATTTAATGCTCATTCTCTCACCATTTACCACTTTTTTTTCATGGAAACTTTTAAGCATTTTTCCCCTAATTTTACAACCAACTCTTAAATGGATTCTTTTCAGTTGATTTTAAAATAATAAAGAACATTTGAAGAATATAAAGATAATCTAAAATGCCCAAGGGCACATTTTCTACATCTTGGTGCTGAATTATATCTCCGGTCTATCTGGTTAGCAATCTCGTTTTCCCAATTTCTCAACAAGTTTGTGTTTCACATTTTTCTTTCCACATTTGTCAGTGTAAGTGTATGCGTGCATGAGTGTGTGTCTTTGTGTGTGTGTGTGTGTGTGTGTGTATGTGTTAAAACCATATTGCAAAACATTCTCTCTGGAGAATGGGACCTTGGATGGACTTTTATTATCTGTCTTTTAAATTATCTACAATATGTGTTGATTAATTTTGTAAATAAAAACTAATGAGTTTATACAATATGGATTTAAAAGATAAATATGTATAGGAGGTGTATAATCGAGAACTTCTAGAGTGTCCACGGAGAGGCAGGTCAATCGTCTTCAATGCGAGAGTCAAGAGGTGAGCAGCAAGGTAAGCAGACGGTGGCTCATGTCAGTTCCTCAGATTAGAATTTTAAAGGTTGTTTACAGGTGACAGAATATGAATGAAAGTAGCTGAAAAGAGTGGTCAAGACCATTTTCAATACCATCACTGTAGGCAGAAGCTGTTTGTATATATACTGATATCTGAGAGATTATGGTAGTAAGGACTATCATGTGAATTAAATCCATGAAAGTGAAGTATAATTTGATGTAAACCAACCATATGGTGAAAAATTGCATGTGCAATGCTATAAATGAAGATTTTGTTTTATATGTGAGAATGAGTATATCATAGAATGGTAAAGCATGATTTGAGGAATCTATGGGGTTCAGAAAGAACATCAAGGCCATGACTTGCCAATGAGCTACATGAGTATGTGAGAGCATAAATTAATTACACATAGTGGAACATGAAATATATATTGAATTTAGTGAGGCACAAAAATGCTACCAGTACTATATACATTCCTGATATTCTAAGTAAAATTCTGGGATACATATATTTATATGCCCAACACATGGAAACTCTGACTCATAAACATGATTATGGTATGAAAGAGATAACTTATCAGTATTAGAACTCCTTGAGTTCTTTCTGAGAACATGGAATCCACAAAAGAACTCCACTGTCTTTCCATTAAAATTGACTGTCTTGTGTGCTGAAGAACTTTTGGGTATGGGAGAAGACATTGTCAAAGAAAAATTGAATGACCAGAGAAACACTATAATAAAATGCAAGAAAATTAAAGCTTAACATAAGCAAGGCTATGATGAGGAAACACATAGATGGTAAGTTGTTTATTTGTTCTTTTCATTTTACATTTTCTATGAAAGATTTCATGTGGACACAGTTTGAAATGGAGCATTGATTTTAAGTTGGAGCAATGATATTAAGACACAGTGGCTGCATTTGTGTTAGTGTGGCTGTCACTAGCCCTGGTATCAGTATCAACACATTCTTATGTGAATTAAATTATTACTCTGCGAAGACATGCAGCAGCATTATTTTAGGTGCCTGAATTATGCTGCAATGTTTTTGAGAGCACGTTACTCTGTGTTAACTCAGTGTGAAGTGCTGTCACCTTTGGGCATAATTTTCTTTAATTTGTCTTTAAAGGATTTACATTCTCATTAATATCAACCTCATTTAAAATTTTCCTTTTATGAGGCACTATGCTAATAGTGATAAAAGTATGTCAAACTTTTTTAGTACAGAAAAGAATTTAAAGCATACGCCTGATGAGATTGTAAATAATTCTCCAGAAATCAGGGACAATGTGTATAAGATGCCATTTCTGAATTCAACTGAATCAAGAAAAAAACATGATTCTGATTATGTGGGCTTCACAAGACTACCTGTATTTGCTTATTATTTCTGAGCTTGATTGCACCTGGAAGCACTTAAAGGTCTTTATTAATTTCCTTTACAACATTGTGAGTCAGGAATGACTCCTGCAAAGTCATTGAAGGGGTTACTTGTTCATTTGTTGTATTATTATCTTAATTGACAAACATTTGGGAATTTTCCTCTTTTGTGTTGTTGGAAACAAGCAAACAAAAATCTCCTTCATATTGCAGAGTTTGTACCAGTTGGTCTGTGTGGAGACAGAGATGGGTGATGTCTTTCCTCACCCATCAGAATGGTCAGGATCAACACACGTATAATGAGAAATTAAGAGGAGAAAGCATAAGATGTTTGAAGTTCCATATGATGCACAAAGGTTTAGGAAAGAAGACCACAGATCCACTAAAAATTGTCTATTTTCATGCTTAGGTTCAGTGAAGACTGGAGACCTATGCAGAAATGAGAGTGGACAAAGGATATGATCTACTGGTGGCAACCAGGCAAGACCTCTCTGCTCAGATTCCTCTTGGCCTTTCTGTAACAGCACTTCCTTCTGGGCAGGGGCCAGGGCCCCTCTGGAGTAAGAGGCTTCAGGGGAGCAAGGAAAGAATGACCTTAATAGGTTTTTATGGACCGCTTTGTGGGACAAGGATCTTAATGGCTAGCACTAGCCTTGGGAGACAGGAATTATAGTTCCCATAATTGGGTTGAAGGAAGAAAAAAGAGCAGGACTCAGCTGTGCAGTACAAGGAGAGAAAATCCTTGCTTCCGAGGCCTTTCTAATCTCCTTCAGCTGAAATCCCTCAGCATGCCAGAATGCCAAGTTTTGGAGTCTGAGCCCAAACAAAACAACACATGAAACTGTCAGAGGATGTTTAATCCTTCTCAAAAAACATGCCATTGTATTAATATAATTTCTCAATGTTTGACATTTAATCCAGGACCGAGGTTTCAGGACACTTATTCATCTTTTCTCAAGGTTCATGATATTCAATAGCCTCATCTTTAACTTCATCAAAATATTATAGTTTTATAGATTTATTGGAATAATAAAACAAGTCAATAGAAGGTTGGATTTTTAGTCATATAGATCAGAATTATAGACTCTAGAATTAAGAATATCATCAGGAATAAAGAGGGACAATACTTATTAATAAAGGGATCGACTCACCAGGAAAATACCAATGTTAATATCTGATGTACCAAATAATGTATTTTAGAATCCAGAAAGCAAACTGGGAGAACTGACTGGTACATAAAAAATATAAAAAGGAAAAGAATTAAGAGTTCCTCAATATTTTCTGACTTCTAACTGTAAGATGCAATGGTAATATTATGAAAAAATTATGTTAAAATATATTTCGAAAACTATTTTAAAACAACTTAATACACAGAAATCTTGAGTTCTTTCCAGTGATTTTGTAACTATTATCATTGTGAACGCTTGCACCCCTTGTAGCATTCCTTCCATTACAACCCATACACTAACTTTCGAAATTGAGCACATTCATGATTTTCTTTCCATTATAAATTTTAAAGCTTTTGCTTAGAATGATAAAAATAAACCCCAAAATTGAGATTTAATATAGCATTTGTAATCATAAGGTCTTTAAAAGAAGATTAACCTTTTCAGGGTCAAGGTGCTACCAAGTCTATCAGTGGGTTGCTACCTTCTGAACTGGTTACAACAGGTGGTGTGTTTGGGGCCATAGGATTCATGGCAGTTAAGGAAACCAAGAAAAAGTAATTAAGGAATGTCAAGGGTAAGCCTGTCTGATGTAAAAATAGCTCACCTTCCTGCTGAGAAAGCCACAGTTGTGGAATCTGGTTGGCAACCTCATTAAAGAGCATAATTATCTCCTCTTGCTTTTTAAGTATTGATAATTTTTGAAAGTTTGTTGGCAAGAGGTTGCTAGACATTTTAGCAACACCACAAGCAAGGTCACTAAGTAAATAGTCTGAAGGCTCTGAAGCAAGATCCATATGCAGAATACAATCTTTAAAAATTCAACTTATTTGTTGCATGTGATTTTTAAAAAAATTATGAAAGTAGCACAACATCGTTCTAATGTCTAATCTCTAGTAATGTATTAAAAGATTTAAAATAGACTGCTTGAAAGGTGATTGTGCTAGTCACTACCCAACTGCTCTGACAAAATACTGAATACCTACAATTTAAAGATGAAGGGCTTTAATTTGGCTCATGGTTCAGGGAACTCAGTCCGTGGTCAGCTGGCTCCAAGGCAGAATCACGGTAGAGCGTATGGTGGAGTTCAGAGTGGCCAGCAAGCAGAGCAGGGGAATAATGCCAGCCCAGAAAATAACTATGGAGGGACAACATAGAGTACCTAAAATTATGCCTCCATGACCTCAACAAATAAGCACAAGTGTGTGCCACCAGTCCCCATAAGAGGCCAAATCTATTTAGTTCACATTTCACCTTAACCACCACAATGCCTTGAAATAAAATAGATGGAAATTTTTATTTTTGAAGTTTCCTTGATTTTAGTTCATATTTGTGGATTTGAAAGATTTGGAGACTAGATTTTAATATTTCCTCATGATTATCAATTAGTACACAATATGCCTTACACCAGCTTATGTCAGTTCATTTCTACTTTGAGGTTTCATGATATTTGAAAACAAAATTTATGAAAAACTTCAGCCTAATTTGCCTTTAGTTCAGAGAGGCAAATCAATTCTGTGAGACATCTCAACTAAATGACTTGTTTCTAGTAAGTTCTACTAAGAATTTTTCAAGAATTGCTTTAGGTTATTATTAGAAATGTATTGGTTATTGCCATACTGTTATAATATCCACATGGATTTGCACTTGTGTGTGTGTGTGTGTGTGTGTCTGTATTTGAATTTCTATTCATGAGAACTATCATTCTCTTTAAATATATCTCTGATTTAGTCTCTCATATTGCAATCTTTGGCTATTATGCAAATTAGTTTCTATCTTAAGTATTCAAATTAAAATGTAACATATGGACAGCCAGGTGTATCTTTGATCAAAAAGGATTTGAGGACTTAAGAAAATATTTTTCAAAGCTAAACCCTTTGTACTGTATGCTTTACCCTTAAAACACAGCAATTAATAGAGTGGTACTTGATAATTTTCTCTTTGAAGATATGTAAAGATGGCATTTCTCCCTTCTGTTCCTAGACATTATCTGAATGCAGCAGAAAGAACAAAAATGGAAATAATTTCTTAAATATAAAGCCAGGAAAATATTAGATCCTCCATACCAGAAGAGAGCTTGGTGATATTCCAGACTGGCTGAAAAAGAAAAAAAACCCAGAGAATCTTGTGGACCAGATTCAAGATAGAACCTAGATCATGACATCAGCAAAGACCTGGCCAAATGTAAGTCCTGTGCACAAAGTGTGAACCACTTGCTTTGAATAGGAGAGCAGGTCAGCCAGGGGAATAGCGGACAGCAATCATGACAGTCACGGCAGAGCCAAGGGGAAGAAATGAGAAAATCTCTGTTTTTAGGACAGAATTTGTCTCTGAGGAAGAGGCAAATCATTTACATTTAAAATTAAAAAAACAGACAAAATAAAATAAAATACTTCATCCAGATTTTATCTCACTTGGTCAGTGATAAGTGAACTAATTTATTCATATACTTTATCTACAAGAAAAATTCAGAGAATCAAAAATACTGCCTTGCCTGCACACACACACACACACACACACACACACACACGCACACACGCACTCTGAGAGAGAGAATGAGAGTGAGATAAAGACGGAGACATCTGTCTGATCTAGTGAAAACATGCCTGTGTACAGCTAAGCAAACGAAAGAAACAAAGAAATGATCTATTAATCGGAATGGCTATGCCTTCTAATTCCTATTAGGTTTGAATTATGTGTTGAAACAATATCAAAAATAGTAGCATTATGCTTTAAACATCTATCTATGTAGGATCGTGTAGGTCTTAATTTGAAGAAACAAGCGTGTAATACCAGCACATTGGAAGGCTGAGGCAGGAGAATGGAAAGTTACATTCCAACGTAGGCAACTGAACAATTTAGATACATCCTGCTTCAAAAGAAAGAAAGACAGAAAGAAAGAGAGAAAGAAAGAAAGAAAAAGAAATAGAGAGAGAGAGAAAGAAATAAAGAAAGAAAGAAAGGAGAGAGAAAGAAAGAAAGAGAGAAAGAAAGAAAGAAAGGAGAGAGAAAGAGAGAGAGAAAGAAAGAAAGAAAGAGAGAGAAGAAGGAATGCAGCTGAGTGAAAAGGTCCTGGTGTCCATTCCCAGTACTGAAAGGATTTTTTAAAACAAGGAAAAGGAAAAAAATTTGGAATTGGCATCTCCTCTGCCTACAGAAGAGATCCAGATCTTGTGGTGGCCTGGTTCTTAGGCCTTCCAAATTGAATGGCCTCACACTCCTGGCCCTCCTGAGTCTACAGCTGGCAGACAGTGCTTCATAGAACTTCCCGGCCTCCATAATCACATGAGCCAAATTCTCACAGTACCAAAAGAGTGTATGTAATCATATATGCATAATCTCTTATTGGTTGTGTTTCTACAGAGAGCCCTAATATATACAGGTAGATACAGAAAAATTTACCAAACCAATTAACACATTAAAAGTAGTGAAAGTCAGAGCCCTTCGGTGTTGGAGGAAAGACTTATGAACTCTGTAAGGTAAATGGATAGTGAGCTCTGTAGCTTTGGATGGGAGCGGTATCAGTGTGGACTCTTGGCTTTGTACACATGCTTGTGTGTGTGCTTGTGTGCGAGTACGTGTGTGCAGCCAGATATTACACCCCAGGTACATATTCACTAGGGCTGGAAATTGAGAGGGCCTGCACCACTAATGAACGCGCATAGTTCTTGGAACCTGGCTTCCAATTGCCATACTCCAATGAGGAGGCAGTATCGCTTTCCAGAGCACAAGGACATAGCAGCCAGGTGAGTCTGGAATCTAATGCCCCAGGAGAAGACAGCACTCAAAGAATGACGAAGACAAACGAAGAGGTAAACGAGTAAACTCTACTGAGTAAACGATAGAGAATCTAAATAAACATCATTGATTCTAATAGGATATTTTCATCTATTGAATCCAATTAAAAACCTGAGAACTTTGAGTTGTAAATCAATGAATTTAAAAATTTCGTAAGTATCAAAATGTTTACATAATTATAAAGTCATTGCACACGAAATTCTTAATCATTATGTAATGGAAAATTGTAATGTTTTTGCTGGAGAACCTCAACCAGTACTCTGTCAAGTGATCAAAGTGAACATCTTCAGTAAAGGGCAAATGAAAATCATGCTATACGCTCAGGCTCCAATGAGAAACAGAAGTGCTTCTTGTTTTAAAATTGTATTGGTACAATTTAAATATACATGATGACCACATTCATCAAAGGGAGTTTGTACCTGTACATAGTATATATTGATTCCTCTTTTTCTTCCAATCCTCTTCCTCCCTTCAACTTCCTCTCCCCCTTATTTACAAAAGTTTTGTTTCTATTTTTTCCTTCTTTTCTTGTTTTTCCCCCTTTCCCCCTCCCCTCTTTTACAGTTTCCCTTCCCTTTTGAACAGTTTCTTCCTATTTCATACTATCTATTATACATGTTGGTCCTTATTTACCCTTTCAGTTTCTCACACCCCAGAGATAACGAGATATTTACACATATGTGTCTGATATATTTCACTTAAGAGTATAGTCTCAAGGTGCATCCATTTAGCTATAAATGTCTCAAGTTTATCTTTATGGCTGAGTACTATTCCATTATATAAAAAAACCACAATTTTTTATCCATTTATGGGTTGTTTCCAAGATTTAGCTATTACAAACTGTGCCGCTATAAACATGGGTGTGCATATATCACTGTGGTATGATTCTTTTAATTCTTTTGGGAAGATATCCAGCAGGGGAATAGCTAGCTCTTTCAAATGAGACCTCTAATCCTATTTTTTTGAGGAATCTACGCACTGACATCCACAATCTTTGCACCAGTCATACTCCCACGGTGTAGGAGGAAGAAGTGGAGAAGGGTTCTTTTTTCCCCACAGCCTGACAGCATTTGTTGTTGGTTGATTTCTTGATAGTGGCCATTCTTTCTGGAGTGAGATGGAGTCTCCGCATTGTTTTAATACAAATTTTTTGGATGGCCAGTGATGTTGAGCACTTTCCCATATATTTGTTTGCCATTCCTACTGCTCCATCTGAGAAGTGTTCATACATCTCAGATGCCCATTTTTGGACTAGGTCTTTAAATTTGGGGGGTCTGATTTCTTTCATTCTTGGTATGTTCTAGATATTATTCTTTTATCTGAGGGACTACTGGCTAAAAATTTTTCCCCACTCTGTGGGTTGTCTCTTTACTCTGTTGGTGATTTCTTTTGCAATGCAAAAACTTTTTGATAGAGGGGCTTAACTTGAGTCTAAAGACAAAGTATCTTGGAAAAAAAAAGCTGCCAAAACAGAGGGAAGCTCAATTGCCTGGGGTGTAGCTCAGTGGCGCAGCACCTGCCTGTGAAGCACAAGGTCCTGAGTTCGATCCCCAGTACCAGAAAAAAAAAAGTTGTTAGCCAAACAAAGGGAAGCTCTACACAACACTGGCCTGGCAAGATCGTGAATTATAAAGTCCCTAGGACTTTTCTAAAGGGATAGATTCCAGTGAGATAAAAATCTAAATGCAAGGATCCCAACTGAGCTCCTGTGAAAAAGACATTATTGGGACATTTGGTAACTGTGAATGTGGACTGATGATTAGACATCAGAAAGGTAGCATTGTCACTTTGTTGATTTTGCCATTTATACTGTGGTCATGTAGGAGAATGTTTTTGAAGGAATTAACATTAAATATTTTTGAGAAAATGGAGATTGGGAGGACAATGTAAAATCAGCTGATTTAAGAAAAACTAATTTTCTCCATCTTGAGCTTTTTTGTATATTTAAGATTGTTTGTAAATAAAATGTATTTAAAAATAGAATAATCTATGAAAAACAAGTATTATGTTAATAATTTTCATGTTATCTCAATTTTTCTTGCTTTCATCCCTTAAAAAGTAATTTAAAGATACTATGGTAGACAATCAGTGTGAAAAATTCAAATACAGAAAAATGAATTATAGTTCAAAGTTGTAACCATGATGTTAATATGATTGAAATAATAAAATGTTTGAAATCTGAGCTATCTAACCAGGATAAAAATGACAATTTACCATTAATGAGAGCACATTCTTAAAAACTTGCAAGACAAAGATGTTATCTTATTTTTTTTTTTAAGCAGTAAAAGGAGCCTTTGTTTTCTTTTGGATTATCTGTAGTATTTAAGCAAAAGGAAAGTAAAATTAATTCCAAAGAAAAGTAGTTTTATTTTTTTCTCTCTTTTTTTTTTCCATTTAGTTTATTGGTACATTTTAGGTATACAATAGAGTTGTATTCATCATTGGGATCTTGTACCTTTACATTATTTTTTGCTAAAAAATATTGCCTGTAATTGGTACCTCAATATGCCCAATGTGATGGCAGAAGGAAGGCAGAATGTATGATGGTATAATCAGCTCTTGTGGGAGGGTACTTTGTGGCATACATACATTCAGTTATAAAAATAACTGTTATGTAACCTCACAATTTATATAAGAGACATTAGATTTGTGACTTAAATATTTTGGATTTTGTTAAAAATGAATATATGCATTAGAGCCCTTTGATATTTATATCTGAAGAAGCAAAGGGTGTGTTAGTCAGCATACATTGTTTTTCACTCCTGAGTCTGAAGGGCATATGCTGAAGGAAAGTGGCGATACTGCAAGAAGATCCAGGATTGGCATGGGATGCATTCTGCTTTTATTGTTGCCACGTGAGGAAGAAGACTCCCCGGTAATTCTTCAGCATAGGGGCTGCATAGTGTATGAGCCAGAGGAACATTAAGAAGTAATTATTTCCAGCCACTTAATGGCAGCTATAGCAAAACCTGGATCGGGGCTGTACCTTCCTACGAGTGCATGAAAGCCAGAGCTGATACGAAATCTGCATACTCTACACACAGACACCTATTTCTGCTTTCCTAGCTACACATAGTGTTGAAGCGATGAATTTGTCCTCCCCTTTGGGGAAATCTTCCTTTGCTAATCTGCTGTATCAACTACTTTCAAATCATATCCTTTATTTCTAGTTTAGTTTTACTTCCATCTGTCTGTAGCTTCCCTTCCCCTGTAGTTATAGGATATAATTCGGAGGTATGCTCATGTACAACTCACAGGAAATGAACTATGACAGCCTTACACAGTGAATTTTGGGGCCAAATTAAAATGTGACAGGAAAAGACACTCTTTGTGTGGAAATAATACTCTGGCTTTATGCAGAAATGTGCACAGTTACCTATTAGAGCATGCCTTTGTGTGCCCAAGGAGAATCAGGGAGATAAAGGAGTGTTTTTCTGGACAGCCAGGACATTGTGACAAGAACTTTGAAAACTGCAGGTAAAACAGGAGTTGTACTCACCATATTTTTTAAAAACAAAACTACTTATTTACCTTTAATCCTATAGCATAGGGATAACTGATACTTTTCCATAGGCATCTCATAGAGTTGTCCACTAACATATTTTGGGCTGAGTTTGCTTGGATCTTATCCTGGAAAAGACCTATTTAACAGGAGAATTGCAGACCATGGGGAAATCCTTCCATCAGCAGCCTAGGGACACCTTTTCTGCTTTGTACTTCACTTTCAGTCTTAGCTGAAATCTGCATGACACTGAGCCTCTCCTATGGGTTAGCTGCTAAAGTTAGCATGGGAAAAAAATGTCTAGCATGGAGATAACAAAATCAGTGAGCTGGGCATGGTGCTGGGCCAGGCACTCAGAAAGGAAGGTGGTTCAGAGGGGCCCAGAGCTCCTACACAGGACTTCTGACCGGCTGTCTGAGTGTCTCAAAGACGAGGACACAGAGCATCTTATTTAACAGGAGCAGGTCTACATGTGGTATTGACCCTATTTAAAAAATTATGACAAAAGCAAAATAAACAGAAGAACAAACATACAACCCAAAACCCAAAACAAAACAAAACAAAAACACTCAGATTTAACAACTGATCAGATTTCAGGTCAGGTGTATTGCAGTTCTAACTACTGTTCTGTAAGATAGAATAGTGTGTTTGTATGTGCATTTCCTGTTAGGCACGCTCACATGAACACACAGATGTGACCCCCAGTGCCATGCTCATGCTCATCCTGCTTGTTTTTGCTGGGTCTCAGCACCCTTCATAGTCCCCCCTTCTTCTCTGCATGGTGGATGGACTTGTCCCTTCAAGTCGCCACTCCACGTCTAAAGACAGCCGAGGCCTCAGGACTGCAAATCGCCCTGTGCTGCTCCTGCGGCCATCAAACTGAAGGAATGACGAGAGCTTCCCAGTCACTCTTGGCTTGTGTGTTGCATGGGTTTAAGAATCCACAGACCAAAAGAAATGATGCAAGAATAAACAACATGTCTAATCTCCTTTGTTGATATCACTCTTTCATTTCATGCATATGATACAGCCTCATTTTTTTTTCATTTCTCTTCCTCTTTAATAAAATCTTGACAGCATAAACAGTGTGTGATAAAACCTTGGAAATAGGTTAAACGTATCTATTATCATTTAATCTTCCCCATGGTCATCTATGTACAAAATCATTGCCAACTCTTTCCTATGGATTTTTCTATTCTTCATTTTTACACAAGAGTCTTGAAAGTTTCTTCGAATATATCTTTCTTTTTAAAACATTTTTGATGATTTGCAGTGACATTTGTCAAAATAATTCACCCAAATTAATAAATATATCAGATCACAAGTGGGATATTCAATAAACTACATTTTGAGAATGGGAAAACTTTCTACCTACAGGTATTTCCAATATATATCAGGGAAAGTTAAAGTCATCTTAAATACTAACAACTTAGGTAATATTAAAGTTTCTGAGCAGGAAAGTGGAGAATTGGGTGCTCAAATTTTATTGGGGAAGAGATATGGACCAAAATGCCCTGTGTCCCAACTTGCAGATCCAGGGTTATAAATATTACCTGTTCTACAGAAAATACCTTCAAAGTATGTGGGTTTTGGAGCCCAATATATGGAGCTAGAATCTAATTTGTATAACATTTCATAGCATCAATTGTAGCCTATTGATATTACATTTATGGACAGCTTGTCCATAGGAGGTTCTGTCTTTCCTTTTGAGGATATTCTCAATAATGGATTGTATAAAATTATGAATTTATCATTCATTTATCTTTTTCTTTGGTGAGTATCATTCATAAATGAATGCTTTGAGACTAAAAGGATGAAGGTTGCGATAGCTGTCATCACAAAGAAATGATAAGTGTTTGTGGCTGGAGATACAGTAATTTCCCTGATTCAATCATTATAGTACAATCCATACGTGTGCTGAAGAAAATTCAATTTTAACAGAACTCTCATTTTCAGAGTACAGCCTTTAGCCACACTATAAAAAATTGGATATGTTTGTAGCACTCATTTATGGGCTAATCTGATCAAATTTTTCTCAAATATGGTAAGAATCTTGTAAATGCAAAGCTGAAAGAATTTTCCTAAGCTATCAGAAATGAACAGCATATTTTAATTAGTGAGGTTAAGAAAAGACTGAATTGTCTTCTTTTTCACATCTGTATGCGAACTATTGTAACTATTTTTGTCATCTGAAATGGGATCAAAGTATATGTAACTAAAAATTAAGGAAGCTTCATGGAGTTTATCAGGTAGTCAATAAAATAGGGTCTTTTTCTAGATTTTGTAATTTGAGATTTTTCCATAATTTATTACTAATTGATTTTTTTCATCCTTGTGTGCTTATATTTTATTCATAAATTTGTGTTTCTTTTTTGAAAGAATTCCAAAAACATAGCAGTTGCCACATAATTATGACCTTCACCTGCAGTTTTTATTGATTTTATCTACCTCTCCTCTTTTTGTAGGAGATGGAATTATTTTGATGATAGGCTTTATATTCTGTCTTACAAATACAATTACAAAATCATAAGATCTCTGTACTGTTTCAAATTTTATGATGATTAAAATGATTGTCATTGAAAATGAGGAAAAATCCTCAAAAAACATTGACATTGTTAAATAAAGTTAAAAATGCCAAAGTGACACAAAATTACACTGGTTTGTTGAGTAAAGAATGCAAATTCATTCTTTGGAAAAAAGATAATATAAAATAACTAAAAGAAACCCTGTAAAATAATCATGGTTTAAATACCACAAGTATATGTAAAGAATTATATAAATGTTTTATAAGAAGCAACATACAATACAGTTTATTGGTAACAGACGAATTCCATGTGAACTTTAACTCATCAAAACTTTTTTAATGCAATTCACCAAAGTAGTACATCTTTTTTTATTTATTTTCAAATTAAACTTATTTTAAGGATACATAAAAATATAATGGTTGCACAAATTACAAAATAGAACTTCTTTAAGGAATAAAACATAATATTAGCAAAAGTGTTAAATTATTAAAACAAAGCATATTCAATGGCATATAATCACATAAAATGTTTTGTATTGAATTTAAAATATTTAACCCTTATACATTTTGAATTTTTTATTATAAAGTAAATGATTTTCATCGTTGCATAAATACGTGTTCATTGAATTACCCCCACTATCCAATTAAAAAATAAATTTTTCACAGTGTGCTTATTTAAAATTCTAAAAACATTATTGTCATTTTGAGGTCTCTAAATGAAGGCTATTATAGAACATGTCCTAAGTTCTTTTATGCATTTATTAGCCCTAAGATGATTTGATTGCATATTCTGTGGAGGAATAGAATACATTTAAACATGATTATTTAAAAAAATAATTTAACAGATTTAGAGAAAGAATATGAGAGTAGAAATCATTTTCAGTACAAAGAACACTTTTTAAAAATCTAGATATTTGTTTCAGATATGAGAACCTCCAACTTAATCCAACTAGAAAATGGCAGTAGAAAGAGACCTCGGACAACAATCTGACAAACTTTTATATAATTTAAGCCACATGAAAGGTAAAGAAAATGGTGAGTCTTTGCATTTTGGAAAAAAGTTGTTGGAATTGGACAAGCACACTTAAAAATAAAACTTATGGAGTGCTTGCCTTCTTGAGAACAGTCTGAACTGTCAGCTGAGCTAACCTTTGTTTTCCTGTCACTGAGTTCCAGCGATTAAATGTGAAGATTATAATCATTTGCCATGCCAGTGGTTCACTGTGGGTGGAATCTGAAGTGTGGATGACATTCTGTTTATAGGATGAAGTTAAAATCAGACTTCATCTTTTCTAGCTCAGCACCCAGGGGTCTCTAGGTTAGCTACCAAGGACCGGAAGACTGGGACTTCCGGACCCTGTATTAACTATTGTGTTTGCTTTGGCTGGGGAATATTCCTCTGCATACTTCAATCCCTCGAGGCCTTTAAACTGGGACACAGCTGGCTTTGACATCATGCAAGCAGCTACGTTTAATGATTTTTATCCATTTAAAAAACTTTCCCAAACATTTTAGTTATTAAAGAATTTTCACAAATACAGTTCTAAAATTCCATTTCTCATGTTAGGATTAATGTTATGAATGGTAATAACATCAGTAATGTTGGTTATTATATTGGCAAAATGGCTCAGGACAAAGGATAGAACATATGCAGTTTAAATAGACCAGGTAAAAGCATGGTCTTCTAAGAATATGCTAATCTTCGGTACATTTAATATTAGAAAGATATTTATTCATGTATCTATTTATCCATTTAAATACATATCTCTGTTTAATAATAGAGATATAAATAGCTCTGAATGAGCTTTGCTATGGTTAATAAGAATTTTATTTAGTAACAAATTCTTGGTAATTGGAATACAAATAAATTATTTTTGACAAATTTTACTGAACCTTAATTCTGTTGAAGAGGTCAAATTCAGTCTGCATTTTGGGCTAACATTTAACTATTGAAAGATTAATAAATGTAATATTTTGATATTTGTTTTCTTTTAGTAAAAGCATGGTGTATATTTAGTGTAGATAGCTTTTATTCTCCGGGTTTTAAAAAGTGAAAACAGATTGTAATTTTTAATGTCAACTCCCTATAATAAAGACTTATTATAAATGTGAATTTATCAGTTTTGCTCAAAAGGTAGATATTTTACAGTTCATCCAGCTAGTGAAATCTCATTTAATAATTGTCCCCTGGGAGCTTGAGAAGACCCAGGGAATATAATCACAAAATTCAACATGTTTCAAATAGAAAAAGTAAAGCTCCTCAGCAAACTATGCTTAATTCAAAAGCAATTAAATAGACTCTGTGATCCCAAAGAGTTGTAGTTTTAGGAATCTTAAGAAAGAAGCTTGAGACCTCTTACAATACACAGTTGTCTTTACTAAAATCCTTTGTTTAAATACATGAATGACGACCGCAAGTGATATAAAAAAGGGGTGTCACCCTGGGAGACAATATTATTACTGTGAGTTCAGATCATAATCAAGTCAAAGAGGCTCGAAGAAATAATATTTGAGCCAGCGTGAATTATGGCTGCCACACACTAATTAAAACCAGGAGCTCAATTGCGAGATGAGCCTACTTGAATGTGACTCTAGCGGGGCTAATCTGTCAGTGCTCTGAGGCTGCCTGCTGCTTAATCTCCCCCGCCTCCTTTACTGTTCTCACGACTGCCCCAAGGCATTTCTCCAGTGCACCTGTCCCCCACTAGGTCATGAACCCTGCAGGGAGGGAAGGCAGGACTGCAGGTGCTCCCCCACTCTGGCCTCTTGGGGAGACGTGGGTAAGGAGTCGGTCAAGGATGACGGCGCGCAACATTTCTGTAACCGAGACAGGTGCTCGCTCTCACAGGAAAAACCCTGACCCTCGGTCTCCCATCTCATGGAGCTGTGGTTACTCCAGCCCACCTCTAATGGACAGGGCTAACACGTCCTCCTCACCACGCCACCCCAGCATCATAAAAGCGACAGCCAACTCAGGCACACGCAAACCCAGTACGGGGTCAAGCGGGAGATCTTCAAGACTCACTCTTGAGCCTAGTGATTTAAATCAAAACACATGTTCCAGAGGCAGAAATAGACTAACGCCAGCAGTGTCCACGAGAACAAGAACGATAAGCAAGACTGTGTCCTCTTGCATTCAGTGCCTATCGTAGGTTGGACGTGATTCACTGTGTTTTATGAATGCTATCAAATGAGTTCCCCAACAAATCTAAAAGTTTTTATTTTTATCCTTGCTTTAGCGACAATGGAACCGAGTAGAGTTAAGTTACTGTCCAGCATCCCACTGCTAGGAAAAAGAGCAATCCCAATTCAAGGGCAAGCGGTTGATGCATTTGGAAATATTTTCAAGCATTTCAAGCAATGCCATGGGTATGCTCAACATATTTTTATTCTGTCCTTGTTACATCTGTGAGACAAAGTAAAAGAAAATCTCTTTGCCTTGAACACTCAGCATATTCAAATACTATTTTGAAATTTTGGTTTCAAAACGTCTCCATAGCACATCAACCTAGTTGTTACTGGTTGTCAGGCCCTGGGGCTTAGTGTGAGGAGTGTAGAGGGGATGCAAAGATAAAACAGCACAAAAAGAAAAAATAAAGACATTGTAAATGGTTTCTACAGTGACAGCACCTGTGTGATGTGTTTCCGTATTTGTGCAAGAGTGAAATGGAATTGTTGTCTCAGAACCCACAGGAGCCAGTTCAGAATTGAAGAAGTCTGGTGCCCATTTCCTCTATGTTATCTCTGCTTGGTTTTTTGTTGGTTTGTTTTTGAGAGTCTATATTTCAAATTGACAATCTTATCCAGAAGTGAGAGATCCAGGCCCTGCACAGTGGATATAAGCAAAGATAGACACATTACTACTAATGACATGACTTTCTAGGTTACAATATTTGCAAGCCCAGACATAAAAACTCAACTCCTCGGGTGGGATTTCGACCCCATGGTTGTGAAAGCGGTCCTCAGAAGGTAAAGAACAGAGAAGCCTCTGTGAGGTGCAGTGTAGAAATCCTGCACGTGGTTGATTTCTCTGTCTCTTTGCTGTTCTCTATTCTGATTCAAGTTAAATAAATGTTTCTCAGTACTTTAGTTGAGACTTGTGTTTGGATAATCGCCCTCCACTTTGATACTTTTTAAGTGTCTTCTTGCACAAGTTGGAGCACAGGGCATAGAAGTTTTTAACAATCTGGAATATCAGCCTTCCTGAATTTCAGGACATGACTCTTTTTCTTACTTCTGCTGAGCCTCGAAGTTACAAGCAAGCTGACCCTCAGGATTACTTGGGGTGCCATTTATACTCTGAACATGGCTTCTGGTTCTTGCTTCATACCCCTAATTTCCCATCACGGAGATTAGGTTATTACATTAAGTTATTGTCTTTTAAAAAACTTTTGCATTCATATATAACTTAGAAAAACTTTCACACCCTTCTTTTGTAAAATAAACTTAACAATGACATCAACATTAGACATCTGTGTTCCTACAAGTCCGTACAATTTTGGCCAGATTTCTATCAATTTTTTGTCTGTGTTTCTACACATTTGTTCAATTTCTTTTTTCTCCCTGTCTTTGTTTCCCACTTTCTTAGTACCTATTCCCCTCCTATTTTTTTTTTCTCTTCTTCCTTTTCTTTTTCTTTTTTTTCTACCTGCAGTGCTGGGTGTCATACTTAGGTTATCAGGACCACTAAGGAAGGACTCCACCCCTGAGCCAAATCCCCAGCTGGCCTCTTCCTTATGCCCCCAGTGTTTATCTTCCATTCAAGTATCTTTAATAAGCTTTTTAAAAAAAATCCCCCCCCTTTTTTTTACATGTTGCCTCTTTCTGTGTTGCTATCATTGTTTTCACTCCATTACCTAAACATCCCATAAATTAATCTCCAGGAACACACATGGTACGAGAATACACTAACCCACCGAATTGCTGTCAATTTCGGCTCCCATCCTGTCTCCCCTCAGTGGCTTCCGTGGCTCTAATCTGTTCTCAAGACAGCCACAAAGACAGATCCTTCTGCACCCTTTCTCCAGGGCCCCCTGTGAGCTGAACAAGGAGGAATCCACTGTCAGTCAGCCTGGTCCTCAGACACACACCTCTTTGTTCAAGATCCATTTCCCATCTTAGCAACTGTCTTCCTGTACTGCCTGTACTTTGGTCAAATCAGATGAATTTTTCCCCTCATCCCTTTGCTTTCTGGGGCACATTCCCCAGGAACTGCTCTTGTCTCTATCAGTGCTTTCACAAAATAATCAGGCATGTGACAAATCTCAGGCTTCATACCTTCTTTGAAGGATTTAACTTTATTGCAGGTCGCACAAAGCCTCTCTCTTTGTGTCCACTAAATCCTGTGTCTAAAACACAGCTAAGAACTCTTTCTGTGTGTGTGTGTGTGTGTGAGCGTGTGAGTGCGTGCTTTCTGAATCAAGTTGGAGGCATTTTAACACATTAATTTTAAAACATGAAAGCACTCAATAAACTTTAAATTAATAAATGGAAGTTTTAAAATGCAAGATGAATAATAAACATGACAAAATGGTTATGTACCCCACTTGCAGATTAATTTAGCTACCTTTAAAAATTATTAAGGAAAAATCAATAGATCCTGTCTTTACCTTAAAATAGAGTTTGTATAACATCATAATGGGAAACACTAAATCTTTCTTCCTGGGGCGACCTCACTTGATTGTTAATTGCCACTTTCAAAACTTAAACTTTATATATTCAGGTATTTAGCTTCACTGAAACATATTACAAGAATGGTCATATTGTCTGTAATAAAATTTACCACTATTATCATTAACATACTGGATCTAATCATAACAAGATATTTGAATTCAGAGTTATCGTGAAAAACCCACCATATTCTATTTCAGATTTTCAGACTAGCAATTTCTTTTTCTGAAGAACTGATTTCCTAGTCTGGGAGTAGGAGACTCAGTTTTAGTCCCCCCACACTATGTTTGCATGTCAGTATATGAAGTGTGAAAGAGAGCTTGGGCATAGATAATTCATAAAGCTACTTTAGCTTCATAGCTTAATGCTTCTCGGCTGCTTAGATTGGCTGCAGTCTGACCATGTGTGAGACACTTATTCCTCTGTCCCTGCCTGAGATAGGTAGCGTGGTCCTCAATGCACACCTGGGCAGGTAGGTGTCCTGCTCTTGTGATGTTAGCTGTCACTTCCTACTTCCAGTCTCTGCTCCTTTCTCCTGGGTTCTGTTGTGGAGTGCCTCTCCCACTATCATGTGGACAGGAGCCATCTGCTAAGGTGTGGATTGTGTCTGTGTGGTTCTGGGGTAGAGTATGAGAGCTTTCTTGATGAACAAGCTTCCAAATGAAGGTACTGCTGTCCCCCAAACCCCAATTTGTGCTCCAAGAATCCAGTTGGCAAACCAAGGAACACAATCCTGTCAGTTTGTTTGGGCTATGGGCTCTGGTTTCACTAGTTACCAGCAAAGTGACCTTGGATACCCTACATAAATGCTTTCAGCTTCAAGGAACTTTTCCTATAAAATAGGCTATTAAGAGTTCATAAGGTTCATGGCAGGACTAGAGTAACAGAATTACAAGCCTATGTCTTTCAAGCAGGAAGTGTTCAATAATATAAATGCCCTTCTTCCCCTTTCCCTGTCCCTTTGAACTTTCAACCAGATTCATGTATTGAAAATATTTGTCACTCACTTTTTATCACTGGGACTTTCTGGCTTTTAGTTTCATCATTGGTGCTGTGATCTGTCCATTAATCAACTGATGATTTATTAATGATCTTCCACTTTGCTCATATCCTGACCCTTCTAAGATCGTACGGAACAACAATGGCAGGAACTTGGTAACTGTAGCACTTTATTCCTGAAAAAAACCCTTTTTTATAGATCTAAAGTAAGCACTCTTTCTCCCTAAGTATGGAGAAATTCATGAAAGTCAATGAAATTCAATGAGGGTTTCTACTGGGCCGGCTAATTTTATCATGATAGGAATTGAGTAGAGGTCAATACGTTTGTTCTTGATACATTTATCTACTAAGAAATTGAATAGATTTTAAAACAGTAGATGCCAACATCATGCTTACATTTTTTAAGATTAGGTTCTCACATTAATTTGAGGATGTATGAATATTTTCTGAGTTTAACCTTGGGTATTATTTGAGGACGCACTTAAAGAGTAATGGCAAGACTTTCTTTTGTTTTTGCCTGACATGATTAGTTATTGGCTGCTACAAGTGTAATATTATCAATTATGAGTAAATTGATCTATGGGTAAAAGAAGTGCACTTTAAAATTCTGCAATACCTAATATTTTATTGTGGGGTGAACAAGAAAGAGACATAGTGTGATTGAAAAATGATCTGTGACACTTTATATTATGAGTCTCAATTTTTTTATCTTCAAAAAGTTAGGAAATACATGATATTACCTCTAAAGTATCTTAAACTTTAGCACTATATACTGATATAGTAGATATATATGCTATTTATTTATTGGCTTTCCAATTCCATCCTATTAAAATAATAAATGCTAAAGTGCTTAAGTACATAGGTATATTTCCTGAATTCAGTGTGGCAGAAAGGTGGTTAAATTATATAATGTTTTATTATTCACTGGATAATTTTTATTAATTACTATGTAATTTGAATTATATAGTATTTTCTATTTATATGATTCACAATAATCAGTTTAAAATATTTTTTAAAATTTTTAAACAGTTGTTTACATGTCAATTAAGGAAATCATAAAATGCAGACAAGAAATTTTCATTATTGTGTCATTTGGTTTAAAAACAATCAGATGCATTTGATCTGTAAATTAAAACCCAGGAAAGTGTTGTTTCAAATACACTGTGAACCAAAATAATGTGATGGATATAATTTATGCATGAAGGCTCTGGGAGATGACATATTTTTAAAATTGTCTATTGTTGATGCTGTCTTAAAAATATATTGATTGTGGTATTTTTAATTTGTTATTTATTGTCTTCCAACTTTTGTTTTGGCATTCACATGTGAAGTTATCTCCTTCCACATTAAGGAGGCGATCATCCACCTACAGTGGAATTTCACAGCTTCTTATACTTTCTCAACATGTATGATTCAAGGAAAAATTACATTAAGTATAGCATTATGTTACTTCAGATATTGTTAGTCTGGTATACTATGGGAAGTATTTAATGTTGAATGTTATACTAGTGTAAATAAAATATAATTAAGCTTTAGATTTGGTAGTACTTTTACTCCTATCTAAAAATGTGTTCCAGTGAGTTAACCAAAAAGTAGATTTCACAACTGTGTATGGACTGACTGCTTTTCTGTGAACAATTGGCTTATAATTCACCTACCTTACATAAAAATACACATATACATGTATACAAACACTACAACTTCAATCCTTTGTGTAGTAGATATCTTTTCACTCATGAGAATATCCATCATCACATTTTATATTTCAAAGCGGAGGATTCTGAGCCAGCCATTTTTTAACTATTTGATGAGCATCCCCCAAATTAATAATTAAATGCAAAAGGATAAATAATTATGGAATTTTTCTTTACCTTGACTTTTTAAATTTTTTTCGCACTTTTGGCTGTATCACGGCACTAATATGAGTTGGCTCTTTCCATTATTGGCCCTATTATTCAATGCATGGTTTCCCCAGTTTTCATGACCATGACACTTTTACTGCCATGTGGTGGATTAAATCTAGTATTTAATGTATGCTTAGTAAATGCTGTACTACTGAGCTATGCCCCCAGCCTGATTATGAAGGTTTTGCAATTAAAAAAAATTTTAGTGAAATATTTATACTAGCACTTGAATTAAATGTACTGGGTTGTATTAATCAGGCTTTTCCAGAAAGACAGAATCCATGGACCCTTTGGCTGAGAGTTGTGAACTTGGGGAGTAGGCACTGGCACAGGTCCTGGACTCCAAAGACCAGAGCAGCTGGACTTCCCATGTCTAACTAAGATCAAGGGAAGAAAGTTCTCCCAGCTCCACATGAGAAAGGATTTACCTTTCCTGTTCTTTGACCTGTCTGGGCCCTCTGTTAACTGGACAGCGCTCACCACAGGGAATGAAGGCAAATTTTCTTTTCTCAGTCTACCAGTATCTTCTGGAAAGAGCCTCACAGACATCCCCTTAGACTGTGATCACCTGTGCATCCCTCCATCCTTTCCAGTTAACATCTGCACCTAATCTTTGTACCAGGATGGAAAGCTGATTCTAAATTTTCATTCCCAGAAAATTACTTAACATCATTAAGCACCGGTACTTTCCCATGGAAAGGGCAATTGATCGTAGACTCTTTTCTTTTTTTTTTTGGTACCAGGGATCTAACTCGGGACCTTGCGCTTTCGAGGCAGGTGGTGGAACCACTGAGCTAAATCCCCAGCCCAATCATAGATGCTTTATTTTTGAGTTGATGCACAAAATAAATGAATACCTATAACTCATTTAATGTAGTTCATTTCACATAGTATCTGATTAATGTATTTAAGTTGTTGTGATTAATTTGGCTTATTTTCCTTATATTTGAAACAACAATATCTGATAAATTTACCCAAGTTTCTTCAGGAATAATGAACTCCAAGGTTCTTTCTGCATTTCTTCTCAGAGTCCATAGTTGGGGAGCCTCTGGCATTAATATCCACCTGAACTTGTCCCTATCAATCTACTGATAAAGAGGAAATACAGCTATTATTTCTTTTCCATCCTTCCAATGCTAAAGAAAAACTAGAACCAAAAGTGGCTTGGGAAGAAAAATACCACTTTCAAATACTGGCGTTTGTATAAGTTTTGTGACAGTATTAATTGTCTATCACATTTATTCCTAATCATTTGGAGAAATATATCCAATCTAAAGTTTTATTCATCCCTGAATTATATTATCAAATTTCCTATTTCATCATAGGCTCTGTAACTTTTCAATGAAGAAAAATCACTCCAAATTCACAGTGACATTAGTCCTTTATATTCTAAAAGTAGTATTTTGAGTCAGTGAACTCATAAGAGTATTTTAACTAAAATATACTAGCAAATGTCATTCTGTAACCTAGGTGTACAGGCTTAAAATTAATCACATAGAGAGTCTGCACCCTGGCAACAATCCACTGGACACCTCCCCAACCACCCCGCTCCTCTGTACAGCCACCTGGTTCCACACTACAAAGATGCAGAGGACACTAGACCACCAGACCACCGTACTGAGTCCCGCTGCTCCCGACCCAGAGTTAGGGGGTTCTGAAATGCCGTCCCATTGCTCCTGGTCCAGAGGAAGGGGTTTTCCAGCCACCATCCCTACCACTGCTCCTGGTCCCTGTCCCACCTCTCCCAGCTCAGAGGACATAATCTATGCAGATGCCAACAGCAACTCCCTCCCCAGTTGAAATGAGAAAACATGTAAATAAGTCTCAAAACCAGACTTCCAGATCACCTACAGCAACCCCAAAGGGAAATGAGATGGAACACTCTGATATTAAACCACCTGGACTCACTGAACTGGCAACAAAAGGGGATCTGGAAAAAATGAAATCAGAAATAATTTCTCAGATAACAGGAGAAATTGTGCCCCTAGTGCAAGACATGATTAATAAATCTAGTGAGGAGCTGAGGAACGTGATGGAATCCCAACATAGGAAACAAATGGAATCCATAAATCAGATGCAAATAGATTTCCAGGAGATGAAAAACTCCATTGAAAGTATACAAAGCAGAATGAGCCAATGGGAAGAGAGAATTACAGATATAGAAGATAAGATTGAAATTAATGACCAGGAAAAGAAACATTGCTTCAAAATTATAAGGGAGCAAGAGAAATCAATCCAGCAGCTGCTAGATGAAGCAAAGAAGAATAACATAAGACTGACTGGAGTCAATGAAGAAACAGGAGAGAGTGCAGATGACATAAAAATACTCTTTAATGGCAGAAAACTTTCCAAGCAGGGGAAAAGAGATTGACATACAGACAAGTGGGGCATATAGGACTCCAAATAGCCTTGATCAAAAAAAAAATCTACAAATAGGCATATAATTGTTAAGATTCCAGAAACTCAACAGAAGAACAAAGTTCGACAAGCAGTTAGAGAAAAGAAACAAATCACATACAAAGGAAAGCCCATCAGAATCACAGCAGACTTCTCAACACAAACCATCAAGGCAAGAAGAGCTTGGAGTGACAGATTCCAAGCCCTAAAAGAAAACAGCCTCCAACCCAGATTGATGTACCCTCCAAAACTATCTTTCAAAATTAATGGAGAAATAAGATACTTTCATAACAAAGAGCACCTTAGGAACTTCGTGAATACCAAACCAGCACTCCAAAGAATTTTACACAATATCTTAGGAACAGACATTGAGGATCACAACCCCAGGAAGCAAAGCAGAATGAACCCATCTGGTATGACAAGAAATTAAATGTAAAGGGTGAGAACTCAACAAAAAGAAAAATTCATGGCAATGACAAGTCAATACGTTTCAGTTATAACCATCAATGTTAATGATCTCAATTCACCAATCAAAAGAAATAGACTGTTAGAATGGGTCAAGAAGCAAAATCCAACAATACGCTGCATATAAGAAACACACTTAATTCAAAAGGAAACTCATAGACTGAAAGTTAAAGGGTGGAAAACAATACTCCATGCAACAGGAACCTGAAAAAAGCAGGAGTAGCTATCCTCTTTGCAGATCAAGTAGATTTCAAAGCAACACTGATTAAGAGAGATGAAGAAGGACACTACATCCTTGTACAGGGAATAATCCAAGAGGAAGAGATGACAATCATAAATATCTATGCACCAAACAGTAGTGCACCCAACTATATAAAACAAATACTAACAGACATGAAAAGTCATATATGCACTAATACAATTGTAGTGGGGGACCTCAACACCCCACTGTCACAAATAGATAGATCAACTAGACTAAAAATAAGTAATGAAATATGAGAACTCAATCGAACTCTTGAACAAATGAATTTAACAGATGTTTACAGAGTGTTCCACCCCAGAAAATCAGAATATACATTCTGCTCAGCTGCACATGGGTCATTCTCAAAAATAGACCACATACTCACTCATAGAACATGTTTAAGTAAGTGCAAAGGAATTGAAGTTATCCCCTGTATATTATCAGACCATAGTGTGATGAAATTGGAGATCCATAGCAAAAGAAACTAAAAAAATTTCATAAACACGTGGAAATTGAACAACACACTTCTGAATAACCAATGGGTCACAGAGGAAATTAAAGAAGAAATCAAGCAGTTCCTTCAATTAAATGACAATGACAATACAACATATCGGAATCTATGGGACACAATGAAAGCAGTCTTACGAGGGAAATTCATAGCAGTGAATATGCATATTAGGAAAACAGAATGAGCCCAATTAAACAACATGATGCTGAAACTCAAGCTTCTAGGAAAAGAAGAGCAGGACAACCCCAAAGCTCATGCAAGGGAGGAAATTATAAATCATGAAATCAACCAATAACAAGTGCTGGTGGGGCTGTGGGGAAAGGGGAACCCTGCTCCACTGCTGGTGGGAGTGCAGACTGGTGCAAGCACTGTGGAAATCAGTATGGAGATACCTCAAAGAACTAGGACCGGAAGTCCAATTTGACCCCACTCTTCCACTGCTGGAGATCTTCCCCAAAGAATTAAAAGAATCATACCACAGTGATATATGTGCACCCATGTTCATAGCAGCACAGTTTGTGATAGCTAAAACTTGTAAACAGCCAAATGCCCATCAACTGGAGACTGGATAAAGAAAATGTGTTTCTTTTATAAAATGGAGTACTACTGAGCCATAAAACATGAGAAATTAGAGACATTTATAGCTAAGTGGATGAACATTGAGGCAATACTCTTAAGTGAAATAAATAGGACACACGTGTAAATACAGAATAGTTTCTCTGGTGTGAGAAACTGAAAGTGTAAATAAGGACTAAATGTATAATAAGTAATGTGAAATAGGAAGAAAAGGGGCAAAGGGGAAGGAAGTGGGAGTTCTAGGAGAAAGGATAGAAAGGAATGGGATTAATATGAGAAAATGGAAAAATAGGAACAAAATCTTTGTAAATAGGGAGGACTGGAGGGGTTGAAGGGAGGACTGGGCAAGGGTGAATAATAAGAACCAAGAAAGTCTATGTAAAGTTGCAAATTTCCAATGATGAATGTCATTATATTGTATACCTAAAATGTACCAATGATTAGAATGAATAATCAATAATGTAAAATAGGAAGAAAAGGTCCAAAGGGGTAGGGGTAGTGGGAGGGGCAGGGGAAAGGAAAGAAGGGAAAGGAATAATGGTGAGAAATGGAAAAAATGGAAATAAAGTCTTCATAAATAGGGAAGGGTGGAGGGGGTGAAGGAAGGGCTAGGAATGGGGAAAAAATAAGAACCAAGATGCATCATGTAAAGGTACAATTCCCAATGAGAAATGTAATTGTGTTGTATACCTAAAATATACCAATAAAAGAATTTAACAAAAAAAATTAATCACATAGTTTTAATAAATATACCTATTTTCATTTTCTAACATTGCAATTCACATACCCATCCTAGAATAAGCATAGCATTTTAATTTTAATTGTTTTATGCAATGTTTTAGCAAGAAAAAGTAACAAAATTAATAAAGTTATAAGTAATATATTTTATGACCATATAATTACCAATATAGTATAACCATACCAAATAAATTATTTTATTTGAATATATATATATTGTTGAATTCATATTTGAATACCATTAATTGTATATTTAAAATCTTTATAAAGAAATCAACCATATTAGCTATGAATTGCAATTGAGTGTGTAGAGAATAGGATATGTTTGCTGAGTTAAGTATTATGTGAATTCTCAACCATTATGTCATATTTAAAACTCTCTTGAATAATGGCTGGATCTGACAAGCCTATTGTACCTGCTATTATAATCAATGGTTAAGTTTTGAAAGCATTTCACCAAGATCAAGAACAGAGAAGAACATTCAACTCATTGCTTCTCTTCAACCAGCCAGAGAAAAGAGAGAAGAGAAAGAAACACAAAGCATCCACATAGAAAGGAAAAAGTAAAATGATCTGTAAGCAGATAACATAAACTTGTCCATACAAAATGCTACGAACTGACTATAAAATATTTACAGTTAATAAATGAATTCAGCAAAGTTTCAGATATAAAATCAACATACAAATCAGTAGCATTTCTATACACTAATAATAATCTCTCCAGAAACTAAACTTGGAAAACAGTCTCATTTTAAATGACCCCAAAATAAAGATAATTAGAAGCAAATTTAACCAAAGAAGTAGCTGTCCACTGAAAACAATAAAACTTTAATGAAACAAATTGAAGACACACATAAATGGAAAGATATCCTGTGCTCAAGAATTAGAAAAATTAACATTTCTAAAATAAGCCAAAATAAAATAAACCAAAGCAGTCTACAGATTCAGTGCAATTCCTGTCAAAATTCCAGTAAAATTTTTCACAGAGATAGAAAAAATGGTATAATTTGTATAGAATAAGAGTGGACACCAAGTAGCTAAAAAAATCTTGAACCAAAAAGATGAAAGCTGGTGATATCAGGCTAAAAGACTTCAGAAGATTGTTTACTACTGAGAAGTAGACCAAGTGATATTGGAATACACAATGGATTACACGTGGAATTCCCATGTGAATACAATTAGTATGTACTGAAAATATGTTCTAGTAAAAATTAAAAAATAAAGGGAAAGTGAACTTCTCATTGAAGCTAAATAATACTCTAACAGGTACTCAGTAATAGAAAAGTCTGCTACTGCCATAGAAACAGACAAAAAAAAAAAAAATCCAGAAACAAGCAACAGAGTTGCTGTCAAAAGATTTCCAACAAAGACAGGAACATTGCTACCTCAGTAAAGGATGATATTATTTATTTATTTACTTTTGGTTTTTCTAGACAGGGTCTCTCTATGTAGCCCAGGCTGGCCATAAACTCTCTGTGTTCCTTCTGATTCATCCTGCAGAGGGTTGGGATTACAGGCTTTGACCACCACGTCTGACAAGTCATTTTAATTAATGTTGCTAACAGAATTGGATATACACCCTCAGAATAATGAAAATAGACCATCATGTCACACCACATACAAAAATTAGCAAAGTATGTGTTAAATATTTAAATTCAAGTCTTGCAACTGCAGAACTACCATAAGAAAAAATTCAAGAAAAGGCTCCATTTATTGGTATAGGCAATTTTTTTCATATAACCTCAAAAGTGGAGGTAAAAGCAAAACTAGATAAATCGGATTCCATTAAAGTAAAAGCTTCAACCCAGCAAACAGTCAACAAAGAGGAAAAAAAAGGCCCCTGGAAATAAGAATTTATTTTCTAAATTACATAAGGTACTCAGATAACACAGTAAGGATACAAATAACTCCATTATAACAGAAACAGGTAAACTAAATGGGCATTTTCACAACACACACACTCTCATACATATACACATATCTCCAACAAGTATGAGAAAATGCTGAATTTCACTAATTATTAAGGAAATGCAATTTGAAATTACAGTGAAGCCAAAAATCACATGCATAAATACTTCAAAATGAAGTTAGCCTGAAAGGGCAAAATTAAGACACCCATGTCACCAGATATAATTTTTAATTTTATAACTACTCTCTTTCCCAATTAATTCCCCTTTTACTCTAAGTCTAAGCCTTGAATTAATATGATTATTTAGTTTCTGTTCTACAATAATTACTTCAATTAACATTTCTGAATCCAGATTATGCTTTTCGGCATATGTAGAATTCACCTGACACTTGCTAGGATGAGTATTATACAAAAGACAAAAGTGAGTGGGAGTGAGGAGTGGAGAAGCAGAAATTCGAACAGTGTTACTGAGCAGGCACATTAGTGCAGCCATTATGGAAATCAGTATGGAGGCTTTTCAAAGAACTGAAAATTTGACTATTTATGACCCACTCTTCCTTCTACGGGCATTCATATCCAAAGAAAGTAGAATCACTGTGTTCAACAGCCATTTATACCTCTGCATTCATCCCAGCATTATTCACTATAGCCTAGAAATAGAATGAACCTAAGTGTTCATCTATAGATACAAGGGAAAAGAAGATGTGGTACTGACACCCAGAGGAACATCATCCTGTCATCTGACACGACGTGGAGGAGCCCCGGTGTGATTAGATTGAATGAAATTAGGCAGCCACTGAAAGACGACCACCATGTGATCTCACTCCCCTGTCGAACCTGACAATGTTGAACATCTACGGAGGAGATGTTGGAAAAGAACACAAAATTATGCCCACACTTAGACAGGAGGGATAAATTCAGGAGATCTGTACGTCATGGGGACAATAATTAACAGCAATATATTGCGTAGTTGAAAACGCTAAGAGAATAGATTTTTAGATGCTCTCCTGATAAAAATAACATCTCTATGAGGTATGCCCACATTGAAGAACAGGTCGTTCTGCAACGCATAGGTACATCGAAACATCATGCTGTACACATCACCATGCAAAATTTTTACTTGTCAGTTAAAAGAAAAGAAGAACCAGGCATGGTGCCGCAGCTTGTAATCCTAGCAGTGGGGAGGCTGAGGTGGGAGGATTTCTATAAACTCAAGGCCAGACTGGGTTACACAGTGGTTTAAGGCCAGTCTGAATTACGGAAAAAGACCCTGCCCCCAGACCTCCCTCCCAAGAAAACCCCTGAATAGTCAAAGAAAGAAAGGAAAGAAAAGAAAGAAACTACCCGCTTGAGGCTGCTAAATCAACTCTTCAAAATTAATCACTCTCAGTTGGGAATAAAACCAACTGCTTCTACACAAGAAGAAACAAAACACAGAAACTGTCTCTGTATTGTTTTCTTGTAGTGAAATGTCTTACCCAGGTAACTGATCTAATTAATGAGCATATTTATCAAAATTCATAGTGAGCTTTGCTCTGATACATTTAGAGTTGTGACAATGAGCATTCTTTTTCAATGGACAGATCATGGCCAAATAGTGTGTTTACTAATACACAAATTCAGTAATTCCTATATTAAAGGAATATTTAGTTTCCTATCAAGTTGTTTATTTCCCCTTCATGCTGAAATCTGTTTTTCATCACTGAACTTGCCAGGACATTTTCAAACAAGTTTTCAGAACTCTGAAATGTGCTTTTGATGTAATATTTCTCAAAACACACCTAATTACTATTTTTATGGAAAAAAATGGCACACATAAATATTTCATATTGAAGTTAGCTCTTGGAGGCAAATTTAAGACATAATGTCAGCTGGCATCTGTGCAATTCCTTGCCATTATTACAATAAAGATAATTTTGAGTTTTATAATTATTTCCTTTCTACTATTTTTTTTATTTTTTTAACTATCAACCTTTGAATGAAGAGGATAATCCCTTTCCCAGTCTATATCAATTAACTTAATTAAAATGTCAGAGTCTAGATAATACTTTAATATGTATAAAACACAATTTTACCATCTCTAACTGGTACATTCTCTTCTCTTTTCTCTCTTTCCAGGGTTACTGCCTCTTTCAGAATTTCTGAGGCCTTTTACACTTCTAATCTCTTCATGATATATGTCACACAGTATAATTTATGTTTTAATTATATTTTGCTTCTTAGATCTTGAAACCAAACAGCTGTTGTCTGTTGTGACTCTCCGGAGTCTCTCTCACATGATCCATTACTGTTGAAAACCTTTTACTCATGTTTGCCTTCAAAAGCCCCAAACTTTGAAACACACTACATCAAATCATTTCTGCTCTTATTCTTGATGTCAGGATTTCCTAAGACTACCTAAGATTCACTCCAGTCTGTGACCAGAATGAGCCCTCATGTGCCCATAACAATCCCCAAGCCTCTCATCCTGCTGTATTTGTATTCCTTCTCCATGCTCCTTATGGGCCCAGTATTTTGCATTTCTTTTTACTTAGCGCTATAACAGCTCTTTTGCAAGCATCCAAACTTCTGCCCATTGGTGTTTTGTTTTTATTTTTGTTTTGAGGAGGGAGCCATCCACACTTGCCGCAGTAAGAATGTTTGAAAAGCCTCAGCATCTGCAAGTGCTGCACATCCCCAGGCAGTCAATGCTGCAGGAGGAAATCCCGCACTGGCTGGGCTCACTTTGTACATATAAGTACTTAGAGAAAGAGGCTCCCAACATTCACGGACAAGGAAGCTGCGTTTCTCCAGTGTGTCAGCTGCTCTGCTCTATCTAAGCCTTCTCAGATCTTCAGCAGCACCCCTCATAGTTCTCAGCACAGGAATGACATGATTAAGTTCAATGACAACTTCATCTTCGCTTCGCCACTCCCCCCCGCGTGCGCCCCTATGCTCACCTGCCACACCTGTGTGCAGGCGAGGACAGCAGCTGTTCAAAGCCAGCCTCAATCTCTGGGTCCTTGGCACCATTGCTCCCTGGCTCCACACTCAAGTTCATGGCATCGCTTTGTCCTTCAAGGCTCCCTGAACCGCAGGGCGCTCACCCGGGCCACCTTGGTGTCTGATTCCTTCTTCCACAGCTGTCCTCTTGCACTCATGCTGCATGGATCAACTACAGTGTTGCTTTGCTCTGTGTTTTGTCACTCCATAGATTCAAACCTCCACCTCGTGCATGGTAGGCAAGTGCTGTACAGTACCTCCGAGCTGCCTCTCCTTCCTCTTTTTCTATTTGGAGATATATTCTTACTAAATTGCTCGGGCTGCCTCAAAACATGCCACCTTCCTGCCTCAGCCTCCAGGTAACTGGGATTACAGGGTTGCGACTGGCCCGTGCTCACTCCAGTTATTTTTCTTAAGTGTAAATTGACATGCTCTTGTCTGACATCCTTCAACTGTAAAAAAGTAGAAGTCAACCCCAGCTCCCCATCCTGACCTGGAAGACCCTGCGGGGCTTGTGTCTGCCTTTTTCAGAGCGCTTGGCCCCTTCATGCCTTTTCCCAGCACACCTTGCAGCTGGCCTGGCTCTGCGACAGCTGGGTTTTTCCTGACCGTCTCTTCCGCTGCCACCCTTTGCTCCCAGGATGAGCTTCTTCCAAGTCCTGTATAGCTCTCCCTTCAGAAGTCGGGTGTCAGGTGAGGGCTCATGCTTAGCGATGGCTCACCCGACCGTAGCCCAAAAACCTCGCTCTCCGTGCTTCTCAGAACTCTGGTTTGCATGTTCCTTGTTTTATGTTATTCATAGCATTGGTTAGTAGCTGAAGTTATCTTAATTATTTCTTTATATTTTCTGGCTTGTTTTAAATTTTTTCAGTATTCTTTTTAGGCAGTGTCCCTTGCTGTGTAATTCAGTCTGGCCTTGTGCTTCCAGTGGTCCTCCTGCCTCAGGCTCCACAGTGCTGGAACTATGGGTGTGCACCATCACACTAGAATTGTATTTTCTAGTTTATTAAAGGTATTTAAAACAAAAGAAGCATCTGATATATGATAAAAATACACAGGGAATGTTTAAATTTAAAACACGTATTAGAGTAAAAGACACATTCCCGTTAACTCCTCTCAAAATACCTCCCCTGCCTTTAGCACTCTTATCCCATTGCTCTTGCCACTTTCTGAAAGAATTCTGGAAGTTCCTATTTTATGACTGTCTTTATGAAATGCGATGGAACAAAAAACATACTGTGAATGCTGCTGCTGGGTGCCATCCAATGGCAAGGGAGGTAAAAACATGACAGTGTGTCCTCATCTACCTCATTCACCAGACCTGCCCACTGTAGAACTTCTTGCTCTTCCCCAAAGCCAAATGACTGTGAAAAATAACGGTTTTGAATCAATTCAGGACATGGATGCAGCTGTAACAGCACAATTAAAGAAAGACACTCACAGAAGAGAATTTTCACAGCTGCTTCTGAAAATTGCAAGAAAGATGGGAGAAATAAATATTTCTACTCCTAGCTAGGAGGGTTAATGGCAATGTGTCTTTTGCTGTAATTTTGCCTTCAAATTTAAACATTCACTATATAATCACACCAAGCAGATTGTGTCAGTTTCTATCAGCATTGTGTACATGGTACCTGGGGGATGTTTATAATATAGGGCCTGCTCAAAAAACATTTGTCAATTGACTACACTAACCAAATATCTTGAACAACATATCTGCTTTAAAAATAATTTGAAATAACATGTTGGTTATATTGCAATGCTTATAAATAGTTGTATTTTTCACTTCATATATAGAATTATTAGGGTACTTATTTATTATAGCATACTTGGAGATCTATTAATACCTTCAGTATTCCTTTTATACACACACATGTAATACTTATGTAAGAACTAATTCTGAGTGAACTTTTCACAGAGTTTCCTTTTAGTTACTTTGGTTATTCTCAGCCCTAGAAATGAAAATAAAATAAAACCCAAGTGTGGCTCTAAGTAGAATGGGATAAAGAGTGGGAAAGCATTTTAAAACGATGTTTTTGCATCCATAAAACTTGGGATAGAATGATGGTAAAGTTTGCTTTTCTTTTACATCGGCAAGATACCATTTTCAAGTATTAGATATATTACCAACAATTATTCTACCTCATTTGAGCTATTGCAAGCAAACTTGAATCAGTACCACACATTATGTGATGAACCTGAAAACGGCATGAGAAGAAAATGATTTATATCTGGTGAATTGTGTCTTTGTAAGATTATTAATGTTATTGGTTAACTTCAGCTCATCAAAGACAACAATCTTCCCCATTTTCCACATTCCAGTGTGCTTTTGACCAAATTTTAGGGACTGCTTAATTTGTCAAGATTTTCTCTATCTAGATTTGTGAATTTTGTTTAATTAGAGTATTTTGGGTAGTGATAAATGTTTATTAACTAAGTGAGTAAAACTGACCTTTAGGAAAATTGATTCAGGATTTAATTTAAAATGAACAGTCTGTATTATCTCAGTTTTCCAAGATAGACCTCACACTGGCGGATGTGTTGCACTTGCAGTTCTGACCGAGGTCTGTGTGGGTTTGTGAGCCTACGTGAGCTCGTGTGTATAGAAATCTTTAACTGTTATCAGGAACGAATCACAGGCAGGGTTTAGGAAAAGTCCTCTTGCTTCTTGGATTAGTGTCTGGCAGGGACAGCTGAAGTGAGGCAGTTGTCATAGGGTGTCAGCAACTAGCAGGAGCACTGTTTCTGGGGTCTCTGTCTGAACTTCCACTTGGGAAAGGCATTTTCCAAGCCCCACTTACTGGGAGCCCCAGAAATTCCCCTCAACCCTAGGTTCTGTTGTGAATGTACAAACTAATGGGTTGTTTCTTCCCACCCGTTCTCAGCACATAAAGATTGTAGGTGGTCCTTCCTGCCTATCCCTGTAAGTATAAGCAGAAAACCAAGATGGAGGCTCGGATGAGATGGATAGGAGGAAAATCTCCATCTGCCGTGCACTCAATGGTATCCATGACAAATTATCATAAAAGGTGAATCTAGCTTTTGAGATTTAATTATTCTATCATATCTACACTTCACAGTGACTAGACTGGTTCACACTGAGGTTATCACTTCTAAGAATCTCTTAATATTAACTATGAAACACAGACTTAATTAAATCATTTATCAAATTTGAGGATTCTGGAATAATCCCAAATCCTCCCAGAAGACAATCAAAACTTTTAAAGCTATAAAAATGTAAAGAAAAAAAAAGAAATATCATGTGCAATTATTTTCATATGCCACGTTTAGTTTGGCACTATCCCTTCACACAGATGTCTAAAAAATAGATAAACACTGTTACTGTCTGTTGTAGAAGCAGAGCAGATGGAACTCAGGGTCAGGGGGGTAAAACCAGAGGCTCACATCTGGACAGCTCCATATGCAGCCCTGACCTTACCAAGGGCATCCTGAACATTTTGAGAGAGCAGAGTCCTGAAAATATATTGTCATCATGCATTCCTTATATTTGGCCACTCATATCAGATCTGTTCTCTCTAATTTAAGCTTCAATCTACTGAACTGAGAAAGGAAAGGATGATGCATGTTACTCATTAATGACTTAAAACTCCAGCCTCAGATTCCTAAACAATATTTCTTAAGATATAGTCTCCTGGTAGTAAGCTGCTAGCCTAGGAAACAAGGCTGTTGAAATGCTATGAAGTTCAGGATGACAAATAAAATCTTGAGAGTAACTTTTTAACATTCTATGGAGAAAGGAGAATGTATAATGTATTTGCATTAATGATGCATCAAAAGGTAAGCAATTTGGGGAAAATATTTGTTCAGAGAATTTAAGTAAATTACCAATACAGATAGATGGCCCAGATTCATTTTGGTTTATGATATAGATAGATAGATATGCATAGATAGATAGATATGTGTGTCTCTGTGTGTACGTAGACATATGAATCCAAACATCTATAAGAACATTAGAGATATAACTACGCTCATACAATAACCACCGTCCGATTATGAGACAATTTACAAACTCAGTAGCATTGTTGTGTCTTACATTACAGAACAGTCTTAGCAAAACTTTTTGAGGTAGTTTTATCAAAACACCAATTTACATACTTCATGAAAATTTTATTAATTATCTTATCAGTCACTTGCCTGTTATTTCTCTTGAAGGATTTTTTTAAAACTCCATTCCTTCCACAGTTAGCCTCATGTTTGTCAGGTATTTGTTAGTCTTGGCACTTGGTAGCAAAAAGCAGGTTTGTAGGTGCCTTCCAAGGTGCAGGATGAACAGAGTGGTGATGTTCAGGAATAAAACACTTCAGTTTGTAGCGATTCTGATTTCATGATTGCAAAACTAACCTCCCCAGATGAAAATGAAGTTACTGTTTTCCTTAGGGAGGAGGACAAAGTCAGAGCCACGCTCTTGAAACAATAGAGTCATGGCCAACGTTATGCCCTGCTCTAATGCGACGTATCAGGGCCTAAACAGCTCTGTTTCCCAGCGCCTTGCTCCCTAAGAGCACATTTGTTTAAGCACAACCTCTATTTCAGCATGACTGCAGAGGGAAGAATAACGGACCAAACCAGGCATATCTCGCGGGTTGTGTTACGGGCACAAAGTGAATCCATCATTTGCAGGAGAGGCAAGGAAAAGTGACAGACTCATTCATGCCCCGGAGACATTTTTAGGTCTACTGAAAATTTTAATCTGTGCACTCTGGATGAACCTTCTGCACTCAGCAATTTGGTCCATGCAGCCGGGTGCAGGGTCTGCCTGCCTCAGATAGGGTGGCTTCTGTAGGAGGCCCCCCCTCCGAGCAGTCTTCCTCTGAATCCATCCTGCCTTGAACTTAGCTCACACACATAAGCTCCATTTACAGGAGGATTTCTGAGTTAATTAAATGCTGAATTTGTTTCTTTAGAAATCACATGTGCCTCGGGGTTAAAGCATAGCATCGCAGCAACTACTTTCATTTAGGATTAAGCATACTGTACATTTTCTGAGGAAATTTTATTTTTGTAAGTACACATCTATAGAGATGGGGAAATGCCTCCCTCCTTTGTTACCTTAAAAGGTTTTAAAAATAGGTTTAAAAAGCAACCATATGCTAAAGATGCTGCGAATCAGCAAATTCAAAATCATCCTCTTTTCGTAAAAGGCATTGGAAGCAGACAAACTAGAAGGGTGGTAAATTTGTTGTCTTGCGGATAAGGTCGTCGAATGGCTTCTCCCAAAGGCTGCTTCATTAGATTCCTTTTCTGTGCATCTGCTCTGTGCACGCCACGGTGACAATCCCAGAACTGTAATATTTACAAATATTTGGGTCCCAGATGATGGGTCTGTGTTTTGTTATCAAACTGGCAAGTCAGTACGGATATAGGGCATTTTATGCCTACAAAATGGACTATGTATTACAGTGAATACCTACATTCTTAATTTTCTTAAAATTGCATTTTTATCAGGGGGAAAAAAGCGAGGAAATGGACAGAAAAATTCAGGATCCTAGTATTGTCCTCAGTGGCTTTACTTTAAAATACCATGTTATAGAATCTTCACAATTAATTTAGCATCTTGAGATTATTTTCAATTTCTTTGAGCATCTTTTGGAAAGATGAACTTTGGCAAATTATCAATCTCTTCTTAAGTCATAGACTTAGAGTTAAAAAAAGAATATTCTTTGAAATCAAATTCAGGAAAACATAGGGAAAAAAAGAAAAAATGCATTTAAAGATTGTGAACAGTCCCAACCTTGTACTGTTTATATGTTTAGTTTAAATTATTAATGAGACTTGTGTGTTCATTTCAAAATGGAATGTTTCTTTCCCTTCCTGTGCTTTTTCACTGGCCGTAAAGTTTGGAATAAATCAGTAAAGTTTGAAATAAAAATAATTATTGCAGTGTTTGAGGTAGATATACAATTAGGCAGCCTTTGGCATTTTCTTTAGGTCAGAGGAGCATATGGATTCTTGGAGGTAAAAAGTTCAATTTATGAAGAAGAACAGAGACAACCCAAGGCTACATGGCTACAGTAAAATAAAACAGCCTGAAGCCCAGTTGTGTAAAGCTCCTGTCCATAAATCTTATTAATCAGGAGTACTTCAAAATAAAAGGAGCAAGGGAGAAAAGTGTGTCCTATTTTAGACTTGCCCAGTGTCTTTCTTACTTAAAAGAGAGGGTAGGAAAGAGAACCTATCAGAAAAATGAAAAAAAGTTACTCAAATCAAAGAATGACACAACTTTTGTAATCTGAAGAATAACATCATGTATAGTATTTTGAAGAGGCATGGGCAGCCTATATTAAATGTGTCAAAATTTTATATTTACACATGTGCAGAATTTCTATTGGTTGCATGAAATACTTTTATTTTTAGAAGGTTATATCTGCATGTCATATAATTTCCACTGCTTGACCTATTAAGATAAAAATAATGGTCATTCTAAATGTATCCTCTGTCTAAATGTATTGTTCAGGAAACTTTTCATTCTGGAACACTTGCTGTTTCAGTTCTTTTCAATTTAAGAAGAATTCATTTTCCTGATTTCTAAAAGCAGACATTGAGAAAGGAATTGAATAAAATAAACTAAGATGATCTAATTGTAAGTCAAAGTCTTTTAAAGCATTGTAACATGGAAATTTTCTCTTAATGTCTCTCCTAAGAAGCTGCTGTTAAAATAGAGAAAAACAACACATATAATAGTGCAAACATTAACATGAGCCTAATTAACCCATTATTAGATAAAAATTAAGTACTCATGATTATTTGGTAAATCATAAAACAAGATGACTTTATAAAACTTCAAAGCTGTAAATGTAGTAAAATAACCTTTAAGTAATTTTTCATTTTTTAAAAATATTTTTCTTTATTATAAAACAATGTAATATTTCATGAAATTTCAATACACACATAATAAAATAAATGAGCCTATCTCAAAACATGTAGTAGTAATACTTACATTTTGGAATGTGTCTTTCTCATTTTTCCTTTTTTTGGTACCAGGGATCAAACTGTCTTTCTCATTTTTATTACTTTCATTCAATGAGGACAGATTTCAACATAGCTATGTAGAAACAGATGCATATATAAGTCAGATTTTACTGTTTAAGTGAATTTTTGTGGAAGATTAAAAGCAGTTGCACATAAATAGATAGCAAAATATCAATCTCTTACTATATCTTTGCCTGCTGTCACGTAATATTTACTATATCAAGTATTTATTTACTATATCAAGTATTCTTTAGGAATTTTGCAGCTTTATTCATTTCCATTGAATAGATATATTATAGTATAGTCGGTTAACTACATCTCTGAGCATTTACTGTATTTCTTTTATCCTCATATTGAAAAAGACGCTATGCAGTTTATTTTTTCTTCAGAAAAAGCAGATCAATTATAATGAGCTTAAATTACCTATTTTGAGGCATCTAATACAAATATCTTTATTTCCATAATTCAAACAGAAATATTCACCTGGGTTTATGTAGCCTTCTTGACATTTTCATAATTACAATTATATTTACTTATCGAATATTTTGTTTCTTTTCTAATCAATATTATGATCTTTTATATGATCAGTGTTTTTCTTAAATTTTACCAATATTTTGCTATTATAAGGGACCTTGAAAAGTCATCCCAAATTTACAAAATTAAATACAGCATTTCATTGTAATTTGTACTTTTATATGTGTTTATAATATTTTCTAATCATGAAAATATTCCATCTTTAATTGTATTTTTCTTTTGTTTTTTTATACTATTTTGAGTATCACTTCTTGAGTTTTATGTGTCTTATGTTTCAAGAACAGATTTGATCTGGGCCGGGGATTTAGCTCACTGGTTTTGCCACTTGCTGTGCAAGCGCAAGGGCCCGAGTTCGATTCCCAGTACCAAAAAAAAGGAACAGATTTGATCTTATTTTTAAAGTTATCCTACAAATATTAATGAAATAATCTAACTTTTTATGGTAGATTTTAGTGTCTCTGAAAATCAAGACACTTATGACTGCATTTGCATTCTTTTTGTTTTCTATAAAAGTTTTTCCTATTCAGTAGAATGACACTAAAATCATTGTAGCTCTACTAGTATTTCAATATTTGATAGATTAAGTCCTCTCATTATTACTATTTTTAAAAACCTGGACAAATTCCTATTAATTCCTTTATCATTCTTTTGTTAATTTCTCACACTTGTTATTATATGCACTTATATTTCACTTAGGAATGTTGCATCTTGAAAACATTTTTTTGTAGATTCACATGATTTTATAAACCTCTCTCACCCCCTCTCTTCCTAACATGTAAGGTTGATTCTTCAATGAATAGCACCCTTGTGGCATGTGTTAGTGAAGGCTTTGTGTATATGTGCTACTTGTGAATCATTAGATTTTGGAAAGCTGAATCTATTACTCTGAATACTATTTACTTTATTTCTTTGGCTTATATATTGAATGAAAATATTTGCAAAGTTGATTTTTTTACTTCCCTATTTTCTAAGAAATTTTATAAATTTTCCATGCTCCATCATTTTGGGTAAAAAAGGAACAGCACCGATAATGACAGAATAGACACTCTCGCCATTGCTTTTCTCAGGTCTGGAAAGACAGCTCTGAGCTCGGCAACCACACCTGGGATAAGAAGAACTTGACAGCTCCAATTTATTCCATATTTATGCCTCCTTTGAGAGTTCTGAGTCTTTTAAATACATATTAGTCTGTGTTATTTTTCAAAGATGGATTTTAATAATTATCATTTCTATTCTTTCCTGTTAGATCATTAACATATACTTTTTCCTTCATTTGCTTAATTTTCTGGATGTTTAGGCTATTTTTATTCTAGTTTATTGAGTCTAATGCCTGGTTTATTTTAACACCTTTCCATTGGTTTTGACCTGATTAATCTAAGGTTTTATTGTGTGGCTTCTAAAAAGTGTAAATTGTTGTATTGTGAACTTTTCTTTTTACCCATAGTCAATCCCTAATACGATTTTTTTTTTTTAGAGGTAGGTATACACATATAGAGGAGGCATAGGTAGGTCAGAACTCAGATATATAATAGACTTATACTTCCACACATAGAAAAATGAAGGAAAAGAAGCAGCCTTCATCTATTCCTAGTACTTTCCTCGGGCAGTGCAAACAATTCCTCTCCTCCTCCGTCTCCTATTTACTCTTGGACTCCAGGGTTAGGGGTCCGGTTGTTTAAATAAGAAGGTCGTGAGGTGTCGAGCGAAGAGCCCACTAGCTTGTCTCTCAAGGTCCCTTACCATCACCTGAGCGAGCAGGTGCCTGTCTGTCACGCTGGGGACCTGCATGCTGTCCTTTGTTTTCAGGTCCTGGTAAAAGAAGGACTTGACTTTAGGAGGCTGTGGGTGAGACCCCAGATGCAGCCCAGCATGACCTGGCTCCAGGGGATCACCTTGAGCAGGGACAGAAGAACACTCTCCTTCTGGACCAGGTTAGGGCTATTGTTTAAAAGTTATGGGGAAAACAAAATACACCAAAAAGCCCAGGTCTCAGCTCTTTCCAGTTGCGGTCAGGTGCTGATGTCTAAATGGCGGGTCTGATGAAACACATTCAGATAGTTTAGAGTGGGAGATGACGCGCTCCTGTCCACCCCAGCCAAGGGACAGGATTCTCTGAGCACAGGCGGTGAACTGTGCGTCACACATGCTGGTCAAGTGACCTGTCTATCATGAGCTCCTGGCTGCTCCCTCAGCCCTTGCACTCCACGCAAAGACCTGGGGCCATGTGTGACCATGTGTGACTGGATTCCACCTCCCTGGAGCACGGGGCTCGTTCTGGTCAGGCTAAACCCAAATCTGTTGTGAGAAGTGACTGCTTATCTTCCTATCACTTTGTGTTCATATTACTTATTAAGGTTTATGTGTTTTCTTTCTCATTTAGCAAATGAAATTTTTATCAATACTTTAATCAATAGAGACTTTATTTCACCTACAACGTTGCTTTAAGGAAAGTAAAAATCTTTAGAGGAATTTTTTGCACTAATTTCCATCTTAAAAAAAGAGATTTTTTTTAGATACAAACTTATAATGCATTCTTAAAAGATTAGATCTTCATAAAAAATGATTCAAGAAACCCAATATTCTTTCAGAGTTAAGTGTAGAGTTCATTCCGATGTCCTTAATTTGGTTGTACAAATAAGCATTTCATAATTTGTAAGAATGTGTGTAATGTGTGATATCGAGCATGAAGTATTAATGATTATTCTGAACCAAAACTTAGATTGTTAACATAGACTTTATTTAGTAACTCATGAAAGCCATGGTCACAAGTACTTTTCATCTTTCTTTTCAATTTGTTTGTGTCATAATTTACCAGATTACCTCATTGAATCTACAGATTAGAATTTTAGAGGTAAATTGCTATTTGGGTGTATTTTTTTTTTTTTTTTTTTTTTTTTTGGTACCAGGGATCGAACTCGGATCCTGGCACTTGAGAGGCAGGCAGTGAAACCACTGAGCTAAATCCCCAGCCTTGGGTGTATTCTTGACAAACATCTGTATTCTACCTCTACTTCAGAATCTTTTGAAAATTAAAAGCATGTTTGTATAAAAAAGAAAAAACTGATTCTAACAATTAACTCTTAAACAAAGTGTAAATTTGAAATCCTAAGTTGCTTCTTCTTTTTTGATGAATAGCCTACATCACTATTATTAATGATATTTGAGAATGTTTGCATACAATTTCTTTTTTATCTTAATGTACATGGAAACACTAGAGGATCAAGCTTTATGAATCTTCTACATTCACCAAATAAATAATTGAGATTTCATTAAAAAGAATTCCTGAAAGACTAATTTAAATGATGCTACATCTTCAGAGGTAGATGACTCACTACACAGGCCATTGGAATTGCGTGCATCTGCCAGCCATTGGACAACTGGCACTGTGGCCTTCAAAGCCTTTAGTATGGCCAAGCCCTTCAGTGGCAGGCTGCACATGCATAGTGGTTTGGCTATTAACGTGATAGATGCAAAATGCTTTAAAAAATCATATGATGGCAACCAATAACAGGTAATATTGTTAGTATCACTATTATTAATATTATTAGTGACACATAAATGTCAGAACAGAAATATAGAAGACTTCATCAAGATACATGGTAAATGATTTTTAAAATTTATTACAGTAAAAGATGCATTGCCATTAATTCCCCTCAGAATACTTCCTTTGCTTTAAATATATTTATCCAACTTTCTTATGATTCCGGAAGCATCTCTGGCAATCCTTTTTCCAGAGTGTCCTTATGAGGTGTGATCACAAATATGATGAATACCTCAAGGGAGCGCCATACGGCATCCAACAGAAAGCTGCATTTACCATGGATAAGAATAAATACGCACAAACAAGGGCAGAAAAGGTCATGTAAAAGTAGCTACCATTCATGCACACATGCAAAATGCAGACCTAGGCTGTGCTTGTTATGACCACAGCTTGGGTCTAATTGGAAGTGGTCTGTGATTCACCTTGACCTTTCCTATTTAGCTGTGGTTTTGTGTGTGTGTGTATTTTTTTTGTGGCCAGATTTTGGGGTAGAATAGTACCTTTAAATGAATTTCATTAAAGACAAACAAGATGATTAACAAAGGCAAACACATCTTATAGCCTCTACCTACCACTGTGGCTTTTACCTAGCACAAACCATTCTCTCGAGTCCCCAAAAGAAGGAAATCATCTCTGTGTTAGTGATGTTTTCTTTTGTCATTAATTGGTCTATGTCTCTGGTACATAGTGATCACATTCCTCCTCCCAACTGGTGCATCGACGTGTCGTGCCTTGATCATTTTAGGGTCCCCTTTGCCCATCCTCCCGTCTTCCTCCTTCCCTCAATCCCCTTCCTTCTCCACAAAGTCAATCTCCTGGTTTCCTACTTTAAATTATTTATATTTTGAGTTTCTCATATATAAAAACCATTCAATATTTATCCTTTTGAGGCTTTTCACGTATCCATCTCAAGATCCATCCATTTTCCTACAACTGACTCAAATGTATCTTTATGGCAGAGTAGTACTCCACTGGGTGTAAATATTGTCTGGCCTTGCTTCACTCACCTGCTGATGGACACATAGGCCACTTCCATAATTTAGCTACTGTGGATTGTGTTGCTAAGAACACGGATGTGCCTGCATCAGTATAGTATGATGACTTTACCCAGAAGAGGAATAGCTGGGTCCAACAAAATTTCTATTTTTAATTTTTGGGGAAATCTCCAATTGGTTTCCATAGAAGTGTGAATTTAAATCCCTACTTTGGTTTTTGTTTTGTAATTCAGAAAATGCAAAACTTGATGGGCTTGTTAAGACAAGTGGCTTAGAATGAATGGACACTCTTTGGGGTAATTATTTTTTCTTTTTTTTTTGGTACCGGGGATCGAACTCAGGTCCTCGAGCTTGCGAAGCAGGTGTTGAAACCAGTGAGCTAAATCCCAGGCTAGTATGGTTATTTTTTCATAAAATTCATGCAGAAATTCCCCAGAGTCCTTTGTCGAGTGATGTCCTAGCAGTTTTCTTTCTTTCCACTTGTTTTAATAGTTTTCTCACTCTGCAGCTCTTGTGCCCATGCTCCTGCCCATGCTTTTTCTGGCCCTGTGTGAGCTGCTGCACTGGGCACATGCACCTCAGCCTCGGCTTTGTCCCCAGTTGGTGAGTCTTGGACTGGACTGGAGGGAAGAATGGCTCCTTTCCTGGCTGCTCTTCACTCTAACTCAGCCCCTCCACATGAGTCCCTTCTCTTCAGTCTCCAGTCACCCTCAAAGACAGCCCGCACCCCAGTGGTGCAGAGCTGCTCACAGCCCCAAGGCATTTAAAAGGCCACTTCTGATTTCGATAGCTCTGGAACCATGAAGACCCATGTTTCATTTCCCATGGAGTTAAGACAGAACTGCTTCCTGGAGCACACAGCTGTTCTGCCCTTTGCTCCAGAGAGAAGAGGACCCAGCTAAGAGTGAGGCAGAAAGGGAAGCAAAAGACCCTGGGTCTGGAGCTGGAGAAGTGGACACTGATAGCCAGAGGGAGCCCCCGAGGCACATGGATGCTGAGACTTCCCCCGGAGAGTCTGTGACTCTTCAGCACTATCTGGCAAGTGGCCCTCATCTTCAACTTTGGGACAGCCGTGCCTCATGATATTGTTGACCCTGTCTGCAATGGGCATCACACCAATCTCTCTGGCTGGGCCTCTGCCACAGAGCCAGGTAAAGCAAGAGGTAAGGCAGATGCCACCTCTGCTTCCCTTGCAGAGCCCAAGAGTGTGTGCTGGGCTCCCTAGCTGGAATGGAAATGGATTTTCTCCAGGAGACAACATTGGCACCAGGAAAGGGATCAATAACTCTGATTGTGGGACTGTAAGTTGTGTTCATTATGCATGAAGTTAACTTTTATGGCTCTTCTTCAGAAGCCAACCACAGTTCCAACACTTTCTCTAGTAAAAGGTCAAGTTCTGGGTAGGGAATTATAAAACCAACTATTGAAATGTGACATCTTTAAGTGGAACTGGAGTGAATTTCTTCAGGAACCTGCGCACAGAGAGGCTGTGTGTCCAGCAACCATCGTCCCCACTAGAGTTTTGGAAGTGGAAATTCAAACAAATCCTCAGTTATTGTATCATCCTTCAGAAAATGTGGCTCATCTTTACTTCAAATGTGCTAAGATTCTGTAGGCAGCAAGTTGGGCCGAGTGCTGTTTCTGGTCCCCTTACAAAACCTAACTGTAGGGTTTGCCTTTCAGGGTTTCATTGATGGAGTCTGGCTAAGTGACTCAGGGCATGGAAAGTTCACTCCCAGCCCAAGGTTCCTGCAGCATTTATTTCCTTGTCAGTGTTATGATGTTGGCAATAGAGGTGGTACAGGAGGCCCAAGGGACATGAGGTGTTCACCACTGACGTAAAAAGCTGCAAAAAAATGCAAATGGGGAAAGAGAGGATCACCTAATCACAACATTCTACACTAAAATAAAAAACCTAAGGATTTAAAAAGAAAACTGCCAGCATTGCATACACATTTTTTTTGTCCAGGTTTGTCATAACCTTAAAATAAACATTGTACACAGGGAGTTAATGCGACATAAAGTCTCACCTCTGAAAGGGTTTTCATCTGGCATGTCGTCCTTTGTAAAAAGAATAAAATTTGGACTTATCAAGAGAGGAAACACAGCCCCTTGTATTTGGCTGCTTTTTACATAAATAGTTATAAGGAGCTTATTAATGAATTTTTTGGTTTGAAGTGATGGATTTCTCTATTAAAATATTTTGCAAGCAAAATTGTGTCAACTAGTCTACAAATAGCAATTTCTGGATCCTGGAGTAGTATATGTGTCCACTGAAGAGGAATGTGGATGTTTTTACAAGCAGGATTTCTCTATGTCACCCCCACCTCTGTGGCAGCTTTGTGACCTGCTTTCTAGCAAGCATAACTTTAGGGGCAGATTATGACTTGTAAAATGACATCCCTGAGTGAAGGTTTAAGACAGATGAAGCAGGACTGTTTGATCTTAATGAAATCTTTAATGGGAAATCCAACCCAATTACCTGTTTCTGTTAAGAGTGTTCTTTATTCATTCTTATTTTCTGGGAAAAAAACAGGGTGATATGGTAAGTATATTAATCAAGTTACTACTTTGGCTTGAATAATTATTAAACAGTATCCTAGGTTTCCTGGAAGATTTATTAAGCCTCTTCAATTACTTAACTCTTGTAGAATAATTTATATCCTGGCATTGCTGATGAGAAAAAAATGGATGAATGAAGTTATTAACTTAGAATATTTCAGAAGCACCTGGATGATGATAATGTTTTCATCTACTCAGTTCTTCTTATGGCAATATTTACTGTGTATCAGCATTTTAATAAAAGCTGTTCCAAATTGTTCTTTCACTTAGTCTTTCTCATCTTTAATATTGGGAATCAACTGCAGATATTTATTAATTAGTAACTCTATGAAAACATGAATCAATTTGTTTATTTGTGGAATAAATGTTATATTCCAGGTTGCTGGTAACAGTTGACTTTCAGGCAAAAGTGTTTGGTTGTTTCCATTAGTAACCCCTGGATTCCTTCTTACTGAAGGACTTTCCTCTCCCTCCAGGTGTTGTAAGGACCTCGTGAACAGCCTTGTTCCAAGATGCCTATAGATCAACCTAATAAAGACTTTTCCAAAAAGATTTACAATGTATCTCTGAAAGGGACATTTGAACAGAAGGCTTAAAATCAAAATAATGGAATTGCAGGCTCTTCCCTACATATAAAAGGGATCTTGTTTTTGCTTAAATCTAAGATGTCACAGATTATTACACATACCATTATTTTTGGTACCACTCAGAAAGAAAAAGTTTATAAATAATAATGCATGTTTTGGAATAATTCCATACAGAATATATATTGGTCACATTAGCTTTTGGAAACTCTGAAATTTATTTAATATATTCCAAGAGAGATCTCATTTCCCCCCTATATTGCTTGTAGATGTAGGTTTTGTGCATATCTCAGTTGCAAAATGTAACAACTTGCTCTATTTCCATTCTTGGGTACAATAAAGCACTACATTTTTGCTTTGCAAGAAGCCAAATGGAATCACAGTCTTCCTACCAATAGCTAATATCAGCCAGCAGATATTGAAAGATGCCTTCAATTCCTAGATGTATTCTGATTTCAGAGATAAATTGGGGGAAATGCGTTAGAGAAAGAGTAGAAGGGGGATACTAAACACCATTGATGGAAAGTTAGGTCTAATATTACAAACCACAATGGGATGATTGTAGTTTCAAATAACTAATTATCCATGTCAAAATAACTAGAGGACAAGGAACCAAGGTTTGCAAGACATAGACATGATAATATTTGAGGAGATGGAAAAATTAATTACCTTGATTTGATGCATGCATATAATATAATAAAGGGAAAATACTGTGTCAATTAAAAATAAAATTATTTATTGAAATCTAGTATATGGGAAAGTTCCATTCTTTAATTTTTTTAATTTGTCCACTCAAAAGAATGAATTATCTGGTATTCCCATCTAGGCATGATTATCAACTCTGAATCTTTAATAAGTTATTAGTATGACATTTACCAAGAACTGGACCATGGAGAGTTATGCTGTAAGAGACGTAGACCATGTTTTCACTATGGTCACTATGATTTCTTTTCACTATGATTTTCCAACATTAAAAATTTCAACAATTAGTTTTAACATCTTTCATTTACTTTCATTTTTAGTTATAAATTCTGTATTTGAAGTGAATACTTCTCAAAAACATCACAAACTGATCAATAAGGCAAACTTCTGTGAAATAAAATGAGAATCATTACAGAATGATGTCTTACATTGCATAATTCTGAACACCTGATATATAAATGATTATTACTGCCACTTCACAGATTATAGTTTGGTATCCAAATGTTCACAGCAGCCTATAGTACACCTTTGATCTTTCATTAAAACATTGAACACCCTCCAAACACTTCAAACCAGCCCAATACCTAATTTGAAAAGTTAAATAGATGGGAATGACTAAATGTAGTATATTTTAACTGAGTTATTTATTTAAAATTATCAAAGCTGTAGACATTATTTTTATGTTAAGAAACATATACTTAGTGGAAATGCATAGTGGAAAAACAAGATACTGCAGAAACAAATGGAGATAACTTTTTATACATTTGTCACTAATATGAAACAGCTTTGTTTCATATGTACTACCTCACAATTTAAAAAGAACACTTTGTTTCTCTCATCCTTTAGTTTTGTGATAAAAATATATATTGCCTATGTGATAATTAAAATACCAGTTTCCTTTATTTAAAATGTCAGCGAGGATTCCCTCACTTCTTTGGTTACCTATCATGTAGTCCCTTTGATTCAATTTCAATTTGAAGTGGTAAAATATGAAGTAAATGCGCATTGGGTTTTGGCAGAGTTGGATGTGCATCCCTGCAGCAACTCCACTTACATGTATTCTCTGTTCCTAAAAGGGAAGCGATAATGCATGATTATTGCAACGTTTGCCTGAGCTGATACACGGAGACCACTTTGCATGTCTTAGAAAGTCCAATCAAGTGTGCTATCCTTCCTCGCCCATAGACACGTCACGAGGGGAAAAACTCCAAAAGCATTTTGGAAAAGGTGAGCTTTCCTAATCATTCTACAAATTAATATCTGAATGCAAATATCTGAGCACAGAAGCATTTATGAACTGAAAAGGATCACTTCTTGGCCCTTTGGCTAAGATCAAGGGTAAACTGGAAAGGAGAAAGAGGGTAGAAAAGACAGAGTAGTAAAAGGATTCAGATGCCGAGATTGACAAAAAGGAAGGGAAGGAAGAATAATGGGAGGGAGGAGGGAACTAGCCTTGCATCTAAATTATAGATATTGGACATTAATCAAAATTTAAGGTTTAATTTTTTTACTTTTTGATTTACATTCTCAAGTATCATTTTCATTCTTAAAGTCATTTAAAAGGGATGCTATTTTTAGTGTATAATTGTAAACTTGTGTAATGGCTGAGCAATTCCTAGACAATGTCTTATTCAAACATGAAACAAATTCAATCACTAGGCTTATTTATTTATTTATTTTTGGTACTGGGGATTAAACTCAGGTCCTTGCACTTGTGCAGCAGGTGGTGGAACCACCCGGCCCTACTAGGCTTATTTTTATTTTACAGGTGAGATCCTTGAAGCTGAAGCTTACTGAAAAATGTGCTCTGCTTGCATGAGATATACGCGTGCCTACCAAGTACACAGTGACTCTGAACATTTTTGCTTAAATTGACAAAACATGGATGGTTATTTCACAGGAGCCTAAAACAAAACTCTTAACCAAAAGGATCCTACATGCTAATAATTCTTTTGGTGAACACTAGTAGTAAGTAGACCTCACAATAGGTAAAGCATGACAATGAGGCATTCCAGTCTCCTGGGTGTCCATTTAGTGCTGCATCAAACCTTGGGCAGTCCCTTTATATCCTTAGCCGAAAGTCTTACGTGAGTAAGTTGGAAACAATAGCAAAACGGGGAAAAAAATGCAATATGCTATGTATAAAATGTGTACCCAAATTGCAAGTGTAATTATTTTTGTCTATAATCTCTCGAATACTGTTTTAGACAACTATTATAATGGTATACCAATAATAAAACATTCATAATATTGTTAATTTTTAAAAAGAAATTGATTATAGAACCATACTATAGATTTCCAATCATAAAATTGAGTAATAAGAAAATACAAAGAAACTAAATGTTCTTTAAGAAGCACATTGTTGATGGACCCTCTTTTATCTTTATAAATATGATTTTTTCAATTAAAATATCCATAAATATTTTGAGTTTTTAAAGAAATGGTGTAACTGTTTTTACAAAGTGATGTTTAATATGTGAGTCAAATACAAGATGTAAAAATTTGCCTGAGAAGTCCTTCAAGTAAATGTAATATGGATTCTGAAAACATATTTATAATATGACATATTTTGATAAAAGCCAAAGTTTAGGATGAACCTGCTTTGATTTTAGAAAGGCGGCACACAGTTTAATCTCCTAAAACTAAATGTACTAAATTGCTACTTAAAAAGAAAGTAAATGTTATTTATGAGTTAGTCAACAGAGAATGTGAGACTTTTTTCAGAGAAGTTGGACTACGTGAAACACGAATACTCACTCTTTTTAACATGAGAGATGCAGATAAAAATGGCACTGAACTTTGTGTCCTCCCCTCTCTGTTTTTGATGGTAGATTAAACATGAGAAACGGGGAGGAATAAGAGAAGTTGTTTTAATTTCTTTCATTACATCATGGAAAAGGTTAGTTTAAGATGTACACAAGTCAAAGAGAAAAATAGGTGATTTGTAAAAGGCTGTCAGCATCGAAGGGCCAAGAGGAATCAAAAGAACTTGTTTGCTTTTTTGCTTGCTTGTTTGTTTATGTACATCAGGAAGATGTTAATCCCAAGAGTAGTAATCCAGTAAGATGCAAATTTTAATTTAAAAAGAAGGGAAAATTGTGAATATTCCACTTTTAGCTAAAATCTTGTTTCAACAAGTTCTCAGAGAGAAAAATGGGTATTTCTTCCTTATTCATACACATATTTACATTTACATTTTGAACACAAAAATGCATGGCTGACTTATCCCCTAACAAATATCCAAGTGAGTATAGTATATTTAAAAGTACATGGTAGCATCACAGATAGTTCATTATTTAAACCCTGACATAACCAATAGAAGGAATGAAAACCTAGAGAAATACTCTATAAAAAAGTTTAGAATGTTATATTTCTTGTATTGAAACCATATTAACCATATTTATCTCCTTACCAAATATCTAATATCCTCTTATTATATGTAAAAATCCAATAGGATTGACACACACACAGAAAGTGATTTACATATAAGAAAATGCTTTTAGATTCCCCAATGGTATCAACTCAAAAGTTCACAGAATTTACCCATTCAGAAATGAAATAAATTCATAAATTTTTCTTCTGATACAGGGATATTGTATAATTCAAATCATAGCACATTATAAAAACTGTTTTACTGAACAAACAAGCAAATGGCTGAGCATCTAAGAAAGTTGCCAGAAATCATACAAAGGGTCAACAGGACCAAAACTGGATATTGTAGTTTTCAAATTTGATACCAGTTTTACTGTTTCACAATAGATCAAAATATATTAATCCATTTATTTCCTTTTGAAATTGAAAAGAGAATATCCTTTTGTTTATTGAGTCACTGAAAAATTTTAGTGACTTCAGATATCTTGAAACCAGAAGTCCTTTAGATTGTTTTCCCTTGTACTGTGCCTAGAAAATATTTTTTATGAAACTACTTGTTTTCAAAAATAAATTTAAGGTCTGATTCCCAAAAAAGCTTCTTACACCCTATCATGAATTTGAGTTTTATTTTTTTTAAATATTTGTTTTACTTCAGCTTCCCAAGATGTACAGCAAGTGACATTTAATACCATGAGATTCACAGCAGTTGTGTTGCTACCTCAAGCTCCGTCACGTAGATATGGTAGGGTGTTTAATCCCTCTCTCCCTTGGAAAGCTGTAACATATGGTAGTCTTCTTAGTAAGACTGCAGCCTATTTGGAGGAAAAACATACATGTGACACAAAATAATAAACTCACAAACTATTAGATGCTCAAACCGGCAAAACCATGCACAGAATGTCTTAATGTTAAGGGTGTGGATTTTATCGCCATTCTATAGACTTGGGGTCAAAAACATTTTAAGTTAAAAATATGTTTACTATGTAACTTTGCTAGCACTTTATTCTGATTCATCCTATCCTTAGCTTATTAAGCATTCTCTGGAAACCAATGGCTGCCAAAATGTTAGTTTCTAGCTTTACTTACTTTTAATGGCTCCACTCTGGGAACATTGAGAAAAAAACCTAAATGCATTTTATTACTTCTGAAAATTACATTGCAGTGATCACTGAAATACCAGTACCTGAGCATTTCCCCCCTTTTCTTCTTTAGCCAGGATGTGGAGGCTCCTGGACACATAGTGCCGCCTGTACCAACTTGGTGGGTGCCATATTGAATTGACTGCATCTGTCACCCACCGTGTGTCATGTTGCATTGTATGGCAGCTTATAATCAGTGCTGACATGAAGTAGCAGGCTACTCTCACACCTCTGAAAGCAGATTCAGAACGAAACCAGATGGCTCCTTGTCTGCTGTGGTAACTATTGTGACTGAGAAATTGTTTTGACCTAATTGTAGAAAAGGATATCCTATTGCTAATTCTTGTAGCCAGAACTGCATCAAACATCTCCCGATGTAAAAGATAAATGTTATTTGTTTTAAATGTGCTCCCCCTAAATCATGTGCTCAAGACAGAAAACAGGTTCATAAGTTTGTTTTTAAACATCTCACCATTTAATAAACGAGAATGTATAATGCACCTCTTTCCATGGTACCATGATAATTTAAAATGATACTTTTAAAGTTGCAATAACTGCAGTGCTTTGCATTTACTTGTAGTGACATTTGAAGCTGGACAGATATTGTGGTAGTCGGTATCTGCTTTGGAGAAAGTGACAGGGACTATTTTTTCCAGTGATCAATTCAGATTTCCAATCTTCAGTGAAGAGGAGCCAGTGGACTTCAGCGGAAGTTTGCAGACATAATAACCATTTAAAAGGAAGCAGAATGAACAGCTGCTGCTAAATAAGGCTACAAGGTAGCCAGACTCCTTCTGCATCGCATTAAATTTGAAGCTAGGTCAGTGAGCACTGGAAACAGAGCCTAATTGTCCCCAGTTGAAAAGTCCAATATCACGGTCGCAATCTGACCTTCTCTGGATCTCCGTAAGTCTCTCTGCTGCAATGAATAGCAGGTCCTCCAAATGTGTTTGTAAAAATACTCAGCTATTGAATGATACTGTATAGTATTTATTACATCTCTCCAATTGCTATGAGGAGAAAATTGATGTTTTATATGATATAGGAAATTAATCATTATGAAAATAATTTATAATTAGATGAATTTCTCTTTAGTGTTACAATTAAAGATGTCCTCACACAATCAAAATATTTTTTAAAAAAACTATTAAACAGGTTAATTAGTCTAATGAATTAAATTTGAAACCTTATCAATTTAATGATTAGGTTACATTCTGTTTTTTGTTTTGAGACAGGGTCTCATTATGTAGTTCAGGCTGTCCTTGAACCCACCGTGCAGCCCAGATTGGCTTGAACTCATGGTGATCCTCCTGCCTCAGCCTCTGAAAGGCTGGAAGTACAGCCGTGAGCCCCGTGCTTATGTATATTTTTAAACCACAGACATTCTACATAAAGATTTATTTTCTTTAGACCTCATGAGGATATGTGCTAGTTTGCATTTTAACTAAAGAGGTACCATCATATAGAAAATTATTCTTATAGCATGCATTCCTTGATCAGTTCAGAATATAACCATAAGAATAAATATACTGCTTCAGTTCTTTGAAATTTGTCTTTATGTGGGCTTCATTGAGATGCATCAATATTGTTTATTTTTCTATAGCAAAATAAATCCATATTAAAGGAGTTATATATTCTTCTATATGAAAGGGTAGTGCAAAATTTAGGGAAAATGTTAATGTTATTCCCAAATAAAGTAATAAAATTGAACATATATATTTTTACCAATATCTTGTTTTTTTAATTTCAGGAGCTACCCCAAGGAATATAACAGCACACAAGTCCAGGTTATATAATGATAAAGTAGCATTGTTTGTTTAAGCCTAAGTTATTAAAGATCCATTTACTCACTGTGTAGAGTTGAGGTTATTTAACCAGCCCTCGGGGTGCGTGTGTGTGTGCGTGTATGTGTGCGTGTGTGTGTGGTTTTTCTACTTAAACCATAATAAGACCAATGAGCGCTAAATGAACTTGATAGACAAACAGATAACTAGAGCAAAATCTGAGGGACAGAGTGACACATGATTTCACATACTTACTAGACAACTGTCCCATGCTGGTTCATGGCTATTGGTCTAGAGAACCAAGTACAAGCCTGTATCCATCCTATACTATAGAAACAAGTATAGAAACCGCGAATCCCATGAAATCTACCATACTAAAATATATATATATATTTTCAGGATACAATTGGGCCACATAAATGTAATCTGTGAACTTTAGGGTGAAGTCTCAGGAAAAAAAATCAAAGAGAGGGTGGCTCTCTAGGGCTGAGTCTTGATACTAAAGGCTTACTGTACTTGGGATGAGGACTTTTTCCCACTGAAGAAACCACTGGGCAAAGGGGAATTAGAAATATCCAGGGAGGTGTTTGGGAGAAAGAAGTCCAGTGCTTTGGTGTCGCTAAAGGAAATCCACGAAGCCAGCACATCAGTGCATTGAGAGAATAAGGATGGAAAGAAAGAGCAGCCATATTTTAGAGGCCACATCAGGAGATAGAAGACAAACTAATCTTATCTGCAGAACAGTCGAACGATTGCCACTGGGATTCCTTGGAACTAGGATGTCCTGTGTTCATGTTCTGGAGGTGACATTTTAGAACAGTCTACATAGCCTTCAGAAATCTTGTCTGTCCAAAATATGGTATTTCCTTTCCATTTTTTTCTCTTCACTTATTCACACATACTTTTATGGGCCGTTCACAATGGAAACCCATTTGTTTTCAAGGTGAGTCTTTTCTCTCCCCTGACTTTTAACATTAGCTGCCACAGAAAGTCAACTTGGTCTCCGAATTGTTCTTTAATCCACTCCTTCCTCCTCATCCCCAGTGAAATTTTCCTATCTCAGCCTCTCAGAGTCTATCGCTTAAAAGACTGTGCTATTATTTTCCGGACTTCGCATATGCCTTGATCCCTTGTAATTTATTACCTGCCCTGTCACTGAGGTTGCTGCCTTTATCACAACACTCCCATGTTGGGTCATTACTGGACCAAATCCAAACTCAGCAGCATGAACTGAAGATTTGTTTTCAACTTTGACCCCAACTTCTGGTGCTTGAACCCAGATCTGGCCTTGACATAAGAAATTCTGCAACACTAGCGGGTAGAAATGGAATTCAGCACATATGAATACCTGGAATACATAAAATCTAAGCTAGTATTTGATATTATAATTACAGAAAATGCAGATGTTTATGAAGGCACAAGAGAATTAGATAGAGCTAATATGAATGAACTAGAAAATAATTCAGAACTCATCTACAGAACTGAATATTCTGAAACACATTTGGAAATATAGGGTCCATGTACAGAAATCGTATATCCTGGAATGTCACATACAGGTCAATGGATAGCATGAGAATCCCTCAGAATCCCTCCCCAGTGCAGTTTTGACAGGAGAGGGGCCTGTAGTGTGGTGATTGTACCTGAACTTCACATATGTTACTACTTCTTCTTCTCCCCCTTTTTCATGGGCAAATGATATTTGCATCTGAGTTTCTTTGATTTGATACTGACATGAATAATCTAGCCGCTATAAATATTACAACTCTGCTCCTTTAGCATATTATTTTCACTAGCAACAAGAAAGAGTAACTCATGATTCAAACAAAAGGAATAGAGATTATATACTGAAGATCGAATGGCAATTTCATTGGCCTGAATTTTGATCTGTGGCCAACTAAAATCATCTGGATTTCTCCCACCTGCCCAGTGAAGTTCAGCTTTGCTAGCTCAAATTCAAGGAACAGGCAGTTTTTCCCAAGCACAAGAAGAGAATATTTAACAGGAAGCAAATATATTACTATTGTGTTCCAGACCTTCAAATTTGAATTTTCTAAACCATATCTAAGAAGCTGGCACAGAATTCTTTCCATGTTTGGTACATGTGGTCTATTTTGGAAGCAAATCTAATTTATCTCTTTCTAAGAGCTGGTCAACAAAACTGTGTCTTTTTTTTTAATGAGATTGTATTGGTCCATGTCAAAAATTTAAAAAAAATCAGCATTGTTAAAGACTTGAAAGATTGATATTATTTGCTTTCTAATTTTGGGTGATGAAAAGTCTTTTATTTAGTGAAATGAAGGAGATGGAAGGTTCTACTCTAAGATGGCAGAAATAGTATTTTGTTTTGGCGTATTACAACCTCAGTAGGGAAAAAAAGTAAACATTGTCAACCCAGTTACCTTTTTCCCATACATATTTTAAATTTTACTGTTCTTTGAAGTCCAATTATCCACCAGGCATGGTAGCTCATGCCTGTAATCCCAGCACTCAGGAGGCTGAGACAGGAGGATCGCCGTGAGTTCAAAGCCAAGCCTGGGTGAGGTCAGGGTCAGCCTGAACTACAAAGTGAGACCCTGACTCAAAAAAACCCCCTCAAAATAAAATAAAATCCAAATATCCAAGAACTTTCCTAGTATCTATTAACAATGACCCTGATCCTCTCATTCTGATTAAACATTTTAGGACTTATGCCAAGTTTCCCTTCTTCAGAACAAATAGATCACTCAGTCCTTTAACTTTAGTTCATGGGGGCCGGGATTTAGCTCAGTGGTTCCAGCACCTGCCTTGTAAGCACAAGGTCCTGAGTTCGATCCCTAGTACCAAAAAAAAAAAAAACCAAACAAGCTTTAGTTCATGGGCCTCTTAAATTACTGCCTTGGCCCTGACACTCACAAGGGCTCTTTCTTTCTGTTAATCAAGTTATCAGAGGTTTGGTTTTATGTTTCATTAAATTTTAAATGTATATTTTGTGCTATGGTGAATATACAAATTATATATATATATATATATATATATGTGTGTACGTATATCATCATTTCAGACACACAGCCACACACACATATACACGGTGGTACCTCGGTTCATGAACCTACTTATCACTGTATAAATATCCATCATATGATTGATAAAACATGTGTTAATGACTATTAATAAGTTTAAATTCTCATACTATTATTTATAGTAATAGACTAAATAGTATATAAAAATATATAACAACAACATAGTAAATTATTATTATGAAGTTATTTATCTTACATAATTACATTCTGCTTTGAATTTTTAAAAGTTGTACATATTTATTGGGTGCAGTAAGATAATTTGATATGTGTATACAATATATGATCAAATCAGGGTAATTAGCATTCCCATCCCCTTAAGCACTAGTAATTTGTGTTGGAAAACTTGAAACTGATCTAGGTATTTTTTGAAATACAATATATAGTAAATATTTGCAAACTCTAGACACTGTCCTCCGCTGTACAACATGGTACTTATTCCTCTTTACTGTATTTGGTACCTGCTCTCACCTCCCTCTCTAGTCCCCCTCCACCCCATAATTCCCAGCCTCTAGTGACCACTGATATTCTCTCTACTTCTATGATGTGAACTTTTTCAGTTGCACATACAAGTGAGAACCTGTGGTATTTGTCTTTCTTTGCCTGAATTATTTCATGTTACATAATCTCTAGTTCCATTTATTGCTCCAGATGACTAGGACTCACTCATTCTTATGGCTGATATATTAATCATAGTCATATATATATACATATATATGATTCAATCACTCTATATCTTAGATGCTGTAGTCATTTAGTCATTCCATATCACTCCTTTACTGACCCTTCCCAGAATCTGAAGGGAAACGCCTAAAGAGAGACCTCATGGAAGATGTATTAGGCAGATTCCACAGACAGGCACCAAACTTTGATCCACCAGGGCAGCAAGAATGATGAATCACATGAGAGATGAAAAGAAAGGTGCCCTCAGAAGGTTAACTGAATGGCAGTAGGGTTCAGGTAAGTTGTCCAACTGCTACGTGTAAGAAGGATCTGTTTCTCCTACTGGGGAAGCAGCTAGATAACATTTCTCAAACCTCTAACGTTAGATGGGGCTGCTATAGGGACCTGGCCAATGGAATGACCCTGCCGCAATGTGCTCCATTCTTCAGTGAGCCACAAAACCTGACCTGTGGCTGCCATGCTGTTTTGTTCCATCTTCTGGGCAAGTGAACAGAAATCCAGGAATCTAGAGGTGAGAGAAAAATATAAAGTCAGAGTAAGGTCTGTGGATTGTCTGGTGGAAGGCTATGTACTTGGATTCTGACATGAATAAGCAATAAATTCTATGATGTTAAGCAGCTGGTGTTGAGGCACTATTTATCTTAACTTTATTAATACAATGTAAATAGTTCGGCTAATCCCAAATGAGGTCATAATGTCTTATATGAAAGTAACTATTTAGATCAAATTTTATTATGTATACAATTGTGAACATGTGGTCTGTACATTCTGATAACAAAAGACTCATTGTCTTGTGATATCATGGATATGATAGATACTATCTTTTCCTTTGAAAATAACTATAATGGACTTCAGTAAAATAAGAGACAAATCAGATCTGAGGATGGTATTGCGCATATGCTGAGCTAGTAATTTTTACATTGTTCGGAGCTGTGGGAAAGAAAAAAATTACCATGAGACAGTATATGCTCTGAAAAACCTAAAATATGTACTGTCTGGTCTTTCACATGCAAAAGGCTTGTTTACCAGCTCCTAAATTGCAACATAAATTTTGGGAATAAATCTGTCAACTGGCAGATTAGTTGAGTGAATTTAATCCTGGTATTTATAATAGAATTAAAAACATAGTAATAGCCTAAAATGTATTTTGTAATTCTAACAAAAATAATGTTTAATTATTTCAGGACACTTTTTTAGTAATTCTAATTTTATGATAGTAAATATTGTCATCACCAAAAAATTCAAGGGTATCTTTTGGGGTATATTATTAATGAATATAATGTATATGAATAGATATTTCTGTGATGTATATTTCAAAACATCAAAGATATTAACATCACACATACACAATTTGGGCAAATGCACTTATATAAAAGCCATGTTCTATCTGTTTCTAGGAAGATTCATTTGTGGAACCATAAACAATAAATAACTGTCCATTTTTCTCAATCAAGTAGTAAGATCATTAGTAACAGCATATGCATAGAGTTAACATGTATTGTAATTGAAAATACATTATGTGAATGGATGGCTAATTCCTAATCAGTGACAGAATCTTCAAATATCAAGTGTCACACAATCACGGAGTTCATTTCAATATCATTATATCTATACAGAGTTTTAACATAGTAAAGTGAATAAGATAGAAGAGACAGATTTTGTTGTTATGGTGTTTTTCCCATTCTCTACACATCCTTTAAATATTGGTGCTTGATATGCCTTGAATAATTCCTAGGGAGGAATGGGCAGAAGAGCCAGGTGCTTGTGAGCCAAGCACTAATATTAGCAGAACTGCATGTTTCATAAAGATCAGTCATCATTAGGAAAAACTGAAGAGAACTTAGAGGATAAATTTCTGACACTAGGGCAGAAGGTCAATCAGACATAATTAGCTCCAGATAATCTCCTAATCTACCATTTTTAAATGTTCAAAATTTATTTATTTAGAATTTGTGGAATATAATTTCATACTGATTTATATTGCTTATATATGCTTATCATTATATTATTCTCTCATTTTATAATATGAATTATGATAGTATAGATACTTTATTTTATATCCATATTTAAGCCAATTTTTGTCATAATTTATTACTATTAACAAAAACAAAGAAAAACTAATGGTAAACTTTTCTCTAATTTTACTTAGTTGTTTTTCTTCTCATTTCCCTTTTCATATTTTTCCTCTTTTTTTTTTTTTTTTTTTAGGAAGATGGTTTATTTGGAAAAGGGTAGAACAAGAGAAGATAAACAGCTACTCTGAAAGAGTATGGGGCATTGGAAAGGTGAATACTTTCATATTTTTTTCCTCTTTAAGGAAAAACTTGAGGAATAGAACATATTTAAATTTTAAATCAAAATTTAAATTAATTTGCTGGGTAAATAGCATTAGGCCTTACATTGTTGTGATTCATTATTTCAGCTCATTCAGACTGAATTTTGTATATCATAAAATGTATCTTTGGTACAAATACCTACATGGGAGAGTATTTGTGATCAACTTCTATTTCATTATTATATTGATATGACATACTGGTATGACTCCTTAACAACTGGCTGTCTGATCATATGCTTCTGGATATGATACTTTAAAACCCTATATAGGGAATAGAAACTTCCACTGGGAATGAAAATAGGCATTGTAAAATTGTATGAATAGACAGAATTTTGTTGTTTCTATTTTTTATAAAACATTTTTTACAATGTCACTTTTTGAAGTTTGAACAAGAAAAACAATAACCTCATGGGTTCACTCCCATGATGTTGTAAACAATATGGGATTAATAATACCTTTTAAGATTCTGAAAGCCAGCCAAAGAGCAACAAAAGATAGCCATTACTGAAAATAAGGTTTTAGAAAAGGCCCCCAGAGAACTGACGTGCCGGAAATGTAGAAAGAGAAAAAGAGCTTATCAAATTTTCCAATAGTCAAGTAAATATTCCTGGTTGGGTTAATTGATTAAAGATGTTGAGAGGGTGGAAATAATTTTTAGACTATACTTCACAGGGATACTTAACAATGGTATAAGAAAGAAATACTACAATGTAGAATTTTCTACTAAGTAAAATGTTTTATTGTCATGACATCAAGTAATAAATGTATTTCAGATGTCTCTCATTGATTTTCTAATTCTTTACCATTGTTCAATTACACAACTCCAGTTTAAATCTTATGTCCACCTTTCTAGAGCCCCAAGGTAACGTGTGATGCTCGTATTTATTATGTTTACTTGCCAAATACATGACCCCAAATGTACACTCATCGAACAGCCCCAAACCTCCTTCTCTTCCCAGACTTCCCAAGAACTTATTTATTTTTCTCTTATTTTTTAAAATTTTAATGTATTACAAGTAGATATTAGTAAAGAAAATATAAAAGCTGTTCTATGAAAAAATAATTTTTCATAACAAAAATTATTAGAGAATAATCATAGTAAATACACTGTGCATCATGATCTTAAAAGAATAGATCTTCATTTCCTAATTTATCTCTCAGCTCATTTCCTAATACTATTATAACTTTTTTGCCCAAAAAATTTAAAGTATTGACAAAGTATCTCACATTCTGTATAATTTTGAACAATTTCTTCCTATTTCCAATATTTTTGGTCCTTATTTTCACTTTTCAGTTTCTCCCACCAGAGATCCTCTTCTTTCTGTAGCTAGAAAATTCCACTTTCTTTGCTGTTGATTTGATGACTTTTTGTTTTTTTTATTAGAGAGGGAAAAAAAGGAAGCTTGGTTTTCCTGATGCAAACTTGGCTGTTCTCTTCCTAGGAGGAGCTTGAGTCCTCACTGTCTTTGGAGACGGCTGCTGTTCTCCTCAAGGAAGCTCTGCTCTTCACCTTGAGCATCGCTTCCTGGCTCCAGTGCAGCCCCCTCAGCCTGGTGGCACAGGTCCTTCACCCAAAGTGCAGGCTTTCCCACTTCCTCCACTGGCCTTTGGGCCTTCCCCGTGCAGATCCTCCATGCATACTTGCATGAGACATTGCCATGGGCTCCAGGTCTCTGTCTGGACCCCTGGAGGACAGTGCCTCGGGCTCTAGGCCTTCAGCTGGATTTGTGCGTGACATTGCCATGGGATCCAGGCTCTCTGCTGGGTTCTTTGGGTCTCTCCTGTGTGGACAGATCTCTTGCACTTTTCTGCATTTGATTTTTTGGGTGAATACTATAAAGTAATCCTGTTAATTTTGTGTCCTGTATTACACCTATTCCCTTGCAAACCCCGACTATAATACAAAGCAACTTCAAACTCCAGTGAGCTAAATAAGATAGTTCATTTCTCTCTCGAGTCCATCCCTGAGCTTTTCAAGATGGTGGAATTTAAATGCAATTTCACAACATAATGACTTCCACAAGAAAATGGCTTCGATCCTTTGAGTCCATATTAATGACTCTAGTATTTGCCATAACCTAGCTAAATGAGAGTAGAAAGTGGGAATAAAAGACAACTTATATTATAAAAATATGAAAGAGAAGTACATATGTTACTACAACCACATTCTGTCTCTGCCAAGTTAATCTCTTAATATTACTGAAAAGAAAGAAGGAATAATGGATATTGAGGATGATTTGTTTTCTCTACCCAACTCACTTATACGGAGAGAATAAGATGATAAACCAACCTAAATAAAAACTGAGTCATTGAGACACAGTGAAAATCCAGACATGGAGTGTTTTAGCATGACATTGCTTATGTTTTGGAGAAGCTATGTTTCAGCCAAGCCTCTCGTCTGACTTGACCCATATTCACACTTTGTTGTGCTGGTATGACCATTTAAATATTAGGTGAATGCGTAATACCCCCCCCATAGCGACCCTAAAACACTGATCATTCCAAATGCATTTTTCTTGAAATTAAAATGTGATATATATAATATATATTATATGTGTATCTTGTGTATATATATCATATATATACATATATATGAATCTGGACATATTGTACAGACAATAGTTGTTACTTTCAAGTTCTTGTAAATGAATAGTAATCAGATATTTGAGACATCTTACAGAATTATTTGTATTCTTGACCACAAGTTTATTTAAGAAATTTTTCTCTATTTTGTGTTCCTGTTCTATTGCTGCAAAAATAATCAAACAAACATACTAAAACTTAGCTTGAAACTACACACTTCCATTTGTGATGGCTTCTGCAGGTCAGGAGTCAGGCATGGCTATACCGAGTCACATCTCAGGGTTTCACAAGGCAGGACGCACGATATGTCATGCTGCATTTGTATTTGGGAGTTTGATGAAGAATTGGCTTCCAAGCTCAAATGGGATGTTGACAGAATAGATTTTATGTGATTACATAACTGAGATCCCCCTTTTGCCAGCTGTCTATGGGTGCCAGCTCCCAGCTCTTAGAAGCTGTCCCTAGAACTTCAGCCACCATTACCCACAGTACACCATATGACATTGTGAAAGAATAATTCTTCAAGGCTAAACTGAAAAACTCTCTTCCTAAAGGCAATTAATATTGAGTCTCATACAATATAATATAATTTGTGAATAACTACAATATCATCTTTGCCATTTAAAATAATAAAGAGAATAACTACCCTATTATTTTGCTACATTTCAAAAACAAGACACAAAGATTCTATGTGCACTGAAAAAAGAGTTTTATATAAAAGTGAGGACTTTTGAGGGTCATATTATCATTAGGTCCACAATAAATCTTAATGTATTATATAAATTATCAATCCATCTATCTCTTAACACACTGCATGAGAATGATTATAATAATTTTATGAACTTATGAGTATGCCAATCTTCTGAAGTAATGTGGTTATATACTCAAATACCTTGTTTGAATCATATATGTATTTCATATATATGCATTTCAAATATATGATATATAAATTTCTCTCTTTTTTGCTTAAATTCTTTTATTGGTATATTTTAGGTATGCAATATGTTTACATTTATCATTGTGTGCTTGTACCTGTACATGATGTATCTTGGTTCTTATTTTTTCCCCATTACCTGTGCATCCTTCACCCCTCCACCCTTCCCTATTTACATAGACTTTGTTCCCATTTTTAAAATTTTTTTCTCATAATTTTTCCTTTCCATTCTTTCCTTTCCCCATCTCCTCCCACCACCCCTAGCCCTTTGGACCTTTTCCTATTTCAAAGTATCAATTATTAGTTATTAATCCTTTTAATCCCTATTTACACTCTCAGTTTCTCACACTAGAGAAACTATTTGGTATTTACACATGTGTGTCCTATTTATTTCACTTACATATACATTTATGTCTATGTTTATATATATATATTTTTTTCTATCAAGAGAGTAATTTTTGATCACATTTGTTTTCTTACTCATTAGAATGTAACTGTTCATAAGTATTACAGTGAAAGCACAAAGAGTAAATGTATTAATATTTAATAGTAACTCTTGAGATATATTAGACTATCTTTTATTCTTCTGCAACTATTGATGAAATAGAAAATATGAATGCACTTAGAAGACCAAGTCTACTCTAAATAGCATATAAGGAAAAATGAAATTCCTAGTGAATTTAAAATGCCAATGGAAATTTTAGTAAGGAATTTGGGGAAAACAATAAAATACAATTAAAATTTATATGACATTTTTTGTGAAGTAAATGCTATGAATGCAACTTCTGCTACAGTACTATAGAAGTAACTAAATCATAGATAAGTTAAATCATAGTGCTGTTTAAAAATAAAACAGAAAAGAACATATGCCTACAAAAGATATTTTACTAAAGAAGTAAAACTTGTAGGTAAAAGGTACAAAGTACACACAAGAAAATCTCTATTCCCACATGGCTGCACTGGTAAATTTATAGCTCCTATTTAATGAAAAAATAATATTAGTTGTACAAAAAATCTTCCAAAATATTGTAGAAGGAATACTTAGTAAATCATTCTGAATCCAACATCAACATTACATAAAAAGAAAATCACACTGAAAAAAACTGATGAACAATATCCCTTAGGAATATGAAGAAAAAATTATAAACAATATTTTACCAAGTTGAACGGAACACTATATAAAAATGATATTACATTATGAATAATTGGATTTTATTTCAATAATGCTAAGATATTCTTGTGTTTGTTTAACATTAAAAATTAGTCTATGTAATTCACTAATAAAAAACAATTGAATGAATCATCTCAATTTTATATATACAGAAAATCAGTAGATACTATTATCCATTGCCTTAAGTATTCTGAAAAAATTAAATACAGTAGAAATTTTCTTAATATGATAAATTTCATATACAAAAAAGGATAATGCACAGTAATTCAGCCATTGAAAGAGACCAAGTATCCATCAATCAATGAGTGGATCAAAAAAAAATGTGGTTTATTTGCCTAATGGAGTATTATTGAGCCATAAAGAAAAATTAAATAAAATAATTGGCAGGAAAATGAATGTAACCAAAAAACAATCATTTTATGCAAAAGAAGCAGATTTGGAAAGGCAAATTCTTTCATTTTTTTCTAAATACATAAAATACATAAGCAAAAATTGGCACAAAAAGTAGAGATGGGGTTATGGAAAAGGAAAAAGATGGGGCAGTGGGAAAAAGTAACTGGAATAATGGAGGATAGAAATTATGGAAGTGTGAGCATGTGTTACAGCTGTATCTAGAGGTTCCACTAAAGCCTCGTGTGGTAATAGGTGGGGCTTTTTCAGAGGTGGCTGCATCTAGAGGGTGTGATGCTGGGATTAAGGGTGTGTGATTACTAAATCAGTCCACTGATTGGTTTGGCTCCACCCTAATCCCTGTAGTCTGGATAAGATAAAAGCAGCAGAAAGGAGCTTTCAAGGTTCCCTTGTTGCTTTTGCTACCATGTGGGCACCATGAACTGTTTCCACGTGTCATGTACCACCCTGCCTTGGAACCAGCTGAGATTATGGACTGAAACCTCTACAAACTGGGAGATAAGTAAACATTTCCCCCTTTAACTTTGGGAGTTGGGTATTTTGTCTCAGGAAGGAGAGAGCAGTAAAAAAACAGCGTGCATGACTATGCCAATGAAACCCACTAATCTGTATAGTAAATATGCACTATTATAAATGAGAACTAATGTTACCACTAAAAATAAGTGACTGAATAATTCCCTCTAAGACCGATAACCAGGCCAAGATGTCTGATGTTTCCTGTTTTATTCAACTTTGTGTTTGATGTTCTAATCAATGTGTTGCACCAGAAAAATAAATAAATAAATAAAATGCTTTTAGAATGGAAAAGAAAAAAATCTAATACCTTTATTTAAAGATGATTGTCTTTAGAAATTCCAATAAACCTACAAAAAACTAGAACTATTAAATGAGTTTGGCAGGGAATTGAGATAGAATATCAATCAGCCAAATCAATTGCATTGCAGTATACTTCTAATCAAGACTGGGAAACTGAAATAGTAAAATGTCCAACAACCTTAGAGGATGAATTCTTCCAAGAAATGGAAGCGTGTTACTCCCCAAGAGCTTCCAGTAAGAAATACAGTCCTGCTGGCCTCTTGATTTAAGCTTGCAATACCTTTGACAGAACCTGAAAAACTAAAAAGAAAAGAAAAGAAAACAAAACAAAACAAAACAAAAATCAGATATGTAGGCCTGAGTTCTGCTTCCAGGAATGACTTATAAACCCTCAAAAAAAAAAAAAATCATACCACTCAAATTTAAAGACCCAATCCAAAAATGTACACCTGAAATGAATACAGATTTCTCAGATGAAGAAGTACAATGGAAAATAAATATATGAAAAAATTGTTCAACATCACCGGTCATTTCAGAGATGCAAATGAAAACAATGCCGAGATTCCACCTCACCCCAGAAAGAATGGTTGCTATGAAGAAATCAACCAATAACAAATGCTGATGGGACCATGGAGAAAGAGGAACCCTGCTCCACTGCTGGTGGGAGTGTAGGCTGGTGCAACCACTGTGGAAATCAGTATGGAGATACCTCAAAGAACTGAAACTAGTGGTTTCATTTGACTCAACTAATTCCCTTCTTGATATCCTCCCAAAATAACTAGAAGTATCATATCACAGCATTATATGCACATCCATGTTTATAGCAGCACAGTTTGCAATAACTAAATCTTGGAAACAGCCCAAATGCCCATTAACTAATGAATGGACAAAGTGAAGTACAACTGAGCCATAAAGCATAAAATTGAGACATTTCTAGGTAAATGGATGCACCTTGAGAAGATATTTTTTTGGTGAAATAAATAGGAGACACGTGTAAATATCACATTATTTCTCTGGTGTGAGAAATTGAAAGTGTGAATAAGGACCAAAGTGTATAATAGATACCGTGAAATAGGAAAAATATGTTCAGATAGGAAAGGAAACTGGGGATGAGGCAAGAGGGACAGGAAGGAAGGGAAGAGAAAAAGAGAAAGAAGGAAAAATGAAAATAAAGCTTTTGTAAATAAGGAGGGAAGGAAGGTTGAGGGAAGGGAAGGGGAATGGGAAGAAAGAAGAATCAAGATGTACGATGTACAAACACATATTTCCTATGATGAATGTGATCATGATGTATATCTAAACTGCACCAATAAACTTAATTTATTAAAGAATAAAAAATTTAAAAGTAAATGATACACTCGTGGGCTGGGGATTTACCTCAGTGGTTTTGCTGACTGCTGCACAAGCGCAAGGACCAGAGTTTGATCCCTGGTACCCCCCAAAAAGTAAATAATACACTCATGATTTGATCATTTAGCTCCTAAATATTTTCATAAGAAAATTGAAAACACACCTCCACACAAACACTTGTACACAAATATTCATTGCACCATTATTTCAATTAGCCTAAATCTGGAAATAATCCAAATACTCAAAACCAAATAAAAGACAAACAAAATGGGGGCTGGGGATTTAGCTCAGTGGTTCTGCTGCTTGCCCTGAAAGCACAAGGACCTGAGTTCAATCCCTGGTACCAAAAAAAAAAAAAAAAAAAAAGACAAACAAACCTCTTATGACAGCAATGGAAAACTAATGAAGCCTATACATGAAAAACAGTATAGCCAGAATATATAACACATTAAATGCATAATGAAAGAACAAATAAAATGAAGTATAAGACTAAAGAAGCTGTATATAGATAGATATGTAGATGTAAAGATACAAATAGAAATAAATGGGGATGTTATGGCCTCAAATTGTATTCATTTACCTATGAATGTGTCAAGTTAATCTTTCTTTCTGACATAGTTTACTCCATCGTGTGTAAATACAACATTTTCTTCACTTGAGATCATAATAAGTGAAATAAACAAAATATACAAGGTTAAATATCACATTTTTCTCCTAAATAAATTTCTCTCTCTCTCTGTTTCTCTCTCTCTCTGTCTCTGTTTCTATTTCTCTCTCTCTGTTTCTCTCTCTCTATCTCTCTCTGTCTCTCTCTCTGTCTCTCTCTGTTTCTCTCTCTGTCTCTCTGTTTCTCTCTCTGTTTCTCTCTGTCTCTCTCTCTGTGTTTCTCTCTCTCTATTTCTCTCTCTGTTTCTCTCTCTCTCACTCCTCTTCTGAGAGCAAAATAGAAAATAGATGAATCTGAAGTAAGGAGATATCTTTCAAATGGATGGAAGCACAAGAGATAGAGGGAGAGAGGAGGGAAGGGAGGGAAAGGAATTGAAACAAAAAAAAAGAGAATTTATGTGAAAAATGATAAAAATAGAGTTTTTGCAAATGGAAGGGTATCAAGAGTTGGAGGGAGTGGAAATGAAGGTGAGGGGAAGGGGAGAAGTAGAAGAAGAGGAATTATGATGCTTTGTGTACCTGTACCACCGCCACGTATGTCTCCAGGGTGTACTATAAATATGTACTGGTAGAAAAAAATTAAGAAAACAAAAATAAAAACTAAACTGGAATGCATTGCTGAAGAAGAGATTGTCATTGGAAATTAGTGTTGAGTCATGAAGTTTAAAATGACAATATATAAGACATTTAATAAGATTCTCAGTAGGAAAGTAAAAATGTGGGAGAGAAATGGTGAGAGAAGTAAATAGTGAGAATTATTTAGAACAATGAAAGAAAGAAATCTGCTGACCCAGGAAGCAAGATATATTCCAAGCAATATCTTGAAAAACAAAAATCATTCTGGGGCAGTGGAGCTCAGTTGGGACAGGCCCCTTCAGCAAGTAGCTGCCTGGTGTGAGCTTGGGTCTGAAGGACGAAGAGGGCCATCCCTAGCCCTTCCCACAACCTGAAGGGAATACTTATGCCAAATGAATTCTGATTCTACTTGGGAACATCAACAGGAACAAATGAAAGATAAAGGTGAATGTGAAACAACTGGAATGTTTAAGGCCCACCAGCCGCCAGCTTGGCCTTGCAGTTAGAATGGTCACAGGTGGCTGTGCCCTGCTCCACCCAGCTTGCCCTGCTGATTTATGTCCAAGAGACTGTGAGGACCCCCTCCCCCAGGCACGCCCACCAGCCTCCAGTTTAGCTGCATGGGTGCCTGCAACAATAGCCCTCCCACCCCACCCCGCCTCTCGCCTCTTGGCTGTGCAGCTACCTGGTTCCACACGACCCAGGCACAGGGGGATATAAAGGCCACTATCCTGAGCTGCAGAAGTGAACAACAGAGAGAGGCCCTCTCTCAGGCTCCCTGATGAAAACTGAAGCCCAATGGAAAAGTGAAGAGAATCTCTGCAATAAAGGCACACCAGACCACTGTGCTTGCTAAGTTGGAGGGATCATCACCTCCCATTTGAACCTGGACTATCTTCAGAGGAAAGGTACCTTGAACCTGTAAAAGAATCCTGCAGGGTTGAACCCTGCAGGAGGACAAGGAGCTCAAGTTGGGACTTGTAGCCAGAAATCTCCCTGAATCTCCAAGTCTGTGACTGTCTTACTGAGACTCATTGACTTATAACTGCACATTGCTGCCCACATTGTTTATTGTGACAGCAGAGATATACCCCGAAGGAGGCCCTTCATTTTTATCTTTTATTTGTTGTTTTCAAAATAACCACTATTATTTTTGCTCTTATTTTTTTCTACTCTTTAAAAATTTTTCTTTTTCTCCTTTTTCTTTTTCTTTTTCTCCTCTCTCTCTCTCCCTCCCTCCCTCCCTCCCTCCCTCCCTCCCTTGCTGTCTCTCACTGTTCTTCATCTCCCTTGGGTTCCTGTTCTGGCCCTAATTTTCTTCTTTATTTTTCCTTTCTTCTCTCTTCTCTTGCCTGTGTCCTCTGGCCTCACTGCTAACCTTATCCTATCCCTCTATCTACCTATTCCTCCTCTCCAACACCTTCTAACTCCCCATCCTGAAGGCTGAAGTTGGTATATTGAAGAGTTTATTCACTGTAAACATATGTTGGATTGGTCCTTGATCTTGATTTAATTCAGATAAAAGTGATAGATTAATAACCACCACAAATTATCACTTTATAAAAGGTACTTGCTGCTATTGTGTTGCTGATTGTATCATTTGGGCTAAAGTGTTGTGATTGATCTAATCAGTTGTCCTTCCAGGTATAATGAAAATGAGACAGCCTCAGAGATATTAGAGACTCAAAACCCAAAGACTACCTATACCTGGAAGACACCTCTGAAAAGCAATCATTCCATAAGGGTTCTAAATATACCAACAAAGATACTTATGATAAGCAACTTAAAGTATCAACCCAGGAACTAAACCAAGGACAATACCAAAAACAAAAATGCCAAGACATTTAAGCAAGGCACAGACTAAGGTTTCCACCCCACAAAAGGCAAATTCTGAGGGAAACGAGGTGGAAAAGTCTGATAATCAACCACCTGGACACTCTGAAGTGATAGCACAGGAAGTAATAAAAGAGATGAATGAGGCTCTAGAAAAATTCAAACCAGAAATAATCTCCCAGATAACTACAGAGATGGTGAGCAGAGTGAAAGACAGGATTAGAAGCTCTAGAACAGAAACAGATAAAAAAAACAGATGAGCTCAGAAACATGCTGGAAGCCATGAATGGCCAGCATAAGAAAGAAATGGAAACCATGATCACCAAAAAGAAGAAAGAAATGGAAGCCGTGAAACAGATTCAAACAGATATTCAGGAGATTAAAAACTCCATTGAAAGCATGCATAGCAGGTTAAGGGAATCTGAAGATAGAATATCAGATACAGAAGACAAGATTGCAGTTAAGGACCATGAAAACAGAAATTTCTTTAAAATAGTAAGGGACCATGAAAAAATCAATCCAGCAGCTGATAGATGATACAAGGACGAATAACATAAGACTGATAGGAGTCCATGAAAAAGTAGGAGAAAGTACAATTGATATTAAAAAAAAACTTTTCACAGAAGGAATAGTAGAAAATTTCTCAGAGGTGGAGAATTGGACATACAGATAAGTGAGGGATATAGAACTTCAACTAGCCATGATCAAAAAAAATCTACACTTAGACATATAATAGTCAAGATCCCAGAAACCCAACAGAAGAACAAAATCCTACAGGCAGGCAGAGAAAAGAAACAAATCACCTACATAGGTAAACTCATCAGAATCATGGCAGATATTTTCAACACAAACCTTCAAATCAAGGAAAGCCTGGAATGAAGTATTTCAAGCTCTAAAAGAAAATAACTGCCAACCTGGAATGTTGTATCCTACAAAATTATCTTTCAAAATAGATGGGGAAATTAGATACTTCCACGGCAAAGAACACCTGAAAAATTTCATGAACACCAAACCAGCACTCCAAACAATCCTAAGCAATATCCTAGAAAAAGACAATGAAGGTCACAACTCCATGATGCCCAACAGAGAGAAGCCACGAGGCAAGGTAAGAAACTAAAGGGAAAGGGGAAAAAAATTAGAAATAAAAGAGCCAACAATAGTAAAACATCATTGACAAGGATGAGTCAATATCTATCAATTATAACTATCAATGTTAATGGTCTCAATTTACCAATCAAAAGAAATAGACTGACAGAATGGATTAAGAAGCAGAATCCAACAATATACTGTATACAAGAAACACACCTAACTCAAAAAGAAATACATAGACTGAAAGTAAAAGGATGGAAAACAGTTCTCCATGCGACAGGAACCCAGAAAAAAGCAGGGGTAGCAATTTTATTTACAGAAAAAGTAGACTTCCTACCAAAACTAATTAAGAGAGACAAAGATGGTCACTACATTCTTGTGAAAGGAGCAGTCCAAGAGAAAGAGATGACAATCCTAAATATATATGCAGCAAATACAAATGCCCCCAACTATACAAAACAAATATTAATGGACATGAAAAACCAAATAAGCACTAATACAATTATAGTGGGGCACCTCAATACTCCACTATCACAAATAGACAGATATTCTAGACAAAAATTAGCAAGGAAATTCTAGAACTGAACCAAGCTATTGAACAAATGGACTTACTAGATGTTTACAGAGTGTTCCAACAAACAAAATCAGAATATACATTCTTTTCAGCTACACACTGGTCATTTTCCAAATTAGGCCACGTGCTAGCTCATAGGACATGTTTAAGTAAATGTAAAAGAATTGAAGTTAGCTCCTGTATATTATCAGACAATAGTGCATTAAAATTGGAGATCAATGAAATGAGAAGCTGCAAAACTCACACAAACACATGGAAATTAAACAACACCCAACTGAACAACCAGTGAGTCACAGAGGAAATTAAAGAAGAAATTAGACAGTTTCTTCAAGTAAATGATAATGCTAGTACAACATACAAGTGTCTATGGGACACAAGGAAAGCAGTTCCACACGGGAAATTCATAGCTGTTAATGCCCATATTAGGAAAACAGAGAGAAATCAAGTAAATAACCTAATGCAGAACCTCAAGCTCCTAGAAAAAGAAGAGCATAAGAAAACCAGAGTGCATACAAGAGAAGAAATTTTAAAGATCAGAGCAGAAATCAATGCAACGGAGACTAACAGAACAATACAAAAAATCAATGAATCAAAGACTTTGTTTTTTGATAGAATCAATAAAATCAATAAACCATTAGCCAACCTTAACAAAAAAAGGAAAGAAAAGGCTCAAATCCATCCAATTAAGAATGAAAAAGTTGAAGTCACAACAGACCCAGCAGAAATCCAGAGCATCATCAATACCTACTTTGAGAACCTGTACTCTAATAAAGTGGAAAAACAGAAGAAATGGATACATTCCTAGATACACATGAATTGCCAAAATTAAATGAAGAAAATATAGAAATTCTAAACATTTCAATTACAATGAGTGAAATTGAAAAGGTAATAAAAAATTTACCAACAAAAAAAGCCCAGGTCCTGATGGCTTCACTGCTGAATTCTACAAAACATTTAAAGAAGAACTATTCGCCGCCTGCTGTGCAAACACAAGGACCCGAGCTCAATCCCCGGTACCAAAAGAAAAAAAAAGCCATTTTGGGCTGGGGATTTAGCTCAGTGGTTTCGCCACCTGCTGCTCAAGCGCAAGGACCCGAGTTCGATCCCCAGTACCAAAAAAAAAAAAAAAAAAGAAAGAAAAACAGAACAACTATTGCCATTACCCATTAAACTCATCAAGGAAATTGAAAGGGAAGCAAGGCTTCCAAATTCATTCCTGGAAGCAAGTATTACTTTGATTCCAAAACCAGGGAAAGACCCAAACCGAAAAGAGAACTACAGGCCAATCTCCCTAATGAACATAGATGCAAAAATCCTCATCAAGATACTGGCAAACAGAATAGAGAGGGTCATCAAGAAGATCATACACCCTGACCAAGTCAGATTTATCCCAGGGATACAAGGATAGTTCAATATTCATAAATCAATAAGTGTAATACACTATATTAACAGAGCAAAGGACCAAAACCATATGATCACCTCAATAGATTCAGAAAATACTTTCAACAAAATCTAACACCCATTCATGATAAAAACCATACAGAAAATTGGCATAGAAGGTCTTTATCTCAACCTGATTAAGGCTATCTATGAAAAATCAACAGCCAACATCATACTAAATTGTCAAAATCTGAAAACTTTCATGCTAAAATCAGGAACAAGACAAGGATGCCCACTATCACTACCCCTGTTCAATATAGTTCTGGAACATTAGCCATAGCAATTATAAAAGAGAAAGAAATAAAAAGAATAATGATAGGAAAGGAAGGAGTTAAACTGTCATTATTTGCTGATGATATGATACTTTACATAGAAGACCCAAAAACCTGTACCAAAAGACTTCTAGATTTAATTGACAGATTCAGTAGAGTAGCTGGATATAAAGTCAACATTCCAAAAGCAATAGCCTTCTTATACACAAATAGCAGACTCAATGAGAGAGAAATTAGAGAAACAATTCCTTTTATAGTAGCATCCAAAAAAATGAAATATCTAGGAATCAATCTAACAAAGGAAGCAAAAGATCTCTACACTGAAAACTATAACACTCTGAAAAAGGAGATCAAGGAGGATATAAGAAAATGGAAAAACATCCCTTATTCCTGGTTAGAGAGAACTAATACAGTGAAAATGGCCATACTTCCAAAACTAATATATAGATTTCATGCAATGCTGATTGAAATTCCAAGAATGCATTTCACAGAACTAGAGAAAACACTTAAAAAATTCATTTGGAATCAGAAGAGACCTAGAATAGCAAAAGAAATTCTTGGCAACAGAGACATGGCAGGGGGTATTACAATACCCAACTTGAAACCGCACTACAAAGCTACTGTGATAAAAACAGCACAGTACTGGCAAAGAAACAGACCCAAGGATCAGTGGAATAGATTAGAAGATCCAGAAACAACTGCAGATATACTCAGCCACCTCATTTTTGACAAAGGAGCCAACCATCCTCATTGGAGGAAAGATAGCCTATTTAATAAATGGTGTTGGAAAAAAACAATTTTAACCTGCCAAAGATTAAAACTAGACTCATACCTATCACTGTGCACTAAACTAAGATTGAAGTGGGTTAAAGATCTAAATATTAAAACAGAAACATTAAATTTTTGGAAGATAAGTTAGGTAGATCTCTTGAAGACATTGGCATAGGAAAAGATTTTATGAACAAAACCTCAGTAGCATGGGAACTAGTACAAAGAATCAACAACTGGGATCTCATCATATTAAAAAGCTTCTGCACTGCAAGAGAAACAACCAACAGAGCTAAGACACAATGTGTAATGTGGGAAAAAATTTTCAGCAGCTGTACCTTAAGCAAAGGACTACTATCTAGAATATATAAAGAACTGAAAAAAATTAGACCCCTCAAATTCAAAGACCCAATTCAAAAATGGGCATCTGAAATGAACAGACATTTCTCAGACAAAGAAGTAAAAGCAGCAAATAAATATATGAAAACATTTTCAACATCTCTGATTATTCGTGCGATGTAGATGAAAACAACACTGAGATTCCACCTCACCCCAGATAGAAAGGCTGCTATCAAGAAATCTTTTAATAAAAATTGCTGGCGGTGATGTGGGGAGAAAGGAACCCTTCTCCACTGTTGGTGGGAGTGAAGACTGGTACAACTACTGTGGAAATCAGTATGGAGATACCTCAAAGAACTAGGCTTAGAGGTCCCATTTGACCCAGCTATTCCCCTGCTGAGGATGTTCCCAAAAGAATTAAAAGAATCATACCACAGTGATATATGTGCACCCATGTTTGTAGCAGCACAGTTTGTAATAGCTAAAGCTTGGATACAGCCCAAGTGCCCACCAACTGGAGACTGGATAAAAAAGATGTTTTTTTTTTTTTTTTTTTTTTATAAAATGGAACACTACTCAGCCATAAAGAACAAGAAACTAGAGTCATTTATAGCTAAATGTATGCATATTTTGGCCATCCTCTTAAGTGAAATAAATAGGTCACACATGTGTAAATACAGAATAGTTTCTCTAGTGTGAGAAACTGGAAGTGTAATTAAGTATTAAAATGATTAAAATGAATAATTGATAATTTGAAATATGAAGAAATGGTTCAAAGGGGTAGGGGTGGCAGAAGGGGAAGGGGAGAGATCAGAGTCACTGGCTGGAATCTGGAAAGAATCCACATATAGATTGTGTTTAAGACTACAGGAAGAGATGTAGATAGAGACTAGGCTGGAGCTCACCAGTGGGTTGGGAAGGAAGAGTCACTGAGATCAAAGGAGAGAAGGGTGTGTTTCCAGAAGAAGCACATACAACTATGTACAGTACACAGTACTCGAAGTATGATGAATGACTTTTACTGTTTTAGGGACTTATCATAACATGCTGTGCTTGTCATCCATTATAGTATAATCCTACTTATATAAAAGAATTTACTGTAAAATAGTGTGCTGTTATGTCAGTGGTAGCCTCATATATCTCGTGTTTAACTGCACATTTGGATAATGTCAAGGGGGCACCACAGATGATTGACGTGTACCTTTTCAGTTTGCACTTAGAAGCTGGCACTCTGTGTGGTACTTTGTGATACACTTGGATGAAATTGCCTAATAACATATTTCTCAGATTATATTTCCATCACGTGTCACATGATTGTAATGAAATTTAAATTAAAAATATTGGGCCCGTGTGGAGTCTACTAGTTAATTAGAATTTTTTCTCCAGACCACTATTTGTTCAATATCGGTTCTTAAAATCTTTCTAAAACAAATCAAATCTTCTGATGTCTTGTTAATGTTTGAGTTTTTTTTAATTATATGGAAAAATGTTTAAGTACTTTTCAGTTTTGTTTTGGTTGAGTTCTATTATATTTGAATATTATTATAGTTTTTTCCCTTGCATTGCTTTCATTTGAATAATTTTATTTTTTGTATATGTGTGTGTTTAGTGAATGATAATAAAGTTATACATTTAAAATAAAAAAAACTATTCTGGATAGTGATTTTTTTTTCAGATTTCAAGATGTTAATTACTTCATTGTACTTATACTGGATGTTTCATAGAATACCTAGATATGGAAAACATAAATGGAAGTCATTAATCATCTTAAAACTGAAAATTAATCTCAGTCAATCCTGATTTTAGGAGTAATTGTAAAGCAAGTACTCCTGTCTTTCTAGTGTACACTTTCCCTTCATTATTTTTTAGTGTTTCAAGGCATTCCATCATCTAGTGACCCAACATTGCCATGGAAAAGCTAGTAAATGATCAAATAAGGAGAGCTGTAATTAAAGATTAACATGTGTGGAGCAAAGCAATAGTTTAGACAGAAGGCAGAATACCAGAACAAATGATTGCTCAGGGGAGTTCTCTGTGTCGGTGGACCCATCATGCGCAGGCAGCATCTGGCGCAGTAAGAGCCTGAGTCTGTGTAGCATCACCAGTGAGGGTCCAGCTGCATCTGGTGTGCAGCCCTGGAGCTGATGGTGAACCTGGACTTGGGATCTGGGCTCCGTAGCCAAACACATTAAGGCTGATATAGAGCCATACACACCATGGTGCGCTGTGACTCCAGGTTACAGTCTCTCCTCCCCACGGATGTAGAGATGCACACAGAAATAGTTCTGTATCTGGGTGAGTTCTAGAAGCAAAAGTGATTCAAGGAAGTGCAAGAATTATGATCCGTTTATTACCCCTCAGGGCAGAAATAGTGATTTAAATTTTCCACTGATAGATTCTCTCAAATTGAGTCTTCAAAGGAAAATATCTGCATATGCATGTGAGTCTTTGTGTGTTCCTTCCCTATTCTTTGATAGAATCGCTAAGATAAAAAACATGCAATTTTTAGAAAGAAAAGAAAGATGTCATGGAAAATTTTCAGTGTGTCACTTGTTCTGTATTTCCTTTCTTCTTGGACGATATACATTTTCTTAAAATGAATGTCACAGCTTTGCACTACCATGCTGTCAGGAAAAGATGATGACGGATTAACAAATCTCCGTCCCAATCCCAACTAACTCACATCTGTCTGATGAACACAGTCATCTTGATATTCCATAGACTTCTCAGGTTGTGTAGTCCACCCCAAATCCCTCTTCTTGAAAAAAAGCATGCTCCTCCTCTCTGTATCTCATATGTCCACTTGGAGGATCAACCTGAAGGCCATTATTTTCCTACCTTTTATTGCCAGTCAGTCTCTAAATTTTATATTATGTCCTACATTTCCCTGAAACTGGCTTGTAGTCTCTATTTAACCAGTGTGGTTTTCTCTCCCAGTCTTTATTGATAGTACTACTGGTACAAAGTGTTGGGCAGTCAGCCTGAATTCTTTTTCCAGTCTACCATTTGCACACATACACTTGGGTATCTGTGTAAACATCACATTACTTACCTATTTGAATTTTTACCCATCTTCCAGAATCGAGAGAGCACAATTAAGCTTATTAAAATTGGATTCAGTAACTGGGATGGCTTCCTTCTTAGCCTTACTTCTTGTAACTTTTTCCTGCACAATTCAAGCTAGACTGGCCCCATTGATGCCGCTCTTGATCACAAAACAGTTTCCATGGAAAAGAGGTGGTTTGAACTGTCTGAAGAAGTGGCTGGTGTAAGGATGGGGAATGTGGGAGCCTGAGGATAGGATTTTATGAATACCTTTCTGGCCAGAGTCTGGAAGCAGTTGAAGGAAAAGTGGTATGTTTTTAACATCACCAGAGCTTTACTGTGGACACAAAGGGAGCTAGCTGCAAACAAGTTTACAAAGCAGATGACAGAGCTACAGCAAGCGATCAATTAAGGAAAAAATGATTAAAAAGCCATTGGATTCAGCAATTAAATAATTAAACAACAAATATTTTCATTATCATGTTGACTTGAAGCTTATATTCCAAATTGGAAATATACAAGAAATGAGACACATGAGAATACACTATGAGAATTTTTAAATAACAGGAGAATAGAAGGAAAAAATCTACTGCTCTCATAGAACCCTGGAAAGTGAGATATGACCAAGGAACTAAAAAGGCAAAACTATAAAATATCTAAAATTTTATGCATGCATGTACACAAGAGTTTCAAACTGTTTATCTTCCCGAACTAAAATCCTAGTTTGTCTCTTCCATGCATTCGCTGTTCACTTCCATTCTTCATTGCTCACTTTACTTTGTTTTTTGTCTCTCATCCTCTGTACTTTTTCCTCTTCTTCTTTCATGTCTTCCCCTACTGCTTACCCATTCCTTAAATACATATAAGATAAGTATGAGGGAAGCTTTCCTCAAAACTATCTGAGGATGAGGTTTCAGAGCAAGGAACTCTTCCGTAATGTGGGGGGGGGGGGAGAGGAGGAGAGATTGCTCAAGGGAGAAAGCAGAACAAACATTTCTTGTGCCCTCAGCACCACGTAAGGCCAGCTAGGGATTTCGAATGCAGCACTAAAGGCCAAGTGTGAGCTAGCAAGACAGGTTTACACTCTCGCAAGTTTGGCCATGAGGTGCTGACCAAGAAGACAGCTGGATCCTAATGTCGCTCACCTGGTGTGGTGTTGGGGACAGGAACAGCAGCTTCTACCTACATATGCCCAGAGGTACCACATTCTCTTATGGGCTCTGGAAAACAAAAAACCAAAGCAACACACCAAAACAGCACTTAATCAACAAGGAAGGCCGAGGAAAACTGAAGCCCAAGGGCACACTGATTCATTCAGGTTGTTTCAGTAAAAAAAAAGAAAGAAAGAAAACAGAAAAATCTCTGAGCATGTGTCCCATTCCAAATGTTTATATCTTTAAAACTCACATGGTTCCAAAATGGAAAAATAGAAAGGACTCTAAAGTCTGACTCTGCATTTATAACTAGTTTATGATATTTTGAATTACTACAGGGCACGCTGGAACTTGCATTGATTATGAAGCTATGTTAAATAAGTATGTGGCTTAACCGATTTTATTATTTTGATATTCATAGATTAAAGAAAAACTAATTCTCCTCTGGGAAACAGCCTCCTGGAGGCGTAACTCACAGCTAAGTAGTAGTTTAAAATCCTAGTGTCTCTTTTTACTTCTGACTCTTGATTCGTCATGAGAATAGGTTTTCTAGGTGCAGCACCCCTGCCGTGTGAGGTTCCATATGAAGCTGTGGGTGTTCGACACATGCAGTCTCTGAGTGGATGGACTGATATCAAAGATTGTGCTTTTCTCAATCTGAATTCTAGGCCTTAGTTGATGACTAGTAGAACTACTAGGGCAGAAAGAAGGAAATAACTGCATATTTCTATTAGGATGGTGAAGTAACAGAATGCCTTTAGAAGTGGCTACTTCTGGGATCCAATGTGACTCTGCTTTGACAAAATCTGTGACTCTTTCAAAAATATTTACCTTCCCTGAATTTCAATCAATAATTATAAAAAGTAAATCAATAAGTACATGAAGGATTATTGTGAGGATTAATTAAATATCATTATATACCAGGATTTTATTTAACCATTCCATAGTGAAAACTAGCATTACTAGTGATATTAGAAATTTTGAAATAAAATTGGTGTCATGTTTTTATGTGGTATATAATTACATGGATGTTTCCCTCTAATTCCTATAAATATAAGATACATTTGTATTATAGATACTACTTTATTTTAATATACTATAATTCTTCAATTAGATGTGGGAATGCTCCTCTTTGGACTAGAACATCCTTGTCCCAGGTAAGATAGGTTAAAAAAAGTTCACCATTCATCAAATGCTGAAGCCCATGAAGAGTTCTTTCAAAGAAAAACTGTCTAAACTTGCAAATTGCAGAGATGTAATCATGGATGTGGCTTATGGACTTGCAGTACATGACATTTCATCAGGCACTCAGTGAGCTAAATTTAGAGCAGCAGCTTGGGTAATGGTACCAAGGAGTCAAATAAAATCAGTGCAATGATAGCAACCTGCAAACTTGACAGGCATTTGCAATGTTAACACATTTGATATATTAATCTTTTCCATTCAGCATCTCAGTAGGTCTTCAATAGTCAATACTTAGCATCAGATTTCTAGAAAGAAAACGAACCCCTGTCATATACTGAATTGAAAATGAAAATCTAATACTTTGTGACTACAACAGATCTTGTTTGTGTTCATCATGGGTGAAACAAATGCTACATGGAAACCATTTTCTTTGTCTCTGAATTCACTTGAGATGGAGATACTTTTAGTTGCTTTTGTATTGGTGAAATTCAGTTCCTCCTAACCATGGTCTTGTAAGAACAAGAGAATACCTGGTATAGAAAAGATCATTGATTCAGAAATTTTCCTCTATCTCCTCACACACACTTTAATTACAGGAGAGCACTGTGCACTGAATAACAAGAAACATTTGTAGGAAATGAGCATGCAGCTGAAAATCCTAACTCCTCTGTATTCCTTCAACCTGTGGGTCATTCTGCTCATCCCTTCCCCCCCGGCTACCTTTTCAGAATGCCACATTTCTCACCCTTCCCTAACATTCCACAGTTTGACTAATATGCCTCAGAATGAGAAGCCATATCTCTGAGAAATCGTCTTTAATTTTGAGAAACAAGATATGCAAATGAACACAACCATACTGTAATCATTTTGATATTTGATAGATTCTGACCTATATCATATTTGCAATTCCATCTGTGTATCATCTGTCTTTCTTTGCTACACCTAACTGTGCAGACTTTGACCACTGTATTCTTTCATAATACTGTGAGAACAATTTTGAAAAAGATCTATTTGTTGAATAAATAAGTTAGTAAAATCAAAGGGGAAGTTTTAAAACATTAAAATTGCCACACATAGGATGTAAGTATATTATTAAACATTTTACTTGGTGTTTACTGAAAAAGACTGTTTCTCTTGTGGAAAACTCTGCAGGACCCTCATTCCCTGGCCCTGTGAGGTGCTCTGTGGCATCAGATCTGCAGAGAGCTTGGCTGACGCAGCCTGCAGGGCTGGCACCTTGGGATCCCAGGCTCCTTGTGCTGTGCAGGCAGAGCTCACACTGAGATGCAGGTATCGCACAGGCAGACCTGGAAACCCTCGTGATATCCAGGCAAGAGTCAGCAGCATTTTGCCGAGACAAGCCTGTTCACTGCAATATCTTCTTTTTCTAAAATTCCAGTACAAAAGTTCAAGCTTGCTTCAACAAGGAAGCCCTGGGATAGTCCGTGGCATGGTTCTGCCAGTCACCCATGAGCTGCCAAGGTGCCTGGACTCGAAGGACCCTTGCCATCCAAGGCAATGCATCCTCTCTGTAGCTAGAGAAGCTCAGCTGTCACCACATGGGATCCAGCCAGCAGCCAAGAGGCAGCAACTTGCAAGATCAGCAGGGAGAGACTGGGGAACCCGAGATGCTCTGGATGTTTTGGAACATATGACATTTCCTAGTCTCAGAAAGCTGTTGAGTATCTTAGGAACCTTGATATAAATCTTCTCAATGACTGATTTAGACAAGAAAATGATTTCACCTAATTCTAGTTACTGTAGGAATTTTCTCTGAGTTAGACAAAATTTTATTAACACTATGCTTACAATTTTCCACTTTTTTCAATACAGAGAATGAATAATTCCAACACGATTGAGTCACAAAACAACAGAAATATCATCATTTTTCTTTAAATATCATAAGTCATTTCTTCATAGATGCTTTTGTTGTTTTTGAGGTTCTGGTGATTGAACTCAGGGTTGTGGACACACTCGGCCAAAATTTTACCACTGAGCTACAGCCCCAGGCCCATCATGCATTTTTAGTTAACAGTACCAACATCTTTCTGATTTACCATATGTCAATAGATTGCAAATAACATTTTCCTTTTAGTTTCAAATTGTCTCAAACGTAGCCAAGGTCAGGTGCTCTATCAGCTCTTAATGGATTGAATAATTACCAGTAATCTATAAAAGCAGACAGATTTTCTAGCAAAAGAAGATGACCCAAGAGCAGCCTGGACCTTCGTGCCAAAGACATGAAGCCAGAAAGTCATCTAAGAAACTCTGATTCTTTTAAGGTGAAAAATAATATAGCCAACTGAAATCTGGCTGCTGATGTATTATGTAAGAAACATTGCTACTATTTTAGTAAGTACAGTGAGACAAGTTATCTTTCCTTGAATTATACATAATATATTTATAGTCATGATTTTAAACCAGTTTTAAAAAGAATATTATAATATCATATACACATATTTCATACAATTATATGACAAAGGGAGTCACTTTATAAAAATAAAGCTAGACGAAAATGCGAGCATTGCAGAGACATTGGGATAAACAGAATTATTAATGAATTGTTCTATAAATTCAAACTTCCTACGTACATTTAAGTATATTATAAATTATAATCAAAATATAACAACATGAAATAAAATTGGATCTTAAAAGTCGAAATTCTGTCAGAAATTATACTTTCAAACCATTCTGCTCAAAGTGAAAATTTCATAGATTCATTTAGCATATTATCTAAATCTGTTAGTTATTTTCCGAAATATAATACATATTTATCACACTATATTTAATCAAAGTACTCTGTGTTATACCATATCTACCAGAGTTATGTCACATTTCCAACTCTAAACTCAATTTACAAAAAAAAATGGAATCACGCTAATTTCTTTACATCCACTGGTTTATCTTTGGAGATTGGAATTGAATAAATTTTCCCAAATTTCACAGGTAGGTACTTGAACAAATTTAGTAGCCTGCCCAAGAAAAAAATAAAAAAATAATTATCAAGGAAATAATAGTGACTGTTATAGCATGTATATAATGAAATATCGTTCATATCCACTAATATAATCCTCTTTACTCATTAGAAATGATGATAAATATTTGGAGAAATAAAGACATATTAAAGCATTAAATGACAACATTCATAGTATAAATTGACCATTGGTGTTATCTTGTTTGATTCTCATTTGGCAAGCACAATGGCATGGATAGATAGATGATAGATAGATAGATGATTAAATAAATATACAAGTCCATAAAGAGGTGCAGCTGTTATAATGATAAGCCTTCTTTTTATCTGCATTTTCTACTTCTTTTTCAGAGCAAATGTTTATGGCTTGCAAAATGATAAAAAGAGTCATGCAAGTTTCATTCAGTTCCTAAACAATGTTAGCTTTCAGTTTATATGACTTATGCATCCACACCCTTCGAACTATTGTGAAGATAATTTGTTCCCTTCATAACAGAGGCATGACATACCACACTAGGTCATGTTCTAAACAGGACACTGATATTTTGAGCACTGACACATGTGACAGAGTTTTTTGGTGACAAATGCAGCTGGTTTGAAAACACTGCATTATTAGCAACACTAAACCATATTTAAGCAAAATTGTCCCCATTTAATACTTAAAATTAGAATTTATCCTTTCTTTTGAGTAAACTCTGATCTTATTCCTCTTTCTTGCTAAAAATTTGTACCTTTCGAAAAAGTATTTAAATTATTTGAAGGCTCTTCATACTCATTGCCAGGGTTTAGTAGTGACTGTTAGTTAAATAAACATCGGGAATTTAAAACACTGTAAGACTTCATAGCGGAAAGTGACGTCTGAGGACCAAGGAAAAATAATAAACCATCTATCACTGGTTATTTTTAAAATCATATTTCTTGTTTGAAAATAGAAAGCTCCCTTTTCCTTACCTTTGATCGCTCAGTGATTGCAACTAAAGGGCCCTTGCAAAGTTCCCGCTGAGCGTATTAGAAAAGATTAGGTGACAAATCCAGTGAAGTTGAATTGAAAAAAGATGTGTAGTGTGCCCCTATGTGATTTTAAACTCCTATTTACTTTCTTTTTTCAGCTCACATCATTTTTGATTGTTGCTTTTAGATAGGATTAAAATTATAGCATTTGAAAGTCAGTGGTATTGAAATAAATACAAAATATTATGTATTATATGAGTTGAAGAAGTTGCCTCAATTTCTACAGCAATTTTATAAAGCTCAAATATCAAACACACAAAACATACATATTAGCCCAAGGGAAAATAGACTCCAATTACTGGCAATAATTTGCATGCATTTATAATTTTATTCTTACAACTATATGTATGCTAGAACAAGCAATATGAGAGAGCTACAAAAATGATTTTTGAAAAAAGGGTAAATTCAACTTCATGGCCTTATAAATTTCTAGGATTTTGTTGAATAGAAGAGTGACCATGTCTTACAGAAAGAACCTCAGAGAATTCTTTATGTGTGATGTTTTCATATACGTAATAAGATTAAGTTTTGATTGTGTTGGGAATGGCTGATGCCATTGAAGTACTGCAAGTGTTAACATCATCTGTACAATTATGAATTCATAAATATTTTAAAGAAATAGAATTTTATAAGGTAAATCATGTAAGGTGAGAATTAAACAATAAATGCCAAAAGTATGCCATGCATCAAAAGCTAATAAGCAGCAAAGGGTTTCTAAGTCTGAAGTTGGAAGGCATTGATTGAAAGGCTTGTGCAAAGAGATTAATTGAAACACAGGAAGGATGTATTAGTTATTCCACTTCCATACATACACAGTTATAAAACAATTAATATTTACTAAATTAACATTTGAATTGGTTGATATATATCCAAAAATTATAAACAAATATGTAAATTTTTAAACAATTTCTGTTTACTTACAGTTATTAAAGTTGTTTTGAGACTACTTTTGTAAGCAATGGGAAAGTGCATAAGGTTAATATCTCAAAGAGTAATCTACATTAAACTTTTCAGTAATATCATTTCATAATAAGAAATTATGTTGAAATCCCCTCCTCCACTGGTCTATCTAGGAACAGAATTTCCTTGCAGAAGTATTGCAGAACAGACAGTGGAAAAATATCCCTTCTCCTATAGTTAAATACCCATAAAGATATGTATGTCAAAGTAACAGGAAGGGAGCCAACTAAAACAATCCATAACAATAAAACTAATTCTAGATTGCTAAGATGATAAAAAATTAATTAAAATAATTCCTATAACAAAAAGTATGTCAATTAAAAGATAAAATATTTGTAAGAATGTGATAGGGCCATGGTTGGTATAAAGCATTTGCAGTTTTCTTCTTTGATATATTGCCATTTAAAATTCTCACTAGGTAAGCATGATGGTCAGCTTACGGGAGCTGCCTGAGCCTAGGAAGAAAGGTTGCTTAGCACAGCAAATAGAAGAAAAAGTGACTGACTTGCAAAAGAGGAAGAACCCTAAACATGCAGAGGAAATCTCAAGCTACTTGGAAGCACATTACATAATATATAGAATATCACAGAATTAAATATTAACTTTCTCTTAGGTTTGGATTAATTTCTATAATTATTTACATCAAGATTGACTTTTTAGTAAATTGATCATAATTATTTATAAAGATGAAGTTAAATTTCTCTCAGTGAAAGAGTTTTATATTTTTAAATTTTCATATCAGGAACAATTTCAGCTTTCCTTAGATGGGTGATTGGTGTGAACACAATGTCTGGATGATCAGAATAGACCATGAACAAAAGCTGTTTCCCCTCCAGTATTTCTCAAAATGCAATTCCCTGACCACTTATTGCAGAATGGCATTAACTGTTTTTTTAAAATGCAGGCCAATAGGATCCATCTTAATACAATGGTGGAACAAAGTTTCATGAAGCAGGCTTCTACGGAGTTGTCCTGGGTGCATACATGCCTAACAATATCCAGAGATGCTCTTTGCCCAGCTGAAATTTGAAGACGAATGTTTACTATTGTCTGTTAAGTAAAACCTAGTGATGCTCAGTGTTCTATTAATAATACCACTTAATAAAATTGTTAGTAACTTTCAATACCTCCTCCTTCAGTTGGCCATTGTAGCCCATAAATCATCAAAATTGAACTTGGAAGGTTTAGCTTCAAATAATCCTAAAGCAGAGTTCCAATTGTGCTCTCTTTGAAGCATTTAAGCCCATAAAAGTAGCACACTACTTATGGAGAAATGTCAATTTATTGTTAGGGTTGACTTTGGTAGAAGAAAATATAATTTTATTTTCCTTTATATATTTCTTCCTCCTCTTCTGCCTCTGTGTAATTTATATCCAGTAGCTTTTCCTAAAATCAATAAAACAAAGAAAGATTATAATTTTACTTCCAATAAAATGTTTTCCATACATAATGATGCTTGTACCATGTTTAGTAGACTTTATCATGCAATTTTGTTAGACTTACAATATTAAAGTCAAAATTTGAGGAAAATCCTCAAAATTTTATACTATATATTAAACCTCTGTAATTTTGATGATTGAGAGGTTGTTGAAATAGTTCTTTATAATTTTTACCTTCAACCACAAACATCATATAACATCCATGCAATTTCTGTAGTGCCTAAGTAAAACACCACGCATTTTTATGTGTGTGCATTAAATTTGAAGTTTTTTAAAGGCACTTCTTTTATCCCTTTTTGAAAATTAAGAACAATATAAAGAATTCCCATCCCGACACTCTATGTTCCTCATCATAAAATGTAATAATAACTACTTTTATTAATATTTAACAATGATTCAAAATAAGATAACTGGAGTACTATTACAGTGGATTAAATGAACAATTAGAACCAATGTACACATTAGGACCTTTTCCAATCTAGTTCCCTACCACTCTTCTACACACACAAACACACACTCACACACACACACACACCCCACATACAATTGTGTGAGAGTGCATATATTACTGTAAGTATTTATTGTTTCAGTGATGTTGGACCTTAACAAATTCTCACATGCTAATATTCAATGTATTTCACGTCTTCTGTATTATTTAGGAAAGTATCAGCAAAGCTAGTCGTGACAATGCTTAAAAATGTTTAAGGAAATGCTCTTAGAAATAGTTATTTTGTGGAAATCGAACTTTTTATGTAAAAATCTAAGTGATTTCAATTTAAGGTATATTTCTCCATTCTGTATAAATTACTGTTTTGTTTTCATGTTAGAAGAATTAATATATAAGTTTAATCAGCTCATTCGTTTATTTAAACATATATTGCATATATCAAAAGGCAAAAGTAGATTTAGGTAACACTTAAGGAATGGGCCAATTAATCTCTGCCTTATCAACTTTTTCTGGTACCTTATTTCAAAGCAAAAAGAAAAAAAAAACTATTCAGAAAAATTGCAAAACCTTCTCAGTCAGTGCTCTGTATCCAGATTTCACTTCACATGCTCTCATACAGGGTATTCAGTCCATCGTGCAAGTTCAGGCTGACTTTTCATTCTTTCAATAGGCAGCCCATTTTGGATAGAGTCTCCAAAATCAGTTCATGATAATTGCTTGTGAACTTTTTCTCACAGAACTATGTGAAAGTTATTCAAGTTGTTGTAATATTGACATCGTAAGTTTGTTCATTAAAGAGAAATTGAACAGAAAGAAGTGGAGGACAGTAGTGTTTATAGTAATATTCAATTTGGTCAAATGCTTTTTCTGCATATTTTAGAGGATCACCTACTTGGTTTTTCTCTTTTAGTCTATGAAGTGGATTACTATACAATTTTCACACACTTAGGAAACTTCATATTACTAGGATAAATGTCATCAGGCCATGGTATGTATGTAACTGAATTCAATTTTCTGTTTTGCTTTTTGTTATTGCTGTTGATTTTTAAGTTTCACGCCAATATTTATATGATACTGACCTGTAGTTTCCATATAGTTTTGAACTGGTTTTGGTATCAGAGTAACACTGGTATCAAATAATAAGGAAATTTTTCCTCTTCTTTTATTTTTCTGGTGTTCATTCTATTGTAGATAACATTTGATAATTTTTTGATAGAATTCATCAGAGAAGCTATTATATCATCATCCTTGACTCTTCCTTCTGAGAACATCTGCAAGTTTTAATTCTATCATTCTATTTGTTACATGTCTACTCAGGTTTTCTATTTCTTCTTGAGTCAGTTTTGATGGTTAGGTAGTGTCATTCTAGGAATTTTTACATTCCATCTTGTTTTCCTAATTTGATGGTGCATAATTGTTCATAATATTCTTTTATAATCCTTGGTTTTTCTAAGGATTCTCATGAAGTACCCACTTAGAATTTGATTTCAGAAATGTTAAGTTTTCTCCCCTTATCTTTCTTGGTCAGTTTTAAATTTCTCAGTTTTGTTCCTCAGAGTATGTCAGTATTTATTAACTTTCTTTTTCCAAGGGTATTTTTATGGATGTATAGTTCATGAAGAACAGTGCTTTATATCATTATTTTGAACGCGCACTTCCACTGCCTTCTGGCCACCACAATTTTTATAATATCAGCCATCAATCTTATTGAGAATCATTTGTTTAGCATGAGTAACTTCTTAGTTTCTGTCATGATTGCCTTTTTTGTCTTTGCCTTTTGACAACTTGGTTATGATGTTAAAAAGGCACAGATCTCTTTGAATTTATCCTGCTTCAACTTGGTTCAGCTTCTTGATACATAGAGGAAAATTTTCTTCAAATTTGGAAAGAATATACCATTATTTTTCACATATTCTTTGTTTTATTTTATCTATCTCTGCTCACTAGAGTCTCATGAGCGTAATAGCAAAATGAGAAAGATAAATTTCCCTTTATAGATATCACCACTTGATAGGCCCACTAGTCTTTGCAATTTTTTTGCTGGGGTATTATTGTTATTTTTCTTTTAATTTTTTAATATAGTTTATTTTACCTCCTAAGATATACCTAAAATACTTATCTTTTTCTTTGTTTTGTACATTCAGTGTTCGGGCTTTCACAAGAGAGCATCTACTGATTGGTTTAATTTATGTGTATGGGCCATACTTTACTGTTGCATTTCATATCTCTCTTTTTTTGGTAGAAAATTCGAAATTTTAAACGATAAAGTGTAAAAACTTTGCAAATCAGAAAATTTTCCTCCACATGGCTTAATGTTGGTGGTTGTAATTGTTGTTGTTGGTATCTATGTACTTAGCAAATTTTCTGAAGTAACCTTATCATCTGTGTTTTTTACCTGTGTATCTACTAAAGCCTCTGAGGGCTTAATGCAATTGTTAGCTAGACATTGGTCAGAGATATCCTTGAATGCTTGGAACCACCAATTTCCTCATTTTTTCAATGTGCTTTTGGATGTGATGGTTATGGTGTCAAAATACAGCCAGACAGCTCTCAGATCTGCTTTACTTCTTGCTCCCATTGAGTCTCTTGGTCACTGAGTGCTGAGGACCTCCAACCTTCTCAAGTGCCTCTTGCTCTGTGTACACCACTAGGTAGATGGTCTCACAGTTCCATAATATGCCAGTTATTCACATCTCTTACAGGTTCTCATCCTTCAGCTTTCCTTTCTAAACTTCTTGTTATCCCCACTTTTTTTTTTCCAACTCTTATATACCACCAAGTAAAGCTGAGAAATTAAATAATTCCTTCCAACTGTCTTCAACAACATATAGTGATTTGCAGTGGGTCATCTTTTAATTTTGCTAAATTGAAACCATTATGTAAGGAATATTTGATAGTAAATGTCTAGGAAGGTACAATAATGATATTTCTGGAATGAGGCTTTGAACAAGTCCAACTCTGTCCTGCTCCCTCCAGTGGCTTCCAGGCTACTTACTTTCATAATGTTGGAGGCCATTGGTTTTGAGAGATCTTGCAGAGCTAGGGAGAGTGGAGATGAAATAAGTTCAGCGAAAATGCCACAAAGCTCACTGTTCTCACAAGTTCAGTCCTATTACTTGAATATATACTGTTTAGAATCCTGCAAGCCCTTTGCTACTGTCCAGAGTCCTAAAAGTATTAATTCTCAACATTTCTGCCAGTTTCTTCATTGGTCTTATTCTGGTGAGAATTTTTAGTAGTCATTATTCATGACATTTTCTCTGGCATATGATTATTTTGTTCTTGTCCAAATGTATTTTTTCAGAGGTAAAGAAAGTGAGTATCGTACTCATGTAAACTCATCAAATATTTTTCTTAACTATTAATGAAGGAATAAATAATAAAGCACATCTGATTCAAAGACACTTCAATAGATTGAACATAGGCAAACAGTTAAAAGCGACCCAGACCTGAGTCAGCTAATAGATGTGAAACCTCTAAATGCCCTACAGGCAATGGAATGGTAACCTTTGTTTATACTCTTCACACAGGACAGTAATTATTCACACATTTCTCTGCAAACAAAAGTCTATGTTAATATGTAATTTGTAAGTTGACGTGTAAGTCGGCATGTCTCTATACACTGTCTTACTGAAGAGTTTGAAAAACCAAATTAAAGTTCACTAGCTAGAAAATGAAATTTTTCTTTCAAATTTTGTTAGCCAATACTTCACTGTAATTGTAGGAGCATAGGCAGTTAACCTATTGCCTTAATTTTCAATTTGAGTAACTTCAATTTATTAATAATTTGACATCCCATTTGTGTATTGCTTCAAATTAAAGGACAAGATATGTAAGGGGCTTAAACATCACTGTCATTTTTTTAATTTATGAATTTTCAATTTGAAATAGGAATTTTTTTTTGGTTTTTTTGATACTGGGAATCGAACTCAGGTCCTTGTGCTTTCAAGACAGATGGCGTAACTGCTGAGCTAAATCCCCAGACCCTGAATTTTCAATTTGAGTAGAGCTTGTTGATGTTCCATGAAGCATCAACTGGGACAATCCTCGAGATATCTGGAGGTGGTTTTCAAGAAGACCCATTTCTTGCAAGACTAGCTGAACTTGACCTATCATCAGTGAATGGATCAGCTGGAGAGGCAGGTCAGGTGAGTTCTTATCTTCATGGACATTTCCATATACTTGGACTTCAAGATGAAGAAAAAGATGCCAAGTGAGCTCTATCACATAACACAGCCTAATTTCTGGCATGAAGCATTTATTATTTGCAGTAGCTAAAAATGCCTACAGGGTTCAGGAGGAGAAAACCCAGATTCTACACTTGACTGGGGAACTGCAATTTTCTGGAGTAAATGGAAGATGGCAAATGATATAGAATACATTTCCTAAATGTATATAACATTTCACATCCACTTGCCTTTGTTTTGTTTTTGTTATTGTTTTTAAAGATGTTACCAGGTGATGAGTTTCTTTGTTAATTTCTGAATATGATCTAAAGATTAAATCAGCCACTTGACCAGAAATGCAATAAAATAAATTGATTTAATTATCTCAAGAAACTCAAAAGTATAAATTGTCTAAAAACATCATGTAAAGAATTGGTTATTTTAAATCTTGCATCCTTATCTTTAGTAAGATAAGGATGTAATAAAGTACGAAGATTTGATGCTACCCATTTAAACTATAAGTACACTTTATAAATTTTTAAAGTAGAAAAGCTCAACAATATGGGCATTGAAACAAGTCAATGGAATGATTACTTCATTGGGCATATTTCATTTTTAGTACCTGACTTTGGACAAAGCCAAACAAGCTACTTAAATAGTGAGAACTCCCCTGAATAGCCAACTGACTTTTTGTTCTTGGTTTGAGATCAGTTTATTTAATTGCTCTTTCTGTTCCATATTTCCCTCCATACGTAAGGATACACTTAGGCATCTCAGTGACACAGTGCAGTCTTGGAAATATGTTTTTCCATCCCGTCCCCAAGGACCAAGAAATTGATTTTCGAGTTTATCTCCCACTTCTAATTTGAATAATAATGAAAGCCTCTGTAATGTATAAAAATGTGTTTTTCTTTTAAAGTCTCATCAACAGGCTGTTGAAGGAGAAGAGTGTACTTACATGAATTTTGCTGTGGTGATTTACAGGATATTTAAACCATGTCACTTATCACTACAGTAATTCAGCACTAAGGCTTGTGGATAGTTCACATAATTCTCACTGAGTGTCTTTAGGGACATTTCTTATGTGTCCCTGCTCTGGATTCTTCAACATACCTGCACTAATAGAACACCAGTGAGCATGGCCAAGACATGCCTTCCTATCAATCGCAGTCTAAGGAATACTTCCTTATCAATCCTTAAGCGTCCAGGTCCTGCCAAGAGACTCTCACTGTAACTCCAAAAACGAGAATCAGTTTATGAAGTAGCCCATAAATCAGCTCTTGGTGCAAAAAGTCAGCAGGTGCAAAAACACTTCAAAGTGTCTGAAAGTAACCTTTGGCCACAGATAAACTCATTATCTATTCTTCCATATGGGTTACATCTCATGGATAAACAGATAACAGAGTAATGGATAAGGATATGTTCAGTTAATACAAAGAACAGGATTCAGTATGAGCTCTCAAGCACATCAAAAACAGCCCTTTGGGAGGCACTCAACCAGGAAAAAAGGCATCTCCAGCCATACCCCAGGGTTCCTGCCATTTCCCTTTCAGGTGCAAGCTACTCCTCTTTGAGGATACTCCTACTGCGTCTATGAGCTTTGCTTGTTTGCTCTTCTGTGTCCATACGAGTAGTTCAATTCTTTGTTCTGATGTACCAGAATCTGGTCCTTTGGAACTCACTAGCGCTGGGTAGCAGGCACTGCAGTAACAGTGCCTCTGCTACAAACTTGCCTGAGTTCTCAGAGTACTTTAGCTCCTGGGTGACATGTGGAAATATCTGATGTGTAGGGAAGGAAAACTGATCCATCACAAATTCTCCTTTCACTTTTACCAGTAATCTAAGTTATTATAAAGACCAAGAGAGTGTTATTGTTGTTGAACTCCCAAATTTACCAAATTCTAATCTCCTTATTGAGCTCTCTCCAAAAGTCTACCATAGCAGACAGTCAAAACCTATTCTCTTCTTCTGTTTGTCCTCCAGGCTTTCCTATCACTCTATATCTCTCACACTATGTGTTTATCTCCCTCATTCCCTTACCCCAAATCCATCAAACACTGCTAGAAATCCTTGAGCAACTCATGAAAATACATTCCAAAGAGACGAATAGCTTACCCATTTTGCAAGCATTCAAAGCGAATCTTGGTTAGAGCTCAGCTGGGATTCACAGCTACATAAAGATCAAAAGTGGAGGGGGAGCTAACATTAAAGCCTCATTCATCTGAATGCTTCTTTAAGGATGTTTGAATCTATCCCACGATACATTAGGAAAATATAATGACAAGTGATTCTCCTCTAAAAAATCAGAGGAATGTTCATCATTTCAAACATCAGAATGAATCCAGAGATGCTAAGCAGATTCTCCCTCTGTGTCTACAGTACAATTAATTCTTCAGAGGGTCCCCTTTAGTCAAAGGAAGGCATATTGCATTTATCTCTCTCAGAGTGAACATGTTCTTCCAAATGTGCAATTCCCTTTTGCCTTTGCATGCCCTTGTGCACGTCTTAAAATTTATAGCATTTCTTGCAAAAACAGAATTCCATCAAGGCAAGTATATCGAGGCAAGAGTATCAGTAGGAAAAAACAGCACATTCTCCTTTAATAATTTTCAATTTTGCCCCTGAAAGCCAGAAGGTATGTTTAGAACCTTCTCTTTAAAAAAAAAAATCTCACCACCAAATGAGTGTTGGAGGAATTTGGAATAAAGGTAAAAGTGTTTTATATTTTCACGTACCTTTTAGAACAGTGTCCTTCAGAGGCTTCACCCACAGAAGGGGGTGCCTTTTTCATTACCCCTTGAATTTCTCCTTCTCACCCCGCATTATTTCAGAAAGGCCTCTTCTAAATCTTTTTTTTTTTTTTGCTTAAATTCTTTTATTGGTCCATTTTAGGTATACAGTAAGTTTACATTTATCACTGGGTGCTTGTACCTGTACATGAAGTATCTTGGTTCTTATTTTTTCCCCATTCCCTGTCCTCCCTTCCCCCTCCCCCTTCCCTATGTACAAAGACTTTGTTTCCATTTTTTCCTTTTCTCATAATTTTTTCTTTCCCTTCTTTCCTTTCCCCTTCCCCTCCCACTTCCTCTACCCCTTTGGACCTTTTCTTCCTATTTCAAATTATCAATTATTCATTTTAGTCATTTTAATCCTTATTTACACCTTCAGTTTCTAACTAAATATTTAGACTAAAGACACTCCCATTATTTCTTGCTCCGAGCCTCCAATTTTTTCTTCACAGCCTTTGTGACAATCAGAAACTGTGAATTCTTTTTCACCCTGGACTTTTTATTTCTGTCTCATTAACTGAGTTGTAACAGAAGGAATATCAATTTTGTGCATTTTAAATAATACCAGACACAGGGTAGGCACTCAACAAACTTACGCAAATTGAATGCATAAAGACTATTCTAAAGCAAAACACAGCATTAGTTGTCCAGAGTTATACTTACAGAGAGTGTGTGTTGAATGATGTTCTTTCCTGAGGTGTCTGTGCCCCTACCATGGTTTTCCCTTGGCATTTCCAAGTCCTTATTTAAACTGAATGAATTTTGCCCAGAAGATAATGGCTCCTCCTTGTAAGAGAGCATTTTACCTCTTGTCTGGTGGAAAGTAGGTAGAATGTACTATCTGGCATTCCCCAGTTGTGACCAAACCCATTGGGTACACAGCATCTGTCTGAGCTCCTCTGTGAGCTGCAAGGTTAACTGATATCCACTATGTCATATGCTTTGCTGTTCCTAAGAAATTCGTTTCTGAGCCAAGTGGTTTATTTCAACATCCATGAAACTAAAAGCAGCTACTATATTACCCTGTAAGTGGGGTCAACGTCAAACTCTAGTTCCTGATGATATCACATAACACGATTACTGCACCTTTAGAAATTCATAATGAAAAAGACAATTAAGAATTAAACTTTATAATTTCTTATAGACTTTTCTCTTTAATTTCCATGCAGTAAGAAGTTATGACTACCATTTTCCATATGAAAAATGAAACTAATTTGCCCAGTTTTTTTGCCCAGAATCAATATAGGTGCAATGAGGAGAGGGCCCCGCTGTGTTGGTTCATAATAGTGTCTTGCTAAGATAGCATCTAATTCTGCCCATGACACTGTGACAGTGACTAAAAGAAGTGAGCTCTTATTGTCTGATGATGTGTACTCTCTGGACAATTGTAATAAATGTCCTCTCTGGCCATTAATAAATGAAATGAATGAATTATATCAGTACGGCTAGGATTGTGACGACATTATTATCCCAGAGAGCTCACATTCATGATGTTCAAAATGTGGTTCTGAACCAATGGCATTCGTACTGACTGAGAACTTGTCAGGAAACCAGTGTCTGGTACCCACCACAGAACTGGTGACCTGCATAGTAAGTCTTCCAAGTGACTATGATGCTTGTTAAATTTGGTCACCACCATGTTCAGTGATGATGTGATACAGTCACAAAATAGCTATGAAACCACCTTGGACCCCTTCACATTCTCTTGCTGGCAAACACCAGCAGCCATCTGAGTTGCATAGAACACATCAGTTAGCCAAGTAGGAGGTTATCAGCACTGCAGCAGTATAGGCCAGCAAAGTTCAAGCTGAAATGCTAGCGAAGCATGGTAAATACTGCCTTGCACAGACAAGAACATTTTCTATGGCATAGAGGACAAAACTGTATTGACCATTAGATGGGGACTCACTTTATTCTTTGGTTATAATTTATTATCCATGTTTTCTAAATAAAAATCTAGGAACCTGTGTTGTATCTTCTTCATTTGCCTGGAATAAAAAAGGGATGGAATTTAAGGTCAAACACATCTTAGTCCAAAACTCACACTCACGACCATTGGTTATTCCTGATGTGCAGACACCACGTGCTGGCGATGGCGACAGAGGGGCCCCAAAGAAGCAAACTACAGAGGAAGAATCAGGATCTGCACTGGTCAGCTAGAATTCGCTGTTTGTTACCTGTTCTGCTGTTATCTGCCCATGTAGGCTGCCTCAGCCCACGCCTTATCTACCAGAACAGTGTATACCCTGCATCGCAGACTTGCTTAGTACAAAGATGAGAACCAAGGCCTAATTCCAGGGACAACCCTGGCACAGGGTAGATGCGCAAATACAAGTCCACTCTAATATGAGTGAGCAAAGTGAGTTTGTACCCAGGAATTATTTCCTTATGGGCGTGGAAGTGTTTCCAACTCCCCGACTTCTCCAGACATATGTCAAAAATAAAATGAATCTCATTTAGTGAATGATAATATTCAATTTCTTGTATTTGGAGTGGTTTTGTACCAATGATCAATTTTATATTTTTAGTGGAAACTGTAACTTCATATTAGATTTCTTTTCCATTATGCTTATTTCTTATGCCTGGTGTATCAAAGCTACGTGAATTTAAACTATGAAAGTCTTGGTGAAAGATCATCTCAGGACAGTTTTTTATTGGATAGTTGGAAAGGACAGTTAAAATGATGAATGAAAGAAAGTCATAATTGCATTTCAAGTATTTTATTTCATTTGACTCAAAACAAGTAAACACACCTAAGTTTCCTCATTCCTTGAGGTTGAGTCACCATAGAAGTTAAGTTTGTATCTTGTGTCCTGGATTCAATCTTCTGATTAGCTCTTTGCCATAAGGAAACTGACTTAATTCTCTTCCTCTCACTTGGCACCTGTTTAAATCGGGAGGCTGGGGCCGGGGATTTAGCTCAGTGTTTTCGCCGCCTGCTGCGCAAGCACAAGGACCCGAGTTCAATCCCCAGTACCAAAAAACAAACAAACAAAAAACAAAATTGGGAGGCTAATATTAGCTAACTTTTATAAATCTTAGAGAACACTGCCTTACTTCAGCTACATGTATGTAATATAATAAATACGACCCCAATCACATAGGTACAGTCTGAGGGATTATTGTGATGCAAACATCCTGTGACCTATGGTGGCCTCACAGACTCACACTTGCTGTAAAATTACATACAACCAATAGCATCTACATGAAGCTGCTGGAGTCTGACAGAAGTCAGTGGAGTGTATCAGTTTCATTGTCCTGATTTTGACCTGTCGTACAGTTGTGGTAGATGACAACACCTAGGAGAAACAGCCATGGGACACATGGGCTGTCTTGGTACAATTTCATATGACTGCACATGAAGCTACAGTTACATCAAAGCAAAACATTAACAAGGAAAAATTACATGGGAAGTTGATGGCTGGTGTGTGTAGCAACAAGGAGTATCCGGGAATTCTAATTCCCACTCAATTTTGCTGTGTATTCAAACTGAAAATAAACTCTATTAAATTAAAAAATGAATAAATATACAAAGAAACAACAATAATAAAATGTGATTTGGTTGGGGAGATGTGACCAAGTCATTTTCTAAATTATCTTCTTGATTTTTGTCTGATTATCTTCCTTGTAGATTTATTTAAATAAATCTCACTGGTAATTCCAATCCCCGTAATTCAAAGTTTCCATTCTTTATGTTAAAAAGATGATGAAGCCATGTGTGCTTAAAATTTTTCAGGGTGCATGATTTTTAGACATCTTTTATTTTGTCTCACTTGAACCACTGGCAACTTTTGACTGCTATTTCTAGAGATTCAGCTTCATCAATTCTCACCCCATCAGTCTATTTTTCAAACTATTTTTCTTTACATTCACATGTACATTTTTTTCAGATTACTCAACAGTTTATTAAATTATGTAATTACAGTGAGCCTCTGGGAAATGTGGGTAAAACATTCAAGTGGTGGGAATGGGCTTCCAAAGGGAAACTTCCACCCATGGGATTTGGGCTCTATGGATTACTACACAGTGGCTGGCAGTGGGAAGGAACGAATGGTTATCCCAAGGCATTGGCAAAATGGAATCACAGGGATGATTCAGTGTAATCAAATTCAATGGTTTGGTTCAATGTTGACCTCATGGAATTTGATTTGGTTCTTGTCCAATTCAGTTTGTGACCACAGTGGTGGAAAGCATTAAGTGCATGAACCAAGGTACCACTGTATTCGATATGGACCCCTCCTTTAGTCTGAAGATCACAATTCCAACATTCATATTTATCTTGCCAGCTATAATCCCTGAACTCAGTGACTAACCACTACTACTCTGCCCAATCATGTATTTTTTTTTCTGCTCTCCTCTAGTCTCAAATATGTTTCTTTGGTTCTGATTTGATCAATAGTGTATAAATCTGAAAGATATAAAGTATCGGATATTTGTTTGCATGAAGGAAATGACAACTTGATAGAATAGTCATTCTCATCACGTGTGTTTCTGTACCATTGTAGTTAACAGACGTGTGATTTTCTATGCCCTAGGTTCCAATCTAATCATTTATACATGTTAATTCATTTCTCTTTAGAGCTCTCCTACGAAACAAGTATACCACGATCATCACATTCATTTCACAAATGAGGAAAGGGGGAACAGAACAAATAACTTGTCAAGATTTTACATCTAGTATGTGGCATGACTGAGCTTTGAACATTTGCCAGTGGCGCCAAGGGTAATGCAGTGAGTCTCTTCCCCATATCAGGGCCATTGTATTGTTTTCTCTAAATACAAAAATAGAAAATGGGTGCTGAGTGTATTTTTAACTGAAAAATAATTAAATCCATTTCAGCACTATACTGTTCAGTGTTGTTCTCTTGGAAATTATCAGCATATTCAATATATCATCTTAAAACACAAATAAATATCTTTGTAATTTCTAATATTTTGTTAGAAATACACCTATTTTATAACTTGGCATAGAATATGAATAAACATATGCAATTATTTTGAGTCATACGTTGGATAAAAAGCATGGAATGAGACATTTAATAAATTGCAAAACATTTTTATGTTATGCCGCTGTGCAGAGTGAGGTTGGACAGCAGGGACAGAAACCGTGAGAAATGGTTTCTCCAGCTTTCGTCCACAGAAAGAGCTTCAACATGCAGTCTGCAAAGGGAAAAGATGGAAAGGAACTACACCGGTGTGTAATCAACATTTCTACTTTTTCCATCTTTTAGATGTATTTTCCTACAGTGGGATAATGTTAATGAGTTAACAAGTTAGCATTGCAAAACATATGTGAACATTAAAGTATGTTACAAAGAAAGAAACAGTGGCATATAATGCTCTGACACCAATGGGAGAAGACAGGAGGTCTTCCAATACATCCAAAAATTCCTGATGCACAGCAGTGTCGACAATACCCATGACACCCCCTCGCTATTCCAAGCAAATTTCCAACCAGGGACGTTCAAAATAGAATATTCTGCTTCCCAGGAAAAGAACTGATGTGGAAATGGTGTAAATGAGCTAAAAATGCCTTTGCTCAGCTTGGTCTGACCTGCCTTACACCATTCCCTGACCCCAATTGGGGGCAAGTGGAACTTCCATCTAATTTTCTCTTGATACCTTAAGATTTACAAAGAATAATAATTATAATGAGGTATTATTTAGGATTATTTTGTTTAATTCAAAATGGCATTTTGACCTTTACCTTTGTCTTATCTCAAGTCAGATAAATGGGAAGAGTAATTCTGAAAATTTGGTAAGTATTCACATTCTTATTATGGAGGGAAGGGTTTGCTGCCTCTCTTGGTTTGACTATTTGGTTCTCTCCCCCATTCAAAAGGGGAGTAATTCATAGATATTTGAGGTTACTTCAACGATATCATAACGATCATGAAATATCACAATGTGGAAATGTGGAAACTAATCAGTGGGACGTTCTCTTGAGCACTTGGTAATCTTTCCATTTATCTGTGAACATTGTGACTATATATGCAAAGTAAACAGAAAACACAAAGCTGTATTATTTTATGCTTCCGTCCTTTCTATAATACAAAGGTACTATGAAGTACGATCAATAGTGTCTGTAGAGGTAGAGCTGGAATCCAGACCAGGCTGATGAGGAGAGGGGAGAACGAGAAAGATGCTCTTTTAAACATTTCATGTTCATCGGTGTTAGTTTCATGTATGCTGCTAAATTAGCACCACTATTAAAAAGTGAAAACCCTGTTTGTGCAAAAGCACGCTATTTTAATGAATTATAAATGGCACACTTGACCTTAAAGGAAGACTGGGTAAGTAATGAGATGTAATTTGTGCCTGACCAAACTACCTATTTCTATATTAATTGATGAGAATTTTCATTACTTTGAGTGTCTTTGGATGGAATTGATTTAATTCCTAATCAAGGGAACTTGTCAGGAACTTAAAATATAGGCTTACAAAGGAGCCTATTGTTCATGAAGCAATTGTTCAAGGTATGCACTGCCACTAATTAGCACTTTCTCAATGTGGTGAGGAACTGAGAAAAATTTTACGTTACCTCCTGAACTTTTCCTGGAGAGCTGCGTACATATTCTTTAAACAAGGGCATGTATAGTACAGTGTTCTTTGTTTCCTTGAAGAGAGACTAAAGGTCCTGAGAGGACTCAGGGAGGCTTCAGTTCTAGGTGAGAAATTTCAAGGACCATGGAGTCACCCTTCAGTGAAGGTATAGCAAGTGTCCTTTTGAACCTTGAGAAATCACCATTGTAAAAGTCAAAATGGTAAAACATAAGCAATTTCTTGTGGTTCAAGCTATGATGATTTCATGTCATATGTTAAATTTTACAGAATTTCTTTTATCATGCCTTGATGTTTTGTGCTTCAGCATAGACCACTTTTCTTTTTTCTTTGTTCTTTCTTTCTTTCTTTCTTTCTCTTTCTTTCTTTTTTCTTTCTTTCTTTCTTTCTTTCTTTCTTTTTTTACAAAAAGTATTCTTTGAGAAAATGAAAACAATTGCCTGTAAAGGTCTGTATTTTTAATTAAGAAGAAAAGCCTCTGAATGCATCAATTATCCAGATCCTTTTAATAAATCAGTATAAAGGGAGCACACATGTGTCCTGCCCTGCCCTGGGCATAGGAGATGACAGCATGATGGATATAACAAAGATTACTCACAGCAGAACAGGGAGAAAACGCTTCATGTTATTAAATGTAAACAGTTCTGGTCTTCAATGCTGTTTCTTTGGCCATTTTTCCATTAGTAACCATCATTTAATTTCATCTGTATCTATTTCTGTCTCAATCTAGTCCTTTGCCTTCTTAATTTTTTGTATACCCAAAAGCACAGAGATAAAAATAATTTTTAAATATATCTTCACATACTGTGGATTTAATGACAGGGTTGTGCAAGGCTAATGGTGACTTGCTGAGGATGCCCACATCCTGATTCTCAGAACTGTCATTATGTCCCCTTAGATATAAAAAAAGTTATCAGATAAGGATCTTTTGATTGGGAGGCTAGTCTACATTATTGGGATGCAAGTATGTAATCTCATTGGTCCTTGTAACAGAGGCATTAAAAGACCAGAGGGTTGGATTGTTAAGCAAGGTGTAGCCAGAACTTGATAATTTGGGAAATTCTCAGACTATTCAGGTTGCAAGAGTTGCTATCATGTACGTTTCACTGTCAGGAATCCCTGCTCTGGAAAGGGTGTGGCTGGACTTTTTCTTGTACCTCTGTAGTGGAGACAGAATCACAATGTCAGTTGTTAGGATATTCTGCCCTGACAATAGGAACACTTTCTTTATTTCACCAAAATAACACTCTATGGAACAATGCTTTTCTTGACAGTCTCTTTCCTTGGAGCTTTGTTTGAGTGTTTATTTCTGTAGTATATTACCTGACCATTTCACTAAAAAGGGGAGGGCTTGTTTCCTCTCCTTGAGTTCAAACAGTTTTTCAGGCTACTTCCTTGTAATCCACTTTGTGAGCACAAGATTATTTTTAAGGCTGCCACATTTTAGTTTGGGCTCATAATTACTTTGGTAATAACAATTTTCTCAAAAGTTCTGATTTGATTGTTTCCCATATGTTCACTGCTCCAGAAACTACACCAAAGATTTATTCCTAGTCATATGCCTCAAGTCTGGTTTGTTTCGTGCTCAAATTACCAGCTCCTATTTTAAAGGTAGAAACCCAGACCTACTCTAATCACTGCCAAGAACTGAATCAGGATGAGCATCGATGCTTAAAGGCATTTGAGTTCATATTTCTTAGTGTTCAGAATCCAAGAACAATTAGCATTTCCAATTTTGAATCTCTTAAGTTGCTACACGTTAGTCTCCATTGCTGCCTTGGAAGCCAATTGATTTTTGCCTAGTACTTTGCTGAAAAAGTCAGTATCCACCAAAATACTATAAACATTTTGCTTTTCAGTATTTTCCCCTAGACCACTGACTGGGGAGGTGTTTGGCCTGATCCCATCTAACTGCAAGCAAAAAATTTCAATAGATGGTTTGGCTGTTCCAGTCACGTGTCCTATTTCAGGGCTCCAAAATAAGTTATCTCCCCACCCACATACTGCCCAACCAAGGAGACAATGTCACGAATAGGTTCTTGCTAGGTCAGAAGGATACTTTGACTATTCTTCCTCTGTAATTTAGCGAGACTCTAGCTGGAAGGGACACTAGAAAACACATGGTATAATGTCCTCAACTGCAGGAGCTGGTGGCCAAGAAGCTCCTCTGGAAGCAAGACTGAAGACCTAGATCCTTGGATTCATTTGATTTAAGCATTTTCAGTACATGAATGCCAACACTGTCCTCCAGGTATCTTCATCAGAATAAGAAGTGAGATGAACATGGAGACTACAGTGGGATGTTCGCTAGCCATGTCTGAGTTTTACAGTGGAATTCATCCAGGTTTGGGTGGGCAGATCTCAGTCTTGTCACAGGTAACAGTGTGCAGAAGGGAAAGAAAACGTGTTCTGATGAAAGTGTTTGGCGTGTCCTTGAACTCCTTCCTCTTCCAGTTCGCCTGCGTCAGCCAGTGGCCTTATCATTTATACAGTACACACTGCCATGACTTACTTCATTGTTAACCGAGACTTCGTTTATTACATGAGTCTCCTTCGGGCCATGTTTGGGCATTTATATGCACATGTCATTTGGAAAAGATAATGCCTTTTGCAAAAAGAAAATTTAGTGCATTCATGTATTGTTAAATGCATTCATATAGAATTGAAAGTTAATGCATTCTTCAGGATTTCTTTTATTCAAAAGCATTATCATCACATTCTTTTGGCTAGCTTTTTTTATGCAATTTCATAGTCTTGATATTTTATAAATAAATGCACAATCTTAATATTTTTATGAATAAGTTCAAGCCTTCACATTTAGTGTAACCATTGGAAAAAGTAATTTTATTCTTTCTACCTTTCTTTGTTTTAAAAAATATTGTGATAGTGCCTTTAATCATGTTTTTATAGCTGGTTTACTCATTCAACCCCTCAGCTTTCTGTGCTGCCTCTTGTTTAATATGGAATTTCCCTTCTGCTTTTTCACCCTACACAGTCACCTTCTGTAACAGATAGTGAGCAGCCTCTTTTCATTTCTCACTCTTTTCACAGTTAACAAACTCAAAGGTGTGCAGGTGGCCACCCAGCAGAACCTCGTTTCCCAATCATTGATATCTTCATCAACAGTACACAAAAGTTGTAGACTTCAATCTAAACAAGTAGAAATAACAACATTAATTATCTAAGGTGTGTACATTCTGATTAAAGCATACCATGGAATATATAGTAAAAAGAAAGACTCAACAATTTGTTGCTTAAAAGAAAAATACTTAAATATAAACAAGATTGTTGGAAAATAATAAAAGATGTTTTATAGAGAAACAAAGCAGAGGAAAGTTGATGTGTCCATATTAATATCAGACAAAGATCACAAAAGGATTATTATTACATACACAGCATGATTAATTAATGATAAAGGCATCAATTACATCAATTAATGTAAGAAGGCAAAGTAATAATAAAGTATATATATTCAGCTGCAAAGCTCCTAAATAAATGTAAGAAGAAGAGACAAATCTAAAAGGATGCTATAGAGAAATCTACAATTATATTGAGGAATTTAAACATTTTTCAAGAAATCAATAGAGCACCATGAGAAGAAAAATCATTAAAGAATGCAATATGCGAACAAAACTATTATTAACTTGCCCTAATTACTTTCCATAAAACATTGGCTCTATTTAATATATGTTCTTTAAAATTGCACTTGGAATCATTTACCAGGTTACACAATATAATTCAGACATATAAGAGAGTTCAACAAATTTGAACTAATTACAGTTTTGTAGAATAATTTTCTCTGATCATAATTATTTTAAATTTAAATCAATAAGAGTGAGATTTTTAAAAAATCTAATCAACAAAAATTAAACAACACACAGCAGTACTAAATACTCCATTGGTCAAATAAGAAACCACAAGAGCAAGTATAAATATTTTGAACTGATCTAATTGATATTTTTATTGGTCAATCTTGCTAACTCTAAGCAAAAGAAAATAAGTCTTCCTACATCACTACTAGAAATTTCAGGGCAATAAAACAGCAGTGGAGGAAGTCCTGTAACAATGATTACAGTGTCAATTTATACAAAGAGCACAGTACTTCTAAAAGTTTATAACTTACTAGAAATTCAAAAAGATTAGGTATACATTTGTGGATATAAAAGGAAAAATAAAGTTATAAATATATTTGTTGATGGCAACAACATTTCTCTAAAAAATTTATGAGATATATGGAAAGAAAGAGTGTGACCCACTAATGTAGGCGGCATAGACTTTAAGTGCATGGCAATTCTTATGAAAAAGTCTATACGCTGGGCTGCAGAACAAGTGTCAATTAAGTTACATGGAATTAAAATAGTACTAAGTATAACCCTTGGTTAAATTTAGTTGAATTAGAAATAAACACCATAAGCAAATATTGGAAATTCCAATATTTAATAATTAAGTTATATCCATCATTTGATTCATGAAACAAAAAGCAAGGAACAAGAAAATTAGAATACATTTTTCAAATGGAAGAATAAAATTACAACATACAAGAATTTGCAAGAATTCAGTTAAAGCACTAGTTAGCCATTTGCTGCACTGTTACTGATATTAGAAACAAAAATAGGCCTCAAATCAATGGCTTTTGGTTGTACTTTAAGAAAATAGAAAAATAAAGCAAAGCTACCAAAAATACATGAAAAAGTAATATTAGACTAGTATTGGAATCAATGAAATAGAAAATTAATAAATCCCTTTCTTTGAGAAGATCCATAAGTTTTATTATGCTTTAGCCAGTGTGCACATATTTTCAAGAAATATATACTCATATTAAAATAGAAGGAAAACATGTAATATCCATTATTAATTAAAAACTCCAAGCAAAGTAGGAGAATGATTCAACTTACTTGAACTAATAAGTAGTTATCTGAAAACAATTCTGCATAGAAAACCATAGGAAATAACAGAGGACTAAATGTATTTTCTCTAAGATCAAGAGGAATCTAAAGATATTCACTTCTCAACATCTTTCAACATTATATTGGGTTTGTAATCTGTGAAATAAAACAAGAAAATGAAATAAATAAGACACACTCTTTACTCACAGACAACATGATCATGTATGTAGGAAATCCTATGTAAAAAACCAAAACCAAAACCAAACAAACAAAACAAACACCAGCCAGAACTATTAAGTGAGTTAAACAAGTTTGGAAAATGTAAGATCAATACACAAGAAGAAAAAAACCCAATAATTTATTATAATATAGTAGAAAGCATCAAGTATGTTAATTAAAATATAGTTTATAATATAATCAACAAAATATAATATTTATAGAAAATCTGATAATGAATGGACAAGGTATATACACTGAAATCTATAAAACATTGCTAGTAGAAATTAAGAGTTCTAAATGCAGTAAATGGAAAAATATACTTTGTCCGTGTCTTGAAGATTTGATAATGTAAAGATGTCAATTGAAAATTTGATGATTATCAATAAACAAAATCCTAGCAGGATTGTTTTTCAAAATGAACAACTGGTTCGATAATGTTCAAATAAACTGATTTAGAAGAGTCATTCTAAATTTGAATATGAACTATGAAGATTTACTATGTCAGAGCCTGACTTCAAGGTGCATTATGATACACAATCACTAGAATGAGGTATTACATATCCAGGAAGGCAAGTAGACAACAATTCAGTACCCACAATCAAAAACAGAAAGCTGTTTAATTTTTAGCAAATATCAAACATGTAAGATATTTTAATAAATAATCTTTGCAATCAATGATACTGGAATGATTGTATATCTACATGTGAGAAAATAAAATTTCACCCTCATCACATGCTATATACATGCCTGAGCTGGAATGAGCTATATTAAAGCCTTAACTCTAAAATTCCTAAAGGAAGAAAATTTTGAAGAACCTTGATTAAGCCAATACTTCTTAGATACCACACTCTTAGGCAGATTTCTATTAATGTAAAAAATACCTGGGAAGCACATTGAGGTGATACTCTTAAGTGAAATAAATAGGACACACATGTATAAATACCGAATTGTTTCTCTGGTGTGAGAAACTGAAAGTGTAAATAAGGACTAAAATGTATAATAGGTCATGTGAAATAGGAAGAAAAGGGGCAAAGGGGAAGGAAGTGGGAGGGGTAGGGGAAAGGAAAGAAGGGAATGGAATTAATATGAGAAAATGGAAAAAATAGGAACAAAATCTTTGCAAATAGGGAGGAATGGAGGGGTTGAAGGGAGTGCTGTGCAACGGTGAAAAATAAGAACCAAGAGAGACTATGTAAAGGTGCAAATTTCCAATGATGAATGTCATTATCTTGTATACCTAAAATGGACCAATAATTAGAATGAATAATCAATAATGTAAAATAGGAAGAAAAGGTCCAAAGGGGTAGGGGTAGTGGGAGGGGCAGGGGAAAGGAAAGAAGGGAAAGGAAAAATGATGAGAAATGGAAAAAATGGAAATAAAGTCTTTGTAAATAGGGAAGGGTGGAGGGGGTGAAGGGAGGGCTAGGAATGGGGAAAAAATAAGAGCCAAGATGCATCCTGAAAAGGTACAAGTTCCCAATGAGAAATGTAATTGTGTTGTATACCTAAAATGTACCAACAAAAGAATTTAAGAAAAAAAAAAAATATCTGGGAGCAACAACTTAAAAGAGGAAAGGTTTGGGCCAGGGATTTAGCTCAGTGTTTCCATCGCTTGCCTCGCAAGGTCAAGGACCCGAGTTTGATCCCTGGTACCAAAAAAAAAAAAAAAAAAAAAAGAGGAAAGGTTTACTTAGGCTCATACTTTTGGAGATTTCAGTCCATACTCAATGGGCGACAGTATCTTTGCCTGTGGCTAGGAGGGAGCATCAGGGTAGAAAGGCGTGGGGAGAAAAGCTGCTTACCTCGTGGCAGCCAGAGAGCAGACAGGAGGAGCCATCAGGGCTCCCTTCAGCCAGGTCCTACCATGAATGCAACAGTTCATTGCTGAGGTTTGAATCCTCATAATCCAGTGAGTTCCCAAATGCTCATTAGCTGACAAGAAAGCCTTCAGCACGTGACTTTGGGGGAAGGTTTTTTGTTTTTTTCTTTAATTGAAACTATAATATATACCAAAAGCATAAATCACAATTCTATCATATTATGATAAATTACACTACATTAAAAATTAGAATTTCTGCTCTTCATAGGACACTAATGATAGAACAAACAAACAAAAAGAGTGGACTCAGTAATTTCTGCAAATAAAAATATCTGATAAAGGGCATTCTGTTTCCAGAATACATAAAGAATTGCCAAGTACAATGCAAATTATCCAATAAAAGTAATTGGGTGAACAATTTAGACGCTTCCCTAAGATATTTGCATATTGCATTAGTACATAAAAATGGTGTACTGCAGTGATAGCATTTTCTATTTTTAAATATCAAATGTGTTTTTAAAGTTTCAACACTAGCATGTGAGGATTCGGTGAAATACAAAAAACAAAACATTTACAATTGTTTACGGGAATTGTCAAAGGGTATATGTTCTACTACTTTGATTTATGTAGTAGGTTTTTAAAATGTTTTTAAACGTTAAAAGGAAAAAACAGGATTAGGTGTGATTTCCCCTAGTATGCTAGCTCTAGGCCATCTATTTCCTGACTATGAGTGAGACAGACTCTTCTATAATGTACAACACGGCTTTTAATAGTTTCGTTAAACAGTTTTGCTTCTCTTTCTTCAGAAAAAACATAATAATTAAATATATGTAATTACATAAGTCAGTTAAATGTATGTAAATGGTTGAAATTAAATGTCTTTTCTGTTGTTTTAAATAAACAAATACCTTCTATTGAGGCATATTGTCACCTTTGCAAATAAATTTGGGAAATTAAGAAAAATTCTTCTTCCTTTCTTTATCTCAACCTAATTCCTAATACTAATATTTTTCTGACCAGATTTTAAGTTATTAGTTTTGGATCATGTTGAAGATCTACTTAACAATGATTTCTTTTAAAAATTCTACTTAGCACTTTTATAACAAATTCTTTTGTACAATTTATTATTATACATTTACATGTGATATAGATATATTACTGACATAAATATATTTATATAGTAGATGTACTTTTATTTCAATATTTCTGCTTAATAAGAGAAATCAACCAAATACAATCAATGTAAGTACTTAATGTACTTGGCTTTTTATTTGTATGTGGTCATAATTCAAAATCCTACCCCTAAAATGGAAAATTGTTTCTTGGATTTTTGACCCTTATCAGAGAAAAGAATGAATATGAGAAAAGGAAAAATGGAAACAAAATCTGTATAAATATGGAGGGTTGCAGGGGTTGAAGAGAGGGCAGAGGAATGGGGAAAAAATAAGAAACAAGATATATTACATAAAGGTACAAATTCCCAATAATGAAAGTTAGCATACTTTATATCTAAAATTTACCAATAAAATTAATGAAAAAAGATCTATGTCCTAGAACAAAAAGGAAGAAACATATATAAGAAATAATATCAGCAAAAAAAATGTATGTGTTTCATTGTGAAAATTCTATTCACAATTTATTTGTTGTCCTTCCATTTCTCAAGGAAAATTGGTTGGTAGTGAAAAAAATTAAAAAAAAAAAAAAGAACTAGGCAAATGATATTGACTGTTACTTTTTTTCCTTTAATTCTTTTATTGGTACATTTTAGGAATAAAATACATTTACATTTATCATTTGGTGCTTGTATCTGTACATGATGTATCTTGGTTCTTATTTTTTCCCCATTACCTGTGTGCCCTACACCTCTTCCACCCTTCCTTTTACATATACTTCATTTCCATTTTTTTTCTTTTCTCATAATTTTTCCTTTCCCTTCTTTCCTTTCCCCTTCCCCTTCCACCACCCCTACTCCTTTGGAACTTTTCCTGTTTCAAAGTATAAATTATTCATTATTAATCATTTTAATCCATATTTACACTTTCATTTTCTCACACTAGAAAAAATATTAGGTATTTACACATGTGTGTCCTATTTATTTCACTTAAGAGGATGGCCTCAATATGCATCCATTTAGCTATAAATGACTCTAGTTTTCATTCTTTATGGCTGAGTAGTACTCCATTTTATAAAAAAAACACATCTTCTTTATCCAGTTTCCAGTTGATGGACACTTGGGCTGTTTCCAAGCTTTTGCTATTACAAACTGTGCTGCTATAAACATGGGTGCACATATATCACTGTGGTATTATGCTTTTAATTCTTTGGAGAAGATAACCAACAGGGGAATAGCTGGGTCAAATGGGACCTGTAGCCCTAGTTCTTTGAGGTACCTCCATGCTGATTTCCACAGTGGTTACACCAGTCCACAATTCCACCAATGGAGAAGGGTTCCTCTCTCCCCACACCCTGGCCAACATTTGTTATTGGTTGATTTCTTGACAGCAGCCATTCTTTCTGGGATGAGGTGGAATCTCAGTGTTATTTTCATCTGCATCTCTCGAATAACCAGTGATGCTGATCATTTTTTCATTTATTTATTTGCTGCTTTTAATTCTTTATCTGAGAAATGTCTGTTCATTTCAGATGCCCATTTTTGAATTGGGTCTTTGAATTAGGGGGTCTGATTTTTTTCAGTTCTTTATATATTCTAGTTAGTAGTCCTTTGTCTAAGGTACAGCTGGTGAAAATTTTTTCCCACATTGTAGGTTGTCTCTTAGCTCTGTTGGTGGTTTCTGTTGCAGTGCAGAAGCTTTTTAGTAAGATGAGATCCCAGTTGCTGATTTTTTGTGCTAGCTCCCCTGCTACTGAGGTTTCGTTCAAAATGTCTTTTCCTATGCCAACGTCTTCAAGAGTTCTACCTAACTTATCTTCCAGCAGGTTTAGTGTTTCTGTCTTGATATTTAGATCTTTAATCCACTTTGATCTTAGTTTAGTGCATAGTGATAGATGTGGGTCTAGTTTTAATCTCTGGGAGGTTGAAATCTAGTTTTTCCAACACCATTTATTAAATAGGCTATCTTTCCTCCAATGAGGATGGTTGGCTCCTTTGTTAAAGATGAAGTGGCTGAGTATGTCGGATATTGTTTCCGCATCTTCTAATCTATTCCACTGATCCTCGGGTCTGTTTCTTTGCCAGTACCATGCTGTTTTTATCACAGTAGCTTTGTATTATAGTTTCAAGTTGGGGATTGTGATACCCCCAGCCATATCTCTGTTGCCTCAAATTGCTTTTGCTATTCTAGGTCTCTTCTGGTTCCAAATGAATTTTTGGATTGTTTTCTCTAGTTCTGTGAAGTATATTTTTGGAATTTCAATTGGCATTGCATTGAATATATTTAGTACTTTTGGAAGTATGGCCATTTTCACTGTATTGGTTCTTCCTACCCAGGAACAAGGGATGTCTTTCCATTTTCTTTATCCTCCTTGATCTCCTTTTTCAGAATGCTGTAGTTTTCACTGTAGAGGCCTTTTGCTTCCTTTGTTATATTGATTCCTAGATATTTCATTTTTTTGGATGCTACTGTAAAAGGAATTGTTTCCCTAATTACTCTCACAGTGAGTCTGCTATTTGTGTATAAGAAGGCTATTGATTTTTGAGTATTGACCTTGTATCTAACTACTCTACTGAATCTATCAATTAAGTCTAGAAGTCTTTTGGCAGAGTTTTTTGGATCTTCTAGGCAAAATAACATATCATCAGCAAATAATGACAGTTTCACTTCTTCCTTTCCTATCTTTATTCCTTTTGTTTCTTTCTCTTTTCTAATTGCTGTGGCTAATGTTTCCAGAACTATACTAAACAGGAGTGGTGACGGTGGACATCCTTGTCTTGTTCCTGATTTTAGCATGAAAGTTTTCAGTTATTGACCTTTTAGTGTGATGTTGGCTGTTGGTTTTTCATAGATAGCCTTAATCAGGTTGAGATAAATACCTTCTATGTCAATTGTCTGTAGGGTTTTCATCGTGAATGGGTGTTGGATTTTGTCAAATGCCTTTTCTTCCTCTAATGAGATAGTCATATGGTTTTTGTCCTTGACTTTATTAATATAGCGTATTACATTTATTGATTTATGAATGTTGAAACATCCTTGTATCCCTGGGATAAATCCAGCTTGGTCAGGGTGTATGATCTTCTTGATGACACTCTGTATTGTGTTTGACAGTATCTTGTTGAGGATTTTTGCAACTATGTTCATTACGGAGATTGGTCTGTAGTTCTCTTTTTGGGTTAGGTCTTTCCTTGGTTTTGGAATCAAAGTAACTCTTGCTTCCAGGAATGAATTTGGAAGCCTTGTTTCCCTTTCAATTTCCTTGATGAGTTTAAAGAGTAATGGTGATAGTTCTTCTTTAAATGTCTTATAGAATTCAGTGGTGAAGCCATAAGGGCTTCACCTGGGCTTTTTTTTATTGGTAAATTTTTTATTACATTTTCAATTTCACTCATTGTAATTGGGGTGTTTAGAATTTCTATATCTTCTTCATTTAACTTTGGCTATTTCTATGTATCTAGGAATCTATCCATTTCTTCTGTGTTTTCCTTTTTATTAGAGTACAGGGTCTCAAAGTAGGTATTGATGATCCTCTGGATTTCTGCTGGGTCTGTTGTGACTCTACCTTTATCATTCTAAATTGCATGGATTTGAACCTTTTCTTTCCTTTTTTTGATAAGGTTGGCTAAAGGTTTATTTTATTTATTCTTTCAAAAAACCAACTCTTTGATTCATTAATTTTTTGTATCATTCTCTTAGTCTCCATTGCATTGATTTCTGCTCTGATCTTTATAATTTCCTCTCTTGTACAAGCTTTGGGTTTGTTATACTCTTCTTTTTCTAGTAGCCTGAGGTTCTTCATTAGGTTATTTATATGACTTCTCTCTGTTTTTCTCATATGGGCATTCACTGCTAAGAATTTCCCATGTAGAACTGTTTTCATTGTATCCAATAGATACCTATATGTTGTACTGGCATTATCATTTACTTGTAGAAACTGTCTAATTTCTTAATTTCCTCTGTGAATCATCGGTTTTTCAGGAAGGTGTTATTCAATTTCCATGTGTTTGTGGGAGTTTTGCGGTTTCTTATGTTATTGATCCCCAATTTTATTGCACTATAGTCTAATAATATATGGGGGGTAATTTCAGTTCTTTAACCTTTACTTAGACATGTCCTATGAGGTAGTATATGGTCTATTTTGGAGAATGGCCCATGTGCAGCTGAAAAAATATGTATTCTGATTTTGTGGGGTGGAACACTCTGTAAACATCTATTAAGTCCATTTGTTCAATAGCTTGGTTCAGTTATAGAATTTCATTGTTAATTTTTTGTCTAGATGATCTGTTTCTTTGTGATAGTTGGGTATTAAGTTCCCCAATACAATTGTATTAGTGCTTATTTGGTTTTTCAGGTCCATTAATATTTGTTTTGTACAGTTGGTGACATTTGTATTTGGTGCATATATATGTAGGATTATCATCTCTTCCTCTTGGATTGTTCCCTTCACAAGGATGTAGTGATCATCTTTGTCTCTCTTAATTAGTTTTGGTTTGAAATCTATTTTGTTTACAAATAAGATTGCTACCCCTACTTTTTCTTGAGTTAGGTGTGTTTCTTGTATACAGTGTATTGTTAGATTTTGCTTCTTAATCCATTCTGTCAGTCTATTTCTTTTGATTGGTAATTTGAGACCATTAATATTGATAGTTATAATTGATAGATATTGACTCGTCCTTGTCATGATTTTTACTGTTGTTGGCTCTTTTATTTCTTATATTTTCCCCCTTTTCCCTTTAGTTTCTTACCTTGCCTGGTGGCTTCCATCTGTTGGGCCTTATGGAGTTGTGACCTTCCTTGTCTTTTTCTAGGATATTGCTTAGGATTGTATGGAGTGCTAGTTTAGTGTTCATGAAATTTCTCAGGTGTTCTTTGCCATGGAAGTATATAATTTCCCCATTGATTTTGAAAGATAATTTTGCAGGATACAACAGTCTAGGTTGGAAGTTACTTTCTTTTCGGGCTTGAAATACTTCACTCCAGGCTCTCCTTGATTTGAGGGTTTTTGTTGAGAAGTCTGCCATGATTATGATCGGTTGTCCTTTGTAGGCGATTTGTTTCTTTTCTTTAATTGCCTTTAGGATTTGGTTCTTCTGTTGGGTTTCTGGGAACTTAACTTTTATATATCTAGGTGTAGATATTCTTTGATCCTGGCTAGTAGGAATCCTATATGCCTCACTTATCTGTATGTCCAATTCTCCACCTCTGTCTGGGAAGTTTTCAACTATTAATTTGGTGAACAGTTTTTTTAATGTCAATTGTACTTTCTCCTATTTTTTCGTGGACTCTAATCAGTCTTCTGTTATTCTTCCTTTCATCATCTAGCAGCTGCTGGATTGATTTCTCATGATCCCTTACTATTTTTAAGAAATCTGTGTTTTCATGGTTCTTAACAGCAATCCTGTCTTCTATATCTGATATTCTATCTGCAGATTCCCTTAATCTGCTATGTATGCTTTCAATGGAGTTTGTAATCTCCTGCATATCTGTTTGAATCTGTTTCATGGATTCCATTTCTTTCTTATTTTGGGAGGTCATGGTTTCCATTTCTTTCTTATGCTGGCCATTCATGGCTTCCAGCATGTTTCTGAGATCATCTGTTTTTTTATCTGTTTCTCTTCTAGAGCCTGTAATCATGTCTTTCACTCTGCTCACTATCTCTGGAGTTATCTGGGAGATTATTTCTGCTTTGAATTTTTCTAGAGCCTCATTCGTCTGTTTTGTTACTTCCTTTGCTATATCAGTTCAGGGTGTCCAGGCAGTTGATTACCAGATTTTTCCACTTCGTCTCCCCCAGGATTTGCCTTTTGTTGGGTGGCAGCCTGAGTTTGTGCCTTTCTTAAATATCTTCTCATTTTGTTTTTGGTATTGTTCTTGGTTTAATTCCTGGGTTGATACTTTGAAATTGCTTATTGTAAGTATCTTTGTTGCTTGTGTTTAGAACCCTTATGGAATGATTGCCCTTCAGAGATGTCTTCCAGATATAGCTAGTCTTTAGGTTTTGAGTCTCTAATAGCTCTGAGGCTATCTCATTTTCATTACACCAGGAAGGCAATCACAACATCTTAACCCAAGTGATACAATCAGCACCACAATAGCATCAAGTACTTCTTAGAAAATGACAATTTGTGGTAGTTATTAATCTATCACATTTAACTGTGTGAATTAAATTAAAATCAAGGAATGACCCAACATATGTTTATAGTGAATAAACTCTTCAATATAGCAGATTTACCCTTTGGGATGTGGAGTTAGAAGGAGTTGAGGAGTGAGGGACAGACAGGTAGAAGGATCTGGAAAGGTTACCAGTGAGGCCAGAAGACACAGGAAGATCATGCAAACTCTAAGAAACTGTTGAAGACAAGAGGAAAAGGCAGAATGAAAGAACAAAGATGTGACCAGAACCACCTAACAGCAATAGGGAGGCTAGATACTGTATTTCCTTTCCTTTAAAACTAATGATAATGGAGACAAGGAAAAAGAAAAGAAAAGAAAAATCAAAGAGAAATCCCAATTCAGTCCAGAAAGGAACAAAAAGGGAGATGAAGAACAATGTAGGACAGCGAGAGAATGAGAGAGAGAGAAAGAGAGAGAGAGAGAGAGAGAGAGAGAGAGAGAGAGAGAGAGACAATGAGAGAGAGAGAGAGAGAGACAATGAGAGAGAGAGGAGAAAAGAAAGAAAAAAGAGAAGAGAAAAATCAAAATTTGAAAAGACTGTAAAAAAAAACTAAGAATTAAAAACAAGAGAAAAACTTTTTTTGCAAGTAACAAAAAATAAAAATGAAGGGCCTCCTTCAGGGTATGTCTCTGCTATCACAATAGACAAATGGGCAGCCCTGTGCAGATATAAGTCAATGAGTCTCAGCAAGCCATTAGCAGACCTGTGAGATTCAGGCAGATTTCTCGCTGCTAGTCCCAAGTTAAGCTCCCTGTCCTCCTGCAGGGTTGAACTCTGCAAGATTCTACTGCAGGTTCCAGTTGCCTTTCCCCTGAAGATAGTCCAGGTTCTGATGGGAGGTGATGATCCCTCCAACTCACCAAGTATAGTGGTCTGGTGTGGCTTTATTGCAGAGATTCTCTTCACTTTCCCAGTGGGCTTCAATTTTCATCAAGGAGACTGAGAGAGGCCCTCTCTCTGTTGCTCACTTCTGCTCTATCTTGTGGAGCTCAGGAAAAGGGACTTTATGACTCCCTGTGCCTCTGTCCTGTGGAACCAGGTAGCGGCAGAGCCAGGAGGCCAGGGGCCGGGGTGGGGGACTGGGCCCTGCAGGTGCCCATGTGGCTAAGCTGATTGCTTTGTGTGGAGACCTGGGACAGAGCAGGGGCTCCAAGCCTCGCAGGTTCCTCACCCTGCACCTGGGCTGTTTTTAATATGATAGAGGAGGCACAGCTACTCTGTCCCACGCATAGGTCCATGAAATGCCTAATTAATTACAGAAGAAATCATAAGCAAAAGGAGAAGGAAGCATTACATATTGGAGGTTATAGTTCTGGGAGTTGAAACTATTCTTATCATACTATTACTTTGTGAAGCTGATTTTCAGGGTCTATTCATTTTTGCAGTATGGTTTTGTATTTTAAAAAGTAGACATTTCTTGATATTGTTCTTGCTTTATATAAATCATGTCACAATTAAATATGTTTAGAAATCCTCTGATACAAACATAAAAGATTTTCTTTATTTGGAATTTCAAATGCAATTTTCACAAATGAAACTCTTTAATTTCGTATCTGTTCCCACTGAGTGCATTGGAAACTTTAAAATGGTGAGCATAGACAGTGTAAGTGCATAAAAATGGAAGTTGATTGAAACTAACGTTAAATAGATTTCCCAATAGTGTAGATACATTTAACCCAAATTCATATACATTATTTCAGTTTCTCAAAAAAATATTTAGAATTGTCTGTATGGAGAAGGTTATAAATCTATATATGAGGGTAAGAAGAGAAATGCACCTTTTTAAAATTAATTTTATTGGTACATTTTAGGTACACTATATAATGGCATTCATCATTGGAAATTTCCACCTTTGCATAATCTCTCTTGGTTCTTATTTCCCCCCCTTCCCCTGCCCTCCCTTCAACTCCTCCATCCCTCCCTATTTACAAAGACTTTGTTTCCATTTTTTCATTTTCTCATATTAATTCCATTCCCTTCTTTCCTTTCCCCACCACTTCCACTTCCCCTTACCCTTTGCCACTTTTCTTCCTATTTCAAATTACCTATTATACATTTTAGTCCTTATTTACACTTTCAGTTTCTCACACTAGAGAAACTATTCAGTATTTACACATGTGTGTCCTATTTATTTCACCTAAGAGTATGGCCTTAATCTGCATCCATTTAGCTATAAATATCTCTAATTTCACATTTTTTATGGCTGAGTAGTGCTCCATTTTATAAAAAAACAACAACAAATGTTCATTATCCAGTCTTCAGTTGCTGGACACTTGGGGTGTTTCCAAGTTTTAGCTATTACAAAATGTGCTGCTATGAACATGGGCACACATATATCACTGTGGTATGATTCTTTTAATTCTTTGGGGAAGATATCCAGCAAGGGAAGAGCTGAGTCAAATGGGACTTCCAGTCCTAGTACTTTGAGGTATCTCCATACTGATTTCCACAGTGGTGGCACCAGTCTACACTCCCACCAGCAGTGGAGCAGTGTTCCTTTTTCCCCACTGCCCCATCAGCATTTGTTATTGGTAGATTTCATGATAGCAGCTATTCTTTCTGGAGTGAGGTGTAATCTCAGTGTTGTTTTCATTTACATCTCTCAAACGACCCGTGATGTTGAACATTTTTTCATATGTTTATTTGCTATTTCTACTTCTTTGTCTGAGAAATGTCTGTTCATTTCAGAGGCTGATTTTTGGATTGTGTCTTTAAATTTGGGAGGTCTGATTTTTTTTAAGTTCTTTGTAGATTCTAGATAGTAGAGCTTTTTCTGAGGAACAGCAGGTGAAAAATTTTTTCCACATTTTGGGTTGTCTCTTCACACTGTTACTAGGTTGTCATGCTGTGCAGAAGCTTTTTGATAAGAAGAGATCCCATGTGATGATTGTTTGCGCTAGTTCACAGGCAACTGGGGTTTTGTTAAAAAAATATTTTCCTACACCAATGTCTTCAAAGGTTCTACCTAACCTCTGTTCCAACTGGTTCAGCATTTCTGTTTTAATATTTAGATCTTTAATTCATTTTGATTTTAATTTAGTGCATGTTGAGAGATACAGGTCTAGTTTTAATGCATGACAATTTTTCCAGCACCATTTATTAAAGAGGCTTTCTTCCTCCAGTGTGGGTATTTGGCTCCTTTTTCAAAGATGAGGTGGCTGAGGGTGTCTGCAGTTGTTTCTGCATCTTCTAATGTGTTCAAATGGTCCTCAAGTCTGTTTTTTTGCCAGTACCTTGCTGTTTTGATCACAGTAGCTTTGTAATATAGTTTCAAGTTAGGGATTGTGATACCCCCTGCCATGTCTCTGTTACCTAGGATTGCTTTTGCTATTCTAGGTCTCTTCTTGTTCCAAATGAATTTTTGGATTACTTTCTCAAGGCCCATGAAGTATGCCGCTGGAATTTCAATTGGAATTGCATTGAATCTATATAGCAGTTTTGGAAGTATGGACATTTTCACTATGTTGATTCTTCCTACCCAGAAGCAAGGGATATCTTTCCATTTTCAGATATCCTTTTCAATCTCTCTTTTCAGAGTGCTATAGTTTTCAAAGAAAAGACCTTTGATTACTTTTGTTAGGTTAATTCCTGAGTATTTCAGTTTTTTGGATGCTGTTGTGAAAGGAATTTTAGCCCTATTTCTCTCTCAGTGAGTCTAGTGTTTGTGTAGAGGAAAGCTGTTGATTTTTGTGTGTTGACCTTATATCCAGCTACTTTATTGAATTTGGCTATTAAGTCTAGAAGACTTTTGGTGGAGTTCTTAGAGTCTTCTATATAAAGCATCATGTCATCTGCAAATAATGACAATTTGAATTCTTCATTTCCTATCTCTATTCCTTCTATTTCTTTCTCTTTTCTAATTGCTGTGGTTAATATCTCCAAAACTATATTGCACAGGAGTAGTGATAGTGGGCATCCTTTTCTTGTTCCTCATTTTAGTGTGAAGGATTTCAGCTTTTGACCATTTAGTATGATATCGGCTGTGGTCTTTTATAAATGGCTTTGATCAGGTTGAGGAAGAGACCATCTATTCTAATTTTTTGTAGGATTTTTGTCATAAATGCATGTTGGGTTTCATCAAATGCTTTTTATGCATATATTGAGATTATCATATGGTTTTTGTCCTTGGCTCTATTGATATAGTGTATTACATTTATTGATTTGTGTATGTTGAACCATCCCTCCATCCTTGGGATGAATCCCACTTGGTTAGGGTGTATGATCTTCTTGATGATCTTCGGCATTCTATTTGCCAGTATCTTATTAAGGATTTTTGCATCTATGTTCATTAGTGAGATTAACCTATGGTTCTCCTTTTCAGTTGGGTCTTTCTCTGCTTTGGGGGTCAAGGTGATGCTTGCTTCCAGGAATGAATTCAGGAGTATGGCTTCCCTTTCAATGTAATTGAAGTTTAAACAGTAGTGGCAGTAGTTCCTCTCTAAATGTGTCATAGAATTCAGCAGTAAAGACATCAGGACCTGGGCTTTTATTAGTTGGTAAGTTTTTAATTACATTTTCAATTTCACTGATTGATATTGTGTCACTTAGAATTTTTAAGTCTTCTTTGTTCAACTTTGGTAATTCATAAGTATCTAGGAATCTGTCCATTTCTTCTGTGTTTTCCATCTTATTGGCATACAGGTTCTTGAAGTAGGTATTGATGATCCTCTGGATTTCTGCTGGGTCCATTGTAATTTCATCCTTTTCATTCCTAAATGGATGGATTTGGGCCTTTGCTTTCCTTTTTCTGATAAGGTTGCCTAAGGGTTTTTAAATTTTGTTTATTTTTTCAAAGAACCAACTCTTGGCTTCATTGATGTTTTGTATTGTTCTCTTATTCTCCATTGCATTGATTTCTCCTCTGATCTTTATAATTTCCTCCCTTGCATGAGCTTTGGGTTTCTCTTGCTATTATTTTTCTAGAAGCTTGAGGTTTAGCACCAGGTTGTTTATTTGGGCTCACTCTGTTTTCCTAATATGTGTAGTCACTGGTATGAACTTCCCTCATAAGATTGCTCTCATTGTGTCCCATGGATTCTGATATGTTGTATTGTCATTGTCATTTAATTCTTGGAACTGTCTGATTTTTTCTTTAATTACCTCTGTGACTCATTGGTTATTCAGAAGTGTGTTGTTCAATTTTCATGCGTTTTTGAAATTTTTGCAGTTTCTTTTGCTATTGATCTCCAACTTCATCTCACTATGGTTTGATAATATAGAGGGGATAATTTCAATTCCTTTCCACTTATTTAAACATGTTCTATGTGTGAGTATGTGGTCTATTTTGGAGAATGACCCATGTGCAGCTGAGAAGAATGTGTATTCTGATTTTGTGGGGTGGAGGACTCTGTAAACATCTGTTAAGTTCATTTGTTCAAGAGTTCGATTGAGTTCTAGTATTTCATTACTTATTTTTAGTCTAGTTGATCTATCTATTTGTGACAGTGGGGTATTGAGGTCCCCCACTACAATTGTATTAGTGCATATATGTCTTTTCATGCCGGTTGGTATTTGTTTTATATAGTTGGGTGCCCTAGTATTTGGAGCATATATGTTTATGATTTTCATGTCTTTCTCTTGGATTGTTCCCTTTCCACAGATATAGTGTCCTTCTTTGTCTCACTTAATCAGTGTTGGTTTGAAATCCACTTGATCTGCAAAGAGTATAGCTATACATGCTTTTTTGCGAGTTCCTGTCTCATGGAGTATTGTTTTCCACCCTTTAACTTTCAGTCTATGAGTTTCTTTTTGAATTAAGTGTGTTTCTTGCATGCTGCATATTATTGGATCTTGCTTCTTGACTCATTCTGCCAGTCTATTTCTTTTGATTCATGAATTGAGGCCATTAACATTGATGGTTATAAATGATGCATGCATAATTACTTATCATTGTCATGACTTTTTCTTTTTGTTGGATTCTCCCCCTTTGCAGTCAATTTCTTGTCATTCCCCTTGGATGTATTCTGCTGGGCTTCCTGGGGTTGTGATCTTTGTTGTCTTTTTGTAGGATACTGTCTAAAATTTTTGGAGTGCTGGTTTGGTATTCATGATGTTCCTAAGGTGCTCTTTGTCATGAAAGTATCTTATTTCTCCATCAATTTTGAAAGATAGTTTTGCAGGGTGTGTCAGTCTCGGTTGGAGGTTGTTTTCCTTCATGGCTTGAAATACATTGCTCCAAGCTCTTCTTGCCCTGAGGGTTTTCATTGAAAAGTCTGCTTTGATTCTGATGGGCTTTCCTTTGTATGTGATTTGTTTCTTTTCTCTCACTGCTTGTAGCATTTTGTTCTTCTTTGTGTTTCTGGAATCTTAACTCCTATATTCCTATGTGTAGATTTTCTTGATCAAGGCTATTTGGAGTCCTATATGCCTCACTTACCTTTATGTTAAGTTCCTTTCCCCTGCTTGCGAAATTTTCTGCCATCACTTCTGTGAACAGTTTGTTAATGTCATCTGCACTCTCTCCTGTTTCTTCCTTGACTCTGATCAGTCTTATATTTTTCTTTTTTTTTTTCATTGTCTAGCAGCTGCTGGATTGATTTTTCCTGGGCCCTTACTATTTTAAAGAAATTTTTGTTTTCCTGGTCACTAATTGCAGTCTTATCTTCTACAACTAAAATTCTGTCCTCACATTGGTTCATCCTGCTGCTTAAACTTTCAATGGAGATTTAATCTCCTGGAAATGTGTTTGCATGTGTTTTATGGATTCCATTTGTTTCCTATGTTGGAATTCCATCATGTTCCTGAGCTCCTTTATTTTTTAATCTGTGTCTTGTCTAGATTTATTAATCATGTCTTGCACTGTAGGCACAATCTCTGCTGATACCTGAGAAATTATTTCTGATTTCATTTTTTCTAGATCCTCTTTTATTGCCAATTTAGGGAGTCCAGGTGTTTCAGTATCAGATTGTTCCATCTCATTTCCTTTTGTTTTCCTTTGGGGTTGCTTTAGGTGATCTGGAAGTCTGGTTTTGAAACTTGTTTAAGTGTCTTCCCATTTCAATGGGGGTGGGGTGTGGGGTGTGATGGGATGTGTGCTGTTGTTGCCCACAGGCGCAGCTCACCTCCTTGGTCCTGGGTGCAGTGGTACAGTGGCCTGGGAGGTTCACCTCCTCTGCACTGGGGCAGCTTTGCTCTTCTCAGTAAAAATTTTGTATAGAAAATAAGATCAATGAACACAAATCATTGCGTAGCTTTTGAGTCTCCTAGAGTCACTCCTATGCTGGCTGAAGCCAGTAGAAGTCACAGCAGGTGGTGGGCAGCCTGCAATTCTTTTTTATATTGCAACAAAATAGTTGATCCCAGAATTCTAATGCTTTTATATACTTGTAGATTTTCAATATTTCAAAGGACATTTCCACATTTGAGTTTTATTTCCACAAAAATAAAATTTCTGGACAATAATTTCTTTGCTAGTGTTTCTCTTCTTTCCCAGATCATTTCTTACATGATCTGTGACTATAGTAAAGAGAAAATATCCCAGAATCTATAATTGAGTGGTTGATTCTAAAATTGAAGAATCATCTAGCAAAATAATTTTGAATTTTTCTGTACAAAACTAAAATCCAGGAGACTGAGGCTGTCTTGAATGTAGCAACTCAATTGTACACTTGTATAAATCACAGAATTCCCAGTGGCCTAGTTTTTCTTGTGTATAGAATGTGTGGTTGGAAAGAATGATACTTAAGGTCATGTTCAGATCTAATATACTCTGATTAAATTCCATATTGAGGGTAAGCAAACCACATGTGGAGGATATGAGCCTGAAGTGACTTTTCAAAGTAGTTGAGAACTACTATATACATCCTCACCACTGTTCATAGAAGAGAAACAAGAATAATAATATCTGATCTTATTTCAGTGTCCTTCTAACTTTGTTTCCCCTCCAGGTCACTGGAACAAAGCATAATTTCTTCATTACCAACTCATTATGGGACACTAGATTATGTTCCCAGTCTCCTAGACAAAGACTTTTATTCTGTCTCTTTTCTTCTCAGACCTCAAAAAGCCATTCTTCCATCTCTTCTAGCCATTGTCATTACATTTATTTTTAAGTTTAAAATTGTTTTAAATTTTGCTGTGAAATTTAAATCAATCTGCTAGAATCACCATCAATTTTTCATGCTTAAACCTATAAGCATCCCTATGGCCCTGTCCATGGCACAACTGCAGTAGAAGCAGTTTCTCCTTTGGTCATACCATCATCCCATTTCTACACCAGGCTCTTTCTCAGTGAGGTTACTCAAGTGTTTTCCTTGTCCAGTGATGTCATTTAAAAAGTTTACAAAATGGTTACAATACAAGCACACATCACAGAAATAGAAATCACCACGAAAGATCATCCATGCTCTTTGTCATTCTCAATTCTTCTCACTGTATCCACTAGCTAGAACAATTCTTGATTCATACTTCATTGATAACTTCCCCTCTCAAGAATACCCTTCCTTGGCACCTTCTGCTTCTTTGGTTACCACCCCATTTCTAGGCAGTAACTATTGCAGTTACCAGCATGGGATGGGAGAAAGTAAAACTGACAGGAGAAGAAGTGGAGGTAGTACAATGCCAACATGCACTTGAGTAGCTTCTCACAGTCTGTACTTCACACTGTACACGAGGACTCTGATCAAACCATCAGGAACATTTCCTTGCTGCTTCCAATGGATATTTCTCTGTCTTGCATTTTGCCTAACTCTTCATAGTGTCTACTCCCCCTCTTCTGCTCAGCTTTTAAAACTTATTAGTATACATTTGTAGTAGATAATAGTTACATTCATTTTGAATAATTAGAACATGTACATGTTGGTATCTACATCATTTTTCCTCCTTCCACACACCACAATCCCCTCTTGCACTTCCCCAGATTCCCTTCCAATCTCCAAATATCTACTTCCCTGTTTTCTATCATATCTCCTTTATTTTACTCTTTAAATTATTTATATTTGTGTTTTCTCATTTAAGAAAAAACATGTGATATTTACCCACTTGTGTCTTATTTACTTAGTATTACAGTCTCCATTTCCTACAAGTGCCTCAGTGTATCCTACTGTGATAGCTGAGTAGTACACCACAGTCTTTGAATTTTCTTTGTACTCCATGTCCCACTGCTTCTAACCTTGCTGTTTTTTCTTCTCCAATACTCTACAAACACTAGTTTTAAGTGCCAGAAATCTAGGGCACAACGCCTTCTATATTAACAGAATCCATCCTTTTCTGAAGTTTGAAATAGCATCGATGATTACTAAATTTATCTCCCCTTGGGTCTTTCACAGATATGTCAAGTGTAGCATTCCCTGAAATAGGATTCTTCTCCTGCTCTAAAGTGCATTCTGTTTCCTTTAAATCATATTGAGGGATACTATTCTTTATCTAATTGCTTAAACTAAAATTTTTCAATTCAAATCTGTTCTCATTCTTCCCTTTCAATATTTCAGGAAGTATGGCTAAGTTGTTCTCACTTGGCTTTTCTAAACACTTCTCTTTGTTCAATAACCTAGGCGCTTTTCAATGGAATTCTGCACTGTTCTACCATGTATCTTTGTCTGATACTACACATCTCATCTGACATTTAATCTTCTCAGGACAGCCTTCCATGGGTACCCGGGTTAATGTAGCTCTAACTAGTTGAACCCAAAGTGCACCCAGTAAGTTACAGAGTACAGGGCACTCCCATGTTCACTACCCCACCAAATAAATCTCTTTCTTGTGTTGGTGTATTGTTTATTTTCACCCTTTTGAATGAATATAAGAAAGGACATATCTAGTCAATAAAAAATTCAAATGAAGAAATCAATAATAACAAATATCTTCTAGAGAAATGTAAATTTTGGAGTGGAAAATCAGCCTTCAACTTTTTGGGTGGATGTATTACTTTATGTACGTATTACGTAGTTTTAACCCAATACATTATTATTAAATCCAATCATAAAACAATCTTTGAAAGGTTGGGAAATCTGATATGATTATTCAAATTTTACACAGGGGCAAAACCATTGTGAAAAAGCTAAGAAACTCATCAAATATATCGCAACAAGCATTTTGTTAGAATGATATTATCCTCTAAGCTTATTGATTCTTTACGTTTATATTTTTACCCAAGTGACTTATATTTTCAAAAAGTGTGAACATGTATGTATGGATTGTTTAGTATATTTGCAGCAAAAATTATTATCCCTGAGACAAACATACTGGACATTATCATATAGCCTGAGTCTATTCCACATGAATCTCAATCGCTCTCTCTCTCTCTGCATATAGACATCTATATAGACCTCTGTGTATCATCTAATACCTATATATGTATAATATTCTTAGTGACATAAAATTGGTTATAAAAATCGTATACCTATCTAACTAAAGAGTGATTCTTTTATATCTATTGCACATTTGCGTATTTGCATAGGAGACTATGTTTAAGCGTTTAGTTTTCTCTAAGGAGAAATGTAACAGAGAGGATTGAGAAAGTGGCTATTAAAGGTTTCTATGATTTTAAGACATCTAAACAAAAGTGAATAGGAAGTTTATAAAGTAAACCAATGAATCATCAAAAATGAAGTAGCCTTCAGGTTGTATGTAATAGGAGCCTGAAAGGAGGAGAAACATTCAACAAAAAAGAAGTGCTTGATTTCTAATCAGAAACACAGGATGGGCCAGATATTCCAGAAAAGTACTGAAAGATATGAACATGGACATCTCTATGAATCACACACGTGGTGCTGCAGCAAGAGTGGTGAAGAATATTTACAGGAATGTGGTGAGTGTAAGGAGAGAGCGATAAAGCTTAGGCAACTACTAACTGTATTGCACAACATGGCACATCCCTTCTGTGTTTAGGTCTACAAAATGATCGCATTGTGTTTTTTAACTTCATAATATACTCATTGTATACAATGATGTTGCTACAGAATGGTTACACTTAACTAGATATTTAATCACAGAAAGGTTTGGTAGGAAATATTTCCCTCTGAAAATATTTGCCTCCTGGTATTCGATATGAATTGTACTTAATAATTGTACTTAACTGTAGAATCATCAGAGGAGAGTTTTTCATTGATGAGATTACAAACAAATATTTTGTAAAAACTTGTATGTGAAATCTAGTCAGGAAATTTAAGTGGTCAGGTCAGTAACTACTTCTGTGGAAACTGAGGCTCGGTCCGTCTCTGAGACTTGCTACAGCCCCATGGGATGGTAGGATGAGCCAGCAGGCGTTAGCCCAGGTTACGTGTGCCAGGAGCTGCCTGTCCATCCTCACAATAACTGCTTTGTAAAAGAACTGTGTTAGCAGAAGCTGGGGCCACACAGGTACTGAAAAGCCAGACCCATGTGGAAGCTGCTACCTGTCACAGGCCCAGCTCGAGAACCATATATACTTCTGACTGGTGTTGAGTTTGTTGTTGGAAGGAAAAACTGTGCCATTTTAATTGACGATGATCTGTCCATCAGTCGAAATCATGCTGTGTTAACTGCTAACTGTTCTGTAACTAACTTGGCATAGAAAAACATGATTGAAATTTCTACACAGAAAGTAAACTTTACTATAAGACAGAAACTCTAACCAAAGCTTATTCTTGTTGGAATAGTATTTACAATGTCACATTCAAGATTCAAAGAGGAAAAGCAGCAAACAGGTGAAATTTCTACTTTAACAATAAAAGATAATTCTAAGCATGTTACCTTTGTGTTTTTTTTTTTTTTTTGTACCTTTGTTAATGACGAAAAATGCAGAATGACCTTTCTCGAAGTTTGAATACAGGGCATAGAGTTACCTTTGGAGTGTTTGAAAGTAAATTCAGAGTAGAATGAGCCTTTGATTGCATGCTCCTCTTGTTTGGATGTCTCTGGGAAAACTGCTTTAAATCAAGCTATATTACAAGTTGGAGGACTTACAGTAAACAACTGGATAGAAGAATATACTGACCTTGTTATGGTATCAGTTAAAGTTACCATTAAAACAATGTATGCACTCATTTGTGAACATCCAATTGTAAAGCCAGAATATTTTACTAAGTTGGTTAAAGCAGTTCAGTCCAGGAAACAGGCTCCACAAATTGAAAGCTTTTACCCACTTGTTGATGAACCAGCCATTGAAAGTAAAAATATTGATCTGTCAGGATGGCAGGAAAGAAAACAAATCTTCAGAGGAAAAACATTTGTATTTTTAAATGCCAAACAGCATAAGAAATTAAGTTCAGCAGTTGTTTTTGGAGGTGGAGAAGCTAGGTTGATAACTGAAGAAAATGAAGAAGATAGTTTTTTTTTCAGCTCCTGGAACTTGTGTTGTTGACATAGGAATAACAAATACACAGATCTTAATTTCCAACTCCCAGAAAAAATGGATTCACTCAATTATGGATATACTCCAAAGGCAGGGTCTTAGACCTATTCCTGAAGCAGAAATTGGATTGGCAGTTATATCATGGCTACAGAGAATTATTGTGATCCTCAGGGCCAGCCCAGCACAGGATTAGAGACAAAGACTCTAGGGCCAAACCTTTCACAAGACTGGTCAGTTGGTGAAAAACTCATGTCAAGTGCTCCTGAGAACACTGCAACATATGTAGCTGACACGGAATTGGACCAGCCACAAACACGTATGTATCTGAGTGAAAAGCCAAAAGAAATAAAAATCTCCAAAACACAATGAAAACATGGATCATCTTCACAAAGAAAAGAAGCCCTCAAAACAAGCTCCAATAATATCATAGCATCAAATACTCTGGTTAGGGAAAATACCCCAAATTATCAGCTTTCACCAACTAAATTCTCAAGTGTAAATAAAAGTAGAGATCGTGCTTCTCAGCAGCAACAGTCAAATACCATTAGAAACTACCTTCAGCCATCTCCCCCCCAAAAGGGAAAGAGGTGAAGAAAACCAAGAAATGTCTTCATCCAAATCACCAAGAATAGAAATGTCTTCTTCTCTTTTAGAGCAAACACAACCTGCTGTAACCACACAATGGAAAAACAAAGAGCAAAATCTATCTCAGAATGAACCTATGGACACAAAATCAGAAAACTTATTTACAGATGATGAAGATTTAAAATCCAGTGTGAAAAACTCTGACAGTAAATCTGTTTCTACAAATATTCTAAGATCAAAAAAAAAAAAAAAAAAGAGAGAAAAAGAAAAGAAATTGATTTGGGCATAGAAGCTGAACTATTGGAGCAGTTAGTCAAGAACATAAGACCAGAGTCAGAAACTGAAGTGAAAGTTGAAAAGCAAGAAGACATCGACATTATAAAAAAGTCAAGATTGGATATAGAAAAAAATAACAATTTTTGTGATAAAATAATACTAGAAAGTGACAAAATACCTCAAGAAAGTGAAGTTGGGAAGAAATGTGAGCTTAAGAAAGAATCACTGTGGTCAACTAAAGAAATATCTGATAGCAGTGAGATGCTTCCAAAAAAGTTGTTAATGACTGAATTTAGATCACTGGTGGTGAATAACTCCACTTACAGAAATCCGTGTGGGATCAATAATGATCACGGTCATCAACTGACGAATTTCAAGAAATTCAAAAAGGTCACCTTTCCTGGAGCAGGTAAACTTCTGCACATCAGTGGAGGATCAGATCTAATAGCTCATCATGCTCGAAACAATGCAGAATTAGAAGACTGGTTGAGACAGGAAACAGAGGTACAACAGCAACATGCAAAAGAAGAGTCTCTTGCTGATGATCTCTTTAGGTATAATCCTAAAGTTAAAAGGAGAAGATAACTGAGAACTTTAAAAAGAAATTATGAGTCACCGCCTGCCTCACAAGTGCAAGGTCCCAAGTTCGGTCCCTGGTACCAAAAAAAAAAAAAAAAAAAAAAGAAAAGGAAATTATGAAAGCAAGCTTCCCAGCAAGCATTTACTTCAGGCTGCGATACATGAATGCAGTGCATGGAAAAGATTTACGTTTTTGTGGTCCAAATTTATTAAATAAAATGCACAAAACTCTAAAAAACAACAAAAAAAGAACTCTGTTAGCAAACAGCAGCAGTGGAAGGAGGAGGGGGCATCACTTACCTGCACACATCTCATTTCGTGAACAGGCTCTTCTACAGAAAAAGACCACAAGACACAATTGGGTATGGAGTGCAAAAGGCTGTGGAACCCTGATTCAAACTCATTATGATTAATGGTTCCCCCATATTAAAATGGTTCATACTGGAAACTTTATCAAGTTTACTAATATGCAAACACAGAAATACAAGAACAATATAATCATTTTAACAAAATGTCAATGTAATCATCATATGTAATTCTGGAAAAGGGACATCATCACTTGGCAGAAAGAACTGTGAATTAAAAATGAGAATCGTTACTGGGAGTCTAGGTCTAAGGAAACAATAAAAAATAAAAATAACACATTTTGAAGCTGGAGTTTGAATTTATTTAGGAGGTTGAGACGTGAGCTGTGACTTGTTTATAAGGATGTGAAATACAGCAACTGGGAGAAGTCTAGAGGATAAGTATAGAATTTATTATTTGCAATTACAGTTATCATGGTTACACAAGTTGGCCCTGAAAGGGTTTTCCATGCACTTTATGCTTAGAACTTAAACATAATGGAAGCTACCATATGTATATGTGTGAAGAAGATGAAGATTCTTGAGATTATAATAAATGGCAAAACTCAGCTAGAAGTGGCAAATTCCCCTAATGAAATGGTAGAGTACCCAGTTAAGCTCCACATTGTCGCCTGCACTGCCCTTTTGCTTGTGAGAATAAACACTAGTATGTCTCAGGCTTTGAATTCCAAATTTTCTACTAGGAGTCAAAAAGTAATTGCTAACTAAATAATCTGATCTGGAACAGAAAATGATCAATTTAAAGCATAATCAAAGGAAGGGAAAGTCTAAAGGAAGAGGAGAAATGGGAGGGATAGGAGAAAGGAAAGAAGGGAAAAGAAAAAAATATGAGAAAAGGAAAATAATGGAAACAAAGTCTTTGTAAATAGGGAAGGGTGGAGGGGGTGAAGGGAGGGCAGGGGAATGGGGAAAAAATAAGAACCAAGATACATCATGTAATGGTACAAGATCCCAATGATGAATGTAACTGTATTGTATACCTAAAATGTACCAATAAATAACCTTAATAAAAAAATTTAAAAAGGAAGGAATTCAGTCTACCCAAAATGTCCCCCCTTAATTATTTATGGGCTGATTGATCATATTTGCTGTCTCTTGAAAGACAGAGACGTTAATTCCCAAACAACGTAATGTGAAATATTTCAAACAATACTTGATACATTCTGTTAACGCAAATGTACAAGGTAAGATTAGATTTATTTTTCCTAACTTGTGAGAAAGCACTTTAGCTACAGATAGAGGCTTTGGACATAGGCACAGATATGTAAAAAACGAAACTGTAATAGGAGCTGTATAAGACTGTCTTTAAGTCATGACAGCTGTAAAAGCCATCTCATTTCCCATTTTAGAAAAAGTATTTTAAGAACTGAAAGTAACATACAAAATGGTTTGAAGGAAATAGTGACATAATGATAGATCATGCCAGAAAAGCACCCTGTGATTTTTGTGGAATCCACTTTCATCTTCTTGCTAATTATATAATGAAGTGGAAAATTCAAATGGCCCCTCTTGTAATTTCTGCCACAGACTGTAAATTGGGTGAAAAGCTAAGAATAAAAAAATAAAAACAGTTGTGGTTTAAGTTTAGTTCCGTAACATGTATCAAATGATGACCTCTATTTCTGCCGAGAAATTCTTGTTAGAAAATGTGAAGAAGGAAACAATCTGTGTTAGCCAGTCTGCCAGTCAAAGTTCCTGGAGCATGATGCCACTGAATGACTCTGTCACTGAGCACTTGGATGCTCACCCATTCTTCATTCAGTGAGTGTTTTAGAGATGCTACTCTGTACTGCAATCTGCTAGATACTGCTGCCATGACAGCCTTTGGTGAAGGCTCTAAGCCACTAGAGAGCCCGAGGCAAAGTGGCTCTGGTTTTGGACATTTATGGTTATACATTGGAAAGTTTGATACTTTGAAGCTAGTGAGCTACTGTGTGCATCTGAGACGTCACTCACCTGGCTGCTCTCTGGCCTCGCTCACAGCTGAATTACACACACATTAAATGTCCCGGTGTATACATATCAGCTGCTTCAAATGAGATCCCTGATGAATAAAGTAATACTATATTGTTAAGAAGTTCAGGATGCTTAACGGGAAGAGTCTGGGCAAAGTTCTCAAATGTTTTTCATTACAGAGCTGCAAAAATTAAAAACAAAATGAATGAAATGACTTCTTACTAGGCCAGTCAGTAAAACAAAATAGAATCAAGCCCAAAGCTCAAGCATGGCTTTCCGTACTTCTTGGGAGATGGCCGATGGTCCACGAAGACCAGAGATGGTGAAACTTTGAGAGCTTCCTCAGTGCCACATGTACACTACCACTGATGCAGAACATGTGGTAGCCAGAAAATGACCACTTTACCAGATTGACTGAACTCCTGCCTACTGCCTGCTCTCTACAAATAAAGATTCATTAACTCACAAACTAATGCAGTGTTTCTTGGGGAATTTTTTCCTTACTAAAGAAACAACATGCCTCTCTCTCTCTCTAAATATACATATATATATATAATGTATATATATACACATATATATATATATAATGTATATATATACACACACACACACACGTGTGTGTGTGTGTGTGTGTGTGTATTTGGGTTTTTTTGGTACCAGGGATCGGACTTGGGTCCTTGTGCGTGCACAGCAGGAGGCAAAATCACTGAGCTAAATTCCTGGCCCTACCTCTGTACTCTTATCTAAAATATCCTTGTCCTCATGTAGTCATGTGTTAAAAAAAAAAAAAAGCAAAATTGGCACTATGTCCTATAAGACTTTTACAATCTGGAATTCAGAAAGCCACAGAAATAGTAATTAAAAGGTTAGATAACTAATGTTCTATTTCAAAATATCCGCAGGAAGTTAATTAATGATTTGGAAATAATATTGTTCTTATAATTTATGACAACATTTACATAAAAATTTTATTTAAATGCACTGCTTTAAGCAACACAGAAAAATTCAATTTAGAAAAGTACAAACCTTGACATTATAGGGAATGTAATAAACACGACTTTAGATCAAAGGACCAAAACTTAAGTTCAATGGACTTTTTCTTACGATGGATGAATTATTCAGGAGTTCCAATTACTAAACAGCTTTGCCCTTTTGCTTTTAGTATTCCAATTCTCTGACAATTGTGAACAAAACAGTGACTATTCAGAATATATGCTAAATATTAACTTTAGGAGAGGCTTTGAGTTCATACCTTAAACTTTAAGATGGAGTATCAAGAATAATTTTGAGGGATGTAGTTGTAGTTCAATGGCAGAATGGTAGCATGCTCAAGGCTTTGGGTTCAATTTTCACTATTGAATAGAAAGAAAGAGAGAAAAAAGAAAGAAGAAAGGAAGAAAGAAAGAAAGAAAGAGATTGAAAGAGAAAGAGAGAAAGAAAGGGAAAGGGAGGACAGAAAGCATGCATGGTAAAATCTTTAATTTCAGTATCTCTACACATTTGAATGTCTAAATTTTTTTTTATTCTTTTATTGGTACATTGTAGGTATACAACACAATTACATTTCTCATTGGGAATTGTACCTTTACATAATGCATCTTGGTTCTTATTTTTTCCCCATTCCTAGCCCTCCCTTCACCCCCTCCACCTTTCCCTATTTACAAAGACTTTATTTCCATTTTTTCCATTTCTCAGCATTTTTCCTTTCCCTTCTTTCCTTTCCTCTGCCCCTCCCACTACCCCTACCCCTTTGGACTTTTTCTTCCTATTTTACATTATCTATTATTCATTCTAATCATTGGTACATTTTAGGTATACAATATAATGACATTCATCATTGGAAATTTGCACCTTTACATAAGCTCTCTTGGTTCTTATTTTTCACCCTTGCCCAGCCCTCCCTTCAACCCCTCCAGTCCTCCCTATTGACAAAGACTTTGTTCCTATTTTTCCATTTTCTCATATTAATCCCATTCCCTTCTATCCTTTCTCCTAGCCCTCCCACTTCCTTCCCCTTTGCCCCTTTTCCTCCTATTTCACATTACCTATTATACATTTATTCCTTATTTACACTTTCAGTTTCTCACACCAGAGAAACTATTCAGTATTTACACATGTGTGTCCTATTTATGTCACTTAAGAGTATCACCTCAATGTGCATCCATTTAGCTATAAATGTCTCCAACTTCTCATTTTTTATGGCTGAGTAGTACTCCATTTTATAAAAAAAAACCAACACATCTTCTTTATCCAATCTCCAGTTGATGGGCATTTGGGCTGTTTCCAAGTTTTAGCTATCACAAACTGTGCTGCTATGAACATGGGTGCACCTATATCACTGTGGTAAACATCTAAACTTTTTTAAACTTACATCTTGAGACTACTGGAGCACAGAGAAGTGAATTTTCTTATGGAAAGTTGGGAAGACCAAAAGTCAGTGGTAGGAGACAGGATTATGGCAAATTTAGATAAACAGCAAATGTCTGTAGGATAGTAAGGCTAAAGCTATGTCCCTAATGATGTGGGATCCTCAATTGTCCTAGAACACTTGCAACCCAGTGCTCCTATAGAGTTTTGCCCCCGCCAGTCCCCCTGCTGGAAATGTCTTCCCTAGCTGTTCTCTCTGCTTCCACTTCCACCACCTTTGTCTTTGCTCCAGTCACATCCTGGAAGAGACCCCCTGCAGCCCCACTGGTCAAGGCGGCTGCCTCCCCTCACTCCTCTCCTCAGTCTGGCTGTGCCTGCCTTCACCCTGTACTTATTGTCATTCCTTCAGTGTGCTTTGACTTTCAACATGCTCCAAAGTGTCCAGGGATTTGATTTTTTGTGTTTTCTTTTTGCGAGATTGTAAACTCTCAGAGGCCAGGATCTCTGCCTCTTTTGTTCATGCAGGATGGCGTACTGTGCCAGCACGTGATCAGTGCTCTGAAAATATTTGTTCAAGGGAAAAATGGATAAATAAAACATGAGGGGAGCCTGACAATATCTGTGAATCAGGAAGTGCTAAAAAGAATGTCCCGGTATCTTTACAATAAGTAGGAAAAGATTTCTGAGAATTACATCAAACATCAGAAGTGAAATTAAGGGTAAATTATTTCAGGTTTTCAGTTCTCATACAGCCCCTGGAAAAATAGTATAAAATATGGAAAAATAATGAATACTTTCAGTACTTTTAGAAACCAGACTAATAATGAGAGAAACTGGAGTGATGATATTATAATATTTGTTTTTGCAAATTGGTTTTCGTGGACACATAACCCACAGAATGGCTTATGATTGGGAAAGTGAAGGGTCTTTTCATTTACGATTCTGTTAGAACAGATTGGCCAAGTCCATCAAATTTAAAAGAAAGAGTTTCACAAAGGACAGAAAGATATTAAAGCAAGGTTTTAAATTACATTTTAAAGCATTAAAACACTTAGAAACTACTTAAAGCTCTATGATTCTTTATATAGTATATGTGATTAATATATATATAAACACATATATGGTATGTATATATATGTAGTCTATTTATATTCAGTATATACACATATATTATACCATATTATTAAATTTAATAAAACACATTTCTTACACTAGCATGCATAGCGTGGTACTCTACATGTAAATTACCTAGGGTGTATTTGCATGTGTGTGTTTGTGCATGTGTGTTTTTCCAAGTGAGTATACATGAAAGACAGAGAAACAGAATGGAAACAATTGAAAGACTTTTTTCTGACACTTGGCTTTTGGGGACAATTTAAATTTTTTTCTTTGTGAATTTAGTTCTATTTTTTATAACACAAAGTAATAACGTGGGGGGAAAGGATAATTATAGAAAGAAAAGGGGGAGAAGTTAGGAGAGAGTACATTGTACAAGAGCCGAGAAAGAACTATGTTACTCGAGACGTAAGCCCAAGTAGTATTTGACTCCTTAATTGCACTTTATGGTTTTAAAATGCTGTGTAAATAATATTAAACGAATAATATGAGCTACCAAGGGAAGTTTTACGGTATTTAGTTATTTAAGAAAGATCCAGCAATGTCCCATTTACAGAATCTAAATTTCTGTATATGATCAAAATTTTACTTGTAGAATCTCATACATAAAATAAAAATATCATTTGAATCCATATCAATCTAGAAACTCATTGGTAAAAAACTCATATCCTTACATTTCTTTTTATTTTATTATGAAATTATAGAAAAAACTTTATTTTCAAGGTTTTATTTCTATTATTACTTGAAAATAAGGGATTATTTTATTGTTCTCTTACCTGAAAACAGTCATGACAACTTGAAATCCAATTCTTGGCTTGAAGAGTCAGAAACAAAATAAACGTAACAAATATTTTGATGATGCAGGACCAAGAATTACCTTTGTCACGAGTCATTTTCCATGTGGAAACAAAAGCTGCTGTTAAAAAGCAATAGCTATGATGTCCCTGTGTCCTTTAATTCTCAGTGGTGCTAGAATCATGCTAAGGATGGAGGGACAGACCAGGTTGGAGCACTGGCAGCTACTAGGTCAGCAGCCCACTTTTCCTCCTCCTAGCCAGAAGTTCTATGTGAAGAAAAGATTAACAACTGAGAGCAATGAAGAGACAGAAGCATGTGGTGGAGTTCAAGAATCACAGCTTCTTGAAGAACATCCAGTCCAGTCCCAAGTGGAGCTGGGGCCCACGGTTGTTGTAGAACCTGTCCTGAAGGAAGGCAGAGGAGTTCTGGATGAAGCCACCAAGAGAAGTCAGATCTGTAAAGGCCGTGAGGGAGAGGAGTGCGTCCCTAGGGCCTAGGGCTGGGAAGGAGGCCAGCAGAGTGGGAAGAGGTGAGGAGAAAGCAGAGCAGCCCCAACCCATAAGCTCCAGACTGTCGCCTCAGGCACCGAGGATCATTAAAGAGTTTTAAAGAAAAAGGTTTAATTTTTAAAAAATTTTTTAATCACAAAGATGTGGCTAACAAGTGCATGAGGAGTGGGGTCCGCAGACAACAGCAGAGGGGGCAGGACAGACAGTCAGGAGCCTGATACACTCAGTGCACACAGTCACAAAAGTGATCGCTAAAGGACAGGGGATCCCACTGAAAGAACACGGGCAGACAGACTGAATGGAGCAAAAAGGGAAACAGAAAAATGGGATTTCACCCAGTGTCCTTTGTGTGTGTGTATTTGATAACATCACTCCATTCTGAAGTTAGCAAGCTGTGGTTTCCCAGAAGAGGAAACAAGTGCACTTAAGGCAACTTTTAAAAATCATTTTCATTCACATTTAACCTTAAAAACAACTCACACTTGAGTTTTCCATCTAACAGCGCGGCCCAGAGTGAGTTCCGAAAGGGCGCAGGAGGTGTGGGCTTCTCTGAAGTGTCTCCACCCCACCACGGGACGTGAGACCTGTTGCCTGGCAGCTTCCGAGCTCTGCACATATGATACTGTCTTCTTGAGCCACAGGTCCGTGCTCAGATAAATCACACAGATTTGGTTAATTCATGTGGAAATGCTTCTCTGGGGCAATAGACTTTGGTAAGCATTCAATTATTGCTTAATACATTTTCAGTTGCACTTTTAAGATGTGAACTATAGTAGTGATATTCCCTAAGGGACATTGGATGACATCTTAAATTATACTTAACTTGCATTTTAGGGTGGCAAGAGATTTTAGTACTGTAAAAATGATAATACATAAATGGATCATTATAGATAAATGCCTACTTTCTCTTTGAGTAGCTATCACAGAATGAGTCTCAAATTAGTTGTTAGTCCATTGAACTTCATGCCTTACACTTTATAGGTAAATTGACTATTTTTTCCCCCAAAATACCCACAACCTCACTGTCTCTAAGGACACAAAATTGAGGTGAACATTGTTACTTTGAAGGTCAATACCTTGATAGCAATCTCCACTTGAAAATATGTAAAGGGAAAAATAAACAGTAAGTATTCCATTCTGCTCTGCCTGAAAATATCCCAGATTTAGCCTGGAAATCCCCTGTCTTGAGAAAAGTCTTGGAAAATCGGGACAGTTAGTTGATTTATAGAGGCACAACCATGTGCAATATTCAGGATACACCCTGTGGACAACCTCAGCATGATACCACGGACAGTTTCATTATCTGTAAACTTTTTGAACCCAGAGACTCTACCTACACATTGGGCAACACAATATGATTTGGGATTTAATTTTGCTACCATGATCATGAGTGTAGCTCTTAACGCAACACAATCTTCTTGGTAAACGTTCCATGGTCATGATCCACAAAACAACTGGGCTTTGGTCTCAGAGACTCTTGAGAAAATGAGACGAAAAATAGACACAAACAAGATCAAAGCCTTCCCATTCTGGTTCTTTTCTGAGACCTTTTCTGCCAGCAACACAGGGACCTGTGTGTCAGCCCAATGCCATAGCTCAACTCAACTTCAGAAACACATCCACGCAGCCACCTGGAGTCCGATCCAAGCAAGTCCCTCGGTAAATGGCACCTAACTATCTAATTGCTCTATTGATGACCATTACTATCATTTTCTTTTCTTTTCCTTTCTTTTGACCTTTATTAGTCCATGTTTGCTGTACATAATGATTCCATTCACTGTAGGGGACTGGTACATATACACAATACATTTTAATTTCCTTCTGTTCCTCTCTCCTGCACCTCCATTTTATTTTTTCAGCATCACATTCATGTATTTATTTTATAAGATATTATGCAGTTTATATATTTATTGTATATACAGGTTGAAAACCAGACTAATAGGACAAAGAACATGTAAAATATGTAAGAGTATTTCATATAAGAGAAACCATGTGATATTTAAACTTTTGTGTCTTATTTACTTCCCTTAACATTACGATCTCAAGGTGCATCCATTTTCCTACACATCACTCAAATTTATCCTTTTATGCCGGAGTAGTTCGTACTCCACTGTGTATAAATACTGTATATGTCCATCAACAGATAAATAGATAATATCATTTTTAAAAACAATCTCTCTCTCTATTTTCACCTGGATTGAAGAAACTACAAAATTAATTTATTGTTCTTCGATTGCTGGCATTTATCTCATTTCCCCAAAATTGAGCAGGGTCAAAGAAAATATGACATTTTTATCAGTAGGTCCCATGAGTAACAATTATTCATTAACTGTGACAATAAAGGACCAATTTGGATCCTGGAAAGGGGCCACAGAGGGTCTCTGTGAGACTTGTACACACATGTACACACATGTACACACACATGCACATGCAGAGAGAAGGGTCACAGAAAGAATATGGATGTTGTGAGAGCTTAAATGCAAACCCAAATCTCAGGTTACAACTCAAGATGGGGTTAAACCGAGGACTGCGATTCCTTTTCTCTAGGTTCTGAATGCTTCTTCTCAACGCATTGCAATTAATTTTAATGCGGCTTCTTCTATGATTAATAAATGTCAGTTCAGATGCTTTCATCTCATCAACATAGTCACAGGCTTCATCTACACCAAGTGTGCTTTTATTGGACTTCTTGTTTTAGAGATGTGTGGTGCTGTTAACAAGAGTTTATGTGTTTTGTAAGAATATGTTTTAATGGAAATTCTTTGTGAACCCACAGACTGTTTCTCTATACTTTAAGAATAAAGAAATAGCGAAAAGGCCTAATGACTGCTCATGTGGATGAATTAATTTTAATATTTGTTTCCATGAAAATATGTCTCTTTATAAAAGTAAAATAAAAAATTTGGGGGGCTAGATGATTCAGTCAATCTTCCTTTAATTTTTATTTTGTCGTCAAATTCCTATCACATAAACTATCTAAAACAACTTACACTGAATGCTGCTAAAGCATATTGCTTTTCATAAATGATAACATTACTTCTAATGGTCATACAAAGAATGGTTAATTTTAGACAAGTACTTTAAAAATTTCTGATGGATAATACAGTGTAGTATTACAAAATACAATATTTCTGTGGCTTTATTTCCTGATTTGAAGCCTATGGTCAGGAGTCGTATACTAGTTTTAGCGATCTATTTGAGTAGTTGTTGAATTGTGATTGTATAATAACTAACTTAGGGAGGAGAGAGGTGGGTCAGGAAGAGAGATCCAGGCCATGCACTTCCCCTTCTTACATCCAAGGCAGAGCGTTCAGTCAGTCTGTGTACACAAACACACAGCACATACACACAGATGTACATTCCCTATGGATACGTTTTCATTTGGTAAGTCTGGATTGTCCAACAGCTGTCTTTTGAACAATGAGTTTAAAACTTAAGGGAAATGTGAAAATAATGTTATATTAAAGTAGGATAACAGAGTAGAAAACTTTGAATTTTAAAACTAGGACATTTTCTTGGTACATATGACTATATAGACAATATGCCTATTTGTGATCTCTCCTCACTTTTCACAAACTATAAACATTTATGTGTTTTCTCCTTTATAGCTTTTTCTTCGGTTTTCTTTAACTTTTCCTAAAATGATATGGAAGCAGTTTATTTCATCTGACAATATATTCTTTTTAGTTTTGTGCTTCTATATACCGGCATCAGTGGCATGAAAAGCAATGGTAGGTGTTTACGGCAGCCAATTAGGGAGAAAGAAACACCGAGTTTCAGCCTTATTGCCTTTAACTTGCTCTGTGCAACCAGTATGCACATTTTAGGCCTATCCATCAAGACAAGGCATAGCAGGTGTGAGCCACCGTGTAATACTTTCTGACAGTTTGACCTCCATCTTTCATTCTGCACTAGAATGTGAATGTTGTCCTGCCAGCCCCTTCCCTCTGCTAACCCCAAATCTCAAGGTTCCCATTCACCCGGGAAAGCGTTTCCGGCAAATTCAGTCACGACTGATCATCACTGCTGTTCACTTCCCAATTCCCTTACTCCTCCCATCTCTCAAGTACTTTAGAGTTAAAAAAAAAAAAAAAAAAACCTTTCTCACCTATCCGCACATCATTTCCATCCCAAACTTATACAATTTCCTGTTCATTTTACACCTGTGAAAACTGAGACTTCACTAATAACTGCAGTTCTGCAGCTTTGACAGCAGGTGAGGGCCGGAAGCTATTCTCCTGTGGTCTCCGGCTGCCGAGAGTCCAGCCTGCCCCACGCAGAGTGGCGCTCTGTCCTGCATTATCAGTACCTAATGCTGGAGGACATTAGCAGCACGGATGGTACCTGGGACATGACATCTTTCTAGTTGCTCTTACAGCAACTAATGCAATCTGAGGCATCATGGAACTCAAATAATATGGATTTAAATTAAATACCCCATTTATTAGTGTCAACCATTCATCAACTACATTTTTAAAGCAAGGTATGAGAAAACAAGATATTATATGTTAGGAACAAATGCACTGAGACATGGAAATAGTGGAGATCAAAGTCCTGGAAAGCAGATTCTCAGGTGGCGATTTGCATCCGTAAGGTTCTTTGGGGGTGCAGCAGAGCGCAGGACAGGACAGAGGGGAGCGGTGATGACATCGGAGCCAGCACAGGGAGTCTTGGGACTGGGTGGCCCTTCCGTGGTCCCGATCTGAACAGCGGGAGGGTCTTTACTCCGGATGCTGCAGTCCCTGGCTCACACTGCGCAGCCTCCCTGAGAGGGAGCTGGGGGAGGTGCCTCGCCCAACGCAGGCCGTTCCCGAGGGCGATGGTCCTGTGGCCCAGCATCGTCAGTTGTAGCACCCTGGAGAGCTGGCATCCTGAGCGGGATTCTGGGCAGCCCAGCACGGAGTCAGGTCTCTGAGAGAGGGGGAGCGAGGAGGGCTATGCTGAGCTGCTCTGATGAGACGGAGCTTCACTGGCATGCAGAAGCCACTGAGCATCTGGTAAAGGCTGCCACTGAATCTTTCCGTCTGCACCCTTCGCGTGGCAGTTAAGCCTCTCAAAGACCAGAAAAGTGGCCACTATTGTCCCTTTTCTTTCACAAGGGAGGAAGAAGCTGCCACCTCCGAAGATTGGCCAGAGCCAGGGCGACTGCAGCAGACAGGCCTAGAAGCGTGGTATGAGACAGACAAGAAGGGCAGGATGAGAGCCCAGGGCCAGGGCAGAGGGGCTGAAAAATGTCAGCAAGGAGCATGTGACGAAGCCAAGAGTCCTGTGTGCGAGTCTGTCTATCCTCGGCTCCCTGGGAGCCTTTAGCCAGGCGTGTGGAATTTCAGGTGTGGATTGTTCAAGGGCTTCCTCATCTTCATTGCAGAGACTGGGGAGTCAGACAGCAGACACTCGGGTGAAGACACAGCACAATCAACAATGTCGAGCTCGAGACCAAAATGAGTAAGTGTGATGAAGACTTCTTTCATTTAAAGTAAGATGGATGGATGGACGGACGGACAGATAGATGTCTCCACTTCAAAACAGAAGTCTTCCTATGCCCTCCGTGGAGTAATACTTCTGCTATTATGGGACACATGGGTGGGGAGGGAAGGTTTATATGGTTATACACCAGAGGAAAATGATTTCATTTGCTCCCCAACACTGAATAAAAAGTAATTATTCCACTAGAATGGTGCTTGGGATTTTCCTCCACCAAGAAACTTGGGTACAAAGATACTTTCTTTAAGCAGAATTATGGGGTTTTTTAAAGCAGAATTAAGAATCGTAATTTTTTTCTCTCTAGTCTTTCTAGGACAATCCTCTTTTTTGTATCCTATGAATCCAATCACTCCACACTTCCTAAGATTTCTGCCAAATCTTCCCATCACTAACATCTTTGTATAAGCTTCTATCATTTTCCTGCTGGATCATTCTGCTTCTGGTCTTACTTCAGTATAGTTTACTCTACACACAGGAGAAAAAGCTTTTACACACACACACACACACACACACACACACACAGAGGGCCCCGTCCCGCTGTCCATGGCCTCTCGGTGGTCCCTTTTCCTCATCATGCCAAGCTACGTGTGCCTGGCTCCTTTTGGAACACCCACAGCATCATTTGCTGCCTTGACCTTTTGTGCTCGGGGAGTTCGATGCTGACCTCTGACCGAGTAGCCCTATAAGACATCAATGTTCTCTGTGGATTGAGGCCTTTGCTCACCCTCTCTAAGAATAAACCCTGCCCAGGAGTTATTTAAGGCTGACCAGTCCCTCCTGCAAATCTGGCCTCAACTCAAGTCTATTCTTCTCACAGAAATCTTTTCTGAACTCCTGGGCTAAATTACCCACAACTGCCAAGCTCCTGGATGGCATTATTGTGTCTCCGTGGGATTTATCACTGTCCAGAATTACTTAAGAAATAAATGTGCATTGTCTATCCCCCTAACCCCAGATGCAAAATCACTCTCTGGGAGCACTCTTTTCACACAAACCTTTCCGTGACTCTGTGAACTTACTTAAGCTATATAGAAGGTTACACAATCAAGATTTTTTTTTCAAACCGTGAGTCATGAAATAAACTTCTCCAGCCACATTCAACAGGCAGAAAGAGTGAAAAACAGCAGGACAGAAAATGCAGAGCTGTGTGACACAGCATAAAATGATTGTTCTCTGAAGTGTGTGTTCAGGGGTTGCACATGGATGTGTGTTCCAGTAGCGTGTGATGTTTCTTATTTCTGGCCATAGTGCAAATGCTCCCAAACCAGGCTTGCCCCAGCATTTCTGATTGTACCATTTCTACTCACATCCACCTGCCTGACTAAACCGGCAGCGATACCATTGGTGTGGTCACAGTGCTACAAACCATCCTCTCCTTTGTGCGCAAAACCTTGCCCTGCCTGGGAGGTGGTCTCCCTGGGGCCCCCAGACCTGCAGAGCTAGGGTAGGATCACCCAGTTTCCTGCAGAGTTATGCTGTGATAAAACTGTGCCCTCCTTCACTTCATCTCAAATATGCTGCGGAACGAGTGTTCCCCAGCTTACCATCCAGGGCAATGCCCTGTCTCTTTCTATTTGGAAGACTTTTTGCAGAAGGTAGGAGATGGGTTCAGGAATAAGAATCTGGTCCACAGAGTGAATACAGGGTCTAGGATTTAGGGAGTGGGCTGGAAAGTGACCTCAGATTTGGGGAAAACCAAAATGCTGGAAATTCTGCTCTGTAATGGAAAGGAGCCTTTGATCAGGAAATATTCAACAGGAGCTCGGCTGTTTTCCCAGTGTTAAGTACAGGACCAGGGGCCGTGTCTTAGGATTCTGTACCTCATTTTCCCAAAACTCAGGTATACCGAAGGCCTGAAGTCAACTATTTTTGGAAAATGTGACCATAATCTTTTTAGAGCATCAAGTTAAATTACTTAAAGTTGACCATATTTCTCTCTCTCTCTCCTTCCTTCTTCCATTTTTTTCTTTCTTCTCATAAATACAAATAGTTAATTCTCAGTTTTCTAACAATGTTTACTTGTGAAATGTTGCATGTGTGTTAAATGCCTTAAATTCCTTAGAAGTCAAACATTTAAAAACACAATAATCAAGAATTACACAGCATAGGTCAAAATAGGACTTTGCTAATAGTTGGACTGGCACTTTTCTTCCTCCTCCCAAACAAGCAGGCCTCTGATTTCTGACAGCTAACTGGAAAATAAACGCATTCCTTTGTGGTTGAAATTAAAGCCTGTGAAAATAACCCAGTGTTTTCCCAAACATTAGTGACACAAAAATCACTCCCCCAAAATGAGATGGGTGGATAAAGCTTTTCTCATGAATTTATTGAATTCTAATCCTCAGCGTGTAAACTGCTAATAAAAAATATTTACTATGCTGATCTTTATCAGCCAATAGAAAAACTCATATCTTAAGCATGTTATAAAACTCCATAACCTAGTTAAACTATCACTAATAAACATTTTAATCAGAAAATCTTAAAATGGACCAAAGAAGATAAAGATGTTGAATTTAAAAGAAGGCAAGAAAGAGACCAAACTGCAGACTTTTTAAAGTAGCTTAGACTTAGTGCTGGAGAATTTTTTACCTCCGTTCTGTTCCCGGGTGGAGTTCAAGAAAGTCATGACACTTAGGAACTCAGGTAATGAGAAAATTGCCACTATCAGAACACAGACTTGCTTCTGGCTGGTGGTTAGTGTCACCAAGCACCAGGTTCTGAGTGGAAAACTTTAGGACCTGTTCTTGTTGGTTGAACTGGCTGTGGCCTCTGTACCTAGAGGCATTCAGCTCTCAGTGCTCACAAAAATCTCCGTAAAAGGCAGACACTTCAGTTGAGGGGAAATAATTCCTCTCTAATTTATGATATTCTTGTCTTCCAGTAATTTGTTTGCTAACATGCCAGCAATTGATAGACGACAGCAAAGAAGAAATTTGTTTTCAAATGCACTCTTCATTAAATCACCCTGGCCCTGCATGGCAACTGTAGTTTGCTTTATTATTCAATGGTACCCTGGTTTCGCCTGTGTGGGGCCCTCATTATTACACAGCATTTTCCCTTAGGATGTGTGATTTAATTTTAATGCCTGAATCTAAATCAAAATCCTCCCCTACTTAGGATCTCTCTGGTGTAATAACAAAGTGAGGTTTTTCTACTTCTGTGCTCAAGAATGTTTTGCTCTCTTTTTAAATGATGATAAAAATCAATATGAACAAAGGACAGTGCAAACGAGGTATGAAGCTTTCCTTTTTTAGTTAAATACATGATTCAATATTCTCCTGAAACAGTGTAATTCCCTGTAGGTAGCTTCCTAATTCTTGTTTGATATCATCATGTTGCAATGTTTTAATTTGGGAGGATGGATATGATTCTAAGACATTTCCTTTTGGCTTATTTCGCACGTTTTGCAGTTCAAAACTAGCATGTTGTTTGTAATCATTCTTTTAATTTCTGAACTGCCCATGCACACAGTACCCTTTTTAATTAGTGATCTCTAGAATGTAAGCAAAAATTAAAGCATTTCCCAAGCTGGATTACTGCCAAGACAAACCATGATCTAATAGAGCAAATTATTTTCTTTGTTTCCACTGGGAAGTCAGTAGTTAAAAGCTCCCTCAGGCTGACCTTCCAAAGATGGAGACCCGCAGGTGCAGTGTCTTCTCCTGTCGGGCAGCTGTGGACTGGTTCCCTCCTGCCCGCCGGGGCCCATTCATGCCAACTTGAGGTACAGCCAGTTCAATCATCTCAGAGGAAGTTGGAATTAGTGTGTAATGAAGGGCGTGATGAAAGCGTTTTTCATTTCACCAAATTTAAATTTCAAATAGGTAGCTGGAGACAGCATGGATGTATTCATTTAAACCATTAGCATCAAACTACTGCCACAAGGCGAAGAAGAGGAAGAAGAAAGGAGGAGAAAGAGAAGGAGAGGAAGAAAGACAAGAAGCTGTTGTTTTGAACCAAGCAAGAAACATTTACATTTAGATACTAACATTATTATTACAGGTTCCATGTTTCACACCTGTATGGCAAAAGATGATTCTTTCTGTTTTAGGAACACTTTCTACTACGTGTGGGAAAGGAAATGTGGAATTGACTCATAGCAGCTTCTGAGTCATACCACGAGGAGTTTTTCGCTGGGGCTTGAAGATTCCCCCAGCCTCCCCTGGAAGCTCTACTCCCATCCTGTGGACTCCCAGAGGTCCCCCCGACAGACCTTTGCTTGCCCGCAGCTTCTAAGCCATGGTCATCAGATGAGAGAAAGAGGGTAATCACCCCTCCTTCCCTCTCCTCGATTCATGCTTGCAAGTTTTTTCTAAGAAATCATGGGAGATGGTCAGATTTTAGGTTGGAAAGTGAAAGGACTATGGAACATAGGAAGGATTTTTTTCTCATACCATGTGAACTTTCGGCTACACAAGAAGGAGAAAGAATCAATGGAACGGAGTTGATTTCATAGGAGTTGATTTCACAATCATCAGCTCCTGACCTCATCTCCCTGACATCTGCTCCTTCGTGCTCTGGATTTTCTCTTAACAAGACCATTGTGAGACATAGATTTCTCAGTTAGTATCTTGTTTGAAAAACTAGCAGGAAAAAAAATGTATTGAATTCTTATTTGTAAGAGCACAATTAAATAATTAGGTAAGTTTTTTTTCTGGTTTGCACTTACTTCTACAAGTGGTAATGAAGGCCCAAGGCATTAGGAAAGCAAAAGGTTTTCACAACTAAAACATATTCCAGACTTGAAAAGTTTCAAGAAACGTTTACCTGAGGTCAAATGCACTATAAAGAATATTTCAGTCACAAATCTAACACTGCAGAAGAAAAAACAAACAAACCAGATACCAGAAAATCTGAATAAATTTCAGTTAGGCTAACTAATCCCAGCTCTGTTCAGAGTTAGATTATGTCTGTCATACCAACAGTTCAAGGAATGCAATACAACCATTGTAGGATGAGTAACTCATTGTGCAATTACTAATACTTTTTATGTTAAAAGTTTCAGTTATAAAGGAGAGAAAAAGCATTTGATATCATGAAGATGAACATAAATTAAAATCAACTGGCAAAGAGGGGCACTTTGTCTAAAATTTTCCGAAATCACTTGAGCACACAATATAATATTAGTTATGCTGCTGTAATCATTTTTAATACTGACTTGTAAACACTATAATGCATGTTAGGCTCATGACGCCAGTTCAGCTTTCTTCATTGATTTCATTCAAAAATGGTCAAGTATTGTCACACACTAGAGACAGTCACATATTGCCATAAATAGAATTTTAATTAGAAATACTCCAATCTGTTGATCAATGTAGAATGGAATGATTTTATTGCTTAATGGTCATCTTTGATGCAGTATCATATAACAGTAACATCTCAGAAAACACAAAGAAAGTGCCAGGGCAGAATGGATAAAACAAGAATGTCTTCTGTCTGCTTCAGGGTGGAACAGGAGCACTAATCATTCCTTTTTGTGTCTCTCTCCAGTGTTCCCGCTCTCTCCCTATCAGAGGACTTATCATATACAAACTGTGTAAATCTTATAGTTTATATTGAGTTCAATTCAAGGACAGCTTCCTGGCCACTTGGGTTATCCAAGGCTTGGGAGGGGGTCTGGGGCTCAAACTCTGTTTTATTTCTGCACGTCTTTGTCAGGGCTTTCAGAATCCATCATATCTGTGGGGAAACACCTTGTCCACACTTCTGCACACCACTGTGTACTGCCATTTTGCATCACAGTACATTGATTTTTAATGCTGTTCTAGCTTAAGCGAAAGATATAGAAATTTCAGCTCAGTTAGGCTGCTGCTGACCTGGGTTTGAACTTCCTCCAGCCGCTCCTGGCTTCCTATCAACCGTGTTTTAAACTGTACAATTTGGATGAAGCAAGCTCATAAAAAAAAAAAACAAAAATGAAAGGTTTGTGACTGTGTAAAAAAATTTCTGGGGGTTGTCAATAACGATATGAAGCTGGCTTGTGACTGTCAAGCTGCTGGATTCAAGTGGACAGATCCTTCTGCTCTCCCGTCTTATCTGCTCTTTCAAAACAATGCTGCTATGTCTCCTGCTAAGACGTGGCACTTGGTTTGTCCTTTAGGCTGAGCACTGAGATTAGTGCAGCACTGGCTCTGAAGAGCATGGATATATCACAGCTGTGCCACCCTGGGTTTGTGGGCTGTGATGCATGAAATTATTGTAGAAAGGTAGGGCAAGGCAGTGTCCAGACACAGGGTAATTCTGGAATGTTCAAGAGGGGGAAAGCACGGTGAGGTGGCAGTCATCAATTTTAACAAAGGCTCAAACAAGGATGGAGGAGGGAGTCACCTGTGAAAGGTGTTAGTCACCCATAGGTACAACGGGGGGACAAGAGTTCAGAACTTTCTTTAATGTGATCTTTCAAAAATGCTAACTATATTTATATCAGCTAATGTGTAGAACCTATTTTTTTATTATTGTGTCACCTACCAAACCATTGAAAAGCAAGACAGAAAAAAAAATTCATGTGAGAAAAATAATTCTACCCAGTATATACCACTTAATGTCAATTAAGTCTAGAAGTCTTTTAGTGGAGTTTTTTGTGTCCAAAAAATCTCTTTATAAAAAAAACACATGATCACCTTCTATTTTTTGGAGTGCGTTTAACTTCATTCTAATGATTGCAAATTTATATTTTATTTTAATGTAATTTTATTTCCCAGGAGATAGATATGTTGCGAATTTTTTTATTTACTTGGTTGTCAATCATTGGTGCATCTTCTTTATTGAATTGCTGCTTCTTTCTCCAATTTCTGATTTGGCAGCCCTTTTGTATATTTTTCTTCATATATTCTGAAAACTAAGTTTGTCGATGTCTTCCACCAGGTGATAGTTCACTTATATTTTAATGTTATTTTGTCATAATGAGAAAATTTTAATGAAGTTTAGCTTATTAATTTTGCATGGTTAATGCTTTGTGAACATGCTAAAAAATCTTTGCTCACCCCAAGGTCACAAATGCATCCTCTAACATCCTCATTTTTGTATTTCATATTTTTATTATTTTTATATTTTTATATTTTACCTTTTATTTTTATATTTTACCTTTGTGTTTCTGATTCCCCTCAAATCAGTTTATGAATATTGAAGAAGATACCTTATTTATTTATTTATCATATCTCCGTTTGTTTCAACATTATTTGTTAAGAAGATGAGCATTTCCCATTGAATTCTATTGGGATGTTTAACCAAATAATTCTTTATATGTGTGTGTCTATTCTTAGGGTAATTTTATAATGTAAATGTCATACACATCCTTGATTATTTTTCCTAAGTATTTTGTTTGATGCTAATTTTTTTCAATTTTAGTGTCCTATTTTTACTTGTTGTTAATAATAGTATTTTTTTCCTGCATAGATTTTCTGTGTAAACATACCACATTCACTAATTCTAGAAATTTTTTGTAATTCAGTTGGTTTCTAATGGGTTGTAAGTCCTCATGTCAAGTGTGAATGGAATTGATGTATTTATTTCCAAATTTTACATATGTAGCTCTTTAGGGCAACTGCAGTTGGTAAGAGCTGTCATAAGATGTTAACCAGAAGCGGTGGCAGTGGAAATCCTTGCTGGGTCACTGTTCTTAGAGGCAGTGTTTCATAACTTCACTGCTTCCTGTGATGTTAGCTGTGGATGTCCTGTAGATCCCCTTTAGAAGACTGAGTGAGGTTCCCGCTTATTCTTGGTTTGCTGAGATCTATCATGAATACTGAGTATTCCAATTGTATATTGAATATTCTCAAATGTTCCTTCTGCATCTATAAACATGACTATAGGCACATTTCAAATTTGATTAGTAATTGATCATTAAATATTAAACTCGGCATTTCTCAAACAAAATCAAATTGACCATAATTTATTACCTTTTTATGTATTACTAGATTCAATTAGCTATGTTCCTTAATGATCTTTGTGATTCTGTTCATTAGGGATGTTGATATATAATTTTTGTATTTTACAGGTTTAGATATCAAATTTTCCTCAGAACTTTAATATGTACTGGGAAATGTTCATGCTCCCAAAACAATTTGTGTAAGATTGGTATTATTTCTTCTTGAAATGTCTAATTAATTAATCGATAAAGCCATCTGTGCTTATAATTTCACATGTGACAAGATATTTTAGTATAATTCAATTTCATTAAAAGTTACATTGTTACCTACAATTTTCATTTCCCTTTGAGTTTTAGTTTTGTTTTGAATAGTTTTGTTTTAATTTAGAAAAGTTGCACTTTTAGGAATTTTTGTATTTCACATAAGTTAATGAATTGGACAGAAATTATTCATAGTTTTCTTAATTTCTAGGCCATGTAGTAGTGTTCACATTTTTATTCCCAATATTGGGAATCTCTCTCTCTCCCTCCTCTTCCCTTCTTCTCCTTTTCCCTCTCCTCTATATCAAACTCTGGTGTCTGATCTCACTGAATGGATTCATGCCTTCTAGATGAATTTGCTCATTAATGCAAAATTTTTGTCAATACTATTTCTCATCTTCGTGTCTACTTTGATATTAATTCTTTCACACTCCATTTTACACCAATTATTATTACTTTTACATTTAATTTTGATACACATAAATATTTTTCTGTTCATGTGTCATAAGCCTACTAAATACATCTTTAATTTCTGATGTATATTTTAAATTTCTACCCTTTCTTTTTGATTCTTTTCTAAAATCATTTTACATCTGCTTAGATTCCCCATGTGTTTAAATATGTAACCCATCTTCTTTAGCAGATATTTTAATATGTTTATATCTGTTGCTTTGGAAGTTTTTAATGACAATTTAAACATGAGGCTGTGTCTAATTCTGCTTCTGTTGACTATTTATACTATTGTTCATTTGTCATTTTTCATGTGTCATAATTTTTTAAATCAACTTATACCGTACATCCAGGGCAACACAATTGTGGAAGTGCATAAATACAAAAGTATGCAAACTATGGTGTATATTATTACTCACATTACAAAAGGCCAGACCAACCCTGCTGTCAGTACCCTAATATATGGAGTTGAATGGATCTATTCCCTACAGATTCCAGCTTGGGAATAGCTCTAACAATTTGTCAAAACAAACCAGGAAATCTCTTCAGTGTCGCTTGAAATCCAAGCATAGCAACTCTCTGGACATGGCATTGTCACGTTTGCCCCAGCCATTGGTTTTCCAAATCATTTGAAATATCTGTGCTTAAAATCAGCCTTCCAAGTGAGTCAGTGAGGAAGTGCTGCTCTCTGCGTGTGTCCCTGCCTTTCTGTTTGCCATCCTCTGCTCAAACCATTGCAGCATCTGTACACTCAGTGAAGATGAGGAGCCGAAAGAGACTGCCCTCAGCTCTCCAACCCTGTGGCAGAGTCAGCACACACTGCTCCCACTTGGAGAAGCTCCAGGTCCTCAGTGTTTAGAACACTGCTTTGTTCTAGAACACTTGTTGGAAGACAGTGGGAAAACCTCTGCATGCATGTGTGCATGTGTGCATGTGTGCATGTATATGTGTAAGTGTGTGCACTAACTGTGGGCCTGGAGCATCGCTGGATTCCCACCTCTGGCATCAGCCCTCTAAGGCTGCTAAATGCTCCCTTCCCCTCCTCTACTGCATAGTCCTTGCCCCACCTGTGAATGCAGCCTTGGGCTTCCGCTATTACAGAAGGCTGATCGCTTTGTGTCTTGTAGTTCATTTAGTTTTCTTTGCAGCTTTGATAGTTAAACACAGCTATGACTTACAAAGCTTTCTGTTCTTGGAATTAGAATGAAATAACCTAATTGTGGGAAGTGTTGTTCCAACAACCTAACTGGCAATGAAAGACATGGTGCTCGAATTTTCAAATAAGTCAGGGTGTAGACAGGTGCTTATTCCAAGTTTCTCAAAGCAATGGATTCTGTTTATCATTCAGATTATTCTCTGACTCAGATTGTGACAAGAGACAGGGACTTTATAAAGCTTCCAAGAGGGATGGATGAGTTCTAAGTGCCATAAAGTAGAAAAAGCATTAATTAATCAAATTCAATTTGATGTGTGCAGCTCTGAGGTTTTGTTTTATCTGTCGGTGATGCTTCCTTCTGTCACACATCAGTAGTGGACTGCGACAGATGGTCCTTTCTACATGGCAATGTATTGGCATGCACAAGTGGTCATTTCAGAACCCGTCACTTAGGATGGCAAAATCCAAGAATGTGTCTTTGCTGAATTTGTAGAGGCCTTTGCTATGGAGCAGAAGGGCCTTCAATCCTTCCATTCCTACAAGATCTCATTAAAATATTAATTTTTCTATTAAATATGGAGTTTCTGAACTCTATCAGACTCATTGCCATCCTTATATCTCCCAGTATTTTCTTCTCGTAATATAGGGTTATTTATTGTACACTTTCTCTACTGATTATACAGAGGACTCTCCGGTGAATCCAATGACAAGCTAAATTTCTCACCCATACTTATTATTTAAGATTTTTAATCAAATAAATGAAAAAAGAATTGGAATGTTCAATAAAGTACATGGATACTGCAAAACTATTGCAACTTACTTGGTTCTCAATTACCTTACTGTGTTAGATGCTGACTATGGAGGGCAACAGAAACTGCACCTAGGTGAGAAAGAGTCAGCATCTTCAACTCTTTGGGTGCAGATTGCCTGCTTAAATGAAAGAAATATTAATTTTTACTTTGCAAGTAGTGCTCTGTTTTTGTGATACAGATATAAGATATTTGTAAAAAGTTTCTAGGGTTAAATCTTTTAAACTAAAACATAGCAAATTAATATAATGTAGAATATAATTCAATAATAAATATGACTGATTCCATATGTGTATATATATTATGTCATTTAAATAAAGTGATCAACACATACAAAAATATATAATATATGTCAGGAAACTCATGACACATAAAAGAAATTTCCTCATACACAATAGATAATATACAGAAGTTTTAAATCACTAAAATTAATAATCAAGATATTAGTAAACAGTCATAGTTAATATCTTTATTTTTAATTTATTAGTATGTTGAATATCAATTACCAATATTTGTTCAAACTAGCTTAGGCTTATGTGTGATATTTGGATTTTTAAAAGGTTGAAAATGAATATTTAGTATGCAAAATGGAAACTGGAACATTATTTAAAATTTATTAAATGAGAGTATGAGGACATTAAACTGTTTGGAGTATTATTCTATAAAAGATGTCCTTACATTATTTTAACTGTGCCATAATTGTAGGATTAGTATAATGAATAAAAACACATGAAAAGAAAGAGAATTTCGAAAAGAGTGAGCAAGATTTCAGACATGGTAACTGATAGGCCAGAATATATTTGCTTTGAATTTTGTGTTCATATCATTGCGGTAGACAGAAATACACTTCTTTATGAAAAGAGACTAATGATATGAGTTATGTATTTTTGAAGTCTACCACCTATTATATGATAAATCTAAGCATCAACCTCATGTGTTCTGTACTCCATATCAATCCATTGCATTGAGCCAAATGATAATATAAAACTATCGCTAAAATGCCAGACTTCATTATACCAATCATCCAATCAATCCAATACTCTGGGTCTTTCAGTGCTATCTAGAGAATTTTAGAAAAAAATGACACTCATTGTTTCTTTTATCTACTCATTTAATCATTATCTCATCTTTTATTCATCAAATGCTTAGTATATTTGATACAAACTTGTTAAAAGTATCTTTAATAACTATCTTTCATAACTACAGGTCATGCTGATACTAATTAATTCATGCTGATATTAATTCATGAAGAATAATTTCTCTGAAACATACAAAGCTTCATATTCATATTGAGCAATGCAACTGATGAAAAATGAGAAGTAGTTTGTACCAGTGGCAGCAAGAAATCACTCACGAAGGAGATAAACAACAGGTGGGATTCTATGATGTAGAGAAAACAAACACCAAGAAAAAAGAGAAAAGCCAGTGTGATCTGGGTGGTAAGAGCAAAGATTAGAGTTTTACTAGAACAAACACTTCCATATGGGAGTAACAAACAAGAAACAAGATTTCATAATTCTTCATACATACATGTACACATAGATTGTCATACTAACAGTTGCAAGACCTCCATAGTCTTAATTTTAAATATTCTGTTCTTGGAGAGCTCACTCACCCTTGTATATTTGGTTATTTTAAACCCAAGAGGATCTTCGATTTTTTTACAGTTCCTCATTTCCCTCAGGCCCTGTCTTCCTACCATCTTGAATTAGCCAGGCAGTGGTTACACTGACTCTGTCTTTGGCCTGCTCAAGTTGCTAAGTTCTTCTGTAACAATAATACTGGTCCAGTAAAATCACTTACACTCTACCCCTTACTCTGTACTTTTACATGGTAAGGTAATGTGGTTAAAGGACCAGGGGTTTTGATACCAAACCATCCAATAAATTAAGAAGAATTTTGTACTTTGTTGTTTTCAACCTCAGAAGGTTTCAACAGTCAACTTTTCCAGTACTCACTCACAACCTACTATTCTGCAGGTGTGTAAAGGTGTTCATATGAACATAAACATATCACAGTTATTAAAGTAGTGAGATTACTCCAAAGTTGTTATACATAAAAAGTTATTTTCTTCTCGGTAGTGTAATCTTGATTGATCATTTTAATCCTAAAATTTCCAATATCAAGGGTGATATAAACCCTGCCATACACTAAAGAAAATATGTATTTAATAAACTACATGATATATTACAACGTATTTGTTACTATGTTTGCACATTTTGTTACCAATCTATCAACCACTTTTCTTTTTATAGTTTGCTACATTCCTACAAAAATGCAGGAAAGAAAATCTATTATTGTATTCATTTAAAGACACCTGTCTGCAGGATAATGGAAATGAAAATTTTAAGTAAGTAACAAATGTTAGTGCATTACACTGTATAAAAGTTTTTAGTATAGCCAACCAGTTGTCTACTCTTGTAAGACTTTCCCTCTGCTGAAGATTGCGTTGCTATGACAGCCATCTCAGAAACCTCATATGTACGTATGTGCACGCACCTACACCTGTAGTCTCAATCAAGATGCACATAAGTTGAAGAGTTCAAGATAAGGCCTAGAGTATTTAGTGACACAAATGATAAAAATAGCATTTCATTACCTTTGAGTGTATAGTAACCTTTTAAAAAAACCTAACACATTAGAGACAATATGATTTTAAAAGAATTCTTTGTACTATTTCTACTTGGATGAAAAAGCAGCTTTTAAAAAGTGATAATGTATAGCAGCATTATACGAGTGTAGAGGTAAAATTTCTTTGTAAACATTTCATAGAGATAATTTGAATGATTCACTATTTCAAGATCCACATACCTAAAATATATGCATGTGTATGTAGAGAGAAAAGGGGTCTTTGTGTTCCTTCTGACGACATTTTCACTAGCTCCTAATCTAAGTTAGAGAGCAATAAGAAATCTTATGGAATGATCTTAAATGTTACTTACCATTGTATACTTTACAAATAGTTATAAAACTATGAAATACACAACAAAGGATCAGGTTCTGTATTCCTGCATCAGTACTCAGATCCAGAGTACAAGAGATTTGATCATAGGGTGAAATATTATAGTGGGACCACAGCAAAGATTTAATATATATTCAGTGAGAGTTTTGTAATATTGTATAAGTTTTATATCATTACAATTATTTTGTTAATCTTACCTTCATTAAAACTCTATAAATGAAGTCCAGTGGAGAATTTTTTCCTTTTTCTAAATATCATATTTCTACTATTAACTTGGAAAATACATTTAAAAAGAATGCTGAAACATAAAACTTAGAAAGATATGCCTATTTTCTAGCTCATCTAATTTAGCACTGGCCATTTTTCCTTCTGCCAACTAAAACCCAATAGAAATAATAAATCAAACATGTATTTAAGAGGATTTCTATAGTAATGAAGCTAGTCTGTGTGATACAATGGTAGATTAGTGTCTAGGTCAGTGTATGGCAAAATCCAAAGACTACACAGCACCAAGAATGAGCCCGGTTGTGAGCTATAATCTATAGGTGATTATGATGTTTGTTGACCAATCGTATTTAATGGACCACTGTGGTGCATGATGCCAAAAACGGGGGTGATTGTGCATAAAAGAACTCTATTCTCTTAATACTCAAATGTGCTGTACTTAAAAATACCCTAAAAATAAGCTTGGTTAATTTAAAAAATGATTAGATTAAGAGCAGAAGATATATCCAAATTTGAAAACAAATATGGCCCCCAAAGTCCAAACTTTAGGCAAGAGTGGATGCCACTGTAGGCCAATGGGTAACAGCAACTGAACTGTGTAATCTCAGAACCTTCAAGGTTGGTATCTGAAACAGTGATCTGCCCTGAGCCTCACATCTGCAAGAGCTTCCATGTCTTCCTTCAAAAGCGCTACAATCAGTTTAGGGAAGAAGAAAAAATGCACACTTTGTGCCCATGGTCATGGTTAAAGGAAATGAAAACAAGAGCAATAAACTCTCAACTGCAAAAAGCAAAAACCCAAGACCTGTTCTACCCCTGCTCAGTGATTCCACTGCACATTCCTCTGTAATCCTAAATCATCATGAAAACCGGTCCTGTTCAGAGACATTCCTTATGCACATTGGCAAAATATGCCTCTCTGTTTGCGTGCTCTGACAGTTTAAAACAAATAGCACACATCGTTCCTGAAAAGGAAAAAAAAATCACCTCGAATGAAAATAAAATTACAAGGAGAAAATCCACCCACGAGGTTTAATTATGAAATGTACAAAATATTTTGCAGTCCCACGAGGTAATAAAACAATCAGAAGAACATAAAATAAATTCAAAGTTATTTGAGAGATAAAAGAAGATGTAGAAACATTAAATTCTTTAAAGTTGGTGTTTTGAGCAAAAATGTGTGCCATCACTCAATCAAAATCAGAATGTAAGGAATTCCTTCTGTATGGCATGGTTTTTGATGCTGTAAGAAATCCAAAAGCTTTGATACATTGTTTAGCATGTTATCAGTCAAGGCACTGTTCCATCAAGACTTTTCATAAACACAAAGTAAGAGGATTGAATTGCAAACATATACAGTGCTTCCACCCTGAAGCAGTATTAGTTGAAGAAGATGAAAGCAGCATTCAGAAGTCTGCAGTGTAGTAGAGAACTTCCACATTGGAGAGGCCTAATGGTTACACAGTTTTCTTATTGAAGAGTTTATCACTGTTTTTTAAAGACAAATGTAAAGGTGGAGTGTAGCTCAATAGTACAGCATTTGCCTAGCATATGTGAGGTTCTCAGTCAATCTCAATCAGGAAAAAAAGGAAATTTTGTCACGTTGCTGCCATTAGTATCTTTTTATCTTATTAGGGCATTAATACTCTCACAAGTATTTGAACACACACAGAATCTGAAAAACCATATTAGGCTGCCTATAGAGATAAGTCCCTCCTGTTCTGTTCCATTTTTTAAAGTATTCCTCTTCGTTTTGTTGTAGATGATGGAAATTAATTAGATAATGTGGAAGGTTTCATTAAATGTGAATACATTCCAAATGTGACATGGACAGTTTTGCCTGAAGAGTCAGTGAAATACAGTTGGTTTCTTCTGAAAATAAAGTACAAATACCTTCTTATAATATGCTTTACAGAGCATTGTCTCATAATACTTCATATTGATTTTACGGCATGGCTATGAGAGCATCGATTCCATATCCCTCACTATTTTAAAATAGAGATTCATATTGTAAATCAGCCTTAGGATGGCTGAAAGGACAAGCAATAGATTCTCTCCGTTTGATTATCTATATGTTTATCATCTGTCTTGTCTGCATTTTCCCTCTGGACACCCTCGAGGGACTGGATAACTAAAAGGTTTTCCATTGCAGGTAATTTTAAAGAGAACAAATAATATGCAATCATATACGATGTGAGACAAATTAATGAGCACCTCGCCTCCAGAGAGATTCATATTTAGCCTCAATTTATTCCCAGAAAGCCAGAGATAGTACCGTGTCAAAGGTCAGAGGATGGGAAGAGGGAGCCTGCCATTGCTTAGATGGGCCCTTGCTCACCGCTAAGTTTTATGCTTACATAGAGCAGATTGAATGTGGCAGGAAGGCAAAGCAGCAAGAACCCAAGCTGTGATCATCTATGCATTGTATTGTCTCCCTTGCTTTATCTTAACACCAAACTCTAGATATTTCCCGGCTTCCGTTTACACAGAAATATGAGTGGGTAGAATAGGTGAGCCATTCACAGGAAGCCTGATGTTTTAAAAAGGCCTTTTTTGGATAGAAGGAAGAAAGGTATAGTCAAGCCATTCTTTAAAAAAATGGGAGTGGTTCTAATGTAAAGGGACAGAATTGTCTACTACCTGAATATTGAGAAATTTACCTTTTTCTCCTTCTCATGGTATTTATACCAGCATCGCTGGGAAAGTTCTGTCTCCCTGGAGTCTACTGTTTTTGTTGGAGCCTTCTGAAAGTATGGGACTGGAATCAAAGCCACTTAACCAGGAGGGCCAGGGAGCAGGTGACAGGGTGGGTTTGTGGCCATCATCTGAGTTGAAGCTCTGCCTTCCAGAGTAACGGGACTTGGAAACCCCTCTGAGTTTTCTGTCTCTGCCACCCTCAATTGTTTGTTCCCCTCGTGGCACTTAGGAAGAAATGAACATGACTTGCTATGGCTCAGGCTCAACATAGCAAAAAGTGTTGGGTGGATCTTTGACTTATAAACTTGACTTATCCTTGTGATTTCAGAGACTTCAGCTGACCATTAATCAAAGATTATAATACAGTATAGTTTATAATTATGTATTTAGTCTGACGTGTGTGTTGGCCACTGAGGCTCAAGGAAAAGTAGTAAAAATACATGCAATCCTTCACCCAAGTTCCCAATATACTAAAAAATGAAACATAATAATTAAAACTTATAATTTCAGTCTGAGATTACTGTTAAATAGTAAGCACTTCTGTCAGCGTGAAGAACTATTCTGCCGTATTATAGCCAAATTTCCTTGTGTGTAAAGTCAGTCTTCTTGCTCTTGCCCTAAGCGTGATGTCTTAGTTGAGCAGTGCATATTACAACTGCAAAGCTGCCAAGGGAAAAGAAGAGCTGAAGTGCCAGTGACTTTTGGCTGGAGAGGAGAAGCAGGAGCAGACTGCCCTGTGGATTGGGACTACTCAGGAGCCCTAGCAACTGAAGTCATTTTTAATTGTACTTAGTGAAAAATCTGCTAAACTCTTTGTTATGGTTTAGATCTAGAATTTCCCCCAAAATCTCATGTTTTCAGCGGTGGGGTTTTGGAAGGTGTTGTAGTGATGGAGTATTATACTCATCCATGCACAGATCCACTGATGAATTCATAGCTGAGTGTTCTCTTAGGAGGTGGGGCTTGGTGGCAGAGGCAGAAGTGAAGTGCTTTTGCAGTGTTCGTCTCCCTTTCTGGCTCCTCTAGTCTCTTTGCTTCCTGGCTGCTATACTTTGAGTTTCTTTCTTCCACTGTGCCCTTCCACCCTGATATTTCTGCTATGGAGCCAGCCTTCCATGGACTAAGTCCTGTGAACAATGAGCCAAATTATATCTCTACTCCTTCAAATTGTGGGTGTTGGGTATTGTGGAAGTACAGGAAAGCTTATCAATATGATGTTAATGATGAGATGTATTGTTTTATATAGCTGTTAAACAGTTTACAATAAACAGTGCCTTGAAACAATGCACTTTATTTTTATCTCAGTAGATATGGGTCAGGAGTTTGTACTTGGCTTGAGTATACTCTCTTCACAAAGGATTGATCAAAGCATTGACCAGACCATGTTTTAATCTGGTATTCAGGATTTTCTTCCAAACCCCACTGGCTTTGGTGGACTCCAAGTCTTCACAGAAGCTGCAGGGCTAAAATTCTAGATCCAAGAGTCTGCACGCCCTCATTCCCCTGCCAGGTGAGCTCAGCATGATTAGCTTAGCTCACGGCAGGTTTCCTCTCTGGCAGCCAGCAAGGGAGCCTCTCCCTTTTTTCTTACGTCTAGCATCTCACACAATGAATGGTAATCACAGTGACATTTCTCCACCATTTAGATTTTGTGCCACCCAGTCAAGGATGTGACATTCACAATCTTTGCCATATGCTCTTACTTAAAAACAAATCTCCAGTCCCTCCTACTCATACTCAAGAGAAGGTGATGACAACAAGTCATGGGGACTAGAAATTATGTGGGATTCCTGAGTAAAATACAGCAAAATCATCTTTATTTTGCAGCAGTAACTCAACTGGAACTACACAGAATGGAAAAATACTCTGATTCTCCAGTTGAGGTCAAGTTGCTTTAAGAGAAATGTTGTAAACTAGATACCTATAGTTCAAGAGGATTGACGCAGCACTTGAACAGTGTGATCTTTCCTTCCCAAAACTGCATTAAAAATATTCAGTGAAAAATCATAACAGCCAAGGGGAAGAGGAAGAGAATGTTCAGTAGAAAAGATTTCAACAGATATCTATAACGATGAGAATGAAAACTTGTTGATGGGTGACGCGGATCATAAAGCCAGAGTATACAAGAGGCTACTGGCACCCACGTAAGGGCTCCGTGGGGTTTCCAGACTGCAAGGTCACAGGTCAGAGGTTACTGAAAAAAATTACCCATTACGACCAGGAAGGAGATTCTAGACAATGGATAGCTTGTGTAGGGAGAGGCCAGGCATAATCTCATCCTGATATTTTCTTTCTCTTGTTGATATTTTTAAATGATGTTGTTATTTCTCAGTTTTCAAATAAGTAAAAGTGCAGAATTAAACTAAACATTCATGGAATCTATTAGCTTCCAGTAATGTATCTGCAGAGTCTTGTTTCAAGAAATTAAACTATATAGTCTGCTTCTCTAAAGATACTCTATTTTAACTATTAGTTAGAATTAACCACAAAGGAAGGAATAGCATTTGCCATTTGGTCTTATACTGAGTGACATTTTTCAATCACCAAACTTCTTCATATATTAAGTGTTAAATGCAATTGTTATTCACAAGAGAAACTTGGCAAAGTAGAAAAAGTAAAAACAAAACAAACTAAGCAGCCATAAATTCTTCATTCAAAACTTTAACATTTGGAATTAACTTTAGGTTGTTATTGATCTTTATACATTTTGCATTTGTGTGTAGATTAATCTTTATATACTTTGCATTTTTCATTTATGGTATTTTAAATATTTGTGCATAACTAAGTACTGTTTTAATGGTTATTTAATAGTTTATGTTAAATGTACCATAACTTAAAATATTCCTTTCATTGCACTTTTAAAGCTCTTTCCAGGTTTACCTCTTCCAAATTAAGCTGTTGTTAGCATCCTTGCACATGTTCAGTCTTTAGCACGGACTCTTACAAGGAGTCATAGAATGTAAATAGAACTTTCATGTCCCTGTTCGATATTCACAGGTTAATTTCCATGAATTTTACAGAATTTATGTCCATAATTGTGATGGTTAAGCTTGATTGTGTTAACTTTTTTGACTTGGGAACTGTAATGGTCTAGATGGGTCATTGAGGCTGCCCTTGGTTACTGTATCTAGTGCCTGAATCCTTCCTCCCTGGCACAGTTTCCTGTTCTCCTTCCAAGTTGCCATGAACTGAGCAGTTTTGCTACACTATACCCTTCTACCGTGATGTTTCTGCCTTGAAACCAGCTGACCATGGACTGAATCTCCTTAAAACATAAGCCAAATTAAACCTCTCTTCCTTTAAGTTGTTGGTGTGACATATTGTGGCCAGAAATGGATAGTGATCACATCACTAAATGCAAGATGTTCTTTCTTGATGTAGCCTCACCAGCACTGAGTATTGTTGAGAAGTCAAACATATCACATACTGCAATAATCCGATTTCCTTAGATTACTGAGATTATACTTTTAAAAGCTGAATTTAACAAAGAGAGAACATTTGTTTCAGGATGAACAAAGCATTATTGTCATTTCAAAGGTTCGATTTCCAGTGCTCTATTTCTTGAGGCATGCATTAGCAGATTTGCTTCCCCAGGATGTGCCAGTCTGACACCACTTGGTGTTCAGTGTGAAGAAGAATCCTACTGTTCTGTAGACAAGGCTGTCAGGACAGAGCCCACAGTTTTGGCCTCTTATTTGGTATAGTATAACTTTGCTCTAGGGAACAGGGAAACAGGCTGCAGTTTGTCTTATGGGGAGAAAAACCAAAACATACAAAATTCTCTAATGAATATTGAACCTCCAATAGCATTTAGTTTATTCCTCACTGTTACTGCATACTTTTCTTGATTAAAGTTGTATTTTTATATATGCAGTACTTAGCTAGAGTGCTACCAATTGAAAAATCCAATCGAGACATGAGAGAAGCTTCTTTGCAACATTTAAACGTACTGGACAATTCGCACCTTCATCCTAATGAGTCATTGATAGTGTTCTAGAGTTACATTAGGCTCATGGCATCTTCACTGTGCAGACCAGTGGCACCATGGGGTTGAATCTATGCATTATTAATTCGACCATGTAAGAACCCCATGTTATACAGCACAGCATGTAAATGTCAGGGATTTGATTTCCAGGGCTTTTGATTCTTCTTCTTAAAGATACCTACATGGACTGGGGCAGAATTTACTCTGCCATTACTTTGGGGCCATTTATGACAGGTGAGTTTTTAAGCTCATATTTAGAAAACTTTGTTTCTGGGTCCCTAATTATAAGTTGAGACTTCCAGCAAATATTGGGCCATGGAGACTTCCATTAGGGAAAATATACAGATGTCAGCCCTCATCTGGATAGATGGTACAATCTGGATAGGGTACAATCTCCCTCCTGGGTGGTAAGTCTCTGTACCTTTGGGTATGGCAGAGTGTGTGTGTGAGTGTTTGTGTGTGTGTGTGTGTGTGTGTGTGTACATCGTTTGCACTTAGTTAGTGGTAGAGGAATCTATAGATCTATGAGCTACAGCCAAAAGCTGATGCACTTTCTTTATAGAGTTTATATACAGAAAATGCAATGTACAGCAAAGAATTATTTAATAGCCCTAGAAACATTGGCAATCTTAATATAGAGGAAACTTCTTTATTTCCTAATCGTTATACTCAATTGGAAAAAAGTGAAAAACTTGACCATTTCTTTGAGCTCAGCATCTATTGTTATCATAATAAGATAAAACACCACTTTGAGAAAAGCAGTATTAGGAAAGTATATGAGTGATGCATTTCTCTTCTCATTATGGGTTATTTTGCCTTAAATGTATTCTTTGGGTAAAGGGAAAAAATTTAGACATTTTGCATAGAGTGTGTTTACTTCTTTCAATAGAGAGCACTCAGAACCCTAACAGAAGTGCCTGCATTAACACTGGCCTTCTGGAGTAGATAACCTGCCAGTTAGCTCAAGGGTAAAGCTTCTGTATTGTTTTCTCTCCCCTAGTGATATTAAGCAACTAAACCTTGTGCAGAGCTCCAAAAATCATTGAAGCAACATGAAGAAATATTTAAGACTCTTCCCAAACTTCTCCTCCCTTGAGATGTTGTAGTAGTAGGGATAAATATTTTGGCAATTATTTCATATTTGAAGATTAAAATTTTTTAAATTGTTAAATTTAAAATTTAATTCTATCCTTTGTTAAAAATAACTGTTTAGAAATGACATTTTTTACTACATTTCCCCCAAATATACACAGTTACAGGTATAGTTAAATGCTGTATTTGTTAACTATATAAATAATATTTGGCAAATGTGGATTCTGTCAAAAGTTTTTGTGAAATCTTGCAAAAGGAAACACTGTTTTCAAGATCATCTTGTATAATGCTTCCCTTGAACACATTTCTTTTTAAAAATGTTTGACTTCAGGTTTCCTGTAAAAGTTGAGCTTTATCTTGACATTTTGTACTAAATACAAGGGTTTAAAAGCTCCTTAGTTCTTGCAGGGCTATTTTTGAAGAAATATTGAAAAATGTAATGATGATTCTTAGATTAACTTGACGATGTAGTAAGAAAATTGTCAGTGTTACCATCTGAAGAGACATCTAGTGAATAAGGCTATACAAACGCTATTCCAGTTTGAAGGGGCAAGGGGGAAGGAGGTGGGAGGGCTAGAGGAAAGGAAAGAAGGGAATGGAATTAATATGAGAAAATGGAAAAATAGGAACAAAATCTTTGTAAATAGGGAGGAGTGGAGGGTTTGAAGGGAGGGCTGGTCAAGGGGGAAAAATAAGAACCAAGAGAGCTTATGTAAAGGTGCAAATTTCCAATGATGAATGTCATTATATTGTATACCTAAAATGTACCAATGATTAGAATCAATAATTGATAATGCAAAATAGGAAGAAAAGGTCCAAAGGGGTAGGGGTAGTGGGAGGGGCAGGGGATAGGAAAGAAGAGAAAGGAAAAATGATGAGAAATGGAAAAAATGGAAATAAAGACTTTGTAAATAGGGAAGGGTGGAGGACGTGAAGGGAGGGCTAGGAATGGGGAAAAAATAAGAACCAAGATTCATTATGTAAAGGTACAATTCCCAATGAGAAATGTAAATGTGTTGTATACCTAAAATGTATCAATGAAAGAATGAAAAAAAAATTGTCTCATAGTTGATGGCATGATTATTTATTTCAACCTTATTTTGCACAACAGATGTCTATATTCTTTGAGAAAATATATATGTATGTATTTAAAATGGAACAGAATTTAGAATATAAGTATACTTTAAAGCTTTGTGCAATCTATTTTTTTTTCAATTTTATACATGCAAGTGATGGTATATTTGGAAGGGACTGTAAAGGGCTTTGAAAGAGATTATCTTATTTTTTTCTAATCATACTAATTCTTCTCTTGTAGATAAACCAATAGTTTGCACTTAAATTTTTCATTTTACAGTTTCACTGATGTTACTTCTGGAATTAGTTGTACGTGGAATTAAAGAATAAAATATTGTGAGTAGTGATTATTTCTAAATTAAAGTGCAATGCGATAAAACAAATTGAATAAAAATGAGCTATCTCTATATGATATTGATAGCAGAAAGCTTTGCCATGGTATCAGTATTTTCAGTATGATTGGCAATACATTTCATTTTGCTATATTAAAAAGAACAAAAATTAGGCATGGGTATTTAAGTCATTAGATCAATTTTTCTCAAATGTATTAACTTCTTGGTGATTGACTTATATTATCTATGCAAGCGACAGAATTGAAAAAAACTAACATAGATTAATTTCTCAATCTTCAGGAGTCAGTGAATATTATTTTTAAACTGTGTTAGACTTAAAATATTATTCAAAGTTATGTAAAGTCGGAAGATGAATTTCTCTGGGAATTTTCTCTGTATACACAAAAAGTTTGCGTTGAGGTTAAACTTGATGTTTTTACCTGTGTACACCGTGAAACAAGAGCTTCAGCCTCATATTTGCAAACCCCTGATCTGTGGAATAGTGCACACACTGGCAGCATGTTTGTTCACAAATGCTATGCAGGAAGATTTGGTCTCTTCTGCTTTGATGCCGTTTTGGGTGGAAAACAAAAATGGGTTTTCACTGAGTCGTTTCCTCTGTGTCGCCGAAGCAGATGTTAATATTTTATATACAGTTTTCCTTAACCAATAATTGGCAATAAAGACAAAATAATTCACTGTTTCAAGATTCCTCTGCGTTAACTAATTAAACCAACAGCAGGCCCAGGGGACAGGACAATGGCAAACTTTCAGATGAATTAATTTTATGGAAGACCAGCGGAGTAATTGGGCTCCAATTGCAGGCAGTTTAGCTCCATCATCACCTTCATATATAATTAAATTCAATTGGTTGATCTAGCCCCTATTTTTATGAGGGCACTTACCAGCTTTTCAACCCCACTGTGCCTTTGGCGTCAGGCCAATCAATTATTAGTCATTTTTCTTTCAAATGGAAATGCTCCAGATGAGTCATATCTTTCACAGTGCTCAGATTTGAAATATCTCTTTTTATTTAAGTCCTGGTATATTTGAGTTGCTCTTTTTGATTTCACACAGGTGCGATACTTAAGGGTGTAGAAATATTAAAAGATGGGCACCAATAGGTCACAGTTACATGAAATCGAAGGCTCACTGAGAGAAGCCTATGGCATCTCATTCACAGATGAGTCTTCTACTTTTGGAAAGGAGCAGAGTAGACTTTTTTGACAAACTTTTTATCCTGAAATCATTTCTCTTATTATTCCATCATTTGATTTATTGAACTGTAGGAAAAGGGTAATTTCCATACTTTAGGAAACACATAATCATGGTATAATAATCTTTTTATTCAAAGTGTTCTGTATAAAATTTCACTCATATATTGTGATAAATGGATTTATTGTGGGATTTTGATCTGAATGTGAATGAATTCCTGTTGTTCATTATTACAAATGTATACTTCCCTGAAAAGAATTTTAGTACACTTTTAGAGATCATACCATTTGTTAGCATTTAATTGTTTGTGTAAGATTAAATGCGGTTTATTCATTTAGAAGATATTCTTGGTAAAAGAAGAAATATATTTTAATAGTAATATGCGAAGGAAATATATTTGTTTGATCTAGTTTGCTAAAAATATAATTTAATGCATGAACAAAGAGCATTATTTCTGTTATATAATCAATTATAATTAAGTATATTTTACTACCTGATGAGGCAATTTTGGTCATACTGTAAACAGTATACTTGTTCTTCATACATAAATTTTTTTTTTTGGCTTTGTAAAAATTTATTTCGTGTTCTTAGCAAATGGAAACAGTCACAAAAACATCAACCAACCAATCTGGTTCTTCTGAGGAAACAAGTCTACCTTGAAAGCAGTTCAGCAACGTGACTCAGTTTCTGAATTCCTAGCATCCTCGGGCTGACTGGATTCATCCTGGGAGGTAGTATGAGCCTAATTCCTGTGCTGAGGGAGATGAACACTGTACACAGGATGGAGGAACCATACTGGGTTGACAACAAAGAGAAGGGACTGTCCATAATAGCAGATTCTCACACTGCTAACATGCTCCTCTGAAAACAGTTATCCGCCCCTCCCAGCAGACCCCACATCCAAGATGCTGACTGAGCCTCTTCAAACAGCAGCTTCCTGAAAGGGTCCTCCACAACCAGGCTCCAGAAGGTTCTGCTTCAGCCCTGGAGGATGCTGATTTAGTTCACCATGACGAAGTTAGACTTGCAATGAGCAATAAATTCTGTCACAGGGTCATGTTCGCCTTCTGTTTTGCTGGTGCCTGCAATGCTGTCATTTTCCAAGATGGGGAGGAAGAGCTGCACAAACTCCGAGGTGTATGGAGGAGCAATAACATTCAGCACCTCAGTGACAAAATAGCGAATGAGTGAAATGTCAGTGTCCAGCTCCTCCAGACACTGTCGGAGGTAACTGACAACAGGAAGTACATAACCTTGGCTCAGCAGGTGAACCATCCGGTCCAGCAGGGTCTTCTTCACCTCGAGCTGCTCCATCATGTCCAGCTGGGAGTGCTCAGTCTCAAAGAGCTTAACAAGCAGCTGCAGAACCTGGGGGTGCAGGAGCTGGTGGCAGGTGCTGATCCTGTCCGGCAATGCCAGGTGCACTGGAGTATGGTCAGTCTGCAGCTGGAAGTACCTGGGCTCTGACATGGTCCAGTCCACCCACTTCAGCACACTCATTGCTACCACTGGAAACCTAATACACTGATAAAGTGTGCTCAGTTCTGCCACAAGTTCAGAGGCCCCTTTGTTCTCACTGCAACCTAAATTGTGAACTGTTTCCATCGCTTTCGATGTTGACTTCAGCTCATCTTTATTGTTGCTCACCCGCTTGTTCTTCTTCCATGTCTCAACCACACTTGCTGCGTAAGCCAAGATGCAGATGTACTTGTGTTTGTGGTCCTGGTTGATCAGGGTGCCTGGTTTGAAGAGAGACTGCACGAACAGATCCAGGAAGTCTGGAACCCGGATGAGTTCAACGGGAGGAGGGTCCATGCTCGTGAACATCTTGAACAGGACTGTGATGTCTGCGGGGTTCAGGGCTCCTTTGGACAGCATGGCCCCAAGGGCCTGGCAGGCATGGGGGTAAGAGGCGGCTGTGCCCAAGGCCAGTGTGATCTGACTGGCGTCACGGCCTCTCTCCTGCACCTCTTGTGCGACCCCGCATACCACAGAGCCACCCTGCTCCTGAGCTAGCATGGACATCATGGCCTGGGCAAACAGGTACGTGTGCTCCCCGTGGCACACCCTCTTAGCAAACTCGGGAAGATTTTTTTCAAGGTTTTCTTCTCCTCCATCCAAGATCGTGGCTAATGAGGTTCATAGCGCTCTAGAGAACACTTCCAACTGCTGACAAGCAGTGGACACGCTGGTGATCTCCCCTTGGAACCCTGCACTGGAGATCAGCTTAACAGTAAAGTTGAGCATCAAACAGTCCGGATGAGCTTCAGCCAGATTGTAAAAGAGATCTCTCCAAGTGGTGTGTGCAATCATTTGTTCAAGCCAAGCTGGGGTCTCTCCTTCTGTAAAAATACAATCTGCTTTGCATGGGTCAAAATGTTGGATCAGTAAACTCTTCAAGTGATTTTCCACAGTTTCCTGAACCTGCACTGGCTCAACACCTGTCTGAATGAGCCACTCGGCCAGCAGGTTCACAGTCTAGGCCACAGCAGTGTAGTTCTCAGATAAGGGCTGGATGACATTCTCAGGAGATCCACCTGCCTGAAAATACCTCTTCAACAGGTTGGAGATGGAGGGCTCCATGATATAATCCAGGGTGGAAAGCTTAAGCAGGCATTCCTGCTGCACCTCTGCACACCGTCTTCTCCTTCTCCAGAATCATCTTCCTGCTGCGGGCCGCTGTCTCCCTCCTCGCCCCACTCGGCGGTATTCCCGAAGTAGTCTTCAGCCATGATAGCACCCGGCCCCGGGCCTTCATACATAATTTTTAAACCTAGTATTAACTCATCAGTAATAAAATTTAGCAGATACATGTGGTACCAGTAATAAACTTCCAAAATTTACTAAACTGAGAAAATTATTTCAATTCTCATCTAAGCAAAAGAAACATCATCACATTACAAGAAATGAAATTGGAGGAAAATAGCCTGAAATTCATTTAAAAATTTTTGTTTTAACCAAACAATGTAAAAAATTGAAGTGGAAACATTTTACTTTATAGTCTTGTGGGCTTAGTTTGGAAGACTAGCAAAATACATTGTTTTTTAAAAAAATTATCAGTAATTATTCTTTCCCAATTAAATATAAGTGCAAAGGTCACTTGAACATCAATACTTTCTAAAAAGATGTCCTTATTAATTTAATATTGTCAGCAAAATAATTTTTCCACTGAACTCTAGTTTTCTTTGCTTATAGCTCATGAACATAGAGCATGTTTTCTACAATCCAGTGCCATAGACAGTAGAAGACACCAGCTTGTAAACTTGAATAGTATTAGGGGCTTTCCCTCCACCTTTCCATTCCCCCTCAGTCCTAATATCTTCATAGAGCCCTGAAGAACCGAATAGAAAAACATTAGCTACTTCTGATGAACACTCAAATACATACACACCTTTTTGGATAGAAGTTACATATCAAAGGCTCCCAAGTATTTATATGAAATTAAACTAGATATTACATGTTCACAAACTGAAATATGGGAACACAGACAATCATCAAATCGTTCATGTTTCCATTAGAAAGTTGTATCTGACACAATTATTCAATTTTATGTGAGGGAGATAAACCATCTATATAACTCCTCTAGTTAACAATTGATATAAAAAATATAAGCTCCACAATAATAGCACTCTACTTCTTAAGGTATTATTAATAAAGTCCCAGTCATGCACACATTGCTTCTTCAGTTTTAAAATACTTTACTGTGTGATTCCAAATAAGTAGGTTAATGGTTATGTAGAAGAGCATTTTTAAAAACTGGAACATCAATAACAAAAGAAATTATTCTTTCCCCAAATATTTAAAAATAATTTTAAATGTAGTTTTTTCTGAATGATGTCATGAATATTGTCTTTGTTACATTTACATGTTTTAAAGCCAGAGGATTAGAATTGGAATAGTTAAATGCAATGCATTCACAAGTGGAAACTGAATACTAAAGAGTTAAAGAGCACATAAGTGTTTTAACAGAAATTTTAGTCTTATAATCAAATCTTTACAAATACTAATATTAATTCTGCATAATATGTGTAACTCAAACTTGATTAGTATATTCTGCTTTGTTTTAGTATTTGCATTACAATACAAAATATTCATATATCTAAATGAAACTGAGGTAAAAATCTTTTTCATAGATTAAAAAATAACTGAACACTTCATTTTGAAGACATTGTTATGTTATAATCTTAAATCTGCCTCTTTTGGAGGAAAGAGAGCTAAATGGTGAAATTGACAACAATGGACACTTAGTTGAGAGCATATCTGGAATATTAAACCAATTTCTAGCACGATATTTTTTCCTATGAGAAACAAGAAAGGATTATGAATGCTTTTAGGCAAATTGGGTAAACTAAATCAAATGTAGACCAGTCCAAGAGCAGCTCCCCTCCACATCCCACAGAAGGTACCGTCCGTGAATGACAGAAGTGTGCATTTCCTGTTGTTGCATCCCACAGGTTTGCTTTTGCTTCTGCAGACCTCTTAAAGCACTCCTCGTGGGTTATGCAAAAAGAACTCTTGATCACAGAAAAGAATTGACTTTTGTCTTCCCTGGGAACAGAAAAGCCTTTCGGGTACCATCAGAATAAGGAGAATACGTAAGAAGAAGTTTGCTTCTCCCTGCAGCTTCTCTGAAAAGTGGCTCAGGCAGGATACTCTTAGTGGACCTCCACAAACGCGCCTCTTGCACACAGTGCAACAAAAGCTTGTGTTTGCCCGTGGTGTCAGCTTAGCATAGTGCACAGGCCGCAGTGGCTTCCTGGAGAGGCCCCATCAATAACCCAGTGGGAAGCGGCAGGGACAGAAGGTAAACACAGGTCAGGCTGGAGAGCCCGGTTGGGGGTGGGGCCCACAGCTTGGGACACAATGAGGAGAAGGACATCAGAGGGATCCATCCTCCTTTGAAACCTGAATTCTCGGTTATTAACGAAGGCATAACACCGTCTGGGAACTACAAAGGAAGGCTCAGCCACTTTCCAGCTGCCTCACACGCGGCATGTGAAGGGCACGCTCCAGTTCCTGGGAGAATTCCACACTGGCCATTGTGCTGTAAGAGTTATTCGGCACAGGGAGAGCAAGACGCCAAAATGTCCTGGCTTCAGGGAATATTATTCAGCCACGGGCACCTGGAGGCCTGACCCACTCTCCGTCATCATTCGCTGGGTGCATGGGAACCACAAGTGAGATGTTTGAAATTCTGGCAGAATTTTTATGTCTGGAGTTGGAAAAAGGAAATAATCGTATATAGACATTCAGTGCGTATCAAGACCTGTATTTCTTTACAGCTGAGCAGGAAATGATTAGTTTTTACCTCATCTGAATTTAATAAGACCTATCACAAGAGATTTAGTATTCATAGTAAGTTCAATAAAGACACCTTTACTATTTTTCTAGGCTAGCTATAAAATAAAGGGAAAACATAAGTGTAAAATGATAATTCAATGGATTGAATAAACTTCTGTGACATTAGCAGTATGGAGGCAGCATGGAACATTGCCAGGAGGGTTCTGGGCACTTTGCTCTTAGCCAGGGCTACAACAAAGCACCCTGGGTATTTGTGTAAACAGAAAGTGCCAAGAATGTCATTATCAAAGAAACAATATTGTGCCTGACAACTGAAAGCTTTCCCTGAGTATTAATTCAGATGTTCAAAGCACATACAGATTTACTTAGAGGTATTTATTTTGAAGCATTTGAAGAGGTGTTCATAGCCCACTGTTGACAGAAGTACCATCAAACAGAATTCTCCCTGACAGCTGTAAAGTTATATATTTCAAGTAAACCCTCCAGATATTTTATCTGAGAAGCCTATAAGTATATTACATTTTCTTGCAATTCCTTTCATTTCATAGGTTAATAATTTACCGCATATGCCTACATATCTGATAAATTTTTGAGTAACATTGGTTAATTATTTACTTTCTTTATTCTGAATAATCCTAAATATCATCGTATTTCCTGTTGTATTTTAAATACAGAAAAGTGTTACAATGACAGTATGTTTTGTAACAACAATGCCACTGTTTAATAGAACAATCTTGTTTCAGTAGGCTTTTACTTTGGGAAATGGAAAAACACACCCAGTGTTATACTCAATTGGATATAATAGTAGGATGATTTTAAGCCTAGTTTTACATTATTAAATCAGCACAGAATATTAGAAAAATAGGTTTTGAGAAAAAGAAATAAATTCATAGGTAATTTTAAGCAAATAATGTGAAGTCCCCATTGTTAAATTTAATTAATAAAAAGGAATTCTGTGATAGAAATTTATTAATATTTTCAGAAGTTTAGCAATATGTAAATGCATTAGAAAATTTTGGGGGGGGCATTGAGGCAGGGTCTCCCTTTGTAGGTCACGCTGGCCTGGAAATCATGTTGGTTCTCCTGCCTCAGCCTCCCAAGTGCTAGGATTACAGGCCTGAGCCACCACACTTGGCGAATGTATTAGAATTTGCTACTTATTTAATTACTTTCTCATCAGTTCGACAAAAGCTTACCTAAACGAATTAATATTGAGTGGTTCCCAAAGGCCAAGAACCTGTGGTAATGGAAAGAAAATGAGTTTCAGAGTCACGGATCCTTGGAAGAAAATGGCAGAAGTTCAACTCTGGAATCCCAGGAACAAGCGACCCTATTGATATCTTCATCCCAAGCCCGGATGCCACAGACAGGAGAATACAATTTCCAGGGTAGCTAGGACTCAACTACTGCACTGCAGAATTGGCACCCTTGAATTGCAGAGCCTAAATATCTAGGTGCAGTCAGCTCAATACGTACCACAGGAAGCACGCCAGACTTTCACCTGGAGGGGGAAGGAGGAAAATGTGTGTGTGTGTCTGTGTGTTTCACAATTAAAATGTATGGGAAATTTTAAAAGCACAAATGCTATCATACAGAAGCTGTTCTATGAAAATTTAAGTAATATGCAAACTTGTTAATTTAAAAAATACACAAAATGTTTACTAAAAAAATTTCTCCTTAATGAAAAAAATAAAAACTACACACACACACACACACACAAAGCTGAATGCAGACTCCAATATGATGGTAAAATATCAGTGTATTTTTATCATTGTTTTCTTTAAAGTTTATTGAAAAATTAAAACTATTACTATTAATTCACCTTTGTGTAACTCCTATACAGGATCATGCTTTAAAGCATCTGAAGCAAATAAGATTCGACAATTTTGAAAAATCCAATTAGTAGGATGATTTTAATTAGAAAATCTTAGAGAACTGTTATCATCATTCTTTTATATGTTGATTCATTTTTTTCATTAGCAAATATTTATGTGAGTGAATAATATTTTCCAAAGATTGCCCTGGGCATTAGGAATGCAACTTTAAACAGAACACAGAATATTCTCTTTGTAGAAAGAACCTCCAAACTGAAGAGACGAGCTTTTTAATAAGTATACAAACATGTAAGTCTAATTGCCAATAAGTACTATGAAGCAAAGTAATTTAGGAGACCAGAAGGAAGATAGCGTAGTTTTTGTGTATAAATGGCTGCAGTCTTAGTGCATTTGGACTGGTATAACACAAGTTCCCTAGACCAAGTGGCATATGAACAATAGAAATTTATTTCTCACAGTTCTGGTGACCAGAATGTCCAAGACCGAGGTGCCAGCTGATTGGAGGTCTCACAAAGCCCAATTTTCTTAATCCAAGATGATAAATCTCACTGTGGGTTCACATGGAATAGGCAAGGTAGTGTTCATCATCTCTTTTATAAGGGTATCAGGCCTATTCTGAATGGCTCCACTTTGAAGGTCAATGTTTCTGGAGGCAAGGAGGAGAGCGAAGCAGAGGGGAGAAGGGGTGGAAAAAAGAAAAATGAAGATGGCATTTCAGACACGTTGGACCATTGCGGACACAGAGAAGAGCTTCTAATGAGGCTGGTATAGGTTTTGCTCCAGAGAAAGTAGGTAAGGTAATGTGCTCTGGAGGAGTAGAAGTCAGCACCCCTGAAGAGCCCTGACTGGATTGGGCTGAGCTGGCTGCTTGCTTCTCAGCTAGGGAGCATGGCTTTAGCTGACCCACTGCATGGAGTTCCTGAAGGAAATTTTGTTGATAAAAGTCTTATTTGTAGAAGCGCAACCTTGAAAATAGCAGCAATAAATCATTACATAACAGCCACTTGACACAATGCCTGTAGCTTTAAAATATATACCTAGTGCCATTTGAGGCACAGGTTTGATACTGACCAAGCTAAAAATAGTTCCTAGTAATACCAAACTTTACCTAAGAATGAGAGCAATCTTGTGCTACTTCATGTATTCCTCTGAGTTTTTATCCAAGCAGTTATGATTGTTCCCATTTAATATATAGCATCACATCTATAGCAAGAGGGATATCAAGACAAATCAGTCAAATAATGCATCATATCTACCCAGATAAAATTAATATGAATAATCAAGAAAGTGTAAAGATTAAAAATGCTCGCATATGTTTCATACAAATGAGTCCTTAAAAATGCTTAAAATGTGCCCAATTACCACTGCTGAATTTATGTTGTGGGGCCTTAAGGATTCAGGACAGTCACTTTTAGTCATACAAGAGTAACGTTTTTATGAACATTCATTTGTGAACTTTCTGTTAAGCTTATGTTTCTATAAAACGTGTTCTTTCTTTTTCTTTTTCCTTTCTGTATTTTGCTTTTGATAATTAACCCTATATTCCTTCTCCCTTATCACTGAACAGTGTTTCTTCCTTGGGAATGATCCCTTCTGACGGTACATATAAAGGAGGACTGTACCACACTCAGTCTGATTTCAGCAAGCTGCATTCTCCTGCAAGTGCAGGCCCCAGGGCTTCTTTTCAGACCCAGGAGACTTAACCCCAAGTGACTGCTGGGCTTACCTAAGTTAACCTCCTACTCCACCAAGCCTCGTGCTTGTGATCAATGGGAAAATCAGCTAAGTTTCTAGCAGGGTGTCTGCTATGATATAAGAAAATGGCAAACATGTACTTTACTGTGCTCATGACTGTTCATATGCTATCCTTCATAGCATATGTATCTTTTAACTATTGTTTTCAGTAAATACTGTCTTAACCTAAAAAAAGTAACATAGGTGTCATTCATTTCACCTAGTAACAAGGATTATGCTGTATTATTTTACTTGATCTTCGCAGTCTTATGTGGAAATAATGATTCTCTTATTTTATGGATAGGTGAGCTGAAATCAAGTAACTTTATTTTTTGTGTGTGTTTATGTTTTTGGCTTTGAATGACTTTATTCCAATCAATGTAACAAAGAAAGAGAATATATTTTTTATTTTAAAAGGTTTTTAATTTTTAAAATTATGCTTTATATCATACCTCTATAATTTCAGAGCTAGAACTATGTTGAAGACATTGTATTAAATTGAGATTTATTCAAGAATAAGAGACATATACTACATTGCATTGTTTAAGCAGTTAATGCTGTATTTCTATCGAACTGAAATATGGGATTCACTTTTAGACAAGATTTATCAAAAATCAGTAACACAATTAACAGGCTAACATATGAAGATCAATGTCTTCTCCACACAGCCTTCTATAACAGAGTACCACAAACTGGGTGGCTTATAAACAACAATAAATTACTGCTCACACTTCTGAAGGCTAGGAAGTCCAAAATTGTTTGGTGGCTGGGAAGGGCACCTTTCTGGTTCATAGATAGCTGCCTTCTCTCTCCTTTCATAGAGTGTGGAAAGGAGAGTTCAGCGGTGCTTTGGATCCAGTTTTCTAAGTGCAAGAATCTCATTTGGAAGGGGCCCACCCTCATGGCCCAATCACTTCCCAAAGGTCTAAACTAGGGCCTGACGATCAGTATTTGAATTTGCCGAGAGGGAGAGAGAGAGAGAGAGAGAGAGAGAGAGAGAGAGAGAGACTTCAAACAATATCAGTTACACCTCACATACACTGAATTAAGCAAAAGAAACAAAATAAGATGACCGACAACTACTTTTCTCCAAAATGCAATGTGATTCATACTAGATGATTTGATCTGAACTTCCAAAGGAAAAGGAAAATGAGTATACTAGTTATTACTGAGATCCTATTTCCATTCCTCCCTCCCTCCCTCCCTGTCTGTCTGTCTGTCTATCTATCTATCTATCTATCTATCTGTGATTGGAGAAAAAGGTGGAGGGGGAAGAAAAATGGGAGGGAAAGAGGATGGAAAATTTTTAAAAATAATTAAAAGGAAAAAATGATGATGAAAATCGAGTTTTTGCAGATAGGAAGAGGATGGAGAGCTGGAAGAATCAGGTAAGGAGGGGAGGAGTAAGGAGAACCGACGGACTCCCCATGACAAACATAAACACTATGGACTCTGAGCATATACTAATAAAGAATGTAAAAAATAAACACCAATTTTAGAATATTATTATAATTTTTCTTTTCTGGTTAAATCTGAATGAACTTCACTTATTCACTCATTGGTTGTTCGTGAATCTATATATATATAGAGAGAGAGATGCATTTTTGAAGTGGAGAATGCCTTATGGCCAATGCTGATGTATAAAAAGCTGAGTGTTGAGATGAGATTGGAGAATGTCAGTGTATGAGTTCTACCCTGAAAGAGCTCCAGGTTTGATAAGTAAGTGGAAAGCACAAAAATGAAATTATTACCAGCGTCCTGTTTCTTTATTCATAAAGAAAATATTGAAGAAGAATGATTAGACACAAAAGCTTAAAGCAATGCTACGGTTCCTCGTATTCAAGAAACCCAAAGAATAAATAAACTAAAGCAGAAAGCAAAAGATAGACAATAGGAAGTAGGGAGATAGATCTTTGGCAACTGGGAAGGGAACTAACAGATGGGATTTAGAATTAAGATGTGGCATTTACATGTACCAACTGCCCACAGCAAATGTATTCATCGTTTACTGCATGGACTAGTAAAATAAATGAAAAATAAAGAATGAGGTGCATATTTTGTCCAGGATTAAGAGGCAGTGAATTTCCCTAAAAGTAATGCACACGTGTTCGCCTCATAGACAGGTGTGGCTCAGGGACCACATGCAAAGAAGGAACAGGGAGATCTTGAATACAGTGTAAGAACTGGCAGTTATCCTAAAAAATTGAGTAAGAAATATTTCAGATTTCATTCTAGTAGTGTTGAAGAAATGTTCAAGTATTTTAAAAATAATAAATATTAATTATTATTTATTAAGTAAGAAACTTAAGGGCCGAGAATTTAGCTCAGTGGTTTCGTTCCCTGCTGCGCAAGCTCAAGGACCCGAATTTGATCCCTGGTACAAAAAAAAAAAAAAAGGAAGAAACTTAAAATGATATGTAATAGAAATATTTAATAATAGTCTAATGCATATTTTTTTCTGCTGGTACTATGTCCACATCCTAAAGCTGTGGTAGGTGCTAAATTTATCTGGAAATCAATACTTCCATGAACAAAAGAAATCAGAAAGGACTAGTGAACAGTTTATTAAACAAACCTACCACACATGGAAAACAATTTTGAAAAATTTAAATTACAAGTAATTTTTCTTTCGCTGAAACATGTTTCATTTCTCTCCTCAGTGTTGTATTTTCACATCTCTTTTAAAGATGTCCGTTAAACCACAACCAACACCAAAGGAAAAGACACACAATGAGCTCACTTTTGTATTTTCTATAAATTCTTACCACAACAGGCTAACCAGTCTTCTCAAGGCTAGCCTTGTAACTCAATCTATATCAAAAGCAGTTTTAACTTCTGAAATATGAATGAAAGACTAAATAACACACTAGCTCCTGGAGAAATACATCCTTTCTGTACTGGAGAGCTTCATAGCTACAAGGTTATATAATCAGAGGAAATTATAGACCAAGGAAGGAATTTCCATTTATTCCTTATAATATTGAGGATGAGAAAAGGAAAAAAAAACCCTTAAACTTGCACTCATTAAAAACTGTGACTAATGAACCAGGGTAAGTAAAACGTAGGTAAGTAATAGAATACTTAACTTATGGGGAAAACTATAACTGTTACTGCCTCTCAAAACATTGTGTAAAAAATATGCTCTTAAAAAAGTCATGTTAGTTTTTATACATAAAATATATATGGTGAGTATGTCTCAAAAGTATGTATCTAAAATATTTTAGAATTTGTTTTCTTCATATTAATCACTATCATTCAATCATTTTTTAAATTTAAAAATAAGTATTATTTTTAATATCTTTATTGGTACATTTTAGGTATACAATACATTTCCATTTATCATTGGGTGCTTGTACCTGTACATGATGCATCTTGATTCTTATTTTTTCCCCATTCCCTGTGCACCCTTCACCTCCTCCACCCTTCCCTATTTACATAGACTTTGTTTCCGTTTTTTTTTTCTTTCTCATAATTTTTCCTTTCCCTTCTTCCTTTTCTCTTTCCCCTCCCACCACCCCTACACCTTTGGACATTTTCCTATTTAAAATATCAATTATTCATTTTAATCATTTTCATCCTTATTTACACTCTCAGTTTCTCACACTAGAAAGACTATTCGGTACATGTGTGTCCTATTTATTTCACTTAAGAATATGGCCTTGATATACATCCTTTTAGCTATAAATGTCTCTAGTTTCTCGTTCTTTATGGCTGAGTAGTACTCCATTTTATAAAAAAAAATAACAAAAAAACACGTCTTCTTTATTCAGTTTCCAGTTGATGGGCACTTGGGCTGTTTCCAAGCTTTAGCTATTACAAACGGTGTTGCTATAAACATAGGTGCACATATATCACTGTGGTATGATTCTTTTAATTCTTTGAGGAAGATCCCCAGTAGGGGAATAGCTGGGTCAAATGGGACCTCTAGTTCTAGTTCTCTGAGCTATCTCCATACTGATTTCTACAGTGGTTGCACCAGTCTGCACTCCCACCAACAATGGAGAAGGGTTCCTTTCTCTCCACAACCCTGCCAGCGTTTGCTATTGGTTGATTTCTTAATAGCAGTCATTCTTTCTGGGGTGAGGTGGAATCTCAGTGTTGTTTTCATCTGCATCTTTCTAATGATCAGTGATGTTGAACATTTTTTCATGTATTTGTTTGCTGCTTTTACTTCTTTGTCTGAGAAATGTCTGTTCATTTCGGATGCCCATTTTTGAATCGGTTCTTTGAATTTGGCAGGTCTAATTTTTTTCAATTCTTTATATATTCTAGATAGTAGACCTTTGTCTGAGGTACAGCTGCTAAAAATTTCTTCCCACATTGTAGGCTGTCTCTTAGCTCTGTTGGTAGTTTCTCTTGCAGTGCAGAAGCTTTTTAATAAGATGAGATCCCAGTTGTTGATGCTTTGTGCTAGTTCCCGTGCTACTAAAGATTTGTTCATAAAGTCTTTTCCTATGCCAATGTCATTAAGAGTTCTACCTAACTTATCTTCCAGCAAGTTTAGTGTTTCTGTCTTAATATTTAGGTCTTTAATCCACTTTGATCTTAGTTTAGTGCATGGTGATAAGTATGGGTCTAGTTTTAATCTTTGGCAGGTGGAAATCCAGTTTTTCCAACACCATTTATTAAACAGGCTATCTTTCCTCCAATGATGGTGGTTGGCTCCTTTGTCAAAGATGAGATGGCTGAGTATGTCTGGAGTTGTTTCTGCATCTTCTAATCTATTCCACTGATCTTCAGATCTGTTTCTTTGCCAGTACCATACTGATTTTATCACAGTAGCTTTGTGGTAGAGTTTCAAGTTGGGGACTGTGATACCCCCAGCCATGTCTCTGTTGCCTAGAATTGCTTTTGCTATTCTAGGTTTCTTCTGGTTCCAAATGAATATTTTAAGCATTTTCTCTAGTTCTGAGGCATATATTGTTGGAATTTCAATTGGCATTGCATTAAATCTATATACTAGTTTTGACAGTATGGCCATTTTCATTATATTGGTTCTTCCTACCCAGGAACAAGGGATATCGTTCCATTTTCTTATAGCCTCTTCGATCTCCTTCTTCAGAGTGCTGTAGTTTTCAGTGCAGAGGTCTTTTGCTTCCTTTGTTAGGTTGATTCCTAGATATTTCATTTTTGGGGATGTTATTGTAAAAGGAATTGTTTCCCTAATTTCTCTCACAGTGAGTCTGCTATTTGTGTATAAAAAGGCTATTTTTTTTCAATGTTGACCTTATATCCAGCTACTCTACTGAGTCTATCACTTAAGTCTAAAAGTCTTTTGGCAAAGTTTTTTGGATCTTCTAGGCAAAGTATCATATCATCAGCAAATAATGACAGTTTCACTTCTTCCTTTCCTATCTTTATTCCTTTTATTTCTTTCTCTTTTCTAATTGCTGTGGCTGATGTTTCCAGAATAATATTGAACAGGAGTATTGATAGTGGGCATCCTTGTCTTTTTGCTGATTTTAGCATGAAAGTTTTCAGTTTTTGACCATTTAGTATGATGTTCATTGTTGGTTTTTCATAGACAGCCTTAATCAGGTTGAGATAAAGACCTTCTATTCCAATTTCCCACAGCATTTTTATCAAATTTATCAAAAGGCATTTTGTCAAATGCCTTTTCTGCATCTATTGAGATGACCATATGGTTTTTGTCCTTGACTCTGTTAATATAGTTTATTACATTTATTGATTTACAGATGTTGAACCATCCTTGCATCCCTGGGATAAATCCAACTTGGTCAGGGTGTATGATCTTCTTGATGACACTCTGTATTCTGTTTGCTAGAATCTTGTTGACAATTTTTGCGTCTGTGTTCATTAGGGAGATTGGTCTGTAGTTCTCTTTTTGGGTTGGGTCTTTCCCTGGTTTTGGAATCAAAGTAACACTTGCTTCCAGGAATGAATTTGGAAGCCTTGCTTCCCTTTCAATTTCGTTGATGAATGTAAAGAGTAATGGTGATAGTTCCTCTTTAAATGTCTTATAGAATTCCGCACTGAAGCCATCAGGACCTGGGCTTTCCTTTGTTGGTAAATATTTTATTACATTTTCAATTTCACTCATTGTAATTGGGGTGTTTAGAATTTCTATATCTTCTTTATTCAACTTTGGCAATTCATATGCATCTAGGAATCCATCCATTTCTTCTGTGTTTTCCAGTTTATTAGAGAACAGGTTCTCAAAGTAGGTATTGATGATCCTCAGGATTTCTGCTGGATCTGTTGTGGCTTCACCTTTTTCATTCTTAATTGCATGGATTTGCACCTTTTCTTTCCTTTTTTTGATAAGGTTGGCTAAAGGTTTATTGATTTTATTTATCCTTTCAAAAAACCAACTCTTTGATTTATTGATTTTTTTTGTATTGTTCTCTTAGTCTCCGTTGCATTGATTTCTGCTCAGATCTTTATAGTTTCTTTTCTTGTACAAGCTTTGGATTTGTTATGCTCTTCTTTTTCTAGGAGCTTGATGTTCTGCATTAGGTTATTTAACTGAGTTCTCTCTGTTGTCCTAATATGGGCATTCACTGCTATGAATTTCCCACATAGAACTGCTTTCATTGTGTCCCACAGATTCCTGTACATTGTAGTGGCATTTTCATTTACTTGTAGAAATTGCCTAATTTCTTCTTTAATTTCCTCTGTCACCCATTGGTTGTTCAGGAGGGTGTTATTCAATTTACATTTGTTTGTGGGCATTTTGTTGTTTCTTATGTTATTGATCTCCAATTCTATTGCAATATTGTCTGATAATATACATGGGATAACTTCAATTCTTTTACATTTACTTAGATATGTCCTATGAGCTAGCATGTGATCTGTTTTGGAGAATGACCCATGTGCAGCTGAAAAGAATGTGTATTCTGATTTTGTGGGGTGGAACATTCTGTAAACATCTATTAAGTCCGTTTGCTCAATAGCTTGGTTCATTTCTAGAATTTTGTTGTTAATTTTTTTTCTAGATGATCTGTTTACTTGTGATAGAGGGGTGCTGAGGTCCCCCACTACAATTGTATTCATGCTTATTTATTTTTTCATATCCATTAATATTTGTTTTGTATAGTTGGGGGCATACATATTTGGTGCATATAGCTTTAGTATTGTTACCTCTTCCTCTTGAATTGTTCCTTTCATGAGGATGTAGTGACCATCTTTGTCTCTCTTAATTAGTTTTGGTTTAAAATCTACTTTGTCTGCAAATAAGATTGCAATCCCTGCTTTTTTCTGGGTTCCTGTCACATGGAGAACTGTTTTCCATCCTTTGCTTTTCAGTCTATGAATTTCCTTTGGATTTAGGTGTATTTCTTGTATAGAGCCTATTGCTGGTCTTTGCTTCTTAATCCATTCTATTAGTCTATTTCTTTTGATTGGTGAATTGAGGCCATTGACATTGATACTTATGATTGAGAGATATTGACTCATCCTCTTCATGATGTTTTACTGTTGTTGGCTCTTTTATTTCTTATTTTCCCTCCTTTCCCATTAGTGCATTACTTTACCTTGGGCCTCATGGAGTTGTGACCTTCATTGTCTTTTTCTAGGATATTGCTTAAAATTGTTTGGAGTGCTGGTTTGGTGTTCATAAAATTTCTCAGGTGTTCTTTTTCATGGAAGTATCTAATTTCCCCATCAATTTTGAAAGATAATTTTGTCAGATACAACAGCCTAGATTGGAAGTTATTTTCTTTTCAGGCTTGAAATACTTCACTCCAGGCTCTCCTTGATTTGAGAGTTTGTGTTGAGAAGTCTGCTGTGATTCTGATGGGCTTTCCTTTGTAGGTGATTTATTTCTTTTCTCTCACTGCCTGTAGAATTTTGTTCTTCTGTTGGGTTTCTGGGATCTTGACTATTATATGTCTAGGCATAGATTTTTTTGGGCATGGCTAGTTGGAGTTCTATATGCCTCACTTATCTGTATGTCCAATTCTCTACCTCTGTCTGGGTAGTTTTCTACTATTACTTCTCTGAACAGTTTTTTTATGTCAACTGCATTTTTTCCTGTTTTTTCATGGACTTCTATCAGTCTTACGTTATTCTTCTTTGCATCATCTAGCAGCTGTTGGATTGATGTCTCATGGTCCCTCACTATCTTTAAGAAATGTCTGTTTTCATGGTCCTTAATTGAAATCCTGTCTTCTATATCTGATATTCTGTCTTCAGATTCTCTTAGTTGCTCTGCATGCCTTCAATGGAGTTTTTAATCTCCTGAATATCTGTTTGAATCTGTTTCATGGATTCCATTTCTTTCTTATGTTGGGCGATCATGGTTTCCATCTCTTTCTTTTGCTGGGCATTCATGTCTTCCAGCATGTTTCTGATCTCATCTATTTTCTTATCTGTTTCTGCTCTAGAGCCTCTAATCATGTCTTTCACTCTGCTCACCATCTCTGTATTTATCTGAGAGAATGTTTCTGCTTTGAATTTTTCCAGAGCCTCATGCATCTGCTTTGTTACTTCCTGTGCTATCAGTTCAGAGTGTCCAGGTCGTTGACTATCAGATTTTCCCACCTCATTTCCCCCAGAATTTCCTTTCTGTGCCATGGAAGCATGTGTTTGTGCCTTGATTAAATGTCTTCTCATTTTTTTTTTTTTTGGTACTGTCCTTGGTTTAATTCCTGGGTTGATATTTCAAAATTGCTTAATGTAGGTATCTTTGTTGCTTGTGTTTAAAACCCTTGTGGAATGATTGTTTTTCAGAGGTGTCTTCCAGATATAGCTTGTGTTTAGGTTTTGAGTCTCTAATAACTCTGAGGCTATTTTATTTACCTTATACCAGGAAGGAAAACTGATTAGATCAATCACAACATGTTAGCCCAAATGATACAATCAGCAATACCATAGCATCAAGCACAGCTTAGAAAATGACTATTTGTGGTAGTTATCAATCTATCACATTTAACTATGTGAATTAAATTAAAACTGAGGACCAACCCAACATATGTTTATAGTGAATAAACTCTTCAATATAGCTTCTTTCCCCTTCGGGATGGGGAGTTAGAAGGAGTTGGGGAGGGAGGAACAGGTAGGAAGATCAGGAAAGATTAGCAGTGAGGCCAGAAGACACAGGAAGATCACACAAACTCTAAGAAATTGTTAAAGGCAAGAGGAAAAGGCAGAATGAAAGAACAAAGATGTGAACAGAATCACCTAACAGCATCAGGGAGGCAAGATACCATATTTACTTTCCTTTAAAACTAATAATAATCAAGAGGAGGAATAAGAGAAGAAAAGAAATATAAAGGAGAAATCCAAATTCAGTGCAGAAAGGAACAAATGGGGAGATGAAGAACAATGTGGACCAGAGAGAGAATGAGTGAGAGAGAGAGAGAGATAAAAGATAAAAGAAAGGAAAGAAAAGCAAAAATTTGAAGAGAGTAGATAAAAGTAAAAATTAAGAATTAAAAATAACAGAAAAAAATTGTTTTTCTTTTTTGCAAATAGCAAAAAATAAAAATGATGGGCCTCCTTCAGGGTATGTCTCTGCTGTCACAGTAGGCAACATAGGCATCCATGTGCATATACAAGTCAATGAGTCTCAGCAAGCCAGCAGCAGACCTGCGAGATTCAGGTAGATTTCTGGCTGCTAGTCCTAAGTTCAGCTCCCTGTCCTCCTGCAGGGTTGAACTCTGCAAAGTTCTACTGCAGGTTCCAGTTGCCTTTCCCCTGAAGATAGTCCAGGTTTTGATGGGAGGTAATGGTCCCAAGTGATGATCCCTCCAACTTACCAAGTACAGTGGTCTGGTGTGTCTTTATTGAAGAGATTCTCTTTACTTGTCCACTAAGCTTCAGTTTTCATTGAGGAGCCTGTGAAGCCCTCTTTCTGTTACTAACTTCTACTCTATCTTGTGGAGCTCAGGACAAGGGCCTTTATAATCCCCTATTGCTTCTGTAGTGTGGGACCAGGTAGCAGAAGCGCTGGAAGGCCAGAGGCGGGGCGGGGTCGGGGGGCGGGGGGAGTGCAGAGCGCAGGATGGGGCCGGGGCTCCAAGCAGCGCCTCAAAAATAACTTTATTATCAAACACAAACACATATAGAAATTAAAACCATTCGAAGAAGAACAATGCAAGGGGGAAAAAACTACAATAATATTCAAATACAGTAGAATTCAACCTAAACAAAACTGAAAAACACTTAAACATTTTTCCATATACCTTAAAAAAAATCTCAAGCACCAACAAGACACCAGAGGATGTGATTTGTTTCAGAAAGATCCCCAAAACCAACACTGAACAAATAATAGTCTGGAAAAAAAACTCCAGTTAGTTAGCAGACTCCACTTAAGCTTCAAACTTAAGCAGACTTCACTCCAAGCTTCTCCCTAATTTAAATTTCAATACAGTCATATGACAGGAGATGGAAACACAATCTGAGAAATATGTTATTAGGCCATTTCATCTGTGTGTATCCTTAATTACACTCTCAGTTTCTCACACTAGAGAAACTCTTCGGTATTTACATATGTGTGTCCTGTTTATTTCACTTAAGAGGATCGCCTCAATATGCATCCATTTTGAAATGATCTGGGATTCTAATGAAGTCAACATGAAAAAGGGACACCTACCTACCCACGTTTATTCCACCACTATTAACAATAGGTAAGATATCGAATCAGCCAAGGTGTGCAGATAGTGAAAATGTGATATATACGCTCAATGGGACATTATTCAGCTGTGAAAAGGAATAAAATATTGCCTGTGTAGCAAAATGGATGGAATTTAAAGGTGTGATATTAAGCGAAGTAACCCCAACACGGGAAGACAAGAACTGCATGTTTTCTCTCAAGCTAAAAATGTTGGTCTGACTGTAGAATAGTGATTATCTGACATTGAGAAAAGAGGCATAGATTAAAAAGAAGGATCTGACCAGTGCATGGTGTGTGCATGCATCCATATATACTCCAGAACTCATGAATGGGAATAATTAGCACCAGTTAATAAAAATTGTACTGAGAAGTTTCAGTCAGTCCTTTCTACTTAAGTACTTGGCTTCTATTTTTTTAACAGACCAACATAAAATTTAATAGTTTCATCAGACATTGTTTCTGCCGCTTCAACGCTTGGCTACTTTTTGCAACATTCCATTGTTCAGTTTTCCCAGGGGGAGGCTGTCATCGAGCGCCAGGTGGGTCTTTCTGCTACCAAGTGGCTTCTGAACCGATAACCTGCCTTGGGCTGCTCACAGCTGGACGGAACCAGGAAGCCCATCCATCCCATCCTTTTCGGTGTCCTGGCATCTAGAGTTCACTTTTGCTTAGGAAAACAAATCTACATATTTACAAAGTTCTTATTACAACCAATTTATGTTGGCTTTTACATCTGAAATCTACACAAATTAGTAGTAACCGCATGGCTCTGTGTGTCAATTGTTTGGGGAACTTGACACACACCCCCCCTCCCCCCTGCCCTCTCTGAGTTATAATGGAAATTTATGCCACTCTTTGTAGATATCTCAACACCAGGATTCCCTTATCGGTCAAAGACTAACCCTGATTAAAGTTTCAAGTTAAGGTATTTGTCTGAAGTTCAGGGATTTGGAAAATACTGATAACCTTCATCCTGGCTCATAACTTTGGTGGCCTAGCACATGAATCGGTCCCATTGAGCTCTTGGAGGGCTGAAGATAGTTTGTTTCTAGTAATAAATTGAACTTTTTATCTTTTAAATAACTGAAATAAATTTAGGGTTATTTCTACAAAAGTGTCTGTTTATTTTCATGCTGATGTGTTTTTCTGTGGGGAAAGTCTAAGGATACAGTGAGAGTCAGTTCACTGAATGGTGTACCTCCTACAGCCTGCAGCAAGGGGACGGTGTCAAGCAGATGGCCCATCTGTCACCTCTTCAGGAGCCTTGAATATGACAGCTACAGGTGCACACCTGTAGCTCCTCCTCACACCCTGGCCAAGGGATACCTGGACCAAGACTAGACTTAGGAAGGGGTAGAATAAAGGAGCATTTCTCTTTCCTACTTTCTCAACTTTAGGCCTATGAACATGCTTTTTGGGCCCATACATCCTCATTCAAAGTGCCCTCTGATCCTCCCAGAAATTGCTCAAAAATATTCTTTAGATGTGATTTCCATATGATGTTTCTGATATCGACAGTGAACTTGCTATATGAGCAACACCCCTATTAGTTTTCACATACATTTCAGTTCTACAACATGTTTGCTTTTGAGTTTACTTACCTCAATCTAATGTGTAAATGCCCATGTAACATGTCTCATACTGATTGTCCAAGATTGCCTCTTACTTATTTTAAGTCAAGTTGCGTGCATAGGATTCATTATACCTGCAAAAGAAACTAATTCCTCTTCTGCTCTGCTCCCCAAACACATATGAAGAAAGGTCCTTCAGCTAATATGAAGATGAGCTGCTAGCTGTGTGCATGTTGACTTTTCTCTCCTAATTTAGAGCCTTCTCCCCTTACCCTTTGTACTTACACTTGAAAGTAATGAATAGTTTCATTCATTTTACAAGCTGATCCTCCCCTGAGTGCTTTTAGTGAGCTCTGGACTCTACAGAAAGTAGACTTGATTTAATAGATGTTGAGGCAAGGGACACAGAGAAGTTAAAGAAAAGGTTTCTAAAAAAGACACTGTAACTTAGTATTTTGATTTTTATCTGAAAGTACTTCACTTTACTATAAGAGGAAAGAAGACACTTAAAGAGAGACAGGCACCATAGAATTTGAACTAATAAAATCCCATCAGTGTTTTCAATTTATGAGAGTTAGTAAAATTTAAAGAATAAGTCAGTTAAGAAACATGAAATATACAATTAATGAATGGTCTCACTAAATGTCTCCAGACTCCAACCAGACTTTTCTGAGCTGGTCTTCTCAACTTTAAGTAGTGTCTTCATTAAAGAGATTCATAGATAAGATCATGCTATTTCTCCCTCAGCCATAACAAGGTATTTATCACTTTTGTTTTCCATGGAAAGAACAGTAGTTTGAACTATTTTCCTTAAGCACTAAACCCGAATCTGAAACGCTGGCCTAGCATGGAGTTTCATATCACTGTGACAGCTATTGTGCAAGGGTTAAGCATTGTCATTTTCTACCTCATTTCCTTCTCCAGGACACCCTGACATTAGAAAATAACTTCACCGACCAAGTTAATTCATTTAAGTACCTGGCAGGCCGTAGACAATTGACTTTTCTTGGAAGGTCCATTAACAGCGAACAGTCTTCTAAATCAGACTTCCTATGGGGACCACAAGGAAGTTACTTTATGACTAGAGATGCTGAAGGTTAATACCTGTCCCTAAGTTTCTTCAGACAAGATCAGTTTATGTGTGGACTAGCTATAGACATTTCTACATTTTGACTGAGCACTCATTCATGGCCCAAGGCAGGAACCAGAACAGCAAATTCTAAAGCAGGGACATTGAAAGTAGTCAAATCCACTTTGGAGTCTCAGTTCTGCTACATAAAAGCTGTGTTATTTTTAACAAGGTGCAGCATCCCAGAGTCTGATTTCTCCTCTCTGATATGTTGGTTGTCCTTTGAAATCATTATAACCAGTGTGATGTGGATGGAAAGCGGTTAGTAAAGTGTTCAGCAGTAGGACATTAAACTATAATTTTATATATCGGTATTTTCATTACACCTACTACTGTCAGACCATGGAAAAGTCCTTTAATTTTCTAAGATTCCATCTTGCCTGAAAAATGGAGTCCCAACAGCAAGTTCACGATTTGTGGGTGTACGTGCACTTAAATAAATGAGGTGATGTTTTTCTTAGGGAATTACTGTATTTCCTGACTTTAAATATGGGTATGTATTTTTGTTGGGAGCAATGCTACATAATTCTAGGGATAAATCATTTGGTTAGCCTAGTTCTCTTGCCTACAGCCCAGCTACAGAATAACTCCAGTTCGGCCTCCGGTCACAACTGAGACTTCAGTGATCCAGTGATGCTGTGATTCTCCAGGACAAGAAACATCCTGGGAGAACAAACATCTGCTCAGTTCCTCATTGTTCTTGGACTGATTAACATCTTGTTTGCCGGAGATGTACTGAACTCTCTGCAAGCCTTCCGTTACACCTTGTTTATCCCAATGTGAACTATTGAACTCTCTGCAAGTCATCTGTTACATTTGTTTCTCCCGATGTACTGAATAAAAGGTGCGGTAAGCTGGGGGCCTTTGTCTTTGCTGCCCAGAGCAGCACTGATCAGACCCAAAGCTCAGCTTCTTCTCGGTCTCATTTTTCTACCTTTCCTGTAATTCGCCGTGTGCTGCCGTGGCTCGCAGGAGACCAGGACTAACTGCAGAGGTTCTGGTAACGTCCCCTTCCCCTGTCCCCTACATATTTTATTAAATATTAAAAATGGTATGTGATCACAAGTTAAGAAACAATGCAAAACACAGCTTTAAATGGTTGTGGATTGTGACATTCATAAAATGACAAGTGACTTTGAGAAAACTTGCCACACAAGCTTGGATTAATGCAGACTTACATTCAAATCCCCACTCCTATGCACTTGTTCCACATCATTGAGAAAACACCCCAAACCCTTATGCCTCTCTCTCTCTTCTTGAAGTGAGGAAGATAGGGCTTTCCTACTGCAGAGAGCTGGGCGACATAAGTAAGAAAGCAAGGACCAAGTAGAACTTTCTGGTATGCACACTGTCTCTCAGACACTGTATGGAGCAAAACTACATATTTGACCTTCACCACGTGTCTACACATTGTGTTCTAATTATGAGAGAGAAGAGGCACAGAGAGGTTTCCCAACTTACCTACAACCACAGAGCAAGTGTGGTACATGGTGCAATGTTAGAGTAGGGAGTCACAAAGTACTATGATCATACAAGGGTACAATTACCACCACAGGACAGACAGGAGTGATCTAGACCCTGCAGTACACGTCAACCGTCAACCATCACTAACAGAGCTTATTTCATTTATCATCTTGCTCCTCTTCTTATGACCTTGCTAATAGCTGCACAGAACTTTTCATTACTCACAAAACATCACTGGTACCTCCTGTGATAAACTCTTTATACTGATTTCATCTCTTCACTCATTATAATGTCCTTGTTAGTTACTGTAACAGTCATGGTATTTCAAATAATAAAATAAAAGTCAATGAGGCTAGAACATTTCTCCAGATTTGTGTGTCAATGATTTTGAGGATGTGCTAATAAAAGGAGGGTCTCTCTTATTGCAAAGCCTCTGTTTGTTCCACCAGATTATAGTTCTTATTGGAGAATCTTTACCTACCTAAGACCTCCAGACTTTTCTGAGAGAGAACAATTCACCAAAGAAATAGTGCAAGAAAAATCTAAATTATAGATTTGATTTTATCTGCTAGCTAACAGTAATTTCTTAAAGAAAACCAGTCATAAATATGCTACTTTTTTTTGGCAACTTGCTAATGTATTAAATGATAGGAAACATTATACATTTGGATAATGGAACAGGCAATACACAAACAAACAAAAATCAAAGGAAGCTCCTAGTCATATTATCCCCAATATAACCTAATATAATATACAGTTCATTGAAAACTCTAGGAAACTCAACTTACAGTGCTCAGTATATGGTAAAAAGAAATAGTGTTATGCCATTTCTCCCCCACAATGAATAAGCTAATGTCTTATTGACTTACTTTTTAATTTTAAATTTCTTTTTATTAGTATATATTTGTGATACATAATAGTTACATTAATCCTGGGGAATTGGTACATATATTTATTTAATATTAATCATTTTTACTTGAGTGGCTGTAAAAAGCCTTTCTTTTAAATTATTTTAATTGTTACATTTATAGGATACTGTGTGATAATTCACTACTTGTATACTCTGTGGAATGATCAAGCCAGGATAGTTAACTGTCTGCATAAGAAAAGTTTCTATTTTCTTACATGCTTTTTACATTTTGATTAATGTGTAATAGTTATAAATATTTATGGGAAACAGTGTCATATTTTAATACATGTATATAATATGTACTAATTAAATCAAGGGGGTTAACCTTTAAATCTCCTTTATCATTATTTTGTGTTAGGAGTCTTTGTGCTACTCTTGTCGAGTTATTAAAAAATATGTAATACTTTATTGTGAACTTTAGTCCCCTACAGTTCTGTAGAACATTAGAACTTATTACTTCTCTCTATGTTCAGGTACCAATCATAGGATGATGATTTTTTTTTCCTTAAGTTCTTTTATTGGTACATTTTAGGTATACAATTTGTTTACATTTATCACTGGGTGCTTGTACCTGTACATGATGTATCTTGGTTCTTATTTTTTCCCCATTACCTGTGCACCCTTCCCCCCCTCCACCCTTCCCTATTTACATAGACTTTTTTTTCATTTTTTTCCTTATCTCATAGCTTTTCCTTTCCTTTTTTCCTTTCCCCTTCCTCTCCCTTTGACCCTACACCTTTGAACATTTTTCCTATTTCAGATTATCAATTATTCATTTTAATCATTTTAACCCTTATTTACATGATCAGTTTCTCACACTAGAGAAACTATTTGGTATTTACACATGTGTGTCTTATTTATTTCACTTAAGAGTATGGCCTCGATATGCATCCATTTAGCTATAAATGTCTCTAGTTTCTTGTTCTTTATGGCCGAGTAGTACTCCATTTTATAAAAAAAAAAAAAAACACATCTTCTTTACCCAGTTTCTTTATCCAGTTTAGCTTGTTTCCAAGCTTTAGCTATTACAAACTGTGCCACTATAAACATGGGTGCACATATATTTCTGTGGTATGATTCTTTTAATTCTTTTGGTAAGATACCCAGCAGGGGAATAGCTGGGTCAAATGGGACCTCTAGTCCTAGTTCTTTGAGGTATCTCCATACTGATTTCCACAGTGGTTGCACCAGTCTGCACTCCTACCAACAATGGAGAAGGGTTCCTTTCTCCTCACACCCCTGCCAGCATTTGTTATTGGTTGATTTCTTGATAGGAGCCATTCTTTCTGGGGTGAGGTGGAATCTTAGTGTTGTTTTCACCTGCATCTCTTGAATGACCAGTGATGTTGAACATTTTTTCATATATTTACTTGCTGTTTTTACTTCTTTTCTTGAGAAATGTCTGTTCATTTCAGATGCCCATTTTTGAACTGGGTCTTTGAATTTGGATACCTATCACCATGCAATAAACTAAGATTGAAATGGATTAAAAATCTAAATATTAAACCAGAAACACTAAATTTGCTGGAAGGTAAGTTAGGTAGAACTCTTGAAGACATTGGCATAGGAAAAGACTTTATGAATGAAACCTCAGTAGCATGGGAACTAGCACAAAGAATCAATACCTGGGATCCCATTAAAAAGCTTCTGGACTGCAAAAGAAACCACCAACAAAGCTAACAGACAACCTACAATGTGGGAAAAAAATTTTGACAGCTGTACCTCAGACAAAGGACTACTATCTAGAATATATAAAAAACTAAAAAATTAATTTTAGGTCAATGCATGAACAGCAACAAAAACATCAGAGAAGAAAAATGATACACCAACATATAAATAAGGCAATGATTGTAAATAACCAACACATCTCAGTAATATCTCTCAAAGTTTACAGCCTCAACTCCCACATCAAAAGACACAAACTGGCAGACTGGATCAAAAAGCAGAATCCAGAAATCTGTTGCATTCGAGAAACTCATCTAATTAAAAAAGATATTCATAGACCAAAAATTACAGGAGAGAAAACAACATTTCCTGCACCAGGACTCCAAAAACAAATGGGGGTAGCAGTTCTAATATCAGGCAAGTGAATTTCAAGTTAAAACTGATTAGAAGAGACAAAGGAGGTCACAACATATTAGTTCAAGGAAAAGCTAAACAGAAGAGATAACATTGAAAAGCACATATGCACCAAATTCTGAAGCACCTGTCTTCATAAGACAAAAACTGCTGAAATTAAAAGGTCAAATAAGTACTAACACAATCATAGTAGGGGATTTTAACACCACATTTTTACAAAGAGATAGACCCACCAAACAAAATCTAATAAAGTAATTTCAGAGCTGAACCACACCTTTGAACATATGGATTTAATGGCTATATGCAGAGTATTCCACCCACTACAATGGAGTATATATTCTTTTTGGCAGCACATGGTACTTTTTCAAAATAGATAACATAAAAGTTTCCAAAGCCCGCTTACATAAATATAGAATTAAAATCATACCATGCATATTATCTGACCATTGTGTAATGAAAATAGAAATCAATGGCTAAAGGAATTTCAGAAAAAGCAAAACCTCCTGGAAATTTAACAGCATCTACCTAAACAACTAATGGGTCACAGAAGAAATCAAAGAAATTTAAACATTTCTAGAAGTTAATGACAATAACTGCACAACTCAATGAAACCTCTGTGACACTATGAAAGCAGTCCTAAGAGGAAAATTAATCCCGATCAACACTCACATTAGGAAAATTGGACAAGCCCAAATAAATAACCTTATCAGAAATCTTTAGATACTTGAGAAACAACAACAAACCAGCACCAAACCTAAATTAGGGATGGAAATTACAAAGATGAGAGTAGAAATTAATGAAATTGAGACCAAAAAAACTAAGAAAACTAACAAATCAAAGAACTGGTTCTTTGAAAGAATAAATAAAATGAGTAAGTCCTTAGCAAGACTCATCAAAAGAAAGAGAGAAAAGACTCACATCAATGCACTTAGAAATTAAAAAGGTGAAATCACATAGACACCTTTGAAATTCAGAAGATATTTAATACTTTTCATACCAAAATTACCGAGAATGGCCACTATGATAATTTTATTTGTACTGTATCCCTATGGCTTTTGAGCTAGAGTGGGGCCTTTTCTAGATACGGCTCTCCAAGTCTACTGTCTCACAGGGTTCTCCTGCCAGCTCAGGGCCCAGCACCCATTGGGTCAGGGTGCCTGAGATGCAAGCGCCCACTCACTTCTGAACACATTCTCCTGAGGGAGGAAGTTACCACGAAGGGACTTCACTTTGTTTCTTCTACATAAGAACATTTAATTTTCCTTCTTTAGTTCAAATATCAGACTCTGTCACAAACATGGCACAGTGGCATTGCCATTCCATACCTTTCCCTTTGCCGGGTGACCCTTACTCCCAGTCATATTTCTTAGAAATTCAACACTTCCTCCCTCCTCTTCCTGACAGAAGCCTAATCTCTCTTTGAAGGCGTTTTTACTCTATATGTCATCCTCCTGGTTTGTGTATAAAGGCCATTCTCCAGAACTTCTCCATGATTTCTTTTTTTTTTTTATTTATCCAAGTAAAGTCCTTTTAGTTAATGTATAACAGTTAAAACAGCTTGGAAAATCACAATGTTCTAGGAACAAATTCTACCTCCTGTGCACAAATGTACTACACTGCTTCTAAAACTCATTTCTTCGTTTGTAAAATGGGATCAATAACAGATACTGTGTAATGTTAAAAGTTAATACTCTGACACAGGTGTAATATTATTTGAGAGAATATAATTATCCAATAAGCAGTTTGTATCTCTTCTAATCCAAAATATTTGATTGAGGAAAAAAACTACCTGATGCGTTACAATTTCATTATGTCTCTTATTTAATGTCTGATCGTCTACACTCATAAAGTCATCTTAAATTTTTCTTTCCTGGAAGTTTATAATTTCCTATAAGCTCAATGCTACTTAAGTAATTAAAGTGTCACTAATCTTTCAAAGAGAACGTACAATAAATTCTGTTAATCTTGGGCTAATTGTATGCAATCACTCTGAAAATCTGCCTTTCTCCCCGTGGGTTTTCTTTTTTCTAAATTTAAGCCAAAGTATAGTAGCTCATTTTAATAATTATTTATATTACTTCATCCTCCGACATTAAAAAGAGTATGGAAACATAAATTGTGAAGAAAGTTTTATGAATACAAAAATTCTTGTGTGTAATAAGCTTGTATATGTCTGAGTATATTACAATTTCCACCAATATTATTAGAAAGGAAAGAGAACTTAATATTGATAACTACATGTGCTTAAATTTAAATAATTATTAAAAAAACAACAAATGTCAACTTTCCTTTAATGTAAATTTCTCTAATCTTAGTCTGTAACAATTTTCACATGATTCTTCAGGAACTAAAAAGCAAGCAGATTTGAACTGGTGCCATGACTGGACAGGACCATCAAAACTGAATATTTTGAGTGTATTATTAAGTATGTCTATACCTTTAAAGTTTATTCAATTAATTCTAAGCAGAATAGTCTAGCTGGAATTCTGTAGCACTAGCAATTTGCATAAATCACATGAGTTTCACATCATTTCATGATTGGGTATTTAGGCATCTGTGAGCCATGGAGCTGTAACAATTAATTACATTTGAGAACCAGTGGAAGGTTTGAGAGCTACATGAAACTCCCACTTTGGCACAAATGCCCCCCAGAACCAGCTATTTCTCGTCCTGGTGATCACTTTTGTCCTGAAAACCAAGACAATGATATAAGCATGACAAGCATTTCTCTGTAATTAGTAGTACTTCCATACCACTACCATATAATTAGAAGTACTGGCTAAAATGTGTACTTCCACAAGGAACAAGCACGTAATTATTAGATATATTTCCATTTTCAGGTCTCTGATTTACTCTATATGATATGGTACATGAATAATTTTAGGTTTTTTTGGAGGGCAAAATGCCAAATTACAAATAGCACAACAAGGTTTTATCATCTTAGCAGAAAGAACAATTAGATTTGTTCACCATTTTCCCATCTGTAAACTCAAGTAGCACATTTTTTTCTTCTGTCCTAAAATATTCTCCTACAATGGTCTTTGTCATACATGATTAATGCAAAGTGCATGTCTTGATTCCCCCTATGAGCTTATAAACTCACTGAAAGGTGGGCCTGTCCTCTACCCTCTGTTTCTACTTCACCCGGAATAGAGAATTGCCCTCAAGTTTGCAAAGGTCCACAATTTGCAAGGGAGTGAATGAGTGACCGGGAGCACATAATGAAACTCCTGCAACTCCCCTGCACTGTTGCCTGTGCACGTTTGGATGGAAAAAGTACCTCTGCTTATTCTGCCCCTGGAGGCCTTTTTCCTTTTCCTGGTCTCCCCACCTTCGTTGCCCCTTTGCCACTCCTTATTTGGCAGAGATAACAGGTAGTTCGTGGAGACTGGGAATGCAGCCCTTCCTTAGCAGCATTAATTTTTAAGTTTGATTGGGCTGAGGGTGTGATGGCTGCTCCCGTTCTGTCTTGTGGCCTGTGTACAGACAGCATAGCATATGGGTTGTAATGGAGTGTGTCGGGCATGAAGAGCCAAGCCATTAGGCAGTGCATTACGTTAAGCCTCTCCAGAAAGAGCTTGGAGCATGGAGAGATTTTGGAGAGGCCAGACCTATACAAACAGAACCCTTGAGATGCATTTTCTTGCACTTTCTTTGTTTGTATTCTCTGAAGTTTGCAGATGCTCCGTGTGTCTTTTGCTCTGTGTGTCTTTTGATTGATTCCATTTGGTTGGCTCAATGAGCTCACTCAATGGGATTTGTACATTGTGAGTGGAGACAGCAAAGGATTATAATGCACTGTGCCTACCTGCTCACAAGACCTCCTCGCACATTACAGCAAATTTTACCACCTCCAAAGCTGATAGATTTTCAGAGACACATTATACTAATAACATGCACTTTTAAACCCTCTACAAAGTTCATAAGCACAAAATATCCATTATCAAATATTTCTGAATACCTTTTCTCCTCTCAAGAAATACCTTATAAATTATCTAGGTATATCAACTTCAAATGTTTTTGCTGAACTATTTTTCTGAACATTTGCCTTATTTCTGCATATCATTGCTATGTCGAGTGGCCCATGAAGTATGATACATTTCTGAAGTCTGAACCCGGCTATTCCTAACTCTTAAATTTTACATATACACTTCCAGATCTACTTACACGTTATTTGCTTTTTCTTGGGGGACATTTTTCTAAAATTGAAATCATCAATTGGATAGAAACAAAATTCCATCTTATTTGCTTATTATCTTTCTTCTCTATCAGACCCTATCAAACCAATTTTCTAAGCTTCTTAAAGGTGTTGCCTCTTCATCTAAAATCATTTCTTTAATGTGTTTACCTTTTTTCCATCCCAGTAAGTTTTTCTAAACTCTGCTGATTAAATTTTCCTCAATCTAGTTTCCTGTCACTTGCTATCAGAATGTCCTGGCACAGCATTGCAACTATTTTTGCTTTTCCTTAGAAATTCATTTTGGAATTTTTCTTGTTATTGGTCATTGTATGACATCAACATGGCCCTAATTTACAAAAATGATTGGTGTGATATTGACTGAAAAAGACACACACATAAAAGAACTTTACAAACTCTTCACCAAGAAGACATTAAATAATACATTTAAAATTATAGTAAGAAAGTGTGAATGACCAGTGCACTTGCCTTTAGTGCTTATTAAACTAGAAAAATATAAATAAGGACAGTTCTTAAACTCAATTTTCCTATATATTGTTAGTTAAAATAAAAATGAAGGTGCAGCCTTTCTATGAATCAATTTAAGTTTTGGAAAAATCTCAGAATTGTTTATAAATTTGACTGATTTATTTCCTGTATTCTTTGAATGCTCTAAAACATTGTACTATCTGGAGGTATGGCAGTGCTCATTAGGGAGTGTTTGCAAATGGTCATGTTAGAGACAAAACTTAATAAAAGTACCCAAAGTGTCCATAGTTACATGATGCTTGTTACATAGTGGGGAGCAATACAGGATTACTGTTAAGAGACCTGCACTCATTTAGTGTGTTTTTAAATGCCAGCACCAAAACTCAACAGGTGCTTTCCGTCATGCTTGTTGCTTAATAACCCCTGACCAGAACCAGTACTCCACCTACAGAACCCTGGTCCACTTCAAGACCTCCAAAATGAAAAGCCCATGAGAAAGCTTTTAATTGGGGCATCAGAGGGTCATTTGCTCCCAGCTCGTTTGAAGTGCGACGCTGGCCTGCTTACCTAGACTTTCACATTCTCAGGTCAGACATCACTGTACATGTCATCCCAGGACCACACTCAGTACCCACCTCACTTCATCCAGATGGGAGTCATCTTGGTTGCCCTTCCATTGTGTGCGAGAAAAACATCCTATAAAACTCACATCCTACTACTGATTCCATGTGATGCCAAATAATTACTTGAAATTTAATCAGTCACCCTTTCCTTTTATGTCTTTAGGAGAACGGTGAAAATAATCAGGCAATGACTCACAGGAAAGGGTCACTTTTAGCTATGGGAGCAGAATTAATATTACTTTCATATTAAGTCCTTAGGATTGGTAAAATTGACCTAAATTTTTAAGATAAGGATAAATACATTAAATTTGTTTTTCTTTAAATGTCTATGTCCTTCAAAACCACCCATTATGATATGCATTAATTTTTCTTCTTCATATTTCTGATATGTTTTGGCAACTTATATCTGAAATCCTTCAAGATAGAAAGTGAAGTCCTCTAAGTTTTGAATATATGTTAATCCACAAACTCAGATATTGCCAACAAGCTGTGCATGAATTTGTTTTCTTTAGATGAGCTGCAGTTCCCTCCAAACTCTTAACATTTCTACCTTTCACAGTATCCCCTTTCTTGGGGAAGGAGTTGTAAAAAGGAAGGACACAATGTGTAATGGACTTGGTTATGCTCGCTCCTTCCTCTTATCCCTTGTGAATACACCTTCATAAAGCTGCTGAAAGGGAAATGTGGAGCAAAGTTGCCTGAACTGTCTCATGCTATCCCATATCATGTGACACAAAACCAAGCCAGTGGCCTCATCAAGACCAGACCCAAGCTTAGCCAAGCTCAGCCTAAGCCTTGGATGTGTAGAGCCAAGAGCTAAGTAAATGCTGGATGTGAAAGATAGTGTGTATCATTTTGGCTCTACACAGCATTATAATGGTAATAGTTTACTCGCATAAAAATACACAAAAAGTGCCTTTCATGTTTGAAATATAACTAATTTTCAAAAAAAAATATGCAACTACTGTGCAAATCAAAGGGACATGCCTTGGTTTGCTTGAAAATTAACCAAGTGTTCACAGTTAGTGAAAGTCATATCTCATGAATGTCATTCATTGCTTGGAAGTCACAAATATCACCTACCTGTACCAATCCCTGTTTTTGATGCCACGTAAATGATGATCACACAGGTGAGTGTGGGAATGCCATAATATGTAGACATCAAATCCTCACAGGTGCAGAGTCTATACGGATGAGTCTATGAGTTTTTCAACTCAATGAAGTTTATATGCAACCACAAAATTAATACTTGAAGCTAGGTATGGTGCACACCTGTAATCCCAGCACTCTGGGAGGCTGAGGCAAAAGGGTTGTAAATTTCAGCCCGGACTGAGCAACTTAATGGCTTAGGGAGACCCTGCCTTAAAATAGAAAAATAAACAAACAAGCAGCTAGGGTTGCAGCTCACTGCGAAGTCTCTGCATTCAATCTTTAGTACTGAAAACAAGTATCAACTTTTGAGGTGCTTTCAGTCGTTCCTACATGTACTCAGGTGGGACACATTTGCATTATCTGAATGTCACTTGCCAGCTGAGCTCAAAGAAAGCAATGTTCCCCCTCCTTGTTTCAACTCATAATTCTGGAAACGTGCCTGTTCCTTGGTCTATGTAGTGCCATCTTATTTTTTATTTTTGTGCTTTCTGTTAGTGATTTCTCCTCCTCTAATGGACCCCAAGTGCAGTCCTGAAGTTCTGTGTCATGTTCTTAGTCACAAGGGGGGATGTGATGATTTTCCATGAGAGAAAATGTGCTTTAAGGAGGCTCCAGTCAGGCAGATGTTGGTGTCGTGGAGCCTGAATTCAATGTGAATAAATCACTATGGTTCAGAAAAGCAAGAGGACATTTACCAGTCTGTACCAGAAGCCACTGCGGAAAGCAATAAAGCAATATATACAGTGATGTAATGGAACTGTGAAAAAAATTGAAGATGCCCAAATTTGTGGGTTCCTGAGGTGATGGCTGATTTAAAAACATGGTTGACAGCATCATTGTGGAGCAGAAAGCCAAAGAAGTGTATGATCACGTTACTCTGAGTCAGAAAAATGCTACAGGCAGATCTCAGCTGGCACTGGTGGGCTCCTACATTTGTAAGGTGATACAGGATGACAAATGTTCCCTCTGTAGCCGAGGCGAGTTCTACACCTCAGCAAGCTAGGGGAGAATTTCCATAGTACCAGCTACTACAATGTAGGGAAATAATTATGTGAACCAGCATGTTTTCACCAGTGATGAGATTGGCTGGTTTTACAAGGACCTTGGCAGAAAACCCTATATAATGCAAATGGTGTTTTGGTTGATGAAAATGTAGCAACCAGGGCCTTGCAGGAAACAAATTCTCTGTTCACTAATTCTGCACTCACAGCAACCATACAGAATACAACTACCATGAATGATGAGAATCAGCTGCACAAATCTGTGTGCATGTGTGTGTTTGTATTAAAGGAAATGCTAACAATATTAATATACTGTTACTTCTCTTATAGCTAACTAATTCATATGAGCAAGAGTGAAATTCTGTTTACTCCATTATGGCTATTAAGATATTAGCGAGATGTACTCTCTATATAGTAAGTAATACTACAAATGTCATATAAACTTTTTTTAACATGTATTACTTCTTTTTCATCTATATTATGTATTCAATTTCCTAATTTTAGAAATTATATTTGAGGTAGGTTATATTAAATATGAGTCTCTCTGCAGGATTATAAAGAGAACATTATAAAAACTAATTTGGCTTTGGTAAGATTAAATGCCTCTAAGGTAGATTATTTATGCAGAAAAAAGACTCAGAATTTGACTAAAGTGTAATTAAAAATTTAAAATATGATTCTAGTGTGGCAAGTTTGACAGTAGAGAAAGATTATTCAATAAGGAATGATGGGACAACCATTCATCATTTGGAAATAGAAAATTTAGATTCCTAATTTAAACCTTGTGTCAAAATAAATTGCACTCAGTATATACACATGGAATCTGCAAAAATACAAAGCAAAGGGAATTTGAAAATATTTTTGAAAATGGAATACCTCAAAAATGTTAAAGAAAGTCATTGAGTATATAAAAACTTAATCTCTGACCAAAACCATTATAAAAAACTGAAACATCAATTAAAAAGTGATAAAAATTTTGCTGATTAGATTGAGAAATACAAGATTGAGCATTAAGGACTTGTGTAGACAATTCAAAGACATTTGGACACAAAATGATGGTGAAATACATTTTCAGAACTTTTTCTAAAGAGCACTTAGTGTCATAAATCAAAAGTACTGAAAGTTTTGACCTAGTCATTTAACAATTAGAGATCTCTCAAATAAACAATTAATGAAATCCATGCTATACACACGTTTGTGTGTACAAACATATGTATTATTTTCAACCTTGCTTATATTATTGTACTATTAGAGGTAAGAGATATATGAGTTATGAATAACTAATAATATTGTTGAAATTTTACTTTATAAAACTATTGAAAGCTTAAAATAAAATAGGAAATAAGGGAGTGATTGGTGATATAAGACGTGAAAAATAAATGATGAATTTCAGAGAACATAGGTAGCTGATAAATAATGATGATGTACAAGAGAACAAAGTACAGGTGAGAGACATAGAGCCTTCTCTGATAATAGCAGGAAGAAAGGGAATCTAGGTTCAGAGAGTAGATATTAGAGAACTCAACTCCTATAGACTATTCTTTATGAAATTTGGGGTACATGATAAGGGGTAGGAGAATGAGCATTGAGGAGAATGCTTATGGCATCATAAAAAATGTGTCTCCCAAACACACAATTTTCACTGCTTTTATTCTTAGATAGAAAAAGACATTGTATGAAAGGGAAGAGTAGCTAGTCATTCAACTGCTTTAAGGAAACTACAGGCAGAATGTCTCCAGAGTATCATACTAATTATTCATGAACTATTTGATACTTAAAAAAAGATCCAGAGATGGCTCAAGACTATATAGTATAAGGAGAGAGATGAAGCATGATGCTACTAAGAAAGACAAAATGGTACTCTTTATACTTCTGGTAACACTCAAGCCAGAGTTGTCAAAACACTACACACTTAGACCCTTTCCCTTGTGTCCTTTCCCATATGTCCGACTGACACTTGATTTTTTCAGGAAGACAAAATAAAACAAAAACAAAACAAAATAAAAAATAGCAAGGCTTGCTGATGCTGGATTTGGAGATAATATAAAACAGTGAGATGAAGCGTGAAGACTAAGTGACGTAATATTTACATGAGCACATTTTAAATGAATAAAAAACATGGCTCATCAGATTTAAAGGAAAGTTTATATTATGACAGATTAATTCCAAAGTAAATAAACCAATTAGAGATCAGAAGAAACAAAACCCAGTGTAGTAAAGGAGGAATTCATAACTAGCTTAGACAAGTATTTTAAACTCATAGTCATAAACAGTTTCTAAATATGAGACAAATGGTAAAAAACTATTAAAAGTAAAAGTATGACAGACAAAAATTCAATACATGTTTGATAGATAAGGTTAAGAGGTTTTCTCTAGGGCTGGGGATTTAGCTCAGTGGTTTCTCCACCTGCTGCACAAGCGTTAGGACCCAAGTTTGATCCCTGGTACCAAAAAAAAAAAGAAGAAGTTTTCTCTAAAAGCAGCAAATTTAATTATGAAGAAATATGAGGAAAAATATAAAAGTATAAAAGGGAAGATTAGTTTTTCATGTGTTAGAAGAATAGTCATTGAAACTTAAGACATGGATGTCTCAGCCAGACAGTATAACTATATACCTAAGAATATAATTGTGAAATACCAGAACATCTCAGATGAAAACATGTTGAAACTTCAAACGATTTCAGGCAAAGGAAGGACCAGGCTTCCCAAAACAACCCTAGAAATTAGAGAACACTGGGACAAAGCTTTTAAATTCTGAATTAAAGAGTTTTAATTCTAGACTTTTATACCCAGCCAAGTTATCAACCTTGAGAAGAAAAGAAAGACGTTTTTAGACAAACAAGAACCACCATATGTGTCTGTTTCTTACAAAGCTGCTGGCAATTGTATTTCAGGAAAATTAGGAGATAAAACAAGAAAATAATATTTATTCAAGAAAATACCCAGGTAAGTGTAATAGGGTAGGACAGGGATGCTCTCTATGCAATGTTCTGGAAGGCTTGTCATGACTGAAATTTCAGCTTTTCATGATCCTGATCAAAAGCAGCAGCATCTTTTGGAATATATGCTTGTGGGTCATTAACATGTAATGACAATTCATTAATGAAACATAAGTAGCCTTCCAAGGATTGTTACCTAATCAATAAAATGAAAGATAAACTCCATCAATTGTATGAGTTCATCACAATTTAACTTATGATATTTTTGCTACTGGACATTTAAATAATTAGTTTTTATTTTATATGTAATTATTTGATGAGATTACCAAATAATTATTGACATGTGGTTCTATTTTAAGTAGGATACAATTCTAAAAGTAGATAATTGGATAAAGTATAATAACATATTATGGCTTTTGAAAGTCATGTGGTAATTATTTTACAAACATATGTAAGTATGTTTGTGTCTCAAAGTGTTCTTCTAATGAGTCTTCTAAGGAGAGAGTTCTTCATTAGCTCTGAGTATTAAAATGTTTTGCATATGTTCTACATATTTAATAAATTCTGAATTGTGCTCTAAATTTTCTACTTAAAAACATTACAGTAGATGATTCCTTGAAGTTATCAAGAGAATAAAATGTTCTTCTGTTTTCTATCAAAAGCAATATTTCTTCTTTTTCTTCCTCTTTCTGTTCTGTATTTACAAGTTTCCAGGCTTAATTCCAGGGAGATACTAAGACACAGAGAAAAGATGTCTCAAACTACATAGTTTTGGCAGAAGTTTTATTTTTATTCTATTACTAGAGCTCAATGATGCTCTATTAAATCTTACATTTCTCTTTATATCACTGAAAAGTACAATATATCAGATGGACTCTAAGTGCAATTTTATGAAGAAAAGAAACTATATGAAATTGACACTTTTTGTTCTGAACGTATCTGTTATTGTGTTCTGCTAAGTCATAAATCTGTTTGCTTATGCAAGAACAACTGTTTTTTGCTGCTGCTAGAACTACAGAGTTAATATAGTAATAGGAGAGAGTTGAATTCTATATTTACTTGCACATCATAAAGTAAATTGTCAATGAAGTAATTCCTAACAAGCTGTATTATTACTCCCTGTGTGAGAAACAACAAGCCCAGCTTGAATTTTAAGGTCCCAAACTGAGTCTCTGGTACTGGAAGTTATTGAAATCACCATTTCCTATATAAATGTAAAACATAACTCTAAAAGGTATTGAGAAAGCATAAATATAGACCACCGCAATCATATTCTTTTGAAGTGCTTTCCTCACTTGCATTGTACTCAGAGATACATTTTCATTTCTTCCTTTATGCTGACACTGTCTATCCCTCTCTGGATGTTTCCTTCAGTTCTTGCACTGATGCAAATCTCACATACTGATAACAAGTGATACATATTGCAACTGTAAGTCTTTTAGTTTCCAAAGTAATAATTTGTATGTTCTGCATCCATCCATCATGTACTTTTCAAGTAAATGTCAGTAATATTATTTCAGACATTTGTCATTTTTTCAGTTTCTTGGTGTGTTGACCATCATTAAAAAATTATAGTTTTCTTTTTGCTGTTAGATTATTATATTTTTCTTTGTTCCAATAAGACAATGAGTTTATTCAGTTGATTCCCTAAAGCACAGAAATATTTTACATGTAAATATTTAGATTGCAAAGTTCAGAAATATTCTGAATATTGTTATTTTGTTTACGTAAAATTAGCCAGACTATTTTTTATTAATATGACCATATTATTATGTTCCATAAAAATATCAGTGGCACTGGGCATGATCCCCCTTGCCTCTAATCTCAGCTCTGTGAGAGGCTAATGAAGAAGGATTGCAAGTTCAAGCCCAGATTGGGCTCCAGAACTGGTCTATCACTCACTCAATCAATCAATCAATAAATGGGCCAGGGATGTTGGCATAAAGGCCCTGGGTTCAATTCCCAGAACACTCGCCGCCCCCCACCACCACCACCAAAAAAAAATCCTGTATGAATTATTGCACACTGACACAGAGGGGTGCCCAAGAAATAATTGAGTCAGTAAAGGATTTTATATCATTACATTAATTATAATCATATATACATATGACATATGTATATACCATGTACATATGTACATACATGTACATATAATCATATGTACACATATGATAACTTTGAAGAAAGTGTGCATGTGCATTTTCAGTGCTTTCACCTTTTCATTTATTGACTTTATATACTTATTTAAAATAAAGTTAGGAACTATTGAGTCAGTTTGGACTACATGCTGTAAATGAACAACAGATTCTTGATCAAATTGCTTGTATTCCACCAAATATTGTTTTTAAATCACTGTCACTGTGAAATGCTTAAAGCCTTTATTGCTTGAAAGACAAAGAAGTGTAAAGAAAGAACACACATGAGGTGCTGTGACTCTAAAAAAAACACGTAACAATATGATATAAGCAATGGCTTCGATTTTATCTCTGCAAGAATATAATAAGAAACATTAAAATTCTATATGGCTCTTTCCAAATACAGGAGCAGGGAAACCTTACATTTGAAGAACCGGTCCTTTGACAAAACAGCAAAGGTCACTGCCCTTATATTGTTCAAATAGCAGAACAATACCATGACTGTGTCTAATGTCTAATAGTGCCAAATAGTCCCATGAAGGACCTGGATCTGCAGAAAATGTCACTGACCTACCATTAAAATCCCATCATTTCTTCCTACTGTCTCACAGATTTGTAATTCACAAGCTGTTCACAACTCCCCAGGCCATGGTGTGTTTTTATGTCCCCATGTTTCAATTGGCACAAGAGTTAGACATGAGGAATCCTCCAAGCTCCTGTAAAAGAGGGAAGTAAAATTGTCCAGGGAGATTAAACTGTAAAATCAACGTGTGAAGAAGAAAATTCAATTAAAAGAGCCTGAATACTTCCAGGACCAGAAGGATTTAACTTTAAAGGATTAAATATATTAACATATCTAAAGAAAGACTATTGGAATTCCAAGGAACTGTGAAAGAGAACTTCAATAAGCCTAAACTTGGAGAGCAGTGTGGCAGAGTTCAGAAAATAACAGAGAAAGTTTCCAGGGAGACAATTATTAAAAGCATCTATGAAATTAAATTACCTGCTACACAAATCTTATATTTACACACACACACACACACACACACACACACTTCACCTGTCTGTATCTAACCTTTGATCCATCTTCTATCCATCAATCTCTATTTCTATACCTAAAAATAAGATGGCAAGATATCTGCTACAAAATTGAGTCATTAGCCATTTTGAAGTGAGTGGAAAAAAAGATAAAAAGTACATTTAAATTTTAAAATCCTTAATGTTCTACTTTTAATCTATACTTTACATATATACCTATATATGTTTACATATATCCATATATATACTTTACATGTACATAATATATAGTATATATAATATATATATTCCAAAGTTTTTTTCAGAATTCTTTCATTTATCCACACAGACATTTGTTCACCCAAATATATTTATTTGAATAAGTATGTTAATTTTCCCATATCTGGGACAAAATCAAAATATCTGACACAAAGAAGGAGAGGTTTAATTTGGCTCATGGTTTCAGAGGTGTTAGTCCATGGTTAACTGGATCTAAGGCAGAGACATCATGGAGGGAGGACAGGTGAAGAAAAGCTCAAAAAAATGCTCCAGTAACATAGCTCTTCCAATAAGGCTCCACCTCTTAACAGTACATTTAGCTCTTACACATCGATAGATCAATGCAATGACACATATAGTACCCCTATGAACTGGTCACCCTCCAAAGGTCTGCTGGTGAGACTGGTGGAGATTCTTCTAGATCTAAAGCATAGCAATAAGGCTTCTAATACTTATTAGAATATTAAAGAACATAGCATTTGTTTTCACCATAGCTTTTACATTCTTCTTCAGTACTGAGTCCATGCATCGTTCAAAACACTAAAATTTCTTCATGCCTTTCTTTTTATGATGGAGTTCGCATGTAATTCTTAAACAGTTTTAATGGGAAATTAATAACCCAATATTTTGCACAATTTGTATCTTTATAGACACTCACATGATGAGGCATAGAGAGATTTGTCAGAGTAGAATTTTATGTCCTTGGTTCTGCAGTCATTTTACTTTAGTTTGTTTTCAGTAATTGCTTTCATTTCCCTGGACTACAATTTTACACATATCTGCAAGGTATCTTGTATTTGTCTTTTAGAATTTTACTGGTTTAGCTCCATTTCCAACAGTCTTTGTGTCTGACATTTTTGTTTCTCTGAGCTGTGTGCTGTGGGAAGACAAGGTTAAGATTTCTGCCTATGCATCTGGGTTGATGAACTAACTAAAAAGTACCAAACCGCCTTCCTACTAGTTAGGACCCACTGCAAGCCCTCCTTAGCTGCCTGAGTGTAGAAAATCCCAGGTTGTCTCTGTCTTCTTGGAGAAATTCCTTATTAGTTGACATTGTCCTTATTGCCATAGAAGGAATCAAATGACTAGGCATAGAATTTGGAAAATCCCTTTTTGTAATAGGCATCAATGAATTCATTCAACACCTTGACTACATAATCTAGTATGTGGCGTCCCCAAACTTCTACAACTGCTAGTCTTCTAATGGAATCCCTTTGTGCACATCCTCCTTAGAAACTTACTTAAATTTCATAAGTTTGGGAATAAGATTTTTAATGAAGAGCTTTACAATCAGATAAGTTCCAATTGTTTCCTTAAGCTTTCTATTTTTATCATAAATTCTATCACAATTTGTTTCAGTTATTTATATGCCTGTGTCTATTGCAAGATAGTGATTGATACTTCTATTGCGAGGCACATTGACCATCATACATTGACAGGTTCTAGGTGCGCCATGCTTGTTGATGGTCCAATATTGGTGAATGAATGCATAGATTGTCAATGAGTACATTAGGAATGACTGTCACAATTTGTAACTATTTTTAGCCTTTCTATTAGCTATGTAAATCATTCTGAGATACTTTAATTTTATATATTGATAGTAACATCATGAGATCATCTCAAATGTAATTTTTGTCAAATTTTTGCCCCATATTAATATGCTTTTAAGTACCCTTCATACCTATTTTAGTTCCCTTGCTTCCCATTAGAAGAATACAGAAGGAATGAGTGGAATTCGAGATTTGAGAATTTTCTGAAGCATAAATTCCTATCCCTGCCAGTGTGTATGGTACTCCTTGACAGTCACCAAGGCTTGTCATTTTCTAGCGTTGTTGTGCATCATACAGTGAATTATTCCACAAAATGTAGCACAAATTAAAATATTTTATGGATATCACAAAGATACTAATATTACAGATAGCATTTTCTCTATAGGGAAAAGTTAGGTAAATATTTGCAATCTAAGGCAGCCAAATTTTAGAGCAATGCAATTGTAGTGAGTTCGGCTATTACAAAAGTTGTAAATGTAAGACTCTGAGAAAAGACCAAGGTGTTGATTGGCAAGATTTAATCCTGTAGTTAGAGAGGAATGTGCAGTATGGAGCCAGTGTGGGGCTTGTAGAATCCATGTTTTCAGCTGGTTTAGGCTGTGTAAGTTTCAATTTGTTTTTACACCTGGTTAAAATATTATTTTTGGATTTTTGTAATGCCTAATTTAAAAGCTCAACAGCAATTTGGACTGTAAAATAGCACTGTTGATATAACCTTGGGATGAGATAAGAGTCAATGAATCAGAAATGATCCATTGATTCCATGTTAGAAAATGCATAGGTTAAAAACATCAGGACAGTGAATGTTCATGGTATGTAATCAAGGATTTGCTATTTCCAAACATTTTTAAAAACTGCTGATGTTTGCCAGGAAACTACTGTTGCCAGATTTACTAATCTCTATTCATTTAAGTATTTTCTGAGTGCAGGGTACAAAGCTAGTCTTGAGCTGCACCAGTTAATATGCCCACAGGCCATTTGAGAGGTTATCGCTAGAGCCAGCCAATAGCTCTGCTAAAAACCAGAATTTGTATTTACTTCAGTGAATAGACTTAAACACTCAGTCCATGGCAAGCCGCAGCTCCTAAGTTTCAAATTTCAATGCCCCAGCCCAAACTTATGCTTGGACTTTTAGATCTGGGATATTAGTTCTTACCATACAGACTCGCTCTTTAAATTGATGAGGGCTCCTACATCAAAGCCAAAATCATATGAACAAGTTTTAATTGGAATCAAGTGAGGAAATGTATCTCCTTACATTTAAACCATGCATTATTTATTTATCTTGTTTTTCTAGCAATAGAGACTTGAATTAAAATGAATTAACAATCCACATTTGGAGATGGGATGAAAAGTACAGTAGTGTACTACCTTTTTGCCCAAGGATGCTCTAAGTTTTTATTTCTATGGCTCTTTTTCTGCATGTGTTTTCCATACAAAAGCTTCTGAGGGGAAAAAATGGGTTTTTCGGTTATCTTTGAAGTGGATTTTCCCCATGAATTCGTTAATATTATTCTGATAAGTATATCAAAAATATACTAAAACTAGAATAATAAATGGCAAATTGTATAACATTAATAAATATTTAATGACTATAATGACTTGATTATATAATATTTGCCATCTCTTTAGTTGAAGTTAAGTATCCATTTTGGAAATCTGCTATTTTTGCATAGTCTATTTGGGTTAGCTTACTATTCTCTGCACCACACCAAATCATTCTCAGGAGAGAAATTCTCCCCAAATTCTAGCTCTTGCCCTGGTCAGAATGAGTCTATGTTTTAGGGTATCTGAATTAGTCAATAAGTGGTTAAAATTGAGCCATTCAGTGTTATTTCGGTGCTTTTAAAAATTTTCTTTTAAACTCCTCTCTTCCCAGACTGCTGTCTGTAAATACGGAGACCTTGCCTGAAAATGAAACCAGCAATATTTAAAAACAGAAAAATAAGTAGTCTGTATTATCACCTAAAAGATGAATGCTTTTTGCAGCTTTTAATGCATCCCAGCATTTTATAATGATAGCATTAGGAAGCTGAGGAGAAAATTTTGAGATATTGAGACATATTTGCAAGGTACAGTTGATCCTACAAGAAATGAGCTTTAGTCTAAACAGGCTCACTAGGAAAAAGAGAAGAGAGGAAACACCCTCACATTTCCAGATACACTTTCTACTGGTGGCCGGCAACCAATATGTACAAAAAATCACAGTAATGTGCCTTTCATGTTTGGAAAATAGGTGAATCTCTAGCTCACAGCAGAGAAATAGAAGTAATGATCACAACTCTTAGAATTTCACAGTAGAAGAAGGCAGAAAAATTTTAAAATGAAATAAGACTAATTAGGTAATTATTCCAAGTTCTTATTTGATAAAGGCTAATGATATTGACATAAAAATAAAAAAAAGTCTGCTTCTAGTAGTCTAATCCAATCTCCTTGACTTGTTCCTCTTTCAGAAACAGGGACTAAGATGGCAACCAATGAACGTACACTGCCTGAGGAGTAAAATTTGTATCTACCTTTCCTGGGTATCTTCCAGAAAGAGTAAAAGTCATCATTTTATAGTAGTATACTCATACCTATGTTTACAGCATCATAATTCACAATAGCTAAGTTACGGAAACAGTACAGATGCCCATCAACTCATGGATAAAAAAAAACATGGCATATATACACAATAAAGTATTACTCAACAACAAAGAAAAATATAAGTCGTTGGTAGAAAACATAGATGGATCTTGAGTCCATAATGTTAAGTGAAATAGACATAAAAATTAAATATTGCATGGTTTTTCCTTATATGAGAAACCTCAAATATAAATAATTTAAAGAGTACAGATGGTAGGCAACAGGGAGGTAGACACTTTGGTGCTGGAGAAGTGGACTTAGGGATGGGGGAAAGTGAATCAAAAATGATCAAGCCAAGGATATAGCTTAGTGGTGCCGCACATGCCTGGCAAACTCAAGGTCCTGAGTTCGATCCCCAGTACCGAAGGAAAAAAAAAAGATCAAGATAGGATATATATATACCAATTACCCCAAACAAATGTGAGTCTTATGGACCTCTAATATATACATACACACACACACACACACACACACACACACACACACACACACAGACTTATGTATACATTATATATATAAGATATACTTATGCATCACTAATAAAAAAAAACAAAAGAAAACTGCACTACACAGCAAATGTGGGCTAGGAGGAGGGCTTGTTCCTTGGCATAGGTGAGAGGGATCTCACATAGGCTGGCTGGCCTTTTAACTCCACCAGCCCTCCATGTGGGTTGTGAAGAAATCCTTTCTCTGTCCTGTGACCCTCACAAACCTTTGTCTACCCACCTGGGTTATCCTCCAGCCTGAATTTTCTCCATCTACCCCAGGAAGGCTGTAAGGAGTGTGTTCTCAGAGAGCAGACCTGGGACCTGAGAATGACTTAGCAGGACAGGATCACTCCAGGGAGGCAGAAATCCTTGTTGTTTCTGTCCCACAGAATATGGCTGGAGCGATGAATGACCTGAGGTTCTTCTTCCACATGGCACTGTTTTGTACTACATGTTACTATTTATAATTGTTTTATTTATTAAATTTTTATTGTTCTCATGAATTTATGTTTTGTAAGAAGAACAAATTATCACTGAGGTCCAGGCAGCTGAAATACCAGGACCTGCATGTGCTTGCGAAGAAGGCCACTTACTCAGGACCTCAGGACAGGGATGAGAACACTTTCCTCCTGGCACTCAGGGCTATCAGGTTGTGTGTTTAGAGTTAGCGTCCAACTTCCAGGTACGATTCACATGAAAGTGTGAAGATCTGGAAAATGTTATTCTGCAGGAAGCCCAAGGCCAGACAGGGCTCAGTCACGGCCAAGTGCACCCTAATTCAACTGTGTCTGTGCTCTTTGTTCTCAATCTGAACCACCAGTTCTCTAATAAATATGATAGCAGCTACATTGGGAATTTTTATCTGTTTGTTTTAAAATCATCTGGGATTAATGATTAAGTAAAAGTATAGAAAACTAAAATGTAAACTCAGCAGAAGCATAAGCGCTGAAGCTTTATTATGCAGTTTAACAGGTGTGGATTATGTACTGAAAGTACTGTAGAAGGTATGAGCATTATTATTTTCCATGCATCTCTCAGCTCAACTTGGTGACAGGCAGCCTGGCGGACACTCAGGTGGCTCCGGCCTAGGTCCCGGGTCCCTGCCTTGGGGGCTATCTCTGCTCTCAGCATCCCATCACCTGGCCCACAGCTCAGCCTCACGGTGGCAAGGGGGTCAGCTCCCGAGGTGAATCTCTGACAAGACTCTCAGCTGCTACCAAGTGGTGAGCAGATGTCTGAGGCAACTCGGTGGAATAAATGTGTCAATGATTCCTATTTGCTGGCCCCAGTGTCCATTTTCTCTTTTTTTCACCAGGAAAGTCCTGTGGTGCTGTTCTAAAGGACGCCTCTTGGTAGCTTGTCTGATACATGCACACGGCCACGCGGCACAGTTCCCCTTTGGGTGTCCCATGAGCCTGGGGAGGAACCTCACTGCACTCTCCAGAGCAATCTGCCACTGGTCCTCTGGTCCATGCTCTATCTGCTGCCTGGAGCCTGGGGTCTTTGGCAGAGGCTCCGGCAAAGAGGTCGGAGGAGAGGATGTGGCTCCAACTTTGCTGCTGGAGTAGCGAGCATGGTGAGTGGGACTCTGGTGACCAAGGAGAAGCCACAGCAAACCTAGGCCACTGCTTGTGGCGTCGCTCACAGAGCCTTTCTGTGATGTTTCCCCAAATGCCAGGAGCTCCCAGTGAGGAGGACCCTGAGGCCGACAGGTGGGGCCAGGGACTGCTCCTCACCCGGGACATCGTTCTCCTGTAATTCTTTTGTAATAATGTGCATTGTTTCCTATTACTTCTATTAATTTACAAAAACAAAGTCATGGATATTTGAAATGATTTGATAAAGTATTTTTAAAAGATTAACCAGTTTTTCATTATTTTGTCCTAGAACTGAAGAAACTATGCATGAAAGGAGATTTAAAAAATACAATGACTATTTAAATAATTGTTTTTAAATATTATAGGAAAAGTCAGATTGTCATTAATCCCCCTCAAAATACTCACCCTTGTTTCAAGCACACTTTTCCCATTCTTACTACTTTCTAAAGCAGTTCTGAATGTCCTCTTCCATAAGTTTCTTTTCCTGGGTGCCTGAATGTCCTGAATCATTCGAAAAGTTCACAGCAATTTGTCAGGTAACACCATTACAGTGTGTCCTCGTGCACCTCATTCACCTGATCTGGCGGCTACAACTCCCAGCTTTTCTCCAAAGTCAAAATGACCATGGGGGTAAACATTACAAATAGATGCAGGTCATCCAGGCAGCCGGGACAGCACAACTGAAGACACTCACAAAAAAGGACTTGCAGAGCTGCTTCAGAAAGTGACAAGAATGATAGGTTAAGGGAACTCGAAGTAAGAGGAGGATTCTGAGGGAGATTAATGGTAATATGCCTTCTCATGTAACACATTTTTTAAAATTTCACTATTCACTGTAGTTTTCAATGACCTACCTTGTAGTTTCTGTAAGTCCTCCTGGGTATGTATTTAGAGAGACAGTAAGATCAATCTTGGTTTACCTCGTATTTGAAGGTATTTGAGAAACAAAAACGTTGCTAGAATTGCTGCCAAACTTGAATTCACATTTCAGGATGTTTAAATCTGTGCTCTTCAGGCATTTGGTTTTTTCCATTAGTAACCTGTTATTTCATATTTGTTAGGTATTTCTGGATAAATCTTTTTCCAGAAACACAAGTTTAATAGTTGGGAATACAGAGACATTTAAGAGTCCAGTTTTGGAACATATTATATATTTAATAAACTTAGCTACTTAAAAAGCATAGATGTAATTTGTAAAAAAGTTTAAACTTGAATCCAGGCAGATTAAACAGGCAGAGGGAATGGCCACTCTGTGCTTGCCCCCTCATCGGCAGACCCAGGAGAATGTGGTTTCCACTGAAATTCACTTGGTGGCCTGGGACTCATTGAAAAGCAATATCAGTGGAACAAATGATGCACACACCCTCCTGTGTGAAATGAACCCAATACTGAATGTGTTAGTTACTTTTCTACTTACTGAGACAAAATCCTGACACTCAGAATTAAAGGGGGAAAGGTTCATTTGGCTTACAGATCATAGAGGTTTCAGTCCATAATCAGCTGACTCTAAGGCAGGGTGGATGGCAGACAGGCATCACAGAGGAAACACAATATGGCGCGCACAAAATAGCAAAAGCAACAAGGGATCTTAACAGCCAATTTCTGCCCCTTTTAGCTTTTCCAGACTACCAGGATTAGGCCAGTGCCAAACCAATCAGTGAACTGGTTTAGTAATCAAATGCCATCAATCCCAGCATCACACACTCTAGATTCAGCCACCTCTGAAAAAGCCACCTGTGGCCACATGAGGCCTTGGGGAGACATCTAGACACAGACACAACACCAGATTATCAAAAACTGTGTATAAACCAAACTGTGCAATTAAAGGCTCATTCTGTACTTTTCCAAGCAAGCCATGAAACAATAGTGTTTATACTTAAAACAGTGTCTTAGTGTGGTCTCATAAAACATTGCTTTATAAAAATATAAAAATGCAACATAGTCCAAACAGCATCACAAAATAAAAGTACCTTTCACTCTCTATAATCTAAAAGTATTGTAGCAGACAGTAACAACTTTATTTACCAAATCTGGTAAAGATTGGAGTGTAAAACCATCTCTATGAAATGTACAAGCATACCTAAAAGCCAGGAAATAGGTTTGAATGAAATTCTTGGGTGCAATACTTTCCCATTAAAGGATCATTTATACATCTTTGCTTGGTAATACCTTTTTAACTTTGCTAGTGTTTGCCTATATTAATGTCGATATTCTATATAACTACCTGAAGAAAACTCAATTCAAAACATATTGAACCACTAAATTTTAGTCAGGAGTTCAAAATGAAGTGTTTAAGAAGAATTTTTATCTTTATTAATATTTCTAGAATTTTGGAGCACAGTTTCATGGAAGCATGACAGAAAGAAGGAGACTAGTGTCTGCCCTCTCTCTCTCTTTTTTTTTTTTTTTTTGGTACCAGGGATCGAACTGGGGACCTTGTGCTTGTGAGGCAGGCGGCAGAACCTCTGAGCTAAATCTCCAGCCTGACCTATCTCATTTTAAAACTAGATATTAGATTAGTTACTGAATTTTCACTTTAATAATGAAATAAAGGAAATTCTTAGATCTATTGAAGAAAAAGTGAGAATTAGCTTACAAATTAAGAGAGGGAGACAGGTGTGCTTTTAAGCAAGGTGTGGAAAATAGAAGTGGAAATAAGTAGCCTAGTGTAATTTCCATATTTGATATTAAACAACAGAGGGACAGAAGAGATGTGAATTACCCAGAACCACTCACCTGAGGTCAGGAGTTGCATCTGACCTCCACTTGCCTAGCTTTTCCAGGTCATCTGTTGATTCCATTAAAAGGCACCGTGATACTGAATGAATCCAGATACTGCGATTTTTATGATATTGACGTTTAGTATACTTATATCTGTTAACAGTTTGTGTTTTGGATTGTATTACTGCTCAAATATTCCTTCCTGTTCTCTGCGGGTCTCCTTTGTCCGCCCCAACCCCACCCACTAATATTAGTTCTTATCTACTGGATTCACTCTGGCCAGTGCAGTGCTTGCAGAATGCACTCATGTCCCTTCAAAGATGGCAGTTCAGTGACAGCTCCTGGCCTTTAGTCTTCATCATCCCACTTCCAGGAGACTGAGGACGTCTCAGACAGGGTCTGCTCTGTCGGCCTGCGCCCTGGGAGTGAGTGAGAACGGGATCAGGGCTGCTTTTGGCTTCCCGCTCAACAGATGTGAGGGCCGTGGTCGCCTGTTATCTGCCAAGCCCTGAGCCTGATGGTCCAGAGACAGATTCCATCCGTCAGCCTCCAATGTTGCCTCTGCCCTTGGATTCCTCTGGGCATCTTTATCTTCAGGCATGTTTTATCCTGAGGCATGAAACTCAGATGAGTTCACCTCAAATTTTGCATTCTTATCATGTTTATGCTGCTAAACAATGATTGGACAGGTACAGCTCATTTCTTGCATATTTCTGCTTTATTATGGAATGTAGGCAAAGAATTAAAAATTAAACACTCACAAAAAATCAATTAGTAATAAATACACTAAGAACATCTCTAACTCTATTAAAAATTCTCATGAATTTAAGCTATTAATTAAATCATCTATTTTTCAGATGTATGTAGTCTATATTAGTTCAATACTCTCATTTTTCACTAAGAATTAATGTAATTACCTTATAATTGACATGATGAATATATCTAATAATAATTTTACTTTATTTATTAATGCAATGTTAATGGTAACTGCATTATAGTAAAATGTAAGGTTTTTCTTTTTTTTTCTTTCCTTAGGTTCTTTTATTGGTACATTTTAGGTATACAATACATTTCCATTTATCATTGGGTGCTTGTACCCATACATGATGTGTCTTGGTTCTTATTTTTCCCCATTACCTGTGAGCCCTTGGCCCTTCCACCCTTCCCTAATTACATACTTCATTTCCATTTGCTTTTTTTCTTTTCTCATAATTTTTCCTTTCTATTCTTTCCTTCCCGCATCTCCTCCCTCCACCCCTATCACTCTGGACCTTTTCCTATTTCAAAGTATCAATTATTAGTTATTAATCCTTTTAGTCCTTATTTACACTCTCAGTTTCTCACACTAGAGAAACTATTCAGTATTTACACATGTGTCTTATTTATTTCACTTAAGAGGATGGCCTCAATCTGCATCCATTAGCTATAAATGTCTCTAGTTTCTCATTCTTTATGGCTGAGTAGTACTCCATTTTATAAAAAAACCTCACATCTTCTTTATCCAGTTTACAGTTAATGGGCACTTGGGCTGTTTCCAAGCTTTAGCTATTACAAACTGTGCCGCTATGAACATGGGTGCACATATATCTCTGTGGTACGATTCTTTAAATTCTTTTGGGAAAATACCCAGCAGGGAAATAGCTTGGTCAAATGGGACCTCTAGCCCTGGTTCTCTGAGGTATCTCCATAATGATTTCCACAGTGGTTGCACCAGTCTGCACTCCCACCAACAGTGGAGCAGGGTTCCTTTCTCTCCACACCCCCACAAGGTTTTCCATTTAAACATGTGTCTCTTACAGTTTTCCACTGAATAATGGTGCCATTCTTGCCAATATCCTGTATTTATTGTTTTTCAACTACCAGATTTTCAGACGAAATGTATTTGCCATATTTTTTTTCCTTTGTTTCCCCCAAGAAAACCTTATGCAGCTTACCAAGTCTATACATGATAGAATAAAGTTAGACGTGTAATACTTCTAGTCAAGCTGGATTTCAGTCTGAATAATTCTCTGCCATCTTCACCAAGATCTTTTACAGCCACCTGAGCTGTCCTACTGTGTCACAACTCTGGCAGTAGAGAATGCTCAGGAGTAATTTGGAACATGTAAATGAACATGTAAAAGTGAACTCATGAACATATTCCCCACATACACAAGACACAATAGCCTGTTTGATTCCCTCAAACAACGTTGTTAAGACTCACACAGGTGCCTTTGTTGGACACATCTGCTGGCCACCTGCCTCCTCCTTTCTTCCTGCCATGCATCCCATTCTACTGGACTAATAGGTATCACAGGGCAGGTGTGGTGCACACCTGTAATCCAGCACTCAGTGAGGCTGAGGCAGGAGGACTGCAAGTTTCATCCCAGCCTGGGCTACTTAGCAACTTAGTGAGAGTCTTTTCTGAAAACTAAACATATAATAATAAAAAGGCCTTGGAAATGTAGTTCAATACAAAGGGCCTGGGTTCACCCCAGTACTGAAAATAAAATCCAAAAATTCAAAGACACTCAGTTTCTTCAATGTCACCTCAGTTCTCCAGTCCTGAGGTAATCTCCATGAAGATAACATGTATTTTACTTTAAAATTGTTACTTTTGTATTTTAAGTACCCTCAAAGGATTTATTACCTAGAAAATCAAGACTAGATTTCTTACGTTTCCTCATCAGAAACCTCACGCCTTGGCTGTTGCCTTTGCTGCTCTTGGGACACTTTTGGATCCCTCTTGCCTGGGTTGCAGGGCAGCCACAATTCTCTTGGTCTTTTGCACATTGTCACCTCTTGGACAATTTCTATTACTTCATTTTTCAAATTCCTCTTTTCATATCCTCACCTGGACATTGCTTGTCCCATGTCCACTCTTGGATCTGTGGGCACAGGGCACCCTCCCCTGCACATACAACCTGAGATATGATTACCTGCCCCCTCTCCATAGCCCACACATCTCAGATCATTCTGGTTTCTGACTGCCTAAGTCATTGCTCCACCATCTCTGTACCATCACAACGAAAAGAATCACAGACACCCAAACACATTTTTAAAACACTAGTGTTGTAAACTTTTTTTAAATTTTCAGATTAACTTTTGTTCCTGTGCTAACTGAAAAATATAGACTATTGTGCACTAATAAAAGATAACTATTTTCTCACCAACTACATAGTAGGAAAAGCTGGAGATTATTTTGCTGTAAGGCTCTGTGATAAACTGATAATAATTCCCTGAAATGTCAAGTGTTCAGGTTGTTACATATTACTGTTGCAAATTGAATTATATTTTCAAATGCCAAATGCATCTTTGAATGTTGCATTCATAATATAATAATTTTGAGAGACATTGAACAGTTTCACTATTCCTTATCTTTTGAGCATAGAAGGCAAGTAGCAGCCCCAGCACCCTCTGATGCGGTAGCATGAGTTTTGGGGCATCCCCTATGAAATAGAAATTCACTCTATCACCTGGTGCTCCATTTCAATTTTTCGAAATCTCTGTGACCATTATTTTTATCTTTATGTAACCCATTTTTATCAAGATAACATATTTTGTTTGTTTGTTTGTTTGGTACGGGGGATCGAACTCGGGGTCCTTGCGCTTGAGCAGCAGGTGGCAGAACCACTGAGTTAAATCCCCGGCCCAAGATAGCATATTGATTTGCCTTTTAAAAGATAAAAATGTAGTAAAATAAAGGTCATTATAATAACTGGGTAGAAATAGCTACCCTGGGTCCCTTTCCTGCATCCTAGTAGTTGTACAGTAATTCTGCTCACAGCCATGCATTCCCTGGGGCCCGGGGAGCAAGCTCTCAAATATCTTCATGCTGTAAAACCAGTAGTTGGTCTTCATAAAAACAAGAGGGCAGAGCTGGTATCATTGTTCAGTGCTCAGAGTTCAAGCCATTCTACTGCCCACACCTGGCACCTAATTAGGTTGATCCATTTGATTTCTTCAAAAACTGCACCTCTGGCTCCCATACCTTCCCAGAGTGGGACAAATTGAATTTAATCCTAACTCTTTCTCTTGTCCCCAACCAGCCTGACCATGCTCTTACTTCTAGAGTACCATGGGCTGATTTGTCTTTGGTGAATTATTTTTCGGCTTTCATATGCCTCTAGTTCACCAATTTCCATGTCTCTCTCTGTGCCTCTGTTGTGGCTTACAGTAAACACACATTTTCCATGAAGATGGGGAAATCATGTATTCATTCTCATTCTTTGGCATTCTACAGAAATATTTTAAGAAAACAAAAGGTTAGGTAATTCTTTGTTGCACAACCTTTCAGTAGGAAATTTGTGGCATAATTTCCAGTATGAAGATTGACGGTACCAGGATGAAAATATGAAGGTTCTGTAATTGCTGCAAAGATTAGATGAAAAAATCTGCAGTTTCTTACCTTTTTGAAGCTTGAAAATGAGTTGAGATTTGGTTCAGCCCCAAGACCTGAATTAACTGGTTTTACTGCATATGATTGCATACTTAGGCAGGAACATATTTTAAGTTACATAGGGTATGATAAATACATATCCCTTTTAATTTGTTGCTATTTTTACACAGCAGTACAATTTTTAACCTTATATAGTTTCATTGCCTATATTATAATTATGAAATTTAAACAGAAAGCATTCAAGTATTAATTCTGCATGCAGAATCAATATTCAATCACAACTTTTACTGTTTGGTTGAATGAACCTTTCTACAAATGAAGGGAAACAATGTCTTAATAATTTGGTAATATGTTAAAGCTTCCATAGAATTGATAGCAGAAGACATGTCACTGTTTATTTCATACTTAATTATATGTAAAGCTTCCTCTGGAAGAACTGAATTCTACAATATTAAACAGAAGAAAAGGAAAATACTTCCTAAGCCACCAAATATTAATGTTGTATTAAAGAAAACATTTAAGCCTGAGCTTGGCTTTCTCCACAGAAAGGCTGAGATATTTCAAGTTTAATATTTGAAGACTACCAGAAATTAGCCTATTATGACAACTGAAACTAATTAGAGCAGAGAGTAAAGTTTTCTTTTTATTTCCCCCTCACATGTGAGTCATGATCAAATTTGTGTGCATAAATATCACAGTGAGTTTAATCCTCATATCCTAGAATAAATTAATATCAAAGTCAGCCTATCAACTGTTGATAGGTGCATAAATCGTATCATTTAGTAAACAAAAAGATAAAGTAGTCAGAATGGATAAAGGGAGGCAAACTGAAGTTAGTATTACCTAGTAGTTACGTAGTAGTAATAGAAAAATAGTTCAAAATGAACTCCAGAATCTAAAGAAGGCAGGGTAAGAGTACAGAAGGGTGAGATCCAACATGCGCTGGTGGAAGAAGAGGTTTGGCTGACTCCCTTCCGGGTTCTGCTGCCAATACTTCCGTTTCCGCACACGTGCACACCCCCCACACGGCAGGCTGGTCATCTGAGCCAGCTTCCCGTGGGAGGCACAGTCTCGCGGTCCTACATTTTGGTCAGATGTTTCTCTCGGCCTTGCAGGGAGAGAGCAAACAAGGTCCCGGTGAAGAGAAAAAGTCCCAAGAGGAATTGTGAGTCTGGGGTCCCTTAGCTTCCCCGTGGCTTCTCCTGGGCAGAATAAATTTGTAGCATGTCACGGCTACAGCGTGAAGTTTCTGCAAAGCAGACATTTCTGTCTCTACACAGAGGCCATTGCCTCGGCACACGTCTCAATGAATTTGATACACTACCCAGTTAAGTCGAGAAGAGAAGGCAGAATTTTCTCCAGAGGGAAAATAACATTTTCAGATGCTCCTCTGGTTTGGATATTTGAAAAATGGAATCGCTGGATTAAGTTAAACCTGCCATGGAAATGTTGGCAGCACTACACTACCTCGTTGTTTAATAACATTACCGGTTTTTATTGGAAATAGTTTTTTATTTTTATAATAATTTTTATCTTATTTTATCTCATTTGTCCCCTTGAGCCCCCTCCCCCTCTGTGTACAAAAGCTTTGTTTCCATTTTTCCTTTCTATTTTCCCTTTTTTTCTTGTCCCTTCCTTTCTCCCTCTGTCCTCCCTTGTTCTCTTTCCCACTTGAACACTTTCTTCCCATTTCCCAACACCCATTATACATCTCAGTCCTTATTTCCTTCCACATTCAGTTTCTCACACCAGAGAAACAATGCAGTATTTAAACATGTGGGTCCGATTTATTCCACTGAAGAGTGTGGTCTCAAGGTCCATCCATTTAGCTGTAAATGCCTGAAGCTCATCCTTCTTTATTGCAGAGTAGTACTCCATTGCATAAAAAACCACATTTTCTTTATCCACTCATCAGTTGATGGGCATTCGGATTGTTTCCAAGATTTAGCTACCACAAACTACTGCTATAAACATAGGTATGCCTATATCATTGTGGTATGATGCTTTTGATATTTCCATGTAGAAAGAGATTTGAACATCAGCAAGAAAGACCAAGAAAAGGAGGCCTGCTCATGTGAAATACAGACTAGTCAAATTGGATTACCTTCAATCACTAACATTTTAAGTCATTTATCAGTGAAATGATTTCCAAGGGACATAAAGATATTTAATAAAACTGAAAAATATTTATGATTACTTTAATAAAATCACTTGACATCTGTGACCAAACTCTTGTAATTCAATGTAGTCAAACATAGATCTTATTAGAAAAACATGTAAATAAGTTACTGCCTATTTGAAGAATACACACAACCAAAATATAAAGCTATGTCGGATATATTGTGAGCCATATATGTAATAGGAAAATAGTTTCCCTCAAAATCTAATCTGTATTTCACTCTTACAATGTGTCTTATTTCAGATGTTAAATTTTCTTTGGAAATAACTGGTCTCTATTTAGATTTAGTTAAATTTACTGTTGAGAAAGTATACCCAAATACCCTAGTTATTCTAAATATACTTAAAAGTTTTCAAAAACTGAATTCAACATCCATATTTTAATTTATAATTTTCTTAATTAAGGTTGAAATTCAACTGCTCATTTATACCAGCCATTTCACATTCTTCATAGATATGTGGCTAATGGATACCATATTGGACAGAGCAGTAAAGCAACATAACTCCTTCAAAATATATTCTTTAAAAGGAGGGGGGGAAAGCATGGCGGATTAGATAACATAATTTTCAAAATTATCATTTTTAAATTAATTTTAAGGCTAAATAAATCATAATGCACACAGCCTTGGACATTATTCATAGACAGCATCATAGACCAAATTTTATAATATAGAATAATTCTCTCTAATGGTGGCAAGGAGATGTGAAACTAAATTAATTCAAATCAATATCAGTAGGAGAATTTACATAAATTAAGAGGAAAGTACATTTTTAACCTTAATGCAAAAGTCAATCTCCATAAAGAAGAATGGAAATAATGAAAGCATTATTTGAGGTATTATAAAAAATAAAGTACACTTTAGGTGTTGTCAATAGGTTATTAAAAGAAAGCGCCATGCGCAATGATCTAACTGGTTATGTGCTAACTTCCCCTCACCTTATAGCATACATCTCATAGGGATCCAGAAGGTTCTCAGGGATCGCAGTGTGAGATTTTTAAAAAATGGCTACTGGACTCTCAGCCAGCCTATTGCGATTGAACACTATGCATTGTGCTTGAGTGAAGCAGAGAGAATGGTGAAGTGAAAATGATATCTTGTGAACTGTGCGCTCTCCGGCAGCCTGTAGACCATCAGCTGGAACCCCAGAGCAAAGAGAGGGGCTGGTTTCCAGCAAGCAGAAGGAGGTGATTCTCCCCCCGGGCATAAATAACTTACCTCTTATGAGAGTTACATTATGTGTTCTATGGAACAGAACACAGAGTGTTTCAGCAAAAATTAAACTTGGTAGATTTAAATTCGAATTACCTGCTCAAAATTGAAATCATCAGAGTTTGCACTTTTGCGTTTTAAGATACATTTTATATCTGTTAAGGATGTAAGTACTTACCTGTTTAATCACAGATACTTCAACAATTTCAAATTATAACACAATAAAAACTGATAAGAATAACATGTAGTCTGATAAAAAAGATATCTAATGCCATATAATCCAACCAGAATGTTATTAAATTACTTTAGTATATCAGATTTTGAGGAATTGTTTCAATAATGATCTAAGACTTCCATTTGGCCTAAGAATATGCTTTGGGCCACCGAACTGAACAAAATGTGAACCAATTCACTTCCAAATAGAACTTTTGTAAACTATTTATCATAATAGTGTGGCAGCACAGCCTCATATTTGGAGCAAAATAAGATGTAATCAGTTGTGAAATATTTTTACTTAAAATGAAATATTCTAAATTCTGGAAATTATTTCCTTTGACATTCACGGTATTTTCTCTCTACCTTTCAGTCATGCTAGATGTGTTTCAGGGCGAGCTTATATTCTTTTAAAAAATATAATTAAATCATGTGGTTCAGTGTTAGCATTACAAATTTCATTTTCATGAGAGTGCAGAAAACTTTGTGAAATAATGGTTCATTGAAAATATTTCACCACAGTCTTCTTTGTTTTCCTTGCCTATTAAAATATTTATTGAATTTTTATAATACCAATTAGCATGACATCACACTCCCAACAGTATCTTCCAATACTCTAGGAAAGCCACTTTTCCTTTTTCTTGGGCATAAGAGATTGTTCCAGGACAGAAACATGAAGCAAACTAGATCGACTGCATTCACTGTTGCAGTGACGGTGCTTGCTGCTTCTCTGGTATCTACCTTCCTGAATCTTGATTGTTTTGCCCTTCAAAGTTTATGAACTTCACCATTTCCCATCCATGAAAGTCCATAACACAATTTCTCTTATTATAATTTGCTTCTGATGCTTTCAATTAAATGGACATCACTTGCTGGGTGCTTTGTAATAGGATTTTTTTAAAGAATGATAACAAGTTTGATAAAAAATTAGCAATAACAAGTATCATGCAATTTAGTGGAGACAAGGAAATCACTAACTGAATTTGTGAGATAATTAATTGCTAAGGCAAAATAAATAGTGGAATCCACAGGAGACATCTGAATGACTTTTAACTCAGTCTCATTTGACAGGGAACACGGGTTCAGAAGAGCTAGATTCCTCTACTTTTCTTCATTTCTCACATCATTACACATGATGAAATTGGCCTGGAATGGACTCCATCTTAAATGGCTGATCTAATTTTCTCACTGCTTTCGGATGTCTGTATCATCACAAACTTACCCCAAGGGCACCAAAGCACACCCAGGACAATACGTACCTTAGAAAGTGTTATTTCAACTCAATCTGTTTCAGCTACTCTTGTTTGTAAAGTAACAAGTTGTAATAGTCCTTTTGATATCCAGAAATTCTTTTTAAAGTTAATAAAACGTACATTTTTAGAAATTAAAAAAATGAAGTCAATAATGCTTTATGATACATGAAAGAGAAAAAGTCAAGTGATTTCGAATATAAAAAAATGAGCAATCACTCCTCCATATTTGTGGGGAACTGACTCCACGACCATCCCTAGATATCAAAATGTGAAGATGTCCCTTATATAAAATGCTGCAGACTTGTCATGCAACCCATACAATTCTCTCATATATTTTAAAGCATGTCTAGATTTGTTATAATACTTAATACAAGATTTTATATGAGTAGTTGTTTTACAGGTCTGTTTTAGTGAGTAATGAGAAGGAAAAGCAACCTCTACAGTTGCAATACAGACATGATTTATTTTTTTGAATATTCTCAACCCACAGTTGGTTGAATTCACAGATGTCAAACTCATGGATAGGAAGAGATGATGATATTTTGATATGGACCTGCTCAAGAATGACTGTACAAGAACATAATGTACTAATTTGATGTTTCTACTTCTGTGGAGAATCAAGGTGAATATGGCAGCTAAAACTACACAATTATACTCATGTATTTAATGGCCACACAAACACTACCAGCAGCTTTTCCACTAATGTGGTTGTCCAAGGTTATGACTGTGTCTAAGAAAAGATGCAAACAAGGAAGCATGAAACGTTCCTTCGTTTTCCAGACCAGTTTCATTCCTAAAGAGCAATACAATGAAACGATGCAAAACGTACTTTGGTTTATATGTGAAACGGCGTTAGATTCTAGCATCAGGTGATGACATACAGTCTTTTGGCCCTATCTCCATGTCTGCTAAGGACATTAGTAAAACGAGAGGGACATGAGCAATTTCGCATGCTGGACTATGACAGATGCAACAAATTGTGTCACATCTAGGATACTTTTTTGGCTAAGATTTACACCAGGTGTGGTTATTTAAATTAAAAATATTACAGTAAAAGACACATTGCCAGGAAACCCCTTCATAATGCTTTCCCTCAATTAGAACACCCTTATCCCATCTTTACTGCCACTGTCTGAAGCAGTTCTGAAAGTCCCACCTGGTGTCTTCACTCGCACTGTTTTGGCTGCCTCAATACTTTGAAATAATTCCAAACAATTTACCTTTCATCATCATTTTGACTTTAGGGTAAGCTGGAAGTTATGCGGAGCCAGGCCCAGTGAATAAGTGTGTACTGATTCCATTGGGGATAGTTTTTGTTCAAAATTTTTCCTTTTTAATGAGTGTATGTTTTTAATATACAATAATTACCTTCATCTTGGGGAAATATGAAATGCACATGGAGCATTTTGATCAATTCTCCTTCTCCCGCTCTCCTCTTCCCATCTCCACAGAGTCTGCTTCCTTTTCCTACCAACTCTCATTCACATGGATTTATAAATTATTTATATTTGGGATTTGTTCCATTAGAGAGACCAGGTGATATTTAACCTTCTATGGCTGATTAATTTCACTCCATATGATGGTCTCAGGATCCATCTATTTTCCTACAATGACTCAAGTTCATTTACTGGAATTTATAATGTAGGCTTGGTTGATTTTGAACTGCCTAGTGGAGTAGCAAAGCTTGGGGTGTGTCTGTGATGACCACACCAAGGCACTGCACTGAGGGGGAAGACCCGCCCCCCCAGATATGGGTGGCACCAGTGATTAGGCTGATAGCAAGGATGGAATAAATAGGGAAAGAAGAATGAAATCCCTCCCTTTGCCCTCAGAAGACCTCCACTCTTTGACATTGTCTTTGAGCCTCGGTCTCCAATTCCTTCAGGCTTTAAGTGCAGTCACTTCCACAGTCCAGTGGAGGCTCTCAGCCTTTTTGACACAGACTTGCACCAGGTACTCTGCGGAGAGATCCCAGTCCAGAGCACAGGCAGCTATTTTGGATTCTTCTGTCCCTGGTCAACAGCCTTGGGGGCTCTTCCCCTCCTGATAACCCCACCTCATAAGTCCCTCTTACAATCACACATATATTTTATTTTAAATCTTTTCCTCTAGAGAACTTTAATATATATCATGATATTAATTGTTCTATCATGTTAATGAAGAAAAACAAGCTTAATTTTTCACATTCAGTTCTGCTCATAGTTATTGAGCCCTGTGGTATTTTTCTGGGAATAAATGGAGACTAAAATATATGTTGTCACTGTCTACATGAAAGTGGACCTTAATGGTGGGATTCAGTATTTATAAATAAGCCCACGGATGGTTGTATAATTACAAACCACATACAAAGAAAAGACAAGGCACTTGGAGAATGCACACAATGGATGCTGGCAAGTGAACAGAAATGATCAGATTCCTGTACTTCTGAGCAGAAAAAAATGGAAAGGATTTGGTGCTGGATTAGTTTTTATGTTAACAAGCAGAGATGCATCATACGTGGCTTCTAACTTTCTGGACTGAATACTTTACGATATCTATGGCATTTATTGAACTAAGAAATAAGAAACAATACCTTTGATAAAGGAGTCCAGAGCTCAGAACTGAGCTATGATGGGAACTTGTATTTGGTCATGGTGGGCTTAACAGTGGGAACTGGAACCTTGTGTGGATACAAGTACCTGAAAAGACAATAGAACAAGACTCTATATTAAAAACCTATAGATATGATAGGGCCGGGGACTTAGCTCAGTGGTTTTGCCACCTGCTGTGAAAGCGCAAGGATCCAAGTTCGATCCCTGGTACCAAAAAACCCCCAAATTTATAGATATTATAGATTTTGAAAGTAGAGAGTTAAAATCATACATGCCCTAAATTTGTACACAATCATATGTATTTTGTTATGTTCACGTAAAAAAAGAAGAGCAGGCCTAAGAAAACATCCACACTGAATGTATAAATGACTTTCCACGGACCATAGGCTGACAATTTTATGCCATATGCCACAAGAGGAGCTTATGGTCCAATCTTGATAAGTTTGGAAAATATGTAAATAATTGAAAATATTTATTTCAAACTAAAAAGAAACTTATAGTGATCAAAATCAATTAAAAATGAGTCCAGATATATCACTTAGACATGTATTAGTCATCTTTCTGTTGCTGGGACAAAGCAGTGGCATATATAACTGAAAGGAGAGGAGGTTTATTTTGGCTCGCGGTTTCAGAAGTTTCAGTCCATGTTTGGCTGGCCTGAAGACTGGAAGATCACTGTGTAGGGCATGGCAGAGAACAGCTCCTTCCTCCATGGCATCTCGGAAGCAGAGATCAAGGAAGAGCCAGAAAGGAAGGGGTGAGGCAGCAGAGGTATTTCCCAAGGTCACAGCTCTACAGCCTACTCAAACATGCCCAGAAGTAGGGTCCACTAATCTCCTAGGAGCCCTCCAGTCAACCAGGTCAAGATTAACCATCACAAGACAGCTTTGAGTACCTACCTGGTACTCAGGCTTAGTAATGTGTTTGATATTTTTATTCTCATATCTGGAAACAAACAATATTAAGAAATATCTGAAACTTCACTTCAGGGAATTGACCTTCCTTGTTACCAGCTAACTATGGACCACATGTGCAGCTGCTTTTGCCTATTTCCTTGAATGCTTCAGCACCTACTTTCACTAATTTCTGTCACCAGCCTCTAACTGGGAAAAGAGATCCGATCTTTATTTATGTTTTACCAAAACTTCAAGTCAGTTAGGTGTAAGATTGATTGCTGCTCAACAAATCAAAAGTTTAGATGATAAATGTGTCCACTATTTTGACATTATCTAAATAAAACAACCCTAGTTGAGAGCATATTTTAGAAATTACTCAGGTGCCACATTAATTAGTTAATGGCTGCTAATTTGCTTATTTTGATAAGAGAAGCTTTCACATAAATCAGAGCTCTTACAACTTGCTTAAATAATTTTAACACACAGTATAGGCCTGAAAAAAAAGATAAGAAATGGACATCTGAAGTGAAACTTACTGGGAACATTCAAGGGATACTGCAGCATAAGTGTTCAGGAAACTATCTGAATTAGCAAGTGTGACATAAAATGCTGCACATAAGAAGGTGATTCAAATATAGATGGATAAATCTAACAGAACTGTGGTTGGATGAGAAGAACCTCTTAAGATTTCCTGTAGTTTTTCAGTTTGTTAGCAAATTATTTAGCCTCTTGATCTTTCTTTTCCAAATATACAATGAAGAAAATACTAACTGTATTAATTAGGGGTCCCTATAGGAGTAAAATCAATGGAAAGTATTGTCTAACAGTGCAAGAGGAGTGGTTAGGTAGGCATACAGGACCAGACATGGGTGAGTCCACGGTGGCTGGCCACTGCGGGAGAAACAGAGGCTCCAGTAGCTGCTCAGCCCAAGAAGACGGAAGCTGCAGAACAGAGAGATCCAGGGTGCAGGGCCAGTGCACTTGTAAAGAAGGCCCGGGATCTCAATGGGGAGTTTCTGCCATGAGTCTGCTTGTAAAGGCTGAAGAAACTTGAGACCCACGTCCAAAGGCAAAGGGAGCAAAGTCGCACCAACTCAACCTGACTTGAGCTCTTTGAAAGTGTATGCGAACCTCTTCCTTCCTTCCCCGTTTTATACCACCCAGGAAACAAACCTATTGGTTGGCGCTCCGCGCAGTCGCAGTGGGTCTCCCCAGCAGTCTGCTGGCTGACGTGCCGGTTACCTCTGGCCTTGCCCCGCAGACACACAAGGAACTGCACTTGGCTAATCCGTGAGGTGTATGATTTAAACCCATCAAGATGACAACAAAATTGGCGGTCACACTATCAATCTAAGAAAAATGGGCCAGGCTGACTGAAAAGATGAGCAACTCCTGCCAGAATTGCACATGGCTGAAGCACAATTTATTTTATTTTCCTTCTTTAAATTAGCTTAAAACAATTGAGATAGCCTTATCTTCCTGTCTTTGCACGCTGAAATATAAGATTTTCTCACCTGTTTCCATCATGGGCTTTGCTGCTGCTAGTAGGCATCTTGTCTTCTAGGCCAGGGACTCCGCTAGTACAGGTAAAGGGATTTGAGAGCCGGGACTGTTCAGACCGTGTGGTGACCAAAGGCCACCTCTCTTCTGAAATTTAACATTCTGTGCTCAAGATACTTGGAGTCAAGGCGCTGCTGTTTCATGGGCATGAAAGCATCATTATTAATGGAAGGATAAAGAGTATCAGAGTCATGAAGACAAATGTCAAGAAAGGCATCTGGCAGAAAGAGGAAATGATGTTTTCTGGCAGTAAACATACATAAGTAACAGAAGAATCCTCAAAAGCTTTACATGGCAGTGGCTTGGGAATCACAGTTGTCCTTGAGAGGAATTGTTGCAGCTAAGATTGTAATATGTTAAACATTTCCAAGAAAAAAAATTTGATCAGTCAATATTGCACGTGTGTTTTCTTTGCTATGAATAAAAAAAGAATAGGTTACCTTATTACTTGATTAATGTAAAATAATGATAGATTTTGTAGGCATCATAAAACATTGAATATTTAATCCAGAACAAATCCTCCTGCATTCAGATGGGAACAACACCAAAAACTTCTGTGGGTTCAGTCTAATCTTATAAAGTGCTAGGAGTGAATATAAAATGGAAACATGATTACAAATGTTACACAATATCCTATTATTTGAGGTAATCCATTTAAACAATTGATACTTGGGAAAGGATTTCAGCCGTTAAAACTATCTGTCAATCTTTTATGTAAGAGGCAGGGACAGATTCAGTTACATCTGAAGCTTCTAACATTTTATATTATTTCAGTAATTTGTAAGAGTTTTTCATAAAAATGAAAAATTATCAATCCAAAAATAGGCAATTAAATGAGTGTTTAAAATAATTGGCAATATTAGAGCCATAATGTCTAGAAAGAGAAAACTCACAATATTTTGGTTAATTACTTGCCTTACACAATTCTAGCACATATTTTTAAGCTATTAGTTTCATTAACATTTCTGTAAAAGATACAAAACAGTATTTTGAAATTAAGACATACATTGGAGTAATTCAAACAGACTCTGCATTGCTGACATGTATAGTGAACCATCTTTATTTGTAATAAAATTATTCTTTTCCTATGTGGATTTATCGATAATACCTGCAGGTGTGTCTGTGTAATATTTGACCTTTGATGGATTGGCAGAACCCTTGCTGTTCTGTCTGGAAATTCCAGATTTCTTCAACACAACACACATAATACACTCTCAGACGTAACTGGGGGTGGTGCATAAAAGTTACAATCACACAACTGAGTTCTCATTCCTGTGCTTTGTGGCTATGCCAAGAGAAAATGTCCCATAAACAGAGGGATTCTTATTCATTCCATTCAAAAATTAGTGTAAGGTATGATCTATTCATATATGATATATAACGCTTCTCAGCCTTTCGGCTAAGATTAATTGTATTTAAATATGATATAAATGTACACTTACATATACAATCAGACATGCAACACGTATGTACATATTGTGTGTATTTGTATTAGGTACTAAATTTCTATTTCAAGTGCCAATAAAAGCTGAATCTTCACACAAGCTCCTATTTTTAGTGATTAAAAGAACTGTCCCCCCTCACTTCCTACCTTTTATTGTTGCTACCTTTCATCAGGTGCTTTTGATACCAGGGCTGTGGTGTCCATTCAAAGCAAGACACCACTTCCAGCCCTGTAGCAGGGTTTTGAGACTGGAAACATCAGCATGGAATCAGCAGACGTCTCTCTGGTACCAAGGAACAGCCCACAAAAATATGACCATGGAAGTTGTGTTTGTTTTCTCTAGAGGCACAGAATAAATAGAAACTATATGCATAATTATGCAGGGGAATGCAGGGGGCAGCCTTCCAGGATTGGAGGTGGGAGAGTTCAGTGGCCATTTGCACAGTGGAGAGCAGCTGCATCCAGTGTCAGATGATGGCCAAAGGCCTGGAAGCTCACTGCAGAGCTGCTCCTGTGAGTCTGAGTAAGAAGCTGAAGAAACTGGAGACCAATGTCCAAAGGCAGGAGTGAAGGCCACAGTGCTTCCAAAGTGGGAACACTTCTTTCCTCTTTCCCTTAGTATTCCATCCAGGCCACAGTACTATTGGTTGGCGCACCCACATCTGGGGTAGGTCTTCCCCACTCAGTTGCCTGGCCTTCATGTCAAACACCCATACACACATGAGGAAGTTCAGTGGTGTGTTAGGCAAGTTGACATAACACAATTAGCAATTACAGAAAAGATGGCGGAGCATCTTGTACAACCAAAACCTGGTGCCCAGAATTCCCAGGTCAACTTTCTTCATTTGAATCCTTAAAGTCACAGTAGCCTTAAAGATCAATAAAAATGAGAAGTGATGTAACAGGGAATAATTACAGCAGAAAGAGAAAACAGTCTCCATTAATCATAGCCAAAATTTAATTCAATTTGCACATTTTCAACAATTGTATGACTGTGTGAACACATTACTAGCTCCCTTCAGAGGGTCAAGAGTTTATTGTGAATTTGCTCCTGAAAAAAAGCTAGCAATTGTCATATGTAAGATTTCTTTGGTTATTAAATCCCTAGACTTTCCTTCTGTTGATCTGTTTTGAATACTAAACCATTACATTTTTAAAGAGAGCACTCTGCTAAGCTTTGCATAGAATCCCTAGCAGTGTGAGTCTCAGCCAAAGATATCTAGTGTCTTGCAAATCACTCTCTTAATACTAAAGGCCATGGGCTCTGGACAGCCCCAAATTTGTTCTCGAGCCCCAAAGAGATACAGAAACAGGGACCAGGATCATATGTTTTAGAAACAATGTATTCCGACAGCAAGTTTTCAGATAAGCACCTGAAGGCCAATAAGCAGTAATTTGCATATTGTCTCTTCCTTAGTTCCTGGAAGACTCAGGTATATATGCCTGGCTCTGGACTCTTGATTCTCAGGGTAAGATCATTTTGCATAGCCCACAAAGAACTCCCATGCTTTGAAAAAGCTTATCAGGTGAAAACTGTTCCATAGTAGAGGCTTGTTTCCATATTTTTTTATTAATTTCCTTATTTTTGATAGGGCTAGGGGTTGAGCCCAGGGCCTTGTACGTGTTAAGCAGACTCTGTACTGCTGAGCTGTACTCTTAGCCCTGTATAATTTAATTATATATTATCTAGTAGACAACATATATGTGATAAATCAATTGATTTTTTAAATGTATGATGGCTTTAAAATAAATAGTTTGGAACTAATGTACCTTCAAATATGTGCCTTTTCTACCAACTCTAAACGGCGGAGTGATGGCTTTAATTTGCATCAAACCATCTGTTATGGGTTTGGGAACAGATTTTATATTCAGTGTAGGTTCAGTCAATACTCATTACTTCATGTTGTATTTTTCACAATGCAGAGCAAACAGAATTATTTTTGAAAATAGCCAGAGGGAGTTTGACTGGAGACATCTTCTTTTCTTCCTTGTACAGTCTTCAATAGTTTCTTAGAGTGTTAACTTTTTAGATTCATCTAATGATTTTTATCTTGTGTTAGGTCTTGTGTTGGGGTTAATTAGAAATTATCAAGTCCTACACAAAACTTGTTTGTGCTCTCATTAGAAGAAAAAAAATTGAGCAAAAATTACCAGGAAAGATATCTCCATCCTGCAGAGTAATTTTGTCTTGAGACATACAATAAGAAAGATTGTCGATGATTTCAAAATTTCATTAAATAACATAAACTGGGTGGAAGAGATTTTTTAAAAGAATATTGGGAACAAACCTAGGGCATTTGTGTTGAGCTTTGATCCCAGCCTTGTTTGTTTGTTTGTTTATTATTTACTTATTTCTTTTCATTGAGATGGGGTCTTGCTAAGTCACTACGTTGTCCACGCTGGTCTCCAACTTGCTGTCCTCCTCCTTCAGCCTCCCTTTTTCCTGAGATTAGGAGCGTGTACCAGGAACCTATCTGAGACTGTGGTTTCCAAAATTATGATTTATATCATTAAAGCTAATTCATAAATCATTTCTGATCATCACAGAGAGCATTTTGTAAAAATTATATTTTTATCCCACTTTTACTCAAATCGATATTTTCTAGGAGATGGCTACTATTAATTAGTAAGGAAACTCATAACAACTCAATAAAGTAATCCTTTGTACTTAGAATTTCAAAGACTACTCTCCTATAAATGCAGCATTTATCTTTTATGAGTTAGTGTACTTTTGAAGCTTACTAGATATTAGTCCTAACAAATTAAGGAAGACAGTATCATCTTAACAGAAACAAGAAAGGCCCAAGTTGAACTTCCACTTTTTTCCCTGAAGAAATAATCTAAATTAATTGATATTAATTTATATAATCTAACCCCCAAATAGCAGTTAGTTTTACTAGTTAGCTCACAAAATATCTATTTATTTAAAATATTTTAATTTTTTAAAATGTGGAATGAAAACCCAGAATTAGATCTTACTTCAAGAGGCTAGGGTTCTACCCCATGTGGATCAAATTATGGGTAATATTGCTATTATGGAAAAGTGTAACTATTTGATCTTGAATAGTGTAGTTCTATGATTTGAAGCCATTGTTTCCCTGTGTTGGAAGTCCAAGTTGGATGCAGATGGAAGGATGATGTTTGACTTTAGAGAATGTGGTCAGTAGAATAAAACTATGACCCTTGTCTAAACAAAGCAACTGTCAGTTCCCATCACAGGCTGCTTCTAAATAAAGGACTCCAGTACATTAAATTTGTTTTTCTTTAATGAACCCAAACCTTTTCGCTGTCATTTCACATTTCTTCTAAAAACAGTAGAAAATGCCATACATTACTCAACAGAGACCATTTATCTTGAGGTGCCTATTTTATTGATGTAAATAAATGAGATTTTGGCCCAGTTAACTATCAGTGCTTTGATTTAATAGAAATTCTGGGTGTATATTTAAAGTTGTTGTTTTAAAAATGACTTCAGCTCCTTTCTAGGAAAAATCATGTTTTGATCATAATATATGTACAGTTCTTTGATATGGATATGCATATATATGTATAAATATGGAACGATACATACATATATAAATGATAAAAGTCTGATTCATTGTCAGCTTGGGTTTATTAAAGTCGTTGTTAAAAAAAAGTCATTGTTCAGCATACTCTTATTACTCTTGCCAGATTATCAGAGAGCTTTTGCAACACAATTATACAATTATTGCAAAGGAAAAATCTTTCTTATCTATTAGAGCATCTCCCCTGCTGGATCCAGTCAATTGAATATTTATGACAGAAGCATGTGTTGTGAAATTCTGTGACCCACAAGTACATGACATTTTGATCTCTAAACTTCCAAAATATGGCACATTATTGAAGTCTTCCATCTTGTGGTACTGAGGCAAATAAGTCACAGTGTTACCTGTTTACACAGGATGTTTTATTGCATTAGTCTGACTGGTGTGGGACACGGTTCTCTTTGTCCCTAGTATAGTGCAACTTTTATATAAATGCATAGGTTGGGAAGTAAGTTCTTTTGAATGTTGCAAATTTCTCTTGTTTGCATACTTAGTTCTCTTTTCTAAGTACAATTTTGGATTAATTCTAGAGTAAATTGTCCTGGATAATGCTTTTTCACATTAGTGCAGAGTCAATAAGATGGTTGGTTAGTTGGGTAGCAAAGCAAGGAATATGTATGATTTTTGCTTCTTATAATTCTAACAAATGCGAATGTATTGGCAACTTTTTAATAAGAGAAGAGTTTCACCTAAAGATATGACTTTAGTCTTTTAGTAAAAACTAAAAACAAACTAAAATATATATGTTTTCCAATGTCTAGTGAGAAAAGATATTGCTGTTTTCTTATGAGTTAGGAGTAAAATTTTCCTTCTTTTGAGTTTTTCAGTCAAAGCAAATGAAAATTGCATGGCCTTTATCATATCCCTGCGGTGTTGAGAAATTCTTACATTATCTACAAACTTCTCTGCTTAAGTCATTGTTTTAATGAAATACTTTAAATGACCATTTAATTGTTCATTTATGTAACTAAATTAAACTTTAGTAGTTATCAATTAGTACAAATTACCTAGCACTAAAAACAATGTAGTTAGTTATATAAGAGAATAAAAAAATAAATAATGAGTGAATATTTGTTTCACAGAAAAAGGTGATTTTGACACTTTCAAAAGACTTACAAAATATCAGGAAAAAAGAGATCTTACATTTAATTTTGTTTATCATTTTCCCCAATATAAACTAACTATTAAATAGCTAAAAGTATCCTCATCGTGTACCATTTCTTTCATGTAAATTTTATATAAAATCACTACTTGTACCAACACTTGCAAAACAGTTTTCTTTTCATTATCAAGTGATTTCACTCTCACTTTAGATTGTTTAGAAGTTAATGAGAACCATTTGAAATTATGGTATTTCTACTGGGGTGATACTCCTAAGTGCTTATTTGCTTCCTTTCTTTCAATATGACAATAAAATTGACGTATAAGAAGTGGGGATTAAATCTTTGATCAGAATTTTAAATTAGTATTTTCATGCTCACATGAATAGCATTTTAATTACCTTTAGTCTTAATGTATTTATAAAGACCCTAAATATTTCTGTAGAATTTCTCTAGAGTTTAATAATTTATAGATATTTAGTAGGTTTCTATATTATTTCAGCCTTCAGCTTCATGTGTTTATTGTGAATAGGTTGTTTTGGGAACATGGAGATAATATAATTCCCATACATGTACATCCATGAGAAGTGTTATAAAGTTAAAGGGAGTCAGGTAGATGCATAGATTTCCAGAGAAATACAAAGTAAGATTTTCTATCTGAATTTTCATTTTAATTTTATGTAACTATAATACCTCTACAACTTCTATTGATAATTAGGTAATCATCTCATTTTTATTGAAAGGATAAAGACAGAGTATAAATGATTAATATATTTGAGGATAAACTTTAGTTTAGTAATCTCCATGTCATTAGAGCTTCTTGCTTTGCATGTGGATGCATGTCATCTATAGATCTTTATTTGGGCACTTAATTTGGCCCATATTTCTGTAATTAAGTATACAGTAGTTTATGCTGACAATTGGTATTGTTATTTTCATTTACCAATGTATAAAAATTTTTCATTAGAAGTTTTTTTAACATTTAAACATTGGAGCTAGGCATGGTGGAACAAACCTGTAATCCAAGCACTAGGGAGGGTGAGGCAGGAGGATCGCCATGAGTTTGAGGCCAGCCTGGGCTATATAGTGATTTCAAAGTCAGCCTGGACTACCTCGATGTCTTAAGAAATAAAATTAAATAATATTTAAATAAAAATTGTGAAATGTGCTGTAGCTATTGTTTCAATATTGCTTATTCAAACAACCTGAAGCAATAACTACACACTATGATCATAGCATAAAGCAAAATGGTTCTCAGCTGGTTTCCAAGAAAACCTCAGAATACAGCTCATTCTACACAGCTGTTGAAATCTAAAACACGTAAAACATAGGTGACACCCAATGTTTTTCAATTTTGTAAAAAATAATCATGCTTAGAACCAAAATTAAAATTGGAGGAAAAAATGAGTAGAAAGTATGTTAACTTGTGATAATTTTTTTGGGGGGGGGGCCTTTCCAAAAAAATGAAGATTTCTTAGAGTGGAATTGCTAAAGCCGTTCCTGAAACAAGGCACTTGAATGATGCTCCTTTCCTGTCGCCCTTTAATTCAGACCGAAGCAGAGGAAGCTCCTCCACGCAGGGATGGACATTGAGTGGGGAGCCAATGTGTGCACCCACGTGTGGCTGTGAACCCACACATGTTCTTTTATGGACAATGGAATTTTAATTTTCAATAATCTTCCAAACAGGAAATACTGTTCTTCTCTCCATTCTTTTCAACTATTGAAACATGTAAGGGCATTCTTAGCTCACTGGTCGTACACAGACAGGCATGGGCGGTGCTCTGCTACACCTTGATGTCTCTGGACAGAGCATCACACACTCGCCTCTGTGACACCTGCCGCCCAGGCTCTGGTGCTCTGCTCTGCTGCTCCTCAGCACTGGGTCAAGCCCTGAGATGATCATGCAGGATGGCACTATCCACCACATGAGACAGATCATGGTGAGGTGAGACATGGGCACCTCACACTGCTGCACCCATTTCTTGCTAATACTTGGACAAAAATGAAAATCATTTTTATGGTTTTGAAGTGCCTGCCCCCTCAGATATGTACTGCTGTAATGGTCTTGTCAAAGTTTCATAACTAGACTCATGTTACACTTGTTTATTGATCTGCTGTGTAATAGGCAGCCAGAGATGATAGGAGACAGCTCATAGCAACTTTCCAAGGGCTGTGGTAGAGGGCTGGAGCTCCCCTAAGAGTCAGGAGGTACAGGGTGCTTTCCTAGGTCCACGCTCTGGAGGTCAGCTGGGTGCTCTCAGACTCTGTCCTGGGAAGCCTGTGGGCAGGGAAATCTGCCTCCTCAGCCACGGTGTTTCCAGGCTTGACAGTGCTCCCACTGGTCTCTCCACAAAACTGTAGGAATGAATGGCTGATTTTGCTGATGTACAAATTTTGTAAATCAGTGAGCTGCTGCATGTAGCTCTGTTGGTTTCAGTTCAGAGGAAACAAACAGATCTCGTAGCACTGTATTAGAATTTGTAAGTCACAATTTTTAAACAAACAAAGCCGCGTCTCCAGTTTGCCTCCTTGCACTTGTTATGCAGCAGTGAGGACTTCCAGGCGAGAACAATGCCCAGTGCACCTGCACTACCCGCCGTGAGATCACTCTAGAGGACAGCAGTGCCCTCAGCTGTGAACTCTAGTCACCCTTGAGTCGCTCCAAAGAGCGCAGCTAATTCTTGAGTTGCTTGTCATTTACATTATTTATTCAACTTCATCCTGCCTGGGGGTTTATGTCAATGGTTCACATCTGCTTCCTGGGCACCCAGAGCTCAGCATGCCACACAGGGAGTGAGGTGTTGGAATCGGGGTGATGGTGCCAGGTCTGCAGGCTGAGGTCTGGGGACAGCGGCCATTGGGGTGCCGGGCCCTGGCAGATGGTGCCCGCCATCACACATGCCTGACAGACACGACCTGCCAGCTCCTGGGCAAGGCTGGAAGCTCACTAGCACTTTCTCTCCACCACCCCTTGTTGTCACCACTCCCATTGACAATCAAAGCCACCACAGAGGTGGGCAGAGCTAACAGCAAAATAAATAAATAAATAAATAAATAAATAAATACATACATAAATAAATAAATACATAAATAAATAAATGCATACATACATAAATAATAATGGGCACATTAATTTTCTTTTAATCACATAATTACAAAATCCCTTCACTTCTGTCAGATTCTCCTGGGTCTAAGGCACATCTTAGTCCCTTCTGAAGGGAAGGGTTGTAAAATGTGAACAGCAAGGGATTGAGCATCATGAGGCTACCCAGGTTCAATGTCCTAACTCTGGCAACAGCCGTGTTCTAGGATCCACGCCAAGCGTCACCTTCTCTGAAGACTGTCCTTGAAGCCAACACCTGGGTAAGCTGCTCTCCTGCTCACCACCATCGTAGCTTTTACAAACTCATCATCTGCTTACTCCGTTTCATGGTAACCATGTTCCTTCTGTATTCTTCCCAGTCCTGTTAGGCTGTGAGTTGCCCAATGAGTTTGTCTCTTTCTCATCATTTAATATGCATGTTTCTGGCTCGCTCGTCCATCTGGCTCTTTCCCATCTGCCTACAGCTCTTTCCTAATTTGAAACTCTCTTCTCAGCCAACAAAGAAAACCTATTTAGTGAGAAGAGGAAGGAGTTTTGCTTGGGATTTGTGTTTCCTCTGCAAGAGTCCTTACCAGCCCGCTCTTATGGGGTACAGTCTATCACTTGACTAGACCCCGTGTGTTCACCCGTGCTTTAATCTTGTTTATAGTAGATTTGCAAGAGGGACCAACCTTCCCTCAAGGTAGAATTTTCAGCAGCCTCAAGATAAATGACCATCACTAAAGTATCTTCTCCATCTGGCTTGGTTTTGTGACCTTCCCAGGCCTACAATTATCTAAACCATTGGGCTACACATGCAGGAAAGCTCTAGTAAGGTGCCATCCAGACCAGAATGTGTATCAGTTTGAGTCATAAGGACAAAGCAGCTAACTGCCCTTATGGAAAACGTGTAATAACCAACAAGACCTTCCAACTTGGAACTTCACTTTCTCCTTCTTCCACAGCTAATTAGCTTCAATCATCACAATTCTGGGACATTTCCAAAGGGCAGAGACAGACGTGGCTGACCTTCATTGGACACAACTGCTGGATGCTGTGCCAGACACAGCGAGATCAACCCCATGATCTAAGTTGGAGTGAAGAGGATGACTCAGGAAAACCCTGCCATGCTGTACAGGTAAATGAGCGCTTGATAGTCATTGCTGTTTTATAAATGAAACTTTTTGTGCTTGTCCACCAGACAAGAAAATGTGGAACAGAGCTGGAGGCTTCTGCTATTTTTATCTGAAGTGAAGGGAAAGTATGACTTTGTTTTTTAAAGCAAATGTCATTTCGGTGATGTGTCACTAGCTACCAGCACACACACCAAGGTGACTTTTATAGCAGCGCTCTCCAATACCCACCCCAATTTTGAAAGGCAGGACTCAGCATCCCGAGAGCAGCTTAATTATTGAGATGGTGTCTTCAGCCAAGAGCCCAGGCAGTGCTGTTTGCACTTAGAGAGACACAGCTGGGTTCCTTGTGGTGATCCATGCCTAGAGAGACCGGCGGACTGTGTGTGGGTTCATCAGCACACCCGGGTGCATGAGGTCCAATCCGGAAGTGGTGGAGGAGCCCAAACCAGAACATAAAAGCACCGAAACTCTGACGCCAATTTTGCAGAGATTACTTGGCACAAGTGCAGCTCTGTCTGTGCTAGAAAATCAAACTTAAATTATTTCTATGTTTGAAAATAAATGTGATCCTACTAATGACATTTGATGGGCCTGGCTGGGTGGCACATGCCTGCAATCTTAGCACTCTGGAGGCTGAGGATGGAGGCTCGAGGCCAGCCTGGGTACACAGTGAGGCCATGTCTCAAAAAAAATTACATTTCATGTATTACATCAAATATATATGTATATAAAATGTACTCCAAGTATTAGCAAGCATACCTTTGCTTACTTCATCAGATGTCTTTCTTTTGATGTATTTTGTTTCAAATTTAATCTTTCCCTCCAGTGCTTGTGTGGTCAGGAACTGTGAGATGCTGGGACCCCTTGGGGCTTTGCAATGAAGACGAGAATGTACCTGTCTCAGGTAAGCATCCCCTGTGGATTTCAGTGTGATTCAGCTTAGAATTTCAGGTGATGTTAAAGAAAAAAATAAAGATATTTAAGATCCTAGATTAAGTCACACATTCTTGGCTTATGATCTGTGACCTTCAAAATGTCATCTAACCTCTTTTAGGTTTTAGCAATTCCTTAGTATAAAGTGAAAAATAAAATCCCTAAGTTATTTTCAGGTCTACACAGGAATATAGCTTCTTCATATAAAACCTCTTGAGGTTTCTTTTAGCCCCAGGGTCCATAGTGGCTTTCAGAACAATAACACAGGAGCAACTGGAGTTCTCTAACCTCATTGAAATACATTTAGTATCCTAAGGGGGAAAGGATTTTTAAACATCAGGGTTATTCCGTGTTTCCCAGTTAGTCTAGCTGACCTCACAACCAGTGTTTCTATCAAGGTAGCTACTGCCTTCTCCCTCCTCTTAAACTGTGTTCTTGCTGTCCTGTGAGTTTTTCCTGCTTACCTGAAATTCCAGCAATGGTTTCTCGTCCACTTCTGGTCAGAATCCACCGAAATAAGGGTACTGAGCAACTGCTTTGGAGGAGCCCTCTAGGGACACTGGGGAGATTTTTTTCAGGTGAAAATTTGAAATTTCTCTTGGATAAAGGCCAAAATTACTATCATAATTCACCCGCAATTATGTCATCAGTGCTTTTTTCCCTTCCTCCCCTCAGGCTTGCCAGCATAGAGTAATTGATAACAGCACACTCGTCTTGTAGGGTGACTTATCTTTATGAAAATAAACCACAGTTACAGTTTGAAGCTTAAATGAAAGAGAGATTAATGCATCAGATAAGGGAAATACTGTATAAATCACCTCAACTCAATTATCCATTTCTAGTTGCAGTCATTGGTGTAGGATTCTAGATATTTTGTTTTCCATGATTGATACGGGACAGGCTATTGTACGTGTGGAACAAGTATATTTCGTTGTCCTGTTCAATTTAGTTCAGGTTCTGTGAGTGTTATTCCACATTAGGAGGCAGGACAGTGAGTACAGGAGGCTACCACAGGGAAGGCCTGGCTCATTTTATTTGCTTTCTGTGCCCAAAGCCCTTCAAATATAGGTGCTGTCATTTTAGCTACTAAGCCATGGGAATTATGATCCAAGGGGATGATGTAAGATTATTTGAAAAGTGAATTGTGCTATTGCAACTTAAGTAGAAAACACTTTAATTAAGAATCCATAAATCATTCTGAATTTCTTGGCAAAGAGAGATATTATTTTGAAGATGAATTTGAGAATTAAGCACTTAATGAGGAGTCACCTTATGAATATACATGCATACATGTGATGTGTTCATCAGTTTGAAGTTTGAGCAAAATTGAAAAGCTGTAACAGTAGCTTGTTGTTAAGAAGTAACTTGAACAACTCTTTTAATTCAATGTGTCATTTGAGTTGTTGTTAAATAGCCATAGCTTATTTTGAAATACAAATTAATTATCTATTACAAGCATGCTATTGCTTATCTCCTTCAGAGTCTCATTAGTATGCAAATGAATCTAATTAGGTCACTGTCAGACAATATTAGTGCAGAGTCACTTGCCATGGTTCAGAATAAAAGGGTTTGCTTCCAAAATATTTATAAAACTGTTCCTGAAATTAGCTTTACTTAATTGGGATTATTCTAGAAGTCTAATTGGTTTGGAGGAAATAATCTCAGGCAACCAAGAAAAAAAATCACTTTTTTAAAGCACTGTTTTCAAGTTGACACAAAAAGGCTAATATATTAGAGATTAATCCTATTTGTAATAGGAATTATATTAAATTCTTGAAACATGTAAATATGTTTCTGTATATTTTTTACCATCCATATTTTATATATTACCCTGAGAACTAAGGACTCATATAATTGGAAAATGCACTGTAAAGAATATTTGATTCATTTGGTATTTTTATATGACAGAATTAATATTAATAGATATTAATTAATAAAATGTATGCACATGGCAAAATTGCCATAAGGCCATGCACCAGGTTTTAATTAAGGTTAAAAGGATCTTTTTTCACATGCCCCACCTTTGTGTTCCATGGAGAGCACAGTAGTTTTATTTTAACACCATAGCAAGCTTTCTCATGTCAGTCAAGCTGACATTGTCTTTACTGTTGAATACAATGTACAATCATTTATACAACAACTAGTAGAAAGAGAAAAATAAAAATTTCCCGACATTTCTTGGGCATTTTAAACTGAGTAGTTTGGGATTTTCCCTTTTGATCACTGTATTAGTCCACTGCATCACACTGGTTCAATATAAATGGAGAAGTTCTGTGAATGTTTTGAGGTCCAAGGGGGAAACAGAATCATCAAAGAAGGAAATGTGAGAGTACAGGTAACAAGGGTGAGAAGGTAATTGTTCAGAGTATTGGTAATATGAAAGGAGAAAAAGATGCATTAGGAAGAAAAAGAAAAAGGAAAGGATAGCAAGTCTAAAAAGAAAACCTTGAGTGACTTTAAAACTTAGCAGACCACAGACATTTGAAGAAAACAAGGGAGAGGAAGTTTGGAAATGCCCACTAGAGAAGGTGGAGAAACTTCTCTGCCAGCTGCTCAGCTTGGCCTTCTGAGAACCCTGGCCTTGCTCTGGTCTCATGAGCAGGCGCATCTGTTTTACTATAATGAGGCCAACATTTAAGAAGGGAATCACTGGCCTTGGCTAGCAGCAAAACTGAGCAGCGCTCCAGTACTTCTTTCAGAAACAGATGCGTTTATTTACTTTTTTGCTAGAATTCTTTCTGGGAGGCCTCATGGCATAAAGACTTCAATCATACTCTGGAGATGAAAAGCCAGGCACAAGCACTGAATAACAGCAGGAAACTAGGCATGATCTACCGTTTCTCAAAGACTCAGATTCTCCGTCTAACACTTGTGGGGATTAAAAGGCTAAAATGTTTGTACTGTATATTCATTATTCTTGACATAGAAAGCACTGAGAATATGGTATCTCTTTTTATTAGTAGTTGTCTAAATATTGCATTGCGGTCATGTTAGTATGATTCACACCTTGTAAGTATTGACATAGATTAAAGCACAAAATCAAGTAACATATAAACTATAGTCAAAATACATTTTAATCACTAGTAAAATGGAGTGTGCAATACATTTCACACAGCAATATTACATTAATATGATGATGTTTTAAATATTAACTGGACATTTGTGGTGTAAATGTGCTCTTGCATAGGATAGGGCAGTGTTCTTGGACTTCAGCGTGTTTCCCTGCTATGTGACTAACCCATCCTTCATTTTTCTTTATCTGAATATAGGCATAAAATAACATTTAGTCTTTCCATGATGTAAGTTGTTCATAAGTTAATGTTATTCTCATCTTATTAGACCATAATAGTGAAAAAAAATACTATTTGTTTCCAAGATGGACAATGAAATTATAAGACAGGACTTGATAAAAATGTTACTGCTACTATCAGAACGTATTTATATAATGTTTTACATAGACTGTCATCAAAGTATAAATTGCATATTTGAGTATAGTATTTCAATTCCAAATTGTAGTGTGTACTTGATGCTAAAAATTGTACTTAGAACATCTCTAGAACTTTCCACTACTGTGCTACTGAGATAATAAAGTCAGAAAGTCTAAAATTTATGAGTTATCAGAAGCCCAACATTCTTTCTCTTTTTATTTTTTACATCTTATCTATTTTATTTCTTTAATTTTTGTGGCACTTAAATGATGATTTGGGGGGTGGGGTGCTGGGATTGAACTCGGGTCCTTGCGCTTGCGCAGCAGGCAGCGAAACCACTGAGCTAAATCCCCGGCCTCTTAAATGATGATTTTAATGGAAAAAACCTTCCATGAGACTTGGCTTTCCACTTCCAGTGACTTTTTTTTTTTCAGTACGGGGATCAAACTTGGGAACTTAGGCCTGCAAGGCTGGCAGCAGAACCATTGAGCTAAATCCCAGGCCCTACCCAGTGACATCTAAAGCACTATTACCACCATCAAAACTTTCAAAATTTGACACCAAATAAAAAGTCTTCAAATATGGTACCCCGAGGAACTCAGCATTTTAAATAGTCCCTATACCCCTTGCTTTAGTTATGTGGTAAATGACTCAGTGTTAATGTGAGTGTGGGCTAAGAAAGTCAACCTCAGTCTTAACCAAGGCCGGAAGTTGAACCATTCCAAACAGTCTGGCAGCCCTCAAGGTACCTCCATCAAAAGTAGTAGAAGAAGCAAGATTTCCATTAAAAGGAGAGATTTTTATCTTCATCAGCCTAAAATGGCAGCTCCATCACAGGTGATTCATAGTGATTAAATTTTACTCGTGCAGGTTTGGGATTGTAATTGTGCAGCAGAGGTGCTGGTGGGAACAGTGTTGAGCCCTGGTGACCACTCCTGGGCCCTGGAAGCAGGTGCAGGTTTCCTGGGAGATGGAGCCTCTGCCGGGCAGCCTTCAGCTCAGGTCCTGTGGCCTCTGGGCCTTCTGGCTTCCTTTTTACCTTGCCATGTGCTTTTCTGTGTGCTGAATAGTTTCCATGTCATCCACCAACCTAATCTCCAGCTATGCCTACCCTGCAATTTAATCCAAATGGTGAATTTTACTTTACAATAATTTAGTTCCCATTTCCAAAATTTATTTTGTCCTAGATTTTTTTAAAAGTCTTTTTTGTTGTTGTTTGGCTTTGCCTAGCTGAGAGAGGAAAGAAAAGACTGTCAAAGGAATATAAAACATAATTTCATGTTCAGTTCTTTTGTATTAGAGCAGATTATTGCAGTCTGAATCACTGGGCTCTCTAAATTACTTGTGTATCCTTATTGCTACTATTCACTCATGGCTTCTCTTTGCCTTGCATGAGAATTTAGGTAACATAATTTATGAATATTGTCCTCTTAGGATTTTTATTTGCCTTGGTAAGGTGCCAGTGGAAGCTAGCACAATAGAACATGCATTATTAATTCCTTGACTTGGGGTTTCCATAATCTGGAAGTGTGAATTTCAGCTCAAGAAAACTAAGAGGAATCTTATTATAAATTCTCAGGTATCAAAGGCTTCCTTACGAAAAAATTTCTGAGCTACCAATTTCCTAGTGCTTTCAAATGCATTCATTCGGATGAGGCAAAGCAACTGTTATGTTGCGTGACCTATTTTTGCCAAATCTTTTCAAAGCTTATAAACACGTTCTGCTCATTCATATTGACTGAGGAAGACACTGTTCTTCACCACACTGAGTCTCAGAGGAAATTAAAACTTATGTAGTTCAATTTTAATACCTTGCTACATAGATTTGATATATGCATCTTCTAAAAGAATGGCAGGAAAATAAAAATAATCAAACTATTTCTAACTCTGCATGAAGTTAGAGAAGCTGCTTTGCTTTGCTCAGTGATATATTCTGAGATTCTACCATGATCACTGCAAGAGAGAATTCGCCTAGTAAATGATTGAACACATAACCCGTCTATGTAAATAGAAATGTTACATTTTGTTGGAAAAAATTAGATGCATACTATTTAAAATTGGAACCTGAAAAAGATGTTTATTTTTATTGCTTAAATCCATAAATCATTTATATAAATGAGTAGTAGGATATGATATAAATAAATATTTTAATAATCAATAGCATTTCTTCTAGTCACAAAAATTTATAAAAAGTAATTAAGTAAAAGATATTGCTTACAGTAAGACAACATAGTAATAAGTTTGACAAATGACAAAGTCTTTTGTGAGGACACATAAAACATAACTAATAAAGGTTAAGAATAGGGTGTCACATTCATGGGTCTCACTACCATAAAGATATAATTTTCCCAAATGCAGTGTGAATTTGGTATAATATTGACAATTTCTTAAGACTTATTTTAGAACACTTCACAAAGTTAAATTCTATTTTAAAGTGTACAGTTGCCAAGAATTGCTAAGATGATATTTAAAAAGATGAATTTGAAATAATTTTTCCTACTAGATCCTATAAGCTTTTTAATGGCACATAGATAACTACATATATTTACTTATGCAATAGAAAAGATTGGAAAGTAAACCTCACAGATGAGGAGGTGTAAAACTTAATAAAGTCAGCGTTAATCTTTGTGAACTCATTGTAATGACATCAATCAATTACAAATAATTGGTAATATATTTAGAGAAGGTAGAAATGGATCTCTATATTAAAAACTGAAATTAATTCTATTTAATTTAAAAGATGTGTGCATAGAAAATTACTTTTAAAAATTTGGAAAATTATACTCAATTGTGCTACTGTATTTGTTATTTTTTCCCAATCCTGGATTCCAACATGCTGTGCTTATAGTCGAGGCCTAGAAGTCTGAAAACCGTATTTCTTACACGTTATCAGCATCTCCTGGGCATTTTCTTTTTATTGTGTTTCCTAAATGTCAGGATCCAAGGTAAGTATCCCCGAGGCAATGTGGGTCCCTTCCCCTCCTTTTGTGGCAGAATCAGTAGCATCAAAAGACTTGGGTTTGAAAATCAACCATTCTAATAATAGTAGCTGCAGTGGCTTCAACATTAAACACTAAAGTTCTTGTGGAATCCGGGTAAGCTCTCTTGTCTAGTTTTTCTTCTCATCTTTCCAACATTTTGTAAACACTTCGCCGCATCACCTTCATGCTGACATACTTAGAGGTTTTCTGTTTTCCTGACACACAATTAACTGATGGAAGGAAAATATACTTAGCTTCTTGGATTGCCTTCAACAATCCAAGTGAAATATAAAGTAATCAGAGTATCATAAGCGTTACATTTATAACAGTTGTGACCTCTGGGATGAGGGACAGGGAGAGAGGGTGAAGTCCAGGATGATCAGGTAACAGCAGCTGCATTGGCATCCGGATTAATTGACCTAGATGATCCAATGCTTTAAATTAAAATATAATTTTTATATATTTTAAATGTCTGAAAGAAAAATGGACTATTACTATATAAGAATATATATTCCTACTTGCAAGACATGGTAAATATGAGTACATACGGGTACAACTCCAAGCCGCAGCGGTCACGTTCCCCGGCTTGTACATGGAAGGAAGACAATTCCACCAGGACTTGGAAGGAGTCAGCGCTGCGTCCGCCTCTGCCTCTCTGACAGTCTGCCCGGGACGTAGTAGCCAGACCCTGGTCACGATGAAGTCAAATGGTAGAAGTAACCTGCTCAAAACCTTCCAGTGGTTCCCATCGCACCCATGGTAAACCCAAACTCTCCATGCTGCACGATCTCCTTTCCAGCTGCTTTACTGACGTCACTGCACTCTCTTGTTTCCAGCCCGGACACAGAGGCTTCTGGGCTGCTCGTTGAACACGTAAACTGCACCACACTGCCTCCCAGCCCAAGCCTTCCTGTGCTCTTCTTCTGGCCTGAAATATTCCTCCTGCTACAGACTCTGTGGTTGCCTCTCACCTTTGCCTGCCACCTCGACTCAGCACTTCTGTTCTCGGAGGGACTTTCCAGGGCTATCAATTCCTCACTTGTGCCCGGTTTCACTGCCATCATATGTATATATATATATATATATATTTTTTTTTCTTCCTTCCCAGTACTAATCATTTAGCAGTCTAATTTGCTTATTTTTAAATTTATTTTCTTTTTTCCTCTAAAACATAAAATGCAATGAAGTAATTAAAATTCCTGCAGAGGGCATTGGTTGGCAGTAGTACACATTTACTAAGTGTTTGTTGAAGGAATAAAAGAATAAGTGAAGCCTGGCATGGTGACAAACACCCATAATCCTAGCATCTTCGTGGCTAAGCCAAGAGGATCGAAAGTACAAGTCTATCCTCCCAGGGAACTTAGGGAGACCCTGCCTCAAAATAAAAAAATAAAAGGGCTGGGGATGTAGCTCAGTGTGAAGGTCCTGCATTCAAACCTAACCCCCCTAACCCCACCCACAAGTAAAAGAAAAAAATGAAAGGATATTTTGTAGTCTCATGGCCTACCCGCAGAGGGGATGTATCACAGACACGTTTTTGTTTACGGTTTGCAACTAGCTTTTGATGGTTTGGCCATTTCAGGGAAGATTAGAGGAAAGTAGGAAAAAATGAGTATAGAAAACAAAAAGCAGTGAGATGTTAAGACTCTACATTCAGTTTAGGGACTAAATTTGAGTTACTTTTACACTTATCACATACTTGAATGATTATTTTTATTTTTAAAAACAGTTTGGTAGTATTGATTTGCTTGTGCATTCATACTCATAATTTATATTCAACTCGTGTTTGTCGTTTTTTTATATTCTTACAATTTAAATTAGGGCCAAAGCAAACTCTTAGAAAATTTATGATTGTTTTTGTAATGATTGAGATATATTTTGATATAAATGAATATTTCTCAAGTGCTTTATTGGAACATTTCAAGAAAATTGAATGTATAGGATATTATTTTTAACTTAGAATTTGATGAGGAATTTCACACATTTTAAAAAATATCTCTTACTCAAATGGCTTAGTGAGGTTCACTTGCAGACAAGCATTTTTATGATGACAAAAACATTAAAATATCATTATCCTATCTATTAATAAAGTGCAACTTTTGCAAATTTTTGTCACATTTCAGTAGTCTCTGGTGCACATTATGTTCATTGTCACTCATGAAGTCAGTATTCATAGTAGAAAGATTCAGGCTGAGACTTTTTGCTGCATCTCAGTGTTTACTTTTTTTTTTTCACAACAAATATTGCAAACTGAAACTGCCATAACTCAGAGATGTTATAGTGACATATAATAAAGATTTTATTGTGTTTCTAACAGCTCAGTGGACTGAAATTTTAAAACGATTTGTTTGAATATAGAGAAAATTTCCTCAATTCTCAGATGTAGAAGTATTTTGCTGTTGTTACTGGTGTTGTTAAAATTATATATTTTAAATCCCCCTAATACAATTGTATTGTCTCTGAAAGAACTCTATTTGAGCTATAAATAATATTATTAATAGCAATGTTTTATAATTTCACTTTTTCTATTTTATTCTCACTGATTTGAGAACTTACAGCTATCAAGTTTTAGATAATTAGATAGGCTTTGTTCCTATGGTTTCTGTTTGTTATACTAAAAGAGATCATTTAATCACAAGATTTAAAATTCATTGACAAAATGGTGTTAAAGTTCTAGCCTTCTACTGATAATCCTATTTAATATCTACCCACTCATTAATCAGGGTCTTAAAAAAATCATTTTTCACTTCAGGTTTTTTCTTTAAAATCTTTCCCTGGACTGCCTTAGAAGTACCTTTGAACCATTGACTCTAGATTTTAAGGAGAAAATAATGCCCCCACTTCAAATGTCTACTATGTGATAGAATAATTATATAATACACTAAGAGGTATCAATGTATACATCAAATCTTCAGTCTATTTAAACATATTTTTCTTTTATAATATAGTTATGAGTTTCATTTGAAGGTTTGTTTGATGGCTTGTCTGTTCATATAATTATTTAGTCACTAAGAGTATTAACGTGGAAATTTCTTTCTTTAAGTGCTCCCTTCGTCAAAGGCAATATGGAGATTAAAACTGGGCAGAGATAAAGCCACCCTGAGTTTAACATTTTCATGTAAAGTTTATTTAAAAGCTCTAAGTGCAACAAATTTGAAATTACATTTTCTTTATCACTCGAGGAAACACCGGAAGCCCTCTCCCTTCCTAACCCTTTGGTGTCAGGCTGTACTATTCTCAGTATGAGGAAGAGGAGAATAGGCCAGCCTTGCAAAAGCAAATTTTATTTGTGGCTGCTTAAGGCAGATAACTTTTAATCCATATCAAACTCTGAGGTGCACAGATTCACATGAGCCACTCGGTGATCCATACATGTTGCTGTTACAAAGAATTTTTACTCACTGAATAATTTTTATAAAATTTGAAGTTTATGTATGAAATTGTAACAGTAAATTTGATATCTAATTGAGTATATTTCTACATTATCCTGAGTACTAAATATATGAAAGCAGAAACAATATACTTTTTCTTTCCCTTCTTTCCTTAATTCCAATATCAATCCAAATATCAATCTTTTAGTAGCCCTGAGGATTTCACCATCTCACGGCATTTTCTCCAAGTGATGAAGAATCAAAAGGCTCTACCAGTCATGCAAATTTCATGAACAGATCTGAGAGGAGATATGTATGCATAAAGTTTGAAGGTGTTGAATATAAATTGTTAGACAGCTCATTTCTTACAAATGTTCTTTTAAATCATTCATATACTAATGTTAATTTATTTGAATATTATAGAATTCCTTATGTTTTACAGAAAAAAAGTTATGTATAATGCAAGAAAACCTGCTCTAAGCTACTAAAATGTAAACTCCTTGGGGAATCACCACAGAGAATTGCAATTTTTGGCTTCATCTTGATAGAACGTTGCGATCGCATAGAAAATGTGTCATTGTGCATGTCTTGCTTGAATTAGGAGCTGTAAAAATGTTGGATGTGTTAGTCTTTAGAAATAAAGAAAAATAAACACACACATCCAATTTTAACCACACAGAAAAAACTAAATTCTTAGTTCTTTAAGAAAAGAATTAATGAATGGCTTAATGGACCTGTACCTGAGCCTGTTGTGTGGCTTACTTCTAAAGACCTATAACTCTTCAAAGACCGTTTTATGATTTTCCTTCAGTTTCTGAATACATATAAAGAGGTTTCTCAAATATAGAATACTGAATCTAGATCCATATCACTCACCATGTGCTAAAATAAAATAAAAATATATAAAAAACTTAAGTATTAAAAGACATAATCTCCTGGAAAATTAAATAGATGAAACTCTTGAAAATAGACAGTTAAGGACTTTTTGAAAAAAAAAGCATCAATTGTATAATAAATAGCATCAATAATCATCAAAAGAGATTATATAAATTAAAAATCTTCACTGCAAAGGAAACAACAAATAGAGTGAAGAGACAACCTACAGAATAGGAAAGATATTTGCCAGCTCCTCTTCAGACAGAGGCCTGAGATCCACAATATGTAAAGAACTGAAAAAAATAGGCAAATAAAATAAACAAGCAGATTAAAAGTGGGCAGTTAAAATGAGTTAGCTACTTCAGAAGTACAAATGGTCAGGAAATACACCAGAAAATGCTCAATGTCACTGGCTAAAAGAGAAATGCAAATTTAAATAATAGAGATTCCACCTTGCTCCCCACAAAATGATTATCATCAAGAAATCAAAGAACAAATGCTGGTGAGGCTTGAGGGAGAAAAGAAAGCCCTGACATTGGTAGGGGGTCTATACAGTGGTGAACCACTGTGAAAATCATTATGGAATTTCCTCAAAACACTAAAACAGAAATTTCATTCAACCAAGCACTTCCCATTCTAATTATCTTCCTGACAGGGTTAAAAGACATCGTGTTACACTGATCGAAACACGCCCATGTTTACAGCAGAATGATCCATAATGGCTTCATTTTGGAAGTGGCCAATATGCTCCTCAACAGAAGAATGGATTAAGAAAATGTGATATTTATTCACAATGAAGTACTACGCAACCATTAAAGAAGGGTAAATTTTAATAATATAGATGAAAATGGATACACCTTGAGACCATATTGCTAAGCTAAACAAATAAGACACACATGCTTAAATATTGTATGGTTTCCCTTACATAAGAAAGCAAAGTATAAATAGTTTAAAGAGAAAAGGATAACATAGATAATATTAACCAGGGAGACAGATTACAAATAAAAAGGGGTTCTATTTGATAGAGGGTTTAGGGAGAGAGGTGAAGGGAAGAGGAACTTAAAAAAATACTAAATGTTTTTTATAGGTGCCAACTTCCCTTAATGAGTGTAATCATTGTGTATAGCAAATAAATACGACTAGAAAAGGGACTTTCACTGTCTTATCTTCCCACAATGCCTACTAATGGCAAAATTTGAAGAAAGAGGAGCAGAGTGTTTGTAAGGGGCTGTAGTGCCTGGACAAGGAAGGCAGGCTGTCAAGTTGGGTGAAAGTTTTGGCAGACTGACAAAGTTGACTCTCGTTCTCCATAGCTAGTCAGGGATCTCACCTCCGTGGAGGACTCAGAGCATGGACTTAGGTGCCTGAGATGAGAGAAGTTTTCAGGGCACCTGAATCTGGATGTGTACACAAGACTTGGGTGAGCTGGTTAATTTTAAAATATCAGGGTCAGGACTTTACCGCGAAAACTTTCTCTGTGGATATTTTGCCTAGGACAATGTATGTTTGAGTTCCCTGAAAATCAGTTTCCACAAGGTCTTCCCTAAAAACCTCTTCTACATTAAAGAAAATGTGTTGCACAGTATGATTAAGATACAAGCTTCTGAGTAGCTCTCCAAAAGACAGGGACATTGATCTGAAAAGCTGAATAGATATGTTGATTAGTGAAAAATGCAGGACTAATCAAAGAAAATAGAAAGTCATTTTTTCTCTTTCAGACTTTTAACAGGTAAATCACTAACTTTTAAAAATAACTTGAAAGTATAAAAAGGAAAAGTATAATTGAAAAAGAATCATCATTTCCATTGTATGGAAGAAAATAAGACTGAAAGGAAAATATTTTGCTCCATTCATGCAGGTGTATTATGAAAGAAACTCTCTAGAAGCAGGAAACACGAGTTCCATTCTTTTCTATTGCTAACAATAGAGCAGTCAGTGAAATGGTAATAAACATGGATCAAAAGAAAGAGAAACATGCTGTCCCCATATTTAATTAGACAGTGATTGAGCCACTCACGAATTCTCCATTCATTCATTCTGTCACTCTTACATTAGTGTCCCTTGGATGTAACATATGTGGATTGGAAATAATGTTTTGCTGCTTTGATTATTTTTGACATTTTAGTATTTCAGTGAAAAGAGTTCTGGGTTATTATCTCTCTTCTTTCTTCTATTTCTCCTTTCCCTCTTTCCTTCCTTCAAACATTTTTCTGCTTATTGAATTGTGCTTTAAGTATATTTTAATTAAAAGCAAGTAACATTAAGAACAACACTCTGAAAAAAGAGATCGAAAAGGATATGAGAAAATAGAAAGACTTTGCTCCTGGATAGAAAGAACCAATATAGTGAAAATGGCCATACTTCCAAAACTACTATATAGATTCAATGCAATCCCAATTGAAATCCCAGCAGCATACTTCATGGACCTTAAGAAAACAATCCAAAAATTCATTTGGAACAAGAAGAGACCCAGAATAGCAAAAACAATTCTAGGCAACAGAGACATGACAGGGGGTTTCACAATTCCCAACTTGAAACTATACTACAAAGCTACTGTGATAAAAACGGCATAGGACAGGCAAAGAAATAGACCCAAGGATCAGTGGAACTGATTAGAAGATATAGAAATGATTCCAGACATATTCAGCCACCTCATCTTCGACAAAGGAACCAAATGCCTTCACTGGAGGAAAGATAACCCCTTTAATAAATGGTGCTGAAAAAATTGGGTTCAATTTGCCAAAGACTAAAACTAGACCTATATCTCTCACCATGCACTAAACTAAATTTGAAATGGATCAAAGATCTAAACATTAAAAGAGAAACTCTTGAAGACATTGGTGTAAGACAAGATTTTATGAAGAAAACCTCAGTTGCACATGAACTAGCACAAAGAATCAATAACTGGATTCTCATCTTATTAAAAAGCTTCTGCACAGCAAGAGAAATTACCAACAGTGAAGAGATAAAGAGACACAATGTGGGAAAAAATTTTCACCGGCTCTTTCTCAGACAAAGGTCTACTATCTAGAATATGAAAAGAACTTACAAAAATCTGTCCTCCCAAATTTAAAGACCAACTCAAAAAAATGCACATCTGAAATGAATAGACATCTCTCAGACAAAGTAGAAACAGCAAATAAACATTTGAAAAAATGTTCAACATCAGTGGTCATTCAAGAAATGCAAATGAAAACAACACTGAGATTCCATCAGAAATAGATTCCTCACTGGAGGAGATTCTTCACTTTCTGGAGATTTCTTACTCCAGAAAGAATGGCTGCTATCAAGAAATCAACCAAAAACAAATGCTGGTGGGGTTGTGGGGAGAAAGGAACCCTTCTTCACTGCTGCTGGGAGTACAGACTGATACAACCACTGTGGAAATCAGGGTGGAGATACCTCAAAGAACTAGGACTGGAAGTCTCATTTGACCCTGCTATTCCACTGCTGGGTATCCTCCCCAAAGAATTAAAAGAATCATACCACAGTGATATATGTGCACCCATGTTTATAGCAGCACAGTTGTAATAGCTAAAGCTTGGAAACAGCCCAGGTGCCCATCAACTGGAAACTGGATAAAGAAGATGTGTTTTTTTATAAAATACACTACTACTTAGCTATAAAGAATGAAAAACTAGAGACTTTTATAGTTAAATAGGTGCACATTGAGGCCATACCCTTAAGTGAAATAAGGACACATATGTGTAAATACTTAATAGTTTCCCTGGTGTGAGAACCTGTAAGTGTACATAAGGATCAAAATGTTGAACAGATAATGAGAAGAAGGAAGATAAGGCCCAAAGGGGAAGGGGAAGTGGACCGGGTAGTGGTATGGAAAGAAGAGAAAGGAATAAATATGAGAAAAGGAGAAAAAGGAGGCAGTCTTTGTAAATTGGGAGGTGTGGAGGGGGTGAAGGGAGGGCAGGGGAAGGGGGAAAAAATGAGAACCAAAATATATCTTGTATAGGTACAAATCCCCGATAATGAATGTCATCATATTGTGTAACTAAAATGTACCAATAAAGTTAATGAATAAAAAAAAAGAGGCATGCTCCCAGTAGACACTGTAGGCACAGAGGGGGAAATGGCTAAAAAAAAAAAATATATATATATATATATATACACACATATATATATGTATATATATATATATGTGTATATATATGACATTTTATTTTTATTTGCTAATTTGTTTCAACTAGGTGGCTTCTATCATGTAAAATTTTTCAATTCTTATTTGATTTTATGCCATTTATAACTGCAATTTATGTCTCATCTCTGTGTGTGTATGTGTGTGCGCATGCCTATGTATGTGTTTATGATGGGGTCCTTGAAATACACTGGGTTCAAAATCCCACTGGGATTTTGTATTTCGAATTCAAAATCTTTTAAAATTCTTAACAATGTCTATAGATCCTGGAAAGTTAACTTTTGAGTTATCGTTGCAAGTTTTAAAACATAAAAATATCAAATTTATGCCTTGTTTCTGAAAATATTAACAAATCTAACAATTATTTTTATTCCACATATTAAAACTTATCAAAATATATAGTATTTCTTTTCTACACAAATCAAGTTACACATTTGTATTCTGATTTTTAACTTAAATATTACTTTTGAACTATTTAAATAATTTTATCTTAGATTTTAATTATTAATAAAAGCATCCTTTTGGGCTCGAAATTATTAGAACATCCCATATATTTTATATAAGAATTGTGCTAGTATTAGTAATAACAAATAGAATTATTTTTACGTATAACAATCTGTTACTATCAAATTATTTTCCAAAATAGCTTCTCAAAAATTTATTTCCAGTTCAAAATGTGGTGAATATTTATTAAACCCTTTTATGTACTTGAGTTCCACAAAAGTGTTACATATGCATGGACTGGTGCCCCAATTGTACATGTACAACATTTTCTTGATATAACTGTAAAATTAATTTTAAATTTGGCTAGAATAGTAGCTAATGCAAATTATTCCATGAGACAAAAATTTCTAAATGTTGATTTGGGTTAAATTAAAAACAAAATCAATAAACCAGTAAATAAGAGCAAGTGAAGAAGTATCCTTTCAGAAGTTTTAAATTATTAAATTATATATGTATATTTAAAAACTTGCTATACTCTTAAATAATATCTATTATTTATATGTTTGATGAATGTAAATAAATGATGAAAGTCAAAGTAGAAACTGGACTGAAACCAAAAACCAGCTAAAAATACCATAGGACCCTAGGTCTGCTCTACTGAAGAGGGAAGCAGTCATGGTTTTCATAAAAGATTAATGTTTGCTAAGGGAGTCAGTAAAGTTACTCCAATACCGCTGATTATTTCAAGTTAATTTACCACATTTCATAACCTTTCTTAATATCATTTGCTTTCTTATTGTCCTGGCTGCTTTATGTTTATTATATAATTGTGATGTCCTCATTTTACCCAGGTGACTTTTCACTGGATGGGCTTCCCCAAGGGACAACAGAAATTGTATTATCAAGCTTTAAAAAGAAAAATCAAAATCATATTTTGAGCCATGTAAGAAATACTTGAGGTTGGGAAGCTATTTTATAACAAGCCAATAAGCTACCATGTAGCTGTAGTAAAAGTGTTCTTTGAAATATCAGATATGAAGTGTATAGGGATAATTAGGTAATAACAGCACCATTTATGAGAGTAACAAGAACATCAGACGCCATGTAATTGGTCGTTTTTAATAATTTCAGAAAATAAAGATTTATCAGTGTGCATGATAAAGCTGAATGATTAAAGGATTTTAGGATAGATTTGTTCATTTCTCAAAATAATTTAGATTTCAGAAGTTTGTTCAAGTATCAGGATCATACGCCGTACAAGAAATAATCAACTCCTATTTTAATTATCAAAATATGTGTTTCTTGACTTTGGACAATAAGAATATTTGACATTAATTTTAATTGCCACTGTGCTATAAACATTCGAAGTCAAAGCCACAACAAAGAGCCTGACCTCTTCGGCACCCCACAGTAGGACTCAACATCAATTAGGAAAAACAAAGCTAAAAACGATTCCTCTGGAGCTGCTCTGAGGGTCATTAAATTCATGGATTTATGAAGGCAAGGAATGAGAGAACCATGACGTCGAGGGCTTTCCTGTGTGTCGTGTGTCGTGTGTGTTTGTGGGGGGGAGACAAAGCATTCCATTTTCCATCCCTGATTTTAATTTTGGAGTCATTATCCAAAGTAATTCAGCTAGTATCCAAAGTATTGTAGGAGCAAGAGAAGATGACCACAGATAGCCAAATTACTATGGAGTTATATGGCTAAATTATTCCTGAAAATGCAGAGTAAATATGGAGCACAGGCATGAATAATGTGTACCATCTTGGTACATTGTCTCATTATTCTAAAGCTCCAGATAACGTTTATTCTCAAAATTATTTGGTGAAGTTCAAAAAATTATCATGTAACTTGTGTTGCACATACTCTTAAAAACAGCCCAGGATAACTGCTTGAGTTCAGAGCCCATGGGCCGGTCACATTTCTCCACCAGCAGAATTTTTGGAGCACAGCTGTCTACCTTGCACATCCATCACACACTTACTGAGCTTTCAGTGGATGGCAGGAGACCAGGTCACTGACGATGGAGAGAAACAGAAGCCCGATAGATGATTATGTATTCCGGCAAAGAGGGGATATCGTCAGTATATGATCCTCCTGAAAACCTTAGGCGGTTTCTAGCAGAGAATGCTGACTTCATATGCAGTACTGAAAGGGGCTCTTAGGGGAGCAGGGATACAAGAGAGCCACACAAGGCCACGGGCACAAGATAGCACAGTGGTTGTATTACAAGGTGAGATTCTGTGGATACAAGGAACAACTGGACAAGGACACATAGCTCTCTGCGAAAGGCTGCTAGGAACAACCACGGATGGAAACATTTACAGAGAACTCCAAGAGGTGTAAACAAGTTAGCCAGCTTTGTTTATTATTCTTGGTGCTCTGTCTTATTATAAACAACATTAGTTGACCTCATTCTTCCAGGAAATAAATTAATTGCATGGCTGTTTCATATTTGAACATATTTGGGAATATAAAATCGCCCCTAAAAGCTTTTATGATAGCTAACTGACATAATATGAAATAAAAATCAAAAGAAAGTCAACATTTTTTTCTATTCCTCTGATGGAGAGAGAAAAAAATAATAGATGAAGCCTCTGACAAACAAATGCTTTCACAGTTCAGAGGGGACTTGTTTCAGATACTGAGCATATTAGCATTAGACACTCAAGCTTTCTTTCAAAGTGAAATTAAGCTGAGTAACAATATTCTCCTCACTTCTGACTTCTATTTTTTTGGGGGGGTTTTTTTTGGTACTGGGGATCAAACTCTGGACCTTGAGCTTGCGAGGCAGGTGCTGGAACCACTGAGCTAAATCCCGGGCCTCTGACTTCTTTAAATAAATACATTCAAATATAAAAACTTACTCTGTGACATGTGGCTTACTGCTTCTTTTACCTTTAATGATTCCAGGGCAAATGAAGGAGAAAAATATGTTAATGAGAGGAGGGAGCCCAAGGAGGTAAAGAACTTTGATTCCTCTCCCTGAGAGTTTCCTGCCCTTGCTAACCTTCTTGAATTTTTTGAGACACATAAAAGACCATATGGATTTCCAATGGTAAAGGCACTTTGTCTTGGTTGTTTTTGTTGTTTTATGAGAAATTTACATTCCCTGATTGTGTAGTCAGCCATGAGGGAGGCTTCTTCCATCCTCAGCCTGCAAAACCAAAGACTGATTCTTTATCAACTCCTGTTCTCTGAGCAGCTTCTCGTACCCACCATTCTGTGTAGTTGATATCCCTCGATGGACTGAGAAATTTGACACACAGGCTTAAATCTTCCTCTCCAACTCGTTTTGCTTGCTTTATTCCAATTTCTTGCATCAGGCATCATGTAAATCACCTTAAATCATCATGAAAATCATCATCTTAAATAGACTAGGTCAACTGCAACATAGATGAAGTCACTGAGTCCCAGCCTATAAGTAGTCCTCTCTTTCTGACCCAAGTTCAACAGGTCCAACTGATCTTGTTGACACACGAGACCATGGCTGTGTAAGTTCCCCAGTAAATTACACGCTGCAGTCCTGGATCCACCTGCCTCCTTCTTTCTTCAGTTTCACAACACCTGGGGGTTGATCCTCCCGCTCTAGGACTGGGCTGTTCTGCAACCATTATGATCTATGCACTCTTCCTGAGGACTCCTGGAATAAACAGATCAACCTGTTGACATGCATTTTTACCAAAGTCATCCTGAGGAGAGATTTGTGATTTCGAAATTTCAAGAGCATTTTTTCTCTCTGTTTAGAACTAAGATTAAAAAGAATGAAGTGAACTTTCTGCTTGTTCTCTTGCAGGCACATTTGATTTTGACCTTTGCATGCAAATAGAACCTTTATGGAATCTCAGTTTCATATAACCAACTCAATCCTCATTTTCGCTATCTTATTCATATATCACAATTGCCCTCCAATTTTTGCCCATTTATTCCTAGTCTGAATCAAGGTTACCTCTCCAGACAATGTCTTGTCTCTATTCTCTAAACAACAGTGAATATTTTTTCTTACTTGTTTTTATATTTAGGATCACATAATTTTTCAGTTAGATGGTCTCTGCTTTGTTTATCCTGCTCATGAAATTTTTAAAAAATTTTAAAAAGGAATGCTAATGTTCTGGGAGTGGTAGGTTCTTAAAAGACACGGTGGATTTTTTTTTTTAACTTTCAAAATGTGGTTTGATTCTTATTGAGGTTAAGTGATATTCTCCTACTACCTGTTTGTGGAAGATGTACTGCTACTTGTTAATACTACTACAAATAAAAATAAATATCTTCAATTAACAAGCAGTATTAAGTAGCAATACTTCCTCCTCAAAATGTTTAAGGCAAAATTGCTTAGCATCATGTGTACATGATGAAAATTGTTCAATGTCATTTAGCAAATGCAATTGTTTTGAATCCTCATCGACAAGATCTATGTTAGACAGGCAATATCTTCTCTAGGTTCTCTACTTGGTCACCACTTAAATATGCACATATTCAAATACATAAAATTATGTTAATCATCTATATGTTTTTATATGTATCAAAACTCATTTTATCAGACTGCATAGCTCACTCAAAGCTTCAGATGACATCAGAAGGTCTTCAGTTTACATCAGAAAGTCATGCATATATTCATATATTCATTCATATATTCATCAGAAAGACTTCATTTTATATCAGAATGTCATGCATATACTCAAACACCGAACATTCCCCTAAATCCTCACTGGGATTCCAGTATTCTCTCACAGAAATACAGAGGTCATCCCTCCGTGCAGTGTTAGACATACTACCTCTTCACATTCAAGCCCCCAGGAGTTTCATAATTTAAACTTTGCATCTTCATGGTTGCTGCTTCCCTTGTTTTCTTTAGTATCTTCTCAGGTATGGCCGGTTGCTATCCATATAATCACCATCTGGATGGAAAAGGTAAAATATTCTAACTCACACAGAGCTTAGAGTCAACAGAGCGAAAAGAAATTACAAGATCAGAATGACAACTAGAACCCCTTATGAGTGGATCATGGTTATAATTCAAGTACCAGAGGTTCTGGTTAGATAGCGTTGATTAAATCATCTTCTAGTACCAAGAGTTGGAAGGTACCGGTTCCCTGGCATCTGTGGTATCCTCTAACTCTATGCTTGTGACTTCCATAACTTTCCCTTCTGTAAATTATGTGCATTTGTCCAATTTGAGTGTCTTCAAGAATCTCTTCCAGAGCGTGCTCAGTCACTCCATTTTCTCCTCCTTTCATGTAGCTCTGATTTACATAGGGCTTAAATCTTCTCCCAAAGTAAATGAGTTCTTTTAGGACACCTCAAGTCGTCCAGAATGATTTACAACAGTTGATCAAAATACACAAGGAAGGAAGTATTCAAGCAAAAGACAGAATGGCATCACGGCTCTGGGCACACTTTGCGTCGCTTTGAGGCACTGACCCCCGCTCTTGCCCCCTTCCGATGCAGTTCAGGACGTGCCCTTTCCTGAGGGTCTTTATGAGGCGCGATTAAAAACGCAGTAAATGCTGCACCATTTAATAGAAGGGCAAACTTGTAAAAGGACAAAATCGTACTGTGTCCTCATCCACCTCATTCAAGGGCTCTGGCTCCCTTTGCCTTCTGGCTCTTCCCCATAGCAAGAATAATGGCGAAATATAAATGTTAAAGTCAGTGCAGGACTTGAGACAGTGTGAGGGCCCGAGACCCTGGGCTGTCTTTCTTTTATTCTGCACTCCGAAACAGCACTTCGAGGAAATGTTGGGTGCAGGCAGCTTTGAGCTGTTTGGCCTTCAGGGCTCTGAGATATCCTCTCACAGGGGCAATGGATTCCAGCTTCCGGCGCGGTTCCCCGGGGCGGGCGGCTGCCCGCCGCCCCTTCTTCCCGGGGAGCCTTCGCCCTCTGAGGGTCTCCGCCCGGCTTGGCCCGCGCCGGGAAGCGCGGTGCTGGTGACCCCGCTGGTCGGAGCGGGCTGGGGGCCGGGCCGGGAGGGCGGGGGGAACCCACGCAGAGGCCGCAGGTGGGCGCCCAGGTGAGCCTGCGAAGATGCCGCGTGCACTTGCGCTGCGCCCGGCCCCGCCCCGAGGCCCAAGACCCCCGCCCCGAGCTGCCTGACCGAAGCCCTCTCCCCAGTTCCCAGCCGCAGGTTCCGGTCCTGTGCAGCTCCGGGGCGCCTGCAGCCTCCCCGGGGAGCGCGTTGTGAGACCCGTCGGAAATGAGCCCTGGTGCACGTAGCCAATGCTTATCGGTTGCCTGGGTCCCGGCGATGGGCACACCCGTCTCAGACTGTAAGCCCGGTGCGCACTGAGGGCAGCGAGCGGACGGACGCGCATCCGAGTCCGGCCAGGCGCCTCCCACACAGGGAGGGCGAAACCGGGCTCCGAAGCGGTGGATCGGCTCAGGCCGGGGACGGAGCCCTCGGGGCCGCAGGCAGGGAGGGTGCGAGGAGAGCGAGGCGTGCGGGGGCCGCGTCCCAGGCTCCCCGAGGACGTGGTCAGCGCACCGCAAGCGCGGACTGATCGCCACGCGAAGCTGGAGAAGCAGACAGCGGACGATCCTCGGCCGGCTGTCGGGTGACGCGGGGACCAAGCGGTCCCTCCAGGACGAGGGAAGGGAGGGAGAAGGCGCAGCGGCCGAGGAGGCGGGCGTTCCGTCCTGCTCCCCAGAAGGGACCTGGGGGGCGCCGCTGCTCCCCAGTTGGCTGAGCTGAGTCCGCCCTGCGATCGCAGCGGCGCCACCTACTGGCTTCTGACTCAGGACCTTGCAAGGGGCAGTCAGAGCGCCTCCAGTGGAGAGTCGAGGCAAAATGAAGGCCGAAGCCAATCCTCAAACAAAAGGAGCAGACAGAGCGGGTCCGGGAAGAGCGGTGTCTGAAGTGTGAAGTAAGAGAAATGAGCTGGGAAAAAAAGGGCACTTCTGAAAGCGTGCGCCCCCGCAAACACACGCACACGCACTCGCATGCACACGCGCGACCATGCACACAGACATTCCCTAAGGCCTTTTGGAAATTAGAATCGACAGAGCAGAAATAAAGCTCAATAGAAGTTTTGGAAGATCGGAAAATTCCAAAGTGGAGCAGAAACACCAAGGTGAAAAAGGAGATTGCAGTACAGATTTTATGAAGGGATCCATAACTGAAGTACTTAGAAATCTACAAACTGTAAGAAAGAACATGGAAGACGATCACCTCTTCATCCAAACCTATTTCTTAGAACTAAAGGACAGGAGACCACAGATGAGTGTAGTCCTCATAATCCCCTGCGTAATGAGGAGAGTACACCGTCTCAGTCCTCGGAACACGAAGGACTCTGGGCTCCCAAAGATAGGATAAGCACGGGCAGTAACTTGGCATCTGATCCTTCAGAGTTCTGAGCTTTGACTAGAGTCTGATTCCAAGCCATTTTATATGACATTTCAAGTCAGTGGGACTGCTTGCTGGGTGGAGAACGGAAGAGGAGGGAAAGGCAGAAGCTTAGAGACAAGTGAGGGTGTCTGATTCCTCAGATGAGGGAAGACGGTGGCTTTGGATAGGGGGTAGCAATAAAGACAGCGTTGCTGGACCTTGTGTTTTAAATACAATTTAGAGGCGTAGCTTGCGGATTGAATGAAAGGCAAGAAACTAACGTAAAGCCAAACCAAACTTTACTTGCCTCCCCTTTCCTCTCCTCTTTCTCTTCTCTCTGCTTCTCCGTTCGTTCTCTTTTCTCGCTCTTCCCTTCTCATACTCCCTCCCTAGCTTCCCCCCTCTTTCTTTGAGGTGCAGACAATTTTAAACAACCTAAGATAAGTGCCAACTAGACATCCAAGTGAACGTGTTGAATAAGCATTTGAATGTAACATTCTGAGATTCTGCAGGAGGATTCCCGCTGGACATGTAGACTTGAAGCTTAGCGAGTAGGTGATCAGGTGAAGTGTGTACAGAATTTGAATGTGGAAAAATACGGTCCTGGGGCTTACAATATATATATATATATATATATATATGGGACAGAGAGATGAGGAGAGATCCACAAACGAAAGGAGGGGAAGAAAGAAGATGTCAACATTCCAGGTGTTTCCCGGAATCCAAATGAAGAGAGTGATTTGGGGCCAGGCTACATAACATGAGTCATGTATTGGGTCAGATGAAGAATGGGAATTAGTCATCTTGTTAATAACTTTGTGAGTATTGTAGGATTGAGATCATGACCGAGTATGGGTCAAGAGAAAACAGGACGAGTTTTCTTGAAGAAGCAATGTTTCTTACTTCGTTTGGAGAGATTTGCCTTTGGGTTTCCTGGAATAGGAGAAAAGCCAAGGGAAATGGGACCCATTAAAATGGAAGAGTAAGTATAAGATAATGACACTGATGCGGGAGAGGTGTGGAATTGAAGGCAGTGGCGGAGTAGATGCCAGCTTGTGAGCTTCGGGGGGACAAGCCGGAAGGTGGGCCTGGGTTTGAGCCTGGAAGTCCCATCTGTGTGCACAGAGTTAACAGGTAGGTACCTGGGAGTTCTGTGTGAGAAGGGGCAGAAGTCCTCTCCGCTCACACCCCATCCGAAGCAAGGGAGGAGGCCCGGCCAGCTCCGCTCCGAGGGCCCAGTGTGGACAGAAAGCCCAGATGGAGCCTCAGGGGCTGCGGGAGGAGGGAGCCGTGCAGTTTGAGCGGAGCTCCCCTAGCACAGGCTGATACACCGGGTTACCTGAGTACTGACCAGACCTCTGCAGAAGGTGAGTGCGGAAGGTGCAAGGGGTGGAAGAGCGAGAGGCAAATCAAAACCAGGTGTGGAGGCCCACACCTGTGATCCCAGCACTCTGGGAAGCGGAGGCAAGGGGATCTGAAGTTCAAACCAGCCTGGGCAACTTAGCAAGACCTTATCTCAAAATTAGAAAACAAGAAAGGTCTGGGGATATAGCTCAGTGAGAAGATCCTGAATTCCATCGCCAGTAGAACAAAGGAAAGGAAAGAAGGGGGGGGGAGAAAGGAAGGAAGGAAGGAAGGGAAAAAATGGTTAATAGGCATGAATGAGCAGTTGATTTGTATAAAAGGAGGAAAATACTCAGAAGTTCGAGATCCATGTGCTAAAAGTAGTTCCTCTTAAAGGGATGAAATTTTATTTTTAAATACATTATGTAGTGTTTGCTTCTTTAAACTACATGTGTGACTCACTTGAATACAGCAATATCTTTTCTGAAGTATTTAAAAAGATATTGGATGAAAACGTGCATGTCCATCTGTAAATATAAATGTATGGCTGGCTGTATGAATAAATGATAATACATTCCCTAAATTGTTTATACTTCATGGCCTGCTTAATGCTAAAAAAGGGTCTGAGGTATAAGCCCAATTGTTATCTCTATGATGAAGCATGCTCACAATTAATAGTGCGCTGACGTACATTTCTTGGAGAAGCATTGTCAGATAGGCAAACCCACTTGATTACTAAAACATAGTAATACAAATAAGGGTTCGTTTCCTTTGAAAAGGACATCTGGCACTCCATGTATCAAATAGTGCTGAAAACGAGTAGTGGCGATTGTGGAAGAAAATGCAGTTTTCTCACATATCAGTTATGGAAACACAGTGCTGTACTTTTTTCAGCCAAACTCTCCTAATTAGCATGCCAGGACCATTGTTACTCTCCCCTTATAGCAAGAAGATTATACACATGAAGTTCTATGCCTTACCCTACTGTCAAACCACTGCTAATTTCTAAGCAATTAAGAGGTTTAAAACCAGTCATTGGTTGGTAGTCCCACGTTCTTTGGCGAAGACAAATGTCACATGCTTATCAGAGCTGAGTCTGAGATCCTGATCAGTCAGTTTTCAGATGTTACTGCAGACCGGGCCTCCAGTTATCCTTCAGTTTAGATTTAACCAGGGAGGTTGTTCAGGGATTCTCCTCACACCCCTGTCCTCCACCACCGTGAAGAGTAGATTGCTACACAGTGTGATATAGGCCACATTTGTTTTGACTCTGCAAGGATTCTGAGAGTTAAAAACCCCAGCTGAATTAATCTCCATAACATGCATAGGAGTTTATTGTATACCCAGAGCTTTAGTTATAATTTCAAACCAAGAACAAGGTCCTCCAGCGAGTAACATCCAATGAGCCATGAAAGGAACTAAGTACATTCACTACCCTGGAGAGATGCCAGCAGCTTCACCGCTGGAGATCTGGATATAACAGATGGGACCAGGGTGACTGATTTAATTAGAATATTTTAATAGCAGAATGGCTAACATTACATAGCTCTAGCAGTGAGGAGGCAGGCCATTAAATCCACCAAAGTAATTGTTTCATTGGGAGAATATGTCAAATAAAATATATCTGCATGTAATATATATATATATATATATAATTTGAAGGGAATTTCAGATGATTATGAAAATGAACTCATTATATAACATATGATAGCTATCTAAATCTTTATGAGAAATGAACCTTTAAAGCTACTCAAATATTTATCTTGTCTTATTAATTGAAGGATCCTGCTGCTTTAAGCTCCTTTTGACCTCCTCACTGGTATCCTCCAGACTTGGAGTGACACATTAGAACAGGAAGTGGTCTCTCAGTCTGTTCAGAAAATAGACCTCTTTTGAGACATAAAAGGATGTTCATAAAATATACAACATTTATCTAGAGTTAGTGAATTCTCTTAAGGGACATCAAATATAGTTTTTAGAGGAAGATAGCATACTGCATTAAACTTCTGAATACATTTTACAAAAGCAGAAAGCAAATTAATCTTTTAAAATTATCATTATTTAACCATAAAATATTTGAAGGCTTTTAAAAAAATTTTCTATTATCTTGAGATGCATACTTACAGCATGAAGTATTAGTATCTCTAAAAATATTATGCTAATCCCGGTGGGTGATATACATTAACTCCCAAATAGTATCCATCAGCCTAATTGGAACAAATCCTCTATTTTATAGGATAGAGCAAGTATTCCTATAATAATGAATGGTTGGCACAACACAAGGCTTAGCAACATGGTGCTTAATGGAAATTGCATTAATAACATCATAGAATGGATGTCAATTAGCCTTAGCAGAACTTCCCATTCAATTTCTGCTCAAGAAGAAATCAGAGGTTTTTAAAAAAATCCCTATTTATTGAAAAGGACTCAGCCTTTTTCATGTATAACTGATACTTATTTTTAATTTCCCCCAAATCAAAGTAATCAGCAAGGTTTAATGAGAAAATAAACTATTATCTATCTCTATAACCATGTGTCTAAGTGCAGATTTTCGATGAAATGAAGACTGGTATATTTTTATAATGAAAGGTGTTATGCTTCATCTTGAAATAAGGTGTCTACTCAGTTAATTTTTAAGAACTGTACTTACTGAGCAACTATCGTTTAAGCACTGATAAATGTCTAGTAATCAACAGATGAGATGAGAATGACACAGTTGAAGATCAAACTCACAGACTCTTGGCAAAGTCAGTTTCTGGGAGACATATTCGCTGCTGGAAACAGAAAGTAGCATCAAGTCAGAGATACCACGAGAGGGCTAGACCAGGGTGTACCAAGCTGACCACCCAGTGATCTGCAGGATCTCTTCCTGCCAGCGTTCATCTAATTCCAAATGAGGAGAGCAAACCCACGAGCTCTGGTGTTGGCACACCATCCAGTTAAGGAAACTTGCAGCCAGACCATGAATTCATAGCAGACCCACTGAAAATGTAGCTATGCGCTATTATATAAATGATTGACAAAGATGCTAATTATTTTTTAAAAATTTGAACATTAGCAGACCACATAAATAAGAGTGCTCTGAAGTCTCTCGTCAATGTCAATCTTTCCAAAAATAACAATTTGAGATGTGAACAACATAAATGCAAAGAATATTAAAATTATATACAAAGCAGATCATAGTGAAGAGAGAGCATGAATGCCTACCATACCTACTGAGCATATTATGCTGAGAATTTTCTTAATTTTCAAGTAAGGACAGGACTTCAATCAGACTCACTTTGTATGTTTCTTATCTTTGTAGTACAGTTGACTTTCGAACAGTCCAAGAATAGAGTGAACCAACTAAAAATATTTGGAAAAAATTACATTTGTACTGAATAAATACAGACTTTTTTCTTTTCAGCGTTCCTTGAACAATACATTATAAGCACTACCTAGCAATTACATTGTTTTTGATATTAAATTAGAGATTAAGCGTGCAGGAGGAAGTGAATAGGTTACATGCAAGTGCTAAGCCAGTGAATGGAAAGGATTTGAATGTACAGGGATTATGATTTCCTCAGGAGATCCTGGAAGTAAACTGAAAAGTGTAAGAGACAATTAACTGTCTGTATATATTTCTGATAGTTACTCATTTAATAAATTGCTTGTGCTTCAAATATTGTTTCAGTCAATCCCAAGCGGAGTTTTTTTTTAATCTTAAAAATACATACATATGATTATATAGTCCTAGTTTAAAAAAAAAACCCTTTCCAGGATTAATAAAGCGAGATATGCCTGATTGCAGTCCTGCCTTCTAGTGTTAAGAATTCTCGGGAAGACAGTAACACCAGGTACCATGGACCTGACACGCACTCTAATCTCCTGAAGCCTGCACCACACCAGCCAGGGGTTTTGTAGTTCTTAGTTTGCCCCAGTCACAGCTTGCTACCTCTGAAAGTGTTTCCTTCCTACAGGCACATATGGAAGCCCAGAGTCTGAACAGTTCCAAAAGGCCTGTCTTGATTTCCTCCTCCATTACAAATGCAAATGTGTGAGTGAAACTGTTGTAAGGCTTGTCGAAGATAGGAAAACAATCAGGTCATTCCTTGATGTCTTTCTTAAGACTGAATCTGGCCTAAAGCAGTAATGGGCCACAAAAAAGAAGTATGCCATATGAAAATCACTTTTCAGATTCTCCTATCATAAAATATGACAAATAAAATAGTTATTTATAATGCCAATAACTGAAATAGCGCTGAGCTTTTGAGATCCTCTGTAAATGTTTATTGAATTATTAAAGGAATAAAGCCAACCAATATTCTGTACAAATGTGAAGATGAGGCTAATATCTAATTGTAAGTAAAACCAAAGCTTCAGGCTGCAATTGAGGAGAAGATATTAGCTCCATCAAAACATATCTTTTTCTGCTTCAGCCTCTGCTGAAACAAATTAATTCTATTCTAACCTGTACTATACAGTAAATTAACTAGAAGGGAGTAAAATTAAACCAGTTAACACAGGTTCAATAACATATTAAAGGAATCTAATTTTAAAATGTCTTAGGACCGAATACTTAACGTGTGCAGAGAGCTTTTAAAATCGAATGAGTATGAGCCCTTTTGTAAAACTATATTATCCAGTGGAAAGCCACGATGTACACATATGAAGTAAAAAGTCATTAGACAGCAAAATAATTGACATTCAAATGAGGGGCTGTATTTAATTAGTACTCAATTTGGAAATACAAGAGCTTAGAAGTAAAGTTGTCTATGACTGTGTTCAAAGACCCCAAGGATATTAAATTCTTGAATGAATTAAGTTTGGCTATTGAGTTATATAGCTAATTACATATTTGCACTTCAAACTGTAATTCCCAGGTGTATTTTATTGTGTCCATGTCAATACTGAAGAACTTCCACATTAGATTCCACAAAGCTGCCAATGACATTTCTGACAGGATATTACAAGTGGCTCCTTTATTATCACCCCAGATGCATTAATTCATATTCTAGCAGATCAGCATAAATCTCGGCAGTTCAAATCCCAACCAGAAACAGAGTAAAACTACAAATTTCTGTTTCTTGTCATACTTTGGAAATATTAGTTGTACATTATAAAGAATTATAAGTATAAAATAGATGTTAACATACAGTAGTATATTAAATAAATATTATAAATATGTATGTGCTTTATAATTTTTTATTAAAATGAGCCAGGTTACTTATTCCAAGTTTGGGTATTTACTAACATAATTCAGAAGTTTCACCAACTAAACATATTGAGATTTCCTAATGAAGAAAATAGCTATGTAATCTATTCCACAAGTTATGATAGGATTAACATTTGATATATATGACTTATTTTTAAATACTGAATATATAGGCCAGTGTATACAGCTAGATGTATAGATCTTCATCTATTCATTATTTTAAGATTATCCAGTTAACAAGCCCAAACCCGATCCTAATACATGTAATAGGAATGGAAATATTGAAAGCATCCAAATGACTCTCCTTTCTGGAAATATATTTTTATGATTGTTCATTGACGAAACTGAATCATTGAAATGGGGGAGCAAGCATGAGCTCAGTGGGTAGTGTGTGGCAATAATGTAATCAGTGGGATTGTGAGTGGCCAGCTGGTAAAGTCACACACACCCTCTAGAAGACATTCTAATGCACACAAATGGCTTTGTACTGTGTCGTCCATCACTGCGGTAATGGAGGAGCTCTTAGGTGTCTTGGGTATTTACCTAGTCTAGTGGAGTAATAGACATAGTGATTATAATTGCATGCATAGCTAGTGTTTTCAGAGTGATTATTATATGTTCTGTAGTGTTCTCAGTATTTTCATATTATTCTGCTAACCTCATAAGGTAGAATGGACTGAACATTCTTGGACCAAAAATCTGAAATCTGAAATACTCTAAAATCTGAGACTTCTGAATGTCAATATGACACCACAAGTAGCAAATTCAACAATGACCTCATGTGGTGGTCACAAGAAAAATTTAGGTCCATTAAAACTTTTATGAAATTACCTTCAGACTATGGACATAGAGTGCATATAAAACATAAATTTTGTGTCAAACTTAGGTTCCATCTCTAAGATATCTTATCATGTTTATTCATGATTTCAATAATTTAAAAAATCTGAAATTGAAACTTATGATCCCAAGCATTTTGAAAAAGTGACACTCAACCAGCAGTGGTATTTCTAATTTCAAGTAAACTGAGGCATGATGGGACAGTTAATTTTTCAAGGTCCTGGATTTAGGAAGTGATATAGGAATGGACTTGATGTGGGGAGTGTGATCTCATTTTACATAAATGCCTTTTCCAACCCGTCCCACACAAGCATGCATATTGTCAACCACCTCTCTTTCAAGTAACCTAAGTTCTCCTTGGGGTAGTAAGATATAGAGACTTACTATTAACCGGAAAAGGTCAGCTACTAACTCTCAAAAGGCCATTAATATTCCAATGATAACGGGATGTATCTTACTGACAATTAAATGTCAATGCCAGGTGGGAAGGTTTTAAATACAAACTCATTATTTTAAAGATACTCCTTGCATTTTACAACAGTTCAGTATAAATGATGAAAAAAGGATAAGGAAGAGTATGCATCCTCCACTCTCCATGACTCCTTCTGGAGGTAACTGGATGCTGGGTGCAGCTGTCCTGCCTCATGTGACAAATTCAAAATATATTTCTACTTTGTTCAATGGTATTGCTTATTTGTTGGGCAGAGAGGAAAAGAAATGCTTTTCCAAAGAATTGTATGGACACAGGTAATATACTGTATAGTTTCCCATTATAATCATAGAAAATATGGCAAATGGTTGATTCTAATACACATATGCATGATCACTCAGGACTGGAGGTTGAAATCCCAGATGGAGATATGGACAGGGTTGTGCTCCTTCTGGAGTTTCTAGCTGAGAACTCATTTCTTCACCCTCTCCTGCTTCCTGCATGATTGTCTCTTGATCTGTTCTCTGCATCTTCAACTTTCTCTCTACATCTATCTGTCTCTTTTTCTGCCTCTTTTTTTCTCTCTTTTTGTCTCTATTTCTGTCTTCCACACATACACACACACACACACACACACACACACTTCTACTTCCATTGTCACATCTTCGTCTATGTCCCTCACCCACCGTTTGTCCTCCCTGTCTTGTAGACCTTTAGGGTTCCACTGGACCCACTTGGACAATCTTGTATAATCTCCCCCATCTCTTTATCTTTAATCACATCTGCAAACTCTGTCTTGCCATGGAGACAATATATACCTAAGTTCCGAGAATTAATACGTGCATTTTTAGAAGGAGCAATTATTCTCTCTACCACATGTAGTTAGCAATGCAAATTAGCTTAGACCTTAACTTATTATATATATTTCTTTTCATTGCTGAGTATGTAAAATGTTGGCAGTTACGGTAGGCTAATTCTGTGGTATGTCACACTCATCTCTTCTACAGATCAGCTCAGTCTTCCATAACAAAATACATTCGAGTAGGTTTCTCACACAACCGAGATGTATTTTCTCACAGTTCTGAATTGAGGGTCTCAGAACAGGACACCAGTGTGGCCAGATTCAAATGAGAGCTATCTTTTTTGGCCACAGATCTCATCTCTCTGCTCATACAGACTAGGAAGCTGTGGTGTCCCTCCTTATTGTTTGATAAGGGCACGAATTCCATGGTGAAGTCCCCACCATCATGGCTTCATTTAACCCTGATTATATCCCAGATGCTACGTGGTGGACCATGGGCAACCTGCTCTGTCATTTCCACCATCCTGCTGAGCACACTTTATGATTTCCCATGTGTCCTGGCTCAGAACAGTATTGGAAAGCACTCACTCAGACCAGACAACTCAACACATTATCATAAGGATTTACAGTCTAAGATTTTCAGTCCCAGAGTTTTAAATATGTATTATCCATGTGTCTTAACCTGCCAAACATATCCTCCAAAATCTGTTCTTTTCCTTCATCTTCCACTCCTCTCTCTGTCATAATCTTTATATCCTATCATCCATTAATTTTGATGTAAGCAATGTAGAGAAATGTTGATAATTTTTCTTTAAAAATGACAAGAATGCTGCAGCATAATGCTTGTAGAATTTCTATAGCAAACAGTTTTATGGAAATAAAACTTGGTACTTCATCCACATGGTGTATGCATTTTTAGTCCAAGTATATTAGAATCTGCATATGAAGTAAGATTATTTTGAATTATCTTTATGCCCATTATAAATATTAAAATAAGATAACAATGACATAATTTTAAGTCATTTGATCCTCATCATGGCTCTGTAGTGAACTGGTTCTCAGCTTCCTTAAATCATGTTCATTTAATAGCTTTGCAATGGGGATTTTAACTAATGTTTAACTTCAAAACTAATTCTTGTTCCACTATAATCCACCTAAAAGATCATTTAGCTTAACCTGCTCATTTTACACAAGAGAAAGCTGAACTTGCCCTTTCCCTTGTAATTAGCACAGCTAAATTTGCACAGAAAATTAATTGAAGAAGAAATTTTACTTGAGAAGCCAGTAGGAAAAAATATATGATTAAGCACAGACAGTTCTGGTTTCACCTATCAAGTCTGTAGATCTTCAGGGTTTTTTTTTTCCCCCTGTCATCAAATATGGAAGGAGCCTAAGCTTGAGGAGGCAACTTTCCCCAAATCTTTTGAAGTCTACTACCTACAACCTTCCCTCTCTCAAGACTAAGCCAGTCTCTCTGTGGTTGCTAGTTCACTCCTGGTAGATTCTGATGGATTTTTGCTATTTTCATTGTTGCTGTTTTGTTTTGTTTCTGAAGTTTACCTCAAGTTGTATGATTGTCCTTGATGTTAATGTGAACTGTGAAGCAATTTGTTCCACAGGTAAGGTAGACCAGTAGCCTAACAATAGCGCAAAGCTTCTTACAGTTGGATCTATTGCGTTCTAAGAGATCTACTGTTCACAGGCTCATCAGATTCAAGGAGTAGAAACACAAACCCTATGTTATCACATAGTAAAAACAGCAAGTAGGAGGAGAGTAATTGTTGCAGTGATCTTTGGAAAAATACTATCTGCCCCACCTGTGTATGGGGGATTTACCTCCTCATCTGCACAGGACCAACTTCATCAGAGTTTTCTGTTGCTGTTGTCAAGGCTGTGCCATATGTGACTGGTCTGGCACCATATTTACTGTGCAATTGCCTTGCAAAACTTGAGCATTTGTTGGTTATTTGTGGGGTATTTACAAGGCTTCTCCTCTTCTCTCAGATCTCTCCTAAACTTATGTAAGGTTTAGATTTTTCTAGTCGAATCCAATGAGTGGAAATACAGGCTCCTTCTTGGTCAATATGAACTCCTAAAAACTAGGAACTACTACAGCTTTCCTCTGCTTAACTATTGACACTTCATTCCATTGAGTTGGGAAAATGGTTTACCTATTAAAATATTATCTTTCACACTTTGCCATTCACTACTTGCTGTGAAGTTTCATATGTAGATGTCCCCTAAGAACCTCATGTGCTCATATGTGAGGTCTCCATAGGTGGCTGAATCACGAGGGTGCCATAGCTTAATGTGATGGGAGGAGGTGGGGTCTGCTCAAAATTGGGGGGTTGCCATGAGAGTGACCCGCGGGGTATATCTCCCCCGTGATTCCTCTCTTCTCTCCCTGCTTCCTTCGCTGGACCCTTCACCATGCCTTCTCATCTTGGAGCTGGCCCACTCTGGACTAAAACCTTGAGTCAAAAACAAACCTCTCTTCCTTTAAATTGTGGTGTCAGGTATGTGGTCCAAGCAATGAGAGTGGCTCAGACACTTACATTTCTTAATGTCATAAATGTACAGTCTCTGAATTCTTGGAATATTCAAGTCATTTTCCTTCCCTCCACATCCACTGTGATCATTCATTTACATCAAAGATGAATTTAACATTTACCCTAGATACATATTTTTAAAGCCAGTTTGGGAAATCCAAGGAAACTATTTGATTTTCAAAATTCTCCTCTTTTTGACTTCTCTTATCAATTGCAATAAGATCAGTATTATTTTAATGGTTGAAGAAGAGTGGTGCATAAGGAACAACAGGAAAAGAGAAATCAATTTAATAAGTGCTGAAATACTCTCATGCTGCCTTTGCACATGACTTACTTGACAGTCATGTACTCAGCTGAACAGAAAAGTCACAGGGGGCATTACTCTATACAATGCTTTGTATATGCTTTGTTTGGCAGTGAATAAACTTCCTGTAATAAAAATAATGTTCATTATCTGTAATTTTAAATATATATTTTAAAATATATTAGTCACAAGACATGTGAAATTCCCAATATCCTTTATATTTTTCCATAATGTACTGAAATGAATTCTAATTTGCTTAAATATTTAGGCTATGCTATATTTGAGAGTATCCAGAAGCATTTAGTAAGGATCCATTTTCACTTTATCTTTTTACTATCCAACTTGATGCAACTTCTACATCTATATTACTGTACACTGTGACATTTAAAAATATGTAGCCCTGTTACAATGTTCAAATCCAATTAGTAGATATAACACCTGCTTGTCAATTGGATAGCTTTACAATAAAAATTATGGCAATTAGGTGTCAAGTCTTCAAATAGAAGATTATAAGATCCAGCTCGGACTTGGTGATTAGTCCTTTTCACCATGTACAGAATTCTGACACATGTAAGATGAGATTATGTGCAGCATTGAAATGTCTGTGATATGATATAATTACAGATACAGAATTTGAGACTTTTATAGGACTGGGAGATTTTCAGGAATTGTTTATCTAAAGCAGAAGAGCTGTACACTCAAAACTCTTCTACTAATACAAAAGAAGTAGCTATTAAAGGAGACACAAGGGATTTCTGAAAATATTCTGCAAAAAACCCTATTTCTTCAACTTTTAATTAGTCTCTGAATATTCACTGGCCGAGCTTCTGTGCACACACAGGTATAGAGGATGAGAGGAAATACACTAGCTTAGTAATTGAAGGAGGGAAGAGGCGCCCATCTTCATATCATTTCTACAACACTTCTCAATGCATTGTTGGCAGACTCTGGGGCCTCATAGACACAGGCATGGTCATAGTCAGACCATTCACACAGTGATGCTGAGATGCTATGTGTAGATTTCATGGTTTGGACCTCAATGCTAATTGTGCAAAAACACAATAGTTGGAACCACTGGCGGGCCAGTGAAACACAAGGGAGTGACACCGAACTATCAAGAGCTCTTGTCTTCTTCACAGCTAAGAAACTGTAGGAAAAACAAAAGTAATATCAAGACTCTCTTGGACAAAGCCCCAGTGTCGTTCACTGGCAATACTATTTCATGGAGAAAGAACATGGAACATCATATCCATGTCCAGTGTGACCATCACTCCCTGTATCTGAGTTGCAACTGATACTAATACTGGTTGCTTTTTTTATATAAGGCATCATTTTTACTTGAAAGAATGACAAAAAAAAAAACCTGTGGTTATTGGAAGTAGGCATTATGCAAACATTTTCTTCATAGTCAACAAAAAGAATATGAACCTGCTGCACAGGTGAAAATTTTGATTGTTTGGGTAGCTAATGATAAAATTTCAGCTTTCAAAAAAAAAATAAATGGCCAGGGATTTAGCTCAGTGGTTCTGGCACCTGCCTCGCAAGCACCAGGTCCTGAGTTCGATCCCCAGTACCAATAAATAAATAAATTAATTAATTAAGAAAATATATTCACCAGTATGACACTGACAATACCTAATTATGAAGTAGTTTTCTGATGGCACTGATAATGAGGTTGCTGTGTGATGTCTAACATCATATGGGAACTACATGGATATTTGAAAGGTCAGTATGACTCAGACACACGGTTGTGTGTTCTCAGTAATCAGTGTGGGAGGCAAATGACTTAGCGGGGGAAGATGATCCATTTCCCATGCAAGATGGAACAGTGGATTTGGATGTACCATGGTGTGAACACATAGAGATATGTTCTTTGATCCCATGTTTCCGCTACTATTGGAAACTGTCACTTGTTCAGTTTGGCATGCTATTAAAGAAAAATAACCCTGATTCTCCAAAAGAGCATTAAAGGACTCCTCATTGGTTCAACTACATACCTCTCTGAGGTTGGATTTTTTTACATACTTCAATCTAAAAAACGTATGACAACACAAAGAATACACAAGGAGATCATAAAACAGGCATCAAACAGATTGACAGAAGTACCCAACAATGTTCTCTTATCCTTTTCAGTTTTAGAAATAGTTACATATCCTAAAACACATAATTGCTAATTTAAAGAACTTAATCAATAGATTCTTTAAAATTTTCTCAGATTCAACTCGTAAACTATTATCAATGGATAAGACCTATATGAAAACAAAAGTTCTTCGAATTCTTGATCCAGTTTAATAGCACAAAGAAAAACAATTGCACTTAAGAGGCTTAGGCAGGAGGATCACATGTTGGCAGCCAGGCTGGACTATATACTAATGGTGAAATCCTTTCTCAAAAAAAATGCACTGCACTGTCCAACGATGTCATGTCCTGCACTGACAGGCAACATTGTTGATGTATCTGAATGACTCTGGATTCCCTCTGAAGTATTTCTTTCAGCCTTAATTTTCACTGGCCATTTTGTTTTCACTTATCCTGCTTCTCTTATTACTTCTTAATTCCTCCTTAGTCAGATCCACACATTTTTAACATTGGTGACTTCTAAGCTCTCCCAGCCACCTGTATTTCCCCTACAAACTGTTCTTGTGTGGCTAGTGGGAATGATGACTCCTTGGATGGCCGGATCTCCCTCCTCGCCATGTTGAGAGTCCAGGCTCTGACCTGAGCAGTTTCTTATTTGTCCTTTCAGTGAGCTAGCTCCTCTGAGGGATGGAGTGAAAGCAGCCCCCCTAAAGGGAAGCAGTTTTCTCTTTTAATAATGTATTTTATTAGTCCGTGTTTATGGTAATCCTGATTACACTTATCGTGGTGAGTTTGTAATTCTTTTATTTGTCCCCTTGCCCTCCCACCCCTCCCTGTTCCTACCAACTCTAATCCTCTTCCCATTTAAAAAAGCCCTATTTCCATTTTTTTCTTTAATTCTCTTTTTCCTAAAGCTCTTTCCTGTCCTTTCCTCTTGCCTCCAGTTATTGTTCCCTTTCCAATTAGAAAAATCTCTCTACTTCATATTATCTGTCCTTTATTTTGCTTTTGATTTGTATTTTGTATTTCTCCTGTAAGAGAAGCCATGTGATATTTAATCTTGTGTGTCTGATTTAATTCACCTACCGTTATGGTCCCAAGGTGAATGCATTTTCCTATACATGACTCGAGTTTACCCTTCTTTATGGCAGAGTAGTGCTCCGTGGTGTATCATGGCCACATTTTCTTTATCCATTCATCTGTTGGTGTGTTTACAAGATGCTTTCAGGATTTAGCTGTTATAAATCATGCTGCTCTAAACATGTGCATGCACGAATCACTGCACTCATTTCTGTAGCTCAGAGAGTAGCCGATTCCTAAGCAGACTGCTTCTCTCCTATTAAGTAATCTGCTTGGATGCAGATGTTCATGGTGTCCCTTTGCCTGGTGCCCATGGGAAAGTGTAGAGCAGACAGGATGCTCTGCCATGGTTGTTTTGCTCCTGCCCAGCAGCCTTTCAATTTCTGTTAGTATGTTTAAAATATGGAAGGAACACTTATGAACTTGAAAGCTCATCAAAAGCCTCATCTTTGCAGAGTTCTTGCAAGTGGGCTCTTCCTGCCCAGGGGTGTTCCTCTATAATTCAGAATGTGCAGTGACTGAAAAACGTATGACTGCAGTCTGGGGTCCTGTCACAGCTGTAAGAAGTGTAAGAAGTGGCCATGCCTTATTAGCTTGAGGTCAATTACATGAAGCAGGAAATTTCCTCAAGTACCACAAGTCCCTGGAAGTACTGTGGCAGGACCATGCCCTGGAGATCTGTCCATTCTGCACCGGCTCTTTGGTATCCGATCATACCTACAGGTTAGTAGGTCCTCACCAAGAGTCAGTTGCCGACGTTAGTATTTTGTCCTTTGGCATTCTAGATTCAACTAAAAATTCCCAGGCAATAATTCAAGAGTAAATTATTTCCCCTGTTCCCATTGTTTCGTAATTTTTTTTTGTTCTCCATCATTTCCAGAGATAGAATTAATTTAGCCTGGGAGTGGTTCACAGTGCAGTCCAGCCCTTGGCCTTTCTAACAGTGCACGCTTGGGATGGCTGAGAACTCAGCCGAGCAGAAAACTGAAGCCAGGCCTTCTGTTCACATGCACCAAATGCGATGTGTTGTCCCCCAAAGAGTATTCTTCACTCACTGCTGATGTGACCGGGGCTTAAGGCCAAATCTTGTCACAGACACATTATCCCTGAGCCAAAAAGAAAAATATCCCTATAGCCATAGTTTCAGAACCCTGTTTACAATATTTTTAGTGAAAAGTAAAATTGAGAATTCATAGAGGAATTAAGGCTCTGGCCATATTATAGGAGGGTTAGGAGGCTTCCACAGGACTCTTGGATAGCTCACCATCAAACACTGCTTGGTCCCGGAGGCTGTTCCCCAAAGCTCCAGTTCAGGTGGAAGTGATGGCCAAACAGTGTCAATGAAGAGTCCTTCCTAACCAGGGGTCCCCTGATTTCTCACTGTGGCTTCATGCAGGACTAAGCTTCAGGCCCTCCAAACCAGGATTGTCTCCTTTAGGTATTTGTCCACTTTTGCAGGCCTTCTGAGTTTCACAGATCTTTTGCAGTTTCCATGAATTTCCACTCTTTTTTTCTACCTCACCCAATTGAGACTAGTTAACAATAATTTTGAGGACAAGAAGAGTTATCAAAGAAATTTAAAAGCAGTCCATAATTTTTGTATAACATTGATAGGGACCCCCTTCTAACTGTTCATGAGAAAAACACTAAACTAATATTTTACTTCAACATTTTTTTTGAAATTTGAAGGTTCTGAAAGGTTGGGAAGAATAAAATTATAATCCCTTACCTTACAAGAAAAGTAACATTTTTGTACTACCCAAAAACATTTCACGTAGTTTAAGTATTTTTCTAAAATTTTTATCTTGCATTTCCTTTATGAATCGAAATTTTTACAAAAGTTTTGCTAAGTGTTTCTCATTTGGTAATTAAGTGTTGCTAATTATGTGGTTAATAATCTTTATAAGAATCATAAAATCTCCACTCATAAATTACTATTCCTCAAGATTGCATGTAGCAATTTTCATTTTGTCGGACATTGCTCATCATCTAACGTTTTACGATCAATAAAATAAAGGATTATTAGTTATGAACTATAGTCATACTGTAATTAAAAAAAGAAATACAATGCCACGACATGGATACGTTCTGTGGAATATATGGCTAAATGAATTTGTCACTGTGAAAAGGTCGCAGGGTTTACTTGAACAAATGAAGATGGCCCTGACGTCATTACAGCACACAGACTTACTCAGTCACTGCTGCAGATGTGGTCGGTCATTAACAGAAATGGCATTTTACGGAGCATGTCTATATTTGAAAAAATCGTAGCTCATGCTAATGTGCAAAAGTTTTAGTAATATGGTTATAAAACAAATTATGCCAACACCATGGAGGCATGAGCATTTTCCTCCTTTATTTAAAATGACACACACACACACGTGTGTGTAATACATGCGCAACATTCACATAATGTGATATTTAGAAAATACTAAAGTACGTGTAGTACTGTTTCCCTTCTACTCCAGTCACTTATAATTAAATTTTTCTCTTTGACAGAAACTAGTTTTCAGTTTCTTGTGAATTCTTCCTATAGTATTATTTAAACAACTAACACACTTATATCCCCACACATAGTTACATGTATGTATTACCCTTATTTTCATATAACTGAGGACATGTTAAACATACTGGTGTACACTGTCCCTGTTATTTATTTAAAAATTCCAGTTTTGAAATTGTTGCCTTTCTTGTGTGGTGGCATAACCTATTGTGTATTATATCTGTACATATAGACATTTAATTTTCATCTTCTGTATTATCACAAAGATACACTGAAAAATTGTACCTATATCAGTTTGAAAATGTAAAATCATATTTCTGGGATAATTTCCTAGAAGTGGAATTGTTGGATAAAAGGGTATCTGTAGATTCATAATTAAAGCCAAATTATCGTGGCAGAGAGTGTGTCAGTTTACAAATCCATTCTCAACATATGAGGCCTACATCAATGCAAGGTATTAATAAAATTTTTGATTATTTGAAACTAATAAATGGGATTTCAATCCTTTAGCTTTCAGGAAAATTGAGCTTAAAATATATGTGCATAACAATTTTCATTTAATCTCTTGAGTTATTTTTTGTATTTTTTTCTGTGATATTTCATTCTTTCCTTAATTTGTAGAAAAATTTTAATTTTATGAGCAATATCAGGTTCTGAGAAAGCAATAGATTTTTGTCTGTTGCCATTTGATTTTAGCATATTCTGCAGTCATTTTTATGGAGTCAGTTTTTTCCTTCTGTGAGACTATGTACTGAGTTCCTTCCACAGAGTAAACTCCTTCCAAATGACTGTAGACAACAAACTTACAGAAAACAGAAATGTAATTAGCCCAACTTGGGAAGTGGTTATCTGGAGAATCCTGCTTTAATTTGCAGGGAGCGATTAATCTCTCTTTTAGAAAACCTGCATCATCTTCTGTTACGCTGTGATGATTTTGCTGTCATGTTTGTCTTTCCTTCTTTTCTCTGACGGTCTGACTGTCAGAGTGCTCCAGATAAGTAAGAGTTGGCATGGTGTTCACCCATCTAATTATATGAACACCTCTCCCTCCTTTTTAAAAGCATAGAGTAACATTTTCCTACTACTTTATCTGTGGATAGCTACTTTTTATTCGTGTGATAAATAACAATCTCAAGATTAAACACTGTGACTTTCTGCATCTTTAGAATATCAAGTTACTCATCCGGTAGGATTTTCCCCTACATCAGAAATCATAAAGAATGAGTTATCTAACCTTGGATTTAACCAAAGCGCTGTAGACTGGACTCTTGTGGCCCCGCAGACTGCATGAGCTGAAACCCTAAGCCAGGGTGTGCGCGTGTGAGGAGCGGAGGCCTTCGCCCGCTGAGGGCAGCAGGTTCTGAGCATCTGAAGGCAAGAGAGCCGCGGAGCTTTCCTCCTCTCTGCCGCGAAAGGACGCAGTGAGGCGAAGCAGGAACTGGCCCTTGCTGGACTCCAAATCCACACGCACCTGATCCTGGGCTCCTCGGCTCCGGAACTGGAAGACGCACACTTCTGTTGCTTTAGAGCCACTTACAGGGCGTCGTGAGCCAGTCACCGGCACGCTATTCCAGCAGCCGGAGTGCGCTGAGATGAGGTTGATCTCTGGAGTAAAACCACAGAAAGCTCAAGAAACGAATACAATAGAAAATAAATTGGACACATCCATGACAACCCCGAACATCACTCACAAGTTAATGTGAAAGCAACGGCAAATATTGAAGAGGATCTTCTTACATTTTTTCAATAATATTTTATTTTTCTTTCCTGTCACACAGGAAAAGAAAATCATGCACTGCACTGCCACTTTGTTTCTCCTAAATCTGGGTTGCAGTTGTATTTTTTGCTTTTTCGATTTTGATATTATTTCTTATTTAAAGCTGTATGTAACCATTAAAAATGGAAAAGATGATCTTTCCCTATGATTGTAATTTTTCTAGTAAAATCGTAGTACTTTTAGTAAAATTGGGACCAGAATACTAAAAATGAATCACTTTTGTTTTCTCTGTAAGGTGTTTTGCAAAGCATTTTGTACATTCAGTCTATAAAATACACAAAATAAAACAAAATACAGATTTTGACACTCTTGTATGAACGTAAACTTTATAATTTTTATTTATGGACTAAAAGGATAATATTAGGAGAGAAAAATTTAGAGCAAGTAGAACAGGAGAATATACTCTCACTGCATGTATGTATGTGAGTTGAATCAGCGAGCTAGTTGGCCAAATTTCTGATCATCACATTAGTGATGAGACCGCTGGACCCCTTAAGTGCAAGAAACGTGCTGTACATTCCCAAAGTTTTGTGCTAATTCAGAGATGAAAGGATCACATCATAATTTCTTCCCAGTTTTTAAAGTTATTACAGTTTACGGCTCCTTAAAAATTTTTGGAGCAACTTTTGCTCTGGGCATATTTTATTTACTTCATTTTCAGTAGTCTTAGAATAACTAAACATTTTAGTAATTGCCATGATCCTCGTATTAAATGATTTTTAAAGTGTGTTAATTTGGTTAATGTTCTATATTGAAAATTAGGGATAAAAATCACATGTGGCTATGATCTGGGGTGTTTTGGGGGAATAACTATTTATCTACCTTGAGATTCCTTTCTCCATATTCTTTAAGTTAGTGGATTTCAAGCATTTTGCTCAAACACTTTCTAATATGAAAATAAATAATATGTAGCTCCAAGAACACTTTTAAATTGCTATTAATTTTAACATAATATATATTTGACAAATACTTTAAATACATTCTTATAAAATGTATAATTTCAGATTTAGTTCCTTCAAATTTTGGAAATTATCTTCCTATGATATAACTGACAAGGTCAAACGTTATTTTTAATGCATCCTTCAAATTTGACGGAAGTCTAAATCTTATAATTCCAGATTTCGTCGTAACTAGATGTGCTCATTTCCTGTCCATAATAACACGGAGAGGCTTGTTAAGTGCACTCCTAAAATCTAAAATGGAGGAGTAGAAGATTGACAGCAATTGGCTGTATGAAAACTCAGAGAAGACGCATGTTGAAAATTATTGAATGGACCATTAGCTTGTGTCTGAATGATTTCATGGATAGCAGTCACTCTGCTGCCCTTTCCAGGTCCTCAGCCAACACAGTATGGAAATTTTTAGTACGTGCCAACCATTGCACATTTTTGTCTGTATTTGCTGCAGTAGTGAGTCCCCCCCCCCCAACTGATGCACTACAATACTCCAATACTATCTTATCATGAATTCCAACAAATACTAGAAGCAGCAAGATTAGGAGTTATTGACCACAAATGCTTGATCTTATGTAATGGATGTTTCCTGAACTTTTAATTACAGGTAAGCGTCTCCAAAGTTTTTGAGAATTCTCTTCCTCTAAGGCCTCTTATAAAATGACTGCAGTGTGCAATTGCTGGGATTAAATCACACATTTTCTATCTCAATGAGTGTAGCTCTTTAGTGTTTCATACTTAAATTACATACTTGATACGTAGGGAATTTTTTACTATAAATTGAAATTAATTAATTAAGATGAATGGTCAAAAATAATCTATTATGACTGAGAACCCATCATTTCTTCAGCCCTGATAGCATGACAATGTATGTTATGGTTTTGGTCTAGATGAACCCCCAAGCCTCATGCAGTCCTAGATGGGGCTTTTTCAGAGGTGATGGATCTAGGATGTGTGACTGTGGGATTGATTCATGGTTCAGTGCTAGCATCAAGTGTGTTAAGATTAAGGGTCAGTCAGTCCCAGCACCTGGAAGGAAGCTCCCCGCTGTCATCCCAGGCTCCTAGGGCAGAGAAGGTGAGCCAGTCCCAGCACTCAGAAGGAAGTTCCCCATCTCCATCCCAGGCTCCTAGGGCAGTGAAGCTCAGCCAGTCCCAGCACCCAGCAGGAAGCTCCCCCACTGCCATCCCAAGCTCCTAGGGCAAAGAAGGTCAGCCACACGGGCTCCAGAAGCACACTCCCCCCCACCCCGTGGAAATGAGAAGACACATAAACAAGCCTCAAAAACAGACTTCCAGATCAAAACTAGCAACCCCAAAGGGAAATGAGATGGAACACTCTGATAGTCAACCACCTGGACTCTCTGAACTGACAACAAAAGAAGATCTGGGAAAAATGAAATCAGAAATAATTACTCAGATAACAGCAGAGATTTTGCTCATGGTGCAAGACATGATTAATAAATCTAGAGAGGACACAGATAAAAAAAAATAGAGGATCTGAGGAATATGATGGAATCCCAACATAGGAAACAAATGGAATCCATAAAACAGATACAAACAGATTTCCAAGAGATTAAAAACTCCATGAAAAGTCTGCGCAGCAGAATGAACCAATGTAAGGATAGATTTTCACATATAGAAGATAAGATTGCAATTAGTGAGGAGGAAAAGAAAAATTGCTTTAAAATTGTGAGGGAACATAAGAAATCAATCAAGCAGCTGCTAGACGATGCAAATAAGAATAACATAAGACTGATTGGAGTCAGTGAGGAAACAGGAGAGAGTGCAGATGACATAAAAAAACTCTTCACAGAGGTGATGGCAGAAAACTTCCCAAGGAGGGGAAAAGAACTTGACATACAGATAAGTGAGGCATATAGGACTCCAGCTAGCCTTAATCAAAAAAAATCTACACATAGGCATATAATAGTTAGGATTCCAGAATTCCAACAGAAGAATAAAATTCTACAAGCAGTGAGAGAAAAGAAACAAATCACATACAAAGGAAAGCCCATCAGAATCACAGCAGACTTCTCAATGCAAACCCTCAAGGCCAAAAGAGCTTGGAGTGATGTATTTCAAACCCTAAAGGAAAACAGCCTCCAACCCAGATTAATGTACCCTGCAAAACTATCTTTCAAAATTGATGGAGAAATAAGATACTTTGATGATAAAGAGCACCTCAGGAACTTCATGAATACCAAACTGGCTCTCCAAAAAGTTTAGACAATACCCTAGGAAAAGACAATGAGGATCACAACCCCAGGAAACCCAGCAGAATGAATCTATTGGGTGTGACAAATTAAATGCAAAGGGGGAGAATCCAACAAAAAGAAAAAGTCATGACAAGGCTTTTAAAACTTTTGACTTCATCTCCCTAATGAATGTATAATTCAATCTTATTATTGTACTGATTACTATTTTTCTGATTCTAGAGTTGCATACCATTCCTTGCACTATACTGGCTATTTATCATCTTATGTCTACATTTTAATTGGGTTGTCTATTAATGAGCTCTAAGAATTCTTTATTATATTCTGCTTATAGGTTATATGCTTTGCAAGTACGGTCTGTTTAAGGACTACTTTTCATTTCAATGATGTCATTTAAAGTTCTAAATTTTGATGGAATCTCATTTATCAATTTTTCTTTTATACATCATGTTTTTTGTATCCTAGGTAGTTCTTGCCTACCCTGAATTCATAAATATTTTCCCTTATAATTTCTTCTTAAAGTTTTATACTTTTAGACTTTCTTATTTAGGTTCATAGATCCCTTCAAGTTATTTTCATGTATGGAAAAAAAGGGTTGAGATTAATTTTTTATGTACGGATACCAGGTGTTCTAGTGCCATTTGCTGAAGACACCATCTCTTCCTCGGCTCTTGAATTGAGTTTACATTCTATAAAATGCTAATGTTAGATAATCTTTCAAAACTCAGTGGACCATATATGTGTGGTTCTATTTCTAGATTCTCTGTTTTATTCCAATGATCTATATGTCTTTCCTTACACCAACACTGCCTTGATTACTGTAGCTTTAGAAGAAGTCTTAAAATTGGGTGCTAAACATCTTCCAACACTGTTTTTGTTTTTGTTTTTGACTTTTCTGGGTCCTTTGTACTCCTACATAACTTTTAAATTTCAGTATCCATTTCTTCATTTATAGCAAGTATACACAGACCTGAATTTTTATATATACCTTGTGTTTTCTAATCCTGTTAAATTCAAGTACAAGTTCTAGGGGCTCCTAGAGATTTCTTAGTATTTTCTCTGTAGATGATCATTTCATCTACAAATAAAGATTTTGCTTCTGCTGTGCCAATCCTATCCTAGTTGTGTCATTTTATTGCCAGACTATTTTGGTTTAGACCTATGTTTCAAAGTCTAATGGACAGATGAAGAGTAGGCATGTATGCCCTTGTTCCCCACTTTAGGGAGAAAGCATTGTATTGTCTCCATTCATAGAAGGAGTTTTTGTTGGAAGTATGGGCAAAAAGGGAAGGGTGAAGGGGGTGAAGGAAGGGCAAGGGAAGGGGAAAAAAAATAAGAACCAAGAGACTCATGTAATGGTACCAGATCCCAATGATGAATGTAACTGTATTTTATACCTAAAATGTACCAATAAAGTTAATGGGGAAAAAAAAAAGATTAAGGATGTTAGGGCCGGGGTTCTGGGGCCTACCTTGCAAGCACAGGGTCCCCAGTTTGATCCCTGGTACAAAAACAAAAGATTAAGAGTGTGAGTGCTACTTCCACTAAGTAGCCTGGATAATATACAAGGAATGGAAAGATCTGTGGTCATTCCTTGCTTGCTTTGCTACCTTCTGCCCACCATGAACTCTTTCTCCTCTGCAGTGTCTGTCTGCACCCTGGATTGGAGCCAGCTGATTATTGACTGAAACCTCTATAAACTGCCAGCTAAATAAACCCTTCCTCCTTTAAATTTGGGAATCAGGTATTTTGTCTCAGCAATGGGGAAAAGTAACTAAGATAATGTGTGGCAAAGTATTTATGTTATTTATGTCAGTTATTTTTTTATCTTTTCAATGTTAAAAGTATATGGAGGAGACTGAATATGGAAGAGTACAGTCTTTCACATCCAGTTGCAGATATTTGGTTAGGATAGCCAAGAAATAACATGAATAATAACAGTGCCCTGGAAAAATGATAAAAGATAGCTCTCCTTAGGAAGGATGTAGTTATTGCATAAAAAAATCATTTTTAAACAGAAGTAGAATGCAGCTCCCTGCACAAAAAACAAAATCAAAACTTTCATATTCTGTGTGTTTTTTCAGAATTATTACATATAAGTACATTTTTGTTTTGCTACAAAATAGTGTGTACCTCAAACATTGATATATACCATTATTAAACTTCCAGAGTCATTCACTAGAAAAAAAAAATCTTAGAAATAACAAACAAATCACTATATCTTTTGGGGGGATGTAAACCACTTTCATTAGTTTTCTATAAACGTCTCTCTTTCTCTTCCTCTCAAATATATGTGTATATAAAAACAATGTTCCCTGTTTGGAAAACTTAGTTCAGTAATTGAGGAAAGGGGACAACAAAATAAATAACATGATTCTTCAGGGAGTAGATCACCTGATGCTAAGTAATACAGTCTCATGGGAAGGTAACTCAGGCATTGCTTACAAAGCCAAACACAGGTATATCCTAAGAATAATAATTGTGGTGCTAGATATTAATTGAAAACTCACATGCACACCAAAACTTATAACGAGGAGGATAAGAATCAAAAGCAAAGATCTGCTGGTGTTATTTATCCTATGTCAAGGTTTGGATTATAAATTTTACAAGGAAGATAATGGAGAACTACATTTTTGGTAATGGTTTTATAGATCTCAGTGGTGAATATATCATATGTTCTCTCTCATATGTTGAATTTTAAAAAAAAAATGAAGAGAAAGTAGAAGTGAGACTATTAGTAGATGAGGGAGGAGAGGGTATGAGGGCTGGGAATAGAAGGCAAGGATATGATCCGAATGTATAATGCATTGTGAAATTCCCCTGAAATACGTGAAACTAACGGGAAGGCTGAAGTGAAGGAGGTAATGAGGGAAACGGAGTAGAGTGTGTTAGGTGGGGGTACAGATCTGCCAAAATGAAGCCCCTTACACTGTATAACAAATATGCACTAAGAATGTGTGATAAATGAAAATAAAGATGTGGATAAAATATATTACATAATTTCATATATTAAAATGTTAATAATTCATATAATATTTTCACATAAAAATTTAAGAAAATATTTTTTGTACTGGGGAATTGAACTCAGGACCTTGTGCTTATGAAGCAGGTGCAGTGCCACTGAGCTAAATCCCTGGCCCAAGAATATATTGAATCATGAAATCTCATTCCTTTGTTACAGAACCACAATATGTCCTCTGTGGAAGATATTTGACCTATGGCAAAATATAATGGCTGTTTATGGGGATGTTCAGAATTGGAAATCAGTAATAAACAAAAATGAGCTAAAATAAGTGCTAAAACGTGCTGGAAGCTGCCACTGGGTTGAAGTCAGAGATACGTGGCCATGGGTGGAGTGGAATGAACCCTAATGTCCAGTGTAAGGAAGGAGCTGGACCTTCTGGGGCTTTGGGTTTCATGCACAGAGTGCCTCTCGTCACAGGGGTCAAAGATCCATGCTACTCAAATGTAATTTGGGACCAAATTGGGATATTGGAAGTCTGTGTCCAAAAGTCACGTAAGTTGAATTGCTTCTATAAACCAGTTTTTCATCTAATAGCAAGATGAAACTATAAACATGCATAGTATTAGATATTTGTATGGTCTTAACATTTTTATCTGATTAGATAAAAATCTAATTTGGGAAATAAATAAAGAATGTTCAAAAAATACTAATATCGTAGTTTACAGTATCCAAATACAGTCAACTGAGAACTAATTCTTCTCTGAATGAATATTGTACTTTCCAAAATGTTCATAGCGTTTTTGATAAAAGTTGGATTATTATCATATTGATAATATTATTAATTATAAACTATTATATGAAATATATACAACTTATATGCCTAAATATTAGTTAATATCTCAAAGTTACCCTTCATTTTATCAACACCTTTGTTTATTCAATATTAGCATTTTCATAATGGGTTATGTCTGTTATCTTCAATAAATTTTCTTTTTACTTGGTATTTTATTTTACTTATTTATCCAGGCCCACTTTACTCCTGAGTGCTAATTAGAGTAAGCACCCTAATTAAGTTAAGAAACATAGTTTTCTCCCTATAACCTCATGTAAAGTGATAGTAGGTTACACTTCACTAAGATTGCCATCTGAACTTGGGCTGAAAGAGGTATCTGGTAATGCATGACTCTCATTTCCAGTTGAAATTTCTCAAGAATCTGACTATGGAATACCTTATGGCAATATGTAATGGTTGGGGCAAAAGGGGATTTTGGGGTAAAGTAGAGAGGCTTAGTCCTTCTGACTTTCTTCATTTTTTGACATGATGCATCAGTAAACCTGGTTCATCATTATACAAAGGAACAAAAAGAACTAACAGGAGATTACTGTTTTCCTTTAGATGTTTCAAAAATTTTTTAAAAACAATGAATTTTATTGAAATGAAAAATATTTCTATAACCTTTAAAATATCAGGAATTACAGTTTTTCCTAAACTTCAAGGACTAATATTTCTCAAATAATTTATTTTATACTCTGAAATTATACTATTCTTTTTTAGTCATTAAGTTTATTGGTACATTTTAGATATACAATATGATGATATTCATCATTGGGAATTTGTACCTTTACATGATATATCTTGGTTCTTTTTTTTCCCCATTCCCCTGCCCTCCCTTCACCCCCTCCACCCTCCCTATTTACAAAGACTTTGTTTCCATTTTTTCCTTTTCTCATATTTATTCCTTTCCCTTCATTCCCTTCTTTCCTTTCCTCTAGCTCTGTCAGTTCCCCTTCCCCTTCCCCTTTGGACCTTTTCTTTCTGTTTCACATTATCTATTCTACATTTTGATCCTCATTTACACTTTCAGTTTCTTACACCAGAGAAACTATTTGGTATTTACACATGTGTGTCCTATTTATTTCACTTAAGAGGATGGCATCAATATGCATTCATTTAGCTATAAATGCCTCTAGTTTCTCATTCTTTATGGCTGAGTAGTACTCTATTAAAACAACAACAACAACAACAACACATCTTCTTTGTCCAGTCTCCAGTTAATGGGCAATTGGGCTGCTTTCTAGTTTTAGTTATTACAAACTGTGCTGCTATAAACATGATTACACATATATTGCTGTGGTATATAGCTGGGTCAAATGGGACCTCTAATCCTAGTTTTTTGAGGTATCTCCATACTGATTTCCACAATGGTTGCACCAGCCTGCACTCCCACCAGCAGTGGAGAAGGGTTCCTTTTCCCCTGCAACCCTGCCAGCATTTATTATTGATTGATTTCTTGGTAGCAGCCATTCTTTCTGGGGTGAGGTGTAATCTCAGTGTGGTTTTCATCTGCATCTCTCAAATGCCTAGTCATGTTGAAAAATTTTTTATATGTTTATTTGCTGTTTCCACTCAGTGCTCTGTCTGACATATTTCATCATGTCTTTGAGTCTACCCAGTCATTTCCCAGTGTCCAGAAATAATCCCAAGAAAAATAAACAATACTATTTTGGCCATTTTCTGGTCATACAGAGTTCTGAATTTATTTATCACGTATATCATATTGTAATTTGTGGCTTTACTTTTAAGTTTTATGATTTTCATTTGACACAGTAATTTTATAAATTATGGATTAAACTGTGATATTTTGCTAAATGCATAAGTTGTATAGTTATCAAATTTTGATAATTGACATTTCCAGCACATCAAACATTTGTCATTAAGTGTTGTGAAGCATGACAGGCCTAACCTCTGGTGCAGTACACATAGTGTTATGCACTACATACCCGTGTGCTCCCAAGTTAGTCAGTTGAAACCTTAACTCCTTTTCTTTCTTTTTGGGTACCGAGGATCGAACTCAGGACCTTGTGCTTGCAAGGCAGGCTCAGTGCCACCAAACTAAATCCCCAGTGAAACCCTAACTCCTAAGGACACAGTATGAAGATGGAATCTTGGAGAAGATAAAGGCCAAGACTAAAAAGCCCCAGGGTTTTCACAAGAGGAAGGAGTTATTCCTCTCTCCTCTTCCCATGTCACTAAGGCAACATGCATATTAAGAGACTCAGGCTTTGGTAGGCACTGGGATGTGAGTACTTTTGTGCTGACTTTTCAGCCGAGAAAATTAAAGTGGTGAAAGTTGAATATCACATTCAAGGTCTCACAGCTTGTAAAGCTGACGCCAAGATATGATCTCAGATGTTTTCTGCCTTGTGAGTTTGTCTCCTAAAACTACCCTGTACTTCTACTCGAGATATTAATATCCTGTTAGTATTAATTATATTCTATGAGAATCACTGCCACTAATAATGATCTGATTCCCACCGTGTGTGCATTATCACACTTAAAACCCCTTTGTTTAATGAGTGTGGGGATTGTTTGGATTCCCAGGTGAAAGTCTAAGGTTTTTTACCCCTTGAATTTCCTTCATCAAGAATTAACTTTGAAAGAAGAATCTGAGTAATCTGTGAGCTCTCAGGTTTCACCTTAAAAAGATGTAAATTATCTAGGTGCTCTGGGTTTATGGAGAATGGGAGCACAGAAGGCTCAGCTGTTAAGGTCACACGAGGGGAACATGGGAGACTGACTGTACGATGGAAAATGAGCCGATCCTAGAGGCTATCTGGTGAAAGCACCAGGTGAGCGTGGGGATGATAATAATCAGGCCTTCTCTAGGAGTTGCTGGACAAATTATACACTCACTTTTATTGGGATAGGATGCAATTCTTGTTTTTCTATCTTAACTCAAATTTAGCATATAAATTATATAATATATCCTATAATGCATTATTATATATTTATATCATATATTTATTATATTGTATAACATCATATGTATTTATAATATACATTTAGAAGAATTTTTAAAAATATGTATATATGCTTAAGGAAAGAAAATAGTATGATGTTCTTTCAACAGATGGTGTTAGCCTCCTGTGAGGGACCCCGGAGGATGTTGTACACCACAGAAAATCCATGACACTGCCAGCCCTTACAGAAGAATTGAAAATGCATGTGCAGCAATCTCAATGGATCAAGGTTACCCAAGCAGCAGTTCACCGTACTAATAAATATCTTGAAGGTCAAGGCCACCACTTTGAGCACTTCTTGTCATTGTAGAGGAAAAAGGTAACCTGCATTAATCTCATGATTGAATTTAGTATTAAAATATTTATACAAGTTTTTCTTTTTCTGAAGTGTGTATACATTTTTTGGCAACCTCCAGAGAGAGAGAGAGAGAGTGAGAGGACTCACTGGAGAAATAACCTCTGTATCATTGTAGGCTTTAAAATGTTTTGTATTATTTACAGATGAGATAAAAACTGAAAGTTGAGAACAATGAGTATCAATTATCTCTATTTTTAAAGTATGGACGAAGGTAAAGAAAGTTACATGGTGTAGTCAAGACTTTAAGAAGTGATGAAGCTCTTCCCGTGAACATTATACTATGTGGCACGCACGCAGAAAGGTAGCTAGAGATGCATTTAGGAACCAGGGATCTTTGCTAAATGAACAGCAATGTTTTTCCCCCACAGGTAAAATGCCATGTTGTTTCCTAGCTTGACTCTGTAGGAGAGAAAAGGCAGGCCTTCCTACTGGGCTAGGCCATGCTATGGCTCTCAAAGAGGACACGGAAAGGGCACGGCTGTGTGCATTAGAGAAGCCTGACAGTTCCCTCCCAGAGTGGATACTCATGGAGTGGAGTTCAGGAGCCATCCATCTGTCCGCTGGAAACGGTTAGGGTTTAGGAATTCTTCAGAGTTGGGTCACTCCTCAAGAGCTTGGTGTTCTTGCTGATAGACCGGAGTCTGTCTCAAGCCTGGGAAATCAGAAACCTGGAAGCTGGAAGGTAAGCCTCCGTCCCGTCCCCATGGCAGACAGCGGCTGGGTGAGCGGGGAATGTAGCAAAACTGGGTAGCTGGCTTGGGAGCTGCAAAGTCAGCCAAGAAAAGAGCTAGCGGGGAGAGGCTCCGGGGGTTCCCTGCTTCGGGGGACAGGAGTGTTGGGCTTCTTTGGAACAAATGGTTGCAGCAGGAGGAACATCTTCTCCAATTATCGCGACAGAATTGTGATCCAAAGGCGCTGCCTTCCTGGGAAAGGTGACTCCGGACAGGAAGTGGGAGCAGCTATAAAACACAGGAGCCTTAGGTGGGCATGGGTTCTGACTGGAGAATGGCAGCTGAGGCAGGAGGGAGGAAATCTCAGACACCAAAGCCAGTGGGGAGGGGGACTGCTCCCAAGACACAGGGATAGCTTTGTCCCCTTACTAATTAATGTCCTCTCTGCGGCTCCAACTCAGAATAGGGGCAAAGTGGAAGGAAGGAGGTACAGGTAAAGAGCAGACTGCAGTGCTCTCTCCTGCCCTCTTCGCCTGGCCACATCCGGAGTAGGCGATGGGAGGGAGACACTTGTCCCATGGACACAGGATGAAAATTTTCATTAAGATTGGGCTGGAAACGAAACGACAAGAAAGCTATGGAATTGTCTGCAGATGATCCCAAGGGTGAAGGGAAGAAAATTTAAAGGAATGTTTTTCAGAACGATGGTAGCCGAAAAATAAATCTGTATTCTAATGAGTTCGATCCAACCAATAAATGAGTTACCATTTCTTGTTTAGGGTTTTTGAAAATTCCATCAGAAGTTGTGGAAAAACCAAGGGTCTCCCTGCACTCTTTCTCGACTGAGTGAAAAACTACATTAAATCTTTAAATCCCAGTGCTACTCTCAGTAACTATGCAACTTGAAGGTTATAAGTATTAGTTATAAGATTATACAGTTATAAGTACATAGGAAAATCTGGTTAAAATACAGTGGACTTATTTTGCTCCAATTTTCCTTTTTTTTTTTTTTTGCAGTGTTTTAAATAAATATGAAGTAATTTTATGATTATCCCATGGAAGTAGTATCACAGAGCTAAAACTATGCTAGTTGATTTTTGAGGCAAATTTAAAGAGTTTTAAAAAGAGCAAACCATGAGTACTGGATCAGCCAGATTATAAGTAAGTTGTACAAAGTATGGAACTTAGAAATCTGCTTGGCTGTATCTCTGCTCCATTGATTCCTCTGATCAGGTTGACACTGACCTTAGAGAAACGTCCCACGCGGCAGGCAGCCCACCTGGCAGCGTTAGATGAATATGAAGCTTGGAGGCGTGGCCCGCAGAGCTCGCACCTGCGGCAGAGGAGCAGTAGCCCTGGCCCGCCCGCTGCCTGCTGGGAGCCTTCTGAGCCTCAGGCTGGTTGTCTTGCCAACCGTGGAGGCTGACATTTCCCCCGTGTTTGCTTCAGCATTTGGAAAAGGTTCTTGAAGGGCCACCTGAGGGAAAGATAGCAAAGCAGATCTACTGAGAGGAAATAACCAGAAAAAACAACAACAACCCAAAGAATCCTCCCTAACCAACAACCACAAAGTAAACATGAAATAAGAATAAAATAATTGAGGCTGAAGCTTGTGGGAGTCATGGAAACAACTCTGTCATGTTGATTTAAGAGAATTATTTCAAGTAAAATACTCATGATCCAACTGAGCAATACACCCCAGAGAAAGCTGGAGATGGGAATGGGTAGTGAAAGTCTCTTTTCATCTACTTGTTAAAATGAAATGGACTAGCAGGCTGCGTAATTTTTGAAACAGACACTAAAGGATTTTTGTTACATCTTATTTATGAAACAATGCCAAATAACACAGGGCATATGAATGGCCTTAATATGTGGGGTATATATATATAAAATAAATATAACTGTATATACTATACTACAGGATTATATAAATAACTTAAATATTTATATTCATATGTATAAGGCCTATATGTGTTTCATCACGTATATAGATGTATTTAACTTATTTCAGTTGAACATTTATATTTTACTCTGGGTTAATTTGTATGTATACACTTTTTAAAAGTATGCATGTAGCCGTTTTAAAAATACTTCTTGGGGTTATTTTTACAGTGCATGTAAGTCATGCAAGAGGATTTAATTTGAAGTTTTTGAATTGTTCTTATACAGTGTGCACTTACATTAAACACTTCACTGGGCAGTTGGTAATTCTGTGATTTTGAGTGCCATGGAGTCAGGCTGGAGTAGGAGCCTCACTTTTAGGGGAATCCTTGCCTTGTTTCCTCCAGAATGTGCTACCGTCTTGCAAATTCGTGCTCCATGAAAAGAAGATTAATCAAAGAGATCTTATGAAAAGGTGCATTTCTTCACTGCATAGAAAACTGTTCAGGAAATAATCCTGGAGATGAAATATGAAATACTAGATCTTCCAACCTGTTAAGTGTATGATGCGCTGAGTTCTTGTTCTCTAGAAATCAAAGAATGAGTCCTAGGAACAATGGAGGTCAAGAGTAGGAAGATATTTATTGACAGGAAGGCTCCCTGAAGGGCAGGAGGGGTCCCGAGTGGATAGCCCAGGGACCCCACTTTACAGAGGAGTTTTATAGGGTGAAACTCACGTGGGTACAATGTGGGCCACAGCCGTGATCATCCAATAAGATTACAAGTGCAGTCACTTAGGTAATGGTGGTCCAATTGGGAAGCAAGTCACATACCAAGCATGGATGGAAAGAACAAGGATTCTCCTAGGAAGTGGTGGTTCCAGAGGTCTCTGGTCACCCACCCATTGGGTGGCTGATATCTATCTAGACTTCATTAGGCCCGTTGTTTGTTCTTTGAGGAAGTATGCAGGTCTGGTCATCTCGTCTTTATCTTGAGGCCTGGTTTTCAGCTGAAGTTTCTCTGATCGCCACTGTTGTGTGTTTCACCTTTGTCCTGACCCTCTCGAGGACCTAGCTCTGTCTGACTGCCTGTAATTTTTCTACCTAGCTCATCCATCTATAATAAAACCACATGGACCAACCCAGGATCAGAGTCCACTCTGCAATGTCGGATGTTGGGCAGGGCACAGCCAGGCTGTGTACAGGGGGTGAAGGGTGATGGATGGTGTCCCTCTGAGGGGCAGAGCTAGTGTGGGAGGGTGGGCTGCTCAGATTTGTAGCCAATGGCAGCAGCTGGGGAAAGACAGGAGTTCGCAGTGAGTTCTGAGAAATAATGAAAGGGGACCTTGAGAATCAAGAAATTATCTGAGTCTATGCAAAATAACGAAGTAGAGATAACAAACAGCTCAGGTTAGATGGTCCAGGGAGACAGAGGATTGTTCAGATGTCAAGGCTGGGCTGGGATCTTGTTCATCAGTCTTACCAAAGAGACCAGGTTCTGACCCAAACAGGAACAAGGCAGAAGATCATAGATGTACAAAATCTGCTGCACCAGATCCAGACATGAGTGCTGGCTGCAGGTGAGACAGGTCCAAGCACAATAACAATTTCTGGGTTGAATATAATCATTGCATCAACTAAGGATCATTGCTTTGGAGCAGCAGTAATATAGAAAGCTGAGTTAGGTAGAGAATAATAGGTGGCCAGACAGGGACACGCCCTCAGCAAAGTCAGTGCAGAGATGGGAACACACCAAAACTGGTTGGAAGCTCATCTGAAGGAGGCACCTCAAGACTAAGGCACAATGGCCAGATTTGCAAACTTCCCTAAGGGATGAATGGAAATTTAAGATCATACTGGAATTGGTACCACTCTATCCATCAGTCACCCAGATAGGTGACCAGGATACCTGGAGCATCCCTTCTCCAAAATGCCCCTGTTCTAGAAGTCATAGATAAGCCGAAGTTAATGATGTCATCCATGTGCCCTTACTATATACCCTGCTTCCCTACTGGATCAATATTACCTAGCAGCTGTATTTGTAATCTTATTGGTTGGTTAATTTGACCCACTTTGTATGTACCTTGTGACTTTACTCTATAAAATATTCTTGGAGAAATGACCTCCCTAGGAACTCTCCTTTGGGTTCCCTCCTGTCTTTCAGGAGTTATCTCTCAATAAGCCTTTCCACGTTCAACCTCTGGTGTTACTTGGAATTCATTCTTGGATTACAAGGGGCAGGAACTCTGCACATCTAGCAAGTTGGTAGTTATAATTCTCCTGAATCAGTAGCACAAGTAACATGAGGCGTCTGTCTTTAGTGTGGTCCTCTCTGCCCTTGTCCTTGTCCTTGTTGGAGACACCCTCATGCTGCAGTGATGTGTGTTGTTCTTTTCCCTTCACAGCATAAGGGGCTGTTGAAGGGAATGACACTCAGATCTGGGTTTCAAGAAACAAGACCTGTATCTCAGGGAAGTGGCAGCAGATGTGAGTAGAGAAGAATGGAGTGAAATTTCTCCAAAGAAGACCCTACTGTTTCATGTTATTACTACTTTGTATAATATTAGTTTATTTGATAAGCAGAGAGAAGGGTCCTAAGTGAGTGGAAATATCCAGGTAAATTTTCATGTGGTAAACGGGAAAGTGTGGAGCAAGCAAAGTATAAAATATAGCAGGAGGTAGCAAAGACGGAAGCAAATATCCTTATGAAGGGAGCCAACATCCTTATGAAGGGAAGGCATTGTGTATCTGATTTTAGGAGACTCTTTCAAGAACTTGTAGGATAGAATAAGAATTTGAAGGGAGACAGTCTAAAAAACCAAAATGCACATTAGGTGGTTTTTCAAAGGCTGGCTGTTCATGCAGCTATAGGAAACATCTGCCCTGCATAAAGCTCACCAGCTGAAATTCGATGACTCACTGTTGAGACAATGGATGTGCAGTCTGGAGTGCTTGCTTTCTGACTGGGTGGCTCAGGGGAGAACTGCCCTCCTCTGTGTGCATTTTGGAAAATGTGTCAGAGACACAAATTAAAGATTTACTAGATTTTTAAAATACAGCAGTAACTGAAAGATTGCATCCTCAAACAGAAAAGAATAAGCTTAAGAGTTTAGTTAAAAGTTGGATACTATTGTTATTACTAATAGTACAGTGCCACATTAATATTATGTCAATAGTTATTTCTTGGGTTTTATTTTTGGTACGGGGGGGCGGGGATCAAACTCGCGGCCTTGAGCTTGCGAGGCAGGGGGTGGAACCACTGAGCTAAATCTCTGGCCTTATTTCTTGTTTTTTGACAAACGCATCTTAATCAAAACATAAGTTTATTTTTAAAATTGAGATTTTTGTCAGGTGTCTTTGAAAAACTGAACAAAAATTCAATCACTTTCCTTTTCTCCAGGTCCTAGAAAAATACATTTCAATTTCTTTTGACTGTGGTTTTGTTTTACATTTTATGCTATTAGATAATAGGATTGGATAGAACAAGATAACTTCCACATTTTTAGGATTCCACTTTTGAGTATTGTCTATATATTTTCTTTGCTTTTGACTGAAAAAAGAATCTTATATAGAACATGGAAATCCACTTTTCTTTAAATCCCTTCAAGCCTAATTTTTGAGAAGTATATTTTATAATGGAAATTTGTAACTTACTGATGCAAATAATTAAACTTTTGAGGGACTACTCCTTAGTTGGAAAAACCACCATACTGGAAACCAGCGAATTATAAAGGTCCAGCGTTCAACTCCTTGAAACAGGCCCAGATGGAGTTTTGAAGCGGTGAACCGAATCCGAGCAGTCTTGGGGCCTTGCTTTAAATTCGACGGCTCAGGCTAAGGAGCTCTTATGGGATTCTTGTGAGATATCCTGACCAGCTTGGCGTAAAAAGAAATAAGTTTCAAAATATAAATATATATGTGGAAGCAGAATATGTATTCTGCTATCTGAAATTGTTTTAAAGGTTCTTTACACATCAGGTTTTTTTAAATGCTGCTGATGTTTTAGTTTACAATAATTAGTAGAAAATGCTGCATTCACTACAATTTTAAATCACTACGCAATTGGGGATTTCCCTTAAAGATGTCTTACTTAACCCTCCCAACAAGGATTTAAGCCCCATTTACCAAAGAAATAGAGTTAGTTTGTCAACATGGAATCCACTAACACAAACTTCTGGTCCATGTACTGATTTCAAATGTATTGATTTTGTTTCTGTGAATACACTGGCATGTACAGAAAATAGAGGGTGTTTTCGCCGAGTCAGATCCTTAAAGTTCCACATCTACAAAATCCCTTTTCCTGGAGTCAGGAGCACTGTGAGGGGAGAGTCATCCTGAGCTGCTGACCTGCATGGTGAAGCACGCCCCGACCCTGTTACTGGAGACCTCTGTTCCACGTTATTGGACTCTGTCCTCTCCTAATTCCGTGTCAGCAGTTAGAGAAAAGTCAGGCCAAATCATTTGTGGTTCTCTAAAGCCCTGTGTCCTTTTAGAGTTCCTAGTTCCTAGCTGCTTCCTTCTGCCTGCAATGCATTTTCAGCCTTTTTCTACCAGACTAATTCCCACTCATCCGTGTATCACTTTAATTTCAAACCACTTTAAACATATGGGAAGATACAGCTAATCACAGAACAGACCTCTGTATGCCAACCCCCAAGATTAAACAGATGTTAGCACTGTGCTGTGTTCCTCTCAAGTTTCTCTATGTTTTTAAAGATACAACTAAAGCCCCTGGCTTGTCCATGCTCAAACCGCCCCCCCTCCGAACAAGCACCTAAGCTCAATTTGTCATGTATAAACTGTGTGTATTAGGGTTTTGATTTCTATCAATGTAAAATATGAATTAGTACATGCATTGGCTTATAATTTAATGTTTTCACTTAACATTAACATTTTTCAATCAAAAGGTGAGACACACCATCTTTTGCATTTTACTCTTCTAGAATATTCCAATGCACTGCAGGTGGAAGGAGAGGAAGTGGTGACCTCTGAGCGAAGCAGAGGGGGTTAAGAACTGAGATGTGCTATGCACACCCACCGACTCCCCACAAGACGTGGGTGAGAGTGTGCTGCCAACGTGTACTAATAAAAACAAAAACTTTCAAAACAAGATGTCCCACTGCATAAATGACAAATAATTTATCTCCTCCAAATCTATTTTGTATTTGCCTGCTGTCATAAAGGGGTTTGTAGCTTTTAGCACATGTGCTTGCCAGGAATAACATCGTCTCAAGATGTTGTTTTGTTTTGTTTTCAATTTCAGATTAGGCCCTCGAGAAAAAAACCACAAGAAACTAGGGTGAACTAGGCCTCTCCTCCGGGTAAGCTGGACTAGACCTTGTTCATTTTCATATCACTATATTGTGGAACACCCAAACTGGAGATGTTCCTGGCCACCAGTATTAAGCCCACAAAGCACAAAGCAGCACAAGTCCTAAGAGCTACCTCTTGGAATCAACCCATGTGTCCAAAGCAGATGAATGGATAAAGAAAATGTGACATTTAGACACAAAGAAGTACTACTCTGCCATGAAGAAAGATACACTAAGGGTCATTTGTAGGAGAATAGATGTACTGTGAGACTGTAATGTAAGCGAAATAAATTAGACACACCAGCTTAAATGTTGCGTGATATTTCTTATATGAGAAACCCAAAGTATGAAGATCAAACTAAAAGACAGATGATAGGAACTAGGCAGGTAGATCTTTTGGAAACCATAAGGGGACCAAGAGATGAAAGGTCGAGGACAGACAGGAGAGGAAGGAATGAAAGCTACCGTGCACCACATGCGTGACCCAGCTCCCAGGGAGAATGCTGTCACTGCGCACTGTGCACATGTACCAACAAAACATTTAAAAAAGAATGCACCCACCACTATTGTCTCTCAATAGCGTCTCTCTGGTACGAACATGTGTAAGTCTCCCCAGTACAAGCCCCCTGCTTCCTTTGTCCGGGGTACTGCTTCAGGAATTATGTTCAGTGACCGCCTTGCTTCCTGACACCAATAAAACTTCCTTCCCTTCATTTATCTCCTGATTGGGCTTATTGGCTTTGCAGTCACTAAGGGGCAAGCCCATTGTGTTCGGCTTCAGGGTTAGTTAAAAATGTTCTAGTTGTTTTGCTCTTTAAACAGGGCTACAATGCCCGCTACTGTAAACATCTCTCTTAGGCCATAGCATGGTTTTCCCGAGGATAGATGTATAAAAAGTGAAATTTTCTACTCCGGTTGTGATTGGATTAGTTCATCTTCCCACATCTGACCAAACTGTGGTATCATCTGACTATTCATAAAAATTAACCTAGTAGTTATGAAAATATCAGGCATTGTTGGTTATGGATCATAATGGTCTTTCACTGACAGTAACGATATTTTCACTTTCATCTTTGGCAGTTAGTTTGCATAATCTGTACACTGGTATCAGATCATATAATTTTTCTTTCATGTCATTTGTGTGCATCCTGCCTCTCTTGTTTAAGAAATCTTTGCTTTTGGAGTCAAATAAAGATACCTTGTGATCTTTGCTTTTTAATAGTGCAGATGGATTATTCACATATTTACTTAAAATATGTAGAATTTGTATTTAAATGTAAGACAGGAACCTAAGCAGTTAAAGGTATAAAAACATGCATTGTATCTATTTCCGGATTCCCTATTTTGTCCTGTTTGTCTATTTGTTTCTCCTTTTAGTAATGCTACGCAAACTTATTTGTTTGATGTCTCCATTATCATCCTATCAGTTGATAATAACTATTTCCTCTTTATCATCTTCTTTCTCCTTTTAAAACTATAAGATATTCTTTTTAGTGTCTTAGGTTTATAACAGAATTGACCAAAGTACAGTGAGTTTCTTTTTACTTCCTACCCCTACACATACAGTCTTCCTTCCCCACTATCAAAATCCCACACCAAAGTGGGCCATTTCTCAAAATTAACGAATATACATTCACCTGTCATTATCACCTGAGTCCATTGTTAACATTAAATTTTACCTGGGCCTTGTATACTCTATGGTTTTGACAAATGGTAGACCTTTCTCTGCCACTGTATAGTGCAGAAAAACTTCTGCCCTACAAATATTCTGTGCTCTATCTATTCATGCACCAGTCCCTGGAAATGTGATCTTTTCACTCTCTCTATAGTTTTATCTTTTTCAGGATCTTGTATAGTTCAATCGTAATATATGTAGCTTTTCAGGTTGGCTTCTTCTACTTTGTAACATCCATTTCAGGTTCCTCATGTCTTTTCATGGTTTCAGAGCACATTTCTCTTTAGGGATGAATATATTCCATTTTCAGGATGAACCGTGGTTTACTCATCTGTTTACCTATTGAAAGCCTCCTTAGTTGCTTGCAAGTTTAGCCAATTGAGAATAGATCTGCTACAAACATCCACACAGAGGTGTTTGAACTCAGATGTACCCAGGAACGTGACTGCCAGATCAGATTACAGATGGTTTGCTGTTCAACTGTCTCCCAAAGCGGCTGTCTGTACAATTTTAAATTCACAGTATCAGACCATGAAAGTTATTGTTATTTTATGCCCCTGTCAATGTATGTCAATGTCAAGATTTTAGATTTGTGCCCATCTAATAGATACATAGTAGTATCTATCTGGTTATTGCTTTAATTTGCAATTTCCTAATGACAAATGATTTTGGACATCTTTTCAAACTCCTGTCTTGATTTTTATCTGTAATGGTACTAGAGATTTAACTCAGGAGCTTGATGTTGAGACACATCCCCAGGCATTTGTTTTATTTTTTGTTTTGAAACAAGGGCTCATTAAGTCATAACCCTCCTCAGGCTGGGCTGGAACTTGCAGTCCTCCTTTAGACTCATTCAGCATCCCAGAGCTCTGGGCTTAGAGGCCTGCACCATCAAGCCCTGCTGCAGCCTCCTTTATCATCCTGTTTCTAACTTGCCTTTTACATGAATTTTATATGACTGTTTGAATTTTCCAATTTGCCTATTATTTTTCATTTCTGTAGGTTGTTTGCATTTTTATATATAACTTCTTTTTTTATAGTGTCACTTTTACTTTCTATAAATTTGATTTATTAGATTCTTAATTACTTTTAGAATACTATAGTATCATCCTTTATAATGCCTAGTATCTGAGAAATTAGGCTTCACTTTCTTACGTGGTTGCATCTGTTAAATTTTCCTCTTGGTACATTATTACTCATAGGAGTTCCTTGCAGTGTGGCTTTATATGTTCTGTGTGGTCTAAGTTGAAAATGTCTCTCAAGAGTGGCTTTGCTAACTTCTGGGTTGCAATCCTTACTGATGGGCCTTTAAATAATTCAGGACTACAGACGGACTTTCAGCAAGAAAGACAGCAGGAACCCAAATTTAAAATTGTCCTGGGAGAAGACCCCCAGTGAGCTTCAATGGACATTAATTTCCTTACTTGTGAGACTTTTTTTCTAGCACATTTCTATAAAGATGTAACATTTAAGGTCTAAAACTGTTTTATAGGTTCCTTTCAAATTACCATTTTATATATAAGCTCAAGACCTTAACTATTAAAATCTGGCCCTTAGATTGCACACACACACACACACACACACACACACACATTAAAATTAAGGCAATAGCAACATCACTCCTGTGCTACCTACTCTGCTTTGTAGTTTAAGGCACCTTTACTGTCTATTATTTTAGATTTCTTTTTCTTCCTTAAGAGTGTTTGTTCTCAACTATATCTTATTTCTAGATTCACCAGTGTTTCAGTTTATATTTTTATTTTATTGCCAAAACAAATGATCTTACTTATAATGTATAATTGTGGTCATGAATTGTGATGTGTCAATTTAACTCGAGTAAGAACTGCCTATTAGATTAGTAATGTTGTGTGTGTGTGTGTCTGTGTGTGTGTGTGTGTGTGTCTGTGTATGTATGACTGACATGTAAAACAGCAAACTGACGGGTAAACTCCTCAGATGTGGTTAGCATCAACCAATAGGGTTGTGGTCTGGATAGGATAGAAAGAAAATGCAGAAGGAAATGTTTTCCTTTTTTGAAGAGTCTGAGCTTTCACTGTTGCCCTTCCACCTTGTTTTCCAGTTTCTTCAACCTTCCAACAGACTCTTCAGCTCTCTGTGATTCTACAGTGATCTTCCACGGTTGGATCCCAGACCTTCCAGCAGGGAGGCAGCCATTTTGGATTCTTCCTCCTCTGGTCCTGCAGGCAACCACCTCATTGAACCATGAGGATAAGTAGATTCAAGCAGGCTGAGCTTCATCAGTGCATTTGTGACCCAATAGTAGTCATTTTTCCCTTGTTCTCTTGTATCCACTTTCCTCTGACTTGGAGAAGTCTAACATAGTTTTTACCTATTTACAAGCAAATTTCCCTAAGTAACTCTAAAATCATTTTTGTATAATTAATGAACATGGATATAAGTCATGAAATAAATTATGTGATTTTCCTCATGCTCACACCAAATGTTCCAGGTTAGGTTCTGATGAGTATCTGAATATTCTGCAACACATTTTTCAATGACACAAAGGTGAGCATGAGGCCTGGATTATATGCCCATCCTGCATTGGAGACAGGTGAGTCCAATCTATCTGAGCTAAATAGGGGCATCCAAACCACCCATGAGAAGCAGAAAGGAAGTGAGTAGACACTAGACTGGAAGAGCTGCTGTCATTATTCAGAGATTCTTAAAGATTCTGTGACTCCTGCAGATAGAATTTTGTAATGAAGTCTCTGACATCCCACAACCCTGGAGACTCTACCAAATTGCTCATTTGATGTTGCTTCACTTCTCTCAGCCCTTCATTCATGATCAAATAAATGACTTTTCTTTTATGCTTGCACTCTCAGGATCCATTGTAATGTAACCCATTGTAAATTCAGCAAATGATTATAGAAAACAAAGAACACGAAGTAGAGAAGAAGAAAAGAAAAATGAAGAGAAAGAAGGAAACCTAGGCTGAGAGACATCAAAGAACTTTCCAACATCACACCAAATCAGTTGACAGGCCTGGCAGTAGAACAAAATCTCCACAATCCTCCTCAACTTTACTTCATTGTTACAGGAGTTTTCCTAAGTGATAACATAGAAATATTTATAATGCTGGCTATAAACGTAAACCCTAATGATACCAGAAAATGAAAGAAATTTTCTGTCTCATTGCAATAGTTTACAGAAAGCATTGGTTTTAAACACGGTTTGTTTCAGAAGTTTACATTTTGGCATTATGCGTCAAGCTCCATTTCTTTGAAATCTACTTTTGCCCTCTTCTGGCTGCAATGTTACCTTGGGGTTGGTCTTATCAAAGTAGGGATATGGTTGTGGATGCCCTTGACCTCAGGTCCTGCCATCAAAACATGCAGTGAAAGATAAGTGTCTTCTTCAAAAACTGCCAAGAAAAAAACCCTGCAACGAACCCTCAGCATCACCAATGAATGGTCCAGCAAATCTTTGTGGTGTTGACTACATACCTTTCATGAAAAAATTCTCTTGGTCCAGAAGGATGGGCATTATTGTTTGATTAACTTTAATGAGTGACACTCTGGTCTCTAATGATCCCCAAACCACCTGGCTCAAACTACAAATGCTTTGCTGCCAAAGGAAGTCTGGAGGGTATCAACAGGAAGAACACAGGCATCGTGGACAGCAGTAAACACTGCCCAAGTTACACAAACATTCCACCTGGAAAGGATGTTCTCTGCGTGGAGGTGATGCCCGAGGCTTAGCCGGTCCATCTTGCCCACACGTAGTGGGCCACCATTAGTGATCTGTGTTTTACCCTGTGCAGCTATGATGCTGCCACTGACACTTTCTCAAGGCAGGTTGAAACTACTCTATCATTAGCCTTTTTCTTTTGAAATTACATTCCCTTCAACCGCACACCTGGTGTTTGAATTACATATGCTAAAACTCTATTTTACAATTCCTAGATCTGATGACTTGTTTAATTTGTCTCACAAAAGGTCAATTTCCCTAGTATCTCAATCAGTTGCTAAAATTTATTCTACATATTCTATTTTATAGACAGAAGTGTCCAGTTGTGTGATTCTCTTGTTCCCTTCTTTCCAGATCTGGCATTCCATGCTTTCAAATACTAGTTTTCCTTTCTGTGAATGCGGCTGTTTCGTCTAAAGCAGGACAGACCTGCCTTGGTATACTTGGTACTCTGCATGACTCAGACAAGGAAGTTATTAATAAGCTTCAGTTTGCTTCCTCCTGCTGACTCCTGCTGGACCAATCTAAACTCCATCACTGTTGATGTCAACAAAGCACACTCAGCAAAAGGATCAAGCACTGCTATTCCCAAAGTTGTCTGCAAAGACTTTGTTTCTATGTGTAGTTTTGAAAACTTGTCAACATACAGCAGTCATGGAACTGCTGAGCTTAACCAGATGTGCGAATCAAGCTGGCCCTGTGTCGTCCCAGAGGAAGCCTTAGCCAAGATTTTCAAATCTCTGACCTTATTCTCACCCTCTGACAACAGGAGCAATAATCCAAAGTGTTTTGTCTTTCTTGTATCTTGGCTTATTTTTTTCTACAGATATGCAATATCTATTTTTATGATTTTTTTCACCACTTTTTCTATCTGCTTTCAATTTTCTTTCTTGGACTTTGGTGAAAGGAAGAAAATACTTTTCCTTTAATACTTGAGGGATGGCAGGCTAGGAAGCTAAGACATCATCTTGGCAGGGGAAGTGAATAAAGAGGGTGAGTTATAATACCTTACAGATGTAGAATACTTGGGCCCACAAACCTCTGGGTTCCATTCACTCCAATCTCAGAAAGACCCAGTGCCCAAGGAGGCCCAAAACATGGAAGTCTCGTGTCCAGTGTCACATGCATGTAGCAAGCAGAGATCCCCACAGTCTGACCCCTGTTTTGATATCTTTTCACAGTTGTCTCCCTGCACACTGTGTTGTTATCACAATCCTGCAGAATGAAGAAAAACAAGCAGTCCTTCACTGACTTTTACCTACAGGTTTCATCTATTTCATTTACTGACATGTTTTCTATGCTGTTGAAGAAAACACTGCATTACAAAATTTTTGTTTCCCAGTGATTTTGCTTCAAACTCACGGTCTTATTTCCTTTCAGAGACAAATAGCTAAGTAATTCCAATAATTTCAAAATTCTGGGAATTTCAAAGGTGTGTACTGAATCCACTGCTACAGGGTACTGGGCCATCAAGGTTGCCTACTTTATAGGAGAGCTTGGGAGAGTAACTGCCTGAGGTCCCCTTCAGGAGAAGCAATTTTCGGGCAAAATGATGTATTATGTGTACTCATTTTGTACTAAGTCTGAAGAAGTGCATTACAGGGATGCTGTGAAGACTTCTTATCCTGGAATTAGAACAATGAGAGCAAGGGCTTGATATTTTCCTTCTTTAGGAACACACACACTCTAACTGAAGCTAGAGCTGATTGACGGACATTGGCCTGTATCTGATTCCAGCAGTGTCCCATGTTGCAATTACTTGGAAGCTGCAGCTGTCCAAGCAGGAAGACCTCCAGGTAAGCCAGTTGAGGAAGAAATCTGTGCCTAAGAATCCCAGGATTCCTACTAGTTCTGGTACCCAAACAAAGTGAGGATGCCAGGGACATGTTAGATTTCTACATGAAGCCACTGAGTGCACAATGTGGCCTCAGATCGCTAGTATGGACTTTGTCCATCTGTACTAGAACACGCATACCTGTGGAGGAATTGGGATATCTATCATCTGTCCTTCTCACAACATGGCCGGGCAGAGAAATGCTCTTTCTTGAGATGAACAAACAGCTTCAACTTTTCCTGGAATGACAGCTAATATTCTCAGATGCTCATTGTACAAAGCACGAATGTGATTTCTCCAGGAGTCTATTTACACCCAAGACTCAGGTTGTTGAACAAGGCAGAAAAAACAAAAAACTGTAAATCTATTCTTCTTAAAACGCTGTTACTGCATTTTATTCTTCCAGAGGCTTAGTTAAAATATAGGAAAAGGAAGCAAACAATGATGATTGGCTAAATGATAGTTATGCTCCAACTCTTGTAACTCACTATCTTTCACAATGAGATAACACAAACCAAACATTTGTTTTGTTTACAGACTTTGTGTAGATGGGTTTGGCCTCCTCTCCTAGTTGTGGTTTAGCAGGTCACTAGAGGAGGCAACACCTTCAGTGCACATTCTGAGAAACATTTTGCTGCTTGAGAATTGCTAGTTGTCCCTGTAATCTGCAAGGAGATAAGAAGAATATATGTGAATTTTTTTCCTTAAATCATAACATGGCCATGAGACATCTGCTGATACCATTCAGTATTCTTCTGAGGCTTGGGTTTATCTTCCAACTTAGACAGTTTTGTAAGATCTATCTTTCCCCATCCATCCCTCTAACACACATACGGTTTGAGAGCTTCATTTTGTCATTGCAAAGTGGTTTTCTTGTGTTCGTCAGCAACTGAGCTTGGAACACATCCTATAGTGTCACAAGCCATGGGATAAGAAATAAGTTCGATGGCAGGTGTGGAGGTGCATGCCTGTAATACCAGCACTCAGGAGGCTGAGGCAGGAGGATCACTATGAGTTCAAGGCCAGACTGACCTACATAGTGAGACCCTGCCTCAAAAAAAATGAAAGAAAGGAAGAGTTTCATTAGGTAAACTGACATCACAACCCATGCTGCAGCTCTCAAATCATGATGTGCACTCCTCGGGTATTTGCCTTCAGTGTAGCGATATTAAACTCCATCCAGTATTCAGGGACAAGCTCTCTTCTAAGCATTAATGTTCTCATTTTTATTCAATTTCTTAGAAGCTTGGGAGTAATTTGTAGAAGTCTGGGAGTAATTGCACTTTAGCCCAACAACAATATTGCTCAGATTGGAATTGTAGTCTTCATCCCCTGGAGTAAAAATGACATTCTGTGCTTTCCACCCACAGAGATAAATTAGTCCACATAGATTCCAGAAATCTTGGAGAGCACAAGACACTGTCCACATAATCTAACTTAAACTAAGTTTTGTTTGGACATCGTGGCAGTATCAGCTTGAATAAAGTAATGGTGAAGCTTCAAAAATACATCCAGAATCACAAAGAGATGATTTTTGTGCAATATTATTGGAAGAGATGCCTGGAGTCATGTGAGGTCTAAGATCAGATGGCCAGTAGTGTGATGAGTATGTCAACACCCTTTTAGTCCATCAAAACCAATGAAATGTCTATAGTGTATCAGAAAAATGAATTGCTATTGGTCTCCATAACACTTAGAAATTCTGCTAATCCTTGTCCTTTTCTATTCTAATATGATACATGCTAAATGTAGCTGAAATTTCTCACTTTGACATTATGTTCTTTGGATAGTTCTGCTTAAATTAAAAATTTAACTAGAAGAAAAAAAATATGTAATTTTATAAGTACACTAATGTTTAAACAGTGAGTACTCAAACAATATCAGTAATATATTTTTCACAGTAATGAAACAAATTAGAAGCTAAATTATATTTTCTAAATAAAATTACAATGAATCTTCTTATATACATATGATTTTTGTAAAGGAAAATATTTGTGAATTATATAAATCATTCAATTTCCTTTATAGATCATATGCATAAATATACTTCCACTCTCTATGTATGTCTTATTTTTGTGTCCTTGGAATCTTTATTTCTTATTTTTTAAAATGTGTTACAAGTAGATATCAATAAAGAAAATGTAAATAAAACACTTCTTCCTTTTATAAAAACACAAAATTTCATAACAAAATAATTAGAGAATAGTAATACTAAACATACTGTGTATCATGCTTTTGAAAGAGTGGCCTAAATGTAACACAGAGTACAAGTCATAGACAAAAAAAGACTCTCTCTTGCAAAGAAAAAACAAGCAAATAAAAACACAAAAGTTTCTTTTAAAAAGTCGGACTTTTTCAAGTAAGGACTAAATTGAACTCGAGTCTCCATGTTGCAGACTGCAGGGTGTGTGTGCTTGTGTGTGTGTGACTGTGTTATGTGTAGTGTCTCACTGCATGTCCGTGTGATGTATGTGAGGTGTAGAGTGTGTCCATGTACTGTAATTCCCCTAATTATCCTAAGATGCTAATAAGTAAGTGGCACATATATGTATTTGGAGCAGCAAGAATTCTTAAGAAACAGATCTGAGCTCAATACATTGTTTAAGGATTCCAGATTGAGTCAGAGGTAAATACATTTTATGGAAAACATTGTTAAGGAGTGACATAATTATAAATCCAGTTATATATTTTTAAATTACAAAAGCATACATTTAAGAGCCAATTCTATCAAAAAATTCAATTGGTATTTATATCTGAAAGAAAATATATTAAGTATAGATAATGCAGAAAATGTAGGTATATGTCTCCATCCATATACATACCAGATACATGTATGTGTGTATGTGCGTGTGATTCACACCATTTCTTAAATCATTCTGATTTAGAATGATATTGTATTAAAAATGTACACAATCACAATATATATTGGGTGATTTATTTCAATATCATAATGCCCTTATCAAATACTTATAAGGCAAAGTTAAAATGCATATAATGAATTGCTATAAATTTCTTATTCCTATTAATTTTAAGACTCGTTAGTATATCAATATCACAATGAATCTTATCAAATATACCCGATAGTGCACTATTACATGCTATTGATGCTAATTGGCAAAAATTATTTTAATTACTATCTCAAAGTCTGAATTATTTGTTTTAAGGAAAGGTTTCAAAAACAATACCATATTTATCTTTTCTAAGATAATAACATATCTGTATATCTTTATTCCTATGTCTTTATTAGAATTATCTTTCTGCACTATCTTTCAGAAACACTGTGGTTCACTTGAACACTGTAGAAAGCCATTTCAGCACATGCAATGATGCATTGTAAATACTTCTCCAATAATGTTCATGATAAATGTGAGGCAGCAACAGAATCACAAAAGCTATTTTACATTTAAAAATTCCAAAAAGAATTTTTTTCCCCTTTTCCTTAAAAGACAATTCCTGATGAAAGGCTTTAACTATCACCCAATTTTGGATGGCAGTCAACCTAAATTTTCTCTTTATTAACTTGGAGTGAATTGGGCTTTCTGCTCTCTGCCTGTGCATTTCTGCTCAGCCTTGCTATTTACATCCTGTAAGTACTTGTAAACAATTACCACATCCCCTGCTTAGTTGTCGGTTAGCCAAGCTAAACAGATTGAGCTCTTTTAATCTTTTCTCATAAATCAATCTCTCCATTCCCTTAATTACTCCTGATGTTCAGTTTTGAACATATTCCAATATGCTCATCATATTTCTAATACTCAGTTTCCCAGAATCAAAGTAGATTTTTTAAACAGATTTATGTTAAAATTATGATTATTCAATTGAAATAGCTACAGTGGAAGATGTTTTCTACAGCATTCAGCACTCTGTATGGTTGCAGGACTCTCGTTATCAAACATGCCCCTGTTCATGCTCGATGGCCTCGTGCCAAGCCACAGGCTGGCCCCTGTGAGGTGAGGGTAATGGCTTTACACTCTGTGGGGTGGGCAAGAAGACTGTTTGTCTCAATTAAAACAAAATAAGATACAGTTTCCTTTCTTAAACAGGAAATTGAGTTCATTCTCACCTTGCCACACATTGGGTTGGCAAAGAATTGGCTTATTAATATGGCAGAACAAAACTTAGGTATACCCCTCTGAGCAATTCCTATTTTAAGTAGAGTTCTACTACTATTTTTGACATGCTGACTGTTTAAAAAATCCTACTTCAGAAATCAGAAGCAATGCTTTAGGTTTCAAATTAATCTCTTGTGCATTTATCACAAACATTTAATATCATGAAAGAGAAAGAGAGGAGGCAGAGCTGAAATTGGCTGGGGACTAGAATATTGGGAAGAGTGGACTGATGGTCCCCTTGATCTTCCTTCATCCCCGGAACCGTGGAGGGGAAAGCTGTCAGACAAAAGCTCCAAGGAGTTAGGAGCCAGAGAGCCTCTCTGCGGACAGGGCAGCTTGCCACGAGAGGACCAAAGTGATTTTTTAAAATGTCTAGAACTATCTTAGAAGTATTTCCACTTTACAAATGCTTTGATGACCCAGAAAAACGGTTACGCCTATTTAAATAATTCGGAAGCATAACTTGGAAACCCAAGCATGGTGAGAAAAGAAAAGGTGACATGTGGCAGCAATATATACAGAATTTCACAAAATGGTGGAGCCACATCGGTGTGTCAGTACTCCACTAATTATTTCTACAAGCCAAAGAAAACTTTTTTTTTTTTGGTACCGGGGATCGAACTCCGGTCCTTGCGCTTGCACAGCAGGCAGCAAAACCACTGAGCTAAATCCCCGGCCCTCAAAGAAAACTTTAAAAACAAAAATTGTCTCTCCCCTGCTTCTTTCATCATCCTCTTTCATAGTAGTGTACTGGAATTTTATGGAGGTTTTGATCATTTAGTCAACAGATCGACATTTATACAAATTCTGTTAAATATTAATTATTATGTTCAGGGCTTGATATAACCATGAATACTAGCTGGAAAACAGGCAATTATCATAGACGGTCATACTTTCTGCACCACAGCTGAAAGCAGTTATAAGAATACACTGTTGATTTTTTTTCTGAGCATGAGATATATGGGACAGATGTCTACTTTCAGCTAATTATACTACTTCACTGTTCCTGCATGTCTTGATTTGAGCCAACCCAGAAGCAGAACCTGGAAGTTTCAAAAGTAAATACAGTTGCCCGCTTTACTCAAGTTTCCGTATATGTGAATGCAGCCAACTATGAATCAAACTTATTTTTTAAATTTGCATCTGTACTGAACATATATATATATATATATATATATATATATATATATATATATTTCTTGTCTCTAGTCCATGAGAAAACCCCCCAAGTATTTACATACCATTTACATTCTATTACATGTTGTACATAGTCTAGAGATGACTTCAAGAACACAGAGGATGTTTGTGGGTTACATGTGAGTACTATGCTCTTTCCTGAGAGGCGAGCATCTACAGTACCGTTACTCCATTGTTACCCAGTGTGGGGATGAGAAATCACATCTTCCTTGGAAAACTGCAGCCTGGCTGGGTGTCAAATGATTCCCCCTCTGATTCACCACATGGGCCACCAAGTGGGTCCAGCAACGAGGTACATTTTCACAAAAAAGTAAATCCAAGTTGAAGCAACCAGAAGCTGGGCTCACACACTCATACCAGAAAGGTGGAGGCTGCAGGCACCACTTTCTTCAGCATGTGCTCTGCCAAAACCACCCCAGCACCACATGAAGTACCTTCCACGTGCCCTCAGTTCCCCCAAGAGGTGTTCAGCATCAAGCAAAGACCCAAGGTGTGCAACAAGCCCCAGTCTGTGTTGCCAGTCTTGATGCTGTTGCCTCCCTTTCTCAGTCCCCACTCCAGTCACTTCCTTTGTGACTGGACTTCTCCTTATTGAGGTCACTGAAGGTCATGTGGAAACAGGAAAGCATAGCATCGTCCACTGTAAGGGAACAGAAATTGCTTGCGATTCCTTTATGATGAAGATTTAGGACAATTACTTGTCAGATGAAGAACTATCTATGGAGTGTCAAGAGTGTGTGCGGATCAAGTCAAGTAAAGGTACATTCTGCTAGTTGCTGCTGTTGGGCTACCACGAAGTTATTGCCTCCTCGCTGGCATCTGGTATCTGCTGTCACCAGGGACCAGGGAAGAGGACTAAACAGCTGTGCTGGGGCTCTCCACCCTGTGCCCTGTGTGTCCTTGGGAGGATAACTCTGCATCATCCTCTTTAGGAGACAGTGTTGATTCTGGTTTTCCATCCTGGTCAGAACTGGCACAGAAAAGCACAGTTTCAGGGTCTTTTATTTTTCTTTTCCTATATTATGGCTCTTATTCCACAGGTAGAAAAGCCAATACAAGTAAGGACTTGGGATGGCAAATACATCCATCTTGGCCATGGCATCAGGATGGGGTTCATATCTGTCTGGAAGGGTTCCATTGACCCGTTGGACCATCTAGGATCCAGACACTGGCTACAACTCCGTTTATTACCTGGGTTCTGTAGCTCCCCACACTGAGTTCATGACACACCCAAGCCAGAATCATTTCAGGCCCTGTGTCCAACAGCATAGGCGGTTCCCTTATGTTACTCTACTTATTCCTGTAGGTAGACAGGGCAAGCTACACTCCTGAAGGCAGAAATGAAGAAGTACTACTGGGTACATTTAGTGTGCTGTCACATGGCATAACAGTAGCTACTTTCCCTTCCATTGATGAGATTGAATGGTCTGAAACCTGACTGGAGAACAGTAGTTTTTTGTTTTTTGGGTTTTTTTTTTCCATTTTGATGGTTGACATTGGCCATAAACCACTTGCTTCTGGAGATCAAATAAGAACATGTTTGCCTTTCTGCCTTTCTTCTTGGTTCCCTGATGCCCAGGACCCATCAGCACCCTTATGGGGTGAGGCAGCGGTCCTCATCTGCCTTCCAGGACTCATTGTTCACGTGACAATTCAGAATTACTCCCACCTTGCCATTGGTGGTCAAGTCCAGTCACTGGCCATATCATCAACCTCTACACTGAGCCCATTTCTCACCATCCAGCCTGGCCCACAAAGGAGAGATGAACTTCTCAATGGTGCCAGAGCCCTCTTAGGTCATGCTCCTCATTTTTTATTAAAAGGATAGTTTTGCAATGGCTTTGCAATGGCAGGTCCTCAGATTTTATCGAACTTATTCATGCTAGAATGTTTACATCATCTACCCTTTTGATCCTCCCCAAACATTTTTTTCAAGACTGTTCAATCATTTTGCCCTTGTTCTTCCAAGTTTATAGAACAACAACTCTGGCACATTAAGGTTGATTCCAAATCCTTTAATGTCCTTAATGGTACATTAAATATGAGATATAGTGGACTGTGTGTGTCCTTTCAAAATTCATCTGTTAAAATCCTAGCCCCTAACATGATAGTGTAGGAAGAGAGACATTTAGAAAATGGTCTGCTCAGAAGGACAGACCCCTTCTGCGTGGGGCTAGCTCCTTTACAAAGGAGATCCCAGAGAACTCCCTTGACCCCTTTCTGCAGTGTGGTGCACAACTGGAAAGCAGGTATGTACCCTTGGACGACAGTCCTCACCAGAACCCGAACATGCTGGCTGACACCCTGATCTCAGCTCTTCCACCTCCAGAAGAGTGAGAAATGCCTTTCTGTTGTTCACAAGCTTCACAATCCCAAACCCTACCGATCCATCCTAGGCATCCCAGTCCTTGACCACAGGTTTGATACCCTTTCTGTGAAAAGTCCCTTCCTCCAGGAGCTGTGCTAACACTTCTGCTTTGGCATGCTGAACTTCCATTCTTGTCTTTGATGCAGGGCAGTGAGAGGTGAGAGGAGCAAGAGGAAGGTGGACAGGCAACTTCCAGGGAAGACATCTCATGAAGTCAGTCTTTCAGATGAGGTGACTGATAGATCTCTACACAAGGGTCACTGCTATTTTCCATTGTCCTCTCTTGTTACTACAATGGAAACTTCTGACTTCTCCCTGTGTCTTGAGTTGGCATGTAGATTAACTGTGCAATTTTATTCTTTTGATATGTTGATCGCATTTAATTGCAAGCAAATTATTCCACAGCCCTTTGAATTTCCAGGGTCTCCAAATGTCTAATTCTACATCAGTCAGCGAATCCTCTCCCAGCTCACCAGAATTGAGCCTCGTAATGCTGTGCTGGTGGAGCATGTGGGTGTGCAGCACAACCTCCTAACCCAGCAAAAAGGTCCTGGCCTGGTGGGCATCCCATCTACAAGTGGTCCAGCTTGGGTCTCGTTGTGAAGGTTGACTGCCTGTCTGTTCATCTGCTGCAAAATATCTGAGATTAATTACCTCTAACGTGCAACCTGAAGTGAGGACTCCAGTGCAAGTGGTTTATTCTGAAATGTTTCCAAGAATGAACAGTAGGTGATGGACCAGTGATACAGTATGGGAAAAAGACTTGAACATTTCCTATCAGGCAACTTGCCCCTGTGGGTGTTTCTCCCACTAGGGAATGTCTGTGAGTTAGAATCAAACTGCATCCCAGAATTACTCACTGAAGGAGCAAGAAAGGTGAAGAATGCATAGCACTTCTCATTAGACTTTTGTGAAAGTAACATTAGTTGGGGAGGGGGACATCAATTATCTGATACTTCTACACATGAATGTGTGCTTCAGAGACTAGAGAAAGCCTGCAGACAGTGAGAAGAAAACTGGATGAAATGGGCCAGAAGTAGGAAGGACAGGGCATCCCAGTGAGGCACCAGTGCCAGCTACATTTGAATAAAGGACGGTCTGAAATAGAAAACTAGTTTGTTCTGAGATAATAACCTCATAACTTTTGTCTTCTGGCATACCACCCTAACACACATTTAGCCATCATTTTCCTATTGCTGCTGAAGTTTCCTTCCTGTAGACCCTTCTTGCAATAAATAGCTCATTCCAAACTCATTTTATACATTCTATTTTTATTTGCCTTATCCTGTTATGAAAATTACTATGATTTATAAAATTTCAGCAATTTGTTGGAAGAATAATATGAAGCATAAGCATAAATATATTACAACTTCAAAAATAATACAATTTTTTATTGTTAAGTAGAAAGGCAAAACCAAGTTGAGAAGAATCATAAGCCCAGATGGACAGAAAAATGAAAGTTGAGAATTAAGAAGAGTGATTTCCATACACTAGATACCACGGTGCCTGGTTGGTGGAAAACACGCACAAACACATACACAGGTATACATGAATCTTAGTATGTGATGTATATATGTAAGAATTACATAATTTTTGTGGAAAACTTATAATATTCATTGTAAGAAGAGTGTTATAATACACAATGATTATACACAAACATGCAAAAATGCACGCACAGCCATGTACACCCACATAACTTTTCTTAAAATAAGGAGGCTTCAATATTCACTCTAATACAGAAGTGGCTGTCTGTTAAGATGTGTTCTTAAAAAACACACTTGTGCATGGAGCTATATGATATGTGTTTGGTGTGTAAATTTAGGTAATTGTTTGCAGGGAATGGTATGAGGAGGATATGTTTTGAAATTTTTGCATATTTATGTATATAGTCTGCTATGTAAATAAAATGTAAGCAATAATTTTATAATGGGTATAATTAAATATATACAGCTACCTGCAAGCATTTATTGCTCCTAAGTTCTCTTTGGTGTTATTTTTGAGCATTAGAAATGCACTGTAGAAATTTCAAGACTTGCAGCTCCTGGTGGTGCACAGACCTGACAGAGCAAGGCTGTCACTGCATGACGGGCCTGATATCTAGAAGATTTACAAACTCCAATCAGGTACGTACACGCCGTGTCTCCAATCTGTGCCCCTGTACACAACACTGTAGTTTCTCTTGGTGGATGTGAAAGTGAGATTTTAGGGAACAGCACTAGCAGTAGCCTGAGGTCATGGATCGTGGTTTACAATTGAGAAGGCAGAATCACACAAGAAAAACAATTGAGGATGGTTAATATAAAATATATGCACATGGTCTTATATACTATGGAATTCCATGTATTGAAATACAGTGTCCTGGCAGAATTTGTGCTACTGAGTGATTCTTGGTTCACATGAGCCATGACAGAGGATTGCTGAAGCCTAAAATATCAGGTGGAAGGGAGACTTCGCGAATCCCCGAAGGCAGCCCATTTAGTGGAGAGGAAGGTCCAGAGCAGTGGAGGCTGTGGTCTGAATTATGGCCTCTAAGAGATATTTTATGCATCCATTTTCTTCAACAGATATGTAATAAATGTCTACTTTGTAGCATGTATGGTGCCAGTCCATTCCAATTTCCTGTGAAAGTAAACATGAGCTTTAGAAAAGAATTATGTTAAATGAGTTTAGTGAAGTGTCATTATTCACTAGATAGCAATGAAGTCACCCAGTTGAAGTTAAGGCAAAGGTCATCCAGATGAACTCTGGAATCCTAAAGAAAATGAATTCATCATTTTTAAAATTCTTTCTTTTCCCTGGTACCAGGGATCAAACTTATGACCTTCCACTTCCCAGCCAGGCACAGTGCCACTGAGCTACATCCCCAGCCCTCATCATTTTGAAATTCTGAAGGTAAGTGGTCACCCGTGACTTATTATCTCAATGTGAAGGAAGAGGGATATTTTCAACTAAGTAATGTCTCCAAATATTTATCTCTATGCACTCACCCTTTCACAGGACAGTTCTATGACATGTTCCCCACCAAACGAGGAGGAACCCAGAAAAAAACAAGGGTTCCAGGAAAGAAACAAAGAGCACAGAGGAAGAGCCTTAAGGAATCAACAAGGTGCTAGGAAAAGTGAATCACAGGAAGAGAGAAGCAAAGGATGACAGGACAAGGTAAAAAGCACGAGGACAACCCATGCTCAGAAGAGCTGAATCTGATGAGGAGGTGTTGAGAGCTCTATGGATCCCCAAGAGCAAACTGAAATCCATCTGAACACCACAGCCAAGGGGGAGAATATGGACACAAAGGAAGAAAGGAGCTGGAAGATGGACTCAGAGACTAATGTACTTGTTCTCAGCCAAGGTTGTCCCCCAGGAGACAGATAGCAATGCCTGGAACCTTACTGACACCACTGGTAGCTGATGTTCTGTGGGTAAAGATCAAGAATACTGCTAAATATCCTACAATGAACTGGGCAGCCTTCAAGACAAACCATCATTTCACCCAAAATGTCAGTAGTGCCAAGAAATCATGTTGGCAATCCTGTAAAAAAATGTGACAATGGATAGTTATGGTGTTATGAAGAGAATCACTGGGTGATGTTTCAGGAAACCTCCAAGAGTCACTGGTTTAACAAGGAGAAATGTGTTTTAACTCATATAACCATGCAATGCAAGTGATTTTGAGCACTGAACAGATGGCTTTCCTCCCTTGAGCCATCCAAGGATTCTACTTTCAGCCCTTTTGTGGCTCTTACATCAGGCTCTTCCTCTGTAGTACGCTGAGTGAAAGAGGTGGTAAACAAGGTATGTGGGCTTCTCAGAAATGCAGCCCTGGAAGTGATGCATATCACTTTTTCCCACCTGGATTTTGTGGGCACTTCTAGTTACAAGAGTCTTAGGATAGGTAGTTCCCAAATGTGCTGTTTTGTTTCCATGGTACTACCACCGATAAGCAAACCACGGATTTTGTGAACAGCTAGTTAAGTTGAAAACCCATCTGCTGCTCTGAAAACCAAGTAACTGTACATGTTTCTTTTCCATACATAGGAGACATCCTCCCTCCTTCCCAAGGCAGACAGATCAAACCGCCATCTGGTGTCTGTACATCCACTACTCAGAAGACTTGTTGTACTTTACTTTTTCCACCAGCTCTGGGTGAAGTTTCCCTAATCCAGACACAAAGCATTGAAGCTGTAGTTAATAGTGACTAATAACCAAGAGGTGTGGATCCATAGCAGTTCTGTTGGACAGGCATGGAGGAGCCTTGTCCTCACACTGGAGAAGGTTTGCAGATAAGTCACTGAATCTGCAAGGATGTTCCTCACTCACTGCAAAATGGAATCACTCTGAATCTGGCTGTTTCCTCGCCCTCCGAGGTTCTCCCTATCCAGTTGCTTCCTGGATGACATTGGAAATATACACTGTGAGTATCCTTTCTTGGAGAAGGACAGCTTTCCCAACCTGATTCTCTCTTGGTTTTGGGACCAGACTAATGGCTTCTTTGGAAACGAAATCCCCACTAACACTTAAGACCTTTGATCTATGTGTCCTTGTTATTTTCATATGCTAGTAATTCCAGGTAGTCATTCTGTCTTTTCAATTCTCAAGTCTGGTCAGTTTCTTCTGTATTCCTACATTTTCTTTCTGTCTTATAACCATAATGGTCATCACTTTGAAACTATTTAACACAATTTGTTAAGAAGGAAACACTATTATTTTGACTTTTTCCACAAGAGTCTAATTTCTCTGTTAAAGTAATAATTCTTAATGAAATTTGGTGCCCAAAGTTGCTTTATTTTATTTTACTTATTTTTATTTTTTTCACTCCTATTTATTTCACTGTTTAGAATTTAGCCATACTCAAGTTTTTCTAGGTCTCACATTTGTGTACTTCCTTTTTGGACTTTACTTCTAATCCTAAACAGTAACTCCTGCCCAATTCTACCTCCTGATGCATCAAGAAGTGCCTGCCATGCAGAACTAACAACTCTCTAACCTCAGATCTTAATGCAGTGAGCTTGGCCTCCATGTGGTCTGCTTTCCAAGTAACAGAGCTGACAGTCACACTAGAGGGTCACTGAATATATGGTGACAAAACTTTAACTTCTTACGCTGATATCACTTTCCTGGCTGTTCATGATTTGCTTATTAAAGTAGTATGGCCTGTCTTGCTTCCTTATATATTTGCAATTCAAGGCCTTGGGGTACTAGATAAGAAATGACAATAACACATACACATATTGTGTTGTAATTCACAATTTTGAAAGTTTAAAAATTGCTAAAAGATACACAAGGAAAAAAATAACAGGTCATTATTATCAATCATTTTCTGTTTGAAAACCTAAGTATCTCTTTTAACTGCATAATTTATTCCTTTAAATGGCCCAAAGAGTTAACTAATAATATTATTGTTGGAGCCCTGCTCGGTATGATCATGGTGGTACTTACAAGAGTAAAACCCAGATGCATAATGTTCTCTTTGTCTCCACAGAAGCTGGGAAGACAAAAAATATTGTCAAAACACCAAGCCATGATAATTCTGATACTTTTCCCATAGAGAGCTAAAGTGAAATTCATGAGAAAACCAAAACATTACTATATTATATCTGTAAGGACTTCAAGCATATACCACAAAATTTGTTTAAATACCAAACTTATATGTAATTGAGGATATATAATTCTGGACCGCAAGGCAATTGAATTATGACAATATATCCATAAAACCATATATATATATAACAATAATATGGTACCATGTGGAGTGAGGAATGGAGAACAGAGCAAATTATAGGTAGTTACTGTTTCTAGATAGGGGTAGAAAAATATAAATCTTAAACATAAATTTTAATATGTAAGGGTTAACATTGGAAAGGGACAGATCATATTTAGAAAAAGAATTTTTTTTTTTTTTTGTACCCGGTATGGAACTTTGCGCCTTGTGCTTCCGAGGCAGGAACCGGAACCACTGGGCTCAATCCCCCGCCATTTAGAAAAAACTTTAGTCACACTGTGTGGTCAGAGGCTGACTTAGCAGCCCCTGAGGCCCCCACACAGAGAGGGTGTAGAGGTTCACTTAGAAAATTCTCTCACAAGGCCCGTCACTACCTCTAAGTAAGAACACCAGGGCAGCAGACGAAGGGGGCTGAGGGTGATCTTCAGGGAGGGGAGTCGGGGAAAGACAGGTGAGGGGAAAAGCCCACTAAAAACTGCAAGCGGATGTGGCCGTGAGCACTTCCTGCTTTAGGGAAGGAGAAATTACCAAGACATTTCTGTGCAGACCCTCGGGCCTCTTAAGGCACAGGAGACCCGGGTCCCTCAGATCTGCCAGAGAGCGGACTCTGATACTAGTCTCTGGTGATTTCAGCTAAATCTAAACTGAACTGAACCTAAAACAACAACTAAGACTCACACTGGCTCGACCAGAGATGATATGGACTCAAATCACCAGACCGGAACCCTGATAAAAGCCACGAAATTTCATGATATTATTCATTTCACGTTTTACTGTTCTTCTAAACATTTGATAACCAATTACAAGGTGTTGAATGAAGGAAATATAATACAGTCAGAATTTGAGCAGAACTAGTCACAAAGAAGAGAAATGTATTGGAATTACTGGAGAAGAAATTCAAAATAGCAATGTTAAATATTTTAGAGGAAATACTGAGAAAGATGAACAATGGAGGCAGACATGGGAAATTTTAAGAAAGACAAACACAAAACACGACAAATGGACATGCGGAGCAAAACAGAAGGAATAATCTGGAAATTTGGAGGCAAATAGAAATTACCAGAACTAAAACCAAAGAATAAAAGTAAATTTAAAAATGAAGTACAATGCCTACAGTCTGAGGAACAGAAACAAATGGTATGACACCCTTGTACTTGCATTTCCAGGAGAACAAAAGGAGAAATAATTATAGGAGAGAAATATTCAAAAGGATCATGGCTGAGAAGTTTCTATCACTGATTAAAGTCAACTATCCATCTCAGTTGTTTTAGCCTTGAACAGAAATTTTACCAACAAAACACAACAAGTTGTAATATATTCAAATTTTTGAAAACCAGATATAAAAACAGAAAGTTTTAAAGTAGCTAGAGAAGAAAATACTGAAACAACAAAAATGACAAATAGTCCCATCGGCAATAACATAAACCAAAAGAAAATGGAAAGGATCCTTTGAAAGTACTAATGATTAGAAAAATAAATCATCCCTCTACATTTCCACATTAAGTGAAAACATCCCCAGAAAATCTGCAGTACAAGACATAATAAATAAAGGTCTCTAATCTCAAAAAAGAATATTTAATATAAAATACATGTAAAGACAGGAGGATATAAAAAGAATGCTTTTATGAAATTATTCATTAGTGGAACTTTTTAGTAGACTGTGATAAGTTACATATGATTTAAGCAAAGTTTTTTCCCTATTCTTTTCTTGTTTTGCACACCAATCTTCATACTGAGTAACATCCCTAGTCCTTTTATTTTTAAGTTTTCATGTTGAGGCAGTCTTATGAAGTTGGTCAGGCTGGGCTTGAACTTGGGAAGCTCCTGCCTTAGCCTCAGAATGGTGTGATGCCAGGCATAAATCACCATGGCCAGCCTGAGCAAAGAATTTTTAAAGAGCAACATGAGAGTCAATAAAAGGAAATAAATCCAATTTTTAAAAATTTATTAACATTTTTCTATAAAAAGATTTAAAAAAGTAAAACATGGAAAATTTTTAAAATAAATTGACAAGTCATTAGATTTGAATTCAACTATATAAATAATTATATTAAGCATAAAAATATTAGGAAAATAGAAAATCCAATGAGTATATCTTTAAATAAGAAACATGTTTCAAACATTAAGACCACAAGTATGTTTTCAAGCAAAATAATTTTAAAAGATATATTGTCGCAATATATGGCTGGCTGACATGACCATACTATTGGCAGAAAAGTAAATTCCAACATGAACAATATAATCAGAGATAAAAGTGTATTTCATAATGTCAAGGATTAATTTATAAGTAAATCTTAACATTTAAAAATGTTTGCTGCTAAGAGCAAAACTGCTAATTAACTGAAATAAAAATTGGCAGATCTAAAAGGATAAATAGAATTCCCAATGACAGTTAAATCTGAACATTTGTTCTTCAATTACTTATAGAACAATTGGAGAATTAGGCCAGTTGTAGAAAAGATTTTGACAGCAATTGAATCCACGTTGATTGAATCGGCATTCATAGGATATCACACCTTGGTGTCACCCTCCACTGCATGTGGTAAATCCACTGCAATAAAACACAAGCTGCGCTGTCAAAGAGTCTGAGTGAATTTCCAAGGATCGAAATTACACAAAATATGCCATTTAACCACAACAGAATTGAAATAGAAATATAATAAACTATCATCTGGAGAAGGACATCAAATTTGAAAAGAAGTTATACATGATATACAAAACAATAAGGTGAGAATTGAAAAATTACACATTTCTAAAAAGCATAAAAATTAAAGAAGAAATAATAAGTGAAATTATGAAATAGGTTGAACAGAAAGAAATATACAAAACTTGAAGATGAAGCTAAAGCAATCCCTATAAGAAAAATTTCAACTTTCAGTGATAATATTGGAAAAGGAGAAAGCCATCAAGCAATGATCTGTGAAGCAATCTTATTACTCTTTTAAAAAATAGGAGAAAGTTGAATATAAATTAAATAAAAGATATGTAAAATGGAGTCATTGATGAAATAGAAAAAAATAAGTTGAATAATCAGCAAGATTTGAAGCTAGAAGTGTAAAAATAAATAAATGAGACGCTTAGCAAAACAGATCTAAAAATGGGACACAGTGGGAGTAAAGAAAGTGGGAAGGAATAGAATACACGGGTAATATCAGATGCATAAGATGGAACATCATCGTGGAGCATGCAGACATGAAATGGAAATACAACTCATGGAAAATGACACAAAATAGAAAATATAAAATCCTTATGTACACTTGAGTTTTGAATTCATGGAAAATCTATTCCATGATGAAAACTCACTGGTGTGTTCTGTCAAACATTTGGAAGAAATTATAGCACTATCATCCATACTCATAATACAGCAAAGCAAGGAATGTTTTGCACACATTAGAAAAGCTTATCGTTACTTTGACACCCAAATCAGAAAATGATTTTGTAAGAACTTCAGGTTATGGGTTAATATTCCTCAAGAATACTGATTAAAAAAAAACTGTAATGAACGATGTCAAACAATATACAAACTGATAATATCTCATGATTAAGACCTATACTGCATATTCCAGAAATGCAAGCTTATACTATATCAGTGTAATTAACCATAAAGACAGATTAAAGAAAAAATGATGATTTGAAGGGATGTGGAATAAGCATGGACCAAATTCAATATTTGGCCAAGGTGAAAACTTTCCTCAGACTGTGAAGGGAAATTTAAAACAATAATAACGTTCAAATGGTAATACTGACCATTCCTTCTCAAGGTGATAAGGGAGCAGAAATACATATTCTTATGCCTTCCATAGCACAGTACCACTGTTTCTATTCATTACAATGAAGAACGAAAAACCAAGAAGGCATAAAAGCTAAAAATAAAAAGCAAAAATTTCTTAATTAGTATACAACAGAGAAAAATGCAAGGAGTCTATAGGAAAAAGGAAAATACTATAATTAAAAAAATTATTTTAGCAACATGACATTACACAAAACCCTTGTACAAAATTCCAATGTGTCACTGTGCTAACAATGAACTACGTAGAGCCTAAATCATAAAATATTTCAGGATAAATTTAACAGATTAGCTGTAAGATCTGTATGGTAGAAAGCATACAACATTCCAGTGAGACATTAGAGAAAATCTCATTTAATGGAAAAACATAACATAGTCATAGGATGGGAATATTTATTTTTTTAAATGTTTATCATCTCCAAATCAAACTGTATTCTCAACAGAAACTGAACCAAATTTCTCAATCTCTTTACTAAAACCTATACTTATTTTTTCTAAAAAGACAAGAAAATAGATTAAGAGAACAGAAAAAAGATTGATAGATGTAATCATAATCATATATGTTTGGCTAAATGATTTTTCACAAGTATAGAAATGGAGTTCAACTGGGGTGCAGAAAGGATCCAGATTGTCCCCCATACTAAGCTTACTGTAAGGTAGATTATTGAGATAAAGTTAAAAACAGATGCTATCAAGCGTCTAAACTTGAAAACAGTAAAATTTCCTCATAATCTAAGATAGGCAAAGGGCACACAAGGAACTAACTACAGAAAGAAAGTGAGCTGGATTTCAACAAAATCAGAAAATTCTCATCAAAATTACTGGTAATAGGACAATATGAGCAGTATTCAGTTCAAATTTATGGAATACTTAATAGAACAAAACTCTTTCAACATATAATAGGGACAAATTATTATTTGACCTTACATAAATGTGTATTCAGAAACATTAATTATTTTCATTGTCAGTGTTGTAAAACTGTAGAATAGTACATTGCACTGCACCAATAAAAAAAGTTAAACAGAAAATCTACAGTGGTAATTCATTACATCCATGAAAAGCTCTTTAATCATACTTCATGCAGACCAAACACATCATAAATACTTGTTGATTATGTTGCAAATAAAGATTAAATTTATTACTTTTCACAATAATCCTCAGAGCAATGGAATAATACTGATACAATTACCAAATATCTACCAGAAACCAGAGTAAATATTTAGAAGGTATTAAAAATATTTTAGATGGTATTTATTTAATAAATAATTTAAATTCTATCTATGCAAAAAACAGTAAGATGTCCATCATTGTCAATGCTAGCCTTTTCTTTAGGAGAGCTAGTAATTAAATTATTATTTGGTGTTCTCATAGATCAAGGAGAGTACAGATTCTATATAAGATTCAAAAACATTGAACCTTATTACATGGCAGGGTTGAGGTTGAACTTTGAAAGTTATGAGAGTAAATTACTCCATGGATGTTAAATCCATCAACTATCCATGTGTATTGGATTTACTTAGGAAAGTAAATGCTGCATGTTTAAAGAATAATTATTTTAATATTCCTCTCCCATTATAAAAGCATTTGATGGTAATTTTTTTTTGTTAAAATGCTGTCATGTTTCACCGAACTTGGAGCAAAGATTTTCTTTCCATGTTGAACTTCTCTCTTTTCTCTCCTCAGTCTGTGATCTTTCAAATTAAAATAATTTTTAAATGGTCTTGCCCATACTGAGCTGAAATATGGGTATCCTCCTGGTTTCCATGAACATGGAGCATTTGGTTTAATTTGTTTTTAAATTTTATGTTTTACACATTTCATAATTACTGTACTAAGATAATGTCTACTTTAGCTGGATACTTTTCTCTTTTTTTCTTAGATGGATAGATTTTAATAACTTTATAAAGTCAGTATTGACAAGGACAATTACATGTGGTTTCATTCTACTTAAATTTTATTTGAAGCTCTAATTGCACTTTTAAAAAATGTATGGTATTTACTTGATCTCTGATAATTTTTCAAAACAACTCAATAAAGCTTTATTTTACTTATAATAATTAATTCTATTTAGAAGAGATGGAATACAGGTAAGAAAGCAAGCTGGCTTCTCACCTTACTATCCATTTAGCTTTCTTTAAATAGGATGAAATTACCTGTAATCATTAACTTTAAATAGTTACTTTTTTGTTTGGTATTTAAATGTTACTTTTCTGACAAGGTGTAAGGAGACTTTATTTGGTAAACGGGGTGTGAGGTAACCATACGTTTCAAATGTATCTGTAAGATTAATTAAGACCAAAGTTAGGCACCAATTGCATATATCAACTTGTTGAAAATACCTCAGTTTGGTTTCTGCCACACTGTGGACTCTGGAGTTCACACATGCAGTGCATTGATGACCTGAGGCTGCATCTAACTCAGGGCAGATGTCAGTTTTGAGGGACCAAGGACCAATGATCTATCCCTGCTGAAGGACCAACAGCTACTCTTCCTTTGCGTGTTCTCCACGCTCATTCTTTCTTGACATCACACACTTTCCCTACAGAGATAGCAGGTTAATGTTAAGTCACAGAAAGGACAAGGCAAAATCTACAGTGTGGGATAAGGCTCTACCTTCGATACACTATGGAGGGGAGTAGTTTGAGTGTGTGTGTGCGTGTGTGTGTGTGTGAGATGATTTACTTTAAAGTGAATTTGAAAAGGAAAGTACCAGAGAACTCTAGACATAAGTATCTGAAAACTCTCCACATAAGTATCTAAATTACTGGAATAACTTAAGCATTACTAAATGATGACATTTAAGTTTTTACTTTATAGCAGAAACAACACAAACTTGAATGACTCATTTGCATGAATCCAGTCCGACTTGCCCAATTCAGGATTTGACTTCAGACATTTGATATAGCCCCTCACTCATATTTCAAATTCCACTCTCTCAAATGAGGAAAATTCTGTATGATGCCAGGGACAGAGAAGTCCCTGCCTAAATATTAGATCATTTTCCCCTTCCTTCTGTGCTTGCACCATTAATAAAATATGCATGTTCTAGTTGATTGGTTAAAAGCCTTGTTTTATTTTTTTCACTTTAATTCACCATAATACATAAATTATTCAACGAATGAAAAGTGTCTGATATATGTATTATGTGTATGACTCCCCTAACCATGTCAACACTATAGTTATAAGCCTAAGGACATAACGCTATTATTAACCTAATGTAAATCCAGCTTTCACTGTGTTTTTCTCTAATGGACAAGATGGGGAGTAACAGGAGAGATTATTACCTCTTGTCTTACATGTAGGGAGAAAGAACACACGGTCCATTTGAGACCAGGCAGATGGCCTTGGATTGCTGAGATGCATGATTCAACTTCTCTGATTTGGGACTAGGCAGTTCTGGTAGGGAATAATTAACACAGCCTCACTTAAAACAAGTCAGAATCTTAGCTTTCCAGGGTGAGAGACACATGACAAACTCTGAGCTTACACAAAAAGACCTGGTGGGGTCATAAATCTGTAAAATAGTTTGCCAAAGGTCACATGGCAGAATTACATTAAAAAAAACTCCTGTAGGCTAGTTATTACTTTTTCCCTACCATTTCATACCAACAATTTTCATTCTTTTTATGTTCTCAGGATTCTGTGCACTGGAGCATATGTAAGTACTAATGAATATTCTTAGAATAAAGTTGAAGAGTCTTATCTTTGCTCTAATTTATGGCTTAGCTATATAATTAGAAGTAATTATTGGGACTGTAATTCCCTTCTTTATAAGATATATTACATGGTACACATTTCATAAAAACACAATGTAGATGTTCAATAAAAACAGAATGGATCACTCCATTTTGAATGCACTGTAAATCATATTTTTATATGCGAACCTAATATGTCCCCAAATTCCTCAAATTATTTTCATGCACTGAAGGTTAGTTGTATTGAGTACAGTGCATGCCAAATGTGCCCTCAGCAAGAATTTAGAAACCTTTGTTTGATGGTGAGTGTTTCATATTTGTTGGGAGGGCATTTGCACACAGCTATGTACTTCTGGATTATTACTAGCTTGAGGCTTCACTAACTCAGAAAGCTCAAATCCCAAGCTCCCAGAGCAATTTTTACATTGAAAAGGAGAAGGAGGCTGACTTGGAGCTAAACATAGCTGTGATCTCAAACAAGGCAGAAATCAGGATTGAATATGGTAGGGATCAAACACAATTTAATATTTGCGGCACGATATCCTGACCATTCTCTATTTGTCACGCAGGGTGGAGGACAGGCAAGGCCATTGTAGTGGAAGGGTACTGTCATTACATTGATCTCCAAACCGGAAGTGGAAACGTACATCACAGCAATACTGACAAGGAGGGGACCTATGCTCACTACTAGCTTACCGTGCACCTTGAGTGTGATATGCATTTTGAATGTATATTTCATTTGTTCTTTGAAAGAAATCTGTTAATACTACTAATTTTCTTTTCTTTGTCCAAGATAGTACAACTATTTATGCACAGATCTGGGTCTAAATACAATTATTTGTAATTCCACAGATATATATATGTAATTCCCCCATATGAAGTACTGACAAGTAAATATAGGAGAAAGAATAAAAATATAAACAATGAAAACTATAAAGAATAATACTTAGTATGAGCAACATGAGATCTGTCTACATTTATAGATTCTTGAATTTATTTTTCCCCTCTTCAAATAGATCTTATTAAACTCATAAAAATTGTTTTGCAGAAATATATCAGACAAATATTTACTTTACTATTGTGTATTTGTGTGATCAAAAATAGGAATGTTTAAAATAATTTTAGTTTTCAGAATTATTTAATTTTTTGGAAAAATATGCTTTATTTCACCTCCTTAAAATCTGAAAAGAGACAAAAAGGTAAGTCCTTAATTTCTGGAGATTTCTAGGCCATGAGGAAAGAAGTTCCTAGTTTCATTGAGATTTTACAGGTTCGGCTTGGACTTCAGCCCGCAGTCTTGTTTTGTTTTGTTTTAGAGGTCAGGTGATTCAGCAAATGAGTACTGTCTGCTTCCCGGGAATCCTCTCTTTCCCTCCTCACTGGAGCTGCAGCGCACACTCTTCTCGCATAGAGGGCAGCTTCATCCCTCTGAATTGCAGCTTCTGCCATTGCTACACCCTTCCCCAGACAGACAAAACTGAGCAGAGTCCAAAATATTATAATAACATTTGTCTCTGATGTTGATGAGGGCCAACACATATTAATTTGTCATTTACCGCATATTTATCAACCAGATTGCAGACTATTTCCAGATCAAGGCAGTTAAAAGCCTTTATTAAAAATGATGCTTTTAAAATCTAATTCATTTCTGCATGCATATATTTTTGTCTAATTTTTTTTATGTCTTTCAAGCTAATAATGTTTCAAAAGTGTCAAACAGGAATATCAGGCTTTACAAATCCATTATATTTTCTTATTAATTTGTTTTGGTACAATACTATTTAAAATTTATTCTTTTTTTTTCTATTCCAACCCTGAATATTTTAAAGAAAACTATACCACCAGTAGTAGTACTGGTAAAATGGCAGGTAGAAGTTACCATGGCAATAACAATTTTAAAGAGCTGTGCCTCAGACCTTTATAGTGCGATATTACTGAGCAAACAGGTTGCATAAATGAATCAAGGTAAGTAGTCAAATAAATATTTGAACAGAGCTTTTCATATCCCAGTCACAGGAGCAAAAAGTTAAGTGTGAAGTTTGTGTTTACAGAGGTGGCTATGCTAATACCTACAATATTGTCAGTTTCTCAGTAATAAAGAAAGATATAAAATTTTTATAAGATTAAATGTCAGTACCAAAATACAAAGTAGATGCCATCTATACTTGGATTCACTGTGACAAAAGTAACATATGATATGGGGGCTAGGTTCCCTCAATACAAGTATCCACCCCATATTGTTATATTTTAAAGCACAATCTTTGTTGAACTTTGCAAATATTAAAGGATTGTTTCAGATGCAGTAAGTGGTATTAATTTTCAGAGGTGTAGTCTTTGCCTACAATGAGTTTAAAGTAAAGTGAAGAAACAAAAATAAACAGTTATGGTAGTATAAACATTCCAATTTGATGGTTCAAATAGCAAGTATTGCAGGAATCAGATAAAATTATCAAAAGCTACAATCTTCATGATAAAGGTCAGAGAAAAGAGAAAGGCTCTCAGGTGGCATCTCAAGAACCTAGTTTGACTCCTCCTGCAGCTACTTATTATCACTGAGTCATGGACAAAGTTCCTTCTTCCCTAAGCTTCCTTTATTTACAGAAGAGCCAATGTTTTGCTTTGCTAAAGTGCCACAGACCTGGTGGTTTGAACGAGAGAAATGTACTTTCCCTCCACCCTGGAGGGCAGAAGTCTGAGGTCCGTGTGTTGGGGGTGTTGATTTCTCCCGAGACGTCGCTCCCCGGCTCTAACTGCCACCTTCTCGCTGAGTCTTTCTTTCCTACTCACCCTTCTCCTGTGCTCTGACTTCCTCCTTCCCTATGGAGACCCATCTCACTGGAGAAAGCTTCTCCAGCTGCCTCATTCTCATTTAATTGCTTTGTAAAAACACTGTGTCCTAGAGAACAGTCCTATTCTGAAAGTACTAGTAGCTGGCATTCCAGTACATGAATTTTGTGTGACAAATTCAAGCCCAGAACAGTGACTAACAATACACCTGTTATGTGGCTTTTACTCTAAAATATGTAAAAATTGATAGTATCTGTGAAAGTACATTGTAAACTGAAAACGATTCACAAAGATTAAATTAGGCATTAGGCAGGCTTTATCATACCGAAGATAAATTTTCTCGACTTAATAAAAATGTGATTTACCACGTATGGAAATATCACAAAGTGAGCCCGCTAGTATGTACAACCTTTATGCTTTTACATATAAGAGAGAATTTCAATTTTAACTAAGAAAAAAAAGTAACACAAACTCATAAAAAATCCCATGTAGATGTTTCTGGTCAGGAGATGATGAGCGGAAGGCAAGGGCTCCTCCTTTCATAGGCCAGGGTCATGATGGCCTTCACTGGAATCTGCTTGGGGGGAGAGGTAAAAGAAGAGACAACAGGAAAGGTCGTGGAGAAATTTTCTATGGAGTCAGCACTAGATGAGTCATCTACCACTTCTATCTCACTTCCATTTATAATGCACAATCACTTGGCCCTAACAAAACAAGATAGGAGGACACTGAGGGATGCAGCCTAGCAGTGAAGGAAGAAGAAAGATGGTGTATGTTATCTAAGCCAGTGAAAAACTAGTGCCAATAAACTTTATGAGCTGGTATAAATTAGATACTCTTTACTCCCCAAATTATCTGTATACTTATTTTAATAAGACTGTGGCACATAAGTGGATGACCAAAGTTGAAAATTGGCCAAAGATTGCATGTCAATTAAAACAACTATTATGATCAACAAACAAACAAACAAACACACACAAATGGAAAAAAAGTCCACTGTAGAATTGAGAGGCTTGCATCAGTGGGTCTGGGCTTATGTCTTGATTCTCCCATCTGTTGGATGAGAAGCATTTCATGTTCAATTATACTACTTCTCTAAACTTCTCTCTCTATGGGAAATTATCCATAACAGCATCCTGTAATGTTATATCGCATTCTATGATCCCACGGATTTTTTTTTTTTTTGGTACTGGGGATTGAACTCAGGACCTTGTGCTTACAAGGCAGGTGTGGTGCTACTGCGTTAAATCCCCAGCCCATCCTATGGGTAATTTATGTCAGTATTAAGATAGAGAATATGAGCTCAGTAATTTGCACTTCTGCTGCATTATAAGCACTTAATCACAATTCAAAGATATTAAGAGAAATTAAATGTCAGCAAAGGAAATAGATGCATCACTAAAATTAGTTTTCCTTCTTTTTTTTTAAATCTCTTCCTAGTTACTGATTTGGTGTAAATATATTTACAAACAAAAGAAGTTCTACTCAAAACTCCAAAGATAAAAATAGGGCAAATAATTTGAACCATCTTGGTAGGCAGTTGGAAAACTAGCGGTGGTTTAGCAGTGGGACTGGACTGGATCATTTTGTTTCACAGACTCTATGGCTCAGAGTTTCAGCAGGATTTCTTGAGTATGCATGGCACCAAAAGCTTTTGCCACAGGTTCTTCCTAAGAGGGAATGTCCCTAGCACATCTTGCTGGAAACCCATTTCAATATTGACAAGATTGACTTAGTCTCATACAGAATTGTGGTTCTGCTCTGAGCTAACCTAGAAGTGCAGTTGAATCATCAACAAAACTGAAGTTGAGGAAACTTGAGAATTTACCTAAGAGGACCTTGGCTTTAGAGGTAACTATGGGGGCCTAGACTTTCATCCAAAAAAACCACTTGAAAGTAACTGAACTACAAAATCAGCAGAACAGAACATTCATTTGCCTGGGTGCTTACTCTAGTAACACTCAGGACATTGGCACCGTTATAAATCAAAATGTCAATGCTATGAATTGAACTTAGAAGTGAATAGGCAGCCGGAGTGGGCTCCAGAGCCCAGCTGGTGGACCCTTTACGAATCCGATGACCTTAAGGATATTGCCACAGTTATGAGCCAGCTGTGGCTTCTGGGTGTCACTCAGTACCACTATCCCAAAATGGATTATTATAATTAGCTCTCAATCATTTATGGCTCAAACTTCAAAAACTTTGAATAAGTAAATGATGATGTATCTACAGGCCAAAAATTTAATAAAACATCATTTATCATACATAGAAATATTTCTTAAAAGATCTTCATACATTTCCCAAACATTATATTATGATGTAAAATATAGTAATTAAGATAGTGTGTAGGAATCTAAATATCTATGGAAGCATCTAAATTGTTAATTAAATTTGGGGTGATTTATGAAGACCCTAAATGTCATTGAATTTTAATATTATAATTCTTATTGTATTATTTTTACCTTAACAGAATTAGAAAAGAGTCAAATTAACTAAAACAAGCTGAAGAGTTAAAAGTAACACCATAGTAAAAACTGGGTTATTTTCTTCTTGTGAACAAATATTAAATTTGTTCTCTGATTATCTATTATATATCAAAATGGTGTGCATAGATTTAGTGACATTCATCATATAAAAATAGCATAAGACAAAAAATACTTCTAGTGTGTTCAACCATATGAAATTTTGTCAAACTGTATACGTCCATTTCAACTGTTAAGACGTCAACTTTTTAAAAGTCTATTTTTGTCTTGTGTTGTGGGAAATGGTGGGAAACCCATTCTGAATTTGAAACTTGTTAAGCAAAACCAGATAGTACTGGGAGAGGTATGCTTCACCCTGAAAACTGAAGACAGTTTCCTCTTCTGGTTCAGAGGAAACTATTGTTGGTTAAATAAATATAAATGATTCAAGTTTGTTCTTTTAGAAAATACTTCTTAAGTGTCCAGTATGTAATTGACTTCTATCAAGATATTGGAAATGTAGCAATAATCAGAATTCCATAATGGACCTCACCTTTTAATAATTGCAGAAAGGAAATAAATATATACTAATATATTATGTCAGGTCATGGTAAGCAATCATCTGTGAAAATCTGTTCTTATCTTTCAAAGGTACATGGGCTGCAGCCCCTTTTCCATAACTAGTTCTCGCCAAGAAAAGGTGAGGAGAAATTTTGCGTGGCCACTTCTTGGCTGTGCCTTTCTTCTACTGCCATTTCAATGCCTTCAGAAGGTGAATCACATATGATATAAACTTCTAATCCTGAGTTTTGGAGAAAGGAAAAGCTACCCAGTGACGGGAACATTCAAACTTTACTAAAATGTGAGAGCGATAGATTGGGGGTGTTCTGGCACCATTATACAAGTGGTCTATTTTACTGCAGTTCAATTTACATCGTTTATTATTCACGAGGAAGGTAGAATGGGTGGAAGGGATGGCTAGACAGCTAGGGGGTTCACTTGGTCAGATAAGCCCTTCTCATGAATTAACATTAGCTGGGAGTGGTGACACTCACCTGCAATCCCAGAACTCTGGGACTGGACCCCAGCCTGGGTAATTTAGTGGTTTAGTGAGATCCTCTCTTAAACAAAGGAGAGGGGAGGGGGGAGACTGGAGATCTAGCTTAGTGTGAAGACTGAAGAACTTGAGTTCAATCTCTATTACTACCAAAAAGAAAATAAAAGGAAAAAAACTTCTATGAGTATAATAGAAAGTATAATAGAAAATACCCCATTCAGACATGAGATGCCTCATCTTCCACTCCCTTCCATTCTCTACTCTGAAGTCTTGCTTTACCCAGCGGGCTCATCCCGCCCCTTCTGTAACAGCAACCTTCTTTACTCTTGGGGAGGGGCACCTTTCTTACTAGCACACACTCACGCAATTATTTCACTCAGCTGAAAAATCCCATCTTTGCCTTCAGCTTTCCTCTTTGTACTCCTCGGAACTCTGTGTTTATCACAAAACCGCTAGAGAAAAGCTATGTGTAGGCATTGTCTCTGCTTCCTTTCTTCTGTAGATATTCTTCAGTCAAGTTCATGACCTCAATCCCCTGAAACTCTGTGGAATTCAGCATTGGTCTCTAATCATTTCTGGACCCTCATTCTATAAGAACTGTCTTAGATATTTGACACAATTGTCCTTGAAATATTTAAGATAGCTTTCAGGATGTCATGCTCACCTGTTTGGTTCTTTTCCTATTGTTTCCTTCTATTCGTCTTGTTCCTCTGTATCTCCTTGCCCCTTTAATGTTCCATTACCCCAATGTTTGGTCCCGATAAATCTCCTCTGCTCTCTTTGCTATCTCCTTTGCTTAGTTCTTTCAGTCTCATGGATGGATATGCCATCCACACCCTGTGGTTATTGTCCTCAGTGACTTCTCAATTTTATCATCTATGATCTCGTATTCTAATTCATCAGTGAGCCCTGGCAGCTTCAATGTATAGCCCTCACTCTCCAAACTCATCACCTTCTCTCTCCAAATTGCTGCAATACCTCAGTTCCTGCCAGGCTAGCAGCCTTGATTCCACCATTAACCCTGGCAGTCTATTCCCCTCCCCAAGCAGCCAGTGTTTTCAGCTAAAAATGCCACTCCTCACTCCACCCTCCTTAATGCCTCATCAATTCACACAGAACAAGACAAGAACTTCGATGACTTTGAATCCCACATTATCCAGTGCTTCTTTACCACTGCTGCTGCTTTTTTTTTTTTTTTTTTACCACTTCTGCTTCCCGCGCTTCTTCCCCCTTTGGCGTGATGGCGCCTTGGCCCTTGGATGGGCCTTGGGTGTACAGGCTGCCCCAGGACGCATTCTCCTGAAAGTTGCCGGTGTGACCAGGACAGGCTCCCATTTCCTGTGGAGTGGCTCAGAAGTCATCTTCCCATGAGGGTGTCCTTGCCCACACTGCCTAAAACTGTATATTGCTGCTCACTTATTGTCAGATCTTTTTCATAAACTCTGCGAGAGCAGAGTTTTCAATCTAGTTTTCACTGCTTTGTGTCCACTGCCTAGGACAGAATTTACAATATAAAAGATCCATGCTACATATTTACGGAGTGATTAACAGAAATTAGGGAATGCTATGCACTTGACATATTGTCATTGTGAGCGCCACAATTGTACAACTGAGGAATGTCCGCAGCACTGTTTAGGTCTAAGATATGAATCACAAAATACTTTTAAAAAGGTCTAAGAATTTAGAAATTCTCCTAACCGTGCTCAACCTTTTTGTCTTGTATATCTAAAGATCATGAAAATATAAGAAATATTTAAAATGCTTTAATTTTCTACAAATCGTTTTCCAACCTAAGAAGCAGTACTTCTATTATCTCAGCACTAAAATACTAAATTACAAACTTAGAAAACAGTGATTGAAAATATTCCTTTTCTTGAACTTTAATTATAAAATGCGGTTTAATCAAAATGGGACTCTGAATGTTTTCACCAGATTTTATGCCAGCTCCTTATTACCCTATGCATATAGGATTCAAAACAGGTCTGACATCGGAAGATTCACTTTTCTATTCATCGCCTATAATTTTTAATAATGGTGTTCTTTCCTTTGTCCTTTATAATATTTAGTTTTAAAAGATTCACAAAGTAACCTTCTGAAATAATCAGGTTGCCTTCTGGAATTGCAAAGTTTCTTCATAAAGAACATTAAAGATTCTTCTACACATGACATTTTCTAAATATATATTTGAAGGTCAATGTAGTTCAATCTTTTTCTCTATAAATGTGTTTTATGTGTATGTTTTGAAATTCAAACACACAATTAAAATGTTCCAAAGTAAATAGGTTGCTACAAAACTTTTAAGTTTAAAAAATCAGCTCTATAGAAATGTATTTTTAAAAACAGTTCCTAAGCTATTTCACAGAGCACATACGTGGTATAAATGCCATTCAGCAAGCATCTATTTTCTTTTTAATCCTTTTGATGTCCTCGTACACATGGAGACAAGGAAACCAAACTCAATGGGTTCCACAAATCAGAACATGGTGAGTCTAAAATCTTGTGCGTTTTTTTCTAGGCCCTCTGTACTCCTCTGATTTATCAAAAAAAAGAATCGTGCCAAAGAAGTTAGGGGCTCGTCATTACTCAGTGAAATTCCAGTGGTAAGAGGGAGTCAGGGAGTATCCCCAGTCATAGGTGGATGTTTTTCTGCTGTAGATCAGCTTCTGAATACCGTGGGCGGGGTCTCCCCAGGCAGTTGGCTACTGGCTCATTGCATTTAGCTCATTGCCCAAGCCTTTAGTCTGAAAAGGAGGCCAGGTGGTCCCTGGGGAGTTATAGGAGGACAGTGTGTAAAAGTTGAAATGAGAAAAACCTGGGGAGTAAATTCCAAAGCATGTGTTCACCAAGGTGAGCACTTGGAGCCAGCTCAGCAGAAACGGTAACTAGGCCAGGCAGCCACCGGCGTTTCTCAGCTTAAATTATTCTTGCAAAATCCTCCCCTGTCTCATCCTTAACCTTCAACTCTGATATATTTTCAAACACGCAGAAAAAATGAAGTGTAAATTTGGGAAGCAGACTCAAATTCAGCAAATCTGCTGTTACGTATTTATTCCACGTTTGGGTACAGATTCCTCCCACTGGTAAATATGTACTCCTGCTGACATTGACAGGTAATTGATGCTTTTATTTTCAATTGCATCATTTTCTTAGTTTCCATGTAAGTCAGACTATGCAATAATAGAACCACATTGATTGTTTCTCCATCGTATTTCAATATTTTTATGTATATTTTGCAAGAATCAGTAATAAATGTTCCCCTTTCATTTGTGTACCTTTATGGCCATGCTGTTATTTGTCAGTTCATGGAAAGCAATTCACCAAACTTGACCTAGATGAGAGGTCTTAATAAAGCAAAGGAAGACTGCAGCCCCTTCTGATAATGACCTTATGCACAATAAGTATATTTTCAGGCTGGAAAGAATGAACTATTATTTTTTTTCAGTCTGGTTTGCTCTTACAAGTACTTCAACGAGGCTCTGGAAACAGATGGGCTGCGTTTGTAGCGTCATAATAATAACAACTCATAGGTCCTGAACTTTTGTAAATGGCAGGCAGCCCAGGAACCACGCAATAAACGAATCATCTAGTTAGATTACCACGACAATGCTGTGCGGCATGTCCTAGTATTCTCTGTGTTTTATAGACACATAGACTAAATCTTAGAAAGGTAACCTCTCTTGCCCAAAATAATACACCTAGTTGATTCCCACAGCAAGGCTCCTTCTGGACTGCACACCCTAAATCAAATAACCAGGACATAGTAAGCACTAGGACATGCTAGTTTCTTTTTATTTTGTGTGGTTTTAAAAACATGTTAGTGCCAGGTGTGTTTTTGTTTAAAATATTTTTAATGTCATAATGTTATGCATAAAGTTAGTATCTTATTTTTTTTTCTACCTAGACCTACTTTTGTCCATCAATGCACCCAGGTAAGATTATGATAATATATTGTGTTTTTCTTATTCGATTATAAGGGCACATGACCATCCTTAGCACATTGGGAAATGCACCTATACTACAATTTGCCTTCTTCATTACCACGATATTCTCAAGATCTTCCTTGGTTGTCTATATTTCATTATATATGTTTATATATATATATAAATTCATTTATTCCACTATTAACATAAACTAGATTGCTCTACATTTTACTCTACCAACTGGTTCTACAATGAACTTGCCTGTCACTTTATGAGCACATGGAATTTGCGGCCCAGGTGGCTGGTAGAGGTTGGCATCTGCTTCCTGCAGGAACATCTGTCTAGGGCAGACATCTGAGAGTGAGCCTGGCAGCTCACAGGGATACATTGTCTCTATGCAATGTGTATCCTCAGGTTGTTCCCCAAGTGTTAAGACAAAAGAACCTCTTTGGACTTTGTTTTTCAGGTATCATTTCTTTATCCCATCATCTTACACATCAGCGTGTTTTTTAAAAATTATGTCACTGTAAAGGTTACGGAACAATTTTATTTTCCTTATTATTATGAAAGTTGACATGCTCTCCTGGTGGTTTTTCAGGATCCTTCCCCTGCCCTTCCATTTGCTTCCTTTTCGCTCCCTTTCCTTCCTTCCTTTATTTCTGTGGTCCTGGGGATTGAGCTTTAGCCCAGATCTATATCTCAAGCCCTTTATATTTTTTTATTTTTAGAAAATATCTCACTAAATTGCCCAGACTGGGCTCAAATTTAGCAATCCTTCTGTAATTACAGTCATATACTGGCGTTTTCAGTTCAAAATTCCTTTTCTATGAACGTATTCCTTCATGTAACTGATGTCCAGAGAAAACATTGAGTGAACTTTGCATGTGTAGTGAACTCAGGAATAAGGCTGAAATCAATTGATCAGTAATGATATTTACTGCTATATAAATGACAGGAGAAGGATGAGAGAGTAGAAAAGATTGGGAGTAAGTATTTGAATTTTGCCTTTCAGCAAAATGCAAAGTAGTCCCCCAAATTAAGAAACAGTCCAAGAGACAGAAGAAAATTAAGAGAAGATACTCACTGGGAAGGCATGCAAGTGACCTTTGGATACAGAGGCAGTCCTTTGGGGAAGACCTTGCTGAATGGACAAGGGAGAGGAAGACCCACAAGTGCCAGCTCGAACTAGTATTTTCAACCTAACCTGCAGGCACAGGATTGTGGAAGAGTGAATCTGAATGATGTTAGCCCCTGTTCTCTTTTATTCATTTCCCAGTTTTGTGCCATTGACAAAACTATATACATTCAATGCGTACAATGTGATGTTTTGGTATACACATAAACTGAAAATGATTATTGTGACCAATTTGTTTAATACATCCATCACCATAAATATTCATTTGTGTGTGTGTGTGTGTGTGTGTGTGTGTGTGTGTGTGATGACACTTGAGATCTCTCAGCAAATTTCAAATGCATAATAGAGTATTGCTAATGATGGTCATTGTCTACATCACCTTTCGCTTGCTGGGACAAAGTTCCAAACACCCACAGCCTAAAAGAGGGGAGGGTAATTTTGGCTGATGGCTTCAGTCCATGGTCATCTGGCTCCAAGGCAGAAACAGCATGGTGGAAGGGCCGACAGGAGGGAGCCTTCAACCCATAGCAGCCAGGAGGAGAACAGAGGAAGAGAGGGCTTAAGAATGTACCCTTCAAAAATCAGGACTTCAGCAACCCACCCATTCGGACTAGGCTTCACCTCCAAACAAGAGACTTTTGGGGGAACATTTTAGATATAAACTCTAGAGTTACAGTGCTGTGTATTAGATTCTCAGAATTTATAAATCTTGAGGCTGAGAGTTTGCAGCCTTTAAACAGCATGTTTGGATGCCCTACAATAGCCAGCTCCCAGCTACTGGCAACTACTATTCTACTTTCTGCTTCTTTGATTTCTTTCTCTCTCTTTTTTTTTTTTTTGGTACTGGGGATTGAACTCAGGACCTTGCACTTGTGAGGCAGGCGCAGTGCCACTGAACTAAATCCCCAGCCCCTCTGTTTCTTTGATTTTGACACTTTTAGATTCCACATATATGTGAGATCACAAAGCATTTTTCCCTTTTGTGTTTGGCTTATTTCCTGTAAAGTCTTCCATGTTTGTCCATGTTGCTGAAAATGACAGACTTTCCAATACTTTTATGGCTGGATAATATCCTCAGATACATCTACATCTATATAAATGCTCTGTCTACCTACCTGTACATCCATCCCCATTTTCTTTAGAGACATGTCTCCCAAGTTTCTGTGGCGGGACACTTAGGTAGTTTCTGTATTATAACTATTGTACAAAGTGCAGCAGTGACCTTGGGCATACAGGTGTGTTTTGTGATATAGACATAATTTATTTTGTGTATATGTCCAGAAATGAGATCACTGGCTCACAATGTCATTTTATTTTTATTTTTTGTGGCATATATGTGTTATTTTAATAATGGCTTTACCAGTTTACATGCCCATCAAGTATACACGGACTCCCGTGTCTCTGCATTCCCCCAACATTTGTTTCTTTTCTTGTTTTCTTTTTCTTTAAATATCAATTATTTTAAAATGTGTCAGTGATATGTCATTGTGGATTTAGTCTGGTGTTCCCTCGTGATTAGTGATGCTGCAGTTTTCTTCATACAACTACTGATTATTTGTAATTCTTTGGAAAAATGCTTATTCAGATTTTTTTGGCCATGTCTTAATGGGAATATTTTATTCACTAGTGAGAACTTTTTATAAGACATGATTTATGCTCATTCCTTTATTCACCTCGCTGTAGGCAGACTAGTCTTAGATACCCACAGTTGCTGCCACCATCAGTGCCTCATTCTCCTGGCTCATTTGTCAAGTGTCACCACCACCACTAGTACCAGCACCATCCATAGGCCAAGTCCCTCTCACCCTAGATGCAGAGGGAGTGAAGTAGTGCTGTCCCCTGACCCTACCTGCAGAGACCCCCAGCGACCCACAGCCCTGCCGTTACCTTGCATTCAGATGAATTCCCACACTCCAGGATGTGAAATGTGCTCTCCATTGGCTGCCCAAGAGTTCAAAAACCCAACACAAAAGTGTGGAGCTATGAATGCTCTGCAGAATCACTCTTGAGCAGAGGGGAGCAGGAGAGGCAAAGGGATGGAAACATAAATGCTTGTCTCCGCCTGCCTGTGCCTGGGCCGTCCTGAGAGGCAATGTTTCCTTTTGGCCTGCTGTAGCTATTTTAGGCAGCCAAGCCATCAGCCACGTCTCCCTGTGAAGCAGCTTGGTAGCATGGTATCCTGTGATTGCTTCTTTTGGTTCACTTCATTGGCTTGTTTTTCTCCTGTACTTTGTCCAGCATTGCATCCTCCATGAAAGCAGCAGCCCTTATGCTTGGCTTCCGGTTCCACTTTCCAGCAGATGATGACATCGCTCACAGGGAGCAGAGATCTCAGAAGACAGGGTGCTCAGGGTGCTGGCTCTGTGTTTTGCAGAGCTGGAGCTGAGCCCGGGCCCTCCCTGAGCTATGCAAGCTTTGTACCACTGAGCCTGGCACAGCACATGGATTTGTTTTCTGTGTTTGTCTGTTTCCACAGTGGAGGGTCAGGCAGCACACACGTGGGCTCACATGGTGATCCACACATCCACGGGAGAGGCTGTGTGGAGAGGCAACGCTCCTGGGTAGGTGGGAGAAGAGTAAGGAAGGAATACAGGTACTGACCTGCAGAAGGAGACAGAGTGGAGGTCAGAATGTGCAGGAAACAGGAGGAGCGTGAAGAGTCCCAAGCGACGGTGGAAGTCCTTGTCTCCTGTTTCCACCATCACATGGAACAGTTTTAATATTACAAGACGACTTTTGGGGTTGAGAGTTTGAACCCTAGACTTTCCCACTTACACACCACACACTGGCCACTGGCCCCCCTTCTTTGAAATTTCGAGTCAGGTTCTTACTAAGTCCATTGCCCAGGCTGACCTCAAATGAGATCCTCCTGCCTCAGCACCCTCAAAATGGAATTTCTTTGCAACAGATCCCTATTGTTTAGGTGTACTTTTGAAAGTGAATTCCTTTCCATGAGAAAGCTCAAGGAAGAAGCCTTCAAGCTTTCTCGAGGAATAAGACACAAAAATTAGAAAATATTCTTAAATAAAAACCTGCTCCATTCTCAGTATCTTTGTGGGTTATGCAGCTCTTTCCTTTACTAATATGAACCTGTTTCTGCCTCGCTGATAACAAAAAGTGAAGCAGTGAACACTAATGCTATAGAATAGTAATGATATATTTTAGAAAAATATTAATAATATAGTTTAAAAGCCTTATTAAAGCATATTTTTATCACTTTGAGTCGTGTTATTTTTTAATCCCTCAGGAAATACAACTACGTTGGCTCTGCAAATGGGACATCGTTCCATGTTCTTGATTATTCAGAATTTGTCATAGGATATATTTTTTTTTTCTGAGGCAGAAACCATCAACATTATAATGCGAAGGGAGTAGTTACTTTTGGATTGTGAAACATTTATTAAACTATATGAAATAATTGTTTTCAAAATAAATTCCCTGGCATTTCTGTCTTCCTAACGGACACAGCAGTGCTGATGAGGGTGGGCGGAGTGGGGCAGGGAACCCAGAGGCCCCGGATCATTAGGAGAGCCGCTCCCTCCCTGGTCTCGAACCTCCTTTCTCTCCCCGCGTGCTGACACAGCTGTGCTTAATGAACGGCCACCGCACAAAGACTCTATTCTTGCTGCTTCAGCCCTTCGCTGACACGCCTTATCACTGCAATTTGTCTCACCTTTCCTGGTGTGTGCTGTCTTTCTGAAGTTTTACCCACTCAACTGCCATAAACCGCTGTTCTCAAACACATTTTTCAAATCTAACGAGAAAGGTGATTTTGGAGAAGAAAGTTAATGCGCTCTGGGGCTCTCGGTTTTCCCTCTCCGACCTGCCCGGCTGCAGCAACACCTGCCTGGAGATAGATGCAGTCGATTCGCTGCTTGCTTAGGATACTTTCAGAGCTGGAAAGTGTGACTTCGCCCTGGAGAGGAATAAAGAATGTAACGGCTCCTTGGAGCTCAGCAGAGAACGAGAAACTCAAGGCACAACAGAAAACATGCAGTCAGCGACACTTTGCTAACTGCAGGGCAGGGACCGGAAGAAGGAGGGAGTGGAGCCCTCGCTGCGGATGCGGATGCAGAGCACAACCCCAGAGACAAGAAGAACGCGCGCATGTGCTCTGGGGCTCCTGCCCACCTCCTCTCTGACCCTGGGAGCCAGGGGTAAAAGCAGAAGACAGCCCACCCTGGCAGCAATGTCCTTCCCCCTGGCACTGTGCCTCGGGACGCATCTCTGAGGCACGTGCTACGCCTGCCTCTCTATCTCTGTCTGCCTACCTACCTATCTAGTGGTACTGGCGATTGAATCCAGGGCCTTCACTCTAAACCGAATCCTGGCTCTATTTTCATTTTGTACTTTGAGTTGCTAAGCTGCCCAGGCTGGCCTACAACTTGGCAGTCCTCCTGTCTCAGTCTCCCGGAGTACTGGGAAAACAAGCAAGCATCTCCAAAAATCAGTACTCAAATTATTTCTCTGGTTAATAATTTTCTTTTCTAAAACAGACCTTGGGCACCGAATTATCTTCCCTTAGGTTGTCAGGCAGCCCTTCATCAAATCCCTTCACTTCTGATTCACACCCGTCTTCCCAGGTAGGCAAGGGTGGCTCAGAATCCTTTGGCACGGCTTGTTGACCCTCTGCTGGCATGTCCATCCTTTGGACAGCACCTTCCTCCCAGACCTGCTGTGAGCCTACCTCACCTTCTCTGCCTCTCTGACTTTCTACTTCTTGATTATGGCTGACACCACTGTGGCTGTGGGTGCTCTGGGAGGGCCTTGGGGTCACTGGGGTGTGTGTGGGTGCTCCCAATCTCTGCTTTCAGCTGGGGCCACCATCTAGGACCCAGGCTGCTGGCTCTGAGGACTCCTCAGTGATCCTCAGTATTAGAGACTTTGCTTGCATGTTTTTCCTTCATACCTTTTTTCTCTCTGAGCCACTGATCTTTTGCACTCCATCTAAACTCAGAGAAAAATTAATGGTGTTATTTGGCCTTCAGAGTGTTCCCTGGGGTCCTACAAACAGCTAGTGAGTTCTCTCTCCAGGCAAGAAAGGGGACTTTGGAGTGGGCTTTGTTTTCTGCAAGCACTCTTTCCCTGAGAAGCAAGGATCCTTGTGTCTCAGACATGTCTGCACTTACCAGGGTGAATCCCGTTTTCCCTCTCCCTGGGACAATGAGCATAATCTTGGTTGAGAGGAGATGCATGAGACACACTTTAAGAAATTGTTAAATAATGAAATTCCTAAGTGGACTTCTGCATGAACCCAGTGTTATATTTAAGGATGGACTTCAGTATTTGCAAGATGGTAGCAGGGCATGGTGAGGCTAGGGCAGGAAGGTTGCCAGTCTGAGCCCAGCCTGGGAAACTTAGAGACCTAGGGAGACCTTGTCTCAAAAACTTAAAAGAAAATTCTAAAAAGACTTGAAATATAGTTTCTATCCTCAAGCTCAAGATACAGCTCCTTTGGGAAAATTTACCTGGCAGTGGCACATAGGGGCTACTGCTGAGAGACACTGGGGACATTCTCCCCCAGGCTCATCGCCCTCCTGAGTGTCATCTATGAGACCTTCACTGGGCAACCGCATTTCCTCTCCTAGGGAACAAGGATCCAATCCAGCAGAATAGTCAATTGATTTCAAGCATAGTCTACAAAGTCTTGCAAGAAATTTAAAACATTTAGGGTAAAGGTAGATATGACCAGAACATACTACGATGTTTAAGAATTAACTGCAATTTCAAACATAGGTTGCAATAAAATATCATACTAACTATAGCATTTTATCTGCAGTTAGTAGTCTTACTTTTTCAAAAATTTTATTTTAAATTTATATTTATTTCATTTGTTGTCCATTTGCCCAGTTAGTGTTGCCAGGGGTCTCCTAGGGTGAGACCTAAGATCTCTTCACCTCCTCTCTCCAGATGCTGCCCTTGGTCTGCCCAAGTTCGGTTTCTTGGCTCTCTCTCAATGAGCTGAATTATCTGTCATTCCTTCTGTATTCATCAAGATAATGCACTTATTCCTGATTTGGTGGCTCTGCCTGTGAAGGTCAGTGGGTAATTAATGGGAAATTGCTTCCTTCTTGAGAAGCTGCATCCTGGTTTCCAAATGCTGCCTGCTGTTGATCTCATATAAAGATCATTACCATCTAAGGGGAAAAGAAAGAAAAAAACTTACTTTGAACAACAATTCCCTGGTCTCTGAGTCTTCCAGAGCCCAGGAGGCATTAGAGCTACAAAGCTGTGTGTTAGCAGTGTTTTATAACTAAAAGAGAATGCCTCAGTTAGCCAACTTATAGAAAGAGAAGGTTTCCTTTGCCTGCTGTGTTTGGAGGGTGCAGTTCATGGTAAGTTGCCTTGTTGCTTTCAGGCTCATAGTGGAGCAGTTCATCATGGCAGACTGCAGTGGGACAAAACTACTCACCTCAAGGTTGTGATACTACAAAGGAAGTGATGGATGTCCCAGCCCTTTAAAGAGCATGATTGCTCCAAAGACCTGCAGGCCTCCAGCTAGGATGCACCCAGGGCTGGAACTGCTCCTTTCCAATAGCACCCAGCTGGGGAATAAGCCTTTAGCACAGAGGCCCTTTGGGGATATTTAAGTAACTGTTAGTGGTGTTATTTAACACTTGAGAATTTCCATAATGCAGAGAGGCAGTTCAGACTGAGTCAGAAGCTGGAAGACTGGCTGGTGAAGCTTCTCCATGCCTGCACATTTGCGGTGATTTCAGGCAGACTTTTGAGCAGAAGTTTGTAGTGCGACAGCCCTTGGTTCAGGTTTGGGTCCAGGATTTTCTTAGGTCTCGTTCTACAGAAGTAAGTCTTGGATTCACAACTCATAGTCAAGGGATTTTGAGGGATTTCTCCTAGGAAAATCAGCAAGGGAAAGAGGGAAAGGGAAGGAAGGAACAGGAGAAGAAATGTAGAAAAGTCCTGGCTGTGAGCTCAGGAAAATCCCCAGCCCCACCTTGGGCCACAGAATTCCAGAGCACAACAATGGCCTCAGAATGTGTCCTCCTTGGAGGACAGGGGTTATAGTGCTTGGTTAAGAGACAACTGCCAGAGCTGGACTGTCCACAGCACCTCCATGTTCTGTATGTGCCGTGGCCCCCAGAGCTCAGAAACATGGAGTAGCAAAGTCCCAGGTGCCACAGCATCCAAAAAATGGGGTAGGGAGGACCTGCAAGTGTGCATATGCAAATAGACACACACACAGGCGCACGCACACACACACACACACACACCCTGATGAAAAGGATCTGTATCTGGACTAACACCATAGTGCCCCTACTACTATTTAATGCTCTCTGTATCATTTTTCCCTGCTGTGTGATTCATCTAAGACAGAATCCAGTTCAGATCAAGTATAAAAGCTCATGGCACCATGCCTGCCAGTGTTGCCATACCCTGCCCCAAGAGAATCGCAGCTCTGTCTTTTCCTTCTGTGTTCACTGCTATCTATAGTTCTTTCCTCGTGAGTTTCTTCCAAGGCTGTCTTTATATAGAGCTCATTTTTCCCCCTCAATTCCTCCCCATTGCCTCCGGCTGGTTCTGAGGTACTTTCTTGAGCGGCTATGCAGATGTGCTTATACCTTTCAGAGAGTCTCCATGCCATGCACCCAGTACATGTTTGTCATGCATCTTGGCCAGCACCGTGTAGTTGCTCCACACTTCAGCACCCACTCACCCTGTGATTAATTTCTGCTGATTTTCCTAGGTCAGACTCTCCTTTCCAGCCCTTGGTCTCGAGAATCACCCATTCCTTACTCATAAAACATGACAAAGTAACCTATTTTAGTACTTAAATACTTCACCCTTAATTTTCCTTGTAAAAATCTATTTTTTGAGCAGGCCCGGTGTTTTTGTTATTTAACCCTACCTCTGTCTTTTATCTGTGACTGCACTCTCATGAGTCTCAAGCTTTCAGTTTTGGTCTAGCTTCCTGTTTTTTAATCCAGATCTCTATTTCAAGACCCTGGTACCTACCTTGTCACTTCTGCAGTGACAGCACAAAGTTGGACTTCTCATAAAAGAAATACTGCAGTCGGGCCGGAGATTTAGCTCAGTGGTTTTGCCGCCTGCTGCGCAAGCACAAGGATCCGAGTTCAATCGCCGGTACCAAAAATAAAAAGAAAAGAAATACTGCAGTGGGTACACAGTGCGTACAGTGATGCATGTGTGTAATTCCAGCACTGATGGAGGGAGGAGGTTTGGAAGTTCAAGCCCACCCTTGGCAATGTAGCAAGAAGCTGTCTGAAAATAAAAAAATAAAAAGGGACAAGGAATGTAACTCTGTGTGAAGGCCCCAGGTCCAATCCCTAGTACCAACAACAAAGAACAGGACCCATTCCAGCAGAAGTGAGAGAATCTCAGGTACCATTCATGCCCTGCTGAGCTTCACATATCAGTGTCTTCCTCTCAGGAATTCTCCTACTTTCGTGACCAGCCTAACAGCTTTCCTCTGGGGTCCACTCTCCTTGCTAATGCTGCTTCAGTCACATTTCTCTTCGCTTTCTTGCTGACGAACTCATTGTATTTCCAGACTGCTGAGGTGAAGACCCTTGTGTGACTGACAAGGACTGTACCAATGTTCTTCCTTCCTGGGGCAATCTCAACACATCCACAGTAGCCTAATGGGCAGGACCAAGAAATACTGCAAGATGATGTCCATAGGCTGCTCCCCACTGCACCTGCAAGATCTACCTACCATAGCTTTGTGCTCAGGAGACATTTAGGAAATGCCCTTGGAAAGCTAAGCCTGTGCAGTGTGGAAGAGGGTATAAAACTCCAGCTTCTGTTCAGGAATCTGCCCTCCAGCTTGGCTGCCTGCTAACCCCGGTATCGCATGCTCCATTCCCATAGCAGAAGCTCGGTAGCTTCTCAGTACATCTTTGCTGTGGAAGTGCAGTTTCTCTATAATCCAACAGTTTACCTCGGGGGGTGTAGGGTGCCTACCTTTTGCCTCCTCAGAAAGCTACCCCATTCACCCGCAGTCCGAACGCCATGCTCTTTTGGAGTCACCAGAGTATTTCCAGAACAGGCTGGCTTGCATGTCAGAGATAGGGTCTCCCCGGGCAGGAATTTACTCTCGGGCCAACTTTTAGGGATCTCAGGGTTTTCTAAATTCTTGAACTCACTGAACCTCTAGAAACTGCCCTCTTTTGATCTATCCTACAGATAATAGTAGCGCTGGGAAACTAATCACTCTATCTTAGCTTTCATTTGGGGTGTGTTTTCTGCTTCCCAGGTAGATGTCATTCACCAACCTTCATTGCAGCCCAGTTTGCTTCCTCCCAGTGACCTCTGCGTGCTGTGTGCTGCGCCTGCAGAGTTCTGGACCTTACTGTGTCTGCAGATCAGCTTTTGCCTTCTCTGTGCAGCTGAGTCCCATCAAATTTTTTCTTCCAGAGTCACATCAAATTTCCTTGCTTCTGTGACCAGGGCCCTCACCCTGAATCTTGTCATGATCCTTCCTTCCTACCTTGCACACCTCGGTGTTTCATAGCATTAAATCTTACCCTGGGTGCTTTGTCTTTCTCAATTGATTTATGCTTTACTGTTTTGTTTTGTTTTTCTTTTTTGAGAGCAGGGGTGGTGGAGTCTTGTTCTCACAATCATTCACTCAATTAACTCTGGTGGCCCCTCTATAAACATCAGTATGTGAGTAAACAAATGAACAAATGACTTCCACAAAATGTAAGATGTAAATTCTTTATATTAGGGCTAAAATATATTTTTATTTATTTTATTTTTTTTCCATATATTTATTGGTACATTTTAGGTATACAATACATTTACATTTATCATTGGGTGCTTGTACCTGTACATGATGAAACTTAGTTCTTATTTTTTTCCCCATTACCTGTGCGCCCTTCACCTCCTCTACCCTTCCCTATTTACATACTTCGTTTCCATTTTTTTTCTTTCTCATGATTTTTCCTTTCCCTTCTTCCCTTTCCCCTTCCCCTCCCGCCACCCCTACACCTTTGGACCTCTTCCTATTTCAAATTATCAATTATTCAATTTAATCATTTTCATCCTTATTTACACTTTCAGTTTCTCACACCAGAGAAACTATTCAGTATTTACACACGTGTGTCCTATTTATTTCACTTAAGAGTACGGCCTCAATATGCATCCATTTAGCTATAAATGTCTCTAATTTCTCATTCCTTATGGCTGAGCAGTACTCCATTTTATAAAAACCCCACATCTTCTTTAGTTTCCAGTTGATGGGCAATTGCGCTGCTTCTAAGCTTTAGCTATTACAAACTGTGCCGCTATAAAGATAGGTGCACATATATCGCTAAAATATATTTTTAATTGAAAGGAAAAATTGTTCTGGTAAAAAAAAATAAATATTGAGAGCAGGGTCCATAGGGTCCATTTTGCGTAGCTTGGGTGGTAGTTTTAAAAGTGTTGTCAGTATCACCAAGAATGATAAGCTCAGGTAGTGAGATGTATGCTGATGAGCAGTGGTCCAGGTAGCAGAACAGACTCAGGCTATTAGGAAACCATACTGTGATTTGCGTCAAAGAGGTAGCTTTACAGTCTTCAGCTGGGATTCTCCGTGCATACAGCTTTGCCCTTTTCTGGCTTCTTTACAGGATTTGGCCTAAGTAAGATGGAACTCTCAATTTGGCCTCATGATTTGCCTAGCTAATCTAATAACTATTTTGTTTATTTTAGAATAAACTTATATGGTCAATTTTATTAGCAAGGACATAGGTATTAATCTAACAATAAACCTATAAAATCCAGACAAGTTTGTTGGGGGCATTTTTTTTCCACAAAGAAAATTCCTAGGTCTTCCGTGGATGTTTTGTAAAACTCTAGTTTCATGATACACCCAACAACTCATTTAAGATTGTATTAAGCCTAATATCAGCGCAGTTAGCTCTCCTATTTTTAGCCATGCTCTTCTAATGTTTTCTTTTTTCTTAATGATTGCTTGGCCCAATTATTTAAACTTCTTGTAAATTTTGTTCTCATTTCCAGTTGACCAAGTTTTCTGCAAGTTGTTAATGCAAGTGTCAGTTGCTCTTGCCACAGTCATGCTGTCTGAGGCCCACCACAAATCTCAGTGACTCAGGAGGGCAGAGGCTGGGTGAAGCTGGTCGGGCAGAGGCTGGGTGAAACTGGTCAGTCAGTGGGCTGGGATCTGCTGAGCTAGCTGCTCCATTTTTGGCTACCAGTGAAGTGACAGGCATATGGCCCTACAACCTGTGTTGAGCGTCTTTATGTAAAATGAAAAGGACTTGTGCAGTGCACTGGTCTTTAACGCCAGTCATACATCACCGAGGAAAAAGAACCACAGTAGCACAACATTTGTTCCCAGTGTCAGTAAGAGAAGCTATGAATGCAAATCTAACCTACTAATCTTATACTGGAAGAGAGTTAGAGCCTGGTGTCACTTTTTAATATCATTTTCCTTAAAGCCCATTTCAAAACACCACTTTGGATCCAGTTTCTGAGACCTTGTCAATAGAGTACTACACCTGGGTAAATCTGAAACTATTTGCTTGTTTAGCTTCATGATTAAAATGTACTCAAGAAATAAAAACAGTGTTTCAGGCCAAAGCAGCCCTTCCTGCCCTTGGAGGCACATCGTAATCCGTACAGTGCAGTGATACCTGGCTTGGAAGATGGCTTTTCCTTAATGTTACAAGTTCAACTTTCGTCTAGACCATTTACCCTGGACAGTATTGGCTCTTAGGAAACTTATGAAAAGGTCTAGGACCACAAATCCAACTCACTGGTAGATTGGATAGATGCCAAGCGATTTGGCTCCTTTAGTACTGACCAAATGTAGCAGTGTTTCCACGAAGTATTCCTGGTTTGGGAAATGCCGCATGGCATACAGATTTGAGCTGCTGTGGAATACTGCGTTCCAGTGAATGTTTTAAACAAATATTGATAGAGAGACCGCCAGTGGTCACCTACATAGAACCACTTCAGGCACAACTAAATCTATTCATCTGTGGCCCATTAGTGAGCTTACCCACCGGCTACGGGCGGGACCTATATAAGGTGGCCCTTGTGTGGAGGGAGAGTAAATGAGTCGGAAGGTAGCGTGGATGTACTTCTTGTGACCACACATCCCGAGTATGCACCCCGCTCTGCCTGCCATCACAGTCACCCTTGATCTGTTTTTTGTGTGTGCAGTTTCTCTGGAGAAGTCCCTTACACTTTAAATCTTTCATAATCTTTCCCCATCCACCTCCCCTGCTTCTGGCCAGTGTTAAGAGTTCACTGTGGCCACCTGCTAGTCTTTCCCTGATTTCTAGATGCTCTATTGTCTGTGACTAGCCAAATATTATTTGTGTTCAAGTTCACCCACAGTGCAGCCTAATTCCTGAGGTGAGGTTTGCTCTGCTCTCTGCAACCTTCAGTGACAACTGCTCCTTTGATGTTCTATCAACACAGTGCTCTGTTCCTTGCTATTCTTTTACTGTGTTTTTCTCTTGTCCTTGTTGTTACTCCTAGGGCCAAAGCTTCTTGTAGTATGTGTGTGTGAGAGAGCATGCATGGATGAGTGTGTGTGTGTGTGTGTGTGTCATCACAGCACATAATGCTTTTGCTGTATTTAATTATTTATCAAACTATTCCCAAAAGGATATTTTCATCCCAAATCTAAAAGTAGTAATGACACAATTTTTTGGAGAACATCTTTCTCTGGCAGAAGGAGAACATGTTATGCAAAAATTCGTCTTGAAATATCCTACTAAATATACATGGTTAACCACAGTTCTATATTTATAGTAAACTCTCTTCTCCTCAAATTACAAGCTCTGTTGATAAATCTTTAGTGGATGTTACAAGTTCTTACTGAGTGTCTTCACTTAGGTGCCACCTTGGCACTTCAGCTGAGAAGCCAAAGCTGAAATGGCCTCTTTTAATTTTCTGCACCTAGCACCTGTTTCAGAAATATCTGTTCATTTGTCTTGCAAGAAGGAAGTGGAGCAAGGGCATGAAAAGAAATAAAAAACACTGAAGTGTCAAATTTGTTCAATTCCAATATTTTATTTTTCTTGAAACTTTCCTCTCTCTTCTCCTTCTACCTCTCTACTTAGTCAGGGTCTGGTCGCTTCTGAGGCTATTTTCATATCAACTCAAATAAGGCTTCAGCCTCCTTCGGCCCTAAGTTCCCGTACACTTCCCATAGATCAGTGTAGATTTTCTATTCGTGGAACCTAAACCTATGTTTCTCCAGCTCTTACTTTAACATTAACATGACCTTATTTAGATTATACCTTGTTTTCACCCTTTGGCAGAGGTTTTTGGCATTTGTACCCATTCCTAGAAGTGTCACAGGCTGGGGTCATGGCTGTGGTTCATATCTAGATGTCCTAAGCTTGCTGTGCTTTCCGAGGGTGACTGGGATGTGGGGGGCAGTGCTGATGCTCGAAGGAGGAGTCAGTGGGGAGATCCCGGTGGGGGTGAGAAATGTAGCTCCCTGGCCAGCTCCTCCCAGACTCTGCTTCCCTGCCCTCACCACAGCTGCTCTTCCACTCTGCCCTCTCCTTGCCTGGGGGACAGCAGACCACAGACCTTAAACATGCCCCCAATGAGCATGTCCTTCTTTGAGTTGCCAGTGCTGCCTATTGTGTCTGAGTAATGACCAAAGTGACTAAGAGAGACATAAATAACAGAAATGTATTCCTCATACTCCTGAAAGTTTAACATTAAAGTATATTTGAGGTTTGGTTCCTTCTGTGGCCTTTTATTATAGCGCTTAGGACAGTTAGTAAATATGAAAGCAGTTGTGTTATTTGTGTGAAGTGTATCTCTTTCAGCAGAGTAGTACCACCAGAAGGAATTCAATGCATCTGTTTCTTTTAACTCCAAGTCACAGCCCCCTTATGCAATACTTGATGTACATTGGTGAATGCATGGAAAGAGAATGTCCCTCCCCATTTCTGCTTGATTACTCAATAGATGACCTCCACATGTGAGGCCAAGTGCTCCTGTGTGACCTAGTTCCTGATGAGGCAAAGCGGATGAGATGCTTCCCCCTCTGGTCCTTGACAAGAGACCCCAGGACTCCGCACCACACCTGTTTGTGGGAAAGGAGCCTTGCAAAGCCACACCTGGAGCTGACTCTCTTTATAAGAGTAAGGGGCCAGTTCTGAGATCACAGCCTTGGATCCCAACACCTCTCTGGAGGACGGAGGAGGCCACACCCCACTGGGCTGTTCCTCCCGGATGCTCCTGGCCCTGGAAAAGCGTGGTGATAACAGAAGAACTGAGAGCAGAAAACGTTCTCTTTGATGTCTGTGATACCAGGAGGGCTGCGAATGCCCGCTGCAGCCAGGTTGCCAAATGTGGAAGCAACACAAGAAGTGGAGGCTTTAAATGGCCAACAGCTACGCCTTTAGGATCCATCAAATTGTCCATGGATGTCCTCGGCAGAAAATGGGTGAATCTGGCATTGTTTTGTGCAAATGGACTTTGGCTGCCAATGCTTCAGTGGTCACAGTGCTGTGACTGTCACTTCCGGCTCTGAGGCTTGCTATGTTCCAGTCCCTGGGCTGAGTCCCAAACATGTACCAGGCCTGAGCGTGTAAAAACATCCCCTGGAACATCTGTGGCAAGTATAGTTCTTATCTCCAATTCATAGATAAGAAAACCAGGATTACTTGGACTGTGCAAGGATATCTAGTTCTTAGCAGGAAGAATCTACAAATTCAACTCAGGTCTTCAGACTCAAACATACAAAAATTTTACACAAATAATATGAAGATGATAAAATACAGAAATTAATTTAGATAAGGTTGTGGAGTGAGCCGGGCTGGGTGGAAATGTTATTCATTTTAATTTAGATTTGCTTGCTAATTAGCATTAGGATAAATCCACAAGCAAAGAGACATTTTTTTGATCTAGAATTCTTATCACTAATTTCATACAACTCACATTCACTGATTTTATATGCAAATCAGTTGCCTAATAATCAAATGAAAAGAACCTAGAGATGCATTTTAATTATAAGAAACTGTTAATTTGGGGAATTTAACATTGTAGGCTAATGATAAAATAATCAGTAAGATGTGCACTTTTTTATCATAATTTAACTGAGTATCATGAGGGAAAAATGGTGCTTCCTATGCTTCAGTGGAATAAAGCTGTGATGATTTATACCTGATATGAAGGTCATAAAAATTGTAAATAGAATATACCCATTCTGGGAGACAAAAATGTCAGCACAGTGTATGTGAGTAGACAGTCCTAATTCATGTTCATAGTGAGAAAATACAGTTTTTTCCCTGACATAATGATCATCTCTCTCTAAAAAATCTAATGCCAATATGTTCAAGCATATTCAAAACTCACTCAAATATTAAATATGTGCATTCTTTGAATAGCTGGAATATTAGAACTGTGGTAGCTTGAAGAACTGGCTAGGCTTTTGATTTATGCATTTGAAAAGAACACTATGCACTGTGTCTATAGTGCACTAGTAAAATCTATACAAATGTATCTGATAGTGAATAAATTTGTGTCATATTGCATCAAAATAAAATCCTAGTCCTTAATGTAAAGGAATTTGCTAATTAAATATTTCCTATTATCTGTCTTTCGAAAAGATCAAAGGCACATAAGAAAATTTTATTTAAACTTGGGATTTGGGTGTAGCTGAGAGGTCCGGTGGTTGCCTCGCCTATGTGAGGCCCGGGAAAGCACTGCCCACAGGGCAGGTCCTCTTTCCTGCTTCATCCCCGCAGACTTCCAGGCTTTCTGTGAAGCTGAGAGTGAAACAACCTCTTTCTCTCCCCACAGTGCCTCTGGGGAGGACAGCATTGAGCCCCTTATGTTTACCTCCTGCTCCATTTGCTCGGTTTCATTCTCTCCTTTCTAGGAGCAGTTCTCTGCCTTTTCTCACAGAATCAATCACTTTGGTGTTGTGAATTTCTTTAATTTCTGCCTTTCCACCCCCGACTGCTGTTGTGCCAATCTGCTCAGTAAGGACCAGAACAAAACTGGCACAAACAGAATCATCTCTAATGGGGAGTGAAAAAGGAGAGGGGAGGAAGTGCATATGTGAGTATTTTTCCTGTCACACCCCATTTCATCTAAGCCTTTGCAACTCTGCCCTCATCCTTTGCTCGGCTGATATCTGTCTGCATCCTGTGCCAAAACCCTGCACCTTGAAAAGCCAGCGCTCCACCGCCTGTACTTCCATGGAACTGCGGAAAGAACTCTCTTCCCAAGATAAGCTTAGATGTTTCCTGAACTCCTCACTTGGATTCGATCCAGGTATGCACACAGAAAACTCCCCTATGACTGTGAAAAGGAAAGAGGCATGTGTATACTTTTAAGTTACCTAAATAGGTGCAGTGGCTCTTAAGGAATCTGACTGCAGTTTTGGACCCTCATCCCTCAAGTGCTCAGCAATGGCTGTGGCCCTGCAGGTGAGAACAAGGCTCACAGAGAGAAGGAGATGGACGGGGATGTCTTGTCCCAGTGTGGACTCTCATACTCCCGTGCTCTGCCAATACTGCTTTATGCTGGCTTGTTAATTTTCTGTAAGTCATATGGCTTAAAGCATAGGTACCTGTTTACCATACTGTAAGTGAGCAATTGGTATAACACCATGAGAATCAGTCATCGTTTGCCTGAACTTTCTTTTTCACTCCTGAGAGTTTATGATATCTGTTCAAAGATTTATATTAAATTATTCTCTAGTGGCAACTGAATTAATTTTGCAACTTGTACTTCCTAACAAAAACAGCAAGCTAGCGTTTGTTGGCTAGAAAGTCATCTTTTTTTTCTATTGGCTTTGACAGTGACATAAATATGAAGAAGGGTGGCCCTGCCTTTTCTTCTGCATTAAAGCAGGGATGGTCTAGCACCGAGAGTTCTACCAGCAATTGCTCTTTTCTTCTCCTGCTGCCATCCCTGGGCCATGCTGCTGTCCAGGAGAGGCCTTTAGCCCAGGCATATGGATCGACTTATGAGGCTTCACACTGAATTTTCTCAGTGCTTGATCTCCCTTCTCTCTAATGGTTCTCGTTTGTGTTACCACCACATCCATGCCCTACAGTTGACTGCTTTTATTGCTTTTAATTAAGGGCTGAAATAGAAAATGTCTATTAATCAGTGTGTGAAGCCAATCATGAGTAAGGGCTTTACAGAGTCTTTACAAGAGGGATAGTAGTTTCCTAAATTGCTCCACCTCTGTCATCTTGGCAGAAAGACAGTCATTTCAGGTAATTATATCATGGGGGACACTTGTAGTCCGAAAATTTTGAAGGCGATACCTATTTTGACAAGCCAACTACCTTTTTTGTTTTGAAAGGAGCAGAAGATTTAAAAAGTCATCATTTTATGGTCATTGTAGTCATTTTTGCAACATAGTTGAGGAAGAGAGGGAGAACGATTTTCCTATGCCTGTGCCTCCTGCCTTGAGGATGTAGTGAGCTAATCACAGAAGATGAATTGCAAGTTTTTATTGCTCCCTCCTCCCTCTTCTAATATGTTTTAAATGTCTTGATTTTTCACATCTCCCAGTTCAGATTTATAAAATTTGAACTTCTTATGATAAAATACTCAGCACCCTATTCCCTTCAGTTTCTAAAATGAAGAGAAATGAGATATTTTCCCCATCTTTCATTTTCTATGCAGGAAAGCCTTTTCTGCTTAAAAGATTTTTTCTGTTCAAATTAATTCAGAGAAGAAACATCACAGTTCACTGTGACAATGAGGGTGTCCCATCTCATCTCCATATTTAGTTGTGCGGCTTGAATAAAATCATGGAATTACAATTCAGTGAAATTTATCTGAAGCAGGCCTTCCCTGGAACTATTCTACAGGGCCTATTTTTCAGGACGTTTGAGTTAAAAATGTGGATTTGAGCAGTTGGTGGGTTAGATTCACAAATAGTGTGTTTCTAATAATATCATAAAATACACCTCTAAGAGGGGTATATTATTCTTTAGCAAGAAAAAAAATACCCATTATTTAGAAATGCAGAAATGGGGGAGATCTGGTTGTGTTCTATGGCCTGGGAGTGCCAGGGAGAGGTGTGCTCCTTGCTCAAAAGGCAAAGGGGTCCAAACTGCTGGCCTCATCATCGGTGAAGTGGACCTTTGTACCTCCCTTCACTTTTTTAAATTTCACAACTGACAGGTGAAAGAGTTGAGGCAAATTATCCTGATACTCCTTTTGGACTCTTCTTTGTGACTGCTGATTTCACTAATTCTTCCCTTTCTTCGCCCCACCCCCCCAGCAGGGCTCCTCGGAGGATGAGGGCAGCCTTCAGAGGCAGAGCTGGGAAGACGGGCCTGAGGACCAGGTGGGCTCCCTGGTCAGGGCCTGGGTGACAACTCCAGATCCCTGGCTGCAATTGTGCACTCCCTCTGCTGACTGAGGGGCACAAATTCTTTCTCTGCTCAGTCCTCTCCAGCACATTCCTTGTCTTCCCTGTCCACTGGCAGCGATGTGCCTCGGAGTTGGACTTGTTTTGGTCAGGAGAATACAAGGTTTGAACAAAAAATTTGGTGAATATTAATTAAAAATTATTACAGTGAAAGACACACTGAGATCAATCCCCTTCAAAGCGCTCCCCATGACTTTGAACACACTCATCCCATCACTCGCACCACTTTCTAAAGCAGCTCTGGAGTCCTCTTTTGTGAGAGTCTTTCATGCACTGTTGTGGCTTTCTCAATGTCCTGAACCAAAGCAAAATAGTTCCTTTTCATAGTCGCTTTGACTTTCATGAAGAGCCATGCTAGATCAGGTGACTAAAGCAAATGATGGCACACTGTGATGCTTTTATTGACAGAAATTGCCTGAAACAGTGTGAATAGATTCAAAACATGGATTCAGCTGGGAAAAGACATGAAAGAGAATTTCCAGGACTGCTTCAGGAAGTGGAAAAAATAATGGGATAAAAGTTTAAAAGTAGAGGAGTATTTTTGAGGAGGATTAATGGTGTCTTTTACTCTGTAATATTTAAACATTCATGGTGTTGTTTGATCACACTTTGTATAATGCCACACCTGTGCAAAGAGTTTAGTGCTGATTTAAAATTTCTCCTCAGCGTTAATGCCTAAGATGGAGGTTGCTTCTTCAACCTTGGTCAAGGGAAAATAACACATCTGGAACAGAGCCTCGACTTCGACTTAGAGGTCAACCAGCCTGCATGGAGGATAAATCTTACATAAAACTTTATTTCTCAATTAATTAATTGCATTCTATAAAATTTTTAAGACCTACTATTTTCTGGTCTTTCTGCTAAGTACAGTGGACCTTTGAATTACAACTGGCCTGACACACAAACAACTTGGGGTATGATCAAAATTGTTGTTTTAACTTTTGACTAAAGTCTTGAGTTACAACCCGAATGCCAGCCACTTGTGCTTCCAGATGGTTCCTGAAACAGATTTAACCCTGAAAGTGTTCGGGAAGGAACGTTAAAACATCCTGAGAAATCCTGGGCCAAAGTCTCTCTAAGGACACTGAGATCTGCCTGGAAGAAAATGTGGCCTAAAATTATACAGGACTATGAAGGACTATACAGGACTATACAGGACTATGAAGCCAACTGACCAACTCAAGTTAAAACCAACCCTTGGGAGGGAATTGAGTGCCTAAGTCTTTGAATTTCATACATGTAGGTAAGAATGAATGAAGCCTGGAGGTTTCCCTCAAGAACCAAAGAAAAGTGTATGGAAACAGTGCACAAGTTGTGGGGACTTCACACCCTGCTTCGCAGAGCACACGCTATGCAGGAGTCATGGGACCAGGGAGGTGAGGGCAAGCATGCTGAGAGCACACTCATGAATTCCCTTGGCTGAGCCAGTCCTTGCTAAGTTCAGCCTGACACTCGCCGACTAGAGACATACCCAAGATTCTTGCTGTAGGAGTAAGACACACCCAGCAGTGCCCATCCATCCCAGCTTCCTCTGATTTCTGTTTTACTCTTGCCCAAACCAAGCCTCTCCATTTCTTCCTTGCTACTCTTACAAGGTAGTTCTCCAGTTACCCAGCCAGCCAGTAAGTTTGACGACCAATGACACTAACTCTTCATCGATGTTAGTTCATCATCTGTGAGGCCTCTCTCACTTCAATGTCATTATGGTAATGACAGGTAGTCCCCATCTACAAGGAACATGGCATGAGCATTTTGGTTCCAAGTGTACCCTGTGCTGTATTTACGGGAATCCAGCTGCTGTCTTGCTTCATTTGTGAGCCTGGTACTAACATGGATGTAGGTATTCTATAATTCTTACATTCCTCTTCTTCTTTGATTTCTCACATCTTGGTGACTGGAACAAGTTTTTCTGAATTATTTTCACCTCACAGATCCCAGTTTTATGCAAACAGGAAATAGAGAAGTATGTGTAACACTGATATGTTTTTGTATCAAAGCCAATAGATTAGCCTCCTCATCAGCATTACCCACATGCCGCCAACAATAATATATCTTTCAAAATCTTTTTTGCTGTTGAGAAAAGCCCATGACTTATGTATGGAATATTCTTTTGTTTCTCATGATGGGATGAAGAAGAGAGAAGAGACTCAGATGTGATTTTATCATATAAAATAGGTGACTATGTAGCAAGTCCCTCATAGAGAGAGCCCAGGATAGCTAAGGTCTGTGGGCACAGAATGGTGTCAGGGGAATGAAAAGCTTATTTTGGAGGAAGGGGTGATGACCTATTATTATCACTAACACTTGATAATAATGGTAGACTGAACCTACATGAACAGGCATAGATATTAGATTTTCACAACAATTTTTTATTTCATTGGAAATTGATAGAAAAGTATCACCTTTTACTGTGTCCAGGGATACAGAAAAATATAGAGATACAGCTATAGATAAAACAAATTTTTAAGGCAGAAGAGTAAAAACTGTCATGAATAATCTGTGGAGTAGCATTTGAAAACTGCTTGCTTGGGTAGAATATCTAGAGTAAAGAGCTAAGAATGTGTTAACTGTAAAGTTCCAAATATAAACCATTAGACAAAGGTCTAAATAAAACTTGTGATGCGTTGATTAAAGAATCCACTATATCCAACAGAAAGCATTTTACACCATGTCCTACATATGTAACTCTCTCTCAAAAGAAGCTCTCAACTCAGTGACTTCTCAGACCTTTAGGTAGATCTTCTGAATGAGTAAACTAAGCCCAATGTTGTCAAACTGGAATAACCAAAAAAAAAAAAAAAAAGGTTGGAATTTTCCTAGATGAATGCTCCTCAAATCACAGCTAAGCCCTCATCAGACATGGCAGAAAAAAAAAGTTATTCTCTTTGCTTCTAACAATCTGTACAAGGTGGTAGATAACCGTGCGGTCATTTGTCAGTAAGCTCAGCACCCTTGACAGAGATTCTTCCAAGGAAACCATGTCACCCTGAGCATCTGATGTGTGTTCTACCAACCTCTATCATTTGACAGATGTTTCTTTCTAACTCACTTTTGCTTCCTTCAGTACATCGGGATTTTTCCAGATGAAAATCCCTACCATAGAAGATAGATAGATAAACCAAGAAACATGAGCACCCAGCCCACGGCGAGTGGTGAGGAGCACCCATTATGTGTGGGGCCCTGAGGCATGGAGGTGCCCATCACTGACTCAGTCACCCTACGAGCCAGAGTGAAATTTGTGGTGAGCCAGCTCTGGTCCCTGCTCTCAGCACTGGGGTAAAACAGCAGCGAACAAGCATAGAAAGCCCTGTGTTCAGGTGACTAATCTAAGCTGCGACCTCCTAACAAGATCAACTCTAGGGTGTTCCTCCTTTGCTGTACCAGGGGCACCCCTTGGAGAATATGTTTGTACATCCTAAATCAATTACTTTGCATTTGTGAGAGAATCATAATGTGCCAAACCTGGAAATATAAGGAAGAGGGTGTATCTGCTTTCAATGGGGCTCATAATGTTGGTCTTAAAAATCACCCCAGTCTGATATGATGAGCACAGTCAGCACTGCACATGCCCAGGCAAGGGAGGGCTGGGTGAGGAAGGAGGGTAGACTACGTCAGGGCAGGGCCAGAGGTCAGGAAAGAAGCTCAGACCGGCTTCTCACGTTTTAAGGGTTGCTTCCTTTTGACATTACTTTAATTATGTGAAATATCTTTATAGTTGCAAAACTGAATAAAATAAGTAAATTCAGAGAGAGAGAGAGAGCTTCAATTACTGTCAGATCACCCAACCACACGCAGAATTCAACTTTTGAATTGAGTTTAGAGAACTCTTACACGCCTCCTCAGACCAGGACATACCTGCGGAATTGAATCTCTGAGGATTGTGCCCTCAAATTTGCATTTCCCACAAGTTCAGTAGAATTCGGCTTTGCATTGTCTTCAAGGTTTGATGCAATGGTTTGGAGGAGGAGAAGCTGGGACAGGGCGCTGTAGAAGGTGGATGCAGAGTGGCTCAGAAGAGAGGAACCTTTGCCTTACTAAGGAGCCTGAAACTGGGACAGTAGGATGGGTCTTGGGGCAGTGCTCAGGGGAGAGGGAGCAGAAGAATCAGGTAGAGTTCCATTTTAGCACTTTAGGAAGATGAACACAGACTGTACAGAGAACAAATGAAGCAAATTTTAAAAATTTTTACATTTTTTTATGGATGTGCATTACATACATTTATGAGTCACAGTGCGGTAGATGATTAATTTCTTTGTTGTGAATTCATTCCACTGCCTCTCAAGGTAACTGGAGAAGGAGAATGTTCAGTGGCCCAGGGAAGAGGCTGAAGTTCTGATCTGGGGCCCAGAAGGGATCCCAGCTCAGCTCCTCCACATCCTATTACTGGGCATGGCTTTCTTCAACCTGGAATTTGTCACTGACAAATCCCAAGTTAAAGACAATTTTTAGCGATCACTACACATTTCGGTACTTGGGCTATTCTTAGAAATTTCTCCATCTGCTATTTGAACCTTGATTTGTAGGATCCAATGGCATTTTCAACAGCTAGAAGGGCAATTGTTCAGGCAGTACATGTGTGATGAACTTTTTTAGGACATAGACAACTAGCAGATAGTTCCCTTTCCCTGATAACTTCCTCTACTTGATATAACAATAGGTTGTGGGTGTTATTTTGTGCTGGAGTACATATTTGATAGTTATTTGACATAAATATGTATTTGAATAATTTCATTCTTCAAATTATTCTTCTTTGTACATTTCTAGCCCTTACCGATTCTGATTGCAATAGGACAAATCAATATCAGTTTTTCACCCATGAAGGTGACATTAATACACAGGCTTAGCAAACTATATGAGTATGAATTGCTTCTGACCAAGCTGGTGCCAATGCTCAGCCAGGTTGACTAACTTTGTTCAGGGTTCTTCCTTTCTGCCCCTGATATTCCTTCTTGCAGAGCATTTACTCAAGATTTCTGTGCCCCGACGGGCCTGGGGTCTTGAGAAACCATGGCCTTTTGGAGTTGTAAATATTCCATACCCACTAATACCCTTCTCAAGAATCTGGGAGTCTTCTTGTGAAATGTAATCACAGGAAAGACCCAGCCATCTTTCAGCAAACTTCAGTAAGAGCAATTAGCAGGACCACATGGTTAATTCCATTGGCGAGCTCTGTCCTAACCATTGCTAGCACTTCCCTGATAGCTCCTTCCAGCACTCCAAAACTCTCCCACTTTCTGTTCACATGGAGTGGAGTTAAGTTCCAGGCCTATTGTAGTAGTGTTGAATAAATCTTCCTTTTCTATTTAACTGATATTGACCATTTTTTTTTCTCTTGCCATTCATCTCTGAGCATGTAGAAACACACACTTATTGTTAACATAGACCATAGCTGTACACAAAACTCTTATATAAAAACACTTTGCTATTTCAAAAATTCAGAACTAGTACTTATCAGTCATCTTACTCATACCTATGTGAATTGCAATTCATTCATTCATCATTCAGTCAACAAACATTTTTAAGGAATGAAGTCAGGAGGAGTTTGGTAGAGCACACATACATCAAACTTGGTAGTAAGGAAGGTTGTTCCATCAAAAATATACTCACCCTTCTTTCCACTGTGCAATCTGAATTTGGAAAAGCAGAACTGGTGCATTATACCCTTTTCCCAGTAGATGAAGAAGAAAAAGAAGAAGTTACTCTAGTTCATTCAAATATTTCATATTTTCTTTATATACAGATATCTGGAGGTGTTTTAAATGACTCGTGATTTTATTTCTATGATTTTATTCTGCAGCCATCACCTTCCATATGAGATAACCACAAACTCCATAAGAAGTAGATTTTCTTTTCTTTTTGGTAGTTGCACTTATGGACATTTTTTTTCCCTTAAGAGAGGGGTTGGGGGTAATGGTTTTTCTTCTAAGCAATTGAGAACCTGTTCAAAACTGAGTACAAAATTGTACACAGGCGCTGACACCTTTGCCTTGGAGACATTGACCTTAAGGTAATCCTACCCTTGATAAAAGCAAGAATTTTTATTTTGCTTCCTAATTCTTCATGATTTAAAAACAAGTCCGAGGCATGTAGTTAAGCTGTAATGGCTTCTAATGATGGTGACATTAAAGAACAATGACCCTCTGAGATGAGACTCCTTGGTTATTCTTAGGTTAGCCTTTTGGCAGCTCACAGGCCTGCTTACTTCTGGCAGAGACAGGATCTCTGGGCCCCACCAGGACTGTGGTCTTAGTGATAAACAGGTCCGGTAATCCAGCCAGTGGCTTTCTGAACAAAGATTTATTCATGTGTGGTATGAAATCCCACCAGTAAACAATGAAAGAAGAATTGCTCATTAATTAACAATATATGGACTGTGCTAGTTACAACTTTTATCAAAGAAATTGAAGAATGAAAATGTCAAAGGAATTCATTTGAATGAGTAAACAGATTGGTCTTTCAAAAATCTCAAGGAATTTTACTTAAGGAAATAACTTCTCTATGTGTTCTTTAGTAAAAACAAAATCTGGGCTCTCAGATAAATATCCAATGAATTTGATCTAAATATGCATTGGCACTCATGTATTCTTCATATATATTTATGATACAATTATGTGATTTAGCTTATTTGTGATTCACAGGCAGATGTTTCAACTTTAGTGCTGAATACAGGGGAATTTATGTTTAAGCATTACTAGTGTATGTGTTTTTTCTTTAGTCATATGTGACTTTAGAATAAGACATTTTAAGTATTTGAACTATTAGATGCCTTTGGATTTAACTAATTTTAATTTTCCATGAATCAGCCATTATTAAGAAAAATGCATATAGATATTATTAATGTTCAAAGTAGTTAGGCTTAAGATAGGAATTTGAATGTGTAACATCATGATGTATATCCACAATTATCCTTTCCACACTGATCATTAATACAGTTTGTGTCTTAAATTGATGCCAATGATTGTTTGAATGGATTTAATTTTAAAATTTTAGGCCATCCATGAATGTTGAGCCCCTACACTGTAGAGCACCTCACTTGACACAACAGAGGAAAAGAGTCCTTAAGCCATTTAAGATCTTTGCTTTTTCTTCTAGCCATTGCCCTCTTAGTGATTAAAGTTCTCCCGATTTCACAAGAAAAAGATTGATCATGTTAATGTACTTATAACATTCCCTCTTTTGTCTCAAAACAGGATTGATATTTACAATATTTATATGTCCATTTTCTCTTCAACTCTCATTATCATAACCTGCTCACTGTTAGGTTTGGAAAACAAGCCTTTATTTCTGAGATCACATTTTCACATTTTTCTCCTTCTTGCCATCACAGGGCTGTTTCTTTGCTGCTTTCTGAAAACCATCCATCAGACGGGGTTGAGTTGTAGAAGCAGAAGGCATGTGTGGGACGAGCAGAGGTACCAGAAGGAGTAGGCTCTGTGTAATCGCCCAGAACGCGCTACCTGAATTCCATTTGTCTTCTGGGAGCTTGGAGATAAGGGAGAGACTTGTTTATGCATCACTCATCTATCTCATAGTGCAGGAATGATGAATCTTATTTGCAAGTACAATTCCAAAGTGCCTGGCAAGGCTCACCATAGCCCTAGAATGGCAAGAATGTTCCCTGGATGCACAGATAATGTGTGTCACACACTCTGTTATACAATTTTGTTGAGCATTTTGTAATGCCTTTGATGTAGAAAATTGCTCCTCCTCTTCGTTGCCTCCTTTCTGTCTGCCTTTGTCAGAGCTTGGCGGTATTGCCTGTGAAGTCCACAGAAGGTGTAACCAACAGAAATTGGGGGAAACAGCAAACTTCCTTGGGGACCTCAGAGGGAGAGCTACTGAAAATAAAAACATAAAAAGTGCACAGCAAAGGGAATTCTTCTTAGCTGGAGATCCCATTAGCATTATAATGCTACAATATATTCACGGTTACTGAAAATCACATTCACATTTTGGAAATTTTAATATGAAAAATAGCTCTGTGTAATAAATATAATGCTTTAGGTTTCATCTTATAAACATATTGAATATCAAAATTAATAATGCCATGTGATGTAAAAGACAAAAATGTCCCACTAAGTCCAGGTGGACAAAGGCAATAATGACTTGCTATGCCCAGGATGGTTTTAAGATATAAAACACACAAATTACGGGAACGAGGGCTTATATTTGTAAATATCCAGTCCTCTCATGAAGAAATATAAGAAGGAGACTTTGAGCATATGGGAAACACCTTGAGAAGGTTAATAGAGTGTTTTGTGTTTGTTGAAAGATGGTGATTTCCAATGCTATTTTGGAATTAAAAATTGGATTTTAAAAACATTTTTAAACTACTGGATTTAAAATACAGAATTTTTAAATACTGGATTGACTTGTGTCTTATTATACAAAATTCTCCATAAACTGAATGCTAGGTAAGAAGAAAAACCTTTCTTCCCCAAACAGGTTCTGCGGAAGCACATGACAGGCAGCTGGAGGCCAGGTGCAGGTTTTGCGAGATGCGATTATGTCCACCTCCCACACGCTTGCTCCTCATCCCGCCTCCTCTCCCTCCTTCCAAGTATGCAGGTTGCTCCTTCCTTGCTATGTACTACCAGCAAGCTACCCTCTCTGAGCCTCAATTTCCAGTGAGAATTCAGACATACGGATACTTCTGGCCTTCAGGGTTGTTTTTAGGTTTCCACTGGTTGATGTACTGTATCAGACGCAGATGCGGCTCTTCCGGCTCACATCCCATTGGCTGGTTTGGTTGGCTTGCTCTTTGCCTCTCTGCTGCAGGGGATTTGACCGTTTGCTCCCATCTCTTCCCTCCCATAAGCTTGCCCACAGGGTGACTGAAGCCTCCCCATGAGAGCCATGGAAATTCCCACTAGACCTTGCCATGCCAACCTCCTCGTTGGGTCCAGGTAAGACAGGTCCAAAGAGCGCCTCCTGGTGATACCAAGTCTCTGAATAGCTTTTCTTTCCGCAGCCTGCTTCCCACACTCACACAGTCTCTCCTGAAGGCTTCACTTCAAACAGCTGCCTCTTCAAAGCTGTGGTACCATAGACCCTGGCCTAACACACTTTGTGGAACACTTAGAATGTTCCCTGAACATTGTGTGTAATGAATAAATGCTTACTGCCGTTACTATTAATTCCTTCTTCAAATACATGCTGAACACTGGTATTGAAGATGCACAGTTCTTTGTGCGAGTCTCTGCCTAGATGTTAGTGACAAAGCCCAGCCATTCACAGGAAGTTCATGAGCCTGCGCTTCTGGCAGGACTGTGAGTCTAAGTGGGGAAAGAGGAATGTAACAGCCTAAGAAAGCATATTGGTCAGTGTCCCTCAGGGAGATTACTCTGAACTGAATCTGTTTTATTTTGTAAATCATCTGGTGAGATATGAGGCTATCATGAGTAAGTCATTTTAATATTTATAATAATTTCACTTCTCCTGATTTATTGTGGCTACCTATCAAAATATTGGTATTTGTCTGTATTTCAGCTGTACCTTATTTATATGGCATTTTCAACTCAGCTTCTTCACACAAATCATGGCCTCACTAATCCAAGTAACCAATTGGGGGATCAGCTTTTTTCACTGTTTTTATGGCTTTGTCAACATCTTTAAAAACATATATCTTGCTAAAAAGTATGAAAGGTGAACTGTCCCAGTGCGATCATTGGTATCAGCAAAGTTCCCAAAGAAATGTGCAGGAGCACAGCGTAAGAGTGGTGCAGCTTCTGGAATGTGGGTCTATTTGCCTTATTAAGATTTCAAAGGCATGGACTATTCAGGCTTAATGCACTGTGATTCATTTTAAGAGAGGTGTTTGCATAGTCTGTATAGCATTTCCCCAAGCAGAGGACAAGACAGAGTGCTTATGAACTGAGCTCTAGGAAGGTGCAGGAGGATTTAGCTAAAGGTCAATGAGTTATTAGAGAAAACACTGTAAGCCTGGAGAGGTGCGCACATCTACAATGCCAGCACTCTGGGAGGCCGAGGCAAGAGAATGCAAGTCCAAGCTCATCCTGGGCAACTGAGAGACTTTTAAATTAAAACAAAATTTAAAAAGGGGTGGCGATGAAGATCAGGGTACCAGCTCTGCTTTCAATTACCAGTACCACACGCACAAGATTTATATATAAATAAAAATTAAAATTAAAAAATACAAATGCTGTTCATAAGTAAAAGTACGTAGAAAGATGCAGAGGACACTATATGTAAAATTCAGGTTTGTAAGTGTTCTTTTTGTTTCTGTAACATTCTGTTTTTATCTTGATCCTTTCATAGAAAGCACGTGGCCTCTTGAGTACCACAGGCTGCACCTGCCTTCTCTTACACAAGGCTGGGTCCTCGGCCATGCAGCCCTGCCCCGGCATCTCCCCTCCATCCTAGCAGACGCTTAGAGTGCTCTTTCCAAGTCCACCTTGCCAGACAGCCCCTCATTATGGTAGGATGTCTGTGTCTACATGACACTGTCTACTACAGGCCTATCTGATCTTTTCCCTTTGTGTTTAAGCCACTTGTGTCTTTGTATTTAAAGTACATCCCTTTAGATGTTGCATAGTTAAGTCTTGAAATTTTAAACAATTCACAAGCTGCAGGATGCTTGGACCGCATATATTTAATATGGCTAATGATATGGTCAGGTTTGAATCCGTCATCTTGAGATTTATTGTTAGTCCTCTTCCTTGTTTGTACCTTTCTTCTTTTTTATCTTGTTATGGAATTGAAGATTTTTTATTATTTCTTGTCAGTGGTTGGTTCTTTATCTGTAACTTTTTAAATTATTTTGTTGATTTCTATAGAATTTAGGGCATGAATATTTAAGCCATCACAGTCTGTTTGAAAGTGATATCATACAATTTTATGCATGTTACATGACACTTCAAATAATGTTAATTGCAATTTTTTCCTACCTAGATTTGTGCTATTTTGTGATAAAATTTTATTTCTTTTTCTATGCTCTAGTACTTTTTTTGGCATTGTTAAAACATGTATGTAGGTGTCCCATTACCTTTCAAATATTTAAACAATAAAGGCAGTTTTCCATCTCCCTACCTGTATGGATCATAGCAAGTATTCTCCCTTTGGGGAGATCCAAAGTTCCCCATTTCCTTGCCCATTTCCTATAGGGCTCACTTCAGCATTTCATACAGTGCAGAGCAGCAGCTGCTGGATTCTCTGAGAATTTGTCTGTCTGAGAAGTGTTTTGCCTTCCGTTTTTGAAAGATTTTCCATTGAGTATAAAATTCTGAAGTATTGAATTCAGTGAGTGTAGGAGTCAAAGAGATCATTGTCTTCTCATTTCCCTCCTTTCTGACAAAACAAACCTACTCTCAACTTATTTTGTTCCTTTTGTCTCTGAATCCTTGCACAATTTTTTTTCTTCTCATCTTTGGTTTTAAGCAAAGTGATTGTGCATACCCTTGGTGTGATACTCCTGACAGTTAAAGAATATTTGTATTGTTGGGCTTTGGGGATTTCTGTTTGTAATTTTCATCACATTTGATAAAAATTAAGCCATTTTCTTCAAATATATTTTCTGTCTTCTACTTTGGGGAACTCAAATTACAAGTATACTGTGCTTCTTGCATTTGGTCCCATGCTCAATGATGTGTACATTTTCTTCTCTGTTCTTTTTACATAGAGACTATTATTGTGTCCTGAGATTAATTAATTATTCTGTGATATTTTATCTGCTGGTAGTGTGTTCAGTAGGTTCTTCTATGTTAGACATTGTAGCCTTTGTCTCAGAAACTCCATTTTTTATATCTCTTTTTTATATCTATCTTTTAATTTTAGTGCACATAAGGTGCAAGTAGATGACTTGACTTCCCCTTCCTATCTGATCCTTTCAGCAGGTGTCAGGTCTGGGTTCCTTTTGATTGACTGGATGGATATTCTCCTCAGACCAATCATTCTTTTAAATTTCTTCACACGAAGTATTAATTAGGTAAACTTTGGATGACAACAATAATACAGACCTGTTAGCACCCAGATAAGAATTATTCCTTACAGTTTTTACCTAAATTTAAAGGCAACTATTTTAATCCATTCAGCCTGCCATAAAAAATACCATGGACTAGATCTCCTGTTCAACATGTTTTTGCTGCTTTGGAAATAAGGCAATGTTTAATTGAAAGAAGACTTCATGCGTTTTTCATGTTAGGGAGTAAATATTTCAATACGCCTCTAAATATTCTTAAGAATTGTTCTAGGATACAGTTTCTTCACTCAGAAATCCTTTGATCCTTTCAAGTTTGCCTTTAATATTTGTCAGTGGAACTAGGGCTTTGTTTAATCTAGGGCTATTTATTTCTCATTATGGAGGAAGGACTCTCATCTGGATGCCTGGGAACTATGAGTTTTTCTGTTTCTATTCTGGAGCAGGTACCATTGCCAGACCTGTGTACGTTTCTGGCACTATTTCCTCTAATCATCTTGAATTATCATTTCCAGGTATTTGGGGGAATGGTTTCACATTCAAGGGCTAGTGTCTACTTCGCTAAATGCTCAAAAGGAAGCTCTTTTAATAATGTGACCATATAAACAGATGTCTTCATTTCAAAAGAAATTCACCGAAACTCATGTGAATCTTAAAATCCATTTGAACATAATCAACCCTGTGAACTTTGTAAAATCAGATAAATGTCTCTGTTGAGGTCATGAAAGGAGATGGAAATGGACAATTGTGTGAGTCAATGGGGAAAATCTTATCACACAGCAACAGTGTGGTGCTTTACTCAACTCAATAAAGCAAGGTGAGAGATTTGAAGGATGGTGTCATGACAAAATTGATTCATGTTGAAGGAAGAAAAAATTTATTAGTGGTCAGGGAGCTCGATTGTAGCCCTGATATGCTTCCCTATTTCCAAATACCAAAGCTGGAGAAGGAGGATTTAGAAAGAGTAATTGAGAGGACTTTGTTTCCCTCCTCTTATTAGGGAGGTATAGTTAATCCTTTGGAACAACAGGCATGAATTTGAAGGAGCGTCTTGATTTTGCAACTCTTTTTGTAGGAGCTTTTTCTCTGCTTCTATTGTCTATTGGCAAATGTCTTTAATAACATTTATCTTTTGACCTTTTATCCATTTGCCCTTTGAGTTTATTTACAGCAGCCTGGTGAATCTGTGTGGTGCAGAGCTATCTAGTGGGTATTTATTCTGTAAATCAAAACCACCTCAAAGCAGCTTAGGACCATCCAGGACACTCCTTTATTGTCCAGGATACCTATAAATAACAGGAAGCATAATGGAAAAATGTAAGTGTATAAAGTCGGGGGCCATTTCCCTTTGTTATTTCCTTTCTTCACTTATGTTTGAATACGATCTGCATCACACATGTAAAGCAGAGATCATTTCAAATCAATGAGATGAATATGCAGCTCATATTCATGGTAGAAAAGGTATGAGAAACTTGTTTTTTCACTTGAATTACAAACAAATTTGAAGGAGATTGTGTTAAGTAGAATGAGCATAAATTGTTAATATGTTCCAGTTTTCTTTCTTTTTATTATTTTGTCAAAAGGATAGAAAGCACCCAGATGTGTGTAGGGTACTGGCTCATTTCCAAAGTCTGTCATCAGATTAGTATTCAACTTAATGTTCAGGATTCAGTCATCATAATTAATCATCCTCTAAGTGCAGAGAGATACTTAATGCTATGTCTCTACTTATTATTTAAACTTTTAGTTCTGAAATGAAGGGCCTCAGACAAAGATTAATTAGGTCAAAAATGTGAGGGTTATTCTCTCACCATGGATCAGAGTGTTTATGTTTATAGGTGACAATAGTGTTGAGGAAGGTTCCTAATAGAACCAGGAACTTTGTAAGTTAGTTTGTTCAGCCACATTAATGCATGCCAGATTTAACTTAATTAATTTTTCTAGCATTTAGTTTTATTGTTTACTTTTTATGTACAGTGGCAATGCATACAGATTTTATAATGCATAAATAATTACTTTAGTCAACGTATGTTTTAGGGGAAAAAAATGAAACCTTGTTTCACTTGGAAAGTAACTCCATAAACAGTTCACTTCTTTATATTCACTGAGTCTCAATTCTGTCAGCTAAAATATAAAGTGTAAAATTATGTGATCTCTAAGATTTCCTATTATTTTAAAATACCATAAATTAATACGTAACCTAGTTAGATACAGAATAAATCTCAACTATCAAAAGAACTAGAATGACAAACTCTGAAATTTGCATTTCGACTAAACTAAAACGATGACCAATTTCAGTTTTGTTAGTGCTCATAGATTGTGTTTGAAATATGTCCTTTTAAATGAAAAGAGAATTGAATTTTCAAAATGTCTTTTTTCAGTTATGAAAACCCTATGTTGAATGAACATCTCATCCAATATGGAAGAATCCATGCTATGAGAAATATTTTATCCTGGAAAGGACTCCTCATCCTTACTTCATACAAATACACATGATCATTGAGATAGAAAAGTGAGGTCCAGTAAGCTTGGTTAATAGGTTAATATTCTAGCCCTGTTTGCTTATGTTTGCCACTATCAGCTTAATGCATTTTTACAATGTGCTTCTTAATCTAGGTTATTAATTATCTACATACCTTTAGAGATTCTCACAGTCATTCAATAAAATACATCACTTTGCAAGGTCCTTACTTTAAAAGAATTCATCCCCTCAGTTATGTAGTTCCCATGGCTTTATTTTCTTTTATGAAGTCCATTTATCAAAGCATAACACATACCCGGTCATGAAAAAGTCTGCATTGTATAACCACGTCTAGATTTTCTATCAGATGTACTCTTGGTAAACTCCTAATGGAAATTCCAGATGTAGGTTACCTCCTGGTCTTTACAAGAAAGAACAATATGTAAATAAATATTCTATTACATGTTAATTTAGAAAATTTAAATGAGTGGAATAAAGTATATCATATCTCTTCTATTCAAATTTTGAAATGTTAAGTTCTTAAGTCACATTAGTTTATCCAGGAGGATCTGTTTGTCTAAATCACCAGAGTACTTAACATTGAATCCAGGTTGGATTATTTCCCAGCTAAAGACCAAGACTTGAAAAGCTTATTGGACAAGATTCAGCAATTTGTATGTACATTTTTCTGCTTAACTATACTATAACCTTTTAGATTCAAAAACCAAAAGTTGTATTTCTTTGAAACCTTGTATAGCATGATTGGCAATCCTTTTTCTGTACTCAGGTAAATAATAAATATTTCCATTTCTGCAGGCCATACTGTCTTGTTGCCAACTGTTAAACTCTAGTTTTAGTGCAAGTCACTTGTAGAAAATATGTAAATAAATGAAGATGGCAACAACCCAATAAAACTTCATCTACAAAAATAGATAATCAGTTATGCCTCTGGGCAACTGTCACCTGATTCTCCCATGCAATCATAGTCTTGCATAATAAAAATGAACTTAATTGCAAAATCAGCACAAAATATCATTTTGTTTTTGGTTTTTTTGAGACAGGACCTCGCTACATCATCCAGGTTGGACTTGAACTCACTATGTAGTCCAGGCTGGCCTCTAACTCAGGACAGTCCTCTTGCCTCAGCCTCTCAAGTGCTGGGATTACAAGTTTGTGCCACCACTCCTGGCCCATGATTTTCTTCTTAACACCATTCTTTTCTGCAGAAAGATTTTTTAACCAGTTTGCTACATCTGATTATTTAAGTTTTACCATTGAAATGTATAGAACTTTAAGTTTACTTATCATAGATGATTGAAAGGAAAGTTTTTGTTATCATATGTTTCTTTGTTGTAAGGATCTCTTTAGTTTATATCTTGTACTGAGTTTGACTATAGTGATACACAGTGTAAAAATTATTGTTATTCTCTTCTGATTTGGTTATGAAACTTTATTTTTCATTAAAAAACCCAAAAATAAAAAACAACCATTAATATAATTTTACATGGAAATTTAGTATCACCATATAAATATTTAAACATGCAGGCAAGACTAGAAGCCAATACTTCTACCAAAATGGAGTTGCAGCACAGAATAACAAAAGATTAAGGTTATAGTACATGGTCGAAAATGTGAGAATTAAAACAGATATCCATGGTTCATGATTTAGAAAAGAAGTTAAGAATGCATAAAAGACTTCCTATGCTAAGAAAAAAAATTGACTAACCAAGCAGTTATTTATCCTGTCTCATTTCAGGCGATGATGTTATATCACCATGATATAAGGACTTCAATCAATTTTAGCAATGGAAACAATGCTTGCATTTTTAGCACTTTGGCCAAACCACTCGAAGATAAAATTACATCTAGAAAAGCTCACTTTCTTTTACTGTAACAAGAAGCAGAGTATGGGGGTTCTTCTTTCCAAAACGTAATAGTTCTTTTAAATTATTTTGATTCTTAAGAAACCCCTAAGGGATGCTGATTTTGTTTTCATTTATGAATAAATTTTCAAAAGCAATCAGCACTCAAAAAGTTACACTAGAAAATATTACTATAAAGTAATGTAAGCAAGAAGCTGAGATACATCATTAAATGCTCCTCTACACCATTATATGTATATTTTTCAGAACATTAGAGATACAATACTGTCTGGAAGAATCTATGATTTGAAAATAAATGCATGCACACATGTTTATTTGTACTTGCATATTTGCTTCTGACTGTACTCCAACATTTCAAAATGTCTGTAGTGGATATTGACTGCTTGTTTAGAGTCCAGATTAGTAGGAAGAATCTCTGAATGAGACTTCTGAGCCTTAGAAAAATATTCTTTGCTTGAATAGAAAATGAAGCCTCCAAGGATCTGTTTTTCAAAGTCCAAGAATTTTATTTTGTGACTCAGGAAATGAAAACGAGAATTAATGTATTGGCAATGATCACTGGAGCCTTGTGTAATGAGGCAATGTGTGTGAATACTAGTAACAAAGGAGTTTCTTACAACAGTATAGGTGTGTCTCATAGAACCTAATGCCTGCCAGAGGTAGCAGAATTTGATCACATGGAACAGGTTGAGAAATAATTGGGAAAATCATCAATTCTCTCACCTTACATCTTCCCTGTGCTTGCTTTGCTATGCATTCCTCTCCTTCTCTGGCATTCTAATGTCTCTTCTCTTTCATGTATATGCCAAACTTGGATGTTCAATAAACAGTATTGGCCCATCTTTAGTTTCGGTCACTTAAAAGACACTGCTCTAAAATCTAAGGTACACATTTCAATGAGCCCAGGCTGTCTAAAACCATAGAATTGTCATAACATAATGCAGCTGCTTGCAATGGTCGTGCAGAGTAGAGGTCGGCAGTCACTAGATGTGGTGTGATAGAAGAAGATACCTGCAGAAAGAAACGCAGTACATAATCTTTGATATACTGCAGCATGCATTCTTTAGAAACATCCTCTACATTCTCTGATGATTCAAAAGGCGTAAATTAAAAATCATAATCACTCTGAATACACGACCCACATGTATTATTTATTCGTTGAAGAAATAACCTGTTGCTTCATATACTTTACTGAGGAATTTCATGAATGTCTTCTCGGATTCCTTAGAAATGATGGTCAAGCTATTCTCACTGAATTTTCTAATGTAATGGGAAATGTTAGTGCATTTCTGAGCATGCAGCCATGTTCTTATAGTTCTGTGTGAAATGCCATTTTATGCTATTTGTTTATTTCAATGTAGAACTAGATACTTTGTCATTATTATATTAAGGAGTTTTAAAAGTGTTTTCCAAAAAAAAGATTGTTCTTTCATTCAAAATAAGAAAGATCTTTTTATATTTTAAAGATTTGCTTGAAATATTTATCTGATCATGTCTAAGGTCAACTTTTATCTTCATCTTAATTATCAGCAACTTTGGTTGCAGGTATGCAGTTCTTTTTTCTAACACTTTTTTTCCCCTTTACTTCCAAGTTACAGTTTTTGCAGATTAATCTTGTCAATTTGACGTGATTAAGAGAATCCTAGAGGGCCAGGAATTTAGCTCAGTGGTTCTGGTGTCTGCTTCGCAAGTGCAAGGTCCCAAGTTTGACCACCAGTACCAAAAAAAAAAAAAGAAAAAAAGAGAATCCTAGAGAAGTTATTGGATTATGAGGCTACTAATCTCATCAATGAGTTAATGCATCGATGAGATTAGCCATGGCTGCATGATATTTTACGAAGTAGTCCTCGGGGACCCAACCTTCAGGATTCCGTCTGGTCCTTGACCTCCTCCTATCTGTATCTTCCCCGCTATCCGCTTCCCCAGAGCCATGTTTGAAGCAGTCTTCCTTTGCCACACACTCAGACCATCATATCTGTGCATTGGAGACACCTGACCATAGACATAATCCTCTGAAGCCATGAGCCAGTGTAAACCTTTCTCCCCTTTAAATTGTGGAAGTCATTTTGTTGCAGAAATGGGGAATCTGATCAACACACTGTTTTCACTTGCTTTTCTTCAGGATGGACATGTCACCCTACTTCAATCTTCTGCTAATCTAGTCTTGTTGGATGTACAAATCAATATCTAAATTCCTCATGTATGCAGCTACTTTCCTTTAGTAAATTTGTTCCATATTTTGAATTTGACTCATGTAGTTGCTCAAAATTCAAAACTTTACATTAGAATCTTCATCCATTCTCTTAAATGGTCTGATAGATACATCCAGGATAATCACAAGTATGTGTTGATAGTGTATAATCAAAATATATTGCCTTTCAACCTGGAATATTTCTAAAAACTCTTTGTTATATCAAGATTATTACACTGAATCACATTATGAAAAGTTTTAATTTATATATATATATTTAAAGTATTGCCAGTTTTTAACATCATAATCAAAGTTGCAAAGAATGTATTTTTTAACAGGTCATTGCTTAGACCTATGCATAATAATTTCTTAGAAACCGAATTGATGGATCAAAGAAGAGTCTCAATTTAAAAGAGATCTGAATTTAACACTGAATTACCCTGTTGAATTGAGCATTACCAGCAATATGTGAGGTCGCTCAAAACTGCTGCAAAAATATTACTATTTTACCAGTTAAAAGCTGAAAATAACTTAGTGTGGATTTCACTAATTACACAATTTGAAGACTTTCTGCATGTATATAGGTAAGATTTATTTATTTATTTGTTTGTTTGTTTTCAGTGCTGGGGATGGAATTCAGGAATTTAATCACATACTCTACCACTGAGCTACATCCACAGGCCTGTATTTATTTTTTAAATCCCAAGGTTTCAAGAGCTTTAAAGGGCCTTACATTTTACTGTACTTCCAATATACCATATGAGTTTGTCACTGTGTCCTGGAGACTGCCATGGATAGGAGATTGCTGTTCAAAGACAAAGGATTTCCTTACTCCCAGTAATAGCAGAAGCCGTTTAGAGTCAGACACAAAGGAAGAGGCACTATTCCACTCACAGCAGACTGTGCCACAGGAAAGCAACTGTGCTTGAAGGTCCCAGGTCTCTGTAAAGGTCACTGAAACTGTCTGATCTCTGTTCAGGAGGAAACCATCTTCATTATGATGAAAAGGAAACAAATGTTTCCCTTCCTCCAGGAGAGAGACACTATCTCTGTTCTAACAACTTTTTAAAAGCCGAGAAGAAATCCCGTCAGGCCCACTGCACCTCAAGAAATACAGGATCACATGCAGTCCAGAAATGCGGGATTTCCAATGTTAGGCACATAATTTACCCATTGGAAAGGAGCAAATGTAATGTTTGAATTTTATAATACATGTTTAAAACATGTCTATGACCATTTACTGTCTCTGTAAATCAAATCTATCTCTAAATTTTTCTCATAAATTATGTACATCATTTAACTTTTTATTCCCATGCTTTACTGAGTATTTTTTGGCCTCATTATATGTATAAAATCTATTTTTCTTCTTGAATGCTTTCTCTATTAGTCTCAAAAAAGTTATAAACCTTGTATGAAAGTGAATAGTTTCCTATGCTTTTGTCTAGGTCCCCAAAGGCCACTAAGTTACTTTGGATTTCTAGTGAGAAATAGGCTGCTAACATTATTATTTTATAAGAGCTGTTCATTTGACCAAGTGACATTTACTTAATGATTTGTCATTTCTGTTTCATTTGTAATATTTCTTTTACCATAAACTACAATGTTACTGAGTCATGATTTTTATAATTATGCATTTTAACCTCAGCTGGGAATTTATAATCTAGTTTAATACTCTTAGATTCTTCAATAAATATTTGTTAAGTGAGACACTGTACAAATGGAACAAGTGGCCAGGGAGATAATTTCAACCTTCAGAATGCTTACAGTGCCATTGGAAAGACATAGAAGGAAATGTGTTTATGGAATGTGGAAGCTGTAAGAACCAACAATAAAAGCATATTAATAAAACTGGGATTAGATTGGATGTAAACTTTTGTGGTCAAGGTGGACTTTCTTTGGAAATAAGATGCAAATTGAAGGATAATTAAGGAGAGTAAAATAACATAAAGCATAGGGCAAACATTTTTCATAATGGATGTTTTATGTGATGGGCTAGGTGAGAAGTAGAAAGCATGAGACTTGATAAGATAACCAAGTTTCAGGAAGTTATACCACAGGACACTTTATTAAAAAAAAAAAAAAGGAAAGTCAGTGAAGTTCTTTTAAAGAATTTATGTGACAATTTTCATTTTCAATATTGCCCTTCCATAAAGTATGGTAAGTAATGTGAAGGATGAAAGAGGATTTATTGGAGGATTTAAAAGATCCAGAAGCAGGGAGAATACTTGAAGGTAGTGGTCAATAATTGATGTGCAGTTTGTGAATTAGTTTTCCAATTTGTTGAGAATGGTGAGGAAGAGAAGTAGACGTATTTAAGTGGCAGTGAGACAGGTGAAACAGTAGGATTTAGGGGACTAGGTTGAATGTAAAGAGAAGGACATTTAGACTTCTGCACGGGAAGAGGGGCTGATCACTGAAATTACACTACTTAAAGGACAAGCTTTCTCAACACTTGGAAAGAATGATCATCTGTCTGTTACTACCTTTACATGAAAAATGTCTTCAGTATCCTTCTCTACCTATTATGAAATTGTTCAAAATATTTGATTATAAACACACATACACACAGAGACCCACACAACCACAATAAAACACTTTCTTTTTTAACACTAGAGAAAATTTTTTTCACAGAATTTAATGATTATCATTATGATAAGAGTCAATATTTATATTCAAGAAGCATATACCTTTCCAATAACTGCTTCCATTTTTCAAGGTAGCTATCATTTATGGGTTTATTTCTATAATATAAATAAAACCTATTCTCTCAAAAATTCATTAGTATCTTTTAAAAAAATACATATATAATTTTTAAGTTACATTCATCATTATATCTGCTTCATGACATGTTGATCATGGTACGTTAACTTCTATATGAACAAGTTTCTTAATTCATACAAATTTTCTAATAGTATTTCTATTCATTTGGAGTTTCCTACTTCAAAAAGCTAAAGCTATAAAGTTCTATAAGCAATAACACATTTATTCCCTGTTTTATACCAAGGAAGTCTCATTACCTGTTTTTTTCATTACTCTATTGATTAGAGCTTTCAGATGTTGAGTAGTAACAATGATAATAACGCAGAATATTGGCCTCCTCCCAGCCTTAAAGAAGTGAATCTCAGAAGTCTTAGAATGATGTTGCTTGTGCTTTGTCACAATGTTGCCTTATGTGGTGAGGCCGTATCCTTCCCTTTCACTTAGCATAGTAAGGAATTTCATAAATATTGTTTTTCCTGTTTTGTCATGCTCATTATACATAATGTGAAGAATGATATGAGTGCATTTCTAAGTGAGCAATTGAAAAAAAAAAGTTCCAGGATGAGTTCTGAGTGTTAATGATATATTCTTATTAATAACACATTTATTTATTTTTTAACCTTCATGTTTGTAACTATGCTAGTGAGGGAAAGTTTTCCCCAATTTTAATAAGATTTTTAAATAAGATTTAATGGATTTTGAGCTTTGAAAACAACTTTTCTGGTCTCTTCCTGAAGATCCAAAGTCAATTTCAAGCCTTCACCTTACCAACAGCACTTACTAGAGCTGCACACATCTTTCCTGTGGATATCAGGCCTCGGGTGGCTTACGATATCCTTGCCTTCTTTTTCTCCCACCAGGTCCCAGCTCCCCCTCAGCCTTGCTCCTGGCTGGTCAGCTGTGTGTCCCTTCCCGTGGGGACACCGCCGCGCTCCTTCCCCAGGCAGCTTTACAGCCACATGCTCTCTGGGCCAGGCCACTTGGGCTCTGAAGTTCTGAGAATTCCCATGCCATCTGCTTAAGGTTGTGCCCATTTCATGATCTCCTGATCACTGTACTTCTCCCAGGTCCAACAGACATCTCAAAGTCAGCCTGGCTCACACTAACATGATTTCCCAGTTTGAACATTACTTGGCCACAGCTGTTCAAGTCAGTTGATGCAAATCCAATTATTTGTCTGTTATTGTTGCTTTCTACTTTTTAAGATTTCTGGAGCACAATCAAAATACAAATTGTATTTATTTAATGCATACATTTTGATGAATTTGATCCTATCCACAGGCCCAAAATATCATCATCACAGATAATAAGATACCAATTCTGAAACTTTCTGTGTGTGTGTGTGTGTGGTAGTGGCAAGCATAGGTCACAGGAGATAAAATCCCTCGATGTATTTTAAGGTGCACAATTCCATGCATGAACTATAGATACTGTGTTGTACAATAGATTCAGCCTTTGTCAACCATGGTTTTATTCTGTTTCTTCATTTCCTCTCCAAAAATACTCATAGAAACATCTGTGATGCCTTGTCTTACCTTTTACCTCATATTCAATCATCAGGAAAATTATCTGCTTCTTCTAAATTTATGTTCAGAGCATTATTTATTTTCATGAGTGTGTGTTTATAGTACATGAGGAGTAGATTCACTGTGGGGAATTGGTACATGCGCATAACAGAACTCTTTCTTCCCCCTTCCCCTCCAACCTTGTTTTTATTGTCTAAAATATTGTTTTTAGCCAGTATCAGGTCTTTTTATTTATTTTGTGTGTTTTATCAGCTATTATAAACACAGAATAACAGCCAGACTAAGAGGCTCAAAATGTATAAAACACATAAAGCAATTACACTAAATCAAGCTAGCCTTGTAGTTATGCTTGCCGCGCTTGAACATTTTCCATCAAATATCGATGATAGACTTGGCTCAGATTAGAAAAATTTCTCACTTAAATAAGAGGCTCACATTTAGGCCAATACAAGCCCGAGTGCTCACCCACAGTCCATGCCCTGGGCACCTCTGCGACCACCTGCTAACCAGGCCACCGACCCCTCTGCCTCAGTCCTGCCCCAGTGTGCCCCGTGCTGCGTTGTCATCCAGAAACACCGTTCCTCTAACTAGCAGAATGATCCCCTCCCTCCATCCTTCAAGGTGTAAACCTAACAGCACATGCATACTCTACTTCTTTCTCTTGTCTTTCTTTTCCATGTCTTATTGACAGATAGAAATTGTGTAACTTCGTGAGGTACAGTGTGATATTTCATCCCATTTATACATTGTGTATTGAGCAAGCGAAATGGTTGGGTTATCCATCGTCTCAAACACTGCTCATCTCCAAGATGAGAGCACTGAAAATCCACTGAGACCACCCCAAATAACCCCTCATCTCTGTCTCCTACTCCAGGGCCCCCTAACTCCCATGAACGGCCTAGTTTTTCCCCAAAGCACTCATTTATGTCTTATAAACATGCTAATTTTTAAAGTCATGTTAATTGTCTTGCATGGACCTCAAATTAATGTAAACTTCATGAAGTTGGCAACTGAAAAATGCTTGAAAAAAATAAAGTAATAGATAAATTTTTACTGTTTGTTTTTTTTTTTTAAAGGCTTTCGAACACCTCTTTCCTTAGGAGCATTCAGGATGTACATGATCATGAAAACCTGCATGAGAAGTCTTGCAAGAAACAATTTTTTTTCCTTTTATTTAACCAAGTTACTTACAAACTTATTGAATCTCAGAGTTCCTAGCTTTCTTTTTTAAATTAATTTTATTGGTACATTTTAGGTATAGAATAAAATGACATTCATCGTGGGAAATTTGCACTTTTACATAATCTCTCTTAGTTCTGATTTTTCCCCATTCCCCTGCCCTCTGTCCAACTCCTCCATCCCTCCTTATATACAAAGACTTTGTTTCCATCTCTTCATTTTCTCATATTAATTTAATTCCCTTCTTTCCTTTCACCTACCCCTTCCACTTTTCCTTACACTTTGCCCCTTTTCTTCCTATTTGACATTATCTATTATACTTTTTAGTCCTTATTTACACTTTCAGGTTCTCACACTAGAGAAACTATTCAGTATTTACACATGTGTGTCCTATTTACATCACTCAATATGCAACCATTTAGCTATAAATGTCTCTAATTTCTCATTTTTATGGCTGAGTAGTATTCCCTTATATATATATAATTTCTTTATCCAGTCTCCAGTTGATGGACAATTAGGCTGCTTCCAAGTTTTAGCTATTACAAATTGAGCTGCTATGAACATGGCTGCACACATATCACTGTGGTATGATTCTTTTAATTCTTTGGGGAAGATACCCAGCAGAAGAATAGCTGCGTTAAATGGGACTTCCAGTTCTAGTTCTTTGAGGTATCTCCATACTGATTTCCACAGTGGTTGCACCAGTCTACACTCCCACCAGCAGTGGAGCAGGGTTCCTCTTTCACCAGAGCCCGGCCAGCATTTGTTATTGGTTGATTTCATGATAGCAGCCATTCTTTCTGGGGTGACGTGGAATCTTAGAGTTGATTTCATTGGCATCTCTCAAATGACCAGTGATGCTGAACTTTTTTTTGGGGGGGTACTGGGGATTGAACTCAGGACCTTGCACTTGCACAGCATACACCGGAACCACTGATCTAAATCCCCAGCCTTGAACATTTTTTCATGTTTATTTGCGATTTCTACTTCTTTGTCTGAGAAATGTCTGTTCATTTCAGATGCCCATTTTTTAATTGGGTCGTTAAATTTGGGAGGTCTGATTTTTTTGAAGTTCTGTATAGATTCTAGATAGCAGACCTTTGTCTGAGGAACAGCAGGTGAAAAGTTTTCCCACATTGTGGGTTGTCTCTTCACATTGTTCGTGGTTTCTCTTGCTCTGCAGAAGCTTTATAATAAGAAGAGCTCCTACTTGTTGATTTTTTGTGGTAGTTCATGGGCAACTGAGGTTTTGTTCATAAAATCTTTTCCTGCACCAGTGTCTTCAAGAGTTCAACCTAACCTCTGTTCCAGCCAGTTCAGTGTTGCTATTTTAATATTTAGATTTATAATCCATATCAGTTTTAGTTTAGTTCATGGTGAGAGATATAGGTCTAGTTTTAATCTTTGCCAAGTTGAAATCCAATATTTCCAGCACCATTTATTAAAGAGGCTATCTTCCCTCCAGTGAGGGCATTTGGCTCCTTTATTCAAGATTAGGTGGCTGAGTGTGTCTGGAGTTGTTCTAGCATCTTCTAATCTATTCCACTGGTCCTCAGGTCTGTTTCTTTGCCAGTACCACTCTGTTTTTATCACAATAGCTTTGTAATATAGTTTCAAGTTGGGGGTTGTGATACCCCCCTGCTATGTCTTTGTTGCCTAGAATTGCTTTGGCTATTCTAGGTCTCTTCTTGTTCCAAATGAAGTTTTTAGTACTTTCCAAAAGATCCATGAAGTATGCTGCTGGCATTTCAACTGGGATTACATTGAATCTATATAGCACTTTTGGAAGTATGGGCATTTTCACTATGCTGATTCTTCCTGCCCAGGAGCAAGGGATGTCTTTCCATTATCTTCTATCTCTCTTTTGAGAGTGCTATAGTTTTCAGAGAAGAGGTCTTTGATTTCTTTTGTTAGGTTGATTCCTAGGTATTCCAGATTTTTGAATGCTATTGTGAAAGGAATTGTTAGACCTATTTCTGTCTCAGTGAGATTGTTCTTTGTGTAGAGGAAAGCTACTGATTTTGGTGTGTCGAGCTTGTATCCAGCTACTTTACTGAATTTGGTTAATAAGTCTAGAAGACTTTTGGTGGAGTTCTTGGGATCTTCTATATACTGTATCATGTCATCTGCAAATAATCACAATTTGACTTCTTCATTACCTGTCTTTATTCCTTTTATTTCTTTCTCTTGTCTAATTGCCGTGGCTAATGTTTCCAAAACTATATTGAACAGGAGTGGTGATAGTGGACATCCTTGTCTTGTTCCTGATTTTAGTGTGAAGGATTTCAGTTTTTGACCATTTAGTATGATATTGGCTGTTGGTTTTCAATAGATGGCTTTTATCAGATTTATGTAGAGAACATCTATTCAAATTTTTTGTAGGGTTTTTATCATAAATGTGTGTTGGATTTTGTTAAATTCTTTTTCTGCATCTATTGAGATGATCACATGGTTTTTGTCCTTGGCTGTATTGTTATTGTGGATTACATTTATTGATTTGAGTATGTTGAATCATCCCTGCATCCCTGGGATGAATCCCAATTGGTCAGGGTATATGATCTTCTTGACGATCTTCTGCATTCTATTTGACAGTATCTTATTAAGGATTTTTGCATCTATGTTCATCAGTGAGATTGGCCTAAAGTTCTCCTTTTTGGTTGGGTCTTTCTCTGCTTTGGGGATCAAGGTGATGCTTGCTTCCAGGAATGAATTCTGGACTATTCTCTTTCAATTTCGTTGAAGAGTTGAAACAGTAGTGGCAGTAGTTCCTCTCTAAATGTCTTGTAGAATTTGACAGTGAAGGCATCAGGACCCGGACGTTTCTTGGTAAGTTATTAATTACATTTTCAATTTCACTGATTGATATTGGGTTGTTAAGAATTTTTAGGCCTTCATCCAACTTTGGTAATTCACACATATCTAGGAATCTGTCCATTTCTTCTGTGTTTTACACCTTTGTGGCATATAGGCTCTCAAAGCAGGTATTGATGATCCTCTGGATTTCTTCTGGGTCCACTGTAATTTCATCCTTTTCATTCCTAATTGCATAGATTTAGGCCTTTTCTTTCCTTTTTCTGATGTTTGGCTAAGGGTTTGTCAATTTTGTTTATTCTTTTGAAGAACCAACTCTTGGCTTCATTGATTTTTTGTATCATTCTCTTAGTCTCCATTGCATTGATTTCTCCTCTGATCTTTATAATTTCCTCCCTTGTATGAGCTTTGGGTTCATCCTGCTCTTCTTTTTCTAGAACTTGAGGTTCAGCATCAGGTTGCTTAATTGAGCTCACTCTGTTTTCCTCATATGTGTATTCACTGCTATGAATTTCCTCATAAGACTGCTTTCATTGTGTCTCATAGATTCCAATATGTTGTATTGTCATTGTCATTTAATTGAAGGAACTGTCTGATTTCTTCTTTAATTTCTACTGTGACTCATTGGTTATTCAGAAGTGTACTGTTCAATTTCCATGTGTTTATGAAATTTTTTGAGTTTCTTTTTCTACTGATCTCCAATTTCATCACACTATGGTCTGATAATTTACAGGGGATAACTTCAATTCATTTGCACTTACTTAAACATGTTCTATGAGCAAGTGTGTGGTCTAACTTGGAGAATGACCCATGTGCAGCAGAAAAAAATGTGTATTCTGATTTTGTGGGGTGGAACACTCTGTAAACATCTGTTAAGTTCATTTGTTCAAGAGTTTGATTGAGTTCTAGTAATTTGTTGCTTATTTTTTGCCTAGTTGATCTATCTCTTTGTGCCAGTGGGATATTGAGGTCCCCCACTACTATTGTATCAGTGCTTACTTGATTTTTGATGTCCGTTTATCTTTGTTTTATATAGTAGGGTGCACTAGTGTTCGGTTCATATATATTTATGATCATCATCTCTTCCTCTTGGATTGTTCCCTTAAAGGGATATAGTGTCTGTCTTTTTTTGTCTCACTTAATCAGTGTTGATTTGAAATCCACTTGATCTGCAAAGAGGATAGCTACTCCTGCTTTTTTGGGGGTTCCTGTCACATGGAGTATTGTTATCCACCTTTTAACTTTCAGTCTATGTGTCTCTTTTTGAATTAAGTGTGTTTCTTGTATGCAACATATTGTTGAATCTTGCTTCTTGACCCATTCTGACTGTGTATTTCTTTTGACTGGTGAATTGAGACCATTAAGTTTGATGGTTATAACTGATGTATTGACTTATCATTGTCATGACTTTTTCTTTTTGTTAGATTCTCCCCCTTTGCATTTAATTTCTTGTCATGCCCAATGGATTCATTCTGCTGGGCTTCCTGGGGTTGTGGTCCTCATCTTTTCCTAGGATATTTTCTAAAATTTTTTTGGAGTGCTGGTTTCGTATTCACAAAGTTCCTAAGGTGCTCATTGTCATGAAAGTATCTTATTTCTCCATTAATTTTGAAAGATAGTTTTGCAGGGTACATCAATCTGGGTTGGAGGCTGTTTTCCTTTAGGGCTTGGAATATGTCACTCCAAGCTCTTCTTGCCTTGAGGGTTTGTGTTGAAAAGTCTGCTTTGATTCTGATGGGCTTTCCATTGTATGTGAATTTTTTTCTTTTCTCTAACTGCTTATAGAATTTTGTTCTTCTGTTGGGTTTCTGGAATCTTAACTATTATATGCCTATGTGTAGATGTTTTTTGACCATGGCTAGTTGGAGTCCTATATCCCTCACTTATCTTTATGTGACGTTCTTTTCCCTTACTTGGGAAGTTTTCTGCCATCACTTCTGTGAACAGTTATTTTTATGTCATCTGCACTCTCTCCTGTTTCTTCACTGACTCTGATCAATCTTATGTTATTCTTCTTTGCATCATCTAGCAGCTGCTGGATTGATTTTTCCTGGTACCTTACTACTTTGAAGAAATTTTTCTTTTCCTGGTCAGTAATTGCAATCTTATCTTCTATATTTCAGATTCTGTCCTCACATTGGCTCATTCTGCTGTGTAAACCTTCAATGGAGTTTTTAATCTCCTGGAAATCTGATTGTATCCATTTTATGGATTCCAATTGTTTCTTATGTTGGGATTCCAACATTTTTCTCAGCTTGTCTATTTTTTTTAATCTATGTCCTCTCTAGATTTATTAATCATGTCTTGTACTATGGGCACAATCTCTGCTCTTATCTGAGAAATTATTTCTGATTTCATTTTTCGCAGATCCTCTTTTGTTGCCAGTTCAGGGAGTCCAGGTGGTTGAGTATCAGAGTGTTCCATCTCTTTTCCTTTTGAGGTTGCTTCAGGTCATCTGGAGGTCTAGTTTTGAGACTTGTTTATATGTCTTCTCATTTCGGGTGTGTTGGAGGGCACTGCTGGCACCCGCATAGCTCACCTCCTTGGTGCTGGGCAGAGCTCTGCTCCTCTGTGCTGGGGGGGGTGGTATGGTAACCTGAATGGCTCAGCTGCTCAGCACTGGGGGCCTCTGCTCCTCTGCACTGCGGAGGATGGTATGGCAGCCCAAAATGTTCAGCTGTTCAGTACTGGGGGCCTCTGCTGCTCTTCCTAACTTTCAGGACATATATGGAGAAGTGATTCTCCAACCCTACCATGATAAGTTCACCCTGCAGAGAATGTCTGACTCTTTGAAACATAATGAGGTTGTTATTATAGAGGCTTTGAGTGGCTTGAGGGCTATCAACTGTGAAGGAGTAGTTAGAATCTGTGTGGCCGAAGGCCCTTTGCTTGAGGAGTTTAGTGAACCCAGTGAATCTTGCATCCTCTTTCCCAGCTTCTCTGACTGTGGAATCTCTAAGGCTGCCAGGAGGCTGCAGCCTGTTCCATGACCACAGGAGGGATAGAGTGCTGGGCTCTGTGGTCTTTTATTCCTTGAAATTTCCCCAGCCCATGGAACTGCAGTCACTCCCATCCAAGCTGGAGAAAGTCCCCCTCATCATTGGCTGGCCTTTCAGTCTTGCCTCATTTTCTTCACATCCTCCCAGCATGAACTTCCCTCTTCTCTAGAAGCAAAAAACCAAAAGCAAAGAAAGAAACCCTTCAGGTTTCTAAAACCTCCTAGCAAGTTCTGCTTATGACAGAATTGAGACTAAGGTAATTGTTAATCATTTGAGAAACCAAAGCAGCTGAGAAACACTGAGTAATGACTGAAGAAACTTGTAGCTTGTTCTGCCTATATTCCACACGGAAGTGATGGACTTTCTCAAGTCCATATTTCCTTACACTTGACTTTTGTCTCTCCCTCTCTACCTAAAAAACATTAGCAATGCAAGTACTGTCCCACTGAGAAAACCAATACTGGTTTCAGGATATTTCCATGTAGAAGTGTTTTTTCTACTCCTCTTGAGTTGAGTGTTGTTGATATTTACGCAGTAAGTGTCTTATTCTTGAGAGATGCCAGCCCAAGGGTATACCACCATTTATAACAGAACCCGCTCACTCTTGGTCCTTTCACGTAAATAGTTGCACAAGAAGTGAATTAATTTTTGATGACTACACTTCCTATTTTTCATAAGACAAAAACTAATTCTTGCTTATCTTTGTACTGTCTCTGTTATCTAAGCTACCGTGGAGCTGTAGCTAAGCTTATCTGTAGCTAAGCTATCATAATTATGTGCTGTTTGTAAGGTGTTATACCGAGTATTAGACTCACAAGAATTCCTGTTTAAATTTTGAGGAGTAAAGGGAGATTTTGTAAAATTATATAATGGTACTGTATGCATTTTTATATGATCATTAACCTCCCAAATAAGTATAATTTCTAAGAGTGATTTATGTCACCTCTATTTGAATTGCACTCCTATTTTCAGAGAAACCAAATGTCATAAAACACATGTTACTTTTACAAGTAGAGAACCTAAACCAATTTTCAACTCTACCAATTACATTTTATTATAGAAAAAACATGATGAATATTTTGCAGAGTGGCTATCCATGTGTACATATTTTTAATACACTCTGCTGCATATTATGATGTTTTGACATCTTACAATCCTCCTCTGACTAAGGAGAAACTGCCCTCTGGGACTGATCAATTCGCACTGGTAGCACATGGCTCAAGAGGAGCACGCCTTTGATGGTGAAACACACCAGTTCTGAGCCAGCTCTCCTTTGAGGTTGGCACTGGGGGAGGCAATGTCCTTCTGCCTAAATCGTGGTAAGGTTAGGGGTGGGGCACCCAGGTTCTATACTTTCATGGTGGAGCCAAAAAATGTATTTGGCCACTCTGCAGATATTCTCTCAGAGCTGCCTGGTAGTTTGCATGGAAACTGGACCAAAGCTGTTTTCCAGGCTCTCCCTGGGCTCCTGTCTCTGGCACTGCCCTTTCCAGTGCTGGCCCATACATCCCTGAGTATAGGGAACATTGTATCCTGAACCTCTGGTCTGTGTCCTTTTACTGCCATTCTTGGCTATCATGAAAGAACATGGGACAGTTCCCTGGCTCCAAAGAACCTACCTGATATCTTGCAGAAGAAAAACGAGCTCCGTTTTTGTTGGGGATGCTGGGACACAAGCAGCAGATCCAATGATTATTAAGTCATCCTGTTGATCTCATTGTATCTTCATACATGAAATAAGCCAAGAAAACCTACTCTACTCGACTTTCAGTGCTTAAGTATACAAATTAAATGAACTAAGCAGAATTGGTTAAAAGCAAAGAGCAAATAATAGACTTCCTGTGAATTTTCATTCTTTCACTTTTCTTTATTTGTTCCTTCTCCAAGATTACCAAAAGCAGAAAATAGCTTAGTAATTGTTTTATGTCTTACAAGATAATAGATACTTATGATTTTTAACTCCGTGGAAGTTTGTAAAGTTTCAGACATTAAACTTCCAGTTTGTCCCTAGGTAAAAAGAAATCCAATATTTGAGGGAAGAAAGGTGTTGAATTCTTTGAAATAAAATTAATACATGACTTTGGTTTGGAGGAGTTAACCTTTTCATTATTGGGAGAAACATAAAACATGGTTAGTTACCTGAAGATTATCTACTCCAATGAAAACAGGGGTGTTAAAACCAATTTTAGGGAGATTCACATTTAATTTCTTCCAGTTTTCAGGGGGAAAAACAGAAACAGTGGGGTAAAACCACAGAAGCAGTAGCATTTTATTCATCTTATTTTATCTTAGGTAACTAGAGAAGGGAATATAACCTAAGTGTTTTGTGATTTTGATCGCTTTTATTGTTGTTTCTATTGCTGGAGTCTTGGGCGCGGTTTGCATTTTGTTCACCACATACCATGTTTCCAGTTTAATCATGTCTAAACCGGTTAGGAAGATTTAATTTTTACAACAGCTTTGAGTTTCTGACTGAGAGATCCAAATCACAAGCTGTAAACAGAACGTGAACTGGCCTTTCATGTGATACTTTTCCTCCTGTAAGTTTTAAGTAATTACTATTCTTGGCCAAAATATGTAACTATTCAGGTGAAAAATGACGTGGTAATATCTGTGTGAGTTTATTTTATATAGACAATGCAGGCATCATCTTTGAAAATTTAAGTTACGTTTTCCAGCTCCAGAATAGAAAAAACTACTGTAGAGAAATGATAAGCTGTCAAGTATGTTTACTTTATTATTGGAATTCTTCCACTGAATGCCACATGAGCTGGGTTAGCATACATATTTGTAAACAGAGTCAGTGAGGGGAAACCATAAGTGGTTTATAACCAGTCAGACCAAACTAGACCTTACAAAGTTTTCAAGTTATTTTGGTAAAAGCCAAGCATTGGGAAATGATTTTTAATTGACTATATTAAGTAGTTAAGCCAAATAAGTATGTTGCTAGGCATAGTTGGTATTAAAATTTTAACCATATGTTCTATTCTAAATTAACATCTAAATTTCAATAAATCAGACACATTAAAATTAAAATCACGGAGATGCCACAATCCATGGTTCACCAAGCTCTGAGGCTCCCTGGCTGTCGTATGGCCCCTGGTACCCTGGAAGGCTCTGGACAGATAGCCCATCTGTGCCTCAAAACCTCCAGTGTTTCAGCTCAGTGGACAGTGCAAATAATTGGTAGAAAACATGAATATGTATATGAGCACTATATATAACACATTTTATATATGTGTGATGTATATTATACATTTATATATATATGGATACATATACATTTACGTATACACATTCCCATATATGTATATTTCACGTGATATTTTCTCCCACTCAGATAATAATTTTTCTACTCAATTTATCCTCAAGTTGTGAAGAAATGTAGAAACAATTTCCATCTCTGTGAGCTCCACTTTCTTAATACAATTTACATAAACATGAATGTTTGAGAAATAATTAATTTCCTTGATATTGCAAAACTATTTCTCTCTACATTAAAAACACTTAGTTTATATTTGCCAAATTTGCTAAGGCTTTTCCCCCCTCCTTTATAGAGGCGTTAATTTGGAATGTCTGGATTAAAGGAGAAAAAAAGCACTTACTGTAAACCCCAAAGAATAAAACCGCTCTGGAAGAGTAGGAGACGCACAAATTAAGAGGCTCCGTTTTTTAAAATGGAAATGGGGAACAAAACTCAGTGTTCTAGTATGATTTTGTGTGTGTCTGTTTGTGTATGTGTGTATAGGTTCTGTATAATGGGTACTGAGATTTTTAAGTATAAAAATTATTTTTATTATACTCTATTAAGGCAATGCATTTATCCTTTTTAATATGTTACATAGACACGGTCCAAGAATGAACCAGTCGTGTCCTGTTATAATGTCAATGATTTTGTTTGGATCAAGAATGTCCCCAAAAGCTCATGAATACATATGTGGGCCTATGGGAGCGGTGGATTTATAGGGACTGACTTGCTGCTCTGCTCTCGGAAGGCAGGTCCTGGTCAGAAGATGCAGCCACTAGAGGCCTCACCCAGGAGGAGGCTTCTTCCTCCTGGATGCTCCCTCTGTCTCCACTTCCTGACCACCATGGCGTGAGCAGCTTTCCTTCCACAGGCCGTTCCAGCCTGCCCTTTCTGTAGCTAAGCCTCCGGAACACAGACTGAAACTCCTGAACCTGGGAGTCAAACTAAACCTTCATTAAGTTGTGGATTTCGGGTATTTTGTCCTGGTGACAAAGAAAGTGACTATGATGCATCCACTGAGGAATCTGTGGCAGCATTGTTGGAAGAACGGGGAGGAAACGCTGGAAAACTTTGGCTATAGCAGAGTAATGATACAATCTCTGCTCAAAAACCATAGAGTGGTTCCCACCAAAGCCAAACCCTACAGGTGAGCCCCACTCCAAGAAATCCATGACCTAAGAGCTGCAGGCAGCCACATCTGCCTTAGCCTGTTGTGTGCTGCAGTGAGTACACCTGGCACCAACTGATAAGTTATAAAGAGTAGATCTGGACTTGTACTTGATGAGGTCCTCCTTCTAGGGTCATATCAGAGAAGAGCATTCCAGGATAGAGAGCCCTGAAGAGCGAGAGGCAGGGAGATCAAGGAAGCATGTGGGTGAGTTTGCAGGTCTCCTGCTTTGTTTTTGGAGACAGGGTCTCACTATGTAATTCAGGCTGACCTTGGACCCATTATGCTGCCCCAGCCTGCCTAGCACTGGGATTGCAGGTCTGCAGCAGCAGGTCTGGCTGGAGAGTTCACATTTATAACAAAACCACTCTCAGTGTAGCTACCCCACTGCTGCAGTAATGGCGTTAATCCATCACTAGTGTGGAGTGCTTGAACCTAAGCACCGCTTAGCAGCCCTGCCTCCCTCGGCCATCTCAGTCACAATTAACTTTCAGGGAGCTCAGAGGAGATATTCAAACCATAGCAACCTCTCTTCAGGAGGAAAGAGAAAAGGACAAGTTGACTGTGTGATAGATGCGAGAATAGGGGTGCCAAACATGCCACTGGAACACGAAGCAGGACAGCTTGAGAAAAGTCATCAAAATTCCAGAGTTTCTTCACACACTCTAAATTGAAGACAAGTACTGCGTGTCCATGGTTTACGGTGAAGTGGCAGGAGGAATCTGAAAACTGAAATCTCCAGAATGCCTCCCATAGGAAGGCTCCACACCCAGGGAAAACACTTGCAAGACGATCTAAATCCATCAGCACAGAAACAGAAAGAGGGAACCAGCAGCTGTGCTTCTAGTGAACAAAGGAACATGGAGCCCATTTCTAGTAGTCAGGGGACACGTTTTACAGGAGGGCTGGACAGGACAAAAGAGAACTGGGAGCAAGCACACACCCTTTCTTCCTGAAGTGACACAACACCAATTCGATGTGGGCAGAAACAGCCCTAGTGATTCCACACCATGGCAAGAAGGGGACAAAAATGAGCTGGACTGAGCCAGTCTTCCTAGAGAAAGCGAAAGCGTGCCAGAGACACACCCCAAAAGGCAGGGAAGTTCATTGGAATGCTTCGAAGTAAGCTAAAAGAAATTAAGTGATGACAGAAGATAAGTGCATAAATATAAATTAGAAAAGCTTAAATATGAGATGATAGCACAGACAATAATTGTTAATAAACAAATGTAATGATTTAAAAAATGAAAACCAAAGTAAACACATTCAGATAATGCCTTCGGAGAAATAAACTAAGTGAAAGAGAATTTTTTTTTAAAAAAAGAGCTAAAGATGCAGAAAGGATTTAAGAAAAAGATGACTCTTGTAGCATAGGTTTAAATAATAGCCAATGGTCTAAATAGACAATGATCTTCAATAAAAGCAAAAGCAATGAAATCCTGAGAAACTGTAAGTCTCAAAAGAATTATGTTCAAACAGCAAAATCCCATTCAATTACAAGTGATGTTTTCATCAACTCTCTGCCCATATCTGAGACATTGTAAAGAAGGTATACGATAAAATAACAAAAATTTTGGCTTTATAACTTTCATCTCTGAAAGAATTGTTGCACTCAGTATGTGTGGTTTTACTTCAAAACAAAATATTCTTAATTATTACATTAGAAGAGGGAAACTTGCTGTCAAGTTTCCCTCTTTTAACATAATTCTGTACAGCACCTATATCTTCCCAGCATGCTCCAAACTTTTGTTCAATAATTTATTTAATAAATGTATATTAATTCAATCAATACACATATATTGAGCTTTCCTATGTTTTAGTGATCATGCAGTGCAAAAGGTGTCTCAAACTTCGTGGATCTTTCACCGAATGGGGATGTGGTCTAATTTTTCATTTTCTTTGCAATTTCCATCTTTGCAAACATTACCATTTCCTCTCCGATGCCTAAGACATCCAGCCACTGGCAGCTGAAATTGCTTCTGCTGAGAACATTCTGCAGTAGGAGACAGAGCCCAGGATTTTCTTTCAGAACACTCGGTCTTAAACCTCACCTCTCTGACCCATGCCTAATGTCTAACTTCTAGGTAAGACACACAATCTTTCTAAGCCTCATTTCCTCAGATATAAGAGGGGCATGAAGGTGTTTTACTTTTGGGGTTTATTGTGGGGATTAATGGGGGGACTTAGAAAGGTGCTGTGTAAATGTAAAGCATCGGACAGGTTTGAGGTCACAGCACTGCTGAACATGGCCAGCTTCCCCTCCATGTGTCTGGTCGGGAATTCCTTTCATGGTCATGTGAAAGAATTCTCAGTTTGTGCCCCCACCCAGGCTGGCTGCTCCTTGCTGCTGCTCCTGGAAACCACTATGTCTCCACTCTCGCATCTTTCTCACGTTTGGATCATATTTTTGTCCTAATTGCTGTCTTTTTCTCATTTTTGCCTTGAAGCAACAGCAAGAAGAAACCTCATTGTCACTTTAAATCACTTATATTTCCTAATTATCAATACCTGGACAATTTCCTCTTGGCTTGCTGATTTTCCCTTTGTGAAATTTTTGACAACGCATATCATTTCTTGCCTTACTTCTGCATCTATTTAAGAAAATCACAAAATAAATCATTTAAACATTGTACAATTATGTTGGAAACTGCCCCACTTTTTCAAAATTTACTAGACTTTCTTTAAGGGCTTATTTTCACCATAGTTGTTGGTAGAGGAACTTACTGCAGAACATATGAGGAAAATCAGTGGAAGAACAAAGTTAGGGAGTATCTGTAATTTTAAAACTTTTTTTCTTGGTTTTTTTGAGACATCAACTCACTATGTAGCCCAGGCTGGCTTTGAATTCATGACAATCCTCCTGCCTCAGTCTCCCAAGTGCTGGGATTACAGGTGTCTGCCATCACAACCTGCATAGGAAGTATTTGTAATGTCAAATGTCAGTACATAATAAGGCAGCTAGAAGGGTGAATATGTATGCTAGATGTGATCAAAAGGTACAGTGTAAGTTTAAATTAAAAATTTATTACAGTAAAAGACACATGGTTATTAGTCTTCCTCAACCTAGCTCCTTTTCAGTTTCACTTCAAACACGCTTATCCCATCATTTTTGCCACTTTCTAAAGGAGTCCTGGAAGTCCTTTTCCATGTCTTTAGCTGTGCTTCTGTGGCTGCCTTGATGTCCCAAATTTAGTGAGGACATAAACCTTTCATGGTCATTTTGCCTTCGGGTCATAGTGAGAAGTCACATGGTGACAGATCCCGTGAATAATGATTTTAGGAGCCTGCCTTTCCACTGGGTCTCACCTGGCAGAAACAGCTCACTGTAATTTTGGTTACATCTCCTAAGTGTGCCCACAAAGGAGGACTGCAGAGCGGCTGCAGATGTGGCAAGAATGATGGGTGAGTGTGTTAGAAGTAAGGGAGAGCATTTGAGTATTCATGGAAATGCATCTTGTACTTAATAATTTTTTAAATGTAAACATTTACTGTGTTTTTAACACACCGCATATTCATATATCCACACATATGTTTTTAAACTCTGGACATAAGACAGCTAGAATACTCATGAATACTCATCCATCCATAGGTAAGTTTAACAATGATATAGACAGTTTTGCATGATGCCAAAAGAGAATTCATGACAGTCAGCATGATGACCTTTACTGTTTTGGCCAGTCAGGTTACAACCGATTCATGAAGGTAAAAATAAATAAGAAATTTGCTTTTCCTCTCTAATCCTATAGAGTGATAGATTAGGTTAAATAGAACTGTCCTGTATAAGAGTTTAGGTGAGACCCCAAAATTGAGCAAGATGAGTGAGAAAACGTTTAAAAATCAGAACTTTTTAATACCTCTCAGCAGGACTTAGTGCAAGGAATCAGTCCATTCACACACACACACACACACACACACACACACACACACACACCCCACAGCTATACGCACACATATATCACACATATATCTAAACACATGGAGATTAAAAAGATCTAGACAATGAAAAGGAAAAGGAAACAACATTTTTATTATGATTCTTTAGTGAGAAGTTCCATACGCTTCCTTCACATTAAGATGCTCACTATAGGAATTTTTATTTTATTCAATAAAAAGAAAAATTTATTTGTCTACCATGAAAGTAACTATATATTCTCATTTAATTAAAATTTTAAAGAACAGATATTGCATTTTAAACTGAATACATAAAAAGAGTATAATAAGGTTATTTACTTCTATTTAATAATATACTGGCATATTCTAACTTCAAAATATTGTACATAGTAAACTCTACCTGACTGTGATTGTGATAGATATCATGGTGAAGCTTGATTCTATTTTCAACTTATTTGAGATTTTTTCCCTTGATATTCAAATAAATAATCGGTCTGTGATTGTATTTTTGTTATGTTTCTGAGCTACTTTTTATATGAAGTTAAAATTTGAGCTTTGTTTTAAAATGATGAACTTTCTAATAATTTTTTTTTATTTCAGTGCTCTAGGAAAGAAAAAGCTGTATTTAAAATTTTTGCTATATAAATACTGTACATTTCTTATTAAATTTATCCTGGACCATTTCCTCTATCAAAGTAAAATAATTATTTTATTAAATCTTTTAAATAACTTGTAGAATATGTAAAAGTATGAGGAATCGCTGCATGAAAGTGCAGTAAAATAAACACAGTGTATCTAACTTTAATTCTCTGTGTCAATGGTTAGCCCTTTCTCCACAGCATAGAGATCACTTGCAGTATGTCAGAAATGATGAATACATTCAAAGTAATTTTTTCACTTGAAATGTTTTTTGAAGAGGATCACAACTTGGAGAGGTTGACCACTTAATATTTGTGCCGGTGGTGTGTAACCCACTACACCCATCCCAGTGTGGATGGCAGGGGGATCCCTTCCCCTGGCACCTGTGTCCCATGGGGACTACCTACTCCACCCCAGCTGGCTGGAGGCTGTGTCTCCATTGCAGGACCATCTTGCAGTGGCTCTGGCTGTGGCTGGGCTGGGTCTTCCCTTGAGTTCATTATGGTGACGGGCTGAGAGGAGGAAACTCTGGAAACTTGATCCCAGAGTTCTGGTACAGCTTTGTAACAAACATGACAGCTCTACCCCTCTCATATCTGCTACTCACCCTTGTCCCCCGGAAATCACATGGACCTATACAAATTCAAAGAAGAGACACTGCACACTGTCAGGATAAGATGATGCAGAGTTTTCATCTAAAATAACAACAAAGAGAAATGACTACTTGGGCCTGATATTTTCATTTTCAACAGTGAGGGTGAATTCCCAATTCTTGCTACCTAAAATGTACCTTTTCTTGGAGATAACAAGGAGCTACAAATTTAGAATTCATTTAAAATATAAATAAATGTAAAAGAGGCACAGTTTTCAGAAAAAAAAGCTTTAATCAGATGCAAACGTATTCCACCTGATTCATCATAAGACAAATGTAGATTAAATTTGGCAATGATTGGAAAAAATGAAAACAAAACAGCCCTATAGTGTGCTGGTGAATCATCCTCACGTACTTCTGATAGATGTGTAAACCGATGTGTCTGCAGAGGAAATGTACACTTGAGACTACATAAATTTGTACATATACACATCTTGGCTATATTTTGTAAATGTATGCGTGTATAAAAATACGTAAAGTTGGAGCTAGCAATTCCATTTCTTTATGTATATGCCCTCCTGATGTATCCCTATATTTTATTAATAATTATGAATATAAGGTTCTTTATGGAAATGGTGTAAAATGGTAGAAATTTGGAGCCATCTAAATGGCTAACACTTCTGACTATTTAAATCACAATGCATCTGTGAAATTATAGTCAGACTGTAGAATTAGCCATCTCTATGTTCTGATACAGAATGATCTTCATAACGTGCTAAGAGTGAAACCCCACCAAGACAGAGAATGGAGTTCATATTATCTCCACATTTCTGTAGAGGATAAAACCCTTCAATAAAAAAATCTGATTCTATTTGTGGGAAAGGTGTTAAACATCCAGAATACTCCTGAAAATTAAACAAGAAATTAATAAAGAGCCTATTTTGAGGGACTGAAACTTGGAAACAATTAGATTGAGATGAAAGTTAAAGGAAAACAAAAATCATTATTTCTTAAGTATCAGCTGAAAAACTTGAGTCAGTTTTTAAAGCATTTAGGAAAAATGTACCCTTGTATTTCCACCTCAAAATATGAGTGTAAAGTGTGGTGTTGCATGGCTGGAATCTCAGAAATCTGGAGGCTGAGGAAAGAGGATCCCAAGATCCAACCCATCCTGAGCAACTTAGTAAGGCCTTTTCTCAGAAAACTAAATAAATTTAAAAAGGGCTAAGGATGTAGTTCAGAGTGAAGATCTTTGGTTCTGCCCCAGTAACAGTAGATAATAAATATTAACTGTAGAACTGGTGGTAATTTCCTGTTTCCTACTAACTTCAGTTTAATAGGACTTTAAAGCCTTACATACTGTTTATGATATATGAATTCAAAAGAAAGAATATGTTAATTTTAATATGCAAATTTCTGCAGGACAGCCACCATCATCTTCTATTTTCTTTGAAATTACCCAGAACTATTCACTGATGATTTGGATAATGATGACAATCTAGATTATCATAATTTCCTTGTTATCCTTCAGCCTTAGAAAATTATCTCTTCAAGAAATTTATAATACTCTAATTCTATCATTATAAATGTTATCTTCTAAAGATGTCAAATATAGCAATTGAAATGAAATCTTAATATGGATAATTTTTTTCTTGTTGGAGAATTTCCCTACTTCAAATCCATTGATCGATTTTCAGAGAGTGGACATAATGAGCTAAACTACCTGAAATTTTAAAATGACAGTTTTTCTTTGATGTGCTAAAATTTGACATACATTTTTACCCAAACACTTGCTTCCTTTTGAGAAGTTATCATCTTTTAACGGAACTTTGTCATTTCAATCAGATGTGGACTTCTTTGTCAAGTATTGTTTTACAAAATCCAAATGAAGTTAAAATAATTTCTTTTGCTTTATTTTCCAGTCTGTTACAGAATATCTTAAGGAGCACAAAACTCATTGAAGTTGTTTGTTATTTATTTGCTCATATTTTTATTTTTTGTTGTGCTTGGGGGTAGAACCCAGGACATCACATACAAAAAGCAAACCAACTACATCCCTAGCCCTAGAAAGAATTAACTATGATTGAATGATTTAAATTTACATGTGGGTTAAGTCATAAATCTATAGTTTTGTAACAGTAAGAAATTTATTCAAGCTTTTATTGCCTAAGTTTTTTTCTCTCTTAAAAAATAATAATTACTTTTTAGTCCAGAATGTCAAATATAACATATTGGGACAGTGTCTGAGAAAAATAATTGATAATTATCTTTAGTAATTTTACCAAAATTTTTATTTGAAATTACTGTTATGGGTTGTATTCAAACACCTCCCCCCAAAGACTCATGCAGTCATAGGTAGAGCTTTTTGGAGGTGGCTGGATCTAGGAGATGTGATGCTGGGATTGATTCATAGTGTGATGATGGGATTAAGGCTGCTCCACCCTGAGTCTGAGAGCTACCTGCTGTAAGGGTTGGTAGCCTGAGTAAGAAGGATGCTGTTTGTCGCTTGTAGCTTGCTGCTTGCTGCCTTCTACCTGCCCTGCTGTGCCATGAACCATTTCTCTGCTGTGATGCTTGTCTGCCATGTCACCCTGTCTGGAAGGCAGGCAAGCAGGGACTAAAACCTCTAAGATCTGTGAGCTAAATAAACCTTTCCTTCTTCAACTATGGGTGTGAGTTTTTTTTTCTCAGCAATAAGAAAAATAGCTAAGGCAATTATTATGATGAAAATACTCTGCCATTGCATTTATCTCAAACATTTTTATAAATTTTGGCATGTTAATTCACTATAACTAATGCTAGTCACATAATAATAAATTAAAAAATAGATTCTGCCATTGTAATGCTCAGAACCTTTTAATTTGGACCAATAGATAGAAGATAAATGATATGTGATATAATATAAACTAGCTATAATTTAACAAGCTATAATTTATATATTCTTCTCTATGACTACTATTTCAGCATACTAGAGGAAGTAACCAAATATGAAGATAGAGATTTTTCAATCAAATATTAGTAGTTTTTCCCTTTAGCTTTCTTTAAAAAATTAATATATACCTGGGTTTCAGTAATCTTGTGAGTTTGAGCAACAAAAAGAAAATTCACTACCTCATTCTGAATGATTTTAAAGAAAAATTCTGGCCTCAAAAGTGTCAAAAGATTTTGAGGAAAAGCAGTAATGTAAAGAAATATGAATGGCAACATTTACACCATTCGTGGAGCTATCAGCTACCAAGAGCAGAAATCCTGGGATGCAGGGTGAGAAATGTGTGTCACACAATCCCATAACCCATGCACCAAAAAGAAATCTACCAAGTCAGAACAGTGGTTTTAATCTTTGTGCTGTACATCCTATTTTATATACATTGTGATATTTACATCTTATCAAAAATTTCATGGGACTAAATATATAAATGTTATCAATCAGAAACTGAGATTAGAGAAATTCTATGATTAAATATTTGTTCAAAATCTTCCTGAAAATAATTTTAAAACTTAATCACATGTAGAATTTTTATTCTTTTTTCTTTTTTCTTTTTTTCATACTGGGGATTGAACTTGGGTCCTTTACACTTGCACAGCAGGCAGCGAAACCACTGAGCTAAATCCCCGGCCACATGTAGACTTTTTTAATTGACTCCAAATAACTAAAAGGTGAATATAGGTGGAGATCAAAAGTACAAGGAGAGAGAAATGATATTAGCTTTAATTGTATTCAACATCACTCAGCATAATCAACATAATATATGGATTCTTTGTAATAATTTAAATTTAGTGGCACTACACCAGGTGAAAAAGCACCTTATTTATTTCTGAATTAACTAATAAATGCAAAAGTCATTATAATATCATCCTAATCTTAACAGCGTGATGCAGACCAGGTTACATTACAATGTTGCAGATGAACTTGATAGAATAATGATGATGGGTGTATGTTAACATATGTACATTTATTTGTGTGATAATTTTATAATGACATAATTTTGTCATCCAGTGAAATACATGTATATTACTTTGATTATTTCTCAGTAAGAAAGTAGTCTTAATATTTTTTAAAGCCCAACAATTTTTTTCTCAGAAACACGATTTTGTTAGGACTACATTGCTCCTAAGTACCTAGATTGTAAAGGAATTTGTTTCAGAAAAAAATCAGTGTGGGAGCCACAACCTCATGCCAAATGAGTTGAGAGGCTTTCGACTGTTGCAGATTCCTATTTAGAGCCCAGCAACTCCCCACCACGAGGAACTGCAGCCATTGTCACAAACTCAGTCTAACACTGGGCTTGAAACTTGAGGTCAAAAAATAAGGCAATTGCAAAATTGAAATGAGACTCATTTGAAGTTTTACTTAACATTTTTCAATTGTACAGAGACAGCAGAAATGGGGAAAATTGACCTATTTATAAGCAAGTCAATTAGAAGCTAAATGTAGAACATAGATTAATGTACCCACTAACAAGTTCAGCTTGGATTCTAAATACAGATTCATGGTCTCAGAGGGAAATCAAAACAGCTATTAAAGTCTTAAAATTTATCCAATATTTCCCTAAAGGTATACTACATAATGCCTGGTCCAATAATGTTAACAGCAACTGCCTAAAAACAAGAGTTGTAATGAAAATAAAACAAATTTTGAAAATAAAATACACACTGGCTTGAGAGTCCATCTATTTTTAGCAGTGTCTGTCACATTGACTCTAAACAAGGGATTTCTCTGCCTCCATGCCCTCCCTGGAAAGTGAACGAGGTCAATTAGACAACTGGGAGTATCTTATCCTACGTGTGGATGATTTGGGAAGACTTTGCCAAAACTCTGATTTGTCCAGAGAAACGTGGGCTGGTCACACAGGTAGGCTGGCCAAGTCTCATTGATTCCATCACTGCTACTATGGTTCCTCCCTTATCCACTCACTGCCTTTGTACCCATGACTGGAGGTGTTTTCTAAAAGATACTTTCACCTAGATCTTTCATGGACCCTCATATTTTTCTTCCTGTGCAATCTTCCAAAGGAGAATAACAGCATCCCATTTGACAAACATATTTGCTATTTTTTTCTCAAAGTTGTCAGTAAATAAGACTGTATTTTTTAGGATAAAATATCAGATCTTTTGCCTACATATTAAAATTCCTTCACTTATCTATCACTAGGTGTTATTAGCCTCTGGAGGTACTCAGCCCTTGGGTGAATGAGAAGTTTCAAGGGAAATACAGATTTTGGCTCTTTGCAAAAATGATACTCTGTACAGTACTATTATCACTCTCCTACTTGGGAGAATGAGGAAATTTCCATGGCTATGTAGTTCCTAGGAACGGAACCTGGAGGACTATACACATGGATAGATTCCTTCATTATTCTAGGATTTCATTACTCGTTATTTTAAAAGCAAAGGAAAATTATTAGCAGGGAATCTCTTATCCTTTCTTTTATTCAAAATGAGCTTTTCTTCATTTAGTACAAATCCTTGAAAAGTTTTCATAGACCCTATGCTAGCCTCTGACACATGGATGGGCACAGCTTGGTCTTACTATGGTTTGACTTTGTAATTAAATCATGTTTTTAAATAGAGGTGAAGGAAGAAGTTAAACTATAATATCCTTCAAATTATTATTATTATTATTGTTATTGTTATTATTATTGCTGTGGTTGTGATTGTTATTTGCCTTCTAAATTGCAAATTGTTCTTAAGAAGAAAGAACTTTTGCTAAAACACATTGATCATCAAATGTGGAACTGCAGCTATGCAACCCACATCTGTGAGATAGATGGATTGACAAGAACAGGTTATGATAACAGAGAAACAGAATGCAACTGCTGAAAAATAAGTCTAGCAGCAAATATCCAAATCTCCTTTCAAATTCATTACCAGAAGAATTTCAGTTTCCACCATGTTTAGTAACCTGAAAAGGGTTGCTATGCTAGTACTTAATCTTCAGTCAAATAATTAAAAAAAAATCCACAAATATTTTTCCTCCATGTTCAGTTTATTTCAAATTTTCATTTTAATCAATTACATTTACTTACAATATTTTGCAGTTTAATAAAGGCAAAAATGAACAAGTTTAATCTCTAAATTCCTATTGAATTGTGAGATAAATCTATTAAAATTTATATTTTGTCAGCAAAGGTGTATTAAGAAATAATGATGCTCTTCCATTTTTTATATTATTTTATCACTTACAAGTTGGTACTAGATACTGTGTGTTGTTGATATGGATAACAAATTAAATTATTAAAGACAAGGTCACTTTTAAGATCTAAAAATAGATTTCATTTTGTGAACACAGTGAATTTAAAACAATTACCTTTTTGTCTGAGTATGGTTTTACTTGTAGGTAAAGAACAAAACTTCAATATTTTACTAAACATGTATGGTAAATACAGGGATTTCAATCAATTACATTAAAGTAGATATATGTTGACTGTATCAAAATGTGCCAAATTTCACTTCTCTTTGTGGGTAAAAAGAATTGTGTTATGAAAAACAAATGACTTATCATAGCACTGCAGTGATGGGGATGGAGGACTTTTGAAGTTAATAATATGGAATTAGAGTTATTTATTTAATTGGTTCCAGTCTACTGCAGTGTTTAACAAGCTCAGATAAATGGACTAATCTTTCACAATTAGGCCATTCAAGTCTGGTTATTTTTAAAACTTATATCACTTGTAATCAGAGGTTTCTTAAGCCATGAATTGTCTAGTACCTTATACTTAGAGAATATTTAAATTACTATTCGGTTATTTGTTCCATGAACTTGGTTTGTTTTAGCATTAAGTTCTAGAATCATACCAGACATGTGGAGAAGCCAGACAACTTCATAAATTATATAGCACAATCAGTTATTAGTGACTAAAACAGACTCTTTTACTTCTAATGAATAATGATGAATAATGTTTTTCATTTTAAAAATTTTAACTAGAGATAACGTAAAGCATAATGCAATGACAGCTTTCAGATACCACTAATAACTGAAATTAATATGGTCTGTATTTATTCCTAGGGGTGCTATGCAATCCTACACGTTAGTAAACATAGGATTTACATTTATTTGGTTGCAAGTGTAATCACACATTTAACCTTTTATAATCTTTTAACTTATTGGAGAAAGATGAACATTTATGACTTTGTGGTTACAAACTTGCACTTCTGTAAGATGTAGTCCATCCAGACAACTTTCCAATGTGGATGGATGGAAATAATCACCACACGCTCACCTCCAGGTCAGACATAATAACCCAGTGTGTTTCTCAGCAGAGATGAAACACTCTCATCATGGTCTAATGACTTGTGATCTCCTAATTGATCCCTGGCCCTTCCCTCCATCTACCAATGCTCTTTAACATCTCACCAGCACCAGCTCTCTCTCTACCCTTTGTTATTCCAACTTCAAGAATGCTCTGGAATCATTTTGCTGTTCTGCTTTTTTTCTCCTACCCATGTGTGTTCTCTTCTCAACATGAGAGCTCACACTCTGTGCTTCTAGAGTTTGATAAAACTTCTTATTCGGATTACCTCATAAACACTTAATAATGAGATCTATTGATATTCTTATGTGAAGCCATTAACTCTGTCTGCTAAAATCCACACACCTGCTGTACTCTCTGTTCTTCATCTTAGAGTCCCTGGGAGGTTGAATTATGTTAATATTTTTTAAAATATTCAAGTCCTGGCTAATTATAATGTAATTTAATTCAATGATGGGAAAAACAAATGCCTTGCCTACTCACCCTGTAAGAGCAAAAATAAATCAGTTTGTGACTGCTTAAATGGTTTTGAAGAGTAGGAATAATTGGAATTCTGAATGACAATGATACAGAAAACCAGAACAAAGCATATACTAAATTCTCTATTATGAACTATTTAAAACAGCATTATTAATATTTAAATGAGATATTTATGATACAAGGCAGTGAATTGGGCTATAATAAATTCACAAAATAACAGAAAAATAATGTAATAATAATCAAATAAAAAGGAATGAGAAAATTACATACCTACACATTTTTGAAAATGAAAAAGTCTTCATTGTCCAAATATATGTTCTCCTATCTGATTTCCTTAGCAGCAGCTAAGAGGCAGATCTAGAACCAAAAACAAGACCAGAGAGGAATGGGAAGAGGAGCTGAAGTAAACAGAACAAAACTGGTAGAGTTACGTTTCTAAGTGAACAGCGCTTTCAAACACAACCTCTTTCATTGTGGCTATTAAATCTCCAAACGGATGAAATTTATTAAAAACCAGGCATACATGCCTGTAAGCACAGCACTCTGGGAGACTAGAGCTCTATCCCAAACTGGGCAACTTAGCAACATAGTGAGAACCCACTTCAGAAATAAAATAACAAAAGGCTGGGTTATAGTTTAGTGTGAAGGCCTTGGGTTCAATAAGGAATACAAAAAAAAAAAAATCCTTGAGAAAAATAACAAATTTTATCAAACAAACAAAATCAAGAACTAGAAAAATAAAAGTCATTTCAATGCACAGAAAACAATGTGACAAGAATTAGCAGAAAAGTAATACAAACTGTATCAGAAAAGAGTATGGCCTCAATATGCATCCATTTAGCTATAAATGTCTCTAGTTTCTCATTCTTTATGGCTGAGTAGTACTCCATTTTATAAAAAAAAACACATCTTCTTTATCCAGTTTTCAGTTGATGGGCACTTGGGCTGTTTCCAAGCTTTAGCTATTACACACTGTGCCGCTATAAACATAGGTGCACATATATCACTGTGGTATGATTCTTTTAATTCTTTGGGGAAGACACCCAGCAGTGGAATAGCAGAGTCAAATGGGACCTATTTCTTTGAGGTATCTCCATACTGATTTCCACAATGATTGCACCAGTCTGGAATCCCACCAAAAATAGAGAAGGGTTCCTTTCTGCCCACACCCCTGCCAGCATTTGTTATTGGTTTATTTCTTGATAGCAGCCATTCTTTCTGGGGTGAGGGAGAATCTCAGTGTTGTTTTCATCTGCATCTCTCGAATGACCAGTGATGCTGAACATTTTTTCATATATTTACTTGCTACTTTTACTTCTATGTCTGAGAAATGTCTGTTCATTTCAGATGCCCATTTTTGCATTGGGTCTTTGAATTTGGGGGGGTCTGATTTTTTTCATTTCTTTATAGATTCTAGATAGTAATTCTTTGTCTGAGGTACAGCTGCTAAAATTTTGCCCACATTGTGGGTTGTCTCTTAGCTCTGTTGGTGATTTCTCTTGCAGTGCAGAATCTTTTTAATAAGATGAGATCCCAGTTGTTGATTCTTTGTGCTAGTTCCCGTGCTACTAAAGATTTGTTCATAAAGTCTTTTCCTATGCCAATGTCATTAAGAGTTCTACCTAACTTATCATCCAGAAAATTTAATGTTTTTGTCTTAATATTTGGATCTTTAATCCACTGAAATCTTAGTTTAGTACATGATGATAGATATGAGTCTAGTATTCATCTTTGGCAGGTTTAAATCCAGTTTCTCCAACACCATTTATTAAATAGGCTATCTTTCCTCTGGTGAGAATGGTTGGCTCCTTTGTCAAAGATGAGGTGGCTGAGTGGGTCTGCATCTTCTAATCTATTCCACTGATCCTTGGGTCTGTTTCTTTGCCAGTACCGTGCTGTTTTTATCACAGTAGCTTTGTAGTATAGTTTCAAGTTGGTGATTGTGATACCCCCAGCCTTGTCTCTGTTGCCTGGAATTTCTTTTGCTATTCTAGGTCTCTTCTGGTTCCAAATGAATTTTTGGTTTGTTTTCTCTAGTTCTGTGAAGTATATTGTTAGGATTTCAATCAGCATTGCATTAAACCTATATAGTAGTGTTGGAAGTGTGACCATTTTCACTATATTGGTTCTTCCTACCCAGGAACAAGGGATGTCTTTCCACTTTCTTATATCCTCTTCGATCTCCTTTTTCAGAGTGCTATAGTTTTCAGTGTAGACACCTTTTGCTTCCTTTGTTAGGTTGATTCCTAGACATTTCATTTTTTTGGATGTTATTATAAAAGGAATTGTTTCCTGAATGTATCAGAAAAGAAAACATGTATAAAACAATGTATATACATATATATTTATGTATATGCATGTACCTATATACATATACACACATGTATGTATGTATACATATACATATATTTATATGTCATTGGAGGAAGGAAAAGTATTGGGGAAGAGTTTAATGGTCAAAAGCTGTATCAAATTTATAGTACCTTCATACAATATAAAAAAGAATGTTTTGGGATAGAAGTATGTACAAATACAATGATCAGAAACTGGCATGTGAAAATGTTATCAATAAGTGATGATGGAACTTTGCATAATTATTGTTCCTTTATTCTTAACTGATCTTAGTAATATGAGGTTTATGAAGGAATAAGAAATAAGTCAATGATCTATTATGTATAATGAATAATAAGTCATAAAATGTCACTTATTTTGATAAAGGTGAGATAAACCCAAGACAACAATAATTTGCCAAGGGTTATATTGTAAATATTATGCTCAAGATTCTTCTTCCCCATTAGGAAAATGAGCAGTGGATCTTTAGCTTTGACATCAGTTTATTGTTGGAGAGGAAAGTTCTGTTTTTCTCTCCAGAACATGGAAAGGAGCACTGTTTGCATTTTACACATACACACTTACAACTTCTGAAGAAAGAAGTAGGCTAAGTAATTGGATGCTTTTTTATTTGTTTGTTTGTTTTGTTTTGGGGATTGAACTTTGGGAACTTTCCTGGGAGTTAACCACTTATAAACAATAATAGGATAAAGTAGTTAGGAGGATGTATTATTGTAATTATTGTTTCTGTGATAAAATGTTGAATTTTTATCTTACAGTTTAAATTTTTGCATCAATGTTATAATTAGGAAGATTGCACACTCATTTGTTTTATTAAAGAATTTGGCAAAAAAGTTTAGAAATTTTATGCTAAATTCACAAGTACTTTCAAAACTTCAGAAAAGGAAGTTTTTGAAATAGATCAATTGTTTTGCTGGAGAATATCTAATTCTTTCAACCAAAGCAAAATAATACTAGAAATGTATATTCTCTGCTTTCATAGAGTTTTCAATATACTTTGTTGTGTTTTTAGAGTAAATTTTTGTGGTTTTTTTTTTTTTTTTGAGAAATCCCCATACTGATTTCCATAGTAGTTGAAATTCCTTTTGATCCAGCTATTCCCCTTCTAGGTATCTTCCCCAAAGAGTTACAGACAGCATACCACAGTGATTCACATATTTATAGCAATGCAATTTATAATAGCTAAATCTTAGAAACAGCCTATAGCTCTGTCACCTAATGAATGGATAAAGAAAATACAGTAGTTATATACAATGGAGTATTACTCTGCCATAAAGAAGGATAAACTTGAGTCATTTGTAGGAAAATGGATGCAACTTGAGATCATAATGTTAAGTGAAGTGACTCAGACATACAAGCTTAAATGTTGCATGATTTATCTTCTATAAAAAAGTATATTTGTGTGTGTGTTTAATAAACAACTGATTATTAGAGGTCAATCAATCCTCCAGCTGCCTAGAAAGGGGGACTGTGCGTGCTAAGAACAAAACACGGTAGAGATTTACAGAGTTTCAAAGCATACAGGGGACCTGGAGGTCAGTGCCTCAGAGTGGGCAAAAGTCAAAGCCACCCTGAGCTCTTCACTATTTACTGGGTTAATAGGGAGACTCAGATGACCCAGAAGGTGGCAATAATCCAAAATTCATGAAATCTTATAATCGAAGGGAGTTCAGATGACTGGGAGGGTGGAGGAAGTCCTATGGTCGATGAGCATCTTAAATTGATTAGGACGAAGAGATGAGCAGAACATTCTTACAACAGTAGGTGGGATGAATTAGGCTGATAAGGAATTTGCCTCCCCCTGGTGAAATGATTTTTCCCAAAAATTATGTAGAATAGCTCCCAACAACAGATAACAGGTAAAAGTATTCTAATCCAGTATGGATAATGTACCTAAAAGTGTACTTTTACTTAGTACAATTGTCTTGCATATGTTCTTTAGCGTATTAGTCTGATTTCTATTCTATACGTATAATAATGAACTTTATAAGGTCCTATAAAATGAATAAATAAGTCTAGTTCTGGAAAAATAAAAGGGGAGTGGAGGGAAGGGAGAAAAAAGAACTGAGATGTGTTATGTACATGTAACAATTCTCTAGAGTGAACATAATTTGTATATACCACAAACATGTACTAACAAAATTTAAAAATAAAGCAATAGGAATACAGGTAGTTTGTAGAGCTTTAAAATTTGTAATTTTACCCATTTATAGAATTTTATTTTCATTATTTTAGAAGGTCAGCCAGGCAAGAGGGAATAAGAATGGTTTATTGTTACAGTTAAGTAAATTGCAGACTAGGTAATTTAAGTGTCCCTATAAGGCAAACATTTGTGTTAGAAGTAGAGCTGTATTCTTCTAAAACAATCTAATGGGCCATCCATTCTACCACACTGCCTTACTCATTTCTGGGTCAGAGGAAAGTTGCTTCTCATAGTGTTCTTACATTTCTACCTGAAGGATATTACAGAAGATATTCTGATTAACTATTATACTGAAATCATTATGGAATTTTCTACTGTTCACTTCCTAGTGCACATCTCTAAAGAGCTCTCTTCATCATCATCATCATCATCATCATCATCACCATCAGCAGCAGCAGCAGCACCACCCACAACCACACTGGCGTACTCCTCAATCTTTCCGACTTGGTTTAGCTAACCATTTTCAAAACTTTCTTATCAAGAGAGCCATTTGTCTTAGTTTTGGATGCCATAGAATATATCATGGACTGTGTGGTTTAAATAACAAAACTATATCTTCTCAGCATTCTGGAAGCTAGGAGTTTAAGGCCAAGTGGTCAGGTGGCAGGGTCCCAGCGAGGGCTCTCTTCCTAGCTTATAGACCGCTGCTTTCCTGCCATTTCCACACACAGCATGTGGCATGTGGAGGACAGGACTGAGCTTTCTCTCTTCTTCCTTTTCTCATGAAGCCACAGTCCAGTGAAATTTGGGCCCTACCTGTATGATCTCTTTTAAACCTAATTACTTGTAATGATCTTAACTCCAAATATCATGAAATGGGGAGTCAGAGCTTTAGTGTGAACTTGAGAACACAATGCAGTCCACAGCGTCATGTTTTGCTGAACAACTTGGAATTAGTGTCCCAAGCTACTTTAAGAAAATCATTCAAGAATGAATTATGAATCCTCATGATCAAATCTATTACTATTATTATTTATGTTTTTCAGCAAAGTATGCAAGTTATATATGAAATTCAACCAGCTATATATCAAATTACAATGTATGAATTTATGTGTATAATATGAAAAAATAGGTTATGTTATTGCATAACAATAATAATAATAATGCACAACAATAATGATACACCTACACTGATTATTAAGACATGGTATACCATATTATCTTAACCAGTGGACTTAGAAACATACTGTAATGAATATTTTACAATAACAGAGTTTCTTCTATGTAGCTAAAAGTAAAATATTTAGACTAAACAGTATTAACAGTAAGTGTATATATGAAAACCAATATTAGTTATTTGGATTATCCCATTTTCATCTAAATACACATGTGAAAACATGCACATATTTAAATATCCATTTATTATAATAAATGAAAAGTTCTTCTTGCCATTGTCTAACAAATACATCCATTCAGCCCATATTTATAATGCACCATTTTACTACAAAGTACAGTGTTGTATATCTCACCAGAGATTAGCACTTGAAGTATTTTTTGAAATGTTTTCAAAGTAGTTTTTGAAATGTAAGGTGTCTTATTTTCTTCTCTACCTTTTAATATATATACCTACGTGACTTTGGACAAATTGACATTGTCTACAAATTTGGCTATTACTAAGGCAATACATACCCGGCTCCTGTTTCCTTTCTTCCTCATGGTTTGGCCCTTAAAACATCTGAGCATTGTTCTATTATTACATAGAACTGTTCTCCTTCTATGACCCCAGAAGTCCTACATGGCCAAGTCCTGAGTATTTTCAGCATCGTGCCTTTGTCTTCTTTTAGACTGTCAAGAACACTGAATTCTTTCACTTCTTGGGTCTTTATCCAGTTTTCTCTCTGCCCAAACTAAGATCCTCACAACTCTTTAAATAGCCATCTCCTTTCCATTTTTGATCCTCAGCTTAATGTGCTGAGGTGCCAGGGACCCACTGGAGGGAAGGCAAGCACACACTGTGTGAGAAGCATCTGTTTATGTCAGGCTGCTCAGACTCCCAGGCTCCCTTATCAGACCAGGAGCCCTTGAAATGTGGAACTGCATATTCTTCACTATCTCTCTAGTTGGAAATTTATGGGAGATGTACAACTTATACATCAGCACAGGAGGAATGAAGAAAATATTATTAAAGGAGAATTGTTTCTGTGCAGCTTTCACATACACCATGCCTATGAATTTGGTTCAGGAAAGGAACAGTCACTTGGCACTGTAGTCACTGAAGTTAAAAACAATGATAAACCTTTGGGCAAGGAGTCCTTTTAATGGTGTGTCTTCTCCAACTTATATATGTTTTTCTATTAGTTAACAATATCATAATATGGAAATACTTATTTTTAATAGAAGCACATAATGAACAATATATTTAAATAGAAGAAAGATAAATATAGCTAATGAAATATGAAGATAAATTAAAACTCCTCTGGTTATGTGACAATGTGCTAAACTTAGTTTTTCATTGATCTTTGGTTTTCATTACATTTCTTTAATACTTTCTGAAGGAAATCAATAGTAAATCAAGTACAAAGATACTTGATAGTTTAATATCAGAAGACACACAAATCAATAATTTTGATATAGTCTTTGAAAACAGTAAAATCAGCTCTGTATAATATAATGATCTTTAAAATATTATTACTGGTTTCTTAATATTGAAATAATCTCACAAGTTTTACTCATGATATACAATATGCTGCAATGGTTTAGATCAAACATGGCCCCCAAAATCTCAGAACTTGGCCTTCTGGGAGCTGACTGGGTCATCTCAACACTGTCCTCATGGAGGACTGGCCCACTGAGGAACTCATAGCTGAGCTGCTGTTAGGAGGTGGGGCCTGGGTGACCTGGAAGAGTTTTTTCTTGTCCTAGCCGCTCCCTTCTGTCTTTGCTTCCTGGCTGGAGCTGTAGTTTGAGCAGCTTTCCTCCACTTGGCCCTTCTGACATGCTGTTTTTGCCTTGGAGCCAGCTAACTGGGAACTAAGCCTTCTGTAACTGGAGCCAACCAATTCTCTCTTCTCTCTTTTAAGTCACGGATTTGGGAATGTCAGGCATTTTGTACCAGAAACATCAAAATGCATAATGCAATCTCTTTGTGTCTTATTTCTCTGGCTCTGTGTGTGTGTGTGTGTGTGTGTGTGTGTGTGTGTGTGTGTGAAACATATAAGAGAAATGTAAATTAAAATTGTTCTAGGGCATAGTTTGGACTCAACCTGATTTTTCCAGAGTCTGAATTCAGTTTAAAATTATATCATGTATTTGTAATTGAAATGTTAAAATTATGCCTTTGATAATGTTCCAAGTTTCCCTCATTGTGAATTTTTGTTTCTCCTCAACTTCAGCTGAAACATTCATTGTGCTATGGTTTGGCTGTGATTTATCACCCAAAGATTCAGGTGCTGGAAGCTTGGTGTACAGTGTGGCTATGTTGACAAGAGTTGAGGAGTAGTGGGAGTGATCGGGTCACTGATGGATCTGACCTCAAATCCTGTTAAAATACTTCTCTGGACCCCGAGTTGGTTCCCACAAGAGGAGCTGTTATAAAACAGTGACCCCAGAGCCTTGCTGCTCTCTAGCCTTCAATCTGATGTGATCTTTACCTCTTGTAGGGATCTAACCATTATGCAGTATGCTATGAGCTGACAGCCACAAAGGACACTCATCAGAGCCACTGCCATGCAGTTTGGACTTTAAGCCTCCAAATCTGTGAGCTAAATAAACTTCCCTCCAGGATGCATCACTAGCTTTGGGTGTTTTGTTGTAGCAATGAAAAACAGACTAATAAACATGGACACAGGGATGAAATCATGGCCATTACAGAATAATATCACATGGAAATGTCATGTGACCCAATGGCAGCATCGAAACAGGAAATGTACAAAAGGACAGCACAGGGAGAGCCAATGTTACAGGGCCTCAAACACTTTACTTCACAAAGGAATGATCTATGGTGTAATAAAACAAAAGTGAAGCAAAGATGGGAAATGAGAAGAAGCTGTGGGAGGGATGTTGGGAAAGAAGATTTAGGAAAGGAAATCATGCATTTGTATTTGTTAAAACTTGACATTGACGTGGTTGTAAAGAACTCCCAATGTCAGTCCCAGAACTGCACAGACTCAGATTTCTGTGTGTTGGAGGATGCATCTGCCATCTTCAGCTGCGATTCCATGAATATCTCATTTATCCAACTGCAGAGAACTCCTGGGAAAGGTGTGACTTGGGTTTTGAGTCTCTGATCGCGACAGCATGAAGGAAACAGAGTTCAGGGTGGTCAGACTCCATGCTGTGTTGCTCCCCAGGCACAGGGAGTCCAGGAAAAGAGCTAGGGAAGACAGGACCCCCTCCCAGCAGCCACAGGCCCGGGAGACCATCAGCTGGGCTGGCAGCTCTGGACCTCAGCCTGAGAACAGCTGTGACAACAGTGGGACCAGACCTGCTCTCCAGGTCACAGCGGGGAGCGCAGACGAAATATCCTGCCCTGGGGAATATGGGATCACAGGATGGATGTTCTCCTTGAAGACACATTAAGGGAAAAGAAAATTCAGTCTTAATTTCTCCATGTCTCTACTACTGAACACACAATATAGTCAGATGGATCAGACAAGTAATATTGAAAAACAAATAATGTCTCCTTCCATTCAATATAATTCTCACTCCCACAAAGACTAAAACATGCACCCAAATAAATGTCACACACTGTCTCTTAATTTAAAGGCTATGGGGATTTTTATCTCACTGTATATCTTGACAATATTGTTCAGTAATACTTAATTTTTCCTATAGTTCGTTTAACCTGACCTGTACTGATACAGAGCCTGGTTCTGCTTCTTTTGTTATGGTAAAAACACTATATATATTTCCACACAACTGTTAAATTCTCAGAATTCTAGTAACTAAAAAAAGGTAATGCATATGCATCACAATTTCTACAGATATTGCTAAACTTTTTTTCTGTGGAATTATAATATTGTCAAATGTTTATTGCAAAGCACAGGGTTATTAACCTTTTATTTTTTTGCCAATGTGATGGATAACATTGCATGCCTATGGTGGTCTTTTTCTTATAAATAAATTCAGTGCTCAGGAGTTATTATTATCCTGTTCGGGTGATCCGGCAGCATTGGCCACTTGTTTTATTGGGTGGTTAATCTTATTATACATTAGTGGTAGCTGTGCATATTCATGGGAATTGGCTTTTTGATATGGATATGGGAGCAATAAACTTTAATCTTTACCCTACAACTTCTGAGCTGAATCAGGACAAAAGCCTTCTCCCTTTCCAGGCCTGTACTAATTCTCTCCTATGTGCAGTATTCTGATTTTTAGTTTTTAACATTTAAATTGTTGATCTATTAACAGCTGTCTTTGTTTGAGGTAGGAAATAGGGATCCAAGTTAAAAATGATGTGTGGATTATATATGAAATATGTAGTTCTACTGACTTTCAAAAAATTCATCTGATATACTCATATATACTTTGTCCCATTGTTCTAATCTTCTATCCCTTTACTCAAATCACTATTTTATATTTTTGCAAAATATAATAAAATTATGATTATTGCAGTGAGTATTCATTATGTTTTTATCCTAGAATTTTCTAGGTGTTCTTATTTTTAATTTTTCCATATAAGCTTGAAATATCCATCTAATAAAAAATAATCTTGGTAGCTATTTTATCAGGATATTGTTAAATTCATAGTTTAACTAAGGGAGAGATTATTTTATGATTTAAAAAATATCATATCCAACATACTATATTCCAGTCTCTGTTTTGCAGTATCTATTATACCAATAAGAGCCATTTAAAAAGGGATTTCATATGTTCATGGACTGTAGTTCCACATATAGTCACTATGTGTGAATATGCAGATATGTGTTTGCATTTTGGTTATTGCATTTGTGTGAGTATGTGCAATTGCAATTAATATATATTGTCCTATATTTAAATGCAAAACATGCCATATGTGTGCATAATATAGGAATATGAACAGTCGGATGATTAAATATTGAGTACTTAAAGGACCAATAACCAATGAAGAAAATATAGCTCCAGATATACAGCACAAAGGTGTAATTATTTTAAGTACTATTATATGAAGCGTTTCATGAATGTACCACAGTTTTTTGGATGACCATTCAATGGGCACCCATTTCCCCAGTTTGGCCAGAATCTATTTTGTCACTAACATCTCTGTATGGTACTTCAGTCCACATGCACAAAACTGCTCCAACATGGAAACCTAGCAAGGCAGCATTCACAGCATGGATCATGAGCAGCTTCAAGTTTCCGAGATAAGTCTAGATTATTTTCCACACTTTCTGTCACTGGACAGAACCTCAAATTTGAATGTCATTCCTATGTATGCAGGTGTTCATTTCCAAACACTGTGAGTCTGAAACACTTCCACAAATTCCAGGTGTACTTGCTCTCGCTCTCCTTAAATCTAAATGTACTACAGAACTTCTTTTCCCAATCATCAAAGCCAGTCACCTCAGAATCATTCCTGAAAGCAGTCACCTTTGACCTTTCTATGTCTATTGTTACCTTTTGAAGATTTCCCTTCTTGACACCTTGCAGATGTGCCTATTTCTTTCCTCATCTATGGTCAATCCCCTACGAAGGCTCCTGGTACCTATGTCCCAGGAGGCCTCCTGTTGGCTCCAGAACACTCCTACTGCATCCTTACCTCTGCCCCAAAATGCCTTCTAGTGAAATCCAACTCTAATCATGTCATACAAATGCTCATTGCTCACATAAGAAAATAATAATAATAATAATAATAATAATAATAATGATAATATCTGCTAAACATAGCTTTCAATGATAGCTTGATGAAGTCTGTGATGAGTCATGTGCATTTACTTCATGGAACCCCCTGAGTCAAGCTGTATTAAATTCTTTTCATTTAATTTTACCAGTTCAGCCTGGTGACCCTTCCTTCCTCATTGGTGTTCTTCACTGTTCTGTTTGTTCTGAACACATTTCTGCCTCTTACCTATGTAGCTTTTATTCATTCTTCCACTAAGGTTCCCAATGTCCCTTCCTCAGCTAAAGTTTTCCTTGACTCCTCCCCTAAGCATCAATGTGGCCCACTGGTCCTGTGAATGGTTTGTACTTGCAACTGTGGTTACTTGAGATGTAAGTCTCACAGAGAGAGATTCCTTATGCATATATTTTTCTGTATCACATAGAATATTTTCTATCTAATGAAAGAGAGAGCTTTCTGAATTCAAAGATTTTTTTTAATCATATCTCTTGTGCAAAGGAAAAAACAATGATATTATTTTAACTTAAGCTGTTAAGCTAGTATTCAGAGTTCAAAGCTTGGGAATCGCCTCCATTTGAGCATCTTCAATACTGAGCACACCCTGCAGTGCTCCACACATTTAGAACACTGGTAAAGCAGCAGTCCTCAGCTTCTCCAGGACTGTCCTTTGCTCAGCATCAACAGGACAAATTGATGCCCGCCACTGTTCCTTTTTGAGACATGAATCTGTCACTTCTGTTCCTCATTGCTTTGAACTTTTTTATCTGCCTTGGCTGTATGAAAAATTACAGTGATGCCTTGGTTCATGAACTTAAACTTTCCACTTGGAAAAGATGGCCATGTTTGTGTTCACCACCCGATGTGGAGGTCCCAAAGGAAAGCAAAGTGTTGCCAAATGCTTCTGTGTGTGAACCAAAGTTTTCCAAAAGCAAAAGGGTTCGTGAACTGAGATACCACTGTGCCTCATCTCCATTTTGTATTATGCTTCACACAACCCCAGCTCAAGTGAAATACACAAGAGCTCCATCAATTTCTGGATATCCTACTTCTCAGGTCTCAGGAAGTTTGATCTTGTTGCTTTTCAAGAAAATATGAAACTGTAATCAACACTCTGGTGATAAATATTTCCTTCCCTGACACCAAATTTCATCGGCACTGCAGGAGTTGCATGCTGTCCTATAAATAAAATAACTTTTTTTGTTTTAATGCTGACTCACGGTGTAATATTCTGAATGTATTTGAATTGGTGATTAAATTCCCTCATGTGAAGCCAAAACTACACAAGTATTTTTCACAAGCAGTGAGAATGCTTGCAGCAAGGCTAACCCACTTCTGCCTGTGCAAAAAGCATGTCCTGTTTATGATATGGTTAGTTACAACCGTAAGAAGCACTCTGATCTTGGGTATATTAAACTATGAAATATGCCGGTCTCACATTTGATAAACTATGGCATTGTAAAATCTACACCATTTACAAGGTTCACATCTGTTCATGTAAACAAATCCAAAGAATCAAAGAATGAATGAGTATGTAAGAAAAAAAAACGTAAGGTGTACAATTATCATTAAAACCAAACATGATAAGATTCAGCTTGGTTTTAATTCCTTTTACTTTTATATGGATTACATGCAAATCTCTTCTGAATAAGCACTTACTGATTTATAATCCAGATATAAATGTTCTTAAGTGGCTATAAATAAACTTCCACACTTCCAAGTCCCATGCAGCCCTCTGCCTCTCTGAGGAGAGTGGATGTGGAGGTGGAAGCTCCACTGAGTGCCTGGGTCCACCATGGAGCACAGGAAGTCAGGTGCCGGATGCCTAGGAAGCTGTGTCTGCCAAGACTCCCAACATAAGCAAAGTTTACAAAGTATCCAGATGAAGTGCTGTGCTGCTAATTTTGAAGTAAAAAAGCTTTCTTTTTAGTCATAATGTCAAAAATTCTGAAAGGAAGCAGTCACCTCTCTCTGGTGGAGCCCTTGTCACTGCAAGAAGCATCAACAGCCCAGAGAGGAGTCACTGCCATCGGCAGCCAAAGTCCCCTAACGCAGCTTCAGTGGCTACTCAGCTTCAGCGGCAAGGCAGAATCAGGGACAGTGAGTGTGAAGCTCCAGTCTGGACCGTTAGGGAGGCTGAGACCAGCGTCTAGGAGCATGAAGGTGAAGAGCAGATGCCCAGAGCTGAGGAACAGGTGCCCTGCCGAGCTCAGGAAGGGGTCTCCGGCCTGGGAGGGGCTCCACCCTGCACTCTGCTCAGCTTCTGGGCTACACTTTCGCTCCTGTTAAAACACAGCATTCACCCAAATCCCCTGAACACTATTAAGTGCTATTTCATCTTGAGTGCTTTTAGGAGTGGTAGAGATAATACTTAAGAAAAATTTGGAAATACAAATAAAAGTGTTGTGCCCAATCACATATGAAAACATCTTAGAAAATGAAAATATTTAAAGCAATATAAACAAATAAAAAAGATGAATCTTTATAGATAGACTCGGGGATTATAATTGAAATTATAGAGAATTGAATTTGGAATAAATGGGTAAATCTTCAAAGTAAAAGTTATGGTAACAAAAAACATGTACTCTGAATTATTTTTGGAAATAAAAATCACAAACATAATTGTAGAAAATGATCCACATGCATTAACAGAGATGATCTTCAAAAAAAATCTGGGAACAATTGTAAAGCTTGTATTTTGATATTTTCTAATTATCTAAGTGTCTGTTGTAATGATGTGCTTCATTATGCAAAAATAAAGTTGACTTTTCAATAGTGAAATAACAAACACTAAACATGCATACGTTTTCATAAATCCATTTAATTTATTTAACACAATGCTTTTAGGTGTGGAGTCTTTTACCCAAGTTATGTGTTAGAAATCCTGGAACATAAATTTCTCAATATAGGTAAAGAAAGCACTATAATGATAGACTGATTTCCCAATCAATAAATTCTAAAACAGAGATGTGATGAGACATATAAAAATAAAAATGGGAAAAATTAACACAGATTACACTAAAGTAAACGTCACACATTTGATGGAATAAAAAATGAAAAATAAATACAGGGGCTTAGCTCAGCAATAGAGTGCTTCATTAATATCCAAAAAGACCTGCATCAGAACCCAGTGCTGCAGCCACAAAAATTAATTAATTAATTAATAAAAACAGAATTGTTCAAAGTACTTAAGATTTGATCAAATGTGTTCTATATTTTTATAAATGAATTGCTCTAGTTTCCCAGATTGGATAAACATTCACATGCTTTCAGAATGAGTGTTTTCCTGAGCTTTGGGAGCCCCAACAGCATTGTCCCTGAGAATGAGCTCACCTGGGCCTCACTCTTGTCCAAGAGACCAAAGAGCGAGAAGGCGCTGGGGAAGCAAGAGGCCTGTGAAGGCCTCAAATTCCTGCACTCTGTGGTCTCCTTCAATCCCACTCCTGGAACTAAATTTATGCGGTCATTATTGCCCTGTGGGGTTTGTCCCTTCCTCCCTTCCCTTTGTCTTATTTTAACCCTTTACTTCCTTCTCAAGGTCTAGAACTTAACTTGTGTCCCTCCTCAGAAAACCAATGTTCAAAGAGTTCCTACCCACTGCTGACAGTGATTTATTTTTATTAGCCTTTTGTGTATCAAAATATTTACCTTTCCTCCTTAACCAATCTCACTCCCTACATCACTGTCAAAAGAAAGTAGCCTCCAAGTTTGCTCAGCTAACATCATGCCTAATGCATTCTGGTGAAACAAAATACTTGCTGGGAGAAGAAAACAGAGAAAGAAAAATATGCAGAGGGAATTGAAGCCTTGAAGAATATTTGAGGGCTCTGGAGAGCCAGTGCTAAAGTGGTGGACAAAAGAAAAACAAAAACAAAAATTTAATTCCCTATCACAAAGTTGTTTAAAAAAATGTTTTTCTAGAGATGGTAGTCTTGATTTAATCTTATTGTTCAAGGAGCCCAGGGAAAAATGCTAAAAAGCATGTTCTAAGTTTTCATAATTTAAAGCAAAAACATCTGCACAGGTTGTGGTTATATCACTGTGTTGTGCAAAAATAGGAATTTTATGTACAAAATATGTGAAAAGAATATGTTGCACAAATGCTGTGAAATCTAAAGCTGTTGGAGGAGCCTAAAAGAATCAGTATCTATATGGATCATGTAATGCTACACACTTGTTAACTGCCATTACAATTCTGCTGGCTTCCAGTTATTGGTAAGTGGTATTGGATAGAAAGTAGAAACTATTTCTACACAGGGCCAGATAAATGTTTTCTGCTTTGAGGTAGTTCTCTCACAAACACTCAACTCTGTATTTTAACTTGAGAGCAACCCTATGTAAAACATACACAGTTCTGTTATTGTAGACAGGTGGCAGGTCACAGTGTCCTTGTGTCAGGTAATACTCTGATTCCTGCTCTGAGATTCTGGTATCATTCCTACTGTGTATTGTTAAAGACTCATTTTTATTACTCTGTCACTATTTCAGTGCAGTTTAAAGAATATAGCATTTATATCAGATAGAGAGGAAACACCCACACCCAACAAAACAGCTGAATAAATGACAATGATTTAGTTATGAAAATAAAATATACATAGCAAAATTCCTTTAAAAGAGTTTTTGTCAAACAGGTTTAACCCCTTTAGATATTTTTGTTGAGTAATAGTGTCTACTAAGATAATTTTGGTTTGTTGACTAATATCTAATGAAAATAATAGTGTTTACTTCTTTAATGTTTTGGATAGCTAAGTTTTTATAACTTGAAACATAGTTTTTCTTTTTTCTTTTTTCATAAATTTCTTCATTAAGTTTATTGGTACATTTTAGGTATACATTATGAACACATTCATCATTGGGAATTTGTACCTGCAGATGATATATCTTGGTTCTACTATTTTTTCCCATTCCCTTTCCCTCCCTTCCACCTCTCCACAGCTCCCTATTTAGAAAAAAATTTGCTTCCATTTTTTTTCTCATTTTTTCCCTTCTTTCCTTTCCCCTAAACCCCACTTCCCCTTCCCCTTTGGACCTTTTCTTCTATTTCATGTTATCTATTATTAAACATTTTGGTCCTCATTTACACTTTTAATTTCTCATGCTAGAGAAACTATTCAGTATTTACACATGTGTGTCTATTTCATTTAAGAGTATGACTTCAATGTGCATCTATTTAGCTATAAATGTCTCAAGTTTATCATTTTTTACGGCTGAGTGGTATTCCATTTTATATTTTTTAAAAACCACATCTTCTTTATCCTGTCACCAGCTGATGTGTATTTGGGCTGTTTTTAAAATTTAGCTGTAACAAACTGTGCCACTATGAACATGGGTACACATATATCTCTGTGATATGATGCTTTTAATTCTTTGGGGAAGAGACCAGCTGGGGAATAGCTGGGTATTGCATTCAATGTGGGTGGTGAGTGTGTACATGGACACAATACACCTTAACACATGTTTCCTCCCCTTCTCCCCCACCCCTCCCTGCTCTCTCCAACATGTGTCTCACTCCCCATTTGCAAACCTCTATTTCCATTTTCTTCAGTTCTCTTTTTTCCTCACTTGCTTCCCTCTTCCTCCATCTCTTTCTCTGATTCCCATTTGAAAAAGATTTTCCCACATCCTATTAACTATATTTACTTTGCTTTTCAAATACACTTTGGGTTTCACCCCGATCTGATTGCTTTTGGTCTATAAGTGCTGGAGCTTGCATAGCCTTCATTAATTCCTCCACCCATTCATCCATCCAAATTATTTTCATGCTCTTAAAAAATTACGTACATTTTTTAAAGCTGATCAATTTGAGTGATTGAATTTTTTGAGCCTATTTTATTTTACGTTTGTTTTATTTTTTCTTTAATTTCATTTTATTAGTACATGTGTGTGGTACATAATGTTTATATTCATTGTGGGAAGTTGATACTTGCAAATAACATGAAATGTAGCTTTTGAAGTAAAGTATATGATTATTGGTGATAGAGACACTAGTTCAGAAAACAAAAAATTAAAAATGAATTTTAATGCATTTATTGAACAGTAATAGACAGATGTACTAAACAAAAAACATCAATAAAGAAATATGAGAACTGAACCAAACTTATGAACAAATGGACTTAGTAGATATCTACAGAGTATTTCACCCCAAAACAGCAGAATGCACTTTTTTCTCAACTGCATATGGGAACTTCTGCAAAATAGACCACATACTAGCCCTTAGAACATGCTTAGGTAAATGCAAAGGAATCAAAATCATATCATGCATATTATCTGATCATAGTGCAATGAAAATGGAAATCAACAGCAAAAGAAACCACAAAAACTCCATAAGCACATGAAAGTAAATAATACCCTCTGAACAACCAATGGGTCACAGATAAAACCAAAGAAGTAATTGAACAGCATCTACAATTAAATGATAATGCCAATACAACATACTGGGACTTATGGGACACAATGAAAGCTGTACTACAAGGAAAATTTATAGCAGTGAATGCTCACATCAGGAAAACAGAGTGAGCTAAAATATACAACCTAATGTTGAACCTCAAGCCTCTGGAAAAAAGAAAAAGTTAATCCCAAAGATTGCACCAGGGAATGACATATTCTTACAGGAAAGAGTGTGTATATTTCTATTTAAAGCCATGTTTATGAGATTCAATGCCACCTTAGCTGAATGCTTAGAACTATTCCCTTTATATGGATTCTGCTTTTGGTTGAGAGTCTATTACTTATACAAATTTAATAACTGATCACTTGACTCAGGCTAAATTATTTGAAAATTTGCCCCAAACTCATAGAGAAACTATAACATTCTACACTTTAAAAAATATTTTTGAAATGAATTTAAATGGAAATAAAATGCATTTGAAAGTATTTTTATTAGCCCTGTGCTCATTTTAGATCCCCAATCAGAATTTGAATCAAATTCAACACAAGGCAATTATTTCAGTATTGATGCACAGGAAGAAAAGATATTATTCATTACATTAGCTGCTTTGTAGTTTGATATTTTCAAAAAAATTGACAAAAATAATTATTAATTCCATAATGCTGAAGTTTCCATGTTATTATCCCGGTTAATTATTGTTCCATCTGTGCCACACTGTGTGTGGTACATTCTGACCTCCCGATGGAGGATTTCCCCACCTACCTTGTTTCCTTCTCAGGAAATTTACACAAGCACAGCCACAAACCACAGAACATCAAACTATTTAATTGGAAGTTTTTAGAAAAACAAAGGGGAAGACATTGTTCCTTTTGTGATACCCTGGAGTGACACATTTACACAATAAATTAATTCATTTCAAAATGTATTTACTGAGAATTTTCTCCGACTGCAATTTAGTTTGGTCTTCTTGATATAGTGGTGGGCACAAGAAAGGTCCTTTCTTTGTGCAACTTTTTTGTCTAGAAGTGGAGACAGATCACCTGTACCTGAGAAAGCATGTGTGTACGTGCACGCTTACTGTCAGTTATTACGAAGAAACAAAAGAAGTACATCAGTGCAAGGAGAATCTGGTACACCTGCTGAGAAGTGGCTTTGTCCATGAGAAACTCTGGTTTTTCAATTCTTCCTCCAAACTGTCCTGCATAGAGAACCAACATTCCTCACGATCCTGTTCAATGCACTATTTGTCACAGCTTCCTTCCCAAACTGCATGAACTAAAATAGTTCTCATGTTCTCCCCACTTTTAATATTTTTTTAAATTTTCAGATGACTTAATCAGTGAGGTCTAAATCATTATCTGGTAATAGAGAAGATATACAATGACCTAGTGTTTTGTATTTCTTTTTAATTTTTGGCAAATTGGTGTTGTACAATGGTATTCAAGAGTTTTGAGTTTCTTTTAAAAAGTTAAGAAATAAAACACTATCTCAGGAATAAGACTCTGGAAAGGATAAACAAGCTTCAAAGACTACAAATCACAATTATGACTTTAATTAGAAGTGAGTTTTTGATTCTCCTCAGCACCTACCCATTATTATCTCCAGAGGAGATAGCTAACCCAAATTTAATTAATGACCAACAGAGAGGCACTCACGATGAAGTCAGAACCATTTATCAGCCCTAACTAGGCACTAGTTACTCGCCTACTGATGCTGTTTGCCGACCTATCTACTGCTAAAAAGATTTGAGGTGTTTTGTGCTAACATATAGACATGGCAATATATTGAAGATGCTTTCTTTATTTCTCTCCTAAAGAGGTTTAGCTGTGACACAAGAATAATCAATTTTCTGATCTATTCCCTCGGTAATTTAGTTGCTGCTCCATTTCTATGAGTCACAGCAAGTAATTAATCTTTTACCTAGGAGACAGCACTGGTGATGTTAATAAAGCACAGGAGCAAGAATACATTTATAAAAGGAGAAGTGCAGGAAAGACCAGGTTTAGGGAGTTATTAAAAAGGATGTTTTGGCAGGCATGGAGAGAAATAGAAGCCTCCCTGATATCAGTATATGGAATATCTCATTACTGGCTAATGGTAGTGTACAAAAGACAGATGGGGAGTGGCATTTGAGTCAAGAAATATACTTTTTAGCATAACAAAAAAGAAATTGGAGCAGCATCCGTTAGAAAGCATGCGTTCCACATAGTGTCTTCACTCGGTTGGCCTTTGAATGGGCTAGAAGTGCAGACCATGCTTGGCCAACACATTCATTATTCTAAGTAAATTCTTATGATTAAGATAAAAATGCTGGCATGTTCATTTGGATCCTGTTATCTGGCATGACCAGTGCAGAAAGTTCAGCAGCTTCTTGTATTCCTGTGTATGATGCTGGTAATGCTGTAAAACATTGATTTGCATACCCTGAAGTGATAAAAAGGAAGTAAGTTTGGGCACAATTCCTAGACAACCTGTAAATATTAAAATGATCTTTTCTTATTCTGAAAATATTTTTCAACACATGTAAATTATTATCATGGCTAGGCACAGGCAAAAGTGGATTGCATATTTCCCCTAAAACTTGCCTTTCTTTCTAAAAATCACTGCCAAACTATCACAAGAGCTGAGTGAAAACCTGACAGATCACAGAAACGTTTATGTTGCTAACATACATAAACAGTATTTCTAAGATGTCCAAGAGAAGAATGAGTATTTAGCTCTCAAGACACTTGCCAAATGCAAACTTGTTCATTCATATCCTGTGATTCCTCCTAAGCAATTATGAAAAACTGTTATCTGATCTTTTTTCCAAATATAGTTGAAGTGTGAAATACAGATTTCCTCCTAAGATTTTGTTCTCATTTTTCCTCATTGTGCTAAAATTTGTAATGTTCAAAACCACCTAATTTTTCCAAAATCCCTTAAATGTTATATGGAAGTTACAAATTAAGTTTTCAATATACTTGTTCTACAGTTAGGCATACAGTGCTCTGGACACTGGGATGGAGCTCTGTGTGATAGACTGGGATTGTATGGGTTTTTTTTTTCATTTTTCTTTTTTTTCTTAAATGTATAACTTTATTATCAAATACACACATATACAAAAATTATTCAAGGAAAACAATACAAGGAAAAAAACCTGTAATAATATTCAAATATAGTAGAACTCAACCAAAGCAAAACTGAAAAGTACTTAAACATTTCTCCATATAATTTTTAAAAATCTCAAGCATTAGAAAGACATCAGAAGATGTGATTTGTTTTAGAAAGATTTAAGAAACTAATACTGAGCAAATAGTGGTCTGGAAAAAAATTCTAATTAGCTAGTAGACTCCACATAGGTCAAATTTTTTTACATTTAAATCTCAATACAGTCATGAGACATGTAATGAAAATATAATCTGAGAAATATGTTATTAGGCAATTTCATCCTTGTATATCACAAAGTACCACACAGAGTGCCAACTTCTAAGTGCAAACTGAGAAGGTATATGTCAGTTATCTGTGATCGCCCCTTGATATTATCCAAATACGCAGTTAAACACGAGATGCATGAGGCTACCACTGACATAGCAGCACACTGTTTTACAGCAAACTCTTTTATATAAGTAGGATTATGCTCTAAAGGATGAAAAGCACAGCATGTTATGATAAGTCCCTAAAACAGTAAAAGTCATTTATCATACTTCGAGTACTGTGTACTGTACATAGTTGTATGTGCTTCTTCTGGAAACACACCCTTCTCTCCTTTGATCATAGTGGCTCTTCCTTCCCAACCCACTGGTGAGCTCCAGCCTAGTCTCTGTCTACATCTCTTCTTGTAGTCTTAAACACAATCTATATAAGGATTTTTTCCAGATTCCAGCCTGTAACTCTGATCTCTCCCCTTCCCCTCCTGCCACCCCTACCCCTTTGAACTTTTCTTTGCATTTCACATTACCAATTATTCATTTTAATCCTTAATTAAACTTTCAGTTTCTCATACTACAGAAACTATTCGGTATTTATACATGTGTGTCCTATTTATTTCACTTAAGAGGATGGCCTCAATAGGCATCCATTTAGCTATAAATGTCTCTAGTTTCTCATTCTTTATAGCTGGGTAGTACTCCATTTTATAAAAAAACCCCACATCTTCTTTATCCATTCTCCGGTTGATGGTCACTTGGGCTGTTTCCAAGTTTTAGCTATTACAAAGTATGCTGCTATAAACATAGGTGCACATATATCACTTTGGTATGACACTTTTAATTCTTTTGGGAAGATATCCAGCAGGGGAATAGCTGGGTCAAATGGGACCTCTAGTCCTAGTTCTCTGAGTTATCTCCATACTGATTTCCACAGTGGTTGCTCCAGTCTGCACTCCCACCAACCATGGAGAAGGGTTCCTTTCTCCCCACACCTCCGCCAGCATTTGTTATTGGTTGATTTCTTGATAGCAGTCATTCTTTCTGGGGTGAGGTGGAATCTCAGTGTTGTTTTCATCTGCATCTCTCTAACGACCAGTGCTGTTGAACATTTTTTCATATATTTACTTGCCTTTACTTCTTTGTCTAAGAAATGTCTGTTCATTTCAGATGCCCATTTTTGAATTGGGTCTTTGATTTGGGGGGGGTCTAATTTTTTTTCAGTTCTTTATATATTCTAGATGGTAGTCCTTTGTCTAAGGTAAAGCTGCTGAAAATTTTTTCCCACATTGTAGGTTGTCTCTTAGCTCTGTTGGTGGTTTTTCTTGCAATCCAGAAGCTTTTTAATAAGATGAGATCACAGTTGTAGATTCTTTGTGCTAGTTCCTGTGCTACTGATGTTTTGTTCATAAAGTCTTTTCCTATGCCAGTGTCTTCAAGAGTTTTACCTATCTTCCTGCAAATTTAATGTTTCTGTTTTAATATTTACATCTTTAATCTACTGCAATCCTAGTTAAGTGCATGGTGCTAGGTATTGGTCTAGCTTTAATCTTTGGTAGGTTGAAATCCAGTTTCTCCAACACCATTTATTAAATAGGCTATCTTTCCTCTGGTGAGAATGGGTGGCTCCTTTGTCAAAGATGAGGTGGCTGAGTGTGTCTGCATCTTCTAATCTATTCCACTGATCCTTGGGTCTGTTTCTTTGTCAGTACCATGCTGTTTTTATCACAGTAGCATTGTAGTATATTTTCAAGTTGAGGATTGTAATACCCCCAGCTGTATTTCTGTTGCCTGGAATTCCTTTTGGTATTCTAGATCTCTTCTGGTTCAAAATGAATTTTTGGATTGTTTTCTCTAGTTCTGTGAAATACATTGTTGGAATTTCAATCAGTATTGCATTAAACCTATATAGTAGTTTTGGAAGTATGTCCATTTTCACTATATTGGTTCTTCCTACCCAGGAACAAGGGATGTCTTCCTATTTTCTTATATCCTCCTCAATGTTCTTTTTCAGAGTTCTATAGTTTGCAGTGCAGAGATCTTTTGATTCCTTTGTTAGATTGATTCCTAGATATTTCATTTTTTTGGATGCTATTGTAAAAGGAATTGTTTTCCCTAATTTCTCTCTCAGTGAGTCTATTATTTGTATATAAAAAAGGCTATTGTTTTTTGGGTGTTGACCTTATATCCAGCTACTCTACTGAATCTGTCAATTAAGTCTAGAAGTCTTTTGGCAGAGCATTTTCGGTCTTCTATGTAAAGTATCATATGGTCAGCAAGTAATGACAGTTTAACTTCTTCCTTTCCTACCTTTATTCCTTTTATTTCTTCCTCTTTTTTAATTGCTGTGGCTAATGTTTCCAGAACTATATTAAACAGGAATGGTGATAGTGGGCATCCTTGTGTTGTTTCTGATTTTAGCATGAAAGTTTTCAGTTTTTGACCATCTGGTATGATGCTGGCTGTTGGTTTTTCATAAATAGCTTTAATCAGGTTGAGATAAAGATCTTCTAGGCCAATTTTCTGTAGTGTTTTTATCATGAATGGGTGTTGGATTTTGTCTAATGCCTTTTCTGCAACTATTGATATGATCATATTTTTTGTCCTTGACTCTGTTAATATAGTGCATTACATTAATTGATTTACAAATGTTGAACCATCCTTGCATCCCTGGGATAAATCTGACTTGGTCAGCGTGTATGATCTTCTTGATGACCCTTTTTATTCTGTTTGCCAGTATCTTGTTGAGGATTTTTGCATCTATGTTCATTAGGGAGATTGACCTGCAGTTCTCTTTTTGGGTTGGGTCTTTCCCTGGTTTTGGAATCAAAGTAATACTTGCTTCCAGGAATGTATTTGGAAGACTTGCTTCCCCTTCAATTTCCTTGATGAGTTTAAAGAGTAATGCCAATAGTTCTCTTTTAAATATCTTGTAGAATTCATCAGTGAAGCCATCAAATTTACCTTTGTTGGTAAATTTTTTATTTTATTTTCAATTTCACTCATTATAATTGGGGTGTTTAGAATTTCTATATCTTCTTCATTTAACTTTGGTAATTTGTATGTATCTAGGAATCCATCAATTTCTTCTATGCTTTCCATTTTATTAGAGTACAGGTTCTCAAAGTAGTTATTGATGATGCTCTGCATTTCTGCTGGATCTGTTGTGACTTCACCTTTTTCATTCTTAATTCCATGGATTTGAGCCTTTTCTTTCCTTTTTTTTGATAAGGTTGGATAAGGGTTTATCAATTTTATTTATTGTTTTGAAAAATCAACTCTTTGATTAATTGATTTTTTGTATCATTCTCTTAGTCTCCATTGCATTGATTTCTGCTCAGATCTTTATAATTTCCTTTCTTTTGGTAGCTTTGATTTTGTTATGCTCTTCTTTTTCTAGGAGCTTGAGGTTCTGCATTAAGTTATCTATTTGAGTTCTCTCTGTTTTCCTAATATGGGCATTGACTGCTATGAATTTCCTACATAGAACTCCTTTCATTGTGTCCCATAGATTCCTGTATGTTGTACTGGCATAATCACGTACTTGTAGAAACTGTCTAATTTCTTCTTTAATTTCCTCTGTGACCCATTGGTTGTTCAGGAGGGTGTTATTTAATTTCCATGTTTTTGTGCAAGTTTGCAGTTTCTTTTGTCATTGATCTCCAATTTTATTGCACTATGATCTGATAATATACAGGGCATAACTTCAATTCTTTTACATTTACTTAGACATGTCCTATGAGCTAGCATGTGGTTTATTTTGGAGAATGACCTGTGTGCAGCTGAAAAGAATGTGTATTCTGATTTTGTGGGGTTGAACACTCTGTAAATATCTATTAAGTTCATTTGTTCAATAGCTTGGTTAAGTTCTAGAATTTCATTGTTAATTTTTCACCTAGATGATCTGTCTATTTGTGATAATGGGGTATTGAGAACACCCACTACAATTGTATTAGTGCTTATGTGGTTTTTCATGTTCATTAATATTTGCTTTGTATAGTTGAGTGCATTCGTATTTGGTGCATATATATTTATGATTGTCATCTCTTCCTCTTGGACTGTTCCCTTCACAAGGATGTAGGGACCATCTTTGTCTCTCTTAGTTTTGGTTTGAAATCTATTTTGTCTGCAAATAAGATTGATACCCCTGCTTTTTCCTGGGTTCCTGTGGCATGGAGAACTGTTTTCCATCCTTTTGCCTTCAGTCTATGTATTTCTTTCTGAGTTAGGTGTGTTTCTTGTATACAGCATATTGTTGGATTTTGCTTCTTAATCCATTCTTTCAATCAATTTCTTTTGATTGGTGAATTGAGACCATTAACATTGATACTTATAATTGACAGATATTGACTTATACTTGTCATGATGTTTTGCTGTTGTTGGCTCTTTTATTTCTCATTTTTTGCTCCCTTTCCCTTTAGTTTCTTACCTTGTCTGGTGGCTTCCCTCTGTTGGGCCTCATGGAGTTGTGACCTTCATTGTCTTTTTCTAGGATATTGCTTAGGATTGTTTGGAGTGCTGGTTTGGTGTTCATGCAATTTCTCAGGTGTTTTTTCTATGGAAATATCTAATTTCTCCATTGATTTTGAAAGATAATTTTGTAGGATACAACAATGTAGGTTGGAAGTTGTTTTCTTTTAGGGCTTGAAATACTTCAGTCCAGGCTCTCCTTGATTTGAGCGTTGGTGTTGAAAAATCTGCCATGATTCTGATAGGCTTTCCTTTGTATGTGATTTGTTTCTTTTCTCTAACTGCTTGTAGGATTTTGCTCTTCTGTTGGGTTTCTGGGATCTTGACTATTATATGTCTAGGCATAGTTTTTTTTGATCATGGCTTGTTGGAATTCTATATGCCCCACTTATGTGTATGTCCACTTCTCCACCTCTGTCTGGGAAGTTTACTACTATTACTTCTATGAACATTTTTTTTATGTCAATTGTACATTTTCCTGTTTTTTCATGGACTCCTATCAGTCTTGTGTTATTATTCCTTGCATCATCTAGAAGCTGCTGGATTGATTTTTCATGGCCCCTTACTATTTTTAAGAAATCTCTGTTTTCATGGTCCTTAACTGCAATCCTGTCTTCTATATCTGATAGTCTATCTTCAGATTCCCTTTATCTGCTATACATGCTTTCAAAGGGGTTTTAATCTGCTGAATATCTGTTTGAATCTGTTTCATAGATTCCATTTCTTTCTTATTTTGGGAGATCATGGTTTCCATTTCTTTCTTATGCTGGGTATTCATGGCTTCCAGCATATTTCTGAGCTCATCTGTTTTTTCATCTGTTTCTGTTCTAGAGCCTCTAATCATGTCTTTCAGTCTGCTCACTATCTCTGTAGTTATCTGGGAGATAATTTTTGCTTTAAATTTTTCTAGAGCCTCATTCATCTGTGTTGTTACTTCCTGTGTTATCAGTTCAGGGTGTCCAGGTATTTGATTATCAGACTTTTCCACCTCATTTTCCCCAGAATTTGCCTTTTGTGGGGTGGAAGTCTGAGTTTGTGACTTCCTTAAATGTCTTGTCATTTGTGGTTTTGGTACTGTCCTTGGTTTAGTTTCTGGGTTGATATTTTGAAGTTGCTTATTGTGTCTTTGTTGGTGTGTTAAGAACACTTATGGAATTATTGCTTCTCAGAGGTGTCTTCCAGGTATATCTGGTCTTTAGGTTTTGAGTCTCTAATAGCTCTGAGGCTATCTCATTTTCATTATACTAGAAAGGACAACTGATTAGATCAATCACAACACCTTATCCCAAGAGATAGAATCAGCAACACAATAGTATCGAGTACCTTTTAGAAAATGATAATTTGTGTGGTTATTAATCTATCACCTTTAACTGTTTGAATTAAATCAAGATCAAGGACCAATCCAACATATATTTATAGTGAATAAACTCTTCACTATAGCAACTTTACCCTTCAGGATGGGGAGTTAGAAGAAGTTGGGGAGGGAGGAATAAGGTAGGTAAAGGGATAGGGGAAGGTTAGCAGAGAGGTCAGAGGACACAGGTGAGAGAAAGAGAGAGAAGAAAAGAAAAATAAAGAAGAAATGCAAATTAGGGCCTGAACAGAAACACAAAGGGAGAAGAAAAACAATGTGGGTCAGCAAGGGAGCAAGGGAGAGAGAAAGAGAGAAAGAAAAGAGAAAAATAAAAATTTTAAAAGTGCAGAAAAAGATGAAAAAATCAAAAATAAGAGCAAAAAAAAAAGTGGCATTTTGAAAATAACAAATGAAAGGGCTGGGGATTTAGCTCAGTGGTTGCTCCACCTGCTGCGCCAATGCAAGGACCCAAGTTCGATCCCTGGTAATAAAAATACATAAATAAATAAATAATTTAAAACATAAAATTGAAGGGCCTCCTTCAGGGTATGTCTCTGCTGTCACTATAAGCAATGCAGGCAGAAGTTTGCACTTATAAGTCAGCGAGTCTCAGTAAACCAGTCACAGACTCTTGAGATTCAGACAGATTTCTGGCTGCAAGTCCCAAATTGAGCTCCCTCTCCTCCTGCAGGGTTTAACTCCACAATGTTCTACTACAGGTTCCAGCTTTCCTTCCCCTGAAGATAGTCCAGGTTCAAATGGGTGGTGATCATCCCTCCAACTTACCAAGTACAGTGGTCTGGTGTGCCTATTTTGCAGAGATTCTCTTCACTTTTCCAGTAGGCTTCAATCTTCATCAGGGAGCCTGAGAGAGGCCCTCTCTCTGTTGTTCACTTATGCAACTCAGGACAATGGCCTCTATGTCCCCTTGTGCCTCTGTAGTGTGGAACCAGGTGGCTGCATAGCCAAGAGGCCAGCGGCAGGAGGGTGCAGCTGTTGTTGCAGGAGCCTGGATGGCTGAGCTGGCAGCTGGTGGGCATACCCAGGGAGTCCTCTTAGTCTCCTGGATACAAGTGGGCAGGGCAAGCCAGAAGAACCACATTTTTCTTTTTATCAGTACAATACATTTTTCCAGTACATAGTGATTCTTGGGGAGTCAGTACATACACATAACACATCTTAATCCTTTTTTTGTCCCTTTCCCCTTCTTTCTTTTCCTCTTCTCTAAATTTTTTGGTCCTCTTTATTTTTGCAAAAGAATCCATCTCCCCATTTCCTATCTTTTATTTTTCTGTGCATTTATAGTTTGGGTTTCTCATAAAAGAGAAACCATGTGATATGTGAGTTTGTGTGTCTGGTTTATTTCACTTACCATGATATTCTCAAGGTGCATCTATTTTCCTACAAATGACCCAAGTTTATCCTTCTTTATAAGCCCAGCAACAGATGAATGAATAAAGGGACTGAACTCTTCCTGAATCCATACATGATGTTCTACAGGGATCCACATAGCTGACTCCACACACACATATGACACCAAGCAGGTGGTCAAAGTTCTGGGCCCAGTCCCCCCTCCACGTGGTTTGTAAAGTACCTATGAGACCTAAAATGGTAAGGCTCAGGACATGTGATTTCACATGTAAGACAAAATCTATCCAATCCAATACTTTCCCTCATGTAACTTTCATGTAAAAAGTCATGACTGTGAAAAGAATATAAACTTCAAATGTAGTTTTGTAATGTGCTGGTCAAAACCACAACAGTTTTTTAAAAAATTCACCTTTATATAAGTTTTTTGAGGAAAACAAGTGCTTCCATAGGTGCTACAATAAAACAATTCTATGTTGAAAATAAATTTTCCTTGATGACTGTAACACGTAAGTCACGTGCGTATTTGTTCAAGCTGCCTGATTTGAAAAAAGAGAAAAAAACGAGTTAAAAGATTACAATTTGTAAACAAAATGTTGTTGGAAAAAAAGTTAGGTCTTTTTACCTATTTCTCAGAATTATTTTTTTACTCTATTTTCATTTTATTAGGACATGCTTGCAGCATATGGCAAGTACACTCCATGTTGGGACTTGGTGTGTGTACTCACACCTACCGATCTTCATTATTCTCTCATCCCCTTGCCTCTCCCTACTTCCTCATCCCTGGATCTCTTAGTCTCTTCCCCTGCAAATTATGCAGCTTTCTTTCATGCTTTTGTGGAAATTAAAATTATTTTGCAAATTAAGCCAGAATCAGCTTATTTTTCCTTAAAATATAAATAGATAGGATAAGTTTTCTGAGGTGCTATCAGAAATGAGACCCCATTAAATCACATGGCTGAGATGCTTCATTCCTTCCTGGATCTGACAAAGTGATACATTGGGACAGAGATACAGGGGAAAGGGTCAGGGTCAACCCAGAAGGTGCAGAAGCCGGGTTGTGGTTTTAGAGGATGCTGCAACCTTTATTTAGGTCTAAGTGCTCAACACTAACCCGGAATACAGTCCAAAGCACTGTTCAGCACCAGCAATGTGTCTTTTTTAAAGAAAAAATGATGCATACTCCAAAGGCAGCAGACATATCGTGAGCAGAGATACCCACAATTTTCCAAGCCGGCTTGTACTTTTTCTAGTTAATTGTCCATATGCAAAGTTCACCAATTCTCTGAGCTACAATTCTTAGTCATTCTCTGTCAATTAGACCCAGATGGCAAAATTAAAGGCCCTTCACATCATGGCACAACAGTAATTTCAGTTCATCAAAGCTCCTCACCCCATGCCGCTTTTTCACAATTAACACTGAAGTTCCCATTGGGCTGGTGCTTTGGGAACAATGACATGTCCTCTGGCACACAGGGCCCATCTTCTTGTCAAAGCTGATGGAGAAAAGAAAAGAAGTCCGTGGACATGATAATTACAGAGCGTCTGCTAAGGTGGAAGGCGAGGCCCTGCAGAAGAGGGAGGAGGAAGCTGTTCACAGCCAGCAGACTGCTTCCCACTCTAGGTCTCCATTGTGAGGCAGTGCCCTGGCCACAGAAGAAAACGGGCTGCAGGGTGGATGCTGAAATGCAATTAATACCAAATAGAGACAACATTTAAATAATGAAAGCTATTCAAGATCACACACAAACACACACACACACATACACAGCCCTGGCTTCTGACATAGACTTTATCATGATCATCCTGAATTAGTTGTTTTTGGCACTGAAGAAAAGAAAGATTCCATTTGCTAGGAAAGAGAGGCTTCTGGTCAACTGACCAGGAGGCGTTTATCTCCTCCGTCTAAGTTATAACAACATCTATTTTAGTTAAGAATATCATCTTGGATTTGTAGATGAGAGAGCAGTCCATGAAATAGTTTATATCAATAGTTCTTGCATCAAAACCAAATACTTGGTTTTGTCATCTCAATTTCAATCAAAGAAAAGAGCTTCAAAGAAAATCAGCAATTGTTTTAAGATCCTACAGTTAGTAAGAGACAGATTTGAGGATTTGAAATAATATCTTCTGGCATCCACATCAAGGTTCTTTCTCCCCAGTCAAAACTCTTGTCTGAAATCCCTTAGGAAAGAAATGATCCCATCACCTACATTTAATATTTGGTCTTTGTACTGTTAAAAACCAGGAAAAGTGGTCATTTCCAAAACAAACCATATGTTATTTTGTTCCATATCCTTTACTGATCTTAAATCCTACCAGTAACATGGGATCAAATATATTTGCAAAAAACTTTGCATCAAATATTCTCACAAAACATTTAATAGCCTTTGCTCAAGATGGTTGTGTGAAATTTTCATGCTAAAGTCAGGAACAAGACAAGGATGCCCCCTATCACCATTCCTGTTCAATATTGTTGTGAAAACATTAGCCACATCAATTAGAAAAGAGAAAGAAATAAAAGGAATAAAGACAGAAAAGGAAGAAGTTGAACTGTCATTGCTTGCTGATGATATGATACTTTACACTGAAGACCAAAAATATTCTTCCAAAAGACTACTAGACTTAATTGACAGATTCAGTAGAGTAGCTGGATGTAAAGTCAACACCCAAAAAACAATAGCCTTTTTATATACAAATAATAGACTCACTGAGAGAGAAATTAGGGAAACAATTCCTTTTACAATAGCATCCAAAAAAAATGAAATATCTAGGAGTCAATGTAACAAAGGAAGCAAAAGACCTCTACACTGAAAACTATAGCACTCTGAAAAAGGAAATTGAGGAGGACAAAAGAACATGGAAAGGCATCCCTTGTTCCTGGGTAGGAAGAACCAATATATTGAAAAGGCCATACTTCCAAAACTACTATATAGGTTTAATGCAATGCCAATTGAAATTCCAACAATATATTTCACAGAACTAGAGAAAACAATCCAAAAATTCATTTCTAGCCAGAAGAGACCTAGAATACCAAAAGAAATTCCAGGCAACAGAGATACAGCTGAGAGTATTACAATCCCCAACTTGAAACTATACTACAAAGCTACTGTGATAAAACCAGCATGGTACTGGCAAAGAAACAGACCCAAGGATCAGTGGAATAGATTAGAAGATACAGAAACAACTCCAGACACACTCAGCCACCTCATCTTTGACAAAGGAACCAAACACCCTCCCTGGAGGAAAGATACCCTCTTTAATAAATGGTTCTAGAAAAATTGAATTTCAACCTGCCAAAGATTAAAACTAGACCCATACCTATCACCATGCACTAAACTAAGATTGCAGGGGACTAGGGATCTAAATATTAAGACAGAAACATTAAATTTTATGGAAGATGAGTTAGGTAGAACTCTTGAAGACATTGGCATAGGAAAAGACTTCATGAGCAAAACCTCAGTAGCACAGGAACTAGCACAAAGAATCTACAACTGAGATCTCATCTTATTAAAAAGCTTCTGCCTTGCAAGAGAAACCACTAGCAGAAGTAAGAGACAACCTTCAATGTGGGGAAAAAATTTTCAGCAGCTTTACCTTAGACAAAGGACTACTATCTAGAACATATAAAGAACTGAAAAAAAGTAGACCCCTCAAATTCAAAAACTGAGTTCAAAAATGGGCATTCAAAATGAACAGACATTTCTCAGACAAAGAAGTAAAAGAAGCAAATACATAAATGAAAAAATGTTCACCATCACTGGTTATTCGAGAGATGCAGATGGAAACAACACCGAAATTCCACCTCACCCCAGGAAGAATGCCTGCTCTCAAGAAATCAACCAATAAAAAATGATGGCAGGGGTGTGGGTAGAAAGGAATCCTTCTCCTTTGTTGGTGGGAGTGCAGACTTGTGCAACCACTGTGGAAATCAGTACGGAGATACCTCAGAGATCTAGGACTAGTGTTCTCATTTGACCCAGCTATCCCCCTGCTGAGTATCTTCCCAAAAGAATTAAAAGTGTCATACCATAGAGATATATGTGCACCTATGTTTATAGCGGTACAGTTTGTAATAGCTAAAACTTGGAAGCAACCCAAGTGCCCATCAACTAGAGACTGGATAAAGAAGATGTGGATTTTTATAAAATGGAGTACTACTCATCCATAAAGAACAAGAAACTAGAGTCATTTATAGCTAAATAGATGCATATTGAGGCTATCCTCTTAAGTGAAATAAATAGGTCACACATTTGTAAATACTGAATAGTTTCTCTAGAGTGAGAAACTGAAAGTGTAATTAAGGATTAAAATGATTAAAATGAATAGTTGATAATTTGAAATATGAAGAAATGGTTCAAAGGGGTAGAGATGGCAGAAAGGGAATGGGGAGATGAGAGTTACTGGCTGGAATCTGGAGAGAATCCACATATCTATTGTGTTTAAAACTATGGGAAGAGATGTAGATAGAGACTAGGCTGGAGCTCATCAGTGGGTTTGGAAGGAAGAGTCACTGGGATCAAAGGAGAGAAGGGTGTGTTTCCAGAAGAAGCACATACAACTATGTACAGTACACAGTACTTGAAGTGTGATAAATGACTGTTACTGTTTTAGGTACTTACCATAACATCCTGTGCTTTTCATCCTTTAGAGCATATCCTACTTATATAAAAGAGTTTACTGTAAAATAGTGTGCTGTTATGTCAGTGGTAGCCTCATGCATCTCGTGTTTAACTGCGTATTTGGATATCAAGGGGCCATCACAGATGATTGACATATACCTTCTCAGTTTGCACTTAGAAGTTGGCACTCTGTGTGGTACTTTGTGATACACATGGATGAAATTGCCTAATAACATATTTCTCAGATTATATTTCCATCTTGTGTCACCTGACTGTATTGAAATTTAAATTTTAAAAAATTGAGCTTATGTGGAGTCTACTAGTTAATTAGAATTTTTTCTCCAGACAACTATTTGTTCAATATTAGTTTTTTAAATCTTTCTAAAACAAAACACATCTTCTGATGTCTTATTAATGCTTGAGATTTTTTTTAAAATTATATGGAAAAATGTTTAAGTACTTTTCAGTTTTGCTTTGGTTGAGCTCTATTATATTTGAATATTATTGTAGTTTTTTCCCTTGCATTGCTTTTCTTTGAATAATTTTAATTTTTGTACATGTGTGTCTTTAGTGAATAATAAAGTTATATATTTAATTTTTAAAAAGATGGTTGTGTGATGCATAAGGACAGTATTGAAGTGATATATGAAAATGTTTGGGCTTATAAAATGAAAGATTTGTGGTGATTTTATACATATCAGAAGAAGAGCCCAAAACCAACCAGAAGCATATTTTGAATGAAATTTTTAAATAAAATATTATTTGAAAATAGTAATAAAAGCAATATACTATTTTCTTATTCTTCCATGACTGATTTCTTCTGGAAGTGAAATACTAAGTTTACTTTGCACTTTTCAAAATAGCATTTTTTTCTTGCCCAATTCCTTCTTTTTCCCATCATTTTCTTCTTTCATGTGGCATCACATTTAAAGAAGTGATGGGACAATTATGAGGATGATGGAGATAATGATACAAAACCTAATCATAATGACTGATGACCACGTGGGCAGGAACTGTGCACCACACTGCAGGGGTTGCAATTATTTTCTCTACTTTAATGAGCAGGGTAAGGGGTCAGAGACAGGGTCACTGGCTTAGTCCCCCAGCAGTGGGCAGCAGCATTGAAAATGATCCCATAATCTGGCTCCCGAGCTCCTTTTCTTCAAGTGAACCAAGAGGTGTATGGGCAACAACAATAAACAAGCAAAAGCAAAGCCATCACTGCATGCAAGAATTTTAATCATCTGAACTGGGATAACAAAAGTTAAGTAGCAAAAGAATTATCTTTATAGATCCTATACAAAGATCTCTCTATATATGAACTTTCCTTTTCAGCACTGCAGATGGAAAGCAGGACTCTCACACTGAGCTCCATCCCCAGTGTTTTTTCTTTTGACACGGGGTCTCTGTGCTCCTCCTGTCTCAGCCTCCCATAGCACTGGGATTAACATGCATGTACTACCATGCCTGGATCCCTTCTATATTTTGTGTGTAAGTCATACACGTTTATATATTTCATTGAAAGTTGATAGTGACTGTTTTTAAATTCTGTGATTGAAACTGACAAAAAACTGTAGAATACTTATTGAAAATGTGACCTTTAGCCAGCCTCCAGGTCAATTGTACTTGCTGTTTGGCAGGAATATGCTTTTCTTTGCATGGACAATAGCAAAAACAAACAGAAAGTGTGTCAGCATTTGTATTAACTTTTGAAGACACAGCCTGAGTTTCACCCCTTTATACAGTCTCCTTTGCAACAACCTGGTGTGCTAAAATACCCAGAGTTGCACTTTTCTGTTTCCTTGCACCTAAATCCATGCCAGCAATTGTTTCTGAGAGTTTTCTTCAACTACGTCTGTGGTTCTCTTTCCCTCTAGCCCGTAAGTTCCCTGCTGGGCAAAGGAACCTTTATTACTTATTATTGGTTCCCAAGGCTTAGGGTTGTATTGATTCTATTTTAGATTACAAATTAATCTGAATAAATTCATAATCATGCTCCAAACAGAGCTTTTACAAACTAAATGAAGAAGGAATAAGTGCTGAGATAAATTCTCCACTCATAATTTCACTCTATTTTTTACATCATCTACAAGACCATAAAATGAGGTGTTAATAAATTTTCTTAGTGACTTTTTTACACTAAATTCATAAAAGCATCCAAATGGTCACAGGAGGAAAATGCGTTTCAAATCTAAAATTTCTAAAAATATGACCATAAGGAAGAACAGTAGAACTTTGTATTTACTGTTAATTCTATAAAAGTGGGTTAATGTTGAATTACTGTTTAGAAGTCTTTGGGCTCTTAGTTTTGCCTTCTGCTCCTCTCCCCAAAATTCAATAGTCATGATCTAAAAACTGCAATAAATTTTATTTTGGTAGTATTTGTCCTTTAGATTTCAAATTTCTCCCTTCTCATTTGGAAGAAGTTTGAGTTACGCAACAAGAATTGAAGAACTACGTGATGAGAAAATAGTGCCAATATCTCCAAATTCTGAGAACAGGAGAAAAATATTTATATGCTTTCTTCTTTGTCTCTTTTCAAGTTATGTTTTCCATCTTTCATGTTGATACCTTCGTAATGAGACACAGAGTTTTATGAAGTAATTTTAAATAATATGAAACAGTATTTTTATCAAACATTGCAACTCTTCCCATTTTTCATGGAGGTTTTCAATTTAATGTTAATATCACAAAGTGAAACTGTAAAATATCTAAAGAAAAATATAGTACTTGAAAGATCAAAGAGATGTTTGTTAGAATTTGGATTTTGTTGAAAAAACCAAGTATGTCTGTGTGTTTTGGCTTAATCTAATTTGTAACTGCTTCCGCTCAAAAAGTAAGTCAGAGTGAAATGGTAAATTGAGTGAAAAATTACTGGATATTAAAAATTTATATGAAATACCTGTGAAAATTTAAGTCCAAAGAGCAAGTTACTGCACACCACAATATTTTGATATAACAAGCTAAGAAATTGAAAGGCCATTTAAATCACCTGTCCTCATCTTCACCTTCTGGTGATTTTGTTGCTTCATGTGCACCTCTCAACTTAGAAAGATCCAAGTTCGGTGGGCTTTGCCATTTCCCAATCTCAACCAAAGAGCAATCGGCTAAGGTGTTAGACGTGAGCACACACACACAGCCCAGCAAAGCTCTTTGACGTTCTTTGCAGCTTTGTGTTGCACCGTGAAAACCATTCTGGAAGTCGTGGCCAGTTTGAGAGCGATCCGTCTTCGAGAACAGTGCAGTTTCTCATGGTTGGATCAATGACTCGACCACAGGACACAACTGTGAGTTTGCGTGGTACCAGCCAGGCTGACCGTTGCCTTCACAGTTTAAAGGTCCCAAAGAACAAATCCATCACTGTGAAATTATGGTCTATTCTTGTTCTTTGGGAGATCCAGTGATTTCAATATCTTGAGTCCCATTAAAATCTAAAGAATGCATTGCTATTTACAATATAATAATGGCAAACAAAAAGATCCCCACAGAGAGTCCAAAAAGGGTTATGTATGTACTTAGTTCCAAGTGGAGAAACCGCATTTGATGACCCTGCATTTGCTTGATTTAATTTGTAGACAAAAGTGAAAGTAAAGGGGAAATCTTAGTTTGAATTCAGGTCTTTAGGATTTTCTAGAAGTTTAGTGGAAGCCCAGTGGACACATTATTTCCTCCAGACTGGAACACCATGGTAGTCCCTTAGCCACTACCCACAGGGGCTGACTTCAACTTCCATAAATTGGTAAAAACAAACAAACAAAAAAACCCACTAAGTAAGAAAGAAAAAGATTTGAAAAAAAATCAGTGATGGGTTTTATTTTCATATACCTTCAATTCATATACCTTAAGCTCTGAAGTTTGGAAAAATAACAATGGTATCATATCAAAGCGTTATTCAGCATGGGTTACAGCCATGATAGTCCAAAGGCTGTTCATCTTCTCCAGTATTTTCAGGGTGGCCTCCTTCTAGGTAACTGGCATATATCTCTGTTTAAATCCATATCTGTGTGTCAATGCCTGATGATATGTAAGTACACTATAGGTAAGTAGATAACATCCATGTAGAGATATTAAAATATAGGTATATTGCTAATTCATATTTAAGGATTAATACTGTAAAATACAGAGCTATATATTAGAAAATATATAGACGTATCTAGCTAACAATAATTAGACACACGCATATATATTCATGAATATATATTAGAAATGTGATTGTTTGCTCTTTGAAGAAAGCATTTCTAAATCAGATTTTATAAAATCACAGAGTAATCAACAATATAATAATTTGGCAGTTTAACCAAAACTGAATGGAGGATCATTAATGCCAGCCAGTGTAATTAAACTAAGATTCTTATTCACTGGTGTGCAGTTTGGAGACGTCTTGTCCATAAGCACACAAACTGCTCTAAGTGTCATGCATTCCACTATTCACTGATTGTTCTGTCAGGTTTCTATTTCTGGAAAACATAAGAAGAAAACCATTATGTGTAGAGCTGTTTATTAATCCTCACTTGTCTTGCCAACACTTGGAAACAAGAGAACTAGCCCTTTGTGTTATCAGTGGTGAATCACAGCATATTAACACGTGCACTTGCACATAGCCAATAAGATAATGAACATTAAGTTTTCTAGTGCAATGAAAACATTTTGAATAAAATATTAAATGAATTATAGTTGGGAAAATTTATGGAGTATGATATATATCAACACAAAAATTCGAATGGGATATAACAAAATATGGTTATTTTTCACTAAAGATAAATGGGTAATTTTACATTTTCTTTCCTTTTCCTTAATTTTTTTTCAATTAATTTATCCCAGTTACTCATATTTTCTATGGTGGCATGAATTGTTGCATAATAGCACCATATGGCTAGCATTTTATTACTGATAAAAGTATATCTACTCTGCCATAAAGAAGGACAAACTTGAGGGATGGGTAGGTGAGTGGATGCAGCTGCAGACCATGTTAAGTGAAATAAATAACACACAACTTACACATTACCCCCATTCTCTTATATGAATAACCTAAAATGTAAATAAAGAAGAAAATAAAGGGTAGGTGATGGACAATAGGGAGATGTTTCTCAAATGGGAAGGGGTTCAAGAGTTGAAGGGAGCAGAGACGGATGGGAGTGGAAGGGGATACAAAAGAATTAAGACGCATTATCTATGTGTATGCTCACAATTCCCACCTTAAATGTAGTCATGGTGTACTGGAAGCCCATGCTAATAAAAAAAAAATCTTTAAAAAGATCTATTCCTCTGAAAAATATTTATTAAGTTGTATGCTCTAAGATTGAAGAAAGAAAAGTAGATATAGGTTTCTGCCCTCCTGGACTTTAAATAGAATGTTTTAGAATTGGAAGGTAAATCAAGCAGGTTGGCAGGAGAAGGATATTCCAGAAGCCATGGGAACAGGACTGATCATGGCACAGTGCTCAGCAGCCAGCAGGAAGCTGGAGGAGGAATGGAAACAGTGAGTCGGTGCTCTGTGGGGCTGAGGAGGAGTCAGGCCCAGCCAAGAGCAGCTCCGAGATCTCTGAGATCTGACCAAGACTTTGTCCTTCACTGGGAGCCGGGGGAAATCTGTCCCAGGTCTGGTTAAAGAAACAATGGACACTGTTGCTGAAAGAATGAACAAAGTTGTTGGAAGACCAGTTAAGCAGTTAGCTCAATCATGCAAGTACTAAAGGACATTTTGGAAGTTTCGCTTAGAAATGGAAGAGTAGCCCACAGTGGACTTACAGAAAATAGCTTTGTCTCCACTGACTGTGGGATTAAGGGAATCGAGTAACACAGATGAACTCCATCCCTCGGTCACACAGTGGAGATGACAATGGGACCTATTTGATGAGCTGTTTGTAAGAGGTAAATGAAACAATTTTCATAAAGTGTTCAAGACAGAGATTGGCATGTCTTAGGCTTTCAGTGAACATTACCTCCACTCATTAGGAACTGGCAGAGGAAATTTGGAATGGCAAACAGACATGAGCAGCTTTTAAAGGGTGAAGTCCAGCTAGTTCTGTGTACTCTGTCAGAAGGAAATGCAGGAAAGGAAATGCTCTGAAAGAAATAAAAACAGGTTAGAGGGCAAAACTGTGAGCTTGGTTTTTGAGTATGCTGAACCTGAGGTAGCCCGGCAGTATCCACGTAGAGCAGGGTACAGGAGCACGGTGGTGTAGGCAGGTGTGTATGGCGATCCTCAGGACACAGAGCTGCAAACCAGGCAGTGCTCAGTCCAGTGAGAGGTCTAGGGTGGAAGAGATCACTGTGGCAGAGCCTGACAGAGTCAGTAAGGAGGAAAGCTGTCTTGCTCATAAGGGAACAACTCAACACATCACAGTGAGGATGGAGGATGACCTACAAAAAGACAAAAGCACAATCCACAGCATCCCTCATCAGGTGTATAGTGGTGTGGATGGTTTCAGAAGAAGAAAGCACATAAGAAGGAAGCAGGGATAAGCTGGAAAAGAGAAAAGGGAGAAATGGGTGGTTTGAAGCCCACAGTGATGGCAAATTGAGATGCGGGGTGGCTGAGAGAAAGGGAGCTTGGGTGAGGCCATAGAGACTCTCAATTTGTTGGCCAAACTCCTTGGTGCTGGATGGTTTCAAAGTTCACAACTGCTGGGTTTCAAGAAAACAATACTGAGAACATATCACACGTGGCACATCCATGCGGGGGGACAAGATAGCTGCACCTCTGCAGCCCCTCAGCCACTCTTGCATCAAGTTAGTAACATAGCCTCCCTCTGGGCTTCCATCTAGCATCTCCAGTGAGGGCCACCATACTCCCCAGGATGTGGCCCTGGACTCATTGCTGACCCCAGTGTTTCGGGGTCAGTGAAGACTCTTCCAGGCCAGCAGTTTCTGGGGTTACCTCATTGAAACTGAGAACCCCACTATTGCTGGACCTAGGTCTTGTTAGCTTCACCTTCTGTTCAGACCTCGGTCAGCTCCTGTCACTATGACTGAGCATTGATGGCCTTGGGACCCCAGCTCCTCACATTTGGGTATGCTTCCTGCGGGTGTTTTGCCTCAGAACTGACATTACTATGGACCCAGCACGGCTGGCCAGGCCCACACAGGCACAAGCCCAGCCTGCCCCATCCACACAGAAATGGCTCCTCTTAAAACACCATTGAAGTCTGGAAACCTACCTCACTCCCTTTTCACCTTCCGGCTCCCACCTCTTTCCTGTATTTCCTCAAGCTTTAGAAAACACAGCTTTGCTCAACCCAGCACTTCAATGCTGGCTGGTCCCCTTGGACCCTGGTATGTCATCTACACAAGCTCTTCACGGAGCCAGGATCCACAGCGCTCATACACCTATGGGTCCAGACACATTGCCTAAGACACGGCACTAACTCAGGAAATGTGACATCATCTTTCAATGATGCTTGCTGTTTGCAGATAGAGAGAACAAAGATCCTCGTAAGAGAGTGGATCAGTGGCTGAAGAACATTGACAATAATAGAATAGCTCCAAATGACACTAAGGAAACATGAAAATATTCATTTGGAAATATTCATCATATTGGATATCAGTGAGACACTCTTATATTATGAATTTTTACCTAAATGCTATTATATACATTGGCTTATCCTTTAGTCTGAAGGATTTCCAACACCCTACGCCAATTTTCCAAAAATTCTTCGAAACATATGTCCATGTACTCACTTTTGCAGCTGACCCAAAAACTTTTTCTCACTTCACACCTCCCTGCAATGCTTATTGCTGAAATCTGATGAAGACTTTTAATGCTTTCCTATTGTTTGCTTTTCCCAAAACCCTCCTGTGAAAAGCGCAGAACCATGCCAAGACGATTCAGGGAAGAGATTTCAGGGAAGTGCATGAAAGATGAAGGCAGCTGGTTTGACTCATGGCATACAGGCAGGTGCCTTTGGGGGCCAGGGATTGGAAGCCCATGGTGGCACTGTCGGGCAATTGGGGACAAGATCAACTCAATAATTTAGAGGGGTGGTTCAGCCTCTCCAGATTCTACCCCTCTCTTGATCCCTAAGAGTATTTTCTGAATAAACCACCTAAAGGATGGCTTTACCTCAGGATCTATTTTCTAGAAACCCCAAAAGAATAAGGAAAAGGCAGGAACATACTTGCTAGTCTTCCCTCTGCTCAGCAGCTCTCTGGGAGTTCCTCACACAGGCACTGCTCTGAGTGCCCTGCTCTGTTCCAGGTCTGCCTATGATATTCTTTCTTCCTTCCGCTGTCTCCTACCTCTCATTCACTGTCTCTCTTGGATTTACCTCAGAAACTCAGCAGATGAACACAGTGTGCTGGTCTCCCTCCAGACCAAGGTCTTTCAAGCAACTCCAAAGATTTACCAATGTGCTGCAAAAGTAAAGGTTCTTGAAGAGCAGGTATCAGGTTCTCAAAAGAAAAAAATCAGAGAGGTAACACTACTCCCCAGTATACCAGGTCTCTGGACCTAGTAGATCTCCCATAGTGGACAGCATCAGTGAGCTTTCTTTTCTAACATATATGGATATGGCCCTACTTACAGTAAAAGCTTTCATTTTAGGTAACAATTTTCTCTCTTCAGTCAATTGTACTGATAAGAGATTCAAGTGCATATGAAAATAACAACAGCAGAAGGACACCAAGGGATATTTGTGAGAGTTGTATTGTTTTTATTTGTTTTTTGATAGGCCCTTTCCTTGAACTACACCCCCAGTTTATTTTCATTTTTAATTTTTTTTTGAGACAGGGTCTCCGTAAGTCGCTAAGTTGCCCAGGTTGGACTGAACCTTGAGATCCTCCTACTTCAGCCTCCCAGATGCTGGGATTACAAGCCTGTGTTGTCACACCCAGCCCGAGTTGCTCAGACCACGGCAAGTAAGCAAGGAACCCACATCCAATCCAGGAACTGTGAAAAGCTTCAGTGGAGGAAGTTGAGCTGGTCACACAGAGCGCTGCTCTGAAAGAGGGCTGTGTAGTGCACTATTCAGTTATTGTTCCTAGCAGATAAGTACAATTTCCAACTTTCAAAATAATGTAGAGCCAAGAACTTTTTATGTGCACATTAACATGTACATCAGAAAGTAATCAGGCATCGATCAGAAAGAAGTTAAAAAATCACAGATCCATCCTCCCTAAAGAGGATGTCGGTGATGTACGCAGAGCCCTTCAGCCACCCAACCTTGGGATTTAGGTGAGAGAGAGAAAGCACAGAGTGAGGAGCTGGACGGGCTGCATGTGCTGAGATGTCCATGCGTGCAGACTGAAGTTCTGAGGTAAGAGGAGAAGCCAGTTTTAGGGCAGAGTCAGTAAAACACCGGGGTGTTTGGTCAAACTGGCAGCATTGACTGCACTGATTTCTGGGTGTCTCCTGTGGGTGGAGAGCAGGTCCCAGGAGTGACCCTGACTCACCAGGTCAGGAAGGGAAATGCAGAACATGAGGAGAAGGACACCCCCCTGAGGGTGGCTTCCCAGCCCTAAGTGTTGTTTCCGCATTTATTTATTTAGTTTGCAACTTGGCCTTCCTCACCGATTAGCACCTAATGGCAGCTTCTGTCGGGATTATGCACAGATCGTTCAAGAAAGTAATTTGAAAGGTATTAATTAAGCTCTAAAGAGGGATTCTGAGAAGCGCACATGAATTGTTTGCTAATTCTCTGTACATAGTTGGCCACCTGCCTCCTAGCTTCCCTGCGTATTTCCATAGCCCTGGCACATAGCAGTGCGCATACGAACATAAAAGGACTGCATCTGTAACTCCAACGGCGTGTGTACTTTCTCTTCTTTAAAGCATTCTGTTTTCATTTCAGTTCAGATGATATTATCTATTTTTATTTTTTTGGTCAGAACTCCACGTTCCTTTCACAGTGTGAGGTTTATCTTCACACTCGTGATTGCCAGCGGAAGATGAAAGAAAGTGGCCACATCAGACATTTACAGCCAGACATTATGAATCATAATGACAAGGATTAATAAAGATTAATTTGCTTTTCAACTTTAAAAGTCCTGGGATTTCAGCAGTACCATCGCAGGGCTTGTGAAGAAAAAGTCATTACCATTGGCTTCTGAAACGTGCTTTTTCTTCTTGTGTCCTATAGCACCTTGCTGTCTACACTGGCCGTTTGTTTTGATCTAAGGGTTCTGAAGCTACTGCTTCCCAAGAGGCTGTGCCTGGTAACAGGGCTTCCAAAGCAAAATCTCCAAGTATCAGTAGGAACATACCATCCACATTCCGAGTTGCTTTGCTGGTTGGTTGGTGGTTTTATTTATGTCTTTACTTACTTGTTTATTTATTTAATTTATCCTTCAGATTATTACTTGTACTTTAAAATGAAACATTCAATTGATTTGAAACAAAACATTATAATACTATTTCAGGCATTTTTAATGAATGTTTTATCAAGTTGAGTCTTCCTATGCCTGCATGATCAATCTGTCCAGTCAGGCGTGGCAGCACCTGTTTTTGTAATCCCAGCATTTTGAGAGGCTGAGGCAGGAGAACTCCAAGTTTGAGTGCAGCTTAGGCAATTTACAGACTTACCCAGACCTGACTAAAAAATAAAAAAGTGAAAAAAAGTGAAGCTATACTTCAGTGCCAAGGCCTTGGGTTCAATCCCCAGTACTGAAAAAAAAAAAAGAATATATGTCAACAATTTCTCAGTTTCTCATCCTTTACTCTAGTAGTGGCCATTTGAATGTACCATTTAACTATCCTTTTAGTTGGTTTAAAATACAGCAAACTCTACAACTGTCCCACCATGAAAGCAGAGGTTAATAATATAAGCAAGTAAATAGGAATTTCGGCAGAATTATATTTTCTTCTTTTCCTTAAAGAAATAGTTTACTTTTACATGTATTGCTTGACGCTGTGCAACTTCCACTTGTCCTGTGACTCAGAGAATCCTGGACCAATGTTTGAAAACAAGGGAAAAGGGGACTCATTATATTCCAAACATTATGTGCAGTAGGTTCCACTGACATTTGTATAGATTAACAGTGAACTGGAACAAGCCGAATCAGCCCGCTGCAGACAGGCAGGTCTGTGCACACTCTGCCGAGGTCCTGATTCATGCGGAAGACACCGAATCACCCCGCTGCAGACAGGCAGCCACCTGGTTCCACACTACAAAGACGCAGAGGACAGCAGACCACCAGACCAAGGTACAGAGTCCTGCTGTTCCCGGTCCAGAGGTAGGGGATTCTGAGCCATCGTACCACTGCTCCTGCTCCAGAGGAAGGGGCTTCCTGGTCACCATCCCTCCCGCTGCTCCCAGCCCAGAGGAAAGGGCTTTTGGGCCACCTTCTGTCCCGCTGCTCCTGGCCCAGAGGAAGGGGCTTCCAGGCCACCATCCCTTCCACTGCTCCCGGCCCAGAGGGAGGGGCTTCTGAGCCACCATCCCACTGTTCCTGGTCCAGAGGAAGGGGCTTCCATGCTAACATCCCTCCTGTTGCTCCGAGCCCACAGGAAAGGACTTTTGGGTCACCATTACTACCGCTGCTCACAGCCCCCGTCCCACCTCACCCAGCTCACAGGAGGTAATCCGTGCAGACGCTAATAGCCCCTTGCCCAAGTCAAAATGAGAAAACACATAAATAAGTCTCAAAACCAGACTTCCAGATCACCTACAGCAACCCCAAAGGGAAATGAGATGGAACACTCTGATACTCAACCACCTGGACCCACTGAACTGGCAACAAAAGGGGATCTGGAAAAAATGAAATCAGAAATAATTTCTCAGATAACAGGAGAAATAGTGCCCCTAGTGCAAGACATGATTAATAAATCTAGAGAGGAGCTGAGGAACATGATGGAATCCCAACATAAGAAACAAATGGAATCCATAAAACAGATGCAAATAGATTTCCAGGACATGAAAAACTCCATTGAAAGTCTACACAGCAGAATGAGCCAATGTGAGGACAAAATTTCAGATATAGAAGATAAGATTGCAATTGGTGACCAGGAAAAGAAAAATTGCTTCAAAATTATAAGGGAACATGAGAAATCAATCCAGCAGCTGCTAGATGATGCAAAGAAGAATAACATAAGACTGATTGGGCTCAATGAAGAAACAGGAGAGAGTGAAGATGACATAAAAAATCTCTTCATAGAAATAATGGCAGAAAACTTCCCAAGCATGGGAAAAAATACACATAGGCATATAATTGTTAAGATTCCAGAAACACAACAGAAGAATAAAATTCTCCAAGCAGTCAGAGAAAAGAAACAAATCACATACAAAGGAAAGCCCATCAGAATCACAGCAGACTTCTCAACACAAACCATCAAGGCAAGAAGAGCTCGGAGTGATATATTCCAAGCCCTAAAAGAAGACAGCCTCCAACCCACATTGATGTACCCTGCAAAACTATCTTTCTAAATGGATGGAGAAATAAGATACTTTCATGACAAAGAACACCTTAGAAACTTCGTGAATACCAAAGCAGCACTCCAAAGAATTTTACACAATATCCTAGGAACAGACATTGAGGATCACGACCCCAGGAAGCAAAGCAGAATGAACTCATCTGGCATGACAAGAAATTAAATGTAAAGGGGGAGAACCCAACAAAAAGAAAAAGTCACGGCAATGATAAGTCAATACGTTTCAGTAATAACCATCAATGCTAATGGTCTCAATTCACCAATCAAAAGAAATAGACTGGCAGAATGGGTCAAGAAGCAAAATCCAACAGTATGCTGCATACAAGAAACACACTTAATTCAAAAGGAAACTCATAGACTGAAAGTTAAAGGGTAGAAAACAATACTCCATGTGACAGGAACCTGAAAAAAAGCAGGAGTAGCCATCCTCTTTGCAGATCAAGTAGATTTCAAACCAACACTGATTAAGAGAGATGAAGAAGGACACTACATCCTTGTAAAGGGAACAATCCAAGAGGAAGAGATGACAGTCATAAATATCTATGCACCAAACACTAGTGCACCCAACTATAGAAAACAAATACTAACAGACATGAAAAGACATATATGCACTAATACAATTGTACTAGGGGACCTCAACACCCCACTGTCACAAGTAGATAGATCAACGAGACTAAAAATAAGTAATGAAATACTAGAACTCAATCAAACTCTTGAACAAATGAACTTAACAGATGTTTACAGACTTTCCACCCCACAAAATCAGAATACATATTCTTCTCAGCTGCACATGGGTCATTCTCCAAAATAGACAACATACTCACACATAGAACATGTTTAAGTAAGCGCAAAGGAATTGAAGTTATCCCCTGTATATTATCAGACCATAGTGTGATAAAATTGGAGATCCATAAAAAAAGAAACTCGAAAAATTTCATAAACACATGGAAATTGAACAACACACTTCTGAATAACTAATGGGTCACAGAGGAAATTAAAGAAGAAATCAAACAGTTCCTTCAATTAAATGACAATGACAATACAACATATCGGAATCTATGGGACACAATGAAAGCAGTCTTATGAGGGAAATTCATAGCAGTGAATATGCATATTAGGAAAACAGAATGAGCCCAATTAAACAACCTCATGCTGAACCTCAAGCTTCTAGAAAAAGAAGAGCAGGACAACCCCAAAGCTCATACAAGAGAGGAAATTATAAAGATCAGAGGAGAAATCAATGCAATGGAGACTAAGAGAATGATACAAAAAATCAATGAAACCAAGAGTTGGTTCTTCGAAAGAATCAACAAAATTGACAAACCTTTAGTCAACCTTGTCAGAAAAACGAAAGAAAAGGCCCAAATCCATGCAAGTAAGAATGAAAAGGGTGAAATTACAACAGACCCAGCAGCAATCCAGAGGATCATCAATACCTACTTCCAGAACCTATACACCAATAAGATGGACAACACAGAAGAAATGGACAGATTCCTAGATACATATGAATTAACAAAGTTGAACGAAGAAGACCTAAAAATTCTGAATAACCCAATATGAACCAATGAAATTGAAAAAGTAGTTAAAAACTTACCAACTAAGAAAAGCCCGGGCCCTGAGGGCTTCACTGCTGAATTCTACAAGACATTTAGAGAGGAACTGCTGCCACTACTGTTGAAACTCTTCAATGAAATTGAAAAGGAAGCAATATTCCCAAATTCATTCCTGGAAGCAAGCATCACCTTGATCCCCAAAGCAGAGAAAGACCCAACCAAAAAAGAGAACTATAGGCCAATCTCACTAATGAACATAGATGCAAAAATCCTTAATAAGATACTGGCAAACAGAATGCAGAAGATCATCAAGAAGATCATAAACCCTGATCAAGTGGGATTCATCCCAGGGATGCAGGGATGGTTCAATATACGAAAATCAATGAATGTAATGCACTATATCAATAGAGCCAAGGACAAAAAACATATGATTATCTCCATAGAGGCAGAAAAGCATTTGACAAAATCCAACATGCATTTATGATAAAAACCCTACAAAATATTGGAATAGATGGTCTCTACCTCAAACTGATAGAAGCCATCTATGTAAAACCAACAGCCAATATCATACTAAATGGTCACAAACTGAAATCCTTCACACTCAAATCGGGAACAAGACAAGGATGTCCACTATCACCATTCTTGTTCAATATAGTTCTGGAAACATTAGCCATGGCAATTAGACAAGAGAAAGAAATAAAAGGAATAAAGATAGGAAATGAAGAAGTCAAATTGTCATTATTTGCAGATGACATGATACTCTATATAGAAGACCCCACGAACTCCACCAAAAGTCTTCTAGACTTAATAACCAAATTCAGTCAAGTAGCTGGTTACAAGGTTAACACAGAAAAATCAATAGCTTTCCTCTACACCAATGACAGACTCACTGAGAGAGAAATAGGGCAAATAATTCCTTTCACAATAGCATCCAAAAAACTGAAATACCTAGGAATCAACCCAACGAAAGAAATCAAAGACCTCTTCTCTGCAAACTATGGCACTCTGAAAAGAGAGATTGAAGATGATATCAGAAAATGGGCAGACATCCCCTGCTCCTGGGTAGGAAGGATTAATATAGTGAAAATGGTCATACTTCCAAAACTGCTATATAAATTTAATGCAATTCGAATTGAGATCCCAGCAGCATACTTCATAGACCTTGAGAAAACAATCAAAAAATTCATTTGGAACAAGAAGAGACCCAGAATAGCAAAAGTAATTCTAGGTAACAGAGACATGGCAGGGGGTATCACAATCCCCAACCTGCAACTCGACTACAAAGCTACTGTGATAAAAACAGCATGGTACTGGCAAAGAAACAGACCCGAGGACCAGTGGAACAGATTAGAAGATGAAGAAACCACTCCAGACACACTCAGCCATCTCATCTTTGATAAAGGAGCCAAACACCCTCACTGGAGGAAAGATAGCCTCTTTAATAAATGATGCTGGAAAAATTGGGCTTCAACTTGCCAAAGATTAAAACTAGACCTGTATCTCTCACCATGCACTAAACTAAAATCAAAATTGATTAAAAATCTAAATATTAAAATAGAAACTCTGAACCAGATGGAACAGAGGTTAATTAGAACCCTGGAAGACATCAGTGTAGGAAAAGATTTTATGAACAAAACCTTAGTTGCCTGTGAACTAGCACAACCAATCAACAAATGGGATCTCTTCTTATTAAAAGGCTTCTGCTCAGCAAGAGAAACCACCAGCAGTGTAAAGAGACAACCGACAATGTGGGAAAAAATCTCCTGCTCTTCCTCAGACAAAGGTCTACTATCTTGAATCTATAAAGAACTTAAAAAGATCAGACCTCCCAAATTTACAGACCCAATCCAAAAATGGGCATCTGAAATGAACAGACATTTCTCAGACAAAGAAGTAGAATTAGCAAATAAATACATTAAAAAATGTTCAACATCACTGGTCATTCGAGAGATGCAAATGAAAACAATGCTGAAATTCCACTTCACTCCAGAAAGAATGGCTGCTATCATGAAATCAACCAATAACAAATGCTGGCAGGGCTGTGGGGAAAGAGGAACCCTGCTCCACTGCTGGTGGGAGTGTAGACTGATGCAACCACTGTGGAAATCAGTATAGAGATACCTCAGAGAACTAGGACTGGAAGTCCCATTTGACCCTGCTATTCCAGTGCTGGGGATCTTCCCCCAAAGAATTAAAAGAATCATACCACAGTGATATATGTGCGCCCATGTTCATAGCAGCACAGTTTGTAATAACTAAAACTTGGAAACAGCCCAAATGCCCATCAACTGGAGACTGGATAAAGAAAATGTGATTTTTTAATAAAATGGAGTACTACTCAGCCATAATAAATGAGAAATTAGAGACATTTATAGCTAAGTGGATGGACATTGAGGCAATACTCTTAATTGAAATAAATAGGACACACATTTGTGAATATCGAATAGTTTCTCTGGTGTGAGAAACTGCAAGTGTAAATAAGGACTAAATGTATAATAAGTAATGTGAAATAGGAAGAAAAGGGGCAAAGGGGAAGGAAGTGGGAGGGCTAGAGGAAAGGATAGAAGGGAATGGGATTAATATGATAAAATGGAAAAATAGGAACAAAATCTTTGTAAATAGGGAGGACTGGAGGGGTTGAAGGAAGGGCTGGACAAGGGTGAAAAATAAGAACCAAGAGAGAATATGTAAAGGTGCAAAATTCCAACGATGAATGTCATTATATTGTATACCTAAAATGTACCAATGATTAGAATGAATAATCGATAATGTAAAATAGGAAGAAAAGGTCCAAAGGGGTAGAGCAAGTGGGAGGGGCAGGGGAAAGGAAAGAAGGGAAAGGAAAAATGTTGAGAAATGGAAAATATGGAAATAAAGTCTTTGTAAATAGGGAAGGGTGGAGGGTGTGAAGGAAGAGGTAGGAATGGGGAAAAAATAAGAACCAAGATGCATTATGTAAAGGTATAATTCCCAATGAGAAATGTAATTGTGTTGTATACCTACAATGTACCAATAAAAGAATTTAATCCAAAAAAACCCAGTGAATTATCAAAAAAGAAAAAAAGAGAAAAGAATACGATCCTATTTACATAGCATAAAGAAACCCTAACAAATGTGATGAATCAGGGAAAAGATCTGAAGGTTAAAATCTATGAGACCCTGATAGAGTAAATTGAGGAAAGAGGTATAATAAATGAAATGAAATCTTTTTTGTTGATGCATGGAAACAATTAATTTTAGAATGCCCATAATACCTGAAACAAATCTGCATGTTCAGTGTAATTCCTATCAAAATTCCAAGAAAACTTTTCACAAAAACAAGTAAAATGATTTTCCAATTTTTGTGGAATCCCTGAGGGCTCAAATTGCCAAATATCCAAAATCAATACAACATGAAACTGGAGTGAACATAGAAATATAAGGCAGTGTAACAGAAAACCCAGAAATCAATCCAACCAATTATGGCCAGTTGATCTTTGACAAAGTTACCCAGAACATCCAATTCGCAAAGGACAGTCTGTTTAATAACTCCTGCTCAGAAAACTCAGTAACCCATCCAGAAGTATATAATTGAAACCTCATCTCAACTCATATAAAGTCAACTCCAAATGGGTTACATACTTAAAAAGAAGATTAAAACAGTAGAACTACTACAAGAAACATCAGAGGAAACCTTACTGATAATTGGTCTGGGAAATGCTTATTTGGATGTGAACACAAATATCATTGTGGAATAAGCCATTCAGCCTTAAAAAGAAGGAAATGCTATTTTTACAACATGGATGAACATGGAGAGCATTATATTAAATGAAATAAGTCAGACTCAAAAGACAAAATACAGCAGGATTTCATGCATGGAATCTAAATGAATTCAACTTACAGAAGCGGAGTAAACTGGGCTTATCCAGGGCCAAAGAGAGGGGGGGAGTGAGAATGGAGATATTTGTTAAAGTGTACCAAGTTTCAATTAAAAAGGAAGAATAAGGATGAGAGAGTTCTGACATCTATTGGAAAGATTGGTCACTTTCATAATCCACGGTATACGACAATAGATTATTTCTTAAATGTTCTCATTACAAAAAGATAAGTATACATAGAGATGGTTAAACTAATTAAGGATGATAATTTCACAATGCACATGCATATCAAAATGTAGCCTCATATACCATAAGAATATACAATTTTATTTATTGTATCTTTTTAAGTAAAGCCAGGAAAGAGAAAATGAACTGAATAGAAAATTAAAAGAAGATTAACCATAGAGATGCTTATGGAGTGTATCTCCAACACGAGCTCCCTTCTTCTCCTCTTATGTTGGCTCCATTAGTTCCTTGAAATTATTTAATCTTGACATTTTCAGAAGCTGAGAAATGTCTTTCTTGAAGGACATTTTCATTCCTATGATCATTTTCATCTTGCAGAAACAAGGAAAGAGTATTCATGTCCCTACCAACAAATTTGCATTGAGTATCTTGTGTGTCAGTAACTGAGATGCTACAGCTAACAAGAAAGACAAGATGATCTCACTAGAAGACATCAGAGAATTATGGTTTGGGTATACATTCTGGAATCAATCAATCAAGGTACAAATTTCACCAGTATTTCACAAATGGTGTATTTCTCAAGACAGAGAAAAAGGCTTGGATTGGGTATGGGATTACGGGAAAATAAAAGAATCAAGGAAAAAGTTTTGAAGCATTTGTAGGATGAAAAGGATTTGGGTAGAAAAGAAAAGGAAGGTTATAAAAGTTTGCTGTGGGAAATGATGTCAGTTATCTTGAGTCCTCTACTGTGTTTACAAATGCAACTGTATGGATACATTTGTAAATGTGAGTGTAAATGGATCTACCTAGTTATGGATAAAGATCTGTAGATGGATATATGTAGATAAATTATTCTTGATTGTTCAGTACTGGGAGATGGTGGGAAGTGGCAGGGTTGAATATTAGTGAGAAACTTGAGAATCTAGGGAATGCCACAGTGGGCACCCAAAACAGCAAAACACCTTAAAGATCTGGAAGAGAACTTTGGGACAGCAGGACCAGTTACTTACTGAAAATCCTGCTTAGGATTTTCTGTACCTATTAGAGATCCAGGAAACTACTGGCAAAACTGAAGTCCCTCAATCAGAGGCAGCATGATCAGGATACCCTGGAAGAAAACAAAATCACCCTGATGGTGCCTCTGGAGAGAAGCTGACTGGACTTGTTTGTCAGCCTGAGCACCCCGAATGCACATGGGCTGCTATGGTAAATACGGAGTGCTTCCTGCTCCTCTTGGAGACTATCAAACAACATCATAATTTTTTCCTGTTATTTGAACATTATCCAGACAGGAGACAATGTCCTTTAAGATACAGTCTGTGAAAATGGAGTGACATGGGTGTCATCAGTGATGTCCTCCCAGTTCTTGAACCTCGATACAGAGTATTGCCATAGACAGTTCTTTTTGTCCATTGCCATAGATAATGCTTTTGAAGGGCACTTTGTCCGTGTGGTTTTTTTATAAATCTCAGGCAACAAGGAAAGAGTGTGGGCTGCCTGGCCTCATGCAGCGAGTTTCCCTGGACCCCTCCCTGCTCAGGTGGGGTTGTCTCATGCTTCAGACAGAAGAGGCTGCTTCCCCATGGACCTCACATTCAGAGAGCACTTACATCAGGGGGCAAAACTGTGCCTTTGCTATGATCATTATTAATGCTAGTCAGTTGGGAGAAGTTTTTAAAAATCTGACTTAATAAAATGTATGAATGCGCCTTATTGTATCTGAGCATCTCCCTTTCCACTTGGTCCTCCCTCTGCAGACCAATCATCTGTTCCATTCCCACCCACTTTCCTCCTCTGCCTAAGCTACATGGTTTGGCTTGATTGATGATTGATCGATTGATTCCAGTACCTTAAAGGCAAATGTCTTAATAGTCTCTAATAAAATAAGTCATAAAATGTTCATAGATGCAATTGTCATTTTTACCAAAGGCAACCGCATTATACAGCAGAAATCATTCACAGTGGCTGAAATAGCTACACATTTAGGACCCAGTCTTTAATCAACACTTTCGTTCACGGTGGTCTGGCCTTGGGACAGCCCACTGTTTCTCCACATATGCATAGCTTGACACCTGAAAATTGGTTTCTTTTCATGATTCACGTAATTCCTAGGAATTATTGGGTTTGCAGCAATTGTGTAGTGGATATCAATTGATGGAGCACTACATTTGGAAAAACATTTTACTAAGTGAATAAATTCAGGCAAATCCTGATTTTATGAATTTCTGAGTTCCTATCCTTTATGAGATTACTAGTGCCTAGTAATTCTTTTTCCTAAGAAGATTTGGATTGTCCATATTTCTAGCCATTTTTTTCTATTAAAGTGGAAACTACTTAATGTATTGCTATACACTGCATTTCATGTGACCTTCTCTTACACCTTTTATCAAACTTCCTGAAGCTTAACAATGCATCTGAGCAAAGATCAATGGTAATTCCCATGCCCAGCATAAAAGGCAAAGTAGTTATCCAGGATGTAACAAGCTGTTTAGGTATTGTGCTTAAATTTCCATTTTGTTAACAGATTGAGAAGGTATGGCTCAGATTTTTAGATAGACTTGAAATTAAGTTAGCCCAGTAAATGAATTACTTTGTTATTGATAAACAATTTTCCAAGCCATGCCCAAACTCCCTGTCAGAGCCAACTCTGCATGAAGCAGCCTTCCTGGAATATCTCTTCTCCTACTCTCTACTATGTTTACAGGGATGACATTGAATATTTTATTGATGGTTTGCTATGACTCGGCACCTTCCCTCAACTCCAAAATCTAAACAAATAATGAGTGCCCTATCTGCAGAATGAGCCCCACCCGGCCACTCCCAAAGCCCTGTCCACTGCCCAGCTGGTGTCCACACTAAATCTACCCCGCTAAAGTCCTAAATTTCTGTGGCTTCCAAGGTATCTCCACCCAGCAGCCAGAATGAGCCCAGAAATCACTGTCAGTCTCAGTTCCTGGCTGGACCCTCCGGGAATATTCCCCTAAGTCAGAAGAAATCTGCAGCCCCTGTCCCATGCCCTGGCTCTGCAGCACCAGGACCCCATTGCTGATCTCCTGCTCTGGTCAGAGTGCCCAGCATCATCTCCCACAGGGAATCCTGCTCAGTACCGGAGCACGTGCCTCTCCTGCCACAGGACGGGCACTGGCTTGGACTTCATCTTGGAGGTCATTCCCTGCATGTCTCCATGACCTTTCATCACTTCTCTTCTAAGTGTCAGTTCACATATTGCTTTCTGAGATGGGTTTCCTGTACTAGCCCTCATTTCTTCCTTTTTACCTGGAAGTTCATACACAAGGCCCATCATTCCCTTACTCCTTGCGTTCTAAGCCCCACAAAGGGATAAATCTCATCTACTTTCTTCCCTGATTTAAACCCACTCTCTTAAATAGGGCTTACACTTATTAGATGCCGGGTGATTACTCAATGAAAGGTTGATTAAATGGATGGGAAAATATAAATCAATCCTGAATCTACATATGAAAATATTTGATTTGTTAAACCATTGGATTAACTACTGACATGGGATGATTTTAGAATTAGACAAACCTTATAACAAAGGGAATTTCACCAATCAAGGAACTCAATTACTATATATGATGAATAATATCAACTTTATCTCTAATAATTCTAATTTGAAATAGTTTCTTAGGAGAAATGTTCAAAGAAGTGAAAAGCAGGATTAATTCTTTGCCATATAAAAATATACTAATTTGTAGTAGAATAATTTTTTTTCAGTTTCAACCTTTTTTGCTTATTTTTGGTACTGGGAAGCAAACTCTGGGCCTCGTGGATACAGGCAGGTGCTACACCACTGAGCTAAATCCCAGCTCCTAGTTTCAACATTAAAAAAAGTATTAATCATGAAAACTAAGTCATAAGAACCAAGTTATTAATTCCTTTCTAATTCCTATAGTATAATTTTATTTTTAAACATGTTTACCCTATAGGAATAATCACGTGTACTATGGTGGGTTGGATCAAGTAATGCTTACAGTGAATTCATCAAAATTAGATAGTGAAAATTAACAGCTGTAATAAATTTGACTCCCTCCTCTGGGAGGCATATTTCAGATCCTCTCCGGTTACAGCAAAGGATTGTGGGTGGGTGAGGTCTCCTTTCCTCTCCTGTGGAAGAGACTGAACAGCCTGGAAATGGGTCTTTTGTGCTGATCTTGGGAAGGCTTTCTAGACTCTGGGCTAGCAGAAGGCAGAGCTGGCTGTCTCTCATCTGCCTTTGTGATTCTCCACAGATGCTCCGTGTCCTAATTGTCCCTCACCTTCCCCGGCCTCTGGGGATCCAGCATCCCTTTACAGCATTTCCTGTTCCAGGTACTTCTGTCCCCAGACAGGTCCATTGTGAGAACCTAAGATAATCACATGCCAGCTCTGTCTCTTGGGATGCCCAAAAAATATACAATATATCCTATGTCCTGAAAAATTCTAGTTCAGTTCTATTTCAACACAGCAGTTAGTCTGGCTCCTGCAAAGCCAGTGGTCTACTGAACTCTGACCCTGTTGATTGGTCCAGTCGTGATGAAACCTTTTCTATGTATCTTCATCACCCTCAGTCTCTCTGAACAGCATGTATAGTGCTCTCCTTTCAGTAGGGTGTGGGGCACAGAGCAAAGGTTTGTGAAAAGAACTGCCTCTTTGAAATCTTCTCTTTCTGCATTATGAACAAGGTTTACATCCTTTATCAAAGTGAGCAGTTCAAAAGGTATATATCAAGTTCATCCATGATTCCTTTGGGAATTCTGTGCTTGTTTTATAATGCAGCATTCATCAATAATATTTTTATAATAGATTTATGAGGGAGGCAAAGGGCTTACATGTGCTGAGCAAGTATTCTATCACTGAGCTACATTCCTCATTCATTCACTCATTCCTTCATACATTCATTTATTTGAGATAGGGCTTTGGTAGTTGCCCTAACAAGACTGGCCTCAAACTCACAATCCTCCTGCTTCAACCTCCCAAGAAGTTAGGATATCAGGCATGCACCATTAGAACTGGCAAGAATTTCATTTTTTAAAATTTTACTGTTTATTTTTGGCTAGTTGTTTACCAAAAGTAGTTACATAAAAGATGGACTTCTGTTTTAAGTATAAGAAGATATTGTGCTAAAATATTAGAGGGGTTAACGCTTTCTGGAATCCAATAAAAAGTTATTGAAGAGAGTTCCATGCTTAACTATTTAATATTCAAAATAAAAATTTAAAGTAAGGACTAATATAATTTATAGTTATTATAATGTGTTTTGTCCTATACTTCATTATTTATGTATATGTTATAATTATACAAATGTATATATCCTACAAATTATGTCATTATGTATATCAAATTATTAATAAATAACTACATAAACTACTTTAATAAAAACGTGTTATTCTGAGCCTTCATCATTCTAATTCTGTCAAACAATTTTCACATTTTGAAAATATTCAACATAAAAGCTATTTGATATAGATATGAGAAAATGATAAAGCACAAAATTACTTTCCTCTTGAAAACACAATTTTAATTTTGTGTTGTAGAGTGTGTTTGTGGATGTTTTTTTCCTCCAAAGTTTTTCTTCTATTTATTTAGCTTTCTTCATTGCAAAAATAATAAACTGTTTTCCTAGGGATTTTATAGCTTGACACAAACTCCACTGCTATCTTACTTTGTCTGGCATATAGAATTATTTTAATAGAGTTCTGCTTTCTCCATTCTTGAAGATGTAGGGGCTGTAGAATGAAGTTCTTTATCCCTAAACATTAGGTCATCTGAGGCTAGCTACTTCTTGTATGACTTTTTCTTTGGTACCAGGGATCAAACTTGGGACCTTGAGCTTGTGAGGCAGGGGACGGCACCACTGAGCTAAATCCCCAGCCTTGTATGACTTAAAAGGCTAATGGGCCCCAATTTCAGATCTTGCTCATATGTTTACTTTGCTCATATGTTTACTCTTTGTCAAATGAGGAGCAACAATTAGGAGCTTTGGACTTCTCACCTTCCCACGTCAGCATCCTGGGATATCTGAATGGACTTTTTGTAAACATCTAATTGGAGTCCTTATATTCATTTCTCTTTTTCTGATATAGCCTTGATTCCATGTCTAGAATAGGCTTTCTAAACACATCTTTGAAAATCTCCCAAAGCCCATGGAACACACCAGGTACCTAAGTCAAGCTTTCAATGCCATTCCAGTCCCTGAAGGCAGAGAGGTCCAAAGGGCTGTCCATGGAGCTCGGGGAACATAAAGGAGTTGAAAGTCTTGGAGCTTTGATCACTTTACTGCTGTTCCAAAAAGTAGCTCTGACTTTGTTTGCTTCATATGCTAGGCTCCCAGGAATAATTTTGGATGTACCATAAATTTTTCCACTTTCTCTCTGAGGAAAAGTAGAAGTCTGAAAAGTACAGGTGTCTAAATGAAGTCCTAACAATGCTGTGCTTTAGTTAACACTGTACTCAGTCTCAGCCTTCCATTCGAACTCCTCTGAGACCTTATCTATCCATAACAAACAAACATTACTAAAATGCTATTACCCACCCCATAAAACATCTACACCTTTGAAAACTTGTTCAATTCTCGTAATAACAGCCTTGTTTAAGGACTATCTCCTGACCACTCAAGTTAGTCCTAAACTGAATTCCTTCAGATAGTTATTATTATGCTCTTCAAGTAGCATTTCATATCATTGCTATTGCACACTGCGTGCTGTTTGTCATTTAATATAATAGTAAGTATGTCAAGTTAATTCCCTAGTCTCACTGTGGAGTAATAGAACATTTTGACTCTCCATGGCTTATCCTATCACTGTTAAGAATCAGGAATAGGCATGTGTGGGCAGTTCATAGTGATCAGTATCTTGGAATATAGTATGGAGGGAACAAAAAAAATACAATGAGTATATTTTTATTGATTTATTTTGAGGGGTACCTGGTATCGAACTCAGGACCTCACACTTGCCAGGCAAGCATGGCGCCACTGAGCTACATCCCGGACCACATTTTTATTGATTTTAACCTAGGGAGAGACTCAGAAAATGAATTTACTTAAACCATATAAAAATTGGTTCATATAATTTAATAAAGCGAGGAACACACCAGCCTTAAGTATGCTTTAATACTGTTTGTTTATCTTACCTTGTCTGGGAAACTTCTTCAGTCTTGCTGACTGGGCTAAATTCCCCTGCAATGAGCCCTCATGAACTGTGTGCATGAACCTACCACAAAAATGTATCACTCTATATTAAAATTTGCTGGTTTACTAGTCCTTGGACCATATAGGAAAAGAAATATGGCTTTTAGCTGGTGGGTCCCAGTACCTAATACAAAGCTGGCAGAGAGAATGGGGTATAAATATTTGCTAAATGCATAAATAAACCATAAATTAAGCTGGATTTTAAAGTAGCATATTTGGGTTAAATTATAAAACATTTTCATTCCTAAAGAAATGAAAATCTCTAAAATAAATTATAACTCAACCTTTTTAGTCTTGGTTTATATTACACAATTTTCATATTTTTCTACTCTATACCGGATTATATAGTCACTGTACTAATGAATGAATGATTTTACCTAACAATTGTTTTAAAAATCATATGCATTGATTTGAATCAGTAATAATATGATAATTTCACTTTGTTTCTTAGCCTAAAAAGTGTAATATATTTAAAGTAAACACAATTTCTGTAGGTTTCCTCTCCAAGGTATTTCTCCTAATGTTTTATCATTTAATATGTAAGTCAAATCATACAATATTACAGTATAATGAACACCTCTATATTGATGTACTACTTGTATCATCATATAGATTTTTAATTTCAGTATTTATTAAAACTTGTAAAACTTTTAAAGTCATTGGAATGGTTTCTGACAGAAATTATTAAGTACTTTTATTATCAATGATGAAGAAAGGCATATATATATTAATCAAAATTAAATCTGCAAATTTTCATTCTCTATTATTATCATTTAATATCTATTTTTAAAGCACTCCCACTACAATCATTTTCAGAACAATTTGCTTGATAGTTAAAACAGGTCTCATTCCTCTTTGGATCTTTTGTTTCTGACATGCAGGTGGCCACCAATGTTTATCGAGATAACATGAACTGCATTAACAAGCTGATGTTGTTTTTGAAAGCAACTTGAGAAGACTGAAGTGCAACTTGGAAGCCACATGGTCTGGGACTCTTTGGTATGATACTCAATGTCAAGCTTTTTCTTGGCATGAAAACATTTATGATCAATAATGTTGACAGCTCTGCTCTCTCTGTAGAGAAGAGAGGTAATATGTTCATGATGGGCAAACTGAAACTGTCACCGATCACGGCAACATATGATCAATGGCAGCTTGGAAATTATGTTCCCTGAGGAAACAGAGAGCATCATTGTGTCATTTGGTAGGAGTTTGGTTTGTTTTGTGCGGCTTTCCCATAAAGCAAGGGCCTTTAGGTCTTAGTGTGAGTGCAGATTCCCAGCAGGATCAGCATTAGCTCTAGTTATCAGGTACCCAGGATGTTGTCACCTGGCTCAGCAAAAGTGGCCCAGCCATCAGAAGCTGAAGGTTGCAGGTGCATTTGCTGATGCTTGGATTTAAATATATCAAATCATCAAACTAAATTTTCAAGCAATAAAATAAAAAGATGACAAACATATGTAATAATTAGTTAAATAATTGTCATGTCAATTAAGATTGTGAAATAAAATTGCCTGTAATGGAAATACTGGAATTTCAAGAGTCCTCATATTACCATAGCATGATTTTTCATAATAATATAAGTTATTGGCTTTCAATTGAAGGAAAGAGTTCCATTTTGTTATGATTTTTATAATGTATTTCAAACTTTATTAAAAATAACCTTTCTTACTGTTTGAGTTTTTATTAAATTAAGCAATATTTTCTTTTCCACTGCATTCCTTTTTTCACAAAATTTAAGTTGGTAACTAAATATGAGCATTGATCTGTTTCAATAATAGAGGAAAAGACATGTTGGTAAAGGATTAGGAGATGATTTCACCAAAAAATTTTGTTCTTTTCCAACCTCTCCTTTTATTAAGGTTTATTTAATAATTGAAGCACTATCATAAGAAATTATATTTGCAAGTTACAATTAACAGGAGACTTTATCAGCTCCATAGAAATGTCTGTTATTCAAATAAACCTTCTATTATCAGGAATTTCACAGATTAATAAATTTGTCCTCCTCTCCCTTAGAGAAACAGGTAAAAGGAGCATTTCTGAAATGCATATTTACAAATGGAGAAATTAAATACTATCATGTATGACACTGCTTTGATGGCCTTGGAGCTTAAATGGAGTATACGTACTTGCTTCTACTCAAGGAGTGAACACACACCCCACCATTCAGAAGGATAAAGCCTCCAACTCAAGGTGTTTTATTAGTTTTCTAGGGCTGCCACAGCAAAGTACTGCAAACCATGTGGCTTAAGTAACTGTCACACAGATCTGGAGAATGGAAAGAAACCCAAGGTTGAGGACTGGTTCCTTGTGAGGATTACGAGGGAGAATTTGTTCCACGCTCCTTTCCAGCTCCTGCAGGTTCTGGGCCCCTGGCAATCACTGACTCCTGCAGTAGCATCCCTTGCTGCCCCCAGCCTGGGCTCTCCTCCTCATGCATGATGGTGTCCACCTCTCTTCTTTCAGAAGGGTATGAGTCTTATCCAACTGGAAGCCATGTCCCTCTTCAAGGTGACCTCATCTGGGCTAGTTTCACCTCAGCAGTCAGGAACAATTTCGTTAATTCACGCATTAGGGAGTCAGGACTAGACTCATTCAAGTGCGCAGATTTAAAGTGAACAATTGCTTGTATCAGAATCCCCTCCACTTACCCTCTCCAATGTAGTAGGCAGCTTCCACTAAATAAAATAAAATAACATAACATTACCTAACATAGGCACCCTAGCCACCTGCATTTTCACTAAACACAGATTTGAGACTAAATGATTGAATATAGGCAACATTTGTTCAACTGCCAAGTTAGCAAGTAAAGATTAGTAGGTAATACAGGATTGTTTAAAATGTTTGCTGGGATTGAATGCATTTTAATACATATTCTAAATTATAAATGTAACTTACAATGCAGCATGCTTACCTCTATATACTCTTTTCAGTGATTTTAGCAAAATTGCTGCTCTTTTTCATCCCTGCCTTCCCATTCCTTCTCTTTCTTTTGACAGACAGCTATCCCATATCTCTGCCGTAATAGTAATCCTTCAAGTCACTTTTATTCTTTAGATTCTGAGTATTTTACCTAATAGTTTTAAGAGAAAAATGGTGGAAATGGAATGGAGAGTAGAGTATTTAATCTCAAAATATAAATCTGAGGTATATACTATTTTAGGTTTGCTAATTTTAAATTATTATCTACTTATCAGCATCTTTTGGAAATTATTTAAGTCAGTTGCATATATCAATTAATTTCTTCACTGACTACCATGTGAAAATATTAATGTATTTATAAATCAAACCGGGATTTTTTCCCTATTATTTGTGAATAACTCAATAACCTAATTGGGTCATCTAATACTTTATAACAATATCTCTCAGAATTGTAACCTACATTTTCAAAAATAGTATTGTCTAACTGGGTTCTCCACTGAAATAAATGTGTTCTATCAACTCTCAAAGACAATTCTTTCTCTCATTCTATAAACCTCTTCCTCATCCACAGTATAGGGGAAGTGAATTAATTATACTGATAAAATACTCATTATTAATTTTCATAAATTTAATTTTAAATATGATTCCTAGAAGTGTTTTTGCAAGAAAATCCTCAAGATAGGAACTAGCAATGCCTGAAACTAAAATTTAAAAGAGTAATGATGCACACTTGAGGTTCCAAGTACATATATGAGTGTTAAATACATTTTAGAAAGAAAAATCACAGCAGCCAATAATTATGGCTGCAGTTGGATAATTGTGGAGGCAATTGAGCAATTCCGGTTGCAATTGGACACTTTCCACTTATCCTTGAGTTGTAATTAACCAATTTTCAGCATAATTATTTGTACCTGGGCTTTAGGCTCCCAAATTACTCTTCTTTATGCTTCAAAACCATGTTTCTATGTTTATTATTTCTTATTTGGACTGCCACTGATATTTCTGAATGTAAGACAATCCTATCAAAGAATTCCACTGATGTTAGTTCGATACTTCAGCCTGGAAGCAGAGACCTTAGCAGATGAAAGCTCTTAGTACAAACAAAAAATTGCTTTAAGAGCATGGAATAAGTTGAAAATTTTACTTCATCAAACACCAAATGAGTCCAGGACAAAAAACGTCTTGACTTCATGACCAATTATTTGGCTGAACTGATAGTTTATTTTACTGAAGTTTTCTGTCAATTTACTTACTGGTAGAATTGTACTCGTAGGTCAGCAATGTAAATTACAAATATGTAGTATAACATGATGGTACATAAGGAAACATTGATGATATGATCAAGCTTTGTACATGTCACATATCTAAACTTGACACTTAGCCCTATCAGTTTTCATAAGACCTCGCTAGATCCTAGCTTGAATTTTTATGCCAGTTCCTGCATCACTGGTATAGTGGAGTGAGACTCTGATTATGTTGTTATGACATGCCATATGTAATGTGCTGTTTGATCTCAATTTTCAACTTGGCTGGAATAAGAGACTCATGGAGGGAGACTGGAGCAGGGGATGCTTTTCTCACCAGTGAACTAAGCACTGCTTCTCAGAGCCTGACAAGCACAGGCCCTGGGCTAAATTTCCAGTATTGCAAAAAATGAAAGTGGGAAGGAAAGAAGGGGAGAGAGAGGGAGAGAGAGAGAGAGAGAGAGAGAGAGAGGGAGGGAGAGAATATGAATGAGGGTTGACAGTGCATTTGGAAATGAACCAAGGATCTGGAGAAGGAGAAATAATCTCGAATTATGTGAATGAGCCTTAAATGGAATCACCAGAGCCCTCGCAAGGGAGACAAGGAAGTCGAACTAGGGACAAAGAGTTTAGGAGCAGACACTGATTAGAATAAAAAGTAAAAATAAGTGAATTCCGCAGCATCTAAAAGTTGGAAGAAAAAATTTTATCTAATTTAATACCTCCAGAAGCAAGCAGCCTGACCAACAATTTGAGTTTTGTCCTATGACTTTGTGATTTCAAGAATTCTAAGAGAATAAGTTGCTATGTTAAGCCATTAAATATGTAGTAATGTGCTACAGAAATGATAGGAAACTAATACACTTACTGTCTGTAAGTGTGCTCTTTCATATCTACCTGTAATTTATTTTTCCATGAATATAACTAATATTTTCTATTAAAGTTGTAGAGTGATAAACCTTTAGAATTCCTAAAAGGCTAATGCTGTATTTATTCTTATATATTTACAGAGTACAAAGTATATTTACTTTACAATTGAAATTTATTTCCTGGAATACTGGTAGGCTAATTATCTGTATCTACTGCCATTGGTAAAATAGATTATACACACACACGCACACACACACACACACACACACACACACCCCTGATATAATCATCCATCTGATAAAATGATAAGGAATCCATTATCCAAATTAAAGTTGATCCAAGAGCCCAGAAAGATGTAAAAGCATAGAAGCTCTTTTTTCCAAAGGACTTGCCAGAAGTAAAGAACTTGAGCTTGAGTTTACTATTAGATGTCAGGAATTATGAGATATATAAGTAGTGCATCAATTATGTTGAAATGGTGCACAGTAATAAATAGAAACAAACGTCTGCTCCATGCTTTAATATGGAAATATCACACAAGCCAAATATTAAGTAAAAAGAAAATAACAGAAGGATACATGAAATGTATTTTATATATACCATTATAATCAAAACAGGCAAAACTAAACAATGGTGCCCATATATGTACATATATGATAGGAATGTTTTTGAAAAGAAAATAAATGAATTTCAAAAAGTTAAGATAATGAATAATGTAGTGGGAGAAAGAAAATTCTGTGGTGTGCACTGGCCACCAGGTGCAGGTGGGATTTATCAGGGCTCTGGGTCCTAACCTAGGCGACTCCGTGGGAGCTGATAGTATACTTAACTTGACAACTCCACAAAGAAGTTAATTCACTTCTCTACATGCAAGACACCATTCCCATAACCAATAAACACACACACACACACACACACACACACACACACACACACACAAGATGTCTCAACCTGAAGTTTATAAACTGTCTAAAGGGAATTTTAATATTGGCTCTTTTAAATAAACTTTTTCCAGACTGGCGATTCAATTTTGACTCATAGGGTAAATCTAAAACAATGTGAACGTGAAGACAATGATTGAAATAACAGTGCCCTATTTTAACTGTGTAAGTTTACTAGGGCTGCCATAGCAAAGCATCACAGCCCAAGAGTCTTAAACAGGAAATCGATATTCCAGCAGTAGGATGCTAGAAGTCCTAAAGCAAGGGTTGGAGAATGCTGCGTTCTCCCCCGGCTTCTCTGTTTGCCTCTAGCATGGCTGCCACCTTCCCCGGGTCTTCACATGGCCGCCCCGTACTACGCATCTCGTTTGCTCACCCTTCTTTTTATGAGGGTATCGGTCACACTGACTGTATTGTGGCCAATCTTCATGACCTCATTTTATTGTAATTACCCTAGTTATACTCTATCCTTTAAAGTGTATGTCAAGTGCACATCATTATTCGAACCAGAAGCAGGAGCATTTTAACTTGACCAACAATTGGGCCTCAAATTGTACCCTTCTGTCAGAGGAGAGCATCTTCAGGAAGCTCCCCCAGGTTCTCTTTGGGAGAGATGCTCTATGGAGTCCCGCAGTGAGTGGAGGCTGAGAAGCAGGTGGACACAGGTTCTCAGTACAAAGTATGGGGCAGGGACCCCATCCTCCCTCGTAGACAGCCACAGCTGCCCTGGAATGGGGGGGTCAGGGGAGGAGGACAGGGAAGCACACTATGTAGAGGCAGCCAAGGAACACGGAGCTGACTCATGAACTCAGGGAAAAATACAACAGGATGCATTCCACAATATTCCTTTATCAGAAGTCTCTTCAGAGAACTTTAGAGAAATTGTTTGGAAGGGTTATTCTAAAAAAATAAAACAGATGACTTACCAACTAAGTAAATATCTATATTAGGAGCATTGGGATTTGAAAGTCTGTAGTGAATTTAAAAAAATTTAATAGACAGGAAGGAAAAGCCTAGACATATAAACAAAAGTGTCAAATTAACTTGTTCTTTGTTTAAAGAAAATGGAATATTTCTTATAAAAGGAACCTATTTTAGTATTCTCAATTTATATACTGCTAACGTAAGTCAAGATTTATATTTTATACCAATTCCCTTTGGCATTAAATATAATAATCCTTCATATTTCCTGAATATAAAAGAATGGATTTGAATTTCAAGGAGAATTTACAAGTAATTTTCATATTGCTTTTATAACAGAGGGCAGATTACACAAATAGTTTTTGAAATTATGTCACAATTTGATTCATTATAGAAAACTTGTTTTAAAATTTCAAGGAATAAATACATTGCACCTTATCATGATTGTTGAAAAAAATACTTCCTAAATGACACTATACCCCCCAAAACTCATGTATTTTTAACATTAGCTATTTAATGATTATCTAAGAAATACTTGTTGAGTTTCTGCTTCTGTTATGTAATTATTTTCAGTGATGGGAGGGGACATAAATGAGACTACCAAAAGACAATACCCTCATAGAACTTGTAGAGCTATAGAAAAATTAGACAACAATTTAAAAAGTGCATTAACATACTAAAGATTATGATAACTGCAGTGAAGGAGATTTTTATTTTAGAAAAAGTTTTGTGATAAGAGGGAAATTGAGAGTTCTTGTTGCAGTAGTCAAAGAAAGTGCATTTCTTGGGAAGGAGATAGTTGAGCAGACCCAAATGAAGAGGAGAAATAACAGCAAGATCTAGACAAACATTAGAAAATGGGAAGAACCAACATAAATGTGCTGGGATAGGAGAGAACCTGTGTGTCTGGGGTAATGCACCATGTGCAGAAGCAACGAATGGAAGACAGAGTCTGAGGGGCTACGGAACTGCAACGGACTTTTCTCTTTTTTTGCCTAAACTCAGTATTCCAAACCATTTATTTTTTGTGACAGTGGTACCAGGGCCTTCTCATTGAACCACATTCCAGTCTTTCACTTAAATTTTTTATTTTGAGTCAAGGTCTCACTAAGTCACCATGTCCAGGCTGGGCTTGAACATGACATCCTTCTGTCTTAGCTTCCTAAAGTGTGGAATTACAGGGAAAGCAAAGAAGTTTCGGCAAAAGAACCAACTTTGTTTGATTTCTATCAGAGTAAAAGTGTGTGTTTAACATTTCCTCTCTTTATTTTTTCCTGTTAATGCAGTCTCTGGGTTTGGTTTGGACATTAAATATTCTATTTCCCAGCCTCCTTAAGCTCTTACAGTCCGTTAAATGAATCCTTACCTGTGATGTATTTTCTGTTCCTAACGCAAAGAGCTCTTCTCTCCATGCCTTCTTCTCCTGTTTGGATTGCTGACATGCTAACAGCTCTTCGTGGTGAAGGAGGAGGAGACCATTCTAGGGATGGGTGTCCCTCAGAGAGTAGGAGGATTCTGGACACCATACATAGTTAGCCATCTTACGCCTAGCCTGGCACATGAGAAAAATAAAATGCTTGTCATCTGAGCGTCTTTAAACATCAGCTGGGTGTATATATTAATTAAATAGAAGGTCTTTATTCATATTCTGAGAAGAGACAGTAGCAAGGTAAGAGTTAAAGAGGAGATATCTGCTATTTCAGTAGTGTAGGTGTGGAATAGTGCTGGCTTAGACATGGCTCGTGGTGAAGTGGTGAGAGAGGAACAGATGGATTTGTGATTTAAATTTATATTGGAATTATAAAAATTAGGCACTTGTTAAGAGGTGGATGGCAAAATGGGGAGAAAAGAGGGAAATTGTGGGTGTGTCCTGGTTTCCTGACTTGAGCCAAGAGGTAGCTACTGATGACCTTTACATGAGGCAAAAAACAGAGAATAGCATTAGTGAGTGATGCCAATCAGGAAAGGCAGTATGGCTGCATGTCAGGGGCATCAAAGGAATAAAAAGTTCCTCAACAATAGGACACATGATTGGTGAGAGGCAGTATGGATGAGAAGGTGTTTCTTTCCTGCTGACTTGAGATATTGAGGAAATAAATAAAATAATTTTATAATTTTAATATACCAGATGTGATTAAAAATAGTGTTTTCAAATTATAAAAGTGTTATAGTAAATACATAATACTTTTAATCCTTCTCAAAATATCCCCCTTTCACTTTGAACACATTTATTAAGTAATTCTTCCAACTTTCTGAAGTAGTTCTGGAAGTCCTCTTTCCTGAATGTCTTTAGTTATGCTAACCAGGCTGCATCAATGTCCCGAATGGATTCAAACTTTGACATTTGGGTAGAGTCAAAAGTCTCACAGTGCTAGATCCAGTGAATACAGTTAGATGAGCAGATAACTGTAATACTTCTATGAATCTGCCTTTTCCTTGTGGGGCCCTGGGCAGTAGTCTTTCCTGTATTCATGAAAAAGGGCTTCCAGAACTGCATCAGAAAATGGCAAGAATGATGGGATAAGTGTATTCAAAGTGAAAGTAGAGTATTTGGAGCAAAATTATTTGCAATAATGTTTTTAAGTAATCCATATTTTCTGGGCACCTCCCGTGTACACCAGAACATGAATACATCAGGGCAACTATAAGATAGGAATACCCTGCAGAAATTGTGGTGCATAATTACCATAGGTTCCGCAAAAATGGAAGCAACTTCAGCCTGAGAGCATGATGATGAAAACACCACAATGAAGGTTCGGCCACCTTGTGGACAAACAAGCAACAAAGGGAGCTTCAGAAGTGGAAGGTATAGGTTTGTACAACATCACAAACATGATGTTGTAGAAGGCATGGGGAAAAACTAGAATATTGTTTCATGAGATAAAATAGTGATCACATGAAAGTAGTTATGAGAGAAAATGAAGACAGTACTGGCTACTTCTCAACAAAATGGTGCCAATAGCATGGAATTTTGAGTAGCATTTCCCAATATTTGAAACAAAATGTTTTTTCTTTTGAGTATCTGTTGCCATATCATTCCTCTTCACAGTCTTGCAACTTTAATGATCTGGGATTTTTTTATACATTAAGTTTATTGGTACATTTTAGGTATACAATACGATGACATTCATCATTTGTAACTTGTACCTGTACATGATGTATCTTGGTTCTTATGTTTTCCCCATTCCCCTGCCCTCCCTTCAACCCCTCCATCCTTTCCTATTTACAAAGACTTTGTTTGGAATGATCTATTTTTAATATTTGAGGTCAAGGTGTTTTTTTTTTTGTTGTTGTTGTTGTTTTCTGAGGTCAAGTTTTAAGTAAAGGGTGCATTCAGTTCATTTTTCTCCCCAGAAAAAAAAAAAATATTGTGTCTTCGTCTCATTGAAAAAGAGGTTTCTTTTCTTTTGTTTATTTTTTCTGTATAGAAATGAAGTATGTTTAAATTACATAGCAGCTAATGGAAAAATCAAGTTGTCCAGCTGCATCTTTAGACACAAATATGCTAGTCTTTCCTGGAGATTTTTATTTTTTCAGCTTGTGAATTATATATTTATTTGGAGTAGGCTTTCTCATCAGGGCATCAAGAGATACAACTGTCTCTCCAGTGCAGAATAACAGGGAACATAACGTGATTTTTTGACACAACTGTAAGTTCTCTGGTGTCTGTCCATATAGTACGTATCCAACAAATATTTGTGAACTTGTCTTTTCCTTTTTGGAGATACATTTGATTGAATATATCTACAATTTATTATTCTAATTCTAAAATTTGTCATTTCTTTTTTTAAAAAAGATATGCTACTCTAAATTGTAAAATAAACCATAGTTTATTAACCTGGTTTAATTAGCTATTAATCTACTTAGTTAACCTGGGTCAATTCAATTAAAGACACTTACCTGTCTGAACTACAGATTGTGTTTACCATTCTCGGGTATGGTTGGCAGAATAATGCCCCTACCCTTTAATGCATTCACATCTTAGCTCCTAACACTATGCATGTGTTAGCCTAGTAGAGGAAAAGAGTCTTTGCAGATAATTATTAAGGAAAGATTTTTGCATTGGGGAGACTCCCCTGGATTTCCCAGGGGGTTCAGTGTAATCACACAGATCCTTGTAAGAGAAAGAGCAGGCATTAGAGTCACCACAGCTGTAGAGAAGCAGCAGCTGTAGCGGCGTGGGGCTGAGGGCCAGGGAAGGGGGCAGCCTGCAGAAGCTGGACCAGGCAAGGGAACCATGACCCCTGGGGCATCCACGAAGACCACAGTGCCGCCAGAACATGCAAACTCTGGCCTCGAACTTGTAAAGTAGCAAGTGTTCCCTGGCTGAAGCCACCAAACTTTTAGTAGTCTATTATGGAAGACATGAAAAATGCATGTGTGATCCTACAAACGGGTAGAACTCCAAGCTTCAGAGAGGACAAGGACTCCAGGGGAGGACTGAATGGAATCACGTCCAGTGTCTACCACCCTCAGGGTGGTTGAAGTTTGGCATGTTGCCTAATCCTCCCTTTCCTGGCTCCACTCGTGCTCATCTGTAATTTAGGGATAATTGTATTATTATCAAAATATCATACAATAGTGCCCATCCCAAAGGAATCTGAGATCTTTACATGAGTTAGTGCATATTAAGCCTTGAGTATCAAAAGAAATTACAAACCTAGCAACAGAACGAATAAAAACACAAAACAGTCCAAATATGGGCATCTTTTAAAGTTGACCCATGCAATGAATAAGGAAAAACATCTTTGAAAACTTTGATTTATAAGCATTGTTGCTTATGCTCTGTGTCACACTTTTGCTGCCTGTAGAAGTCACTTGAGTATTGAATCAATATAGAAATACGGGGAATATTTTCCTCACTCCTGAAAGGTTAGACAAAATTTAATACTCATCTTTCACTGTCAACAGAGAAATTCCTTTCAGTGGTCTTTCATAATACAATAAATATTCAACTAAGACACGATTTGTAGTTCTAAAGAAAATGCATATATCAACTTTAAGAAATGTTAATATGGAATCCATTTTTAAAGGAACAATGAAACTTAAAGGTTTTAATTCATCTTTTGATTTTTAACAAACAAGGCAATAATGTACATTGCCAAAGAATTTAAGCCAAGCGGTTCATTTTAAGTTAGGGAAGAATTTGAATGCATAAGAGATTCTCAAAGATTCATGATAACTTGGACGTGATTCTGGATCTAGGGATGACTTAGCATTTCCCAAAGGAACATTTGCTACCAGCTGATTCGCCCAGTCTCCTAACACTAACCTTAAAGTAGATAGAGAGGAGGAAGAAGAATAAAGAGGAAAAATGAGGAAAATCTCTGCCTAACCAGCTTCATTTCATTCATTGGCCTTCGCCGATTCTCAGCCAGGTGCTTTCTATAGTTATCAGTTATTTGTCCACATTGGATTTCTTATATTTTGGTTTCTATGAATGCTTCACATCTTTCCTTAAAATGGCAAATTGACACAGGAAGTCTGTTATATTCAAGGTATATAAAGTGATGATTTAATGTGTGCATGTGTTCTGCAGTCATTTCCACAATCAACACAATTTTCACGCTCAGCACCACTGTGCTGTACGGCTGACACCAGAATGGGTTCATCTTGTGACTGAAACTTTTGCCCTCTGACCATTATGTCTTTTAATAGCTGAATGACATATCACTGTGCACAGTATTACGCCACTTCTGTTTGTCCATCACCCATTGAAGGACACTTGATTCACACCATGGCCCTCCCTACAGTGAGTCATGCCGCAAGAGTATGTGAATAGAGGCAGCTCTTCAAGGTACTGATTTTATTTCCTTTCATAGATGCCCAGAAGTGGAATTGCTGGATCACATCATTGTTCAACTTTTTAATTTTGGGGGAACATACGTTTCCTTCATTTTTAAGTATAAAAGTCAGTTCTCTACTGGTTTGATTTTAGTTTTGTCTACTTCATTTTCACAAAATTTGACTGAAAAAATTCTGATGTGTGTCCACAAAGAATTTTCATAGAACCAGTAAAGGGTGGAATTTGTCTGATACTGATTGGCAGATTAGTAAAATCAGAGAATATTCAAGGTGAAGTTGAGTACAAATTTGAATGGCTAGATTGCCCTAAGTCCAGATGGCAGAGAATAAACTTGGCTTGTTATATAAATGTTATATTTTTTCTCATTACTTCTTTTTGACCAAGAAATGTGCTTATATGTGCTAAACATGGAGAAAAGTGCATCCGAAATTATTTTCTTTATAATATAACACGCATTGCTTGGTTTATAAAGTTCTATATAAAACAAAAACTTCAATAGGAATTTTTTTCCAAATGCTAAAATGCTGTCAAATACCATATTTTGTACCATTCTGTACTTTTTTCTCTAAACTATAAACTTATATGGTATTAAGTCAATTATGGTGACACAATTTCTACTGCATTTTCATGAACTCTAAATCTTATGAACACTTGACATTTAACGAAGATGTGTTATTCTGTCCCTGTAAGAGTATAAGAATAATAATATATTTTGTGTTGATGCACAGCTGAGAAGCACGTTTCTTACTGACAAGGAGAAGGTCACCTGTCAGCGAATTGTACTTGCTGTCTGAAAATTGATATGTAACCAGTGACAAAGTTAAACCATTTAAAATTTTAGATGTGTGGTAGAGATACTGACCTTTTCTATATATATGGCAAAGTTGCTGTTTTCTATTTTCTCAAACTACGTGTACAGTTCTATAACAAAAACCCTTTTATGGTGATAGCTACATTGTTTATATTCTCTTGCTATAATAAATGCATTTTAATTCTCTCTTCTATCATTTGAAATACTAAATAAATTTCATTAAAGCTAAAAAATATTTAACCTAAAAAATACTTCTGAAGAAAAGAAGTGTATGTTTAATTATGGACTAGAGAAAAATTTTATTTTTTAAATTATCTGAAAAGTAAAATATTTCCAATACACTAAGACTTGTAAAAACATGTATAATAAGAATAGGAGAAAAGGCAGACCACAAAACTGAACATATAACATAATATTTCAATAACAATGTTTCTATAATTTTTCAATAATGTTTGAAAATAGATGTTTCAAATAAATTATCATGATTTTATACTTTAATTTACTATCTAGATGTTACAAATAATATTTATGATATAAAGGTTGGAAGTGATATTTCTAATTATAATGTCTGAGATGTGATAATCATAATTTTTATTTCTATTATTTCTTAAGATTTCTATGATAAGGAAGTGTTGGTTTAAAATTACAAAATAGCATACCTATGCAAAATATAAACAAGACTGTTTTAATATTATGAAATGTGGTTGATTTTAACAACTTTTGAGGATAGATACTTTAAAGTACCTTTTAATTTTACAAATTTGAGATTTTTACAGGAAACAGTTAAAATAATTGAGTTTGGAATTAAAAGTTCTCCAACTGGTGTTTTAAGTCATTTATATTTTGGGTAGCTTCACATATATAAAGATTAGATTTAAAGCCAAAGAGACTATTTTGAAGTCTCAGTATTTCTACAATTATTTACTGTCTCTATCAAAGACATTTTTATGAAGATAAATAATGAGTTATTTCAGAAAATAAAGATTTTAAAGTAAAACATTTATATATAGAAATATACATTCTATATGTATATTTTAGTATATTATATTAATATATGTCATACTCTATATTTACACTAAATACAAAGAAGAAAATAATACCAAATCTTGGTTTCCTTTTTTGTTTTTTGTTTTTGGGGGGTTGGGGGGGCAGTCCTGGGATTAAACTCAGGGCCTTCCTATTGAACCTCATCCCATCCCTTTTATTATTTTTATCTTTGAGATAGGAACTTGCTAAGTTGCTCAGGATGAGCCTGAACTTCCAATTCTCCTGGCTCAGCCTCCCGGAGTGCTGGGGTTACATAAGTATATCACCACTCACGGCTCGTAGCCTGCCTGTTTATAGGTAACTACTAGTAATAACCCGTTAAACATATCCTCCTATATTATTTAAAAATAAACTGTGATCCTGATGGCTGGAACTGTTTTGTCTGTTTTACTCTCAGACTCATTTCCAGCAACTGGAACCACTTTCAACTCCTACCAGTCTCAGCAAAACTTGTTGAATTGATGAAATACGGGTTTGTATCTTCCTTTTTACCTTCAAATTTCATTCCAAAGGATTTCACCTAGCTTTGAATGTTCTTCCCAACCACGATTTCAACAAGAGCTTTCCTTGCTCCTCGCCACGGATTCAGCAGAGAAGGGAGTTCAGTTTTGTTTCTACACCGCCAGGTTTCCAGATGGCAGCTCCAGATGACCCAGCCTGCCGTGCACACAGCAGGAGAAGCCAGTGTTCGCGCAGTGTGTGCAGAGTCAGGCGCCACTGCACGTTCCTGCTGATTCTCTCAGCCTCCAGCTCTGCTTCTGTCTCTCCCCCCAATTCTGCCCTGTTCTGTGTGCACCTCATTCTCGGGCTGGGCGCGTTTGTGATCATCAATGCAAGCTTCGGTGTCTGACAGCTTTCAGAGCAAGCGCCAGCTCCCCCAGCCAGGAAACTGGTGTCCTAGGCACCAAGGGAGGGTGCTGGGGCCAGGGATGGGGGTACAGAGGGGTCCCAGAGCACACACTTTCAGCAAGACGGGAGGAGGGAGAGGGTGGAGACCTCAGTCCCCAGTAATGTGCTGTATCCTTGCAAATTGCTAACAGTAGGCTTCAGTAGTTTTCACCAGAGGAGTGAAATGACAAATATATGAGCTAATGTTTATATTAATTAGCATGACTTAACCGTCCCTGATGCATACATATTTCAAAACATCCAGGGGTGTATCCTAAAGTCAAACAGTATTCATTTGACAATTTGAAAGTTGCAGTGGTTTTTAAAAATGGGAGTCTGTGGGGGCGTTGAGCGTGGAGCAGCTCTGCCTTCACCCGGCCGACTGTGGGGGCACTGAGGACAGGATGTCCTCCCTCGCCAGGAGCTGACTTTGCTCCCAGAATCTCCTGCCAGGGAGGATGAGTTTATAAATCAGTCCATACAGCCAGTATTCGTAGACAGATCACGCGGTTTCTTTCTCAGGAAAGTACTTTGTTCATTTTGGGCAAACCACAGATCACTCACCCTGTCACTTCTCCCTAACCCAGCATTGCCTGTCAGCAGGCCCTGCAGTCTCCGGGTGCCACTGCTCCCAGGCATCGCCTACAGAACCGCGCATATCCCTGCCCAGCTCCTTCAGACTCCTTCCTCGAAAGGCCTGACCTCCACTCCTGGGCCCAGACACAGACACCTCCTTGTCCTGCCCCTCCTAAGATGCTCCTAGAGTCCTTGCCATCCGTGCTTTCTGGGGTATCTCAGGAGTGAACTCAGCCTTCAGGATCAACACCTATTCTAGGGTTCTTTCAAGAGGTCAAGCGCTCATAATTTTAACCAAACTGTAGCCAGTGATTTAACAGGCACATCGGCCGGTCACTGTATAGACCCACTGTGTAGACCCAAGCCTGTCCCTGCCAAGGAAGGGCCAAAGCATGACTTTAGATGCACCCGCGCCATTCCGTTTATTAAATTCTCAACTGCATCTCAGCTATAGCTCCAAGCACATAGTGAAATTAGGTAAAGGTTGAAAGGAAAATACCTGTGTTAGAGCAAATACAGCAGAATATAATGGAATACACCAAAAACAAGGACTTCACATTTAAATGTGTTTCCCTGAAATGCTTTTCTAAGTTTTCAAAGATGTTTAAATCGCACACTGTATTGGTTAATTGATTTCTACTCAATCGTCAAAATATTGTTTTGAAATACAAAATCGTGTGATGAAATTTTTCCAATAGTCTTTTTTTTCACAGCAGGAACTCATGTATTTGCCAAGAAATAAATTGCATTCTATCCTTGAAAGCGTTGAATCCGTTTGACACATAAGATGAATTAGGTTTGAGCGGCGGCTAAACGTAGTGGTGTTTCCTCCACCCTTGGTGTTTAAGCTGTGAACACCTCACCTAGTATCCGATGCAGGGCCTGAGGACTGCTGCAAATGTGCTATAGAACAACAAATATTCTTTAACATTTTTATGCAAAAATTGATAACATTTTAAATCCAGTTAGATACATTTTGAAGGAACTACAGTTTTGTTTCCAAATGCCATTTTATATTTTATTGCTAGTACTATGTAACAGTTAAATGGCTCTATGGAGGAAATGTAAGGAACTTTAAATGGCAAAAATATTGTGTGTCTTCTTTGACCTTCTTTTTTCTTTTACCAATCTCTAGAAGATGTCTATTTCTTCCTGCATTCATGAAGAAAATCATAACTGATGACATTCTTGTGGTTTCTCTTTGCCCTTCAACGTGTGACAGTGTGCAGTTGTTTAAATTGTTGGGTTAACATTCAGTTTAGAAGTACAGATTTGTCTAAAATCTATCATCTTCTGGGGATAAATTTGTATCTCTTGGAAGAGACCCAGCCCTGCCTTCAAAGAATTCACGATTTATCCTTTAGAAGCAAAAGCCCCAGCATGTTCTAAAGAGAGAGATAAACAACAGCAAAATACATAGGGTGGCTTCGGAAGGCAGAAAAAGTCAATTAAATCTAGAAGAAAAAAATGTAAAATATGGGGCAAAAACAAATCCTAGACATTCTCCTGCAAAATCTTCTAATTTTACTGAAGAATAAAAAGAGGCTAGAGAAAGCAAAGGGTTTGCTTGATGTGATAAAATGAATTCATAGCTAAGATGCAGTAGCAGCAAGACCGTGGGAGTCATTATTTCTGGTCTATGACTTTTTTGTTAAACTTAACTGGCATGAGCTTGTTAGGTTAAACATTTTATCAGCCTCTCCTTCTAGGCTTCCAAGTTTATATACAAACATTTAATTTATGAGGACCTTATGCCACAAAACACTAAAAAGAGAATCCAACAAGCCCAATTCCTAAATGAGAATTGTCACATCATGTCCAGCAAGGAATATCAAGGTAAAAAGAATCACATGATTTTTCAAAAATTATATTTGTCACCCTAGAGTTGAATACTTTCCTTCTAAATGGAGGGAAGAGGGGAATCCTGGTTGAAAAGAGGGTGATGCATTATTTTATAGATAACTGGCTCTGTAAGAGTTGTTCTCTCCCATCAGAAACAAACACTACAAAAGCAACTTGAGGCAACATTCAGAAAAGTTAAGCTGTACCCTGTCTCCAGACAGCTAATATAACCTATCATTAAATTTAAATATATTTTTATGATTAATTCAACAGTATTATGTTTAATCAAAGTAACTACAGTGAGAGCTACATAAGTAGTTGGGTGTGCATTCACACATGTGCATACTCACCAAATAAACTTCATGTGTACATTATAGAGGAAAACTGAAAATGTTAAATAAACTCTAAAACAAAATTTGAAAAATATTCAAAATTATTCCAAGGCCATATATTCGAAGTCTTAGAACAAACATTTACAGGATTTCTTTAAAGGACAATATATAAACTCTGAATGCAAAGTCAAAGATGTTAGTTTACAAATGATAACAAATGGCACAATTTATTGAATCAATTATTCTGTAAAGAGACAATCACAATTTGTACACATAATAAAATTTGTTTCTGACAACAATACATACTTTAATAACTTGCATAATTTTAAAAAATTATACACATTTGTTATGAGTAAGAAAAACATACGTTGATGGATTAATGATACATACAATTAGAAATGTACACCATATTTAGGAAATATATATACCTATTATATTCCTATGAGCACAGAGAAAATGTATAAAATATGGTATAATTTAGATTTGATCAGTACGCAAATATAATACCAGAATGAGTTATGATGTGTTCACAGTAGAACAAAACAAACTAAAACTCGATAATTTCATGCTAACTTCATTTTATAATAAATGTATTGCAGAATTTATAAAATATTCTACCTTTCTTATTGCACAAAAATTTAAAAAATAACAGACATATAACATGAGAATCACATATAATTGAAAATTTATTGGTTGAATAATAATTGTGATTATATATTCAATAAATATTTATTGAGTCTTCATCAAGTGCCACATACAACTGATTATAGATGCCGAAGTAGAGTGGCTAGTAAGGTAGTTTCTTTGCCTGAAAGGAGCTGATATCATTATTAAATAAGAAGCCCATTTCAACTGTGATTATGTGCAAGGTAACGATCTTTGGGGAACTGAGTTTGAAGGTCTCTGATACAGCCCAGAAACAGGCACCAAGCAAAAATGTTGTGTCCCTTGGTAAATTAACCGAAAAATATATGGTAATGCAAAGTAAGAAATGGTCCAGGTTAGGCTAGAAGATGCTCTTTCTGGTAATTGCCCCAAATATCCTTGAAGAAATCCTATGAGTTGTAGATGAAGTTGAGTTGTGCACATGGAGAAAATAAAAGGAGAATACAATTTGAAAGTAAATATTAAACTAAAAAGTATGGCTCTGGAGTTTTGCGAGATGTTACAATTGGTGGAAACCAGATAAAAGGTGTGTGAGATTAATCTGCATTATCTTATCCAACTACCTAAGACTCTAAAATGAAATTTTAAATGAAGAAGGAAATAGATAAGTGTGTGAAAACACATCCCTCAAATGGTATCACCATTAAATAGAATTTTTTGGAGATCATTCACTTAGCTAATTGTGAAATCTGACAGTATTGGCCCATTGGCTTCAAATTCATTGATTTCCTGCCCAAACACTCACTTTCACTTCCTTTGCCTTTGCATTTGGAGTTCCTGGAGAGTTCCAGGAATGTGAGGCTCTGTTGAGAAGAAGAGAAAAGGAAATAAGAACTTTCTTTGCCTCTTTCTACTTGTTTTGAAGTCATGTCTTAGGCCTACCATGATTTTATCTTCCATCTTCCACTTGGAGACTGTAGCATCTGGCTTGCAGTAGCAGGACTTGGTCCTTCAGTATAGCAGCACTTAGAGGAGGTGCTAAGCTTGGGGTTGCCTCAAGCTGTGGGCTGAATGTGTCCCACAGATCCATGTATGGAAACAATGTGATAACCTTTAGAGGGGTAACCTCTAGGAAGTGATTAAGTCATGAGAAAGGAGCCCTCATAGATTGATTAATGACATTAAAAAAGAACACGCAGGTGTGAGATTGTTCTTTGGTGTTCCACAATTTGAGAATACAACATTCCTCACCTCTGGAGGGAGTTGTATTCCAAGCGCCATCTTGGAAGCAGGGATCAAGCCTTACCAAACACTAACCTTGACAGAAGATTGGTACTGGACTTTGGAGCCCTGAGAACTATGAAAAATAAATGCTGTTCTCCAAAAATTATCAAGCCTCAGGTATTTTGTTATGGCAGCACAGACTATAATACCTCAAGTATTTCATGCCTGCACTTTTGATTTTAGATTCCCTGGCAAAACTCTGACCAAATGAGCAGGCTAATGAAGGCCAACTGAACTGAATCAACAAAGCAGCAGGCAGGATCAGTTCTCATCTTTTTGGAGGAGTGGACGGAAACCACAGATGTCAGTTTTTCAAAAGGAATATTTCTATTTTCTACACACCCATGGTGTACTACATCATAGCTCTTGCTGTAATTGTGCCTCATTCACAAGTTGCTGTTTCTTCAGGCTACCCTAAGATATAGTAATGTCCATGTGAAAAAAGTTCTCTCTCTATATAAAAGTTCTATGTAAAAGTCTCTATATAAAAATTCTCTCTCTATATATATATTATATATGTATTATATATATGATGAATATATCAGTATATTTTTAACTTCTTACAGCTGAAATCTTCCAATGAAATGCTAGGAAAATAAAAGTTTAATCAGAGAAGTAATTGAAATTATTTACAGGTCTCCTAATTGAAAAACTATACAATTTAATAATACCTCCACAAATTAAATATATAAATCAAGAGATTTACCTATAGAACTAACAATATTTTAATATAAAAGTTTATTTCCTAGTTCTAAATTGGTGTACCATTATTCTAAATATTTTATAATGTGTATCAAAGAAATGATACATTTTTGAAAAGCTAGATATGTCTGACTCATTTTAAGCATTACACAATGTCAACCATTATCAAACCATCACATGGAACCCCCTATTAATATGTAAAATTTTTATGTTTTCATACACCTACTGAAAACCCCTGAAATGTTACTCAAAACCTCTGCAGTAGGCTCCAGTCTCCTGCTCAGTGTACAATGAAGGCCTGAGAAAAAACAAAACTAAGCTAAACTAAAAGATAGAAGTAAGAGAGACAGGAAGTGGGGAGCCAGGACAGCCAATGCTGCTCATGCAGAAAAGGTGCCAGTCCATCCAAGCCACTGACATGCAAGGATGCACAGTCATGTGGGTTCCTACAGAAATTAATGTAAGCAAGACTCCTAAAGGACAAGACAAACCATCCTCAAATTAGGAACAGAATAAACAAAATATATGGTTGTACTTAGAACCTTGTCCTTCTGGTTAAGAAGGTTTTAATTGTGTGAGTGGAATTTAGGTGTGAGTTAATCTGATCTCAGCACATAAACTTCGGTGGGACTCACTTCTACAAACAAGCCAATTATAGGCTTAACTCTTCACAGCCTGCATGGCTTACAGCCTGCTTTGAGCACAATTAGTATTGTGGTCCCCTGCATGCATCAGTTAAAATAAATTTAATTAATAAAAATAGAAAATATGGCACAAATATGAGGAATCAAAGTTCTAGATTTTAAAAATTAATAGTATGTCTGCAATGCACAATAATGACATTTGTTTTGAGAACTGGTATATGTACATACTGCACCTTGATCAATTTTCCTCCCCCACGACTCTCTTCTGCCTTCCCCAGATCCTTTCACAACCCTAAATATCCACATCCTTGACTTCTACTGTATCTCCTATTTTTTGTTCATTAAATCATTTACATTTTAAGCTTCTCATATAAGAAAAAGCATGTGATGTTTTTTCTTCTACATCTATTTTTTTTCACTTAACATTATGGTCTTCTCAAGATGCTTTGACAGTACTATTGTAGTTTGGGTTTTTTTACCTAATTCTGCCAATAAACTACCTAATTATATTCATCCAAGTCATTTGACATTGTCATAAAGTAGATCATGATGTCTTTTACATTTTATTTTCTTTCCTTCCACTAGCCAGAAAATAATAAATTTGAACTTGAAAATCTTTATTTCTCAGTGGGATTATTTGACATGTATGAGTTTATCATCTTTCTGAAGAAAATTTACCAGGGAAATCATATGTGACAGAATCTTAAATTCTATTCATAGAGTAAAAATGTGGGAGGATATTGCATTGCTAGAAAATGGCACTCTATCCTTGTCTGGCTTGGCATCCTCGGATTTACCATACGTGTTACCTAGTGGTGAATCGCTGTTATTTACCCTAAATGAACGATTACATGTAGTCAGAAAAAAAAGCCTTTGATATGAGTTTCAAAAAGTTAACTTCTTGGATTTAGTCTTTTCACTCTTTACGTTGCTTCAGATGAATGATTCAGAAGATGGTCATCAGCTCCTGGATTTACCAGTAAAGTCTTGGGAGATTAAACCCAGAAGAGCTGTTCGTTTCTCTTTTGAGTTCAATAGCAAAATAGATACAAGATGGGCACGGGAAGGGACCGGTGTGGCTGCCCCACTCCTCCAAATCAGGTTCATTACTGTTCTAAATAAACCGAATCCTAGAAAGCAATGAAAGATTTGGAAACAAGTGTCAGTATTTGTTTTCACCAAGTTGAGAAGTAATTCTTATTTATTTAAGATGTATCTAAAGTTTAATTTGGGAGAAACTTCCATAATTGGCATCTTTTAATTATTTCAGAGTTAAAATTTGACAGCAAAGGCCAAGAGGGACATTTTCAGGGGAAATTAATTTTGTTTGGCTTTGTTGGGAGGGGGATGATTAGAAAGAAATGTCTAGCAGGAACAATGATTAAAAGTAATATTTCTTATTAGAGTGTTTTAGAAGATAGACATTTTCTTGAAAAGGTTTAAGGTTAAAAAAAAAGGCCAAAATTCAAAAAAATGTGATAGGGTAAAATTTCCATAATTTGAAATCATATTGAAAATATGGGCATGTTTCCTCTTGGCATGAAGATTCAAACAGTGTTAGTTCCCTGCCTGTTGAATACTTGGCCTTCCCAAAGCAATCCATTATGTGTAATGTGTAAGTTGTAGCAAATGGTAACTGTCATAACCAGGTGGTTATTTGCAATACAAATTCTAAACCCTAGCTCTTATCTGGTTGGCACTGACACGGCAAACTGAAATTGCCAAACAGCTGGGAAATGAACCCTAAACCCATAACACAGCCAAAACTGTAATTCTGCAAGAATTTCTCTAAACATCAAATTATTTTCCTCAATGTCATTTATCATGATTATCTGTAATACCTAATATTGAAATGTGGTGTGAGTGACATCATACAATTGAGTTAGAAAATCACATTCCTTCTTTCTGAGAAGATGAGGCAAAAATTATTAAATCACTGAGACTATGCATAAAGTGAATTTGTTCACTAAAAATTCATTTTCTATAAAAATATTCCACAACCACTTTTGGTCTGACACTTGGCCTTGCACTTTACCAAAATTATCTTGCAACCCATGACCTCCTGATCAAAACATTCTGTGTTTCTTTTTTCTCATTAGCATTTTTCCTTTCAGTTCTAGCATATGCTGCTATTGACTATGCATATATGTGTGTGTCTCAGTATGTGTATACATGAATATTTTCCTTAATAGAAAATAAAGTTCTTAAACATGAGTCCACATAATAATATTTATATGGACTACATGGTATGAATGGACTGAAATAAAACAACATTGGCTAACTATAAATTGTGTGTGTACAGGAAAATAATTGAGATGGAGAGAGATAAAAAAATAGAAATGCAGAAAAACAAATGTCAGAATTTTACATTGGCTAAGTTTTTATGTGCTTAGAAAATATTGCTGTGTACTATCACCCTAAAATAAGAAATGTATAGAAAGTCATATTTTCATTCAAAGGCTGATTCAATAATTAAATAATGCAGAGTTAAAAAATTCTATGAATTAGAGAGAAGGTGAGCCAGTCCCAGCACCTGGGAGGAGACTCCCCTGCCACCATTCCACGCTCCTAGGGAAGAGAATGTGAGCTGTGTGTGGACCAGAAGCACCCCCCACCCTGAGCCATGGAAATGAGAAGACACATAAACAAGCCCAAAAACAGACTACCAGATCACCTACAGCAACTCCAAAGGGAAACGAGATGGAACAAACTGATACTCAATAACCTGGACTCTCTGAACTGGCAACAAAAGAGGATCTGGGAAAAATGAAATCGGAAATAATTACTCGATATAACAGCAAAGATTGTGCTCATAGTGCAAGACATGATTAATAAATCTAGAGGAGACACAGATAAAAAAATAGAGGATCTGAGGAACATGATGGAATCCCAACATAGGAAACAAATGAAATCCATAAAACAGATGCAAACAGATTTCCAGGAGATTAAAAACTCCATCAAAAGTCTATGCAGTAGAATGAACCAATGTGAGGATAGAATTTCACATATAGAAGATAAGATTGCAATTAGTGACCAGGAAAAGAAAAATTGCTTCAAAATTAGAAGGGAACATGAGAAATCAATCCAGCAGCTGCTAGATGATGCAAAGAAGAATAACATAAGACTGATTGGAGTCAATGAAGAAGGAGGAGAGAGTGCAGATGACATAAAAAAAAAAACTCTTCACAGAAGTGATGGCAGAAAACTTCCCAAGGAGGGGAAAAGAACCTGACATACAGATAAGTGAGGCATATAGGACTCCAGCTAGCCTTGATCAAAAAAAAATCTAAACATAGGCATATAATAGTTAGGATTCCAAAAACCCAACAGAAGAACAAAATTCTACAAGCAGTGAGAGAAAAGAAACAAATCACATACAAAGGAAAGCCCATCAGAACCACAGCAGACTTCTTAATGCAAACCCTCAAGGCAAGAAGAGCTTGGAGTGACATATTGCAAGCCCGAAAGGAAAACAGCCTCTAACCCAGATTGGTGTACCCTGCAAAACTGTCTTTCAAAATTGATGGAGAAATAAGACACTTTCATGATAAAGAGCACCTCAGGAACTTCTTGAATACCAAACCAGCACTCCAAAAAATTTTAGACAATATTCTAAGAAAAGACAATTAGGATCACAGCCCCAAGAAGCCCAGCAGAATGAATCCATTCGGCAGGACAAGAAACTAAACACAAAGGGGGAAAATCCAACAGAAAGAAAAAGTCATGACAAAGCTTTTAAAACTTTTAACTTCATCTCCCTAATGAGTGTGTAATTCAATCTTATTATTGTACTGATTAGTGTTTTTCTGATTCTAGTGTTGCACATCTTTCCTTGTGCTGTACTGGCTATTTATCATCTTCCTGTGTCTACTTTTTAATGAGGTTGTCTATTAATGAGCTGTAAGAGTTCTTTAGATAGTCTGGTCATAGGTTTTATGTATTGTAAATATGGTCTGTTTAAGGACTACTTTTCATTTTAATGATTTAAAGTTTTAAATTTAAAGTTCTAAAATTTGATGGAATGTCATTTATCAAGTTTTTTCTTTTATACATCATGTTTTTTGCATCCTAGGTAGTTCTTGCCTACCCTAAATTCATAAACATTTTCCCTTATAATTTCTTCTTAAAGTTTTATACTTTTAGGCTTTCACATTTAGGTTCATAGATCCTTTCAAGTTATTCTTATGTGTGGGAATAAAGGGTTGAGGTTAATTTTTTATATACAGATACCAGGTGTTCTAGTGCTGTTTGCTGAAAACACTATCCCTTTCTTAGCTCTTGAATTGAGTTTATGTTCTATAAAATGCTAATGTTAAACAATCTTTCAAAACTCAGTGGATCATATATGTGGTTCTAGTTCTAGATTCTCTGTTTTATTCCAATGATCTATATGTCTTTCCTTACACCAACTCTGCCTTGATTACTGTAGCTTTAGAAGAAGTCTTAAAATTAGGTACTAAACGTCTTCCAGCACTGTTTTTTTTTTCCTTTTTCTTTTTCTTTTTCTAGGTCCTTTGTCCTCCTACATAACTTTTAAATATCAATATCCAATCTTCATTTATAGCAAGTATACATAGACCTGAATTTTTAAATATACCTTGTGTTTTCTAATCCTGCTAAATTCAAATACAAGTTCTAGGGGCTCCTAGAGATTTCTTAGTATTTTCTCTGTATATGATCATTTCATATACATGTAACAATTTTGCTTCAGCCTTGCCAATCCTATCCTAATTGTGTCATTTTATTGCCAGACTATTTTGTTTCAGGCCTACATTTCAAGTTTAATGGACAGATGAAGAGTAAGCATATCTGCCCTTTTTCTCTACCTTAAGGAGAAACCATTGTGTCTTCTCCATTCTTATAAGGCATTCTCACTGGAAGTATGGAGTACATGTCTTTAATCTGTTGAGAAGTTTCTGTTCTACTTCTAGTCTCCTGATAGCTTTTACCATGAATAGCTGTGGAATTTAGTCCAATACTTTTTCTCCAACTAGTGTCAGGATCATATGGCTTTTTCCTTTCCTCTGTTAAAATGATGACTTTTGGGGGTGGATCTTCCAATACTGAACTGACACTGCCATCCCTATAACAAAACCACTTTCTACATCCTGCCAGATCTGACTTCTAATAGTTTGTTTTGTTAAACAAATTTCTATCTATGTTCATACTTTTTTCTTCTTTTATCTTTATCCGGTTTTAGGATTAGTACAATGTTGATTTCCTAAAATGAGGGGAGAAGTATTCCTTCTTTTTTTTCCTGCTTTAAATGTTTGATATAATTTATCAGTTAAAATGTATATGAGCCTGTTGTTGTCATATAGGTAGGTTTTCAAGCTATGAATATATTTTCTTTAATAGGTGCTATTCAAATTTTATATTTCCTCCAGAGTTAGTTTCATTAATTTGTCTTCCAAGGTACTTCTTAGAAGAAGTTGTCAAATTTATTTTGAAACAGATTTTTGAAATATCCTTTCTATATCCTTTTAAATTCTGTAAAATCTGTGGTACTGTCTCCTAGGTTTTGTAATTTTAATTTTAAAAATGTGTAATTGATAGTTTGTAGTAGGAAATAAAGGTCTAAAGGAGCAAGGGAAGAGGGAGGGGTAGGGGAAAGGAAAGAAGGGGAAAGAAAAAATATGAGAAAAGGAAAAAAATGGAAACAAAATATTTGCAAATAGGGAAAGGTGGAGGGGGTGAAGGGAGGGCAGGGGAAAGGGAAAAAAAAAGAACCAAGATACTTATGTAATGGTCCAAGATCCCAATGGTGTATGTAACTGTATTTTATACTTAAAATGTACCAATAAACTTAATTTGGAAAAAAAATTCTATAAATTATTAGAAAAAAACCATGTAATTAAAATCTGATGCATCTTTTAGCACCATGATTAGAAGCTGGAAATTTGATGTCATTCAGAGAAAGAAATTCTAGCTTTAACTCTTTTTTATCACTTGTGTTATTATTTTTAGTTGCATTCTTAAATTTGTTTCTCTCTAAATTAAATAGGAAACATATTAATATGTACATTAGTGATTTTTTGTTTGCTTATCTTGAAATAAAGTCTTTAGTATATCTGGAACATTAATTTAAATCACAGGAATGGTAGTTATTACTACATGCTCAAAAGATGATACTACATGATCAATGATAGTGACCTATTTTGTTCTCTAATAGAATTAATGCCATCACTTTTACTTTAGATGTAAACAATTTATATAGTAGTCATTAGAACACACCTAAGGTGATCATATTTCTAAGTATATTAAATTATTAATATTCTTTTAAATAAAACTGATTTTTGAAACACCAATTTTTAATGACTGCCACGACTCCATTTTAAATAAAGAGTAATTTTTTTTTTTTCTGGTGCCGGGGATTGAACTCAAGACCTTGTGCTTGTGAGGCAGGTGCCATGCCCCTGAGCCAAATCCCCGGCCCAGTAAAGAGTAAATTCATCATTTAATTTAAACAGAGAAATATTTTCACTAATGCATATTTGCAGTATATAGTGATTCATCAGAGGACATTGGCTCATGTACACAACACAACTTCATACTTTTCACCTCCCTGTCCTCCCTCCTGCAGCCCCCATTTGCAAAAGATCCATTTCCTTCAAATAGATAATTTTTCTGTTTTCTAATTTCATTTCTGCCTTCCTTATTTTTTCTTTCCCTTGCATTGTATGCCCATACACATATATAATCTTTAAAAATTTAACTACAAGTATGCCTTCAGAAGCAAATAGAGGCAGAATTATGTATTCATTCTGACAACATGCTGGATTTCTTAGCCCATCACAGGCTTTTTTCACTGGAAAGAATAAAAGATACAAAATTTGAAGAAAGGTATACAGTGAAAAGTATTCTGAGATGTTGACAGTTCTACTTTTTTAAATAAATATAAATCTCTCCAAATAAATAAATGCACGGAGCCTGTAATTTGTATCTTGTGAAGAAAGTTATGTGAAATAAGAATTTACACCAGGAAATATGAAATTCTTAAGTGGAAAAGTGTCAGATGCATTCAGTGGAAAACAGAAGAGTCATTCAGATTACTGTTACCAGCAAAGATTGAGAAAACATGTTTTCATTTTTAAGTTAAAAATTATGCAACATTAATCTGCTTACTTCTCTGGAGGTCATGAGAGATTACTAACACTGAACCATTCTTAAGAGAACACATTACAGTGGACCCTTGACTTATGAACTGAATTAGTTCCTGAGGGCTGTTGGTATCTCAAGTTGGTCAATGAAGGCTCAGGTTCCTTTACACAGCCTTCAAATTCTCTCTCCTGTGCACAGGCAGATCTCAGTGTTCTTAGAGAGAAGCTGGCTTAGGATTTCAAACCTCACACAGGAAAAGATGTTATAATGTTCCTTCCAGAACTCTAAGAGTTAAATCTGTATCTGAGACCACCTGGAAGCACATATGGGCAGTGTTCGGGTTGTAGCTCAAGACTTTATTCATAAGATAGAACTAAAATTCTGGTCATAACCCAAGTTGCTCACATCTCAACCTGGTTGTAACTCAAGGGTCCACTCTACAGCAGTTTTTCCAACTGCAAAGGCAACCTGCTTATTATGTATGTTTATACTTTGGGATTCCTGTATTAGAATTTTAAACAATGGTAATTTGTTAATTTTGTGCATATATATTTATTCTTCAGTTCTTTTATTTAGTATTCTTTTCTTCAAGCAATGCTTTTTTTGTTGTTTATGTCTCTCCTAACAGTAGAATGTTTAACTAAATTATTTTTTCAAAATTTTGTATTTCAAAGCAGGGGAAATACGCTTTAATTTTGAGAGAAATTTCAAATAAGTTGTGATATTTATTACACACACTGAATTTAAGTGAACTTATTGAGTAAAATTTGTCATTTCCATGATTTCTGGGCAAACACTCAAATATACACTTACATACATAAATACATATCTATGCAAAAAATACATGCACAGTGTTCACGTAAGGGAAGTCTGTACTGCCATTCCATAAGTTAAATGAGGAAGTTTTATATATATATTTTTTTTAATTTAGACTTGATTTCATGTCCCAAATCTTTTTTTGTTATTAAATTCTTTCATTGGTACATTGTAGGTATACAACACAATTACATTTCTCATTGGGAATTGTACCTTTACATAATGCATCTTGGTTCTTATTTTTTCCCCATTCCTAGCCCTCTCTTCATGCCCTCCACCCTTCCCTAAATAGGGAAGTTTTATATTTTATAACCTGAAAATAAATTCTATTCTAGAGACCATTACATGAGATGAATGAGCTCTGAGCCAGAGCCACATCTCCCATGAATTTATACAGAAACTTTTCATGTAAATTAAAAGTAGTTTCTCATGCTATGTAGGATATACCTAATCAATTTTCTGTCTTTCCCTCACAGGAGACGGAGTAGAAAGATTTTTCTTAGTAGCAAAGTATAATATATTCTGTCTAAAATGCAAGGGAAAATCCCAGAAAAAGACTCCAGAGATTAAAAGGGAAGATTAAGTATGCCACGGTCTCTATTAAACATGTGACCATGGCCCTTAGGTACAAACATTGCCACAAAGGTCTCCTCAAGCTACATGAAGTTTAGTATATCTTGAGGAGAGTGCAAAACACTCTCACCATCAAGTAGACCCCAGGGCACTTTCCTGCCCTCTGAGTTGCTGACAACTCCATGGTTTAGAAGGAGGCTACCAACCCCGGTGGAAAGGGAACGATGAGAAGGGAAAAGGCCATTCCTTTCTCGACTCCATCCACCTTTCGCAGGTTCTGCCTCTGTCTTTCTTGAACACCATACAGGATGAAGGATCCCTTACCGTGGCTTGTGCACAAAGGGAGAATAGGGTACCTGGCTGTCCCCTGCAAAAGAAAGGAGAGAGAGGAAGCGGGTGAGGAAAAGAACTAAAAAGGAAAGGAGAGGATTACAAACGTCTTTGACAAGCGAAAGAACTAACAAAACGTGGTACATCCATCCACAAAGCGGAATATTATTCAGTAACACAAGGAAATGTGCTACCAAGCCTACCGAGACTCAGAAGGCTGCTAAATGTACCTCATGAAGTGGAAAATGTCAGTCTGTAAAGGTACCTGTGTGTGATTCGAACCACACAGCATCCTAGCAAAAGCCAAAACACAAGAAGTCAGTAGGAACACTCCAGGTTGCCAAGGGTATGGTGGAGACTGAGCAAATGAGGAAGGGAAGGGATTGCTAAGACAGCGAATCTGCACGTGCTTCCAGGTGTACGGTGAGGTTGCGTGACAATTCCTCCAAACTGAAAAGAGCGTAAGTCAAAAATGCATTTAATAAGCTTCACCTGCGTCCCATGTGCTCACGCAGCACAGTTACGTTAGCATTGACTGGGGCGGAATCATCTACCTCACAGCCTCATATAATAACATGTTGAGTAGTGCATGTGATTTACGGAACATTGTATTGAGTGAAAACCAGTGCATGGACACTTTCACACCATGTAAAGTTTGAAAGGTAGAGTCACAGGGACCATCTGTGCCATATATAACTTAGTAAGAGTAAATGTATATCGTGATAATTTGCTAAAACCCCACAGAATATAAAACTTACATGACTGAATCTAATGTAAACTATGGATTTTAATTAACTGCTAAAATAATGTTTTTATCTGATAGACTAATGAACATCTTTTTTCTTTTTTCTTTATTTGGTTGTTCTTGTATTTTGTCTTGCTCGTATTAAAATGTCAGTGTTGAAAGTGTAATAATCAACTACATTTTGAATGTAAAGTGAAAGCCCTTGCTAAAAATAAACTCATATCTACAAATGAAAAGCAAAGTTCATCATGGAAGTTAAAAAAAATATGCTAATTAGAAGTTTTTGTAGAGAGAAAATCAGCTAGAAAGAATTCAGCTAATTAATATAGCAACATTTATGTTTGTAGCTAATATAAATTCTGAGAATTATTTACATTTTTATTATAAAAACAGAATAATATATCATTTTATTAAAGAATGAATTCTTTAGGAACAAGATCAATATATATTTAGGCATTTTATTTATTCTGCAGCTAGCAAAATTAATAACAAATATTAATACAAATTATATCTGGGTAGCTCTATGTTCACCTGCTTCTATATTTAAAGCAATGATTAGAGTTCAGATAGAAAATTGCTTCAAAATAAATGAATACTTTTATTTAAGATAATTAAATTATTTAAGATAATTAAATTTTTCTCAGCTAATAGTGATCTAAGAATAAAAAAGATGACTAGACGAATTTTATTTTGGTACAAAATTTAATATGATATAGCTTAGTAAAATAATCTAACAAGTCATTAATATTTTTATATCACTTATATTTTTATAGATTAAGATTTGCTTTTTTTTTTTAATTGAGATCATTCTAGTTTCTAATTTGGGAGAAAATACCTTCAACATAATTTATACCACAGTTGAATGATAATGTTTATTTTTGGTTTGGTTTTCTGTTTAATAATTGAATCAATCCATGGAAACAGACATAACACAAAAATTATGATGCCCTATAATAATGTTATTGATTACATAATACCATCATTCAAAAATTCATATCAATATATTTCTTACTACTAAATATGCAAATTTGATTTTTGTTACATGAATATCATTTTTGAAAGACTCTACTGTACAACAAATCTAATTATGTTGTAGCAAGTACACAAGCAAAAGACAGTGTAGATGACCCTCTGCAATTACTTCCTGGGCCTCCAACATCTAACTTTGGTGTACTTAGCAAGGATGTAGGAATGGGTGGGGACACTGGACTCTCACATGGCTGTGGTCTGTGCACGTCCTGTGTGATAACCAGTTGTGTGGACTGAACCACATGGGTGATGATGGCAGCCAAACTGAAGTTCATGCCCTCTGCGCCCTTCTGGCCCCTCTCACACAGGGCATGGCACTGTCAACATACATATCCGAGTGAGCACTCTTGTCTAAACATTTCACCAGAGTCCTTCATCTTCCAATTCTTCATTCTATGCAATACTTCTCTTTAGCTTTCTGAGTCTCAGTTTACCTTTAGGTAAGATGGTGTTAGTATTGGTTTTACCTCTATCATGTAGGCATGTGGAAGGCTGGATGAAATGCTACAGAAATATTTTTAAAATCTCTAATGTAGGACATAAAAATATTGTTACTCTTAATCTTGAATAGAAAATATTTATTAATACTGTTATTACTCTGTATTCACCTTGTGGCTGAACTCCAAAGAGTCATAGATATCAGCATTCTCCATCAGGTAGATGGTTCAGAACAAGGAATGTGCAAAGTGTGACTGAAAATACAGTGAGCATTTAAATTGTTAATAAAACACCAATTACTATTAATCTCCCTCAAAATAAGTCCTTTGCCTCACATGCACTTACCCCAACATTCTTGCCTCTTTGTGAATCAGTTCTGGAAGTCCTCTTTCCTATCTTTAGTTGCTCTGTTTTGCTTGCCTCAAAGTCCTGAACCAACTCAAAACATTTACTTTTCATGGTTGCTTTGACTTTGAGGAAAAGCCAGGAGTCACAGGGTGCCAGATCTGGTAAATAAGGTAGAAGAGGATGCACCATAATATTTTTACCAGCTTATCTTTGCATTGGATCCCACTGGGCAGCAGCATTCACCTTATTTTTTATCATATCTCATAAAGAAATTTTTATAGGGTCAAAATAACCTTGCAAACATTTATAGGCAGAAATCCAAGAGGTCAAGCAGTGGAGATGATGTAGTGGAGGCAAGTGAAGGTGCCCTTTAGTGAATGGTGAAATTTACGAGAAAGAGTGGGTTCTGCAGAATCCGCAGAGGGAGAACAGCAAGCTCTGTGATTCAGTGAAAGTATGCAGTGAACAGAGAGGCAGAACAGACTCAGACCAGGGAAAAGGGCTTCAGAGCCAACCACTAAAACAGAAATATTAACACAGCTCCTTCTACTAGAGAAAACTCAAATGTCTAATTATAACAATAGCATTCACTATTTCAAGCTCTTAAATGTTTCATGTTGCAAACCTCAAATGAATGACGCGAAAAAAATCCTGAAGTATGTGTTACCAGTGATTAGATGTTAGATTGAATTTGCTTGTAAAAATGATTGTGTCTAAGATATCACAGAAGGAACTCTAACCCCCCCCACATGCACACTCTCACAAACACACAAACGTTGAAGTATCAGTTGTCACTGTTCAGTTTCCTTTGGAAGTCCATCTTGTGAGTTAAAAATACAGCTAGTGTTGTCTACAGAGACAAATCAAAAGCAAAGTCAAATTTTATTTGAGAATAGTCCTGTGATGGGAGGGTAGAGAACTGCATTGGAAATACACATGGATATTCCAGAATTGAGGTGAGGGGGAGATTTAGCTAAGGAGATATTAGGATTACAGAGAATACTTTGAAACAATAATATGTGATAGCACTAACAAGGGTGATATCAGGCTGGTATTGAACCAGCAGTTGCTGGGCAGACATCCTTGCAGAACTGATTTTTGTATAGTTTCCAGTGCCTTCTTTTCAGGCTTGTGGCTTTTGTACAATGTTTTGTGACAGTTTACCAACAGGAAGCCATGGTAAGCACGCTCGCTTCCTAACCTCTTGGCTTTATTTATTTATTTATTTTGCAACAAGCTACTCCATTTTGATTGTAACGGCTTCTGCAGTAATTACCTTGTTGAAAACAACACTCTGGCGAGGAGTGGATTCAATTGTGTAAAGTGCTGTGTGTAAACGTGTAAAATTCCTTCATTTCACTTTCAGTAACATTCACCCTAGCTTCAGTTATCTGTAATTGACAGTGATCAGAAATGGACACAAAAGAACAGACAACATTTTTTAAAAGAATAGTTATTTCTATACAGCATTTTCTTAAATGTGCCACTAAAAGTTTTGTACAAAGTCTTTAGATCAAGAAGGAGCCTAGGCCAGCCTTCTGCAAAAGGAGGGGTCCCAAGGAGGCAAAGCAGGTGACTGCCTGTACCAACTGCTAGTTAAGTGAGCAGGACAGGGTCAAATTCCGGTTCAGTCACCTTGCAACTGCATTACAAATTATTCCTATTCTAAGATACTACAGATTGGAGTAAACAGCCATGGCCAAAGGAAGCGTCTAATTGTAGAATATTTATGTTAGTTAACAATGACCCAATTAAAAACAATGAAAATGTTACCAAATATCACACACTGATCTTTTGGTTTTGCATTATTTTGCAGATTCCAGAATAGATGTAGTTCATTTCATAGCCACTTTCATCGTGAAAAATCATAATTACATGTGTATCTATATTAACATATCTCATTCTAGACTATTATATAATTATCTGCAGGAAAAGTTGCTTCTTTGGTTGCTTCGTACAGTTTCAAAGCTAGAGACCATAGTTGAAATGTTTCGACCTTGCTTCTTGGAAAACACTGGCCTTCATATGTCAGCAGAGGCCTGGGTCCTGACCCGAGGGCATCTGGACTGGTCAGGGCAACCACACTCTGAGCAGACGTTGGCCCTAGACACACTTCAGTGGCTCCCAGTGCCTTCCTCTGAGGCTGTAATTCAGAAAAGGCAATGCTGTAATTTATTAATTTGACTTTTTGACCAGCTCGGAGTCAAAGAGCCAAAATGCTAGATAATTGCCAAGACAACCTAAGAAAAACGTTCTCCAGTTAGAAGCGGGCCAGGGAAGAAACTTGACATGAGTCCTCCACTGAGTCCTATGTTCTTTCAGTCACCATCAGGGTGATCTGAAAGGACTTTATTCAGAGGAACCATAGAGAAAGGTTATTGCATCTACAGTGTGCATATACTATTTCTATCCTGCAAGATGGTTCACTATTAAAATACAAGGGGTATTGAAATATACATAAATGATTAAATTATCCTTATTTCTGAAACTACGCTTAAATTATGCTTAATTTAAAAAATATTACAGAAAACGCCACATTACCATTAATCTCCTTCAAAACTCTCCCCTCTTTGAACATACTGATCCAATTTTTCTTGCCACATTCTGAAACACTTCTGGAAAATCTCTTTCATGAGTGTCTATTAAGTAAGGTTCGTTTTAAAAAATATATGGTGAATGCTTCTTCTGTGTGCCATCCAGTGCAAAGGCAGGCTCATAAAAACATTTACTGGGTGTCCTTACCTACCTTATCCTTCAGACATGTCACCAGGAGACTTTGGCTCCTCCCCAAATTCAAAATGACCATGAAAGATTAACATTTTAATCCACTCAGGACATTGAGGCCCCCACAACAGGTAGACTGAAAATACTCAGGAAAGATAACTTCCAGAACTGCTTCAGAAAGTGTCAAGCAAGACAGGATAAACATGTTTGAAGTGAGAGGGATTATTTTCAGTGTGATTAAAGGCAATGTGTCTTTGACTGTAATCATTTTTTAAATTTAAACACACACCAAAAGTTCTGATAATACTCCTGTTTTTATGAAACAAAGAAAAAAATTAGAGTTGTTTTCCCTGGGGCCGGGGATTTAGCTTAGTGGTTCTGGCGCCTGCATTGCAAGCGCAAGGTCCTGAGTTTGAGCCCTGGTACCAAAAAAAAAAAAAAAAGTTGTTTTCCCTCTACTGGTGAACCTTCATGACTTCACAGTGTGTCATACCTGTGAAAAAAACAGAGGTTTTAAGAACATCAGGCCTGCTGGTATTTCTGAAAGGCAGAGCGCAAAGAGAGCCTGGGTGAAAACATGGTTGTCATTGTTTTTTTATTTTTAATTTTTGCTCAATAATGAATTTAGAATCAAGTGTACTCAGAGAAGTTAATTGGACTTAAATTACATTTGTATATTAGACAGTACTGAGACTTGTTCAGCATCTGGTTTATATCTTAATTATATGAAATTTTGACAGTGGTTGGAGTTTTGGAACTTGATTTAATTTCTACATAAAGTTTTAGTGTTCTAGGTATAATTTGATGTAGTCTATTCCTTTAAAAAGCTTATATATTTACTCTGATGTAAATGAATTATAGTACCTTATGGCTACCATCATCATAAATTTTTAATTGTGATCATTATTTAAGATCTGATTACCAACTATTACCAACTATTTCTAGTAAGGTTGGGATTACGTTCTTTTTATTTTTCTTTATATTTTAAAAAATTATTCATGAATATAGATCAAGAAATAAATTACCAGTTAATTTACTGCTATGCAAAAATTCCTATGACAGTTTTGAAATTAATTGAGCTTGAGATGTAATTTCAGTGTTATTTTAAAAATTTGTTTTCTACAATCTCATATTTTACTGTTGAAAAATCTTAAACTATAAATTTATATATTTTCTTTGAAATAAAGTGCATATTCTGAACATTTAGTCAATTTTTAAATATAATATCTATGAATATTTCCATTGAAGAGAGAATATTGACTATAAATAAAGCCAAGATGACAAAGTTTCTCTATTTTCAATTTTACTCTTTGCAAATGTAATGCATTTGCTTTAGTTGAGCAATACATTTTATTACTGCAAGAAAAATGCAAAGAACATTTTTCCACATAAAAAGACAACAGAATCATGTAGGAGAGTCAAGTTTCTCTTCTAATTACATGGCACCGTTTTAGCCAGACTATAAGCTTGAGTTTTCTAGGCAATAGAATTATTTTATCTTCCAACTCCACAAGAAAATTTCAATTAAAAACTGAATTAAATTCAATTGAATCCAAAAGATATATGCTGAAAGGACTGACTTCCACAAGAAGCTTTCAGGATAACTCAGGCAATGCCTTATTTTTAATCCACTATGTTTAAGAAATTTTACAACATAGTTTCCCAAATCTATGTTTCTCAATTTAACTTTATTCTCCTAATATGTAATTAGTGCCTATTTTTTTTTTTTTTTTTTTTTTTTGGTACCAGGGATCGAACTCGGGTCTTTGCACTTGCAAGGCAGGCAGCGAAAACACTGAGCTAAATCCCTGGTCTAGTACCTATTTTTTAATGACCTTAGTAGTGAAGAAGGGATAAAAGATCAAAACATAGCATAGTTTCAAAAATGATTGCCAATTTATATTATCATGAAATTAAGGCAGAGATATTAACACCAATTCCTTATTCTGTCACATTTCACTTTAACAACATTCTTTAATGTTCATTGAACTTATTAAATCTATAAAGTGTACAAAATGATTATAGAATTACTGACATGTGAATATGAATTCTATTTTCCAAATAATGATTACCTTTTAAAGATAATTAAAGCACATTCAGTGTTGATTTTTTATCCTAAATGTCGCCCCCAAAATTCTTTGACAACAGCTGCTTTAAAATTTTGTAACTGTTGGGACTGACAACACTCCTGCAAAAATAAATATTTGTTGAAAAGTTATATTTTCCCTCTAGTTGCAGAAAATATTGTATTACTGGCCAGAAATGTAGCAATTTTTCAATTTCTTTTCTAGTTAGGATTTCAGAATAATCTGAAAATGATGTATATTTTTGAAACATTAATTTAGGATGCAGATACACTCCAAAATGGTTCAAAGAGCATTTAGCAATATGCATAACTATATATTATATCTATGTTTTTATTTATATCTCTCTATATATTTTAATCTATTGGTTTTAAAATTATTTCATATAATATATGACACTGCAAAATTTAGGTAACTTTGGACAAGCAGAAAATTAGCTCACTTTGTCACTGTGCTCTGATAACTAACTCAAATAGAACAACTCCATCAATTGTTCCCTAAAGACTAACTATTCCCTCTCACTTCTGGAGTTGCTCCAGTTTTGTCCCACAGAGCATATGAACAGAGGCATTCAGCTAAGTGCAAGCCACACCTCTCTCCTCTAAACCACCCTTAAGATTCAGTCCATATTTCACTAAGGACATTTACCTCATTTTACTCACATTGCAGCTTTGTATAGATTTATCTATTCATCCCGTGAAATATCCTAAAGGCTTTCATATCTTAGTATTTGCACCTCAACTGTTTGTTTGTTTGTTTTTGTTTGTTTGGTTGGTTTTTTAAGACAAGATTTCTCTATGTAGTTCATTCAGCCTGGCCTTGAACTCACTATGTTTCCAAGGCTGTCCTTGAACTTGCTAAGATCCTCCTGCCTCAGCCTCCTGAGTGCTGGGATTACAGGCGTGCACCACCACTCCCAGCTAGGATGTAGTTTTAAATAGTGAATGTAATTTTTGTTGCCTACTTTGCAAACACTACCTCCTTTGACCCTTACAAAATTCAGATGAGGTAGATTTCATCAATACCAGCTTTTGTGAGAAGGAATGCACCAAGACATGTTTCAATCGGCACTAGAGTATGATATTAGGTTTAAATATCCAAGTCTCACTTCCAGTCAGTGTGCTTACTACAAATCTATTAGTGAAGATCTCTCTTGAGGAGCTACACTATGTGACTAAGTGAAAAATGATATATTTTTTTTAAAAAGACAAGACAAAACAAAATTTGACCCACTATTTATATGTTGTGTTAACTGGTTTCTTAGATATAGCTTTTCTGATCAATCTGAATCAATGTGAATTATACAACTTCAATCTCAACCTTTTATCTAAAACTTTGTTATTTTTTGATATTAATGGGTAATAATATAGTATTCATGTTAATCCATGTTTCTGTAATGTGCTACATTTTAAGGAGTGTATAACTGTCAAAGGCATGACTCAGAATTTTGCAGGAAAAACAAGTTCAATCTGAAAATTCAATAAATAACTGATAAAAGTTAATTATGCATGCCTGCGGGTAAATGCTCAGTCTCAAGTCAGTAATTCTGGTGACATAAATTAGCAGATATTTCTCAAATTTTAAGCTAGAACCCTGGAACTGTCATAAATATTCAAAACAGATACCATTTGTTACTATAGTATAGGAGCAAAAGCAGGTGATTTCTAGTAAGCTGCAATTTTGATACTGTAATGACCTTAAGAAACTGTCAAACTATCCTTATGTGCCAACAAAGAGAAGCAAGATGGAAGTAGTAGAAGAATCGAGGAAATTTAGCAATTTGTTCTAAGGGCTCAAACTGTCCGTCATCAGGATAAGTACACGGTGCTGTATTATAACACATTTTTCAAATGCTATGCTTTTTCCCAAAATGCATTTATCTTTGTTGGAAATCATTGTATCTGGGGACAGAAAGACCATTAGGCCGCTGTTACTGTTTTAGTGTGTTATATGCAAGTAGAAGGAGACACTTAGAACGTATGGAGTCAGGACAAAAAGTTAACATGTGCCATTTCCTTCCTTGTTAGTAAAGGGATTGCTTAGATTCTCCACTGCATCTCACTTTCCTTTCTCTCTTGCAGTCTCATCTGTGCAGTGGAGTTAGGTCCTAGTAACTCCAAGCTCTGTCCAGTTCAGTGGTGTGTGCTGACAGTAGGTTTTGTTCCTCCTTGCTGCGGTCATTTCTCTTTGGGAAAGTGTTCCATATCAGAAACATGTACATAAATTCTGGACTGGGCCTGGACAGCAGGGAATAGCCAACTGACGTCAGAAAACATCAGAGATCATTTATCTTGCCATCACAATTTTTTGAGTTTGATCAGAATGTCCAAAAACATTCAATAGAATTTGCCTGATTGCAGTTATGATTGTCACGGGAGAGGTCAGGGACACAGCAAGTTCCGGGCCACATCCTGTGCGGGTAAGTCTGACTGCGGCCAGCAATTCCAGAAGCCAGCTGGCACCTGCCACCACGCAGGGGAGATTGGGCCTGTCTTTTATAGAGAGTTTCCATGCTGCTTGGATGCCGTTCTGTCCCATTTCAATAATTTGAATGTCACACCTAGTACCAGGCAAGAAAAGCCCTGGAGCAAGGGGGTGAGGAGTAGAAGCCTCAGGAGGCTCCTTAACACACAGTGCGCCTTTCGAGTCCTGCTCTCCTCTGGCTGAAGGTGGAAGGAAGCTACAAAACAGATAAACTAACAATGCAAACGTGGCCTCTGGCGCTTTCCAGAGACAAGTGAAGAACTAGAATATAATAAAAAATTTAAAAATGTGTATAATTATCAGAACTCTAAGAATACACATGCTGATTGGAGAAAAGATGAATAAAACAAAATGTAAGAAATACTAGCCACATACCACAATTTTCCTGATATTTAACTCTCAAAAAGTAATGGATTCTCTTCCTCAATTCCAATTTAGGAAATCTCTAAGTAGCTATAATGCTATTTTGGGCAACTTTTCTTCAATCCTCTACCCTCTCTCATTCCATATCTATATTAGATCTACTATGTTTCTGTCTAGTTTTCCATTTTCCAGACTTCCTTATATGTATAGGCATATAGATTATAGGCATTTTTGCTTGGCATCACTCATTTTTCATAATGGTTTTTAGAGACATAGAATCTATTACCATGGGCATCATTCTTGCTTTTTTTGAAGAGTATGTTACTTCACATTGTATTGTTACTTCACAGTGTTTTTAACCACTCACCTGGTTGAAACATTTGAATTGCTTCCATTTGGGAAACATTATGGATGATGTTACGATGCAGATTGAAATAATTTTCTTTTCTGGAATAGCTAGAGATGCAGTTGCTTGGCCATATAGTAAATATATGCTGATTGCCAATGGTTATACCATTTTGTTTTTAAACAACAATGTATGAGGATTCCAGTCGCTCCAAATTCTTGATGCGTAATAGGCTGCTCAATTTTACTTATTCTACTGAGTATATAGTGGTTTCCTTTAATGTACTTTATACTTTCCTTTATAATGTATATATGCTTTCCTTTAATGTATTTTGAACCCCATATATTTTCCCCAGAAATGTTTTCGTCTAAGAAATGGTGAATATTTTTCATTGGTCTATGATTGTGATACATAACAATTACATACATTTTGGGTGATTGATTTGTGTGTGTGTGTGTGTGTGTGTGTGTGTGTGTACATATATCTTACATCTTGATCATTCTGAAACATGTATATTATATTGCTTGCATCTTGAATCTTGATCCATCCTCTGTCTCCAGTTGTTCCCTTTCCCATCTTTAAAAAGTCTATGGTGGATACTATTGATTTCCAATGATCAAGATTTCTAATATTCTTCGTGTATTAGTTCATTGAGATGGCATAAAAAATACTTCAAACTGTGTATTTAATCCAGATAAACTTATTTTCTCAGTCTTGAGCTCCATAATCAAAGTGGCAGCTAGGTTAATTTCTTCTGTGACCTCACTGCTTCGCTTGCAATGGTGCCTTCTCACTGTGTCCTTATATGGTCACCCTCTGGTCCAGGTTGTTTTTGTTCTGATCTCTTCTTTTTGTGTGTCTTTATTAGATTAGGTCCCACTCCATGACACCGTTTTAATTTAAATCTGCTTCTCTAATAGAGTCACTTTCTGTAGTACTGGTACTTAGGACATCAATGTACTGGATCTGGGGAGGGACAAAATTCAGCCCATAATGGTTGTTCAGAAGCAGGCACGCAGTCTCTTGTTATGGAGGTGTGGCCACATATAAGGAAGAATCTGAGTTTTCTATGTTTAGCTGCAAACAGTTTTTAAGCCTTCTCTTTCTACTCTCTCCTTCTGACCAAGTCTGGTGAACCCAATAAAAAAGCCTTGCTGCTCCAAGTAACTAAACCGAGACCTTCCTGGAAAGCCCCCATCCCAAGTCAACCTGCCAGCCACACTAAATCCTCAACCAGTTTAGCGTATTACCAGCATTGTGAGTTACAAACATAGCCAAGCCCTTGCTGCAATGTGGGAGCCTCGGGCTCGAGCGGGATGTGATTCCCGCCCACTTCCGTCCTGAGGTGACTTCAAGACAAGGATATCATTTGTCATTCAACGTCTTCCGAAGTTAATACTCACAAAAGATCGCTCTGGAAAGGTGGCTTTACAATGTAATTCATTAATCACAATTATTAAAAATAATATTTTCAAAGATGATACTTAAGATGACAAAGCAAGAGAGATTGAAGTAATTAGATTATAAGGGACCATAGTATATTGAATTTTTAATTTTAAAATTACAACAGAGCAATTTAGAATACTTCAAATAGTGGATGAATCTTTTAAGGAAACTTGGCAAAACTGAAAATTCTCTGAAATATATAAAATATCAAAATGGAAGCAGCTTATTTGATATGTTTTGTTTTACAAAAATGTTCCACAAAAATACACTCAAATTGGGCTGGGAATTTAGCTCAGTGGTTCTGGTGCCTGCCTCACAAGCACAAGTTCCCGAGTTCGATCCCCAGTACAAAAAAAAACCCCAAAAAACACTCAAATGAAAGCCAAAATATTTTAACTCTGAAGACCTGTGGACAGACATCCTTTTATATTTAAATAAAAACAAACAAAAGAACAATAAAAATCCAGGATAGAATATCTTCCTTTGCAGAAATTTCACTTCATGAACTTTGTATCTCAGGGTCAATTCAAATATCAATAAATTCAAATTAATTTACTATAAAATGCAAATGTAAAGATTTTAGAAAATTTCATGAAAATAAATGAACATTTTACATTACTTAAAACATTGATTTTCTAGAAAGAGCCCATGGTATCAGGATAGTGAAATATCAAGGTAAAAAATTGATGGGAATATGTGAAAATGATTGTTTCAATGTTGAAATGTCAATATAGATAAATTTTATTCATATTATTTTTATTTTTAGAAGTAATTTTATCTGGAAAGACTTCATCTGTTAATTTGTAGATCCACCAATAAAGTAAAATTATTTTTCCAACTAAAACAAAATTTTATCAAAATAGCTTTTACTCTTTTGCTGTCAAGAAGGTGATCAATTATATCACGTCCACTATGGTTTGAGGATTTGTGTTCTTCTCAAATTGATATGGAAGCTTAATTTCCACTGAAATGGCATCAAGAGGTGGAGACCTTGGTTGAGACAAGATTAGGTCATGAAAGTTTGGCCCTTGAAAGTGGAATGTCTACTTTTATAATAGACATGAGGGGGCTTCTGCCCAGTTTGGGTCTTCCTCCACTTGAAGACATGGCAGTCATCCCTTATTGGATGGCGCCATATTGGAAACAACAACAAATCATCACCAGACACTAGATCTACCAGTGCCATCATCTTGTTTTCTTCAAATTCTTGGATTTCTAAGACTCTAGAACCCAAAACAATACATTTCTGTTGTTTAAAAGTTTTCCAGTCTAATGGTTTGTGTTATAGCAGCAGGAGCAGACTAAGTTTACACAAAATATTAGATAATTTCTTTAAAAAAAATAAAACGCCATAATTCTTATATTGTGCTTTTTGCTCACAAATTTCTGATGCAACCTGTAAACCATGAATGATGATTTTGAAATGTGAAAAAAATTGAGCATGAGAAATCTAAAATATGAGAAAACATTTCATTTTAGTTACGTTTCCTTGTTGTGTTCATTGATATCACCTCTGATTCAGAATATCTTCCCAGTCTGAATCTATGACCAGATGCAGTGAGTTTCACATTTCCAAATTGCATGTTGTATGTTCTTTGTATTAATTTCCACAAATGGGATGGCTAGAAAAGCCAAGAAATTAATGTTTGCAAGGGTTGAGGGGCTGTATTTCCATAATCAATGTGTTGGCTGTGCTCTACTTCTTCTGAAGTCTGGGAGAGAATCCTTCCTGAAGCCCACCAGCTTTGGTGGTTCCCATGGATATTTGACTCAGGGCAGCATTGTCACAAGATCTGCTTGTTTTCCCATCATCTACCTCCCTCTCTATGTGCGTTCACATCACCTCTTTCTGTTATGAAGTTATCATTCATTGGATTTAGGACCTACCCTGAATCTAGTATAACTTCACCTTAAAATCCTAAATTAATCAGGTCTTCAAAGATTTTGTTTCCAAATAAGGTCATATGCAAAGCTTTTGGGGGATGCAGAGTTTGAGGGAGAACTATTAACATACAAAACCCAAACAAAAATGAGAAGAACACAATATTTCAGGATCTAATTTTATGAGAAGTTGCTTCTTATAATAGAAAACCAAAGGAGTTTCCTGGACCCTCTGACTTTTCCTCCATTTGATGATGTGGTGTTCATCCCCAAGGTCCTTCTTGAGAATGATAGAAGATCTTGAGAACAAAAGAAATCAGGCAGTTGAGTCAGTGCCATAGAACAGTTTGCTTCCAAACTCAAACCACCAAGAACCTAGGTTCATAGTTGTCATACTGATACCAAGGTTTTCATAAGCAAGACAAGCATCTGCTCTGACCAAGACCAGATGTTCTTCAAGGTTCTGTGTTGTGATGCAGCCCCATGTGTGAGTCTTCTTTTAGGAATTTCAATCCATAGTTTTCTGGCAAACATCGGTGTGTGGACATGAACAAAATTCAGATTCTCCATGCTCCACTTCTAGATCTGCATAACTAATGGCCTTGCTTCCTTCCCAGTTTGCAGTTGCTCTTCTGGATGTCCCCAGAGTCACTCTCAGAAGCCCCCTGGACCAGGACCCTCTAGTGGTGCTCAGCTGCCACCCTCAAGCACTCTGGGCACCTTGTCCATGGGTGGCATTGCCTGACCCTGGCTGACACAGTATGGCGGTGAACTTGACGTGTCCCAGCCTCCACACTACACCATGGTCCACTGTGCTCCCTCGAAAGCAAGTTTGCAGGACAGCAGGCCACACAGAACTCCACAGGCCATACCACACAACACAACACTTTCCACCACAGAACTCTACATACACACAGCTCCACACAACTCGTGGCACTGCACTTGTGCAAGTAAGTCTACACACCACACACACTTACAGGCCCATGACACCTCTTCCCACACACAGTCTTCACCACACAACACTGACCTCCACTGATCAGATTCCTTCCACAGTAAGTGGAGAAGGCCACCAGCATGGACACTCCCTGTCCTGAGGCACACAGTACCTCCAGCAAGTTCCCAGAGCCAAAACTTGACTTCCTGCATGGAGAGACTACAGCTGGCTTAAAACATGACTCCCAAGTGGGCGATCAAGTCCCGCCCAAGGTTCTATCTCTCTCTCTCTCTCTCTCTGCTTCTCTGTCTCTCTCTCTCTCGTAGGTATATACTGCTTTTAGAATACAAATAGTGTATTATATCCTTGTTTTTTATGTTGCTTAGGGTTATAGCTTTAAAGATTCTTTGAAAAACTAAATTGAAGCCTAAATATAATCTTATTTTCTCTCAGTGACCTGGCCAACCTCTATAAACTTCCCAATCCCAACAAAATCTATAATAATTTCAATCTTAATTAAAGTGCATAGCAATTTTAACATTAAGAACCCATGGTTTAGAATATGAGCATAAATGTAAATGTGAACGTTTTACTTGAATTCAAACAAACAGATGGGCTTGGGATGCTATCTGTCAGACTGTGGTTCTCCCTGGTGCAGGAGCATTCCGGTAACATAGCAGGTTCATTTGACCCCTGCATGTTCATAGGAGCAAAAGGGCAGATGTTCTTTGGAGAGAAGTTTCTCATTAATCAAATTTAATGTCAGGCAGGTCAGCCTCACTTTAATTTTATGCTACATTGTCTACTCCTCAGGGTTCAGTGTTCCTTTTAAAAATAATATTGTATATGTTTGATTAGTGAAATTAGTAGTCAAGAGTATGCTTTTATTTCTGTGCTGATATGCAAATTACTTAAAATTCAGTGTGTAGAGCCTTTTATGTGCATCTTAATTCTTTTTGTCTTTCCAGACATTCATAAAAGATAGCCAAAATGTGTTCTCAGTTGCAGACAAACTGCTGCCAAGTTTTTCAACTACAAAAATATTTTTCTGCTGCTGTTGTTTTCCCTGGCTAGACTATTAAAAATTATCCTAGTTCTTAAAGCACATGGCTCATGAAGCAAGTGGATCTAATTAGTCAGTGAGGCTAGCATATTGGGTGGGTGGCCTTGGAAGGCATATTTTAAACAAGGTTTTCAGCCCAATTTCCTTTGCTTTCCTTTAAAAAAAATAAACCTAGGTTTTCAAATGAAAAACATGGCAACTCTTATTTACTGTGGCAAATTTTATAGTGACTATTCATTGTACTTTTCATGGTGCCATAAGCACCACAAAAGGGTATATTCTTATTTTCTCTTCTTTAATATTTTCATTTATATGAATACTCTACAGTTCATAGCTTCATACACATCTCTCTTGTGGTTTCAAGACAGTCAGTCATTAAGGAATTTTTTGCATTTATAATATATGACGTTTTCAGATCAGTATGTGGAAAAAATAAGTCTTTTAAATTATGTATCTCCATTTTTCACAGAGCCTGACGACTTTAGCTGAATCAGGGAAGGCAACATTTTGTGTAGGTCTTTGGGGAAGTGAAGAACACTTGTGTATGGTGACTGGAAGAAGAGTATTTAGAGCAAAGAAGTTACATATATTTAAGAGACGGAGATGCAGGTCATCTTTCAGAACCATCTCATAGATTAGATAAGCAAAGGGTTAATTTTCTAGTTGAAAACAAATGTGTTGCAGCTCAGAAAGCTGTACTCCAAGTGCGGCACTTTCATATGCTGAGTAATTCCAACTAAAGGGTTTTGGATGGGCTCGCAACATGAAGTGCCCTCCACACTGGCTCCTGGCACCCTCTCATGGCTGTACCTCTCCAAGGTGGGGCTACACACTGCAGCTCCTCTTCCTCTAGGTGACTCAAAGGAACTCGATCCTCTTTCCTCCAAACCAGGTCTAACCCTGGAAATTTGCTCCAACTTTCCCTTGCTTTTCTATTAGTTAGCAATAATGAAATTCACAGGTCCTGCTTGTCATACAGCAGTGTTAAGACCTTCATCCCAGAAGGGCTCCTGCTCTATACTTGGGAGGAAGCCAAGTCACACCAAGAAGACAAGGAAAATCTGAACAACAGGCCTTGTTGGGTTCCCCACCCGTTTGTTGCCTTTAGACCATACAGTTAGGTGCAGTCTCATTTGGACAGGCTTGCTTATTCTTCATAGAATCAAAACATAAAAATGCAGCTCTTCTTGGGTCTTTTTTAGGACTTTATTTCTGAAGGATCTTCTATCACACGAAACACTGATTTAATAAATGTGCTACACTTTTCTCTTGTTAGCCCGTCTTTGACTATATTTTATCTTTTCTGATGGGGTGGAGAGGCCTTCCTGCGCCTACACTGTAAATGACTGTAAGTTGAGCCTACACTGAATTACCAGCACATACTAATAGTTTTACATATGTTATCTCACTCAGTCATGGTAATATTCTTTAGTGCCATCATTATGATTCTCACAGATAATAAAATTTGAAATAAGTTATACAAATTAGGCTGTCTGAAATCATGAAGCAAATAAGAACTGAATCCAAGACTGAAACCAATATGTGGATTCTGAATCACTGTATTTTTGCTCGATGTTAGCCATTTAAAGACTAGGTTGGCTGACATGATGGGAAGGAAGGAAGAAAAACACTCTTCATTTGTCACTTCCATTCATAATCAGCCTGCTACATCAGGGGTAGAGCTCTAATTGAATATATCACATCCGTAATATTTCTGTACAGTAGCCAATCATTTTACAGCTTATAACTCCAAATCCTTGTCAGATCCAAAACATACCACATATTTTTTTGATCCTATACTTTTTTGATTTAAACAAAAGCCTCAAATATTTAGCCCCTTTCTAAAGTTCCCTAGTGGTTCTCATGAAGGGTTCATCATTAATCATAATTAATTCACATCAATTAGCTGATGATTCTAGCTTTAAACTTTATCAGACAACGTCAATGGCTCTCATCCCTTAACTGTACTTTGCAAGAACAGAAAGTCCTACAGTTGGGTGTGAATGTTCATTGTTACAGGATTGGTTCCATGGTGATGTTATTGGACAGGTCATTGGGTCTACACCTTCTAAAGGGATAATGAGCGCCTAGCACCTTGCCCCTCCTCTGGGCTTCCTGGCTGAGGAGGGAAGCAGTTTTTCTCTGCCTTGTGTTCCTGCCAGTCTGTGCCACCTCATCACAAGCCCAAAGCAACTTGGCCAATTGATTGTGGGTTCTACAATTCTGAGCCACATAAATCTTGTCTCTTTATAATTTATCTCATGTATTTTGTTATTGTGATAGCTCAACATGGAAAGCTTTCAGGACAATGGAATGTCTACATGTCTCAAAGAGATTCTCTTTGAATTGATTTTGAGATAGTCCAGAGATGAGCGATTTTGAAACTACTCAATTAGTTCTAACAAACAGCAGGGACGGAAGTATTGTGGGTTGGATTCATATGGCAACCTACCTCCTGCTGCCACAATTCCAAGGGCAGATACTGATGATGACGTTTAGGTATAACCTGCAGCTTATCATAAGCTACAATAAAAAGCAACTGTGGAAGAGAAGGAAATGTGAGCAAAGGATAATTATGGACAGAGGAATGGAAGAAGCAAAGAAAATGTTGCCAACGATGTTAGAAAAGAGACATTTAAAGAGGCAGCCATATTTACAAATGCAAATTATGAGCAGAATATGCAGTATAGTTAGTTGCTTGGTATTATTAATCAAAAGGATTATTCAGAACTGAAGTGATGGTAACAGCCAGCTCGCAAAAGGTTAAAAAGTACGCTGGAAATGTAGCTCAGTGGTAGAGTAGCTTGCTTAGCAGCATGAGAGCATGAGGCCCTGGGTCCAATCCCCAGGACTGCCATAAATAATACATGCATGCATACATTTTCAAAAGGGCAAAATGAATAATATATATAGTATCATAACCATTATTATTATATAATATTTGGAAAATTGAAGAAATAAGCAAATATTGGGGGCTCCTCAATTATGTTCACGAAAAGAAAATTTACTATACTTTATGATTTTTATTTCATCTTCACATGGCAAAAGGAAACGACTGAGCACATATGAAAATGTAATTATGAATCTAGGAGAAATGGAGCATATGAAGCTGCTGTAGAATTTAATGAAATTTCTTTCTGAAATACTTTTTTAAATTCTGGGTAACAAATCTTTCTTTAAATCTCTAATTCTTTAATTCTCTCTCTCTCTCCCCCCATACATGTGTTTGTATATATATATATATATATATATATATATATATATATATATATATTCCTTTTTCCCATTGCTGGACTCACCCGAAATTCAAAGGAGGAAAGGGTTAACTGGGCTGATATTTTAAGGGGATTCAGTTCATGGTCAGCTGGCTCCAAATCTGGAACATCATGGCCGAAGGGTATGGTGGAACAAAGGCTTGGTTTGTGATGGTGCAGAAGCAGAGAACAAGGACAGTGGCAGATAGCCAGGGGCCAGAGACCCGACATGGACCCTGATGGCCTGGCTCTATGACCCATGCAGACACCCGGATGTGGGCTTTCATCCCCTGGGTGCATCCCAAGCAGATGAAGTTGACACCCAAGGAGGACTGCCACTCTCTCTGTTCTCTCTAACTGGTTCTGTCCCTGAAATGTATTCTCTAAATTTCCTTCTTTGGCATTTTCTGTGTACCTTCCTGCCCCACTTCTTCTAAGCACTAATATGCACTTGTGATTTTAACCATCATTTATACACATGTGAAAAGAAAAGTGCTTGCATATGACATGGACATCCTGCTTTAGACCTAAACACACGAAGGCCTGCAGAAGAACAGTCTGTCACTCTGTTTCCTAACTTAGACCTGCTCTGCTGCCCTACTTGGAACCTTTTCCTTTCCTGTAACTGTTAGTGGCAAAGAAGCCTTTCCTGTGTGATTTGCACGTGGCCACTGCCCAGATTGTAAACTCTTCCAAGAGGTGGTAGTTTCTTTTTTCTACCTGCACTCCTCGTGTCTGAATTCTTTCATACATCTTCTAATCTGCTCTCTTGAGACCTGAGTCCCCAAATGCTATCGGTTCATCATACTGCCCTGTTGTAAAACATTTGACAGTTCCTGACTCAGTTCAGAATTGCTTCTAAACAGTGAAACATGTTTCAGTCTTCCCTCTCTTCCAGAGCTTTCTCTAATTCCTAAGAACTAACTCATTTCTCAGATGGCATAAGGCATTTTATTTGTTGGATACACCGTAAACTGTGCCCTCGAGTCTCTATATAGCATGACTTTCTCCCATAAATCTGATAATAAAATATATACCAGGCCACTTCCAAGGCCATGGGAATTGAGTGTCAAGAGTGAGCGAGAACACTACAAAGAGAACTGAGGACAGTTTTAGGAAGAGTAAGACCCACTCCAACCCACTCAGGTGTGAAAAAGCCTGACCTGCTTTTGGATCTGTCCTATAAGTTATCCCTATTTGAGGGTCCATGTATCTCATGCAAAACATAAGTAAATCTTTAACTCCCTGGAATGAGCACTACCTGTACCTGAAAACTTATTGATTACCTAACACTATTTCTTATGCCAGAGTAATTTGTGCATTTGTCTCTAACCTTCTTACAATTTTCAGGAAGATGGGTTTATTGGCTCCTTATTACCCTTGTTTGTTCCTCTACACCTTGTATATATATGCTGTTCAATAAGCAGTTCTTTTATTGTATTATTCATTTTTTAAAATAAAATCAAAGGTCAAGGAGGGAAAATACAAAGTAACATTGCTTCTTAAATCAACTTAATTGGACTTCAGTAATTTACATGAGTTTCTCAGCATTTATCCCTGGACAGCAAGAACATGGTGGCTCTTCATGTGGAGTGACATTCTCTAGGATATTTTTGCTATTAAGTTAGGAATTTGTTTTTCTCATAGTTGAAGTCTGTACTTCCACTGTATGCAATATTTATATAGTCTTGGTGTTAGGCACTGCATAGCTATCTTTTTTGGCCTAGCAGTATAGGTCTTAGACAAGGAAAAGTATTTGTAAGAAAAGAGTGGAACTATTAGCAGCAAAGACTTTTGCTAGTGAGTAAATGTACAATACTTAGGTACTTCACAATGGAGGTTCCAATATTATGTAAATGTTGACACTTGTAACTTACAAGGTTTATATACCATCTTGATGACTGTAATAAATATCTCCATAATCAGTTTTATTGTTCTGCTATAGAACATCCTAGACCTCTAACACCTTACTAAATGTTAAAAACAATGAAAAGCATAAGGTGGAAATGTGGTTGCTAGGATCTGAAATACAATTTGAAACTTAAATAGTTGTTTATCTTTAGTACTATGCCACTTCCTAACTGAAAATAATTCTTTTAAATTAGTATCTTCCTGGCTAAAGTAAAAATGAATGAGAATGGATTGAATCTTCAGTTATTGCATATACTGTACCTGAAACAACCAGTAAGTGCATCAGGATTTTGAATTTCATTGTGCCCGGTACATGTGAAGAGAGCAGACTGCACTCTACAAATCCCAAACTCAGTGAGTTTACATGCAAACTATTTCTCATTCTCAGTTTATAGTTTAAGGAAATATATCTCCAAGAGATGTATTTGAAGTTTTGGAAGAATATCTGGAAATAGAAAGGTAAGTCTGCTCTATCTTCTAGTTACAGTTGAAAGTTTGATGGTGTTTATTTTTAATATAGTTGGGGTTTTGTCAGCATGAATACAGCACTTACTTGTAATTTTTATGATTGTGATCATTTCTGACCTAACTAAATCCAATTAAAATTAAAATGGAACTTCCCCTAAAATGATCATCTATTAGAGATTTTTAATGGGTTGTCCGTCCTTTAAATAATTGCAGGAATGGACATTTTATTTGTAAAACACATGAGTGTTTCAGACAGAAGAATAAGATATTGTATTTGTTCCTTCTAAGAAAATATGAGTGGTATTTTTTTGAGAACATGTTGCCATTTGTTCATTTCAAAGTGTCTGAATCTTAACATACCAAAATAAACCAACAAACACCTTGAAACTCCTTCAGGCTAATACAGTGAAACACCATCTCTATTCTTCATTTTGAGTGGAAACTAGTTTGATCACAGTTATCACAGACAATTTATTAAAATTAGGAAATTGTCAGGAAGCCTCCAACAGAGGAGTGGCATTTACTTTTGAAAGTTGTCCTCATTTTAACAATAGATATTTGGGTAACTTTATTCTCTTCTTAGGCTCAGCTGGAAGAAATTTTTGCCACAAAGGAAGCCTGATTTTTATGCATGTTTGACTTAATTCAGAGGGATTTATGAATACCACAGTAGCCTGTTTGTTTTGGCTGTGAATAATGCGAGGCGGATAGCTTTTCTTTCTTTTCAAGCTGAAGTATCTGATGTTTTTTTGGTAACTCTTTTTAGTGAAACAGACATTAAAAAAATACTAAGACTCAAGTGTCAAGCTTCCTTATTTGTTCGTTTTTCACACACTCTCTGAAATATGTGAGAAAGTTTGACTTTTACAAATGTGAGAGATCAAAAATATGAAATAAATATGTCTATGAGTAAAAATTTGGTGCCAACTCATGTTTAATTTTTTTTTTAAATTTTGTAGAATAACTAAAAGGAAACAGTTGTGGAAATAAACTAAGTTAGAGTAAAACAACATACACCGGCATGTAGGGATGGCACTGAACTTTGCAGTTTCCATTAAAACATGGTTGGTGTGGTTTGGAAGCAGAGATTGACTTGGCTTATCTGATTTGGTGAGCATTCCTGGCTCAAATTATGATAATATATATTTTGGTAATTATAGGTATCTTTCTCATTCTTTGCAGTTACATCACTCCGTGGTGGTAGCCTTATTTTAAATGCAGCTACTGCATTAACTCTGGGTAGAAGAAATGAAGTCACAATTCTTACCGTCACATGTTCTTAGATTTGAAATGTGCAAGAGGAACAGAACAGAACAAGAGTATTTCTTGGCTGAAACCGACCTATGAATGCTACTGATGAAATTCTTCATTGGGCAGGTGGTTATGGAGGACAGTCCTCATGCCCAGTTCTCCCTGAGGAGGGATGAGAAATTCCGAGGCATAAGGAGTGAGTGGGACCTGGTCCTTCCCTGGAAGGAGACATTTTGCAGAGTCCCACAACACCCTCATGTGGACAGCATTCTCCAGCTTTGATTTAACACTAATCTGAATCCAGAGCTACCATCTAATGAATGTGTAGACCTTAGCACTGATACTGGGAAATATGTTCCGGTATCATTTCAAGATCTTTGGGAAAAGATTTGATTATAAACATTCTCACACTTGATATACTTTCACTATGATCATTCATATGAAACAAAATCTGTAACATTAATTATAGCATTGGTTATCTTAATTCCTATAACAGGATTTTGCACCTAACTCATTCTTTTAAAAGACCATAATATGATCTGTTTGACGTGCTTTAGGTTCCAAACAAACTTAAAACATTTTGGTAGAAGAATGATGGATTTCAGGGATGATTTCTTTTCAAAGCAAGGGTACTTATTCATTAACTGATTAATCAGTATTGTTTTTGTTTGTTTGATTTGCTGTAGTAAAATTGTATTGTGATGAAGCAACCGTTTATCACTGTAATTTTCCATTTCTTAATTAATTTAGTCAGTATCTATTGCTATGTTTATTTTTGGAACTCATGGCTATGCTGTTGATGAGATATTATTGTGTTTGGCTTCTACTACAGAAGAATTTTAAATCTACATCAACTTCTTTGACTTATTTTCCTTTCCAAGTACTGACACAATCTGAAATTGTCAGTTTTAATATGAGCAAACTTGAGTTTTTGTAAAATGACCAAAAAAATCATTGCTTAATGAAACATTTACCTACATGAACAAAAACTATAGTTAAATATTGCCAAATGCTTGCAAAAATATTTCTGAAAGTTTTCACTGTTGCAGTAATCTCTCTTTAGGTTATATATGCACCAAAATCAGTAAACAAACCCACAAATGCCAGATATTCCTTGTATTTCTTCCCATGATGAGAAATATTCTTCTCCAGATGACTGTGTGAGCTGTGATTTTAAGAGATAATTAAGCTTTATTTTCTGGAGACTCAAATTTAATTTTTGCTAAATGAAAACTTTATCTTTTGCAAGCAGCACTGAAGCAAGAAGTATTTTAAAATAAAAATGAAATTAATTTGCTTTATATGCACAGAGTGAGTGTTTACATGGGCCTCTGATACTCACCGAAGCACGGTGTTTCTTGGGATATTTTCTGAAGACAATAAAAATGTGAAACTTTCATCTACTATTGAAAACTTAATAAAACTGAGATTTGTAGTGGGAAAAATGTCTGAAGTTAATATCTCACCTTCCGTACGTGACATTCAGAGGATAATTATAACTTGTTCTGTGGGTAGTCTAAAAATTCATTTTCTGCTTATTTATTAGATTTTTCTGTATCAGATTGTTTAGATAGTGTTCTTTTCCTAGGCTTTTATATGAGAGGAGGAAATAATATAGAGCCAAAAATAATTCAAAATCCAAAACCAATATTGTTTCTCAGTTAATTTCTAGTACATTCAAAAAGAGATGTTTAAATTCCAATGCTATGAGAGAAATAATATGATTTTTCCTTATCACGGTGTTATATCATTATTTTCAAAGACAGTGAATGTCTCGGGGGAGAGTGATGATACGAATTTACCAAGCTGAAAAAACTGGTGATTTTTGGAATTGCTATGATTAATCATTTCTTTCAACTGGACGGAAAGGCTTGAGCCACCATCAAGATATACACATTCTTTTAAAGTTTTGATTTCATTAGAACATGCTTGCAATACGGGAAGTTTCCATTCACCTTAGGACATGCACTGGGCCGCCCACCTTCAGCTCGGCACCTAAACAATGGTGCTGCTTCCCCTTCTATGTGGAAGGGAATACCAGCACACTCTTGAGCGCGAGTTTCGGGACCAGCTGGATGTGGGTTTGGTCCCATTCAGCTCCCTTACGGGTCGGGTCGGGTCGTATCACCCTCCTGTCCGCAAGTCTCACTTGCTCTCCCCTAAGGCGGAACCAGAGGCCATGCCTCAGTGTCTCCACCTAGGGAATGGTCAGGGTAATATCTATTCCCAGACGTAGCATAGGGGATACGCGAACACTGCCTTACCCTAACCAACGCACTGTTCATTACTACTTTTTATTTATTGAGAAAAATGAAATGGATTAGGTTTGGCAGACTTACATTTACTTCTATCCTAGTTTTTTTTTTTATTTGGACAAATATAATGAACTGTTTTTAAAAATCTCAGTTTAATTGTGTTTGTGTAATTGCAATAATGTAACTTTGTAAAGAAAAGTAAAAAGAGATAGAACAAGAATAGCTGAAAAATGCTAATGTGCAGAATTTCTGAGTTTCCAGTAATAAAATAGATTCTCTATTGTATCTGATTTCATATACTTATCTGGCTCTGAAGGGCCTGCTGGACATTACGTCTTTTATAGATATTTCAGTCTTTGTGCTTCTAACCAGGTCTTCCAGGTGAACTGATTTTGGGGACGATGGAGTCTTATCGTAAATAAGTGGAGAGTTGATTAGTTAATCGTCATAAGAATTATTCAGTTCTGTTCTGGTAATTTAAACAAGATGAGGAAAACCTGAGGATAAATTTTATATATTAAAATAATAGTAATAGTAGAAGAAGATGAAAACTATGAAAATTATAATCAATTATGAAATATATTCATATATTTGTACTTACTAGATGCAAATCATGGCGAGCTTCTTCCATTTTTAATAAAATTAGAAAGACAGCTATAGGAAAAGAAATGTTAGGAATTCACTTGATAAAACCATTTAAAAAATATTCTTTAGTGTGTTTTTAAAAGCTTATTTGGCAATTTCATTTGCTAAGCTATTCATGCTTAATGAATGAGTTTGTTGTTACAAAACAAAATTCATTATTGTTACATTTACTTGGCTCTAGGAGCTGGGGCAGGAGAATGATCATGTAATAATATTCTTGAGTTCCTGGACATAATTATATATTTACATTACCTATTATAGAGCATAAAACGAGCTCAGAGAGTAACCTCTGCTGGAAGAAACTGAACCCGGCACGCTGAGCAGGAAGGAAAGGTTGGCTTGGGGCTGAGAAGCTTAGGTCTGCACGAGGAAGGGGTTTCTGGCACCATGGGAATGCCTGCTGCAGGGCCACGGAATGCTGGGATTAGCCTCTTGAACCCAGAGGAAATGACTCTCGCATAACTCCGTGTGCACACAGACGCATAGAGATTGAAGCCACGAAGACTAGCAAATGTATAAAATGCACAATCATGGTACTATGTAAACATTTTAGGTTTGATTTTATTGTTATGAGATAAAAAAATAAGAGAAATTACTAGAGGCCATTGGTCAAATCAAGTCTAAATTAATGTTCACAATCTCATTCAATGACACTACTCAAAAATATGAATACCCACCCAGAGATAGCATCTAAAAACTTAGTTCTAGAACTATAACACGAACTCATTCTACGAATATCTTCAATGCTGCCCCAAAAGGTTTAATTACTGTACCTGCTGTATATTATATTATAATTTACATGAACTTGGTTCTAGGAATTTTTATTTGGAGCTCCATAATGAAAGATAAACAGTGTAATTTTATTGACAGAATGTGTATAGATATGTGATTTAATGTATTCTTTCTATTAAAGCTCATTTCATTACATTCTATGACTTTTAAGGGAGACTATAAATGCTGAATTTTGAAAATTAATAAAATAACATCATACTTTTAAAAGACTCAAGAATCTCCTTCTCAAATCCCTTACACAAAGAACAAAATATATTCATTTAAGCATTAGAATTGGTGACATGTTATATTCGGCATTCTTACCAGATTTTGGAATTTCACTAGTTATTATTCAAGAACATTGCAGCAGAGCATTATCACAGGTTTACAGATCATTTGGGATAATTTTTATATTCCTCTATATTTTCAGTGTTAGTCAATAATTAGAGTCTGAACATCCTGGCACTACTGGATTATGAGGCTGTACATATTTATACTGAGTTTGCAGGATGTAAGAATGGCTTTGCAAAGCTGCTCACACTCTAACCCTCAGTCTGTGACCACCTCACTGCATGTGGTGCAAACTTCCTGTAGCTTTGATAAGTTAATCATCTCAGATTGCTCTACATGAGCCCGATTGTCACAAAGGTCCTTATCAGAAGAGGAGCAGTCAAAGGTGAGAGCAGATGAGCCAGGTGACAGGAAGCTGAAAATGGCGTGATGCTGTCCTACCACAAGGACAGCCAACAATTTCAAAGGTGTCCTCACCCTGAGAGCCGCCAGCAGCAATTAGCCTCACTGCCACCTTGGCTTTGGACCTATAACCATCATTTCAGACTTTCGTCTCCGGAATTATAAGAGAATACATTTGTGTTTTTTTAAGTCCCTAAGTGTCCAGTATTTGTTGCAGTGAAAAGTAGACTAATAAACGTGCCAAGCTGTATTAACACGATGCAGAGAGAAGATGAAATTGAAAACACTATAAATAGTACCAATAACATGTAATCCTAATTTTTTCTTAAGAATTTGGAAGAGAAGAACCTCAAATCACTTGGGATTGTTCCATATACATGTAGCACGTAAACAACTCTATCAGTAGTTGGGGGATATAATTGAAAACTTCTGATTGAAGGTATCAGTTGGAAATACTCTGAAATTTTTAAAGAATATTAACTTTACAATAGCATCTCTGTGCATTATTTACTTACTTCCCTCATATGTTATAAGAATACAAAATATGTAATGTTTATGGAACTGCTAAGACTAAGACCTTGGCTAAACTTCCTGCAAGTCTGCAGCTTTTTACAAAGCGCCTTCATGGTAAAAGCAGCCCTGGGATGTGTTTATGATTGAAAGAATGGGAATAATGCATCTAGTAAGCTTCTGACCATGACGAGATCCTATCCTCTTTTACCCTTTGTGTCAAGAACGGTGTGGTATTTGTAAAATCACATAGATTGATCTGATACAGTGCCAATCCACCTTGAGGGAATCATATTTATGCACAGTGTTAGTCTTCACATCACTTCTTTAAAGCCGTGTAAACCTCAGCCATCATAATAAGAATCTTTTCGACTTGAGGAACATTACTTTTTTTGTCATTGTAACAACGACAAGTTCAAATTCAAGGAAGCTTTTCTTTTATGTGCAATGTTCACTTTTTGCTTGGCATTCCAGCTGTGAGTGGAATTAACTTTCAACATAAAAAAAAAATGGTCTCTGCAGCCAGAGGAGTTTGGGGCCCACTTGAATCAGGCACAGTTGGTGGAGGGAGGAAATATCATGAATACCCTTCCACTACTTTGTGTCACCGTAGGAGGCTTTTGTAGAAAATATCTCAACATTATTCAGCCTTCCTGTCTTTGGAATGAATTGCGGGAGAGTAGAGCTTATGAAAACCTGGCCCTAGGAAAGGACCCTCTCTGGGCACCATTTTTCTGCTGAAGAGGAGACCAGTTCGTCATCGAAACGCAGTTGAATAAAAAGAACACGATTACACATTTAAATCATATGCATTCTTGGATTCAAAACCAGAATAATGGAATCATGTGTAATGCATTTTGGGATGACTCTAGCACAGAGGTTCCATTTCTGGAATCATATTGTTTTAAAAATTGTACTATATACTGTTTTGGTATTTTGAGTTCTGTACTCTCACTGCCCAAGCTGCATAAAGATTTACATGATATTTAAGAATATAATATTATTCGTAATATCTCCAGAAATGTGGAATTACAACCAGTGCTACTCTACAAAATTAAACAAATAGTTGTCAATATGATTTGAAATGAGAATGATACAAAAGCACAATTCATTGTATTAGGGAGTTTAGGTTTTTTTGTTTGTGTGAGTGTATATTTGCCCAACTTTCTATACCAACTTGGGTCAGGAATTATTCTGGGCACCAATAATAGAGGTAGAAAAAGACATATGATGTCCTTGTGCCCAAGGAAATTTCATTTTAGAGGTATATCAGAGGCAGTCAAGTGGAGTGCAAATACAAGTTCTTCGCAGTTGTAAGCATGGTAAGGAAAGTAGAGTGGCCAAGTCAACCCAACAATGATGTAGTGGGGAACTGGATATTGGTCAGGACTGATTCCTCTGTGACATTATGATTGATCATCAAAAGAGAAAGCATCTTTCCAGAATGAGAGCAGAAAGCACCAGTCCTGGAGGTTTGTTTATTTGCGCATTCTGGTGGACATATGGTCAAGTGGAAGAAAGGAAGGTAAAAAACCATAGGTAAGAGCAAGAACAAATAGGAACCAGGATTTGCTAAAGGCCAATGTTCTGTATTGCAGGTCTGCTTTTCACTACATCTTTCTATCCATCACTTTAGTTGATCAGAATATCACGAGAATATGGCAATTTCCTTCGTTCACGAAGAAAGGATTGTTGATTGTAAGACCTCAATGATTCTGCCAAAACTAACATAGACTAGACTTTTGCTCCATCAGATTGTGACAGAAGAGGGGTCTGTTCCTTTTGCTCTAGGAGTTCAAAGAAAAACACGAGCTTTATCAGAGAGAGCTGCACCAAGATGCTTTTAAAAGCAGTTTGCCTATTTTTTGAAGTATTCTTTTTGGTCATACATAATGAATACATTGAGAGTTATATAGCAAAGAAAAAGAGGAGGTGAACACACATTTTCTATTTTCATCTCCTTTTAACTTACTGTGATTTCTCCACTTTACCCGCTACTTCCAACATGTCCCGTGGTTCCATTTCTGACTCTCGACATGATTCCATAGGGCATGAGTTCATTTATCCCATTCTGAGTTGCATGTGAAAAATCACATTTTTCTACATCAAGCTGTACTAAATCTTGTTTGTGTTCCCTTAATGAAATCATCTATTTTATCTCACCACTGCAGGTAGAAACAATTTTCCATATGTTACACACACTTATCGGGGCTTCTGAGATACCATCATGGTTACATACTATCTAGTTTTCATTTAGAAAGCAGGCTGTTAGCTTACTAGAAAATAATTTTTAAAAGGTGTAGCGCTATTAATCAGCCAGTCTCTACTGCTCATGAATGAATAATTCCATGATTAGGAGCCAGGGATGGCTCAGGCCGTCACAGAATCTGCTGTTTTCACGTAACTTGATACATTAATTAGTTCATTTTGTGATTATGTGACTCTGTTAGGGAGAAGAAAAATTACTGGGCTAGCTTGGAATAAACAAGAACATTCTGATCATTCTCGTCTTTATGAAAGCAATTTTGGGGCAAAAATTAAATATCTTAAAAGCAGATAAGTCTCTTAATGTTGCATGGAGTAAATATAGTAATCAGCTATGCTAAAATTTCACAACATTCAAATAATAGATCAATTACATCTAGTGAAATAAAAACGTATCTCTAAAAAGTTCATTATGTATGCCAAATAGCATCTGACCATTGATTGTTTCACTTTAAATCAGTTTTACCTACATGATCAAAGATACAGTTATGAAAATATGAGAAAAAACATCTTGAAAATAGAAAATTAAGCAAACAAAAGTATGTATGTATATATATATATCTCACATATATGAAGTAGTTGTACAGCATCATTTGTTAAATGAGAATTTATTTTTAATTTTTATGTACTTGTTCCTATTTATATTTCCATGGAATAATATCTAATCAAGGAAGAAGATTCCTTCCTAAGTGGTTTTGAAGCAGCACTGTTGAGGAAAGATGAAAATGTTAATCATGCTAATATTATCAGAAGAATCACATCACCAACTCAAGTAGGGGGTGGGTCTCTGAGGATAACTTAGGAATTATTATTAATGGAAAGACAGCTTCAAAATCTATTACAATAAAGGTAAAGAAGTTAAATGTCTTATTTAATTTTGGGTATATTTGTTTGATTTTTAATTTTATGTCTAATAAAAATTGATGAGAAATTAAAAGGGAATAGATTTATGATAGCAGAGAAGTAGTGAAGAGATGGGAGAAATTGGGACAGAATGAAAAAATAGTATTGAAAAACTTTTTCTCCCAGTGCAAGTTCTTAGTGTATTTCCCAACTGTTAATCTTGGCTGACTGTCTAGGGTGCAGAGAGTCTTTCCAAATCTGCCATTGTGATTCCTGTTTTCACCTTGAGGCTCTGACAAGTGTCCGGCTGGACTTCCAGAGTAAGTGTCAAGGGAGGATTCCAGTTTGATCCCACTGATCTACAGTGGCATTCATCATTTCCCACATTTCACTTCAAAGTATAACCTGCTACTGGGAGTTGATGGCGTTAGTGGGAAAGTGTGTGATCCATTTATATTAGAATTGACCTGAAGCCCTGGGAAGATTGGCCTAACACATGGGGACTGCTCCGTAGGGCATCTTTGAGGGGAAAACAGTTGTGATGTAAGCATCTGAACAATTCTGAGCAGTTGAAATGTTCTGAAATGGAACCAAAAGCAGAACTTACAGATCGACTTTTAACTGAGTGAAACGAAGTGCTTTCTAGTCAAGAAAGTGGTCTGAGGATGTATTTGCTGTTGATGGTAAGAATGAGTTCAGGAGAATTCCCCTGGAGTCACAGTGACTGTCTACTGATGTATCACAAAGTAAATCCTAGCAATTGGGCTAGAAGTTAGCGTGCATATGCACTGGATTTTTGCATACCTAGAATTCCAGGTGTGAGATTTTCCAGATCAAAGATTCTATGATTACAGGCAGCTTTCACTATTATTGCTTTTCATAAAAGCTAAACATCTTTGAATCATTGGAAAATATCACCTTAGAGTTCTGCTGTATTACCTTTGTTTTGATGGATATTAGTATTAAAATACACAGCAAAAACTATCATTACAAAATACTGTCATTAGATAGGCAAGACTTTCAAAAAAGCCAATATAATGATACTCGCTAGGAAAGATTTAAATGAATTTACAAAACAATCAGCTTGTCTGGAATTAAGCCAGAATAAATTTCTGGACCTTGGTCTTAGACATACTTTGTTGGATTTGACATTAAAAGTACACATTAAAAAAGAAAACAAAAGTCAATAAGCAGGACTATGTGAAACTGAAAATCTCTTACACATCAGAGGAAACAGTCAATGATATATAATGACACTGATTGAGTGGAGAAAATAGTTACAAACCATTTATCTCATGAGCGGGTATCACCCAAAATACATAGAAGAATCACCTACAAGTTAATGGCCAAAAAGCAAATAATCCAGTGAAAAAGTAAGAAAGTGATTTGAATAGGCATTTCTACAAAAAAGGCATGAACATAACCAACAGGTATATGAAAGGCTGATCAATATCTCTATCATCAGGGAAATATCAATAAAAAACACAGTGAAATATCACCTCATGCCTGTTAGGATAGCTATTATTTTAAACAAATGATTACAATTTTTGATGAGGATATGCATAAAAGAATGCTTGCATAATTTTGGTGGTAATATAAATTAGAACAACTGTTACACAATGCAGTATGGAGAGGCCTCAAAAAACTAAAAATGGAACTACCACATAATCTAATGTTTCTATTTTTGGTTATCTATCTAAAATAATTGGAATGAAGACAAGGAGGAAATAACTCTACCTCATAATAATTGCACTGTTGTTAAGATATGAAAACAACTCCAATGTCCACATATATACAGAACAGTGTGCAAACAAAACAGAAGAAAATTACACATTTGCCATCACTGTACTTGAATGAACATAGGCGACATTATCATAAGAAAATAAGTTAGAAAAGACACATGCTAAATGATTTAACATATATGAAGTATCTAAAATAATCAAACCCAGGAGAAACAAATGGGATGGTGGTTGCTGGAACTTGCAAAGGAGAGGAAATGGGGAATTTTAGTCAGACATGTGCCTGAAATTTCAGTTACGCAAAACAAATAAGTTCTGGTGTTCAGCTACACAACATCATACTTATAGTTAGTGACACAGTATGGTGCACTCTAAAATAGATGAAGTGGAATCTCATGTCATGGTCCTATGGCAAAAATAAACAAGAAATAATGGGAAAGTTTTGGAAATGATAGAAGTTTAGTACCTGTGTTGTGGCCATGATACCATGTGTCCAATTTTGTTAAAATGTCTACCTTAAGTGTGTGTCATTTTTTGTACATCAGTGGTCTCAGTGAAGGTACCATTTGCTTGAGGGTCCATGGAGGGGACTGGCAGAGCACACTTCTGGGTGGGTGATGGAGCTACAACCTTGGGCATTCCATCTGCCCCCTGGCTCCTTCCTCTCTGGCACTGGTCACCTGCTCTGCTTCCTATGAGCCAAGAAATGAGCAGTTTCGCTCTTCATGCCCTTCTACCATGGATTCTCTGCCTTATAGCCAGCCAGTCACGGACTACAACCAGGGGGAAATTAAACCTCTCCTCCTTAAAGTAGGGGCAGCGGCACTGTTTTTCAGCAGTGAGAAAGTTGACAAACACATCCACTCACCTGGATTAAGCTTAAAGAATCATACGTGTAAGAACCTAATGCACACATACATGTATGAATGAGCACAAGGAAAACTAGAGAAAGCTGAATAACTTGAGGAGATTGTATTCACATCAGCATTCTGTTTGTGGTATGATGCTATGTTCTTGTAAGTTTTATTATTAAAGAAAATTGGGGAAATTATAGCAAGCATCACTTTTTTTTCTTACAATTTTATGAAATTAAAATTTAAACAAAAAAATAGAACAATATATTCAGGTTTTCAGAGAAAGATCATGGAACAACCCAGCTTCTGTAATGGCACAGAAGTGGCCAATCTTTGGCTAGCCTGGGAGTTGGCCCTAACTGGCCTCTTCCAGTGAAGTTTGCTCTGGAGTCTCAAGAGAATGGTTTGAAACCTTTTTCAGTGGCATTTTCCTCCTTCTCAAGCCTTGTTATTGCTCACAGTGTTTGAAATTCCCATTTAAACAACATTCACTAAAGCAAGTAAGTATAAGCAAATTCCATGGTGTTAAAATTCATGGGATCGGTTGTCCTATGTCCTTTTCCAATCCCTCCATTCATCATTCTTTAAGGAGACATGCAGAGCACTATAAATCTACCAATCACTTTTGACTTAAACATGTTAAATGACCCACAGTAAAGTAGTGCATTTGATGCTTTCCAGCTACTGCTTGTTTTACTTTGAATAAATTTCAATTAAAGAATTCTCACTTTATTTCTCAAAAGCAAAATACCACTGTTGCTTTTAAAATATTTTGAGGTATCTTCCACCGTATGAGGCTCAATTCATTTGCTAGCAACATATATACAGGTACCATCTGCTATATCAGAGGGAGCCACTTTGTGCATGGTTAAATGAAGACAATATTAATCACACTAATTAATTTACAACAAATCAACTAATCGATGAAATATGTGGTATCAGGCAGTTAAAGGACAAGACTGAAGACGAAGTCTTCACCTTCCTTCCACTGCAGCCTCTGTGGGCACAAGTCCCTGTCTTATTTATTTGGGGGACAGTCAACACTTTTCTATTTATTAGGGTAAAACAGAAATATCCAACACATCATTTCAGCCAACTAATCTTACAGAATATTCTCAGGTTAAAGCAGAGCGTTTTTCTTCCTGAAGTATGACAATGAATGCTGTGAATGTGATTTATTGTCAGGGCCAGGGCAGACAGGCTCTGGAGATGTGAGTGACATTTTAATTTTTGGACATAGGCTGGGAGAAGAGAGCTTCGCGGTTAATAACGCTTCTGACAAAGCTTTCTTTTATGTAGATGCCAAATCAATTTTATAGCAGGCTTTTCATCTTTCACTCTGCCAGAGGAAAGTATGGAGTTTAAAACTAAACTATCTGTTAAGGAAATGAAAAAATCTCCCAGAGGGCTTCATGGCTTTAGAACATTAGTGCCTAAAAATTTACAGATGTCCCAGCTGATTAAAAAAATCATTTGCAATAAATATAAACAGAAAGATAAGGCTTCCTTTGTTGAACATGCTCTCTCAGGTTCATTTAGATTTTCAGTTTGTAATCGAATGGCTTTTTTAAGAATCCAGTGGAGTATGCTGAGTTTACTTTCTACCCTTTTCTCAAATGGAAGGAAAATAACTCAATATTTAAAGTGCCGTGTTAAGTCCTTTGTCGTCTCTTCCCTATGAGTACAATTTTATTTATTGAAGAACTTACAGATATTTCATGATGGAAATTTGGTGTGCTTGAGAGGGAAATTTTGCAGCACAGTTTCTCCTGTTATTTGCTTTGGTTCACCGTAGACTTAGTACACATAGGTGGTAGCCAAACTTTGCCCTCGGCTCTGGGCTGAATTGAGGTACAGGATGAAACTAAGCAACAAAGGGCAGACTCTTGTCCTAGTGGAAGTAAAAGGCAGAATGCACGTCCTCAGCTTTTAGTTGATTCTCTATGGTGTGCTGAGCACTACATAAAGAAGTGCAAGATAAGTACTTCTGGGAGTACTTTTTCACCTTTTATAATGTTTTCCAGTTGTTTTAAAATATGCATATTTTAGATACTCCATTGGTTTAGAGGGAACTGGGGAGACTGTTCAAGGCATCACTATTTTCTCATGCACCTTTATGTTACTCAAGTAGTTACTCAATTAGTGCTGCTGAACAAGCACCACAAAGTGGGCAGTTTAAGAAACCAAACTTTATTTTCTCACTCATCAGAAGGCTGGAGTGCCCTGATCGAGGTGTCAGCTAGACTTGTTCCTCTGAGGAACATAAGGAAGGGGCTATCCTTCCTCTCCACTTGGCCAGTGGTCAGACCACCTTCTCTCCCTGTGTTCACACCATCCTCCCTCTGCATATCTGTGTCCGAATTTCCTCCTAAAATGAGGTTACCAGCAATATTATATTAAGGCCCACAGAAAGACCACATTTTAGTTCAATCATCTCTATGAAGACTATCTTCACATATAGTCCACTTTTAAGGTGCTGCTGACATGCATTTCAATTTAAAAATTTTGAGCGAACTCACAAGGTAGCCCATAATAATTCAGGCAAGAAGCCCTCTTTTATTGTTGGGTATTTTTGTTTTTGTAGTACAAAGAAAGAAAGCCCATAAAGGATAACAACACAGGAAGAAAGACTAAACTAGAATTCATAGAATCTAAGGTCTCAAGTGGAAGTTTTCCATCTCTGTGAAAGGCTTACAATCCAATGTACTTGCATTGCTTTCTCTTCCAGATTCATCAATACTTCATACTTTTTTTTCACACCATTTCCACTGGCCAACCTAAATATTCCAAATGCTTAGTTTCCATCTTGTCTTCACCTTTTATGTATCTGTGTGGCAAAAGTGGACATTCACAAAATAAGCAAAGTAAAAAGCATCTTTCTTGGTTAATTATTCTGGACTCTAAAGCCAATTTTTGTTGCCTATGTACCAATGCTAGAGTGTAGCAGAAAAATACTTTGAATGCAGAAAGTTGCCATCTAAGTCTACTTTGTTTTATGATAATTATTAATGTACCTTATGTATAGCACCCCCAAATGGGTTAAAATATGCTGACGGGCAATTGCTGTCCCTTTAATTTATGTCATTACCCAGGGCAACATCTGGGATTGGTCACAGCCAATAAAAGGCCCTTGGTAAATGTTTCTTCACCAAACTTCTCATTGTTGCACAATGATTCTTCTACTCTGCTACACGGTGAAAGGAGGCAGGCTGAATGCCTTCCTTCATAGTAATGTGTGTGCAACCCTGCCTTACCATATCTAAATTGACTCAGGAAACATATTTCCCATGGTGCATGCCTCAAGCCAGCTGCTATTATTGGAAGTAAAATTATTGGTCAGAGATGTCACTTGGAGTGTGCATCTCTTAACCAAACACTCTCGTATGCATTATGATACGAGCACATTTTCTCTTGGACAGCAATGTTCCAAGTCAAGCTACTGCATACATTTAGCTTGGGTTATCTCCAAAGCAGCCATGCAAAATATGCCATAGATTTCAGTGCACTAAGTGTATTATCTCTTGGTGTTGACACTTATTTTCTTCTGTACAAAAAATAGATGAAAAGAAAGAGTTGCTAAAATCAAAGTAATTATATTTTAAATGCCAAACACTGGTGAACATGTAAGTGCCATGCTGGTAAGGAGCTGGTCCTGTGGAAAATGCTCTGATACACAGAGAGCTTTGGAGGGAAAACTGATGAATTTTAAAACTCTGATGACATTTGGACAGACACACTTATCCTCAAAATAACAAAGACCTCACAAATATGTGACAATCTAGTCTATCAGTGCTGAGTCAATTTCAAATTAAAAGAGCACTGAATATTAATGAATGTTTAAAATATTAGTTTCCATGCAAAAATAGAAGTTTTAGGGCAAGTAAAAATGATGACAAAAGTTATTTTTGGTTTTGAATTTACCATATTTTTATTTTAAAAATGGATAGGGAATTCTTAAACTTTTTATTATGCAAAATTTCAAACATATACTTATTTTAAACTATCTTAATGGAACTCTATTCCCAATTGTACTAATTGCCCACATTATAAATTATGTACTTTGAAACAAGATTATTAACTTAATTTTGTGACTTTAATAGATAAACTTTTTATTAAATATTAAACATTGATCAATAAGTTAATAAAATAAATATTACTTTGTTCATAAATTGATTTCATTAAACATTAAATATTGAATTAAATTAATTTAATTTTGTTGATTTAATGCAGGCATATTTTGCTAACTTTCCTAGCTATAATATATCCATTAAATAATCATTAGACTTAGCTTCAATCCCTTAATATTTTCTGATATCATTGAGAAAGGTATGTATTTTTGATATTACTGATATAGAAAATAAGAGCTACTATACAATTCACCCTATTTAAATTAGTAAAGACTACATTTTGAGTCATTTTTAGTTTACAGCAAATTTGAGCAGAGTAGAGTAATTTCCTGTATATGCACTAACCCTATACATGCCCAACCATCCTACTACCAAGATTTCATACCAGAATGGGTCATTTGTTTTGCAAAAATGAAAAAAAAACATATTCAAACTTAGTATGCCAGGTTATGAGAAGGCTCAGTCTTTTTGTTGTACATCATATGGGTTTGTAAAATGCGCAACAGCGTGTAGCTACCATGTAAGTATCACCGAGAACAATGTCCCTGCCCTAAACTCCCTTCAGCCTCCACCTATTCATTTCTCCCACCTATAAGCCCCAACCATTAACAGACACAGATATTTCTCCCATTTCTCTGGCTCTGCCCTCTCAAGAGTGCCATATAGTAGGGATCCCAGAGTATACAGCCTTTTTGAACTGACTTCTTTCATTTAGTCATACCAATTTTAAACTCTTAACATGTCTTATCATGGCTTAGGAGTACATTTGTTTTCAGCAAGGAATACTATTTAGCTGTTTGGATGTACATGGTTTACTAATCCCTTCATCTACTGAAGGACAATTTGATTCCTTCCACTCTCCACTTTACCTTTTCTTTATTCCAACAAATTAGCATGTGATTATGTTCAAATGTTGACTGTGACATGCATTGATTTCCCAGAGGTTTGATATAATGTTCAAAGAAAACTTTTTGATCAAATTTTATAAGTCAGGAGGAATTTGTGGGCAAAAGTAAATCAAAGGGGTTATTGAAATCTTACTCTTATTCCTTGATCTATAAGATGTAAAGCAGTAGAGATTATTTTTAGCAGTGAGAAGATAACATGAATTGGCTCATGCTCCGTGGGCCTGCACAGTCATGTTAATTTGTCTCCTTGTTTGCTCACGTGTTCCACCAATAAGGGCGGATTAGGAGCTTATGGACACCAAACCCTTCCAAAACACAAGAGTGACTACAGGCCACTCAGGTGAGCCCTGATTTGAAAAGCATCCAGCAAGAAGATGCTATGCAGGTAAACATATCACAGGCTGTCAAGGCTGTTCTAGAAAATGATGGAAGAGCCGCTGGGTCTGGAATCAGGGAAATCTACCTCTGCCAGGCAAATGATACTGAGGCCAAGACTCCGCGGTGGACACAATTTAGCCAGGGGAAGACTCACCATGGAGAGGAAGGGAACAGGTCCCGGAGCAAGGAAGGACCTGAGGAAGGGAAGAACGGGCAGGGAGCCCCTCAAGGGCTCCCAGTGCAGATCTACTCCAGCATTTCGTAGTCAGCATTAAGTTATCATTTGTTCAATATTCACTGTGGTGTCAGGGAGGAAAATGGAGTAGGGCAGTAAGTCTACAGACAGAGAAGGAAGTTAGGGGGATATTTCAATCACACAAATGCTGTACAATGACCAGTTAGATTAAGGCAATTTCAGCCAGATAGAGAGAGAAAGGAAAGGGCATGGAGATAGTGGAGCCCTTTCTCTTATTATTTTACTTAAATTGGAATGAAGATGCACCAAAGATAGTTCACTTACCCCAAATCAAATTACAGAATCCAATGGACTTCCTCATTCGTACCTTAGCTCTTTCTATTTCACTATACTCCATCTCAGAAAAATCAACAATAAAAAACAACAAAGAACCACCCTTGTACCCTAGGAATAACTTTCACAGAACAGAGATATTTCTTAGTGTCTCATTCAGTGTATTCTGCTTGGACATTTATGCATTATCCCCACTACTCCAGCCCAATGCCATCTGTCTTTCTGTGTGCTACTATCTTGCTTTGATCCCCTCCACTGTTAACTCTACTTTGAGAAAGTAGCAGGGATGAAGGAGGATAAACATAGGTCACCAGAATATTTGGCTGTTTACTGTTTTCTATCCATTTAAAATGGCCATATTCCAAGGCCATATATGTAGAAGACTTCTCACCGTATACGATGATCCTCCTGTGCTCTAACTTTTGCTTTGCTTGCAATATTTCCCAAATGGCTTCATAAGCAGAAGAATATTTTTAGTGATTTAATTCTGTTGTTTTCAATACATGATGTTCAAAGACTTCAGAATAAATACTAATATTGAAAAACTAGCAATTCATGTTTTCAGCTCTAAATTATTCTCCAGAAATCAGCAATCATTTAGGTTGTTTTTTTAAAAACTACAGCTGAAAGAAAAAGAAAACATTGTGTGTTAGAAGCAGCCCATTCCAATGAACAATCAGTTCAGAAAAACGATAAGCCCCATGTAAACTGCTTTAAAACAAACAGCCACAGTCAACAATAGCTATAACAGCCTGCTATCGGGATGACTTTAAGAATTTTACATACGATCAAATATTAGGGGGGAAAATAAGGTCCTAGCACTTAATTAATTTCATCACAAGTGTGTGTTTCAAGCAATAATTCAGGTTTCTTTTCAAGTTACTTCTATTTGTGATTCTCCTTTGAAAGAGGTCTATTCACACAGAGACCCGGACAGTGTAGGCTTTACTGAAATTGAATTAAAATGTGGGATGGTACTGAAGTCTATCATGTTCCTGGCAAACCTTAAACAATGCTAGAAGGCAAATATTCTTCTGGGAAGTGTGCAGGCATCTGAGGGATGTTGGTGTTCTAGCCAGGCTTTATTTTTGAGGTTAGGAGAACTTCCTAGAGGAAATACACTGTGGCTTTATACATTTCAAAGTGAGACTCCTTTCCATTTGCCGAGCTCACCAGTTTTGTATTGGTATTAATAATTCTTGGTAAATGAAATGGAAGGGGCAAAACAAGAAACCTAAAAGTGCAATCAGAAATTACCCTCTTACAAGTTAAAAATCAGTGTTCAGTGTGATGCTGCAGCTTTGCAAAGTGACACATGTGGACTGGACAACAGGGCTCCCATTAGCATCAGCAGTGGCCTTAGAGCACACTTATGACAGATTTATCCAAAGTACACCTTTTAGGGTAGATGGTGTTTTTGGAACAGTCATACATTATAATAAATACCTTCAAAAGAAACTTTAAAAAGAAAGAGAAGCACCAATTATTGCTGCAACTATATTTGTCTATTCTCTAGAAACTTACTCCTTTCTTCCCCCATAGGCACAGGGGTGTATATGTCTAACTCTTCCTCCTGGCTCACATTTGGTACCTACCTCACCTTGCGACTATGTTCGCATTCCTCTGTGTTTCATTGTTTCCCTCACTGTACACTGAGTTCCTCACACACAGGTACTGGCTCTTATTCCTGAGCCCAGCACAATACTCCCACCTTGGGAAGCAAGAAGTAGCTGTTGGCTATTGAATGGCAGGAGCAAGCCTGGTTGGAATGGGAAGCATTGGAGGCCAAAGCTGTAACTGCCATATCTTTAAGCGTAAGCGAAGGCCATCCTCGGCCCTCGTGTTGTTCTAAGACAATAGAGCTCTCGCAGTCCGCGGTCCTAGACCACTCCAGCAGTGTTGCTGGGACATACAGCACCTGCTCTCTCCCGAGATTGCCCCTGCAGCTCTGGCTCAAACAGATCTTAACTCAGGGGCAAGCACTTGCTGCATGACCTGCAGCCATGCTTGCACCTCTTCAGTGAGGTGTTGTAAAGTGGGCGATAAGGAACTACTTCTGTGGGTGGCTTAGCTGGATTTCCAGGGTACAAACCCTCAGCCCCTGACAAGACACAACACCCCCATCTCCTTTCCCCAGGCCCTGCGCCTCGGGGACTCTGCCTTGCCTGAGTCACAAGCCCCCTCGGGAGAGGCCCTGCTGTGTCCTTCAGTTCCCTACCCTCCTATTTTTGATTCGAGAACTATATGTATTGATTTTCCATCCGTATTCATTTTAATGACTTTTTCCAACGTTTATTTTTATTAATACCTGTGTGCAATACATAACGATTATATCCTTCATGAGGAGTTGGTGTGTATCTTGATTCTTTTTACCTCCCTTTTCCCTTGGCTGCCTCTCTCCTCTCAGCAACTCTCGATCCCCTTCCTATTTGCCAAAAAAAAAAAAATCTTATTCATATTTTCTATCTTTTTTCTGTATTTTTGGTATCTGTTATAGGAAAAATCATGCAATATTTAAGCTTGTGTGTCTGACTTATTTACTTAACATTATGGTCTCAAGGTGCACACACCCATTTTCCTACAAATGACTCAGATTTATCCTTCTTTATGGTAGAGTAGTGCTCCATTTTGTGTAAATATCAAATTTTGTTTATTCATCCATCTGTTGACGGACATATAGGCTGCTTCCAAGATGCAGCTATTATAAATTGTTCTGCTTTAAACATGGTATGCATCAATTAACCCTGTATTCTCCTCTAGGAATCATCCCCAAAGAGTTAAAGACATCATATTAGTGTGAGCCATACTCATTTGTACTGGTTTCCTGTAGCAGCTTACCACTAACATGGCACAAAGGTGGCATTTACAACACCACAAATGTGTTTTACTGCAAATGTGGCAGTTAAAACAGCACCAAAGCATTCTTCTTGCTCCTCTGGATGAAGGACATCAGCCCTCGGTCAACCCAGGCTAAGTTAAAGCATGGGCAGGGTGGGTGCTCTTGGGGGTCTCTGCAGGGGGACCTGGCTCCTGGGCTTTTCTAGTTTCTGGAAACTGCCTGCTTTCCTGGTCTGGCTTCCCTCTCTCCACTCCAGTCTCAGGAATCTGCCCTCCCATCCTCTGCTTCCCCTTTGATCTCTTGCTTCAGCTTTAGCTCTATCCTTGTGATTGCATTTTGATGATGACCCAGAGTGAGCTCACCATCTTAGTGTCTTTAACTCTATCACCTTTGCAAAGTCCCCTGTGACATACGGTGGCATTCAGAGGGACCCGGAACCGAGAAGGGGCTCTTTGGAAGCTATATTGTTTGACCTGCTACACCCCTGCTTCATAACCAAACAAAATAAAACACACTCCATCAAAAATTTTCAAAAACCATCAAGTCTACTGCGGGATTCTCTGACAGCAGCTCTAATCTTAACAACACAGACCTGACCCTCCGGGTTTGCCCATTATTTATCTCATCTCACTCCATAAGCGAACACAAAGGGTGCAGTAAATTATTACAACATCAGAATCATAGTTACCACAACCAAATTTGCAAACTCAAAGTACATAGTCACAGTACAAATTTCTGCACCAGGCAACATCTATCTATTTGGCCTCTGGAATCTTGTTTCCCTTATTTTAGCTCCGTGTTCGTTCTACCCGCACTGCAAGCAAGCAAGACCTCTTTTCTTGCAGCTCGCTTATTATGTCCAAGAAGAATTTTTCTCTTCTGAACTGTGAAAACCATCATCAGTGTATCATTTCCAAATACTTCCGTGGTTTTCCCAATTCAGATAAATCCAATGAATCCGTGATTTGTAACTAAATCTTCTAAGTATGGAAAACAATTCAGTGGACAGGAAGTGACTTAGAAGTGTTTGTGCCCAGCTCTGGCCAAGGGTTTCCTACACCCACCTTCCAGGCTTACTGTCCCGGCTCTTTCCCTCCATGAGGTGCTTTCTCATTTCCGGGTCCACCTGCAATTACAAACCCCTCTTCGTAACTTGGGAGGCAAAAGCCCTCTGCTTCAGTTCTTTTCTGTGCAGACTTTTGCTGGTTGGAACCAGGATTCACAGTGTATTTGACACACTCAAAAGTGTGCTGTCTGTAGCATGTTTAGCCAGTGCCCCGCCAAATCTTTCGGTGATAACAGCTCTCACTGGCAGAGGGTTCCCTCTGATGTGCACAACACAGCACTGTGTCCTCATCATCCCATCCGCCAGAAGGACATGAGTCAAGGAAGACATCATGACTATTATGATCAGAGGTCTGGGAGAGGATATAGGGTCCAATAGCTTGCAACCCAACATAAGACCTGCATCTTAGACAGAATTAAATATACTGCAACGCTTTGTTTTCTACAGACATGTGAATGAAAGTAGCTGGCTCTATCTGCTAAATGAAAAGAGTGCTTATGGACAGGGAGGAGTCTGAGAAGTAAAGAGGAAACACAGGAGACTCCAGAAAAGTTTAAAACAGTGAAGTGAATAGGGATGATCATCCCACCTGCCTGTGCTCTTTTCTGACTATTGAAAGACAGCAAACAGTAAATATTTGTAAATAGACCTAAGTGGCATAAGAAACTACTTCTGTATACTTTGGGATGATTTATCTGAGGGCAAATTCCCTTATAACAAAAATCACAGGACAGGAGCAAGATTGATTACCTCAGTAGAAACCATCTTGGTTCTCCAAGCATCTCCTGGAATCCTTGCTGTCTTTCAATGACCCATCTTCTTTTAAACCATTTCTTGATTTCTTTTCCAGTTGGTTATTACCTGTCTTCCAAATTGATGGCAATTTGTAACCACTGCTCTTATACTTTGCTTTTCCTTGAAAGTTATCTATCATCTCTCCATCTGGTTTTATTCTGCCCTTCAAAAAATGATAACCTTCCCATGGGTAACTCCTGAATCATCACCTTTTCCATGGCTAGCACCTCACACATGGCCTTTAGAAAAACATAATAAAGTGAAAGTAGTTGTTAGAAATCAGAAAACAAGGAAACTGTAGAGAAAAATATTTTCTTGGTAAGTTGGGCTTAAAAAGAAAAAAAAAGTCCCCATCTTGGGAAAATTGATTTTTTGTCCTCTCTCTTCTCTGAAACTGCAGCCTCCACTTTCTTGTCTCATTTTTTGCCTAGAAGGAAGATTAGGCCACCCCGTATTCTCTGTGCTCTCAGAAGGTCACAGAAAAACTGGCCTCCTGTTTCCCAGGAGGAAAAAGTGTGCTCTACCACAGGAGCTCCGCACTCATGCACAACATTTTCCTGGTCCCTGACTCCGACTCCACACAGTGAGGCTTAGCACACCAATGCCTCCACTCCTACCAATTCTAAAGACAGAACAGACATCAGCAAAGGGGTGTTTCTCCTTCTCACAGCTCAGCTGTCTAAGGTGCTTTGAAAACTCTCAAGGGCCTTCCGGATATTCTGTCCTCTGCCCCTCGTGTGCTGGCCTCCTAGGATTCTCTCTTTCTCTGCTGCTCCTAGCCTATTGGTCCTTCTCTCTGTGCTTTGCTCCAGGCCCACCTGCCCTGCACACCCAGGAAGCAGAGCAATGCTTTCAGAACTCAAACCTGGGCTCCCTTTTCTTGTTCTGCTCAGCCAGACTCCACCAGGTCCACAGGACCTGGCCCAGGTCTCAGATCTCCACCCCGTGCTCCGGAGCTGCCCTCCTGAGGCATCATGGCCACACTCTGCTCAGCCCCCGGGGCTGTGCTTTCTCCCTGATTCAGAAGGTGGTTCAGTGACAGAAAGTCCCCCATGGAACTGATAGCCCCTTCACCACCGCCCTGCCAACAAGGGTGTCCTTTCCTCATGCCCCTTCCCCGTCTTACCTTGCAATTACCTCTTGGAGGCAAATTGGTTCAACACTTCCTGCCACTTCCTTCTAGAATTTAAGTGAATCTCCCTTGTCAGATTTGTTCAATAAATGTTAAATGCTGTATAAATAAATAATGCACACTTTGTCCTACTTTCCTGCAGTTGATTTTTACCTTTATGTAACAAGGATCCTTTACTCTTTAGTGTCACTCATAGTTATCAAAATGATAAAACAGTGGAATTTGACTCTAAAATAATTTTGGAAAAGTTCTTTTTTCTTACAAAGGCTTCCAGCATAGAAAGATTAAGGTTTTCTTTCTCAGACATGAGTGACTTGTCAACTAAGACCAATTCAGTCTCCAGATCTGTGCACTAGTCATTTTGGATATGATTTAACTAAACTGTGCCTCAGTTTCCTCTTCCACTGAATAAGATTTACTACTAAAACATAGCACCACATTCTGAGATTTCTACAAGGAAAAATGTCTTAAACGTATAAACACCATGCAATAAGACCTAGCCCATGACAAATGCTCTGTGAATATTTGTTACTCTGGATTTATCACTCTTTAAAGAACATCAATTGAACTTTCAATGAGTATTAGAAGTTCTATGTGCTGATGGTTTAGTTCATTTTTTGATGAAGCATGATATTTAAATTGTTAATAGATTACTGACATTTATCCCAGATTATGAATATTTGGTTTATTCTGTGACTTGAAGACATCTTGCCTTTACTGAAGTCAAGATAAAAAATTCCTCCTTGAGGTTTCTGAAATCATAGAACTTGTTAAATATAAAAGACAAAATATCTGGCTTAGAGTCTACCTGATGACTTCTGTCTGCTTACTTATTAACCACAAGCACCTGTGCATAGTCAAGGATTTTTACAGTGAGCCTTCTGTAGAAGTGATATGGAAATGCCCATTAGAGTCTAACAAAATCACACATCACTGAGGATTCAGCCAGGCCACAGTGGGACATAAACCTATAAGCATAATTAATACAAGTACACTTATCCCAAACCCTGTTGTTTCTCTGTTTGTAGGAAACACAAAATATGGAAAATGTAGATGGAAAATGCCCTTCTCTGTGAGAGCTATATTGTACCAATTTCATTTAAAAACTTGCTGGTTTCATAAGACAAAATGAGAATTATGGGCATAGAAATGTTACTAAAAGTAAACTTCAGCTTCTGAGATCATTCACTGTGATTCTCAATGTAACTTCTGTTATTTGCTGTGATGTAGGGTTTGAATTTAAATTAGCCTGGAATTTTTAGTAACAAAAAAAGTGAATAATTGTTTATTATGTGCACATTTCCAAATTGAGGTTCTCTTGATATCTTCCTACCAGTTATTAGTCAATTTAAAGAGTACTGATATCCCATCTTTTGTGACATATTATTTAAACAGATGACAAGCGTTTAAATAATTTATCTGCTATATATTACACTGCAATTTTTGAATTTATTTAAAATAGAGATTAAGATTACTTTTTACTATTTCTGTATACCTCTTTTTATTGACTGTGTATTTAAATATGAATATGGGAAGGAATAGAAGCCTAGAAAATTAGTAAAATTGTTTATTTGTCTAGTACATGTTTCTTTTACCTAGAACTCTCCAATTAGCAGAAGCAGTGGTAGTTTGATAAATAAGTGAATTGTAATATTTAAAAGTATAACCCTCATATTACAATTTGTAGTAAAACATACATGACGAGTTGTGTTTCCTTTCTTACCACCCTGCTTCCACATTGGGTTAGGCAGCATCAGACCCTGGTACACAGAACTTCTGGAAGAGAAGTCATCAGAAAATCCTGCTAATAAGCCTTTGACAATACCTTCCTAAGGGCCAATGTCTCAATGCCGATTTCTGAGAAGGGAAGCTGCACGGACAACTTCGTGGTAGACAAAAAACTGGTATGAGGACTTTACTTTGTCCTAGGATGCCTCTAAACTTAATTTTAGGAGCATTTTTTTATTCTGTTTGACTCATTTTCCTCCAAATGTTCCAACTTCAGCTTCTTCACAGTGATCGTCTGCATGCATTTCCTTACTCCTGAGGATCCCAGTCTGTGTCCAGAGCAGCCCACTGAGCGGCCAAGAGGAGCCCCTGCTCTCCTGTCATCCCCAGCTCACTCTCCACAGCTCAGTCAGCTGCACCATTTTGTGACTTTAACCTGCTGCAAGCCGCCCCAGTTCCCTCACACAATCCACAGAGCCCTAAGCTGCAGTGGATACAGACTTCCAGGTCTAAGGTTTAGCAGCACAGAGAGGGTTGGATCTCAGCTCTGCCAGCTGCAGAGTTCAAAGGCCCTGCAAATCCAGGTACACAGTTCCATGAAAGGAGTTGCTCATATTTTGGGGGACATACTCAGAGTCCAGGGAATTGACACTTAACTTTGTTATACCATTGTTTTCATCAACTGACCAATCACCCACTCGTTGACAGAACAAGCCAGCAGCTTAAATGGATGTTTTTAAAAATGCCCATATCTGTTGCAAATGTAGCTCTGTCCAGGAGCATTTGCCTAGCACACTCATGGTGCTGAATTTGATCTCTAGCACACAAACAAACAAACAAACAAACAACTACATTCATATAGAACATCCATACTTGAGTCACAGAATTTCCTTCTGAAAATAATTTTTTGTACTTTTCTTACATTAGTATTAATTTTTAATCATTGTGTGTGAATGTAATTGGAATTTGAACAAAGACTGTCCATCACAGTTTCTCTGTGTGAGGACTTCTTAGCATTCATCTGACTGTAAGATGGGGTACAAATAAATTGCAGTACTAGATCTAATGATGAGTTAGTGGGCTTTAGCTAAATTTTCATAGATAAAAATTTTAGCTGTGTTAGATACAGTTAAGGAACCCTCTTAAGACACACTGCCATGAATTGTCCTAAAAATATGCCCCATTGCTTCAAACACACTTATCCCATCTTTTGCCAGTTTCTGAAGCAGTAACAGATGTCCTCATTCGTGAGTGTCTTTACACTGTTATGGCTGCCTGGAAGTTTTGAATGGATTCAAAGCATTTGTCTTTCCTTGTCATTTTAATTTGAGGGCAGAGTTAGAAGTCACAAGGTGGCACATCAAGTGAACAAGGTAAATGAGGTATACCTTGGACACTGATGTATTTTCAATCCTGCCTTTCCCCTGGATGGTATTGGGAAGTGGAATTCACCACAATTTTAATCACATCTCATGAAGACACTCAGGAGAGAGGTGTTCCAGAACTGCTTCTGAAAGTGGCAAGGACAGTGAGAGCAGCCTGTTAAAAATGCAAGACAGTATTTGTGCGGTGGTAAGAGCAGTGTGTCTTTTCCTATAATTTTTAAAAATTTAAATATATACCATAATATTTGATCAGTGCTTGTACATTGTTAAAACCTCTCTCATCATGAACTCACACAAGCACACACTCACATTCACACACAGAGTCACTGCACACTGCATACTAGATGATTCATGGGAAAACCTCTTTTAGTAAAATAAAGGAGAGGAGTTTTATCAGCATCAATGCCTTGGACAAGCTTAGTATTAAAAATTGCAAATGTGGGTTAACATTCTGAGTTGCCAAACTACCACCTCCAGAGCAGAGGAGGTGAACCTTCTGGGCCACCATACCACCACCCCCTGGGCCAAGGAGGTGAAACTTGCAGGCACGAGCAGCACAAACCCCCACTGCACCCCCCAATAGAAATGAGAAGACACTTAAACAAGTTTCAAAACCAGACTTCCAGATCACCTAAAACAACCCCAAAGGGGAAAAAGATGGAGGAACACTCTGATACTGAACCACCTAGACTCCCTGAACTGGCAATGAAAAAGGATCTGGAAAAAGTGAAATCAGAAATAACTTCTCAGATAACAGCAAAGATTGTGCCCATAGTGCAACACTTTATCAATTAAGTCTAGAGAGGACACTGATTAAATGGAATCCATAAAACACATGCAAACAGATTTCCAGGAGATTAAAAACTCCATTGAAAATTTATGCACCAGAATGAGCCAATGTGAGGGCAGAATTTCAGATATGGACAATAAGATTGCGATTAGTGACCAGGAAAAGAAAAAATTTCTTTAAAATAGTAAGGGACCATGAGAAATCAATCCAGCAGCTGCTAGATGATGCAAACAAGATAATATAAGACTGAATGGAATCTATGAAGAAACAGGAGAGTGCAGATGACATAAAAATAATGTTCACAGAAGTGAGGGCAGAAAACTTCCCAAGTTGGGAAAAAGAATTTGACATACAGATAAGTGAGGCATATAGGACTCCAAATAGCCTTGATCAAAAAACAAATCTGCACATAGGTATATAATAGTTAAGATTCCAGAAACCCAGTAGAAGAACAAAACTATACAAGCAGTGAGAGAAAAGAAACAAATCACATACAAAGGAAAGTCCATCAGAATCACAGCAGAATTCTCAATGCAAACCCTCAAGGCAAGAAGAGCTTGGAGTAATGTATTTCAAGCCCTAAAGGAAAACAGCCTCCAACCCAGATTGATGTACCCTGCAAAACTATCTTTCAAAATTGATGGAGAAATAAGATACTTTCATGACAAAGAGCACCTTAGGAATTTCATGAACACCAACACAGAACTCTAAAACATTTTGGAGAATATCCTTGGAAAAGACAATGAAGTTCACAACCCCAGGAAACCCAGCAGAATGAATGCATTGGGCAAGACAAGAAATTCAGTGAAAATGGGGAGACTCCAACAGGAAGAAAAAGTCATAACAATGATAAGTCAATACATATCAGTTATATCAGTTATAACCATCAATGTTAATGGTCACAATTCACCAATCAAAAGAAATAGACTGGCAGAATGGGTCAAGAAGCAAGATCTAAGAATATGTTGCATACAAGCAACACATTTAATTCAAAAAGAAACTCATAGACTGAAAGTTAAAGGATGAAAACAATACTCCATGTGACAGGGACCTGAAAAAAAGCAGGAGTAGCTATCCTCTTGGCAGATCAAGTAGATTTCAAAGAAACACTGATTGGGAGACAAAGAAAGACACTACATCTTTGTAAAGGGAACAATCCAAGAGGAAGAGATGACAATCATAAATATCTATGCACCAAACACTAGTGCACCCAACTATATAAAACAAATACTAACGGACATGAAAAGTCAAATAAGCACTAATACAGTAGTAGTGGGGACCTCAATACTCCACTGTCACAAATAGATAGATCAACTAGACAAAAAATAAGCAACGAAATACCAGAACTCAATCAAACTCTTGGACAAATGAATTTAACATATATTTACAGAGTGTTCCATTCCACAAAATCAGAATACACATTCTTTTCAGCTACACACTGGTCATTCTCCAAAATAGACCACATACTCACTCATAGAACATGTTTAAGTAAGTGCAAAAGAATTGAAGTTATCTCCTGTAAATTATCAGACCATAGTGTGATGAAATTGGAGATCAATAGCAAAAGAAACCACAAAAATTTCATAAACACATGGAAATTGAACAATACACTTCTGAATAACCAATGGGTTACAGTGAAAATTAAAGAAGAAATCAGACAGTTCCTACAATTAAATGACAATGACAATACAACATATCGGAATCTACGGGACACAATGAAATCAGTCTTAGGAGGAAAATTCATAGCAGTGAAAACTCATATTAAGAAAACAGAGCGAGCTCAATTAAACAACCTGATGCTGAACCTCAAGCTTCTAGAAAAAGAAGAGCAGGACAACCCCAAAGCTCATACAAGGGAGAAAATTATAAAGATCAGAGCAGAAATCAGTGCAGTGGAGACTAAAAGAATTATACAAAAAAACAATGAAGCCAAGAGTTTGTTCTTCAAAAAAAATAAACAAAATTGACAAACCCTTAGCAAAACTTATCAGACAAATGAAAGAAAAGGCCCAAATCCATGCAATTATGAATGAAAAGGATGAAATTACAATGGACCCAGTAAAAACCCAGAGGATCATCAATACCTACTTCAAGAACCTATACAACAATAAGATGGAAAACAGGAAGAAATAAACAGATTCCTAGACAAGTATAAATTACCAAAGTTGAATGAAAATGACCTAAAAATTCTAAACAACCCAATATCTATCAATGAAATTGAAAATGTAATTAAAAACTTACCAACTAAGAAAAACCCGGGTACTGATAGCTTCACTGCTGAATTCTACAAGACATATAAAGAGAAACTACTGTCACTACTATTTAACTCTTCAATGAAATTGAAAGGGAAGCAATACTGCCAAATTCATTCCTGGAAGCAAGCATCACCTTGATCCCTAAAGCAGAAAAAGACCCAACAAAAAAAGAGAAATATAGACCAATCTCACTAATGAACATAGATGCAAAAATCCTTAATAAGATATTGGCAAATAAAATGCAGAAGATTGTCAAGAAGGTCATACACCCTGACCAAGTGGGATTCATCCCAGGGATGCAGGGAAGGTTCAACATACACAAATCAATCAATGCAATACACTATATCAATAGAACCAAGGACAAAAACCATATGATCATCTCAATAGATGCAGAAAAAGAATATGACAAAATCCAACACACATTTATGATAAATACCCTACAAAAAATTGGAATAGATGGTCTCTACCTCAATCTGATAAAAGCCATCTATGAAAAACCAACATCTAATATCATACTAAATGGTCAATACCTGAAATCCTCCACACTAAAAGCAGGAACAAGACGAGAATATCCACTATCACCACTCTTGTTCAATATAGTCTTTGAAACAGTAGCCACAGCAATTAGACAACAGAAAGAAATAAAAGGAATACAGATAGGAAATGATGAATGCAAATTGTCATTATTTGCAGACTCTATATAGAAGACCCCAAGAACTCCACCAAAAGTCTTCTAGACTTAATAACAAAATTCAGTAAAATAGCTGGATACAAGGTCAACACACAAAAATCAATAGCTTTCCTATACATGAACAACAGATTCACTTGGAGAGAAATAGGGTAAACAATTCCTTTCACAATAGCATCCAAAAAACTGAAATACTTAGGAATCAGCCTAACAAAAGAAGTCAAAGACCCCTTCTCTGAAAATTATATCACTCTGAAAAGAGAGATTGAAGAGGTTATCAGATAATGGAAAGACAACCCTTGCTCCTGGATAGCAAAAATCAACATAGTAAAAATGGCCATACTTCCAAAACTGCTATATATATATATATTCAATGCAATCCCAATTGAAATCCCAGCAGCATACTTCATGGACCTTGAGAAAACAATCCAAAAATTCATTTGGAACAAAAAGAGACCCAGAATAGCAAACAGAATTCTAGGCAACAGAGACATGGCAGGGGGTATCACAACCCCCAATTTGAAACTATACTACAAAGCTACTGTGATAAAAACAGCATGGTATTGGCAAAGAAACAGACCTGAGGACCAGTGGAACAGATTCAAAGATGCAGAAACAATTGCAGACACACCCAGCCACCTCATCTTCAACAAAGGAGCTAAATACCCTCACTGGAGGAAAGATGGCCTCTTTAATAAATGTTGCTGGAAAAATTGGGCTTCAACTTGCCAAAGAGTAAAACTAGACCTATTTCTGTCACCATGCACTAAACTAAAATCAAAAGGGATTAAATATCTAAATATTAAAACAGAAATGCTGAACTGGCTGGAACAGAGGTTAGGTAGAACTCTTGAAGACATTGGTGTAGGAAAAGATTTTATGAACAAAACCTCAGTTGCCCATGAACTATCACAAACAATCAACAAGTGGGATCTCTTCTTATTAAAAAGCTTCTGCACAGCAAGAGAAACCACCAACAGTGTGAAGAGGCAATCTATAATGTGAGAACAAATTTTTTGTTTTTCTTTTTGTTTTTGTTTTTTGGGTATTTTTGGTACCAGGGATTGAACTCAGGTCCTTGTGCTTGTGAGGCAGGTGGTGGAACCACTGAGCTAAATCCCCAGCCCCTGGGAACAAATTTTTAACCTGCTGTTCATTAGACAAAGGTCTACTATGCAGAATCTATAAAGATTAAAAAAAATCAGAACTCCCAAATTTAAAGACCCAATCCAAAAATGGGCATCTGAAATGAACAGACATTTCTCACACAAAGAAGTAGAAATAGCAAATAAACATGTGAAAAAATGTTCAACATCAATGGTCATTCAAAAGATGCAAATGAAAACAATGCTGAGATTCCACCTCACTTAGAAAGAATGGCTGCTATCGTGAAATCAACCATTATCAAACACTGGCTGGGCTGTGGAGAAAGAGGAACACTGCTCCACTGATGGTGGGAGTGCAGACTGGTGCAATCACTGTGGAAATCAGTATGGAGATACTCAAAGTACTAGAGCTGGAAGTCCTACTTGACCCAGCTATTCCCCTGCTGAGTATCTTCCCCAAAGAATTAAAAGAATCATACCACAGCGATATATGTGCATCCATGTTCATAGCAGCACAATTCGTGATAGCTAAAACTTGGAAACAACCCAATTGCCCATCAGCTGGAGACTGGTTAAAGCACATGTTTTTTGGGGTTTTTTTTTTATAAAATGGAGTACTACTCAGCCATAAAAGATGAGAAATTAGAGACATTTATAGCTAAATGGATGCACATTGAAGCGATACTCTTAAGTGAAATACATAGGACACACGTGTGTAAATACAGAATAGTTTCTCTAGTGTGAGAAACTGAAAGTGTAAATAAAGACTAAAAGTTATAAAAAATAATGTGAAATAAGAAGAGAAGGGGCAAAGGGGAAGGGGGAGTGGGAGGGGTAGGGGAAAGGAAAAAAGGGAATGGAATTAATATGAGAAAATGAAGAAATGGAAACGAAGTCTTTGTAAATAGGGAGGGATGGAGGGGTTGAAGGGAGGGCAGGGGAAGGGGGAAAAATAAGAACTAAGAGAGATTATGTAAAGGTGCAAATTTCCAATGATGAATGTCATTATATTGTGTAGCTAAAATGTACCAATAAAATTAATTTTAAAAATTGCCACTGCACTAATAAGAAATAAGTTCCACTCTTTATAAGTCAGTGTTGCTAGGTCTGCTTCTGATGTGCTGACACGTATTTGCTTTGTCTGTCTTCTTATAGGATCAGGTAGGATCTGAATATTTCATGAACCCCCTCAGTTGATAGAATATTTGTTAAATACGTGTTCAGCACCCTGCTCAGTTTCAAAGCAGATAGTTTTTCTGGTTTGTGTCAGCGAGTTTGTGAAAAAACTGGGCATGAAAACTCTTCTCATATTTAAGCTATTTGTCTGAGGTTTCAGAGCTTCCCACCTGAACCCTTGAATTGAGATCTCCTCTCATTATTTTCTTCTTTTATGTTAAAAATAATTCTGTCAGTTGATCCAGATTCTCAATTTCCAGAAGATATCAGAAGAAAGCACAAGTGAATAATCTTCTCAATGTTTTATATGTATTTTTTTGAATGTGCAAAAAATCTTGTTTCTATGAAACAGTGCTTTAAAAAGCAGGAAGAAGTGCACCAGTTGGCAGGAAATATATAAACAATACTTTGTTAAAAATATTTCAGGGTAAAAATGAAAACACAAAGGCTAAGTTTTACAAGTCATTGATGAGGGTGGATACCTTTGAGTTGTGCCATCTCATTGAAATCCCCTAAAGCAGAAAGTGTTTCCAACTCATTTTTTATTATATCATAATAGTTTGATTCCAAGTTTCATAGTTATAACCAAAAACTACATAAAATGTCAATTTTAAAAAGTGTCCATTACACTCTAAATAGATATTCACCACTTGAGACTGGAAAAATCCAACCTCTATAACCATAGTAAATTAAGTGATGGTTTTGGAATACAATACAATATCTGTTGGAATAGGAGTAGGCCATTGTCTTCAGTGGAAGCTCCTTGGATTTTGGTGGCCAAAGCTGTGATTTTTTTTTTCTTCCCTTCATTTCTGCCCAGCCAGATGGTAAGTCCCTCAATCAAGAGAGGAAAGGATATAACATTGTAAGGACTGATTAGGTTAAAGGAGTAGAGATAACGTAGCCACAAGGGTGAATGATTATATTGGGGCAGGGGAGAATGACTAACTTCACACATTCCCTCTTGAAAAGGAGAGAAATGTACCCCAAATGGAAAGGAGCCAGAGGAGGAGAAGCCAGTCTGAGGGCAGAGAACTTTTGGGGATGGGACTCAGTTGGAGCTCTGGGTCTTGCAGGGAGGAGTTTGGACAAGAAATGTGACTTGTCATGTGGGAGGTAGAGGACGGAAGGAATGGATTTTTCATGGACAGGAAGGTAGCCAAGGTATGTTTTGGAGCAGAAACTAAAGCCAAAAGTAAGGCATAGAGGAAAGGTAAATTGAGGCCTGACTGACAAGACAGGAGAAGAGAATAAGAATCCAAAGTAAAATAAAAGTATGTAGTTTGTTATATCCACATTGGCCCAAACTGAAAGATTTTTAAAGCCCGTAGTAATATTGCAAATATCCTGGCAAATTAACAAAGCATCATGCACAGTTACACAATAAATGAAGGAAACGATGATTTGTTCCCCACTATAGTGCAGCGATTGTGTTAAGTCTATAGATTAAGAGTGAATAAGATAGTGTGATTCCCAATGTCCAGCAAGTGGAAGAAGGAAAAGCTAAGTGTACTGGGCACCCTCGGATATCCCGGCTTGAAGGAAGAAAGACCTGGTTGGGTTTGCATAAGTGAATGAGAGAGAGAGCAGGACTGTTTCTTTGGTTCTGTGTTTTTGGCTTCACTGTTTTGTTTTGTTCTGTTTTAGAAGAATAAACAATTTGACAAATATAAGAAATCGGCTGTTGGACATGGAGGAATATAAATGACAGATGGAGATTTTAAAGACTGACTTGTGAAAGCGAGTGTAGCAAAAAAACCCACAAGACTGATTCCAAGGGAGCATTTTCCAGTGGGAATAATTTTTATTTTATAATTTTAATAAGTAAGAGTTATAATTTTTATTTTATTAATTGCACAACCTCTAGAATACACTTTCACAAAGATTTTATTTATATATTCCCAGTAATTATTGTGTTACTTGAATTTTTATCCATTGCAATCCTTCTAATGCATAGAATTTTGACATCTTCGGCACGTTGTTCCTCCTCAATTTTTCTCAGGAGCTCATTATGCTTGGACAGAGAGTTGAAATATGTATGAATGGTTGTGTGGGTAGGTGTGCGCACATGAGTGTGAATGTATATGTTATTGCGAAAAACAGAACTGACTTTTAAAGTAAACATTGATAAGAAACTAATTGAATTCTTTCACAATTTAAAATAAGTTTATATTGGGTAACTCTCATTGATTTCACAAAAAAATTAAATGCAAACTAGCAATAGATCACAAACCATTTGAAGCAAGTGTGAGTCTAACTATACCAGCCAGTTACACTCTCAGACCTGTACAAACCTGTATGTAGGTTTTTCTAAGTCTTTCTTTTCTCATTTTTAAAGGAGGGGATTGTGCTACCTGTTTTCCTATGTACCTTGTCATTTTTACGGATGTGCGTTTGTTGCTAGCAGGGAAACTATGATCAGTTTTCTCTCACTTATTAAAACTGAAAAAAGTGTTTTGCACTGTCTTTCCCATTTCAATGACCTCTTTGGAAAAAATTTACTCTTGGTGCAAAGACATTGTCACATCCAGACGGCTCTCTCTTTGCTCTGTCAGAAAGGTGTTTTAGGCTCTGCTGGTAATGGGGTATTAATCCAGAAGAAAAGCTTAAATTTTTGCCAAGCTAGTGCCCCTGCACCGATGGAGTGAGAAAGATCAAACACTCTCTTCCAATTTAGTGAGTGTGTGAACACGAGTGTGTGCATGTGTGCACTCATGAGGATGCATGTGCTTGGGGATAAGCGATGACCTTTTATGATCAAATTATAAATCGGTTTCTGCTTTAACTTACAATATTTACAGCATCTATATTAGCAAATCATGAATCATCCAGATATCAGCGATGGTTCCTCTGTCCTTCGGATTTAGATGAATTTAAAACAAACCACTCACTACCTCAATTCGTGGAGAATTTCCACTGCCCATATTCAGAAATATGTGATTTCCCAACTTATTATAAGAGGTAACTTCTGGTGCCAAGTTACTTTCCTGTTTTTTTCCTTCTCTTTTATCTTTCCTGGCCCAGCATTGGAACTTACCCTGTTTTCCAACATGACTCAAAGACAAAAGAACAAACAAATCTTTTAAAAATTGTTTTGAAATTTATGACTTAACCATTATCACTGGGTGTGCATATAATATTCTATATGAGTCACCTGTAGGTGTATCAGGAGCTCATGTGTCAAGCTTCCACGGGGATGTTATTTCTGGCCATCTCTCACGATATTGCCTATATTTTTCTCACTTCTCTCCTTGGCATCCACTTATTTCTGTTCAAAATATCTGTCCTTTGTTGTCTCTCTTAAACTCTTAATTGAACTATCACTTTTAGAAACCAGAGGTGGTTGTTGGTACATTTCCCTCAAACAAAGATGGGCTTTTCCCAAGAATAACATGGTGCTGATCATTAAAATAATACCTAAGGCCTACGTGTAGCTCAGGGACAGAGTGTTTGTTTGGCATGTAAAAGGTCCAGGGCTTAATCCTTAGCATTACAAATGTAAAGAAATAAAACAAAAACAGATGCAAAAATATGTGTCTGTATCTATGTGTATATAAACATCAAACCATACTTGGCCGAGTTTCAGTGTATTTCTAACTCTTTGAAAAATTTGTCATTATTTTTCAAAAGTGCCCATTAACCGCGATTAAATATGGCGCGATAAGTGGTCCTTATTGAAGTTGCTGCCGGGGTCACCAGGGCCCCACCCAGAACTAGGAGAACAAGGATGAAGCTCCGTGCACCATGGGGAAGCCAGGCCTGACTGTGACCCACTCGCCTGTCCTCCCGCTCTGTTCACTGCCTGTCCCAGCAGAGGCAGAGAGAACTGCTCAGCTGTCCTGCGGCTGAGCCCTGAGCAGCACTGTTACCTTTGCAGAGCTGTCTTTACTTGTCTCTTGGTGTTTGTGGAAACATGCAGAGTTCCAAAGAGCAAGCCATGCTCATTTTTGTTCCCTTGGTTCTTTATAGACACACACATCCATACTGTGGACACATACATCCAAATTGTGGCAGCTTCTCATGCAGAACCTTAACAACTGCACGCAGCTTGTGTAGTGTGCACACGGGGACTTCACAGTGTGCTCATCAGATGAGACTGGAGCTCATCAAGGAACAAGTGAACCATATTTAAAAGGGAATCAGGTTCTCTTAGTGCCTTAAAAATGGTAGAGTGCCTGGCAGTGTTTTGTTTCCAACTACTTTATCTTCTTACCAACAGATCTCTCCCAACTGTAGTAGTCATTATCCTGTCTTCCTGGCTTTCCTTTTTAAGTCCAAGTAGTTTAAAAAGATAGACATTGTGATTATAAAAATGGGATGAGAAACAAGATTTCAAAGTATTATGGACCATTGAAGAGTTGGCATATTTAATCCTAAAACTATACCTTAAATTAATTTAATGAAGCCATTAGTTATGCTACCTAATATTATAACATTTAGATTCCACAAAATGCATCATAAAAATATTTCATGTATTTAACAAACTCTCGTTATAGGTAGCATCAAGAGCTGACACAGTGTGTCCTTCAGGTAGGACTGAAGTTGTCCGGCTGTTTCACCCATCCAAGGAAACTGACATAGCCTAGATCGCACTGGAATTTTATACTGAGATCTGATTACAAAAAGACTTGAGCTCTAGATTTCAAAGCAAACTGAGTATTTATTAAACTTCACCTTGGGCATTAATTACTTAATGTCCTTGCTCCTTTCTTTGAATTGTTCTTGTTCATTTCAGTCCACATGGGATTCACCTTCTGTTCTCAACCACTTCTTCAGGTGGATCAAAGTACCCTGACCTCAGGCACAAATAGGAGAAGAACTCATATTGTTTCTTCCTTGTAAATACCACACGGTTGCTGTGTTATTACACTTGTCAGATGGAATCTAAATGAAGGGAAAAACGGATATATTTTGGTCATGATAGTAGAGACAGTCCAATGCCACATGGCCATTGACATACTATTTATGGAAGCATAAGAAATAAGAAAAGGAAGGAGCATCCCATAACAAAGGAGGTATTTATGCTTGCTTTAGTAGCACATGCCAGCTCTTCAAGTGAATAAGACTCTAGATTTGACAAATCCTCCTGGCACATCCTCAGCGTCTGTTTTTTCTCAAAAGGAGTTGAGACAAACTTATACTTGGAGCTGTGCTTTCCTTGGTTAAAAGGAATGGTCAGAAGGAAACTGTTCTAAGCGGAAGGCACTGGAGGGCTCCTGGGAGCAGTTCTGGAGCTCTTGGAAGCGCAAGCTCCAGGCTTCAGGGAAGGAGGGCCTGGAGCCCACCCAGATGGCCACACAGGACACCGTCCTGGAGACACCCCTCGCCTGCTGCCAGCTGTCAATCACGCCCAGAACCGCCTAAGCGAACAATGGCGTTCCTGGGCTGCATGCGTGGTGAAAGAATAATGTTGGCGTAGTCCGACCCTCGCCTCAGATCCAGTGAGACATCAAGAGGGAACCGCCTGCCTTGTGGACAGAGGAGTCGCCTCCACCACCAGTGGGCGCTCTTACCTAATTGTTTTCCAGAGTTTATCTCCTGAGGTGGATTCCAGTTTGCCATCCATGGGGAGGGACAGAACTCACAGGTGCGTGCGTGTGTGTGCTTGTGTGCACTTCTGTGCACATCTATGCACCTGGGTGGTTTGGTGATTTCTGAAGTGTCAATGAAAAATAATACAGCAAATTTTAGAAGAGAGACATTATCCACAACGATGGAGTGGTAATAAGGACAGTCTCCTGAGACCTACTGGATTACACGCGAACTCCAAGGGCAGCCTCCAAAAAACATCCTCCCTCTGTCAAAATCCAGGCCTCGCAGACCAGAGCGGCACAGGCCTGGTGACTTTTCCACAGCTGGGTCCTCTCCTGACAGCTCAGCCTCTACCTACCTTCAGGAAGACATTTCCCTGACATGCTTATTTTTTCAATCTACTCTGGTCCAGGCCACTTGGAATACACTTCCCTATTCAAACTTCACAGCGATGCCAAAAGTCAGGGTATTTGGTGTGTTTGTTTCTTATTTTGCTTCTCTTTACTTAGTGAACAAAAAGAGAAATAAAGAATTTTTTAAAGCAGAAGTAGAGGGAAAAGGTGAGCATAGAGCTAAGCAGCGACACATAGTATGTGGTATATTTAAAACCTACAAGATGATCGCTTGAGGTATAAGTGACTACATGGCCCTGGTGTCTGGCTGGGGTCACAGTGCACACAGCATTGCTGGGATGAGTCCCCTTTTTCAGGGTCAGCTGGGAATGTGCAAAGGACAAACGTCCAGGCACCAGTGTGCCAGTTTCGTGGGGGTGTGGGCGAGGTGGCTTATGAGTCCTCAAACCTCTCTTAGTTGCCTCACCCACAAATACAAAGGTTTTTCAGTACAGACCCTGAGTAATAATCAGGTGACAAAGAGCAGTCTGTGAAGTCGAGGTGGACAAAGCTGGAACAAGGGGTCAGTGCGGTCAGTGGCTGTCTCTGTCTTCACAGTAATCTCTGGCCACTGTCCCTTTGTGGACGTGGCCTCTTTTTCTCATCCTAATTCTCAAGTGTGGAGACAGAAGAGTGGTGTGGTCAGCAAAGGAAAGTTGAGGAGGACTGAAGAAGGAAGAAGAAAGTAGGCAATAAAGCTAGAGTGTACAACATGTATCCAGCTACAGTCCTGCCTCAGTGAGACATGCTAGGGCCCCTTCTCGTGTACTCCAGTGGGAACTGGGGAAAATAAAGGGGAAATATGAGAAAAGAAATGAGAAAAATTGCATATTTTGGCATGACCTTTTGAGGTATATGGGCTGTATGCAGTAGCTTATTGAATAGCAGATATGCTTGAGGAAAGTATTAGAAATCCAAAATTACACAAGGAAACAAGAGAGAATGTGGCCTAAACCCTAGTTTAGGATTTCCAGATAGTCTTCTGGAAAAATGAGGCTAGAGATTTTGAAGATGAGCCTAGAGAAAGTTGAAATAAACCAAGAAAAGGTGGACTCTCCATTTTGATTTATATACAAATAAACAGCAAAGAAACCCTACATTGTGAAACTTTTATTTTTATACAGTGTTTTTAATTCCTTTATTCTGAAAAAATTTTAGAAGATATCAATGAAATGTTCTACATTTTTTCAGGATTACTGTAGAGAGAAAATGTTGCATTTATAACAGAATCCAAAAGTAATAACTGAGAAGGAGAATTATAAGATGAGCTACCAGGTAGGTGACTGCAGCTGTCTGTTGTGGGCAGAATGCTGCAGATGTCCCCATGTCCAGCCCTGTGGTTACTAAATGAAGTGATAATCTAGGGGCTACAGTGAGGGATTTGGCGATGTAATTAATGTCCCCAGAGAGGTAACTGGATGAATGTATGGGGAATCTCTGAGCAAGCCCAGTCCTACCTACCAGGAGAGCCTTCATAGCACAGTTTTCTCTGGCTGGTGGCAAGGATGAGCCAGGTCTGATATCTGGTGGTGAAAGGGGCCCAGGAGACAGAGAAGCAAGTGGTGTCCAGGAACAGAAAGCATCCCCCAGTTGTATCAGCAGGGAAAAGGGGTCTCAGGCCTAGGGCTGGAAGGACATGAGTGCTGTCAGTGCCAGGCCTGAGGCTGGGAGGAAGTGCTCAGCTCCGGGTAGGTGAAGGCACACCCAGCTGCGAGTGTCTGCAGCCCTGGGGAACCTCCGCTGTACCCCACTGCACCCCCAGGCTCCCCAGCACTTTAGGGAACCTTCCCCTTGGTAAACTCCCCATGGATTGTGTGTCTCAGTTTCTGAAGGAGGAGAGCTGAGTTTTGTGAAATTTCACCATTGTCTTCTTTTTAAATTATATATTTCAAGTTCCAAATAGTTGAGCTGTGGAACACAAGCTATTGGCAGATTGGAGATTCCTGCGTGTGGGGCATGTGTGTATGTGTGTGTGTGTGTGTGTGTGTGTATTTATTTGTGTTTCTCAATAACTTTCCTTTTAATTAATTTGCTGACAAATATATTTTGGGTAGAGTTGTAGAAGGAGCAGTGGTGTATTGAATATCAGGAGATTAATAAATCACTGTATCATGCTCCTTTGTTTAATTTGGGGAATCAGTGAAGGAATTTTTGCAGTAATAACTACACAATGCCTTCCAAAAATAACCTAGAGATCTCTACCATAGCTCTAGGAAGTAAATAAGTAATCTCATTATTGCGATAAGGAAAACAAGGTAGGGAAATTCCCAAGGACACATAAAATCACACACTGTCTGAACATCTTCCCACTGGGTCTCCCAGCTGCCCATTCACCCTGCAATACCAGGTTAGACCTCAAAGTGTTGTCGACAAAACGAAAGACCATGGAACAGGAGCAGAAAGCTTTCCCCGACCTTGATCTTCCTTTGGTTCCTGGACGCTGTTTCTGCTCAAATTTTCCCCAGCCTCTACCCTAAATCCAGCTATTATGAAGTAAATTAAAAAGAGATCTCCTTGCTATTTTTCCTTGTCAATACTATATCTGTGTTAGCAGAGGTTCTGAAGTCGAAACACTTCTGGGAGCAGCAGGAACCTAACTTAAAAATTACACAGAGAAGTGGCTGAAGGAGAGCGTCGCTGTGTGAGCTCCCTGCCTGCCGAGCACTTTTGAGTTCTCTCTCTATTTATTTTATGATCTAAAAATACCCAGAACAAATCAACTAAGACGGCAGATAAAGATAGAAGCATGAGGAGAATACCACTAGGTTTTCATAAAATGTAAAAGAAAGCTAAGAAACATTTTAATCAACAATGTGATAGTTTTTCTGGTTATTATTAACATGGCATACAATGAAATTTCATACGCAGACTTCTAAATCCGTGGTGTAGCTAAGGAAGCATTTTCAGATCTCTCTTCCCAATTCCTTATTTTTTGTTAATTACTTTTAATGAAATTCCCAAAATCCTATTACTCTGAATATATTTTAATGTATGGGAAAGTACACACTTAATAAGCTACAAGGGTTTATCTCAATTTATCTATCTCCAGTTTAACCCTATTAATCTCTAACTCCTATAAATATTTTATTTCCCATACAAAAAATAAAGAGATGCAAATACAAAAACTCCTAGAAGCACTCTTTGTGCAGAGATTAACCACTCAATGTTTAGGGTGAGAATATTTTCAGGTTGGTGAAATGAATCTCATCTTATTGGGATGGTGTGAATTAGATTCTCTTATTAACAACTAGGTAGTCAATCACTGAAAGTATATCCTAGGTAATTTAGAGTTCCCTTGTTCTTAGTATCATATTACATAAATCCTTAGAAGCTTTTAGAAAATTCCACCAATTTTTCATCTATTGAATGCATATTTTAAAAAGAAATTAGTACATTTTATTATTAAAACTTAAGGTAGGCCGTAAGTATAATTTCCTCAAATGCCTAAGTGACTCCCACATGCTACCTTCTGGAGGGAAAAACATGACTCAACCTATGGGTGAAGCGTTCTTTTTCATTTTTATCATCCAGTTTGAATGCAGATAACTTTGAATTGGATAAGGCTCGTAAACACCTGTGGCTAAAACTATGTTTTGTTTGGAGAAGCTTTTGCATCATTTTCTAACCACATGAAATAAGTGGAACTTAAATTTCAATTTTGTCTACTGTAACAACATTAAAGATATGCTTGTTGGAATTATAGTCAAATGACCTAGTGCATCTGGGAGTGGAGAGAAGCGAACCATTGATTTCTCACTGTCTCTATGCTGGATCTAATGACAGCCACATCGTGTACTACATTTGTTCTTTCATGCTTACAGCCATGACCCGCTGTCACTAGTTAGAAAATCACAAAGCAGAATCAACACAACATCGGAGGATAAATCAATGCAACTATACAATTCTTTACAATATGCAAAATATGGCCTCCTTTGGTAAGGATCAGGGAGTATGCTCCTCTTCAGAGTTTCCAAAAGCATAGGATTCAGGCTTGGACCTTTGAAAATAAAGTGCCTAGGGCCGGGGATTTACCTCAGTGGTTCTGCCGCCTGCTGCGCAAGAGCAAGGACCGGAGTTTGATCCCTGGGACCAAAAGAAATAAAATAAAGCCCCTAGATGGTCTGTTTTCTTGGGTAGCGACTCATGTCTTTGTGTTTTATTTCCCTTCTCCATGAAAAGGTTCTTCTTGATTTTATAATGTAGGAATGAATACCTTTTTCCTTTCTCTGGCACCACTGCATCTTAACAAGTATCTTTCTCTTTTCTCTTCCCAGACATCTTACCTCTCCAACTTACTCATCCTTAACAATTCTCACTTCTCTTCTTTCATGTCTCATTTCTGGGGCTACTGTGCTGACAAAGAGACCCAAATATACATTTGGCTCCTGATAACTTAAAATATTTCCAAATGTGCTCCCAGTTAGGCAAATGAAAAAAAAAATCATTTACTTTCTAAAGTGATACAATTTTATCTAACATGAGGCTGAAGCCTGATTTTGGAGATACAGTAGTATAAGATAGTATAAGTAGACTATTTAATTTATAGTTATTTTTATATGGAAACCTCTGCCTTACATTGAAAATTGTTCCAACTACTGACTCAGACTTGCCAAAGGTTGCTAAGTGGAAATAAAGGCACCCTTGACAAGCAGTCCAAAGTTATGTCAACTCTTCCTTCTGGCAATCTGTAAGAGCCCACGTTTAGTAAATCTAGGACTTGGTTCAAGATTTCTGTTCCATAGATACTGGCTTAATTTAGTGACTTTCTGTTGTCCCTGCCAATGTGCTCGAGCCTGTGGTTTTAATGTTGGTAAGTGAATAAACATCTCTACTTTATGTCTCTATAATGAAAACTATCAGGTGAACAGGTAAAAGGAGCACTATAAATGCTGAACTGAAGTACATGTACTATGCAAAATGGCAATGGAATACTTTATAATTTTTAAATAAAATGCAAAGCTGTTCACAGTTGCCTCAACTGAATATTACAATAGAAAAAAAAAAGATGTGAGAAAATGGTTGTCCCATTTGTGGTTAAAAAACAAAACAGAATCACAGCAATGTGGAGACCCCCAATGATCACCTAATCCCTGTCTCACTTTGGAGGGAATCTGCTCCTCCCTTTGTCTAGGAGGCTGTTTCTCCCCCTCCTCATATTTTCAGTACAGCTTTCCTCAGTACACAGTATTCAATCCCGTTCTCCACCCAGACTGCTAATGCTCTTTCTCCCCACCTGTCCTGCAAGCCCAATTCTGCCCACACTCCTCCCTTCCCACCTGCATCAGGACACAGGACATTTTTGAACGTTAGTGTCCAGCAGGCCAAAGGACACCAGGCCTAGAGAATCAAATGACCCAACTATTGTTCCTCTCCATCCATGAATCCTCTACCACATAGAGTGGAGATGGATGAGAACCGCTGAGAGTGACCTAGAATTTCAGGCTCCATCCTTGGAAGCTCCTTAGTGTCCTCTGAGTACCTTCAGCTTTGCCATTTGCTTGTTTCCAAACTGCTTGTTTCTCTTAACAAAAGCCCAGGTCTTGTATATCCCATTGCAAAAGGCCAAGCTAACACCCAGAAACTGTCCACCCCAGAAACCTAAGACAGATAGAAAGCTATTTCTCATTCATACCATGTCTAATCTGGGTTGGGGCAGAGAGTAGGTGAAAAAATATGGAAGCTTCCATACCATGAAGACAGTTAGGGGTCTCCAAGGAGGGCACCCGTCCTCTCTACCTGAGGCTTCCAAGCTCAACTCAGGTTTTAACATCCCTCTGCTCCACCAGATGGAGACTAAGCGTGTTTGGGAAGATTGTGGGGAGACCTTCAAGGGTGAGCCTTCCCTGAGGTTTCCCACAGATACTTGGCCATGCTTACTGACAAGAGAGACTGGAAAACATCTGTCTCTGCACCCAAGAGGACAGGGAAAGAGGGCGAGTGAGAAATTGGTCAATCTCAAACACAAATATTACCTGTCACTTCAAAATTATTTTATTGCTTTTGATATGAGGTTTTATCCCTACTTGAGATGCTTGCTTCTATACAAACAAAACAAGTAAAAAGTTGAAGATATGAATACTTATTCTCAACTCTTATTGCTTTCTCCCCTCCTTAAAGCCACGTATGGACAGAAAGCTTCTTCAGTATCTGAAAGGAGAAGACAGTGACAGCTACAAGAAGAAATGTAAAATCAATTTTTTTCAATATAGCAAAATACCACCCAGTGGTTATAGATGCACATGTACTGTTTAATGTTTTGGTGGTTTTCATTCCTATTAAATACCTTGCTGGATTTGTGACTTCTCAGCAGTTGCTGGCACTCCAATAAGCACTAAGGATAACCAGTTTGGTTTAATCATCTGCAGTCCCTAAGTAATTGGCACAATCACTATTCCCATTTTTTCCGAGTGATTGTAGAGACTTTTTTGTTTAGTGTGGTTTCCTCCATGCCTGAGACCTGTGACCGAAACTGTAGTTTAAGTGCCTCTTGCCTACAGAATCAGTGCTTCATGGCATTTCACAAGGATATCAGGAAGCTGTTTTTTAAAGAAATCTAAAGAAAAAATTTTCATTAGTCAATTACTTTGTTTTACAGGTGCTATTTTTCTCATAAATTAAGCAAATATTTAGTTCAGACTACCTCCTTTTCACTGAACTTTACAAATAAATGTGTTGCATAGTATTAATTATGAGATTTACCTATGGGGCTAACTATGCTAAGTTTGGGAGATAACAATGAATAAACTATAAATTTGTCAACATACTGGAAAATAAAGGAAACAGAGGACGAGCTTGACTTTTGCCTCTCCAAACCCTAAACACACTAATTTTTTGCTAGACAAGTGTTATGATGACAGGAAACTTACGATGAGCCAGGAGGGAATGAACGTTGGACAGGAAGGAAAAGCCAGATTAGCACGATTGAAGAGGTGAAGGTCTTCCAGGAAGCCATACAGCGAGATTTGGAAGTGACCAAATGTGAAAAATCAGACCTCCAGGGAAGGTTCAAGCCGGGGCATTCTGGGAGGTTCCTTTTGACCAGTGGAAAAAAATTTATGTTGAAAACTGGAACTAAGAGACAAGTTAAGGGTTGTGGAGGGCTGAAGATTGAGACATCTGTTGGCTTAATATAATCCAAATAAAGGCAGCATTGCTTCATTTAGAACCTTTCCATTGTTTGTCACTGATTTACAGATAAAGTACATAATCTCATGAATTGAATTTGAACTCAGATATCTTCTGTCCCTGAGGGTTGTTGTGAAAGACACTGGGCTAAAGCTTGTGAAAAATGTTTCCTAAGCACTTTACTTTGGATCCATTTTATATATCACAGATACCTTGTGTATTTTCTTGTTGCCCATGAATTTCTCCTGAAATCCACAATCCTTTACAAAAGTCATTAGAAATCTAGGTGAGAAACAGCTGCTGCTTGAGCAGAATAAAGTTTGACTTTGAGAAGCAAATTGAGAACAATTTCTGTTCCCATAATACTTGTCTGTGCTATCCATCTAGAAATTACCTTTTGATTCTGAAACTAGGATTAAGCTCACAGCCTTCACACAGAGCTGCATCCTCAACTCTTTATTTTTAAGACAGGGTCTCACTAAATCTAAGGCACTAAATTACCCAAGATGAACTCAAATCTGGGATCCTCTAGCCTCAGCCTCCCAGAGTGTTGGGATTACAGCCATGTACAACAAACTTAGTTAACATTTAGCTCTTTTGAAATCCAATTTTTGGTGCGCCATTGTGTCCAAGCTTAGCTGCCTCCCGCTCAGTGTCCACAGAGATTCCCTGCATTTGGCATTTGCCTCTGGATTCTGAGCTGTACACATATCCAACCTCTTAGACTTCAACCTGATATTTGAAGATATAACTATTTTATAATTTTATAACTACTTTAATCAGCATCTCCTCTAAGGGGCACATTTCCTGATAAATTGTTCATGATTCTTTCCATTTCCTCCCTTGCAATGGAATTTCCATGAACTTAGAGATGCATCCATTAGATTTGTTGCTGTAGATCCAGAGCAGAAGGGTTTGTCTGACACAGACACAAAAACAGAAAACAGTTGCTGAATGAACACTTGCCCAAGTGTTTCCTGTTCTTATGCCCAAAGCTCTCCATGCCCCTGCTTTTCTGTAGCTGGATGAAGTGGGAATGAACATTTGACCTGAGGGTGGAGTCCATTCATTCACCTCATCTGTCATAAGGAACAGAGCAATCTGAAGTCCACCATTGATCCAGCGATGGCCATGGAATTGTAAGACCATGACATTTGGGAGACAGGGTGGCTTTGTTAGGGCTGCATCCATTGATGAGCTAAATGGCCAACCAGTCCACGAGAAGAGACACGAACAGTGGTATGATGAGGAGCAAAAGAGAGATCCCACAGGTCTGAGGGCAGAGACAGGAGAGAAAGCTGGGACTTTTGAGGGCAGGCTTGGAAGCCCCCCACTCTCCAGGTAGAGACACTAAGAGACTCAGTTCTGCTTCGTGCTCTTAGTATACATGAGCACATTATCTTTGTCCTTACCTTTTCCTACTCTTCTTTGGATAGATCTCTTTTTCTCTGTCCCTGGAATGTGAGGAGTGTCAGTTATCACAATTTTCCCAAACTTTCGACAATTGAAGAAACCAAGTACCATTTAAATACTCAACATCCTCTCCTGAAGTGCTGACCCATATTGGTGACCATTTGAGGTGAGCAGCTCTCGAAGGGATGTGGCTGTCCCTAGGTCACAGTCATTCTCTTCCTTTTCCATCAATCTCTTACTACATATGCAATATCTTATAGACACAGGCAGTGGAGTCAATTCTTCAGTTTCTTGGGATCGAACTAAACCTCACACTCCGTGAGAACCAGGCACGGGCATGTTCTGATGAGCCAAGGGGTATGCTGAGCATCAGACCCAGTGCAGTGAGAATCCACGAGCCCCATGGTGTCTGGATACAAGACACAGTGTCCACCACCTGCTACAAGATAGAAAGGATGCTGAGAGTGCTTCAGGAAGCGTGATCAACTGCATGCCAGTGGGGGAAGTAAGAGGTACATTTTAAAAAATGGTAATACTGGAAATAGTGGCATCCTCAATGAAAAGAAGGAGCAACAATTGCTTCTTGGCCTTTTGGCTAAGATCAAGTTTAAAAAAGGAACAAAATGAAAGGATCTGGTGCTTAGAAGGTGGAATCTGGTGAAACTATGAGGAGAGGCCAAACTGGGAAGATGATGAGTGAGCAGATGCTAAGGAGGAGGAAAATGGAGGTGGAAGATTAGCGGGCAGCCTAACTTTTCTCAGGGTTAACAAAACACATATACGCAAAAGTAATTGAGAAGGACTTCAGACTGGAATATGTGATATGTCTTCCAGGGTTTAGGAGAGATGATGTTACAGAGTGAGCAACAGGAAGAGAGGAGAAAAGAGGCCATCAAGGGGAGTGGGAAGTCAGATGATGGCCCATCGGTAAGTCCTGCACAAGATTTAGGCTTCAATGGGGACTGAAGTGATCATCTATCAAAGGGTTAGAGCAGGGCAGTGAGGAGATTTTTCTTAGATTTTAAATAGTCACTCAAGAGGGCAATAAATCACCCAGGGGGACAGGTTAAGAAGTAATTATAGCAATCCAGGCAAAGGATGTGTTGTAATGTGACATCATCCCTCTTACCTTATAAACAATGAACTTCATTTGGATTTTGGAAATGATAAGGATACTTGTCAAAAGCATGTGGTTAGCAAACTAAAAAAAGCTTTTATTTCAACAAGATCAAACCTACCCCAAAATATTTTGGTAATCCTGTGCGGAGGAAAGAATTGTACAAAAACAAGAAAGATAAAGGATAACAATAAAGCAAAACCATGTATTCAAGAAAAAAGCTGCTGGAAGAAAGAGTGTCAATAACTAGATAGAAATATTAGGGGGAATTCAGCTAACTGATCCAATGTGATGCTTTGGCCTGGTGACAGGGATGCTGCTCCATGTGAAGGCAAACACAGGAACCTGATGCTGCCTGAGCTAATGATACTAACTTAATTATAGAGCTTTGGAGCTTACATGGGAATACATGAAGGACAATGTTGAGAATCGGACCTTGCTTTACTCCTGTTCTATTGGTAGTAATACTGAATGCATTTGGAAAAATCTTTAAGAATGTTCTCAATCATGTTTAAGGATGAAGTGTGGAGAATTCTACATTTCTTTTCTCTTGAAAAGACAAGGCCAAAAAGAGTGGATGTACTTACAGCTTTGTAAAAATTCTTTTTATTTGTATCACAAGTGAAGTTATTAAAATTACAAAAGATCAGTTGTGCTTCAAAGAAAATAAAAAGACATTGATGGTGAGATTAGGAGTGGAAACACATTTTAAAGATGGGAATAGAACCTACAAGAATAAGAATATTTATGACGGAGGTCCCCAGTCGCACGGAACACAAGCCAAATCAGCCCGCTTCAGACAGGCAGGTGTGTGCATGCCCTACCGAGGTCCTCATTTGCTCAGAAGAGGCCTAATCACCCCGCTTCAGACAGGCAGATCTGCCCACACCTCACCGAGGTCCCCAGTCATGCAATACACAGGCCGAATCACTCCGCTGCAGACAGGCAGCTGCCTGATTCCACAATACAAAGACACAGAGGACACCAGACCACCAGACCAAGGTACTGAGTGCCACTGTTCCCGGCCTAGAGGTAGGGATTTCTGAGCCTTCTTCCCACTGCTCCTGGTCCAGAGGAAGGGGTTTCCCCACCAACATCCCTCTGGCTGCTCCCAGCCCACAGGAAAGGGCTTTTGGGTCACCATCCCTACCGCTGCTCCTGGCCCCTGGCCCACCTCACCCAGCTCAGAGGAGGTAATCCCTGCAGGTGCTAACAGACCCCGCCCCAGTTGAAATGAGAAAACTTGTAAATAAGTCTCAAAACCAGACTTCCATATCACCTAGAGCAACCCCAAAGGAAAATGAGATGGAACACTCTGATACTCAACAACCTGGACCCACTGAACTGGCAACAAAAGGGGATATGGAAAAAATGAAATCAGAAATAATTTCTCAGATAACAGGAGAAATTGTGCCCTTAGTGCAAGACATGATTAATAAATCTAGAGAGGAGCTGAGGAATGTGATGGAATCCCAACATAGGAAACAAATGGAATCCATAAATCAGATGCAAATAGATTTCCAGGACATGAAAAACTCCACTGAAAGTCTACACAGCAGAATGAGCCAATGTGAGGACAGAATTTCAGATATAGAAGATAAGATTGCAATTAGTGACCAGGAAAAGAAAAATTGCTTCAAAATTATAAGGGAACATGAGAAATCAATCCAGCAGCTGCTAGATGATGCAAAAAAGAATAACATAAGACTGATTGGAGTCAATGAAGTAACAGGAGAGAGTGCAGATGACATAAAAAAACTCTTCACAGAAATAATGGCAGAAAACTTCCCAACCAGGGGAAAAGAGCTTGACATACAGATAAGTGAGGCATATAGGACTCCAAATAGACTTGATCAAAAAAAAATCTACACATAGGCATATAATTGTTAAGATTCCAGAAACACAACAGTAGAAGAAAGTTCTACAAGCAGTTAGAGAAAAGAAACAAATCACATACAAAGGAAAGCCCATCAGAATCACAGCAGACTTCTCAACACAAACCATCAAGGCAAGAAGAGCTCGGAGTGACATATTCCAACCCCTAAAAGAAAACAGCCTCCAACCCACATTGATGTACCCTGAAAAACTATCTTTCAAAATGGTTGGAGAAATAAGATACTTTCATGAAAAAGAGCACCTTAGGAACTTCGTGAATACCAAACAAACACTCCAAAGAATTTTACACAATATCCTAGGAACAGACATTGAGGATCACAGCCACAGGAAGCAAAGCAGAATGTACCCATCTGGCATGACAAGAAATTAAATGCAAAGGGGGAGAACCCAATAAAAAGAAAAAGTCACGGCAATGACAAGTCAATACGTTTCTGTTATAACCATCAATGTTAATGGTCTCAATTCACCAATCAAAAGAAATAGACTGGCAGAATGGGTCAAGAAGCAGAATCCAACAATATTCTGCATACAAGAAACACACTTAATTCAAAAGGAAACTCATAGACTGAAAGTTAAAGGGTGGAAAACAATACTCCATGCGACAGTAAACTGAAAAAAAGCAGGAGTAGCTATCTTCTTGGCAGATCAAGTAGATTTCAAACCAACACTAATTAAGAGAGATGAAGAAGGACACTACATCCTTGTAAAGGGAAGAATCCAAGAGGAAGAGATGACAATCATAAATATCTATGTACCAAACACTAGTGCTCCCAACTATACAAAACAAATACTAATGGACATGAAAAGTCATATATGCACGAATACAATTGTAATGGGGAACCTCAACACCCCACTGTCACAAATAGATAAATCAACTAGACTAAAAATAAGTAATGAAATACTAGAACTCAATCAAACTCTTGAACAAATGAACTTAACAGATGTCTACAGAGTCTCCCACCCCACAAAATCAGAATACACATTCTTCTCAGCTGCACATGGGTCATTCTCCAAATTGGACCACACACTCACACATAGAACATGTTTAAGTAAGTGCAAAGGAACTGAAGTTATCACCTGTATATTATCAGGCCATAGTGTGATGAAATTGGAGACCCATAGTGAAAGAAACTCAAAAAATTTCATAAACACATGGAAATTGAATAACACACTTCTGAATAACCAATGGGTAACAGAGGAAATTAAAGAAGAATTCAGACAATTCCTTCAATTAAATGACAATGACAATACAACATATCGGAATCTATGGGACACAATGAAAGCGGTCTTATGATGGAAATTCACAGCAGTGAATATGCATATTAGGAAAACAGAAGGATCCCAATTAAACAACTTGATGCTGAACCTCAAGCTTCTAGAAAAAGAAGAGCAGGACAACCCCAAAGCTCATACAAGGGAGAAAATTATAAAGATCAGAGGAGAAATCAATGCAATGGAGACTAAGAGAACGATACAAAAAAATCACTGAAGCCAAGAGTTGGTTCTTTGAAAGAATCAACAAAATTGGCAAACCCTTAGCCAACCTTGTCAGAAAAAGGAAAGAAAAGGCCCAAATCCATGCAATTAGGAATGAAAAGGGTGAAATTACAACCGACCCAGCAGAAATCAAGAGGATCATCAATACCTACTTCCAGAACCTATATGCCAATAAGATGGACAACACAGAAGAAATGGACAGATTCCTAGACACATATGAATTACCAAAGTTGAACGAAGAAGACCTAAAAATTCTGAACAACCCAACATCAACCAATAAAATTGAAAATGTAATTAAAAACTTATCAACTAAAAAAAGCCCGTGCCCTGATGTCTTCACTGCTGAATTCTACAAGACATTTAGAGAGGAACTGCTGCCACTACTATTTAAACTCTTCAATGAAATTGAAAGGGAAGCAATACTCCCAAATTCATTCCTGGAAGCAAGCATCACCTTAATCCCCAAAGCAGAGAAAGACCCAACCGAAAAAGAGAACTACAAGCCAATCTCACTAATGAACATAGATGCAAAAATCCTTAATAAGATACTGGCAAACAGAATGCAGAAGATCATCAAGAAGATCATTCACCCTGATCAAGTGGGATTCATCCCAGGGATGCAGGGATAGTTCAATATACAAAAATCAATGAATGTAATACACTATATCAATAGAGCCAAGGACAAAAAACATATGATTATCTCCATAGACACAGAAAAAGCATTTGACAAAATCCAACATGGATTTATGATAAAAACCCTACAAAAAATTGGAATAGATAGTCTCTACCTCAAACTGATAGAAGCCATCTATGAAAAACCAACAGCCAATATCATACTAAATGGTCACAAACTGAAATCCTTCACACTCAAATCAGGAACAAGACAAGGATGTCCACTATCACCATTCTTGTTCAATATAGTTCTGGAAACATTAGCCATGGCAATTAGACAAAAGAAAAAAAGGAATAAAGATAGGTAATGAAGAAGTCAAATTGTCATTATTTACAGATGACATGATACTCTATATAGAAGACCCCAAGAACTCCACCAAAAGACTTCTAGACTTAATAACCAAATTCAGTCAAGTAGCTGGTTACAAGGTTAACACAGAAAAATCAATAGCATTCCTCTACCCCAATGACAGACTCACTGAGAGAGAAATAGGGCAAATAATTCCTTTCACAATAGCATCCAAAAAACTGAAATACCTAGGAATCAACCTAACGAAAGAAATTTAAGACCTCTTCTCTGAAAACTATGGCATTCTGAAAAGAGAGATTGAAGATGATATCAGAAAATGGGCAGACATCCCCTGCTCCTGGGTAGGAAGGATTAATAGAGTGAAAATGGCCATACTTCCAAAACTGCTATATAGATTTAATGCAATTCCAATTGAGATCCCAGCAGCATACTTCATGGACCCTGAGAAAACAATCCAAAAATTCATTTGGAGCAAGAAGGGACCCAGAATAGCAAAAGCAATTCTAGGTAACAGAGACATTGCGGGGGTATCACAATCTCCAACCTGCAACTATACTACAAAGCTACTGTGATAAAAACAGCATGGTACTGGCAAAGAAACAGACCTGAGGACCAGTGAACAGATTAGAAGATGCAGAAACAACGCCAGACACACTCAGCCATCTCATCTTCGACAAAGGAGCCAAACACCCTCACTGGAGGAAAGATAGCCTCTTTAATAAATGGTGCTGGAAAAATTGGTCTTCAACTTGCCAAAGATTAAAACTAGACCTATATCTCTCACCATGTACTAAACTAAAATCAAAATGGATTAAAGATCTAAATATTAAAATAGAAACTCTGAACCAGTTGGAACAGAGGTTAATTAGAATCCTTGAAGACATCGGGGTAGGAAAAGATTTTATAAACAAAACCTCAGTTGTCCGTGAACTAGCACAAACAATCAACAAATTGAATCTCTTCTTATTAAAAAGCTTCTGCACAGCAAGAGAAACCATCAGCAGTGTGAAGAGACAACCCACAATGTGGGAAAAAATCTTCACCTGCTCTTCCTTAGACAAAGGTCTACTATCTCAAATCTATAAAGAACTTAAAAAGATCAGACCTCCCAAATTTAAAGATCCAATCCAAAAATGGGCATCTGAAATGAACAGACATTTCTCACACAAAGAAGTAGAAATAGCAAATAAATATATGAAAAAATGCTCAACATCACTGGTCATTTGAAAGATGCAAATGAAAACAATGCTGAGATTACACTTCACTCCAGAAAGAATGGCTGCTATCATGAAATCAACCAATAACCAATGCTGGCGAGGCTGTGGGGAAAGAGGAACACTGCTCCACTGCTGGTGGGAGTGTAGACTGATGCAACCACTGTGGAAATCAGTATGGAGATACCTTAAAGAACTAGGACTGGAAGTCCCATTTGACCCCACTATTCCACTGCTGGAGATCTTCCCCCAAAGAATTAAAAGAATCATACCACAGTGATATATGTGCACCCATGTTCATAGCAGCACAGTTTGTGATAGCTAAAACTTGGAAACAGCCCAAATGCCCATCAACTGGAGACTGGATAAAGAAAATGTGGTTTTTTAATAAAATGGAGTACTACCCACCCATAAAAAATGAGAAATTAGAGACATTTATAGCTAAGTGGATGCACATTGAGGTGATACTCTTAAGTGAAATAAATAGGACACACATTTGTGAATATCAAATAGTTTCTCTGGTGTGAGAAACTGAAACTGTAAATAAGGACTAAATGTATAATAGGTTATGTGAAATAGGAAGAAAAGGGGCAAAGGGGAAGGAAGTGGGAGGGCTAGAGGAAAGGATAGAAGGGAATGGGATTAATATGAGAAAATGGAAAAATAGGAACAAAATCTTTGTAAATAGGGGGGACTGGAGGGGTTGAAGGGAGGGCTGGGCAAGGGTGAAAAATAAGAACCAAGAGAGATTATGTAAAGGTGCAAATTTCCAATGATGAATGTCATTATATTGTATACCTAAAATGTACCAATGATTAGAATGAATAATCGATAATGTAAAATAGGAAGAAAAGGTCCAAAGGTGTAGGGGTAGTGGGAGGGGCAGGGGAAAGGAAAGAAGGGAAAGAAAAAATGCTGAGAAATGGAAAAAATGGAAATAAAGTCTTTGTAAATAGGGAAGGGTGGAGGGCGTGAAGGGAGGGCTAGGAATGGGGAAAAAATAAGAACCAAGATGCATTATGTAAAGGTACAATTCCCAATGAGAAATGTAATTGTGTTGTATACCTACAATGTACCAATAAAAGAATTTAATGTAAAAAAAAAGAATATTTACATTCTTTGTAACTTCTTTCCTTGGAGTTGACAAAGCTAATTGCTAGTTGTCTTATTATGTAGAAAGCATTTAACCACCTTTTACAAACAATATGTGCATTCGTTCAACAAATATTTAAATATATCTTATATTCCTATCCTGTGGGTAAAGTGCTAGGAAATACAAGAAAGACAATATGAGGTCATAGAGCTTAGTAGAGTAAGGCAGATAATGCATGAATACATATCATATCTAGATATTCCTCTACTAATGATGGAATTACATCCTAAACCTACCATAAGTTGAAAATTTTGTGAATCAAAAGTGCCTTATATCTAACCTGTCAAGCACTATGGTCTAGTGGGAGGGCACACTGTGGAGCATCCTGTTTGTCCCTGTGACAGTGTAGCTGCTGGGGGCTCCCACAGCCAAGCTCATTAGAGATCACCATGCCACATAGCACTAGACAAGGTAAGTTCAGAAATGGATGTACAGTGTCCAGTGAATGCGTATTACTTTCACTCCATTTCCAAGATGAGAAATCAGTAGTCAACATCTCTTGAGTTGAGAACCCATCTGTTTACTCTAAAATAGAGGTAGCAATATACATATATAGCAATGAATATATACTTATGTATGTACTGACAATATTTTAAAGTGCCATAGCATTATGGAAAGAACAAAGCTGCACAGTGTGATCATGTGAAAACAGGAACTAGTTCTCCAGTCTGTGTAGTCGTGGAACTCTACTCTGAGTCACGAGTTATGAACTATTGGGAAAAAAAGTCAACTCTATGAAAGTCTACATTCAATCAATTACAGCAAGAACAGAAATAAAGCGAGTCGCACTAGAAGGATGATCATTGTTAAGTAGAAAGGATCTCGGTTAATGACAAGAAGGAAAAGGAAAGGAACTGGACCTGGTGGTGGACGCCTGAACTCCTAGCACTGTAGGAAACAGAAGGAGGAGGGTAGACAGTTCGAGCCCAGCCTGGCAGTGAGATTCTGCCTCAAAATAAAATAATGCAAAAGGGGCTGGGGGTGTAGTTCAATGCAAAGGTTTGGGGTCCAATCTCCTCTCAAAAGAGGCAGGGTGGAGCAGAGAAAATACCAGAGATGTGGTAGGAATCAAATGACATGGACCAGGCAAGGTTACATTTGAATTCTAGTCTCAATGAGAAACTCTTTAATATTAATATATTTGATATTTTAAAAGCTCATTACTGGGTGAAAAAATTATTTTGAGGGTAACAAGGGGTGAAAAGATGGAAGAAAAGAGATGCATTAGAAAGTGGGGATGAAGTAAACGGGTGGGTGCAGGGCACAGTTCGGAGGAGGAATTGGTAGAAGTCGCCTAGACTGTGGTTTCTGAAGGCAAGTAGAAGGGCAGATGGGAAGAGGGGCATTTTTCTGGCTTGGGAAACATGTGAAAGTTGAAGACACTTGATTGACTAGGGCTGGAGATATAGTCAGCCAGTTGGTAATGAATGATTTGCTGGACACTCTTAAGTAGCTAATCACATGAAAACTGAAGGCAGTCTTGGAAAGTTTCTAAAATGTTGAAGCATCATCATCTTACCTAGTGTGGAATGCATGTGACATATCAGAAATGGGCAAGGAGAAAGAAATCAGACAATGAATATATTTCATCTTTCACACTGAGGATACTTTTGAAATTGTTTTCCAGTGAGAAACTACAATCCTCGGAAGTGCACACACGTGACATCAGCAAGCTGGTCACTAACCTAGTTTTTCCAGTGGCATAACTCACGTGGGCATGTCTGCACATTCCTGTGGTTCCATTTGTGTTCACAGGGACGTTTTCTCAACAGAAAATTAAATTTGAACATTTTCAAGTTGAACCATTTAAGAATATTCAGAAATTGTAAAAAGCTCACATTTCAAATAGAATTTTTCAGTTATTAGGTGTGAGGCATTCTGTCTGTTATTGCACTTTCACTGCAGAGTTGAGGCCTCTTAAAAGTGTTCCAGCCTCATAAACTTCCTAGATGAGTCACAGAGCAGAGTAAAATGCCAGAGGCCCACCGCAAGTTCACTGGGAATAAAATAACATTTTTTTATACCAAAAAGGATTGCAGTAAAACTATGAATATTGTACAATGACTTAAACACTAAAACATCTAAGTCAATTGTTGGTCCAGCCCTAAGACTACTGGGAAAGTTCCCACACTTCATGCTTAGTGAAAAATTAGGCTATGTGTGGTCACCAGAAAATTCCTTCTGGTGTCGTATTATGCATTTTTGATGAATTATGGGACTCATTCTCCATAAGCATTTGCCATCAGCCACCTAGAAATAATGTTACATTATCAATCTAAGATACAGGAGCATTTGAATTAGTTGGATTACATTAGAGAGCCCCATGATTAGAACTTAGGCATCAGGTTCTAGATTCTTTGTTTTTGATGATTGGTGAAATTACTTTTATTTATAAAGATCATAGAGGCTGACCTTGGTACAATTTATTCAGTGAATAAAATAAACTAAAGACTTAATTTCAAAAAGATAGTGTTACATGAAAAACAGCAAGAGTACCATAATTCATATCAAACAAAACATGTACAATTTAATATATATATTATACATATACACACAAGGACACAGGTACACAAACATACACATGCATGTATGCTTGCTAGAACATACAATGCAAATCTGCCAACTCACAAATCACATGTGGAGAACAATTTAAGGATAGTTAGTCTATGGGCAGAGGAGGAAAAGAATGTAGCATTTTAGCTCCTTACTAAGTTTCACTGTAAACCAGGAGATATGAAGTGAGGAAAAGTGGTGACTCACATTACAGAATTCTGAAAATAGTATAGAAATGTGTGCCAATAGGATAAAATCAATATATTAGACAGACCTGCTACTTTTACTTCCTTTATTTGCTGTGTTTAAGAATAATACTTACAGAAAAAAATAACCTAATTATATGTTTCTCTAAATGCCATGTATTCTTATAATCAAATATCATTTCTGTACCTAAAAAGTTATGCCACCTGTACCATATATTTGATACTTTAGTTAATTAGCTAATTGCAAATACAACATGCCAAAAAGCAATGTAACACAGAAAGAAATCTGAATTTTGATGCTAATCTCTTAAGGACTGATGAAATATATCTGCACTTATCCTGGGAAAAAAATGAAAGTTGTTTTTTTTCCAGATCAATGTATGAAAAGTGGAAAGTGAATCCTAAGTTTCATAGGTAAGTTTTACTATGGAGTGGCTGGCGAGGTTCCATACACTGCTGATGGTCGAGGTGAAAGGAGAAATCATGCACAAGCAGATCTGGTCAATAAACAGAGTCCATGATGTGTTTTTGTACTCGTATTTTCCATGTATTCTCAAGAAGGCTGACTACTATTGTCAAAATCAAGCACTAGAGCCCTGCTCTGTGCATTTCTAGGGGAAATGCGCTGCGGTGGCCCTAAGCCTCACCTGGCCGTGTCCCTAAACCTAAGTTTGGAGCCTGCTGTAAGACACCTCATCTGTGCCATCAGGAATGCTTTGCTGTGATCATCAGAGGCGGTTATCAAGCAGGTTGGCGGTGTCTGCTGCCTAGGGTAGAAAGTGATAGATTAATGTGCTGCTTTAAAGTATGTCGTGTACTCATATGCTGCACCAATAGGGAAATAAATCATTTGGGGACGCAGACGGAGACTCGGGAATTCCGGCGTGGAGGAGGAAGAGCATACAGGTTGCCAAGGGAACGGAGTATGATCATTGCCCTCCAAAGGACAACTAAATGTACAGCGACTTTGAAGTTCAAACTTACTATGCAGTGAAGGAGCCCACAGTTGAACTTGGGATCAGTTTAAAAATGAATTTCTAAAAAAAGGTACAAATCACACTCCAATGAAATCTGATCAGGAAAACATAATGTGCTGTAAGCTGTCAGATTACTTTTTATGTATAAACTTCCCTTAAAATGCAAGGTTATGGTGAAAAATTATATGCTGCGAAACACTGTGAACAAGCACAGTAAAATTATAATGAGAGTTGTAATAAACTTTGTTTCATTTTCTTGCAGTAAATATATATAATTTATGGTAATACATTATTGATATAATAAATGTTTTCTAAGAAAATAGAGAAAACTTCTTAAGGAAAAGGAGAGGTCACTAAGATCTTTCAGGCCTAAAATACACAGGAAGCCTGGAGATGTGAAATTGGAAAGAAAAGTACTTTTAAAAACAACCAAACCATAAAAAATCACTTTCTGTAACATGATGTATCATTGCGTGTGATAAAAATTGAGTGGCGGGCTCCTAAGCCATATATTCTACTGGGAGTGGAAGCCACGCATTTCACTAAAGTTAAATTCTTTAATGTACTTTTTCCACTCACTGTGGTTTTGAAGTTTGGTACTAACCGCTGGCATTGTGTGGAAGTCTGATGAATTTGCCACTGGTGACACTGCGAGAGGACAGTCCCTTTTATTCACAACTCAGTTTGAGCGTGTCTTTGTGCAACATATTTTTTTAGGAATTGCTTTGTTGAGGTTCCCAGAAGGAACCCTGGGGTCAATTTCCCTGGTTATTGCTACTATCCATCTGAAACAGAGGAAACGAGTCTCAATGTGACGAGGACATTTTTTCCCCTTGAGACCAAACCAAAAGCAAAATTATGATAGCTTATCAAGGTGGCCAAGCCCCGAAGGAAAAAAAGAAAGAAAACCAGAAAAAAATGGATGGGCTCAAAGAGAATGTGAAGCAGTATCTGATAATAGTGAGGGAGCCAGAGTCTGGGGCACTGGATCCCTGAAGGACAGAGGTCAGGTGTCCTCAGTGCTGTTACCACATCGCTCTCTCCCACAGTGATCCCGAGGAGAAGGCAAGGCGTTGTCTGGGAGCAGTGGTGCTGTCCTTGGTGCCCAGGACAATAGGTCAGCTTGTGTCTCAGCCTCGGGGTCCTGAGGACAACCAGGTCCTCCATGGGCAGGAGCTTTCTGTGGCCAGAGTGTGGGAACACCAGCTTCCTCCTCTCCCTCTGCGCTCCCTGCAGAGCCTGGCTCCTGCTTCAGGCTCTTCCTTCGATATCCATTTACTGGTCCAAGGGCTGTGGCAGTTTTCCGTGATGGATATTAAAACTATGTAGTCAAACCTTTGATGTCTTTTGTTAAAGTCAATTGTCTCTCCAGTGCTCTCCCCTCTTGAGGCAGATTTTTTTTTTTCTCCTCAGTGAGTGCTTCATGCTTGTTTTACTTTTTCTTGAATTTTGCAGCACTCTGAGATATCTCCAGAGAGTTTGAGAAATGGAAATTGATATATTACCAGATAAATTAAAAAGGAGGTAGAAATGAACTGGAATGGGTTAATTTTAGTTTTTGTTTGAAATACCAGATGAATATTTTTAGCTACAAATGGTTAAAGAATAAATTGTTTATATGAAAAAATAGCAGAAGATTAGATTTTGCCTTTGATTATCTATTCCCCCACGGGGTATAAGGTGTTTTTCATTCACACATGTTCATAAAAGCAAAGATCATGCATTCTATTCCTATGTTTAAAAGGCATCATAATTCAGCAGAGTATCAGACTCTTAGAAGGTGTTTACTAAGTAAAAATTATTAGTTCATCATAACTTAAGCAACTGGAATGATTGAAACATAAAACAAATGTTGAAAATGTTGTAATTTTCTACAGTATTACAATCATTCAGATGGACTTGAGTAGGACATTTTCCCTAATTGTAGCATCACCCTTAGTACTAATTGCTTTTGAATGAAATATTACAAAAACACTGTCAACCTTGACATAGAGGCAAAAGCCCTGTAGGTACTGGGATATTTCAGGCCATCCCACACTGGGGCCACACAGTGACAGGGGCAGGGGGTACCAGGAGCCAGTCAGCTACCTCTGAGCTTGGCCACTGCCAACGCTGAAGTCTGAGCCATCCCTGAGCTCTGCCTTTATCTAACTTGTGCTTTCTCTATAAACTCTCATTGTCTGCACTGAGGTTCTCTTTTAAAGCAATTATCAGCTTCCTCTAACACCCCACTCTATATATGGCTGATTTCTGTTAACTTCTTTTGTATTCTGCTAAACTTCACCCTTTTTGTCCTGTGTTTTTATGTCTTTTTTTCCTAGGTGTTTTTAACATTTTAGTGGGGCTTAGGGACTAAAGGAACATGTGTTCAATCAACCACGTATCCTTAAAATTCCTAACTTTTTGTAATGAATTTAATAACTCTTTATCACATTAATTTTATGTGTATCATATCAAATCTATTTTTTACTATTTGTCTTGCTTATGCTGTGTGAAATATTTGGGAGATATGACATTATTTTTTATTTTCATCACATATTCTTTATTTTCTTTAGTGTTGCTAGAATCAACTTCTCAACTCTCCTAAAATTAAGTGCTAAGTTTAGATGCAATTTGCTTTGTTTTGTGATATGAATTGAGAATATAATTTGAGTATTTTTAAAAGTTGCTTTAATTAAAAGAAATTATTTGCTTGATTTTCCATGCTTATGCTTCTATTGTCACATTGATATTGCTATATTACAATCTCTAACTTTGACCTGTCTTTTGTTCTATGTGTATTATATATTATGAAGAAATCATAAGTATAAACTATTCTCTGAAAGGCTTATCTCTTGATCACTATGGTTTTTTTGAAATCCTGTATATTTATTTGGTCAATTTCATTGGACTTTTTCAGTTAAGCTTGAAAAATAAATTAGGTACAATATTTTTGAACAGTGAATTTTATTTTACCTTTCTCAACTGAAAATGAATTACAAAGATGATGTAGAGACAATAAAAGATTATACAGTCAAATAATTAAAAAATCTTTAGAAGCATTTCACATAGTAAAGAATAAATATGCTACATTAAAAGTATCTTAGTTGTATGGGTATTTTTTATTCTTCCCACCCCAGAAAGTGGATGTAGTTTCTCTCTTCCACTTGACTTCGTCTTCCTTAGTGTCTCTCCTTCTTTTGAGGGTCTCAGAAAGCACCTTCCTAGCTTCTTTGAGGATGAGTCTCTTCATGTCCTTAAGAATTACATTAGTGCATTCCAGGATAAAGAAAATGGGTCAACACAATGTTAATGAAGTGCAAGCTTCAACTCTCATTTACTTCCCAAAACCCTGGTAGATGCTCTAAGATACTGCTTACTAGTCATATAGTTTACCAAGATACATAATATATGTGTTTTTCTTTTCTTATTCTTTTGCTAAAAAATCCTCCTCCCCAAAGTAAAATAAATGAAGCACTTAAGGTTTCTGGATGAAAGATGAAGATGCTCCTTTAGTAACCACCATGGCTTCATCCCTTCCTCGGTGAACTTGGGCTCATGCTGCTGTGAGAATCAAATGAGACAAATGGTGGAAATGTAGACTGGATAATGTAGCAGACGATGAGAATGTGAGCCATTGTTTTAGATTATTAATAATGTAATTAAACTAGAAACCGAAGAGCATAAATTTTGATGGAAAGTCTGAGATGGATCCATTTAAGAAGGCACTGAAAACTAGAAGAGGGAAGTTTGTTAGACTGAGGAGAGATTACAGTGACATGTTTTTCTGTTTATTTTTTCAGAGCCACAAAAATACCATCACTGTCATTCCTAGGGAAGAATGTATATTTGCTTCATGGCGTGTGGACTCCATGGATAAGCTCTCAGAAAATCCCGAGAGGTAGCATCATTATTCCTTTTTTATAAATGAAGAAACTACAGTGTTGACATTTCAATGAACTTGCTCAAATTTCCCAAGCTTGCTAGCAGTTACAGTGTATAGAAATCCATGAATCTTTCCTCAGAGACCGTAGTTTTAAGTACTGTTTCATTCTACTTCCTCTTTAGCAATGCAAAAACTGAGAGTAGACCAGTCATGAATAAAGAAGGAATATGTATGTGTTAACATATACATGTGGTCCATCAAGCATAAAGATGGTGCTGCTTGGGATGAAGACAAGATTCATATAAAGGCACAGTCAAAATAAACCATGGCAATTCTACTGGTATACTTCATTAGATTCATGAAGCAAAAAGATAACTGGAACTTTATTATGATATTACAATATAATGTGAACTTTATTACAATATTACTACAAAGATAATGGCTTTGTTGTGTAAGATAAAGAAGTTGAGGAGTAAACTCATGATAATTTGATAATGATTTGATAATTTGTGTTTTCAATAAGAATTCTGAAGGTCTTTTGGGACAAAGGTTGACAAAAAAGTCAGACATAGAGATAAGTTTTAAAACCACAAGCCTTGAGTGAATGGTCAAATATAAGAACACATGGTAGTGCATGCCTTGAATTCCAGCCTCTCTGAAGGCCAAAACAGGAGGATCACAAGTTCAAGCCCAGCCTGGGAAATGCAGTGAGAACACATATGAAAATAAAGTAAAAATGGCTAGAACTCTAGCTCAGTGGGACAACACTTGCCTAGTATGTGTGACACCCTACATTCCATCTTCTTCAGTACCACAAATAAATTTAAAAATCAAAATTGTGTGTGTGTGTGTGTGTGTGTGTGTGTGTGTAGTTCTTTAGGCAGAGACAGTGAGGAGGAAAACATTGGAGAACTAACAACTAAGCGTTGGTAAGCATACTTTCTGCAGCATGGGAAGGGAACAGACACAGTCTCTCCATACTGGGAAGAGTGGGAAAGAGAGATTTTCATGAAAGGGTGCCTCATCCACTCCTGCTGCTAAAAGGACTTGCAGAGGCAGCAGCAGTGTTTATTGAATGATTAAGATTCTATTTCTTATTCCCCTGTAGGTGGGACCTGCTTACTTAGTTTGTATGTTGAAAGCAGTGACACTCTTGTGTGTTTGAGCCTGAGGTAAGAAAACAGAGCAGAACATCATGGCAATGATCACCTTGGAGTTGGAGACCTTCGCCCCAAGGTTTACGTATTTTGTTGCATGGACAAGTATTTGAAGCATGCACATATTAAAGATGCAACCTCCTGAGAATTTTGTATCTGAGTACATACCCAAAGTAAGCTATTTATACTTTAGTACATCCTTGTCAACATGTTAGATATTTTTTGTACTGTGACTTTTTTTTTTTTTCAAGTTTAGAGATATTTTGAGTTTTCTGTTCTTTGGGAAAGAAAAATACAAACACAACATGCTTGAAGGATAGTCTTTATTAAAAGTGAGGTTTGCCTTAAGATCCTAATGACATTTAAATATTTTTCAATAAAATGCTCTTGGTCTGTGCCGTGGTACATGAACATCGATGAATGTTTCTCACTCTCAATAAAAGCTGGGAGAGCAGGATGGAGCATGGACAGTCTGTTCTCAGCAACCTGCTCAGCAAAATAAAATACAGATAACTACCAGTGGAAAACAGATATGGCAAAAATTACAAACTTTCTACCTGTCACAATTAAAAACTATACCCACCAAAATATATAAGAATGAAGAAAATAATACATAAAATTACACATGATCAATAAGGGAATAATTGATAAGAATGGGATTCAATAGACTGAATCTGTATTTAACCACATAAATTGATCTCAGAAACAAAATGCTCATCCAAAGAAATAACATTATATTCATGAATCATGGCAATAATTAAATAAGTCAATGTTACCGAAAAGGAATATTTTGAACAACATATAAACTCTGTTTTAAACAGATCAAAGGAATTTGGACTGGAAGGACGTCATTTACATGCTTTAAGGGTGAGTTCTATGATATGTGGGATTTATTTAGCTGAGATGTATTGTACATGGCATTGACACTTGTGTTGTTGGGAAAGAAGACTGTAGGATGAGAGATACAGGGAAGAAAAAGGAGAAAATCAAGTAAAAGAAAAGACAATCTAATCTGGACTGATGGTGCCCTGACACAGTACAGCCTAATATGGTAGCTAGAGGTCCCTCGGGAGATTGGGCACCTCAAAACACACACACACACACACACACACACACACACACACAGACACACACACACCCTTCATTTTATAGTGCTTCCTAGAAATTGTGTCCACATACTTTATATCATACATAGAAACCTATGTTGAGACACCTAGGCTTCCTTAAAGAGAAGAAGGACTCAATTGCATGGTTCCTTTTAAACCAAAGTTCTTTAAGACTATCACCAGGCCACTAAAATGCTCCTTGTAGAAACCTATTTGTAAGAAGTGCTATCCTCGATACAGATACTTTGATGCTCTGGGGAGGTGACAGGCCTCCCTTTTTCAGGCCTTGGTGGGCCTTTCCTCAGGCTGTATGCAAACAGACAAGAATTTAGGGAAGGCTACATGGTCGTGTACTCAGTTTTTTGGGTGTCCATTCTGTGAGGTAAAAATGATGAACCTTAAACACCCAGGGTCTCCTGGGCCCAGAGGATGACTGCAGCCTGGAGCTGGTGCAGGGTCCCTGGGACTGCTAAGGACTCTGGGGAGAACACGGAGTTTTGAGACTGATGTAGGTGTGCACGTTCTCAGAACCCTTTACTCTTTGTTAGATGTGAGTCAAAGCTCTGTCTTAATTGAAAAAGAAAACAAAGGTCACAAATCTTTATCCACAATCAGAAAAAAATACCTTCTTATCCTCTTCTGGTTATTGTTGATCATGATATAAAATATCCTATTTTTTTCTGGAGGTTTCCAGGCTTAAAATTATTGTTAGGCCATAAATGTGATGCTGAATCACTAAGAAAAATTGCATTAAACACTTGACTGGTATCATTCTGTAGCTGTAATTATAAATAGATGACTTTATTTCAGAAAACATCTAGATGCTTTTCTAGGACTTGACTGTAAAAGCAGGAAAAGTTCTATGTTAGAATGTCCGACCCCCTAAAGCCCTGGAGGAGCAGGAGACTTGAATGGGAGAAAAGATGAGCTCTTATTTCTTGGCTTTTTGTTCCTTGTATGAGTTAAAGGGCTGAGATCTTCATTCCACAGACCAGGCTTTCTGATCCCCGGCACCTTTCTCATTGTTTTCCCTCTCTTTCCTCTTTTTCTGCCCAAATGTCCTTCATGTTCTCCGTTCTCTTGGATAGGACCACTGTCCCAAAGGGAGTAATTAAGATACAAGCTCCTTCTTGAATCTTTTCAATTTTCCACTTTCCAGTGTGTCCAGGTGGTATTGGGGAAAAAAATTATACACCAAGGTAAGTATTTCAAACTCTCCTAAAATACCTGATCTCAAGGATACTACGTACTCTGCTGGCTACTTTCCTACATAATGACCCCAGTTTGATTTGTCTAAGGAATTTATATTGGTTTTGTTGACATACCTCAAACTTATTTCTCATTAAGTTACTACCCTAACCTTGTAGAGTATTTGGGATCTACATCCCCTGGGGCATATAACAAATCTTCCCTCTATTGGATGATGATGAAGGATACCAATCCCAAATCTCCTTTCCTTGTCTTCTATTTTCTCCTTGAGGTCTGTAGAAATTTTGTGATATCATTTCATAGTAGCTGTTTGTGTCCAGCTGACCTGGATGTGAAGATACACTTTTTATTTTCATTTTCTTATATTTTAGCTCATTTACAACTAGTTACCAAGTACTGTCAATGCCCCCAACACTCTGCCATGTATGTAAGGCACTGGATGACTAAGGTATGTAATTCGGTTACCCTCTTAGTCCATGCCACTTTTAATCCTGGCTCATTTACGAGGAAGTGACATCATACCGTACCACACTAGATTTTTGTGCATTTTACCAATGGAGAATGCCTCTTTACTTCCCCTCTCTGAAAAATCTAGACATACTTTTAAGGTCAAAATTAATGTATGGACCAACTCTTTCAAATCCATTTCTTTAAACAAGTGCCCGGTTGGATTTTGGAAACTGAAAATGGAAGCCAGAAATATCAGGAAGACAGATCAAGACCAGAGTTAACATCCTTTGCTTTGCCTGTGGTTTCTCTACATGAACTGAAGTTACCAGCTTGCCAACTTCAAGGGCAAATTAATTTAGATTACAATTGACATTTAGGTTTGGAGAGAGAGAGAAAAAAACTCAATGGTATGTGAATATTGAAACCATAAATAGTAACAAGTGGAAATCCCAAACCTCAAATGCTTTTGAAGCATGTAAAATCCTGCAAAAATATATGCAATAGACAAAATAATCATGGAAGGTTCGTATATAGGTCTTAAGCCGCAGGGACCACTATTGGATTTTTGTTATTGTTATTCTAATATTTCAGTGTATTTCTGGCATGGAAAAACATGCATGCATTAAAGAGAAGAAAAATGAGCTTATTTTATTAGGTGTAATTATAGGGGAGAACGAAAAGAACTTGGTGGGTTTTTTTTTAATGAATTCATCTCATTCACCAAAACCAAAAGCCCCAAATTCTTCTAGCTCAAAAATGCATTTTTCCCTTCAGATCTGGGTACTGATTTGATGAATATTCTTAAGTTAATCACCCATATAGGACTTCTTGAACATTTCTCTGACATTGAGTGCTGTCACTGTAACTTAATGTTATAAAACCTGGAAGGCATATTTATAGCCCAATCCAGATGGACCAAAACAAAGTACAATTATTCCTTCAAAAGTCGACCTTTGCATACAGATTAAAATGGATCGCTTCCAAGATTCAAATGGAGAAATGAACTCAGTTCTCCAATTGTCATGCATTCATTATAGCCCTATTGGACTTGGTTTCGGACAGTGCTAATTAGTGACATGCCTGTGTTAAAAGTTGGACTCACAGCCTGATTTGCAAAGTGGCAGCAGGAAGAGTTGTTATGAAACTAATTACAGCTATCAGAGATGGTGCAATTTTAAACAGGCTGAGAATTAAGTGCCTTTACAGAGGCAAATGAAAATCATCTCACTGTTGACAATGAACATTCCCGAGCGAAGACAGGGATGTATGTGTGCTTGGCCATTTCTACATTGAAACTATGCCAGGCTATTCCCTTGAAAAATTAAAGGAAACTTTCCTTTGAATTTCCGTCGAGAGCTAGGAGGTGGACAGAAATGTTATGTTCTCTTTTCTTCCTTTGATAAATTGAACTACTGTGTGTGTGTATATATATATATATATATATATATATATAATCTTAGTTATATAATCTTAGTTATATTCTATTGTTCAATATATTATAATACAAATATATATGTGAATATTAATTTTAAGTACATTGGTACCTCGGTTTATGAATTTAATTCTTTCCACATTCTAGTCACAAATGGAATTAGAGGAAAACAGAATCAAATTTCCCCATCAGGGCAACATTCAAATTAACGGTTGAATTTGATGTCATTCTCGTCCAATTAGGTTTGCGACCAGAACTGTGGAAAGAATTAAGCTCATGATCTAGGTGCCACTGAGCTCCCCCCGTTCTTATTTTAGTATGTTTAGACTATATAGTGGTTAGTTCTCATTTTTTAACATCTTTAGTTCCACTACATGGTATGATTTTTCTACGTGTTAAAGATACTAACTCATCATTCAGAAAAGCATCTCCCAGGATTTATATAGGAGTATCTGGGGCTCAGAGAGATTATTGCCTCCAAATCTTAGTCCACTTGGAGCAGGCTAGAGCAATAAAATCATGCATTTCTGGCTCCAGAACCTGACTAGCTCTAGAAACTAAAACTTATTTTCCCATAAAACATCTTACTACACAGTTCCAAAGAAGGTAAACCTCATTTCTATAAAGCCAGTGATGTCGAGACACATAGCAAATATTGATCCCAAACATAAGCTGGGAGCCTAGGCTATTAGCAGAGTTTTGATGGTTATAGACTGGTTGACAGGCTATTTGAAATGGTTAAGTTTTCCAATGACAGTTCCCCCAATGCGCTGTGTAGAAACACCTTTCATGTTGTATAGCAGCTCATTTAACTGCTTATTGACCATATTCTTTAACTTTTTATACTGTCACTTATCAATACAGTTTTATTTTAGTGTCCAAGGTCTGTTCTGTCCATGTTAGTGAGTCTCTTTGGTTCTCCATTCTAAACTCTGCCTCTTCTTCCTTAGCGAACTAATGCTTCAGTAGGAACTGTGCTGGACAGTGTCTTTGTACCTCCTGTGGATCCTGTCTTTCATGGTAGGAGTGAGGGTTAGGATGAAAAGGAGAGGAAGGAGGAATAAAAAGCGGTGGAGAGGAGTTGGGTGATTTTCTTGGTGGACTTTGTCTGCTCTTTCAACAATTTGGCCTGTGATCTTGCTGAGCCCAGGGGTGATTCCAGCATGCACAGTCCCAGTGCCTCACTTCAAGAACCCTTTTCTGCCTATAAGTTGGTTTGCAAAAAAAAAAAACATTTGGCAAAATTTTGTTTTTGTTTGAGAATTCTGCATCTGGTGACAAACATGACCCGACCATCTTTTCCAGAATTGTGGAATGAATTAAGTTCATGAATGAGGTAACACAGTAGTTATAGCCTCTTTAAATTCATAAATGTTTCTTGGATTTCCTGCTATGTAAGAGCTGCTCAAAAAGTTCTCGACATACAGACCACCAAACACTGTCACGTGTTTTTACCACGTGAGAAGCAGATAATTTTAATATTTTACTTACTTAAAATATATCTGGTAAAGTAGTCAGATGAATACGGAAGCATTTTAAACATAGCTTGTACATAAGGAATTGTTCAACTGTGCCTCATATATATTAACATACATTTCTATTATCTCTTGTTATGGTAAAATATAAATTCTGAATTCTTAGTGTCAGAGCCTTGGATTCTACAATTTAAAAAATCTTCTGCTAATCTGTGGAAGATACTTTGTGATCATAGAGCTCCTGTGGATTGCATTTCTAAGAGACATGAAAGGCAGGCTGGGAACCTCACTTTAGGGTGAATGTTATTTTCATTACATCAAGCACCTAGCACAAAGGAAAAAGATCCTGACAGCATTTTATTTCACGTCTTCTCATTGCTTCTTTAAAATCAAATACAACTAGGTGTGGGCACATACCTATAACCCCAGCTCCTGGGAGGCTGATGCAGGAAGATCACAAGTTCAAGGGCAGCTTGAACAACTGAAATACCTCAAAATAAAATAAGAAAGCTCTGAGGATGTAGCTCAGAGCTAGAGGACTTTTCTAGCATGTGCAAGGCTCTAAACTGTGGTGCCACAAGGCCAAAACAAAACAATAACAACACACACACACACACACACACTCACATGCAGGAAATACAGTAAATTAAAATACCCAGAGAGGTTAAGTGGCCCTCATATTGTGGGGAGTGAGGTGGCAGAATCACAGGGTGGAACCTGACAACCGCAATGACCTCACTCTTTAGTCTCATGCATCAACTTTTACCCTTTCGGGGCTTCTGACTGGAGGGCAGGGACAGGAACCCACACCCACAGGGCTGTGTTGAAACCCAGGGTCACCGCCCATCCATCTGCTGCTGCAACTGTCAGGCTCCTTTCCTGGCCTCCACAGTGACTTGACGCAAGCTCTTGTAAATCATGCTATTGGCATTTGCCCTCATTTGGTGGGAGGGAAACTTCCAAGAGTGCCTGATCCTCTTTTATTTTAGCTTTCAATTTTCTTAATCTTGCCCCTGGGCCTTGCTTTTTCTGAGAACTGAAAGTCTGGCCTCACTGAGTGTAGCCAGGCTGATGAATTCACACCCCTCTTTTAGCATGTGCATGAGTCCTGGAAGCCTGGGGATTCCATCCACAGGCAAGGAACATTACATCAGTGGCAGATCCCCCCCCCCCCCCCCCCCCGTTCCTAGAGTCTAAAGTCCAAGTTCGTGGGTGTGTTTAGCCATTAAAGGATTTTACAATATGGAACAAAAAGGATGGAAACTCAGAATAATTTAAGAGCTCTTCACACCACTTGAGCTAAATACCCCATCTTGCAATGTTAAGCTCTAAGGCAGTTAATTAAAACTTTCACCTTTTCAATCTGAGATGGCATTGAATCCCAGAATATCTCTTTCCCAAAGGAATTAATTTCAAGGCCTAAGGGGGAAAAAGTGACAATAGAAATCATATTATCTCCCAGGTGTGTTTTTTTCTAAATTCAATACCTAGTTTTAGGCTGAGAAGAAAACTTGAAAATAAATCAGTGAGTTTTAAGAAAAGTGTATAGCATCCCTGTTAAGACTGAAAAAAAAAGATTAATCTGAGATGGGAGTTTTCAATACTTTGCCCCAACCCACTTCTGAGGTATATAGCCTCTAAGAAACTTTTATCCAGTAACAGCTTCTTGATTGTTGGAACTTTTTTATGGGTTTGAAAAGTATTCTATAATGCTTAGTGATCCTAAGGCAAACTTCCCTTATTGCCACTTTATGTAAACTATGTGAAGATTAAACCACCAGTAAATCAAAATTCAATTCCCTTTTATAAGTGCTCGGACTTCCATATTTCAGCTTAGCTCAAATCAATCACCTTTCTCAACATTTTGCCTCTATAATTTCAAATACATGGCACCTTCAACCATATCTTGGCACTCAGTTTTGGAGATGACCCTCCCTATCACTCAGTTCTTATCTCTATTTTTCACATTTTAGATTATTTCTCAGAATGCACAGTTCCAAGGTTTTATTTACCTGAAAGAAGAACTTCTTGATGCAGCATCAGAACATTTTGATTTTTAGAATATAGCAGATAGTCAAACAGTTTTCCTCTTAGTTTTATTTTCCTTCACAGCACTTTGGTAATCAGGTTAATATTTTATTACTTAATTTGCATTAAAGGAACACTCGGATATGTGAAGAAATAGTTATATACATATCCGTGCAAATTTGGAATTTTTGCTTATGGGTGTTAAATTTATAATCTATCAAACAGAACACCAAGATCCCCAGAAAGCACATTTGACACCTAAGAGTAGGCAATGCTATGATCTGATGACAGTTGTGAGGCAAAGAAGTAGAATAAGAAGTGCATTATTTGAACTGTGCTGCTGGAAAGTGGGGCATGCACCAGCAAGTTGAGAAGCAGATTGGCAAGTTTTGGATAAGCACTTGAATATTTGGAAATTAACTTATCAGTGGTTGCAGTGTGAGGAGCCCCATTTCCCAGAAAAGCTTAAAGGCACCTGCCCACATGGTTCCCGTTGTCATGTGCAAAACATGCCACAGATCCACCTCGGATCTGTCCAGCATGTGTGTGGCTTCGGACTTAGTTTAGGAAACCAGAGCTTTCTCACCTTTACTACTGTGATAAGTAATATAAATTTCAGGACTGAGGTAAAAAAGTCTTCTCTCGTCTTATAAAATGTAAATCAGAAACTCATGAGGCCATGCACCTGTCAGAATTTACTTTGGTGGTAAAGTGATCAAAGAAACAAAAGAAAGTCTTCTGTTTCTTCTGTTGTATTTAGTGAACTACCATCAGTGGCGGATACAAACATCGATCTTCTGGTGGAATGTTTTGCTTTGCTTTCTTTTCCATTTCGTTGGCTAACTTTTTGAGTATATGCAAGTTAATGTAGCTGTAACTTTTTAAAGGACTCTACATTTCAAGGATTCTGCATTTTGGTGGATAGGGATGAATTTCATTACTAAAGCATTTTATAAGACTCATCATTACTATTCTGTGTACATTTTAATCTTCTCAGTCATGCAGATGAATCTTCATTGTGCCAAATGATCTGCTGTGTCCAGGCAGAGTGAAGCCAACTTGAAAAAGTCCCCACTACAAAAAATTTACACTTATGTAGTAACAAAGTGACATTTTGAAAGCTCAGAACATGGCGCCTTGGGCTGATGTCATTTAGCTGAATCAGGAGTTGTGCCTAAGAAGGTAAGAAGAGGAAGATAGGAGGAGAAGGCAATCAAAGAAATAGCATGATTATAACTATGGTCTGCAAGTACAAGTCCCACTGGGAGAATTTGGAAAGTGGATCATGGGTAGGGTTGGAGAAAGGTTCAGAAGAATGAATAATTAGAGGTGGTTTTAGGCATGATTTAGGGGGGAAAGAAAAGTAGTCATGAGTGATGGGTAGGTTTACTTTTCCTTTCTATTCATTACCAATGTACCCCCCCCCATTTCTTCATAAGTAGAAAGTACACATTGGAACCATCAGAGTAAAAGTTTCCCCAGAGGAGAGCCCAGACAGCCCATAGAGTTGGCATTGCAACTGCTCTTGGTGAGTTTGGGAGGCACGTTGGTATCAGTGTTCATATTTATCCATCACCCCTGGGACTTCAAAGACTCCCCTAAAATACAGTCTGGATCAATCACCATACAAATATGTACTCAGTCCCATCTAAATCAACACATCCCTCTACATTTCCCTTTGAATATTTGCTCCATCACACAAGATAAATTTTTATCTGAATAACGAAGGTCAAATGAATTTTTGGATTGTTTCTTGAGCTCTGTGAAGTATGCTATGGGAATTTCAGTTGGGATTGCACTGAATCTCTATAGCCATTTTGAAAGTCTGTCCATTTTCACTATATTGTTTCTTCCTACCCAGGAGCAGTGGATATCTTTCCATTTTCCAGTATCCTCTTCTATCTCTTTTTTCTATCTCTGTAGTTTTCAGAGTAGAGGTCTTTGATTTGTTTTGTTAGATTGATTCCTAGGTAGTTCATATTTTTGGAGGTATTGTGAAAGGGGTTGTTTCTCTAGTTCCTCTCTCAGTGAGTCTGCTGTTTGTGTACAAGAAGGCTATTGATTTTCGTGTGTTTACTTTGTATCCAGCTACTTTACTGCATTTAGTTATTAAGTCTAGAAGACTTCTGGTGGAGTTCTTGGGTCTTCTATATAGAGTATCATGTCATCTACAAATAATGACAATTTAACATCTTTGTTTCCTATCTTTCCTATCTTTGTTTCCTTTCACCATCCCCAACTTGAAACTATACAACAAAGATAATGTGATAAAAATAGCATGGTACTGGCAAAGAAAGAGACCCCAGGATCAATGGAACAGATTAGAAGATGCTAAAACAACTCCAGACACACTCAGCCACCTCATCTTTGACAAAGGAGCCAAATACCCTCCCTGGAGGAAAGATAGCCTCTTTAATAAATGGTGCTAAAAAATTGAGGTTCAACTTGCCAAAGATTAAAACTAGACCTATATCTCTCTCATACCATGCCCTAAACTAAAATCAAAATGGATCAAAGTTCTAAATATTAAAACAGAAACACTAAACTGGTTGGAAGAGTGGTTAACTAGAACTCTTGAAGACTTTGGCAAAGGAAAAGACTTCATGAACAAAACTTCAGTCTCGTGTAAACTAGCACAAAGAATCAACAACTGGGATCTCATCTTATTAAAAAGCTTCTGCACAGCAAGAGAAATAACCAACAGCATGAAGAGACAATCCACAATGTGGGAAAAAATTTTACCAGCTATTCCTCAGATAAAGGTCTACTATTTAATATATATAAAGAACTTAATAAAATCTGACCTCCCAAATTTAAAGACCAAATCCAAAAATGAGCATCTGAAATGAACAGACATTTCTCAGACAAAAAAGTAGAAATAGCAAATAAACAAATGAAGAAATGTTCAACATCACTGGTCATTTGAGAGATGCAGATGAAAACAACACTGAAATTCCACCTCACCCCAGAAAGAATGGCTGCTATCATGAGATCAACCAATAAAAAATGCTGGCGGGACTGTGGGGAAAGAGGAACCCTGCTCCACTGCTGGTGGGAGTGCAGACTGGTGCAACCACTGTGGAAATCAGTATGGAGCTACCTCAAAGAACTAGGATTAGACGTCACCTGCTGCACAAGCCAAAGGACCCAAGTTCAATCTCCGGTACCCCCCCCCCAAAAAAACCAAACAAACTAGGATTAGAGATCCAATCAATTTGACCCAGTTATTCCCCTGCTGGAAATCTACCCCCAAAATTAAAAGAATCATAGCACAGTGATATATGTGCACCCATGTTTATAGTGGCACAGTTTGTAATAGCTAAAGTTTGGAAACAGCCCAGTAGCCCATCAATTAGTGACTGGATACAGAAGATGTGTTTTTTTTTAAATAAAAAAAAATGGAGTACTGCTCATCCATAAAGAATGAGAAAGTAGAGACATTTATTTATAGCTAAATGGATGCACATTGAGGCCACACTCTTAGGTGAAATAAATAGGACACACACACGTAAATACCAAATAGTTTTTCTTGTGTGAGAAACTGAAAGTATAAATGAGGATCAAAATGTATAATAGAAAATGTGACATAGGAAGAAAAGGGGCAAAGGGGAAGGGAAAGTGGGAGGAGTAGGGGAAAGGAAAGAAGGGAAAGGAATAAATATGAGAAAAGGATAAAACCAGAAACAAAGTCTTTGTAATAAGGATGGGTGGAGGGGTTGAAGAAGGACAGGGAATGGGACAAAAAACAAGAACCAAGAGAGATTATATAAAGGCACAAATTCCCAATGATGAATGTCATCATATTGTACACCTAAAATGTACCAATAAAATTAATGAAAAAAGTGAAAACAAATAAAGGATGATCATCCTCTTTTCTCTACCTTTGATAAGCTCACTAGGTTTGGTGTTCTCTCAGGTCTTCCTTGAAACTAAGATCCTTAATTGTATGACTACTTATTCTATTATTTTATTTCTTAGTATGTATAGAGGCAACTTTTCTGAAAAATTTCACCTGATCTAAGGTCTTATAATTCATCTCCTAAAGATTTATAAGTTGTCATGAAAAGATTTACAAGTTGTCATGAAAAGATTTACAAGACTGGATGGGCAAAAAAACAAGATCATTCATTTTTTTTCCAGTACATCTTTTTTAAGTTATATCCAACTGCTCATGGCTTTGAATTCTTTAAAATCCTTTACTTATAGAAGATTCATAACAATGCAAATAATTGTCCATTATATGGAAATTCTCTCAGATGGAGACATGGTTGGTCATTGTCTTGTGAATATTAATTAAGTTATTAATTCATTTTAGTATTCCCAATGGTCTGTTTATCTATGTGGCTTTTAATTTTTCCTTTGACTAATTCAGTGTATGGATTCTCACATTAAGTAACTAGTTAAATAACTTCTTTTATATGTCTTCATTTAATACTTGCTCAAGATTCATGGTTTTACCAAATAAGTATTCTTCCAAGGAGAAAAGGGATGTGGTTTCTGGACTCACATCTGTTGACAGTATTTCCCAAGGTAGCAACAAAACGGTAATTTCTATTTTAATTCTTCTCCATAACATGAATAAAGTTCACAGAAGGAAAAATTAAGAGGAATTTTTACTGTTGCAAGAAATAGCAGGAAAAAACTTGCAGAGAATAAATATAAGAATTAATTGTTAACATTACAAGACACACTAGTCAAGCGCTCAGTCAGTGATAGGTTTCATGCATTTTCGGATGTCCCACACTGTGAGTCAGCATTTTCTTTCTCACTTTCTCATTTTTCCAGGAAAGGAATTTCTGTGACCAGAAGTTAGATCTCTGAGAGGTGGTTTATTTCAGAAATTTCAAAATAAATCAATTGGCATGTTTTGTATTTGACAAGTTTCTGTATGAAAATAAATAAACAAATGTGCAAAGGAGAGAGAGAAAGAGAGAGAAAGGGAGAGAGAGAGAGTAGGAAAGGAAGAAGTATGAAATAACAGAAAGAATTAAAGTCTTGCTGCCCTGTCACCCCCTGTTATACATCTTCCTGAGGCGGCAGTGGAGGCAGCACGGATTTAGGAGGTACATCGGATGATAACCAAGAAAAGCATCTTTGTTATCCTTTCAGCCTTTCTCCAACTAGCTCCTGAGCAATCCCTGTCCGTATATTCATCATTCAAGAGTAACAATTTGTCATCAGGCCTTTTCCACTGTCTTCTCTCAACACTAGAACCCTTAGCTGCAACCATCCCCAACTTTCCATCTGAGTCTTGTCTGGAATGAGGAAGTAAAACTTTACATCACTGATCCAGGAACGCTGCTTGCCTTGTAGAACATCAACTTCCGGTGGAACACCTAGTGCCTGCTTTAGTTAACATTTAACTGTTCCAACATTCTCTGTGGAGAGTGTAGAATATTTTGAACTTTCTAGCCAATAGAAGCTTTTTACGATTTAATGATAAGCTAATGATTTAATGATTAGTTAAAATTTAACTAAATTTTTCAAAGGAGTCATTCATACCCTTATGCCACTCAAAACATCTTCAAACAACTCAAGTTTGAGGACAAGGGTATAGCTTTACATGGAAGTGTATGATAGACTCTTCCCTGTGAAAACATTCTTTTAAAAAAGTACATACTTGTTAGCTCCTGGAAGGAACATTCTCAAGTGTTATGATCCACATAATTCACGTGGGAAAAACAGACAGACTAACCACAACCCAGCTCCATCTGCATTTCTCATTGGTAGCAGAGGAGGCTGCATTGAGAAATTTGATCCTGTTTCATATTTGAACTTAAAAATTAGGAGAAGCAAAAATGCAGTAACAAGGAGCTAAAATTAAAATTAAGATTCTCAGTAAACAACAAACACACAAAAAAACCTCTGTACTTTTAAGCTGTTTACTGTAGATATTTTTACAGACTGAAGAAAATCTAACAGCAAATCTAAAAATTATAGGCTTTTGGTATTTCATCAGTCTTTTTCCCATAGCCAGCAATATTATTAGTACTCTGCAAAAAGTCTGGGAAAAATATGAAGAGAATATAAATTTACCAGTAATTCTATTATTTGGATTTAATCACTCTTGAGATTAATGTCCTCCAGGAGTAATTTAAATACACATATAATTTGCATTTTTTATAATACTCTTAATGTTAATAACGTATTGTGAATATTTTTTCTCAGATGAAAAGCAAATCTGTGAAGTGTAATTTTTGACAGCTGCATAAATTTTATCAGATAGGTCATTCTCTTGCTTGATCAACTTGAATTCTCATTTACTAAATATGCAGTTTTTCCTTAGTAATTAATGATAAAGAATACTATATTGAACATTCATATTGTCTGTGTTTATATCAATCTTTGAATGGATCTATAAGTTTTGTCATGACACAATCATGTAATTAAAATTGCTTCATCGAAAGTTATCCTGTTGCATCTTAAAGATATTAAACCATTAAGAAAATTCTGCAGATTTTGGTTGCAAAGGTTCTAAGCTACCTCCTACCCAAAGGTGTGAGGATTTCTTGCAAAATAGTTTGTGGTCCATCCTGCCAAATCACCTACAAAGATTATCACAGTGGTTTATGCCTTCACCTACAGAGTTACAGAATGATGAGCAAGTAAAAATCATTCCTGATTAACAAATATATATTAAGCATAGTATATACTTTAAATTTTATAAATAATATTTTGAAAAATAATTTGTAATAAAGATTAAATTGTTATTAAGAATTTCATTTTAAGTAGGAAGTAAAATTATTTACTGTTCAAACTCAAATGACAAGTATTGTTTCAAAATTTGTTCTTTTCAAAGTCTTAAACTGAATTTGTTTCAGTTTAACTTTAGCATGCGAGGTTGCTTCTGAACCGGGCACTAGTTTGTAAACGGTATATTTCACAAGAATAAAGACATCGGAAACACAAGAAAGATGAGGCAGGGAAAAGAGAAAAGAAGGAGAAGGACATGAAAGAAGCAGAGCACGGAAAGGAGACAGTAAGGACTTAGAAGGGACCCTAAACAATGATCACGAAATCTTCGGGATTTCTGATGAGGAATCAAGTCTTTCTCCTTCCTGTCCTTTCTTAAGCTCCTCCCACTTCTGCAAAAATTGTATTCGCAGGCAGAGCAGAAAATAGCGCCTTTAGGGAAAACTGCAATTAAATGGAGAGCAAATGAAGCAAGAAGAATGCAAATTTAAGGATTATCAAGGGCGTCTCAACAGCCACCAGACAACTGCAGAGTACTGTGATTACCAGTGAACTAGAACCATGGGGCTGCTCCACACCCAGGGTGACTCCACATAAGCAGTCAGGAACAAATATGAGGAGACCTTATCTCCGTGGAGCTTAGCTTCGGACTATGCATTTAAAGTTCTAGTTTTAGGAAATGTTTGGCAGTTCTTCTGTGTGTGTGTGCGTGTCTGTGTGTGTACATGTGCACCTACCTTTGGGGTGTAAGGGTGCCACAGATATTGAATATGGACACTTGGAGGTCTGAGGATTTAGATACCTAATGATTTGATGGTACCAACAATATAATGAGATCTGCTTATCATTGCTTAACTTCCTAAGTTACACAATTTGCATTTGTTTGTAAACATCGTGAAAAGACATTCAGTTGTTGAACTCACAGAGGTAGGCAAGTGCTGCTGACTACCTTTGCATTGCCCTTTTTTTTTTTTTTTTTTTTTTGGTGCTGGGGATGGAACTCAGGACCTTGTGGTTGTGAGGTGGGCCGGTGCCACTGAGCTAAATCCCTGGTCCTGCACTGGCTACATGAAATACCCAATTATCAAAGCAGGCAGTAGTCATGGGGTAGAGACAGGAGAACATTTCTGTCCATCTTCTACAAAAGGCTGCCAAACGATGTTATTGTGATTGTTTCCATCTCTCCAGGGGTTGGGGTGAAAGATATGACAAAGATGTGTTTGTGATGGATTTTTAATTCAGGCCTCCAACATAGGGATAGTCTAACCTCTTGCAGAGTATTTACCTCTTGAGACGCTCTTGTCTAAATCTTAAAATTTTCTGTTTTGAGGATTCTAAATGAGGCCCACTCTAAAAGGAAAAGGGAGAGAAACAATCAACATGAAGAATTAAAATAGAGAAAACATTGGTACTCCTGGATTTAAAATAAGCTTCTGCTGACAAGTACCACAAAAAGAATGGTAAATCTTATGTCCTCAACACAACTCCTTAAATTTTTAAAGAAATGCTTCTCCAAGATTCCCAGATTTTAGACACTAAAGAAGAGAAGTGATGAGTGAAAGGCACGAGGTGCCCTTCAGTAGTCTCTGCAATGCCTGGGGCCCCATTTGTATTCTTGGATACTCAGCAGCCAGCTGAGCAAAGCTAAGTTCTTAACGAATTACAGTCAAGCTCTTGGGGGAATCATCACTATCTGCACAGTCTGCTATCACAGGGAATGCTTGTCCACCAAATGCATGTTCTGTAAGAATCTGGTAGTGGAACCACAAACTTTTAAATGAAAGACAAAGCACAAGGTAATTTACTTCAATGTTTTCTTTATAGCTTTGCACAAGTTTCTTTAATACGTATCCCAAATATTCACTGAAATAACATGAAACACTCCGGGTGCCTTGATTTTCCAATATTCCTGTCCCACAATATCCAAACCATGATGGTAAAGTGCAAACTAAATGCAACAGATACAGTGAAAAATGACAGAATCTCATCTTAAGTAGTGATTCACTCACAGAACCTGCTGACGTCCAGCAGGGAGAGGAAGGCGGGAGTCATTTGTACGCAGTTTTAGGAGTCAGCAATCACAATTTATCTGACATGGGTATCACTTGTCTTTTCCTTATCTATCTATCTTGAAAATTGGTAACCAAAGGGGACAAAACTGTGACCCTTCCAAGAAAAACCACATTGTTTTTGGCAAATCTCATCCTACCTGGCTGATAAAAACTATTTAATTGTATTCTAACATAAAATCTATTCAGATACATTTTAAAACCAAAAAAGCTATTTAGACACATTTCAAGAGCAATCAATATGTATCATGGAAATTATAGACGGATTTCTGTGATCAGATTTTTATTTTTTGAATGTTTGCTTTTGGTACTGGAGATTGAACCTAGGAACCTTACACCAAAGTACATTTCCAGCCCTTTTTATTTATTTTTTTAAAATTTGAGAAAGGGTCTTGCTAATTCACTAAGTTGCCCAGGTTGGGTTCAAGCTTGACATCACCCTGCCTCAGCCTCCCTGAGTGCTGAGATCACACCAGGATTCATCATCTTTCCCATGCCCTGAGCTTGCCTCTTTCATAGTGCCACCTGCTCCCAGGGCTGTCATGTCCCCGCACACGGGCTCACTTGTGTTTTCGGAGCAACTGTCTTCAGGTCCCGCTACTGCCTCACTAAAACTGAGCACACCATTGCCATGAGTAGCAGAGCTGCTCTGGTGTGGAATAAAGGCCACAAATCTTGTTGCCCACTCCTCAGGCCAGTGCAAGTCTTTCCAAATGCAAACATTATTGGCTGCGTTTTTTGTGATGGGACCCCCTCTCTCTGCACCTCTTTCTCTCTCCATACATTCTCATATATTAATGATGCATTCACATATGCATATATCCCAATGTGAAGCGCAATTTCCCAGACCAGGTATGTTTTACTCATTGCTCGTTTTTCTCCTCTTTGTTTCTGTGTCTTCTCGTATATTTTAGAAAATAATTGATTTTCTTAGCATAAGGAGCAGATCCTATTTTAGTATGTGTGCTGCCCAAGCCAGCACAAGAATCAGATCCTGAGCATTAGAGGCTTTCTGGATTCTTAATCAAAGTGACATTAATCACTGTGAGAGGTCTTAGAAGCAACATAAGCAAGCATTCTCATACGATAGTTTTAAATAGTAAATTTGAGACTAATTGACTGAATAGATCCAGATTTATGGCTTGACTTATTACAGCCATTCCTTCTTATTAATAAAAAGTCCTGGTACAAATTGTTCTTACAGTCATCATTGCAGGCACCCATATGCTTTTTGCAGGGGAGTGAAGGACTCCTTTGAAAAAGTGTTTTGTGTCCTGGGTTCCCCTGCAGGTCAGTAATATCACAGTAACTGTAGGATGAGTAGGCATCATCCTACCCTGCCAGTCACTCAACAGACATTCTGAGAAGTTTATCTCAAATATCATAATACATAATTTATTAAATATTATATGTTTTATTTTGAAACAAGGATGAACAATGTAAAGCACAAGAACCCCATAGTAGGATAGTTAACACCTTAATGCATCAGTAAACTAAAAATGATGTTCTTTGCAAGGTGATCATAATTCTGTGACCATTTGTGAAGTGAACCTGCTGTCGGAAAACAACACAATTCTTAATTAGAGTCCTGTGTTCAAACCAATATGTTCTTTATTCATAGCTCAAGCTAATTTCCTTTTTGGAGTATAAAATTACTGTATATGAAAGTTCGGCTTAATTATCGCATTATATAAAAGTGCACGTATGCCTTGGGATTGTTGGCTTTAAGAATGTCAATAGCTACACAACGGCATTTTTAATATTCTAGCAGAATATAGTAACTTACAGGCCTGGGACAATGCGAGCTATCTTCACACGCATTTCTCTTCACATTTAGAAGAGAGACAACAGACTAGGAATCCCGAATATTACCATATATGTTTTGTTTTGAGCTAGTCAACCTCATTAAGAAAGGAGAATTATGTTTGAAGGGCTCTAGCCGGGCATGGTACTCAAAACATGATACAGAAGGATAAGGTCAGCTGCAGCTTAAAGTGTCCATTCAGGTCATGAGTTCAAATCAGTACCACCAGGCACACTGTTAGCCTTGCGACAATGGCATTATATAATTGTATATAGCTGTTAGCTGTGGTGATGTCAATGAACTATATTCTACCCGCAGTAGCTTTTAAACTATATCTTTCAAGACGAAGCTTCATAAATATGCCTATAAGGACACTTAAGCTCTTCTTGAGGGATTGATTTGTGTGTACTAAATAACATAACCCCTGAGTCATTCTCCAGGGGACCATCTCCACAATCTATTGGTTCCTTTTTGGCTACAGTGAAGCTGGCTCACAGGCAATTCTGGGACTATTTTGATGCCCTGAAAGATGTGCCATGGAGGCTTTTTTGTGAATTCCCGTAAGAGCTCTAGAGCAATTTCAGAGTCAGGTGTGTTCCTCCATGGACTGGGTTAAGGGGGATGCGGTTGTCTTACTCATAAGCGAGCACCAGCTTCCTGTGAGTGTGATCCAAGTAGCTCCCCAGGCTCATGCTGGGAGACTACCCCAGGTTTGTTCTCAGGTTTTCCTGTTGCCACCTGAAATTCTCATTTTTTGAATGAAGAGCCAAGCATTTCACCTTGCACTGGGCCCTGTAAATGATGTGGGCAGTTTTGGTAAATTCGTCATAAAGATTGAACTGAATAATTACCCCAAGGTGCGAGATTACCAAAGCCCTACAGTATCTCTTCTTACATGGTCTTCAGAGAAACAGTAAAAAGCCCATACATAGGGAACTGGCAAATTACCCATCACTGAAGCACGCTGAAGGTCCTGCTTTAAAAGACCACATCCATTTTAAAGTTGTTCGTGTTCACTCAATGGCAAGGTTTAAACAGGAAGCACTTTCAATTGCAAAAAGCAGAACAATAGACAGTTTAGTGGAAAAGGGATTTTTCCCCCACAACCCATTTTCCCTGAGACAATTACGCCCTAATCCCGTAAGGCATGCATTGTGTGCCATGAATGCGCTCCCCTGCATGTGTGTAGAATGATCCCATTCTGTCCCATCCTTGGGAGAAGGGAGAAAATAATCACTCAGGTCATTTCTGTGCTGGCTGTCAGTGGAGGAGCTCAGTTAAGGTAGTGCTGAAAGTGTTGACAGCCGGGAGGAAGGTCCTCAGGGAGAGGGAGGAGGCCTCTACACCAGCTCCTTTGCAGCTACGGAGAGTTGCATGCATGAGAGCTGTCAGTGCTGGCACCATGTCAGGCATCACCTCCCTGTTCCCATCTTGGACCCTGTTCCTCCCATGCATTTGCCAGGGAGTAGGGGGGTCACACCGTGTGGCTTTACAGAGTGGCCTCCTTCAGAATCCAAGTCTCAGGCCGCTCTTCTTGCTCATGCTGCCCAGGTCACATGCACATGGTCATGGCCCAAGGGAGGCCAGAGGACTGAGTCAATGGCTTCTCCATGAAGGAAGCATAGCTGTGAAATAGGAAATGCTGAACCGCTATGGTCATGGAAAACTGTGCAGTAGAGAAATCACTTTTCAAGCCTGTGGTTCCTAATTGAGGGAAAATTTGTCCCAGGAAATGAGACAGTGCCTGAAGAATCCTGTGTGTGTGTGTGTGTGTGTGTGTGTGTGTGTGTGTGTGTGTGTGTTGATGTGTTCATGAGGTTTGGACCCAGGGGCTCTGCACTGAGATGCATCCTCACATTATTTTTATTTTTATTATTTTTATTTTGAGACAGGGTCCCCCTAATTCGCTCAGGCTGGGCTCAATGTGTCACGTTCCTGTCTCAGCCTCACAGCATGCTGTATTACAGGTGATGAAGACACTCGTGGTCAACAGCTCTGTGCAGAGTTGCACAGCTGTGGTACCTATATGTAGAGATGAGGCATAGATACACTGAGTGCTATGAATCCTACAATGCCCAGTGCAGCCCTCTCTCCCACACCAGGAATGTCATTTTCATAAGCTCTGCCTTAATCCGTGTTTCTCCAGCAATTACCATTTATCTTCCTCAGAGAAGGAGGGTGAAGACAAAGAATTTCTGTTGATTTGGTGCCTCCAGTGATAATGAATTTATGCAGAACCTACATTTCCACATGGAGCTCCTTAGGGAATGGAGCATGTACCTTCCTCAGTTTAGAGCAATAAGCATAATGATTCACAAGCCAGTAAATTCTTTATGTGCTTAACTTTTGTCAAGGACTATTCTGCATCTCCTAGGATAACAGTTGCTCCTACTAGATCTGAAAGGATACAGATTTCATGATGCGGGAAGCTGGTGGGATATCACGTGTTGTCAGCATCCCACTTAAACTCAGCAAAACTCACCTGTAGGGGAAGCTTTTCCTCTTTTTAAAAGAAGAAGAGATGGCGATCTGGGATTTCCATGCACTGTGTGACTGTCATCTGGCTACTTTGCTCCTCCTGGGCCCTGGTTTTATTTCCCTTCTTGGGAGACTATGTCTTCCAATGTTTGATTTAAATGTAGCCCTTATAGGCCAAAGTCTGACTTTTATACTGACACCTATACTTTTTCATTTTCACTTCATTTCCCCTATACATTTTCATTTCATTCACCTTACTTTTTCATTTACATATGAGTTTATCTGGTTATAAAACAACGTTGAGCTCCGTATTCTTTCCCCTGTGTTTGAGAATCTCCTTATCTATAACATTGCTGCAATGTAACCACCACTGAAGTGATTCCTTGCACTTGGTACAAATCTGTTTTTTTATTTTGAAAGAGTTTTAAATTTCTAATATTTTAAAAAGTCATCCAAGTGTGGTGAAATTTTTTAAATTTTGTCTTTCATAAGTACGACTATAAACTCATTCAGTTTGAGTTTCTAATTGGTTATTTACATACTAGGAAAGCTTCATTTATTAGTGTTTAAAATATGAGTTCTTACACTAAAGACAGTAGGGTCTTGAAGTCAGGGGTTTCTATTTCATAGACATTAGAACATCTTCCGTCCCTTCTACCCTCTTAGATTTCCACCTCCTTGTTCATGTATCTTCTGGGAGACTTCCTCAACTTACACCTTTAGTGCCTTACTTATTTGATAACTTGGTCCAACTTGTCATTTGCCATTTTCATTCCATCTCTTGACTTCTTTGTTTGAAGTAACATAATAGTCACACTCAGAATCTTTTGATTCTTAAGTGTTTCCCTCTCTCACATTTTCAATACCAGTGCTTACTTATTCAAAGTACTTATAACCAGGTTTTATTATTTTATTTGCTGCATTCTCTCCAGTCCACCAACTATGCTTCCTCTCCTACGCATTGTATATTTACTTCCTTTTATGTGGCAGAAGGCACTATAGATTCTCATGTAGCTTTCTATTAAGCTTACATACTTTGCAAGTACCTTCTGCCCTTTATCTATGTTTCTAGGTACCCAGAAAGGTGATCAGAGGTCAGGATCTTGGATAGTCTGGCCAGATTGAGGGTATGGAAGTGTCCCTCGGGAGGATTGCTCCTGGGAGCCTAGAGTGAGAGCAGAAGGGATACAAAATAGCTGATTCCTCCTGGTGACAGGGGAGCATTATTTCCATCCTGGACTTCCCAAAGAGACTTCCGGTGATTTCAAAGAGTTAACTCCTTTCTTCCCTTTCTATTCATTTTTCATTAAAATGGAGTTCCTATACTGATTCACTGCCTCTTTCAGGCAGTGTCTCTGGCTACCTTCTTTCACGGTCCTGGAGGTGGCTTCCCCCTTAGGTCCACAGGGAGCAAGAACACTACTGCTGTCCTGCCCGCTTCTTCCGGTCCTGCTCCCATGACCCCACGGCACATGCTGGGGTCTCCCGGCTTTCTAGTGGTGTAGCCACAGGACATGTACTACATCTGAGACTCGCTAGGGCCCTGCTCTCCTCAGTGACTCTTCCACAGCTAATTTAAGTAGCAGTTACCCAACCGCCTTCTTCTCCAGAACCAGAGTTCTCCTTGATCAGTCTGATTGCCTGATTTCCTAAAATGCTTTGTGATCTTGCTGACGGTTCTAGAAACTTTTGTTAAATCAACTTAAGTGTTTTTCTTTGTAAGTGCTATTCAACTTTGAAGATGTGAAAATTGCATGTGATAATTACACTTCAAGTTGTTGCGGATAATTATCAGGAACCACTCTATTGCTTTACTTTTAATGACTGAAAAACATTGTACGAACTATTTTTTGGTATCGTTCATTACAAAATTTTGCAGTTGGTATAAACTTCTCAGAAAACTTGGATTATTAACTTTTGCCTGCAGAGCATCTGACCTAAGCTACAGGCTGCCAGGAAAGATATAACCTCAAATAATGTCCTCTTTTCTAAAAGGCTAGAAATGAAAGAGGTATGGGGGTTGAGACCTGAGTATAAATTGCCTCTGAAGAGCTCAACCAACTGCTTGCACTTGCAACTCTTAGTTAATTATTCTAAGATAAAAGAGTAATGTTGCCTGTCTTGAAACATTGTGAAAATATAATGGGTTAATATATGTGAAATACTGTAGTAAGCAAGTACAGTGCTTTAATAAAATTTCAACATATGGCAGTGTTTTCTCTAATTATAAACACTAATCTTACTTAGATACATGTAACAACACATCCAGTTCTTATTCTTCACCTAATAAAATTCTAAATTGGCTTTTATGACTCTAGGATCATCTCACCTATCCTGAATATTGCTGCCCAATTTCTCTTTCTAAAAACCACTTTGATTACATCAATTTCCAATCAAAAGCTTTGATGGTGTCATTTCTGTAGACATTCTGTGCTTGGCTCTCATGAATCCTTGTGACTTTACTTCAACCTCCATATTGGTGCTTGTCAGGATCCGTTGTTACAAAACAACAACAACAAAACAGAAAACTACTTGTGAAGATCCAAGTGTAGTGCAAGAAAAACACTTGTCTTCCTACTGAAATGATTGTTGTGACAGCAAAGCATCTAAAGCACCATGTTCAGTGAGAAAGAAAATAGGATGCAGCTGGGGGCCAAATCTCTCTTGTGGTTCCTAAGTGGCCTGTCCTTGTCCTCGCTGAGAGACACTTTATTGATGGCAATGCATAACCTCCAGCTTCAAGCAGTTTTGATTCCATGAAGCCAGCGATTTCTTTTCTTTTCTTTTCTTTTCTTTTCTTTTCTTTTCTTTTCTTTTCTTTTCTTTTCTTTTCTTTTTTTTTTTTTTTGGTACTGGGGATCAAACTTGGGACCTTGGGCTTGTGAAGCAGGCAGCAGAACTACTGAGCTAAAAGCCAGCAATTTCTAACAGCTACCTATTGTTCTGCTTTTCCTCAGACAGATCCATGGGATTTGGACATGACATCTATCTCTGTTACAGTTTCCTACAGAAGTAGCATACCACATGGTGGAGGTTCCTGGGCTTAGGCTTTCCATGGAACCATTGAGGATAAAATCTCTTCAAATGAGCATCCAATGAAGTAGAAGATCCTACATGCGTTTCCAGGCCACTCCCCTCTCTAATTGGGAACCACACAGGTTTGATCCTCCCTCCCTCTATTTGCTCTTGATTCAGTAGTGGTAACCAAAAAACCACACATTCTTCTTTATCTCTACATGGGGGCCAAAGGGTCTTCCTCTGAAACAGTTAACTGACGTAGATGTGGACCTTAACTACAAGCATCTAGGGATGGTGGCGTACACTTGGGATTCTCCATACTTGAGAGGCCAAGGCAGAAAAATCACAAGTTCAAGACCAGGCTGTACAGCTTAGCCACAGTCTGTCTCAAAATAAAATAGAAAGGGCTGGGCATGTATACATCAAGCCCCAGGTTCAATCCAGTATAACCTAGCAAACAACAGCAAAATAAATGAAGAAATGTGAATAACCCTTTCCAGGATTGATATACTTTCTGTGGATTTTCCTGCTCAGTGCTTCTACATACATTCCTGTACACTTGATACAACTTGGCCTACAAAGGCATGATGTACGAAAATGGATTTCTTTCAACATCTGGAATGATTTCCCTGTTTGATGTGTATTACTTTGATCTTCTTCTTTGAGTGTTACGTATCTTAGAGTAGAAATCATATCTGAAATTCAGTTGTATGTCCTTGAAATCTATTATAATACCGGCATCCGGGTAAGCACTTGTTGGAGCAGGCTAACGTTTGGTCAAATCAGACCAAACAAATGTAGAAAAATTGGGTTTGGTTTGTTTTTATATTTTTTATGTGATTTTTTTTCCATTAAGCTTCATGGTCCATTTTAGGTACATAATACAGTTACATTCCTCATTGGGATCTTGTACCTTTACATGGTGTATCTTAGTTATTTTTTCCCTGTTTCCCTGCCCTCCCTTCACCCCCTCCACCCTTCCCTATTTACAGAGACTTTGTTTCCATTTTTTTCTTTTCTCATATTTTGTCTTTTCCCTTCTTTCCTTTCCCCTACCCTTCCCACTTCCCCTACTCCTTTAGAACTTTACTTCCTATTTCACATTAACAATTATACCAACATCATACTAAATGTTCAAAAACTGAAAACCTTCACACTAAAATCAGGAACAAGACAAGGATGTCCATTATCACCACTCCTGTTCAATATAGTTCTGGAAATATTAGCCACAGCTATTGGACAAGAGAAAGAAATAAAAAGAATAAAGATAGAAAAGGAAGAAGTAAAACTGTTATTATTTGCTGATTATATGATACTCTACATAGAAGACCCAAAAAATTCTGCCAAAAGACTTCTAGACTTAATTGACAGATTCAGTAGAGTAGCTGGATACAAGGTAAACACTCAAAAATGAATAGCTTTCTTGTTTTTATATTTTATATCAATACAGTGACATAAAAATCAATTGTGAAATCATATTTCATTTTTCTAAGTTATTCACAGCAGTGATTGTTCACTACTAACAAAATAATTGCAACCTCACACTTAGTATTTTATTTTGACCTATTGTTTTTAAATGTTCTTGATTAAATGAAATAAAAGAATGAAATTGTGGAAGGGTAAGATAATTCTTCAGATTAAAATTTTTATTTCAGTCATTGCCAGAATGTGGTAGATATAAGTGGACTTCAAATGGTATATTAATATCAAAGCATTTGATAATATCCACTGCAGCCTCAAACCACCACACAGGATGAGATACAACGTAAAGCTCTAGCTATTATGTTAAATATATTACATATAAAAAATAACTAAAGATAAGATTGCAAGACATGCATTTACAAGTCTTCAACAGTAACAATAACAGCTCGAGACCATAATGTTAACTGAAATAAATCAGCACACACATTTCAATATTGCATGGTTTTCCTCTTATATGAAAAGTCCAAAGTATAGGAAAGAGCAAAATAAAAGATAATAGGAAACAGGTAAATAGAAATTTTGTAAATGGGAAGGGGACAAGCAGAAGGAGAAGAGGGAGAGGAGAGGACAGGGACATAAAAGGAAATATGATGTGTCATGCACATGTATCACCTCCTCATGATCAATGTGATCATGTGCAAAACATGTGTAGTAATAAAACAGTAAAGCATTGAGAATGTGCTGTTTGTAGTCACTGCACTGACTGTTAAGTTCACCAGTATTTCTGCCCTTGACGTCAAGGGTTTCCGAAGGGTACAGCTGATGGGTGGTGTATTTACCATCCCAAGGTGTCGGATCTCCAAAGTCTCTGCTCCTTCAGTCTGAGCAGGCAGTTGTCCCTGACTGATGTCACGAGTAGATTTTTCTAGAACACAGTTGGTTTGGAGTACATTTACTTGTCAAAACATAAGAAGGGAATTACAATTATTATGTTGAACCCTTAGCTATTTGGACTGCAATTTATTTGTGAAGATATTAAAGCAGAAATCATAATGTCTTTGACAATATGAAATATGAGAGAATTCTTTCAAATGAAGCCTTCCATCCTATTGTTCCTTTTTCTCATTGAATTTAATGTTTCCTAAGGCCATAGACTCTGAATCTTTAATATATTTATTATACAATAAAACTTTTCTATAATTTTAGGGGAATTTCTTAAGGCAAAATGTCTTTTGAAATCTAATTTCAAATAATTGCAGTGTACCACATTCAGATGACTCATGGATTGTGCCAGTCTCTATGAAATGGAGTGGTCAGAGGCATCAGTGGCATTATCATGTCTTAAGCTTTTCTTTTTTCTTTTTCTTCTGATGGCTAATTAAGTTAGGAAGAGGAGTTTACAGATTGAAAATGTGCCTTAGTTCATCTTATTATCCCTAGGATGGTACAGCATTTACAGTATGACTTAATTGCTTAATCCCAATTTTGTCTGTCTTTTGTTTGAAGTAGGAAAGAAAGAGATATAGTGGATTCTATAAATGCTCTGGTCAAAATGAAACAATGTGGAGAAAATAATAGAAACAAAAAGATATATTTATTTCTCTGCTCTCCTTATTTTTCTCCTTTTCTGATTTTAAAGTAAGTCAGACATTTATGTAGATATCATTGAATATTTAAAAACAACTTCGAAAACTTTCTAGGTATAATCTATTTTAAATCAGACAAATAAAGAGAAACATATTCAAAGGTCCAGAGGCATGAGAGAATGGATAAACTGAATACATGTGTTCCCAGTCAAAGACTGATTGTGTACAAACCTCCTGGTTTTATTATAAAAAAAGATAAAAATATTCTGAACCAGTAGGGCTGGTGTGGAGCCTGAGATTCTACATTTCAAACAAACATCTGGGAGATTCAGTTGATGTATAGTCCATTCTTTGAGTGGAAAGCATTTAGAGGAAGCAGCTGATCTTTACTCCATTTCTTGAGCCACCATCCAGCTGAAGAACTGAAACAGGTTTTCATTTTAATAAAGTAAATATCTCTTCTCTCCCCTTCCATGATCACTATATTATTTTGACTGGTAGACCACAGGTAATACAATGGATACTATATTTCTGAAAATCAATTCAAGGATCTAGTTATACTTTTTATAGTGAAGTGGTAACTAGGTTTTATAAACTTCAGTGCATATCAGAAGTAGGCAGACAGCATGAAGTTGGACATGGTAGGATACAGGAAGCCCTAAATTGTCTCACATGCCTCTCTCAAGGTCCAATTGCAGAACTCCCGGCATGTCATGCCAGTGTATGTTTCCTTGACTTTGGATGCAGGCAAGAGTTTTAATGTGCTTCCATTTCAGAAACTGTGGCAAAGTGCCATGAAATATCACTCTTCTGATCATGTTACCTCCTATGGCAAAGATGTGGGAATTCTATGGCTGTAACTAAGGACACTGATGAATTGCCTTTGTGTTAAGCCAAAGGGAAGTTATTCTGGCCTTAAAGGCCTTAAAAAGCAAACCAAGAAACCAGAGACCAAAGCACAAAGAGAAACTCATCCGTAACTACTGTGGTGTAGAGAGAGCAAGATTGCAGGAACTGGGGTCGCCCTGCTGTAGCTGAGAGATTCAGTCCTCCAACCACAAGACACTAAGTTCTGTGACCTGTCAATGAGGCCAGAAAGAAGATATGGCATTGGAGAGGGGATGAGAGGGGCAGCTCAGTGAGATCCAGAGCATGGAACCTGCAGACCTTGACCTAAAGAAACTGAGATCACAAATGTGTGCCCTGGTAGGGCATCCCATTAATAGTGACTGCCCAGGCATAGACAGCTACCCCATGTATCCCATCTGCTTATTTTAACTTCATTTGGAAATAATACACAGACCTCAGAAACTGCCCTCTGCATACACACGCATACATGTGACAGGAGTTGTGATTATAAAGGGCTTTGTACAAGCTCAGACTTCACAACAGTTTTGTTTTGTTTTTTTTTAGAGTTCATTCCAAATTTGATCATGGACCAGCTGTGGCTTTAAATCTAATGAAGCTTTGTTTTCCTCATCTACACTATAGAGACTATTAGAACTGTCTCTTAGCACTGCTGTGGGTCATGTTCTAAAGCTGCAATGCTGTACCTGGTCAGGGCCAAAGTGCCCCTGACCTACTTCTAGGCTACCTTTGCCCAACAGAAGAGGCAGCTGTGAGATGTGGGTGGGGTAGGCAATACCTTTGATTCCCGCCTCTTCACACTCTCGGCTCTCTACCAATCCCTCCTGGGATGTATCACCCAAATTAATCATCTCATGCTCACTAGGTCAGCTTGTATCAGTCACCAGGAGAGGCATAGGTAACCCCTTGCTTATTTGGTTCTAATTTCCAAGCAGACATGAGGTCATTAAGAATTTCTTCAGGTACTTTATTCTTCTTCCTTTCTTTATTGTTTGCTCTACTTATCATCTATTATCTACTTTGCATCTGCAACTATGTATCACCTTTCATCATCTGTCTTCTGCCATTCATAATCTTCCCTCTGCTTTGAATTCATTCCTCATCCATCCATTGGCCATCCTCCCATCCATCCATCAATGCATCATCTAATACTTACTCTTTCTCTTTTCTTTTCTTTGTATCTAATTTTTCAGAGAAGTGTGCTTGCTTTTCAAAATTTGATCAGTAATGTATCTTTTCTTCTTTCATACTTACCTGTAGTTTATGGGTTAAATTATATAATCCATATGCTACTAATACATGAAACATTTTCTATAATCTTTTCTTCTTAAACATCTAAAAGATTTTTACTATTTAGTGGGTCAATAACTGAAAAAATTGTCATTGAGATTCTAGCAAATCAAAAGTCCTGTTATGGCATCCATGTAAGATACAGACAAGGATTCTTTCATAATCTACCCTTCAGATTAAAGTTCATTTATGTGAAATTGATTGACACTCAACTCATTCCCACGTGCATTTTTCTAAATGTGGATTCACACAGCTAAAAATCCTAAAACCTTGAGTGAAGTTTAAAACTGATTTGTGCCTCCACAATCATTCTTGTATTATGAAAAAAAATGGTTATAGGTAAGTACATCAACATACATCTGAATGAAGCATGATTGAATCCTACACTCTAGGCAGGCATTTATGAAGGCAATTTTATTATAAATTTTCCAAGTATTCTCAAGAAAACCTTAGCTTTTTTGCTTTATCTACTCACCAGAACAATTACTGTGATTTTGTCTTCCCCTCGAGGTTATTCATTCACTTAATAGATGTTGTTTCTGACTATTCCAGGCAGTACTCAGGCACCAGAGACATCTTGGCTTGGCAGAAAGATGCTATAAAGCAGGTGCACATAAGTCTGTTCCGTGCAGAGTATGCTGACTACATGAAGTAATTGAGCAAGCAATATGAAAGTCATAAAGGAATTTAGTAAGAATAACAGAAAGCCTTCAGAATTTTTAGAAATGAAGAAGTATTTCAATGCTACCATATATTAATGCCAGCATACTGAAATACAGATGAGAACAATATTTTATGTGTGTATTTCTGGTGATAAGATTTATATACTTATCAATTAATTATTGCTAAATATTTTGGATAACTATGACACACAGAGACACAATTCTTAGCCATAATAGCATTAGAAATTTTCTCTAACTAAATTCTTAAACTATCTTATGCAAACTTCTTTTTTTTTTCAGAAAAAAATATGAAAATGATAGCATGTGATTCTCTGTATGCCTTAATGGATTTTTCCCCAAAATCTGTCAAACAAAAGCAATTTTAGGTACAGTACCATGGTTCTCAGGAGTATGTGGAAAACATGTATGTTTATGGTATAAATATTCAAGTATGTGAAACTACAGACATTAGTACCCTAATAAGGCTATATATTTGATTTTAAGTTAAAACATTGGGTTTAATTTTCAGTTTTGATTAGAAAGACCCTGACTCAGGTGAATGTTTGTTTTCTTTATTGTAACTAGATCACTTGTTCCATTTTATTGTATTTCCCTCTTACCCTGTTTGACCCGCAGCAAAACCTCGCTGACTACAGAGGACTGAAGAAATTGAGTCTCAAAGAAGTAACAAAATGCCAGAGGCTTCTGGGTAATTTTCAATTCGGATGCATGAATCTCACAGCAGACTGTAAATATCTCTATTAAAGGATGTGATGTAGCTTTTATAAAAAGATAAAAGATGTGAAGTTAAAGCTGATGAGGTACTTTCATCAGGAAATTAATTTTTTTGTTCTGTGGAAACCATACACACAAAGGACAGGCATTTCTGAAGAATTACTAATGGACGTTTAACCCTGACAAAGCTTTATTTGTTCTAGAGTCTTTTCCTGGGTCCAGCTGCTTAAAAAGCCAATTATCAGAAAATACCCTCCTCTGCTCTGCCATGAGGGCCCGCATGGATGGCAGTTCTGCTGGGTTGAGGGCTGTCCCAGTGCCACTGGCAAACACAGGGCGGCACACTGACCTTGTGGAAATCGGGGGGATGAAAAGGCCCTTGTGCTCAGACCCCTGAGTGGGCGCCTCTCCCAGGGGACCCGCAGGACCAGAGCAGGAGGCCAGGCCTGAGGAGCTGCTGACCTGCCCAGGGCCAGCTCCGCCCTATGGTCTGAGGTCAACAAAAGTTACCGGAATATATTCCCACTGTTTATTTAAAATATGCTGTGTGCTGTGCTGCACATTAGTAATCCCAGCACCCAGAAGACCAAGAGAGAAGAATCCTGAGTTCAGGGCTGGCCTGGGCTGCTTAATGAGCACTGATCTCAAAAAACCAAGAATAAATAAATAGAATAAAATATGAAGCAATCACCTTGCCAGAAAAGATTACAAATATTTAAACAAAAAACACTACTACCATTATTTCATTTGCACCCTTTTATCTCACACATAAAGCCAAACATGCTGATTTGATCTTGGCCTTTGAAACATATTAAACTTTCAATAATTTTCCTTTCCAGTAACTTTTGTTATTAACTTAGAAACAATGGCGTAGTATCAGTTACAAGCAATGGCATAATTAATCGACGGGAATGCTTTCCTAGACCTGCTGCTGTGTGTGTGCTGAGAGGGACTGACCTGCTTCTTTCCCCCGTCCATGTTCAAGTTCATGTCCATCCCCGCCTGACCGTACTGGCCGGGGGGAGGGCAGAGGGTTAGTAGTGAAAATCTCAGCCAGACTGGGTGAGATCCGGGGCAGCAGCAAAGAGTTTCCTTATCCATTCCATCGATATGTGCTGTGCCTTTCCTATGGGCCAGAGACTCGATCACTGGAAGGATAAGAACGAGACAAAGGCGCTAATACCGTCAGGGTAGGCGGGGCTCATCTTCTGATGAAACATACATTTAATGAATTTTGATGATTTTTCCAAGGAATGAGAAGTTGATACCAACAATAAGGAATTTGGAGACAAGGATAGCGAAGAGTTGTTTTTCAAATACTTTGGAAGTGTTTAAGGTTTTAGGACCCCACAACCAATCAGCCAGATCATATTTGGTCATTTTTTTTTGTTTTTGATGTAGTAGGGATTGAACCCAGGTGTGTCCTACCTCTGAGCTCTACCCCAGTCCTCCTCTTCCTCCCTCCCTCTCTCCCTCCCTCTCTCCCTTCCTCTCTCCCTTCCTTCCTTCCTTCCTTCCTTCCTTCCTTCCTTCCTTCCTTCCTTCCTTCCTTCCTTCTTTCTTTCTCTTTCTTTCTTTCTTTCTTTCTTTCTTTCTTTCTTTCTTTCTTTCTTTCTTTCTTTCTTTCTTTCTTTCTTTCTGTTTTTTCTTTCCCCTCCTCTCTTCCTCCCTTCCTTCTTTCCTGCCTGCCTTTCTTTTTTATTTCCCTTCCTCCTTCCTTCTATCTTTATGTTCTTTGGGGAATTTGGTCTTTCTTACTTGCCCAGGTAGGACCTAAACTTGCCATCTCCCTGAGTCAGTCTCCTAAAGTGCTGGGATTATGAGAATGCAAAATTACCTAACTAACCCCAACTGAGACCATTTTTCTATGAGGGGCCTCTTAGTAGAGGGTAACTTACAGCCACTCCATTTGATTCCAGCTTCTCACCCCTCTGGGTGCTGCCCATGAAGTCCAGGAGCACATGGGTCAGTTTGCTCACATGGCTGATATTTACACATGGTCACTAGAGAAGCTTCATAACATTTAGGACTTACTTATATAATTCCAGGTAAGAGCTTGTATAATTTCATGTGAATGGATGTAATAGCTCGGTTCAAATAAAATCTAGGCTTAATGGATTTCTACTCTCTATGTTAATATAATTGAAGCTTCTAAGAGTTAAGCAGTTAGTATGAACTACTAGTCTAGGCACAGGTTAGCCAAGTCAATACAAATTCTTTATAGTTTCTCCTTTTCCTGTAACTCATTTTTCCTCTAAATGAATTTTTCATTGCTAAAGAAACTTAACATCCTATACAGTTCTAACATTTTGTATATGTGTTTGTATCATGGTGAGTGCCTATGGATAGATACATCCTGGTTAAATAGGTATCTGGACAAGTAGGTAGATAATAATGAAGTTTTTATTTTTTTAATAATGAAGTTTTTAGTAATATTGTTCAGAAAAACATGGGAAAATGTAAAACATTCATTTATATTACATTGTGACTTGACAATAATGACTTACCCTTAATATAGACAACCTTTTTTTTTGGTAGCAAATTTTGAATCCAAGGTCTTCACACTGAGCTACATGTCCAGCTCTTTTTTTTTTTCCTATAATTTGTAAACTTTTTGAGATAACTTCTCAATTGCTCAATTGCCTAGGTTGGGCTTGATCTTCTGATGCTCCTGCCTGGGCCTCTCAGTGTGCTGGGCTTATGGGCATACAGCACCGTACCTAACATGCACAATCCTTAATTTAAGAATAATTGTTCTTTTCTGTTAACTCAATTTGTTAACAAATTAATGTACTTCATAATTAACAAAAAAATAAGACATTGTACCAAAATTGCAATAGAATTCCAAATGTTTACAGTCTAAATCAGCATTATTTCTTTTACTTTTTTTCTTGCTTCACAAAGGCTAACTCTAGTACAGTTAATTGATGAATAGCTTACTGCTACTTATGTATTCTGAAGTAGTTGCCTTAGAATGTTGCTTAATCATGGCTAATATTAAAACAAATACCAGTTCCCTAACAATGATTTTCTTCTTAAATTTCAAATCTACGAAAGATATTAGAAGATGATTTATTTTAATAAGAAACAGCAAAATGAATTGTCTGAGAAACAAATTTATAAATTGTGGAAATATGCTTAAAACCCTCATACTCTTTCTATCTTCTGAGCTCATTATGATTGCTCTTCGTGATTATATAACTCCACATCTACCCCATGTGGGTAATCTAACCTGGGTTCCATCTTAATTAAACAGAAAGTAGGTAATAGTAACACCACAAATTTTGAACAAAGGTCATCGAACACTTCAGGTCTTTTAACTCTCAGGAGTTCTCGCTTTGGAATATTACAATTTGAGCCAGATTTCTTGAAGGTAGTAATGATATTTATGTAAAATTATTAATTTTTGATCAAATACCCATTAGCATCACTAAACATCAGATGTAGGTATTACTCGGATAAAAAAGAATGTGTGGATGAATTTTTAAAAAATCTTTAAAGTTCGGTAAGCACAGATGTATCATTGGAATAGTGTTTTGATGTTATCTTTGTTCTAATGGCATTGACATGTAATAAATTGAGCAGGTACTGCAACCTAAAAGAAGGATGAGGTTTTACAATTTTAAGAAAAATAAGTGTGCTGTTTAGAGTTGGGGAGAAAGGAATCATTGTCCATTGCTGGTGGGACTGTAAACTGACATCACCTCGGTGGAAATCAGTATGGAGATTCCTCCAAAAACGGAAAGTAGAAATGACATTTGATCCTCTATCCCCCTTCACAGTCTCTTCTTCAAAGAGTTAATGAGATCACATTACAGTGATGTGTGCACACTGGTGTTTACAGCAGCACAGTTCACAACAGCTAAACCTTGGAATTAGCCTATATGTCCATCAGCAGAAGAACATCGTAAAAATGTGGCATTTACACATATTGGAGTACTATCCTGCCATATGGAAGGATAAACTTGAGTTACTTGTAAGAAAATGAAGAAAACTTGAGGCCATAATATTAAGTGACATAACTCCAACACAGCTTAAACATTGCATGGTTTTCCTTATATGGAAAACATAGGACAGATAATAGGGAAAAATTCAGAAAGCTGAAAGGTGTTATCATCCAGCATGGAGAATGTATCTAAAAGGCCACCTTGACGTAGTGTCCCTGTCTTGCATGTTTTACAGTTTCTTTCGCTTACTGGTCTGGTTTTCAATCTGCACACATGAAAATTAACTTTATAAGATAAAGAAATGAATCTGATGCTGGAAAAATAAAAGGAGAGGCTACGGGAGGGGAGCAAAGAGGAAGGTGAGAAGCGTTGTGAAGATGCACCAGTCTGGTACGGTGAATGCAGTTCCTGTGCACTGCAAATGGGCAACACTGAAAGTGAGAAGAAGGGGGAAAATACAAAGGAACAAGAGAGTGAGAGGGATCAAAACCAAGACATTGGGTTATAGAACTAAAACTGTGTTTAAGAAAATGGTCTGCTTTCTAATACCTCCTTTAACTGTTGTATAAGACAAAACTTTATCTAATAATTTTGTACATTTTATATGTTATGAAATTCAATGGTTCCTATGAGGATTTGTCTTTTGTTGATACAAAATTAATTTCTGCATATTTTGTAGGCCATTATAATAGATTAATTTTGGGATTCTGGTGTTTATGAAATGTTTTCTAAAATTGCGACTTTTAATATAATTTCTATTTCATTGTTTTGCTCTTGTTTCCCAGGAATCTCAGCTTTAGAAAAAAATATCTGTTTGACAGTTTTGTTTTTTCATTACTTTTTCCCTAAACCATTTAAAAGTCTTTTCTTTATTATGTTATTATCTTGTGGATTGTCCTCCTATTTTCTGTCATTATTCACTTAAAAATTTTCCTTTGATAATGTTCTCTCTCTAGTGTCTTGAAATTCAATCTTTTTATAGATAATTTTATCTTTTTGTCCATTTCTTTGCTGAGTTCAATTAATTTTTTAATATTTTTTTTCTTTTTTTAAGTTAAAATTTTTAATTCAAGGTGGTTATGCATAATCTCGAATGCTTATTTGAGTACATTTAATTTACTCTGGAATGTGATTTTCCTTGTTTAATTATCATTTGGGGGGGACTTTTTACTATTTGATGTTTCTTTGATATGACTGTCGCGTTAGTTGCAATAAACTTGTGTGGACTAATTTATCTATTTCTGTTCAATTTGTATTATCGACGGAATTTATAAGATTTCTCTTTCAACAATATTTTCTGATCCATTCTTAATGGCTATTTTTAGTCTATGTGCTGCCAAAGCGAGCACCTTAAAGGATATTTTTGGCATACAACTTCTAATTCTTGGTACTGTTTTCCCCCTCAGCGTGACATAGCTGTTCTTGGTGTTCTTTTCCCTGTGTCAACTCAAATCTCCTTGTGATTTTGTTCGTATGACACTTGGGTTTGTTTTTCTTGTTCACAAGGTACGGCTTATGGAGAATGCCACTTCACATTGCCGTCTTGGGCCCATGGCTTGTCGCCTGTACTCTGATTTCTCAGAAAGCTCTGGCGGCCTCCTCAGAGTCGGGGTGGACTTCAGAGAAAGTGGGGGATCAGGTTCACATCCCTGCTGGCCCCCTTGTGGCTCCTGCCCTCAGCTTTTCCTGGCCTGCCTCTGCTGGCCTCCATGGCCCACAGCCCTGAGACGTTGCTCCCTTGCCTAAGGCCCGGGTCAGAGCAGAGTCTCCTCCTCCTCCTCCTCCCCCGGTCCTCCTTCTCATCCTGTTTGTCCTCCTCCTATTTCCTCTCCCTCTCTGACTCCTGTTCCCTTTCTTCCTCTTTCTCCTGTTCGTCTCCTCTTTGTCCTTCTCCCTTACTCCCTGCCCCTCTCCCCCTTCTCATCTTCCTCTTCTCCGTCCTTTTCCCCTACAACTTCCCCTTCTCTTCCCCCTCCCCTCTCCTCCTCTTCCTCCCCCTCCTTCTTTTTCTTTCCTTTCAACTTCTCCTTGTCTTTCTTCTGTGCTGGGTTTTTGTTAATGCTGATGTTGTTGCTCTGGAGGACGTCCTCTGTCATTTGCTTCACCTCTGTCTACCCAGTAATCTGTTCTTGTTGAATGTTTTGTTGTTTTCTTAGAGATGATATAACGTGTTTGTATTTGGAACACAAAAAAATGGAAAAAAGATTCTTAATCCAACTATTAAAAATTATCCTAATGAAAAGATTTTCTGTATTATGAAGGAAGGCCTCACAGTACCCACATACATTATGATCAGCTCTTAATTTTTAGTAGTGAATTTTTTGAAACATTTCTGCTTACAGATGAATACATTTTTTCCATGACAACATATGAGGACTAATTTGCACTTCTGATTGGTTTTATTTTTCATACATGAAAAAAGAACCTAACAACAAATAAAATGCTTCCTTATTGTTAAAAGGTAAATTCCTTAAAGTTTCATTGTTATAAACCCTAAAAATCCCATCTTACAAAACTCCATCTATTGCATACTACCAAGTTGCCTTCTGAAAGAGGAAGGTAAATTCCACTCCAGTAAGTGTGAGGAAAAATGAACTGCTTAGTTTTTCGAGATTCTATCAACACTACATATTATATATTTTAAATTTAATTTTTGCAGATTTAGCAGGTAAACATTTTATGTAGTGGGAGTTTTAATTGTATTTTTGGACAGTTGGACATGACTATTTGGTTCAGAGGGTTATTGGGCTCTGTTTATTATTCTTTTTGTGATACAAATATTTTCATATTATATTAAAATACTCATTTTCTTTTATTGATTTTTGGAAAAGTTTACATGTTAAATCTTTTTTGACATATATACATTTTCTTCATTTTGGTTCATAGCACATTGATTATAATAGTTTTGGCCAGATATTTTTAAAGTAGTAGAATTTATCAATGTTCATAATTTTAGCTTATGGTATTTTGATATATACAAGGCCCCTTGAAAGTTTGTTTATATCTTTATTTGGTACTGAAGATTGAATCCATGGCCTTTCCTCTGCTGCACATCTTTAGCATATTTTATTTTTTATTTTGATCCTGGGATAAAATAAGTTGCTAAATTGGGCTGGGATTTGCAGGCATGCACCATCACACCCAGGGACCAGCACGATTATGAGCTAATATCTGAGACAAAATGGTTTCTTCTCTCAAGGTTTCAGTAACAAAATGGCCGTATTTATTAAATATTGATTATAAAGAAGTATGAATGTAAAATTCTAGAGTGTCATAATGAACCAAGAATATATTCTGTCTTTCTAAATGAGGATGGAGAAAGATGAAAAGCAGGAAATAATAATCATTCTGGTGTTCTACTTCTATTTTTAAAATTTCTTCTCTTTCAGACACTTCGTACTGCTAATTTGTAGGATGTGAACAAGTACATATACATAGTGTATACTGTGTAAAAGCAACTGAAACAACATGAAATCATAACAGAAACCTTAACAGGGAAGGCATAATAAAACTTGAAATTACATACTGAAAAAAACCAGGATCTTCCTTTGAACAACTGAAAAGTGAAATTAGAGCACAAATAGCACACTGTAGACTCACGCAACTCTTGCCTGAAGGCACATTTCCTGCTGTTGTAAGGCACATGAGCATGAGGGACACACAGGCACACACGCGTGTATGGATGTCATGTACGTATGTGCATACATATGCATGCCTGGATGTATGTAAATTGCACATGAGAGAATCAGAGAGAGAGGCAGAGACAGAGGATCAGAGGGAAGAGCTAAGAGGATGTAGAATAAAAATCTTAGGCGACTTTTTAGATCATATGGAGATACATTCCAAACAGACTACTTTTCTCTTCGTTAAACAGAAAACAAAAAACACTTCCCTGCTTGGTTCTTTCATCTCCTGCTTGAGATCAGTTTGCACTTTGCATGTCAAAAGGCATTGCAGGAAATTATGAATGAAGGATAAAAGTGGCTTTCAACCTCCTCACTGAAAAGTGAAGGCTGCTGGCACTGGGGTCACGAACAGTTCTCCCACCAACACGGGCCTCTCCTCTCCTTATGCAGACGGCCATGCTTTATTGAGCCACGTAATTCCACCTCATTAAAATAAGCACCATGGAGCTCGCGCGCCCTCTCCTCCTTCTGTAGCTGGACAAATGCCAGCAATTATAGAACCCTAAGTGGACACTGCATTAAATATGCATCCTGGTGTTCCTCTACACAATCAAACATCACTCCTGCTGCTCTTTTTAATATGAATACTCATTTTACTTATAAAAGCTAGAAAAGAAAAAACACTAAAGTGCACTTTTTAAAAGCCAAAATTAGATAGCGCCATTGAAATGTTTGCTATGCCAGTAAAGTGGATAGGTTAGTTGGCTTCGATCGAGTTTGTGATGTGACTCTTAACAAAGTTCTCCTAAGTCAGTCTTTTGTGAATCGTTTAATTTTTAAACTAATACGCACTTCCTTTAGAGAGCCCACCTTCTGTGTGAACATGTTTTTATCTCTCTCTTCTATTCCTTGTAAATAATAGTAGTTGTCTTTGGCCCTCACAGATTCTGTGCTGCAATGACATAGCCACGGTGGCTCTGTAACGTGGCTTCGGAAGGAGGTGGTTTCTGAGCATGGCTAAGACTCCATACGAAGGAAGGCATCTAAGACTCTCCGATTCCTCCTGGGGCCACCACAGACCTGTGTTCTCTTCAGCTCAGAGGCTGGTCTTGAATCCATCCTCAGGATAGTCCAAGAGGTGGGGGGAGGGGTAGGAACGGAAGGAGGGGACCCAGAAAGAATTGAGATGTGTTAGGCACCAAGTGCCCACAGTGTGTGATCATTATGTACTGCAAACATGCACTGATAAATATACACAGAAGGAGAGTGCAAAATGGTCTAAGAATAGCACTAAATAAAACTAGAGCCAGAAGCGAAGGAAACCCCAAGGAGAAAAGGAAAACATAACTGCTGTTAGACATTTTTATTCACAGCGGCACATGCATGTAGTCCCAGTACCTGTAGAGGCTGATGCAAGAGGACCGAAGGTTCCAGCCCAGCCTGGATGATGTATGAACTTAATGAGATGCTGGGTCAGAATTAAAAAGAGTGAGTAAGTAAATAAATAAATGGGCTGAGGACGTAGCTTAGTGTGAAGGTCCTTTTGTGCTTGATATCCTTGCTGCTTGGTAGGGGAGAGAAATGCTCAATAGCATGATCTTTGAGTTGAAAACATGCAAAAGATGTGTGCCTCAGCACCTACTAACATTTCTGTCACCGTGGCTGTGACCTCAAACACACCTGGCTTTGCACAGGGCCTTAGCAGTTTCCTGATTCAGGGTGAAAGCAGCCACAGGGAAGTACCTATTTAAGGTGAGTGTGAGCAGCGGTAGGTAAATTCTGTATTAAAATGAGGTAGGTACTCGTGTGAAGTCATTTTACAATTTAACATATCAACGGCTTTTAATTGCATTTGTTCACTTCGATGAATGGTTTTTACTTCGCAGACGAGTTTCTTTGGCAGACAGATTTCAAATCTCACTGAACCCCCTTGGCACAGATGGATGAGCAGACAGCGAACCAGGCAGCTCAGGAGCTGCAGAATGTCGGACTGACAGGCCTTGCCGTCAGCAGGAGGCACTGAGTAGGCCAGGCCAGGCCAGTCCCCAGGGCCATCTCCCTGCCCGGGTGACGGCCGCTGTCCCGGTGTTAGATTAGGGCTCACACACATGACGCTTCCCTATACATGCACAGCAACTGATGGCAAATATTACTTGGTGCATATCAGATGTCCTGGGACCTGCTCACGCTGACCTTTAAGATGCTTGTTAGATACAGTCTTCAGAATCCGCATGATGTAGCCATCTGACCCTTTTATACTTTGTTCTTCCCTGTCAATTAATACTGGCTGCATGATGCTCAGGAAATAGATCACACGGTCAGGTCACTTCGTTCCTGGCAAGTATACCTTCTTCGTCTGTATAATTCGTTTAATTATAGCAGAGTGGTAGGGCAGAGCGGAGGGCACAGAACGCCTTGGTACATGAACAGCTGCCCACAAAGGCGCCAGGTTCTACAGCAAAAGCTGAGGCCCCTCCCTCTCTCTCCTTTCTCAGAGATAACAAACCCACTGTCTTCACCCCCGTAGTGCAAAGCAGCTGTGTCAGCCGTTTGGAAATCTCCCCAAAGTGTTAGTGGTCCACACTTTTTCTGTTGTGTTGGTTTCTGAAACCGCCAATGGAATGATGCTGAGATTTATTTCCTGCTTCATCTGCTTGATACAGCAGCAAGAAATATGTTTTCTAAGTGACAAAAAATACTTGATGTTATAACAAGTTGCTTTTACTATAACTTCTTCTTCTTCTTTTTTTTTTTTTTGGTACCAGGATCAAACTCAGAACCTTGTACTTGCGAGGCAGGCGGTGGAACCACTGAGTTAATCCCTGGCCCTATAACTTCTTTTTAACAATTATGAAATTAACTTCCAATTATATAAGTGTAGGCACTATCGATTGATTGATTTTTTTTTTTTTTTTTTTTTTTGGTACCCAGGGATCGAACTCGGGTCCTTGCGCTTGTGCATCAGGTGGCGAAACCACTGAGTTAAATCCTCAGCCCAGATTGACTGATTTTTAAGACAAGGTCTTCTTGTTATATATTGTAGACCAGGTTTGAACTCACTATGTAGCCCAGGTTGGCCTTGAACTCACAGAGATCCTCCTGCCTCAGCCTCTTGAGTGCACACCTGGGAACGCTTTAAATATGAGATTTTACTTTCACTTTTACCCATGTTAAACAGATTTCATGTAGTTTTAGTTACTTTTGTAACATCCTGTGCAGGGCAAGGGTGGAAGATTGAGAAAATCAGTTAAGTTCTTTTACTATTTGCATCCTACAAACACCAGGTGCCCAAGAGTAACACCAACACTGAAATTAACAAACCAAAGTGCACTTAACAATATTCTCCTTAGCCAAATATACCATTTTGTAATATCAATTCTGATGTTAACTAAAATGAATTTTCCAAGAAATAAGCAAACAGGTTGGAATGACGTTTCCCTGGAGTTAGATGAGAGCAAGGAGAATGATCTTTTGGGGTTGAATATCAAGACAGTCCTTGGGGGTCACCCTTTTCCCACATCCAAAGCAGGCAGGTCAAAATCCTTGGGCACAAGAAAAGGAGAAATTAATTTCCAGTCACTTACTGCTAAGAGAAGACGGGCCCAGCCATTCATGAATTTCTCCAGGGTGTTAAAGCATAGCTCACTTCGGGCACTTCTTTGCACAAACATGTTGGGTTTGGCGGCCAACCTTGAATAATTGTGCTGTTCTGCTGCTCTGGGGTCAAGTGTAAGTGAGGGTGATTTTGCTCTTTTGAGAAAGGCTCAGAGCCCTGGAGGAAGATGTATAAACACTGTGACACGGTGTGGGTCACGAAGAGAGAAGCCACACGGAAGTGCACCAGTTTTCTCGGGCTGAAGTCCAGATTCCCTCAGAAGGCTAAACCTGCTCTCACCTGGAACAGCCCAGGGGTTGGCTGTGTTCTTTTTGGAAGCCATGTGAAGGGAGGTGGGATTCTTTCCTTTTCTTCTCCAGCTTTCAGAAGCTGCTCACTTTCCTTAACATGCGGCACCTTCACCAACAACATCAGGCAAATTTTAGCCCAGCAACCAACTCTCTGACTGATGCCCTTTGCCTTCCTCATCCACTCACAGAATTCTCTGGGTTACACCAGGCAAAGCTGGGTAAGGCAGGGTCTTCTGACTCAAAACACTGGCTTGGCAATCATAAGCCCACTGGCATCCTTCATTTTCCTTTGTCGTGTGCCATAATTTATCGGCAGGTTCTGGGGATTAGGGTTCTTTTCTCTGCTACTCCTTGTAAACCACAGCATCATCCTGACCCTGCCACATGGGTGAAATTCCCAGGAAACACATGCTGGGATTCTGGGTGTCCCTTTCAGCCAGTGTCCTGAGGAGCAGGGCAGGAGGATACAATCTCCATAAAGGAAGTGGAAGTGGGAGTGGGCAGAGAGGAGGTTGATCTTCGGGGTAGTGGGGACAAAGGACCCAGAGGAGCTAAGAGCTAGAAGACCCTTCGGCCCTTCGGAGTCGTCCCGGCTCTGCCTTGCCCCGCCCCCCGCCCGCCTCCCGGCAAGGCTGGACGCTGACGGCTGGGACGCTTTGGAGCTGGGCCTTCTGCAAGGCCGAGGGCACTCCCGGGAGAGAGTCTCAGTGTGACTTATCATTTACTCGTATGTACTTTCCTAATCTATCCCAATGTGTCTGCAGCATAATCTTTTTCATTTATCATCAATATAGGCTTTCTAGGATACTACAATTCAATATGTTAATCTTTCAACAAAAGTCCCATTAAATGTTTTTTCTGAAATTAATATTTTCTTCCATTTTTACCTGTCTCAGATATACTGTTATCTATTTACACTAAAAATACAGTGCTGCAGACTTTGGAGCTGTGGAACAGAGATGGAGAAGAAAGAAAAGCACACTAGGGTGATAGAAGACAGCATGACACCACACAGCGGGAGTGGAGTGGGAGGGACAGAATTTGCTTGCTGAGAAGAAAGGAAACAGTTTTCCCGAGACAACTGGAGTTTCTTGAGCAGCATGGACACAGCGCTTCTGTGCTGCTACCTCCTTTAACAGTGCTCAGTGGGACCTCAGGTGACACTGGCTGTGTTTAACACCCGCATCCCAGAAAGGAAACAGTGTGGCAGCTGCTCCCAAGGTTAGTGCTGAGGTCAGCACGTCACCTGGTGACTCCACTCGTAGCTTTATATCCCAGAGAGATGAAAACTGGCAGAACCCAAGACTTCCAGATGACTGCTCATCACAGAGTCCATCTGTCACCCTCCAGGGATAGAGGTATCAGCAAAAGTGGGTGTCTCCACATTTCAGGTGTCCCCTAAAAGTGACGTGCTGGATGCCTCCACATGCACGAACCTTGAGACATCATACTGATTCAAGACAGCCGGTCTCAGGATTCCACGCTTAAGAACATGTGAAGAGGAACAAAGTAGGTTAGTGCTCATTTGTACCAGCGCGAGGAACAGGGACGAGAGGGAGAAGTAAAGTGTAAGGTGTTTCTTCTTGTGATGATGAAAATGATCGAAAATTGACTGTAGGAGTAGATGTGCGAATCTGGGAATTTGTGGAAAACCATTGAATTTTACACTTTAGATGAGTTGTATGGCATGCAAGTAATATTATAATAAAGCCATTGCAACTTGGAAAATCCAACGTATATAGAGAGAGACCACCCAAAAATTGTATACACTTGTCAGCAGTTCGCCATACTAATAAATGTCTGGAAGCTCCTGGCCACCACTTTGAACACCTCTTGTAATTATGGAGGCCGAAAGTAACTTGTGTTGATCTCATGATGTCTCAGTAAATTTATTATTAAGATATTTGTGCATAGTTTTCTTTATTTTTTTCATATTAAATTCTTTTATTGGTACATTGTAGGTATACAACACAATTACATTTCTCATTGGGAATTGGACCTTTATATAATGCATCTTGGTTCTTATTTTTTCCCCATTCCTAGCCCTCCCTTCACCCCCTCCACCCTTCCCTATTTACAAAGACTTTATTTCCATTTTTTCCATTTCTCAGCATTTTTTCCTTTCCCTTCTTTACTTTCCCCTGCTCCTCCCACTACCCCTACACCTTTGGACCTTTTCTTCCTATTTTACATTATCGATTATTCATTCTAATCATTGGTACATTTTAGGTATACAATATAATGACATTCATCATTGGAAATTTGCACCTTTACATAGTCTCTCTTGGTTCTTATTTTTCACCCTTGCCCAGCCCTCCCTTCAACCCCTCCACTCCTCCCTATTTACAAAGATTTTGTTCCTATTTTTCCATTTGCTCATATTAATCCCATTCCCTTCTATCCTTTCCCCTAGCCCTCCCACTTCCTTCCCCTTTGCTCCTTTTCTTCCTATTTCACATTACCTATTATACATTTAGTCCTTATTTACACTTTCAGTTTCTCACATCAGAGAAACTATTCAGTATTTACACATGTGTGTCCTATTTATTTCACTTAAGAGTATTGCCTCAATGTGCATCCACTTAGCTATAAATGGCTCTAATTTCTTATTTTTGATGGCTGAGTAGTACTCCATTTTATTAAAAAACCACATTTTCTTTATCCAGTCTCCAGTTGATGGACATTTGGGCTGTTTCCAAGTTTTAGCTATTACAAACTGTGCTGCTATGAACATGGGAGCACATATACCACTGTGGTATGATTCTTTTAAATCTTTGGGGAAGATCCCCAGCAGTGGAATAGCGGGGTCAAATGGGACTTCCAGTCCTAGTTCTTTGAGGTATCTTCATACTGATTTCCACAGTGCTTGCACCAGTCTACACTCCCACCAGCAGTGGAGCAGGGTTCCTCTTTCCTCACAGCCCAGCCAGCATTGGTTATTGGTTGATTTCATGATAGCAGCCATTCTTTCTGGAGTGAGGTGGAATTTCAGCATTGTTTTCATTTGCATCTCTTGAATGACCAGTGATGTTGAACATTTTTTCATGTATTTATTTGCTATTTCTACTTCTTTGTCTGAGAAATGTCTGTTCATTTCAGATGCCCATTTTTGGATTGGGTCTTTAAATTTGGGAGGTCTGATCTTTTTAAGTTCTTTATAGATTCGAGACAGTAAACCTTTGTCTGAGGAAGAGCAGGTGAAGATTTTTTCCCATGTTGTGGGTTGTCTCTTCACACTGCTGGTGGTTTCTCTTGCTGTGCAGAAGCTTTTTAGTAATAGGAGATTATGCACAGTTTTCTTTTCCTGATGGATACATTTTTTCCTGATGAATATATTTTTTTCTAATGGATACTTTTTTGACAGATTCTACACGTATATAGACACTTTCTTTATATACAGACTCTTGAAATCCAAATCACAGGAGCTATCTGGAGCAACACAGTAGCTGTTGATTTCTAACCCACACCTTTTTTTGTATTTTTCAAATATTCTAGAATATACACCTACTCTTTACTTGATCAGAACAAATAAATATTTTGAAAATTATATTTTCATATTATACTGTGTTCCAGTAATTATAAGTCTTACCACAATTGCAGATCAAGATCTAACATAAAATTAAGCTAAGTCTTATTGGAAAAAAACAAATAACCTCTCTTCTGTAAACATACAGTGCAAAAAATAGAGGAGCTGCTGTCTCAGTGGGGTATGCTCAAGCGCTACAGGGGACTGCATTTGAGGAGGAAAACTACATTATCGAGCTACATTAACTTTGGCAGGTCTTGATTTTCTTTCCTGTCTTTACATAAAGCCCAAATCTAAACCTTACACTGTAGTGTTTATTTAAGATCATATGCAAAGATTCCCTACTGTGTGAAAGTACAGAGAATTACATGTTGTACATCAGTTCCTGGTGGATTTGCTTGTGTTTATATCTTTGGTCCTTTCAGGGTCACCATGGCTGAGCGAAGTCTACCCACTAGTTGAGTGCTGGCTTTTACACAATTCATAGTTCTTCTAAAGCAATTTGAGGGCTGAGCATAGCAAGAAAAATGCTACTTTTCTTTTCAAGTTTTAGAACTAAAACTTTAAGAACAATTATAGCAATATGTTGGTTTGAGTTGTATGGAATTGCATTGTCTCATGTTAGAAAAATATTGACAATTTCATATGGTGCAACTTGCTGTAAATACAATCAATGTGTAATTGTGCTGAAGGAAATATTTTAGTTTCAGATACTGTCACTTTTACTAATGTTGTTATATAGAACAGTGGGTTGTTAACTATTATTTTGTTTTTGCAGATGCTTTTCTTCTTTACCATTTTGTACAGTTATTTTTATTTATATATATATATAAAGTACCATCATCAGCGTGACATAATCTTACTGCTGCATCAAAGTAATTGCTATGGAGTTAATTAGGTTTTAAATATAGAAGTACCTCAAATTCATCTCAACTACACACTTTATGTTTGACCTCTATCCCAACATGTTGAGAATGGAAAATGCAATTCTCAAAATGACTGTTGGCTATTTTCAAACTATATCCCTTTAAATCATCAATTATTGAGCATTGGCCCTCTCCAACATATGCACAATTTGACGGACATGCTGACCACCCTTAGTCTAGCAAAGAATTCAGTACATACACAGCAAAGGACACAATGTGCGTGAGCGCATTGCACATATGCATGCAATACAAAGGAGCAGGACATAAGACTTGCGTGAGATGTGAATTAATCAGTTCCAGGTATATTAAGGGAGTTATGGTTTGAGCCTGAAATTTTTCTCTAAAGGCTCATGTACTGAAGACTTCCTTTCCAGGAGGAGGTTGTAAAAACTGTAAAAAATGGGAACTCAGTAACATAAATTTAGATGTATTTCCAGAATGTGATATTAAAAAATCAAACTCATGGTTGCTATGAGCTATGTTCCCCAACCCTTTTTGCTTTTTATTTTATTTTTTAACTTTTTATTTTTGTTTATTTATTTTTGAGGTAGGGTCTTGCTACGTATGCAGTTCAGGCTGGCTTTGAACTCATGGTGATCCTCCTGCCTCAGCCTCCCGAGTGCTGGGATTATATGTATGCACAACCGCTCTCTCAGATGTTTTTATTTTGAAAGAGGGTCTTGCTTAGTTACCCAGGCATGACTTGAACTTGTGATCTTGCTGCCTCAGCCTCCCAAAGTACTGGGATTACAGGCTGCACCACTGTGCCTGGCTTTGCAGGGTATATTTTGACCTGGTAGATTTTCTTTCTCTCTGTTTCCCGGGGACCATGAGGTGTACGAGTCTGTTTTGTCACACACTCCCTACCATGATGTTCTGCCTCACTACAAGCCTAAGGGTGATGGAGCCAGCCCACGACCATGGACAGAAACTTCTGAAAATGTGACCCAAATAAAGCTTTCTTCATTTTAATTTGTTTTCTTGGTTTTGTTTTGTTTTCTTTTCGCAGCAATAGAAGGCTGATGAGGACCGGAAGTGAATGCCGCTGAGCTGAATTTGTCTGTAGGATGTGTGCTCTCGTCCCCTGCAGCAGCCATAGTTGATGCCCTTATTACCCCACACCTTCCTCTTGTTCTCCCCCATGGGGTGAAGTTGGCAGTAGGAAGAGTCAGCTCCATTGTCATGCTCTTGTGGAAGTGAATCCTGCTGTTCCTCGGTGCTCACTCCAGTCCTAACACCTCTGGCAGGAGGGGTCGTGTGGTCCCAAGCGTGGCCTCAAAGGCAGTGGGGGGATGATTTATTGCAGTGTAGATAAACAAGCTACTGGTCTAAGAAATGTCTCCAAAATATCCAGCTCATGTGGGAAGGAAGTTTGATAGAACTCTCAAATTTGGCTATGATCTTACAGATTTATATGTTAATAACTTTTTCAGGCTAAAGGAAATGGGGAGTCATTGTGACCCACTCTCTCCCTGTGAGTTCCTTCTCTGAGGGTGGCAGAGGGTGACACAAACAGGACAGTGGTAAGGGACAGACTGCTTGTGGCTTATCAGAAAGAGCAAAAGGTGGGCTCCCACTGGCCAGGAGGAGTTCCAAAAGGAGGACCCAGAGCTGCTCAAATCTGCGAGCTTTATGCAGTCCTGGCAGGAGCAAGGTACAGAGGAACCCGCAAGAATGCAGGTATGCAGTTTCCACTGTGGCTGTTGGTGGGCTTTTCATGTCCAGAGAGCAGACGTCATTATTTCTTTGTCCTTTGCATTCCGGCTTTTCCAGGTTTTTCCTAGTTTACTCACTTGTTCCTTGTGCTTTAATTTGCTGAGGCTTTTCGGCACCTCATCCAGGCCTTGGCCTTCAGTTTCCTTGGTTTACACAGTGGGTTAGTCCAGGACCTTTGGCCTAACCTGGCTGCTGCCCCATCTCCTGGTCCCACTATCAATAATCTAAAATACCCTTGGATGGGTCATGCTGTACTCATCAGTAAATTCTACTTCTACTCTCAAAATCTTTGGTACCATGGAGAGCTAACAGGTTCCATTGATAAAAATATATAACTTGTGTCTTTTATGAGTTTTTTCACTCTTCTAAAAACATAACACTTCATAATTTCTTTCTCAATTTTATTAAATATTCATTTACATACAAATTTTACTCACTCTTCTCCACATATTTTTGAAACCCAGGACTTTCATTATACTGAAAGCTTGTACAAACCTAGACCTGTCTATTGTTTTGAGAAAGTAGAGAAAATTTAATTTACATTAATTAGTGGAACAATGAAAGTATTCTGTAGGGAAGATAAGCTGAACACTGGAACATGGAAGAGGCAGGTGAATGCACCATTTCAGGCCGAGGGGACCTGTACATGGCTGTGTCTTTGAGTGGCCAGGGTGGCCTTTGAAGGCATGAGGACAGAAGAGGAGGTGGCTGGAGATGAGACTGAAGTCGACGGTTGTAGAACATCACCACTGCAACCTCTGTCCATCAGCCATGTGAGTCATGGATACCTTTGAAGAGTTAAGGGCTTGAGGTAATTTGTATTTTATTAAGACAGTTCTGGCAGTGTGGTGAAGAATATAAAGAGCAGTAGATTTTATCCAGGGCACCACTGAAATTGAAGCCGTCCATGTAAGAGATGATAGGATCTACCTCCCAGCAATGGTGCTGGGGTGAAGTTACCATTAGGCTGGCGGAGCCTCTATGAACAACAATCTTCTGGGCTATATGAGGGGTCCTGGTGGGCATGACCTCTTGAGGTCTCAGGACTTACATGAAATTCCAGGGTGTACAAGAGGGAGAAATGGAGATACAGCATGCAATCGTAGGTAGTCATAGGCTTGGGCCAGAATGTAATAAAAGGTGAAGGATGCTGAATTGTGGTGGAGTCTAAGATATTTGTGGGATTCGGTATTTGGACTGGTAAAGGGAACAGATCATAGACCAGACTTAACTAGCATGGGGATGACTTGGAATGGAAAGGAAAAGATCTGCAGACAGAAATTTTAAAAGTCCTACAATAAAGGAGTTATGAAATTGCCAGGAAAAAATGAAAACATTGAGCAAATAATTTACATTTAAATTAGCACTTTTTCCTCTGGCTGGTTAATTAAAAAATACTTTTTATTTTACATAGAGAAAAATCTAAGAAAATAGTACACTTCCCTAGTTTTGGATTAATACCTATAACATAATTTCTACTCGGAAAAAAGGATGGCCTAGTCTAATTTTAGACAAATAACAGCGTATTTATTGAATAATTACTATGTATGATACATTATTTAAAGAGCTTTAACATATTGATTCCCTTATAGGGCATAGCAGATACTGTTGTAATTATTCCTCTTGCAAATGAGGAAACAAAGCAATAAACTTCCCTGCTCAAGATGACATTGGGTGAACTGAGCCTCCCGGATTGAATAGCCAGCAGCCTGGATACAGAATCTATTCTTTCATCCCTAGCAAACATCCACCTTTCAAGCTCAAATTAGGGAAATGTTTTGATTTAGAAACAAGAAGCAAAGCAATTGCCTTCACACACCGTTGGAGCACCCACATGAAGGGCTCACATGAAACCCGAGCGATTTACAACTGTGTCAAATGACCCAAGGGTGCATTACAGAAACTTTCGAACCACTCATCAGTGGAAGGAGCAGTAGTCTGTCTCCCAAGGCCCCTGGAGTTCCTTGTCTCCAAAATTCTTGCTTGATTGTTTCCATCAACCCTCAAGCAGTGGTATCTTAATTCTCACCCACTCCTACTCAGGCTCACTTTGAAGACCTAGCTTGAAACAAACTTCACATTTACATGAATTCCACTCATGTTCTCAAGCCCAGAAGCCCCCTGCCCCAGCCCTGAGGAGCTGCTGCTATTCCATCCCACAGTAAGCAATAATCTCTACTCTTCCTGTAAATGGGCTGCTCTCTGATTTTAGGGCTTTCAACAATTTTGTACTTGTTACTGTAATTCTAATAAAAAAGCAGAAATTCTGAAGGAAGAAGGTACATTGTGAAGACAAATACTAATAACTTGAAACCAGGATCCTCCTGCAATTAGAACTAATAATGAAACAGATGAGAAGCTGCCCTAGATTATTGAATGAATAAAAGAGATTTCCAGAAGATAAAATTCTTTTTTTTTGAGTACTGGGATTCAAACTCAGGGCCTTGTGCTTGTGAGGCAGGTGATGGTACCATTGAGCTAAATCCTGGCCCCAGATGATAAAAACTTTAGGGCATATCATCTCCACTGCATGGGACACAATTGCTAGTGACACATTTATCATGTAAAGGTGGCCCATTACATTTAGATTAGGGGGTGCATAGCATGCTTACTGTATGCTGGATTTCTACTACTATGTGGGCATTAACTCATTTAATTCTTCACAGTAGATATAGTTTCAAGTTGTCGCATTGTACAGTGAGACAGAGAGGTATTTTCTGCTGTGCACACACAACTGCTAAGATTGGAGGCAGGGTTTTCTCCAGTGTTCTTCAGCACCTGCAGTGCTGCTCATTGTGCGGAGCAGAGCTTGAACTCAGCCCTCAGCTCTTGGGGTAGAAATCAGTCTTCTCCTAGGGGTGCCCCTGTCCTGGGCATCCTTCTACTTTGGTTGTTTGCTTTCATTTCTCCCTGTATGAGCTTTTGATTGTTGGCATGTCCAGTTCATTATAAATGAGATGTGGATAGTCATGTATTTCTACAGATGGTTCTCCAGCTACTAAATCTGAGAACTTGAGAGAAAAGTCTATTCAACTCCACAGCATAGGGAGGCAGCGCGGTGTTTGCTCCTGTGTGTACAGTGCTGGCTTTCTGTGATATCCTGAGTGTGAATGCTGGAGCTGCTCACGTCCCTCCCTGTCTTTCTTCTAGACTGCTGTGCTTGCTTTGCCAATTAATTCTGATGTGTGTTTCTGAACATGTCCTGTTTGTTTTACCTGCTTTCATGGCAGGCTGTAAGCTCTCAGTTGATAACTCTGACTTGATTATTCTGAGATCCCACTGATGGCCATGCAGGGCGGCTGTTCTTGTCCAGGTGGACTTTGATCAACATTAATTTTGCCAGGAAATCAACCCCTGGTAGCTGTGAGCAGTGCAAGTATAAAGGTCATAGAAAACTTCTCTAGGAGCTGCATAAGCAAAATACCAAACTTGTTTGGAAGGGTTTGCAAAAATCCAAGCTTTGAGAACTTTGCTATGGAAAGCCCAAAATATCTAGTACACTATTTTCTTTATTCTCCTTGAGTCATGTTAAAGAAAATATTCTAATATTTGGAGTCCTCTAAGTTGGTTATCGAAATTAATTTATCATTCTTACTGTCATTTATACTTAAGATAGTTTTCAGACACAGGATAAGTTGGCTTGGCCCAGGAGAAACTCCCTGAAAAAGGATTCTGCACTGGCCTGTAGAGGACATTGGCTCTAAGTTGTACCATGTTACTTGGAAATTCTTTAAAATTTTTCTATCTCTAAGTAATCATTATTAAACAAACATGTATAGATTCATGGGTTCAATCTACTTCTTGGCCATTGTACATATTTGTAAATGACATATATTTGCATTTAAAGAATTATCAAATAACCCTGTGTATTATACTTTTCTTAGACAAAAGTCCCATGTGCAAGACAGCCTAAGGAATAGTAAAATGCTTCCTTCTACTACAATGTGATTAGGCTCAGAATCTGTCCCATTGTATAAATGTATTTCTTTGCAAATTAATTCTTGAGTTTAATCATTGTCTTCCCTTTCAATTTATTAATCTTGCCTATGGTATCTGGGATAGAAAGTGACATTTCTTGATAAAATTATTGCAATTAACTGTCTTTTCCTTCAAGAAAGGGACAATAAAGCAAATTGAACAGTACTAAATATCCTATGCAGACATGAGATATTTTATACTCATGATTTTTAAAGTCTAATCTTGGAGATGCATTTTACAAAAGTAAAACCTAATGTAGCCATGTTCTTGTAGATGATCAAGCCTGGTGAAATCCTCTGAAGGCAGGTTGTGTTGTTGTTATTGTGTTGTTATTGTTGTTGTTAATCTGACCTTGTGTTGCAGCCATGCTGTGGATCTTCATGTTCTTAGTAACGATTCTGGGTTTGTGGGTTAGCCTGTGGTTCACAGAAGATCAAAGCATTCATTTTGAACAGATTAAAAAATATCACTTGCTCCTTAGACTTATGTAAATGAAAATTATGGATTGTAAAAATCAATTTAATTCCCCAGAAACACAAACACAAAAATACTAAAGTCTGAAGTCCCTGACTCTACCTGTACACCAAGGTGCAACCTCCCCACTGACAGCTTAGGGAAATGATGCCTTCATCGCCTCCATGATGCATAGAGAGTTGTAGTTTTTGTCACCAATGCATTTTTTGGTAAAAAGTCATAAGATTGGAGTTAAGAACTTATTTTCTTACTTATGTGTTGTTTAACCCAGGTAATCTCCAAGCTGCAGTTAGTTTCAGCTTCTGTAATAATGAATCCGGATGTACCCAGAGAAGCAAGTTAAAGAACTTGTGAGCTATTCTGACAAGGCTGGAGACACGCCATTTCTGCTTGATACATTTTAATGTCAAAAATATAGTCATTTGGAGAGTGCTTGCCTAGTTCACTTACTTTGCTATGGCTAAAATTATACTCTTAAATCTTACTCATCTAAGCATTTTTTCATTGTATACATATTTTTCTTATATCACTTTTCCTCCATCTAAATTCAAACTCAGGTAGATGCCAATACATTTGATTAGCTACATTATTGGGGCTATTTAATGGAAAATACACAAATTAATTCATCAAAAAATTTTTGTCAATAAAAGTGTGTACATTCATTGGCAGCTGAAAATACATTTGTTGGGAATCAACTGCAGGGGAACTTTGACTTACAAACTCAAGTCATTCCTGAGGGCTGGTTGTAACTGAAGTCGATCAATTGAAGGCTCAGGCTCCACTACACAGCCTTCAAAGTCTCTCTCCTGTACACAGGCAAATCTCAGTGTCCTTAGAGAGGCATTGGCCTAGGATTTCTCAACCTACAGAGGAAAGAATGCTGTCATGTTCCTTCCAGAGCTCTCTAAGGGTTCAATCTGTATCTGAGACCATCTGGAAGGACAAGCAGCTAGCATTCAGGTTGTAACTCAAGATTTTGTTAAAACTAAATTTCCAGTCATAACCAAAGTTGTTCATATGTCAATCTTGTCATGACTGGAGGGTCCACTATAATCTTACTTCTTAGAATCAAGTTATTATTTGCTATTTTTTTCTGTGTGAAATTCAGCCTACCTTTATCCTGTTGTGCTTTATATTTTTCTCATCTACTTACCTAGATAGTAAACCATACCACTGGAGAACTGTTGTTACATTTACTGATATACCATTCATAAAATGACTAGTAGGCTGCACAGGAAATATTGGGCAAGAAGTACAGTAGATCTTAATTTCTCTGACCTCTTTCTTTGTTCACGTTCATCTTTATTTCCATGTTGCTACATCCAATTGAAATTGTAAATTGATATTTGGAATTAAAATTTTTTCTCATTCTTCATTCTATCTTAATTTTTGACACTAACTGGTGCCTTGCTCCAATTTAATAGGTTTTCTTGCTTGCCATCTAAAAAAATTTAGTATCACGTAAGGGAGATATAAAGGCGACGTCCTCTCTTTGACTATGCCCGCTGACTGAAAATGAACAAGCTTCTTGACCTTCCAAAACCTTGATTTTCATTCTCAAGAAAATAGAAATAACAATGCCCATTATGCAAGTTTGTAGAACACATTAGACAAAGACTCCAGCATTATACCTGGCACAGCATATGTGCTTAATTTATGAAAGATAAGATAGTAATAATGATAGTAAAGTCTACCATTCACTCTACTTTCTGCTCAGCATTCTGGTTAGTATATTATATCATGATCTGAGAAAAATACACTTAATTGTGATTGAACATCTAACTGAATCATTAGGCAGACTTGACAAATGCTTTAAATATTATTGAACAACAGAAATATAAGACCTCATTTTCCTTTGCTTTGTCTTCAAGTTCTAATGCTGACATGTTGAAGTATTTCATTTAGCTTTTAAAGAAAAGGTTCAGTTGAGTGAATAATTCTCTCCCTCTTTCTCTGTAAGATAACAAATGAAGACACCATCAGAAATTTCTTAGGCAAGAATTTCAATTCATTGAAGATTAGAAAATGTCCACACTACCTTCTAGATCCAGAAAATTCATCTCAATGCCCGTTTTGGATACTTTTTATAACTCAGTCAGTGCAAAAAGTGGCTGAGATTTTCCACAACCCTCTGAGGTATCTGAACCCATGTCCATCAGCATGCAGAGCACAAGCAACCAGGTGCTGGCCAATGAGAGAATGGAGCAGACTCCAACAATCACTTGGGGGAGTCTCCATGCAGAGCATGGGGTAATTAAAACACTTAGAGCCTGATAGTCTCAGTAAAATATCATTTTTTCTATGTCACAGAATTTACAGGAAGTCAGAAGGCATTAACGCACAAAGGTGATGATAGAAAATTGACCCAGTGAACATATAAACCTCTAAGGTCAAGATTATCTTACTGAATAACTTCTACACATATTAATCATCCATGGTATACTTTACAGTATGGTTATTAATTAAATTATCATAGTTTATCAAAATGGTGTCCATGTAGGTAGGCTTCCTGTATTGGAGGAGGAAAACAGAAGACTTCCTGAATGTTCTTTATCAATTTTAGGAAAGGCTAAAACTCTGAAATTGAACCAGCACATCTTGATGCCTTTTGAGAAAATTCTCCACCTGGAGATTCAGTCTCTGTATCATCTGCTGCATTTAACCACTTTGATTCTGGATGAGATTAAGCAATCATTGAACATATAATTGTAGTAAATCCTTATTAGATCTTATATTGATGAAAATATGTATATTCCAAAGAGCTGTTTTCACCAAATGCATTATATATTCATATAAATGTGTTTATAGAATAAACACATATATAAATAAAACAAACATGCATATATATATCATAGAACAAGTGAACATTTCTCGGTTTTCAGATCTTTCAATATCACACAGGAAAGAGGTTTGTAGAAACAAGACAAGGAGCGCATCCCAGTGGAATATTCCACGAAGAGCCTACTCAGGTCAGGAGCCTGGCTTCCAAGCTGGGTGTGTGTCAGACCCCAAGGACAACTTTGGGGTGCCAAGCAGGGCACAGGCTCCAGCTGACACCTGGGCAGTTCCTCCACCCACACCCACTGCCACATGGCATGTCCAGGCCTCGTCACTCAGTAGGTGTTCCAACAACAACAAGTCAGTGAGTAACCTGACAAGGGAGGACACACAGGGAGCCTGGGATCCTAAAATCTGGGTTTCCACCCTGAAGCTTGACAGGATAGGAGGTTGGGAAGGAAATGAGCAGGCCACAGGGTCTCAGGCTGTCCTCAACCTGGACCAAAGCACACAGAGCCACACCAAGATTTGGGCCAGCTTGGAAGGCCTCTCCACAGGTGGGCCGGGTCCTTCTCCAATCAGCGCTGTGGTTTCCACATGCTGAGCTGCGCCCCGGGAAGGATGATGTGCAACACGTTTGGAACGCCTGATTTTCTCATAGACTCTGACACTTTGACACAATCTTAGCAGAAAATAAACTACTAAGTTTCTGGAATTAAAGATGCAGAGAGAGGAGAGAGAGGTGAGGAGGAAGGGAGGTGAAAGGAATCAAGATGTGTCATTCATGAGCAACAAGTCCCCGTGATGAATGTGGCCATTGTGTACTGCACACACTACTGAAAATAAAACAGAGAAATGTAAGAGGTGCTTTCAAAAGGCTCGGACTTTTATGCTCTATTGAGGTTTATAGAAAAGCACTTACGGATTTACCAATTTGGGGGAAAAGACTTTTTAAGAAAGGCCTCTGAGATGAGTTTGTAAATGAGAAACACATAAAATCATATACAGCATGTACACTCCAAAAGCCTATTTACATTTATGTTCCCATTTACATATTTAAATGCATGGTGTATATATAAAACCTATCCTGTAGTAGTAAATAACAATGGAAAAGATTGAAACTTGAATTTAAAACAAAATAAGAAAAAGGAAAGTTTTCTCTACATCTGACTTTACATATTTAAAATAAATAACACTCAAATACTAAATAGGACCTTCTTAGAGTACAGTTTCTTTTTCAGCTAAGATGAGATTGTCATCACTACACTCAATAATGTTGTTTAAGCAAAAGCTGAAGATAATTTCTAAGTCTAAAATGTCTAAGATATTTTTGTAACTTTGTGTGGCCCGCACATATAACAATTAACTTGCTTGAAAAGATCTATGAAATCTAAATCTATAAAACAATTCAGAGTAACAGAAATGTTCACTAGCATTTACCTGGGAACTACTGGAACACTGTATCAGTGAGATGCAAGTCACTTTCTTTAAATACTATTATCTAATAATCAATTCCGATCATCCCTACTAACACATGCTTAAACTGAACTATGTTATTCATTCCATTAACTTGGGCAATATTGGGGACTGAAAAGCATCAAGATAGTAAGACGAGTGAAAAAATTATTTTGCCTCTCTTCTTTAATTTTATAATTTTATGACTCACTGTATAAAGCATGTACAGCATTTTATTGCATGTGGGTCTCGGCCCCCCATAACCTTCTGCAGGGGAGGCAGAAGAGGATGTTTCTGTGAATGCTGCATTTCCAGTGCAAAGCCCTGAATTTTCTCTCTCATTGATAAGAAGTAGGTGGGAATGTGCACGGCAGTAGGAAGATTGCTGTAAGAAATGGTTGCTTCTGTGAACCTCTTCCAAAATCAGACATCTCAAGGTGCAGTGTTTCAGGCACCATGTTGTGAAATGTTGCTTGCTACCTGCACGGCCGTGTCTCTCCTGTGTCCCGGATACAACATCTGGAAGCTCTGGGAACAGCCTTGGGCATGGGTTGGCAGGTGGACCAGGTGAGGATTGCTCCCCAATAACCATGCAGAGTGAAGGATGCTGATTCATCGCAACTGCTCTTGTCTTATTTTCCCTCAGCAAGGATAATTTTACGCTAGAATAACTTCATGCAATTCGGGTTCATTCTTCATCTGGAAAGGTTTAGAGAGGGAGGGAGAGAGGAATCAGAACAGTTAACCCCGGTGTAAAAAATGAAACAATAACTTGAATCACCAGTGTGTTCAGCTGCATATGCAAAAAGGGTATTTTTTAAAAAACAAAGTCTTATATCATGTAGGAAAAAGCGGAGAGAAAAAATTATAAAAGAACCAGAGGATGAAACTGGTGCTGGAGGGTTCTGTAGTCTGGTGCTGGGCCGTGGCATTTCCATGCCTCTTCTCGGAAAGGGCTGCTTCCTTTCATTCTCCGCTGTAGCGTGATTCTTGACAACAGCCTCCTTTCCCTCTCCCAACCATCTCAATCTATGGAACCGACCAGCCGGAAGTAATACCTAAATAAAAAGAAACCACAGTGCCCAGGGTCTCTGTGTAGATCCCAGTGGCCCCATTCACAGAATCCTCCTCATAGATGCTGCCTTCTGATGAATATAAATTAACTTAACTTGAAAGTTACACACTTAGTTGAGTTACTTTCCTTGGTCTACATTTGCCAACTGTATGGTTTTGGGGAACTGCATTAATCACCTTTATTGCCTTCTTGCACTCATAAAAAAGAAAAAGGGAAGGAAAAAAGCTCTAGTTTCCGTAATAGTTGAGTTATTTTCTTTATAAATGGTTGGGAACATTTTGCAATAATATGTAAGCAATGTGATCTCATGTGGACACAGCAACTTTTTAAATATCTGTATTTTCCTTCTAAGATGCGTTATAGGTCATACTGCATAAAGAGAGAGCCAGTCCTTGGAATGCGTCATTTAAGAAATGAATGCTAGGCAACTGAATTGCAATTTTTTTCATCTCACTTCTTATTGCTCAAAAGGTTAAGTATTTAAAGGAATATGAACCAGACTTGTGGAATAGTTGCTTTTTATTGCTTCTTTTTTCTTTTTAAGAAAATCATTTTCAGAAACAGGAAAATGGCAGGGAGAGGGGATTTATTAAAGAAAATCTATACTGAGAATGAACCAGAGAGCTAATGAAAATCTCCTCTTAATTCACAGGCAGCTACCATGGCATCAGGAGCATTTATCTAAATAGGGTTTTGGCTCACAAAGTAAGTTGTAGAAATGATGTGTGGAGTCTTATACTTTCTGTGGTAAATCAAGGCACAGACATTAACCATGAAAATTATGTTACATCATTCATCTATGAATGCAATAATGAGAAATATTAACCTGTTTCTTAAAAGGACCCCTCCTCTTCCAAGGAAAAGAGTGTACAGTATCATTTGAATTGAAAAGAACTTCCAGAGTGGGCCTTGGGATCTATTCTCTTTGTGAATGGGAAGTTGATGCCACTCCCTCAGTTTGCCCCCCTTGCCTGACCAAGATGGCTTCAAAACTCCAAGAATCCTAACTAAGGCAAGTCATGGGGCCACTAAAGCAAACGATGTTCTAGGAGACCCAGTAAGAACTACTGTGCAGACGTCCCATTAAAAAGGCAGTTTCTCACATCATAAAATTATACATTTTGTGCATCCACAAGATTTTGTTTCTGTTTGTGTCAAACACTTAGAATTTCAGAAATGAAACTTTGATAATTTTAGCCACCTTTACTTATTAAGGAGACATACTCCTCAATTCTTTCCACAAGCTTGCAAATTAAATCAAGATTTAGCAAGACTATTCTAGACATGATTTGTATAGTTCTTTGGAAAATATTAAAACTCATCAGTTAGCATTGACAAGTATCCCATAATATTAATGGTTTTGCTAGCTTGCAAGAATGATGGGTGTCATTTCTCAACTCTTCAGGGCATCAAACAATTGAAAAGTAAATATCTTTTTATATCTTGCATATATATATATATATATACACACATCTGCTAACTGCATGGCTATCGCTAATGTATATTTACATGTTGTAATAATTTAGAAAATGCTCAAAGTTTAGTTTTATTGCAGTAATAGTACATATCATAAGTCATTAATTTGATATATTAATTAGGTGTATTAATTATGGCTTAAGCTTGTATAGAAATCAATATGCAGTCATGAAATTGTATGCTAAAATCCAAAACATCTAACAAAAGGAAGTGTAATAATAAAACCTAGAAATCTATTTCTAGATTAAAACAGAAAGTAGTTGCTTGGTAATCAAGCCACGACCTATATCATTTATTTCACTGTGATCTCTCCACAGAAATCTCTATGGAAATTTGGAAATTAAAGAGAGGTGTTTCTGAATCAGAAGTTCAATCTCTTTTAAAAAGGGTACAAGAATTATTCAGTTGTTTAATGAAATGTCACGGTCCTTTGTTCTCCCCAATTTGACTGTCAGCATTGTTGTTTTGCCAATTAATTACCACTAAACCTCACTCACTGATATCTTTCCCTCCTTCAGTAAGTACAGAAAATGCTATGTACCATCTGTTTACCCAAAGGAGTAGCAGTTGTGTGTTTATTTAATTGGAACGAGTGTGTCTCCTTAGTTGAAATGGTAGCATTTCAGGTATACTTGCTTGGTTCGGCTCCAAAGGAATATGTAGAAAGTAACAAAAATTTCTTTTGGAATTTTGTTCAGGCAGGGGGAGCACTCTGATTTGGATACAAAATGTATTTCTGACTGAGGAGGTCTGAGTGTAACAGGAGGTGGTATCTCTAGCTCACTCTCCCATTTACCCATGTTCTCTCCACCCCGTGCCAACCTGAGTGTGTTGAAGTGGGTGTGACTCAGCTGGGCTAGAAAGAAACAGAAGAGATGAGATGCAGAAGGACAGAGTCAGAGAGGAGCACAGTGTACATCAGAGGAGGAGGAGAGCCAAGGGGAGGGAGAGAGGATGGCAGCAGAGAGAAGACTCTAAGATGGAGCAACAATGAGAGCAATGGACTCAGGGACAAAGGGAGATGAACACATGCTTGTGAATGCTTCTGCACACACAGAAGTCAGGATCCTTCTCAGGGTAGGATTGTGTGCATATAAGGGAATGCCTAAAGTAAAGTCTCATAATACTGCAGAGCAATACACTGGATTGTTCTGGATTATCATGCTGGAAGCCTCGGAGAACCACTTCTCAGCAAGCAGTACACTGTCTCCTTCCTGAAGACAGAGGCAGGAGAAGCCTCAGAGGGTAGAGACAAGGGTCCCAATTCCAGCTGCTGACAGACATCTGCAGATCTGTTCTAATTCCCTCCTCAGGCCACGCTTCTCCTCCAAAAGGATGTGCCCAAGAAAAGCTGGCATCCTTCTCCTCCTACACTGTGCTCTGGCTCTCCAGGAGTCCCAAATTCCCTCACAGGTGGAGGACACACCTACACCTGCCCCGGATCAGCCTTCACACTCATCATGGTCAGGTGACAGCACTTCTGACCAAGAGCATGGTCACCTCCTACAGAACTTCACAATATCTGGACATACTGCGTGTGGCTTTTTGTTTGTGTTCTTGCTCTGACCTAACAGTGTTGGAGCAGGTCTGATTGAGGGAACATTATTAAGATGAACTCTCACACAACATTGCAGATCAGAGATCTCCAAACCCTTGGAGTTGGAGTAACCCTAGGAGGCAGCCTAGTTGGAGAAATACCTGTTTATAATGATGGCATAGTTTCTTGCTGACAGCCACCCACTTGCAGACAAGTGGAAAATACTCATAAACACACTCACTTTAGTCCCCTGATATTTGAGCCTGAGGAACAGATTTATAAACATAAATTTCTTTAGGAAGGACCCACTGGCCAGTCTAAACAAAACACTTCTCACACTGCTGCAAATAAATACCTAATAAGAAAGAGGAAGTAGCATTAATGTTGAACACAGCTTTCTTAATTTAATTTCACAATAGAAGACAGTACTTTAGAGACAAAAGACGCCCACACTGAATCAGCTCTTTCCTCGTACTATAGAAGCCGGTTCTCAATTTGGAAAAATAAAATTCACACTGTTTCTAAGCAAGTAAGAGTCTTAAGGAAGGAAAATAAAGGTCATTTGCTCAATGGCTAATTAATTTCCAAACATACTGTTATGCAGACAACTGTTCCAAGACAATGTTTCACACAGGTTCAAACTGGGAAATTCATGGCAATAGAAAAGTTAGCTGTTATATTGAAAAGAAGAAAAATCAAAGGTAAAATGTTTAGCTTAGGAAGAAATATCTTTACTCCAATTTGGATCAAATGCTATCTTGTATAATACTTTAGCACTTTCAAAAAGCAAGCATTAGAAAGGAATATTTTTAGTAACTAATCTACCAATCACAGGCTTATTATCTTTCTTGGAATCGAATCTTTCTTAATTGAGATATTTGCATTTGGACGTCCCTTTGAGTCATCTTATGTGCAGTGATCATTTGCGAATAAGATAACAAACTGAGCTTTTTGGAACACATTCAGTCGTCCTAATTAGCAAAAGCCAAGACCCTCTCTCAGAAAATTATGCGGCCAGGTGTTGTTCTCTAAATGCTTTTCTTGCTCTGGCCTGTGGGAAAATATACTAGATGATGTAACCAGACTCATTCCTTTCAAATAACAATGAAAAGTCAAAATAAACTTTTTCCTGGGTTTTGCTGTCCTGGTCAATGTTCCTGTCGGCCTTGTCTACGCTACACCTTGGCGAGATGGAAGATTTCTAGGGCTGGAGACCCCCTGTGGTGACATGGGTTTCTTAAGCGCTCTGCAGCCTTGAGTGCTGTTGGCCTTAGGCACGGGGGCCCAAAAGTAGAAAGGGGAGGAATCCTCACTGGATACTATTCTGCGTGTGACTCTGGGGCCAGCGCCATACTGAATTTCAGTCTAGCATGAGCCATGAAGGTCCCACTAACTTATTAATGTTTCATGCTCTTATTTTAATGTGAAAATTCTGAGTTTTGAACCATTATTGACTGTTTCGATAATCACATATCCCTACATTTATATACAAACTTGGTGTTCAGTGAATTAATTATATGCCTTAAACCTTTGGTTTCTTAGCTCCTAATTAAGCAGACAGAAAATTAATGTGCATTGTAATTGACAGTCTTCCTCACTCTGGGCCTTCTGTGGTCTCTTCAGCAGCACATATACTAAAATTCTGGGCCTCCCTTTTTCATTTCCTTTTACTTGTTTCATTTTTCCTCTTTCCTTCTTTCCCTCCCTCCCTTCCTCCTTCCTCTTTTCCTTCCTTGTAGTATTAATTTTTTAATTCCATTTGAATGATGCCATAATTTGTCTCTTTTTCCACTGAAACCTTTACCCCTGGAATCTTTTCTCTGTAGTTCACAGGGCATCTTCAACACTATAACAGTTATTCATATGGAAAAATAATGTTTAAATATTATTCAAAGAAATCATTGAAGGATAATTCATAAATGATTTCACTAGGCAAAATCATATGTTTACAAGTAGGTCTTAAAGATTAGTGCTGGAGGGCTGGGGATTTAGCTCAGTGGTTCTGGCGCCTGCCTCGAAAGCGCAAGGTCCTCAGTTTGATCCCCGGTACTGAAAAAAAAAGATTAGTGCTGGATATGAAACTAAATATTAAAAGGAAAGCATTTTTATTTTCTTTAACCAAGTAATTATTTTTTGGACAAACAATTACAAATAATCTCACAACATCACCAAGAGCTACAATATAAGGAAATGTTATTACTGAAATATTATTTGGTGCTAAAGATTTTAGAAATGATATACAAGTCTAAAATTGAAATTAAATACATTAAGATATAAACATCAAACAGGGAGTAGTTTTGTATTCATTACTATTATATTTATAAAGCAGTTAACATGACCTAAAAGAAAATTTGCTTTTTCTGTCATGTGAATAAAGCAAAGTATAAAATTCAATTTTCTAAATAATTGCATGTATAAACTAAAATTTATGAGGAGAAAGTTGGTAATATTAAATGAAATGCAGATAAGAACTTTTTGTGTTGTTGCTGTCTTTAAGAGGTCAGAGAATATTTTGAGTATCTTTCTATAAATCATACACTGGCATGCGTTCAATATCAAATACTAAAAATGAAGAGAACAGATACAATTTCAAAATTAATGGAGGGCCAGGGATTTAGCTCAGTGGTTTCGATGCCTGCTGTTCAAGTGCAAGGACCAGGGTTCGATCCCCAGTACCAAAAAAAAAACAAAAAACAAAAAACAAAATTAATGGAGAGAAATCAGTTTTTGTCCTAGATGAAGAATGGTATTATGGTTTCCTAACTTTCATAAAGAATAGTTTCATTTGGAGGACAAGTTGCATTCTGCAAGGGTTGGGGCAGGGCTGCACTGTCATGAGTTGGGGAGACCACTGAAGTTCTGAGCAGGTGGCTTCTTTGGCACCACCAGGTTTAGAAGTGATGGCAAAGTCACATGTGTAACGCTAAGGTTTTTTAAATTCGCAGAGCAATCTCCATATTATTTAAACTCTAAACATTTTTTTCCTTAGTTATGTTCCAGTGGTTTGGTTGAGGATTTAGAGGCCTGGAAGGACCATGTGTGCAGTGTTTCTGGAGGTATAAAGCTAAAGACTAATTATGGTTGTACATCAGTGAATCCCAAGTCTAGACCTTTTCCATTCTTTTTAGAATATGTTAGTAAGACAGACCGATGAGGTTCGCCTTGGGAAACCGTGCCTGCGGTTAACAGGGCACCACTATTTTAAATCCCATTATTCCCACTTTTCTTTCCTCCACTCAATCATTTCTTCAACTTCTCCAAATTTCTACCTGAAATTTGACAGTTTCCTGTCATCCCTCCTTTCTGTATCTCTCCTCCCTCTCTCCTTGGTTTGTCATGTAAGAGAAAATATGTGATCTTTAACATCCAAATCTGGCTTCTTCTGCTTACTCTGACAGTTCAGAGTTCCATCCTATTTTCCTGCAGATGACTTAATTTCATGCTTTGTGACTGAATAGGATTCTGCTGGGCGTTCAGACCACATGGACAAGTGTTCCCTAATCTCCTAACTCTTAGGGACATTTGTCTCATCCAATTGTGAAGCAGTGGAAGGAGGTACCGGGCAGATGTGGCATGAGGAAAGCTGTTCCTAGGACCTGGTGGAGGTTTCAGAAGCTTGTGGGAAAGGCTACTTCCAGGAAGCAGAGTCCCAGATTAATCTGCCACTACTGAGCCCAAGACCTGGCAATTGTACTCCCCAGCCACAGGCACTGACCTATGGTGTTTGCAACTGAGCCTTGACAAAAACACAGGCTCTCACGTCTCATCACCACACTCAACTCATCTCCAAAGCCCTGCAGTTCTACAATGAAGGATCAGTGTCCTAATTTAATATGCATCCTCATGATTTTAGGATTCTACTTGACAGAAACTTGTGATGCATGCAGGTGAATGGTGAGAGATGAAATCAAGGAGGAAAGAAATCAGAGGTTCATTCCTAATGGCTTTGGGTGCTTTTGCAAAAGAGCTGGTCTGAACCATGGAGAAATCAAGAGGAATTTGTGACTCATAGTCAGGAGGAGATGAGAGAGTCATGATGCCCATGTTTCAGAAGAACTTTGATTGTTACCGTGAGAAACAGGAGGTAGGAGTGATGGTAAATAGACGAGTCATGGAGGAGGCATGAATTTTCAAAAGAATGCAAGTGGACTCCTTGTTCAATAGCATCCCAGCAATAGAGTAAAATGTGAGAGAAATTCGCCCACGCACAAATTGTCTGTCGCTAATGTCCCCCTGGCTTACCAATATCTCTAGTTTTTCTTTGTAACTGCACAAATCTTCTCCTAATGCCATTCTTATGTTTCTATTGAGATCCCATTATGCATATATATATATATATATATATAATCACATGGATATATATATAGTCATTATCAAAGAAATTCTATTCTCAAATGAAATGATTTGATTCTTTTAGAGTGTTTCTCCTTTAAGAAAAAAGTTTAGGATTTACAATATGACTTGATAATATGAAGCTTAAAATAGGCAAGGTAGATGATTCACATCACATACTAGAGCAACACAGATATTAAACAATGGAGGAGTCATGAATATGTATTATAAGCCTGTGTATATAGAGTTACATATATAGACATTTGCACACATGTTTATATATATATATATATATATATATACACATTTCTATGTGTCTATACTAGTATATATATAACATATGCACATATTATCTTTGGAGATCTGTACATAGAACACAGATCAAATCACAGTGGTCTTCTTTTCAAAAATATTTAAAGGCTTTTGTTTGATCGTGAACTTAAAGTTCATAATCTGGCACATAAGAACTGATTTGCTACTCGTGTAGCATAAACCCTTGCCTCCAATTAGATCCACCTCTCTTGGAGTCCCCAACCACCCATGCTAATACATGACGTCCAATTTCCCATTCCTCTGTCTTCTCATTTCAGCACCATCCTGACGTCTGTGAACATCTTAGCTGTCATATCCGTGTCGCATATTCCAGCAGCGCACATTCTGGGGGCATTTGGAACAAGCTTGAGTCATTGGAGCTAAAACAGAGAAATTGAACTTTGTTGTGGTACTTTTAAAACGTAGGGCGTTTAACGTTCTTCCTGGGTCCTCAGATTGAAATTCGGGAAGCCTCATGGGTTTCCTGGCATTCTGACTTGGCTAAAGTACCTTTCATTGCTTGAAGTCTCACAGAAGTCCCAATTGGTTCTTGTATTGTCCTTTCCCTAGAAACAGCCCCTGAAAGGGGGTACACTTGGCTTCCTCTCCCACCAGCCTCTCTTTCTGCACAACTTACATGCTGGTTCTAAGTACTTACATACTCAGGGCCTGATGACAATCATGAAAGAGGATAAGGAAAGTCCTGCAGTTGATGTTTGTCGCTGCCCCTTCTTGTGATGTGACACTTGGGAGCCTGCAGAGCTCTCCCCTGCCCATGAGCCCCATCGCAGTGCATCCCTTGGTGCAGCAGTCTGAGTGTTCTGGCTCATCATCTGCGCTCTCTTAGTCTCCAGGCATCTGGAGAGGCCTTCAGCAGCTCCAACAGGAGGACTGCACCTCCCTCTAAATGGCGCTTTTAACAGAAAAGCACTTCTGTTGTACAATGACCCCATTCTGGATCGCAGTGGCGTGAGGGAGAGCATATCTTGTAGTGCCAGAAAATTTTGGTGAGACAGACCACTGTCAAGGGAGGAGTGACTCCCCATTCTTTCTGCTCCTGTTCCTGGCATTGCTGCTTACAGCTGACATTCACCCTGCAGAAGTTCAGGTGTCCCCTCCAATGGCGAGCTTGCTGCAGGGCCTTTGCTAGGCTCAATCATTCACCTACTCAACCTAACTGATCAGTCAGCCTGTTGCTTGGAAGGTACTTTTTACGTGTGGTTGACATCTAGGATGAGTTGGCTTTAGGTAAAGGAGGTTACTCTCGATAATGAGAGTAGTCTCATGCAATCATTTGAAGACACCATAGGCAAAACTGAGATGTCCCAGAGAAGAAAATAGTCTGCCTTAACACTGGGATATCAACTCATGCCTGAGTTGCCAGCTGCTACAATGAAAATTTCCCACTACCTCTGTGATCATGTAAGACAATTCCTCATCTGTCATCTACCCATCTTTTGATCTATCCATCCATCTATATCTATCTCCTTTCTCTCCTCTCTCTCATTCTCTCTATATACAGTTATATGATAAATACATATCCTGTGGATAAGCCCTGATTATCCCAACTCCCCATGCCTCCAACTATACACTTTAAGCTTTACAAATGACCTAATTAATGTTTATCACTTGGATTGAATTAACAGTCATGAATACCGCCATGAGTTTCTCTAAACATTTAACAAAAATTATTTTCAATGAAACCTTCTGTATCTCCCTCTAGCGCTTTCAGACCATATTGGTGCATGAGCATTCATGAGGTGATTCTTGACCACTTAGAACAATTTTGTAAATCTCCCCCTACTATCTGATATGTATCTATAATGTTTCTTGGTTAAAATGTACACTTTCCTATTTCAATGTAGGGCCTCTATTTTACCGGATATAAAAATGAATTCAGAAACCATGGATGCAGAGGGGTTGATGTGGCAGCCACACATACTTCACAGTCCACTCTACTGTCTCTCAGCCTTTAAGTAGCTCACGTTCCCTTTGGTGAAGAATAAACTTATACAAATGTTGTTGTATTTAATGAAAGTAAGTAAAGTCAAAACATCACCTAAAACTATTGGAGGTGACCACTGAGAAGATGATGCCCTTAAAACAGAGAGAAGGAAAGAGGAAATTCAAACTTCCACTGTGAAGAGCAGCAGAGTCAAATGTTTGAAAGTAAGTCTGGAAGGAAAGAGGAGAGAAAACTCAGGGAGACAGGCATGAAAGCTGTGCTGCGGGGACCCGCAGAAGACAGGTCAGCATGAAAAAATAGGGCTAAATTAGTTTACACAAGGATAGCCCCTGGTGGGTGACATAGTTGGAAAAGCAGATGTGAGGTGTATGATGGTCTAGGCAGCTCTGTGCGTAATGGCGCTTTGGAAGTAAAAAGGAGTATGGAGCATGATAGCAACATTTGAAAGGTAATGAGCGAGCTAGAATGCTATTGCCAAACTCCAGTTAGGACTGCTTCTACATGGGAAGAGATAGCAGCTCAGACAACAGTAGAGCTGAAAGCCCCTTCATGGGGTGGTGGATTTCAACACTCTGTTATACTTGAGCAATTAGCGTATGGCCCACCTGCAGAACAGGATGGTTAGTGTCACAGCTGGGAAAAGATGAGTTATATAGATTTCCAGGTATAGATCATTTTCCCATAGCTTTAGTGGAATAACATTGATTTGAAATGGCTTGTAACTAATCTTGCATTTGACATGAAATACATTCACCCCCATGCCTGCACAAGTGTTGTTTCTCTATACTGCCTTTGAAAACAACAACAACAAAACAAACAAAGGGCCACATATACAATAAAGTAGGATAATAAAGCAAGACCAAGGGTATTTTTTATTTATCTATCCCCAGTTGAAGACAATTTGATCCTAACTCGTTTTATTCATGTGTGTATAAATTAAGACAATGTGTTGCCAATATTATATGAAAAAGAAAATCTTGGGTGCTGGTTGTACTTCCTTCTCTGTTTTCTCAGCAGCACTATTCCATCTTTTGTGAAATTTTGGCAGTTGAAATATCAAGCTCTGGAAAGGTTGGATGAGTGGGTACTTTGCTATAAGAAGTGCTTTTGAAATGGATATTTAGGGTCTTTGAAAAGTTATTACAGGAATCGATTGGATAAAATAGCAATGTGCAACACTGAGGAACCAGCAACAGCAGCTTCCCTTCTCACGCTCAGTGTTGGCCGAGCTCTTCTGATAATTACTAGACAAGTGGTAAACTCACTGAGCTGGAGGCAGAGCTTGAGTTCCATTCCATGCACCCTGGCTATTTCATATTTTTACAATTTTGTCATGCTTTAGTATTTGAGTGCTATGAAACTAAGATTTTAAGATTCCTAAAAACATGAAAAAAATCATCATTATAAGGGATAGTTTGGCAAAATATGGATTTAATAATTTTGACTTGTCATCAAAAGTGCTTACTTTGTAGTTTTTAATGATCCTGTGTGAAAACTTCTGCACATCATGTAGTAATCGTATATCGTATATATGTTGGAGAAGTAAATAAAGGTTTAACATGATGCAGACAGTATGTAGAGACAATCTGTCAACATTACAAGTAAAAAGGTCTTTGTATATGTCTTTGTACTTATCTCATTTGGATCCAACTCTCTTACTTTTGTGACTTGCCTTTTTGCTTGATAGTGGTTCATAGCCTTTCTAGAATTCAATAACAATTTAAGAATTGATTTGAATCTCTTGTTTGCAACAACATTGAAAGTGATTTGGAAATCCTCATAGTTTGAGAAATAAGATGAAGTTTTAGTCAATGATAATTCGGAATGTACATGTCTAATTCTATTTCCAAAGCTACAAGAATTGGAAGTCACAGAACTGGAAGAAATCCACCACCTGGAATTGAACAGAGTTGACAGCATTTGCCAATGGTAATTGGTTCAGTGTGTTTGAATGTGGAGACAAGTATGCACACTTTCAATACCTGTTATTAGCCCATCTGGGACCAGAGGCTCACCATGTACAGCTTTCTTTGCAGAAGTGCTTTTCACTATGTAAATTCTCTCCTAGAATTCACCCATATTAGGTACAATGTTGTATGTCTGATGGGAAAGAAAATGTGGTAGGAAATACTCCAGCTCTCTCAGAAGCATACCTTTGTAACAAACACCAGTCACCCCTCAAAGACTCTTCACTAGGGATATTTTTATATCTCAACCACCAAGTATGTTGCAAAGATAAATCTCAAAAGACCAATGTTTCTATTGTGAGATATTGCAAAACCTGGTAAAATAGCTTTAAACAAAATAGAAAGAAAACTGAATACCTTAGAGCACTATTGATCTAACCAGGAATGCATTTCCCAAGATTATAAAGGAGATTTCAGATGCATGGACCAACATTCTTACATTCTTCAAGCTATTTCCCCCTGGGATCATGTGTAGTGTTTACGTGAGATAAGAAGCTGAGAGTTCAGGGGAAAGGTTTATGTGAACACTTACAGAAGTCAGCAAAGGTCTTGACGGTTTAAGATGGATAGCGAGACAAAAAATGCAGTATGTATAAATCAACACACCTAAAAATTAAAAAGCTAACATCTCAGGGAACAAAGAGCCATAAATATGAAAACTAAATTCACTGGTTTATCCCTTAAAGTATCTACCAAAGAGTTCTTTTGGGGAAGATGCTAAGAAACTGAGCAAAATACAAATTAAAATGGCTTAATAATTTTGTCAAATGAATTGGCAGTATCAACCAAAACTGACAGAAGATCCCTATACAGTGCTTCTCCTCCTCGTAGTTACAGGCCCACCAGAAAAGAATTTAAGAAGGGCATGCATGTGAGTACAGATACTGCTTAGAGGACCCACATTCATAATTGTCAAAATTTGAGATCATCCTAAGTGTACATCAACAAAAATATGGACAAATAGAGAGTAGATGATATGTATATACAATGATGTAATACGAGTGAATGAAAAAGTATAGAGGAATAATCTTAGGCTGAAGATCAGGGAAGAAAGCAAAAGCACATTTTCCATATAGAGAGAAAGACAATATTGAATTCTAGTATTGGATATGATGTTTTGATCATTTAGGGGACTGGGTTTGTAACTAGGGCTCGGTGAAAATATGTCTTTCTTGATTCAGATGATGTTTGTATATACAAACTTCAATGCCCTTTAATTTGCATTGTATATTTCTTTCAAGACCTGTAAATTTGACCAACATTATGTTATACTATGTTATGCTTCAGCAGAAATGTATATTTCAGATATATTAGGGGAAATTGTTCTTGAACAGGAGAGATGGATGTGTACACTGGAATTAACACAGGCTTCCCCTCCCTTCTCAAAATCCAGATACCAACATAGTCTGAATCTGATCTTTGTATTCCTCTTCGGAAGGGACATAAGATATTAGCTGCCTCTGATTTAGTATTCAACGCATGGTAAGAAAAAAGAGGGTTAGGAAGTGGTGACATGTTTGACACACCTTGGAATAGCATGTAAGATCAGGCCAAGGTCAGGCGATTGGACTAGTAAGAGAAATGGTCTGCTGTTGATGGGGAAATGGAAACTCAAATGAAATTCAAACAGCAGTGGGAGTCTTTGACTTCTTGTGCGGGGAAGATGTATGCATGGGAGAGCGGACTGGCAAGGCAAATTCATAGAGGGTTAAAAGAGGGGTCAGTGTAGCAATACAAAGAACAAGGCATACTCCAATAGAATAAAAAATGGATAAATTACACAATTAGAACACTGAAAGTCCAAGAATCTTAACACTGCAAGGTCAGGGCAAAGACTAGCAAGGGCAGATGCATTTTGGACTGGATGTCCAGGATGAAATGCAGACATTTATGTGGAAATCAGTAGCAGCAAAAGAATCATAACAGACAATCAGTTCCTTCAGTGTGGCCAAACCAGCAGTGTTGAGTTGCCTCACAGACGGGCTGGCCCCCAAATCCAGATGCAGCCAGAGCGAGGAATATAGAAGTAGTAAATATGAACTGTGAGGTGTGGTTAAAAATACAATGAATTTTTAAATATATTTAAAAAACATTAGACTAACAGATACACTGGCATTAATCCCATTCACTGTACAACCCTCACTTGGAACACACTTATCTCATCATTCTGTCCACTGTTTCCACTGGTTCTGGAAGTTCTTTTTCATGGGTGTCTATAAAGTGTCCAACGTCTGCTATTTCCCCAGATCAAAAGGCTGTGAAAGGTAAATTGTTTGGATCAATTCTGGTTGTTGAGTCACCCATGAAAGCTCAGATAAAAACAGGAAAGCAGACTTCCAGAACTGCTTCAGAAAGTGACAAAAAAAGAGAGGGGATAAGCATGTCTAAGGGAGAGGGATTATTTTGTGGGGGACTGATAGAAGCATGTTCTCCAGAGTAATAAATTAAAAGTATTTTAAATATTTTTGCAATTTTATCACACCTGATATGTAAAAATTTGAAATCGATGGAACTTGATTTGAATCACTGAGCTCATGCTTTCCACTAGTGTTTGGACTGGGGCTCTCAACATAGAAATTAGGCTTGAGGTAGGAAACACATATCTTAAACACTGAATCTTGTAAAATTTAACAAGGAAGAAAAATGAATGATTACACCAGAATGATTCACAAGCAGTGGTAAAAGCAAACGAAACCAGAAAGAAACGTGAGAAGTAGAATGTGTAGATGTAAAACTCTTAGGTGATAGGATTGAAAAGTTGTACTTAGAGAACTGCCAAGAGATATATTTTAAATCCAGGAATCTACTGCAGGTATCATGCTCTAAAACCCTATCCATTATACCACACTGTACTGGAATTTTCAAAGGTATTCTACAACAAGCAGGGAGAGATTTTTTAAAAAGACGTAACTCAGACAATTTACATTCCTAATGGATGTGAGCAGGTAACACGGAGTGGCAGCTATCCATAATATAAAGTAGAACATCAGTGTTAATGAATTATGTAACACTCCTATTATGAAGAAGAAATGAGCTACTGAGAGCTGGAACAATCAGAGATGTTTTCTTGGAAAGTCTGTTTTGTATTTCTTCTAGAAAGACAGTTATCATTTGAAGGAAAAGGACTGAAGTAGCTTCTCTAAACATTGGTTATGGATTCAGATATCCTTTTTGGCCCAAGAAAAGCGCAACTAATTCCTGAACAGGAACAGATCCAGGGGAGGGATGCAAATATAGCAGGATAAAGAAATCTAGTTTGGTGGTTGGACTACTTTATCTCCATGCTATTTGTAGAAAGGAGTTAATTAAAGATTAGCTACCTTTCTAAGAAAAATTTTCATTCAGGACCTTCTGTTTTCCCTTCAAAAGGCAGAGTGTCGTTTTTGGAATTCAATTTGGCAATTCTATTTAGGAAATCAGAAAGGATCATCACAACACTATTACAAGGTTCTGACAAAGTGGTAAAGTTCTAGAAAATTGTCACAGTAGAAAAGACTCTATGAAGGGATGGTTAATTATGGGCATGTTCTTCTGGATATTTAATGGCTAAAATGAGAAAACTAGAGGTCAAAACAAAAGTATTGAACAGAAAGGACAAAGATAACTATAATAGTATCAATGAAACTGAGAATTGGAGAAGAAGCTGTGCAGCAAAATATAACAAAATCGGTACCAGGCAATCTTTGCATAAATCTATAGAGGAGAACTAGAACTAGAATTTGAAAAAAAAATGATAGTGAAACTAACACAGTATCAAAATGAGAGGAAAGCATGCACAAATAGGAAGACAAAAGGTCGTAAACAAAAACCTTGAGAAGGTTCTTATTTCAAGAACTTAGTGGAAATTTCAGCCCAAGGGGAGGCTGTCAAATAGGAAAAAGCTCGTGTCCCAGATGCTATAGCCAGCAGCCACGGAGCTCTGGAGACCAGGCGTCCACCATCCTGAGTTCCGGGTGTCAAGGAGAGCTGAGATTCAGGAAAAACTAACAGCTATTGGGTTACTGATTTCCTTCTAATTAGATGAAGAAAACCACAGGGAAATTGTTTTGCCGAGGAATGATTTTCTACATTTTTTGGCCCCTTTTTCTCTTGTGATTTGACTGTAAAAAGAAAAGCCAGAATTGTTGTTTTCCCAAATTAGCAGAAATTTTATTGTGAGGAAGTGTAAAATCTCTTTCACATATAATAGTTGTTTTTCATAAAGAAAGGAACTGATTTGCTTTTAAGCAGTGTGCATTGTTTCACACAGTAAGAAGCAAAATACAATAAGAGAATAATTATTATCCACTTTATAACTACTTCATGGAGAGAAAAAGTGAGGGCTGAGCTAATTTCAAATGCAGTAAATTTAAGAGCACTGCTCCACTACAAATTTCATTATGAGCAAACTTAAGACACTCTTCATACAAAGAATGGCCGTGAATACTAGCTCACCTACATTTTGGGAATAAAATATAGAAGAGTAGGGCAGATGGAAGTAAACATTTTGGTATAAATTTGGTAAACAAGAACTCTTGGTAATATACAAATATACTAACTAAAAAAAAATAATTGATGAAATGCATTCCAAGAGAAGGACAAGATATAAATGCAAACCCATGCACTATATGTACTTTTATTAAATGATTTATCCATTATCTAATAGCACAAGGGAACTGACAGGTGATGAAGGATATTGCATATCCTATGGAAAAAAGCAAAGGTTGATGTCACTAAATTTACACAATGTAAATATCAACTGACTAATATTTAAATATGTACACTATTATATATTATGTATAGAGATAATATTTTATTAATCTACCTGACAGATTCCAATTTTGTGATAAAACATAAGCATAATATAAAAGCGTATGCTACAAATGAAAAGTTAAAATACAAATAATTATATAAAAATAAAAGTAAATATATGACAAAGTGCTGTTTAAACAGTTATATGAATACCAGTCTAGGAAAATAAATTACATCCCAAATAACAAATGGTTTATGCACTTTATTGATGAAAACCTACTAGAAATCACTGAGAAGAATGCAAACAGAAGTATGGATAAATTATATCAATATTTAAATTTAAAAAGGCATCATCAATAGCTTTAAATGCAAGTAGAGGTTGAAAAAATAATAAAAATGTCAAAAATCAATGGAGCTATGTTGATCAATACCTTTAACATTTATCTGGGCATCCTCATATACAACTTCCAGTAATACAAATAAGTACAGCAATACATCTTTGGGAAAACCAGGAGCAATATAATGTACATATTGTAACTTGGAAATTCCTTTACAGATCTATCCTGTGAAAACATTACTATGATGGTGAAAAGTTCTTTGTATGAAAATCCTTTGTCTTAGAGTTTTCAAAAAGAAGGAAAATGGGAAAATAAAATACAGTGCTACCTTGGTTCACAAATTTAATTCTTTCCATGAGTCTGGGGAAGATGGCTGCAGTCCTATTCATCACATGATGTGGAGTTTGTAAAACAAAGCAAAATTTTGCTGAATGAATCTGTTCGCAAGCCATATTGTTCACAAACAGAAGCCTTCATGAACTGAGCTATTACTGTAACGTGTGCATTTACATAGAGAGGAACATGGAGAGTTTAGTGGAATAAATCAGTATATCCTCCCATGAGTAAAGTCAAGGATACGCTGCTAAGTACATTTTTCAAAATAGCAAATTAGAGAACAGTTTGAACAGTAAGTATTAGTGAGAAAAATACTCAAGAGAAGAGGAATGAGTGATTTGATAATTTTAGACATTTTGAAATTCTCAAGTGAAGATGTAAGGCAGTTCTAAGGGCTGTGAGGAGAAAGGAGGGAGAGATCTGCAAATTTGCACAGGGAGATTGAAATTAAAATAGGTTCCTAGTTAAAGGCTCTGCCTAGGAGACATTTAGGCAATATCAGAACTACAGAATGAATATGCCTTGTGGATACTGGAGAAACTGCATATTCCAGGTAAAGGCAGGAGCTAGTCCAAAGGTCTGACTAACTCTGGGCTTTGAGTGGAACCATGCATGAGGCCCTTGTAGATGGAAGTGTTACGCTGAGTTGGAGGCATTTGATTTGGAAAGACCATGTTGTCTTGCAGGTAATCGAACATATTTTCTTGACAGACTATGATAATCTGTGGGCTAACTGTAGACAAAGCAATGAGTTGGTGTCACTTGAAGATATCACATCACATCACATTTCTGTGTTGAAAGTGACTCTTGGAGCAGGGAAGTGAGAAGCTCCTGGTGTGATCATCAAGGGGGAGATGAGGGTTAGCAGGACTGGGGCTGGAAGTCCTGGCTGTGGAAAGTGGTCAGTCTTGGAGGCAGAGCAAGAGCATGGCCCCATGGGTGGATGACGGAGGAGAAATGAGGCACTCAGTCTGTGGGTAGAGCAAGATGCCCAGTGGCTCACCCTTCACTGAAAGAGGGATTTGAGGTGGCCAGGAGGAAGGATATTGCACACAGTTGCCCAAACTGTGCAATAGTTATGCAGCCTGTGCTGTGAGTAGGGAATAATATGTAGATACTTTCTTTCCAAACCATGCACCTTACTCCTGATTACTTTGTAAGAAGACCTCCTTTAAAATTATGATATTGCAGTACACTGTTTGAGCTTCATCTTTATAAAGGAATTCGAAAGGCCACTTCACAATCACCAAGAAACAGGCATTGTGAGTTGAAGGACTGCAGGGGGAAATCAGCAGCTCTATTTTGACACAGGAAACCTGAGATGTCTATAACTCAGGCATGTGGACTAGCCCTGTACAGCTTGCTTTGGTGGAGGAGAGAAGTGGACCAGTAAGTCATATCAATTTCAGGTCATATGGCTGCAGGAACTCAACAAAAGAGACAATGTTGAAAGAGCAAGAGGAGACCAAGGTTAATTTCTGTGGTGCCCAAATATTTGAAGTGCAAATTAGAAAGAAAGAGCAAAGGATGTTAAAAAGGAAATCCAGAGGACCTACAAAATGTATGCTCACTTTTCATTTAAGTGGTGTTTCAAAGCACTAATCTTACAATCACTCAGGTGAAGTGTGAATGGATTATGACCTTTTAGGAAATTACTCTGTGAGACTTAACTTTAGAACAGTACCATGAGAATCCTGTCTTTATATGACCCTGCTGTTTTATAAGATGAGGATTCTTAATTTAAAAATTAAGAAAGAAGTATTTGAAATTTTCAAGATATGAACTGGTAGCAGATAACAAATTTTCTCTGGAAATATTAAGTCTATACATTTATTTAGGAAAATTAGCTGTAACCTTCTGATGTCAACGATCTGCACAGTACCCTAAAGTTTATAAAGTAGTGCAGGAGGAACTTTAGAGACTTGCTACATGATGATGCTAAAATAAATATCTCTATGATGTGTTTCACCAAACAGACCTTTTGCATCTCTTGAGATCTAAAGTCAACAGTGAATAGAAACCATGGGGAAAATGGAACTATTGAGATATACCCTGAAACTGGAGTAGTGTTTGAGGACTAGCACAGTGTAAAGTTCAAAAGAAGGAAATCAGTGCTCCCCATAGTTACCTAAGTGATTATTCAGAATAAACCTAGTGAATATTTATCACCATTACTATACACTTTTGGTGGTTAAAGTAGATAGTCAGCTTGACTGACTTGGATCTGCTCATAGGAGTAGTGAAGCACATTTCTAGGTGTGTCTAGGTGGGTCATGGAGGTTTGACCTTGGAGTGGATCTCTTACCTCTTCCTCTCTTCCTCTGTTCCCCTGCTCTGCTTCCTGGTTGCCATGCTTTGCCCTGTAATGCCCTTCTGCCATGATGTTTCTGTCTTAGAGCCACCCTACCATGGGCTGAACCCTCTGAAACAGTGAGCCCAACTAAATCTCTCCTCTTTTAAGTTTTCGGTGTCCAGTATTGCTTTCCAGTATTGGAAAACTGACTAATACAACATATCAGAAAACCTGCTCCAAAACACTGTGTAGGATATTTTACGCACATAAATGGATAGTTATAACGTGTTTAATTTTTTATGATGAAAAGGAAAGATTGGTTATACTGGTTTCATTATCAAATATAGAAAGTACATTGATAGCTAATGGCCACTTAGGGCTAAGATATATTAAATGAGGAAAACTAAAGTCTAATCACATATAAATTCAGGATATAGTAACATTATCTGTATAGATACCCAATAATGTGGGAAGTACTACAGTAGGATATTTTTACTTTAAAAACTGTATTGGGTTTTAAATTTAAACTTGTATCAATTCTTTCATGAAACATTTTTAGGAAACAAATGTGTCATATGATTATGCTTTTGTCTGTTCAGGAAGTATGGGTGTCAACACTCCCAAAGCTCAAGGTATTTGTAGACAACCTAGAAACAACTAAAATAAAAACATTAATTTGATAGAGCACTGACTGACCCAACTATGGAGAGAAAGGGAATTAAATAATATTACAGTTTGTTGGGCTGCAGGCGTAGCTCGGTGGTAGAGCCCATGCTTAGCACATCCAAGACTCTGGGTTTGATTCTTGGCCCTGAAAAATGGAAAGTAAAGAAATTAACAGAGTTTACAGTGACAAAACAGTGATTCAATGATCTTAATGGGTTTCTCTAAAATTTATCACTTTTGTCACAAGTGTTACAACTCGATTGCAATTGTACACACAAAATCACTGCTACTATATTATAGGTCTTGTGGTATTTGACCAAAAACACTGCTGACCAGCATGATACGACATATGCATCACATCTAACTTTGAATGGCATTTTCCTTATTTCTAAACCCAATTCCTCACAAAGAGTAAGATTTCTCACCAGTGATACTATCTAAAAATTTGAAAAACTTCTGAGTCATCACCTGACGTTGTTAGGATGAATAGAAACATAGAAAAGTGAAATAGCTACTCTAAGGTTAAACCCTGGGGAAGACTACAAGCCCTTAACCTGTGTGTTCTGACACATTTATTTAAAAATCAACACAGAAGCTATCATTGCCCTTTTAAACTCCATATTTATTGCACAATACTCACACTTTCAAAATAGAGAAGTGCAGTGAACAACACCCAAGTGACTTAGCAAGTTAATTCATCTACATTAGTGTCTAACTTAAAACTAGGAAGTGATTTAGAGTTTGACATGAATAAAGACTGATATTCACACAATATATCAAGTCACAAAGCCTCTAATGCAATTGCCTGTTCCTTTGAAATTTTACATAGCAAGTGACTCCTCTCTGAATAGACAAAGAATGTGCGAACACAAATGACCGAATAAACACATTTTAATTGTCCACTGTAAAACAATGTAAACATAGTCAGGATTAATATTGTAGTGTATTTTGTCTTCCTAAATATTGCAGAAGAGACTTTCTTCTTATTCATATGGAAGTTTCATTTGTTTTGGTTTTATTCTTTCTTATTCCTATTTGGCAAGAATGTTATTTGGAAAAAACAGTTTTTTAAACAGCTTAATGGTGGGATTTACTGCATGATTTCATTCATGTTGTAGTTTGAATTGTTGCAGTGTCGACTTGAATCTGCAGAATGCACCATAAAATCTGATAAACGTCACATTTTATAACAAATTTAACAGATGTCTTGCAATCTAGGTATCACTTATTTACAAATATAAATGTTTATTGATTTATTATTTTTAATAGAAGTATTTCCCTCATTAAGATAGTTTCTTCATAGCAAAAACTGGGGCTTTTCTTCAGAAATGAAGGTTACCTTCTCAGTATCTCCTAAATGAACTTATTTACATAGGTCTTCCTTGACCTATTAATGTAATGATTTATACTTAGAGTTAATCTCTATCAGACTATGAATTAATTACTTAGAACAAATACTGCTTAACAGTTGATATAAAAAGTGATATCCAGAACCTTTCTATGTGCTAATAAAATAGAGTTTAGGGTTGTAAAAATAGCCTACAGCTGTCTTATTATTTTATCTACTTATTTAATCACCATAAGTGAATCTTTTTCCAGGATATCATTTTTCTCTAAATAATAAATGCAACATCTTTTATAAATTCTGTTTTCTTCCTGGTAAAGATATAGAATGAACATAGATAAACAAAACTGTCTCAATTTCTCCCTTTTTCCTTCTTGCTTCATTTCATATCTGTGTACACTTGGACAACCTGCTGAGGCAGGAGACCCAAGAGGAACATGGAAAGATAGCAGCCCCTAAGGGAGATCAAATAACCACAGACAGAAATATGAATTACTTGCTTGGGTGAGAGGACACAGGAACGTTTCCCTGAAGAAGTATCGACAGAGTTAAAATTTGCAAGACAAGATGGAATTAAATGAAGCTGGGGACAAAAGCGGTCCAGTGGAGAAAGCAGGCATAAACCTTGACTGGGAGAGGCAGGAGAGAACATGAATCTCACACAAGGCACCATGGCTGGGACACACTAAAGGGGCTAGAATACAACTTATCAGCATCAGGCTTGAGGGATGCTGTGGTGTTTTTAACCATGTGATCTTCATGTAGGGCGTGGGACACCCCTGCAGGATGCAAGCTCCTGGGCAACACTATACAATTTGCCTTTTAAGACTATAACAGAGAGCAAACTGGTAAACTGACTGGAAAAGGCTTGGAGGCAAAGTTAGGTGCAGGCACAATGGCTTGAATGATGTTTCAGTAATCCCTGAGATGTGTGTTACCTTGAAAATCAGGTTGGAGGTGGAGTGAGAGAAATGGATGCTCCTGGCTGTATAGTGGTGTGAAGGAGTCATAAAGATAAATGCTGAGGATCTAGCTCGAATAACTACAGGATGGCTCACGGACACAGGCAGTATTGGATGAAGACCTAATTAGAAGTTGGCTGTCGTAAATCAAATTTTGGATGTTGTACCAGAGACTTTTGAATTGTTCCTGGATATCCTTTATTTTAGTAACATCACCTTAGTTTTGTAAACTTTCGGCACCACAGGTGGTTTAAAACAGAATTTTCAACACAGTTACACTTAGTCATTTTATGGTGTATTTCAGCCTGATGAGATTGAAATTCAAGATTACTGGTTGGGCTTCCAGAAAACCTAGAATTCTAATTCAAGAATGAGCTTTATTTGCATAAGTCTTTCCCCTTCTTCTGTACCCCTATTCTTCCATGGAATGAGATACATTCCTTAAAGGAGGAGCAGTCCTCTCATACTGCTGGGGAGAGAGAGCACGTACATTAGGGGCAGCACAGTGTGACCAAGGAAGGAGGCTGGGGCCTCAGCCACCTGGATTGCATTGCCATTGTGCTACTTGGCCTTGGGCACATTAGTGCCTGAGAAAAATCACGTCTTTGCTTAATGTGCACTTAGTTTCTGTTCAGTAAGACCAACAACCATTCTAACTCCTGACGACCTATTAAGTTTGATGTACCATTTAAGTCAAAGTGCCTAAGAATAAGAGCTCTAGGGAGACATCTGGCATAAGATTAAAGGAAAAAGTGAAAAAAATGAAAAGAGGTGCTAGGTAAATCCCCAGATGCTGATGAGATTGTTGAAGGAACATGCCGAATAAGAAGTGGCTGGACAGGAAGATTTATGGTCCTATAAGCTTTATCCCATGGAGAGGAGAAAGAATTTTTAAAGAAGGCAATAGAGTTGCAGCCAAACATTTAGAAAGAAAGTCAAGAATTCCCATTTTTCATGTCTTTCCTTGCCTGGTCTGTCAAACATTGCTTTCTCCACACTATTCCTCAGGTTATATATCTCTGATTTTTCAGACTTTTTTATACAGAATCATCATTTAATGAAGCTGGTGGTAGATTTAAAAATCTCTCATTATTTGATGACAATGAAAAATTTTCATTTTGCTTTCTTAATAGTTTTATTGTTTTGTCCTCTGCCCTAATTCTGAAGCGTTGGCTTTTCTCATATTATTTCTATTGTTATTGTCTTCTTTACTTGAAATATATTATTCACTTTACTTTTCCAAATCCTACCCATAAGTCTTTGCTTGAGTCCCAGGGCCTCCAGGAAACTACCTTAGCTACTCTAACTCAGGCCTCTCTCATCTCCTTAGGCCCATGGCACTGGAGCGTTTTCATCATGCAATCAGTAGAGTTAATGGTATGTGTTGTTCTCTCACGGTTTCATGAATATTTATCAGGTCTCCCGAGTAGAGTTTAAGCACTTTGTCTCCTATTTTTCTTTGGTATTACTAGAAGTATTTAGCAAAATTTTACCCAGAGGAAGCTTGCTCTGCTAGGTTAGAAAAATGTTGATGTAATTTCCCTGGATCCCCCTTCATGGAATAGCCTCACCCCAATCTATGTCTCTCCCCAGAGAAGTTTTCTGAATTCCACGACCTCCAGAGTCTTACTCAGAATTCTATGGCTCATGTATGTGACCCGTGTCTTGGAAAATGAGACAGACAGGGCGACTTCATATCACTAGTACTTAAACTGCACTTTAGTGTCTGGAATATACAATTATCTTCCATCATTAGGATAAAAACAATGCTCCTGCCAGCTCTTTCCGGCCCAACCAAATAGGAAAGTTTGCACTGATGCAGCATCCAGCGATGGAGTAGGACTGAAGGTGGCCCTTAGGGTTACCATCCACGTGGCTCTCTTGGATTTTACAGGCACAAACCAGTGTATGAGAACACAACGGGACCAGCTCACCTGAATAAATAAATTTTGACTGATGTCTTATCTCTGCACTTTTCCTTGAGATCCAGTCTTTCTCTTTTGACATCTTGGCTGAGTGCAGACAGCTTTCAGTGCTCTGTCTTTCCCATGAGTCATTGACCAGGGTCCAAAGGAGGGGCCCTGGTGTTCAGAGTGCTGCTCCCGAATTGGCTGCTAAGGGGGTCCATCACAACCACACTCTCAGTGATCAGGAAACTGCCTTCAGTGTGTGTCTGCCATTCCACTCCATCTGCTGTAAATATACTTTGATCAAGGATCAATGGCATTGTTGGAGCCATAATATCATAGAAGAATAAATGACCTCTGATCCTCAGGAAGTATAACCAAGTGATGAGTTTTTGGTCTCAGGTAACACGTGAAGGTTAGTATCTACTTCCGTGCCTCCTAAGCTCTTCCTCAGTAATGTGGTAAAATATTTCAAAACCCCTACCTCATGTTCTGTAGTCAAGTCCATACTTTAAGAAACAAAAGGAAAATAAATTATTAGGACATGCTTCAAGTGACCTGGGCAAGATATTAAAGCCTGAGTCATTAAATTGACTTCATGTACCCAGACCAATATGTTGTTCTTCCTCCAGCTTTATATTCTGAAGTCCATGGTCCAACAAAGGTAAGAGCTGCTCCAACAGGTGCTCTCCAGTCTCTGGCAGCTCATGTGAACTGGAACCAGCAGACTGTTACAACTTTTATTCTCAAAACTGGAACTGGATTTCCATGTGCAGAGTGAAAATCCTATCAATCTAGAGCAATGAACAGTCTCAGAAGATTATTTGAATGCAAATTATTGGTTCAGCCAAGACGAATTGAATCCAAAACTCCAGAGCTAGGACCTAAAAGTTGTTGTGATCGAGTCCTCTAGGGAACTCTGATGAACTCTAAGGATAGCTCGCTAGTACACTGTGATCAGTGTTCGTCAAACTGGACTGACAGACAAATGCTACCACCTGTCTGTTTTGTCAGGTACTCAACCTGAAAATGAACATTTTTAAATGGCTACATTTAAAAATATTACAAAAATCTCACATAACACTTCTAATTTAGGTCCACACAGTCTAGAGCAGTTATTTTGCTATTTACAGAAAGTTTGCCAGCCTTTGGATAGTGCCAGTGGGAGGATTGGAACAGTCTTTGTAAGGGAAACAAAAACATCATCTTATGAAAGGAGATACCTCAGAAGATGCCTTTATCTCATCACCATCTAAGAAAAGTTATTCTCTTCTACCAACTGAGAAGGATTTCCTCTAATCTGGGATAAGGAACAGGGACCTGGAGGGAAGGGCTGATGCTCAGGCTTGAGGTTTCCCTACTGAAGTATTCACAGCTGCAAAGAAGCTTAGTCAGGCTCTGAAGTTGGCAAATGAGTCTTACTGATGCTGCACTTAGTGCACTTTTACCTTTGCTATCCTTACGGTTAAACTTTGTCCTCTTCCTAAGACCGTCCTTCCCTGACCACCTTAGCCCATCTCAAACGGTCACAAAACAAGAACATTGTAGTTATGATATCGCTGACTGCCGGAAGGTCCCTCCACCACAGTCACCTCTGAGAGGTTTCTGGTCACCTCTCTGATCAGTGCATGATCCAGTGGCTCCAGAAATCTTTTCCCAGTTGACCTGTTGGGGCGCTCAGGATTCCAGCTGTCTGTTGTTTGTTTCTCTCCTGATGCAGAGATAAGACTAAGGATTCTGTGGAGATCTTTTTTGGAACAGATTCTTAAGGACATAAGAGGCAGACTGAAAAAGTAAGATGAGAACAGGAGAATAATCCAATGGAAAATTGGCCATTGAGGTGATTTCTGCTAGAGATGGGGTCTTATACCCACAGGAAGGCTCTAAGGGTGGAGTGCTTGGAATTCCTCACCACAAGGACAGCTCAGGGCACATATACACTGGCTCCCGTCACTCATGGATGGAGGATGTCCTTGTCAGGGCTGCATCTCCTCCTGACCTCTAGGAGTTTGCAAGTCAGAGACGGAGAATTTCCCCCCTAGAGTGAAGCCCCAGACAACATCCAGCACTGCCCTGGGTGCCTCAGAACAGACCACTGCATACCGAAGCAGTAGGGCTCCAGATGGCAGGAATGGAGAGGAAGGGAAAAGAGAATGTGAGGTGAGGGAGCAAAGATCTCTGATCTAAAAGATGAACCAGGTTTTGCTTTATACAAACAGAAAAATATTTCAGAATAATGCTGTTTGGGATGAGCTCGTTCATATACTCACTGGTTCTTGACACCCTCACCTGGCTGGTGCTCCTGTGGCTATTGTAATAAGTGAATGTGAAAATTTTGGTTAAAAAACCCAAAATTTAATTTCTCACAGTTCTGGCCTCCTGAATTCTATAGAATCCCCAGAGTTTCTCAGGAGAAGCCAATCCATTCCCCTTCCATTTGTTGGTACCTGCCAGCATTTCTTGAATTATCCACTCACTCCAGTCTTCAAAGCTAGCATCTTCATGTCTCTCTTAGTTCCATCTTCTTGTCTCTTGTTTGTGTGTGTGCATGTGTGAGTGTGTATGTGTGTGTAAAATATTCTTCTGCCTCCCTCTTTAAGGGGTACATGTGACTGTATTTAGGCTCCATTTACACAATACATGATAACTTCACCATTTCACCATCCTTAGGCATGTATTTGAAAAGTCATTTTCTCCACCTATAGTAACACTTTCAGGTTCAGGAATTAGGACCTGATGTCTTTGAGCCACGTTTTACACTTGACCTCCCACATCGTCCATTCAGAGAAAAGTGTCAAAGTCTAACTTGAAATTTGAGCAAGGTATAGGCATGCTGTATTCTGAAGTCTCATCTCCTGTTTTTACAGTTTGATTTTGAACTTAACATATGTTATTCATATGCTTTTTCAAAGTAAGTACAAAAACACACGTTAAAATTACACTTGTCCTTTATCAGAATGCCCAACTGGATATAAGTGCTATTTTATTTATTTATTTATTTATTTTTATTAAATTCTTTTCTTGGTACATTGTAGGTATACAACACAATTACATTTCTCATTGGGAATTGGACCTTTATATAATGCATCTTGGTTCTTATTTTTTCACAATTCGTAGCCCTCCCTTCACGCCCTCCACCCTTCCCTATTTACAAAGACTTTATTTCCATTTTTTCCATTTCTCAGCATTTTTCCTTTCCCTTCTTTCCTTTCCCCTGCTCCTCCCACTACCCCTACCGCTTTGGACCTTTTCTTCCTATTTTACATTTTCAATTATTCATTCTAATCATTGGTACATTTTAGGTATACAATATAATGACACTCAACATTGGAAATTTGCACCTTTACATAGTCTCTCTTGGTTCTTATTTTTCACCCTTGCCCAGCCCTAGCTTCAACCCCCCTCCATTCTGCCTATTTACAAAGATTTTGTTCCTGTTTTTCCATTTTCTCACATTAATCCCATTCCCTTCTAGTCTTTCCCCTAGCCCTCCCACTTGCTTCCCCTTTGCCCCTTTTCTTCCTATTTCACATTACCTATTATACATTTAGTCCTTATTTACACTTTCAGTTTCTCACACCAGAGAAACTATTCAGTATTTATACATGTGTGTCCTATTTATTTCACTTAAGAGTATTGCCTCAATGTGCATCCACTTAGCTATAAATGGCTCTAATTTCTCATTTTTGATGGCTGAGTAGTACTCCATTTTATAAAAAAAACACATTTTCTTTATCCAGTCTCCAGTTGATGGGCATTTGGGCTGTCTCCAAGTTTTAGCTATTACAAACAGTGCTGCTATGAACATGGGAGCACATATATCACTGTGGTATGATTCTTTTAATTCTTTGAGGAAGATCCCCAGCAGTGGAATAGCAGGGTCAAATGGGACTTACAGTCCGAGTTCTTTGAGGTATCTCCATACTGATTTGCACAGTGATTGCACCAGTCTACACTCCCACCAGCAGTAGAGCAGGGTTCCTCTTTCCCCACACCCCAGCCAGCATTTGTAGTTGGTTGATTTCTTGATAGCAGCCACTCTTTCTGGGGTGAGGTGGAATCTCAGTGTTGTTTTCAACTGCATTTCTCAAATGACCAATGATGTTGAACATTTTTTCATGTATTTATTTGCTATTTCTATTTCTTTGAGAAATGTCTGTTCATTTCAGATGCTCATTTTTGGATTGGGTCTTTAAATTTGGGAGGTCTGATCTTTTTAAGTTCTTTATAGATTCTAGATAGTAGACCTTTGTCTGAGGAAGAGCAGGTGAAGATTTTTTCCCACATTGTGGGTTGTCTCTTCACACTGCTAGTGGTTTCTCTTGCTGTGCAGAAGCCTTTTAATAAGAAGAGATCCCACTTGTTGATTGTTTGTGCTAGTTCACGGGCAACTGAGGTTTTGTTCATAAAATCTTTTCCTACACTGAAGTCTTCAAGAGTTCTACCTAACCTCTGTTCCAACTGGTTCAGATTTTCTATTTTAATATTGAGATCTTTAATCCATTTTGATTTTAGTTTAGTGCATGGTGAGAGATATAGGTCTAGTTTTAATCTTTGGCAAGTTGAAGCCCTATTTTTCCAGCATCATTTATTAAAGAGGCTATCTTTCCTCCAGTGAGGGTGTTTGGCTCCTTTATCAAAGATGAGATGGCTGAGTGTGTCTAACATTGTTTCTGTATCTTCTAATCTGTTTCAATTGTCCTCAGGTCTGTTTCTTTGCTAGTACCATGCTGTTTTTATCACAGTAGCTTTGTAGTCGAGTTGCAGGTTGGGGATTGTGATACCCCCTGCCATGTCTCTGTTACCTAGAATTGCTTTTGCTATTCTGGGTCTCTTCTTGTTCCAAATGAATTTTTGGATTGTTTTCTCAAGGTCTATGAAGTATGTTGCTGGAATCTCAATTGGAATTGCATTGAATCTATATAGCAGTTTTGGAAGTATGGCCATTTTCACTCTATTAATCCTTCCTACCCAGGAGCAGGGGATGTCTGTCCATTTTCTGATATCATCTTCAATCTCTCTTTTCAGAGTGCTGTAGTTTGCAGAGAAGAGGTCTTTGCTTTCTTTCGTTAGGATGATTCCTAGGTATTTCAGTTTTTTGGATGCTATTGTGAAAGGAATTATTTGCCCTATTTCTCTCTCAGTGAGTCTGTCATTGGTGAAGAGGAAAGCTATTGATTTTGTGTGTTGACCTTGTAACCAGCTACTTGACTGAATTTGGTTATTAAGTCTAGAAGCCTTTTGGTGGAGTTCTTGGGGTCTTCTATATACAGTATCATGTCATCTGCAAATAATGACAATTTGACTTCTTCATTTTCTATCTTTATTCCTTTTATTTTTTTCTCTTGTCTAATTGCCATGGCTAATGTTTCCAGAACTATATTGAACAAGAATGGTGATAGTGGACATCCTTGCCTTGTTCCTGATTTTAGTGTGAAGGATTTCAGTTTTTGACCATTTAGTATGATATTGGCTGTAGGTTTTTCATAGATGGCTTCTATCAGTTTGAGGTAGAGACCATCTATTCCAATTTTTTGTAGAGTTTTTATCATAAATGGATGTTGGATTTTGTCAAATGCTTTTTCTGTGTCTATGGAGATAATCATATATATTTTGTCCTTGGCTCTATTGATATAGTGCATTACATTCATTGATTTTAGTATATTGAAACATCCCTGCATCCCTGGGATGAATCCCACTTGATCAGGGTGTATGATCTTCTTGATGATCTTCTGCATTCTGTTTGCCAGTATCTTATTAAGGATTTTTGCATCTATGTTCATTAGTGAGATTGGCCTATAGTTCTCTTTTTCAGTTGGGTCTTTCTCTGCTTTGGGGATCAAGGTGATGTTTGCTTCCAGGAATGAATTTGGGAGTATTGGTTCCCTTTCAATTTCATTGAAGAGTTTAAACAGTAATGGCAGCAGTTCCTCTCTAAATGTCTTATAGAATTCAGCAGTGAAGCCATCAGGGCCCGGGATTTTCTGAGTTGATAAGTTTTTAATTACATTTTCAATTTCAATGGTTGATATTGGGTTGTTCAGAATTTTTAGGTCTTCTTTGTTCAACTTTGGTAATTAATATATATCTAGGAATCTGTCCATTTCTTCTGTGCTGTCCATCTTATTGACATATAGATTCTGGAAGTAGGTATTGGTGATCCTCTGTATTTCTGCTGAGTCTGTTGTAATTTCACCCTTTTCATTCCTAATTTCATGGATTTGGGCCTTTCTTTCCTTTTTCTGACAAGGTTGGCTAAAGGTTTGTCAATTTTGTGGATTCTTTCGAAGAACCAACTCTTGGCTTCATTGATTTTTTGTATCATTCTGTTAGTCTCCATTGCATTGATTTCTCCTCTGATCTTTATAATTTCCTCCCTTGTATGAGCTTTGGGCTTGTCCTGCTCTTCTTCTTCTAGAAGCTTGAGGTTCAGCATCGGGTTATTTAATTTGGCTCATTCTGCTTTCGTAATACATGTATTCACTGCTGTGAATTTCCATCGTAATACTGCTTTCATTGTTTCCCATAGATTCCAATATGTTGTATTGTCATTGTCATTTAATTGAAGGAACTTTCTGATTTCTTCTTTAATTTCCTCTGTGACCCATTGGTTATTCAGTAGTGTGTTGTTCAATTTCCATGTGTTTATGAAATTTTTCGAGTTTCTTTTTTTATGGATTTCCAATTTCATCGCACTATGGTCTGATAATATACAGGGGATAACTTCAATTCCTTTGCACTTACTTAAACATGTTCTATGTGTGAGTATGTGGTCTATTTTGGAGAATGACCCATGTGCAGCTGAGAAGAATGTGTATTCTGATTTTGTGGGGTGGAAGACTCTGTAAACATCTGTTAAGTTCATTTGTTCAAGAGTTCGATTGAGTTCTAGTATTTCATTCCTTATTTTTTGTCTAGTTGATCTATCTATTTGTGACAGTGGGGTGTTGAGGTCCCCCCACTACAATTGTATTAGTGCATATGTGACTTTTCATGTCCATTAGTATTTGTTTTATATAGTTGGGTGCACTTGTGTTTGGTGCATAGATATTTATGATTGCCATCCCTTCCTCTTGGATTCTTCCCTTTACAAGGATGTAGTGTCCTTCTTTGTCTCAATCAGTGTTGGTTTGAAATCTACTTGATCTGCAAAGAAGATAGGTACTCCTGCCTTTTTGGGGATTCCTGTCACATGGAGTATTGTTTTCCACCCTTTAATTTTCAGTCTATGAGTTTCCTTTTGAATTAAGTGTGTTTCTTGTCTGCAGCATATTGTTGGATCTTGCTTCTTGACCCATTCTGCCAGTCTATTTGTTTTGATTGGTGAATTGAGACCATTACCGTTGATGGTTATAACTGAAATGTATTGACTTGTCATTGCTATGACTTTTTCTTTTTGTTGAGTTCTCACCCTTTACATTTAATTTCTTGTCATGCCAGATGGATTCATTCTGCTTTGCTTCCTGTGGTTGTGATAATCAATGGCTGTTCCTAGGATATTGTGTAAAATTATTTGGAATGCTGGTTTGGTATTCACAAAATTCCTAAGGTGCTCTTTGTTATGAAAGTATCTTATTTCTCCATCAATTTTGAAAGATAGTTTTGGAGAGTACATCAATCTGGGTTGGAGGCTGTTTTCTTTTAGGGGTTGGAATATGTTACTCCAAGCTCTTCTTGCGTTGATGGTTTTTGTTGAGAAGTCATCTGTGATTCTGATGGGCTTTCCTTTGTAAGTGATTTGTTTCTTTTCTCTGACTGCTTGTAGAATTTTGTTCTTCTGTTGTGTTTCTGGAATCTTAACAATTATATGCCTATGTGTAGATTTTTTTTTTGATCAAGGCTATTTAGAGTCCTATATGCCTCACTTATCTGTATGTCAAGCACTTTTCCTCTGCTTGGCAAGTTTTCTGTCATTATTTCTGTGAAGAGATCTTGTATGTCATCTCCACTCTCTCCTGTTTCTTCATTGAGCCTAATCAGTCTTATGTTATTCTTCTTTGCATCATCTAGCAGCTGCTGGATTGATTTCTCATGTTCCCTTATAATTTTGAAGCAATTTTTCTTTTCCTGGTCACTAATTGCAATCTTATCTTCTATATCTGAAATTCTGTCCTCACATTGGCTCATTCTGCTGTGTAGACTTTCAGTGGAGTTTTTCATGTCCTGGAAATCTATTTGCATCTGTTATGGATTCCATTTGATTCTTATGTTGAGATTCCATCATGTTCCTGAGCTCCTCTCTAGATTTATTAATCATGTCTTGCACTAGGGACACAATTTCTCCTATTATCTGAGAAATTATTTCTGATTTCATTTTTTCCAGATCCCCTTTTGTTTCCAGTTCAGTGGGTCCAGGTGGTTGAGTATCAGAGTGTTCCATCTCATTTCCCTTTGAGGTTGCTGTAGGTGATCTGGAAGCCTGTTTTTGAGACTTACTTATGTGTTTTCTCATTTTGACTGGGGTGGTTTGGCTGTTAATGCCTGCACGGATTACCTCCTCTGAGCTGGGAGAGGTGGGACAGGGGCCAGGAGCAGTGGTAGGGATGGTGACCCAAAAGCCCTTTCCTGTGGGCTGGGAGCAGCAGGAGGGATGGTGGCCAGGAAGCCCCTTCCTCTGGGCCAGGAGCGGAGGGACAGAAGGTGGCCCAAAAGCCCTTTCCTCTGGGCTGGGAGCAGAGGGAGGGATGGTGATTGGGAAGCCCCTTCCTCTGGAGTAGGAGCAGTGGGATGGCGGCTCAGAAGCCCCTACCTCTGGGCTGGGAGCAGCAGGACTCAGTACCTTGGTCCGGTGGTCTGGTGTCCTCTGCATCTTTGTAGTGTGGAACCAGGTGGCTGCCTGTCTGCAGCAGGGTGATTTGGTGTCTTCTGCATGACTTGGGACCTTGGCAGGGCATGCACAGACAGACCTGCCTGTCAGCAGTTGGTTGATTCGGTGTATTCTGAGAGACTGGGGACCTCGGTAGGGCATGGGTAGACCTGACTGTCTGCAGCGGGGTGATTTGGCATCTTCTCCACAACCCAGGACCTCGGTAGGGTGTGCACAGACCTCCCTGTCTGCAGCAGGCTGATTGGCATGTTCTGTGCAACTCAGGACCTCGGTAGGGCATGGGCAGACCTGCTTCTCTGCAGCGGGCTGATTCAGTGTGTTCTGTGTGACTCAGGACCTCGGTAGGGCATGAGCAGACCTGTCTGTCCACAGCAGGGTGATTTGGCATCCTCTGCGCGAATCAGGACCTCGGTAGGGCGTGCACAGATCTGCCTGTCTGCCATAAGTGCTATTTTATGTGGATGCAATTTCTGTCCTGGGATAGAAATTTGATTAGCCCATTCAAGGAACTATCACCAAGTAGAAGAATAACTAAATGCTGTGCATATAAATGTTTCACAGTGTAAGCATAAGACTAAAATATTAAAAATTTCAATAAAATGAATTTCTAATTAATAGCATGTGTAGATTTTTAATTTAAGGAATCCTTATTAGATAATTTACTCAAGCAGTTACATATACAGTAGAATTATTATGCAAACCAACTACAAAGTTACATTGAGTAATATTAAATCAAGTTTTTTCCTAATAATCAAACAGAAATGCTTGAAATGATCAAATTATGATACTCACTAGCACTTCTTTACTTTGAAAACAATGTTTTCAGATAACAGGGAAATTGCTCAAAAGATATTAATATTTAAAAATATTATATCAACTGCATATTTCTTTATAAAACTTATTTTAAACTCTGATATAATTTTTCAATATTCTTTTTGTGAAGATGATTAAATTTCCCTATTGGTTATAATAAATATCATTGGGATTGATATGATAAGGCTTGTTTTTTAGTAAATAAATGTGCAAAAATTCATGTAAGTTTTAGCACCTATATTGAACTATCTTAAACTGGTAATTTTTCAGATATCTTTAAGCTTTATGGTATTTTTATTTTCTATGTATTCATTTTCAATATAAGCTACAATCCCTGTATTTCACTTTAAACTTAGTACAGAAGACTGTAAAATTAAAGATATTTTAAATATAAAAGATTCTAAATTAAATTTTAAATTACAAATTTAAAAAATAATTATTTATCAAATTAAATTTGAAAAATATATATCTCTAAATTGTTTTTAAATGTACATTTTAAAGTCCCAGGAACCTGGAAGGAAGCTCCCCCACCGTGTCCATCCCAAGCTCCTAGGGCAGAGAAGCTGAGCTGGTCCCAGCACCTGGAAGGAAGCTCCCCCAACACCATCCCAAGCTCCAAGGGCAGAGAAGGTGCCAGAATCACACACCCCCCCACCGTGGAAATGAGAAGACATGTAAACAAGCCTCAAAAACAGACTTCTGGATCACCTACAGCAACCCCAAATTGAAACAAGATGGAACAATCTGATACTCAACCACCTGGACTCTCTGAATTGGCAACAAAAGAGGATCTGGGAAAAATGAAATCAGAAATAATTACTCAGATAACAGCAAAGATTTTGCTCATGGTGCAAGACATGATTAATAAATATAGAGAGGACACAGATAGACAAATAGAGGATCTGAGGAACATTATGGAATCCTAACATAGGAAACAAATGGAATCCATAAAACAGATGCAAACAGATTTCCAGGAGATTAAAAACTCCATTGAAAGTCTGCACAGCAGAATGAACCAATGTGAGAATAGAATTTCAGATATAAAAGAAAAGATTGCAATTAGTGACCAGGAAAAGAAAAATTGCTTTAAAATTGTAAAGGAACAAGAGAAATCAATCCAGCAGCTACTAGACGATGCAAAGAAGAATAACATAAGACTGACTGGAGTCGATGAAGAAAGAGGAGAGAGTACAGATGACATAAAAAAAAAACTGTTCACAGAAGTGATGGCAGGAAACTTCCCAAGGAGGGGAAAAGAACTTGACATACAGATAAGTGAGGCATATAGGACTCCAGCTAGCTTTGATCAAAAAAAATCTACACATAGGCATATAATAGTTAGGATTCCAGAAACCCAACAGAAGAACAAAATTCTACAAGAAGTGAGAGAAAAGAAACAAATCACATACAAAGGAAAGCCCATCAGAACCACAGCAGACTTCTCAATGCAAACCCTCAAGGCTAGAAGAGCTTGGAGTGATGTATTTCAAACCCTAAAGGAAAACATCCTCCAACACAGATTTATGTACCCTGAAAAATTATCTTTCAAAATGGGTGGAGAAATAAGATACTTTCATGATAAAGAGCACCTCAGGAACTTCATGAATATCAAACCGGCACTCCAAAAATTTTAGACAGTACCCTAGGAAAAGACAATGAGAATCACAACCCCAGGAAACCCAGCAGAATGAATCCCTTGGGCCTGACAAATTAAATGCAAAGGGGGAGAATACAACAAATGAAAAAGTCATGTCAAGGCTTTTAAAACTTTTAACTTCATATCCCTATTGAGTGTATAATTCAATCTTGTTTTTGTACTGATTAGTATTTTTCTGATTCTAGAATTGCACACCTTTCCTTGTGCTGTACTGGCTATTTATCTTCTTATGTCTACTTTTTAATTGGGTTGTCTATTAATGAGCTCTAAGAATTCTTTATATATTCTGCTCATAGGTTATATGCATTGTAAATACGGTTTGTTTAAGGACTACTTTTCATTTTAATGATGTCATTTAAAGTTCTAAATTTTGACAGAATCTCATTTATCAATTTTTTTCTTTTATACATCATGTGTTTTGTATACTAGGTAGTTCTTGCCTACCCTGAATTCATAAACATTTTCCCTTATAATTTCTTCTTAAAGTTTTATACTTTTAGGCTTTCTTATTTAGGTTCATAGATCCCTTCAAGTTATTTTTATGTATGGAAATAAAGGTTTGAGGTTAATTTTTTATATACAGATACCAGGTTTTCTAGTGCTGTTTGCTGAAAACACTATCTCTTCCTCAGCTCTTGAATTGAGCTTATATTCTATAAAATGCTAATGTTTAATAATCTTTCAAAACTCAGTGGACAATATATGTGTGGTTCTATTTCTAGATTCTCTGTTTTATTCAAATGATCTACATGTCTTTCCTTACACCAACACTGCCTTGATTACTGTAGCTTTAGAAGAAGTCTTAAAATCAGGTACTAAACATCTTCCAACACTCTTTTTAGTTTGTTTGCTTGTTTTTTGTTTCTTTTTTGTTTGTTGTTTTGTTTTTTAACTTTTCTAGGTCCTTTGTACTCCTACATAACTTTTAAATTTCAATATTCAATTCTTCATTTATAACAAGTATACATAGACCTGAATTTTTATGTATACCTTGGGTTTTCTAATCCTGCTAAATTCAAATACAAGTTCTAGGGGCTCCTAGAGATTTCTTAGTATTTTCTCTGTAGATGATCATTTCATCTGCATATAAAGATTTTGCTTCTACCTTTCCAATCCTATCCTAATTGTGTCATTTTATTGCCAGACTATTTTGGTGGGGCCTAGGTGTCAAAGTTTAATGGACAGATAAGGAGTAAGCATATCTGCCCTTGTTCCCCACCTTAAGGAGAAAGCATTGTATCTTCTCCATTCATATAAGGTGTACTCGCTGAAAGTATGGAGTACATGTCTTTAATCTGTGGAGAAGGTTCTGTTCTAGTTCTAGTCTCCTGATAGCTTTTACCATGAACAGCTGTGGAATTTAGTCCAATACTTTTTCTGCAGCTAATGACAGGATCATATGGCTTTTTCCTTTCCTCTGTTAAAATGATGACTTTTAGGGATGGATCTTCCAATACTGAACCGACACTGCCATCCTTATAATAAAACCACTTTCTACATCCTGCCAGATCTGACTTCTAATAGTTTGTTTTGTTAAACAAATTTCTATCTATGTTCATACTTTTTTCTTCTATTATCTTTATCCAGTTTTAGGATTAGCACAATGTTGATTTCCTAAAATGAGGGGAGAAGTATTCCTTCTTTTTTCTGCTTTAATTGTTTGATATAATTTATCAGTTAAAATGTATATGAGCCTGTTGTTGTCATATAGGTAGGTTTTCAAGCTAGGAATATACTTTCTTTAATAGGTGCTATTCAAGTTTTATATTTCTTCCAGAGTTAGTTTCATTAATTTGTCTTCCAAGGAACTTCTTAGAAGTTGTCAAATTTATTTCCAAACAGATTTTTGAAATATTCTTTCTATATCCTTTTAAATTCTGTAAAATCTGTGGTAATGTCTCCTAGATCTTGATATTGTAATTTAAAAAATATATAATTGATATTGTGTAACAGGAAGAAAAGGTCTAAAGTTGCAGGGGAAGTGAGAGGAGTAGGAGAAAGGAAAAAAGGGAAAAGAAAACATATGAGAAAAGAAAAAAATTCAAACAAATTCTTTGTAAACAGGGAAGCATGGCAGGGGTGAAGGGAGGGCAGGGGAAGGAGAAAAAAATGAGAATCAAGATACTCATGTAATAGTACAAGATCCCAATGATGAATGTAACTGTATTTTATACCAAAAATGCACCAATAAACTTAATAGGAAAAAAAATCCCAAAGACAAAAATGAATATTTAATGCAAACATTTCCTTTATTTGGTTCAGCTAAAACTTCAACTGCAAAGCAGAATCTTATGTTTACCAGGTTAAAAGATGGTGTGGAGTGGTAATTAAAGAGTACTTACAAAGCCTGAATAATTGAACATCCAGCTGTTGTGCATTGTTTTTGATACGGGCGCAGGGAAATGGGAGATGGTGTTGTTTCAATATTACAAAGGACCGTTTCCAGATGGTGAGAAGGTAATCCTCACCCTTTGGGCATTTCCCCGGCATCTGGCTCACTCAGCCAAGAGAAAGCCCAAAATGTGAGATGCTCAGCTACCAAGGGCTGCTGGATGAGTCAAAGCTTTTTATTGAGCTTAAAGACAGAAAGTTATCCTATTTTATATTTTACCACAAGCACCAAGGTATTCACTTAGAATAATATGTTGTAATAGTCTATCTTGTACTGTAATTCTTTATAATGACTACCCTAGTGGCTTGTACGTACAAAATGTCCTGTACATTTGTGTAAATGATTAAATATAAAGATATAGAAACTTCATTCTACTCAATGTTGATTCCAGTGCAATGATGTATGATTTCATGTATGCTTTGATGTTCAGGACAGTTCTGTGTAGCCATGTATTTATTCACTAAGGAAAGAATCAACAAATTAGTGATACTCAAGGATCCAAGGAGAAGGAAATTTTAAGGGGAACAGACAAAACAAAAATGGTAGAAATAGCAGAGGGAGATTTTGCCTTCTTCACTCTACCTTTGGTGCCACTCACATTATCTTGTGTAGGAATTATCTAGATCCCAAAGAAATTTTGAATCTTGGGGAAGCCCAATCAACTAATTTTTCATAACCTTTAAAAATAATCCCACATCAAGAGCAATGCATCATTCAGGGAAGGATGAGCAAGAGTGGAGAGACAACAGAAACTGTGGAGAAATGATGAGATTTCCAGATCTCATTGAGCACCACCTGTCTTCACAGGATGACAAACCAGTATACCTCAATTAGCTCCATCTCGAATTCCTTCATGTTGTGTGCTCACCTTTTACTAAAAGGAAATACTATGCCTCATAGCAATGCTGTGAGAATTGACTCCAAATTACCTCAGAATGCAAAATGCAAAGCAGAAATAAGTGATCATGAGCAGCTGTATGTACAAAGTAGACACAGGGTCAAAAAATGTTTGTTAGGTAAATATCTTTGATGTCATTTTTTTTTAATTAAATTCTTTTATTGGTACATTTTAGGGATACAACACAATTACATTTCTCATTGGGAATTGGACCTTTACATAATGCATCCTGGTTCTTATTTTTTCCCCATTCCTAGCCCTCCCTTCATGCCCTCCACCCTTCCTTATTTACAAAGACTTTATTTCCATTTCTCATCATTTTTCCTTTCCCTTCTTTCCTTTGCCCTGCTCCTCCCACTACCCCTACCCCTTTGGACCTTTTCTTCCAATTTTGCGTTATCGACTATTCATTCTAAACATTGGTACATTTTAGGTATACAATATAATGACATTCATCATTGGAAATTTGCACCTTTACATAGTCTCTCTTGGTTCTTATTTTTCACCCTTGCCCAGCCCGCCCTTCAACCCCTCCATTTCTATTTACAAAGATTTTGGTCCTATTTTTCCATTTGCTCATATTAATCCCATTCCCTTCTATCCTTTCCCCTAGCCCTCCCACTTCCTTCCCCTTTGCTCCTTTTCTTCCTATTTCACATTACCTATTATACATTTAGTCCTTATTTACACTTTCAGTTTCTCACACCAGAGAAACTATTCAGTATTTATACATGTGTGTCCTATTTATTTCACTTAAGAGTATTGCCTCAATGTGCATCCACTTAGCTATAAATGGCTCTAATTTCTCATTTTTGATGGCTGAGTAGTACTCCATTTTATAAAAAAAACACATTTTCTTTATCCAGTCTCCAGTTGATGGGCATTTGGGCTGTCTCCAAGTTTTAGCTATTACAAACAGTGCTGCTATGAACATGGGAGCACATATATCACTGTGGTATGATTCTTTTAATTCTTTGAGGAAGATCCCCAGCAGTGGAATAGCAGGGTCAAATGGGACTTACAGTCCGAGTTCTTTGAGGTATCTCCATACTGATTTGCACAGTGATTGCACCAGTCTACACTCCCACCAGCAGTAGAGCAGGGTTCCTCTTTCCCCACACCCCAGCCAGCATTTGTAGTTGGTTGATTTCTTGATAGCAGCCACTCTTTCTGGGGTGAGGTGGAATCTCAGTGTTGTTTTCAACTGCATTTCTCAAATGACCAATGATGTTGAACATTTTTTCATGTATTTATTTGCTATTTCTATTTCTTTGAGAAATGTCTGTTCATTTCAGATGCTCATTTTTGGATTGGGTCTTTAAATTTGGGAGGTCTGATCTTTTTAAGTTCTTTATAGATTCTAGATAGTAGACCTTTGTCTGAGGAAGAGCAGGTGAAGATTTTTTCCCACATTGTGGGTTGTCTCTTCACACTGCTAGTGGTTTCTCTTGCTGTGCAGAAGCCTTTTAATAAGAAGAGATCCCACTTGTTGATTGTTTGTGCTAGTTCACGGGCAACTGAGGTTTTGTTCATAAAATCTTTTCCTACACTGAAGTCTTCAAGAGTTCTACCTAACCTCTGTTCCAACTGGTTCAGATTTTCTATTTTAATATTGAGATCTTTAGTGCATTTTGATTTTTGGTTAGTGCATGGTGAGAGATATAGGTCTAGTTTTAATCTTTGGCAAGTTGAAGCCCTATTTTTCCAGCATCATTTATTAAAGAGGCTATCTTTCCTCCAGTGAGGGTGTTTGGCTCCTTTATCAAAGATGAGATGGCTGAGTGTGTCTAACATTGTTTCTGTATCTTCTAATCTGTTTCAATTGTCCTCAGGTCTGTTTCTTTGCTAGTACCATGCTGTTTTTATCACAGTAGCTTTGTAGTCGAGTTGCAGGTTGGGGATTGTGATACCCCCTGCCATGTCTCTGTTACCTAGAATTGCTTTTGCTATTCTGGGTCTCTTCTTGTTCCAAATGAATTTTTGGATTGTTTTCTCAAGGTCTATGAAGTATGTTGCTGGAATCTCAATTGGAATTGCATTAAATCTATATAGCAGTTTTGGAAGTATGGCCATTTTCACTCTATTAATCCTTCCTACCCAGGAGCAGGGGATGTCTGTCCATTTTCTGATATCATCTTCAATCTCTCTTTTCAGGGTGCCATAGTTTGCAGAGAAGAGGTCTTTGATTTTCTTCATTAGGATGATTCCTAGGTATTTCAGTTTTTTGGATGCTATTGTGAAAGGAATTATTTGCCCCATTTCTCTCTCAGTGAGTCTGTCATTGGTGTAGAGGAAAGCTATTGATTTTTGTGTGTTGACTTTGTAACCAGCTACTTGACCGAATTTGGTTATTAAGTCTAGAAGCCTTTTGGTGGAGTTCTTGGGGTCTTCTATATACAGTATCATGTCATCTGCAAATAATGACAATTTGACTTCTTCATTACCTATCTTTATTCCTTTTATTTTTTTCTCTTGTCTAATTGCCATGGCTAATGTTTGCAGAACTATATTGAACAAGAATGGTGACAGTGGAAATCCTTGTCTTGTTCCTGATTTGAGCATGAAAGATTTCAGTTTTTCACCATTTAGTATGATATTGGCTGTAGGTTTTTCATAGATGGCTTCTATCAGTTTGAGGTAGAGACCATCTATTCCAATTTTTTGTAGAGTTTTTATCATAAATGGATGTTGGATTTTGTCAAATGCTTTTTCTGTGTCTATGGAGATAATCATATATATTTTGTCCTTGGCTCTATTGATATAGTGTATTACATTCATTGATATTTGTATATTGAACCATCCCTGCATCTCTGGGATGAATCCCACTTGATCAGGGTGTATGATCTTCTTGATGATCTTCTGCATTCTGTTTGCCAGTATCTTATTAAGGATTTTTGCATCTATGTTCATTAGTGAGATTGGCCTATAGTTCTCTTTTTCAGTTGGGTCTTTCTCTGCTTTGGGGATTAAGGTGATGTTTGCTTCCAGGAATGAATTTGGGAGTATTGGTTCCCTTTCAATTTCACTGAAGAGTTTAAACAGTAATGGCAGCAGTTCCTCTCTAAATGTCTTATAGAATTCAGCAGTGAAGCCATCAGGGCCCGGGATTTTCTGAGTTGATAAGTTTTTAATTACATTTTCAATTTCAATGGTTGATATTGGGTTGTTCAGAATATTTAGGCCTTCTTCGTTCAACTTTAGTAATTCAGATGTATCTAGGAATCTGTCCATTTCTTCTGTGTTGTCGATCTTATTTGTGTATGGGTTCTGGAAGTAGGTATTGATGATCCTCTGTATTTCTGCTGGGTCTGTTGTCATTTCACCCTTTTCATTCCCAATTGCATGAATTTGGGCCTTTTCTTTCCTTTATCTGATAAGGTTAGCTAAGGGTTTGTCAATTTTGTGGATTCTTTCGAAGAACCAACTCTTGGCTTCATTGATTTTTTGTATCATTCTCTTAGTCTCCATTGCATTGATTTCTCCTCTGATCTTTATAATTTCCTCCCTTGTATGAGCTCTGGGGTTGTCCTGTTCTTCTTTTTCCAGAAGCTTGAGGTTCAACATCAGGTTGTTTAATTGGGCTCGTTCTGTTTTCCTAATATGCATATTCAGTGCTATGAATTTCCCTCATAAGACTGCTTTCATTTTGTCCCATAGATTCCAATAAGTTGTATTGTCATTGTCATTTAATTGAAGGGACTGTTTGATTTCTTCTTTAATTTCCTCTGTGACCCATTGGTTATTCAGTAGTGTGTTGTTCAATTTCCATGTGTTTATGAAATTTTTCGAGTTTCTTTTTTTATGGATCTCCAATTTTATCACACTATGGTCTGATAATATACAGGGGATAACTTCAATTCCTTTGCACTTACTTAAACATGTTCTATGTGTGAGTATGTGGTCTATTTTGGAGAATGACCCATGTGCAGCTGAGAAGAATGTGTATTCTGATTTTGTGGGGTGGAAGACTCTGTAAACATCTGTTAAGTTCATTGGTTCAAGAGTTTGATTGAGTTCTAGTATTTCATTACTTATTTTTTGTCTAGTTGATCTATCTATTTGTGACAGTGGGGTGTTGAGGTCCCCCCACTACAATTGTATTAGAGCATATGTGACTTTTCATATCCATTAGTATTTGTTTTCTATAGTTGGGTACACTAGTGTTTGGTGCATAGATATTTATGATTGTCATCCCTTCCTCTTGGATTCTTCCCTTTACAAGGATGTAGTGCCCTTCTTCATCTCTCTTAATCAGTGTTGGTTTGAAATCTACTTGATCTGCAAAGAGGATAGGTACTCCTGCTTTTTGTGGGGTTCCTGTCACATGGAGTATTGTTTTCCACCCTTTAACTTTCAGTCTATGAGTTTCATTTCAAATTGTGATTCTTGTATGCAGCATATTGTTGGATTTTGCTTCTTGACCCATTCTGCCAGTCTATTTGTTTTGATTGGTGAATTGAGACCATTAACGTTGATGGTTATAGCTGAAATGTATTGACTTGTCATTGCCATGACTTTTTGTTTTTGTTGGGTTCTCCCCCTTTACATTTAATTTCTTGTCATGCCAGATGAGTTCATTCTGCTTTGCTTCCTGGGGATATGATCCTCAATGTCTGTTCCTAGGATATTGTGTAAAATTCTTTGGAGTGCTGGTTTGGTATTTATGAAGTTCCTAAGGTGCTCTTTGTCATGGAAGTATTTTAATTCTCCATCTATTTTGAAAGATAGTTTTGCAGAGTACATCTATCTGGGTTGGAGGCTGTTTTCTTTTAGGGCTTGGAATATGTCACTCCAAACTCTTCTTGTCTTGATGGTTTGTGTTGAGAAGTCTGCTGTGATTCTGATGGGCTTTCCTTTGTATGTGATTTGTTTCTTTCCTCTGACTACTTGGAGAACTTTGTTCTTCTGTTGTGTTTCTGGAATCTTAACAATTATGTGCTGATGTGTAGATTTTTTTTTGATCAAGGCTATTTGGAGTCCTATATGCCTCACTTATCTGTATGTCAAGTTCTTTTCCCCTGCTTGGCAAGTTTTCTGCCATTATTACTGTGAAGAGATCTTTTATGTCATCTCCACTCTCTCCTGTTTCTTCATTGAGCCCAATCACTCTTATGTTATTCTTCTTTGCATCATCTAGCAGCTGCTGGATTGATTTCTCATGTTCCCTTATAATTTTGAAGCAATTTTTCTTTTCCTGGTCACTAATTGCAATCTTGTCTTCTATATCTGAAATTCTGTTCTTACCTTTGCTCATTCTGCTATGTAGACTTTCAGTGGAGTTTTTCATATCCTGCAAATCTATTTGCATCTGTTTTATGGATTCCATTTGTTTCTTATGTTGAGATTCCATCATGTTCCTGAGCTCCTCTCTAGATTTATTATTCATGTCTTGCACTAGGGACACAATTTCTCCTATTATCTGAGAAATTATTTCTGATTTCATTTTTTCCAGATCCCCTTTTGTTTCCAGTTCAGTGGGTCCAGGTGGTTGAGTATCAGAGTGTTCCATCTCATTTCCCTTTGGGGTTGCTGTAGGTGATCTGGGAGTTTGGTTTTGAGACTTATTTATGTCTTTTCTCATTTTGACTGGGGGGGGGTGCTGTTGGCACCTGTGTGGATTACCTCCTCTGAGCTGGGAGAGGTGGGACAGGGGCCGGGATCAGAAGTAGGAATGGTGACCCAAAACCCTTTCCTGTGGGCTGGGAGCAGCGGGAGGGATCGTGGCCAGGAAGTCCCTTCCTCTGGACCAGGAGCAGTGGGATGGCAGCTCAGAAGCCCCTTCCTCTGTCCAGGAGTGGCGGGAAAGAAGTTGGTCCAAAAGCCCTTTCCTCTGGGCTGGGTGCAGCAGGAGGGATGGTGGCCAGGAAGCCCCTTCCTCTGGACCAGGAGCAGTGGGACAGAGGCTCAGAAGCCCCTACCTCTGGGCCAGGAGCAGCGGGACTCAGTACCGTGGTGTGGTGGTCTGGTGCCCTCTACATCCTTGCACTGTGGAACCAGGTTGCTGTACAGAGGAGTGGTGGATGGTGGGTCCAGTGGATTGTTGCTGTGGTGCTGGCTGATTCGGTATCTTCTGCATAACTCGGGATCTTGATAGTGCATGCACAGACCTGCCTGTCTGCAAAGGGCTGATTCCGCATCTTCTGTGCAACCTTTGATGTCAGTTTTTTGAATAACAAATTCTAGGTTAAAGGTCATGTATTTAATTAGCAAACATGCCCATATCAATGAATAGCCACCTTATTAATGCTTATGATGCATCAGAAAAGAGATAGGCTTTATCTTGGTAACTCACACACACACACATATACACATATATAAACACAGAGATGCATGTTTTATGTAAGTTACTATATATAAGAATATATGGTAAATAATTTAATCAAATGTGAAAATAAATCACATGTCAACTACCTTGTCTTCACTTCTACAGCCACCAGTTTTGTCCAAACCATCATCATTTCTTGCCTAGATATAACCAGCCACCTAACTAGTCTAACTATCTATGCCTGGGCTTCCAGTTAGGGACCCGTGGGTATTTTAAAATAACCCTGACTGTGTTTGAGACCAACAGAGGTGTCACATTACACTCGGAACAAACTATGGTCTCTGCTCTGTCCTCAGAGGTGCCACTGGCTGGTTGATTACTGACTCTTTCCCCACTGTCACTGTGCACCTGGAAAGTCCTGTGACCTCGGGGGCAGCTGTGTGCAGTGCTCTGTCTGCAACAGCAGAATGAATTCTTCACTTCATTTGAGACTGTTTCATAATAAGTCTTTCAGTAAATAGCAGTGCCTAGTTTAAATCAGACATGTAGTATATCTACATGATGTTACTCTTCTCTCTACCCCCTTCATAATATTTTTGTTGCCTGAGTATAGTTCATGAACTAACATAGCTCATTGTTTGTTCTTTCTTTCACTCATTAGTGTGGGAATATGTGAGAACAGGACTGAGAGTGGTTTATTCCCGACTTTTCCCCTAGCACCTTGGACAGAGCTTGCCTCTACTAATTCTGGGCCAACATTAACTGAATGAAGCCATGGAGGTGGATACTCATCCCAGGCCAAGTGTGCTCTCTCTCTCTCTCTCTCTCTCTCTCTCTCTCTCTCTCTAATGCTCTTGCTAATAGTCATTTTGGTAGGTTTATAAAACTAAATAAAATTATATTATATATATATTATATATATTCTTGGAACTAAGAAAGAATATAGCTTCTGCTATGATACAGGTGTGGCCATACTACATTTCCCATTTATATACTCATCCCGTTAATTACATGACAAGTTGGATACATAGATACAGCCAACTTCCTCATGGACTTCACAGTCCCTTGGCATCGGTATTGAAAAAGAGATATGACCATCCTACTTCTATGGAGGAGCAGTTTCCGAAAAGTACTTCTAGTGTGTTAATGATACAGCTTTTCATTCTCAATGTACTGGATTAAATAATGACATTTTCATATTATTAAACATAAAATATTATTTAAAAATTAGAAATTAAATGTATTTTTGTGTTTAAGGAAGGGATAAAGAATACAACTTTCACTTAGATCTTTCTAAAATACGTGTTCATGTGTTTGTACAAACACCAACAAATTAAATTCAAATTCCTACAGAATTGTGTTTTATGTAACAAGGTTGCAATACAACATTCTCCTATGAAGTTATTATATATATAAATATATATTGTCCCAGATAGCAGTATGTATATTTCAGTTGATACCTGCTCTGTCAATTTAATTAAGGGACATCTGGAATCAGGTGGATACAGGAGAGGAAGTGACTGGTTTTTATCAGTAAACTGCAAATATATGGAGATATTCATTGTAATGGCCATTAAGGAATGTGCTTACCAAATCAATACAAGCCATACAATCTTATTGCTAGTAATTGCTGGTTCTAACTCAAAAATTTTATTGTCAGTATTGATCTTAAGACTCATTATTTTGGTTTGGGATCAGTGACTATGTTTATAAGCAATAAGCAAACAATGTCTTATCATCCTACTGATGTAATTTGTTCACAAGGAAATGTGCATATTACTTAGATAATTATAGTGAAATCTGGAAAGTATCTGGATCCATGTGAAAACCTGCTTAGTTCACACACACTTCTTCCATTTAGAAATAGGTTGGTTTCCCAAAGACCATTTATCTATTTGATTGTTTCCTAAATCCCCTACAGCTACAAGGAGCTTAGGCAAAAGAAACTAAATGCTTACCTTTAAAACAGGCATGCCTATCTGTCCTTAAAACATAGAAACAAGATTATTCTTTTTCTCTTTCTACTAGGCATCATTTCTAAACATAGGACATTGACCAGTTTGTTTTATATGGAAAATTATTTCGTAGCACAAAATATGTCTCTTTTCAAAAATGATACTGCACCTTAGTAGATATGTTATAATATATTTGCCTTTACAAAATCTGAAAGGCTGTTAAGGGAATTAAAATAATTATTTTTTAGAGAAAAGAAACCCAGAGCAAAAGCACCAAACATTTTTACCATGTATCCTTTGAGTTTTCAGCAAACTATGAGTGTTTTTCTAAATTAATGAGGTGGACAGCAGTCAGAATTGAAGTTTTGCTAGCAGAGACCCAAAACACTTTTTTTTCACTTAACTGTATTTCCTCTTCTTTGGCTGATTATTTAAAAGTACAGCACAATTCACATCATGTCACATTTTACTCTGTGGGAATTCTTGTAATGTAAATTAATTTATTTTACATATACAGCAGTGTTTATCACTAATTTGTTTATTATTTTTAACCTTATTTATGCTCATTTCCAACATAATTAACTGATTTTATGAAACAATATCTACAAACTTCAGTGAATGCCTTTAGATGTTGAAAATACAATTTTAGATTTGTTGGATAATGTTCATCAAAATTTACTAGGGTACAAACTTGTACAATATTTAACCTTGCAGGAAAGATTGTTATGATATCTCTAAATCCATAAAGTGATCATTTACATATTAAAAAAAAAGTTTTGTCTACTATTTTGCTTAACAACTGGTTGTTTTTACTGGTTTGCCTGATAACCAATATTTTTTCACATCCAAATTATTTTCTTTTTTGTATATGTACATGTCAATAAAACATACATAATTTTATGTATATATTTATTTTGCAATATTGGTTTAATTGTATTAATGCATTTTTCACTCAATATTTTATTTGAGGAAATGGGAATTCATACCCCATTGGGTGGAGTGCAAATTAATATTGCTGTTTTGGAGGGTAATTTGGCGAATATATCCTGGAGTAGAAAATGCAAATTATCTACCTTTGCACCAGCAATTTCACTTCTAGAATTAGATGTAAACACATTGGATTCTTTAAAAAGTGAATTGAAACAACATATAAAAGACATTGATCATAGTACTTGGGAAGCTAACCTGACACCTATTAACAAGGATACGGTATATTCAAAAACTAAAATACTGCTCAACATTAATATCCATGAACTACATTGATTGGTACCAATATGGTTAAAACTTACAAATATAATACTGATAACCAATTTTTAAGCTTCATCATTTTTACATATGATTCATAATTCAGGATATGTAGAAAAATATAAAATTTTCAGAAGCAAATTTTTCTTCTTGGAAAAATTTTATTTCTTATATTTGATAAAGTAATAAGGAAATAATTCCTCATCTTAACATTGCAGTTTGATGACCTTTATAGTGTGCATATTACTTATAACAGATAAGAAAACCTAGACAGTTTACCTTCTAAAAGCTTGGCCTTATACAAAAAGAAGAACATTTGAATATTTGGGAAAACAAAGCTCCCAAACCTAATAGAAAAATATTTATTTATAGAATTTTATTATATTGTCTTATTTTTATATTCTTAGACTTATCAAAAAGCAAGTTTACTTGATGTTTTTGAGATTATATTAAAGCTACTAATTGAACAATGTATTTTTCTATTTGACTAACAATATGGAGTAGAAATTTGATACTTCTCCATACAAGGGCCATGTTTTCCAAGAGAGGTTTTTAAGCCTATACCATTTAGTGCAATAAATCACCTCTTTCTCAAATAAAATTATGCTAAATACATTTGCTGATACATCTCTTGAAATGGCATTTTAATGAGTAAGGATAGATTAATAATGAAATACTCATTATATGTGATGTGGAGGAAACAATTTTAAAGAGGCCTCATCATAGTATGAATGTAGTGTGGCTGTGACTCCATCACGAGCAGAATATAAGAACTCACAAAGCAAACATACCATCTCTTCCAGACAGGAAAGGTCGCGGCTGAGTGTTGATTAAATTATTCCCTTGAGATTCGCCAATGATAATTCTGTCTCTAATGCTTTAATATGAAAAATGAAGGAGGCTGCTCTGCCTCATGTCTGTTTTTTGCAATTTATGCTTTGCACATTGCAGCTTCATTCTTAGCAGTATCTGTTTCCCCTGGAAAGCTGTCCATTGCAGCCCTCTTAAGGATGTGTAAATGAAGCTCCCACTACCAATACCTCCTGTTAAAGGGAATTCTTTTCCTTCACAATATGTTCAGGCTTTTGCCTTCCACAATATTCTCCATTCCTCTCAAGGAACACATTTTTTAGAAATGCCTTTTATGTTCAGTTGAATACAGTTTATATTTAACACAGGTATAGTTAATACAATACCTCTGACAATGGAGGCCCCGTGGTCAGGTGCTTCTGCCCAGAAGACATCACAGGGACCGAATGCTGCAGCATTCCCAAACCACACTCCAGGCTTTCTTTGGGTGGAACATTCACGTGCACATCTCAGTTTATGGATTAGGGACAACTTGCTGGATGTCTTCCCTTGTGAGTCTCTCCTTCTTTCTCGTGCTGGGTCAGAATACAACCTGAGAACCTCACAACCTAGGATTGCACCTGAATTTTTCAGCTTCCTTGTTGTTCGACAGTCTTTGAGACTGCTTGGGCTGAAGCTATAAGAGAGAAACCCCAGAACACAACTTCTGGACAAATCTTAAAGATCGGTAAAGTCAGGGCATGGTATCCTCTTGAACTTAAAGTATGTCACTCTCCCTTTTATTTCTACTAAAAAAATTTATAATGCTTGCCAAAATTAATTTTGTGGAAAATTTTCATCAAGTTTTGATAAGACTGAAGTTCACTTTTTCCCAGGAGCATCTTCTCACTTAATGCAACTAATCTTAATTTGTATAAGGCTAAAAATTTACTATAGATTTATCCAATTAGTCAACCAAAATATCACCTGACTTGCTGGCAAAAAAATCAATGCTGTTCCTCTTGAAGGAGTCCCTCTCCTTTAGCTAACTTTCTGAAAACTGGTTGCTCGTGGAATGGGAAAAGAAAACGGAGAAATAATCATCTAGGCTTCCACACCCAGCGGACCGGCAGCTGAACGGAACTGCCTCTGGCCATTTGGACCCTGCATCTTTTGCTCTGACTCCTGGAAGATTTCAGAACTGGTTCCTCGGGGCTCAGCCTGCTTTGGGAGACCCTGTGGATATTTGGAATCTAATCTTGGCCCACTCTTCCCCAACCCAGTGTCCCCTGTCCTCCAGTTCTAAAGGGAGCAGCCCTCGAGGTTATGTGAGCCCCAACTAGTTCCAAGGTTTTTCTCCCTAGAGTCCTGGAAACACAATCCCCTTCCCTCCTTCAGGGAGTCACACCAGTGTCTGGGAAACTTCACTTTTCAATTCTCAAAACCCTAAGGGCCTCTTAACATCCATCTGGGAGGCTGTGCTTACGAGGGATCCAGAGCAGACATTTCTGAGATAGTAATCAAATGATGACTCGCCCTTTAAGGGCAACTCTTTAGATGCCACCAAGATGTCCAAATATGTGCATGAGTGGAAGAGGCAGGAATGACTGGGCTCACCTCAGGATTTCCAGGGTGATGGTGTAGTTAAGGTTTTCCAGAGAAACAGAAACTATAGGATGGACATACACACTATGCGCCTGACATGTATTAATTCTCCACCCTGCTACACTCAGGCCCTGTACTTCCTGTAGCCTCCATGCTAAATCTTCATTTAAAAAGTTCCTCCAGAAATTATGCATGCTGGAGGTACATTTAGCTATTTTAATATCCTAAGTCTACCTGGAACCTAATGTGGAAAGCATGTGTGAAACTCCAAAAAAGATAATTGACCTGAACTTGACCTGCTGACATGGAGACAGCTTCCCAGTGGAAGTACACTATACTAGGCAGCCCCTAGTTGGCCATCCATTAACATTAATGCTTTCACAAAAACATACATTTTAGAATTTACCTTCATACAGTTGTCTGAGAAAAGATAATCACTGTGGGTTGACTTGTATCCCTACAAAAGACATTGATACTCTAACCTGCATCACCTAGGCTGTGACACTAATGATCAAATCACTTTGCATCATTAATGTGAACCTCAGTTCAGTAGGACTGGTGTCCTTACCAACAGCAGCCAGGGAGATGTCAGGGGGATCCACACTGGAAACCATGTGGAGAAGGAGGCACTGATCTACTTGGTGCATCTGCAGGCCAAGGGCTGCCAAAGATAGCACCGCGCACCAGGAGCCAAGTAGAGGGGACGTGGTCTGATTCTCCCTCCTAGTCTCAGAAGGGGGCAAGGCAACTTACACCCTGATCTTGGATTCCACCTCTCCAACAAGGAGACAGGGTGTTGTCTAACCCACCCAGGCTGCAATACTCAGTGATCTCATCTCTATGAAACTCATACTGTACTTGTTCTTAAACTTGAATTATGACAGTTACATCCCTAGCTGTTACTTCGTCTTTTTAATAAACATTTTGATCAACCGTGGACATTTTGATGATGCTTGTATTCTGTATGAGATCTACATTTCATGTTTCATAGAAATTACCCATCTACACCTCATTTTTTTCAAAGACTCCTCCAATTTCCAGGGTTATACTTTGAAAATAATCCAACATGATGTAAAGAAAACAATAGGCAAGATATTTATACTCTTAAAACATAGAAGATGGTGGAGTTTTAAAATTAGTATTACTTCAGTATTCAAGTTGTTAGATTTTTGGGAGGATAATAAAGAAAATATTTTGTAATATCCTTTTAGTTGTTTTTCAGATAATGTTTGTTGTACAATTATGTTTTATAAGTTCATCATTCATATGATATTTTAAAGTAATTCAAACACAGGATGCAAACATACTCTGATAGTTTCACATTATAATTTCATTATAACTATATTACTGTGGATTATTATTAAATATTAAATGACCAATTAAAAGGGATATGCTAAATACAATATAAATCAAGGTTTAAACCAGGAAAATATGCTGAAGAATTAATTTATCAATTAATAATGCATTTATGCATTTTAAAATGCATAGAAATTAGCTAATTAGCTATTCCCTAACCTCTTATAGTAATATGAGTTAAATATTAACCAATCACTTTATTTCAGTGTTTTTGGTCTGTACCATTTTATTCTTCCAGAGACATTTATTAAGTCTAAAGCTAAACTAGATTTCTAAAGTAACACCAGGGATGAAAAGGGTTTAAATGGCCTACCAGGTAATATTTTTTAAATCTTTGATCAGACTGGCTCAATATCTCTATGTACCTCCATTTCAAAACTGCATATAGCTGTCAAGAAGGATCAGATTACATATCAGGTATCCTCATACTTCTGCCCTTCCTGGTGATGAGATCTTATCAAAGCGAAGCTCTTCAATTTCTCTCTCTCCTTCTCTTTTTTTTTTTATTGTAAGTGGAAAATAGATTACAATGTCTTTGGCCCATAAGCAGTGTTTTAAAAAGAAAGAAAGAAATGAGAAAAGTGCTTTCTAGGTATTACTTTTTCAGGCTGATGAAACTGATCTTAAAAAAAACCACAAAGTATTGTAATCTATGCGATTCACTAAAGCACTGAGAAGATAAGAATTATTTGTTTTTACAAGAATGGGTCTCTAAAGTTGAAAACAAGACATCCAGCACACACATATTACACATAGTCATGGACTTAGCAGAAAGATGTCATGGTCCTGCCCCACACTTCCCTTTAAGGAGAGAACCTGGTGCTTCATTTCACAAGGTTCAGTCATTCACGTTTGCCTCCAAGGGTGAAAGCATACCAAAATCAACCAGTGTTGGAAGCTTTTAGTGAACTGTTTTCCCCTTTATGTCTGGATCGCAGAATCACGGAGAACTCCAGAACTTGAATGTCAAGTCTCCCAGTCCACGCTGCTAACTTCCCTTCTTTCTTCACTACCATGAATCGGCACTTTCTGTTTCACTACAAGAGGCTGTGTTGTTAAGGTAAATTCAGGCACTTATGTCAGGTTAAAAAGCTTGGACCTAAAAACCGGGGTCCTGAAGAACCATCAAAAGGATTTCAACGGAGAACTGGTAGATTGGATGAGTGACCTATCATGAGTCATAGATTTAAATCAGGTAAAATAATACCACAGAGTCACCTGAATTACATGACTAAGAAAAATTTTATAAAATTATATTAGTATCTGATATTGATAATACTATAACCACCTTCATTAAGATTTTTTTCAAATTCAGCGTGTTACCTTTTAAAAACTTAGACTCCTCCTTTCCAAATGTGTACATTTCCTGTGTTCTGCATTATGTGTGATTACACAAATAAAAATGTCATTGGTGTCCTAGAGTTTTTCCACTCTTCATATCCTGCCTATAACACAGTTTAGATCATATTCACTCCCCCTTTGCAAAAGATACGCATTTCTGTCTCTTATGCTCTAGTTTTATTCTTCCTCTGTCTACTGTAACAGGCTCCAAATGTGTCAACCTGCTCTGAGTGTTTCCAACTCCAATTCATTCCTGATACTGTGGCACTGTTTCCAAGACATGTATTTTTTTTTCCCAGCTCACACTTTATTGTCTCATATGCTTGCATGAAAAAAAGAAGCTTTTATCAGGTCAAAAGGTCTGTTCTCCATCTGTCAGAATATCCCTTTCCATGGATTCAAGAGTTATGCAAATTGTGTAACACCAGCCACTCCCAGAGCATGTTCCAAAGCGCTCTTGTCCTCATGCTTACATCACTCAAGTCAACTACATGTACTGTGCTTTCTCCTCTTCTACCCTGTAAAAGAATCCCTTTCAGGAAAACTCAAAGTCTTCTTCAACAGGAAGGCTTCTGATCATTTTTAGCATGTGTTGCATAGAATGATAGGCCCGTAAAGATGTCAAAGGATTTATCCTTAAACACAGGCAAACATGTCAGCTTACCCAGCCAAGGAGAAGTAAGACTGTAGATAGAACTAAGACAGCTTTTTGATAGGAAGGCTATCCTTGATTATCCAATAAAGACCATGTCATGACAGAGTCCTTATAAAATCAAAAAGGAGACAGACTGAGAGTCATCAAGATGACAAGGGGTTGCAAGATTCAAGGATGTAGGGATGAGGCTACAGGTGAGGGCTGTAGGAAAGCCCTTGAAGGTGAAAAAGGCAAAGGGATATGGGTCCCTCCTGAGCTTGCAGAATGAATGTTCACATCATGCTGTTAGGCCACCAAGGAAGGCTGATTTCAGAATTCGTGTTTTGTTTTGTTGGTACTGGGGATCGAACTCAGGACCTTGCATGGAGGAACTACTGAGCTAAATCGCTGGCCCTCTTCCCATTTCAGAATTCTGATCTGCAGAATTGCCGGATAATGAATATCTCTCTCTCTCTGTCTCTCTCCCTCTCTCTCTCTCTCTCTCTGTGTGTGTGTATTTAAGCCATTGAATTTGCAGTGATTGCTCACAAAAAATAGGAGCATGGCAATTACACAGCAAAATTAACATCTCTTCCCTTGAGGTGAGGAAAATATACATAGAGAAGTGATGCTACATGTCTGTCATTATTCTAAGTGCTTTTAATGGTCTCTTCATTGTACCTTGGCGATCCAATTAAATGGATAATGTTATGCTCACTTTAAAGATAAAATTATCACTCAGAAAGCTTTGGTCATTAGTCAATATCAACAAATTAGGTGATAGTTTGTGATGGAAGCTAGATGAGAGGCAGAAAGTGGGTTTTAATCTGAACTGATCTGGTTCCAAAGATGATCCTCTTTTCTCCATGCACTGCTTCTGCCAATTCTGGATTTTCCACTGTCACGCTCCTGCTCAGGGGTCACAAAGCCTGAGATGAGGTGAGCCCATGACCTGGGTACAATCACACCACTGGCTGTTCCACATCCAAACATGCTGCTCTTTCCACAGCACTGTTCTGCTGGTGTAAAACACAATATCTAAACCTTGACTTCATATCTGTAGCACAGCCGCTGCAGGCTGGCAGAACCACTCAGGGAACCAAAGAGGGCAGAGCTGTTTCACATCATCTTGAGCGCAAAGGGTGAAAGCAACATGGTTGGCTCTGGTTCCTCACTTCTCCATCCTGAAGCAATAGCTGCACTTTGAATTAGGAAGGAAGGCAAACTCACTGTGTGCTTGCCTGAGTTTACTCGACTCTCTGTGGAACATTTCAGAGCAGCTGCTGAAGCCCAAGGGGAGAATGCAATCAGGTGTCTCCACTTTGTGTCTAATGTGTCACAGATGCATCTGAAGCCCGTCTTTGTTTCTCAGGTGACCGTTTTCCTACTCTCTCTCCAACCTGCTTTTGGAACGGAAGGGGGTACGGATAATAGTTTATAATAGAAGTGTGAAAATAAAGAACATAAAGGTGGAATAAGTATCTATCTTACTGCAACTTTTCTACCCATGACTTTTTCCCATTCATTCCTCAATATCATCAATTGATTATTCACTAAAATCACATTTAGTGAAATATCTATATGTATATATATATATATATTAAAGTTAAAAAATCATTTTTATTAGTTCCAACTAGCAAGGAGGACTAAGAGATAATATTAACATTAGTAGCGATGGAAGAAGGGAGTAAAGTTTTTAAAAACTGGTTGTATTGGGGATATCCAGACTTCAAGAAAACCTTATATTTCCAATATTGAGAGAGAGGCATGTGAAGAGGAAATTCCATAATTGTGAATAAACTAAAAGTGCTTAAAAATACCATGAGTGAAAAATGGAACCTTATAAAGTCAAATTCTAATGAGAATATGCTCTCATTAGCTCAATTCCACTTTGTCATTCAACTATGCAAGATTCTCTGTCATGCTTACCTTGAAGAGCTTACTGAAATTTTTCCTATAGGTTGTACACAAATAAGAATCAGAACTGATGAGCAATGGCTTCATGAGGCTGGCATATACATGATAAGTTACCACAAAAAAGTTTGATGGTTGATTGGAAGAGAAGTTTTGTGATGAGTTCTCAAGGTGAGCAAAAATAAAATGGGAAGCACAGCTCAATGGTGCATCCCATACATTCAATTGGTATTGAACTCAGAGAGATGATGGGCTGCAGTGTCTGAAGATATTATTTTATTTTATTGAGTTTATTTCTGGAAACTTGGGATTTCTGGAACTTTTGGGAGTCTTGAAATTAATTCTAGAATAGTGCTATTTAATAGATGAATTGGGATCAATGTGATTTTTGAGAAGGGCATTCGTCTGATTTTCACAACAACACAGCTCCATTGTGCTCTCTTGGATCAGAATTAATTTGTGGGAAGCAGTACTATCACTTTGTTCCTTGTCATGCTAGTAGGGTCTCCAGGAGCCATGGGTCTGGACAAACTGTTCTTCGATGTGTTTAAGCTGAAGCAGAACCCAGAGCAGGATGCGAGAAGAGAAGGTGTGGGGTGGTGTGGCTGCCATAAGCATCTGGGATCACACATGGGAGATCTGTTTATAGCTGGAGAGTATACCCCGATTTTAGAGCAAAAAGTCCAACTGGATTCAGCTCTTAGACAACTGTGTTTTGGAACGCTACCAAAATGCTATTGAAATTGTAATTCACATGCTCTTATTTTTTGTTAAAACAAAGAGATTTTCAGTAGTCTAAGTTTCAAATAACCAACAGTAAACAAAAACAAAATATGCCTCAGCATAGTTTGTTGTAGCATATTTGTATCTCTATTAATAACACATAAGAAAAAGCCCAAGGCTATTGACTTTAGATGGGAGAGATTTATCAGTTGCCACAAAATCTGCTCTGAGAAATTACCCCACAGCAAGGCTCAAGCTGTGAGGTGCGTTTCCAGGGTGACAGAACAGGGTGACATTGGTCATATGTGATAAGCCTCCCTCTCCTCTATTCAGGGAGTTGCTATTACTCACTCCAAATTTTTTCATATGAAGAAAATGAGATAATGATAAAATAATTCATGTGTAGCTCAAAAGTTGGTAAGAGCCTAGCTTCATAATGTTAGGTATTTACCTTATTTTTCTGCTTCTACAGGATTTAAACTGATGATAAAATATCCAAATAAAATCTATGAGCTGGAAAACAGTAGTCTTGCCTGGATGCTTTTATGAGCACTTCATAACTAGACTTAAGAGTAAGTTCTAATACTTTTTAAACACACAAACACACATATATGTCTCTTACATAAATATTTATATGACAGATATTTACATTTATACTTATATTTGAGAGAGAGAGAGAGAGAGAGAGAGAGAGAGAGAGAGAGAGAGAGAGAGAACAGTATAACAAATCCCATGTGGTTTTCAATGATTATGAAATCATGGCCAATTTTGCATTAGCTCTAGCTCCGCCCACCTCGAGGATTTTTGGAAACAATTCCAGACATCTGATCATATTTGAAGATGCAGATGATGGGAAGTTCCTGCAGCGGTGCAGTTGTAAGAATTCTGGAAATATGGATGAAGGTTGACAGAGACCAGGGATAAGGAAGGAGTCCGAGCAGGGCCTGCCAGAGGACTTGGAAGGCCTGCAGAGCGGAGGTCGGACAGAAAAGCTGAAGTACTGCGCCTGCGGGAGTCCTCTGCGAAGCGCACCAACCTAACTGCGCGAAATAAGTCCCACTTGGTGAAAAAGACGTTAACATCCCGCCAGCAATTACTAAGGTGACTCTTTTGCAAACAGGACTATTGTGCCTCCTTTCATATAACACTGTCTTCTTAGGTAAGGGTGTTGTCCGGCTGTCCGGCCGCGGGTCTTCAAGACAGGCAGCGGCACAGGAGCGAGCAGAACCGAACACAGCTCAGCTGCAGAGACCAAATGGCCGACCGGAAGCAGAAGAGGAGTGCTTCCTGCTTCCTCACCTCCTGCCGCTCTCTGCAGCAATGGGCACAAGGCCATTTCTCACTTCTCCCTAAAATTCTCTTCCCGACACTTAGGACAAGATGAACTTCAGTGCGAGGGAAAGTTTCGCCTTTGCTATTTCTGACACAAATTTGAGTGTTGCACAGGGGAAGTAAAGGACAGAAGGCAGTGAGCTGAGATCCGCCTGACTGTGATGTTCCCCTCAGACCTGCTGTCCCGGAGTCACTGTGTGAAGATCTCACTCTGTGCCTTGCTGAGCGGGAGTACCGTGGACCCAACAGATTTGCACAGCAGGTTAAATATATGGAGTTCTGGGGAATACAGAAAATGTCTGAAGTGGGGCTTGAGAATCTATCTGTTGATCTGTTTCCAGCCTATCCGCGTAGCCAAAGCACATAAAAACTATTTCAGACTTAGCAACGTGTGAACAGAATGAGGAACTCATATACCTACTTGTAAAAATTTGAACACGAAGCATGAAAATCATAATGAAGACAGTATCAGAGTTAATTGGAGCACATTCTTCCATGAGAAATAAATAAAACACGAAAGAAAATTTAACATAAAAAGTATTTAAACTATGAATCACAAAAGTAAAATGATATTAAAATACACTAGTACATTGTAGGTTCTTCTAATGTCAACATAGTAATTCAGATGATCACTACACTGCTTTGACAAAATTTTATATGAAACCTACTCCAAATTTCAGTCACCAGTTTAAATTCAGGGCTTGGTTTTAAAAGACAGAAGAGGAAACCCAGTGAAGGGATAGCAGCCGGCGTAAGGATAGCATCCTAAACAAACAAGGTATTTCTAGGAAATGCTTTAGAGAAGAGTTGTATATTATATCCAAACCTGAACTATAAAGCTTTTTTTTTAAGCAAAGGAAAAATGATAAAATAAGTAACTGAAATGGAACATCGTGAACAGATGGAGTGGGATGTACTTTATCATTAATCTCTGATGAAGATAAAATTTTAAAAAATGGCAGTTCTGATAAAAGCAAGGGTAGCAGTTGTGGCAGGAGCAATTAAATGGGGTAAGTACTATTTACCATCTGCAGAAATATTTTACTTTATTATAACTATCTCTAAACTCCAGGTCTCATCATGTATTTAGTAATCATTAAATTTAATTACATTACTCAATAAATATTAATAAATTCCATTTAACTTTACTGATTTCTGAGAAATAAAAGCCATGCCACATTAGCATTGCTTCTATGGGGTATTGTTAAATACTTTAAGGACAATCTTTCCTGCTGAATCAAGAACAATATAGACATGGTGGAGTGGGGGAAAGATTTGCCTCTACTGCTCATTGAAGCTTCCTTGTTATGCTAAGAATACTAGGGGAAAGTATTTGAAATTGAAGATACACATTGGCTTGTTTCTAGTTGTCATCTCACATGAGATTCAATGTGATTTTCTGGAATTTTAGTGATGTGAACATCGAGTGCTTGTTTGTGAAAGATATTGTTGGGACCAATATCAATTTGTTTTACATATACAGCCTGAGAGCTCCAGAACTTAACATTCACAAGTAGAGATGCATTATCAATAGCTACATCAGCTCCCCAAGCCTAGAGCAGTTAGCTATTTAGAGACAGGATAGTGTGTTAGGTTGCATGATCAGAGTCCGAAAAGCATTCTTACTATATCTGATGTTGTGTAATAAAGTATATTGTCATAATGATACAAATGTCTCTTAATCTCCTAAAATATGTTCAATGCATATGCTATAGACAAATACAAAGGAAAGTGGTATTTGGCTTTTTGGTAATTTCATTGGGATTTTAATAATTTTAATGTGATTTGCTAGATACCATGTGAAAAAGATCCAGGATTTATGCCTGCCAACATTTTTGCATGGGGCTTTCATGCCTTAGAATATTTGTATCAAAACTCTCATATTTCTCCTTCATATTATGGATCAATATGAAGAAACTCTGAGACCATGGTCACCCATGCACATGGTGATGATTGGCAGCTTCGTCATGCCAATCTGCTCTTAGTTGTGGTTTTAAATAATACACTCTGTGAAGTTATCAGGGGTAAGTAATGGAAACAAACTCAGCTCACTTTGATGTGTCCCCCTTTTTTTCTTAAACATGGTACTATTGATTTGAGACTTGTCTAGATATTGAAGCATAATGAAATCTGCCATCACAATACTGGCAGTCCTTTTGTTTAGCCAGAAAAAAAGTCATTTTGCCTTGAGAATTTCCCCTGTATTCTATTTTTAAATATATAGCATATTTTTATTGTATATATTATATTTATATATATATTTAAGAAGAAACAAGAAGATGAAGGGCAGAAGAAGAAAAGATGAAAAGTAAAATAAGATGAGGAAGGAGAAGTTTCAACGCAGATGAAACAAAAGTTTGTTCAAATTTTAATGGGACAAAATTCTCCTGGGACTGCATTTAGTGTAAGGCCCATGCACTTCAGTCAATTCAAAGAACTGTATTAGCAAAATGACCAGAGCCTCACAATTACAGCACTGTCCTGTGTTCTGGACACAGTGGCCAGTTTCCTAGTGAGATTCTATGGAAATATAAACTCAGATGTAAAATGCAAGAGCAATTTCATTAATCTTATTGGCATAGAAAATTTAGTAAAGCAATTATTGTGTCTTACCGCAATTAGAAAAGAAATGACCTTTTTATCATAAGAATTTCTAGTGTGAATGCATTATTAAGTCAAGGGACAAATGAAACCTATAAATACCATATCTATTATGTATATCAAATACCAGAGATAATATGGGGGTAGTTCAATCTGTTTTAACATTTAAAAGAATATTTTATTTTTTTTGATTCTCACACTGCCGGAAGATTAATTCATTCTCAGATTAACTTGTTGTCTGGTGGTGGTGTTTGCCCAAGTCTGCAAGCACACAGAGCTGTGCCCGTCCTCCTCAGAGAGGGAAGTATAATCAAAACGTAGCTCTGATGTCTGAAGAAGAGCTAAGGGATTCTTTGGCTAACGCCAGTCCACAATAACATTAGGTCGTAAATGTTTTGTACCTTCACACAGTTCATTACCAATGTCAATGTATTTTATTAAAATTAAAGATGCTTTCTTAAATTACAACAGGAGACTGTAAAGTTGCAAGCATGGCCGTGTGTCTTGTTCCGTGCGTCTGTCTACCCCTGACCTGTAGTGTGTGTGGACCTGTGTATATATGCAGACATCATCACATTACTGTATCACGTATGCATTTGGTCATTGCACGTTTTCAAAATAATGCCTTTGTAGTAGCTAAGAGCACTTTATTTAATATTTTGGATTTTTAGTGGCATTTCTCATTGGAGTTGATTGTTTGATTTCAAAGAGATGCAATAGATCAAGGAGTGAGTAGGTATAAGACAGCAGACATAATGCAGTGCTTGCAACATTGTGATCCTGTTAGAAGTTAGGAAAGAAAGACACTTTCCTGGCATCAGTGTCTGTGTTACTACACACATCTCCCTCTCTGGTGTCCACTGCTTTGGGTTACCTGTACAATGCCCTGGCTACTAATCAGTTTCACCCTGACCATGTGCAAAGGTGAAGAGCTCTTCTGCTCTGGTGGCCCTTGTCTCCGCTGATGCACAAGCACTGGAACACATGGGTCATGGGAGCAGAAGTCACCATGGGGAGGGGGCAGGAGGGGTTGTCACTGCCTTCCCTCTGGATAACTCAGGAGCTTCAACTCTGTCTACTTTTTGTCTAAATCCCTACATGCCTTCAAAGGCATCTCAGGACTTGCATACATGGAAAGTGTTTCTCCTTACTTATTTTCAACAAGGACAGGAAAAATTTGTTCTCCAGGTACTGGATTCACATTGCTTTTACGTAATTTCAAATATGGACTCCAAAGCTATAAATTCGATTCACAGAGATCTTAAAACATGAAAATCGTAAATACAAAAGTCCCATGGAAGCCAGAATAATATTACTATATCAGTCCCCTGTGAGTTACACTTCAACACTGGAGGTCTCTTTTTATGTACATAAGGGCACTTTTCCAGAAATGGAAAGCGGATTCAGTACGAATGTTTATAATCCTGGAGGAAGTAGCACCCTCAGACCCTACTGTCACATCCCAGTGCTGTGCTATTCCTATGGCTTTGTTTTCCCTTTCAGATTTAAATTCTCACTTTCTGTTCTCCTAAGAGAATGGGTCAGTTCATTTTACATGTATTTTTTACAAAGAAATCAGATTTTTCATAAGTATGGGTTTGCAGTACATAATGATTAGCATGCACATAGTACATCTTAACTATTTTACATCCTATTCTCAGCCTCTCCCCATCTCTTTAGCTTAAATGTTTATAGTTTCATATATTGGCTCCCATATAGGAAATTAATGTAACATCACTGTTCACATATTTGAGTATCAGTCATAATTTCCTCTTTCCCGGGTATTCTCTGTCAGGTAATAAATCAAATTACTCGTAAGTCACTAGGGTTAGATGTGTTCCTTTTGTAAATAGTTCTCCTGTGTTATTTAATCTTAATAATTTCTTTAGTAGGGTATAGTTAACCCTTGTTCCAGGCAAGCAATCAGAGAATATAGCTGAATCCCAGTGTAAAGGGAGCAAAGCTAATATTAAATTTTGGAATGGCTGAAACAAATTTTTTTTTAATTTTGTTTTTTTCTTACTTTGCTTTTCACAAATAGAAACCAAACACTTTAGTGAAAAAAAGCTCATTATGTACTTTAATAAACAGTTAATTCAATAATAACAATGAACTTTAAAATGTCAGTGAGTTGTGACTAAGCACCTGTTAAATGTTTAAGATTATGAATTGCAGTTATGAAATAAACATATCACTATCATCACATAACCTAAATTCTCCTTGTGGGAGATAAATGATAAAGGAGTAAAATGTGGTCTACTAGAAAGTATAAATGCTATGGACAATAAATAAAGAAGGAGGACAGGCCCTGAGCATTGGGGCATCTTATACACTGTTGAACTGATAAGACAGCAAATGAAGGAAAAAGCAAAGCAATCAAAGAAATGAGCTATGTTTGGAAAGGCCAGTTCTTACAGAGAAAAGAGAAAGTGTGCTGAAGTTCACAAATGCTCCGAGTGCAAACTGTGTTTGCCGAGCAGCGTGAAGAGAGCCTGGATGGAAACCGATTCGGGCGCCGTGGAAGTCCCAGAGCCAAGGGCTGGCAAGGCCTCTGTAATTACTCTTGCGCTTACTTCGAGTGAGCTGAGAGCTACTAGAAGGCTGTGTGCAGAGCAGCGATATAATCGTCCTATTTTGAAAGAATAACTTGGAGTGCACTGCTGAGAAATTACTATTGAGAACTGAGAATGAAATCAAGAGAAAGAAGCAGCATGTTATTTCCATAACATCTGTAAGAAATGATAGTTTTCTGGACCTGGTGAGAGGGAAATAGCAGCAAGGCATGGAAGGCAGTGAGAAATCAGGAGGTAGATGCTGGAAGGGTTATCTGTGAGGATTTCAGAGTCGCACACCGTCATGTTAGGGACAGAGATGAAGAATGAGCCAGTGGCCCGGCTGGCGAAGTTCAGTGTGATGAGGGAAGCCAGCCAGAGACAGGAGCTGATGACCGCGGCAGGAAGTAGCCCTGGGAGAAGTCCCTCCAAGGAGAGACGAGTCTGCTCTCCAGCTCTGTGTTCTTGCGTTTGTGTACTCTCACTTGGCTTTCCTTCTCCCTAAACTGTATTTTCCATTCACCTTTCTAAGTGGTGAAATTTCTACATAAATATTTGCTCTCGTCCCTGCAATTTCACTCTTTTTGGTTTAAACTAAAAGGATATGCACTTCCCTCAGTAATGTCTTTTTGTTTGTGTGCAATGGCCTCTTTCCTCTGGGCTTTCTTCTCATGGATTACTCTTGTTTTTATTGTGCCCAACAGGCTTTTCTCCTCCATACAGTGTCTTCTTGCTGCAAAACGTCATACCTTCTATTTCTTCATTATTTCTCAAGTAATAATCAGAGTATGCCAGCGAGGAAGAAACTACTACTGCTGATTTAAGAGAAAATATATAATTTAAATTTTTATTTTATCATTTTTTGAGACAGGGTCTCACTACCTAGGTCAGGCTGGCATTCAACTCACTATGTAGCCCAGGCTGCCTTGAACTTGCAGTAACCTCCTGCCTCAGCCTCCCAAGTGTTGGAATTACAAGCATGCTCCACCACACCCAGCCTATAATTTAAAATTTTTGTCTCTTTTCACCCAAGTCCTTGACCTCTTTCAGTGTCGACAAAACTCTACTTGCACTACAAATTCAGACAGATATCAATCTTTTCCATCTCACTCCACAGGATATAAGCTCAGTACTTTTCTCATATTTTCCCTCCCCCTGACTTTTCCCATTACTCTACTAAAAGATGTATCAGAAACATATTTTCACTTAAAATAAAGGTTAAGAACTTAACTTTTTATTTGGCTCTTGGTAAAATATTGTAACTTTTACTTTATATGAATAGTAAAACACACACAGTGAAAATTAACTGGTCAATTCTCATTTTCTAACGTTCTCTGTGGTCTGGAAGAATTTTCTTCAGATCTCTTCCATAGGTATTCAGTATATACTGACAGTTTGAAGCAGTATAGATTAAAGATTAAAAACATGTGTTTCTGGAGAAATTGTGTCCCAGGTCTGTGCTTATGTACTGTGTCACTACATCACTTTACATAATCTCTCCAAGCTTAGTTTCTTCATCTGAACGAGTATCTGGAGCAAGAGTATCAAATGAATAAGGTTGCTGCGGAATCGAGCAAATCAATATGTATATCAAGAACCATCCAGGGTAGAATGGTCTGTATTAAGTAATAAATATGTATAACTTACCACTCAGAGTGCTTTTATTTTTGCATCCATTCATGTATTTATTCATTCATACATCTCTTGAGTATTGGCTTGATAACATGAATCCAGCAACACAGTATGAATTTAATAATTGCCTGAGGTGCTTTTCAGTGTTATTGGCCAAATATTTCTGACATTCTGGGACTCTACTTTCTGGTTATCTTTCCAGAGAGATGGAAGAAGCACGTGACTCATTCCAGCCAGTGAGCTGCTGATAACAGATGGGACTGCAAAACTCAATTTCCAGTGAAGCAGTGTTTTCAGCGACTTGCTGAACAATTCCTTGGTTTGCCTGGGGTCCTGAGTGATGGTGATGGTTGGGATCTCCTATGCCCTTCCCCAGGGCACAGGGCATTAGTGGAAACTAATGAATTAAGCTAATGAGGCCTTGGTGGTGCTTTTTTTTTCTTTTTTCATCATTTTAGCCAACAGCTCTTGACAAAGCTGGAGCTCTGCTAAATGAATGGTTAAACACAGCAAAAGTCAACCAAACCAAAGTAATGTATTCAACAGAACAGAAAGGGAATCCTCACGATAAGAAAGCAGCATGGCTGGACATTGCTTCAGCATAGATGAGACCTACAAGGTGCACAGTGTGCTTCAAGAGACCACACTCATTTATGTGGCAATTGCTCACTTAAAAACTGTTTGCAGAATGAGTTTCAGGAAAACATGTAAACTAGGCCTTCATACAGTTTTCATTGCACTTTAAGGAATATAAATAGTGCATAATAATAAAAAAATTCAAAATATCAGGAAGCGAGGTGCATGAACAGAACTTTGGAAACATGGAACACCGGCAATCAGCCACGCGCCCCAAGAGGCAGGTTCTTGTGTTGTTGGATTTTTTTTCTGCTCCATCTCATATCTGCAGGAAGCCACCCATCCCAGGCAGGCCAGATGGAAGTTTCAAACCAGTCTTCTTGTTTCAAAATTTATGAATCCAAAATTTCACAAATAATAAAGAATGTGTTTATATTCCAGTCATAGTATGTTAAAGTTAGAATACTGCTGAAAATCCAAAGGCTACACATATAACTTCTCCTTTACTACACACACACACACACACACACAGAGAGAGAGAGCGAGAGAGAGAGAGTGAATCCTAAGTTTTTGTTATTTTAGATTAACACAGGAAAATGTTTTTGTCCCATTAATCAATCACATATTATTATGGATATATATGTTTCTGGCTTAAGAACAAACAGATACTTATTTTTAAAAACTTTAAATTACCTTACACTTATTCCATAATTGTTTTATAGTAGAAAAGTCTATTTTTATATTGGGTCATCTCAATACTTTTTTAATGAGTATGCGGAAATATTACTTTCTTTTAATTGTGGCTGTGACCACAGCTGTAAAAAATTATATCCTAACACCCACCAGCTTCCTATCAGGTCAGTTGTATGAAATAAAATGAAAGTTATTTTCCTAAAGCCATATAAAAGCCATATAAAAACCATATGCCAGGAGAAAATTAGAAAGCTGTAAAGGAAGAGCCAACTTCATGAACAGAGAACATAAATCTTGTTTATTTCTTTGTCACATCATGTACACCTTGGGGTTTCTTCCTGATTCCAATCTATGTCATTTTTACTATAATTTTCCAAAAAGTCCACCCAGTGATACGTCATGGATTGGTGAAGGATAATAGCACCATTTCCAGCACTGTTTCTAGATCTGCCACTAATGACTTGAGTGGCCACACGTTCATTAAAACTCTTAGAACTTCTTTTTCTCCAAAATAAGGGTTTTGCCTTCAATAACTGTTTAGAGCACATTGTTAGGAAAACTGTTCACGGCTCTTCAATTTGATGTATAAGTAGCTTTACTCTGAACTCTGGGGGGCTTCTTGCTATTTGTCTTCTCTATTCCATCAGAATTGAGAAGATATGATCCAATCTCCTCTTGATTAGAATTCTACTTAAAAAAATTCTTGATCAGAAGGCATTTGGCCAAGTTTGAGCAGATGATGCCTTGATTCACACACTGAGGAATGAGCTCATGAGCTGCTCAGTAAACAGTAAGGTCCTATGCATCAGGCAACTGTGCCAAGTCTAAGTGCAGACTCCAGCCAGCTGTTCAAAGGAGAGTGAGCCAGAACTGAGGATTCAGAAAAGGAAATCAGGGTGTGAGTACAGTCACTATTCTTGGAGTGGACAGCTTCCAAAGGAGAAGGAATAAGAATTTGACATCAGAAGCACACAGTCAGGTCTTTGTTAGTCACTGCACATATTCATAACTAATTTAAACCATGCATATAACTCTTAGTGTATGGTTAGGTTTGGTTATTCTTAATTCAGCAATGTATTTTTCACTCAAGCTGTTCATTTACTATGGTCAGGGCCTCCACCCCTGCTCCCACCACCATCAGAGTCTAGTCCATCATCATAATGTATAATTGCTCTTCCTTCCCAGCCATCCCCATATATATATATATATGCAAATATATATATTTGCATGCAGAGGGATCAAATCCATGGCCTTGAGCATTTTGGGAGAGTGCTCTACCACTGAGCAACATCTGGGACACAAGAAAATACTTTTGGAAAAATGTTTTTGCATTATAACCCTGCAGAATACTTGGTACATATAAGGGCCTCAATATTCTTGCTTAACTTGAAGACATATATAACCTTCAGGAAATTAGAAATTATGTAGTAAATTTGGACTGGAGAGATCTGGGGTATGCATTGAATTGTCCTGCCAGGGAGCTTAAATCAGGGAAATGGAATCTCCCCAGGTGACTGCTGGCTATGGGCCCCTCCTGGGTGAGCCCCGTGGGAAGCTTGTCACACAAGAGGGCCACCGAACCACTTGTCCCATCACCTGTTGTAAAGGAGCATCCTGCAGCACTGAGATGTGTGCAGTTCTACTGCAGAGTGTTCCAACCGGAAACAGCAGTTATACTCAAATCCTTGTTCTATGCCTAGTATTTTTGTGTTTCTCCATATGTAATAATTTCACTTAGTTTTAGATTATTTCTCCAAGTTAGTAATACCAAATGGAAATAAGTGTGAGAAACTCAAGAAGAGAGCCAGAGAAGGAGGCTTGTCTATTTTGTTACTAAAAAGCAGTAAGCACTGCTTTTATAAATAAAGCAGGTAGTTAGGGTATAATGTGCCTTAGAGATGAATAGGTGACTAGAAAAGAGGAGTTGAAATAACAGCATGAAATCATTCTTGCTTCTCACTGTTTCTTCTCCCTATTCTTTTCTCCTTTTCACATTCTTTCTATTAATACCTCAAAAGGCTGGCTTAATCTAGGCTCACACTCTGTTTTCCTTTATAGTTACATATCAATTCACATCAAGAGTTATCTGAGTGATTAGGTGAAGGGGCCGATAAGATTATAAATTCCTTAAAAGATAAAGCAAATCAGGCCAGGGATTTAGCTCAGTGGTTCCACTGCCTGCTTTGCAAGCATAAAGTCCTGAGTTGGATCCCGGTACCCGCCCCCCCCCAAAAAAAAGATAAAGCAAATCAGGGATTTACTTCATATGAGAGGTTTACCTTCCACAGCCTTTGGTGCTAATTAGACATCTGATCACTATAGCTTTTAGAAAAAAGATTCTTAAAATACCTCCAAGGGTTAAAAACATACTGTGAACCTGTTCTTTTATACAAATTTAGCAATACATAACAATGCTTAATGGTATAATATATCTCCTCAGATTATATGGGGATCATTTTTATAATTCTTTGATTACATATTTACAATGAGACATTTTGTATTATATCAAAATATTATGACTATTATTGCGCACCCCTAGACCAAATAGCCAGGATTATGCTCCTGCAGTTATACTTATAGAAAGATATTCATTATTTTCAGTGAATTAAAGATTAATTAACTTTACATTCCCTGAAGGCCCGAATTCAGAAAGGCTCTGTAATTGCAGTTTGTGGATACTAATAAGCTCACTTTCCTTTGGGAACAAATCAGATTCATCGCTGATAAGGAAATGTGATCCATTCCAAGTCACCTTCTGCCTTGTTGCATATTTATATTTAGAAAATAGCATTTTTTTTCTAAATTTAATCATGACTGAATGCGTTGACAATATCGTAGAGAGAGTATTGTTTGATCATCATGGAAAAGTGCATTCTCGCAAAGTGGTTTTCACACTGTCATAAATCCACTCCGTGACTCTGCCTGTCACCTCTGACCTTCCTGTGTGTGTCCTTTCATTAGTGAAGCAGAACACAAAATCACACCGCTTACCAGAACCATGGCAGGAGTACATTAACATTTGGAGAGTGCTTTTAGGTCTCTTGTACAATTTTTTAGTGTGCAAAAATGTCACTATTATTGCTCAAACATCTTATTCATGTCTTTAAACTCTTCATCTTCATTTTGAATTGTAATTTTGAAAACTTGACTTTCTATACTTACCAATTTCATGATGAAAATTCCCTTTGCCTACTCTTTAGTTCATTGAATGTGTCGACTTCTTTTATTTGATAATGCACGTTTGCCATTTTAATTTGGCAGAGGGAGGTCCCAGCCTTGCCAATGCTGATGTTTAGTAGTGGATAATGTTGTATTATAAAGGCCTGCACTGTCGAATGCTGAGCTGCATCCTTAGCCTTTACTTAGTCAAGGCAATTAAAAAAATATCTCCAGATATGAGCCAGGTGTCCCTTGTGACATTTGTAGACTTTAGTTGCTTTCCTTTTACATATTTAGTGTTTTCAGAGGTGATAATTTATTGAAAACTTAAAGGAATGTATAAACACCATAATGAAAGAATAACTAGTGTTCTAAAACACAAAATCAGAGAACCAAGTGAAATATGCTACAAGAAATATTTTCCTATTTCATATATTTAAGTAAACCATTTTCTTCATGACCAAGCGTATTTATAATAGAATTAAAGACAAAACATACTTGATCACATTCCTGTATGTCATGAACCTGTTTCAGCAGAGAAATCTCCTACACCTTTGTGAATTCTTCAATCATCATCAAAGTATATGCCTAATCATGATGACCTTAGAGTGAGCCACACCTTTCAAAGGGTCACCGGAACAATTAACTATTTACAGTGCCTTAGTAACAATGTATTCATCATTTTGTAATAAAAATGTTCAGAAGAACCATCTCAGTAAAGTGACAATATCAAGTCCAATCCTATAAACACACCCACACGTATCAGCACACTGGTTATAATATTCCCAATGCTGTGCAACAAAAACTGTAATTGTCTCTGGAAACTTCAGCCACAAGACCACTTTACCTTTACCCTCTAGTCAAATTTTTTCTCATTAATTTAGATCCCTCAATGCATTTCCATGTTTTGATCAACCTTTCTTTGAAAATAACTCCACCACAGAAAGTGGCATTCTGCAAGGAAGTTCTCCATACTTCCGGTAAGTGTTCATTTCTGTCATTACATTTTCATTCCTTGTGACCTCCTCCCTGTACAGCCTAATACTCTTCCTTCTACCTAGGCAAATCCCATATATCCTGGGGACCTGATGTTAATTTTGAGGGATGCCTTAGTGACAACACCAGTCCTCATTTACCTTCCCAGCCAGTCAAACTGAGTTGGGACACAATGATATCCTATTTTTTTTCCCAGTTTTAAGTCTCTAACTTTAAATTATTTTTCAATACCTCATTGCTTTATTTTTTACTAGAACACCAAAGTTAATTCTTAGAGAAATCAATTTCTATTACAATTTTATATTAATCATTATCAATACTTAATATTTGATTATTTTCTTTTCTTCAAGTTGTTTTTTTTTCCTTCATTCAGTATTTGTGGTACTGGGCATTGAACCCAGGGGTTCAAATATGATAGATAACAACTACTACAATCAAACTAATTAATATATTCATCATTCACACCATTATCATTTAAATTTATAATTTAATTGGATAATTTTAAAGAATTCAACACATTATGATCAACTTTAGTCATCACACTGTAAAATGGATCTCCAGAACATACACATCCTAGCTGAAATGTACTTTTTGACCAAGTTCTCATTCTGTCCTCCACCACCCCCTGGCAACCATTCCACTCTTTGCTTCTATATTTAGAAGTTTTTACATTGCACATCTAAGTGAGCTCATGCAGTGGAATTTGTACCTGTCTTATTTCAGTTAGCAAGTCTTCCCAATTAATCTACCTTGTCACAAAGGATAGGATTTCATTCTTCTTTTAAAGCTAAATAATTTTTATTGTGCATATGCATTATTTTTTGATGGGTATCTGGATTGATTTCATATTTGGCTACTGTTAATAATGCTGCAATAAATATAGGAATGCAGATATCTCTGCAGGATACTGACATCATTTCCTTTCAATTTATATCCAGTGAAGCAATTGCTGGATCAAATGATTGTCCTATTTTTGAATGTTTGAAAATTTTTTCTACTATTTTCAGAATATCTGTCCCAATTTAAGTTCCCACCAATAATGTACCACTGTGCTTTGTCTCCACATCTCCACCAAATCTTAGATTTTCTCTTTTTGCTCATAGTCATTCTCCTAGGTGTGAAGTGACATCTCGCTGTAGTTTTAATTTCCATTTCTCTAGCAATGAGTGGTGGCCAGCACTATTTCATATCCCTGTTGGCCACTCATATGTGTTTTTTAGGACACAATGTTCTATGGAGTTTTCCTTAAAATAGACTTTTCTCCATTTTTAAATCAAGGTGTTTTTTTATTTCCTTGCTTTGAGTTTGTGTTCTTTTACATTTTAGAAATTAAACCTTAGTGATGTGTTGTTTGCAAATATTTTCTCCTATTTTTTGTCTCCACTGTGATGGTTATTTTCATTGTTGAGCAGATGGTTTTTAGTTTGATACAATCCTATTTGTGTATTTTTATTTTGTTTCCTGTTTTTTGGGGGTGGTCATTACCAATCATTGCCCAGATTGATGTCAACAAGGTATTGCCTGAATTTTCCTCCAGCTGTTTTGTGTTTTCAGGTCTTGTGTTTGTCTCTAATTCACTTTGGATTGATTTTTTTCACAGTGTGACATAGTTTATCCAAGTTAATTCTTCTCATTTCTCTGCTATGTTCTTTTTATCTTTGTGGATGATCAATTTATTTTAAATACATAGATTTATTTCTATATTCTCTATTGTGTTTCATTGATGTATATGTCTGTTTTAGAACAGTGTCGTGTTATTCTGAATATTATAGTTCTGCTCTAGGTTTTTGAAATCAGATAGTGTGATCCCTCCTTCCTTGTTTTCTTTATTTCCTCAAGATTTTTTTATGCTATCTGGGTTTACTTTTATTCCCAATATGTTTCAGACTTGTTTTTTCAGTTCTGTGAAAAATGTCATTGGAGTTTTGATGAGGTTTGAATTAAATGTATACATTGTTTTACATAGTATTTAAAAATTCTTACTCCTCCCAACAAGGTAAATGAAATATGTATTTATTGGTGTCAATTACTTTCATTAATATTTATAGCTTTCAATATATGACTCTTACTTTCCTGGCTAAAGTTATTTTAAGGACTATTTTTTTTTTTTTTTGTACCAGGGATCGAACTTGGGACCTTGTGGTTGTGAGGCAGGCGCAGAACCACTGAGCTAAATCCCCGGCCCTTAAGGACTATTTTGGATACTAATGTGAATGAGTTTACTTGTGGGGTCGAGGTACACAAATAACATTTACAGAATGAATAAATAATATCTGATCAAATGCTAGCAAAACTCAACATTCTTCACAATAAAAACACAGCAAACTAGCTATGTAAGGAAGGTATCTCAACACAATAAAGCCCTACAGGGTAATCCCTCAGTTAACATTGTAGTCAGTATTAAAAAGTTTAAAGATTTTCCTCTAAGATCAAGAATGGGACCAGGATGCCATGGCTTATTTCACACTGTCCTGAAGGTACCTGCCTGACAAATTAGGCAAGAAAAATAAATAAAAAGTATCACATAGGTTAGGAAGATGCAAGAGAGGATCTGTTTGAAGGAAATGTGATGTTTTTGGTGGAAGAGTGCACCCCCAAAATTAGAACTAATAACTGAATTTAATCAAGTGGCAGGGTACAAAATTAACATGCAAAACTAGTAGTATTTTCATACACAAACAACAAAAGATCTGAAAATCAATAATGTTCCCCCTAGACTTAAAATGCAAGACAATAGGTGACTATTTTAGCTATTGTAACCCAAGGAATACCCAGGAAAGAGCGACACACAAGGCATTCACCAAGTTACTTCGACCTTGTTGGGGAGAAAACTAAAACTACACTGGGATAAACAAATACAGAGAGCAATACTGCATTGCATGGCTCCACTTAACAATGGGTCCAGGGGAGTGTGAACCTGTGGGATGGAAGTAATGAAAGACTATCTGCATCAAGAAAAATACTAAGTAGAGTTGTTGAGGAATATTTTGCCTTCAGAAGATTGGAGGGAAGAATGAATACTTTGGTCACTGTTCAGAGAAATAAAAGTAAGAGTGCTGAGGGGTGATGATCAGAAGCTTCTAGAACAAATCCAGAACAAAATCATTCTGGGAGGATCAGAGGACCAGACTGAGGAGCACACCAGGAACATTTACTATGATACCTTTTTAGATGGGCTCATTTTAAGAGCAGCAAGCAAGGGATACAGGAAAAGAAGGCAAGGAAATTGTTAAAGAAAGAGTCCACTAATAGAAGAATTCAGAAATTCCAGAAAAATGCATACAGCCTGACAGGGGAAGAATTATAATTCAGATGACAGGTTACGTGCTTTTCCTGCATTCGTTCCCATAGAAGCTTATGCTTCTGAGATGGATTCCTGAAACTTCTCATTCAAGTTTCATTTTAGGATCAAAAAGCAGACTATTGATTGCTCTCCCACTCTGCTGTGAAATGTGTGAGTTCATTTATTTTCTGCATAACACTGTTACTTAAATTCAGCTAATACACATGGCTAGCTCCATGTAGGTGGTTTATTGTCTTTTTTGTTCTGATAGAATGCTACCCATACACTCACAGATATTGAAGAGTTTAATGAATATTTTAAATATTGTCACTGCATGTAGCTGATGCCCATTCATGGTCCAGCCCCTTTCTAATTACTCATATATAATCATTATAAAAATAAAATATAGTTTCTTAACACATGTTTTTTAGAGATATATGGAAACACTGTCAAAATATCCCTCCTCAGATAAGGTGTTTACATAAATAAATGCTGATCATAATGTACATATATTGGTGTAAGTTTTTTCAATCTCTTTTATAAGAAAACACTTTTTTCCTGCTATGCAACTTGTTATTGCTCTTCAGTGTTTTAAGGCATTGGTATTATGCCACTTCCAACAAAGTCATTTAATAGAGCAATTTTTGTCAATAGCTGCTTCTGATTTCTCCCTGAGAATAGTATTTGTGTTAACTTAGGAGCAGTCTCCATGTGTCTGGATCACACAGTGCCTTGTAATCCTCCTTGTTGGGAGAAGTGTTGATTCCTATGATGCCTGAGTCATTCTGTTTTCTCTTCTGTACGCTTAGTAAAAAACAAAATATAACTGAATTTGTCCTGAAAATCATGTTTTGAACTTGTTATGGAACAATATAAAACAATTAATATATCACAAAGGACACTGGATTTTAATGAAGAGGTCAATCTGTCAATGATGTCAGCATGCAATTTGATGCAAAGTATTGAGAAGAGGTGCAAATGGGCCATGAATTTTATGAAATCAACTTTTTCATGTTTGTTACGATTTTGTACAGATTTTCTTTTTGTGTTAATGCTCATGCTAAATCATTACATTTATAAACCAGTTGTTAATGTCCATACATATTCCTATGTCATTTTCCCCTGGAATTTATTCTTTTTATGTGTATGATGTTTTTATGGTGTTGAGGCTTTTGTGTTACCATTTCATCATTGCACGCAAGATCCATTCATGAGTCACTCATACAGTCCTGATTGGAGAACTGAGTCCCAATCTTCCCTATATACCTAAGCCTATTTTCTATTCACTTGTCCAGCCCCTTTAATGGGTCAAGGGCCCTGGATTAGACAAAGGAGCATAATCAGGGTTGGCTTATACTCCAAGGAAGAGAAAGTTAGTCTTCATGCAGCAAGGGCATTAGTGGTTAAGTATGTAACACTATAGAGCCACAGAATTTACCAACTTTTCATATTTGGGGAAATGTTCATGGGGAGAGGACCCTGATGAATGGAGTGGGCAGTGCCAGGTGAGGCAGATAGTTCTATCTGGAATTAAGAGAACCAAAAAGGAGATGTTGAATTTTCTGCTTCAGAGAAGCTGTAGCAGTTTTTCAAGACCCCATTCTAAAGATGCCTCTCCTCTTATGATTTTAATGAATTACTCTCAATTATATCTGTTATTCATTCTCTTTTCTCAGATGTCAACTCATGTGTTAAACATAATTTGATAGAGAAACAGATGTATATATTTTTAACACTTTGCATTTCTTTAAGAGCGTACTGAATGAATGTATTTCCTTGAAGACTGTGAAGTAGATCCCAGATGAGACTGACTCTACCAGAACTCAGAAAACCAAATCCTCAGTCTCTGAGTTACATCGTTCTTCATTACTGTATTTCTTCCTCAAAAGATGAGAAGACATTTCATTGCCCTTTGCTCTGAAACGGTATTGATAGTATACTAAGCTTTCCTTCAGCAACCTCAAGACTTGCTTTTTATTTATGGCAGGTAAAGAAATAGGTAGCCACACTACTGTTGACAAATGGTAACAATTATGTCCACTTTTCTCCATGGAGATTTACAATATATATTCAGTTCTGACTGCCGGCTTCTTTTGGATGTGTGTGAAATTGCCTTCATTTACATTTTGTTCTGAAATTATGATCCTCATCATCTCGGTCATTCTCAAGTTGCCTACATGACTGCCGGGGACCTTTATCCTTGGAAGGAAATTACTCTTGTGTCAAATTCTGATTGTCATTGTTACTGGAAACAACTTCTTAGCAAAGTTAAGGACTTTACTCTGTGCCACTTTGTGAGCAGACTGCTCGTGACCTTCAAAAACAAGCAAACCAACAAATAATACCCTCTGATCCATGACATACCATAGTTCCAACTGCAGGAAAAAATTGCAATGAAGGACACATGTAAATATTCAGCATAAAAACATTTCTTATTTTTTCTTCAGGTTTATTTTATTCTTATAATGACAAAGTTATTACAGTTAAGAGAATTTCACTAACAGACATTTCATACCAAGTGGCTCTACTGGGAATATAACATAGCATAATTATTTAATTCCTTATATAAATCTGCAAGTTCATTATTGCAGTATGACATGGAAAAACTCAATCTTTCAGGATATAATAAGTTCCTCATCCTCCCCACACTGGGCTTGAGGCTGTTACTTTTTCTTGGTGGCTCCCAAAGTCATCATCTGCTGACTGCATCAGCCTTAGAGGCTGATACCTGGATTTGAATACTGAGACATGTATGACTAGCTATTGTCATGTGTACAGAATTCGTCCATCCAATGAAACTACTCAAGAAGAACGATGATTTTAGTAGACAGTGTTCTAAAATGGTCCCCCAAATTCCTTCCCTGAGCAACTTTCTTTCTCTGAGTGCAGGGTGGACCCATAAAATAATAGAAGTCATTGAACTGAATGCACTATCTTTGACAAAGCAGAGCTGTGGTCACTATTGTGAAGATGTTACATTGCATACACAGTCAACCATAGAGAGCTTGCCCCACTGGCTCCAAATAAATATGCTGCCCTGTTTTGCATTTCCCATATAGCTAGAGTGGCCTCCAGCAGCTGATGACGGTGACAGCCAACTCAGAAGACAAGGGGGGACTTCCATTCTACACTATACAAGCTCTAGATGCTGCCTAGAGGGTTCAGAAGAGGTCCTGGAGTCACAGAAAACAGCACAACCTCAGCTGCCATCTTGATTTCTAGATTTCAGTGGAGTAAAGCCAAGCAGATGCCCCAGGTCACTGCTGCCTATCATATGCTTCCCTCATGGAATGTGAAATCATAAATTTATTTTGGTTGGTGCTAAGTTTGTGATAGTTTATTACCTAGCAAAAGAAAATGAATACAACAATTCTCATCACCTTCCTCCCCTTCTTTACTTCCATCTTCCTTTTTTGTCTATTTTCTTTCCTTTCTTCTTATGAAAAGTGCATATGTTCTCTAGAAGAATGATAGGCACACCCAAACACTTAGGATGCTCAACCACTTTGAATCAAGCACGTGTTGCTCAGGGAGGATGTCTCTTTCTCTAAATCAAACAAAGTTTTGGTTTCTGTATTAAAATTTCTATTAGATAATACATTGTAGAAATAATATCAAGACAGTAAGTTACTTCTGTTTTGATCTGCCTCCATCTGTCTTTGTATTTCTAGTAATATTCACAAATTGAAGGGGCAAGGAGACAGTTTGGACACTTGAGCACCATAATGCCACCAACTCCCCCTGAAAATGAATTCCCATTGCTCAGTGACAGCAACTCAAGGTAGAACCTGTGTTGGAATGGGGAGGGGGAAAGACTGAAAGAACTAAACAAGTGGAACACATTAAATGTGTGTTTGAAAGTTTCAGGTTTCAAGAGTAAATCATTTTTATTTCTATTGTCTTGAGGAGGGAAGGTTTTCTAAGGATGTTCCTTCTATATCAGAAATCCCAAGCGACATCTGCATCACAGTGATACAATTACACAGGAGAAATATGTGTCTTGGGAACATCAAACTATTTCATTTGGGGCTGTTTGAGCTTGAAATGGATTTCAGAAAATGTGGTTCCATTTCTTACATGGTAATTAGAAATAATTTATATGTACCTATTAAAAATACACAACAAAATCACATCTCTTAATTGCTAACTACTTTATCCAATACACATAAAATATTCCAACAGAATTCTTCATACTTGACTTACCTTTCCCTCTCCTTCCAATATATTTCATGAGTAAAATGAGTTAATTACTAAAATGCACCCTGGAGAACATTTTCTGCAACAATGCGATGTTTTGGGTTTCTATGTTTTGCTACTGAGACTCAGACCTGCAGATGAAGCAGAAGGAAATTGCTGTCTTGATATTACTTCTGAATGTTGTGAGCAGGTTAGATCAAAGTTTGACATTCTGAGCTGTTTAATTCTCTCAAGGGAAAGAGTTTTCCCAGCTGGGAAGCTTTGAAAGTAAACCTCCACATCCAAGTCTTTTTGAAACATATCTAGACTCTTGATAAGATTATTTTCTGATTTTTTATCACTTGTAATGTGATCATGAATAAATTGTTTAATTAAGGACTTCACCCAATGATTACAGCCCAAAGTCTATTGTCTTCTTAGCTTAGAAAACACTGAAAAAGTACTTAAGGTACTATAGAAAGCCTTCCTTACCATTAGACATATATCCCTAAGAAGCGTGAAGATTTTGTGTTTACATTAACACTTTTTTCTACATGGAGACACAATTTTCCCTTTGTTGCTTGTTGGTCTTTCATTCCCAGTGATCACTTGTGAAACTGGGTCGTGTTTGCATATTGCTTTGCCATTGCACAAGTGTTATTTTACAGATGGAGAGCTAATTTATCGTGGTGAAATGACGGATACCTCATGCAAACAGCATGGGAAAAGAAGTGAAAATGAGATTAGTAGTTCCATCTCAGTTGAAATTAAAAGAGCTGAAAAGTATCAGGAAGAAGGACTGTGGTCAGGCCATGTTAATTCACCCTTTTCTAAGTATTGGGCCAGTGACTAATACACAAAGCATTTCAGAAATGATTAAAGAGGCTAACTATGTACACAAGAAAAGTCCCTCTTAAACCTTAAATAGTAAAGTTCTTTTTGCAGATTTTATTGAAAATAATTCTGACATTCTAAAAATTTTTCCAAAGTGTTTCAGTTTAATACAAGCCTGTAATATTATCCATATGCTGTAAAAATAATAGAATGTGCTATTTGGTTCTTTTTTGAATCATTAATATTTTAAATTATTTTAAATCATATGAAATAGGGAAGATTACTATCCACATTTTATATTCAAATAAAGTTAGTAATAGAAAGGTTCAATAATTTGCTTAAGATCTAACAGCCAGTGAGCAGGGAGACCAAGATTTCAAGTAGGTTGAGATCTGGAATTATTGATTGAAACCCTAAACCATCCCTCTTCTATAGCTTAAACCACAGGAACCTGACAATACCAAATGGTTTTTCCTATAAAAGCAGCAATTTCTTCTAGCTTAAGTGATTGTTATTACTGTCATTTTTCACCGATAAAGGCAAAATTGCTATTTAATCTACCTTTATATTACTACATCTAAACTCAAGGTTTAAAATAGAATGAATTTTCAATATAATTTAACAGTTTATTTAATTATAGTAAATGTGTTATCCATTTTTGATTAGCCAGGTCAAGTGTTAATTGGGCTTAATATTTTAACATCACGCTATTTTTCTCTGAGCGGGATGTACTTAGGATCATGTGTCACATTTCACCTCTTTATTCAAATAAAGACCAACATTCCTGCAGTTTAAATTTGAACATAAATATAGTTTCTTAAAATTTCAGGGTTAGAAAATGAATGTGATTATAATACATATCTCAAATGTACCAATAAATGTTTTGCTTAAAAATATATAAATTATAAAAAATAATAAACTAGCTGCAAAGTTAAAAAAAGAATAAAGAAGCTCATACCAGGAGGCTCTTCCTACAGAATTCTGGAAGTTTTGTTGTGTTTTCTTTTTTTTTCAGTTTTTATTTATAATGTCTTCTTAAATGCTTGACATTTTTGTGAAGTAGAATTAGAAAAGTTCCAGAAAAATATTATTAAAAAACCTTCTTTTATGAAAATAAGAAGGAAACCATTAACCTTTATATATTTTTGTTTAGATTTTAATACTCTCAAAATAATCTACAATGAAATATTTCTGAAATTATAAAAGAGAAGCATTTTTGCTCTTCAAAATGCTTAATATTGCAATGGAAATTAATCCAAATTAAATAATATATTAAATAATCAACTACTAATGCAGTACAATTTTTACTTTCTAATAATTTTCTGCTATGCCTTATAGTTGAATTCTTAAAATAACTTCCAAATGAAATACTGACACACACAAAAAAATATTTTGAAAGAAATATGGTTTAGAAAAAAACTCTGTTTTGGTTATTTATTGATTGCATAATAATAAAAATACTTAAATAATAAATGTGCTGTGGCTCTTGTAGCTTACCATCACTGAGATTCAGGACAGCAACTTGTAGAGCTGACAAATGTGCCTGTCCTGTGTGAATTGAAACAGAGAAGTTAAACAAACAGCACTGGTACATGATCCAAATGTCAGTGCAATTTTAACATGTGCATTTAGGGAAAAAAATGTTATTTTAGTGATAAAATCCAAGGACATAACTCATGCTTTCCACCGGATTCTGAAAATTGTGTCCATTAAGCTTGGTTCCCATCATTAGCATTACACAGAAAACAAACGGAGAGGCACTGAATCAGCAGTGAACAGAGAGGAGGGATTTGTGTGTTCAGACACAGGCAGTAGGAAATGAGCCAGGATGGTGATTGTTTGAAGTGGAAAAAAGGCTAGGAAACGATTTAACATAACATGGTTTGGGGCATGGATTTAGCTCTGTGCCCTGCCTGGAAAGCACCAGGTTCTGAGTTTGATTCCTCGTACCAAAAATAATAATAATAATATGGCTTGCAAGCAGATAAAAATAATTTAAAGAAATTTGTCAAACTGATATTTTTTAATGAACTTTTATTTGCATTTGCCAAAAAGAGTTATATGTGCAGATATTCATCCATGTGTACTACTTTTAAATACAGTTTCCTTCAGAGCCTCCAGTCCCGTCCATGAAGTTTTCTAATGTAAAATAGTTTAAGATTGTTGAGGGCTAGTTGGTTGGCACTGTAGGGTTGGCTTCATCAACAGCAAAGTGATTTTCTGTTTGATTAGTGTCTAACCTTTAGTCACTGATAGAGACAAAAATAAGTGACGGGGAATGAAAATAGCCAATCCTATAAAGACTTTGATGAGATGTCAGTTTTTGAAATATGAAAACAAATTTTACAAAACTGACACGTTTAACAACTGATGGTTAGTAGAAAACGTTAATTATTGTTTATGTAATGTTAGGGTTTGGGACTAGCTGCCCCCTCAAAGCCTCATGCGGTGGCTGAATCTAGAGAGTGTGATGCTGGGCTTAAGGGTGGTTTGACACCCCCCTAATCCTGGTAGACTGGATAAGGTAAAAGGGACAGAGAGATGCAGTTAAATTCTCTGACGTTTGCTGCTTCTGCTTCTGTCGCCCTGAACTGTTGCCCCTCTGCCACCCTGCCTTGGACCCAGCCAGTTATAGAATGAAACCTATACAAACTGTGAGCTAAGTAAACCATTTCCCCTTTAACTTTAGGTGCCAACCATTTTGTCTCAGCAACAATCGAAACATAACATAGAAATTATTAAATTAATATTATTGAGAAAAAACAACCCAGACCTCTAAAAATTGTACTAAATAAAAAAGTGCATGTCTTTTAAGTAATTCCACCATAAAACCTACAATATGTGCGTGCTTAAAGATAAAGTGTTAATTTATTGAAACCTGTAGAAAATGCCAGAATGCTCTGAAACAGTTTAAAATCTAATGATTTTGATAAAATTATGTGTGTGAAATTAAATGACATTACAAGAAGTCAAAGAATCAATTACATGAATTTTCAAAAATACTTGTAGAAAACATGTACCTAGTAAAATTTCATGATTTTATGAATTTTGTTATAATTATATAATACAGTATGGTAAAAAATTCGGAAGATGACAGTTTTTGTGCCTAAGTGGTGATTTTGTTCTTAAATATTTAAAAATACGTACACACATGTATTAATATATTATGTGATATAAATTTAATATATTATACTACATATTATATGATAGATACATGTGTATAATATTGCAATATGTTGAGATACATCTTGCCAAGTGCAAGTTAAAATATTTGCCTTAATTTAAATTGCTTTATACTCAAAGATTTAAGACTTTTAGGAGTCTATTTTAATCAGATCTCCATAAAATCAGTCATTCTACATTCTCTCTACTTTCTAAGAGCTAATAGATTGAGTCTAGATCTTGAGAAACCAGAGCCTCTGAGCAAAATTAGTGATTTTAAGCGAATTCTAGGAAATCGGCACTGCTGTTCACTTTCCCCCTGAGCCTCAGAAGTCTTGCTGTTGCTTCTAGGATGTTTTTAGAAACCACTTGCTAAGCAACATCTTGGCAAGAGTCAACAAGGGTCTCTGAACTCGGAGCACAGGGCCAGGGACTGTGCTTGGACCCTCCCTGCCACAGGCCTGGACTCACAGCTCTGATCCCAGGAAATGCTCAGTGTCCCTACTGGACAGAAGCAGGTGTCCAAACTGGGGGCTTCCTCAGCCTGTGCTTTCCTTGATTTCCCATCACTACTTCCCTGTAATCCATTCTTTGTTTTCCACTCTGAGGGCATTGGAATGTTCGTTTCTGCAAGCCCATCCTCTATAACTCTATGTTTAATGTTATCTTTGCATTTTATGCAGCATAGAAAGCCACAAGCTACTGTCAAATATGAAGAAAAGGCAAAAAAAAGTATTAAAATTATATAAAGGTAGTAAATGAAAGTTTCTTTCATTGTTTTTTATTAAATTAAGAAACTATTTTCTCCTTCCTCCATGCAGTCGCTTCTTGCTTCCAAATGCTTAAGTTGACTCTGTTATTAAGAAACCTGACTCCCTTCCCACATAGCAGATGGCTGGAGTCATTGTGTGCTCGGAGAGTGAGACTGTCCAGAGCTCTTCTGTTCTCTGTGACTCACCCACTGACCTTCCAAACTACAGCATCCTTCCTTGATACTGGAAATATCCTTCTTGGGGATATAAGCCAGCCTCCTCACGTGTGTGTGGTGGGCATAGAGTGTTGACACTCCCACACACACGTGTCAACACTCTACACCCACCGGGTTCTTGGTAATACATGGTTAGTGGCAGCAGGAAAGCCACTGAGCTGAACAGAGGCATCCATTTAACTTTCTAGCTGCCTTTCCCCACTCTCAGTGGGATCTGACAGACAGCTGGGAGGCGAGAGTTTCTGTCCATCAGTTTATAGCTCTTGGGAGAAAATGAACTTCTCAGAAGTGGAGCTCAACTGTGGTCACTTGTGATTTATTCTTCACCTTGGCAGGCTTGGCTATGCGCATTTGCTATCTTCTATCCCAGCATTCCATCAAGAGGCTTAGTCAAAGGAAAGAAATGGTCCAAGATGCACATCAGAACTCCTTCCAGGAATGTGCTACCATTATTATGTTACAAATACAGGCACGGACGTTTCCTTTGAGTTGCTGAAACCGGGTGTTGTAAAGCCGAATTGATAATTGTATCCTAACTAGTTGATGTCTATTGATTTCCTGAGCTAGGATGACCAAGATGAAGTTATTCAGAACCCAGGTGCCATTTGGCTATATACCAAGCAAAACAAACACTGATCGCCAATAAAAAATCAAGTTCATATACCTGGGAGCAGATATAATAGTCTGTTGGTTAAAAAATATCCATTTAATGAAACTGGCATCATACTGAATACTGGTATCAGGAATCCTTATTTTTATTAAAGCTTAAAAATTGATTAACATATATCATGATCAAAGTATCTTATAATAAAAGCATTATAGAAAAAGGAATTTAAGTTAGCACAATCAAGGTAGTGTTATGTATAAGTGTAGTTCTCAATACAACTCTCCTGTAATGGAACTTAGGACCTTGAGCTACATGGTTTTTCTTGAGACTTATTTCATGATATGTATATATCACTAAAATATATCATAATTACTCTGTCTTCTATACAAGAGCACTAAAAGCCACCATCAGTTTCTTTATGAATACGATCTAGTATTGAACCTCACAACTTGAGAGATTCTGATGAAAATAAACAGGATTGACTTTAGACAAAGCACTATGGGAGGAAGATGTTTTTCAGTGTGTTTACATCTGTTGAGGCTACTTCTCTTTACTTCCTACAGACAATTGATGCGGACAAAAATAAATGTTCACAGATGTAAAATGTTCAAATTTTTAAATTCTCTCTGAATCTGCTGCTCCCTCTCTTCTCTTAACATTGTTTTGTCTTATGCTTGTGTGTTCACTCATGGTTTTCTACCTAGCTGAAGATTGATTTTGATAGGTATCATCAATGTCCTTTCATTAGGGAAGATAAATAATCACTAAGAATGAATTCTCAGGCTGCTTCACACCTACAGTGTTTCTTTGCAACTTTACTCATCATTTGTATTTGGAGAAGTTTCCTTTATTAAGTTGAGCTGTCTGGGCAGTCACTTGTAGCTGTATATTGGCTCAATAATAAAGCTTATCATCTTGGAGCCATTCTCATAAGTAGCAGCTTTTTTAATGCTACTAAGCCAGTTGCTTTTTTGCTTGGGAAGACACTCAGCTGAGTGATTGCTGTGGGGGGCACTTGAGAACTTTCGCCATGTCTTTCCCCCTCCTCAGTCCCCATGGGGGTGCAGGGCAGGTCTGGCTGTGAAATGCTTGGCTGCATCTCCCAGGATGACCTTCTGACAGATGCTAGGCTTGCTGGGATGGTGCTTTTCATGGTGCAGTCTCAGAAAAAAACATCACACCACCGCTGAGCAAGGGAAGATTGATGAGTTGAAGGAGACAGCATGTACCTGCAAATGAGCGCATTTTCCCAGAGACTTGTAATATTAATAGAGCTCTTCTCCTTTACTGAATGCATCTTCATGAAACACACTAATAAGAGTCATAGGGATTATATATAATTCTTATTGAGTGTGCCTAATGTAATATATGTGTTCTAATAGAAGATAATGCATTGATATAGCATTATTTTCCCTGTCTTATATATAACCTGAAGAATATCCACTATTTTATATGTAATGTCATATTCCTGACCAATCACTCTCAAATCAACAACAGTATGTTACTACTTTCCTTTCCAACATGAATTATTAATCATCTGGTATTATCTTATTACTTCAAGTGCTTTGAATGTATATAAAACAGAAGCAAAGTTTTACAAAAACTTGACCAAGTTTAAAGGAAGGGCTTAACAACAAAAAAATACATAGACAATATTAGACAATCCAGGTGCCACCAATTCTTCCACTAGCCTGATGCTAAAGCTCACGGTCCTATGCAATACAGATGTTGTCATCTATGAAAGTAATGTCACTCACGATCTAAAAAGGAAACAACCTCACGGCTTACCTGATGTTCTAAAATGATGATAATTCACTTAAATATTCTAACTCCATCTTTTCCTATGGAAAGCTTTGATGACAACAGTATTATAAATAAATACATCTCTCAAAATAAGAAAGAAATCTTGGTTTTACTGACCTAAATATGGTTATTCCACATAAAATTAATTTAGTTACTAAGATTTCACTTGCAACTATTCATCATACTAGGCAAGATTGTATATTAAGTAAACTGCATGAAATTTGCTTGCTCAGGGATGAAAGTAAAAAGATGATAAATCAGATGAATAAAACTGAGAAATGAAAGACAAAGCTACTGTCTTTATTCCTCTTTCAAATTTTGCTGAACAAGAGAATTAAGTAATAATCTAAAACCTTGCTGTGTCCCTGAAAGTTAAGCATTTTTTTCTCCTCTTTGTTCATGTAACATGGTACTTACCTTTATTCCACCTGCTATTGCAGACTATAGTTACCATATGTAACCAAGTTACCATCAAGAGCTTTTATTATTATTATTTTTTTTTACTTTTTTACTTTTTATTTTTTTTAGACTTGGTCTCACTATGTAGTTCAGGCAGGCCCTGAAATCACTATGTACCCAGGCTGGCCTCAAATGCATGGCAATCCTCTTGACTCAGCCTCCCGAGTGCTGCAATTACAGGTGTGCACCACCACACCCAGCTAAAGGTTTTTATTTTCCAGTCTTGTGATATATGATTATTTTGTTGAAACTGTCCTAGCTTAAGATAATTTCAGTTGATGTGGTTATAAATCACAATGACATGTAAGGAACATTTGATAAAATGTTACATTTTTTATTATTACATCACACAGCATGCCATCTAAAACATTTAGCCTTGTTGAACTAATGCACTATATATTTTAAAGAGATATGAATTAAAAAAAATTATCTTGGAAATTTTCTTTGAAAAGATTATTTTAAAAATAATACCTTCATTTTAAGGATTATTAAATATATCATAACTGAGTCATTATCACTTATATAATTTGAAGACAGTCGTGTGATTTATCTTTGCATCTTTTGTTAATGTAACAATTTTTCCTGCATATGAAAATATGGGATTTTTAGCTTATCCATTATGTGACAGCAAGTGAAGTTTTAGTTCTTTCAGATTAAATGCAAATATAAAACATCAGTTCCATGAGGTATTCCTTTTATTTCTTATCTTCTCACTCAGAGGCCAGAGAACATTTCAAAAGGTGAGTTTTTAACATCTATGTCTTTAGCCCTAGGAGACAGACCAAAAAGTATTTGGAAAGGACTCCTATTTGGAGGTAGTGTCTTCAGTTAACATACATTATTTCAAAAGTCAGAGGATTCCTGGGTTAGTCAGCTTTCTGTTACTACAAGAAGTACCCAAGACAATCAGCTTAAGAAGAATAGAGGTTTGCCACGATTCACAGTGTTGGAAGGTTCAGTCCATTATCAGGCACAGGTGGTACTAGATGGTAGGAACACGTGGCAGAGGAAGCTGCTAATTTTATGGGGTCCAGGGAGCAAGAAAATAGGGAAAGGGTGACTAGAGCCCGAGTGCCCTTCCAGGGTGCACCCCCTGCCCACACTCCCTGCACTGGGCCCCAAGTCTTAAAAGCCCCACCCTCTCCAGCTGGCACCGAGAGCTGGGTAGCAGTCACTTCGCACAGGACTTTTGGGAGCCCCTCACCCAGCCCCTAACACTTCCCCTCTTTCTCTTTTCTCTTTCGTCACCATGTGAAAGGGTCACCCATAATTGAACCAACCACCTGACACACTGCATCTCCAGTAAAGTCTCCTATGGAGGTAAGACTTCCTCCCGGGTTTTCCAGGGGCTGCTGGGCTGTGTCACGTACAGATGACTGATGTTCTCTTCTTTCCACCACGGTCCTCTAGAAACTTGTTTGCTGAAGTCACATCTTGGACAGGAGTCTGTGCAGACTCTTCAAACCTGAACTTATGACCCGGAACATCGGAGTCGCGTTCACATTGCGACAAGAAAGCAGAACTAGAAATTGTTTTTGGAGAATTAGCAAAGTGGAGGCTCATTCTTGATTCTCACACCTCATGAAACAGACAAGATATTTAAGATTTTATGATCCATCTTGTGCTAGATCACGTGTGTTTTTGTTATGCACAAGCAGAACTCAGCAAAAAGTTCAATACAAAATGTCCCATTTTTTTCTTTCTTTCTTTCTTTTTTTTTGTTTCTTCCCACCTGGGCTGAATTTTAAGGAAATCTGGGAAGAATTATGGTTTAAATTGAAGTTGTGTCTAAATTGGTAGGTTAAGCTAAAGTCCTATGTAAAGCCTATTTAATGTGAATTTTTCATATCCAAAGCCTTCCACTGCTGCCATTTACCCTAAAATCAGGGGAAAAAGAAACTATTTCCTCACTTGCACTCAGCATGCATAAATAAAAATTTAAAACTGAGGAGAAAATTATGCAATAAAATGGGAAAATAAAAATATGAATTCCACAGAGTATTGCAAATGATATTGGCTTAAGAATATGCTAATATTTTTAATTATCCACAGATTGAGTGGATACAAAGAATGATATCCATAAAACTTAAAGTATAATTTTCTTTTAAGCTGCTTGAATAGACTCTCAAAGACATGAAGAATATTAGAAATATATTTAAACATATGTAATTTTTATATTATTTAATTTACATGGATTTAATTAGATGGTTTTATCCTTGATATTTTCTATTAAAAATTGATAAAAAATAATATGTGCTAGAAGATCTCAGTGCTTTGTTAAATAAAATATGCCATGATAATGCAGGAAAAACTAATACTTCTCTAAAGGGAAGCATGTGGAAGAAATTACTATGATTAAGTAACAGCATAATGATCAGAAGATATGCATTTCACTTATAGGTATATTTCAGTCACACAATTTGGAAAAAAATTAGGAGGAAATTATATAATTATCCTAAAATCTCCTTATAATAATAGATTGGGGGAGGAATATCTCAGTGGTTCTTCAGTCTAGGCCCACTGTGACCCTGCTGTAGACAAACACTCTCACTGGTGACATTTAGGAAAGACAGCAGTGTAACAGACACTGACAAAGTTTACATCGCTATACATGAAATGGCATTTATAATAGCAGAGTTTTTGAATACATGCTCATAATACTTAATTCATGCACATGGTAAAGAATTACTGTATATAACAAAGAATTAGGAACTCTTTGCTAAAACTTCCATTTGAAAGTAATTTATTCTAGATAGATATTCGACAAAATAATTCTTTTTTTCTTTTTCTTTGTACAATGACCACACAATATTAGAAACTGTGCAAATGACTTTATTCACCAAATGTAAGAGGAATTTTTAATAATGAAATAAATATCTATCCACAATAAAAATAATAGGTGATGTCCACATATGTAATGAATTCATTTAGATGAGATCTGTGATTTTGCTCCAAAGAGTCAAGTTAATTTATCAAGGACAGTCATTAATTTTTTAATATAATGATCATGAAATAATTTCACAGGAAGATGTGTACTTAAAATATTATTATTACTATTGATAAAAATTTTACCTATATTTTTCTGTTCACTAAAGAATAAATCCACAAAATGCAGACTACATCTAAAATGATAAATATACCCAATATAAAATAATTTTGAAAAGTATATATGGGATTACATACTTACCAATTTAATGATGATATCAATATTGATAATTCATATGCAATCTCAATGACTATTGATAATTCATATGTAATCACAGAATAACTTTAATGGAAGGCTCAGGACTTTAGTCTGAGTAATGCTCATTACAAGACTTTCAATGTGTTGATTAGTTTCTTTTAGTTTCTTTAAATATACAATTCAGGTAAGAGCTGGATGGTCTAGTAACAAAGTATGTGTGCCGAGACCAGGTAGGAAATTCTTGGAGCATATTCTAAACCACTAGACCCTATTGAGTGCTTTATCAATCTGCAGGATTTTGTTCACTGCTTTTAATTTTTTGTCACATTTTATATATAAATATAACCATGGTGAAAACTTATAAACTCGAATGTCTAATCATTCATTGGTCTTGAAGGTGGTGGATGTGGATCATTTTATTTTGATTCCTTTCTTCAGGAAAAAGGAAATCAGCAGTACTAAATCTGAAGTAAGAAGCCAAGTGAGTGGAGCACACGAAGGAAGCTGCCAGGATGGCTCAGAGTCACTGTGTCCCAGACCTCTCTAGAGGGCTCCCATCCTCTCCCACCACAGTGCTGGGCACTGTGGAGATGCCTGTGGTCCTCAGGTGGAAGGAGAAATGGTGTCTTATGGCCTTTTTCGAATCATGGAGGACCTGCTTAAAACTATTAACACCCATGGTATTCCAGGTTGCATCTGTGTCAGATGTAAATAATAAACTTGAAATACTTTGTTATTAATTACAACTTGAAAAGCACTTTTTAGGTCATCAAAATCAGAATATACTTTATATATAATGCATAGTCTTTCTTATTTCCTCCAAAATATAACTTACATATAATATCATTAAAAAGTATTTTACATTTTTCAGAAAAAGACCAAGGCTGCATTAATATCCAGTTCAACAGACTCATAGCATACTGTGTTGTTGCACTTTTCTAAAGAAATATAGAATGCAAATATTTCCAAATTTTCAAGAGAAACTTTGTTACCAAAATAAGGATGGGAGTGTTGCACACAAAACTATTTTATTTTATTTATTTTATTTTTTGGTACTGGGGATCGAACTCAGGACCTTGCGCTTGCAGGGCAAGTGGCAGAACCACTGAGGTAAATTCCTGGCCCCACATAACTATTTTATTAACACTTAAGGGCATTAGACCTCTCCTGTACACCAGAACAAGATAGCAGGGTGACCAATCCTGTTGTCAACCCTCCACACCAACTCTGAGCATTTATCCCAAAGCCCCCCAGCATGCGCCAGGCACCCCCTCTTCATCCCTGCAGGGTCACAGCTCAGCTTTGAGGAGACTCTGCAGGCACCAGAGTGAGAACCTGCTGTGCCCCTGAAGCCCACACATCTTCATATCCTGCCTTGAGGCTTTCAGTGAAGCCAAATTCTCTGCAGGCTTGTGATATAATTGGGTGCATAAATTTTATAAATTGCCCCAGCAAATAACCCCTTTATATCTTGTTAATGAGACCTCTTTTGTTTATCTAAATTTACAAAAATATATCAGCACAGACACGGACATATATTGGTTTTATTATTGCCCTAAACTTGAAATAAAATAATATGATTAATAGTAGCAGCCTTTAAAAGAGCTGAAGGTATTTTGGATATCAGTACAATTTTAAATCAAGTATTCATGATAACTTTCACTCTGAGTAAAACACATTGGAAAAATTGGAACTTTATAATAAACAAAGTGCTCAGTTCAATGTTTAATATTCCTGGTGAAATGACATTAACTGTTTTACTGCCCTTAATGTAGCCTCTTGATACCTAGGTTTGCCTCCCACAGAAAGTTTTATAATATAACCAGTGAGAGCAAGCACTGAGAAGAAATATCTAAGCTGATCAACATTATATTGTGCAAAAGTAAAAATTTGTAAGGTAAATTTGGCAAAATTACCAAATAATAGAGGGGTATATTTGTATACTATTTATTTGATTGAAAAATATAATAAACCAACTTTTTGTTTTTTGGTTTTTTCCCAGAGGACATGCTTTAATGAGTCACCTCACGGAGACAGGTTTGGCTCACACAAGGCAAGAACAGAGCTCTGCCTCTCTCCGTCTGCAAGAACTCTGCATTCTTTCTCAATCCTGGTTCCTAGCCTCCAGTATCAACATCTACTTCACACCATCCCATTTAGTTTTCCTTGGTTCGGTCCACTTGACTCTTTGCTTCTTTTTTCCTGTAGTTGTCCACTCTAATGTGCTTAATATTGAATACTGTGAAGTACACTTGTTTATTAATTTTAATCAAGTTCCATTCTAGAATAGAAAGATGAAGAAGACTAGGTCTGATTGCATCGTTCACCTTTGCTTTTTTTTCTTCCACTGTCTATTTTTAGATGAAGTATCCTCTGTATTCTTATCAGTCTCTACTGGCATATTCCCTTTGATTGCAGGAGATTAGCTAATAACTATGCTGCTATTACAGCAAAATAAAAGAATTAATTAATAGTGAAATGATATTTTAAGTTATTTTAAATCCTTTTTAATACTATCATCCCTAAAAATTTGTGGAGGTGACTTCTGGTCACTTAATTTCAAAACACAAGCTTCCTTTTATAAAATCATCATAATATCATTGAAAACATTTAAAGTGTGGATTCTTTTATGTATTGCCCCAGGAATTTGATCTGCATTTGTGTTCTGAGAGTTCAGTGGTTACTATACGATTTCCCTGTCTCATCTGAACTTACTTGTCCACCTCAGCACATAATAATAATACTCATGCCTCTTTATACTATTCCAAGACAATTACACACATAACAAAGTAACTGTAATTTTATATAACCAGATCAGTACTTTTCTAAGCAATCTAGATCTTAGTGTCCCACTGGGAATCTACCATCCACTTATACATCTCTTGGCTCCTCATGCTCGGAGCATTCTGAGTCAGAACTCCCATGTGCCTCTCTGTTTACCCATTTTTCGCTGTCCAACCTCTATCTCACTGCAGATCATGAAGTACACCTCAAATCAAAGTAAGCTTTCCTTCTCCCTGTTCTATCTCATCATTCATGACTAATACAACACTATCAATTTTATTTCAAAAATGTTTTTCAAGTCTATACATTTCTTTCTCTCTTCAAAATCAAAACAAACAATAAAACAATTTATGCTAAGCTGCCATTATCTCTCCATTGAGAGAATAACTTTGTTCAAGAATTCAGACACAGTCTGCTTTTCTCTCCTAGTTTTTTTGTTAGTTTGTTTTGTTTTCTAATCTTTGATACTCCTTTTCTGATTAAATTTACCTATTTTCTCAACTATTACTTCAACTTAATCTTTTCTCACTTTCACTTCTCATTGTAGTGATCATTTCTCTTCATCAATTCTTGAATTTGTGTATACTATTTAAGTACTCAAGGCATTGAAAGTCTCACGGATTTGAGAGAAAAGTTTAAGAGGATTAATTAAATAAAAATAATTACTTCATTTTGGATGGGTGAAAATTTTATTAACTTGCTGATATTTTGAAAAAGTCATACCACAATGCACAAATTAAGTTACTCATCGTTTTTAAAAATCAAACAACCTAAAATATGAAATATACCTGAGAAATGATGGCCTAGGACAAACTATGTGCAAAATGACAGTTCTAGAGACAAGGCCAACTTCTGCATTATTTCTAGAAGAACTTAAAGGTTTACTATATTGGCAGAGATATAATGTATCCACCAGTAACTTTTCATGCAGTTTTCCAGGATTACGTTTGTGACTGGTTGTTTTGTGTTTCTGTAGTTGAGTTTTCTTGTAATTGCAGAAATGATAGAAGCAGTGACAATGAAAAGAGGGAGTGATACGGAGGTATTTTGGGTTGATAAAATAGGGGATTTATTGAACTGGACCCATTTGTGTATTTTCTCACAGAAATAGATGCAACTCTGTTTTTGTGACAAGAATAGGTTCAAGTGGAATGTTAGAAAGAATGTGCAAATTCATAAGTGAGAAACGAATAATAAAGTCTCTACCATCTTTGGTGCAAAAAAAATGATTCTGAATGCAGGACATTGTCATGGATATGAACTACTTCTGTGTCAACCCACCTGCTCCCTAGCAGCTTGTGCTGGGTCTCAGAGGTTCTGTTTGAGTGTGATCATCCTTAAGTGTAGATTTCAGTAAATTAGGAGCAGCCAGGTCTTGTAGAAGGTACTGCGCACCATCATCCCTTCCAAATATGGATTGAGGAGATATGTGTTACATTGAAAAGAAATGAGAAGATGAAAGGTATTCTACTTATGCTATAAAAACTGAAGTAGCAAGCAATACCATCAAGAAAAGATGGTTCACTGTTGAACGGGAAGCAAGATTACACATTGCTCTTAGATTTATTTTCTCTCCTTTTTTATTTTACTGATTTAGCTCATGTGTCATAATATCCTTAAGAGAATAAATAGTTGCATATGCATATTACTTGTAAAGGATCTTAGTTTAAACATTCAATGGGATTGAATTAATAAAAAAATCCTCCTCTTCTGTATGGTTAGATCTAAAATGTCCCGCAGAGTTTTGTGTAATGTGATTGGGTCATAGTGGAGGGAACAGCTGTTTGTGCTCTTAGAGGTGGGGTATGGCCTGAAGAGGGGGGTCACTGGGATGTGACCTACAAGGGGGCATCTACTGCACATTCCTTCTTTCTCTTCTTCCAGGGTACCTCGATGTGAGCAGCTTCCTCCTCCAGAACCTCCGGTCGTGCCCTTTCCACCTTTGAAGTAGCCTACTGAGAAAAGAAAACTCGGGCCCAAATACCTTCTCCTTCTTGAGGTGGAGGGTTTTATGTATTTTGTCCCAGCAATGAGAATGACTAAGACACCTTCATCTTCGCCACTGCACCTTTAACACTATGCTTCTTTGTCTGTGGATGCTATTGTGCCACCTGCTTGAGGGTGGCAGTTGCCGTGAGTCGGAAGTGATTCTGCATGTTCCTGCTGGTAAAAGTCTCTGTCCACTCCTTTCCTGAGCTATTACTCACATTTGTGCTTGGAGAGAGTGAACCTGAATGAAAGATGATGGGCTCTTTCTCTCTGAGTCAAAGAAGAGGCCTGCTTACTGCTTGGGGAAAGAGCAGATTTCCAAACTCTTTGAACCTCGCGTGGGAAACAAACTCTTCCCACTTGGTATGGCCACCATCCGGGTCCTACCTGTGACCTGCAGGGCGCGAAGGCAATGAACCCAAGCATGATGCTCACTGGGCATCCTGCACCATGAGTGACAAATGTGTTGTCTGTGACCCAGGAGTTGCATCCTTCTGGCATTCCTGAAACGAATTTGTCTCTGATAGTTTTTATCCTGGAGCTGCGATGGCGAGAGAGACACAGCTCCCCAGGGAGAAGGGAAGAGGTTCCTGTGGGCTTGTTTACAGAGTCACAGAAGAAGCCCTGGAAATTGGTAGCAAGTGCATCCCCCGTCAAGATATAGAGGGAGCAGGAGGAGAACTTCCCAGTTGAGTGGAGAGAAGTGGGCTTGAAACAAGCACACAGCTGTGACTCTGGTGTTGCTCACCCTCCTCCCATACAGTGGTGAAGGGAGGTTTTGTATCCTCAGATTGGAGAGCCACCAGATGCCATTTAAGGCCACATGCAGTATATGCAGTCCCAGAGCAAAGCAGAGAGCAAAAGCGACGTTGGAAGAGTTAAAGGAGAAGAACAGAGAACACTTGCCTCTACCATATCCATGCCAGTGGAAAAATACATACATATATTCATATGTACTCATAATATTCATGTGAATATATATATATTTCCCACATATACACACATGCATGATTATAAATCTAACCGATTATGAAGTGCTAATGATAATGTTAGTTTTGATATGTGTATATGAAAGAATAAAATATAGAATGTCAATAAGAAGTAGAATTAAGTAAAATTTGATTAAGTATGTTTTTTGTATTTTCCGTGAAGAGGGTAAAAGTAAAACAATCTTCTCAGCCTTTGATAAGTGACAGAAGCATATCTTAGCTCATAACATTGGTATATATGTGTATATAGAAAAAGTGATAAGCTGTAGTCACTCAGGAAGCTGTCTGATATCCCCGCAAAATAGCTTGCTAGAATTGAATCAGAATTTCTGTAAGCCTTATGGTCACAATAAAGCAAGACCTAATATATATATAAAAAATAATAAACAATGGAACCAACACACTAAAATAGAAAACCGCTTAACCAAATAAAAAGACTAGGTATAAAAGAAGGAGGAAAACAGAAGAATCTAAAAACAAAAACAAAACTAGAAAGCACGAATGACAGCAATGAGTCCTTACCTATTGATAATTATATAAATGGATTAAACTCTCCAGCTGAGAAACATAGAATAACTGTTAAAAAAATCTAAACTCAGACTCAACTATAGGCTGCTTATGATAAAATTGCCTGTCCTCCAAGGACACTCACAGAACGAAGGGGAAAGTTCCTTGAAGAGACAACTGTATTTCTGTAGGTATTGCAGCACGATTCACAACAGCCAAAATGGAAACACCCTCCAATCTGTCCATTCATGGTCTAATGCCAGGATAATGAAAATGTGAGGCATACACCTGAGGGAATATGATGCAGGCATACCAAAAGATGGATCTTTCCTTTCGAGTGGAACTGGACAGCATTATCTTAAATGAAAGAAACCAGCCACAGAATGCAAATTCTGAATGATCTCACTCGGCAAAGTTAGTCATAGAAGTGGAGTATGGTTAGTGTCAGTGGCTGGGAGAGGGGTTGGGAGGGGAGAGGGAAGGGTTGGTCCGTGGGCACTAAGGGGCAAGAGGTTCTGGTCTGCTGTCGTACAGTGCACAGTGAAGATGAATTGCACAGTTTAAAAAGCGAGAAAATACTTTACGAAAGGTTTTATCATAAAGGCATGAGAAATGCTTGAGGAGATACATATGGTTAGCCTGAGTGAAACATCACATAGTGTGTAAATGTATGGGAACATCACATGACACCCCATACATGTGCATAATTTGGGTCAATTCAATATGTAAATATTAAATCAAATACTGTCAATATAAACCTGTGTCTGTATATATGACAAATATATCTGGATAAAATTCTTCAATTTTAGGGCAAGTGCATTCAAGCTGTCAATCCAACAGTAGTCAAGTAGTATATATTCTTTATAAATGAAATAGCTAAAACAGAAAGATACAGAAATGTTGGCAATACAATGATGGGAAAAGTGATATTCTAAAAGCACCAATAAAGAAAAGTCTACAAAATTATCTGACTAAGAGAAAAATGTATTGTGTAAACAATTACTGAGCATTAAGAGTTATATTTGATAATTTAAAATTAACCAGTAAATATTTTATTTCTCTATTCATTTGTACCTAAAATAATAGATGATAGACCTATTTGTGTCTTTGTTTTGATTTTTTATAAATTAGTGTTCTTGGTGTATTGCATATGCATATATCATTTATTAATATTCTAAAATAAACTTCTTATAGTAATCAATTAATGAAAGGCTAAATGTAGAAGTACTTAGTGATGTCAAATTTAAATATTAACAGGAACCTTTTTCCAGGAAGATAAATAAAAGTTATAATAGTTGCATTTAGAAGAGGAGGAGTAATTCAAAACTGCTGTCAGCTCTGGAATGAACACAGTTATAAGCTCCATATGCATCCTCTACTGCACCCTAAATCCATGAGCTCTTGAACTCCTATGCATCTCCAGTGGCCATTCCCAAATCTTGTATGGATCCAGGTCATGTCTGTACTCGGGAAGAACTGCAAGGCTGGGCATTCTGGCAAACACATGCTACTCACTGAAGCTTACCGAACATATTCAATAGTTACAAGGTGCTCACATGGAAAGATTTCCTGAAAACTTGCACACAAATTTCCAGCAGTTACTTTAGCACTAGAAAGGAATGCAGCACTCTTAAACATTTCCCCCTTCCTGTTCATAGAGGTTTCATTGAAACCAAGAAATGGACATGATTCTCTTTTTTCCATAACACTATGTTATTCAGTAATGTAGAATCAACATAATTGCATACATGCCTTAGAAACTGGGAGACATAAAATGTTGGTCTTTTTATCCCCCCTTGATGTGAACTTTTCAACCAGATTTCAACCTGTTTATATATTGTCTTCACCGAAAGAGACTACGATTGCTTCAAACATTTTCTACCTCTACTACAATTCCAGCTCCATTTGGTAAAATGTAAAATAAAGGTATGACATTTTTCAATCTCCAAAATATTCTAATAGATACTAAAGTTGAATCAATTTCAATGTTACGTGTTCATCTATGGGTCTCTTACTTTGTTCCAGTAGCTTTGGCAAATTCTTGTGGTTCGTGATCGAAAAGAAAGTGAGGAAACTGAGACAAGAAAGAAAGAAAAGAATGAATGTAAGTTGAAACCAGGGAAAGATTATACATGAAGTGCCAGGTGTGGGCTCACGAGGTGTGGGTGAAAACTTGGCACTGTGTTACTCCTAGGCCAAAGACAAAAGCAAATATAAATAATGAGTCACAGTGTTCAATAAGAGAAAAACAAACAGGCTTGTCTGTGAGCTATTGATGACACCTTCCTTCACCGCAAGAAATTTTCCCAATAGCCTGTCTTGATAAAGAAAAAGGAGAAACTACAGATGCATATGTAGGTATGCAACAAATATCCACAGAAATATGTGTTACAGTGAAAGGGATTGTACAACAATATAGCTAACGTGGGAAGTGGTATGAAAGTTCATAAAAAATTAAAACATAGAATTATCATAAAAGTGAGCAATTTCACTTTTGGAATTGTTGCATCACACCCAAATGAAATGAAAGCAGGGACACACACACACTTGTACACCACATTAACTGCCGCACTGTTCACAATCGTCAAAAAGCAGAAGCAACCTATGCGCCCATCAATAGATAAATAAGCAAAATGTGCTGCACAATTCAATGGAACACTTCTCAGTCACAAAAAGCGAAGACAACTGTGGCAGTTGATGTGAAAATTGAAGACGTTATGCTACGTGGAACAAGTCAGTTACAAGAGGATGAATGTTACACGAGGCACCCAGAGTACTGATAGACAGGGACAAGTGGAAAGGTACTGCTTCACAGGCACAGAATTTCACTAGGGAAGATGAATAGGCTTTGGAAATGTCCGGTGTCGGTGACTGTACAGCAATGAAAATGTGCTTTAAGTCACAGAACTGGAGCTGAAAATGTTTGGAATGGTACCTTTTGTGTTTTGTATATCTTACCACATTAAAAATATGAATGTCATAAGAGTATTTCTTTTAACATCCCCAGATTTAAACTGAAATTCAATGTTTAAAATGCCATTCCCTGTCAGCATTTTTGCAAGAGCTATAAAGAAATCTATCTATGTAACTGTCAGATGATCTGGCTTAAAAAAAGATACCGTATAAAGATGTTAGTGACGATTTTCCAAAGTGTGCATTAGTGAGTCTTGGGTGGTGATGTGTGTGTGTTTGTGTGTGTGTGTGTGGTCATTTCTGGAGGAAGCGATATGACAATGAGTCTAAGGCTCACTGTGTGCCCATTCTTGGCCAGGGCTCCAAAGTCATGCCAGGAACATCCTTGATCCCCAAGAAACACAGATTGAAAACACATACTGGAGAATGACTCAGGGATCATTTCATTTTTATGGATATCATATTTACATTTCCTTGAGCCCAGTATCATCACATCAGTTTGAAACACGTTTGAAGCACACTCACTCTTTAGTTCATCAGCAGAAATGACACCTTTAGACTGTCCTTCACCAAGGTGGTCCGAATGTACCCATGGAACTTTGAGTATCAGATTACCCGCTGAAATTCGGAGCTCAGGGTTCTCTAACTTATGGAAGTGCTTGCCATGGAGCAGAATGGCTCTGAGGGGCACTTCCTATGGTGTTTTTATTCCTCGATTGGGGTAGAAGGCATTCTCTCTCAAAATCACTGAGGCTTATTTATATTTTGTGCTTCTCATATAAGAGAAATTATGTGATATTTAATCTTCTGTGTCTGATACATTTTCTTAGGATTATGGTATCAAGTTCCATCCATTTTCCTACAATTGACTCAAATTTATCCTTCTTTATGGCTCAGTAGAACTCCATTGTGTATATATGCCATATCTCTTATCCATTTATCTGTTGATGGCCATATAATCACTTTCCAAAATTCAGCTAATGTAAATGAGAAAGGAATCTGGAGAAAGGCAAAAACAGGAGCTAGGGGAAGTGACAGGGAAATAAAAATGATTAAGATGTGGTATGTATATGTACCAATTCCCCAAGATGAATGTAATTATTATGTATAGCAAACATACATCAGTAAAATACACTGAAATTTTCATTACCTGAAATACACAGACATGTCATCAAAATGGTGATGACAACTATTCTACAAGCAACAAGCAATTCTTTACTGTGTAACTGCTCGTGTTACTGTTGCCAAGATGGAGGGAGGTAGGGCACATTTCCAAGGACTGATCTGTACCTGTAGCCACTTTCTTTTTTTTTTTTTTTTGGTATGGGGGATCGAACTTGGGTCCTTGCACTTGCAAGGCAGGCAGTGGAACCACTGAGCTAAATCCCTGGCCCTGTTGCCACGTTCTTACAAATGTGTTTTCCAAATTGCAGATGCTGGGGGAGTTGACCGAGTTGTAGGTACATCATTCCTCATCCCAGAAGCAGGCGAATCAGGCTCTCTGGACTGGGAGAGGACATCTCCCCTGACTTTCTCTCCTTGGGCTGTTGCAACCTGGGTTTCCTGATGCATTGCATGATCACAGCCAACCCTAGAGCCATGGAAGTGGAAGTCGGAGGTCAAATTCCTCTTGTTCTTTGTGATTACTTCCCTTAAATGCAGATGGACTTTACACATGTATTTGTCAGATTACTATTAGGAAGAGCTTGTAATCTCCTGTGAGGCACCTGAACGTGTTTTGCATAACCACCAATTGTTGGTTAGAGTGGGTTCCAATTTTCCAAACGTCCCTCCAGCAGAATTTCAGGTTCCTGGCATAAGAAGAAAGAGCTTTTGAGTAGCTTTGGCTCAGTTCTTGAAAGTACTCCTGCCCATTCCTTGGTTCCAGACTTAGGGAAACATGTGGCATGAAGAGATAGGGGTGTTTTCTTATAAGGACAGGAGCCAGTGTAGGGTCTCTGAGCTGAGGAATACAGATACATTTCCAGACAATGCATGTTAAGATGATGAACTGTAGAAGCCACCACAGTGTGCTGGTTATCCATAAACAGTCACCATTATGCAAAATGTTTCCTTTAGTGCAAAAGCCTTCCATTAACAAATGCCCTGTCTCTGAGTCTCAGCTGCTGTGTGACTTCCATGCATATTCATCCTAGGTGTGGTGTTTCTTTCGTGCAATTTAATATGAGAAATGGAATGAGAAATGTGCCTCCCATCTTCAATAACAATGCTGTTTCCCATAAACATCAAGACTGATTAGTCACAGTGGCCAATAAGCAATGTAAATATTTTTGTTTGTGTAAGGACCTCCCTTTATGGGTGCATCAAATTACCTGGGAGGACCACTCCTAACCACTACAACTTTGGTTATAATTACTGTTTTAGTTATAATAAGTAGGGCTGAGTTCCTAGATGCCCATGTTCTACAGAAGGATGTGAGCCAATTAATTAATTATTATAATGCATTTTATCACAATGGAATAATATGTCCCTGTGTTCATTCCATGCCTTGCTGTATTCTCCTATCCTCTGCCAATAAAACTCTCCTACTGGAGCCATATGTTCATAAAAAGTAGTAGGGATAAAATCTTCTAGAAGTTTCTACCACCAAGTGATGAGGTAATACTACCTGCTGGTTCTGCTGTCCCTGTTTATATTTTTAAATTGTTTCACATTTGCAGTCAAGATTCATAATTAGAATTCCCAGACAGATGGTAGTGACCACAGTTTCTATCTGGACTATGAACACCTCTAAGTGGAGACTGTACCAGTACTAGTCCTTTAGTGAGTTACCAAGTTTCCTAATCGATGCGACCATGGTTTTGAGTGAGGGGATGTTGTCCCTCTACTCACTTTTTTTTTCCTTAGGCTCGAATCTGGAGAGGTAGAATAATAGTATCTGTATATTGATCTTTATCAGCACAAGGGGCTCATCAAGTAGAGGAGTCACCTCTGTAACAGAAGCAGGCATCCCTGAATCAGTTTGATCCCTCTGAACCATCAGTATTTGGGTGACTTGGGGTTATATAAATATATCCATTCTGTTTCTTCATGCCTGGCTCCTATGATCTCTCCTTAATTGGGGGATCAGTCTTCTTTCCATTCTTCCTCCTCTGGTGAGTTGCAGGTAGAATCATGAATCACACTAGTTTTATAATCCTTAGACATAGCGGCAAATAAAGTTTTGTTAAATGACTTGTGAATAATGTCCACCAGAAATCTAATTTGCTAGTTGTGTAAATTATGATCTGCTGCTGCCTGATTCTCTGAATTGGGACATTCTCCACTGCCACCTCCACTTTCAGCCCTTGTTTCACCAATGTGGTGCTCGAATGGACCTCCAAGTGTTCAAACCTTCTTGGAGCACACAGTATTGTATTTCAGGCCAATTTCTCTAGGTTTCTGCGAAAAAATTAGAAAAATAGTAATTACTGCTGGTATGGGAAAGAAGTTTCAGGGTATATGAAGGAAACATGTTGGGATTCTCTCACAAAATCCACACCGGCAGTAGCTAGCAAAGAACAAATAGAGATCTGATGTATCCTCCCAGTCTCTCCTCCTCAGTGTGCGAATTGACCTGGATTTTAAATACCGATGGTCTGTATATCAGCTCCTGGAGGACTAGTCCACACTACTTTTATATCCTTCCTGCTGCACACGTAGGCAGGAATTTACCTAACAAGACTAAACTTTGCCTACATCTCCAGGACAAGGGCAGAGAATATGATCTCTGCTCAGAATTAATGATGGCTACTAAAGAGTCTTCTCAATCCTGCCAGGAGAGGCTCATAGACAGTGACTGTCACTTTTTACATCTGATTAATACTGAATCCTGAATAACAATGAGCCTACTCAACTGTCTTACTCAATCTGCTCATCATGCTGTTGGACAACAGCACATTTTGATGATAGCTATGATCTTGTTCTCCATGACGCTCATGTTTTAAATGATCATTGCACTTTGTGAAGGAAAGCAGGTCTTTGTGGCAAGCTTGTTGATGAACAAAACTTGTTAACTCTGTGGGGCCTGTCAGGGCATGGACCTGCAAATTACACCAGTGCCCAAGGTAACTTTCTTTGTGCAACTGTGAAGCACAGCACATTGGATGTCATCAGATATGCAGAAGCACATCTCTTAATATCCTAGTCCATGTCTTCTAAAAGTCCAGCAGGTTGGCAAGCACCATCAGTATTTCTCAGGGAGTAGCATAAATAAAAATCTGTCAGCGACATCTTGGGAGGGACCACCCAGCGCATGCCTGCCTGATTCTTCCCATTGCACTGCAGTATCTGTTCACATCCCACAAAAGCCTTGCTATTGCCCATGGATGCTGTGATTCATAGTTTGTGAGCTATGTTGCTGGTGACCTAGAATTTCTGTTGTTCTTTGTTTTTGGCCTAAACTAGAAATCATGTGGATAAAGTAGCCTCCAAAGTCCAAATAACTAAGGTGTTTTTTTTTTTTATTTCCAATTTCTTAGCCTAAGCTGGCCAGGTTCAAACTTACTTTGGTTATAATACTGACCATGAATATTTCTTGAATTTATCCAATTTTATTTCAGGCTTATTTCATTTTACACTAACTACAGTTTTCTTAGAAATATTATCAAGTGCTGGCAAACTGCTTTTAAAATAGACCAGGAATCCAAAAGTTGAGGGCCACTGAAGGCTCAGTGAAGACTATCAGAGAACCAGGTTTCATCAGTTCCACAACCCAAGTCACTGGAATCTGAGGTCAAAGGCTCCAGTGATAAGGTCTACTGAGATGCTCTTTTAATCTGCTCCATGTCATTCTCATGTCCTGCCTCCTAATCTTGTGTTGTTATCACCGCTAGGTAACCTGTAAAGTAGCCTTGCATCCCTTACTTCTATGTTTTCCAGAATTTGAGCCCAAAGTAACTGGGCTTACCCAACCAAAGTTGTGACCACTTATAGGAATTGTCAATATGAAGGGAATAAAAAATGGCTGGATGAAAACGTGCAGGTGGCAAATAAATATACCAAAAATGTTCAACATCACTGATCATTTGAGAGGTACAAATTAAAACAATGCTGAGATTCCACCTCACCCCAGAAAGAATGGCTGCTATCAAGAAATCAACCAATAACAAATATTGGAGGGTCTGTGGGGAGAAAGGAACCCTTCTCCATTGTTGGTGGGAGTGCAGACTGGTGCAACCACTGTGGAAATCAGTGTAGAGATTCCTCAAAAAATTAAAACTAGAAGTTTGATTTGACCTAGCTATTCCCCTTCTTGGTATCTTCCCAAAAGAATTAAAAGCATCATACCACAGCAACATATGCACATCCATATTCAATGCAACACAGTGTGTAATAGTTCAATCTTGGAAACAGCCCAAATGCCCATCAATTGATGAATGGATAAAGAAGATGTGGTTTTTGATACAGTGGAGTATTATTCAACCTTAAAGAAGGATAAACTTGAGACATTTCTAGCTAAATGGATGAACATAGAGGCCATACTCTTCAGTGAAATAAATTGGATACACATATTTAAATAACACATTGTTTCTCTGGTGTGAGAAACTAAAAGTGTAAATAAGGACCAAAATGTATAGTAGACATTGTTATTGTGAAATAGAAAGAAGATGTTCCAATGGGAAGGGAAATTAGGGAGGAGGGAGGAAAGAAAGGGAAAAGAAACCAAGAAAAGACATAAATTGGAAAGAAAGCTCTTGTAAATAGGAAGAGGAAAAAGGGTAGAAGGGAGGGGAGGGGAATAGAAAAAAATAAGAATCAAGATATATCATGGACACATGCAAATCCCATACAATGAATGTGATTATGTATATCTAAACCTTACCAATAAACTTAATGATAAAACCCCAAATTGGATAAAAATAAGAGTTCTAAACCAAATAATAATTACTTCTTAAAGGTGAGAATTCATTTAAATAGATATTTTAACTTAAAACAATAGCTGAAGACTAAGAAAACACACTTCCAGGTGTCTTTGTGGCTTTTTCCAGAGCTGACTTTCATGCCAGCAACAAGGGTAGTGGGTGGAGGACGGGGTCCTGTCCTGATTGTAGGTGGCCCCATCCAATCGGCTTGTAAACTGGGTGAGGTAGGAGGGAAATTATGAGGAATGTGGTATGCCTTTGAACAGCTCTGCACTGCTACAGGGGGCCATGTTTGGCTAGCAGTTGTCTGGGGACCTCAGACTCCAGTTTCCAGGTCCTTCCAGGAGGACTCATCCCGCAGGCTCTCCAGGGAGCTTCTGGGCTTCAGTCTCCGACCTGTGCTGCCTGTCCTGGATGCCTGTTGTTCTGTGGCTTCCATCTTCTTGGATGAAGCAGCTCCTCTAGCCCCGGCTCTGCAGCGCATGCCTGGCCTTAGCAGTCTCTAATCCAGCATAACAATTCCCGTTCGCCAATTAGCCATATGAAGTGGTATAAGAAGTTTTTCCTATTGCTTCTCTCCCTCTAGAGAACTGATGTTCCCCTAACCAATATACTGCACTCCCCTAGCTGCCCAAGGACTCTGAGCCCCCTGGCCTTGACGTGCTCCCTCCTTCTGATACTCGGTGTTTCACTGACACTCTTGTACCTGCCATAAAAATACATCTTACAGTGCTAGGATGGCTGTGTGAATTGGGTGTAATATTGAGCTTCCAGGAATCGGATTTCTAGTTGCATTTCAGAATTTAGAGTATTTTACATTAACACAGAAAGTCTTTGTTATGGCTAGAATTGGGTCCCCTTAAAATTTATATGCTCAAATCCTAACCTTTAATATTTCTAGGAAAAGTACCTTATTTGCAACAAAGTAACCTCAGGTGTTTTTAAAATGTGGACATATTTGAGTAGGGAAGCACCTAGCCCAATATGACTGTGTCTTTGTAAAGGGAAAACCTGGACTCAGGTGGGTACACAGGGAGAATGCGGGGAAGATGAGACAGAGATCAGGGTGAGAGTTAGAACACTGAAAATTCCCACAAAATTACCAGAAAATTGGAGAAGAATAGGGAATACATTTTTTTTTTCTTGCAGCCCAAGGAAGGAATCAACTGTACAAATCCCTTGCTCTTGGATGTTTACTATCCTGAAATTTGACAGTAAATTTCTGTTGCTTATGCTACCCGGGTTCTGGTACTTTATTACCACAGGCTTAGGAAACTAATGTAGATTCCATGTGGTTCAATCCCAGTTCTGTTATCCCCACACACTAAGCTTCCCTATGACCCACCACCTTCTCATAAAATGTACCAGAGTTTGAATGTAAATCTAATTTATATTATTCATGTTCCTCCTTTTATTAATATTCTCCAAGAAGCATACCCTCGAATGCCCTACTGCTGTTCCATAATGCATATCTCAAGTGGAAAAGTGCACAGGTTTCACAGTGAAACTGAAGGAACATTATTTGGGCTTCACTGATAAATGTTTACCCACTTAGAAGAAAAAAATAATGGGGTAGTTATTGAATCTTCTTGGAGAAGATTTATGAAATCATACAAAATTTTGTTTATTGCTGAAGTAAGATGAAAGTTTTACAGATGTAACAATTAGATTTTTTCCTTCTTTTTACCCATGATGGATTTCTGTTTTTTAATGTTCTTGACATGATATAAATTTCTTTAAGAGAAAAAATATAAAATTTAAGTTATTTTTGACAAGTGTACTTCTTAAAACTTTAGGTCCCCTCCCCAGTCCCTAGCTAGCAATCTTACTTACTTTGAAAAATATTGTATAATTTGAGGGCACATAATTTTCTTTTATTCAAAAGGTATTTAGCATAGAACCATAATGTGTCTACTAATTCAGTTTCATGAATGATTATGTCTAAATATTAGAAGTGAATTATTAAAATGGATTAAATTACAGAATCCATTAATTTAATATTTATCTGAGAAGAGCACTAATTATTGGTTGAAACCACTAATTAAGAGAAATGCATATATATATATATAATACTATATACAACCACCTAATATAATGATTTATATTAAAACATTTCAAATTATTCAATGACTACATCTTTTATTACTTTTATTACTTTTGTATGTCAGTTTACTTTGCCAGTTTCATATATAAAAATGGAATTTCCTAAAATACATCACTGTAAGTTAAAAATTATATGAATTAGACCTGGGACACCAAGGGAGAATATTAGACTGTGTACTTACAACCAAACCAGAGATTATTTTTCAAAGTTCCCCTTTCTTTTCATTATGCGATCATTATGTCACCAAGAAATAGTCATATTTTGTGACATGGAGCATCAAGGGATTCTGAAAGGCCCTTGGGTCCTTTCCAGGGGAAAGGGAAAAATTAAAATTATGTGCATGGGGCTCCTCCTTAGTACATCCCGAAACTGAGAAGCTTTAATTTTTTGCTCTTTAGATGCCCTTTTGATACTATAGGACTGTAGAAGGCAGTAGAAATACTCTCTTTATATAAAGTGTTCCAAAGCGCTGGACTTCACATAGTCTTCCCAAATGATACCGTATAGATACCAAAACTTCATTGCAGTCTTTAAGCTTTACTTAAGCACCTCATTCCAGGGCCAATATAAATTGCACACACGCACACACACTACTACATTTATGGCTTTAACTTTAAATGATTATACTGTTGAGTTCCACATTATTCAATTGCAGACATTATATGCTCAGGATATGTTTCTAATAATCTGTGAAATTAAGTAATTTACATTGCTATTTGTTCACAGAAAGATAATATGCTTAATTAATTTATTTAAAAGTTTAATTAAGTTTTCCTTATATGGAATTTCTTCCTAAATGTATTTATGTTTCCTTGGAAAAATAATATTTTTGTGTAATATGATTATGTAACCAACATAAAGAATGAAAAAACTGTGAAAAGTGCTAGACTATAGTGGGAAAAACAAAAATCTCCCTATTCTTTCAACCAGAAACATGAAAATTAACATCAACTACTCATCATCAAAAAAGCCTTTTTTCAAATACATAAAGATAAATGATACAGGTAGTGGAAAAAAAGAGAGATAAAAATGTATTTTGAATATTAACATAAATGACATTTTAAAATCATCTCTTATATTATGTTAAATTATGATGTTAATTTGACTTAAATCCTGAAAGTAAATTGCCAAACAATTTTTCTCAAAGTATTATTTTTTGATATTAATAAAATAATTGCTTAAAGGCATTGAAAGCTAGGATCATTATGTTCTTATTTATAATCACTTTTCGATATTAGACTCTCTGCTGTGGACAAGGGTATTAATTAATGCTTTCTCACTTCTTCCTCACATCCCAATTCTGTCAGTTAGAGGAGATTTTACATTTTCAATGTCTGCAACATTGTTATTCAGTTATATAACTTTAGTTCCCAAAATTATTGAGTACTGTTTCTATATTTAAAATTGATTCCATGCTGAACAGAATTCATAGTATTATAGTTCCTCAAATCTTGAGTTGTATTATTTAACTATTTTTTAACCACTTTTCAATGACAAGAAATATTTCTTTTTCTTGTTAATTTTGTTCACATTTGATTGAGAATGTTACCCTGAGCATGGTTTAGATCTAAAATGTTCCTAAGAAAGGTCATGTGTTTGGAAAGTGGTTAGGTCATCAGGGAGCTGTTTATCAATGGATCCACCCTCTGATAATTTCATTAACTGACTATGCTGTCAGAAAGTGGAACCTGGTTAGAGGTAGGTCACTCTGGTGCAACCTGGAAGGGTATATTCTTGTTCTTGTCTTTTCTCTTCTCTCTCTGGGTTGAACAGCTTTCCCTCACCATGCCTTTTTTGCCTTGAATGGGCTTACCATGTACTGAACCTACTGAAGCCACGAACCAAAATAAATCTTTCTTCCTTTAGGCTAGACATGTCATTTATCTTGTCCCACTGATGAGAATTGACTAAAACAGAGTTTTTAATGCACAAGGAACTTGGAAGGACATGAAGTCCTTGATTCACAAATTATTTCTCAAAGATCTGGGTAGATGATACCACCACATTGTCTTCTATCCTGTCTTAGGTCAACTTGGATTTTCTGCAATTGTATTTTTAGCATAATGTGTTGCCAAAGCAAGCGCAGATTTTCTGCCATTGCAAAGGCTTCTCATTATTGCTTCAGAGGCCTAAAGAATGGTTAAAAATAAAAGTCAATGTTTGCATTTCATTTTTTAAATCATAAGCAAGCACTTTAAGTAAAATATTTGTGTTGTAGTTCTCATTTGTAGTGTGGCAATAGATCATACCAAGTTTAAAAGAAATCTTCAAGATATATTTTTTAATTTCAGATGAAGCTTTTACTTTGTATCAAAAATTTTTCTTTATTTGCATGGAATCCTTAAATAACTTTCCTCCTCTAATATTACATCTTGTGTCAACTTTGTCTGTTCTCATGTCTGTTGCTGAGTGTTTACATTTTTCTTAAGATTCTTCAACAGCATTTCCTGTCCTTTCCCCAGCCCTTATATCAATAGTTTTCAAGCTGTATTGGGGAACTTGCTCAAAATAAAGATCATTTCTCAGCCTGCTGCACGCCTACCTAATATTAGGAGCAGGACTCCATGCTGTGTGATTATTATCATTCTCTTCAGCACTTGAGATTCTACCTAGGGCCTGGTATGTTGAGTTCCATCCCTTGCTCTATTTTAATGTAGTTTCCAGTGATTCTGAGAATGCCAGAGTTGAGGAAAAATGCTTCAGCCCATCAGTGCAGTAGTAAGGTGAATCTGTACCATGTGGCTTTTCCATATTACATTCACTCCACAGGATCCCCTTATATCTCCCTCTATTTATTCTCTTTTGTCATTGAATTGAATTTCTTAGGTAGTATTAGTTTGTTTAACTTATATTCTTTTAATATCATACTGTGCTGTGTGTGTAATTGTTTTAGTTATCTTTCCCTTTGATCACACTTGGATGGCAATTTCTGAGATGTACCATTTGCTCTGATATCAAGTGGGATTCATCATGATATGATTCCCACCTTCTCTGAGCCTAGTGTGGTTTTTCTCTGTGAGAAGAGGGTATTTTGTGTCTTGTTTGGTTTTCATACCCTGAAAAATAGTGAATCCCAGCTCAGATATCTCTGTTTTATTATTAAGTCTCCTATATCAGACTCCATAAAGCCTGGAGAAGAGAACCCATTTAGATCACTTTCCTGTTTTAACATTTTACCTTTAAAGATTTTCATTTTTACAGAAAATGTCTGCTCCATTGTTCAGTGTTTCTGTGTTTTCTGTTATTCCCAGGAGTTATTTCCACTAATTTCGAATGGGAAGTAGGAATCCACGATCATTTTGATTCTGAGTTATTTGCACATATTGTGACTGATCGTCATGATATGTCAACTTGAGTGGATTAAGAAATGCCTAGCAAGTTAGGGAGGCACAGTTCTGGGTGTGTTTGTGGATGATTGGCAGGAAGACCAGCAAACTGAGTGAGGAAGACCCATCTTGGTTGTGGGTGGCATCCAACCAATAGGCTTGTAGCCTGAATGGAATAAAATAGAGAATGAAAAAGGAAATGCCCACTGTCTTTAAGAGCTCCAGCCTCCTTGACCAGGTGTGACCTTACTGCATTGTCTTCTGACATTGTTCTCCAGTTTATTTAGCCTTCCAATGCAGACTCTAACAGGTGACCTTCCATTGAGCATCCAGCGCATTGACCTTGGACTGTGCTGTGTCCTTGATCCCTCTTATTCTATGGCTTCCTTGTTCTTGGGCTGAGCAGCAGCTGGCTCCTCCAGCTCTCCAGCACACAGAGGGCTGCTGTGGACTCTTCTGTCTCTGATCCTGTGAGCTACCTAATGATCCCCTTCCATAAACCTACAAATACCTACTATCAATTCTGCTCTTAGAGAACAGAATTACTTAGAGATTCCTAATCAATACAATATCTTGATAATATTCTATGCTATTATTATGTAAATATTAAAAGGGGATACAAAAGGTCCTACCTGTCAAGGTTGTGTGTTTCACTGCTGTCAATTCATCTCCTGGAGAGGTTTCCAAACAATTCCAGATTCTCAGGAATAGGAGATTCAGGAGTAGGACTGGAAAGGAGTTCTGGAGGCTCCACTATGCTTCCAAGAGGGGGGGCATTTCACATCACACCTCCTGGTTGTCTATCATGTTTAATTTGGTTTAGGAGCAGCATTCTGAGAAAGCCTCCTTCACTCCTAGAACAAGCTATCTAGCAGCCGGTATGCTGCCTGGTGTTTGAGGTTTATAAGTAAGTAATGCCAATGAGGAATGATTTGTTTAATTCAGAAAATGAGAATTCTGCCCGTGGGGGTATGAGCACTGTTGAAGTTATGGCATTCTGGATGGGTTTTCCTTCACTTGTCTTTGCATTGACACTGAAACAAGAAAATGAAAGAACTTAATTTATCCTTGTGATCGCCAATACTTTCTCAGTGCAGCTAATGGTTTTCACACAATCAAAGGAACCCCCATTTGACACTTACCTCAATTTATATCAGTAACCAGAGAAGCCCACGGCTCTCAGATAGCTCCACTCTCCCTCACGTGAGTTTCCATGTATCTCTACACAGCCCCTTCCTGTCCCGATGTAATGGAATGGGCAGGAAAGAAAGGGCCATGGCTGTTACACAGGAAAGACATGGAGTGACTCTGTCCCCCACAGCGGTGGGAATCTGGCACCTGGGTGGAGGTGTGGTCTTCAAAAGCATCACCATTACTTCTTCCATGGTGACAAGAAGGAAGGCAGGTGATGCATATGGCCTATTATAGGACCCTCTGTAAGATCTTTCCAGGCAGTCTTTGGGTTTTCCATGAAGTAAGTCACTAGCAAGGAATGAAATGGGGCACCAGATCTTACCCAACAGACAAAAGCTTTTATAGGTGAAAAGGAAAGAACAAAATAGCTGTCTGCAAAAGACTGAAGAATCACCATATAATTTGCAGAGCTGTAAAGCACAATCCTTTGCCTAAGAGCTTCCCCCGGATGTGCACTTCAGGAGTGAAACCCAGAGACCTTCTTGTGAGCTGTAAGGCCTTCCAATGCTGACACCCCACGACTCTTCTAATCCTCACCCCAGAGGGTAAGGTCACATTTTCCTTCTTTCCACAAGTAACTCTTTCTTTCCACATCTCCCACCAGTTCATGGCTCCTTTCGGTCTTTCTCCAACATATCCTTTCATCCAGTTGTCTCCCAGCCACTCACTCTAACTTTGAAACGTTGCCCTTCTATCACCTGCCTTTATTCATTCACCTTTTCCTTATATCCATTTCTGTCTTAAAATGTGATTGACTCTTGTGCTTGTTTGTTCACTGCTTTTCTCTTCATAAAGGAAGGACGATTGTCTGTGTTTGTCAGTGATTAATTTTGTGCCCGTGGCATGGAACACTCTGTATACTTTGCTGGAGGATATAAATTGGGGGATTTACAGAGATATAGAAATATTGTATTTTATATCATCCATTTGTTATTTTGATGAGCAGAAAAATGTTAGATATTATATGTGTCTAGACATTCTTTTTCCTTGGTCTACCTATTCAACTTGTGACTCAGTAGCACAAGAATGTGATATCTTTGAGGCTATTGATAAGCATAAAGTGATTAGAAGAATGTTATAATTTAGGACATGTGAAGTATGCTACATGTCTGATATGCTTGTATGATTGTCTGATACTGAAAATCAAGCCTACAGTAATAAGTTTGTTGTCCTGTCGTTCAGTCATTAGGTGAAGCTATTTGTATACATGCTATATGTAAAAATATCTTAAAATTTATTAGCCTGGGAGTAACTTAGAAGCATGCATTATTTGCTTTTTTACTTCCAATGTTCACTTTTGTTTGTGAAAAAGATACGTGTTTTATATATTACTGTTAATGTTTCCTTCCATCTGATTTTATAAAATACATTTATATGTGGATTGACAGATATTATAAACAAATTTATTCCTCAGCTTGTTAATGCTCAGAAAGTACCAGGTTTCCCTTTGCACAGAGTTCAAGTCAGAAGAAATATACCACATGAGGTACAAGGTATCTTTCTGTCAACATTGACAATGAACTCATTACAAATTATAGTTCACGACTATTTTCATTTTAAAATCTGACTCAGTAATTTGAGGTCTTCATTAATCAAATATATTTAATATTTGACAAGTTTCTGCTTTATACTTTCTGAAATGTGTTTATATTCTAAAATCATAACAAAATACAAAAATAGCTGGATAACAGAAAAATTTATTTTTAAGTATTTATGGAGAAAATTGTGTAAATTTCTCACAACTATCTTCAGACTGAATTTTGAGTGAAAGTGATCAGTTGTCAAACCACAAGGAATCAATTCATCATCATAAATTCTAGGACCATATATTTTTTAAGCAAGTATTTCATAAAATAGTAATATTTAAAAAGCACATTTATTTTATGGACAGTACACTGAGATGCAGAATATTGAAAGTGGAGATCAGGTCTCTAGGTTTTCAGGGTGACAGTTTAATGTGATTGGAAGTTTGTCCATTCAATAAGAAAACATCATATTTGTTCAAATTTTAAACATTTTCCACAATTAACTTTAATAAAAGAAGCCATAATATATGATTGAATCATTATTTGATGGTGACCTCTCTTATTTTAATTTAAAAGAAAATTTAAGCAGCATTTTCAAATATGCTGTTTCACATGAACCTGGTTCAATTCATTTTCATTTGCACTGTTATTGATTCCTATGATCTTTCACAAATGGATTGATCAGTAATTAATAGTATTACCTCACTTCTGGTGTTCAAAGTGTAAGGATGTCCCTCATGTGTAATAAAACTAACAAAGTGAGTTTGGTGTGACAAATATGATGGAAGGGAACTACACATACATTTAAATAAATCCATCCATTAAATAATTTATTTATTTATTTTTTTGTTGTTGTTAATGCTTAGAGACATGTTATTGTTTCCAGAAGAAAATGGTTAACTACTTAGCTGAAGACAAAAGAGTACTCTTTCCCAGGATCACAGTACACAAAAAGCAAAATATCAAACTACAGTACCTCAAAGCAAAATAAAAGTCTGAGGATGAAGCCAGCTCACTTGTAATCCTGCTAAAGAATGAGAGTCACCATTTAGGTCCAATGCACTGGAAAACACTTGCTAGCTCAGAACGGTGTATTTGTAGCTTTGCTAAGAATTCAACCATGGATGTCGAAGGCATTCGCCAGCAGAGGCTTGTTTTTCTGGAACCATTTCTAACATCGGGATGAGGAAATCTGTAAACTGCATCATCTTCATGCTGCCAGCCATACTTTTCCACAAGTACATCAGAGAGGCTCCAGGGCTTCAGCTTGGTGATGTGCCCCAGTTCTCCTCTGTGATTGAAGAATTCCAGAGAATATTTTCCAAATGGAGCTAAGTGCCTTGGGATACTGCCTAGCAGCTCTACGATGTGGGCTATGTGGTCTTCATCCCTGGAATAGTCTTTCCCGGATAGTGGTTCAAACAAATAGTCTCCGGTTGCCAGCTCAAATGCCATGCATGCTGTGCTCCAAATGTCTGCAAGTGTGCTGAAGCCTGCTCCTATCAGCACCTCTATGGATCTATACTGATGCGTCTGGATGTCCTCGGTGAAGTGTTTATGTACCCGACAAGCATTTCCCAGGTCAGCAAGTTTTACTCTAATTTTATCTGCGTTCAGAGGATCCAGGAGGTTCACCAACAAATCGGCCGCCTGAGTCTTTGTTTTTGGCAAATTCCCAGTACTGGGGGCTGAAACCGTCCTGCTTCTGTCATGGGGAGGACTGCTTTCTTCCTGCTCGGTAAGTGACGATCCCTCGGAAAGCACAGAGCAAGCCCCAGGCCACAGGTTCTGAAGGCCCAGAAAACAATGAGGTGGAAAACTCTGGATACTGGGACTCTGAAATCTTATGTTGTCCGTTTGGCAATTCACCATTGAATTGTTCATAGGAGCTGCTATATGCGTAATCGCTTTCTGCATTTGGCTCATCAAGTTATACTCCTCGGGATTTGGGGAGTCATCTTCATCATCCTCTTCATCTTCCAGCTGCTGTTCCAATAAGAACGGCCCATTCTCAATATGGCCATTTGTTTTGGGTGACTCGATCCATGTAGGGTCTATGTTCCCAAGTTCTTGATCGACATCGTCTTCATCTTTCTCATTTTCTTTCTCTGCATCTTCTTTCTCTTCCTGGTCTTCAGCTTCACCATTGTCCTTTGCATTCTCTTCCTCAGCAGTCTCCTCTAATTCCGCTTTTAGTTTCACCTCCCGGCGGAATTCATCATCTTGCTCATTGGAAGGTACAGAAGAGCTGATGTTTTCCTCTATTATTTTCCTTTCAGCTTCTCGCTCCAATTCTTCTATCTCCTGCAGGCGTTTTTCCAATAACTCAGCCTGCCTCTTCTGTTTCTTTTTCAGCTTTTTCTTCTTATTTTTAGATATTTATCCTATAGGTTTTTGCTGTGGAGCCGTACTCACTGCAGACCCTGAAGGAGGAGGAGCACCTGCTTTCTACCACTCAGTCACCTCTGCTGCCATTCTTCTCACATATGCATCATCCACACACATCAGGATGTTTTCTGGCTTTCTGTCAGTATGAATAATCTTGCACTTACTGTGTAGATAATCTAAACCTTGGAGGACCTGTCGAATGATACTCTTCACACAACGTACTGGGAGGCCCTGATAGTTGGACTTGATGATTCACTTGAGGAGATGGTGGCCAAGCACTTAGAAGACCATGCACACATGTATTCCATTCATGCCTGAAATCTTGAAGTCATCAATGAGCTGTAACACCATGTCTTTGTTTGGGTCATTGGGATCACTTTCTTGCACACATTTGAGCAATTTTATTTCATCCAAGGCCCATCCATTAATTTAAAAAGTAAATAAAAAATCATCTATTACTTCAATAATACATTTTTAAATGTAAATAAAATGAATCACGTCATATATAATTTGATAATTTCATTCTTATTTTGCTTAAGATTCTATGTACTCCTATGGGCTAAAAAGCATTCTATGGATATACTAATTGGGTGATTGGGTAAATAACTCACATTTGAGTACATGCAGTATGTGGGTATAAATTGCCTCTAATTCTTCTGTTTATTTAGAATAGAATATTCAAAGAAGGTTTCTCATGTTATTTTACATAGAATTTTTAAATTGGTCAATTTTCTGGTTTTCCTGAAATTTTCACACAATTAAACTAAATTTTTTACATACATATGTAAGTTATGAACCATAATTATTATAAGATAATCTCTCACCCTGGAGACTGAAATATTACCAATAGCTGTGTACCTATGTCCTCTTCTTACCCTGCTTCCAGTCTATCTGCACTTAAGAATGAATTTTGTGTGTATCATTCCAATACATCCATAAGACAAGACATGGCTTAATTACTAATATATGAAATTACAAACAATATATTGTTCTCTTTTGTATTCTTTGGAAGTATTGTAGAAATATTATTCTGCATTATCTTTACTAAGATCACACAGAAAGATCAAGAAAGAGAAAAAGAAAAATCCAAGAAAAAAACCCAGTACTTGAGTAGCCCTCCTATATAACTCCTCAATCGTTTTCTAGTTAAAGATTATCTTATATCAACAACTACAAATGGGCTTTATCTCTTTTCAGTATTTTTACAAATGAGATCACACTATGACCCTATGCTCTCCTATGCACAGTTTTTACATTTGTAATAATCTCTTGGTTAATTCATACAGCAGTTCATCACTTTCTGTCCCCACTGTCTAATGTATTAGATCAACCTAATTATTAATCTTTTGGCTTTCAGCTCCATGCCTGGCCTTTTTTGCTCCATTTTGTGGTGCTTGCATGTCTGCTCCCCATAGATATTTCCTTTTTGCCCACTGCTCTGGTTTAACTTTATAAAAGAAGACATCAGAGAAAGAACTTTCCCTCATTTTTCTCAGTGCCATAGAAAGTAGAGCTTTCCCTCATTTTGGATCAATGAAGATAGGATATGGTGGAGAGGAACTCAGTGCTGCTCATTTTAGCAGCCCTGGTGGCTCAGCCCCGGGTAGCATTCTACAGCAACTTTCAGCATCCTCAGTTGTCACCTTGATTATGAGACAGGTAACACTTGTCACGTGGTTAGAATCTTAGCATTGGGAAAACAAGACATGGATTTTGCTAATGCTCCAGGTCCTGCCTTGTTGACCATTCTTCAACTGTAGTGGCTTTTCTGTATCCCTCTTAGTCCTTCACAACAATATTATTTTGCATTATTCAGTAACATTTTTCCCTGTTCAAATTACTTACATGTCATTTCCATTTCCTGAGAGGATAAAATACAAAGAACCAAATATCATGCAAAGATACATGAGTCGCTGGTCTCAAGACACTCAACACTGGGCAGTGAAAGTCTGATTCTTGGGAGATGGGGAACATGACACAGAGAACCATATTGACTTACCAGCTGAGGAATTCAGGGCACCACGAGGATGCTGTGAAGCCAACAGATTAGGACCAGAGTCCTGGAAGCCCAGGATATTCAGAGCTCACCGTCCACTGAAACAGAAATAGGAAGAAGTTGTCCCCAAATACTCATCAAATTTTGAATCCTAAATCCATTTGAAGAGACTAACTGGGGGCTCAAGAAAGAACAATTTAAAGGAATGAAATTAAATATTTCCCAAAATTCACACGAGGACAGGTACCTTGCCACTTCTGTTGCCGTACTGGACAATCTCGATCACAAGATGTAGGGGAAAAGGCTCAGGAAGTTCTTCCCTTCTTGGTGTGTAAAGTTAGCCCTTCATTGTCCACTGCCTCAGAACCACCTAACGTACTACAGAATAACACCCCGGGGGCGGCGCATTAGTCCCATGTAACATAACTTCCTCCTGGACAAAAGTGTACAATTAGCAGGATCTCTTTGGGAACTTGTAAACAAAAATATTTAGTACAAAGCATAATAAAAGTTCAGATGCCAGGCATCTGATCAAAAATGATCAGATACACAAAGAAACAAGAAAACAAAAAAGGAGAACAAATCAAATAAACGACTCAGAGTAGACACTGATGTTAGGGTTATAAATAAAAACTTTAAACAATTACTAAAATTGCAGTTTCCCCCTCAAAAAAATGTGTAGGAAGGATTTGGATGTTACAGAAGCCAAAAATTATAATTCTAGTTATGAAAAGTATAATGTTTGAAAACGGAAAATTTTTTCAAAGAAATTCACAGTATATTGGTTATTGTGGAAGAAAAAACCTAATGAATTGAAGGAATAATACTAAAATCTACACAAGGGGCCTGGGATTTAGCTCAGCGGTTCTGCTGCCTGCCTCAAAAGCAGAAGGACCCGAGTTTGATCCCCGGTACCAAAAAGAAAAAAAAATATATATATATATATATACACACACACACACACACACACACACACACAAAAGGATGACATAGGAATAATAATTTCCATAGAAAAGGAATAGGCACCAATGTGTTATGGGTAAATTTTATATTAGATTCCACAAGGAGGAGTAGAAGTAGGAAGATTTAAGAAATATTCAAAAAATGGTGACAAAAATCATCCTAAATTTGATTTAAAAAACTATAAATTCAGATGCACGAGGCTAAAAATCTCCAAGAACAAGAAACAAAAATAACACTATAGATCACAATCAAATTATTTTAAACCAGTGTGTTGGAAAGCTTTTCAACCTGACAAAGTACCTATGAAAAATAAAGGAGCAAAGATTTATTAGTAGCTCACAGTTTCAGCGGGTTCAGTCTATGGTTAGCTGGCTCCATTGCTTGTGCCTGTGGCAAAGCAGAAACAACATGGCAGAAAGATTTAGAGGAGGGAAGCTGCTCACCTCACTACACTCAGGAAACAGAGAAGGTAAAAGGGAACCAAGCAGAAAGTGACAAGGACCCATGCCACATGCCCATGATTTACTCACCTAGGCCCCACTTCCTATTTCCATCATCTCCCAATAATGTCATCAAATTATGGTCTCATCAATGGACTGCTCCACTCATGACATTATATCACTAATGATCCAGTCACCTTCTGAGAGCGCAAACTCTAATCACAGGTGAATTTTAGGGGGTGGTTTTAAACCTCAACCATAGCAACAAGCTATAAATAGAAGATATCTAAAGAAGCCAGAAGATAAAAAATGATTCATTCAGAAGAACAAACAAGGTTTAGTGTATATCAAAACACATGGAATTGAGCAGAGAGTTAACCTACATGCTTAATTTTTGAAACAAAATAAGGTGTATATGGGTAAACCTAGACTCCTACATCTAGTAAAAAATCTTTCAAAAATTAGAGTGAAATAGAAATATTTTCAGATGTGTAATCTTGAAAAATTAATGTCATCAGACCTATACTAGAAGAAATGTTAAAGAAGTTCTTCACAGAGAATGAAATGCTTCCAAATGATAACACGAATTTACACAGCGTAATAGAGAACATCAGAAATGGTAATTACATAGTTAAATATGTATGAATGCTTCTCTTATTATTTGAATATTTTTCTGAAAGTTAGAGTACTGGTGGGTCACCTTGGTTGCATTGAGATTTAGGTTTAGAATTATCTTTTACCATCACTTAGCCCAGTGATTTTGGTCCTGCTTCTAGCAATTCCAAAACCTGTATTATTCTTGTGATGACTTAATTGATTCTAATCAAGCTTTTAAATTGTTGCCTTGATAGTTTGTGTTTTGAAGTATGTAAGGATCTTTTATTAAAAATTCAAATTCTTTGAAAATTTATGTGTGATTTTAGGATTTGTTAGGGTTGATTTCTTCAGCTTTTACACTTGCCCTTATGGATTAGTTTATTCCCTTCTAAGTCATCGAGTGAAATCTCTGAATATTGACCAATCCACTTTCCTTTTGGCTGGTTGTGAATTCAAGAGCGACTCCTCTTTCAGATATTGCTACTCCTCACTGTTGCTTTCCATTTGCTTTCTTGGATTCCTGGCTTATATACATGCAGATTAAGGGTAATTTGGAGAATATTCATATACAGATTATTAGATTGCTTCTCCAGTGTTTCCTCCATATTAGTTCAAAAAACTTGGTCAAATCTGAACTTCTGCTTTGTTTCCTTGCCTGATAAGATGACGACTTCCCCTGGTTCCCAGCCCTGCTGGCCTTGATAGGAAACCCTTTAGAAAAAGCACCTGTTGAATGCCATGCAAGACGGACAAGGCTTTGGGCTTATTCCATTTTGAAACCAGATACAAAACCTTCCCTCAGCATTGTGGAGCGCATTCTTCAAAACACAGCCATATGCTTTCTCCATGCAGTCTCCAACAAGCAGAAACTGCACTGGGCCCAGTGAACACTACACACTGTGCTCCGCTCTCCACGCTTTATTCCTGTGCGTATTGATTTTTATATTTTGAATTTGTTTTTATTCTGCACAGCGAATTCAGTATAAGAAAGACTCAGTGTGTCCGTGTTGAGTACGAAGGAGACGTGAAGAATCAGACAGACTGTACTCACCACCTCTTGGTACTTTTCTGTGTAAGAAGGTAGCCTCATGCGTCTGAGTCCATTAACCGGACGGTTAGCTCATTGTGAGCAGCATAACTCACTCTAGACAATGGGTAAAAAGCAAGGTGTGTGCCCTCTCAGAAGGTATAAACTTCTCACTAAGTGTCTCTTGGCTACTACCTATTTCAGAGCCCCAAGTTCCAATCGAGAGATGATCGGGGGAACGAACATCACGTATAACACAGCAGCGCCGTTAGAGAGGCCGCAGTCGAGGCCACCATACACTGCTTCAGTCTTGGTGTGATGGTGTCTCAGGACTCCGCTGTGTGACTAGAGAATTAAACTTCTATCCTATTTAAACCACTTCTGATTTTTTAAGGTACTACAGCCACATTTAATATGAATCATCTCTTCTTATTTTTAAATCATGAATTCTTCCACTTAGATATTATATGATGATTTCTTTTAAATTGATATTACTCAAAAAATATACTTATGAAGACTTGTTATTACACACAATGGAAAAAATGAAAATATATAATCTTAATTAATATTTCTGATTTTTTCTTAAACAATTGGCCTTTATTCTTATAACCCCAGACACTATAGGCAGTGAGAAATGCATAACATTGTTGTCATTGATTTTCTTATTTACTTCTTTTGTGGCTCTCCTTGCATCAGTGTTAGTATTCTAAATGAGATTTCAGGCAATGATAAAACTATGGAGGCAATCGAAGCCTAGCTGATAAATTCATGCTAAAGGTAAGAAATAAGCACATAAACACTTCAAGTTAGAGTGATGGTTTTAGGTACTTTAGTACAGACATTAAAACATAATGTGATTAGTACTGAACTCAATAAAACAAACTTTCCAGTTGTTTCAGTCTATTGTGTCATTATGTGTTTATATTTAATCCATTTAGTCACATCCTTTATAATACAATTTAAACAATTAAAATTTAAATAGTGTTCATTGTCCCCAAATGGCTAAAACACTTTGATGATTTAGCAATGGAACAGGATTTTTGTCACATTGCAAATTGTTTAAATTTGTAGACATTCTATTTGCATGGTTACAATAACTATCTCCTGTGTCAATGAAAAGCAAAATATTTTGGTATAAAGGATATCAGGCACATGCAAGGAAGTTTTCAATAAACATTTGCTTGTAGGTAAAACCTTTGTTTTCTACAATCCCTCATACATGTTTTATATGAAGTTTATAAAAATTATGCAAATTGTCTATGATGTTTTTGAGTCTTATTGAGACAGCAGCTTTTCGGAAGACTCATGGTCCATTGCAATAAGCATCTGCTCAAATTATCAGGAGGGTATTACATAAAAGTGGGCATATGTGCATCTTTAAGACATTGGACAGGACCAGCTGTTTCATATTCTGAGTTCTTTCAGTAACCAAGGGCTCCCAAGCAGCTCCCAGGTAAAGGGCTTTGAAGAGCAGGAGCCCATGGCAGCCTGTGCTTGCAAGCAAGGAGGCAGAATGGAATTGCTCAGCAATCTTGCATTTTTTGCAGTGTGCTGATGCCTGCTATCCCAGCAGGTGGCTGTGTCTTGGGCCAAAACCCATGCCTAGGAAGACAAAACAATATGCAAACCACAGACCCTGTTCAAAGACCCTTTTGAACTTTTTAAAGTGTTCACTGAAATATGATTCTAAATATAAAAATATTGAACTCCTCATGTTCATCCAAGCTCTATTATAAATCACCTTGAATAAGCATAGAATGGATCCTGTTGTGCTTCAAAAGAAAGCTTTCATACTTTTCTCTTCACAGCTGGTAATGAGAATAATTAATTAAATTCCTTAATATGATTTCCCTCCCAACACCACTCGCTAGAGCATCCTCTATGAAGGTCACTATTTCATTCAGCTCCCAAATGAACAAGACCAAGACTGTACAGTTCTTCTTTTAAAATATCACAGTACTTATTGACCAGAGTAGCAGACTCAATGAAGGTATCTCTTGATGGAAGTAAGTTTTCTGGAAACGACTCAGTTCACATGGACATGCTGGTGCCAATTCCCTGCTGCATTGTGTACCATCAAAAGGACTTGAGCATTGGATCCAGGGAGAGACATTTGGTTCCAGCTATGAGAATCAGGTTCTCATTCTTAGGAAAAATTTGGACTGCAGGGACACAGCGGCTGGCATCGCTTCTTTAGTCACATAAAAAGCGTTATTCTCAAGGAATCCACAACTTCCCAATGGGGGTTTTCTAGTGTAAACCTGGTTTCTTCTCTAGCATTCAGGCTTCACTAAATTTTTATTTTAATTACATGATCTACTAAAGTGCATCTCCCCCAAAAATATTATTAAGAATCAATTTCTGTTTTCCTTTTTATATGATCAATAAAGTATTGCTAAGTATAAATTAGTATATAGCTCATCATTATTTAATACGCTATATCTCTAGGATCTAGATTGTTTTGAATATTCCCATTTGTATAAATTTTATTATATTTCAAATTCTTATGTAGACATACTTTCTTGGTCTACATTCTACTTCTTTTATACCAAGGGAACCCATTTTTAAATAAGATGAATGGAAAAGAATTCAGAACCAATGGGTATGGATTATAAGAGGACATTTGGCAAGCAAAGAAGACTTACCTTATACGGAGTCATATAAAGTTTTCAAACCCAGAGACATTGGAAAGGATTCAATATATTTGGAGGTGGAATTAGACATGATCAGATTTATATTTCCCAGCAGAAAATAGAAAAGCAGTGGAGACACTGAAATGGTGAGAATGGTTGAGATCATGGTGAGAATTGGTGAGAATGGGTTGCTGGATCCCAGAAAAGAAATGATGGAGGCTGAGATGGCCACATAAAGCACAAGAGGTCATGAGATGTGAGCAAGATGTGCAGGTCAGATTTAAAGAACTCAACACATTTTTATTCATGAGTCACAGGGTCGTGGTGAAGATGTGAGAAGAGAACTGTCAGACAATCTTTGGCTTGGATGAGTCATAAATTATCAAGCTCTGGAATAAGGGAATGGTAATGTTGGGGAAAGTTGGTGGAGTTGAGATGATGCATTCATTTTAGAACTTTCAAGTTTGCAGGAGTTGCATGGCCCTAGGTGAAACTGTTCAGTAGGGTGCATGAAGAATAGGAGTAAGAAAAATGTTGGTGTGAGGATCACAATCTGCAAGAGATCTGTGTAGAGATGAAGCTTCGACATATGAAAGTGAATGCAATAATCTATGGAGAAAAGGGAAACAGAGATAAGATGGCCTTAAATATAACATGGTGAAATGTACTACTTAAGGAAAAGAAAGGTAATTACATTCATCTTCTAAAAGGTCTATAACAAAGGACAATATACTGGGGGGAGGTCACTTAAATAACAGAAATGTATTTTCTTACACATCTGGAAGACTGAAGTCCAAATTTAAGAGGTAGTAGATTTGACTTTTCCCAAGGACTCTTCTTCACTCCCACATGGTGGTTTCTTGTGGTGCCCTCCCTTGGCCTGTCTCTGCAATGCTGCATCTCTCTGGTGTTATTAAAATCTCATGGGTTCTAGTGGATGAGATGCCTGGGTGTATCTCTCTTCTAACCATGAAGACATCTTTAAAAGCTCCACTTTCAAATACACTTCCACTGTATTTAGGACTTGATCACATGCATGTTGTCATTCACAAGATTTGGTCTTTAATAACAAAAGCGGTAGTGAAGGAGTATCTGAGGCCAAAGAGGAAAACACAGGGGACATCACAGGTGGGAGACACTGGAAGAACCAGGAATGCAGGCTCCAGCACTCCAGAGTCAAGTTCAATTCAAAAAACTAGAAAGTCAAGTGAGAAGAGCTAAGGAAATGGAGATATTAAGCTCTGAAGTTATTTATATGAAAGTTCCTCTGTGAAAGGGAGGAGAAGTTAATGTGAATTTAAAAAATGAAAAGGAATGTTAATGTGAATCAAAGCACTTGTTTTGTGAGGACAAGCAGAGGTTGTTCAAACGCAGATGTGCAAGAACTCACAAACTGAAAGGTGCAGGATTTGCTTGGGGCTGATGACTACAGCTTCCCATACAGTTATCCCTGTCCACCTGCTTGTGGGCTTTTCCAGGAATGGTCCTCAGCTCTGCTTTCAGGTTAGTTAGAGATATAGTGATGATTTTTTTTTGGTTCCAAACTCTATTCTTTTCAAGTCAATGTGATAGAGTAGAAATTGAGCAAACAAGTTTTTAGAATTGACAGTTTCAAAGTCAACTGAACTCTGAGTTACATGATAAAGATGTGATGATCTTATTCAACAACATTAACATAAAGTTCATGAACTAGAAGAGAGGCTTGATAGCACTTTTACAAAATATTAACTGATTTAAGCAATGATAGGAGCAGGATTAATAACATAAGAATTAGAGTGCCAAATGGGGACCTAAGACAATTAAGAATTATTTCTGGAATCAACTGAGAGAAAGTACTTAATACCGATAAATGTTCTCATGTTTTATTATTCAAGTAGGGTCTTGAAAATACCATCTAAACCCATAAATAAAGGTATGCTGTCATTAACCTTTTGTAGCTCAAGAACAATGTATTCAGATCTAAGAGCTAATGATATTATTTAGCTCAAAATTCCTATCAGAAAACAGTCATAGTCTTTTGCTTTGAAAGTTCATTATGTGTATACACTTTGGTTCCCCTCAGTCAGGGAAACCTCAAACAGATATTTTGGTAGATGTTTTAAGCATTCAATCTGTTCACCCAATGCAAGAAAAAAGTCTATTCTTAACTCACCCTAATCTCTATTAGAGTTTTATACCAAGCTTCAAGCCTATACATTTTTAAAATTTTCATCCAGCGAGAAAATAAAAACATTAGTACTATCCAGGTGAATTTGAAACTACTTCTTTTGATGCTTACTTGTTTATATTGGTTTGCTGTTGTATTTTCTTTTTTGTTCATTTAAGCCATCTCTCTCTACTTAGCTTGCATTGATTAAAGCATAATCTAGATTATGAATTATGGCTTATGCTAAATTATTGGAAGTTTGAGTTGGTAAGACAACTCTCTTTCTAGTAACTACCTTGGTCTTCCTTCATTATCTGGCTTTGGATGGTAAATTATGCCTCATTTGCTCAGGAAGCAGGTCTTCTTTTCCTTTTGCTTTTATGCAGAAACAGAAAGAAAACATAGTCCTTTCAATAAAAATGTCACAAAAGGTCATGTAGCTGCACAGAAGTGCTCATTTATAGAGCTCTGAAATGGTTTTTGTTCATTTGTCATGCACAAATGTAGAATATTGCCACATTAGGACTATGGTAACAGGTGTGTTCAAAATTTTTTAAAAGTATTCTTCCTGCCTCTGGAAACCTATCTTCCCTCTCCCTGACCCAGGATGATTTATTGTTCAACTAACTAACTTTGTTAGTTAACTATTGTTAACTATCAGGGCTGTGGACATAGCTTAGTGGTAGAGCAGAACTTAGCAGATAAGAAGGCCTGGGTTCAATCTCCAGCACCACAATACAAACAAAAAATCCCACTCTAAATGTTTACTTTCTAGTGAGATATTCTGGAATATCTAAATCTGATGGATGATTTTTTACAAAAACAATGTATTCCTGTGAACCTACCCAAAGTTCTGCCACCCTCATGTTCCCAAAGAGAATCTTTTTAAAATACATGTTAGGTTAAATACAACCTACAACAGGCTTGAATTTATTTATGCAATTGTTTAGTATATAGTTTACAATTCTTCACAATACTTTTGAGTATTCAATTCAAAAAACTGGAAAGTCAAGTGAGAAGAGCTAAGAAAATAATAGTATGTTATAATAATAATAGTCATAAGTTACATGTAGAGAAAATAGGAAGACTTTTTCTTTCAAAGTGTTTTTAAAAGTTTTAAGAATGTTGAAACAACATATGAAGATATCTTGTTGCAAACTTTGGGAAGAGTTACTGTAAAGAATCACAAGGAAAAAATTCTAGAGAAGTTGAAAAAGAGCCGACCTTATACATTCACTGCTACTGTACTCACTGCCTGCCTTATACCACTGCCTGTCAGACAGGAAGTGAATTGCAGGAGTACAGAGTTTTTGTGGATGGCATTGCTTTTCTGTCAGACCTGTCTTGAACTCATACCTAAAACTGAGTTGCATCCACTAAAAATATATCACACATAATATTTTTGAAGGTTGTGGAAAACATAACTTTGTCAGTTTATTGTCTGCCTATTTTCATACCCCAAAACAAAATTAAATTTCCTTTAGATAATATATCTCCCTTTGCAGTTCCCAGTCTTTCCCACTATTTCTCTTCCTCCATTTGCTTGGTCAAAGCACAGATGCAGCCCTGTTCACTGGAAGCAATTAAACTCTTGTCATCAGTTTTCATTTCTACCCTGTAGAATAAACCCAGTCCCTCAACACATTGTATGCGTCTCCTGACATCCAACCATATCGCCGCACACAGGGGGTTTAAATTGGCTCCTTCTAGAGCTCACTGGCCAATCTCAGGACCCCTGAAGACGATAGCATTTCTTTTCTTTCAGATGATAAAGAAACAACAGCATCTGCACTGAAAAACAAGTTGATGGGGCAAGAAGTGGAGGAGGGAGGGAGAGAGGAGATGGAATTAAGACGTGTTATGTACATGTACCTACTCCCCATGATGAACGTAATCATTACGTTCGGCAGAAAGATTAATAAAAGTAAGGATTTTTAAAAGCACAAAGTTTGAAACATAAGAAAAGACATGTTTCATGACCACGTGAGTCTCCTACATTGCTCAGAGGGAAAGAAATTCTGGTGAAGGGGCCAGAAGACACAGTGTTATAAAAGTAATTACAAACATCAGTGTGTTGGCACCTGGGGCTAGAAGCAAGGAGGTATTGAAGCAGGTGCTGCTGGTTCTAAAAGTAGGAGGTTTCCTCTCTTTGCAACCATTTCCTAATAGGTACCAATTCCACAGTCTCTCTGGCTTTTCCTCCTCTTCAGTATGTTCACAATGTAGCTGAATTAGCAGGATGGCACTGCAGTAGGAGAGGGAAGAAATGAAAAGACATATTCTTTCTGTTTTAATCTGTTTAGGGCAGGAATATCATGATGTGGGCCCAAAAACTGCCTCTGTTTATGTCTCCTGAATAGCAGTGGATGGAAAAAATTAACATGGTATAAAATCACTCATTTCTACCCACTGGCTTTCCTTTTTACACTGTGGGAGCGGATCGAACAGGGGGACATCCAGACTCCAGCGCTCTTGGAAATGATGGGTCCCACTTAGAACACACTGAGCTGTCAGATGTTCAGTCTACTGGCCTTTCAACAGCTCCTCCCCTCCTTACCGTTACCAACACAATATCCCTAAGTGAACAATAACACATGGACTTTGAATTTCAATTCCCATACCAAGTTTGCCCCTAAATGAAATCTGGTTTTGATCAGTAATTTAGAACTAATGTACTTTGCAGATGGTCACCCTGTTCTGGGGTTATTCACACTTGGAATGAAATTCTGAAATATTCAAAGGAGGCACCAACTTGATTCAGTCATAAAACTCTCAGACTTCAGTATTTGACCTCTAATGATGTGAAAAATTAATTTCTCTCTCTCTTCTTTCCTCTTCTGTTCCTCCCTCCTTCCCTCCATAGATTGCTTCCTTCTTTACTTTTCTGCTCCCTTCCCTCCCTCCTTCCCTTTCCCTTCCTTCTTTCTCTCCTTCCTTCCTTCCATTCTTCCTTCCTTCCATCTTCCTTCTTTTCTTGGAGCAACTGGCATTTTTTCAGAGTAAGTGAACTTACCTAGAATTTACACATTTTTAATAACATTTTATAAGTCAATAAATTCTTAAGTTTACTATGCTGATTTCTCTATGCATATATTTATGCTTGGAAAAGATAAACTTGGAAATTTTTTTAGAAAACAATTATAAAGGTAAATTCATTACCACAGTAGTAATCTTACTTGTCATGGAAAATTGAAGAGAATAAAATATGTGCTAAAATTGACATTTCAGAGTATCTCTCTTAATCAATACATAAATATATAAACTAAAGCCAAGATGCTAGATGTAATTGACACCTTTCTTTTTATGTAGTAACTCAAATCAACACTGATACTTTGAACAAAGTAGACCTCAAACCTCTGAAGTACGTTTGAAGTAAACACGTAATACAATAATGTATGCTATAATTTTTAAACAAAAACAACAGCAAAAACATTTTTGAACATGACTATAATTACAAATTGTTCTAAAATTGGTATCAAGTGTAAACATGAGCATGTTTAATTCAAGATTGATAAATATTGGAAATTTTTGGGTTATTTACTCTATTTATATTGTTAAACTGAAAACTTTCTGGCCTAAACTTGAGTCTTTACTTGGGTTATGGTTTGATGTCCAAAAGCATAACATCACCTGAGAATGTATCACTGTAACCAAGGAAGAGACCTCAGTAAAGCAGAGAAATTGAGCTTCCACCAAACAGACAACATTATAACCAGTCAAACTGTTTGTTTGCCACTTACTGTTCTTTGTTTATAAATGTAGCTTGCACATGTGGTGGAGAGGTGTATCCCAACTATCTTTGGTGTGAATTCCACTCAATTTACAATGTCTTTTGTTGTTCAAGTCAGCTTTGTTAAATTTAACTGTTCTTAGTTTTTGTTTTTTTAACAACATAGAGAATGAAGTTTTTTAAAGAAGAAAAAGTTATTAAAACTAAACACTAACTAAATACTTTTATTTGTTAATGCATAGAATGTACAGGAAAATTTCCCTGTAGGCTTCTTAAAGGTATTGTAACAGTCACTAGGATCTGCTATTGTGGATAAATTCCATGGTAAAGAGGAAGCATCTTTTTATTGACTAAATCACGTGTTAAACAGCAAAAAGGAAAATCGTAAGGATGTCAAAATTATATAGCTTTGTGAAAGGGGCCTATGAAAATATCTATTTGGTTTGTCCTAATGAACTTACCAAAGCTATCAGTTTTGAGTTTCATTGGTAATGTAGACCTGTTCCATTGCAGACAAACGTATCTGCTTTCAGCATTAAAGTTTTTTTTTGTTGTTGTTGTTGTTTGGTACCAGGGATCGAACTCTTGCCCTTGCACTTGTGCAGCAGGCAGTGAAACCACTGAGCTAAATCCCTGGCCCTCAGCATTAAAGTTAACCCAGCTAATGGTGTGTGACTTTACTATAGCAAACCAAATCTATGAGTTTCAGTATTCTAATCTCTAAGTGTATGACAGTGAGAGGTACCTTATGAAAATAAAAAATGCATATTTTACAAAATAATGGATACAGAGTACAAGATAATTGCATAACTTGATCTAAGATAAAATTTTAGAGCATGTGCATAAGAATAAAAGAATGTGAGATCTTTGGTGGGACATTAATTTTATTTTATTTTATACCTTAAGAAATTCCTTTAGTATTCCTAGAAAGAATATGTTAGTAAAAATTCTTGAGAGTTTTAAATTCAAACCAAACTAAGAAAAAAATCTCCCAGCTTACTTTTTATTAATTCATTTAAAAATGTTTCTATATCTCTAATTTGGGGGGAAAAGTAAATGGAGACCACAATGAGATATTACTTCAAACATATTAATTGACAATTATGAAAAACACAAGTGATAAAATGTATTGGTGAGGATATGGAAAAAAGTAGATCCTTGTACACTGTTGGTAACTCCATTTTGGAAATAGTATGTAGGTTCCTCACAACTACAGTTAGTATCATCATATCCCAATCTTACTTCTGAGTATATATATATATATATATATATATATATATATCTCCAAAGAAATTGGTATTGATTTATTGAAAAGATATTTGCATTCCATGTTTATTGCAGCATTATTTAAAATAGTCAAGATAGGGAAACAATCTAAATGTTTAAAAATCAGATGAATGGATGAGCAAAACATCACACACACACTCACCCCCCCACACACACACACTCACGCTGAAATGTCATATATCCATAAGGAGACAAATTCTGTCATTGGATAACAAGATAGATGGAACTAGAGAACATCATGCCAAGAAAAAAGAGCCAGGCTCAGAAAGACAAACATTATTTGGTCCAAGTGGAAGATAAAAATTCTAAATCATTGGAACCAAGAGTAGAAAGATGATCACCAGAGGCTGAGGGGATGAGAAGAAACTGAGACAGGAAAAATGTGGATGGAAGCCCTCAAAGTGTCTGAGACAGGAGCCCCGAGTCTGGTGAGTGATTGCACTGCGAGATGACCACAGATAATGACAGTGCACACACACGGCCAGATGGATGGCTGAAGTGGGGTCTTAACCCTCACACTGCGGAAAAGAGGAAACTTGGTGAATATACAAAGTATAATTACCTTGGTTGTATCTTTGGATAACACATAGAAACATCACATTTTAACCTTTTAATACACACAATTTTTATTGTCACTTAAAATAATTTTTAAAAAATCACAACTTAAAGTGAAAAAACAGGTATAAATATGAGCTAAATAAGAAAAGTTCAAATGTCTGAAATTATTTAAATATAACATTTAGACTAGAATTGATTAATAAATTGTACTAGCTTATGGTGGAGTCAATTAAAAATATGAAGGCATTTATTTTATAGACATGGATTTTAACAAAAATAACAAAATACTGATCTTGAAGCTTTCAAGCAGTGGAAATATTTGAAACCGTTATTTCTTTTTATTACTTATATTTTAATAGTACAGAATTATGTGGTAGAGCCTTATACTTGAATACATGCAATAATCAAATCATTGTGGTCAGCATTTCCATTTTCTTAAATATTTTAAAGTGGTTTGATATACGTATGCAGTAATTGTATATATTTATGGGTTGTAGTGTGACACTTCAGTACATGCGTGTGATATCAAATGAGGATAATTAATATTTTATTTCCCCATCAGCACTCTGTGTTTGAAGTCTGTAAGGTTCTGATTTCTATGTATTCATAAAATAGATCACAGTGCACTAGGAGCTATTGTCAGCCCACACACTATTTTGTAGAATACTGGAATTTGTAATTTCTGTGTTTCAATATTCATCATCCAAACTGTACTATTTATGTATTTTGAGACATGGATGAATTTATGTTTGATCACTTTTATAGCACATCCAAGAAGTTGAAGTTTTTCACATTGTAAAAAAGGGAATTTTCTTCATTTCTAACTCTAAGAAGTGCTTAGAGGTTACATGAGGAAGATAAAGTGCACAGATATTTACACTGGAAAATCTACTTAGATTTATTTTCTTTTTAAGTGATGAAAAAAGGCAAGGCATTTGTATATATCCAACAGGTCATGCAGCAGATTTGCTACCTAGACAAAATATTTGAATGAAAAAGTTCACCAAATTGAACATTCATCTTTGTTTTTCATGTAAAGCTATCAAAAGTTAATATAAAAAAACCTTTAGTTTTCCTAGTTAAATTAATTAAGAAACATTTTTTAAAAGCCAATGACTGCTCAAGTTTTTCTAATAAGTAATATATTACAAATTCTGCCATTTTTTAAGAAACAAAGACTTTGGGGACATAGAGCAAGAAAATTAGAGATCAGTTATGAGAACATTAATATAAACATTGCTTTTGGAGGTTATAAAATATTTAGAATATTTTTCTTTACTTTTGCATGTGCAAAACATGTAAAACTTTTTCAGTTTAATATTTAAGTATATAAGTATCATAGAATATTTATTTTTTAAATATTTGTTTGTAAACTTGCACCGTATGTTGTACACGTGATGATGCTTAGCTGTCCTACAAAGTACTATAATTTCCAAGGGGCTTCACATTTTTTAAAGGCTCAGTTGTCTATTTCAGTAAACATAGTGAAACTGAAAAGAGTTCGCAGGTTGGTGAATGAATGAAGATCTTTTTGTGTGCCCTACTGGACGGAAAAAAATGCCAGAAAAAATAGATATTATTTAACAACAGCAAATAGGTAATCTTTGATAGCAAATTCTTTGAGTTTTGGACTTTGACAAATGAAATTTGTGGAAAATAATAGAATAGCATATCGTGACATTCATATATTAAAACATCAGATGTTGACTGCAAGATTATTATTTCTATGTATTTGATAGCCTGTCCCGAAATTTACAAAGAAAAAAGTGCTTATATTTCCTGCAATACTTCTTGTTTGTCAGTAAGCTTTATTCCAATGTCATCCTACAACAACAGATATGTTTCTTTGTACTTGCTTCTTCACCAAGGCCAATCTTACCAAATCCTGGTTCTTAAGGGATTTTGCACTTTTATACAACTTCTAGTCATTTGCTGTACTTAATGTCTCATCATTCTCTGGACTCACTGTCTTAATCAAGCCTCTTTTATTTGTATCCCATGCCTTACCCACTGTGTCATCTGGAAATATTATTAGATGAGTAACAATTACATTTCTGCTGAAAGCCTAAGTACTATCTGAAATATTATTAGATGATGTATCATCCTACAGGATGTAATACCAAAACTGTCACATACTATATCACACTAGCAGGACTATCAGGTAACACCTGCAGGGGCCCCTCTATCAAGTTCTGCTTACTGTCAACAAGAGATTAGCAATTGGGAGAGAGAGAGTCCCATTTCCTGAATAATGGCATCTGACGTGTCTCTGCAGCTGGCAGAGACATGCAGCAGATGAAAAGGTAGCACGTAATATAACTTTCATTTCTCAGCAAAGACATACACTCTACTGTGGAATATTTCAACAACTGCTTATGACTCCTGTTAGATTTTCCTTTTTTTCCAAAAATGCAATTAAATACAGGAAGGCTGTGCTATATTTTATATAAATATTTGTGACACACTTCCTAACTATTCACATTGGACTGAATTTTTTTCTTTTTTGGGCAAAATGCCACTAGTTTCACACGGTCTGAGGTTTTATGTCTGGGGATAAAACTTCTTTAACTAAATGTTTCATTTCAATCACTTAGCATCCCATATTTCATCTTACACCTTCAGAGATAATTTTGCTTATATGGTAGCTAAAGAAAGAAAGAAAACAAAATTCTTCTATTTCAACTTAACAGGCAAACAAAAATCGTGCTTCTTGGGCACCACTGGCTTGCAGTTATGTTCCTCTTAATAGGCTTGGACCCTTTGTTGGACTTTGTTCCTGCATTCCCCCTTGGAGGAGAATATGAAGTGACAAGGAGAAATCTAAGCTTCCTTTACTTTAGAACTTCAATTCCTCTCCTTCCTTTTTCTACAAAGAAGATAATGAATCCAAAATAATTAATGCAATGTAAGAAATTGTTATAAACCTAGTCATAGAATAATCTTGTGCCTATATGCAATTAATATTGACACAGAGGCTCTACAGAGTTAGTATGAGTTTCTGGTTGGTCAACTATTGTTTGGAGGAGCAATTATTGATCCAAATTTAACTTTGTTACTAATTTCAATTGTGTGGAGTTTATGTAAGTGAGTTCTCTTTGTTGTTACAACTCTGAAACTTGGAATGCTTCTTTCTGAAACTTTGACTATCCCATCATGGGGACAAAATATCCAACCACATAACCTGAAGGAGGAGAGGTTTACTTTGGCTAACAATTTCAGAGGGTTCAGTACATAGTTGGCTGGCTCCATCAAGAAAATATCATGGCAGAATAACATGACAAAGGAAATCTCATCAACTCCTGACATTTGAGAAGCAGAGAGCCAGGAAAGGGCCAGAGAGGAGGGGCCAGAGCTACCAGTTGTATTCCCTTAGGTCACAATCTCCTGAACTACTTTCTTCAATGAGGCCCTACATCCTACTAGGCCTTTCAATTATAAAGTCCCCAATAAGTAAGCTCATTGATGAGGTTGGCACTTTCACAATCCAGTTACCTCTCCAGGAATCTCTTAATACGGTAAAGTGACAATCAAGATTAACAGGCACACCTTCTTAACTAAAAGCTTATAAAGAGACACTATTTGAAATATGTCTGTAAAAACAAGATGCTGAAACACAGAACTTCCGAAAATATGTGTTATACAAGGGACTTGCATTCTATGTGTTAAAAATGTGGCTTTGTGGCTTTCAGTCTACTATGATCTGGAACTTTATTCTTTACAACACAAAGTAGTCAAGTTAGAATGTGCAGTGGTTCAGATGTAACTCTAAGCTCAGTTACATTTGATGTGTTGTGAGATGCATAATAAATATAAAGATTTTAATTAATCAGGTTGCACACTTTGAGAAGAAAAATGAAGATTTTTGTCAAAGTATTCTGGGAAGTGATTCATAAATTTAATACACTGGCCAGCTTTGTACCTGCTATAATATTCTACACTGGTTAGGTGTGCAATAAAAGTTGGAAGTCTGCATTCATAAAGTAAGACAGTTCCTCCAATATTTAAAACATGGTTTATATCAAAACCTTAAATGTACATTTTAATGTTAGTATGCACTGGTTCAAATTTTAAATATGCTATTGCTATAGGTAATTATTTTGCATGTAATTTTTATGCTCTTAACAAAAGAAAAGCCAGACTTCTACCTCAAAGGAAGGCTTCAAACTGTACTGGGAGAATTTATGACAGAAGGCTTTGATCTCCCTATACATCTAGAAAATATAAAGCACTATATGTTTTAAGGATGTACATATCTAACCACATGTTGAAACCTGCATTTTGAAAGCTATTGGCTTGGTAAAGCTCCAAACACATTTCTCTTGAAGTTTCCAGAGTTAGCAGTATGAGCTTCAAAGTCTGATGATTTTGCATATTTCAAGGAGCTCTACATGCAAAGTTTGATTCTTTATGGCAGACATATTCTGTTGTATTTTGGGTGATGAAAGTAATGCACAAAGAGCTATAAAATGAATGACTGCATCTTTGACACAAGCACCATGACAGAATAACTTCACATGTGAGAGCCACGGGTAGTTTAAATGCTGGAAAATGCATTACAAAATCTAAAATATTTAGCAGTGCTCTCGTTTATTATACCTCCAGTATGGCTAAGGGTTTTTCATAGATGTAGGATGAAATTTTACAACATACTATGCCTTATCATTTTCCTTTTTTCAAAGAGGAAAGCTGCCGTTAGGTTTTGCTGGAAGTTGCTATTAAGTTTTTAGTTGTACAATGTTAAAACAGGTGCAAAAGGAACACTCTAAGAGCACAGAGATTCTGAGAAAAATAGATTTGGCATTTACACACTTACCAATGATGTTTGAATAAAAAAATGCCTTTCTGTATTAGAACAGTGACCTAAATCATTAAAATGTAGATCAGGTAATACAATGTATTAAAAATAACTGTTTGACTGATAAATCTTAAGTTTCTTTGTTACTTAGAATTGTGGGGAACAAAAAAGGACTTTAGAAATCGTCTGAGGGTTGTTTCCAAACTGGAATGTGCAGAGTTCCTCCACTCATTGCTGGTCTACATGGATGGATTCGAAGGCCAGAGGTGGGCAGAACGTAGAAGTAGCAAGTATGGGGAGTGCTAGTTGGGGTCAGGACTGCTGTCTACTGGGGCACCTTGCAAACTTTTGGGAGAGAAACATGAAGAGAGGGAGAGAGAGGGCATCTACTGCTCAAAATAAATGAAACTGATATAAAATTGTGTTTTTCAGGTTTAAAGTATGTGTTTTATAGTACAGTGCAAAGAGTTCTTTGTTTTTATTTTCTTCAATGTTTAATTGGTACGTTTGTATTATGTAGTTATTATATTCATTGTGAGCTGTTACATGTACATGACACATTTTGATTCCTTTTTTCATCCCCTCTCCTCCCCTCTCTCTTTTCTTCCATCTCTTGACTCCATTTGCATTTGAAAAAGATCTCTCTACCATCTATTATCTCTTTTATTTGTCCCTTATTAATTAACCTTGCTTTTTGACATTTCCATTCCATTTGCCCTACACAGCTCCTGTGGTTTGGAAACTTAGTGGTTTTATAACAACACTGTGTTTGCATCAATATAGTGTTACACATCATATTTGTTATTAGGACCCAGACTCAAACAATGTCACTGGGTTTTTAATGTGCTAATTTATTTCCTTCACTTCTTCAGTTGTCCAAAGTTTATGATGGGCCTCTTCTTTGGGAAATATTTAAAGATTAACAACTGACTGGCCAAACCCACTGCTAAGTACATGACTGTTTTCGGTTATTTCAAGAACCATGATTCAGAGAGCCACAAAAACTCTGGGGGTAAACAACAATAGGAAGAAGTTGTACCTGGGGCAGGTCAGTCAGGTGGTGTGCATGTCATGTTGGCTCTTGAGAGAGAGACTTTCCCTGGGAAGACCGAGTTAGAAATGGGTGGGGTCGGGGAATTCTCAAGCAGAAGTGCTCAGGACCTTTGGCCAAGGTCCTGAGATCCATAATGCCCTTTGGTGGAGGTGGTCCAAGCTGGACATGAGCAATGCAGGGGGATGAGACAGGGAGTGGAGGGCTGTGACCACCTCTCTGGAGCACCAGCTCCGTGCTGTTGTGCCTTTTCTCCTGTTTCTCTTTTGCCTTAGTTGCATCCCAAATCCCAAGGATTTAGAATGAGGTAGTGACTGTCTTTGGTGCTGCTGGGGGTGATGAACAGACCTCATCCTGTAAGCTTGCTGTCTGTTGTGATGTGGATAATATGGAATGCATTATAAGGATGAGCTGTTACACCATCATGGTCCAGGATTCTCAGTAGATGCTTGAAACCACAGATGGTACTGAACCCTGTGTACACTGATTGTCTTACATGTACACCTACCTATAGCAAATTTTAATTTATAGATGAGAGACAATAAGAGTTTCAGATAACTAATAAAAATAAAACATTTTGGGCCAGGGATCTAGCGCAGTGGTTCTGCTGCCTGCCTTGCAAGCGCAAGGTCCTGAGTTCCATCCCTGTTACCAAAATAAATAAATAAACAAACAAACAAACAAACATTTTTACTATATACTGTACTGGAGTAAGTGAATAAGGTCTCCCTCAAAACAGACATTAGTAAGCTTTATTTGATGTTTTTAAATAGTTCAAGAGAATGTGTGTATCCTTTTCAGAAGGGCTGAGGAGTCCAATGTGCAGGGGAGTGGGTATGTGGTACGTAGCAACTGAGGGTGCAGTATTGGGTTCATTATGGGGCTGCGCTGGACGGAAGGTCCAGCAAGACAGCCTGACAACTGGGACAGGAGAAGAAAAAGGGCCCACACGCGACCAAGAGCCACATCCTTATTCAAAGGACTGACAACCCAGGAGAGGGAAGGTGTGCTGACTGAGCAGAGTTTCAACTCCATTGGCTTTGGCATCCCCCAGGGATTACTAAAGCACCGTCCAGGTTCTTGTTGGTTCTTGAGGTACGACCTTGGGGTTTGTATGTGGCCCTCTTCCCCTTCCTCTCTGTCACTGTCCCCTGCTCTGCCTCCATGAACTAAACAGCTCTGGTCTACCAGGCCTTTCTGTCATAAAGTTTCTGCCTTAGAGCTAGCGGAACAAAGATAGGGTTTATGAGTGAAAGTGGGAAAAATAACTTGCCTGGAAACACAGGTCTCAAGGGATTTCATAAACTGTCAAAACGCTTCCTTCACATTGTCCCTTTGACCCTTTCTGTGCGTCTCTCCCTAGTCCAGTCTCACTCACCTGTTCTGGTTTCCAGTTTCTTGATTTGCTTCTGCTCCATTTCTTCTGCTCTGCTTTGAAGTCCTGTTCTTTCCTCTTGGTTCATGCTACATTTTCACCTCTCACATTAAGTACTGATTTAAGTAGCCATCTGGGGATTTTTATGGCTACCCATTCTCAACCTGATGTTGAGCTTCAAACAAGTCAGCTTGTCAGTCCCTAATAGCAAAGTGAGCCTAATGGGGAAACGCCACAGGGAACAAGAGAGAGGCTGCACTGCTGCATCCCAGGGCTGCCTTAGGGAAGGCAGGGCCACCATGCCCCCTCTCCATGATACGGACTGAGCAATACCTCTACCTAGAGCACAGATCCCCACTGCCTTTAATGTGTGAATATGTGACACCATTGCACCCAGCCTCAGCTGTTGATATATTTCAGGATCCTACTAGGAAATTTTTCTTATTTTTTAAAGTCAAGTCTTTTTGCAACAAAGGTAAATACAAATATCACACATCACACCTATGTAATGAGTTTCCCATGGCATTAATCTATGTGGACTAAATGATATAATTATAATAATGACAAGATAATTGTTTTGCTCTAGCAGAAAGAAAATGGACTTTCTATGAGAACTTTTAAAATGAAAATTGGCTCTGTAATTTACTACAGTTTGACTTCAAATTAAATAAGAATAAGTAATTTGTTCTCTCAGCATCAGCTTTCCTGTCTGTCACAGGGTAATCTTTGTCTCACTGAGTTTAAGTGAAATGTAAATGGTAGAAAAAATATAAAATATCTCATTTAATAGATGGCACATTTGAACACACGATGCTTATTGATAGAGAAGAAATACAATGTCAAGGAAGTGGCATTTCATAGGTGGACTTCATGGCAAAATAGTCTCCAACTATGAATATTTGGGACTACACACATTAGTGTTGTGATGGTTACTTTTGGCACCTCTTTGTGTCTGCGAGGATGCTCCTGGAGAAGACTGTCCAGTAGTCAGTGGGCTAAAAGGTGAAGATTTGCAGAGTGTGGGCAGCCTTGTCAGTGGCCTGGGGGCCAGATGGAATGAAGACACCAAGGGACACTCATTCTCCCTTCTGCTTTCCCACCATGAGCCTGTGCCTTTTTCTGCTGACATCAGACTCTGTGTTTTGAATGTGTACTTGCACCAGCCACTGTGCAGGGAGGTTTTGTGCCTTCAGTCTTGGACCACATCACTGGTATCTCTCTTGTTTTGCGGGTTCCAGCTTCCTGAACTGAGCAGCCACTAGTTCCCCAGCTCTCCAGACTGCAGGCAGCCTTGTGAGACCAGTTAGCTTCTGCCATGTGACCAGATCTAATAAACCGTCTCTTAAAACTACATATATTCTACTGATTCTATTTTTCTAGAGTACTCTGATACAAGTATGTACACTGAGTTTGGTGTTTGGAGGTTGTGAAGAAAGAAAAATGAATCTCTACCTAAGCTTAGTGAAACTTAATATCTCAATGGTGATAAAATTTACGTCCTGAAATGTCCAAATGAGCTGATCATATCAGTGGAGAGAAAGAACAAAGTTTGCAAGGTGCAAGGCAGGAGGGATTCTGATGCATGACATTGTGTCTATAATACATAATTTGCCCCTGAAAGAATCACCCCTTCCACAAATTGATAAAGCACACTTAACTCTATGGACCTATCAATAAAATCTGTATCTCAAACTGTGGTGTAGTTCCCTCTTTGATTTTGAAGAGTAATATTTGCTTAAAAATTGGGTATGTATGGATCAAAAGCAGAATCCTTGTCTAGCATGTACAGAGTTCTAGATATGAGAGCCAGCAGGGGGAAAGTGAACATTTTATTGCAGAATAATATTTAATTGGTGAAGATATTAAAACAAATAAAATCTTAATGCTCTTCATAATGGTATTATTAAAATCTTCTACAATAAATATTAAAGACAGAAGAATATGAGAAAGGAAAAAAAGGGAAAATTATTTCAAGAAAGGATTTTTGAAATTTTTCACCATATTTATAAAGCAACATATGAGCAATTTCCATATATCCATTCATTTTCCTATCTCTGTCTCCCTGTTATGTTCGGATGGACAGACAGCCTTGTCTAGCTCTACGTATCATAGATTCAGAATCTTCTCAGAGGAATGCTTTAACAGCTCCCTTTCTAAACAGGTTATGCTAAAGAGGCTAAAATACATGTAAATTAAAACACTTTTTGATGATTCAGATGGTATTTTATATAAATTTGCAATTATTTCATAGATACTTTGGAAAATGAATAACTTTTTCTAACTATTTGGATCCAGTGCTTGAAAGGCCGATATGGTGTTCTTCTAAAGGGAAACATTTCATTGGATTGTGCTGTCAAAAGTCTCTAGTAAGACTATTCCTTTGACTGGCAGTTGTTTTCTGGTACAAGCAATAATAGGTTGCTTTGCCCTCCATAAAATCTCCGGATTTTGCTCAAGGCCAGTGTCATGTAATTGAGTGGTTATCCAAGGCCGGGGTTACCAGAAATGTTTTGCTAAATGGAAAATATTTTTTCAATGAATATTTAGTGGACATGCAAGAAAAATATACTGGACAAAGATGTCATTGGCTTTCATTTAACCAAACAAGGACTACTTTGGGGCTGTATTTAGTTCTTCTATGAATAAGTGATAGAATCACTGTGTTTTAGTGCAATATAAGACATTTTTTGTTTGTAGTAGCTTTTCTGTGAATGAGTTGTTAATATTGTGAGCCAGAAATCTCACTTTTGTGTTATTGTCCTTGAAACTGCAAGATATTTGATAAAACTCTTTTGTTATAGTTGCTCAAGCAGATCAATACAGATTTTGATATCCAGAATTGAAGTACTGCTGGAAGAAATACTTTAAAAAATTATAGATGAGGTTTTGGAGTTGAGTGATGCTTAGATGATAAAGAGATTGTTCAAAAGTCAGAAATTTTTAGTAAAACTATAGACTCGTAAGGCCATGTTGATTCAGTCTCAGAAATAAGCAACAGATCATTGGAAGCTGGAAGAAAAGTGATCTTTGATATGAAATGGCAAAGACTATGGTTGAATTGTGCTCTAGTATTCTGTAGAAGTTAGAAATTTCCTGTGATTAAATTAAATATGTGGCAGAGGAGATTTCTATGCAATTTATTGAGATTTGACTTGATCTTCCTTACTGCTCATAGTAAACTGCAAAGATAGGAGGTGACTTAAAGCACATGTTAAGAAAAGGAAATGGAATTTGGAGATTGAGGAAATATTCAGCCATCCAGAGAGCACAAAATGAGAGTGTTTGCTCAGAAGAAAATTTGAGCATGGCAGAATAACTAATGAACAGATGGTATAGATGAGTCTCAGCAGCCTGTGCACACTTATACAACCACCAATAAATTTGCTCACTTTAATAGCAAACCTTCTCATAATACCTTGAAATCTATGCCTTATTATATGGTAATTGCTACCATTGCCTGCAATATTTTTCTTTCTTTGTTTTGTTTTTGTTTTCCTGGAGCTTTCCTACCCTTTACACTGTAAAAATTAAAATACAATTTGTATTACAAGGATATTAATTGGGCCAGGGATTTAGCTCAGTGGTTTTGCCACCTGCTATGCAAGCGGAAGGACCTGAGTTCGATCCCCGATACCAAAAAAAAAATCCAAAAACCAAAAACCAAGGATATTAATTGATGTGCATGATAATCTATAAGCTACTGTTTTATTTATTCATCAAGCAAGTACTATCCACTTTTTACCTATCAGCCACTGAGACAGTCATTTTATCTTCAATTTTTATAAAAACATAAGAACAGAAACATAATTACTCAGATAGAAAAGATGAGAGTAAGGTTCAAATAATGGAGAAATATATGTTTCCAACTTCTTTGCTTTAGAAGACAGATGAAGGAGGAAGTAAAGTAAGGTTGACATGTCTAAGATTCAGCCAGGATTTCTGATGGTTTGGTGTGAAACATGGATTTTTACTAATGCAAAGTCAGCACCACATGGAATGCAAAACTTTTTAATATAATAAAATTGAGGGGATGGTTTCGTAGAAGGATCTAAAGGGAAATAACTTTGGACAAGGAAAAGCTGGAAGATTTTATTTTCCGGAGGGGAGTTGATTTGGGGAAACAAGAATAAGATGTATGAGTCCCAGTAAGGAGTAAAGAAACATGCTAAATGATGAGTTCTCATGGCAGTAAATGAAGGACTTGGAGCCAGGAGAGAGGTGATATTTAAATTTGAGTTGTTTATGCTCTGTTGCTTTAAGCCACTGAATCAACTCAAGCACTGTGTGAGGGCCTTGCAGGGAAATCAAAGAATAAGGACTGTTTTTCCCCATACATTTAGTTCTCATGATCATTTTAAAGATTTGTAGAATGCAATTTCATAAAAGTAAATAACTAATCTAAGCCTCACAACTCTCTGTGGCAAAGTTATGATTCAAATCCAGGTCTTTCACTTTAAAACCCATGCACTAATGATATTTGTTTTTGTCTCCCAGTCTTCTTTACATACCTGGTGCAAGCATTTCAGTGCATCATGGGGACATTTTTTAAAATTAATATTATTGGTATATTTTAAATATACATAATTATAACATTCGTCTTATAAAATTTGTACCTGTACAGGGATTTTCACCCACATGATGCTCCACCACAGGTTTTGCATATTTTTACATAAGTATCTCACAGGGCAAAATACATACACCTACACCACTGTAGGATTTGATTTTTAAAAGGTTTTCTTTCAATTTTTCTAGGAGAAGTAGCCAAATTCAGTACAATGGCACATGAAAAACCAGATTTGCAAATTTTGGAGGAGGTCAAAAGTGAATCGTCAGATTACTCATGCATGGATGATGATGATCTATTATGGTAAGATATGTGTTTTCATAACAGAAGAGTGGTGTGAGTGTATGATGGAGGATGGTTATGGTGATGATGATTTTGATGTTGGCCGTGTGAGCCAAATTTCTTGTAACAGTGAAATGGAGCAAGAATCAACTGATACAGACACAAGGCACACAGACCTCCTTGATTCAGGTGATGAAGAAAACAGCAATGTGAGTTCATATTTCCTGGTTAAAATGTAGCAAAATGTTCATGCAACAAAATGGAAGGATTCAATGTTAGAACTAGGTCTGAAAACATAGTGAGAACCTGGGCAGAAGTAAAACATATTGGACAGGATGCCAGCATTGCCATTCAGTGTTGGAAATTGTATCAGACAAAATGCTACAAAGTTTTGTGGAACACACATAGGCTGAAATACAAGTAAAATGTTCTCTATGCACCAATAGCTGTACTCAGAAGTGTTTTACTATGACACCTCACTAGCTGAACAAAAAACATTCATAGGTCTGCTGTACTTAGCAGGGCTTTCTCATGGTAATCACAGGAATGTGAATAACTTATGAAAAAGCAAAAGATGGAGGCTTGAGTTTTTTAGAATAACAATGACACTGAGGATATTTGATTTCTTTCCAAATTGCCTGAGGGTTGATGACAAAACTACCCAACAAGGAAGAAAAACTACTGATAATCTGTCTACTATCCAGTCATTATCTGACAGATTTGTGAGTAATTGCCAAGCAATTTACATACCATCTGAATACCTGATTATTAATGAACATCTTGCAGCATTTCTTGGCCACTGTAGCTTCAGGTTGTACATTCCCAAAAAGCCTTCAAACTATGGCATAAAATTTTATCACCTTGTAGGTGCAATGACTTATTATGCTTTCAATTTAGATATTTATTCTGAAACTCAGTCATCAGTTCATTATTTTATAGTAATAACCTGAATGATGCTCCTCTATCTTCTAAACTAATCAGAATATAACATTCAACAATTGGTTTATCAGTTGTTGGCAGCTTCTAGGCAAGAATAAACAAAATTTTTAAGAAATTACGGCATGTATAATCTAAGCATGAACACACTGGACTGAAAGGGCAGGTTGGGGAGAAAGACATACTTAGAAATTGAAATAGTGATTGTAACCAGCTGACTCAATTTTTTTATTGATAGAGGTTACCTGTAAGTCTGATACTTTGTCATAAGTCTCTCTAGTTTTAACTGTAAGAAGATAAGAGACAATTTGATGAACAAATTTTGCTAAGAAATATAAAACTTTAGCTGAGCTCTTATAGATTTTACCATAGTATTTTTTAATGATCTATAACCATGGTCAGCTACTGGTAGAGCTGGAAACTGTCAGAAGGGGTCAGTGACTGGGGCCCTTTATTATATCTAGCATTATTATTATGGTATTATTTTATACCTCTTTTGGTTATTCTTTTTTGCTGCGTGTTTAAGACCAGGTTAAATTGAGACCTTTGTCAATCAATATGAACCTCTTGTTGTCTCTCAAGGTCAGTTAAGTCTTCTCAGGAATTACTGTGGAACCATGCATAGAGTCTCTTGGCTCCTCTTTCAGTGTCAGCCATCAGGATGGGTCATGGCCTTGCTTGACCATGTTGCTTTCAGTGAAAGCATGGGAGATTTTTTCCTCTTGGTGACCCTCTTTGGCACATGGTACATTTGTTTTCTGGTGCCCAGAAATCTCCCTGCTCAGGAGATTGAGTGACTTACTAAAGATCTAAGACCCTATAGGAAAGGTTCCTTTGTGTCCTGGATCTTTGTTGACCTTAAGGGGCCAGGGCCAAAATGTGGCTATCCTCATAATCCAGTTACCTTTTAAGTTTTGCTCTCTAAACTTTAGTTGTTGAACACCCAGAAGAGAAGATCAGTGACATTAGTAGTGCAGTAGGAGCACCAAGCTTAACTATTATAATTTTGTCTGGACATTAATCACTTTGAAGTATAAAGCACAGTTAGAAGGGCTGGCTTTTTGCTTTTTGTTTTTGGTACCAGGGATCGAACTCGGGACCCTTTGCTTGCAAGGCAGGTGGTGGAACCACTGAGCTAAATCCCCAGTCCAGGGCTGTTATTTCTTATCAACTATGGTTGTTTTAGTAGTTGAATTCCTGCAGAATGTTAACAGAGAACAGTCATATATAGAGAAACTTAAGATCAAGAGCCACACATAGTATTTTAGCATGACAAACATGATGACATTATCTTTGTAACAATTACATGTCCATTTTAGTATGAATAGTCTTAGTCAAACACTTCCATCTGATCACAAGACATTGAATGACATAAAGAAAATTCTTATTTAATTCTTGTTATCCTTATTAGGATGTCATCTAAAGAGAACATATATATTGGCCTATAAATGTATGTTAGGAAAGGAGGGAAAGGAAAAATTATGAGAAAAGAAAAAAAATGGAAACAAAATCTACATAAATAGGGAAGAGTGGAGGGGGTGAAGGGTGCACAGATAATGGGGAAAAAAATAAGAACCAAGACACATAATGTACAGGTACAAACACCCAATGATAAATGTAAACATATTGTATACCTAAAATGTATCAATAAAAGTATTTTTTTTAAAAAAGAAGTTTACAATGTCTAGCCTCTAATTTTAATTTGTGACATTGTTTTGACTCTTTGGCGACTGAGTATCCCTAAGTGTGGTGACACAGATGACATACATCACATAAGATTTTAAGAAAACTATTATTTGACTGGTTATCTCCTGCTGGATTGACATGTACCTTTTATCACAAGTAGCTGGAGTGCAAGAGAAAGGCAAATACCTGAGACAAAAAAGATCATTACCATAAACAATATCTTATGAGATTTGTACACTCAGAAGGCATGAATGTATACATCATAAAATAACAATGAGTGCCAGTTATATGAAACCCTTTGTCCCTTAATTTTTTTGTACCATGAGCATTTAAAAAACTTAATTGTTTTCCCACAGAAAATTTAGCCATTTGACTATGACCAATGTATTTATATCACCATAATAATATGTTTAGCAATGTATTTTCCACAAGGCTAAGGAAATTATTTGGGTCCCTTTTGTGAATAAAGGCTGGAATATATTTTTTCTAGGCAGCTGCTTCTTTATTTACCAAAGGGAGTCCTGTCCAGTAGTTTTCCTAAGCCCAAGAGTCTTAACAATTATCTCAACAAATTTTTAGATGGCCTATGAGAGCCAGATCATAACAATTAATATATTATAATTTTTTTCTTTTGTTGTTTTTTTTTGTTTGTTTCTTTTTTTTTGGTACCGGGGATCAAACTTGGGGATTGAACTCAGGTTCTTGCATTTGCACAGCAGGCAGTGAAACCACTGAGCTAAATCCTTGGCTCCTAATACATTATTTTTGACCAATGAAATATTTCTGAGATATTGTATCTTTAAAAAATCCAAAATGCCAAAAGAAAAAATCTCAAACAAAACAGCTATATATGTTATAACAAATTGAACAGACAGAAAAAAACATAAGACAACTTGTTTATAAGCCAGGGTGTACTCATTTGTATTTGGCTAAGTTGAATTATAATAACTTTCATAATTTCTAGTCAGAACTTTGTAGATCAATTAACAGAGATCTCTTGTAATAATCAAAAGGAATAAAAATCTTTTATACCTGTAAAAACAAAGACCATTTTAAGATGGGTCCTAACCTGATGGTTTATCTGACTGGAATACTCAGCTATAAAGGCTTTTCATTGTTGCTTTAGATTTTAGTTTTTGTAAGTAAGAAAAGAGTTGATGTGAAAAGGTTGATGTTTATTCTAAATGTGCAATACATGGTAAGAATTTAATACTTTATTTTCTTGATATTTGATGTTCCTGTTAACTACATATTATATAATATAATAAGAATCTCCTGACAATATAGCAATATCAGTGAGATCTCAAGTATTTCCTAAAAACAATAAAGCCAGGAAAGTAAGACATGTGCCATCAGGATAAACAATATGTGTCTGTGGAATGTGAGAAGACGGCCTTAAATGTGATAATTGAAAAAAAGATTATTTTTTGCTAGAGTGTCACTGGTATTTTTATTGTAGTTCACATAGGTTTTTATTTCTGATGTTCCTTTTTAGCCTTTGTACAACAAAAACCGGTTGATGTTCAAAATTTTGATGCTTTTTAATAAACATTCAATAAATACTAAAAATTCAATACTTTATGTTTGTGATCTTTTCCTGTTAAGCACTGTTTAATATAATATAATTAAAATTCATAATAATAGAAATATTCTGAATAATAAATGTGGGCTTGCCACACCTATGTTTATGCACCTTTATGAAAAATATGTTATAATCCCCCAGGGTTTTTTTTTTTCTTCTTTCTCTTCCCTCTCTTCAGCCCTTCTTCCCCTCCTTATTTACAGAAGATTTGTTTCCATTTTTCTTTCTAGTCTCGTTTTCCTTTTCCCTTCTGTCCTTTATCCTCCCCCATATCTCATTCCCATTTGAACATTTTCTTCCTATTTTGAAATATCTGTTATATATTTTACTTTTTACACTTTCAGTTTTTCAACCAAAAAAACCAAGGAATATTTGAACACATGTTCAATTTATTTCAATTAAGAGTATGGTCTCAAGGTGTATGGATTTTCCCAGAAATGCCTCAAATCTATCCTTCTTTATGGCAGAGTAGGACTCCATTGTAATAAAAAAAATAACTCCTCTATCAGTTCATCTTTTGATGGGCATTTGGGCTGTTTTCTAGGTTTAGCTAGTACAAACTGTGCTGCCATAAACATGGATGTGTATCTATTGCTGTAGTATGATGCTTTAAATTCTTTTGGAAAGACACCAAGAAAGGGAATAGCTGGGTCAAATAGAAGCCCTAGTTTTAATTTTTTGAGGAATATGCACAATGATTTCCATAGTGGTTGCACCAGTCTATACTCTCACAAACAGTAGAATAAGGTTCCTTTTTCCCCACAACCCAGCCAGCATTTGCTGTTGGTTGATTTCTTAATAATAGGTATTCATTCTGTAGTGAGAAAGAATATCAGTGTTATTTTAATTTGCATCTCTTGAATGACTAGTGATGTTGTGCTTATTTTCATATATTTATTTGCCATTTCTGTTTCTTCGTCTGAGAAGTATCTACTCACTTCAGATACCCATAATTTGATTGAGTCTTTCAATTTGAGGAGGTCTGAATTTTTTTGAGTTCTTTGTATGTTCTAGATATTAGATTCTTTATATAGTCTAGATATTGTCTAAGGAATATCTGGAAAAATATTTTTCCATTCTGTGAGTTATCTCTTCACTCTGTTAGTAGTTTCTTTTGTTGTGCAAAGACTTTTTAATAAGATGAGATCTCAGTTGTTGATTCTTGGTGATATGTCCTCCCTGATTGGGGTTTTGTTCACAGTCTTTGCCTACACCTATATCTTTAAGAGTTGTACCTATTCCATCTTGCAGAAAATTTAGTGTTTCTATTTTAATACTTAGATCTTTGATCTATTTCAATTTTAGTTTAGTGCATGGTGAGAGATATGGGTCTAGTTTTAGACTTTGACATGTAGAAAGCCAGTTTTTCCAGCACCATTTATTAAAGAGGCTATGTTTCTTCCAGTGAAGGTGTTTGGCCCTTTTGTCAAAGATAAGGTACATGAGTGTGTTTGAAGTTGTTATTGCTTCTTCTAGTCTGCTCCATTGATCCTTGAGTCTGTTTTTTTTGTTTTTTTGGATTTTTTTGCTACTAATATGATGATTTTACCATGATAACTTGCAGTATAATTTCACATCAGGAATTATGTTCCCCTCTGCCTTGCCTTTGTTTCCAAGAATTGCTTTTGCTATTCTAGTTCCAAATTAACTTTAGGATTGTTTTCTCTAATTCTATGAGGTGTGCTATTGCTATTTTGATCAGGATTGCATTAAATTTGTATAAGAATTTTGAGATATGGCCATTTTCACTATATTGATTATTCCTACCTAAGAACAAAGTATATCTTTTAATTTTCTGATATTCTTTGATCTCCTTTTTCAGAGTACTATAGTTATTAATGTAAAGGTCTTTTATTTTGTTTGTTAGGTTGATTCCTATGTATTTCATTTTTTCAGTGGTATTGTGAAAAGTGTGGTTTTCCTAATTTCTCTCTCAGTGTGTTTGTATTTTATGTGCAGAAGTGTATCCAGCTATGCTACTGAACTCAGTTATTAAACCTAGAAATCGGGCAGGGGATTTAGCTCAGTGGTTCTGCAGCCTGCCTCAAGATCCCGAGTTTTTGAGGTCTTCTATGTAGAATATCGTGTCATCTGCAAATAATAATAATTTAGCTTCTTACTTTCCTATCCTCATTTCTTCTATTTTTCTCTCTTTTCTAATTGCTCTGGCTAATATTTTCAGAACTATATTGAATAGGAGTGGTGATAGTGGATATTTTTGTCCTCTTCCTGATTTTAGAATGAAGACTTTTAGTTTTTGACCATTTAGTATGATGTTGGCTGTTGATTTATCATAGATGGCTTTTTTCAGATTGAGATAAAGAATTTTTGTAGGGTTTTTTTTGTCATGAATGGGTGTTGGACTTTGTTAAATGCCTTTTTTGTATCTATTGAGATTATCATATGCTTTTTGTCCTTGACTCTGTTAATATGACATATAACATTTATTATTTTGAGTATGTTGAAACATCCTTGCAATCCCTGGGATGAATCCTACTTGCTTATGGTGTATTATCTTCTTGATGATTTGTTGCATTCTGTTTGCCAGTAAATTATTGAGGATTTTTGCATCAATGTTCACTAGGGAGATTGGCCTATAGCTCTCTTTTTCACTTCTATCCTTCTCTGGTTTTGCTATCAGGGTAATGCTTGCTTCCAGGAATGATTTTGGAAGTATTGTTTTCCTTTCATTTCATTAAAGAGTTTGATAAGTAGTGGAATTACTACATTTCTTGTTGAATTCAGTACTCAGTCCATCAGGATCATCAGCTTTTCTCTGTTGGTTAGTTCTTAATTACATCAATTTCATTGACTGATATTGGGTTATTTAGAATCTTTATATCTTCTTGATTCAGCTTTGGTAATTTATATGTATCTAGAAATCTATCCATTTTGTCTGTTTTCCATGTTATTACAATATAAATTCTTGAAGTATGTACTAAAGATCTTCAGAATTTCTGCAGGATTTGTTGCGATTTCACCCTTTTCATTCCTAATAGTGTGGATTTGAGTCTTTCCTTTTTTTGATAATTTTGGCCAAGGATTTGTCAATTTTATTTAATCATTTAAAGAACCAAATCTCATTCATTGTTTCTTTATATTGCTTTCTTGTCTCCATTGGATTAATTTCTGCTCTTAACTTCATAATTTCCCCCTCATACAACCTTTGGTCTTGAGTTCCCTTTGTTTTTATGAAAGCTTTAGGTTCAATATTATGTTATTTGGTGGAATTCATTCTGTTCTTATGATGTGGGAATTTACAGCCATAAATTTCCCTCAGACAACTGCTTTCATTGCATTGCATCCCATAGGTTGTGGTATATTGTATTGGCATTATCATTTAATTGTTGGAACTTTCTGATTTATTCTTTAAATTTATCTGTGACCCATGAATCAGTGCAGCGTTATTTAGTTTCCATTTGTTTACAATTTCTTGTCGTTTCTTTTGCCATTGATTTCCAATTTCATTGCAATGTAGTCTGATAATACACATGGGATAATTTCAGTTCCTTTGCATTTACTTAAGCATGCTCTATGAGCTAGTATGTGCTCTATTTTGCAGAACATTCTGTGTGCAGCTGAGAATTATGTGTATTCTGATGTTGTGGAGTGAAACACTCTGTAGACTTCTACTAAGACCATTTCTTCAAAAATTTCATTCAGTTCTGTTATTTCTCTGTTGTTTTGTCTAGTTGATGTATTTGTGACACTGAGGTATTGAGGTACCCCATTACAATATTATTAGTGCTTATTTGATTTCTTATGTCCTTTAATGTTTGTTTTATGTAGTTTGGTACCCTTGTATTTGGTCCATATATATTTATGATTGTTATCTCTTCCTCTTGGATTGTTCCTTTAACAAGGATGTTGGGACCTTCTTTGTCTCTCTTGATCAGTCTTGGGTTGAAATCCACTTTGAAAATTTAATAGCTACCCTTGGTATTTTCCAGGTTCTTTTTGCATGGGGCACTGTTTTCTATCCTTTGATTTTCATGCAGTTCTTTTTGAGTTAAATGTATTTTCTGTGTGCAGTATATTGTTGTATCTTATTTCTTGATCTATTCTGTCAGGGTTTCTTTTGATTGGTGAATTGAGGCCATTTACATTGATAGGTATAACTGATATGTATTGACTTATCCTTGTCATCTTATTTTCTTGTTGTTTTCCTTTCTTTCCCCTCTATTTAATTACTTGCCTTGTCTGTTTAATTCATTCTGTTGGGGTTCATGGAGTTTTAGTCATCTTTATCTTTTGCTGGAGTGTGCTTCAGAACATTTTGTAGTGCTGGTTTTGTGGTCATGAATTTTTTGAGGTATTTTTTGTCAAAGAAGTATCTTACTTTTCCATGAACTTTGAAAGATAGTTTTGTGGAATACATTAATCTGGGTTGGAATTTAGGGCTTGAAATACTCCACAACAAGCTCTCCTTAACTTAAATTTTTGTGTTGAGAAGTCTACTGTAATTCTCATGGACTTTGTTTGTAAGTAATTTGTTTCTTTCACAACTTTTAATATTTTGTTCTTGTTCTTGTGTTGAATTTCTGAAATCTTGACTAATATATATATTGATGTAGACTTTTTTAAATCATGGCTAATTGGATTTCTACATGCTTCACTTATCTGTATGTAAAATTATTTTTCCATACTTGAGAAGTTTTCTGCCATTACTTCTGTGAATAGGTTTTTTATGTGATTCATGCTATCTCCTGCTTTTGCAGTGAATCTGATCAATTTCATGTTATTCTTCTTTGCATTATTCAGCAGCTGTTGGACTGATTTTTCATGGTCCTTTGCTATTTCTAAAAAATCTTTCTTTTTTTGATTTTTAACTGAAATCCTGTTTTCTCAATCTGATATTCTGTTCTCAAATTTATTTATTCTGCTGCATATACTTTCAATAGAATGTTTAATCTCCTGGATATCTGGTTGAATCTGTTTCATGGATTCCATTTCTTCCCTATGTTGGCCATTCATGGTTTCTATCATTTTCCTAAGCTCTTCTATTTGTTTAATTTGTATCTTCTCTGTATTTATTAATTTTGCAGTATATTATGGTCATCACCTATGAAGTTATCTGAGAAATGATTTCTGATTTTATTTTTCTGGAACCTCATTCATTTGCTTTGTTTCTTCAGCTGTTATCACTTCAGAGAGTCCAAGTGGGTAGCTTTCAAATTGTTCTACTCCAGTGCCCCCTGACTTTGCCTTTGGTAAGCTAAATGTCTGGTGTAGCACCTTGCTTCTGTGTCTTCTCATTTTCTGTTTTTTTGTTTGTTTAATTCCTGTGTTGATGCTTATAAATTGTTTATGGTATATATCTTTACTGGTATATCTGTATAAATAAATGTATCTTTTTTGCCAGGTAGGAATCTAGAATCTTCAGGAAATGACTACTTCTCAGAGATGTCTTTCAGGTGTAGCTGGCTTTTGGGTTTTCTTTCTTTTGTAAGATCTTACCTCTTTGACTTATTGGGGATGAGAAATTGTTCCCTACTTGGCCAGAACCCTCTGGTTCTTTGGCACTGGCCTATAGTATTGTTTATGACCCTCTTGCAATCTGAGTCTTAGCATAGAAGGAACAACAACTGATTAGAACAATTATTTCACATTGGCTAAAGTAGAACAGTCAGTAATAACAATAGCATCAGATACATCCTAGAAAATGATAAACTGTGGTAACTATTAATTTGTTACCTTTTAACCTTATGAACAGGATTTGTGTTTATATAACTAAATCCAAAACAAACCAAAATATTTTGTACAGTAAATATTCCCTCAGTATGGCAATTTTACCCTCAGCAAAAGAAATGTAAAAGTGGTCAGGGGAGAAAATGTAAAAATAGGAGAAAGAAGGGATTAGAAGAAAGGCTGGGGTGAAAGGAAGTCCACTCAAGCTTTGGGAACTGATGATGAAGACAGGAAGGAAAGAAAGAAGAAAGAAACAGAAACAAGAACAGAACAAATCAAACAAAATATCTAGAGAGTTTTCTCACTTGAATAGAAACAAGAAAAATCAAGAAACAGAGAAAAAATAGAAAAAAATCAAAAAGAAAAGAAAGAAGAAAAGCAGGAAAAAATGTCTACTTCAGAGTGTATCTCTGCTGTCAGTGTTCAACAGAGGAGGCAGACATAACCCAGATCCATGTTGATTGATTCCAACAAGCTTGGACGCAATTTGCTTCACCCTGACATTTGGAGCTACTAGATGGAGCCGATTTATACCTGCTCTGAGTTCTGGCTTCTGTGACTAGCCCTTTCCAAATTGGCTACCAGCCAATCATTCTCTCCTGTTGGATCATCTGAACCTGAATAACTCACAAGGCACTGCAGTCTGCTGCTTCCACTACTCTGTTCTGCTATTGCATTTCTCCATGGAGGCCTCGGGGATCACCAGTAGTCACTGTTCTTCTGCAGGTTTGAGTTTTCTTTGCCATACTTCAAGTTAGGGCTCAAGAAGAATGTGTCACTTACCATCTCCTCCTTCCACGAGGTGGTCCCCTTCTCCCCTTTACTCATGGGTGCTAATTCTCACTTAAGATCCTTGTTGAGTTCTGAAGACCCACTTCCCTCCTCCTTCCTTTCCTCATGTTTCTATATTCTCTCATGTGGATTCCAAATATCAGAGTGATTGTTTCTCTGCTGCTCCTCATTTCATCTTCCTGGAAGTCTGGGAACATTTATTAAAACTAAAATAACCTGCAGTTTCTTAGCTAATTTTTAAAGTCAGGAACAAATTGCAGTAAAATGCAATTTCATCACAAATAATTTGCAAAAAGAGTTAATTTTGATATCTTGTAAAAAGAAAAATAATTTCATCATAAAGAAAAGGAACATTCTCTGAATAGATATGTGCCTTGGATACTTAACCATTTTTAAAAGTATGGTACTATTTTGAATGTGTATATAAAAAATTTAAACTGCAAATTAAAGATATTCATGATAATGCCATTTTCATTTTAAATACTGAAAATTAATAATAAGATGAAATAATAAATTTAATCATGACATATAAAGAAAACTGGAGTATTCCTATATTACACTATTTCAGTAGCATTTTAAGATTCTATTAAAATATAATTAATAAAAATTTTAATAAAAGCTATAGAAAAAATAATAATCTATTAAGAGACAAATGCATCTAAGTAAATAGGAAAATCTTTTCTTTAAGGAATTGAGTTCTTAAGTAATAGTTTTCATGCCATTACTTGGAATGCTAGTTCTGACATAGTTTAAGATGTGAAAACCTTAAGAGATTCTCAGTGAAATAAGTGATTAGCATTTAAGGGATTTCTCTACTGTGGAACTTATCAGATGTGAAAACCCTAACCTTTTTAATGTCTCCAAAAGTATGACATAAAATAGCAAATGTCACAAATGTATGTGATGATGGAACTAGTTTTGTAAGTTTGCCTTGCAGGGAGAGAATTTTTCAGAATGCTTTGTCAGAAGTGGTTTCAAACACATGAAGGAATGGTTTCAGAATGATTTCAGTAAACACTTATTAATGGATTCCTGTATTCAAAATACCAGTCTTGGTGTTTGAAAGTTTAGCTTGAAAATATGGAGGACAATTAAAAATACAAATATAAATAGGATAGGATACGTTTGGGATTTCATTTTCCAATGGATTCATTTACTCCTGAAGAAGCAACAATGCACACTAGGACAGACCTTTGGCTTGTCCCATGTTCTTTTTCTACAAGATGTTTTGTCCCAGAAATGTAACCCTTTGGGCTACACACTGTTCCTGCCCAGTGTATCAGAATGTTCTGTGACTGTTTGTGCTTCAAAGTGTTCCTGTTCAATGTATCAAAAGTGTTTTGTTCAAACAATGTAACTGTTAGTACCTGATATTTCTAACTAAATTTCCTGTTTCTATCTATGTCACCTCCCTAAAAGGTTCCTGTCAACTTCCTTTCCTCAACTGTACATAAATGGACTCACACTGCAACTTGGGGCTCAGAATTTGGAGTGGGAAAACTCCTCTGAGCCAGCCAGCTAATAAAAGTTTTTTCTGCATCTATTCAAGTAACTTTCAGATTCTCAAGTCTTCTAATTGCTGTAGTTGTAGCGTTTGTCCATGACACAGAGCTGTAACACTTGACTGTAACACTGAGCTGTTCCGCTTTGCCACACCTCTCTGTGCAACGGTACCAAACAACAATTATATGTCCTAAAATATCTTTTAATTTCTATTCTTATAGTACATGGAAAAATTATTATTGCCAGAGATCATCTTTAATCAAGCATGAATCATTATTATAGAGATAAAAGTATTTCCTCTTTGGTTTTAACATTTAATGTGTATTTTTCCACTATGCTTATTTTCTATGATTAAAATAATGAAACAAGCCAAGTGAAAGATTTGATTAATTTATAATTACATATATTCATATTTACCTGTAACATATGCTATATAAATAGTAAAACATATTGTTGGATATATGTGATAATTATGTCTTATATGACACACAGAACATTTTCTAAGTATTTTAAAGTAGTCATACATTACAAAAATCATTTTTTAGTTACTAAGTAAAATTCTCATAGGTTATTTTCTCCAAATAAATGTCCTTAGGTCAGGAAATATCCTGAAAACAAATTGTGCCCAGCATTTCACTAATGAACCATTACCTATGTTCCACTGGTTTAATTATTTTAAAAGTCAGAAATAGTTACGCATGTTTTTAAGGATGCCATTTATATGTTGAAATACATTTATTAAAATGCCCATTCTCATTTGGACAGTGTTCTATCTTGGTGAAGGGAAAAGGAACTGAAATACAAGAAAATGAGACCGGGAGAGATAAAAGCAGCCATGCAGGGCAAAATGTGGTGACCAGTAAACCACTCAAATGAGAGCATTTACTCAAGAAATGAAAGACAGATGGGTTCTCATTGACTGAAAACACCTTTGGAGGCACCGTGATAGGATGGAAAAGATCAAGGCTTTGGGACTCAAACAGTCTAGACCTGTTTCTGTGTGTACAAACCACTACCTGAATGAGAGTGCTCAATTTATTTAATTTCTCTAAGCATAAAGTCATCATCTGAAAGATGGAGTTGCTTAAATTTATTTAGTACTTTATAAAGATAACCCTATGGTGTAACTGTAGTGCTAAACACACTCTGACACACAGTTAAGTACTAACTACATGGCATTTTATATTATAAAACAGACTTTAGAGACATGAAGTTTTTAAAGAGTTAAGTTTTGCCTCAAAATCAGAGTAGACATAATATGAAACATAAATTGAGGTGGTTAATTTTCCATATAGTACTTGGTTGAAATTTTACTGTATATCACATTTTCACTATACATAAGCTCTTAAACATTAATTCCATAATTTTATGTCTCTCAGAGGTTATCCAGCTACCTGTTATCATGGTTCTTGTTGGAATAATAAAATATGTTAAGAGGAAATTCTGCTCTTTACACAAGCAATCTAAAAACTATACCTTGCAGAACCAAGAAAGGTCTCATCAAGATTTTCATTAAATAGCTTTACAATTGCAGTGCATTCTTTGGAAAGCAAGACAGGTAGCAAAGCAAGTCAATTAGCACCACCTCAAACCACCTAAAGGGAACTGTCAGTCCAGGGTCATCTCTTCTTTGCAGTGTATTTCTCTGGTCTTGTAAAAAAGCTGGTGAAAATGTTGTCTAACTGACAGTTCTGAATGGTGGAAGCACTAACGAGTTTATTATCATTCAGCTTCCAGTGGACTCTGTAGAAGAGAGAGCGTAGCTATAGCCTTGAATCTATTCATTAGATGGCACATCTTATTTTAGAACTGTGTTTGGATAAAAAGATCTCCATATTCTTACAGCAAATCTTGAAGAGGACAATCCATCCTTCATAACATGCCAATATCTGATATACAATTTTACACTGAGCATTACTTGAAATTCTTGTCTTCCTAGTCATACAAAAATTTGGAGCTCACACATTCAGATTTGTTAGGAAATATATCTCTTAATCAGACCTTTTAAGCAAAATATGATTCATCTCTATCTGTGGATATCATGAGAGAAAAAGCATGTGATCCCTGCATTACTTGAATAAAACGTCTTATTTTCTATTTTATTATGAGCATGTGGACAGATTTACAGGGTCATGTCATCAGTCAGGTACACATACACATGTTCACACTACTGTCTAAAATAGTTTTCAGTAATTCTATTAAAAAATAACTCCTGGCTTTGACCCACTCTAATATATATACCTGAATGAACCTCATAAGAAAAAAGGATTTTGATCACATGCCTGTGGGAGATATAAAAAGGAGAGTAAAATGACAGCAGACTTGTACTTAGCAGAGTGAATAAAAATGTGCATAAATTTACAATGAAACTAATTTCAGTTTGCACCATAACATTTTCTCAGATTATTTACTTTGATTGGACTATTTATTAGACTTACAATAGGGTGCTGTGGCTGAGACAAGGTAATGGACAGTGTGTGTGGACAGGGATAAGGAACACAGAGGAAACCCACAGGGGCACTCCCTGGAAGGAAGCATTTATTACGTTTATTAGCTTTTTCATTGCAGGCCCATACAATAGCTTCATTGAAGTGAGTTAAAAAAAGTCCTGGCAAGGCATAAGCAAAACAAAGTCACGTTAAGGATGCACTTTTATTTTCAAATTGCACCATTGGAGAGATATCGAGATGTAAAATACAGCATTGTAGGGTCCAAAATGAATGATATGACCTGGAAACTGAATGAAGTCACAGCTACAAAAGATGAACTATATTCTTAAATTCTACTCAACCAAGGTAGAGAACATTTCATTTCGAGATATATATATATATATATATATATATATATATATATATATATATATATAATGTTGTATATTTATGTTTGATGTTTGGTATAGATGACAAGGAGATAGATTTATTTATTTTCACAATTTAAAATGAAATGTCAGGAATAATATTTTAAGCCTGACTGCTAGTGTAAAGCAGAGTTCTGCAAGGTATCACAAAAGCCAAAATAACAGAAAAGGTGATTGCAAATCGCAGGGCCAGAATAGCGTTTGGGAAAATCTTGAAAAAGATACCTTTCTCCCCTCCAAACCACCCTGTTGCCACAACTTTCCTTTGTTCAAGCAAAATGCCTGAACTCAACCCCAAGCTCTTGCTCAGGATTCAAGGCAAACAACTTGCAAGTTTCTTAACTAGCAAACTTTGAACTTGAACCTTTTATTAGCAATAAAGTCCCTAAGTCTCAAATCATCTTCACCTGATTGTCCATTTCAAACCAGAATCTGTATATTTAACCATCTTCTTAAGTATGAATAAATGAAAACTGGAAGTGATACATCTGACAATGAGCCAACTCGGGGGCAGAATTAAATTGTATGCATTGTTTAGGAATAACACTTTAAATACTGTAGTCCTAGCACCCTATGCAAGCAAACACTAATCTATTTATTTCTGTGAAGTGTCTTGCCACATGGAATTGAGGATTTAATTAGCTGAACTTAGGGAAAGGACCATATCCTAGGTTACTCAGTGGGGGCGATACATTCACTTAAACCCTTAAAAGCAGAAAAGGTAGGCAGATTTGTGAGAGAGGAAGCAGCAGATATAAGGAACAAGGAGAAGTCAAAGGGAATTTTAAGTATGTTGAGGAATAAATTTGCCATTACTGGCTTTGAGGATGGAGACAAGGGCCAAAGAATCAAAGAATACCTGGGGCCCCAGCAGCTACTAAGTCCTCATTGTCTTACACATGGCAGCTCAGCCCTAGCAGCATGAGGAATGAAATTCAATCAAGTGTTGGACTGACCTGGAAGCAAGTTCTCCACTAGAAGTTTCAGAAAGGAACACAGCCCTGTGGCAGACTCCTTGGTGTTCTGAGATCTGTCTTGTAAATCCCAGAGAAGAGAAATGACCAAGACACAGGGTGCCTGACGTCCACCCTACATGCCAGTCAGAAAATTAGTAGATGTCTTACCATACTCCTTCTTATAGCTCCTGTGACAGTTAATCTTGATTGTCAACTTGATTGGTTGAGAGACATCTAGAAAATTAGTAAAGCACGTTCCAGTTATGTCTGGTTAAGTCCTGGTGTTGTGATCTTGGAGAATGTCTCTGTCCCTACCAGTGTCCTCTGCAGTCCTCTTCTGTTGTGTGTTGTGTTTGATGTCTTGAGGTGAGCAGCGAATAATGGACTGAACTCTGTGAAACTGTGAGTCTAATTAAATTTCTCCTTCCTTAAGGCACGTGGTCAGGATTTTTGTCTCAGCAAATGGAAAACTGACCAATACAGCAACAATAGAAAACTAATACAAAAGTTCTATTTAAAAAGATATTGAATTGATTTTTTTGTTTCAAAATTTTTCAATTCAATACTTGTGGGAAATTGCTTTCTATTTTGTTATATAAATGACTATAGAAGAATTATACTTTCCTCTTGGAAATTGCTGCCTAAAATGTATATTCTTTGGTTCTTTATAATAAAAACTTTCCAAATCCTGCTGTAGATGTATTTTTGACAATATGTTTCATATTTTTGTTGATGTTAAAAAGTGCTTTTGACTCCCCCGACCCATTCTGGTGCACACCCTTGGATCACCTTGGTAACACACGTGTGGACTCTCCCACACAGCCCAGCAATGGTGCTGCTTCAGAGACACCCTGATTCATGAACTGAACCTGCTATGTTGGGGCCTTTATAACAAGGTGGCCAAGGTAAGACATGTTAGGATGCAGTTTAACTTCATAATTGAGTTAACTGGTTCTGTTAAAAGATGATGTCATTCCTAGTTGCATAAAAGTCTCAGATAAGTTCATGTGATATACATTATGTACACTTTTATAAGTTTCTAAAAATAAGAACACAGAAACATAGATACAGAGATAAAGAGACAGAGCCTTAGATGAGTATTTATGCTACGTGAAGAAAAAATGAGACAAACTCACGTGATATATAACTGAATATTTTTAATTAATAGTTAATAATTAATAATATAGTTTTGATGATATAAAATAGCAATGAACCAAAATAAAAGATAAGTACCAAAAAATAAAAAGAAGAGCAAAAACTCAAGGAATAAAATTTAATTTTTAGTGTTACTTCAATCAGAAAAATATCAACCTAACCTTAAACAGAACACCACTTTTGAATTTTATATATTTCTAATGTATCTGAGATTATGTTGATGATTAAATGTGTGTTTGTTCTTGTTGTAAAAAACTACTTTGAGAAGCTCTGAGTTAATTATTAAGTTAGCAAAGAGGTTAAGACAGATGGATAGATGGAATTATTAAATGTCAAAAATGTAGTTAGATGGAGCATGAAATATTTTCTAATTGAAAAACAACATCACACTACATTATATAACTGGAGCCACAGCAGTTTCCATAATTAAAATGGCTCAGTTTTTTCATCTTTGAGATATTTTCAAAGCATAAGACAAAATAGAAAATATTCATAAGCCATGGATACCAACATGTCTATGATTTTGAATATTTAGTGAGATATCTGTGCTAAGGTAGAGATTCTTCTCACACACAGTTGGGTTAAATAACAAATTGCTGTGTACTGAGAATAAGACATGCTCAAATCCGAAAATCATCCCAATATAATTCACCTTTAGATCCAACTATGAATGTGACATCTTATGAGAAACATTTCACTGAAGCACAATTTTATCATTACAAATTCACTTCTCAATATTTTAGACATTTTCTGAAAAGTCAGCACCTCATTTCTTCTTAAATTCAATATATTAGAGATGTTTGATACAATATTTGTGTTTGTTCTCAGTTGAGGTTAATAATAAAGAGGAATTAGGGCTAGTTCAAGGGGTACCTGCTCTTCCCCATACATACATTTTAGTTTTTATATGTTTTAAAATATCTAGAATGGAGTTAACTTATTGTGCATTTTATTACATTATTTTGTAACTTTCTATTGTTATACAATTTTTATAAGCTCAACACATTTAGTAACTTGTGATATGAAAACTATATGATGATGTGTTTCATGACTTGTAGCATAAGTGGAACTTGATAAAAATTCAATAAAGTTCTTAGTATTTAGTTCAGTACTATAATTGCTACTACATAAAATAATTTGACAAAGGATAACGATTATGATACAACCTAGTCTCTGTTAGGCACCTTTGTATTATAACTTAAATTTTTGCAATCACCTCCTGCTTCAAATATTCCTGAACACACTAACACAGTTTCATAACTTCCATATTTTCTGCTAATCTTTACCCCATTTATTTAATCAGTTGAAATCTTTCAAAGTTGTTTTGTGTATAAAATTAACAGCTTTCACAGAGAACACTAATTGCTGTAACATTTTAAACTTGTAAAAATAATTATACATTTAAACTGCTACTGATGGAAAGGCTTTCAACATAGCAAGCCCATTAGGAGCTATTCACTCTAAGTTGCTATAAATTTTACTTACATTTATGTAACTATATCATTTCTAACACTAAATCTAAACAGGATACCTGAGATTTTCTGTTACCAGATGGTGAGAGGTCCAGTGGTCTTTTCCAGGCTCTTGTCCTGTTCAAAGAATTAGAGTGGGCAACCAGTGAGCATAAAAGTGTAACATTTATTGAAGTAAAAGAAATGAGAAAGAAGTGAAAAAGGAAGTGTTCAAGAAGAGAAAGTGCTCCAAAGAAAAAAGAAGAAAAAACACACCTTGCATGCACAGTGGGCCACTGCAAGAACAAGAAGACAATAGCCATGGGCTCAATGTCCACCATCTTTTATATCTGGCGTCAGATCCTGGTAACCCCTCAAAGGGCTGCAGATCTGTTCTCTATATGCATCTCTGTGATTGACAGGTCTCCATGATTGACAGGCCATGCCCAACTGTCCAGCTGTCTGGCAACGCCCTAATCTCCTGCTTCATTGCTATTGACATTCTCAGCCTCACAGGAAGTGATGCTGCTGAGGTAGAGCAGAGGCCAACTGCTGAGGCTGACTGCAGAGGCTGAGCTTGGATTGTTCTTGCAGCCAGGCACCAGAAACCACACTTCTTTACGTTGAATAAATAAGAAGCTTTCCACAAGACACAAGGGACCTGACCAATCTCAGAAACTGATCAGGGCCAAGTCAGCTCTGGAAGGCTAGGCAGAGCAGTCCCAGTGACTGTGCCATAGCAGCAGCTCTGCTTTTCTACGTGGCATCGAAGCCACCCTGAGTGACAACATCTCACTGCTTCTACTGACCTTGGAAAACCAGATTAGGACCCAAAGCCCAAGGGTGGTAATTGATAAGGAAATAGGGCTGGAAGAGTGAGCACTCCAACATGAAGCTGGCCATGTCATATAATGGAGGAAAGATTAATAGGAAACTATGAAGGGAGACTTTATGCATCCGTTTATGATTGCTTATTTGGTTATTGTTTATATATCTTGTGTTCAACCTGCTGGCTAATTGATAGATCAATCGATAAGACAAAACTTCTATCAGGAGGGCACTAATATTATAGTGGAGGAGAAAAATTTTTAAACAGACATAGTATTAAACAGACATGTGACTAGATGATAAGAAAAACAATAATGCAGAATAAAAAGACTTTTAAAACATGAGGTACAAAGCCAGTACCTAAGTGGGTAGCCACAAAGTCCCCCTGTATTGGCAAATGTGGAGCAGAGCTCAGGGAAGGAGTATAGTTGTGGGAGGAAGACCATGCCAGACAGAGGACACAGCAGGTTCAGGGTGCTGAAGACAGATTCACTTGATGCAACTGAGGAATGACAAGGAGCCAGTGTATGAGGCCCAGCGAGCAAAGGAGACAGAATCCCGAGGTGGCTTCGTGGACCATGGGGCTTAGGACCTCGAGCCCATGGGAAGAACTTTGGCTTTGAATTGCAGTAGGAACCACTGGAAGGTTTGAAGCAGCAAAGAGGTATTTAGTCTTCAATTTTTAAGTACTGGCTGTCCTAAAGAGCTATACACTCGATCATGGCACTCCAAAAAAATAACTTCTGAAACACTCATGTCAAAAGCAGAAGAATGCCTGTGCAAATTTATAGTAGAGTAATATGAATGAAAATCATGTAATAGTTACAAGAGAATTAAGTGATATGTCTTGAAACAAGAAACTCTGTGGTTTTAAGGGCAAAAGAACAGTACCAAAAAGGAACTAAGATACAAGTAGAAATATGCTAGTGTGCAAAGTTAAAATAATAGTGTTAGAATGGCCTAATTAGGTGTGACTAAAAACTGTTTAATAATGTTATGTTCTTCTTACAACTATTTCAAATGTCTTTTACTTTTATTTGCTAACTTCAAGTTTGGCAATCAGGGTACTTGGTACACATGATACATTAAGATTGCCTAAGGTTAGGCCACCTTATTTTCCATCCCTTTAGCTCTCCCACTTTTACAGGTTGTTTTAATTACCATCCAAACTCATTTCTCTTATTTCACCATTCTTTGCTAAATATATCCTTACTATCCTGACAAGTGGAAATTTTCTTTGGACTATTTAATAGTGTTTATCATATGACATTTAACTCATCTTTCTGCACCACAGTTGTGGAAACTTTTATGGTAACTTTTGTCAAGGTAAATAGACTTTCATTGTGTTAAAATAATTGAGACATGTAAAACTGAAATTTAAAATATTTCCTCTGTTTGGCAATAATGACCTAAAGATCTAGTTATTTATGAATGAAATGACTACTATGCATTTAAAATACTAATTTTTCTTAATAAGTAGCTTAATATAATCTGTAAGTAGCCTAATCTAATCTGAAATCATTCAGTGAGGGAAAGAAATGGACATAAACTAAAACCAGTATGACTCCTTAGGTTGTGTCATTCTCAGTTAAAAGATTAAATATTTCAGGGTCTGTGAGCCAATAGGAGCTAAGTTGATGTTGGAGCCAAGGATTCAGCTCAGTGGTTCCGCCGCCTGCCTCGAAAGTAGAAGGTCCCGAGTTTGATCCCTGGCACCAAAAAAAAAAAAAAAAAAAAGAGGTAAGTTGATGTTATTATAAAGCTTCAGAAAAGCAAAGATGAGCGAATTGGTGCTGAGGTGGGTTTTCTCAGAGGCAGCACTGATTCTGCAATGTATGTGACACGTGACGAGGCAGGTGGCCTCACTCACCTGAGGGGTAAGGGCAGTAATGCTCGCAAACCCCTCAGGTAAGAAGGTGAGCCCTTGTATGCACTCTGGTTAGCTACCTTTTATGAAGTTCTTGTTTGTTTCGAATCAAATCATCCAAACCAAAACCGCAACTCTGGCTACTGCTGTCACCACACCACGGACTCCTCTTCTCAGACCAGCAGTTTGCAGACTTGGTGCGTGTAGACCCAGTCTCAGCAGATATCCAATTCCAGCTCTAATGCCTACCAACTATCAGTGTCTTTCTTTGCTTTCATTTACTCATCTATAAAATTGAAAATGATTTCACATTATAGCTTAATTGGTAGGATTTGAGTAAATATGATGTGCTTAAAAAATACCTAAGACAAAATGAATGAATCTTAGTTTCCATTCACTCCAATTCCTTATTGATACAGATCAAATTTCAGATTTGCATTTCCCTTACATCATTGTCTACGTGAACCTACCATATAAGCATTATCATTATGGATTTACCTCTATTTAATGTAATTATTAATCTAAAATCTTCTCGTGAACAAATTAAGAAAAGTGATTAATATTTTTATTCTTTTCCAAAAATTCAGGGGAAAGTAGCAGTAACCAGTAGTATTTTTTGAGTCAAAGAGAGTATTAAGATCTTTGACTTCAGGACAAACCCAGAAACTGACAACAAAATGTGCAGGGGAAAAGAGTTTCTTAAAAAGTACCAAAAATGGACATTTATGTACCTATAAAAAAGAATCTATATTTGTTATATTGGGACACATCAGATTTATTTCAACTACTAGAAACTTTTGTCAGCTAAGCCATAAATAATGTTTCACAACTTGTTTCTCTGGGTGCTATCTGCATCCGGGTCTGGCTTGCTATCATCTCTGAGATTTCCAGGTGCAAACCATACCATAGAGAAGCCTGCTCCTCACAACCCTGGGGAGCGGAGCGTTGGAGACTGGAACCCCCAGCAGTGGTGGGGGATGCAGCCCTGCAGACTGCTGACTTAACTATGCCACCCACCGTGGAGCCAACATTTTACAGCTATGGAAAAATGCAGATTTTTAAGTTTTTCTTTTCTTTTCTTTGTTTCTTGTTTTTAACCATGCCATTTTAATCTGCCTAAATAAATCCTTTAAATTACTTACACTTTAATTAATATTTCTATGGTTTTTGGTATGATTTTTCATCAAAATAAAAGAAGTAAAGTCATTATGTATTTCTGTCTCACTTAGAAGTTTGCAAATCTTCACCCAACTTGGAAATTAATGGCTGAACACAGAGTTATGAAAGACAACCATATTTGAAGAGATAAATAAGAACATTTAAGGTAAATGGGTGTTCCCAATTCATTGTGCCATAACTAAATCATTGGCTGTGATTTCCAAGAAAAATTTGTTCCACTCATTTTTGATACCTTTCAGTAAATTCATTAAATTTTCTTTTTTGAAATTTTCAGAAAATGTTTGTTGGGATAGAAACCATTTGACCATTGTGAATTTAGGAGAGAGATTAGCATATTGCCTGAAGTGAGAAACATATGGAAACAGTGCAGCATAAGGACAGAAAAAGATGTTTCTCATACTGGCTTTCATCTCCCTAAAGTTTCTTTCCCACTTTTAAATCATGTTTCAAATTCTAATCTTCCTGCATTAAAAATTCTACTCAGTCTAATGTAGGATCATTCATCCACATTAATACCTCCATGCTCTTTGGTCCTATTTCTCTGACTCCTGTGCAGTTAGCTGAAAAGGAAGCAGCTGTGCTGGTTCCCACAGCCCTGGCCTATACCCTCTGCTTGGTACCCACCACAGCTGGCTCCCTCTGAGGCAGGAGAGAGCACAAGGGAGCTGAGGACCAGGTGGGTGCCAGAGGTAGTTTGGGGACAGGTGCCCAAGTTAGAATTTAAGCTAAAGTTAAATGTACACACAATAATCTTTCAAGAAAAAAGCAAACATGAAAAAATGGATACAAAAATAGTGAAACTATAAATCACCCAAAAACTAAAATGTATGTATTGGCATAGGAATGGAGCTCAAGATGAACAAACATTGTGCAAGTAGAAACTTCTAAAATGGAAGAAGGAATGTTGAAGGATAAAAATTGTAAAAAGTATAAAATATACACAAATATTGATATTTAAAACTTTATTGTTTTGTTGGTACAGTGAAAATTATAAATGTATAAAAATTACCAAGAGTGAAGAAAGATGTATGCTGAGATACACTATGATTATATCATTGATGCATTAAAAGGGGTTGATTTAAGTTTTACACTATTGTACTTAATATGTATCAAAAGTGTTCACTGAGACCACTGAAATAATAGAAAGAATGTGTAACACTCAAATAATTAGGGAAAAATGAAAGAAAATTAGGTGCAGAAAAAAAGGAAAACAAGTTTAAAAGAGATAGATACATAATATGGAAAACATAGACATATAAGTAATCTCAAATGTACCAGAAATCACAATCAACACAGATGTATTAATTTTTCATTTTAAAATACTAAATATATCATTGAATTAAAAAAGAAGTAAGATACATCAGGTTTATATGAAAAGCATTTAACACAAAATAATACAGAAATATTTCATATGAAAGAAAAACATGTACAAGGTAAAAATGCCAAAAAAAAAAAAAGAATCTGACATACAAATGTCAATGAAAATGGACTGTAGGATTAAAATGAAATTCTAGATATAAACTTGGTATTTTATACAGATTGAAGACAAATTCACTTTATTAGGAGAATGTGGGAAATCTAATAATGGACATACTTAATACAATTTTAAAATATAAAAGTGAAAAATGATAGAACTATATAAATATACTGACAAATCTACTACTATATGTACATATTAACACCTACACCCAAGCAAACAAACACCCAAGCATACAGAATTGAACACACTTAAATTTCTTGAGGTTGAATGGCATATATTTATATGTCTACATACGCAAAATATGCCAACAATGTGCATACCTATTATCACAGCCAATAACTGAAGTATATGTCACTTCCTTCACAGATGGGTTGATGAAATATGCCCATTATTAAAGGTCATGAAATTAGTCCTGGCTCCTTAAAAAACTAAGATGCCTTAGGTTATAATACAGTTAAAATGGATTATAAAATACTTACAGAAATACTTTTGTAAATTAGAAAGACACATCAATGCAGAAGATAATACAAGTGCTACCTCAGTTCATGAATCCTGTTTGCAAACAATTGGGATCTCAAACAAGCAATTGGCACTTTTCTTTTGGTTTGCAAATGGTCCATCCAGTGACAAACATGACCATGGCCATCTTTCCCACACAAACACAAATGTGGCCATCTTTTCCAAAACCATGGGGCAAATTAAGTTCATTAACAGAGATATCACTACATATTGAAAGACTTTTATTTATGCTCACCAAGTCGATATAAGAAAATGAGCTTTTAGAAAGCTGTTACAGAACTACTTAGACTCTATGCTTCTATTTATACACACTTCAAAAAAAGCATAATATTAAAATACAATGTGCTATGTTGTATCACATGATAAAACTGTAAATAGAACCAAGGAGTAAAAAACACAAAACACTAAGGCCAAAGGAATGTCACCAAGAAGATGGACCAGGGTTCTTCAAAATGCTTTGTAATATTTTGGTTATGTTCTATTTCGTAGGCAAAGTGGTGGCCGATATCATGACTTGCCTTCTGATCAATATGAAGGTATCCTTTATATAGGTCAAATACAATGGACCCTTAGCCATTTTGTATGATTCAACCAAACCACTACATGTTCTTTGGATAAAGTGATGATCGTCACATTGGAATATAAAGGAAAAATAAATTGTACATGAAAATTAGAATGTCAATAATTTATACAGCAGTATGGTGCCCTCAAGTACAATGACCTAGGTAAAGTAGCAAATCATTTTTTATGATACAAAACACAATTTTTGCCAACTCTGCTGTGTTTTATGTAATTTTTGTATTTCCCTGTATGTTTGAGATAATAAATTTAGGAAAAATGCTCTATCCAACTGGAAAAATACTTGGTGGAAGTGTGCAAAATCCGATCTCATGGTCACTTTCAGTCATTATCCTGTGATGACAATATCAGGTCACTGTGAGGTGACCACAGACAAATTCAGATGTTTTTAAATTTTATGTCTGTCTTTTGAGAACTTTGATCCACCTGCTTCCTATTCATTCAACAGCAAAATCCAATTTGTCTACCTAGGTAATGAAGAAAGGGCAACTTAGTTTTAAAGTTTCCAAATTGTATCAAAGATAAAGCATTGTTCATCATAAAAACCTTCTAATTTGGAAAAGCATGGTTTTGGGGCTAAATCTAATACTAATTAAATATGTCCATAACTACAAATATTGTTTGATATTCCATATCATCTATGCATTTAGAACGACAAATATTCATGGGAAATCTTTGTGTTTTAGCATTGTTAGAGGATTTCTTTAAATTTGTTTTGCTTTCCTTTGGAAACAAATAATGTTTATTAATTTTAGACAATTATCTTATATAATTTCCATTTTCTTCTATTGTGACGCTGATTTTTATTTGATCCTACCAAAAGCAAATGGTTACTAGCCAGCTCTTTGTTTCTACTGCCTTTTGCCAACTTCTTGACAGGCTTCGTCTTAATATCTTTTCCTCTGATCCCTGTTCTGTTCTCTTTCACTGTCACATTTCTTTGTTATCCTTCTCTCTCCTTTTCCCCAATCTCTCAGCTGATTTGATTCCTAAGATCAGGCAAGAATGCATTACCCTTCATTTAAAATCATTTAAAAGCTGAAATACCAGCTCTAAAAATATCAGAAAAGTAGTACCTAAGCTAGTTTTTGACTTTGGCAGACAGAGATCTGGCTTTTGCCAGAAACAGACACATATGTTAGAAGTCAAATGTATAAAAAGAGCCAAACAGGGAAATTCTTAGTGAGCAAGCATTAATTATGAAGAAGGACAAAAACAAGGCTTCTGGGTTCTGACTGCTGTTATGGTCATCCAATCAGAATGTTTCAGACGAGCAAGGTAGATTCACTGGTGTGATGGTTTGCCAATGCATTGGATCACGATGGTTCCTAAAATCCCACTCAGTCATTTCCACCAGTCATATATCTCATGGTTATCAAACCACGATTGTGGAAACTCTTCACATCTGGATACACTATGCAAATACAGGCAGGCTTCACATAACAAGGTCTAGATCAACAGTGGACCAATATACAATGGTGATCCCTTTTGATTATAGTGGAGCTAAAAAGGTCCTAACACCTAGTGAAGGGATAGCATTGTAACAGTGCAGCACAGAACACTGTTGGTATGTTTATAAAAGTCCTGCTATAAACACACGTACAGCTCTGATAGTCTTATAAGAGTATACTGCATACAATTTTGATACCTGATAATGATACTGAACCACTATACTACTGGTTTATATATTTACTATACTAGATTTTATTATTATTTTAGAGACTTCTTCTCTTATGAAAATAAGTTTACTGGAAAACAGTGCACTGTGCTAATCAGGCAGCTGCTTGGATCTTGTGTGTATGGTTTTTCTTGATTACATCATATTATGTGCTTGACTGAATCACATACTCTTCTGTTCAACATGGTGCTAGGAACCACTGGTTACATCAACGACATGTGTGGAGGTGTGAGTATACAGACTTTATATCCCAGTAGGTTATATGTGTATAGTATGCTACAGCATCCAGATTCCTGTGAGCACATGGTATGATGTTCATCCAATAAAATTACAGAGGATGCCTTTCTCACCCTGCATGCCTGCAGTTAGCTGATGCATTACTGTACTCATTTTCCATTATATAAACAATTTATTTAAGAAGACTACAATTAATGAGACTCACAAACACATGTACTTTTACATTGCTTCATCCTAGAAACACACAAATACACATTGAAACAACTTCTGATTGAAAGGAAAACATATATATGGGGGAAATCCAGTAAATTTATACTGCTAGTGTAACAAGAGCAAAAAGGCACATTGACTTTTGAGTAGGTTGTAGTAAAGTCTGTTCATGGTTCCTTTTTCCACAGTATGACATACTTCAGCAAAAATCTGGATCCTGTGTTAGTTGGTCTTGGCATAGAAGTATAAATTTTGTAATCCTATCTTAAGTCTTGGGTGTTCTGTATTCCTAATTGAGGGAAGGAACTTAGGCATATTTTTGCTGTAGTCCAGTTAAATGTGTTTTCTGCTACTCAACCATTAGTCAGACAGGAGTTTTATTAATGTGTGCTTATTAACACCTCTGGAAACTTCATAAATAACAATTATATGCTGAAAAAATTCAAGCTTAGACCATTAGCTATGACTAGCTGTTAGACATGAAAAAAAAAAATGTTTCACTGTTTGAACCAACAGAGCTTCTCAGTATACAGGAATAACAAACCTAAAATCCAAGCAAGGTTTGAAATGAGTGTTTATTTTTTATATGAACAATATTTTCTTCTTATGTCATTCTTCATTAGCTCAAACAGAAATAGCTCATTCTCTCCATTGTTTATTTACAAGCTTGAGTTTTCCATATTTGTGTCTACAAAAGTAATTCAGTTTTCATTAGAACCATGGATTTCGGTACCTCCAAAAAGTTCTTTGTAGAGATGAATTGGATGTCCTAAATTTTATTTCCAAAGACCTGTTAAAAATTATAGAGATATTTTAGATTCATTATCCTTTTATATCCTTGTCTAAGTTTTCTCATTTTAGTAACTGTAGTGTGAGCATATGACCTCTGAAAATTTAGAAAAAAATCATAAGTATGAAAGAAATACACTTCAGGTGGGCAGCATGCCCTTCTTTTTCACACAGTGGGTGTCTGGATGCAAAGTACCCTGCAACTAGCTGACTAAGAACCAAGAGAAAGAACCATGGGCCAGGTGCAGAAGGGGAGCACAGTGCTATCTAGGATTTCTGATCCTCACACTAGTTCCATCTTCAGGAGACAGGGCCACATCACACATTTCCTGGCTGCTGCTGGGTTGAAACACGTGTACATTGGTGGGCACAGCCCCTTGGGCTGGTGGAGATAAAACATGGAGCCTCCTTGTTTAGGACTTAGGAATGAGGTCGCTTCTTTTCCTTCTCTGACTTCTCAGGAAACATTAATGAAAAATCAGCCCTACCTTCCCAATGTACTTATTCATTTTAGCTCCTCATGAAAAGATCAGAGGTCTTCCCTCTCTGGCAAGCTTTCCAAATTCTAATTGCTCTTTCTTTTTACTTTGTGTCATTCAAGGGGGAAGGAGACAAGCAGACACCTTTGTGTACATCTTCCTAAAGGTCATTCAATGATTCACTTCCAGGGCTTTACTTAAGACCACTGTATTTTCAGCAGAATGATTTGCCTTAGAGGACAAATGACCTTTACCATGCAATGAGTGGAGCAAAAACAATAAACATATATTAACAATGGTACTACAGGTAAAAAGTTCAGTGTCTTAGGCACACAAAGATCATGGTAATGCCAGGAAGGGTGATTCTTGAGACTTCCTAAGGCTTCCAGATGAGGAGAACACCACTTCACTTCCAATTTTACACATCTGGAATTTCCTACTTTTGCATTTTACCAAGATTCTGCTTTCTTCCATGTCTGACCTGAATGTTCTTGACATTTACCATTCTCTTCAGTTGTACTGGTGACTCATCAGAGCCTGAATGTGTGGTTCTGTCACATTCAATGACCTAGATCTCAAATAATTTCATGGATTTCCTTAGTTATGCTTTTTTGTTTATATATTTTTAAAGGAGAGGACCAGAGACAAATATAAAATGCAATAATATACAATGTTGTGGAAATGTGAGAGATGAGGCATATAGGACTAGTGGTCCATTGGAAAAAAAAATGTTTCTCCTCAGAAGAAAACATGAGACAAAAATTCTTAGAAGATAAATTTGGGCAGAGAATGGAAATGTGAACATATTTTTATCATAAAGCCTCTGCATTCTTTCTCTAAGAAGGAGGGAGCTAAAGAAAGTGTAGTGAGCTATGGAATAGAGAACCAGGACCTCAAAGGTCTTTCTTTTCCAAACTCTTCACTTCTACTTGACTTCCACGGCCTCCTTGTCAGCCCAGGAGTCATATTCAGCTGTTTAAGGTGCCCTCATTAGGTGAATGTCCTCATTCCCTGTTTCCTCCCCAGAGGCAGACTCTACTGCATGAATGGGATGTTGCTGTTTGTGATCTCACAAAGCATCACTTACCTCAGTGTGTTAATGACTTGCACAGGTGGAAGACATGGCCCATCACTGCCCCATGCTGTTCTCTCTGCTCACTTAATTTCCCACGGGCTTCATCAGACAAAAAGTTCTAAGGGCTTCAGAATGGCTTCCATAATTGAGCCTCCATAATCAGATCCACCATTGAGTATAGAGTTCTGCCCTAGGCACTCAAACTTCATTACAATATATCTGTTTCTTCTTGGCCTATCAATCACAATTCTTTCTGAACAAAATTAATCCTCAGAGCTTCTATGGAGACTTTAGCCTGGACAACAATCATTCGTACCATGTCACCCCCACCCAGTAAGGATAGTTTTGAGTAAGTTACGTGGTAATAAAATACATGAACTCAGCTGTGGTGATATTGCAGAAAGCCTGGGTCCCAGGTCTTTGTTTCTTAATCTGTTTTGAGCTTGGGATAACATGGATAACGTTTATGAACCTTAATTTATTCTTCTATCAAAAGGACATAATGATAGTAACATCCCACTTAGTTAATATACTCTGGCACTGAGGGTATACAATTGAAACTGAGCATTGTTTGTTGAAAAAAATAGATTTTTTTTTCAAAAGTTTATGAAGAAGAACATTGTGTGGAGAGTTAGGCAAGGAGAAATATTCACTATAAATTAGTTGACAATAAGTACAATATTAGAAGTAGATTAGTATTATTCATGTGATGTAATGAAAAAGAAGCATTTCTTAAAGACATGTTAGTAGATATTTTTGAAAGGAATACAGATGCTGGAGTTTTTCAGATTATAGATAAATAAAAAATGCAAAGTGTTTGAAATTGTTGGAGAAGAATGTACATTGAAAAAGAAAAATAGTTGAGAAAAAATGACGAATATTAGCACTTAAGGTATAGAAAGAGGAAAGGCATGGCAGTAAGCAATCATAGAGCAAAAAGAAAAGCTAGGAAAGGAGTAGAATAAAGAAGCCAGAAAAAGAGGCTGAAAGTGTCAAAAGCCATAAAACTATGATTATTAGCAAAAATAATGTTTAAAATCATCAAAAAAGTTGTATTAATCTAAAACATAGTTCTAATGGAAATAGTACATGTAGAATTCTAAATATCAAGTAATATATACAAGGGACAGACCAGTCTGGAAGTAATTTAACTGTAAGTGCAAAAGAGTGGTTGGTTAGACAGCACAGGGGAGGACCAGGGTTACGGTGTAGTTTCTGTGTGTGTATTTGTTTTGTTTTTAAGAAAGAGAGATAGGGCCGGGGATTTAGCTCAGTGGTTCCACTGCCCACCTCGAAAGCGCAAGGACCCAAGTTCGATCCCTGGTACCAAAAAAAAAAAAAGAGAGAGATATATTTCCATTGTTGGTCTGACTGTGTAATACATAATAACTACATTCATCTTGGGAAAATGGTAAATGTACACATTGCGTCTAAATTGAGATGGTAAAGATAGAAAGATTTCTGTCTGGGTAAAAGCTAGATATGTAAATGTGTACATCGTAGAGAAAGGACAAGCATGATTGTAAGAAGTAAGAGGCAGAACACAGCTGGGATGCTCTTAGAAAAGAAGTAACATGCATTCACTCACCTTGACATCTCAGGTAAGGAGAGAAGAGCTGTAAGCATGCAGGTGTAGCTATGTGTTTAATTGAAAGGAATCGGAATATTTATCTTCTCTTTTGGGAAGCCGAGAAGAATTTCCAAAGATGGTTATGCCCATGAATCACATAGTACATGCTGCTGTTTTGAAGGGATGCTCACACTTCTCACTGGAACAGGAGGTCCCTGTTACCAAGTGGACTAAGACCAAGTGGACTGGTGATAACAGCAAGACAAACTGTTCCAAATGGCTGGGTCAGCAAGGACCATGCAGTCTCTCTCTCTCTCTCTCTCTCTCTCTCTCTCTCTCTATCTCCTTGCACATTTGGAGAACTATGACTCCATATAAAATAAAATTCTACCTAAGCTGAAGGTCAGTGTTAAGAGTTTGTGTAGAAGATGCCAGAGAGAGATACAGAAAATATCCTGAGGATCTACAAACTAGTTTTCAGATATTCAGGATTTTCTGGACCAGACACCAATTATGTGAGGCAGCTTTGAGATAATTCTATCAATCAGCTGTCAGCTCACATCCTCTAATATCAAGTAAAATAAAAACAAGCTGTCTCTTTCCAATTCTGTTCTGACTGCAGACTTGTAAGCAAAATAAGTATTGCTGTCTTAAGCCACTAATTTTTAGGGTGGTTTACTATACAGCCTCCCTTACTGGAGTATTTGTGGAGACGGAGGTGAAATGATCTTTTCCTACTGGAGAAAGTGGCTTAAACGGAGGAGGTGTTTCATTTGCCCTTTGGAACACAAATGCTGCCCATTGTTTCCCTTCTGTAATCACCATTCCAAATTCCCCTTGCCCTCGGGTGTTACTCCAGTTATTCTAGGTGGTACTCATTTCTAAAACATCTCAGTCTGGCCATTTAGAAGGGTCTCCTGTGTTCTGCACATGTTCCTACCCACCCAGACTATGTCACAGGAATTGAAACTTCTCCTGGCCAATTGTGACTTCCAAGATCACACTCCTTTCTCCTGAAAGCTAACTGAAAAGCAGATGGCAAAGGTTCCCAGATGCCAAATGTGTATGGATTTCTCTGGGAACTCTGCTTTGTCACATAGAGTATCACCTCCTGTGATTTTCGGCCAGGATTTCAAATCCTGCAGAGCTCAGTTTCTAATCCTGTGGTAAGAAGGACAAGCTCTCCCAGTAGGTCAGGGGAGTGACTTTAAGTAAGGACATTTCTTCTCAGGCACACATATTCTTAGTAGTAAGGAGGACCTGTTCCGTGAATTTCCCATAGTGACGAAAAAAAAAAAATCTGCCTCTGCAATAAGAGGATGAGAGTCCAAGTTCAGCGTGGCCAGAAAATGAGCTCATTAGGGGTCAGTTGCAGTATAATGGAAACTTGTGGACTGCAACACGAACAAAGTCACCAAACCCCTACTGGGTTCATAGGGCTTTAATTAAAACAGCAAAAGCAGGTTCAAAAGCAACCAAAATAGGTCCTTGGAAAACGTTGTGAGTCCTCTGCTCCCATTCCACCCTGATCAGGAGCTCCCTAAGTGGTCTCAGATTACCCTGCTGGTGTGTAGTCTGGCACATGACCCCAGCATGTGACAAGGGGACACTGCACAGCTAAGTGGGGGCTCACTACAAGAGGCAGTTACTCCAGCTAGGGTCTGGAAGACAATTCTTACTACCCATCCATATAAAAATATGACTTAGAGGATCCTGTTCCCGGGAGACTGACTTGAAGCTAGTGCTTTTCTGAATGTTTTTCTAACTAAAAGGGGAAGACATTGATATGCTCCAGCCGGTCATGCCCATTGGCTTTTAGGTTACAAATGAACATATGAACTTGTTCTGGTGCGTAGGTTATGAGAGATGTCTACTGGGGTTTTAATAAAAGGAACAAATGGGTGGACTCATGTTCTTGCGATACCTGCATTGTGGACCTACCTCTGCCACCTGGTAAAATGAACTGGACTTAAACACCTGTTTTCAATATGCAAATACCTCGCCATTATGTGGTAATGGGCAGAGAAATGAGCTTGTTATGGTCTGCTCTGGCTGATATTGTTGACACTGTTAGCCAACCTGGAATCATCCCAGATTTCTCACTATACCAGACAATAAAGTTCTTAATGAAAGCATGAGCATTTTGCTCAGATACTTCATTATTTTAAGCCCATTGCATATACATAGTTACAGAATTAATGGAGATTGAGTTGTAAAGGTATTTAAGAATTGACAACCTTCAATCCAGTGCTGAAAAAGCTGGGAAAATAGGCAAGGAAAAAAACCTGTAAGGCTGAGATGCAGAGGCATGCATAACAAAGCATTAGCAGAGAAGTAAATAACCATGATTTCTCACATTGCTATGTAAGCATCTTTACTAGATGGTTTATGGAAATACTTATTGAGCACAGATGTTATCTTCTTGCTTCCTTCCCAACCTGAAAGGACACTGTAAAATAATCATATTGTGTTCTTAGAAGCAATTTTAATGCATTCTTTCTTGAGTAGCATATGTACCCACGTGAATAATCATTAACAGAACACTGTATCATTTCAAAGAATTAGTCTCTTTAAAATTCTTTAAAATTTATTTTATTACTTACATTAAGACACAATTTCTAAGAAATTAAGGTTGAGTAATTTTAGCTGGGACCATTCCTAGCTTTAAGATATACTATGGACACAAGTTACTGAACTTAAGTTTAGAAAAGAATACCAAGCATTTTTTGATAACGCAAAGACCTAAAGATGCAATATAATGATTAGAATGATAGGTTACAACAGAACTGCAAAAAATAGCTTTGCCTTCTGTCTCAATCACTTTCCTTCTTGTTATAACAAAATACCAGACACTCCCTGCTTAAAGGGAGAGATGTTTATTTTGCCTCAGTTGCAATCCACGGTGAGCCAGCTCCAAGCCAGAGGTGGCATGGTGGAAGGGTGTGGTGGGGAAAAGCTGCTGATATCATAGTGGCCAGGAAGCAGAGAGAGAACCAAGTTATAGGAAGGGAAGTGTACCCACCCAGGCCAAGCCCCAAGTGACTGGCCTCAGCCTGCAGTCCTGACCTCCTAACAGCAAAGCAGCTATCTCACTCCATGATTCAATCACTTTCTAAAGGCCTCGCTCAGGAAGCTGTGAGGCCTTTGTAGGACATTCTTGATATAAACCATAGCTCCTTCAAACGTTATTTCTCTGAGCCGTTGCATCTACCCTCCATACAAGTTGAAGTTTCCCAGCCTTCCTACATCCTCCTCCTTCTGGTTTGTATCCAGGGAATTCATGGGTGCTCATCCACTTCCACTGCTTCAGTTGTTTTCTGTCGACTAGATCTATATGTCCAGCCCATAAGTCTCTCCTATATAAAAATGGTATAGAGCATCTCCACAGGAAATGTAAAATGTAAAAACGTCTACAGGCAGGAGAGGATTAGTGTTCTCTATCAAGAAAAGAAAGAACATGCCCTTCTTCTACCGTTATATTCTGCTGGATCTTCTGTGGATAGAATGATGGCTGCACATGAGCTCACATGAGCAGGAGGAGCTCCTTATTCCACCTACAGATTCTGTTAATCTCTTCTAGAAACATTTTCACAGACACACCTGGAAGTAGTGTTTTACCAGCTATCTTAACAGCCTGTAGCTCGGTCACGTTGACATGCAGAGCTTCCATCACAACATTGGTGCACTTTCAAGGAATTTCTGGAAAATCTCAAAAATCACAATAATCAAAGCTGATTTTAAAGCTGCTCTTCATTTTGCAATTTTAATTTAATGGCTGATAACACCAACTACCATGATAGCAAATACTCAGCTCCCTCTTGGCTGTCACTTCCCACATCAGTACGCCACCACCATTCCCTCTGTGTCTATTTCCGTTAAATCTTTCTCCTTCTCACATACCTTGCTTAGAGCTCTTGAGTTCTCTCACCTTGATAGCCGCAGAATTTATTAACTGGTCTCCTTTCTTCCATTTTATTCTCTTAAACTCAGGCTGTCATGCTTTCTTTCTATGACACAATTTTCACCAAAATTCTCCAATGTCTTCTATTGCATCGTGGAGAAGAATCCAAATTCCTAGCCTAAGATCCTTCATACTATGTGGTCCCTTTTTCATTATCTTGTATTTGAATATTCCATCAAATTTGTGCTAGCTGACAGGAGTAAACTTACTGGCAGTTTTCTGTTGCTAAACCGGCCAAAGCTTCTTCAATATTTCTTCTACCCATCTTGTACTGTGTACACAATGGCCCCACACAATTGGCACTGCATCTCACTTGCAGGCAGTGCTGTGCTTTCCAACCTCAACACTACTGAAAGTTACAACATACTTAAAAATCTCTCCCTGCCCAACCACTTCCATAACAATTAGGAGAATACAATCTGTGTGATCCTAGAGGATTTCATTTATAACATTTAAAGCATCTCATTGAAGCTTTTTAAATTTTGTTTATTTTTCTTTGTCCGTTAAGCCAATAGTTGCATGTTTGGCATACACTATCCACTCACGTTTTAGCGAATAAGACTCGAGTGTTTAATGATATATTATTTTGGATTTTGAGATATTTGGATGCCTTCTAAGACTATTTTATAGGAGATCATGACTTTCATGTCCTGGGAGCCACATTAAACATTAAATGGACAAATGGATTATCGTCTCTTAATGTATATGACTGATAGAATTTGCCCTATAAAAATCTCTTCTGAATAGTCAGCATATGTTAGTCACATACAGTAGCATATTAGTCATGTTACCATAATTTCATTTTTTAATTTCCTTTATTTATCACATTCTTGCAAGTAAAGTTCAGGAAATGTTTATTATTATTTCCTGTTTAATGGGTTAAAAAAATGACGACTCAGGGAATTTAAGTATCCTACAGAAAATAACACTGCTCATATATGGTAAACCAAGGCCTGGAAATCATATGCTTTTGATCACGCCAGGCTCTCTCAGACTGATAAACTCAGTTTAATAGTCTCCAATCCACACTGTAGTTTTTGGACATTTCCAAAAACTCACAGTTCTTTGAATTTATAGGAAGCAGAAATCATTGAGTCATCATAAAGTAAGTTCTCTGAAGATACTAAAACGTTTTGATAAAAGATTACACTAGGTATTAGAGAATGGTCCAATTTATTTCATCCAGCAGGACTAAATTCTCAAATTTTGGCTTCACAGGAAGTAATATGCCTGAGATTGGGCAACTGATGGCCTAATTTTTCCCCTATAACTTATGGAATTATACCAGAGCCACACCACTATCTACCTGACCTCCATGTGAAGTAGGAGTCAGTCAGTCCAACCCGCCTTGTCACCTCTCACCATCTTCAGCACAGTCCACAGGGAGGGCAGTAAAGTGTTTTAATTCTTTATTTGGAAACTGATCTCTCAAGCCTTTGGGAGACTGATCTCCAGGGTGGCATCTCCTTCTTCCTGGGATTGTCTGTCTCTTAGGTTAAATGCATCTCATTTCAGGAGCCATTAGGTCAATTAATCTCATCATCTGGGGTCATCTTACAGGCTCATGAACGCCATTAAGACCACACTTGGCACTTGATGCTGATCTCCAAGGTGGTCAAGGGGCGGAGACTTGGTCAGAGCATGAAACAACACAGCACCTGCACTTGCAGTCTTGCCTGCTCAGAGGTTAATTTTCATTCAAGATTACATTAAAAACCAAATAATATGGCAAAGTATAGTCCACTATTGTGTACTTAAACTTCAAATTTAGGTTCTCCTTAATTTTCTTGATGAATACTGACACAAAGGAGCAGCAAGGAAAATTATATATAATAATAGAGAGAAAACCACATTTGAATTTAATTTTTTTTGTAATTGGTTGTTTTCTTGATGTTCTAGTACTGTTCAGATACAAAATATAGATATCTATAAATTTAATTCTAATTTATTCCATCTGATTTATTTTATACTTAAATTTCAACTGGGACTAATTCTATTCCCTTGATAGAAATAATCTGAAGGATCAAAAAGTAGATATATTTATATTCAGAGGCTATAAACCAATGTATTTTCATAAAAAGCATAAAGTACACGTAGCCCATCAAGAAGGTAAAATAAGTATATTTTTCAAAATGCATGCTAACATAAAAATTATGTGGCACAAATAATTTTAATCAACAAATGTAAATATTCAATTAAAATTAATTTATACTAATTATTTTGGAAATTTAATTACATTTTAGTAGATAATTTTTAAAATAAAAAGTATGTTTCCAGTACTTAATGGTTAATGTATTTTCAAACTTTTCAGTCAGAAATTGGGAGCAATATAATTATAATATTAAGTAATAAGTATTTCATAGTACAATAGATTTTCCAGATCTGTATTTGAGTTTTGGGAATGATGAGGTAACCCATGAATTCTTATGGGTCCACAATTTAGAAGAAGAAAAGTGAGAAAGTGAGCTCTTGGCTGTACTGAGGACAGATTGTCTGTTAGATCCACGCTGACCCACAGAGATTATTTGTCTTGCTCTAACACAAGCAACACTAACAACACTCCTGCTGTTCAACCACTGCACATACTCAGGACAGAGGCCTTCCCTCACTTGGCAGTAGCGGCACCGGCCCCCCCGTTAATCCAGAGGGGCTGGCTTTCCTCTTGGAAATGCCTCAGACCCATGGAGACAAGCCTGGGGATGCTAGAATTATCCACACCTCGAGGGCGAGCACAGAACAGTGGGGCTGGACGTTTGTGTACAACCTATGCCCACGTTTCGGGACTATGCATGACTCTCCCATAAGCATTTCCCTCAACTTGTCACTAATCATGAGGATCAGAAAGCAGGTTGTGCTCCCTTGGATTTGTAGACTGGATGAGATTCTGCGTGTCCAGCCACCCAGGTGGGGCCAAAGCTCCAAAGCCTTCCCTTTGAAGAGCAGGGCTGTGAACTTGATCTACCGAGGGCAGAGACTTTGCTGGCCTAGCCTGGGTGTGATAGCCAAAATAATCATTCACAATTAAGGGTTAACAAGTAATCCAGCATTTACATAGCTCCAAGTAATTTATGTGAAAATATCACACGGAGAGGTAACCGGTGCAGTGCTTCTATTTCCCTGATTTCAACCTCGACGTTGGGCTGCAGAGGCATGAAGATTTTGCTCAAAGTCATCTCACCAGAAAATGTCACTCTGAAACTCTACCCCCAAGCACCCGACCATGAGTCTGCCAGAGTGGGACACTTCAGACAAGTACTCCTTGGTAGAAGATCTGTTGTCACGAGAAAAAATAACAACACAATGGACTCCACATGTACAATAAGACGTTCAACTTTTTAATCTAATGTTTTACTTTGGCTCTTAGAAATATTTGGGTTGAAAATGATTTGAATATAATAAATATTATTAATTTTTATGATCAATATAAGAACAAGAATGCCATGGCTAGGAAAAAGCCTTCAAAAACACTTGTATCATTCTTTAAAAAAGAAAATAAGATAATCTTTGCATACTTGTTTGTATTAAGATGGCCTATTTGAATATAATTGGAGAAATAGACTATTGCATTAGCTTTTTAAAAATGTTTTCAATTTACTTATAACTATAAATATTTCCAAGTATTTGTAAACTATACACATATACAATTTTTAAATTATTAAATTTAATAATTTTAATGTATTAACAATTTAATTTAATTTATTATATTTGACTTTGTAGTTTTACCTAGTTGTCTCTGCAGTGGACATTGAAACCAATGTTTTTCCTCTAACAATAGCAACAAGACAAGAATATGTACGTAATAATAAGTCTAAGGTGCCCTGACTCTATTAGATTCAAGTAGATTGTTAGTTCTGTGAAATCAGTATGGATTCTTGCTCTTTCTTCTCTAGGATTAGATGATATTTATGTGAATTAAATAAGCACATATATGCATACTAGGTATATCTTTCATATCAGGAAAAATAGATTTATTAATGACATATAATCATGCTGTCAAAAATAGTAAACAAATTTCTACCATTTTTATAGTCTTTACCTAGGTAATCTTTATGTACACAAATGCTTCTCTTCACAACACGTCTGTTTGCAAACATTTTGATTCCCAAACAGAAGCAATCTGCAACATTTTGCTTCTGTTTGTAAACTCTGAATTCGGTGGTGAACATGAAGGTCATTTTCTCCAGAGTCACGGAAGGAATTAAGTTCATGAACCATGGTACCACTGTATTTGTTACTATCTGAGGATTGTGTTGTAAATACACAGTGAAATCTACACTCCCTACAGCTTTCTATGGCCCAATCTGGCTCATTTCCTGTTTTTGTAAATAAAATTTTATTGAAACTTAGACATGCTCAGGTGTCTATGTTTTATATACGACTTCTTTCCTGATATAATGGTAGAAATCAGTTGATTCTCAAGAGGTTGTGTGGCCCTAAAAGCCAGAAATAATTATTGTCCAGTTCTTCACCAAAATGGATGGCCAATTACAAATAATTTCTTTTTCATTTATTATACACCCCACACAGGTGAGACAATTATAAATCATTTTCACCAATAAATAACATAAGAGCAAATTCAAGTCCACACAGAATTATATTCACAAGACAACACCAAGCTTTTTAAGAAATATTTGTTGATGATATGACACGTGCCAAACAATCTAGGAGGAGCAGCCCCTAATTTAGAACGGAAGGAAGGAGGGAGAAAGGGAGACAAGAGCAAAGGAAGGGCCTAAATTGTCCTTTATGTTTCAGTGATCAACAAAATAACAGGTGCCTCCCCTGGAAAATGCTTCACCACAAAGAAATGCGGGATGCTTGGGACCTGCAGGCGAGACCAGACCTGGAAGCGTCTCCACTCTGACACCTCGAGCGGTGGACTGTTGACAAGGGGCGGTCGAAGTCTAAAAGCAGCAGAAGGAAGGAGAGGCCACCTACTTTCTGTCTGCCGTGGCAAATATCTTGCCTTTCACTAAAAACAGCAGGTAGGTGCAACAGTGTATCTGGTAAAGATGTGACATAACCCATCCTGCATTTAAAAAATAAAACAAAATAAAATATTCCTGGGCTGGAAATGAGGAGACCGCACAGGGATGAGATTTCTATGGCAAGACACCATCAGGAGATATTAAACCTAGTCTGACAAAACTAAGAAAAAGTTTAACAAAAACAACACCAGGAATTCTGTGTAGAGATGAAAACTGTGGCAAATATTCCCGAAAAAAAATTGGGGACAAGCTGTATGAGGAGCATGGAAGCCCTAATGTAGGCTGACATTTTGAAATAAAGTCTGTTTTGTTCTAGCTTTGGAGACGTAACAGCCAGGTTCCCCCTGCTCAGACAGAGGCGAAACAACAGAAAAGTTTCTCTGGTGTGAGAAACTGAAAGTGTAAATAAGGATCAAAAGCTATAATAGATAACGTGAAATAGGAAGAAAAGGGGCAAAGGGGAAGGGGAAGTGGGAGGCGTAGGGTAAAGGAAAGAAGGGAGTGGAATGAATATGAAAAAATGAAAAAATGGAAACAAAGTCTATGTAAACAGGAAGGGATGGAGGGGATGAAGGGTGCACAGGGAATGGGGAAAAATAAGAACCAAGAGGCATCCTCTAAACGTACAAACTTCCAATGGTGAATGTCATTATATTGTTTACCTACAATGTACCAATAAAATTAATTAAGAAAAACAACTCAGACTGCAAATCCCATGTCTGAAGAAGGCGTTTCCTATGTATCGCTCTGTATTTCCTGTGTATTTCCTACCTGTCTCTCTGTATCTCTCCATCTGACGAGTCTCCAGATAAACAGCTAGTCAGTTGAGGTTCCAAGTGATCTTTTCACTTGTCATCTACCTGCCCTGTATTTGAATATTATAAAAATAACTTTCCGAATGACTGTCCTTGAGAAATCAAATAATAACAAGTGCTGACGAGGCTGCAGGGAAAATGAACCCTTCTACAATGTAGGTGCAAACATAAAGTTTTACAAACACTACCTCAGTCTGGAGATTCCTCAAACAACTAAAAAATGGATGGGCGTGGCGTTGCATACCTGTCATCACAGAACTCAGGAGGCTGAGGCAAGCAGATCATCATGAGTTGAAGGCCAGCCGAGGGTGTGTAGACATCGTGAGTTCAGGACTAGCCCCAACCACATAACTGCACCCTGTCTCAAATAAAATAAAATAAAATTAAATTAAATTAAATTAAATTAAAAAGTCAAAATAGAAATTTCATTTGACCCAGCTACTTCCCGTCTTGATATCTTTCTTTTTTTTTCCTCATTAAGTTTATTGGTACATTTTAGGTATAAAATACAGTTACATACATCATTGGGATCTTGTACCATTACATGAGCATCTTGGTTCTTATTTTTTTTCCCCTTCCCCTGCCCTCCCTTCACTCCCTCTACCCTTCCCTATTTGCAAAGATTTTGTTTCCATTTTTTTCCTTTTCTCATATTTTTTTCCTTCTTTCCTTTCCCCTACCTCTCCCACTTCCCTTGCTCCTTTAGACCTTTACTTCCTATTACACAATATCAGTTATAGATTTTTAAAATTAAAATATCATCCTGATATCTTTCAGAGAGTTAAAGACATTGCATTATAGGGATAAATACATACCTATTTTTTTAGCAGCGAACTCATAATAGCTAAAACTTGGAAGTGGCCCATATGTCAATAGATGAATAAAGAAAATATTTATTTACACATGATAAAATACTATTCTGTGAAAAGAAGGATACATTTGAATTATTCTTAGGAAAATGGATCTACTTCAAGACTATAATGTTTACTAAGAGAGATCAGGTGCATAAGATTAAATATCACATACCCTCCCTTATATAAGAATATAAAGAATTTGAAAAGCAAAATAAAAGACAGATAATAGGAAATAGGGAGATAGATCTTTTGCAAGTGGTCAGAGAATGAAGAGACGGAGGGAGGACCAGGAGGAGGGGAGGAGACACACAAAGACTTGAGATGTATTCTGCCCCTGGACCACCTCTCCATGAGGACTGCAAGCATCACACCCTGCAATTGTGTACTAATAGAAAAATAAATATAAATAAAAAGGAAAATTTTTGAAGTACACATAAAAAATAACTTCCAGGGTGCAATACTATACATATTTGGATTGTACTTTGGGGCTACTTTCACACTAAATTGTGTAAACATTCACTTACAATCTGATGAAAAACAGTTAAGAGTGGACTACTAGTGACAGGATAGAGCTATGGTCCTAGCTTTATTTCCAATGAGCTCTGTCATTGCACAATTATGAACACACTTCTCCTCCCTGTCAGAACTGTTTGCAGACGGAACGCTTTTTTTTCAACAAAATATTACATATGTGACAGGCTGTGTGCCATTTCTATAAACATTGCTGTTACGTGTTGCATATTTTATGTATGCATCATATATGCTAAATGAACTTTCAATCACAAATACATATCTGATTTGATTTGATTGTAAATTCTAGTGTCTTAAACTCATCTTTAATGAAGGACTGGGGAAAGAGTGTGTACTTAAATTTTGTCATGCTTACAGAATCAGAATTTGTGTTCAGGACAATTTTTTAAGTTGTGCATGTAAAGAAAACACTCAACTGAATACCTGATTTTGTTTCCCGGTACTAAACGTAGAGCATTAACAGGAGCCCCATTCTACCCCTTTTTTGTTTGTTTTTGAGACAGGGTCTCTCTAAGTTGCTAAAGTTGCCCACGCCAGGCTCAAACTTTCAGTCCTCCTGACTCAACCTCCAAGAGTGCTGAGATTTTAGGCATGCGTCACCATGTCCAGCTATTAATTCTTAACTAAGATTAATTTGAACAAATAATTGACAAAGGTCTGTGATTCTCTGGTCTTGAAACCCTAATTAAGCATTGTTAGAATTTTGAAACAAATGGCACACATATGAAATTGCAGTTCAACTGCAAATTCTTTTTAAATGAAAAAAAAAAAAGCTCTAAAACATTGAGAAAATAATTATATTTCTGGACAGTATGTCTGGGCTTGACATAATAAAATGAAAATCTGGTACACTTGCTGTCAAAAGCAGTAAAGGCCCTTTTGTGAGAGCACTGAAACAATGTGATTAGAACTTTATGATATTTAGAGATAATGATTCCAGAAATGCCTTTGCTCTATTAAGAACTCACTGACAGGGAACACATTTCACAAGAGGAAATGAGCCCAGATCTGCTCTGTAACTGCTGCTGAGAGAAGCCAGGAAGTGGAGGAGGTCAATGTAAACCCTTTCCTGTCCATGGCTCTCCTTAGGTAGAAGGCAGGGACAGAGAGGTGGGCTCCCTCTCTCATGGCCAAAGGCTCTGGCAGAGGCTTGAACAGTGCTCACAGCCTAAAGAGGATGAACTGTATCCAGAGATCCTATGCGGATGGTTCTGGAGTCCTAGGACAACTAGATAGTATTCCATTCATATATGACTATCTAAAGGTCACAATTAATTGAATGTTGTTTTTCCAAATGTATAAGGCAGCTAAATGAAATGCAGTCACATGGCTTGCAAGGCAGCAGATTTCACATGAATATATCTCTTTGTCCCTCTCTATATCTTTTATTCTATGTTAATTTAGTTTAATTTTGTATTGTTTCTTTTTTTTGAGACAGGGTGTTGTTATCTGTTCCAGGCTGGCTTTGAACTCACTGTGAGGTCCAGCTGGCCTCAAACTCCCAGTGATCTCTGCTCGGTCTCTCCAGTGCTGGGATGACAGGCCATGCCCAGCTCCTCTCTCTACATTTTAAACCCTCTGTTAGAGGGACAGGATGTTATGGCTTAGAACTAGAATGTCCCCCAAAACTTTCATGGGCTCAGAAACAGAGCTTTGGAAGGTGTCTGGATCAGAGGGCATTGAACTCATCAGTAGATTCCTCTCCTAATGAGATCAGGAGCTGTGGGGCCTGTTAGAAGGTGGGGCCTGGTTTCAGGCAGGTCAAGCTGGTGTGTGAGGGACCCGAAGTCTGTCTTCCTCCTAGTTTCCACCCTTGTCTTTCTGCTGCCTGGTCTCCGTGATGTGAGCCATGTGTTTTCTCCCCTAAAGTTGGTAACTATGGACTGAAAGCTGTGTGTGTTTGATGGTCAAACATAGCTTTCTGCCTCTAACTTGTGGGTGTGGACAGCTTTTCTTCCAGCAACTACAAAGTGACCAAGACAGTGTCTGATATTTATGTTTTCTCATATAAGATATCCTCTTATATGCCAAATAAGCATTTCAAACTCAGAGAAACAAAATAATTCTGTACTCTTCATGTCCTAACTTGCAGCCAATACATTACAGTTTTAGTTCTACTTTCAAATATATCCTTATTTTTAAACACTGTTCTCTAGCCTTCCAGTTAAAACTGTGATCAAAGCTGTCATCATTTATGACCTAGATTAATGCAAAATCTTCCTAATTTTTCTGTTCCCCCCATCCAGACTAATGTAGTTAACTATTTGTCCTGCAGCCAGAGAGTTTTTTTTTTTAAGCATAAATTGGATTTATCTCTCCCTGGCTCACAACCCTCCAGTGGCTTCCAAATACAAGAGAAATAAAATTTAAATCACCTATTGACACCTATAAGGTTCTATATGTGTAAGATTTTTATATGTTGGTTTTTAAGTAAAAGCAATCTTCGTATAAAAAACTTTCCTCTTGCAACCCAAAGATACTAGTTTTGAGGAAGTCACTGCGATATTCTGATTTTTCCTTCAGGTTATCAAAATGGGAAATGGGAGGGGAAGCCAGACCTGGAAATCAAATATGATTCAAACATATTTAGACTGACTGCTGTTCATAGAATTTTCAGTCCTCTTAAAATGTACATGTTTTCATTTTTGAAAAATATTGATTAAAATTTAGAAATTAAAAAAACCTGGTTTCCAAGGATCAGGGTCAAACATCACAGACATCTTTGTTCAATATCCCTAGTCCTCCTCCCTGAGGCAATAATTGAAAAAAAATACATATATTCCATAAAAGTTGTACAATTAAAACACTAAAAGAAAAACTTGTATAAATATTTTAATATCAAATTTATTGACATCATGAGATTAATACAATACTTTGGGCTCTACAATGACAAGCGGTGCTCAAAGTGGTCAGCTTGCAGACATTTATTAGTTCATGAACTGCTGCTGGTGTAACCTTGGCCACTGCGATTGCTGCACATGTATTTTCAATTTCTTCTCTAAGGGCTTGCAGTGAAGCGAGTTTTCTGCAATATACGACATTCTCTAATGTCCCCTGTACAAGGGTAACATCATCTGTTGAAAAAACATCATACTCATTTTCTTTTCCTTAAGTGTGTATACATTTTTGACAGACTCTGTATATCAGGTGGTATTGCACAAATTAAGCTTTTGTAGACTAGTCTGCGAAAATGTAGAAATGAAAAATAAAGGGCTGAGACATAAGAAATGTGTGGTCTAGGCCTAACAATTTATCTAAACATATTTAAAGACCTATAGACACAAATTATGTGCTCAGTGTTGTATTTAGAAGTGAATATAATTTAAATGTAAAAATAGCAAGGCTATTCTTTGAGGAGAAAACATTTTAACACTCCAATAGTGATTATATTTTATATAATGCTTCAGTGTAACAACATAGCTACCAAGCAGTAACTGATGAAAATAAAGTTTGTTATTAGAGAACTAGAAAAAAAAGAGATTTTTTTTAAAACTCCAGCTCCTGACTATATCCTTAAAGAAAAGGATGATTTTAGAGTGCATTTCTCATAAAACTAAATACACAATTCTTGATTACTTTTGTTATAAAAGTACTATGCAACTATTACTAAAATGTATAAAATTAAAAGGTGAATAAGTAAAAATCAACTATAATTAAAAGCTTTAAGACGGTGCAATTAACAAACTATGCAAAGCATCATTTTTCTAAAATTAATTGTCATTACAATGTTTTATAAAAATGGAAAAATCTATGTTTTATTAACTATTTTAATTCTCTAGGTACTAAAAGTGGGAATGTTATTTAAATTAATTGCAGAAATAATGAGTGGCAATAACATTCAATAGAAAATATTTTATTCATTTGTTGGTTTCATCCTTTAGGTATCAAACATATTGCATACATTATTTCATTGATATCAGTTTTAACATTAAATTTCAATAAGTTTCCAACTTTTATGAAACACCATCAAAAAAATCAAATATTTTCACATGGATATATATATATATATGTATATATGTATATATGTATATATGTATATATATGTTTAAATGTACTTTATACTACCTGAAGAGAAGAATATAGAATAAAGTGACAAATAAAATCAAATTATGTATGCTACACAGTGGGAATTAGATGAAAATGTACAGAGCAGGCTACTCAATTTTTATTAGTCCAAAACTTCTCTAAAAAGAAAGTATTAAAAATGTTGATAAAGTTCTACATAATCACAGCATAATCATTAAACTTAAGAAATGAATACTGATACATTATTCTCATTTAATCTGCTGATCTCATTCACATTTTGACTATTATCCAAATGCATATATTTGTTGAGCATCCAGTCCAGGGTCACATATTGCTTTCAGTTACCTTGAGGACTGGGTCATTTTAGATTCCTTCAATGTGAAAGTATTGTATTCCTTTGTCTTACATGAACTTTAGGGTTGTTCAGCTCTGTTTACTTCCTCTACTCTTCACTAACCCAAAACTAACTCTGGCCAAAAATAAGGAAAAGAGGAAAGGAGAAAGAAAGAAAAAGAGAGGAAAGTGAAAATTTAAATTTAAAAAGTTATTTTAATTGTCTTATGCCATCAAAATATCCCCACGTGTGGGCAAAGGTTGTACACAAGCTGTTTCAAAGATAGCAGAGCAAAGCTTTAGAAAGATTTATTGGCATGTTCAAATAGCAAGTCTTTAAATTAATTTTATATTATTGGAAGATATTTTTGAAAAAAGCAAAGCTCAGCTATTGAAACTATATTTAAGGACACTAATGGGAAAGTTTTTTAATCAGTAAAAACAAAGCACAATTTATAGAATTAAAACAAAATCTATACAACTGAGATCTAATTCAATTCAGTGTGCGCACTTTAGGTAACTGCTGTCAACCCACCTACCACACTCTTAATCTGATTTTGCACCTGCGGATCCTGGCTCTTCTCTAGAATCAAAATGAGTATACAAGGTAAATGTTTTGAATTGATTCAGAATATCAAAGCAACCAGGCAGCATAAGAAAAGATGCTCACAACAGAGGACCTTCAGAATTGCTTGATAAAGTAGCAAGAATGATGGGAAGAGTGTGTTCCAACCAAGAGGGAGGATTTTGAGAAGATAATGGGCAATGTATCTTTTACTATAACAATAACAATTTGTTTATTTTTATTTCATCACTCACTCTGTTTTGTTCATACCTTACCCCTATATACATGTAACTATAACTATCTATACATATGTCCGCATAATAATTATATATATGTGTGTGTGTTTGTGTGTATTTGTGTGTGCAAAGCCATGAAGAATGAGGTAAGACAACCAGAGAAAAATAAAATATGGATAATTTTTCTTCGCTGACCTTACATTATCATCACGATAACCACTTCAGCATTCTATAGTCTAGATTTTCACCTTTTCCTTTTATGTTTTCTTGTAAGAAGTCTATACCTGGAAGCATATTTTTTAATGTCAAAGAAATATGCAAGTCTGAATGCCATAGCAATTTATCAGGAATCCTCTCTTCTAAAATATCCTGGGCTGTGCAGTCATTATGCACTACCTTCTCTTCCACTGTCTTGGTTTTATGAAATGTCCTGCTAGATCAATATTGGATAAGGCATAGAAAAACACTTTCACATAAATATTAGTAACTTCACACACAATTATAAGAAGTAAAAGTGCTCCAGAAAACGTCCTTTGAATTTGCCTCTACCTTGTCAGAGCTAATCAGTGGGTGGGAAAATGACATTCACGTAGGCTACACTCCATGCAGAGATGAAAAGGTTCTCCAGTTTCCTGACACCGGGATATTTTTGAGAAGTTCTGCTCCATCTTTCGCAGGACTCATCCTTGAGGGCAAACCAAATACAATAAGCTACTTCCTCGTTATATTTAAATACATGTTGTTTTCCAAAGAAAAGAAGGCTTGCCCTTCATAAAGCTTCCTATCCACTTCATTTTTTGCTGTACATCAAGAGCTTTATGAAAATGTATGGATTCTAATGATCTGTGGTAACTCAAATTAGTTGCACTAAATATAAGTAATCAAGATATATGCATGCACATAGAAAGGAGAATTTCCATACACTTGCAATGGTTTTCAATTTTTACGTTTATGAGTCACCTGGGGAATTTTTTAAAATGCAGATTTGTCTTCAGTACCTCTCAGATGGAGCTGAAGTTACACATTTCTAACAGGCTTTCAGATATTTTGGAAGCTATTATTGATCCTTTAACAGATTTTGAATAGCAAGGAAGGATGGAACACAGAAAAACACAATTACTGTTTTGGTGTTAATTTTCTTAATGAAGAAAGAAAAGCCAGTAGACAATCTCTGTTTACACTATAAATACATCTTCAAACATATTTTACCTCAGTTTTATGGTTTCATTTTATTATTGTAATAACTGGAAGTTTCTCCTTCCTTTATTTATTATATTCTCTTCCTGGTTGAAACAATTTGTACTAAGAGATTAGACTGTGCTATTTTCCTGGCAGCTGTAAAAATCCACTTCTCCTGGCTCCAATCTGTCATGTAGGAATAGCTTAGAAGTTGCTACTCCAACTCAATTAAAAGTAACAAGCTGAACAACTGAAAATAAAACAAATATATCTCTTCTTTTATACAACAGAGAAATGAGCTCATGGGAGAAATGTCTAATATGCAGAGTCATTACTTACCAAAATATCCAGGAGCTGAAACCCTCTCAAGAGTCAATGCAGGGTTGAAAAACTAGAAATGCAATTGATGAATTCCCGCACACTCAGGAAGAGAAATATATATATATATCAGATAAAGCCTTCAGGGGAGCAAAGCATGATGATACAGATATGTTTATTCTCGTGTATATGATGTAAGTTCTCATAAATTCCATAGGTAAAGTTAAAATTTTATATTTTATTTAATTTTTAAGTATATTGCTCATATGCACTAAAACAAGTGGTTAAGGCATTAAATTATTAGAGGCAAGACTGTATATATTAAGGAACCTATGAAGAAATGTGTGTCCATGAAATTTTATCTGCACTTTGCCATTTGTTATTCTAAGGAGAAAAAGTATTGCATCAGAATCTCAGCAGCCAGCATTGCCCCATGCTTTTATTCCTCAAATGTGTTTATAGCTGACTTAGGCTCTGTTTTGGAACATTTCTGAACGCGCTCAAATGCACTGAAATCTTGCACAAGGATCTATGCCTCCGAGAACGAGGGGAGCAGAAGTCCTGGCTCAGACAGCAGGAGAATCTCTGGGTAGGGGACGTGGCTGGAGCTTGGCAGTAAATGCAATCTGGGCAAAACACAGGAGAGGCAAAGCCAGCTGTGGACTTGCTCAGGGAGGAGGCTACACCCCCAGCCTTCAGCCAGCAGGGCTCACCCTGGGAGAGGACTGAAGGAAGCACACGGGCTCAGTGGGAACCACGCTGTCTTCTGACCCAGAGCCCGTCAAGTTACCTGAAAGAGTAAAATACTTTCACAATCTTTTATAACAAATTTTAGACTATATATAAATTTATAATGTAAGAAAGAGACCTTGTCATAAAAACATAATTTTTGGTCTTAATCCACTGTAATTAAATGATAAAAGATTTAACAATCTCAGCACAGGCAATTATTTCAAGAAATTAAAATGAACCTTTCAAGTAGCAAGATTATAAATCATAAGCTTTTTATTTAAATTCATGAGCGAATTTTAAGAAAATCTATATAACAAGAAATAGCCAAAAGCTACCTAAACATGTAAGAAAAACAAACTATTAAAACACAACAGCTACGTTGAAACTAAAACACTTAAAAGTAGAAATGATTTATTGTTCAAACCTAAAAGAAGCCAGGGTTACTGACTATCATTTCTGTAAATCAATATTTTGAGATGTGTGCCTATCACGAAATTAAAAAATGAAAAAAGAGGAATAAGTATTAGAATTGCAAAGAAAGATTAACATTATTTAAAATTGATGTGATGTTACTCCTAGAAAGACAAAAGAGACCTAAACCAAATTTGTACACTTGACCTGGTAAGTATACTTCTACAAATTGAAGCTATGGAAATGAAAAACCGTTGTATACTGAATTACAAAGGGTGCCCTTAAGTAAGAAGGGTAGGTTGCAGACTGAATAATGTAACACAACCTTGCTAACAATAAAAACAAGAGTTGCAGCAACTTCTACACATAGGTATATATGTTTGTAAAAGTATGTATCTGTTCAAAGAGAATAGAATACAAGTGAAAGTTAAAAAAACTTTTACTTTATAATGGCCACTGTGGGGTATATAACAAGATATAAATATAGAGAAAAACCATTTACTACTTAATAATATTACTTATACATACCAATATTGGTATGAATTATATAATGATGCATCATGAAAAATTAATTAGTGTTAATATATTAGCTATAATTCTAGATTTTTGTGATTATAATTGAATTTTTTGTAATTATTGTAATTATAATTATTTTTTCTTATGAGGAGCACAGAAATTTTATTAAAAGGTAAACCAATTCTGGGAAAGGTTACAGGTTGATATAACTGTGTCTCCACATAAATGTGTTGATTAAGCTCTAAATTTGTATATATGATTTATTGTATTTTCCCAGCTATTTTTCATTAAACTCTGATTGAATTGCATTATCATTTTGATGCAGTTAAAGGTTAGCAAAGCACAATAATTATAACGTGACTGATGTCAAGTGTGGGACCTGCTGGAAATTCTCAATGGTGTGTAAAATCAGCCAGCCAGGGCAACAGACCTTCTGTCCCTCAGCCTTGAATTCAGCTGGCTTGTTGGAGAGGTTTTCCACTTTTTCTGCTTCATCATTCTTGAAATAAGTAGCTGACCTTAGAAAGAGAAGTTTACTAAGGAAAATATCGGCCTCTGAAACTCATAGCTCCAGTACATTACCAAGGTGTGATATCCAGAGCATTATGACATTTTACTTGTACTTTAGACATCAGTCTACTGTATGGATGAAGAAAAAAATCAGGTAAATTTCATGCAAGATTGCACTTTGCACAGCGATATTGAAGACCCTGGGTCAAATAAAAAAGTACTGTAGATACAGCTTAACAGAAAAAAAAATGAAGGACTTAAATTTTGAATATATTTTTTCTTATACATCCTTGGTGAACTACCAAGAGAGAAAAAATAGAATAAGAAAATAAGTAAGCCTTTTATAAAATGATTTTGAGTGGAAACTCATTTTATGAGATATGTAATATATTGTAATTGTGAAATAATCTCCACACTAACATTACCATGAGAAGACTAGACTGCAAATAGACTGAAAATGAACTCAATTTCAAGCACACTTTCTCAGAAATTGTATCCAAATTGCACTTTTTTCTCAACATACTAATTATTTATTTAAAAGCTCATGAGATATACCCAAAAGATGAGCAGAGTGAGTCTTTCCAAGATTGTAGAATTGTGAAAGGAACCTGCCATTGAGCTAGACTTCCAAACTGAAAAACATATAGACAGTAACTAGAGCAATAGAGTTGTTTTCCCCTCTCATGGAAATAATTTCCTCATGCTAGATTTGAACTGCCTTTTATACTGAGCAGGGATAATCAAAATAATATTGCCCGAACTGTTATCACACACAAAGCCTGAACTTTAATAATAATACTTTTGTTCTTTCATAGAATTTTAATCCCAAGAATTCATGATCATTAAACATTCATCCATTTTGAAAGAATCCACAAAAATATGCCAATGACAAACCCCACTGTTAGCTTTAAAAACAGGAAAACAAACTCTAAGAAAAAATCAAAGAAGCCAATTTTTATAATGATGTGATGATACAGTGGTGATTTGCTTATCCAAGACAGTAGTTCTGATTTCTGGGAGGGTTTACTACCCAATATTCTACAGGTGGTAGCATAACCCACAGGAGGAATGAGATGTAAGAGAATGGCAGAGTAGAGATGTGAGTAAAGGCAGAAGAGTTTAAGTGGCATAGGTAGAAAACTGTGATCTATTTGCATAGTTAGGTAAAGGTCTAAAATGTATGGACAAACAATTTGAGTATATCACCTTCATTTTAAATATTCTTGAGCCTCTTACCCTCCTCCTGAGCTAACATGGCATACCAAGAACAATATTGTAGTAAAATTATCTCTATGAACCTTATGTCTGTGATTTCCCCAGCATGGGTACCTCAGCCTTTGTATCTGGTGTTCAATATTCTGTACCAGTAATACACAATTTAATGGAAGCAAGGGGGCTGATTCATGCAGCTAAGATCAATTTTTCTTAGTGCTAGGTCCCTAGGAAATTGTGGTCAATTTCCAAGGCTCCCACAGATCTAATTCTTAAAGGAATTAGGACTCATGCTTGCTTCCTTATGATGAAATTGAATTTTGATGGCCTTACCTATGAAAAACTTTAACTTCATTTTAGGTAACCTGATCTTAATTTTGGCCAAAGACAAATGAGGAAACATATTTTTAAAATACCCTAAAGATGTACCTTTTTTATGAGATGAAATTTTGACACATTGTCCTTTTAAAAAGTCCTAAATAAATGAAGATATGTATCATGTTGAATAACAGAAAGATCTAATGTTTAAAGAAATAAATTCTTCCCAAATAGATGTTAAGAATCTATTCAATCTTAAAGAAAATAATAACAGAAAACCATTGAGTTTTGGTAGGATTAAAAACTTAGTCTAAAAAATGTATACAGATCTCAAGGACAATCTTCAAAAGAAATGAAATGAGAGGGATGCCACAATTTCTCTACCAGATGGCACAATTTATTGTAAAGTTACAGTAACAAGGGGAGTGTGGTATCAATGCATAATAGTAAATAAGTTAAATGACATTATAACTGACAGTCCTGAAATATATACCTCACACAGATTTAGTATATTTTGATAATGAAGATGAGAGGAGAAATGATGAACTTTTCAGTAAGTGAATCTGGCTCTGCTCATACGCAAACATTTTTATTAAAGAATATTTGCCACATCTCTCAAAATATCCAAAGTATAAATTATTAAGAGATAAACAATGAAAGACAGAAACAGTAATAGCTTTTGAAAGTCATGTAGGAAAATTTGTACAAGATTTGAAGTCAGGGAAGGTTGCCTGCAACATGATACAGAAAGCTCCACTATATTGTATTAAGAACATCTGTTCAACCATAACTGCAACCCTAACCCAAACTCTGTTTGTTCATAATATACTAATAGAATGTTTGTTTATAATACATGCACAGAACAAAAGAGTAATCCTGCAAAACATTATGTAAATCTCTGGAAATCAATAGTAAAAAAAGTAAGTTTACAGCAGACATTTCAGAATAGAATTTTAAATTATATAATGAACTATGTATTATATTAGTTGTGAAAGAAAAGCAAATTAAAACCACAGAATGATATTATTCCCAATGACCCACCAAAATACCTAAAATACAAAAAGGCTCATAATATTAAATATAGGTAATAATTTGGAAGAAATAGATCTCATATATATTCTGTGTAAATGCGTAAATTGGGAATGTAATCCTTATGTGTATCCAGAAAATGTTCAAGAATTATCAGAGTACAATTCATACTGTGCAAGAAAAAGAGAAACTCCAAATATGCATTGACAGATAAATTGATTAATAAATTATGACATAATTCAGTCAATGGAATAAAGTTGACAGATGGAAATTGACAAATATATCATAGCTGAATCTCACCATTATAATGTTTAGAGCAAGTTAGAAAAAAATATGTATAATTATTGCAGTCAGGAACAAGCCTATAGAAGTGTCAGAGATGTAAACAAAATTGTATTTTATGAATTGTACAAAAATTATGTAAGTCTATAAAGCCTTAAAATTATCATTGGAAACAACACTCACACCATGTAAAAGAAAATGTATTCCAGATTTTATATAATAATTACTAAAAGTAAAACGTAAAAATCCCTCACTACTGAACTTATAATGAGGATTATTATTATATTCTAGCAGAAAATGTATCCATAGTCGAAATTTGTAACTGCTAAAGTAAGATCAATTTCATTGGAAATCAAAGACAAAGAAAAGAGAAAGTTATGAAGTGCACCAAGACTTCTTTCTGCTAAAAATGGTTGTTAAGGATTGGTGAAGTGAATTATTTAGAATAATATACTCAAAAATTAGAAAATTTTTAATGGAATAAATTTATGAAAATAATGAAGAAATGTGAAGTTATTGACAATTGACAGCAAGGAGCAGATATGTAGTGAAGTCAAAATCATATCAGTTTATAATTTTAACAAAAGTTAACAGAAACTTGTATCATTTTCTCTGAATAGATGATCAAGAAAATATAAAGCACTAAATTTCTAACATGTATTGGAATCTAGAATATGCCAGCATAGGAGAAAAGGTTCTGCTTCAAATGCCATACTTCACCATTCAGTGGATAAAGTCCAAGACAAGTGCAAATAGAAAAGCCCTGTCACAGTTTGCACTGCATGCCTGCTGCAGGACATCTTTTCACCTGCTGTTGGCAGTTGCCTTGTATTTTCCCCGCATTCTGGATGTTTTTATACCCGAATGTAATGTCTTGAGGGGGACCTCAGCATGAATGCTAAGAGTCTGTTCATGTTTTCAAATGTAAAAAGGGTTATTCTGAAGAGAGAAAGGGAAATACTGGCTTTAAAAGCCTGAATGCAAGAAAATTTCTGGCAACTCACATTTAGGACAGGATATATTTAGAGGTGGAATAATCAGAATTTCATTTTTTAAAATTATCTTTTCTTTGGTCTCTTAAGATATTTGGTTGTTTTTAGCATATATGGTGCTAAATTTACAGACTAGTACTCTAGGGCATCTCATATGCTCCCATGGCACCAGGTGGTAGTAAGTTTTAGAATATTTTACATTTATCCACTGAATAAATATTACTAAACATCTGTCATGCACTAGGCACTGTGACAGAAACTGAGGAGTAAAAGCCCATCACACCATCTCCATAAGATGTCCTAATAGCGATATCTATATCTTCAACCCAGATCTTTTTTTCTGATATCAGCCATGCATTTCCATTACCTATGTTCAACTAAAAATGTCTTTTCCCTCTCCTAGTCTTAAGTAATATGTCAATCTGATATGCATAGCCTTGACTCTTTATTTGTATGTTTAAAGTATTGTAACCATGTTAAAAAACCAAGCCCCCAAGTGATGTGATTATTTTTCTTTTATGGACAATCTCATGTTTTTATTGCTCTTATTTTTTCTACATTTTATGTGATTGTTTATCATGAAAGCATACCTTATTAATTTTAAAGCACTATTTCATTTTTTATGGAACTCATTATGTTTGGTCCATCCATGAATTTATTTCTTTATTTCTAGAAAAATTTTTATTTAATGTATTTCAATGTTGCCTTTTGTTCTCTTCCTTCTACACATACTAGTCATGGCTAAAATATTTCTGCTCTATCTTCCACGAACTCTTCACAGTTGTCTGTGATGCATTTGACTGGATTTTCTCAGGTCTATATCTTATTTTGTTAATTTCTTCTCTGAATATCCATCAATATATACTTATTATTGAAATATAAAATGCACAACATAAAAGATGTGTTAAAGCATACCATAATTTATCATTAAATAATCCTTTACTTCTATAGTTTTGTATTAATTCCTTATTAATGTACAATTTCAAATTTTTATATGCTGATCACTATTTATAAAAACTGACTTAGATTTATCTTTTGTTATTCAGAAAGTAAGTTTGAAGCGTATTTCTGCTAAGTGTTCTATATCCACTTGGAAAACTGTAATTCACTTAAAGAATACAATGTTTTAAAGTGGTTGGTATAGGAAAGTAATGGAGAGCTCTGAGTTTTAAACTTTAAGTTCTGAATTTAAATTAGAAGTCAAAGCCAGGCAAACTTCTGATTAACAAATGCATGAGAAATAAAGAAAAACATTATGATAAAAGTAACTTCATTTGATACATCAATGTAAGATGAGAAATTTCTTTGAAAATGTATGAATTAGAACCTTATATTTTACTTATAAAATATATTTTCTACTTATTAGAAAATATTTAAATACTTGTTTTGGGGAAAATAATATGCACAAATTGATCTCAGATCTTTATCTAAAATCTAAGCATCCATCATTATTTTTTGCATTAACACATAATAACAGAATAGTGGCATGATATATCACATTCCTAAACAAAAATTGATAGTGTAGAATTGGAGAAAGAAATGACCTCCAGAAAAAAGACTATTTTTTAAGTAAATATATTAAACTTCAGTGCCAGGTGCTAAAATACCATGTTTGTTAAGAATCAAACAGTGTCCTGGGCCTCAGGGAGTTTTAACATGTTAGGGAGACAGGAGGCCAAGGGGCTTGTAATTAAAAATAAGATACTGCCTTTGAGAAATAATAGAACGGAAGAGATGAAGATGAAGGAGTTCACTTCCAGGACTTAGGGAGGTTATAAGAGGTCTTAAATTGGAATACGCAGGGAGTAAGAGCATGAGATTCTTGGAGACACATTTCAAGCACTGAATGCCAAATGGTGATGAGATCAGGAAATCAAGCTAGAGAAGGGGAAAGGGCATGAAACATTCTAGCATCTAATGGAAGGACTACAAGGCAGCATTTGGAATTCAGTTTTTATTGTTGTTATTTTGGCTCATTTGGAAAAATACTGCCTATTTTAATTTTATTTCCCAATACTGAGGAAAGAACCCAGTGCCTCCATACTGAACGTCATACCGGCCCATTTTTTATCTTTTTATTTTAAGGTAGTTACCTAGCCTGGGCTTGAACTTGCAAACTTCTTAGCTCAGCCTCTCAGAATGCTAGCATTGTTTTTGGAACCATTTTGCACACAAATAAAAACTATTTTGATTACTGACAGAATGTGTTTGAATAGAGAAATTATATTAATCAATTTTTACTCACATATTGTGATTGTAAAATTACTTAACCATAAAATTAATTTCTTCATATGTATTCCATCAGTAATCAAACTGATTTTTATTTGTATGTTAAAGTGTTTCCAGTTCCTTAAAGAAATTGAAGTTTTTAGTGAAACTCAAGTTCTTAGCTGAACCTTGAAAGCCTCAAAGACTGGCTGGTATCCTAAAGGAAGCAGCCACACTTCTTTAAGCCCGAGTCTCTGCCAACAATGTTCTGAGGGTTGTGTTTGTATGTTGATGTATATAGGAGTTCTTCCAACCAAGCCAAAGTGTGACCCTTCCTCTGTCAGAAACACTTAGGGTCATGAGTGCCTTTGACTATTGTGGGAGCGTGTCCATGTAATGTGGAGACATTCTCTTCTGTTCAAAACAAGAGCTGCAGCAGAAGACACTGGAAGTAGTGGAAGTAGGGTTTTAATGCTGTGAAGTCTGTCATTTCTGGTAATACCTGAAGGCCTGAACAATAGCTCTCTTTCCTGGTCAGCTTTCCAATGGCAAGGACACAGTACCTGATGTGTACAACTTAAAGAGGAAGTTCAAATTGGCTCAAAATAGTTTCAAATAGTTTCAAAGAGTTCAGTCTATGGGTTCCTGGCTTAAGGGCACACACATCATAGCAGAAGGGCGTGGTGGAGCAAACCTGTTCAGTTCTTGACATCCAGGAAGCAGAGAAGGAAAATAGCACCTAAGAGAAGAGACCAGATGTAGTGTCCAAGGTAACAACTCCATGATCTACCCAGTCACATTCAGAAGTGCACTTTACTAATCATTTGAACAGTTCTGAAGCCAATTTGACAGCTACCTAGGAACTGTAAAAGCAAAACCAAGTAGCATTAGTACAAGGTAAAATGATACAGACACACATCCCCATTTTAAAAGTGAGGAACAACCTGATTAAGGCTATCTATGAAAAACCAACAGCCAACATAATACTACATGGTCAAAAATTGCAAACTTTCATGTTAAAATCAGGAATAAGACAAGGATGCCCACTATCACCATTCCTGTTCAATATAATACTGGAAACATTAGCCACAACAATTAGAAAAGAGAAAGAAATAAAAGGAATAAAGATATGAAAGGAAGAAGTTAAACTGTCATTATTTCCTGATGATATGATACTTTACATAGAAGACCCAAAAAACTCAGCCAAAAGACTTCTAGACTTAATTGACAGATTCAGAAGAGTAGCTGGATATAAGATCAAAACTCAAAAACAATTGCCTTCTTGTACACAAATAACAGACTCACTGAGAGAGAAATTAGGGAAACAATTCCTTTTACAATAGCATCCAAAAAAATGAAATATCTAGGACTCAATTTAACAAAGGAAGCAAAAGACTTCTACACTGAAAACTATAGCACTCTGGAAAGGGAGATGGAGGAGGGTATAAGAAAATGGAAAGACATCCCTTGCTCCTGGGTAGGAAGAACCAATATAGTGAAAATGGCCATACTTCCAAAACTACTATATAGATTCAATGCAATGCCAATTGAAATTCCAACAATATACTTCACAGAACTAGAGAAAACAATCCAAAAATTCATTTGGAACCAGAAGAGACCTAGAATAGCAAAAGCAATTCTAGGCAACAGAGACATGGCTGGAGGTATCAAAATCCCCAACGTGAAACTATACTACAAAGCTACAGTGATAAAATCAGCATGATACTGGCAAAGGAACAGACCTGAGGATCCCTGGAATAGATTAGAAGATGCAGAAACAACTCCAGACATGCTCAGCCACCTCTTCTTTGACAAAGGAGCCAACCACCATCACTGGAGGAAAGATAGCCTATTTAATAAATGGTGTTGGAAAAACTGGATTTCCACCTGCCAAAGATTAAAACTAGACCCATACCTATCACCATGCACTAAACTAATATCACAGTGGATTAAAAATCTAAATATTAACACAGAAACACTAAACTTGCTGGAAGATAAATTAGGTAGAACTTTTGAAGATATTGGCATAGGAAAAGACTTCATGAACAAAACCTCAGTAGCAAGGGAACTAGCAGAAAGAATCAACAACTGGGATCTCATCTTATTAAAAAGCTTCTGCACTGCAAAAGAAACCACCAACAGAGCTAACAGACAACCTATAATGTGGGAAGAAATTTTTAGCAGTTGTACCTTAGACAAAGGTCTACTATCTAGAAGATACAAAGAATTGAAAAAAATCAGACCCCCCCCCCCCAAATTCAAAGACCCAATTCAAAACTGGGCATCTGAAATGAACAGACATTTCTCAGACAAAGAAGTAAAAGCAGCAAAAAAAATATGAAAAAATGTTCAACATCACTGATCATTTAAGAGGTGCAAATTAAAACAATGGTGAGATTCCACCTCACCCCAGAAAGAATGGCTGCTATCAAGAAATCAACCAATAACAAATATTGGAGGGTCTGTGGGGAGAAAGGAACCCTTCTCCATTGTTGGTGGGAGTGCAGACTGGTGCAACCACTGTGGAAATCAGTATGGAGATACTTCAAAGAACTAGGGCTAGAGGTCCCATTTGACCCAGCTATTCCCCTGTTGGATATCTTCCCAAAAGAATTAAAAGTGTCATACCACAGTGATATATGCGCATCCATGTTTATAGCAGCATACTTTGTAATAGCTAAAGCTTGGAAATAGCCCAAGTGCCCATCAACTGGAGACTGGAAAAAGAAGATGTGTTTTTTTTATAAAATGCAGTACTACTCAGCCATAAAGAACCAGAAACTAGAGACATTTATAGCTAAATGGATGCATATTGAGGCGATACTCTTAAGTGAAATAAATAGGACACACATGTGTAAATACCAAATAGTCTCTCTAGTGTGAGAAACTGGTAATGTAAGCAAAGGTTAAAATGACTAAAATGAATAAGTGATAATTTGAAATAGGAAAGAAGGCCCAAAGACAAAGGGGTGAAGGGAGGGGAAGGGGAAAGGGAAGAAGGGAAAGGAAAAACTATGAGAAAAGAAAAAAAAAAGTGGAAATGATGTGTATGTAAATAGGTAAGGGAGGAGGGTTTGAAGGGCCCACAGGTAATGGGGAATAAATAAGAACTAAGATCCATTGTGTACAGGTACAAGCACCCAATTATAAATGGAAATGAATGGTATACCTAAAATGTACCAATAAAAGAACTTAGAAAAAAAATGTGAGGAACAAGATGATAGAAAGAAATTGGAGCCAAATGAGTGAAACCCAGCAGAGCAAACAGTAAGTCTTGCAGCTCCACATCCGGCACCCTCGCACACAGCAGTGAGCTGTGAGATCGAAAGCAGTTGGGCAGCCCCAAACCTGTTACAGTGCAGCTCACGTGGCCTCTCTCTTGGGCTGTCTTTGCTAGTGCGTCTGTCTTTCCTCGGCAGACATTCCTCATTTTCTGTCATCTGAATGCCCAGGGTCTCCACTACACTTCAGCATTATTCTCTCAGCTTCACCCATCCACCTTTCAGAGGCAGATTGCCTGGTTTTCCAGCCCTTCCTCTGAAATATTTGGAAGCCTCAATTGTACATGCCTGAAAAAAATTGTCACCATATAGACAACCTCAAGGTCACCACACTCTGGAGCAGCAGCCAGATTCAATTGCACTGTGACTGCAGTGACAGTGAGCGTCTTGAGCATAGCTAAATAATTCCCGGGACACGTGGGCTCTTCTCGAGCAATGGGCATTGTTTATACTTCTGCACCTTTGAGCCTTTGGTGGTGAGGTCTTGCTGTTCCTGATATGGTCTCAAATCGTCTTTCTTCTCATCCCAGGCCAGAGTTCTTGGCTTCTAGTATTTTCAGCCACCAGTCATTTTTTACCTTCAAAATTACATGTGCTTTTGGGGCGAATTTAAATTGTTGGAATAATTCTCTTCTGCTTTTTGCTTTTGATTCTTACTATAAAACTTAAAAAAAAAATACACAGAGACAGCAGAATACATGGCAGTGCTTGTGCTTTGAAATATTCACCACTAGATCAATTTCTGTATAGACCTTACCCCACACTCTAGGTGTGTGTCAGGTAACAGAAAATATGCAGACAAATTTTTGCCAAAGTGTAACACTGATGGTCTCTAGTTTAATTCCAAACAAAGTCTTCATAACAAAATGCAATGTCATGAACCTTTACTGTCTGTATTCCTTTCAAAAGCCTGTTCTTGTGAGCTCTGACCAGAATCATCAGTCACTTTATGTTTACAGCATTCTGGAAAAAGCTCCAAAACTTTTCAAATCCCTCCCACAAACCAGTTTCAAAGACTTCTGAGAAACATGGTTAGGTATAGTCACAGCGACAGCCTCGCTGTCAGTACCAAGATCTGTAATGGTTAGGCTTCCCTAGAGGAACAGAGTCAACGGAGCAATCAAAAATATGTAATAGATAAAGATATGAATATACAGATAAATTATACAAGAGCATGTTAGCTATACTTGCAGGGTCAGAGGTAGGAGAGTCCACAATAGCTGTCTGCAAGCCACAGAGCCAGAGGATCTAGTAGCTGCTTGTTCCAAAAAGCTGGAAGCCTCAGAATGAGAAGACTCGGGGATGCAACGCAGTCTGAGACCAAAGGCTGGTCCCTCCATGGAGAGTGGGCAGTGTGAGTCGGTTGAAAGGCTGAAAAATTTGAAATCTGAGGTTGACGAGGGATGGCACTAGAAAAGGCAAACCTCCTCAAGCAGAATAGAGGTTTCAAACACAACCTGATTTCCTTTTTCTTCCCTTTCATTAAATCTGGTCTATTAGTCTAATGGATGGTGGATGCTAGCAGACATCTGTTCCATTAGTTTTTCTGGGCACATTCCAATAATCTCTGGACAATCCCACAAAAATACCCAGAAATGTGATTTAATAGTCTGCTAGGAACCTCTTAATCCAGGCAAATTGACAGTCACCATTAACGATCAACTTCTTGAACTTCTTCCTATGCAAGCTTCTATATATCTTTCTCCTGTAAGGTAACATCATTTTTAGGGTTTCATTAATAACTGGAAGGAAACTTATAACTAATTTTCCTTACCTTTTCTCCTTTGCCTCCTTTTTGTGGTACCTGGAATTAAATCTAGGGCCTTTTCATTGAGATATAACCCTAGCCCATTTTTATTTTTCACTTTTTCATTTTGAGACAGAAAAAGTTAAGTTGCTAATTGCAAGCCTGGTCTTAAATATATGATGTTCCTGTATCAGCATCTTAGAGTCCTTGGATTTCAGGTGTGTGGTATTATACCTGCTTCTCTTCTCTCTTTACATAAATCAAGAGTACAAATACACAGACACACTTTTTATTTGTATATCTATAATGGATATTGAAGAAATGGTTTTAAAGTTCTAATTATTTAACAAACTGCAAAAAAGTTTTAAATTGAGAAAATGAGAGCCAATTTTCAAACAATTATTGGGAATAAAGAAATCCTTCTCTTTTCTCTATCAAAAAGTGCCTTTCTTCTTTTAAAAGCCGAGTCCCTCTATTGAATGAAGTCAGTGCAGAAAGGGAGCTTTGCAGTTTGGGGAGGTAAAATGGAGTAAAGTTTCCTTTTTGAAACTAATTATAATATTCACATACTATCTCCTTCTTTGATATATTTACTCTTGGAAATTCCTTGCTGATCATATTGATGCTTTCAATATGATGAAGTAGCAATCTCTCAGTGCAGAAAGAAAGTGATTTATCTGAAAAGAAGGAATCCATGCAGAAAATAGTTTTTTGAAAATTAATGAAGAAAAAAATCCATTTGAAAAATTTTGGCTGTTACTTTAGGGCTGCATCAATCAACATTTAATCAGGAAAGACAAATTATTTTTAGTATTTGTAAATAAGGGATTTAAGATTTGAAACTAGAATTTCCTCAGTCATGGAAATATCTTCATGGTACAGGTGGAAAAAAGAGTGACAGAACGAGAGAATTCACTGATCCATTATTGGGAAGCACCATGTGTGGGGAGTGGACCAAGTTGTGTTTGCAGGGAAACTAGTGGGACCCAGGTATGTCACCAGCTCCAAGGGACAACCAAGGGAAGCTAGTGTAGCTGCACTGCAAGGCTGTCACCTCTACATCTGATGATGCCCTTCATGTGGCAGTTGATCCTCATGTCAGCAGTCCAAAAGAGAGGTGTGCATGGAGAAATTTGAAGAAGGAAAATCTAGACTCTGTCACCATCTCTGTATTTTACCATAAGTATCTGCAGAGGATAATGATGAATTCACTTCTACCTTTTAAGCATTGGACATTCTTTCCTGAAAGAATCACTCTACCTGTATTAGGCTTTACATTAGCTTCTATTATAGGACATTGAAGAGTTCCCACAGGATCTTTTGTATTCCAAATGTACTTCATTCTTCCCCGTGTTTGAGTAGCCATCAAATTTCCTCATGAGAATCATGGCCAATCATTCCATCCCACGTAATAGTCCTTTTCTCTGCTAGTCAGTTTGGAATTCAAGAAGACCAAATTAACCAATTGACAGCTTAAGCATTCAGTTTAAGGAAATCATTGCTATGACTCTCACAGTGAAGATACATCCCTTCAAAGCTATGACCTCTAGAGTACAGACCCAGTTTTCATGAGAAGGGACACTTTTGTTCTAATAATTGAACATAAATAAAATGAATAGAAGCTGTTTTCATTTCAATGCTAGATTAACTGATCTTTAACTCTTGGCTGCTAAAGAAATACGGAGGGTATTACCTTAAGTCCACAGTGTTTCCAAAGAACTGGAATTATTACTGCTATGGTTTTGATCTAAAATTTCCCCTAAAATTCCCATATGTCTAGAAAATTATTGGATTAGTGGATCCATCAGTGAATTCACTCATTAATGAGTCCAGTCACTAAGAGCACTGTTAAAAGATGGATCCAGTTGATGGCCCACTGAACTTCCCACCTGAGTCACAGAAATTGTGACATGGAAGAGTGTGTCTTTTGGCTCATACCTTTCTCAACTCTTCCTGCTGCTATGCGTTGAGCACCATTTCCTGCATGTTTTTGACCCTGGCTGAGGGCCAGAAACATGGCCTGAAAGTGTAACACAAAATATATTAATCTTCCTTTAAATTTCAGTGTCAGATATAGTGTCTCAGTGAGTAAGAAAATGGCTAAGACATATTTTGGTACCAAGAATTGGGTCGTTGCTGTGACTGTACTTCACCCTGTGGTTTTGAAACTATTTTTCTGGAGAAGTTGGGAAGGTTTGGAAATCTGAGCTAGAGATGCCCTGAATGCTGATAAATTGAGCTTGATTGGAGATTCTAGATAGTGCTCCAAAACTGAGAATGCTTATAGAAATGCAGACAGTAAAGGTCAGGTTCAGGAAGTTTAAGTTGGAAACAAGAACTGAAATTGGCAGTTGGCTTAGGGCCCATGTGTGTTATATTGTGGCACAAAATTTGTCTGCATCTCAGCTATGTCCTGAAACTTTGTAGAAGACTGGAGTTTAAAAACCACACTAATTAATCTGGTGGAAAAAAATTTCAAACAGCCCAGTGATAACCTGTGGCCTAGGTATTACTGCTTGCTCTGAGCCAGATCTACTGTGAAAATCAGCAGAAAATATTACAGTCAAATTGTGAAAGATTGCAGTTTCAACAGTAAGGAAACAGATTTGAGGTTGGGGCCATGGAGGCCATGGTTGCTCAAAAGATTAGCTTTGAAAAGAAACTAAATATTTTGGATTAATTTGATAGGAAAGATAGCTTGAGGGCATCTGAGGAATCACCAAGACATTACCTTTCTCGGTGTCAGAGGTACGATATTATAAATTTTTGTTTGAGAAGAGTGCCTCTGGCCCCTGTTTAAGGAGGAACACCTAGAAAATTGGTTCTCTGTGATTCATTTCACAGTACACAGTAACTCGGGCTGATCAGCCATGATTGAAAAGAGTCTGACTACTTGCATGAGTTGGGGACAGACTTTCGTGTCAATCATGTGGTGCTGATTTTAAAGGCATACAGCCTGCAAGAGTTGTGGAATCATGAAGGCTTCCACCTGGATTTTAAAAGAGTGCCTGGTAGGCTAGGCAGTGCATTCATAACACAGTAATGTGTAAACCTATAAGAGTAAAACAAAAAGTGCAGTGCATAGCCGAGGAAGTTAGAGATTATAGAAATATGGAACATTTGCTGAGAAAAAGAAAAGGCTGTGAGCAAAGCCTTCCCCAAAGAGAGGGCATGAGTCCTATAATTAGCAGTGTTGGAGAGCCAGGGCTGCCCAAGCCCTATGAAGTTCACATCTGCTCACAAATTGCCCTGGGTGGTAAACACGGAGCTACAGTATTATTGTTTGCCCTGCGGAGCTTTGAGCTTGCTTTAGTCCCATTCCTTCCTAACCCCCATTTCTCTCTTTTGGAATGGGAATCAGTACAATGTTTCATTACATGTTACAAGTGCTTAACTTTCTTTTTCATTTTTATTGGGGTTCACACCTAAAATTTTTCCTTGAGTTTCATAAGAGATGTTGAGCTTTGACTTTTTAGTAGAGCCGAAACCAAAACTTTGGTGACTCTTAAATATAGACTAAGTGTATTTTTATGTAATGAGATAGATATGAGTTTTTTAAGGGCCAAGGGCTGAATTCTACGGTGTAGATCTAAGCTATTCCCCAAAATTCTCAAGTGTGTAAAAGTATGTCAAAGGTCATTGGAACATGAGATGCTATAATCATCAGTAGATTCATCTGTTGATTGATAGGTTTAGGAGCTAAAAGTATTGTTAGGAATGAGGCCTGTTTGAAGTTGTGTCACTGAGGGCAGGGCATAGCAGTGTGAATGTATATCACTTTCTTCTCTCCCTTCCCTCTCTGCTTGCTAGCTGAAAGTTTTGAGTAATTTTTCCTCTGGTGCACACCTCTGCTATCCTGTCCTTACTTTGAAGCCATCTAATCATAGACTAAAAATGTAAGTCAGAATTTGTGTGAGTTATTCTGTGTCTCCACAATGAAAAAGTGACTGAACATTACCAGGTTATCAAAGGCCATCCCCCATTCCACCAGGCCAGCTGCTTCAAAGTAATATGAAACATTAAAGGACAAAGCAATTTCATCTGCCAAATACATTGCTAACTTTCCTTTACAGTAAACAACTTATCTGGTCTGAATCAATGCTGTTCTTATTAATACAGCAATGAATAAAGCAGCTTTATGTCTGAGAATGATGATTCTGGCTAGTGCATTATACACATCGAAGGAAAATCTCTACCTCGAGTATCTGTTCTAGTGAATGAGTAGGAAGTCTTGCCCTTCTGTGATGGAAATGGCTCATTGCAATCAACCCAATCAGTTCAATCAACATGCCTGCCTTTTCCCTGGGGGAAATGATACCATATAATATGCTAATTCCTGGAATGATTTTTCACAAAATTTCAGTTGTATTTCTTAGCAGTTTGTAATTATGCATCCACATCATCTGCCCCTGCTCATATGTAAATGCAGATCTCTCTTCTGAGCATTTCTTTCTGTAGACACTCTTTTTCAGGGCTTCCCATGAGTAGGGATCTCGTGAATAAATAGTTTTCCTGTACATAATGTGGGTATATCATGTATAACCATCTGTACGCTGGTCCATGATTCATCCTTCACAAACATTTCTTCATTGAGACTATGCAACTAACATGGTCTTCATACAAAGAACATTTGTGTGCTTTCTGGTCTTAATAATACAATATTTCTCATGCAGCAACAAGATCTAATGATTGAATACTATAGTTCACACTCACTTTCATGACCTTATGTCAGAAAATTTTACTCTGCAATTATGTTATTGAAATAAAAATACAGGGGTTGGTTTTACTCAGTGGTAAAGTACATGGTTGACATATGTGAGCTCCTGGGTTCAATCCTCAACATTAAAAAGCAAATAAGAGAAAAAAGGAAAAGAAAAAGAGTATTCAGACATACTAGAGCCTTCTGGATCAATATTTCCTTCTTCATTCCTAAGTGTGCTGTTCTCTACTGGCTCATTAACTTGTTTCCTTTAAGGAAGATCTCAAATTTTCAGTTGAAGTTAGGGTCTCCCAGTGATAGATTTGCTCATGACGAAAATGTTATAGTCTTCATTACATTGCTTATAATAACCTTCTTTCATGGTCACTGTCTAAACAAAGTGGAAGAATGGCTTCAATTTTCTTTCAAAGATGCAGGTCAAGTTATTAACCTGACCACTGTATCCAGAGGGTAAAACTTCAGTCAACTTCTGTCTTATAGTTTTCTAGTCACTCAGAATGGCAAAGAGAATATCAAAAACACGATTCTCATGTAGCAGGTGACTGCCCTTCAGAAAATTTGTCATAAACTTTCAGTTAAGAATTTTTATTTTCTCTATTACAAGTGAGTGATCAAATTTTACTGTGTATACCTGAGATTCAATAAGGATCCTTTAGTATGGATAGTGATAGAAATGAAAGATTGAAAAATAGATACACAGACATGAATATATCACGTTTTTCTTACACTAATTTAGCCAAAGGGTAAAATATTTGGTTAGTTTTGATTATGTATTTGACAAAAGTGGTCTAGGATTTCCGACATCATTAATTAAAAATTTTAAAAATTCAGTAAGGTTTATCAATTTGAAAAAATCATTTTTACTTTGCTAATTTTTCTTTATATAAATATACTAAAATTAATATAAACATTTTATATACATATAAAAGCTTATCTATAGTTAGGTAAACATGAAAGTGTAATTACTATGCATATATTTCTGTATATATATACATATATACATTTTAACACCAATATCTTAAATCAGGAATTTTCTACTTGAGAAAAGATTTTAGCCTTTTATATTGTCAAAATATATTTTTAAAACAAAAGACTTAACATCTCAGTTTAATAAACATTCTTGAAACACAAATGTCATTCATTTTTGGCAGATAATATTTTGGTAAATTTTTCCACATCAGAGGCAGCTAAATATTATTTACTCATTTTATTTATTTTTCTTATTTTTAAATTAATTTTATTGGTACATTTTATTGGTACATTTTAGGTATACAATTCATTTACATTTATTATTGGGTGTTTGTACTTGTACATGAGGTATTTTGCGTCTTATTTTTTTCCCCATTACCTGTGCTCCCTTCATTCCCTCCACACTTCCCTATTTACATAGATTTCATTTCCATTTCTTTTTTCTTTTCTCATAGTTTTTCCTTTCCCTCTTTTTCTTTCCCCTACCCCTCCTTTCACTCCTTCATCTTTGGACCATTTTTCCTGTTTCAAATTATCAATTATTCATTTTAATAATTTTAACTGTTGTTTACACTATCACTTTCTCACACTAGAGAAACCATTTGGTATTTACACATGTGTGTCCTATTTATTTCACCTAAGAGTATGGCCTCTATATGCATCCATTTAGCTATAAATGACTCTAGTTTTTCATTTTTTATGGCTAAGAAGTACTCCATTTTATAAAAAAAAAAAAAAAAAAACACACCACATTTTCTTTATCCAGTTTCCAGTTGATGGGCACTTGAGCTGCTTCCAAGCTACAAACTGTGTTGCTATGAACATGGGTGCACATATATCACTGTGGTATGATTCTTTTAATTCTTTTGGGAAGATACACAGCAGGGGAATAGCTGGATCAAATAGGACTTCTAGTCCTAGTTCTTTGAGGTATCTCCATACTGACTTCCACAGTGGTTGCACCAGTCTGCACTCCTACCAACAATGGAGAAGGGTTCCTTTCTCCCCACAACCCTGCCAGCATTTGCTATTGGTTGATTTCTTGATAGCAGCCATTCTCCCTGGGGTGAGGTAGTATCTCAGTGTTGTTTTCTTCTGCATCTCTCGAATGACCAGTGATGTTGAACATTTTTGCATATATTTTTTTGCTGCTTTTACTTCTTTGTCTGAGAAATGTCTGTTCATTTCAGATGCCCATTTTTGAATTGGGTCTTTGAATTTGGGGGGTCTGATTTTATTCAATTATTTATATATTCTAGATAGTAGACCTTTGTCTGAGGTACAGCTGCTAAATATTTCTTCCTACATTGTAGGTTGTCTGTTAGCTCTGTTGGTGGTTTCTTTTGCAGTGCAGAAGCTTTTTAATAAGATGAGATCCCAGTTGTTGATTCTTTCTGCTAGTTCCCTTGCTACTGAGGTTTTGTTCATGAAGTCTTTTCCTATGCCAATATCTTCAAGAGTTCTACCTAATTTATCTTCCAGCAAGTTTAGTGTTTCTGTGTTAATATTTAGATTTTTAATCCACTGTGATATTAGTTTAGTGCATGGTGATAGGTATGGGTCTAGTTTTAATCTTTGGCAGGTGGAAATCCAGTTTTTCCAACACCATTTATTAAATAGGCTATCTTTCCTCCAGTGATGGTGGTTGGCTCCTTTGTCAAAGAAGAGGTGGCTGAGCATGTCTGGAGTTGTTTCTGCATCTTCTAATCTATTCCAGGGATCCTCAGGTCTGTTCCTTTGCCAGTATCATGCTGATTTTATCACTGTAGCTTTGTAGTATAGTTTCACGTTGGGGATTTTGATACCTCCAGCCATGTCTCTGTTGCCTAGAATTGCTTTTGCTATTCTAGGTCTCTTCTGGTTCCAAATGAATTTTTGGATTGTTTTCTCTAGTTCTGTGAAGTATATTGTTGGAATTTCAATTGGCATTGCATTGAATCTATATAGTAGTTTTGGAAGTATGGCCATTTTCACTATATTGGTTCTTCCTACCCAGGAGCAAGGGATGCCTTTCCATTTTCTTGTATCCTCTTTGATCTTTTTTTTCAGAGTGCTGTAGTTTTCAGTGTAGAGGTCTTTTGCTTCCTTTGTTAAATTGAGTCCTAGATATTTCATTTTTTGGATACCATTGTAAAAGGAATTGTTTCCCTAATTTCTCTCAGTGAGTCTGTTACTTGTGTACAAGAAGGCTATTGTTTTTTGAGTGTTGACCTTGTATCCAGCTACTCTTCTGAATCTGTCAGTTAAGTCTAGAAGTCTTCTGGCAGAGTGTTTTGAGTCTTCTATGTAAAGTATCATATCGTCAGGAAATGACAGTTTAACTTCTTCCTTTCATATCTTTATTCCTTTTATTTCTTTCTCTTTTCTAATTGTTGTGGCTAATGTTTCCAGAACCATATTGAAGAGGAGTGGTGATAGTGGACATCCTTGTCTTGTTCCTGATTTTTTTTTTCCTGTTCAGTTTTTGACCATTTAGTATGATGTTGGCTGTTGGTTTTTCATAGATAGCCTTAATCAGTTTAAGATAAAGACCTTCTATTCCAATTTTCTGTAGTGTTTTTATCATGAATGGGTGCTAGATTTTGTCAAATGATTTTTCGGCATCTATTGAGATGATCATATGTTTTTTGTCTTTGACTGTGTTAATATAGTGTATTGCATTTATTGATTTATGAATGTTGAACTAACCTCGCATCCCTCTGATAAATCAAACTTGGTCAGGGTGTATGATCTTCTCCATGACTCTCTGTATTCTGTTTGCCAGTATCTTGTTGAGGATTTTTGCATCTATGTTCATTAGGGAGATTGGCCTGTAGTTCTCTTTTTGGGTTGGGTCTTTCCCTGGTTTTGGAATCAAAGTAACACTTGCTTCCAGGAATGAATTTGGAAGCCTTGCTTTCCTTTCAATTTCCTTGATGAGTTTAAAGAGTAATGGTGTTAGTTCTTCTTTAAATGTCTTGTAGAATTCAGCAGTGAAGCCATCTGGACCTGGGTTTTTCTTTGTTGGTAAATATTTTATTACATTTTCAATTTCACTCATTGTAATTGGGGTGTTTAGAATTTCTACCTCTTCTTCATTTAACTTTGGCAATTCGTATGTATCTAGGAATCTGTCCATTTCTTCTGTGTTTTCCATTTTATTGGAGTAGAGGGTCTCAAAGTAGGTACTGATGATCCTGTGGATTTCTGTTGGATCTGTTGTGACTTCACCTTTTTCATTCTTAATTGCATGTATTTGTGCCTTTTCTTTCCTTTTTTTGATAAGGTTGGCTAAAGGTTTATTGATTTTATTTATTCTTTCAAAAAACCAACTCTTTGATTCATTGATTTTTTTGTATTGTTCTCTTTGTCTCCATTGCACTGATTTCTGCCCTGATCTTTATAATTTCCTCTCTTGTACAAGCTTTGGATTCGTTATGCTCTTCTTTTTCTAGGAGCTTGAGGTTTTGCATTAGGTTATTTATCTGAGTTTTCTCTGTTTTCCTAATATGGTCATTCACTGCTATGAATTTCCCGCATAGAACTGCTTTCATTGTGTCCCATAGATTCCTGTATGTTGTACTGGCATTTTCATTTACTTGTAGAAACTGTTTAATTTCTGCTTTAATTACTTCTGTGACCCATTGGTTGTTCAAGAGGGTGTTATTCAGTTTCGATGTGTTTGTTGGGGTTTTGCAGTTTCTTATGTTATTGATCTCCAATTTTATTGCCCTATGGTCTCATAATATAAAAGGGGTAACTTCTATTCTTTTACATGTACTTAGACATGTCCTATGAGCTAGTATGTGGTCTATTCTGGAGAATGACTCGTGTGCACCCAAAAAGAATGTGTATTCTGATTTTGTGGGGTGGAACACTCTGTAAACATCCATTAATTCCATTTGTTCAATAGCTTGGTTCAGTTCTAGAATTTCCTTGTTTGCTTTTTGTCTAGATTATCTGTCTATTTGTGATAGTGATGTATTGAGGTCCCCCACTACAATTGTGTTAATGTTTATTCGGTTTTTCATGTCTATTAATATTTGTTTTGTATAGTTGGGAGCATTCATATTTGGTGCCTATATATTTAAGATTGTCATCTCTTCCTCTTGGATTGTTCCCTTCACAAGGATGTAGTGACCATGTTTTTGTCTCTTAATTAGTTTTGGTTTGAAATCTACTTTGTTTGCACATAAGATTGCTACCCCTGCTTTCTTCTGGGTTCCTGTGGTGTGGAGAACTGTTGTCCATCCTTTTATTTTCAGTCTATGAGGTTTTTTTGAGTTAGGTGTGTTTCTTGTATACAGCATATTGTTGCATTTTCCTTTTTAATCCATTCTGCTGGTCTATTTCTTTTGATTGGTGAATTGAGACCATTAACATTGAGGGTTATAATTGATAGATATTGATTTATCCTTGTCATGATGTTTTACTTTTGTTGGCTCCTTTATTTCTTATTTTCCCTCCTTTCCCTTTAGTGTCTTACCTTGCCTAGTGGCTTCCCTCTGTTGGGCCTCATGGAGTTGTGGCCTTCATTGCTTTTTTTCTAGGGTATTGTTTAGAATTGCTTGTAGTCCTGGTTTAGTGTTCATGAAATTTCTCAGGTGTTCTTTGTCATAGAAGTATCTAATTTCCCCATTGATTCTGAAAGATAATTTTGCAGGATACAACAGTCTAGGTTGGAAGTTATTTTCTTTTAGGGCTTGAAATACTTCACTCTAGGCTCTCCTTGATTTGAGGGTTTGTGTTGACAAGTCTGCCGTGACTCTGATGGGCTTTCCTTTGTAGGTGATTTGTTTCTTTACTCTAACTGTTTGTAGGATTTTGTTTATCTGTTGGGTTTCTGGGATCTTGACTATTATATGTCTAGATATAGGTTTTTTTTTGATCATGGCTAGTTGGAGTTCTATATGCCTCACTTATCTGTATGTCCAATTCTCTACCTCTGTCTGGGAAGTTTTCCACTATTACTTCTGTGAACAGTTTTTTTTATGTCAATTGTGCTTTCTCCTGTTTTTTCATGGACTCCTATCAGTCTTATGTTATTCTTCTTCGCATCATCAGCAGTTGTTGGATTGATTTCTCGTGGTCGCTTACTATTTTTAAGAAATCCCTATTTTCATGGTCTCTAACCACGATTCTGTCTTCTATATCTGATATTCTATCTTCAGATTCCCTTAATCTGCTGTGGATACTTTCAATGGAGTTTTTGATCTCCTGAATATCTGTTTGAATCTATTTCACGGTTTTCATTTCTTTCTTATGTTGGGTATTCATGCCTTCCAGCATGTTTCTGAGCTCATCTATTTTTTTTTATCTGTTTCTGTTCTAGATCCTCTAATCATATCTTTCACTCTGCTCACCATCTCCATAGATATCTGGGAGATTATTTCTGCTTTGAGTTTTTCTAGAGCCTCATTTATCTGTTTTGTTTCTTCCTGTGCTATCAGTTCAGGGTATCCAGGTGGTTGGTTATGGGACTTTTCCATCTCATTTCCCCCAGGATTTACCCTTGGTGGGGTGGAAGACTGAATTTGTGCCTTGCTTAAGTGTCTTCTCATTTTTGCTTTTGGTACTGTCCTTGGTTTAACTCTGGGGTTGATTGATAGTTTGAAATTGCTTATGGTAGATATCTTTGTTGCTTGTAATTAGAACCCTTATGGAATGATTGCTTCTCAGAGGTGTCTTCCAGATATAGCTGGTCTTTAATTTTGAGTCTCTAATGACTAAGGCTATCTCATTTTCCTTATACTAGGAAGGTTCATTGACTAGATCAATAACAACACTTTAGCCCAAGTGATACAATCAGCAACACCATTGCATCAAGTACATCTTCGAAAATGACATTTTGTGGTAGTTATTAATCTATCACTTTTAGCTGTTGAATTAAATCAAGATTGAGGACCATCCCAACATATAGTTAATAAACTCTTCAGTATAACAACTTTATCCTTTGGGATGGGGAGTTAGAAGGGTCTGGGGAGGGAGGGACAGATGAGAAGCAGGATAGGGGAAGGTTAGCAGTGTGACCAGAGGACACAGGTGAGAAGGAAAAAGAGAATAATAGTAAAATAAATAAGAATGCCAAATGAGGACCAAAACAGGGACAAAAAGGGAAGATGAACAATGTGGGAGAGCAAGAGAGTGAGTGGAAGAGAGAGAGAAAGGAAAGAGAAAAGAAAGAAGAAAAGAAAAGAAAAGAAAGGAGAGAAAAACAAATATTTGCAAAGAGTAGGAAAAAAATTAAAGATAAGAGGAGCAAAAGAAAAGAAAAGAGAAAAAACAAACTAAAAATACTAATTTTTGGAATAAAAAAACCAATGAAGATGAAGGGCCTCTTTCAGGGTATGTCTCTGCTGTCACAATAGACAACATGGGTTGCAGTGTGCAGATAAAAGTCAATGAGTCTCAGCAAGCTAGTCACAGGCCCATGAGATTCAGGCAGATTTCTGGCTGCAAGTCCCAAGTTGAGCTCCCTGTCCTCCTGTAGGGTTGAACTCTGCAGAGTTGTATTGCAGGTTCCAGCTGCCCTTCCCCTGAAGATAGACTGGGTCCAGATGGGAGGTGAGGGCGATTCCAACTTACCCAGTACAGTAGTCTTGTGGTCCTGTGTCCTCTGTGTCTTTGTAGTGTGGACCCAGGTGGCTGTACAGAGAAGAGGGCGGGGAAGGATGTCCAGTGGATTGCTGCCGGGGCACGGGCTGATTCAGCATGTTCCACACAACTGTCGACCTCCGTAGGGCATCCGCAGACCTGCCTGCCTGCAATGGGCTGATTCAGTGTGTTCTGCGCGACTCACCTATTCATTTTATTAAGAGAGTAAAAAATAGACAATCTAAAACTGGGCTTCAATTAAGGTGTTTAAACTCTGTTTTTATCAAACTGAAAACCGCTTTATTAAATTTACCATTATTAGTTCCTTTCTCAATGAAGAAAATGACAAATTTTGATGTAGGGAAATTATACATAATTAGGAAAAACTAATGAAAAAGAAAATATTGAGTAATTTGTAAGTTGAACATTAATCTGCAAAGTATCAATATAAAAATAATAGTCATATAAAACTTCAAACTATATCCATGTAAGTGTTTATGAAATGTTTTAATCAAAGAATGGATCTGATTTATGAGGAATTATTTCTCTCAAGAGTTTAGCAACAAGTAAAATTAGGACAGTTTTATTCTCCTTGCAGTTTTCTCTCTCATTAATCCAACCAACATAATTATGACTTACCATCTAAAATTTTTTTTTCTTTCCAGTATCAATCATATTTATTTTCTTTTCCTTAAATTCTTTTATTGGTACATTTTAGGTATACAATAAATTTATATTAATCATTTGGAACTTGTACCATTACATAAGTATCTTGGTTCTTATTTTTTGCCCATTCTCCTGCCCTCGCTTCACCTACTCCACCCTTCCCTATTTACAAAGACTTCGTTTCCATTTTTTCCTTTTCTCATATTTTTCCTTTCCCTTCTTTCCTTTCCCCTACCCCTCTCACTTCCTCTACCCCTGGGTGTAAATAAATAGGACACACTTGTGTAAATGAATAAGTGATAATGTGAAATACCATCTGAAATTGATAAACATAAATATTTTCTAAAATCTTGCAAAAACCTTTTTTAAAGAATGAGGTTTATATATATATATATATCTACCTCCTGAGAATATTCAGAAGTGTCTATTTCAAAACAATACAGACAGCTTATAACAACTGGGAATTTAGCCTCAGCATTTGGAGATTCACATTCCATTCAGTTTTTGCTCATTATTTTGCCAACTGACTCTGAAACTAACAGTGATGAACATAATTCAAGACACAGACAAACTTGAATTTTAGGTAAACGGCAAATAATATTTGAACATAAATATGTCCTTGTACAATATTTAGGGCATATACTAAAACAGTCTTTGTTTCTATTTGAAACTCAGGTTTTACTAAACATTATGTACTTTTGCTGTCTCAGTGTGCCCTCCTTAAACCATTCTTTCTTTATTTCAGTCTATCAGATTTGTTTTGAAGAGAAAAGTTATTATAACTTGTCTACTTCAGCAGCTTCTGAATTATGCATGCCTGGATTCTCTAAGTAGACAATTAAAATTTACTGGGCTCTTCTAGTGGAAATTTTTCAGAAAAGATTGTGGAAGCATTAACATAACAAGAATGTTCATCATATGGACATCCAAATTATGCAGTTTTAGCAGAATGGTCCTTATCAGACAGAAATGATGCTTTCCTCTGTGGCAATGATTTCATACTGAGACATCCATATTGCTAATTTCTTTACATTTAACTCAGTTGCCAAGGAAATGTACAACTTTAGAGAGAGTAGCAACACTAAATGTTCTTAAGGAGACTGAATTAATATCACCTTCTCTTCAACTCATCTAGCTTCACAGACTCAATTATGAGCAGTTGAAGTTTTAGTGATGTTGAGGAATTCAAAGAATCTTCATTTGAAGCCAAGTGGGAGGGGCCATTCTTTACATCTAATGACAATTTTAACTTCTATTAAATATTAGACTACCAATCTGGTAACATAATAAGTCATGCTTACTTCATGAATTCTACCCCAAGTAATTTTCATTTCTCAACCATTATGTGGTTTTCTCCTAAGATCATTGTAAAAAATGATCACATTTTACTTCCACTGACTTTGATCGTTTTCTTCTGAATTTATTACTTAAAATGCTGCCTAAAGATAGAAAAGATACCTTTTACAGTATAATTATCTGAGATGTCTTATTTAAATAGTCTTAAAATAGATATCTAGGATGACAATCTTCTAGTGCTTTCTTTTCAAATTCTCATAAAACGTGCTATACAAAAGTTTTCTTTTTATAGTTAATTATGCTTCTATAACAAAAGCCATAAGGACAGATAAAAAACAAGAAGAATTCCTTATAAATTCTCTGTATTATGCAGAGTCAGTTTTTCTCTATTAAACTTGTTTTTAGTGAATATACTTGCTCTTAAATGTTTTTTACTTGATTCTTATTTTTCAAATATTTTCTGAATGAGGTTTGAAGATTGAAAACCTGGGTTTTTTTCATGTTTATTCCACAGCTATATGATTTTTAAGCACTGCATAATGTATATGACACATGATCTCACAGTTCCTCATCATCAATTTTATAAGATAGAGACTGAATGCACACAGTGAAGGAAAGTCTCAGTTTATTATTATTGTGTATTTTAGCAGTGAAAATGAAACTGGATTTTTAATCTGACAATGCTGGCTTTAATGTTTACCTAACATACATTTATTTATGTATTTTTATTTATTTACTAGCCTTTCTGTGATTCATTCTTCTCATCATTAAAACAAGAGAGTAGATAATTCAAGTATTTAGCATAAATAAAGTTATTTAAAATATGGAGCAGATTAACAGGTGATCAATACATGAGGCAATAATGACAGCTGAACATTAAATTTCTCTATTGCAGTCTGTTTAGTGGACACCCCTCTAACATTTCAGATATGCACCAAAATGAAGCAAATGGAAACCACTTTAGAAATGAAAATTCAGCTAATATTTACTTAACTATAACTGGATAACCTAGAATATGTTAGTTTTTTTATTTTTTTAAACTTTTCTCTGTGTGAGTTGATGCTTGCAAACTTAAGGAATATTCTTCAGGAAAATGACCTGCTTCCACTCTGTCAAGGGGATGTGTTGGATCTCGGTCACTTATTCCTCCTTCTTTATTAAAAAAAAAAATCTACCACTGCTGGAACTTACTAGATCTTCAGACATACTGATTTTCTCAATCATGTGTCTGGAAAAGTTGGATTCTTCCAGAGCCTAGCTCAGAAATTTAAATCTATGATTTTAATGATCTTCCTATTTTAGAACAAGTGATGGTAAAAGAGATTATTCTGAATTTCCACATATCATTAACTGTACAATAAAGTGATATATACACGATTTAAAGAATATAAAACTGAAATGTATCTTTCTTTCCAAATTATTTCCTATTTTTAATAATGCAGCGTTATTCCTACATTATTATGCTTTAATTTGACAGATAGCAGATATTGTCAACTCCATGCAGAACCGACTGTAGAAGACACTGACTATCAATTTGCTCTGAAAAAATTCTTTGGACTCTTTCACTTCATGTTCAGTTTACTTCCCATTTTACCATTTGATATCAAGAAGCCCTCAGACTTATTTGAAAGTCACTTCTTTTTCATTAATATATATTTTACATGGCATTATATTCATCCACTTCAAAGTGATGGTTTGTATTAGAATGTTTTCTATGTGTGTAACTATGAACACTAATATTTGAATATTTTTGTGGTCTATGAAGAAACCCTTACATGTTATTAAGTAGTTGCAAATTTTTAAATCATTAAGTTTATTGGTACAAATTAGATATGTATAATGATCACATTCATCATACAGACTTCATACTTGCATATGATATATCTTGATTCTTATTTTTTCCCATTCCCCTCCCCTCCCTCCTACCCCTTTCCCCTTCTTATTTATAAGAGGTTTGCTTCCATTTTATCTTTCTTTTTTCAATTTTTTTGTCTTTTCGCTTCCTTCCTTTCCCTTTCCCCTCTCCCTTGCTCCCTTTCTCATCTGAACATTTTCTTCCTATTTCACAATATCTATTTTATATTTTGGTCCTTATTTACACTTTCAGTTTCTCACACCAGAGAAATAATGTAATATTTACACATGTGTGTCTGATTTACTTCACTTAAGAGTATTGTCTCTAGGTGCATCCATTTAGCTATACATGTCTCAAGCTTATCCTTTTTGGTTGAGTAGTACTCCCTTGTATGAAAAAACCCACATCTTCTTTATCCATTCATCAATTGATGGGCATTTGTGTTGTTTCCAAGATTTAGCTATTATAAACTGTGCTTCTATGAACATGGGTGTGCATATATTACTGTGGTATTATGCTTTTAATTCTTTCAGGAAGATACCCAGCAGGTGAATAGCTGGGGCAAATGGAACCTGTAGTCACAGGTTTTTTGAGGAATCTCCATACTCATTTCCATAGTGCTTGCACCAATCTTAAGTAGTTACAAATTGACCTTCCCCACATACTATGTCAATCACATTGCAATTTCTGTAGATTTGCATATTTTGGATACATAATATAAATGCATTTCTATGTAATGTGAGCTTTTGTGTCAGAATTGTTTCAGGGAATATAATAGTTTCAAAACATATGTGTTGTGACTTGTAAAACTTCTTTATAATTTATGTGGCATAAAATATTTTAGTATATAGGAAGACTGCACTTCATTTACACATTCAGTTTTTATTTGGTTTACTTTTTTGCATGCTGACATCTGGTGTTAGCCTGCTTAATTCATTTTCCATTTCAGTTATAGTGCTTTCTAGCTCCAAAATTTCCACTTTGTTGTTTTTTTTTTTTAAATCTATTTTGGTAAGAGGAAAATGTTTTAATGATTGTACTGTTTATGCACAAAAATAAAATGGGTAAGGAAGAGAGATATGAGAGGGAATGGGAAGTAAAGAAAAACGGTGGAGGAGGGAATTTAAATGGAAAAAGGAGGGAAGATATAGAGAGATTGATTCCCATTAATGACTTAACAGAAACAGGAATTTAGAAAACCCTATAAAACAACCCTTGGTGTAAGAGAACATACTAAGACACTACAAATATAAACACAATAATCAGTACTCATGAGCTCTTCCAAGTGTACATACATCTACCTCCCTCATGCTCTTTCAAAAAGAAACACCATGAAAAGGACAATAAACTCAGTCTGTTATTCCTCAATGTGTTGTATTTATTTTGGAGTCTGAATTAGTCCACAGTGATCTTCTGCTCCCCTTCTAATAACAGAGGCCTCCTAGAGCTTGCAGGGTACTGAGCCCCACTCCTCTGCTCCTGTGGACTTGGGTAGACTGGCTAGTAGCTGAATTAATTCAAAACAATTGATCTAATTTTCAAACCTGAAAGTGAAGGGGCCAGAGGTCCAGGCCATCTGTGGAGTCTGCCTCTAGTATCATCTGTAGTTAGTTATGTTCATCATCTCAGCCAAATATCTGCGAAATTCCAGTCCACAGTGCTGGAGCTATGTGTGGCCGGAGAGGGTGAAACTCACTCTGGACACCTCCAGCAGAAGTAGGCAGGCTATGGTCATGTAGGGACATTGTGTTAGGGGACACTGATACCTAGCCTTCCTCTGGGCCCTGAACATGTTCCCTCAGACTCAGAACTCTCCCACCACCATCCCATTTGCCAACACTCCTTGTTGGTTGCTTTTCTCAGACTGCTGTAGCTGCACTCTCTGTCTACATCAGGGAGGGCCTCCAAGCCTAGAGGTCAGTGTCTCCTGAGTCTAGTGGTAAACTCTGCCTTGCAGTCTCACAGTTTTAGTTTTACCATATTGAAGCCACTGTGTTCCAGGACCCACTCTGACTTTTAGACATGACAGCCATTTCTTCCCTTTTGTGCTTATTTCCTGAAATTATAGAAAAGGTAGAGATTTTCTGTACTTAGGCAGAGGCAGTTACTCAAGGTGACTTCTGACCCTGATTTTGGTTGAGTCTGTTTACTGCTTTTTCTATCCAGGCCATGAGTGAGGTGGTTCCATTACAATTCTCATCTCTACTCAGTTGGCTGTGGTCATATCACCTATCTAAAAGGGTCATATCTCTGTTCCCATGCAGAGCCAGTGCTCACAGGAGAATGCAGTGCCTTCCTTTTACTGGTACCTGTTAGGGGAAGATTTCTCTCATCGGAGCCAGCACTAGATCAGCACCAAAATGTGGTGTTTCAGTTAATTTATTAATTGTTGTAAATACCACTGGTCTGGGTTTTGCCCCTTACTAGCTCTCCTACAATGCAGTCCTGTGAATCTCAGTGTATCACAGTCTGCTCACAGAGCCCTGTGCCTAATGCTTTTGGATGAATATCCCAAAGAATTTTGCATACAGACTGCTTCTGGTCTATCATCTTTTTCTCCATGATTCTTCTTGTCCATCCTCTCTGGATGCAAGGAACTAGGCTGAAAATAAGTAACTTCACATGCTCTGCTCCCTCAGGCTGTCCTCCCTCTTTTTTCTCTCTTTGTTTTAAATTCCTCTACCTTCTTTCAGGCATTTTTCTTCCTTTTTCTGTTTTGGATATGAAGATTTAAACTAAAAATAAAGGCTCACTTGGTAAAATGTGAATATCACATAGATATTGATGCTTTAAATTAATCATGCCACTTCAAGTGGTGAAAGAAAACTTGGACTAGAGTTTGTATGAAAACTACTTTGTCACATGTATTAGGAATCCCTCCTTGCTAGGAGCTGAATCTATTCAGTCTTTTACAAGTGAAAAGGAAGAGGTAATTGGAAAGATTTACAAGGACTTTGAAGAGCTGAAGAGAGGTAAAGCTCAGTATGTAAGAAAATTGGAACCAGGAATTGGAGCGTCTAGGTAACAGTTTCTCCCTATATTATTTTCCCTTGTAGCACTGTCATTTCTGACTTTACTAAGCTTCTTGTTGTTCCAGTGCTAAATTTATAGCACAAGGGGTAACTGGAAAATATGACTATTTAAAATTTAAAATACCATTACAGCAAAAGACACATTACCATAATCCCCCTCACATCTGATGCACTTTTTCATTGTTCTTGGCACTTTCTGAAGCAGTTCTGGAATCCCTCTTTCATGAGAGTCTTTACAAGGTATGATAAAAAAATACAGTAAATATTGCTTCTGACTTCCATCCAAAGGAAAGGCAGACTCGTGAAAATATCACAGTGTGTCCTAATCCCCCTTATTCACCAAATCTGACACTGTGCAACTTCTGACTCTTCCCCAAAGTCAAAATGGTCATGACAGGCCAATATTTTGAATTTACTCAGGACATTGACACAGCCATAGATGTGCAAAAAAAGACACTCACAAAAGGGGACTTACAGAACTGCCTCAGAAAGTGCCAAGAATAGTGCAATAGTGTGCACAAAGCCTGGGGGGAGTATTCGTGGCAATATGTCTTTTAATGTAGTACACTTTTTTAAAAAATGTAAATATTCATTTTGATCAAGGTTTCTATTTCCAATATGGCACTTAAGAAAATCCTCCCTGGAATCTGTAACCCAGTTACAAATTACCTTGGAAAAAAATCATACTCAGATGAAGACCGTTCTGATTTTGGCTTTTGCATGTATTTTTCCTGCCTTCCATTTGATTATTCATTTCTTCTTGAAATATTAATTTATCTACTATGTACCAGCAACTTTTAAGTGATGAAGAATATCAGTGACAAAATACCAGAAGCCACAGATCTTAAGACTTCTGTATAAGTTGAAATTTGATTCCAGTATCACATATACCCACGAACCACAGGTTTTGCCACCTGATTTCTAAAGGGCCTCAGTGCAAAAATATGAATGAGTAGCAATTTTCAGAATACAGAGTATGAGTGGATAGGCAACCTAAAAGATACATTTTATCTCCTATGCATAATATCAAAGTCCAGGATACTGTAGATTATGTAAACTACGTCTTGTTTTGTTAGTTGTTTCATTGGTGGAAAGTTCAAAAATTTTCATGATATGCCCAGCTAACCAAGTAATTCTGTTTAGTTTAATTTTAAATAAATATTTGCCTCACTGTCTTTTGAAATTATCACATTTCCAGTCAAAGTAAAAGTCTAAGTCAGGAGCATTATATTGGTGTTCATAGCAGAGAAGTTTTGCTTTATTGGTAATTAGCGTAATCATAGGTCATGGGAAAAGCACATGCTGCTAGCTACTTCAGAACATTGATAAAGCTGTGGTTGATAGCAAATTAATTCAGTTCACATTAATTTCCATAAGCTTTACATAAAAAAATCATTCATTTCTTTTTCAGGTAAATGCAATTTCAAATGGTGGCACAGTACTTTCTTCCCAGAAATCCTATCATTTCGATGTCACACAGAAAAGGAAGTAAAATTAATTTAAAAATTTTAGCACTTAATTTAGTAGTTAATGGCTTCTGGTTGAGATTAGAAACTAGATAATAGTGTAAATGACTGCCATTAAATTTATTAATTTTTTTCCAAATATGAATGCTCAATTTTATTTCACTTCCTTTGAAAGTTTTTCCTTCTGTTCTGATTTAAATAGAATTTAGATTCTGAGTTTTCATGTATTTCTAAACTTTTCAATTCCCAGCTTCATGTTGTTTTGTATCATTATGTTTTCTAATGATTTTTTTCTCATTAAAGTTTTTAAAATTTAATCTTTCCCAGTGTATAAGGAATTATATATAATGCTTATAAAATATATGAAATACATTTAAAAATTCATACATATTAAAATATATATTGTGTGTGTTTGTGTGTGTGTGTATGTGTGTGTTTGCTTTCAAAATACATACACCCTCCACCCTCTCCATTCTCTGATTTTGGGTGATTTTCACTCCAGTTGTAGACACATGACTCAGTATGGGTCACTTAGAACATGACATGCCTTTGATCTCTGGTTCAGGATAAACATTCCTTCTATGTATATTTATATAAGTGTTTCTGATGCTGGCAAGTGAATACAGGGCTTTAGACATTCTGAGCATGGCCTCTTCCTGAGCTGCACCTCAGTATTGGAGGATGGAGCCATTTTTCCCAGGAAGGTGTTAGAGAACATGTCTGACAAGGGTGAAGAAGTCAACATGGGAGAAGCCAGGTTGTGATAACACCCGTTGCTTTAGAAACCAGATAAAATCTAGCCTTCTGGGATACAAATTCAATAAAAGAAACCTGCTCTGATTTAATATGCTAAGCAAAATTTTCAAGCAAATTTGCATCTAAACCATGCCTAGATATTAAAAACAACATCTTTGATAGCATTTAAAAAAAGGTTAATGATATATCCATTAATGTCATCAAATCTAATTCAAATAATCCTATGTATTCCATTCCTTTTCTCGGAAAGATCCTATCTGTTCAGGTGGCTACTAAGACAACTTGACGTTTTTCTTTTTATTTCCCAGTCTTTCAGAATAGGCTCCAATCATGGGATTGATTAGGTAATGATTCATGACATGGTAATGTCAATGGATTAAAAACATTGATTGCAGAGAATATGATTATTTCATACACTCCTATAAAGAAAAAATGCAGGCCATTTGAGTTTAAGAATCACTGATTTTGACATGCATTTCACATTCAGACATGTGAAAAATGATAGAGATACTCAATGATGGTCTTATCACTTGAACATCCATCTAAAACACTTGTTCTTCCATCTAAGTAATCATGTACTCATTTCTCAGGGCTTTTGAAAAATATAAACTGAGGCTGCTTGTGAGGAATAAAAGGACACAATTTTGGGAATTGTTTCCATAATGGTATATATGTTAGCTAGACTGAAATAAGATCACATGATTCCAAGGAGATGGTGAATATTTTAATTTTTCTCTTGCTGACTATTACACAAGATTCCTTATCACAAGATTTCTATATCAGACAGACAGTGACAGTACAAAGTATGTTCATGTTGATTTGGGATCAAGGAATGAGCTTCAAACTAACTAGATAATCCGGATCTAAACTGATAATCTATTTATTTAGCTGGATTTGTGAAGAAACAATATTTTTTCCTAAATGTAGTGAGAATGTTTTGGATAAAAAATAATTCTAAGCCTTCTTGATATTTATTCATTTCCCTAAAGAAACACACACACACACACACACACCCCAACACACGTTTTTGGGTCTCTGGATTTAAAATTCCAAATTAAAGGATTGCATCTATCAACTCAGACAAAGATGAGCACATTGAAGAGGATGCTCTTCTGTAACACAGGTTGTCTAGATTACTGTGAAGGTTTCACCACATCAGGCTCTCTTACCCAGTTACCAAGTGGGAGGAAGGGAGGGAAGGATAATAGGAGGAACAGAAGAGAGAAAAATGGGCCCTGCACCCTATGAGTCAACAGATGGTGATGGACGCTGCCTTATTCTCCACTCTTGTCTAGGAGAAAGGTGGTCTTCAGATTCATCACATCTGTGAGCATTCACTTCAAAACTAGTAGGAAATCCCAATTCTGAGATATTCTGAGCTCTCTGAAAAGTATCTCTGTACATCTAGTCTTTTCTTTGGATTGGATTAAAGAAGTATTTAGGATCTCCACAACCAGTCTTTTCTTTGAAATGGAATATAGTATTTGGGAATAAAAACCACACAAAGTACCCTCCTACTTCTGGAAGTACAATCAGTGCATAGACAGTCCATTTGGACTAGAGGTTAGCATTCTTGATTTTAATATTCTGGAATAGTTGGAGCGAATACATAATATCTGTGTATTTGGATGAAAACCAATTTTAAGGAATTATGCAGTTTGCCAGTGATCTCAGTGATAATTGGGGTCTCGGTGGTCATTCTTTTCCAGAGTCAAGACTGAATATAGGACCTTTGGATTCTGTTGATTCATCCGTGTAAAGGTAGTTGGTATCATAAAATTAGGGAACAGTCTTTAGTCCTTGGGTTGTGATCAAGTTCTGAATATTTAAGGGATAAAACCTAAAAGAGCAGACAAATAACTGTTTAATTTAATGTATGAGGACTTTTCCACGGAACATAAGCCTTTTGGTTTTATTATATTATATTAAATATTTTAGCATTGCATTGTGGAATCATATATCTATCAAAAGTAGGGGTTTTAATTCTATATAGCCTAAGATAAATCTCTGTGTCTTCTCACTTGGTAAGGTCTTTACTCACAGTTATACCTAAGTAAGGAGGCTTCTGAAAGCAGAAGCTAAGTGTAGAGATTCCTTTGACTCTACCCAAATCTCCTTTGTAAAGTCCCATTAATAATTAGTATCCCTCCTACAGGAGACTCTATAAAGAGATCCTTATCAGCTATAATCTTTATATAAATTACTGTCTTCAGGATGTTAAAAATAATTTCCACAAGATTTGATGTTTTGACATAGAACATTTCCAGCTTGCCAGGCTTAGTTTCTTTCTATGCACTGAATACAACTAATAAATCCCACAAAAATAATATTTTAAGGAAAACAGCAAGTGTTTTGGGAGAGACATGGAATAATTATCATGTTTTATATTTTGCATTAATTACATCTTCAGAATAGATCAAGAAACATTACAAATGGCTATACCTGTGTAATTTTTGAAAACTATAGCTTGCATAATTTTTATGAAAAATGTGAGCCTATCACTAACTTTCTGTTTTGTGTGAAATATTTTCTTTTTCTTCTTTCAACAATTTTTTAAGGCTTTATTCTAAAATGTATGAAAGGTGACAAAATGGTACAATAGGTATTCACAAAGCCTCTACTCAAATTGCATGTTTGCTAACTTTCAATTTCTTTCTCTCTGGTCTTTCTCCTTCAGTCATTTTACCCTTTACAGTACCATGTTAGTAGTGATTTAGTAATAGAAGTGACAATAAGACTTTTAGAATAATACCTTGTGTGTGTGAAAGAGATGATACATTTTGTTTTCAATGCCATTTGTTTGTTTTCATATTTTTTCTTAACTCACTGGATACTTATATCCTCCATGTATCCTTGAGTAATGATAGAGTCCAGTGGCAGTGTTCTGACTATGGAACAGGCAGAAAATCAGCTCTGTCACTTCTGGTTCTGACAAGGCCTCTGCAAAAACCTACAAGAAAGAATTCACAGAGCTCCGGAAGGCAGAAGTATATCTCACTCTGCAAGTGTTCAACTGCAGTGAAACAGGGCTCATCTGGAAGAAAATGCTGAACAGAACCCATATCGTGCAGGAGGAGACCATACTGCTGAGACACAAGACCCTGATCCTTTTGGTGTGTGTGAATGCAAGCACTGATCTGAAGATTAAGCCATTACTGGTGTACCATTCACAGATCCCTTGTGCATTTAAAAGAAAGAATGTGAACAAGGCCAGATTGCTTGTCATGTGGAAGGCTAATGCAAAGTTTGGGTCACAAGGAAATTCTTCATGGAATAACTACATGAGGGATATCTTGGTGAGGATATCCCACCATTAAGGAATATCTTTCTGACACCCACCTCCCTGAAAGGAGCCTTCTTCTAGTGAACCATGCCCTGGCACACCTTCCAGCCTTGCCGGATGATATGGATGCTGAGTATGACTTCATAGAGGTCAAGTACCTCCTCCACAACAGGACACCTCTTCTGCAGCTCATGGACCAGCAAGTGATCTGCAACTTCCAGAAGCTGTACACAATGTTGCTCTTTACCAGGTGTTTTAATGTCACTGAAGAGATGTCCTTGACTCTGAGAGAGTTCTGAAGAAATATCTCAAAGTTCCCCACTGTATCAACCGCATCGACAAAGCCTGGGAAGATGTCATGCACGGGACTTAAACAGCCTGGAGGGAGCTGTGGCCAGAATGTGTCACTGAACATGATTTTGAAGGGTCTGATGCACAGGAAGTGGAGAATATTGTGTACATGGGCAGGAGTATGGGTCTGGACATCAATGGTACAGACGTGAAGGACCTTGTTGAGGACCATAAGGAGGAGCTGACAATGGAAGAACTTGCTAAGCTCCATGGAGCATTCTACTGAGGAAGAAGAAAATAGAGAGGTTAGCAGTGATGTGATAAAATCTATTGTGGAAAAATGGAATGTGTGCCAGAATTTTTTGGAGAAGCACCAGCCCAACATAACTAATGAACAGAGTATGGAATCTAATGAGCAATAACATGGTCCCTCATTTCTGGAGGATGATGCATTGGAAAAAGACAAGCAACATTAGACAGCTTTATCATCAAAACTGACCCTTCTGCTAAGAGACAAAGAAGACAGGAAATCCTTGAAGGAGATCTCTCCAAAGGCCTTATGGACGGGGACTCTTCCTCTAAACAACATCTTCCTCCACCCAGCTTCCTGTCCTCCATGCCAGAAGTCACTTTAAGTGATGTTAGTGTTCTCTCTCTTCTTACTGTACTTTGTTTCATATATTTGTGGTTAAAAATACATATGGTGCAGAATGGGTTAACCTTATTTACATTGAACCTTATAGGGAAATTTGATTTGGTTCCCAGCTAATTTGGTTTGTGACTAATTCAATTCATAACTAGAATCATGGAACAAATTTGTGAACTTAATTCATTCCACGATTCTGGAAAAGATGGTCACATTTGTATTCATGCTAGAAAGAGGGCAGTGGTCGTGTTTGTCAACTGATATAGAGTCCACAAACAAAAACACAGTTTTGTCAAATGCTTCTCTTTAGAAACCAAATTATTAACAAGCAAAATGTTCATGAACTGAGGTACCACTGTACTTAAATTCAAACCAAAATAAAAAGCAAAACAAGACAAAAAATAAAACAATAAAACCAAAAACCTACTCCAAGGAAGCCTCCTTGGCTGAACTGGTTTTGACACAAAATTTATTCTATTGAGCTGTTTTTAAGAGTAAGATTGAATTTAAAAGTGAGTAATACACTGAGATTGACAGCATCTATACCTCTCCCAGTGTTACTTCATAATTGTAGATTTTTAGAATGATTTTTTCCAGTGGTCAGTGTCTGTATGTCATTGCAAAGCATACAACATACTACGTGTCCATTGGTTTTTATCATTCCTTAATTTTACTAAACTGTCAATATTTCTATTTCTAATAAATTATTTTACTAGAAATTGTTGCAATGTGATATATAAAATTAAATCCATATGGACTATCCAATTTAGATCTTTCAAATACCATTTCACCTACGTAGACACAGACACTGATATTTATATACGTGTATCTATATTTCTATCTATACACTTCAAAATCTCTGTATTTGAAATGTTGGTAGACTGGTTCCAAAATAAATACCTTGTTGCTTGTTACTGTGTTTTATGTCTTAGAGTACAAAGAAAATCATTAACATGGATCAGATTACCTGTACAATGAAATAAGCCTGATGAGTTTAAGAAGAGTGTGTTAAGAATTATTCCAGACTCAGCAGTAATGTCTGAAGAAGAAATTCAAATGATAATAGACTTTGCAAATACTGTAGTTAAAAACTTTTAACTATAGTGACTTGCAGATTTAGATTTCTAACAGTCTTTTCTTTTTCAGCTGTAGTGCGATCTTTTCACAGACCTATGTGATTATAAAGTGTCTCTGTTTGTGTTCACATATTAACCTTGCACTTATTTTTTCTAAACATTTAAACTTATGTTTACCTATATAAAATTAACCTCTTTATTACACAATTCTCAAATGAGTGTCCTTGCTAGATTTAGAACAGAAAATTATTAATTCTTTGTTTTTAACTTTATTTAAATATCTATAAGTATCTAGGTCATATTTACCATAAATGTGTCCAATAAATAATTGGTTATCATTGCCGAATATAACTCTTTAAAATTTATTACACTTAGGGTTGTATTTAGAGCTTTAGGGCTGATAAATTTGAAAAGTTTTGATTACATGGCATGTAATATATATGTGTGTGTCTATATATATTTTTTAATTTTGCCAAGAAGTATTGAAGCGATTTAGATTACTGCTTGGCTTACAATATTACAAATGATTTAAAATGGTTTGCTAGTTTTTCCCAAGAGATAACTGATCATGTTTTATTGAGTTCCCTCAAGTAACTGCACAAGCAACAGGGAGATTTATTCACATGAAATCAAACTGCAAATAAGTACAGAATAGTGTATGAAGAAATGCTTTTGTCTTTGGTTTTCAATCTCAGTCTCTGAAGAACAAGTGAACTTGAAAGAGGTGGTAAAATGTGAATGAAAAGCCACAGTGGGGCACTTAGGAGGAAACAATCACTTTATTTCTCATCAGAGATATTAATCTAGAGCCCCTCCATAGCATAAGCAGGAATGCAGCCTAATTATAGATGCCGGTCCCAAGACATGAGGAATCTCACAGTTCAGAGTCAAGGGACCATTCATGAGGTCTGTTCACATCTGACCCCAGCGTGCTGGGCGGGCGCCCCCGTGCTTGTTGTCCTGGACCTGATTTGTGGCTTCCTGCTCCCAGTGGACCCAGTGGGAGCCAGGCAGAGCATGTGGCTGGCTGGAGACTGGGAGGATAAAGAGAGGAGTGCAGGGAGGGAAAGGCCAGCAGAAGCCAGCAGGCTGGGGCGAGGTGAGTGATTTTTCCCAATGCCACAATCAGAGGGTGAAATCTGTCACACCAAAGTGGTTTAGAGTGTGTGAAACTAATGACGTGGCACGCCAAAGAATCTCTCAGCTTGGATAATTATATTTTCTCAGGGAAAAAAATCAATGGAAAGTAGATACAAACAACTGGTTTCATTATTAAAAGTCTGTCTTTGGGCCCAATACAATCATTCTCTTTTAAGTAGCAGAAGAGTGTCATTTCCTGTGAAGCCGCCTTGCAGATGGGTTAAAAAAAAATCTATCAGCCTGAAAAACTTCACGTGCCCTTCCCACATTTGTCACTGTCACACTGGTGCCATTTCTTAGGCATTTCCCACACTCATCAATGCCATAATGGCACTGCAATGAACTAGAGGGGACTTAAAATATTGACTGCCAGTTCAGCAACTCATATTTCATTGTTTTCATGATTCCGATTAGTTTCTTTTCCATTGTTTTGTTTTTCTAAATATATGAGTAAGTCCAGTGATTACCTCAGAATAAAATCTGTCTTTCAGAGAAATTTTTATTTATTTATTTTATTGGTACATGTTCGCATTGTATAATCATTACATTCCTCCTGGGGAGTTGGCACACGTACCTAGTACATCTTAATTCATTTTTTTCAAAGAAAGAAACTTTGATTTTATAGGAGATATAGAAAGATAGTTTTTCAGTTTTTTTATGATTCAATTGAAGACTCAAATGTAATGAGGAAATGGGAATATGTGTCTGGGAATGTTTCCTTTCCCTTCAGCTAACGTTCTGTGTGATCTTAGCTAAGTCATTTAATCCAAACAGCTTAGGTTTCAAAGTCATAAAATGTTTAACATAGAAACTCTTACAGTTATATTTGGTTCTAAAGTTCCAAGATAAAATGCCAAACCCAATTCAGCAAGTGCACAGATACACATAAAGAATAATTATCCTTTTTCGGTAACATCTCCAGTTCTCCTCTTTAGAAAATTAGCCAGACATTATGGCTTCTCACTAACCACTGCTAACAAGAGGTTGCATTTGAATCAATTAAAATTACATTTTAAATAAGGATTTAAATGTTATACTAGATTAGTTCTAGTATGCAGTTCACTTAAGAAAGTTTTAAAAGCCTTCCACCACACAATATTGGCAAGTTATTGAAGTAGAATAGCAAATGATGGAGTTCTCTTACATCAGTAATTTGCTAAATTCAGGTAAGTTTTCCAGTTTTTCTTAGCTTCTAAGTCTCTGTTGGCTTTCAAATTAAATTAATTTTTGTGAACCTTCAGAGAGACTTTCAGTTCAATATTCAAGGAACGAATCCCTAAATGCTTCTAAGCCTTGGAATGAATGTAAATACTCTAAAAATACTTAGCTTCTTTAGCTATTTCTGCTTTATTAATAGATAAATTTTATGTGATTTTCTAAATCTTAATAGTTTATTTTTCTAATATTTATTTGGCTATTTGTAAGCTGATCCACTTTAATGCTGTGGTCAAGACTTTTTGTTTTAATTGGCTCTGTGTGTCCAAGGGCCATAGAAGATTAATGTTTTCCATCTATATCTGAAGCCTTTGATGGTCTCAGAAAGGTTCTTTGAAAATCCAAGCATCTATTTATTTTCCAGTCTTAACAGCTAATTATGATGACTTCATTCATGCAAACTAAGTAAACATATTAATACAGAAAATAATTAAATCTAAGTAGAAATTGTAATTAATGTTTTTAAAATTGGAAATGAAGGAAGGAAATATGTTTTTATGAGATGTTCACAGCATAAAAATGGAAGAGATCTTAATAGTACTCAGGACTGCATGTGGGTCACTTCCGTAATAATCTTACTCTTTCATCTCTCTTGAACTCATGCCTAATCTTCTTTCATTGTTTTATCCATTTCATGATGTATTGTATGTTGTTGTGAGGTAGCAAATGGTACGTTTTATTCTCCATGCCTCCAGCTTAAGAGTTGTACCTAATGAGAACATTTGGACCTAATATAAGCCACAAGAAATTGAATTCTGAGTCTGCTTTTGTGATTGGTGAGACCGTAGAGGCAGTTAGTATGATGATTTGGATGTGCTTCCCCAAATTCAGGTGTTGGAAGCTCGATCGCCATTTGATGATGAGAGCTGAGGGCTAATGGGGGGGAGGGGGATTGGGTCACAGGAGCCCCCTCCTCAAAATGGATATATGTTGTAATTTGGGGAGTACGTCATTTATTTTCAGAAGAGGTTGTTATAAAACATGGTCTTCTCTTGATTTATTTTTGCACATGCATTCTTGGCATTTCCCCTTCCCTCATGTTATGGTGCAGCAGGAATGTTCTTATCAAATGCAGTGGCCACACCCTTGGACCTCTCAGCTTCCAAAACTATGAGCTAAATAAAATTATTTATAAGTTATTCAAAACATAGAATTCCATTACAGCCATAAAAAACAGGGTAAGCCCATGGTAGTGGTGGATAATATTTTATCTACAATAAAAATAGCAAGTCTTCATAGTGAAAGGTAATGTGAGCACCATTCCTATAAAAATAGTGAAGACAGAGGGATGATGAAGCATTGTGTAATTCTATGAGCACTGGCAGCTGACTGATCATTGATCCATAGGAGTGAAGCATACAGGCAGCCTACCAAGGTGACACCTGTCCATACTAGAAGAAAACATTTGTAACTGGTGAGAGAAACCCAAGTGGAGGAACTGTGCTGGGGATGCATAGCCTCCTGGCCAGAAGTCAAAGTCTGTCACATACTCAGCGCTCCCTGATTGAAGTGAACAGACCCCAGTAGTAAGCCACGCCTGTAAACTGTGAGTCACCTGCCGAGTGCTTTTACAGCACTCTGGCCATTTATGAATACATCAGCACTGTGCTAGAAGAAAAAAACTAATGAGATTTTATTAGATAGCAATAGAAAACTAGAGGTAACTCCCAAAGCTGTAAATCCTCATTAATAAAGCACAGAGTGGGCACTAGGATAAGGCCACAGAGGTAAGGTAAGAGCCCGAGTATATTCCATGATTATTTTCTTAGTCTCAAATATCAGGGAGGAAGCAGGCTTAACTGAGGAGAGTCAAAATAACCCCTTTACTGCCAGGTAGTGGTTATGTGGTGGGAATGATAGATTTCCTAACTCTTCTTTAAAATTTGAAATCAAAGTTGATACTGCATACAGATATCACCAGCAAAAACTTACAAGGGAGAAAGGTAAAGATTCTTTCTGCATCTCCACTTAGACCTTCTGTTTGGCCAAAGCAGGTAGGTCTTATACTGTTAGTTTGGATTTTTGTAAACTTAATCAAGTACTGATCAGTGATAATTGTTACATTGATGTGGGGTCCTGGCCCTGCCAGCTAGAACTTGGTATGGATCTAGTGACCTGACATATCTGTTTCACCAAAATCCACATAAATCATCAAGAGCAATTGTCTCTCATCTAAGAGGGCAGCAATGCCCATTTAGTCTTTTACTGCAGGGCTATTTTGACATTTTTGCTGTCTAGCATAATACAATGGATAAAATTTTTTTCAATGGATAAAATTTGTTTTATGTATTTTACCAAATGTTGCAACATCTCATTGATGATATAGGCATAGTGAACCTAGTGAGAAGGAAGTCTAACACAACTGGAGTGCCTTAGTTGATCACAAGTATGCCTGGAAATATCACCATGAATTCATGATATAGGCAGTGTGACTGGAGAATAGGATGCATATTTAAATTTTAAAAAATTGTTCCAGTAAAAGACCCATTGGTATTAATCTCCCTTAAAATATTCCCACCCAGTTTGAAAACACTCATTGCAATGTCCTTTCCACTTTCTGAAGCAGCTTTGGAAGTGCTTTTTCACTTACTTAGTGGCATGGCTGTGGCTACAACAATGTCCTGAATTGATTCAAAATATTGGCTTTTCATGGTCCTTTTGATTTTGGGCAGGAGTCAAGAGTTGCATAGAGCCAGGTCCGGTGAAAAAGGTGGATGAGGACAAAGAATGGACTTAGGAGCCTGCCTTTCCTTGGCGTGGCACTCAGGAGCTGTGTTGATCATGATTTAATCACACCTGATAAAGACTCAAAAAGAAGAAGACTTCCTGAACTGCTTCAGAAAGTGGCAGTAAGGATAAAATAAATATTTGCAAAGCAAGAAGAAAAGTATTTTGAAGGGTGTAAGTGACAATGTTTTTTAGTATTATGTTTTTATTTAATGTTCACCATGTATGTTGACCACCCCTTTAATATATCCAATGAAATTACTTGGAAATGATCTCATTGTTAATGAGCAACCTTAGTATTTACATCTCAATTTCCTAATAGCAACTGCCACTAAATGAAGACAGAAACAGGAACATGAAGAAATATTTGATTCTGAGTCTGATTTTGTAATTTGTTATGTGAAAATGCAAGTTCCACTTATTTGATCAAGGATAGAAATAGCACACTGATATATTAAATATATTTAACATGAAAAATAATGAGTATTTTGTAAACTCAAAATTTCAAATATAAAAAAGGAAAACAAAACAAGAAAAATTTTCTGAAAACACAACATAATAGAGAAAAAATTATGCAATCATAAAAGCTTGATTAATACTTATAATTTCAAGCAAGGATCTTTGTTTGGTTAATCAGTGGTTGACAGAATATTCAGATAGTCTTAAAGTATTTCACCAAAACTTGAGTAGCAAATTCAAAGTGAAACAGCTTTCAGTACTGTGGAAACATCTGGTGATTACCACCTTTATAGAACTTATTTGGATCCAGAATGGGAACATACCATGTACCCCCTAATTTGCAACTGAAGCTCCTTATTACCTATGCTATATAATTTCTAAAATATGTAATGTGCTTTAAATTAGAGGAAGCATGTGAAAATACAATTGCCAAATACTCTGCAAGAAAGCTGCAATTGGATTTTCAAAACTTCATGACCTTGTAAATCAGAACTGCAGGAGATATCTGAGATTATTTAAAAGAAACTAATGATTTATAATGTATACACAATTGATTGTATCCTGGATAAAGAATAAACCAACAAAAACATATAAAAGCCTTTGGGAATTGGAGACACTAGAAATATTTTCCGTGTATTAGATTATATTACTGCATTGATGTTAATTTTCTGGGTCATGGTACTGTTACTGTAATTATAAAAACTAGTGACATATATCATATATGGATCCTACTTTTAATATTTCAGAATAAAAGCAACAGTAAGGACAGTCTGAGTAATAGATCTGGACAAGGTATCACTCATTTTTGTATTAATAGAATCTTGAAAGGGACTTAATTTTTTAACATGCTGGGAAAGATTATTATTTTGTATTGTGATACCATTCACTTATTTTGCAATGTGTCACAGTTCACTTATTTCACAGTCTAAGTTTATTGTATATAAAAAGCAATTCAGTGTTCACTTGCATCACTTTCTATATATATATCATCAAATATTGTGATGTAAATTTGCAATAATGCAAAATCATTCTCATTTTTAAAAATCGGTACTGTACTTCTAATACTGCTCCCACTCAGTAGTTTACTATTCTTCATTAACATAACAAACCAAATTATTGTGAACTTTTTTGGCATTGTAGCTCTGTTTTGTAATTTAAAAAGATCTGACCTCTATCAGCTACTTTTCACTAGAATTTATTGTTTTGATGAAACTACAGCCTTTCGAACACTGACTTCTTTAGCATATCTGGAATCTACAATTAGGTAGTATTTGCACATGGAAACAGATACAGTTAAATCTTCAGTAGTATCCATGGACTGATTTAGCCCAGTGATCTAGATCAGTGATCTGCAAAGATTTCGGCACCTGGGGCTGGTTTTCTGTAAGACCACCTCCCCAAGGTGGGGTGAGGGAGGTGAGTTTCTGGGTTGGCTTTCCATGAGGAGCACACAACCTCTACCCTGTGTGGGCTCAGTTCCCAGGAGGCTTTGCTTTCCCATGAGAATCTCACTCTCTCTCTGTTCTGATAGCAGATGAAACTCAGGGATGAAGAGAGCCTGGAGGACCAGTTGGAAATACTCATGGAGCTTTGCTCACTGGCCCACTGCTTGCCACCTACTGTGTAGTCTGATTCCTAAAAGACCATGAACTTCTGCAGGTCCTAGGGCAGAGTTTTGGGGATTCTTGATCTAGATTATTAATTGGTCAATATCATATTATCTGCAAATGATATAATATCACTTGAATAATACTGAAATAATAACAATGAAGTACAAGGTAACTATTTAGATGTTGAATATATTATTGTAAAAATACTGAACTGGTATGTTTCTTATTAATAATGGGTATCGATTAGTTGTTTATTGTCAACACTGATGAAGAGAATTTGGAGCATGGATTTGGTACTGTTCAATTTAAGCATTTGTTTTCCTTCAGAATTTTTTATGTCTTTTGGATCCATGTTCCTTTCATTTGTAGCCTACTGACCATTTTCTACCCATTCAGATACCTCAATGAAATTTTACATTTTTATGTCAGAAGATGCCAAGCTTATCGATTTCTTCTATGTCCAACTCAATTGGGTTCTATTGTGTCTTTAATGTAGTTTATAATTACCCAATGGATTTACTTACAAGTAAATCATGCTTATTCAAAATTTTAAAACACAATTTTAATTTTATGCAGACTTTTCTTATTTATTTCATGGAGTTTATCTTCAAATGCTTCTTTTCTCTCAAAAATTACTTAAAATGTCATAGAAAAAATATTGAAAGTTATCAAATCTTGAAGAAGTTTAGAAATGGAAAGCAAGAGATTTTCATTCTCCTCAAAATTAAGACAAAACCACCCTTCAACTTCTGTTCCAGATTCTGTAACAGAGTCTCACTCTTTTAAAACAGAAGCACAGTGTCTGTGGAGGCTGAAGGAAGATGAGGGCAATTCTCAGTGTCTCGTCAGTGGAGCGACACAGTCACATGCATACAGCTAAAGCCTCGGGAATTTTCAGAAATCGAGAAAAGTGAATTATGGTATGATCTGGGGTCAATCACTAAAACCTGAAGCTGCACATCACGTAATTTACTTTTGTCCTATTACATTACCCTTTTATGGAGTACAGGGACGTATTGCTATTAACATATTATTACCTCAAGTGAATACTACACCAGCGATTACTAAGAATCCTAGAGAACGTTGTAAAGTTTAATCTAACTCAAATAAAAATGATGACAGGAAATCTTGGTCTTAAATTAAACCCATTTATCATTCCATTTCGATGTTTAAAAGAGAGAATTTTTTAGTAAATAAATGTGGGAAGATCCTTATCCAGAAGATGAAAAAAAAAGTGATTTGATAGCTTTAGTTTTTTTTTTCCCTCACAAAACTGCCTGTTAGGGTTAAAATTGTTGATGGAAATAGTCTTGCCTGTACTTTTCCTTGTCCCTTGATTCCTCTATCTTGTTAAACACTCATAAAACTATTTAGCATTGGATCCTTCTGTTCACCTTTTTCCACTTACCAAGCATGGGTTTTGTGGAAGTCAGCCCAATTTCACAGACTTTTGCATATTGATCAGAATGCAGATGTGTCAGTGGGATTTTGTTATGTTCTCAAATTCTTTCACTTGCTGTACAAACATTTGGCAAATTAAGTATCTGGATTTCTCTTTAAGCATGACAAGGGCTTTAGTTAGCTTTATTCAATCTGGAATTAAATACAATGACTGGAGCACATTTAGGGTGATGTACAAGGGGGTATCGAAATATAAAGTGTGTTTAAACAAACAAAAACTACATTAAAAGACACATTTCCATGAGTTCCCCTCAAAACATGCCTTTATCTTTCTTGCCACTTTCTGAAACAGTTCTTTACTCTCTCCTGTGTTTTTGAGTTGTGATAAAAAATACTGTGACTGCTGGTACACAGTGCCATCCAAAAAAGGCAGACTTGTAAAATCAGTATGGTGAGTCCTCAGGTATCTTATTCACTGGAACTGGCACCTTTGACTGGCTGTTCCTCAAAGCCAAAGTGAGCATGAAGGGTAATAGCTTTGAATCAGGACAGGGCAGTCACGATAGTACAGCTAGACACTAATGGAAGAGTACTTCCAGAATTGCTTCAGAAAGTAGCAAGAATGACGGGATGGGTGTTTACAAACAAGGGTGAGTATTTTGAGGGGGAAAAATGGCAATGTCTTTACTGTAGTATATTTTTTAAAATGTAAACATTCATTATGTTTTCAATCATAGCCCTTTCATCTATTTTACTACTTTTGGATAATGAAGTATGCACTGAATATATATGTCCTGATCGCTGGTGTCATAATAGAAATTTTAAGTAGTTATCCACCTTCCAGGATTACTTTAGAGATCAAATGTAAAAATCTAAAATATGAAGCTATGTTCAGGTGGTAGTTATTCTTTACCTTTGTGACCTATTAGTGAAAACAAGTGATAATTTAGTGCCAGTTTAGGAGGAAAGTTTTTACAGTGTCTTTTAAGCTTTTATTAACATCAATTTACAATCAAATTATGAACAGGGATAAACACACTAGAATTTGTTAACATAGTTTATTTGTTTAAATATTCATTCCTTACCTTTCTATTTGTAGCTGAAACTCTATTATATACAAAATAATAATTCCCTAAAGTATGCTTCTTGTTTTTCTCAAAGTCCCTGTTACTCAAAATGTCTTCTCTATTCAGTTGTGATGTCTTTTAAAATTTTCTACAACTCTCCCAGTACTAGAGTTTGTTTAGTGCCATACTGCTCCCTCCCTCCCTTCCTTCCTTCCTTCCTTCCTTCCTTCCTTCCTTCCATCTTTCTCCCTGTCTCCCTTATTCTCTTTACTGTGTTTCTATCTGTCTATTCTTTATGAATTGTTACTTCAAATTCTACCTTACGTTATATTTTTACTTTTTTATCTGTATATATTTGTGATACATAACACATTCTTTTGGGGAACTGGTAATATTCATATTGCATCTTGATCACTGTGATTTCCCTTTCCCTCCCTCGCCATTGTTCTCCCCTGCCTCAGACCCCCTTTTCACCTCCACAGTCTTCCTGTTTCCTCTTATTTCTTCTTTCCTTTGCTTTTTAAAGTATTTATATGTGGGGTTTCTCATGTAAAAGCATTCAAAAAATATTTATCTGATTTATTTCACTTAATATTTTGGTCTCAATCTTTTTTAATGCATGAATGATTAAATAAATATGTTACAGAAAGCCCAGTTATTATTCATAGTAATAATTTTTTCTGTTAATTCTTCTGTTAGAAATTTTAAAAACTCATGCCATCTTGACATAAAATAAGGATGATATACGTTTGCATTTTTATTAAATATTTGCAGAAAAACTAAAATTATGTAGTCTCTCTAGAATGTGTTTACCTCTGTGTTTAATAAATAATATGTCCCGATAATTTTTGTAGTATTGCTCACATTAAAAAAAATAACATTTTATGACTTTCCATATCAAAAATATTGTTTCAAATGAAATATATTCCTCTATTTTGTTTAAAGTTATTGCCATATTTTGGATATCTATTAATATTCAATTTTTCTTCATGTACGTGGATGTTTTATTACACTGCTCAATTTTGTGGCTCATTTTCTTCATTTGATCTTAGCCAAAAGACCAAGAAGTGATTGTGGGTCATTTTCTTAAATAGAATCTATTGGAAACATCATAATCATATTGTGTTCTAATCCAATTATAGATTCTTTGGAAACATGGGGGAAATTTTCTCTCATCATTTTACTACTCTGATTCATGTTTGTTTTGTCACTTAGTATTTTCCATCAGAATCCCAGGAAATATGTTAAATAATCAAAGTGATGGGTATTATTTTTGTTTTTATGGAAGTATCTCCATCACTTCTCTGCGTGCAAGAGGAACATTAGTGCAAGCATTAGAAAAAACCAGATGCTTGATTCCTGTTATGTGTTATGGAATATCTGTTTTCTGTCATTGAAATTATCCTTCGAAATTGATGTAATATTACAATTCCTGATGTTTTCTATCATAACAAGACAATTATTTACTTAGCATAATGCCATCCTACTAAGTAACGATTGTGGCATTCTGTTTTATACTCAGCTTTGGTTGCATTTCCTAGAAGTAAGTCCTGAAATAGATTAGGTGTGCAAGTCCTCTATTGAGGTAGGAATTTCATGAAAAAACAAAGAAACAACGACTATAAAGGTGTGAGGAAAACCAAATTTGGCAGAAGAAGGAAAATTCTAACCTGGAGCCGATCTCACGGGGAGCTCCGGAGTGCAAATTTCCAGACAGAGCTTGTTCTGCCCAGAGGCAGGGAAAGCAGTTGCTGTACTGTGATCAGCAGCACAAGCTATAGAACGCGACCAGTCCCTGAGAGATGGTAGTGGAGGCGTAAACGTCTAAGCTTCTCAGGGAAAGGCAGCTTCCAGCAGGCAAGGTAACGCTCCTTAGGAGGAGGCAGCTGCAAGTCGTTAGCGTTCAGGCCTCACTGCAGCAGAATAACGCGCTTACCTGGCAACTGGCTTGCGTGCCAAAAGCGTCCATTAAACAGTTTCTTTCCTACTCACATAGGCTTGTTTTTCACATTATGTTCACTGTGTGTGGTCACAATTTCTTCAGGGCTCCAGTTACTTACTATTTTGGAGAAGCTTTCAAAAAGGATTTGGTACAACAAGCTCTCGCACCCTCTGGAACTTACCATTCCCTTCCTTTTTCACCCATTGCACCATCTGTACATTCTCGGATCCAGATCCTCAAGCCAGGGCAATCAGGGCTCCTCGTTCGATCATTGCTGTTCTCCTTGCCGGGTTACAGTGAAAATGGGTAGTGAGGATGCTAGGAGAAGGCCCACCTGGTACCCAGCTTCCTCTCCATCACTGTTGTGCATCTGCAGCTTTAGCTCCTCGTAAACACCAGGAAGCAGTCTCCTACCTCAGTGAGATTTCCTTTCTGCCTAACTGGTCTCTTGATGCACAGAACCTTAGGTGAGCTAAAGGATACCATGACGTTAGCCCAGCAGGAATTAGGTGGAACACTCTTCAGGCCTTTGAAGGAGGGGTCCTCCCACAGGGTACCTGAACCTCCAGACTGACAGAGCCTGAACACGGGGACAGACAGACAGCTTCTCTGAACCACACACCCTCCTAGATGACACTAAGTGCAGGATCTCCTACTGTGCCTTATTTTTGAGTTATACTAAATGTATATGATCTTGAATTTGCCTCTTATTCCAAATTCAACCATACACATAAGATGTGGAGTGTTTTATTACCAAAAATACAAAATTGTTAGTAGCTACAGTTTTGTTTCTTTGTCTCAATATATATTTTAGACTTTTCATAAATGCTATATGTATGATACATGTATGCTTATCTTATTAATAATTCTTATTTTCTATTTACATTAGTAGCAAGAATGATATTATTTTTAATTTGAGGAGTTGACCTGTCACAAAATTTAGTAAAATTGTGTTTTATCAAACATTATAAGAAATATATGAGCACTATTCTTAGGGTGTATATTGTTTACAGATATTATTTTAATATCGAGTATATGAATCAAATGTTCTCCTTTATTATTATTTACATAATTTGTCAAAAATGAACAGTGTGTAAAAGAGCCTAACAAAAAAAGGTCTCCCAACATTTCCTTTTATGTGTGATTAGTTTTATTTAATATATATTTACTGTTAGACACTTTCATGTTCAATGTTTACTCTCTACTGTCTTTTTACTATTTACTATCTTTTAGGCAGTTTTCTTCTGTTTCATTTATAGTCATTCCTCTTGAATTCTTGTTTTCTGGTATGAATATAGCCAATTTTATTTTCCTATTTATTTTTCTTGCCATGTATATACCTAATTTTTTATTTTGTAAAAGTTACTTTGTATTTGGTTAATCTACTGTCTATTTTATATACTTGTCTGAAAAATAAAGCTTTATTAAAGAAATTTCTGTTAAACAAAAGCATAATGGTGTGTCTTCATCAGCCTTATTCAATGGCTCTAGCACTTAGCTATTTCTGGTTCTTTCCCAACATCTAATTGATCATGCATGATAAACATTTCAATTTGATTCAGGTATCAAGGCATCCACAACAGTTTAACAACAACAACAACAACAACAACAACAACAACAACAAAAACACTGGTAAAAGAAGAGTTCCAGAATTGCTTCAGAAATTGACCAAAAAGATGGAATAAGTGTGTTTAAAGTGATGAGGAGTCTTTTGAGGGTGATTAATGGCAATGTGCCTTCTACTCTAATGAATGTTTTAAATTAGATACACATTTTTTTTATTCTGCTTTGTATATAGATAAAAAAAGAAAGCTCAAATGGCCAGGATGCAGGTGAGTTTGATGAATCCATACAGTTCCCAGTCAGAACAGTAGAAAGACATTTTTAAGGTGCAAGAAGCACAGCCCCCTTAATAAAATTCCTTATTTCTTGTTAAAAATAAATTTTGTCTCCATCATCTTATTTTTAAAGGGTGTTTTGTTGCCCTTCTCCCTATTTTTATCTAGTTTTTCTTTTGCTATGTGTATTATATTTGCTTCTACTTTCTCCACTCAAAAGGATCCATCCTGTTTATGTTTTAAAAAACTGCCTTTTGGTTTTTCAAAATGTTGCCTTAGATCGCATTTCAAACCAAAATCAAATCTAAGACATACGTAATAACTTTTGACTTCTTTCTAAAATAAGATAAGGAATTGCTTATGCTGCCCATTGACATTCTCTTACTTCCTGACTTTAAGAATATAAAGATCATCCCCCAGGAGGGCTAGGGATGAGGACTCTGTCATGAATGTACAAAGATCTTTATGTGTAGCGTTTGCAATACAAAGGAGCACAGAACATCTTAGGTAACAATGTCACAGAATCTAAGCAAGAAATCAAGACCCCCAAAATTAGTCAGGCCAGTATTCTAGCTTACTCAGCAGAATAGATGGATTTCATATCACTGGATTCATACTGTGGGAATAGTTTCACTCTGCTGAGCTTCTGATAGGTGCTGAGGGGCACGAACTTTTACTCCCTGGATAGTTCTGAGGGTGTGGCTTTTCCTGAGTTATCCTGTTAGTTCAGGAAGTCATTCTTCAGTGAAAAGTTCAAAATGACAGAGATGTGAAATTCTCTTGGGAAAATTGAAAATTTCATGGAAATATTTGTGAAAGAAAAGCTCCATCCTATGTGGTAGTTGGTGAACTAAGATAATATTTGAGTTTCATATGTATTTGTTTCCAATTTCTCCATTTTGGATGAATAGAAAAATTGTAAAGATACTGCAGAGAGTTTTCAGAAATGTTGGTTTCTGCTTCTCCAAATATTAGTATGGCTTATTTGTTGCAATTAATGAACCAAACATGATATATTATTATAAAGTATAGAACATGGTTTACTCAGATTTTCTTAGTTTCCACCAATGTCCCTTTAAATTCTAGGAGCTAATCACAGGTACATTTAATTATGATATTTTCTTAGGCACTTCTTGAGTATTAATTTCTTAAACTTCCTTTTTGATGACAATGAGAATTTTGAGGAGTGGTTGGCAGACATTTTATAGAACGCCCTTTAATTGGGATGTGCAAAGTTTTTCTAATTGGCTAGATTGAGATTTGGGGAGCAAGATACCAGAGCTAAAAGTCTCACATCACAGACATTTTCTATCAAGAGTACTTCTCACTGATAAGTCATTGTTTAAGGTAATAATTTATCTGAAGTGGTTTTGTTAGGATTTTGCTATGTAAAATTACTTTCTGCACCCTCATTTCATCTTCTCTTCTTGGAAGGAAGTCACTTTTTGCAGCCCACATTTAAAAAAATGAAGAGTACAATTTCTGTACAAATCATATGGAAAATTCCACATCAGTTTTCTTATTCTTACTATTTTATGTGATTATTTAACCATTTATTCACAGTAGGATACACTCAATACTAGTTATTTCATGCTTTGAGTTAAAAGGTAGTAGTATTTACCCACTTTGGGGGCTTTGGGTAAAACTTCATTAGATTTCTATGTTCCCTTGTGCATTCATTCCCTTCAAGATGTGTCTGGTTTGTTTTTTTGTACTTCCTTACTTAGTGATACTCCAAGGTACCCGGGGTCATTTTTGTATTTGCTTCCCCTAATAATCTGCAATTTTTCCAAGCCTCTTTACTTTGTTCATCTGTAAATAATCACTGCAACAGTGAGACAACAGACCTTCATGATCTGCCAATTCTTTATTTTATTGTTGAATTCTGATGTAAGCCTAGAATCTGCACTTTTGATTAATTTAAAAGTTCATTGAAAGTAAATTCAGATAATTTTTTTGTTCAAGAAAATTCATGAGACTGTCAGGTTCAATTCTAACACATAAAAGATTTAGAAATCATTTTGGTTTCTTCATGAGGAAAGCTGGGTGTTCTGAAAGTCGATGACTTTCTTGAGCTCATCTGAGAATTGAAGCCACAGTGCACATCCCACGTAGATATCTGTAGATGTGTCCAAGCTGAGAGACCAGGCTGAGAACTGCTTACATGGAGGACTGGTTCGTCCTAGTCTAGATGATTGATCATTGAGAGGAGCCAATGGAAACTGTATAGGGAGGAAGTTGAGAGTGAGGACCTCAAGTGGCTACATTATTATAGATGGCATGCTTTTGAGCTTTGCCATCCTCAGGTCCACCAGATTCTCAGGACCAAGCTCCTGCACAGCTCTCATTAAAGTTCTGGGAAGAGGAGAAGAATGTAAGTTACAGATGAACCTTTTACGGAGGACTTCTCTGCAGAAGAAAGACTTGGCCAGAGCTTTATCCCGGTTGTGGAATGGGGATCCAGCTGGAGAAAAGATGGGCCAATTTTGTAGCAGAAAGAGGAACAGGAATTTGAAGGAAGAACTACAAGGCATAATATAAACATGATGGAAATAAAATCTGTATTGTATGGCTCTAGAAGATACAAATAAATTAATAATACTCAGTAGAGAATCCAGGGGAGAGCTCCTAGGTTATACAGAAGTTTAATATATGATGATGTTGCTATTCCAGTTCTCTAGAGAAAAAGATGGATACATATTTTAACAAAAATGAAGAGTTCAGATAGATTAAATAGTGTAAGGGCTAAAATATAAAATCTTAGATAAACTATATGGAAATCTAAGAGAAACTAAAACTATTGAAATGAAGAGAGTGTCATAACCAAGTCTTCCATCCCTATGCTGTAAAATAAAGAATGTCATGCTTGACCAAATAAAAACAAAAAGTTTTCATGGGGAACACCCCATAAACAAAGTCAAAAGCACTCAATAGATTTGTAAAAATTAAATTTCATGAAGAGTTTAGCCAGAAGGCAAAATTTCATGATAAGCAGGACTTTACAAAGGAAAAATGTCACTCAATAATAAAACTGAACAAAAAAATAAGAGAGACCATGAAAAGATAATTGACAGCGAGAAACATCCAAAGGTTTCACCAAAAGTCTACAAAAACATGTTTTCTTTTATGTGCATTTAAATGAGTAGTAGACTGGCAATTTTATGCCTTTACATTCAAAACTTGCTTGAAGTGACACTGAAGAAAATAAAGTAGATAGAGGCAAGGATCTGATGATGAAAGACATTGTGTGCTGTTAAACAGCTGTGATAGACCTCTGGAGCTAAGATGTTGTATTAGTCACTGCTTACAAGAGCTTGCAGGCTGGGACAAAGCTCCTCAGAAGTCTGAATGCTTTGAATCAGGTTGAATGCAGGACACAGAGACTTACAAGTTCGGCCTACTGTGGTGGCCCACAGAGTCAAACAGAGAGAGTGCAAGCAATCTGTCCTCGTGCTAGAGGTCCAAAGGCTGAGGGTTCCAGGACGGAAAATTTAGGGCTGTGCCTAGAAGTTGAAGGGTTGGCACTAGAAACTGAAGTGTCCACTTGATCAGGCCCAAAGGCCGGTGCTGGAAACTGAAGAATCCGCACTGAGACCCAGGAGAGATGCCCAAGGCATCGGTAAGGACCAGAGCTTCTCCGAGGAGGACAGAAGCAGCTCCTCTGTGAAAATCAGCCGCAAGGAAGCTCTTCCAAAGAAAACCAGCTTGAAATCCTCCCTTCCTGTTCTCCTCTAATATGAACAATAATGCTTCTCAAAGTGTGTCTTCCGCGCTCAGAACTGTGCTGCCTCCATTCAGCTGGGTGTTAGCACTCAAGCTGACAATGAATCAATTAACCACCACAGATGGAGAGAGTGAAATATTTCGGGTTGAATAGGGAGTGTAAAACTTGAATTTATGAATCCATCAGAAGATTATCGGTATCTCAATGATGATTTACATTCAACTTTTGATGCCATTAACAAACACAGCAAATAGAAGAGAGAAAAGCTGTCTGATGACCTGAGGGTAGTATGAATTCTTGTTCATGAAAAGACTGGCAGTGGTCACTAGGAAGAGGTGTATATTTCTAGACAGCATAGAGTTTAAAGGTAAAGCTCAAGGTCATCAGAATGTAGAGGCTGTGTTATAAATGGAAGAGGATAATCAAACAAAGAAGGGTAGGGCAAGTTCACTGGCGGGTTTTTATCTACCTTGGGTAACAGTGAGAAAGAACTGTTGGCTACTGGACATAAGGGGCCCTGTACATAGCAGGGTCTGACACTTAGGGAATCCTGTTCCTAAGGTTGAAGTTAGAGAGCTATTTTTTCTGCACTCCTGGTTTGGTGTTCTTGGAAAGGAAAAGAGCAGTAGTGTTGTTCTTTCTGTTTGAGACACATTATGCCAGAGATTACTGAGCGAAAGAGCTGAAAAAAGAAATTGTGCTATAAATTAGAATATAATTCACTATGCATGAGTGCCCATTCGAATTAACATATTTCCTTGGCTCCAAAGCTAGCTATGTATGTATCCTCATTTTTGTTGGTTGGTTTGCTTATATCTAATGTGTGATATTTAAATTAAACTTATTGAGTGATTGTTCCTAAGGCCGAACTACTATTTTGGGTCAGGAGAGCACTGAAGGAAATTTTCTCAATAACAGCTCCTGCAGAGTGAAGTGAGACTAAGAACATGATTTTGTTGGAGAGACTACCCTGAAGCTATGGTTAAAAGTGGGCTTTGTTTTCCTCTACGTTGTGTACTCAGTCTTCCAAACACAGCTGAATGGGAGGAACCTAGCTCTCATATACTGTGGCTTCTGCCCCATACCAGCATGATTTTACACGACTTCCCTTCCTCACTTTTAACCATCTCTGGAATGAATTAGACGATCACTCAACCCAAATAACATAGTTTTATTGACCTTGACTTTGCATTGTGTCTTATCTTACCACCCCATACAATTATAATTTCTGTATATTTTTGTACAAATTTTGTACAATTTTATATTAACATCTTACAATGCACATCATTTTTATCATATATTAAGATATTTGCACAAAAATTACTTTCTTGGAGATTTATAGAGTTTGTTGCATGTCAAGAAAGAATCTAAACTTTTCTGAAATAAATAAGTGTTCAGTGAGAAACTCACCATGAGAAAGTATAATTGCAGTGCAACAAGATACGTAAAGTAAGAGTTGGACATAGAATGCTTTGGAATTTTGGTGGGAGAAATGACTACCTGATGGCGTCTCAAGTGTGAATAAAGGTCAAAATACAGTTTGAATTAGATGTTGATTGTTAGTAACTTAGAAGCTAAGTTTAAGCTGAGTTTTAAGGACTTGATGGAAGGAGACAGCTCTCCATGGATCCCCAAGGGAGCATTGTGTTACTTGTGTTTTTTGATCCTCAGAACCAAATGTGACTTTGGACACACTGTTCACAGATAATAAATACACGTGGCTTGAAAATTAAATATAGTAAGGTTTCTGCCTTCCAAAGGCTTATAATTCAGTGTAGGAGGCAAGACACTCCAAAAAGAAGCTGACTCTTGAGAGGTGGGAAAAGTCACTATGAAGCATTAGAGGAACAGCAAATACACTATGGCAGCATTTCGAAAAGATCACTGAGCAAGATTCCAAATAAGGGAAGAATGCCTTCCAATAGGTAGATTTGAATAGGAACTTAACATGATGTTCAGTTCTCTAATAAACTAAAGAATTTTATTTTGTTATATTAAGAAAAGGAAAAATCAGGGTTCACAAGGGGCATAAATGACCAATGGATTGGATGCAACCTTTGAAATAACTGTTCCATTGAAGACAGAGTATACTCAGGGTCTCCAGTACAGCCTACTCCAGAATATTATCAGAGGTATCCAGGGCATGTCATCTTCCAAGGTGAATATTTTGAATAGCCAAATTAATTGCATGGAAAAGCTCAATTGTTTGATTATATAATGCTCTTATTTTTACAAAATTATCACTTTAGACATTTTAAGACACTGAATAAGCATATTTATTTCTGATGGACTCCGCGGCATCTTATGTCCTTTGTATTATTTTGATTAAAATCTAAAGCTCTTTTTATTCAGCCCCCTGCATAGGTTCATATGAGCACACAGTAAATGATTATTCAGTGACATCATGGATGAATTATTGAAATAAGATAATTCAGGCTTTCAGGCTCATTTTATGAACTAGCACAGCAGAGGGCTCTCCAAACATATTTTAATAGAGAGGGTTCTATGTAATTTGGTAGTATTACAATTAGATAAATCATACAAGCTTTTAAAGTGAGAAAAAGGTAATCTCTAATATAAAGATAATTACCTAAGAAAAACTTCATAATAGTGCTTCTATATTAGCTTCCTTGGCAAATTTCATTTGAACAAATGTCTATATATTTAAAATGACCAGATTCATTATCATACATCTGATGTGAGTTATTGTACCATCTAATATCATGGTCACCTCTCCCAAACCATTTTCAGGACCTGTATTTTTAACCACAATTTTGATGAAAATCTATTTTCCTTCTGGGTAATGTTTGGAATCACAAGAAAAAAATATTTTTTATAAGAAGACCATAGCTGAATAACTTTCATCTTGTCCATAAACTTTTATTACTTCATTTATATATTCAGTGTAAAATTCTCCTGGCTTTTGGTATATTGAGGTGTACATTTAAAAGCAATGGAATAAAATTATGACTGAAATGCGTTTCATGTAATTCTAAATATAGGTACTATTAGGGAACAGTAAGAGGTCTCACTTTTAAAAGCAGAATAATGACTTGGGTTAGAGGAGATGTCCTGGGAAGGACTCCAAGGGCAATTACTTGACCTTCTGTAATTGCATTGCTCGGTCTACTTTAAGCAGGAATGCTGGGTCCGAAAGAAGAGCCTCAGTGTTTCCATTCTTGTAAGTGTTGACACATGTATCCAGATTTCTATTTTTAACTACATAATCCATTTTGTAGTTCAAAAAATAACATGGCTCTGAGCAATTTTTGCTTGTTTGCATTCAATGTTTCTCATACTGAGGGTCAGGAACTCTAGCTGAGGGGTCACTAAGGCATCCACAGTGGTTCAAAGAGACTGTTGATAAAGAAATAAGCATTGATAATGAGCACTGCCAGTTCCTGACAAAGAACCATATGTCAGAACTTTCCATACTTCCTGCTTCAGCTCCTCAGCTGCAGTCACCATTTCCAGTGATATCCTTCGCACCCCAGGGTGACTCCCTTGTCCACCAAATCCTAACAGTGAGCATCATTCTCATACATATATATACAGGCTTTCCCACTGGGACTCACCTTTAGCATAGGAAGCAAATCTTTGCTTCGTGAAATAATATTAATGATTACTATTTACATATCATCTCCTTTTTCTTTTGCATTAAGAAATGTTGGAATTATGGTATGTGAGTGGGCTTTTGTTTAAAAAAATCTCTTTAAATATAACTTTAGAAACTCTTCAGCTTTACTGTTAGTTTAGTAGATTAATAGACTCAGTGATGTGATACATACACATATGTTTAACTTCAAGTAACAGAATAGAAAGCATCTCGGAATTATCACCAAATGTTGCTAATATAGCTCAAAAAAAGATCATAAAATCAAAGTAGGATTATTACATGGAAAATATATGCAAATATAAATTCAATGACATGCCAAATAGACTTTTGAATAACAGAAAAAAACATATAAATTATTGTTTTGGTAGATTGTATTCAGATCATAGGAAATGCATTAAGCACTTAGAATTATAGGAAAAGGAATAGCACCAGAAATTAGTTTTTCATCAACCAGAGTAGAATTAAGAGAAATTATTAACACTACCCTTTTAATGTAAAGGTCCAATGCCAATGTAATAATAAATTCTATTTGATGCACTAAAACATGAATTACTGTCCAGTGGAGAACATGTTAAAGTCAATATGTAAAAATAATTTCTATTTTATAAGCAATCATTAAAGAACTCTTTATTTATACTATCAGAGTAATTTACACATAGACACCACATGAATTATATTAACAATCATCTTACAAAGGGTTACAAAATTTACAAAAATTAACAGTCTCTTAGTGAATAATATTTTAAGTTATCTTATGATAAAAACACTGGAATAAGATTTATAATTAAAATAATTGGCTTTATACAATAATTGGATTGAAAAGAAATTAATAAATACCAGGAAATGTTGGGCAACAGTGGATGAATTAAAACAAAATTACATAATAAATGAAAAGAACAGATGTTAAATATGGATGTCCGAAGACCACAGAAATAGTTAAAATAATCTAGGAAAAGAAGCTTGAAGAGGACAGAATTTGTAGAGTCAACTACCAACACTTGTTCAGACCAGTAATAAAACAATTCCAGATAATATATTATAATATATATATTATAGTCAGTTCTTCACATACTTAGAAAGACATTTTCTGTACTTCAGTCCTGCATTTTTTTTACTTATATATTCATTGGTACATTTTAGGTATACAATACATTAACATTTATTATTGAGTGTTTGTACCTGAACATGATGTATCTTGGTTCTTATTTTTTCCCCATTACCTGTGCACCCTTCACCCCCTCCACCCTTCCCTGTTTACATAGACTTTGATTCCATTTTTTTTCTTTCTCATAATTTTTCCTTTCCTTTCTTCCCTTTCCCTTTCCCCTCCTGCCACCCCCAAACTCTTGGACCTTTTCCTATTTCAAATATCAATTATTCATTTTAATCATTTTCATCCTTATTTACACTTTCATTTTCTCACACTAGAGAAACTATTTAGTATTTACACATGTGTGTCCTATTTAATTCACTTAAGAGTATGGCCTCAATATACATCAATTTAGCTATAAATTTCTCTAATTTCTCATTCTTTATGGCTGAGTAGTACTTCATTTTATAAAAAAAACACATCTTCTTTATCCAGTCTCCAGTTGATGGGCACTTGGGCTGTTTCCAAGTTTTAGCTATTACAAACTGTGCTGCTATGAACACGGGTGCACATACATCACTGTGGTATGAGTCTTTTAATTCTTTGGGGAAGATCTCCAGCAGTGGAATAGCGGGGTCAAATGGGCTTTCCAGTCCTAGTTCTCTGAGGTATCTCCATACTGATTTCCACAGTGGTTGCACCAGTCTGCACTCCCACCAACAATGGAGAAGGGTTCCTTTCTCTCCACAACCCGCCAGCATTTGTTATTGGTTGATTTCTTGAGAGCAGCCATTCTTTCTGGGGTGAGGTGGAATCTCAGTGTTGTTTTCATCTGCATCTCTCAAATGACCAGTGATGTTGAACATTTTTTCATGTATTTATTTGCTGCTTTTACTTCTTGTTTTGAGAAATACCTGTTTATTTCAGATGCCCATTTTTGAACTGGGTCTCTGAATTTGGGAGGTCTGATTTTTTTCAATTCTTTATATATTCTTGATAGTAGACCTTTGTCTGAGGTACAGCTGCTAAATATTTCTTCCCACATTGTACGTTGTCTCTTAGCTCTGTTGGTGGTTTCTCTTGCAGTGCAGAAGCTTTTTAATAAGATGAGATCCCAGTTGTTGATTCTTTGTGCTAGCTCCCGGGTCCTGCATTTCTTAAAATATTTCTTAATTCTCACTCTTTACCTTTCTTTTGAAATCAGCTTACTGATTTTCCTCATGTTAACATCCCATCTTCTCTGATGATTTCTGAAGATTTTCTGTTTTGCCATAAGTTGTTCTCTGTGACTCTTCATACCTACCTCACTTGGTGAAATGCTTTTTAAAAGCCTCTCATACCACACTAAGAAACAGTTAGTTGTAAAGAGGTTAATCCCCTATGTATTTATTTTATTATTTCAGTCAATATGTATGCCAAATTAATACTGTTCATATGTCTCTGAATTCTATTCACATATGTAAATATAAAGACATTTAATGATTTAAGATTTATAACCATCCAAGAAATTTTCTTTGTCTAAGAAGTTACATTTTATAAGCTGATAATTTTATTGAAAGTACTATTTTTATGTTTAACTCCTCATCAAAAAAATAGTAGAATACCATATGTTATTAGCTGTTCAGTGGTAGCATTGTTCTTATTGCTACTTTTATTTGATTATTAGTTAAGACTGTAGTAAATATACATTTTGCAGTCCATGTCGTAGCATGAGATTTTCAGTTGCACATGAAGAAAAACCTTTATCCTTTACTTTTTATTTCATTCCCTGTTCACAATACCTTCATTTGGGGTATGTCTTAGTATATAATAAATTTCCTTTAAACATAATGTTTACATATTTATTTATGAAGTTTATTTGATGGTAGATGTCACTTGTATTTACATCTTGGACATACCTAAAAGATTTTGCTATCTTTTTATTCTCCAACTTCTACCTGTGATGACATAATCTTTTATATGTAATATCTACTTGTGTTTACATCTGAATAGAATTATATAAATTCTGTTGTTTCTGGATATCCAGTTTTTCCTTATATAGTTTTTTTATTTATATGTTTCTCTTATATAACTTAGTTTGTCATTTGTTCTTCTGTTTCCAGCCAAACATGGTGATGCCTGCTATCGTAGATGAGCCCCGTGACCCCCTGGAAGATGTTCCTCCAAAGTATGCAGTGTGAGGATGGTTGTGCCATAAGGGAGATGCTCTGAGATCAGAGGTCACTCTCAGCGTGGCTGTGCTATACACCAGGACTAAGCAAAAAATCAGATGTGTTTAAGTAAAAAAAATATTGCAGTAAAAGACACAATGACATTGATCTCCTCAAAAGACAGTACTCCCCATACTTCGAATGTGCATAGCCCACCATTTCTGCCAACCTCTGAAGCTGTTTTGGAAGCCCTCTTTTGAGAATATCTTTAGGGGGTATGATCAAAAATACCGTGAATGGCACTGTCAAGTGCCACACAACGAAAAGGCAATGTTGGGGAAACATCATGGCAAGCTCTCATCTTCCTCAGTCACTGGATCTGTCACTGTGCAGCTCCTGGCTCTTTCCAAAGCCAATGAGCAGGAAACGAAAACATTTTGAAACCATTCAGGACACAGAGGCAGAAATGACTGCTTAACTTCAAGATGCTCACAGAACAGGACAAAAAATGGCTCAGGCAGTGCTAAGGACCATGGGACTGTCGCCTCAGTGCCCCATTCTATCAGCAGTGGAAGAAGCGGTCCCGGATTTCTCTGTGGAGTCTGGCTCCACCTTCACGCTTGCTGCACAGGTCAAGGCCTCCTTGGCTGATCCCTCTGCATGTGTGGCTGCTGTCCCTATCTATTGCTGCTGCCACCTCTGCTGCTCCTGCTGCTGGCAAGGTCGAAGCCAAGGAAGAGCTGGGGGAGTCAGAGGAGGCTGTGGGGTTTGGTCTCCTCAGCTGGTCACCAGAAAGCAAACTGCTCGGCCTGCCTGCCTGGCAAAACCTCTGATTGACAAAACAAGGAGAAAAAGGCAAAATCCTCTTCAAAGAAATAAAGTATGTTTTCGTATGGTGTGAGGCAGGATCCTTTTTTTTTTCTCTAAATACTGAGCCAAATTTTTGTTTGTCCCTTACTGAGTCCTGAAGTCCCTCCCTCATAGATTCCCAAGCTACAGCACATCAGCGGCCTGTTCAGACTGTGTTCTTTGTGATCTGACTCTTTGTGCTTTCATCAGTGCTTCGGTATCTTCACTACTTTGTCTTTTTTAAGTGTTTCATTTTGAACTAATCTAAGAAGTCAAAAAAAATACAAAAATAGTAAAAACAGCTCATGCACACTCAAACACATGTACACACACACACATACCTCAATTTCTCCTAACGTTAACATTTCACAAAATCATGCTACAATTATCAGGAACAAGAAGTAAACGGTTGCAATATTATTACTCACTGGCCTACAGGACTTATTCAAGCTTCTTTTACCTTTACACCAATGTCTATATTTTACGAAAAGTAGGCCTTGCCTTGGCATTCTTTTTCAAAATAATATATAACAACCAAATTATTTATTGATACATTACACATTTTATGTTAAATTTAGAGTTAGTTTCTTATAATTCCATCCCAATTAAATTAAATGAAGTTAAAATAATTTCAGATAAATGTGGGAGGAATTTTACATTTTTTATCAGAATGACTTGTTTCTCACAAAAAGGTTCTGTTCATTACCACATGATTCTTAAAGTAGATCTTAGCATTTCTCTCTACAAATGTTTCATTATTTGTTGTTAGATATATACCTATCCATAATTTGCTTCTTTTTTATGTTGTAATACTTTCACTACTATCATAATTGTGTATGCACCTAGTTTAAAATGCTAACTTTTTAACTAGGTTGCTCAATATAAGCAAACAACAAATTCTAGCCTCCCTTCTAATGATTTGCCTGATTTTTATTGTTCTGCCCCAATTTTTTAAATAAGCAAGTTATATTCCTGTGTTTTACACCTCAACATAGGCATCATTTATATTATAAATTGTTGAATTTGTTCTTTTTCTCTCCTATCCCCACCCTATGTAGCACTAGAAAATGTGTATAAATGCAACCAGATTACTATTCAGTATTTACATTATTGTTTACTATTTGTATTTAATGATACAATTAAGATTAATCTTTCTGAGGTATACATAATATATATATATATCGTAATTCATATATAGGTGTATGCGTGTTTTTCATGGAGTAAATATTTTCCATTTAGTCTCCCTTTATATTGTAGTAGTTACAGTCACCTCTCAGCACCGTCATTCACACTTGTACTAGCTCAGCCATCTCCTTGCAGAAATACTTCCTGGAGCCTTTCGGCTTATTTCCAGCTGCATCGATTGCTCTTTTCACTGTGTGTAGCTCTCTCATCCTGGAACATCTCTTCACAGAATTTTTGGGACTCCACCAGGTGCCTCTTGATTTTGTGATCTGTTGAAACACCCCTTCGCTAGGATGAAACTTGTTTTACTGTGGATTTAGAAGAGCATGAGAGTATAGGGGAAATATTTTGATTTTTTCCAGATCTAGAAATACATTCATTCTACCAACACACTTGAAAATTTGACTACAAATTATTTTCTGCAGAACTTTCCAATGGTTTTATTGTCTTCTAGCTTTCTGAGCTGCTGTTGGAAATCTGAAGCCCTTTATTTGCCTAAGTCTTTTACACTGTTATAGTTTGGGTCTACATGTCCCCAAAAAGCCGTATGCAGTCCTAAGAGGGGCTTTTTCATAGGTCACTGAAGCTAGAGTGTTTGATACTGGGATTGAGGGTGTGTAATTACTAACTCAGTATGCTGATTGGCTTGGCACTGCCCTAGTCCCGGTAACCTGGATACAATATAAGGACAAAAGGAGGCTTGTCTTCTGCCTTGTCACTTTTCCTATCTTCTGCCACCATGAACTGTTGCCCTCTACCACGTGCCCATTGCCTCGGAGCCAGCCAATTATGGACTGAAACTTCTACAAACTGTGAGCTAAATAAACCTTTCCTCCTTTAACTTTGAGTGTCAGGTATTTTGTTTCAGCAATGAGAGAAAAGTAACTAACACATACATGAAATACCTGTGTTCTGCAGAAGCTTGGTCTGAGAAGATGGCAGTGGGGCAGGAGCCTGAACAATGCAGGGATGTGCAGGGAGATGTTACTGGAGAATTGGATGCTTTAGCTTTCTGTAGTGACTGTGACTTGCTACTAAAATCAGTAGCTGAAAGTAACATTAATTCATTTTCCAGGATATCTGGCAAGCAGAAATATGAAATGAGACTTATAGGGTTAAAGCAAGGTGTGGACAGGGCTGGCTCCTTCTGGAGGCTGTGTGTAGACCCACTTCTCCCTTGTCCCCGTGCCTGGTGTCTGCCCGCTTTCTTTGCTGTACGGCCACATCACGCCATTTTCACTTCTGCATTCACATTGCCTCTCCTCTCTAGAATCAACTCTATCTGCCACTTTTTTGATACTAACACATTAGTGTTAAATAAACCAAATCAGTGTGGGATTATACTGGGTCCACCTGGATAATGCATGATCATCTCCTTATTTAAAAATCCATGATTTAATCATATCCACCAGGACTTCTTTGCCATGCAAGTTGTTTTATTCATAGCAGGATGACATTTTTGAGAGAGGGAGGGAAGTTATTAATCCTGTAACAGTTTTCAATCAGAAAGGGAGTCAAAGCTAAGACACTTTTAGATGTGGTAAGTTGGACAAGAAGTTACCAGGTAGGGCAGGGCAGAAAACTAGTGAAAAAGGTTTGAGTTGACCTTGTACCTTGTGCTGAGATTCTCGCAAAGCAAGAGGAAAAGTGTATGCACTAGCTAGTTTAGCTTGGACAGTGTATACACTAGCTAGTTTAGCTTGGACATATGGCTTTTAACATTCACTATGATGAGAAATGAAGGATTTAAGATTGTGGAAAATAAATACAGCCACTTTTGACTACAGTAACAGTAAAAACTAACATAAATTGTTGATTGATTCTGAAGGGCTCTGTGGTCAGCGTTTTGCATGAAAACCTTCACCCATTCTTGCAATCATTATTACCATTCCTATTCTCCCTATGATAGCCTATATGACTTGCCTGAGGTCACACTAAAGATTTAAGGTCAGAGTTAGGATTCAGACTCAATATCTTGGAAGAATCAACAAAAGTACCAGGGAAGAAAAAGGGCAGTGCCTTCTCCTGTACTTCCTGCCATTTGCCTTAGGACAGCTGAAGTACTGAGATAACAGCCAAAGGCCTGTTTCTTCCAAGTCTAATGAGAAAATCCGATACAATGATTAAAGAATAAATAAATGGTTTTTTAAATGTACAATATATTAAAGTGTATCAATTTTAAATTTAGCAATACCATTGTTCTCCCTAATCATATTTAATTGATAAAGGTCAACTGTTACCACATAGAATGACTTAATCCTGTAATACTGAGAATTTTAGCATAACATGGATGATAGTTCCCTAATTAGTAAAATTGCATGTTTAAATTCCAGGGGCTAGAATAACTTCTGAACTTTACAATGCTGAAAGGCTCTGCCAAAATATGGTTCTGCTGTGAAACGCAGTTTTGTTTCATTTCCCTAGGTGCAAGTAAGGAAGGATACAAAGCAATCCTCTTTATTCTATGATTACATGCTTCCCAATAGGAAAGACATTGGGATTTAATTATTCTTCAACTATTCAAAGCAAGTTAATTAATTTATGGAATTTAAAATGTTAGAAATTCTGGAACAATACAAAGAGCTTTAGCTTTGGTCCAGCTGAGAACATGGAGGGAGTCTCTGTTTGCAGAAGTTAAATTTTCTGTTTTACATCAGATTGATCTGGATGGAGGAGGCAGGGGAGTTTTTGCAGTGCTATTCAGATGAGTTCATCTGCTTCTGGTTTGAGGCCACTCTACTCTTTGCATTTCCAATTTTCTCTGGTATGTAGTTCTATAGCCAATGGCTGGATCAAATCACTGCCTGCCAACGTAGCCTCTTCCATGCGTATATACCAAAGCGATTCATCCATTCTCTTCCTATGTATCAAATAATGCAGTATATTTCCTCTCCCTTCTCTTCCCTATTTTGGTGTTATTCCAGCTTGTGTCTATTTTTCAATGAACATCACTCTGTTTTTTGAGACAGTGTATCTTTCCCAGCTATCATTTATACACGAACATAAGTTGTTAATTCACACTACCTTTCTGAGACACAGAAAGATCTGATTTCCTCTCAAGAGTGATCCTCACAGTTCCTTTACCTTAAGCTCTAAATGTTCATAAACACACACACACACACACACACACACACACACAAACACACACATCCTTTCTTCCCTATAACTTTAAACCTATTCATTTTTATGCCCCATTTCTCAGTAAATACCATTTCCAACTACCTACATCTTAAAAGATTAGCCTAGGTACACTCCTTTTCAGAGATTCCTGGGCTGGATCATCCTTTAGAATAATTTAGGGAACTTTTAAGTAATGCTATACCTAAATCCCACATCACAGATTCTGATTCAGAACATCTAGGTGAAACTAGGACATGCATGTTTGGTAAAAGCTGTAGAGACAATTCTAATTACAGTTATGATTAAGAACCACTCACTGTTCCATCTGTACAATCTTTAACAAGTTATTAATGCTCTAGATCATCATTCTCAATGTTGGCCAAAAACTAATTGTCTGAGAGAAGTGGAAATTAGCTCCTATTTAAGACTGACCTGCCTACCACCCAAAGCTACAAACTACTTTCCCAGACACCATCTCAGCTGTCTGACTTTGAGAATCTCATGTTCACCTTCATCTATTGCATTAGTCCCTACAACTTGTGTAAATTGTCCATGGTTCCTAGATGCTTACATTCCTCTGAATTGTACCTCCTCACTTTTGTTAAAATGATATTCTGAAAACAAAATTGAGTATTCTCCTACTTCAAGACAGTCACTAGGTTTATGTAAGCTTTCTGACAATATGCTTGCCATAAATCAATTTTATCAGTAAGAAAAGTGAACAAGTGTGCTGGTAGGGATAGTATTTGAACACAAGTATAAATGGTTCAAGATCCCACATTTCCCTTTTGTAGATGGTACTGCTAATTATACCAAATATTCTCACAGAGAAAATCTGAGGGAAAGATATTTTCAGTCAGATCAGTGTCTGTTCTTAATAACACAAAAGAATAGCAATAAGAAAAAAATGACAGTTCATTGTATATTTCTGTATAATTTAGGTAAGTAATACAAATGACAATAAGCATGAACTATCAACAATGGCTGACACCACCTCCACATTTTTCATTCAGCATCATTCATAAAAGTCAATTTGTTTAAGTGTTTCCATCAGACAGACTTTGCAATGACTTCTTAGGGTTGTTGCTGTGAAATTGCTCAAAAATGATCTAGTCAATAAGATTAAGTGTTTCGCACTCCAAATGGATTAAAAATCCAACAAAGGAGTTGAACATCTGTGTTTCTAGATGATGAGAATTTAGAACCCTTCTTGAGAAGCTATTCTCTCTGGTTGTGTAATATTTTGAATTTCAAATGACTTTGGTGATACTCCAAAGATGGCTGCCATCCTACGGTTTCCAAAACTGATATTAATGGTTCTAAATACAGAGCTTGAAAACACTCTGAAGAAATAAGGAATTTTGCAAACTTGTTTTGTGTTCTGTAAAATTATGAAGAAGTGTAATGTCTAACTTCATCTCTGTCTACTCTGAGGTATTGCATTTTAAGAGTCTCACCATAGACTAGTTTCCAACCATTTGGAACTAACACACAAAGACAAAATCAGGAGGTGAGATACCGAATAGCTCGAGATACCATAGCTTTCCTTGGGGTGACAGCCAGGGCTATGAGGACTCGGAATCAATGTACTGAGCTTCTGAAACTCATCTCGGCTCCACACCCACTCCCTTCTTGGAAACCACTTCTCCCCTTGCACCAATTAAAGGTGCCAGTTGCCCTAAATTGACCCCAGTCTTCTGGCCACAAATGATTAATCCATCAGAGTGTGTATAGTAAAAAATATGTCTTCTGGACAGTTTCTTTTTTCTTTTTTGGTACCAGGGATTGAACTCAGGTCTTTGTGCTTTCAAGGCATGTGGTGGAACCACCAAGCTAAATTCTTGGCCCTTCTGAACACTTTAGATGGATTTACAAAGAGCATTTATTTTTTGGAACAGTCAAAGTCTCACACCGAGCATCTTAGAGTTGTCGTTGGTGAACTTTTATCACCAAGCAGAGGAAGTTAGTCTACTCTAGGAAAGGATAATAGAGCTAACAGGAGAAATGAAGAAAAAGAGAGCTAGCAACTTTTCCATTTCTATCTTTTGTTTTGCTTGAGGTATGAGTGGATACTTTCCTTCCTAGATTTTAGCAGTTCAGCACTCCTTGAATTTAATGAGCTAATTTTCTCAACTAATCTATCTTACTTTGACCTATATCTGTCTGAAATAAGTCTGCTTAGTTGCCTGAAATCTTCTAAATGATTGGTCTCCATGGCCTAAATAAAATTGTTTGTGGAGTAGTTAAGGCACTTCACTTCTATTGAGAAGAAATGAAGCATTTTCTGATTTTAAAAAAACCACAGTGTTCTGTGTTGTTATTTACACCATGGAAAAGCTGGACAGGGCCTAATCCAATATGATGCCAGCTATGAGCAGTGGCCACACCAGCAGAGACTGTCCTAACGTCCTCCGGCCTACACTGATTGTTCATGCAAAGTTCACTTAAAAGAAAAAAAGCTGGTGTTTCCCAGGGGCGGGGGGGGGGGGGCAAAAACAAAGGGTAGGATTGTACCATTGTTGCATGATGTAAAATTTATGGAGCATACCTGACAGAAACTGTTAATGTGTTAACAAACATAAATGGTGACAGGCAAGAAAACTCAAAATATTTCGTTGACTTCCTGAATCATATCTTCCTTTTCTTCCTTCTCTTCCTCTGTACTTCCATATCAGAATTACAAGCACTCACAGAGTGGCCCCTATTTCTTCATGTGCCCTGAGCTGAGCCTCTTCAACCTGGCTTTTTCTGTGCCAGCCACCAAAATGCCAGTCTGTTCTCACTGGCTCACTCTTCCATTGAGCTTTGAGACCCTGCTCTCTCCTTGATCCCTCCCTTGGTCCCCTATGCAAACAGCCAGGAGCTCAAATCATTCCTTTTCTCTCTATACCAGAATTCTCACAGCCAAAGATTGACATTTTATTAAACACACAAACATATCCCCTCCACAAAACAATTCAAGTTTCATAGGATCAGAAATGCCTGCTTTCGTAGCCTGCCTACCTTCAGTTTTTTTCCTCTTCTTGTCAAATTCAAACAATATGAAATAGGATCTTTAAAAATATGGTGAAATGCAGCTGCTTTAAAAATTTCCACCTTTACTTGTTTAATTAAAGGGTTATGATGTAGTACGTGTGAATGGAATATGGCAAGAATGAGGATATAGGCATGGCAAAGATAAAGACTGATTTCTAAAATTACAGTTGTACAGAATCAAATTGAGGTGAATACTTCATGTAGGACTTTGGAACAGGTAGTGTTCATGTCTCCATGAAATCACTAACGCAGCCATTCATCATCAGTGTGATAAACATTATGCTCTGTAGTAGTGGATGGAGGAAGTTAAAATATTCTTAAACTTCCTGGGAAGAATAGATTTTAGGGAAGATATTTAATGAATACTATTTTTGCTGATTCTTTCAGGTTCACAGAGAAATTTGTGCAGAACCTAATAGCATCCCATGCATTTGATGCCCCTATACATGGACAGCTTCTCCCAGTATCAAATTAGCCAGGTACAGCTTTCTGGGTAGGCATAAGATGGGAGCAAGTTGGATAAATATCAAGGACCGAAGTGCTGGATCATATAATCAGGGCATGTTTCATTAAGGAAGAGCTCACTGGAGTGCTTCCAAAGTGGCTGAGCCACTTCCCATTGCCAAGGGCAGTGCCTGAGAATTCCCATCGCTCCACAGTCTCAGGAGCTTCTATATTTTGTCAGTGGTTTAGGTTTTCACCACTTTACCAGGTTAGTGGTGGTAACTGGTGCTATTTTGAAGTAAAATGATACAACGTTTATTCAGCAGTCATTTTCTGAATGCCTACATTTTGTAAGGCAATGTGGAGTCAAGTGATTCTCAGATAATTTCTTTGCTATGAATAAAGCCTGAAGCTCAGAACAAGGGCCATGTGAGTATAGTGACTGATGGTGACTTTTTACCTAAATCATAAACTCACTTTCAAAATTCTATTGTCCCACTTTTCTCCAAGCAAACGGAGTTGCTAATGGCCATTGGTGCATGAACTTATTTTTATTAGTACATGATTGTGTGACATAATGACTACATTCCTCTTCAAGGAGTTGATACGTGTACATCACACATGTTAATTCCTTTTTCCAACCCCCTTCCTTCCTCCTCCTTCTCCCTTCAGCTCTTGATCCTCTTAGTATTTGAGAAAGATCTAACTCCCTACTTGTTATTATTTTTCATTTTGTTCTTTGTTTATATTTTGGGTTTCTCATGTAAGAGAAATCAGATGGTATTGCCTTTATTTTCACCTTGAGATGTCTAAGGCAGATGTGTTATTTTGTGATCAACAAGGGTGAAGGAAGAGGAAGCCAGGCGAAGGAAGACAAGGCTGTGCCATGCGGGCTGACTGTGAGCTGGAACCACCTGAGTGTGATCACAGGACCCATGTAGGTCCATTGCAGACATATCCGGTTGGAAGAGGAGAAGAAATGTTGCCTCAAACTGGACCATGAGATGGAAGAAAGGAGCAGTTTTTTTTTTCTGAAGGATTTTGTCTCTTCTTTCACATTGTTTGAAGTTTATCTCAAAGCGAGTTTCAAGAGTCAGATGACTCAGTTCCTTTAGGTGGCTACTTGGACGTTAAGACCCTGCATCCCCCAGTGTTACACTTTAACCAAGTCAGGACAGCCAGAGAGAGCCAGACCTCCTGAGGTTGAGTCCCTGTATGGTTTCCCTGTGAATGGCCCAAAAAACAGAAACGACTGGGAGCTCTCAAGACAATGACTTGCAGTCCTGATGATGGCAATGAGTCCTGGAATAGGTACCAAGGGTGTGGAAGGGATGCAGAATCAAGGAGAAAGCCACAGAAATGTGTACGTAAGATAGTGAGGACAGGAATCCTGTATGGTCCAGTAGCATACGTGCAGTCTGGGTGTGGGTAGGGGAGGCGTGAATCGGGTTGGTAAATTATACTTCAGCAGAAAACTGAAGGAAACACAAAGTGAGCCACGTGAGCAAGGGGAAATGAGACAGGGGAATTAGCAGGGATGGGCTCAAGGAACACATTTCAGAGGAATCAAGAGGTAAGGCGACAGTTAAGTCACAAAATGCCTTACAGTCTTGATGAAGGAGCTTAGACAATTCTCAACCCAAGGCAGAATCCCTTGCAAAGAATTGATTGCCAGGTGGCATGATTGGGTTATACTTTCATTCTTCTTGTGTCTCTTAAACATGAAGACAAAAATTCCAAACAAAAATACCCTAAGGTTTCATCCTGACAACGAGAGAAATTCATTCCTCCTTGCCAGTGAAAACATGGAATGCAGTGCCACCCGTGGACGTGCCTGTGGCTAATCCCAGTCCAACTTTGTCTTCACCTAACATTGTAACCAGGTGTCAGTTGGCCAGTTTCTCCCTAGGCCCCAGTACCCCAAGGGAGCCCCCAAGGGCATCTGTGGCAGCCTCTGGAAACATTTTTGGATTTGAGAAATGCAAGTGGCCACTGACACCAAGTGAGCGGATGTCAGGAGGGCTCCCTGTCCTCTGTCTCCCTGGTCCTCCGCCTTGCAGATTGTGGCATTCCAAAGCCAGAGATCCTGAGGTGGAGCCAAGGAACCTGGGCAGGAGGGAGGCACACCCTTTCTGCCTGTGGTGGTTTAGCTTCTTTTCTACATGTGCAGTACAACTCCTGCCTTGTACTTCCCCAAACTTTTGAGAGAATCAGCATTCGTCATTTCCGGGATGTTTCCCTGGATAAACTTGCATCACCTCCTTCCTTTTCTGCTCCATTTTCCAATCTCCTTTAACAGTTTTTTGTTTGTTTGTTTGCTTGTTTGTTTGCTTGATTTTTACAGAACACTTCTGATTGGTTTTTCTGTCATGTGCTCCCAGAAATCCCATCTTAAAACAGTAACAGTAGATTTGAACCTGGGCTCCAGCAAATCATGTAATAAAACTCACATTAATTCTTTTTATTTAATTCATTTGCTTCAAATTATCATTTATGTCTTCTTATCTAGTAACAGTATGTAGTCATGCACAGTCAGCTTGAATATGACTTAATTTTAAATGTTCTGCCCTCATTCTTAGGAGGCCAGTGGTACCCCTGTATCTCTCCCTTCAAAATTTTGGCTTCTATGTTAAAATAATCTAACTGATGCTAAAGCTATCCTTGCTTCTTTAGTCTACAGGAGCTTTTGAACTGTGTAATAGTATGGAAATAAATACACTATTGACAACCTGGTCTTGTTTGGAGGAAAGTTATATCTATCCACAAAGCAGCTCATGAACTAGTAATTTATGGAATAATAGGGAGTTATTAGTATGAATAGGGAACAACTATACTTTTATAGTAGAGGAACCTGGCAAACATTACCTACTCATGAACCTAAAATTAGTGGGACAAGTTGACATTAGGCACCCTGAGAAAGCGTGAAGAGCAGTACATTTAAACCCTGCAGAATTCTTCTCAAAGAAAGTCTCATCTTAGTAATTATAATTCTCCGGCTTCTCAGAGAAAAGTGTAAAGAAAAAATAGAAACACATTCTACAAACTACCTAAGAACAGAATAAACTGCACAGTTTTCAGATCACAGAAAAACAAGGGAAAGCTAAGATGCTATTCCAGGCAATGTCCATGAAAAGGGGCGCAGTTACTGAACATAACATCGGACCCTGAAGAAAGAGATAGCGTGAAAAACCTGCAGAAATCTGCACAAAGCCAAGCAATCAGTTAAGAGTATTAAATCAATTTGAATTTCTTACTTTTGGTAAATGTATCATAGATCTGTAAGAGGATAATAGTGGGGGAATTATACCTAGAAAGAGTATCTGGAAATTCTCAGTAGTATCTTTTCACCAATTTTGTAAATCTTGTTCCATAATAAAAACTAAGTTTTAAGTTGTGAGCCATTAATGCCACAGCTCTTGCGTAAATGTCACTGCTGCACTCTCCAAGAGATCTGCAGCAGGGAAAGACGCAGATTTGTTTCAGTGAGAAGGCATGGTAGGGAAGACGAAGAGGCACAGAGCAGTATAATTAAGAGTTTATGACAGTTTTTATCAACTACATTCTTCTGAGTTTGCCTAGATAAATGCAGTAGGGGCCATGATAGTTGGAGATTTTTGATGTGAATGAAAGTGGAGAGCCAGGGACTGAGGGCTTGTTTATTTTCATTTCTGGAAGACATTATGTATACCTTTATGCCATAAGCGAAGTTGGAAATAAAACCCAGAGATAGCTTAGAATTTACATTGAATTTCAGAAGCATAAATATTTTAGCGTAAATATGTTCCAAATACTGCATTTGTTGTCTATCTGAAATTTAAATGTAACAGGGCATCCTTTATTTTATCTGGCAAATGTATACAGCGGGGACCCCCGGGGCCTGTGGTATACTGCTGCTCTCATTAGGACCATAACTAAAAGTAGTTTACATTCTACGGGGGAACAGCTATGTACTTGGCAACTTGAAAGCATGGTACACTGTGAAAGATTCTAAATTAGAATTTAAAATACTTCGCCATCTTTCAGAGAGAACATTTAATTAGAACTGAGGGAGGTAAAGAGGTCTAATGGAAGAGACGCTATTTGTGCTGGATTCTACGAGGAACGCACAAGCTCTCAAATTGAAAGATGGGTATTTCAGGACAATCAACAGCGCGCAAAAATCACACCAGTTCACTCAGCAAATGTTCTGTGATGGCATAGGAGATCCAGGAATTCCATATTCTTCGAATTGGGGAAACTGCTTTTAGAATAACAAAAATAAACAAAGAAAATGTCATTTTCCTAGAGCATAAGTTGAAGTACAGACAAGGGGCATTAATCATAAAAATCAAACTATGTGCAAGGTAGTGCTTGCGAAACAGAAGCAGCATTAAAGAAGATTCACCATGATGAGACATAGGTGCAACTGCACCTAAAATGATCCCTCCTGAGGTAATGTGTGACCAGCCTCTTGGCAGGAGAAGAAGAAGCAGGCTGCACATTGCGCTAGGAGAAGAGCAGCAGGCAGGGAGACCAGCAGTGAGGGAGCTCTGGAGTTGAAGCGTGGTTGGGTGGCAGCGATGCAGAGGCCGGTTGAGGTGGAACACGAGGACTGAGGGACGAAGACTCCAGAGAGGAGCTCGGAAGAGCACATGAGCGACTGGCACTTTCTGGGATGCGCCGCGAAGCTGTGGAGTGCAGTGGGCAGAGGGGCAGCGTGCGAGCTTCGGCTCCCAGAGCGATCCTCACCCCACTGTGCAGGGCTGCAGGTGGAAGGAGCACAGGTGACAGGGTCATGGGCCGGAGGGAGGTGACACAGCGAGGGGTGGGTGCGTGCGGAGGATTCAGAGCAGAGGATTCAATCCTGGGGTCTGCAGGATTTGCTTGTGGATCAGAAGAGCGAGAAGGAGAACCCTGAAGAGATTCTGAATCACAGAAACACAGACTGGCATGACGTACTGGAAAACGACGGAGGGAATAAGCAAAGACCACTGACAACGACAGCAAAGATGGCTAGTGAATAACCAGCGGCACTTTTAAGGGTTGGGCAAAGAAGCCTGGATTTGCTCACCAAGGTCATGGGGGTCTGAAGACACTGAGCAGAAGAACTTTTTGGAATAAAAATTGCCTCATCTTGGGTGGATTCAGGTGGAAAAGTATTCAATCATTCAGCTCCACGCTGATCCAAGGGCTTCTTCCTGCTCCTCACCGCCTTCATTCGTCCTTACCTGTTACCTTCACCCCACCCTCCTTTCTCCTACCATTATGAAATAATGCTGATCTGTTTTATCTTTAATAATTTGTAGATGTCAACTTTATAATTCATTTCTTTATTTTAATTGACAAAAATCACATATACATATTTATGGAGCACAGTGTGATGTTTTGATATGTATTACATGGAGTGATTATATCATCCAATTAATGTGGCTATTACCTTACACATTTATTGTTTACTTGTAAATACAAACACTTAAAATCTGTTCTTTTAGAAATACTGAAATACAAATTACATTATTACCGTGATTACCATGCTGTGCAAACAATCTAAAAACTCTCATTCCTTTCCACTGAAATTTCTTACCCTTTGAGCAGTACCTTCCCATTCCTGGCCCCTTACCTCTCCTTCTGGTAGCTAGGGTTCTACTCTCTAATTTGTGATGCAAGCAATTTTGGAATCCATATATAATGAGATCAGGTAAAATTTGTTTTCCTATGCCTGACTTTTTTTCAGTTAGCATATTTTTCATGTTCATCTGTGTTGTTGCAAGTGACAAAATTTCCTTTTCTTTTCAAGACTGTATAGTATCTCATTGTATATGGATACTACATTTTCTTTATCCATTCATCCATCCTTGGAAAATTAAGTTGACTCCACAAGTTGGAGATCATAAATAATCTTAAATAAACATGAAAATGCAGCTATCTCTTTGACATTCTCATTTCAGTTGGGTAAGTGGGATCCAAAATGAGAGAGCTGTATCATAAGGTGGTTCTACTTTAGGTTTTCAAAGGAACCTCCATTTTCTTTTCTACCGTGTTTGGTTGCCTTTCTGCAGAGTCCACAAGGATTCTCTTCTGTCCATATCCTTGGCAATGCTTGCTATCTTTCAGTATTTTTATAGTCATATATAGGTGACCAATGTTCATACCTTATCCAGAATAGTTTCTTAAATGTTCAGGGCTTATGCCTTCCTATTTATTAACAATGTTAGCATGCTTGCCTCCCTGTCTGCTGTTTCTCAAACACAAAGTCTAGCATATTAAGTTTCAATTGTTTTTTGCTTCCGGGCTGTTACATATATATATGCTTTCTCCCTTTTTATTATCCTATTTAACCAAGTATTTTTTTAGACTAAGACTACATTCCCCAGCATCTTCAGGATGTGTGGCCATCCACCTAAGTATCAGCCAACCCTGTAATAAAAGCTTATGCATGACATCCGTCCTTGGTTTCCAATCTTTCTTACCTTGGCTATCTGGAAATGACAATAGATGGGCAAATTAGGGAAACGTGATAATCTAGAAGATTTTGTGATAAAGAAAACACCTACCTAAGAATACCACGTATGTTATATCTCAGAAGGAGACATTATTTTTATTCGATGAGTCAATTTAAAAAAATCTGTCCTCTGCTTCATAAGGTGAGATTCTCTTTGTCTTCCAAGGCTGTTTGCTATAGATACATCCTGAAAAAGATTATCTGAAGGAATATAATCATTTTCTGTTCTCTGTAAGATGCGCAAAAATGCAAGATGCTGACGGAAAAAAATGGCTTCCCGGAGAATTTTTTGCATTTTGTCCCTACACTTGTACTTTAAAATGTACTTCTAGTTTCACAACAAATTGAGAATCTAGAATATATTTGTCTTACTCTGGAAGTACTGGATTTTCACAAAAATATTCTTGTCACCAAGGCCATTGATCTGCCAGGACCTATTTCAAGAATCTTTTATACTTCTCCTAGGCAATCTTTGCAAAACATATCGTGCTAAGAAGTTGTAAATATTCTGTCTTTGGGGCTGGGGATTTAGCTCAGTGGTTTTGTTGCCTGCTGCACAAGCGATCCCCCGGTACCAAAAAAAAAAAAAAATTCTGTCTTTGATGGCCTATGTTAACATTGCATTTTGAAGGTGTTTTCCCCATGGGGCTAACAGTATCCAGTTAGCATTGAACAGAGAACCAGGAGCTGGTTTCCCTGTGACTATGACAGTGGGCTTTCTAGTTTCAAAATGTTAATCTCCTTCCAAAGTAAGACTGAAAGATGCAAGGTTCCTGAAACCCTAAAAGAACTCTATGATTATTTTTTAGTTCTTGGAACTGAACACAGGCCATTCACACTGAGTGCATCTCCAGCTCTCTATTTTTTTTTCTAATTACTAATTTTGATACTGTGTCTGATTAAGTTGCTATGTTGCAAAGGCAGTGTTCAATTTGTGACCCTCCTGCATCAGCTTCCCAGAACACTGAGATTATTGGCTTGTGGTACATGACTGAAAGTGAAATAGTTAAAAGATTTGAACAAATAAGGTTGATATTTTCTACCCATTTAGAGAAAGAAAAAAAAATGAACAAACAGTTCTTATCATGATGCATGAAAAATGCTGAAAAAAAGGGCCATGTTTTTGTAAAAAGAACAAAGAAAATATATACATGCTTATGTATTTGCATGTGACATTTCTTCTTCATAAAATTCTTCCATAAAAATTATCTCAGTTAAAATAATTATAAAATGCATTAGGTACATTATTTTGATAGTTGTAAACAGTCAAAATAAATATCGTGAATGATCTCACACAGAGTGTAAGAAACACTTAACAATCAAGAGCAGAATTACTCAAAAAAGTACCACGTTAAAAATATCGTTTTATTCAGGACATTACATGCAAGTTTTTAAACTTAATGTTCTTTTACTTTGTTTATCATAAAAAATAAAATGGCTGGTATGCTGAAAAGAACTTCATGCATAGTTTCCAACCTTTCTGAGGGACAGATGACATCAGCAGGAGCGCAGATAAAGGGAAGGATTGCTACAGTTGAAGTGAACACAAGAAGAATCTTGCCAAAGGCGAAAGACAACATGTTCCTAACAACTGTTTTTGTTCCACTAGGGCCATTTTTCAGAGACTTCCTGGTATTAGAGGAGTTGTTTTTAATACAGCAACAAATATTAAACACTTACAAAATGTCTACACTTAATGGGAATGAGTTTAGCCTGAAGACAGAATATCATTTATTTAATGTTATTTCACTTGTCACAATTAAATAAATACCTAGACCAAATAAGTGATGATTTGCAATGACTTCCTTTTTGTTCTTATTAAGGTACGTAATACCTCAGGCCTTTAATAAAATATGTAGAGCAGCCATTCAATTTGTTTAATAACATTTTATTTGGGAAGGTATTCATAATGATAAGTAATAGGAATAGAAAACCTAAGCAAATAAATTAATCTGCCATGAGAAAAATATTGCCTTTCAAAAATCCAGCATAAGCTTACATTTGCACAACTGGATGGTCATAGACCTCTGACTGTCACATAACATAAAGTCAAAGAACATTTGTAGTTTTAACAAACATTTTTATTTTCACAAAATATTTCATTCACTTCTAGACTGAATCTCCTTTTGTGAATAAAGAAAATACAGCAATACTTTATTTTCAATTGACTCCACTGTTGCTGACTAATTTGTATATTCTAGTCTTTTTTAAAAAACTCATTTGGCAAAATGATCCAAGGGAAATGGTAAGTTTGCCATTTTCATATTTAAAGTTTGTGGTATTTAAAATTTGTTCATGTAAATATAACTAAATTTGAACACAGAATCGAGAAGAAGTATACATATTTTAAATCACTTAATGCAAAATTTGTGCATTAATGAAAAACAGTATTACACTGGGAAAATCTAATTCTATTGAGCTTCTGTTTTCCAACAAGAAGAAAGCTAAAGTTACTCACCACTTGGGCTGTTCAGCAGTGAATGACCATGCCAAATTTTGTTGTCATACAGGATATCAGTTAACTGGTTCCAAGATATATTCTTCTTCTTGATCTATTGTGGCTCTTGCCTCAAGACTAACTCATCTGGTAAGAAATGTAATTAGTATGCAAAAAGCGATGTTATGTGTTTTACTTAATTTGTACTAGTCTTTAAATACATCCAGTTCATACCAAATTAACTGCTCTGTAGTAGTGGTGTATCGCTACATATTGTTGTCACAAATCTTACAAGTGTGTTTAACAGATTATTGCTTATATATCTAGTATTTTCTGGATGCAACACCAATAAATAGCCAGGTATCAGGTAAAATGAAATAGTAAGGGACATTAAAATTCTTCATAAAATTATAGAAGCAGTTAAGTATCAAGGAGAAAAATGAGCCCTCTAAATTCAGGACACAGAGTTAAGCTATGAGCAAAGAGATAGCCTTACCCAAGATCAAAGAAATCTTAGCTTTTAGGAATATGGTAGGAATATCTGGACTCTGCCTGAGTCATTTTAAATTATTTGTCTACAGTTTTTGTAAAGGAGTTTTTCTCAATTTAATAGTATATTTTGTTTTTAAAAGTCATACATATAATCAGCATTTGTTGAGATGCATTATTTTTATATACTATTTTGAAAATTAATGTAAAATAGGTATCTAGGACTATGTATTGAGGGCTATGTATTTAGGACTCAGGCGAGTCTTACTGTGAACTGAAAGTTTGACTTTAGATCCTTCCAATTTTATGTCTTTTAGAAAAGTTTGAGTAAAAGCATCATTTTCCTTGCTCATGAATCCCTCACAATTTACTTTCTTAATCTTACTTTTTTTTTTTTTTGGTATGGGGGATGGAACTTGGGTCCTTCCACTTGCAAGGCAGGTGGCAGAACCACCGAGCTAAATCCCTGGCCCTCTTATCTTAAAATTAATCAGTGTATCATTCCATTAGGACAGTCATTGTTTGACAATGAGAGTTTCGACTTAGTTTTTCATATTATCTATTAATATCTGAGATAGATACTATAAGAATCACTAATCAAGTAAGTTAAACATCAGTCTACACATTTTATTAAACAAATCAACTACATACAGCCTCATTTACAGAGAAACTGGGAGGCTCTGGTCTGGAGGCAAGTTCTCCTCACAAAGGGCTGGTCTATCGGAAGCCATCTGGCAAGCAACAGGGTGAAATTATTCCTCAGTGTTTCTGAAAATGTGAGACATCCCTTGCCCTGTGCTGTGTTAAATTGGTTATTGCAAATGCTTATGAGTTTATCATTTCCTCAGAATTATATATAAATAGTGCTACTTTCATATATTTATTGGACAAGTGAAGAAATGAAGAGACACACATATATTTTCCCAGGTAGCACAGTTTCTGACCAGAGTTGAAATAAAACCAAAGCTCTTTAAATCGAATGCAACATATTTTTAAGGAAACACAAAAATCTAATACCCTATTGCATTTTCAATAATTTTAAGCAATGTGAACTTACTGATTTCACTAAATTTAAGAAGGAAAAATTACATTGTTTTTATTCACTTAATCCCCTGAGTTCCTGTTTTCGTTCCAGGCACTGTATCTTCCTCTTAGTTCCCCACAGGGTAACAGCAAGAACTTGCTCCATGGGGCCACATAGTTACATAGAATCCCCTAGTCCTGGGTCATTTAATAGACTCTGATTCTTATTTTTGTACACATAAAGTCAATACATTGAAAAAATAGTTCGAATTCTACAATAATATTTCATAGTCTATTTCAGGTATAGATCGTATGTGTCAAGCACATGATATTTGAAGAATCTTCCCAGCAACGGTCTTAGGCCATTGGCCCTTTCAGTAATCACACAGAGAAGACATTGTGTTAAATGTAGAGAGTTAAAGAGAAAGCAAGCATTAAAAAAAAAAAATCAGTCAAGTTCTGTGTGTACATACATCTGTGTGTATTTAATGTGTAAATGAAAGCAGATGTCTGGTGAGTAACTTCAGTTAGGATTATTCAATTTTCAGCAAGCACATATATGTTGGATATTCATTACATGAATATACGATATCCTATATTTGAATGTATCTAAATATATATCCACATACATAGTCATATATATATATATGACTATGTATGTGGATATATATTATATAGCATATTCCTGTTCTTTTCTTTTTTAAACAAAATAGGATCAAATTTTATTTAAAAAGTAAATGTAAGTGAAATGTGCGTTTTACAGGATAAAAATCTATGCCCCCAAAAGCAAAATATATGGCTCAGCTCTTCTTTTGCTGATGGGGTTAGAGGTTTCAATATTTAGATTCTGGGACACACTTACATTTTCCATTCTATCTGTCCAGTGCAAAATGACCGTCACATTCTTGTGTTTTCTTGGAGCTCGCGAAGTTAGAGGCCTGGCCTCTAGGCGCGTAAGCATCGCGGTGACCTCGGATGCTGGCATGAAGGTGACCTCGGTTTTGGAGACATTTCAAGGTTCTGTTTCATAGGCAGCGAGAGACCACAAAGATTGGTGCATTCATGTAATTGATATTCAGGGGAATAGGTATATTTATGGCTTTTAGGAGGCTATTACTTGCTCTTAAACTGTGGGAGAATTCAGCATGAGAGAGCAGAGCGATGTCATCAGGCAGTCCAGATAGCCTGGATCTAAATGAGATCTAAGGCATCCCAGAGTCCTGAAGCCCATGCAGATGTTCTTGTCATGTATCTTTTTGTATCACGCATTTATATTTCAAAATCTTCTGCAAACATCACATCCAAGCTGCATACATTGATCTGATTTTCCTTGCTGATTTTATCTCCTCTTGATAGTGAGGTCAGACACTCAGGGAGATAATTCTTTTTTCATATGAGACTACACTATATTGAAATGACTAAGACTAGCAAGTTGCATCTGAACAAATCAGCAGTTTTAAAGGCTGGAATGTAAAGGTGAAATATGGAAAAGATCAGACCGTGCTACTTCTGATCTTATTTATCCACTTCATCCTTTTCTGAGGTTGGCATAGTGTCCTGCTTAAGATTAAGGTTAAATAAATATATTTTGGAATGATTAGGGAGATATGAAATAAAGTCATGTAGAATGATAGAATGAATGAATACATGAATGAATCTTTCCTTCTGTGTGAACCCAACCCTGGCAATAAATGTTTAGATGCATAAGAAATTTTTTAAAAGATGGAAATTTGAAATACCCCGAAGGAGTGAAATTATTGTAGCTGGATGGCTTCATGTGTAAGAGGCACGGAGCAAACAATTTTGCTTTCTGTCACTCAGCCTTTTATTAATTGCATGCAGATTTTATTGACAATCACATTGTAACTTCATAAACAATACTGTTAAACTATTAGTGCTGAAATTCATTCTAGTAGACACTCCTGTCGATGATTATGAAGAAATAGTAGTTTATTTATCAGACAGTTTTATTATATAGAACACTTATTACATTTAAGCATATTAAAGTGATGTGTGAAAGGGCTTTTAGAAATTGGACATTTTTCCCTGTAGCAGAATTAATTGAAAACAGTATAGGAAAACATTAGGAAAAATTAAAATGTGTTCCATTTGAAATTGACAAAAACACCTGCATTCTCAGTCGACTTGGGAAAGTGATTAGAAATATAAGGTGATTATATCATAAAAGTTTTATGTGAGCCATTAGAATACTACAGCTTTGAAAAACAAATAATAACAGTTATAGAAAAAGGGAAATTATTCTTGTTCTCTGTTTAGACAGAGATTTCTCTGGGTTTTTTTGAGAGTGGATTCTGGGGGCAGAGTGGATAAGGAAAGAATGAATCTAGGATGTTCTGCATCCTTTGCCCTCACTTGAATGGTATAGGCCTCAGTGTCCCCTTTTGTACAGTGGAGAATTTCTGAGTACCTGGAGTGTATGAATAGAATAGCAGTTGTATTATTCATTCCTAAAAATTGATTGTACATTCAACCTACAGTGTATGGAATGTCTTTATTTTTATTATTTTTAAAGAGTATATATGAAAATACTGATTAGGGAAACTAAAATATTCATGAGAAAATAGCAAATGGCATATTCCACTTTGAATTTATATAAAAGGACTCATGATTATTTAATTTTGAAGCTAGAAATCAAAATAAGGTGGGTAGCTTTTTAAGAGTTAAAACATTGTATGATTGGATACATTTTTTCTTAATATTTACACACAACAAATAATATATGACCTTAAATACTATTCAAGGTGGATTGCTGTTAGATATAAAAAGAATATTTTGAATGACAGGCAGATAAGCATTATATAAACATTACGTTACAATTTAGACTATGTACAGAAATTAGAATTTCACATTTCCAAAAATAATATACTATAATAGTAATTATACTTATCTTTTAAAACAATTCGGGCATACGGGGGATCTTTTAAGTCCCTTATTTCTACTTTCTGAATGACAAAATTGATTTGAATTGTCTCTCTTCTGAGTTCATGTCTCACTTCATACACTGCAAATTTGAGGGCTCAGGCTTCTTACTGTTCCCAGGGAAACCGAAGAAAATTAAATATGGCTAATGGAACTCAAATAAGCATTAGATACACATGGAGTTCCAGACAAGGCCGGGAAAGGTAGGATGCAGTGGAAATTAATAGTCGAAAGCAGACAACATTGGTGCAAATTATAAAGTCTTAAGAGACCAAGTGCTGTCCTTCAGCTGAGGTCTCCAGGTAACTGCCATGGTTTTCTTCAAAGATTAATGAGATCAACAGGAAACAGGACAGTTCTTAACTGAAATAATATCTAACCCGTGGTTTAATTCTACACTGGACTCCTTAACACTCATATTCTCATCATTACAAATTAGTAAATGTTTGGAATGAATGCATTTTAATGAGTTTTTTCCTAAACTCTGAATTTTAAGAATGGTTGAAACAAATAAAAAACTAGATGTAGGGCACATAAGAGAACATTGTATAGAGAACAAATCATCTGATTTGTAATAACAATGCTAGTGGTCATTCTGATTTCAAGCTGTTTAATTCATAAAATAAAATTTAAACACAAAAAGATATTTGAAATACAGAAAATCATTATGACCGAAAATAAAATGCCTCCTATGTCCTCACTGGCATATGCATTTTCTTATTGTTTTTGACCAAAATGTAAAGTACAGGATTACTTACCTCATGTTTGGGAAACGAAATGCCTTTTTACCCTATGACATTAGGAGTGAGGTAAGAAGAAGCCAGGAGGGTGGATAAAGAAGATGTTTTCACATGAAGAGGAAACAACTTTACCACCGTTTCTCTGGCAGCATATGAGTTAAGAAATACAGTGGATCCTTGACTTAGGAACCCAAATGTTTCCCAAGGGCTTGTTGTAATTCAAGTTGGTTGTATGTCAATAGAGCTGAGATCTGGATGTTTACCTGGGTACACATTATAGATAACAAGAGACAGGTGAATGTTCCATAAAGCTAATTAACCCAAGTTGTTCATATATCAGGCTGGTCGTAACTTGAGGGTCCACTTTTTAGTACCTTTTGACTGTAAGCATTTTTATACACTGCATTCAGAGGAAAGAGAGAGGGAATGAAGGAAAGTGGAGAAAAAAGAGGGCAGGAAACAAGCAAAAAAAAAAAAAAAAAAAAAAGAAAGTTGAAAAATAATTCACTGAATGGGTTCCACGAGTGTGTCACAGAATTTGTGTCCAGCCAAATATTGCATTTGGGAAGCTCATGCTGAAATAACTTCAGTGTTTCTTGGTGTCTTCCTTTCTCACCTGTCTTACAGATGATCCATAGGCTCTGATGAATGCCTCATTGAAGCTCAAACTCCTCACATTATGATTTCTTACCACTTGAATTTTGAAGTGGATCTTAATCCCTGTCACTGTTTTTTGGCTCCGTTTTTAAAGTGGTTGTGAAGACTTATGGGTCTCATTGCGGGGGATTTTTACCTGCTTTGGTCATTTTCACTCCCTGTGGTTCCCTTGTCTTTCCCCTTCCCTACCTCTGCATTTTGAGTGTGTTTTAAAACGTGTATTTTGCTCATATCCAACCTCCATTCCCTTCCCTCACAGTCTGCATCCTGTCTTCCTTCCTCTTGGCTAGGGATAGTCTCCTTCTAGTCTTTATTCCTCTTCTTTAGATGCCGCATATTTGGGTTTGTCTTTCTGGCTCTGGTTTATTACTCACGTGTTGGATCCTGGGTTCTAAAGTTTCCTTTCAGATGGGGCGGAGCTGGACTGATCTTCTGGATGAGAATCTGCCCTCAGGCAGCCTCCAGGGCCCTGCAGAAATCTCTGTGATCCCCTGGACCCTGGGGTTCCTGTCACCTTGCTCTCTGGTTCCAGATGCTCCTGGCTGCGGATCTTCACGTTTCTCTCCGATTTCTCCATTAGCAAACTCAGAGTCGGGGATCACACTTAACTTCATCATTTTATCACTAGAGCCGGTGCATTTGCATGTAAGGAGCATGTGTTTAATTAAGGAGACCTGAAAGAAACCATGTTGAACAATACAGACAAAAAGCTAATGAACCCGTGTGACTGTTACATAAGAAAATATCAGCTAGGGGCAAAGGCCATACTAATGGGCATTTTACTTGATCATAAATTCACATTTGAGAAAACATAACATACTTGCACTGTGTTATATCTGACTGATACCTCAAGCAGAAAATCTTTTATTTTTCTATTTAATTGGAAGCATTGTGCTCTTCAAACTTTCCTATGTGTATACCTGTGGATCTGGTTAAAACACAGACGCTGCTGCCCTAGGTCTGAGCTGGGCCAGACAGCCTCCATTTTCAGCGAGCTCCTTGGCCAAGTTGCTGTTCCACAAAAGTGTTTTCAATGGGAAGGAAGGAGCTAGAGGCCCAGATGCATGATGAACTGTTCTTTTGAAGTTTCCCTGTGCTACTGTAATTGTCCTAAATCCTGAAGAAAATAGCGCTGGCACAGAACTACCTGAGAACTGTCATTCACGCTGACCCCTCCCGCTCTTTCCCGTGGCAGTTTACAGCAGTTTGCAGCAGTTTGCAGCAGTCTTCTTTGCAGGTGACCCTTCAGAGGACTTCTGAGTGCTCAGCTTTAGGGCGACTCTCTCCATGGCTGAGGGCTGCATCAGGCCCCACGGACACCCATTATGAACCCCTCACCCAGAGCAGTATTCAAGGATATATGAGTGGGAAACGGCTCTATGTATACCTGGAAAGCTTAGGGTCTTCTGTGAACCAGGTCCTCGGTCCAGAACGAATAAAATAATAGCAATGATGTCTGTCAGAACTGCATGCTGACCCAGTGTCTCACAGGGACCTGCTGGGATGACTCCATGGACCCCTGGCTCCTTCTTGAGTTAAGGGCAAGCTGATGGCCTAGGTTTGAATAACAACAATAGCAGCAGCAGCTAATAATAATAATAATAATGAAAACAAAAAACACTCAGCCAACCATTTGACAAATCAGGGCTGAGACCATAATACTATATGAGGGCCAGGAATTTAGCTCAGTGGTTCTGCCGCCTGCCTCCCAAGCGCAAGCTTCCGAGTTCAATCCCCAGAATCCAAAACAAAAAAAAAAATCAACAATAATACTATGTGAAATAAACCAGACATACAAGCTTAAATATTGCATGATTTCTCTTCAATGACACGCCTAAAACATAAATAAAGATTTAAAAAGGCAGATGATAGGAAACAGGGAGATGAATCATTTGCATATGGGAATGGGCGCAAAAGATGTTGGGAGAGTGGGATTGGATGGAGATTAAAAACCAGAATTATGATGTGCTGTGTACATGTCCCCACTCCCCATGAAGAATGTGATCACTTCGTACTGCATACAAATAATGATATAAGTAAATAAATAAATAGTTGCTACCATTTCTGAAACTTGAACTTTCAGGTATAATTAATTAATTGTTCAAGTTGTATTTCCGTTTCTGTTGTTGTGTAAATGCGAGTGTGTGTGTGTGTGTGTGTGTGTGTGTATGGTCTGAGGACTGAACTCAGGACTTTTTCACCCATGCTCCTTTTAAAATTTTGAGGTAGATTCTCAGTTCCTCAATTGCCTAGCCTGGTCTCCAAATTGTAATTCTGCCCCAAATTCCCAACCAAAGTACTGGGATTAGAGGTGTGTGCCTCCCTTCCTGGCTACTATATAGATACAATTTAGAAGTTATATTCAACTGAAAAAGTAAAATCATCCATAAATACATATTGTATACTTATTCTACTCTTTATCAGTTAATAAAATGAAAAGAAATATTTTCCTGTTGGGTTATTGGATCTTATATTTTGTTTATCAAATCTCACTATAAATTGATGGTAGACCCTGAATTGTTGGGATCTTTTTCCGATTTGAGCCACAAGGCAACATACAATGCAAAAGACATCATGACAAAAGCAACAGCAACAATAATTCCACAAGAAAAAACACAAAACTTTTGACTGTAAATGGACAAGGTTTAGTTTGACAAACATCATGAGACAGACTTATAACCAAGTAAAATGTATCAACAATGGTAACATCCAGGCTTAAATTCTTGATGGTACCACAATAGACTTGTTTTTACCATCTTTAAAGCATTCAAAAGCCTACTTAAAAGTTCAGAAAATCAAAAGTTGTTAAGTGTGATGAAAATGTTCTATCTGGTAGCCATATATCTTAGAGTTCTGTAGTAAACAAAGTGCATATGAAAAATATATATGCCTGCCAAGGATGCTTGCTGGTCTCAATGGTTACCAGATTCTTCCTTTTTTATTCTTATAATATTTATTTTTATAAAATATTTAACAAATAAGTTTATCTGTAAGAGTCTACTTAACTGGATGTTTACCAAGCAAAGCAACAAATGCACACACATTCACAAATGTGATTTTTGAAAGGAAAGCAAAAGCTTTGTTGAAGTTGATCCTTTTATCCCTACTTCTGAATGAGAAAAGTCCTACAAACTGATGAAAGAAGTCGAAGGAAATGTGAATACTGTGGATTGTGCAGTGTGTGTAAGAATAATACTATCAAAATTGGTAATAGAAATGGAGTTTAAATGCTGGGAACATTAGAGCCCTTTTACATTAGATAGGATAAGGGTTAATCATGGGAAGAAAACATACATGAACCCCATCTGCCTCGCTAATGCAGGAAGCATGTGCTTGTGATGAAAGTTCTACAGCTGGGATCAATTCCAGCAGTTGCTACGATTCACAGACTTAGGCACACAGTAAAGATGGGATAAAAGGATTCTGAAATGTGTTGCTCCCTCTGATCATTAATCTGCTTGTTTAGTCATGAAGATTTTGGTATTTTACTACTGGTTTTCCACATACCTTCTTTAAACTTCATGCAAACATAGAGAGAAATGTTAAGTGAATACAAAAGGAGCATTTCATTTTTCACATTGTCAGAGAGGAATGTTGCCAGGTTCAACTATTTAACGCTCTTGGACCCTGCTTGGAACATCAATTTACATTTAAACACAGACTTACTAAGTAGTAGCAGATACGTCAAATGTGCATGAATTGTTATAAATGGCGCTTCTTGAATTTTTCTGATGTTCTTTTCAAATCACCTGGAAACACCTATATTTGTATTCTTTTCTTCATCTTTTGTTTCCTTCAAAAGTACATTACATCTGTAAGTTAGCAAAAAAAAATTTCACTATATAGTAAGATATATATCTGACAAAAATAAATGGCATTTTAATTTTCAAAAGTTAATATTTAATGACATAAAAATATTTATGATACAGAAAAAGTATAATTCTAAAGTTGAAAATTAATTATGTGACAAATTAGAAATTATGACTGGAAGAGTAAATGATGGGATCACAAAGGTAAAGCCTTGTGAATTTTTGGTTAAAAAACAGAAAATGAAAAGCCCTGTAGAATCCTGAGGGATGCACATGTAGATCAGAATTCAATAGGCACCAAGATGAAATCAGGCAGAAGAGATTAAAATATGTTCCATTATTTCAAATAGATTTATCTCTTCATCACATTTCTTCGCAAAGAGGTTGTATTCCAAAGCATGGTCTTTTACATGAGTACATAAACTGAAACTAAAAATAAGCATCAAAATTGTAAGAGATAGAGTGGTTAGGGTGCGGTTTCACTTTGGTTGAATTTGGTGTCCACTCAGGGTATTGATGGAGCACACTTCCCGGTGTGTTTGGGTGGTCACTGGGAAATGACCTTGGATACTCCATCTCAGGAATCCTCAACACTTTTAGCATTGCAGACTAGTTTGATGGAGGACAATTTTTCCATGGACCCCTGGAAGAGGTGGATGGTTTGGGGACAATTGAAGTGCATGATATTTATTATGCATTTTATTTCTATCATATTATAATATATAAAGAAAAAAATATACAACTCGTCATAGTGTAGAATTAGTAAGACCACTGGGATTGTTTTCTTGCAATTAGATGGCCCCACCTAGGGCTAATGGGAGATAGTGACACCCAAAATGTATTGCTTATGTGCAATCTACTCCATAATCTTTTTTGGCTACTGTAACTGTAGAAAACCCTTCTTCACAAAGAATAGATGTTGAAATGGAAACAGGATTTTTAGTGCTTTTGCGGCAGTCTGAGGATAATCAGCCTTGACTTTAATACATTGGAATGTCTGGAGATTTGAAGTTATCTCTAACAAATGTTTAAGGCTGCTATGATTTGTGACCTTGAGCTACTGATCTTCTAGCATAAACAGAGTTGCTTCATCTAATTTATTCAAAATTGGGTCATGGATTTATTATTTCCCATTTTGGGAGTATTTTGTGGCTGAAAAGTAATGTTAAAACTCTTTGGAAAGTTGAGATAGATGATCACGCAAGAGCTGGGAGGAAAAAGGCACTGGCTCAGACTCAAAATTTCTGGTAATGTTTAAAATATGTCAAAAATTCCCTTTGCTCACTCATCATCGCCCTTAATTCCAGTTCAGGTTTGAATGTATCTACTTTATCTATCAACTTGAACATAGTTACCATTTTTTCCTGAAGTGACAGTCCTGATCGGAGACTGAAATGTGCCACTAGTGTTGACTGCTTTTTGAAAAAGAAATCTCTGGCATGGCTCTTGTAACTCAGAAACTCTTGTCAATGATCTACTTTTCAAACTTGTCTCATTTATGTGTACAAGCAGACTTATGCTCTGTGTCCACCTCCTGACACAGTTGCATGGACAGATGTGAGTTAAGGGCATGTACTTTAATGTGGTTGATTATTTTAACTGCATCCTGCAAAGTGTTGTTAAGTTCAGGTGACGTTTTTGGGATAGCTGCCCCTTCTCTATGGATGGCACATAAAGTAGACTCACAGTTCACTACTCTTAGACCTGAGTAGTGAAACCAGAAAGCTGTACAGTCACAGAAGCCACTCTACATCTGCATACACTAACACAAAATGACAAACCCAATTTTCTAATATGTAATCATTGAAAAATTTGAATAGTTCTGCCAATGTAGTGCTGGTTAGCAACAAAAGTGGACATAACTTGTCCTCATGAACATCCTCCTGAAAATTATATCACACACAGATCATTGATGCCTTGCTGTCAATGTCACTAGGCTGTTTAATCTTGATTTGGAACTCTGAGGACATTAATTCTCTCTAATAGCTGTTCCTCAACATCTTCTGCTGTTTGTTTCATCAATTCATCTTGTTATGATGCTGGATGAAAGAAGAGTATGTGCCACCTTTTCAACTGCAGCCTCTCCTAAATGTTCATGATGAGTGTCCTTATTGTCAGGCAATACCAATTCTTCACCAGCTCCTGAGCTTTAGAAAGGTGATTAGGCACTAAGAATGATGCTCTCAGTATAGACTCATTTGATGGAGAGTGGTGGCTTTTCATATTTGCTTCTTTTTATATTTATATTATTTTCTTTTGAAAAATTCTAAAGGCTTGTTTATACCACAGGGTACTTGTTCTCTATGGGGGAAAGCAGTTTTGAAGTTTTCACAGATTCATGAGATAGCTGGTCAACAAATATTATACAAATTGGGCTTGGAGAAAATGCATCACCTGTTGTAATGAACATAATTTTAGTAAGACTCTTGGTGTTTTCTAAGTGCAGCATTCTTTCTGTAGGCAGTCTTAGAGTCTACTGCTGTTTCATAATTGTGTCTGCCCCTTTTCAAAGAAGCTTTCCAGTAATGTCTATTTTTGCCCATTGTATTGAGGGTTAGCTTTTGACCTTAGCAAAGTGAGTGTGAGACAGTGCACAGTGCAGGAAAGAGGAACGTGCAGCCTATAATAAGTGTCAGATTCTGACTTAAATTCTGCCATCGGATGCAGTCATGTAATTGAAGTATGTCAACTCCTTTGCCACTATAAAGCCAGTCTCCAGATGCAGCATCACTGTCACTTGCCTTTCACTGACAGTGTTTTGATATGAGCCTGCAAGCAATTGATTTATTATGGTCTCTGTGCAGTCAAAGCTCTCTGCTAATGTTAATCTGGATTTGAAACCTCTCCCCAGCACTAGCATCACTGCCTCAGCTCCACCTCAGATCAATGGGAAGTAGATTGTCATAAGAAGTGTATGCCATAAGAAACCCCCCATGCACAGTTCACAGTAGGGTTGACACTTCTATGATAATCCAGTTTTCCAGCTGATGTGACAGGAGCAGAGCTCAGGTGCCAGTGAGAACAATCAGGACTGTAAGTACAGATGAAGCAGGCTCATTTCCCTGTCTCTCGCCTCCTGCTGTGTAGCCCTATTCTTAACAAATTACACAGAGGTACAAGTACATGGTCCAGGGAATGGGACCCCTGGTCCCTTGGCCCTTCCTTTCTGGTGCTGCTCCTCTGCTCTGCTTTCTGGATGCCATGAAACAAGCATCTTGCCCCTAACAGATTCTTCCACTGTGATGTTTCTGCCTTGGAGCATTTGGCAATCAACCGAGTTCTCGTATTGCACTAGCCAAATTAAACATCTCCTTTAAGTCCTGAGTGGCAAGTAATGTGTCCTAGAAATGGGTAAAGTGAAAAGATAGAAAAATGCTGGCTTTGAATGAGGAAATGCATAGCTATAAAGAAGATAAAGATGCCTTAAACAGAAGACATTAAATCTTACTGTTAAATGGCCTGCAAAAAGCTGCTGAAAGTGGAAACATTAGGATGAAATTACGTAGTGTATTCTTAAATAAACTACATTAAATGTAATGGATGAAGTTCCACTTACTACTGTTCATTGAGGGATGTCACCAAACTGTAAGATAACCACATGGAGAGCTCTACTCTCTGACAATATCAGTGTAAGGCACAGGCTTTGTAGATCTTGGCTTTGTATACTCAGAGTTTATAGGATGGCAAAGTATAAAATAAGAACTGAACAGATGAAGGAAATAGAGAATCACAGTCAAGCTGAAAGGAGCAAAGTGCATGCTTTAAAAACTAGTTTTAGAATAATGAAAATACTGAAACATATTTCTTGTAATAAGCTTAAAAATAATATTTGGGAAACAGTCTAGATGTTTATATATCCAAAAAATGAAGAATCAATATTTTTAAATTGGCTTTAATAATTGGTTATTACTGTTACATTTCATATTGGAGAGGAAATAAATTTAAATGTGTTTATCTTTGTTAATAAAATACCCAATGAGAGATTGTTTCCATGATCAAAACTCTTCTGAATTAAAAAAGGATGTGACATAAAAAATATGATAGAGCCAAAAACCCCTCAGTAATTAAATAGTATTTTAATATGTATTTAAACACACAAAATCAATCTAACCTGTTCCTGATTAACAGAATTTGAAGAATTTAAATAAACATGGACTAACAGTTTTTATTTCTTCTTACCTCACTTCCTTAAGTATTACCCTGTGAGCTCCAACTGAGGCATCTGCTGATCCTCACTTATTGTTTTGTTTTGTTCTTGTTTTTCAGTGGAAGAGAAAAGTGTGTCCTATGAGTGGTTTTCAAATCAAAGTTAGAAATGTTAAATTTTATTCTTAAAATAAATTCAGAAAATATCATGTTGTCAACCCGAACACACAAAATGCAATATGGCTGTGTTTATAACGTACTTTTGTTACTATGTTCATAGCCATATAGCTTATATGTGAATGATATATATGGAAAATAAAATTCTTCTATTTTTATAACCCTCATGTTTTATAGAATATACTCTTTGGGCATATAAAAAAATATCCTTAAAAGACAGAGCTGGTTTCAACTTAAGCACATAGGAATCACTCCTTGTGGAAGTTGAAAAGTAATCATATACAAAGGCATTAAAAAATTAAAACTAAAGCTATAAACTAATTATTCCAGGATGATTGCTCCTATCCTAAAGGGTCAAATATTATATAAGACAGATGGTAGGTACTTTCTCTTTGTTATTATGAAGGCATTAGGAGCAGATTTCTTCTATTTAAACAGATCAGCAAAACTACTTCCAGCTTCAACTAATAAAACCCCGTTAAGTAATACAGCAGCCCCAAGGAAAATAAAACGATTTGTGAGAAATAAGATAGATATCACCAAAGCATTCTTATTTCATTCTATCCCTCCTAAATTGTGTGCTTTTTTGGTCTTTTCATGGGATAATTTTAAAATTTCAGTTTTTGGAATGACCAAAGTATCACCTAGGTATTTGTTTCTCAAATGTCAATGTCATCCAGCAGCGAGACAGAAATGTGGACTCAAGCCCACCCTAAACTACTAAATTAGGATCTGCCTGTTACCATGATTCCATAGGTAGATATTTTACAAGGGAGGGTTTTTTTTTTCAAAAATACAAATTCATGTATTTTTAGCAATACAACATAGGTGCACTAATTTCTTTTTCATTTTTTTCCTTTTATCCTATTCCTCCCTAAGCCCCTCCCCACCACACCTCCAGAGGAGGATTTCTGCACTGGCATTGGATGAAGCCAACTCCATGCAGGCAGCATTGTATTGAGCCGTCCTAGACATGGCTTAAGAAGTCCCACAGGTGAATGAGACGCAGGGCTGGGCAGGCTGCTGGTGTGAGCCTGCTATTGAAGCAATGTGTACATTTTTTTTCTTGCACAATGGACTCTTAAGCTTTACCAATAAGCATTGTTCCAACAATAACTTACATGAACCTGAATTTTCACCATCAATAACCAATTACCACATTTTGTTGGTAAGATTTATTAAATTTAGTCATTCTCACTTTTTGACTAATAAAAATGTGGATAAGATCAATTCCTACATTTTTAGTATTCTTGACGAGAGGCAATATGGGAACAATATTATATTGTAAGAAAAGTACACAAAGTTTCATAACAAATACAATGTAAGAACATAACAGAAAATTTTCCAATTGCTTTCCCTTTAAACTTGATTAAGATTAGACATATTAACTGTTGGCAATGGGACTCAATTGCTGTTGTTGAGTATTATTAATCTAATATTATAACAATGCAAATATTTGCCAAGCCACATGAGTTCATTTTAATTGAAAAAGACCATAATGAGACAGAAGTTGTTCTATTCAACTGAAAGGGAAGCAGAAAAACAAAATTAGTAGGGAATTGTGATGATAATTTTACTGAAAATATCGCTCATTGGGAGATGTGTTTCCTTTCAATTGTTGTCAGTAAGCCTGGAATAATAGTGAAATTCCTCATTGAAAATAACTCAGTTTATGTTTCATGTTAATCACAGAATTATAGAAGGTTTTACATTATCATGAACCATGACTGGTTTTGCCAAGTCAGTTTAATTGATTAATGCAAACATATACAATGCCATTTGCCACTTTTTCATGGATTACTTGAGAGGCAAATATAGCAACAATTAAGTTATTGACTAGATGATTAAAAACCTAAACTATCAAGTGGTTTCAGTTGACAAAATAAATCTGAAGCTAAAGGAAAAATTCCACCACAAGAGGAAGAGAGTTAATTCAACAATTCAAAAGCAATTATTGATTTCCTTTTGATGCCAAGAAATCCAATAAGCACTTCATCTAAAGAGATCTGGCTGCTCCATTTTTAAGAAATTCACCATCTCTTAGTTGCTTTAATACAATGTTTTATGCCTCTCTAGGATGTTCTTTACCATCATTATTTTTCAAAGAAATTTTTATTTTTGTTCATTTATCAAGGATGTATAATCAGGAGCCATTAATTGCTGCCAAGGTGATGGAGTACTGAGGGAAAACAATCAATTCAGAGAAGTAAAATCTTTCTGTTTGTTGTAAAAAGCCCAGGGACAGTGAGGTTTAACTTGGTGCTTCTCATTTGTCTAGATCAGAATTTTCCATGTTGTTTGCACTGAACTGTTTTGCTTGGATGTTTTGCAAGGTCAATGTTTTTTAGTGCAGTATGTAATGCATCCTCTCCACTAATAAATGCAAAATTTTGTTTACTTTTGTTTAATTTTTCTAAGCAAATATCCTTTGTTTCATCTTGCAAGAAACTTAGAAGTGAATATATATGTTTCTGTACTCCATGATTTTCAAACATGGAAAATGGATTATTTTATTCCAAACTAAAATACATTGTACAAACTTGAGAATTGTTCACAACATAGCTTTCAATGTTAACTTTTATCAAGGTATTATTCTGGGTCTTGCTTTCCTACAGAAAGGAATATTGAAATTCTACATTTTCCCCCAAACTCTTATTGTTCCTAGGTAGAAGATGAAGCCTTGCTTTCTTGCTATTATAATATTGGAAAAATTTGCCATGTGGTTTTCTGGATATATGCTTGAAAGGGGATCATTTGCTAATTGACAGAGGTGGAGCAAGCAAACAGCCATTTTTTAGAAAGTGGCATATTCATAAAATTTAATTAGAAATCAACTAAATTAGAAATTGGCAAGGTGAAACTGAAATAGGTATTAAGGTACTACAGGAGAAATCCACAAATAACACTTATGTCAGCTATGCTTAAATACCTAGTAACTTTTCCAACTCACTCTGCAGGCCAAACAAACCCTTCAGTTACCTTATTTGGCATATTCTGAATGTACATATATTCCAGGAGTTGCCTTCATATATTAAAATAAACTTTATTCTACTTTGAAGGCAATGATATCCACTTTGTTTAGGGAATTCATTTTTATTTTTATGCCAATTGCTTAGAATTCTTCCTGAAATCTCCTTTACTTTACCTATGGAGATGTTTCAAGGAAACTGCGCATAACCCTAATTATATTGCAGCTGCAAAATGTGGTGTCTTGGAAAGCAAAAGTCATGCTCAAGCCCCGAAAGGAGCTCACACTGCAGGGCAGGGATGGTATTGCCTCTTCCCTGCCTAGCTGGGGTCTAAAGTTTACCCAGAAATTAGTCATTCTCTCAGCAGGGGAATGGAAAGAGAAACAAAAAGAATGGGTTGACAACGCATTCTGTAGGATTGTGACATGGAATAATGATTATAAACCTTTTTGACAATGCTATACTGTTTTAGGAAAAAATTTTATGCAGCCTCACTGGCTTCTCATTTGTAATGTTCCACCTCTCTAAGACCAAGCAGGTTACTGGGTCATAGTTCTGTGACATCCGAATAAATTTTGTAACCAACTGGGGAATAGTTCACTCTTGGTTGATCCCACAGTGGATGGTCTCCATTTATAGTTAAAAATGGAGCATAATAAATTATTTTGATTTAATAGCTATGGGCCTAAAGTGCACGATTTATTATGGGGTATTTTTAGGCCCATAGAATAACTTCTCTTGATTCTACTTAAATCTCTTCCCAGTGGAAAAGAAATTTAGTATGAGTTGGAGGTAGACAACGGCCCAGGATAGAGACTTCTGTTTTCTAGGATGTTAGCATTATGCCAGACTCTGCTAACCTGGGTGGTCATTTTTAATGTGGACATTTTTTGAAGGAAGTAGACCAAAACCACTAAACATATTTGGTCCATGAGCTAAACCACAATAAAACAGAGGTCTCCTGTGTATAGCTTTCCTCACTCTTTGAATATAGTTCATTCTTACTTTATGCCTATAAGAAACAAATATCCTTTAGAAATTTTCCCTTTGAAGTTTAAATGCAGTTGTGTAAGTGTGAGAATGCCTGTGTATCTGAAATGCAATTATGAGCCAGCATCTGACTAAATGATGAAATGGCCATTTCTTCAGGACAGCGAAGTCCCCTCTGGGAGTTGAAGCATGCCAGGTCCCCAGACCCCAGCTGGAAAATCAATCATCACCTGCCTATTGTAAATGTGGATGCATGAAACTGGAGAAAATTTGAAGTGTTGGCCATAAGTAATATTCTCATTACATAAAAGATACAATGTTATTCTGGATGTCTACTTCAAAACAAAGATTTAATTTGTGCAGGTTTCTTCCAGCTGTAACTGGTCAACATCCTTCAGAGAGGTGACCCATCCTCTTCCCTTTTACTTCATTTTCCTCCTTCCTAGAACTTAGTCTTATATGTGTTTGTAAGAAAACCCTTGCATTGGTACACTAGGGGCCCTACAAGTTGCATGCAAGTGGTGACTGAAAGATACAGTGAACGTTAAAATAAAATGGTAAAAGCTACATTGCCAAGAATGATTGGATAAAATATGTTCACAATGAATGGAAGTATTTTCAGTATTGTGAGGGGGATTAATGATAATTTTTTACTCTAATGAATTAAAAAAAAATGAAACATTCGTTGTATTTTATGAGCACCTCTTGTTGATTAAATGCTGAGGGCCATTTCTGTCCAATAAAAAGCATTATGGTCTCCCCGATTCACTTTATTCCCTAGATCTGGCACTGTAAGATTTCTGGCTCTTCTCCTACATCAAAATGACCATGGAAAGCAAACGTGTTAAATCCATCCAGGACACAGAAGCACCCAAGACAAAACTACAGAAGCTGGTGAAAGAGAACCTCCAGAACTGCTTCAGAAAGTGACACTAGCAATGAGACAAGTGTGTTCAAAGTGAGGCGCAGTATTTTGAGGAGGATTATTGGCAATGTGCTTTGACTATAATAAACTTTTGACAATTTAAACATTCCCTGTGTTTGTGAAACACACCTACTATAGACCATGAGTGAGGGGAGTGCATTCCCAGTGACCATGGTCAGGAAGCAACAGACCACGTGAGGACCCTGCTGGGAAACAGGGCCCTTGTGGCTGGGGTCCACGTGACAGTCTCCAAGGCAAGAGGACCTCTCAGCCTCAGGTGCCCTGTTACATTCAGTTTGAAGGACAGTCTGGCTCTCTTATATTTAGCAACTTATGTCCATCCACATTTCTGTGGTTTACCTGCATAGCTTTGAGAAGTGAATAGAATTCCAAATATTTGGAAATTTATTATTTCAGTTTATTTAGGCAGATCTTTCACCATTTTTTGGTTCCATTCGTATGCTTAGTTTCCTAAATGTATGGTACTTTTCATTTTTTTTTTTGAACACAGGTGTTAATTTCAGTCTGACATATTCACTTGAAGTGTATGTACTATGTCGGGTGGTCAGGGTATGCAAGATGGGAGAGGAAGGTAAATATCATGTGACCTTGCTGAGAGAAACGAAGGGCAGCTACCCCAGCTGCCTCACTGTCTTTAGAAAGAACCTGGTGCAATTCCCAAATCCTGCTGACAGGACAAGTGCACATTACACAACCACAGGCTATGGTGGTTCATCATCAGGAATTTCAAAACCTAGAGGTAAATCTCATTTAATAAACATATAATAAAAATTATGTGCACCACCTCTTTATTTAAATAATTAAAACTAAAACACATGCTCACAATCAGGTTTTTTCTCAGTGATACATATCCAATACCATCTTTACAAGTCCAGTGCGCATACATGTATAAGCACATGCACAATGTTAAGAAATGAAATATATTTGTATCATTTTACTTTAAAATAAATGAAGGGAGAAAGTCAATAAACCAGCATGGTCAATTTTAAAGTAATTGAATCTTCTATAAAACAGTAAGTGAAATAATAACATTACCAAATTTGTTTATTTTGTTAGAACAAAAGGTGTAATTTTCTTCTCTGGTTTGCATGGAGTATGGATGACTGTTCGATTTGCATCCAACCATGCTATCAATAACTGCAGTGTAGCTGATGATTCTGCATGGAGACTAAGGCAAAGGGCCAAATCAATTCCTGGTCAATAGAAGGTGACTCTGTTGGTGGGGCACACGTTTCCCTTTCAGATGGTTGGAGCAGACTGTTTAATTATCAGCAATGATGGTGAATTGACCGAAATGCTGTGTCTCACAGTCATGGCTCCTGGTTGCTGTACCACTGTGTTTTGACCTTTTCTAGAGATTGCAAAGTGGGATGATTTTAAGTCACTTGAGCAGATACTTGTAATTGTCTTAGAGTTTCTTCAGTTCACACAAGCATGGAGACCATTTACTCTATAATCATGGTCTTTTCTGCAACTACTTTTTTCTCTTTTCGGAGTCAATCCATAGGCATCAGAGCAGTTATAACTATCAAGCAATGGCTGTTCTCCAGTCCATGCATCCCACGCCATCTCACACGCAACTGGTTACAGTTGCAGCTCAGCAATCCAGGGAAATACATGCTGGAGAAGAGCAATGGCAATCTTAATAGATGCACTTGTTGAAAATGGTGCTACTTCTGTCTAAATTAAGTGTGTAATTGGCAAGCCTTATGTATACTCTCATGGGGATTAACTTATTGATCTAATTACGATGAAGCTCCGCAATGATTTGCCAGTCACCCCGATAGAGTAGCAGCTGCACATTACCCTATTTTTTAAACAAAAGTGACATTAGTCAGTAAGAATAAAGTGCAGTATTCTTGACAGTTGTTCTGTTGCTGAAAGAAGTTTTTGTAAGATCGAAGAAAAATCTTGATAGAAGGATGTGTTGAGACTTAAATTTTTATCTCTAAAGTGGAAAAGTGACTGCAAAATTTTATTTTTTGATGTTAAATAACATTGTATTGGTAATGAACTTAATGTATAGTAGCAGAAAAACCTGTTCATAATCACATACATATTAACTTTAACTTTAACATAAAAGATAAGTTTATTTTGTCTATGTAGTCCAGGCTCCTTTCTCTGCATTGTTTTTTCTTTTATTCTGATCAAAGTTATCAGAAAGAATAGTTCATAGATGTCTCATTTCCTATCTGCAAGTCAATTTGGCAAATGACCAGCAGGATTCAACCTCTAAAACAATTAGAAAAAGTGGGTGGAGACATCGCTAAGGAAATCCCTGCGTGGAATGAGGACTTGAACTATTGACTTAGTCATTAGGCTGCACCCTTGGAACTTGTGTAGCTTTATTCTCCTATCCAACCCATTAAAATCACCTCACTGATTCCTCCCTTAGCAAGGATGAACAATCGTGCACACCAAGTCATTGTTTTGAAGGAGTTTATGGGATAAAGATTTCCTCTTTCAGTTTCTAGATTGCATCAAATTTGAGCCATGATTCAAAGCCTGAACCCAGGATGCACAGAGGAGAAACCCAAAGTCCATGTCAGTAGTGCTACAATAATGAAATTAATTGGTTGAGACTCAAGAGAGTTGTGTGCATTTAAACAGAATGTAAAGAAAATACTCAGTTTATAAGATTGTTAATGCAGGCTTCTGGCATCTGAAAATGTAAAATCCAATATAAGCATATATTTTTTATTACTTTTCAAAATATATTTTGCCATTCCCATTTCCAAGAGATTTGAAATTTATTAGCAGTTAATTTGATTAAATATGAAAACTTCCACATAACAATATCCTCATAGTATTTTTCTCTTCATGAAATAGTTTCATTTTCATTTACATGCAAAATAACCCCTTTTTCCCCAGACCTGTACTGAAATTTTCTAATAAATGTATGATGTACCCAATGTAAAGCCCCAGAATTATTTGTAAAATATCCTTACCATGATAATGTAGGTCGAAGAACCTTCACCCTCTTTCTGTCTACAAACATGCAGGTGCATGTATGTACATAACACACCAAAACACACATGGCCACCTCTTGCTTTCATTTCTCAAATCTATTGTAAACTATATCTTGAATCAGAACTCTTTGCTTAAATTATTTATTTGTTTGCTTCTGTTTTGCATTTTTATCAAATAATCCTTCTTTAGGTGTCAACAATATGCTATCCCTACCATATGACATAATAGGCATCAGAGGAAATGAGGGTCTGAAATATTCTGCACTTCTACAGAAAGAATCAGTGAGAGTTTGTCAGCCAAGAAGTAGGCAGCAACAACATGGGAAAGGGCAGAACTATGACTGCAGTCACACAAGGCAGTGTCGTGGGATGCCTGGTGTCTGGGAAGTGTGACAGCTCCAGTGTCTGGCTAGAACTTTACAGGCCCTATTAAGGGGACTGAATTATACTCAGAAAGCAAAGCATGAGGGGAGAGGTATTTTAATCAGTGCAGTGACATATTCAGATTTATTCCTTAGGACAATAAATTTGTCAGCAATATGTGCTGCTGATGAACTCCCAGGGGGCCTGGCGGCCCACTACTTAGGAGGATGTAAAAACAGCGCACACGAGAGATGAAGAAACCACAGTGTTTCTTTAGCTTTAGGAAAGGGTTGGGATAATTTGGAGAGATCACATTCAGGATATTTGTGTTGGTAATAAACATGTTTTGGTAATAAATTTACCAAAGGAAAGGAGGGAAGATGTGGTGGGTGAAGGGAACATAAATTGACCAAGGAAGTAGATGATGAATACCCACCAAGGTGGAGGAGGAAAGGAGATACTGTGGGCAAATTAAACACGAGTGTTGACCCAGTGGCCCAGGGTTGATGTTTGGGTCCTGCCTGGAAGAGGAATGGCAGAGAGTGGAAGGCAAGCAATCTTCAGCTCTCAGAAGAGTAGAGCAAGGAATGTCTTGTACCCTGATGCTGAGTGAGTGAGAAGAACTGAACAAGCATAGTGGCTTCCCCATACTAGGAGGACAGTTAAGTATCAACATTAGCTGCGGTTCTGACTTCAGGAAGGCAAGTTTTAGTAGATCAGTTGCTCTCTAGGAGTGGTTTTATAATACACAACACACTGGGAAAAATTTGGAGATATTGTTGATCACCATGACCTGGATGAGGGAGAGGAGAGCTCTTTTCATATTTGGAGAAAAGTCTGGGATGTGCTAAAATATTCAGATGAACAACACAAACCCCACAGCAAAGATTTATCCAGTCACAAATATTAGTTGTGCAGAGGACAAGAAGATGTGCCAGAGAAGTGGGGTGCAGATTAGTTCCTAACACCTTGGACAGAAAGTCCGTGTTTACGGAAAGGCAGCAATAATAGACTACTCTGTCAAGACAAAAACAGCTCAATAGCTAGAAAGGATTTTATAAAAGCCAACAGAGTGCAGGAAAACTCGAACGATGTCTCAGAATGTTAAAAAAGTAACTCATGGGAAGAATGAAGTAATATTACCAAAAATGTTCTTTGTTAAACTGTATTATCATTATATTTTAGAGAAGTAGAACAAGAAAAGAACATGCACTTTAAAAATGAGACCTGAGGTAATCTATGCAAATTGGCTATAAAACAAAAGCAAAAGAAACACATAGTCCAGGCACGCATAGAACCATTAATATTGAAAATGTCAGAGAAATTACTGCAAAAGGGAAAGATAACATTCATAAGGAAAAAATAAAATGCTGGTAGATGTTTAACCTCTCACAGATCAGAAATAAAGAACTAATAAAGAGAGTTATGAAGGTATATTATACATAATAATTCAATCCAAGAAAGTCCGTATACTTGCAATCCATCTGTGAGTCAGCATGGACAGGTCAGTCTAACGGAAGTATGCTGTTCAGCTCAGCTTTCGCCTGTGCAGTGGGGCTGCCTGGACCCCAAGAGACTGGCTAATTTCTCAACAATACAACAATGAACACATCAGTTACTCTCTTCTGGGAATCTGGATTCTCTTTGAGATAGAAAAAGAAAGTGGCAAAGTCTTATTCAACTCATGCTTTCTCTACTCGCCTATCTTGACAATCCTAGAAATCGATTGGCCTGCTGTTTCACTTACAAGTTCCACAACCATCATCCTGAAATTCCCTGCAGTCCTAAATATTTGTACACAAAATTCTCTTCCACTTTGTTAAAAGTGATATCACTTGGGCGCTGATCTCATTAATTTAAAAAAACCATTTTATTGTGTCTTAATTCAAGCTGGCTTGGAAAAATGTGCTCAGAAGGATTTTTTTTTTTTGTCTCCTCTACATGGTGTAGTATTTTTATCTTATATTTTGCTGCAAATCCTTTATGAGGGCCAAGCACTTACTATCTTCAATCGGATCCACTCGTTTTTGATTTCTGCAAATCTCCACTTTACTCTTATTTCTTTCCTCGACCTTGAACACATGTGACCAACAGATGCATAGTTAAGCCCAGATCTTCCCAAAATCTGTGCGAGAATCACCTAGAGATATTGTTAAAATCCCAGATATTGAGTGTGCAGGGGTCAGGCTGGTGGGCAAATTTCGCGTCAGGCAATGTCAATGTTTCTGCACCATTTGAGTACCGGTTTTGGAGTAGCAAGCCTTGAACACTTTAAAGATTCACCGATTCTCTTCTGAGTTGTTAGCCAAATAAATCAACAGTAAGAAAATATGTTCAGGAATTATTGTGAACAGGTAGCTTAAAGACGACTTAATGTCTACTTTTTAGTTGCTTTTTCTTTAGTGTGTTTGTTTGCTTAATTTGGTGAAGATGTTAAACACTCCATTTTCTGGGATAATAGCATATTTATAATTTCCATCCCAACAAGAATGCAATGACAGGCTAGGAAGAGACAAATACTGGGTTCTCCATGACTTATTTCCTCTCAGATGCAGGTCCAGGCAATATTCAGGTAGACCAATGGCATTTCCTGTCTTCTTTTTCAAATTGGGTATTTTTAATCATTTGAGGAGTATCAGTCCACAGAGGCCATCATTCCCTGGATGGACCAATCTGTACTGCACCAACAGGGATTGTAGCTAGTTCCAGGCTTTCTCTTATTGTTTCTGGGCAGAAATTATAAGCAGAGTAAAATCTCAGTTGCCAGGAAATAATGTTATGTACTGGAGCCAGACTCGGTGGCCAATTTGAAAACATAGCACTCATCTGCAAAACACTTCACTTCCCAAATCCAGGGAACAAAATATGGAGAGACAGGGCAGGAGCATTCTTTTTGGAGAAGATATGAGCATGCAGGTTGCACTTTCCCTAAAGAGAGGTTATGATTGGGGTAGAGAATGCAGGAGGCTGAAACACCATTAAAACATTTAGAAATATTCAAGTGCATTGAAAATGATGAATTATCAGATTCATCTAAAATAAACACCTAATTCCGTTTGATTCCTTTCTTACCAAGTACTTTCTCATCTACTATTCATATCTTAATTTAGTTTCATCTTTCTTCCATTTCTTTACAGTCAGCATTGGCATCTTAAAAATAATTCACTCATTCAGACTGCTTCAGCTCTTTCTATATTAACTAAATACGTCTAAGTCTGTTCCCAAGAGCCTTTGATAATTAATAAAGAACTTTAGGACAAATTCATTCATCCCTTCAAAACCAATATATATCGTGTCTCCTTTATGTTAGGCAATTTTTTAAGTAGTGACCACGGGACAGTAGAAATAAAACACATTTTGTCTTTATGAGCTTTCCCTGTAGCTGATAGGAAGGAACCTATTTTCTGTCAGATGGTATTAAGTTCTAGTAAGAAAAAAGAAAACATTAACAGGGTAAAAGTCATGCCAAGGTCAAACTGAGCCCTGAAGGAAATGAGAGAGGAAACCACGCCGCCAAGAATGGAAGGACTGCTCTGTGGAGGGAACGGCAAGTTCAGAGAGTGAGGGAGCTGCTGGTTCAGAGAGAGGCTGAAGGATGAGGAGGAACAGAGGTCAAGCAGGGAGAGCTCAGGAGCCAGCCCTGTCGTCATCCAGGGCGGGAACTCAGTCACAAACACGAAGTGGTCTAGAAAAGCGAACGTGGAGGCCCTCAAGAGGAAACCAACACACACGAAATAGAGCGTGTGGGTAAGTTGTAAAATTTCTGATCTTCAAGGAATGACAGCGGGTTAGGCATTGCACGGCCTAATAGAATGCATTACGGAACACGTATTTCCTCAAATCTCTTTGCACCAGTACCCTACAGGAGGAGGAAACAGAGAGGTTAGTGGCATAATGCACCATGGTAGCAAAAAACAGCATAACCTCTCCTCGCTCCAGCTTTGCTAATTCCTAGCATTGAGCACAGTTCAAACAAGTCAGAGACTTCTTCTAAGTTCTAAGTTCACAACTATAGATCTGAATGTAACAGAAATGTTTTGGAAAGACATGCCTTTTCCACCTGCTGACTTTTTTAAACCTAGTTTTAGGCTGAGGGGCTGAAGAGGGAGGGAGCAGGTCCAAGTACGGCCAAAGCCGAGTCCGGGCACAGACCATCAGGGAGATCCAAGAGAGCCCAAAACTTCAGACTGAGTCCACTTGAGACCCCAGTTTCCCGGGCTGAGCAGGTGTGCGGCACCTGGTGACTGCACCAGGATGGGCGCAAGATCGTCTGTAGCAGCCTCTCAGGGAGCCTGAGACAGTGGGTGGTCTGCACTCCAGCCCTGAGAGCCTAGCCCCACAGGGTGGATGGGTCCCTTTGAAATCCGAGATGATGGCGAGTCCACAGGGTGCACGCTGCATGAGGGGCTGTCCCAGACACCGTGAACATGATTTGTCAGCAGCCAGAAAAGGACAATCCCAGGTCAGCCATCTCGAAATCAAGTGAAACTGTCTCACAGTTCAGGATGCACGAACCTGAAACGGTGAAACACGACCCTCCTCTGTTCCCTACACCCTATCACTTGTGCATTTGCTATGGAAGGAGTAAACTTTAGATTTCAATGCAGATTTCCAGCCTTCGGGCCTTCTCATTATGTCCCTTGACTTCACTAATAAATTCATAATTTTAGAAGTAAGAAGCTGTAAAATATTGTGTTTATCTTAATTGTACTTCTCCTTTAATCAGTCATATTTGTTTACTTCTCTGATAAGGGTTAGCAAAATAACAAGGACAACAATGATAAGTGGCATTTATGAAACATCTGAAGTGTGTCAGGACTGCTACAGGTATGGCCATAGATTGTCCACTGTGTCACACGTCGTCTTCCCCATCAGCCTGGATGCCAGCACGGCTGTGGCCTGCTCTAGACGCTGTGCGATTGGCGAGCTGGCATCGGCCTCGCAGACTCGGAGTGTGGCCAGCTCCCTATTGAGCTGACATCCTTGTAGAGGTCCTCACCTGGACAACTCAAAGCTCACCCAGTCAAGTGCTCCCTTCTAGGTCTGAATGCAGTCTCCTTGGGTTGCTCCATGCCATGTTCCTCTATGCCAAACATTTTCCCACCATCCCTCTGTGGGAACTGGTTGAATTATTACCCAACTGTCTGCATCATCGGAATGAGCAGAGGCCTGTGATCTCCACTAGAATGTGAGCGTCCAGAGGGCAGCACAAGTCTCTCTTCCACCATCAGGGTTGTGACTCAAACCACAAGCAGCTGCTGCTTCTCACCCACTACTCTACCGTGGCTAGCACAGTGGACAGGTCAGCAGCATAGGCGAGGCTGTAAGACACTGCAGTCTTCGCTTGTGGCCGGGGGGAAGCCAAAATGTGAAGCCACTAGGAAAAACACCCAAGCAGTTACTGGGGACCTCTGAAACTTTACCAGAAACCTCAGCCGTAGGCTCCATTCTCCTGCCCAGTGTATGTCGCAGGCCTGAGGAAAAAAACTAAAATACAGAACTAAGAGAGACAGAAAGCAGGGGACGGGATGACCAATGCTGGTGTAAACGACAAAGGTGCTGGACAGTCCAAGCCACTGCTTATTGGTAATCAATTGGGGTAAAGCCAAGCTACGTGTAAGGGCAGGACTACCTGTGTGGATGTGCAGTCCTGTGGTTTCTATGGAAACTAATGTAAGCAAGGCTCCTAAAAGACAAGACAATGCATTCTTGAATCAGGAACAGAATAGACAATATATAGGGTTGTAATTAGAAGGGCTTCAGCTGGACTCGCTTCTCTAAACAAGCCAATTGCGGGGTTAACTCTTCACAGCCTGCACTGCTTACAGCCTGCTTTGGCCATAATCAATATTGCAGTCTCCCACAACAGTCCCATAAAACTTTAAATAGAAGCTCTGAAATTGCACAGGGAGACACATCCTTAGGACATAGGCAACTGAATTTTAGTTTGCCTAGGTTCCGTCAAATGAAGAGGAATTGTTTTGGGCCACATATAAAATGTATCATATACTTATAGGTATAGAAGAACACACTATATAATGCCACAATACAAAAATTAATAAATAAGCTATCACTTAGTTTTCAAGTACAAATAACCTCAAACATGAAATTTTAACAACACCATAAGAAAAGAAAATCTATGTGCTACATTTTTTGTACTTCCTATACCACCAATGTTAAAAATGGTATTACTTTATTAAATCATTTAACAAAATATCACAAACTCAAGTTTAATAAATAAGAAATTGCGTGTCTGCTTACTAACAATGCATGCATCTTTGCAAGCAAGGACACACACACACACACACCTGTAGGTAGTTCAAGCCCCACAAGGACAAGAAACATCTGAGAGACTGAGAGCCTGTGGGTTGAGGAGCAGAGTCTGCACTGCACCTCGCTGTTCCCTGCAGAGTCTTTTGTTGTCGCCTGCAGAGTCTGTACTGAACACCATGCAACCAGATCATGAAAAGCTTGGCTAAAAGTCACCCATAATAATCTTAAAAGTTTGGAATCTTCTAGGGCCACAGTACCTTCTGTGGAAGACAACATGCAGCCTGAGGTCTGTGGGTTGGACACGCCTGCCTGGAGAAATAGCAACCTATGTCTATGCTAAAGCTGGTGTATGAGTATTTGTAGCAACATGAATGGTGGCCAAAGATTGGAAATGTCCCTAACGTCCCTCAACAATGGATGGCTGGATAATTAAATGTGGTGTCCATACAATGTTGTGTAGTTTGGCAATAAAAAATAGAGGTACTGATACACGCTACAATGTGGATGAACCTTAAAATATTACACTGGAAGAATCCAGTCCACAAAATGCCACATAGTTTACGCTTTTATTTATTTGAAATATTCAGGCCAGGCACATCCACAGAAAGAGGAAGTTGCCCTGGGTGGGGTGGGGAAGGATTGTAGGAAATGAGGAGTTACTGCTAATGAAAATTGAGGGTTCTTTGAAGGGGAAAGGATGACGGAAATTGTCTAAAATTATGGTATTGTTTGCCCAGCTCTGAATACACTAAAAACATTCAATTGTACATGAAACGGGGGACTCCTTTGGAGCATGAGTTGTATCCCAAGGCAGACACAAAACAGAGGAGCTTGTAGGGGGTTCATGGACTTTATTTTTCTTTTCTTTGCTGGAAAGTACAATCATTTTCCAATCCTCTTGTGCATTTTGAGCTCCTCAATATTTGTCCCATTCAAGGTGAAGCATCAGTAAAATAAAATGTTATTGGTTGGGAGGTTTTCACCTAAACGTAATTAACTGCCTCCTAACTTAATGTCAGATTGGTCAGTTAAAAATGATTTTCTTTTTTTTAGCTAAAGCAAGATATAGCTGCATTACTTTCCACTGAGTCTGTATTAATTTTCATGCTATCTTTAAATGACATTTTACATGATTTCATGAAAGCATAGGAGAGTCTCTAGATTCTACTTTACATTTTAGGATAAATTTGCCTGAAAGGAAAATTTTCTATGTCCCTCAATAAAATATAGCTCAGATGACATACGCTATCTGCAGCTTGGTTGCTCTAGACATCTTGAACTGCTTCAAAACACTTGAAGTTAATGTATCAAATGCTCCTTTTTGGAATTACTTTGCCCTTGATTTTTTACAACCTTGTGTATTTTAAGAGAAATTTAACTCACATGTTCATGATTCCTCTACACTTGAAATCATTAAGAAGTCAGTCTTTGAGGGTGATTTGATAACCATGAAAGCCATTGAGTCTTTTTGTTAATTTTTGGAACTATTTAAAAAAAAGAAGCCAGGAAGTTTTGCCTTTCCAAGATGAAGCTGTTATTCCAAGGTGTGTTCTAAGTGTTTCCAGAGAAGTCTTGTTATTTACAAATGAGGTGATTGAGAAATAAATAAAAAATGCTGAGATTTTTGATAAGACATGGAGTACGTGTGATTTTGATCACAGTTTACAGAACTTGTGAGCCTTTAAACCTCTTTATCCTAATGAAAAGTTCTGAAAATATGAATTTTCGTGAATGTGGAAGCTGTTACTTGTCCAGTTCTGTTTCCATGTTTGAATGCATTACTATTTACTCAATATTATTCAGCACTTTATTGCACTTTATTTGAAAAGTCCTCTGTAATCCTTTCAAACTTAGTTTTACACTAGGTGTAAATTTATTTTTTTCATGATGGGTAAAAAAATTACCATGCATTTTTATATAGCACTGATTTCATAAAAGTGCTTTTTCCAGTATATTTATTCATAGCACAGAAAAATCACTCCTAATATTATACAAGAAATCATAATTAAATATAAATAATTGTGTTTTGAAATAATGGTTCCTTTTAGGTTTTCTTTTAAATTGTTAAATTGATTTAGCTCCTGATTCATCATACACATTTAACATGCTTCAAGCAACTGAAGCTTCAAATCTATCCTTTGTTCACTTTTCCAAAATGAAATATTTAATGCTGTCTTTACTTCCTCTAGTCCATATGGATTCATTAGTATCATTTCATCTCCATGTGTCCATTTGCAGATTAATTACCATTTTTGAGATGGTTACTTGATCTGACAATTAATTCCCTCGTCTTACACATTTTTTTCAGTAGGTCCCATATGCATCACTCTGTGATATAAAGATATTTTTATAAAGTTTTCTCTGAGTATTTTCTTGTAGAGTATCATTCAAAAATTTATAGAGCTTCTGAATGAATGTTTACCTTAACATACTGTAAATTCCTCGTGAAAAAAAGCAAATGGACTTTTTTCTTTAGATAATTGAAGTTCGAATTGTATGTTTAAATTTGGATAGTGATTAAGCTAAACTAAATTGAAATCAATCTCATTTTTATGTAGTGTCTGTCCTCTTTGAAGTGCTGTTAATGATCCACTCATTAATAGAAAGAACTTTTACTACTTGAAATATATCAATAAATACAACAGGCACCCAGTTAACCTTTAACCTTAACTCTGCATGACTAGAAAACATCACAATTGCTTCTGAAAAGTACACGACAACATTAGATCTGAAAAGACAATAAAATTACTCTCAAATCTAAAATATTAAAAAGGTTTTTTAATATGATAAAATATATGATTTTAGAAATGCCCAGAATTCTGAAGCTGGTCTTTTTAGTTACCATAGTTCTCATATTTTCCGTATATGTCAAATAATAAAGCAAGCTCATTACCTTTAAACTGTAAAGTCTTGGAGATACATTAGGAAAAGTCAATGAAATGAATGCTTTCAGAGCCAAGTTACTCAAATGTAGATTTGTTCGTCATTTTATCGCACAGTGACACAATAGATGCTTGTCTGTATTACCCAGTTTCCTATGTTGTTTTGTAGCATGAAGACCATGAGCTTTTTCTCACCAAAATCTAGTGAGTTGACTTTGAATGACTAGATCATTGCTTGCTTCCTCTTTCTAAATAGTTTACAGTGTGAATTCTAAATTGCGTTGCTTAGGTTCTGGCCTCTTGGGAATCTACCTCTCAAAGTGTCATTTATCTGAGTGTAATTGCTAGTGATGTTCCAGTAGTTCTTTTAAGTACTCAGCACTGTTTGCCTGCAGTTGAGTTTAAAGTATTGCAAAGGACAATTTATATTATACTTTATTTGTCCGGATTTAGTAAAAGATATACCGATATCATCTCTAAAACTGTATTTTGGAAATTTTGTATGGATCTCAATAGGAATAGGTTTTACACTGAGGAAGCAGGTTACATTTTTAAGTTGAAAGGAATTTTTAAGTTTATTTCATCCTAAAGAGGTATGCTGGCTACCATCCACCGAGTTTCTTTTTAAGTGTTTGTAACAGAACACGTGTGCACAGAGACAAATGCGGGACCAAAAGCTGAATTTACTTTACCTTCAGGTACTTTACTGAGGACATTATTATTTCATTATATTACAAATGTGGTTGATAACCTCCCTGTATCTCATGAATATCATAACATATAACATGGACAGTGGTGAAGGCCATGCCTGTTTTTGAAGGCAATGAACATTATTTATGAATCTTTAATTATAAAGTTGAGTAAATTTTTAATTTACTCAACTTCTAATGTGTAAAGAGCAAAGGATGTTTGCGTGCTTTATACTGATAATATTTATAAGTGAAAATTACATATTTTTATTTCAAGTATTATCTCACATAGAAGTTTAAGTGTCATTATTGTTTAACTGCATAAAAATTTATGAAGTCTCAAAACTTTTGTTATATTGTTTTTCTTAGAGCTGGCAATAAATCAAAAGATATTTTTACATTATTTTATAGAATTAGAATATTGGGAGAATATTAAAAACAAGAATGATGTTGTTATTTCATAACAACCATTTATGTACAGATGTGGAAGCTTATCTAATCATAAATCCTTAAACTGCTTTGTGAAAATAAGCTTTTCTATGCTGATAGCTTGGTCTATGGATCCCCGGCTTACACAAATGTGTGCATATTTTCTGCAAGTTATTTTCCAGTGTGCAAGCGACTGTGGTGGGTGATTTGTGTAGTAGGGGAGCATGTATGCTGTGTTAGGTCCCTCTGGGGCATTTATTTTCTGCTTTATTGTTTTAATTATGAAGACAGATTTTTCACTGTGACTATTGTATGGCATTTGTATGTTAAAAATATCCCAAGATAGTCACATAGCTTTAAACTGCAGCAGAATTTTGAAGTGATTGATCTGAAGTGAATTCCGAGTATCCCTAAGTGTTGCAGGAACACGTGTGAGCCACACAGTGGCACTGAAACCTGAAGTGACATCTCAGACTAACTGACTATTACAAGACGAGTAAACAAGTTTAATTGTGTTATTCACCTCATTGACTTTAATGAGTCAGTAATAGATGTAATAGGCACCTCAGGACCAGATGGCACAGGGTAGAAAGTCCCCATGAAATACCATTTTTTCATCTCAAGTGTCTGATAAATATGTTAAGTTCCTGTGAGATTGTGATTGTTAAAATTTCTCAGCAGCTGGTCAGTTACTCTACACACCAGGGGCCAGCAGGGGCTGTTGATTGCTTCAAGTCTCAGTTTTATATTTGTAGAGATAGTGAGGGTGGAAAAGAGATCCTTTTTCTGAAGTGTAACACAATACCATAATTGAATTCTATAAAATTCATGTATTCATTAAAACACTCTGAGGTAATTACTTTGAAAGGGATCATATTCAGTTCTCTGTAGCTTGTGCACATATTACAGACTGATGTGATCTGTACAGACTGATGTAATTGTACACCATATATAGAAGATGAATCCTTGCCACTAATAGCAATAGATCTGCCTTAAGTCTTCATTTCTGCATTCTACATTTGGAATAATAATTAACTGTTTCTCTCTTCAGATACTTAACATTTTTTAAAAAAAGAAAAATAAATAATTACCCATAGTGTAATATCTAAAAACTGATTCTCTAACGTTCAACTGTTGCTTTAGCAAGCAAGGTAATATTTTCCCTTAGTTTTGTATGGTATTATGTTCTAAATAAATAGCTACCTTGTCAATATACAATCCTGTCAAAACAGAGTTCTTATATTTTGGTAAAAACTTTACAACACAAAATATAATAATCCATATTCAAGAATGTATGCCTCATTGAGTCATATTGTTTACCTGAGAATATGCTTTATAGCTTATCTTTATCATAGAAGTTTAGGCCCTTTTAAAAGTGTGTTTAATATTTAAAATTTTAGCTACACCTATTGCTATTCTGCCTCTCTCTCTCTCTCTCTCTCTGAAGAGAGAAACCTTACCAGCTACACTACCACTGAATATGGAATCTTCAACCCTCAGGGAACACCTTGACAGTGGTGGGACTCTAAGGGAAAAGCGATGTTTTGGATGGTCATTGGTATCGAGAGATAAATATATACAACATTGTGCTAGAAATTCAAGACAGGGCTATAGGGCAGGAAAAGTAAATGAAATGTATAAGAAATAGTAGGACAAATATTTTAAAAATGTTTTATTAGACAATTATGAGTTAAGACTATTTACAAAACCTACACATTTTTGGAGAATAAGTAAATGTGGCAATATTGCTAATCTCACTAACAATGAAAAATGAATTGAGTTTGAAGATAAAAAACCCTGGAATATAATTTTTTAAATATTATTACATATAATAATATTAACAATTTTAAATACCCAGCAAAGATTGAATCTAGTTGAAAATGTTCTATAATCTTTATACAAGTGTTCCTAAAATATATTTGAGATAAAGAATTCAAAGCCAGATACATACTATGTAGATAATTAATATTCTAAGGCTATTTTACCTAACTTTATGTAGTTTTACATAGTCAAAACCATGCACAAGTAAAGAAATTGACAAGATGATTCCAATAATTCTATAAAAATACAAAGGTCAAAAACAGCCAACACAATTCTGAAAACGATTACTACGGGAGGACTTATACTCCACATTCAAAATTTAGGATTGAAACAGAAATAGCCAAGCTGGTATGATAATGGGTAAATGTAGAAAAATGTAACATTAAAATGGGAAGTGGCCCAGATACAGTCCCACATACATACAATTGATTACCTGGTGTACAGTGCCTTTGCCACTGGGTTGAAATGGCATGGGAACGCTTTTTTCAAAAGGTGGCAGTGACATAAACAACTTGTTGGGTAATAGGAACACTTTCTCCTTCATATAACAAAAGTATTTTCAGTAATAAATGTAAACTGAAATTATTGAAGTAGAGAAGGGTATTGGAAATTTTAAATTGAGTTTGGCATTTATCATCATCTCAGGATAAATAAATGAATGTAGAGATAGGGAAACCATATAATTACATGCATGGATTATTTTTAAGAAAGGGGCAAAACTTTGAACTCAATTTTGGTTTCTCACAGTGACACTGTTTCTTTTTCCAAATCTTACTTTTGCAATTGATCGATGACTTCACCAAACCTGACCATGGCACATTCATAGTCATTAGTAATTTTATGTCAATTATCAGTCTCTCTTTCTTCATGAGTGATCAAGGCATATTAAGAGTCAAGTTATGGGCTTATTAAAGTAAAACATATACAAATTAATTCATCAGTTTTAAAGTATGCAGTTGGATAAGGTTCCATAACTATGCCTCACATTCAAGATCCAAAACCTCACATCACTGCAAAAAGCTCGACTGTGCCTCCTTGGAGTTCATCTCCTCTTCCTCCGTCTCCGTACCTAGTAATCACTGATTTATTTTCTGTCACTATAATTTAGCTCCTCCAGAATGTCATTTTACAGAAAACATGGGCACTGAAACTAAGCCCTTTGTGGGTGACTGGTCTCACTCAGTAAATGCCCTCGAAATAAATGTTTTGTATCATTCGTCAAGACTTTTTTAAACTTGTTATTGCTATATGAATATATATTTAAAATTTATTTATCCATTTTCTTGGTGAAAGTGTTGTTACCATTTTTGCTTTTTTTTAAAAAAAGTTGGGGAATATTGTGAATGAAGCTACATAAATATTGGGATCTGAATCTTTCATGGACATATGTTTTCATTTCAGCTGAGTAAATATCTAGCAGTTGTATTGTTTGTTTACATGACAAGTATGTTTAACTTACTAAGAAAGTAAAATTGTTTTCCAAATTGGCTGCCCTTATTTGCTCCACCAGTAACATCATTTGAGAATGTTCTGTGCTTTCTATACACTAACCAATACTCTTATTGTATGTCTCATTGTTGTGATTTTGATTACATTTTCCCAGTGATTAATAGTATGTAATTATGTATGAAGTAAGTACATCATATGCTTTTTAGTAAAGCATTTACTTAAACTATTTAATCATTTTTAAAATTACATCAATTGCAATATTGAATGAAATGAATTCTTATATCCTGTAGATACAATTCCAATGTCAGATACATGGTTTGCAAATATTTTCCTATTTATGACCTTTATTTTAATTTCTTAAGGAATTGTGAAGAGCAGAAAATTTTACTTATAAATCCAATTTATTTTTATTTAGTAAATATTTTGAGAAACATTAATCATTGTTATTTCAAAAAGCTTATTTCACATGGTGCAAAATATATGTAAATTTTTAAGGAAACTTACATTCCAAGATAAGCAAAGACAAGTAAAATCCCATTTCAAAATAAATTCCTAAATTCAGTCCTTGACTTTGTTCAGAATTGATTCTAACACATTTTAAATACTTTTATAATCAAAACATCTCTATGAAATATCTTTACCATATGTTTTTATGTTTCTGTTATATTTATTAAGAATTTCCAAATTAGTCTTTTATAACTTTTAGAATAAATAACAGTGATATTGAAAGTCTGCATAATTTGATATATTGCTGATATAAATAGGGGATTTAAGGTTTTTTTCTCAATATCATGCTATTTTTGATTATTTAACTATATATATTACAACAGAAGTTGGAGACAGACTGAACACCAAGCAGGATTTTAAAAACTGAATTATTAAAAACACTCTGGCAATAAAGTCATGTCAGTGAATCTGCAGGTGTCAAAGGCCAAGTTAATCTCTATGGAAAATACAATAGGATAATGTGCTCATCTGAAATATGTGCTTTCTCACACACAGAAAGTGAGGAGTTTGATAATTAAAATGAATAGCTGCATAAGTAGTTCAGAATTTAACAGATACTTCAATACTACAGCCAGGAAAACTTTTTTTATCATTATTATTTAAATGGTCAGCACATGGTAATAACACAGTAGTTATTTCTAATGTATGTCAATGTCAATATGTGTAATTGACACATACAAGTATCTATATACATTATACACATACCTATATATACATTCACGTATTAATATATGCATATATGGGGGGAGAGAGAGAGAGAGAGAGAGAGAAAATGGACATAGGGTAATAACACAAAATTTAGACAATATAAAAGAAAAATAGTAGATAGTCTAGGAAAAGGACATGAAATAACAGCTGCTCCGTGAGTGTAAAAAAAATTATTCAATTTCATTACAATCCAGGAAAGACAAATTAAAAACACAAGTAATCTCAACATCAAATCTGGAATTTTCTTTTGCTCTGATGAGTATTATTGGAACAATTAGAGATAACAGTACTGTGGCAAACTTATTTCCTCAATTTTGAGAATGCCTATGTTTTCCAGTGAAAACAGGATTAAATAGTTAGTGATAAAAAGTACCATGTCTGTAACTTTCAAACAATTAAAAAGCATTTGTGTGTATTTATCAGAATGTATGTCAAAATAAATTTTTAATAAGAGACAATGTCTTGGTCAGTTTTCTCATTGCTGAGACAAAATACCTGATGTCCAAAGTTAAAGGTGGAGAGGTTTATTGTGGCTCACAGTTTGTAGAGGTTTCAGTTCATAGTTGGCTGGCTCTAAGGCAGGTGGCCTGGCAGAGCAGCATCACAGAGCAGAAACACTTCATGGTGGGCAGAAGGCAGCAAGCAGCTCAGTGGTGAAGCAGCAGCAGCAGCAGCCTGTCTCTTCCTTTCATCCCTTCCAGGCTACTCACCTTTAATCCCAGCACCACAGGCTTAATCTCAGCACACTCTGGATTCAGGCCCCTCTGAAAAGCCCCACCTATGACTGAATGAGTCTTTAGGGGAACATCTAGATACAAGCCATAACAGACAGATGATGTTAAGTTTGTTGCAATTGGAAAACATATCTCTGATACTATGACAAAAGTTGTTATAAAAATTCAAAATGAAATGTGTCATCGGGTGCTAATATTGAACGTATGCATAACACATGATCAAAAATGTTACAATGTTTTCAGGATGGATGCCTATACAAATCTACCAAACACAAGTTTGCTCTTGACAGGATTATTTTTAATAGTCAAAATCTGACTAGAAAAAAAAAAATCTATCAAGAGTAGAATGGATGAATAACTGGGGATGGTTAATAAGGTGGAATTATACATAGCAATGTGAAACATGAAATATTTGTTACATGAGAGGCCATGGGAAATATCTCAAATATAATATTACTCCAAGAGCAGAGACGCAAATGGGTATCTACTTGATTTTCCTTCTTATAAGACTGAAAGCCTGACAAAGCCCACCTGCAGTGACACAACCTACATGCTGTTAAACCCGAGTATAAAGGTGAACAGTGATGGTGAGATTACAGAGGGGGCTTTGAAGTTGTTGGTGATGTTGTATTTCTTGATCTGAGGTGATAAGTTTGCAAATATATATATTTTTTTAAAAATCATCTAGTTATACACTTATGTTTCATATTTTTACATTTTCTGTTTTATGCAATTTTAAAAAATAAAACATTTGGAAATAAAAATATAAAACACATGGACAATAAGAATCAGACTGCAGAGCTATATAATTGTAACTGATAATGTGAATTTACGCATATTTCTCTTTCAACACCCAGGGCACATACTGCAAGCTTCTAAATGTTTAGTTAAAGGGCTTATTATTTTCTGCATCATGATATTAGTCTCTGGATCTTTGTGATTTAGATTCAAAATGAGGACTTTCATGGAGGCTGATTAGGTCACACTTTCTAGGCCTGCATTATTCCTTTCTCTATCCCTTTGGAATTCTCTTTTGTTCCTTCAAAGATTCAGCATAGCCGAATTTCAAAACTTCTCACAATGGGTACAGATTAAGCCCTATCTTCCTGTCTCCTTGGATGCTCTCTTCTTTCTAAGAGGTAGCTAAAACCTAAAAAAGCTAGATGAATGGTTTGGGGGACAAAGAAACTCTGACTGTATTTTGTATCTCTCTTACATTTTCTTATGTCTTTTGTGCCTCTCTTCCTTTTCTGCTTTCCTTGCTTCTGTGAAAAAACTTACACTTGGGATAGAATTTTAGAAATGTTTTAATGACTACAGCTAAGTCAACTTTGTCTGAAATGTCTTGGTAAAAATACTCCAGAGAGTTTTGAGATTTGAAACTAAAGACTTCTATGTTCCTACTTTATATACATTACACACACTCTACCATTGCGAGAAGTCAGGGGGACTAAAATATCTTTGCACAGGCCAGAATACAAATATCCCTGTACACACACCACAACGCCATTGCAGTATTTCAGCAAGGCAAAGTGCTTCTGATTTAAAATTATTTTTTCCATATTAAAATATCTGAGGTCACTTTGATATGACAACCTAAACACAGATTTTTCCTAATTCTGGATGTGAACAAAGTACCAAAAATTGTTTATAGAGTTCGTTGCCCATACATTACTAGACTAATTTTAAACCACATTTCCCATAAGGTCAACAATGAATAGAACCATTGAATTTGATTCAGTGCAGTTCACTTTGTGACCAGAAGAGTGGAATTAAGCTCATGAACATAGATAGCACTCACTTATGAATCCCAAAGTCTAACACTAAATTCTGAAGGTTTATAAGATAAAGAATGATAGGATTCCCTTTATTTATTAACTCATTTTTTTTTCATTGTACAACCAAGATGTCTCTATTTGAAAATAAGAATTTTTCAAATGAGCCTTGAATTGACTTTCCAAGATAAGGGCAACAAATATTCCAGTAAATTTTTCAATGCCCTCTTCCAACCCCTAGCATAAGATTCAGCAAAGTGCATACAGACTCACCAATAAGACAGAAGGTGTTGTGTGTGGCTGACTTTTTGTTCTACACATGATACTTATTCTACTTTGTACTGCACTCGCAAGGAGTGCTTTCTGTAGGTGTGAGAATTCACAAAGATGTTCATGACAAATACAGCATCCCATAGCTTTGTTTGGCATATCTTTAAAATATAAGATGCGGATGTTCACAAGATGATCTGGAGTATTCTTCTTCAGCATTAAGAGGAAATTAGAAGGGCAAAGTAAAAAATACAGTTAAATAATAAGAAACTCTTTTAGACACAAAAGTAATTGCATGAATTATCCACGGTAGTATCATATACATGAGGAGAAATAGATAATATTATTTTATACCGACAAGAATTTCACCTGGGGGAAGATAGGTATAAAAAAATTTAAGATCTCCTTAGCAAAATTCTATGTTATAATGCACCACTAACAGAAAATCCTCCTTTTTCTGTATCCAATATCACAGAAATGGGAATGCATGGGAAAGAAAAGAGATGATAATACAATTGTAATTTTTGCCTTGTCCTCAGTGGAGTTTTAAACTACATTTAGGGAAAATAAAGAAATAGAAGACTAAATGAACCTATGTGGCAAGATTCTATGTAATAAAAAATGAAATAAAAATTTAAAAATTCATTAATTTCCTGCCATGTTAAAACATAAATATTTTATATATAAGCACTTATTCAAGGCAGGGAACCCTATGAACAAACCACATAGAGTAGTAATTGGTTTTTCACACTTTAAAAAATTGAGAATGTAACGTTTACTGCATATTCTTATAAAAACTAACATTGTACTAATATTATACTACTGATATTATAGGATAATCTACCATATTCCATCAATAACTGTTGAAGGAAAAACATACACAGTTTTACTATTAACCTTTCCACAAATTGCTCTAGCATTGGGTTTAAAAAATTTTGAGTTTAGTATTTGTTCCCTGTGTGATACAGCTTTGTGCTATCAGTAGGCACAAGACAAACCAAGGAAAAAGAAAAGCACAGAAAGCAAAACTTTTTCCAGACATCAAATCAGTGTTGCAAAAATCAAGACTAATTTATTTCTATAGTATCATAGATTAGGCATTTGGATATGATATTTCATGTGGTTCACACAATGAATCACAATTTTGTGCTTTGACTCATAATGTCATAATAATATTATTGTCTTATACTTAGTATAAAAGAGGAGTTACTTTGCCTGGTAAATCACTAACAGCAATGTTATAATATGAAATATGATGTAGGACTGAGCAGTTTTCTTTTGACGTTATTCAAATAACCATACTAGTAGGGGGTTAACTAAGAAAAGTGAGAGTTTTCTGGGTAGAAGAAAATTAACTTAGGTGTTAGTTCCATGAAAATACACCAAATTTATAAAAGGTAATTTCACAATACCTTTAAAATCTGAGCACTGCATTATTTGTAAGTGATAGTGTAATAAAAGTTATTCTTAATACTACAAAGAATTTATATTCAGTGTCATCAACAATAATACACAAGAGTTTTCAAAAACTCAAATGTCATTACTATTCACACATATAAATGCATGTTAGGCAATTTTCAACATAGTTACAATATTAACTTCAAAAATCATGATGCAAGTAAGTCTCAGAGGGAGAAGTATATAAAAGCAGCACAAAGGGAAGTGGAGACACAATTTGGTTTATAAGGTGGTATATTTAAATTGGAATATGCAATACAAAATTTTCAGAGTGTCAGAAAGTAAACTGGAGATTGAAAATGGACAAGAGTCTCTGTTCCTGTTTTATCAGATGTAATACCCGTACCCTTTTGGGACAATTGATTTGTTGGTGCCAGTTGAAGAGATCTGGTAATATTATTTCTCCTCACATTGCTAACTTAGTCTACCACCCTCTATGTAGAGAACAATGGATGAGGGTCTCTGGTAACCTCCAGAGGGAGAGCCTTCTTGCCTAGATGAACACTAAGGATACTTTCCAAGCTGGGGGATGTGGGGCTGTCATAAACATGGGCAGCTTATAAACTTCTAGACAGTTCCTAAAACTCTTATTTTAACCAATGTGCTTGCCATTGCCGGGGGATGTATAGTAAGAAGGGACACACCAACCCCAGTACCACTGAACTGGCTTGATTCCTTTCATAGGGACTCAGAATATACACTAACAAAGTGTAGCCCTATGGTGCAAGTGTGTGTAAAAGTCACAACCATCTATCCTATTGACAGTGAAGGTACGGAAATTCGAATCTTTCTCTCCTCACATGGTTTATTCACATGTTAGCACAATTTTATTTCCCAATAAAGTCTCACCTGGGCAAATAGATTGTTGGTTCATTATACAAACTACCCCCAACTCTTCGTTAGAAAGAATTGCAACTTATACCTTTAGAGTTTCTGAAATGTTTATCTTTTCTTTACAGTGAAAACATCCAATACTTATCGCTCAAATTTCTTTACACCACTACATTCATTCCGCCTCTGAAAACCACCATCCTACTATAAACACTATGAGAGCACTTTTTGCATAATGCACATATGTGTGAATGGTGCAGTATTTCTCTTTTTGTGCCTGCCTTATTTCCAATAGGATAATGGTCTTTAGTCCCATGCATATTGTTGCAAATGATAAGATTTTATCATTTTCAGGGCTGAATTGTATCATTTATGTGCCACATTTATTTTATCTATTCATGTGCTGGTGGAAAATCTGTTGCTTGTGAAAATTTAACTGCTTGAGGCTGAATGATTGAAAGTTCAAGACCAGCCTAGGGAGATTAGTGATTAGAGAGATCTTGTCTCAAAATGATAAGCAAGTAAGTCAGCCAGTCAGTCAATCAATAGTCAGGGGATATAACAGTGCAAAGGCCCCGAATCTGATGCCCTGTAGTGTAATATAAAAGAAGAAAGAAAAGAAAAACCCACTTGCTGCCATTCTTACCCACTCATGTATCCCATCCAAGAGTTTTAAACTTGTCCAGTATATGAGCTATAATGTTGGAAAATGTTGAACATGAAAATTTTAATATGAGGTCTTTGGGGTTATTCAGGTAGCTTCATAATAGCATAGAGCAATCTTCTGTTATTAACACATTTGAAAGACAGTGGTAGCTTTACAAAGAACTTTTAACTCCCATGAAATATTTCAAAGGTAGATCTGTTCTTAAGATTAGAAGCAATTTTATATAAAACTTGCTGCTTGATTTTGGAAACTACAACAAAACTGCATTCTTGGCCAAAGAAATGGAATACATGGGAATGAATTCAGGAGCCTTGGAGTGGGCTTTAGAACTTTGCAGAAAAGGCAGAATTTTAAAATTATGCATAAAACATCAGCAGCAGGGCTGAAGGCCAGTGAGGTCTCCCCTGGACACCCTCAAAGTCTCCCACTTCCTGCAGCATGGGCCGCTGACACCAGCAAAACTTCAAAGCTGCCTGGAGAGCAATCTGGGTTTGGAATGATTCTGCTCTTTCCACATGAATCCCCATTTCAAAACCAAAACTTTCACACAGGAAACCAAACATTTATATTCTACATTTTTGTTCTTTTTATTGCAATTTGGGGGAGCATTACCTCAGTTTATGTCAGTTTATATAGTACATTAAATGCTGTAAATTACCGTAAAGTGGAACAACATATCACTCAGTGATGTTGGCATCATAAATCATTACTATTTCCTTCTGCACACAGATGTTCTTACTTTTAGACCCATGTCAGGATTCATTTTGTTCTTCCAGATTGTTAAGCCTAACTTTGTTTTCTTTTTTATTTTTTTTGTATTAAATTCTTTTATTGGTACATTGTAGGTACACAACACAATTACATTTCTCCTTGGGAATTGGACCTTTGCATAATGCATCTTGGTTCTTATTTTTTCCCCATTCCTAGTCCTCCCTTCACCCCCTCCACCCTTCCCTATTTACAAAGACTTTATTTCCATTTTTTCCATTTCTCAGCATTTTTCCTTTCCCTTCTTTCCTTTCCCCTGCCCCTCCCACTACCCCTACCCCTTTGGACCTTTTCTTCCTATTTTACATTATCGATTATTCATTCTAATCACTGGTCCATTTTAGGTATACAATATAATGACAGTCATCATTGGAAATTTGCACCTTTACATAGTCTCTCTTGGTTCTTATTTTTCACCCTTGCCCAGCCCTCCCTGCAACCCCTCCACTCCTCCCTATTTACAAAGATTTTGTTCCTATTTTTCCATTTTCTCATATTAATCCCATTCCCTTCTATCCTTTCCCCTAGCCCTCCCACTTCCTTCCCCTTTGCCCCTTTTCTTCCTATTTCACATTACCTATTATACATTTTAGTTCTTATTTACACTTTCAGTTTCTCACACCAGAGAAACTATCTGGTATTTACACGTGTGTCCTATTTATTTCACTTAAGAGTATTGCCTCAATGTGCATCCACTTAGCTATAAATGTCTCTAATTTCTCATTTTTATGGCTGAGTAGTACTCCATTTTATTAAAAAACCACATTTTCTTTATCCAGTCTCCAGTTGATGGGCATTTGGGCTGTTTCCAAGTTTTAGCTATCACAAACTGTGCTGCTGTGAACATGGGCACACATATATCACTGTGGTATGATTCTTTTAATTCTTTGGGGAAGATCCCCAGTACTGGAATAGTGGGGTCAAATGGGACTTCCAGTCCTAGTTCTTTGAAGTATCTTCATACTGATTTTCACAGTGGTTGCACCAGTCTACACTCCCACCAGCAGTGGAGCAGGGTTCCTCTTTCCCCACAGCCCCGCCAGCATTTGTTATTGGATGATTTCAAGATAGCAGCCATTCTTTCTGGAGTGAAGTGGAATCTCAGTGTTGTTTTCATTTGCATCTCTCGAATGACCAGGGATGTTGAACATTTTTTCATGTATTTATTTGCTATTTCTACTTCTTTGTCTGAGAAATGTCTGTTCATTTCAGATGCCCATTTTTGGATTGGGTCTTTAAATTTGGGAGGTCTGATCTTTTTAAGTTCTTTATAGATTCGAGATAGTAGACCTTTGTCTGAGGAAGAGCAGGTGAAGATTTTTTCCCACATTGTGGGTTGTCTCTTCACACTGCTGGTGGTTTCTCTTGCTGTGCAGAAGCCTTTTAATAAGAAGAGATCCCACTTGTTGATTGTTTGGGCTAGTTCACGGGCAACTGAGGTTTTGTTCATAAAATCTTTTCCTACACCGATGTCTTCAAGGGTTCTACCTAACCTCTGCTCCAACTGGTTCAGAGTTTCTATTTTAATATTTAGATCTTTAATCCATTTTGATTTTAGTTTAGTGCATGGTGAGAGATACAGATCTAGTTTTAATCTTTGGCAAGTTGAAGCCCAATTTTTCCAGCACCATTTATTAAAGAGGTTATCTTTCCTCCAGTGAGGGTGTTTGGCTCCTTTGTCAGAGATGAGATGGCTGAGTGTATCTGGCGTTGTTTCTGCATCTTCTAATCTGTTCCACTGGTCCTCCAGTCTGTTTCTTTGCCAGTACCATGCCATTTTTATCACAGTAGCTTTGTAGTATAGTTGCAGATTGGGGATTGTGATACCCCCCCAATGTCTCTGTTACCTAGAATTGTTTTTGCTATTCTGTGTCTCTTCTTGTTCTAAATGAGTTTTTGGATTGCTTTCTCAAGGTCCAGGAAGTATGCGCCTGGGATCTCAATTGGAATTGCATTAAATCTATATAGCAGTTTTGGAAGTATGGTCATTTTCACTATATTAAACCTTCCTACCCAGAAGCAGGGGACGTCTGTCCATTTTCTGATATCATCTTCAACCTCTCTTTTGAGAGTGCCATAGTTTTCAGAGAAGATGTCTTTGATTTCTTTCATTAGGATGATTCCTAGGCATTTCAGTTGTTTGGATGCTATTGTGAAAGGAATTATTTGCCCTATTTCTCTCTCAGTGAGTCTGTCATTGGTGTAGAGGAATGCTATTGATTTTTGTGTGTTAACCTTGTAACCAGCTACTTGACTGAATTTGGTTATTAAGTCTAGAAGACTTTTGGTGGAGTTCTTGGGGTCTTCTATATAGAGTATCATGTCATCTGCAAATAATGACAATTTGACTTCTTCCTTACCTATCTTTATTCCTTTTATTTCTTTCTCTTGTCTAATTGCCATGGCTAATGTTTCCAGAACTATATTGAACAAGAGTGGTGATAGTGGACATCCTTGTCTTGTTCCTGATTTGAGTGTGAAGGATTTCAGTTTTTGACCATTTAGTATGATATTGGCTGTTGGTTTTTAATAGATGGCTTCTATCAGTTTGAGGTAGAGACCATCTATTCCAATTTTTTGTAGGGTTTTTATCATAAATGCATGTTGGATTTTGTCAAATGCTTTTTCTGCATCTATGGAGATAATCATATGGTTTTTATCCTTGGCTCTATTGATATAGTGTATTACATTGATTGATTTTCATGTATTGAATCATCCCTGCATCCCTGGGATGAATCCCACTTGATCAGGCTGTATGATCTTCTTGATGATCTTCTGCATTCTGTTTGCCTTTATCTTATTAAGGATTTTTGCATCTATGTTCATTAGTGAGATTGGCCTGTAGTTCTCTTTTTCGGTTGGGTCTTTCTCTGCTTTGGGGATCAAGGTGATGCTTGCTTCCAGGAATGAATTTGGGAGTATTGCTTCCCCTTCAGTTTCATTGAAGAGTTTAAACAGTACTGGCAACAGTTCCTCTCTAAATGTCTTGTAGAATTCAGCAGTGAAGCCATCAGGGCCCGGGCTTTTCTTAGTTGATAAACTCTTAATTACATTTTCTATTTCATTGGTTGATATTGGGTTGCTCAGAATTTTCAGGCCTTCTTCGTTCAACTTTAGTAATTCAGATGTACCTAGGAATCTGTCCATTTCTTCTGTGTTGTCCATCTTATTGACATATAGGTTCTGGAAGTAGGTATTGATACTCCTCTGTATTTCTTCTGGGTCTGTTGTCATTTCACCCTTTTCATTCCCAATTGCATGAATTTGGACCTTTTCTTTCCTTTTTCTGATAAGGTTGGTTAAGGGTTTGTCAATTTTATGGATTCTTTCAAAGAACCAACTCTTGGCTTCATTGATTTTTTGTATCATTGTGCTAGTTCCATTGCATTGATTTCTCCTCTGATATTTATAATTTCCTCCCTTGTATGAGCTCTGTGGTTGTCCTGTTCTTTTTTTCCAGAAGCTTGAGGTTCAACATCAGGTTGTTTAATTGGGCTCGTTCTGTTTTCCTAATATGAGTATTCACTGCTATGAATTTCCCTCATAAGACTGCTTTCATTGTGTCCCATAGAGTCTGATATGTTGTATTGTCATTGTCATTTAATTGAAGGAACTGTCTGATTTCTTCTTTAATTTCCTCTGTGACCCATTGGTTATTCAGAATTGTGTTGTTCAATTTCCACGTGTTTATGCAATTTTTTGAGTTTCTTTTTTTATGGATCTCCAATTTCATTGCACTATGGTCTGATAATATACAGGGGATAACTTCAATTCCTTTGCACTTACTTAAACATGTTCTATGTGTGAGTATGTGGTCTATTTTGGAGAATGACCAATGTGCAGCTGAGAAGAATGCGTATTCTGATTTTGTGGGGTGGAGGACTCTGTAAACATCTGATAAGTTCATTTGTTCAAGAGTTCGATTGAGTACTAGTATTTCATTACTTATTTTTGGTCCAGTTGATCTATCTATTTGTGACAGTGGGGTGTTGAGGTCCTCCTCTACAATTGTATTAGTGCATATATGACTTTTCATGTCCGTTAGTATTTGTTTTATATAGTTGAGTGCACTACTGTTTGGTGCATAGATATTTATGATTGTCATCTCTTCCTCTTGGATTCTTCCCTTTACAAGGATGCAGTGTCCTTCTTCATCTCTCTTAATCAGTGTTGGTTTGAAATCTACTTGATCTTCAAAGAGGATAGCTACTCCTGCTTTTTTTCGGGTTCCTGTCACATGGAGTATTGTTTCCCACCCTTTAACTTTCAGTCTGTGAGTTTCCTTTTGAAAGAAGTGTGTTTCTTGTATGCAGCATATTGTTGGATTTTGCTTCTTGACCCATTCTGCCAGTCTATTTGTTTTGATTGGTGAATTGAGACCATTAACGTTGATGGTTATAATTGAAATGTATTAACTTGTCATTGCCATGACTTTTTTTTTTTGTTGGGTTCTCCCTCTTTACATTTAATTTCTTGTCATACCAGATGGGTTCATTCTGCTTTGCTTCCTGTGGTTGTGATCCTCAATGTCTGTTCCTAGGATATTGTGTAAAATTCTTTGGAGTGCTGGTTTGGTATTCATGAAGTTCCTAAGGTGCTCTTTGTCATGAAAGTATCTTATTTCTCCATCAATTTTGAAAGGTAGTTTTTCAGAGTACATCCATCTGGGTTGGAGGCTGTTTTCTTTTAGGGCTTGGAATATGTCACTCCAAGCTCTTCTTGCCTTGATGGTTTGTGTTGAGAAGTCTTCTGTGATTCTGATGGGCTTTCCTTTGTATGTGATTTGTTTCTTTTCTCTGACTGCTTGGAGAACTTTGTTCTTCTGTTGAGTTTCTGGAATCTTAACAATTATATGCCTATGTGTAGATTTTTTTGATCAAGGCTATTTGGAGTCCTATATGCCTCACTTATCTTTATGTCAAGCTCTTTTCCCCTGGTTGGGAAGTTTTCTGCCATTATTTCTGTGAAGAGATTTTTTATGTCATCTGCACTCTCTCCTGTTTCTTCATTGAGCCCAATCAGTCTTATGTTATTCTTCTTTGCATCATCTAGCAGCTGCTGGATTGATTTCTCATGTTCCCTTATAATTTTGAAGCAATTTTCCTTTTCCTGGTCACTAATTGCAATCTTATTGTCTATATCTGAAATTCTGTCCTCACACTGGCTCATTCTGCTGTGTAGACTTTCAATGGAGTTTTTCATCTCCTGGAAATCTACTTGCATCTGTTTTATGGATTCCATTTGTTTCTTACATTGGGATTCCATCATATTCCTGAGCTCCTCTCTAGATTTATTAATCATGTCTTCACTAGGGGCACAATTTCTCCTGTTATCTGAGAAATTATTTCTGATTTCATTTTTTCCATATCCCCTTTTGTTGCCAGTTCAGTGGGTCCAGGTGGTTGAGTATCAGAGTGGTCCATCTCATCTCCCTTTGAGGTTGCTGTAGGTGATCTGAAAGTCTGGTTTTGAGACTTATTTACTTGTTTTCTCATTTCGACTGAGGGGGTGGCTGTTAGCACCTGCACGGATTACTTCCTCTGAGCTGGAAGAGGTGGGACAGGGTCCGGGAGCAGAGGTAGGGATGGTGACCCAAAAGCCTTTTCCTGTGGGCTAGGAGCAGTGGGAGGGATAGTGGCCTAGAAGCCCCTTCCTCTGGACCAGGAGCAGTGGGATGGCAACTCAGAAGCCCCTACCTCTGGGCTGGGAGCAGTGGGAGGGATGGTGGCCCGGAAGCCCCCTCCTCTGGGCCAGGAGCAGCAGGACAGAAGATGGTCCAAAAGCTCTTTCCTCTGGGCTGGGAGCAGTGGGAGGGATGGTGACCAGAAAGACCCTTCCTCTGGACCAGGAGCAGTGGGACGACAGCTCAGAAGCCCCTGACTTTGGGCCAGGAACAGCGGGACTCAGTACCTTGGTCTGGTGGTCTGGTGTCCTCTGCGTCTTTGTAGTGTTGAACCAGGTGGCTGCCTGTCTGCAGCGGGATGATTCAGCATGTTCTGTGCAACTCAGGACCTCGGTAGGGCGTGCACAAACCTGCCTGTCTGCAGCTGGCCTAACTTTCAGTTTTTTTGTTTCCAAAATGAACTATTACATTCACGCTGTCATTTATAAGCCCAGCAAAATGTGTAGCTCATGGAGTCAGGGTAAATCTTGTTGTGGGAAGTGAGCTTCTGCAGTTGGCTCAGGCAGGGGTTAAAGCAGCAAAAGCAAAACTGATGGACTTCAAATGACAGTTATATTCGACATCTTCAAGTAAAGATGACACTTTAGCTTCTGTTGCAAGATCAGTATTTATGATTTAGGCAATGATATTTTACCCAAGGCCTCACAGTTTATGTCCACAAAATCTGGCTTGGTGTCTCCTTACTTTGGGGAATTTTTTATCCTCATTGATCACAAAAAGGAACACCAGAAAATCGTGTGCTTATGGAGACATTTGCTCCATAAAATGATCAAGTTCTTTTTCTCACCACTTTTTCCACCTCCCTTTTCTTGTAAAATCGAACCTCACTTATGAGACCCAGCAGGTAGAGCAACAATTGGCAAATCTGTAAATTGAGGGAGATTTTATGCTTACAACCAAAGGGCTGGACAGTGGGAAAGGGTATGTTTGCAAGATACCAAGGGGGTTTATTTTAGTGACTCAAGCAAAAAGGAAGAGAGATCAATGGAGATCATTCAGTTCAGCCAGGAATATGTATTGGAAACATATGGTGGCATATCAAAATGGATCTCATCTGTCAGATAGAAAGCTTCTGCTGTAAAAATAATCTACATGTGGATACCTCAGCCCAGAATTCCACTGAAATACTTGCAGTTATTACTTATTAACCAGGTTTTTCACACTGGTGGGCATAAGATTAAATGTATCCTGTTTAAGAGAGAGTATTTTAAATCATGTTACTCAGGATTTCATTAATTCAAGAGAATTAATCTCATGAAATGAGGGCTTTTATTTCTGAGTGTATTTTGTTGTAAGTATTCCATTTAAAAGCTATTTAGAAATAATTTACGTAATTATAAAGTTTACAATAATATTTACTCTGTCTTATATAGGTAAAAACTATAAAAGGGTACATCTTTATGTTGCCAAAAATATAAAGTCATAAACTCCAATTTTAAGTGCAAACATTAGCTTCAGAACGCTTGATAAAATAAGTTGTGAAAATCTTTCAATTTTCAGTCCTATCTTTTCTGTCTGTATGCTGCACTACTTTCTTGTTTTCTTCCTTAACATTTGTTTTCTCTTTCTTTCCCACTCCCTGATTTCTCTTTTGTGTTTCTCTCCACAAATGAGTATACTTTCCAGGCACCAGAGTGAAAGATGAGTGCCATTCCTACTATCTTTACCACCAAACTAAGAGAAGAACAGCTACCATGATAATTGTTGACATTTGCAAAATTGCTAAGTAGTGCCAAATCCTTACAAATATGGAGGGCGTTAATGGAAGGGCAGATGCTCATCAAATATTTGTGATCAGAAAACCACACGGTAATCTTTAGAAACTCAGAAATCTAAGGGAAACCTTTGAATTTAAATGTGATAATCATTATTACTATTATTATTCACGATAGTTGGTCCTATAAATTATTATATTTCAGAGAATTAGCTGCAAACATAATAAAATTATAGAAAGGTGTAATGATCTCTTAGAAATAATGTGATGTAATTATTCAATGAAATTTACATGTTGTATGAAAATCTAATATCTTGAGATTTATATTAGCAGAAATTGAAGAGAAGAATTCATCAGGCAGCAGTTCCAATATGAATGAGTTTGTTTCCTTTGCCAGTGAAACTTATTTAGAGATTTGAAAAATATGTATTCACATCCTCTTGAAATAAAACACATTTTCAAATTAAAACTTCTAGAATAATTAACTTTTTCAGTTTATCATGATGTCAAAAAGTACCTAGCAGACTGTCATGGTATCAGTCCCTGAAAGAATTGTTGAAACTTCCCAAGGTAGCTAAATTATAAGCTGGAAGTAGTTGGTAATCCTGAGATTTTATCTAATACTTAGTATAGTGTTTAAGGTGGTTTTATTTCAATCATTTTGTTTACCTGGAATAAATAGTTAAGCTTTTCCATGTTTTATGGAGATTTCAAGGTTAAATGTGATACTGCTACAAGCAACTCATAATTTGGTTAAATGGAGAGTAAATAAAATAATAGATAATGTTGTTTTCCTTACCTATAATAAAAGATCCTGCTTTCCCCAGAGGGAATGTTGGATTATCTGACCTGTATTTTCTCTGGATTTTGTTGTTTTGGTTGCATGAAACTGCCCATCACATCAAGAAAACTACAAGAACTCACCCTGGATCTCATAAAGGTAAAATTAAGTAAAAATGCAATTTGACATAAGCAGTGGTATCCAGGCTGTGTTCACAAAATACCATTGTATGTCATAAATATTAAACAACGATAATGCAATACTATTGTTAATATTACCCAGAGTGCCACTCATCAGGAAGGTTCTTCAGTGTACAGTTGGAGGCTCTTTTCTAAAAATTGGTATCATGGCCCAAGAGAAGTGCCTGTGGCAAAACATCTATGGAATACATAAGAAAACATATATTTATCAGACAACTACCTATATGGCTTTTGTCCTCAAGAAATATAATTTAACTGAGATTACGATGTTAACAAATAAAGAGCATTAAAAATGAAAAAAACAGAGGAAATGCTGTGGTCCTTGCCCAGGTCACAAGGAGCTGGTTGGGCGATGGGTGAGGTCACCGCACTGTCCCTGAACAGGTGAGTGCTGAGCCATGGCCAGAAGAACAGACCTGATTCTACCAAGGGGGATGGGTGGGTAAAACAGTTCAAGCAGGGAACGTATGGGGGGCAGAGCATGGATTTGACTTTGCTGTGGGAAGTTAGGAACAAAGGACTTATGGGAAATGATGAAGTCCTATGAGGAGCTCAGCTACATATTTAACAAATTAACCAGCCCCTCAAAAACATAATTGTCATGGGATAAATGCAATGGGGTTTACTCCCCTTCCCCTCAAAAAATGTTAAAAAAACCCTCTTATGCTTTTTATATAACATCTGGTAAAAAGAACATTGCCATAATCTACTCCAACTGACAGAAAACTGGAAGATTTTCACAACTAACAGTATATGGATAGGAGGAATATAAATTCTGGTGATTTTGAACCTCCTTATAGCTCCAGGGAATTCATGAATCACAAATTTCACTAAAAAAACAATTTGAAAAATTATTTTTATAATTGAGAAAATAATCTTTAATTTTAGCTTCTGTGGTAAAGAATTTCTTAGAATTTTGGTAAATTGAAAATAATAGTAATGAGTTAACTAGCACCGTGGCTATGTTCAAACCTAGTTGGGATCTCTTCATTTTCTTACATAGTTGATACTAATAATGAGTCAATCATGATTAGTTTAAATTATAGTGATTATTTGAAATCAATGAGTTTATTCTGCATTGTGAATGTGAAACTTTAGTACTCATGAAATCAACATAAATTAATATGAAGAATCAATATAATTATATTGTTTATTTTTATTTTAATTTACTTTCAATGAATTACTCTTCTTACTTTCTCTGGAACTAAACCTGTGCATACAAATAATCTACATTAGTTTCACTGTGCATTGGAGGGCACAATATGACCTATTCTTTTTTCCTGTAACCAAAATGTCCCCAGTTCTCACCAGACTGTGTGCACAAATTTGACTACATAAACATTAATGCATGGTTTTCTTTACCTTGTAAACCCTGGATGTGCATACCTGGATTTCTTTCTCTCCCTGAATATCCCTTGTAAATTTTTTTCCTTGTCAATTTTGAAAGTGTATAGGTTCTCATGACTAATTTGTGTCCTGTTTCTCCCTTTAGTGTGAATGTTGAAGATGAGAAATGATGCTATGTTCAGTTCTCACTGTGACAGAGCCAGATTATAGTAAATGAAAACCATAAGACGAATCCTTCTTAACAATATACTTCCCTGTAACGTTAGGTTCTCCAGTACCATTATATCAATAAATAGAGAATCTATTCAGTTCTATTTCTTCTTCAAAGAACATTCCTAATGATAATTATATATAGTAATATATAATTCTTTTGAGTTTAACATTAATGTACCCAGTGCATTCATTTTATACACATGAAAATATATATACTTAGCTTCTCTTTACTCTTAGATGTGCAATACTGTGTTCTGTCTCACAAACCTTTCTTCTCCTTGAAAGTCAATACTTTCCCTCAGCAAAGAAATTTAAAACAGGGAATCAGTGGAGGTCCCAGGCTTGAGAGCTCAAATCTTAATTAAAATTAATTCTGAAATCAGACATTTTATCGATTAAATCCAAATATCCAGAGGCAGTTACAGATTTTTACACTAAATTAGCATCTTCCAAGTTTTGAAAAATTGTGTGGCTGTATCAAGTTACAAATGCCCTTCATGTTTTGCTTGAGTGACCTGTGTGTTGCACTTATTCCTTGGAGTCTGAGATATCCTCAGTTTAACATGGCGGTGGGCAGGGCTTTGGTGTATCTGTTTTTAAATAACAATATGAAAATCCATTTTCAGATTCCGGAAACACCTGATCTCTTTGATAGTACTCTCCTGGAACAATGAAGTAGTTGATCTGCATTTTATTGCATTTATTAATGATTTATTAGTGATCATTGATTATACTTATGGAACTGTTTTGTTTCTATTCCAGTTGTATGTGGGTTCTGTCATAATCTCCACAACTCTGCCTGAGCCAAAGGCTAGTAGCAACATAGCATCTTGGATAAGGAAAGACATTCACTCATCCATGCATGCTCAAAACAATTAGTTGAATAATTACCATTGGCCTGACATCTCTTATATATTCTGGATAACTGTAAACAGAATTAGGAGGCATGAAAAGAATGAACAGGGACACACCATGATTAGAAGTACCTATAGTCCTGAATATTGTGTTTTCCTCCTAATTCACTCATAAGATCTTAATGATGCAGTGGATTGTTGAAGCAGGTACAATTTGTTCACCCATTTTACTGCTGAGCCATCTAAGTTTTTGTATGTTTAAGTAGCTTTCACAAAGGCTATTTATTGCAAAGGAGCTGTGATTTGAACCGAGGGTTGTCTGAATTTAGAAAATTCTATCTGAATGTGTAAATAAAGGACTAAAAGAATCATCCGCTACTAGCCACATAAGATCATGAATTCATGGATCCTTTTAGCAAATTAAGATTCTACAACAGAGTTTGGTAAACTTTTTTCTCTAAAAGGCCAGAAGGTGACTATTTTGAACATTGGGGCCCTTGTGCTCTTTGTGACAACTGGTCAACTCTGTTGACAACATTCTACCCTGTTTTGTAGCAGGAAAGCATGTGCATGAAATCAGTAAATGGCCAAGCATGACTATGTTTTACCAAAGATTTATTTTCAAAAACAAATCAATACCAAGATCAATTTTAAGAACCCTAGCTGGGTGAGGAGGAAATTAACTTTCATAGTAGAATACGGACTGTTGGATATCAAATGTAGATACCAGTTCCTATGGGAGCCCAAAGCAAGTACCTTTATACCAAATATCCCCTCTATTTTTGCTATTTCTTAGGAGAGGTTCAAAATGCCTGTTTCCTTAAGATATGTGTTTCAGATCGATTGTTTCCAAATGGTTTTAGCACGATGATTGTATATCCTTTTGAAACTCGAGATTAATGAGATTTTTCTTTATAATGATGACATTTTGTCTTTTCAAATCAAAAAATGTCACTCAACTTAGAAATATTTCTATTTTATTCTAACCCAGACATTGAAAGAGCACAACCTTATGTCATGCATACCCTCAGTATACAATATTCTACATCAACAGATTTGGTGAAGTTTAAACTGCTTTCCCACTATATAACATTTACTGTGGTTCAGGGTCTGACTGCATATTGACTCTTAGTTCATACTACGTGTACTAATACAGCTCTGAGACTTTTGAGATGGTAACCTTCTTGCCCATATAAAATAATACCTAGCTTTCGTGAAAAATTTACCTTTGAGGTCCATCCATTATAAATAACACAGGTGGTGTTTCAGTAGCTAGCTCTAAACCCGAGGACAGAGACAGACAGATTGAGGTGAGCCGCAGGGAGACACTCAGGGTGGGCAGAAAGCTAAACACTACAAAGAAGTCACAGGAACAAAAGCATCATAGCAACAGAAGGCAGAGGAAAGGCAGTAAGTGCAGTTACTATTGTCCTGGCTTTCTCCATGGTTCCCATATCCCTTCGATTGTCTCTCCTTCCTGTTGAGAAATTAACAGAAGGAATTAGAGGAAGTAGGCTCTGGGGCATGCAGTGATTATTCAGGATGCATTGGCCAAGGATCCCACCTTCTGTTTTTGGAATTGTGGTCAGAACATGTAGAAGACCTGAAAATAGACAGGTAATCAGACATATGATGCATTTGGGGTCCCAGAAATGGTTGCTCAGTGCACACATGCTGCTGAATTATAGAAGGTCCTTTGGAAGCAGCCCAGCCTTCCTTCAACATTACAGGGAAACCTGTGATAGAGATACCGGCACGCTAGATGACATATAACTGTGCTTCTTGAAAACAACTGCACTAATGTACTTCCCATCTTATTAGAAACCATCAAAAGGAAAGAAACTACCTTATCCTTTAAGATACACATCTATGCAAAGATTTATCTGCTCCCATTGTAGAGTTATACCTAGAGAACACATGAAAATGTATTGAGAAATAAAAATACTGGACTTATCCGTACAAATAAATGAAGCCCAACTTAAGGTTAAAGATATAGCTTATTTAATATTGCTCTCGAAATTGAATATTTTAGGATGAGCAGACAGTGCTCTCTGGGTACAAAATATAGCACTAGATGCTTTGGAGATACATTAGGGAATCTGAAGACAACTTTCAGAAAGTTTGTAAAACAAAGGACTGGAAATTCTAAAATTTCAAGAAGGTCATCAAATGCATAGCGTAGATGATGCCCTGCCTGTGAGGGTTAAGAATTAAACCAAGCAACTCCAGAGAAAACACTAACAACTTATATAATATTTCTGGTTCATGGACGATTTTTAAAATTCATAGTGCTTAGCACTTTAGCAATTGAGATAGTTTCTTTTACAACTCAGAAAAATGACAATTCAGAGGTTAATGTTCTTTGGAGACTTAGTGGTGTTACCCAGCGATTTCCAGATGAGTAATAATTCATTTTCCTCTCTACTTGGAAAATAATTCATTTTCATATTCTGTGCTGATATTGAGGCATTAACTCATTCACTATAAAATAATGCATGATATATTTTATGCAAAATAAATTTTGCTCCTTAAGTATTTTAAATGTTTCTGTCATCTAAGAATCCCTCACTTCAGAGTTTAAAAATAAAGCACCAATGCAATTTAATGCTCCCATATTTACAGAGTGAACTAATGGCAAAGAAAATGCTACATATCAAAGTTTCTAATTTCTATTGCCGGATCCTTTCTCCAAAATATAAGCAGACATTTTAGATAATGAATGGTGTTTTAACATATCAATTAATAATAGATTCTAAGTTTTTCAAAAATAGAATATTCCAAAAGTGCTAATTCTCAGGTATAGATCAATTGATAACTTTGCATCACAGCTACATGTCTACTTAAAATTAATGTGTCACGGCAGAAAGGACTACAGTTTTGTAACACTTCAATTAATACATATGACCTGAAAATACATTATAATGCTGCTTCACCCCAAGCCACTTAGTTTTTATGAACCCATCACTATCCAGTTTCTGCTCATTCTTTTGTACACTTACAACCAACCAGTGTGACCATTTTCAGTGGACTGAGTGGGTTCAGCTTCATTTAACCACTTTCATCTACTTACCAGTATCATTTTTCATAAAATGAATCACCGTAATGACAGAAACTGGTGAATACATTAATAATGCAAATACTGCACTCTTTCTTTTTTGTCATTTATTGAAAAGAGCTGTAACAAGAAAGTTATCATATTTGTATCCTATTACAGATTATGTAGATAATGTGAATGAGAATGGACAAATTGAGCTCATGTAACAACTTTTGATGGTATTGAAAGAAATAACAAGCCATTATATTTTAGATTCATTCATGTTTTTAATGGTAATAGCTTCATGGAGGCTTGAGTCTGACAGGCTTTCAGATATCTCTAGGAATCTATGACTAACTACAATACAGTTTTATTACTTAACTTTAAGCTATATCTCGTTGTAACTCTAGTTTAATATATAAATTATCTATATTGACAATTTATATACATATGAAACATTCTAATATAGATATTCTAATATATAATCAATACGGATATTGGTCAAGACATTAGTATATGTTTGCATGTTTGCAATAAATACATAATGAACATGTCCATTATGAGCAGTAGGTACATGTACATACTGTGGTCAAAAGTAGTCTAAAATTGAACTCTAGATTCAGATTTGTCCCTAATAATTCCTAAAATCTGGGACAAGTAGCTCAACACCTAGGCTTGATTCTTACACTTACAATAAATATGAATTGATGCACAATATTTTATACACATACATGGGTTCTGGCGACAAGATAGTACCATTTAAAAGTGAATCAGAAAATAGAAAAAGCATAGAGCATTCTAACATCAAGAATGCCATAGAAATTTAAAAACTTATAAAAATCAAGAGATTCAGCTGATCATTGATTCATGAGAGTTACTGATGAAATAAAATGACAAACAGTAAGAAGACAGCCTGAACTTGGTGAATTGATGTGGGTAATTATGAATATTTTCTCCAAAAATATTAATGAGAATCACAGTGCAGTTCAGGGTCAGCTATTACAAGACAAGTTAGTGGGGACAATAACATAAAATACCCACTATATGTTTATGTTCACTTTATTTACATTTGTAGTATTTTTGACAGTTAAGCTCAATCATCAACTTGGCTGGCTTGGGAGCTGCCTGGAGGATTCTTAAAGCAACTCTCTGGGTATGGCTCACTGGGCCATGGAGGCGTGGCCTTGGGATCTAGGTCTGGCCCCTGGCCTCTTCCTCTCTGGCATTGTCCCTCTGCTCTGCCTCCCTGCCACGATGAACTAAGCATCTTTGCTCTACCATGGTGTTCCTGCCTTGGAGCTAGCCTAGCATGAACTGAACCATCTGAAACCTTAGCCAAATCAAGCCTCTGCTCCATTGATTGTGGGTATCAGGTTTCATGTCTCAGTAACAGGGAAACTAATACCATTTATAGAAAAATATATTACATGTAACTTGATTTATTAATGTGGTAGATTTTATTGTTGTTATAAATTTATATTATTACTTAAAATCAGCTGAAACAGAAGTAACAAAGTCTAGCGATATATTGTAGAAGTACATTTTGTTACTTCCGATTAGTAGGATAATATGTTGAGGGCATAAGAACTAAGATGATATGTACCATGTCCATATTTCTAGCACATTCAGCAGGCAGCTTTGGGATTTACACAAGGAAATGTCAAGTATGAAACAGAAATGAGGCCAGGAGAGGGTGGATTAGCTATTTGCCAGGTGTTTTCCAATAGAAACAAAGAAGAACTGTCATTATAAAGAAAGACAATTAGAGGAACTCTTGGTGTAAGGCACTGGATCTCATTTGGGAGCAAGGCAGTCAGAAAATGTGAATTACGAATGGAGGAAAGGGGCATGACACATTTTCCAATAAAATGTTTGCAATCTTTATTATACACAGGGACACCCTATCTATGCAGATGACTCAAGAGCCAAAATCAAGGACACAACATGAAAGTTAGGAGAAAGAGACAAATATGGTAACAGTGTTCTACATTAATATAAACATGTTTCTCAGGTAAATAGGAAAAGCCAAGCACAAGGAGACTTGTGGGAAGAAATGGGGAGAAACAGAGCCTAATTTCTCACTGATAGGAGGAATAGAGATAAGGAAAACAGAAATTGCAGGAAGGCATTAGGAACAATAGACCAGCTAAAGGGAAAGAAAGAAAAGGAGACAAAATATGTCAGGGGACACAACTGTCTCAGTCACTTTGTTTATACCTGGGAGAGAATGCCTGACACCCACAATTTAATAAAGGAAGAGTTCTCATTGGTTCACAGTTCGTACAGGTTTCAGTCTGTAGTCCCTGGCTGTAAGGCAGAGTGGCACGGTGGGCAGGCATGGCAGAGTGGGGCTGCTCAATCCATGGTGGCAGGAAGAGGAGAGAGTGAAAGGCGAAGCTGGGAAGAGATGAACCCTTCTAGGCCTTCAGTGATCCACCTCTTCCAACCAGACCACACCTCCTACCAGAAAGTCAACAATACATTCATCAGTGGACTGATCCAGCTATGGTTACCACACCTCAGATTCAGTCGGCTTCCATAAGCCCCATGTTCTGTCACAGAACATCACCTGAGGTTGTGGAGGACATGCAGAGATAAACCATAATGACAACATTGTCAAACATCCCAGGCAAATGAAAGAGAACTAATGGAGGAAAACCAGGGCAAGGCGGACTCCATTGGATTCCACTATCATCAGCCTGGGTGCTCAGGAGAAAGCACATGAGCGCTCTCACAAGTGGCCCAACAGTTCCACAGACAGCAGAAGAAACGTATGGAAGAAAGAGGAGTGGGAAGATGCTGGGGACAGGAAGGAAAAGCACAGCGACAGTTTGGGTGAGCAGGTGCCTTTTGTTTTGCTGTAGGTGTTCTCGGCCACAGTCTCTGCCATGTTAAGTGAACAGATGGGATTTCGAGAGGGCTGGGTCTTCCTGTCCTCTAGCCTTCTGGGGTTTGCCCTTCCTTTCTGGCATCCCAGAGAACCAGACGTAAAGAAGGTCAAAGACACTGCTTCGAGGCTTTGAAAGGACACAGTCAAGCAGACTGAAGACTTTTTAGTTGTAAAAAACACAAAGATTCGGGCACAAAAGAGAGAAAGGTGTCTAATTCAATGGTTTGAGAATCTTCATAGTGAAATGTAAGTAAAAGTATCCATAGAAAGGCTGAATTTGTGGCCAAGTATAGACGATTAAAAGATTAGAATATTGCACAGGAAATATTTGGGAGGGAAAAGCACCTATCTTTTAGAGACATTCATGTGTATCTGATCTACAAACAAAGTAAAGATAATGTCAACTGCTCTAACATCAATCTGTTAGAATGTACCATAGAAGAATGAATATTGAGAGTCATATCTCATATAAGAATGTTGGTGTCGCTTATAGAGGAACAGGAACTTTAAAAAGAGAAAAAAATAACACTTTGTGTCATGATATCTTGATAAATAAAACTAATTTCACACAATCCTGGATATTTGGGAATCATATGGGTATGTTAAAACTTCCGTTAGAACAGGAAGGCATTTAAATATTTAAATGTAATCAAAGGAAGAGCAGGCATGCTTTCATTTTAAGGTAACACTACTTACAAACCAGGTAAAATATTACATTAAATATATGAAGAAAAACAGCCAAGTAGTTATTCTGCTTCTTGCATTTACCGACATACGTAGACTGTTTCAAAGCAAAGAACAAAAAACTGCAATTGGAGTGGAAAAGAGGAGGGGAGGAAACAAAGGAAAATACGTAATGACAGAGCCAGCGTTGTAATACAGGGATGGATTCCCAAGAATAGTTCCCTGTCTTGATAAATGCTACAAGGAACAGCACCAAAAATGGCGGTGGTGGGTTCAAGATTGAGGTGGTGCTGAAAGTGAAGGTTTGGGTAATAAAGCATTAACCTTTACAACATGGAAGGCAATGACCCTATTGACACAGGAGCCTCACTCAGAATGCGGAAAGAGAGGAAGGGAGGGAAGTCGGAAGGACTTCCCCTGGGTTGTAATAATGTATTACAAAGCATTTGAGGATGACCTCAACCAAGCCAGACTCACTTAATACTGACAAGTGGAACACAGAGTGAGGTACACTAGTTTATGCTGGAAGGATAAATACCTTTAGTAGTCATAAACATGATTGTATATAGGGAGACAGAGAGGGAAGCTGAGTTGCTAGAGATGGAAGCAAGACTTCTCTGAGGAACTTCTTTTTATTTTGACAGTGGGATCATGCAACTGTTTTGCAACATAAAACTGATACTAAATAAAAAATATAAGAGGTAGTGCTTGAATTCTGACTGAGTCTCTCTGCATTGAAAATTATCCATTGTGTCTTTCTCCCGGTGCAGTATCTTCTCTGTGGGGACTCCAGACTTCTCCTGCTGTGCTTCCTCCTACTCCCTGCTATTTTTACCTGGAAGTACAGAAATAGTTTAATCTCACTATAGCCAGAGGCAAATTGTGCTTCTCCCCAAACTGGTCTACATGTCAGATTTCACTGTTTTATTCACAATCATCATCTTTTTACTCATGCGAAAGTATCTGTGTTATTCAATTTCCATAATTCAGGTCCCTTGTTCCTCAAACCTAGATCACCAGATGCGATTTGTTTTCTCTTCTGAAAACTTTCATGCCCTTGAAGTCTCATTGCCCCTTTTCTTCTACTCTACACTCTTCTTTTCTGAAACATTAATCCCTGTCTCTTAGCTGCTACCCCTATATCCATTTTTCACATTAAATTTCAACATTCACATCACAGATTTAAATATTGTAATCACTTGCATTTCTCTAGCATTTTTTCTATTACTCTAAAGTGAAAACAAAGTGAATCAAATTAAATACAAACAATAGATCTATTATCATGCTCTAATAAACCTAAATTCTTTATGTCAATATTCATGGACAAGTTGGCTCCATTTACCACCCCAAACTCATTCCGAACAGCTCTGTAATATAAACTCTGGCCTAATTGGTCCATGCATGACTTCAAAAGTGACAGGGATATATTCTGCTCTGTTGTCATTCTCTAGGGCTCGTCCCTTTTGCAGGAATACATTTCCTGCCTCTGTCAATTTAAACTGTCCTCTTTTCCCAAAACCCCATGGTCTTCACATTTTTGAAGGCTCTTAAGATTATTTTCATCACTTTAGTGAGCTATATATTTCTTTCAAAAATAATATCAGTGGCTTACTACAAAGATATAGATAGAGATATATGTGATAAATATAAATAAGAAGTAGAAAACACAACACTGCAGGGAAAATAATAGAGACACAGTATTTCAGGCAAAAAGTGAAATGTCATGTGTTTTGAAGACGATGGTCTCAGTGTATGGTTGGTAAAGAAATGAAGAGCAAATCTCATGCTATAACCACAGCATCTCCAATTTTTCACACATATTAGCTTCCAAAGTAACCTCTTCTTTGTTTCCAGCACTCAGAAAACTATAAAATAGTTACAATTTAGATGACATTTAAGCAATTGTAGAAGGCAGTCTACCAGAATGTGTGGAAAAATTCATCAATGACTTTTAAAATAATTGACCTGCCTTACTTTCTCCTCACTGAGACACAGTACCGGACACCTATAGTTTCAAGCAGGAGAGGTTTATTTTGGCTCACAATTTGTAGAGTTCATAGTCCCTGGCTCCAAGGCAGGTCAGCATGGTGCAAGGACATGACAGAGGAGAAACAGCCCATGGTAGGGTAGCAGGAAGCAGAGAGAGAGAGAGATCAAGGGAAGCAGGAGGGCAATAGACCCTTCCAGTCCACACCCTGGCGAGCCACCTCCTCAGACTTAGGTTCACCTCCCAACAGCACATGTACTGATACCAATAAGCTCATTGGAACAGTAATCCACCAAGAAGTATCACACCCCATGGTTCAATCACCCTCCCAAAGCTCCATCTATAAACTCATATGGCTTTGGGGGAACATCCAGACCTAATCCATACAGTATTCTCATCGAAAGAATATGGATTCCTAGGGAGGATTCTATAGAAATCAGCCTAAGTGAGAGCATCACCTGCATATGTTTTCTTGGGCATCAGTTTTGGGAGGTCCTTCAGGAAGGGAGGAAGGCAAGCAGGAGTAACAATCACCAGGGCTGCAGTTAAGCTTCTGTCCGGTCCACAGAATGCCCTGGAGCTTGGATGCCCAGTTACAGCAATCAGAATGCAGACGTGGTGCTGGCATTTCATGGCTACGAGACCTTGCATGGGAGCTGGGCCTCTGGGGAGGGTGAAATGGCCCCCGGTAGTTTTCTGCAGCTAAAGACTCTTCACTAACCCGTATTCCAGGCAAATAAAGGTTGCCTCCCTCAACTCTGAATTGGGCATCTGGGCAAAGCCAGGGCGTACCCACTCCATGTAACAACTAAGTATAATTATGGTGGAGAAAGTCAAATTTCAGAGGGGAAAAATTCCATGTAATACATGTATTAATATATTTTAGGCTCCCAAATATATGTGTATGAGTGTCTATGCCCATACTAATTATGTATGATGATTAAAATTAGAAATACATATACAAGACAATGATTAATCATCATCACAATATTAGCATCGCTATTATTGATGTTATTTGTTGCTTACTATTTAGAAATAAACATAAGTGACTGCACTGTTTAGGGAAAGAAGAAATTATTCCTCACTAAGGAACAAAAATATCTGCCTAAGTTTAAATAAAAATAGATTAATTTTATCACAGACATTTTATGATATAAAGAAGCCAAGAATAGAAAAGCATTATTTAAGGATTTTTAAATTCATTTGGGGGAAAATGCATAGGAAGCTTGTTGCAACTTGCAAATATTAGCCTCTTGTCTCTTGTTCTTATCAAATAAAATGCATCCATTTCTACATTTATGCCCAAATATGTAATTTATTTTCTGTTGACTCTTATTGCTTCCTCTGGAAAATAAGAATGTGTGCATAGCCATGGGAGATAATTGAAGGATCTCAGGATTAATGTGAACACTGAAGAGGACTACCTAGACATGTTGTGAATCTTCCTTCCCTAGAGCTTTTAAAAATAGATATCCATCTGTTTAGAACTGTTTAATAAAATTCTGCCAGGCTAAAGAACATATTTCCCAAGTTTTGGAGTTTCTGAACTCTTTTAGAAACTTCAGTCTTTGGCAATCTGTGGAATTAAAGCAAAGAAGGAAAGGAATCCTTTGGGTGTAATTGGTATTAAATTTATTAGTACACAAAACGGTGCTAGCTTGTTGTAAAACATTTTAAAATAGATATTTATAGCCAAAACAAAGTTCCTACTTGATTACTTCAGTCTAAAATCAAGAACTTTGTGCTTTAAATTATGCAAGAGGTATCCTTGATTTTTTTTTTCCTGAACCGGGAATTTGGGATTTTAATCAGACTGTGATTTCTAGCTCCACGGTTGGCACATGTGTTCCCAGATAGGAGCAAATTGCAGGAAGTCAGATGGACATGGATGACAATGTAGTTTAAAGAGCACACCCAACATTAGTTTCAGGGTGCTTTTTACCTTTGATACTTTGTCTCAAGTCTGTGTTTCCTACTGAAATCCACTACTTATCGTCATTTTTTCTTGTTCCTGTGCTCCGTATAGTTTCCAGGAGTAGCATTTATGTCAATGTTACAGTCACTGGAAACAGCACAATCCACCTGTGTGTGCAGTGGCTGCCATATAGACATTTTTAAATTAAACATCAGGATAAATGCACTTCACATAATCCTGCCAGTGTGTATGATCTTGTGGATATGCACATCATGGGGTCTACATGTGAGATTCTACTTAACATTAAGTAAAAATAGTTTTTCTTTTAACACACACAAAAATATTTTTCACTTTCAACAGAAGCACACACAAAAAACATAAAACATATACAAGGAAAATTGCAATTCATGATGTTTAATCAAAGTGTCACGGAAAATATAAAATATGAAATATTATATCTCCTAACCTGTTAACTGTATGATACACTGAGTTCTTGTTCTCTAGAAATTGAAGAATGAGTCCTAGGAACGACGGAAGTTAAGAGTAGGAAGATATTTATTGATAGGAAGGCTCCTGAGGGGCAGGGGAGTCCTGAGTGGGCAGCCAGGGACCCCACTTTACAGAGGAGTTTTACAGGGCTAAACCCACATGGGTACAATGTGCGCCACAGCCGTGATCATCCAATAAGGTTACAAGTGCAGTCACTTAGGTAATGGTGGTCCAATTGGGAAGCGAGTCATGCGACAAGCACGGATGGAAAGAACAAGGATCCTCCTAGGGAGTGGTGGGTCCAGAGGTCTCTGGTCACCTCCAGGGTGGCTGATGTCTATCTAGACTTCACTAAGCCCAGTTCTTTGAAGACGTATGTGGGTCTGGTCATCTTGTCTCCAACTTGAGGCCTGGTTTTGGGCCAATGTGCAGCTGTGCTGTGTTTCACCTTTGTCCTGGCCCTCTCGGGGACTTAGCCCTACCTGACTGCCTATAACATTTCTACCTAGCTCATCTATCTATAATAAAAGGACCATTGTGAATTTTAAATGCAACAAAGTAAGGCAGCCCTTTTCAGCTTCCCCTGGTGGCTGGTGTGACTCTGATAAGCATGAGCAAACTCACCACATCTCAGGTTCTCCTCATAGGAAGACATTCACCCTGGCCTACCTACAAATGAGTCAGTAAGATACACAAGCTGAAAAAAAAAAAACAAACTGCATTTTCTGCTACACACTTCAGAAAAACCTATTTCCATGCTGTCTTATCTACTGTCTTTTATTAGCAAATATGTCTATCTAATCACCTTCTTTATGTGTACATTTGAAGGGCTTATTGATCCTCATTTGAGATAAATCACACAACAGATTGGATTCCATCTAGTTGCAAGCAAATGAGGAGCACATGATGAGCATGAACATGTGGATTTCCGTGCTCTAACCTTATGAACACTTGCACGTGTTCAGGAAAACCCACTGGATAAAATTTATGTATTGCTAATGATTTTTATTGGCCCCTTGGCCCAAAGTAGTGGCAAGCTGCCCAGGAATCTGAAGCAATCCTGTTTTTGGTTAGGAGTCAGAAGGTAAAGAGTAATAATATTCAGAAAAGCACAGTGAAAGCAAAGACACATTTATCCAGGTACAATGAGTCCAGCCAACCTTACAATTCAAATTTCTTTCACCCATTTTTGTTTTTTGAGATTAGGGTATTTTGTTTCTTCAGGGTATCCTACTTGGGGGAATTATTTTCACAAAGTCTTGGAAATGCTGCACTATCCATTTGTGTGTGTGTGTGTGTGCTTATCGCACGCTTTCACAATGTCATGAAATGGCTAATATGACCCACAGCTTTCTTTTTCCTGCTGAATAAATGATCTCTGATATTCCTGATGGAATTCCAAGCACATTACTTTGCCTATATTACTTGCATCCTCAAGATATGCCAGAAGTTATCCCTTCTCTCTTTACAAAGGGAAGAATAAACTTGGAGCTGAATTGCATTTATTTAGTCACGAGACATAGAAAAGAGACTATATAGTTGAAACCAGCACACGAGCATTCTAACTTTCAGTCTCATTTGTACTTCATATTACAAATTGAAAATATAATTTTATTTTGATTGCATTGGTCTTGCAAAAATATGTGTAGAGAATACAATGAATTAGAGACCCGGTGGGCCATGTAAGTACAAGAAGCAATCTCCCAGCCCAGGGGGGTGGGAGAAGCTGCTCTAGAGATCTAGGAGGCACTTGGTTACTATAAAGTGTGGGGATCAGGACAGGAATTCCTTCAACTTAGAATAAATATAAGGTGCTCAAATACAAAGGCACACACAAGTTACATGAAAGTAGACATTAATATGAATGTTTGGGCTGGCCGCCATGGTAAGTTCCTCATCAACACCCAGGGAACTGTAGTAATCATGAGACCAGCATCAACACATCTCAATTCCTTGTGGCTGGAAATTTCTTTCAATAGACTGCTACACAGAGGCAAAATTGCCATGGTGACTGCAAGCTTGGGGCCAGCTAATGCCAATCTCAATACTGAAAGTCATTGGGCTGGTAAAAGCAGACTTGCTTGTTTCTGTTTCCATGAAACTTCTGAACTCACCATCCATCTGCCACTTAGAGGAACCCTATTAATGGCTTATTGGAGGTGAGGCCCCATTTCACATATCTGCCCAGCCTCTTCATAACTTGCAACTGAATATACCAAACCTTGTGCTCATTCTTGGAAGAAAATCAGTAATCAAATAATAACTATAATAAATGTATGCAGTGGGAATAAAAGAGAAACATAAAGCCCTACTTGGCAAGACAGGCATGACTTCCTTAGTATTAGACTGCAGTCTATGCCACGTGGCAGAGCAAACAGGAGAGGAGAGCCAGGTACCAGGGGAGAGCCAGAGAGCTCAGAGCCCAAGATCCCCTGTCTAAGCAGGGATGAAAAAATTTCACAGGAAATAAAAGCTAATATTAGAAGAATGAAGTATGCAAAATAAAGATGATAAAGCAGCAATGATAGTCTTACATTCCCAGAATACAGTTGAGTCTGCAGAAATTTTAATAAGCGCAGCCATTATCCGAAGTGCTGCGAGTCAGCAGAGAAGCTGCTGGCAGGCTCGGGTGGGGGATCCTCCATGGGTGGTTGGATGGGGATGCTCTGCCAGGCCACAGAAGCAGACCTAGTGGCAAGCTGAGAACCACGCCCTGGAAGGAAGCACGCGGAAATTACCTGTATGCTTGAAAGACACATAGGAAAAGCTCTCACAGAGATTATGAAAACCTCAAAAGCATGGGCAAAGGACTGTAAGGCACAATGAAAAATAAGACAACAGATGTAGGTTAGGGCTCTTGGTACATGAAACAGCTGGAGAAAGAAGAGCGGGAGGAAGGGAGGGAGTGTTCTCCAAGGGTAATCGTTCTCATTTTTTTCATAAGAAAACCATTCCCCCTAATAAATGAATAATCTAGGTAAAATACCTGAAATCGAGTTTCCACAAATGGAGCAAAAGACTTTGACAAGTTTCCGAAGTATAGTTAGGGTAGGATATATTCTGTCCTCCACCACACAATTGTACTGGGATAAGAAACATAATGTTCATTGAATAGGGTTTGGTTTCTCATCACAATGTCTTTTCCCCTCTGGAGCTCTGTATATGAGCGCATACATCCTATCAATTAACATCAGTACCGTGAAACTATTTGCTGATACAATCTACAGATATGCTTGTAAATATAAGAATTATTTTAGTTTAATTGTCTAAAGAGAGGTCTAAATTTAAGTACCAGTAAAAACAACAACAAAATAATGAATTGTCCCAGAGCTGGGGATAGAAATCCAAAATTAAACTATTAACTAGGTTGGTTCCTTCTAAAGGCCATGGAGGAAATCTACTTCCTGGGGCTTCTAATGGGCATTGGTAATCTTTGTTACTAATGGGCATTGGTAATCTTTGCTTAGTTTTGTGATTCCCGCCATCTCCTCATGACATTGTCTCTGGCTGCAAGCTTATGCTCAGATTTCCCATTTTTATAAGGAAACGAGTCATCCTGGATTAGAACTCTACCTTGTAACCTCTTATTTACAAGTGATGTCTGGTATTTCCAGGTAAGGTCACATTCTGAGATACTGTGAGTAAAGACTCCAACATATTAATTTTGGAGAAGTACTTTAGTATGTATAAAATATCTACCATTAGTTATTTGTAGAAGTATAGCTGAAGTAAAATTGATATTGCTATTTGCTACAACTGGCTGCCCTAGTATATACGCATCACTATTCATTTCTTTCAAGATGGTGATCTTTGATCAACCCTGCAGTAGATGATTCCATTCACGAATTCCTCTGGGACTGGAAGCTCTGAGACAAGGTCATAGTTTACGCCTACGGGCCGACATGTCCACAGCACAAAGCAAGACACTCAGCCTGCAGGAAGTAAACTGAGATACCAAATAAAGGTCAATAATTTATTACTGATAAGTATTATGAAGGAAATATTAAAGTAATATTAATATTAAAAGTTTCCTAATTTTAGTTTCAAAATTGTGATGTCTATAGTACATTAGGAGACTATGTGATCAGAATCGATATCTCAACTACAGATGTGATATTTTTATTATATTAATTTTTCCCAGTTTAAATCTGATATTTTGCAATTGATTCATGTGAGTAGTTATGCAGTATTTACAGGGATGCAAAACTTGTAAAATAATATATGCATCAGATGAATTTTGTTTAGTACTATGCTGATGGTTGTAAATAATCATAAAATGCTAAGTACACATGGAGATTATTTTGCCTCTCAACACAGGTCAAATGGTTTAAAATAAATCAACAGATGTCAAAAATACTTTTAAAATATATATAATTCATAGGAGGCAAAGTCTTCATTCTCTTTATAATATAAAATTCAACCCAGTGAGATTATGTCTTTACAAAGTTTAATAAAATAAAATGTGCAAGCCATTGCCCAGTACCATCCAATGAAAAGACAGGCTCATAAAATGTTACACTGTGTCCCCATCCACCTTATTTACCAGATCTGGCACCATGCAACTGCTGGCTCTTCCCCAGAGTCAAAATGACCATCAAAGGGAGACAACTGGAATCGATTCAGGACATCGAGGTAGCTCTGACAGCTCAACCAGAGACACTCAGGAAAGAGGACTCCAGAGCTGCCGCAGAGAGTTCCAGAAGTGATAACTGTGTTCCAAGGGAGGGGAATATTTTGAGGGAGATGAATGGCAATGTGTCTTTTACCGTAATAATATTTTTAAACTTAAATATTCACTATTCATTTCAATTGCCTTTCTTATGCACATAAAACACAAACAGAAACAAGTCAAAATTGTTTAAAAACCAAAGAATATAAAGTTGCTATTACATTCTGCAATTCTTACTACAAGTTCTTTAACTGAAGTGTTTGTAAATAGTGTTAAAAACTGGAAGGTGATATAATCATCCGCTCGCCCTTTTGAAGCTCTCATCATCTCCTTGTGGGAAAAGCTCTCTTGACTCTTTCTGTGACCTCCTTATCTCATTTCATACTTGCTTTTCCTTCCAAATTATCAAGTATTTTTTATATCTGTGTGTGCTTGTGTTACACAATGATCACACTCATTGTGGGGAGTGAGTACATGTACCTAACACATCTTAACTCTTTGTTTATTCCTTTCCATATCCAGCACGACCACCTCTTGGTTCCTTTCCCTTTTATAGAACTTCAGGGCCCTTATTTTCTGTTAACTATTTTTTATTTTGCTTTTTAATTTATTTATACCTTGAGTTTCTCCTATGGGATTAATCATGCAATATTTAATTCTGTGTGTCTGATTTCTTTCACTTAAGTTTCTGATCTTAATGTTCATCTATTTTTCCACAAATAAATTTATCTCCTTATGGCAGAGTTATAGCCATTATAAATAAATGTCACATTTCTTTTCTTTATTTTGCTCTTTACTTCATTTATATTTTGGTTTTCTCAGGTGAGAGAAAACATTTGATATTTAAGCTTGTGTGTCTGATTTATTTCATTCTTCATTAGGCTTTCAAGTTATATCCATTTTCCTATGAATGGTTAAAATTCATCCTTTTTTATCTCTAGTTATATTCCAACTTCCTGATGAAAATTAGGAAGTTTTTTTTTTCTTTTTCAACAGTGCTGTCAGGCATTGGGTATTAATTAAAATAGCTAACTGAATATAAGTAAATCAATTAAAAGAAGTTATAATACATGGATGCTGATACTCTGTTTTGAGAATGTTATCATATAGCAAATGTCATTCCTCCATGGACTTCTAGTCCACTTTAAACCAAGAATCTTAGGGAAAAGCGTAGTCACTGAATGACTCAGTTACCTCAAGAGTACAGTCGTCTCCTCTCTGGCTGATGACAAGATCAGGATGTGCAGGGCCTTGACTCCTAAGTGATACTCGGTCTCTCCAGCCTGAGGCCCAGTGCTCTCTTCTTCCTGAGCTGGGTGGCAGATCTCCGTCCCTGGCAGATAGATGAAGTGACAGAATCTGGCCTGGATGGAGTCCCTGCCATAGAAACCTTGGTGGAGAGGCAGGGATGTGGGATTCTAGGGTAGGAATGTTACCCTGGAGTGGGGCAGGGAGGACCATGGAGCACATCCTTGACTGGGCTGGAGAGGAAGAAATAAAGAACGCATGGCAGGGAGGCTCAAGGTTGTGAGCTGGCTGAGAGGTGGTGAAGAAGACGGAGTGGGCAGACAAGCACAGGAGGGTCTAAGCTGGTGTGTCCTAGCCCCACTGGGGACAGGCAAGCTCAGTTTGCTCCTAAGGATCAGAAATGGGAAACACTTTCCTTAGGATATAAGGAAGGGTTCAGCCACAAGCAAGCCAAGGGCTTGTTTGAGTTCTGTGTTTATTTTCTCCTAAAGGAATTATAGTCTTCGCTATGTAAAAGAAATGAGAAAGAAAAAGTTCAATGTGTCTATATGATGTATGTATATAATATACAGGCTATATATATATATATATACACACACACACACTCACAAAGAGATATGTTTTGTCAGGGTGTTATATATTTCTCTGTATTACAAAAAAAGCACTTTCTGAATAATTTTGCATGGAAAATTTTTAAAGTACAATTTTCTGTTGGCTCTAGCTTGACTCATCACCCAGCATCACCATCTTCATCAGCAGTGCAACATAAGCAACTCTCCTCCACGGCCTCCAAACATTCTGCAGTAAATAGTGCTCTATATTGTGGGACAAAATAACACTCCACGACTTACATAGAAGATCAATGACTGCAGAGAAAAATACATGTGGTAATTGCTACCTTTTGATATTGTGGTACAAAGTTATTCAATTTCTGTATGGTCACCATTTCAAAGCCAAGACCAATCACTGAGAGTTATTAGCCAGACATAAAAGGGCTCAGGCAATCACAGCAAGGATGGAGCAGTAGCTCTTAACGGGACAAAGGCCAGGCATGACCATGGGCTCCCTCTTTGAAAGGTGCCGTTTAGGAAGAGTTAATACATTGCTGGGGCTTCATATGCAGGGAAGAGGAAAAAAGCTGAAGTGTGACTTCATAGCATTGCATACAATTTATCTTGCTTTGATTAAGTGCATTGTATCATAGTGCACTTTACAGATTGCAACACTGGAAAGATTTTAATGCAGCTGTGGAAAAGATACAGGCTCACAGGTCTTTTTCATTTTTGCTCTTGATATTATGAAAGTTGCTATCATGTTTCTCCATATCTTTTATTAAGCATTTATGTCTAATTTTAAACACGTTTTATGTTTCATGTACCATTTTCCAATAAAGCATATTAATAGTATTTTATATATGAGAACAATGAGGAACAGGCTTGCAGCTACTTAGGATTTAATTCAGCAGAAGCAGAAAGAGCAGAGCAGTCCAATTTTCTAAGTGAGGTAGTTAGAGCACACTAGAAGCAGAAGTCATTACAGTTGCAAGTGGATCGTGGAAGGTGTGCGTCCCCCACCATGTGTTTTCTCTTTTTATCAATGAGTCACTCCTGTAGGTCAAAAGTTTGGTCAAGTACAGCAATGACCACTTAATCCACAGTGGTGGCCAGCTTAAATTTTTCTACTTTATGAGAGTCATAGGCTGCATAATTGCTGCCAGACTTTCAGCAAGTGAGTGGATCTCACCATTGCACAGATAAAGTTATTAAGGTGGTGGCGATGCCATCATCAATGGCCCGTGGTTAAGTATTGGGCATAGAGTCCTGATCTGTCTGTAAGTATTGCCAAGAGACTATTCCACAAGAGATTTAGGTATACCTTTGGTAGGGTAGATGATAAAGATATAATTGCATTTTTCACAAGAGGCAGGACTCGCCCTGGTACACTCTGCCAAGATTTCTGTAGTCTGGATGTAAATCAAGAATCCGCCACAACCCTGTGGGTTAATATTCACCTTATAAAATAAAATTTATGTATTTACTTAATTATGCCCTATGATGCCCTTCAAATTCGTGACCAAAGTTCAACTAAATTCAAGTAAATTTCTTTGTGATGAGTGTGCTTCTTGAGTGTAATGAAATGATATAACGATTTTTCAATCACAAATGAATCAAAAATCAATTAAATGTACATTGACCTCTTGCCACCGATAGTTAAGAAAGAAACAGCCATAAAGCATTTCTAAACTTAATCAATATTTTTCTTCAACCACAAAGCATCATGGCAGAGTTTAATCGATACTCTGAAGTGTAATTTTGTATGTAGAAGAGTGACCATTTTTTTGTTACTTATGTGAAACTGACCTGTGAGGTTAAAATATAAGGCAAGTGGTAAGAATCTTGTGACTTTCCTTCCTTGGAATTTTGAATAATAGCATAATTTTGAATGACCTCCCAGGCTTATGATCATATCCAAATAACTCTCAAACCTCATGAATGTCTTCATGAAGTGTGATCAAAGATACAGTGAATGCTGCTGCCAACTGCCAAACAACTGAAAGACAGGATTGTAAAAACATGCTGGCATGTCCTTGTCCATTTTATTCACCTGATCTAGTACTGTGTTCTTTAAAGTGAAAATGATGATGAAAGGCCGATGTTTGTAATCAATTCAGAACAGCTAGGCAGCTAGAATAGCACACCTACAGACACTTACAAAAGAAGACTTCCAGAACTGCTTCAGAAAGTGGCAAGTAGGATGGGACAAGTATATTTGAATTGAGAGGAAGTTATTGATAGCAATGGTTCTTTTAGCACATTTATTTTTTATTTGAACATTCATTGTACAGTTGAGCTTTGACTTATGAACTCAATTGGTTCTTGAGGGCTGGTTGTAACTGAGTCAATACAGCTGAGATCTGGATGTTTACCTGGGAACATGCTATAGATACCAAGAGGAAGATGAATCTTTCATTAATCTAATTAACCCAAGTTGTTCATATGTCAGGCCAGTCTTAACTTGAGGGTTCACTGTACTCCTCCACCATGCTGTGTAGCTGGGGTGGGTGCAGCAGGTCATGAGCTAGTCAGGGACAATTCAGAGCTGATGCTGGTGAGCCCAGCAGGTGGGCAGTCCTGGATTCTTCCAGACATTGAAATAGAAGGTCAGATAGCTAGCACAAAACAAAACAAAAGAAAACACTGTGCTTTTTCCCTCCCCTCCTGTCTTCCTTCTCCCTTTTCTGTGCCTGCTTTTTCTCATTTCTGTGACACTTCTTTGCCTTCCCCTAAGAAATAGAGGATGAATTCTGTGGATATTGTTACTTAACATAAATGTGAGGTGGAAGCATTTATTTTTCAACAAAAGTTAGTGAGGTCAGAGAGAGAGAGAGAGAGAGAGAGAGAGATCATAATGAAAGGATCAGAAAATGCTGAGTTCAGGAATCTGGAGAGAGAGTAGGCACCTAGAGATATAAAATCGACCCATCAGCCCACAACTGCAAAAAAAAAAAAAAAAAAAAAAAACAACTTAAGAAAGTTAATGTTGCATTTGTTGTATTTAAGGTAAGAGTCTGGTCCTCATATCTGAATTGTCATGGTGTGAATTAAATGGGAAGAGCAAGGGCATGAGAAGATGGTGATAATGAAACCCAGGAGGTAAATGAAGAACTCAAGGGGAGTAAGAAAATTAAACACAGAGATACTGCAATGCATTTAGTGAAACCTACTTACACTAGATTATTAGCACGTAAGTTTCCTCTTCAGTTATGTACACATTTCACAGCCTACAATTGCAAGTTGATAGATTTTATGGTATAGAAACGTGTACCACTTACTGAAATTATACTTATTTATTAATTTTTGGAGTGTTGCTTGTAGAGAAACTGCCACGATGCTTTCATTGTGTCTAGTAGAATTTTTCTACTTGTATAAAATAGTATAACAATCTCAGGTATATTACATATGTTATTCACACATATACAACTTATATATGCATTTGGATGTGTGTATATATGTATGTATTAATGTATATAATATGCAATATACATGTATATTTCATAACTTTTCCTCTCCCAGATTTTGTTGGTTATATGGTAGGCATTTGAGGTATTATTATTTTCCTCATATTTTCAAGTCAATAGTGCAATGTTTAGGTTTTTATGTGTGAATCATATGCTGCTATTCACCTTAATAATGCAGAAGTATCATGGTTTATTTTTTATTATATTAATTACTCTATGTAAGTTTTTAATTTCTGTCTCCTCCCTGTCTGTGTTTTGACGTCTCTCCCTCTCACATGCTTCTGTCCTAATCCTAAGTAAACAGTCATCTAAATAATGTGTGTACACTAACTGCTCACATTACTGACTTACCAAGTACAGACTGCAGTGCCCCAGGTTTCCAGAGGGGTCAGAGAGGTGGAAACACTTGCCTGAAGTCAAATAATTAATAACAGAATTTATGTTTGTCTCCAAACCTTAGACTTCCTACAAGCATGCGCTTTCAAGTAAACTAGCCCATTTAGTTACCTCTCAGAATTCTTCATTCTCAGAGAGTCTGTGTAAAGTCCCAAGGCTACTCCGCTCTTTGTAAAATACACGCACATGTTAAAAATTTATCGTGCAACACATTCTGCTTTGACTGACGCCCTGCATCTTCACTTCAAAAGAGCTCACAGCATTCACAGTCAGTGGGTGATGTGTGCTTGGGCGTATCCATGTGTTCCAAATAAAACTGGCTCCAACCGCCAAGCCCATGCTTAAAGGAAGGCTGTGAGTGAGGAAGAGCACTGGGATGGACACAGTATCGCAACTGCATTCTTACGTCAAGATTGCACAGACAGTATGGTCTGTACATGCACGTGTTAGTGTATAACATCACATCTACTATTTGTGCATATTCATTATATGATGCTTAAGTATATTTGTATAGTATTTTATAGAGGAATATATTGTACATTTTTCCCCTTTAGCACTCAAAGATATACGTATAAGAACTGAAAACAAGTTTACATTTTGTGGCATCCTACAAGGTTGATGGAAAGAGTCAGGGGAGATATTCAGTGCTTTGAAGAACAGGCCTGATGTCTTTTGAAAATAAGTTGCCACAGGAGAAGGATGAAGTTGTGTCTGCATGTACTTACAGGACAACACAAGTAGGTCCGTTGTGGGAACATTTTCCTCCTTCAGAGTTTCTGAGCCCCTGTGTCCTCGTTGTGGTAAAAGTGCTGAAGAAGACAGTGGATACCTCTCTGTTTTAGGTGAAGGTCAGAACATTGTGGCCCTCAGACAAAATCTGGACTCCACCTCATTTTGTATATAAAATTCCACTGTGGGGATGTAGCTCAGTGGTGTTGTGCCTGCCTGGAAAGCACAAGGTCCTGAGTTGGATCCCCGGTACGGCAAAAAAGAAAAAGAAAGTTTCACTGCAACACACATTGCCTGTACCTGCTTCTGAGTAGCTTCAAGAAAGAGCATGTGGCACACAGTTATCAATATTTACTCTCTTGACCTTTCCAAAAAACTCTTGCCGAGCCCTGGTTGGGCTACCTCAGCTGCAGAAATATCATCTTGAATCCTTGTATCCTTGCAAAAGCCAACACTTGCCTGTGAAGGAGAACAACAGAAGGCCCAGAGTGCTGTTCAAAGGATGGGTTATATCGCTCAATGCCGTGTTGCAAAATCAACTTGTTAAATTTTATCATGCCATCATGTATCCATTTTATTAACAGGACACCTTAGAATGTACATCTAAAGATGGCAAGAAGATATATTTTATTTCCTTAAACTTTTACAAATTTTAAGATGATTATATAGATTTTCGTATCAGTGCATATACATATATACATATGCATTCATATGTTTATGTATGAATATACGTACTCAGCTAAGGTTTTTCTAGGGAGGTTTTTACTCCCTGTCTCGTCTATAATACTCTCAAGATACTGGACAGTCTGGATTCTCAGTTATGTGCAAAAAATTTGGCTATTTTTGCCCATGTATTGGGATCATTATGTACCTAAAGAGTCAAATATCTGTTTTCTAAAACTCTTAATGGCCAGGTTTCATACAGTAGGATAAAAAAATAAAAATTTGCCCTCTATGCCAATGGAAATGAACATATAGCACAATCAGTATGCATCATAGAAGACAAAACTTCAGGACTTTTATTTGAATTAAGATTTGCTCCAACATTTATTTTCTGACACAATATTAGGAACAGAATCAACCATATATTGCTAGCATCAATGGCAAATGAAATTCAGCTTCCTCTGGTCTGTCCTTCCTCATCAGGAATGCTATTCCTGCAACTCTGCTGTGAGTAGTAGTAAACCAACATCATTTCAAAAATATATGTACAGTTTTGGGCAGAAGAGACACTGCTAATATTCTTGAATTTGGGAGCCAGCCTAATGGGCTTTTAGGTTCCAAATTCTATCATGAACCATGATGGCAAAGTGTTTTTCATGGAAAGAGTTCTCAAAATTGTGACTATTATTAACCAAAATTCAATTACGTATAGTAGTGAATCTTTTTCTAACATAATGAGCACATACTTTTGGCGTAGTAAATGCATTCAAATGTGCTCAATTTTTCTTTTCTTACAAGTGGGGAAAAATAACCTTGGAGTGCTTTGGCCCATGCTGGATTCCTCCTGCACATCTTCAGACAGAATATAAATGATGGAAAGAGGTCAAGCTCAGAATCAGTGCAGCTGGCCTGGGAGCCTTCAGGAAAAGGGGTCGTATCTATCTCAAAGGGATACCAATTGAACCTAAATAATGCCCTCACTCTCACAGGTCAGAAAAGGAAGACAACTTAGGAGGAATAATTTATTCAGGGCAGGAACAGGCATCAAATGTAAAGTTTTGGTTGAGGACATTGGCAGGAAATGAGAAGATGGCCTCATGTGCCAAGTCTTCTGATGTAACTGTTTTGTTTTTGAGCCATGTATACATGTATACACAGCAAATTGCAGTTCTCAAATCATGACAGATACTTCCTGGTCTCCCTTGTTTGTACACACTGTTCATGTGACTTGGAATGGCTTCTTAAAACTCACCTATGGCCATGTCCTCTGGTGTAGGTGTGATCATCACTCCATATGGCAATGGGAGCCCAGTAGAATGTCAGCAAGAAGGAGGGGCTTGCTGCAAACAGGCTTTGCTGATGACTCTTAGGTTCAGTGTGTCCAACGAGACTCCTGACTACTGCTCGCTAGCTCATTTGTGAGCTTTTCCACTTCAATAATGGGCAACTTAATTCTAGATTCACAGGCAGAAATCTGAGCTAGCTTTGGCTACTGTTTCTTCCTATTGAGTGTGAACCCACATTAAATCTATGAGTAAATCCTTGTCATTTCACTTTCAAAATACACCCAGAGTCTAGCCAATCACTGAAACTCTGGCAATCATCTCATCTTGCCTGCAGAAGATCTGCTAATAGGGCTCCCTACTGGAATCTTTGCACCATTGCAATCTCTGTTCTTCCTGAGTTTGCCTTCAAGAGATATAGGTCATCTTCCCACCTCCCAGAGCTCTTTAACTTCTCCTCACCCATCTCACTTAAAAAAACAAAATGTCATTTTAATTTGTATTATTTTTAATTGAGACGAGATTATATGAAATTATCCACAGCAGGATTTGTGCAATAGTTACTGTGTTGAGCTGAGAAAATTTTAGATCCAGTCCTAGCATCTTCAAGAATACAGTATACTGTCACTATATTCAGCCAACAAGTTGAACAGTAGACCTCTTAAACTATTCCTTCTATCTAACTAAAACTTTGGATCCTTTCATCAACCCCTCCTCAAGCCTTGGTAACCACAATTCTATTCTCCACTTCTAGAAGATCAAAACAGAAGCCTTCTTAATGTGAAGGAGAAACCCACCAGCCCCTCCCTGTGCTGGAGTTACTTTGTTTCCAATGGCTCTCCTCCTCTAGTTCTGCAGTGCAGGTGGTGCGGAAGCAACCTCTCCAGCCTGACATGCAGTCACTTCTCTGGTGCCTTTGCACTTGCTGGTCCTTCCTCTCCATCCTCACCTCATGCACAGAAACAAGACTCACCTTCTCCAAAGCTGTGCCTGAAGACCCCGGTGTCCCTCAGGGTTCCACCAGAGAAGCAGAAGCGGAAGTGTATAGAGAGAGTGCACGCATTTAGTGGTGTTTTTCAAGGAATTGGCATACATGCTGGTAGGGAACTCTACATCCCACAGGCCAGGAAGGCAGGCTGGAACTCTTGGATGTGAGCCACAGGCCCAGGCCAAGGCTCCAGGCCACAGCCAGGATTCCTGGATGGGATAGGACAATGGGGTACATAGAGTACACCCTTAAAATATTTTTTGAAAGAGCAAATAAAAAAGAAAGCAACAGTCATAAAACACACTATAATGGGAAGAATAGGGCAAAGGTTCTGTGTGGGGAACAAATCTTAGATTTCCCAGAAACATTACAAAATATTTTCATGGTCATCTATTAAACGCAATGTCAAACATTCTGAAAATTCAAAAGAATAGCAAAATTTCCCTTCCTGCTATTTATCTATATCTACATACCTATCTACCCTTTTACCTACTTACCTATATAACATTTGAAAGTACATTAAGAACTTTACAACAATCCCATGCTAAGTATTTCAGCGTGCATCTCCAAAGAGCATTTGTCTCCCTCCAGAAATCCTAATGCTGTTTTCTCACATTAAAAACTTAAATAATTAATAGCCATTCTATAACCCAGTACCACATTTCTTCTTCTGACTGAGAAAACTGTGACAGGATTTTAATGGAAATAGTGGTAGAACCCATAGCGATAAATTTGTTTATGAAGATGTGTAATCAGTGATTTCTGCTCTTCACATTAGAAAGCATGCAGCTCATAGAAACGTCTGGTGTTCCCAGCTGTGGACACAGCTTGCTTCTTCCCCTTTCCTCCAAGGTACAGATAAGTCAGAAAGGGTCACACTCACAGGGTCCCCTCCAGTACCACAAACTCTGCTCCAAATACCACCGTGCACAGTGTTCTTGGTTCTTCCTGGGTCCACTCTGCTCACCAATGCCATAGATTCTGTCCTCTGCTGTCTCTGAACTGATAATACAGCTGTGGGGATGTTTTCTAGACTAAATAGGACAGGATTTCCTACCTCTCTTTTTAATCTATTTTTATCTCATTAATGTAAGGAAGACAATCGCTTTGAAACCCATGAGGATTTTTAGATATGGAATTGCTAGCAGCAACTGCGAACTCTTGGAATCCCAGAAGTATGTCTGTGTGTGTGTGTGTGTGTGTGTGTGTGTGTGTGTGTGGGTGTGTGTGTGTAGTGTGTGTAAATGTGGTAGTTATGACTGTAGACCTGGCTACTGTTCTAGTCTTTAATAGCCTAGCTAATTATACACAGCCCATGAATGAAGGCAACTGCCATCAGAAAAATAATCATATTAGGCAGTGGTGACAGACACATGGGAGGATTTTTGGACAAAAGAAATTCCAAAATTTCCTGGCAAGATGTGTGAGAAGTACAGTATCCTACAGGATTGTCACAACATTTCGGACACTGGAAAGTTCTGCCTCCCTTCCTTTAAAGGCACAGATTGAGAATAGCAAGGTCTTCACACATTCATCATAATGGGGGAAGAAGAATAGATATTCAACAACTATTTCAGTAACTAAAGTCACGGTTTGAATGGAAGTTTCCAGCTGTCCGGGCTACCTCTGGTGTGATGAGGTCTTATACAGAATCTCTATCCACCGTGAATCAGCTTTGTGGCCAGCTGTAAGTCAATGGAGACAGGTTACAGTCTTCTGGTCAGCTCATGAACACTTGGGTTTGCAAACAATTTGGTTTGTGAACTGAAGTGTTTGGCAATATTTTCTTTTTGTTTGCAAACTCTGTGTTGAGTGACAAACATGACTGCAGCCATTTCCCACACAAACACACACATGGCCATCTTTGCCAGAATCGAAGAATAAATGAAGATCATGAACCGAAGCACCACTGTATACACAATTTATCAATTTATATCTAAATACTTCTTAAAGTTAAATATGTGGCTAAATTTGAATACATTGGTCTATTTTGGTAGCATCTTTTAATAATACTCGGATTAAATTTTCCGGTCTTGAAGTTAACAGCACACATATTAACATGCTTAAACTATAGTGAAAGAACTCAAAATTCTTTAAACGCAATGAAACTAGCATTGTGAGCAAAGTAAAGAGGTACAACATGAATTTTATCCTGAATTTAAAAAATCTATGTCTTTGTGAATTCCAAATGGGAAAACATTATTTGTTTCTGAATTCTGGAAATTGGAACTTATGATAAAAGAGTGAGATTATCATGTTAGTTACCTTAACTGTGATGACATACTTGAGTTAAACAACATAGAGAGAGAGTTATTTGGGCTCATTGTTTCAGAGGTTTCAGCCCATGATCACATTTTCTCTTGTTTCTGGGCTTGAAGGAAAGCAGACTGACATGGTGGACGAGTATGGAGGATGAAAGCTACTCATCTCAGGACAGAAAGAAGGGAGGGGGACAGGGAGAGAGAGGGGAGGGGAGAGAGAGAGAGAGGGGAGAGACTAAGCCTAGGGTCTCACAGAGTGCACACCCACAGTAACCTCCTTCCTCCAACTTGGCCCAACTTCCTAATGTTCCCACCATGTCCTGAAGCACCATCAGCTGAAAACAAAATCATTGGCAGATGGCATATCGAGGACAGTTAAGATCCAGACCATTCCAATAATGTCTATGATACAAGCTTTCTCAGACATTATGAGGGTAAGCTATATAATCCCACAAGACTAGAAATTGTGAACTGGATTAGAATTCATAATTTATTCATCCACTAAATACTAGATATCTGTATGTATATATATATTCATACATTCATATATATGTATATATATTCATATATATTCATATGCATATATATGTGAGACCTCTCCTCAAAGAACTAACCCATGGATTTTTATGACAAAAATTTGGCTAGAGTATGATTTCTGTCCTCCTTTGAGGAGCAAGTTCAAACACTGTACTGATAAAAATCAGATATTCAGTGCGTTATAGGAAACTGAATTATATTCTGGGACACACTGTCTAGAATTTTAAAGCAGAAAGAAAAAGACAGCTGAATATTAGAACAGGACTGCAAGCTCCCTTATGTGCCCCTCGGGCCCAGGCAGTGCAGCGCTTCCATGGGGCAAGCTGTGTGAGGCCTCTCCTGAGACTGTGGATGCTACACAGACAGTGCAAACTCACGCTAAATACAAAACAGACAAGCTGCAGCAACACTGATCCTTCCAATACATGTATATTGAGTATCTGGGGTCTGTCAGGATCTTCCATAACTTGATAAACCACCAGATACAATATACAAAAATGTCTCACATCCCAAAGGCAAGGAACATCCCACTAAAATAAATCCCCATGGAAGCCACATTGTCCCCAGTTCCTGGAACTCTTTCACTGGAACATCTCAGGGGACACATCTGTGAGGGGGTTCTGGTGTACCTGAACTTCTCCTACTCCTCCCTGAAGGTCGGAGAAGCCTCGCTGGGGGCAACTCCTTCTACCCTTCGGGCACAAACCACAGATGGTATGGCCAGCTCTGACCTACACCAACCAAAGAAAGCAGGAGTCCAAGAAAGTCATGGAGAATAAAACCATTCCTGGAATTATAGCTTCCCAAAGTAGGCTAGGACCTGTATGCTAAACAGACAGGGTGACTGCTAAAATTTAAAAAATATAATAAAGCTATAAGTATTCTTCAATACTGAGAAATGCCTAGGATATAATAAAAATAATCACCTGTTATTGACATAAATAGAACATTCAAAACTTAAAAATGGAAACAAGCTTACATAAAAACATAGAGATGAATCAGTTGTTGGAGTTATTTGTCATGGTTTCTAATAAAGCCTTTCAAGAATGTGTCAGAAAGAAATTATACATTCTCTTGGAAAAAAATCAAATATACAATATCTCACCAAAGAAGCATAAGTTATAGAAAAGGAACAAATGATAATCACAGAATTAAAAAAAATACAAAGTTAAAGAAAAATACCCCAAAACTGGCTTGTGAATTCAAAAGTTGAGTGATGATTGTAGGGTAAAATCAGTGTACTGGAGGATTTGAAAACAGATGGACAGAGCAATAGAATGTATGCAGTTTGAACAAGAAATACACTGCTCTGAAAATATGGAAATACAACACTCACCCTCAAGACGTGGCAGAATAACAAGAGATACACCGTTAGAATTGTAGAATGAGAAGTAAAAGAAGTGGGTCTAAAGGATTATGCAAGTAATGGTGACTGAAGGCTTGTCTTGATAAAAGATACAAATTTGATAAAAGATAGTTTTACATAACAAAACTAAATAACATCATACGTATCAAATAATAACCAAATTCTGGAAACTCAATAAAAAGGAAGGGAAAAATCAGAGTTGGATATGTAGGTTAGTGATAGTACATTTGCTTTATATATATAAGGCCTTGGGTTTGGTCTCCACCACACACACACACACGCATGTATGCACATGCATGTGCACACACACACACACACACACACACACACACAGAGGAAAAAGAAAAAGAAACCCCAACAGGTCACCAAAATAAATAAAGTACTACCCACAGATAATTCAAGTGACTGCAGGTTTCTTATCTGACTCCATGAAGTCCAAATAGAGCAGCAGTAAAACATTTTTCAAATGCTGGAGGAAAACCATATTCCCGAGTGGCATTTCAGGCCCAGCCTTGGCCCTAGGGCTCCTATTGACTGAGACCTTCTCAGAGGAAGAAAAATAAAAGCAATTTATTGTTAGCAAAGATACTTACAACATATGTTTAAAAGAAAATCTATAAACAGAAAAGAAACTATTTTTAAAATAACTCAAAGCATCAAAAAAGGAGAAAAAACAATGGAAAGAGTAGAAATAGGAATTCATATAACAGACAATTATTTCTTAAAACTTTTGTGAATCACACTTGATGTTGGAACAAAGATTTCATATCATCTGAGAATAAACCCAATGATATTCAAAAGCATAGAAGATGGAAGTATCTAAGTGGAGACAAAGTTTTAGAACTCTCAAATTCAAGGAAGGACCCTCAAATAAAATGAGGTCTTAAACTAAAATCAGGACACATTAATCAGGGAATTTAAGAAAATCAAACATTCAAAAGTAGAAATTCTAAAGTTATAACCAGAGCGCTTATTTCAAACACATTATATTTAATTCTATGTTGATTGTTCAGCCATTACGCATTATTTGTTTTAGAGATTTTTGATTAATTGCTCACCAACATGTATAAAAGTACATTCTGTGACTAAACTAATCTATATTTTTCAAATAACTAATGTAATTGGAGGGCTATTTGGTAAACTTGACCTTGAATTGAGTATTAGGTGAAGTTGGGGAAATATTGTTAATATCATCAACAATGCTGATGACATGCTGATTAAGAGAAACAATAGCATCCTTAAAGGTTTAGCAAGCTGAGTTACATAGAAATTAAGTGGCAAGAAATTTTTAGTTTATTTTCACATAGTGTTATTTACTCATATATACAGAGACAATGAAAATATTAATAAGCATTGGATTTAGACAGTGTATATAAAAGTATTCGGATTATGATTCAAATTCTTCTGCACATCTAAAATATATTCTTAAAGGAATTAGAACAAAGCTAGAGAGGAAAGAACCACAGGGATTCTTTCATAAATGGAAAACAAAGTGATTCATAACACTTTTATTTAATCTGAAAAATAAAAGAAGTCTATATTGAAATATTATTTATTTCCAGTTAATTCCACCCCTTTGAAATTTCAATTTTGTTTTTGGTTTATATAACACATAATACTTCCATATACTGCTGGCTCTCTATGATGAAAAAAATCACTGGAAATTATTTGATTTTATTATTTCAAAAATTCACAATTTTTAAACCCTTCTTTTCTAAAGAAGTTTCTGAGTTCTTTACAAAAGAAGCTGATTTCTCTGATTCTTTCTCTCATATCTTCTCTTAAAACTTTCAACTATAAATGATTTCAAATTTCGTTATAAAGAAAAGGAGGGAAAATAGGACTAATTCACATCAACATGGTTTTAAAACTTACAAAGTGAAAATATAAATAAGAGTGATAAATGTTCTAAAACTTAACAGTGAAAATTTCTTCACCCTCAACATAGCAGGAATATAATTTATCAAGATTTTGTTTTGTACGGGGATTAATATGGCTTTAATATGGTTGGAAAAAGTGATGTTAGTCGTGAGAAAAATAATAAAACTGAATTTAGAAGGAAATGTGGCTCTGTGGAATTGTTGAAGATTTTCTTCAAGAGATGACATTTTCCTTGAAGCAATTTTTTGAAATGCATTGCTGGCTTAACATATTAATTAATTGGCATCTGAAGCAAGTTCATATGTGTAAAAAGTTATGGAGTAATTGACCTTAAAAAATGATTTAATTTCCAACTGTGATACTGCTTTTGGAAGGTGCAGCCCTTTCTGGGCTAAGTGCACATTGTAACAAGGTTTTTCAAGTTCACAGGATCAATAGTGAATTAGGGGCAAACAAAAGAGTGGAAGCTCAGCAGCCAGAACCTGGAGGCTTCCTTGGTGAAGAGGCAGCCTCAATAGCTGCTGAAGAGAGCTTTTGGAAGCCCCAGCAAGGCCTGGGTCTGCTATTGATTGAACTCCAACCACTTCACTTCTCTCTAAACCCTCCAAAATAATCACACACAGGGACACCACACGATTGGAGAAAAGCAAAATAATAAAATGAAAACTTGAGTTAAACCCCTATAATCCATCCTTAATCCTCAGGGCTCAAATTGGGTTGAAAATGCATGAGAACGTGTATTGAACGCAATGGACAAGTCAAAAATCTTTTTTTTTTTTAATTATTTTTATTTTGAGCTGACACCTGAAACCCCTGGAATGGACTGCCCAGTAGACTACAGTAAGGTCAATTCCTTCTAGCTGGTGTCACAGGCACAGTTTGTACTTTCCATATGAAACTTCCTTGAAATTAACTTCCCAAACTGCAGGAATTAGAACATGGTCACTCTAGGAACACATTCACAAGGATTTTGCAGGCTTCCTGGTTTTATTGCAAGTGTCCAAACAAAGAGATACTTTGGGATCTCTGTAAATCTTGGCTGCTCAACCACAGAATGGTCAGTTGATCTCAGGTCTATCAGGATTGAGATACCCCCACTCAGATTTTCATTCTGTACACGTGGAAGAATATGAAAATAAAGCTTACAACTAGAAAAGTGGCTAGTTTTATAGTCTTTCTTCATATGATGTAACTGATACACTTTTAAAGTGAATAAAAAGTAGTGAAACATGCAGATGGAGGTATAATGTCTAGTAGCGCCATTTAGCTGAACCATCTTCCCAGGGAAATACAGTGGGCTGATGCTTTCTCCAGGTTTAGAATCGCTGATGTCAGTGAATCACCATGACCACACCAGCTGCCCCGAGGTGACCGAAATTTGTCTCCTTCTCCTTTGGATGGAGCAGATGCTGCCTTCCTTGTTTTGAAATAAAATAGCACTGAACATGCCTTCGCTGCCCATTAGGGTCTTGGGACCACATATATCCTTCTGGCTTAGTTTAAGAATTTCACAAGCACTAGTGAAATCAGTTTTCTATAACTGGGTATATTATAAATACCTTTTTTAAAATGTGAAACTTATATGTAAGAATTATTGTGCACACTGGCAACATATTAATACTGACTTTATTAGCCCATGTATTGCTGCCAATGAATTAAATAAATAGTGGATTTTGCTCCTGCTGATTTTGTCTCCACCTTGCAGTAATGTGAGCTGTAACAAATCATGTTTAACAATCTCTGAGAGTCTGAAGCTCAGTCTTTTCTTTCCTTTGGAAACACATTTTGAAGACTCCTGCACTTTGCAAGGATCAAATGTCAGCATTTTAAATCGCCTAAGAATGTTAACCAACAATATGGAACTCTCAGGTTCATTTGATTAAATAAATGACTCTGGTTAAAGAATGGACATTTAGCTAACAACTGATTTCATCTTTTTGAATGGGATAATGAAGGAAACAAAATTAAAAAGCAAAGAGAAAATACAGGGTTTAAATGCAGTGCTACAAACTGAAAACAATCACAATTGTTGGAAGACATTTAGTTGTCCAAACTATATAACCATTCACCTTCCATTTTCTTTATACAGCAACTTTATGTTCCAAGATGCTTACTTTGACAGAGAATAGCAAGTATTGTATTCAAGCAGTTCTCAATCCTTGCTGGTGTCAGTTTTGATGAAATGAAAGTTAGCAGTGGCCAGTTACTGGGGCATGAGGGAAAGCCCTTTTTAAACATGCTAAAGTCACATATTGAGGTAACAGAACCTTAAAGAAAGGTGGTTTTAATAAAAAATTCTTTTTATACTCAACGCATTTGTTTAGATTTATATTCTGTAGACTCTGATGACAACTCAATAATGATTGCTCCAGACATCTGTATTAATAAGATTTAATATAGTAAAGTTTCCAGAAATGTGTTTTTTGAAATATTATGAGTCAGGAAATATCCCTCTGAAGCCGAATCTCATCAACAGATTTTACGAGTTTGAATTCAAAGAATTATATATAGTTTCTAAGAAAAATGACCCCAAAGCAAGCAAATTAGTTAACTAGTTCTTATGCATGACAGATATGTTAGCTAGAATCCAATACATCTTCTGTGGACCTTTTAAAGTTCACATTTTTAGAGTTAAGAAGAGAACAGAATCCATTCTGTCTGCAGATGTATTGCATTGTAATTGCCAAAGGTGGGCCAAAATATTAGTTTTTAGAAGGTACCATAGATTTGAAATTTAGAAGTAGGTCACTTAGATCATTCAAAACTTACATGTTGGGGTACAAAGAATTCAACCGTGTATGTGGTAACTTAACAATGGAAATAAATTTCCACATCTTAAAATCCTGATCAAATGTGTTCATAATAATGGTTTGGTGTTCATATGAATATTTTATGAACAAAAAAGAAATTTCCCATGCATATATTCGAAAAAATATCTAATTTTTTGTGTGTGGTCAGGTATTTTATTCTGAGGAAATTATTGCTGTATTTTAATCTCAGTGTTCTTTTCAAAGTAAGAAATAATTAACAATCCTTTGAAAATACTTAATAAACGGGATGTAAGTAATTTCCGCTTGGTGATTGTTTTGCAAAAAGGATATTTTTATAAAGTCCTGAAATAATTGTATATAAACTTGAAATCTATATGAAAATGTTATGATATTTCAAATGTATTTGTTTAAAAATATGCATGCAAAAGCTGCAATATTCAAACACATTAGCATTTTTTTGTTTTTAAATGGCGTATCCAAATATAAATGAATAAAAACAAAAATCATTCTCAAATATTACATTCAACCTTTCAGAAACATTCTCATCATTTTTATGAATATATTATTCTTTTCTATGAGTTTATACTCCTCTTAAAATAAAAATAGTGCTCCCAGCAACTCTGTGGAGTTTGATCACTTGTGACCACTTCACAACATTTCTTTCTTTATTTTTTAACATAAATGTTTTCCAATTGATACCTTTTAATTTATAACAATGATTAAAGTATATCGGATCAAATGTCATTCTAGATATCAATTGACAATAGTCAATTTAACAAAGCCATTAATATAATCAGATCTTTAATATTATGCAGCCATAAGTAATTTGTTTAAATTCCTTTTCCAAATACTAACTGATTTGGTTGAGGCGCCAATATTGACATTGCTGGAAACAAAACTATATCTGTCATTCAAAAATGCCTGAAATAAAATCAATGAAAGTAGGTGAAAACATCCTTTCTAGTGGAAGTTGAAAAAAAATACACATTTAATCCATAAAAGAGATCATTCTGTAACAACAAAAGTCCTTTCCAAAATAACTGGCAATTGTCGATATGTTATCTTACTGAAGACTGTGGTTGACATATTAATATTTTCTATCTTTTAACTCTCTTGATTTATATAAGAATGTATGAGATTTTGTAAAACTATGATGTAATTATAATAGGGATATGTATTTTAAAAAGTATTATGTTGTGTCAAGGGAAAATCTCTCTAGCAGGGTCAAGTAGCAACATAACTTCCAAACCAGATTTCTCTAAGGAAATGCTTCTGGAAAGGTTTTATTCTAATTGATGTACTTTGATATTATGAGCACAATTTTCCAACTGAAATGTATCTTTTATGGCTTGTAGTCACCCAAACGGTCTGGCTGTTGTTGACAACCCACTTAAGAAGCAAAGATCTGAGGGCTATTAACTGCTGATCCCTGATCCTGGGAGTATTGACTTTAAGACACTTTTTCTACTTGTTCTCAATCACTGTGGTGTGTGTATGTGTTCGTGTGTGTGTGTGTGTGTGTGTGTGTCTGTGTACAAACCTCTGCTGTCTTTCAGGTTTTCCTTTGAGCTTCTTCTCATTATCTTATCTATCATAAAGTCCTGTTAGATCATCTCTCAGAACCTCTGTTTTGATCATACCGGTACCATTTTCATAATAAGAAATATTTCCTAGCTAAATATTTGTATTTAATTATTCTATCATTACATATCAAATGTACTCTCCTAATTTCACTCCCCATCTTCCCTTTATGTACTTTTTACTATTTACTTTACCTACTTTATGTACCACTATGTACTTACTACTATTTACTTTATTTACTCTTCTTTTTTCCATTACCGATAGTTGTCTGCTGGCCACATGCTCCAGCAGTGCTCCATATGAGCAGCCCTGTCCTCCTTTTCATACATGACACCACATGCCAAGCGATGGCAACACCAAAACTGGAAGCTCCCTACAGACAGAAGTGGCACAGAGAAATATGCTCCTCTTCCCTTCTCTCTTTCAGAACATACAGAAGTGGAAGAAGCATGTCCCACAGGCACTTTTTCTGATTGATATTTGAATCCATGACTGATATGACTAGCTCAGATGAGAAGCACCAAACCTACTGCATCTGAATTCTTAATAAGGTTTGTAAGTGTTAATTTTTAAATACTTAGTAAAACTAGCATCAAAAATATGGAATGATACAAGCAGAACTCTATATTTATGGGAGTCTGGTCATTTAAAATGTATGAAATATGCAGTCCTTATAAAGAGATTAAGTTCTACCCTATCATCATCTTTATTACACACACACACACACATGCGCGCATGTGCACACACTGGCCCTGAGATATATATCCTTAGATGATTTAAAAAACTGAAGTCCATTGGTAAAATGATTATCATTTGTGAAATATTACTGAAAAAAGGGTATTTTGTCTTCACAACTCTTAGATTACAGCTCTTATTTTATCATGTAGAGTTAGAAGAACTTTAGAGACTGGTAAATGTGTTCCTACAAGTACTTCATACAGCTTTCCCTAATATTAACACACCTTTCTGGGAAGTGGTATTAAATGTCCATAATCTTGATGATATGTTATCATTCAAAAGGTATTCAATGTTAGTTTTAGTTTTCCAATTGGCAAGAGTTAAGAAATATGTACAGATTCTGTTGCATTAAAAAAGACAACGAGAGGTCAGCTGGCTCCTGAATAAAGCAATAGCTCTTCTGAAGTATTCTTTTCAAAATTTCATATGAAGAATCTGATTATGGTCTTCATTTTGGAAGAAATAGAGGTCTAGTGGGTTACAAACTCCACAAGGATGAGGTCTGCACAGTATAACCTGTGCTAAACAATAAATTCCAAATTCTTTGATTTCTTCTACTAATGATAGACAAGGCATTAATCTCAATAGCAAAGAGAACAAACAAACATGTTAAGCAAGGTGTCTTAGCCACTTTCTCATTGCTCGTTCAAAATACCTCAGATCCAAAATTTAAAGAGGGTCACTTTAGATCTTGGTTTTAGCCCATGGCCAGCTAGCTTCAAGGCAGGAACAGAAGGGTAGAGGTTCTGGTAGAAGGAAGCTGCTCAGCCCACAACAGCCAGCAACTAGCTAGAAGGGAGGATCCATGAAGGAGAATACATCTTTCTGGTGCTTCTAACCAGGCGTCATGTTAGAATGTGAGACCTTTGGGGACATCTTAGATCTAAACTACTATAGGGCATGATGGAACACTTCTGTCATCTCAGGATTTTGGGAGTCTGGACAGGAAGACTAAGATCAAGTCCACTGTGAACAACTTGGCAATTTAGTGAGACCCTGTCAATAAGAGGGAGGGGGATATGAAAGAAGGCAGATCAGCTGAAGGACTTTGGAACTCAGGAACAAAAAAATGATGAGCTTTTTGAGGTTTCCTTTTTCTTTGTATATCTTCCCCTTACTGGTAAGGAAGCCAGCAACTTAAAAATGTCAATGGCTGCAGACAAGCAATGGTAAGTCTAATACAACAGAAAACCACAAGAAATTACTTGCTCTACTGTATCCAAACAGGACAGAAAAATAATATCCTGTCTCTATCTTGCCCATGACAACAGAGGCTGAGTGGGAACCTAGAGTTCCAAAGTGGGGGCAATAATGGCTATTTCAACATCTCCAAAAGAGTGAAACAAGAAATCCTAGGAGAGGACAGGAATGTTCCACCTGCTGGGCAGTAACATGGATACTCATCTAATGATGTTGGTAGGAAATGAGTGAGGAGCCTACACTCCAGGTGTCACTTGGCATTAGGAAGAAAGCATCTCAATTTGGCATTCCCATCACTGAGACAGAATACACAACATCCATAACTTTAAGAAGTGATTTAATTTGGTTCACTGTTTCAGGGGATTTGGTCCATGGTTAACTGGCTCCAAAGCAGAAACATCATGGTGAAAGGGCCTGGTGAACCAAAGATGCTTCATTCGTGGTGACCAGGAAGGAGACCAGGGGAACAGTGACAGACAGGAAAGGGGCCAGGAACCACGTATAGTACTCAGGCCATGGCTTTGCGATCCTCCAAGACACATCCAAAATATGTTTTACTAATTACTAATCCAATGAAGTTGAGGCATTAAGATTAATTGTCTCAGATGGGACCAGTGAGTAAGAGTGAAAAAAATCAACATTCATTGTTTTCCAGTAGTAATGAAGTCATTCCCACCACAATGCTAATTAGGCACTCCAAAATTTCAACCCGCTCCTTGAGGAGGTACATCAACCACTACAAATCAAGAGAGGCCAGAACGAAACAGTAGACCTCTATCTCAGCCTACAAATAATGAGGCAGTGTTTCCTCAATCCAGTCTCCTCCCAAAGAAGTGCCAAGAAAGGTAACAAAAACATAGTTTAAATAAAAAACTGAGTTTCCAAGCATGATAAAAAAAAATTCAGGTTTCCATGAAAAGTAATTACCCATGTCAAGAACCAGAAGAATCTAAATTTTAAGAATTTAAATATTTACTGTATAAATCTACCACACCACATATCTCAGAGATACTTAATCAATTTTTTTCATGGACAGTGCATGTCAATATTCTGAAACCTGCATACTCCTTTTCTAATTGGTTTAATGAATAAAAATACTTAATGAAAACTAGTTGTATTGAAATGTGGTTGTCAAAACCCTAAAATATGATAAAGTAGTATGTATGTTTTTATAATACTTTAAAAGATTTGATACAAGATAGAGTAGTCAAATTATATTTCATTTTTATATGAAATCTCTGTGTGAATACTGTTGTTCACCAATTTGAATAAGAATATTTAAATGTCAAGTGCTGCTTAATTCTCCCCCTGCCACATATTGTTCATAAAGTCATTGTGGAGATGGTGTAGGTACCTGGATCATGGAGGTGGGGTCTATCCCTACACCATTTGGTGGAACAACTACAAAATGCAGACCATTCTTTTGATGGGTAAACTAGGTCCCTTGATTTTCCAGACATATTGCTGGAATTACACACTAGTATAGGAATAGGTTAATTCATTACAAAAATAATTAAGAGGTACTAACAATTGTAAATAATATTTTACATGATGCTTATTTTATGTCATTTATATGGTATAAGAGTATTTGTTTTGGTGTCAGAGCTATGGGTAGATTCGTACGTCTAGTACTTATGAACCACATTTATAATTAAACAAAATTCTAAAATATAGACACTAATTAAAGATGAATGGATAAAGAAAATGTGATATGTATACACCATGGAGTACTACTCTGCCATAAAGACAAATGTGAGTCATCTATAAGATAGCAGATGCATCTTGAGACCATAATTTTAAGCGAAATAAATCACAACACAAGCTTAAATATTCTTCCTCTTCCTTTAGGAGAAACCCTGAATAAAAGTAAGAAAATAAAAGACAGATAATAGGAAGTAGGGAGATAGATCATTCTCAAAGGGGAAGGGATTCAAGAGATGAGGGGTGAGAGAGAGAAGGGATAAGAGAGGAATGGGTGAAGGGAGGAGGGAGGGAAGGGAAGGGGGTGTGAAAAGTAATGAAGATGTGTTAAATGCATGGACCATATTCCCTCAAGGAATGTGAACCTTGTGTACTACATGTAAGTATTAATAGAGTAAAAATTGAACTTCAAGCAATAAAGATGTAAAATCTCCTCATCCAACTTCATTTCATAAGGGACCCCTCGTGGACCTCATGTTAAGGACCTGTGTTTAACTAAAGCAATATTTAGTAGTAAGTTTTAACTGGAGGTGCAGACAAATGTAAGGCCTGAAAAATACCCAAAGGTCATCTTTGCAGGGACACAGTAATATTGCAATCACTGATACTCCTAAAGGAAGAAGGATTTTTGAGAAAATATAAAATGTACAATAGCTTAAAACTATGGCTACATCAAGGTATTAATACAAGAATAGTATTATATTTGTCACATACACTTTTGAGTTAAGAAGGAGAAATACGAATTTGGAGAAAGTTCCAGGGGGAAGCTTTCGAACATATTATCTAATTTAGTCAAAGGGCAACATGACTAACTATAATATGTCCTACCTAACTGTTCTAACACTGACATTATAAACTGACAAGAAATACTGGATTGCTCACAAGGTAACATCTTATATAGCATGTCCTAGTGGTAGACAGAATTTGAAAGATTTACTCTACCAGTCCTATCTTTTGGGTATTTAGTCCAACACTAATCTTGCCCAAGGCAGTGTAGAAGATGCAAGTTTATTAATAAAATTATTTTTCAGTAAGGAGATAATCTTAGGTTATCTGCAAGATTCCAATCTCTGAGTTTCAGTGCACAAGAATTCCTCTGTCTGGAATGAGAAATGGAGTAGGAAAGTGGAGAAGAGACAAAGGAGAAAGAGAGCTCAGGAGATCTGGAGGGCGAGAAGGATTCACTTTGCCATGGCAGCCTTGAAGACTGAGATACAAGGCCCTGGAGCTCTAGAACCATCGCTACCCTCAGTGCTACAGCCATGTGGAGCTGACATCTACCAAAAACCCAAGTGAGTTGACAAGTGGACTCTGTTTTGGAGACTCTAGAAGTCAGCGCAGCCTTGACTTTGTCTCGTGAAGTATGAGCCACATTTTGTGTAGTTGTCTGTTTGGAGGAACTAGAAGAAAGAAATAGGCAGTGCTGTTTATCTACAACACATACAAGCAAAACATATATGTCCAAGGGTAACACATATGATCCATCATGAAAGTCACTGAATCACATTAAAATCCACATGGCAATCACATGGTCTAGAGATTTGAATATGGGATATTACCTACTTTAGCATAGAGTTGGCTTGGAATCCCGAGTAGCAACAGAAGACAAGATGGAAGGCATCTAGGTTGCTGTAGCTTGCTTCTTAAACGTCCCTCATGGGATCTAATTTTAAAGGCTCAGTCTCCAGCCTGGTGCTACTGAGAGGCAGGAGGAACTTGAAGAGGTTAGGCCTAATGGTAGATTTCCTAGTGACTGAGCTCATGCCCTTGGAGGAGGTGGATCCCTTCCTTTCCTCTTTCTCTTTCCTTCATTCTCAGTCAAGAGGCCAAGGACCTTCCACCATGATATGCTGCCTGTCCAAATGCCCACAGCACTGGGTTTGAAACAAGGACCAAAACTGCAGAAACCGTGAGTCAAAATAGACCTTTCATCTTTATCAGTTGATTATCTTAGTATTGGCTACAGGTTCATTACAGTTACTTTCAACCTTTTCCCTCCCATTCAGCGACTTTTGATACATTTCTAGCCAATCAGTTACTTGTACTAAATGTCTCAATTGGGACAGTCACCAGCATGACTAGATATGGATTAGAGTGTTTTAAAATAAAACGAAACTCTACAGTTACCTAAATCTCTCCCTGTAATTCTTCAGACTTAAATGTCCTTTGGTTCCATACAATTTTCAAGGGCCTTTGAAGCTTCGTAATTTTTTTCCTGTCTTGCCTGATAAATCAGAGGACAGAACTTTAACAAAATATTTTAATGTTCTTGAATAATATTGTATACTAATGAATATCAGGAATTAAATTTTCATAAGTTCACTTTTAAGCTTTACTTTTCCCCGACTGATATTAATAAAGGCTACACTTTCAAATGAAATAGCTATATGAAAATCTTTTTAATATACAAAGCTTAAAGTAACAGGATGGCTAGCATCTATTTCCTCTGTGGTGTTTACGCTTTCAGCTGTAGCCACACTTTCATCCCTGTGGGAAGAAAATTAAATCATTAGTTTGGAATTCAGAAATTAATTGAAAGATAGTGAATTAAAGTTACTTCAGTGGGTTGCCTGTAATGTACATCAGAGGTTAGCTACACAGTATAAAGAAATTAACTTATAAATGCACTATTTCCTGTATATTGAGATTTCTGTTGCAAATTTAGACAAAGACGACAAAAATGTTGTGATAAGTATAAATGAATTTCTCTGGCACTGGAAGGTTTTAATAAATTGACTCACTCGAATGTGTGATCAACACAGAACAGAGCCAAAAAAAATAAAGGTCAACAAGACAGGAAGTGATATGAAAAGAAGAATAAAACAAGTATACAGTTGTACATGTTAGATGCTCTTTAATAAGCTACATTAAAGGATGAGTTGTTTCTCTTTTGTGTTTTGCTTTTTTTACTAGTACATTTCTCTTTAACCCTTGAGACTCATCTGTAAAGACTGCATAAAAGAATATAAGAAACATTTCAAAGCGTAACTTTTCAAGAACAAAAACAATGACAAACAAACTGATCATGAACCTGAGTCAAAGATCTGTTTAAATTACTGACAAAGGCATTGACAAGATCGTAAAACTCTTTGAAAAGGCAATTTGAGAGAACAAGTGAATATACAGTGAAAGAAAGAATGCTTGAATAAGGTTACTAGGTTAGGTAGGAAACTACTTACCACAGCACAATGAGACAATACTCTGGCAATTCAGCTTCCCACATAAACTTAAAGGTAAAAAAAATTACAAGTTTATGTGTACCTTTATAGATTCTCATGTTGAAAATGAAATATAAAGATATAGTAAATATAAAAGGAAGCAAAAGACTATTCTATTGGGGGAAATAAGTAACCCGAAGGTTATTGTTTCAAAATTTAGGGTAAATTTCTATGTAAGCCTTATTATAACTGCATCCCAAACCTTTGATATGTTGGGTTTTTACATCATTTTATCTCCAACTGTTTGAAATTTCCTCTGTGGTCTTTTTCCTTAATCAGTAATTGTTTAGGAAAAGGCTAAGAGGGGGCAGTAGGAGTGTGGTCATGATCAAGGCATTATACAGCCAGGAATGGAAGTGTCACGTTGAGTCACATGACTGTGCACAATCAGTACATGTTAAGAATGAAATGAATGTGCTAATAGTCACACATTGTAAATTTTACTGTTTTATTTCCATGTTGCTTTTTAATTTCATCCCATTGTGGTTGATGACTACACTTTGATTTCAGCCTTTTCATCATCAACACTTATTTGCTGCCTAGTGTGGATATTCTACATACATTGCAGCACAATGTGCAGGCTGATTTTGGGTGTGTATACTGTCAGTCACACTCTCCTCATTGACATTACTTTCTATGTGTTCTATGTACTATTGCAAGTGAGGCACTGAAATCTCCGGTGTGTAACAGAAGCTCTGTCCCTTCAGTTCTATTGATCTTAGTGTATGTAAATTTAAAATTCTTATATCTTCATAAAATTTTCCTTTCCAGTATACTGTTGATATAATTAATGTCTTTTGTCTCGTGTAACACTTTGTTGTCAATTTCCTCTTATATTATTATACCCACTTTAATCTTCTTTATGTCACTATTTGCATGGAACACCTTTTGCATTCTTTTATTGTCCCACAGTATCTACAACTAACCTGAGTCTCTTAGAGACAGTACATTGTTGACTCATTTTGTTTTGCAATCCATTTTACCAGTCTCTGACTTTTGTTTGGAAACTGTAAGCCATTCACACTGCAGTAGGTATAGTGCTATCAGTGAAGAGAATATTCTGCATTTGCCATTTGCTTTCTGTCTATGTCTGCGCATTTTTCCCCTTTCTTCCCTCTACCACTGCTTTTGTGTCCATGCAATTGATCCATGTAACATTCAGTTTTATTCAATTCTTATTTCTTTCTGGGTATCTTTTTTCATTCCTGAAGAGTGAAAGTATGATTGTAGCTTATCTGACAACTAATAACTTCACAATATTTAGTTTTATATCAGTTAGGTACATTTCCTGAGCTCCAAATTCATAATTTGAAAAACAGAGTTTCCCTTGTGAGGTATGCATGAGCAAACATGTGTTAAGTGTCTTTTATATACCTCATATAGAATAACTGCTCAATTCACATTTTGCTCATTGATTTTGGACATCAACTTGAGTGGATGAAAGGATACTCAGCTATTCCACAAAACTTTGCTCATTCTTAATTATTGTATTAATCATTTTCAGTACTTTAATAGGCAGTAAGCCCAGCCCTCTACAGCTGAAAGGAACACACAAATATTTGGGCACTGCCAGAATGATTAGGCTGCCTGAGGCATGAGTGTCAATGTGGTTTAGAGGAGGTGAGAGAGAGAAAGAGAGGGAGAGAGAGAGAGAGAGAGAGAGAGAGAGAGAGTGAGCTGGTGGGCTGAATGGGGAATCTGTGCCCTCAGTGCAGGTAGGCACCCTTCCATCAACTGGGGACCTGGATGGAAGCAAAGACAAAGGAGGGATGAGAGCAGCATTCTCTCTTCTGGAGCTGGGATGTGCTCTGCTCTGCTGCCCTTGTGTGTCCAATCTGCAGGTTCTGCAGTTTTTTTTAATTCTGGGACTCTCAGCAGTGGTCCCCTGGGATGTGTGGGCTTTAGACTGGAACCGAGAGTTGCACATCAGCTGCTTGGATATGAATTTTTTTGATTTAAATGAAGCCGCACCCCTGACTTCCCTGTGGCCCAGTGGACAGAAGCCCATTTGGAACCCCGCTGCCCCAAAACCAAGGTGGGGGGACTCGCCTGGTGGAGCCTTCTCCTCTCTCTGCCTGTGCATCTCTTGTTCCCTTTCTGGGGGATGCTTTCTAAAAATAATCTTTCCTTGTCCCTTTACATGCAATTCCAAATTTATTATAACTACATATAGTAAGATACTCAAAGATCTTGATGTATCCACATTTTTAAACTTTGTGACTTTTCAAATCATGTTGTTTTAGAAAACAAACAATGCTATTAATCTGAACTTAATCAGTCTCTCAGCAAAGTATATAAATAGTGAAAGAAAGAAGAAGGAAGGAAAGAAAGGAAGGAAGGAAGGAAGGAAGGAAGGAAGGAAGGAAGGAAGGAAGGAAGGCAGGCAAACAGAGATTTAGAAAGTCTTTTTCAACTTCTCCTTTCTGGGTTGCGAGGCTTGACGTCATGGACCATGATGTATTTCTCATATTCCTGTTTATATTTAATACAGAACTATATAGTTATCAAATACTTGCTGAACTAATGAATGAATAGGCAATAAAGGATCAATCTACAAATAATATTTTCTAAATGAGTAAATGATCTAAACTGAACTAAGCGTTTTTAGCATTTCTTCACCTGGAAATTCCTATCTCACATTTACTGACCTGTTGCTCAGTAATGATCAAGATGACTTTTAGACAATAAACATGCTCTCTTTTCAAATAATTCTAGGGAAATTCAATTTTAATGAAATATTACAGGAACAAGTTCTTCATGGGCTTAGAAATCTTGGTAAAATATATGCCATATCTTAGGGACCAAGGTTAAATACAGAGAATATCTATTCTCTAGCATGTCAGTGACTGAGCTTAGTAAGTTTCTTTCATTTATTATTGGGTGTCAATGAAATAATAAACACAAGTATTAGGCAGTACTAACCGGAGACGTTAAGTCTTTCCACTGCTCTTCCGCGAATCAGAATGTTCTAAAGCACATTTGGGTGATCAATACCTTTATTTATTCCTTTCAGACAAATGTATCAAACCTGCCTGCTCCTGTTTCATAGCTGTTAAACCTCAGTCAGGTGTACCAAGCACGTTTTAACTCCAAAGTAACTGGAAAATTGAACATGCAGTTAAATTACCTAAATGTATCTCTGGCTGTTCATCTGCATCTTAAGAAAGATAGAGATTATAATTTCATTCTAAGAGTCTTTGGAATTCACATGGGAAAAAGGGAAATAATATAAGAAACAGAATAAAAATGTAAAGAGAATGCCGTAAATATTTTAATTTAAAAATGTGATATACTTAATGATAAGAATAAAAGCCAGGAACTCAGATACATTTAGTTTGAATTACAACTTCAAGTTTGTTGAACTGTTATTTAACTTCCCTTAGTGTTAGTCTCTCTTGGCCTTTTGGCCAAGATCAAATGAGTTTTTCTTATTTCTCTCTGTCACCATCTAGCAAATGGGGAAAATAAAGATCTAGCATCTATAATGAAATTGTATGCCCAAAGAGAGGCCAGTGCAGGGCTTGGCACAGTGGTTGACAGAGTTAGTGCATAACATTTGTTTGTATAAGTTGTGTCCCTGTTTACCGGTTTGGGAGTCCCATCAGTAATACTGATGGCTGCTTGCCTTCTATTCCCAGCTCAGGGAGGGGTGTGTCCAACTCTTCTTCCCATCACATCTCCAACAGCAGCTCTCTTCCAAAGACAACAGATATATAAACTGTACTTTTTAAGTAAGCAACTTACATCTCTGGTTTTGTCCATCCTGAGAGCTGCTTTTCTACATTAAGACAGGTCACAGATTTTAGTTTTCTTGAGTAGGTTTGTTGCCTTTGGACATCGTCTCCAGGTATATATTTTCTTCTGCCTTCCAACTATACTCAGGCTGGGGACTTCAGTGAGCTTCCAGGATGCTGATCTTGGACTGGTGATACCTCCTTGGTCCCTCTTGCTCTGTGGCTTCATCTTCATCTGGTTTAAGCAGCTCCTGGCTCTCAAGGAGGAAGATAGCCCTTGTAGAATCCAGCACCTCCAATGCTGTAAGCTTATTTAATAGATTTCCTCGCATAGCTAACCCATATTTTCTATTGATTCTGTTCCTCTAGAGAACCTTAACTAATACATCACATGTATGTGAATACAGACTTAGTTGTAAGTCAAAGCTTACTGTATGTGCCAGAAGAGAGAAAGGGAAATGGAACACTTATACAGGAAGAGTGCGGTGTACTCGAACTAGGAGAGTAGAGTGCTACTAGCAATGATATCATAGAAACCATAAGCACAAATCTCTTTTCATTAACTATGTTTATTGACAAACCAGATCTGTTCCAGTCCTCCTGAATATATGACCATCCTATCTAGGAAGTAAGGAGACATGGATTTGAGGCCCAGTTCACAGCCCCAAGCAGCATACCTTCATTAAATCCTGACAGATTTCTCGGCCTCTTACCTTATCAATAAAAGAAAAGAGGAAGGATGCAGTAATGCAGGGAGCACTGCTAGAGTTTCTTCTGTGAAACCAAGCTTTGGAGCCTCTCAGCTAAGTAAACTTACAGCATTTCATTGCTGGGAGTAGATGGTATGGAAAAGATTCATCCTTCCTAACTCTAAAACATAAACAGTAAGAAAGAAATTGCAGTCAAGTTCTGGGACTGAATAGGACAATGGGGCTGGGAGAGAAAGAGCCCCTAACAGGACGGATGTGTACCTGGGAGCACCGGGGCCGACTTCTGGTCCTATGGCACAGTGGCAGTGGTTCTGGGAGTCAGGTAAGACGACCAGGGAATGCATGCCAAACAATCCCCTCCTGCCTTTGCCTTTCTTGCTTTCCAATTAATTACTAAAAGCCTCCTTCTGTCACATTGGAGTGAGGTGTGGGTGAGCAGATGGAGAGGCTGGTGGGTCACAGGGATCTGCATTCTTATCTGCAAAAATGTTTCTCTTTTGCTAATTGACAGTTCTCTATTGAAGCCTGGTCTCAGAAGCAGAGAAAATTAGAAGTAGATATAACTGTGCCTTTTGGTTAAGTCTGTATGTTGTTTACATTTTTATGTAATCTTATTGTTCAGGTTCAAATTTCAGTATTTCCTCAGACAAAAATTTTATGAACACTTATTCTAATTATATGTCCTCGAATTTAATTTCTGTTCTTTTGGCCTTGAAGAATCTGCTGAAAGTGTGATTGCAGATGCACTCAGTGCTTGTTTGCTCCCATTAGAGTATGAGCTCCATTGCACCAGGAACCATGTCCATGATCTCCACAAAGCATGACTAGGAGCTCAATAAACATTGCTGTAGTAAATAATTAAAATCTGTTACATTCATTGAAAAGTGAGTATCAGGTGCAAAATCAGTGAAAGTGTCATGGAAAAATAAAATTTTTATATAAGGTGGAATAGGGGCTATGACCATGAGATGTAGAAAAGTGAGAATATGCAAAGGAAATTTAGGATCATGTTTTATACAGATCAGAGAGCTCATTAAGGAAGAAAGACAGTAAGGGAAAATGTGGGCAGAGTTAAATACATCCAAATAAACCCCTACAAATTTCATTTTCATTTGACCCAGGTATTCCCCTTCTACTTATCTTCCTGAAAAAGTTAAAGATAGCATATTTTAGTGACACACACATACCTTTATTTAGAGCAGCACAATTCAAAATGGGAAAATCTTGGGAGCAGTGTATATGTCTATCAACAGATGAACGGATAAAGAAAATGTGTAACACACATGGAGTACTACTCTGCCATAAAGAAACATAAACTCCAGTCATTTGTGGAAAATGGATGCACTTTGAGACTATAATATTAAGTGAAATAAATTAGACACTCAAGCTTAAACGTCACATGGTTTGTCTTATATAAGAAAGCCAAATTATAAAGGGAAATCAAAATAAAAGATAAAAAGAAGTAGGAAATAGACCTTTCTCAAATAGAAAAGGGATCAAGAGATGAAAGGAGGGGGGAGAATGGAGGGAAAGAGGAAGAAAAATGTCATAGGAATTGTTATATACATGTACCAACTCCACACAGGGAGTTTACACATTAAGCACTATGAACGTGTGCTAATAAAGAAAAGTCCCGAGAAGCATTTTCGCTTCTTTACTGTGATGGCTGATTGATTGTGTCAACTTGAGCAGTTTGTTCATTACTAGCTTAGCTAAATGGGCTCGGTAAGTCCATACCCTAGGATGTGGGAGAGCCACCCTGGGGCTGCCTGTGGCCTGGATGGCATAAAGGGGAAGCGAGGAAGGACACAGCTGCTGCTGTTCCTTGGGAAGAGCTCCCGTAGTCACCTTGGATGCCATCCCCGGGCTTCCGGCACAGATCCTTCAGCTTCCGGTGCGGATCCTTCAGCTTCCGTCACAAACTCTTCAGCCTCCATCGCAGACCCATCAGCCTCCTGATACGGACTCTCACGGGACACTGCAGTGAGCTCCGGACCTTCGACCGAGTCCTTCGGTCTCCAGTGTACAGACAGACCCTCTGCTCTCTTCCTCATTGGACTCTGTGGGCAGCCATTGCAAGCCAAACTTGTAAATTCTTATATATTGTATATTTTGTGTTATATCTGTTTCTCTGTTAAACGCTAACTGATACAGTTAGAAATTGGCTAGACCCAGAGACACTGGAATGTGGGCCTGTACCGTGAATATAAACGTTTGTCCTTTAATAGCATTGATTTTTGCTTACCAGTAGGATAGCTTTCAGTGATGGACAGTGAAAGTTTTAATTGTACTACTGAAACTTTCAAAATTGATGAAAAGCTGAAAATAGAAATAAATTTTTAGTGAAGCCTGGCATAATTAAAGGATAAAGAAGAGAGAAGATAGAATGTACAGAACCATTTTATTTTGGCATGACGATGGACTCTGTTTCAAGTGAAGAATTCTGAAAGAAGTTGGCCCATGATACAGGTGTATGACATGGATGAATTATTACTGTGAACCTTTCTAGAAGTCAACAATCCACAATAAGAAACACTAGACTTTGTTGCATGAAAAATAAGAAAGCTAGTCAAGGAATAAAGAATAGGAGGTTTTAAGTTTGACAGCAGTTTTGGTAATGAAGAGACAGTCGTATTTATGGAATTATTCTATGAAACAGGTGGTAAATAAATGACAACTGTGAAAAACCACTCCTCTTCGGCAGTGATCAGAGAGGAGATGCACTGACCTTTCCAGCACGGTCATTGTTTACACTTCTGAGAACACTGGTGTGAATTGAATTTGTGAGAAGGCTGTTGGCCTGGGAAGAGGAGATGGTCCAACAGCTTTGCAGTACTGGGACGTTCTGCTTCACACATCCCTAACAGGCAACCACTTTGGAAGCAGACTTTATAAGATCAAAGTCAGTTACAGGATTAATAAATATGTAAGTTTTGTCTCTGGCCATATCCAGATTACATTTTTAAATATCTGTATTTTGAGTTTGGCTTCTCTAAGAAACTAGTTTGGAGTAGGAAAATGTAGCTATTAGAATCTCTGAAAATAAACATGAGAGGAGAAAAACACTGATGGGGGGACTGAGTCCTCCAAAAGTCAGGATGGAGTGACATATTTTGAGGGGAGATTAAGGATTGAGGGCAGGCTGATGTGGGAAAGACTCCAAAGCAAATTTCAATCGTGTCCTGGCACCTGCAGAGAAGAGGAGGAAGTAGCATGGGAGGTCAGAACCTCCTCCCAGCACAGCGCTGGGAGTCCTGGCGGCCAGGGCGAAAGGACACCAGCTGGTAGGTTGTCCTGCTCACCCTTGGCAGGGGAATGCCTGGGCAAATTCTGGCTTCAGGGAGAAAGCACTGGTGGTCCCCATCTTAGTGTGTTAAAAATATCCTTAAAAAGGTGACTTCTAAACAACAGAAATTGACTGCTCCAGTGCTGGAGCCTAGGATGTCAAGACCACGGAACCCACAGATGGTGCCTGGGAAGGCTGCTCTGTGATTTATGGAGACTCCTTCCAGCTGGGTTCTCACTTGGTGGTAGGGTCAGACTCTGTGGAAAATCCCCTTCAGTGCTGTTATAGTTTGTGTCTAGTTGTCCCGTGGATGGTTCATCAGGTCATAGATGGAACCTTTCAGAGGTGGCTGGATCTAGAGTGTGTGATGCTTGGATCAGTGGTGTGTGAATACTAAATCAGTCCACTGATTGGTTTGGCCTTGTTCTGAGTATGATCAAGAGTGCTCTAGCCTGAGTGCCCTAAGGGTGGGCAGGCTGGATAAGATATAAAGGACAGAAAGAGGGTCCCTGCTTGTTACTTGTTGCTTGCTGCCTTTTGCCTGCCCTGCTTCACCATGGACTGTTTCTCCTCTGCAGTGCCCCTCTGTCATGCCACCCTGGATTAGAGCCAGCTGACCATGCACTGATCCCTCTGCTATGGGGATCCCTCATATCTTAATCACTTCCCCAAAGGCCTCCAGTATTACAACAATGGAGACTGGGTTCCCACATACAAACTGGGGCTCGGGGTGCTCATACTGCAGCAGCTCCCCTCCATAGTATAGCCACAGAGACTGTAGACATCATGCAGTGTTGGCTGCCATCTCTCTTAACACCTGGTCATGGGAAGGATTATTGTAAAATATCAATTTCTACAACACCAGGCAAGCTGCTTCATTCAGGTATCAAATTCTGTGGTCAAGTGAAAGGCATTTACTCAGCTCTGCATTGAAATCATCATTCTCCTGGGTTGGAAAAGTTCGCACAGCCCTCCCATTTTGCCTCGGAGAGTCCTCCATAGAAACTCATTTTTGCTGCCTTTTTTTTTTTGAAGTCATAATATTTGTGGCATTTTTGAGAATTCCTCCACGGACCACCACTGAAATCCCATGAGCCCTTTAGTCCTCTGTGATGTAAATCATTGATTTGTGGAAAGATAAATAAGTGGAAAGTGGAAAGCTTCAGAGATTTAAATTCAAGTTACTGATTTCCTCCTCGGAGGCAGAAAAAAGAAAAAAAAATAAGAAAGTCGCTGAGGTTAACTAGTTTGAAAATACGTATGGTGCGGCTGCTGTTCCCAGTGACATTAGAAACTGAAGTTGCAGGTTCTTTGGTCTAACTGTGAGGTCACCTGAAAGAGAAATTACAGACATTGTGAAGTACAGGGTCCCTCTGTCCCTTAGCCTGTGCTGTGCAAAAAACCCTCCACCCCCACCTCATCATGGGCTTTCTATTTAAAGTGAGTTCCTGCATTCAAATGGCCAAGCAAATTTTCTTCTGGGAGAACAAAAGCAGTAGGGGGTGGCGCATGTGGTGTGACCGGTGTCCCCAGGTGCTGTTTTACAAGCCTGGCACACACACTAGCAAGAAGCCAGTTTTCCTTAGCACCCAGTTGCTGTGTGGATAAGTGGCAGGCTCGCTGTGCACACCTCTGCTCACCGCTGCAAGCATAATCCTGCTCGCCACCGCTGGGCTTCTACGCGCTTTTGGATTGTTCTGATCCCCATGAAAGGCGCAGTTACTAACAGAGATGAGGGAACAGGTTTGCATGAAAGAATGCCCAGAATGCCCGAGAGCCATCTGGCCCTGTGTTTGCTCACAGCCAAGGGGTCAGGGACCTTGTATGGTCTTAATAAATAGAATCAACTGACTTCGTATGTACTTTGGCACTAATCTGTGGCCTATGGCATCATTTCCTGGGGTTTAGTGCGATATTAATAAAAAGAGCTATTCCAGATTAGGTGCCAATCAATGCTGCACTATAAATCAGTTTTAATTTCTTACTAAAAAAAGAAAGTGAAATGGAGGTACTGCTGTTTATAGCATTGACTTGGAGGCCCATATAAGGATTTTAAGTTGAGATTTGTGTTAATTTGAATTTTTATTGGCTTATGTTTACTTTAAAAAAAAACTTTTTTCCTGGAAGTAAAATATAGAAAGCAACACAGGCTTTACAAGTTCAGCCTTTGGCTTTGAATCTCACATTACATTTGTTTTTGCAGCCTCTCTTAATCTACTGTGACAACAAATTAGACTCTGATTTAAATTAAAGCAAATTGCATGATGATTAGAAGTGTTTTTTGTTTTTAATTTTCCCCTTCTCGCTCCAGTCTTACCTCCATCAGGTAATCTGGACATCAACAAGACCTGTGACAAACTTTCTATTCTTTTCATTATCCATTATCTTTGGGAAAATTACTAAAACAATTTTTATTAAGGTCTTTATTTTTCAGAATATAATAACATATTTACTACAACAGACAAAATTAATATTCCTCTTCGCCACCAGTTTTAAAATGTGTTTCTCAGTTGTGTTCCTTATTCTGCTTGCCTGTGTTTTGCTGCATCTTAGGAAATTACTCTGTGGTACAGAGAAGAATATCAAAAAATAAAACAAGGATGGAAGTTGTTCCTTCTTGTGCAAAATGTCAACTTATTTTGTTTTTCTGACTTAAATTCAGACTATAAATGTTTTTAACGTGCTTAAGATTTGTTATGCAATGTTTTGAATAATTTAGGCTTAAAAATGAAGCTGCAAGAGAGGCCGTGCATGACAGCATGTGCCCGGAGCCACCTACCCACCTGGGCCCTATCCTCCTCCCTTCAGCACCGCCACATCTACCCAGCCCAGCAGATTCTGAACTGGACACAATTTGTGCTGGTAACACTCCAACAGCGCTGAACCACACAGGAGTGACGAACTTGGAGAAAGCGCTCTACTCTTTCCTTATCACCTGCCTCTAGTCTACAGCACCTAGTGCGAGTCATACCGAGCACACAGTGCCATCCAGGGTGTGGCAGTGAGTTGACTTGTTAGGGGACTCACACTGGGATGAAAAAAGTCCACCACATGGCAATCACTGTGCAGTGCTCCAAAGGGGCTGCTCACCTGCAGAAGTGAGAAGGGATAAAAGGGAGACTTCCACTCAGATAGTGGGGAAATCAAAACTGAAATCGAGATCCACCAGGAGGAAGGGGCACTGAGGCCTTTGTAGGTATCCAGAAACACTTGCATTGGCCTTAAAAGACTGGGATCGAATGTCACACCCTGGGCCCCTTTTAATTTGCTCTGGGGATTAAGTGACATAAAACCCCTTTGCTGATGGCAGGGGCAATAAATATTAAGGATTAGTATTCCAAGTAGGCTGAGGCTTTGCCAAATAGCCTACACACAAATGTGCACACACACACACTAATACACACCCAAATGCATGTGCGCATTGTCCAAGTATAAAGATGAATGAAACATGATTTCGCTTGTATATTTTTACAGCAAAGTATTAATATTTACCTATTAAACTTTTAAATTAATCAAACATAATTCTTTCAGAATGCAATTCAAGTGTGCTTCTGAGACCTGTAGATGATAACTAATGGCTAATGGTAATAAACAACAAAGGGCAAATGAGTCCATTTTTCCACATGCAAAGGAGATTTTCATATTACAGGCTTAAAACAGAAGCAGAACTATTCCATAGTGTTCCTCAGTGTTCGAGACCACAGCTGACTTCACTATAATCATCTAGTGCGAGACTATTATCTAACAGAGGAGAACTATAAAACACCTGAATGAGTCTCTGATCATGGGCAGGATGTGGTCATGTGCAAGGCACCCACTACAGAATAATCATCTGATACTAGCTTCTCAATAATCATTTGGTTATTACACAGCAACAGTCTGAAAGCAGAGGAAAAATAGTCAATAAAATATTGTGGAATGGACAATCACTTTCATTGTGTAGATGGGTGGAAGTTGCTAAAAATGTATCATTTCCACCTAAAGAGTGAGTCATACTATGTACCTGGGCATAAGAAAACCAGATGGCTGTGGACAAAGTCAAGAAAGCTCAGCGGCACATGCCTGCCATCCCAGGACTCTGGGAGGCTGAGGCAGGAGGATAACAAGTCAGACCCTATTCCAGCCATCAGCAACTTTGTGAGACTCTATCTTAAAGTTGAAAATAAAAAAGGCCCAGGGATGCAGCTCAATGCAAAGACTATGTTCAATCTTCAGTACATATATACATACATACTTACATACATACTTACATACATACATGCTAGAAAGAAATCTAGAGCAAGTTTCAAAGATACACATGGAAATACAGTTGGGAGACTTCTTAAAAGCAAGTTTAGGATGATGATCACAGAATACTAAGTTCCTGGAGTTCCCTGTGTTTAATTAACTTGTCTAAATTTATAATGTATGTGCACAGCCTAAGATGAAATCCATTTCCGAAATATAAACATATTCAGAGTTCATTGAATCTTATTTTTGGCTTCCTGAGCCAAAGGATAAATGCAATTTTGCCAATGATGAGAGGCTCAGTAGAGAAACGCCTAACATATCTTTATTCAAAAGCTGTCCTTTCCCTCACTGTCTTTCAAGAGTTACGTATTAAAGTACTCAAGAATAAGAGAGATATGAATATTTACATAAAAATGAAGTCATTTGGAAAAGAAGTAGAGGGATACATCTTGACTTTCATTTTCATTTTTTCATTTTTATTTGTACTCTTGTAAGAGGTTTTATTTTGTCTCTGAAAATAATTTATTTCAGCAATTTTTGCCATTCTGCTTTCCAGGACTGGATAGCACATAACCACTAAATTTTTCCTCTAGTCATCATCATGACAAAAACAACTTTTCATAGACAATTGTCAACATGTTTCCATCAACTACAACACAGGAGATATTATTTTCCCTTTTGGGGAAATTAACCTGTCCAAGGGGAAGTTGGCTAAAACTTAATCTTTCTGTCCGACATAAACACAAATTGAAATATAATAGAAAATGATGTTTTTAAGTGATTTTTCCTGTTTTGGTGTTTACGAGAGGACTCTTCTCTTCCTCTTTCATGGATTCAAGGTGAAATGAAGGAGTTGGCCCACATCATTATGTCTGTGCTTCTGAAATATTGTATGACATTGTCGCCCAAGTACATGCTTTTGTGTCACATGTGTTGGAGTTACTCTTCAGCCAATGTCTTGGTTTTAAATCCTTCTAGAAGCAAAACTCATGAGAGTAGTAAAGTGCTGAGTGTTTGGAACATAAGAGTTCCCATCTGGAGTTCAAGTTAGTCCCCAAGCCCTGCTCTGGTGGATCCTCACTCAGGGACAGTCTATTGCTGTCAACATGGGAGGACAGAAGAGAGCACCTCCTTCATGGAGAGGTTCTCCACAGAGGTCCACAAGGATGGATGGTCTTCACAGGACAAGAGTGCTTCCAGTAGCCGCACCCAAGTCCAGGTCCCTGAAGGCAATTCTATATGGAAAAAGTCCTCCTCCATATTCAGACTTGTTTAGTGCAAAAGGTGTTGCCAGAGAGAAGAAAGTCTGATTTAGTTTCAGGTTGTGCCTTATGCCAAATGCTGTTGCAGCTCAAATTTTCTCTTTACTGTCTAGCTGCTGCCTAGACAACCCTGTGGACCTACCCCACTCTGGGCTCCCTTCGTTTTCCAAGGATTCAAGAGCAACAATGATATTTTCTATTCAAGAGCAACAATGATATTTTCTTCCAGAACCTTAGAAATTCACAGAAAACCGAGGTCACACGATTCTCAGGTACATTATGCTATTGTTTCTCAATCTACAGCTGAAGCTTTCTGCAGTTAGCCTCCAACCCAGATGGATATTTCTATTAAGGAAGTTGTCACCCATCTGGAATTTGTGCTTATGTTCAGACCTCAAGGGAATTCTTTGCATAAGACTCATTTCCTGTGGAAGCTGTGGCTCGGCCAGCAATTCTCATCGGTCTATCACTCTTTCTCCTGGGGGTGCTGGGACAGGAAAGAATGGTTTTTATCACATAGGAGCCTACCCAGTGCTGTGTAGGTTATACTGTGGCTTGGTCTGATTAGATTCCTCCTAGATAAGTGCAGACTCACAGACTGCTTCTCTTAATCCACAGTAGGGATTCTACACTGTACACTGGAGCATCAGTCCCATGTATGGCCTGTGTTTTTACTGCATACACAGTCCCACATATTCAATATGTCACACCTGCTTAGGTTCTGTGTCCTTGGGAATGTGGCCCAGTTTGCCCCATGTAATACTCTGGCCTCTCTGCCAATAGTCACACAACTGTGCCTCGTCTTTGACTTCTACCTCTTCTAGGACAAGTCTGTTTGCCTTCACCCATTCTCACATCTGAGGTCGGCTTCGAGTCCTGTCCTGTGGTGGCTAAAACAGGACATGGTGGGAAGGAGTTGAATGTACACTTGATCAAGCCATCAGTTTTGTGCATATTCCATTGTGAATGGTCTCTTGTCCTGGACATGGACGTGGTCAATGAGTAAGTCTCATTCTTGGTTTTCAAGAGGCTGCCACAGTCCCTATATCCAAATGAGGGAGTTCTTCATGGTTCTGTCACTAATGTACCAGTCACTGAACCACAAGACTAGCCAGCCTTTCCTGCCCAGTGAGCCCATAAGTATGCAACAAGGAGTTGTACACTGACTGTCATCCACAGCCATCCCTGTACAAGAGTTCCTCCCACTGGGCAGTGCATCCTCTTCCAGTCTTAGTTGCAAAGTGGACACACTTGGGGAGGATGGCTTCAGTGGCTTAGTGAGTTCTGCCAATACTGAGTTTCATGGGTCATTTGTGAAGCAGATTTCACTATACCATCCACAGGGATTTCTTTAAACTATGAGCCACACTGAGTTAAAGGAGAGGAAGCACCACCCCTTTCAGCTATTTAACCCCATCTACCAAGGAATCAACCGCTGCATGGAGTCAGCTGGCATTGTAGAGCCCCAGTCAAGGTTGATGTCAGATATACCATTTCCATTTAGTGATGGAGCTTTGCAGGACCAATTCTGTATTATTAGTGGGATCGGCGAGCACCTACATGAAGGCAGATAGCTGTGTCTTAGAAACATGTACTGGTTGTTCAGCTGCTTTGGTCCATTAGGGCTAGGTAGTAGGGCAGGTTTTGCTGTTGGAAAGGAGTGTCTGGCCTGGGTAACATACATATAGGGTGTGAGAAAAATATAGTTAATTTTTAAATTAAAAATATACTACTGTAAAAGATATTGCAATTAATCCCCCTGAAATTACACCCACACTCACCATATCATTGTTGCCACTCTCTAAAGCAGTTATAAAGTTTTTTTTTCTTGACTATCTTCACTTTCACTGCCATGGCTGCCTTCATGTCCTGAATTAATTCAAAACTTTTATTTTTCAGTGTCACTTTGAGTGTAGGGAAGAGGCACAAGTCTCATAGTGTCAGATCTGGTGAAAAAGGCAGAGGAAAACCTACTATAATATCTTTATTTGAGAAAAATTGCCATAAATGCAAACTGAAGGGCTTCAGAAAGTGGCAAGAATTATGGCATAATTGTGTTTGAAGAAATGGGGAGTATTCTGAGGGGGATTAATGGCAGTGTGTCCTTTTCTATACTACATTTTTATTTTAAATACCAAGAGTTCTATTAAAGTCTGAATCCCCCCCCCATTCCCCCTTCATAGAATCACAGGGTTGCTTTCTGCACCATGGGCCTGAAGATGTTGGCATTGCCCTTAATTGCTGTTTTTCTAGCAAGTACGGTCAAGGTAGATGTTAAGAGGTCATCTTCTTTACCTGAATCTCTTTGTTAGGCAGAATTGACTGTTTCACTCTCCTTGCCAGGGTCTGGGTCTTGCTGCTCTATAGTCCTCCCTTCCCCAGACCGTGTTCCTGGTCTCTAAGACCTTCTGTGCCAAACTGGAGCTCATTCTCATTCTAAGTCCTCCTCCTCTCATTCCATTATGGCTCTGTTTACTCTATTCCATTTTATCAACCAAAAACACAGTGGTTTCTGGGTTGGCTCTGCCACTTCTTCTGCATCTAAATAGTCCTTTGAGTTCCCTTTGTGGCCCTTGAGGACATGGCTTCCTGTGACTGTGCTTCTCTGCCTTTTGCCCCACCACATTTCAGACAACAGCAGAAGGGAGAAAGGGGCATTGCTTGGTAAAGGCCCCTGCTTGAAGTCCTCTGGTGCAGTTGGAGACCCCACTATGTCATCTGTGTCCAGTGTGTGAATGTGCATACCCCAGACTCTATCTCCTTTGCCGAAAGAGCAATTGTGACCTCAAGGTCCCAAGGTTCTTACTCCCAGGAACATGCCTCTTAGTTGGGAATTGGACTCTGATGCTTCTCCTAACCCAGGGGGAGATGAGCTTATCTCTGTCTCTGCCCTGTTCATTGTCCTGTTTCATGAAGTCAAAAACATGCAATAGCAGGAGCATTAGTTCGCTTCGCCACACTGTACAAACAGGCCTGGACATTTGAGTCATCAAACCCCCTTCAGAGAACAGGCCCATTGTCCCAGTGACATGGGAGTTCTCTGGCTTCGCTCCATGCCTGTCCTTCAGTTTCCACATTTCCTCCTCAGGAAAACCCCTCGTTTCCTCAGCTCTGCATTGGCAGCACCATCAGTGGGTCAGCCATGCCATCAGTGGTTTCATGGTCCCAACAAGCAACTCAGACCATGCAGAGCTCCTTGCATGAGGCCTGGCTCCCTCAGGCATAATTTGCAGCTCTGGGACAAAGCAGGGCGCTGGTAGGTGGTGGGGAATGAAAGGTGGCCAGACTCCAGGATAGTTTCCCTACCCTCTTTGTTGGTGTGGGATTGAACCCAAGGTTTTATCACTGAACTACAACCCAGCATGTTTTAATTTTTTTTTTTTTTAATAGTGAGACAAGGTCTCAGTAAGCAACTCAGCTGCAGGCTTGAAATTGTGATCCTCATGTCTCAGCCTCCCAGAAGAGTGGAATTACAGGCATGTAACCATATGCTAGACTGGCTTCCCTATTTTATGGAGGACTCACCATTCATGTCCCAGTAGTGTCCTTTGAGTTGTAAGTTTTTATTTTAATTTTGCCACTTAATTAATTAATTTTTTTCTTTCAGCATGCTGTTAAAGAAACTATTGCCTAATCCAAAGTCACAAAGGTGTACATGTATTTTTCCCTCTAAAACTTCATTGTTTTAGTTCTGAATTTAAGCATTTCATCCGCTAATTTTAAATTTTTTTGCATATGATGTGATATAGGGCCCTGGTTCATTCTTTGCAGGTGGATGGACAATTGTCCAATCAGAATTGTTTGATGAAGACTATTCTTACTTCATAGCATAATCTTGGAACCTTCACTGAAAATCCACTGACTAATTCTCATTCATTAGTCTTGATGCCTACTTTTACAACTTACTACATTGTCTGATTACTATAGATTTGTAGGACCTTTTGAAATCAGAAAGTGTTAGTCCTTCAAATTCAATTTTCCTTTTCAGTATCATTTTTGATTTTACTCTCTCCTGCATTTTCAAAAAGATTTTAAAATTAGCTTGGTCATTTCTGCACAAATGGCAATTGGAACTTTGAAAGGGTTTACAGTGAATTTGTAAAACATTTCAGGGTTTGTCATCTTCATGACACAACTAAATCTTACAACTCAGAAACACAATGTTTATTTAGTCCTTTCATTTCTTTCAACAAAGTTTTACAATTTTTGAATGCATAATTCTTGCACTTTGATGCATAAATATATTTCCAATTATTTTATACTTAGAATGATAATAAAATCCTCAGAGGTTTCTATATTTAAGCTGATACCATTTTCAAACAGAGAGTTTTTCTTTTTTATTTCCATGTTTGATTTAAAAAATTTTATTTCTTTTGAAAAAAATGTCCTGAATGCAGCTTTCATTACAATATAGAGTGGATGTGTTGACAAAATACATCATTATCTCATTTTTTATCTTAAGGAAAAAATTCAGTGGTAGTATAGTTATGTACAAGGTTAATTGGGATTTCATAGCTCTCTTTATCAAGTTGAGAAAGTTCCTTTGTAATCCTACTTTACTTCATGCTTTTACCAGGAAAAGGTGTGGAGGTCTCTTAAATGATTTTTCTGTATGAATTGAAGTGTGTTTTCTCTTCAACATGATAATATAATGTATTACAGTATAATCGAATTGTATATTCATCCAACCTTGCATTCTTGTGATAAGCACGCATTGGTGCAATTTTTAAATAGGATCTTACATTTGTGGTGTCAGATTTAGTATACTATGGTATTGGGTTTTATTTTTGTATTTATAGAATGAGTATTTTATTTCTTATTTTTATTTTTAAAATTAATTTTATTGGTATGCTTCAGATATACATAATGATCACATTCTTCATAGGGCATTTGTACCTGTACATAATAGATTGTGATTCTTCTTTTTCCCCAATCCCATCTCGTTCCTTCAACACCTCTTCCCCTTTTTACTTACAAAAGCTTTGTTTCCATTTTTCCTTCTATTCTCTTTTTTTTCCTTTTCCCTTCCTTCCTTTCCCCTTCCTTTCCCCCTTGTTTCCCTTCCCATTTGAAAATTTCCTTCATTGCTGAGGAAGTATGCATCCCTAAGATAATGCACATGATCCTTGTTTATCTTTCCTTGTGATGTTGTTATCTAGTCTTGGTACCTTGGAAACAGTGGCCCCTTAGAATGAGTTAGAAAATGCTTCTTTTCCTGTGTTTTAGAGGAGCTTGGGAATGGTCAGTGTTACTTTTTACATATTTTGTCTATTCGTTAATGAAGTCACCTGGCCCTGGATTTTATTCATATTGTTGAAAGTTATTTGCTCTTGAACCAATTTTACAAATTTCTGTGTTTTGAAGAATTTATCTACTTCTTTTAACTTTTATAAGTAATTGACAAAAAGTTGGTGATAATATTTTCTTCAACTCATTTTTACTTCTAAGGTAGATATTAATGCCACTGAATTTATTGCTCATTTAAGTAATTTCAGTCTTCACTTTCTTGTAACTCTTATATATTTTCCAGAATTCTGAAAAAGCTGACAAAGTTTTTGCCAGACATTTTTTCTTTGGTTTTATTCAGAGACAAGCATTAATATTTTCATAGGAATTTAACTATCCATGTCTTTATTAACCTGTGTGGTAATCTCAACTGGAAACAATAAGTCAACCAGCACAATGTATTCAAACTTGAAAACATGAAATTCATATGTACATATATGTTAAAGTTTACAACTATTTCTCTCATCAATTTCTTCTGGTAAGTTAATTCCTACTGCAGATGGATGGAGGTAATCTGTTTATTGAGCCTCTTTTGATTTTATTTCTTAAATCGTACACTATGGAGCATTCTGCAAATCAGAACCCAACCAAATAAAATAAATGTTAGCACTATAGAATTTTAAAAGAAAAGGAAGCCCCTCCTATTTTCTTTCACAATAATTCAGAGAAAATCAAGGGATGTCTCTATGGGATTTTTTGATTCATGCATCAAAGTGACCGAGTGGCAAGTTAGCGAATAATGCTCTGATCCCTAGAGCCTGCCTCCAGCTTGGGACCAGATGGCCCTGGTGTTCTCCTCTGAGAGCAATTGCAGAACTTCTGACCACAGCTGTGCTATGAAGAGAGATGCTCAGTGAGTGGATGTGTGAAATGAAAACCTAAAGAAGGCCCCCTTCATCAAGTTTAGACAGGCCCTGTGTCTGGTCTGTGAGAAAAGGTAGGAGAGGAACAAAGTCTCTAAATCCCCAGCACTGGCTTGTATGCAAGCCTAGTTTTTATTGTTAATACAACAACTACACAACACATACACAATCAAACCCATAATATAAACTGTCTCCAAATGACTGTACTGTCAAACAAACCAAAGAATACTCACAGCTAACTCCCCTAAATGAATACGTCAAAGACTATTATGACATTTTTGAAGAAAGATAGTAAAATATTATCTCTTACCACTTTACATCATTGAATATTTATTGTACAACTAGTATGTTGTAGGCACATTCTAAGAGGTAGGAAATTAGGGCTGTCAATGAAATATAGAAGATCCAGTAAATTTGAATTACAGATGATGAAAAACTAAAGTTTAATATAGGTAGTGGGTATTGCATGACACATGCACATGGTAAAAGCAATTGTGGCTCACTGAAATTCAACTTTGCATGGCCATCTCATGTTTTTATTTGCTAAACATGTCAAATTTCCTGGAGATGCCACTGTATACAAGAGATGAACACTGCTTGCTCTTATGCACATTGTAGGGTATTGAAAGGGACCATTAAATGGCAGTGTGGTACAGAGGAATCAGGGCCATGGGTAGTTTGAGAGGATATAAAACACGTTTTTACAGTGCTCAGAAAAGCTTTTTTGAAAGAGTGGAAAAGGGAAAGTTTAATGCCTACATTAAACTTTGCAAAAGGAGGAATAGTCCAGATAGAAAAACAGCTTGGATAGGAACCCAAAAGTATAGAGGCTCCTCAGTGAAGAATTATAGTAATTCTTCCCCAAATAATCTTATATCCCCAGATTCTTGAGCATAAAGCTGAAATTTAATATGAACCCAAAACACGGCATACATTAAAGTAAGAAAATTGGGAAAAATATAGATGAATAACATGCCCAGTGAATTATATACAAATATATCGGTGGCCAAATGTCCCTGAGCTTACTTGTTCTTTCAGATATCAGGAGAAAATTGAATATTTGTTTTTAAAAATCAACTTAATTTTTACCATTATCATCATTACCATGCATAATCTCTCTTCATTAGAAGAGAGATTCAACAAGCTCCAGCTAACTTTTCAAATGTAAGGTAAAAGTCATGGTTGCAGCTGTCCTACTAATGCTGTCTGACACATCTTCATAGTGTTTACCTACTCATTTTTATTATACAGAGCATTGCTTTTTATTGACTTGGAAAATAAAAATTTATTTTGCTGATAAAACATAATTCCTAGTTCACATTTGGCAAAATACGTGTGTATTCCTTCCTGGACATCTATGGCATTGTTTCTCCCTGCCCATTCCTATAACCATGGAATTTGTGGGCAGCACTGAACTAGGCTGCTGGGTTTTTTCCTACCTATTATGGTTGCTTAAGCAACTGGCTGGAAGAGACCGTAATTCTAGTTTTCTGCAGTTGCTGAGAGCAACAGTGAAAGGAGAATAACCGAATCATAGAACATTGCATCTGGAAAGACCCTAGAGAAATCGCATGCCTCGTTTTCAATTGAGGAAATGGTGGCTCTGAGCCATTTATCGATTTCTTCAAAGTCACATAGCTACTGCCAAAGTGGGAACTAGAGCCCAGATTTTCTGTAGTCTGCTCTAGTGCACAGTGTGTTACTTTACTTAACCAAGTGCCCACATCTCAGAATAGCAGGGCTGAAATGCAGGATGGGACAAGTTGTTTGAAGACAGAGCAACAGAGATATAGCAGAGAAGACAGCATCAGGAGAGCACCCAGATTTTCTGCCTTGGAGAGGTGAGGGAGCACCATAAACAGTGGCTGAGGACCATGCCACATCAAGAACTAGCACCTCAGCAGCCTCACAAAAGCTCACATCCTGTGCTTCCTGAAAGAACAGAGGAGCAGGGTAAGTGGAAGGCAGGGCTCAGGGAAATCCAGTAGAGGAACAGGAAGTATGCCTGCCAGGAGAGGAAACAGCACTGATAGACCAGGAGCACTGAATCTGGCTTTGGGCTTGGGCTGGCGGTGGACATTCCCAGAAGCTTTGAAAGCCTGCTCTTCCTCCCTTGAGAGAACCTATTCTGGTGGAGTAGACTGAAAACAGGTAGATGTATCTCTTCAGTGAGATGTTTTGGATCCTCTGCTAGTTGTAACCACAGCTCTGTCCACTTGCTGTTATTATCTCAATTTTATAGATGAAGAAAAGGTCCTTGAAGATTATGAGTCTCCTCTCCAGGGCCCCATAGTTGTGGACAGGAACTCTGAAGATCAGATCTAATTCTACTTGAAGCCGACTTTCAGGTTTTTCCCATTTTGCATGCTAAGTCAAGCCTGACAGAAGGCAAAGCAAAGTGAAAGAGGTGGCCCTGTGGTATTAGAGAAAGGTTAGAGCTACAGCATGATCCAAGGCAACAGACTATAAATGTAGACTGAGCCAGAGCTGTGAATGAACAGTTGTTATTGATTGAAAATGTGAACTTGTGAATCTGGCCTATCCTTCAAGGCTCACCAAAGAATGAGCAGTTTAGAATCCTAACTAGTTTTACCGGGACTATCTGTACAAGAGACCATGGTTAAATTCATAGGAGTTTTTCAAGCTGGTCTTCAATCCGCCCATTATTAGAGGTTTATAATGTGAAATTAATAATACCAAAAGAAAATTAAATATTTACAGCTCACTTTCTTAGTTATTTTATGGCATTCTTCTGTTATTTGTGCTGCTGGAGTTGTATAGGAAAACTCCTGAGAAACGGGAACATGGTTTCATTGTCTATCACAACTTTCTGTGTCACACAGAATTGCTTCCAATGTGGCAATTTCTGTCAAATAAAAAACATGATTCTGTGTCTTCATCCACCTAATTCGCTGGACCTGGCACTGTATGACCCCTGGCTCTTCCCCAAAGTCAAAATGACCATGAAAGGTCAATATTTTAAGTCAGTTTAGAACACTAAGGCACTGCATCTAAAGACATCTAAAGTGAACTTCCAGAACTTGTCAGAAAGTGGCAAGAATGATGAAGTAAGTGTGTTCAAAGTGAGAGAGAAGATTTTGAGCAAGATTAATGGCAATGTATCCTTTACTGCAGATGATTGAACCCAGGGCCTCAGGCATGCTAGGTGAGCTCTCTACAACTGAGCTGTATTCCAAATCGGTATGTCTTTTAGTATAATAATTTTTTAATTGAAACACCACGATTCACCTCATACAGTGGACATAGTGAGCTGCTTACTGCTCACCTCTCTCAAGTGCCTCAGGCGGGCCTCAGGAATCTGGCCTCTCTGGAGTGTTTATACAACACACATTGCAGATGCTACAAATTGCAGCTAGAACTTTTGTTTTGTAGACTGTCTAGTCTCACAAAATTGATGTAGAAAAAAGTAAACAAGGTAGAATAAACTTAAAAGTGTATTACATCTCCCATTATTTTGTAAACAGCATGGCATATTGTCAAATCATGGTTGATTTATGGCTCTTGGCTGGCTATGGAAACAAACTACAAGAGTTTGGCCAAATGGAAAAGAAAGCAACATGTGACAATCTTCTGACTGAATGGAATTTAGAACAAAGGTATTGCTTATTTTATTGCTATTTGTGGATTGTGTAGCATATACTTTTTATATCAATAGTCTTTCAGTTGTTCACACACATGTACATGTGCATTTTGTGTTTTTCTGGATTCCCAGTTTGTTACACATACAATCAAATGAATGACGTAAGCCACACAGGATGGGATCAGCTAACACACAAATGCTAGAAGTGGAATAAAATATACAAACCAGAAGCTGACCACACTGTTGAAAACATGAAATGGTATTTTGCTAAAGAAGTGCATTAATTATCATGATCCTATCAATGAAGGCTTTTAGCACCGTGGCTAAAAAAGAACAAAATATCTGAGCTTGGGTAGACTTGGTAATGCTGACAGAAGTTCACCAAAATGACTGGATAATGGAAAAGGAGAAGCCAAGGAGAAACTATGCAAGCTCACACTTACATTGCTACATTTCTGTGGAGCTGGACACATTTTCATAAGTAAATGCCTTCCAGTTATTCAAATGCAGAGCTCTGTCACATAAAGGTATGGATGCTATTTGCCGCTTGATTTATTACTTCTGACCAGTACAAATTAACAGAAAGTTGATTTTCTAGATATGATGAAGCTAAATTATCATTCTCCATGTGTTTTTCATGTACTTTTTAGAAACTTCTCATTTCTAGGAGGGATTTTTTGTTTAAAATTTGTCATTCAGTTTTATTAAAAATTGAATTTTTCACTTTATTTATCTATAGTGCGATATTGCAGAAAACTCAGCTGTTTAAAATTTCTGCTATTGTTGTGTGAACAGCAGCATCTTTTTTTATTATTTGCTGTGTTCCTTCTCGGTGGCCCTGAGGACTCCCCCTCATTGAATCAAATCAATCCATCTTCTATGATAGGAATTGCTTGGCAGAAACATGTGTATTTTTTTCAACAAGACTTGAGAATTTTTATTTATTTATTTATTTTTTGGTACCAGGGATTGAACTCAGGACCTTGCTCTTGCAAGACAGGCGCCGGAACCACTGAGCTAAATCCCCAGCCCAAGAGAATTTTGTTACATTGGGAGAATTTTGAGAAATCATTTTTTAAAATTCCCTCCTATAAACCAATGCTTTTTTCAAGAAGTACGCTCTTACATGAATTTTCCATTTTATATATAACAGAATAGTCATTTCACTTTCTTCTAAAAGATGCTAGCTAAAAAGTAAAACTAAGAAGTGAACATAAATGTTTTTGTTTTTGCTTTTTCATACAGCAATGCTAATTACAGATGCAGAGCTCTAGTGTTGATAGCAAGTGCCTTCTTATGCAACTTCATCTAATTGGGCTGTGCTATTAGCAGAACATGTCTTTATTTCCACGAAGGACTACCAATGCCCCAAATCTCATAGAAGATGAGGAGCTCGCAAATTAGATATAGAGGGGTGATATATTCTCTGTCATGAAGTTATTAAATAAAACACAAAATTGAGTTATATGACAGCAGTTATTTATCACAAACATTGAATTAAGCCTTAGATTCCTGTTACAGGACAGTCATTTGTATAAATTCAACAGCTTAAAACTATACACTATATCCAGTAGATTTATATCCTGTAGATTTATGACTTGTCAGAGGGTCGTAGTCCAACAAGGCCAGGTGTTAGTTGGCATTTATTGCACATGGCTTTATTTCAGGTTGAAGCTTGATCTTTCCTACAAGGTTGCAAGATTCATTCCTTCACAGCTTTGTCATAAATGTCTTCATATCTTTTGCACATTGCACATTGCCTGGCTCATGCATATTACCTGGAAAAAGAAAATGTAATTATAAAACTAGTACCATAACAATCTGTTTAATATAGTGCTTCAAAGATGCATGTGGCATGAAGTATCTTTATGTTTCTTGGAAAAAATCAGACTCTACTAATAGAGTACCAGCTACATTGCCAGGCTGAAGTGGGACTGAGAAATTGCACAGGCTCTGGTCTAAGCATCACAAAGCAATTCAAGGGCAATATTCAGTTCAAAATATCAAAAAGCAAGGCACTTTTTGCGACTGTGCTTGCGCACTTGACATGAGTGACCCACCAGGAAGAGAAATCCTCATTTGTCTGATCAGTCGAGAGATGACCCGACTTAAGTAGGAGGGAGTGACACACCACTTTATATTCCCAAGCTCATCGAATGATCCTGTGGCCTGAGCTCAGCATGCACTTTCTACATGGAATGATGCAAGCACCTATGGCAGATTTCGGAGTAGCCAGGAAACACTCACTGGAAATCCAGCTCCTTCTCCTCTTCCAGGAGGCTGGAAAATGCCCCTTTCATAATATTTCCCCTGGGCCAAACTGGAGACCCATCTACAGCAGCGCTGTATCATCTGAAGGCCTTATGGATGTACTTGAGCTGTTGAGGTCACTGACACACATTTTTCCAGATTCCTCTTACTCTGACAAGAAAACAAAGTGTCTCACAGTGTGTGGTATCCGTGGATCAGGTGAGAAAATTCAGACAGAGAGAGAGGGAGAGACAAAGGTGGGGGGAGAGAGAGAGAGAGAGAGAGAGAGAGAGAGAGAGAGAGGGAGGGAGGTTCAAAGAATAGAAAGAGGAAAATCTCTAATAAAGAAAAGCATCTTAAAGTAATAACTTTTGCTCATAGGAGGAAGGTAAAACAAATGGATGAAATCTAGAGTTGGGAATTAAAAATGCTATTTAAAATTCTTTCAGATTGTATTATTATATAAAAGAAAAGCGGCTTTCTTGCTCTTATGCAAAAGATAAGTTAATGAGACATGAGTTGCTAAATCTTATTTATTGTTTAGCATTGATTAATAAACTGTAAATAATTATAGTGGTGATATTACCTGGTATAATCACAGAAGAGTACATTTATGCAGGATTTAGCAAAACCAACTCGAAATGTGCCTCAGAAGGAAAATAATTACTTCTAAACAGTTTAGTTTCAGAGAAAATGAAATGTACCCCAAACAAATTTAATTAAAAGACCAGAATTGTCACTTTAATAGATGGGGTATTTTTCTCATTAATTTCAGTTCCCTTTGACACTATATTTATGTTTACTAAATTACTTTATTTAGGACAGATCTAAATATTGTAACCTATCCCTTAGTAGCATTAATGTAATATATTAGCCTAATGGCAGTGGCTATTATCATATATCCTAATAATATATCCTTACTATTGAAATTATTCTTGTATTTTAACTAAGCAATATTTTAGTGAGGGGAAAGGCAAATAAATACAGACAGGCACACTGGTAGGAGCAAGAACAGGGCATGAGGGGCGAGGGGAGCAGGGATTTGTTTGGTTGTTTATTTTATGTTACAGTGCTGAGTATGGAGCACAGGGCCTTCACACTGAACTACATTAGCAGCTCCTTTCTTATTTTTATTTTGATGCAGGGTCTCACTAAAAGACCCAGAAAGGCTAAGCGTGCACTCCCCCTGCCTCAGCCTCCCATAGTGCTGATGTTACACGTCCCATCCCTGGCTAAATAGTTCAATGCCTGGATAAAATAGTCCGATGAGGTTGATTATATTTGTAATAATTGAACTACGAATAGAAAGATCAGAAGAGGGCAGAAAAAGTGGAGGGGAAACATGAGCAAAGTACCCTCCCTTTCCACAGTATGTGGGGCTCTGGGGACCTGCAGGCTATGGAGCAAGAAGGAAAATTGTCTGTTGACTCCATTCTGTGGATGGGAAGGGAATGGGAGTAGTCTTTGCAAAACACTTGCTTGGAAGAAGTCAATCTCTTAATGCAGATACTGAAATGTTCTATTTTTGGGGAAACATTTTCAATGATTTGTTGAAATAATGAATGAGAGCTCAGAAGGCGTGGGAAGTGGGCATCTAAAGCTTTGAGTCTTCAGCATATTCCCAGCTTCAGAGCTGGATTCACTAAGGCAGGTGCCTGACCCCCAGGAGAAGCCCAAGGACAATGGTCAAGGGATGAGGCCTAGGTCTCAGGACAGGAAAGTGGTGTCAGGGAGAGGAGAGCAGCACCCATCCACCATCCTCTCGCATTCTAGGGGCATGGGCTGTTAAAGGCTGCTGAGAATGAAGAAAATGTGGACAACCTATAATCTCTTTCGTTGAGTTTCGTTGAGAGATGGAAGGCATAAATCCAATGTGTGCTGAAGGGAAAGACCCTGCACAACGGGATGGTTCGCTGTGCCAAAGGAAGCAACAAGGAATCTACACCATCTCAATTTTATGTGAAGAGATTACTTTTGATCAAAGAACATTGGTTTGGTCTTGTTTTGTGTTTTTCCTGTGTGAACAGGGAGGAAGAGGGACATGAAGGGCCAGGATCCAGGGTGCAAGAGCACAGGAAAAGGAGGGTTGTTTTAGTTTTTTTCCACAAAAGAAACCTATTTCTTCACATACAGGGCCACTGACTTTTTAGAGTGGGTCTAGATTTAGCAAATAAAAATATAAGATGCCTAGTTAAACTTGAATTTATAGACAGCAGTGAAAAATACTTTAGTAAAAATATTCCCCCTGTAGCCTTTGGAAGAATGTATGTGACTGTGGTGAAAAAGGAATTTGAAGAGTCAGAAAATGGCTATGCAGACCTCACAGAGAAAGGAATCCCTAGCTTCCTCCACACAGCAGGAGTGGCCGGTGGGCTGTACTCCTGTTAGGCAATGAGCAGTTCTGGGATAGTGGCTTCAGTTTGCCTAGTTCCGTGGTTTCCTTCAGGCATATCCAACTGCATGCTATGGAGGGTTCAGATATCCAAGTCCAAGCTGTTTGTATGTGTGCAGTTTTTGATTTGGTCCAAATGTGAAGGAAGAAGATAAGAACAAGAGGATTGAACCCATTTTTGTGTGGTTATGATGATCAGAGTGGACACAGAAAGTAACGCTTCCAGGAAGTTTGTATTTCTGCGGGTGCCAATGAGCTGGATCTCATCTTGAGAATGTGTAGTGGAGAGGGAAGAGGGGAAAATGAGCGTGACCATAGGAGGATTGCAAAGATAAGAAAACAAATTTTACTTCCAAATATTTGTAAGTCAGTGAGAATAAAGAGAAATCTGTGAACAAACCCTTGAATGAAATACGAGTCATCAGAAGGTAAGGGGTGGTCAGCCAATCTGAAGGTGTGACTGATTGCTAGACTGCACCAACCAGAAATTATGACTCTCTGGGCTGGGGATTTAGCTCAGTGGTTCCACCGCCGGCCTCACAAACACAAAGTCCCAAGTTCAATCCCTGGTACCAGAAAAGAAAGAAAAAAGAAAGAAATTATGCCTGTCTTTTAAGGGTGATGGGTCATGGGAGAGACAGAAAGTGTGGTGTGAAGGAGAGCAAGCTTTGACTGCCAATGTCTTCAGGAGCATGTGTCATAAGACACGTAAGTCTTACCCTATGAACATAGAATTGGATTTTCTAAGTCGATGGCCGGTGCCAGAGTTGTTTAATACATCTTTTTAAAGACTGCTTAATCTAAACTTTAAGGAATATTTCAGTGCCTCCCAGGGTCATTATTACATATTCCATTTTGCAAAATTTGTTTGTGTTTTAGAATCCCTTTTATATGTTACTGTGTAGTAGAGAATATTGAAGTGGAATTACAGCATGTACAAATAGACTCTATTTAAATCAGATTCTAGAACTGTTGACTATACAATCAAAATTAATTGACACAAATTATGTCTTTTCTTTTTCTATCATATTGCTTAGATATTATTTGGATCCTCCTTTGGTCTGCTTATGGAAAGCTTTTCCTGAGAATCTAGGAAAACTTTATCAAGATATTGACTTTTAATTTTTATTCTATAAATTCTGACTAATTAAGGAGCTTGCTTTCCTTATTTAGTTCTCCTGATTTGCATAAGAATGTTCTTTGTCACGCTGTTTTCTCAGAGGGCTCAGGGTAGACAAGTAGGCTATTATGAATACTCAGATCCCACAAATATACCTACTTCCAACTCCTTTGATTTCAGATCTAATGTCCAAGGATAACATGATAGAAGCCTCTTCTCCTCAATACATCTTCTTATTTACCCTGCAGCTTTTATTTATGTATGTATTTTCCCTCAGTTTGGAGGAACTTTGTGCTACCTCAGGCAACACTCCCTCTCTCTGTAAAAATATTCTTCCCAATTACAAGGTATTTGATCTACGCTTTGACATCTGCAAGTTATAAAGTCATTTCCTACTATTGTCAAAATTAAATGGAGAAGGGCTGGGATTTAGCTCAGCGGTTCCGCCACCTGCCTTGCAAGCTCGAGGACCCAAGTTCGATCCCTGGTACCAAAATAAAACAACAACAGCAACAAAATTAAATGAAGAAGCCCAACACTACACATAACTGTTATACTTAACATAAATACACGTTTATATACATAGAGATAAACATACAGACACATGTATAATGTGTGTGTGGTGAGTGTGTGTGTGTTTGTATTTGTAATGTATTAAGATTGATGGAGAAATCACAATGCAGGGAAAAGGAGCTAGAGGTGAGGAAAGGGGAGAGGAATTTTAGTTGGAAAATTGAGGAAGGCCTTGGTGGTCAGGTAAACCTTTGCGAGGGAGCTGAAGGGGTGAGACAAGTCATGTGCATTTTAGGAAAAGCCTGTGCCCCTCACAGGACTAAGTGACTTAATCGGGATGAGGAAGCTTGGAAGTGGAGAAAGGGAGAAGGAGAGAAAGGAGATTCAAGATGGAGAGGCAGTTAAGAAGGATTAGGTCCCTCAGGCTTTCCAACTGAGTGTGAAGGAATACTCACACCAGCCCCTGGAGGGCTTGGAGTAGAGGTATCAGGTCAGACTGACCTTTTAAAGAAGCCACTCTGTTGTTGTTGGGTAATTGATTGGTTCCTAATAGAGGAGCAAGACTGGGAACAGGGGATCAATTAGTAAGCTATCACAAGCAAGCAGAGAGGTGATTGTGGCCTACACAAGCAGTGCCTGGAGAAGCCTGCACAATTAGCCAGATTCTGGACATATTCTGGAGGTGGGGATCACAGGCGTGTTGACAAATTGGAAGTCCTGTATGGAGAATGGTTGCCAAATTGTTGCCAAAGGTGGTCGCACTTTTCAGATGTGAAACTTAGCCAGGTATGTTTTTATGAATATTTATCTTAGGCTCACAAAGCACATTTATCACCTGTATAAAGGCCAAAAATGTCACTAATATCCAAGCAGAAGAATGTTGGCAGATGTAAAGATTAAGAAGGAAGTGTTTGTAGAAGTCTTTGAGATCATAAGTGCTAATAACATTTTTAAAGCTTTTTTATTTACTTTCTCAATGATAAACAATAGCTAGGTTTGCTGGATTTGCTCTCCTTGTGAAGAGACCATTTCTAACAGCACGCATGCTATTGCTTGTGTCTAGGTTCTCCCAAAGCTAGGATCAAGGACACTAGGTTTCAGGGTGTGAGTGCTGCCTGCCCTAAGTAGCCTGGATAAGTTATAAGAGAAAGAAAGAGCTGTGGTTCCCTTGGTGCTTTGCTACCTTCTGCCTGCCATGGAACGTTTCTCCTCTGAGATGCCCCTCTGCCATGTGTCATCCTTCCTCGGAGCAATCTGATTATGGACGGAAACCTCTGCAAACTGTGAGCTAAATAAACCTTTCTTCTTTTGAGTGTCGGTTATTTTATCTCAACAATGAGAAAAGTGAGTAAGACAAGGTGTAAACCACTTTTTATCATAAAATCTTAGAGTGATTTCATCTTTTGAATTGTGGAGACCATATTTATCATCTCTAAATTTTAAGAATTTACTTTTTAGTGAATAATCTCTTTTCTGCTTTATAGTAAAATATGCAACATTCAAGAAGAATTCAACTTAATGTAGGGAATTTAACTTTTGTTTTGCTTGTGTTTGTTTGGGGCTATCTGTATGTAACAAAGATCTATTTAAAGTCCCAACACCTCTTGTGTACGTATACAAATGTTCAAATACTCAGATGGATGTGGAGACTTTAAATCTATTTGAATATCTGATTTTTGATACTGGTCTAATTTTGAGTTTACAACTTTTTAAAAAAAATATAGAACATGGTGATTTGATATACATACATGTTGTACAATAATTAACACAATCAGATTAGTTAATATATCCTTCACCACACATAATCATAGTGTGTGTGTTTGTGAATATATGAGTAACAAGAAACCTTAAGAGCTATTCTGCAAATTTCAAACATGCATCGTTGAACTCTTAACTATACTCACCATGCTGAACATTAAACCTCTAGAACTGATTCATCTTGTGAGCAAGAATCCTTGGATTACATCCTCACATCTCCACCTCCAACCCTCCCCGTGGCTCCTGGCAAGCACCATGCTACTTGTGAACTGTCAGCTTCAATTATTTTAGATCACACATATAAGTGAAATTATACATTATTTGTCTTAAATATACCTATCTTATGAATTCTATTTCTATTACAGTTCCTACAACTTGCTTTACATGTTATCTCAGCTTAATAACACAACTACTTTAAAAGATGTGGATAATTGTTATGATGTTATATTGAGAAGACTGAAACACTAAGGGATTAATTGATTTCTTCAGTTATTTGGTGGTAAGATTTTCATAAAAGTTCTGGATGTGGATGTTATGTATTCAATTTCTTCAAAAACACCATGACCATTTATTTCAAGTACAACATGGCCTGGGGACAAGGCATCTTGGTCAGAAAGATGGCCAAGTGGCAAATATTGGTGCTGAAAGACTGTGGATATCAAGCACACTTTTGTGTGCGATCATAATAAGTGGTAGCTTTCTGGGCAAAAAGACGTTCTTGTGCTTTGCGAATATATTGTCAGACAATGAAACTGACAGGAGGGAGATGCTGTAAATTGCATTTAAAGGATAGAGTTAAAATGTAAACCCAATTTTTCTGATTTCAAATTCTATAACATTGCTATCAGACTGTTCTACCTAACTTAGACTAAACATGCAAGTACCATGTGAACAGTTCATAGAGACTCCGAATTACACATACACATAGTCATGTCTAGATGCATGTATAATAAAATAGAGGATCCTGGAGAAACATATGACTATGTAGTACCCTAAGAATTCTGTTATTAAACAGCTTTCATAAAAAAATGAAAGTCTAGGAAAGACTGGGATGCTGTCTTTTTATTTCTTTGCCATTGCTGATTATGCTCTAGAATTCAAGAGGATTGAGATGACACTGATAAGAATATATGGGAAATTAGTGAAAATCAACAGAATCCATGAAGGTAGGTTATACAAAAGTAGGGCAGCTAAGGGTAGAAAAGAGGGAAGTTCAAGTTTTAAAATGAACATCACTCATCTACAAAAGAATGTGAGCACACTAGAATTGGAGAGAAAAGGTTAGAAATATTTAACTACCGATGTATAAATTTCCTTTAGTAAAAACATTCCAAATTATGAGAAAAGTACATACGAGGTCCTTGTTTGCTTGTGGCACCATTTTGTCATGTGCATAACAAATAGGAGCTGGAGAAAAATTCTGATGTTATTCATTTAATTGACACCACATGCCAACGTGGTGGTGAGACACAAAGACTGGGTTCCGACTGCCACTTTCTCACATGTCATTGTCCAAAGTGATGCTATGTTATGGGCATATATTATAAAATACTGGTGAGGCTTTGTTCCATCTGTTTTAGTTTTTCCTGTGAGTTGTCATACTTTATTGTCAAAGCTGTGTTAGAGTCACAGATGAGCAGAACCAGAAGTACAGAGATGACCCAAATAATGCTCGCACCCATACACACATGGCTTCGCCCAATGTAGATATCCCACAGCAGACAGGAGCATCTGCCACCACTTGAGGAACCTTACAGCAACACGTTATCACCTAAAGTCCACTGATTCAATTGGAGATCTCTCTTGATGTTATACATGCTGTGGGGTTTGGCCTTTATAAGACAGAAAACTTCTACGTGTATAACAAGTGAAATGAAAGTATATTTGATGATACTGGAGGTCAGAGATCCAGCCACTTCTCCTGTCCGCAACTCCAGACGTGACTCTTAGTGCCTTGAGAGACCTCCCAATGACAGCACAAACCTAAGAGCATTCAGGCAAGAGAACAAAGCTGACTGAGGGTCAGAGGTATCTGGATGCTAAGTCAGGTCACCTCCATGACTTCGAGTGACTGTGACTTCCTACATATCATTATTCCTGTTTCCAAGACAGAAGTCACTCCTGAACCATAGGGACTCTGGAGAGAATTGTGTGTAATACTCACCATGACACCAGGGAAAGGGAAGATTCAGTGAATGACTGATTTCACTAGTGTTTCAAAATTGTATCCTACTATAGACTAATATGACTAATGCCAAATTTAACTTCGTAGAGAAGTGGGTAAAGTACATGAAAAGTTTGGATTAGAAAGCTTAAAAATCACAGAAATCAACAATAGTTATTACTATAATTGATGGAGATCATGAAGGAACTTAGACTCACAAAAACCAGATAATTTTGGCACATGCCAGATCTGCCACCAAATTTAGAAAACTTAAAAATGTATTACTACTATTTACCTTCCTCCCCCCACAAAAAACCCTGCTGCAGACATGTCCCTACGGTTACCATTTTGACTTCAATTTGCATTATTTCCACGGGACCTTGTTCTTCATGAGAGAATGTAGAAGACAAAATAAGCTGCTTTTTGTTTCCTGTGTATTAGAAGTACTCATGAGAATTTTCTGAAAATCCATGGCTATAAGTTTGGAATTAAAAAGTTGATGAATACATTTGTACTTATTTTACTAGTCTAAATAATTGACTGAACAACTATGCATAACACTCTTTTGATTTATCTTCTTGTTTTTTCGCTTATTAAAATAATACATTTTCTACTTTCCTATTCATTTTGGATAAATATAACAAGATCAAAGACTTAGTGATTATGAACAACATTCACATTCAGGATTGCAGTGTACTACACATCTTCTCATCATCCCTTCCATAGACTTGCAAGATCATACAATGAATTATGCTATTTTACTTGGCTCTCAGTTAATTCTATTAGAAGCTGAGATTATAATTTACAATGCAATGAATTAACATTGGAATATTTTGTTGTCATTTTAGCCTACCATAAATAATAACTTCTATATTATTTACTGTTGGCTTCTCATAAAAGATTAATGTAAAAACAGTAACAAAGTAGAATTCTCAGCAAACACAAAACCCCATAAAAATTGATGCTCCTCAAGATGAAATTTGAAAATCTAAAAGGCACTCCAGATTTAAATCTGCTCTCATTATAAAACTTTTATTTCTGCTTCTAGCATACACATGAGGTGAGCAAACACACATTCTTGTGTGAGAATGAAGCAGTGTGAGGAAATGTCCTAATCAAGTGTAATAAACTGTTTATGATAATGGATTCATACTTGGTTTCTGTTAGCATGAATAATGGGCACATTGAGGCTGCATGAATCTAAGTGAATTTATAATGATTAAAAAATAAACTTTTGATTCCTTAGGTTTTCTGAAAGATACCCACTGTGAAATTCCTCATGAAATAATGTGATTTGGCACACAAAGTAATAAATAAAATAAAAATAATATGTAATATTTTCAGAATTCTTAGATTGGAAATGTTCTAATCAAGAGGTCTGCATTAATGAAGTTTTTGCCATGAAAGTTGCAAATTATACATAACAGAGCATAACATTAAAAAATTAACATAATTTAACAACACAGATCTATCACTTGTTAAATAATTATTTGGAGTTTTCCAATCTGACAGTTCCAACTTTGATACTGTATCACATGCTAGCACAAAATTATTATTAAAAACATCTAAATGCTATCAGCTCCATTTTTCATTTTTGTCAGTCATAAAAAAAAATCAACTTGTTCACATACTTTGCACATTCTTAACATCAACCAACACATTTTCTTTGTTCTTTGCATTGTAATAGAGTTTGGTGCCAAGACAAGTTTACACTCTCAACAGTGCACTCTAACAATCTCAGAGTGAAAGAAATAACTTGTTTTGGGTTTCCCTTTTAGTTTTACAACCTAACTTTTATTAAGTATAGTTTCACAGCATGGTCTCTTTTATAAAATTTTGTAGGAAATTATTTATTGTTTTACTGTAGGCTTGTGTGGCTCATAGATAAAAGAAAATAAATGTTTTTCATGCTTTCCATACCACACCATTGTAATCTATCTGTGGAGAGTGCTCCAGGGCATGTACCACCACCGTATGCTCTGGTTCTTTTACATCGAACACCATATGTGGTGCCATCCCACAGAACAGCAGGGTGCAGGTACAGGGGTTTGCACATTTTCTTCCTATCCTCACAGCCCTGCATTTATACATCATTACCATCACTGGTATTTATTTAGTATAATTTGGGTGCATTTTTGTGCATTTGTTAAGAATATGGTATACAGAGTTCTTTCCATGCATCTCAATATTTATAGAATTATACATTAAAATACACCATTTGTATCATACAACAATGTCACAAATATGTTTAAACATTAACCAAATCTATTCTGGAAAATATGGAAGTTATTTTACTACAGAGCTAGTCTTCCACCTAAAGGGCACTTGCCTTGTTTGCTCTGGTGGACTGCTGAATATGTATTTATGGTGAGTGTGCAGAATCCATTGTGTCTGCTATGAAAATGTCATCAGTACACGGGCTCATAACATATGCTATAGGCTTACACAAAAAAACTCTATTACTTTCTAGATATGTAAATTTAAGTTGAGTAGAATTTATAATACTTATTTTCAGCTATTATTATTTGATCTCTACATTAATATAAAGACCAGGAGAAAACTTGTGGAAAAAAGAACTTAGAATTGCAGCTTCCTCAGAATTGGAATGCATTTTATTTGGATTGAGAAATATGAGGATGAAGTCACGACTATTGTTTAGGCTGGAAAATGGCCCTCCAAATATGAAGTCACTTCCTAATCTCTGGAACCTATGGGCATTAGCTACATAGCAAGAAGTAAATGTCACCTCGGCCCACTGAAGGCAGGCAGGTCTGCGTAGGCCCTACGAAGGTCACGAGTTGTGCAGAACACACCAAATCACCCTGCGCCCAGGCAACAATACACTGGACACCCCCCCCCCCCGCCCCGCTCCTCTGTTCAGCCACCTGGTTCCACATTACAAAGACGTAGAGGACACCGGACCACCAGACCACAGTACTGAGTCCCACCACTCCTGGCCCAGAGGTAGGGGCTTCTGAGCTGCCGTCCCACTGCTCCTGGTCCAGAGAAAGGGGCTTCCCAGCCATCATCCCTCCCGCTGCTCCCAGCCCACAGGAAAGGGCTTTTGAGCCACCATCCCTAACGCTGCTCACAGCCCCTGTCCCACCTCTCCCAGCTCAGAGGAGGTAATCCGTGCAGGTGCCAACAGCAACCCCCCCCAGTCAAAATGAGAAAACTCATAAATAAGTCTCAAAACCAGACTCCCAGATAACCTACAGCAACCCCAAAGGGAAATGAAATGGAACACTCTGATACTCAACCACCTGGACCCACTGAACTGGCAACAAAAGGGGATCTGAAAAAAATGAAATCAGAAATAATTTCTCAGATAACAGGAGAAATTGTGCTCCTGGTGTAAGATATGATTAATAAATCTAGAGAGGAGCTGAGGAACATGATGAAATCCCAACATAGGAAACAAATGGAATCCATAAACAGATGCAAATAGATTTCCAGGAGATGAAAAACTCTATTGAAAGTCTACACAGCAGAATGAGCCAATGTGAGGACAGAATTTCAGATACAGAAGATAAGATTGCAATTAGTGACCAGGAAAAGAAAAATTGCTTCAAAATTATAAGGGAACATGAGAAATCAATCCAGCAGCTGCTAGATGATGCAAAGAAGAATAACATAAGACTGATTGGAGTCAATAAAGAATCAGGAGAGAGTGCAGGTGACTTAAAAAACTCTTCACAGAAGTAATGGCAGAAAATTTCCCAAGCAGGGGAAAAGAGCTTGACATACAGATAAGTGAGGCATATAGGACTCCAAATAGCCTTGATCAAAAAAAAAATCTACACATAGGCATATAATTGTTAAGATTCCAGAAACTCAACAGAAGAACAAAGTTCTACAAGGAGTTAGAGAAAACAAAACAAATCACATACAAAGGAAAGCCCATAAGAATCACAGCAGACTTCTCAACACAAACCATCAAGGCAAGAAGAGCTTGGAGTGACATATTCCAAGCCCTAAAAGAAAACAGCCTCCCACCCAGATTGATGTACCCTGCAAAACTATCTTTCAAAATGGATGGAGAAATAAGATATTTTCATGACAAAGAGCACCTTAGGAACTTCATGAATACCAAACCAGCACTCCAAAGAATTTTACACAATATCCTGGGAATGGACATTGAGGATCACAACCCCCAAAAGCAAAGCAGAATGAACCCATCTGGCATGACAAGAAATTAAATGTAAAGAGAGAGAACCCAACAAAAAGAAAAAGTCATGGCAATGACAAGTCAATACATTTCAGTTATAACCATCAATGTTAATGGTCTCAATTCACCAATCAAAAGAAATAGACTGGCAGAATGAGTCAAGAAGCAAAATCCAACAATATGCTACATACAAGAAACACACTTAATTCAAAAGGAAACTCATAGACTGAAAGTTAAAGGGTGGAAAACAATACTCCATGCAACAGGAACCTGAAAAAAAGCAGGAGTAGCTATCCTCTTGGCAGATCAAGTAGATTTCAAACCAACATTGATTAAGAGAGACAAAGAAGGATACTATATCCTTGTAAAGGTAACAATCCAAGAGGAAGAGATGACAATCATAAATATCTATGCACAAAACACTAGTGCACCCAACTATATAAAACAAATACTAATGGACCTGAAAAGTCATATTTGCACTAATACAATTGTAATGGGGGACCTCAACACCCCACTGTCACAAATAGATAGATCAACTAGACAAAAAATAAGTAATGAAATACTAGTACTCAATCAAACTCTTGAACAAATGAACTTAACAGATGTTTACAGAGTCTTCCACCCCACAAAATCAGAATACACATTCTTCTCAGTTGCACATTGGTCATTCTCCAAAATAGACCACATACTTACACATAGAACATGTTTAAGTAAGTGCAAAGGAATTGAAGTTATCCCCTGTATATTATCAGACCATAATGTGATGAAATTGGAGGTCCATAGCAAAAGAAACTGGAAAAATTTCATGAACACATGGAAATTGAACAACACACTTCTGAATAACCAATGGGTCACAGAGGAAATTAAAGAATATATCAGACAGTTCCTTCAATTAAATGACAATGACAATACAATATATCAGAATTTATGGGACACAATGAAAGCAGTCTTACGAGGGAAATTCATAGCAGTGAATATGCGTATTAGGAAAACAGAACGAGCCCAATTAAACAACCTGATGCTGCACCTCAGGCTTCAGGAAAAAGAAGAGCAGGACAACCTCAGAGCTCATACAAGGGAAGAAATTATAAAGATCAGAGGAGAAATCAATGGAATGGAGACTAAGAGAATGATACAAAAAATCAATGAAGCCAGGAGTTGGTTCTTCGAAAGAATCCACAAAATTGACAAACCCTTAGCCAACCTTATCAGAAAAAGGAAAGAAAAGGCCCAAATCCATGCAATTAGGAATGAAAAGGGTGAAATTACAACAGATCCAGCAGAAATACAGAGGATCATCAATACCTACTTCCAGAACCTATATGCCAATAAGATGGACAACACAGAAGAAATGGACAGATTTCTAGATACATACGAATTACCAAAGTTGAATGAAAACCTAAAAATTCTGAGCAACCCAATATCAACCAATGAAATTGAAAACGTAATTAAAAACTTATCAACTAAGAAGTGAATGTCACCTTGAGTTTCTGAAGAGCCACTCATCCTGGGTCTCCTCAGAAGTCACAGTTTCCTGTTTTCTAGATAGACAGACCAAGAGGGAGGTTTGAGATTCAGACCTGTGAAGGTGGAGGCCAGGAGGAGAGCTGTCAAATCAGCAGCAGCCTGAAGAAGCAAAGAACACATTGCTTCTCAGTTCTGTGTGGCCCCATTGGTACTGGGAATTTGGACTTATCTCTTCCAGAACTGTGAGGTAATAATTCTGCTCTGTTTGAAGACAATTTATGGTAATTTGGTAAAGTAACTACAGGAAACAAATACCATACACAACATATCTAAAGTGTGTGCAGAGGACCTTGAGAAAAAGTCATCCTCACAGCAAGGAACACAACAGAGAATATAGGTCTTGATTTCTAACACTTCCCCATTACAAATTATTTGTTCTCTTGGAGACACAGCCTCCCATTTTAAGATTTACTTGAGAATGACACAGAATGTTCTTGAGATACCTCTCAGTAGAAGAAAATATGGAAGGACCAAAACATTGTTAGAGAAATGTCAAAAATAGAAACAAATGCTACCTGTAAGGGCTCTCAGTGGCCAGACAGAGAACAAGGTAGGCATCACAAATAAGATGTAATGGATTTGAAATCTCTTGAAATAGAATAATGTTTAAGTTCAGACGGCACTTGGAGAAGAGATACAAAGGCTGACAGAGGATAGAGGTGGCTCTCTCTTTAATGGAATGTAGATTGCTATGAGCACAAGGAGCTTTGGGATTGGCAGGCCACCACGTTGCCCCAAGTACCATAAAGACAAGTTTGAGAAATAATCTTTAACGGATGTTAACTTGAAGAGAAAAACGGATATGGAGCAGGATATGCACATGTTCTGAAAGTGTTCTCCACAGGTTGCCTCTCCTTGGCAAAGGGAAAATTATTAATTCACTGAGAAAAAATTAATTTCTTGACTGAAGGTGAAAATGAATGTCATGAGGGAAGGTAGATGTTGAAGGACTCTGGGTGGGATAACGTGAGAGAATCAATGTTTCTACACAGAACTCAGGTGGTGGTAGATAGTCTGATCTGCACATGGGGCAGTATCTGAAAACTACATAGAACATCAGACAGTAGGACAACCAAAAAAATGAAATCAGTGCCTTTCCTTGGATCACTGAGTGTTTTCAAGGAAACAAATGTCTATTCAGACTCTGGAGAGACAGGTAAAGCCAGAGAATCATAGCCAAGTTCTCTTTACTTGAATAATTCAGCTGCTAGAGCCATAACCTCATAGCAACACTGAGATACTAATTGTGACAAATCACTGTAGGCTGAGTATGGACAGCCACACCTGGGGGCTGAATGCAGTGGATGCCTTTGGACTTTCACAGGTTTTCCATTCGGGAAACTACAGATTGTTACACCGAAGAGCCAAGAAGGATCCTGTCCTAACCCTGGGGAAGGGATGGAGAAAGGAAGTAGGAATTTTACATTATTACTAAATAATTCTCTGCACAAGAAAGGATTTTACTTGAGTCCTCTACCTTGCCCCCCTGCCTCTTCTGCCTCTCCTATTGTACTAAGGGAAGAAAACACCAACCAGGCATGAAAGGTAAGAAAGTACTTTTGAGGATCGCATCACAAGACCTGAGACCAACTCCAAGACCAGAGCAAACTCAGACCATTACAAAACTCTTCTCCTCTCCTTTATTTTACCAAAAGCCAACAAGGCTGTAGCACAGAAGGGTGAATTATAGATGAACAAGCTGTAAGGGAGAATTTGAATCGGTGCAGAGTCCAAAGACAACATGAGGGGAAAAACGGACACTGGAAAAATTTGAAACTTCTGGACCCCAAAGTCTAAACATACACAGAACTCAACCTCACTCTTAGCCAGGTTAGCAAGACCTCCTGCTAAGGCCCTAATTAGTTTTCTTCTGTTATCTGCTACACTACAAACCTTCAACAAAAATTACAAGCAGACCAAAAGGTAAGGGAGAATAGTTTGAAGAGACAAAGCAAGCATTGGAGCTTGCCTCAAGCATGTTGGGGAACATTATCAGCATTGTCAGACCATGAAATGAAAATACTTATTGACAAGTCCTGGACCTCAGTGTCACTTTCCTCAGATGCATTCACTCCACGATGAGCTCACTGGAGATGTTCTTTATTTGTGGTACTTTTTTTTTCTTAGTATTTTCAACTCTCTTCTGATATTCCTCATTTACTTTAGCATGTTCTTTGAATTTTTCCATTGGAATTCTCATGAACATGGATGCAAAAAATACAAAATATACAAAGTCAAATCCAACAATATTCAAAAATAATAAACAATGTAATTTAGTAAAAATATAATCCACATAGTTTGGGTTTATCTAACATCTGAAAATTATTCAATGCAGTTTACCACATCTACAACACAGTGAAGAAAAGTCATATAGTTATATCAATGGATGGAGAAAAACATTTGATAAATTCCAATATCCTTGTGCATCAAATAATCTTAGCCAACTGGTATTTAGTTCAATGCAGTTTGTAGATGTTATGATTGTCTATGTTGAAACCTTTTAGTCTTGGTACTGAACAGCATATATAACAAATAGCAAAGTTGTAGGAAAACAGATTAACACCAAACTTTACTTTTTTTCTTTTATGTCAGTAAATAATAGAATAAAAATAAATAAAATGTTAACAAAATTTAACAATAACAAAACAATCTTTAAAATGTGTCAATGGTTCAGTAGACTTCTCACCAAGGAAGATGGACAGATGATAGATGTCTATATAAAATGGTGTCTCATTCTGTGGATGACAAGTTCCCACAAAGGCCTTGATTACACCAACTCTGCCGATAACTAGACTATGATGAAAATCTAACATTCTGAGATAGGAAGGGACTATGCAGAATGGACTGGAATTTGTTCTTGTACTTTCCATTGAATCCGAAGTTATGAAAGCCTAACATGTGTTGCTTTTTGACTTCCTAAGCTGCTTCAGGAGATGAGGCACGCCTAGAAGAGACTCCATCTGCCTGGACAGCTTCTGTGATTCTTGGGGGAAATGGCAGGCTATGGATCCCAGGCTTCTGTTGGTTCTCGACACCCATCCAAAAGCAAAATGTTCGCTTTGCATGACCACTTGTATAAGTGTTTGAGTTATCAGACGTGCTCTGGCATTTGGGTTTGTGCTTGACTTCTTACCAGATCTAAAAACCTGAGCAGAAATTAATGAGGTATTTAGATTATTATCCCCCAAATGCATTCTGTTTTATATCATATGTCATCAGGGAAATAGAAATCACAACAAGAAGACACCTTTTAAAGTGGTTCAAATCCAGTACACTGGATTTTAACATCAAATGATGATGAGAAAGTAAAACTACAGATATACTCATTCACGGCTCATCGAAATACATCCACTTTGGAGGACAGTTTGGTGATTTTCTGTAAAATAAATGTACTCACATCATACAACTCAGCATCCACACTCCTTGGTATTTATAAAGAAAAATTGAAAACTTATGCCAGTGCAAAATCCTATACAATATGCTTTATTTCTTATCACCAAAACAAATATTTTTGTCAGTATATAAACTGTTACAGATATAGAAAATCGGATCATTTTATTACTAAAACAACTTTCAAGGAATAAGACAGGGAGGAAACTTAAATGCATACTATGAAGTAAATGAAGCCAATCTAAAATGGCTGCAAACTGCATGCTTTCATCCGATACTCATGGCATTCTGGAAAATTCAAAGCTATAAAGACAGTAAGATCAGTGAATAGGAGGATTTTCCAGTGAAGATGGATGAAAAAGCAGGTAAGAATAGAGATTTTTAGGGCTGTGACGCTACTCCATATAATACTGCATTCATACCTACCAGCAACTTTACAGCTGATGAAATTCATAGAATGTACAACACCAAGAGTGAACTGTAATGCAAACTGTAGTCTTTGGGTAATAATGATGTAGCAATATTAGTTTGTCTATTTTAACAAGCGAGTCACCCCATATACCTCTAAAAATAAATTCTATTAAAAATTTAAAGACTAGAAAATAACAACAAACATTGATAATATTTCATTTAGAACCAGTGACAGATTAAATTCTTGGTGTGTCTTTCACATCATGATATTAATGTAAGGATCTTGCCTATGTAGTTAATAAAATATTCTACAGTTTTCTTTTATAATGTTTGTAATCTTTGCTTTTATTTCTAATATCCATGTCAAATTAATATTTGTGCAGACTTTATCAAATTGGCGAAGTTGTTTTCTATTACTAGTTTATTATAGTTTTCAGTTATGAATAGGTATTTAATCTCAAGAGATTCTCTGCCTCTACAAAAATTGTAATGTGGATTTTTTCCTTACATTAATTCATTTTTGAACATTAAACCAACCTTCCATTTTTGCTAAATACTTATTTTTGTCAGGTAGTGATTGTCATTTAATTTTCATAAGTTACTAGTGTGATTCAGGTTTCTAGATAATTTATTTCCTATGAAATTTTCCAATTCCAATTTAATTAATTAAAAACATTTTCTTTTTTCCATTGCTATATATATATATTGGTACTGGGGATTGAACTCGGGTCCTTGAACTTTCAAGCAAGCAGTAGAACCACTGAGCTAAATCTCTGGCCCCTCATGACAATATTTTTTACCTGTTTTAAAAATGAACAGACAAATAATATATGCCACTCTACTAAAACCTTGAAACTCTGTTTCTATGGTCAACACATTTACATTTCTATCCACTGTTAAATTTATACTATATTTATTATTAATATATGCTAAGACTTGAAATCATGAGGTATAAGACAGCCAACTTTCCCCTTTCCCAAGATTGTTTTGGCCTTTCTAATTAGTGTATATTCTCTTATAAAATGTATAATAATTAAACTAACAGCTACATACCACATCAGAACTCGCATTGGTATTAGAAGAATACCAAGTGTAGGTTTTAGAATGGTGTGTAAAGAATTAACATTTTAAAAAAAGCACCTAGTCTTCAAATCCTAACTCAGTGTACTTTGGCATTATTTGCTCTTTTTCAGTCTCAGAAAGAACTAAATGTGCATATTGTTTTATAATTATATATTTGTAGGCTTTATGCTATTTTTATATATAAGTTTAGATGGCTTTTTGTTTTAGTCCAGAAAGAATTCAAATCTTGATTTTCAAACTTCTCTTCCAGTGTAAATGCAATCAATTAATTGCTCATATATCCAACTTGCATTTTTTACTCTTGATTAATTCACTTACTATGTCTACTAAATTTTATAAATTCCGTAGCAGTTTACGTAAAGAACCATTATTTGTAGAAAAACATTGACTTTCTTTTTTGCTTTTTACCGTTTATATCTTTTATTCATTTTGCCTTATTGCCTGGGTTGGAACTAAAACATAGGTTCTACATAGAAGTGGTGAGCAGATGTGCTAGTTCTGAGCCTTGGATGCATCATGTGAAGATTCTTTAGTGGCCAAATTGCAATGGGTGTAGTACCAGGGAGGCTTTCTGAATACTTAATCTGTAATATTATCTGACTTTAACCTTGAAAACACTTAGAAATTATCTCTGAATATAAAAGAAGTGAGATCATTTCAGGCAGAGAGAACAATAGAAGAATGTGTGCAAGGACATTAGACAGCATTAGGGAAAGAGGACACAGTGGAGATTATAAAATCAATTGATACAATTGTGGACAAATAAGTAACTTTTCATTCACCTACTAAATATAAGACGTTGATCTAGTTCTTTCCCCTCTATAATTTTACTCTCTTCGTCTTAGGTCTTTCACTTCTGTAGTACATAACAATATACATAGGTAATTTTTGAATGTATTTTAGTAACAAAAAATTCCAGAGCTGGAAAAAGAGCTGAAGCGAATCTTTCAAAATTAATAATTGTACTTTGCTTATACACATCATTAAAAGTAATTTTTCATATATATAATTTGCATTATTTACTCTTGATTAAATACACTTAACCTCAAGGAAATGTAAGTAAATTTTATGAAATACACAATTACTCTATGAAATTAAGTGAACATTATGAGTTGACATATCTGAAACACAAACTTTGATTATATTTACTGGTATATTTGTAGGTACATATATGCAAATAGTCATGTAAAGTGTTATGTACCATATAAAATGCCTGCCATTTTCTTCTTTATAGAAGCCAATTTATTGGAATGAAAGTATGTATTTGGGTATTTTTATAACTTTACCGTATAATGAATGCTATGTTAGATAAATAAGGTAAGAACTCTCAGAACTAGTGAAAAATCGAGCTCTAAAATATAAACAAAGAGTACTTTCCTCTTAAAGAAAGTAAATAATATTTAACCTGTTAGCCATATAATATGTGAGTCTATAGATCTGTAGTAGGTGATTAAAACTATAATCACTTTCCTATGGGTTTCTCTTTGAAATAAGCAGAAAGGCTTAAATTCTGGGAAATGGTACAAATGATATCAGGAGCTCAGAGTTGCTTTCATAGATTGTAGGCTCCAACAATAAGAACTCTGCAGAAATGAATACAACAGATATTTTAAAGAGATTTTATTGAGTTTAAATAATAAGTACAGGATCCAAAGATAAATAAAAATTGCATCTCTTTTTTTAAATCTACTGGATGTTCTATTTAAATGAATTTCCTGTTCGACTCACAATACTCTCAGCTCTGTTCATTAGCACATTTCTAGGCTTAAGTAAAAATAATTTCAGAAAGAGGACAGAATTTTATTTCAGCTGGCATAGAGAGTCTTGCCTTTGGGATAACTCCGATTTTGTCCCCTATCTTGATACAGTAGCAGCAGAAGACATTGGAGATACCTTTCCCATCTCCACTTGCCAGGATTTCTTGGTAAGCTATATGATATATGGAAATCATTTTTGTATCATTTGTCAATTGCAGACACTACTGTTATTGCTGTGCATGTTCCAAGGGCTCTTCTGGGTTGGAATTGGTGTGCACAGTGCTTTTCTCCCTCCCAGGAGGTTCCTGGCCAGCAGCATCTTCCTGTGGCAGCATGATACCTGCTAGAGATCACCACGCCCTGACGTGGGTAAATAAAGTGAATGTTCCCACTTGACCCTCCGCTACTTTCTGCATTCAGGAAATACTGAAGATTGAAGAGTACTGCATAGAAACCTTGGGTTGGGTGTTTCCAAGTGACTTTGCTCATACTTTTATGACCAATCAAAATGCAAATAATTATACAAATGTCTCTGTACTTATTTGAAAAATGATAAATGCTACAAAGAAGGAAATAGGAGTAGGAAAAATATATATATTTATGTATATACATAGTATGTGGATAAATATGTTATGTGCATACTTTTACAGGGTGTGTGCTTTTACAGGGTTATAAGAAGACTAACATGTTTTAATGTGTTTATTGTGTTTGTTCTTTCTTCCTTCTTTAAGAATTCTTATTCACACGACACACTTTCAGATGTGAATATAATGTTGAAGAAACAGAAGCATTGACTTGGTCAGTGAATTGATATCACATTCACACACAAAAAATACACACAGTCATTTTGTGCTCCAACTTAGAAGGAAATAAAATAATGATTAATATGAATATTGGACATAAGCACTTACACTACTATCTGTGACTCTTTCCTCAAGAGTGAATTTTAGGAGAAATTCCATGTATTATTCTTTTGTGTGTGTGTGTGTGTGTGTGTGTGTGTGTGTGCGTGTGTGTGTCTGTAAGGCAATGGATTACAGAAGCATTCGGGCTATTACTGCTAAAATCATATTGTTAAAGATAGTGTATTCTCTTGTTCATAAAGCGAAGTCACCTTCTCTTTTATCCAAAGTTAGAAATTCAGATAATCAACTTAATCTTTAGTTCATAGCAGATCTAGAAATATTTTAAAGTCTACTGAGAAGTGTTTTTAGTATTAAAACACATCAGAAGTCTAGCCTTGTATGTATATGGAATTGCTTATGCAAAGTCATTTCTGTCTTTGAAAATGCAGTTTTAATCAACACACTGCTACTATTAATAATGCTAAGAAACATCAAGACTAGGATTTAGTTTGCAAAAAATTAAACTTGGAAACATGAAAAATCTCTAAGCATTATGGTCCTTCCTGTTTTCACCTACCCATCATTATACATTCTTTAATTCACACAAAATATTTGAGAAATATTTGTGTATAGTATAGCCCAGTACCTAGGTACTTTAGTGTTATTTACAATTCTTCCTTTAAATATAATTGGAGACACAATTAAGAATATTTAATATCTGTGTTGAACTTCCCCACTTTTGTAGAACAGACCCATTACATCGCCATTTTTCCAGCTCAAATAATTGGCCTGAAGTAGTTGCCAACTCACTATTAATAATGGAACCCAGGGTCTCACACTGAATTATATCCCCAGCCCTTTAAAAATTAAATTTGGAGACAGAGTTTTGCTAAGTTGCTCGGGCTGAACTGAAAATTTCCATCCTCCTGCTTCAGCGTTCCAGAGCGCTGGGATTCCAGGCGCACAACATCACTCTGGGGTCATACTTAACATTTTTAAAAAGTAAATAAAATTGAGAGACTGGTATGAGTCTAAAAAACTCCGAGAAAGACCAAACAAAAAATAATGTGTAGGTTAAATTAAAAAACAAAACTTGCTATTAAAATTTTCTTGGAAATAATTAAGTGAGAAATGTAATGGCAGAAAGAGCAATGATATTTCAGCCCTGTAAATATTTCCAGAATGATTTTACTGACCACAGAACCTCTTAAAGCGTGGAGGCTGTCGCCTGTCCTAGCACTGAGCCGCTTAGGGCTGCCCACCCTTGACTCTGCACAATATTTATTTCCATCTCTGCAATTTTTACTTAGCCTACAGATACCTTTCCCAAACGTTCCTACAATAAAAGTGAGAAGCTGAAGCCTGTTTTCTTCTCTAGAGGAAAAGTGACACTTTCCCGATGCACAGCTGGCCGTCGATCCCAGAGACGGGGTTTCCTTCAGCTGTCCAGTGTCCCCGGGATCCAGGGTAGCACAGGAGATCCTGTGTCCGCCGTGGGACAGCGTTCCTGGGCCAGAGGTCACCTCTGCAGCGCTCTCCTGAGCCGCCACTCACTCTTAGCATGCATAGATGCTCTTTTAATAATGAAAACCCCTGCTGTTTTATGTACATTCTACTGAACTTCCTATTTATCCATCAATGACTGGATGAATATATTATATTAGGAAAGCCTTGTGTTCCTGGAGCAATTTTATATGCAATGTATATCTCAAGAACCATCTATTTTATATTATGGTTTGTGTATGTCCTGCATCCCTTTTCAAACAAGTTCTTGGATCCTAAGAATCATGTCTACGCATCTTCATGTTCTCCACAGCATCTGGAAAGGGACTATCATTAATGAATCAGCCTTCAATTTAAACTAATTATTAATTTAAAATATTCATACCAAGGCCCTAACACCGTAGATCCTTCCCGAGTCTTTCCCTGTAAACTGTAAATATGTAACTGAAGGCATCATTCCTACTGTCTCCTTTCCAAGTCTCTAAGTACCACTTCACAGCACAACCCTCCACTAAGAACCAGATGTTGGAGTCCAGCATTACTTGGATTTATGGGAGATTGGAGAAAAGGTGGGCTGGTGAAATAAAAATGTGCAGCTGTGGCAGTCGCTTGTGCAGGTGTGTGTATGAGTCAATATTATTCCCGTATCCAAGTCTCTTAACTGGGGCACGGTGCCGTGTTTCATGATGTCAACCCAGGAGCTTCTAGTTCAAAACATGCATATCTTCAGACAACTACACTTAACTGTTCTGAAATAGTCTTCATCACCTGAAAAGCTGACCCTAGAAATATTGCTGAGGTCCGAGAAACCTACAAATGAATCCAGACTTAGTCGCTAAAGTGAGTCTCATCCTGCTCAGCTTTGATAAAATTAAAAATGTTTTTACTTATTTCACTACCCGCTGTAGTGTTTTCCCCCTAAATTATTTTTGTCATGTTAACATATACAGATAAACTGTTTCAAAAATAGGGAATATGATATTTTAATAATATAGGTATAGTGACATTCTCACCTCCTTATCAAAGAGAATCATGTGAATGTTAAGATATTTCCAATGAAATAAAATAAAATTACAGATACATTTGGGTTCCCTCGCCTAGACCCTCTTACTGCTCTTCCCCTACAGATAATTGTTAACTTACATTTCATGTTTATCTTTGGATGTATTTTTGAAATAGGTATCTCTAAGTTTTGAAAACTCACCTTCAATATGAAAATTTAGGGGCTGCATATCACCATGCACCATTTAGGGGCTGCATATCACCATGCACTGTGTTCTTCTCCCTCCATATACTGAAATGCAAATCCACTCAGGACCACATGGGCTCACTGTGTCCGCTGCTGCACCTCTGTCTGTCCCTGTTCCCCCTTCTCTTGGTACTGCTTCTGACTCTGGTGGGAATTTCACGGCTGGGAAATTTCTATCCTCTGATATTTTCATGTATGCTTGGTTTTTGACAGGAGTTTGCATTTTTTCCCAATCTAATTGGCCTGAAATAATACCTTATTTTCATGTTCTTATTTTGTCAAAGATTTGTTAAATTTCTTATCTTTACAAATGCTTGTTTTGATGTATAACTCCCTTTCCTCTGAATCACCTGATCATATACTTTGACTGTTATTGTGCTGTATAATTATTTATTTGCCTTACTTAATTGACTTGTCTTTAAAATTATTCTTTTAAAATTATGAATACAAACCATTTGTTTTATCACAGTAAGGCAGATAGCAATTTGGATATACTTTCATAGTCATTTTCCAGTTGCTGGAACAAAAATATCTGCCCAACACCCAACACCCAAAACTTAAAGGATTTTTGCCTCGTGATTTTCAAGGGTTCAGTCCATGGTTGTCTGGCACCAAGCTAGCCACAGTATGGTGAAAGGGCAGATGGTGAAAGAGATCTGCTCATGCCATGAGATCCCAAAAGAGGGAGAGGGAAGGGAAGAGCAATGACAAGAATGCATTTTTCTTTGTCACACCCCAGTGACCCACCTTGTCCGACCAGGCCCGGCACCTAAGAGCATGTTCAGTCACGAACTTATCGGTGGATAACTCCTCTGATGAGTACTGCACACTCGCAGCCTCACCAACTTCCAAATCCTCACCTCTGAACACATGAGGCTCTGGGAGGACATTTTGGATCTAAAGAATATATAATACATTTTATTGAATAAATTTTAAATTTATATGTCAAATTTATTGATCATCTCTTTAATAATTTCTCTTCTGAGGTATTCTACCTTATCCTGAAGTCATTAGGATATTTTGGTAGTATACTATTTTGTGGGCATTTTAATACTTTTCTTTCTATTATTACTATAGCTTTAATGCTATGATAGGAGAACTCCAGTTTCCCTCACTATTTCCTAAATACCACCTGCTTCTTTGCAAAGCCATCTGAGTTATCTCTTCCTTACATGCAAGAATCTCTCATGAGTTCTCTTTCCTATTCCACTGGCCCATTTTAGTCTTCATGTTCATAACATACTTCATGATTTTCATTGTAGTATTTATCTTTAAGCTTATCTAAACTATTTTCAGTCCTTATGACTTTCACACGGTTATAAATCAAAATCTCAAATTTAGCTTTAAAAAACATTAGGTTATACTAAATGTATACATTAACTTTGCAAAAAGACATATTATATTTTATACATATTTCATTTCCAGTTATATTTTCTTGTATATGCCTCAGTTATATTTAGTATTAATTTCATAAATATTCACATATATTGTAAATTGTACTTAGAGCTTTGATTACTAAAATGAACGGATATTCTTTTATATTTTCTATTTTTGTGTGTGAATATATTTTTATTAAAAAGATCTATTAAATTTTGTTTTAAATGAATACATTGTTCAGTACATGAGTTTACACTATCATATTTTCTGAAAACAAGGCCTACTTTCATTTTTTTAGTGTTTTAAGTTTTTGTTATTGATGGTTTTGAGTTCTTTCCTAGCATCTTGTTACATTGGGTAAAATTTTTAGATGGATGTTAAATAAAAATTTTGATAAAAACTATCCTCATTTAAACAAAGTGACAGAAAATACTGTAAGGTTTATGATCATCATACATTACAGTTTGTATTGATTAGCTTTCTCTTTACTGGGAGACTTGACTCACACAATTTAAAGGAAGAGAGCTTTACTAGGTTTATGGTTTCACAGCTATCAGTCCATGGCTCACTGGCTTCAAGGCAAAAGCATCATGGCAGAATGGCATGGTGGAGAAAAGCTACCCACTTCATGGTTGCTGAGCAGCAGAGCCCAGGGGAAAAAGCCAGAAAGAAATAAACCCTGAAAATCACCAGTTGCTCATCTAAAAATGGGCCCTAACTCTTACCAGCACAGTCAGCTATGAATACCATTGGATTAATCTATTGCTGGTTTACAGCACTGTGGTGATCTAATCAGCCCCCTCTGGGAGTCTCTTAATCCAGATCATATTGAGCTAATTAGGATGAACTGGCACATGGCTGTTTTAAAACAGATTATTTCTATCAAATGAAAATTTGGGGTTTTTTTCTATATTATTTAAGTTTTAAAATAGTTTTTAAGTGAAAGTTAAATTTTAGTAATTATTGTATGATGTATATTACTACATATTAAATGCATTTATTAATGTCAATTCATTTTTGCATTTCTAGGAAGACCTGTTTTTTATTTTCTCTACATTGCAAGATTAAATATAATTTGTTAATATCATGTTTGAGTGTTTATAAGGAAGATTGATCTAAAATTCTGTGGTTGCAGGCATCCCTTGCTCAGGAAACAAAGTAATAAGAAGCACATAATGTGATTTGATAGTTGTCAGTTTTGTAACCTTATGCAGATATCTTTGATGTTTAGCCATTAAACAGAGCTCTTAGGTTTAAAAAATCTGACACAAAATAGGTTTTATTAACATGATAATAAACAAACTGTGCCTAGAGAAAAACCATAAAATAAAAGATAGATTAAAAATTTTATCAGAATCAATCTTGTATTAGTTTAATAAATTTTATTTTCTTGAGGACTATTACGTTTAGAATTTTAAATATATACTTTGAATTGATTCTATTTTTATCTAAAGATTTGCAAAATCTCTACTTGATTTGTAATTACAAATAATCCTTGCAACAGAATTAGTTGCTTGTATCTTTTCACTTGCAAGAACAATCTTCCTAAGGTTCACATGTTATCTTAAGCATTAACAAAATACCAGCTTTTAGGTTTCTGCTTTATTGCTTCATTACCTTTATGATCTACACTCTTTGCCCATTTTTTCTTCCTGAATGATAATTTCTTTGAGATTATCCTTTTCCTTTTTTTAACTTCTTGAAAAATATTTAATCCATTTATTTTCAATATTTTATCTATTCAAATACAAACCTCTAAGGCTAAAAAGTCTCTGTAAGCATTGTTGTATGTCATAGGTCTTCTGTACAGTTACTATTCCTCTAAATTCTTTTAATTTTCTCTATTTTAAAAACTTTAATTTGAAGTTCGTTTCAGAGTTTTTATTTTATGAAGGTTTTGATTACTTGTTTTACTATTTTTGCCTTGTAGATTTTCAAATTTATTTATTTATGATCTGAGAGATATAAAATCTTGATTAATAAAAATTCCTTTATGATTAGATACAACTTTGTTAATGATATTTCTTTTTGAAAATAAATGATATTGTCTAATGTTTCCATATAGACTTTGATAGGAACCTACTAGGTCAAAGTACTAAGTGCTAGTTTTATAAATTTTAATATCTTCATTAATATTTTCTTTCCAATTGCTCATTATTTTCTATCAGCATTTTGAAATAGTGTATCATAACATTAGATTTATTGAATTTCCTTACATTATGCCAGTTAATTTTTCTAAGTTTTTAAGGTAGATTGCTGCACATTTATGTAGATTATCCACTTTAGCAATGTCTATGTCTTGCTTACCTAGTAGAACTTTCTATTTTTATACTAATAGTAGTATAATGACTTACATTTTAAATGCTTTTATACAAATTTTCAGTTGTATTTAGTGTTTAGTGTTTTCAGCCTGTTTTCATCCATACAATATTAATCTCAGTTGTTCAGAGACTAATCAATTCATATTTGTGTTAACTTTTACAATGGGCTGGTTTCACAGGCTATTATTTGTTTGCTATTGCTTTTTATCATCTAATATTCTTTATCTCTAACTTCAGTGGATTAGTATTTTTAACTAAGTTTTCCTCTGTTGTTATTACTTGATATAAAATTTATTTAATCCTTTTTCTGGCCTATAACTTTACTTTTGATTAGCATGTATTAACTTTGTGAATTAGTGTGGTACAGCATGACAGTTCAACTGATGTATACAGCACACCCTGACCAAACCACGGTAACCAGAGTTTCTTTCTGTCCATTATTTCTTTGTGCTCAAGTGTAGAACAGTGATCGCTACAGTCTGGGAAGGTCAGGGTGAGATGAAAGGTAGAATAAGGGGCATCTAAGCCAAGACAGGAGGAAGAATTGCAGGGCTTCCGCAGCACAGTATAATGAGGACAGCTCTTAGTAAACTATGTGCTTTACTAAATCCAAAAAGAGGAACAAAAACGCTCTGAACACCAAGAACTTATTCTTTGATATGACATTAATGCATCTATTTCAATTGTTTCATGTAAAAATTAACTATTAGTTATTGACTGGTTCAAATTCTTAGCATCATACAAATTTCAGTTTTTAATTAAATTTGAAAGTTTTCAATCTCTCTTTTTCTTCTGCATGTCTCACATCATAGTCCTCTTTACCTGTTTTAGTTTTAGTGAAAAAATCAATAGGATGTTTTGAGCAATGCCTTATTAATATTTCTGTATTCTGTAATTTATCTGTACAGTTTTATAGTTGTCTAAATTCAATTTTAACCTCTGGGTTATATTTTTCTGTTTAAATAAATGTAATCTAACAATCCCCTTAATAGAGAAATTTTGTATTTATCTGCTATCACTAACTAGTTTTATTCTTCATAACTCTGATTTCCCAAAGTACAACATTATCAGTTAACAGCTATTTTATCTGATTACTTGAAGTTATCAATCACTGTCTATATGCTTTTTAAAAGAAATTGGTAAAAATGTTACTTCGATATCCATTTGCAGCTAAGCATTCTTAAACACTTTCAGATCTTTAAAGTGATCTTCAGAACTTGCCCATTTTGCAAATCTGAAACCTTGTACCTACTAAATAACAGCTCCCTTGTTTTCTTCCCTCAACCTTGGCAACCACCTTTCTGTTTCCATTTCTGTGAATCTCATTACTTCAGATGATTCGTGTAAGTTAAATCATAAAGTGCTTGTCTTTTTATGCCTGGTTCAATGTCCCCAAGCCATACTCATGCTGCAGCATGATTTCTTTGTTCTTAAGGCTAAAAAAGTTCTACTATACGTAAACGACATATTTTGTTTATTTAGTCACCCATGTGTGGACATACAGTTTACTTCCACCTCTTGACTATTGTCAATTGTGATGCTATTGCCTTTATGCTTTTTTACTGTTTCTATTAGTGCAACTTTCATCAACTGTAGATATGTATCTTATAATTTTTTAAACTATCATATATATATTAAATATTCTTCAACATTAGTGTGATCTTCTGAAATGGCAATTCATCTTGTTTTTCACTTTCTGTGGAACACCTAGTTGCTTTCATTGAAAAATCTCTATTCCTTCTTAGCTTCCAGAGGATTGTCAGGTATATATTCATAGCTTCTCTTTCATTTACTTTTTCTTTTTGTTCTCTTGCAATTGCATCAGACATATATTGGAATATCAATTATGATCTACATATCTCTAATGGTTACTGACGTTTTACCCTTGACTTTCTTTGCTGAACTGATATAAAACCTTAGTTCGACTTTTAAGTCACTGATGACTGATTATGCTAATCATATTCAGCATACAATGTATTCTGATTATTTAGTACATTAAATATGAGTCATTCTATTGAATCGACCCATATTTAAATCTACTTCCTTGTATTATACATGCCTGTTTTATGTTCAAACACATTTACAACAATGATTTATGTCTAAATTATTTTTCAAAACCAATTAGCCTGATGAAATTATAGAAATATCTCAATTTTCACTCCACCCAGCCTTATAGTATTTTAATACATGTCAGGTTTTATCTATAAACAATGTTTTTCAATCATAAATAAAAGGGCTTATGAAGAAAACGTAATTATACAAAATCTACTTGCCAACCTTGATTAGACATTGCACGCTAACACAACAAGCAGAATCAACTTCTTTCTTTGTCATCAGTCCTCCCGAGATTTAGTGAGGTGATAACAGATGGTTTCTTTTTCATAGGTAAAAGCTTCTTTTTGTTAAATTTATTGGTACAGTTTAGACAGACCTAAGGATTGCATTCATCATCGGGAATTTGTACCTCTACATGATATATCTTGATTCTTCTTTTTGTCCCATTCCAATCCCCTCCCTTCAACTCTTCTTCCCGTCCTTATTTATAACTTTGTTTCCATTTCATCCATCTTTACTCATTTTTTCTTCCTTTCCCCCTCCCCTCTCCCTAGATCCCTTTCCTTTTGAACATTTCTTCCTATTTCACAGTGTCTATTACCCACTTTGGTTCTTATTTACATTTTCAGCTTCTCACACCAGAGAGACAATGCTATATTTACATACACATGTCCAATTTATTTCACTTAAGAGTATGGCCTCAAGGTGCATCCATTTGACCACATATATCTGATCTAATAAATTTGTACTATTTGTGTTCCTGGAATATTCTTTAGTCCAATGTATTGTGAAGAAGGAAGTACAGTTATTACATATAATGAATCCACAATTTAAAGATTCTACATGTGACAGAATGTCATTTTTAGATACATGTCAAAGGCACAGCTAGATAATTGAAGATAAATACAATCTTAAACAATTACAAAAGCTGATCTGAGTTAGTATACAAATTCAGATGCACCTGATTTTTATAAGTGCTTCTTAAATGGTTCATATGATCCAGCGTTTCTACATGTAATGCATTTGAGTCTCCAAACACATCTTGAAGAAGAGGTTATCTCTAGTCTACTTTATTGAAAAAGAAAAAGTGAGGTTCATAAAATCCAATCTACTGCCTTATGGTCACACAGTAAGTGGTAGAGCTGGACTCCTTGACTAAGAACACAATACTTTTTATAGTATCAGAGTGGCCGTTATGGAACTATAGACTTGGATATTCATCACTGATATTTGCATTGCCTCTTGTTTTAATATTTTAATTTTTGCTGAAAATCAAACTGTTGAGCTCACTTTGGTAAAGCCATAGAAAGAATATTTTGTAGGTTTCTTAAAAAAGGAAATAGCTTTGGTCTTTGTTTTCACTTTTAGCTGGAAATGTCTTTGTTTCTTGTTCATTAATTTCACACAAACCATGAGTACAGAAGGACAAACTCTGGGATACAAGGAGCAATTTTATGGTAGGTAGATGATCACTGAAAGGCACAGTGAGGCAACCTCATGTCTAATTTCTTTCTGAGGCACAGAGACAAACATGGAAGAAAACATTAGTTCAAGAGGCAATTTGACCTCTACCCTAGTGCCCAGTGATACCCACAAATTTGTGCTGTGGTGAAGCAATGTTAGGCTGTTTCTGAGGCTGACTGACAGTGTCCTCCCAGGACCTGTAGGCTGGTGACACTGAAGATGACTCTTTAAAGAGCGAGGATGCCTTTGTTACCCACAGGACTAAAGGACATACTAAAGTTATTCACGCACTTCCTCTAGTGAACCCAAAGTGTCATTCACTGCCATTTGATTTTACATTTCAAGGGAAGTAATTTCTCTGAGGATTCTTATTACATTTTACTTTGAAGTTTGCATTGATAACTCAATTTTGAAAGTTCAGCTAGGTATAAAATTTTAAATGGACATGATATAGAGGTGTATATATGACATGAATATCAGAGTCATTGATGGACCTGTATGTTTTGGAATGACAAAGTTGCTATAAATAATATACTGATGTTTCAACTGAAATATATAATATATGAAACTACAAATCATACATATCATACATAAAATACATAAAGAAAGAACATTTCTGCTTATTAATATGGTACAAGGTTATTTTTACTTGAAATAATATGGATGACCAAATCCTGCAAATATTTATGCAATTCAGTTTCCCACATCCCCAGTGACACAGAAATTAATTTAAAAATTAAATTTAAATTTAAAAGTACCTTGAGTTGTATAGCCATAGGCATAGTTACACACATAAAACATGGATTGAAGCTCATAGCATCTGACAAACTGGGAGTGGGTGATCAGAACCTAAGAAAATAAATTTGTATTTATTATTTTTGACTGGCTGGACTTTCCAAATATTCATTCTAATCTTTGTCCCTGAGAATCCTGTGATTTCGGGAGTGGTCAGAAATCTGATGTTCATGTCGAACTTGCTTCTGCTGCCAAAGATCTCATCATTTTTTCCTGAATAGCTTTAAATAACTTTTTAAAAACTGCATTTAAAAGTGTTTGTACAAGCATATGCGAATTTTGATCACAAAGGAAAACTTCACAGGTTGAGTTGATCTACTCATTCCTTAATTACCTCGATTTAACTTAAGGAAGCTCCTGATAAGCTAAGTGACTTCAAAACATTCAAAAAGTCAGTGAAAAGAAGAGTGTGGATAGATAAAACTAATAATCTATTATTATCATTATTATTAGTAGTAATATTTTATTATCAGTATCTACCGAAGTCAGTTAAATGTCTGATCTTTGTGCACATCAAAAGAATACTAGGGATGCTTTAGCCTTAATTTAGATTTATTCCTAAGATTGCCCTTATCTTTAGGATAAGGAAGTGATGTTTCCGCTCAGTAAACACAAGGCTCAACTTGGTTGATGAGATGCAAACGTGTGTCTAAAGGTAGCTGGGATATTAACGTGCCAAACACATTGCAGCGCCGATCTTGAGACAGCGCTGTTTGCTCAACGGCTCAGTCAGTAGCTGTGTGTGACACAGAGGAAGATTCATTTCCTCTGTGGATGCCTCAGCTGCTGAATCTGAAGCAAGGCATAGGACACGTGTGACCACAGTCAACTTGGTCACTGTTAAAAAGCACATTTTCCTGAAATGTTACATGATCCTCCCAGCTACCATAGTAAGCATGCAATGAGAAAAAGTTGGAGAGCCAGAAGTAGTCAAGGTGAAGGCAACTTTCATGTGACAGGAGACAGCTTCCTGTTTTGGTCACCCCCACATTCCTGGAATGATGTAAAGACTTGTCCCTGGCCCTGGACCAGACCCTTGTCACATAAGGGCCTTGGGCCCCGACTTTCTTTGCCTCTTGCTAATTTCAGTTTCTTAATTATCCTTCACCAATCACTCTTGAATACTAAGCTATAATCCAGCTAGCAAATAAGTTCCAAAATATTTAGAAAAATGTGCAATATTAATCCATTTGGCATAAACCACCACTGGGCTAAATGATGGTTGTTTTCAGCTCCATTGTGCACAGGGGCATTTACTTTCCACAAAGGAGAGCATAGACACCCTGGAACAAAGGGAAGAATCAACTTCTTTCACTTCCAGTGGGTGGAGGGTGGAGATCCTGCCCTGTTCTCACTACATCTGGAGGCACAGATGGCAGGAAAACTAATAGGAGGGAGGCAGCATTGATCTCATGTGGATATAAGCAAGTCCTGAGATGACACATGCAGGCGAATCCGATAATATTCTTAGATGAGACCTTGAAAGTTCCTTGAGTTCAGCTCCCTGCTGCTAATGGAGCTGTGTTTGACAAAGTCCAATGTCCTAGGCTAGCATCCTTTAGGTGATGTGCATGCAGACACTGGAATAGGTCACCAAGGAAAACCATGCAGTTCGCCACCCTGGGTGAATATGGAAACAGTGCAAGAACATCTGTTTTATATTATTCTATCCTGTTGGAGGTAGGAACTGGGGAAAATGACTACACTTAAGACCTTTCCATTGTATGTATTAAACTCATTACTAAAGTCATCACGGGCAAGAAACCTATAGAAAGATGTTCATCTTTAAGCAATTAAGGAGCATGAACCCAACTGGCTTATTTCAGGGAGATGTTGGCAACAGACATCAATCAAAATAAATGTTGTCTATTGATTACAGAATCATTGATCTAAAAAATGAACTAGGTTTTGTAAATATTGTTTGTGGCAACTGTAGACTGGCTCCTCAGACAGTTCTGACAGGCTGACCTCGAGGTTACTCCAGCCTCTGTCTCCGTCACCACCTCCCATCAGCTCAAGCTCATGTGGTAGTGGGCCCGAAGCCAAGGGTCTTGAAGGGTTTTAAACTTTTCTGATTAATAGGACACGTGGATCTTATGCTGTCTTCTCTCCTTCTAGTTTCCTGGAACATGGACTTGATGATATATTGCAACTGTGAAAGCAAAGCAAGAGAACTGCAAGTTTCTAAGACCCTTCCAGCAACTTTCCAGACAACATATTTCTGTTGTATGACAGTAATTAACTCCCACTGTAAAGCCAGGTTTAATTCACTAACTGTATTGGAAAACACACCTAAATGGCATACCTACTAATGACTAAATATTATTTCTCATATCTAGAGGACAACGAGTTTATGGCATGGTAGTCAGAGTAATAGGAATTCAATCTTCCCGTAAATATTGTTGCAACTGCGACATCTAGGTTTATCATCTAGAAAGCACTTTCAAACATTGTAGCACCAAAACCTTTTTTCTTAGCCTTGACATTCACTGCACTTATGTCTAACTCTGTCTTAATCAAATTAGCCATTCTTACTGTGTTGTGTTCCTTCATTTTTGTTTAAAGTTAAATTTGTAAAGCATATCACGCAGATCCAGTCATGAATTTATGAATAATAAAAAATGAAATATAAGAGGGATTTTTATGAAGAGGGTTTGAAAACTACATATATTGGCCAGCAATCTGTGTATGCTCATGAATATAGGGTTGTGTTCAAATGTGAAGACCAGCAACTTTTATAAATAAACCCAAGTTACCAGTGCCTGGAAGCACATTAGCCTGTGGGTCTTTAATGTGGCTTGTATGCAAATCACCTAAAAAACTAAGACAGACATTTGGCCAGCAATGGATCCCCTAGGTCTAATGGCAGAGGCCAGGGTTTCATATTTCTGAACAGCTCTTACACAATCCTGTTCTGCTTTGAGAACCACATTTTTAGTCAAGCAGATACACATTATTTCAAATAATTCTCATTAAGACCAACTGTTGCACTTACACTGCCTTCAATATGGGGAGTTCAACTGGCATTTGGGAAAAAGCATTACTAGATGCTACCTTAAAGCTGCTTCAATTTAATATGACCTTTGCATGGCACTGGCAAATTCCAGGTGAAATTTAGCTCAGTCGCCCGGTGTCCCTGATACATGATTCTTCAATATACATGAAAACATGTCTGCAAATAAGTAGTCCCCTTATTCCAACTCTGGTAATTCTCATTTTAATAGGCATCCACTATTTCTTCTTTAGAAATCATGATAATCCACACCTGTTCACACTGTGTGTGAAATCAGCTTTAGAAGCATGTTTATACTACAATAAGAGAGCATGTGGAGTCTAAATTTGACAGGAAAAATCATGAGCATCTCATAATACAATGAGCATATTTTAATTTTTAGAAACATTCACATTAAAATAAGGAAAATGGGTATAATCTACTAATGAACATTCTCTTTTTTCTGTTTCTCTTTTCTATCGCACACACACACACACACACACACACACACACACACACATGGACACTCACACTGAGAGCTTTTGTGTGCTAAGGAGAGCCAAGGAGATGCTACTTTACACCCAACGGCAAGGGTGGTACCTCTGAAGGGTTTCCTGCAGCAGGTGTCTGAAGGACTATTATTGAATTCCCGCTTGGGGAAAGAGCAATTGAGTGGTAGCTGTTGGTATTTTGTTTAATAAAACTCCAGATGTTGACAGCATTTCTGCATGGCCACTGATATATAATAATTTGCATACAGCTGCAAAACAAAAACAAAAACAACCCCCCCCACAAAAAAACCGATTGAGTCCAACAACTGCATGGCTGTCACTGAGAACAATCTTTTCAAAATTTTTTGTATGGTTTATGCACAGCCCTCATAGCATGATGCATATATTTTTGAACTATTGAGCCAGATTCATAAGATGTATTCATATTCATAATTTTATACTTCTATAAATAGCTCTGACACACATTCATGCCGGCAATTTAAATGAGAAAATAGAATTATTATTTTGAGCCCCTAGTTAACCTGAAAATCAATTTTTATGCAGAGCAACAATTTTGGCAAATTTCTGTGGCATAAACACATTTGTGCTGAACACAGGCAAAGAGAGGAAAGCTCAAATAGACCGACAGAGACAGACAGACAGAGGGGTACTCAAACTTGGACTGCACCACAATTTGTATTGTTTAGAGTTTTTAAAACCTTTTCCTTATATTTATTTTTTACAGGTATCTAAATTCTAGAAAGGAAAACATCTCAAATTTGATCCATATCCATAAAACATTTCATAACTGTTTTGAATTGCTTTGAGATTAATTGATCATCTCCTGCCAGAAAGCAAAAACTGTTTTCTATATTTTATAAAACATAAAGAGGGTGGCAGGAGCCTCACAGAAATGAAACTGTTAACAAAACCAAAGGCTATGTGCATTTCCACAGCATTTCCTTCCAGTCTCCATGACCCTATTCACTTAAAAAGATGGAGGTGACCTTCATGAGTTTTATAGGGAATAGACTACAGCCCAAGATGCTGTCTCAGGGCTCTGTGGTTACATTTACCCTTGAATGTTGTCCCCCACATCAGGCAAAAATGAAACTTTCGAAGTTTGTTGTCACCAGGGAAGCAGCATTTTCATTCCATCTGCTCCCCTGGTGTCCAGAGCTTCCTGGTTACCTAACAGCCATGGTAATGGGTTGGCTTTATTTTCCCTCCTTTGCTTCAACACGGGCCACTGTTAATGGCCACAGCTGTATAAACCAATGGGGAAATCACTGATACTGTGATGGAAAAATCACATTATTAACCCTGAGTAGGTACACAATGACGCATAAGCTCCTCTTTCTCCTTAACAAATTATTATAAACTTACTAGCTGAACACAAGTCAGACGTACTGTCTTATGGTTTGAATGTTAGAAGTATAAAGTAGACTTGCTGTGACAGCAGTTAAGGTATGTCAAGGCCGTGATCCTTGTGTAACTCTAGGGAAGATTCCATCTCTTTGCCTTCCCCGGCAGCTGAAAGGCATCCCTTGCCTCTTGACCCTTCCCCATCTTCAGAGCCACAGGGGCGCCATCTTGAAATCTCCAGCTCTGAGCTCAACTTTGTTTTTCACATCTGTTCTCCTTCCTCTGACCTTCCCCTTTCCCTCCCTCAAGGGTAATTGTGGTTAAATTTGTTTAACTTGGAAACTCCCGAACAATCTTCTCATCTCAAGATCCTGAATTTAAACACAGCTCTAAAGTCTCTTTTGCTGTGCAAGTTTATATACACACAAGTCCCAAAGAGGATGACATAGACATTTTCGAAGGCAGTGCTATCATTCTATGACAAGTATTACAAAGATTATATACTATCTTTTCCACATCCAGATGATAGTATTTAATTCAGCAGTGATTTTTAGAGTTAATTGTAGGACTTGGGCAATTTTGGTTAAAAGGTAACCTTATGAGTTCTATTCCTCTTTTTTATTAGTACATATTATGATTCATAATGAATACATTTATCATGGGGAATTGTTGCATATGCACATTGCATCTTGATCTTTTTTACTTCCCCTTCCCTTAAGCTCATCCCCTCGCTGTCCTCAGACCTCCAACCTAACTAGCCTACCTCTCTAATACACAAAATTTCAAAATAATTTCTCAGAAAAAAAGTTTTAAGTGGTTAAATGATTTAGAGGCTTTAGTAAGATAACTAAAAGCATGTAGGATTTAAGGCAGCTATTTTTGTCTAGTTGAAGTATACTAATTACTTTTAATTACCTAATTACAATATGAAGATTAGAATATTAATGCATATAATTTAACATAAACTGATATGTAAATAAATTGTATGTAATAGAGCAGGCATGATTGACACTTTTTTCAAGGCTTCTTTTTATTCCCTGGAATTCATTAGTGTAATTTTGGTCCTGTAGAGAAGAGCAGGATTAAGAAATCCAAACAGAAAGAACAGTATGGTGAGTATAGTGTATGAGCTGTGACATTTTCTTGATTATTATATTATGGGAGTGAATATTAGCTAGTGCAGGTAGATACAAGGGGTGACTGAAAAACATGTTAAAGGTTTAAATTAAACAAAGATTATGGAAGGGTGCCTCGCCATTAATCCCCTTCAACCCCTCCCCCCTTCACTTGCAACACACTTATCCCTCCTTCTTGCCATGTTCTGAAGCCATTCTGGACTCCCCTTTCATGGGTGTCTTTATGAGCTGTGACTAACATAACAATGCAGTGCCTGTTGTTGCTCGGTGCCATCCAACAGAAAGGCAGACCAGTAAAAAACTTTACAGTGTGTCCTCATCTCCCTTAATTATCAGATTTGGCACCATGTAACTTCTGGCTCTTCGCTAAATTAAAAATGACTAGGAAAGGTAAATGTTGTAATAAATTCAGGCATCGAGGCAGCCAAGACAGCACAAATAAAAGATACCCACCAAATAGGGCTTCTAGAACTGTTTTAGAAAGTGGCAAAAACCATGGGATAAGGGAGGGGAGAGAGAGGGGATATTTTGAGGGGAGATTTATGACAATGTGTCTTTTACTGTAATATTTTTAAAACTTAAACACACTGCATTTTTATCACAACTCACACATCCTAATGATCAGTTCACTGATTTACTGTATGAATATAAATTTTTAATAAAGGTAGCACAGTGGGACTAGCTGAGATTAAGTGCAGTGGTTGACCTTAATCGCGAGGGATTATTAAATGGATTCCTGCCCTGGGCTGGCCGCCACAGAGGTACCTGCTGCCACAGGAGGGGGTAGTTGCTGTCCAGGGCAGGCAATGACAGACGTACATCTGGGTTCATGAGTCCCTACCTGATATGCCCTCCACTGTGTTTGCTACTATTCCCAGTGTGATCAGGAAATCTTTCCAAATGTGAAAACTCCAATGTCTTTAATTTTTTTCTGTGATTTTCCTAAATGCCACCAGTTTTGAATATGGAAATATATAGCCATTAAAACATGCAACTTTTATTTAGAAGAAGTGCCATAAAGAAACAAGATGCCTGGGATTGAAATACAGGACCCATAAATGTGAGTGTCCTACGCAGCTCACAGTACACCAGAAACCCTTCTTGCCGCATATATCATGTCCTCCATTGAATTGAACTCATCTTTTTCTTTCCTTAAGTTCATTGGTACATTTTAGGTATACAATATGACATTCGTCACTGGGAATTTGTGCCTTTACATAATCTCTCTTGGTTCTTATTTTTTTCCCATTCCCCTACCCTCCCTTCAACCCCACCACCTCTACCTATTTACAAAGACTTTGTTTCCATTTTTTTTCCTTTTCTCATATTTATTCCTTTCTCTTCTTTCCTTTCCCTAACCTGTTCCACTTCCCCTTCTCCTTCAGAACTTTTTCCCCTTATTTCACATTATCTATATATTTTGATCCTCATTTACACTTTCAGTTTCTCACACCAGAGAAATTATTCAGTATTTACACAAGTGTGTCCTGGATAAAGAAAATGTGGTATTTTTATAAAATGAAATACCCCTTACAAGTGCAAGGTCCTGAGTTCAATCCCCAGTACCAAAAAAAAAAAAAGAAAAGAAATAATGGAGTACTACTCAGCCATGAAGAATGAGAAACTAGAGTCATTTATAGCTAAATGGATGCACATTAAGGCATCCTCTTGGACTCACCTTTCCTGCCTCCTTCCCTCTCAATTCTGTCTTCCACTAAGAGCTAAAAGCTGGGCAACAACAGTCAAAAGCACAAAAAACAAATGGTTGTGTATTTGAACAGGGGACTCCTCACCCAGTCATTGATTTCACAGAGTTCTTCAACAGCAGGCTGTGTGGCTGACCAAGTTCTCTACTTTCCAGTGTTTCCTTTGCCTTGGCTGACAATGTATTCTTGAATTTTCTGCTATCATTTTGGCTGATGCTCCTTAGTTTTCTTCACCAATCTCTCCTCTTCTGCCCACCCTTGACTCATGCCTTGCATCATCTTGGCTGTTCAGAAGTTTCTTCCATTCTCAGAGTTAATGTGATAGCTACACTAATAATTCTATTTCAAACTTCTTTTGTAAATATATATATTGCATAATTAAAATCCAACAAATCTCACACTTATTTTAAAATAACCATATTGCAAACTGACAGAAGATCTTTTGCCCCAAGTTTGCTTTCCTTCCAATGTTCCCCATCTTGGCAAAAAGCTGAACCTTCTCTCACACACAGAAAACCAGTTGAACTTCCGTCCTCTGATTCTACTGCCTAAGTGATTTCCAAGCTCACCCGCTGACCACTTCCGGCATCCTTGTGCAAGTCACTCATCTTTATGGCTGACAAGCTTCTCTATATTTCGTCCCATCACTTTTAATCTACACTGCACTCGGGACAAGAGTGAACTGGAAATGAAGCAAATATGGTTCATAAAACATCATCCTTCAGCATCTACCTGAAACTTAGGAGTTAGGATAAACTTCCTCTTTCCAAAGATACTATTCTTTCCCTGTTCCAACACCTGACTGCAATTGTGCTGATTTTTTTCTGTTTCTTTGGTACCACAAACCTATTCCAGTCTTGGAGCACAAACACTTTCTATTCCCTCCCAGGAACATTGTGCTCACTGACCGCCTTTCCTCTGTCTTCTGGACCTGCACACTGTGTGGCACGGTAGCCATGGTAGCCATGGTAGCCACGGTAGTCATGCACATTTTCATTTATTTTGAATGATTGTTCTGTGGGCCATGGTGCAATCCATCTTTCCACCACTACATCCAAGCACCAGTATTTTGCTTTGCACACACTGATTTCATTTAAAAATGCTTAATACATGAATATCCTGATGGGTGGATGAGAGAATGACAGTTTTGTATATAGAATGTGAAGGGGGTCAGATGTAACGAGAGCTGGATGAAAAGATTCCAACGTGCAATGTTCCTCATGTAGGATTTTCTCCTATTGAATCTGCAAGTATCATCCTTTCTGATGATATCTAAAAGATATCATTGATAAATAATCTATAAAATATAAAGAAACACTTCCAAATCTGTTAAACAAATAATGTATAGATAAAACAGGAATTAAATTCTAAAATATAAATTCTGGTACAAAAAATTGGAAGAATAAAATACACAAAATAGAATATAAAAGTTTAAGAAATTAAAATTGATACTGTAATCATCAGAATGTGAAGTTAATATAATAAAAGCAAACAAAAAGTAAAAATTCAAAAGAAGAATATTTTAGTCAAGGAAAGAAACATTCAGTCAAATTAAGAAAAAACTTATTACCTTTTTATCAGGACCTGTCTGCAGCCCATAATGCTTACACTCCTATCTTGGAGCTGATGAGTGTGCAGAGCAGAGCTCCGTTCCTTTCCCCCAGCAGGTTTCCTCCCTCCAACCCTTGATCCCTTTCTGGCAATGTGTGAAGTAGGACAATTAAAAATGAGCAGACTAAAACAGTCACAAAGGTGATTAAAATACACAGGAGCATAAATTGACTTGAAGTAGGTACAGGTAGATAAATTTAAAGTCTGTAACTTCATTATCATCAGTTGAAATTGCAGAGGAAAAGTTATAAATCACTACAAAATATCTCATCACAATAAACAAGCAGCAAATTTTTTTTGATCATGGAGAAAAAGGATTTTTAGTAAGAAAAACTACATATACCTAAATTCCAGGAAATGAAACAGAGTCCTCTGAGGTAAGAAAATTCCCCAGAGCATGAAGGGCAGGACAAGATCACCAAAGGTATAAGCTACAGGCATGGGAGGCTACAAGGACAAGTGAACTCTGGCCACCAGCTGTGCTTCCCAAGTTAGTCCATGAACACAGCTGTACTGGTCTGTTGAAAACACTGAGTGGCATTTTGCACAGAACAGGTTCCTAATGAGTTTGGAACACGTGGAAACTTGACTCTGTGCTTGGCCAAAATTAGCTCATTTCTGTTCACAACGTGTACCCATCAATCATTGACTTTCAAATATTAAAATGAGTAGAATAAAACCACACACACACCACACACACACACCAGGAACCTGATTCATAGACAAAATATTTGAACCAGAAGATACTATCTCTAGCTCACTTCTTTGATATCAATTTTCTTAGGAAACATACCTGGAAATGAGGAGGAAGGGACAGGGGAGATCTAATTTTTACCTCTACAAGCAAAATATTATTTGTACTATGCATGCATTCACTCAAAATATCTTAGAATTACCTACCTTCAGGTCAGTGGCCTACATTGACTGTATGTGGCAAGAGGCTATGAAGTCCCCTACTGTCTCAGACCCTCTGCTTTCTCATGGGAGACTAACTTTGTTAGTAAATGGTATCTGGAATCAGAGGGCAAGACAACCCTAACTGTGAGCAAGGTCATACGCCCCTGGTGACTGCAGCAGGGGTGCCCAATCTAATTTCCCTTTCATTTTTCCTAGATAAGAAAGTGACTTTTAATCTTTCTCCTGAAGTTTGGGGAACATCATGGTGGGGGTAGGGAGTGAGGGTTTTCCAGCACCACGGGCGCTCATGGGACTGGCTCTCCAACTGGTGGTGCGTCAGCCCGCGTGGAGGGGCTGCGCACGTAGGGCTTGTGAAGCTGTGTGTGAGGGTTTCTGATCCAGGAAGGGTGCCGCTCCAACATCTGCACTTCTAATAAGTTCCTAAATGAGGTCACTATTGCAGGGACCTACTTTGAAAGCCCTGTGTTATAGTGTCACCGCACGTGAACGCATTTATCTAGTGTCTTAGTTACTTTTTCTGAGACAAAATACTTGATGCACGAAGTTAAAGGAGGAAATCTTTATTTAGCTCAGTTGGCATAGGGTTCAATTCATAGTTGGCGGGCACCAAGTTGATGGCATGGCAGAGAAGCATCGCAGAGAAGAGACAGGATATGGTGTGGCAGGGCAGGCACAAGGCAGAAAGCAGCAAGCAAGCCTGCCTTTGTATTTCATCCGGGATATCTTCCCTTTGAACAGTGCACTCGCCCAGGGAGGGGCACCGTTAATCCTAGCATCACAGCCTAGATCTAGTCAGCCCTGAAAATCCCCATGTCTGAGTGCATGAGGCTTTGGGAGGACATCTAGACACAAGCATAACATCTAGTAAGCAATGGAACACAAACAAGAATCTTGAAATGATGAAAGTGAATGGAAAACAAACTGCAGGTGCAGTTGAGAGGCAGCCCGGGTAATACCATGGAGCTTCCCTCAAACTGTCATCAAGAGACTTTGTCTACAGGCATCGGAAGCCATCCGAGGTGTTAAGAAGGGAAGAATGATTTGATTTTTTTCAAAAATTTTCATCATTTAACCTCTAGTTAGGTAGGGTCAGTGGAAGGAAATGAATGTAAGTAGAGAAACTAGTGCAGACAAAAGACTCAGCCCAAACATGTGACTGGTATGAGAAGCCTGTGGGTGAGCTGAGCATTCTAGGGTGACAATGGTGAATGGGTGGGTTCTCATGATTCATCGCACAAAACGACATAAAAGGCTTAACAGTTTGGAGTTAAAAGCAAACAAAGTAACAAAATGGATTGAATGGTTTGATGAGGTCAAGTACAGTGGATCGACTTAAACAGAAATAATTAAATGTTACTGCCTGCCTTGAATCTGTTGGATAAAGGAGATATAGGGAGCCAAGTGTTATGATCTGAGTAAAATAAGACAGCATGCATAGTATGAATATACTGCTAAAAATAACTTGACTAAAAACTATTACTTGCTCCAAAACAAGCAACAAATTCCACAGAGGAAGCTGGGACCTGGCAAATGGTGGTTGACAATTGTTCTGTTGCAGGCTATAATGGTGAGTTTCCTGGGAAAGAAATCAAATACCACAGCCCCAGTATGGGAAGAGAATGAAAAATGCTTAATATTTGCAGTGTTATATTTTCAGTTAGAAGACAATAACTGAGACTACCCAAAGGATGTGGTGGAGAAGTAATATGATGACAAAGACAGTGTAGGGAGACTTGGACATGAAGGGTAAGGTATCTTTACAATGAGATGGAGGGCCAGGGATTTAGCTCAGTGGTTCCAGCACCTGCCTCGCAAGCACAAGTTACCAAGTTCAATCCCTGGTACCAAACAAAACAAAACAAAACAAAACACAATGAGATGGAAACTTCACGCTAACATTTCCTAGCATGGGAAACAGACACAAACCTGAGACCAATTTGGAGCAATAGTTCAAATACCTGGGTTTCTCAGAATAGAAATAATTAAATAGGTAAAGAGAAAAGAAACCCTAACTGACTAGAATAAATTATCTACTATGCTGAAAAGAAGCAGACATGAAATTGAGGAGAGATAAACCCCCCAAACACAAGCTACCTCAAAACTGAACAGCTTAATGAAATTAGCACACTTCAAAAACTGATGAGCTGAAGGGAAGAAAGGAAAGATATAAAAGGGAAAAGTTACAAGAAAGTAGTAGGACAGACTTGCAAAGGATTGAATATAAGTTTTAGAAATAAAAATATAGTTATTCATTTAAATTTTAAGTGTGTGACTTCAATAGGAGATTAGACATAATTAGAGAATTAGTGAATTAAATCATATATTTGAGGATAATACCGGTACATTATAAACCACTGAGGAAATGTGGCAGGTAATAATGAGAGAATTCTGGGATAACAGCATTAATGTCATGCAAAATAGACTTTAAGTAAATGAAAGTAAATAGGGATGATTTTGATGTAGAGTAATAAGAAAAACAAGCATAATAAATACCTATAATTTAATGTCAGAAACCTACAGGCACATGCCATTATGAGATCAAAATAGAAGAAATTAAATTTCTCAATTCACCCTCCCAAATCCATAGCTCCTTCTCAGCCACTCATCCCCAAATATATACTAGGCCCAAGTAGTTTTATAACCAAATTCTATACAACCCTAAAAGAACGAAGTATATAAATTGTTCTGCAGAAAGAAAAATAAGAGTTTCCAAACTCATTTCGAGGCTAGTGTAACTGTGCAGGCATGATCAGCCAAGGAGAGCTTGAAAAGTGAGAGTTATAGACAAATCAAAGTTAAAATTATAAATGCAAAAGTGTTACAAAGAATATTGTCATCATAGAATTAGTTATAAAATTATGAAAATGCAGTGAACATCATGAATAAACACATTCATCCCAGAATGGCTAAAGTGGCATCACAAATGTTGGGTAGACTATGATAACCTTTATATAATAACAGTCTAGAGGAAAAGAGGTAGTTAAATCATTTCAATATATGAGAAAAACTTCAGAATATCAATGGCTTATAAATGCAACTCAAAGTTGGAAACTATAGAATTCTAATTAAATCATGGAATATACAATCATTAACATAATTACTATTTGTTCATAACATTGTACTTGAGGCTTTAGACATTGGTACAAAACAAAATAATAAAAAAGGTTATGACAAAAAATAATAAGATCTCTATTACATAAAATATGATTTTCTAATAAACTATTCAAGAAAATGTGAGCTCATTTAAAACCCAATAGCATTTTTATAAGTAATATGTAACTATATAACTACAATGAAGTTATCGTAAAATTCTTCTACATAACTATGTGGGGAAATTTTACAAATATATGTTAATTTTTAATAATGACAATAATTTATCAAGAAATTAAAATGAGGCATACATTTCTAAGGAACAGAAATATGTTATTCAAAGTCTTTCTTTTATTAAATCCTGGTATACCTCCATGCAATTTCAAGAAAGTTCAACCAAATACCTTTTATGAAACTTAAGAAAACTGAGATAAGCTTCATTGGAGAAAGAAAAGTTCAAGAATACCAAAACAAATTGAAGAACTAAATTAGGTTTTATGTACATTCTTTATGATGCTATAATAAATATATTTTTATAGGTATGATGGCAAACAAACAACACAACCACTATAGGAATAAGCCATGCAGTGTGTGTATACATACAAACTCATACACGTAGCATTGCAAGGTTTTATGACAGGTGAAATCACAAATTACAATATTTATTAAAAGTTACTGCGCATAACATGTATTGCTGTGAAACAAAATATGCTCTGATTGCAAACTTACAAAAATGTCATCAATGATGGTCGAAGACATAAATGTGAACACGAAATGGAATTTTAGAAGTAATAAAATTAAAAATAGGATATTTACATGGTTGCAAAAGGCAAACATAAAGGAAAAGCTCAACAGTTTTCCTATGTTAATGTAATATACTTGAATTTAAAAGTTAATCCACAATGAGATATATTTTCAGAATACATAACTGAAAAGTGATTAGTACATAGAATATACAAATAAATGGCATAGCAATTATACAAAATTATAAGAAATTATAAATGGTCAAAAGACCAGAATAAACAATTCATTTTTTTAAAAGCTTTATGGAAAAGAATGAAAGAATATGAACATAATTACTTACACAAGTAAGTATAGGATAAGTATATATTAAAACATCTCCTAGGGAGTTGGTTAAATATCCACAAATTAGGTAAATACAAACACTTCAGAACACTCAGAACCAAGCATCTCGCTTGTGCACAAGGGCATGTGCCCTGCATGCTTGCTGTGACATTGTTTATAACTTAAATTCAGTGGGAACTTCTCCTATATTAGAGGAATGAATAAACACTTTTATGAACAATGTAATGATAATCAATAGTTTAAGGGTATGGGCTAGATAAAGATTCATAGTCCTAATTTTACATCATCTGAACTGCCATCTATCAGGTGTAGAGAAATATATCTAAATATAGTTATAGACACAGTTAAAAAATCTGTAATAACCTAAAATATGATGTGAAACACAGGATAGCACAAGGCTAAGAAAGAGGATTTCTCTAGTCAAGTTTCAAAATAATTTTCAAAGAGAGAAAGAAAAACACCAACAAAATAACTTGTGATTGCTATTATTTTTTGAAGTCACAATATGTTTGAAACATGTATAGATGTTTTTAATCTTCACAAACAATATGAAATTGTGGATTTTGTGATACTTGGCACTGTCACACAATGCCAGAGGTACTATTTTATAAGCAGGGTTTCCAGGACCCTGCACCAAGCCAAGTTAGCTGCACGTGTGACAGCACACAGAGGTAGCGCTCGCTCACCTTCCAGAAGTAAACTGAATGACCCTTGACTGCATTAGCAGCTTAGCCACACAGGTAGAGTAGGCTTGATATTACCAAGGTAAAGCATGTCACCTTACCTGATGGCCATGCCCAGATAATGTACACCAAGGGTTAAAATTCAATTCTTTACTTAGAAGTTAATTTCTGAATATGTGCCCAATCAGTCAGGATAAGTTAGAACCCAGGTGCTCTAATTATACCTTAAAGGCTATCCAGCCAATAGATGTTCAGGACCCCAGCGTGATCCGTGCAAACAGCAGCAGCTCTGTCTCAGAGCTTTTAGAGATGCAGAATTGAAGACACTTTTCCAGATTTATGGAATCAATCTTCCTTTTAACAAGAGTCTCAAAGGATTTTGATGTGCATTCAACTTTGACAAGCTCCACTATGCGTGTTTATTGGGATAAATTTAGGTGCTTCCTGGAGGAAACACTCACAGGCATTAAAACATATTGAGTGCTTTGTCTATTTTCTAAAGAGATTCAGGGAAAGAAAAATGATGAACTCTTAACAAAAATCACTTTCATACAATTCACTTGTGTCAGGTTTTTCCGGACACAGAAAATTAAAATAGGTTTGAATTATTTGTTTATTTTATACTAATTTTCAATCAAAATTGTTAAGTTGGATATGCAAGAGCCTCGTGAATTGATGAATTGGTGAACTGAAAGTCAATGGAAAGTAACCAATTGATTGAGTCAAGGGACACCACGATGAATCTGGTAACTGACCTAGACATAGATCCTGATTACATCCTGGTTTTTGACACAAAATATCTTTTTTTTTTATATCTGAAGAAAAAAATCAAAACAAATTAAACTACTGAGCTTTGCTAAGCCTTATTTTCCAAATGTAGAACAGGAAAATACTACACACATACATGTCTGAATTTTGCTAGACAATGCGTACTTGCAAAAGATGAATTTCTCAGCAAATATGAATCCATGATTGCATTTTTCTTATCTTTTCCTCTTTCACCAGGTAAGTTTCCTGCCATCAGTGTTTCAGCGAAACTGCTTTTTGCTTCAACTTTCTGCAGAAAAATGTGATGCTGCAGCCAATTTTATACTTTATTTTTCATTTTTGAGAGGATGACCCTTCAGTTCTATAGCATCTCTCTCCTAATCTCTATAATGAAATTTTGTTACGAAGTAAGGAACATCAGAAATTTGTCTGGGAAAAATACATTCTATTCAGAGATGCTACAATGTTTCATCTTGAGTTTTGATGAAAAGCTTAGAAAAGTGAAATTGATTCGCATAGAGCTGTTCTTCACTATTGTTGAGTTTCGATTTAAAGGGGAGCACAGGAATTGGATAATCAATAATTTTCAAGCATGTGAATGAAATGTGTTAAAGGAATCAAAGTTATGTTTTCTCAACTTTGGAAAAAAATAAAATGAGATCATTAATGTGTATACTTTTAGTAACAGTGATAATTCTGAAAGTAACAAATATGTTTAATGTTGGAAATATACATATACGATTTGCAGTTCAAAACCATCTGAATACCAATGGAGGTTGACTATTATTTAAGAACATGCAGTTTAGAGCTCCTTTATTATTTTGCATTGCCTTAGCTGAAGAAGTGCATTTCACGTATTAAGACACTTTGCATTTTCTGAGGAATTCAGTGGTGTGAATAAGGCATCTAATTTATTTTGCTAAGTTCTCCTCTGTAACAGCTCTGGATTGAACTGCTGCTGCCCTGTGTAAATACCAAGAAGACAGCTTTTTAATCTTTGTCTCCCTTTGAAAGGCAGCTGGGAAGTAGGCATTGACTTCAGGAAGATAAAGAGAAAAAGCAAAGAAAGCTGTGATAAAACCCAGCTTTGGGCTTCCTAGCAACAAAAAATAAAATTCAAATATGGCTGTCACTTGGTATTGTTGATGGAGTCAGGGAAATAAACAGGGGAGTGTATGTTTTAGAAGCTTACTTCCTGACTGAGTTTCAACAGGTAAGGAGATTATAAATTGTCACTTTCATTCTTAAAATAATAAAAGTGCTGAAAAAGAATTAAAACCAATGATTTTATTAGATCCTTCAAAAAGTGAGTTTGCAGAGCAAATCATTACCCTAAATTTGAGAGAAACAGATAAGCAGAAAGGGTTATAGATGAGAACAGTTGAGCTACAGGAAAAGCCCCCCAGATCCCTAAAGAGAGAAGAATGTATAAATGATGTTCTTGAGGCACTGTCAGCCTCAAGTGTAGCCTAGCCTGTGAAGGAGAAATGCTGGGGCAAATATGTGGAGAATACTCAGAGTAGCCCTGTTTTCCTTCAAGCTCCCAGTCAGGTTTTGTACTGTGAAGGGACAACAACAACAAAAAAAACCTAGCTTTTGAGGAGGGTAGAAAAGAAAAGAATTTATTTTGAAACAAGCCTGGAGAGCTTTCAATAGCAAACTCCTACCTGCAAGCACAGCTAAGATTTTACCAGAGATGCACACAACTACACAGCTGCTAACTAATTTTGCATCATCTTGGGGCAGGTGGGATGACAAACAATAGTAAAGTTCACAGCCAAGAGACTGGGTTTCATCATAAAATTCCAGGATTCCTTCTTTGCCCCTCCACAATTTGTAACTACATCTACTCAGATCTAGAATAATAAAGGCAGGTTGTAGTAGAAGAGCAGTAAGTCAGAGACTCAAAATGAGAAGGAGATTTTATACAGATCCAAAGACAAAATGGAGCACAGGAGCAAGTACTCTGTAGGATATCAAAGCATCATCAATAAGCTGATTAAATTGACACCAGTTCAGTCTACCATATATTGATGATGAAATATCTAGCAAAGCAGAAATACAGAGGAATTCCTCAACCTACTGATGAACATCTACAACCCTACATCCAACTCTGATAAGGAAATAATGCACAACAGGGCACTCCCCCTCTCAATGTTTTTGCCATAAAATGTTCCGCACAAACAAAGTCACTGCTACACGATGTTTCTACTTAAGAACTCTACACACCCACCTCAATGAGCATGCTCACCTCCTACCCCAACTTTTACCCACTAGATCTCCATATAAGTTTGCTTTCATTCCTGTTCGGGGCTCAGACTTCAGAGTATCAACTCCTCTGAACCCACTGGAGTGATAAAGTTTGGATCCCTCCGTCTCTCTGAGTGCCACCCTTTGTTTCTTCATCTCCAGAGACCTTCAGATAGCTGTAACAGTTGGTTGTAACACAGAACTGTAACACTTAGGTGTCACGCTGAGCTGTCACACTTTGCTGTAACAAAACCATGCTGAGCGCTGGTAAATTGGACATTGCTTCCCTCACATCACAAACAAAGTCTGGATGCCCTTTTTACACTCTTATTCAGTGTTTCACCAGAATTCCTAGCTACTGGTATAAAGCAAGAAGAGAAAAAGAACATTTATAAGATTAAGAACAAAGAAGTAAAACTGTCTCTTTTTTCACAGACAATTTGATTGCCCATTATAGAACCTCCCACACCACAAAACATGAAACAAAACAAAAAAATTGAAATTGATATGTAATTAGAACAAGGAAAAAACAAGACAGACTCTTGGGGACTCTTTGGGGAGGAGGGCAGGTAAGGAAGAGTAGGGAAGAGGAACTGGAAATGATGGAGATATGTTATATGCATGTACCAATTCCTCAAATCAAACCTCATTATTCTATATTGCAATCATACACTAATTAAAAATCAAGAACAACAGATACAGTATGACTATACAAGTCAATTGCTTTCCCACACACAACAATGAAAAATGCAGATTTGGAACTAAAAATGCAATGTCATTTATAATAGCACCATATAAATCTTTAGAGGAAAATTTATTAAAATATAATATTACCTATATCCACTAAACCTATTTAAAAAATAGGTCTATATAAATGGAGATACGTTCTGGAAGAATTAATATTTTAACATATTTTAGAGGAATATTAGATTTACAGTAAAATTAAAGGGAAGACACAGATGTCTGTAATATATTCACCAATCATATACATGCCTAGCCTGCCTGGTTTCCAATATCCCTGAAAAGTAATAAAATTGTTATAATTGAAGAGCCTACATGAATATATCATTACTACCAAAAGTTCACATTTTATTGTATGGGTCACTCTTGCTGTTCTATATTGTGTAGATTTTGACAGATGTTTAATAGTAGTTGCTCATCATTATAGTATCATACAGAGTAGCTTCATTTCCCCCAAATCCTGTGTTCTATCTACTCATCCCTCCCTTCTCACCAATCCCTGAAGATCACTGATTTTATAAAATTACCTTCATAGTTTTGTCTTTTCCAGAAAGTCATATATTGAAAGTATATAATGTGCAGCTTTCTTTCAGTTTTGCTTCTTTCTTATAGTACTAAACATTTTCATTTTCTCCATGTGTTTTTGTCATTTGAAAGGATGTTTCTGTACACCAGTGAATAATGAACTATTGTCTGCATTTACCAGTAGTTCCTTATCCATTCACACAATGAAGAAAAACGTGATTTCTTCCAAGTTTGGTTAACTATGAATTGTTGCTATAAGTAAAGTTTTGGTATGCATATAATTTTTGAACACTTGAATTAACACAAAGTATATATCTATTGAATTATCTCATAAAAGTATGTTCAGTTTCATAAAAAAACAGAAATTGCCTTTCAAAGCCATTGTGCCATACTGTTTTGCATTCCCACCAACAATGAGTTTTGGAGTTCCTGGTGTTCTATCTTCTTTTCAGCATTGTGATTATGGACCATTCTAACGAAGGCATAGCAGTGTCAAGTTTGTTTAAATTTTCACTGTCCTGTAGGTATATTATGTAGAACATCTCTTCACATCTCCAGGTATAATCTGAATGTCTTCCCCAGTGAATTATTTGTTAGGAGATTTTGTTATTTTCATACTGATTTGTTTGTTTTCTTATTATTAACTTTAAGGGTGCTCTGTATATTTTGAGCTAACCCATTATCCGAAATGTCTTTCCCAAATACTTTTTCCATTTCTGTGGCTTGTTTTTTCATTCTCTTGACAGCATCTTTTGAAAAGCATAAAATGTTAATTTTAATGAAGTCTCAGCTATTATTTTGGGGATGGATTGTGTCAGTGTTATGCCTAAAAGGTCAATGCCAAATCCAAAGTAATTTTGGTTCTATCCCATTATCATCTAAATATTTAATAGTTTTGCATTTTAAGTCTTGCTGTGTGATCCATTTACAGTAAGGTTTTTATGAAGTACATAACATCACTATCTAGATTCTTTTCTTCCTGTTCTTATTTTCATTTATATACTCATTTTTTTCAAATGTATGTCAAGGTATCTCATCACTATTGAGTGAAAAAAAAAACTATCCTTTCTCTATTGAATTATCTTTACTCTTTTGTCAAATATCAGTTGATTATATTTATATGGTTCTATTTCTGGGCTCCCCTTTCCCTTCCACTGGCCAGTTTGTAAATGTTTTTGTCAATATCAAGTTGGCTTACTTACTCTGGCTTCATATTCGGGTATAAAGCTAGGTAGTATAACCTCCAACTTTCTTCTCTGTCACTATTTTGGTGGTTTTTCTGGATCTTTTGTTTTTCTATATAAACTTTAAAATCAGTTTATAACCCACATTTAGTTCCTGTGACTTTTATTGCATTGAATTTTTAGATCATTTTGAGAAGAATTAATATATCGACATTATTTTTATCCATGAATATGGGATTTTGGGCTTTCATTTCACATATCAGAATTTTACAATTTTTTCAGATAAATCTTATGCATGTTTTGTTAGATTTACATGTCAGTTATTATTCTGGAGTACTGATACAAATTCTATTATTCTTTAAATTTCACATTCTTTTTTTTTCTGTTTATTGTAGTCCACTTGGAGTGCCTACAGCAAAAATATCACAGACTTGGTGGCGTAAATTAAAAAATGATTCCTTACAGTCATGGAGACTTCAAATCTTAGATCAAGACACTGGTAGATTCTGTGTGTGGCTAGGGCTATCTCCTCATTCATAGGCAGTCATCACCATGCTAAGTCCTACCATGCTGCAAGAGGTAAGGGGTGCTTGGTATCGGAGCATTAAACCCTTCAATAAGGAGTCAAGTCTAGTAACTTAGCGATGTCTCAAAGCCCTCAGCTTCTATTATCACACTCTGGATGTAATGATATCAAAATATTAATTTGGGGGAAGGTCACACATACTCATTTTGAAGTATGTATTGTCATATAGGAAAATGATTAACTTTCGTATATTAAACATATATCCTGAAGACTTTACTACAATCACTATTACTTCTATTAGTGCTGTAATTGTTTTTATTCAATTTTACATATAGATGACTATCTCATCTATGAACACAGTTTTGTTTCTAGATTCTTAATGGACATGCCTTCTATTTCTTTTTATTTTATTGTACTAGCTAGAAATTCCAATAAAATGTTATAAAGCAGTGCTGAGAAAAAATAACTTGGCTATATGTCTGATCTTGGTGGGAAGATTTTGAGTTTCTTAGTATTAAGTATGAAGTTTGTTGCAGATTTTTTGGTAGATAGTCTATACCATGTTGAGGAATTTTCCCTCTATACTTAATTTAATGACAGTTTTGATCACGAATGGATGTCAGGATTTGTCAAATGTTTTTTCTGCATCTACTGATTTGAATCTTTGATTTTTTTTTCCTTGTCTCTTGCTGTGATGGATTACCATTTTTATTTTGCATTCAATCAGCTTTTCATACTGGACATAAATACCACTTACTTGTTGGCTAAAGATATTTTCAAACATTGTTGAGTTGCATTTGCTAATATTTTTCAGAATTATTGTTCTAATTTTCATAAAATGATTGGTTAGTGTTTTCTTGTCTTGAAATTCCATTGCCTGGCTTGGTATTAGGTAACTCTGAACACATGGGATGATGTTTAAAGTACCCCCCATGACTCAACCTTCTGAAAGTTTATGGAGATGTAGTACAAGTTATTTGGTAGGATTATCCAGTGAATGGTGTATCCCTGTGCTCTCTGCTTTAGAAAGTTATTAGTTATTGATTTTCAGTGTCTTTATTAGATATGTGTTTCTTCAGATTGTCCATCTTTGTTCTCTTTTGAATTTTAGCAGACTGCATCTTTCAAGGAATTGGTTCATCTAGGTTATCAGATATGGAGATTATAATTTGTTGATAATGTTCCTGTATTACCCAGTTAATGACCATTGGATATGTAATGGTGTCTCATTTTTAGTTTTTCCTATTAGTAATTTGAGCCCTCTACTTTATATAGACTGGCTAGACACTAATTAATTTTATTGAACCTTTTAGATTTCTTGATTGTTTCTATTGAGTTTATAATTTCAAATTTATTGATTTCTTCATTATTTTATGTCTTTTTCTTTCAGTTTGCTTTTAATTTGTACTCCCTTTCTTGTGGTCTAAAGAAGATTAGATTATTGACCTTTTTCTTCCTAACAATGTGTGCTTCACATGTAAACCATTTCCCTTAATCACTGATTTTGCTACATCTTACAGATGTTGATATGTATTATTCTAATTACCATTTAGCTCAAATATTTTCTGGAGATTTTTCCTTTGATTCATGTATTACTAATGCATTCCCAAGAGGGAGAGAATCAATAGGATGCATATAGCGATATGAAGACATGTACTATAAGTACAGTAGTAATAATTTTGATACTACTATAAATATTTCCTGGAGCTCAACAGTTAAGGAAGTGAAGCTGAAATTAAGTAAAAGTAAGATAATAAAAAAGTAAATAAATAAACAAGAAATAAAAGAAGTAAATAAAAGAAGTCAAGCAATTAAAAAATAGCTGGATAAATTAGGAAGTAAATAAATCAAGTCAATCAATGAATTTCAGTTAAGTAAGTATGTCAATAAATAATGATGAGAGCCAGGGGGAACTGAAGATAAGCAAGTAGATAGAGGAGGTTTAAAGGTTATGTATCATAATTTATTACAGCTAGAGAAACCAGTATAGACTGAGTTAAGTTAACTTTAAGATGGAGTTAGACAGTGATATAAGAAACATTTCTAGAAATACATGTAGTATCATCAAATAACATCAAAGTAGCAGAGACCCAATCAGGTCGTGGTTTTTAATGCCAATTTCCAGTAATAAATACCAAAGCTCTATACTCAAGTGGCCAATGCTGTGTCTGGAACACAAAAGTGATTTAAAGGCCTGTAACATTATGCAAACTTACGAAAAAAGAAAACGTGCAAAAACTTCATTAATGGGTATGTAAGTATTTTCCTCAAATGAGCTTACCTTGCATCAGGCACTGTGCTCTGTTAATTCCTACAAGGAACAATTTACAATCACACAAACTGGAAATTTACCTGGCATGCAAATGGATGCTTTAAGATATAATTAGAGTTAGAAAATAAAATAATAGTTTAACCAAAGTATATAGTTTACCTCAAAGGTTATATGATATAATTATAGTTTAGAAGATCAAATAATAGTTTGAGTTATAGAGCAGGAATCAGATGAAAGTCCACATAACTCCATTTTTTTCAAAAGAAATGCTGAGATGCCTACATCATAAAAATTCCACTCAGAATTATTAAGATAGACTTGTGATAGTAGCAAAAAATGAGGCATTTATACTTTCAGAAAGTGTAATAAATTATTTTTAAGTTATTCAAGTTAACTTTTTGACTTAAAGTTCTATTAATATTTTCTCAGGCAAGTTCAACATAGGTTGTGTTTTAAGATGGATGGTGCTTTAGAAAATTCACCATATAATAAATTATGCCATGGCATTTGTGTAGAAAACCAATAACTGTAAGGTTTAATAAAGAAATGTCTTAGGCAATGAAAAAATCTGATTCACTTGTTTACTAAGAGTCAAATTGCCCCAATTCCAGTATAGGATTTAATACTAAAAATGACAGTGATAACAAGTAATAGCAGCCAAAATTTATATAAGACGGGATCTGTGACCATCTGTTTTCAATAGAGACACAGCCATTTTATTCACAAGTGAATGAATTTATTCACTCATCTAAATTAATGATAATCACAAAATAAATTATTATAACAGCATTCAAACAACCATGTACTCTTCAAATAATATCTAATAAAATAATATAATATTATAAGTGATTATAGTATATATATATATTCAAAATATATAAGAATACTTTTTTGCACGAGGATGTATTTCAATATTTTAGAGCCCAGGAAATTTTTTCCAAAGTTCCTTAAGGATTACAAATTTGGAGTGGTGAAAATAACTCTGATGGCTACTTTTCCACAGTCTATGTACTTATAGAGACACCTGTTCTCTGGATTTATGCCACCTATGCAAGTTTAATTGCATTTAAAAATTGCTTAAAGCATTGATGCTAAAAGCAAAACCAAACTTGGAGTTTAATGTCATGCAGATTTACATGTGTATGTTAGTCATTGCTGTTCAACAGTGGACTTCTACTTTCTGAGTAAAAACCTTACCTTCATGAAAACCATTTTAAAGATAACTCCTGTTTATAATTAACTGTGCTATTTGGAAATATTGGTTAGCTGTATTTACATGTATTATATGATCGAAAATATGAGTAGAGATGGTGGATATGAAGCTCCTATCAGTCCTTTGAAGTCCCATGATAAAACTTGGTGGTACTCTGAAAATGCTTTGGCTTGGTGATGTGGGAAGGCTATCAGTTATTTTAAAATATTCATTTCTTGTTAAAAGATTATTGAAAAGTTTATGATGATTGATATGTCATACGATGATTATTTTCTTCTCTTTCCTTAGTATATAACAACGAAAAAATATTATGAGACATAGGTTCAATAATGCTAAATTTTTAAAATTAATTTTATTGGTACATTTTAGGTATACAATATAATGACATTCATCTTTGGAAATGTGCACCTTTACATAATCTCTCTTGGTTCTTATTTTTTCCCCATTTCCCTGCCCTCCCTTCAACCCCTCCATCCCTCCCTATTTACAAAGACTTTGTTTCCATTTTTCATTTTCTCATACTAATTCCATTCCCTTCTTTCCTTTCCCCTACCCCTCCCACTTCCCCGTCCCCTTTGCCCCTTTTCTTCCTATTTCACATTATCTCTTATACCTTTTAGTCCTTATTTACACTTTCAGTTTCTCACACTGGAGAAACTAGTCGGTACTTACACATGTGTGTCCTATTTATTTCACTTAAGAGTATGGCCTCAATGTGCATCATTTATAGCTAAATAATGCTAAATTTAAAGATCATATTGAACAAATTTTGATAACTTGATCCCATTCGCTATCTTCATCACTCTTTCAAGTATTTTTTAAGGCTTACTTCTTATGTGAATAGACTACTCTCTTTTAGCTCATTGGCTTTGTATGCATGCTTGCATCTTCTTAGTGATTAAAAGGGAATTGTTCTGAGCCAGCCATTCATAATGCTTGGAACCTTTCCAGGTGTCCACACTGATTTCAGCTGTTCTGCTACATAATGGACATTGTTTCCATGTCAAGTTATCATTGGGATACTTCCAGATGTAAAATAACTTTAACTCATTTAGCCTTTCTTATCTTTTGTTTTCCTTTATGTAAAATATCTAATATATTACCACTACCAGTAGCTTCCTGTGTTAATATAAAAGCAAAATATATACAAAAAGATTCATGTTTCTGAGCAAGATACTCTTTCCAAGAAATATTATTGGTTTATAAACTATACTTTTTGCTTCTAAAAAACTTGAAATTTAATAATTTAAAAGAACCTTTATATTTACAGATTTAAAAAATGGTAGATGAACTTTCATTGTTCTCACATTGACCTAGGAAAACTAGAACTAAAAAATTAGAGATGGAAGATAACTTTAAACCCTTATTAATCTTATCTTCAATTTACAAAGAAAACAACTAAATGGAACTTTTATAAAGACTTTAATACCAGGAAGCATGCTTTTCTCAATCGATATCTAAGTCTTCCCTTACTTTGTTCTTATATTCAGTAAATTAATCCCCTTACACAAACACTGAAATTGCTATTCTTTGCTATAATTTTTCTGATAAATATCCATATCATCTTGCAAAAAGTAAAACTCTTACAGGGTAGGAATCTACGTATTAGGTTTGTAAGTAACTTGAACTTATTAAAACAGTTCTGTCCTTACCATGTTCCTTCACTCTCCATGTATTTTCAGGCCCTCAGTAATTGTATTTTTTCTTACTTTATTAAAGCACTAGGCAGCAAGAATTCTTGAAGGAAGTAACTATACATTAAACACAAATTGTATCCCCACATGATCCTGAACAGTTTCTTAACCATAAGAGCAATGTAAGCATATTTTAAAAATAAAATTAGCCAACAAAATTTAATTCATCCTCATTCATGCCTGGGACAAAATGATAAAGACAAAAAATAAGAACTGTTCAGCTTTTCATAAAAAATTTTGAGCACTTGGAGAAAATTATTGCTGTATTTTCAAGGAAAAAAGTTTGATAAATATCAGAACACAAAACATCAAATTGAATACAAGTATTTAATATACCCTAACTAAAATATGTCTTGAAAGTATTCATACCACTGACATTGCAATAGAGAGGTTAATAGTTTTCCACATGTAAGGTTGGAGTAGATATTAAGGAAAGAACAGATTAAGATGTGAAAGAAATATTTGAAGGAACCTGGTCATAAAACAATATTAATGTTAAGGTTTTAAATTTCATTTAAAAATAGAAAGTAACATGTTATAAATCAAAAAACCAATTATAAAAAGAAAATTACAAAATATACAGTAGATCTAGTTGTGATTTATTTAGTATTTCTACTTTGAGTCCAATAAAAGTTTCTTTTGTAGTTCAGGCTCAGCATCACAAGATTGATGGTGCACTTAGATTTGAAACTCTTTCAAGCTAGTTCCTTGGAGATCTGACCATCTAGGCTTGCCACAGATTGGCTATAATTAATTGATTATAGTTACGCAAACACTTAATAAACGCATATCTAAAGAATCTCCTCTGGGTTCCTTTTTTTCTCCCTCTCTATAATCTTCCTTGGGGATTGCAACTCTTCAGAGTTTCAATTACAAGTGCTATGCAGCACTTACAACACTACTCACAAGTTTATACCCATAAAGTTATCATTTACTGTTCTTTCTTTGTCTAACTCCTTGTAAATGTCCACTTTGACCTTGACTATGTATATCTAATGCATACCACATTGTGATTTTGAAATTAATCTCAGTTCTTAAGCAAATTATTTGATATTTTATTGATCAATGGTACTGTTTTCAGATCTTAGGTAAGGAATTATTTCTCAGGTATCAGAGTTATTCCTGAGCTAAGAGTTATCTCAGGAGTTCACTGGAAAGTTTTGTGTAGAAGGGAAACAATACAAAACATGTCATCAAATTACATTAATATTATTTAATAATACAGCTCTAATCTCAGTTTTTCAGGCAGATAATCAGATGTCATTTATATAAAATGGTGTAATGTAGTACATATAGTATACAAAATCTCTGAGTTGTAATTCTACTGATTACATCCCCTAACAGAAATTGCAGATCACAGAGGCTACATAGAAACATATACAAAATTTAAATTAGGATGCAATCCATTTTTATTCAAGGTAGTAAACTATATTAGGATCTATTTACTTTGTGTGCTTCCTAGAATCACTTTAAAAACACAAATGTGCAGACTGGATTTCCATCTGGAGAAGTAAAAAATCACAAAATTATTCAATATCAGCACATGTAAGACAAAATCCTTTGCAAACAAAAAATACTAAAATCATTCATCATCCATTTTTATGGCCTAGGTTGAAAATACTTTAACCAAACATTTGTTACATATATTGAAGTCCTAACCCCTACCTCCAAATGCTAATTTATTTGGAAATAAAGGGGGCACAGGCATAAATAGTGAAAATCAAATAAGGTGGGAGTAAAGGGTGGGCTTGAGGGCTTAATCCAATACGATGAGCATTTTTACGAGAAGATGATAAGATAAAGACAGAGACACACAGAAAGAATGCAGAGTGACCAAGAAAGCAGATATTGGAGTCTCTGCTACAAATTGCAAAACAGCAAAACTGCCAGCCAGCACCAGAAAATAAGAGACACAGAAGAATGGCACAAGTTAAAAGAAACCAAACTTCTCAGGTAGCTTTCAATGCTACCCTGCAGTACCACAACACATTGAATTTCTGCTCTCAAAAGCTGCCCCATGCATGATACTTTGTTAGGGCAGCCCAAGAGGTTGAACACGCATCCCATCTTACATTTTAAAGCAAACACTTCCCTAGAACTCTCTAGGTGTGTGTCTGATTATACTAATAACAGGTAGGGACCATGGTGGTAGCTTAGGGTGGAACTGGGAAACAGAATAGGGATAGATTTCAAAAGTGTGTTGAGTTACTTTAATGGGGATAAAGAGTTCTAAGATTAGATTTTGACACTGAGTGCCTAACCATGAGAATATATGAAATCATGTGGTGCAGTGTGAACAGGCAAATTGCATGATATGTGGGTGACAAGAACAATACAAACATATTTCATCAAGCAAACTTCAGTAAGGTGTTAGATAATAACTAACTCATTACAATACTGTGCCAATGATGAAACATGGAGATGGAGGGAGTGAAGGGCAGAGAGAAGTTTACAGTGATTCTCAGAGATGATGGTACCAGGGCTAAGTCTCTAAGCATGAAGGTGAGCCAAGCAGGAAGGGAAGTACAGAAAGGAATCGTGGCGGGGGCACCCCACGCAAACAGCTTCCAGTCCTCTGGTTCTGACCCAAAAAGGAATCACATGAGCATGCAGCAATTCTCCAGCCTTGAGCCTGCAATTCATTTTGGAATGAAATAGAAAGTAAAATCTACAGCCATCAAAATACATATGTTCAAAATATAGTAGACATTTCAATATGTTTAATTTGATTTCAGAACATAAGAATGACTCGTAGTAATCACTGATTTTCATATATTCATGTTGCTAAGCATTTAAGAAAGATAAAATCAGGGAAAATGTCCCTTTAAAATACAATTTTACATCTGTTATCTATCATACTTTGAATTAGGGAAAAACATCTGAATATACTATTTTTTCTCAGAGTCTTAAGAAATTTACAGTCAGCTGTTTTATGAAGATATTCTCTAAGCAATTTTGAAAAAACGAGTTAGTGCAGCTTGATAAATTTGAATTGAACTTGAAGATTATGGCACCTGAAAGCTAAGATTTGTTTGTTGTCATTGTTGTATAAACCAATAATAGCTCAACTCATAAGGAGATACTGAGATTTTGATCAGTGCTAGAAATTTAGAATAACTACCATGTGTCTACATAGAGTTGTGGGATATATAATTGTAGTATATTTTTACAGTAGGCTAATATTTTCAGTGAAAATATTTTAATACATAACTGGAACTCAAAAAATAAATTTCTGCTCTTTGTTTTTAGACACAGAAGAGAAACAGTATAGTGAAGAAATCAAGAACATATGTTATAGAATCAGATAAATATGATTTTTTAATTTTGTTCCACCCATTTCTAATGCTGGGCATTTGAGTGATTTCCAAGTCCCTTTTTTTGCATTTCTTCATTCAAAAAACCAAGATATGACAATACCTACTCAAAGTCTCCAATAGAATTTAGAAAAAATGATGATCCGAAGTGCTTGCTGAGTACATTAATTTCATGTCTGTGAAGTTCGTGAGGAGGTGAAAGAACTAGATGACAGGGTTCATTTGTACTTTTCATTTTGCTTTTTTAACATACAGTGTAATGGTAGCAGGGAGATTCAAAATATATCTTCTGGGGGCTCAGAATGCAGGTGCTTGAGTATCAACTTCAACATCTACTGCATCCATACTGAGATTTCACTCAACTCCCATTACCACAGTCTTGTTATTGTAAAGTGGGTAAATTTAACACTATTTTTGTAAAGTGCAAAAGACATGTTGATTGTAATATGGAGAAGTACCCAGCACTAGTGGAGATCTATAAATGTCACTGCCGCTTGGTAGGCCTTCCACGCCACGCTGGAAGCAAGGACAACCGCAGGTGACCGTGGGGGATGCAGAAACATCCTCATTTGCTTCGGCAAAGGAGCATCAGGCTCCAGCCTTAAGGCGCTCACAGCCATTCAGTTCAAGAAGAAAATACACAACTCAAAATTTAATTATGGTAGGAATCTATTTTCTAAAATTCCAAGAAAATGCAATTTCAATATTAATCCAAATTATAAAACAAATAAACTCATTTAACCTTTTAACCAGCAGAACTGAAAAAGACATAGAAAACTGCTGCAAGCAGAAACCACACAGCATAAAGCACTGAAAAAAAGGATGTAAGAGAAGAAAGAGGAGATAAAAATGATTTTTGAAGAGGTCGTGGCAGAATTTCCCAAATGTTAATACATGACATCAATTTGTAGATTCAAGGAGACATATAAATCCCAATAAATACTTAAGACAGTAAAACATCTAATCATATGGTAGAACAAAAAGCAAAAAGCTCTGGGAGCTATGAAATTAGACAGCTGACTATTCAACAACAAAAATATGAAAGACAGAAGAAAATGGATTTACATATTCCATGATTAAAATAAAACAATTATTTTATACAAAAGCTAAACTTCTAAGTTAATGTTAATTAAAATATTATTTTGCAGACAGTGAGCAGAGAGACTTCGTCCCTAGCTTTCCTGTCAAAGGAAATAGGGTGGCCAAAATTTTAGACAGAAAAATGAACCACAGAGGGATGGAGAAAATAACGGAGATGATAAAATGCTTAAAGTGAAAAAAAGCAAGCTTATCATAGTATAACACACATCAACTAAACTGGGCAAATCACTTGACAACTTGAAAAATAATCACACAATGATTTACCTGATACAAAGAATAACCTAATAAAAAATAGAAAATTATCAAAATGGTGCATCTTCTAAAACCGTGAACTGTCCTCTCTAATGCTAACCATGATGCTCCTTATATATTACATTAATATTATGTTAAAATGAATTAATAATATTATATATTATTTGGTTTTGCTATTTTGGAATTTTACATGAATTTAAAAATATTTTATATATTTGTGTGTTTCATTTTCAATTGACATTAATTTGAGTGAGAGCTTTTCATGCTGTTGTATGTACTACATAATAATCCTTTAACAAGTGTGCCACAAATGACTTTATTTCACTGTTAGTGAACACTACATTTTTATATGCTTTCCTCATATGCGTTAAAATTGTAGAGTCAATGTACTGAATTCATAAAATTTAAGGGAAACACAAATATACATAAAAACACAAAGACAAGTATTTCAGTAGCAAGTAATCCAGAAATATTAATGTCTTTCCTCACCACCAAGATTTATGTATTAATTTTACCTCAAATACATTCAATGCTATGAAATTATAGAAACAATAAGGCAATGATGAATAACTCTGGTGAAATCCTTCTTACCTCAAACATAGTGATTTTTATGCTTGATCAGAAAATTCTGAAGACATTCCAATGATTAAAGACTAAGTTAATCTGGTAGATGGGAAGGCAAGGCTAAGGTCAGCTGCATTTGGGTCTCTTGGGTCACCGTATTCATCAGAGAGATTCCTACAGGTGGACTCAGGTGGACACAGGTGGACGGACAGGCAGTGCTTCTGTTGAACAAAGGACATATTGGTCTTGAGTTGATAAAGAGAACATGATGTGGGAACTCACTTTTTTTCCATGAACATTAGAACCATGGAATAACATTCTTATTATCTGCTGAGACTGAAGTTTTCAAATATTAACTGAGAATTTACCTGTGACAAATGTCAACATAATCTAAGTCTCATAAGTGCGCAAAGAGGAAAATGATGCACAAAGAGGAAAATGATGTACCAAGAGTAAAATTATAAAGTGTGCAGATGGCTCATGGGGATAGTAGGACAAATGTTAGGGACAGCAGTAAACAATGTGAAGAGTTGTGTCTTCTACTTTTTCTTTGTGGGTTGGCTCTTAGCATTCTAATAGAGTTTGGTCTATTAACTCTCTGTGCCCAAATAAACTGTCCTTCACTGGTCCTTTCTGAAGCTTATTAAGTACATGTTTTACCAATTCCTTCTCATAAACCATTGTTAATATTATCTCAAATACAGAAGTTGCTCAAATACTAAAGTTGCTTAATTTGTTTAAAATTATATATATATATATATATATATATATACATACATATATATATATATGTATATGTATGTATTTAGGGAAGTTGTAGATCATGTCATGTTCCTTTGTACTCCTAAAATAAAATAGCCAAGTGAGTCCTTTGCCAACTACATTTCACTTGAATATGCATTGCAGCTGTTGCATTACTTAGGATTCTCTCCAGGAGGAGAAGCACTGGGAAGTAAATGTGTCCTTACACAAGGGTTTATTAGATAGACTCACAGCATCGGGCAGGGGATACACAGTGACCATCTGTGTGTGGAAGAACCGGGGGACCCGGAGCTGCTGAGCCCAGGACGGAGGCCACAGTGACAGAGGGTCCAGGGTACAGGAAGCAGGACCAGTCCAAGGTCAAGTCCTGGAAGCTCACTGGAGGGTCGCCGGTTTCGAGTCTGCACTGGAAGGCTGAACAAAGCCGGAGCTCTTCTCATACAAGCACACCTTCTTCTACCCCTTTTTGTTGCATTCGAGCTGCAAGCCTATTTGCTGTTGGCACGTATATCTAAGGTGGATCTTCCCACCTCATTTCCTGGCCTCCCATGTCAATCGTTCACTGTGTTTTCCTAATCTGCTCGGTGTTTCTGCATCCACACTGACATATTCTGATTGATAATCCAAAATGAGTTTTATGCACCATACAGATCCTATTATATTGTCTGCCATTTATTAAGCACATATTAAATAAATACCAACTGAAAGAACATGTGTCACATGACTTTTCAATCAAATCAGAGATATAGGTAATCAAGATAATTAGTAATGTATTGACTAAGTTATGCTTCAGTAAGTAGTATCTAAAATTCGTATTGCCTTGAAACAAAAGCATTTATTTATCTCTTAGGGTTTGCATCTCATGAAGGTGGGCTGCAGAATGAGCTCATAGCACTGAGTTAACTGGAGTTCGACACTGAACTGTGGCTGTCTATGGAAGATGTCTAGGTTTGCCAGAGCAGAGGAAACGACCATGAAGATCACACCTCAGCTCTGAAATGTTTCTACTTCAAAGGGAAGTGGTCACATGACAAAACCATAGCTAACTTCAAGAGAGAGGGAGAGTATTAACATTCCAAAACCACTAAGAAAAGATGAGCCAAGAGTGTTGAAAAGTTGTACTCGTTTCTGACTCTCAAGCAGTTTCTTATGGCCAGGGGAAGTGGCACATTTCTGTAATCCCAAAATTTAGGGAGGCTGAGGCAAGAGAATTGCAAGTTCCAGTTCCACCTGGGCAACTTTGCAAGATCTTGTGCCAAACTAAAAAATAAAAAGGGATGGGGATGTCCCTCAGTATTAAGGATCTACATTGAAACTCTAGTACCATGGAAAGAAAAATAAAAGAAAAACAAGCTAACTTTAGAATTATGTATTGGACAAAAATTTTACTTAGGAATCTTTAAATACCATGGGGGCTATGAGATAAAGAGGATGTTGGGATTTTATTGGACAGATAACTTATTGGCAGACAGAGAGAACAATCTCAACATAACAACGTATGTTTAATGGAAAGAGTCAAAAATACAGACTGCCATCCAAGTTCTAACTCTTATCTGCTATGTGCTCTGGAAGAAGTAATTTATTATTTAAATTTTTAGTTTTTGGAGGAATTGAGCACGTAATGATTGTCAGGAAGAGTGAGGGGTGGTGAGTTTGTAGAAGCTGCATTTGATTTTGACTGTGTTAGTCAGTTTGGAATGGCTGTCAGTGATTTCCATGGCCATATCCAGCCTCAGGTGCATTAGTTGTATGATGCAGATAATAGTATATACTTTATTTTTATTAGTACGTGTTTGTAGTACATAATGATTACACTTGGTACATTTACATAGCACATTTTAATTTCTGTTTTTCATCCTCTTTTCCTCTCCTCCCTTTCCTTCCCTCCATATCTTAATCCTTTTCCCCTTTCAGAAACATCTCCCTATTTGTATTATCAATATTGTATTTTGCTCTTTATACTTTGGGTTTCTCATATAAAAGAAACCATCTGATATTTAAGCTTGTGTATCTGATGTATTTCACTTCACATTATTGTTTCAAGGTGCATTCATTTTCCTACATTATGAATAATTTTTTTTATGGCAGAGTCGTACTCCATTGTGTATAAATACCACATTTTCTTTATCCATTCATCTGTTGATGGACATATAGGCCACTTCCAAGACTTAGCTATTATGAAATGTGTTACTGTAAACAAGGGTATGAATGTATTACTGTAATATGATATCTTTAGGTGTTAGAAAAATACCTAGAAAAGAAATAGCTGGGTCAAATGGAATTTCCAACTTCAATTTTTTGAAGAATCTCTATACTGATCTCCAAAGTAGTTGTCCTAGTTTACATTCCCATCAACAGTGTAGAAAAATTCCTTTTCCCTCAGCTTCTTTAGTCATTTATTGTTATTTAAATAGTATGACAAAAGATATGTGTTCAGCATGCAAGGCACCCTGAATTTGTGTAACTCCTACCTACTAGAGATTACACTTGATTCACCAAGTTGTCTGAGTCTGAAATGTGATGATGTTTGTGATGGAGCGGGGGACAGCCCATGGCACATCACAGGGCTTCCATCTTCCGTTATCCAATATTCTAGACACACATGCTACATGCACGCTGTAAGTGGTCGACTAATATCTGGTTGATTTGGCGATGAAAATATGAGGGATGGCAGTCAATTAATTTCAGAGTAAAAGGAAAACCGGTTTCTCCCCACTGCATTTTTTCACTGGGTGAAAGTGTCACTATAACTTATAATAGGGTACCACATTAGGATCTTCTTAATTTATTGACATAGTTCATGTTTAATAAAAGATGGAAGACAAAATATTAAAAGTGATATGAATTTCATCTTCAATACTGCGATAAACACTGTGCATATCTTGATGAATGGTATTAGAGATATGTATTCTTCTATGCAAAATAGCTTTGAAGAAAGTGTGGCTACATTATCCATGCAGTTCAAAAACATTTTAAATCTGAAAATAATTTGTGAAAATATTTATGCATCAATAAGTGTAATTCTTTTCTGTTGTGCTTGGGGGTGTTTTTTTATTCAAAGCTGTTATTCCATTCTTTACAACTTTAGAGATTTGGAAAATTACTAATATCCACTTTGCAATTGTTGTTATTTTTATTTCTCTCTCTCAATCAAATATGCTGGTTATTCTTCAGCTTCCAATTAGTATATGAACCAGAGAACTCCAAACAACTAAATGTTTTGCCTTATTAATTTTCATTGCCTGTAGATATCGGCAAAAGGCCATAAGTAATGATTGAAAGGTGAAGAATGTATAGCAGTTCTTCTAATAATGCTCCTAATCATCATCACTCTTCCAAAAACAAGACAAGAACTGGCCCCAGACATGAAAGGATAGTTAAATAAAGATTGTGTTACACATAGGAATGATGAATGCTTACTCGATGCAAGCCGAGATGTTTTTCCTCTGTCTCAATTTGTTTGTTTAATTAATTATACATTTTCCTCAAGAATAAACCAACCTACATCTAGCCATATGTAAGAAAAGAGAACAATTTTTCCATTGGTCTTTGCTCTCCAATTTCCAGGGTGCTTGAGGAATTATTCTAAAGCAACAACTTGTGGAATCTTCTTTGCCCACATTGCCTTCCCTCTTGGTTTGAGCACTGAAGTTGTGACACACACACACCTGCAGGTGTTTCAGAAGGAGAGGCTGCATCACCCACACCACAGTGAGCACTTATGGTCTACAGGTCTACCCTCTCCCAGTCCTAGCAGCACTGGTAACTCTCAAATGCTTGCAAAGTGGTCCATTAAATCTGTTGCACCACAGTTTCTGATTCTCAGTGGGAGGTTTGGCCTGCTGTAAGCTAATCTAGTTTTATAGAAAGAATAATTTTTACCTGTATGCACAATTTTATTAATCCTACTTGCAACTTGTCCTTCGGGTATTATCATTTCGACTGCACTGTCAGACAATGCAGGGCTGCTCTAATTCAATGATTTAGTTGCTCAAGTTGAAGCAATTAGGTGAAATACCTGGGATTAGGCTGCATTTGTGCTGTGCTGAGGACATAATCCCCCTATATCATGGCTCAGGCACTGTATTATCAGCATCTTTCCTATTATGCATAAAAAATGTTTCAGTTAAAATTTCATTGTAATTCCACTCACATATGATTCGTTGCTTAAACCTCTTGACAGGTAAAATAATGACAATTTATTGACAATTTATCAGTAGTAAATTATTACTGCATAACTTTAATCAATGGGGAAAAAGCCCTAAAATCCAGTAGAAAAATGTATGTGTGATGAAAAAAATAACAAGTAATAGAGTTGAATATTAAATGATGTCTCTAAAAAATACAATGAGATATGTTCAAAAACCACGGTGAATGTTTGGATTTTAAGAATTATTACATTCAAAGGCATATTGACATTGATCTCTGTCACAATACACCCATTTGCTTTGAATACACTTAGCCCTTCCTTCTTGCCACTTTCTGAAGAAGGACTGAAGTGCTCTTTCCTGCGTGTCCATAAGTTACACTGCCCTGGATCAATTCAAAATATTTAGCTCTTACGATCATTTTGACTTTGAGGAACAGTTGGAGGTCACAGGGAGCTGGTCTCGGTGAATCAGGGGACGAGGACACGCAGTAAGATTCGTAAGAACTTTCCTTTCCATTGGATGGCGTGCAGCAGCAGCATTCACTCCCCGGAGTCTTGTGATTCCAGCTTATTTGTACACGGTGATTGGTCACTTTGGTGGATGGGTCTTTCCTAACTTTTTGAAAGTTAGAAGACTGTAATTGAAAGATACATTATGAATAAGAAAGAACACAGGCATATCAGAAATCCCCGTGAGAAGAAGAAATATCAGATAAGATAGTCATGGCTACAAGAATTTAAAAACGGTAAATGGTGGTGAGGTTGAGCAGGAAAAGGAACCCTTTTACATTGTTGGAGGGAATGCACACTAGTACACCTTCTATGGAAATCAGTGTGCAGATTGCACAAAAAATTAAAGATAGAAATTCTATTTGACCCACCTATATCCCTTTTGGGTACTTTCCCAAAAGAGGTAAAAGACATCATAGTACAGTGATAAGTGTATACCTTTGTTTATAGCAGTGCAATTCGTAATAGCTAAATTACAGAAGGGACCAAATGCCCATGTGCTATATAAATGATATAACATAATATAAATCTACTCATCCAAAAGGAAGGATAAATTTGAGGCATTTTACGAAAATGGATGGACCTTCAGACCATAATGCTAAGTGAAATAAATTGGACCCACAAGGTTAAATATCATGTAGTCTCTTTTATGAGGAGCCCCAAGTCTAAATAATTAAAAGGGCAAAAGGGTCAGGGATTTAGCTCAGCGGTTCTGCCACCTGCCTTGGAAGCGCGAGGACCCGAGTTGGATCCCCGGTATCAAAAAAAAAAAAAAAAAAAAAGAGAGAGAGAAAAATAAAAGATACGTAATAGGAAACAGGGATGCAGACTCTGTGGAAACAGCGAGAGGCTCTGTAGTTGGGCTGAGAGTGTAATGAAAGGGAGAAAGAGAAAGTAAAAGGGAACGAGACGTGATACGTGCATATGCCGTGACCCCACCATGTATTCATTTTCTATAATGCAAACAGGTACTCACAGAAAAGGGGCCAAGAGTAAAACTAATAGAACTGCAAGGAGATAAAAGAAGTATGAAAGCTAGAATTTTGGTTCTCTGGTTGATACTATGGAAAAGAAAGTGATAATTGTGCATTTCCAAAGCACTATTAAATTAAATGAGATTTAAAAATGAAAAAAATGAAATTAAAATGATGAATGAATATTTTAGGAGTAATATATACAAACATTCATATATTTAGATCATATATATATATATATATATATATGATCTTACATGTCTCTTGCATATCATTCTGAATTACTTAAAGGAATTCAGAATGGGTATAATTCATTTTAATGATGTCAGAGAAGGTAAAGGAATATGCTTCAGAAACATCCCGAGTTAATTGTGATAATAAGAGATAGCTTAAGGAAATCAGACAGATTGATGATCTCATCAAGCAGGATGTTTTATACGATGCTTATTCATAACAGATGTTACATTTAGGCTTAGATAGGCTATGAGGCTGACTTGCTTTCTGAAGGCTACAGGAATCTATTAAAAACATGCATGGTAAATATAGGGATAACAGAAAACTAAGAATACTCTTGTAGGGAGTAGCAGATTGAGATGTAGGAATTACTACGGAAACCCTCTGAAAAGAATTCTGCGTTTTTCAAATCTTCTAAGTCATCCTTTAATAGCATTTCATTCTCCGTATGCCCAACATGTCTGCTGACACTGAGGTCTAAAGGAATGCACGTGGATGTGTAATGTGGAGTCTCTACAATCCATTGTTTTAGTGTCACAAAATTATTACCTGGAAGAAATGATCATACTGAGGATTTCTCTACAACATCTGATGCCTCTTGGTCTTGCCTGGACCAGTATGTTTTCCATTTCTTTAAAGGTGTTGCTATCTCTTGGTAAACAGGGAGCAAATCTTATTAAAGGAAACTATGTACTCTCCATGGATGCCTCATGATATAGAGTCCATGATTTAGTAAAGAATTACTTTCTCCTTACTGCAATTCAAAGACCCCACTTGCATGCAGTTCTGGATGATTTGGACTGTAGAAAGGAAATTAATCACTGCTGATCTGATAAGAATACCAAGAATCATGTGACTCTAAGAGAAATGGCAGAATTATAGTTGGTGATAAATTTGAAGGAAACTTTATTGTTACAAACCTTGTAAAATGTTCGGACCATTAAAAGGAGCTCTAAGTCGGTTCATGTGTATATGAGCCCCCAAATACAGTCAGAATAAGACTTTCAAGTGTGTGTGTACATGCTTATGAGCATCTGCTCATATACTAAGGATAAGAGAATGAAATATGTGCAGCAATAATTTATTTTGAACAATGAATCTGAAACCTATTATGGATCTTAAAAGATTTAATGGTAAAAATAAAATGCTTAAATAGTTAGGCAGATGCTATAAAACATAAGAAAAGGATGAAAAAAGGTACACATCAAACATTGTAAATAACATTATGAACTGTATATCTCATCATCTCATCTATTGTTAGATTTTAATTTCTAAGAATAGAATAGGAATGCAATATGTATTATTTAGGTTTTTATGAGAAAAACATTTCTCAACGACAGAAAACCAGTCCTCAAAGACAATATTGTCCTCATGAGTAAGTTATTCAAAAGTTAATAACAGCTAATGGTCAGTTTCATTCTCAGTTGTCTATTCAAAGTTGGGACAGATAATTGAAAATCACATGCAGCTGCTGCGTGCTATTGTAATTTGGGAATATTGAAGTGTCAATTTTCTGCAGTGGACACATCCTAATCGGATATTAGAGTTTGCTTTGCTTCCCCTGGACTTTCAGAGGCCCAATTTCATAATTGTCCTTTCCAGTTAACAACAAAATGGTGCTATGCACATCTAGTTTGATAGTTGGGGCTCACATAACACCAGCTTGTAATGGGCAATTGAGTTGCAGGTCACTTTGTTACATAGGTCACGAGGTCAGATGTACAGTCCTAGGGACAGAGAATAATCAGCATCAGAGAATGACAAGTGCTTTAATCCCTCCTCTGGGACTTCTCGGGAATTCTGCAGAGCTGGCCTGTTTGCCAATGCCACTGTGGGTCATAGCGTCGGGGGAGCTTGAACCATGTTGTGGAACTGATGTGGAGTTTTCCTTGCTCCAAGTCCAACTTCATGGGTCACCCTAAGAGATTTTGATCAATGGGTCAGAACAGCCTACTAAAATTTGGCTCTTTCATTATTTAAGCAGTACTAGAAGATACAGAAAATTGCCTTAAGTGTCCCAGATCACTGGACTGTTAGACCCTTTCTCAATTTGTCAGACTCCTGGAATTTCATGGGATTCATGTCACTCTCCTGTGCTATGTTTACATTAATATTTGTTGCATCCTCCTCAGCAGGTCCAATTAGCGTGATATCATCAATGAACAGGTAATATATGTTCTGTATGCTATGCAGATGATCAAGGTAACTGAAAAAATGTACTTTTCAGAGAGCATGAGAATTGAGATTTTCCTGAGGTAAGAAAAGGTAGCCCAATGGCTTTCTACATTTAGAGAGGCAAAATGATCTGGTTATCTTGGTTGAAGGAGCTGAAATGAAAGCACAGTGGTAGATCAATACTGCATGTCATTTGCCAAAGGCTGCCTTTATCTGATCCAGCAAAATCACACATCTGTAATCAAAATTGGGATTAATATCATCACCCAGTTAGGTTTTTATTCTGCAAAGCCCTGTTGCTATTTTCAACCAGACCTTAAGACAGTTCATACAGGGCCATTTAAGAAGCTCCTGCACTTCTCAGTTCCTTCTGGGCCTCATGGGTGCAATAAATCCTTCAATTTACTACCATCAGTATGAAGGGTGAACAGAGGGCTTCTGTTTTACCCTCCCTAATGTAATAACCCACCTCACAGGTGTAAGAACCAACGTGAAGAGCCTACATGCTATTAAACATATCTGTTCTCACTGTACATTACAACAGCTGCAATATTACCAAAACCAGACAGCTGACCAGTTTGGCCCATAGACTGACATTGTACAGACATTTACCACAACTGCTCTGAAATCAACTGTCCAGAATGAAATAAATTGTTTAGCTAACTAATGAACTATTCTTGCCACCATATATCAGGAGCCATTCCACATAATTTTGGAGAAAAAATCATTTCACAATTAAATTACGATTAGGCCTAGTCTTCTTACCTACAGTCCGGCTATGACATGCTAAAACATAACTCCATTTTTGCCTCCAGTCACAGCTGAGATCTCAATGGACCTGTGATGCTGTGACACTCAAGGGGAAGCTTACATCAGTTGAAGACATCCTGGTTTCTTGAGAATGGAGTAGTAAGAGAAAGGTTTCACCTGGGGAGGGACAAGTTCCTTATTGGCTTACCTCATCCCACCTATGATTGTAAGAATGTTTTTGCTCATCTTACCATCCTAATCATCACAAGATTCTCATCAGTGTAAGATCCTCACTGTCATAGGATTACCACCATCCTCTGGAGTCTTGTGATATTTCTTCTGATCATAAGATCCTTCTCAATTTAGCATTATGACCACCTCCTGAGTCATCTGTTGCTCCCTATGAACCCAATAAACAGTGACAAGCTCGGGGTGCCTTTGCTTAGCTTCCCAGAGCAGCACTGATCAGGCCCAGGGCTCAGCTTCTTCTCCAAGTCTTGTTTCCTATTTTTAATATTTAATTCTCCTTGTGCTGTCATGGCTCATAGGAGACAAAGACCCATTGTAGGGGTCTGGTAATGCCCCCTTTCCCTGTTCCCTACAACTATAGGCTGGGTAGACTATGTCAATTCTTGCCCTTGCCCTTTGATGAATATATTCATGGATTTTTATGCTTATCAGTCTGACATGCTCAGAAGCTACTACAATACCTTCCCAAGATTCCTTTCCACATGTTTGGAAAATATGCGGCCGGTTTTTTATTGTCTAGAATGTTCTCTCCTAGAGGCATCCTTCCCTTTCTCCATCTGGGCTGCTCTGATTCTTGTTGTGGGCATAGGAGTCCAGCGGGTGAGGGGAAGAGTTGATTCTGCATGTGACACCCCTTAAATGATGGAGGTGTTTCTGTTCCTAGGCTTGAGTCTATCTGGTGTGATATCTGCATCCCATGACTCAGTAGCATGCTTTCCACCCGAACTTCTCTTTATTTAGTAAAAGAATCCCAGAGAATCACAGGTAACAGTGCTATGTCTCTGTGACACCTGCAGTTGGGAACTGGGCTCGATGTTCAGCCCTACAGCTAGAGAAAATTAAAGCCAACTTTGAAGCTACCTAATGACTCTGAATTTTCTGCATCCACCTCAAGCTGAGTGTGCATTAGTGTCTTCCAATGGACCCATTTCTCTGTGTGCACCCTCCAAGGCCATGAAAAACAATGCTCCTCTGCCTTGTGATAACCTTATCGCTCTGGCTACAGCAGCTCAGCCACAGCCATTTGCTTTCCAAGTGCCTTGCACTCATTTGTCCTTATGCCATCATCTGCCACCAATCATCACGTCCCATTGCCCCGAGGAAGGAGATCCTAATCCCCTCATAGGAGCCACTCAATACCAGAATTTTACTCAGGTCTCTTCTGTGTGGCCAGTCCTCTCGATAGTTTCTGTATTAGTTAAAGTATGTACGGTCTCAGGAAGGGAATTGAAGAGCATCAGTAAGATTTAATGAAATGACTAATTCATAGTGTTGTTCATTGGCTTATGTTTGCCAATCTCAGATAATAAAGACCCAGGTGTCCAAAGTAAGGGAGAAGACATCTTGGCTCCAGTCTGAAAAAGCAAGGAGTTGGAGCATTTGCTGACTACAGAAACAAATGCCTGCAGGACAGCTGACTAGCAGAGGTTGTGCCTTTGGTGGTGGAATACAGACAAAGCCAAGATGCAAAGAAGAGCCAGGGGATCCTGCTTCTCTCTCTTCCTGCTATCTGATGATGATCACGTTGTGCATTGAGTGACATCGTTTAGAAGGCAGAAGACAAAAAAGCCAGGCTAAAACCAACCATAGAGGTAGTTTCCTGCCACCGAGAGCAGGAGAAGGAATTTATAGTAGAACCAAAGGGGCAAAGCCGGAATATCAAGTGATCTTATATCATGGCCAAACTTTTCATCTTCTACTAGACTCAATTTCTTTAGACACAAAAAACTTCTGTTATTTACTTAAAGAAGCAGCAATAAATAAATCCTTGCCTCATGCTAGGCATTCACAAATTTATAGTTGCTCAGGTTATTACTTTGAGCTTTGAGCAAAACAATAGAAGATAAAAGTCTTTAAATATTATTTGATGATTAAAATACTTGGAGTATGCAACATGTTTTATATATTATCTATAAGCTAGTATCAGAATATCATATTATTTGTATTAAAAACAATATTAATGATGATAAATTATAGAATAGATGTTCAATAAATGGTAGTTTCTATTTTTATTATTTAGAACTCTAAAACAAAAAAATTCAGAAGTCTTTATTCTAGGAGCAGTATTTTCTAATAAATAAAATGCATATTATATGCACATATTATCTGTAGATAATATTAACTGCATAATTATATGCACATATTATCAGTAAATAATTCTAACTTATCACCTACATAACTTGAAATATGAATTAATTTTAAAATAATTAAAAAACACAGCCATTGGGACATCCCAAAATTACTATTATTTATTATCAATTGTAGCAAATACTCATGCCATAAAGAAAAAAAACTCATAATGAACATTTCAATACAAATAGTGAGCAGTGATACCATGGTAATTCTATAATCATTGCCTAAACTGAACTACAAATTTAAAGATAAGAATGCCAAGCAGAATGGTTAAGAACTATCAGCTTTCCTGCTGAACCTGCAGTATTTAGACCTGCTGATCTTGTGTGATCAATCAGCTATCTTTCTTGTTTTCGCCCTTCCATGTGTCACTCCCCATGTCTAGGCAGCGCACCTGCTGTTGCTTTCAGACTGAGTTCTCTCAGACTCCTGCTAATATTTGTTCTCACCATTTGGTCCAATATGGTTTGAGTGTTCAGTGTAACCTAGACATTGACATTTCCAGATGGAAGGGAAAAGGAGGAAACTTTTAGCAAATTATTGCCTCTGCTTTTTAGAAGAGCATCACAAAATTTATTTCTGGTTATCAGAGGCTATTTGCAGCTCCAGAAAATTAATCCAGTAGGAAGGGAATTTCCTGAGTTATTTTAGTTGCCTTACATAATCTGTAGGGCTGAGTAAATCTATGCTTCACCTCTACCAAAACTTGAAGGAATTTAAAATTAGTGGACAGTGATTTCCCTGCTACTACCATACTCCTAAGAGAGGAAACTTACCACACAGTGGAATTCCCAAAATAACCTCATAAGAGGTCTTGTAACCCCACCCATAGGGCTTAACTCAGAACCTGCCTGTCATCACTGCTGTTTTGGGTCTTGATCTCTACAGACTCAGAAGGTCTCAGCTCTACTATTCTCCTTGTAATCAGGGTATTCAATAATTCATCTCCTGACAACTATGTGCAAACACTGTCCTGATGCCCTGGGGAATCACACAAGGCCCTCACTTCCTCAAGACCAAAAACAGAAAGATCACTTCCTCTTGCCAGATAGCGTGCGTGGGATTGTATGGAAAGGAAGTAGTTGGTTCAGTTTGGTTTGAACACAGCCCTGTTTACTTCCGATTCATGTGCTGTGAGTCCTCAGGGAATCAGAACAGGAATTGAAATCCTCTAAATCATACAGAAAGCAACTTTCTCCTCACTGCTCTCACTAAGCCAAAGTTTCTTACTCCATCACTTGTTCAGACCTTTTTCCTGTTTACCCTACACAATTTATCCATGAGAAATTCAAACTCTAGTGTCCACCTAGCTCTACAGAGCAAGAACTAAACTGAAAAGACATCTGATTCTTCTGAAGTGTTTTGAATGAAACAAATAGAACAAATTCACAGAGATCCACTAGTTCTTAATGATCAACAACCAAAAGAGGCAATCAGATTCTGAGGCTGGTTCAAAACCACCTCTAAATTCCATATTTGTGTCATGGCTGTGGCTTTTTCTATCATTTATAGTCACATTGCTTCTATTTGTGTCTCACTGTCTTCTCACTTGATGTGCTGACTTCCTGGTGGGTGTGCTAACTTCCTGTTGTGTGTGCTGAATTCCTGTTCCCTCAAATAGGCATTGATGACTACACTTTTGGTTCATACATGGCCTACAGTCCTCTCTGTCCAGATGGCGTTTCAGTTTAGTTCTATCATGAACTGTCTTATGAGTATTTCTTGCATTATATTTCTGAAGAACGCTTTCTGGCATCTTGTTTTGCCAGCCACCTCATAGGTCCCCATCTCCCTTCCTATCCTGGAGTGGGCCTGCATGTGACCCAGCCCCCAGTCCTACTGAAATCAGCTCTAGGGAGGGAATGAGTGCAAAGCATGAGTCAAAACAATGAGTGTCTCTTCACCATTGCAAAGCCATGGCAGGCCATTGTGATCAGAGCAACTTGGGCTGTGGTATTTGTTTCCATATGAAGGCCTTCGTGGATCATCTAGAACTTTGTCCCTCTTCTGTTTAACAGTCACTCTACCAGTTATTGTCCATTATTTGTCCTTGAACACCTCCCAATTCTGTTTCCATTCCACTCATGTTAGTACATATTCTTAGACATCACACCTGTCTCTTAAATTGTTAATCTGGTGGTGTTATTGTTGATTTTTCCACCTTGTTTTTTATATTATTTCCTTCAGTTTCTCCATGGGCATTTTGGCATTACATTTTTTCTTCTTTTTATCATGACTTTTGTATCTCTTTCTCCCATATCTTTCTCTCACCACTGAAGTTTGAGGTTCTTATCAAACGTTTTGCATTTACTCTTTTGGTCTCTATTCCATGAATTCTTCCACTATGATTTTATACACGGAGTCCCTGCATGATTTGCTATGTGCAGATGACTCCAATATATTAAATTTTGTACATATTTTCTTAGTTTCTGAAGAACATTTCAGACAATTTAAATCAAATTTCCACCAGGGAATTTTCCACCAAGATAAGGGGGAATTGGACCTTAATATACCTAATATTGAATCATGATAGAAATCCATCTCTCTGCCTCATTACATACACCAACTTTTCTATTTCTACTATCATAAAATATTTCTCTATTCGTATTGTGAAAAATCATCTTTGAACCTTCATGTACCCCTCAATTGACCTTTAAGTTTTCCTAGTCATCATGTACAAATAGTTGAGTCATTTAGTCACAGGACCCATTGGTAGTACAAGGTTTCAAAAAGAATATGTCAAAACCATTAAGCATTATATGTTTTAAGAAAGAAATAATTGCCTGAGCAGTTAACCTTTCTAATCTCTGTCAATTATAATACAGAAGCCGGTAGGTTGTTCTGATGGATACACTCAGAGATGGCTGATTAACAAGTTGTTTATTTTTTTCCAACACTGCTTGTTGATTTGTATAGCGAATGCTGTATGCATATTTATATGAGTACAGATGTATAAATCATTGGAAATTGGAATTTTGGAATGGAAGAAATGAAAACACTTAAGAGAGAATAAGGTTAAGAGAATACTCAGCAATATCTTCAATGAAAACAAAGTAGCACTATATATGCAAAAACAGCTATTTTTCCTCTTGAAATTATAGAAGTTTCTAGAAATCCTATACATCCCTGTAATCCCAGCACTTGGTAGACTGAGTCAGGAAGACTGTGAATTTGAGGCCAGCCTGGACTCCATAGAGAGAACCCCATCTCAATGATAGATAGATAGATGATAGATAGATAGATAGATGATAGATAGATAGATAGATAGTTAGATAGATAGATAAATAAGACTGCCATGACCTTCCACACAGAAGACTTCAGACCAAAAAGAAATGTCACCATCAAAGTATGAATCACTGGATCTGTGGTGAGAAAAAACGCAGGACAAATGTTATAGAAACAGAGTCACACAAAGAAGAAACTAATGCAAAAGAGAGTAGAACAGGAGACAATGAATAAATTTTCAAAATTTTTGAAACCAGTAAGAGAGAAATTTTGTATCTCTCCTACCGCGAGGGACTTGGGAAGATACCTATTTTGACAAATGAGAGATTTAAGAAAAGGGAGACTTCTTACTAACTGCACTAATCACAACTGATTTTCACCCTGCGCACCCTTTCTTTTATATTAGCCCTCTTATTAACCACTGAGAACGAGAGTTCAAACCACTCCTTTTCCAACATCAAAAGCTTCTCCTTGGGCTGGGGATTTAGCTCAGTGGTTTCACTGCCTGCTGTGCAAGCACAAAGACCCGAGTTCAATCCTCAGTACCCAAAAAAAAAAAAAAAAAAAATTGACTTCTCCCTTAAAAGGTTCTCCTTCAGCAAACCAATCCTTTCCTTATTCGTAATGCCATGGAATTTCCCACCAACTGAAAAATCAAGCATTTTTGTGTTCTACATTTGTTCTCTCTATACTTTCTTTCCTAGAGCCATTTTCTACAAAACTTGACATGGTATTAGACGTAAGTCAAGCTGGTCTCTTATCAGAAGGAAGACTTTATTCAAGAACTTGTCAGTAGTGTCTTTCCAATAAGCAGCTTTTTCTGAAAGGTAAGCCATAGTCAGTTCTCTCCTCTGCAGCTCCGGTATAACACTGGGATTGGGTATGTTGATATTTTTGTCTCCTCCAAGTAAGATTTGCTTTGTGCATATGCCATGTGATTGAATGGCTGTACCTCCATGTTTTGTTGCTTTCTTGTCTTGAGCAAATGTTTTCTTGTTTCTGGGTCCTAGTTTCAACATTTCCTGTAGCTTCTCACTTCGTACCTTCATGAAAGCTAAATGCTTCGCCCAGATGTGTAAGAGACTAAAGGTCCTTTCTACTAAATCTCTAATTTCTTCCCCCTTTGGACACTTCAGCCAGCTCAGGCACAATGGCCTCTTGACTGCTCCTTGGACATACTGAGCATAACCTACCTGAGGTCCATCCCGTTTGTTCCACACTGTCTCTCCTGTCCCCTGGCTAACTTCTGTGCTTGGTCCTTGCTCCACACTCTCCTGTCCAGGAGTCTCCCCTCACCATCTTCATTACTATTTCTTTCTCACTTAACCTTTGCAATCCCTGTTCCACTGCCCTTCCCTTAGATTATTTTCCTTATTCATAACATTGACATTATTCTCCATATTCTATGTGTATCCAGTTGCAGAACACTGAGTCCTAATAGTCTACTTATCAATCTTTGTAAAAATAAATACTTTACTCACAGTTGTGTAGAAATAAAGCAAGAAAACTGATTCACAGCTCTCAATAAATGGAAACTGATTAACAGTATCACTTAATGTAGATCATCATATTTGCAAAAATGTTCCAAAGCTGATGAGCATGGATCGTATGTCACCTGCCTCCCTTCTCTATCGATTTGAACATATGTGTGACAGTTAAGTGTTTGCTAGTTTGGAAAAGTAAAAGAGAAAGAATCGCACTGTGTAATCAAAGCACAGGGTGAATTTTTAAGTTACAGAAGTTGATATTGTAAATTACACATTCCAGTTAATCTCCATCAGAGGAGCCCCTCTGGCTTGGAGCGCTCTCATTCCATTGTTCTCACCGCCTTCTGAGAATGTCTGTCGTCTTTCCTGAGTGTTTTCAGCAGGATTGATACCATCACAGCTGACTCAACGTCATGTGTTGTTTCAATAAATTTACCTTTCATGGTCTTTTTAGCTTTTGGGGAGGAGGCTGAGATTAGGCTGTGTTAGATTCATTGAGGTGAACGACGACCCCGTGGTAAGGGTTTTGTTTGTGGTTTTTTTTGTACTGGGAATCAAACTCAGGGCCATGCACTTGCCAGGCAGGAGTGGTGGCACTGAGCTACCTCCCCGGCCCTCAAGGTTTTATTTGACTGGAACTGCAGTAAAACTTTTGAATAGTCTGAGAGCATCAAGGTGGGCCCCCAAGGGAAACTCACAGAAGCAGTCACCCAGAACTGCTTCATGAAGTGGAAATAATTTTAAATAAAATCTTAAAAATGTATTAAAATTTTAAAATTATAAAAGACACATTACCACTAATAATCCCCTTCTTTTGGGACACATTTACAGCATTATTATGACTCAATTTTCTGATCACCTCTTGTGGCATCGATTCCCAAGGTTTCAAATTACCAGGAAGGAAAAACAGAGGTCACTTTTTAATTTTTATTTGCTTCATGATGTATTCATTTTTTTTTTCTTTAAGAATAGGATGACTTCATAAAACTGTCCTACCTTTCTCTTGTATTTTAGTTTTTAGGCAAATTTAGAAACTGAGGTTTGTGGCTCTCTGGGAAAAAAATGTGACTGTGGAGCGACTGGAAATTCAAGAAGGAGTTTATATGAAAGAGTAAGGAAGGTGGTTGGACAACCTATGCAGCCATATGACAAGTCCTGCTCCTGGGCAGACAAGGATCCAACTAAAAAAGAAAATCAGAGACCAATTTCTTATAAGGAATATAGATAGAAAACTTCTCAACAAGATACTGGCAAACAGAATGCAACAAATAATCAAAAAGATCATACATCATTATCAAGTAAGCTTTGTCTCAGGGGTGTAAAAATGGCTCAACATATGAAAATCAATGAATGTAATATGTCATATAAACAGAACCAAGGACAAATCATATGATCATCCCAATAGATGCAGAAAAAGGCTTTGAGAAAATCCAACAATTTTTCATGATAAAATCACTGAAGAAAATGGGTATAGAATTACCTTATCTCAAACTGATAAAAGCCATTTATCACAAACCTACTGCCAACGTCATATGAACTGGGGAAAAACTGAAAATTTCTCCTCCAAAATCAGAAACAAGACAAAGATATCCACTATTCAACGTAGTACTCAAAATGTTACCAAGAGCAATTAGGCAACTAAAAGAAATAAAAGTGATATGTACAGAAAAGGAAGAAGTCAAATCATCATTATTTGAAGACTACATGATCCTCTGAACAGCACAGCAAAAAATTACACCCAAAACTCTTAGAATTAATAACCCAATTTACCATACAAGATACAAAATCAACACAAAAAATCAATAACATTCCTATACACTAATAATGAAACCACTGAGAAAGAAATGAAGGAAAAATACCATTTGCAATAGCACCAAGAAAAATTAAATACTTAAGAATCAGCCTAAGTAATGAAGGAAAAGACCTCACAGTGAAAAATGCAGCACTCTGAAGGGGGAAATTGATGAGGACATCAGAAAATGGAAGGATGGTCCTCTTCTTGGATAGGCAGAGCCAATAGGATCAAATTGGCCATACTTCCAAAATTAATAACTAGGTTTAATGAAATCCCAATCAAAGGTCCAATGACACCCTTAACAGAATTGGAGAAAACAATTCTAAAATTCTTTTGGAGCCAGAAGAGAACCAGAACAGCAAAAGTAATCCTGGGTTAAAACAGCAAAGCAGAGTAGGCATTGGTGTCCCAAACTGCAGTTATATTACAAGACTACTGTGATAAAATTGCATGGTACTGGCAAAAGAAAAAAGAAAGAAAGAAAGAAAGAAAGAAAGAAAGAAAGAAAGAAAGAAAGAAAGAAAGAAATTAGAATCAGTGCAATGAAACAGAGAATGCAGAAAAACTCCCAAGCACATTCAACTATTTGAAGTTTGACAAAGCTGCCAAAAACATACACTAAAGAGAAGACAGCCTTTTTATGGAATGGTGCTGTGAATACTGGCTATGCACATACAGAAGATTGAATCTAGACACATAGCATTCACCAAGTGCTAATGTAAAATCAAAACAGATCAAAGAGCTAAATGTTAAAATAGAAACAAACTTGTGGAAAGCAAAATAGGTAAAATTCTTGAAATCATAGGCATAGGCATGGACTTTCTGAGTAGAATCCTGGTTACACAGGAAATAACACCAAGAATCAACAAGTAGAATCAGATCAAATTAAAAAGCTTCAGCACAGCAAAAGAAACACACACTAGGATGAAAAAACAACCAACAGACTGGGGAAAATTTTGCAAGCTATTTCTCAGAAGGGAATGGAATTAATATGAGAAGAAGAAAAGCTGGAAACAAAGTCTCTGTAGATGGGGAGAGATGGAGGGGTTGAAGGGAGGGCAGGGGAAGGGGGAAAATTAAGAAACAAGATGGATTATGTAAAGGTGCAAATTTCCAATGATGAATGTCATTATATTGTATACCTTAAATGTACCAATAAAATTAATTTTAAAAAAGAAGGAAAGGTTTGATTTTGAAAAAAAAAAATTGTCCCAGCAAGACAAAAGACACAATAGCTGGGGATTTAGCTCAGTGGTGCCACTGACTCCCTTGGAAGTATAAGATCCCAAGGCCGATTCCTGGTACCAAAAAAAAGACAATATAAAAGGGGGCTAGGGAAATGGATAGAGATTCTACAGAAGTACAAATGGCCAATAAATACATGAAGATATGCTCAACATTGCTGACGATTAGAATAATGCAAATTTAAAAACACTGAGATTTTAAAGAATGGCCATCGTTAAGAAATCACATAATAACAAGTGTTGAAGAGGCTGTGGAGAAGAAGAAATCCTTCTAAAATGTTAGTGAGAAATTAAACTAGTACAATCAAAGTAAACTAGTACAATCAAAGTAAACTAGTACTATGGAAATCGGTCCAAAGATTCTTCAAAAACCTGAAACTATAAATTCCATTTGACCCAGCCCTCCTCCTTCTGGATATTTTTCCTGGAACAGTTAAACTCAACAGGTTGCAGAGCTACTTGCCTCCCCATGTTGATAGCAGCACAACTCATAATAAATGAAACTTGGAAAAGGCCTTGGTGTCCATCAACAGATAAATGTATAAAGAAAATGTGGTATTCATACACAATAGAACACTACTCTGTCATGAGGAAAGATAAACTCGTCAGTTGAAGGAAAATGGATGCATCTTGGGACCAAATATTAGGTGATACAGAGACACACAAGAGAAATCCAAAAAATAAAGAGCTGTGTAAAAGATAGACAACAGGAAGTCTGAAAGTACATCTTTCCAAAGAGGGAAGGGATCTAGAGATAGAGGGAAAGGCAAAGGAGGGGAGGAAAAGAGGAATGAACAGGTGTTCCATACATGAACCAACTCCACACAAGCAATGTAAATGTTATGTATTGCAAAGATGTACTAAAAAGGAAGGGGGTCAAGAGTTGGCCAGAAGGGGAGGGAGGGAGGGCAAGGGGGTGAAGAAAGGAATCAAGATGTGTTATGTGTATGCACCAACTACCTCCAATGAACTCAAACAGGATGCAGTGCAAACGTATACCTAAAACATTACAAGAAAATTTCTGCCCTTGTACACATGAGAGAATTCAGTACCACCAGGAACAAATGAATTTGGGTTTGGCAACAAATCCATCCTGGAAAATAGAGGAGTAATCCACTTTCTTTGTTGGTTAGTGGTTAGGTTGTTCTATACCTGCAATTGTTGCATTATTGCATTGAAAATTAAAGCATATAGAAGTAGTATTTGAAAAATCATTTGGAGAAATACATTTTCATAATTTAATACATTATTCTCCATAAATACTATTTCAAAGCTCAATCAGTAATTTAGCTAGTCTGTGCCTGTGTAGTTCTGCAGCTGTATTTAACTTGTTTTAGATAAAGAGAGGGAAGATAAAGACTTTAAAGAAACCAAACAACTCTACCTAGTGATTGGTTAACTGGATGGCATCAGCAAAGAATAAAGAAGAAAAAGAAATAGTAATAATAAGCAGCTATGTTAGGTACATCTTTATGTAAGGAGTATATACATAGGTGGCCACACACAATTAATTTAGTCTATATTTTCCCAGTTCTACAAAACAATTTATAGTGCTGCATATTCTGCTCAGCTTCAAATTACTCTGAAGATTGTTTCCCACATCATAATCATTTTTGTAATCTATTTTTGACATTTTTTCTCTTAAATCTTGCCTGCATGTAGATGTTATATAAGTGAAAAATGGTAAAATATAAAGCATAGGAAACATAAAAATTGCTACCTTTCAAAGCTTTGAAGAAGCAAATGATTAATTGAATGTTGATCTTATCACAAAGTAAATGTTAACTATCTTTACTTTAAAAATGTATATAGTGGCAATTGAAATAAATTACGATTACAAATGCTTTTCATTAAAATGTTGTTTTAAACAAATGACCTCTACAAATCCTTACATTCCTCCATTTATTTCAAACACCATCTAGAAAGGAATCCATTTCTCTACTACAGTAATTGTGTAGTTTGTCTTAAAATTTTTATGCAACTATAATCAAGACTATGCATGAACACTTTGCTTATGAAATAGAAAAAATAGCATTAATGTCACACTCTGGCATCATAGAATAATACAGGGTGTATTCCCACCTGTTTAGTTTGTGAAGGTTTGAAGTTATATGAATACTGATTTGAGCAATAAGTCTTGCATCTCAATTCATGGTTAAATAACTTGATAGATGTATGTTCCTGGTACAAGTCTATTTATTGGAATAGGCATTGAAGCTATTTTATTGAGCTTAAGGGTCCAATATTCCTTCATTCAAAGAAAAGAAGAAAATTACTTTTAAATAACTGTTTTGTTTCTTAGTAGGTAAGAATCTGTAAACAATTCATGTTAACTCATGTTTCCCTGTTTCAGTGACCTTTTCTTAATGGTCCTTAGTAATGTCCCTCTCCGTATGGAGTCCCATCGTGTGATTCAGTCTCATCACGATGAGCATTGTCATGTCTGGAATCCCAACAACCACCAGCATCCACTCTGGAATTTACCATGGAGGCAACACTAAATTTTCTCAGATTTTTCTACAGGCAGGAGACACAATGTAACCTTTGATTCACAAAGGACTTTTTGTATGTATCTTCAAGGCCCCTCAACAGGACAGTCCTGAGGCTGCCCTGTGCAGCGGTGGCATTAGAACTATAGTCAACTGAGAAATAATTACAAAGAGCAAATGCAATGTGTCCTAAAATGTAATGCCATTTATTTGAAGTATCAGTTGAATGCCATTGTTAAATGAAATCAATAAAATTTTTCAAAAGAAGTACCTCTGAGTTCAGCATGTTTGTGTACTTTTATTAGCAGATTTATATTTCTCTTCACACGTACCATTTTTAATGTCAAAAAGGACACAAGTATCAAGCAAGTTGCTTTTCTGATGATATTAAATTTTTAATTATTCAGAGAGATAAAATTGCAAAAAGGATAACAAACAATACAACATTGTTAATTAAAAAACAATAATTTTCCAGAAAGCATTAGTCATACCATGCTTTCTCTTTGGAAACAATTTATTTATATCATAAGCTTAAACAAAATTAATTAACTATGCTTGTTATTATGTTTTAATTCAGTCATGCATTACTAATTTTGTCACATAAATAAGAAACTAAATTTATTTTCTATTGATACAGAAAAGTCCTATAGAATCATTTTCTTAAATCCACAAAGAGTACTTTTCCTAATCTTGGGTTATGGCAGCCAGAGGTGACTTCCCATACATTTTTATGCATCTTTTGTAAGCTATTAAGCATTATCACCTTTTATTTTAGGCATGCTTCATCAAATATGTATGCTTCAAGCAATCTGGCTCCTAATATACACCCTGACACTGTGAGCTAACAGCAGTTCTGCTCCCTCTAATGGGTCTGGGAGAGTCATGCCAGCAAGGAGAGGGCTGGGAAAGGCACAAGGGCTTAAAATAGCAGCGCACCAGACTCTGTAAAGTGATAGCCCCATAATTTATATGTGCACAAGCTGTTAACAGTCTGGAACTGACACTGTATTATGCAAGCATAGGAAATACTGAAATTTATCTCTATTTGAACAACAAAAAGGCAGTAAACTGCGGAAAAGTTAGCAATTAGGTCACAACAATGTCATTCTCAATGTAGCTAAGACCTGAGTCCCAGTTTCAGGCATCTTTAGATGTTGATGCAGTTTTCTTTTCTATGTATATACACACATGTACATATACATCCATATGTCATATAGATGTACAGATGTATATCTACATGTGTGTGCACATATATTTATATAACATTATAAACATATTTTTTTGCCAAATCAATGCATTTTAACTTGTCAAGAAAGAAGTATCTTTATTGCCCTGAATTTATTTGCCCTGAGTTTGACGAATCCATGTTGACAAGAATAATTGTGTGCCACCTACTGTTTCTGGAACCAAAATATGCAGGTCAAGAACAGCAAGTGCAAGTCCCAGGGGTTCTGTTGGCTTTTTTCTTTCCTGTCTTTGCAGCTGAATCACTGAACTTTTCCAACGTGTCATGAGCTGCCAGCCACCACCTCTCCTGCCAAGATTGATCATGACAGCATTTCCACATGCATACCTCCAGCCTGCGATGCCCTGCTCAGGCACAAGATGAGGACCTGCATTATCAGAAAATAAAAGATGAATACATTTCTGCAGGATCATAGCAATTACTCTCCAACTATACAATAGCACTTCATGCTCAATAGAGAGCAGTTAGGTTTTTCTTCAAAGTAATTTTATTCCTTATATACTTAAAATATTCATTCAATAGGTCATAGCTTAGAATAAAGCTTAACTATCCTTAAATTTTGAAATGTTTGGTTTTTGTTAGTACTTTGCATTTACCTTACATTATAGAAAGCATGATTATTTCAGTCATTTTATTGTTAACTGTCTACTCTTTAATCATAAAATGTTGTATGTCAAACTTTTGCAAGTATCTCTAAGCCTTTGTCACAGAACACAGCTGATTTGGAACACAGCAGTTTTGTACATTGGGACATAGTTAATAAGCATCATTTATTCCTAAAACAGACTGAATTAGACAAAACAAATTTGAAATATATTGAAATATAAAGAATAAGTTATCTTTAGAAGAAATTCGAGTTTCACTAAAATGTGCGAAACATCTACAAAATACTTTAGAGGGATTCATTATATAATTAGGATTATATGAATAATTTTAGTAAATCAACCTTACCATATATAACCTGCACTGTGAGCTCACTGATCATTTTGAGGATTTTTGTCACTGTGAGGATTGTCATTTTATATATTCTTATATTTTCTGATACATTACAACAAGTTTAAACTTAACCAAGGCAGGATAACGCATAATGCATGGCTACAATAGAGTAAAGTAGGGAAATATTCAGTTATGGTGAAAACTAACAGCAGAATGATTCTTATTTTAATATTATAAAGACCTTTCCAAAATATGATTCTGTTTCCTTACAAGGAGACTTAAATTATAATTTGAAAATTACTTTGATTTTCAATTGTTACGGGTGCTATTCTTAATGGTGAAGTATTTTGTAATTAAACTAAAAAGGAAATTAAAAGCTGCATTAAGTGATCTGCATAAGTTTTGAAATCAATGAATTTCAGCATCAAGGAACTAAAGCCATTTTTCTCACCAACCCAAGTCAGCCCATTCCCTGGGCATTACTTATTTCATCCAAAATTTCTTTCTGAGAAGAAGATACGGTAAGAGTCCTGACTATAGAAACATCATCAGGGAAAGTTGCCATCAAAAGAAAACCTTCAGTTTTCTCCCTTTTTTTATAAAGAAATGGCATGAGTCTCCAAGTCATAGTGGGAGGTATACAACCAATATGTGTTCAGATAATTAGGGAACAACTACCATAGTTCAATTTTGATTATGGGGGGTAGATAAATAAAAACCCACGTTCAGTTTATAAACTTTAGTACAATGCCACATGGAAATAAAAATGGATAATGAGGCACACCAAACTAACAGCTTGGTTAAGTCATATGCTTCTCTTTATATCCATTTCTTTGGCATTTTACCACCCAAAGTTACACATCGCTGTAGTCAGGGTTCACAAGGGAATAGATTTAATACAGGACACATAAACTTGTAGGCTTATCTTATAATATTTACTCAAAATGTCAAATGTAGAAGAGTGAAAGAGATCTGTCAGCGTACTAGAGACCTGAAGAATTCAGCTCAAGGTCTGGACCCCGTGGCAATGTCTCATGCCAGTCAGCCAAGTTCCTTTCAGAAAAACCAGCCACAGCAAAGCTCTCCTGAGAGATCAGCAGCATGCAATCTACCCTTCCTGTTCTCTTTTTATGTTGCTGGCAACAATCCTCAGGTGGGTCTTCCACGCCCAGAACCACCCTGACTCAGTTCAGTTGGACATTCCCACTTCAATTGATGATTAATTCATCCACTACAGATGCCGTCTTCAAATGAGAATATTTTCTATGTCCACTTTTCTGGATCATTTACATTCACCCCTGAATAACACCATCTTTGACAATGGTTCCTGTACCACCATGCTGTTTGCAGTTCATACCAGATGAGATTCTCTTTGTACCTCCTTGAAGTTAAAATTCATAGCTCTACCTTATGTAAAACTAGCAACCTATTAAAAAACACTGAGATTTTGTTGTTGTTGTTGTTGTTGATCAAAGGATTGGGCTTATTGCTGAAAAAGCATATGCTTTAATTGAAAATGTTCCTGCTCTTTATATTCATGGTTGAAGAGCAAGCAACTTACTAAGAGAATTAAACAATAAAATGAAACAAAATGAACACAGAAACAAACTTTTTCAATAGAATTAAACTGAAAACATTTCACTCTGAGAGACTGACTCTTCAGAACGGGGCTTCTCGGTGAGTGAAGCTCCAAAGCTGAGTTTGATTTGAGGATTTAATTTACCTAGCTCTCGTCCACTTTTGTCTCTTCTGGCTATTGAAATAAATAGAAAGAGATGAATGTGCCTTAGCTTGCACTCTTAGCTGCCACGTTTCTCCGTTCACACCCCGTTCACCTCGGCGGGGCCCATGGAGAGGGTTTCACATGGACAGCTCCAGTTAGCCAAGCAGAATACCCAACTCTTATTTCACTACAGTTGAATCTTGCTGTCATTTCTCCTGTGATGGGAAGAAACCAGTTCTGAACAGATCCTCTGGTGCTAATGATTCTGTACGTGTTCTACCAAACCTTTGTTGATTCGCAGCATCCCCCTCTCTGTAGGCAAACACTGAGCTACTACTTCTCCTTTCCCAATCGAAGCCCGTCTTAGACCTTGAAAGCTCACAGGGACTGACTAATCTCATAAACACCCTTCACTGCTCTACCTCTCTGTGAGTGCTCGGAATGCTAGCTCTTTGTCCATGAAGCAAGGGCTAGTCAAGTCTGTCACAAAATACTGATGGTATCACTCTGACCAATTAAACTGTAATAAATTTAGAGAAAACACACAATTCAATTATTACACAGCATTGCCATTGCCTGTTAAACTGAGCTTTATAGCAATATATTCCATGAGTGAATGAATTTTAGGTTTTCTTTTCATTCTATAATCGCATTGGTAGAAAGAGAATATTGAATGCAAAAGAATTCCATCTTTTAATCTTACATCAGTCACTTTCATTTAAAGATAAAAGGATTATATCTTCCATTTGGGTAATGAACAAAAGACTACATCTAATAGTCATGGTGTCATGAAAATAGATAGCTTTGGAAAGCCACATTTGGTGAACCATGCCTGTAATGCCAGCATTCTGGGACACTAAGCAGGAAGATTATAAGTTGATCCCAGCCTGGGAAACCTAGAAATTTAGCAAGACCCTGACTCAAAATAAAATTTTAAAATGTAGCTCAGTACAAAGGCCCTGAGATCAATCCCCAGCACCAAAAAAAAAAATGGTAGCTCTGGCTATCCCAATATTCTTTAACATAGATGGACACATTTTTCCTAAGAATTATTTTGTAGCATATGCAGAGAATTTTACTCTCCTCATTTGGAAACCAGGAAGTCACATATTCAGTTAACTTTAATTTAAGAGGCATCGTTGGAGGTAAGTTCATTGCTTCTAGTGTCCAAGCAGAAAATCCTAGTGTGCTGTAATAATAATGGAAGAATAAAAGACAAAATTATATAAGGAAAACATAAAAGGTCTAAATAATCTTTCTGAGAATATTGAAAATTGCTTAGTGAATAATAGAAATCAGAGAATTTGAATGGAGAAAGTTGAATTGGAGGGTACATTAAATATAACAACTACAAGAGACTGTGTTGTCTGTTTTACAGCTGTTAATATTAATGTCTAAGATTACGTCATCTGGCCAGCCTCATAGACCCAGAATATTCAAAATTCTAACCTTGGTTTGTGTGACACCTGAGTCCTTTCTTGCCTAAAGCTTAAAACAAGTTACACAGAAAAGACAAAAGATGGAAGTGAGAGATGAACAGAAAAATATTTGCTGCTGTAAATAGGAAGGTAAATTAGCATTGCAGAAACACACGCTGACATGGCAAAGCAATCCTGTACAAGGAAATTTTAAGAGGAATAATTTAAAGCACTATGTTGACTGAAGATGCTTACTAAATTAAAAGTGGCTAACATTTATTTATGATATCTCCTTTTTCAAATTTACCAAATGCTCTACATGAATTACTGTATTTCATCCTTACTACTTCATTAAATGGACTCCACAGGCAGAGATGAGAAATGAAGGCTTTAAGAAGATAGAAAACTTGTTAAATATTATACAGTGAATGCATGAGGAAGAAGTTAGGAGACGAATTTATGTTTTCTGATTCCAAATCCAGGACACCAAGAGGTTGTCAGGAAGTGATAAATAGTCATAAGCACTTTTAACTTCCTTGAATCAAATAAAATACACATAAATTCCAAACTACATAGAACTAGTTATCAATGAATTGAAGTGTAGCAAGGGAGACTTAGATAAGCTTCAGGCAAGAATTCTAGCTCAGCAAAGACCTAAGTGCCTCAGCAAGGCAGAGATGGAACGCCCTCACCTTCTTACATATGAACCAGGCAGACTTCTCTCCACCCTGGGGAGATGACCAGAGAAGTGTGTGAAGCTTGTGCAGGTGTTCTTGTGACCCTGGACATTCCATCTGATATTCTAGGAATATAACACTAAAGAGAAAGTGTAATTACAGTCTTCAAATTTATCTTCATTTAAAAAATAAAAGAAGCTCTCTAATATCAAATACAGTAGCTAGTCCAACTCCAAAATGCTCGAGGGCCTATTTCCCATAGGTTTCCACTCTATACAGAGTTACAAGTTTCCTTGATCCCATCAAGCTTTACTCCCATTGCTTCCTTCCTGACTTTTTTTTAAGTCTGATAACTCATAAGACTCTGTAACACCATTTCCTGCAAAATACTCTTATTAAGAAGTTTCTATTATACACAGGAAAGCAAGAGTGTGTGTGTGTGTGTGTGTGTGTATGTGTGTGTGTGTATCACTGCCACACTAAAATAAGCTTGTGGTTAGTGCAGTGAGTACCATACATTGATCATGTTTTCAGAAGAAGCTCTGTAACATTCATTTCTGGTATAATGGCTGACAAATTAAATTCATTTTAAAATACCTTAGCAAAATGTACTTAGCAATTATTATACAGATTAATTATGAGTGTTTAAGTTCTAGGTTTTTTTTAAATTTTGAAACAAAATGGAGAAAGCAGTGAGAATCAAACCAATTGATCTCAGGAGACAAATAACTCTGCAATTTGCTCAAACTTTCACTGAGCCTAGGAAAATGAAAGAAGAGAAAGGGAAAAATCGCAAAGTCTTTACTGGTACTTGCAATTGCTAATTGTATTATTTGGCTTTCTCATGCCTGAGAAACAATACCCAATACCTACAACTTGAAGGCAGAAAAATGTAATTTGGCATATGGTTTCAGGGAAATCAGTCCATGATCAGCTGGTTTCAGTGGCAGAAGGGTATGGTGGTGCAGAGCTGCTTTATTCATGACAGCGGGGAAGGAAAAAAGGGGAGCAAATCAGAGAAGAAGGAATAAGGGGGTAGATATAAGGGGCCAGATATATGACCCCAGCTAGCATCTCCATATCCCTCCCAGACACACCGAGCATCCTTTACTAATCCCCCAGGGAGCTTCCAAGCCATCAAGTCAAGACAAATAGCTTAACCAGCACTCTAATTGTCGGAAAAGATCATCATTTAGGACAGCAAGGTCATGAGGCTTCAGATAATTTAGTAATAACTGTTAGCTATTGAGCTGAAAGAGCTATCTAAGGAGAGGAATATAGTCTTAAAGAAGAAAGAATGCAGACCGAAACTATTGTGCAAATTACCAGTCACACTGACTATCACAGATGACTGCATGAACTGCCTTTCGGAGGAAAACAATGAAACTGTAGTGGATAATGAGTGAAGGAACAGGGTTTGTTGTCCCTAATAATTCAAACTTATTTAAGACATTTTTCCTTGCAAAATCCCAGAAGACCACTATTTAGAGCAGAGAAAACTCATTAGTTCAAAAATGAGTTGATTTTTACCTCTAAAGTCTAAACAGGGGCCAGACATACCATTACAAAGGTACCATCTGTACCTCTCACGTATTTCTAAACTTTGGTAATAACATTTCCATTTTAATTACTAGGAAATTAAGGAAATCATAGAAGAACACACCCATGGATGAAACTAAAGAAACAGAGGATGTAAAGAATAAATAGAAGCTAGTTTTTGCAGAGGGCATGAAGAGGGCCCACAGCTGGTGTCAAGACAGAGGTGGAATGCAGGCATTCCAGGAAGCCATGTCTAAAATCAAGCATTGTGTCAATGCGTTCCTAATCCCTCTTGGTCTTCCAGAAACAAACACAGGAGCTTTATGGAAGGGACAGGGGTAACTCAGTTGTTTGATTTTAAAGTTACTGGCTATAGCATACATTTATATGACATGTATAAGTAGGTGTGATATCTTTTTAAAAGTCTTATCTGCTAACAAAAAAGATGACATAGAAAGGAAAAAGACTTAAACAACCAGCCAAAATGTGTAACTATCTGCCCAATAATTTAATGGGGTCAGATTTTATAAAGTATTTTTGTTTAAATTTTACTTCTGTCCTCAATATGCAGGTTGTATATTTTTATCCATGATTTTAAATAATATTCTATGTAATCATTTATTAGGTAAATCTGCCTTAACATGCCTTAGTTTAGTCAATTATTCTACAGGTAAACTGTTTTCACCACTTCAATATTTTAAACAGTATAATACATGTAAATTTTTCTTACAGAATTTTCTTAGAAATTGATTTATCTTCAAATGTGCATTTTTAAACATTTGATAATGTTTCCAAGTTGCACTATTTGAAGAACCAACTTAAACCTCAGTGTTGTATGTGAGTGTGTTTTCACTCCCAGTTTTGTAAATAATGAATAATGTATTTTAATTCCTCATTTTATAGGTAAATATGATTTGGTAAATGTTTTCATTTACAATTTTGTTTATTTATCTGTGATTTCTTTTCTGGAATTTGGCCATTGGCTTCCTAGTACTACTCAGAAACGGGTCAGTGCACAGATTTCTACTGATGTATTACATTTATTAGTAGTAGGAGATATTTCTGTAATAAATATTAGCATATTATTTGTTTGTCAATAGTTATAGCTTTTTACTACAAGGGAGAATTCATACAAGGCAGTCAAATTTATTACTTTTTCCCTTTTACTCATGCCTCAACTCTTTGAGGCCAACAGCACATTTCAACCCATGTTTCATTTCAGAGATTCTCTGTTTCCACTTTTTGTATTTGAATGCTTAATTCATGTGAGTTTTATTGTGTGTGTGTTGTGAGGTGGGGATTCAACTTTATTTTCCTTTTCCATACTGTTAGCCAAGTGGGTCAGTGCTATTCCTTAGATCATTATCCTTTTCTTCCCTGATGAAAAATGTCATCTTTACCATACTACCTTCAAGTTTGTGTATGATAGGTATTTGGCCTGAGTATGGATCTCTTTTCCAAAGCCATTTACGGATCTGATATCTTAACCACGGGGCAGGTAGGCAGACGCATGGCAAGGGCATTCTTGAGGTGCGGCATGAGCTACAGCAGGAAGAGGCTGCAAATCAATGGCAGGAAGTAGCACAGCGATGACAGGAAGTACCTCAGGCATTATCTCTGAAGAGTAACAAGAAAAAGGCACCCTTCCATGGAACAAATGGCAACAAGAAAATCCACAGGAGAAAGGCATGTTGGGAGGAGAAAACACCACAAGAACGTGAGACCACGTTTATGTTTTTGGCTTTGTCTTTGCCACTATCACTGTGACTGGGAAAAGCACATGGTGTCATTGAGAGCTTGTCTGAAAGTGACCACAGTTGGCACACAGCCGAGAAGTTGCAGGAGATGGCCAGGCCACCTCCAGAAATAGGAGGGTGACATTCAAATCCTGTGACAGATTTGGAGCAAGGCTCTCTTCAAGGTCAGGAGGGAGTTGTACTCCATAGAAGAACTCTTTATTCTTTTAGTGGTCATGCTTCCATGTGGAAAATCTTTCTAATTCTCCATGACAGCCATTGCTAGTGTGGGTTTTTTTTGTTTGCATGGAAATATGACACAGATACCTACATATCTAATGTGATATGTAATATAAATATTGCCAAGAATCTTGATGATATATGAAATGTGACCCAGTTAAAGAATTAGTAGGAGCACACTTGATCTCTGTGTAATAAATATTCTCATTTGCACTTTCCATTACTTTACAACGCACATAAAATTATTATCTGAACCCTTTACGGCTGTGCTAGCAAACACACATGTATCATGTGGGCTTAAATATGACATCCCTCCAGTCATACAATGTATTCTGTATCTTAAGCTTAGCAAGACATGGTTACCCAACAGAGTCTGTGTTTTTGTAGCTCCTGAGATGCATTCCTTGAATACTTACCTTGTGATAATGTCTGCATGGCCAGGTTAACTGGATAGGTTGCAGTCTCAAGTTAATGTGGGCTATGGAATCATAGACACTCCAAGGACAAAGAATAAAGGATGAATGATATGCATTTCTGAAGCATTAAAATCAGGCTTGGTATGTCTCAGTATCATCCGTTTAGGTAAAATAAATACAAATATTTTGACATGAGAACACTTCTCAGCAAGAAACACAGTTGAATCCAGAGAGAATTCATGAAAATGTGTTGAGGCCCTTTGCAGCCTCCCAAGACTATCTTCACAGACAAAGCATGGGCACGCACGCGTGCTTGCGTTTGTGTGTGTGTGTGTGTGTGTGTGTGTGTGTGTGTGTGTGCATGCATTGAAAATTGGCTGGGTTTGCAACCAGGCCCTTTTGCAGTTACCTGGGGAGCAAGAGGGCAGAGTTCGACCACAGGACACAGATGGCTTCCGAGTGAGCTGGAGACCCTTCAGGTTTCTACAGGAAGGGGCGCAGTACCCATCCCAGAGCACCTGGCAAGGGAGAGCATGAGGATGAGCCAACTTCTCAGGAGTACATTACCTCTCCTCTCCAAGGGCTTCCAGGACCCCTGTTATCTCAGGACAGTTGGGCTGATGCCTTAGGAATCATTAGGGATGAATTTCAATGTTCTTTCATCTACCTGGGACCAGTACTCATTCCTTGTTTTCAAATGTTTAGATAGGATTGATCTCTCCTCTAGAAATCTTCTCTTTCTGTGATCAAAACTATACTTTGCTTTTTCTACTATAATCTCTTAATCAGAGTTCTGATCACAGAATACATTTTCCATAAGGTCAAGAGCCATTTCAATTAAAAAGAAAGCTATGGGTTCAAAGTATTTGCATGGATACAAAGTGTATCTATCTATTTTGACTCAAAATTTTCCCTCTGGAGTAAAAAGAAAGTATACGTGTATCTAAACAAGACTGGAGCAAAATTGTCCACTCTTATTCAAATGATTATAAAATATTATTCAATTTATGCAATTTTACTTTTTATTAATACATGTTGGGTGTTTAAGTAAGTCCAAAAATAGTACAAAACAGCTAAATTATTTCATAGGATGGAATCACTTACCTGAAAAAAATTACTGGAAAGTGTGTCAGTTTTCCTCAGATAGGGTCATGTTCTTTTCATATTTTACCATTTTCCATTGGCTGGTGTGGTTGCAATACATTTCTGAGAATAGGAACCTTGTTCATAAGATTTTGACTGACACATCAGACACTGCAGCAGAGCAGAAGCAGATGTGCCGCTTCTCTTCTTTGAGCCAGTAGTTAAGAAAGCGGTTGTTTTATTCCATTGCAGTGAAAATTCCTGCAGACAATGAAGTTTCCCCTTTCCTGGGTGCCTCCAGGCTAAGAGGGGAGGTCTATGTGCCACAGCATCTTGTTCTTCTAGATGTAGTCAATGGAGCAAGAGCTGCAGCACTAAGGGTAAAGGCACTGGGGGATGGTTTGCAAGCCCTGCCCTAGACCAACTCAGGCAAAAACCTGCCTTTCCCCAGAACTTCAGGGAAGGAACTGAGGCTTGCGATGTGAGAATCTGTACAGTAAAGTGCAGGAGAGAGGTGTGAGGGGAGGAGAGTGCCAGGGACATGGAGGAAGGTGAGCTGTGTGTGCTCCAGGCCCACAGGAGCGCCTCTGCAGGAGGCCTGCAGGCTCACCCTGACTCCGGCTGGCGTCCTGAATGCCACTCTTTCCCCACATCACCATATTTCTGGTATAACTTTTGCATTGCAGGAATGTATTGTATTCTGGGAATTTTTTTGTTGTGGAGGAACCAAAGGTTTCATGTGGGGATGGGGGGTGGAGATACAGAGCATGGGGAACTCAGAATGCCAGGAGCCAACAGCCATGGGAGCAGAAGCTGTGGCCGGCAATGTGGCCTGGGTGGGTTTGGGCAGCATAGCATAGTGGGCGGCCAGAGAAGGCTGGAAAGGGACACTTGGGGCCCAGTGTTGGCTACACCGCAGAGATTCGAAGGAGGGCTCCATGCATACACAACTACCGCTGATAAACCTCAATTGCAATGTGGAAAAACAGCACTTTGAATATGAACGTCTGTGCAGGACAAATGGAAGGAAAGCACTTTTTGGAAAGTTGCTATGTGTGCCTGGCATTTGAACTCCAGTGTATGTGGCATTTGGTGAGTGCGATGAATCCCACAGGATGAGAGGGCTTCTGTACTGAACACGATGATCTGGCAGGGACCCTACTGTTCCCCCAGGGGAAACAGCACCACCACAAAACTGGACAAAATTTGGAGAAGAACTGTTAAGAAATTAGGTAGCAGACTGACTGACTGTGATGTTTGAGAAACAAGCATGAGAAACAAATTGGATAAACACCGAAATGGACACAATTCCTGTCCAGAGTTTCCTGGTGATGGAGCTGAAAGTGAACAGATGAGACCAGGGCTTTTCTCAGGTTGAATTTACAGGGGTGAGAAGTAGAAATGACGGGGTGACTTGGCTCACAGGGAAAAGAACAGAATAGAGAACTGCAGAGAAAAAGCTTTGAACATCGAAGAAAGCCCCCCTTGAATATTCAGCTGAGTTCTGATCTTTGAATTTGAGAAAGAAAGGTATCAAAGTCTGATGAAAGAGCAAACTGGAATGGATAAGAGAGAAAACACTTTGGAACTCACAGATGGGTAAGAACAGTGTCTGCCCCAGCAGGCTGAGTGGATAAACCGAGTAGTTCAAGTACAGAGTTAAAAGGTAGAGTAGTTCGAAAGGCTGGTATCAGTAGATGGAAAACATTAGTCCTACTGAGCAACTACTCAGGTCCTTCCAAACAGCTTCAACCAAGGCTTGAAGGGAACAAACCTGTTCTAAGAAAAATAAATGTGTTCCAAAACAAAGTTCAAGAATATTTATAAGAATACAAATACATTCAAACACAGAATATCTCTTATGAAATTAAAAAAAAAAAAACCCTCCGGTATGCAAAACAGTAAGAAAATGCAACCAATAATAAGAAATAGCCAAGAAGCAAACAGAGTAAAAGATGCAGATGGTAGAATGAGTAGGAAAGAACGTCAGTTATTATAACCCGTTCCCCTTGTTACAAAAGCTTAAAAAGAATGGAAAAGATAAGAAAGATGCAAAAAATATACAAGTTGCATATAAAGATGAAAAATACCCTGGATTAGATTAACAGCAGGTTAAACTTTGAAGAAGATAAGTACACTGAAAGTGAAGGCAAAACAGAAACTATTAAAGTTGAACAAGAATGCTACTTTTTTTTTTTTTTTTTGAGTGCTGGCTTTGTATTCAGCTATGGGACTGAATTTAGTTATTAAATCCAAAAGTCTTTTGCTGGAATTTTTTTGGGTCTTCTATGTAGAGTATCATGTTATCTGCAAATAACGATAATTTAACTTCTTCCTTTCCTATCTTTATTTCTTTTATTTCTTTCTCTTGTCTAATTGATCTGGCTAATGAACAGGAGTGGTGACAGTGGACAACTTTCTTTTGCTCCTGATTTTAGAGTGAAAGCTTTCAGTTTTGGGCCATTTAGTATGATGTTGGCTGTTGGTTTGTCATAGATGGCTTTTACCAGATTGAGATAAAGACCATATATTGCAATTTTTATCATGAATGGGTCTTGGGTTTTGTCAAATGTTTTTTCTGCATCTATTAAGAAGATCATATGATTTTTGTCCTTGGCTCTGTTGATACAGTTTATCACATTTGTTGATTTGTGTATGTTGGGTTGTCCCTCCATCCCTGGAATGAGTCCAACTTGGTCATGATGTATAATCTTCTCGATCATTTGCCACACTCTGTTGCTAGTATCTTCGTAAGGATTTTTGTGTCTATGCTCATTAAGGAGATTGGCCTATCGTTCTTTTTTGTGGTTGGATCCTTCTCTGGTTTTGGCATCAGGGTAATACTTGCTTCCAGGAAAGACTTTGGGAGTATCACTTCCCTTTCAATGTCATTAAAGAGTTTGAGGTGTAGTGGCATTAGATCTTCCCTAAATATCTAGAATATATAACGAACTGAAAACAGCAGACTCTCCAAAATTAAAGACCCAATCCAAAAATGGGCATCCAAATACACATTTCTCAGATGAAGAAGTACAAACAGCAAGAAACTATATCAAAAAATGTTCAACATCACTGGTCATTCAAAAGATACAAATTAAAGCAACACTGAGATTCCATCTCACTCCAGAAAGAATGACTATTATCAAGAAATCAACCAATAACAAATACTGATGGGGCTGTGAGGGAAAAGGAACCCTTCTCCAATGTTGGTGGGAGTGTAGACAGGGGCAACCACCATGGAAATCAGTGGAGATTCTTCAAAGCTCTAGGACTAGAGGTTCCATTTGACCTATCTAATCCCCTTCTTAGTATCTGCCTGAAAGAATTAAAAACATCATACTACAGTGATATATGTGTGCCCATGTTTATCGTGGCATAGTTTATAATAGCTGAATTTTGGTAACAGCCCAAATGCCCATCAACCAATGAATGGATCAAGAAGATGTGGGTCTTTTATTTTATACAATGGAGTATTATGCAGCCATAAACTTGTGACATTTCTAGGTAAATGGATGCACCTTGAGACCATACTCTGCAATGAAATAAATTGGATACACATGTGTAAATATCACATTCTTTCTCTGGTGTTGGGCACTCAATGTGTAAATAAGGACCAAAATGTATAATAGTTATTATGAAATAGGAAGAAAATGTTCAACTGGAAAGGGGAGCTGGTGGGAGGGGGAAGGAAAAGAGTCAAACAAGAAAAGAATGATAAAATGGAAACAAAGCTTTTCTATATAAAAGGAAAGGAGTCAAAGGGAGGGGAGGTAATGGGAAAAAAAAAGGATCAAGATACACAAATTTGTGTATACCAGATACACAAATTCCCTGTGATGAGTGTGATCGTTATGCATATCTAAATTTTAACAATAAAATTAATTAATTAAACAAAAGAAAAAAAGTTGAACAAAAAAGGCTGAAAAAGTAGGAAGTGATAGTGAACATTTTAGAGACCAAGGGCCAAAGTACAACCCCAAATGCACTTATTTATTGTCAACTGTCAACACTGCAATTAAACCTGAACACTGATTTTTAGTTAAGAAAAAAAAGCTCTACAGTAACATCTTTTGTCTTGAAAGAAAAACACAATAACATGTGTGTCATAGCTTTGCTGGTGTACAGGATACAGGAGTCATCGACATGATAAATGTATATAATCAGAGTCCTCAAAAGTGGGTATAGAGAGAAAAAGAATAAAGAAACAATGGCCAACAAAATTTTTCGAATTTGATCACCATAGGTTGATAAATCTCAGGGCACATCCCAGATGAAAAATACATGAAAAAGCACCAAACACAACCTATAAAATTGTTTGAGAGTGTGATAAAGAGAAAATCTTTCTAGCAGTCAGGTCCAGATGAGAAGATGGGGGAAAGCTAACGAACTGCAGGCAAGGACAATTGAACTGCAGGCAAGGACAATTGAACTGCAGGCAAGGACAATTGAACTGCTGGACAGTCTCAGCCCGGCTAGGCCCTGGGGCACCTGCCACATTCCAAGCCCTTGGATCCTGAGCTCGTGTTATTTCCAGGCTCAGCCCCATGTGATGGCCAGACTGGGGAGGACACTGCTGAACCCTCAGATACCTGTCTCTCTAACTGGGAGACAACAAAATATCTCTACTATCTTGCTGTTATTAGTGGCATTTTCCATGCCTAACACACACTCTATATTTTATAATATTAGGCACACAACACTCCTTTGTGGTTCTCAGCATATGAATAGTTCAGTTTTAAAATTGAGGAAATTGAGAATCAGAAAAGTTAGATAGCCAGTGAGACTTGGGGAGGACATAAAGCAAGGCAGCCTAAAACTACATTATAGAGTAATAGACAATATAAACTCTCACACTTAGTCAATCCTTCACATCCAAATAAAAATCTGACACATTATCAAAATAATGATTAGTCATTAAATAAGGGTTTCTTTCCATCTTGGATGTGGATATCTATTTTCCTCACAATTTTTTATTCCAAGTTTTCATATACATCATGGGAAGCATAATTTACATTGATTTCCAATATAATTGCAAAAATTCCATCAAAATAGCCTATTCATAGCAGGTGCATATTTTCTGCCAAAATGCAAAGAAAAACAGACAAAATAGATAAAACTGTTGAATAACTTCAATGCATATCAGGCCAAACTCCTAGTAGTCTTTTATCAAAACTGGCAAACGTATTTTAAAATTCTTCCTGAGCAGTGAAAACAATTTTGAATAAAAAGGAAGAGTTGAGGAAATAAAATTCCTTAATGTCAAGGCCTATTATGAAGTGATGATAATCTACAGTGTACTCATGGTGCAATGAGACAATTACAGGAAATAGATACATGGAATGAACCAAGGTGTGCAGATACAGACCTTCCTATGTGTATAAACAACAAAGGCGCAAGAGAAATCAAGAGGGGAGCTGGTAGACTTGCAAATAAATGAATATTTAGAGATTGGTTCACAGGACAAAAAAGAAAAAAGAAGCCCTTTTCATCTATATCTCATGCTTTACACACAAGTTAACCCAAAACAGAATATGTGCCTATGTGTAGGAGCTGAAGCTATAAACCTAGAAGAAAACATGAGAAAACACTTGCTGACCTTGGATAAGGCAACAATGTCTTGGATACAGTGTCTAGTAGAATCGATCAAATAATAAGGTGACAAATTCAAACTCATCAAAACAAAGAGCTTGAGTTCTAGGGACATTGTGCAAATGTTGTAGAGGAAATGTATAGCCTCGAGAAACATTAATTATCACACTGAACTCCATCAATATGCATAATTTATTTAGATAGAGTTATAGATACAGATGCATTGGATGCATCATAAGACCTTTCCTCTGAATGAAATACACCAGACCTCTCCTTCACTTTAAAAAAGAATTCTATTCCAAAACTGCTATATAGATTTGATGCAATTCCAATTGAGATCCCAGCAGCATACTTCATAGACCTCGAGAAAACAATCCAAAAATTCATTTGGAACAAGAAGAGACCCAGAATAGCAAAAGCAATTCTAGGTAACAGAGACATGGCAGGGGGTATCACAATCCCCAATCTGCAACTATACTACAAAGCTACAGTGATAAAAACAGCATGGTACTGGCAAAGAAACAGACCTGAGGACCAGTGGAACAGATTAGAAGAGGCAGAAACAACGCCAGACACACTCAGCCATCTCATCTTCGACAAAGGAGCCAAACACCCTCACTGGAGGAAAGATAGCCTCTTTAATAAATGGTGCTGGAAAAATTGGGCTTCAACTTGCCAAAGATTAAAACTAGACCTATATCTCTCACCATGCACTGAACTAAAATCAAAACGGATTAAAGATTTAAATATTAAAATAGAAACTCTGAACCAGTTGGAACAGAGGTTAAGTAGAACCCTTGAAGACATCGGTGTAGGAAAAGATTTTATGAACAAAACCTCAGTTGCCCTTGAACTAGCACAATCAACAAATTGAATCTCTTCTTATTAAAAGGCTTCTGCATAGCAAGAGAAACCACCAGCAGTGTGAAGAGACAACCCACAATGTGGGAAAAAATCTTCACCTGCTCTTCCTCAGACAAAGGTCTACTATCTCGAATCTATAAAGAACTTGAAAAGATCAGACCTCCCAAACTGAAAGACCCAATCCAAAAATGGGCATCTGAAATGAACAGACATTTCTCAGACAAAGAAGTAGAAATAGCAAATCAATACATGAAAAAATGTTCAACATCACTGGTCATTTGAGAGATGCAAATGAAAACAACTCTGAGATTCCACTTCACTCCAGAAAGAATGGCTGCTGTCATGAAATCAACCAATAACAAATGCTGGCGGGGCTGTGGGGAAAGAGGAACCCTGCTCCACTGCTGGTGGGAGTGTAGACTGGTGCAAGCACTGTGGAAATCAGTATGAAGATACCTCAAAGAACTAGGACTGGAAGTTCCATTTGACCCTGCTATACCACTGCTAGGGATCTTCCCCAAAGAATTAAAAGAATCATACCACAGTGATATATGTGTGCCCATGTTCATAGCAGTGCAGTTTGTGATAGCTAAAACTTGGAAACAGCCCAAATGCCCATCAACTGGAGACTGGATAAAAAAAATGTGGCTTTTTTATAAAATGGAGTACTACTCAGCCATAAAAAATGAGAAATTAGAGACATTTATAGCTAAGTGGATGCACATTGAGGCGATACTCTTAAGTGAAATAAATAGGACACACATATGTAAATACCGAATAGTTTCTCTGGTGTGAGAAACTGAAAGTGTAAATAAGGATTAAATGTATAATAGGTAATGTGAAATAGGAAGAAAAGGGGCAAAGGGGAAGGAAGTGGGAGGGCTAGTGAAAGGATAGAAGGGAATGGGATTAATATGAGAAAATGGAAAAATAGGAACAATATCTTTGTAAATAGGGAGGGATGGAGGGGTTGAAAGAAGGGCTGGGCAAGGGTGAAAAATAAGAACCAAGAGAGACTATGTAAAGGTGCAAATTTCCAATGATGAATGTCATTACATTGTATACCTAAAATGTGCCAATGATTAGAATGAATATTTGATAACGCCAAATAGGAAGAGAGGGTCCAAAGGGGTAGGGGTAATGGGAGGGGTAGGGGAAAGGAAAGAAGGGAAAGGAAAAATGCTGCGAAATGGAAAAAATGGAAATAAAGTCTTTGTAAATAGGGAAGGGTGGAGGGCGTGAAGGGAGGGCTAGGAATTGGGAAAAAATAAGAACCAAGATGCATTATGTAAAAGTCCAATTCCCAATGAGAAATGTAATTGTGTTGTATACCTACAATGTACCAATAAAAGAATTTAATACAAAAAAAAAAACAATTCTATGAATGATGTCATTTTTACAGAAATGCTTGGTTTTGTAGCCAGGCTCAGTGGCGGCGGCAGCTTGTCCTTCCCTGGGGCAGCAGGCAGTGTCTCAGGGGAAGAGAGGAGGAAGGAATTATCAAATGCACAAGGAATCTCTGAGTCATTGCCTTGATCATGGTGGCTGTTTCCTGAACGCACATGTATAAGATCACAAAGGCCTTTCCAGTTGTGTATTTTAAAAACATTCACTTACTACAGGCTGAAGAGAAGATCTCTGTGTTCTGCCTCTCCCTGCAGCGCCAACCCCAGCACCACCAGCTGTGACATGGCCAGACCCTCCTCCTTCCTCCTGGGGTCGATCCTGGAGTCACCTGCACTTGCTGGGATTGTCTGTGGAAGTCCAGATTGTGTGCCTGTCATGTATGAGTGCCCTGTCAGTGGCTGGTGAGCGACTGAATAAACAGTGACCCTTGCAGAAGATTGGATGTTGTCGGCAGAATAAATAAACAGAAATCCCAAAGATCAGCTAGCTTTCCCTCCACGCTGGTGGCAGAGTCAGAGACTAAGTGATGTTTGTCTTTGCTAGCGAAGGAGGAAGGAGCAGGGGCAAGAACTCTTGCAAATATTTAGATTCCATGTGCAAATACCAGGCCCCAGAAGAACTCTTGAGGGCGACCACAGGGAAGGTAACTAACAGACCAGGAGGTAATTGGGAAGGTAAACAGTCAGACAAAGCAGCCAGAAACAGTCCGAAAGATGAGATTCTCAAGTCGAGCCCTTGCCTTATATACTTTAGCTGACACAAATAAAATTTTTCCAAAAAATGCCCTCTGAAGCAAATGCCTTTACACTGAGGAGCTAATGTAAATTATCCAAAATGCCTCTGTAACTGCAAGAATATTTCTTTTTCAAAATCATATGCATTTTTTGTATCCAAGTAAATGAATTTGGATTAGAGCTCAATCTGTGTAAAAAATAAACACACATTTCTGCTCATTCAGAGTTTATGTAAAAATAACACCCATGATTCAACTCTTTACTTAAGTTTTTAAATTATTTTATCAACTAAATAATGTAAGTTTTTAATAAATTATTCATATTCAAATTCATATTTTTATATGCAATTACAGCTCATCACATTAGTATTAACTTGACACCAGTTTTAAGTAATCAGGTGCTATCAATATGTGTAAAACAATGTGAAAATCCTGCACTCAGGACCTTGTAAGGGGACCCATAAAACTTTATAATCCTCTGCATGCTGGATGACATAATACAAATAAAGGACACATAGTCACATATTTTTAAAACTGTAAGTCCATGTGACACTGCCAAGTTAATATGATGATGATATATATTTTTCTCCTTCTTGAACAAAGGGACTGAAAAAATAGTTTTCTGGAATCTTGGTACTGGAGTTCCATACACTACATATAAAACACCTGCTCCTAAAATTCTCAGTTTCTGTACTTAGCTGTTTTCACTTTGTATTCTGGCTTCATTTTCCAGAGTGACCCAGCTTAATTGCATTATAATGGAAGTTGGCTTGATCAAGTGAAAATTGTTTTTCTATCTTTCTATGCATCAAATTTTTGCTCAGCTGGGGGAGATCTGTATGCCTCAGACCCCCTCGCCCGGAAGTCCTACATGCAGGTAGACATCTGCGAACGTTCTAGCCCTTTGCATTAGTCAGCCAGGGCTGCTGTAACAAGGTTTCTCAGAGTATGTGTCTTAACAATAGAAATTGATTTTCTCAGCGTCTCTGTTGGCGTACAAGCCAGGTCACCCCAGCAGCAGAGCATCCGATAATATTTGTTGTTTCTAAATGAAAACCTCAGTGTTCAGGTTTGAGTGCGGTGTTGGCCCTTTTCGATTAATAAGTGGGTTCTGGGTCGCAGTTTGGACACTGGATCTCTGAAAGATTCACCCTCACTGCCCTGTGTCACCACAAGGTTTCCACTCAGCCTGTGTCTCCTTCCAAATGTACTCTTCAGATAAGGACAGCAGTCTTACGGGATTAAGGCCCACCCTGGGGGGCTCCTTTCATTTGAATGACCTCTTTAAAGACCCTTCCTGAAATATAGTCAGGTTCTGAAATATTGGGGTAAGAAACTGCAGAAGTGCATTTGGGGACAACTCAACTCAACTCGGACATTCAGAATGGGTGGCTTCATAGCTGACTGTGTCTAGGTGTATCTCAGAGCTCTATTTTTAGTGAAGACTTTTTCGTCCATTAGATTTCCACTGAAATTTTTCTTGAGAGTCTTCTGTTTTGTTTTAATTTGTGGGAATATCATTCAATAAGTTTTGAGCTTTTGTCTCCATGGAGAAGATTAAACTTTCTTTTAGTGTGTGGTTCTGGGCAACAGGAAGCAGACTGTACTGTAGCTAGTTAGGCTCATCGAGGGCAGTGGAGACTTTACAGAACCATGAGAATGATGCAGACACACACTGGAGTAGAAGCTTACAGGGAGGACTCCAAGCACTCATCGCAGAATTAGTCGTGTGGGGTAGCAGGAGCTACTGATCTCCAGTTGCCTGAGCTATCTCCCACCTGTCTCCACACAATGCCTACATGACCCTCTGCTGATGTAAGTCGTTTACCTGCAAATTTGCCTCATGTGGGTATGGGTGAGGGGTTCCTAGAATATGACTGATAGTCTCTTTCTGGTTCCAGAAGATGTGTTCAGTTTATTCAAATTCATCAAGCTGGTGCATGTGTGCCTGTGTGCATGTGTATGTGTCTCTCTGTGTGTTGTAGTACAATATAATTTCTAATATTTGTATGAATGATAAATGAAGATGTGTCCACGATAAATTCAACATATTGTATAAATCATCGTGATCAGGAATTTACTTCACAAAGTACTTCAACTAGTATTATTTGAGTCCTTCGGGATCATTATTCTGATAACCAATGATTACAAAAAACAAAATTTAAAATAATAAAAGGATGATAGCTATAGCCATACCTCAGCTCTGTCTCTTTTGATTTTTCAAATTGAATGTACATTGTAAAAACCATCCACTCTCAGTAGCTGGATCTATGCGAAGTAAAGAATGGTCACATTCATAAGAATTTCTCGTCCCTTTTGTAAATCACCAAGTAAGTTACTCTGAAATACCTGTTTCTATCAAAGTCCCCTTTCAGGTTGTTTTGTTAATTTAGTGGCTGTTTTTACTTCTGCAATGTTCTGTATTAAAAAGATTTTTTAAAAAGTTGAAAATTAAGAAAGTTTAGTCTTGTCCATTTCTCTTCTAATAAGTTCTTCTAATCTATTCCCAACACATCTGGTCTCTTCCATATGACATACAATAGCTCCAATTATATTTCCCTAAGTCTTACATTATACTGGTCCATTATGTTCATGAACTTGGTCATTCTTACCATTTCTAGAACTGAACAACCTTCTAATTCATGTGTGATAGTTGGAAAAATCTCTCCACACTACAGCTATGTGTTAAATTCATTTGACCATATGCTTTACTTCTGGACATTCTGCCATAAGGTAACCAGTATAGTTTACATTCCTTACAGTTGGAAATATTTCTACTTCTATTTCAGTATCTATATTAATAATCTGATAAGATAGTAGATTCATGTATAAAACAACACACAACTATTGATGAGAAGACTAAACATCTTCCTTTGGCCACTTCATATATATGAGGCAGTTACATCATTTTATCAATAAGAGAATAATAACTTTAGAAAGTTAACTAGTTTGATCCAATTGAGTAACTACTTTGTATGCTTTACTGATTATTGTTATCCAGTGGCAAAGATAATACTATGCTCTTTAATATCATTTGATTTATGTATACAGAGAAGATAAATTTTAAAAATAATCAAATATACAGGGTATGAAGTGGTCTTAAAGGCTAAAAGAGTCACAACTGGATAAGAGAAATAGCAAGTGACTGTGAATGGTAGGAGTTTGATCAGAGAGAGACAAACTAAAAGGGGTAGATACGAAAAAGCTGAACACAAGGGAACTAGCAAGTGCCGGGGTTGTGAAATATGGAAACCCCTCGGGTACAGGAGGAAGACGGTGAGGTGAGTGGAATGTTTATAGGAAAGAAGAATAACAGTCACTGCCCACTACCGTGGTGCATGCCATCATCTCAGCGTTCCGGGAGGCTGGGTCAGAAGGACCCCAAGTTCAAGCCCAGCCTGGGCAACTAAGCATTAGTGAGGGCTTAGCTCAAAACAAAAAAATTTAAAATGGCTGCAGATGGAGTACAAAAGTCCTTTACTCAATCCGCAGTACAAGAATGATGGATGGATGGAAGGAAGCAAGGAAGGCAGGAGAGAAGGAGAGAAAGGGAATGCATGCAGTGTGGACAGGAATGCGCTTTGAGGGAGATTTTAATTTTCTAAGACGTTTTCTGGGCTAGATGAGTAGACAATTCAGAGTGCCTGAGGGAGGCAAGACTTTGAAACTAAGGAGCCTGTGTGGGAAGAGTTTCTAGGAAACATCAGAAGGAGCTGCAGAGCGGGCAGAGAGAGAAAGGAGCAGAGATGGGGTGGACTCACCCGCAGGTCATCGCTCGGGGGGCACGGGATCCCCCTCAGCCGGAACTTCCGGGGGGCTGCTTACCGCAAGCCTGGGGTGGCCTCACCTGGGAGCGGGAGAGGCTGGAATATTTATCCTCCCTTCCTTCCCTCCGTGCTGGGAGCGGCTCCAGGGCACAGATCCTTTCTATGCCTCCATCTTGACCTTGATCTCTCATCCCTAAACTAGAAAGAGAAAATCCTCAAGGACTGAGTTTCCCAAGGTCCTGGAATGAGGGTTCCCGGGGTCAGGGTTGGTGTCAGAAGGAGACTGAGAACATCTTCACTCCACCACTGGGAAGTCGCTCAAGAGCACAGGCCTGGCCCGAACTGATTTGTATTTTTAGAGACCCCTTAGCTGAAAAGGCTCGGGATGGGTGAGAGGTTCCCGGGAAGAGCAGAGACCTGGAGCTGGTTAGGAGATGACCGCGGTCACCCCGGCGAGAGAGGCGTGGGCTTCTCTGCGTGCACCAGCAGCAGCAGCACAACCAGGTGCGGAAGGATTGTGGAAGCATCAAGAAACTAGAGCCAGAAGGATGTGCTGCTGGGCTGATTGTGGAGTGAGGGAAAAAACACTAAAGATTTTAACCAAAGGAAGTGGGAGAGTGGAGTTGTGATCTACTGAGGTGAGAAAGAGTATAGGAGGAGAATTTTTGAGGGAAAGAAAGTGAGGAAACAGACTCTCGAGCCTTCAAACACCCCTGCAAAGCAGGCATCACTGTCCTTACTCTGCAAGCAAGAAACACATCATTCCCCGGGCCCCAGACACCAGGACTTAGCTTGTGGCCTTGGATATGTGAGTGCTCCCCTGAGAGTTAATCGCATTTTATGTAAAATGCTTAAAAGTAAAACTAATAGTATATGTTCCCTGTTTACTGTATAGAAGACAGTCAATAAATAAAGACCATGTTATCAATTGCACTATTGTAATATTTTATATCTGAATCCCTATTTACAACTTATATTTATTCTTAATCTCAATTTTGAATACTCAGCAAGCTTTTCATAATGAATAGCAATCAAGTCTGAGGTCCACAGGTGACGGCCACAAAAGATGCACCCGGTCAAGCAGAGTAGAGTGCTTTACTGTGCTCCGATTTCCCCTTTCCTCTTTTATTCCGTCCAGGGTGCAGGTCTGTTGGGTGGTACCTCAGTTCGGTGGCCTACTCCCTACTCGGCAATCTCTGAAAACAACCAACAGAAACACCCCATCTGGTAGGCGTTCCTTAATCCACTCGAGTGGGTACCATTAGCAGTCACAAGGAACAACAAATTCACAGAAATAAAATGAAACAGTAGCAGTAGCATAAAAAAGAACATAGTATTTAGAAAAAAATAAAAAGAGGAAAGATGTATACACTGAAAAGTACAAAAATTGATGAAGTAAATTTAAGGAGCTATACATAAATAGATGTTTTATTTACTGGATGGAAAGAATTGTGAAGACATTCATTCTATCCAAGAAGTTCACAAATTCAATCTATTCTTTATAAAAATTCTAATCACACATTTCAAAAAGTAAAAATCAATGTGCATGGGAGCACAAAAGACCCAGAATATCCAAAGACATCTTGAGCCAGGTTCTTGGAGGGATCCCACCTTTCGATCTCAAATTACATTATAAAGTTACAGTAATTAAAGCAGAACAGTACTGGCAATAGAAAAAACAGGCAATAGAGCCATCAATAGCCCACTTATATATATAGGCAGCTAATATATGACCAGGACCCCAAGCCACACAGTGGGGAAATGCCCTCTCTTCAATCAATGGCATTGAGAAAACTGGATATCTATGTGCAAAAGAACAAAATTGGACCCTACTCTTAACCAATGCACAAAACTTATTTCAAAATGGATTAAAGATTCAATGTAAGTCACAAAACTAAAATTTCCAAAGAAAACACAGGGAGAAAGCTTCATGAGATTGGGCATGGCAGTGATTTTTTTTTTTTACGTAAGAACAAAAACACAGGCAACAAAATCACAAGCCAGAAAAAAGAAGCAAAAATAGCTAAGTGGGACTTTGTCAAACAGGAATATCTGATCAGCAAAATGATCTACTGAATGGAAATTTTCAAATCCTAATTTGATTTGAAGAAATCCTATGACTCAATAGCAAGAAAAATAAATATAATAAATATAAAGTAAATAAAATAAAGAATATAATAGTTATGTTAAAAATATTAAAAGGACCAAAATAGATATTTCTCCAAAGAAGACAAACAAATGGCCCAAAGTAGATGGAAATGTTCAAAACAACTTCACTAATCATCAGGGCAACACAGATCAAAGCCAACACGAGCTAGCACTGCATACCTGCCCAGATAGCAATTATGAAAAACTCAAAAGGTAACGAGTACTTGCAAGGACATGGGAAAAACAACCCTTTCACATTGTTAACAGAAATGTAAATTGATACAAATGCTATGGAAAACATTGTGGAGTTTCCTCCAAAAATTAAAGATATACCAACCATATACCCCGGTAACCCTACTTCTAGATATCTGCCTAAAAATTGAAATAAATGACTGCAAATATCTGCAATCCCATGTGCAATTACAATGTTATTCTCAATTGCCAAGATTTGGAACAAACCTAAGCATCCATTGAGGAAGGAATAGACACACCAACATGTGGGATTTTTCTTCATTAATCTGCTAGGCCTTTCTGACTCCAGTCCAGGAGACATATTGCAATTAATGATCACACGGTGGCATTATTTGTCATCGCAATTTGGAGAAGAGTAATTTGGAAGCCATATCCAGCATAGGCATAGCTTCTATGAGCACATTTTATTGCTTTATAGCTATAGAATTGCAACAGAAAATTATATTTTGTATGTTCCATTAGTCTAAGACAAAGTAATAAAAAACAAAATGTTAACAAGTCAGAGTTTACCATCGCAATTTTCTTGATCATTTATATTAGAGAAAATTGGTTATTAATGTGATATTAAGAACAAAATTTCTTTCATTATTTATTTTCAATAAAGCATGAGCTATTTGGGAGAAAAATCCCACTATATGATTCCCAAATATTTCTGCTTAGGAAGTGTAGCTTACAGAGATTTTTCCAATGCCTCAGTAAGTATAATTGACAAAGTGGAAAATGCTAAAAAGACGAGTTGCTGTGGGGCTGTATTTCGCGGTGTGAGACGGTGCAAGAGCGAGAATGATACAAAACAAATTCAATAAATAGCTGTTTATTTTAAATACTCCACTCATTACCATAAAGGAAATCAAGAAACGTTGAAATAACCTAAGCTGTTCTAACCTCCTGCTCACTGTAATGTATTGTCTCAGTATCACTTTCCAATAACGTCATTTGAAATAGTGTCTGCAATCTACATTTTTGATCTGCCTAAATAGCTGCCGACTTCAGCAGTACATTAATGCAAATCTAATGTACCTGCTGGTATGATTAGCTGAATCAAATGATGGCATTTAAGTAACACCTAAATAATCTTAATTAGGATCTTCAACTCATCTTAGCACTTAGAACTGTACAGATGGATAGTCTTAATTATCAGCCTTTTGATTAGGATAACAGCCCTAATCAAGTTGATGTAGGCCTGATAGACAGGGTATCAGTAAATTAATGACTGCTGTTAATGGGAGCACAAGCAAAAAAATAGAACTGCTCTCTATGAGACAGAATGACATCTATGCAAAGGAGCTGACATTGTTAGGAAGGAGATCAGAGCAGTGAATCACAGAGTGGGATTTGTGTCGCCATATCCAACTATATTTGAGTTCTTATATTCAGCATGGTTATATTGTATGATTGGTTTTATAGTCACATCAAAACAACTTAGTGCAGGGTAGCTGGCAAGGGTGTCCAGATTTTATATTGGCAACTTGGTCACATTGAGTAGATCTGGTAGGTGTGAACTGCACATGTTGGAGATGCCTTTCTTATGATAGAAAATCTGAGGTGACAATGTAAGACACAGAAAAATGCAAATATTTTACATACTTGTTTCCCCAGAAATAGTGTCTTTTCTGAATGCTAACTTCTCAAATCACCAACTACCTGATTAATTAGGTATAAAGCAATTGGAAAGGGTGTTTTCTTGCAGTTGGATGCAGACTCCTTGACGTCAGAACACTGCTAGGGTTTAATAAAGAGAAAATAAAGCCAGCATTGTGTGTACATGCTTTTCCCTGGGAATTGAGGTAGGACTGATTCCAGGGAGCTTTCACTCATTTCCATCCTAGGCAGGCCACACGGCGTCTTCAAAGTGTAGGACACTACACCACTGTAGCTGCTGCTCACAGTTCCAGTCTGACCCTGCATCTAGTCTTCCCCTCACATCACAGCCCTTCTGGCTCCTCCCCCTCCTCCTTTAGAGACCTTTCCTGACATTTGCTCTTCTTGTTATTTCTTGCACCATATCCTTGTGGAGCATGAGTCCCTCTCCCACACCAATGAATCTTCACGGGGCTCTCTCCCCTCCCTGAATCAGCACTAAGTTCAGCACCACAGTTCACTTTTAGAAACTGGCAGCATTGGTGAAGATGCTTTTAATTCCTAGATCAAAAGCACAAGACAGCCACTGGGGTCTGAGTTGAGAGAAGCAAGTAAACTATCTATTTATCACTGTTTGGCATTAGGTACATTAAAAATTCACTACGTTGGTTGGGTAATTAGGAATTCACCAGGTGTTTGCAAATTATATAAATGATGCACGTTTCAAAGAAGTGTGCTTAATATTTTGTGTTTAAACATCTTATCTTAGTAATAATATTAATAATGATATATATAGTAATTATACACTATCTCCTTCCCTTCACACTAGCACAGTGAGAGGTTTCTCCATGCACAGCCACTAGCACCTTGTCTGCTAATTTATTCTTCATTTTATCAGAGCCCTTGAGAAAGGAGAGCTGCAGAAAGCACCCCTTAGAATCATACCATTGCAAGTCAGATCCCTGACTTTGACAGCGACTTGTGTCTCCTTAGCCAGCTTTCTTCAGGGGCCTCACCCTCAAAGAGCTCTGAAGCTCTGCCCTGAGTCCTTTGTGTAACAAAACTGCTTTCACACTCTTCTCGTAGTCATCGACATCTGCTCCTGCATGTATTGGTGTCTTCCACCCTGCTGCCTCCCGCTTTTCTCTACCCTCATCCTCTACTGCCTTCTATATGTCCTGGCTGGGTGCAGCCTTATGATTTCCTCTGAAATGTGCCCTTACATGGGACTGCAAGTAGCTGCTGTCTCCTCTGAGTTATCTCCGCAGCTGACTGCATTGCCCGCCCTTCCTCATGGTGGCCTCATCTCCTTTCACCCATGCTTTCCCACAGTTTCTCCATCTTGAAGTCAGCCTCCCTTCAGCATGCAAGTTCAGCTGTCACAAGTGGAAGTGACCACACCTCAGAGAGCAGGATGTAAGCTTCTTACAGCAACAGCAAGTGGAACTCTGAATGAATTCCAACCCTGTCTGGAAACAGGAACCTAGCACCACCTGTCTGGCTGTTGGGAAATGTTCTCTCCCACTTCAACATTCCACCATCTCTGGTTCTTCCCTGTCCAGTTCTCTCCATCCATTTCCATTCCTAACTGACACTCAGATCTGGCTCTTCCCTCTCTGCCCCTCTCTGCGCATCACTGGCGCTTTGACTGCCCTTCCTGTCTCTGCAGCTTCTCTGCAGTTTTAGGGGCATTTCTGATCTCATGTTTAAACTCCTGTGTATCACTTGGGTTAAGTTGGGTTGTCTCACTTCTGCCAATTGCCTCTGTTTCAACTAAAGGTAGGAGCATCTCTTGACTCTACTGACTCAATTTTGATGGTGCTATAATCCTTATGCCACTGGAGAAATCATATCTAATGTGGCCTTTTGGCTAAGTGATTAAGTCCTGATTTTAGCATGTCCATTGTTTGATATCTGTGGGGGATTGGTCGAGGAGCCCCAGGGGAAACTAAAATCTATGGATATTTAAATCCTGTATAATAATGTGCTACTTATGTATAACTTACACGTCTCCTTCTGTATACAATAAATCATCTGTAGATTAAATCTACTATCTTATAAAATGTCAGTGATATGTAAATTGTAGTTGTATTGTGTAATTTAGAGGGTAAAGACCAGACAAAACCATGTGCACCAGTTCAATAGAGATGATAGAGATGTAGGCTTTTGGTGGAATGTATAGATGTAGAACCCATGGATTTGGACTGCAACTGACATATTCCTCCACTCTTTGTATTCATTTTCTACCTGTGAGTTCTTTAAAAAGGAAAGAAAATGATAAACCAGTTAAATATTTTAAATTGAAAGATGATTTTAGTATGTTTAAATTATTTATTCTAAACTAAACAGCTGAATATTGCAAGTAACTAAAGAGATGACCGAATTTTAGGAAACATTGAAAGTCTTTTTCCTTTAACATCTATTGACAAATTGTTTTCACATCTATTTGGCTTAGAATCAGGTATATTTTTCTGTTTACAAAAAATGTTAAAAGGACAGTAGTTGTCACCATGTATTGAAAGCATTGTACGATAGTGATTTATGCCTCCTCATGATTTCCTAGGACTCTATACAGGCTATGGAGATTTCTACATAATTGTCATTGGTTTTAATTAATAATCTGATCATATCAACATTCTTGTCAAAACCTTTCATGATTTCCCATTCACTAATTAATTAAACTTGAGCTCATTCTATCACTTACAACAAGCTTCAAAACCTGCCCCAGTCCTGTCTGCCATTGATCTTTCTGAGTATGGACTTGAATGTGTGTTTCTATTTATCAAGAGCACATCTGGCACTTTTCTGCCTTCTCAGTCTATCATATATATATCCTTCATCTACCATCTCTTCTCTAATCTACATCATCATTTTTGCATCTGTAGCTCACGATTCACATTAAATGTTTTCTTCATATGAATCATATTGAAATATCTTCAAAAATATGAGATATGGCTCTCCATCCTCTTGTTTATTTATATTTCCCTTGTTTATGATTCTTGGTCTGGCATCTATGGGTGAGGATTTTCTGTGAGGATGGGGACCATGTGACCTTTATCTGTGTGTTTCCTTTTATCTTTTCCACAGTCAAGATCATTTACAGTCAATGTAACTGATTATAGCAAGTGCTCCTTATACACCTAAAAAAAGAATGAATAAATACTACAGTATAAATGTAGAAAATGTTGTTTTGATAAAGCAATATACTGACAAACTTGCTGTAAACACTGCTAATGGTAATTCTAAAAATTATACTAGTCCTCAGATCCTTGAAAATACAATTTTTATTTTAAAGGTATAAGATAAAGTGATTAAAAATGATGGTTGAAATGTAACACAAAAGGGAAAATTAAAAAATTTCTTTATTTCACATCTTATATTCATACAATTCCTAATAGATAAAGTGTTTAATGAATGAATGCATAGTAAACACATTAGGAGGCACAGAAAAATTGTAATTTGATAGTTCTTTACAATTTAACCTTATAAAAAGTATGATTTCTGGTGAGTTATATTCAAAGTTGAAAAACAAAAAAAATGGATAACTAAATAATATTTAAAATAAATCACAAAATATTGTATCTGTAAATGTAGAAAATTCTTATAATGCAACTTTTAAAAAGCATGGATATGCTACATGAAAATTACTTGGAGATATTTCCCTACAAAGTGTAATTAATCTATAAAATAATCAACCCTATGAATAACCAGAGAACAAATGAAAGCAAGCAATTGTTCTTTAAAAAATTGTGTCTCATATTACCAAATATTTAAATAGGATAGAAAACACAATATCGGCAAAAGTTTTAGCAAGTGAGCCTGTAACTCTATCAAGTACTCAGAAAATGTGATGGATAAGAGAATATTACTTGATTCAAACATATAGAAAGCCTTTTCTCACTTTAATCAAAACATCAACTGAGCAAATCAGTGACCAACAATATCCAAGAATTTATCCTTTCAAGGTACTGGCAAAGTAATGTGAAAAAACTATATTGTCAAAGTGTGTTCATTATAGCAATGTTTGAAAAATTAAGAAATTCTAAATAGCCTTGTAAACAGCTTAGTTATCCTTTAGCACAGATTCGGTTTAATAAATCGTGGTATATTCAAGCAGTGGTAATTAAAAATGATTTTATGCTGTCAAGGGTTACAGCAATTTCTGAAAGAATAAGGACATACTGAGTAGAGCTCAAAATAGGTGATTCAAAGATTAATTTCACAAATATATGCAAGATTGGAAGGAAATGAAAAGGAAGAAATTTATTGAATATTTTTAAGCATTGGGTGCTTTACTCTAACTCATTTATTTAACTTTCATTATCATTATAAGTGGGTAAATGACTGGGGCTCATAACCACCAAGCATCACAACCAGATTATAAATAAGGTCTAACTGACTCCAGCGAACATGATCTTTGTACTGCACGCTGGACTTTGATGCAGTGCCAGCTTGGTCTGTGAGACTCTTTCCTCCATGACCTATGAGCTTCATAAATGAAACTGATGACTCTACAAGAAAGACCTTTATGCTGATCTCTACAAGGGCAACTGCCATTGATTGTCTCTTTTCCTTACTATTTTAGTATCCAATCTGGAAGTGAGATAAAATTGTCCACTAAAATATGACTAACAACCAGCTGAACTGATATTGTATTATAAGTGGCATGCAACATGTACATTGAAATGAAATCTCACTTCACTGCTAACTGAAATATATTTCCTAATACAGAGTATTCAAATAATTTCTTATTATTTGAATCTCAGTTGACAATGTTTCTGACAATAGATACATAGCAATACTTTGAAATACCTCTTCGTGTATTCAAAGACTCAAGCTACACTAGTAGTTTTCCAAAAATAGTTGTTCAAGAACGACTCTTACATGTACTATTCATCCTCATGCATCTTTTCTTTGGGTCATCATGCACTGATAATTATATTTATTAGAGGTCTGAGGAGAATAAGCTTGTTTCAAAATTAACAATATGCCAGTAAACTAATTTTGCTTTCCATTGGCATCACTAATATTCATGCAGTTGAAGCATATATTCACAGGCACAAGCAAACATTTAAAATACTTCACTGATTAAGTGAAAAGCACACTCACACAATTATTTTTGGCATCTGAAGTATTAAAAAATGTCACAATGACTTTCATGTAAAACATTTCAGAGATAAAGTCATAAAAAACACATATAAGATCTTTTGGTTTGGGGACAATACAATGCTCGACAAAATTTCTGAGGCATGTGGCATTCTGGAAAAAAGTTATTATTTTGTTTTTCAGATGATTTTGGGGAAATATATGTATGATGCTTTGTTCTATTTGTGTCTGGTGGTGATGCCTAAATATAGTTGACACCAAAAATACAACCCAGGTCTTGAACTTTAGAGTATAATGGATCATTATTCTGTTATAATAAGCAAGAAAAGCCACTTTGTCAAAGTCTCAGAAATCCCCACCCAAGCACAACAGAAAGAGGACCAAATATACACAAATCAGAGCTACCTGTGGTGACAGAGTCATTAACTAATTAGAATGTGGCAATATCAGTGTATATGAATACAAAACATCACTTTGCACACCTTGAATATATGCAACTTTGTCTATTATGCATGAAAAGCTGAAACAAATAGTTCCTTCTAATAGCTCTGCCAATTTTTATGCCCTTCTTAGGTGCTGTGTTTAAGTCACTGTGCAGAGGTGGTGGGAAAAAGGAGGAAGAAGAGAAGAATTTGTGAGATGTGTCTAAACAATCTTTCCAAGCTTCAAACATTTACCTTATTATATTGTCACATCTCCTTGAAATAGGAAACAGACCAAGGTCCGGATGCGTAGTTTCATGTTTTGGGAAAATCTAGTGGACTATGCTGTTTGCTTCACAGTCCAATTTACTTTACAGATATCAAATATGTCCACACATTTGCATCATTTGCATAGCTTACTCCATGGGCTGATTGTGTGAAAGGAAAACAGTGGAAAAATTTGTTCTTTTCAATCCCACTAATAGACCTCAGGAGAAATAGTAGTGCCTTTCCTATTGGACCAGTGGAGGATAAAACACAAAGAAATTTGTCTGAAGGAGTCTCAACTCTTATGCATTCATTTCCCAATTGCTCTGTATCTGTGGTCCTCAGTGTGTGATTTGGAATACCTGGGAAATTCCCAAAACAATTTCAAGAGATACAGAAGATTAAAAAGCCTTTTCTTTGACAGCTTTTCTCAGTGTTTGGACACTCAGAAGGCACTGGCTGAGCAGGGGAAGACACTGGGGTGCAGTAAGCTACACCTGGCTTTTCTCTCCAGGGCAAACCACAAGGGCCCATTCCATAGGAAAATGAATGGACGAAGTCCTCTGTGCCTATAGTGTGATTAGATCTTGAACTTCATATACGTGTTGCTTTGTGTCATATGCAGACTATCTGAACCTTCTCCTCTTCTTCCCAGCATGTGAAGGCTTCTGGAGGACAAGCAGTCATGTGACTACCAGAGGTGTGAGCTGAATAAGCTGTTTTTCTTTTTATGGAAGATTATTCATACCTGGAAGAACAACGGAGAGAAATGAAGGTTAACCACACTGAAGTTGCTGGGATGACTTTCTCAGGAATGAATGAGGCTATATCTCCAGCAGCACTTCTGACAGTAGCTGGTGTCAATGGTGAAGTACAATTTGGGGAAACACGTCTCTATCAAGGTAAGTTTCACAATTTCAAAATAGCAGAATTTGATATTGCTTCATACTAACAATTACGTTGTTCCCATGTTACAAATATTATATGTCAGTGAGCCACTATTTTCCCAGTGACCAAATATGATATTATAAAATGTTGGAGAGGTAAAAGATTTACTCAGAGTTCAAAAAATACCAGTATATTTTCTTATGAAAAAGAAGAAAAAAATCATTAACGTGATTTCATGTTACAAATTAGAACAAACTTTTAAAAAATAATTTGCCAAATATTAGTGTGATATAAAAAAATTAATATTCATAATTATCTGGAAAGGCTTCTCAAACTGCATATTGATGATGAAGCAGACTTTTTACAAATATTTAAACAACAGACTGTGATAGGTGATATTAGAATAGGATTTCCTTTATTTGGGTAGGGATTTTAAAAATTTTAAAAATGTAAAACAATTCTGTTACTGCTTATTTAATTTTCTTTGGTTTTGCAAATTCAAATTAAATTTATATGAAATTATTTTACATTATCATGAGTGCATTTTGTATTGTTATTTTAAGGACAAGTAAATAACATTAAACCATTTATCTGATGTCATTGTTAACATAGGTTATATGATAGCTTTTACCTATAAAAGCAAAAGCTCTTTGGATTCCTTAGTGTTGCCTTGAGTCTATTACTTTAGTCTATGTACTTTGAAAATTTTAGTGGTATAGGAATATATAAAACAGAAATATAGTTTTTCATTTGTGTAATGGGAATATAAGTATATCTTTTTTCAAAATGTCATTTAATAGGCATTAAAGGTAGGTGAATAAGAATTAAAATAATTCACTCACTTCCTATCACTGTAGAGTCAACTCCTAACTTCCAGAAAACTTGGAGAAACCAGACTTCCTTGGGGTTCCTGTTGAATAAAGAGGCAAAAGCTGCAGTGTCTCTTAAAATTTGCAGTTGGTGATGAGGGCATGTATAAGGCCCGTAACAATTTCTTCCTAATGTCTCCATAAATAATATTTCTCCTCTTGTGAATGCAATGCTTCTTTTCTGCCAAGTAACTCACCACGTAATTAAACGTGGATTTTCAAATCCAGAATGAAACTTTACTTTTTTTTGCTTCTTATTATTTTATGGATCTAGTTTCTAAAACTGGATTTTAATGGAGTCATTTAGAGATGAACTCATGGCCTAGCCTTCTTGGAGACCATTTTCTGCCTCCCACGATGTTTTGTTTAGAGCCACTAAATTGCTATTGATCTTCAGTTTTTAACAGGAAAATGTCAGTGACCAAATGAGTACAGACATAGACTTAATTAACCCTGAGTTCTTTAAATATGCTTGCTATTTTCCAAAATATGTTCTTATTTTGCATAATATGGGTGACATTATTTCATATGTTTACAAACTGCTTGCAGGACTTACAATTGATTAGAGTCAACCCTTGACTAACAAATTCAGTTTATTCACAAGGGATGGTTGTAACTCAAGTTGGTCAACTGAAGACTCAGGCTCCTCTACACAGCCTTCAAAGTCTCTCTCCTGGGCACAGGCAGATCTCAGTGTCCTTGGAGAGACACTGGCCCAGGATTTCTCCATGAATCCTACACAGGAGGGGATGCTGTAATGTTCCTTCAAGAACTCTCTAAGGGTTAGATCTGTATCTGAGACCATCTGGAAGCACAGGAGGCCAGCATTCAGGTGGTAACTCAAGACTTTGCTCATAAGTTAAAACTAAAATCCCAGCCATAACCCATTATTCTTTTGTTGGGACAGTTGTAGCTCGAGGGTCCACTGTATTTTCACCTAAAAAAAGTTATGGTGATGATAATATGTACTGTATATGTGCTATATTACCTGTAATTTGGTTAAAAATGCTTCAGTGTATGAAGTCCTATGCTCTCACATGCAGCCATGTGTAGTAGCTTAGCCCTAAGGATATGTGATAATATTTGAGGTGCCCTCTTTGGTAAAATGCACTGGGAGGGCTACACCCCAGACAGGTATCACAGCTGTATTAATTATCTTTATCTGGATCAAGACCAGATGGCTTAAGAATAAAATGGATGCTAAATTAACTGTGATATTTAAGGTGTATGTGTTGATTTGAAATGCAGTCTGGCCAACCCAAATCTTTTGTGACTTCTGTACTTGTCATGACTCTACTGAACACAAAATCTTACCCCAAGGAGAGTGGAAACTGACCTTTAAGATTCTGGAACAGTCTCATGTTCACCAACACAAAAAGAACATGACTCTAGTGGGAAAGTTTTATACATCCCACTGGGGGAAATCCCAGGCCTCTTTTACCTCTGACACGTATGTTGCTTTCATTCCACACAAAGGGTTGAAGATCTTTTCATTGTGGCGGCAAAAGAATTTACCTTCAGCTGCAACAGATTTTGTCCGGAATTAGGCTTTGTTAGAGTAATTCCAGCTATGGATTTCTGTGGTAAAAACTTTAATTTCACCTGCAGAAGGCTACTGGTCTTTATCAAGAACAAAATATTTAGCAATAGCCACACCTAATTAGGTCAATTTGCAACAATATTCTATTTCTTCCAACATAGGATTTATGGCAATTTATTTGAGTATGTAATGGAAAATAGAAGTAGGAAACAAAATCAGTCTCTAGAAAATCAGGGAGCAAAAGAGGGCAAATGAGAAAAAGAGGAATAATACAAGCAATATGTTAATTAACATCACCATATATTTATGGAGAATTACATTTTACAAGATGTTTTCCATAGGCTACTTGATCCTATTTGTTTATTTAACATAATTTTATAAACAGATACTAATTTTATTTTAAAACTCATAAATTTTTTTAGGTATTTCCCATGAACGTGTTGTTGCATTGATGGGTAATCAAATCACAATAATATAGCTTGCATTTATAAGTGGATTTTATGCACATTATAATATTCACATATTTTACAGAGAAAATGAGTTAATGTGGAAGTAAAAAATTGGGCTAAATAACCCACTTTTTTCATATTATTGTAGAAATAACATCTAATTAACTTTGCATGATATTTAACCCAAAAAATGCTTCCCAGAGAAAGGTAGTCAATTGCTAATTAGGTAATTATACATTTATGTTCTGTGAAATCAGTAATTAAATGGTAACTAAAATGTACTTACATGTTTACACACCATAAAATCATGGTATTTTTACCATACAGTAATTAATTTATATTAACATACACTTGTGTATGCTTGATTAAATGTTAATTAGGTGCTTATTTGTGAAAAATTAACCATTACCAATTTGTGGAAATATTAAGATAAAGTTGATGATTTTATTCCTTTAAATTTTTTATGCTGGTGTAAATGTCACCCTCCATTTACATTTTAAAATATTTCTTATTATGTTTTTTCCCTATAAAAATGTTGAATCCAACTCATCACTTAAGACAAATGTTAGCAACAACTGCTGAAAGAAAATTTTAAAATCAAAGTTTACTAACTAATGGAGATTATTATTTGAGATGAATTAGACTTTGTTTTTACTTTGTTTGATTCTGTCACTACATTTTTACTCTCATCATTTTCTCCATATAGTTGGACTTTCTAATGATGGATAAATTTGACTATGATTCAGAAATTTTTGTTAATATATTTTACACATAGTTTAAAATACAGGCTCATAAATCTTTATCCTTCCTGCATAATTATTTTAATAATGCATGTTATTCTGAAAATATTGCTTCCAGACTGTTAAACACAAAAAGCCTGGATCATGCAACCTGGTTTTCATTATATAATATATATGTTTGCATATGTTTATATGTGCATTTGTGTGTGTGATTTTAAAATACTTGTAAAAAAGGACAGAGACTAAGAGAACCTTAATGGCATTTTCTTTGTGAAACTGTTTCCCATTTGTCTTAGTATTAATTCGCCTATGGATAAGATTTCCCGTCAAACTTTATATGCTTCTCTATGGCAGTTTATAGCTAAGAATCAACAATGACAATATTTTCATGGGAAAAATCCATCAGCCCAAATGTTGAGGAAAATTGTACATTTCAAAATGCAAGTGAACATTCTCAGTTTTTTGAGTGTGGTCACATTCAGGGCTGCACACACATGCAGACACACACGCACACACACCTGGATAATAAAACATTTTAAATCAGCACTATCATGACTCCATGAAGTATACCACTGGTATATTTTGATCTGTGCATGAACATCAACTATATCATTTTTTTCATTGTGTGTAAATAATAAATTTTCCTGTAAAAATGAGAAAATTTCCTGCTTGGTTATTTCTATCACTAGAAAACTTCTAAAGTGATAGCTATACAGATGTTCTCACAGATCTTATTTTGTCATTACTTGAACCAATATAGATTTATTGATTAAAGAATATTACATCATAGTAGATTGTAATGTTCTACAGTTAGCATATTAAGGCCATAACAACAAGCTACCAGAATTTACAGAAGTCTGCAAAACGTTATAAAATATGTCTTTGATATCATAGAAAAAACAATTATTAACGCACATTTATTTTCATTTTCTAGAGATTATGTCATCCTAGAGAAACTGCTAGAATCATGTGAAAATTTGTGTCTATAAATCATATATGAATCAAGTACATTTTGATTCAATCTACTATGAGGAGCCATCTCAATAGTTTCTCTGGTCTTTGGTTTTTACCTGCATGAACAGCCCTGATGTCCAAATAGTGAAAAGACGCACGCATCTGTCAGGGATGCTCTACTCTCAACCTCCATAGAATACTGCACAAGAGGCTGAAGCAAAGCATGACAGCTACTGACTGATTAGTGTTGCCAACCTGAAGGACATCAACACAGACAACCGTGTCCAGTCAGGGCAGTGCCATTGTGTGTCCTTACAATCGCCTCTCAAAGACTCATTCATTGGTAACATAATTAAATGTAAAAGCATTCTACTCTAGGGCAACATCAGAAACTGGAATTTGTCACTATTCTTTTTACTCTTTTATCCAAAAGCACCCATCACTGAAGATGATCTCCAATCCTTGTTTATGAAATTCTTTGAATAGCAAAACGGGAAGCAGGGAAGAGTGGGATATTGAAAAATAATTGTAATGTTGCCTTCAGAAGCTATTTTTTAGCAGTGCTGACAAGTTATCCCACATTTGTCCCTGCTTTTGATTCATTTCTTGTCTTTTACTAAATGCCCCCACTCTCCCACCTATGTAACTGCATTCACTTGAAAGACTTCTCAAATTTAACATTAACACAGTTGTTAGGGAAACAAGCCGAGCCTATTCTGACATATATAAGGAGTGCTCTGTCTCTTTCTAACTAAATGTATGCAATTGACAGAAAATTAAAACCTGCAGAGTGTGAGTTCCAATGCAAAATATGAGAGATGCACTTGGTGTCATACAGGAAATATTTCATTTTTTATTAAAAAAGTAACACAAGAATATTGAGAACACTTTTCCTGAAAATTTTAATATAGCTTCAGTGCTTTCTTAGGGAGTATATCAGGTTGATGTTGATACACACACACATATTTTACATATATACTTTATATATATTTTATATGTAGCTATTCTTCTACATATATATTAATATGAGCATGTAATAGTTCTTTCTTTTGTTTTCTAGGGGCTCCCAAATATATAAATGAGTTGCTAGGCTAGGCTGGCTTTTGAGCTGATTAAAAATTTCTCACTGGCAGGTTTAAGTACCTGCTTTTTCATATTTGTATTCTTGATCTAAGTACTTTTTATGTATTACAAAGTTTGAGTAGAGGCTTCTGTCTTCTGCTTAATAAGTTATATGAAAATTTCCCATTTATGGTAGTATTTTATTAATTCAAGTTCTCTGTTTTTGCATTGATAAAATCCCTTTCCCTCCAAGGAACACAGATTTAAAATTATGCAAATAAAAATGAGAAAATCAATAAATGATGAGAAAATAGTAGGGAGGAACAAAATAAACTGTTGCAGAAATACGTTGGCAAGTGACCATCAGCCTGTTGAAAGACACTGCAGAGCAAGAAAAAGTTAAAAAATTCTATCCTCAATCTCAGTGCAAGCCATGCTTAAATATACAATTTGGTTACTCTTAGCAGGGAGTACACAGAATACACTATTAAAGAGTGTACATTCACTCTTATTTTCAGATGTCTTCTATACTTTATAAAGACATTAATTTGAAAAAATACAAATAACAAAATTAAAGGATTAAAAATAAAGACTCATGACAACTTGCAATATCTTTCCACTAGACAGCAAAAGTACAGACAGTTCTGGATATAGTATCTGTAATTTCAAAGATACTCATGTTTCGAAAGATCAGAGAAAACAAAGGTGAATATAGGGCTATTTCAGATTTTCATATTGCTGTGAAATCCTTCATAATCACAAGAAAACATGGTGACATCATTATTAATCATATCATGATCAGAATCAAGTGATGACACCCACATTCTCACTGACATAATGCAGGGTGACTTCCCCATTCCCCAGGATGGTGGTGGACCCCAGATTTCACCACAACACAGCCGTTCAGACTGTGATACAGCAGGGCAGAGTTCTCATTTGTTTAACTCCATCAATTTAGCACAAGTTTACGTCCAGCATCATTCCAACACAGGTGCGGAGAGAACCTGGAGAACCCTCCTTATTTTCTACTACCAAAACCATAAATTCTACCTCAGGAACAAGAATCTAAATGGTTCTTAATCTAATTTACATCATCTAAATGGTGAAGGAAAAATAGGTGTTGATAAACCCTGGTAACATCTAAGAAACAACCAGATAAGTATCTGGGTCATATGTTGTAAATTTGGTCTAGACTTTTTCATCAAACAAATTTCCAAATGAGGTCCTTTAAACTTCCAAAAGACAGCAATTAGGATAGACAGACTTGTAGAAATGATTGACACATGCTGCCATGTTAAAGCATAATTATATTTAATACAAAAAACAGTTGAAGTAAATTCTGAAATTGGCAAAGTAAAACCTTTTGAGACATAAAAAGCAATAGGAAAAGTGATTTAAAGAGATTCAGTGAAGAAATGGAAAGACAGCCAAAAAATATAAAATATGATCTTATAAGCATCATGAAAAGCTAAGAAAGAAATAAAACCATCAAGAGTATGACAGCTACATGGAAAACTCCCTTTAAATGTGAGAAAGTAATTTTGAAATTGAAGAAAAATGAGAAATAAAACAAAATAACTGAAAAGTCAAGCAATTAGAAGGAATATTGAAATACTAACCATTGAAGAAGACCAACAAGTGAAATCCAGTTCAAGAGCTAATGTTCATGGACAAGGGAACTGAAGTGATGTTGGGTAGAATGTTTAAACATGAAAATCTCCCAGTGGAGGACCACCTGGAGGAGTCTCAGAGCCCCAGTGACAGCCCCTGCTGGCCCCAGCTCACGACCAGCACCATCTTCCCTGGCAGGGATGGGGAAATACAGCCCTGCAAGACGGGGCCAGTAAATGTCCTGTGCCACATGGAGGACCCATTCCTGCCCAGCTCCACAACAAGCAGAATTGAGGATAGAATAAATAATCATAGCTCCACATGGTGGCTGAGCCTGTAATCCCAGTGCTCTGGAGGCTGAGGCAGGGGCATTATGAGTTTGAGGCCAGCCTAGTCAACCTAGAAACGTAGTAGGACCCTGTCTCAACATAAAATACAAGATAAATAAAATAAAATAATAAAATTAAATTAAAATTAAATTAAAATGAGTTTGGCATGTTTCTCAGGGAGAAAGCATCGAATTCAATCCCCAGTATGGAAAAATATATGATTATTAGTTTTTAACTACTGAGGTGGTCTTTTATTTTGAAATTGACAACCATATCTGGGACATTTGATAATAGAAAAGAAATGGAACTCTCTTCAATAAAACGTGCCTTAAAACTGATTAGCAGCTCCCAGCTGGTGCTGGCACCCATGCAGCCCACCCAGGCCCGCATGCTGAGCCAGGTAGGACCCTGAGACTGTGTGCCTCACCCCTAGGTGTCCCACAACCAGGTGACACAGCCTGCTCCTGTGGTCTCCACAGCACAGGGCAGCAGAGGGTGAAAATGTACAGGCAGAACTGATCGAAGAAGAGACCAACACCCGGGGAAGAGTGTTGCTCCAGGACTGAATTATTGCTCTAATTGTTCTAACGTAGAACCTAGACAGCCTTGGGAAATGGGCTTTGAGAGGGGGAAAGCTTGTTGGGGTCACTAGGATCCCCAGGAAGGCCAGAGTAGACCAGGAAGACCCCAGGACCTGACTTCGGTTGTGAGAGTCCGAGTCCAGAGGGGGACATCTTCAGAAGAGGTGGTCCCGACCAAAATGTCTCACAACATGAATGACAAATTCACTGAAGATATAGAGTCCTTGAAAAGATATCATGAGAATATACAATTCCGAAACTGCAGAAATTACAGTTGTACCTCAGTTCACAAACTTAATTTTTACCATAATTCTGATCACAAACTGAATTGGAAGAGAATAGAATCAAATTTCCTCATAGCGCCTGAAGCTACCCATTGAAGCTACCCATCGAAACATTTGATTCAGTTCTTCTCAAATGGAGTTTTTGACCAGAATCATGGAAAGAATTGACATCATGAACTGAAGTACCACTGTGTCAATGTAAAGATTGTTTGAAATGAAGAAAAAAATGGTATATTACTAAGAAATATTCAAAGAAGCCACACACAAAAAAATGAGAGAACGCAAGAGACCATCCAGCAGCTACTAGATAACATTAAAAAGACCAACCCGAGGCTAACTGGAGTTAGAGAAAGCTAGAAAATAATACAGATAGAATTATTAATATGATTACAGAAGTCACAGTAAAATGTTCCTCACATACAGTGGACTTTTGAATTACGACCAGCCTGACATATGAACAACTTGGGTTATGACTGGAATTTTAGTAATAATTTATGACCAAAGTCTTGAATTTTGACCCAGATGTGGGCCACTTGTGCTTCCGGATGGCCTCAGATGCAGATTTAACCCTTAAAGAGTTCTGGAAGGAGCATTACAATATCCTTTCCAGTGTGGGGTTCACTGAAAAATCCTGGGCCAGTGTCTCTCCGAGGGCACTGAGATCTGCCTGTGTATAGGAGAGAGACTTTGAAGGCTGTGTAGAGGAGCCTGAGCCTTCACTGACCAACTTGAGTTACAACCAGCCCTCACAATTGAATTGAGTTCATAAATCAAGGGTCCACTGTATGGGAGAAGAGTTCAACTTACAAGTAAGCAGGCTTCCAGAACATGGAAGAACTATGATTAAAAAAGAAGCTCACCAAGACATATCCTTATTATATTGCCAGATACACACAAAGTAGCCAGAGAAAAATAAAAAATCACATAGCAAGGTAAATCCATTAGAAATACGGCAGACTTCTCAACATAAACCTTAAATGGAAGATCTTGGAGTGAAGTATTTCAAGCTCTAAGAGCAAGAACTTCCAACCCAGATTAACATATCCAGGAAAGCTTTTCTTGAAAATAGATAGAGGAATAAAGACATTTCATGAAAAATACCAGCTCAAAAGAAACATGAATAGAAAACCAGCATTTCAGAAAATATTCAAGAGTAACCTAAACAGAAGTGACAAAACCAATAAAGCTAAAAACCCAGAGGAAATGAAAACACCAAGCAAGGTCACTGGATAATTGAAAAAAAAAAACACCAGAGAAAGAAAAAGAAAGTGATCACCAACAAAGAAAGACTGCAATGATAGTAAATAATCAACACATCTCAGTATTATCCCTCAATTTTAATGGCCTCAAATATCCAAGTAAAAGGCAAAGTTTGGCACAGTGCATCAAAAATTAGAATCCATCAGTGTGTTGCATTCAAGAAACCATCTGTTATGGTTTGTGTCTTGGTGTCCCCCAAAGCCTCATGCAGTCATAGGTGGGGTGTTTTCAGAGGCGACTGAATCTAGAGTGTGTGATTGATTCGTGATGCTAGGATTAAGAGTGTTAGGATTAAAGGTGGGTGGTTACTAAATCAATCAACTGATTGGTTTGGCACTGTCCTAATTGAAGTAGCATAGACAGAATATAAAAGGGGCAGAAAGAAGCTGTTAAGGCCCCTCATTTGCTTTGCTAACTTCTGCCTGCCATAAACTGTTTCTCCTCTACAATCCCTATCTGCCATGTCTCAGAGACAGATGATTAGGGACTGAAACCTCTACAGACTGTGAGCTAAATAAACATTTCTTCCTTTACCTTGGGGTATTGGGTATTTTTTCTCAGCAATGAGAAAAATAACCAAGATACCATCTAATGCAAAAGATATTCATAAACTAAAAATCAAAGGATAGATAACAATATTTTATGCACCAAGACCCTAATAAATGGTTAGCAGTTTCAATCTCAGACATGTTAAACTTCAAGTTAAAAGTGATTAGAAGAGAAAATGAAGGTTGTTACATACTAGTTCAGGGAACAATCCAAAAAGAAGAAATTATGCTTATAAATATTTATGCATCAAATATTGGAGCATCTTTTCATAAAACAAAAGATCAAATAAATATGAATACAATCATAGTGGAAAATCTTAATATTCCACTTTCTCAAAAAGACAGACCAACTAAACAAAAAGTTAATTAAGACATATGAGAATTGAACCACACCATTGAGCATAAAGACTTAATGGATATCTAAAAAGTATTCCACACCACTACAAAAAAGTAGATACTCTTTTCTGTAGTGCATGGTACTTTCTAAAATAAATCACACACTAGTTCACAAAGCCTGCTTAAATGAATAGAAACAATTGAAATCACCCTATGTAATTCCACCCCATAAAACCACTGTGCAAGGAAAATAAAAATAAATGACAGTTTTAGTCTCTGACAGGTTGAAATCCAGTTTTTCCAACACCATTTATTAAATAGGCTACTTTTCCTCCAATGAGGGTGGTTGGCTCCTTTGTCAAAGATGAGGTGACTGAGTATGTCTGGAGTTGTTTCTGCATCTTCTAATCTATTCCACTGATCTTCAGGTCTGTTTCTTTGCCAGTACCATGCTGTTTTTATCACAGTAGCTTTGTAGTATAGTTTCAAGTTGGGGATTGTGATACCCCCAGCCATGTCTCTGTTGCCTAGAATTGCTTTTGCTATTCTAGGTTTCTTCTGTTTCCAAATGAATTTTTGGATTGTTTTTTCTAGTTCTGTGAAGTATATTGCTGGAATTTCAATTGGCATTGCATTGAATCTATATAGTAGTTTTGGAAGTATGTCCATTTTCACTATATTGGTTCTTCCTACCCAGGAACAAGGGATATCTTTTCATTTTCTTATATATTCTTCAATCTCCTTCTTCAGAGTGCTGTAGTTTTCAGTGTAGAGGTCTTTTGCTTCCTTTGTTAGATTGATTCCCAGATATTTCACTTTTTTAGATGCTATTGGAAAAGGAATTATTTCCCGAATTTCTCTCTCAATGGGTCTGCTGTTTGCGTATAAGAAGGCAATTGTTTTTTGAGTGTTGACCTTGTATCCAGCTACTCTACTGAATCTGTCAATTAGGTCTAGAGGACTTTTGACTGAGTTTTTTGGGCCTTCTATGTAAAATATCATATCATCAGCAAATAATGACAGTTTCACTTCTTCCTTTCCTATCTTTATTCCTTTTATTTCTTTCTCTTGTCTAATTGCTATGGTTGTTTCCAGAACAATATTGAACAGGAGTGGAGATCATGGTCATCCTTGTCTTCTTCCTGATTTTAGCATGAAGGTTTTCAATTTTTGATCTTTTAGTATGATGTTGGCTGTTGGTTTTTCATAGATAGCCTTAATCAGGTTGAGAAAAAGACCTTGTATTCCAATTTTCTGTAGTGTTTTTATCATAAATGGGTGTTGGATTTTGTCAAATGCTTTTACTGTATCTATTGAGATGATCATGTGGTTTTTGTCCTTGACTCTGTTAATACAATATATTATATTTATTGATTTACGAATGTTGAACCATCTTTGCATCCCTGGGATAAATCCAACTTGGTCAAGGTGTATGATCTTCTTGATGACACTCTGTATTCTGTTTGCCAGTATCTTGTTGAGGATTTTTGCATCTATGTTCATTAGGGAGATTGGTCTGTAGTTCCCTTTTTGGGTTGGGTCTTTCCCTGGTTTTGGAATCAAAGTAACACTTGCTTCCAGGAATGAATTTGGAAGCCTTGCTTCCCTTTCAATTTCCTTGATGAGTTTAAAGAGTAATGGTGTTAGTTCTTCTTTAAATGTCTTGTAGAATTCAACAGTGAAGCCATCAGGACCTGGGCTTTTCTTTGTTGGTAAATATTTTATTACATTTTCAATTTCACTCATTGTTATTGGGGTGTTTAGAATTTCTATATCTTCTTCATTTAATTTTGGCAATTCATATATATCTAGGGCTCTGTCCATTTCTTCTGTGTTTTCCATTTTATTAGAGTATAGTTTCTCAAAGTAGGTTTTGATGATTCTCTGGATTTCTGCTGGATTTGTTGTGGCTTCAACTGTTTCATTCTTAATTGCATGGATTTGAGCCTTTTCTTTCCTTTTTTTGATAAACTTGGCTAAAGGTTTATCGATTTTATTTATTCTTTCAAAAAATCAACTCTTTGATTCATTGATTTTTTTGTATCATTCTCTTAGTCTCCATTGCATTGATTTCTGCTCAGATCTTTATCATTTCCTTTCTTGTATGAGCTTTGGGTTTGTTTTGCTCTTCTTTTTCTAGGAGCATGAGGTTCTGCCTTATGTTATTTAACTGAGCTCTAAAACTAGACCCATACCTATCACCACGCACTAAACTAAGATTGAAGTGGATTAAAGATCTAAATATTAAGTCAGAAACACTAAACTTGCTGGAAGATAAGTTAGGTAGAACTCTTGATGACATTGGCATAGGAAAAGATTTTATGAACAAATCTTCAGTAGCACGGGAGCTAGCACAAAGAATCAACAACTGGGATCTCATCTTATTAAAAAGCTTCTGTACTGCAAGAGAAACTACCAACAGAGCTAAGAGACAACCTACAATGTGGGAAGAAATATTTAGCAGCTGTAGCTCAGACAAAGGTCTACTATCAAGAATATATAAAGAACTAAAAAAAATCAGACCTCCCAAATTCAAAGACCCGATTCAAAAATAGGCATCTGCAATGAACAGACATTTCTCAGACAAAGAAGTAAAAACAGCAAATAAATACATGAAAAAATGTTCAACATCACTGGTCTTTCAAGAGATGCAGATGAAAACAACACTGAGATTCCACCTCACCCCAGAAAGAATGGCTGCTGTCAAGAAATCAACCAATAACAAATATTGGTGGGGATGTGGAGAGAAAGGAACCCTTCTCCATTGTTGGTGGGAATGTAGATTGTTGCAACCACTGCGGAAATCAGTATGGAGACACCTCAAAGAACTAGGACTACAGGTCTCATTTGACCCAGCTATTCCCCTACTGGGAATCTTCCCCAAAGAATTAAAAGAATCATACCACAATGTTATATGTGCACCTACATTCATAGCGGCACAGTTTGTAATAGCCAAAGCTTGGAAATAGCTCAAGTGCTCATAGACTGGAAACTGTATAAAGAAAAAGGGTTTTTTTTTTAATAAAATGGAGTACTACTCAGCCATAAAGAATGAGAAATGAGACATTTATAGCTAAATGGATGCATATTGAGGCCATATTCTTAAGTGAAATAAATAGGACACACGTGTAAATACCAAATAGTTTCTCTAGTGTGAGAAATTGAAAGTGTAAATAAGGATAAAATGATTAAAATGAATAACTGATAATTTGAAATAAGAAAAGGTCCAAGGGTTTGGGAATGGTGGAAGGGAAAGAGGAAAGGGAAGAAGGGAAAGAAAAAATTATGACAAAAAAATGTAATCAAACTCTGTGTAAATAGGGAAGGGTGGAGGGTGTGAAGGGTGCACAGGTAATGGGACAAAAAATAAAAATTAAAATACATCATGTTCTGGTACAAACACCCAATGATAAATGTAAATGTATTTTATACCTAAAATGTACCAATAAATATATATTAAAAAATAAATTTAAAAAAATGACAGAAGAAATCACAGAAGATACAGAAGGTCCTGTAAAATTAATAGCACACTCCTAGACAATCAGTGTGTCTCAAAAACTAAAAAAATAAAATAAAAAATGTTTTCTAGAGGTTAATGACAATGTCTACATAGGTTAGCAAAACTTCTAGGACACTGTAAAAGCATTCATAAAAAGGAAGTTCATTGCAATCAATGCTCATATTAGGAAAACATAGTGAATTCAATTAAATGACCTTGTGAGAAACATTAAGATACTTGAGAATCAAAAATCTAAACCCAAACCAAAATTAAGGGGTGAAATCATAAAGATGAGACTGAGAATCAGTGAAACAAGACTAAAAGAACAATATAAAGAATCAACAAGTCAAAGAGTACATTTCTTGAAAGAATAAACAAAACAGATAAACTCTTAACCAAACCTACAGAGAGAAGAGACTCATGTCAATGCAATTAGAAATGAAAAAAGTGAAAACACAGCAGACACAATCTAAATGAAGATGATAGTAACTACTATGAAAGATTATATTCCCAAAGTTTGGAAAATTTTGAAGAATTCTTAGACTAATACAAATTATCAAAAATTACACAAGGAGAACCAAAAATACTGAACAACACAATAACAAGTAATGAAACTGACACAGCAATAAAGAGTCTACCAACTCAACAAAGTGCAGAGCCTCATATATTCACTGCTGGAATCTAGAAAACCTTTAAATATGTTATATCACTTATATTCCTCAAGATCTTCAAAGAAATTGAAGAGGACTGAGAATTGCCAAATTCATTTGTGGAAGCCAGGATCATTCTGATTTCAAAACCAAATAAGACACAATTAAAAAAAGAAAACTATAGGCCAATCTTCTTAATGAACATAGATGCAAAAATTCTCAAGATGATATTAGCAAACAGAATGCCGCACATTATCAAAAAGATCACATTTTATGAACAATAAGGTTTCATCTCAGAAATTCAAGGGTGTTTCAATATAGGCAAATCAATAAATATAATACATCACATAAACAGAGGGATGATCAAAAACACATGATCATATCAAGACCAGCAGAAAAGGCTTTTGAGAAAATTTGACACTCCTTCATGATAAGAACCTGGAGAAAACAAGTATAGAAAGACCATACTTGAATTTGATAAAAGGTATTTATGAGAAAACAACAGATAGAATCATATTAAATGGGAAAAATCTAAAAGCATTCCCTCTAAAATTAGGAACAAGATGAGAATGACTACTATGACTATTTATATTCCACATAGTACCCAAAACATGAACCAGAGGAATCGGGCAAGAGAAACAAATAAAAGGGATACAAATAAGAAAGAGAAAATTTATATTATCATTATTTGCAGATGACATAATATTCTACATAGAAGACCCAAAAATTCCACCACTAACTCTTAGAGTTAATAACCAACTTCAGCAGTGTAGCAGGTTACAAAATTAGAGCACAATTCCACACCATTTATGAACATGAACAATGATTCAATGAAAAGGAAATAAGGAAAACAATACCATTCAGGGTACTGTCATGCAAAATTAAATACATGAAAATTAATCTAACTAAGATAATAAATGACCTCTACATAGAAAACTATAGAATTCTAAAAAAAAGGAGATTGAAGAGGGCATTTGAAAATGGAAAGATGTCTCCTGCACCTGGATATCCAAAACCAATATTGGCAAAATATCCATGCTCTGAAAACTGTTATGTAGATTCAATGCAGTCCCAATCAAAATATAAATAGCATACCTCACAGATCTAGAGAAATCTAATCCTAAAACATATATGGAATCACATGAGTCACAGAATAACAAAAGCAGTCTTGAACAACAAAAGCCAAGTAGGACTTATCATGTCATCTGAGTTCAATCTATACTACAAAGCCACAGTAATAAAAACAGCATGGTACTGGAAGGAATACGGACATGATCCTGTGGCCATCATCCCAGAATCTACAACTATGGACTGAGATGATGGATTTGGTACAACCAGCACAATGTGACACCCCTGTTGAAAGGCATGGAAAGGCTGCTTCTAAACAACTCCCCTCACCTGTGAGAGCCCTCAGACTTGCAGAGATCACAAGACCTGATACACTGTCAGCTGATGAGACCCAGGAGCAAACAGGCCCCAAGGACAGTCGCAGCTCAACCTGATGCAGCCGCTGCCACTTCCAAAAAGAGAAGGGGGAGATGAAGGGGGAAGCAATATTGATTATGCCTGAAGCAGTCTGTGAAGAGTTAACCCCACCACTGGCTTGTTTATAGAAGAGAGTCCACCTGAAACCTACATGCCAAGGTCAGAGTAACTCGCACCCAAATTCCATTCCCACAGCTAAAACCTTGTTTTGTTTTCTGTTTTTTGGGGTTTTTTTGGTACTGGGGATTAAGGATGAAACTTGGGACCTTGCAGTTGAGAGGCAGGAAGTGGAACCACTGAGCTAAATCCCTGGCCCAGGGCAATGTTCTTATTACAACCATATATTTGTCTATTCTGTTCCTAACTGGAGAATGCTTTGTCTTGTTCTTTACTACCCTTGCCTGCCTTAGTTTCCATAGAAACTGCACGTAGTCCCATCCTTGCATGTAGCTTGCCTTTAACCCAGTTGATCACTAATAAAAATCAGTGGCTTGGACAGACCAGTGCCTTTGCTAATTAAACAGCATTGGCTGTCCTGGGTCCCCTATTTTTCTTTCTCTTTTAGTTCAGTCTTTTAGTTTAATTTTTTCTCAGGTTTGCACTGTAGGCCTGAGCAGGAGATCAGAACCCACTGCAAAGGTCTCTGATAGAACAGAAGAGAGGATATAGAAACATCCTTAGACAAATTCAGCTATTTAATAGTTGACAGAGGCCCCAAAATCATATATTGGAGTAGAGATAGCCTACTCAACAAACGTGCAAGGAAAACTGGATATCTTTTTCTGAACATTGAAACTGGCTCCATATGTCTCACCTTGTAGTAAATTAAAACCAAAATTAATTGAGAATATAAACATTAAAGCAGAAACACTTGACCTACTGAAAGATAAAATAGGTAAAACATTTGAAGTGATATAGGTGTAGGGAAGGATTTCCTGAACAGAACCACAAGAACACAATAAATAAATAAAATCTACAAATGTGATTACATCAAATGAAAAACTTCTGCACAGTAAAGGGTTCAATCAGTAGAGTGAAGGGACAAGCTACAAAATAGAAAAAAACTATTTTTTGCTGGGTATTCTTCAAAGACTAACATCTAGATTATATAAAGAATTAAAAAATTGGACTACCTAAAATAAAAGACCCAATCAAAAAATGATCAAGTGAAATACAGTGGACCCATGACTTACAAATTCAATTCACTCACAAGGGATGGTTGTAACTCAAGTTGGTCACTTGAAGGCTCAGGCTCCTCTACACAGCCTTCGAAGTCTCTCTCCTGTACATAGGCAGACCTCAGTGTCCTTAGAGAAACATTGACCTAGAATTTCTCAATTAACCCCTGGGTAATGTGACATAATGCAATGATATTCTATATATTAATAATCATATGTTAATTATACATTAATTGATAATTATGTAATAATTGTATGTTAATAATAATTAATATTAATGATAATATTTTTCTATAATAAAGAACAAATTTGAGACATTTGTAGGAAAACAGATGCACCTGGAACATAGAATGGTGAGTGAAATAAATCAGACCCACAAGCTTAAATACCATATAGCATCTCGCATTTGAGTGAGACAAAGTACAAACAGAGGACACACTAAAGGCTAGCTGCAAGGGGTCAAGAGGATCAATTTCTTGCAAAGAGGGAAGGATCCAAGAGCACACAGGTGAGAGGAAAGGGGAGAGATTCGGGGACACAAGGAGAATGAAGGTATGTTATGTACAATAACGTTAGTGAATGTAAAAATCTTATGCTGTAAAGATGAGGTAAGATTAGTAATATCAACAGGAATGCAAATGGGGAAAGGAGATTTGGACAAATGGGGAAGAAAGCGGGAGGAAAGGGGAAGAGATTTAGAAAAAGAGTCAAGTACATGTACCTGCCCCCAAATGATGATGAGTTGAATGCATTGCAAACATGTACTAGTGAAAATAGATATGTCTAAAAAAGAACTGATTAGCCATGGATAGATGTCTATGGACTAGTGAATGCTACTGCTTGAGAATGTGAACCGTAAACCATTGCCAAGTTCACGAGATGTTCCACCTACTGTAGAGCTACGGAGACTGCACAAATATGATTGGATACATGTACTGGTGAAATGATATGTTGAAACATTTATGTAGCTAAACAGTTACATAATTTTGTTTTAGGTAGACTATTCTAGATACTGAGTTAATATTTAAAACATTTTAGGGCCAACTGAAGAGGCCATGGGAGGGGAACATGGAGGGGTAATATGATCTTGTATTAGATGTTATACTAAAATGTACTTAATACAATGACTACACATTTGCTCTATAAATTTTACTAACCAATAGAAATGTACATTTATCCAAATGTAATCCAATAGAAATGTAATGAAATGAAATATTTTCTTAGGAAAATATTTTAAATTTTTAACAGAAAATATGGGATAAATTGTGCAAGTTAAAAAAATAAGCTAATATGAAAGCTGCATTTGCAAGAAAATCGTTCATTATCACATGATTTTACACACATTTGACAGTTACACTAGGCAAAGTAATGATATGGTTCTTTTAAAAGTCAGAACTCTGTCAAAATCTGTTTCTAGGGGAAATTATTAGATTTAATGGGTAATTCAACTGCTTTTTTATGCATATTTCTTAGTGATTTCTCAAATATCTTGCAAGTGATCATACTCAAGTCATTCTTAATATTTTAATGATATAAATTATCTTATTGAATCTCAAAAATTGAGTCAAGCAGAATCACATGTTTTACTTGACATGGAGACAGAAATATTGGAAAATCAGATACTTTTTCACCCATTATTTCTTTAAAGTATGTTTCTTCCAAATAATTGTATTATTGTTATTCAGCTACATATAAAAGCATCTGCAAGGGGAGAATTTTTAAACTGTAGAAAAACATCTATTTTTCAGTCCTTGACATTTCTTTCTTATAAGTGAAAAAGAAATTGGTCTAAATCCAATTCATATGCAAATTATGAATTACCCACAAGGGGCCACTGAGTTGACTTTTAAATGTTCAGCTGCATAGATTACTAAATCTGGCATATTGGTGCACTCTAGAAAATACTGAAACACCAAAAATGACATGCAATTTCTTGCCTTCATAGTTGGCATATTTATGTCAATTATCAGTATTTCGTCAGTCTGTACAGCTGACGTATCTATAAGTTTACTAACTTAAAATCTTCCAAGTAAATGTTCAAATGCATTTCTTCATAATTTCTGATAAGAAATTCACAAGTTGTTTGATATAGTTCTGAAGTAAACCAATTTCCTCAGATTATTTTAATGGTTGTATTTATAAAAAATGAAGGTCACACTTTCACAGGATTTTAGACCTGGAAAGCACTTCCCAGAGCTCATAGTTAATTTGCCAATTTCACTGTTGAATCAGCTCAAAGGACTGCAAATGCAATGCCCGCATTACTGAAAGTTAACGATAAGGGTACCCTGGAGCACAGTTCCTGATTTCTGGCACAGAGCAATCTCTTTAAAGACAGGGCAATCTCCACGGCCCCTTGATTGTGCATACAGGGCCCAGCAGCTTGAAAGTATTGAGATGTGAAAAGTTAAAGTGTTGAAATTCCGAAAGTCTATTTTATGTAATTTTATGGGAAAAAACTGTGGGAATGGTATGCTTCTCATCAAATATTTGCAAATATGTTATTATGTTTTAGTAAATTAATTGCTACTATTCATATGCATAGTATTTAATTTGGTATTATCCCTTAATATATACTTAATACACAGCAAAGCCGATATACTTTTTACTTTAAATTATAAAGAATAATGTAAGAAATGCATGTAAATCTATGCTATAACCCAAGAAGTTGAATGTACTAATATTTGCATGTAATTTTGTACTTCTATCTTATCACATACTGGACCTCACATTCATACATAACTATTGTCTTGAGCTTTCCACTTAGATTTTCCTTGTCTTAGTGTATCAGTCTATAACATATATGTGAATGGTTAAGATGTTTTTCTTCTTCATCATCTTAAGCTTCACTAACTTGGCCTTATACTCTATGTAGTCTTCTGAGAATTGCTTTTACTAAGCTTCCTCCCAAAATTTATCTGGGAACTTACATGTAGCTTTAGTTCATTTCCTTTCAGTGTTTTAAAATCTTCTGCTTTATTCATATAAAGCAAATGATTTACTCTTTCTCTAATGAAGTAATATTCTAAAATATCTTACATATAGCTCTGGATACACATATGCAGTTACTTCTGTAGAGCATATTTAACCAAGGAACTTTGGATTGTGCAGTATGGACATGCCAGATTGTTTCTGAAGGTGACTGTATCAATTTATCTTCCCACGGCAAAGAGTAAAAGTTCCTGTTGGTCATATACTATCTAATATTTCATATTGTGAAACTCTTACTACTTCTCAGCATTCCTGTGTTACGTTTCATGCCTCACATGGTACCATCTATGGATGTAATATCCCTTTCTGTAATGATGAGGGAAGATGGACTTGCATACTCTTTCCTCTTCTGCGGAGTTACTAACCATGTCTTTTGACAAAATTTGTATTTGGTATCTTTTAAAAAATTTTTTAATTCTTTTAATTTTATTGGTATAATTTAGATATACATAATGGTCACATTCACCATAGGAAATGTGTACAGGACATGATGTATCTTGATTCCTCCTTTTTCCCATTCCCCTCCCTTGCCTTCTTTTGACTTGCTAATTTACATATTTCAGATTCCAATCCTTGTCGTTGTCTATTCTGCAAATATCTTCTTCCAGCTTCTTTATTGAACAGAAGCTCCGAATTTAAAGGTAATTGAATGTATCGTTCTGTTCATTTATATGTCACATTTTGTCTCTGTGGAGGAAATCCTGTAAGAAACGTATGGTTTTCTTTTCTTAAATACGTGTGTGTGTGTGTGTGTGTGTGTGACAGAGAAGCATGATTTTAGGTTTTGTTTTTGCATCATATGAAATATATTAATAATGCCTGTCTGCCCATGAAGATGATCAACTTGCCTGGATTGAGAGAGTGGGAGAGATGGTTAGATCGTGAGGACACTGCCCCATCAATAGATTAATCTACTGACAGGCTCATAGCTGAATGGACTTAGGTGGAGGAAGCGGGTCAAGGGCATGACCTCGGGAACAAATCTGCCTCCCAGCCCTGGTTCTCTGGCTCTTCTCCTATGCTACTTCTTGGGTTTTGTGAGTCAGCAGCTTTCCTACATAGGGCCCTCCCAGCCTGATGTTTAAGCCTTGGAGTCTGCTGACCGCAGACTAAAACCTTTGAAACCGGACTACAATAAACCTCTCCTCCTTTAAATTGTAGCCATAGAGATTTTGTCCCAAGCAAACTATTTATTAAATAAGACCTATTGTGCCTACTATCATATAATCATATAATCATATCATATAATATAATATAATATATCATATATAACAATATATCATATAATAAAGTCCTGTATGTATATTCTGGATGCTCACTTTGTCTGCATTTGTTTATCTCCCTAACTCCCATAGTTTAAAAATATTGGTTATTTGTAGGGTATATACTGTATAATTCCTCACTTCCTTCTTTTTCTTGGTTATTTTCATTTTTATGTACATGATCAAATTTTTCAAATTTCAATTTATAATTTGTAGTTTTCAATTTACAAATGATAATAAAAAGAGCATTTTTTGAGATTAGCATTGTACCTCTTTTTTATTAGCATGTGTTTGAGATACATAATAAATACATAATAAATACATCCATCATGAAGTAAATGTCTTGATCCCTTTTTCTTCCTTTCCCATTTCCCTTCCCCTCCCCACTTAAATATACTTCATGACTAATAATTATGTAATATGTTAAAGCTAGGTTGTCAATATTATCTTATATCCATGGGCAAGTAAATGGCACTTTTAGAATTGCAATGAAGTTTACATATTGCTTTATATACTGTGTGATTAATACACAAAATGAACAGAAGTGTCTGATTTTTTTTTTCTGTTATTGATATAATGCTTCATGGTCCTCAAAAGTTGGATGTAATTATATGACTTAAAAAACAAACACCTTTGTTTAGCTCTTTTAGCGTGTATAGATCATTTGACTTGCTTAGATGTCTCAAATGTGTCTGTTTGTCTGGTACTTGGATTTTGAAGGAATGAGATTTCCTGTGATGAAATTTAACCTGGCCTTAAGGGCAATCATTTGGTCTCAAATGGGCAACATGTAATTGATTGTCTTGGGATTAAATTTGCTGTTGGGAATAAACTTACCTTGTTTATTGAATAGATAACATGCAAATTTTAGTTTTATGTATATATATATATATATACACACACACACACACACACACTTCATTCATGAGTTTTAAATTGATAATTCATTGAAAACATTTGTTTTAATTTAAAAAAACTTGTGTAGTTAAGTAGCCTTTTCATTAATTGCAATAAAACTAAAATATTTCTATGTGGTTAGTAAGAAATACTTTCAAATTGTACATTCTTTTCAAAAAAGTCTTCTCTGAAGAAAATGAGTCCTGATCACTTATTAAAATATGTCATTTTATATATGCTATCAAGAACTGAACCAATATGCTGTATGAACTTTGCTTTCTCCTCCATACTCATTTTAACCTAATATTGCAGAACTAATGCCAGCCTGGAGAAGCATTATGATCAATCCCAGCTGTCTCCTGCATCAGGGTGCCCTGAATTATGGGAACGTTTTAAGAAATGAATCCCCAAACAAAACCTACCACATGTGAGCTTCTGTTTTAGTACTTTCACCGACTCCTTCGCATTGTGCCTATCTCTTTCCGTCACAGGAGGAAAACAAAATAAAACTTATGACAACTTGAGTAATTTGACTTCATTTTCAAATTATTTATTCTGAGATATATTTTGTACAGAATCACTGGCTTTAATGAACAATTTGCCTAGGATCTCATGGTTTGGGTTGTCTCCAAATTGACATGGACTTATTTGCTAATGTTTCCCACTTAGTCCTATAATCAGTGTACCGAGAAAAGTGTTTTCAGTTCCACCCAGTAGTGAAAGCAGCTATGCTAAAAAGTGAGATTTACATTAGATTTAAGATTACTATTAAGGCCTCACTGTAGTGAAACAGATGTGAGCAATAAGCATGGAGTTTAAATGGGAGAAGGATAAGACACAAGAAAGATCATGCTAAACCTGAATTTGGAAAGCCTGTGGTTCAAGGGATAAACGATGAATGTTACAGGATAAAAAGGAAAAGTTTGACAAGAGCCAAATTGGAATAATATTATGAGTAACATGTAAGCTATCTGGTGACAGAAGCACATTGAAGAATTTTATTTTATGGAATAACATGACACAACTCTACTAGTGGAATGGTCATTGTGATGTATGTTAATTAGAAGGCAGTGATAATGTAAATATAAGTCCTATATAAGCAGAAGGCCAGACATGATTAGCTATAATGACACTTATTCACCATTTACACTATAGAAAGGATTACTCCATTTTCTTTAAAAACATTAACTCATTTAACTACCTATGAGTTTGTTATTCCTAGCCACATCTTACAAAGAAAATGAAGTACCAAAGAATAAATACCATGCATATGGTTACAAAGTTCCATATGTTAAAGCAGAAACTGAAGTCTGTCAGTGCATGGGGAAGTGCTTGATATGACTCAACCAACTTTTCACACACAGGCATCTGCACATCCCTGTTTCTCCTCACCACCCCACCTGATTTCAGGCTCCTTCTCTGACTTGTTCCAATACTCCCACACATGCCTTACTGATTTCCGCCTTGTGATATCACATAGACAACTGACATATAAGCAATCTTCCCTTCATCTTGTAGAATCTTCCAAAACCTTGCTCAAAAGTCTTAGGTATATTTTACTCTTCCATTTCTCCTATAATTTTATTCATATATATATATATATATATATATATATATATATATATATATATATCTTTCCTCTGATTGAGTTGTCACTCTTCACCATATTTTAATTGAATCTTTCTTAAGCCTTCACCCTTGTGCAGAATTCACATCAGTCAGAGCATTCTCCACTTCCCATTGCCTGCCCACCCCTCAGGGCCATGAATACAGCTGTGTTTAACAACTGCCCTTTATGGGCCTATTAGCAGCTCCTGATTCAAAAAATATTCCTTAAGCTCTTCTTTGCCAGAGATGGCAGCAGTTTCCGGAAATACTGAGAAGGCACAGGACCGGCCCCCAGAGCCACCGTGCTCCGCCTCTTCCCTCACGGGACAGGGACACAGGGCACATCCTGAAGAATTTAGGGGGCTCCTGAGTAGCTGCAGTTTGTGCGACTCAGAGCCCTGGAGGGACTGGCTGGAAAGGGTGTGCCCCAGGGGGTGGAGGGAGCATCGCAGCTGGCCCTTCTTCAGAGCAGCAGAGGAAAGAATTCTTGGCTACACAAAATGGTGGAAAGTGGAAAAGCCAACCGAGTTATAGTGTGCTTCATCTGCCACAAGTGCTTTCTGTCTTTGAAGAGAAAGTCCGAGGGTTCTCCGGACCCGTGTTTCTTTTGGGTCCCCTGGTTTTCCTTCTCAACTCCCAAGGCAGAGCATCGCTCTTCCTCTCTTGCTTGCTGAGGTCTCACTGCTGTCTCCTATTTCTTTACTTTGCACTCACTTTTCTGAAACAAGAAAGAAGGAGGAAAGAAAGGAGAGAGAGAGAGGAAGGAAAGAAAAGGGGAAAGAAGGGAAAGCAAAGGAAAACTCATCCTACTTCAGCAGTCAACAAATACCTTCTTTCCTCTGGTCCCCGGGCTTCAGCCAGCTGTCCTTCTTCAACACGTTCAATCTAAATTATTTCCTAATTTAGGGCCTGGACATTAGTTGCCATTATTACTTGTGACAGTTTCCATTTCTCCTTTCATTTTCCCTCCTCGGCAAATTATACTTCCATCATCATTAGCTTTCATTTTAATGTTAGTCCTCGCTGTTAAATAGGAGCCTACCCACGAGCGGAACACAAGTGGAGATCTGACACTAACTCTGAGGCTTGGGGTGAGGCCTCAGTAATCGAGGCCGACAAGGGAGTCACAGGGGCCCACCAGAGAGCCCAGCACAGGCTCATATAAATACAATCACAGGGTCTTAAGAACAGACAGCACATATTTCGCAAATTAACTCAAAATTAGTTAATGGAAAATGGTAAAATCTCTCAAGCACAATATAGGAGAAACCTGTACAACCATCTCTACGATTGCAATCTTTTTGATAAAATACAAAATATTCCCTGAAAAAAATAATTTACTCTTTGTTAAAATTTATGTTTTGTGAAATACAATGCTAAAGTAATGAGATGTCAGGCCACAGACTGGAAGATTTTTTTTTTTTTTTTTTTTTGCAAAAACATGTATCTTATAAAAATCTGTTATAAAATCTGCAATAGACAAAGAAGTCTTAGAACTCAACAATAAGACAACAAGTGACCTGACTACACCACCCCAAAGAAGATGGCCCCAGAGATGGAGGAAAGCGCAAATTAAAATGGGGAGACGTTACAGAGCTCTGGGAATGGCCCAGGCCTGCAGCCCTGACACCAAATGCTAAGGAGAATGTGCGGCTTCGCACTCTGATATTTCGGATGGGGAAGTAAAATGGCACGACTGCTTTGGTGGACAGTTTGATGCCTTCTCACAAGACACAACACGCTTTTACCCTATGATCCGGCCACTGAACTCCTTGTATGTCCTCAAAGCACTTAAAAACTTATGTCCAGGGGCTGGGGAATTTAGTTCAGGGTCACCGTGCCTGCCTCACAAGCACAAGGTCCTGAGTTCGATCCCAGGTACCAAAAAAATGAAAAAATACATAAAAACCACTGTCCACACAAAAACTTACGCACTGATCATTATAATAGCTTTATTCATCATTGTAGAAATGTGGAAGTGACCAAGATGTCCCTCAGTAGGAGAATGAATTAATAAACTATGGTACAACAAAATAATGTAATAATTACTTAGTCCTAAAAGGAAAGTGACTAAAGCTGCTCTTAAAACAATGAAGTCATAGAACCACACAATTACATCTGATACAGAGAGCACTAACCCCATGCCAGGCTCTCTTTCTGATTGTTACAGGTATGTATGTCCATGTGTACCTAGCCATATAGTTAGCATTTGTGCATTTAATACTAAAATAAATGCACATTTCAGTTTACTCTTTTATACTCAGTCTTCGACCCAGAAACAGAATCCTGCTTCAGTTTTTATATTTTATTTCGAGACTATTTTATGCGTGCGTGTTTGCAGTACGTAACAGTTGCGTTCCTCTTGTGGGGTCGGTACACGTACATCACGCATCTTATGTTTTTCACGGCCTCGCGTCCCTTTCCCTCGCTGTCTTGACCCCCTTCCCTTTTGTAGAAGTTTCACCCCTCTGTTTCCTGCTATGGATCTTCATAATCGCTGTTACAAAGAAAGGAAGCTAGGGTAGACCCGTTCAGGAACTCAGCAGTAATCACAAAGTCACCTCAGGAGTCAGAAGGCCAAGGTGGCTCCTCCTCGCTCAGACCAGGTGCGAGCCCCCAGACAAGCGACCCCACTTGGTCCTGTGAGTCTCCTAAGTGGTTTCCTTTACCTACACGTTTTCTTGGACATCTGTGCTTTCCTGAGCTGAGCCCTGTGTCTTTTGCATCCACAGGCCTCCCGGATACAGGGTGCCCGCTCCATGCCACAACTCTGTCACAGCTGCAGCCAGCGCCACTGTGTGGGCCTTGGAAAGCCAGGAGCACACCAGCCTCCCAGCAAGAGCCCCGTGCTAAAGGTGTCCCTGCAAATGCTTTTGAGTTTTATTTAGGACAGAACAGAAAACTTTATTATATAAGACTAAATATAAAGTCATACTTTATCAAAAATGCCCTTGAGAAAGTCACCTTGTATCCCGTATTACAAGACACTCTTTAATGATTTTATTTGGAACCACAAAGTATACTTTAGGGGAAGACAGTGGCCTGGAACAACCTCAATCAATGCTATCTGGGAACACTTATAGAAGCGACCTCCAGCTATCGGAAAAATGAGACAAGGAAATTGACTATTGGATTTTCATTTTGTTTTACTTGAGAATGACCTCACGACTGCAAGCATTAGATGTTATAATAAACAAGTACTTTATTTTAGTGGGTATGAAAAAGAATACAGTAAACATTGTATTCCCATTATGGAGCATTAACATTCATAGAGCAAATAAAACAAGAATTTCCTTAATGGTTTTGAATGTGTATTTCTGAAAGGAGACTGCGTTTCCAGTGAAAGCATCATCCATGGATCCGAATGTGTGCTATTTCCTACACAGACAGGAGTGATGGGCATGGGCTGTGGACAGACAGCTCTCCCCGATGACCCACTGAAGTTCAAGGTATGACTTTCATGTCTGAATTGAATACATTTACATTTAATAGCATTTAATACTATGAAAATGGAATAACTGCACTGACAGTGCATGATTCCTGGGTGAAATTTGGCCATTTATCTATCAATATATCAAATTATTTGATTGTATAGATATACTACAGAATTAAATAAATATAAAATGAATTTATAAATAAATGTATTAGATATAATTTTAATTGTAAATGTGATTCATTATCATTTTCTATATTTAAATGTGAATAGTAGTGAATGCAAACATTGCACATATACTGTGTGTGATTGGACATGTATATGCACATGTAGATATACAATTAAATCTACTTAATGTTCACATATTCGTATTGGCATGATATATTATTATTTCCATTCTGGGGCATGTTACATTTTATGCTTTCTATCTAATGATATATTCCAATGCTACATTCTGTTACATTTACAACAAACAGAACTTTGCATAGTATCTGTAGAGTGGGTGGATTCAAGGTTCTGCTTATAATTGCTAAAGCTATGAATATTTTGAATTTCTTTGTGGATTTTCAATGTAGAACATTTTCTTCCTTTCTTCTGAATCTTTGTATTTATTTTTAAAGAAAAGAATGTTTTGATGGACCTACTAATTCATATATATATTTTATTGTGAATTACAAAGCCTTTTTGGAGCACTTGTATCCAGGAAAACACTTTAATAAACTCCTGTGTTTGAAGCACTCATATCCTATTTAATATTATCTGTAGCCCAGACTTAGGTCTGCGGTAGCTGTCTTCAGATTTGGAGGGACCTGTGAGGGTGGAATGGAAGAGCTGCATTCCCTCTCTCCTACCTGGCATTCTACCAACTGCATCCCCAGCAACATTCTTCTTTCAATGTGTTTTAAATAGAGTCCATCTCTCTTGATACCAGTGTGAAAAAGTAATATGCAATATGTGGCTATGTGTTTCCGATTTCACATCAGCTGTGGTTTATTGTCTTGGAAATAGTGGGCATAGAGCAGTGCAGAGAAAGCTAACAAAGGTGCCCTCACAGAGCCTTTGCATTCTGGCCAGGTCGAGAACACGCTGTGCCATTAGGAACGGTAGGGAGATGCAAGCTCTTCCTTCTGTTTTCATAACTCTTCAAAAATCCCTCGTGATATTAACCATCATGTTTGTTACCTGGCTCATCCCCTGATTCCCAAGAATATAACTTCCCTACATTTATGGGAGGATTCAAGCTCCAAAGGCAACAGAGCTTCAGCAGGGAGAGAGGGGAACATGGAGCTCGACCACCGGGGTTTGGCTCATGTTTCTCCTGTTCATCAGTCATGGCCTTGGACGATTTGTTTATTGCACCTCTGATCAGGTTCTGCATGTGTAAAATGAGTAGAATAAGAATCCCTGCCCCTGGAGAGTTCTTTAGAAAGTTTAATGCGTTAGTACATGACTGCATAAAACAGTTGCTGACACATGAGGAAAGCTATATGAGCCTGCTTAAACGTTTCAGGGAAGCAATTTAAATTCCTTAGAAAGCTCCTACTGGTTGCATCCAGGGAAGGTCCTGTGTCACGGTGAGCGCAGCTCACTTTGCTGTGGTTTGCAGTTAGTGCAACACGTACTACTCACCAGCATTCATTTACTCCTTTATCAAACACATGCTGACTGCAGTGGGCCTCACACCCTGGGTTAAGTGAGAAGGACCAAATCTGGGTAAGCATGGATCACGAATGTGAGGAACCACTGGCTCACAGGAGTGATCTCCTGTACACAGGGAAACAAAAGGTGATGAGCACAATGGAGAAAGATTTTGCATGGGGAAAGGAAGTGGAGAGTTTCAAATTAAGGCCATCCTAGTGGGACCACAGCTAAGGCTCTGGACTCAGCACACCTCAGTTAGAGGGCTAGATTTTCTAATTACCAAACTCGTGAGCAAAAATAAATTCCCTTACTCTTTCAGCTTTCATTTCCTCTTGGCAACGTGTAGAATATGTTTACTTCTTAGTCTTGAGAAAAAATATTATTTTTATGTTAATAGCTGGTCTTGGTAGAACATGGTGATCCAGACAACGTGCTGCTGATCCTAAGTGCATCCTCGAAAACTAGATCGAAAGTCCATAGAGGGATGCCTGGGATATCAACAGACATTGAAAGAGGACACTCAACTGTTAATATTTAGTTTCTTTCAGGAACCGGAATCTGGATCTGCAGGGAAGGAATAGCTGCTCTCCAGCAATGGGTTGTTCCCCTGGTAGGTTTTAGTTTCCTCTCCTTTTCTAAAGAATCTCAGAGTTTCTTATTAGAGGAAGAGAGAAAACAGCGAGAAAGCCTTCTCTCTGGGGAGACTCCCAACTAGGGGACCCTGCAGCCTTTGTGTGCTTCACTGAGTGAGGATGGGGAGGATTCTGAATGATCTCCTGATTCCACAGATGTCTTACAGGGTCCAGGATCCACAAGAGGGGTGAAAGGTAGGTGATGGGCTGAACTCAGCTCACTTTAGTCTCTGGGTAGAAGACATGGTGAACTGGGGGTCTCCGTGTCCGTGTCTGTTATTTTATATTCCCCAAAGGAATAATGTGTCAGGCTGTTCCAAACCGAGGGTCCTTGGTACTTGATTAGGTACTTGATTAGTTTAGGAGATCCAGTTGTAGGCTAATTTGGCTTGATGATGCATTCTTTTGGAATATGCAGAAGACAAAGCAGCAGGTTAAGGGACAGGGTCACAGTACATGGTACTTACCATAGTATGCAAGTAGAAACTTCAATTTCCTCTGAGCCTGGTGGCAAGCTCTCTAAATGTTTTAGGTAGAAGAATGGGAAGCCATATTTTAAATGGTTTTCCATGTTCATTTGAGTTCTAGCTGGCAAGCATAAAGAGGGGCCAGAGCCAGTGTGCAATTCACATCAGAAGCTTCTTTCATAATCCTAGCGAGGTACGGATTCCTCGGGTAGGGGTGTCATCAAACAGGAAATAATGTCAGTGAGATGTCTCTCAGTAAGAGGTGACCCTGTTTGTTTTTCTTTTCAATAATTCTAACCTGTGAATGGAGAGTGACAGGAAAGAAACAAGAGAGCAGACACTGGAAGAAAAAAAAAATAAGGCTTCATTCCTCACTTGTGCAGCTGTTGGTTCCACTTGTAAAAATGTGGAAACCTGAATGGAAAATAGTATCATTTTGACTATGTTACAAAGAAGAAGCCTGTTAGAAACTTACAGTGAGACAGAGAATTGGGAGTGTGGTTCCAGAATTTACAAACTTTAGATGCACAGATGGCAGTTAATTGACTAATTGTCCACTTGAGTGGGAACGCCCAGCTGAATGGAACCTGCGTGGCTCTGGGTGTGGAAGACTGGAAGACACACTTTAAGGATTGTTGTCAGAGCATGTAAAAGGAGAATGGGAAGGGAGGATTTCAAGCTGATTTTCTTTGGAGGAGCTTCCTTGTGACTGCTTTTCTTCAGAGGAGGTTGGACAGTTTTTCTTCAAAAGAGCTTAGGCTGTTTTCTTTCTCTGTCACAGCTTCAACCCTCACCTTCCTCTTGGATGTCATCTCCGGGCTTCTGGTGCAGACCCCCAGCCTCTGGCAGACATGTCAGCCTCCAGCACTGGCCCGTGGGCCTTTTTGGCATGGATCCTTAGGTATCCCGTTGCAGGTCCTTTGGCCTCCAGATAGGGACCTGCAGGGGACACTGACCTTGTTCCAAGCCCTCCACTGGATCCTTTGCATCTCCAGCATGCACACAGATGTCCTACAGTCTTCTACATCTGAATCTAGTAAGCTCTGACTAATACACACACTCACTGGATGATGGGAATGAGAATTCAGTCCAGGAGAAGGATTGGGGTAAATGTGCTTGGATGGAACAGAAGCCCTCTCAAAAAGAAAGTATTTAGAATAAGGAAGCAAACGTGGAACAGTGTTGAAAAATGTCATTTAGAAATGAACATGTCCTAGAGGAGTCAGCTCAGGGGAGTAGCACAGAGCTGCCTTCGAGGTAGAATGAAAGGCAAGCAATTGCAGAGCTCTGAAGAGCTAGAGGTGAAAGCACGTTTGCCTATGTTTTGATGAATATTTTTGAAATATTCCTGAAAAAGAGCTCAGAGCTGATGAAAGTGGAAATATGGACATGTTTGGAGAACTTGGTAAAAGCATGTTTAGGGAGTGGACAAAGATGAGTCTTTTTTGTGGTAGAGCCACCAAGAGAGAGAGGAAACGGTAACTTCAAGATGCTTTGTTGAAGAAAGGTGCACAGGGTTGGATGGGAAAAGAATGCTAAATGAAGAAATATTTTTATGTTATTACTTTTGAAAAAATGTTAATAATATTGGGTCATGTGCATGGGTTGATGAGAAAATCCCAATGAAGAGAAAGAAATAAGAAATGCAAAAGAGAGATTGATAATTGCAGAAAGAGATGGAAAGAGATGCTGCCAACAGTTCCATCACTTGGCTCTTCCTCAAAGCTGGATGTTCTTTTGAGCCCCAAAAGGATGAATAGGAAAGCACAGCACATCCCCACCGCTCTGAAATCCACTGGGAGCTCAAGGAAGAGATATGAGCTACCTCCCCTGGGAAGTGGCTTTTCACAAGGGGAAGAGAAAACTGTGGGCAGAGTAGCTGCATCGTGAAGTTGAGGAAAAGCAAGAGGTTGGAGAAAAGAGGTGGATTAAAGTCACTTGTTGCACATTTAATTGTTAGAATTCAGTAATCAAGACCTATTGTATTCATGCACATCCCACATAGCTTTCTGAGAGGCTTCCTGGCAAACTTGATGAGACATAAATGCAAATAGGACACCTTTTTCTGAAGCTAGTGAGAAATTGTGCTTCACACTGTCATGGTTCCATGACAATTACAGGTTATAGAAACAATGCTGGTAAATTGAGCTTTGTGTACCCAAATTTCTGGACAAAGACCCCCCCCCAAAAAAAACTATTAAAGACAGGATAATAAGGAAAGAAGAGCATAAGACAGAAGAATAAATAATCCAATAGGTTTCTTCTTGCCACACAAGCTGGCCAGTTTCTTGGGCCCAAATTTGTGGTGTGACAATTATGCAGCAACTAGAATATGACTTTCCCCAATCGGCCAAGAGAACCAGTGTCTCGGGGGCCAGGCGTGGTTTGGTCCAGAAGTTCCTGCACACATTGCTGCTTCTACACCTTGCACAACAGATTGAACAAAAACATGCGTGAGCTATACTCTCAGTGTATAGATCAAACACATGCTAACTACATGCTCAATGTAAACTGCCACTCATTAGTACTTCCACATATTCTAATTCTAACCCTTTGCATTAGCAACACAGGGTCACACTAGTTTCTAAAGAGACATATATCTAAAACATCATGGTATTTTGAAACAAAATTAAGGTGCAGTTGCTGATGCAGGAATCTAATTTCACCATGCAAAAATTTGACTGAGGAGATTTGGGCAGGCACAACACCTTGGGTTCCCTCAGGAGAGCTTGAACTGCTGGGATCCTCTCAGCATGAAACATGCACCCGGCTGGCCCAGGAAGCCCTCGGAGGGGGATGTGTATGGGCTGTCATTTGGCTTTGCTCTTTCTGTGTAGATGTAGTCATGTTTTCTGAGTTTGTATTGGTTTACATCAGTGAAGAATTCAGAATCCCTGCCTTTGTCCATAAATTACAAACATGTGACATTACATAGCTTGCTTTCTTTCATTTTACTTTCCATATTTAGTCTCAGTAGCAGAGACTATGTAGATTTTGTTCTAGTTTATCTGATAAGAAAACTTGAGAGAGAGACAGAGAGACACAGAGAAACAGAGAGAGGAAGAGAGAGAGAACTAGACAAGACTAGGGAACCTACACTAATTTCTCTGACTTTGAGTATCAAGTGAATAAATATTTCTACACTACAGCATTAAGATACTCTCATGGTGAGGAACACTTGAATAAATTAGCAGCATGCTTTTAAACCCCACTTACTTTATTGATACATTTTCTAAAAGATTTGACCATTCTCTACTTTTTCTTCACAGTACCGGGTATATCACTGATGATGTATTTGGTTCAAATGTGTTGAAACAAATAAATGTTAAGCTAGTAAGAGAAAGTGAGAAAAAATTCTAAACCTTTCCATAAGCATGGAAATTAAATTAATATGTATTCCTCATTTATTAAATTCATGTTATTATCTTTGAGGATCATTGCATGTTTTCTAAAATACTTTTATTTCTTATTCCTAATATTAATATGTAATCCTTTCAAATTATATTTTCTAAAATAGTATGTAAATTTGTATTGCAAATACAAGCTCTTATATAACTCTTCAGAAATGTCCTAGGAACTAATGACTGACAGGGATGGAGAGGTTTTGTGTAGCTGAAGATGAATCATATTTGAAATACCAATGGATTTACGGGAAGTGCAACCTTCATTAAGACTACATGCTAAGCAAATCAGCCAACTGCCAGGGAATATTATGCTAACACACTCACGCATGCTCTCTCTTCCATGGTGCTTTCTTAAGCATTTGAGCTCAAGTCATAACCTTGTAATTTAAATGGTAGCATTTAAACAGAGCTGCCTGTGCTATAGCCAGAGGCAGCACAAAAGCTCATTCTGCAGATGGAAAAAAAATAAGCAACTTTATCATTTTTATTTCCTGTTAATAATTTAAAATCCAAATTCTTAATCCTCATTTTAAATAAGCAATCTTTACATGTGGAAAAGAATACACAGACATGGATTTTGAATAAAATCATGAATAACTTTAAATACACCCACAAGTTTAATCCATTATTTCAGTTCTAGGGTTTCTTAGAAGAAAATCCAAGAACCCATTGACAACAGTTTTGAAAGATCAATCAGATGTAACTCAACTTTTTAACTGAGGCCAACTTACACAGGGTCAATTTAAATTGCTCTTATGAGGGACAAGAATAGTTTTCTCATTTATTGGTATATTGATTAGTACTTTATGGAAGAAATGACAATTTTGACAAAATTCACTTTCGGTAATTAAGGAAAGCCGGGGATATTCTTGAGTGGGAGATTGTTTGCCTAGCATTCACGGGGACCTGATTTGATCCACAGGAAATCAACTATCAATCAATCAATCAAAACATAAAGATATCTCAACGTGTATTTTTAGGATGAATGCATGAATGTCACTATTATTATTCTTTGCCATTCTTTGATTTTGCTGAATAATAAATGCAGTGCTTGCTGTGTCCTTATGATTATACATGTTATGAATTTTAAAAAATGAAAGGTTTACTAAATACCAAATTTTAATGACTCAATATTCTGAGTGAAAGCCCTTAAACACGTGGACGCCAAACTTAGTTTGTTCAGTGTTATGGTGATTAATTCACCCTATAGGAAGCAAATAGAGCAGAGAAGCACACATACACAACACCAGCTCATTTTGCAGAAATGGACAGGCTACCTCTCAAAATGCAGAGTTAGCGGTTTTCTGTTCTACATAATGGTGTGGTGATGCAAATAAGATGAATATTCGTTTGTAACACTGAAAGGGTGTCTTTTAATATTAGACCCTGGAGCTGGTCTATTCCTTCCTACATATGAAGAAGCTTTCTGGACATACAAATAATTTTAAACAGATATTAGAAAATATGAAAGATGGGTAATGGCCAAAGTGGTATCTCATGAATAAAAAAACGAGAAAAATGTGATGATGATATTAATTAGATTGATAAAAATAACTCAATAAAAGTTTTGAGCAATCAGAGCAGGACTGTCTCGGAGACTCTGAAGACTGGGGAACGCACTGTGAGAGAGCAATTCTGGGAGACTTCCTGGATTTTAACCCCAGAACACAGACCTTGGAGAGCACTTGGTTCGAATGCCTTTAAAGGAGGTTCCAGGATATGAGAAGTGACAGCATGGTAATTAACATTACAAAGTTCAGCCAGCACCTCACACCCTTGGACGCTCCTGAACACACGATATTCAATCACTGAAACAAGAATTAGAGGATAATGTGGTTAAATACATTTGGGGAACAGGAGAGTAAACAAAATTAGTGAGGCCCTCTGGTTTCCTGGTTCACCCTTCCCTCCCCCTGGCTTCTGATTTCACCTGCCCCCATCCATCAGCTTCGGCCTGTTCCAGCACAAAGCCCTCCTAAGGACATGTTCCTGCCAGGTTCTCCCCTTCAACTCCCTCTCATTCCCAGGTGTCCAAAACATGAACATATGTATTGTTTCTCAAAGAATCACAATACAGTGTTTGCTTGTTCTAAACCAATTAATCAAAATTAAAATGTTTCTCTTGTAAATCAAATTAATCAAAATTAATCAATTAATCAAAATCAATCAATTAATCAAAATTAAAATGTTTCTCTTGTAAATGTCTCAGTGTTACTCCTTTCTGATAGATCTGTTTAATGTGATTGAAACACTACACAGTGTCCGCATGTAAGAAACATTACATGGTACCTTATTCATATGTATAATTTTTAAGTTTGTATCATTAGAAATTAATTCTTTTAAGTTACAAAAATTGCTTCTTCAGAAAAATGCCTTCTGATCACTCTCAAATTCAAAATTAATCTGTTTGATAACTTTTGACAGTGATCCATTTCGGAAACCGCTTTCTCCATTAACCTTTTATTTTCTCTTAATGAATTCCAATCCAATCATCTATCATAAACTTTGAATTCTTTCATTCCTTCTGCATGTTTTTTTTTCCTTATTGATAATATTCCACCTGAGATGTCTGTGAAGTTTTTTTACCTTTACCTGGTGTATAATTCATAACATAACTTTTCAAGATGGAAACATATAATGTGCTTAAATCATTCAATATTATTTCTCAGCTTTTAGGGACTTTAACTAATTGTGGCCTTTTCATTTTATTTATTCTGCTGTTTCTTGGAGGATTTAAAAATTGTGAAAAACACATTTTGATCATTTACAGAAATATTTTCCCAGAAATGCAAAGAAAATCTAGAAACAGTCTAATCTGCTTCTTTTGTTTTTCCCATGTCTAGAATTAGAAGAGCTTGTGTGGACGACGGGCACCATGGGCGTCCAGCTTTCCTACCTGGGCTTGCTCACTGTGACCTTGTAGCCCTACTTTCTCCTTGACCATAAAGTGGTTTCCTATTTTCCTCTGGCTGCCATTACAACCTGCCATAAATTGCCTGGCTTAAAAAACCAAAAAGTTTTATCTTACAGTTTTGAACACTAGAAGTTCAAGGTCAAAATGTTGGCAGAGTTGGTCCACTCTGAGAGTGATACAGGAAAATCTACTTCAGGCCACTCCATTGCTGCTGCTGATTTCTTGGGACCCTGCTGTTGCTTGGCTGTAGATGAATCTCCCTCATTTCTGCCTTTGTCTCCACAGGACATCCTGCCCTGTGTGTCTCTGTATCCAAATCCCTGTCTCTCAGGACTAGGGCTCCACCCCACTTCAGTATGACCTCATCCATTTAACCAAGTACACCTTGAAATACACTCTTTCCAAATAAATTTCATTTTTAGGGATTGTGGGTTAGGATTTCATCATACAAGTTGGTTAGGGAAGAACATCGTTCAGCCCATACTATTAATATTCAAATAATATTTCAGAGTTTTTATAAAATGGAATTGATGTACACAGTATTCTTGGCACAGCCTCTGAAGGAAGCAAAGTCAAAGATTATTTAATGAGGCTACTCTTATTTATTTATAAAATGGAGTCGAAGAGACTGCTGTGTGTTAAGATAAACGCACCGTGCATTACATAAACCACTACTGTCTCCTGTACCTTACTGTCCTAGAAAGGATAAATTTGGAAACAGCTAATGAGAAGCAAAAAGAAGAGTGGCTTTTCTTCAGTATTAGTACATTGGCCAGTGTCTTAGTTACTTTTTTTGTCACTGAATACACAACCCCGAAATTTAAGGGAGAAGAGGTTTATTTTGTAGAGGTTTCAGGCCATCGTCTTGTGGCTCCAAGGCAACATGGCAGAGGGGAAGCAGCTCATGGTGGGACAGCAAGAAGCAGAGTGGGGTGAGGGAGGAGGAGGAAGATAGATTTCAGGCCGTATCCAGAGGGACCCAGCTCTTCCCACCGGGTCTCGACTCTCACCTTCACGCCCATTTCTATCCGCTGACGATTGTCATACCTTCCAAATCACCCCTTAAGAGCACACGAGGCTCTGCGGGGGGACATCTAGATATAACAGCTAGGGACAAGTGGAGAAGAGGAGAAGAAACAGATCCCAAGAGACAAGAAAGAGTTTTGAAAATGCCCCTTTGGGGTCACAGGCAAGGGAAGAGCACTTTAAACCACAAAAGAGAATCCATATGGTACTGGTCTAAATCAGATTTCCAGAAGAGATCATAGTACCTGGGATTGTTAAGGCATACTCAGTCACTACTGCTAGATATCTGCAGACTTTGGCAATGATCAACTACTGCCCACACTTGTTTGCTAGAGGGCACGAAGCTTCACTGAAATAATAAGGGCACTCTGAATCAGGACAGTAAAAATTGTTCTCCATTTTCTTTCCAGTATTGCATGTATGTTTCTCATTAATGAGACAAGGACTTGAAGTGCTTATGTCAATTGTGCCCTAGGCCAAGCTCAGCTTAATTCTAAGCATGTTAAGACGTATGTATGTACTGGCTTTGGGAGGCATATTTTAATTTAAATTCAGATTTGTATTTTAGATGGATGAACTGAACGAACCATGTGGCTCAAAGAGGCAGTCCACTTTTATCATAATTCCACACACTGACTCACTGGAGTACGCTTTCCTCCCCTACTGGTGTACAAACGTCTGTTTCCTAAGCCCATTTGTTTATTTTCTTTGATGGTCATTTTGCTAAATTCATTCCATATGCTTGCTACACAATGTTTGAAAACTTTTATGTCTAAATTCTTTAAATATTTTGAATCATTAGTGTTTTTGTACCATGGATTATCAGTTTCATACTCTTCTCAAGAGAGCTTACGTATTTTTCATAAGGCAGAATTATATTGTTTTTATTTTATGAAAAAAGTAAAGAAAAATCTTATAAGAAAAGAATAAGAGAATTACAGTAGTTAATACATTGTGTATCATGTACTACTTTGCCATAAATAAAAATAAAATTAAAGCATTCAAAATTAAGTGGCAGCAACTTGGGAACATAATGTTAAGTGAAATAAATCAGACACACAAAGTTGAGTTACGGTTTCATTTATAGGAGAAATATATGGGGGGGGGGAGTAAAATAGAAGATAGATACTGGTAGGGAGTTCAAATATTTCTCCAAGTTACTCCATTCTTTCAAAACTATTTTCATGTCTATGCCCATTTGTTTCATTTATATGGCTAGTTTTTTAGTTCATTGAAAAGAATGTTTTGTGCTATTATCTGTTTGTTTCTTTTCTGCAACAGAGAGTCTTTTTTTGTCCTTGTATTCTTAGCAGCTACTTTTAAGAAGAGGTTATATATTTTTATCCTTGAAGGAAACTCCCTTTTTTTCTAACATGATACGATATTTCCAAATGTAAGGCAACCAATGAAAGCTAATTTCCCCTTGCCAAGCCTCTGGTGTCTTTGGTGACTAGTGCTCCTAAGAGCATCCTGAGGACGTGCTGGTTGAAATGGTGGAGAGGAAGTCCAAGCGCAATGTTAAGCATGCATGAAGATCAGGGAAGAAGAATGGAGAGGACCCGGATGTGCCGGTCAGAGAGGCGTGGCGGCGGGCCAGTCCTGACTGGGTGGAACTCACAGGAGGACTTCCGCATCCACTTTAATCTCACCCACGCCGGAAGAGCCCAATATCACAATGGGTTGGTGTTAGCCATCAGTCACAACGAGCAAAGGGGAGCACAATTTTGGGAATGCTTTCCCTTTTTTACGCACTGAAAAGCAATTTTTTAAAGTTCATCATATAAAGACAATTTTTGATTTTGGAAATTGTTCTGATGTCTTCATGTTATTAATACTGATAAGGATGTCATTTAATTTATTTTTTTAAATTAAAAAATTAGTAAGACCTTCACAGGATCCCTCTGCCCACCTCCATAATACTTTTAAATGAAAACCGTATTTAACATAAATAGATCCTAACAAGTCAGGAAATTTCTATACTGAAAATGAGTTGAAATTATTGATAAAATCCTAAGTAAATTATTTAGATCTCTTAAAGACAGCAGGTGTTTCATTAAGTTTCATTTTCCAAGGTAATTACTGTTTGGATAATTGAGAAAAGCAATGATAACCTCTTTAGTATACATGTTTTTGGATCTTTAAAAATAAAGTCAAAATATGATTGCATAGTCAAAATTAGTATCAGCTAACTTCACTTTGTATATATAATCCCAAAAGTACACATTTAAACAGATGTTGAAATCAACAAATATTATGAGTAATCCCTTCTCCATTGTCACAAACTTGCAGAGTTACTTATCTTGTGAATATTCAGTTTTGTTTTAGTATCTTGAGATTTTTCTGTTTCCTTAGTTTTAGTATGCACATGTACTTTAGATTATACTCAAATATTTTCAGAATATTCTTAAAAAATAACATTTTATCTGTTCCTAGTGATGCTTGCCTGTAGGTTCTAACAAGGAGGCCAAAGCTCCCTTTGAATGAGACATATCCCAGACTGGCTTTTATAAGTTAGTGCATCTTTTCCTGCTCATTGACCTTTTACGTGAGTGACTTACAACAGGTGGCAATGTTGCCCTTTAGGGAAACTTTGACAATGTTTGGAGGTATTTGCTATAGGAATTTTGTGAACAGACAGCAACGATGCTGCCAATCATCCTACTAGGTACACGACAACTTTCACAACAAAGATTTATATAATACCAAATTCCAAGGTAAACATGGACACAGTCTATTTTACAAATGACATTTGAAAGTACAATTATATTTCATTAATTCAATTCTTCCTCATTCCAACTTTAAATATTTTTTCCTTTAGTTATTAAATCAAATTTGGTATTTTACAGAGTATGCTCAACAGCCCCCTCAAAAAAGAAAAAAGTTCTAAGCACTTGGGTACATATCAATATTCTAAATGTAATAGTAATAATATATCTTTACTAGCAGCAAATTTTTCTGATTTTGCAATCTTTCTTGATAATTTTTTCATCTTTTTTCTACTTAGATATTAATAACATTACCTTCAAATATGTAATAAAATATAGTAGTATAAATTCTCATTCATTTTATGCTTATTTCAACCATTTGGCTTTATTCCAAACTGCAGAAAGACTCAAGTATAGATGTTCATTAGAAGAAAAAGACTTCTTAGAAGCTGTATATTCAAAATTATGACAATATGGATCACTATGTATATTATTGCAACTGTAACTAACATCAATTTTGTACCTAATAAGTTCCAAGCATAGTGATGAGAACTTTCCTAATTACTACATTAAATTTCAAGAGCTTGCAATTAATATGTCAATATAAAACTCTATGTAGTGACATTTAACTTGAGTTTGCTGTAGCCTTTTGCATTTTAATCCCACTTTCCTCCTAGACTACAAGGCAATAGGTATTCAATAAAAACTGTATGAGGGAGGAATGGTGGATTAATGGAATCTCATTTCAGAGATTTAAAAGAGACCAAATAATCATCTCTTTTATTTTCTGGGCCACTCATTATATTGAATATAGGGACCAGGTATTCTGATTCACAATGTACTCTCCTTGTAGTGCTTGGAAATTATTTGTCTCAGAAAGAATACTTTTAAATAAATGCATGAACAAATATTTGAACTGGTAATTTTATAATTTCAATACTTTTAACAGTGACAGTATAAAGTGAGCTAACAAATAACCCATTGGAGAAGGCAGTGTGCTTCCTGGAGGTAAACTTTAAAATATTAACAAAATCGATAGTAAAAATGATTAAGATGTGATTTGCCTACATAACAATTTCCCAAGGTGACTGCAATTTTTACTTATCAAAAACAAGAAAATCTGGTTCTTCTGACTGAAAAAAGAAAGAAAGATCACACATACTATAGAAATATTCCATCCACAAAAAGCTTAATTACAACTGCGCCTTCAGGCTTTCTGACATTTTTAATAATACCTATTTATTTACCTAATTACCTATTTCTGTCTCCACTGATAAAATAAATAAAAAGCTGAGTTGCTTCGTTCTCATTCAATGATGTTTACTATCAATGCCAGATCTTTATTTCTGATCAAGTAAAAGTGCCATCAAATTTAACAAGTGATGGGTATTATCATTTGTATAAAGGGGAGTCAAATGCCATATTTCTTTGCTTGTTAAAGGAACAGATTCCAGTCAACAATGTCTTATTATTATCCAACCATCTGTGTGATTTTTTTACATAATTACTTATATGTGAATCTTTAGTAGGCCTTATTGCTGATACACAGAAAATAAAATTAAGCTCTTATGAAAGATCCATCACAGAGGAGGTTTGGAATAAATATAGTAGATTTAATTTTTCTCTTTCACAACCTGACAAGGCAGCTGCAGGGAGCCTCACTGGCAAAGCTTTGTTTAGCATGAAATTCCAAATGATGAAACTTCAGCCTTTATTGACAAACTATGCTATGTGGTCAATGGCAAAGAATGTATTTCCCAGGCTTCTGTCTTAGATACATCAAGGAATAAATGAATATGAGATAATTTAGGAGGATGGATAATCATTTTGTGCTGCTGAATTTAAATCCACACCTGGGTTATGCATAGTGAGGAGAATATGAAGCCAAATACATTCAAGCAGTAGCATTTGCTTTTAATATTCATAAAGTTTTTAAAGCAAAGCTGTACAATATGTTGCATCACAGGTGGTACTTTAGGAATTTATGTCCTATGATGGCAAATCAGCAGGTGTATTACTATTAGCATGTCAAATGTGGTTGGACACAGGTATGATCCTAATAGTAGCAGAAAATATAGCAAAACCTATATTCAAACCAGATATATAAAAACCTGCTACAGAATGAAGAAGAGCTTGGTAATTATTGTCCACAGCAATTAAATGCCAGGAAATATGTAATTTATGTTGAAAAAATGTGAAAAATCATGTTATCAAAGGAAAAATATCAGTACCCATTAACAAAAAAAATAAACATACAAATATTAGTGGTCAGTTTCACAAATTTGGGAAATTACTTAAACCCATGCAACGAACACTCAAAGAAAGATATTGAATATCCCATCACCTACTGAGTGTAAGTGGAAGCAATCAATATGTTATTATTTGTGTCCAGTTTCTCTCCCTTAAAATATTCTCCTTGGAATTTTCTAGGCAGCCTCTTCATTCAGTGGTCTTCATTGTTTCTGATGCCAGTAATTCACGGTGTGGACAATCCACAGTGCTTTTGCTTGCTTTATTTTATCCATGTTTCAATTGGGAGACAGTTGGATTATTTCTTTTTGCGAGCCCTTAGGAATTCAGCTGCTACAAATTTTCTTGAGCAAGTCATTGTGATGGATGTGTATTTTCATTCATCTTGGGTGCATGATGAGGAGTGAAATTGGTGAGTCACACAATGGGTGTATACTTATTTTTCTAAAAAAGTAACAACTTGATATTCAGTGTAGCTGAGCTCTTTGACACAAGCCAATGTGAAAATATCAGTTATGTTAAATCGTAACCATGCTTTTAATAATTTTTAACATTTCTTGCAGACGTACAATATTATCTGAGGTTTTATATATATCTGATAACCATCAATGCCACTTATTTTCATGTGTGTATTGGATATCATCATATATTTTTGGTAGAATTGCCAAGCCTTTTGGTCTATTTGTAAAGTTGTTTTGAGGTAAAATTCACATACCTTATTATGAACAGGTCAGCAGTAATTAGTACATTCTTGGTGTTGTATAACTGCTCCCCATCTCCAGGCCAGACTTTGATTTCTCTAAATTAAAGCACCTTGCCTGGTCAACACTTTCTCCTATTTATTTCTTCCCTGAATCCCAGGCAACCACCCATCTGCATTCTTTGTTCATGGATCTACCTATCCTGTGTATTTAATATAAACAGGAATGATAAATTACATGACCTTTTGTGTCTGACTTTTTTACTCTTAGAAAAGTGTTCTGAAGGTTTCAGTTGCAGCATGTGTCAGCACCTTTTTCTTTCTTATGTTTAAAAACATTACATTTTCATGCGCCATGCATGTGCCATGAGTTGTGTGCCCATTTGTCTATGGATGGGCCTTTGGATAGTTGCCTGCTTTGCTGTTGTCAATAGTACTGCAATGAGTTCATGTGCAAAGACATCTTAATTCGGGGGTATACACTGAGGAGTGGAATTATTGGTTTCTATGTGATTTTGTGTTTCACTTCTACTTGTTACTTTCCATCCTTGCCCCACTTACATTTTTTATGAGTCCACGTTTGCAGTACATGATTACATCCCTCATGGGGAGCTGGTCCGTGTACGTAACACATCTCAGTTCCTCTTTCATTCCCTTCCTCTGCCCCTGCCTCCCTTCCCTCCATTTCTTAATCCTCTTCCCACTTGCAAAGGATCTATCTCCATATTTCCATTACTGATCTTTTATTTTTACTCTTTCATATAAGAGAAACCATATTATATTTCAGCTGGGGTGTTTGATTTAGTTCACTTAATATTATATTTCAAGGTGCATCCATTTTCCTACAAATGACTCAAGTTTATCCTTTTTTATGGCAGAGTAGTACTCTACTGTGTACAAATACCACATTTTCTCTATCTGTTTATCTGTTGATGGACAGATAGGCTTCTTCCAAGATTTTGCTATTATGAATTCTGCTGCTATAAGTTTGCCATGCATGTACCACTGTAATATGATGTCTTTAACTCTTTTGAGAAAATACCTAGGAGGGGAATAGCTCAGTCAAATAGAAATTTTACTTTCAGTTTTTTGAGGAATTTCAATATTGATTTTCGTGATGGTTGTACCAGTTTACATTCCCACCAAAAATGCACAAAGCTTTCTTTTGCCTTACAGCCTTGCTAGCTTTTGTCACTATATGACAGCTTGATGATAGCCGTTCATTTTCTGGAGTAAGAATGAATCTCAGTGTTGTTTTAACTGCATTTCTTTATTGACCAGAACTGTTGAACATTGTTTTCTTATACTTATTGCCATTTCTATTTCTTCATTTGAGAAGTGTCTATTCATTTCGGTTGCCCATTGTTTGAGTGAGTCTTTTATTTGGGGGTGTCTACTTTTTTGAGCTTCTTATGTGTTTGAGATATCAGTCCCCTGTCCAAGGAATAGCTACAAAATTTTCCCTTTCTTTATGTTGTCTCTTCATTCTGTTGGTTGCTTCCCTTGCTGTGCAGAACTTTTTAAAATTTGGTATGATCCAACTTATTGATTTTTAATGTAATTTCAAAAATCTGATTTTGCGTGTTTCATTAGGCAGCACTTACATGGAGCTAATGACAGCTTTGTTCATGGAGAAGTGCTACTCTGCATCATTTCCTGAATGGACTCTGCAGTCTTCTGTTCTCAAGTGGCTTTGTAGATATCTTTCAAAGTTACTGTCTACTTTTTGAGGGTATCATTAAGATTAGAACATAAAGATCCTTACACATGTAAACTCCCTTATATGAAAGTATATTGAAACTAAATGAATGAACGAGGAATTTCCAATCCGACTCAGGGTGTTGTGTGTCACACATCTTATGGCTAGCTTATGTAAGGATAACTGACTACTTTTTAATAGTAAATACTAGAATTCTTCGTGTATTTAGATGCAAGTTCCATGTGAAATAACATGCAAATGTATTTTCTCTTTGTGACTTAGTTGTGCCTCTTTTTAAGGCACCCTTTGAACATTGAGAAGCTCACCTTGTCCTGTAATTTCCTGTGCACGACTTTCTTGTGACCGGTAACTGAAGAACGTCCTTTAGCAGCCTCTGTGCCGAGTGTGCTCTGGACCGAGTGTCAGGACACAAGGGGAGGCAGTTGTCCACTTCCCCACTTCAGAAGTGGCCACAGGGACTGTATTTAAGAAGGTTTCTTCTGTGCCGCGAGAGTCAGTGCCATTTGGAATCTTGCTCTGTTCATGGTTTGGGGCTCTGTTCTCAAGAGCTTAGATTTAGGTCTTGCTCTCCAACTGCCACTCTCCATATCTCCGAGCCCTCTAAATTTTTAAAATAAATGTTGTCCCTATATAATCCTGAAGGGCTGAATATTCCCTGAAATAAGAACACAAATACACTACCTGTAGACATCATAATTTTATTGCCAATTTGATGAAATAATTATGCATTTGATAATTTTCTGTTACTAATTATTGAGATGGCCCATATTTTGTTTTGGAATAATAAGCATCCCTTTATTTGCTGACTGCCATGAGATGGCCCATATTTTCATAATTTATTGGTCTAATTTATTGTTCCGTGTGTTATATTCTTTGCCCACTTTTAGAAGATATTTCTTTATAATTTTTGAAAAAGTATTTGCAAATATATTGTAAGTGTCCTTCTAATCTATTATTTTTAATCTATATCAATTAATTAATTCTTATAACTCACACTAATTCGCTTAGAAATAACAGAAAGGATCACTTATTTTGAACAACAAATTCTTGGTTAAAATTTCTCTTGATTACAAAATTCACAATCATTGAAAATATGTTACTGTAACTATCTGATACAGTCCTGTATTCTGCCTCTGCCCCCATACAATGACTCCACCTACACTATCAGTGCTTCTTATCTAACTTAATGCCTATTTCTATCTATCCAATAAGCAATATCTCTCAGACCTACATTTTATTTCCTATCTCTTCCATAGTTTACAAAATCTACACCTTCTTTTTCAAAACATTTCAAACTTTTCTTGCCCCAAATAACTCCAAAACAGAAGAATATAGTAAGTATAAAGCCTTGTTCACTCAAATAAAAACAAATACCCAAAGAAGAAACAGTAGGCAAGATTCAGAGTATATACATTTCTTTAGAAGGCTCTATGAGTTGCTTTATGCAAACATATACATACTAAACATTGATAATAACTACATATATAAATAAATATATCTTCAAATGTACCCAGTACATTCTAAAATTACTATTTTGGAATATTGGATGCACATTTTTGCAGCTAAAATGTAAGAGTAGTAACAATGCCTACAATGTGATACTTGGCTCTGCATGAATGAGCAGCCACCTGAGGCTGGAGCAAGTGCCAGAAAGAGGCCAATGAAGAGAAGGTGAAGTGGACTGAACTCCGAGCTGCCCCCATGCCTGTGCTGGGGAGGACAGACTCAGGTGCCTGGTGCTTGGCTTGTCTGGGCCTCCTGTGACCTCCTCTGCACTGTGCAGCTGCATGGTGAAGAGGAAGCTATTGTAAAAAGAGGAAAAAGGAAAACCTTATTTTTAATCTATTTGTGCCTAAACCAAATATCAGATTAAATATTTAATAAAAAATCTAAAATTTCAGAGCATAGGTATATATTGTTGATGAGGAATAGAGTACCTAAAGCAAAATCCTAGATTTCCTGGAAAAAAGTTACATTCACCTACTGGAAAGCTGTAATAGGATTGCCTTTCCTAATTAAAATTATCCTTCTGGTGTCTGCTTGTCCTACAAGGTAGAGTGCACATAGCATATCACACCAGGGCTTTGCTGACATGGGGCAGACACAGTGTCCTCTTCCTCCCCATATTCCAATCTTCACCTGCCCTCCTGGAATTATCTTCCTGCTAAAGAAAAAAGAAAGTTGCTATATTACTCTCTGGGGAACATGTTAATAACCAATGCAAGAAATCTTGAAATTTGGATTTCTGCTCTCAAACACCTCATTTCAGGGCTAGATGAAGATGAGTTAGACCACTGTTGGCAGGTGACAGAGCTCAATTTCAGCGTTGTTCCTTCACAGGCCATGAGAAGTAAAGGAAAGAGAGTGGATCTCTGCCTCGCTGTTAATTAGAAAGAAAGAGAAGGCTTCCTTTCTCCATTTCAAATGGCACCGTCTCCAGGCAGTTGAATAAGTTCTTTCTTGTTGATGTTCAATAGAGAAGGCATTCAATTCCACACTATCAGGAAGGGGTGGAGGGCATGGCATTTGATACTCAGGATAACAAGGTACCCTATTTTCACCAATAAGGTCATGAGAATGGCAGAAAGACTTGAAAACTTGCCTCAGAACCGAAAACAATGGCAACATGATTACATGGCATTAAGTATTGTGTTGTGCTTTGTTTGTTTGTTTTTCAGTGAAAAGTAATATTTCTAAGAAGTTTATTTATTACAATTCAAATGCTAAGGAAAAACAACTACTGTATCTTAGAAAAGACTAAGACATAAATCTTTATATTTTTTGAATGAGAAATAGATTCATTTGAAATAGTCCAGAACATAAATAATTTAAAGCGTTATATAAAATAAGTAGAAGTGTTATAGAAAACAGATGAATAAGTATTTATATACATAAATAAAGTGGTTTAGTAAATATCAATGTAGCTCACAAATACATGTAGATGGCTATTATACTAAAATACCACCATTGTATTAAACCTAAATCTAAAAAACTATTGTAAGAAAGAGTGGAATATATTTGTAGTGGAATATGAACTATAATCAACAAAATTCCTTCTCTAAATTTATCTCCACATTTGTGTATGTGTAGCTACAGGATTAAGAAATATCACATGTACAGAACAAAATGATATTTATTTTAAATATGTCACTTTAATTCATACATGTGAATTTCCTTAATGTAGTCTGACTTAATACTCAGAACAGCATTAAGGAGACAACATGAAGTATTGGCCTGCATTATTTGTTACCATTTCTGATGCTTTCTTTATTAAGGATTCAGAGTATCTCTCAACATAAAACCAACTTTCCTCCTCCTCAAACCTGTAGCATTTTCTTTCCAGGTCTCTTGTGATGGTGAATATATTGCACTATTGTTATTGAAACTCCTTGCAATTCAAGACAGATGTCAAACTTAATTACCTGTATCTAAGATCAAAATTCATACAACCCGTGCATCCTTAGTGGTATACTGAAAGGGACGCTACTTTACATTCAGTAGCATGAAACTGTTCAATGTCTAATATTTCAAAAATAGTTGTAAATGTCAATGTTTTCAGCTTAGTAAGAAACAAAACAAGTTTTAAAAATAGAAATGCCTGAAAATAAATGACCACTCATTGTATGCATAGTAAAGATGAAAGCAAATATATACTGCATATATATAATTTTCTGATAAAAATAGTTGTGTTCTGAAAGATACTTGGCTTGAAGCACCGTAGTCTGACCCCATGCAGTGCTTGTAACCTTGATTTTCCTTCCATGGCCTTGCCTTGCTGTCCTTTTGTGTCACCTTCTGCCTCGCATATGTTATTCTAAGATGTGCCCTATGTCAGTTTCATAATCTTGCTCAGTTTCTGGACTTTGAACCACGGATCTCCTCAGATCACCCAGACCTTCCTCACAACTCCAGCCCGCCTCTGAGCCCCGGTGCCAGTTCTCCAACAGCCTGCTGGACCTGCCACAAGAAGACTACCTCTCCCCTCACTCCCAGGAGTATCTATTCTGAACTCACTGCCTGCTCCTTTTTTCCAATTTCTTTATTCTACATAATTTGCCTCAACTTCCATGTCTCCCGGATTGGCTTTGATTCCTGCCTTTTGGCTTCCATATCCATTTCTCAGCCCAATTTGAAACCTGCCTCCATAGTACCTTTGTATCCATTTCCTTAATCCCGTTGGAAAAACTGTTTATCATCTTCTCATGACTTTCCCAGTCCAGTGTTATCTTTTCCAACAAGCCCTCACCTAGAGTTGTGTTGCTGCCCAAACTACCTTTGTCCTTGGCCCAAGTGCAATAACCTTACATCAGAGTGTGTACCCCATCGGCCCCTTCCTCAGCCTCCCTTAGACAATGCACAGGAAGGTTACAGAAACTATCCAAGCCCCAGGTCATGGCGCTGGTCCAACTACCCAGGCCTGTACCCCACTGCTGCTTTCTGCCCCTCTTCACAGTCCGAGGGCCCTCTCCCGTGTGCTTCCTAAATCTCAGTACTTACTTTATCATATTCTCAAGCAGGGCAGAGAGGGTGTCTTTCTCTCTAACTTCACATTTCTGGATTCCTTTGCCTTTCCCACAATGCAACAAAGATCATCCTATTTCCTTTACTTTGGTCTCAGCTTCTACAAAAATGTCGGAGTTTGCTGACAAATTACATCACTGGACTGGGGTGGGGAAATTTGAGTTATTTAAAAAATAACTAAGTGTAGTATTGTTACTTCTAACACCTCTCTAGGCTGTATTTAGCTATGCACTGGTTTTATTTTCCAGTTAGATACTTGTCTTGATCGTGGACCAATTTCTCTTCTTGTCACCTACATTTGACACAGATTGGAACATGCTACTGTGCACAATTCAATAAAGGTAAAATAATACAGAAATAGAAATTTCTGTTTTGAAGTCTTAGTGAGTAAATTGCTATGCCTTAGGCTTAGTTATACTTGATAGCATCATGTATACACACACACACACACACACATGCGCGCGCGCGTACATAAAATACTGTGTGTTTATTGGGTGTGAGCTAAATTGGCCAGGGCACGGTGAGCAGCCCATTGGCCACTCTTCCGCACATGGAACTGCTCTGTATCAGTCGATCTTTCCCTCGTCCAATGCAGCCCCTCACCCCACTTCACCTGCAGCTTCTACGAACCTGGGCACTACCTGGTGTGCTCAGTAATGTGGCCTGACACCTAAGCTGATGGACAATCAAAGCCCGCTTCACACAGGACTGTGATTTTGCCTGTGACATGAAGGCCTCCACCGACAGCTGCTCCAAAGGATTCTGTTCTCCTGCACTGACCTGCGGAGGACTCGGGACTGCCTTCCATAATCACATTTTCTTGAGTATCTGAGTTGAAAAATACACACTTTTAATTTATAATTTTATTGTGTGATAAATAACCTTAAGCAAACTAAGTAAAAGGGTTAAGATTTCTAAAGAACAGCATGATGGTTGAATTATACCCACGCACATCTCCTTTGAGCACTAGGTTCTGCAAGTGATTGCCAGGAAAGCATCGTGGACTCTTTTATTACCATCGTAAATGCACCCGGAGACTCTTACGTGATGGGTGCACCCAATAAATAGAATAAATAAGTAGGTTTTTGTCAGAGCCCTTTCATGCAGTCCTGTAATGATCAGGGAGCAGGGCATCAGATGATAACCAGTTTCCAGCGGGGACTAAACCGGATCAGGCCCACCGTGCCATCAGGCCGGGGTCACAAACCCAGGTTCAGCGGGGCACGGGAGTGGCTCTTCCTCCTGCCTTTAACACTTCATTACATCTTACAGCAGGCTCCCAAATTTACCACGGTGGAGGGAAAAGCATTTCAAGACTTTACATTTAATTTTATAACATCAGAAAAATGTGTGTAAGGCAGGGCCAAAGGACATCAGTACACAACCCAAGCTCAGATGTTCGGTGTTGCTATGTTGCCATTTAAAACAAAAGAAAGATGGGCTGGGGATTTAGCTCAGTGGTTCTGGCTCCTGCCTTGCAAATGAAAGGTCCCCAGTTCAATCCCCAGTACAAAAAACAAAACAAACAAACAAAAAAAACCACAAAACAAAAGAAAGAACCTTAGTGCTGCTGTGTGAAGTTGTAGGTTGTTTTGAACTTTTAAGCCAGAAACATTTTCCTGAAGTGTGTAGACAAAGAGATAACAATACTGAAAAGTGATGACAGTTTAGCTTTACTTCATTGTTTCTAAGGCATGAGCCCTGAATTGAACTTCTCTATTCGCTTAGCATGCCATTTTAGTTACAAATAATTGGCTTTAAGTGGATATCTTCAGCATTTTTTACTCCCTTGGAAAAATTCCCAGTACTACTGATGCTTTAGTTTTCATTAAATTCCAAAAGCTATAGGGGAAAATGAAAGCATATACTTCACTGAACGTGTTAGCAAATCCAAATAAAAACTAAATGTTTCCTTTATTTTTAAATTAATTTCTCTCATATCTACAAGACAATAGAGATGATCCAATAGCCATTAAGGATATCATATATGCTAAGCACTGAGTTATAGGTTTTACATCTTATTGTACATTCTGAACTTCAAATTTGGGAAGAGTTCTAGTCTAAACAGGGAGGGGTTCTTACATGTCAGAGCCAGTGGAATGGGAGAGGAATTTTAGCTCATGCTCTACTCCAGGGCCTGCCTTCCTCTGGAGAAGGCAGGGCATGGGTTTAGCCATTTTCAACAAACTCCCGTTCAAAACCAGGAATAATGGTTGTGATACATCTTATCAAGAAATCTCTGTACTGCTGTTTATAATGCTCTCATAAACCAGGTATATTCTCCTTTCCTTACTCTAAAGTTTCTGACATGCAGAACAGGTTAATGAAGTGATATCTCTTCCAGTTTGATTGATTGATGATCAACTGATTGATTGACACATTTTCATGTTTTTCACCCCTTGTTCTCATACACACAATCACCCTCTGAGGCTCTCCTAGAATTACCAAACAAAGTGGACTCTTCTGAGCAGCTAAATTTGAAAACCTACATTAAATTTTCATAGATAATGTAATATAACACCTAAAAAAATTCTCCAGGAAATTCCTTTTACTCGTTTTTTACACAGTGAGAATCTGGTTAAAGGAAAAAAATGTACATCTGGGAGAATGAGAGCCCCCAGATTACAAGGCTGCTAACTTTAGCCCTAAATTTTGGTCATGCTAAAGAGAATTAAGAAAAGAACTATCTTAAACTTTGAAAGAAAAGATGGACATTATTGAATGGAGTCTGAGGAGATCCAAAATATTAAACACAAAAGGAATCACCAAGATTCCAGGGTATCTTATGATGTCATATTGATCAATCCTTCGTATATCCAGTCAGCAGTTAAATATTGATTACAAAATGTGTGCCAACCACTATAAATAAATCCATGGAAAATAAGTGAAATAACTTCAACATATTCACAAGCAAATAGCAACAAAGAAGAGTAGATAGATAAAGGCGTAAGTATGATTTTTACTATGCATGGTACTGTGCATTAAATTTTATCATGACAAAAGATATATCATAGTCTGAATCCCTGATAACTGTTATTGTGATTTTAACTTGGAAATAATTTTCTCAAATGCAATGAAGATGTCAACCCAGATGAAGTTACACCAGGGTGAGGTTGTGGCCTTAGTCCAGTGTGATGCCCTTAAAAGAGAAAAGAAGCAGACATTGATACCAAAACACACACTGAAGAATATCAGGGAAGACACTGATTCCAGAGTCGGACTTAAGCAATGCCAGAAAAAAGTGGCAGCCGTCACTAGTGGCCCTCACTGGTGACTCAGAGGCTAGAGAAAGCCCTGTGACAGATGGATCCCTGGGGTCTTCAGGGGATGCAGGGCCACCAAACCAGGAGGGAAACTTCCAGAATCACAAAAAGAAAGGTATTCTCTTATTTAACCCATCCAGCTCATTCTGCTATGCTATGGCTAGTCCACAGGATCTAACGGTCAGACTTCTTGAAATTTTGATATCAGAACCTCCTTCAAAACCTGTGTTTTAAAAAATGTTGTTGAAAACTCTAAAGAGCTTTTGTTTTTATGAGCTATATCAGTCAGGGATTACTGCTTAATTAATCTGATGAATTTTAAAAATACTAATTCATTGAAAGTGGTGGCTTAATCATTCACCATGTGTTAACATAAGAAATATATATTTTTAAAAGTATATATATTTGTAAAAAACAACAGGAATTCAGTTAGAAGAGTGCCATTGTTTTACATTTTTGCAAATCTCTTTAATGTCTCGCTTAATAGAAGACAGCTGGTTTTTCCTATCGGCTTCTGCTTTCAATCTGCTTCAATATGTTATTCTGGGTTAAGTGTATTAAGGAAATACGACCTCACACAGAAGTAAAGTTGGAAGAGAGGAAAATTTACTTAATAGCTTTCTTTTTAAGATAATCACGGATAGTCTTCTTGGATGCTACATTCAAATTCATTAAGTGTAGTGTCTTAAGGTTACTTGCAATGCAGAATCTGAAACTTTGTTAATAAACATTTGTTTCTGCTTTATTAAGTCCATTGTCCTGTCTAATCCACTGCCATATTAAATCCATCTTTAACTACAAATGTATCCTTTAGACATGCAGGATTTTGTAGCATCATTTATTAATCCATTGGAAAATATTGGTTTATTTACTTACGCTAATCTTCCAAATGTTGACACATTTTCTTTAGATAATTTTTTTAAAATTACATGGATTATTGTCAACATCTGTATTAAAAACTTTTTAATTTTTTGGAAAGGGCCAAGCACATGATGTTCAATGCAATTTTTTCCAAAATTTTTATTTTACTGGAACTTCAAGCTTTATAATTGACAGTTAATTCTCTGACTACAGATAGTTGAAATGACATGCTCATCTTGTGCAGCCTGAGAATCCGTCTCATTTGCACTTGACTCAGCACAAGCATGGTTTGCGAGGCAGCCCACTCCTCCAGCCAACATGGTGCTCTGTAGTAAAAGCTGCTAACTCTGCTCACAACTTGAGCACATGCTGGTCCCCAAGACAACCGCTGGAATTCCAGATGCAACATAATTGCGTTTAGAGTATTCCCCGTTGCATTAGAGATAATACTTGAAAAACATCTATTCGAGGGCCAAAGGTAGTAAGATTAATATTATTTTCATTGCTTCTGAGATGATGTGAAGAGACGGGGAAAAACGTAGAGTGGGAGGAAGAGCAAATGACTTATGACATGGTTTTTAGGTTTGGGAGATGTCCAACAACCAGACAAAAATCCTTCCCAAACCTTGATAGTCTGTGACCTTAGGTATTGTACAAAACCTGTGCTTGTAAAAGAGATGAAAAAAATTAGTCCTTCATAACTTCATTCTTCTGATGTGGAGCTGGGGTTTTGATTTCATAGGGTCAAGGGCATGAGAAATTCCACACTTACAATTCCAGGACACATAACTAATGCACTTCTGCATTTACCTTCAGTCTGTGAAGGGCTGTGGGGTGGAAATGGGAGTCACACGAGTATATTTACTTACTGAGTGTGAGAAACTAACGGGAAGGGAGAAAAGTGAGACAGAGAGGTTTAATAATCAAATGTGACAGGTGATTGGAGCAAAAGGTCAAAATTCTGAAAAAAAGAGAGGATACAATACAATCACAGAAGAAAAACATCGAGATTTGTACAAGAAGGAGCATTCCCTCAGAACAAGGAAAAGTAAAGAAGCAAATGCAGAGTCTGATGCAGATAAGTTTCAGGGCATTGGTTGAAGGGGACAGGAAAAATTTGTGTGTCTTTTCCTTACCAGGTAGAAGCAGAGGTCTTTGAGCTTCCTGCAGGTTCCTGTGCTAAAGTGGAGTAGAAGGGGCTGAGGAGATTGCACGGCCATAAAACACACTTGCGCGGAGGGACAGGGGCTGCAGGGCCCAGTGTTTGACCCCAGGATTCGGGAAAGACAACTTAACAGGGGAAGGAGTCATCTCACCATAGAGGGCTCAGCCCTAGGACCAACTCAGGATTGTTCTGGCTTGTGAAAATTCTACAGCTACACTTCTTTGCTATGCAAGAGCGAGGAATAATTGAGCCTGTTTTCTTCCAAGGAGAAAAAGCTGGAGACAATTTTCTACATAGAGCAGTTCATCCTCTTGCTGCGATAAGCTATTTGCATTCCCTTTAAATGATTCAGCCCAGGAAGGGGATGGTTTACTGTCCTCTAACTCAGATGAGATGCACATGATATTTTATTCAGGAAGTCTAGACCCCCAAGCTTTTGGGCTCTAAAAGCATCTGTGGGATCAGAATCTCTGCTTACCAGGATTTGATAGACACTAACTAAAGTTTGCAAAACAATTTTTTCTGTCGTTGGAGAAAAGATGAAGTGTGACTATCTACATGTTGAAATTATCTATAAGATGTAAACATACATACACAGTAAGTCTTGTTCCTTGTCCATTGAATAGATTTGGCTTACATAATCATTTTAATATGCTATTTTATAAATATTTCAAAGAACTAGTGTTTATTATTTTTGGTAATGAAACTCTCCTTAGATGAGGGGACCCTGAAACAAAGTTCAACATAGAGTATATGAAATGGTATGCTAATTTAAAAATATTTTTGTTGATTGCAATGTACTTATTTCCTAAGGTTTTTCAGCTTTGTTTATTGTATCGGGAGTAAAAAAGACACTACTGTTCCCCCCTCTCTCTCTCCTCTCTCTCTCTCTCCCTCTCTCTGTCTCTGTCTTTAATAAAATTGTTTTTCAGTTAAATATGAACCAAATGACAAAGTTCTGTGGAGATATTATTCTACAACAGGCTCGAGTGCCTGAAGCTGAGAAAACTGGTTGTATTTCTGCCACACTTGTCATCTTAGGGTTTAAGTGGCCTCACATTTAACAGATTTGTTGATGTATGGATCATTTGCTTATCACAGAAAAGCAGGAGTAGAAACTGACTGGTCTGCTTTGAATGTTGTGAAGATATTGAAAAGAAATTCTCACCTCCATGTCTTTATGGTTGTTTCCCTGTGAGGGAAACTTCCCACTCTTTCCTGCTGCTTTCCTCATCTTCCTTTTAAGGAACTTCTTCCTCTTCCTAGAGTCCTTATTTTATTGTGTTTATCAACACCCCGTTTTTTGGTACCAATTCACTCTCACTTGTGAGATTTAATCAATCTATTAGATCGCTGCATTATAACTGTATTTACTTAAAGATCGTTCACAATAAAAGGGCTTACTCTGAAAACTACATTTATTCTAAAGTACTGTTTTTAAACAATGAGAGTTATATTGAATGGGCCTTGGGAAAATTGACAGGTAAGAACAATTGAATGATGGTGCATCCAGTTCCACTTCTAACAGATGGCAGTTATTGACAGGAAGGTTACACTTCTCATCCCTCTGTCCTGGGTTACTTATGCGGATACAATTGCCTGGTCTATGCCTGCAGGAAAAAAAAATAAAACTTACACTTGCAAACTGAAATTACTATATCCCCAAGATATGGGTTGCCCTTTCATTACCTATTTTTGAATGAGTCCTTTTCCAGTGAGCACTGAAACATTTCATTCTGTTGGGAAATCAGCAGATGGTGGTGGGAAAGGCAGGTTCTGCGGACACAGAGGGAAGCCAATGTCATGGGACAGAGCAGAACCAGATCTGCCCTCCTCCTCTTGGGACTGTTGCATATTTGAGTCAGCAGGGACAACTCTGATGCACACTTGGAGTTGTGTGAATCAGAACTATAGCTCTCATTCTGCAGGACATAGGGAGAGATAGGGTCAAACCCCGTGGTAAAGATCTTCAAAGAGAGTAAAGGAACAGCTTAGTCTGTCAATTTACACATTTCTCTATTTAAAAACACAGGGAAGTGGCATTACAGAGATGGCATAGTATTCTTTATCTAGTGGGTTTTTCTTAGATTCCAGCTCAACTTTGTCTTACTTTTCTGTGTTTAGCCACCAATGCAGATCTCACTATGCTGAGGCCAATTCCGCCTGCAAGCCACTTCAGTGTGACCTCCTGAAAGCTTCGATTGCTTCTCTCTACTTTTCTGAGCCAGGGGGCCAAGGAGACTCCAAAATTATCTTTTTTTTAATCAGAGCATTTATGGACTTTAGTTAATAGATCTAAGGTTTAATTTTCTCAGTGTAAAGACCATGCTGTAAGTTAAGCATCTATTTTAATTAGACCAAATCATTCCTGTGCTTGGTGCTACATAAATAACAATGCTGAGAATAATAGATGCTTCTCTCAAGATTAAACAAGACAGCTATTGAATGTTTAATTAAAAACAAAGTGATAATAAGGACATATTTCCAGAGATTCAATCAAATTGCAACGCATACACAATCTACTAAATAAGTAATCACAAGATAATTAAAAATTTTAAATAATTAGCTATTGTAATAAGTGTGTGTTTAAGTTGATTTAATATCATCTGATTCCCTAGGGGATATATTTCCATAAATTATGGGTATGAGCGTATGTATCAGTATTTATAGTAGCCCTCCTTTCATTTATAAATGTTGGGAATAGGAAAATGTAGGCTACTTATTTAAGGATATCAACTATTTAATTTTTCCAGTCTTTGCTAAAATATCACAGCAGAACTTGAAATGCCACTAAGTTTTGGGTTGAGGGACAAAGAGTTTAAGAAACATCTGGAGATGCTGAAATAACCTGCACTCATTTATGTTATTTAGGTTGTAAAATCATATTCAATCTTGACCCACTCAGGAAATCGAACATAAACGTCCTGCTGATTTTGACAGTCATACAGCAAAAACACTCTCTAATGAGCATTTAATAGTCACCAAAAGTTTTGCATTAAGTACAAAGCCCTTTTGATTACTTATTCCACTAATTTAAAGTAAATGCTTTTACAGATGGCATCTGTTAGGCCCCAGAACGTGGGCTGCATTCGTATGCAGTCATTGAAAATAAATTCCAGCTTTTGTAGGAAGATTGTACCAAAAAGATCAAAAAGGAAATACTCAGTGAGCACTGGTGATACATTGTCTTTAATTCTCCTCAGAAATACTTAGCCAATAAGAGAGGACCATGCCTAAGATCTGCGCAGTAACTGAGAAATGCCTTGGCAAATTAACACCTATGACAAAATGATCGAGACAAAGAAATTGAGCTCTTCATTCTACCTCTCGTCTTCCTAAGTGTAGAAGCATATAATATTTCAGTCTCCTTCAAACTGTATTGTATTACACAGAGGAAAAGTGCCATGAAGTGCTTTCAGATGGTCCAGCTGATCAGAAAAATAACATGACACATGACAAAGAAAAATAAGAGAAAGCCAAAGATTGTTTTACAGACTGATGAATGGATCATTTTCTGGTTTTCTTTTAATTAATAGAAATGCTATATTTAGTTCCCTCAAATATCAAAAGACATTATGACAAAATACTAATAAAAACTTAATTATGAGGTTATGTAACTGAACTTTATTTATTCATGAGAAGCATCATGCAATGAGAAAATGAAAAATGAGTCTAACTGTACAAGCGCCTCAAAATCTCCATTTTGATGTTCTGGGAATCACACGAACTCTGTGGGTGCCCTGAGCATGGTCTGATTGAGGAGTTTCCCAAGTGGCTCCCCTGCAAAATAAAGGGGAGAACACATGCCACACTTGCTACTCAAACAGGCAGTTTGCTAGAAAATACAGAAGAGTAGCCATTCTGAAATGCAAGTGACATGGAGTTTTGAATTTGGAATGAGTTAATGGAACTTCAAAAGCTGACAAAGTTCCATTATGAGGTCAGTCCCAATGCCTGGCTTTCTAGTAATTGTGACTATGGAGATTGAGTGATGTATTTATTTGAAAACATTTTTAATCCTTTCATTTACTAATAAGGTCCAAAATGTATGCTTGAGTATTTCACAATGCAGATATATTGAGATTTGTCAAACTTTGTACTGTTGCTGTTTAGGTTGGATAATTGTTTTAAGAAGGCTACAGATGCAGTGTTGTATATTTAGTAGCATCCCAGCTTCTACCAACTAAATGACAGTAACTCCAGCACCAGTCGGAACAATAAAAAATGTGATGGCTTCAGACATTATCAAATGTGCCCTGGAATACAAAGAAGCTCTTTATTACAAACCAGTGACAGCTGAACCTAGCTGAAATATTACATCAATAAATTAACTGAGGTTATATTACGTATGAGGAGTTAAAGTATATTTGTAACTCTTATAACTCAGCATGATGATATTTAACATAACCTTACGTTGTTCAGACTGTGCTATAATCCCAGGACCTGATTATTTTAGCCAGCATGGATTGGTTAGAAATAGCATGGGATGATTTCTTTCTTTCCCCATGCCCTCTCATAGAAATGCACTTAGAAAAGTGTCTTATGCCTGATAAGAAACTAAAAATTCTTGATATCTTAAGTCTTTTGAGAGCTTCAAGATTAGAATGAAGCAGGTGAAGAACTATATAATCAGATGTTTGTACTATGATGGTTACTTTGGGGAGAGAAGAATTTAAGTGGAATTTGTACACATTAGCTGGTACAAAAGTACTGTTGTGAAGCAACAACTTTGAGCGAAAGATAGAATATAGTTACTCGGGTTATTTCAAAAATACCCACAATATGCCAGACAACTTTGTTGTGGCCTGGAACAAAAGAAGTCAATGATGTATACTGATTTGACACCTCTGCAATTAGAACATGGAAATATGTATGGCCTTCACTTTATTTCTGTTCATTAAATACCAGTTAATGAATACATTGAAGGGATTAATGTCTACAAAGGACATACATGGAAATCACAACGTCCAATGTACTAATATGCTTTAAGTGTAAACCCTGCATATTTTTCCATCCGGTATAAACCAGGATTGGGTTACAAATTAGGTATTCTACACTACTTTTTAGTTGTGGCTGTTATAAGTTTTATTTTCTAGTTTTAATTGGAGACATGGAGATTTTTTTCACCTACCCTATAATAAAATTAGTCTCAGTAGTAATTTAGTCCATACAATTACTATTGTGATTATGCTTTATTCTTCTTTCAACATTTTTATTTAAATACAGAAGTCTACATTTTTTTGCCCTGAATGGTTCAGGTTTCAGTGTAGTTTCTTGCCTTATGTATATTTATTTATTTTTGTTTTTAATAAATAAAGAGTATCGATGAATACAGACCAGAGTCTGAGAACAATAGCACTTAAAAGTACCAACATTTGCAAATAATGAGATGTGTCTGAGTATTACTTCTATGTAGAATTTGAGCCTTCGCCTTCTCTCATCTATTTGCCTCTAATCAAATATTTCTGAAACCAAAATTCTGGCCTGTGTTTGTCTCACATACGGCATATTGGTCTGTGCTGTAGAGTCACATTTCTAACATGTGCTTATCCAACAGAGGAACCTAAATCACATGAAAAGAACCTGATTCGACTCCAGGGAATCTTGGCTCTGAGATTAGACTCTTGGCTCTAACCTGGGCTGGGCCACCCAATGCTTTAATGTACTAGAGAATATTCTTGGCCACCCACCATGCATACTCATAAAATACAGAACTTTTATTACAAACTATATTCAATGTACATTATAGATAATGTATATGCCACATAATATATATTTGTGTATTAATTATTAGCTATACACACATACAGAGAGATAATAAAAAGAATAATTCCCTGTAGGTTAGAGAAAATTTCCAATTATTTCTAATTTTAGTAGCTACCTACATATTTCCAAGATTTTATTTGTTTTTCACGTTTCATTATTTGTTTGTTAACATATCCCCTACATGTGCAGCATTTTTGTATGGTTACAAAATTATTTGTTAAATGAATAAATAAAATGATTAGCACTAATTTAGTTACTTTTGAAAAAGGAGTGATTTTATAAGTTCTCATTAGGATTTTACCTATGGGATATTTGTTCCTAATTCTTATTTTTTCCCATTCCCTCTCCTCCCTTCAATCCTTCTTCAACTCCTTATTTACAAAAGACTTGTTTCCATTTTATCCTTTTCTTATGTTTTTCTTTTTCCTTTTCTTTCTTTCTCCCTCCCCTTTCATAGTAGACCTTCCCAATTGATCTTTTTCTTCCTATTTCACATTATCTACTATACATTTTGGTCCTTTTTTAAACTTTCCATTTCTTACACCTTAGAACCAATGTGATATTTACACATGTGTCCAATTTATTTCACTTCAGAGTATGGTGTCAAGGTGCATCTATTTACCTAGAAATGTCTCAAGTTTATCCTTCTTTAAGACTAAGTAGTACTCTATTGCATTAAAAGAACCCACATCTTCTTTATGCCTTCTTTGGTTGATGGGCATTTGGGTTGTTTCTAAGATTAAGCTGTTACAAACTGCGCTTTGAAAGTGAATATGCATATATCACTGCGGTCTGATGCTTTTAATTTGTTCAGGAAGATACCAAGAAGAAGTAGGATAGCTGGGTCAAATAGAGCCTATAGACCTAGTTTTTGAGAAATCTCCACACTGATTTCCATGGTGGTTGCACCAGTCTACACTCCCACCAACAGTGAGAAGGGTTCCTTTTCCCCCACAGCACCTCCAACATTTGATATTGGTTGATTTCTTGATAATAGCTATTCTTTCTGGAGTGAGATGGGATCTCAGAGTTAAATTTGCATCTCTTGAATGGCCAGTGACGTTGAACTTCTTTTCGTATATTTATTTGCCATTTGTACTTCTTCATCTGAGAAATGTCTATTCATTTCAGATGCCCATTTTTGGATTGGGTCTTTCAATTTGGGAGGGTATAATTTTTTGTGTTCTTTATATGTTCTAGATATTAGTCCTTTGTCTGAGGAAGCGCTGACAAAAATTTTTTTCCCACATTATGGGTTATCTCTTCACTCTGTTGGTGGTTTCTCTTGCTGTGCAAAAGCTTTTTAATAAGATGAGATCCCAGTTGTTGATTCGTTGTAATATTTTCCATGAGATCAGGGTTTTATTTATAAAGACTTGCCTATACCTATGCCTTCAAGCGTTCTACCTTCTGTCTTTTCCAGCAGATTTAGTGTTTCTGTTTTAATATTTAGATCTTTTATTCATTTTGATTTTAGTTTAGTGCATGGTGAGAGATACAGGTGTAGGTTTAATCTTCAGCATGAGGAAAGCCAGCTTTTCTAGAACCATATATTAAAGAGGCTATCTTTCTTCCAGTGAGGGTATTTGGCCTTTCTGTGAAAGATGAGGTGGCTAAGTGTTTTTGGAGTTGCTTCTACATCTTTTAACCTGTTCCACTGATCCTCAGGTCAGTTTTTTTTTTTTTTTTTTTTTTTTTTTTTTTTTTTTTTTTTTGCCAGTACCATGCTGATTTAATCACAGTAGCTCTGTAGTATAATTTCAACTCAGGGATTGTGATCCCCCCTTGCCTTTGTTGTACAGAATTGTTTTTGATATTCTATACCTCTTCTGGTTCAAAATGAATTTTGGGACTGTTTTCTCTCATTCTGTGAGGTATTATAATGATAATTTGATGGGGGATGCATTAAATCTGTATAATAATGTGGAGAGTATGGCCATTTTTACTATGTGGGCTCTTCCTATCCATGAGCAAGAAATGTTTTCTCCACCAAAAAACTTCTTAATTTAATAACCAAATTCAGTAATGTAGCTGGATATAAAGTTGAGCACTTGAAAATTGATAGCATTCCTGTACACAGAGAACAAACTTACTGAGAGAGAAATTAGGGAAACCATTTGTTTCACAATAGAATGGAATAAAAATGAAATACTTAGGAATCAATCTAACAAAAGATGTAAAAGATCTTTACATCAAAATTACAGTATCCTGAAAAAGGAGATAGAAGTGAGTATCAGACAATGGAAACACATTTCCAAGATTTAAAAAAAAATTGTGTATTATGGGCAATATTCTACACATAGAAGAGATTCAGAGAAGTTGCTGAATAAAACATATTTATGTTTTCTTTCTACCATGACTGCAACTCTAATTAAAACCCAGAGGTAAAATAACAAACTGCCTGATTAATTTAACCAACAGTTATGGTTTAACTCATTTTTTCTGATACCTAAATTTACATATTAATCCTTTGTTTAAGTACAAGGATAACTAGAAATAGAAAATATTTATTACCTTATTTTAAAATTTTCTCATTATTTTTAAATATCTTACTGGAAATACATGACAAATTCTAAATCTAAGTGATTAGCAACTGATATTTCTGGTTGGCTATCATGTAGAATTAATCAGTTAGAATAAAGATTGTTGTTTTCATTTTGTCTTATCTTTTCTTTTTACAAATGAATTTTAAATGCTTACAGTGATAATAAAAATATAGTAGCCCTTACTCAGAATAAAAACTTAACCTTTACTGTAAAATTTGAAAGATAAAAATAATAGCAAAAAATAAAGATTATAAAATACCATAATAACCTGAATTTTTGCTTTTGTAAAATCTAGGACAAATAGGAGAAAACTCATATTCAGATTTAATTGTCTATTAATAGAAAGCAAACCATTTCATTAGAAGACATAGTCTGTCTGGCTCAAAGAGGAGCTTGCCTTGAATCCTAATCTACTGAACAACCATGGTACTATCATTTGCACTGTTTAGTGATTCAGGTTGTTTTCTATATCTGCCTATTACTTTCCTACTATCATTATGACAAGGCATTGCATGCATCCTGACTTTAAATGACAGGAATTTGTTGGACTACCGTTCTGGAGGTCCAATATTTAAAATAGTTTTACAGGGCTTTAGTCAAAGTGTCAGCAAGACTATTCCTTTTTTGAGGCTCCAGGGAAAAATCTGATCCTTCACCCTTTTCCTTATCTAGAATCCACAGCATTCCTTGACCAATGTTCTCCTTCCTTCCTCCTCAGCACTGTAAACATCACATGGAATTCTTCTTATGCAGCATCACTTACCATACAACTCTTCACAACTGTGTTCAGCTACAAGGACCTTGTAATTCTATCGGGTCTACTCTGTTACCCCAGCCTAATCTCCCAGGCTCAAGGTCAGTTGATTATGATGTCCACTCTGCTTACAAAACCCAGTTTCTTTTGCTCTGTGACATAATATCGCTACAGCTTCTGGAGTCAGATGTGAATATCTCTGAGCATTTGTATTAGTTATATTTGCATTGCTATAAAAGAAATAACTGAGGCGATGAATTTGTAGAGAGTTGTTCCACTTAATGTCTCAGTAACAGAAAGGCTGACAATTCAAGTTGTAGACTATTCTAAAAATCCGAAATTGAATGTTCCTTATTAATTGCATGGTATGCTTAGAACACTGCTGCTATTCTGTTAGACAAACATAGGGAAGAGATGTAAACACAGTTAAAGGGGTCATGTGCCAAGGATATATTGATGGAACTGCCAAAATATCCAAAATACATGAGGTGGTTGTTCTTCTACATCTTCTCCCAGAAATGACTTGGCATTTCTTTTCTTGAATTGGCACTAATGCAATTACACCCAGTGTCAGCCTGCAGGGCTCCATGATCTGCCCGTGATGTAGCCACATTATTAGGCCCCCAGGCAAGGTCATCTCCACACACTGTGCAGCGGTTCACCTGGAGTCAAACCACTCTCCTTCCAGCTCTTTTCCTCCAAGTCCAGATAACCTCTCTCAGATATCCTCTGTGACTTTCCATTTACCGGGGGATCAAGTCCCAAATCCTCAGCTTGGCATTCAAGAACCAACAGTACCTGCCCCAGCCTACATTGAAAGTCATAGCTATAGATTTTTAAAACTTAGAGATATGCAGGCTAAACCTTTCATTTCATAAAAGAAGAAAACACAGCTCAGAGGGATTAAGTGACTCGGCCTAGGTCAAGGCACTAGCAAGGAGAGGTAAACAATAGGGACAATGATGTCTGCTCCAGTCTGCCCCCAAAGCCTGCCCAGCTCTGTGGTGAATTCTTCGTGCCTTTCCATTGATGGGGCATGGAGATGTGACTACAGTTAACCAAACTACTGACAATAACAACATTGACCTGTTAACTTTAGTCACCAATAACAAGAGTTATTGTGTTTATGCTTTTTTTTTTTACTTTTAGATGTTTTAGAATCTTTTGAAATGTCTCCTAAAATTGCCATTAATGTGGTCTTTCTTTTGTGAAGACAAATATTTTATTTAATATATTAACATAGAGCATATTTTTGTCTTTTTTATCCTCTTTTTACTTCTTTTCATTTCTAAATTATTTGTTCATTAAACTCTTTTTAAATACATGAGTACCCAGTGATATTCTACAAATGTTTTGAGCTAGATCATGAGAAGACATAAAGGATAATAAAGTAAAATGAGATAAAACTTAAGACAAAACATGCAGGGAGAATATGTAATGGCAAGAATATTAATGTTAACAATGCAAATCATAATACCTACTTGAGGACAAACTGTGAGTAGAAGGGGCTAGGACTCAGTTTGGTATCAACTTAGTGAGGAAAAAGACATATCAATTCATCACATTCATACAGATATAGATATAAGTACAGATAGATATCTTATGGACACAGAGTCTCATACCTGCTATGCAAGTGCTGTGCCATTGAATTGGACTTCTGGTAGTTTTTCTATTTTATTCCAAGACAAGGTCTTGGTAAGATGCTGAGGCTGAGCTCAAACATGCAACCCCCCTACCATACCTCTCAAGTCGCTAGACTTGCAAGCATGTACCACCACCCTAGAACCCGTATATTTATATTTAGATGTAAGATATTAATGGTTTGGGGGGTAAATTACCAAAGATATGACCAAAAAAAAATCTTTGGAATTATTCTTAAAGAAGAAGTTAAATAGTAACCACTATATTTGAAACACACATACAAATATCTACAGAACATGAATCAATTCCAACTGCTGATTCTCTCTCAAATATTATACATGCCTTATAAAATATTGCATACACATATATTACAGAGAGAGACAGAGAAACAGACAGAAAGATGAATGGAAGGATACATAGCTAGTGGATAGACATATAAATAAATAAATAATTCAGGATCTCCTGGTATAATGAAAGAAACAGAAGCTATCAATATTAATCTTAAAACATAACACAAATCTGGACAAGCTGCAAATTCAGTACCTAGAAACCAGCAGAGAACTGAGCAACTAAGAGGAAAAATTATGGAAATTAATATATGGAAAAAGGTGAATATAGTAAGAAACAAGACAAGTGATTTTGAGGGCCTGAAATGTCATGTAAGCTGGTAAAAACATTCCACCAGAAATTTTTAACAAATTCGCAAAGGCATGTGTGATTAGTATGAGAAACCCCTTGGGGTCCACACATTTTTGCACACTTTCTTCCAGGCCCCCAGCAGGTGTTCATTGCTGGAAAAAAATCCTGAGCAAACTTCCTCCTGAGGGGGAAAAGGGTAAGAATGGTAATGGCAGTCATCCCTACCTCCTTCATGAAATGAGTACCTTGATCTACACAGCAAAGAACAAAAATACTTTATCTTCGGGACAAACTCTCACAGCAGTGAAAAAAAAACGAAAAAGCAAATAGCCTACACCTGCAGAAGAGGTTGAACTCCCTGCTTGTTTTACATTGTTTGAGGAGGAAGGGTAGGGATACTTGAGAAGGATGCCTCCCGAGAGGCAGGCTCATGGTGTCCATCTAAGCTAAACACTACTAGGAGCATCAGGAAATACACATTTTCCACACCCTCCATCACCACTGTAATAAACATGGAGGAAACTTAACATTGGAACAAGCCTCAAAGAATGCAAGTGAGAAGCTCTCCAGAGAGTTAAGCAAAGGAAGACATGGGGCAAAGCAGAATCTACAATTTGGATTCAGTTGTTTCCAATGACCCATGTGCTGGAGATTTGGGATACAGGTAGGCACCCTCTGGAAATGGCAGAGCCTTCAGGACATGGGCTAAGCAGGAGATCGGAAGGTCATTTTAGGTCTGTCCTTAGTGGAGGCAGTAGGACCACAGCTATTGCTTCTCATTTTCTCTTTGTTTCACTTCCCAACCTTTAGTTGAGCACCTTTGCTCCACCACACATTCCCACAGTGATGCGATTTCTCAGCACAGAGCTGAAAGCCACCGAACCTACCTATCATGGGTGGGAATATCCAAAACTGTGAGCCAAGATAAACTCTCTCTCTTTGCAAATCAATCGCCTCTGTTAGTCATAGTACTGTTGAAAGGTGACTATAACACAGGGCCAGAGAAGTGGGCTTATGTTCCAACCCAGCCGGGCATCTGACTGGATAACAAAATTCAGACCCCAAGGACTCGGGAAAAGAAAATGAATAGCTAATAAAATTCAATGAAAACAAAAATTATCTATAATAAAACATATGCAGCCCTCAATAAAAATATTTGAAATGTAACAAGAAATGTAGGAAAAAAATACAATCTGAAGAGTCAAAGCAATCATCATACCCAGAATCAGATATAACAGGCATTAGAGCCACCACAAAATAGATCCGTACAATAACATGTTAAAGGGTCTAATGGAAAGGATACATAATACCCAAGTCTAGCATGGTTATTTCAGTAACAAAGTAGAAAGTATACTAGAGAAGCAAATGGAAAAGCTAAATAATTAAAAAGATAACACTCTGAACGAGAAAGAATTCCTCAGGCTCACTCAGGGTTTCAAACAGAGCTCTCTGACTTTCTGTTTTCCTTTGTGGCCCCCAGGGCCCAAGGTTTGGCCAAGGCTGTCATACTTCTTTCCTTCATTTCCTTTCACTCTCCTCTGAAGGGGAACTGGGACTCTACACCCAGTGTCCCCTTCTACCGAAGGGGTAAGATTTTGGTCACTCTGGGACACGCTGATGAGAGCTGTGGAGCCTCCACAAGTTGCCATAGTTTGAAGAAGCTGTGGATGAACAGACTCTAACACGGCAGAGATCGGAGGGATCTGCCCATAATTACCATTGCTATCATCCCCAAAGTCCAACAAGCTGTGATGGACACAGCTAGCTGTCCTGAAGTTTCCCCAATTTTGAGCACACCCATAATTACAGAGAAGCAACAGTTGTCAGTGAGAGGCATCTCCACTGTTCCCCAAAACTGCTGCCATGATACCTGAGGCCATCACTGATGCCTCACACCTGCTGTGGGAGATGTCGGCTCTGACCAGAGCAGGCTGGAATTTGAACTGAGAAATCAGATTGCTCTGTGCCAATCAGTAGGCTCACATATGGAAGCTTGAGTTTTGAACAATGTGGGCCAATCAGTACATTCAAATATGGGCCAATCAAAGGCTTGACTTGGCACCAGTCATGGGTCTGCAGTCTTGAGTTTAGACCAGTCACAGGCTGGAAGCTGATTGAAAGGACTCCTTCTTGTCCTCTGACTCCTCTGTGCTGTAGCACAGGTTCTGTGCAAATAAAGACCTTAAGCCACCCTGTAAATCTGCTTCTGATTCCTTTCTTGGATAGTGTGAACTCAAAAGGGTCTGTAAATCTACTATCCTGAGTAATGTAGACAGAGTGGGTGCATCCATAAAACATCCATAAACATTAGGGTCTGTTAGCCCCAAAGAGCTCAAGACCAGCAGCTGATGAAGAGAAGCCAGAGGCAGCTACAAATGGCAGAGCCAACCATCTACAACTGGTGAAAGCTCACGCTGAGCAGTAGTGGCCAGCAGCACCACAGACTGCAAACAGCAGTGAAGACCTCTAGCGTCTGGCAGTAGCCAGCATTGACTGGTGACATCAGGCTCGGAGCTGTAGGGCTGAAGGCTGATGGACACTTGTGCTGAAAGCCCCGGGCCACCAGTAGAGGTGCACATTGCCAATTCATGATTTCTATCTCCAAGGAGCAAAATAACCCTCAACTGATGGATAAAAAATTAGACTTCGTACAGGTTAGGAAATAACCAGTGAGCCAAAAGAATAGCACACGTTATCTAAGCAGATCTTGAAAGAGAAATAGTGAAATAAAAATAGCAGATATTCAATAGCTGTGGGATAATAATATATGTCAAGTATATTGAGAATTAAGTTCTCCCAACAAAACACATGAGCACTGCACAAAAATATTATTGAACATAATGTCTGAGAACTTCATAAGTTGTGCACAGGCATCACAGAAAATTTGCAAAGATTATGGAAAATACCAGACTTGAATATCAGAACAGGCAAAAACAAAAGTTACAAGGACACCTAAGCATTTAACAAGCTGAACAGTGAAGACAAGAGTAAATCTCGAAAGTGGATATCTGAGAAATGCTCTGCTATCTACCATGTCTAAGAATGATGACAGAGCAGTTTCCTGTCTGCAGAGACAGAGTCAGAAAGTCCAAGGACTGAAATATCTAAAGCAGTGAAAGCAGAACAAAGATCTTAACACAGAATACTTTCTACATGTTGAAGGTAGACTACAGGGAAATTCTACAACTTCAAAAATAAATGGAAAGTAAAATCCTTCAGAAGTAAACATTAATGTAGAGAAATCATTGTCAGGAATTTGCCTTGGAATTCTTAAACAGGTGAATCAGAAATGTTCACTCTCCCAAAGAAAAAGAACACTTTGATTGACTAGATAAAGGCAAGGTATGTTTTTCCTCATTTTTACTTTTCCTAAATCAACTTTCTTTCAAAGTAAATTTTGTTCCACTGTATTTTGCTTTTATAGAATGTATAAAACTAAAGTGTAAGATGAAATGGCCCAGTGGATGGAGAAAGGCATCGTGAACACATTATTATAAATTGTCTACACTATATGTGAAGCTGTGTAACATTCAATGAATTAGACAGAGATTACTTGAAGTAGGACAATATAAACTCTAGAGAAGAACAAAAATAAGTTTTATTATACAATATTGACAACAAGCCCGTGGAGAAGATGGAAGTGAGGTCATTAAAAAAAACCTCATTTGTGATCAGGGAAAGTAGAATAAAGAACAGAATGGAAGGAAAACGAGCTGGACATGATGCCACACACCTGTAACCCAGCTACTTGGACGGCTGAGACTGAGGCAGGAGGATTTCTAAAGCCAGCCTGGGAAAATTAGAAAACCTTTTCTCCAAATAACATATTTTTTAAAAGGACAGGAGATGTAGCTCAGTGGCAGAGCACTTGTTTAGTATGTGGAAACCCCTGGGTTCAATCTTCACCACTGAAACAAAAGAAAAAGGAAAGAGGAACAAATGGTACAAACAGGAAACAGCTAACAAGAATATGAAGTAGAATGTAATGTAGAATGTGTGCCAACAGTGTGACAATATCAATTATTACATTAAATATAAATGGTCTAACCACAAGTGTTAAAGCACTGTGATTTTATAATTAGAGAAAGAATAAAATGAACTGAATAATACTGGCATAATATTCACGTGTAGCTGGATGATTCGCAGTGTTAAATGATGTGACTTTTTCCCCTATAATCTAACCTTTAAACTCTGAGCATTAATAAATTACTAAAGCATTTTTTAGGTTACATCACACTGTTAATCACTGGGAAATCTTATATCAAAGTTGAGATGAAAATTTCAGTTGCAGTTTTGATTTTTAAGTGATTACTTCCATATCTGATAAGAGTGAAATGATCCATAAAAATACTTCAAAACCATTTAGCATCATCTGTGGATAACATATTGCTTGTGCCTACCTTTTTGTGTTTATGGAAGATCTTAAGTATAATAACTTTACCCTGATGACTGATCAAGAGTTATAGCTAAATTATTATGAAATATTTCTGTTAAGCTTGGAACAATAGCAAATAATGCAACTAACCTAAAATTCAAAGATGTGAGAATATTGAACAGAATACATCATTAAAATATTAGAACAAAATCGCTTGTTATTTTAACTATATTATAGAAAATGTATATTTGACTTTTTTAGAAAGAAAACTTTTAGTAAACTTTTTAAAAAATTATGTATCCTTTTTTTGCTCATGTTATTTGAAGGTAGATTTATGTTGGACAGCCACATCACAAAAACTATCACACAAATTGGAAACATCTTGCAGAACAAAAAAATCCTATTCATATGAACTCTACATAAGGAGAAGCAGAATTTTCTAACCTCAGTTTTGGAATTCTCTGAGTAATCTATTGGAGATAATCTACAGAACTAAAAGCTAAGGATAATTTTAATCTCTGATTTAGATTTTAAAAGTTTCAATCACTTCTAGGGCATTGGGAACATTTTTTCTATAAAGTTTTGCCAATTGATTATTGTATTTTCATGGACAATATGAAACACATATGGATGGACTCATGTATTCTATTTCTTATTATATTGAGGAAATTTCTTTCAGAAGCAAATACTCTTTTACATTCAAATGACAAATGAAAATGAAAATGAATAGTACATGGTCAGTTTTTCACAAAGGTGGTACATTATAGCATGAATAAAAGCTAGAATATAACTACAAGGAAATCATACAATAAGTGACAAAGGTATTTTAATGAACAAAGTGAGAAATACTACATTTGCCTTCAGATAATTTTACTCTGGAGGGATTTTTATCACCTTGCTCCATGTAGATATCATCTTAAAAAAACTATATCTATGGGCAAGTTATTAAGTGTCCTTGTCTTGATATGCCTTTCTGGGTCCTGCAATTACCTTTCTTTCTCTATCCTGGGCAATGGAATAAAATCAGAATTGAAAGCACCCATTCAATTCTGCCATCTGGCTCCATTATAAAAGGCTATTCTTGTTGTGAACTAGATATCAGAGCAGCCTGAAAATGACTGAACTTAAATTATTGTAGTTGCTGAAAGTCCCAGTTACTGAGGAAATAACCCTATACAAATCAGGAGAATGAAGTTGGATGGTTAGAAAAAAATTGATATTCCCATCAAAGGAGCAAAGAACTAAATTTAAGTCACTATGCTGAATAAAATAGAATAGGTAAAACCTAATAACATTTATCTTTCTACAGTGACCTATTGATATCTTTTTATCCATTTTTGCTTTCAGAGAAGGAATTATGCTGTTTTTATTTTCAATTATGGAATTTGAATTAAGTCAACCAAACAATCATTTACCAAAAACCTGTTAAATGTGTCAGCTTCTATTGCTAATGTGGAAATGAACAAGGACAATGACAAATTCTTCCTGTTACCAAAAGTTCAGAGACTAAAAAAAGTAACAAATGCAGAAACAATTATGAAACCATAAGGAAGAAAAGAATAAGTTGTTTTGAAAATATGAAAGATGATCTGACTTTGGTAGCAAGCAGATGTCAAAGAAGACATATGACTAATGTGATATTTGATGAACAAGTTATCAAATGTTTTGTCCAAACTTCTGGAGGAGTCTTTCTAGATAGCAGGGGAAATTTATCCCAAAGATTATAGAGTAGGAAGAAGAACAAATCTGTAATTTATAAGGAATCCAGCGAGGGTGGAGTGCAGTTGGGTGAAGGGAAATTGGCCCATGAGGAAAGTAGGCAGGGACTACACAATGAAGAAATTTCTATCCCATGAATGATGTTTTCAAGGTCACTCATGCATCTTTGGGCAGATGAGTGGACCCAAATCAGACATCTGTCTTCTCAGTAATCCTTCCACTCTCCCTGGGCAGCCTCTGCCTAGAGAAAAGAACACCTACTTAATATCAGTCTGCAAAGGAAATTCCTTTTTGAAATGAGTCTAGGGATTAGATGTGCACTTAACTACTCCATGGAGTAAGAATTTTCTCTATTTTAAAATTGAAACTGAAACTTAAAGAGGTCAGGGCAGAGAAGCTCAGCCAGTCCCAGAACCCAGAAGGAAGCTGCCCCGCTGCCATCCCAGGCTCCTAGGGCAGAGACGGTGAACCGGGTGGGAGCCAGAAGCACCCCCTCCCATGGAAATGAGAAGACACATAAACAAGTCTCTAAAACAGACTTCTGGATCACCTACAGCAACCCCAAAGGGAAATGAGATGGAACAATCTGATACTCAAACACCTGGACTCTCTGAACTGGCAAAAAAAGAGGATCTGGTAAAAATGAAATCAGAAATAATTACTCAGATAACAGCAAAGATTTTGCTCATGGTGCAAGACATGATTAATAAATCTAGAGAGGACACAGATTAAAAAAATAGAGGATCTGGGGAACACGATGGAATCCCAACATAGGAAAAAATGGAATCCATAAAACAGATACAAACAAATTTCCAAGAGATTAAAAACTCCATCGAAAGCCTGCACAGCAGAATGAACCAACGTGAGGATAAAATTTCACATATAGAAGATAAGATTGCAATTAGTGACCAGGAAAAGAAAAATTGCTTTAAAATTGTAAGGGAACATGAGAAATCAATCCAGCAGCTGCTAGACAATGCAAAGAAGAATAACATAAGACTGACTGGAGTCAATGAAGAAAGAGGAGAGAGTGCAGATGACATAAAAAAACTGTTCACAGAAGTGATGGCAGAAAACTTCCCAAGGAGGGGAAAAGAATTTGACATCCAGATAAGTGAGGCATATAGGACTCCAGCTAGCCTTAATCAAAAAAAAATCTACACATAGGCATATAATAGTTAGGATTCCAGAAATACAAAAGAAGAACAAAATTCTACAAGCAGTGAGAGAAAAGAAACAAATCACATACAAGGGAAAGCCCATCAGAATCATAGCAGACTTCTCAATGCAAACCCTCAAGGAAAGAAGAGCTTGGAGTGATATATTTCAAGCCCTAAAGGAAAACAGCCTCCAACACAGCTTGATGTACCCTGCAAAACTATCTTTCAAAATTGATGGAGAAATAAGATACTTTCATGATAAAGAGCACCTCAGGAACTTCATAAATACCAAACTGGCACTCAAAAAAATTTTAGACAATACCCTAGGAAAAGACAATGAGGATCACAACCCCAGGAAACCCAGCAGAATGAATCCTTTGGGCGTGACAAATTAAACGCAAAGGGGGAGAATCCAACAAAAAGAAAAAGTCGTGACAAGACTTTTAAAACTTTTAACTTCATCTCCCTAATGAGTGTATAATTCAATCTTGTTATTGTACTTATTAGTATTTCTCTGATTTTAGAGTTGCACACCATTCCTTGTGCTATACTGGCTATTTATCATCTTCTTATGTCTACATTTTAATTGGGTTGTCTATTAATGAGTTCTAAGAATTCTTTATATATTCTGGTCATAGGTTATATGTATTGTAAATATGGTGTGTTTAAGGACAACTTTTCATTTTAATGATGTCATTTAAAATTCTAAATTTTGATGGAATCTCATTTATCAATTTTTTAATTTTATACATCACGTGTTTTGTATCCTAGGTAGTTCTTGCCTACCCTGAATTCATAAATATTTTTCCTTACAATTTCTTCTTAAAGTTTTATACTTTTAGACTTTCTTATTTAGGTTCATAGATCCCTTCAAGTTATTTTCATGTTTGGAAAAAAAGGGTTGAGATTAATTTTTTATATACAGATACCAGGTGTTCTAGTGCCGTTTGCTGAAAACACTATCTCTTCCTCTGCTCTTGAATTGAGTTTACATTCTATAAAATGCTAATGTTAAATAATCTTTTAAAACTCAGTGGACCATATATGTGTGGTTCTATTTCTAGATTCTATGTTTTATTCCAATGATCTATATGTCTTTCCTTACACCAACACTGCCTTGATTACTGTAGCTTTAGAAGAAGTCTTAAAATTAGGTACTAAACATTTCCAACACTGTTTTTGTTTTTGTTTTTGTTTTTAACTTTTCTAGGTCCTTTGTACTCCTACATAACTTTTAAATTTCAATATCTAATTCTTCATTTATAGCAAGTATACACAGACCTGAATTTTTACATATACCTTGGGTTTTCTAATCCTGCTAAATTCAAGTACAAGTTCTAGGGCCTCCTAGAGATTTCTTAGTATTTCCTCTGTAGATGATCCTTTCATCTACATATAAAGCTTTTGCTTCTGCCGTGCCAATCCTATCCTAGTTGTGTCATTTTATTGCCAGACTATATTGGTTTGGGCCTAGGTTTCAAAGTTTAATGGACAGATGAAGAGTAAGCATATCTGCCCTTTTTCTCCACCTTAAGGACAAAGCATTGTACCTTCTCCATTTATATAAGGCATTCTCGCTGGAAGTATGGAGTACATGTCTTTAATCTGTTGAGAAGTTTCTGTTCTACTTCTAGGCTACTGATAGCTTTTACCATGAACAGCTGTAGAATTTAGTCCAATACTTTTTCTCCAACTAGTGACAGGGCCATATGGCTTTTGCCTTTCCTCTGTTAAAATGATGACTTTCGGGGGTGGATCTTCCAATGCTGAACCAACACTGCCATCCCTAAAACAAAACCACTTTCTGCATCCTGCCAGATCTGACTTCTAATAGTTTGTTTTGTTAAACAAATTTCTATCTATGTTCATACTTTTTCTTCTATTATCTTTATCCAGTTTTAGGATTAGCACAATGTTGAGTTCCTGCAATGAGGGGAGAAGTGTTCCTTCTTTATTCTGCTTTAATTGTTTGATATAATTTATCAGTTAAAATGTTTATGAGCCTGCTGTTGTCATATAGGTAGGTTTTCAAGCTAGGAATATACTTTCTTTAATAGATGCTATTCAAATTTTATATTTCCTCCAGAGTTTATATAATTTGTCTTTCAAGGTACTTCTTAGAAGTTGTCAAATTTATTTCAAAACAGATTTTTGAAATATGCTTTCTATATCCTTTCAAATTCTGTAAAATATGTGGTAATGTCTCCTAGGTCTTAATATTGTAATTTAAAAAATGTATAACTGATATTGTGTAACAGGAAGAAAAGGTCTAAAAGAGCACGGGAATTGGGAGGGGTAGGGGAAGGGAAAAAAGGGAAAGGAAAAAATATGAGAAAAGGAAAAAAATGGAATCAAAGTCTTTGCAAATAGGAAAGGGTGGAGAGGCTGAAGGGAGGGCAAGGGAAGGGGAAAAATATAAGAACCAAGATACTCATGTAAAGGTACAAGATCCCAATGATGAATATAACTGTATTTTATACCAAAAATATACCAATAAACTTAATGGGGAGAAAAAAACTTAAAAGGGTCAACACAGGGATGCTGAGCTTTACACTGGTAACTATTGTTGCTATTGGATCTCAGCCAATTAATTCAGAGCTTTGTATCTCAACTTTATCAGGTGTAAAATAAGGATGAGAATACTATCATAAATTAGTGCCATTGATATATATTCGTTATCAATATATCACTTAATTAATGTAAATAATGGTAAGTGTTTGATCTTATTCATTCATATTTCCCCAAATCAACTAACAATAGATGGCCCTATCTTGAATCCTCAGTAACTAACTTTGTGGAAGTGTTCGTATGTTTTTGCTATCTAAATTGTTTGTATTTATTTATTTATTTATTTATTTTGGTACCTCTGAATTGAACTCAAAACCTTCTGCTTTCCAGGCAGGTGTGGTACTACTGAGCTACATCCCCAGCCCTGCTATCTAAATTTTATAATGAAATATTGGAACTTGAAACACAGCTAGGAGTAAGCAATCACCATATGACCATGCACTGTGGTGGAGCAGGAGGGGAAGAGCGGGCCAGATGCTAAATCAGTTAGAGAATGCACACTTGTCATACTGCGGTTATTTTCCACGTGAATCTGAAGTTTGCTTCCACATACTCTGTTCACTGTGCAATCTGGATATGATCTGAATTTGTTTTTCTCTACCTTCACTGAGAGATGCTCCAGATTTGCAACAGAAACAACCCACAGAAAAGCAAGAAAGCACTTAGAACACACACAGAATTTATCCTTTGTTATTAGAGACATCAAGGAGGAGACACAAAAGCAGTATAAATTGAGGCAGCACAAAATTTCTGTGACTATGCCTTGTCATAGGTCCTCCCAAGTTGGTGGGCAACAGTTAACCATGCACAGCATTGCCTCAGGTCCTTGTGGAAGTGTATGACCACCTCACCCTGATTCTTTTGGAAATCTACTCATTTTCTGGTCTATTTCAATACTATTGCCTTTGTCAAGCAGCTCACAGTTGCTTGGTTTGGGGTTGGTCTTTCTGTTTTGTAATGTATTTGCTTTCATAACCACACTGTGGATACAGCATTTATACTGAAATAACTAGGTTTTCACCTTCTTTTGTGCCATAGTCCCTCATATCTTAGTGCAACATGTCATTCGTCTTCTCTGGTAACTCCTGGTCACTTTCTGGTAACAAGTTTCCCAAAGTAAATTATATGTTTTCTTTTTTAATTTCAAAATTATGTGTTTTGGATTTCCAAGAAATTAACTATTCAAGCCAATGTTTCAAAGCTACTTCTGATTTATAAAAAAAAGGATGTCACTACATGAAATTTAAGTTTATTACTGATAAAAATGCAAATGCTTTTCTTTTCCTACTCATAGCACCATGTGTAATTGACTCATCTTGCTTGCTAATTCAATGGTTCAGGGAATGCTGAATAATTAAGGTAGTTTTTTTTTGCTATATGTTAAAGATTTTGTAAAACTTCTTTAAAATCAGAATATTATATTAAATTAAAAATAGAGGGCTGGGGATTTAGCTCTGTGGTTCCGCCAGCTGCCCTGAAAGTGCAAGGACCCAAGTTCGATCCCCAGTACCAAAAAAAAACACACACACACACGAGAATAGAGTCTTCCATTAAAGATGGTGGTAGTCATTATTCAGACATATTTAGACATATTCACATATTCAGACATATGGTAGATATTCTGACGCAGAACAAAACATGATGTAGAACAAAAATATACATTATTTTTTGAAAGGAACTGTCACATTCTAACCTAAGTTCATTATTTAATCATGAGCCCACTGTAAATTCTAATAGGACAACTAAAATATTAAGGAGTTTTATAAGTAATAAAGAGAAGGAAGACTACCTCATATCATTATTAATATCCAAGTTGGATACCAAATTATGACAGCTATGATCAAACCTTTGAAGTAAGGCAAAACAAGGATACCTATGCAGGTCTATGCAATATCGGAGGAGAAAACATATGCCAGTGAAATGAGACTACTGGTTGACCTTTGAAATGCCCTTGATGTTTCACAATTTAGGCCTTATTGTCCTTTCCTCTGAGAATGATGCCATTTTACCTGACACGTGATTACTGATTGTCAGTGAATAATGTCAAGCACTCCCACTTGCAAGAAACAACTGATGTCTGAGGATATTGACCACTAAATAATTATTGGGCTAGTGAAAAACTTAAAAAGTAAAAACAACAAATTTCAAAGTGAATGGAGCCATTTTAACATTAGAAATGTTGGAAAAGGCCAATGCAAACATTTTACAACAAGGGTGTGAGCACATATAGCGCAAAAGAATTCAACAGAGTAAAGATCCTAAGGATGAATTCAAATGTACACGAGAGCTCAAATAATTATGAACAACATGGAACAGGTGTTTATGCCATACTCAAAATACTTGTGATTTAACTGATACATGAGAGCACTGCAGACTTTACTTTAACAATATTTTAGAAACTTAAAATATTAATGGATACAGAGTAATTTAAGAATTCTACATGAGGAAATATGTCATTATCCATAACTGTGTTTTCCTTGATATAACTGGCATAAGAATCACATCAGATGAATTTCTGAACAGTAACAGATATGGTTATACTCATGACAGGTGCAGTGTGAACTGTTACCTGACTACATGGAATTTTTTCCCAATTTCCAATCAGGATTAATCTCAGCACATGCCAAGGGCATTCTAAATTTCCAAGATCACTGCTGTGTTATGTAGTTGGTCACTCTATCTTTAATATGGTTCCAGCAGCATCCTGGATGATATTGGTTACCATCAATATTTTTAAATTGTGTTACAATGTTGCTGATCCAGCTCTTCCAATAAAGAATAAGACCCAGTGGTTGAATTATAAAAGGAAAACATTGTATTTTAACTCTAAATTTCTCTTTTCCATAATACATTTTAATTTAAATACCTTGAAAACTCAATTTTTTCATTACAATTACTGCTTATTTAGAGGATATTCAGCACAATTCTCCACTTCTCACTTTCTGCAGTGTACCGGAAAATGTGCTCAAGAGCCCACTCAGAAGGAAAGCCAAGTGTTTGCCAGTTTGTAGTTTTGTTGTAGGTGTTTTGCAAAATTGAAGCTTGTGAGCTCAGAACAACAGGACAGATCAAAAAATTATGAGTGAAGAGAAATTAGAAACACTAAGGAGACAGAGGCAGCAAGGTGTGGATTCCCAGTGGCCCCGGACAGTCACTGGCCCGGTTCTCTGTGGAGATCTCAAGGAGGCAGGACTAGGTCTGCCATTCTCTCCTGCAGGATCAGATACTATCACAAGCTGCACAGGCATACATACAATCTGCTCATCCTCACAGCACTGAGACCGCGATTTATACAGTGAGGTGGGTAATTCAGAGCACAGGACTGGCACTGGAAGAGCCCTCCATCAAATCCCCGGTGATCTCACCATAATCTCTTGCTCTTCATTACGTCACACATTCTTTTGTTTAAAGACATTTTATGTTGAGATCAGATTCAGAAGTCAGATATTAAAATGAAAATTGCTAGGACTGATAATCACCTACTAAAGCTCCTCAAAGAATTTTGTAATCTTTACAGCCCAGGAACTTGCAAGAATAGCCACAACTTTCCTTGACATTTTCGTTTTTCCATGAGCCCTAAAGTTAAAGGCAGTTGAGCTGGGATAGGACAAAGACGTAGCAGTAAAAGTTTGTCTTCCCTTGTCTCTCATGCTCTCCCCTGTCCTTCTAGACATCAGCCAAACCTTCCCTACTTATCCACAGGGATTCGTTTATACCAACTCAATGATCTATTCATTAACTCCTGACTAGGAATGCCAGAGAAAGTTTGCCACATTATTCTTGTTAGTATAATCAGAGAACACATAGTACAAGTGACTATTGTGTGTAGTCATCTTAGGCTCTCGGTCACTAAATGACTCCTGACATTTACTATGTTTGTCTTTTCTCAATGAGAGTATCAGAACATTTTTTTGTTTCTCCATTCTAAAGATAGTTCATTAATCAATGTCCATAAATTTACCTAAGCAAAAAAGAAAGCAAAACAGAAACAGTTTAATCCATTATCAAACCTCCTTGCTGTTACATTAAACATTAAAGAACTATTAAACACAAGTTCTTTTTTATCCTCCACATATCCACATCTAGCATAGAAACACATATAATGATAACATTGAATTTTAGGCAACAGCAAGCTATAATTCTTGGAAAAGGTTTTCAATAATATGTTTTCTTTAAACAATTTTATATCAAAAATATCACAATTGGGGAAATTCACAAAATTCTTTGTTTTCACAGACTGAAAATAGTTGAGAGCTAAGTTCATAGTAACAATCATGTAATATATATACTTATATATTTTATGATAATGATATTCATATGCATAATTCACATATATTCTTTCAAATCACCATCATAAAAATGAAGGACCCGAGTTCGATCCCCGGTACCAAAAAAAAAAAATGAATGTATATAGAATTATTTATTCATGAAACATGTCCTAGCAATTTTCATTTTATAAATTAAAAATAGTTTCCAGTTATGGGCTGTTGCACGGCAAAGTACACCCAATTTACCAGCCAAATCAATGACTATTCTACTGCTTGTCATTCTGAGGTCAGGACTTGGGAGGGACTGTGTCAGGCAGCTTCTCTTTCTCCAAGTGGTCCTCTGGGGTCCTGCAATCAGCTGCCTTAAACCGGTGGCTGACCAGGGTTGGAGGTTCTATGTGTCCTGACTCCATGACTGGCTGCTGCTGCTTGGTTCCTCCTTTGACTTTAGCAGGGGCTGTCAACAGGCAGCTTTGCTTCTCCTCCATGTTGCTGCTGAGCTTCTTCACAGCATGGCTGCTTTCTTCTAAAATAGCTGTTTCCAAGTGTGTTGAAAGTGGACATTGCTCCACTTCCCTTAGAAGTGACCTAAATTCTCTTTTGCTACAAATGATTCTGTGAAATAAAGATGGGATCAGCTAATAATAAAAAGAGAAGAAAGAGCTTCCACTTCTTGGCAGATCATTTCAAGGCAACCTTGGCAGATCAATCAAACACTCTTAAGATAGAAAGTACAACCTATTATCAGTCTTCTTCTTAAATAACTTATGGCATAAAGTTTTGAAAGTTAGTGACTAAAAACAATCAAATACATTTTGAAGTTTATTTTATTTTAGTATGTATTGTCTTGTGCTTCAAAACGCCTAAAAAGATTAATTGTATGATATAACCTGATTCCTACAATTGTGTCTTTTAAAGATTTTTATCATTAGAGCACTGAGCAGTTACAGCAATAATTCTATCATAATCAAACTCACAATTTGAAAATACCACCAATGCTGAAGAACAAGTGTGGGTGTAGAGTCAGAAAGGAGATGAGATTCCATTTTAGGGGACCCACTGATTCATACAGTTCATGTGACAATCTGGCGATTTGAGCTATGTCATACCCATGGAGATGAAGACAAATGAGCATAGTTTGAGCAATTTAGTCAATTTCACAATGCAACCATTTTTTTTGCATTTTAAGACCTTTAAAGTCAGGTCTTGTTTTGTAATTGATCACACACTGCTTTTCTTAGTGTTAAATAATGTGTGTTATAATACATGGTATCCGCAATGCAAAGTAAAATGATACTTTCAGTGGTACATGGTACATGGAGCGGACAGTAGATCAAGTTTGTTAAATTTGATTAAAACTGAGTTTGATTCATTTATTTTCCCCAATTATAATTTGTTTTGAACTTTTATACACAGAGGCAATTCAAATGTGTCATACGACTGGTATGCTTGATGCTTTAATTAGGCTAAATTTCAAGGATTTAACTCCAAATTATTAGATGTGGTCGTATTGCACAGACATAATGCCTTACTGTTGATTATTTTTCAATTTGAGTCTTTTGGGTCCGTAATGTGAAGAAAAAAAAAATCAACGTTACTTGTTGCAAAAATTTTGTCCTATGTAGGGTAGAAAATGTTGCCAATGCCTTCGCAAACTTCTGCAGCTACAGCTTGAGGTTGCAGCCCAAAGAAAGCCCAGCTTCACAAGGCACAAATGAGACAGGACAGCTTTACCCTGCAGCATTTGGGTTCTATGCAGCAGCTTTCACCTCCAACCTTCTTAATCGCCTCCTTTTTTTGCTTGTCACCAGCTTTGTAATTATCCAGCCTTTCTTTTACTAGTAAGTGGTTTTTCTTTGAAAGGTTTCACATAAAAAAGATTTAAAGAGCTGAAATGCCTTGAAAGAAGGGCCTAAAACCTTATTTTCACTAATATATAATCCAATCATGTACTGATGAATAAGGGAGAACACATCCTGATCACGTTTTAATGGATTAAAATTAATTAACAAGAAATGAAATGAGCCTCACTGAAGAGAACCTTGGATGCCATATATTGTATTTGAATTATTTTCATATTTATTTTTTCATGAGACAATTTAATGATGATATCATGATCAAAACAGCATAAGATGGCATAGCTTCTAGTTCAATAGCTATGTTTTGTTTTCAGCAACTCTCTCAGATAACAACTTAGAGTGAGGATACTGTCATCACTGACACACTGGATAACAGATATTATGTTATTATCAACTGAAGAATTGAAAAGAGCTATTCCTGGAAACCACTTCTGCTACCTGGTGTTTGGGGTTCTAGGCTGCTAATTGAACACATATGATCGTTTCTTATGGTGACTCCAAAAGTTGGCTTGCCAGAGCAGTTGTAGCTGACTTAACCAAATAGCATCATATGCATGAATAAAATAGACATTAGGCTCATTTCATAAGCAGCGGTGTTGCCAATGGGTAAATAAATCTGCCAGCTCTTTTCAGGAAGACACACATTTAACTCTGTCTTCCCTAGTAGAGGGGACAGATCTTCTCTCATCAGATCACACGCTCTCACACTGCCATCTTCATCATCAGTGACATTTGGCGCTGTACCTAGTTGGGTTAGACAGCAGTTGAACCTCTAAAGCAAAACACGCCTTGCAGGAGTTGACCTGTGGCAGTGGCCTTGTCAGCCTCTTGGTCCCAGGGGATCTCTGCCATCAACACACTGCTGTTCAGTCGCCAGCTGCAAGGACACTGGTAAATGTTAGGGCAAAGGCCTTGCAAAATTGGAATTATTACTTCCTACAAAGTGTTCTTACCTCAAATTATAGTCCGATATTGACCAGTTCTCTGTCCTATCAGCTAACTCACTGGGATGGTAAGAAGTCCAATCCACAGCCAGAGTGGCCTAGGTGAGTCTCCACACAAGGTTATTCTTAGAGCTTTCATACAGTCTGGCACTTCAAGGACTGCTTTTGCTCACAGTCACTACAGAAAAATATAGAATTGTCTTAGCAATTACAAGATACTTCCGTGCATATCATGAATCAGTTGAACAAAATAGTATTTCTAAATTTGCAAAATCCATCTTGTTTTAGATTTTTGAACTAGAAGAATATATGAAACATAATTTCTTTGTAAATTTGTTAAGAAATCAAAGATATCCAGTTAGTATGATGTGTCATAAAAGGAAATGCCAGATATTATTAATTTAGAGAACCCATGTCTGATTTAATCTGGCATTACGTGATTTGAGCCCAAAAGAAAACCTAACTCACAATAATTTAGAAACGTAGATAAATTAAACCTAATGTTTTACACTTGATTTTTGAATTCAACATAGAAAAATGCAGAAGCTACTAACTTCGGTGTCTTGAAGACATCCTTCAGAATGTAATGCATTGAAGAAAACTAGAAGATTGTACTTGATACCATGTTTATTTGCCTCACACTTACTCGGCCTAAATATTATTCCCCCATGAACCAAATCTAATTTAAAATTTAGTGGTTTCTAGATTTGAAAATAGTGCCTTCTGCATGATTGGTATTTATTATTCATGAACAGCCTAGTTCTTTAACATATATGTACCATTAGTTTTCAAAATAAATCTCTTACTAATGAAAGGCAGCTCAGATGCTAGTGGGAATGAAGTCATTAAAAAATAAAACATTTACTCATCAAGAGGAATGAGTGGTGGTAAAATACAGAAATGAAGTAACATGGAAGTTGTTTAAAGGATGCCAGACAGTGTTTCAGGTAATATTTAACAGGAAATTATATAATGCCAAAGCACTATAGCAGCAAAGAGAGAAAACACATTTCCAGGTTTTCACCAGAAAACACAGGAGAGATTTTTGAAGGGGTCATAATAAGCTCCAACTTTTGATCTGCAGTGTGGTAGCTAGTGAGAATTAAAATAGCAGCAACCTGTTAACAAAGAATTTTTGTTTTAAATTATAGAGTAAGGACCTGCAGACACTCAAGGGATTCTTCAAATCTCCAATTAATTTCTCAAAATTGGCACATCGTGTGAAGAGATATTGAGGACCCAGAAGAGTTTCCATGTGAAATTCAGTTCATGTCACTGTTAATCATGACATGTCCACATGGTTGGATTAAGGGGCACCTAGACTGGCCTGAATGTATCTGGGGTATCTTTCAGAGGTAAATGGCATGCAGGCCAGCAACTGAAGGCAGATGGGCACCCTGACTGCGGTGACACCATCCAATGGGTATTCAGCGTGGGCTGGATGAATGAGGAGGAGGAGGAAGTCTTGCTCTTTGAAAGCTCGGTTCTGTCTGAGTAGGTGCATCTTTCGCTGCTGATATTGCCTGTGAACATCGCATTCCACTATCTTCAGCTTCCCACATGGACTTGTGCTAGAGAAGATCCAAGAAGCCTCCAGCTTCCAGTCTCAGATTCACACCAATTCCTTGACCCCTCTTGTTCTGCGGCTTCCCGCAGCTTGGGCTGAGAAGCTGCTGGATCTTCTGGGCCTGCCACAGGAAGACACCACTGTGATGTTGTGGACACAGGGAATACATATAGGTCTCTCTCAGTTCTTTTCCTCTGGAGAGCCCTAAGTAATACAATGAGTTTCTGTTGAGTACAAAGAAGAACAATATAATTTAGAGAAAGACATGTTGAATCTCACCAATAGCACTTTACGGGTGAACCTCACACCAAAAATCTTATTCCCTAGAATCCTCTACCAGGGTCAAAATGCAAAGCTTGAAATTGGAGCAGCTACCTTCTAACACATTCCCACAGATGGTAGTGGTATGTCTATGGCCCATAACTCTAGACCTCCAATTTCAGTATTTATCATCTCTAGTGAAAAAAGTGCTACTCTCAGAACATTAAATAAAAGATGAGGACTGAGGGATTATGTTTTATCTAGAAAAGGGAAATTCTTTCTAGTAAATCTGTTAGCACATTTACAAAGAAAAAAGAAACATTTAAAATAATAAATATTATATTAGGGCTTGAAATTCATTCGTTTCAAATATCAGGTAACTGAGGGACTGGAGAAGCTTTCATCCTACACAGCCACAGGAAATGTCTCTTAGATGCCCTTCGCTGAGGGGTTAAGTCTGATGACCCATGGTTCAGCTCAATAACTCCAGAGGGAGTTATAACATTGCCATCATCCACACCAAATTCATATGCAAGGTTGATGAGCAGAGGGTCTAAACAGAAATTTATTTCCCAGAATACCAATGGATGGAAAGTCTAACTATTAAATTAGAAACAATGTGGCAGTAAATTCAGAAAACACTAAGAAGTCAAGAAATAGAAGGTATCTTTGAAAGTATGGACTGTGGGATCCAGATGTGTAGCAGGTATGCTTTAAAAGCAGGCAGGCTATATGAATGATTAAGAAATAGGCTTAGGGATAACACAAAATATAAGAACAAAAAATGTGGAAGGAAGAAAACTAAGACATGTAGATATTCTTCAGGAAAATACATTCTGATAAAGAAAATGCTTGGATTGCATTAAAAATTATCCATTATTAAGGAAAAACATTTCCCTGGGTTCTCACTTCTGCCTGAAGGAGTACTGCATATGGGAATCACTTTCTTGCAGTAAAAAAAAAAAACTGGAAAACTGGACAAGTAGACAGGAGAAGAGTCTTTAGATGTTGACCCAAAGGAGCACTCCAAACCTGAAGGAAAAGGAAGCAAATGCATGACCAAATACATCTGTTTTCTGCCCAGAGGCAACATGGAGACCGTGGTGAAGATCACCAAGCACACTTCCAGCCAGGAGCTTAGCATGCTCAGGAGACAGACAGATCCTGGCAGAGGCCAGGGCAACTGGTATTTGCAGCAGAGAATCAAAACAGAAGAAGCTACACGAAGGGAAAGCTCCAATAAAATGTGCAGCACTGTCTTAAGTCACTTATCTATTAGAAAAGCAGAAACAGCGGGCACGGATGAGAAGTATGTGTGTGAAAAAGTTCATGTCAGCTGCATTTTCCCCCTGCTTCCCTTCCTTCCTCCCCCTTCTCCCTCCTCTCCTTCCCTTCCTCCCTTTCTTGTTTTGTGATACTGGCGATTGAAAACAGAGCCATCATACTAAGCTATGTCACCGACCATTTTTAATTTAAATTACTTTTTACAATTTTGAACAAGTCCTCACTAAATCGCAAAGCTGTTCAGGCTAAGCTTGAACAAACTTGCAGCCCTCCTGCCTCTGCCTCCTAGGGAGCTCGGATTCCAGGAGTCCACCACCTCATCCAATTTAACATTTCTTTGTGTCCTTTATTTCTTCAGCCATCCTAACTTATTGATATAATTGAGCCAAAGAGCCTGTACCAAAAAGCAATCACCTAGAATACCTTATGCAAAGACTTGAGGGCTCAGCACATAGGCAGACAACAAGCAGGGGTATCTTACCATCTGAACTTCTCTCTTCCAACACACATTTGCTGGAACGACTTTCTATTTTCTACCTTACCTGGTCTACATGTGCTTTCCTCGGGAACATTTTGCTTTACTTGAGAAAAAACATCAAACAGCAATACATTTGCTAGATAATAGTCACCTGCTGCTGCTTCTTTACATTTTTAAACATGGATTCAGAAAAATAGTGTCTTCTTTAAGCTGAAATCTTTAAATTTTCCACTAATATGGAAAACTAGTATGAAATGTAGCTAATTTTAAATCCTTCTTAAATTAATATCAAATTATAATAAAAACACACACACTGAAATAGTATGAGAGGTACAATAGGGGTATAGAAAACAGTTGTGTGTGTCAATACTGAGTACTAATTAATTTTCAGAAAATGAGAATTATACATCTTCGGCCTTCCAGAATACGTATCAACAATGAGAGTCTAGTCAAAAAAATAACGTGGAACCTTTTCCTAAACCTCAGTCACGTGTGAACTAGCACAAAGAATCAAAAACTGAGATCTCATCTTATTAAAAAGCTCTGCATAGCAAAAGAAACCACCAACAGAGTGAAGAGACAACCCACAGTGTGGGAAAAAAGTTTTAACCAGCTGTTCTTCAGACAAAGGTCTACTATCTAGAATGGTCTACTATCCAGAATATATAAAGAACTTAAAAAAAATCAGATCTCTCAAATTTAGAGACCCAATCCAAAAATGGGCATCTAAAATGAGCAGATATTTCTCAGACAAAGAAGTAGAAGCAGCAAATAGACACGTGAAAAAATGTTCAACAACACTGGAGAGATGCAGATGAAAACAACACTGAGATTCCACCTCACCCCAGAAAGAATGGCTGCTATCAAGAAATCAACCAGTAACAAATGCTGGCAGGGGTTGTGGGGAGAAAGGAACCCTTCTCCATTGTTGGTGGGAGTGCAGACTGGTGGAACCACTGTGGAAATCAATATGGAGATTCCTCAAAGAACTAGGATTAGAGGTCCCATTTGACCCAGCTATTCCCCTGCTGGGTATCTTCCCAAAAGTTTTAAAAGCATCATACCACAGTGATGCATGTGCCCCCATGTTTATAGCAGCACAGTTTGTAATAGCTAAAGCCTGGAAACAGTCCAAATGAACATCAACTGGAAACTGGATAAAGAAGATGTGGTTCTTCTATAAAATGGAGTACTACTCAGCCATAAAGAATGAGAAATTAGAGTCATTTATAGCTAAATGGATACATATTGAGGACATACTCTTAAGTGAAATAAATAGGACACGTGTACATACCGAATAGTTTCTCTAGTGTGAGAAACTGAAAGTGTACATGAGGATCAAAATGTATAATAGATTGCAGAGCACTGCAATACTGATTATGCCCAAGGCAGACTATAAAGAGTTAACCCCACAATTGGCTTGTTTTGAGAAGTGAGTCCAGCTGAAGCCTATGTGTGAAGTCAGAGTAACTAACTAAAACCTTCAGACTAGAAGGGTAATGTTCTAATTACAATCACGTATTCTATCTCTTCTGTTCCTAATTTGAGAATGCTTTGTCTTGTCCTTTCTGAGCCTTGTTTACATTGATTTCCAGAGGAACCACGTATCACCTTTACCCCAATTGATTGCCAATAAGCCAGTGCCTGGGACTGGCCAGCATCTGTGTTGGTTGCACCGGCATTGGTCACCCTGGCCCCCACTTTCTGTCTCTTCGTTCTGTCTCTTAGTGTATTCTTTCCTCAGGCCTGTGTCACACACTGGGCAGGTGGGTACTGGAACCTGACTACAGGGGTCTAAGGCATGTGAATTGGGAAGAAAAGGCCCAAAAGGGAAGGGGAAGTGGGAGGGGAAGGGGAAAGGAAAGAAGAGAAAGGAATAAATATGAGAAATATGAGAAAAGGAAAAAAAATAATGTGGAGACTCAGGTTTAGAAACACACAGGACCGACGGCGATCAGGTGACAAAGCTGCGTTAGAAGCCATCAGGGTTCTCCTTCGGGCCTCCAGGCTCCTAGCCGAGCTTTGGAGCAGCTCCCCACCAGCCTGATGGAGTGTTGTCCTCGCTGCAGGCAATGAGAGGGGCCGCGGTCCCAGGCCCTCCGTCCTCTTTGCTCCATCGAGGCTCATTCCAAACTGCTGTGGTTGTCACCGAGTCTCAGCCCCGCAAGCTCACGCGCTCCGCTCCGCAGCTCTGTCTCCTTTGCTGTTGCAGTTGGCTTCTGTGAGACTTGCCTTGCCATGTGGATTATAAATTCTTCCAGGTCAGAGATGTGGGATGTGGGATGTGGGATGTGGGATGTTCTGCAAGTTACAGAGTACCTACCAATCCTGTAAAAGGAACAGTGATAATGTTTAACCGTAATTTTATTAACTTCTCCTCAGTTTTTTCTCCATTTATATAATATATTGTTAAATGTCATTCTTTTTGATAATACAATACATAAAATTTGTGTACGGAGTCCACCGAAACTGTGTATAGTACACACCTCAGGAAAAGAAAAACTTGTATATATATTTGAATACTAAATTTATTGAGACGTCATGAGATTAATACAAGTTACTCTTGGCCTGTACAATTATAAGAGGTGCTCAAAGTGGTGGCCATTCACTTCCACACATTTATTAATACCACGAACTGCTGCTTGGTAACATTGATCCACTGAGATTGCTGCACATGGGTTTTCAATTTCTTTTCTAAAGGCTGGCAATGTAGTGGATTTTCTGTGATATCCTCTAGGGTCGCCCATATGAGGGCAACATCATCTGTTGAAAAAGCATCATCATACTATTTTTCTTTTTCTGAAATGTGTACACACTTTTTGGAACACTGTATATTAATACAAAAATGCTTGTATTTTATCAAAATTACATTTGGTCCCATTTTCCAAATTGGAAATAATAGACTTGAAGTTTCATTATTTATATCTAAATAAATCTACTTTGTCTATTTTTCATGGATATATAAAATCACATATATATTATATATACAATATTGCATATATGCATATAAATGTATGGAGATGTTTATGTAAATATGTATGTGTGGATAGATAGATAGATGGGTAATAGATAACATTGTCAGGTTCAGTATCTATCATAAAGCAAAGGTCAATATCTAGACTGTCCAAAGTCAAACTGCAATTGTTCACAGCTTCTGCACACACAGACACATGCACCACAAAAGCATAGGCACTATAAATAGTGAGGCATATGGTAGCATTTCTAAACCAGCATCATGTATGATTACCTCTGCTCCCTGTTTGAAAGGCTGACTTACAATTTTATGTACCAAACATCTATTTGGTTCATTAAATATAATGAGCCACTTTTGCATATTTTGGTTAACTGATGATTATACAGACTGCAGGTATGAGCTTATAAATAGCTTCAGATACCAAGTATTTTGAATAGAAATAGAACAGTTTTTTGGTGGAAGCTAATCAAAAAGACAATGTATTTTGTACTTTTTAGATATTTGTTAGGACATGATACTTTTTAAATATAATGTGTTTTTTTCACATGAAAGATCCTTTGTTAAGATTTTGTACTGAGTTTTATGCTGAGAAAGGCATTTTTTAATAAAGTTTCTTTTATATTGTTGTCAAAAACAAATCTGCCAGTATCATCTCTATGTGGATTGGAAGAATTAACATTGTTAAACTCATTTTTGTACCCCAAGCCATGTACGATTTAATCCAAGCCCTAATAAATCCTGATAGTGTTTTTTACAGAAATAGAGAAAACTCATACTAAAATATATATAAAATGTCAAGGACCCTTAAATAGCCAAAACATTCCTGAAGAGGAACCAAAGAGCTGGAATACTCATACTTTCTGATTTCAGAAACCTCTATAGTGTCACAGTACTCAAAATTATGTGCTATTGGGATAAAGACAAATAGCGATTCCATAAATGAACCTCACATAAGTGGCGTGTCACATCCAAGAGATCCAAACTCTCGGTGAAGGCAAGTGTGCTGATAAAACTTGGTACACCCATGCAGGAAAATCAACTGGAACCCTAACCTAATGCCATATACAAAAGTGATTTCAAAGTGAAGCTGTTATCTAAAAATATAAGTCCTGACATTATACAACTTTTAGAATAAAACACAGGAAAAATGCCACACAACGTTGAATACTTCAATAATTTCTTGGCCATCAAAGTCATAAGCAACAACCAAATGGACAAATTGGATATTGTAAACTTTAAAAAAAAAGAAAAAGAATTAACAGACACTAACAGCCTAAAAAGCAATCCCTGAGGGAAAGAAAAAATTCAATTTATAATGTGATAAGAGATTAATATCAATCTCATACATACCTCTGGCCAATGCTGCAACAACTAACTGCTGATGCTGATAACTGGAAGTAAATGTTAGCCTTTCTGGTGGCTGCCTCTTAATTGAGAGAGACAAAAGGACACAGGAAAGCCTAGGTTTTAGAGCGATCAGCTGGCAGATGTTGAGGACCTCGGCTGCGTGGAGCTGCACTCCATCCCTGCACCCACCCCTCAGTGACCAGCTTAGCCGTGCTGGCTCATGCAGCACCCCCCCGCCCCCCCCACCTCTGGCCTCCTGGCTGTGCTGTTACCTGGTTCCACACTACAGAGGCAAAGAGAGGCATAAAGGCCATTGTCCTGAGCTCCAGAAGATTGAGCAGAAGTGAACAACAGAAAGAAGGCCTCTCTCAGGCTCTTTGATGAAAACTGAAGCCCACAGGGAAAGTGAAGAGAATCTCTGCAATAAAGGCACACCAGACCACCATACTTGGTAAGTTGGAGTGATCATCACCTCCCATCAGAACCTGGACTATCTTAAGGGGAAGGGCAGCTGGAACCTGCAGTAGAATCTTGGAGAATTCAACCCTGCAGGAGGACAGGGAGCTCAACTTGGGACTTGCAGCCAGAAATCTGCCTGAATCTCAAGGGTCTGCTACTGGCTCACTGAGACTCATTGACTTATATCTGCACACTGCTGCCCACATTGTCTATTGTGACAGCAGAGACATACCCTGAAGGAGGCCCTCCATTTTTATTTCTTATTTATTTAAAAAAAAAATTTTTTGCTCTTATTTTTAATTTGTTTCGACTTTTCAAATGTTTATTTTTCTCTTCTTTTTTCTTTCTTTTCTCTTTTGTCTCTCTCTCACTCACTCACTCTATCACTATCCCACATTGTTCTTCATCTCCCTTTTTGTTCCTGTTCTGGCCCTAATTCAGATTTCTTCTTTATTTTTCTTTTCTTCTCTTTTTCCTTCTCTCGATTGTCATTAGGTTTAAAGGAAAGTAAGTAGAGTTTGTAGCTTCCCTATTGCTGTTAGGTTGTTCTGTTCTTGTCTTTGTTCTTTCAATCTGTCTTTTCCTCTTGTCTTCAACAGTTTCTTAGAGTTTGTGTGCTGTTCCTGTGTCCTCTGGCCTTGCTACTGACCTTTCCCTATTCTTCTACCTATCTATCCCTCCCTCTCCAACTCCTTCTACCTCCCCATCTCGAAGGGTAAAGTTGCTATATTGAAGAGTTTATTCACTATAAACATATTTTGGGCTGGTCCTCGATTTTGATTTAATTTATACAGTTAAAGGTGATAGATTAATAACTACCACACCACAAATTGACATTTTCTAAGCTGTGCTTGATGCTATGGTGTTGCTGATTGTGCCACTTGTGCTAAGGTATTCTAATTGATCTAGTCAGTTGTCCTTCCTGGTATAATGAAAATCAGACAGCTTCAGAGGCATTAGAGATTCAAAACCTAAAAACCAGCTATATTTGGAAGACACCTCTGAGAAGCAACCATTCCACATTAGGGGTTCTAAATACAAGCAACAAAGATACTCACAATAAGCAATTTTGAAGTATCAACCCAGGAATTAAACCAAGGATAGTATCAAAAACAAAAATGAGAAGACATTTAAGCAAGGCACAAACTGAGACTTCCACCCCACCAAAGGCAAATTCTGGAGGAAACAAGGTGGAAAAGTCTGATAATCAACCACCTGGACACCCTGAACTGAGAGCACAGGAAGAAACAAAGCAGATGAATGAGGTTCTAGAAAAATTCAAAACAGAACTAATTTGCCAGATAACTACAGAGATGGTGAGCAGAATGAAAGACATGATTAGAAGCTCTAGAACAGAAACAGATAAAAAAATAGATGAGCTCAGAACCATGCTGGAAGCCATGAATGCCCAGCATAAGAAAGAAATAGAATCCATGAAACAGATTCAAACAGATATCCAGGAGATTTAAAAACTCCATTGAGCGTATCTCACAGCAGATTAAGGGAATGTGAAGACAGAATATCGGATATAGAAGACAGGATTGTGGTTAGTGACCATGAAAACAGAGATTTCTTAAAAACAGCAAGGGACCACAAGCAATCAATCCAGCAGCTGCTAGATGATGCAAAAAAGAATAACATAACACTGACAGGAGTCCATGAAAAACAGGAGCAACTACAATTGACATAAAAAAAAAAACTTCACAGAAGTAATAGTGGAAAACTTCCCAGACAGAGATAGAGAATTGGACATACAGAAAAATGAGGCACATAGAACTCCAACTAACCATGATCAAAAATAATCTACACCTAGACATATAATAGTCAAGATCCCAGAAACCCAACAGAAGAACAAAATCTTACAAGCAGTTAGAGGAAAGAAACACATCACCTACAAAGGAAAGCCCATCAGAATCATAGCACACTTGTCAACACAAATCCTCAAGTCAAGAAGAGCCTGATGTAGGATTTCAAGCCTTAAAAGAAAATAACTTCCAACCTAGACTGTTGTATCCTGCAAAATTATCTTTCAAAATTGATGGGAAAATTAGATACTTCCACAACAAAGAACACCTGACAAATTACATGAACTCCAAAACAGCACTCCAAACAATTCTAAACAATATCCTAGAAAAAGGCAATGAAGGTCACAACTCCATGAGGCCCAACAGAGGGAAGCCACCAGGCAAGGCAAGAAACTAAAGGGAAAGGGGGAAAAATTAAAAATAAAAGAGCCAACAACAGTAAAACATCATGACAATGATGAGTCAATATCTATCAATTATAACCATCAATGTTAATGGCCTCAATTCACCAATCAAAAGAAATAGACTGGCAGAATGGATTAAGAATCAAAATCCCACAATATACTGTATACAAGAAACACACCTAACTGAAAAAGAAATTCATAGGCTGAGTGCAAAAGGATGGAAAGCAGTTCTCCAAGGGACAGGAACCAGGAAAAAGCAGGGGTAGCAAACTTATTTGAGCACAAATAGATTTCAAACCAAAACTAATTAAGAGAGACAAAGATTGTCACCACATCCTTGTGAACGGAACAATCCAAGAGGAAGAGATGACAATCCTAAATATATATGCACCAAATATGAATGCCCCCAACTATACAAAACAAATATTGATGGACATGAAAAACCAAGTAAGCACTAATACAGTTGTAGTGGGGGACCTCAATACCCCACTTTCACAAATAGACAGATCATCTAGATAAAAAGTCAACAATGAGATTCTAGAACTGAACCAAGCTATTGAACAAATGGACTTAATAGATGTTTACAGAGTGTTCCACCCAACAAAATCAGAATATACATTCTTTTCAGCAGCACAGGGGTCATTCTCCAAAATAGACCACATGCTAGCTCACAGGACATGTCTAAGTAAATGTAAAAGAATTGAAATTACTCCCTGTATATTATTAGACCATAATGCAATAAAACTGGAGATCAATAGCATATGAAACCACAAAACTCCACAAACACATGGAAATTGAATGACACTCTCCTGTAAAACCAATGGGTCACAGAGGAAATTAAAGAAGAAATTAGAGTTTCTACAAGTAAATGACAATGCCAGTACAAGTTACAAGAATCTATGGGACACAATGCAAGCAGTTCTTTGTGGGAAATTCTTAGCAGTGAATCCCCATATTAGGAAAACAGAGAAAGCTCAAATAAATAACAGAATGCTGAACCTCAAGCTCCTAGAAAAAGAAGAGTAGGACAAACCCAAAGCTCATAAGAGGGAGGAAATTATGAAGATCAGAACAGAAATCAATGCAATGCAGACTAAGAGAATGGAAGAAAAAAATCAATGAATCAAAGTTTGATTTTTGAATGAATAAATAAAATTGATAAACCTTTAGCCAACCTTATCAAAAAAAGGAAAGAAAAGGCTCAAATCCATGCAATTAAGAACGAAAAAGGTGAAGTCATAACAGATCCAGCAGAAATTCAGAGGGCCATCAGTACCTACTTCGAGAACCTGTACTCTAATGAAATGGAAAACACCAAAGAAATGGACAGATTTCTAGATACATTCAAATTGCCAAAGTTAAATGAAGAAGATATAGAAATTCTAAACACCCCAATTACAATGAGTGATATTGAAAATGTAATAAAATATTTACCAACAAAAAAAGCCCAGGTCCTGATGGCTTCACTGCTGAATTCCATAAGATATTTAAAGAAGAACTATCACCATTACTCTTCAAACTCATCAATGAAATTGAAAGGGAAGCAAGGCTTCCAAATTCATTCCTGGAAGGAAGTGTTACTTTGATGCCAAAATCAGGAAAAGACCCACCCAAAAAAGAGAACTACAGGCCAATCTCCCTAATGAACATAGATGCAAATATCCTCAACAAGATACTGGCAAACAAAATACAAAGGATCATCAAGAAGATCATACACCCTGACCAAGTCAGATTTATCCCAGGGATCCAAGGATGACTCAACATTCGTAAATCAATAAATGTAATACACTATATTAAGAGAGCCAAGGACAAAAACCATATGATCATCTCAATAGATGCAGAAAAAGCATTCACCAAAATCTAACACACATTTATGATAAAAATAAAACCTACAGAAAATTGGTATAGAAGGTCTTTATCTCAACCTGATTAAGGCTATCTATGAAAAATCAATAGCCAACATCATACTAAATGGTCAAAAACTAAAAACTTTCATGCTAAAATCAAGAATAAGACAAGGATGCCCACTATCACCACTCCTGTTCAGCGTAGTTCTGAAAACATTAGCCACAGCAATTAGAAAAGAGAAAGAAATAAAAGGAATAAAGATAGGAAAGGAAGAAATTAAACTGTCATTATTTTCTGGTGATATAATACTTTACATAGAAGACCCAAAAAGCACTGCCAAAAGACTTCTAGACTTTATTGACAGATTCAGTAGAGTAGCTGGATACAAGGTCAACACTCAGAAAACAATAGGCTTCTTGTACACAAATAACAGAGTCACTGAGAGAGAAATTAGGGAGACAATTCCTTTTGCAATAGCATCCAAACAAAATGAAATATCTAGGAATCAAGCTAACAAAGGAAGCAAAAGACCTCTACACAGAAAACTGCAGCACTCTGAAAAAGATTGAAGAGGATATAAGAAAATGGAAAGACATCCCTTGCACCCGGGTAGGCAGAACCAATATAGTGAAAATGGCCATACTTCCAAAACTGCTATATAGATTTAATTCAATGCCAATTGAAATTCCAACAATATATTTCACAGAACTAGAGAAAACAATCCAAAAATTCATTTGGAACCAGAAGAGACCTAGAATAGCAAAAGCAATTCTAAGCAACAGAGACATGGCAGAGGTATCACAATCTCCAACTTGAAACTATACTACAAAGCTACTGTGATAAAAACAGCATGGTACTGGCAAAGAAACAGACCTGAGGAGCCATGGTACAGATTAGAAGATGCAGAAACAACTCCAGACAGGGCCAAGGATTTAACTCAGTGGTTCTGGCATCTGTCTTGAAAGCACAAGGACCCAAGTTCAATCCCCAGTACCAAAAAAAAAAAAAAGAAAAGAAAAAGAGGTAGAAACAACTCTAGACACACTCAGCCACCTCATCTTTGACAAAGGAGCCAAACACCCTCACTGGAGGAAAGATAGCCTCTTTAATTAATGGTGTTGGAAAAAATGGATTTCAACCTGCCAAAGATTAAAACTAGACCCATATCTGTCACCATGCACTAAACTAAAATAGAAGTGGATTAAAGATATAAATATTAAAACTGAAACACTAAACTTGCTGGAAGATATATTAGGTAGAAATCTTGAAGACATTGGTATAGGAAAAGACATTATGAACAAAATCTCAGTAGCATGGGAACTAGCAGAATGAGTCAACAACTGGGATCTCATCTTATTAAAAAGATTCTGCACTGCAAGAGAAACCACCAACAGAGCTAACAGACAACCTACAATGTGCAAAAAATTTTTAGCAGCTTTACCTTAGACAAAGGACTACTAACTAGAATATATGAAGAACTTAAAAAAATCAGACCCCCTCCCCCAAATTTAAAGACCCAGTTCAAAAATGGGCATCTGAAATGAACAGACATTTCTCAGACAAAGAAGTAAAAACAGCAAATAAACATATGAAAAAATGTTCAACATCACTGGTCATTCAAGTGATGCCGATGAAAACAACACTGAGATTCCACCTCACCCCAGAAAGAATGGCTGCTATCAAGAAATCAACCAATAACAAATGCTGGCAGGGGTTGTGGGGAGAAAGGAACCCTTCTCCATTGTTGGTGGGAGTGCAGACCGGTGCAACTACTATGGAAATTAATATGGAGATATCTCAGAGAACTAGGACTAGAGGTCCCATTTGACCCAGCTATTCCCCTGCTTGGTATCTTCCCAAAAGAATTAAAAGCATCATACCACAGTGATATATATGCACCCATGTTTATAGTGGCACAGTCTGTAATAGTGAAAGCTTGGAAACAGCCCAAGTGCCCATCAACTGGAAACTGGATAAAGAAGATGTGGGTTTTTTTTTTATAAAATGGAGTACTACTCAGCCATAAAGAATGAGAAACTAGAGACATTTATAGCTAAATGGATGGGTACTGAGGCCATACTCTTAAGTGAAGTAAATATGACACACGTGTGTAAATAACAAACAACAGTTTCTCTGGTGTGAGAAACTGAAAGTGTAAATAAGGATTAAAATGATTAAAATGAATAATTGGTAATTTGAAATAAGAAGAAAAGGTCCAAAGGAGTAGGGGAAGTGGGAGGGGAAGCAGAAAGGAAAGAAGGGAAAGGAAAAGTTATGATAAAAGGAAAAAATAGAAATGAAGTCTTTGTAAATAGGGAAGGGTGGAGGGGGTGAAGGGAGGACAGGGAATGGGGAAAAATAAGAACCAAGATAGATCTTGTACAGGTATAAGAACCCAATGATAAATGTAAATGTATTGTATACTTAAAATGTACCAGTGGAAGAATTTAAGCAAAAAAAAAAAAGAAAAAAGAAAAAGATTAATATCTGTACTGCAGAAAGAACCCTGGAGCTCAGCATTGAAACAAATAAGCTGATTCAAAAATGGTTGAAGGACTTGAATAGAGACATTTGTTCAAAGAAAACATACATCAGCCAAAAGCACATTCAAAATGCTTATGACCTTTAATGATTAGATAAATGCAAGTCAAAACTGCAATGAGAAAAGAAATCACACATCAAAGAATGACAGGTGTTGAAAATAAAATTTTAGTGGGGATGCAGAGCCACTGAAAACCTATATCATGGTGAGGTTGTGAAATGGTGTACCACCGTGGAAAATGCTACAACTGTTTCTCAAAAAAAAAGACAGAGAGAGAGAGAGAGAGAGAGAGAGAGAGGAGGGGAGGGAGGGAGAGAGAGAGAAAGAAAGAAAGAAAAAAGAAAGAAAGAAAGAAAGAAAGAAAGAAAGAAAGAAAGAAAGAAAGAAAGAAAGAAAGAAAGAAAGAAAAGGAAGGAAGGAAGGAAGGAAGGAAGGAAGGAAGGAAGGAAGGAAGGAAGGAAGGAAAGCAAGAGTATTACCACATGATCCTACCACTTTACTTCTGGTTGTGTCTTCAAAAGTATTGAAAATGTGGTCTGTGAGTGATGTTTGTACAGTGATCCTCACATACCATTACTTAGAGTCAACATAGAGTGAGAAACCTGTGACCTTCAGTGGGAGAGTGGATAAACCAAAGGCAATGCACACATATGATGCAGAGTTTGTTACCCAGCCTCCACAGGGAAGGGATGCTGACACATGCTACAACACAGATCAAACTTAAGGACATCACCCTCAGCAAAATAAGACAGTCACAAAATGACAAATCTTGTGCCATCCACTTAGATTAAGGACCAGGAGTACTCAAATTTAGAGGTAAATATGTAGACTGGGATGAGGAATAGGAAACTGTTCAGTGAAACTGAGTTCTGCATCAGTGAACATCCTGTGAGAGTACTTAATGCCATGGAAGTATAGCTTTAAAAATGGTCAAGAGAGCAAATTTTATATTATATGTATTTACAATCAAAACTAGGAAAATGCTACTGTTATAACTCTATTGTATAATTTGAACAATTAAGAGAATAAAACTCAATGTCAAAGAAATGTCACTCGTGAAAATCTAAAGGAAAGAGAAAACAGATGTCCCCCCAGATTCTTCTCAGAAGTCTTTCCCAGTAGCAGGCAGCACTGAGGGGCTCCTTGCCTACTACCAACAAATGGTACTCATCATGGTGTCCCTACTGGTGTCACAAGTGGTGCTATAAATGGGCTCAGTCTTAACAAAATAAAGAACTGAAAAAGAAACTAGAGAGAACCATTTCATTCCATTTCTGGTATGTCAGCTACCTTCTGCTGTAAAACAGTATAACTGCACATTTAGGAACCCAAAACATCATGGGTCACTATCTCACCATTTCCATTGGGCAAAAATCTCAGTGTGGCACAGCCAGGCTCTCTGCAACCAGTGCTGGCCAGGGCTGGTGTCTCATCTGAAAGCTTGACTGGAGAAGGATCCGGTCAAGATGGCCAAAGAGGTGGATGAACGCCTTTCCTTGCAGCTCTAAGATGATGAGTATTTTCTTGCTGGAACTTAGTTCAAGACCACCCTCAGCTCCTGCAGGATTCCCCCAGTTCTCTGTCACATGGACTCTGTAAGATGGCGGTTTGCTTCTCAAAGCCAACAAGTGAGTAAGAAACTCCAGCAAGACAGGCTCCACAATGACAAGGAATGCAATCAGTGATCCCTCCCCGACCTCATCTCTATCCCCTGGCCTTTCTCTGTTTCATTGGTGCGAGGAAAGTCACAAATCATGAGGAGGAGATTGCACAAAAGGTGCGAACAATGGGAAGTGGAACTGTGGGACCAGCTTCAGACTCTGCTTACCACACACACCACTTACAATTTCCTGATTCGGCTGCTTCAGCTCTGTGTGGGAATCATTGCTGAAATGGTATTGATCTTGGCTTTTTTGCTACCTCCTTGTAGTTCTGGCCAACATGAGAGAATTATCTAGTTATTTACAAACCAATTAACAAATTCTCCTTCCAAGATTGGTCAATTTTAGGTAAGAATAAACTTTCCTCCCTCCATTATGTGATTTATAATTTGTATCCATATCTTTCTTTTATTATTGTCAGTCAACATATACAATATTTCTCCCATAAACATATGCATTTCCAAAGGAGTTTTGATCTTATGTTAGTATTGGTAAAATGTCTTTAAAAATGATGAAATAAGAGCATGTTTATATTTATCTCTAGAAAATTTTCCATTGAGTTGTATTTCTTCCCACTTTAGACACTATTTCAGGGAAAATTTGTCATATTACTACTTTAAATGCATCTATCTGGTAACATTGATTTAAGAGACAAATCTATCATACGATATATAAAATACTGCATTTTTCCTAGTCATTAAAGATGTTTGCATACAAAGCTAAAAATAAATGCCGGCTTCCTGCACTATAAATGGAATTCAGTATATAGCATATGTTGTTTGCAAAATACCCTCAGCTTTCATTATTTTGTCATGAACTCTAAGACCCACTTACCCCAGTGAAGGCCTTAGATTCCTCCTGATTTTGGCAGAGAGTCCAATTTATGGTGTAAATTGAAGAGCTCTCCCAAGGCACACTCTTTTGTTTGGGGTTCTAAAGAGAGTTGAGCTCCAGCACAGAAAGCTCTTTACTCCCAGTGTAAACAAGCAGTCTTATTTTGAGATTCCCGGGCAGCGTAATCATCATTGTAAACATATGTACATCTAAGTCTTTGGTAAGCTCTTTTTTCCCCTCAAGGGGTACCATTTGGTATGTATTAAAATCCTGTCTTCCTGGATATTATTGACATCCAGCTTTAACAATTTCACCAGAGGTGATATACGTTTTATTCAAAAATGGAAATCCTAACTTACATGGAACCTAATGATGTTAGGCTGTGAGACATTCCCAGTGAATTAAAACCTAAGTTTTGAGATATATAAGAAGACATGGCAAACTCAGACATATAGGTGATGATAAAAACTTCAGAAAGAAAAGAGAAAGAAAGAAAGAAAGAAAGAAAATATAAAAAGACGTATATCCACTTTCTCATTAAATTATATAATGTATGATTTTCAATCAGTAGTCTACACATGTGTATATATGTACATATATATGTCATGGTATATATATATATATCTGCAATATATATGCTATATATCTGGAGTTACATAACATTATAAGTAAAATGTGAAAATCTAAATTTCATTTTCAGACTGTTTTTGTAAGTTTAGCATTAGCTTCCTTATTGGAGTCATCAGTATATGTGAAAAAGTGGAGAACAGATTTCACCACAAGAGGTACTGGCTCAAGGAAGAAATCTCAGTGAGTGGATGACAGACAGGGATCCCTGAGCTATGAGCTTCAAAGGTGTCTGGGCCATGGTTAATGCTACCTGGACAGACTGCAGTGGACCATAGATACTAAACTCTTTTTATAGAATGACAAAGATTAACTTACAGATTTTGTTGTTTTTATATATTTGTTCTGGTTTATCTCTTAAAAAACTACACATCCTCAGACATTAGATTCAGTTGTTCAGTACTTTGTTCCTCACTTGATTGTAGCACAGGAGAAGTATTTGCATTTGATTGAATTGGAATACATAACTACAAATGATTCTCAAAAGATGGAACTTTGGATCCTAAAGATTTGGAGCAAACAAATACTATAATTAATAACCTATCTTGACTTGTTTCTTAGTAAAATATTTGTGATGAAGTGAAGAGGTAATTCAAAATGTTTTAAGTCTGGAAACCCGTTACTGTATTGATTGATATTCTTTCACTATGTTGACCCAACACATTCACTATAACAGAGAAAATTGAAACTTTCATTGATATTGAAGCTCATCTAATAGTTTTAAATACTGTACTTTATATTTAGGCACCAACTGAGCCTACATCTTTCTTCAGAAAAAAATAAAATAAAGCAAGCATCATAAGGACAAATGTTTTAGGCAAACCACGGTATGCACATTCCTCCCTAATTTAGCATTTTGGTGATTTCTCCCAAGAGAAAATCAAGGCGGATGTCCAGGTGGTCATCCTAGAGAGGGTGTAAGTTATAGAGTTTCTGACAGTAAGGGAAGGAGGAAGCGAAGTTTGCAGCCTCGAGGTGAAGGACAGCTGTCTGAGGCACAGCCCCAGCAGGCAGACTTCCAGTGATGCTAGCAGTCATTGTAGGATCATCTGCAGACCTCCAGGCCCACTCACCTCTATGCAGGAGGAGCCGAAGGGGCTGATGTTTCCTGAGCCGTGGAAGTGGAAGTGTCAAGTCCTGTCTGTGATTTAGCCACAGCATACAATCACAAGATCAAGATCTCTCTACTGGGTCTTGGCACAGGTAGGGCTGGGGCCACCCCTAAGCTGAACACAGAGCTGCCAGTGTGGGGCTAGAGATAAATCCTCCCACACCATGCTACCCAGGTCCTTGCTCCTAGCCAGCCCAGGGAGGGGGCTGGAGCTTCCCATGGAACAAATTTCAGATCTCCTGGCCTAGACATATGGGTCTCCGCTTAGCCTTCACTGTCACGCCAACCAAACCCTGAAAACTGGCCTTTCCTATAAAATCTGCATCTAAAAATGGTGGCCAAATGTGGCCCTGGGAAAAGTTTAATTTTAAATTATTACTGGAGTCAATTTGTTGGCCAAATAATGGAAGGCAAAAGAAGCTCAGTGACAGGAAGCACTATTACTTGAAACGTCACCTTAGTTGGACACTAATTCACAAAGCTTTATTAAATGTCCTTATGCTCACAGTTATGTTTTTAAAAATCAATAGAAGAAGTTACTTATTTTAAATTACCATTTCATCTCCCTGTGCTGTGTTCCTCTTGCCCATAAAGAAGCTTAGTGATCTGAAAGAAAACAGAAAGCATTTCTATCTTCTAGAAAAGAAACTTGCCCCGTTTAAATTTTGATGACTAGCAAAATACCAGAGTACTGTAGATGATCAATGAGTGGTGTCTGGAATGTGTAAATGATGATATGAATGAAAGAATGAATGAATGAACTAATCAAAAGTAGGAGCACAAAGAAATCCTGATCAATTTTGTGCCCCTAGGATAACTGCAGCTCTCTTTTAGGTTGGTCTCATAGAACACAGATTAAAAACATATAGTTTCAACTTGGGATTTTTATATTGATTATTATTAATAAATTATTTTCATAGAAGGAAGCAGAAGTAAATACTTCCACACAACCACTGGGCGGCCGGCTACATTGCTAAATCTCTTTGTCAGAACAGCGGGGACTCTGTGCCTACAAATGAATGTTGTTCCAAGATTGTCCAATGACCTGTGAGATCTCGTAAGAAGAGATCTTGTTTTATTTTTGCTTCTTCAGTTCCTACACAGTCACTGGCTGCAGTCTGCCATCAGCAAAAGTTGCCTGTTCAGCTGGTGTAAAAATATTCTATGGCATAACACTAAAACTTCTAAATCCTCAAGTGTAAAATTCCATGAAAACAAGGGGAAAATAGAAGATTTAATCTATCAAGATTATATTTGTAGTGAATTTAATCTACATGGTCCATACATGTAAAAAACCAATTTCATTTATTACTGTGTCATTGGGATCTAACCACTTCATTAGTTTGTTTGAAAACATTTATTAATACATTTGATGCATTTATTAATAAATAGTATAAGGAATGGTTGTGCCCTCTCATTTAGGATTATGCACATCAGAATATATTTCCCACATCTATATTAATGTTTATTAATTTATAAAGAAATTTAAGAAGTGAAGACTATTCTTGAATTTTCCAAGATCTCATACAGTTGCAGAACTGACAATTTGGTTCACATGCAATTATCAGAAATTATGTCTTTAAAGCAGCCACACCCACTCTAGCTATATAGTAGGCTTTATTTTTGATTTGAAAAACCCGAGTTCTGTGCAGATTGTAGTAGAAGCAGGGCCAAATAATTGCTTAAGTGAAATGTCTACCACACACAGGATGAGATCCATGGATACACAGCTGATGAGCAGGGCTTCCTGGACACCTGAAGTGAGAGAACCTGATGTGCAGCTTGTGTGCTGTCCTCTGTGAGCTTGCAGAGCTGGGGTACTGCACTGCCAGCCTGGCTCTCCTCTCGGCGGCTGTCCTTTCGGAAATCCGGGATGGTGTCTCTCTCTGACTCCTGCCACTCTTCCTTTATCAACTCCTTATCCGGCTTCCGCACTAACACAAAAGCACATTCTCTCCTGTCCTTACAGCCAGGCTCTGCCCCCAAAATCCAGAATTTTTGTTCTACGGGTCTACAAAATCATTTGTATTTCAGACACAAAGGTGTGACTCATCAACATAAGTCATGTCACCCCGAAGTGTTAAAGAAGAAGCATATTCAGAAAATTATTAGCAAAGCATAATGAGCTCAGGCTTGAATGTGAAAAAAACCAGTACAATCTATTTCAAACATGGCCTGCCAAAAGGATTTAAAAACAATCAAACTTCTCTTCCATTTTCCTCCCTCCTGTCATGTGTGTAGCTATTGTGTTGCTACCCAGCGGTGACTGTCAGCCATATCTCTCTGTACTTGGCATTCTTGGTGGTTCTTCTAATTTTTTAAAGAGTTTTTGCTGTTATTTTTCTTGGCCCAAAGTCTCATGGTGCCTCCTGCAACAGCCTCCTAGAAAGCAAGGCTCAGCCCTGTGTGTATTGTAGAAATGACACCTGAACCAGAGAAGGAGGCTGGAAGGTCTCAGCCAGGAAAGGGAACCTGTTCAGCTCGAGACAATGATGTCAGCACGGGGACTGGGCCTGCTAGAGGTGCCTGCTTTCCGATGATGAAAATCCGAAAACAAACAGCCACTCACTGGATGTGGGATGATAGTTGTTATTTGCATAGAGATTAGATTGACCTATTACCATCTGAGCTAAAATGAAACTTTTCAGGGACAGTGCGACATCAGGGCCACATAGGAAGAAGTGATAAAGACATCCCAGCATCATCCTTTCCTTAATCCTACCCTGACATGAAACTGCCCCTTGGACTCTCTTCCTTCCCACCATAAAAATCAGACATTTCTCTGCAATACCATGGCAAATTTCCCTGGAAGGCAAACCAAATCGTGGAGAAAGTACTTTTTTGTTTGTTGGATTTTTAAGAAGCTTTGGGAAGGGAAAGTAAATCCAGGAGAGAATGAATTAGATACACTGTGTTTTTCATTTTATAGTAACAATTTTTTATTAATTACATGGGTACATTTAAGATATACAGTATGCTGACATTCAGCATTGGGAATTTGCACTTTTACATGATGCATCTTGGTTCTTATTTTCTCCCCTTCCCCTGCCCTCCCTTCACCCCTTCCATGCACTAACACCAAGCGAAGTGCGTGGTTGAGCAGAATCGCGGTGAGCCTTTGCTTTGTGAGGCCAGGCCCCTTTCCCTCCCATGCAAACAATGACATCGGCAAAAAAAAACATCGACTCAGACAAATGTACCCCACGGGAAAATCAATGCTTTTTGGTCATGCCAACCTAGTTATTTTCCTTTAATGATTTGGGGCTAACTACACACAGTTGAACAATGTTCCCTAGAAATAGATTAACTCAGCCTTTCAGGCGGCGGGAGCTGGCTTCCAGTGTCGCTTATGTAGACAAAAGCCAACCCAACAAAAGCTTCTCCCCTCTCTCCAGCAGCTTTGATGCTGCTTTTCAGGCCCTTCTGTGCACTGACAACCTCATCGCTCCTGATTGATCTGAGAACCTGCACACTTGGATTCCTGGAAACTTTTTGTCTTGGTTTCTCTGGCATCTACTTTGCATTCAGAGCCCATATCTGTGACTTCATCATATCCATGTCCTGCCACCAGATACAGAAGCGCTTTGTTCAGACTCTCTTCAGGCTGGAGGGGTTTTTCCTAGGGGTTGCTTCTTGTTCTCCAACATGAAAATGTGCGAAGCATAAAACTCCAGCTGTGAATACTTACCTCCCTGCAGTGTTAAAAAGTTCAATATACAAAACACCTGGTTCCAAGTAAAATGTACATCAAGATATACGACAAAGAGACAGATTTAATATACCCCATAGGGCCCTTAGGCGGTTTTTAAATTAAAGACACAATTTGCTTTTTACTTCAGCTGAGGTCTTACTATTTTACAAATAATGAACCTGTAAACATCATGCAGTTGAAGAGAAAGTTGTAAGAAAACAGTGGACAGGGTCACTGTCTTGTAAATGAAAATCACTCTCAGACATTACTAAAACATGTTGTAAATGAACTTTTCCCCCGCAGTGAAGTTCTTTTTACTACTAATAAATACGGCCAAAAGTCTCAGTGATATAAATCCTGTGGGAAGTAGTGGCTCTCAGCGTCACTGACCTTCGAAATGTTCATCATGAGCATAATTTATTTACTAGGAGATAAAAGGCATAGAGTAGCCATTTTAATGTCTCTTCCTTGCAGTCGCTCTAGACTCAGAGCAATTCTTCCTAGAAAGCAAGTGAATAATTATCCCTGTATGCTGCCTTTAAATATTCCAAAAAATAAACTTAATATTCTTAGATAGAAAAAAATATATTTATGTATATGGAAAAATATTGGCAGAGCTAGGGTAAAGCGGGCAAGACACATTTCTCTAAGACTTGCTGCAAGTTGGTAACAAAAGGAAACGTTTTCAACACTTTCTTCTTGTTCTTGATTTCCTTTTTCAAGAAAAAAGAACAAAATGCCTGTGGCTGGCAAGAAGAGTGAGTGTGAGCTCCGGAGAGGCAGAAGGAATCGGCTCAGGGTGGAACACAGCTTCTTCACAGTGTGCCAGACGGAGGCTGATGTCTGACTCCACACCTTCCTCTGACACCCAAGGCCCTGGCCGGCACCTCTCTCCTGAATGTTCAGTCCAGAGGTGGAAACAGCTCCTCATTGTCACCGTAGGGCAGCACTGGTTGATATGGGTCATGCTTTGTGGTCAGTTTTCAACAGAGGTGGGCTGGACCCCAATTGAGGTCCCTGCCATTCTTGCTGGTGTCTGAGATGCCCTTGTTGGGCAGCTCAGAGTCTGGGGGCAGAGCTCCTCAGCTGCAGGAAGCAGGAAGCTGTGTCACATGCTGGGCTCAGAGGGCCCTGCCCTGAGAGCTGGAGATAGCATTACTGATGCTCACATCACATTTGGAAAGGAAGAAATGAGTTACAACAGCAGCGGGCTCGGAAGCGTGCCTGCCCCACCAGGACTAAAGCGAACACCTCCACATACTGTTCCTATGTCTCTTTGATTCTGTGTTAATTACACGCTTTATCAACACGGGATCCTCTTCTGCTCACTTTGGTGGAGTATTTATGTAAGATATTTTGCAGGCATGAAAGAGAAGGGCATTCTTAGAAAGTGCTGATGCATTCATTCAGCTAATATGCGCTCATCCAAACTCAGGAGCTCCGGGCCCTGGCTTCAGGATGTTCAGCTTGTGAGTCATGGAGGCTGCACTGGGCTTAGAATTAGGAGTACTCGAGTGTCCAGAGCAGACCTAGTCTTAGTTTAAAGTGCATAAAAATGATATGTCATTTAACAACTCTGAAGTATAAATTCAGTCACTTCATTTCTTATGCAGGAGGTGTTCTGGAATATTGAAATATGTCTAAGCTCAGTCAGCTCTCCCGAATTCTATAAAGATCATTTTTTTCTTCCCATGAAAGTAACCAATACCGCTCCCTACCTTCTGTTCACCAAAGTTAAATCCCTTGCCAGAGATCACTGGACAGAATATCTCTCAATGTGTTGCTACCTGCATCAGTGATGTTGTTACCTTTCATTGAGCTGAAATAATTTCTTCATGTGCAAGATCAGGCTTCTTGTTGGGTCTCAATGTACTCACAGTTATCCCTATGGTTAGTGTGTCTCCTCCATTAAAAACCTTGTAGCTCTGCATTTTTTTTTTCACTCAACAAACCCTGAAGTCCTTATTACCTACCAAACCCTGCACACAAGGGCTCCCCTGGGTCCATCAGCATCAGTGTCCCTGAGAAGTTATTAAAAACATATGTTTTTAATACATGCAGACCACATGCAGACCTAGCAATCAGGGAGCCAATTGCAAAGTCCACATTTTGCAAAGTCCTGAGTAATGCAGATCTGCTTCTCACCCTTTCTCCCATGCTCAACTTCCAGTCTCATTCATTTTCATCAAAACTCCCAGACATGCTCAGCCCCTGGGCATTTGCACTTTCTCTTTCCTCTTTTTAAAGTCCCATTTACACACAGAAGCTTAAGCCTAGATTCCTCCCTTCTAAGTTTATTTAATCAAAGATTACCTCCCTAGCAGGAGTTTTATCAAACATTTTGTTTTCAGTGTTAGCTTTTCTTGTCTATTTGTTCTAGTCACCTTCCCTGTTGCTCTTTTCTATGTATCGTTTATTACCTTATAAATACTTAATATTTTGCTTACTCATTTTGTCCCCTAATGGGGACTCCTCTACAGCTGTTGACTTGTCATCTTGGCCCACTAGTCTGTCCCCATGCCCTGAAAAAACAGAGATGTTCCAAGACTTTGGTTTGGTGACTGTGGTTGTATAGGTCCAGTATGAACTTCACTTCCTGGTCACTGTGGTGGATTTACGAATGGTCAACTTGTAGTGCCCAGCTAAACTGAATCAGTGTGGTCTGGGCATGAAAGATCCACCTGAAGATTTTTACCAAAAGCCATAAAAAGAGAATTGGAGGGAAAGATCTTGGCCTGTTGACGTTCTAGGAGAAGCTTGCTGTGGATGGTTTTCCTGATGCGAACTGGGCTGTTCTCATTGGAGGAGGAGCTCGGGCCTCACTGTCACTGGGATTGGCTGCTGTTTTCATCAGGGGAGCTCTGATCTTCACCATGAGCATCACTTCCTGACTCCAATGTGGATTCCTCAGCTTGGTGGCACAAATCCTTCATCTCACCTGTGTAGATTTTCTGGCTTCCACCACTGGCCTTTGGGCCTTCCAGGTGCAGATCCTCAATATGGAGAAGAAAGAGACATTCCTGTGGGCTCTAGGCCACTGGCTGGACTCGAGAAGGACATTGCCTTGGACTCTAGGCCTTCAGCTGGACTTGCATGGGAAACTGCTGGGATCTAGGCCCTCGGTTGAATGCTTTGGGCTTCTAGTGTGCTGTTAATTTAGAAACCAGTTAGAAAGGAAGCTCGAAGGGCCATGGACCTTCTATTTTTCTATTGTTGCTTTAGGAGTGCATAGATAGCCTAGCATAATGAAATTAACTGAGTCACACTGATTTTTTTTTCTGTTTAAGCCAAATATATATTTGTACTGGGGATGGAACTCAGGTCCTTGAGCTTGCAAGGCAAGCAGCAGAACCACTGAGCTAAATCCCCGGCCAAGCCAAATATTTCTAATGCTGGAGAAAGGTAGGGGAGACAAAAATATTTGACAGTCATGATTGGAATCAAGTGTCAGCAATGGCGCTTGGGGCATTGGACTCAGTCCAAACAAGAGATTTGGAAGAGTGTCCGTGCCCATAGAGTGCTGCTCTCACACTGCTTGGTGACCTTGACCCTTGGCCCACAGAGGAATGAGATAGCATCATTTATCCCAGGAAGGAACCAGAATTCCCAGAGAAGAGCAAGAAGGCCCATGGTGGAGGCAAACCAAGGGGAGTCTTTGTTCCAATAGGTGTGAACATCATGCAGGAGGGATAACTAGAACATGGAATCTTTAGACATGTTTAGGAAAATCCTGGAAGCACAGCTGTGATTCCTGAAGTGAATGGGCTTGGGCGCATCCTCCACGTCTCTCCAGCTGAGGGACAGGATGTCAGCGCAGCTGCACTGCAGAGGGAGTGAGAGGAAAGATGTGACACACCAAAGGGTAACCACTGTTTTAGGCACTTTACACATATTAAAAATTTAATCCATTATCAATCTGTGGAACAGACACCATTGTTTTAATAATCCTTTTACACACAGAGAAGTTACAGCATAAAGAGAATGCAAATTTGTCCAATCATCCAGTGTTCCAGCCTGGAGAAAGAAATGGGAAGGAGGAAGACCAAATACAGTGGAGGATCTAAATGTGAACTTTTACCTGGAATTATATGATTTTCTGGTATAAATGCCTAGTTGGAACTACTTTAAGTGCAGGTAAAGAGAAATGCAGGGTTATTTTGTATACTTTAGTTACACGGTATATGTGATTGCTAACCTACTACACATCTATTCATCTATCTATCAATAATCTATATATCCATCTACCTACCTCTAATATATTAATCTCAGCACTGTTTGGACTCCCTAACCCAGTGCTAGTCTCAGGGTAGTCATTTAAGAATAGATAAGAAATAAAAATAAACCAAGGAATTTATCATGTTTTTCAATTTTTCAAGAACTACAAATTGACTGTTACATGTAATGACATTTAAAACAGAGTTGATATGTGAGCAGATATCATCATTTTTACTATGATTGTGAGGATTATCTGGAGTTTAACATATCTTTGAAATTTATATGGACTCAATGTTGAATAATTTAGACAAGTAACAAGAAGTCTGAGAGATAAATATATTTTATTGGTTATAAATTTTTAGTTTGGCAAAAGCTCTAATCATAGGGTGTTATATCTAGAAGGCATGAATACTATCATTTAAAATGTAAAAGAATTTTGATTCATAACTGTGAATCCGGTTTTTAAATAGTAATGACAGAGTTCAGGATAGAATGACAATCATAAAATGGGAGGTTGCATGTTCCATCCACGGAGAGCTGGATTGTCCCTGAAGTTATCCTCTATGTCTGTGTTGTTTTCGTTTTAATCTTCCTCATAAAAGCAAAGTGTTGTATGGGTAATCAAGAAAACAAAACTATATATATTGTGAACTCTTAATAGCTCTATTTGGGATCAGTAAGCATATTTCTTTCCTCAAACCCTGCAGGCTAAAAGCACTTTATGAAACAGATTTTTATTAATGAAGTTATTTATTTAGAAGCTCAACAAGATATTAAAATGAAAAAATCATGTTATTTAACCAATAACAGCTTTGGTTTTCTAACTAATAATCTGAAACTTTGCCTTGCTTTTACTATAACATCTGCTTCCGTGAGATTTGCATTAGGTCAGGGAGATAGATATTTAAATTTGATATTAATATTCTAATCTTTAAAACAAAACAAATTAGTCTTAGGAAAATCTAGAATAACTTGTCTAATTCCCTGCAGCAATTAGTAGCATATCTAGAAGTAAATCTTAATATGCAATTACTAGATCAATATTAGACTTTTAAATAAAGCCCATGTCAGACATTCAAATTCAGTTTGATTTGAAACTTATGGGGAGTAAGGCAGGAGCAGGGATTTTGCTGCATGCTCTCTATAAAAAGAGTCCACACAATCTTTTGTATAATATGTAAAGGGAGATTGAGGGTGAATATGTGAATTTGTGATTGTAGAATGGAAAGAAGAGCAAAAATCTCTTTTTTTTTAAGTTTGCAAAAAATATCTTGGGAATCTCAGGGTTGGTTGTTTCTTGTTTCCACTTTCACAATCTCTGTATCTTAGTTCCTCCAACAGCTGCTGCAAAGGGTCTTATAAAACAGTCTCTAGGCACCTTTACAAGTACAAGAAGCTAGAAACAATGAGCTCCTGGTCTCCTCCTTTCTCTACAAGTGGTTCCTAAGCAAGCTTCACAGAGTGGTTCTTACAGATAATTGTAGAGAAAATATACTCCTTAATAGCTTGATTTGATCTGGGAAAAGAGTACAAAATTGATATCTGGGCAGAATGTCTTAGAATCAGTGCATCACACAGGCAGCCCATTCACAAGCTCTGCAGGCCCCTCGATGCTTCCATAAGCGGCTGCAAACACAAATTGGATTATGCCATAGTTGTCATTTAAACTCACAGTGAAAATAGTCTGATAAATGTCAGCCTGCCACTGGGCTTCTTAATTGTTCTAGTTTTCTATGAGCCAACGTATAAGGTTCAATTCATTCACTATAATGTTATGGACAAATATTTAACAAGCCATGATTAAAATCTATTGCATATAACAATATAATTTTAATATCAATGAGAGTTTATAGGCAATGCATGGGAAGCTCAATTTGAAGATAAAGATGGTTTGAATTTGAGCTTGCTGGAGTTTTAAAAATATTTTAATAGCATTGATATTACTACTCAGTACATTGTGTTAAAATATGACAAATATTGAGATGTAATTGGGCAAGATTACTTCATGAGATGAGAAAATTCTGCAGCTTACTAATTACCTCCCCAGATGCACTCAGGGAGGCCTTGGCTGCAGAAGGCCTAGTACTCTGGAGTGAGCTCAGCAGATAGCTGTGCAGGACAGCGAGGAAGCCTGGAAAAGGGCCAAGAAGGATTTTGGCTGCCACAGCAGGGAGCTCTGGAGTTGAGAGGTTCTTGAAGAAATATTCCATTCTCTGGCAAAACAGCTGGACCTTACCACTAGTCCTTGGACACAGGCTGCCCTCATGGAAGGCATGTAACCTGGGGCCAAGCAGTACTCTGAGGCTGAGGGCATTCCTAGTGAGAAGAACACCTGGTTAACCTTCCGAAGATAAAGTCCACACCATAAGGGTCATGGGTGTGGTTAGTCCAAAGTGGGTACATGCGTAGATTCCCACAGTGTCATATCTATATAAACTATCTGTCAGCTATACAGTGTGCAGAGTGGGATTCTAAACCCTTAATTCACTAAATGTACTCACAAGTCGGATTGTTGCTAGGTCATGTGTGAAGTCTAACTCTGAACAGCATGGAGAACATTGGTTGACACTCACCCACTCTTTTGTGAAACAGCTCCAACTTCTATAGCTCAGGGGAAGCCCCCTTTTGACATGTGATTTTATATTCTGGCTCATTAGTAAATCAGAAGGATCCTGCCCTGGAATATACTGTACTCATACCTAAAGTGACATCTACAGGACTCACCACAGGTCATGCTCCATACTGCTGAAGTACGGAGCACAGGTCACTATATTCCATAAACCTCTCCACTGGTTTACTGTTCCCAACCTTGGTGTGACCATAACCTTCCATCTATGCTTCATCAACTATTATATGTATTATATATCATCAACTATATAAGTATGCAATACCTAGACTCTTGCTTTCAAAGCTGCCCTCTTTTCTGGTCGTAAAGACAAACGGCATGCATTCTAGACGTCTCCCAACTGAAGACCTGGAAACATGAACCATGAAAGCATAGCAGCTGTGTGGTACGAAGACTTGTTGGTGTGTGAGGTTTTGAGGTTGAGGCTGGATCTGGAGCTGGGGAGAAAGTTTTCCAATAGCATGTGCAACCTCTCCTACCATGCAGGCTGCAGTTTGAGTCAAACACGTGAGTTATTTTACATTTTTTCCCACAAAGAGGTATTTCCTTAGTTTGGAGTAAACACAGCACATCTATTATCACATCAGACTTCTATTTGAGGCTGCCATATGCTACGTGTGTGCTTGTCCATTTCCTAGTGGTCACCAACACAGCCAGGTCTCCCAGGAACGTGTGATCTCTCAGGTGTTTACAGCCCTGACCCAGGCTGGACCATGGCCTGACGAGTTGGGGTGGGACTCTGACAAACACACCTGTCCAGTGGGTACCAGCGGGATTGGACCACTCATGTCTTGGAGACTGTGTTCATCTTTCATCTCTACCACTGCACATTATGAAGGCTGTTCAGCTTGGATATATTTGTTTACTTATAGGGACTTTTTCTTTACCCTTTTTAGCTCCTCTTAAAATGGGGCAACCCTTGAGAAACCACTTTGATGGTACTGAGAAAAGAATGAGGGGAAGGCAGGTATCATGCAAGTCTGTGTACCTGAGAACATGCCCTAAGTTCCAGGTGATGGATTGCTAGGGACCACAATGCTTCCTACAGTTCTAACGCTCAAGCAGGGAACTACATGGTCTTGCAAAGTGTCTTTCAGCCTAATGATTTTGCTTTCCTGTCTTCTACTCACAGATGAAAGATGATCCTTTGAGGTATAGTGGTGCCTGTTTGTACCAGTGAACTTTAATAAGTGATGCATGACATATTATGCTTTCTAGCTGGGGCATCCGCGCAGATGGCCCTTTCATTAGTAATTGTGGTCACGATGCCACTCTGGCACCATGGGTCAGACGCTTCACCTCAGGGCTTAATAGTAACTTTGAACAGAATCTGCAGCAGTTTATACGAATGGCTTCAGGTCAGGAATGTTGCTGCTACCTCCCCAGAATCACTGGGGTGATAATTTCCCAAGCTCTATTTTCCTTGTTAACCTTGATGAGTGATAACAAGACCACACAGCCAGTAAAAGTACTTCGAGATTTGCAGTTGAGGGATGCAGAGCCAAATATTCCTTTTTTAGTGACTGTGGTACATTGTGGCACACCAGGAAATTCTAGGGAATTATTTGAAAAGAGTAATAACTGATCTACGATCCCATCGAATAGAGGCTACCTTCCCTGATTCACACTATGACATAGTTTCTAAAATTACGGATCTTAATAGAACATCTGTAGGCATTTGTGTTTGACAGACAGAAACTAGTACTCAAAAGCCACCATTTCACCAGTCCCATCTAAAAGATGGGTTTCTCTAAAATTCAGTAGGCCCAATCAAGCTCCTTGGTGTCCTAGCTCCAAACGACCTGTATCTCCTGCTCTTGCTGCCTAGGACGAGGTGTTCTCCCTTGGCCAGGACAGAGATACCTTCTCGTGATGGTCCTCTCTGTCTCATATAACCCTCACTTCTCTCTGTGCATCAGCTCTCTCTTTCTCTTCAGCCTCTCATTCAGCGTGTGACCATCATGTGCCGGAACCAGGTAGTACAATGCTAAATGCTCCATCTTCTTCCTGTTCTGCTGCCATGCCTATTTACTTCAATTTGCCAACAGAATGAGCCTTGGTTCAAAAAAAGGCAACTTATTCAGTTTAAATTTGGAACAAAGTTGATAATGGCAAAATAATGATAGCATCTCATTGTTATTAAAGCAATATATGATTACTGCCCAATAAATGCTACATGACTCTTGTGCTAAATAGAAAATATAATTAATTATAAGCAAATGAGTTATCCAATTGTATCTTAAAAGTAGGTGGTTTTAATAAATATTTTAATAAATATTCTATTTTGTGGTTTGAAATAATATTGCTATATGTGAAAATAATATTTCTGTATGTGAAAATAGGCTATTACATTTTCTTGATCAAGTTCATCATATCATGGGACACCGCTACTAAAAATTGCATTTTGGCAGATTGGCTAAAATTGTATACTGTATATTCCAGTGGCAAAGTTAAATTCCAGGTCTGCAGCCGACTTGCCATGTATCTTTAGCCAAATTATTTTACAGCTTTGTTCCTGAGCTTCCTAGTTGCTAAAGGTGAAGATAGTGAGGACAAAATACATGTTGACAGGATAGGATCTTTATGTGACTCAGACCTGTAAATGCATTCGTACATCAAGACAGCTTGCTTTCAATGTGGCGCATAAGAGAGAATCAGCACACTTTGACCACTCTGGTTACCTGGTGATGATGTATAGAATTCAGAATTGTGTATCCAGCAGCACTAGAATTGCAGAGATTCCACAGCAAAACTTACTATCTTCAGATAAACACTTGTAAAGACATTCAGAATTTTTCTGTTGAATATTTAAATTGATATCCAGCTGATATTTGGGAAATGATACACTAGCAGAAATTGTATCAGTACTAGTAACAAGAAAAGTGATATATGCTCATCATCAAGGGCTCCATTCAGATTGTAGCTCCCCCCTTCACCCTAAGGGCCAAACAGCTTACACCATGGACCTCTGTATCCTCATCTATAGAAGAAGAATAACATAGACCCTAAAATCCCATGACCTGATCTTTGCCATTGAATGCAAAATTGTTAGGTCAGAATTGTCACTAAGAACTGATAGTTACTACTACCTTTTTAAATAAAACGATTTGCCTTGTTCATCTAAAATTATTTAAAAAGTTACCATGCTATGCAATGAATCATAGTCATGTTTTCAAATAGTTCATCTTCACTAACCTACTTTTTATTCATTAATTTTATGGGTACATTTTAGGTATACAGTATGATGACATTCATCATTAGGAATTTGTACTTTTACATGATATATCTTGGTTCTTATTTTTACCCTTTCCTTAGCCCTCCCTTCAACCCCTCCACCCCTCCGTAATTACAAAGACTTTGTTTCTGTTTTATCCTTTTCTCACATTTTTTCCTTTCCCTTCTTTCCTTTCCCTTATCCCTCCCACTTCTCCTTCCCCTTTCCCTTTGGACATTTTCTTCCTATTTCACATTATCTATTATACATTTTGATCCTCATTTACAGTTTCAGCTTCTCCCAAAAAAGAAACTATTTGGTATTTACACATGTGTGTCCTATTTATTTCACTTAAGAGTATCAGCTCATTGTGGATCCATTTAGCTTCCACTATCCTATTTTTATTCAAATCAGGAAAGTGAATGAAAGGAAGAAAAAAGAGAGGACTAAATGGCACAGGTCCACTTGACTGGAAGAAGAAACCAATCGCAATAGAGATTAGTAATTTACTTCCATGTAATTTCGTTCTGAACTTACCTTTTAGAATAAAAATGAAGGGCTATGATCTATTAATTGTAGTTGGAGGTCACGGCCCTCTACCTGTTTAAATTATTTTTTTTCTTTTTCTGTGGATTTCTTCACTTCACATTAATATCATGAAATAGCTCATGTAATTAATTTTAATGGGGAAAATGCTGAGCTCGTGATAGTAGAAATTCTAGGGACTGATTAGGTAGTGGCTGTGACTTCAAGGGCAGGGTAATACATCATAGGAGAGAATATGGCAGAGCAGATTGCTTAGAGCCCAAGCCAAGATGCAGCCAGGAGACCTAGAGACCAGGTCTTGACCCCATGCCAGGGCCTGTCCCCAGGGATCTAAGGACATCCTGCAGGTACCAACTCCCAAAGATCCCACCAGCTCACAACAGAGCTGCCCGGGGTCCAAGACATCTCCATATGGGAAGCACTCACCCCAGTAGCACCACGAGGGAAAATCACTGGATTACAGAAGACATCTTGTCTACAATGAACTCAACTCCTTTGAAGAGTTTGCTGCAATGTAACAATGGACCACAATTTCAGATCTAATCCAAATGAGTCCCTGAAGGCTTTCTTCTCCAGACATTGAATCCTCAGGACAATTTCCACAAATCTATTTCTGAGAAATTAAGTGTAAAATAACTTGTATCTCTGAGATGATTCTGCCGTTACATGATGATAACACAGGAAAATATACTGGGGTACTGAGTAGTTTCAAAGTTTCCAAAATCATATGAAGGTGAGTAATTTGGTTTTTATGATGCATAATTACTTCAAAGCTTTAAGTTCCTTAGTGACAAAATCTTTTTTTTTACCATTATAAAAATTAGAAATACTAATATTTCTCTCTGACAATAAGGTCATCTTAGCTGACAAATCGTACATTCCAAATTGAGAATCTACTTGAGACTGGGCACCAGATCTTCTATAACATCCATAAAGAGCCTTCTTTCATCCCTGCCTGCTACTGGATGCTTGGCTGTCACTCCCCTCCTCGGAGTAAAGAGGAGCGGGAACAAATACATCAGAGAGGATCACACAGCCTTGTGCCTGTGGGCATTTTCTCTCCATCCACAAAACCCTTCTCTAGGTGTAATATGTTAGAGTAGGTTTCTACTTCTCAACTATCAAGGAGAGAAAGGAAAACAATTCACAATTGCCTGCTCATTTTTCAAAAGTGATTCTGGATAATTTGAAGGAGGCATTATTTTTATTGGTGTAGATGGTTTATTATGTATAGTTAGTGTAGATTGTTTTTAAATTACCCCTTTTTGGAGAAGCAGATATCCCTGGGTAATCTAGAAGGAAAGAGGAGATCACAGTGCTCCATGACAGAGATTCTGATGTGCACATGAGGACAGGGGACACTGCCCTCCTCCAGACCCAGGAGGCCACCTGGTACCTTTGCTGTCCATCACTGAGCTTGTGGCTGGGTCTCTGTCCTCCAAACATGTTTCTTTCAATTTAGACCTCTCGTGCTGAAGGCCAAAGCCATTTTCATTGACTCTGCTGCTACATTGACTGGCACATTAAAAATGAGATATGGAGCTTCCAAGAGGAGAAGCCCTAAGCAATGCCCAGCAGCACCCCTCTTACACCAGTGACGTTCACAAAAGCAGGCATGCCGTGGGCAGTCATCATTTCCTGCAAGGCCAGCACAAAACCCGCCTCACCCATGGCTTTTACAGCCATTAGAGTCACAGTGCTCCGATGCCACTGCTCTCTTATTTTCGGTACAATTACTGCACTTTGATAAAATACACTTAGGCTGCTTTCCTAGGAGAAGGCAGTGTCAGTAGTGCAGCTCTGTACTAATCAAAAGCAATTCTGGACAGAAAACATTCTTTTTATGAATGTAGAAAATTTCTCTTATGTGGGAGTCAGAACATGATGGTGGTGTTCCATAGAGCTACAGGGCAAATCTTGAAAGTAATTTGCTGGCTATAAGAGAAATTCTTTATTAGAAAATAAAGCTCATTTAGATAACTTTATTCTGCAGTGGATGATGATGTGATGCTAAGTAAATGAATTCTCCTTCACTTGCACAACTTTCTTTCTTCCCTTGGTCTTGGGAACAACAACAATGATGAAATTCCTGTGCATGTTCTAATGGTTTTTGAAATAATTATTTCATTTTAATATTTAATTTAAAACTCTCTTCAACTTGTGGTATTCCATATAGTCATACTTACATTAAATTTTATTAAATGCAAAAAAAAAAAAATCATTCCAGAAACTTTTTGAAATGAAATGTGGTAAGAGTAATGTTTTGGTCTTTTCAGTGAATGGTGTATAATTCTCTTCTATCAAATGGAACATTATCTTTCTTCCTGTTTCTTTCTCTCTGCATAATTTTTGTAAGATCCTGCATGAGAATTTTAATCTGCATTGAATTTTCAAAATGTGGAGAGCAAGATGACAGCATGGTGAGTCATACCTCTAACCCTTGCTCTCTGAAAGGCTGAGGCAGAAGAATTGCAAATTTGAGCTTTGTCTGGGCAATTTAGGGACTTAAGGAGATGGTCTTAAAATGAAAAATCTAAAAAGAGCTGTAGTCGTAGGTCAGTGGAAAGGACCTGGACTCAATCCCCAGAATGACCAAAAAAAAAAAAAAATCAGGTGCTTATATTTCCTGTAGGAAACTCTTACTACTGACTACTGCATTAAATTTGCCATTAAATATTTGACAATTAATATTGTCAAATATTAATGATTCTTAACCCAATTCATCCTCATAGCAATCCTTAGATAAATTTTACTATCGTCACAATCCTTGCATTTTATAGATGCTCCAACTAAGGCACAGAAGGGTCCAGTGATTTGTCTCAAGTCACTCAGCTGATGAAAGAGAAGGCTGAGATTTGAACCTATGCACTTGGACACTGAAGTATTGTTTTTAGTTTTCTTCAGTGGTGGATTTTACTCACAACTGCTGGCTTATTTTCACCTTCACAATAACAGGTGACAGGAGTGAATCTGTCATTTTACTCTTTTTTAATATTGCAACAGTAGAGACGAAGGTTTAATAATGATATTGTTGCAGACCAAAAGTGCCTAGTTTTTATGGATTCAGTGTTTGTTTTCTTCCCATGACACAATGTTAAATATTATTCTGTGGCTTTGAGAAGCTATAAATATACTATGGCCATTCTAATTAAATAATTGTTATACAATGCATAATTGTATAGTGCTTCATTACATTCCTTGAGTAGTAACATGTTTTTTATAAAAATTCAATTACAGAAAAAAACAAAAACAACCCTGAAATTTACATTTGAATAACATGGGCATATTGGCACACAGAATGTTAGTATTTATATCATGGGCAAATAAAAATTTGCAACATGTAAACATATTCTTAAACTGAGATTTTTGAGTAGACTTGTCCGTAAGAATCACATAGACAAAGTAAACTAACTGATGTTAATTGCTAAAAATAAAAAAAACAAGCAGAAGATTCCCATTGATCCAAATGAGCTGTCAAAGAGAATGATCTGCTCATTGGAAAAAATAGTTTTAATTAAATGAAAGTAGCAACCAGACAAACTGTATAACCCTATTGTGTGTGGGTGTTTGATATGTCTGATGTTTTAGCTTATTGTGGCTGCTATAACAAAAAATTCCATGAACTGGAGCCTTAATCTACATACTTTTACTTTATGAGAAATTCTTGATGCTATTAAGTCCAAAATCAAGAAAGGGCACTGGCAGATTAAGTAGGTGGTGAAAACACTTCCTGTTAGTTAGATCTCACAAAAAGAGCAAGACAGCTCCTTCAGGTCTCTTTTATAAGGACTGTAATCCAATCTATTAGGTAGGGCTCCACCTTCCTGGTTTAATCATTTTCCAAATGCCTCAGCTCCTGACTCTCTAACTTTAGTAGTGTTTAGAAATTTCATATATGAATTATGAAGTCACAAATATTTGGTTCATAGTAGTAAAGAGAATTAATAGAAATTACTTTTATTTGTAAAGTTGATATCATATTTTAGTAATTTCTATATTTGACCATTTTTATGATGACAATATATTCTCTAACTAGACAACTAGCTACACAACAACTTTACATACATATCCTCTACCAATCCAAAAATCAACAGGAAGAGAACTAGTCCTCTTAATTTTGTATTGGACTTAAAGCAGGAATTCATTGCAGGCAGAGTTTTCTTTGACATTTCATCTCAAAGTTAATGGATATTCAACACAGATTGTTTTTGCAATATTTTCCAAATCTATTTCTCCAGAGTACTGCATGGTTTGGAAGTGGTGGGAAAATGCTATCGTTGTTGTTAGGTAAATAATGTTCGACAGCACAAAGATAATCACAAAAGTGAGGAAGTAGTGGGTGGTCTGTGTAAAAGAAGATTGTTTGGGAGGGAAATAAAATGAAGAGAAATATATGAAATCTTACAGGCATTTCACTTTGTGTACGTACAGAGTGATTCTCTACTTTATCACGTTTTACAACAAAAGGCACCAAGAGGCATGTAACTCTTTTACAAGTCACAAAAATGAGGCTTGATGGTAAATTATTCTAATGAGAAGTAAAACATGGTTCTACAAATATGTACTCTTCTGTTATTAAGAACAAAAGCAAGTTTGCATTGATTAGCTTACTATGTCGCTCATGAACCTCTCTTCACCTGTGGAACTTAATGTCTACAATGCAGTTGCTTCTCCTTCCTTAGGGCTCCTGCAGGAAGACGAAAACCGTTTTTTGCACAGGGTGAATGTGGAGTTTGTCACAGCATCACAGGCCCCTCAGGGACCTAGAGATCTGGGAAGTGCTAGGAGGAAGTGTTAGAGGGTGTAGACCTGGCACAATTGTACAATGTGACATTAATCTTTATTATTGACTTGACTGGATGAAGCCCAGTAGATCAGTAAACACACTTCCAGGTGTGTCTGAGAGATGGATTCCAGTGACAATTGGCAGGTAGGCCAGCCAACTGAGGGGGAAAGACCACCCCCCCACTCCCTGACTATAGGTGATACCATCCAATAGGCTTCCAGCCCAGGTAGGGGGAAAGAGGAAGAAATACAGCAGACTTTACTTGAAAAGCTCCATTCTGTTTGAATGGGGGCATCTTTTGCTGCTACCATTAAAACTTTTTTAAAGGCATACAATTTGATTTACCACTGCCTGTGGACAACACAGTCTGGCTTCTCCAGCCTTCTGACTCAGAGGCACGCCAGCCCTTCTCCAGGAGTTCCAGGCCTTCAGTCTCAGACTGGCCCTGCTTGCTTGATCCCTCTTGTTCTGCACCTTCCAGATTTTAGGAAGAACCAGCTAGCACATCTTCTGAGTCTGCAGCACACAGATGGATACTGTAGATGCTCCAGCCACTGATCTAATAAATGCCTGTGCATAATTCTATTGATTCTGTCCTTCGAGAGAACACGAACCAATATGGGAAGCCAGGGTACTCTGGATCAGAATGTTGCTAAAATCAGAGCAGGAATCCTTCTATAGCCATCAGACAAGCCCACCATGCACCTAATAGAAACAGGGAAGGGAAATGTGAGCATCCTTTCTGGTAGGCAGAGGCTTAGAGCTTGGACTCTGCCATGGAGCTGTGTCCATTTTTCTTCATCAGTGGACAGGAGAATGAGCTGGGCTTGGACCAGAGGGAGCAAGGACCACGGGTGCTCAGCAGGTATTTCTGGGTCCCCTGACTCTTCATCAGAATACAACAGGCTTTTGAGTGCAGTGATGATTATTCTCCTGCCAACTACTATGTTCATGGACTTCCACCTGTGCCCCACTCCTATCTGTAATACTACAGAGAAGATGACATTGGGAAATTGTAGTTTCTGGCTTAATCAGTCTCAGTGTTTATGACTTACACCTGCTGGATGTACAGTAATATTGATATCTGTTGATGAATCACACATCCCCAGCCCCTCCTTCTTAGTTAGCCATAGCCAAAGGGCCCTGGGCTTGTCCATGTGATTTCCCTGAGCCAAGGAGCTAGTAACAAATATAATGTGAACAAGCACTCCAGGGAGTGTGTGCTCGTGGATCTCCATTACCAAAATAAGGGGCCCAGGACAATTTCTCTGAGGATCAAAGTGGTCCCAACAGAAAGCTCCTGAGTTATGAGAGACAGACATCTGTTCAGCTCTGCATTCTAGCTAAACCTAGCTCCAGGGAAATCCTGGGGACCTGTCACTACACTGGTGAGTCCAGAACAGAACAAAAGAACAACCCAACCAGCCCACAGAAACACGAGTGGTTACAAAACTTGTCGCCAGCGAGCGTCCTCTGGAATTGGCTATGGCACTATAGACAACAGAATCGGCTATCAACCTGAGGCAAACGCTTCCATTCCTAGTGAAAAATAAAATAAGTCTTCATTTTATTACTGTCATGCTGACAAGAAACTTTTTTTAAAAGACATAAAATTCGATTTGCTAATAAAGAGTTTTCAATTGAATCTTAGCGTTGTTTTTCAAATTGCTGGGGCAGTGACACTTCAAAGATTTTCCAATACTTACTATGTGCTGAGGACTCCATTAAGATCAGGAGTCTCTGTAGCATTGATGATTAGTATTCATTGAGTCTTTACTACTGTGTCCCCACCTCCATATTCAGTGCTGCACTCAGGGAGTTCTCAGGACTCCATACTGGACCCTCAATAGCTCCGAATAAGACAGAATTACAGAGATGTCAGATGAGTCTCCTTGCTCACGTAGCACGACTGACAGGGCTGCTGACTGGGATGGTGGCAGAGCAAACATCCTATCCGCCATCCTGGATCACCTCTGACGATGGCCACACATCGGGGCTGGTGCCCTGCAGTCTGTCAGGGGAGAAACACCGGTCATGAAGTCGTGGTACTAGCCAGAGTTATGACGCATAGCATAGACTGCATGTGGCGGAGAGGGTTACCTCAGCCTCACCTATATCTCTGGAGGTGGATGAGAGGATCCAGAATAAAGGGCACAGGGAGGACACAACAGGACTCGCTGCACCTCTCTCCACAGTACAGTTGGTTCTGCAAAGCTAAATCAAATCCACATTCAGAAAATAGGGCCCCAAATTCCACCAGGTTCTTAGCTGTCTGCTTTGAACCTGGAAGTTTCTTCTAATTTTTCTTCTGGTGAGCTCTGCCACCACTCCCTCTTTCCATCCCTTCTCCAGTAGCTCAAATAGTCCAGCTTGAGATCAAACAGGACCAAGAGCATAGTGAAGACTCAGGTGCATCCCACTTTGGCTCTCCGGAAAGCTAAACCCTTTAACAATGGGAAAGGTTTCAGTACGTGAGAGAAATTCTCTCGTGAAGACATATGGGGAGATGAGCATCCACGGAGGCTGGAGAGAAGACCTTCCCCATCCTCGGACTAGACAGAGAACATGAGGTGGGGCAGTGGAAGAAAACACGGAAACTCAGTGTTTCAGTAGGGGCAGAATCTGGCTGAGTGAATGAGAGTAGGCTGAGACGGGGGATAAAGCCCTCCACAATGGAAACGTGTCCACAGGAAACCTAGGCACATTATGTCTTCAGGGTATCATGCCCTGATGTAATTGTAAGGCAGGTGCGTGCTTACCGCTGGTATATCAGATAGGGTAGTGTCGGTGCCTGCAAGAAGAGTGAAGGCAGGAAGAGTTCACCCGCAGGCAGCATGGACTCACAGGAGCATCCAGCACAGTGAACTCTTCAGCAGCACTCATCGCAGGCTGAAGAGGCAAAGCCGGAGCAGTCCAGCCTCAGAACTCAGCAGAGCTGATGGCATCATGCAGGGGTCTCACCAGGGAACAGGGCATTTCAGTGGAAATGAAAGAAGGCTGTTGTTATAATTTTTTTTCTTTGATTGAACTCAGGGCCTTTGCACTAAGCTACATTCCCAGCCTTTCCTTCCTTCCTTCCTTCCTTCCTTCCTTCCTTCCTTCCTTCCTCCCTTCCTTCTTTCCTTTTCTTTCTTTCTTTCTCACAGTGTCTTGCTAAGCTGCCCAAACAGTGCTCAAACTTGTGATCCTTCCCTCTCAGATTCCCACAGTGCTGGGATTACAGGTGTGCACAACCATGCCTAGTGCTCTACATCTCTTAATACTTCCCTTGTTGACTTAGTTCCTTATCTGGTACATCCAGTGTTCAGCATACACAGCTACATTGATTTCAGCTGTAAGAGGACAGGGCTGGAGTCCCCTCCCTGAATGGCATTTAGAGATGGGAGAGGAGAAAGGAGTCCCAAATACAGAGAAGGAACCATCATAAAAGGGAGAAATACATTAACAGGTCAGGAAAGTAATGGAGTAGAGAGGACACCGTGAAGCTTCATAAGATAAGAGCTTGAAGGAGACTGTCCACTAACGTTAAACCCAGGAGAGATGTTGCAAAGATTCCAACAGATATTAAAATTTGTAAGTCCCAGAGAGAAGTGATCTCTCCACTCAGTGAGATACTGGAGTGAATCCTGAGCTAGAGTGAAGAGACTTTGCAAGCTGGTAGAGGAAGACACCAAGTGTGATTAATACAAAGATATAAGTTAAGGAGTTCACCTGTAGAAGATGTGGACAAGAGTTTGAGAGAGGATCAGTGGATATTTAAATGGAAAATGTAGGCAGGAAGAATGCAAACAAAGGTTGACACAGAATTATCAAAAAGAGACTGCATCACTATGGGAATAATGAACCTCAGGAAAAAAAGAGACAGAGTTACTCTACAGATGAGAATTCTCTATTCAGAACTCTTACAGAAGTATGCAAATTTGTGTAGAAATTGATGACAAGAAAATAATAGGTGGGGAATTGGTAAACTAAACACCAGCTGTTCTTAAATTCTGAATAAAAAGAGACAAGACTACAGATCAAACTGCATGGTGGAAGTAAAATAAATGTGCTTAACTTTTGTGAGAAAGGAAGAAGAATGCAGATGTGTATCGTGCCTTGTGTCTACTGAAGAAAAAAGTCACAAATGACAATGACTGGAGAATAAGCCTGCATTTTTATTTTTACAAACTGTTACTCTGTTTCCTTGTTTATGGGAAACCATCTATATCTTGCTCAGCGTAGCGTGATTACAAGTTGCAAGGTCTTTATCTACCAAATAGACGTAATGGAACCCATCTTTCCTAGGTTGTTGTGGCAGTTAATTAACCTTTATTAACACCTCCAGGATACAGAATGCAAACTCTGCAATGCTACTCACACACAAACTCAAGACAACCTGAAAGGTCTGGATAAGTCCCTTTGCCTGTCGTGAATGGTCTAACAAAGGGAGAAATTAAAATCCACTTCTATATAGCACTTTCATTTTATACACTTGCCTTTCTAAACCATAAAATGTAAGGAATAGAAAGATAATATAACCAAAAACTAATAAGAGACATTTTCCAGAATAATGAAACTAATTTATTGATTTACCTCAAGCGAGTAATGTGTTATTTTGGAATGTTCCATGATGCCCCAAACAGAACCAAAGAAAAATAATCGCCATCTTTAGTGAGCCACTCATCATTATTACAAAATACACTGTTTATCTGTGGGGATTGATGAGTAAAGAGCCCCAAATTACATGTTTTGTAATAATATAATTACTTCTCTGACCCAAGATATCGTGTGTGTTGGAAATCTGAAAGATTAAAACTGTCCTTCAATCTCGAGGGAAAGAATACAAACTTTTGCAGCTTTGAAAATCAAATTCCTATAAATAAAATTGTGTTTGATATTAATTGATCATGATTCATCTTGTCAGTCTCATAAAAATTGTTGTCATCCCTTACTTGAATCTGCCTTTGTGAATAAGCAAATGCTTAATATGGCTACAAAATTTCAGCACTGCCTCACAAGCTGTAGTGCATTAAAAAGCAGTCCTTTTGCTTGCCTTTGAGATACTTAAATGCAGATAGGGAGCATTCCTATAGAGTGTAATAGGGCACAGAGAAGCATAAATGGCCCAGTCTCTGTTACTGAGAGACCAGAAAAACCTCAAAAGTCATCTAAGAACAATTATTATCAAACTTCCGTTTAAATATATATCTTGTAATTTTTTGTCACTATTCTAAGTGCATACCTGTTGGTTCTCCAACTTTAAGGCTCTGAGGTTGGACATATGAGTGGAAATAAAGCTTTGACCTCTTTTAACATGTGAGGTAGGCAGGCTATTCCACCCTGTCCTTCTGCAGTCTCCTCCTCCATAAAATGGACTTGGTATTCACATCTCAAGGACGTGGAGAAGGGGAAGGGAAAATGTGGGCAGAACTCAACCCATCACAGAGGTCGAATGTCTATTTAATTGAGGCAATTTCAGGAAAGTAGGGATTTTATGTTTAGACAAATTAAAAACATTTCAAAAAACAGCTGGGTAGAAATACACAGATACATAATGATAAGCAAAATGTATACGGATGGACACAATAATTGTGCAGTAAGGTTTTACTCACTTATCGGAAATATTGATATCTAATCGCCTGCCAGCTAAAGAGCTTGGGATTCATTGTTCATATAAACACAATAAGAAAAATAATTACAAACACAATGTAAGCAACTCTTCTTGGACCCTGTTATGGGACAAAGGGCATAGGGCAGACAATGATCCCACATTCAATAAAGAAAGGCAAAGCTGAGAAGTGAGGTTGGCTTACCTGGACAGAAGTAGCTGCAGACCTAACCTGGTAGGAATCGTCATTTACTGCTTTAATGATAATTGTGATGAATTGCTGGGATCTGAGTATGGACCAGCATGTGACTGAGAAACTCTATGGGAATAGCTCTGCAGCATCACTATGTTCTTACACAGGCTTTACCTGAAATACTAGGCCAGATTCTTACAATGTAGAATCTAGAATCTCCTCCTTTAGCTCTGGTAAAATGAAGGGAAATGTAATTGTGATCTAGAGTTTTCCCAAATAAAAGCCTAACATCAGGGAAGAGGCCTAGAGCCTGGACCACCTGGGCAGAGGTCATTTACCTGACTGTGGGCTCCTCTAAGCTTCTCATCTCACCTAAGGACATCTTCCTGTGAAGGTCGCAGAAATCGACAGAAATCCATTAACAGCTTGAGTGGCAATAATGAACGAAGAGAACACTGTCTATCTCTATGTGTGACTGTCACACCAGGAGTGGATGTGAGGTATATGATATCCAAGATGGAGCCTGTCCCCAAGCAGGACAACATAGTTAAAAAGAAGACAAAAAGACAGATGCCAGAGGAATTTGATGACTCTGGCACCTGCAACTCCATTTATAGTAAACACAACTCAATCTCTAGCCAAATTATGATACATTCCCGAAATAAGGGCTGTTACCTCATTTCCTATTACTGTATACAACGTGCCCAGCTTTACATGAAAATTGCAAGCAAGACAAATGACAAGGAAAAATCCACAGCTGAAAGAGGCAAGGCAGCCTTAAGAGTTACATCCAAACATGACACATTTGGTAATTATCAGACAGGGAAATTAAAGTAATTATGAAGTATGTTAAATGAGCTCATAAAGTTCATAACATAGAAACACTTGTATAATTAGGAGAGATGAAAATTCTAAGGATGACTTAAAAGACAGTATTTGAAATAAAAATAAACACTCTGAAAGAAATAACAAATATCTTTTTATCGGAAAACTGGGCATCATTGATCCAGGAGAAAGTCAACTGAATCATCTAATGTTGAGATGAAATGACAAAAAATAACAATAAAGGCTTTTCCGGAGGTGCAGGGCAGTATCAGAACACACAGTGCACATATAATTGATATATCAGAAGACAGGAAAAGAAGGAAATATTTAAAGTAAAAAAGTGGGAGAAATTTTCAGAATTACTGATAGATCTCAAACAAAACCAGAAGGCTGGGAGAATATCAACCAGAGAAAAAACCAAAATAACTACATCTAAATATGTTATAGTCATGTAACAGAGTAGGAAAACCAAAAAGAAAATCTTGAAAAGAAGTCAGAGGTGAAAAAGAACTTATATGTAGAGGAATTTGGGTAGGAAGTACAATAGACTCATCAGAAAACATACCAGAAGAGAGTAGCATGACATATTTAAAATATTGAGATAAAAAGACAAAGTTAGAATTCTATACTTGATAAAATGATATATCATAATTAAAGGTAAATTAGGACTTTCTAAAAAATATTAGAAAGATTGATCTCTAGGAACCTTTCTGTGAGCAAAGTATAATAAAGTTTTCAGGGAGTATGGTTTACATTAGACACTATATCCACCTAAATAAGGGGAGTATAAGAGAAGGAATAAAGAAAGATTAAAGTAATCTTTAATTTGTTTCTTATTTTTTAAATTTATCTGCAACATAATTGTGGTAGAAATAATGTTTGGAGTTCGTATTGGACAACTGAATAGCAGCAAGTCATGTGTGTCAGAGGCAAGAATTTGATATAGTATTATGACATATTTATGCTTCACATGATGTAGTACATTTTTATTTTAAGGTAGTAGAGATTAGTTTAAATGTATATTAGAAATCACTTTTTTGTTTTTTTTATTTTTATTAGTAAATGTTTACCTTCTCTGTGGGGAGTTGGTATGTGTACATAGTGCTATTTTTTCAAAGAAATGTAATTGATACACTAGCAGAGGAGACAACGTAGAATCTTTAAAAGCCTAAGAAAGTCAGAGAAAGCAGGAAAAGAAGGGAAGAAAAGATGCAAAATGCACTAAATTGAAAAGACTATAAACATGGTGGCTATCTATTCAACTATATCAGTAATTGTTTAAGTGCCTATTATTTAAATATACAGAGACTGTCTGAATTAAATATCTGAATTATACATTATCTACAAAACTGATTTGTGGAGAACGACATATTTGATAGGTATATGCTTTGATTAAAATTTAAAATTACACACGTAAGTGCAAGGACCCAAGTTCGATCCCCGGTACCAAAAAAAAAAAAATTAAAATTACATTTTATGGAATAAAATGTAAGAAATACTATGATTTGATAAAATATATGGAAACTGAGAGAAAATATCTCTACCATAGGAAATTTTTCCTTCAAAATGTAATTAATTACTTTCTCAAAGTAACAGACACTGAAGTATATATTAGAGATAGACATGGGAATAATATCTCCAACACTTCTCCTAGGAGTGAGAACATCAAACTAGTAATCGCAACTGAAATATGGCAAATACTTTAAACAGACACATGCTCAAGAATAATTAGAGCATAAAGCTGAAAATATTAGTTCTGGGGTGAAAAAGAAGGAAAGTCATATTTGAACCTTGTGGGAGCAGGAACAATTTCAAAAGCAAGTGAGTGCTGGTGGAGGCATTTTGGCAGAGGAAAGGTAGTGGGGAAATCCTGATCCAAGCACGGCTTGAGCTCATTGTGAGAAATGAGGTGTGCCTGCAGAAGTGGTCCTAACTGTGCTGCCTGGAAAGCTGATGGCCGTGTGAACTCCTGGGGAAGCCATGTTGGCAACTCTGAGGGGTCGATGAGAGGATCACCTTTAGAAGGTGCTGGTGTCGGCTCATGGGGGAAAGACTCGGTGGCTGAGAGGGGGAAGAGGTAGAAGTGCAGGTGAGAAAGCGTGAGCAATGGAGCAGGCACTGGGGTCCAGGTGTGGGGGTCCAGGCACAGAGCCAGTCTGCACTGTGCCCAGAAGCCCTGAGTAAAACCTGGAGGCACAACCTTGGATTAGGAATGAAATAAAATACTTACTCTAGGGTGTCTGGTGTGAGTCTCCACTCAGATAACGGTGCGGGATGGAGCACTGTGAAAGAGGAACCGATTTGGAAGAAGAGATGGTTTTAATTTTGAGCATACTGAGTAGAGGTAACTGTACGAATGAGCCGGAGATGCCGGCGGGGGCGGGGCATGAGAGATGTGTGTCCAGGAGTCTGAGTGGTCAGTGCCAGCGACATCACACACAGGAGATAATAGCACCATGCCAAATGAGAACGGTGTTTAAGAAATTTGTGCAAAATTGTATGCCGGTGTTTAGTTCTCCTGTGCAGAAACTTGGAAGGAGGTTATTGGAAAATTGTTCAGTAAGGGAAGTGAGTAAGCAAATGGAGAGACAGGAAAGCTTGAAAAACAAGAGAACTGCGTATGTTAAGAGGTCAGTGAAGTTCAAGGCTGTACAGGGTTGTGCAAACTAAAGGCAAAAATTGCTTATATTAGCAAATTTGGGGAATATTTCACCACTAACTTTCAATTTTTGACAAATGCATAATGAGAGCTAACATGAGCACTCCATCATTGCTTAAATTCCTTGCCTTCTAGGGTACTTTTCCCTGTCACATGTTAGTCACAGAGAAGAGGGCAATGCAGGTGCTATTTCTGAGTCTGGCACCATCTTCAGTGACAACACAAATTTTCCCATAAAAATGTACTCAGAACTCCATTGTAATTGAGAAGCTAGGGTAAAGGCAATGAAAAAATCAGTACAAATGAGACACGAGGGAACCAATCAGAGTTTAGGTTGTTTGTGTGACTGATGGTGAGAGATCCTGTTTGCTGTAAGATGGTGGCAGGATTGGATTCCTCCCATGGCCTGTGCTCTTGTGCCACATGGCCTTGACACTCTGCCTTGTGTCTTCTCTTTCACCTGAGAGGGTTGTGACCCACAGATGTGACTCTGGGTGGCTTTCCTTGCTGGGTTACAATGAGGCAGCTTTTTCCTTGTTCACTGGACAACTCATTCTCAGAGTTCTGAGCAAGAAGTCCTAATACCCCAAGGCCACTATGTTGTCAGGACTCCAAGCTTCTCCAAGAAGGCTCAAAGCACCTGAGGGCTTGTCCTTCAGGAAGGTGCCTCCTGGGTCCCACTCAGCACAGGCTGCAGACCTGTGAGAGAACAAGGCTTGGAGGCTCCAGTATCCCATGGCTGAGAAGTTCTCAGTCCCGAGGTCTCCTCACTGAAGCTGAGACACCGGGAAGCAAAGCTGAGCCCTCCCTGAAGGCCCTTTTTTTACTCCTTATTATTACAGGCTGTGAAGATGCAGTTATCAATTGTCCTACCCTTCCAATGTAAGCTCACCCTTTCCTTATTCTCTTGTAAGCTAGGATGAGCCCTTTAGTTCCTTTCCTTCCTTTCTTCACCAGTGTGATCTTAGGCTTCATCTATAGAAGGCAGGTGAGGAAGGCTCTTGCAGAAGGAGTAGCTCCTTCAGGGTGATGCTTCAGGTAATTCCCTGCAGCCAGCAGTCCCCAGTGGGCAACTGTAGTTCCTGGGCACAGTGGAGGGACAATGTCTAGCTAATTCCACAGGGGAATTTTCAGCAAATTCCATCAATGGCTTATGCCCCACACATTGACCAATGAGCATGTCCTCAACAAGGGGATCTGAACTTCAGCTTGGCATGGGGGCAGACTCTTCCTCGGGTCCCGTGTCTCAGCCAGACTGGTAGAGGCTACTTGTATCCTATTCTAGCAGGTCGCATCATCTCACATCTGCCCATGCAATGTTATATTGCATTGTTTTACAATACATTATATTACATTATTTTCTACTCTTCCTATAAACTGTATATCACATAGGTATATTTTACTTAATTGTATTTATACTATATTACACTTATGTCTTCTCTCATGTTCTACTTATATATTCTCTGTTAATTCTTTAGATTTATTTTCACCACTTGATATTCCTGTATTGCTCCAATGCCCAATTATAATTAAGAATTTACATTATATATATCCTATTTTCATTTTTAATGTTATACTTGTACATAATGTTATGCTATATATGATATATTCTCACATATATATTTTCTGTTCAACTTACTGCATGATTTCTCTCACCTCATTGCATGATTCTCTCACTAGGTTGATAAATAAAGTATATTAAAATTCATGTGGTTTTCTGGGACTGACATTTGGGTGATGTCTTATCCACAAATAGTAACAGGAAACAGGATATAAATAATTAAATAATAAATAAATTATTGTAAATTTTGCTTTATTGTTTGAACTTGCAATGAGATCACACAAATTTTTTAAATAATTTCTATTCTAAGTTTCATTTCTTTGATTTCAAAATGAGAGTTTAAAAAGTTAAGCTCTTAACATATTTTACTGTGAATGTCAAATATATACTAAGATACTCAACATACGATGCAGGATCTAAAATAATTGGTCCTTTGTATATATCCTTCATAGTTCTCATGACTGCTACTTAAAATATTTAAATATGACATATATTATATGGCATGAAATTTAAGTTGTTCAGAAAACAGAACTCTGTCTAGTATGTAGATAATCACCTCATAAATCAAGAAGATATGAAATATCACCTTGCATTTTCATATTGCTGTACATTTTATATTACTTCATAGTTCTGGGTGATATACAAGGCTGCATTTTCCCTTCAACTTTCCAAATAAAGAATCCTTCTGCTTTTAACCCATCACCATATGGCAGTGCTTACTTTTTCCAAGCTCATCAATTACTTGCTCAATTTGGTAAAGTCTTACAAGGCTCCGATCCCTTCTTCAAAGAAGACCCCAGACTCCAACTCTGATGCCCTGTCTGTCACTCTGTTACACCTCCTCCACATGCATTGTACACTTCTTCCTCTGACCCAGGACAGAAACCAAGGCCTTGCAGTGGCAGAGGACCAGCCTGGTGCATTACCATGCAAGAAGAATAAATGAATCAATTAAAAAATGACTCAGTAAGTGAAGAAACGAATTTCATTTATTCACATTTCTAGGTTTCATTGAGCAAAACCAGAGAGCATAAAGACAATGCCAAAACAAGAAGAAAGCAAGTTGGCAAGTTATTATAAAATATTTCAAGTATTTAATATAATACATAGAAATGTACACATACAGAGTTTGAAATAAATATTGAGCATCTACTTTATATATATCATGTAATTATGTTTATATTATCCTCAATTATCATTTTTAATGCAGAAATATGAATGTATAAAAAAATGCAGAAATACATTAAACATTTCTCCTCAATTTTTCCATGAAGCTTAATATTATACAATTAATGTTACATAGGTGGTCATTTTCCATGTTAATTTTAAATGTAAAAGTAATAAAATGAAATAGTTATTTATAAAATTAATATAAAAAGCATTGCCTTTGATTATTGTGAAGTACTGAAACTACAAAGTCTTGGTGTTTTACTGCAATAAGATTAGAAATCAAATGAAATTACCTCATTTGTCTACGTGTGTGTGTGTGTGTGTGTGTGTGTGGTACTCCTGTTATATGCACTTTGCTTATTTTGAAGACAGAAAGATCAGGTTAGAATTCTTATATTGGAAACTTTCCAAATATTGGAAGATTTACTTAACTGAATGGGCTTTGTAGTTACTTCCTCTGACAGTTGGATGATATTCCATAATTTCTTGACTTTTGAACTGTTTATCTATGTACTAATTGGAGTTCTTGTTTCTTTTTCTGGGCAACTTAGGTTTCACACTGTATAACATATGTAGTATTTAGAATTTTTCCCTGTATTCTGCTTTTACAAGAACTTGTGGTCCAGTGCAGCTAAGGCAAATAGGGTTTACACCCATAGTCAGAGAGCAAGTCATCTGGCTGACTGGTAGCAAACAGTAGATCTTAAGCCTGACCTAAAAAACCTAACATTTGCACTGGCAACCTATGTTTGATTAAAATAAAATGTTAGTCAGATAGGTAATGTATATGGCAGAGATTGAAAGAATAAAGTGGTTAGATGGTAGAGAACAATATCATTTCATAATAAAAGGACACAGGTTCACAGGGTTAAGCTGATTATTTTTATCTAAATAAATACTATATATCACAATTAAAACAATATGAATGATCATACTAATGACTCCTGAATCACATCCTTAAATCACTGTGAGCCTTTAAAAAGGTGTACCAAACACATCATTGGCTTCATCTTTAGACCGTGATTTCTAAGCAGTGTCTGGATTGATCCTCTCCCCAAAAGTCATTTCCTAGTTTCTGCATAATTTTCCGTCTGGTGAAGGTAGAAAAGAGGAAATCCAGCAGTTCTGGCTCATTCGTATGTGACAGTCTTTCTCTCAATATTCTCTACTCTCAGTTATCATAAGGTGAGCTCAAGCCAAGTGGTACTTGAGATCATCCTCAGGCTTCCTTTCTGCCAGTTCCTAATACCATTTCCCAGATTTTTCTTTAAGCCACTCTGAAAGCCTCCTCGGAGCTTCTTCAGTGTCTGCTTCTTCTGGCCAAGTCTCTTTTGTGCATACTGTGTGCAAGGCCATCCCAATTTCTCTCCATCACCTTGTCCCTGGGCAAATTCCCCAAGTCTGGGTTGTGACAGCAGCACCTTTTTCCAGGAAACAAACTATTTTCCTATTCACCTGAAAGCTACATGATGTAAGACATCCACAATCTCTATTTTCTTACTAGTCAGAGCCAGGCTTCAAGGAGTCACATTGTGTTGGTCCCAGGAGGTAACATTGTGGTTTGAATTAGGAATGTCTCCTGAATGACTCATGTGTTCAGAGTTGAGCTTTTGGAAGGTGATTGGATCCACTGATGAATGCGTAGCTGAATGTGCTCCTAGAAATTGGGTGTGTTCATAAGAAATGTATCTCTGGGGCAGGAGCTGGAAGGCTAACTCTCCCTTCTCAGTTTCTCCCTTTGCTCTCTCCTTCCTGACAGCCATGACACGAGAAGCTTTTCCCTCTTGGACTCTTACACCATGCTCTTGCAACCTTGGAGCCAACCAACTCTGACTGAATCTTCTAAAAACCACGAGGCAAAATAATCCTCCTCCTTTAAGTTGAAGTGTCACATATTTTGAATCCTGGATGAGAAAATGACTAAGGTGGATTTTGAAACCAAGTGGGTCATTGCCGAAGATATACCTGATCATGTGTTTCAGAATCCTTTGGAATTGGATTGTGGGAGATATTGGGAAAGGATTGCAGATGCTGGCTAGAGAAGGCATAGAATTCTGTAGTCAATGCTTAGTGGGATATTCTGGTCAGAGCTCCGAACAGAATACTGGTGAAAATGCACACACAAAGGGTTTGACTAAGGAAGTTTCATTTGGGACTGAGGTCTGCATTAGTATTTGACTGGAGACCATATGTGCTATGCTCTATTAGAATTATTTTTCCACTTTTCCTTTGTCCTGAGATTTTGTGAGAAACTGAGATTAAGGGTGGTGGACTTATAAATTTGGCAGAAGAAATGTCAAAGCAGCCCAGCACTTAGGCTGTTGCACAGATACTACTGGCAACTTTTAGCCAAATCTATAGTGAAAATAAAGAGCAAATATTATAGCTAAAATATCCAAAATGTTTCAAATTTCACCAGAAAGGTAGTACCTGCAAAGTTAGGCCAAGAGACCATGGTTGTTGAAAAGATTAGCATTAAAACAAAGACAAGTTTTGGGTTTTTTTTGTTTGTTTGTTTGTTTTTTTGGTACCAGGGATAGAACTTGGGAACTTGCACTTGTGGGACAGGTGCCAGAACTACTGAGCTAAATCCCCTGCCCAAAGACAAGTATTTTGATGAGGACAATAGAAAATATGATCTGAGGGCATCTCAAGAATCATCAAGACTTCATGCTTCACTGGCTGAAGCATGTAAAGGACTATGGTAAACTCCTTTGAAAAATTTTGCTTTGAAAAGAAACCCTAGGGTGCCTTGCTCCAAAAGAGTTTCATAGGAAATTGATTCCCCAGGATTTGGTCTACACTGCTCAGTCATTTGGACATTCAGTGGCCTCTGAATCAATGATTCAATGATCCAAGGGGGTCTGGCTACTGCTTGACCTGGAGGCAGTCCTTGGCATCACCCATGTGGTGCTTGTTTGATGAGCATGCAGAATACATAAGGTTGTGGGTTCACAGAGGCTTCCACTTGGATTTCAGAAGAAGGCTTGGAAAGTCAGGCATCATGTCCCTGAGGGGAAAGTGCATGAAGCTAAGAAAGTAAAGCCATAAGTGCAATGGAGATCCCAGAAATTTGGGGAAACTAGGAACTTGGAATGTCTGCTGAGAAATACCTCAGACCGTAACTAGATCCACCATAAGAGACAGGTTGAGAGGGCTGCAACTGGCAGTGCTGCAGGGACAGAGCACTCAAGCCCTTTGGAGCTCACATTTTGCCACAGCTTGCCATGGTGCTGGGCCTGGGTCTATGGGATTTAATGCTTTTCCTGTTGGGTTTTGATTTTATTTCATTCTGATTTGTTTCTATCCACGTCTTTCTCCCTTTTGAAATGGGAATGATTATCCTGTGCCTATATATGTCAGCAATATGTAACTTTTTGCTTTTTACAGGGCCTCATAGATAAGAGTTTGCCTTGAGTCTCAGAAAAGACTTTAGTCTTGGAGATTTCAGCAAAAGTAAGAATGTGATAACTCTGGGAACTCTTAGAGATGGGATAAATACATTTGAGTACTGAGATGGATATGACTCTTTTGGAAGCCGGGGTTGAAATGCTGTGGATTTGGATCTGGAATGTCCATAAAACTTCATGTTTTTAGAAGTGAGGTTTTTGAAAGGTGATTAGATCATGAAGATATTACACTCATTAGTAAATTAATCCACTAATCAGTCCATAGCTGAATATACTGTTAGGAAGTGGACCTGGCTAGAAGAGGTAAGTCATTTGAAGCATAACTTCAGACGATGCAGTATCTCCCTACCAGCTCCTCCCTTCACTTTCTACATTTTGGTTGCCAAGAAGTGAGCAACTATCCTCAACCAGACCCTTCCTGCCATGGAGTCAGCAGAACATGGATTGAACTTACCAAAAAACCGTGAGTCAAAATAAACATCTCTTTTACATTATGAATATCAGGTATTTTATCCCAGGAACAAGTGACTAAGGTGTGTCACAGTGGCCAGCTGGAAGGCTGGGATGACCTGCTTACCACATTACAATCACAAAAGTGCTGCTCATTCATGCTCAATGAATGATACCAGCTGTAGGCTAAGAACCAAGTGCTCCACAGCCAAGGCAAGTGCGTGTGTTTCTACTTGTCTTTCTGGCAGCATGGTGACTGGCTCCAAAATGTAAGTTTCCCTTAAGAATATTAGGAATGCACGGCACCTTATTGCCTTACTTTGGAAATCATTTTTCATCACTCTCACCACTGTTTCTCATTTGGAGCAGCTTGTAAGATCCACCTGGTCTGAAGGGCTGGGATACATCCACTCAGTGTAAGTAGATGACACAATAAGAGAGGAGTGGGAAAAGAAGAGGTGTGGCCACTGTTGGAAGTGCAATCAACATAGTTGACAATGTTCTCTCCCTTCTGTAGTAAGAAATCATCAGCCATGGCACAAAATGAGAATTCTCAAGAAAAAGTCCTACAAATAGACAAGCACACACTTCCTTATAGGGATCCTTAATTTTTATTCTAAAAGAAGTGAGAGATGGTTCTTTTAATGGCCTTTAAACAACAATGAAATACCTTACAGGATTTCAGAACTGCTGTTCACTGGTGGTCATCGGATGTCACTGATTTTCCTCCATTTGGAGTAGGATGCTCCTGTCACCATTGTATGTTGTTTGGGTGGGGAGTGTTGAGGGAGAAGTCAGTGTCTCACCTGTTTAGTCCCAGGGTCTTCAGTCTGAATGCCATATGCAGTGGCAGCACTGAGGAACTGCCTCCCTCCCCGAGATGGTTACATGACACCACTAAACACTCAAACTGCTGCCATTTTACGGCTCATTTATGTCCCTCAAGACCTCATCGGTGAGATCAGTGCACCCCTCCCGGGCCTGGTGGTAGACATCCATATTCCCAGCATCCTGGGATCCTGAGGAAGGGGCATTACAAGTTTGAGCCCAGCTTGGCAGTGTAACAACATAGTGAGAGCCCGTCCTGTCTCAAAGTGTAAAAAGAACAATGAAAAGGGCTGCGGATGTAGCTCAGTGAAAAGGCCCTGAGTTTAATCCCTGATAATTAAACAAAAACAGCCCAGCTCCTCACAGTATGACTATATTTGAAAACAGAGTCTTTAAAGAGATAATTGAGTTAAAAGAAAATCATCCAGCTGCACTTTCATCCAACATGACTCGCATTCTTAGGAGAAGAAAATTTGAGAAAGCCAAGGAGAAGCCTTATGAAAGCATGAGGAGAAGCTGACTGGAAGAATCAGAAGGATCCAGCCCTCCTGTCCAGGATCTCTGACTTCCAGCTTGAGGGGTGGTGAGAAAATGTATTTCTATTGTTGAAGGCATGCAGCAGATATGCTTCATTCGATACAGCAACCTTGGCAAGTTCATGTATCAGGAGCCATGGGCAGAGCAGGAGGGAGCTTTGCCCGGGGAGAGGGCAGGTATGAATGGTGGTGTCCAGACTGCAGAGTGTAGCAGACCACATTTACTTGAAGAGCATATTTTTTCTTTTCCCTTCTTTCCTTTCCCCTACTCCCCCCACTTCCCCTACTTCATTAGACCTTTGCTTCTGGTTTCACATTATCCGTTATACATTTTGATCCTTATTTACACTTTTAATTATTCTTAATGTCTCCTACCTCCATCTTCCCTCTGGCTGCAGCATACTTAGAGGGAAGCTCTTCTTTTTATCCCTGTGTATGTCACTGTGATTCTAGTAACATTTTACCCTCCTTTTTGTTATAACAAACAGAATTCTAGCCCTGCAGGCAGCTATTAATGGTTATTGGCAAGAAAAAGCTGTCAGAAACCTGAAGCTGAGCCCTATGATGAGGGAAGGGTCAACCACATTAGCCCTTTCAGCCAATCCCAACTCCTATTCTAAATGGACCTTGCATAGGAAGTCAGTGGCTGGAAAAACCATCCAAACTGCTAGTAACAATGGCAGGAGTCAAAGAAGGTCAGGAGGTATGAATTACACCTGGAGGAGATAACAAGATTTCTGCCATTAAGAAAAAACAACCACCAAAAGATGAAAAATCTTTCCATGGTGAGTATGATTCTACTGGTAAAATATACACATATTTTGACACAGCTATAATTATGCAAAGTACAGTGACCCAGGGTAAAGTGCTTGCCTCACATGCATGAGGGCTTGGGTTTGGTACTCAGCACCACAGATTATAATAATAATAATAATTAATTAATGAAAAACAAAAATACTTTTATAGTAAGAAATACTAAGAAAACAATGTATTTGAAGTCTTCGGAGAAGAAAGGGAAGTGTGCATTTTAGGATCCCTTATCATTTGCCAATTTGTGCTGTTTTGGGATTATTTTACTCAAAAAGTACAAGATGAATTGCATGGAAAAAAAAGAGTAGATGAATGCAGATTCAATGAGATAAAATCACACCATCATTTAAAATGGACTTTCACTTCCTAACTTTCTCCAGCTTTGGAAAATCTCAGCATCTTAGCAACACCTAATTCCTTAATTCCCTTTTATCTTTGGCAGGCTGCATAAATTGTACTGATTAACATGTTGTAAAGTGCATTTAAAGCTGAAAGAAATAACGGTAGAGACCACAGATATCCTCTTCTAGTGCAAGCCTTTCCATTAACTTTTTTTACATAACTAGGTAAAACCTAGAAAAAAAATTCACCAGAACTTGGCTAATAGACATCAAAAAATATTGTTTTTCTAAAATGAGTACACGGAATCTTAAAGTAGACTTTAAATTCAGTCCACTGCACTCACAATAATCTTTAAAATATGGGGCCGTTATAATTTTGTCCTAAATCTTCTGATGTTGAGCAATGGAAGTATTAAGCAAAACTGCAGATAGGTCTCAAAATTGGAATGCTCTTCTTCTATTCTCTAGACCAAAACCAAGAGAAGCTGAGCTCGGCAATTGGAACGATCTAGGAATATGAGAATATTTTATCAAAATAAGAGAAGACAAAGAAACAATATGTCTTTTCAAGGACTAGAAACTATGCAAATGGCTTTCAAATGCCCCCTTATCATAGAAACACAAAGGATGAGAGGAGACAAGAGGGGACTTGGCAGTGCTGCTTTATTTCAATTCAAGAGCGATGCTTCCAGGCCTATTATGTCCATCTGTGTGTGAAAGTCTAACTGCTGCTTCACAGCCAGTTTTCTCTCACAAACGTACAAGGAGAATGGTCCAGGGCTTGATGAATGTAACTTTTCTCTGTTGGTATTCTCCTTTGAAATTGCAAGCAACTCTAGTGTAACAGACACTCAAATCTACGTACAGTTCCTTTTTAACCACGTTTTGCCTTATGAATAAATACAAAGCATACTTTTCAGTCTATATTACTTCTCTGTAAAGAAACTAAGATGTGCAGCCTTGCCCTAAACCCATCTTGATAATCTTTTTTTAAGGAGAGTAATTTATTATTTAGCATAAATACTTACTACTTAAAAATTATCAATGACCCACTGTGTTCTAGTCCTGGGTAAAACAAACACCATATTTTGATTTGTTTTTTTCAGTATAAAGTAAAATAATGAATCTCTAGTATTCAATTTTGGGGATTTGTTTTAAGGTTTGTCTTTTATTTTATTTTTTAAAATTTTGTGCCATTTCTGTGTAAAGTCTTTGACAAAAGGGAACTATATCTTAGAGTGGTATTTCAGCAATTATAGGGTTGCCTCAGAGTAAGTGTTCAATGAGTATTCATTAAATTAGTATGGAATATGAATTACTGAGTGGATGGGTACAATGCAATTACAACTCATATTAAATGAATACAGTCTATTGCAATTTCTAAGTAATCCAGGGCTTAAGTGTGTTAGAAAAGTTATTTGAATAATATTACCAACTAGCAAAGTAACTTCTACATCTCTCACATATCATTTTATGAAAAACTCTACTCAATACTAATATTGTTCATTATAAATATTATTAAGCTCATATTGCTTGATGAACTGTTATTGATGGATATAGTAGAAAAACAGAAGAAAAACTATGTAAATTTTCAGTCTACATGAATCAAAGCTCCAAGGGAGTCTGTAAATTTGTCTGTGCCTAAGACAGTGAAAGATAGACATGTGAATTGTATATTAATATTGAATTTCATAACAGTAAGGTGGTAAAGTTGTAGTTTGAATTACTTAGTATTAAGGTCAAGTAAAAGCTTTGTTTTTTAACAGTGCGTAGTAAGCTATTATCACGAGATTTTTTTTCAGCACTGGGAATTGAACTCAGGACCTTGCTCTTGCCAGGCAGGCATGGTGCCACTAAGCTACACCCCCAGCCCAATCATGAGAGTTTGAACAAGATGCAGCTAAGCAATATTTTCCAGTAGAGCTTAGGTCCATGCAATATTTCAGAGGCAGTCTTGGAAATGCAATGCCAAGTGCTGGCAATGGACACTGCTGAAGAGCACACCTTCAACCATCGGGTTCACTGAATTCCTGTGCTCCTCTGCTCTGTTACACATTCATTATTTTCAGACTTCTTGTGACAGAAGTATTGGAAATACTCACTTTTCTCTAAATCATATTACTTCTCATGAATTTATTCTCTTAATATGGACATATATTTAGCAGAAGAGGCACATTAAGAAAGAAGCTATCTTCTTATTCCAAGGAATGCATTAAAATAAAAAAGTTTGTTTTGACGTGAAAGAAAAATAATTTAAACTCCAGTCTTAGCAACTTTAAGAAGCAACAAACAAAAAACATTAATTGCATATGAATTGTCTAAAGTCTGAACAGATCCATTACTAAAGGTACTTACAGTACAAACAGCAATTCTGGCTTCCTATTTCACACTATACAAATACAGGATATTCTATGTGAAAACAGCAGGCTTCAGGAGTTAGGATAAAAAAAGAATATGTACATAAGTTATCACCAGAATTATTTAGTAAGAAACAGAATTAAATAAATCAATGTTATAGTTTTCTTCTAGCCTTTAGATCTATGCCATTTGGATCTGATAATGGTACAATGAAGTCCAACCAAGAGACAAACTGATCGAGAGAAAGGGCCATTTCTAATTGGAAAGGTCTTGGAGATGGTCCATGTGGAAACCAGTAGAAAACTTTCTTTCTGTAGTATGAAGCTGCACACCCAGGGTCATCTGAGTGTCATCTTTTATTACTGCTGAATGTAGAAATGCAGCAATACAGGAGCTTCCCCTGAGAACTGAGTTATGGATTATTCTATCAGAGAATTAGGCAGCCATTCACTTAAAAGCATTGCTCCAGTTTAACATCAACAAGACTTCATTACTTCCCCTGCTGCTACTAGGAAAACACTGCTACTCCTCAGGGCTTATATATGTTTTTGGTAAAGACTCAATTTCCTGAGGTTGATTTGTCTTAATAGTCATTTTTAGTTACAAATGGAATCTACTCTCACTGTACATAAGTTGTCAGCTCAACTGAAAAAGGTGTTTTACAAAATAGTGTGTCACTTGCAAAGAGTGCGGTGTGGTCTTAAGAATGAAGCAACATGATATTATTGAGTCCATTAAAAATAACACCAGGGAGCTCAGTGAGCATGCTTGATACAGATAAAAGTTACATTCTTAAAATGCTAAAGTTCATTTACCAAATAAGAGGTGTTCTGCTGTGTACTATCTTAAAGAAGAGCTGGAATTTTTGCACAGAGCAATCAAGATAATCACTATAGGGTAATTTGTTACATTTAAAGAGAAAAATCGCATAGCTCAGATTTTGAAATTTATGAGATTCATTCAGCAGTGTTTATTTAAAAACTGATATTTGTGATGCAGAAAAGTAAATTGCAACAAGGGTCTTGAACTTATCCCTACGTGTCCACAACATTCTTTCTGAGATGGCACATGTTATTTTAGCTCATACAAACAGAAGAACAACAACAGTGAATTCTGGTTTTTGATAAACTTAAAGCAGTAAAGATTTTAATATAAATGCCCTGAAGGGCAGAAAATAAATTGCAGCATAGAAAGTATAATTAGAGAATTAACTCTAACAGAAGCTATAAATGGAACTTGGAAATGGGGAAAATCAGAATTGTGCATTTCCTTTGGCATGGGGAACACAGGGTGCCAAGTGCCATTTCAGGGAAATTAGAATTTAGCTGTTGGTGAAATCATTCATGATGATCGTACACATAGCCCTCTGGCAATATCATTGGTTTAATGAAATTAGACACTTCAGCGTTGGTGGGGCATGTCTTAGTTGAGTTATATATTATTATAAAGTAAATAAGTTTTTAATTGGGTCCACCTTTTTATATTGAAGTCATGGTAACAGAATACCATCTATGTAAATCAATAATAAATAACTTACTCACTCCATGAAAAATAGATTGAATTTCATTAGATATCATTATTTCCTGGGGTAGAGTGAGCTGGGAACAAAGAAGGGTCTGCCCTTACTTTCCAATATTCCTTTCTAATATTGCTCTGTCTTTCCCACTGTACATTAGTTTATTTTTCCTACCAATATATGTCAGGCTAATGGTGCCAAATATGGCAGATCTCATTCCAGTAGGCAGACAGATCAACACATTGAAGACTGGATGCAGCTTATAAAATAAAATGTATTAAGGTTATTTTTATACATAAGGAAACAGATTTCAAGAAAGAATAAAACATTGCCTAAAAGCTAAAAATATATGAGATAAGACTCAAGAAGTCCTAATCACAGATCTTTCCTTCCTTTATTATTTGTACTGAATTCTGTATGAGGCAGGACAAGGAAGAAGACACTGGGAACATTAATGCTAATACTGGTTCTAATAAAAAGGGGGACACTTGTAGTGCTACCTTGAATAATATCTCCATCTCTGCTTGCGTCCTTCACGGGAGCCGTGCCACTGTGCTACATGCTGCTTTTCTCAGGTGTCTGAATCTCAGCTCCTGTGTTACCATTATAGCATATTCAGAGAGATGATTTTACAACATTGCCATCTAAACATATACTCACAGTTTTTGTTTCTTTCCTCATTATTTTAAAAAAATCATCGCTATATAAGCAAACAAATAGCTTAATACAATTTTATTATGAATACTCACAAGCCCATATAGTATTTTTGACTAATTTAGTTTTCTTTTAACATTTCAAAATTTTTTTAAATTTTATTTTGTTGGTACATTTTAGGTATACAATATAATGACATTCATCATTGGAAATTTGCACCTTTACATAAGCTCTCCTGGTTCTTATTTTTCCCCCTTCCCCTGCCCTCCCTTCAAGCCCTCCATCCCTCCCTATTTACAAAGACTTTGTTTCCTTTTTTCATTTTCTCATATGAATTCCATTCAATTCTTTCCTTTCCCCTACCCCTCCCACTTCCCCTTCCCCTTTGCCCCTTTTCTTCCTATTTCACATGATCTATTATACCTTTTAGTCCTTATTTACACTTTCAGTTTCTCACACCAGAGAGACTATTTGGTATTTACACATGTGTGTCTTATTAATTTCACTTAAGAGTATTGCTTCGATGTGCATCCATTTAGCTATGAATGTCTCTAATTTCTCATTTTTTATGGCTTAGTAGTACTCCATTTTTTTCATTTTCTCATATTAATTTCATTCCTTTCTTTCCTTTCCCCTTAATTTAGTTTTTGAAACAAATCAGATAAGCTACCTATAATTCAATTAGTGCCTGGCTATTTAATTAATGCATATTTCACCACATGGAGAATAAGCTATGTTTTGATGTTTGGGACCAGGTGGGGGCTTTGTTCTGTCCTGCGCATTGTGGGATACTTAGCAGCATACGTGGCCTCCACTTATTCCATGGCAGTAATCCCCAGATCCCATCAGTTAAGAACCTCAGGATCAGTTTATATAGCAGTCCCATGGTGAGAACATCAGAACCTATAAGTGAGTTTTACTCTGCTCAGCCTGCTATAACAAAAGAGCAGAGATTGGGTTGTTCATACTCAACAAGCATTTATTTTTCCCAGTTCTCAGATGGGTAAGGGTCAGTGCCTGAGGAGACTCATTGCCTGCTGTGTCCTCACATGGTGGAAAGCTTGAGGAGCTCGTCTGGTGTCACTTTGCAAAGGGCACTAACTCTCTGTATGGGGGCACCAGCCTTATGACCCAGTTCCTCCACAGTGGTCCCATCACCAAACACCACTGCACATTAGGAATTGGGTTTCAGAGTATGAGCTTTGGGTGGACGTGACCATCAATCCATGCTAATATCTGAACCTTAGTTTTTGCATCTGTTCTTAGCGTCTAGGCTTTCTTGGACTGACTCATTGTCTCTAGTACTTCACACCAGCAGTATTTCTATTGTTGCTCTGGAGCTACAGTCACTGAAGCAAAAATCAGCCCCTCTTTCTTAGTATTGCTGGGTAAAATCAGTTTTTTAGAATTAGAAGCCATTGGTGAAGAGAATACCTTATTTATCTTTTTCCTAGACTCACCCTGTACAATCAACCTTTCATTATCTGCAGGTTCCGTCCGCATCAGCAGATTGAACCATCTGCTGATTGAAAGTGTTTTTAAATAGTTGTGCCTCTATTTGAACACGTACAGAGTTTTTTCTTGTCTTTATTCCCTAGAACACAGTTCAACGATTTACATAGCATTTAGAGCACATTGTACGTTATAAGTAATGCAGCGATGTTTTAAAGTATAGCAGAGGATGTGCATGTGTTGTGTGGAAATGTTATACCACTTTACATAAGGGACTTGAGCAGGGGTCGATTTTGGAATGGCTGGGAGTTATGGAAACAAAGCCCACATGGAGTGGGGGACTGGGCGACCTTGAACACTGTGGAACTTTACCTCACATTGTGGATATTGAGTGCACTTCTTGTTGTTGGTAGGCAATTTCTCTGCCTATACTGATATAATCTCACTAGACACATTTGAAAAATAAGACATAAACTTGAAAGAAGTGAGTGAAATGCTAAAAGAAGTAAAGTGCTTTTGGAGGACAGATGACCTCAAAATATGGTTATGATTTTTTAAAAGACTGGTGCACTAGGACTTCACATTTTCAAAAGGAAACCTCTTATTTTTGCTAAAAAAAAAAAGTCATCACATGACATGAAAAAGGGAATAAGACAGTAAGTCATTAACCTACCATACACAGTTAAATACCCAATGTTTAAAATGCAGATTATCCCACTATGATAGAGATTCACAGTTTTATACTTTAATCACTGGTGTGCTGGTGCTACAGTACTCCTTCAGTACCACATGGTTAAAATTTAGCTTATTTAAGATGCCTGTGAGACACAAATAAGCCTAAAAATTGGATAAATGGAAAACTCATCCAGTTTTCCCTCCCGGGTTTGTCATGAGTTCTGCAGTTGTCTCCATCTTGGCTTCATTAGCATGGACGCCTTGACTTGACCCTCTCCTGAGGCCAGCTGGAGCCTCTGCAGTCCGTGAGCATCGCTTCTGCTCTTTCCTCCTCCTCTGCCTCACTGGTGGCTGACCGCTGTCCCTGGCTGCCTTCTCTGCTCCTTAATGCCCAAATTAGCTTCACAAGATTGCTCTTCTGAAACTTGCTAAGGTATAGTTGTATGAAATACACAAGAGATGAGCAAGTGGGGTAAAAGCACAAATAAAACAACAAAAAAAATTAGAAAGATCAAAAATATCATTTAGAATAGAATATTAAGCACTCTATGTATTAATGGAAAACTAACAGTGATGTTATAATGTAGTTATAATAATGTAGTTAAAAATTTATAAATATCTCTCAATCTTTTTGGAGATTCCTATTAAGGTATATTGCATTTTTCAATCCACTACTAAAGATAAAATCCCTAAAGAAAACACGTTTCATCTTATCACAAAAACAAAGGAGACCATTTCTACTTATCAGCAAGTAGAAGTTCGTGGCCTAGAGAAAATATGTATGATCTAAGCACACCCAGAGACAATACCCAAATTTAATTTAAATACTTGGCAAGTACAAGGACAACTGCCTGGTAGACACTTCATAAGTTTCACAGCCTGCTCAATCTTTCTTTTTACTTTATTTTTAGATCAAGCTGAGCACAAATAGTTTGGGAGAGGCATGCACACTCTGCCCATAATACTTTTCATTTATTAAAGATAGCTGTGACTCTCTGGGAGCTGTCTCATGCTAGCAGATTCTTGTGATTTTGAGGGGAAAAGGATACATTTTTGGTCTCATCATGTAGAAAGAGAAGAAGGAGACAAAATTTAACTAGTATACTCAGTTTAGCTTTGTCTATGCCCTTAATTGGTTTGGCCTTCCAGATTTTTCTACACACTGTCAATGAGCACTTCAATTACTGGAAAGGCTGCGGTTTGGGTAGTGCTTCCAAGAGTGTCTGGGAGTCCCTTAAGTTTTGGGCCTAAAAATGATTCCGGAAACAAATGCGGTTGGGTTTAAAAGACAAATTATAAGACAGCGGCTTCGTTTAAAACTTCAGGTCACCAACGTAGTCATACTCTTCGCTACCAGCTTCATTTCTTTTTATGTGCACTTCAGAATACAGTCTTTTATGTAGGCAGATGACTGAATTGTCATTTATTAGAAAATTTGTAATTTATTAGAAAATTTATAGTGGTCTTTTTCAATAGTTCGGCCCTACCCATGTTTGAGCACATAAAGCTGATACAGGAAAGTCTTCTGACACAGTGCACACGTGCCAGGGTGTGTTCCACACCAAGCAGGGAAGGCCTCCCCCGTGTGCCATGGACCTTCACGTGTGCACCTGACAGATGCCACTGCGGTGGAACACATGACAGCAGCTGCAGTCAGAAATCCACACTGACTCTGGCCTGCATTTCATGTTCATGACAAATGCTTTGAGCAGAGATGACACCTCTTGGACATAACTGCTTTTTTTTATTAGTTCACGTTTGCACGATATCTACATTTCTTGTGTGGAAGCGGTACAAGGACATAACGCATCTTAATGTTCTTTCCTCCTCTTTTCCTCCTTACCCTCATCTCTTCATCCCTGCCCCATTTGAGAAAGATCTATTTCCTGACTTCCGATTATCTATCTTCTATTTTGCTCTTTATTTACAGTTTGGGTTCTCATATAAGAGAAACCATGTGATAATTAAGCTTGTGTGTCTGATTTATTTGACTTCTCATTATGGCCTCAAGGTGCATCCATTTCCTTACAAATGACTTTAGTTAACCCTTCGTTATGGTAGAGTAGTATTCCACTGTGTATTGATACCACATTCATCTGTCAGTGGACATACAGGCCACTTCCAAAATACAGGCATTATGAATTGTGTTGCTATAAACATAGGTATGGATTTATCACTGGAACACTCTTTAGGAAAGATACCTGGGTCAAATGGAATTTCCAGTTTTAGTTTTTTGAGGAATCTTCATGTTGATTTCCATAATGATTGTACTAGTTTACAAGCCCACCAACAATGTAGAGGGTTTCTTTTTCCCCCACAGCCTTGCTGCAATTTGTTATTATTTGATTTATTGATCATGGCCATTATTTCTGGGATAAGATGGGATCTCCGTGTTCTGACATAAAATGTATACCTTATCCTATGATTTGCATTCAAAAAGGCTCTGAGGCTGTGAAACCAGCTGACAAAAAGTGACCACGTACCTATAAAAGTCAAAATTCAGCCTTTCTATGTCATGCAACCAAGTCCAAAACAGAATATATGTAAATATTTGGGAAAATCTTTAATACAGAAGAATAACTAGGGTTAACAGCTTGGGAAATATCAGTGTGGTAGAATTAGGGGGAAAACAGAACAGAAAAAAATAGATGTTCTGATGTATTGATCATTTCAAGAGTTATTTCAAAACATTGGGCATGGTTACCACAGTGACATTGTCTTAAATGTTGTGTCTCACATTCTTGAGAACTTTTTCCAAGTTCTCAAAAGGCAAATGAAGAGATATCTCAAGATTTTGTGCAAAAAATGCTATTTTGTTTCAGTTTTCATACCGTATGATATTGTAGATAAAAAATAGTCAAATGTGGAAAATTTAACATTTTGAAATCTTGGAAAATCTCTTTGAAAAAAATCAAAATTTTACTTTCAATTTCAGATACATTGAAGTAGCTTCTTCACGTGTGGCTTGCCTGGAAGAAAACAAATGCACCACTAGGAATTTGAGCAGTAATGAACTCAGAAACTGGGCTTCAAGACTGGCACAACTGGGTGCTTAATGTGGTAATGAGAAACAGCAAAGACAGGAATAGCCTAACACTGCATCCGTCTAAAAATTGTTTCTTCTTATGATTAAGGAATAACGTTAAGACTGTTCGATGTTACTGAATTGTAAGAAGAAACAATTTAAAATTTTGCTGATCAAGTACTTCTTGAAGTGGAAAATCCTGTAGGAATCAGCCATTGGTAAGTGGCCACTGCCAGGCACTTCAGGGCTGACTGCATCAGTAGGAACAGGCACAGGCTTTAGAAACAGGCCTGTGTCTGGCTCTGCTCTCTTACTTTTTTCGTCGGAGTATTTCCACTTACCCCAGCCAGTCTTCTGGCCCAAGAAGATAGGACAAAACCATTTAATTCCATGCAACTCTGGATTGTAAATTTTGAAAATATACAGAACAAAAATTTCAAAAGGTATAATTGAAAATGATTGACCCAAAGGTATCATCAATTACGGGTGAAATAATTTAACTGTTGAGGGTTTTTAAAGTAGCAACATCAAAACAACAACAAAAAATGCTGAAAAGGATGCCTGAGTTACCCTCTTGAAAATCTGTAGTGAACAAATATTATGCTAAGCTTTCTAAAACATTGTCTAAGAAGGCTAGTATATGCTTATCTTTGAATTAAAATTAGTCATTCATTTCTCAGAATGAAAACTCTTTCTTCCATTCCTCGTTTTTCAAGTTACTTAACTTCACAAAAAAGATATACATAGTCAAAAACTCAATTGTCTAAAATTAAATGCAGAGTTTGTTCTTGTAAACATTTTTTTCTTTTTGGTACAAGGAATCGCACTCAGGTCCTTGTGCTTGCGAGGCAGGCTGTGAAACCACTGAGCTAAATCCCCGGCCCTTGTAAACATTCTTTTTAAAGCAACCTACAAAGAATAGATCCCTCAGATAGCGAGGTAAAATGAAGCACAGATTATCAATGACTAAAAATATATGTACCTTTCAAAAGAAGTTTTAAAAGACAAGGGAAAAAAAGAAAAACCAGGGGTGAGAGTAATTCGACCTAGTTGAAAGATGACCGGTAATTACTCTGAGTCACAAAGGAATTGAAGCTGAAGGGAACAATATACATTTTTCTAGCAATTAGCAATTAAACTGCACAATAAAAACAGCATCACTTTATCATCTTTCACTGTATGAAAACATGAATACCAAACATCAAGGAGTTGCATGAACTATTAAGAAGGCACATAAATGAACTCCAGTGCAGAGTGTAAACAAAGATATCGATGGCAGCTAATTCCTAGAGTGCTGGCTCATGTCTCTCCTAGGGCCCCGTAAATCAATTTGAGAAAGAGATTCAGCTGTCTGTCACTTCACAGTGTGATGCCTTTTAAGCAAACGGAGTGCTTTGTGTCATCAGTCTCAATGTGCAGCAAGATCAGGAGTGAAGGAAGCTGGGAAAAGATACTCGTGCAGGAGTGACCTGTGTCCAGGGGACACGTGTTACCTTCGCACATGCAGGTGCTGAGCACTGCAGGGAGAGATCACGATGTCGGGAAGAGGAGAAGGTTAACAGGAAACACACAGAACCCCTGCTGCTCCAGCCCTTCGCAGTCTGACTTGACTTTTGCCAAATTCCGAGGTCACGAGCGATGGATGGGAAGGAAAATCACCACCACATCAGTGAAGTTCGGGTGACGGGCTGAGAATGGTGAATAAGCAGAGGAGAGGCAGCTGCTCAGATGGTAATAGTCACTGGAGAAGAGGGGAGCAGCTGAAAAGACTTGAAGTGAAAGAAGAATGAGTTTTGCGCTTCAGGTCTGTGTCCAGCGGAAGGGGAAGGTGTACCTGTACCTTACACAGCAGGTGGTGTTCCGGGCTGAAAATTTAAACACACAGTGTGAGCTACCATGACCTTCAGAGCTTCCAGAAGCCCACATTCAGGTTCAGCCAGATGTGATGGTGCACACCTGTAATCTTGGCACTTTGGGGCTGAGGCAGGGGAATCTAAATTTGAGCCCAGCCTGGGCAACTAATTGGTTTAGCAAAACCCTGTCACAAATTTAAAAAAAAAAACTTAAAAGGGTTAAGGGTAGGAATTGTGGCTCAGTGCAAGAACCCTGGGTTCAATCCTCAGTAACACACACACACACACACGCTTGCACATGTACACATGCACATGCATGAAAAGAGAAAGGAATAAAAGAAAAAGACCTCAGAATATCATTTTAAGAAGATAACATCCAGAAGTTTGAGCCTAGCCTACGTAACTTAGTGAGGACCTGTCTCAAAGAATTAATTAATTAATTAAATTAGATTAAATTTAAAAAGAGGCTGGGAATGCAGGTCAGTGTGAAGCCCCTGGGTTCAAATGCCAGTACAGAGAGAGAGAGAGAAAGAGAGAGAAAGAGAGGATGCTTCATGTTCATGTTCTCATGACTTAGTAAAGAACACGCATGTACTGTCCACTCATTCTGTACATCAATCAGAAAATGGATACATACATTCACATTCTCATACTCACATGAAATAAATGCATATATGTATACACTTTGCCTTTTAATATTTTTATTATTTCCAAAACCAATGACACAAACTCATCCTCATGCTATTTTACAACAAAACTATCCATCCCAGTCCTGGACTTACTTTGATTTTTCTCTATATTTTTATATTATGAGAATAAGAAAAAAAGAACCTCCTTACATTTCTAGCTATTTAAATAAGATTATATGTTGCATTTTAAGGTGCCGTTTACAGAGATGTTTTGTCCAAATAGAGTAAGATTTTATTTAAATACATGAAGAGTACTTTCAATTTTATCCAGATATTTAACAGGTACATTTAAGAAGAAAGTAAAAAATGCATTTTCAGCTTTGTAAAGTAAATTCTATGATACATTCATGAACATGTTTTCATGTATTGGGAAAAAGAACAAAGCGGACAGTATTTCTTCAGGGAGACTAGGCAGGGTGCTATTAGACATCTGTTTAAGGAGTTAAATCACTCACCAAACCTTGATCCATGTACTTCTAAGGATCAAACTATCCTGATTTTATAGAGGGTTACTTTGCTTTGCTAATTCATAGCTGTTTCCTCTCCAGTTGCCAGGATTTAAAATGAAGGGATTGTGAGAACTTCCACACTGTTTAGGAAGAAGGTGTAATTATGTGTCTCTACAGCATCTAAGAGGTGGCCTGCAACCTAGCTGGAAATTCTTGCACTGACGAATTTCCTGTACTAATAATGAGTGTGCCCCCTTTGCACAGCTGCGGGGTGTCAGCAGGAAGAGTTGCACTCTCTTTTCTCAGCAGTCCTTGTAAGCGCTAATCAAATCACAAGTTTAATTGATCAGATCAAGCTGAGGGGGGAATTAAAAAACTATATATACAAGAGCAATCTGACCTGTAACAAATAGTCTTAACCCGTGCTATTTTTATAATATGTACATACAGAATAGTCACCATTGCCCCTAAAGCATATCATCCAGGATCTTACCCCTCTAAGGAAGCTTAGACAACTCAGTCTCACCCCATAGCTGTTAATAACATTGATTTTACTGGAATTTAAAGACAACAGGAAACTTTTGAAGACAAAAGAGAAGCTTTCATTGTTATTGTGTTATAGCTGATTATACCGGTAATGGACTACAGGAGAGATTTGGTATTTTTTTCAACTGATTGTTCTATATGTCTTCCCTGAATTCTAAGGTAGGCACAGAAAACACCTTTTAGTGCTTGGGATGTTGCCATTTCCTGTAAATGCAGCCACATCCCCATCTGAGTCCAGAGGTCTCTTTCCTTCACATTCTGAGGGCACAGGGAGAGGACAGAGGATTCTTTTGGCATCATTTTCTATGAAGAGTTTGTCTTGATAGGTGGAGGAAAGTCACGGAGTATCTGCAATGGTCTTGTTTCGTTTAGCCTTTCCTATGACATTTCTGTGAGCCCCATTTCTTCTGTGAAGCTCCCCATCCACTATAGAGTAGCAGATCTAGTAGATCGGGTGGAGGCAGGCAAAACTCCCAGGAGGAGTCGCTCCTGGAGAGTGAGTAGGAGGTGCTGAGCCCCAGGGCAGCAGGGAGCCCCCCCCCACCCCGGGCAGAACCTTCTGCATTCTGTGAACTGCATGCTCTGTGATGTCCACAAGCACCATGCTTTCTTTCCCCCTTTAGCTTCTTCTTCTTGAATATTCCCTAGGAAACTGCTGTATACTTATTTTTCTAAGATTCTTTCTTGGAAATGGGGAATCCCCCTGTGGTGGATTGACTAATGGGCAACTTGGAGCACCCAGCTGAACTGAGTCAGCATGGTCTGGGCATGAAAGATCCACCTGAAGACTGTTACCAATAGCCATAAAAAGAGAACTGGAGGGGAAAATCTTGGCCTGTTGATTTGCTAGGAGAAGCTTGCTGCAGATGGTTTTCCTGATGTGAACTGGGCTGTTCCTGTTAGAGAAGGATCTCGGTCCTCGCTGACGCTGGGAATGGCTGCTGCTTTCATCAGGGGAGCTCTGGTCTTCACCAGAAGCATCACTTCCTGGCTCTGATGTGGATCCCTCAGCCTGGTGGCACAAATCCTTCACCTCACCAGCGTAGATTTTCTGGCTTCTAGCAGTGGCCTTTGGGCCTTCCAGGTACAGATCCTCAATATGGACAACCATGAGACATTGCTGTGGGCTCCAGGCCACTGGCTGGACTTGAGGAGGACACTGCCTTGGACTCTAGGCCTTCAGCAGGACTTGTGTGGGAAACTGCTGGGATTCAGGCCCTCAGTTGAATGCTTTGGGCTTCTAGTGTGCGGTGAATCTCTTGCACTCCTTTGCATTTGACTCTTTGGGTAATTATCATAAAATAACCTTATAAGTTATGTGTCCAGTATTTAATGTATTCCCTTGCCGAATCCTGCTGACTCCAACACCCACCATAATGTTCCTAGTTCCCTTTTACATTTCGCCTTGAGCCTAAGCATTATTCTACACACTTATCACCAAATATTCTTACTCTTGTTATGCATGTTGTATATGCTTACTAGCTATGCTCAGATGAACAGTATTACTAAATAAAATTAAAATAGGTGATGAAAATATACAGTGATGTTTACATTTTTAAAAATTATTACAGAAAAAGACACATTGCCATGAATCCCCCTCAAATGCTCCTCCTAGCTTTGCACTAATCCCATCATTCTTGCCCCTTGCAGAAGCACTTTTCCAAGCCCTCTTCCTGAGTGTCTTCATGAGTGTGATGAAAAGTGTGGTGAGTGCAGTGCCAGGTGCCCTCCAAGGGAAGTGCAGGTGTCTGAAGTCTGTGCAGCAGGGTGTCTTCATCGAGCTGTTCACCAGATGCAGCCCCAGGCCACTCCTGGCTGCTTCCCAAAGTCAAGAAGATCATGAAAGGTGTAAGTCTTGCATCGGTTCAGTACACTGAGGGAGCCAGGAAAGCAAGGCTGAAGACAGGAAAGAGGTCTTCCGGAATGAACTCTTAGAGTGGCCAGATAGGATAAAGGGGAGCGAAATCTTGAGAGAGATTCATGGCAATGTATCTTTTACTGTAATAACATTTTTGTTTTTGGTACTGGGAATTGAACTTGGGTCCTTGCACTTGCGAAGCAGGTGGCAGAACCACTGAGCTAAATCCCTGGCCCCTGTAATAATATTTTAAATCAAACATTCACTGTGCTTGTGACCATACCTCATACATGGCGTATTTATCAGTTGCTTATAAGGTTCAGGCATTGCCTCAGAGACCTCAGATAGAGTCTTGTCTTTCAACACGGGTCACCAGGCCCTAGCACTGAGTATAGCAATTACTCCACCTTCAGGGCACATCTGCAGGGTGAGCTGAGACACATGGAGTCGCTGAGGCCCCTGTGTGACTTCTCACATGGCTGCTTTCTCTCAAGACATAATTCAAAATCTTTTTTCTCTTGAGGCCTTTGAGATTTGGTATTTTTAAGACTGACTGTATGACCATCATATGGAAATGGGATGCTTTTTGTTTTCTCTTTATTTTGAGATGAGTAGTTTTACTATTTCTAATGTATTAAATATACTTCCAAAGTGGGTATGGAGAACAAACAGGAAAAAGAATTCCTCTATTTCTTCATTTTCCAGATTATTATTATTATTATTACTTATTGTACAGAGAGATGTCCTACTCAGAGAAAAGTATTTTGTTGATAGGACTCAAATCATTAAAACAGATAATCTACAATCAACCAATATTAAGAGGAATAGAAGCAATTAATTCAGATATACTCACACGTAATTGAAGGCATCATGTAATTCTACAGTAGTACTCTGAACTGTTAAATTACATGTGCTTTAATACTCAACTACCCAAGACCTTTCAGATAGATCAAAATTCAATGGAAGGTTATGCAAGTACTCTGAAATCACAGCCCTGCTCCGAATACTCCAAATGCTGATAAATGATAGCTAAATTGCTCTCACTCATTACCTTGAAAGACCTGATACATTAAAGTATCACATGAGTGCTGTGAAATTCAGTCCAAATCACAAATGAACAATAATATTCTGATTCCCTGGGTTCTATAGTATCAATTTAATTTGGAGGTTAATAATGTTCTTGATTACAGAGTCGTAGGAAATGCCACCTTGTGAGTGCGTGCGTGTGTGTCTGAGTGTTGGACCAGATCCGAGGGGGGGCTATGGCTTCAGACTAACACAGTACCAGAGAGTGGGTGATTTACCAGTGACTGACCTCTCACAGTTCTGGAGGTCGATGACTCCAGTATGGTGGTGCTGGCAGAGTCTGTGTGTGGGGACCCGCTCTGGTTTCCAGGTGGCTGGCTACTCATCTCATCCTCCTGTGGCAGAGAGCAGAAAAAGAGAGCATGCTTCCTGTCCTACTGACTCCACTCATGAATCTCTACCACCAGGACCTGACTACGTTCCATGCACCCCAATTCCTAGTATCATTTTGGTAGGAAGTAGAGCAATGACAAGTAAAGAACCAAAAGACATGGGGTATAAATTGAGAAATGAGACAGCAAGGACTCCTTTGTCAAAATATGAGAGAAGCAAGAGATAAAGGTCATCCTATTCCCTAAATCTCTGATGCATGTGCAAAACCAAAAGCACAAGATGCTGACTTGTGTCCAACTGCATTTGCACTGCAGTTTTGAACCCTGCCCTGGGCTTGAGGGCCATGAAACATCTTCTAAAATCCTTCTATCTACAAAAGTGTCCTCTTTCCAGTGGGTGGGCCGAGTCAGGCATCCACTGGGGCCATGATGCCTGCCAGTCTCAATTGCAGCTCCTCCCATGATCTCAGGACCTTAAGAGACCCAGCAGCTGTTTCTGTTGGGGCCATGAGCTCTTCACACTGGTGAGCTCCCACCTCCTGGCTTGTATGTTAGCTTCCGCTCTTAGTAAATCTCACTGTTGTTACTCCTTCTCAATATACTGTTGAATATCTTGTTCAGGATACCAAAAACCTGGAAACAGCTCCCCTAGGACCTTCTATCCAATAGCATCATGACACTGGGAGTTAAGAATTCAACAAATGAATTTTGGAGGTACACAGACATTCTGTCCCTAAAGGTAGTCCTAGGTGATCTATTGCCAGTAGCAACACAATGACATTCGCAATCTCTTTCCCTCTGGTTCCTTTATTGACTATTAGCTCTATAAAAATAATTTTACAAAACTTTCATCAAAATGGAAATACTTTAAGAAGTGCACAATTGTGTGGTAAATGAATATGGCAACACGTCAGCACACTCTCACTGTTCCGGAGAATTGTCCTTTGCTGGGTTTGCAATTCTTTCAAAAACAGAGAGGTGAACATTTAAAGAATTTAGAGGTCGCTTTTATGTTGGCCAAAGTGGTACTTTGACTTCCAAAACAAATCCCCATTTTTTTCCAATACCAACACAGAATTGTAGAACATTCATCTATTTCTCTGAAGAAATATTTTGGTTGAAGGGAAATAGACATAAACTAATTAAGTTGCACATTTGTGTCATCTTAAAGTGTATATATTACACTTTAAAAAGTTGAATGGAAATTAAAGGAATGTTTACTGTTAGGAATACTTTTCCCATTTTACTTCAGCATAATAGAGCTGCTGCCCCATTTTGGGATTAGCAAGGTGGTTGGCACCGGACTGAGGTGAAAATTGTTAGCTTCTGAGGACCAGGCTTGCACCTGGCTTCTCTTCTGTGAAAAGAGAAACAGTCTGAAGTGTACAGGTGGAAGGAAATTTCGGGTATTGGGCATGGCACTCTGATGAGTTCACACAAGTCTCCCAGTAGCTTTATTTTCTGAGATTTCTTTTCAAAAAGAAGCACTGCTTGTTTCTCGTGTTGCATTCTCATGTAACTTAAACCTCATTACTCTTATTTCTGTAGACGTAGCTATTCACATCATGTGTTTCTTGATCCATTTTCAAGATTTTAAAGAAAAATTTCACTTACATCTCTCAACCTGCTTTACTGAATATGTTTTTCAGAGAAAGACCAGAGTCCTTTAGTTCAATCCCTTATCAAATATTGCTACATGCCGACTAAATCTCTTCCAGCTTTGTGCCAGGGGACTGAAAGGAAGAAGAACAAAATTAAGGTAGTTTTGTAGAGAAAAAAGGGGCCCAGGGTGAAGAGGAACAGAAGCAGAGGCAGAAAACGGGGGTGTTTACGAGACACTGCCTGCAACATTCAGCATGCTACAAACATTAGCTCATTTAATCTTCATAAAAGAAGTATTTTTGTATCAGTTTTCCAAATGAAGATATGGAGAGCAGAGAGGTGGAACAGCTGTCGAGTGCTTGGAATCCTCACTGCAAACCCTAGATTTCGTGCCTTGTTTATTTCTACCTAATTCTCTCCTAACCATGGTCTCTCATGAGTGACATGTCTGTCTCTCCTACATCCCCCAAAGTCAGGTACTTCACCTTCTTCACCAAACACAGCATCTGTTTGGCATCTGGTGTACAGCAGCTGCTCAGTAAAATCAGTACAATACTGTGTGATCCAGGTGTGAGCTAAGACACTTCCCAAACTACTTCAGGAAGACTAAATGAGAAGTAGAAACTGACTTCTAAAAGAACCATTTCCGTGTCCTCTGAAAAAGGATTGCTCTCATTCATTCTCAGTGTAAAAACAACTTCTGTTTTTGGTTTTTTCTCTTAGCCATTACACAGAAACCAGCAAGATAATTAGGGATTACTTTTGTTTCTAAAATCCAAGCTGACCGAACCAGAACTTTTGTTTGAAGGCCATCTCTCAGGTGCAGGGACTCAAATAAACTCTGCCCATGACTTTTATGACCCATGAGTATTTTGAGCACACGTGATTAGCACTGTGTGCGCAGAATGAGTGTCTTTCAAGTAGAGAACATGCTGAACATTTTCTTTTTCTCATCTAGATGCAACTGTGCAGAAATGACTTCTAGCCTAACCACACCGTGAGCTCTCTGACATCCCTCTAGGGCCCCCACTTCAAGTCTTTACACAGGCTTCATGGATTTAATGAAATTTTTAGGAGATGCATAGCCTACTCTTCATCACAAGATGTTAAGATTTTTTTGACGCTGTGTGCATAATAGCAAATTAAAGTGGACGTTCACCACTTTTGATTTTCTCTGAGCCACAGTTTGGTGCCTGAGTTGCTCATATCTTTAAATGAATTACATTTCCAACTGCTGAAAACTAAAGGGTTCCCTGCAGAAGGCAGGGGGGAATCGTAAGTTTCTTAGTGAGCTTCCCAGGGTTGCTTCCCTTTATATGTCAGCCTAGGGCAAGTGAATTACAGAAAAGAAGCGGTTGCATTTCTTTTTTTTTTTTTTTGGTACCGGGAATTGAACTCGGGTCCTTGCGCCTGCACAGCAGGTGGTGAAACCACTGAGCTAAATCATGTTACATTTCTTATTTATGTGTTTTCACTTATTTCCTGGGAGAATCTTACCAGTCAAGGCAGGTCTCCTTTTTGGGAGGGTCCAAATAACATCACCAGGGCTAAGGGGCCGCCCTCCTAATTTAAGTCAAGGACCAGTGCCTAAACTGTATTGGGTCTTCTTGACATGGTCTCAAGAATTACAATTTCCCATTTGCAAACGTCAATCCAAGAAAAAGCCCTTGAGTAGTTGATCAATTCTATTGCATACTACGAAGAATGTGTAAGACACAACATTCAGCCTCATCCTGTGAATCAGGCAAGTACTAATAAATTCCAGCCTCACAATTCCTGTAGTCCTCCTGTGACACTCGTGTAGTATTCCTGAGAGCGAAAGTAGTGATATTTCCTTAGGGTGGATCACATCCTTGTTTTTGTTATGTACTCAACATCAAATACACAGTCAGTACCTGGCGATAATAATTTCTCTGCAGCTGCCCATTCTTGATTACTCATGGCATCCACAGTTTCACACTATTTTATTTAGCAGAATTTTAGGGATGCTCCTGAACTGGACAATGGATCTGACTCCTATGCAGAGGGGCAACTGCACAAAAACAGAAGAGAGGGAGTGGAGTTTTCCCCTTCGTCTCCTCCACCCCTGCAATGCTCACCAGTTGTCCCTGGCTGCCATCACATCAATAGCTTGGACATTTATTTCTCAAAGCCCTGGAGGTTGGTATTCCATGGTAGTGCCAAACCCTGTGTCCAGTGACGATGTTCTGGCCACTGACTTCCCCTGTGGCCTCTCATGGTGTAATCGGTCTGTGGCACCTGTGTCCCTGGGTCCCCAGGGGTCCCCACCTGCAGAGTCAGCCTCTGATGTGGCTAGCAGGAGCGAGAACACCAAATGCGAGCTGCTCTCCACCTTGTCCGGGCTGGAACCGTAGCCAGCACAGCCCCATGCAGGCTGCAAGGTTCTCCCCACACTGTACCTCAGGCCCCTCTAGCAGTGAAACTTTCGAGGTTGTTTCACAGAGGAACTCCCAGGTCCAGCAGGGTGAGGTGCACTTCCAAGGCTGCTGAGGCCAGGCTGTGGCTTCCTCCAGCGAGGCTCAGTGAGTCCTCTAGGAGAATAACTCATCGATTGGATTGATTTCTTTTATTACTCTTTCTTTATTACTTTTATTACTCTTTTATTACTCTTTCTTTTATTACTCTTTCATTAGATGTCTGCACCTAAAATACTTCTGAAATATTCCTGAATCATTTTCATTTAGATAAAGTCCTCAGTGACAGCGGGCTTCTCCTCCGGGTCCTGCCTGGACAGCAGTGAATTAGGATATTGATTGATGAGGACAATTCTCTCCCTGTGTAGAACTGAGAGTGATTTCAATGTTCGTTTCTTTGAAACTCTTTCTCTCTCTCCCTCTCTCTCTCTCTCTCTCTCTCTATCTCTCAAAGAACAGATTTTCTTTTGAAATTTCAGAGTAAACATTCTCACATCAAGAGTGACCATCATAATTTCCATGGGTCATTTTCACATTACACTAATGTGTGTGCTTTTTTCATCTGCTGTTGTCATGATTTATATATGCATTGCCAGGGATTACTTTTGAGCAGCAGTGTGTATGTATTCACTTGATGCTTACCGGGGATTTGGGTGGGTTGCTTCCTCTGGTGATCATTCTACTCAAGTGTAATCCTAGAAGCACTTTCACTTCACAGCAGAATGGGAAATGTGTCCTCTCTTCTGGAGCCTGGCACCTGAGTCGCTCACAGATCCCGCGCCCCATCATGGGAACCCGTTTGTAATTCTGCTCAGTGAACCAATGCTTAGGGTGAAGCGCACAGTGCCTCTCCTGGGGCTGTTGTGACTGATCACTCCTAACTCGGTAGCTGAAAACAAAATAAATTTACTTTCCCACTATCTAGAGGCCAGAAGTCCAAAGTTAGTGTCACTGAGCTGAAGTGCTGGGATCGGCTGGACAGCTTTCCTCCTGGAGCCGCTGAGGAAATGTCCCATCACCCTCTCCTGTGGGTCACGTCTCTGTCTGCCAAGGACCTGAAATATGGTGTAGACCCCACTAGAACAGCCAGCACCGTCTTCCCACCTCAAGACCCTAGGGTTCGTCACATCTGCAGAGACCGTTTTATCACATAAGGAAACATTAATAGGCTCGAGGGACTAGGACTTAATACCGTCAAAGAACATTATTCAGCCCAGTAAGGATGAGAGAGAGAGGAGCAAAAGAAGTGACAGTGACATTGAAACACTGGCTGGATTCACGCTGGAGGTGTGTATGACAGGAAGGGACAGGAGTGTGACCATCACTGTGGCACTGGCAGCAGAGGTTGCAGACCAGGGCATCAGTCAGGAGAAACCTCCGGATTCCCCTGGGTGCCCTCAGTAACTCTCCGCAGGACAGCAGCTGTCACAGGGGCAGTGACCAGGGCAGATTTGGTGAGTTTGCAGCAGTGGCTGAGAGAAAATCAAGAAGGATGGCAGATGCAGAGCGCAATGTAGGAAAGGCAGCTGGAGGGGAACTGAAGGAGTTTTCCAGAAAAGCAACCCCTCCGGAAGGCCCCAAATAGAAACCCAGACTCACAGCAGAACAGTGATGAGTGGATGAAGAGAAACACATGTGGACACCGGGTTTCCTGAGTGGCTCCTTCAGTCTGGGAACCCCAGTTCCACGGGCACCCCTACCTGTTGGTCTCCACTCTGCTCACCGCCTCTCTTTGTGACCCCACTTGGAGGCTTTCTTTGCGGACCATTCACATTCACAGTGGCCTCGGCATAGAGAGCCAAGAGGAATTCACTGTGCAGTCACGCATTACAGGGAGGAAGTTTCACTATGGGGAGCCCCTGGCTTGGCGCCTACAGCTCCGCGTGGAAGGATGTTTGAGATGCATGTGATTTTCCAAGAGGAATTCACAGACACTGCTCAGAGCACACAGCCCCCTGGCCCTGCACTTGGCCAGTGTCCTTAGGGCAGCTCCGTCTCTGCCCTGGGAGGTGGAATCTACCAAGAGAAGGGAGCACCAAGCTTTTTGTTTATCCTGGACGCCTGAGACTCTCCAGACATTGAGTGATCCTGGTGACTTACTAATTAATTCAATATTCTCAAAGAGCTTGCAGATTCCCACGATAAGAATGATTAGCTCTTCACGTCTTAAGGTCTTTTGTGCAGCACACAATTTCTCTGCACAATAAAAAATCCAATCGAAAAATGAAATCATTTCACTTGAATTTTTGTCCCTGGGGCCTTGCATAAAATAGGTGCTCAGTAAGTGACCCTAAATTGAAACAATGGGTTGAGTACAGGTATGTGCATTACTGATTAATACACACAGCTCTGGAGTCAGAAAACCCTATATTCACTTTTTTGGTTTCTCCAAAGATGGAAAGATTTGACTCTCAGAGCAGAATTTTTAATTTGTTTCACCTCAACCATCATTACGGCTGAATCTTACAAACAGCATAAACTTTCCCCATGCAAGTTGCTAAGCTCACCTTTGTCACTCTCTTTCCCTAAATGGCGTGGTCCCCCTGTGCATTATTTATACGTTTCCACAGGAGCAGATGCCAAGGGAAACAGGTCGAATTGGGCCTGGTCAGAAATGCAGTCGGGGAGCCAAGAGGGTAATGGTAAAACCCAGCCGGAAACTAATTTTTTCGAAGTGTGGTCCAAGGCCAGGTGCTCAGGAAGAGAAATCGAAGTAGCAGTGGGCTGAGGTGCCAGGCAGAGCTCGGGTGAGCACGGACCGTGGAGCAGGGACAGTGGTGATGGCTGCGGGGCAGACCCGAGGTAAGGGGCCCCAGTGTGGCGGCCTGGCCCCATCACAGCTGGACGTGTCCTTCTCCAGAGAAGCAGCCCTGCCTTGGTGGACCGAGCTTCCAGTTGTCAAATGTAGATACCTATAGCGCGTGCATGACACAGGTGTGGGACTACACAAACTGACCGCAACACCACTAAGCCATTTCCCCGGTGTGGAGCAAAGAGAACCAGCTGAGGACATTTGCGCTAGAGGTTTCTGAATTCATCAAGGAAAAAAAATATCCTGTTCATTAGGCTTCCGTCTCCAAATTATTTCTTAAAAATATTATTGAATAAAATAAAGGGATGCCTTGGCTGAAAGCCCACAGCCTGTAGGTTTTATGTGCTTGTTTGGGAAGAACTGGATTAGTGTTGTAAGACAGGGAGGCTCTGTGCCTTGCGCCCCTCACAACGAAACCAGCCCTGTTGAGGAAGAGTCTCCCGGAAGTGGAAGGTGCTTCTAACGTGCTCGTGTCTGCTCTCATGTGCACAGGGCTTCCCAGAGCTCACGGGAGTGGGTTGGCTGGGTGGTGCCCAGGGGACAGAGCTGTCCCGAGGGCCGGGAGCTCACGATGCCAGAATCTAGACAGCTAATGACCCACTGGGAAGCGCAAGGCCGTAACTGAGAGTTCTATTTGAAGACAGACTTCAGGTAAGAAACATCTAATTTGGCAGTGAAAACACAGGCTCTGAAACTTGTTTTCCCATTGGTGGATTTCAGCGAATTGATACAATGTTATCTGCCCCGGGATCTGTGACTGGGCTAGGTTTGGTTGCACACGAGTGATACAGAGCACGTCTCACGTCTCTCGTTGGGTTTACTTTAAAAGAGCGTTATGTTGATAACTGAACAGCAAATGCTTTGAACTAGAGGAAGACATACATAACCAAATTCAAGTTGATCTTAACACTTTTTAGACGTCTCAGTGTTCTGAATTTACTATATAGTTCCTTACCACGGAAGATGAACACACTGAAGTGGCATGATAAGTAAAATTGTGGAGGGCTTTCTAGTGACAAAAATATGCATTTTATATGTGTATGAAGTTATTCAATCATAGAATTTACTTACAAATTAGGAAGACCATGGCAGTCAGGAACTGCTTTTTTTTACATTGAGGAAGCAGGGTTAGTGGCTAGTATTGAAAAAGATGATACCAGGTCAGCTGCGCATGGTGGTACTCGCCTATAATCCCTGCACTCGAGACCGAGGCAAGAAGATTGCATGTCTGAAGTCAGCCCAAGAATTTATTGAGACCCTGCTGCAAAATAAGAAATAAAAAATGGTGTAGACACGTAGCTCAGTGCAAAGTTCCTGTGTCTGATCCCCAGTACACCAACAAAAATAAATAAATAAAATATTTTATCAGGTCAGCCTATGAAAATTTATATATGTTTTTACTTATACATAAAAATTGCTCAATATTTTAAAGCATCATCTTCTATTCTCTTCATGAAATTCTGACAGGAATAAGTGAAGGCTTCTTTTGAATATTTTAAATTTGGGGAATGCACTCGTGTTATCTATTATCTGTTTGCATAAAAATTGCATGTCATAGAATTTAAACTTCCGAACCACTCACATTCTCTTGAAAACATTTTTCTTCAAAGTATTTAGCTCTGACCATGGTTTCCTAATGGTCATGATGTTGAAATGTTTAATTAAAATCACAGTTGACTGTTAGCAAAAATAACAGCTCGGCTTGGATATGCAGCCAGACTGGAGCAGCATAAGTGACATGGCCCGCTACAGAGCAGGTATTATGTTTCCTGCAGAGCAGCATGGATGGCCAAAGCCAGTCACACAACGCTCCCAGATGGAGGCAGCCAAGCACATTGCAAAGGGCCATGGCAGAGTGTGAGGTGGGATCCCCAGCACCACATGCCGTAGGGAGCCAGCCCGGGCATTTCCTGTTGTCCACCTGTGGGGCTCATGTCTCCCTAATGGAATGAAAAGTAGTGTGCTTTGAATTCCAGTATTCTGTCAGCTCTGCAGATATCACTGTGCCCAATCAGGGAACCTAGGAGAAATATCACTAATACATTAGCAGCTGACTGAAGGCTTGTTGAATTGTATTTGTAACCTTGACGTGGAATAATGGTTTAAGATTAGACACATGCATTCTTCATTTACACCCTGAGAAGAGAGAGTCAAGTGAATTGTCTTCAGTGTTGTATTGCTCTCGACTGTCTTTTTCTAATTTTTATTTTATTAGTCCCTGTTTACAGTACATGACTGCGTTCATTTGGGGGGTTGGTCCATGTAAAGAACGAATCTTAATTCTCTCTTCATCCCCTCCTTTCCTCTCCTTTGCCCTTCTTACATCTCCTAGTTCCCTTCCCCTTTGCAAGAGATCTATGTCCTTGTTTTTTATTATTTATCTTTTATTTTGTTCTTTAATTTATACTTTAGATTTCTCATATTTGGGTGTGATATTTGTGTGTCTGATTTATTCTATTTAATATCATGGTTGTGAGGTGCATCCATTTTCCTACAAACGATTCCAATTTATCTTTCCGTATGGCAGAGTAGTGCTCTGTTGTATATAGATACCACATTTTCTTTATCCTTTCAGCTGTTAATGGACACATAGGCACCTTAAAATGTTCAACATCTCTGGCCTTCAGAAAAATGCAAATTAAGAAACACTGAGTTTCCATCTTCACGAAGAATGGCCATCATCAAGGACTCAAACAATAATAAGTGGTGTGGAGACTGCAGGGGATGGAGAAACTCCAGTCTCCCAGCTTCCTGTTTCTCTAGAGGCAGATGTTCTGGTCAGAGTAGGTGGGCTGAGCCACAGAAGTATTCTACGCTGAAGTCTCAGTGGCTTCCTCCAGTGAACACTCACGCTCCCGTGGGCTCCAAGGGCATCTTTGCTTAGCAGAAGACCAGGCTCCTGTCATCTTAACTGATGCCAAAGGCCACTCAGGACTCCTCGGGGGAACATTGGCCCTCATCTAGCTGTGAACATAGAGAAGGTATGAGGTGTAGGTCTTGAATGATGCCATCATTTCTACCCATATCTTGTGACTGCGACTCACTGCAAGGCTCCCTGAGCTGCAGAGGGACTGGGAAAGAGCATTCCTATGAACGCAGAGACACTGGGACTGTTTCAGGCACCCACACTATATGACCTATCTGGTAATAATCACCACAACACTAGTGATGTACTCCAGTATTTCACCCCAGTGCCTATCTCTTCTCAACAGATTCTGCTCTGTCTCATCAACGTTTATTAGTTATCAGGAAATTATCTGCATTGTAAAACAATGGGCAGAAAGAAATAAAAAGAGTGCTTTAGAGTACTCCATATAGGTGTTATTATTATACCAAAATTATATATATATATATATATACACACACACATTGAGCTATAGTAAACATAAAAAGGGGAAAAGAAGCAAATGATTATGTTCATAGCTTTAATGTCTCCCAGATGACTGGAGATTGATCATTTGGATTTAACAATAATATAGCAAATAATTACCCAGTAATTAGCAAATGGATTTTTATAAAAGTAATATGTTGACAAAAGGTACAATTTAAACAGCTACTAAATCATATCACATAAGAAGCCTTTCATTTTTCTTACAGGCACATTCCTTTCCAAATAGAATACCAATTACATAAAAAAGCAGAGCATATCTTCATTTTTAAGACATTTAGTTTATGGGACTATTTTATGCATCAATCACAACTCACACTTTCCAAACAAAAGTATTACACCCTGTGGTGGGTGGGTTGGTCTCCCTCACCACTGTAAGTTTTAAACAAAACAGAAATCCTAAGTGATCACATAACGGATTTATGCAAGTCATGTCCTAATTTTCAGACTTTATATCCACTGTGCCAGCCTTGTTACACATAGATGGATTAAATGTAGAAGCATGTAGAGCTCTTTGAACAATTAGCTATGCTCACCTTCCACCTCCACAGTGAGCTAACGTGTTAAGTCAGAAGCGCATAGCTGCATTCTGCTGAAACAGGAGCAGTGTAATAGAGTAATAATGTTATGGAAGGGTAACTAATAATTCTCCTAAGTTTAAAGACACATATGTAAAGTCAAAATCCAGCTCAGGCCAGGACTCTCATTTAGATCTTAGGTTAACTGCTTAACCCAGGAGTATTTCATCACTGACACTGTATAGAACTGTCCATTGATGGTGATAATAACAGCAGGTCAACTTCTAGTTAGCTTTGTTATTTTTAAAAACATCCTTTTTTCATACATAATTACTGCTTTTAAATTCTCTGCAGTCTGTGAGGGTACAGCTCTCACTGCCTTGCTTCAGTTACATTACTGTTGAGCACTGGGACAAATACCTTACCTGGTTAGACTGGGAATCTTGGAGGATGCTGAAGGTGATGCTTTTACATATTATGACTTCAGAAGAATCAAAATCTAAGGCAAATAATACATACCCTAAGAGAATAATTAATTCTAGCTGTTTATAACTATATGTAGTGGTGTGGTCCAATCCAATCCTAGCACCTAACAGATAAAAAATGATTGTCCAGGAAAACTCACTGTTTAAAGCTATTTAAGTGAAGCCAATTCAAAAGTTTACTCAAAAATTTTTATTTTACCTATATAGGTGATGATGACTCTTGGAAACACCAGGTAGGTGGCAGGGAAAAAAGAAATAAGATGTGCTATATACACACACTAATTCCCCAGAAAAATATAATCATTATGTACTACAAACATGTGCCAATGTAAGCAAATGAATTAATAAATAGATAAATAATCACATGTCTGTGAAGGGCTCATTTTGCTGGAGGAAGTAAAATACATTCAGTGCTCATTTCAAATATGAATGAGCAACAAGAGTAGGTGGCAGGGCTGTCCAGTGGGTGCAGACACGATTTTAGGGTATCTTCCAGGACCCTAAAGTCTTTGGACTTTATCATAAGCAAAATGGAGGTTACACAAAGTGTTCTCTGAAGAAGTGACATGGCCAGTAGCTGTTTTCAGAGACTGCAGTGGGCACATGGATCTCAGATTGAAGAGCACAGAGCAAAGGAACCAGAAGGAGAGACAGACTGTTGTTCCCACAGAGGGAGTGAGCAAGGGAGGGGTCCAGGATGACTCCCCGTTTCCAGAAAATCCGGGTAAAGAAGAACACAGACAACTGCAGCATGGAACAAGTAGAAGTGCCAACTACAGAATCTCAGCGTCCTAGAAGAGGGACAGTGTGTGGGGGAGTTGAAAAATCAAGGGTTTTGTTTCCCTTGCTTTAAAGCCCATACAACATGGAGTCAATTGTAAATAAACCTCTAGACAGGAGTGGAGTTCAGAAGTAGAGATAAGTGTTCAAGAGGCCATCACATAAGGAAGGATTATGCAGAGAAAGATGCTCCAATTCTTATGAATTCTTTCCTAAGAAATAACAATGGTACTCTGGGATTTCAATTGTATTTTTCTATTCATGATGCAGTATATAACAATTAATTTTGTAACAAGAAACACTTTGCTGGAGTTAGTAAGCCCTTTAAAGCAAATGAAAGATATTAAAATCAGAGCACTTCAAGTGAATTTTAAAATAAAAACACATATTTTGCTACAAAATGGTACTTTACATGTGTTACTTGAAACAAGATTATGTCAATAAAAGATTATCTTAACATGATTATATACACATACAATTTGAAAGAAATATCCAGCAAATAAGAAAAGACACCAATGAGTTATCAAAAATATAAAATAAAATGGATAAAGGAATGCAAAGGAAAAAAACAGCTAAACAATTTTATCTTGGATAATATGTTAGCCTTTTCCACTGAATAACATTATTTTTAAAAACCCACATTTTAAAAACATGAGCCAGCTATTTGAATTATGACAGAGTTTTTACTCTGTGTTGAAAGATGACAGAATGTCTGTATCATATTATAAATCCAGGCAAAATAAAGACATAAAATGCTATATATTATGTTCATATCACAGTAATCTAACTAATATATATTGAGTAAAGATTAGGTTAGAATGTTAATTACCCTTCACAAAATGAATATCTTAAAATAACACAAGACATTGTTAGTGATACTGTTTTTAGTAGATACAGTTTGGAGTGCTGTTTAATATTACCCTTTGGTAATTAAATCATTCCTTTTATGAGTAGGTTTTAATAATTTAAAATATTAATGTGGTTTATATTTATAAAATCCCTATTTAAAGTTTTGAAGGAAGTCATAAAATATAAAACCCAAGTTAAAATAACAAGTGCTCATTGACAAATAATGCATTCAATATCTTCTCTCACTAGAAAACACGTGATTTGGGAAACATGCAAAATTTTAATGAACATAGGTCACTAATAAAGCATTTCTATCAACGTCTGAAAATGTATTTAATATGTTGTTGTAGATGATTTTTTGTCTCTCATTTTCAGTGAATGAACATGTGCCATTGAAATACTTTAGTAGATGTAAGCAGAGATTCTGAAGTGTAAATTCAAATTGGAAATAAATAGAAAAATAAAAATACCTGTTTCAAGATTCAGTGACCACGTTTTATGTCTTCTCTTATCACCAGCCCAAAATGTTCTAAGATTATTATCAATATGAAGGTGAGGTTGGTCCTGATTAGCTGGGTAGTTCAGCTTGGAGAAATGCTTCCACTATGCAAAGACGTTAAAAGGCACACAGCTAGGTCTCCACTGATCAATCTACTTTCTTAAATCCTTACCTGCTAGCTTTTTGTAAAACTATACTTACTGAGAGCTCTCAGAGTACTTGAGCGTGCTGCATTTTCTTTCTCGTTTTTCTTTGCGTGACTGCCCTTCCCGTCTTCGGAGGAAGCAATGGTGACTCTCACTCACAGAATACACGTGCGCCTGTTCTCCTGAGCTTCCGTCCACTGCAGTGAGAGAGTCTGGCCAGGCTGGGGTCTTTCCAAGGGATGGACAGAGATGGGTATGCAGGCCCTGAGACCCTAACCTTTGACAGGGTAAGAAAATAACCCAAAAAACATGCCCTGCACAGACCATGGACCACCCTTGTGTAAGCAACTCAGGCCCAGTCCCTTGGTCTAGCAGTATCACCAGATGGTTCAAAGCAAGGAGGAGTGAGAAATCACTTCCTTATTAAGAGATTAGTTAGATGAAAATTATTGGAAAGAAAACAGAAGACCAAGATGTTTTTGTAGCTGCCTGAGCCATAAATGCCATCAAAAATAAATACATGTCAAGAGGAACAGAAACATGAACTTCTCTCAGAATATTAAAAGCAAACGATCATTCTTCTGAATTGGAGTGTCATTGGATTACAGTTCCAATGCCTCTGTCTGCCCCTCGTCACTCCTAAGAGATAACACCAGTGTAGCTGGGGTACACCTGAGCATAGTTCAAAGGAGGAAAAGCAGCCAAGGGTCACCCAGAATCAGCATCAAGGTAGGCTTCCAGCTGAGCTGTAAGCAGACAGCCCAGAGCACCAGGGTTGGGCATCAGCATGAAGTCCCCACAAAGGGCCTTAGTGCCTGCTTCCCCACTCTGAGGAGTTCAAAGAACCTAGGAGATGCTCTTCCAGGTTATTTGTAGTGTATTCCACCTGAGCTCCACAGACCACATCCTGTGCACCAGACCTTGGGTACCGTCTATTTTTAAGTAAGATTTAATGGGACTACAGCAGTGCCTGTTTTTGTTATTCTCTCTGGCTTCTTTCGTACTATAATGGTAATGTGAAAGTACTTGCAGCAAAGGTGGTACCACTCACAAATCTTAACCATACCTTACTTTTTCCTTTGCAACAAAAGTGTGCCAACCCCTATGTTAAACTGTAACAATTCTATGTGCTATCTACTACTATGTCTAAATGTTTGCATTACAAACTAAACTTTGGCCAGCGTCCTCTTATATATCATTAAGAATCATCAGGGAATGAATGACTCCCTCTTTTCTAATCTAAAAGATTTTCAGGTGAAATATTAATTGTCTATCAAAAGGATTAGCTTTTGCAGTAACAGCTGATTTTTTTTCTCCTAAAGCAATTGCTAAAATAATGTGCATTGTGATGCACCCACAAATAGAATGTGTAACATGAAAATAGTGCAGCATTTTTCAGACAGGAAAGAGAGAAAATCGTGGCTGTGGCATTACATACTCATAAATGCTCCCAGAGACATGTGATGTAGGACATGCGCTAGGCCCACAAGGGCCATATTGACTGACAGGAGTATTTTTCCGTCCTCATGAAGAATGACCTCTAGTGGGGAGCTGGTCTTCCTTAGCTTGCATAATGCCTCTGAAATTGCAGCTGTGCTACAGGTTAGGACAAAGACGCATGGGGCTTTTAGCACTGCTGGGAACAAAACCCTTTGCAGCTCAACGTGAGCTTGGCTCAGGGGAGAGAAGCAGAGTAGAGCAAGCTCCGAGTTTGGTCCAGGCCCACAGACGAGCAGAGGTGGGAGCGCCACACATGTCCACAGCAGAGGGGAAGTACCAGGAGACCACGAATATACACAAAAGCAAGGAAAGTACCCAAACCCAGGGCTCAGTCTGCTGCTCTTGATTCCCAGGGAAGCGTCTCTGCTAGTTTTCACAATGAGCAAAGCAAATCTTCAATGGGTAACATTAATAGCACATTAAGCACAGAATAGGTGATTTTATTTTCATGTTGCTATTTTAATTTTTTTCAAAAACTAAATTTTAAATAGAAACTTTTAAACTACAATTAAATTAAAAGGGAGGTAAAATACAGTCTCTGAAATATATGATGATCATGATGATGATGATGATAATGATGATGATGATGATTCTGAAAATACATTCTGTGCTCTATAGTAATAAAATTGTATGTGTTGCAGGTTGGGCTCAGCTTATGAGAGAACAACACACTCCCAGCTGGGGGCCAAGGCGCGGGAGGTAAGTGGGTCCCCAAATGCCCCAGATGCAGGTTCCATAAAATGGAGAACCTCGGGCCAGGGATTTAGCTCAGTAGTTCTGCTGCTTGCCTTGCAAGCGCAAGGACCCAAATTTGATCCCTGGTACTAAAAAAAAAAAAAAAAAAAAAAATGGAGAACCTCTTCTGAATCTTCAGTCTAGCCCTTTGCTCAGCGAAGTGCTGGCACATAACAATGGCTCATGAAATATTTGTGAGTGCTTCTGTAGGCAATTTATGTATACCAGGTATTAATTGTGGCAAATAGTCAATATTCAAACCCAGGTTAGTACTTTCTCAATCCAAAAACTGAAACAGGTACTGTATTTTAATTCTCTGGGATGGAAAACACAATCATAGACTACTGACCTAATTTGTGAGGTTGTTATGAAAACCAAAGATTTTATTACAAGTGAATGTGTTTGGAAAACTTTGAAACACCCGGGAAATATGGATGATTGGAATATTTAGAAAAACAGTAAGTTTTTACCAATCATTTCAAATTGAAAGTACTGTGAATATTCTCTAGGAATAGAAAGTTGGGGAAAGCATCATTGTGAATCAGTTATTTTCTCTTTATATACTGAAGTCCTAAAAACTAATATATTATTTTTTAAACATTCACTACTGTATATGGTAGCTTCTTAGCTAATAAATTATTTTTGGTTATTTTAATATAAACTAAGGAAATCATTATACTTCATTCAACACAAGTACCAAGAAAACTATTTTCAAATTACTTTTCTCCTCCCATACATGTTCCAGCACATGTGAACACATCTGCAGCATGGAAATCTTAATGCTGTGCTCTTGTATTTGCCACAAAATAAAAATATCCGATTTCCAGGAGTCCTTCTTGAATGATGGAGCCCTGAAAACGCCACAAATGGTGGACGGAGTTTTTAAGTCATCCTTCACATTTTCACTAAAAGTCTCTAACTGGCTGGGTCTCATCAGTGGGGATGGAATGAATAGTGATACTTTGAAAGAAATATTTTACTCAACATGGAGGGAGTAATCTCAGCTTCCTCATCTAAGGCTACCTAGTGCTTTTTCTTTATTTCTTGGTTTAAAATTCTTGCACAGGCAATCTAGGATTTGGATACTAACGAATTTCAAAAACTGCTGGATAAACAGGAAAAAATACAACAGTCAACTCTGGATTCAACTTTGAATTTCATAGTTGTTTTAAGACCCTACTGGACAATTTCCTGTATTATGCTGGTTGTAGTGTTGCAGTTTTTGTGTAGCATTGTCAGAAAATACAGAGCTCCTTTCATACGTAGGGTCTGATCCATTTCACGTGGGCACAAAGTGAGTGGGTTCTTCGGTAAACTGCAGCTACGGAGCTCACAGGTCCAGGTTAGGGCTCAAGATGCTGCAACTATCACAAGCTCTCAGATGAGGACTGCTGTACAAGATCCGTGGGCCACATTTCCAGAAGCGACGACACACACTACCTCTCAGTGAGTAGCCGAGTCCTGGGCCAGAACTTACTTTTTACACAGCTTTGAGCACCTCCTTCCCACATGACCCAAGGAAGATAAATTATTATACTGTTTTGCTAATTTGCCTAAGGTTCTCAGAATGTCTGAAGGATTTTATTTTTAATTTGGCTGTTTTCCATATGCCTCACTATATTAATTTTTATTAATTCACAGTGCAAGTAATTTAAAAATTCACTTATACAAAAATTGGCTGATAGCAATTCTATTAAGACAGCTCATTTCTTCCTGTAACTGTACCAAAGTATTTCAACCACACAGTGGCCTTTGTTGAAATAATGAAATCCAAAACTACACCCAGGTGTGTCAAGAAAATAAATTTAGTTACTAGAAAGGTGTCAGGAAATCAAAGAATCTGTGTGAAGCTCAGGCGATGGGGAGGAAATCATCATGATTTGCACCCAGCTGAGATTTCACCCTGGCCCACAGGCAGCCGCTCTTATACTTGATCCCAGTGGCCTCCCTTGATGTCGGAGGTCGGCTGCATGAACTCCACAGTCAAAGCCCTGGGAGCAGGCATCTGAGCAGCAGGCCTGGGTCTCCCCTCCCACCCAGATCGCAGGGGCATGTGGTCTCCTAGTGGAAGCTGCCTGGGTGCTGACCCCGGAAACAGTTCTGACTGCTACTCCAGCGCAGGGTCTTCTGGCTGGAGAGAATGGCTGCCACATACAGCTACACAGTGCTGTTCTACTGTGGTATATGGCGTGTTATGCCACTGTCGTTAAACAAATACTTCAGAAGACACAAAAGAACTCGATTACAGACACCTGCCTAAATGTCACAGGATGCCATTTTCTTGGTTAAAGGAAACAGTCATATGTGAAGCATTCTCTGAGTTTTGTTTTGCTTTTTGGTAGCAATTAAAGAACAAACAAATGCGGTATTTTCTTAGGAGAATTTTTCCTCTTGAAAAACAATTATCTTGTTGTGTGAGGTCTGGACACTGGGTGTAATGTGGTCTGTCTGCTTTCATAGCACTTTCTAGTCACTTCACATCTGTTGAATGGAAATTCCTTATTCCCTTTTTAGTGACTATTAAATGAAAGTAAAACATGATTAATTCAAAAAATCTTATAATCTCCATGATATGGAAATGTCATGTGTACATAAATAGCACACAGTAGCATCATTTTAGTTTAGAAAAAACATATTAAGTATATATCTGTATGTTTAGTGTGTATGTGTTTGGTAGTTCCCTCTTTAAACAGAAACACTTAGTTGTCTTTATCATGTCTAGTTATTTAAATTATTTTTTAAAATGGCAAAGTCCCTGGAATTAATCATCTCCATCTGCATACACAAAAGACATGACACATGGAACAAAACAGTGACTGAGGACAAAACGAGGCTTCCTTTCACAAGCAGTCAGGAAATTAGTGTCATCACTAGGTTGAAGACATAAAGAGATTCAAAATTAAAAACCCTTTGAACGCTTCCAACCAGATTCCTATAATCAGCTGAAAGATAAGTAACGATCAGAGCCCTTTAAAACACTATTGTTCCCTCCATTAGAAATGTTTAAGTGTACCCTACTATTCACCAGAAATTACACAAGATTACTCCAGAAACCATGCTATTGTTGCGTCAGGCACCCAGATGTTTTAAAGATGGCTTTCTCCATCGATGTGAGGTTAAAAACCAAGACACAAAACCAGCTGCAGTTATAGACCTTAGTTGCAGGCACATCCAACAACATAGGTGCTCAGTTACCTCAAAAAATGGGTTCATCCTGAAAAGGGTGGCCTGGAGTTTGTGCTTGGAGATGGAGAAAGGGAGAATTGAGGAATGAGAAATTTCTTCCACGTATGGAATCAATTTTTGAAAATTCTTCCAAACAAACCCTTCTGAAGCCTCCCATAACTTTGTAGCTGAGATTTCTTGACATCCTCCAGATTTCTTTTTCATTTAGCCCATGCTATCTCAGATCCAGTGTGATGAGTGAAAAGAGATAAGCACATTTCTGTACACCTTATTACAACTATTGTTTTTTGCCATTGCCAAGGGGACACTACACAGAGCGAGGCCATCCTGGGATCTGAGAACGTTCTTCAGTGGGAGTCCAGAGTAAGGTGCACTTGACAGATTCAGTAACTCTTTTATTGACTTGCTTGAACACTGTAAAGTTTTGATAACGTCACTACTATTGCTTTTGTTGATAATCATTAGGAAATGATCTCTTCCCTCTTCATCTTCCAACATTTTGAAGATTCCACATGACAGTATTCATTAGCACTGGCTGAAGTTGGAGAAAGAATTAATAGAATTTTAGAAACAAATTTCTGCAAGCCATTTGGAAAAAAAAAACTTAATTCTAATTTTGTATTCCAGGCAGTATCAGTTTAAATGTCACAGGCAATACCAAGACCAATGATCCACATATAGGCAAAGGGAGATATAAGCTAAGTACAATGTCAGGGGACTGTGAATCAAATCAAAATCAATTAAGCAGAGGCTCAAATACAGTAATGGTAGTGTTATGTTTAAAGCTTCCAACATAGATCTGAGTACATTTAGCTCTAGATATTTTGGAAAATGTAACCTTAGAACCTAGAGTTTCAGAATTCCAAAATGTCCCAAGTGTCCCTAGTAGTTGCTGAAGATTTGTTAATTCCATGATCTTTTTTTTTTTTTTTTTTTTTTTTTTGAGACAGAGTCTCACCAAGACGCTAAGTTTTTCAGGCTGGGCTAGAATTTCACATCCTCCTGACTCAGCTTGCTGTAGTGGTGCGATTACAGAATTCAATGATATTTTTGACCATTAAATGACTTTCACAAGTGAATAAAAGTTTCAGCACCGTCTAGAGAGTTAAGGTACAGAATAACAAGAAGCAGTTCCTGTGTTAATCAACATCATTAGGGTTGCTATGTTAATCAATGCCAATACATATTTTTTCCTGAACCCATGTCCAGTTTTGAATATTATTCTTTGAGAAAGATGATAGGAGATACATTCCTTGTAGTAAACAGCAATGTGATGTGGATCCTATGAAATCGAAGACAAGTTGTATCCTCTGAGCTTTGGGAACCCTGGCATGATCCTGGATTAGAAATTCTGCTCACCAGCTGCAGTTCACCCTCCCATATCTTCACCTTCCATGGGTCACATTCTAAATGAGATCCGAACAAAATGAACCTACTTGGTATTCTGAGAGAATCCTGAAGTTGGGAGCACCAGTCATCTTTTGCAGTTGGATAAGTGCAATACCATTGGATTTTTCTTGGGATCATGAAAATGACATCATGGACTCTGATATGCAAATGCATCATCATCATCATCATCATCATCATCATCATCATCATCATCATCATCATCATCATAAAACGTGTTCCACCAGGACTTCTGGTGGCCCTCCCTTCTGTGCTGACAGGTGAGCTATCTCCCTATCTCCGTGGGAAAGGCAGCCCAAGAGTGTGATGTTCATTCCAACAGTCATCCTTTTTACTTAAGGTTTTTTGTTAAATTGACAGATCAGATTTTGCACATGACGCCTATGGACTATAGACACTGTGGATGCCTAATTTAGTTATTTACCATACCTGCTGCTTCACAGTTGTCATGTTTGTGGGGAGAAGGCTGAAAATCTACCCTCACTCATTTTCAAGAATATAAAATATAGTTAACAACTATACTGTCACCATATTGTACAAGAGACCTCTTGACTTCATCCTTCATAGCTACTAAAATTCTCTGTTCTTTGAATGTTTCCCCCTGTTTTCTGGCCACCTCAGGGTCTGCCAACCACCATTTTACTCTTTACTTCTGTGAGAGCAACTTTTAGATTCCACATACATTTAAGATCATGTGGCATTTGTCTTTCCATGCCTGGCTTCTTCCTTCAGCACAGTGTTCCCTGGGATTACTTTTGTCATTACAGTGATAGGATTTCCTGCTTTTATATGACTGAGTAGTACCCTACTGTGCATCTCTTCCACACTTCCACACTTCCTTTACCTGCTTATCCACTGATAACCTTAGGTTAATTCCATACCTTGTCTATTTGAGGTGAGGTGACAGTGAACATGTAAGTGAAAATAATTCAACACACAAACTCATTTACCTTGGATATATTCCCATTAGTAAGATTGTGGAATCACATGTGATTGTGTCTTGAATATCGTTCATAATGGCCAGACTGTTTTACATTCCATCGATAGTGTATAATAGTTCTTCCTTCTCCAGATCTCCACCAACACTAATTTTCTTTGTTTTTTGGTACCAGGGATTGAACTCAGGTCCTTGTGCTTGCAGGACAGGCAGTGGAACCACTGAGCTAAATCCCCAGCCCTCTTTTGTTTTTGATAATAGCCATTCTAAGAGGTGTGAAGAGATATCTCACTGTAATTTTAATTTGCATTTCCCTTATAATTAGTGACGTTGAACACTTCTTCATATACACGATGGGTATTCGCATGTGTTCTTTTCTGAAATATCTACTGATGTTGTCTTCTCCCTCTTGCCTCAAAATAAAATTGGGTCACTCACTTTCTTGTTATTAAGTTGAGTTCTTTCTACATCTTTTATATTAACATTAACCTCATAAAGATGTGACATATATGGCTTGCACGTATTTTCTTCTATGCTGTAGGCAGTCTCTTCACTCTCTTGATAATGCTTTTTGCTGCAGGAAACTTTTTAGTTTGATAAAATCCCATTTTACAAGGACCATGATTCTTAAATACTAGTGGCATCACAAATTTCATCAGGGGTAGTTATCCCTAGGAACAATACTAATGATAATAATCATAACTTACAGGACTGAGCATTCATCACAGTCTTTTCTAACCATAATCCAGCAAAGCTTTTCAAGGATACAAATCTTTTAGGGCCTGGGATTCAGCTCAGTGGTTCCGCCACCTACCTCACAAGTGCAAGGTCCCGAGTTTGATTCCCAGTACAAAAAAAAAAAAAAGGGGGATACAAATCTTTTAGAAACTCAGATTTGCTAAAGGTAAAGTCCTGACTAAATCAGTTTCATTTACACAATGGTTTAAAAACAACAGCAAGAAAGGGGACATGACTAAGCTAGGTTCCGAGCCTGGGCTACAAGGGCTTACTAGTGAACAGAAAGATTAGGAAACTTCGGAGAAAGCCTGGCACATTCTACCCCAAATGTATAGGAGTCTTAGAATCAACTGACTTGAAGTATCTTTTTTGAAAGCTTTAAAATTTTTTCTGCTGTTTCCAGGTGTACATTTTTACACCTCTCCATCCTTAATCGATATTTCCAAATTTCTTAAAAACATCTATAAAATGTAGCGGCTCATTGTTACATCTGGTACTATGTTGACCAAAAGCAGCCTTTGTAAATTAGCATGTTTGCTACGTGTGAAGAAGATTTACAGGAGTTCATATTTGATTTTTAAATTTCTTTTGCATTATATAAGGAATGAGTATTGAATAAATGTTATGTGCTCTAAGTTCTTAGCAAACTACTTTTAATAATTGTTTGAAGTGATTGACATTTCAGTCCATTATATATACTGGCTCTTCTATTTGGATTTATTCTTTATCATTCTAAGATCTTTCTTCTGGTAGAACCTAAATCATTTTCCCAGATCTTGAATGACTTATTATATTTGATAAATGCAATGTAAACTCCCTAGAGAAGGCACTGTGGATTCCTCAAGGGCAGGCAATAATTTCATTTATTTTTCCATCACCTGTGCCTAGTAAATTATTTTTCTAAACACAGAGTAGACATTCTAAATATGTTTATTAAGTTATTAGTTTTTATTATTAAACAGTTTTTGAGAGTGACATAACATTTTCAGATAAGATAGAAGTATAAAATTTGCTTTTATGAATATATTTCATTGAGAAATTTGCATTTTCTTTATCCATTGTTTGCAGTTCTCACAATTGAAGTTTGAAATAGAGTGTATGGAGCTTCATGGTGTTTGAATTATCTAATATTCGATTTGAGAAAGAGATGGTTAATGAGCTTACCCTGGAGGTGGATTAATTTTCCCCCGACAGTGTGATAAGCCATAAACAACACTTACAACACGGAGGGTACACTTTCTCCGTGAATGTCTCCATTAACTGACTTAAAAAGAATATATAAAATGAGCAGGTTTGCTTAGCTGCTTTGCTCTTTCCATGAGAATCGCAGTTTCTTTCCAGCCTTTATTTCACTGAAATAGACCAACAACTCTGAACAAGAGTTAAATGATTGACTGATGTATCTCCTAAGTAACGTGAAGACAACTAATCAGAGGCCTTTTATAGAACATACAAAATAATCCAGCAAAAATCTGTGCTAAAAGATGAAACTCCTTAGGGCTCTTACATAAAATTGATATGGAATGTAAAGGGTAAACCAAGCCTGACTCTTTGAAACAACTTTCTCATGGATAACTTTGGTGAACTCTGAGGCAACTGCTATTTTGCATGGGATACTTTGTGTGTTAGATTGTTACTTGGATTTGCTTTACAGGATAAGCTATCAACAACAGAGAGCAAGCTAGAGTTTATTATATACTCTCAACATGAGTCCCTAAGATTTTTATTTTTGAGACTTTAAATGTATACTTAAGATATCGCCTATCTTCACCATAGACAAAAAAGGAATGTTAAAATCTATTTAAAACACACTTTCTCAAAGTGATTGTTCTGGATATTTTCTACATTATTGCATTTTAACTTAGCCATGTCAAACTCCTGCCACTTAGTTATGTTGGCAGGGGTTGCTAAATAAGGTAAAAAGGCAGAAAAATGGGGGTGGAAGGGAAAGAGCTATAACAGGATAGATGCTCTGGTAGCCCTAGACTGAATTTGTTTTAATGAATCCCATGTCAACCTGCCCTCATTCACCTTGATATGAAACTGGCACTTGAATACATCAAACGTCAGCATGAGTAGCACAATTTGCATGATTTGTTTTGAAAGTCAAACTTTTTGTTCAGGCGGACAGCATTCAAATCACAATACAAGCCTTATTTTCGTAGTTACAGATAACGTAATTTGAGGTTTTGCACCATAGTGGAATTTGGGTGAAAAAAATAATGAAATGAGACGATGAGATATTTATCCTAGAATAAGGTCCCCATCTAATTACTTGCTTCAAACCAACCACACCTAGACATAGTGAACTTCGTCCCATACCTAATGTCTGCATGCGACTGTTTTTGCCCAATTTTCTAAGGAATGAGAAACATCTGTCTTTTTTAGTCTCTTCACAGCATTCAACCCCATGGACAGATGTTTCCACAGCCACTTTGTCTGTGAGCATTTAAAGGCATACTATATTTGCATAAACTCTGGGAATTCCAAGCTCCGTGCTTTCCATACTGTTTTAGTTTTTTAAATCAACATTTTTTGTTCTGTACCCATCATTCTGTTTTACTCCTCATAAAGCAGACATTGTGTGCACACATCTGCTAAATGTGGGCTGCATTTATTACAGTTGTGTTCCTCCAGAAACAGGAAGGATTAATTACCACGGACGCGCTCTAGAAGCACCCCATGTTTCTTAACACACAAAATTAATTCAGAGTTGACAAAACTCTCTTAGACACAGGCTGCTTCCTGCTGAGGGCGCTTTATTAGCATATTCTTCCCAGAAAAAAAAATGCCTGATAGACCCTTTTTACCTCTCCTCTGAGTTCAATTTGTACAGCACTGAGTGACAGGCAGCAAAATGGCTTGAATATATCTAAGGCAAGTTGCCAAACTCCTCCCCATAGCAGCACTTTGGAGCCTTTGTTCCGAGTACATTAAAGTCACAGAAGGTCCATGTACTGTAGACAGTACGGGGCAGGCAGGATGTTCTCAGTAAGACAAAACAGCAGGTGATAAATGACATTAAATAACAGTGAGAATCTACCACAGACTAAATTAACTACTGGAGTGAAATGTTTGCAGCTCTAAGGCTATATTAACAGTGAATTTATAATTAGGTGATCATCATTCTTTTTAGTGATGGAGGGAGTCTATATGTAAAAATGATGAAGACAGCTCTATTCGACTCTGGAGACCTACTGCTGGAAGTGGTTGTAAAACCGCTGGAGAATAATTCTTCTTTCAAGTCTTGCGAAGTCACTTATATAAATAAGTACTTGGGAGAGAATTGGATTGTTGGGTATCTTACACACACACACACACACACACACACACACAATTATTAATCATTGCTGATTCAGAGAGCTGATTCGCCAAAAAAGTAAACTCTTGAAAAATATAGTCTTGTAGATATCCTCAAAACTAATGGGAAGTTGTGTTCTGGGGTGAGAAGTTTTTCATGTGAGCCTATAATTAAATGTTTGTTTTTTCTATTAGACACTTATCTTTAAAATATGCTCCTTTTCTATACCCAAGGCATTCTTTTATGACTGGGTTATATTTATGGCATATAGAATAATGTTCCCATTTGGATTTCACCCTGAAATCTCTGAGAATCTATGAAATTACCAAATAATCTTTCAATCCACATGTCAAGGACAGAGAATGAGCTGCTGAGTTTATCATTGACCTTGTTGTCTTAAAATCATCACGCTGCAAAAGATTTGCTAAATACACTTTAATATTAATAAAAAACTACATACTCTTTAAAACATTCTTAAAATCTGTTTCTGTACACATGAATTTTTTTGCCCCAGACTACTTGTATGTCCAGTGACTAGCATTTCAGTTTCTTGCTTATCTAAAAGAACCCTTTTTGAAAGGGGAACAAGCTCCTAAGGGTGAGAGACGCACACACAGGGTCTGGGTAGAATTCTCACCTTGTAACATCTTGTGCACTTTCCACGGGGATTTCTCGTAAAACCAGAACACTTCATATTTGGCAACCAAGCTGCATATGTCTAGACACATTATAGTGCTTGGTTACAATTGCATTTCCATAATAAACTAGTATCCATTCATTCATAACTTGCTCAAAAATTCTCCTTTTGGGTTTTAAATTCTCTAGGCTCAACCTCAGCCAAAAGGTGAATATTTGGAAAGTTTCTGCTAAATCCATTTTATCAGATATTGACTTGTATGACTCAAAAAATCATTTTCCATATGTCCGCAAGAATTATTACCCAAAAAAGGAACCCATGAGGAACTGACTTTTATAATTTAAAATTCTGAATTTGACTAGTCCTTTGAGAAACAAGCTCAAAAGCTGGAATGAAAAATTCAAATTCAAAACCAAATTTTCTTTGTCCATGCATATTCACCCAAAGCATAAACACATGGGCCCTTGACTTCGCTTTTGAGTCCTCTTGGATACATTCTTTCTCATTTACCTTCCCTCAAAGCAATTACAGTTCAAACCTGGTTGTATAAACTCAGTGTATACAAAGTGTAAATATTTGTAACACAGAAATACTTTCCAAAAATTCAGGCTCCAGAAGTACCTGGCCTGTGCACTCTCTTGCCTGGGGCGTTGCCTGGAGGAGCTGAGCAGCCCTCTGTGCCTTTTCCTCTATTGATCTGATCTGATCTGAATGATCATAAGCACAATATGTATCAAATAATTAGTAGCATTTGATCAGATTTGCTTATCCAAGCCACTTCCTCTCTTACAATCCTCTCTGCCGGTCTCAGTTTTCTGAGCATCTACAGGGATTTTTCTTTAATTAATGAACACCAAGCTAATGATAATGTGTCAGCCCTTCCAAAATTACTTTTATTTAAATAGAAACTTATAAAAGCAAGAGTAATGGGAGACAATGCGAAACACTGATGAGAGAATTTAAGGCACTTGGTACTGTGGCAATGATGGTATTTTGTTCAAGATAATTCCACAGCAAGGATTTATCTAGCCTCCCTGGGCCTCAGTTTCCTCATCCAGAGAATAGAAAGCAAAGCAGTGCCCATAGAGATGGCTAATTTAAAAGCTTCATCAAGATTGCTACCTATGTCACTTAGATGAGTTCTCATTTAAAATGTCCGCAGGAAATATTAATTACATTAACAGTTCTATTATCTATCCAAAATAACTGTGATTCTCAAAAGTGATTATTGAAGATAGCAAGCCTACCAAAGATGACAAAATAATGCACTGGAAATTTTAATTCTAGGCTTAAATCCAGTGCTAACCATAATATATTTTTCTTTCCTTCAAATTAATGAGCATTATGATATTACAATATATATGAATTCATGCGCGCTGAACAAAAGGTTTAGTATGCGCTCAAATAGACTTCCTTTTCAAATTTGTAAAAAGGGATAGTAACTAGGAATGCGGGTACGCGGTTAAGCGTGGAGACAGTGTACGTTCACGAGGGGGTGTGGGGCACCGGTGGGTGGTCTGGTGAGATGCGCATGCTCGGTGGGTGCAGCTGCCCTCGAGCCGCCCCCTCTCGTTGCCCGGAAACCTCGAGTCACTGCCCAAGTCCTCTACAGCAAACTGACCACTTTCCTCCTCCATACTGTTCCTTTGTAAATGAACTCAAAACATGAGTTTAACAATTAGTCTCTGTGTGCTATTTGTATGGATAGACAAGACATAAAATATCTTAGCCCTGATCTTTCATCTTAATCCATAGGAGCCCACGCTCTTCAGGCAGAGCCAAAACGCAGTTAGAAGCCTTTGAACAACTCTGTAACTATGGACAGACTTGGAAAGAGCATCCATAAAATTTTAAAAATATATAGTTTGATTATATTGCAGAAAAATATTTTGGTTATTGTTACTTCTATTCATCAGAATATGGCAAAGAGACTAAGCAATTTTTTGTGCTATTAGAATAGAAAAGATACCTGCCAAATAATACCTGTTACGATCATTTCACAGTTAAATTCAGAACTGAGACATTTTAAAATAACTCAGATAATCAAAATTAAGATAGGCAAATATAAGTTCACTGAAGTAGAGTCATTTTTAAAAATCCATATTAGCAAAATATAATAAAATGTTAGGACCTTTGTCCTTAAAAATCAATAACATCTTGACTTTTATTATTAATAGCAATTTATTTTTTTTATAAATATCTTAAAAGGTATTTGAGTACAAATTTTGCATTCAATGCATTTTCTTGCTTTCATACAAGACCAATAATGATTTCTCCATTCAATAACTCACCTATATGTAACAACTACTCATTTAAAAATCATTTTGCTACTTCAGAGCTGACTTCATTGTTATAAGAACCTCCCGGTGTATTCATTAATACTTACATGTTACAACTGCAGGCAATTGGTTTACTCAACCCCTGCTTGTATAAATTACTGGAAATAAGACTTAAACTTAGAGCTTTCAGGTTGCAAATTCCATCTGTGGCACTACTCCTGCATACTATTAAGTTGCAAATGATAATTCCGTTTGGAATGACCCTTCAATAAACTTGAGAATTCAAGTCATAGACAAAAAAATAATAATAATCCTGAGAATTTACAACATACCAGGCAAGGTTGTATATTTTATGCTCATTATTTTAACTGACATTCAAAACAACAATGTGAGATACGAGCTTTATTTGTGACATCTTTTACAAGAGGAAACCGAGTTTTGAAATATTTCAGAATGTTCTCAAAATTACACAGCAGTAAGTAACAGAGGTGGATGTAAACCCACAAGTCTCTTGCCTTCAGAGTTTGTGGGCATAGTTCAGATTTTTGAAGAATTACTTAATACTGTTTCAAGGAGACATTGTTAGGGGACTTCAGAAAACATACCCAAATTCTTGAAGCAAAAGTGGAATAATATACCCATTCTGTGATGACTGGTGAACACACCGTGTTGGTACGAGGGGATTCACCTTGTCAATTCATCGCATCAAGGAGTCTAGTGAATTGTGAAGTTAAATGTGAGGTTTTGGAAACAGAGTATGAGCATGTAGATTTCACAAAGCATGTGACAAAGCATTGCAAGCAGGTGGAAGCTCTACTCTTTGAACTTGTAAAAAGAAGCCAATCTAGAAAAAACAGTGGGGGAAATGGCACACTGACTCTTTCAAGATGCTTCAGTGAAATCATTCTGCAGGAATCTTTTTGGACTAAGTGAAATGTGGCTCAGAAGGACACGAGGTAGAGAATATGTGACGGAGCATGGTTTTGTGAAAGAGGATCATGTTTAATGGAATCATGCAAAAAGAATGACTAATACACGAATGAGATTGTTGAAAATGGCATATCTTGGCCAGAAATAAGGCCATGATATGAAGGCCCTTGGAATCAAGTGCTGTTAAGTCATAAGGAATAAAGGAGCCTTTTGCAATCATTTATCCCTTCTGGATTGGATCATGTGTAAGAGGAGGATTAGGGAAAAGTCAGAAAAGCTCGAAGCCAGGAGTCAGAGAACTACGAGATAGACATTTCATTCATCTAAATGTATTACTTAGCCAGGGTCTAGACAAGGACTTTGTGAGTAGGAAATAAAGAAATGAGTAAGTTTAATGAATAGAAGTGGGACCTAACAGATTTAAGATAAGAAGCATCAAGTTCAAATGCCACGTACCTCTGGGAAAAAAATATGAGAAAATTCTTATAATACATAAATACTGTAGGAATTACCAAATTATTTTTCAGCCTGTCTGCCTGATGGAGGTTGCATAAAAATTGAGAGGAATGAAATTTGCTTTTATTTCTTTTCTTGTGGCCTACAGATACTATATTTTGCTGTGTAGATCATCAATTTAATTTCTAGAAAAAGGATTTTTTTTAAAGGGATTGCATCAAATCTTCTTACAAGGCTGATGGATTAAGGTATTGATTTTTAATTATCTTTAACACTGAATTCTGTAAGCTATATATGCAACAAATTACCTGCTTGGATAATAATCTTTAGTGTTTAAGTTATCTCTAAAAATTGCTTTTTGTGTTTAGGCTAGCAATTCCAAGGACTTCAGATTATATTTAAGTTATGAATTTTTTTAAACTTCCTCCTCACTTTTCATCATTCAGCTTGATATTTCAGGTTTTGGAGCTTTTAATACCTGTGTCTCAGACCTCAGGCAACCCTCCTAGCCCTGGCATTCAGTCAAGAGATTAGACCCCAGAATCCACAGTCTTTCATCAGCTGTGGGGTGTATGTAAAACCCCTTTCCATTTGCTCTTCCTGATGTCAGTTTTCTGATCTTAAATCTTTCAACTTGTTGGATGATGGCACAAAAATGTGTCAAATGTGAAAATGTCACAGTTCTCTAAATGCAGCTCTGCTCTCTGTGGATTTCAGTGAAGCTGGGGCTTGAGGATCTGCACCAGGGTTTGCAGTGCTCCCCTGCTCCATATCCCAGACTGGCACTTGGGCATCCTGCAGCTCTGGGGAATAAAACACTGGGGACTCCTCATAGCTCCTAGTTTTCCTTAAGAACTCCTTCAAAATTGCAAAAGAAATGACTCTAAGTCAAAGTCATCTAAATTGAAGACATCAAAGCCAAGTATCAAAACAAGTAGGCAGTCATTCTCACCACTTTTACTCAACACAGTATGAGAAATTCAAGTCAGAACAATTAGTTCAGAGGAGAAATATCTGAAAGAATACACTAAACTTTTAGAAATAAGAATTAAAAACATCAAGAAAATCTTCAATTATTTTTCATGATATACAATCAGCACACAAAATCAGAACTATTTCTATACACTAACAATCAAGTATCTGTGAAAGAAATCAGTAATATAATCCCATTTGTGATACCTACAAAACAAATACAATAACTAGAAAAAAATCATCAAAAATGTGAAAGTTCCTTTTAGTGAGTACTGTGAAATATTGAAGAAAGAATCTGAAACTAAATGAAAAGATATCCCATGTTCATTGATTAGAAGAATTAATGTGGTTAAAATGTTCACTCTACTCAAAATAATCTACAAATTCAATACAATCTCCATCAAAATTCCAGTGACATTTTTCATAGATAAAGGAAAAACAGAACTAAAATATGTATGGAACCACACACTCACACACACTGACAAAAATAAAGAGCCAAAACAATCTTTAGAAAGAAAAACAAAGCTGGAATCACCCCATTTTCCAATTTCATACTGTATTACAAAGATATAGAAATCAACACAAAATTATCTCAGCGTAAAAGTGGACACATAGACCAATGGAACAGAATATAGAGCCCAAAAATAAATCCAAACATTTATAGCCAACCAATCTTTGACAAAGTTCCCATGAACATATAAAGGTGAAAAAATCCTTTTAATAAAATGAGGCTGGAAAAGTTGGATATTCACATATTGAAGACTTTTAGACTTTTATCTTACATCATATACAAAAATCAGTTCAAAATTAAGCTTCACAGATAAGGCACAAAACTACAAAAAATAGAATCAATGCTCCCTGATATTGCAGTGATTTTGGGTTATAAGCACTGGTCACAAGACTAAAAATGAACAAGTTGGATTACTACAAAACTAAAAGCTTCTGCACAGCAAAGGAAACAATAAAAAAAATGCAGGGACACCTTATGGAATTTGAGAAAGTATTTGCAAATTGTATATCCAATAAGGGTTAATATACAAAATATAATAAATGCAATCAACTCAATAGCAAGAAAACAAATAACCTGGTTTATTACTAGATAAATTAGACATGAGTCAACATTTCTCAAAACAAGACACAAATACTCAACAAATATATTAAAAGAATACTCAACATCCATTAGATATCAAATTAGTTATCAAATGTCTGTTAGAATTGATATTTTCAAAAAAGCAAAAGAAAAGTGTTGGGAAAAATGTGGAGAATGGGGGAAATCTTGTATATTGTTGATTAGAATGGAAATTAGTATTTAAAAGAATATGAAATTTCCTTTAAAAATACAGTTACCATATGATCCAGCAATCAGAAAGAAATAATTCCAGTATGCTGAAAAGATATTGTCAATCTTGTGTTCATTGCAGCAGTATTCATGTTAGCTCAGAGATGTAATAAACTCATGTGCCCTCGAAGGAAATGTGGTTTGTTTACACAAAGGACCAGTATTCCCCTTTTTAGGTTCCTTTGTATTGGTTCCTGTTTGCAGTACATAATATTTGCACCGCTAGTTTGGAGTTGGTGCTTGTCCAGAGAGTATCTTGCTTCCTTTCTTCACCCTCTCCTCTCCCCACCTCTAATATTCCACTTTACAAAAGAAAATCTTGATAATTACAAGATTGATGAAACATAGGACATTATGAAAAGTAAAATAAGAAAAGCACAGAAAGATGTATGCTGTGTAACCCCACTTATACATAGAATATAACAACTTCGGTTCATAGAAGTAGAGATTAGAATGGCCCTGCTGTTGTGTGTGTGCATGCACATATGTGTTTGTGTGTCCGTGCATGTGTGTGTGTGTATGTGTGTGTGAAGAAGTAAGGGAGAGGTTGGTCAAAAGGAACAGAATTTCAGTTACGTAGGAGGAATAAGTTCAAGAGATTATTGTATAAAACAGAATTATAGTTAATAATATACTGAATTATATTCTACAAAAATACTCAGATTTTAATTTTCTTACAAAAGTTATAACTATATAAAGCTTATTAGCTCAATTTATTCACTTCATAATGCAAACACATTTCTAAATAAGATGTTTGCATGATAAATATATTCAATTTTAATGGTCATTTAAAAATAGAAGAAGTAGTAAAAGACGAACAATGATTGGTGATGATAGAAGAAATGAAATTCTCCTATGTTTCTGACAGGAACACAAAATGGTGAAGCTGCTTTGGGAAATAATTTGGCTATCGCTCAAAATGTCATACATAGACTTATTGAAATTGCATTGAAATGAGAACCTATATGCAAAATAACTTTACTCAAAAGTCTATAGCAGCATTATTCATAGTGGCCCTGAAAGAGAAACAATCTAATACTTATCAATGAATAAATGGATGCACAAATTATGGTATATCCATATCGTGGAATATTATTCCACAACAAAAAGAAGCTAAGATTGACATGTGCTATGGTAGAAAGAAAGTGTGAAGACATTATTATGAGTGAAAGGAACCAGTCAAGAAAGACAATGTATTACATGATTGTATTTATATAAAATATCTTCAGTGGATGGACATGTAAAAACAGAAAAGAGGTTATTTTCTGGAGAAATTAGAAATTGTTTGCCTACAGTTGAAATCAGTGCCATTGAGGAGTGACGGCTATTGAGTACAGGGTTTCTTTCTTTGTTTCCTTTTATCCTAGCTGTTAAATATGTTCTAAAACAATTTGGGAAATGGAAAGAAGGAAGAGGGAATTGGAGGGAAGGGACATAAAAAGAATGGTGACACAAGTCACCATTATGTACAGCAAATGTACAAAATAAAGTAAGTAAGTAAGAAAAGGGCTGGGGATGTAACTCTGTGTGAAGACCTTGCGTACGCCCCAGTGCTACAAAACCAATCCACAGACCAACCAAACAAACAATAAATAAAATAAAACCATGACAGTAAGAAGCCTTTAATGTTATAATTGCAAAAATAAAACTAAGCAAAAAAGTATATATATATTTATATATATACTTTACATATATATATACACACTTTACATATATATACTTTACATATATATACTTTACATATATATGCAGGAAACAAGATAACCAGTATAAGAGAGAAAGAAACAGAAGGAGAGGACATAGAACAAAGTTCCAGAAAGTAGCATTTCAGTTCGGTTTTTATAAATTGTTTTACTTTCACTTTTCTGACTGTCCTAAGTACTATACATTCATCTTTTTTTTTTTTCTGAGACAGGGTCAGGCTGATCACAAAGGCGTGGTGATCCTCCTGCTTCAGCCTCCCAAGTGCTGGGATTACGGGAGTGCACCAGCATGCCTGGCCTCTGCATCCATATTTTACCACTCACATAACTAGGAGTATAATTTCTCCTTTGACCTTTAATAACTTTCAGTTTCCTGGTCGGTGCCGGTGCAGTTATATTTCCTCCTTCCTAACAAGCATTTATTTTTGTATAAAGTTGCAATAGGAACATCCCTAGAATCCTTTGCAGGTAGGTTTTCTGTAATGAGGAAATGGATAAGTTAACACAAGTGACTCTGGGTGTGTATGCACTTTCCGATTTTGCCCATTATCCTTTGGGCTCTCAGTCTTCTCCCTGCCTGCCACAAGAGTATGAGGCCTGGAGATGAAGCAGCAGGGCCACTAATTGAGAATAAAAAGCCTCAAGGTAAGCCAGAAATCAGAAGACACCTGCCTGTGTCCCTGATCATCAAGAACTTCATCAGCAGTTACAGAAGCCCTGTGCTACTTCCACTTGTGTTTGTTTTTACATAAGAAAAGATAATCCCGTGAGGCTGTAAATCTCTCTGGAAGGATATCTTTTCCATGTAGCCAAATGCAATGTGAACTGACAAAGAGGGAGAGAAATGTCGTTCATGAAGATTCTCCGCTGTGTTGTAAATGATGACAGGGCACACACCTCTAACTCTAGTGGACCTTGGAATCAGCAGGAAGCAAAAAGAGGAAGCGCCCTGGAAGAAACTGCAACTGGGGAATTTTTTCAACATCTTCACCAGATTTCCATACTTCATGCAGAAGACATACTTGATAGACAGGGATTTCTTTCCCTTTCATTCTCAACTTCACAATACTGGGGGGATAGGTACCATCCTAGTTTCCTTTACTAGCTGACTGTCAAATGTTATGCAATCGGATATATTTACCTTTAGGCAGGAAAGATTGCAAGTAGGAATGTTCATGTAGTAGGACATTACATGTCAAGTGATTTTAAAAGAAACATTATATATTACCATGAAGGGTTTTCAGATTAAAAATAGGGCAGTGAATAAAATCCTGTCAAGAAGCAAAAGAGGTTTGACCATTACACACGTATCAGCCCTGGAAAAAACATCAGACAGAAAAATAATCGGTTTTGGTCTTTCTCCAGACTTATTCTGCCTTTGTATGAGCCTCTTACCCTGTGTCATTTTAAATATGATTCCTATTTGTAAATGTCCATTTCTTCCCTCCTACCTTAATATAGGATTAAAACTAGCTTTTGGCGTTGACCAAATGTAGAAGCCCATATTGTCTATGCATAGATGCTGTGTCTCTTCTAGACATAAGTAAAAGCTCCCAGCTCTAGAAGCTATACCATTAAAATCCATGCAATTTTCTAAATGACTGCCAGTGAACCGTAACCAAATAGCATCTCCTCTTTCTGGAAGTGATCAGACGGGTTCAGAGAGAATATTTGATGATATGCCAAGCCAGCACATTGCTGCAATTATAAACGCAATGCCTGCACCCCAAGCAGGCAGACTCCTCTTCTCTATATGGAACAGCTGCACCCAGCAGTGACCCAATTTAGCACAAGATAGAAATTACTGCACCCTGTCCATGTTCTGTGACATTTTCCAATGACACCGGATGCAAGGAGAATTATTTAAAAATATTTAGGAATATATGCGACAGGGAGAAAATTGAAAGTTAAGGTCATGTTTTACACCCTTATACCTTCTTTTACTCAACACTGAGTTGTCTCTTTAAAAACTTCAGTGAAGAGTTGAAAACAAGCCCCTTAATCCACGATGCACTCATGGACCACATATCTATTGAGACAATATTAAAACTGAAGATTCAGGATTAAAGTGCTTTATCACATTTCTAATCCTGCTTCTGAATGTGTTTCTCTTCATATTTTGATTGTTCCTTTAAACTCTTGTTCCTCCAAAGACCTTCCACATAGATGTTGTATGAAACTCTCTAAGTTGAAGCTTGGGATGTTTCCACTCTATTCAGTTCCACGTGTTTTACATTACTGCCACAAACAAAGAACACATATTTGCTTTTATATTATCTGTTTTAGAAAAAAGCCTTAGTTCCTTATTATGTGCTAACTGCAGCACCATACCTATTTTATTGTGCAGAGCCATATGGATATCTATCAAAATAACAGAGTCTCAGTCAGGTTAGATCTCAAGGTAATTTAGATGAAATCACTATTTTACAACATATTAAGAGTAGCATTTTCAATGTCTGGAGAGATAGCATATTTCTGAGAAACAGTCACTGAAATGTCTTGACATATACATGTGTTGGTTCTTGTTCTGCCTTCAAGAGCCATAAAACATTCTCAATATTATTTCCAATAACAACCCTGGGAGGCATTGAAAACAGTTGCTTGCCTTCCAATCCTTAAACACTTCCTTCTCAGTAAGTACGCATCCTCTTCAAGATAAACCTCCTCAGTTCTTCCCCAGGATCCTCCTAGACCATCATCTCCAAGCTCATCTTCCTGCTATTCCTCCAGATGAGTTTTAATGTGTTAGGGTGCCTCATAAGGAGCTGCTGCCAGTGGTAGGCATGGGTGAAGGAGCATGAAGCCTCCCTTCTTCTTGATGGGTCCACATCCCAAGAATGCTGGGCTCACTCATGCTTGCCTCTCTTTTCTTATATTGAACTTCTGGCCAATTAAGACCCTTAGATTGTTTTGGATACATGCCTACATCAATCTATGTCCAGCCCTATCTGTAACCATGAGCGTCCTCTTTTGGACTTCATGTTGGTTTCTATAATCGCATCTACTTGCTTTCATATACTCTAATTCTTTTTTCCACCTTTTCAACATCTTCTCATTTTCTGAAATGTGTTACTGTGAGTCTGATAATTTTGAAAGATTTTGCAAACCTCCATCAAATTATTATTATTTTTACCTTCAAATTATATAAGAATCCACCCAGTTCACTAAAAATCCCCAGCCTAGAATTTAATTTATTCCTATTACTGGATTTTTTCAGTCTCAATTCAAGATCGGAAGTTGCTAGTAGGAGTTGAACCCATTTTCCTGGGAATAGTTCTCTTTGCCAAACAATACAAGTCACCCTTTTTTCATAGTGTACTGGGGACAATTTCATCTACTAGGATAGCTTTATAATTGACTTTATTGTTAGGCAGTTTTGTGAAGGTGATTGAAAATACTTAAGCTTCAAGCAATTATAAGTTGACTGTCTTTCCAGGGGAGACATCTGCTTCTTGTAAAATGTTTCCCAGCCTTTATGCTTAATGATAATGTTAATTTTATTTAATAGTTTATAACATCAATTATCATGAATTTAAAATCATTATCACATTTCAAATAATTGAAATGATACTAATCTTAAAAATACAGTACTGTGATGTTCTTCCTGATAATTTAATCTAATGCAACTCCTCCTTAATTAAAATTTCATTACATTCCTTTATGGCAAAGGTTTTACTCTAATTTATTGTTTTATACTGTGTTTCTTCTTTTATTTTAGACTTACTTCCTGGTACTTGAAACTATGTTTGTTTCATACTCATTCCGATAATTGATATCCTCAAAGTAGACACTCCACTATTATTAGTTGAATTGAGTTAAATCAATTTGGTTCTTTCATCTTATGATCTCTTATGCAAACAAAAACTCATTAGAAATCTAGATTGCTGCTTATGAAATAATCAAGAGTACATTCCTATTTTGTAAAAAAAATTAGAAATAATTGATTTCATATCTAAATTTCTTTGAAATTTTAAAACAGTTGTGTGTGGTGTGGGGAGAGATATGTACAGAGAGCCTCGGGCTGTGGAATGAGTGTTTCAGAAGGGAAATGATGCCCAAAAAGATAAAGAGGGACATTCAGTCCCAACAGGAGAGAAACGCTGTGTTTTCTGGATTTTAAGAAGTAGAAGCAATTCAACAAGCATCTTGGCCACCTGCTATGCCCTTTGAGTTTAGAATCATGGCATCATATGACACATGATGTATATCTTCTCACCAGTCCTGGGCTAGATCATCCACCTCATCCCTGTTAGAACCAACTCTGTGTTGTAGGAATATGGCAAGCAATAAGGAAGGCCATGGCAGTCATTAAAGCATATCTTCTGATCTCAAATGTAGTAATGTCTATTCCAGTGGACCAACGTGAAGTTAAATATGATATCTTCTTTTTTCTTTTGGCCTTCTAGCAGCCTCTCAATATAACTAAACACCTATAATAGTTACATATTAATGTATCTAAGTTATAAATGCATGACATTCAGTATGTGTGTTTACTTATTTTGCATACTTGTACCCCCAGTATCTGTGGTGCCTTGAGAATTTTAGGAAACTCAGACAAGGTCTGAAAATATTGGCTTACTTGATAGACCCTAGGTAACTTCAATTAAATAATGAAAACAAACAAACAAACAAAAACCCAAGAGAGATGTTGGAAGACTTGAGCCAAGGGAATAATTGACATAGATGAAGGGGAAGAGGAGTAACTAATGAGATTATATATGATCTGAAAAGTTTCCTGTGTATTTACATGGTCTGAACATGCAACTTACCTTCATAATACTGTCCGTTCTTTTAGCGGTACGAACAAATTATATAAATAATACATGACAACATTTCAACAGGACCAGTATCTTAGTGAATGAGCAGGCTGAGCCAACAGCAAGGAGCTTAATGACCTAATGTAGCTTTCCTCTCCATTACATCAGTGATGGATTTTTATTTCGTATTCCTCAAATGTGTTTTTCGTTATTCATAAGAACAGTATCTGTTACGTATGATTTTTCTAGAAAATGTTTAGGTTAAACTGAAAAGTATTGATGAATGTAGTATTGATTGTATCATTCTTCAGCCTATGGAAATGAATTAACATGTTACTGAAATTTGGATTATATTAAATTCATATAATTTATATATATATTCTATTCTGAGGGTTGAGCCCAGGGTTTTCACACTAAGCTACATCCCTAGTGCCAGTCCCCTTCTGATTTAGGGTTTATGCAAAGTTGTTGAGTTTCCAAACCTGAGCTTGAACTTGAGATCCTGCTGTCTTGGTTTCTCTGAGTGAATATACAATATCGGCAAGAAAGTTTTTTATGAATTCAATATCTATTTTTTTTCTGTAGTATTTAGCTATAGTGATTAAAATGTAAGAGTAACCATCTCAGGAGTGCTACAAATCATGAAGTATTTTTGTTAATCTTGACCTATAAATTTAAAAAGATATTGTTTTCCATATAATTTCTTTATTTAGAAATAGTTTTAAATATCTATACAAAAAACCCCCATAAAATAAAGTGTTTTCCCAAAGATTTTATGTCTCTATAATGGTTCAATCCTTAAAAAATAAGCAAACAAACAAAAGAAAACCTTTCAAAAATTAAATATTGATAAATATTTGTAGACAAAGATAAGGAGAGAGAAAGCAACATTAATATTTGGAATCAGATATGTAGTTTATGATATGGATAAAGAATACTTTATATTTCTTTGCACAAACACAGCTGATTTGTATTCTAAGAATATTCATTCAAGTTATTTTTAAGTTAAAATATTCGTTCCATAATTTTTCAACTCTGACAAATCAGTGCGACAATTTCAAGGTATATGACCAAAATGAAATATGAGTTTGACTACTTTAAACATCAGTTTGAAGAAAGGAAAATGAAAATGTCTATTTCCAAAACAAATTTTATTCTGACACCATATTGCAAAATTTACATCGACTTAGAAAACTTCTAAAAGGCTAAAGGGAAACATTCCAATATTTTAGGACTAAAGCCATATCCATAAAACTATAAAAAAACAGATTAAGGGAAAGAAAAATCACTGGAATCTAGTATTATGAAATATGGACATACAGTTAACCTATCAAATATAAACCTGGAAATATTTATTAAAACAAAAGAAATATTGTACTTCTGCATTGATCACATAGTCATGTGCAAAGAAGTACATAAATTATTTTTGATGTCAACCAAAAATATCATAAAAGAAAATAAATCTTACATATACATACTTTATTATCTCTAGAACATTTTAAAGGAATAATCAAAACTATTATAGCAATATGACATTGCTCAGATATGAAAATTTTTTCACTGAAAATTTTATGAATGCAAATGGAAAGTCAGGAATCTCATAAGTATTTTAACATGTATATCATAGCAAAGATGGATTCTAATTTCATAAAATATTGACCTCCACCTTATTTGGTCCAGCTAAGCTCAAAAATGCATGGCAGCAAAAGCATTACTGATCTTACTTATTCAAGGACTTAGAATTCTATATAGAAAGTCATTACATTAATCTTAAAGCCAGTGATATTATATATTTGACACCAATTGTTCTGAAATGGTTCATACTTGCATGTCATGTCAGTTCTGTTTGAAGCCAGGAGGGAAACCTGAGCAAATCTGAGTTAAATCTCACTGTTTTTGGAGCTCAACATGTTAGGGTGGAAGCCCCATTGCATTGTTATCTGTGCAACTAAGGGCAACTCACAAGGAGGATAATTTTTCTATTTTGTCATTTCATTTAGAGTAGGTTCCATTATGTGGAGTATATATTTGGCCTTTCCAACTGGTCTAATTCCTCTGAATTAACAGTATTAGGGATTTTTTGTTTTTCCCTTTCCTTGTTCAACTGGTGAACACTGTTTTCTCAAAAACCCTGTAAATGTAATCGTCGTCTTTGTGAATGTGGTTTTTTCTGTACCAGTGAAGATCAATCCTAGCTGTACATTAAAATAACATAGGAAACCCTTTTGTTCAAATCCTAACATGAGGGGAGGATCATGCCATTGGAGAATCGGACTCATCTGATTTGGAAGTGGTACCAGATCATCAGCAAATTTTAAGATACTCTCCTGTGAACTAAATTATCATCAAAGCTGAAAACTATTAAGACCCGCAATTCGCAGCACAAAAATCTGGCATAAAAAAGCGAGTACACTTACAGGAACACAGTCAAAAGAAAATCACCTCAAAGAAATCAGAGGAAATAGGTCTCATTGAGAAGAAAAATCGAAAAATCATTTTTCAAGATATTTATGAACAAATTTCCAAAATGTATTGCATCCATAAAACAATAGCCTTCCAATATCTAAAGTGAAAAAAAGCTATAAAATCAGTCATCAGAATGGTACTGTGGTGGTTGATTAATTGGTGGAACTTGGGTGGGAAGGCCCAGCTGAGCTGTTAGCAAGGTTCTAGGGAAAGGAATAAAGGAAGAGCAGGAGGAGAGGATTATACGCCGATTTCCCTCAGAGAAGCTGCTCTGTTCTCTTAGGCCAAGCTCCGGTCTCCGCTGAGGACTGCTGTTGCTCTCTTGGGAGGAGCTCGGTCCTTGGCTTGCCTTGAGCGTGGTCTGCGGGCCCTGGGCACAGATGCTTCTGCTTCCGGCACTGGCCCTTGGACTTCCGATACAGATGCTTAGGCCTCCTGATGCCGAGGACTCGCATGGGACACTGCGGTGGGATCCAGGCCCTGGGACGGATTCTTCTGCTTTCTAGCCAGCGAACATCATTTGCACCGTTCTACATCAGACTCTAGTAGGCAGTGACTACTAGATACATTGACTACTAAGCACTGGTACAATTACAAATATTGTTTTTAAAATCTCAAGGATAATACGTATATTGTGTTTAGATGTATAATGAGATAGTTAATACTTAGGTTTTATAATGTTCATTTTGTAGAAATTGCTATAAATCTATAATGTTCGAAAAGCTTAAACTAAAGAAAAAGGTTAAGGAGTAAGGGATAAATGAACCTATACTAAATATTTAAATTTAAATAATAGCTCCTCTATATTTTTTAAAGGTGATATTGTATTATACTATTATTTTCCAAATTGTTTTGCATATGGGGAGGATGAAGAAAATAATTCATTGACTTGGTTTATAATCCAGTTGTCTGGCTGGACGTAGATTCCTGCCACTTTCCACTTTTCTGACCACTGATCTCCCCACATTGTTCCCTGCATCGGATGACTTGGTCCAAGCTGGACCTATGCAGATCAGAGGGGGCAGGTTCTTCTTTTGCTAAATCCCTGGGCATGACAATGATGCAATCCTATGTCCCAAAGTCAGCTGAATATGTTGTACCATGGGGGTAAAACAGAAGTGGATGGTGGAAAGAGACAAGCTTCAGATTTGTACCTGAGGCTGTAGTAATCCTGCTCTGGTGAGTGTCCAGCTAGCTGGATTCTTTGATGTCTCTGAGTCCCCCATACAAACCCATTTCACCAGTCGGTTTTCTGTGTGAAATAACTTATCTAATAAATTATTGAAAGCAAGCAACGTCAATAGGTGTCATTAATGTAAGTGGAACAGAAGTGCATTAGGTTAATGTTAGGAAACACAAATGTATCATTTGCAGACCTGGCTTAGCAAGGTTTATGTTTGAGGAAATCTCCTATTACTGAACAGATAATTCTTGCGCACTCCCAACTTACCCACCTGTCTTCCAATGTAGAATCTCACCTAGAGCTAAGTTTCGCTTGAAGCGCCACATACTCAGAATGATAGACTGAAAGAAAGGCAAGACTTACCTGAATGAGAAATATTTTTGAGAATGTTCATCGGAATGGATTCTGAAGGAGCTGGAACAACTGAGAAAATAACTACGATAGGAACAATATTTCAAAGTGGATCTTTGCCCAAATAGTTTGAATAAAGTTATATTGAGCAGTTGGGCATGTTTCTGTTTAATAAATGCATTGACTAAACTTTAAGCTCAGTAGAATCCCAAAAGAGAGGCAATGCTAGAAACTAATTGGACATATGAAGTATATAAATACTACAGTTTTTGTCAGGATTATAATTAAAAAGACTTGAGAAACTCAGTACATCTCATTCATTTCAAGGAAATATTTCTATAAACTTGGGACCATTTGGGTTTGCTTCCAGTACAATTCTCTGTCAAAATCTTTGGATGCTCTGTATTCTGTGTTTGATCCGTTGACTAAGCCAAGTGTGGTGACACACAACTGTAATCCCAGCACTTAGAAGGCTGAGGCATGAGGAGTGCCAGGAGTTCGAGGCCTCGAGCATCGTGAAATCAAGGCCAGCCTAAAATATACAGGGAAACCCTGTCTCAAGAAATAGAAAAGAAAAAGAGTTGATTAAAATTTAAGTCACAATACCATGATTTTGAAAGTACAGAACAACTTGAATAACAATTCAATAATTGTATGTGACCATTTTGAGATTTTATTTCTAGTTAATTTTTCTGCATATTAGCATCATATGAAAGCCAGCAGAATCAATCCCAAAGAAACAAAATTATAGCCTAGTACTCTTATTCCAGAATTTATTGTGTGATGTGAGTTTTATGATTCTCTGCCAAACTTAGCCATATGTTTAAATTCTCCTTACTATCAATCACTTATTATAAACAAGTTATATATGCTGCTTCATAAGGGATATGTTTTTAAACTAAAATTAATAAAAATATGTTTAGAGAACACAGTGCATTTAGCCCTTATGTCTTGGGGATATGCATGGGAAGATCAGTGTTGGAGGTGGTTGTCTGGCACCACTCTGGCCATGAAGGCAGAGGGTACACATTCTGCAGGGCCTTGCCCAGGACTGTGATGTCACAGACACTAAAACAAAGCCATAAGTGAAGGGACAGCCTCACCCACAGGGAGTGGACAGTGCAAACCACATCGCCTTCTCAGGGTGGAAACCGCCTGCTAGGATCAACGTGGCACTGGTCAGAGGCCGGATTATTCAGACAGTGGTGCTGATCAGAGACTCAGCATTAGTCTCTCCAGTTGGCAGATTGGACACTTGGGAGGACCAAAGCCAGCCTCGTGAGTGAAAGCCCATGCATGACCTCATCCTTGACAGCGTGACCCACAGGCCATGATGGGGGGCTGGAGCAGTAACTGAGAGGCAGCTACAGAGCAGGCCACCCTGTCCACGTGATCAGTAACTTCTCCTCGGCCGAGGCCCCCTTTCCGTGAGCATCTCTAGGCCACACAGACATCTAAATTCTTTTGCCCAGAGAGCTCTGTGCGTAAACTTCTTCCACAAACTTGCTTGTCATTAATTTCCTATCATGTTTTTCCCAATTCCTGACCACACAACCGAAACTTTGGCCCCGGCCCATAATCTGATGTTTAAGCACCTTTGCAAATGTTTCCTCTTTTAAGCGGCATGGCAGCAGATTCCATGGTGAAGTGTCTTTTCTCCTGGCCCCTCCATCATCTTATTGAATACAGAGACTGTGACTTCGTGGTTAAAATCCTGCTATGACAGGGCCCAGCCAGCGCCGCCTTGAGAGTGCAGCCCTTGCACACTCAGAAGTGCTTAAGCCCCTGAAAGCAGCATGGATAACGAGGCTGGCAAGTCACCTCGTGCTCACCTGATGTCCTGATTCTAGAGGGAGCATTTGATGATGAATGGGCTCATTTGTCTTCCACTTCTGCCTCTGCCGGATGGATCTACTATCGGTAGATGTAGCCAACACACTCAATAGGAGGCATTCTATATGTCAGGAAACAAAGTGTATGGCTAAAGATGTGAGACACTAGGCTTGTTGCCTAAGGATTCCCCCGTGTTACCATGTGCCCTGGTGGAACATCAAAGGCCCAATGAGGAGTCAATCTGGGGCCACATGGGCATGAAGTGTAGCAAGATCGAGGTTCGGTATGGAGCATGCAGTGTAGAGCTACCATGTTGGTTACTGGTTTCTCTAAAATGTAGAGAAAGGTCGTTTTAATTCTATACCAGGATAAAACACCTTAGACACTTCAGGCCTGAAAACTCCTGTGTGTTACTGAGGTGCTCTGAAGGACAGGGAGGGTGTACTGGGCAATGGCAGATGCAAGTCATTTGGCCTCACAATCTAGTGTAGGAATGAGGACCTCAGATTCTGCACACATCACCTTACATTTCTCTTTTTTAAAGGAGATATTAATAAAGAAAATATAAAACCACTTGTATGAAAAAAATAATTTCATTACAAAACAGAGAGTAACAATGATAAATACATTGTGTATCGTGGTCTTAAAAGAATATATTTTCAGGAGCCAGGGATTTAGCTCAGTGGCACCACGCCGGCCTTGCAAGTGCAAGGTCTAGAGTTCGATCTCTGGTACCAGAAAAAAAAAAAGAAAGAACATATTTTCAGTTGCTAATCTATCTCTCAGCTCATCTCCTAAGAAAACTGAAACTTCTTTTGCATACGACATTTTAATTATTAACAAAGTATCTGACACTCAGTACTATTTTGAACACTTTCTTCCCATTTCACGATGTCTATTATAAATTTTGGTCCTTATTTACATTTTCAGTTCCTCAGAGAAACAATGTGATATTTACAGATGTGTTTGATATATTTCACTTAAGAGTATGATCTCAAGGTGCATCCATTTACCTAGAAATGTCTGAAGTTTATCCTTTTTTTTTTTTTTGCAGTAGCGGGAATTGAACTCAGGACCTTGGCCTTTTGAGGCTGCGCGGTGCCACTGAGCTATATCCCTGGCCCAAAGTTTATCCTTCTTTATGACCATTATTAAAAAAAAAAAACTCTACATCTTCTTTATCCAGTCACCAGTTGATGGGTAATTGGGCTGCTTCCCAGATTTAGCTGTTACAAACTGTGCTGCTATAAATGTGGGTGTGCATATATCATTGTGGTATGATGCTTTTAAATCTTTTATGAAGATACCCAGCAGAGGAATAGCTGGGTCAAATGGAACTTCTAATCCTAGTTTTTTGAGGTATCTCCACACTGATTTCCACAGTGGTTGCACCAGTCTGCACTCCCACCAACAGTGGCAGTGGAGAAGCGTTCCTTTTCCCCCATGACCCCACCAGCATTTATTATTGGTTGATTTCTTGATAGCAGCCATTTTTTTCTGGAGTGAGGTGGAATCTCAGGGTTGTGTTCTCATTTGGATCTCTCAAATGACCAGTCACCGTACCTTTCGGTGTGTGTGTACCTTTTGTATATCTACAAATACATATGTACGGATACATGTGTAAGTGTGTATGTATTCACATATTTAAGCATGTGTATAAATAGATATAGATGTTTTTGGGTAATTTGGTGGTGGTGACGAAGTTATAAAATTATACTTTCACTTATAGGTGATGAAATACTGAGACAGTACTGAGGAAAACAGGAGGAAAGGGGCAATCAGAAATCCAGATCTTAGAGATAAACAAAGTAATGATAGTATGTTGGAGCATTGTTTGTTATTTTCTGGAGAGGGTAAGTATATACTTTTTATTTTCATTGGTCTTATGAGAAGGGAAAGGATGTATGAAAAGTGGATGTGAGGGAGTTATAGGTAGGATATGTATGATCAAACTATATGCATTTTCATATATGCATATATGAAAATGCCATAATGAAACCAAACGTTTTGTGAAATGAATACACAAAAATGTGAAATATATGTTATGTATTGGAAAACTAGAAAAGGATATATGAACAGGCTCTGCAGCAAAAGGGAGTAAGTGACCGCGAAGGCCGCTATGTAACTGTCATCTAGATTGTGACACTTCTTCCAGGAACATGTATTTAGCCGTACGGGATATCAGCTGTAAATTGGGACTATCTCACGGGAGCTGGGCCATATGGCCATGCTAAATATAGTGGACAACTGCAAACTATGTGGATGCTTAGCTTCCAAATCCTCTTCTTAGCTTTAGGAATTGCAACTGCCCATTAAGAGGGCTGTGAAGAAATCCCACGTGCTCTGTCCACCTCTCAACCATGGTAGGTAAGGACAAGCACATCGCATGCGCTGCGGGGAGGGTGCACGGTTGAAGGTGAGGTGAGGTTGGCTTCTCAGTTAACCAGCCCAGTGGCCTCTGCGGTGTAGTGATGGCTTCTGTCTCTGACCAGACTGACTATTTCTGAACATCTTGAATAATTCTGTGTTTTACACAGGTTGACTTAATCGTGAATAGCCTCCTTTCAATGATCTAGATATGGGGACCCAGAGATTAAATTACTTGCTCAGGAACACCAAGGTCTGCTGAGCAATGAAACGGGATTTGGACCCGACCCCCTGGCTGCAGAGCCTTGCCAGAGACACCTGTGGGTCCCCTGTGGCCTTTCTTCCCTTGGCATTGCCACTTTCCAGATCACCCCGGTTCTGTCAGGTATCCGAAGCCTGCCTGTAAACTATTTTCCTTCCCTTAATTTTTGTTTCTGCTACTACCAGTTGCAAAAAAGAACCTTGGTTGGTATAACTGAGGTTCACTATGTGCTTTCATTTCTGTTCTCTCCCCTCTAGTTGTAGTGCCTAAGGCATTTAATAACATTCTTTATCCAGAAAAGCATCATAAAGAAAAATTGATGGGCAGAAGCTCAATAGCTTTGCGAACTGTGATTAGTGCAGAACATTTATAAATGGCCCTTAGTACAGACTTTCATTAGCATGGTCAAGGCAATTCATTTTAAGAGCTTGATAAATATTATTTATAGCTATTAAAAAGAAAAATGTAAGTCATCAGAGTACCCCTTATTAAAATAAAATAAATAGTAATATTTTACATTTATTCTAGGAACTATCAAGAATACCAATGCATTCGTAGTGGTTATTTTCTCCCAAAAGTTAACACAGATTAAATTTGAGAGAGCTGAGTTTAGAATAAGGTATCCCAACACAAACAGCCATGTTCTGTTTGGAACTTTCTGAAAACTTAAATGAAGTTTAAGTCTCTTACATGAAGGGAGTTAAATTTCAAGAAGTGCAGGCTGGAAATCCAACTTCATACCTCATCACTGATTTTTCCCATTGTGCCTATTTATTTCCATGTTGTCCCAACAAGTGCCATTTGATGATCTAAATGTGGTGTCATCTGTAAGATGTCTATAAAATATCAAGCACCTTTTATGAGAACTTGTTTCTTATTGGTCATTGTGTTGTTTTCATATATCATCTCCTTTATTAGATATACAAACTTTTGATGTGGATATAAACACTTTTATGAAGAGAAATAAGAGTGAAAAGCTGAATTAATTTTCCTAAAAGAAATACAAGAAATGCTGAAATAAGAACCACAACTCGTGTGTCTGTTTTCATATTGGTTGTGTAACTTCTCACTGCACTAATGCAACAATATTAAATTCTAATTTCATAACCACTATTAAACAAAGGACGCGAATGTGTGCTCAAGGGTATATGCTAGGTTAAAGTCCACGATATACGCATCTCAGTGTTCATATTCATGATTAGTAACATAAAGGTCTGCTTTCTCATGGGTGGGGAAAGGACAGTAAATGGCACATCCCCTTGTCTGGTATCGTGTTTACATATTTTACCACTCGCCACCCCTATGAGTGGCAAGATTTATGGCTCCTTTTCCTGATCAATGCATGGTGTTAAAATAATATGGTAGTTTGCCCTCGCTGACATAGCTAATAATAGGAAGATCTAAATTTCAAGCCAAGTCCAGAGAATTCAAAGCTGGGACTTTTCTGTCATGCACACTGCCTGTCTGTCTATTCCTTCTCCTGGATCCAAACATCAAACATTGCGTTATATCAAAGAAAAGTTGCTTTTCTATGTCTTTGATTGCCAAACATGAAGAGATTGTAAAGTCAAGTTAAATAGAATGGCCTAATACATTGTTCTGTTGTTCCTATAGAACAGGAGTGAGTGTCGAGGATATAAGCACACAATTTCAATTAAAATGTTCTTCCATTCACGGACACAGTGTGAGCCCAAACACATACCAGTATTAAAGCTGGATGACCATTCCTGAGGTTTTCACTTAGTAATACATTATTTTAATGTGACTTGCAGAAAGACTATTGCTGTTTCTTTGTTTTATTTTTATTTTTTGGTTCACAGGGAAAAAGCCTAGCTCTGCTAAGCTTTGAGCTCTAACATTTTGCTATAACTTTTATGAATGGATGTTCCAAGTACAATAGAACCATCATTTATCATTTAATTCTTGAGATCTGGAGAAATTTCTAAACAGTGTTATTTCATTATTTTAACACACTGAGTTTTTCCCCTAAATTTGTCTCTTCTTTAAATTAAGAAAATATATCAAATATCCATCTTTGCACCTGTTAAATATTTTCCAGGCTTGAATTTTACTCAGAACACTCAGAATAGGCCTCTCATCAAATGGTCCTAGAACATTAAGGTAGTTAGAAGAAAATTGCTGTTATACATTGGTTCTAAATGAGCTTCCACTCTAAATATTTTTAAAAGTGCTTTACTACAGAAAAACCTCAATCATAGAATTCATAGAGTCCTTTGAAGCAAGATGAAAAGAAAAAAGTGTATTCTAATGAATAAATTATATCAGATAGTTTTCCTTTAAATAAGAATGACTGCTATTGTTGATACTGACACTGTATGCTCATCCCCATTCCAGTCTTTCTTCATCTGCAGTTCTCTCTTTGAGGTCCAAAGGTGCCAGAGTGATGCTGGAGGACTGAACCATCACTGATTCCTCACATGTTCACTGTCAAACACTGGGTTCGGTTGCAGGGTGACAATGGTGAGCAAAAAACAGACCTGGTCCCATCCCAGTGGGAAGAACAATGCATTGCAGGAGTCCCTCTGGAGTGGGGATGCCCTACTGCTGTTCAATTGTCTGGTTTTTAAACCTGAATTCTCAGATGCAAGTGGCTAGCGAGCCATAATCTGAGTAACAGAGTTGTAGACAATAGCACTAGACCTTGGCAGGAAGGCTCCAAAGATGAATATCTCCCAACCCATCAACAAGATACAGTGGGCAGATATGGAAACTCCTGAGGTGTCCAAGATGCGAATCGTGTGATGTGGAATGACCCGCAGCATGAACTCCATTTCCTGTGGTTATACTGCTTGCTGAAGGTGCCCTCTCTCCAAAGAAGTTGATGAGAATCACGCTGAGATTTGGAAGATGGTGAACAAGGCTGCATTCAGGAAACAGTGAGTGTTTCAGATGGAATAACTGACATGAATCAGTTTGTTTACTGTTTGACAACTGTGTAGGGACTCATGGATTCTCCATGTCTTTTGTACCTAGCTGTCAGATAAATTGCAGTCTTCACAAATTCAGAATCTCAGACTGATGAAAAGCATCATTCCTCGGGCAGTATTGCATGAGCCACAAAGTACATCTGGGAATTCTAGTTGGGAGACATAGGAAAAGTGGAAACCTTACTCCTACACCAAAAAACATGAACTTTCCTTTAACTGGTTTAAGTACAGATGCAAAGCCGTGGCTGCCAGATAGTGCTCCCTGTTTCGTTTGCTCAGAAGGCATGGGTATGGTTCGTTCTGTGTAAGGATGTCTCGCTTCATGGATTAGGGAATGTGAACTTGTTACCCTATAGGATGGTGTGTGGAAGGCATGTCACTAATGAATAAAGTGACTGCCCACCACAGGATTCTAAAATTGGTTTTCTTGATGACTATATATATATATATCTCAACAGGAATTTTTCATTTTGAAGTATTCTAAACTGGAACTCTGGGTGATGGGAGTTCAGGAAAGGTAAGTTCTATGGAAGCATAGCTTCTGGGGCAGAAAATAGGTATTTAGATTAAATCATGGGTCTGTCTTCGTCACTTCCTCACTGCAGAGCCAGAGTACCTGATATTGGTAATTGAAAGGAGGAGTGGTTTATTTTGTGTCACAGTTTCAGTGGGTTTAGTGCATAGATCCCCCTGCCAAGGCACAAACAGCATGGTGGAAGGGCATGGGTGAGCGAAAGTTGCTCAACCATGTTAGACAGGCAGCAGAGAGGAAAAGCAGGAGCTCAGGACAAGAGCACAGCTTCAGGTCAAGCCCACGTTACCCACCTTTAACCAAGCCCCACTGACCAACAGCACACTAAGCTACTGAACTCCTGAATGGATGAATTTGCTGATAAGGAGAGCACCCTATTAGCCAATCACCATCCACAAGCCTCACCTCTGAATACATGATGGACGTTCTAGATCTAACCCATAGTAACATCTCACCTTATGCTTATGAAATCATCAAGGATCTAAAGGGATTATTTTGAATCTTTGATCACATTTCCTTGGATTCTATGATGCAAAATAAATTTCAAAATGTTATTCATATATTTGATAATTTATAAATGATACATAACTTACAGATATAGTTTATAACTACCCATAATCTTTTTACAGATGCTTTATAGCAATGAAGCGTGTTCCTTTATTTGCAATTATATGTCTTCTGAATGTCTCTTTTTTCAGTTAATAAGAAAGAGAGTTGATTGAATCACAAGACATAATGTAACAAATGAGAAGTCAGGATGATATTTAAAAATTCTTAGTACTCTCTGAGACTTTAATTTTTCATTTGATTTCCATGAAAAGTCATGAAAGTTTTGTAGCCAGATGATGTGTAAAAAAGCAGACACAAGATTGACATCATTCAGGAGGCCTAGAAACATCCTTCTGCCAAATCTTTAGATCATATTAAGTCCATCCACAAAGGAGCAACTCAAAATCCAATTTCTCCCTTTGGCTTATATTGCTATTGATTCCCTCATCTCACAATTGCTCTTCACACCCCATTCAGGGCAGACATTTTCAGCATCATCTTCATATCACACATTCATCCTTGATCTCCAACCAAACCTTTCCTTTCTCGCTTGGCTACCAGACAAGCTTCCATCCTTGTACAATTAAAAGATGAATAAAACTATTACTTTCCTAAAAGCATGTTGTTTTGCAGACTCATGAACGTGTGAGAGAGCAAATATTCAGAAGGAAGTTTTGCATCAACTCCTTGTCCATTGATTTATTATTTGACTTCAAAAATTTGAAACTATGCTTACTTTGTGTAGAGTGTGGGCCCGACATAGCGAGGACATTTAGTCACTGCATTTGCAGACATTTACCAGCAAGTGTAAGTGATTCTTCATAGGAGAACCAACACTCTTCCTGAAAACAAACAAGGAATACCTCACTTTCACAGGCTCTCACTCTGTCTGGTAAGGAAAATGTCTGGAGATAACACGACTGTGAAAATTGTTTCTGAGATAAGTGCTCAGATGACAGTTTAACAGTGGTTTGAGAAAAAACAGATGTGTATCTCCCTTAGCAGATAGACAGCATTAATATTTTTATCAGCCATTTCCTTCAGTATTTTACTCAAAATGCACTCAGCTGTTAGCTTCTTAGCCAGAAAACAATCAAATGCACAGAGATAATCCTTGGGTACTTGAAACCCACTTTAGCACTGATGCACAAGGGGCTAAAGTAGGCTGAAGGTCCTCAGGTCTAATCTGTGAGGCTTTGCACTCCCACTGTCCAAGGAAATTAATTGAACAAGTTGGACTGTGACGTACAGTTCACAAATTCCACTGTTAATGTCGATTGTCCTCTGCCTCACAGATCACCATAAGTCAGCCCTTACCACTGGCTGGTTGTGTGCTCTGGACCAACAGGGAGAACTTGGTTAAGATTTAGAGCAAAAAGAGCAAGGACAGGCAGTGCTGAGCAGCTTCAGTCCTGAAGGCTGTGGGATGGAAGCAGAAAATAGAAGGTGTATCAGTTAGCATTTACTAGAAAAACAGATATAGAAATATATGAGAATTTACAAAATTGGCTTGCAATGGCCGCCCACAGAGTCGGATGAGGAAGAGAGCAGAGGGTCCATCTGTACACTGGAAACCGAAGGACTCAGTCGAAGGTCTGGAGCTCACTGCAGTGTCCCGTGACAGTCCGTATCAGGAGGCTGATGGGTCTGCGATGGAGGCTTAAGAGTCTATGCCAGAAGCTGAAGGATCTGCGCCGGAAGCTGAAAGTCTGTGCCAGAAGCCAGGGGATGACGTCCAATGTGACAGCAAAGACTGGAGCTCCTCCGAAGAAACAGAAACCCATCTGTCCTCCCTTATTTCCCCTTTATACCACCCAGGCGATGAGTCACCCTAGGGTGGATCCTGCACACCCTGGGATGTGGAATTGTAGCTGATTTAGTTAAGCTTCTCCTAACCTAACTTCTCTAGTTGACACAATCAACCATCACAGAACAGTGATGCAAAGTCTTGTGAGAAGGAAGGGCCTCAGAGCAGACTGATCTGGTCTGTCGTCTACTGTAGAGGAGGGATATTTTCATGCTTTTCTCTATACTATCTTATTTAATTAGAAGTCTGTTATCCAGTATAGACATTTTACACATTACATAGTCAAAATAATACCAAAAAGATAAACTTGTTGGTTAAGTTGATTTCTATACCATCACAAGCATCAGGTGTTCAAGTAACTTGAGTGAGGAGAGCAATCACCCAGCCCACAGCTCATCCTTCACAGAGCCCTCCTCCAACTCCCCCTTCCCTGCCCGGCCTTCTCTGGACTTACATGTGGATCTCAGGCAACAGAGCTCGCGATCTGCTCAGCTGCAGATGAAAGTTTTGAGTTGAGGAGTTGAGGCTGAGATGTTGCCACTGTTCTCACCATCCATGGAATTCAATATCAGAGAAAAAGGGATGTGCCCACTGGACTGGACTGAGCTTTTAAAGACAGAAGTACACATTTTGCTCCTTGTTCTTGATGGCAGAGCAGAAGTGTGTGGTAAAATTTGAGAATTGATGGCAGGTGTGTACATAAATCTATCTCATGTGCCACAAGTACTCTTAGACCCACATATAGATACACAGGTAGGTATGAGAGGTAGGGGTAGAGATGATCAGGGATGGGAGAGAGGGAGGGAGAAGAGAGACACGGGGGGGGGAGAGAGAGAGAGAGAGAGAGAGAGAGAGAGAATGAATGAGTGAATAAATTGCCAAAGCAATAATACATTGTCTTATTCTGACATATTTTCCCCAATGCTAATTTCTTACCATACTCCTCATTATTCTGCTTGTTTCAGAATCTCCCTTCCCAAATAAGATTTCTGTTTGAATGACATTACCTCATCCCCAAAGTCTGCCCACCACTATCATCCTCCTTTATAAAACTTCTTTCCAAAGTTCATCCCATGTGAAGTTCCACTTTCTTAAATCTTACGTACCTTCCAGGAGAAGTAATTCAACACGTCCACATTTGTAATTCCTATAATATTATAGATACAAAAAAGGAATACCAGAAGAGCTTAGATTCCTCTCCAAATCTCAGTTGCCTAATACAATAATATTATAAAAGTTTAAATACACACAACTTAGAAAAACTATTAATAACAAATCTCTACATGCTCATTACTGGGATCAGTCTATGATAATCATTAGGAATGTTTACTTCCTCTGTGTGTGTGTGTGTGTGTGTGTGTGTGTGTGTGTGTGTAACTGAGAATTGAACCCAGCCACTTCACACTGAGCTACTTTCCCAGAACATTTTATTTTGTATTTTGAGACAGAGTCTCACTAATTTGGCCACACTGGGCTCAAATTTGTGAACCTCCTTCCTCAGTTTCCTCAATTTTTGGAATCCAGGCATCTGCCACCATGCACTGCTTAGTCTTTTTTGTTGTTGTTGCTGCTTACACATTATAAAGGTGATTCTAGACACTCATCTACGTAACTGTAACACAATTTACACTACATATAAATGAAATTAACTCCTGTTTATTCCAAGACTATTAAGCAGAAAAAATTTGAAAGAAATGATACAATAAATAAAAAACTAATCAGAAAAGAAAAAGATAATTTAGTTCCAGCAATATGTCAGAATTTAATGTAACTTCAGCACCAGGAAGGACGCTCCCCCACCACCATTCCCTGCTCCTAGGGCAGAGAAGCTGAGCCAGTCCCACAACGCAGAAGGAAGCTCCCTTGCCACCATTCCACACTCCTAGGGCAGAGAAGGTGAGCCGCACAGGTGCCAGAAGCAGCCTCCCACCCCGTGGAAATCAGAAGACAAGTAAACAAGTCTCAAAAACAGACTTCTAGATCATCTGCAGCAACTCCAAAGGGAAATGAGATGGAACAATCTGATACTCAACCACCAGGACTCTCTGAACTGGCAACAGAAGAGGATCTGGGAAAAATGAAATCAGAAATAATTACCAAGATAACAGTAAAGATTGTGCTCATAGTGCAAGATGTGATTAATAAATCTAGAGAGGACACAGATTTAAAAAATAGAGGATCTGAAGAACATGATGGAATCCCAACATAAGAAACAAATGGAATCCATAAAACAGATGCAAACAGATTTCCAGGACATGAAAAACTCCATCAAAAGTCTGCACAGCAGAATGAACCAATGTGAGGATAGAATTTCAGATATAGAAGATAAGATTGCAATTAGTGACCAGGAAAAGAAAAATTGCTTCAAAGTTGTAAGGGAACACGAGAAATCAATCCAGCAGCTGCTAGACAATGCAAAGAAGAATAACATAAGACTGATTGGAGTCAATGAAGAAAGAGGAGAGAGTGCAGATGACATAAAATAACTGTTCACAGAAGTGATGGCAGAAAACTTCCCAGGGAGGGGAAAAGAACTTGACATACAGATGAGTGAGGCATATAGGAGGACTCCAGCTAGCCTTGATCAAAAAAAATCTACACATATGCATATAATAGTTAGGATTCCATAAATCTAACAGAAGAATAAAATTCTACAAGCAGTGAGAGAAAAGAAACAAATCACATATAAAGGAAAGCCCATCAGAATCACAGCAGACTTCTCAATGCAAACCCTCAAGGCAAGAAGAACTTGGAGTGATGTATTTCAAGCCCTAAAGGAAAACAGCCTCCAACCCAGCTTGATGTACCCTGCAAAACTATCTTTCAAAATTGATGGAGAAATAAGATACTTTCATGATAAAGAGCACCTCAGGACCTTCATGAATACCAAACCAGCACTCCAAAAATTTTAGACAATATCCTAGGAAAAGACAATGAGGATCACAGCCCCAGGAAGCCCAGCAGAATGAATCCATTGGGTGTGACAAATTAAACACAAGGGGGGAGAATCCAACAAAAAGAAAAAATCATGACAAGGCTTTTAAAACTTTTAACTTCATCTCCCTAATGAGTGTATAATTCAGTCTTGTTACTGTACTGATTAGTATTTTTCTGATTCTAGAGTTGCATACCTTTCCTTGGGCTGTACTGGCTATTTATCATCTTCTTATGTCTACTTTTTAATTGGGTTGTCTATTAATGATCTGTAAGAGTTCTTTAGATAGTCTGGTCATAGGTTATATGCATTGTAAATATGGTCTGTTTAAGGACTACTTTTCATTTTAATGATGTCATTTAAAGTTCTAAATTTTGATGGAATCTCATTTATCAATTTTTTAATTTTATACATCATTTTTTGTATTCTAAGTAGTTCTTGCCTACCCTAAATTCATAAATATTTTCCCTTATAATTTTTTCTTAAAGTTTGATACTTTTAGGTTTTCATATTTAGGTTCATAGATCCCTTCAAGTTATTTTTATGTGTGAAAATAAAGGGTTGAAGTTAATTTTTTATATACGGATACCAGGTGTTCTAGTGCTGTTTGCTGAAAACACTATCTTTTCCTCGGCTCTTGAATTGAGTTTATATTCTATAAAATGCTAATGTTAAATAATAGTTCAAAGCTCAGTGGACCATATATATGTGGTTTTACTTCTAGATTCTCTGTTTTATTCCAATAATCTATAGGTTTTTCCTTACACCAACATTGCCTTGATTACTGTAGCTTTAGAAGAAGTCTTAAAATTAGATACTAAATGTCTTCCAACACTTTTTTTTTAAATTATCTAGGTCCTTTGTACTCCTACATAACTTTTAAATTTCAATATTCAATTCTTCATTTATAGCAAGTATACACAGACCTGAATTTTCATATATACCTTGGATTTTCTAATCCTGCTAAATTCAAATACAAGTTCTAGGGGCTCCTAGAGATTTCTTAGTATTTTCTCTGTAGATGATCATTTCATCTACATATAAAGATTTTGCTTCAACCTTGCCAATCCTTTTCTAATTGTGCCATTTTATTGCCAGACTATTTAGGTTGGGCCTAGGTTTCAAAGTTGAATGGACAGATAAAGAGAAAGCTTATCTGCCTTTATTCCCCACCTTAAGGAGAAAGCATTGTATCTTCTCCATTCATATAAGGCGTTCTTGCTGGAAGTATGGAGTACATGTCTTTAATCTGTTGAGAAGTTCCTGTTCTACTTCTAGTCTCCTGATAGCTTTTACCATGAACACCTGTGGAATTTAGTCCAATACTTTTTCTCCAACTAGTGACAGGATCATATAGCTTTTTCCTTTCCTCTGTTAAAATGATGACTTTTGGGGTGGATCTTCCAATGCTGAACCAACACTCCCATCCCTATAACAAAACCACTTTCTACATCCTGCCAGATCTGACTTCCAATAGTTTGTTTTGTTAAACAAATTTCTATCTATGTTCATACTTTTTCTTCTATCATCTTTATCCAGTTTTAGGATTAGCACAATGTTGAGTTCCTACAATGAGGGAAGAAGTGTTCCTTTTTTTTTCTGCTTTAATTGTTTGATATAATTTATCAGTTAAAATGTTTATGAGGCTGCTGTTGTCATATAGGTAGGTTTTCAAGCTAAGAATATACTTTCTTTAACAGGTGCTATTCAAATTTTATATTTCTTACAGAGTTGGTTTCATTAATTTGTCTTCCAAGGTACTTCTTAGAAGTTGTCAAATTTATTTCAAAACAGATTTTTGAAATATGCTTTCTATATCCTTTTAAATTCTGTAAAATCTGTGGTAATATCTCCTAGGTCTTGATATTTTAATTTTAAAAATGTGTAATTGATATTGTGTAATAGGAAGTAAAGCTCTAGGGTGGCATAGGAGGTGGGAGGGGGGAGGGAAAAGAGGGGAAAAAATATGAGAAAGGGTAAAAAATGGAAAGGGGATCTTTGCAAGTGGGGAGGTGTGGATGGGGTGAGGGGAGGGCAGGGGAAGGGGAAAAAAAAATAAGAACCAAGATACTCATGTAATGGTACAAGATCTCAAAGATGTATGTAAATGTATTTTATACTGAAAATGTACCAATAAACTTAATGGTGGAAAAAAAGGAATTTAATGTAACTATTAATGGAGTATGGCCTGTGCACGTAGCACATAGACAGAAAGGTACAAGATGTGACCAAAACATGCAGTGAATGTTGAAATTAAAAATATTACAGTCAATTTAGCTCAGTGATGCTGCCACCAGCCTCACAAGCACAAGGTTCTGAGTTCGATCCCTGCTATAAAAAAAAATACAGTAAAAGACATGTTACAGTAATCACTCTCACGATACTCCCCTTACTTGGAACCCACTTACCCCAACCTTCTTGCCACTTTCTGAAGAATCTCTGGAAATCCTCTTTCCTGAGTGTGTTTCTCATGTGTCATCAGAAGTATGGAGAACGCTCCTGCTGAGTGTCATTCAATACAAAGTAGGTTAATAAAAACATTAGTGTGTTCTCATCCATTTTGTTCACTCTGGCACTGTGTATTCTGCTATTCCCCATCATCAAGATGAGCATGAAAGGGAAACTTCCAAATCAATTTGTGTCACTGAGACAGCCAGGACAATGCAACTAATGACACTCAGGACAAAGCACTTCCAGAGCTGCTGCAGAAAGAGACAGGAACAATGGGCTAAATGTGTTCAAACCAAGAGGGGTTACTTTCAGAAGTATTAATGTGATGTGTCTTTTACTGTAATATATTTTTATTTGAGTATATACTGTACTTTTCAGTCACACCTTATGTATCATTATATAAAATTATGCTACTTTTATAGATTAAGAATATCTATCTATATTATAGACACTGATAGAATCATATACAATACATTACAAATTTTTATAAAGGGGGATACAAATGATGAGTATTCACTATTTTCAGGGAAGGAGCTGGCAAGGTACAGAAGGAGGCTCCTTTTCTATGATTTTATAACTCTTTACTGTTGGAATTTGTGTTATGTACATATATTCCTCTCATTTAAAAAGAAATGAAAATCATTCTGAATCAAGTTGAACTGTGCTGAAATGCCCATGTTCCTCTCATGAGTTTTATGACTTTGAATTAATTCCTTCTTTCTAGGCAACAGTTCCCCCTGTAACAAATGGGAAAATGAATGCACCTTGAAACCACCTTGAAACTTGTTAAGTGAAACAAATCAGAGACACACACTTAATTATTATATGGTATCTATTTAGAAACCAAATGTAAGTAAAAGTCAAAGTAAAGATAGATAAAAGGAAACAGGAAGAAAGCTCTTTTGAGAAAGGAAATGAAACCGAGAGTTGGAGGAAAGAGGGAGAGAAGACAAGGGAAGGGAATCGAACAGAATCACGATGTGTTATACACAGGCACCGCCTCCCAGTCCTTCCGTATTGCAAATATGCACTACTGAAAAATGAAAATAGAGAAAAACCAAGTAGGCTACTCATTAGTGCCTACCTTACACAATTATTGATAGTTTAAATAGCCGCATGCAGACTACAATAAAGGAAGATTCAATGAATGAGTTGTTGCTGTTGTTTTTAAATAACAACTTTATCATTAATATTTTATAGAACTTTCACCAATAGAAATGTTTTGTCTCAATTTTGAAGTACTATGCCTTATTTTTATTTTTTAATAAATGAGTTTTATTTTAGCAGTGTTTCTAATTGTTTTATCCATACTAAGGACATACTGAATTAGTCAATGTATATTGAAAGTTTAAAAGATAAAGTTTGCATGTTTACTCCTAGGAAAGCTCACCTATTGGCTCACATGAGGTCATTTTTGAGAATTTTAGAATGTTGGAGTGGATTTTTAAGTTAGAAATGTTATCAGTCATACCTAACACAGAGCTAGGTGCCTGCACATCTTATGCATTTATCCAATCCGTACTTTTTAAATTTATTGCTGTAGTACAGAAAGAAAACTAACATGGGGCTCTGTACAGATACATTAGCAAAGCAAAAGAGCAAAAAACAAAAAAGCTTCTGGAGTCTTCCTTATGATGTGCCATTCCTGGATCAATACAACTGTGGGAGTCCCACAGAGCAGTGTAGAATGACACTGGCTTTCAGGGTACCATTGTCACTCAGTGGGGAGGGCATTGCTAATGAAACACAACTATGACTCATGATTGAAAGGTTCTAGAACATTATTGGCATAAATGCATCAATGTTAGCATGGATCTAAGTTATTATCATTTCAACATATTATAGCACCATTTAAAAGTTTAAAATTATTGTTATTGCACATTGCTAGGTAAATGGATGCACCTTGAAATCATACTCTTAAGTGAAATAAATTGGATGCACGTGTGTAAATATCACATGGTCTCTCTGCTGTGAGAAACTGAAAGTATAAATAGAAACAAAAATATATAATGATATTGTGAAACAGGAAGAAGTTGTTCAAAATTATACCGAGTATGAGATATTTTTTCAATAATTAAAATGTTTCATGCAAAAAATGTCAATGTATATTTTGGCCATAGAAAAACCACTCTCTTTAATAAGGTGAAGACCAATAAAAATCCCTCAGATGAAGATACTAATATTTACATCATTGTGTTTTTTCTTCACCAAAGTGGCATTACAATGAATTAAAACTTTCATTTTACATGTCAAATGGTGTCAGGGACATATGTTGCTTATACACATTCACAACCCATGCTGCCATGAGTCCTCCATTCTAGGCTGTGGCCCACATGTAGGAACTTGTCCATAGTCAGCAGAAAACTGACCTAACAGCAGGACAGTCACCTGAAGGGGTTTTTGGGGGTAACATTCACGTTACATGTGCATTTTATTTATAACAAAGTACAGCAGAAAGAATGCTTGTGTGCACCTACTTTGAATGTATTTCTGTAATCTATACAAAGATTTAATGATTTGAGGAGAAAAAATAGCAGAAAGCAGGGTATAATGGAAGCAAAAAACAGAATTACTTATAAAGATAAATTGCTCCTCATCTCTGGATGTTCCTCTTTATGCTGCTTTGCTCAGGCACACTCCCCGCAGCATCACCATTTTATTTATGGTGTCCCATAGATGGGCTACTAGCAGCTAGTCTGTACTAGGCTCACCATGGCTTTGAAAACTTTTGGGAATTCTACTTCCAGAAGTTTGGAGAACTTAAAACTTCACAGTATTTAATGCAGCTAAATGCAACTTGTATCAAAATTCTACAAAACTACAGTATGGCTAGACTTGCTGGTACAATTATTTATGACAAAAGATTATGGTATAGGAAAAGATGAAGGAATTATTTAAGAACTCATTATGCTTTAGTTAATAAACTTATTTTCATGACCTTCACTTTGATTGTTCTAGTCTCTGCCTTTTCCCAGATACATTTGGGCAAATTTTTAAGAATAATGATTATCAACTCTATCAGACCAAAAATAGAGAAGCTAAATGAGAGACCCAGACATGCACACTCTCCAGAAATGACCTTCACTTTGATTGTTCTAGTCTCTTCCTTTTCCCAGATACATTTGAGCAAATTTTTAAGAATGTTTATCAACTGTATCAGACCAAAATTAGAGAAGCTAAATGAGAGACCCAGACATGCACACTCTCCAGAAATGATCCAAAGAAACTAGCAAGTTTATAATAAAGAATAAATGCACAATAATTGCCCCATGACACACTTGATAGACACTAAGTTGGATGACCATTAACACACACACAAACACACACACACATTCTAATGCAAATTCTAAGCAGTCTTGCTCAAGACTTACAATTGAGTTTAACGAAAGCAATTCCACTGCACTCATTTGCAAAAGGATATAATTAGTTGTTCTTTTAGTTATCTAGATAAAGATGGTACATATGAAAAATAATAGGCTGTCAATACCATAAAGGGTTATCAGGATGAACTCAACAAAAGGATATTTTTAAAGGAATGACAGTTTATTTTTTTCTTTTAATATCTGTATTATTTTGGGATTGGTGATGACATGAAAGCATATGGTTAACCTGCAGAATTGATGCATTTATATTTTATTTATTTCTATTTTTATATCCTGAGATACTTCTAAAAACATTTTAAAAACATTTAACCAAAAGCAAGCTTACATAGTAGAATAACATAGAAGGATCTCTCTGAAATGTAGTTTCTCGGGATACTCACGTACACTCCTCGAACTCACTGATCAGTAAACATTTACAGAGGTATAAGGAGAATGGAAAGGAGTAGCAGAAGGAAAAGGTGGTAGAAGAGACAAGTAAAACAAACAAAAACAACAAAAAAATGCCTATAATGAAATTTCTGTGGTAAACATTAAAATGTCAATGTGTTTGCACATATTATGTTAATATTCTACTTTATCGACCAACATGAGCAGAGTACAAAAACACAGAAGGTATGCGCATTATTAAAATACAATGATTGCATATGTACATAATTTAACTCTCTCTATATGTCATGGTTTGTGTCTAGATGTTTCCTCAAAGCCTTATGTGGTCATAGGTGGCTTTCTCAGATGTGGCTGAATCTCCAGTGTGATGCTGGGATTAACAGTGTGTGATTACTAAGCCACTGATTGGTTTGGCTCCATTCTGCTCCTGGTAGTCTGGATTAGATAAAAATGGGAGCAAAACACTGTTAAGGATCCCCTGCTTGCTTGCATTTGCTGCCTTCTGCTGCCATGAACCGTTGCCCTTCTGCCACTCTGCCTAGGACCCAGCCAATTATGGACAGAAACCGCTACAAACTGTGAAGTAAATAAATCTCTCCTCCCTCAACTTTGGGTGTCAGATACTTTATCTCAGCAACAGGAGAAAAGCAACTAACATGATATATATGCAATATATGGTTCTTAGTACCTTTCGATATACTTCTCCAGCACATAGTAGATAGTAAAAATAATAATAATAATAATAATAATAATACAAATCCTCACTATCCAACATCAGTAAATTCTAGACCTGTGAGGCCCCTGAAGACTGGGAGGCCACCAGGCAGTGGCAGGTCAGGAATAGTGGCCTCCGGGACCAGAGACATGGTAAGAGTTAGGTTGCCCTTTCTGTTCATCCCAAAGCTAGGCGACAGATATGCTTACTCCCCTTGTATTAGGTTAGCTCTCTCCGAGGCAGACGCCCACACTGACAGTGTCCAGGACAGAAGTAGTCTGTGTTACAGATGCTGTTGTAGTCTTTTCTTTCCAGAGTGATTTCTTTTAAAAATTTGCCTCACAGTAGAAATTACCCATGGGATTGAGCTCAAATGTTGTCAGGATGCAACAAAGACTGTAAAAGTGAGAAATGGTAAGTGTAATAAACTGCAAAGGGACAAGCAGGGTGTGCTGAGGGCATTTACCAGGAAGCAGCCCTTCTTACATAAAAGGAAATGTGTCTCTAGGAGAGTCACTCCTGTCCCCATGCAGTTATCTAAGAAGACAAGCCACAAACCTCAAGCTGGTAGCCACAGCATTTACAGGAAGTGACAGACAAGACCCAGACATTTCATCAGGAAAGTCAGGACAAATGAGAATTGGAAGCTCAGGAGCTCCACAGTGTCCTGGGACTCTGAAGCTCATGAGGTCTTCTGTACCCCAAGGAGAGAAAGCACTCACACTAGATTGAGCCCAGCAAAAGCCCAAAGAGACAGGTGTAAGAAGACAGCCGTGGTGTGCATGTGACAACAGAGTGTGTCCAAGGTACAAGATTTAGCGAGAGAATAGAAGGATGGGTGTGCATATAAATGCCACACAAAGGTAACTGTGACACAAACCCTGGAGACAATGGCCCAGCCTGCCACAGTGCAGACCCAGGTGTCCAGAGCTGCTGCTCAGCTGTCATTAAACACTTCCCCACTTTGCATCTGTAGCAAGAAAAGAGAAAGAATGCTTCTCTTCTAGAAGTCTGTCCTTCATGTAGCACTGATGACTGTTGCTATCTGTATGAAGTTTTCACTCTTGAACACATGGCGTTTTCAAATCCTGATGAGCTCCAGCCCTTCCTGGCACTGCAAAGGACACAGCTGCCTCCACAAGGGCACATATGCACATGCTCTCCAAAGTGAGCAGCTGGCCTTGTCACACGCTTTCCTCCTACCTGGGACTTGGCCACCAAGGGTGGCTTTTCAGACCTAGGTCCTCAGAGGACTTGTCTGAACCCAAGGGAAACATCTGACAGTAGATAGCCATTAAAAACTGTAAACTTTCATGTGAAAAGTAGAATTTTGGAAATGTGGACCTACCACCATCCATTTGACAGTTTTAAGGGCCTTTAGCGCATACAGAAACGGCATTAACAAGTGTGACTTATATGATGAAATGTGTCAACAGCTGAAAAGTCATTTATGGGTAAATCATTCAAAGTGTAAGGCCATCAACTGATTTCACTGTAATAGATTACAAAAGCTTATTGCTACACTTCCAGAGTCTTCAATGTAACCAATATGTAAGTAATAACCACTTGAGTTTGATTAGTGTCAAAAAATTTATAATTTTCTAAAGAAATAATTTAAAGTCTTTTTTCTATTTGATTATACACTTTAACCCTCCAAAATAATAAAATTGCGTAAATTAATGACATGCAAAAGTTATTTTACATACTTTTCCTCTTTTAATATATAGTGTAGTCACTATTGATACATGAATCCTATACAAACAAGCTCTTCAAGGTTCACAGTGATTTCCAGCACTATAGGGGTGTTCTTAAAATAAAAATGTTTGTGAATCATTGATATCTTTTAAAAGAACCTTGTCCAATTAATTATCATTAAATTCTTTGAACCAAAAACAGCGCCCAGCATATACTAGTAAATAAACACTTTATAGGAATTAAACATGTCTCAGCCTTATCTGATTAGGAAACTGTTCATAACAAGATGTTGATAATAACTGAATGCACACGTGTACATATGTGTAAACATTTATACTTGAGCAGTGATTTCAGTTAATCTCTATTTGACACTTTTTTATTGTCATATTTCACATCACATAAAATTCTCCATGTACAAGAATACACCTTGGTGATTTCTATGTATTCATTATGTTCTACAATCACCATCACTAACCAAATTCAGTTTGATCGCCCAAGAAATAAACCTCTGAAGTGTCAGCTGTTAGCCCCGATTCCCCGCTCACGTGGCTGCTGATAGCCACTTGATCTCCTTGATGTTTCCGTGGATTTGCTATGCAGATATTTTGCAGAAATGGAAGCACACAGTGTGGGCTACGTGTCTGGCTTCTTTCCCTGTGCATCCCCCTGTGAGGCTTCAGCTACTCTGCAGCATCTGGTCATGCTCATCTGCTCCTTCTCATGCTGGGCCATTTCACTTTGTGGAGGCAATAGTCATCCAGCCACTCTCGACTTCAGAGTATAGTAAGTTCTGCTAGAGATATTTGTTAAGATTTGTGCAAAAGTAGAGCCGGGGATTTAGCTCAGTGGTTTCGCCGCCTGCTGCTCAAGCTCAAAGACCCGAGTTCTATCCCCGGTACCAAAAAAAAAAAAGATTTGTGTGAAAGTATGTCTAACTTCCCTCCCAAAGGCATTAACTAGTTGGGGCATTATGGGGTCATGCTTCTTTTTCTATCTTTTATTAATACTGTTCATGTCTGCAGTACACAACGATTATACTAACTGTGGGAATTGGTGCATGGACATAACACATCTTAATTGCATTTTTCATTGTTTTCTCCTCCTCTATCTCCTCCCTCCTTCCATTTCCACCCTTCCCTTTTGCAAAAGATAGCTCCTGTATCTTATTAACTTTTATTGTGCTCTTTATCTATATTTTGGGTTTCTCATGATATTTGAGCTTATGTGTCTCATTTATTTCACTTAACATTATGGTCGCAAGGTGCATGCGTTTTCTTACAAATGACTCAAGGTTATCCTTCTTTATGGCAAAGTAGTACTCCATTGCATATAAATACTACATTTACTTTATACATTCCTCTGTTGATGGACATATAAGCCGCTTTCAAGATTTAGCTGTTAGGAAATGCTACATTTTTCTTTATACTGGCTGTACCATATCATCTTTCATCTAGCAATTATGAGGGTCCCAATTCTCTGTACCCTAACAGTCATTTTTCTTCTCTATTGATTTAGGGTTGTGTTTTCATTATAACCATTCCTGTAGGTGGTTAGTGGCATCTCACCATATTTTGGATTTTTATTCTGTAATTACTAATGACAAACATCCTTTCAAGTACTTATTTGTCCTCTGTATTTCTTTTTTTGAGGGGAATAGCTTATTCATATACTTTGCTCATGTTTTGATTGGATTATCTTTGTGCTGCTGTGTTGCAGTAGGTTCTCATACATTCTAGATATTAAAATTCTTGTCAAATATGTTTACAAACATTTTCTCCTAATCCCTAAGTTGCTTTTCACTTTCTGAGATTGTATCCCACAATGCATAAAGATGTTTAATATGGTTGAAATATAATTGATTTGTTTTACATTTGCTTTGTTCTAACTCAAAGTTACACAGATTTTCATTTATGTTTTTCTAATGAGTGTTTTATAGTTTTCATCTTTAAATTTATCTTTGATCCAGTTTGGGTTGATTGTGGTATGGAGCATAAAGTAGGTGCTCATACTCTTTCGCAGATGGATAAACACCTCTGTAAAAGCATCTTCTTTGTAATGTGTCATTTTTATTTTTCTTACAATGAGAAGGATATCTGAGTACCCTGGGTGGTGGCTGCTTTCACCTGCTCAGCAGCTTTCTCCTTTTTCTTTTCATTTTATAGACTCCACCCTTCTGATGCTGTTGGTAATCAGAGGCATTTCTTGACTTAGGACAATTGGGATCCTCCTTTTCAGGTAGCCTCTTCCTAAGGAAAATGTATTGAAGCTATCTAGCATCAGCAAACATGAGAATAGAATTTGTTAAAATCCTGGATTTTACAGGAAAATTATGATATGCAATTTGTTTGTGACTCATTTATAGGGTGACCCAAACATCCTCTAGTTTGGGGGCAATTAGAAAAAGCATGTCCTCTGGCCCAGCCTTCAGCTGTACAAGTTCACCTCTTGGCCCGTGTACCTATGTCTCATGTAGGACATGCATGGCACATGTAAATGTGCCGAGAGGAGAAGTTGGATAGGAAGAATATCTTCTAATATCCTAGAGCAGACTGATTAACAGTGATTGAAAACAATCAGTTGCACATTTCAAAATGGCTAATAGTATGTCGACTGATGTCCACACAAGGAAATCACATACCCTTGAGGTGAAGAATATAGCAGTCACTGACCTGATCATTGTGCATTGTACACCTGTCCTGAAATCTCCCACTCTCCATAGATATGTATAAATGTTATGCATCAGTTAAAAACAAAAAATTGAAAAACTTAAAGGACCAAATCCTAAATTCAGAGTCACAGTGCTTAAAAATTAGTTCTTCTTATATGGTGATAGTAAGAATAAAGTAACAGTGTACAAGCTAATCAACAGATGTGACCTCAGAAGGTTTTTTTTTTTAGTTTGTATTAGTACGCATTTGCACAAATGATTACGTTTGTGCATGGACATGGCATATCTTAACTCTTTTACCGCTCCGTTTCCTGCCTCCTCCCTCCCCTCCCCGATATCCCCTCTGTCCCTTCTTCCTGGACAGTCCATGCTGTAAGGGGTGTGCACCAAGTATAGGGTTGCATTAGGGCCACTGTACATGAGAAAATGGTTCAATCATATTGATAAAGACCTTTTCACCTTTTGGGGGTGAAAAGTAAAAATGATTAACTCATCTGATATCACATCTGTTTACATTTTAATCTGAAAGGAAAGAAAAATGGAATTCTAATCTGGGGAAGTACAGTCTGAGCTAGCAGGGTCCAGATGGAGAAAGAAACCCACAGGTCCATGGGGCTGTCTGGGCAATGCCACGTGGGACCCGGCCCATGGTGGAGGCTAGGAGGGTGGAGAGCAGAGGGCAGGTTTCGTGCCCACACCCAGGTAACGTGCCTTCCCCGTACCACTCCTGCCTGGATTCTAAGCCCTGTGAAGTTTTCTGCATTTTTTTCCTTTTGTGCATGGAATATTAAGAGACACCATCACCAGGCACTTGTCTAAGAAGAAAGGCAAGAAAAGCAACTTCTGTTTCTTTGGAAACGCACTGTTAAACTGAGTCTTATTTTTGCAAGATTGCAGATTTCTTTTGAACCAAAAATTATAGTTTCTAAAAATGGCTATGCATCTAAATTGTGCATATGATTTTTGTATCATGTAATATTTTGAAAGACTAAAAAGAAGGGAATAAAATCTCTAAATGCAAGACTCCTCAGCTTTGACAAGGGCAGTTTTGTCATACGTTTCTCATTCAACAAATAGCAATGGACTACTTAATAGCTGAGCACATTTCTATTTTTTATAATATTTTACATGACCTGGAATAAATATTATCAGTGGAGGCACTTGAAAGTATAATAGATATATGATTTATGAAATACATTTAAAGAAATGTTTTTGGCTCATTAACTGACCTACAGTTAATACAAAAAGAAACTACTAAAAATAATATTTGATGAACATGCCATAATTAAATACCCATTCTTTCAACTCCAGATATATGTTTTCTATTGTTAATGAAATAAAGTCCAACCAATATGCTTTTAAAATAGCTTTGTAATTTTGCTTAAATAGGCAACAGAATTCAGCAGTTGAAAGAGATATTATATTATGTCTAAGGGTCTGTAGAATCCCTTTGTAGATATGAATATAGAGGACTTCACATTTTGCATGAAATTTTCATTCTTCGAGACATGGAATTTCTCTAAACTCCTAAGTCGAGACTAATTCTAAAAAGGAAGTCTCATGTTACAATTTCTTTGGCAATCTTAAGCCATGGAATGTCAATAATGAGATCCTTCCCCAGTGTAGATAGGGTTCTTTGCTTCCCACCCTGATGACAGATAGACCTGCAGGGTCCAACTACACAGTGCAAGATCTGCAGTTGGTTCAGTCTGCCAATGCAGAATCCATTATATACAGAAGGGGGACCCCGAACCCATTTATAATGCACTTGCTCCGCAATGCAAACCCTGACACATTTTTTAATTTGGGGCAATTGTGTTATTTTATGTTTTGCAAATGGGCTGAAGTAATTGTTTTATCCCCCCATATGAAATGTGTATAAAAACATCAAACATGTTCATCCTACAGAGATACCATAATTTTAACCTGTGATCCATGGAAGCAAACAGAGTACAATACTGCCATAGCCATTGGTGGTGACAGGTCTTCGGGAAACCTCCTAATGTGATGTGTTTTTCAAAGGAAGGCTTCTAGCTCTTCACTCTAAAGCTTCTGCTAATGCACACAATCCCAACATCAGTTTCTCAGTGGGCACAAACCAGCAAAGCTCAAGGGAGAGGGAGATTTATACCAGAATGCAAATATGTTTGGTTAGAATGCGAAATAAATCTACCAAAAACACCAATTGCTTCCACCGGTTGGTCAGTTCAGCTGCTCAGCATTTAAACAGCTATTTGATCACCTTGATCTACACTTCAGTAAAACATCACTCATTATTCGACCGCCCACAATTAATTCATATGTTAAACAGATGTCAAAGTATCTGACCTAACTTACAATACTTCTGTGGAAGTAAAAGAAGATTGATCATGCTAAAATATACAGTCTTTTAAATGAATTAAGTTATTAACTAAACAGAAAAAGAAATATAGGGATTTGTATTATAAATTGTAACTTAAATATATTTTATGAAGATAGAATTATTTATCCCTATAAACATCCTCTTTTGTGAGGAATTTCTTTTTTTGCATGACATTCAAGATTATCTTAATTATCAAGGTCTTTAGGTGGATGGTATTTAGCTGAAATATCACTTTCATTATTGTCATATATCATTTCCGAATCTACTCAAAAATATATTCAGATTTTTGAATAATTTCAGATTTTAGTGACTTCAAAGAAAATCTGTATGTAAATATCTAGAGTCCCTTAATAGATACCTCAGAACATTAGCCTAACCATAGATTATTTTGTAAATGAAACTTGTGACCAGAGTATAGAGTGAAAATGATTGCATTTCCTAGGAGGTAGAGTGGGTAGGTGTCTTCAGGATTCGACAGGGAAGCCAGAGGGACCAAATTCCATTGGTTATCTCACTGGACACCAAGGCTGAGAGCCGGGTCAGGGGTCAGGATGCAGGCAGGTATAGCGATGAAAAATTCATCAGATTCAAACAGGCTTGGGATGAATCCTGGGGGCTCACATGTCTCAGGGGACCTAAGAAAGTAACTAATATTTTTCACCATTTGTTGTTGTATTTTTTCTGTTTTTTAGACACATCTTGAACTGAGCCCTAGCATACACACAGCAGGGTGTGTAAGGAGCAGGAATTCCTAGTCACCTGGATGGAGACACAGGTGATGGCCTGAACCCCAGGTTTTCTCTTCCCTTTCCAGGTCCCCCGCTGAATCTACTCCAACAACTACTCTCCCTGGGATATTCTTTTGCCTGTTCAGAACTTCAGTGCAATGCTTTCTGACCTTCCTGCTTGGTTTCAGTCATTTGGAATTACTCATGCAAATACCTCCCGTCTTCACTTCACTTTTAGTTGTTAGGATGATAATTCTCCACCCACCTCTATCTTTCTTGCCTTGCTTCTCATTCTATGCTTTCTTCTGTTCACATTTACCCGCTGAAAATAACGAAGGTTCTCCTCTTACTTCCCCTTCCCTTCCCTTCTTGTCTTTTGTTCTCCTGCCCTCTTTCTGACTTGCTCTCTCCTTTCATTCCCTTTATAGCTCCCTCATCTCATCCTCTGTCCTCTTCTGTTCCACACTGAAATTCTGGGACCTCAAAGAGTGCCAAGAGTTAGATGGTGAACTCTGATGTCTAGAGCCTAGTGATATCTGCCAAGGACTGTTTCCAAACTGTCGATAACTGCGTGACTCCTTCCTCGATCATCAGAAATTTAGCATGTTTAAAACCACTTCCTTTCCGGTATCCTCACTCTTCTTGAAAGAAAACACTGTTCAACTCACCAACTCCTGCCAAGCCCTGGAGGCAAAGCTGGGGACAGCAAGTCCTGGGGTCACACACCTGCAGTCCCAGCACTCTGAGACTGCAATTTTGAACACAACTTGGGCAACTTAGCCACTTTACAAGACCTTGTCTCAAGAAAAGAAAAAGAAAAAGAAAAAAAAGAAGCAAAGTCCAGGTATGTAGCTCAGTGTGAAGACCTTGAATTCAATCCCAGTATAAAATAAAAGAGTATTTCTCTTTCTTGTATTCATTCTCTTGCTTGGAGCCAAAATTATTTCAGACTCTGCCTCACTGGTTTCCACATCTGATTCATTCCACGAAGGTTGTTTCCTAAAATGTATACTTTTTATTTAATTCTTCATTCTGAAATTTTCTCATGGGTCTATTTCCTGTCTCAAAAATATACATATCCTTCCAAATCCTTTAATTTAATCTCTTGCTGTTTTTCTGCTTGAATAAACATCCCACTCTTTCAGCTTTAGTGCATATGCTTGTCTTCTCAGTGTCTCTTTCACCTGGAAAGCTCTTGCATCACCCTCTGCAAAGACCGCACTGTTGTTTCCCTGTGAGATTCACCTCCCTATGTTTTGGAATGTTGTCTCTTCACCTAAATGGAGCTGATTAACCCCTTTTCAGTGTCTGTATTCTTCCTCTATTTTTGTCCCAATGATTTATCCCAGTTATTTTCTGCTTCAGTATACAGATGGATAAAAAGATACTACCCGGAATTCTCTTTTTACAGGGCCAATTTAGGATTGGCGCTTAATAAGTATGAAACAAAGATGTCAAAAATGAGCAACAATATACTTTCTTGTTCTGAAATTTAGCTTATAGTAATTTCCATCCACGATGTGCACAGCATCGCATCTGATGTAGAAAGGCAGATATCACTCACAAATCCCTTCTCCCTAGAAGCTCACAGTGTACAGAGACTCACAGAAATATGTGTGGAAAACTCTGACAGAAGGCTCAAGTTTGTCTGCAATAATCGGGGTACAAATAAGGACTAGATGGAAGAACATCAAAGTTAAAGTTGAGCCTAAATTGGGCTATGGAGGGTTAGAATGTGGACTGCAGAAGTGGCAAAGTGGTAATAAAACCAGGGTTAGGTTAAGGTAAGTTTATGAAATACTTTAAGAACCATTTAGAGAATTTGGATTTTATTGCACATGAGGACAAGCCATCAAAGACAGGATAAGTGGGGATGGAGTAAGGAGATTATGCAGCTTAGACCAGTTCTGAAGTATTTATTAGTGTGTACGGTGTGATACACAGTGTGGTAAAAGTTATGGAAGATGTAAACATCTGCTAATAAGAAAACATTAAAATGCCTTAAAATCACTTGATGGAAGACTTGGAGTCAAAATCCGGGGCCCTGGGGTGCTACAGGAAGCACAGAGAGGGAGGCATGGGATTTCCACCTGCTGCTGGGGCTCTGCTCACCATGGGTGAGCGTTTGTAGCTCTGTCCTCCCTTGAGTCCTGCTGTCCTGATTACGGGCCTGTGCTCTGCTAATGAAAGCTGACATGCAGAGAAGGGTGCCACAGGGGAATCAGCTACTGGCATCTGGGCTGGCGCAACATCACCCTGGAGCTGTGGCGGAATCAGAGGTTGTGTTTTTACGACATATGTACCTTTTTCTGGTAAAGGAATCCACTCCCCCGAGAGGAAATGACTCTTCTGCTATGGCGTGTCTCGGGAAGCCTGCCAATGAGGGGACTCTATGCCCTGACACAGGGTCACCTTGAGTATCTGTCTGTGTCTCTGACCCTCACAGGAAGAAAACCACACAGGTGACTGACTGGTCCCTAGGGAAGGATCCAAAAGAGGCTGTGGACCAGCCCATTGCAGGGTTCCCCAGGCCTCCTCTTCCTCCTGCCTTTTCTCTAGCTGTTTCCTCCCTGTGGCCCCTCACCCTGAACTCGGCAACTTCTTCACTTACACCAGGTGAGCACAGTTGGTCTCTTTCATTCGCCTTCCAGGAACACAGATGGTACAATAGTTGAGGGACCAATCAGTTTTGCCTTAGCTGTACATTACAGTTTGCTAAGCACTAAGGTAAAGCAGGGAGGGACAAAGACACACATAGTTCCCTGCCAACCGTATTCAGCCCTATTATGCATAGTCAGGTTCAGGTGAGCCTGTTGCAAATCTGGTATGGAAGCCTGGATATTTTCCAAAGCTTGGTTTCATGAAACTTACCTTTCCTCACTTATCTAATGTTAAAGGAGGTGTGATGGAAAATATAGTACATGAATAAATTTTTAGAAATTATTTCCTTAAAAGCCACATTGACTTTGCTCTCTCTCCAAATACTCCTCATCTCATGGAACACACTTAGCCCTTCATTCCAGGCACTTTCTGCAGCAGTTCTGCAAGTCCATCTCGGTGAGTGTCACTAGTTGTACTTTCCTGAATGCCATGATGTCCTGCATAGGACAAAATGTTTCCCTTTCAAGGTCATTGTGGCTTTGTGGAAGTCAGAAGTCACAGGATGCCAGATCTGGTGAATAAGGAGGAAAGGACACACACACTGTCATGGTTTTGTTTGTCAAAAATTGCCATAAACATTTTGATCAATTTAGGACATGGAGGATGCTATGAATAGACAAGAAAGAGGACTTCCAGAATGGCTGCAGAAAGTGGTAAGAACTATACTTCGGCCACCCTGTGTGTGAGTTCTTATCTGGCTGGTCATTAAAGTCTGGTTATGTTCTTTATTTCTTAAAACTCATCTGAGTTGAAGAACTAACCACAGTGGTTTTGAATCGTGTTCTTCGGGTGTCCTGATGAGAAGCACATTCTTGTTAAGAATCATGTCAATCTAGAAAGGCCATTTAGATTGGACAGAGAAAAGGGAAAGGATTATGAGAATGACTGCCATAATGATGAATAGAGAAAGACATTACCTATAGGAGAACATGTTCCTTGAGAACTTTGTCTTCTTGAAGACTTCAGAACCTTTTGGTATGATTTTGAATTAAGGGCTGAATGCCTTGGAAGTTAGAAGGATGTGTAGATTAGGTGAACGGATGAAGAATGTCTATAATAGTGAATCTAAGATGTCGTAAGCAAAGAGACAGCTGCACAGGGGACCGGGTAACTGGTGACAGTAGAAACATTACTTTGCTCTTTATTTTTTTCCATTTAGAAAATAAAAACTAATAACCTTATAATTTCAATCAAAGGAATACTGGGCCAGGATAGGAAATATTCAGTGATTTTTTCTGTTAATTTTCAGAGGGAACCAAATGCCCAGGAGCCAAGGGTGATTTGGTGGGAACTTTCCCATCTGCCTGTCCTTCTCTTTACTCTCTGTAGTATTGAGATGATGTTACCGAATGCGCCTCTGCATTCAACCTGACTGGAAGCCACGCAAAAGGATAGTTTCAGTCAATCAAGATGTATGCTTGCATATGCTTCCTTTAGTTCTGCAGAGACACTTAAGGCCCTAGCATTGACAATAATTTAATTTCCTATCATCAGGTACAGGACATAAATCTTCCACTATCACAAAGGGATAACCCTGGATTTTAACACTTTAATGGGAGAGAGATTTTGGACACAATATTCACTGTCAAAAGAAATTTTTTTGGGGGGGGGTATCAGGCATCGAACTAGGGTCCTTGCACTTGCGAAGCAGGAGGCCATACCACTGAGCTAAATCCCTGGCCCAAAATAAATTTTTATATGTAGCTCAAAGAAATTTCACTTCAGCCAAAACCACGTCTTCTTGTTATATATAATAAAATACATAATTAAAAGTTACGTTTTACCATTTGTGAAGTAACAATATAAGAAAGGCACAATTTTTCTTTATCTGAAATGGAAAAATGCAATATCTTTTTTCTTTAAAGTCTTCATCTCACATATATTCCAGTCTATATGTAAAATATATTCATTTTAGCCATTGAGTATTACTGATGTTGTATAAAGAATGTAATACCTTCTCTGGTATAAGGAGTGCATTAGGTAAGAAATCTTCAGCAAATGACTTAACATCTCTTACTTTCTCATTCATTAAATAGGATAGTAAAAATTACACCATGAATTTTGTGATATGACTTCAATAAGATAATAAGTATTACACTAAGCATGGCTGCCTAAATTTCCATTATTAGTATGGATTCCAGAATGTGGACATTTATAATGAGAACAAGAAAACATTTCCCAATGATTTATCAGAATAACCAATGGTAGTTTGAGGATACAGTTATTGACATTAAAATTATAATATTCTTGTTGAGCATGTATATGCACTGTCATTAGAATCAAAAGGAATGATTGTGACTTCCACTTTTTCAGAAAGATACCTAGAAGAAATATAAGATGAACTGAAATCAGGCATAACAGAATCCAGAGTACCAGTAAACAATTTCTCAATTTCTTTGATCATTTTTTCCAGAAATACTTCTGCTACTTGTTAAATTGTGACTTTAATAGTTAAAACAAGGCAGATATTTTTCATTCTTGGCAGTCAGCTCATTTTATAATTCCTCCCCACAACGCTGGTATTGTATTCCTGAAAGTCCTAAGTACAAGACTGAAATTTCATATTCATGAATTAAGATCACTGATATATTCAGCATAGAAATTAATCACGTGTAAAATAATTTACAGGAGATAAATCCAAGAATACAAAATATGAATATAACTTTAAAAGAAGTAAATGTAATGTTTTGCCAGTATCAAGTAGTAAAATATTTCAAAATGCTATCACATACCATTGTCATACAATAAATTTATTGAAAGAATAAAATATACATAAACCATTAAATACAGCTCAGTGGATAGCACTCTACAAAACTGCTGGTTAAAAGTAATTAAGAAAAAAAATTCCCTTTACATCCTGCTTTACACAAAAGACACTAAATAGATATTGTCTTTCCCTCTTCCCCCAAGAATTAGCAGAGCTAAACTACTTACAAGAATTTGTTCCCTCTCTCTTTCTCTCTCTCTCTCTCTCTCTCCCTCTCTGATTCTTACGCACATGTTTTAAAAACCCTATAATATCCTCAGTCTTATTATTAACAATAAAGACTTGCTTCTTTAGTCAACTGAAACAAATATTTATTGATCACCAATTATCAGCACTGGGGTAAATTTTAAAGTTATAGAGACAGAAGCTGTAATAAGATTGTCATAGGAGGAAGCCTCATGACAAATTAAGTTTGGATACAGACCACTTCAATACAATGTGTAAGGGATAAGATAAGGCTTGTGCAAGGTGCCAAACTTTTATTCTAGTATATGTGCATTTTCACTATATAAATCCACTCTTTCGTGCCACATTGTATAACCATCTTCATTTCTTTATAAAGATTACAGAGTTACTTGACTCAGTAAGTTATTTCTAGTTCTTGTAAGCTTCTTATGATACAATGTTTAAAACATATATCATATACAAGATGATTCATATTTCCTGCAATATAATCCACCTGTATTCTTTAAGATATTTGCAGTATGTATTCTTACAGAGTTTTGACAATTCACACAATGCATTGATTCTATGAGTAATTTAGCAAAGCAAATTATACATTTACATCACTTTGTATCTGAGTGCATATATTCATGTGCATACATATATTTTCCTTTTGAAAAATATACAAACCATTTAAGGTGCTATAAATTATGTACATATTTCTATGTATACATTTCCTGAATATTTCCCTCTGTGATTGCTATCTATAATAAAATGTGATATACATATCTTTTTCAGTAACACTGATAGACATCAATCAGCACTTGGTGAGGTTATCTTTTTAGAGAACTGTAGAGATAAATATTAAAATATAAATATTCAGGCCCAAGGATTTAGCTCAGTGGTGCTGCTGCCTGCCTCACAAGTGCAAGCTCCTGAGTTCAATCCCTGGTACCAAAAAAAAAAATCTATCTATCTATCTATCTATCTATCTATCTATCTATCCAAAATTGCCTTTCTCTTAATGTGTAGAAAAAATGATAGATTTGTTCAGGATTCCTAGAATCTATAATAACAAAAGATATCTTACACTATTTGCCAGAGTCAAGAGTTAGAACATACAAACAAACAAAACAGATGTAAAGCAATAAAGATAGTCGAAGTTTTGTCTAATCAATGGCAGTTAGCTGTAATTTCGCCATTCATTACTGAGCAGAAGGGTGTAATAAGGAGTAAATCTCATTTTCTTTTAAAATCTATCCTAGGAAGAAAGGTCAAACAACTTCCATTTGAAAGAGCATCTGTGTAATGCAAGACGGTCAAGTATACAGCGTGTACATACGAGGCACACCTTGCTTTCTCCTCTCATTCTCATCATAAAATTAAGCTCAGTAGCTGTTGGGTTAGGTTTTGGGTCGTGTCATGGTTGAGAACAGACTGCAGTAACCAGCGGTATGGGGCCATCTCTCTGCCTGTGGTTTTTGATATGCTGCTTTCTGAGGCCTGAGATTTGAGGGAGGTTATTTTGGTTCTCGGTCATTCTTTCCTACCCATATCTACATTAAGTGAATATGATGAAGTGTTACTGGCACCGCCAATGTGAATAACTCAGCCAATAATTGTGGATGTACAAAGTTGGAGTAGGTAAAGAAAAACAGCACTGCACTAGGGAAACACAAAGGCTTACACCTGGAAGGAATATCTGCTTCTGATTTCTAAATCAGGTATAAAAATTCCAAGCTTCTAAGAATTACTTAAAAGCAAAATTGGGAGTCGAGGTCAATTTACAACTAATAATCAATTACTTTGTAAATGTTAATGACTTCGAATTATTGAAAGTATTGCCATTTAGTAAAATCTTATGCAAAATCTACTCATATAACTGTAATTCTCTTGATTTTTAAATAAAAAAGGAAAATGCCAAACTAGCATTCTTATGTTTTTGTAAGATTTTGCAACTTTACTATCTCAATTTTATTAGGTGATATTGGGGCCATCAGATTAATTCAAGTATTTTAAAAATTAGAAGGACAAAGACTTTTAGTTGTTCATAAAGGGGTTAAATTCAATAGCAAGAAAATGTGTCACTTATAAATTAAACTACCCAGAATAGTACCTTCATTCCATGCTCTGTGAGTTCATTCTATCTGTATTTTTAAATAGAATCAATAAATTATGATTTTGTATCATTCACTATGTGCTTGCATAATGAACACACTTGAGAAAATGTTATATTTAGTTATTATCTTTTTCTTTTCAGAACAAGGTTAAAAATAGAATTAAGATGTGTTACGTATATGTACAAACTCCTAATAATGAATGTAATCATTATGTACTGTAAACATGTTCTAATAAAATTTTTTTTAAAAGGCTTGTGCAGCAAAATCTTGTTTAGTCCCATCTTATCTGTGATAAACTAATCTCATGAAAACAGGCTTGTCAAAAAGTTTAATAATCACTTTTGTTTCCAAAAATACTTTGTATAGAGTGACCAAATCTAAATCTTATGGAAAGAAGTTAAATTGTAAATCATCACATTATTATTCCAAATAGAAAATTACATATGTTTCCTTGTATTCTATATGTTTTAACTGATTCCACTGATTATGCCAACTCAATTTATTTATGTATTTTTATTAATTACATGTTTGCAGTACAAAATGTCTACATTTCTTGCATGTTTGTATATGTACATAATATGTCTTAATTCCTTTTTCATCTCTTCCTTTCCCTTTCTCACTCCCTCCATCTGTTAAATGTCCTCCCCCTGAGAGAAAGATTCACTTCCCTACTTCCTATTATCTATCTTCTATTTTGATCTTTATCTATAATATGGATTTCTCCTGCACGAGAAACTATGTGATATTTAAGCTTGTATGTCTGATTTATTTCATTTAAATAATTATTTCATTTTATTGTATTAATTTTATTTTTATGCTCCCAAGATGCATCCATGTTCTGCTCATTTTTAAAGAAAAAAGTGAATGAATAAGGATGAAAAGAACAGCACTAAACTATGGATAAAATTTAACACTTAACTATTGATTGAGACTTATCAAAAGTTATAACAAGATTGAACTTCTGATATTACAGAATTTGAAACCCTAAGTAATTTTCCTAATTAGCACACATCTGTTAACCTATTACAATATATCCTAATGTTTTGTTTCCTTATTCTTATCCATTACACTTGAATTGAGAGTGCTATTCTTGATTTCATACTTCAGTGATTTATATTTTATCATAAAGAACTTTGGTTTCAATCCAGTTGGTAAAGTTATATTCTGGGACTTTCTAGGGGAAATGTCATCTTGGAAGGTTGTGAATTTAATTTGGAATCACCTGCTGAGTTCTCAGTGGAATATTTGATAATTCAGAAACCATTTCACCCACAAGTAAGAAGACCAGAAAAAGGAAGAGGAAACTTATTTTCAAGTCTCTTCTGAATCTCCTCCCATAATATGTAGATCTAAAGTAAGTCTTGAGAATAAATAAGTGAATTAATGTTAGCATTTAAGGCAGTTTATTAAAAACATAAGTTTAGCAGAAATTCTTTTCCAAATCTATTCTGAATACTCAGAGGTGAAGAAATAATACCAAATAAGTAAAGGTTATTATATGTTGGCAAGGAAAATGATATCCTCAGTGGATTCATCTTGAGAAATTTGCTAAACTATATTTATCCAAGATCAGGATATCCTGCATTCTCTAACCTAAGCTCATTCTATGTGCTAATTGTGTTGTCCTTTATGCTTGTTGGAATTCTCCAGATATTATAGAATTCAGCTACCAGGAGAGACCAGGATAGAATGAAACCAATGTCATTAGGAGGCAGAAGGATGGCTCCACATTTGCAAGGATTTAACATGTGCTTTTCATATTATGATTCCCCTCATTCCTCATGTGTCACTCCAAAAATTTTATGAGAATATTACTTATACTATCAAAACATATCTTCAGTGGAGATATAAATTTCCATAGGATGGCTATATATTTAAAAGTTCCCCCTACTGATCTATGAGCTTGTCACCATATGCTTAGCAGATCTCCTCCTTTACTAGGGAGAATAATGCATCAACTGCTGGAAACTTCTTGTTCCCTATTCAATGTGCATTTGGTCTGTGCCTCTCCCCCACTGGGTGTACATATTATTCTGTAGCTAATGCTTGACATACTGTCAGAAGAGCCGAAGTAAGACATGATACATGATACAGTGAAGACATCACCGGAAGGAAGGGGAGCATCCAAGACCACTCAGAAAATAAACTCGAAACAAACCCTGCCTATAGTCCTGGAATCGCATGCTGTGAATGTCTGCTGAAACTATTGTGGGCTTGTTTTGTCTACGAAACTTCACTGCTAATACAAAATTTACTGCAAAGTAAGAAGCAACGTGATTTTGAGCCCTGCTTTACTCATTTCAACTTTCTTTGTTTTAGTCTTACTTCAATATTTTCAATAGCCAGTGGAAGCAAATGTAATTTGTTTCAGACATTTGTTATAATTTTCAGTTTTGGTATTACAGCTAAGAAAAAAAGTTAAAATATTTTTAAAAATCTAGCAATCATGGATTAACCGGGATGATTTTCAAAATAATAAATACATAATATCATGATATGGTATAATAATAATAACACTATACAGCCATTTAGGACTAGTAATCACAGGGCAGACACATGTTATGGAGCAATTTTCTGATTTAAGGACCTCATGGTTTACTGAAGAGTTGATATAAACAAAATATGACTATACTAAAAAGCATCCAATTCCTCATTCAGCTGCATTTCATTTCCTTTTTTTTTTCTTTAGTAGCTATCTGGGTCACACTGCTACACATACAAAGCAGTACCAAGTCATTTCATTGGTAACCCGTTGCTTTCCTGGTCTAAATTTAGAAACTCTTGTGTTGAAAAATGATGCCTTTCATGCAGCTTTGCTACCTGGTCTTAAGGAATATTCATTGCATTTACAAAAATCTCACTTAGCCTGTTTTCTACTAGACATATTTTATTTTCAGTTTGGCAAAGCTGACATGAAAATTGCAATCTGTTCTAGTAAAAGAGGGACACTTGAGCAGCCCATATTGAATAGATTATAATAATTTGTCTCTCATATCAAATTGTTCAATATAGGTTATTAAGAATACATATTATATTTTGAAAATGCTTTGTAATTTGCTGAACAAAAAATATCTGTGTATTCTAACATAATGTGAGTACGAAATAAGACAACATCCTTGCTAGCATCACTTGAGCATTCGTTCTTATTCCCGGTCAATCTATCTACATCTACAATTTTGAGTGAGCTACAAATGAGTACTTGTGCATCTTCAATATTTTTAATCTTTCATATAGTGTAGTGGCAAAATTATGCAAATAAGAGTCTGTTATTAGAGGGCTTTCAAAAATGTCATCGATTATTTAGATGCGCACTAAACACTTTTAAACTTCCTCATTGTGAAAAATAGTTCCTCTCCTTTACCTCCCATTGGTCACAGTTACATTGATTGTGCTTTCAAGAAAAAATCTAAAGCTAATCTTTCTTTTCCTCATCCGTTCTTCCCAACACTAGAAAGGCCTGATTGGCTCTTTTCGTAACATCAAGGCTCCTTCTGTCCAGAATCTCCATGTTAGTGTCTCTGACTCACTTTCTGACCTGGGCAGACAGTGAGAAGCAGACCCAGTTCAGCTGTGGCAACTTGTGGGCCACAGGCCCTATTGGAAGCTGAACAGGTCAATCAAGGCAACGTGGAAATGTAGAGTCTGTTCTAGCAGATCTTTGCAATTTCAAGAGATCACAATCCTAATTTTTGGTTTGATGTACATCTCTTAATTTTTAAATCTTGGCTCTTGGTTAGTTTTTTGGTCAAATCACCTATGGATTGGCTCATATGTGCAAAAGATGGTTGACCCACTGGCTACCGTTTCGATCTCGTGCTTCAGATGATCACTGATCCAATGCTCTTTTCCTCTGTATCGGTGAGAAAGAATTTCTGATTACGTTTGAGAATACTCTAAGCTCAGTACTATTTATCCTATGTGCATGGCTCTCTATAATCTGCCCCACACTACACAGACATCTGCCTTCCATTTCCAGCAATTGAACCAGCCTACTCAATGTCAAATGATGGCTGTGCATTCATCTTTACCCGTGCTTTCTTTATTCTCTCCATTTTTAGCACTTTTAGCATTATTCTCTCCACCTTCACCCATCCCTGTGTTACCACTTAGCTAATTCTTACCCTTGTCTTTAATATCAGCCAAATATTTACTCATCTATGACTTCTTGAACTACATCCCACTTTCTTTTCCTTCCTTGTTAAAATCCCTCAGAAATTTATTTTCATAGAATTAGTCAAGGAATTAGTCAATTCAGTTGGCTCTTGGAGACAGTTTAGTTTAACCCTTTCAACTTACAGTGATCTAGACACAGAATTTGGATATCCAGCACAAATTAAAGCAAGGGAAAGGAATTCAATCCTTCTTATAATCATTTCTTCTACTTATCTTGTTATAGTTTGGATTTTCTAAAGACAGAAACTAGGCTCTACAGTACTTTTATGCCCCATTTATAAGAATATTAAATGCTCCTGGCTATATACTTTTAATATTAAGAGGGTAAATATTTCTCATGACTGTCCGAAATGGAAGTTTTGACATTTGATTACAGAGAATGAAGTTGCCTTTTTAAGCATGATCAGATAAAGATGGTCTGTGATTAGATGGTAGACGTGGCTGCTCCCATGATGAAGCCCATGGATACTGATGGCACCATTGTTAGAAGGACCATTGCTGATATCAGTGCTCTCATGGGCTACCATAATCACCTGCCTGGAGCAGATAAGACTGGCCTGATTTGCATAGCCATCCCAGATAGTCCATGCAGAAAGCTCCCCTATAGAAAGGCATGGTGAAATGTGGATTTGTTGCTCCAAATCCTAAATGTCCTTATTGTTTCAACATAGCTTTTTTGACAAAGGCAGCATGGATGAAATTTTGAGACACTCAAATGGGACTACAATGGTGTAATTTATTGAGTGAATTGATTGAGGCTTCTTTAAACATCCTTTACCAGAGCATTATGGAAATACAAGGGCACCTTACTTTTTTATATGCACCATGATTTTCTTTCTTCACACACACACTCTCTCACAGACACATTCTATATGAATACAGAAATGATTTAAGAGATATTATTCTGTTACCCTCTGTTATCTTTCAGTGTTAATCAAAACATATTACAACTCTGCTAGCATTATCCATAAGGTGGAAATAGGCACATTTTCTCTATCAGAAGCAAAACAAGGGGGGATTATAGTTAGAGTGGCTTAGATTAGATAGGGAATGGACTTCCTGGAGATTTACAGGAATCATCTGAAAGATCACTTAAGTAGTAGCTTTCATGCCCTTGAGGAGAATTAGTGAGAAAGACACAGTTAAATTAAGAGGTTCCATTTTCCAGGATTATTTTCACAAAATTCTGTATGTCAGTATTTCTATGAAGAGACTAGATAAGTTCTGTAGGCTTGCTGTCATTAAATAATGGCACTGTGCATTTTGTGAACATAAGTATGTACAGATATATTTAATACATGAGGCAAAATGGAAAATAAAGTATAAAAGCAGTATCTTGTGGTCTTGAAGTGACCCTTCAGAGTGCCTTTAGGTCAGACATCTATAAAAACTAGAAGGAAATACCTTCTGTTTCTATGGCTCAAATGCCTTTTACTCCTGTTCTCCTTTTCATATCAGGACTTAAAAAATATAAGCCTTAAACTGCTCTCAATTTGAAGCTACATCTGGGAAAATGGAGACTTGTATGATGTCTCCCTCCTACTCCTTTTGTTAATCTGACAAGTGTCACAGGTTGGAGCTAATATACTATTCTGTTCTTATCTTCCAAAATTCACATGTCTTCCAAAGCCAGAATGCAGTAGAAAAACAACCTGGATTCTGGCCACCTCTCAAGAGTTAAGATAGGTTCTGGTTCCTGCCTTAGAATGTCCTGACCTAGGAGTACAAATTCCATGCTTAAGCCATGCTGTCATTTAGATGAGTTCCATTGTAATGGCGTATCTGCAAACCAACATTTTCTGAATAGGTCCTTGTTTCATTTGGTCCTTTCCTGAGGAAGTTTTATCAGCGCTCAGATGTATAGTAACCTGATAAGCCTTTATTTAGCACCAATACATCACTGTTTAACTTTTAAGGGAGGCAAAAGGCAGCCATGCCTTCACCCAGTTGGGTATGATAAAGTATTCACCAGGGCTTGAAACACATTAACTAGGTACCTTTCCATCTCAAGCCTTATTAAGGCCCTTTAAACAATAACATCTGTCTCTGGAGAACTGTATATAAATGAGAAAGCTTAATTCCTTGTAACTTTAGGAACACACCTCACCTCATAACACAGAAATGCATACATAAGCACACACACACAATCAGCAAATGATAAAACTATCACAGTTTAAACTATTACATTTATTAAAAAGAAATATCTCTGTACAAATGAGAAGTAAAATCTCGAAGAAATGCTGAGTTTTAAAATAAAGATGTCATCTTTTTTAATAGCTTTTCTTCATAGCTAATCTATTTGTATTTCATCTGTGTATAAATGTATGATATTCATATGGGTTATGGCCAATTATTTGTGTAGTAGTTGGAATACTATTAAAAGTCAGTTCAAATATTTTTATAGGTAGTGATATTTTATTTCATAGAAATCATGGCATAAAATAAATCTATTAGATAAATAACTCTTTTAAGATCTTAAAGTCAAGCCGAGTCTCCCATTATCTTGTGGGGCTGCAGGAGCACTGCACACATCATCAGATGATCTTAGATTGCATTATGAAGCAGCTCTGTGGAACCAATTTCCCAAACATCATCAAATGCATTCATTTCAATTTGTAGTAGATAGCACTCTCCTTAGGAGACATTTGTCAGATGGTGGCCTTAAATGTTAAATGGTTCAGGGCAGAAGGTCCAGCAAAACCAAAGCACAGAACTACACAACAATGGTTTATCCAGACAGTGGTCAATATTCTTCTTGAGAATGGCTGGGTCCATTCATGAGCAAGAGTGCTGTCTGAGTGCTGGGTGGCCCTGAATCTGATAACCTGCTATGCTATGCCACGGGGCTCGGGACCAGAGGATCAGATGCTTTGTTAGTCAGCGGGCCTTCCTGAGAATAAAATTAATCTCCATAGAGAAGTTGTGAGGAACACAAGCTCTTGAATTCACCGCAGACTTAAGCATCAACTTTAGGGATGCAGCCCAGGAAGAATGTGCTTTTAAAACTTTACTGTAAACCTGGTGCTCACTGCCAAGGAGCTGTTAATACAGGAAAGTAACAATTTACTGCAATTCACTAAAACCCTTGCCACAGCCTCCGTGTAGACTTACTCTATTTATGCTAACTATCATGATCTATGCTCGTGCTGTGAAATGCATCTACTTAGATCAAAGTATCTTGTCCTTGAATTTAGAGGCCATTGACTTTCCTAGGACATAATAATAATGCTTAGGACATTTTAGCAAGTATATCTGAAAAAAATATGGAACACATTTATATTTTGTCAAGAAAAAGAGAGGGATGCCTCTACTATGTTTGAACCTGAGCACTCATGTTCATCACAGGAAGTGTGGTCACCAGAGAGCCACAGTCACTGAAAGGCAAGGCAGGCAGCCAGGCTGCTCAACCAAGGCACACTGCATTTTGTTTGGCTTGGGGCTTCGTTTTCATTCTGTGCTTTGAACAAGCTTTGTATCCCTAGGGATCCCAATAGTGCAAAGTCTCAGACCTCGTGATACTCACACAGGTGTCCGAGCATCTGGAAGCCTGAGGACAGCAGGCTAGGGAGGTGGGAGAAAGGGGACACCTGGGAGCCATGGTGGCGAGCAGCAAGCCAGTGGCCCACAGACACAGCATAATGTGCACTCTTAGTTCTCTAGGCCTCTGTTACCTCACTGACAAACACATGGCTGGATTGGATGGAGCTGTTTGTGATACACTTCCTTGTCAGAATACACCACAAAGTAGAGAACCTCAGGAAAGCTTAATTTCTCTGAACTGACACCTAAGCTTCCATCTAATCTTGAAGCATGAAATATTACAGGATATTCCCTTAGGGATAAATTACTGATAACTTGTGCCAAAGACACGATTCCCACCCTTTTTAATGACCGATAGTCAAATAGGTCCATTTTTTCATAGCTCAAAACCAAGTGAATATAAAATAAAAACAAGATAAAGTCAAAATACAATGGGTCAGAAACGAGGACATTTTAAAAAAATAATAGAAGATAAAATATAAGTGACCATGGTTTTAATTTTCTGACATCATATAAATATTAAATAGAAACAAATGGGCCGGGGATTTAGCTCAGTGGTTTCGCCACCTGCTGTGCAAGCTCAAGGGCCCAAGTTCGATCGCCAGTACCAAAAAAAAAAAATGAAGCATAAATAGAAACAAATGAAATAGAACACTTGAAGAGAAACATAAATTTTTAAAATTTGAACAAACAAAATTTTAAAACCATGTGCAGCCCTAGAATCCCACTTTTGAATGACAGATTATCTTAGGGTGGCCCCTGTAACACACTGTCCTGGTCCAGATGGCTTATACACAAGTAAATCTTTCACAGTTCTGGAATCTAGGATCTGCAACATGAAACTGGAGCCAAAGTTGGCAGACTGAGAGGGTGGAGAGGGTTCATCTCCTGGGTCAGGAAAGACCAATTACTCACTGTGTCTCTACATGATGGGGGTTATGCAGCACTTCTCAGGGGTGTTTCTTCAAGAAGGACGAAACTCCCATTAGTAACAGCTCACCTTCATGAGCTGAGTACCTACTCAAGGTTTCATATCCAAACACACTTTTATGAATTTGTCTTTGGCCATAGCTCAGAGAAAAGCACTTATGGGCCCAGAGATGCATTAGGATTCACTATAGGAACAGAAGTTGTATAAAATACATGTCTAATTATACAGAGGATTTATTAGACAGGCTTACAGGATCAGAATGGTAGAAGTTCCAGTGGTCATCTGTGGAATCAGAAGTGGAAGAATCCAAAATGGCAGTGTGCTCAGTGGAGAGCTCGAGAATCCAGTGGAAGATCAGAGACCTGAAGCTCTATACATCGCCACCACGTGGGTCTGAGTTGGAAAGCTGAAGAGTTTGCTTGGAAAGCTGAAGGGTCTGTGCTGGATGCCTGAATTAATAGGACACCGATGTCTGAACTGTGATACTCCTCCAAAGGGCGAGTGGGAGAAGAAAAATACTTTCTTCTTTCCCTTTGCATTATGTCCAGTCTGCAGATTTATTTGTTTAATGCCACCCTCATGTGGGGTGGATCTTCCTTCTTCATTTGCTGGCCTACCTGTCAATCATTCACAGACACACCAGGAGCTTGACTGATCTACTCAGCAGCCTTTACTAAAGTCAAGTTGACACATCACAATGAATGGTTACAGCAGAGATGGATATTTTAGTCTGGATTGTAATCCCAAGGAGGCAGAGATATCCACGGAGTCTGCTACAGGGAGAGGGAAGAATAATGGGAGGAGGGCACTCAATGAAACATCCCCCAGCAGTCAGACATGCACATATTTCATCTTTTGGTAAAGTGTCCTAATTTCTCTCAGGAACTCAGAAGGATAGACATTCAGGAGCCATTCCTCCTGAGTTTCTTTGCAACAACTCATGATATTGCCTTTCCTTGCCCTCTGCTGACTTGAAATACACACTATTCAGATACTAAGGCTGATGCTGGGCTGCTGTGAAACAATTTCTTCTACCTCTTCACATCGAAGCCTGGCCATTTCTTGCAACCTCCATGACAAAACACTGCATTTCACTGTATATTTTCACTCATTGTCAGTTACCTTGTATAATGTTCACGTTTCCATCTGCCAATGAATAGTTTTCCTTCCTCTCAGCCTATTTATGTATCATAGGAGATGAGCGGATTCTGACAAAACTCTCTGGCCAAGGTGATCAATGATGGTTAATTCTCTGTGTTCTAGTGCTACAGGTGCTTCCAAGAGCAGAGGAAGTAAAGTGTTTCCAAATATTTTGCAATTCTATTCTTTATTTAAATGGTTAATGTGCATGAAACACAAATACAACTTCCTACTAAAACAGAAATGCATCGGTGAAATTTGCTCAGTACCTTGGTGGCTGATAAAGCTCCTTTCATTTGTTGTACACAAAGTGTGCACCATGAACCAACTCCAGAGTACAGAGTGCTACAGACAGGGATGGTGTACATGGAGGAAATGGAAATGAGCTTTTGGAAACCGACATTAACATTGCCAAGTCACCCAGCCCTTCAGTGGCTTCACCTCGTGGAGCAGGACAGAGACTAGTCAGGGTTTGGCAAATCTGAAGAATTACATTGCCAGCTGCCAGTGGGTTTGGTTATGTCACAAGCTGTAAAAATGTTACCCTATGCCAGAGCCATTTGGGCCCCCAAGAGACTGAAAATGGAAAGAAATAAAAAGTGCATTTTAACTCCACCAATAATCTGGGAATGCCTGATCACACTGCATTTGTGGTGAGGTGGCTAGGGGTTTTGCTGTGATAGTAACAAAATCTACTTTCCTGTGGGTTTTCACTCACCTATGGATTTGATTCTAACTACATCTTAAACCGGCATCAGGAACCAGATGGTTTGGGGAGTCAGGCTGGAGGCTAAAGGTCTATGAAAGCTGAGACTCAAATGAAAGTGCTCTGAGAGCTCTATTGATTTTTACAGATATTTTCAGACAGAAGAGAACGTAAAAATAGAAGAATACAGCTCAGCATCCAATTACTAAAATATCATGGTAAGGTTCGTTCTAGCACTAAATTCCATGATTTTTATGTCAAGCATGAATCTGTATAAAAATATATAAGGCCAAATGAGCACAGCAGAGGAGTTAGGCTGTGAAAAGAGGGAGAATATTTCTGCTTTTATGGAAGATGTTTTGTCTTTGGAATAAAAATATTGCAAACTAGCCCACCCACTCCCACTCACTACTTGAGATCCACAGCAGAATGTATTTCCCCAGGCAATGTTTTCATTATCTACAAGTTTTTCAAACTGAAGTAGATCTTGCAAATAAACTGACTCTCCCAATGAGTAAATGATTCCTCTAATCATTATATTTTTATTTTTATGTAATTCATATTTTATTTGTTTGTGCTTCCACAAGGAATAAAGACAGGAAATCAAAACTTGAAACTTTTTGAGAAGCTAATTTTGGTAGCCCATATTCCTCTTGCTGTTTAGCTCAACTTAATCTTGTAAAAAACAAAAAACTCTTCCCCAACCAGTTAGAGATCTTGATCCCAAGCATAACAGAAAGGAGATGTAGGAATGCATAGTATAGTGAAAAAACTTTGCTCGTGTTTCTTCATATGTGTGATTATTTTTTAAAGTATTTCCACCCTGTGCATGTAAGAAGGGCCGTGTGTGTGTGTGTGTGTGTGTGCGTGTGTGTGGTTGTATGTTCATTAAAATCCCAGGCAACCTCAGTGTCTGCACACACTATGAGGCTGAGTGGGAAAGAAAATTCGGAAGAAAAATACATCTTCTTGGAAAGGAATTTGCTCACAGGTTACAAGCACAGCAGTAGTTTGGATCTGGCTTTGACATAGTAGATGGTAAAACAATGTCAGTTTTTGAGTAAAAGTTTGGAATTAAGACTTCCTGCAGAATAGGCCGAGGGATAAACATCCACAAAAGAGAATTCTAATTTTGGTTTTTGTATAATTATCTATGGCCTCATAAGGCTGTGGGAAAGAGATAATAAAAGTAATATGGAATGTTTAAGATTATATATGTCCCAGTTCTTATATATTTATTCCATCCTCATTTTTATTGTAGAAATTTTGGCTAGATGAAATTTACAGATTCATTTTCAGAATATCGTATCTTTAGCTCATGCACATTAGCCTAAAATTAAGGTAGGGCAAATATCAGAATTGGACTCTAACAGGTTATGAACCCAATTCACATAGTTAATGTAAGAAGAGATTTAACAACCAGGAGAAATAGAACTTGTCTGGCTAGTTCCTAACAGAAGGTTATGGTCCTCTTCCCCAGAACTACACAGAGAGATACAGAGTTCGAAGAAATAATTCTGTTTGAAGCTTTTCCTTCCTTCTCATTGTGTGTACAATTCTTACCCAGTAATGAAGAGCCACGTCCTGCAGCCATAACCCTGCATAATCACCACTTTTCACTGCTTTCTTCGAAGGTGGTCAGCATTGTTTTTCTTGTTTCACTTAACTTGTCACTTGACTGCTTGTTCTTGCTTCTCTAGAAATCCTTTATGTGCTATGGGCAGAATCTATCACTATTGGCTTAACTAAGCTCTTTGTCGAAAGATGTAGAAGACTCACATATCCACCATAGTAACTATGGAATATCTGCCAACTGATAGATACTCAGAAAAGGAATACTAAGCAGAAAACAATCTGTCTCCCTATAATCATCCCAGAAAGTTTTTGTTAATTATCACTTTTTCCACAATATTTTGTATATATACACATTGAAGGAAAACAAAGGTCACAGCCTTAGGGGTACACTTTTTTTATACAGGTTTATGATGAGAAATTGCCTACAGTATTAATCTGGAAATTAAGTAAAATTTTTGTCTCTTAAGAACTGATCTTCCAAAGATAATTGAGGAATATGATTTTCTCCTCCAACTGCTTAAAAATAGTTTGAGTCTGAGCATGAGTTTAGTCAGTCAAATAATAAAATGTGCAACACAACTATCATTCTCCTATAGAATTATGGTCTAGGTCTAAAATGATCAACAGGAGTCTGATGTGTCCAGAGGTGATTGGATCATGAGAAGTTCCAAGCCAGGAGTAGATTAACCTTCTGATGCTATCATGATTTGATGTCATTGGCAATGAAACAACAGTAGAGCTCCAATACATGTTTGTTTCCTCAGTACTCAGGCAACGGAACCAAGGCCTAGGTGAAGGGAGTGGGTCTGTAGTTGAGGACTGTATACATAGTCCTTCACTCTTCTTCTCTGGCTCCTGCCCTTTTTTCTGCACCCCACTTCACCAACTGTGGTCCTTCCCTCACCATGCTCTTCCATCATGCCTTTCTGCCATGATGTTTCTGCCTCAACTCCAGCCCAGGGACCATAGACTGACACCTCTGAAACTATGAGCCAAAATAAATCTTTTCTCCTTTAACGAGATTTACTCAGGTATTCTGCCGCAGTGATGAAAAGCTGACTAACACAGATAGTCCTCTTCCCTGTTGTAATATGTTTTTCAAATTAACTTAAACTCTCTGATAATCAGCCCTTGGTAGGAATTCGAGATAGTTAGCATAATTCAAGTCTCTTAACAACAGTTCTCCTCACCTGTGAACAGAGAGACAATTAAAAGAATATGGTGAAATACATCCTGAGAGTTTTAATCTAAAAAGTTCCATTTTTACCTAATTTCACTCTACTTGCAGCATGTTGTTTCAGCAAATTATGTGGATCAGAGGGGAAAAGTAAACAAGTTAAGGGAAGCATGGATAATTCCAGCTTTTCTGTATTATCAATCATCTAAGAACAACTACAAATCATGCTATGAATACATTGGATAAATACAACTTACTGTGCAAGGATAAAATTTCACTTTTTCTATTGAAGCCATGTTGGCCATTAGTATTTCTTAAGGATAAATAACATAGAAATATTTGGGGAAGCAAATCAAGGAATACCCTTATCTAGTCTAAGTATGGAGTAGTAATATTTTATCTTGTTGAGCAATTTGACCCTGAATGAATTACACTTCACACACATGCCCTTCACGCTTTCTCTTCTCTTTCTTTCCTTATGGTTTTTACCGGGGATCGAACTCAGGTCCTCGTGCTTGTGCAGCAGGTGGCGAAACCACTGAACTAAATCCCCGGCCCTTATAAAAACTGACAAGACTCCTGTCATGGCCTCCAAGTCATGGGTTTATTCCCACTCCATCCTATCTCACAGGACTCAGCTTGACAACATCTACCAAGGGCACTCACATGGAAAGCCTAGTGTCATTTGGATTACAAGGATCTTTAAAAAATGAAATATATCCAGTTGTCCTTACAGTGACAGCAACTAGATTTTAAACTTGTAAATATAAAAGATTCACTGTTAAAAAAAAAAAAGAAAGAAAATTATTTGGAGTTAATTCCCACAGGGAAAATATTTTATCAGAAAAATGTAAGAAGGAAGAAATCCGGGCTTCAGGGCAAGGGAGAAATTTCCTAATGGCAACAAGTCAGCACTGGGGGGTGTTGTACAGAGAAAGGCAGGAAAGCCATAAAAGAGTTCAAAAACCAAACTCCTGCTGAGTAATTAAACAATAACACTATGAAAACCCCAATATATGTTTGGTTTTGTTTTCTCAGTACACAAGATAGAACCCATTTCCCTCACACATTTTCAGCTCTTTGTTATTTTTATTGTTTTTTTTTTGAGACAGTGTCTCCCTACTTTGTTAGGAAGCTGATTGTCCATAAATTTTTAAGACATATCCCATAAAATAGCTTATGCCCTAGTCGATTCCCTTGGAATTCTCAAGGACACATAAGCTCTGTGGATGTCAGCCTTCTTGCAACCTCTCCATCTCTAATATTGTGAGCACTTGAGCTCTGCAAGTTCCCTGAGATCGTAGCAGTGACAATAAATGTTGTGATTTTAATGTGACTTAGGTTATGGTTATTACACTCACCTCCCCAGATTTTGAAAACAGAAATCTAGGAACTAAGAAGCACCAAGTCTACACAAATGCTTACTCATTAACAATTACATTTTCACTAAAATGAAAGAATACAGCAATATGAAGAAAGCCAAGTAGCTCTCTATCCACTCCTATACACAGCCATCCCTTTCTACCTGAGCCATAGGCAGAGTATTTGGCCTGGGCACAGAGGGCTGTGCCTATAATCCTAGTGATCTAGAGGTGTGAGCCAGGAGGATTTGGATTCAAACCCAACCTGAGTGATTTAACCACTTAGCCACACTTTGCTATCAAATTAAAATTTTAAAATTAAAAATAAAAAGAGCTCAAGGTACAGCTCAGTGGAAAAGCCCAAGGTTCAATCCCTATTAGAAACAAATAAAATAAAGAAAGAAAGAAAGAAGGAAGGAAGCAAGGAAGGAAGGAAGGAAGGAAGGAAGGAAGGAAGGAAGGAAGGAAGAAAAAGAAAGGATATTGAGCATAAAAGTGGTAGCTGTGGTGGTCCTATCAGAGCACTAACTTTTTTAAGGGGAAAATCCCAAAACACAACAGAACAACAACAGAAAAAAGAGTGCACCCCATATTTTGTAGTACTGGGAATCAATCCTAGGGCCTTGCACATGCTAGAAAAATGGTCTATCTTGAGTTCTATCCCCAAATCTTTTTACAAACTTTTATTTTGAGACAGAGTTTTGCTGCATTGTCTGACTCAAACTTGGAAATTTGCTACCTTAGCCTTCCAAGTATCAAGTGTATTTTTTAAACCTGTGACTCCTATGAAAATATAGTACCTAAATATAGTTTTAAATACTTAAGTAAATAAGTCTAGCCATGATGAACGAAAGTGCATTGTTTATTTGTTCATTCAATATTGACGTATACATTGTTTTAGGTAGACAGGAAAGAATGAACCAATGTTTTGCCTCAAAGGCAGCAGTGTAGTAAGGAGCACATCAATGGATTGTGCATGTTCAGTGTAGTAAATTTTATGGAAAAAAAGAGAGAAAAAAGAGGCTGGTTACTACTGGAAACAAAGAAAGGACTTGGAGTCAATGTAACATCAAGGGGAGCAACGTGGTCTTTTACTCTGTGATAGTCTGAGTCTTCCACAGAAAGGTCTGCCACCATCTCTGTTTCAAGGACAGCAGCACCTATAAGCAGATTGTGACGCAAGCATTCTTCACTTACATCACACAGTCTCCTTAGACAGGAGTGATTAAAGAGAGCTCTTAATCTAGTGTAGACATGTGAGTGAAGAAAAAATAGCAACCCAAGATACATTGGGTTGAAAACACTTTACTTTGATTCATTTTATCAACATGACTCTGCAGGGCCAGCAAGTGACAAAACCCAAATGGCTAAAACACGCTTCTCCCATTCCCACATCTCGGATGCCTCTCTGGCCTTTAAGGTTCCACCCAACTCCCCCACGCCAACCTTCCTCTCTCCAACTGTACACACACCCAGCCTTCTCCTGCACACTCTCCCCTTTATGCCAAATAACTTCTCTTTGCCAACCACTATCAACATGTCTACTTCCTTAACGGAAATTGTATCTGATGCGTGCAGAAAGGTAATCTGGTTTTTAAAGCACTTCATGCTAAAATAAGGTGACTTTTCTGTGAAGCTTAAAATAGACCAGAGGTTGGTTGCATTTTGGATGAGAATTTGTGGGCTCAAGTAATTCTCACTGGAAAAGTTTGCTTTTTAGGGATGCAATGAGGGACTTGCTACAGAGGAGCTTCGTGGTTTCCTCCACTCCTCAGATGCAGCCCATCTGACCAGGTACAAGCAGAGCCTGGTCTGCCTCAAAAGACCCATCTGAGATGGCAGTGACCATAATGTAGGGTACTTTATTCACAAGGTTTTGTTCTTCATATGTTCACACATGTAAAGGAGCACACAGGAAGGTGGTGAGGTCTACATCGGATTTCCTGGAGATCAGCTCAGCCAAAATTAATCACTCCAAGTTGTAAATATGTAACAATAGTCTTCTTGCTGTTTCTCCTGGTCTGATAATTGTTCTCACACTTTTTGTCAGATGCTGGAATTATAGACTCTCAAAGGCATGACATCCAACCTAGCCACCTTCACTGGCTTCCTATCTGCTGGTTCGTGGCAGGAAATTCACACATAGATATTCATGAATCTTAGCGTAGAATCATCCCACTACATCAACCACTGTACCCATGGGTTAATGGCCGCGCCAGTGTTTTAGGACAATAAGCATACAGTAAATGAGTCTGCAGTCTCTCAGACAAAATTTGAATAGATGAGAGGAAAGGAAATTATTATAGTGAATAAAACGGAAGCACACTTCTTTGAGGAAGAAACAACAAATAAGGTCATGATATTGAAGCAAGCAAAAGTCTTAATTTGATGGATTTCTCCCTCTTCTACTTCCTTTGTATAAAGGAGACAAGATCTCAGAGAGGAGGGAAATCCATGAGGCAAGCTAAGGCCTTCGCTGTGATTAAATAACTTTCTTGAGAGAGCAAATGCAGTCATGGGGGCTGGAGAGAACACAGTCAACTCTAACAAAGGGAAGGGTAGTTAACTGGAAGTTGACACATGCTGGAAAAGACATTCAACTCTCAACTAGGCTTTCAGATAAGAGGGCAAGAACAAAAGGTATTGTTTGGTTCTACATGCCATTTTATTTCTGTTACTTGTTTCACACACAAAAAATCACAGAGATACTGACCTGCTTCCACCTGCCTGAGATGTAATTAACTCAGCATTTACTTTTTGTATATGTCATGTTTAACAAACTAAATACATTGGGCAATATTCACATTTTAGCTAAATCATGCAATATACCAAAATTTGAAATCTAACTGATTATATGAATAAGGAACAATATAGTTTTACTAATATTATTATACTTTTGAAGCCACATTACAATACCTTTCTTATTCTAACAAAGAATAAAGCAAACAAGAACTTTCTGAAGGCCAAGTGGGTGGCTATAATTTTTTTGAAAAACCTTAATTCACAACCCCCATATAAAATAATTTATGGATTAGGTTCTAAGTTGAGATTGTCTCGATACTTGGTTTAAAGATTCTCAAATAATCAATGGAAGAGTTAAACAGTGAACTACAATGAACAAATCAGTGTTTTAAATTTTAATTGTACTTGATTTTTCACTCTATTTACCAATTGTGTTTGTTATTGACCAGCAAAATTTCGCCTTTTCTGATTTCAATCCATTGATCTTGTACACTGAGATAAAGTTGTTGAGTTTTTATATTTTAACACAAAAGTTCAAAAGCTTGAATTTTTTCATTTTTATTAATTTTAAGAAAGTTTTTTCTATGAGGATTGGAGGGATTTTCCTTGACACATTATTTTGCAGGTCTTGAATTAATAATCAGTGTCTGCGTCTGATATAGTAGGGCGTCTACTCATCTGCTCTACCATTCTCTACTGTGATACTCTCCATGTTTGGGGACAAATTGCTTTATGTGCCATGCAATGTCTGCAACTGCATCCTAGAAATTTTATTTAAATGATAGATATTAAAATTAATAATGCTTTCCCTTTACATAGGGATTATTTAATTTTAGGTAATTACCTAATTACTTTGAATGCAGTAACTAACTTAGTCTCTAGCTGAGTTTATGAATTCTGGTTTACTGACAGAAAACCAAGAGTTTGGACTCAGGAAGTTGGTCCTTCAGTCCTGGTGGACCTCACACTTACCCCTGCATCTGGTGTTTCCTGTGAAACAATTATACCTTCAATGATTATACGGGGTTGTCACCTCTCCTCGCTACCATGGAACATGTCATCACTAGGCAAGTCATTTATGATTGAAACATGCCTTTCAGCGAATGAAATAGGGAGCTAAGTTTATTATTAGAGTCATATATAGCAAATGGCCTAAAATGAATTATTTATTGAATATATTCAGCAAAAATCACAGGAGTTCCTACTGTGTGGTAGAAGCTCTCCTAAATGCTAGACATAAAGTGAACACAAGAGATATAAAACTCCTCCCTCATGAAAGTTATGTTCACATTCTACTAGACATTTTCTTTTTTCCAAATCCACATGCATAGCAAACATTTCACTGTGTAGTTTGTTTTAATAATTTTTCCCCTAAATCTTCAGCAAAGTCTGCAATGTACCAACATATTTTCTTGGCAATATAATGTATTTAGGCTTGTTGCTACCTGCTTATTATGTACTATTTTTATAGTAGCAAAAAGAAACTAATGTTTTCCAAAACACATGACCTTTCAACTTTATTAAAAACACCTAAGCCAGGCATAGTGGCACATACCTCTAATCCCATCACTCAGGAGTCTGAGGCAGGAGGATCCCTAGATCAAGATCAGACTGGGCTACATAGTAAAATCTTGTCCATAACAACAACAACAAAAAGAAGGTTAAAAAAAAGAGGAAGACACCTGTATTCATCACGAAATTGAACACAAATATGTAAATTCTACATTGACTATACACAAGATACTGAACATTGCTAATAAATTTGTTCACATTAACATATTTTCATGCTTCATATTCATTGCTCTTTTTTCTTTTTAAACTTTCTTTCCCCTTTACCAGATTGCACTCCTTGGAAGGGGTTTGCTATGCATAGCCACAATGTAAGAATTGGGAATTATACTCCAGGACTTCGATAAAATCCTTGGGATTCTACATAGAGGAATAAATTCTCCCCCATTTATATGATTATTTATTGCTATCAGTATGGATCCATAAACATGTGTTTTGTTTTACTTCCAATCCAATAGTCAAATCATTAATTTTGTTCTCAAATTATTTCACTCATGGCCACTAGGAGTTCTTCCACCTGGTTCATCTGTCTTTTGACAAATTCCATCAAAGTATAGCAAAATGTAAAAAAAAAACTTGTTTTACTTGGTTAATCTCATTAAGTAAACACATTAATCACCACATTTTCATCAGCAGTATGGAGTAAGCAGTCTTTTGTAAGACCTCACTGGCAATCAAAGAGACAGGGATAGTTCTAGGATGCATTTTGCAAGGACGGATTTTCAGTGAAGATGGTTCAGGGACTCATCCGTCCACACAGTGTGATCACAGAGAACACAAATCCTCTGGCATCTTTTGGTTCCAGTCCATTCCCCAGTATTTTTACTGAAATAACCTGAGAAACACAAGGAAATAAACCTGCACTCCTTTTCATTGTTATTAGGTTAGATTACTATTTCTCTTCAAAAGTAATCATTTTCAATATAAAATGCAAACATATTTGTAGCTCACAAAAATTTATCAAAGCAAATGCTGTGCATAATGTTCTACAGCAGTTATAGAATGACACAAAAACTCAAATGCTTCATAGTATTTTGGTTGCATCAAAATTGCAAATCGATACTGGAATATCATTTCTGCCATACTGTCTTAAAAACAAAAAGCACAGACCACTGAAAATTTAGATTTCACTATTATGGAGAATATTTTTTTACACTGAAATATCTTCTGCATCCAAAATAGGGCCATTTCACCCCATTAGTGGAAAAAATCCATTTTTTTTTTTTTTAGTTCATTTTCACCTCAGGGAAATAATACAAATCTTGGCCTAGAGCATTTCCTGCAGCTTAATAACCAGCTGGACCTGAGGCCTTCACCTCATCTCAGGTATCCATTAGTTCCCAGGAAGCACTGCCTCGATCATTATTGCATAATTAAGACCATTTTGTGTTCCTTTAATGTAACGTGTCAATTATTGAGGAGAAATATAATACCAGGGAAAATGATGACTTTGCTTTATATGTAAAAGAAGAAGAAAAGAGAACAGACTCGAGTTTATTTCAATAACTGCCTTTCAAAAGAAAATCAACATCCAAAGGAAGTTTCTGAAGACTTTATTTCAATATTTCTACTTGCATATAATTTAGCAAAATGGATAAATAAGGAAGAATACAACAAAGACACTTGTCTTCAAGTAGATTTCACAAACCTTTGAAAATGTAAACTGCAGTGTTTTCAGTATAATCTCCAAATTCAGGTAAGTCAGAAAACTGAGCAGCTGACCAAATGTTCATGTGACCGGCTGAGTTCTTGGGGTAAAAATGAAAATAATTCAAAATGGACCTCTTGCCTTATTCCCCCTCCATTGTGTTGGCTGGATTTGTTTCCGTAAGAAAGGTGGCTAGAGAAAGGAAGCCTCTCCATTCACGTGCTTTGGCCACAGATCCCTTCTCATTCACCCTTTTCAGGGGTCAAGAAGCTGAAATGTGAAAACTAAATCTTTTTAAATAAAATTCTTAGACCAAAAATGGCCATAATGTTTAATGCAGGAAATGATGGGACACAGAGTTCTGCCACGTATGTATGTTTGTTCCTGCTGTGCGTGTACGTGTTCGTGTATGTGCACGCCGACGTGTGTGGTGTTGGAAATGAAGCTCAGGGCTCCAAGCTTGCTGCGCTGCTAAGGATATTTCCAGCCCATGTGACTTAGCAGGCTCTGAGATGCTCTAGTTGCCACCCACTCTCCGAGGACACTGGAGATCCGGACCAGGAACCCACTGAGCAGTGGGCAGGTCTGAAGTGGTCCAGAAGGGGAGAAGCTATGTGCACAAATAAGACGGAGAGAAACACTAACATGATTCCTTTATTCATAAAGTGAGAGGGGCATCAGCTTCAAGCCAGCATTCTTGGTAAATTATTATTTGATGACTACATTTTAGCAACAGAATGTACAGTCTGTTGTGTGTGCATATATTTAAAACTAACACTCGTAGACATCAAGATTCTGGTACTTTTTGCTTTGAGTCACTCTGCAAGAAGAAGGCTTGGGAGCCGTGTTTGAGTGAGTTCCCCATCAACCCAGAGCTAGTGAGAGGATGACTTCGTAGTGGGACAGGCATGGAGGTGTTCTGCTGTCTCAGGCCAGTGTCACCTGCACACTTATAATGTCAGTCAATTTTGCCTTATAAAAATATCAGAACTCATTGCTGATGTGCCATAAATTGTATCCAATGCCAGAAATTATATTCAAAATTATACAAAAATATCACCTTAGCACAGCATTGCAACTGTCAGGTGAAACGAAGGAGCTCGGTCACTTCCATGGGACCCCTTCCCTCATGGAAGTCCCTCTGTGTCCTGTTGCCTCTCAAGACTTTTCCAGAAAATCCATTTGTGCATTTATATTAGAGCTTGGCCACTGTACATTTATATTTAAAACTGCTGGCATGGTGCTTAAAGTGGCTTTGTGGAAAATCAGTGCAGTAAAAGGTATTAAACAATGAATTCTTTGATTGCCATTTAACTCATATTATGGCAGCATAGAGCATTACTCTGTGGATTATTACCAGCATGTGTTCAATAAAGGCACTGCAACTTACTTGGAAATATTTTTGTTGGTAGATGGTCTAATGTTACATAGGTATTAATAAATATGCTATGAAAAGTACCAGATAATTATAAATATTCATGTCCTTTGCTTTCTAAATTCCCAACATGTGCCGCTCAAAGCTGGTATGGCCAAGGACTCGGCCGACCAGCTCCAGGAATGCGGGTGTCATGCTTTTCCTGCTGGGGCTCCCTCCAGCCCAGTCGAGGCAGCTACAGACCATGGAGCTTTGTGCCCATGCCTGTTGGTCTCTTCTGAATGTGACTGTGAGTTCAGCAGGTGACTGGCTTTGTCCTCTTCAGCTCCCAAATCACAACCTGAACATCTTAACAGACAGAATAATCTACAGCAATCAGCTCCTCTCATAAAATCTGATTGTGTGTACCATCTTGATGCTCTTGCTGCTTGATTAAATCATAAATGCTTATAATCATCGCTCCTTTATACTTTCCCATTTAACCAGAATGGACGATATATGAGAATTGTCCTCCCACTTTTCAACTCTCCATGTAAAATAGAAATGAAGTAGACATAACTAGATGTAGGTAGGTCAGAAGAAATGCATGGAAATATTGCAATAAATTACAGACAGTCACAGAACTGCTTTTTGGCTTTTTCTCTGAGCCATTAACAGGAGCTTACTAGCATCATGTGTTGGGTCGTCTTGTACATCACTGGGCACCATGGAATACCTTTCCCAGCTCAGACACAGGTCTCATTGGAATTGATGCAGTCAGCTGTGTTTGAGAAATTTTAAGGAAAGGAGTTGGGAAGAATCCCTGTGCTCCTTCCTGAGGTGGCAGTTGCACAAACCTTCACCACCCCAACTCTCCCAACCCTTCAACTATTGGAACAAACTGTTAGCAGATAAGGAACTTGCAATTACTAAGCACAGGCTGCACCCCTGAGCTATGTCTCCAGCAATAAGATTTAGAAAATTTTAAAGAACGAGCAAGCCAAGTGTGGTGGTGGATGCCTGTGCTTCGAACATTCTGAGAGGCTGAGACAGGAGGATCTCAAGTTCAAGACCAGCCTGGGAAACTTAGTGAGACCTTGTCTAAAAATAAAAATTAAATTAAAAAAAATAGGAAATAGTTAGGGATAAAGCTCAGTGGGAAATCCTGAGTACCTACCCCTCAAAAGAATTACCAACCCTTAAAAAAATAAATCGACAGCCTTGATATTGATCATATGGTAGGATCTCAGTTTCTCTTTTTTCATTTGAGTGATTGCATTGAATCTTTTCTATGAATATAATATTATGTGAAGGAAGGAGGGGCATTCCTTCACCACGTATCTCTCTCTCTCTCTCTTTTTTTTTTTTTGTATTGAGGATTGAACTCTGGACCTTGCGCTTGCAAGGCAGGAGCCGGAAACACTGAGCTAAATCCCCAGCCCAGTCACCACATAGCTCTTAAAATGTCAGACCCAAGACTTAGCTCTCCAATTGTTTTCTCCCAAAGGCTTCTGTGTAATGTGCTCTGATTGGATAGCAGAGAGAGCTGAAAACCAACTTCTAACAGAAAATGTTTTCCTAATAAAATTAGATGGCAAAGCATTTGCTTTCTAAAGCCCACACTGTCCTCATCTGAACACGAAGGTAGAGGGTACCCCATTATGTATATGGATTAGATCCTGCACAGATTTTAATAAAAATGGAGCTTATAAAAATATATACAAAGTATTGGAAGTTGAGAAATATTTAAGTGGGGTGAACTTTTCTTGACATAAAAATTGTAAGTATCTGACTGCACCCTAGCACTGTCCATTTCACTGTGGAGGTTACTATTCCCAGGGTCAGTACTGGTCAATCACCTCAGGGCTGCAGCTGTTGTATGGTAGGTCAGAAAAAGAAGCACGATTGTAAGAAAATGAGCTTTCCAGGTATTCTGGGAAGTGCTTTTTTCTTGGCAAAACAGACAGCATTTTCTAGGTTTAGTTCCCATATTCTTCTAGTATAAGTATTGACATTCTGGAAATTCTCAGCTTGTCTTGCTTATTAACAAGGAAAGTATCATTTGCCTTTTTATGCGGGAAAAGAGACTGCCATTTAAAGAAGATCCCACCAAATGTTAGTATATGGTAAGCGACTAAAATTCTAAGCATCAGGCAACCAAAGGCGTGAAAAGTCATCTGATGCTCTGTCTGCTTTGACGATGGAGAACTGGGAGTGTGTTCAGACCATGGGGCTGTGCACAGCGGACCCCAGCAGCTCTGCTTGCTTGGTCTATGTGCTGTGGCTTGGTGTCATCCCATTCCAGATGGTGTGTGCATCAGCTTTTCTGCCCCCAAATCCCTGTCCACATGCAGAGGACAAAGGAGCAAAGAGAGAGCCAGCAGCCCTTAACCGACTCCTGGACCACTCAGAAGGTCTTCTCAGACCCTGCTTTCCCACCCCATCCTCTCCGACTCCATCTCTCCACCCTCCAGGCGGCAACCTGAGAGTTTCAAGCTGCAAATCAACCTTGTGGCCCGCACTCCACAGCACATCCCTCGAAGGGTTCCGTCTTCTTCCAGGATAAACTCCAGACTGCCTGCACACTCTAGTCGCTGCCCTGCAGCCTCATCCTCCTTGGTCTATCCAGGGAGGATCAGCTCTGCCTTCCGTGAGCCGCTGCCCCCACCTCCTGCTCAAGGGCTCTGCCATCCCTCTTGCCCCGAATAGACTGCACAACCCCGGGCTCCTGTCCTCTACCCCAAAGACTTTTTTCAATTCAATGGACAATTTCTTGGCAAGGCTTCCCTGGCCGCCGGTTTGTACATTTAAATCAAGTCTACATCTATTAATGTGATTATTTCACTGCCAGCATTTTCCTCACTGGACTGTGAGCTCTATGTGAGCAGAGTTCTTGAAGCCTATGGAGAGGTTTGATGAACACCATGAACTCTAAACCTAACACCAGCATGGGCATGGCTGGATATTAGACAGACTTGTGAACAAAGAGCAAATGTTTGCCCTTATGAGTTTTACAACATCACATTTTTTAAAATTTTGTCCTTTTTATTTATCATTTTAAAAGTATACAAATATTTTAGAAATATAACAAGGTAAGACAAACATAAAAACAGGTTAAATAATTTAAAAATTATATGGATATACTATTCTAGCATAGACTTAACAAAACATGCTGAATCCGTATTAAATGACATTATTCAATTTATACCTCAAAATAAATAAAGATGACAGTGATCATATAAAGATATAAAGGCAATTCTCTAACAAGAACTAATTGTTCTTAATACACATATCACTAAACAAAACACCCAATAATATAAGGCGAAAACATGAAACTGAAAGGGAAATGATAGGCACAAATATTACTGAAAATTTCAAAACACAATTTAACACATTTTTCCAAGTAGGAGTTGATTTTATTTTTATATGTTTAAAAAATTTGTAATAAACTTAGTTGATTTGTTCAGTTAAATATACAAATTTTGAAATTTATTTAAAATCAGAAAAAATAATTATTGGATTTATCAATAACCAAAGAATCATAAGGAATAACAAAGTTGTATCATAGAAATATGCTTTTTCACCAAAAATAAAATGAATAAAACAAAACCATCACATATATCAGGTTTTCTCTGAAGAAATCCTCTTCAAAATCTAATTTTAAATTATGATATATTCTCACAAGCTGAGTAACAATTCACATACAAAGGATATTTTCAAAACTCTGTTACAATGTTCAGCTTGATGGCTAGACACTGATAACTACCTATGGAAAGTTTTTGGAATAGTACAATGTAATGACCTGAAATTAAAGGATTTCTCACTCTCTGAATTCTTAGCAGAGCCCTAAATTAGTTATTTAAGCAAATTACAATGACCTATTACTTAGTAACATTGCCATATACTTTAAATTAGTTATGAAATATGAAGAAAGTCCTCAGAAAAGTGCAATGTATTGAAGTAAGACTTTTTTATTGAAGGGCTATCAATAAAATTTCACAATTACTCTTAAGATTTTAAGAAAATCAAGTAAAAGAAATTAATCAGGATTTCTCTACAGCCTTAAATAACTTATATTCAACCTGTAGTTTTCATTTCAAAAATACACTCTTGAGACATTCAGGAGACCCGAATACACACAAACATCATCATTTGTTTGATATCTGATGAGGTTACAAAGTACTGCTCTTTTCTATTACTTTTACAAAGGTAAGATTCTACACAAACTTTGAAATGTCTTCTGACTTTATATCTGAAAATGTGCACTCACATGCATTCACCAAGGGGAAAGAAATAATAAATGTTCCCATTTGCATGACAACTGAACATAGTGGAGGCAACCACTGCAAGCTTTGTTATTATAATTTTGGACTGATATATCAGTTGGAAAGTTTTGAGAATGTTAAAAGACTGTATCACTTGAAGCCCCACCCCACCACATTCTGCTTTGCTTTTGCAAAAAAAGAATAATAATAAAAAATGGAATGCTACAGCAAATGATCCAGCTATTGCTCAATTCCTTCCTACAAACTCAACAGGTTTTCTATAACTTGCTAAGTTCAAGGCTCTTTGAGAGTTGAAAATGGTTAAAGAACTTTCAACCAGTACTTACTGTTCAGTTACTTTTATTGAACCCAGATGTCTTTCCAAAGAATGAACTCTCATATTTATGTTTTAAAAAAAGAGTTACTCATCAAAGTGGAGTGAAATTGTCTATCTCAAAATGTCCTTCTCCAGTGATCAATATAAAATCTGAAGGGACACTGTGTCTAACCTGACTTTAGACTCCTGTTTAGATGGCTGTAACATAGACATGTGATCTCAGGATGAGTTCAAATCATTTTTTCACTCACTTACCTTTCCACCAAAATCAATGCTCCCCTCTTAAGGTCAATAGGAGACTTTCCTGACAGCTGGACGGTGATTCTACACCCTATAGCTCTTCTTTCCAAAGAGGGGAAAAGGTAATTATTTCATCCACACGAAGCTCTGGTGCCAGTCAAGAAGCCCTGTGCTTGCTAAAGCAATGATTTAGGAAACCACAATTAAACTTCATCAGCGAGAGAAAAAGGCCTCTGTGTAGAGAATCTTTCAACTCACTTTCTTTCTGATTTTGCAGAGCTATAATTTCGTTTCTGTAGATCCTAATTCCAGACAATTTTTTTATGGCCTATGAAACCAGATTTGGAAAGATGCTATGAGAAATTTCTCAATGAGTTCTTAGCCAGCATTATGTTTTGCATGAATACTTTTTTCCTATCTCAGATATTTAATGAATATTTCCCACACATTTCGTTGGCTTCTTTCTTTGCAGAGTTTCGGAAACCTGTTGTTTTAAAAAGCTACTTGTTAAATTTTCGGCAGACACTTCTGAAGAGAGAGCGTGTGGTGAACATGGAAACAGAGACCAGACCTAGATGTACAGATCCATGGATTGATAAGTAGAGAGAGAGAAACAGCCAGATTCCCTCTAAGGCACTGCTCATCTTAGAAGCCAATGTAAACAAATTAAATAACCAGTAGAGACCAATTAATTTATACACAGAAACACTATAGAGGCATTACAAGGAAATCCACCCACATTGATATGAAGTAAATATGTATAGGCATAGAGGGCCCCAACCATACACTGAGTAAATCCAGCTAAACCTTCAACATGACACATATTGCTAACTACTTTTGCCTTCATACTGTACAAGCAGACAACTGAGTTAAAGTGAGGGAATGCAAACTTTCTTATAATAAATAAAAGGCCAGGTCTACCAGCATGTGTTAGCTTACTGGCAAGAAATACTTGAAGAAATCATGATAATAATAAATGAATGAATAATAATAATAATAATAATAATAATAAATGCTTTCTCCACCCCTAAACTAATTAACTTCTCACCTTTGAGTGCTGTCTCATGTTGGGCTTTAAAATCGGTAATAAAATGCTGATAATTCTTCTGCTTGTTCTTTTAAAAAAATATTTCTTGTCCTTGTCCTTTAACATTATAATGATTTTTATTGTGTTCTCAAGCAAAAATGTCTACAAATGAACAATCCTGTCTTTTCACAGATCGCTTGAGTGCTGGCATTCATATTTGTTTCCTGCATGGAATAATTGCTTCTTCTGTAAAACCCTCTTGATTCCTAAATTGAATTATTGGGTTACTGTTCACAATGACAGTTGGGGAATTTCTTTTTTTCCCCCCCCATTAAGTTTATTGGTACATTTTAGGTATAAAATACAGTTACATTCATCATTGGGATCTTGTACCTTTACATGATGCATCTTGGTTCTTACTTTTCCCCATTCCCCTGCCCTCCCTTCACCCCCTCCACCCTTCCCTATTTGCAAAGACTTTATTTCCATTTTTTTCCTTTCTCATATTTTTTCCTTTCCCTTCTTTCCTTTCCCCTACCTCTCCCACTTCCCCTACCCTTTTAGACCTTTTCTTCCTGTTACACAATATCAATTATACATTTTTAAAAATTACAATATCAAGATCCAGAAGACATTACCACAGATTTTACAGAATTTAAAAGGATATAGAAAGCATATTACAAAAAATCTTTAAATGTTTGGTATAATTTATCAGTTAAAATGTATATGAGCCTGCTGTTGTCATATGGGTAGGTTTTCAAGCTAGGAATATACTTTCTTTAATAGGTGCTATTCAAATTTTATATTTCCTCCAGAGTTAGATTCATTAATCTGTCTTCCAAGGGAATTTCTTCAAGGGATGCACGTTTTTCTCTCTTGAATCCTTTCAGAAAGTGAGTTTTCACATGTCGTGGAATGTATTTCTGCTGCAATCAAGTGCATACTCTTTGTGCTGTCCTTAAAGGAAAAATATCATTTGAGGAAGAGTGGCTGGGGCACAGCATCTCTCCGGCCTCGAACTATTTCTCCCCTGGGGTGGTGTTTCCCAGTTACCCTCCTCTGACTCCATGGCCTCCTCCTTGTCTGGACCCTTCAGCCTCCCAGTCCAGTTCCTGGGCAGCACGGGCACTGTGGAAAGCAGGACCCCTCAGTGAGACACGCGTCTGGGAAGTGCATGACCCTGCAGAATGGGAAACAGATCAAACACTTCAGGGCGAAAAACAGGACGTGGGACTGGATAGGTGGCCTAAATGTCTTGCCTGATTAGGAAAAATTCTAAGCAGAAAAGATAATTTGCTTTAAATGAATCCAAAACAAATTTTACCAACGTATCGATCCTCAGTTAAGCACTGTAGAAAATGAAACATGACTTAAAGTCAACCTTGCATATAAATATGGACTTTCTGAACACATACAAATTTCTCTGTGAGTACATAAAAGATGCTTATATTTCACAGAAGTCTAAGGCAGCTCCTATACTCACACATTTGTTTTTGCAAACACCTAAATTTCATTATCTGCCACTCACCAAGAAATGGAACCATAAGACAAACTTTAAAGGCAAAATGTGCTGTTTCAATTTTGTTTTAGGCAACTGTGGAAGTGATTTTTTTTTTTTTTTTTGTATATTTGTCTAACACAATAAACGTTTAGCCTACAGCCAAGGGGATTGTATAAATTTTCCCCTGGCATAGTTACTCTTTCCAGTACTGCTCAGAAGTATATTATATTTGCAAAGTGTGTATATATACACATCTTCTACATTTGTTAGCATTAACATTTATTTTGTTTCCTGTTATGCATGTGTATATATATGTGTTTTATTTAATAACGTTAGTTAACATTTTCCTTTTTTGTAAATAATGACACTATAATTTGAAGAGTCTGGCTCAATTCCCAGACTTAGGTCAGGCTAATATATGAATATATTTAGCTCACTTTATTTTTTATTGCATTTTGATATTGAATGACTTTTTTGAAAGAGTACTTTTCATGTTGTAAGTTCTAAAAAAATGATTCTAAATAACACCAAACCTTGTTTGTTTGTTTTGCTTTGTTTTGCTTTTTTAACTGCAATAGAAAAGTGGATCTAATTTAGAAATTCCAATTGCAGTGTATTTGTGCTGCAGATAATGTGGAAGGTTTAAAATTACACTGGACATGAGGAATTGTTTTTATCTTATTTCCTGGCATGAAATCATGTTTTCCTTTCTTGCTTTTGCTTGTCTCAGAACTTCAGAAAAAGAAAAAGTGTGCTCCCACAATTAGACAAGTAATTACAGATTTACAATATCTAAAATGAACCCAACGGATTCTCCTAAATCTTCAATTTGTTTATAGCTCTAAATTGTATTACCTTTCTCTCTGACATGAGAGTGACAACTTCAAAATTGCTGTGGACTTCTTTATACCTGCCTTTCAAGATCTTTTTAAAATTAATTCTTTTTGTTCGCATTTTGGCCCAGTGTGAAAACAATTATCTAAGTATATTTGAGTTTTCTGATTGTCTAATGACTTTTGACATAATATGTGTTTATTCTTGTTTCTCATTTTCTACTGAGTGGAGCTCACTGGAATATTGAGATGTCTTTACTATGTGTTCGATTTGTAACTGAAAATTACTTCTAGTGTTTTTAAACTCACCGATCTGTGGACCAATTCTAGAGATTTGAATTCATTTTGCTGAGAGTCAGCATGGGTCTCCAAGTCTGTAATAAAGTTTATTGTGTCTTAATGTTATTAATAAAATAGTCCATGGGTCACCTGGGATACTAGATCACTAAGTAAATATTTGTGAAACAAATGAGTTATTAATTATCTCTGTAATTCATTCACTATCAAAGCAGCATTTCTGGCTACCAAAATATCAATGCACTTTTTATTTCTTTCTTTTTCATTAATTTTATTGGTACATTTTAGGTATACAATATAACATTCATCATTGGAAATTTGTACCTTTACATAATCTATCTTGATTCTTATTTTTTCCCCATTCCCCTGCCCTCCCATCCCCCTCCCACTTCCCCTTTCCCCCTTTTCTTCCTATTTCACATTACCTATTATACCTTTTAGTCGTTATTTACACTTTCTGTTTCTCACACCAGAGAAACTATTCAGCATTTACACGTGTATCCTATTTATTTCACTTAAGAGTATCGCCCCATTGTACATCCATTTAGCTATAAATGTCTCTAATTTCTCATTCTTTATGTCTAAGTACTACTCCATTGATCTCTCCTTATTAAAGAGCTTCTGCACAGCAAGAGAAACCCATTTTATTTCTAATTAATATTATTGGTCCACTTTTGACATACATAATGGTCACATTCCTCATTGGGAATTTGTATCCCTTTGAAAAGCATTCTTTGTAAAACTTGCTATGATGAGAAATGATTACATGTGTTTGAGATATTACTATCCGTAACAACCACATAAGTTAAAGATCCATAAGAACAAAAGCCTTCTTCTCTTTGTCCATCAAAAAGTGTCTGCATTAGCACCTTGTATATATAGAGTTGCAGGAAGTATTTGCTATGGATGAAGGAGTCCAAGGATGAGTTTGAAACAATGCATGCATAAGCAGTCATTACTAGAATGTTCTCAAAGTTCCTGCTATGTGATTTCAAGGACCAGCAACATCATCTCTAAGAACCAACTGCTTTTAAGGTCTCCAACAATTGGCAAGTTTTAACATACGTGGAAACAGAGTATCACACTGAGATTTAGCTTCCTGCTGCTGTTCCAGTTCCCAAAGAACATAGACTAGTTCCAGAGTGATACAGCACTAGGGCTACCATCACTGGATAGAGAAGTACTATTATTACCTTTCTGTTGTGTGGTCAAAATAACCTTATGATGCTGTCACAGCCAAGATAGTAGCCAAGGCTCCTATAATGGAAGGGCCAATGTGTCCCACACAAAGTCTCATTAACCAACTTTCCTGATGGGCAGGGGGAATGTCTACTCTCCTAGGGAAGATCTTGCCACCTGAGTGCTGGCTTTCCCCTTTATCTCCCGTTTTTATTTCAGACTCTGTCTGGTGGGGGTGCCTTTCCCAAGGCCCTGTACCATGCCAACTGCATAGAGCCTGGTGCATGGGCTCCACTGTGCAGAGTCTCTAAAGAGGGTCCTTGCTTCCTCCCTACCCCATAAAGGACAATGCCAGGCTGGAAGTCCCAGGTCATCCTCACATCTCCAAGAGTGTCCAGCAGGTGGCCTTGAAAGGCATTCCCAAGGCTCTGGTTCTAGCCAGGAGCCAGCATCCACCTGAGATTCTACAGGGCTATTGAGAGGTTACAGCCAGATCCTGCAGAGAGGATCATCAACGCAACCATCGCAGCAGACACTCGGATGGTTATTGGGGTTGCCCTCAGGCTGTAGTAGGAATTCACCCCGATATGTGGAATTGCTGTAAACTCCACATCATGATCAATGCAAACACCTCAGCTCCCTGAATAATCTTGTCTGGAAAATGTATAGGCTTAATTACTCCCGAATTTTTGTTACTTCAAAAAGTTGACATCCTAAAAACTGGCATAGTTAGTGGGGTGATTTACCATTTAAAAATTACAGAAACATGGGCAAAACAAAACAGTTACAATATGGAATGTCTCTGTGGAAGACATCAATAAAGTAACCAAATATCTTTAAGTGAGAATGATGAAAAGCATTTAATATTTTACCAACTACAAATGAATTGACCACAATAATACTGATCTTGAGTCAATTTTTCCTGGAAAAAATTTCTATTTAAAAAGTACTGTAAAATTTGAAAGCAGAGTGAAGGAAGTCACATGTATGTGAATACCGAATTAGTACATGGAACAGTGCTCTGATTGTGTTTTGCTGCGTAACAAACTACATCTCACCTTAGTGGCTTACAGTTTACTTTTATATACCCTGATTCTGTGGGTCAGAGACTTGCAAGGAGTGTAACAGGGAGGACTCCTCCCTACACATAATCCCTATGATTTTACTGGAGGACCCTAGAGGCTGGAACCCATGTCAGTTGCTGAATTTCCCTTTGGCCTCTTGAATTCTTTACCTTGGAATTCCCTACAGCATGGCAGACTCAGAATTATGAGGCACTTTTGTGGCAGCCCAGGTGTCCCATGGTGGTCTTTCCAAGCGATACCAGAAGAAGCTGTCAAGTTGAAAGGCTGAGTTGGCTGTCCTGCACCTATTTCTGCCATATTGAATTAGTCAAACAGAACCTGTCCAGGTGTCATTTGTGTTCAAGGCGAGGAGACACAGGCCCACCATGGTGCTTTCCTTGAATTCTTTGTCAGGTCGCAGGGATTTGCTCAGTATTATGTGAATTTGGGATTGTGCTTGTGCAGATTCTCCAGAAAAGAGAGAGAGAAAAAGAGAGGCACTACTTTGCAAACTTTATAAGGCAGAGGCGTGGGAGCCAGTCAAACCTAGAATGGCTTCTCCTCTTAGATACTTGTGGGGCTGTGTGCCTGCAGTTATAACAGAATGTGAATATCAATTTCTTCAACTGAAAATTTACCACAAACTTAGCCGTCAAGTGGAGTACTGCTCAGTCATAAAGAATGATAAACTAGAGACATTTACAGCTGAATGGATGCACGTTGAGGCCATACTCTTAAGTGAGATAAATGAGACACGCATGTGTAAATACTGAACTGTCTCTCTGATGTGTGAAACTGCAAGTGAAGTGAGGGCCAAAATGTATAATAGACAATGTGAAATAGGAAGCAAAGGTTCAAAAGGGAAGGGGAAGTGGGGGGAAAGGAAAGAAGAGAAAGAAAAAATGTAAGTAAGGAAGGAAAAAACAGAACTAAACATTTTGTAAATAGGCAGGGGTGAAGGTGCAGAAGGGAGAGAAAGGGAAAGGGAAAAATAAGAACTAAGATACATCATGTACAGGTACAAATTCTCTATGATGAATTTGATCATAATGTACACCTAAAGTGTACTGATAAAGTTAATTTTAAAGAAAAATAAACATTCATTTCTCCCAGTGCTGTCCATCAAAAGTTTGACAGTGATTGTCTTACCTGGCTACAGAATGTCAGCTGCAAGCCAAGCCTTCTCCCAAAAGTGGGCAATGAGCATCTCTCCAGCCAGTTTTCCTTTCCATCATGTCCCTCTGGGCACTGCTGAGAAAAACAATCTTCTTTAAGGATTCATGTGACTCAGGTTGACCCAGCCCGGGCAATCTAGTGTATTATGCCCTCCTCCGGATCCTTAGTGTTATTCACATCTGCAAAAATCCCTTTGTTGTGTAAACACATAGATTCTCATAATCCTGTTCTAAACTGAAATTTATTTTGTCTGAATGGTACAAATGAACAGTCCTTGCATGCCAAGTTTTGATATTTGGGCATTTGACTCATCTTACTGCTGATTTCTGACCACAATTAATGATTACTTGCATATGCTAACTGTCATTGTATTTACATTCATTTACTGGAACAATCATATTTCAATTAGTAGATTCCCCTTCACAACAATGAAAAGTCTTAAATATTAGCTGAGGGTAACCAATAAGAAATGTGTTTTTAAGTCCAATCAGTGCTTCACAGAACAATTTGAGAAGCAAAATAATTAGAACCAATTTTCAGTGTAAGGCTCGAGGTATGTTAATTTCTTCCACTTAGCCCTTAACAAAGCCAAGGATGTTGGAATGACAACAATCCAATTGTCTTCTAATAACGGCCTTGCCTTGAAACACTGCTCCCTTCAGAGATGCATTCCTAGTGGGGGCTCATGATAAAATATTATGAAAATAATTGTGGGTAAACAGAGAGCAGACAGATGTCAAAAAGAGTGAGATCTTGGAGGAAATATCAGTGCTGGTATAAATCTTGATAGATGTACAAAGGCATGAGTAAGACATGTTAGAAAAGCTGGGGAATTTTTTCAGATCAAGCCTCTCTTTGAAAGCAAGTGTAAAGTTAAGAACAGCACCAAATGTCAATTTGCTTTAGCTTGTGTGCAAGTAGAAATAGATAAGGCATCTACATTTTCTTCAGGTAGGAGATTTGTCATCCCCTTTAGGATACTTAAGCACTGTGACATATGGTTCAATAATATTAGTGTTAGACAGAATACTAAATCCAAAAGAGCTGCAAGGCAGAGATTTTATTGTGTTCTCCTCATCCTAGACCTAATCTCAACCTCTAAGGCACAGACTGAGGCTCCTTGTCTGGATTGCTTCCCTTTCAATTTACAAAATTTTCCTGCATTCAAACTAATTCTGTGAGGTCATACTTCACTAGGGTCTCATTTTCTAATAATAATAAATGAAAAAGAAATTCACATTATCCAGTCCTAACGACCTTCTTATTTCTTTCAGGGATCCATCAAAGGCACACACAGAAAAATAAGGGCTACAAGTAATGTCTCAGTGGTGAAAATGTTAACGATTTCTGACAGGTGGATGGCATGTATATTGTATGAAATAATGAGCATAGGAAAGACCTCAGAACCTGATATTTTCTCTGCCTTTCTGTTCCTTGTAAGAGTTTGCAGATTTTACCAACTAGGGCTTAGAAATTACTTTCCAATTATGGTTTCTCTACCCAAAAGTAATCACAGTAGATTCAAACGGACTTTTCAGTAACATTCTTTCTTGCTTTTAGCTCTTTAAAAAGAAGCCCCAAATTTGCCACTAAAATAATCTACATGAAGCTGAATTTTGTGAAACAGAAGAAATAATTGAAGCAATGCTTTTATAATCAGCAGATTTATTTTCATCATATTTCTGAACATTCACAACAGCATTTAATCTGTGACATTTGCACATTCTTAGTTCCCATTGAATGAAAAAGAATCCCCACATATCTCTTTTTATCCATTTTGAAGACTATTTTGCTTTTCTTTTTCTGGGACAATTGCTTATTGTTTGCTTTTACAATGAACCCTAACTGCTTGCGTTTCACTTGGTAAATCTGCCTAACCATAATTTGATCCATTTTCTTGTCTCCAGGCTTGACATCTTTCTTTACAGAATTAACCTTTTTGCACATTTTTAAAAATTTGAGTGTAGTTAGGGGAGATTGCAGGAATATTCTTCTTATGTCTATGATGGGAACAATTGAGATGAAAAATAATCCCTTAAGAATTATCAATTTCTAATGTAAAGCAGGTAAGTGTGTTATATATTGAAAAGATTACTCTTTTGTAAAATGCTCTAACTTTACAATTTTTAAGGGCTTGAAACTTTGAAGAATAGAGGCTAACTCAGTGAAAGCTAAATGCTTTACGAAATCCTATCTATATGGATATAATAAAGCAAATCATACATTTAAAGTCAGCCCAAATCCTTTCTCCTACCGAAACTATTATTTGATAAGTGCTACAGAAATTAAATCTGTGTCAAATGCATCTCATTCTTACCAAAAGGGAGCATAGGGAACTAGAAGAAACTGTGTAATAGTTCACAGTTGGGGCCAGCTCCAGAGCAAAGAAGATATTAGCACTGATTTAATAAGATAAAACTCAACTTCAAGAAGTTGAATCAGAGAACTTTCATGAAACATTCATGCTGCAATAAAAACATAAGTTGGTGGGCTCATATTTTTGAGTAAGTGTTTGTTATTTACTTGAAAGTAAAAAACAGAATACATACTGACTAGAAGGAATTGTACTGAATGACATTTGTATTTAAAATGTTTAATTTCAAACCATACAGATATAAAATGAGCACATCAAATACTGTATCTGAGTCATTTCCTGATGGTGGAAATAATAATATGTTCCAACCATATCGAAGGGAAATTTAATACCATGTACAAGTGAATCTGTTCTTTTACTAGAGTAATACTTGCATTTCATTGGACACAGCAGCTTATCAATTGTATGGGAGGACACTGAGTATAATTTTGTGAAAGTTTATAAAAGTATAAAATAGCATCAAGATGATGAAAGACAGAGAAGTGTTGGAAGATTATATGAGGCAGGGTATTTGGGAAACTTCAAGGTCCATTTTGAAACCTGTGACAATTTTACCCTATATTCAATATCACCCACAATTCCCTTTATACAACAAACCTAATGAAACCATTTAACCTAACCTAAGATCTAAATTCCCTGCAAAGAGCTGAGGATTTAGCTCAGTGGTTCTGCTGCCCTCACAAGCACAAGGTCCCTAGTTTGATCCCTGGTACCAAATTAAAAAAAAAAAAATTCCCTGAAAAAAACAGTCTTCAGGAAAGCAAGGGAGGCAGAGTCAGTTTCTAGTCTCACTAAAAGAGTGAAGAAGGGTCCTTTGATAACAAGACTCGGAGCTTTAGAAAGACTGCACCTGGTTATACGACTATGGTTCTGTCACTGCGCTTTATGTGAAATAAAAGGATGAAACACCACGATTAATTTTTGCCTCTTAGCATCTTGGTACTCTTGTCTTACAGTAATTAAATGATTCAAAGTGTAGTCTGATCCAGAAGGAGACACCCTGCCTTTTGGCTGGATTTCAAAACCCAGATGTTTGCATTTCAAGCAACAGCAGCGTTTATTAAAGCCTTTATTTGACAGTATTCTGTCTTAACAAAAAAGTTCTAAAAAATAATGTAAATAGACAATCCCTCTAATCTCCGCACAATCATGAGTCCAAGCATATGTTAAAAGATGTGATGTAGTCAATATGTAGTACGTGTCCATTTCAGTAGTGTTGCCCCGAAAAGTGAGGCGAGAAGGAGGAAGAAAGGAAGGAGGAAGAAAGAAAGAAGGAATTGAGAAGGAGGAAAACCACCAACTCTTTATAATAACAAGTTCTCTGGGGTTTTTTAAATAAATTTTCATTTTAATTTCTTCTAGCTCAAAAAGTTTCTATTGCTTTATAGAATAGTATCTATTTTAAAACTTTTCTCACTATATGCTAGTAGTTGTTCTTGAATTTATTTCTTATAAAATTTCTCAAAAGTTAATTACATTTGCAGATTTCCAGGCCTCATACCACCTATATATCTGGATCACCCATAAAAATAAACATCTTTATCCATCACCCTGGGGAGTTTTCATACTTTCGTTCTTTGAAGGCAAAACTGTTATTGAGAAAGGGAAAGTACGTGTGGAAGGAAGCAGACCATGTAACGGGCAAGGTGAACTCCAAGAAAGCACACAGCAGTACCAAGGAAAAGGAAAGGAAGAATTGCAGACTGCCTGCACTGTGCACAAGTGTGCATGAGTTCAATATAAAATACTGAAAGTTGTATCTTAAATTGTTTTCAACCAATTTCCAACCTCTATCCATTGGCAATATCTAATTCCTTGTCTTTTCCTTTATGACAGCTGTTTAAATAATTGATTACTTAAATGATAGTATGTCTTTCCCCTAAATGATTTTTTTTATTTTTTATAAGTTAGACATAATACAGCAGACTGAATATTCAAATGGTCATTTTACCCTTTTAGATGAAAACAGATATAGTATAAAAGAGGTTACGTTAAAGTCAATAATAAAATGTGATTTTAAAATACTTCAGAAATTCAATGATCTATTATTTTTTAACCTGACACTTTCATGTTGATTTTTCATGTGGTATCAGAGGGTGATTTAAATTTGTCATTTACTATATTTTTGAGGCCCTTTAGTTTGTCACAGAAAAAAAAGCATACACAAACAGCTAGAAAATAGCAAAGTCACTGAGTGAAATTATATTTATAGGCATAGCAGCAGAACTATTACAGAGCAACTCTACAGTGATTTTTAGTCATACTGATGGGCTATAATCTGTCTACAGAGTAATAAAGGCCATAGTGTATTGGTCTGAACCAAAGTTAAATTTAGACAACTTCTTGAAGAGGTTATTTCTACTCATTTTCAATCCAATTCTAATCAGAACTGTCTGATCTTCATACTACAGGAAAGTGACTTAAATATGTCCTCATATCTGTAAAGTGAAGCTTGAATTCTTCAATTTTCCTACCAATATTTCCTTTGATATAATGAGCTAGTGCATATTATAGGTAAAGTCTTGTAAAATTCCTCCATGTAGAAATTTACGTGGCCAGAGTTCATGTTAGATTTCACAGTTTTACACACAGTCCAATTGTGAAATATTTGTATTTCATTAATGTGTATTGGTTATTTCCATGATAAGCACTATATTGGTTTATAAAGGTTTCCAGGTTACCATTATTATATACATAATAAAGCTTTTTATTAATATTTGATCTTTGTTAAGAAAAATGTGGATGTAGCTATGCTATTTCATAGCTGACCTTCAAGAAACACCAAAATAGAACAATCTCATAGAAAGAGAGAAATCCCTTTAGTTTGATGAACATCTTTGAAAGGTTTAGTCTCAGAATATCACTTATTATTATTAGAAAAAATAGATAGAAGTGTATTTATTTTGAAAGTATAGTAATTCATAAACATATTGTCTTACTAGCAGATCATTTTTCGGCTGCATCAAGATTGTCTCAAGAAAGAACAAATAACCAGTAGATTATGATATTCCACTAACTTGAATATGAAAATAAAATTCAATAAAGCTGTAAATTCATCATCAATTATTCCACAGTTAAATGAATCAATTTAAAGTTTATGGATTTGAATGCCTAAAATCAGAAATCACATGTACAAATATGAAGAAACAAAATCTGACAGTTAAATTTATAAAAATTTCATGAAACAAATCAACTGCAAGAGAATATTGTAGAACAGGAAAAAAAGATTCCGATTTCCTCTTTTCAACTTGGAATAAGGAAGTGGGTGGGAGGAAGTTGGATCCTAGCCAGACTCAGAACTGTGCTGAGAAGTAAAGAAAAGTAGAAAAAGTGTTCTTTTACTAATGTCCTTAAGACTTGGAAAATGTCATTCCTCTTGCAGAAATCTCGTGACTTTTAAAAAGTAAAAGAAAAACTTTATGATAAATCTAAAATTAAGCAGAAGATTGTATTTCCCTTTTCTACCACTCACCTCATTTTTTTCTCTACATAATTTCAGTGTGATTCTAAATGGCAACTTGCGCTGTCATTTTAAAAGTATTTCTGAGACTTTCGTTAGGCATTTGATGGAAGGAGACGGGGATGGAAAGACCTTAAGCTCCTTGCCCTTCAATAGATAAGGAAGCAGAAGTTAAATCAGTCTTGGAAACCAGACGCCCCGCGGAGGGCCTCCATGCTTAAGCCAAACTTACATTTAATACATCTACTGTGGCTTTCACCATGACAAAAACTGAAACTGGATCCATGAATGCAGAGCTTTGCAGGGTGCTATCAGCATTACACACTATCTTTCATCTTGAAATCTCACAAAGCTTTATTAAACTGTTCAAAAAGGAAGTGTTATTGTTCCCATGTACCTCTCTCTCGCCCAAAGATAGCTCAAGTGAGTTTATCAGGTGGCTAACTGGGGGTCCTAAAGAGGTTCAATTTAATTCAGAAGAAGGAATTTCCCTTACAAACACAGAAGCCTTTGTAATGTCCGTGCTAAAATGGTCCCCTTGTCCAAGGAGTTAGGTCCAATGAGATCCTCTGAACAAATTTAGAAAATGAGAGGAAATTGGCCACAGATATTGTAGTACATTTGAAAACCCAGAAATACATTTTCATTCCATGGGATAAATAAAGGTGGGAAGCTTAAAATGTTTCAGACTGATCAAAAACTAAGTCACATTAATCAAGGACTCTATTGGTATAAGCAGACAGAAGCAAACAATTGGCTTAGAAATTACTTGGATGATTTAGGCTGAAAAATGTTACCTCATGAATCTTTAAGACAATTTTAAAAACAATCATTTTTTTAGTTAAGAAATTCAACATATGGATACTATCTATTATATTTAAGGCAGAGGGTAGAATGTAGATGTTATTTTCATTGGAATACCTTTAGAGAATAATGTTTCCATTTATTTACTTTCCTTTTTTGCTCCTAATCTCTCAAAAATTCATACACACACATTTTTAAATAAGTCCTATTAAGAAGAGAATTATTAAATCAAATTTTTAAAAATTCACTGGCAGCTCTTCACCTTAGGTTGATTTACCAAACTTTTATGCCAATAATTCTCCAGAGTGATTGCAACCTATTATTTTTCAGGCTCTTCCAGAGACATTTTACTTCACCATTTAGAAAAACCAACAAGAGAAGAAAAAGTTCTTATCTGCAACCTGAACTTACCAGAACTCACTTGTCTGGCAATTAGGCTGGGAATATCCATCCATTGGGATTTTCCACTTTTTTTTTTTTTAACTTCTTTAAATACTGGGAGCATAAAGACACATCCAAATGTCTATTTTTTTGTATTTTCAAATATGCCATATTTTAAATATGCCAATAACTAGCGAGTATGCTTGACGACTCTCACAACATTCATAGTTTACCCAGAGGTATCTTGATAGAAAATAAAATCATGACTCTTTCCTCATAAAACATCCACTTATTCCCCCAAACACGAGCTTGTCCTTCTATTAGCTTTTAAAGCTCCATATGAGATACCAAAGAAAGGGAGGTCAGCAGGCCCACCTCTCCCTCTGGGTGATTGATGGTGTGGGTATCAAACAGGAAGCTAGTCTTCACAAGGAGATGGAGCCTTCCTTTACCTCAGTCTCAATCTGCTCACAGTGTTGATAGAGACCTTTGTCTTGCCATAGCCCCAGTTACTCTGAATTTTCTTACACTTCTGCCATTTCGCTACATTGCCAGTGGCTCCAAACATCACAGTCTCACTACCGTCTCCTCATTGTCCTTTGGCTGCCCACAAAGAACTCTTCACGTCCTGCTGAGACAGCATCAGCAGTGTCCTAGGGAACTTTCTTGGCACCACAAATTAGTGAGAGCCCTTTGCCCTTCTCTGCTTCCTTTTCTCTCCAAGTCCTATCTCTAAATGGTAGCCTTAGCTTTTCCTAAAAACATTCATTTAGTATACAGTGGACTTTGGTGGGAGAAGCCAGAGCAGGTAGAACTTAGCACCATCCCCGGACCTGGCATCAAGAGGGTAGGTTGGGCTTGATGCTTGATGTTTCTACAGCCATCACCACCCATCAAACCCATGACACTTTAGTTGGCACTTGTTTAGATTCAGTTTCTACTTTTCCCCTAAATTCCAGTCCTTCCAGAGCAGACTAACTGGTGACTTACTTTTGGATTATATACCTAAAGTATTTCAGCTATAAAAACAATCCTCCTCAAATGTCAATCACATAAAAAGAGGAACTAAAGGTCCCGAGTTTGATTCCTGGTACCAAAACAATAAAAATCAGAAAATAAGACGTTTTAAAGATTTCATCATTAAGCATTTGATAGCCTTAAAATACTGAGGTAGAAAGTTTATTAATATTTTTAATTAAAAATATTTTCATAAGTAAAATATGACAGAAAAACTTAATACTAGAGACAGGTACTTGGAAATAGCACAACAGTTTTAATTCTTAAAAATAGGCACATAGATTTTAAAATAATAGAGGGATATGAGAATAATTTCCAGAATTAATCATTCTGTACCTTGGACATTAAGTCTTTCGTATGTCAAATTCCATTAAAAATCAGTTTCACAGGTTATATTTTAGCCTTTGACTGAAGCTGAAACAGAATCTCTTACTCGAAATCATTTTCCAAGCATCTCTACTGTGTAGTGTTATTTAACAGTCTGTAATGGTAGCTAATGCCAGGGAACACATTTGCTGTCCTGGTCACTTTGGATCACCTAGTGAGGCAATTATTTTGAGCCAAAAGCAGCCCTAAAAATCTCCACTTTAGTTTGAGTTGCTCCAAAGAGAGCAACATCTAGCGATGTAGCTGGATTTTGACTCAAAAGGGCCGTAGCAGCCTGTACAAATGTTTCTCGTGCACATGCAGTTTTTAAATGGACCCTCTCCTCAGATTCAGTGGGAGGAACACAGTATGTTTCTCTTATTACTGAATTTCTAGTGTCATCCACCACTATACAGTTTTGTGGTCTGTGGTACATGCCAGAAATCAGTAGACATTGGGGAGAGCTGTGTCTTGTGCTTTTGCTCTGTCTGAAGAATCAGGTGTGTGTCCATCCCTACTGTATTGTTATAAACATGGGCAGGAGCAGCTTTTCTCAGGTGTGGCTATCAAATCCCAGGCGAAATGGTAACTTCCTTTCTAAAAAGGAAGAGGCTGATTACACTTTTGAGGGGAGGGGCAGTAGGGATAAAGGAATAGAGAAAGAGTGATTCTCCCTTTGTTGACCTCAGATACTAGACTAGACCCTGCTCTGCTTTTCCAATGGAAGAGCAAGATTTTCAACCAGTTTCTTTTCCTTGCTTTCTTCCTAGGCTACTCAACTCCAAAAGCATCTCTATTTAATCTGTTATCTGTACCTGTACCTGTGCCTGTATCTGTGTCTCTATCAATTTCCATATCTAGCCAAATGGTATGCAACAAATTATCATTTCTTCCACGCCTTTTCTGCCTAATTGAAAATGTAGCTCTGTGACACAAGACTTCACTTAACTATTTCAATTATCCCAAGCACCAAGACCTGTGCCTAGCATGTAGTAAATGTTCAAATATTTGCTAGCTGAAAGAAATGTGTGATCCTTAAGTTTTACTCTAACTTCTTCACTGTTGTGCTATTTTTTTGTGTTTTTCTTTTCCCAAAGCAGACTAATAGGCAAAAGAATGTATTAAAGTTAGAGGATAATCATAGTATGGTACACTTTTAGATACATCATTTGCACTGAATTACAGTACTTTGAAACCACATGATATTTAAGCTTGTGTGTCTGAGATTTTTTATTTGACTTCTCAGTTATTGGTTAATTTTAATGAAGTCCATCTTAACAATATACTGTATTCTTACAAAAATTATCTATCTTGTTGCATATGAATAAATTTTACTTAATGCTAATTCACAAAGATAGTCTCCTATGCTTTCTCTTAGGAGTTTCATTGTTTAAGATTTTGTATTTGTCCTTGTGATACATCTTGGGTTAATTTTGAATATGGACCAAAGGTCAACTCTTTTGGAATGAGCTCAACTGCTCCTGTACCAATTGTGAAAAGTTGATACTTTCCCACCAAATTCTCTACATCATTTTGTCCAAAATCAGTTAGCCATCTGCTATAGTTTTATCTTGAATGTCATCCAAAGGTCTGTGCACTAAAGATTTCCTAGGTAGGGATACTGGGAGATGGTGCAACAGGTTGACCCAGTGAAATGTCCTTATTCCCTGCAGTTATGTCCTAAAAAGGGTTAGGAAGGACCAGAGCTCCTCCTTTTTCTCTTTCTGTTCCCTGGCTGGTGAGGTGAGCAATTTGATCTGCAGTGCTCCCACCACGATCCATTTATTCACCACAAGCCCAAAGCAAGGGGGACCATTACCCCTGAACTAGAACCTGCAAGGTGGAGTCAAAATAAAACTCTCCCTTTTATGTATTCCCTCTATTAGGAATTTGTTGTAGCAACAAAAATCTGACTAATAGACCATATCTGCATGTGTCCATTGTTTGACTTCCTCTTTTATTATCTTGTTGCATTTATCTATGTTAATAAAAATACAGTGGTACCTCTGTTCACAAACTTGAATCCTTCCATGATTCTGGTCACAAACTCAGTTGGACCACAGCCAAATCAAATTCAGTGGTGAGGTTTAATGTTGACCTTATGGGGAAACTTGATCCAGTTCTTCTCCTGTTTGGTTTGTCACCAGGATCATGGAGAGAATTGAGTTTGTGAACTGAATTACACCGTACTTGTCTTAAAATTATAGTTATACCCAACTTTGTCCTTATTTTTTTAAATGTTATGGGTATATGGACCACTGTTGCACCACTCCCAGCCCAGAGGAAGTGAGCCACATGGGATGCCAACAGCACCCCCTCCCACCTCAATGAAATGAGAAGATACATAAACAAGTCTCAAAAACAGACTTACAGATCACCTACAGCAACCCCAAAGGAAAATGATATGGAACACTCTGATACTCAACCACCTGGATTGCCTGAACTGGAAACAAAAGAGGATCTAGAAAAAATAAAATCAGAAATAATTTATCACATAACAGTAGACATTGTGCCCATAGTGTGAGACATGATTAATAAATCTAGAGAAGACACAGATAAAAAATAGAGAAGCTGAGGAACATGATGGAATCCCAACATAGAAAACAAATGGAAGCCTTAAAACAGATACAAACAGATTTCCAGGAGATTAAAAACTCCATTGAAAGTCTGCACAGCAGAATGAGCCAATGTAAGGATAGAATTTCAAATATAGAAGATAAGGTTGCAATTAGTGACCAGGAAAAGAAAAATTGCTTCAAAATTTTAAGGGACCAGAAGAAATCAATCCAGCAACTGCTAGACGATACAAAGAAGAATAACATAAGAATGATTGGAGTCAATGAAGAAACAGGAGAGAGTGTAGATGACATAAAAAAAAACAAAACTGTTCACAGAAATAATGGGGAAAAATTTCCCAAGCAGGGGAAAAGAACCTGACATACAGATAAATGAGGCATATAGAACTCCAAGTAGCCTTGATTAAAAAAAAAAAATCTACACATATGCATATCATTGTTAAGATACCAGAAACCCAACAGAAGAAAAAAGTTCTACAAGCAGTTAGAGAAAAGAAACAAATCACATACAAAGGAAAGCCCATCAGAATCACAGCAGTCTTCTCAACAGAAACCATCAAGGCAAGAAGAGCTTGGAGTGACATACTCCAAGCCATAAAGGAAAACAGCCTCCGACCCAGACTGATGTATACTGCAAAACCATCTCTCAAAATTGAGGGAGAAATAAGATACTTTCATAACAAAGAGCACCTAAGGAATTTCATGAATACCAAAACAGCATTCCAAAAAATTTTAGATAATATCCAAGGAAGAGACAATGAGGATCATAACCCCAGGAAGCACAGCAGAATGAATACATCATGCATGACAAGAAATTAAATGTAAAGGAGGAGAATCCAACAAAAAAGAAAAAGTCATGACAATGATAAGTCAATATGTATCAGTTATAACCATCAATGTTAATGGTCTCAATTCACAAATCAAAAGAAATGGACTGGCAGAATGGGTCAAGAAGCAAAATCCAACAATATGCTGCATAAAAGAAACATGTTTAATTCAAAAAGAAACTCATAGATTGAAAGTTAAAGAGTGGAAAACAATACTCCATGAGACAGGAACCTGAAAAAAAGCAGGAGTAGCTATCCTCTTTGCAGATCAAGCGGATTTCAAACCAACATTGATTAAGAGAGACAAAGAAGGACACTACATCCTTGCAAAGGGAACATTCCAACTGGAAGAGATGACAATCATAAATATATATGCACCAAACACTAGTGTGCCTAACTATATAAAACAAATACTGACGGACATGAAAAGTTATATATGCACTAATACAAGAGTACTGGCAGACATCAATACCCCACTGTCACAAATAGATAGATCAACTAGACAAAAAATGAGCAATGAAATACTAGAACTCAATGAAACTCTTGAACAAATGAACTAAATAGATGTTTACAGAGTATTCAACACAACAAAATGAGAATACACATTCTTTTCAGCTGCACACAGGTTGTTCTCCAAAATACTCTCACATACTTGCTCATAAAATATGTTTAAGTAAGTACAAAGGAATGGATGTTATCCCCTGTATATTATTAATCCATAATGCAATGAAATTGGAGATCAATAGCAAAAGAAACTAAAAAAATTTCATAAAAAGAGGGAAAGTGAAAACACACTCCTGAATAACCAATGGGTCACAGAGGAAATTAAAGAAGAAATCAGACAGTTTCTTCAATTAAATGACAATGACAATAAAACATATCAGAATCTATGGGACACAATGAAAGCAGTCTTACGAGGGAAATTCATAGCAATGAATACACATATTAGGAAAACAGAATGAGCCCAATTAAACAACCTGATGCTGAACATCAATCTTCTAGAAAAAGAAGAGCAAGACAAACCCAAAGCTCATACAAGGGAGGAAATTATAAAGATCAGAGCAGAAATCAATGTAATGAAGACTAAGAGAATGATACAAAAAAATCAATGAAGCCAAGAGTTGGTTCTTCAAAATAATCAACAAAATCGACAAACCCTTAGCCAACCTTATCAGAAAAAGGAAAGAAAAGGCCTAAATCCATGCAATTAGGAATGAAAAGGATGAAATTACAACAGGCCCAGCAGAAATCCTGAGGAACATCATTACCTACTTCCAGAACCTATACACCAATAAGATGGACAACACAGAAGAGATGGACAGATTCCTAGATAAGTATGAATTACCAAAGTTGAAGGAAGAAGACCTAGAAATTCTAAACAACCCAATATCAACCAATGAAATTGAAAATGTAATGAAAAACTTGCCAACTAAGAAAAGCCTAGGTCCTGATGGCTTCACTGCTGAATTCTACAAGACAATTAGAGAGGAACTACTGCCACTAATGTTTAAAATCTTCAATGAAATTGAAAGGGAACCAATACTCCCAACTTCATTCCTGGAAGCAAGCATCACCTTGATCCTCAAAGCAGAGAAAGACCCAACCAAAAAAGGAGAACTATAGGCCAATCTCACTAATGAACATAGATGCAAAAATCCTTAATAAGATACTGGCAAATAGAATTCAGAAGATCATCAAGAAGATCATACACCCTGATCAAGTGGGATTCATCCCAGGGATGCAGGGATGGTTCAACATATACAAATCAATGAATGTAATACACTATATCAATAGAGCCAAGGACAAAATACATATGATTATCTCCATAGATACAGAAAAAGCATTTGACAAAATCCAACATGCATTTATGATAAAAACCCTACAAAAAATTGGAATAGATGGTCTCTACCTCAAACTGATGAAAGCCATCTATGAAAAACCAACAGCCAATATCATACTAAATGGTCAAAGAATGAAATCCTTCACACTTAAATCAGGAACAAGACAAGGATGTCCACTATCACCACTCTTGTTCAATATAGTTTTGGAAACATTAACAATGGCAATTAGACAAGGGAAAGAAATAAAAGGAATAAATATAAGAAATGAAGAAGTCAAATTGTCATTATTTGCAGATGACATGATACTCTATATAGAAGACCCCAAGAATACCACCAAAAGTCTTCTAGACTTAATAACCAAATTCAGTAGAGTAGCTGGATACAAGGTCAACAAACAAAAATCAATAGCTTTCCTCTACACAAACAACAGACTCACTGAGAAAGAAATAGAGCAAACAATTCCTTTCACAATAGCATCCAAAACACTGAAATATCTAGGAATCAACCTAACAAAAGAAATCAAAGACCTCTTCTCTGAATACTATAGCACTCTGAAAAGAGAGATTGAAGATGATATCAGAAAATGGACAGACATCCCCTGCTCCTGGGTAGGAAGGATCACCATAGTGAAAATGGCCATACTTCCAAAACTGCTATTTAGATTCAATGCAATCCCAATTGAAATGCCAGCAGCATATTTCACAGACCTTGAGAAAACAATACAAAATTCATTTGGAACAAGAAGAGATCCAGAATAGCAAAAGCAATTCTAGGTAACAGAGACATGGCAGGGGGTATCACAATCCCCAACTTGAAACTATACTACAAAGGTACTGTGATAAAAACAGCATGGTACTGGAAAAGAAACAGACCTGAGGACCAGTGGAACAGATTAGAAGATGCTAAAACAACTCCAGACACACTCAGCCATCTCATCTTCGATAACGGAGACAAACACCCTCACTGGAGGAAAGATAGCCTCTTTAATAAATGGTGATGGAAAAATTGGGTTTCAACTTGCCAAAGATTAAAACTAGACCTATATCTCTCGCCATGCACTAAACTAAAATCAAAGTGGATTAAAGATCTAAATATTAAGATAGAAACACTGAATTGGCTGGAACAGAGGTTGACATTGGTGTAGGAAAAGATTTTATGAACAAATCCTCAGTTGCCTGTGAACTAGCACAAACAGTCAACAAGTGGGCTCTCTTCTTATTAAAAAGCCTCTGCAAGGCAAGAGAAACCACCAACAGTGTGAAGAGACAACCCAAAATGTAGGAAAAAATCTTCACTTGCTGTTCCTCAGACAAAGGCCTACTGTCTTGAATCTATAAAGACCTTAAAAAAAATCAGACCTCCCAAATTTAAAGACCCAATTCAAAAATCAGCATCTGAAATGAACAGACATTTCTCAGACAAAGAAGTAGAAAGAGCAAATAAACATATGAAAAAATGTTCAACATCACTGGTCATTCGAAAGATGCAAATGAAAACAACACTGAGATTCCACCTCACTCCAGAAAGAATGGCTGCTACCATGAAATCAACCCATAACAAATGCTGGGGGTGTGGGGAAAGAGGAGCCCTGCTCCACTGCTGGTGGGAGTGTAGACTGGTGCAAGCACTGTGGAAATCAGTATGGAGATACCTCAGAGAACTAGGACTGGAAGTCCCATTTGACCCAGCTATTCCCCTGCTGGGGATCTTCCCCAAAGAATTAAAAGAATCATACCACAGTGATATATGTGCACCCATGTTCACAGCAGAACCATTTGTAATAGCTAAAGCTTGGAAACAGCCCAATTGCCCATCAACTGGAGACTGGATAAAGAAAATGTGGGGTTTTTTTATAAAATGGAGTACTACTCAGCCATTCAAAATGAGAAATTAGAGACATTTATAGCTAAACAGGTGCACACTGAAGCCATACTTTTAAGTGAAATAAATAGGACATGTGTAAATACTGAATAGTTTCTCTAGTGTTGGAAACTGAAAGTGTAAATAAGGACTAAAAGGTATAGTAGATAATGTGAAGTAGGAAGAAAAAGGGCAAAGGGGAAGGGGAAGTGGGAAGGGTAGGTGAAAGGAAAGAAGGGAATGACATTAATATGAGAAAATGAAAAATTGGAAACAAAGTCTTTGTAAATAGGGAGGGATGGAGGGGTTGAAGAGAAGGCAGGGTAAGGGGGAAAAATAAGAACTAAGAGAAATTATGTAAAGGTGCAAATTTCCAATGATTAATGTCATTATATTATATACCTAAAATGTACCAATAAAATAATATTGTTTTAAAAATGTTATGGGTGTATTATTTTTTAAGTTTTCATAGAACTTACATTCATTCAGCCTGTTAATTTATACAGTGATTATATTGAAAATTGAGTCTACAGTTCAATTTAGAGAAAATTGATATATTAAGAATATTTTACTGAATCTTTTAACTCATTAAAAAGTGTTGTTTTGCATTTATTTAGGCAATCATTAATTTGAGCAGTGTCTTATAATTTTAACTTTTCATATATTTTTGAGATTTATTCCTATGTAGTTCATATTATAAACTATTTTAAATAGCATTGTTTTGAAAATTTTAATTGCAGACTGTTCATTGTGCTTGCTTACAAATATTAATTTTATGTTTGTAATGCTAAGCATGAATTCAGTAACTTTCCTGAAATCACAAATTATTTCTAATAGCTTTTCTGTGGATTCTATTGATTTTTATATATAATTTACTATATTGTCCATGGATCAAAATAGTTCACTTCGGCCTATTCAGTCTGTATTCTTTTTATGTATTTTTCTTACCTTACTGCGATAGCAGGAATATTTCATGTTAAACAGGATAGTGAGAGCAAATACACTTACCTTTTTCCTGATCTAGCTAAATGGGGGAACATACAGGGTTCAATGTGCTTATTTTCTTATCTCTCAGACACTGCTATTTTGGTTATCTAATGCTGTATGTCTGCAACCATACCTCAACAGCACATTTCTCTTTTTTTTCTGGCTTTTTAAAAAATTCATTATTTGCTTATTTTTTCAAACATTAGAGTAAATCTTTTTCCTATTTTTCCACATTGTCCTTTAAATGTTTAATATTTATATTAGATTTTCTTCTATTCTCTTGCCAAGAAATGTTATCTACTTGTAAGCTTTGATTATCATTAGTTTACAAATGACTTCCACATTTACATCTCCAGCTCTCGAATCTATCATTTAAGTTTAATATCATTCCTGAATCATCTTGTCTCTACCTTCAGATGAATATTTCACAAACAAGTCAAACTTGGTGCATGTAAAAATGAACCTTGCTTAGCCTGTTGCTTATAGGACTTCCTGACACAATCTCCTGTATCAACAAATGACATCTTCTTCTATTCCTGCTGTCAGAGACCTGGCAGTGCACCATGGTATCCACTCTCTCCCATCCCTGAACTCCACGGAGTCCCCAACTCCTGTGGAGTTTACCACCTTAAATATAGTGAAAATGTTTTATGTTTCTTTTCAGCTGCCTATCATCACCATTCATTTCAATAGCCCTTGTTTGGGCTTCTATTATACTCTCCCTCAAAGATAGGGTGCAGTCCAATCTTGATACCTATACATCTATAAGCCTTATTTAGAAATAAGTCTTCACAGATAGAAGCAAGTTAGAATGAGTCTTCAACCCAACATGACTTTTTCTCACAAGAACAGAAGAGGCACAGAGGCAGCCACACGGTCAAGGCAACATGAAGACCCCCAGAGGGAGCCCGAGGTCACAGTGGGTGGAGTACCTGACAGGCCCGAGCCCGAGGACTGCCTGGGTCAGTGCAAGGCAAGAGTGGGTCATTGAATGCCCTTCAGATCAAGCAGGCCCTGCGGACCCCTCAGCCTTGGCGTATAAGAGGAACACTTCTGGAAGTTAATGCCAGGAAGTCACTTCCAAGGAGCAGACACCTGACAGTGGTCTCCAGCTATTTTCACTCATCTCCTACTTCTTTCTTCTCTCTCTGCTACGGTTCAGGTCTACTTGAGAAAACCACTTCAAGGCTAAATTCAAACCCAAGGACCTATAAGCCCTTAGTTCTGGGTACGCATAGCCAGCAAAGAAGGGTAAGAGGACAGTGAGGATGAGAAGGGAGACAGGGAAGACCAGGAAAGCCACTGGAGTACAGACAGTGACAGGATTCTGCCTGCTGATTCTGAAAATGCTCTGTCACATTTATTTCACTGCTCATCAGCATTTTTCTAAGTGTAAAAAATCAGTAAGTGAAGAGGCTTCTGTTTCTTTTATATGCTTTCCTTACTGTCCACCCACCCCCAGATCTTTCATGCTGTTGTTCTTTACTGGGCTCTTTTTTTTCTTTTGAAGCTGATGTGATTTATATAATAATATTATTAGGATGGTGTCAGGAGAGAATGTGATTCATCCCATATCTTAAAGGAAATAGCTTCTGATTCTCTGCCTTGTAAGATAACATATTGGCAATCACTTTTAGTATTCAGTGTTTTTGGAATTCACATTTTAGAAATATTTTTTTTCTCCCTGATACTTGTCCCCTTTGTTAATATAAAATATATCATAAAAGGGAAATCAAGAACTCTGAAACTATTACAAGGGGAACAAAAAACCATAACAGATTCCAAAATAAAAATCAAATGCTAGAGGTAATGAAGTACAGTCCCTCATGTAAACTAGAAGTGAAAATTAGAAAATTATTTAACCAATTTTGAAAGTATAGCTCTATGATGTTTAAATAAGTCTTTTATACTGTAATGAATTTCAAGTTGCTTCTTTTTCATCTAAACAATTAAGTATTTAGAGGAAACTTGTTAAACACAGTTCCTATAATCTCCCGTATCTACTTTGGCATATACTCCAATAGAGTAGATGGAGTGACTGCAGTCTACAGGAAACAGTTACAGAGCCATTTCTCAGAGATTTAGAACACTTTTTCCACCCTGGGGACATGCTTTGAATCTGGCAGGAACATTAGCTGATGGTGCTACTTCACTCTGACAGCTTCAGATTTTTAACAGGGAAAAAAGCAGAACTAATGGATGTGTATGAGCTTAAAAGCAAGAGAACTTATCAATCACTGTAAACAGCTGTATTTGGGAAGCTAATAGAGGTACTTCTAAAAACAGAAAAAGTCACTAGACATTTTTCTGGTGACTAATAATAATTTTAATCTGGTCTTCTTCATTTGTCTTCACCCCAACCCCAACTAACCCAACTTCCTCTCTTTTTGTGTTATCCTGCATTCTAGACAGCATTGATTAACACGAAAGCATTTTCCCTCCAAAAATCATTCCATTTTCTAGAAAGGTGTAACACAGTATCTAATTTTATGAAAAGATAACTCAAAAGATGAATGTAACAAATCAAATTATTACTCTGATTATAATCTTTTTTTCACTTCTTTCCAATTTCATAATAGAGAATGTGCACACACAATGGTATTTGTAACTGGCACATTACAGAGTAATGACTGTAACTACCTTTTTAGTCAACCTCAAGCACACAACATTTTACCTATATGTTTCAAAGAGCTTGAAAATATGATTATCTGTTTTGGTTCACAATTATTTGAAAATATTCTACTCTTCCATTCTTCCACTGAAGATCTATTTCTAACCCATTATTTTCCAGAACATATTGTCTTTAGATGAGATTTCTAGTGTGAGGATGACACAAGACTCACAATAAAACCCTGCTTACTACCCAGAACAGTAGGAAACATACTTAATTTTATTCTCTAGCCTTCTGAAGGGTGAAGTGGGATGAGGTCAAGCTGTAATATATAGAATAGTCTGAAGAAAATGTCTCAATAAGGAACCCCAGTGATGCAAGTCTGTTTGAAATGCCAAGGTAGAAATCTCTCAGACTACATCAGCATGGCCAGATTGTTTTGGGTAAAATTTGAAAGGCATCAGGATCAATTTTCCCTCATGCAGGATGCACTGCATCACTTACTAAGGATAACGAGATGGTACAGTCCTGATGTGCAGTGCATTTACTGTTGCTAGTAGTGTGGTCAGACTTGCTGTCCAGTGGGACAGAGCCCGGGCATGGTGCCCAGTGCCTACAGGATGGTGTGAAGCATGCTGTCTACTTGGTGGGTCTAGGAAGGCTTTGGTGGAAGGTTGCACCTGAGCTACTTTTTTTTTTTTAATTCATATTTCCCAGGGCTGGGTGTGTAGCTCAGAGACAGAGTGCCTGTCTAGTATTCAGGAGGTCCTTGGTTCTTCAATCCCCAGCATTGGAAAAAAGTCAACACTAATAGCACATTTGCATGTAAACGGACGTCAATTTAGCCAAGAACTCCACAGACAGCTGTGTAGATCTGACTGCTCCAGCATCCTCCAGCCGAGTAACCTTTCGAAATGTACTTAACCCAAAGTTTCTGTTTCCTCATCTGAAAATGAGGGACAGTAATTTGAGTCTCTTCTTTCAAAGTGCCCTGTGTTCACAGCAAGTTTGAATTTAGTCTACTGGCCATTTTCTACTAGAGGATACTCTAAGAATGGTTTTGGAAAGAGAATCTTTAATATCTGTAAGTTTTTAAATGGCTTCTTCCCCAAAAGAAATCAGGTAAGTTTTCCTAGAACATAAAGTCATATAAACCCACCTTTAAAAAAATTCACATAAGCTAAATTAGTCAAATGTAAGCCTTGCAGACATTGTGAATAAGCACGCTCAATTCTCAGACTGTTTCTATGATTCAGATATATCCTGACCTATGTCAGATTTACTTGTAAGATGAGTGATAATGTTGGTAACTAATGTTATATCCATGGACAAGACTTGAACAATTAGAGTTCCATTTCAAAGCTTTATAGTATTAGTCCTTTGCCTGGAATGGGTAAGGAACCAATTCGTGAGTGGCTATTATCCCTGGAAAGTAAAATCCACAAAAGCAAAGGATTTGTCTATCTTTTTCTCCAAAATGTCAGTATATTTATATGTCAAAGACATCCTAGCAGAAATTCCAGGCAAATGTCCGTTAGCAATGTGTCAGAGCGAGCCACTCATTTACTGTCTTCCAAAGTGGCGTTTTGATGCTGACTACAGTAAGATACGCTATTTCACAGTCTCTCTGTGAAGTTACATTCGTATTGTACACATGGCAGATGGCCACCTAAGTGACTCATCCACACATCCTGCGGGTCACACATCTGTGTAATTCCTTTCCCTTGAAGGTGGGTCAGTGCTATGATTTGCTTGATGGTCCAACACTCCAGAAATGAGGTTATATTATACAAGATCTGCCTAGTAATGGTTAGATATTCTCACAGGTTTGATGTAGAAAGATCTTGTATAGGAAAAGCCATCATGCCAAGGAACTATGAGTGTCCTGTAGGAACTTCTGACAGCTTCTGGAACTAATGGAGAGGCAAATTCTTCCCAGCCAAATCTGGAGATGGCAGTGGAGTCTGATTATCATTTCAATTGGTTCCTGAATGACCCTGAGTCTGGAACCTAGCTAGGCCATGCCCAGGAAAATAAACATGTGGTGTGTATAGATATTAGGTTTACCCTAAGCCTAATGGCAGACTTTAGTGTAGTAGGTACCCAATAGTATCTCCTGTTGCTTGGTAACATTTCCTCACTATATTATCTGCTGCTATATTAGGTATTTACATCAATAAGACAAACAATGGAAATGCAAGAGTCCTATGAATTGTTTTCAATTCTTACTAAGCTTGTGGAGAAAAATCCAAAGATGTTAATATATCTCAAACTGAAATGAATATCTCTGTCATCATTCTAACAGATTTATAACGTGGTACTAGTGACATTATGCTTTCATCAGTGGTACTAATTGAATTGTCTTGACCTTTATAATCATTAGCTATTGTTTTAGGGCCAATGCTACTAATTTAAATATTACTTATATTTTTAGTATAGTTTTTATAAATTACTTAGAAATATTTCTTATGTATTTTCTTAGAATATTCTTACAGAGAGAAAATGGCTTCTGAAGTTAATCTCATTGGCTTAAAAAGTAGCAAACTCAGTATCCAGTGAGGTGAACCTAAAAATGGAAAAATAATTCAAAATTTTATTTTTAAATATCTGTTCAGATGAAAAACTGACTTACTATTGAAAATGAAGAAGTTTGTGTTTGTTGTTGTGTTTGCTTATTTGGTTTTAGATGCCAGGATTATAGTTGTACCTGTGTGGTCAATAGGTAATAAAATTCTATTTCTATGCACTCGTTTTACCGTAAAAAATTTTTTAACATGCCTACAGTTTTAGCAATTGTCTATTGTTACTGATCTGATTAATCTGCCTATGACTACCAAGCAATATAGATAATTTGTATTCAATAAGGGTGCTTCAGCTGGGTATCACTCTTAGTTAGTTTTTCTCCTAGAAAAAATAGTTTTCAAAAAACAAGAAGTTGTATCTACTGCATATAAAAAGAGGTCATCTCTTTGGTTGGGGTCAAATCATTATAGATAGTACATCTACCACTCAGAAGGTAGTGTTACTAATGGGACTATTTATTTTTATGTGGATATATCCATGGGCCAAGTTTAATAGGTTACTTGAATTTCATTTAACCTGATAAGAACAAGTTCACAAGCTGATAACCTCAAAACAGCAAGTTAGAGACCACGGTCAGGTGTGGGCTCTTTGGAAGTGACTTCCTGGAATTAGATTCCAGTTCTATCACTTTTTTATTGTGTACTACTGGAGAGTTTCATAATCTTGCTGTATTTCACAGAAACTAATTTGACACTGAGAAGCAATAAAACACACACAAGTGTTGTCTTCCACCAATAATCCTTCTAGTACCTTCTTAGTGTCATTAGTTTAGATAGAATTTTTTCCCTTCAGATAAAATGAATTCATAAGACCTGTTTTCTGCTTGTACTTACTATTCAAATAATTAACATGGAAAATATATTTAACAGATTTGCACCAGTAGAGTTTCTGTGTTTTCTTTTTTAATTTTCTTGTTTCTTTTGTTCTTAAATCCATAAAGCCAAAGCAAACATTAAAAAAAAAAGGTATATTTCTCAGCAAATTATGGTTGATGAACAATTCCCTATAAAAGCTGGTTTAACAAATCTATTGTATTAATTTTTGATATTGTATAGTTTTGTTAAACTACACAATTCTATCTCTACAAATTTTTTCTTAACTTTTATGGTATCCCTTTATAATCCTTTTGTATGTGTGAAAGATTTTGGGAAGGTAGTATAACTATCTTTGTTCTGTAATTATTTTAGAAATTAATTTTTTTCCTAATATGTTTCTATTTTTAAAAATAGGTGAAAATATGCAAAACTCATTTTATACTAAAAATTTCACATTTAGACTGAATACATTTAGAATAAGATGTGCAACATTGCCTACTTCTGTGTGGCTCATCACAAACAACACCCAAGTGACAGAGAAATTCAACTAATAGAGAACTTTTAATGTGAAATTTGGAAAAAACAACTGAAGTAAGTTAAAGTTGCTATACAGTGCAAACACATTATTACATGGCAAACTAATTTTTAAAGGGGGGAACAAGGGAAATCTTACTACGTATATCAAATTTCCATGTGATCAGCATTATTGAGATAGAAATGAAGATGAGATTTTTCCCAAGATTCACTAGATAGAATTTTTAAGTATAAATAACTCTGTTTCTCTCTTTCTAAAATTCTTCATTTAAGATTTTCAAAAAAGTTCCCAATCTCAAAAACAATACTTTTTACTTTTAGTAATACAAGTGTATGTAAATATTACAGTAGGTATAGTCTTATATTTATCCCTGCTATATATAGATATCATCTAATTAAGACCAAGTATATTTGAAAAATGAATATTTAAAAATATATATGAAATACTTTTAAATGTTATTAATAAAACTAGTACATCTATGAATTTCATACCTCACAGTAAGGATGCAGTATCCCATTACCTGGGATAGCTAGCCATATACCATTTTAAAATTCATATCTACACATATGTATGTATATATAACCTATACATATCATCTTCATATAGCTATCTCATAAATACTTACACACGTCTTAGAAATATTGAGTCCTGTGTTGTTTTAAGACAGTACAAATGTGTTCATCATAGATGCAGAGAGCGAGGGTAAAAGAAAACAACTATCAAATGCCTGTTGTATATGAAATAAATGATAGCCATTTTTGTTGGTGGATTTTGATCTACCTACTAAGCTTTTCTAAGCCACAATTTATTCAGTTATTAAACAGTAATAGCAAAATGATTTATCTGATAAGTCCTTAAATGAGTTGAAAATGTCATGGTTTGTTGTTGTTTTTTGGTGCAGCCAAGTCCATAGAAAGAGCTCAGTAAATGTTAGCGGCTGTGGTGGGACTGTTGCATGCTATGTATTACGAGTTAAGAGCCACTGTGCTTAATAGATTGGATATGCTACTTTGCATTGTGCTTAGAAGGTTGAATTATCCTGTGCAAAGATTTATATAAATGTAAACCAGGTGTCTCACACTTATTCCACCCTCAGGGGCGGGTCATGCTTCCCTTTAATGCCTAAAAGCAATAGCTCATGTCCCTTTGTGCATTATGGCAGAAAATCCAGTCTTTTATGGGGTTTCTCCCCCCAGCATTTCTGAGAATCCCCGAAACATTCTTCTGTCCCAAAACTCTGTGTGTCACAGTCGTTGCCTTCCCTTGAGTGAGCCAAGCAATTCCACAGCCTGTAGCAGTTTTCCAAACCCTTTGTTTTCTTTGCCCCATGCTTTAGGCTGGTGCTTTTCTGTCTTACAGACAGAAGGTCTGCTACGCAGGACCCAGACTCATCCCTTCATCCCCCAAACACTGCTAAAATCAGGCTTTTGCTTGGCATCTCTTTAATAGATGCATTCATAACAAAATAGAAGTCCTTGGAGAAAGCACCATTATCTGTGCATGTTTCATGCCATAATGCTGCTTTATGAGCAGCCAACAGTATTCGGAAGATTGTAACAATAAGCAGCCGGGTCTTCCCAATGGAAATGCTCCTCAGCTGTGACTCAGCCGAGGTCTACTGGTTACAGATCTTGTTCAAAGGTGCCAGGTAATGTTCTGAGAAACTATGAGACCTCAGATGATCCAGTACCTGTTCTGATGCTCTGTCCTTATACTTCCAGTGCTGACTCTGAACATCTGGGTTAACTCTGTGACAGTTTTAGTAGCAACACCCCAAGTCTTAACCACATTTTCAGTGAGACATGACACAGTATGCACTGAAAGAGACACAAACTGGTCAAGTGAAGGGAATAGAAAAATGTTAAAAGTTATTATAACACAAAGGAATTTTATTTATATTTTACTAGATAGCGGTAGAGATAGGAACAGAAAGACTTATTTTGTTGTGTAAATGTACTGGGGACAAAGTCAGAGAAAAACAATGGCAACAATTAGATCTTTAAAAATCACTGGGCTAACAAATGTGACATAAAAATTGAATATTTCATAAAAAGAAAATCTTTAAAATTACTTTTAGTAGCATTAATTTTTTAAATTACATTATCCATGCAGTTACATTCTATTTTCTTACAGCATAATAATAGGAGCAGAAAGTCTTGAGATCATTCGGTATCAGTACACTCAGACTCACTTCTACTGGCACCTAATGTACTTCCTGGAAAATAAGACAATTAGTTTCTTTCTCCAAAACACAGGAACCTTGACAAGGTTGTTCTTAAAAATCTCCTCCGCTATTACCTCTGCCTGGAACTTTGCTTTGGAAGAACCCAGCTTGAATAGAGAAACAGAAAGAGAATCCACAAAGGACAAAGCTGTGTGCAGGACCCTGTATGTTGGAGTAAGTGAAAGAGTGATGAGAGACGTACCACAACAATTTAATTTGCAGAGGTAACACATATTGGTTTTAGAGAAAAGTACACAGGAACAAAAATGGTAAAAAAAAAAAAAAAAAAAAAATGAAAATGTGAAGTGAGGAAAAACTAAAAGTTACTAATTAGGGAAAGTATCCATTTTGTTGTATTTGCTCCAAAAACATCTCCTTCTAAGTGACTGTTCACTGATATAGTAACTACATGTTCTCTCTTGTGGCTCTAAATTGATACTTAACAGCTGAGGCTGAATGATGAAAAGAGACATAAATTTCTCTAGGGCAGCTGTCCCCAGTGTTTTTGTCACCAAAGACCAGTTTCATGGAAGAAAATTTCTCCACGGACTGAAGAGAGGGATGGTTTGGGGATGACTAAAGTATATTGCATCATTGTGTACTTTATTTCTATCATTATGACATAGTAATATACAATGAGATAATTATACAATTCATCATAATGCAGCATCAAGTAAATAAAATAATACATGCCCTACATGCACACTAAAATAAGTGTCAGATTCTGACTTGAATCTTGCCACCAGGTGTAGTTAGACAGTTGAAGTACCTCAACTCCAGTGTCACTGCAAAGCCTGCCACAAGATGCAGCTTCGCTGTCACTTGCCATTCACTGCAAGGAATTGATTTATTATGGTCTCTATGCAGTCAAACTCTCTGACAAAGTTAGTTTGTATTTGCAGCTGATCCCCAGTGCTAGCATCAGTGCCTCAGCTCCACCTCAGACCATCAGGCATTGGATTCTCATAAGGAGTGGACAACCAGATCCTTTAAAAGTGCAGTTCACAGCAGGGCTCACATTCCTATGAGAATCTAATGCCTGCACTGCTCTGAAGGGAGATGGATCTCAGCCAATAATGCAGGCAAAGTAGTTACTCAGAGTATAAGATGGATATCCATATGCAGAAAACAGATTCTAGACTCATATGTCTCACCATGTAACAAACCAAAATTAAATGGTCCAAAGCTCTAAATGTTAAAACAGAAACACTTAAACTATCAGAAGGTAAAATAGGTACTACTCTTAAAGTCAAAATTTATATATTTCCCAAACATTTAAAAATATAGCCATTTATATCTTGTATTTCATTATTCTTGAAAAAGTTTGTTTTATGCCTTCTACATTTTAACTTATTCTTTTTGAAATTGTACATTAATTTGTGCTTAGTTTTAAATTATGAAAAATGGACTCATTCCACTATAGATCACTAAAAAGAAGGAGAGAGGATCACAGTTTCTTCTAATCAAAAGAAAAAATAAAGCTGCATGAAAGTATGAGAAGACATACAAGGTGAGTTATAAGTTACAGAAGCCATGAGAGTATTGTCCCTTCTCTCTCCAGGGGGGACAAGAGAAGTGTGTTTGTGTGTCACAGCATCCTCTCCACAGGCCTGAGTCAGGGAAGCAGCCAAGACCTCCAGCCTCCTGCAGAAGAGGTGTGGCCTTTCTCTTCCCACCAGAGCCAACAGCAGCCCTGTGGGGTCTGGACCTCCACACTAACACATACTCTTCACTGGTGAATGGCCATTCTCCCTTGTTTGTCAGAAGCCTCCCACACCTTTTGTCGTCCTTTACCTATTGCCCCATACTCCCAGTTTGATTACTTTCTCACCCTTTTCAAAAGTTTTTTTAAGTAGAATTTATATTTTCTTGAATAGATTTGTCTAGACTATCTTTTATCATTTTGGTCTATTTCAACAAAATTTCATATCAAAGCTGTTTCTCCGATGATCCTCCTTTTGTAATTGCATTTCATTTCTCTCCTACTCTAGCCATCATTCCTGACAGAGAATATCTGTTTTCATATAGATCACCAGATTTAGCCGGCTTTATATTATTACTGTGACAAAACAACTAAGATAATCAACCTTTTAAGAGGAAAGATTTATTTTGGCTCACAGTTTCAGAGGTGCCAGTCAGTGGTTTCCTGGCCCAGCTGCCTTTGGGCCCAATGCAAAGCAGTGCATCATGGGTGAGTTGTGACCGAGGAAGAAACTCACCTCAGGTACCCAGGAAGAAGAGAAACAGGAGAGAAAAGGATAGGATCCCAGTATCACCTTCAAGACCACACTGCCAGTGACATAACTCACTTAAGGAGACCCCATATTTTAAAGATTTACCACCACCCAGTACCATCATAGGCTCAGGGCTCAGCCCTCAGCACATGAGCTTCTGAGGAACATTTTCAAATCTAAACTGTAGCACTGCACATGGCCTAAGGACCAAAAGTCCCTTCACTTCCTGTGATGAAGTCTACTGCATATTTAAAACCTGCAATCTTATTCACAGCCTTTTGTATAACCTTTGTTTTTCTTATATAAAAATATCAATGTAGGTGGTAGATCAATGTACTTTGATACTATACAACCGAACGTCTTTTATTCATGATTCTTTGTTCACTTTTTCATAGGTAAGATGTGACAACACATCTCTTTGCTGGGTGACTCATTTCATATACTTAAATTTCATATTAAAGGAAATATTCCCTGTATAGATCAACCAGGTCCAAGGATACTCTCAAGTGTGACATCTACTACCCACAGAGTGTGGGCAGGCCTAACAGTTCTCCAAAGTTTCGTACACTCTCTTATCATCATCACATTTAAAATTTTTCTCATGGAAACGTCTAAAGAGAATGAGTGTATAATTAAACCTAATTATAAAGAAGAGAATTCATAAGTTTCTATTTAAAGTTTGAAATTAGAATGAGTAGCAGTCATTGATCTCTCTCTCTCTCTCTCTCTCTCTCTCTCTCTCTCTGGCGGTCACACATCTTCTATGTCTTCCTCTAAGCCCAGGTAATCCCAGTTTTCACTGGAGAAAAAATAGGACAAAATGAAATTTACAGGTTATACTAATTATTTATTTATATGTATGTGCTCATAAATATATGCATGTGTGCATGTGTATCTTAATACTTAAAAATAATTCCAGTCATTCCAAATAGGAACTTACTACTCCTAAAAGACATTTAATATATACAAAATTTCTTTCAAACTGTGAAAAGTGGCAATTCATGCTAAATGTCTTGAATATTTCAAAGCAAAAATTGTCATCCAAAAATCTTGACTGGGCTCTAAAATATCTATAATGGAGTTTAGTACCTCTTGTGTAATATTTTATGCATTGAGCTTTGTTACACTTTTTATACAAATTGAAATGAATAATAATTTGCAGCTTTACACTCCATAAATATTTCTTAGTATTCTCCAGCAGTAGTTAATATGCTAACCAACTTTACTGAAAGGCATACAGATGTGGAAGAACTCTATCTGGGGACTTTAATTATCACCTTGTCAAATTCAAATTATTATCTTGTGAGTTCATTTCCATAAAGTATCCCCTTTCCTGTTCCACGATTTAACATGTGTCTATTTTTTCTTTTCTTAGTTGTTTCTATCTGGAGGTTCTGATGCTTCCAAAGGAGAGGGTTCTCCAACAGGTTTGAGATTTACTCTAAAGGATTTGGTCAAATACATTCTTACAAAGAGTTTGGGCAGAAGAAATGTCTGTTCGTTAAATAGAAGCATCTTACTTTCAATAATATCACATAAATCAGACTGAAACTCAATTCAATTTCAACATGAAGGAGCTATGAAGAAGAAGGAAGCAACTGTGACTCACTAGCCCTACCATGAAGACCACCAGCGGTGCAGCAGGCATCAGGCATGGTCTTCATGGGTTTGCTGTGTCCTTGGAGATGTGTGTTGGATGCTCAGGCCCCTTGGTAACATGGAGGAGATGGTGTGGAACTTTCCAGACTGGGCCTAGTACAAGGTGATTGGGATGCTAGAGGCCCCACCCAGGGCAGGAATCATTGTTCATTTGTCAGGAGGAGATATTTAAAAAGAGCAAAAGCAGCCCCTCCCCACTCGCTGGCTTCTTATCCCACCTTCTTGTGATCTCTCCCTCTGGAACATGTTCCTTCCACTGTGATGGTATCTGGGAAGTTGTCCTGGAGGCTGAGCCAGTGCCAAAGTTGTGCCCCCAAATCTCCAACCCATGAACTAAAGAAACTGGCTCCCAAAGCTCCTGGTCCCCCAAATCTTGTATTAGTAACAGAAAGTCAACTAATCCAGTAAGGAATTAGGAAGCTGTAATGGGCCCGACCGAGGTCAGGAAATGGATGGGTTATTCATTTGTGCCAAATCAAATCTTTTGCTTGGAAATGGGAGCAGAGGCAGAAGAAATAATTTATGCTTCTCTTCCCAGATCAAATGGATATGTTTGGGGCAGGGTGGATTGGAGGAGAAGAAGAAAAGGTATAGTCTAACAGGGCCAAAGGAATTTCACTTCATTTCCTTAATCATTCATAAAGGAATAAAACTCAATATAAAGATTTGTCCAGAATTTATTACATCTTAAAATATTTATCTGGAATTGGAATTAAAAGTTAACACACCTTTGAAATCACAAGACAGCTTTTATAAAAAGTTGGATGAAACACTGATGCCTTGGCTTAACTTTCATGCAATTTCAAAAGCTTTCATTTAAAGGAACTGGTGTTGTGAAGAGGCACCCTCAATAATTATTAAAATGTGTTACAGTGTATCTGCCAGGGTTTTAACAAGCATCATAACAGTTAATAACCTCTATTATCACCTGTCATGTGTCCCACCCCCAAAGTGTACAAATGAAGGGACAGAACATTATGTGTTTAGCTAATGAGATGGTAGCAGTGACTGGTGAGTAAACGATAGAACTCCCATCAGATCCTCATCAAAGAATGTGTCTCGCCTCCAAGGTTCACCACACAGGCTGATTTCCCTAGTTAGGTAACCGTCAGGATTAGGGTTGAATATTATTTGTTTGAGGAGAGTAAATGGCAAGTAAAGACAGTTGTATTGAGGAAAATAAAATATTCCTGGCCAGAGGTGGTGGTACACACCTGTAATCCCAGTACTCAGGAAGCAGAGGCAGGAGGATTGCTATGAGTTCAAGGCCAACCTGAACTACACAGTGAGACACTGTCTCAAAAAGCAAAAATAAAAATAAAACATAAAAAAATAAAATATTCCTTCTAAGCAAGTCCCTTATAGTGAATGCACAAAAAAATCAAAAGGACTACAGTTATGAAAAGGCAAGCCAGTTAGCAGTAACACTACTATAAGCCAGAGGATATCAGTCTGATTATGTTGCTAGAGAAGGACTTGACCAGCAGCATTTCCATGTAATCTGAGCTCTCTGATAGTCTCAAATATCTAATTCAGAAATATATCTTTATAGTGTCCATGTTCAAGTGATAAGTCAAAGTAATGGAATTTTTAAAAACATAATTAAGATAATAAAAATGAAACCCAGCATTATATGACTCACTTTTGCTAAAATTAAATTTTTTCTGTCTTTATCTGCTGCAAAAAAATGTCTATTTCCACTATTTATTACCTTACTATCCTAGACTTTTACATTTTAAGCTTTACAATTTAAACTTTCTCTTCCACATTCTTGAGCAGTTGCCTAACTTTCTTCAATGTTTTTGGATTAGTTGCTGTGCAATTTTTTTCCAGTCTGCTCATCATTAATTAACTTATGAAGACTTCAAGAGGAGCCAACGTTAATGTTGTCACCATTGCTACAAAGGACATTTCTGACTAATATGCCAGACACCTCCCCTGCATAGCAGGTCCTGTTTCTCATTTTAAAAAATCGCTGTCTTCTCACACAAAAGCAAACCAAGGCCGGCTACTTCTGCTACCAGACTTCTCATTTCTTTCTTTCAAAAGGAATGTCTATATAAATTTCAGGGACAAATAGCATGTCTTCCTCACATTTCCAGGTGTGATCTTATCTGCAGCTTGCAAATCCAGTTATTTTTTAAAATCCTACAATTTCATCTTCGTAGTCTCTTCCTTGATTTTATTATATCTCTTTTCTTTTCTAAATTTCACAGACCCTTACCGATTTCTTCCCAGTTTCCTGTTACATTACCAATGCTGAAGCCATTGCTACATTCATTGTTTTTCTTTACATCACACAGAGAGAGTGAACCACAAGTGAACCAACAAATAAACGAATCCCAAGTTAGGTCAAGAAGTAGATTTCCTGTTTGGTCATGCCCCATTCTTTTGAAGGTATTTTTTAAAAATATTCAGTGTAACCAAATATAATACAAAATTATTTTATATGTATATAAGAAACTGAGAAATAAATTATTTTTTGGTGTGGTCACTATAGAGGGAAAAAGATATCAGTAGCATGTTGAAGAGCCATAGACCGGGAATTGGGGCCCATTTTAGAAAGAGCTTTTGAGGAGATGAAATGAGGTTCAAACTCCAGTTGTGGCAATTTCCTGCCGCAAAACGAAGCCAAACAGGGTGAGGGGAAAAGTGTGATTTCCTTAATTTAATTTAGCCTTGATAGGCATCTGGAATATTTATTTTTAACTACATCAGAAACTAATAATTACAACAAATGGTGCATATACAACTGAGATAAATAAAAACAGCTGTGGATGCATCTGAACATGCAAAAATAATAGAGCTGTCACCTGTGTCTATTTGAAATTAAAGCTTTGCTAAACTGAGTCTCTGTAATTCTGAGCCAAGTGATACTTTCTGGGAGCATGTTGGAGCGACAGCAGGAAAGCATTTAACCCACACTAGGAGTATCGATAACCTGTAGGTTGTCCTCATCTCCTCTGCTTCTCTGTAGAGTGAAGAGAACCATTGATTTCTGCCAAATGGCAGGCATTCAAGCATAAAAAACTAGTAGCGGACGCACCCATGGAGCAATTTCTGCTAATTCTTTCCCCAGGGTTTTTTCTGTAAGGAAACCATTGAATTTACCTTGTTTAGGTGGATTTTCCAAAGTGATCTCTTTAAAAGAAAGTTCATATTCTGGACTATGAGGGCAAGAAACCTAAATTAAATTGCATGAAAGGAGGTGGAACTAATGAAACTTCTCCAGTTTTCCAGACAAAAATTATGCCTCGGGTTTTGTTTTATTTAAAAACATTTAGGACAAATAGACTGAAAAAGTACAAAAAGAGTTTCCTTATATCTAAGTCATAAATGAGAAATGGTCATAAATTAAATGAATGACGAAAATATGCCTAAAAATACAGCTGATTTTTTGCATAAGAATGAGTAAAATTAAGTGTATGATAAGAACATTAGGTACTAAATATAACTAATTCTACTTTTATATTTACTCTAAAGAATAAAATCAAGTTAAGAGTCATTTATGAGCAATTCAGTATTTGTACAATTTTGAAGCTGCACAATAAGGAATACTTAGAGCAAAAACAAAACAAAGATTGAAATAAAGAACACTTGCTGAAAAAAACCCACTATATGTATCCATATGTGCCTCTAGTATATAAATATTCCAATTAAAAATTTAAGAGAGAGATTTGAATTTTGTCATGTGCCACATATTCTTGACCCCACTCATCCATACACAAAGCCTCCCAAAGTGCTTTAGGTGGTGGATTTGGTTGGTTTAACTCTGAGCACGGAGAGTACTTGATAAACTTGAGTCACATTAATGGATGCTGAGCAAAATGCTACTGCTGCACTATAGAACTGATGATTTTATTCCTAACCTGTAAAATAACTTAGACATCTGCTTTCACAGTTGACATCATCTATCGAATGCACACTGTGTGCCAGGCATTATATGAAGTAATTTCTTTGTTAATGCCACACAATAATCTGTAACTAAGGGTGCTATTGTTTCCCCACTGTACAGACAAATTGAGCTCTAGCTAGGTCATATAATTTGTGCAATGCAGCGAAGCTACTCAGTGGTAGGACTCGGGTTTCAGAGCTCCAGGTAAATGTGCTGCGTGGCTTCCACACTCAGCCTTGGAACCATAATGCTCCCTGTGTGCTCACTGGATAGCACCATCGGCTTTCCCTGATGACTCCTTAGCAGTGAAAACTCTGCCCCCCACCCCCCCGCCCCGGCAAAGCTTCTGAGTTGGAACCTCTGCATCCTGTGATGTGAGAAGCTCCCTCGATGTCACTGCTGCCAAGCACAGGGTGACATCTGGGTGTTTAAAAGCAGACTCTGGGTCAAAGGAAAGACTCCACCTGAAAGGAAGTGCACCTCTGCCAGTCCCTGTGTCTCTTATCCCAGCAAGTTACTGAGCATCTTTGTTTTGTAGGACACGGTGCATGACAGAGAAGGGATGGTGGCCCTTCAGAAGGTGCCAAGAGCGAGGACAGGACATGCTTTAGAAGTGTTTACAATTACAAGTTATTTTCTGGGCTGGCTTCATACTCTACTGATTGCATACTCCAGGACATTTGTCTATGGATTCTCACTCCCTTTCTTTATCTTTAGAGATAGATAGAATGATTGATAGATGTACAGGTGATATAGCTACAGATATGGATGTAGATATAGACATAGATATATAAATGATACAGCTATAAATATCCATATATAATTCAGGATTCATCTTGGCTTCAGTGCTTCAAGCAACTGAATGTAGACCAAAGTGTATGCGTGTGTAAATAAATATATATTTATATTTGCATATACAAAAACACGTATATACAAAAGACATGTATTTATATTTATATATACAAATAATAGATCTAATATAAAGTCAATACCATTTGTATATCTATATGTATATATTACAGAGAGTATACAGTATATGTATTTATACATATATATTAGAGACAGACAGAGGCAGATAGTCGGAGAGCTAGAGAGAGAGAATGAATGCCCATTCTCTGAGAACCTTGGCTGAGAAGCCCCCGAGGCTGCTGGATGTTGGCTCCTCCTGGACAGTGACCGTCACGTTTGGTGAACGTGTTGTCCTGGAGCCCAGCTCAGCAGCTGGAACATGGCCCATGGAAATGATGCTTGCCGTGAGCTTCTAGAGCTTGGTTCGAGCCAGTTTTGAACCAAAGCCGGAGGCTTGAGGTGCAGAAATTCCACCCAGGCAGACCCACAGGAATTGGGTTCACGTCAGAGCCAGGAAAGAGGGGACATGGAGCACAATGCACGGAACACGTGGGCTACTGAGCACCGCATAGCTGAGACACCAAAGCTCCCCACAGTCACAGAGCTAACCCTGCAGACCCCACAGCCAGGACGGGTGTGCCGCCTTCCTTACAAACGTTTGCAATCCTGCTGACTTCCTAATTCAGCACACAGTCCTTCCTAAAGTTATTAAATGGGGAGCAAATATTTGCAAGATTAAGCAGTGTCACCAAGGATGCCCTGTTATCTACTGGGCTGAGATGAAATCCACGTCTTTAATTCCAAGCATCAGGTCGCTGCGCCTGAAGGAGGTGGGTCCTTCATCTGGCCTGGACTCGGGTCCACCCACTAAAGAGCCATTCCCTGCCTGTCCAGCAGACCGAGTGACCTGTGAAGCTGTCTCAGCTGCCGAGGTCACACGTGTGCCGCCGGTGAAATAAAATCCAAGATCCAACGACGGCTCTCGCTGAGTTGCTCTTCTAATTAACCTCTGTAATTTGGTTCGCGTAAGAAATTGGATTTCTAAAAATTAGTTTTTTAAAATGTGCTTCAAATCTACAAATGCACTTTCAGAGACAGGGTTCTAAATGGAAAATAATAAAGTATAATATTTGCAATTAGTATTCAGGCAATTTATGTAGATTATTTGTAATAAAGGCAGAACATAGTCTAACACTAAGTATATGTGTAGGAATGAAAATATTCATCTTAAAAATTAAAAATAATGTAAACAAGGTATGCAATTACTTTGATGACTTTAGAATAATAATAAAAAAACCTTTTTCTATGAACCAAAGTATATGTTGATGGTTTGGTTTTTCTGTTTTGTTATTTACGTTTTCCTTGAGAGGCTATGATTATTAAACCAGAGTAAGAGATTTTCTGTTGTTTTGAATTGAGATCTCTTGGAATAAAATATATTTCATTAATACCAACTTAATTAAAATCAGTAATTTATTGTCTTACAAGGCAATCTTGTTAGATTACAGAGAGCACAGAGCGCTTTTCAGAAGTGAGTTTGGGGTCCACACTAGATCCAGCTCTCCCCCTCTGAGATCGTTCCCGTGGTCTCCAAAAGGCGACCCGGAGTCTGTTTCCCCATTTGTGGATCAGCTCACAGCGCAGCTCGGGGAAGTTTTTTCCCAACGACTCATGAAACTTCCAGGTGACCACACCGTGGGCACCACCCGTGGAAACCCACACCAATCAGAACAGAATCTCTGGATGAGACTCCAGCATCCGTTTCGCAGGTTGGGTGTATTTTGGCCTCTTCTGAGAATTTGCTAAAGCCTGCATCCCAGAAGCAAAGCTGGCAGAGCCACATTTAGCACAGTTGCCAGATCTTTGGGCACAAGGCTGCGCATGCTCCCTGCACGCAGGCTGATCCCGGCTCGGCCGCTTTCTCCTGGCCTACAGATGGCGCTGACTGTGCTGTCTGCAGGGCGGGCACACACCTGAGTGCACAGAGGGTGTGTACTTGGGCCCCAACCACACAGCTGGCTGCAGGGTGCAGGAAAAGGGATCCATCATTTCCACCCCCCATCCACACACTCAGTTGTGTGTGCCATGCCCACAAGTGTCACATTCTGTCTGCACAGTGACACAAGGGTTGCAGAGCTGAGTGTTGCACATTGTATTAGTTAGATTTCCTGTAGCGGAAACACAATACCTGACACCCACAATTTAAAGGAGGAGAGGCTTAATGTGGCTCATGATTTCTAGGGATTCAGTCCATGGCCATCCGGGTGCAAAACAAACATAATGGTGAAAGGGTGTGGTAGAGCAAGAACGTTTGTCTCAGGGTAGCCTGAAAGCAGAGCAGGAGCACAGGGCCAAAGAAGGGGCAAAGGACCACATATAAACCCCACGGCCAGGCCCAGGACCCACAGACACACATTATGTGTACAGCACCAATCCCCTGGCTGGCACCCACGTCCGATCAAGTTGGCACAATGAAGCTTAACCAACACAGATGTTTCCATAAACAAAATATCAAAGAAGAGAGCAGAAATCCATTTGCATTTATGTCATTTCTAGGAAAATGGATAGATGTTGAGACCATAATTTTAAGTGAAATAAATCGCACATACAGAGGGATAAATATCAAAGGTTCCTCTTCTATGACAACCAACAAATACAAATAGTTTAAAGAACAAAATAAATGAGATGGTAGGAAATGAGGAGGTAGACTTTGTAGAAATGGGAAGAGGATGAGGGCATTGAGAGACACAATGGAGGAGAAGGGAAGAGGAGGTAAAAATAGTCAAGATGTGATATGCATACATGCTGATTCCAAAGGTTGAAGGTAATAATTATTTAGTGCACAAAAATACCAACATTAAATACATGTTTACTGACCTAAGTTGAAAAGTATTTGCCTTCAAAATGAAGCTGTAATTTTCCCCTAAATCTTTTTGTCTCTGCGCCTTACACAGCCCCAGTAGACTCGTTTCAGGGGGCGATGATGCCACACTTCCTGGGGATCTAGATCTTTCTTATGAAAAGAGCAGGAAAAGAAAAGCTCTGCTGTCCTTTTAAATTCTCAAAACTTATATGGCTCTGGGAGCCCTGCAGCTGTAGGGCTATTTGTAAGTATCCTAAAATTATTTCCTTTGTAGAATCCCTCTTCACAAGAGGTTTTCTGTTAGCAGGATAAACTTTTCCATAAAGCCACTGAGTCCAGCTGCAATAGGAGCTCTTAAAGAAGAGGATAAATCCTGAAACTGCACAGAGAATACCAGAATTGGGGAGGAATATCCCAAGTCATCCTGAAGATCCTGGTGATAGGATTATCACTAACCTGCTATAAGATAAATTACATGATTTGTTGAGTTTTCAGTTATTCTATTTATATAGAGAAAAAGAGATTATCTTCCCTAAATAATTCCTAGGACTAGTATAGAGAAAAACATACCTGTTCAAATTTTGAAAATTAAAGAGAACTATAAAACAATAAATAGTCATTGCCATGATTTATATGATTTATACTGAAAGAGAATATGACCAGCATGCTACTTACATTGTCTCTGTCTCATTACTAAATACATCCTGGAAGTATTCTGTTTCAAAACTATTGTTCCAACATGCAAAGAAAGGTATTTTATGTTATTTTTCACTCATATTTGTGAATATCTTTAAATCAAAATTTTTATGTGATTAACTTTTGATCATCGTCAATAAAAATTGTTGAGATTCATCAGAATTCTCAACATAATTTTAATTTCTTAACATAAATTTTTCTTGCCCCTCTCTCAGCATTTGACTGTCTCCTATGAAAACTATCGGGTACAGGAGATAGTAAATATTTCATTGAAAATATACAGACGATACAGATTTCCACGAAATTGCAGAGTGCTAGTGTACATAGTGATACTTAATTTATCATAATGAATGGGGTCAACTAAATTCTCAGTCTTTTGGGAAGGACCATGAATGCGATGCCATCATTTTCTCATATTAAAATGCTCTACACATCCGTGCGTCTCTCCAGGTTAAAACAGCGTGGCCTTGGCCGGGTTCACCCACCATGAAGCACTCCTGTTAGTGTGGCTACAACTGCACCGTCACATCTCGGTCTGCACAGCACTTTACCGCTCCGACCTCCGTGGTGTCGAGCCAATACCTGTGTGGTGAGCACACAAGACACCTTCCCTCGACGCCATGAAAGAGTTTTGAAAAGGGGAGATTTTCATTAATAGAAATATCTCCGTGAGCTTCACTACGTAGAGAGCTCCTATGTGTGGCCTCGTGCAGCATGCATGCTCCGTGGCTGGCTGGTTTCACCTGGGCACAGGTGTGGTTTCAGGTGTGGGGGAGGAGTGTGTCCTAGAGCTCTTGGCAGCACTGCACCACGGTTAACTGTCTTGTCCATTTCAAAGTGTAAGGGGCTGCAGCTCACGTGAAGTGTTCTTGCCATCACGGCGCCAATGGCTCCTGTCCTGGGCCAGGTTTCTTTCCATCATACTTCTCTAAAAGTTGACTCCAAAATGCTCCAGCGCCAAACTTCAGGAGATCACCATCAGCACAACCAAAAATCTCCTTGAACAATGCCTCAGATGCACGTCATAAAATCCAGCAGGAGAAATTGCCTCTGAATCAAGACCCACTGGAAGTAAGGAAGGACAAAACCTCTCAGGAATAAGGAAGGACAGGAGGGTACATCCAAGAGACCAAACTCACCCCCTGTGCTGCTGAGAGTCTCCTTTGCAGGAAGGACAAAGGGCTTCTGAGATACCCAGTTGTGACATTTCTGGCTCTCTTCTTTTATTTTTATATTTTTAAAATTTTAGTGGTACATATTTGCCACATGTAATAATCACATTTATTTTGGGAAATTAATGGATATATACCTTTTTTTCTTTTTTGAGATTTTCATATAAGAGAAACTATGCGATAATGAACCTTAGTCTCGCTAGGACTCAGCACCCAGTACTGGCCCAGCATGTCTGGCTGTCACCTGAACCTATGCACATACTTGTCACACAGCTGAAGAAAATCCAGGACCTCCCCCTACCACCATCGCTGACAGGAAGGAAAGAGATGCAGTAGCCCCACCACAGAGCCACTGCCTCCCACTGCAGAGGAGGCGCTGGCCGTGCCTGGCCTGGGTCACTGCCTGCCCTCCTCAGGTGATGCCTGGAGCTGGACCCGCTCTGTTCTGAGGTCTGAGAGTGGCCTGGTTCTGGTCCACGGTCCTCTAGTCCTTCTGTCTGTGTGCACACCCCAACTCTTGCCACTTCCTAGAGATTTCCGAAATGGCTTCCCAGTGGTCAAAGTACGCCACCGGAAGCAGAGTTTTGGGGGCAGAAGGCTGGGGCAAAGGCCACCCCGATATTTTCCCTCTTGATCCCTGTGCTGCTGAAATGCAAGGAGTAGAGCAGGCTGGCCCACTGGACTAGAGGTATTTGGCGGCCCAAGTCACCTGCTGGCCTTTCCCATGCGGATGTTAGGGGGAAAAGACATAGTACAATTTGGGAATCCAGGTTACATTCATCCATTTAAGTCAAACTGCAAAGATTTCCTTTTCCCCCTACCTCACTTTATGGTTCATTTATTTAGCTTAATATCCTCATTTGCTGGAAAATGCAGAGATGTATATTTAATCACTGAGAAGATTAAAGTCAAAACTTAAATTAAAAATGTATTTTTTTGATAATCTAGTTCATTGTTGGAAGGACTCTCAGTGTTCCTTTATGTGTACAGATAATTATGCATGTTAATATGCTGTGTGCGGACACCCTGTGGTCTCAATTAAATATTATAACTACTTAATGAAAGGCAACAGGGATTTCTGCAGTTAGTAATTATAACCATAATCTGGAATTGAAACTTTCAATTCACCCTCAGTCTGCTTAATAACTTAGAAAATGAAATGGTGGAAGCCACTATATCTCAGAGAGACTTTTCAGGACAGGAGAACAATTGCAGCATGATGAGAATTTCCTACAATTGTTTTGGTAAAGGCATGGAACTTCTTACTTCCTTTATCCCTGTCCCCAGTACTATAGCACTGTGCTGTTTGAGACTTTAAAATTATCAGACCGAAATTATTACGTTATATGAAATTAAGAGGACGACTTTTTTCAACAATCCATAGACTTTTAAGATTTTTAAAATGGCACAGAAGATCAATTGGATTCTTAATACAATGTTAAGTAGATTATGGTTAAATTCAAAACTAAGGTGCCTGCAAACTAAGGGGAAATGAACAATATTAAATTTTTATCTTTTGTATGTCTTGTAATGATGATACAAAATTTCAAACATAGCACATCACCCTTTATCTGAGAAAGCCAAAAAATCCTTCAGCCACTTTAAATTAAGATTTAACCAGCCATTTTTTAAAGATAAAATTGCTCAAAAAAAAAAAATCCCACTGAATGCTATGGTTGGAAGCAAAATTAAAGTATATATTATCCAATCCTATAACCAATGCCTGAAACTCCTGGAAGTTAATCACTGATTAAAGTGTTCCATCATTTTTTTAAAAAAGGCACAAAAAGCACTCAACATTAATAGAGGTCTTGAGAAAAATTTCCCCAATATCTAATTAGTTGTTTAATTAACACAGACTTTGAGCCATCCCGTGACCTGCCTGGGCATTTGTTAATGATGAGGCAGAATCTCTCAGAAGTCCTTGTGCGAAGGGCTCTGCCATTCTGGCAACAGAGTGAAGTAGAGTTTGTCAAACTTCCAACTCAGAGAGCCACATGAACAACACAGAACATGCGTGTTTACCACTCTATATGCCTGTGCTTTGCTGCTTGTCTGCTACCCGGTTATTTTGTATCCAGATTTCTTATTTCACAGGCAATATTTTTGTTTTACCTTTTATTTATTTCAAGGATTCTAGCCCAAATATCTTTTTCCAGTTCTGATAGATTTGGAACATCCCCACATGCACTTGCTCTACCATTTTTGAGTGTGCCTTTCTTTTTCTTAGTTATGAAACTATTGGATTTTGCTAACAAGAGATTCCCACCAACCGTGTTCTTACTCATTTTCTGCGAGTTCATAAATATGCAACAAAACTTTTAATGGCTATGTTGGGATCCAGGCAATTTTGGCAAAAACAAACATTAAAGGTGAAGAAATAAGTCAAAATAAGAGCTTCGATGAGGCAGGACAACAAACCCTTGAGGTGAGGCTGCCCCAGGCCCTTCTCTGGGAATCAAAGAGGCTTCTGGAGTCCAAAGGATTGGCCAGCATCGCTGACCATCTGGTAGAAAAGACTAGGGACTGGCTGGACCTACCTGCCTGCCTGTGAGGACACTACCTACCTCTCTGGGACCCTTTGAATATTCTTTTGTTGGGAAAGGCACTAGGGACTGAAGCCAGTGCCTTCTCACTGAGCTACATTCCCAGCATGCTCCTATTTATTTATTTATTTATTTACTATTTTTACACAACGTCTTACTAAGTAAGTTGAACTTGAAATTCTCTTGATATTCTTAAAAACTCATTTTTTAGAGCTGACAGTGTGACAGATTGAGTGATTTGGGGGAAATCCCTTAGCAAACACTGTTTTCTTTTTCCAACACTGTTGCAGGAACTCTAGTCTATCTGCCAAACACTACCGCACATCACTATGCGAGATGCAGGAAGAAATGCTAGGGAAAATCACCCGTGAGGCATTCATGTGCTGTAGATGCAAGGTATCCATAGTAATACACTTTATTTTGGGGTTTTTTTGTTGTTTTGGTTGGGGTTTTTTTGGTACCCGGGATCAAACTCGGGTCCATGCGCTTGCGCACCAGGCGGTGAAACCACTGAGCTAAATCCCCGGCCCCAGTAATACACTTTAATAAAGTTTAATAATTGAATTTTAGGTCTCACCTGCCAGTGTCTTAATAGAAAGGTGTGATGTAGCCAAAGATGACTTACTTCCTTCACGTTTCCAGTGGACTTGTACACCTTCCAGACGAAACGGTCTGCTTCACAAGGCGAATAAACCTCAGGACTGCTTTGTCCGCAGTCAAATATCAAAGGAACACGCTTGTCTCGAGTGGAGGGACACATTTTAAAATCTTTGTGAGTTGCTACCAAACATAACTACTCAGTACAGAAACGAAAACATGAAGCTCTCAGGGCAGGATGTTCAAACATGACAATACAGTTTAACATATTTACTGTGGACACCATAGAAACTTAAAAATCAAGGGCAAAAGTGACCCAGCATAACAAATGTAGAAGCAGGAATACAAGTACCTGAAAATGGAACAAACATGGGGGATAAATAAAAGGTTTCAGCGAAGAGAGACAATAGGGGCCCTGTCCCCTTGCAAGCCCAGGAAATGACCTGCTCTAACAGGGTTTGACACACCGCGGTGAGACGCCCTCCTGAATTCCCTCATTTCCTGCCCCTCCACCTCCACACTACGGCATGTGTCTGGTCAGTTGAAATGGTAGAAGGTGAATTATTTTTATTGATGTTTTGTTACTTTCAAAGCACTTTTTATTGTAATTCTAGAAGGCACTAAAATAATAAATTGAGATGTACTTCTCTATTTCTAAAACTATCATCCAGTAAACTCCCTTAACTATTAAATTAAATTCGTGTTTTCTTGAGATTTAGGTAATGTGGAAAATGAACAAAGATTCGATCAGAAATCTACCTTCTCTTTTCCCACACTACCCATTTAAATCAGTTTTCTCTGAGGAATGCACCTCTATTTTCTCCTCCACAATAGAGAGGAATCTCACAGTGTGCTGCTCACTGTCCAGGAACAGCGCTCCAGTCACCTTTACTCTGAAGGAGTGTCTCACATATCACTTACAAGTCTCACACTGCCTAAGAATCAAAGCACCAGCTCCACCTTCAGCTCTTTTCACAAGTATGGCCACTGTTTAAGCAAGTGCCCCGTAGTGATCTTCCCTCCCATTTCCAGACCTATGACTTTCACCTCTTCCTCTCACACCTGAAAGATTGAGGCTCATGGAGAACACAGAATTCCTGCTTGTATTTACGTGGTATTCTGAGTTGCAGCATTCTCCCTGACTCTCCCCTCCCTCCGGAACAAAATGCAAATCCTGTTAATGCTCTAACTCTCTGAACTTGACCCTATTTGCAGGTGTAACCAAGTTAAAAGGAGGTTGTGTTCTGTTAGGCAGGTCCATGTGACCGGTGTCATTTATAAGAAGAGAAAACAGAGGCTGAACTCAGAGTCACAGGAGAGAAGTCATGTGGCGGAGGAGGCTGAGATCAGATTGATGGGTGTACAAGCTCAAGGATACCAGGAAGTCCTAGCCCCATGGAAGTCACATGGAACAGAAGGAACCAACACATGGACACCTTGATTTCTCACCAGTGACAGACTGGATTGCTATGGTTTTAAATACTGCCACGTACCTGTGGTACTTTGTTACAGTGGTTACAACAAATGTGTGCCCTCAAAATGGAGAGATAATGGAAAGGAAGGTTTGTTCACAGTCATATATTCTTCCATGGTATCATTTTGGTAAAATGTGTTATAGAGGTGTTATTCTAAAAAGGAGGGAGAGGGGAGAGGGAGAGAGAGAGAGAGAAAGTGAGAGCAAGCAAGCAGGTCCATCCACTGAAATATGCACTGTGCCTCCTCCACACTTCAGAATTCTCCTTAAGAGTCAGGAAGCTGGGCCAGGGATTTAGCTCAGTGGTGCTTCGCCTACCTCAAAAGCATAAGGTCCTGAGTTCAATCCCCCCTACCACCACCAAAAAAAAAAAAAAAAAAAAAGAATCAGGAAGCCAACAGTCCTGCCTGAAGAAAGCCCTCTTATCCTCTTTTCTGCTCTGTAGTTTCAGAAATCAAGGGCTGCATCATCTGAAGCAGAGAGGACTCATATATGATCTGCACACAAGTTTTCTGGACTTCTTATTAGTACTTTTCTATCAATGCCTTTCTTTCTACAAGTAGCAGGTGAATGCTTTTTCTCTGCAAAAACAACAAAAGCTCAGAGGAGCTGACAACCTTACGCTGCAGGTGGGAGGTGCCCATCCCAGAAATAAAGTTCTGTGGGGAAAGGTGAAGGAAGAGCTGGAAGTGGGGCTCCCTGGGAACTACACATATCTATAAATTCCATTAGTTGAATATATTGGAAAAATAAGGAAAGTAGGTGTAAATAATGCTCCTTCCTGTTTGCAGAGCAATAGTTGAGAATCTGATAGTCTCCCTGTCTTGGATCTATTCAAGCAGCTCAGAGAAAAGGTGTTGGGTCCGATGTCATCCAGCCAGCCTACCTGCTGTCAGTAGTGTCCATGCATGGAAAACTGGGGGAAACACAGGCAGGACGTATCTTGAAGACTCAGCTCCTAGAACAGATCTTAGAATATCATTTATTGAGGAAAACCAAAGAAATACTAAGAATACACTTTGGCAACCTCTGAAGTTTTAGGAAGAGGTGATATCATTGAGTCAGGAAAATGAGCTCAAATGAAGAAAAACAGAAGGGGAGATGAAAGTGAAGAGAACTAGGATTTCCAGGAATTCAACGATGAGTCACAATTTGCATGGATACAGTCAAGAGAAAGAAATTAACCCTGGAGGAAAGTAAGCTCACAATATGACATAAAGTTAGAAGAAATGGGAAAATTCCAAATAAAGAAATCTATGAACATCATCTATATTTAGGTGGTAAAAGTGATGGACAAGAAATATTTTTTTGTTCTGTGTTCCTTTTTAACAAAACAAAACAAACCTAAACAAAAACAAAAGAATGGGAACAGCATTGAAGTCTTTATGCATATAGAGCTCTCTTGAATGTTTATCTCTAGTTTACACATCAAGAATATGTCCCTTATGCCATCTGTATTTCTCATCTTTATTTTGAGTAGATGTGAACCATTGTACTCAAAGTTCTGGTCTTAGCCACTGCATCTGCATTTGCCCAAGCTCAACCTTCTGATACACGGTCTCTTTGTGGACCCTTCCTTTCTTTCTCATTCCACAACTCTTGGATCCACTCATCTTATGGATCCACCCCTCAAGCTCTGCAGTCTTCATACATTTCCCTGTCAAAGCATTTCACCTTCATTTACATCCAGGTGGCTTCAAGGAGGAAGTCACTATGGTCCACGTCAGTTCTGAGTCTCAGAGGTGGTCGTTGCCACTTGTCTCCCCTGGTCCAGAACTCCAATGAGAGCTGCGTTAATTCTTCTTCCCCTTTCCTGCATGTGTGCTCAATTCTCCTTCTTCATCTCAGCATTCCTGTGTTTGTTGAATGTCACAGGTATGTATTTTCCTCTTCTCTGTTACCCCTGCTTAATCCGTGTCCTCTGTCACCCCCAATTCCATGTATTCTCCTACATCTGAAGTTCTCTTGGCTCTTTCACAGATAGCCTGCTTATTCTTCATGATTTCTATTTTTATAACTGTCTTTTGTGAGTAATTTTTTATTTCTTAACATACATTATATAATATATATTACATTCTGTGCTTGATACACCAATACAAGTGATACTTGATTTCTCAAATGGTTTTATCTCTGATGTGTCTTTTTGTAAACTCTTCTCCCATTTTTCATTCTCCATAAAAGTGGACTCTGAATCTTCCTTTTCCTAGGAACAATAAGGAAAAATCATTTTTTCCGAGACAGGGTCTGGCTTTGTAGTTCAGACTGGCCTTGAACTCACTCATTTTGCAGTCTAGGCTTTCCCAGACTCATAGTAATCCTCCCACCTCAACCTCCCAAATCTGAGAATTGCAAGTGTGCACCACCACAACTGGCGTAAAGGAAAGACTTTTCGAGTTGAGTGATGCATGTGAAATGCTCCAGAAGATTTGTGTTTCTTTTCTCACACTTAAACGTTTTTAAAGTAAACTCTGATGTGGCATGTTATATTTTTTACTTATTTTTATTGCATGTGGACTGTGAATGTGAGGTCCAGGTTTGTTTGGGGTTTTTTCTCCTTTCATTTTTCTTAAAGCATTTTTCTTAATGAGAGATGTGTGTGCTGTGTGCATCCGCATGTGTGTTTGTGGATTTACACTGTGTTCAGTGTCAAGCTTATGTACAACTCCCTTTTGTCACATGGAGAAATGGTTTACCTTTAGTTCTGTCCACTGCTGTGCTGAGGGTTTGGCTCCAAGGGTTGGGGCTCTCTGAGAAGACTCCTTCTGATAGACCTCAGCTTTTTAGGGCCCAAGATGTTCTGACCTATTTCCTGCAATCTGAGAGGTGATGCAAACCAATTTGAAATTCAACTTTTTCAGATCATATCCTCCAGGTCAAACCTGTTTCTGAATTCTACTTCCTCTAGGTTTGTTCCTTGACTTAGATTTCACTGAAGAATCTCTTTTTTCTTCCTAGTGCCATGATTCATTCTTTCTGGTATATATTATTCATTCATTTCTAAGACATATTTTCCAATACTTTCAGAGTTTTTAAATTTTTCACTGGTGGAAACATCAGGTAGAGTACCTAGTTTCCCATATTGCCAGAAATGGAAATTTGGGAGGATTTAAATTCACATACATTTAATAAAATCTTGCAAATAAGCACGTTTCACATAATTTAGCCTATGTCTGCCCAATGTTTCTGACCTGCTTTAAATTTATTATTACAATAAATCACTTATTTCAGTTCTCTAATCTATTTATCAACATTGTGGATGTGGAATTTAACACATATTTGGAAACAATGCATGTATTTATGTACTGTTTTAAAAATATCCTGTTAATCACCTGAGAAACTGATATGTGTAGATTTTAACAGAAACAGACCAAAGTGAGTGTAATCCAGTGTATAATAATGAAGCACACTGCATAATTTTCAACAGATAAGTACAAGCTTTCCATTTTATCACTTTAATAGTTGTTTAAATGGTGAACTAACTGCTCGAGTTATTTTATGAGTTCTCATGACAGGTTATACATTAGAACAATCTCTCTATGGACGCCATTGTGTAGATTTTTTCTCTATGAGTTTCAGGGTGCACAACCTTACAAAACGCTGACTATTTGTATTCACAAAATTGTGGTACTCTGCTTTTAAAATTAGGAAATTCCTCAACGTGGTCATTCATACCAATGATGGTTGCTAAGGACTTACAGACTCGGTAATCTGGTTGATGGATGCTTTGGGAGAAACAAAAAGATCCTTATCCAGATCCGGTAATTTATTATGTATTTATGTCTACCTCAGGAAGCTTTCCTTTGGAGATGACAAGGACCCCTCCATTGCAGATGGACCTATATGCATGCATGGTAAGTATTAAGAAAGTGACTCGAGTTGAACTTCCTTGGGGGTAGAAAACTTGGGACTATCTTTACTTTAGAAAAAAGAAAATAGACTTGGCTGCTAAAGCCATTTACTAGTAATGCCTTAATGAAAATCTTTACAGAAATGGATTTATTTTAGCCTCTCTTATTCAAAGGATTCGTTGTCCATGTGAACAACACAGTGACACAGTCTCACCACAAATATCCAGTGTCCAAGTTCTGCTGGGTATCAGCGTAAGTTCTCTTCTGGATCCCTGGCCCCAGCAGGTTCCTCTGCCAGTCTTCACAGCTACTCTTCCTCTAATTTCTGCTTCAGCTGCTGGCTAATCCAGGGCATCAGCAGACCCCCTTCTACCTGCTTGAGAATGACAAAGTCCATCTCACCTTCCAGTTTCCCATTAGCTGTTTCTTTTTTTTTTTCCTACATCCCCCTACTTTTCACATGCACAGTGATTGTTGTGGTCATGCTACTGCCAAAATAGCAACAAAGGTTACAAAAGAGTAGGAGTGAGTTGTACTCAAATGTCGTCTGGATTTTGTGCTTCCCTTTGAACTTGGGAGGGGCTCTGCTTCTTTGTGCAGTGTGGTTTGCCTTCTATGGTGGCGGTGGTGGCGGCTCTTTCATCCAGCTGGGAGAAGAAAGAGCACACAGTGCACTCCCCCTTCGCAGGTGCTTGCCCCATGTCACACAGGTCACACTCACGGAGTGGAGGTGAGAAAGTGAGCCTACTTTGCATTTAGCGGTCCAGGAAATGGAACTGGGTTGCTGGTCCCTCTGCTAGCCAAATATCTCTACCTATGCTCCTGACTCATTCTGTCTCTCACCTATGCATCCAAACGTGGCTCATTTTATTGACTTCTCTACCTGTAACCACTCCTTCAAGCACTTTTTCCTGTCCATGTGAAAACAGTCGTGCCTGATCTTCCTTAAGAAATTATTCTCTTCTGTCCCCTTCTAAGCTCACATCACCTCCATCATCATCTTGGCCGGCCATCTCATCTGCATTCACCATACCAAGCCTTCTCCAAATCTCCCACTCAAACAGCGACTGGAAGAGGGTCCCTACCCATCTCTACAGGTCACCTGTGTTTCCTGGTCCCTCCACCTTGACTTGGTGGGTCACGTATTTCTCATTCTTTAGAAATCACAGTCTTCTCCCTCTGCCTCATCTCCCTCCCTTCACCTTCTGGTTGGATGGACTTGCGCGACTGTGTTCAGGCCACCTACATTACCCAGAATAATTTACATATCTTAAAGGCAGATGAATAGGAAATTTAATTACATCCGCCAGTCTCTTTTTCCATGCCTGTGGCGTAATCACCTTGTGACACCAGAGTGTGAAAGTCACAGAAACAGTATTCTGCCTACCACACTGCACTAAGTTCCAACCACTTAGCCTGGCAAGTGAGGGCAGCTGTTGTGATCCGTTTGCTATCTCATTAACCTTCCAGGCTCTCATGCACTTTCTGCTCGGGGAGACCATATGTCCCAATCTGGCTGGGATGTTTCTGGTTCATGGGTGTTATTGCAGGATGAAAAGTAACAGAATCCCTCTTAGTATCCTAACATGCCCCAGTTTGGGCAGTAAGCTAAACTGTCACTTCCCTGCATCCTAGGCCCTACTTCATGGTTTCCCATCTGCTAGTTTCCAGAAATTCACAGCATCTTTCGTGACTCTTTGCTTTTATTAAGAAACTTGTTCTTTCTATCTCCCAGGATGCCCTTATCCTCCACATCCATCTGGGTCTTTATTTACTTGTTAGACTTTTCTTTATCCTCACCCCTGATAATTTTTCAACTTTTTCTTTTGCTATATATATATATATATACACACATGTATATATGTATATATATGTATAGATGTATATGTATATGTGTGTGTGTGTATATATATATGTATATATATATATATATATATATACACATATATATATATATTTAAAGGATCATAGGGCCATAGAGAGTCTCCCCTTCCTATGATTCCACTGGAAAGGAAATAGGTGAACAGGCAACAGGCCGACTCCAGGAAGTATATTAGGAAAGCTAACCCAAGCTCAAGGCTGAAGTGTCAGGCCTTAGAATAGGTCTGAGCCTCAGGAGCCCTGAGTATCATTCACTAGGATGAAGACAGAAACCGGGACCTAGGAGACCCAATCCATTCCCTTGGGGCATGACCTTCCGTTTGCTCCTTCAAAAGGGCTTTGCAGGAAGAACGACTACAAGTCAAGGTTTCCCTGGAGCTCTGGGGTTTCTGTCGTCAGGCAGAATCATGCTAAATTTGCCACTCGTGGAAATGAGGGAGAACTGTGCTAGTATTTTGCCTGGCTTTGCCTTTGCTCTGAGAGTGGGGAAGTCCACATTAGGTGGTCATCCTCAGGAACTGCAATGGGGCTGTCCAAGAGTGAGTAGGAAGTGAAGTCATGGATGGCACCATCTCCCTCTGACTTGGGAGGGAGAGCCCTGTGTTCCAGGGGAGTCTGGGAAGAGGTCTTTGCTTAAAGCGTATCAGGAAGCAGACTGACACATGTGCAGACCATGGATGTCTGTAGCACTTTGTGGACAGCCAGTCTGTTCTAAGTGCTGTGTGCTGAGGCTGTGGGTATAATTAGATGACTGCAGTAAAGGGGAATTTGTGGGTAGCAGTGTCAAAATTGCTATACCTGCAAACTCTGCCCTAAATTAGTGAGTGCTACAGCTTGGTGTGTATCTATGCAAGGTGGCTACTAAGCTACATTTTCTAAAAGTCAGCAAAATAAATCAAAAACCATCCTGCAGAGGAAAGCATTTCTGTGCTCCATATTATTCTCTGAGAAAAGAAAAATTCATGATTTGCAAGATCCTTCAACTAAATGTGCATTTCTAAACGACATTGATTAGACAAGGTTCTTCGAGTGGCAAAACTTGTCTTTGTTGTATGGCTTTGTCCCCACCCCTCCTCACCCCCACTTCTTTTTTTCCCCCTCAGAATCTTTGATAAAATCGTGCTTTTAGTGTATCTCTGGAAAGAATGGAATGCATACCTCTTTAAGAAAAATGGCATTTTTTGTACAATAGGGTCAATGGTTTGTTTTGTAATCAAATAATTGCTGTTTTTAATTTAGAAAAAAATGCTTAATCCCTTGAGTTTGAGATAATTTGGGGCCTTATTATGAGAGAATGTAAAATCTTTACAAGAAAAGATTATTTAGTAAATAATGAATTAATATTTGAACAATGTTTACATTCTGTAGAACAACTACAATCCAAGCCACAATTAGACTGTAAGTTGTGTAAGTGAGGAGTGAGCCAGGAGCTCTGTGAGATGGGGAAAGATTACTTTTCCATATATACCAAGTCTTCTGAAAGGGACAGAAAGAAGAGAAGGGACATTTATTTGTCCTTGATGTGATATACGATTTTACCATTTCTCACCCAATCCTCACACAAATGCATTCACTGAGCAAGTTCTTGGTGGTGCCTGGCATTGCATTTTTACACACATGGTCTCATTGACTTTGTGTCTGCTGGTGTCCTCATATTGTAGATAAGACTCAACAAGGAAAGCTCAGGGACATCAAGGTATTCTGGATATAGCATATATGGGATAACCCCTTCCAGGTTTTTCTTGGGGTATAGAGAAAACAAACTTAACACCAGTAGCACTGACTACAGGACCAAGTGCTTGGTACTTTGTGAATGGAAATCTCTGAATTCAAAGCCTGCTCTGCAAGATTGCAATATTAGTGTCCTTGGACTTGTGCTGAGAAGCCCAGAAAAAAGGACTGGAGAACCACAGGCAGACCCTATTGAGCAGGGACTGTGGCAACTCCACGGGAAGTGGACACATGAGCACCACATCTCCCTGACAGCTGCTCACAGCATTCCTGCTGCTTCCCATGTTAGCTGAGAAGTATGCATCCACTGGCTTCAGAAGTCACACTAATACTCACTAGCTAGGTGGACTTGTCTAAAGGCTCCTACATGGCCAGTCTCACAAGGGGCTGCATCTTGGAAGAATAGTTCCAATTCTGGGCCAAAGTGGAACTGAAAATCAAGACATCTCTGTGTCCCCCCCCCAGTACTGTGGAGTTGGGGTGCTCAACTTCTTCTTACATGGCACCTTGAGTCTGAATGAGAAGGGGCTGCAAGAAACCTGGGAAGAAGTTGCAAGTGTCTCATGGAGTAGAGGTCCCAAAATGTCATGTTTCCCTCATATTTTGTTGGATAAGAACTCACTGTAATGAGCTAACATTCAAGGTAAGGGGAAGGGACCACCATATTTTAATGGGAAAAATAGCAAAGAATTTATAGTAATCTCCAATTTACTAAGGGAAAAGAAGTACAACAAAATTGTGAGTAAATACAAAATAATCCTCTTAGTTACAGCTAAATAGCTGTTACAGAACTAGATTTCCTGCTGTATACAAAAATAATTATTATAATTACAATAATAGTGATGATAAATGAAGCGGAGCGGAATCTATCACATACTACCTGGTTAGAACACTAAATTGAAACATATAGCAGTAAAGAAGTTTATTTCTGGTGTAACAGAGTTCGCTACTGTTCCATGTATAGAAAAGGAACAGTATACAGAGTCTAAAAATGAAAATAAACAAATATAGCTATTGGATTACAATTTTTACCATAGTCAGAATTCAATGGAGTAAAAGACAAAGATAATTCAATAAGAAAAGAACAGAAGGGACACCATAGCAATGTCGCGAGTCACGTGGAACATGCTGAATCAGCCCACTGCAGACAGGCAGGTGGCCCCCGCTCCTCTGTACAGCCACCTGGTTCCACACTACAAAGATGCAGACACCGGATCACCAGACCACTGTACTGGGTAAGTTGGAGTCATCTTCACCTCCCATCAGGACCAGGACTATCTTCAGGTGAAGGGCAGCTGAAACCTGCAATACAACTCTGCAGAGTTCAACCTTACAGGAGGACAGGGAGCTCAACTTGGGACTTGCAGCCAGAAATCTGCCTGAATCTCATGGGTCTGTGACTAGCTTGCTGAGACTCATTGACTTATAACTGCACACTGCTGCCCATGTTGTCTATTGTGACAGCAGAGACATACCCTGAAAGAGGCCTTTCATCTTCATGGTTATTTTTTATTCCCAAAATTAGTTTCATTATTCTGTTTTTTTTCTCTTTTATTTTCTTTTGCTCCTCTTATCTTTAATTTTTTTCCCTACTCTTTGCAAATATTTGGTTTTTTCTCCTTTTTTTCTTTGCTTTTCTTCTTTCTTTTCTCTTTCCTTTCTCTCTCACTTACACTCACTCTCTTGCACTCCCACATTGTTCATCTTCCCTTTTTGTCCCTGTTTTGATCCTCATTCAGAGTTCTTCTTTATTTTCCTATTATTCTCTTTTTCCATCTCACCTGTGTCCTCTGGCCACACTGCTAACCTTCCTCTATCCTTCTTCCCATCTGTCCCTCCCTCCCCAACCCCTTTTAACTCCCCATCCCAAAGGGTAAAGATTTTATATTGAAGAGTTTATTCACTATACGTTGGGTTGGTCCTTAATCTTGATTTAATTCACACAGCTAAAGGTGATAGATTAATAACTACCACAAAATGTCATTTTCAAAGATGTACTTGTTGCAATGGTGTTGCTGATTGTATCACTCAGACTAAGGTGTTGGTATTGATCTAGTCAATGAACCTTCCTAGTATAAGGAAAATGAGACAGCCCTAGAGTCATTAGAGACTCAAAACTTAAAGACCAGCTACATCTGGAAGACACCTCTGAGAAGGAATCATTCCATAAAGGTTCTAATTACAAGCAACAAAGATACCTACAATAAGCAATTTCAAACTATCAACCCAGGAGTTAAACCAAGGACAGTACCAAAAACAAAAATGAGAAGACATTTAAGCAAGGCACAAACTCAGACTTTCACCCCACCAAGGGTAAATCCTGGGGGAAATGAGATGGAAAAGTCCCATAACCAACCACCTGGATACCCTGAACTGATAGCACAGGAAGTAACAAAACAGGTGAATGAGACTCTAGAAAAATTCAAAGCAGAAATAATCTCCCAGATATCCCCAGAGATGGTGAGCAGAGTGAAAGACATGATTAGAGGATCTAGAACAGAAACAGATAAAAAGTAGAAGAGCTCAGAAACATGCTGGAAGCCATGAATACCCAACATAAGAAAGAAATGGAACCCTTGATCGCCCAACATAAGAAAGAAATGGAATCCATGAAACATATTCAAACAGATATTTGGGAGATCAAAAACTCCACTGAAAGTATCCACAGCAGATTAAGGGAATCTGAAGATAGAATATCAGATATAGAAGACAGGATCATGGTTAGAGACTATGAAAATAGAGATTTCTTAAAAATAGTAAGGGACCATGAGAAATCAATCCAACAACTGCTAGACGATGCAAAGAAGAATAACATGAGGCTGATAGGAGTCCATGAAAAGACAGGAGAAAGCACAATTGACATAAAAAAACTGTTCACAGAAGTAATAGTGGAAAACTTCCCAGAGAGAGGTAGAGAATTATACATACAGATAAGTGAGGAACATAGAACTCCAACTAGCCATAATCATAAAAAATCTACATCTAGACATATAATAGTCAAGATCCCAGAAACCCAAAAGAAAAACAAAATCCTACAAGCAGTTAGAGAAAAGAAACAAATCACATAGAAAGGAAAGCCCATCGGAATCACAGCAGACTTCTCAACCCAAACCCTCAAATCAAGGAGAGCCTGGAGTGAAGTATTTCAAGCCCTAAAAGAAAATAACTTCCAACCTAGACTGTTGTATCCTGCAAAATTATCTTTCAGAATCGATAGGGAAATTAGATACTTCCATGACAAAGAACACCTGAGAAATTTCATGAACACCAAACCAGCACTCCAAGCAATTCTAAACAATATCCTAGAAAAAGACAATGAAGGTCACAACTCCATGAGGCCCAACAGAGGGAAGCCACCAGGCAAGGTAAGAAACTAAAGTGAAAGGGGAAAAACATAAGAAATAAAAGAGCCAACAAAAGTAAAACATCATGACAAGGATAAATTAATATCTATCAATTATAACCATCAATGTTAATGGCCTCAATTCACCAATCAAAAGAAATAGACTGGCAGAATGGATTAAAAAGCAAAATTCAACAATATGCTGCATACAAGAAAAACACCTAACTCAAAAAGAAACTCATAGACTGAAAGCAAAAGGATGGAAAGCAGTTCTCCAAGGGACAGGAACCAGGAAAAAGCAGGGGTAGCAATCTTATTTGCGCACAAATAGATTTCAAACCAAAACTAATTAAGAGAGACAAAGATGGTCACTACATCCTTGTGAAGGGAACAATCCAAGAGGAAGAGATGACAATCTTAAATACATATGCACCAAATACAAATGCCCCCAACTATACAAAACAAATATTAATAGACATGAAAAACCAAATAAACACTAACACAGTTGTAGTGGGGGACCTCAATACTCCACTATCACAAATAGACAGATCATCTCAACAAAAAGTTAACAAGGAAATTCTAGAACTGAACCAAGCTATTGAACAAATGGACTTAATAGATGTTTACAGAGTGTTCCACCCCACAAAATCAGAATACACATTCTTTTCAACTGCACCTGGGTCATTCTTCAGAATATACCATATGCTAGCTCATAGGACATATCTAAGTAAATGTAAAAGAATTGAAGTTACCCCCTGTATATTATCAGACCATAGTGCAATAAAATTGGAGATCAATAACATAAGAAACCACAAAACCCCAACAAAGACATGGAAACTGAATAACACCCTCTTGAACAACCAATGGGTCACAGAAGTGATTAAAGAAGAAAGTAAACAGTTTCTACAAGTAAATGAAAATGCCAGTACAACATATAGGAATTTATGGGACACAATGAAAGCAGTTCTACGTGGGAAATTCATAGCAGTGAATGCCCATATTAGGAAGACAGAGAAAACTCAGATACATAACCTAATGCAGAACCTCAAGCTCCTAGAAAAAGAAGAGCATAATGAATCCAAAGCTTGCACAAGAGAGGAAATTATAAAACTAGATCCATACCTATCACCATGCACTAAATTAAGATCGAAGTGGATTAAAGATATAAATATTAAGACAGAAACACTAAACTTGCTGGAAGATAAGTTAGGTAGAACTCTTGAAGACATTGGCATAGGAAAAGACTTCATGAACAAAACCTCCGCAAGATGGGAACTAGCAGAAAGAATCAACAACTGGGATCTAGTCTTATTAAAAAGCTTCTGCACTGCAAAAGAAACCACCAACAGAGCTAAGAGACAACCTACAATAAGGGAAAAAAAGTTTAGCAGCTGTACCTCAGACAAAGGACTACTATCTAGAATTTATAAAGAATTGAATAAATCAGATCCCTCAAATTCAAAGACTCAGTTCAAAAATGGGCATCTGAAATGAACAGACATTTCTCAGACAAAGAAGTAAAAACAGCAAAAAAAATATGAAAAAATGTTCCACATCACTAGTCATTCTAGAGATGCAGAAGAAAACAACACTAAGATTCCACCTCACCCCAGGAAGAATGGCTGCTATCAAGAAATCAACAAATAACAAATGCTGGTGGGGGTGTGGGGAGAAAGGAACCCTTCTCCATTGTTGGTAGGAGTGCAGACTGGTGTGACCACTGTGGAAATCAGTATGGAGATACCTCAAAGAACTAAGACTAGAGGTCCCATTTGACCCAGCTATTCCTCTGCTAGGTATCTTCCCAAAAGAATTAAAAGAATCATACCACAGCAATATGTGTGCACCCATGTTTACAGCTGCACAGTTTGTAATAGCTAAAGCTTGGAAGCAGTCCAAGTGCCCATCAACTGGAAACTGGATAAAGAAAATGTGGTTTTCTATAAAATGGAGTACTACTCAGCAATAAAGAACAAAAAACTAGAATCATTTATAGCTAAATGGATGCATCTCGAGGCCATACTGCTAAATGAAATAAATAGGACACACATGTGTAAATACTGAAGAGTATCACTAGTGTGAGAAACTGATAGTGTAAACAAGTGTTAAAATGATTAAATGAATAATTGATAATTTGAAATAGGAAAAAAGGTCCAAAGATGAAAGAGTGAAGGGAGGGGAAGGGGAAAGGAAAAGAAGGAAAAGAAAAACTATGAGAAAAGGAAAAAAAATGGAAAAGAAAAGAACAGAAAAAGGTAAGTCCTTTTAACAAAAGGTAGTACAAAAAGTGAAAATATACCTATGAAAAACTTGAACCTCAGTACAGCACATCATACACAAGCATAGTTCACAATGAAAAATAGACACAACTTCTACAACAAAGCCTAGGAGAAAACGTCCAAATATTGAGGTAGGCAAATATTTCTTAGTACAAAAAAGCACTAAACATAAAAAATTTGAAATTATATTTCATCACGATAAAACTATGCTCTTGGAAGGATACACACAGACTGAGCAAACAAATTTATAACACATGTCTTATCTGACAAAGGACTTATGTCCCCAATATGGAAAAAATCTTTAAATAAGAAAAAAATCAAATATAAAAATAATCTTGAATTTCACATTATGTAAGAAAGAAAAGAGGCAAAGAGAAAGAAAGCAGGAAGGAAGGAGGGAGGGAAGGAAGCAGAGGGTGGCTAATACAAAAATAAAGATGTTCCACATCGTTATTCACCAAGAACACTTAAATAATTATACATATTATTATGATTAAAATTAAAGAATTTTTCTATATTGCTAATGGGATCATAAAATGTTCAAGTATTGGACAATAATCCTCCACAAGTGGCTACTTTTACTACATATTTTCTCCGTGTTTTATGAAAACAAACCTCACAGTTTTCTTTGCAAGGACCATTTCTCGAGTTGAGTTCATAGCAAGCAAATTTGAGGAATAAGGAAATGTCATCATTGAAGATGAATTTCAGGCTTGCTTACTCTACTCTAAATTAGAAGTTTTCCTCAAGATAATGGCAGCTTCTCTGTAAAGTGTAGGCACACTTGTAGGACTAGTGCCACCCCTACTGCACTGGAGGGACAAGATAAACCAACACAAGTATGATATTCATTTTGCATGCTGTACGGTGGGGAATAAACTCCTTGCTTTCTGACCCAGGGTCTCATGTCTTCTGCCTGCATCCATGAAACATTAACAGGCTAATTTCTTAGCATCTGAGTAGATTTAAACCCCAGCCCCTAACCAGAACTACTTAGATTCCGCTTTCCTTTTCCAAATGTAGTTACACTGTATTTACACATCTACGCGATTAGACATCTAAGTTATTTCTCTGAGAGAAATGAAAGTGTGTATCCACAAAAGTTGTAATCCATACAGTGGATTGCTATTCACCAATAAAACCGGACAAGCAGCAAATAAAACAACATGGATACATCACAGAAACATGTTTAGTGAATGACACAAATGAGCACACATTATTCCATTTATGTGAAGTTCTGCAACTGAGAACTAATTCACCATAATATATTTTCATTTGAAGAAGGGGAGAGAGATTTGCCTTGGGGATCTCATTTGAGATGCTACATCTGATAAATATCTTGATACCTCCAAGTGAAACTGTTGAACATTTTCTCAAATATTTATTTGTGAGCGACATTTTATGGTCAATCTAGAACATAGGCAGAAAAAAAGGTCAAGTTGTGGTCAGTGAAGCAAAAAAAATGCTAATATTTTCTAAGGCCTGGAATGGAACAGAAAGCTCCCTATCAATATCTCTAGTAAACTGAGCACAGAGGGAGTGACCATTGCCTTTGGAGGTGTGTGTAACCCAGATCTCAAGAAGGGGATTTCAGTATCACTGGAGTGGAAACTCAAAATATAGAAAGTAGAGGAGTCAATGGGAACCAATGAAAGAAAAAGACCGTTTTTGAAAAAGACTGTTTTTTACCAAACAGTTGGTAAGCAATAGAGACACAAGAGACTGAATGGTGAGCAGGATTTCTGCTGGTCTTTTTGATATTTTAACTGGGGAGACCCTTGCACCCATTGGAATCAGTAAGAAGACACACATTTCTCAAACAAAGAAGTAGAAATAACAAATAAGCATATGAAAAAATGCACAACATCACTGGTCATTAGAGAAATGCAAATGAGAACAATGCTGAGATTCCACTTCACCCAAGAAAGAATGGCTGCTATCACAAAATCAACCAATAACAAATGCTGGTGCGTGTGTGGGAAAAGAGGAACCCTGATCCACTGCTGGTGGGACTGTAGACTGGTGCAACCACTGTGGAAATCAGTATGGAGATGCCTCAAAGAACTAGGACTGGAAGTCTCATTTGACCCAGCTATTCCTCTGCTGGGTATCTTCCCCAAAGAATTAAAAGAATCATACCACAGTGATACATGTGCCCCCATGTTCACAGCAGCACAGTTTGTAATAGCTAAAACTTGGAAGCATCCCAAATGCCCATCAACTGGAGACTGGATAAAGAAAATGTATTTTTTCAATAAAATGGAGTACTACTCAGCAATAAAAAATGAGAAACTAGAGACATTTATAACTAAATGGATGTACATTGAGGTGATGGTCTTAAGTGAAATAAATAGGACAAAGATGTGTAAATACTGAATAGTTTCTCTAGTATGAGAAACTGAAAGTGTAAATAAGAGCTAAAAGCTATAATAGATAATGTGAACTAGGAAGAAAAGGGGCAAAGGGGAAGGGGAAGTGGAAGGGGCTGGGGAAAGGAAAGAAGGGAATGGAATTAATATGAGAAAATGAAAACATGGAAACAAAGCCTTTGTAAATAGGGAGGGATGGAGGGGTTGAAGGGAGGGCAGGGCAAGGGGGAAAAAGAAGAACCAAGAGAGATTATGTAAAGGTGCAAATTTCCAATGATGAATGTCATTATCTTCTATTTCTAAAATGTACCAATAAAATAAAATTTTAAAAAAGAGAAATCTGTGCTCATCATTACTCCATATATGAAGAGAGGATAAGTTTTGCCTTTTGTTTTCTTTCCATGGGAAGAGCCTAGTATTCCCTGTTATCAAGCCCTGGGAGAAAGCTACCAAACTTGGTAGAGGTGTAATTTGAACTTGTAAGTGTGATTATCTGTGTCTATCCATTTTCCCTAGGTGGTACTGTGCTATTGAGTATCCTCCCAATCTCAGCAAATCAAAGCAATACTGCATTTCAGCTGTGGATTGGCTGTGGTTTAACTCCTTGTTCCTTTCTCTCTAAAATCCAGACCAAGAGTGCAGCTTCAGTTTGCAACATGTGGTTGTTGGCAAAAGAGAAAAGTGCAATAGTCAAACCCTCCAAGAGCCTTCCACTTCCAACTCAGAGAGCAGAAGTTTTGTGTGGTGGAAGGTGACAATTCTCTAAGACGACCAGTAAAAAGCCAAGACTTACACGCAGAGAAAACGGTGTGTTCAAAGGCTTTCCAGCACAAATTCAGTGCCCTATTCAGGAAAGAGGAAAGCCAGTGAGCAATGTGCACCCATGAGAGAAGAGATGAGCACACAGCACACTGTGCTGATCCACGCACTTACAAAGAAGGCAGAGTGACAATGAGTACTAGGCAAGCAAAGTGCCAGCCACAGGAGCCGCACTGGTCATCATGATGTAGAGCAGGGTCCACACTCCTGGACAAGTGGCTGACTCAGACGATCTGCCAGTGACAACTTAGACCACAGCCAGCCTGAGAGTAACTGAGGATGTAGTGGCTGTCACTTGTCCCCCTCCAACTTAGGGAGTCCTGTGGGATTGTGAGCATCACAGAAAGAGCTTCCGGAGACACTGCCTCAAGGACAGATGTGGGGGCAAGTCGGAAAACACTTTGTAAACCATGGTAAGAAGTTTAGACTTCATTTGCTCTGTAATGATAAGACACTGACTTATTTAAATACAATGAATTATGTAACCTTACTTTCACTATAGAAAAAGGAAATCTCCAAGATAAAATGAAATACAGACGGAGAGGCTGAGACAATTCAATTGTACTCTGGCTAAACAGTTTCAGTATCCTGAATTAAGGCTGCCTTGGTCACAACATAGATTGAGCAGTTTGAAAGTTACAGAAAGGCTTGAATCCATTGCATTTTATGGTTGACTAGAAAAAGAAGAGAGAAAATTAAAGCAGGGAAGGAAATCAGGTATGACTTTGCCGAAACTCATGGTAGGGATGGAGGGGTTGAAGCCTCTGTCAAACAGAGAAGTAAAAACTGAAGAGGAGACATGTAGGGTGTGTGAAGGCCATGGTTTCATTTCTGAAGTCTGAAATATGGACAGGCATCAGTAAATGTGTACAGTAGACCAAAGGCAGTTTTAGGAATGGGCCTAGAAGGAAAGAAGGAGAAAATCCATCCAAAAGGGATAGAGGATGCTAAACTCCTAGCCAAATTTGGGGATGCTAGCAGTACAGGTGTGGCTTACAGCCAGGAGAGCGAAGCAGAAGGCTGGGGAAGAGCCTGCTGTTAACAGTCAGAAAGATCAAAGGGCACGTTCTCAACACGTGAGCACATGCTCTATCATTTCTATCAGACGAAAACTATCCTGCTGCGGTCACTACGGGAGCCAAAGTTAATCGTTTTAATCAATGTTCATTCACTTCTTTTTTTCTCACTAACAAAAGCAAATTTCACAGAAGAGCCTTGTATCTGGCTAGAAATTTTACCCTTTCCATCTTTCATCCAATCTAGCTTTGCCAAAGGATAAAGCAGTCATATGAAATATGATCAAAATATTCAGGGAATGCTTAAAACTGTAAAAGACACTTTGCCATATATCGCTGTTGTGCTTTATATGTGATGTCGACATAAAGTTCAAAGGAGGGACTTTTGATTGGATTACGAAGGCTTTATTGTTAATAGCAATACTAGGAGGTGAGGGCTGGTTGGAAGAGACAGATCGGTGAGGACAGGACCTGGAAAGGTGCATCTGTCTTGTCAGTTCTCCCCTTTCCTCTCCCTGCTTCCTGGCTGCCATGAGCACAGCAACTGCTGCTCTCCGATGGCCTCTGCACCATGCTCTCCTGCCCGAGCACCAGCTGACTATGGGCTGAATTGTGAGCAAAAGCAAGTCTCTCCTTTAATTGCAGGTAATTGACACAGGCAACCCCACTCAGAATATTTCCACTCACGTTGATACATCCATCCCATCGTTCTTGACACTTTCTGAAGCAGCTCTGGGTGTCCTCTTTCTTGAGTGTCCTTAAGGGGTGTATTTTAAAAAACACAGTGAATGCTTCTGCTGAGTGACATTGAACAGAAAACAGAGACATAAAAATATTACAGTGTGTCCTCTTCAACCATATCTGTCACTGTGTGACCTCTGGCCCTTTCACAATGTCAAAATGGCCGTGAAAGGTAAACATATTGAATCCATTCAGGACATTGAGGCAGCCATGACAGTGCAAATGAAGACACTTGTGAAGGACTTCCAGAGCCACTTCAGAAAGTGGCCAGAAAATAATAATGGGGTAAGTGTGTTTGAAGCAAGATGAAGTATCTTAAGGGGAATTAATGGAAATGTGCCCCTTACTGCATTTTTTTAAAATTTAAACATTCACCATGTTCAAAATTGTACATTATTCTGGTCCAAGATGGATCAGGAGAATTTGCTGCCAGGGCCCTCAGCAGCACTTTTGTACCCTGATGAATGGGAGCAGAGGTTTTCTGCCTACTACCTTCGCCTGACCCTCTCTGGCTTGGGTAGAGACAGAGTGTCAGGGCATCCAGTCCCGGTGTTTCAAGGAGGCCACAGGCATGAGAACAAACCAAAATGGTATGGAGATCAGACCAGGGAGTGGAAAGCTCCACAGGTTTGGAATTTCCTAGCTCCAGATTTCAAGCTTAGTGAAAAAAATCTTTTTGTTTTAGTCACTATTTGTTGGTTTCTCATCACCAGGAGTGAAACTTACGCTTAACACTAAAGTAACTGAGAAGAAATATCACAAACTAGAGAAGAACCAACAGAATCCAAGAGAATTCACAGAAAAGAATGTCTACATTGCATGAAGTCTAAAGTGACCAGGACCAAGCTATGATTCCTCAATCAGAAAATCACCTTGCCAGGAGACATTCAAGAAACTCTGGTGTAAAAATCAGATCACAGAGTTACAAAGAATAATATAGAGGTGAGAACCACAAAGCAAAAGATTTAGAGTTTGTGGCTAAAATGGTTGACTGAAAACCCAAAAAGGAGTGATTTAATAGAAATATGGAAGAATGCAGAGGAGTGAACAAATCCTTCCACCCCAGCGGTGTCATCTGCTTCTGCCAATAAAGTTGTAGTGGAAGCATCATGTCAGTTCATTTACATGTTGTCGTGACTGCTTCCCTACAGAGGAATAGCTGAGTACTTGTGCCAGAGACCAGATGTTCCACAAAGCCAAAAGAACACATTGGTACACAACATGACAGGCACAGTTTTCCCTTGTTTTCAGGCTGAGAAGGCCATTCACATCCTCATAGGAATGTGAGAGAGACGATTAAACTACAACCACAACAACTCTGGGAGGACAGGGCTAGACAAGTTACTACACAAACAATATCATAAGTATCGAAAAAGAATGATTGGAAAGTTAGCATCTGGATTTCTTTGCCAGGCTGAGATGTCCTTACAGAATTGGTGTGAGAGAACAGACATCCTGAAATCCTGAACTCCAGAAAGACAATTGACCATATGGCATGTGCAAGAATTTCATTATACTGGATCACTAAGAATACAGTTTTTAATCTATTGGCTGAGTTAAGGTTTTAGTTAGGATTTTGTTGTTTAACATTTCCAAGGGGAACATTTTAAATGTTTATGCTACATAATAAGGTGCTTAAAATTGTTCAGTTTTGGTCCCTAAACTTGTCTGATAATCCTCCATGTGTGAAATACCATTTTGCTCCTGTTGGATCAATTCTAAGGATCTGTCAGAGGTTTCTCATGGCCTGAAGAAATAAGATGCTTTGGTATTATTTTAGAAACACTGCAATCTATTATTTAACTACATCCATCCATCCATCCATCCATACATGCATGCATATATACATATATTTTGGTTTTATCTTTTCTAATTTTTTTGGATGTTGTGAAAATTTTAGATTTCAGACTCTCTTTCCTGAGAAATATGCATAAGGCAACCTGAGGCCTCAGAGTCAGCTGACTATGGACTGAAAACTCTACAAACTGAGCTAAAAAAAACTTTCCTCCTTCAACTTGTGGATGTTGGGTATTTTGTCTCAGGAATGAGAAAAGTAACCAAGACAGGAAGTTATTTGACAAACAGAAAGACAAGAAAAAGCTAATCACAAGATAATCAAAAGCTGCCTTATTGACTCAGAGTGAGAGTGAGATTCTCAAACCATTGAAAATACCAATTCTGTATACTTCACAGGAGCAATTTACACTTCATTAGCATTTCCATTGGAACCTCTACTACCCAGTCTAGGTTAGTATCATCTAGATGCAATCTCTTTAAAAAATCTTACACCGATGTTTTAATCTTGAAAGGAAATAGTGAGTAGAAATTATACACATATTATCTTGAGTTACAGCAGAACACTGATTATTGCATTACTTAGAGCCCCTAACTTTTCTTTGGTGATATTTTATGAGTATTTAAATCACGATACCAAAACCTAACTTTGAGTTATATGAAGCAGGGAGAATGTAGACATGATATAATAAGTGTTTTAAAAAGTCACAATATATTCATAAGACCTAAGGAGCTACAGTAGTGCATCCCTTTAAATATTAAAAGCTAAATGATAAGTACTGTCAATTTGAAAGCCATTTACAAAATCTTTGTAATAGCCATTTGAAAAAAAAAAGGATTTATCTTTGATTTCTGTAATCTTTCAAAAAAGGAAAATCAATATGAGCAGAGACACTGGACTTCAGTAAAGTAAAAAAATCTCTCAATATGTTGATTTCTTGTAGAATAATCAAAACTACTTCCCACCTTAAGAAGATTCAGTTGCGTTCACATTATCTTCCCTCTTACATTTAATGACATTAGGCTTCTGAAATTTATTCAAAAAAAACCTTTAGCATCACCATTGAATTTGTTTTGCATTTCTTTGTGCCCTTGTGTAACTCTGAGAACTGTCAGGAAGACTTTTCCAACTTTCCTACCACACCCCAGACCTTTAGTAGCTCACAAGACTTAGATGCCTGCACCAATCTGCTAGCCTGTGGCTGTCCTCCAGCCTCCCGCACACCAGGTTGTCAGTGCTGAGATACCATTTTGCTTCTGTTGGATCAATTCTCAGGATCTTTCGGAGGTTCTTCATTTCCTGCAAAGATCAAATTCCTTGATCTCACTTTAGAGATACTGCAATCTATTATTTAACCACTTTCTAACCTGTACCTTTACCCTCCTCTTTGAAAGCTTTATTCCAACCAGTGTAGGCTACTGTTCAATGCTTTTGTTAATTCCTAGACTTCAGTTCAGATTAATTTTTCTTTGCTACTTCCATTGGATGTTATAGATTATTTAATATATAGCTTATAATCCTAACTCTGTCCACACACTGTCTAGAAAACTCGAGTAAAAGGTGCTATTTCCTCCTTCACACCATATCATTACACACAGTCTTGTTTCAGGAATTTGTATGCCTTAATTTCCAATCTCAAAATTCCATTTGGAGGTCTTATATTACTTAATTCATCTTTAGTCATTTCCCAAAACACAATTTTGATATATAACATATCTGATCCTTAAAAAAATATTTTTAAAAACAACACTCATAAAAGCTTGTTTAGCCATCTTAGGGTTCAGTTTAGCCTGTTTAGGGTTTAGCCAGTTTAAAGTATAAAACTTTTGGCTGAGAGGGTCAGACAGAAATGGACTCAGTAGAGATAAGTATCTTTAATGACACCTAGAAAGCTCTTTAATTCATGATTATGCAAAAATTAGAAAGACTTAAGAGTGAATTATCCCATTATGAAGTGAAAACTCTAAGTATATTATTATATGACTAATTTAATAATTCCTCATAAAGCCTTCTCCATAGTACCTGCTGTTTAGCAATCTGTAAAGTCTTGTTTTCATGCTTATTTAGCCCCATTCAATCTACATAATGCTGAATGCTATATAGTGAAGTTATGACAACAATCTCTTGGTATTTCTAAACAAGAACTACGGAAAAACATTTTGGCAGGTTTGGGCAGGAAAGGTCCTTTAGCATGCATTTTAAATTCAATTCCCAGGTTCTGCTGATCCTTTTTGAGTCTCCCAGTCTCATCTTAAATTGGTCTTGAAGCATAACATGCACTTACGTGCATAATCACACACATCAGCAGAGATATTACATTGAAAATTGTTGGGTTATATTTATATTCATTGCACAAATTCTATGTGTAGCATTGGGTATTTATCAAAGTTATTTTGTGGAAGACCATATGTGATGACAGACTGTAAGATTTCTATAATTATGTACCTATCTCCTTGTCTTGCTCTACCTAGCACTTTGACTGGAGCACTCCATACAACCTATACTTTAACCATCTGTCCTTCTATGGGATGGGAGAGATTTTAAATGTCTATCATAGAGGAACATCTGGAGCAGAATCTAAACAACAATTGGTTCCAATGACCAGGTGTTTTAAGATCAAATTGTACTGTTCCTCTGTCCTCTGCATGTTACCTGCTAGGGCTTCTTTTCTGTAATCATCTTTCCACTGCAGAGCAGCTCTTACTCACCATTTTATTCACAGTGTCTAGAATCTGTCCCACTTTGAAGGAACTACTTAACATTTTTCAAACTTTATAAAATGCTGCTTACCCTTCCACACTGCTGAAATTTGGTTCTCCTTGAAGAACATTTCTTTTCTGTAACTCTTTCTTCGGAATCTTTCTCTTATTTGGAGGGCCATAAGAAAATATCACATGGCTTTTTCTCCCCATCCATACTTCCAGATTTCTATCAGAGCACTTCTTTGTGTAACTCTTTCTCATGTAAATTCAATGCCCCCTTTTCTCATTGTCTCAGTCTGCGGAGCCTCATACATTTCTTTGATTAGCAATGACTACAGTTTTTCTCCTCTATTTTTGTGTTAATGCTCGGTTCACAGGATCTCATCTCCACCTCTATTGCCCATTAATATTACACTGAGAATTTTCTAAAAATATGAATGCTTGGAACTCTGCAAAAGGAAATATTATTTAATAGGTCTGATGGTACTCGACCATAATTTTTATATTTTAGATAATTTTAAAATGCAAAGTTAAGAACCATTGGCTAGATAAGTTTTTCTCCTGACAAAGTCTATCTGAGAACCACTGACTGAAATGGTACTGCAATCAGCACTTAGGAACCCATGTTGAGTTGGACTTAACCACAAAGTTGGCAGTCATTGGCAGTGGATTCCAGTCAACTAAGACATGATTTGCAAGTGAGAAAGTAGTGAAAATGAGAACAAATTCTTTTCATAAGTGCTTTCTACGAAAAAATGAAGAGAATGAGCAGTAGGCAGAGAGGAGAATAAGAACCTACAGTTAATATAATATCATAGACATTTGCATTATTGAAAAATAAAACTTCTTGGGTTCCTGACCCAAGAAAATACCCCAAAAGAATGTAAGATGTTGGAGGTTTTGTGGGAGAAAGTAAAATGCTTATCAAAGCAGGTTTCCTAAAGCAATGACAGAGATTGAAAAAGATTGACATTGGGCAGAAGAAAGGAAAGGAATGAGGAGGATATGTGTCTGTTAATCTGGACAAATTTGTGAGGAAGAGTAACACGCTGAGTGAATTGCTACCTGATATAGTTTACTATCTCTGTGCAGTGGCAACCAAGGACTACTCCAAATTTGATGAAAGAAGAGTTGGTAATAGACTTTTAAAAATAAAGGAATTTATAACCATTTAGGAAAAACATTTCAAATGCTGATTAAGAATAGAAAACTATTTTCTGCCCAGTACTGTGGGCTTAAGAATGTTTAAGAAGGCAAGAATAAAATTCGATCCAATTCACATAATTGCAATACTGTATTCAGCAACACAAGTGTGCAAACCAAAGCAAAAGATCAGAGGATTGACCTTGATTATAGGTTTCAAGGTCAGGTAGAAGTGAAGGATGAACAATGATAAAACCAATTAGGTTGAGGGGAGAAAAATGATTAGTATTTCTGCTCTCTTGGCTGAAAAGAAAAAATGTCATTTCTGAAGAATTTTCAGTTGACCAAAAGAAAGAACGAAACAGTGGAAGGACTTGAAATACAGAGTCCTACTTGCTTTAAAAATAAGACTATGGTTGGTGTTTGGAGGCTAAGTTATTAAATATTCTGCAGTCACTGTGATGGAATTTTAGTCCTAATACTATAGCTGCTAACTAGGTGATTCGGAACAGGTCCCGCCATGACCTGCACCTCAGAAATTTCATCTGTGAAACAGAGTAAGACGTGGAGACTGCTAAAAAACTACCAGTTGTAATAGTGTATTGTTTGGGTATTAATACATTATCTTAAGAAGAGAAAAATGTTCATTGAAGAATTTTCCTGTAAAACAAACACACAAACACAAACCAAGAACAGTGATGAGAAACAGGAAGCAGTTGTCCATGGGACTGGGCAAAGCCAAGGCAGCCCCCGGCACTCACAGGATTGCTCTTCCTTCCAGCTTTCTCCTCCCTGTATTCCGTCTTCTCCCATCACATCTTCTCCTCACATCCACTCCTACTTCTCTGACCTTTAATTCTCCAGCTCTTTGACTCGTTTCATATATTTAATTCTGTCTTTAAATACTGAGCATTATTCTACATGGTTGCTTTTTATTCAAAACAGTCTCCCTGGATGATCTTTACACACAGCCCTAATTTGACTGCCACACCTGGATCAGATCCTTCATATCGAGATTTTTCTACAGGCTTCAGGCAACACTATCATGCTGCCCCTTGGACCTCACCACCCAGGTGCCTCACACACTTCAGACGTAACCTATTTATGATGAAACTTGTTCTCTTGCCAAGCCTTTTTCTTCAAGTACAAGCTCTGTTTGTTAGCGTGCTACTGTCCAGCAAGACAGGAAGTCCAAAAACCAGAAAACTTAGGAGTTGAGGCCTCGCCGGAGTTGGTCCCTGGGCACATGACTTAGAAAAATGTATTCTCATCTCTGGCTCTTCCCTTCTCTCTCACTCCTGGCTGCAGGATTTGAGCATTTCCTCGGCCACACCCTTTCACCATTCCGGTTCTGCCTCGCACCCAGCTGATTGTAGACTAAAGCTGTGAGCCAGAATAAACATCTGCTCCTTGGAGTTGTGGATGTCAGGTATTTTGTCAGAACTATAGGAAACTGACTAAGACACCAAAGATACTTTGCTTCTTCAGTTTGGACTTCATCTGTGCCCTTGACTATGAAAATAGCCTCTATACTACCTCTCTAGTGTTTTTCTTTCTACTCCAAGGCAATGAGCCTCACCCTTTCCAGAATGAATTCTCATGTGGGTAAAATAACAATGCTGTTCAATTATAATTTTTTTGTATTCTATTCATAAAAAACTATATATCCAGACTGCATTTAGATATTACCAGATCCTTCAAAATCTAATTTTGATCACTCATTATTACATCATTTCTCCTCACATTCCCATTAAGGAATGGAACTATCTGTGATTTCCTGGAAATTCTATGCTCTTTCATGGATCACCTTACTGACCTTGGCCTTAACTCTTCCTTGAAGGTTTGCTCCCATTGTGTGCATAGATTATCCCTGTTCATCCTACGAAAGTTACTGAGGATGTTAAATGCTCTTGAAAAACTACATCTTACAAATCTGTTCATGCATGGATTTTCTTGCACAAGGCCAACTCTCAAGAAGCATTTCATCATGGTTGCTTGTGATGAGTGATGAAATATACAAATGCTAGCTATGTAGTTTTAGTAATGAATGTAGTTAAGTTTCAAAGGAGGAAAAGTCAGACATAGTTACTATGTTGTCTACTTGACCAATGGTTCTCATTCCAGGGAAGTGAGCTCTGAATCACAGTAGAGTGTTTGATATGAAAAAGAGAACACCTAGGGTCAGTTGGTATGGTTTATAATCTTGCTGTTTTTCTTGTTTGTCCATCAGCATGTATTCCCCAGACTAACTTTGCTCCCTAACTGTCCTCCCTAACAGGGGATATGTTTGCGGAGAAACTCTCTTCAACCACAGGCACTTTGGTCAGCCAATTGTTTTCCATTGGCTACAGAAATTGACTCAAATGTGTGCATATGACCTAAATTATCCAGTCAGAAATTTCTTGAAAGAATAATGCTCCTTCTGGCACAGTGGATGCTGATGAAAAAGCATATATCCTTTCAGGCTCAAACACCATCTTTGATGCATGAAGAGAATTGACTTTAGAAAAACACACTATCAAAAGAGAGCTGGATAGAAATCCTCCACCTTCACATGAATATACTTATGCTTCACCATTTGAATAATGGACAACGGGCAAAAATAAGTTTGTCTTATTTTTTCTGACTATATTCCTTAGAGAAACTGAGAATCCACCCGTACCAGGATTGACTAGTGCTGTCAGCACAAAACTAACAGACGTTTTTAGTGTGAAAATTCTCTGAAGGAATATCACCGCCGTTTGGTTGAAGAGAATATTTGACCGATCATTTCTTCCAGCTGAGCATGGCACTGACTGAAGACAAAATTTGTGGGAAAAAAAATATGTGTGGAATGTTATATTTCCACTGAATTCATTGTTTTTCATTATTCAAGTGTTCTACTCAAGGCAACAATGTGAAAATAGGATAATAATGGTTATTATGAAGGCACACAAAGACCTATACCTTAATAAGATAACTCTGTCATGTTAACAAAACCTAATTCTATTTTTAGGGTCATGTTCTTGTTAACCTAGGATTGTAGTTGCATAAATGAAAAAAGTTTAATTTTTCTCATTGCTAATAAGATAACAGTTTTAGATTGATATTTCAGAAAAACAGTTAGTGAATAATAATTTATTTTCTTCAGATTTAAGAGATGCCTAAAAACAAAAAGAAATCCTCTAAAGTTGGTGGCATTGTGTGTCCAGGGTATATTCCTCTAGCAACAATTTAACACATCCTGCCTCAAAAGTCTATTCACTAATAGTAATGTCACACTGATACTGCAGCTGCACACATATGACATTCTATGTCATGTTCTCTGTTCAATAATTGTATTTTTAAACTGAAATTGTTTTACTAACCATGCTACTCATATAATAAACACTGTTGTATTATCTAAATAATTAGCATTGTCTGGACTGAGTTCTCCTCTTATCCTCAGGGCTCCCTGTTCTTACTGATTGTTTTCATGTTGTAGTGAACGGAAGGCAAATTCTGTTTAGTTCTTGTATCATTCCACAAGCCACTTCTGCTCCATACATTTTTCCTACAAAGTTTCTGTGCTTTCAATTTATATACATTTCTCCTCCTATCATGAATCACATCCTTTTGAATATTTAGCATTGCTTCCTAGTAAAACTTCTTCCAAATCTCTCTGTGTAACAAGCCTGTCACTAGGTTCTACCCTAAAATTTCTTTACAGATGCTGGTGACAAGAGTCATAGTTTTATAAGAGGGTTCTCTGGGTTCCCTTTAAGTCCCTTCTCAATATAATATACTACTTGGAAATGCTCTAATTTATATCAGATAAATTACATGACCTAATTTTTCAGTGACTCAGATCTCACATTTAATTATATAATTGTTGTGATTATTACTACTGACTCAATCCTTTGAACCAGTTGGCTAGAACAACCTCTTTGGATAAATATCAGCTCAGTTTACCTGATAAAGAATTGTTAGATGCAAAAATCTCATAATTAGAAAGTAGCTCATGACTTGAAAATAATGTAATAAAATTCAAGATTCTAAGAAGTGGAGGAAATATCCAAATGGGTATGAATATGACAATATTTTTTAAAATATACTTTTTATAGTTTCATATGATTTAAATTCTCCCATTTACACTGTGGTAACCATAACTGTTGGGCTAACCTGTGGTTTAATGGTAGAGTGTGTGATTAGCATGCACAAGGCCTGGGGTTTTACCCACAGCATGAGAAAAATAAAGGAAAAATTTTTGAAAAGAAAGAGTGAAAAATACAACATTTTAACAAAAGTAAGGAGTTACCTAAATTTCTTGTTATTTTTGTCTAGCAGTACATATTTGTCTCAACCTCTCAAATCCTGTTGTCCATATGACATCAATGAAGATAGCTAGTTCATCCAGCATTTCCTCAGGGCCAACTGTGATTGGACTCTTTGTCAGCCAATCAGACAACAAGACTAATGCCAGGAGGTGTCTGTAAATTCATACTTTGCAGTAAAACACAAAGAGAATCTTTTAGCTTAGTGCCTCCAAAGGAGAATAAAGTAATAGTTAGAAATAATTGAATCATAGCTTTTAAAAATAAATTCAAACTATATGTAGTTTCCTAAAGTTGAACTAAACATAATTTCATTATCAAAAAGGGACAAAACACTGTTTAGAAGAAACACCAAATGCTTCCCTCTTCCTATGAAATAGTGACAACAGTGTTATTAAAAAAGCTTCGCAATCCATGCAGATAAGGGCTACAATTAGAACATGTGCCAGATGAACAAATATTATTAAACAAGTATGTACCGAATCACAATTCATGCATAGCACACGGCTTCACTGATGATTAGTGCATCCATTTGTGTGATGCTCCGGGGAAGAACAGGCAGCAGTCTTGTCTCCACTGCGAGTGTCTCTGCTTTTCCTCCAGGTGAATTCTCCTGCTAATGATCCCCGGAGACGATAGCAGGTATAATGATTCTTTCTTATTCTTCTTTTCATAGAAAATATTTTCTCAATTATCAAAGCAATATTCTTTTCCACTATAGTATACTTTTTGTAGTGAGAATCTTTATAGGTTATTTAAGACAGATGGCTATTACACTCTCAAGTTTTAAGCATGCTTTTGTGTTTAACAGTTTTATGTAAGTCACTTGGCAATTTCTGTGCTTTGTGGAAGACAGAATTATTGGTACCAATCCTCCCCACCCCTGCAGTGGTCAATACATCCACACTTTTCTCTGGCTCCTGGATGGGTGGGGCACACTTCCCAGTCTTCCTCTTTTGATTGTTTCAATGAGGTTACATAGTAAGGATTTTGTAAGGTCTGCTTGCTGCATTTGGAAAATGTCCTGTGGAGTTGGTTGCCCCACACACTTCTGAATGTACCTAGACAGTGACACACTGACCAAGCTCAGCCACCTTACAGCCCATCCACCTACCTTGCTGAGCCAATCTAGAGTGGCCCAAACTCACCCAATCACAGAATGGAGAGCCTGGGATTAATATTTGTTACTTTAATCCATGTTACAATTTATACCTGGATGCACCCTCAAAGTTTCATGCACTCGTAGGTAGAGCTTTGGGAGGAGATTGAATCACAGAGTGGTCCATACATACATAGCTAAGTATGACATTGGAGGTGACACCAGGTAGGAGACAGGAGTCTCTGGGTGTTGTGGCCTGGAGGGATCTGCTTCCTTCCATCCTCCTTTGATCTCTCTGCTTCTGGGTGTCATCCTATGAGCTGTGTTTCCTCTCCCCTGCTCTTCTGGTGAGCCACCCTGCCTTGGAGAGAGCAAACTATGGACTGAAACCTCTACAAACTGTGCACTAAAATAGACCTTTTCTCTTCACAATAACAATGAGAAAATAACTGAGATAATCCATAGCAGTTTTGGATAGATGGCTAAGCAACATTATTGTGGGAATGTTTGGGCAAGAACAACCCAGAGCTGTTAAGTTCTGGGTCACATTTTAAAAACTGATTCTTTACCTTCTGGCAGCTAAATTTAAAAAATAATAGTATTTCATTCTTTACAATTATCTGCCAGATTGAAAGTGTCTTCTTTAGTCTATCTGCCATTATCTAGTTTCATTTCTTGTTAAACTGCAATATTTTTTACAGGGTACTTTTGAAGGTGTCTCTCATCCTTCTTAGTCTTTGTAAATGCTGTACTATATATGGCTTGTACATCTATGATTCTAACGCAATCTTCTTAAAGATATAATTATGTCACAATGTCCCTATTTCTAAAGGGTAGGGGATAGGGTCTTAAATGATTTTGTTTTCCAGCCTCTATAATAGAAAAATTGTGAAAAGCATAGGAAAAAAAAATGGGAAGAAATACTGAGAAAAGCAGCCCTGACTGCTTAACTTCAGAATTGTCCTTCCAGGAGAAAAATAAATATAAGATTCACTTCAACCACAGTTTATTAGCACTTGTAGGCAAATCTACTTCTCTCTAGTGTGGATGTCTAACATACTGTGTGGTTTTCATAACCTGCAAAAGCCCCACATTGTTTCAGAAAAGTCTCATAACAGGGATATTGTGAGTGACCCACATCTTTTCTGTAATTCCCAGTAACTCTTTCTTTCAAAAACCAACACCATTTACATCTTTTTTCCTGAACTCTGGGGCACATAGAGGTGGAATTGCCAATGCTGTGTTTTTCCTTTGCAAGAGTTTGATATTAGCCCTCATGATCTAGGCCATGGAAAGCCTATCTCGAGTGGAAGAATGATGTGCTACCAATTAATTTTATCCATGAAATTTGCCAGTTCCATATTGCATTTCAAAAAAATCTTCATTTCTGTCTCTCATGAACATACTAAATTTTTTTAAGATTTCAATAGTACATTCCTAACAAATGCTTCAAAATTTTTTATTTTATCGCTACTATTCTTCCATTTCATCTAATGAAATCAATGAAACCAAACTGTTGCTTATAAATAAAACACACATGGTATTGATATTTCTTTTTTTTGGTCTTCATTATTCAAATTTATTTTATATTTTTTTCCATTAAGTTTATTGGTACATTTTAGGCATACAATACTGTTACATTCATCATTGGGAACTTTTACCCTTTCATGATATAGCTTGTTCTTATTTTTTCCCCATTCTCCTGCCCAACCTTCCCTATTTACAGAGACTTTGTTTCCATTTTTTCCTTTTCTTATATTGTTTTCCTTTTCCCTCTTTCCTTTCCCCTACCACTCCCACTTCCCCTTCCCTTTCAGACCTTTTCTTTCTATTTCACATTATCAGTTATACATTTTGATTCTTACTTATAGATCAACAGAACAATCTTATTTTAGTCTTGCTTTCAGTAATAAAAGGAAATCCTTTGTAGTGGAGCAAGATAAGACAAAAATGTATACATCATTTTCGTCTACCAGATTAAAAGGGCCACACAGATATCTCTTGGTTTAATTCATATGCCTTCATTCCTTCAGTCCTTCAATGTTTATATTTGCACTACTGCAAGAATCCACTAAAAATGCCCATTTCCTTTGTTTAAGCCTTTGTTTAAACATCTTGTGGAATTGTAGAATAAAGCCTATTACTTTGAGATTTTTGTTTTTCCTTGAAATTCTGTAGTTTCACCATAACATATCCACATATGGATTCATTGTAGTTTACCCTGTTTGACCTCAGCTTGTGCTTTCAGCTTTATGACTGATGGTTTTTTCTTTTATGGAAAATTCTCAGCCTTTATCTTTTTGCTTATTTTTTTCTCTTTTTTTCCCCCTAAATTCTTTTATTTGTACATTTTAGGTATACAATACATTTACATTTCTCATTGGGAATTGTACCTTTACATAATGCATTTTGGTTCTTATTTTTCCCCCTATTCCTAGCCCTCCCTTCACCCCCTCCACCCTTCCCTATTTACAAAGACTTTATTTCCATTTTTTCCATTTCTCATAATTTTTCCTTTCCCTTCTTTCCTTTCCCCTACCCCTCCCACTTCACCTACCCCTTTGGACTTTTCTTCCTATTTCGGATTATCAATTATTCATTTAATCATTGGTACATTTTAGGTATACAGTATAATGGCATTCATCATTGGAAACTTGCACCTTTACATAATCTCTCTTGGTTCTTATTTTTCCCCCTTCCCCTGCCCTCCCTTCAACCCCTCCATCCCTCCCTATTTACAAAGAAGGGGAAATGGGAGGGTAGGAGAAAGGAAAAAAGGGAATGGAATTAATATGAGAAAATGAAAAACTGGAAACAAAGTCTTGGTATTGATATTTCTGATGAATGAGATAGATATTTTATTTTTTTTATTTTTTATTTTCTTTTTTGGTACCAGGGATCGAACTCCGGTCCTTGTGCTTGCACGGCAGGTGGCAAAACCACTGAGCTAAATCCACGGCCCAAGATGGATATTTTAAAGGCCTGAGATTCCTAGTTACATGCAGAAAGCACCTTAGTACTTGATTTATTTTAGTAATATTGCTATAGAAGATAAAAATAGAATAAAGTGAATATTTTTGAAGAGTACTTAGTTTGTAATTCAAAAAAATAGTATTTAATTAACCTTATAGTGGAAAATAACACAGAACATACTTCCTATCAGTACTTCTTAATGTGTGTTGTAAAGTACTGGATTAGGAGTTCAAAAGGCAGATTTTTTTTTCTGCCACTAAAGTACATTTGACATTGGATGAATGACTAAACTAAAAAAATTAGCTTTTTAAAATTTAGGGGCCACACAAAATTGGTGGAGAGGCAGTAGAATCATGTGGAATTACTTTCAAAATCATTGGCATTTTTCCTACCTAAAGATCAAAGGTGGATCCCAAGAAATGCTTCAATATGAATTCCAGGTAGTTCTAGAATATATGCTTGTTCACAAATAACAGTTCAATTTAACCATTACTGAGATCTTCATCAGATATATTGTCTTATGGCTAAATTTACCTCTGAGTAAGGTAGATCATTGGAGATGACCCTCATTTTCTTCCTTCAGTTCTTATATTCTGTGTATTTGTAGGGATCAAATCCAAGGGCACACACATACCAGAGAAGCACTGTACCACTGAGCGAAACCCAAGCTCCCCATTTCTTAATTCTTAGATTTATCATTTTATAAATTTCTAGTTTTCTTTCTTGATAAACTTATGCAAGTTCAGGCTGTCTCCTGCAATGCAGCTGCTCTATCACTTTCGATCCGAGGTAGCTGAGCTAGGAAACTAACATAGCCTTTTGGAAAACATCTCCAGCACGGTAGCTATCTAGAAAAATACAGAATAGACTGGTAAGAAGATTCTGTACCAAATTTGAGGAGATAACTTTTAAGGTATGTTACCTTAGTAACTGGGTTACTTGGTATCTGAAAAGAGAATGAAGTCTGGAGGCATTATCCTGAAAATGGGGACCCGATTTACAATGAAAGAAGGTGATTTCTGGGTAATAGCTTCTTCTCACAACATTGCAACTCTGACAGAGAACACTTGGCAAGCATATGTTCAAATCTACTATGCAGAACCATTTGAACATACATAATGTTCCTTACAGTACCAACTTTTCTGCTCATTTACTCTTTGAGTATTTTCTTCTTTTAACAGAGTAAAACAGATTCTAATGAGAGTATAAATTCAGTAACTGGTAATGTTATTATTCAGTGAAAAGTGAAGCAGTTTCCAAATATTATTCTGCTACACAGGCTGGAGAGTGTTTGGGGTCATGGTTAGTTGGGCTCTGAGGACAAACTTTTTACCAGTGAGCTAATAAAAAATCTTATGTCTGGAAAACACTTACGGAATTTCTTATAGGATGATTCTGGCAGTATCACCATTTGCTAACTGTTAAAGGAAGCTTTTCAGTTTTGTATTCAATAGTGGGAAGAGAGAAAATGACAAAGTGTCTTTAGGGACCCAACACCTACCAAGAGTTTCAGGACCCCCCGCACCAAGAGCACATTCATATTTAATGCATTACACTAAGGGCTCCCAGAGAAAATATTTTCCATTCCCCTTATAGCCATATTCCCCATATGTAGACAAATTAATGAAGATGGATTCTGGAGCTATACATAAATATTCAACTAGTGTCTGTATTTATGCCCCAGCTTACAAATAACTAATGGTGGGCAGAGCCAAAATAACCCCATAAGCTAGACACGCAAGATCGCTGATTTCATTTATTTTACCACCTGTGAGCCTCCTCAGGGAAGGGCAGTCTAGTGAAATATTTTTGTGTGCTGACACAATTTTGTACTTGTTTATGAGGCTGCACCAGCCTACTCCTAATTTCCTGTTGTAATTCTTTGCTTCAAAGGCCAAGTCCACACATGGAAAGAATATTTTCTACAAACAATCTTCTCCCAGCTCTGATATCTCTGTCTTTCCAATTGCCTCCCTGAGTATGCTCTCCCTCACTTAATGCTTTTAGCAGTCCTAAGGGGCTTAAATTAGCATTTGGGGAAGAACAAAACCAATAGCTGTGAAAGTTTTAGATTGCTTTGTGAATTACCTGGTTTTGATTCTTCTGGAATACATGAGACAAGAACGCTCCTCTCTGATTTACAAGCTACAAATGACACTGGAAAGAGTTCCGTCTACAGTGCATCTTGCCAAAGCATCCAATGGAGACATATCAATATTGTTCTTGAGCTCACAACGTCTCCATAAAACTACCTCTGTTTCAAAGTAAAGTATTGATGTAATATTGACATCCTGAAAGACTTAGTTCTATTCCTTCAGGAAACATTGACAGGATCAACTCCTGGCAGAGGGATTATTGCACTTTTTAAGTCTTCTTATTAAAAAGTGCTAATCCCAGCTGAGAAGCTCAGCACTACTAAGATTGGGGCAGAAAAGGTAGTCATTTCTGTCATCATAGCTATTTATGGATGTACATTATCATGCCTTTCATCTTTTATATACATTTGCTTTCCAGCTTTGATTTCCTGTGTGCCTATCTATTTAGTATAAATACAGCTTAATACCTTGAATTTTGTATGTATACTTCTTTTTAAAGATTAAAAGTTACAGTATTTCAAAAGATGTGTATTTCTGGCATTAAGTGTTCACAATTCCAAAAATTCGATAGGATATGAAACTCTAATGGAACACATTGTTTAACTGAATACAAAAATAAAACCCTAGGAGGTGACATTGACACCTGAGATGATAAGGTACAAAGCTAATGACTTGAATCAGCTTGAGTTGGAGCAGGAAAGAAGAATCAACAACATCTGGAAGTTTTCACCCAGCATGATTTCCACAATTCCCTAGCTTCTAATGAACTGAAAGTATCAGTCTATTAAACAATGATCAGTTTCACTGTACACCAATGATTTTGCCTTTCATTTGTCAAATGAATTCTGGTATCATAACAAACTGCAAATACATTAATAATGCCTGGCCAATGGCTTGGAAAGAATTTTAGAAGGAAAAATGAACATGCAAATGAAAAGGATAATTAGAGTCCAGAGGGCACATTGCTTAACTGATAATTTGTTTGTTGTGCTTAAATATTGCAAAGGTTTCTGTATGCACATCACAGTGTGCCATATGTGATCCTGATGTGGTTACACCAAAATAATTGTTATTGCCTGTGCTCTTCAATCAATCTCCTTTTTCTGTGTATGCCCTGATGATCACATTGTTTAAAACGTCTAAGTGAGCAGGCTAACATTAAGTATACTTCTTTCTTGCCGATCTTCTTTCTTGTCATATATACATTTTTATCTGTGTTTGAAGATTTAAGGTGTATTTCCCAAAACCACTCCTAAAGAAACTGAACTTTTTTGTTTTATATAATTATCTAATAAATTAATACAACAAGGGAGCTCATTAAATGCAAACGAGGAAGAAGGAAAAGGTGTTGCTAGAACTTAATTAGCAAGATACAAAGATACCAATTAACACCTATAGCTCCAGAAAAAAAAAAAAAGAAAGAAAATTTTTCATGTGGCAGCATCAAAAAATAAAATCACAGCTGGTTACACATATTAAGTGGAGTGCAGATGAATTTTACTCTTTTATTGATATTAAGCCTCAGGAGTTTAATAAGTAAGGAGGAAGGGAAAGAAAGAGCAAAACTCTCCAGGATGGCCAATGAGCCCCATTTTGTTATTTGAATGCTTTCTGTCCAGGTATTTAGAGAAGGCTGTAATGGAAGGAGAGGAGAAATTCTATACACATTCCAAGCCTAGAACATTTAATTATTTTTAGTCCTTTGTACAGACATCTTCTCTGCAAAGTCCAAAATATATAATTTGTAATATTGCTTCTGTCAATTTCATCAAAAATTATTTCACCCAATCTAGGAATTAATGTTCAAATAAACTTCATAAGACACAAATCTACTTAGATTTCTCAGTTGCAGTTATGAACTAAAAATGGGGGTTCTATTTTAAGTCATCTAATGAACTATGAAGAGATCAAAGCCATCACACATTGACGTGACTTGATAAAACACATTAAATTTTATTTTAAAAGGAAACTTTGTAGTAACTAAATTTTTGTGTTTTTCAAGACCACTTTAACTTTGTCCTCACCCTGACACTTACAAAATTGTAATTAAGGCACAACAACAAAGCCTCAAGCTCTACTTTAGTAAATCTTAATACATAAAGGGAGCACTGAATGTATTAACCTGAATTATATCATGACAATCCTTCCTGGGATAAAAATTTGTTTATCTTTTATTTGGGTGCACTATCAAGCTTACAGAAAAAAATGCTAGAATTTTATGTATCTTACCTGTGAACCCTTTTGTAGTCCCACTGCCCATTGGAGCAACTCCATGATCTCTGCACACACACACACACACACACACACACACGTGCTGTGTGAAAGTCCTCACAGGAAGCGTCCCCATCCCTAACACTTCAGTGTGTATCTCCAAAAAACAAAGGCATCCTCTTTCATAACCACAGTGAGATATCATGTCAAGAAGTGGGACATTGATAGAGTACATTTTCGGCTTTCTCATCCACATTCTAATTCTGTAAATTGATCCAGGAATGTCCTTTATAGCATGGATTGTATCACATATTGCCTTTGTGCTGTAATGTCTCCTCAGTTTCTTCAAACTGGGATAAGTCCTCAGGCTCTCTTTGTCTCCAAGGTATTGGCGTATTTGAAGAACTTTTGAAAATAAATGTTCTTTCTGTGAGGTTTCTGAAGGTCCCTCATGATTTTTGGGCCCAGTATGACCCTTGCCCTAATATACTCAAGTGATGGTATTTCCTTCTCAGCATATCAGAACATTGAATGATCTATTTCTCATTGATGATGTTAATTATCTTTGTGTTAATTTTGTCTAACTTACTACTAATATCAACTAGATAATTGTATAGTTGTTAGTATTTTGGTTGAGGATTAGGATTACTTTAGACAACATATTATGTTGTATATCCCACATGTTGATCAAATTGCATATATTTCTATTTTAGGTACTTGTTGGAAAAATCCACAATATCTTAATAACAAAATCTTGATTCACACATAGGTAAACAAATTTTCCAAAAATTTTAGTGATAGCAAAATTAGAATATGTACTTTTGAAAATCCATAGTTTTAAAAATGGGGACACTTGTTTTTTCCTCTGAATACAACCAGTAAAAATTTAAATTGTGTACATCATGTCCTAAAAGAATATACCAACACACATACACTGAACAAATGATTGACTGTGTCTCTCCTGTCAAAAGAGACTCTATTCTAAGTTATCACTAATGGAAAAATGGATAGGTAGCCTGTTATGTAGTTGGGAAGATAAAATAATTACATATAAATGGAATGTAGAGTGGGAAAGTATGTAAGTATAGCAGAAGTATCATTACTACAGCATTTTTAGTCAAACTACTCTCATTATTAAAGCTCAGATCAAAAATCAAAAGGCTCTTGATTGCAATCTGCAACACTATGCTGTATGTATTTTATATATTCTTTTTAAATATATCATCTATTGCTCGCTTTTGAACAAAATGTTTTTATATCTGCTAAAAATAAGTTTAAAATATACTATAAATTATCTGTTGTTTAAAATCACTGTTGCTTGGGTCCTATTGTATTCCCTTGTTGTTTTGATATTTTCCCCTCATTTTCTGAAATAGGTTCTCTAGAAAACATTTATTCATAAATTTATGTGAGGATGAATTTCCTTATCTCTTGAAAACCTCAACCTGTCATTTCCTATTCCTATATTGAAATAATAATTTGACAAACTAAGGAATCCTTAGAAATTTTGGCTCAAAGCTATTTTTCCTAAGAACTTTTATAGGTACCACTCCTCTCAATCTAGAATTTGGAATTTATGAGACAAAAATCTAAAGCCAGAGACTTCCACATTCACTCAAGATGTGGACCTCTAAAGAGTGTCAGTAACACCTTAAAAATAAGAAAACATTGAATATACTGCGAAAAGATTCATATTCCTGAATATATCAGAGATTTGAAATCTCAAGGTTACTAGAGTAAAATCTAAGAATGACAGTTTCTGACAAGAAAGATGGAAGAAAAGATTGGTCAATTTGTGGGAGAAAAGGAGCCACATTTGTTTCTTTCCACTGATGTAAAATTCAAGATGAATGTTTAACTTGATTGGCATGAGAGCTTCTCAGGTGAGTAGCAATGCACACTTCAGGTTGTGTCTGAGTGGGTTTTGAACATGTGATTTAGGGAACTATATACATTCTCTGACCTTTTCTGTCTGGCACTGTTTCCCTGCTCTACTTCCTAGATATCATAAACTAAGCAGCTTTGCTTCACCATGCCCTTCCACTATGATGATATTGCTTTGGAGCCCAAACAGCCATGAACTAAATCCTCTGAAACCATAAGCCAAATTGAAATTCTCCTTCTTTAAATTGAGTGTGCCTGGTATTTTGTACCTGCAGCAGAAAAGCTAACTAATACAACTGAATGTGAGCAAACACTGTAACAATGTTCGACTGATAGACTATAGTAAATATACTTTTATGGCTGTTTCTGTGCCCATGCCTTAAAAAACTGGCAATTTCTATTTTCCAGCTGTCTGTCCTTCATTGCATAGCAGGCTGACTCATGCAGCACTCCACACTGGACACTGATCAACAGGACCATTGTGCATAACCTTCAAGCTACCCACACTAGGGAGAGGACAGATATCCAAACTTGAATGCTTGTGAGGATCTCAGAAGATGCAAAAAAAAAAAAAAACAAAACAAAAAATCTCTTTGCTGAGTATATGTCCAAAGCCCAACCATACAATTGTGTCATATAATAAAAGAATCTTTTTTCAAGTTTTAAGTTTTGAAGTAATTTGGTATGCAGCAATGAGGAATTGGACTAATAAGACTGATGAAGAATATCTATGTTATTTTAAATTTACTTTGAATATTTCAATATTTTAATTGAGATATACCTATGAGCATTAGCTGTATAACCAACTGGTATCTGATATTTTTCAATCTGCACAAGGAAATATTGTAAGATACACCCTAATGTAATGTTTCTTATCTTATAATTATAAGATAAGAGGTGTTCCAATCAATAACATAGACTGTGGGATGGTTTACAAATAGGAATTCTTCAATTCCTTAAGTAGCAGAACACAACATCTATTTTTATCTCTAATGAGGTTTGGTTAAGTAGCACAGTTTATAAAATCAAAACTAATTTAATTCAGAAAATACATTAAAGATATGTGGATTGCCAAAAATATTGCAAGTGTGCCCCCACCGTTTCAAAAACATGTTATACAATCCTAGCAATTTTGAGAGCTTGGAGACTTGGTGATGCCACTTAAGGATTGATTCTGAAATGGCTTTGAATCCAAGTGCTAATTCACTAATTCTAATACAATTATCTGATCATAAGTTTAGCTAAATTATGTCATTATACTATTTTGTCCTCTGGCTTGAGTAAACATTTTATGCTATATGCAATTAGAGGACAAAAAAGGCAGAGACCTAGAACTTCATTAAATTTAGCACAATTGATTTTGCTTCTGCTTCACAATACAGGGGTGCATGTGCAGCAGAATTCTGTCTGAGATGTAGGCAAAGAGACCTTTAATTGTCCTGTGCCCCTGAATGGGAAATCCTAAAACATTACTAAAAATGAGCTAATACTTGTGAATAAAAAAGATGAGTTTAAGTCAGATCACTTATGCAACAGGGTGACACATGCAACTTTCCCCTGCTAATTTGTAAAATGGAAGGAGAGTTTTATTTGGGGATGCAACAGACACATTGGCAACCTTGATTCTCACACAGTGTTATGGCTCATGTCTAGATGTCCCCCTACAGTTTCATACACTTATAGGTAGGGCTTTTCAGAGGCAGCTGAACCTATGGTATGTAATGTGGATTAAGGGTATGTGAATGTGGATTTAGGGTGTGATAACTAAATTAATCCACTGATTACTTTAGCATAGTTCTGGATGTGGATAATGGGAAGGGCCACCCTGGGTGTGGGTGGCACCACCTAAAAGGATGTAACCTGGATAGGATAAAAGAGAAAGGGAGGCTTACTGCTGCTTCACTGCTGCTTGCTACCCCTGCCTACCCTGCCATGGACTGTCTCACCTTTGCCATGTCCCTGTACCATGCCCCATGCCTTGGACCTAGCTGAGTATGAACTGAAACCTCTAAGTGTGAGCTAAATCAACCTTTACTCCTTTAACTTGTGGGTAATTTGTCTAAGCAATGAAAAAATAACTAAAACACACAGATGGCTCAGTTACTACCCCAAACAACCCTGTAGTATGTGCTATAAAAGTAGGTCTCCTTTTGGAGGATGAAGTCACATAGCTTGCCTGATCAGCACTTTTTTCAAATATTCACCTCCTCTTTAAAGGCAGTTCTCATGTTTATCTGCACACCTATAAGCCCTCTCTGCCCCTTAGAAGATCACCACCCACTTCCGCTGCTCTAGTCTCTCACACACATTTCACATGTGGCTTGCTATTTCCATGTTAACTTTCATATTCTTGGCATTTTCTGTGTACTCCTTAAAATTTCACAAAGACTCAGGAAGACTATGTAAAAAAAATATGTCTGTTCAGTCTACCATCTTGAATTCATATTTGCATGTAGCACATTCATTTTCATTCCATGAGACTTAACTTCAATTCATCAGGGATATTTGGTCTCATCAATTAAAATATATACAAAATACACATCCATTTGCTAAATATTCTGCCCATGTGCTCCAGCATGTGCCTGTTATCCAGATTTCTAGGCTTAGCACATGGAAACTTACATATTCCCATACAACAAAGTATGCTCTAATATTTAAATCTGGTATTAAGATTCTCAGGACCCAGAAAGAGGCTTTCTTCTTCAATCTATGAGAAAAATCAAAGATCTCACTGAGGTTGATGTTAAATGGAGCATTGAAGGGTGTGAAAAAGTTTAGCAGGCAAATGAAAATGAAATGAAAAGGGAATTGGAAGCAGAAGTTTCGGAGGAAAAAATGGCTTACCTTGGAAACTAAAAGGCCTTCCATGTGGCTACAAAGTGAGATGTATGGGGTGAGCAAGAGCAGAAAACAATAGAGAAATGTAAATTGGAACAATGCCAAGGATCTTGGCTTTTGCCCCATAGCTTAGGCTGAAATGATGAGAAGCCTGGCTCTGCCAGACCCTGAGTGCCCAGTGACCCCATTTGCCAGTGTTTTTCTGTGACACAGCCTTCCCACACAGCATGAGCGCAGGAGCAAGCAGTAAGCTTCAGGAGTATTTGTCAAGGCATTTACAAAAGAACAGCTGAGGGACCAAATAGGAAGGGAGTTGTTTCTGTCTGTGCTGTGAAGAAAAGGGTCCAACTGTGGGAAGCTGAAAGAGGAGAGGTGGGGTGGGAAGAGAAACAGCATCTGAGGTTGAGCAGAAGCCAGTGGGGAATAGAAAAGGTGAGGGAAGATGATGTGCCCTCCTTTTTTATAGCTATTGACGTTCCCCAGTTCAAAGATGAGAATTTCCAGGTGTTAACAAGTCCTCAATTCTGGCCTGGACAGTTGGTGGGAGAGCGCCTGACTGAGACAAAAGGCTGCTGAAAGGGAAGAGGTGAAATGTTGGCAGGGCCCAACCCCAGCCGCCATGCCCCAGCCGCCCCATTCCTGTGGGTCTCCACGCTGCTGGATGCCACGGAAGCCTGGCACCATGACGACGCTAAATGAATACTTATGAAATGGAAGACATGGAGGGAATCGTCATCTGAGCTGTGTGTGGAAAAACTAAAGAGCAAGAAGACAACAGATTCTAGAGAGATGAGATGCAGAAACATTCTGAAGAAAAAATATGATTAAGAACAAAATGAAAAACCGTGATAAGTAGAAAATGAAAACAGCAGGTCACTATTTCAAGAATTTCATTACTGCCTGGAAGAATTTTGACACTGCTCAGAGAAATCTGTAGAGAAGGTCTTCTGGAGTGGGAGGATGTCACAGCTGGGTATGGACCCAATGTGTTTGTGGGTACAGACAAATGCATATCAGCACAACTCAGGCTAGACAACTTGGCATGAGTAGGGGGCCATATACTTTTATCTTCTGTTTTGTCCTCAGTGGAAGATAACTAGTAGCCAGGCTGTTTTTCCCATCAGTACAGGATATGAAAAAATGGAAATCAAGGTGTTTGCCAGCTCCTGGGCTAAACTTGGAGACATGTTTGGTGTACTCATGTGTTTCAGCTGTGCAGGGCCTAGGTCAGTGATGGCGAACATTTTAGGTGCCCAAAGTGCACCTGCAAGCCCATTTATTACAGAATGCCGACACTGCAATCAGACCTGAATACTCCAGTTTTAATTAAAAAAAAAAAACTCATGCATTAACATCTTTTGTCTCAACAGAAAACAAAGACCACATGTGCCTTAGGTTCACCCCCACTGACCTAGATGCTAGGTAGGCACTTGTGTGATTCCTGGTTTGTTTTCTTCCAGCTCAAAACTCTAAGCAACACAAGTAGGAACTGTGTAAGGTCTATATTTACCCTCTGTGCCACACAGAAGGGAACATGAGAATCCAGAAACTCACAATGTGAAAGCTTTAGCAAACCACTCCTAGTAGGATCTCCAAGGTTCAGCATTGATAATAAGAGCAGGAAGGGATTAGGCAAAACACAGCCTGTAGACTTGCAAAGATCTAGATTCATCCTTAAATCTGACACGTCGTTGCTGTGGAATCCTGGACAAATCACTAAACTCGTGTTTCTTGTTTACAAATTAAGCACAATAAAAATGCTGGCCTCTGATGCCACTGTGACAAAAGGGACATTGCAAGTCATTTCTTTTCACAGAGCTAAGTCAACAGTAGCTGTTAATAAATATGAATACACTAAGCATATTACTTTTAGTCCTACTATCTTTAATTTACATAGATCTATATTAAATATTTCAACTAAACATTCCTACAATCCCACCAAAACTACTCCTGCCACCGTGACTATCCAAATTGGACATGAACATTCTTAGTTTCTCTGTTGTCCCTTAATATTTCAATATGGATGTCACAAGACTTTCAGGATGCTCCTTGAATTAAATATACAAATTTTAAAACATCAGATAAGTTACAAAGTAAAATTTGATTCACTTTTTAAAAAATGTCTTGCACTTTACTCCTCACAATCAACAGAACCATGTGGTTAGTAAAAAGAGAAAAGCTTTGGATTCCCTTAGCATAAGAATAAAGAATTACCAAGCTTTGTGATCAAACTAAGTTAATTTGCTCTTGCTCTTCTAGAATTGTTGTGCTAACTCTAGGCTGTTCCTATAAAACTTAGAGTCAAGGAAGCTAAAATCAGTGATGAAATATCATTGTGCACAGTAGGAAGTATAAAATTTGAGTTGAAAAACAAGTCTTAGAATAAAATATCTAAATGTTCTAGTTAGAAGGTTAGAGGATGAAAATAATCATTAGCATCTAAGCTCTGATGGGTACAGAGTGGTGACGGCATTGCCGTCCTGCCTGAGATCACTCAAGAAGGGTTCTCCTCTGACCTCCTGGGGGGATGATACTAAGGAAGGTGGAAGAATTCTGTCTACACTGATGCAACCCCTTAGAAGAGTCCAATGATACGGCTGGAGCAGTGTTGAACACAAGTTCACCTACATATATAGATCACAGCCTCACTTTTCAGCTGCCAGGATCTAGTTTTCCTGCACTGTTTCTGCCCTTTTTTTCTCATTACCTGCAGCAGTCTCCCTCCTCCTACCCAACCACAGACTGTGCTAGTGATGTGGGAGAAGCGGAGCTGGTGGTGAACTTACTAACCAAAGAACATCTGGTTGCTGTAAGATTTTCCAATAAAAATAGCATAGATTGGATAACTTAAGGAATAGGAATTTCTTTCTGTCCAAGATCCAAGTTCTAACAGGTGGGCTCTTGATGAGGCGGACAGCTACCTTCTGGCTGCAGCATCACGGGGTGGAGAGATCATCTCTTTCTCCTCTCCTCTGATTTTTTTTTTTATTGGTACTGGGGATCGAACTCAGGTCGGTCCTTCCACTTTCTAAGCAGGTGGCAGAACCACTGAGGTAAATCCCCAGCCCTCTCCTCTCTTTTGATAATGACATCAATCCCATCGAAAAAGGCTCAGATTTCATGACCTCATCTCAACTCTTTTGAAATTCTCACATCGCTGCCATAGCTTTAAAATGGGAAAATAGCAATATCCAATACATTGCACATTTAGGAAAATGGATTAGAGAATGGGTAAGAAAGTACTGGTATTCTACAATGCTGTTGGGACTGGTTAAAATTCTCTAGAGGAACAGAATGTGTGTATGATTTGCAAGGAAATTGATTACAGAGGCTCACAGGATCAGAGGTGGGAGAGGCCATGAGTCCAGTTTGTACCTTGGGGAATGGTGCTCAGTCCAGAAGCTGGGAGCCTTGGACAAGGGGGATTCGGGGAGCTGCTCCACTCTGACATCAAGGGCCAGAGCTCCCGGGTCACTGGTGCATCTGCACTGATGGCTAAAGACCCTGGAACCTGAGGGCCACAGATGACAGCAGCGGAAGACACACTTGCTCAAGCAGAATGGAGCTGCAGAAAAATGCAGCAGAGGTCTCCTTCCTTCCTCCCCCTCCGTGTGTGTGTGTGTGTGTGTGTGTGTGTGTGTTGAACTCAAGGCCTTCACTCTGTGCTACGTCTCTGGCCCTTTTCTTAATTTTTTTTTTATTTTGAGGCAGGGTCCCACTAAGTAGCTTAGGTGTCCAGTCTGAGCTCAAATTTGCAATCCTCCTCCCTTAGCCCCCCGATGTGCTGGGATAATAGACCTTGTGCCAACAAGTCCTGCTTCTTCCCACCCACACTGCAAGACCGTTGGACCGTGCTCCCCGCAGACAGGATGGGTCTTCATCCCTCAGTTTGGTGGCCTGGAGGCCAGTCCTCTCTGGGAGCTCCCACAGATATACCCAGAAGTGGGCTCACTGGTGTGTGAGGCAATTCTTAATCCAGTCAAATGGACACATGATCAACAGTAACGTGGTTAAAAACTGAACTGCCACTACACTTCTTTACTATCTCCCTTTCATTTGATGGGGAAGCTCATATGTGTTGTCTATTGAGTTTCCCCTTCCATTCCACTATGTACTGTGGGACAACACACACACTTCCTCCTGTAATGATGAGGCTTTAACTGAAGCACGTGATCTAGATAATGCAAAGCACCCATCAGCCAATCCCCCAGCTCCATGTTTTAATATGAAAATACCCAAATGTATGCTCCAAAAGTGTGTGGTGACAGCGTTGGCATTTCCCCACCACGTGTGGCTCTCTGCTCCTTTTCTTCACCCCATCACCATCTTCTTCCCATCAAGACACTCCCCTTGGTTTCTCACAGGGCACCCATGGGCCCCAGTAAAACTGGTATCACATGTAAGGAGCAAATAGCATCATCGGATGTGAAACTCGCACATTTCAATGCATATGAACAGATTCTATGAATTGTCTTCATTGATATCTCTTGGTCTACATATCTGTTATCAACTTCTATGTTGCCCCTTTTTTGAAATGATGAACCACATCTCATGTTTTCTCCTGAGAATTGCTTATCGCTAAATTAAATCCACATTTAGAGATTTAAATTCATTGGAAATTTTTCTCTTCTCTGATTTGTTTGTTAAATCATGTGTTTGTTAAATCATCATTTCTAACTTCTAATTTGTAGCCCTAATTGCATCTACTTTGAATTCTGCATGAAATCATCTTCACAAAACAGTGTAATTTACAGTAACATATTTATCCGAGCTTCACATCACCTTTCCTTTTTCTGACGCATATATTTTTAAAATGCTGGAACAAATTGAAAGAGTGTTTATTTATATTCAATAATAATATTAAATTACAATATTAAAATATTCAAAAATATTGAAGTGTTTAACGCCTTTAATAGAAAACTTTTAATATTTGTCATTAGGAAAGCACTGTATATGTGCTATGGCTTACGGGGTGTTTGGTATGAGCCTAGCACGTTCCATGGTTTAACAGCACTCAAGATCACTCTGTCAAGGACTGTTATTATTTACATTTCATATATGAGGAAACCTAGACCCAGAAAGATGAACTAAGTTGCTCAATTTCAAATAACTGGGACTTCCCAGAATGTGGATATGAACTCACACACTAGTTCTACACAGTCCAACCTTTGTAAAAATATATGGAATTTATCATACATAAAACTCAGCCCAGGAACCTGTTAAAACACAGTTTTCTGGGCCCCGTGCTCAGATGTTCTGAGATTTGAGGTGGGGCCTTTGGATTTGTGTCTCTAACAATCCCCTAGAGGAGCTTACGCTGCTCGTCCAAGTACCACACTTTGAGAGTCACTCCAGTGCTCACCCTGACCCCCTCATGAGGATCAACAAAGACTTTGTGGCATAAATCTGAGCAGCACCTACTATCTGCCTTCTGAAAACACTTATCTTCCTTTTGTTTCACAAGAGATAAAAGTTGATCAGCCCGTATACTGTGTCTAACACTGATATTTAACCCCAATACCTTATAAAGACATCTTTCAGTAGAGATTTAAAGTCAAATGGTTTTGTGCCCCAGTGGAAGTTAGGCCAGTTCGATATTGAGCAAATTGTGTATTTCTCTAAACTCTAAATTGCACAATTGTAAAATGAGCATAATATTTTCCTCACTGAGTTTTTGAGCAGCTTAAATAATACAGCATAGACAAGCAGAGCATATAAACATGCTGTTCAGTTGGGTAGCATATGTGACAGTGGTCATACAAGGCTCTATTGCCCAGATATTGTAGCGGTCTTCATTTTTGCAAATACACTATGATATTCACCCAATGACCAAGCTCCCTCCCAATGGACATCCTGACATTAAGTGATGTGCAACTATGTCACCAAGCATGAGAACTCAGCAGCTGCTTAGTAAGATGCTATTTCCCTTCCTTTCTTGGGCTAGTTTAACTTGGTACAGAATGAGAAATAGGTTAATTAAATAAATAACACATGGTGAAGAGAAAAGGTGAACAGGATAAAGGAATGGGATCGAGACATCGAAGGTTATATATGGACAAATTTCTTGTTTCATTCAGTGGGAAATTCAATTAATTCTGTAACAAAAGTAAAAACATTTCCTGACAACCCTTCCTCTTAATAGCTTGAGTGAAGTGATTAAAACCCATTATACTCTCCTGAAATAGTCTCTTTCCAGTAAGAACTCATTAAACACTTTAAACTGTGGGACACAATCATAGAGAATAAAAAACTAATTGTTAAAAATAAGCGTTATGCCTGAGCTGGCTGAATTAATCTTTCAGTATGTTGTTATATAAAGGTCCCTAACTGAATGTAATTCTTAATTATGGAGGCTCCCTCTTCCCTGATCTTTAAAACTTATTGCCTATCTTTATGTTCCTTTGTCACCTATTAGTGGGACCTGGTGTAATTTAGGCCTTTCCTCCACGTAACCCAACAGTAACCCAAAGCAGTGCAGGAAAAACTATGGAATTAATCATCCACCTGCTATAAGAGCAGGATCTTCACTTCAGCATCTGTTACAGTTTCCATACCCAGGGGTTTTTTTTAATAATCAGGAAAAACACATTTATGTTAAAATTCACTTGATGAATTTAATTTAGCTTTGATTCCATTTTATACCATTTGGTTAATGACTGATAAGCATGAAAATACAAATTCCATTTACAAGTCCTTCTAAGTTACTACTGAAGTTGTAGGCATTTAGAATTGTTTGCAAGAAAACAGTTAAAACTTCTGAACAGAGCAGGATAACAATTCCCTTTGAGATGTGGCATCCAAGAGTCTTTTGATGAAATTCGAATCTTATTTTTATTGCTATGTTATTTACATGGCCATGTTTGTTTAAAATCACATGAACTGTGGGCTTGTGATTTCTGTGCTTTTTCAAACACATCTTAACATTCAATATATTTTTCCCAAGAAAAAGAATGGTATTGGAGGAGTCTTCTCTGCTTCAACAGTCACTATTTGTAGAACAGACTAGGAAGAGGACTAAATTACAAAATGTAACTATTTCTTTCTAAAAAAAAAAAATCTTTATTTTTTTCTGCCAGTCAGAATAGCATTGAAAAGACACTTTTTCTTGAACAAAATATTTTTATTTTATGGTCTGTATAAGCATACATTTCAAGAGATTGTAAACCAATTCATGTTTCATGGTGGCTCTTGGCTTCCATTTCTTTGTACAAGTCAGAAATCATCCCTGGATAAAAATTGGTGACCTAAATTCAGAGGCATGATCCAGGATGAACGTATCTAGTTCTGGAGAGATAAAAATTGCCATCTTCTTGATTTATTTATGTTGTTACTCCACCTCGTCAGCGTCATTTCAGTTTCTAAAGACTTTAGAATAATTTGTTTTCTCTAAACCAATTTGTATCATGTCAAATTGAAATTGCAATTTTACAACCACCTGGGGGAACAAGCAATCCCTTTAAATAAATATAAACATAATCTGCATAAATATGTACCAAGATGTCCCTATAGATTAAAAAATTGTGTACATGAAGAAAGGGGTGTGTGTATTAACAATTAAAAACTTACATGAAACCAGTTACAACCATCATTTCATTTCCTGTATCCTAATTTTCTAGTAAGTTAATATAGAGATTTGTACAAATACTCATTTGGGAATGCAGCCAGCTTATTCTGACAAACACGTATTTTCCCACTGAGCTCTACAGCTCAGAGTGGAAATTTACAAACAAGACCTTCACCAAATCTGAATCACCTAATGTTTGGAGCCATTGTATTGAATTTGAAAATTCTGAGCCCTCTGTATTACACTGGATATATATATGTATTTACCAACCCTAAATGTATTTGCTTCTTCTCTATAGTAGATTCAGAGGAAGCCAAGAGATACGCAATGGATAAAGTGGGCATAAACACCTCCCTACAAACAACTGGCAGCAGGAAACCATTCCAGATAAGAGGGAACAACAAACAAGAACCAGAGCGAATTTTTTTTTGAATAAATGTCTTCATGAATCCAATTCCAAAAACAGGAGGGTGATATTTTGAATATCTAGACCCCACTTCAAACCCACATCCATGAAATGCCAGACTCCCAGCCTCGTAGTCTGCAGGCCCCCTGCATATCTGCTTCCTGGCTCTTTCCTTGTTGTCAGGGAGGTAAGGAGAACTACACAGAATCAGGGTCTGAATCTGAATGTAATTACACAATCACCTTGAGCAATTTTAGCTCAATTAGCAATCACTCCGGTGAAGCCTACCTTGAGCACTTCTATTGAGTTTTAAATACCTCAGCAATTGGGCTCTCCTGTCTACCACTGCACTTCCCCAGCCTCTGAAGCCTGCATTGCTGTCTGTCCCACACACTCTATGTCACCAACATCCACTTTACCACATGTGACAGTGCTTGCCACTGTATACCACTTCTTCTACTAAACATCATTTCCTTTCTTCTAATCATTACTCATCCTCTTTCCTTTGGGAAACCCTCTCAGCTTCCATTCTAGTGAACAGGGGCAACTTTCCTAACGTAATTGCAAGCACATCAGAAAGAGCTCACTGTTGCCATTTTGAAGAACATTTGCAATATGGCTAGCACTTTAATTTAAGTTGTTTAAAAGGAGATTTATTAATTTTGACTATTTGCTTCATTAATAATAACCACCCATTCCACTTAATGGTGTGTGATTATGTGGTAAGTTCAATTTATACAAAGAAACCAGAACATGTTTCTTGCCTTCCTGTTTATCACAGGCTAAAACAGAAAAGGAAATATGATCCAGTGGTTATAATAATAAAACATTTTTAACTCAAAGAATCAATAATGAATCCAAAAGGAAGCAATCAATCCTTCAGGGAAGGAGAGAACTGTACTAGGGGTTTCCTAAAAGAAGAAATGCTTGAACTGATGAGTCTGAGTTCACAAAAAAGGAAGAGGGCCAAGGCTGCTGTGGGCAGTATAGAAAAAGTAAAAGTATGTGGCTTACGGAACTGCAGAAGTGCAGAATCACAAGAGACTTGGAGCTGTCAGGAGCAGATTGAGACAGACTTGTGCACTATGACTCATTGTTGGGCTTTCTTCAGGGAACAGTGAAGTGGACCAAAAGAGGAGGAAGGACAGGAGAGCCTGCAGCAGAGGTGGGGAGCATAGGGGTGTCCTTGTCCTCTGTTGTGCTTTACATCTAGATGTCCCCAACAGCCTCATGCACTCATAAAGGGTGAGTCAATCATGGCAGTGCTATAGCTGAATGTAATGCTAAGCCCTGGGGTCTCATCGGAAGGGGTGGATCACTGGGGTGTGACCTGGAAGGGCTATGTCCCTTCCTGACTCCTCCCTCTCTACCCGCTTCCTGGGCACCATGACAGGAGCAGTCTTTCCTCTGCTATCTCCTTCCGTCATGCTGTGCTGCCTTGGATCCAGCAGATTGTGGAATAAAAATATGAGCCATAGGGGGCCGGGGATTTAGCTCAGTGGTTTTGCTGCCTGCTGCACAAGCTCAAGGACCCAAGTTTGATCCCCGATACCAAAAAAAAAAAAAAAAAAACCTCTCTCTCTCTCTCTCTTTCTCTCTCTCTCTCTCTCTCTCTATATATATATGAGCCGTAATAAGCCTCTCCTCCTCTATTTTGTGGATGTTGATCATTGTGCACCAGCAATGAGAAAGTGACTAAGACCCTCCTTCTTCTACATTCCAGTCTTTACTATACTTGAGGAGGAAGTCTCAGTGTTTAACCTCAGTGTGAGTTGGAGCCACACAACCAGTCAGGTACAGTACTAGTCAGGTCATGTTGAGAGGCTCATTAATTTACTCTTCCACTGTGAACATTGGGCTGGGTTGTGTTAGCCCACCTTTTGTCACTGTGACAAAATATCTGAGAAAAATCTACTTAAGGGAGTAAAGATTTATTTGGGTTCGTGCCTTCAGAGGTTTCAGTCCCTGGTGTCTGGTTCCATTTTGTTGTGCGCATAAGGTGAGGAAGAATGCTATGGTGAAAGGGTGTAGGGGAGCAAAACTGCTCACCTCTTGAAAGCCAGGAAGGCAATAGAGAGGGGAGAAGGAGCTGAGGACAAGATAGTCCCCAAGGTCACCCTCCCGTGACATACTCCCTTCAACTAAACTCACCTCTTATTGTCATCATCTCCCAATAATGCCATCCAATTAGGTTTCTATCAGTGGACCAATCCATTGATGAAGTTAGCAATCTCATGATCCAATCACTTCTCTTCTCCCCCATAATGGCTGCCTTGGATCCAGCCCTCAAAATGCTCGCATGAGTTTTGGGGAGCACTTCACATTTATGTCATAACATAGAGCTTCATTTCATACTCCTTATGCTGAGGACTTTATCATCATCTGAGCCATAATCACACAGCTTTATCTTGATGTTCCATGACAGAGGTTTTGCTTTGAGCCATAATTTTTTCCCTTTAACTAATATTTCCTCTACCATGTGAATCTTCTTGGAGGCCAGACTACAGCAGACAGCTTAGCTTATCCCCTGCTTCAATTTCTGTGTCTAACTAGTATTTATTGAGCATCTGCTGCATGCCAAATACCATTTTAAGCATTGTAGTGAATAAAACAAGGACACAGATGTTGTTGCTCTCATGGAGTTGTCATTCTGGTGAGAAAAATGGGCAATAAATTAAATAATGAGAATATGTATGTTAGAAAGGGATGAAAGTTATGGAGAAAAACACAGATGTGTGATTGTGGGAGTGTAATTTACAGTATGTGGCAAGGCAAGTTCTGCCCAAAAGGTGACATTTGAATGACAAGTTAAAGGACATGATAATCAATAAGGACATCTTGGGCAACCATCTTCCAAAAGGGTGGAACTGTGAAGTGTCAATGCTTTCGGAGGAAGGGAAGTTAGAGGATTGAGGAGAGATGAAAGTACAGAGTGAAGAAAACAAGATGAAGGGCCACAAAGGGAAGTCAGCCTTCCCACTTACTCCTGTTCAAAGGTATGGGTTCACTCTCTATTCCTATTCCTATCTTCTACTTCACATGTAATGTGGAGCTCATTCTCAGTATAAAAATCATACTGTTCTGCTCATGCTACTCACTAGCGCATTGGATCTAGAGAATACCGCCTTTGTCTAGCTCACACAACTGGATAACCAAGGGTTTTCCCTGCTTCTGCCTTCCCAACATCTTTATCTCCTCAAAGCGCCAGGGGAATTCACAAAACCACAGGCATCTTTCCGTTTCTCTGAGATTAAGCTCCCAAGTCGCTACAGAGATCCATGAACCATCATATCCTCTTTGACTTGATCTCCTGCTGCAAGCTCTCTCTGGGCACTGCCCTTGTTGTTTTTTTGGAATGCACCAGGAGATCTTCTGGGAGAGGTTGTAGGCATACTGCTCTCTGCCAGAATGTGTCCCCAGACTGAGAAAGCCCAGGGTAAAAATACCACAGGTGCACCCAAAGTTTCAAGTACAGAAAAAATAGATTGAGGGACACAGGCAATTACAATACATAGATCAGTTTCAAGAGGATTTTTTGGTTCTTTTTACCCAAAAATACCATTTTTCTTTCCTTTTTGAACTTTTAATACACATACAAACACTGACACAGCCAGTAACCCTTCTGAGGGATTTAGAATCAATAAGAAAGCAGAGAGAAGATGGTTCTAGAGGTGTGGAAATGGGAAGCGGACAGAGATTCTGTCAGGGACAAGCAGACTTTATCTTCTTGAGTTTTCTGTGTTTTAGCCTCTCTGTGACCAGATTCTTTTTTCATATTAGAATTCTGAGTAGGATTTTGTTCTTAAATGGGCTTATTTTGCTTCCTGGTTTACCAGTTATCCTAGAAGTTCTTTAGAACAGACAAAATTATTGAATTTCTCTGGCCTTTTGTAAACCATTGGGTTTTGAAAACTTCATTTAAGTTTGTAGATTTTTTTTCAATGTTTGACTAAATGACAACAGTTGAAACACTTCTGGCACTAGAAAGCTTAGATTCATTTTAAAGTACAGCTAGTTCAAGATTTTCTGAGATTGATCTGTTTATTTATCTTACTTAAATTAATTTGCTATGGTTTATTATAGTTTTCAACTTTCCAATTATGATAGCAATTTTTTCAACTGCTTTTGTCTTCTTCCATACTGTACAACTTATATTATAAAAATAAAATTTGGAACTCACTGATATTATTGTCATGGCTTAGCAAAAACAAGTTATTGTGACTTCTTTCTGTATAGAAAAAAACATTAAATGGTTGTAGTAAATACTAAATAATTTGCATGTATCTTATGTTTCCAGAGAAATTTTTTAGAAAATGCCTAGGAATGTGGTGTGAGACTTTGGCTAAGAAATAAATTTTTAAAACACAACACTATCTTAATAGTAAAACTTCTCAATGTAAAAAATGTGTCTAGTCTTTTATAAATGGTATTTTCTTCAATTGCGCATACACTATTGCCTAAGATCTCCTAAAATTGGTTTCTTCTGTAGGGAAAGGAAAAATTAATTCTGCATAATTAATTCAGCCTCAACAAGAAGTTCAATTTATCATTCAATTTCGTTATTTCCATACCTCAAAACACCCACAAAAAAAGAAAAAGAGTTCAGTACACACCTAATGTAAGCTCTGGCTCTGCTCTGGCCATTAACCTGGTCACCATTGAAAGTGTCTTTATTGAGGTATAACATGATTGTGTAGATGTGACTGAAATACATAATGCCTTCTTTTCCAAGCAATTAATTCTTTTTTTCAGTTAATGTAGGCATAGTCTATTAGGCAATTAACTGTGGTTAGCTCAATTGTAGAAAACATAATTCGTCTGGTTTAGAAACTTAATTGACAAGGCAAGTGAACTTTGGCTAACCCCCATGGAGTGGAAATGGCACCAGGGCCCGGAGGACCAGGTTACTGGAAGGAGAAGTGATCAAGGGACAATCTCACTAGCAGCTGCATGGACATGCCGGAAGTGTCCCTGGAGTTAGCATGATTTGAGTGGCCAAAATTATATTTTTATAAAATAAGAGCTTATCTTCACTGAATGGTATAAGAATTTATTTCTTTGGGAGACATAATTAAGTTACACATTCAGTAATTATTGATAAAAATTACTAAGTATTCACCAAAACCACTACTCAGGGCTCATTTTACCATTATGAAACTTGGAATAAAGTATATTTTCTGAAATATTTAATGATGACATTTCATTCTACATTTTTCTGAGAACATTTACTCTCTTCATTGAAGGGAAAAGCAAAATTTGATGCCCTAAAATGCATCATTAAATTTGTGACTTTAGACTAAAATCTCAAAAGTCCATGTGTAAAGGTCATTAAATATCATGTTTCAGGGGAAAGATAAAAACTAAATTATTCTGACTTTTATTTTTATGTTATATTTTTCTTATATTAATTCAATTTTTAAAACTTTACATATATATCATTGTATTTCTAGTAAATCATTGACTCTAAGGAAAGGGCAGCTACATATAAAAAGATACCTAGGGGAAACTTCGCAGTTTAGAAGTAAATTTTCTGGAGTAGCATGATATAATTTTTATAACAATATTCAAGGTCTCAAAGAAGTTCAATAAGTAACACAAACTAATATCAAAGTGACAAAATTGAGGAGAGAACTAGAGTCTCCAATACTACTTTTCTTAGATTAAATTTCAGACAGTCCTTACATTCCAAAAATGCAAAGAAAAATCACAGACAGTGGGCTTCTGAGGAGAGGCGGCTGGAGATGGAAACCCTGCCTCTCTCCGGGGCTCAGCACCAAGCTCTTTGCCAAGGTGATGGCTCCTGTCTCCTTTGTCCCTCTGTCCCAGGTAATCAGGGAAGCACTGGACATATCCCAGGCAGTCACAGTGGGAACAAATGAGGGCAGCCCTTTGGACTTTAAAAGTCATTAAAGCTTTTTGAATTTTGGCAAAATACTAAATTCATGCTTGTAACATTTATTGAAATTCCATAAAAATCTCTAAACATAGGTTGCCTCTTGTGACTTCTGTAAATATCAACCATCAGCCAGCTGTTTCATGTTCCTTCTACTATGTTCCTTTTTTTTCCTACTATTGTACATGTCCATTTCTCCTAAGTAGTCATTCATTATTCACTGGCTCATTATTCACTGGCTTTCAAGTTTTTAAATTTTCTATGTTTGATGAAATTCTAATTGGTTTAAATTAGATTCATCCTTTCCTTAATATTTCTTTTTGCCTTGGAGAAATACTCCAAAAGTGAAAAATAACTTTACATTTCCCTTAAAAAGGTAGATTTGGGCTAATCAAGTTTGACTACTTAGCCAACCCAGTCAACATCAAGGTGTGGACCAGGGCTGGGACCTTAATTCCTTGGCTGCTATCCCAATTAATCCTGATGACTTTGGAACACATGGTGCGCTGGTCTTGAAGGTCACATGAAGACAGGAGGTCTGCTGCTTCCAACCTCACACATGAGGCCCTGGGTGGCTTTTAATGCTTGTCCAATTCAGTCAAGACTACCCAGTAAATCTCCAGTTTGTTCAATGTAAGGTCAACTGATTAGGAAGCTTAATCACTTTTTGAAAATACATTCAACTTTGCCACATTCTAGTAGCTGAGAGCAATTTATAAGTAACCCCGACTTAGTTATGAGGAGGAGTTTTACACAGAACCATATTAAAAATTCATCGGCACTAAATCTGAATTCTTCCAAGTACAAATAACAGTATTTGAAGCTAATATTTAAAATGATCCCCAAACTGCTGAGTAATATTAGAACAATGAGAGTTGACTCTTTCACAAGTGAATTCTGGCTCTGCTTTTCTTATTTCACTACATTCTGCCACCTAAATATCTGTCGAAGGAGCTGGTGGGTTCTGTAATACATATCATTAATCCCCTAACATTTGAAGTTGTGTTGTACACTGAATACATTAGCAAAGAAATTTAAGAATCAAAATAAAATGTATGGGCCAGTTTGCCTTTTTCTTTAGAACATGGAGAGCAATTAGAAAATAGAGAAATAAAAATCTGCCGGAATATCAGCCATTATGTCAGAAAAATACATCTTCTAAGAACCAAATTCCTATTGATTCCCACATAATCACTCTGATTGTGTACAATCAGCCTCAGCCCCAGCCACGGCAGGCATCATCTCTGCTCCTCCTGTTCACTGAGCTTGCTAATGAGAAAACATAATTCAGAAAAAGGAAATGACAAAAATGTGGATTTAAATGTTTCTAATTTTACATGCCCTTAAGTCCCACATCTCTGTGGACCATTTCGGTGACAGCTCCACCAATCAGAGTCTTCACCTGTGTTGCATTTGTTAATTAACCTCTTCCCCCACTTCCTGGAAGCAGTTTGAAGTTAATTTCTGGTCAGAGAAACCGCTCGGGAGTGATTCTTGAGATTTTAGTTTAAAACGTGAAATAAAAACTGAATTTGTTTTTTAGTTTAGGAAGATGATATGTTGAAATTTTTTAAAGGATTATCTCAATAAAAATGTGTTATTAAACAGAACTTACAGAGACATAATGATATATGCAAAAGTTACATAATCCAATGGAGTAAGCTCCTTATGAAGAAGAGGAAAAGATGCTTCTCTAAAATAAATATTCCTCCATTCACCAAGCATCAAGCTTGGCTTGATAGGTAGAAAAAAATGTCTATTTCATCTATTCATTATTCATTTAATATTAACTTTTCTGAGAAGTTTTCACTGCTACTCATAGCAAAGTGAGGAATAGTTTTTTAAAAATTTTTATATATATATCATATTTTAAAAATCTTTATTGTTTAAATGAAGCAGGTTAACCTCATATCCTAGTAAAGGGTGGATAATTTACTTTTTACCATTCAGGCTAAATGAAAGAACCATGTTATATATGGTAGATTTCATTATCTACTTTGGTAACAAAGTGAAAATATAGCAGATTTCACATATTTGCTCAGAATGTTAGGTATAATAAAAGCATATTATACAGAAAGACAGATATTTTACTATTGTGTATACATATTCGATGATACTTTTTCATTTATATATTTACTTCAAATTTGAAAGTAATCTTTGAATTGATTTTCATTTTTATAATATCCTGTACAAATTTTAAAGATATTAGAGAAAGTTATATTGTGGATGGAGTAAGAACTTGCTTTAGTCAATTGCTATTGATGAATGTTTCCCCATTAGGCTAATTACTGAAATACTGTTTTGGGGAAGAAATGTGCGTTCACATACTTTCCACAATAACATCTTCAGACTCGAAACCATCAGTCACCTTTTGTGGTTGTTCCTTCTGTCATGGCAAATGAAATCACCGAGCCTTAGAGCTTGATCACCTCACAATGGTCCTTTGTTATCTTTGTGAGATATCTGAAGGATAACTTCATGGTACGCCGTTCCCTAATTCTACCCTGAAACACACTCGGTGTTCTTACAACTACTTCTTTACCACTGTCAGGGATGGAATAAAAGTTTTATTACTCTCAGATGTTCTTTCCTTTTTACAACAAACTGAAACACAATTCTTTGTAAAAAATTGTCCTTTTAAACTAATTCCTGTTCATTTACTGAGTTTGTAAACATAATGGTATATTGTGTTTTACCACTTATAGTGGTAAAATGGCTTATTTTTAAAAATTCTTGAACCATATGAAAGAACCATATTGTAGCAGTTCAGGCTGCTATAACAAAAATCCCATAAACTGTGTGGCTTCATATGCACAAGGAACATGTTTCTCATAGTTTTGGTGGCTCAGAAGTCCAAGACCAAGGCACTAGCAAATTTAGGTTTTGGTGAGAGTGCTCTTTGGGGATTTTAGGAAGCAGTCTTTCTGTGTTTCTTCATACAGTGGAGGAGGCAAAGTTTCTGCTTCAGGGCCCTTTTGTAAGGGCACTAATCAAGTTAATGCAGGGTCCACACCAGTCACTGTCCAAATGTCCTATCTCCTGACACCATCACCTTGGGGACTAAGTTTTAACCTTATGTTTTGAGGGCACAAAAGAACTCAGGCTGCAGTGTTCTACCCTGACCCTCTAAATTCCTCTCCTTGTCCATGCAGTATAATATACATTCAACAACTCCAAGGGTCTCAAAAGCCTTTACTCACTGCAACATCAATGTTAAGGTCTAAAATTGAAACTCTCATTGAAATATCACCTAAATCAGATGTAAATGAGGCTCAAAGTACAGTGTATTCTCTAGCAAAGTACTCACCAGCTGGGAACCTCTGAGCTCAAAGAAGCTATGCGTTGCAAAGATACAATTATGGGTAGACACAGGATATTTATTTCCATTTAAAATGGGAAAAATGAGACAGTGTAAGGAGGAAGTGACTTTAAATTAGTTAATCCTCAACACAACAAAGCAAAAAATGTTAAATAATTAAACTTTAAATAATACAAAACTGGATTAGGGGTCCCTGTGTAGAGTATTAAGATGGAAGTTCCACACTCTGCTCACACAGGATTGCTGGTGGTGCAGGTTGCTCTTGTGGAGGTAGGAACACTTCTCTAGGCAACCCTACCTATGGCTTTGTTGGATATAAATCATACCAGGGCACTCATGATCGGCACTGTATGACTGGGCCTCCCCAGCCCAAACATGGTCTCTGAATTGCAATCTGAAGGGTATATAGATCAAGGGGGGTATCATTCCTGAGCTGTGAAGGGCACTGCCCTTGCGGAGGTCCTTTGTGGTAACCCTATCATGACCCACACCCTATCCTTAACACTATCCCTAACTCTAACCTTCAGTCTCTCCCTAACCCTATCTCTACCCTAAACCTACCCCTACCCCTAACCCTAACCCTAACCCTCACTCTGTCCCTAACCTTAACCCTAACAATAACCCCAACCCTCACTCTGTCCCTAACCCTAACCCTAACCCTAACCCCAACCCCAATCCTCTGGGTTTCTTGATAATGTCTCATTTGCCCTCAGGATCATCCTTCAGGTGGGCTTGGGCAACAGGTTCTAGATTCTGCTTAGCTGGCTACATAATGCCCTTATCAAATGGTCATCTGTCCACACTTCCAGTGTTGTTTTTCTACTATTGGAACTACTCATTTGCATTTACATCCCAGCTTGCACATTCATCCCCAAACTTGGTTAAAAACACTTCATCTTTCTGAGGAATATAGATAGGTTGGGCATTCTTCAAATATTTGAGTTTGAATTCCCTGTGGATTAACAGTCATATCTTAAAATCACATTTCTCTTCTCACATTTTACATTATACAGTCAAGAGGAACCAAGTTGTTCTTTCAAAACTTGGCTTAGAAATTGCCTTAGCCACATATCCAATTTTATCACTCACAAGTTCCACCTTCCACAAAACACTAGAACAGAAATACACTTCAGCCAAGCTCCTTTCCACCTCATGAAACAGGTGGGCTTCCTTCCATTATCCAGTAACCTGTTCCTCATTGTAGTCTGAGACCTCAAGAAAATGGTCTTTACCATTCATTTTCCTGCAAATTTCTGCTAACAACTATTTCTTTGTTTCCTAAGAGATTGAGGTTTTCTCCATGGCACCCCTCACTTCTCTCTGAGCCCTTGCCAGATCTCCCTTTAAAGTTTCATTTGCCACAGTGTAGGCTTTTCTAGCATGCACTGCAGAACTCTCAGCCCAGTTCCAAAGTCACCTTTGCAGTGTTAGATATTTGTTTTAGCACTATTCCCACTTCTTGGTATGAACATCATGTCTTAGTGTATTTGTGTTTCCATAACACCATATCATAGATCTCAAAGCTTGTAAACAAAAATAATTATAGTGTCACCTCAGTTTATGAACTTAATTTGTTTTATGATTCTGGGGAAGAGGGCAAGATGGCTGTGGTTGTGTTTGTCACCAGATGCGGAGTTTGTGAATGGAAGCAAAATTTTGCTAGACACTTTTGTTTTTGAACTGAATTGTTTGCAAATAGAAGCATTCATGAACTGAAGTATTACTGTATTTCTAATGTCCTGAAGCAATAGATGCAATAGAAATCACATCTAAAGTGGAAGCAGGGCCTGAGAATCTTAAGAACAAGGAGAGAACATTGAGTTTTGGTGAAGCCTGATTTCAGAGGGATGGGTGGAGATTCGGAGACATCTTCCTTTGGTTAATTTTGTGTTTGAATGGGATTCTTTACATTTCAGTGATCATCTTTTTACCTCCCTGAGGATTGAGTCAACATCAACGATGACAAATATATCAAATCTTGCAAAAAATATAGGTGAACTGGCATATCAACCAAGTGTGAAGTCAGCCTAACACAGAACTACTAGTTACAGAAAAAAACCTAAATAGCAAAAACAATAAAACAAACAATAAAACTAACGTAATTTGCTTCTAGGTGTTTGCTAGGTAGAGCTAAATGCATGCTGAATGTAGGAAGAAATGTTCATTTTTGCTAAAGTTTGATAGTTATAAAATCAAGGAATGCTATAAAAATTAAAATCATACCTCTAAAGCTACCACAAAGCAAAAGTAATAGTAATGATTTTGCAACAGTAAATGCATCCAGGGCTTTCTTGTTATGATAAAAAGCAGTCATTTGGCAGTAGTTGAGAAGGAATTTTCATATTTTATTGCTTTCAATATAAATTTCCACAAACACTTTCAAAAACACTTTTGTGATGTATTTCAGGAGCCATAGAAGAAAAAGAAAAATAATAATTGTAATCAATTATTTTGATATTATTGCTATATTGATTTACCTTGGTGATATATGGCTTCAATCAGTCTTCAAGACAGCTTAATTTTCTCATAATTATAGTGATGTGTAGACCTTCAATTAAAATACCTTAGCCATGAATGCATAGTTCAGAGTAGAACATTATTGTATTAAATTCCTTTAAAAAATTTTTTTTGTTAAATTCTTTTACTGGTACATTTTAGGTATACAACATAATTACATTTCTCATTGGGAACTGTACCTTTACATAATGCATCTTGGTTCTTATTTTTCCCCATTCCTAGCCCGCCCTTCACCCCCTCCTCCCTTCCCTATTTACAAAGACTTTATTTCCATTTTTTCCATTTCTCATCATTTTTTCATTCCTTTCTTTCCTTTCCTCTGCCCCTCCCACTACCCCTACCGCTTTAGACCTTTTCTTCCTATTTTGCATTATTGATTATTCATTCTAATCATTGGTACATTTTAGGTATACAATATAATGACATTCATCATTGGAAATTTGCACCTTTACTTAGTCTCTCTTGGCTCTTAATTTTTCACCCTTGCCCAGCTGTCCCTTCAACCCCTCTATTCCTCCATATTTACAAAGATTTTTGTTCCTATTCTTCCATTTTCTCATATTAATTCCATTCCCTTCTATCCCTTTCCCTACTGCTCCCACTTCCTTCCCCTTTGCTCCTTTTCTTCCTATTTCACATTACCTATTATACATTTAGTCCTTATTTACACTTTCAGTTTCTCACACCAGAGAAACTATTTGGTATTTATACATGTGTGTCCTATTTATTTCACTTAAGAGTATCACCTCAATGTGCATCCACTTAGCTATAAATGTCTCTAATTACTCATTTTTATGCCTGAGTAGTACTCCATTTTATTTTTTAAAAACCCCACATTTTCCTTATCCAGTCTCCAGTTGATGGGCATTTGGTCTTTTTACAAGTTTTAGCTATCACAAACTGTGCTGCTATGAACATGGGTGCACATATATCACTGTGGTATGATCCTTTTAATTCTTTGGGGAAGATCCCCAGCAGTGGAATAGCAGGGTAGAATGGGACTTCCAGTCCTAGTTCTTTGAGGTATCTCCATACTGATTTCCACAGTGCTTGCACCAGTCTACACTCCCACCAGAAGTGGAGCAGGGTTCCTCTTTCCCCTCAGCCCCGCCAGCATTTGTTGTTGGTTGATTTCATGATAGCAGCCATTTTTTCTGGAGTGAGGTAGAATCTCAGTGCTGTTTTCATTTGCATCTCTCGAATGACCAGTTATGTTGAACATTTTTTCATGTATTTATTTGCTATTTCTACTTCTTTGTCTGAGAAATGTCTGTTCATTTCAGATGCCCATTTTCGGATTGGGTCTTTAAATTTGGGAGATCTGATCTTTTTAAATTCTTTATAGATTCAAGATAGTAGACCTTTGTCTGAGGAAGAGCAGGTGAAGATTTTTTCCCACACTGTGGATTGTCTCTTCACACTGCAGGTGTTTTCTCTTGCTGTGCAGAAGCTTTTTAATAAGAAGAGATCCCACTTGTTGATTGTTTGTGCTAATTCACAGGCAAGTGAGGTTTTGTTCATAAAATCATTTCCTACACCGATGACTTCAAGAGTTCTACCTAGACTCTGTTCCAAATTGTTCAGAGTTTCTAATTTAATATTTAGATCTTTAATCCATTTTTATTTTAGTTTAATGCATGGTGAAAGATATAGGTCTAGTTTTAATCTTTGGCAAGTTGAAACCCAATTTTTCCAGCACCAGTTATTAAAGAGGCTATCTTTCCTCCAGTGAGGGTGTTTGGCTCCTTTATCGAAGATGAGATGGCTGAGTGTGTCTGGCATAGATTCTGAATGTCCTAATCTGTTCCACTGGTCCTCAGGTCTGCTTCTTGGCCAGTACCATGCTGCTTTTATCACAGTAGCTTTGTGGTAGAGTTGCAGGTTGGGGATTGTGATACCACCTGCCATGTCTTTGTTACCTAGAATTCTTTTTACTATTCTGGGTCTCTTCTTGTTCCAAATGAATTTTTGGATTGTTTTCTCAAGGTCCATAAGGTATGCTGCTGGGATCTCAATTGGAATTGCATTGAATCTATATAGCAGTTTTGGAAGTATGGCCATTTTCACTATATTAATCCTTCCTACCCAGGAGCAGGGGATGTCTGTCCATATTCTGATACCATCTTCAATCTCTCTTTTCAGAGTGCCATAGTTTTCAGAGAAGAGGTCTTTGATTTCTTTTATTAGGTTGATTCCTAGGTATTTCAGTTTTTTGGATGCTATTGTGAAAGGAATTATTTGCCCTATTTCTCTCTCAGTGAGTCTGTTGTTTGTGTAGAGGAAAGCTATTGATTTTTGTGTGTTGACCTTGTAACCAGCTACTTGACTGAATTTGGTTATTAAGTCTAGAAGACTTTTGGTGGAGTTCATGGGGCCTTATATATATATACAGTAACATGTCATCTGCAAATAATGACAGTTTGAATTCTTCATTTCCTATCTTTATTCCTTTTATTTCTTTCTCTTGTCTAATTGCCTTGGCTAATGTTTCCAGAACTATATTGAACAAGAGTGGTGATAGTGGACATCTTTGTCTTGTTCCTGATTTTAGTGTGAAGGATTTCAGTTTTTGACCATTTAGTATGATATTGGCTTTTTCTTTTTCATAAATGGCTTTCGTCAGATTGAGGAAGAGACCATCTATTCCAATTTTTTGTAGGGTTTTTATCATAAATGCATGTTGGATTTTGTCAAATGCTTTTTCTGTATCTATGGAGATAATCATATGGTTTTTGTCCTTGGCTCTATTGATATAGTATATTACATTCATTGATTTGCCTATATTGAACCATCCCTGCATCCCTGGGATGAATCCCACTTGATCAGGGTGTATGATCTTCTTGATGATCTTCTGCATTCTGTTTGCCAGGATCTCATTAAGGATTTTTGCATCTATGTTCATTAGTGAGATTGGCCTATAGTTCTCTTTTTCAGTTGGGTCTTTCTCTGCTTTGGGGATTAAGGTGATGCTTGCTTCCAGGAATGAATTTGGGAGTATTGCTTCCCTTTCAATGTCACTGAAGAGTTTAAACAGTAGTGGCAGCAGTTCCTCTCTAAATGTCTTGTAGAATTCAGCAGTGAAGCCACCAGGGCCTGGGTTTTTCTTAGTTGATATGTTTTTAATTTCATTTTCAATTTCAATGGTTGATATTGGGTTGTTCAGAATTTTAAGGTCTTCTTCATGCAACTTTGGTAATTCATATGTATCTAGGAATCTGTCCATTTCTTCTATGTTGTCCATCTTATTGGCATATAGGTTAAGGAAGTAATTGATGATCCTCAGGATGTCTGCTGGGTCTGTTGTAATTTCAGCCTTTTCATTCCTAATTGCATGGATTTAGGCCTTTTCTTTCCTTTTTCTGATAAGGTTGGCTAAGGGTTTGTCAATTTTGTTGATTCTTTTGAAGAACCAACTCTAGGCTTCATTGATTTTTTGTATCATTCTGTTAGTCTCCATTGCATTGATTTCTCCTCTGATCTTTATAATTTCCTCCCTTGTATGAGCTTTGGGGTTGTCCTGCTCTTCTTTTTCTAGAAGCTTGAGGTTCAGCATGAGGTTGTTTAATTGGGCTTGTTCTGTTTTCCTAATATGCGTATTCACTGCTATGAATTTCCCTTGTAAGACTGCTTTCATTGTGTTCCATAGATTCTGATATATTGTATTGTTATTGTCATTTAATTGAAGGAACTTTCTGATTTCTTCTTTAATTTTCTCTGTGACTCATTCATCATGCAGAAGTGTGTTGTTCAATTTCCACATGTTTATGAAATTTTTTGAGTTTCCTTTGCTATGGATCTCCAATTTCATCACACTATGGTCTGATAATATACAGGGGATAACTTCAATTCTTTTGCACTTAGTTAAACATGTTCTATGTGTGAGTATGTGGTCTATTTTGGAGAATGACCCATGTGCCTCTGAGAAGAATGTGTATTCTGATTTTGTAGGGTGGAAGACTCTGTAAACATCTGTTAAGTTCATTTGTTCAAGAGTTCAATTGAGTTCCAGTATTTCATTACTTATTTTTTGTCTAGTTGATCTATTTATTTGTGACAGTGGGGTGTTGAGATCCCCCACTACAATTGTATTAGTGCATATATGACTTTTCATGTCCGTTAGTATTTGTTTTCTATAGTTGGGTGCACTAGTGTTTGGTGCATAGATATTTATGATTGTCAGCTCTTCCTCTTGGATTGTTCCCTTTACAAGGATGTAGTATCCTTCTTCATCTCTCTTAATCAGTGTTGGTTTGAAATCTACTTGATCTGCAAAGAGGATAGCTACTCCTGCTTTTTTTCGGGTTCCTGTCGCATGAAGTATTGTTTTCCACCCTTTAACTTTCAGTCAAGGAGTTTCATTTTGAATTAAATGTGTTTCTTGTATGCAGCATATTGTTGGATTTTGCTTCTTGACCCATTCTGCCAGTCTATTTCTTTTGATTGGTGAATTGAGACCATTAATGTTGATGGTTATAACTGAAACATATTGACTTTTCATTGTCATGACTTTTTCTTTTTGTTGGGTTCTCTCCCTTTACATTTAATTTCTTCTCATGCCATATGGGTTCATTCTGCTTTGCTTCCTGGGGTTGTGATCTTCAATGTCTGTTCCTAGGATATTGTGTAAAATTTTTTGGAGCTCTGGTTTGGTATTCATGAGGTTCCTAAGGTGCTCTTTGTCATGAAAGTATCTTATTTCTCCATCAATTTTGAAAGATAGTTTTGGAGGGTACATCAATCTGGGTTGGAGGCTGTTTTCTTTTAGGGCTTGGAATATGTCAATCCAAGCTCTTCTTGCCTTGATGGTTTGTGTTGGGAAGTCTGCTGTGATTCTGATGGGCTTTCCTTTGTATGTGATTTGTTTCTTTTCTCTAACTGCTTGTAGAACTTTGTTCTTCTGTTGAGTTTCTGGAATCTTAACAATTATATGCCTATGTGTAGATTTTTTTTGATCAAGGCTATTTAGAGTCCTATATGCCTCACTTATCTGTATGTCAAGCTCTTTTCCCCTGCTTGGGAAGTTTTCTGCCATTACTTCTGTGAACAGCTTTTTATGTCATCTGCACTCTCTCCTGTTTCTTCATTGACTCCAATCAGTCTTATGTTATTCTTCTTTGCATCGTCTAGCAGCTGCTGGATTGATTTGTCATGTTCCCTTATAATACTGAACCAATTTTTCTTTTCCTGGTCACTAATTGCAATCTTATCTTCTATATCTTAAATTCTGTCCTCACATTGGCTCATTCTGCTTTGCAGACTTTCAATGGAGCTTTTCGTGTCCTGGAAATCTATTTGCATCCCTTTTATGGATTTCATTTGTTTCCTATGTTGAGATTCCATCATGTTCCTCAGCTCTTCTCTAGATTTATTAATCAAGTCTTGCCCTAGGAGCACAATTTCTCCTGTTATCTGAGAAATTATTTCTTATTTCATGTTTTCTAGATCCCATTTTGTTGCCAGTTCAGTGGGTCCAGGTGGGTGAGTATCAGAGTGCTCCATCTCATTTCCCTTTGGGGTTGCTGTAGGTGATCTGGAAGTCTGGTTTTGAGACTTATTTATATGTTTTCTCATTTCAACTGGGGAGTGGGGGAGTGCTGTTGGTGCCCACGTGGATCACCTCCTCTGAGCTGGGAGAGGTGAGACAGGGGCTGGGAGTGGTGGTAGGGATTGTGGCCTGAAAGCCCCTTCCTCTCAGCCAGGATCGGTGGGACAGATGGCAGCCCAGAAGCCCCTTCCTCTGGGGTGAGAGCGGCAGGAGGGATGGTGACTGGGAAGCCCCTTCCTCTGGACCAGGAGCTGTTGAACAGTGGCTCAGAAGCCCCTACCTCTGGGCCAGGAGCTGCAGGATTCCTTTAAAACTTTTAAATGTCTTTTCACATTTGGTAATCTGGACCATAATGTAATTTGAAATACCTCCAATTTTATTGAAACATAATTATGTCAGACAAATTGTTGACGTTGAAGCTTAATGCATACAAGTGAAGAAAAAAATAAACTTTTGTAACATGAATATGTACTATGATATTATTTCATAATTAATACATGAATTGTGCATTTCAGATTTCTAATATTAATATTTCTAATATTAAGTTTAAAAGGATGCAAAGTCATGCATAGAGAATTATCAGTACAATCCTATTCTATTTGTCAACTTTGAATATACATCTGTAAATATACCAAATTGACTACTTAGCTCTATTTGTATCCTATCTCTATAACCATCTATTTGCTCATCTGTTCAACTATATTCTAAGATGTGGAGGAAACAGTAACACATTACAATATCAGCGTCAACCATATATGTGTCATAATTGTTCACATTTATGTCTGTATATTTAATTTATTATTATATAGTAATAATAAAAAAGAAATAGACAAGTGATTACCAATGATAAGCAAGCTCTGTGTAACTGTCTGATAATATGAAGAAAAGTTTTTCAAATTAAAACAATGCAGGAATGAAAGACAGATTTCATCTTATAAAAATTAATCTTTGCAATATGTAAACAAATAGCAACAATAAATATCAATGATACATGTTTTACGCATTTCTACCAAAATCTGTTTTTCAAATAAATTTGAATCAAGACCAATAATCAAGAAGAATAGGAATGAGCATCTAGAATTTTTAAATATCAATTCTAAATTCACTCACACTTTTATTCCAGCTTACACATGGCAAAAATATAGTCAATGAAGTTCCAAAAATGTTATCAATATCCTAAAATGCTTAAAACACACTATTGTTGGGATGTAATTAAAATCTCCTGTTGGTACTCAACATTCTCAATGAGGTAAAAACCTTAACTTTACTGTGTAATTGCAGAACTATCCTTCATGCTCCCTCTCACAGGCACCTTGCTATTCTCAGGGCTTGCCTTCCACTGGAGCAGCCAAAGGCCAAAGATCTCTGACAGAAATAGGTGCTAAGGAGCACCAGCCCTGGGGGTTTTTTTTCCAAATCTGAAGAGGGCTTTAGCCCTCCTCTCCAGATTCTCAGGGTACAATTTTAGGAGTAACCCTCTTCATTTTTCTGTGGTTAAATATGGCTTACCCCCATCAGCACCTCTCTTGTGCACCTGGGTAAGTGTGGGCAGGATTCACCAAAGTCATGACTAATGCTGATCTCTCTGCTTTCTTTGTTAATCTTAGAGTGCCCAGTAAAATAACACTTTGGAATGGAATTTAAGCTAATTTCTAGAGATTGAGAACCTGAAAACTGGAAAAGTTAAGGACTTGTCCAATTTCACATAAAATACTTAAATATGTTCATGGTATTAATAATCCATTTAAAATATGATAACGTATGCAAAAGTATACATTAAACAACGAATTAATATGCAGTTGTGCAGCCGGGGTGTCAAGCGAGGCCTCACTTCTCCCGTGGAAACTTCGGAAGCCTGGCTTAAACTCTCAGATTTGTACTCTTTTAAAGTGCAGAACTCTCTTTGACTTCTGCTCATCCTCAGCACTTCCACTTTTATGGCCTACTCTGCGTTGGGTTCATGCTTCCTTTGTGAATCCAACAACAGCCAGTGCTAATCACATCCGGGACCATTTCAGGTGTCTTCTAGGTTGTTTCCTTATCAGTGGCATTTTGGTAACTACTTAGCAAGGGGGGCTCTGGAAAAGGAGACGTGCTTCTTTGTCATGTCTGTAGTTTCTGTGGTGCAAATATCCCGCTGGAGTCACGATGGAACTGCCAATGTGATGTCCCTGAACTCAGTGGAAACTGAGATCCAGTGGGTGGGCTTTTGCAGCCAGGGAAGGCTGGGCTGGTGCCCTGCCCACCAGCAAGGGTTTTTTTGCAGGCTTTCTCTGGTGAACACTCTAGCCTGCTGCTCTTCCTTCCTTTGTTGAATTAATCAGCTTTCCTGTTGTTGGGGCAAAATACCTGAGATCAACAACTTAACAGGGGAGAGGTATAATTTGGCTTGTACTATTTGTTTTACTTTTCTTTGTATGTATTATTTCCTCCATCATTCTCCCTCTCATTTTCAGGATTTGGGAAGTCTCAATGTACATAATGTATTTTGATTGTATTTATCCCTCAATTTCTTGTTTAATGGAATTCAGTCCATGGCTGGCTGGCTCCAAAGCAGAAACTTCAGAGTGGAAGGCCATGGCAGAGGAAAGCTGATTAGTTCATGGTCCACAGGAAGCCACGCAAGGCAACAGCACCAGAGAGGAAAGGGTGAGAGACAGATGTGGTAGCCAGGATCAGCGCGCCATCACCCACCCACTCTCCCCCAGAAATATGTTCCATCAGTCTCCTGTGTGGCTCCCAAGCCAATCAAATTGACACAATCAAGCTTAAGCTTCACACTTTCATTGCCCTAAGTTATCAGTAATACCACATCCCTGGGACATTTTCAACTATTTTCCTCTTGAATACAGAACTTCTCAGCATTTTCACACTCCAGGACAGATTTAAAATACATCTTTCAATCATTTGATCTACCTCCCATCCATGGGTACATAAAGTCTATTTTCCTTCCCCTTGAAGCACAATCTTAGCATCTCTTTCTCTTTTAATCAATAGAATAGAGCAGAAATGATTCTTTCTAACTTCCAAAAGTAATTAAAAGTAGGCCACACATGTCTGTTATGACTCTTGGGACACTCCTCAAAGACTACCCACTATGAGAATTTCTATTACCTGGACAACGCTGTGCTACATAGTGGAACTCTAGTCCACTTGCCATTCTTAGCTGAACTCCAGACAGAAGCCCACATCTTGGGCATTCAGATTCCCCAGCATGGTGCCCTCAGCCCATTTCAGATAAATTTCAGCTCTGCTCCTTCAACTTCCTGACCCCACAATTCTAAGGAATGTAAAATATTTTCTAAGCTTCTAAGTTTAGGACATCTTTCTAACTTACTCAAACTTGCATGATACAATTGGAGTTATTGAAAACAAGCATGTCTCATCATGAATAATTATAATACATTTTATTAATGGAGATAATGTAAACTAATATAGATGTGGATAACATAACATTCCTTCTTGGAAAAACAGAGAATAAAGAAAAAATTTAAATTGTGGTGGAGAAAAAGTCAGCTGCATAAAAGATCAAGGTTGTGATTTTGAAATGTACAATTTGAGGGAGCAGCCTTCAGTCACACATTCTTTGGCAAATCTAGAGCTTAGTACTTCTCACTACAGACTTGTGGCCAGTTAAATCTCTACCTAAATGTTTCCCAAGGGTAAGGGACAGGATAAAGATGATGGAAAGCCATCTACTGCTCTTGCTGAGGCAGGGAATGAACCACAGTAATTATCTTCCTTGTGGCAGGAGAACCCTGACCAGAGACTGCAAGGATGCTCCTTCAGTTTGACAGTTCAATGGCACACTTGTCCTTCTTTGTAGATATTTTGATTCAAAGTTTCTTGAGCTGTGTTTTCCTAAATTCTGCCTAATCTTTTAAAAGGTTTAGACTGATGCTTTTCCATCTTAATTCAAAGACGTATTTCCTTTTGTTCTAATTGTAGGATTAATCCCAGCCTATAAAAGACCCAGAGGAATAGGGACAGAAATGTCTCTTTTGTTGCTGGAGAACTGAGTTTTTCACAGAGCATCATTGGGACAGCCAGGAGCACCAGCTTGACTGCCCTTGATCCTTTACCAAAAACAGCATAAATTTAAACTGGAATTGGGCCAGGCCCCACTGTTAACACTTTAACCAAAGACCATAAAGCAGTGTGTGAAGTGTGAGGAGTCACATATTTGTCTGCTAGCACCCCGCCTGCAGGATGCTGGAGATAAGTGGCAGAAGCTCCATTACCATATGATGACAATGCCAAATTAATTCTAATTATCCTGATCACTGAACATTTAAATGAAAATGAAGACATTAAAGGTAACTGAGTACTAAGAAGGCCATTTCTGAAGATGAATTATGAAAGGTTCTAAACAAAGACATTGTAAAACAATGGGCTTCAACTGCCCAAATCTTGTCAGTTTGTTTATTTGTACTGATCACGTTAAATTTACATACCAGAAAATTGGAAATGATTTGGTTGTTAAAAGAATATGGAAAAGGGTCTGCAGAGAAGGCCATCCTCATTTGTGTTCCTGAAATAAAAAGTCACACTTAATTATCTCTAAACTAGTAACTTTATCAATTTTCAGGATCAAATATAAATTAGAAACAAAGGATATGAAAAATGTGAAAATCACATGGAAGATTTTTTCTGTGTAATTGTCAGCTGCCTGAATGTTTTTTCACCAAGCAATAAAACAGTTCTGGAATTATTGTCACTCAAAGAGATGGTAAATAAGGATGAAAGAATGATAATCTTATTAAATGACTCCATGAAATTAGTAAACAAGATAAGAAAGTATGTGTTCCCTTATTAGAAAGCCCACATTTGCTAATATCTTTTCATCCCTTTATGTCTATAAGGGTAATATTCTTGTCTGCTTTCCCCCAACTAGCTATTCAAGAATATTTTCACTTTCTCAAAAAAAATATGAATGAATTTTGAGTCAGCCATGTTATTATATTGTACACTGGAGTAACGTAAAAAAAAATGTATAATTTTGAAAACTTGACTCTTTTCAGCTCAAATGTGTTTTCTACATGAGGACAAATAGCTTTCATATTAAAGATCCAGACCATGAAGAAATGTGTCTATGAAAACAAAGCAAAGCAACATCAAAGCAACTGTGCTTTACTGAGATGCATCTCAGCATTACATTGACAAATCCAGATTGAACAAAAGTCAGATATCAGAACCACTAATGGGCACTATGCTTATGTTAAATTCAACATCGTTTAAGAACCTCTCTCCTTAAATTTAAAAACTGTTCAGTTTCTTAAAAGTTACTGTACATTTGACAGGTTCTATATCACATTCTTGAGTTCTTATTTGCAGATTTTTTTATGCATAGACTTTATATTTCTGATATCACTCTCTGCTATGATGCTTGCCTTAATTCCTGGTAAAATTGAGCCCATCAGAGACCTTAAAAATTTTGTTCATGACTCACTGTGATTTCCTCTTTATGAGAAAATATATTTTGCAGCAATTTATTTAGATATCAATATAACATTAGTAGTTGAAACAAATTTGAATGATATTTATGTAAGTAAAAGCTATGGTGTATCAGTTACATAAAATGTCTTGACCAAGAACCTGAAGGAAAGAGTCATTTCTATCTTGTCTTCTGCTATGTTTTAGAGTCCAGTATTTATTATATATGAAATGCTCAATAATTACTTGCTCAATAAATGGAATTTCAACTCATTATCCTACTACCATTCATGTTTTGTGTTGATCTTACATTTATTTATTGAATGCTTTATTTATTCATTCAATCTGCCAACAAAATATATCTGTTGAATGGATATTGCCCATAGAAAGAGTGCATTTTCAAGAGTAGGCAATATAAATAGAATATTTTGAAACACCAGAAAGAGAAAGCCTCACAAAGTCAAGTTCAATTTTTATCAGCTAAAGAATCCATCGGAGGCTAATTGGGGTCCTTCACTTTCTAGTGATGTCATCCAAGTGATTAAGTAGCAATCTGAGCAAGGTTTGAAGAAGACTTCAGTTAGTGCCACTTTCAGCAGGTCAAGCAGAGAAGCTGGGGAGAAGCTGGCATTATGGACAAAGACATGAGCATGTGTGTCTTGGACTCCAAATCTAACAGGTCCCGGTAGAGGATCTGTAATCCTGTGGTTGCATTTTAAGAGATTTCTCCTGTTCACTTGTACTTATTACTACCTGAAAAAACAGGAAAAGGTCAGAGTCCCACACTCATGATGGGCTTGGGTTTAGAGAAATTGGACTTTTTCTCCTAGTCTGTGTTACTGTCAGAGTAGGGTTGGGCCTGACCTAGGCATAAGAGCAGAGGCAGTCAGCACCCATGTGTACCGAGTAAAAGACAGCATGCTAAGAGCTCTGTAAAGACCAAGGCAGAAGACCCTCCCTCAGTAAGAACTGTGTAGAGCCTGCACCCAAATGAAACAGAGGAGGAGAAAAGGGTTCCAGGAAAGCAGGTTGGGGATGGAGATTGGCTGAGTTCCTTAAAACATTCTAGAGTAATTAGCAAACCTAAGGAAAAGAGACTGCAAAAGAGGACCAGTAGAAATTGGGGGACTAAGGACAAAGTGTGCTCTGTACCCAAGGTTTTGAAGATACCTGCCATTACGGGAATAAAGATTTGAAGTGCACAGAAATTAACTACATGAGGAGATATCTAAAATTTCAATCACAGCTTCAAAGAAGCATAGCTACTAAATGGTAGTACTTCTATTTGAACTTATATTTTCAACCAACATTCTGTATTTCATCTTTATGAACATTGTTGGAGGCTCCAGAGTTTGCCAGGTTGATGTGAAAACTCCTGTTTTTCCTCTCACCCTCTACACAACCTCATGCATATTATTTACAAAACATTTGTACTTCATTTTCTTCAGCTCTAAAAAAGAAATGACAATTACAGCTACCTCACAAGATGACCATGAGAAATAAAACAGAAAATCTCCCTGGATCCAGTTTGTAGGAAGTGTTCAGAAAAGTGCTATTGAATTAATTTTTCTGAAGCAGCAGTATCAAGCAGCCGGGACCCTAGCGAGCGAGAAGTGTCAATACATTGAATTAATTGTCACCCATAATGGATGCAATCACCCTATAGGACTGGCAGTGACCTTTCTGTGGCAGGAAAGAGCCCACAGAGTGTGTGTGGGACTGTCCTCTTTCTGTGGTTTCAGGGGACAGAAACCTTGGCCACAGGAGACAGAGCCAGGCTAGGGGCGGAAGACCAGTTTGAGAGTTGGCACTTCCTCCTGTCTGGCCAGGGTGTTCCTGGTGTCAGCACTTCCACAAGTTAAACTAGATGAAGCATTCCAAGGCTCCATTCTAAGCCCTCAGTTAGACCCACCAAGAAAGTACCGCTCTCTTGCTATAAATAGTTGCTAGTGCCTAACCACTGAGCTCACATACAGGCAGTGTAACTGACACCTGTAATGAGAGATCAGCCAGATGATAGCTATGGTTTCCTAGTCCTTGACCAAGCCATTCTGAAGATCCGCACTGTTACTCATATAAACCAACAAGGTAGATACTGTTGCTTAAGAAAGGAAATGTTGCGTTTTCTCTCACTTGTAAGACAGCATCCTAACTGACTCATGGTCTGACACACTTGGTAATTGCTATTGATCAGGGGTTCCACTTAAAACGTTCAAAAATCAGACCTCTTGCCTTATCTAATTTGTCTGTGAATGTGTCCGGAGGTGGGTCACATACCCTAATGCACTCTTCTTACTGCCTACCTGCTGATTTCCCCTGATTGTCTCTTTCCTTTGAAGTGGACATGTAATGGATTAAAATACTGAAATAATAAATGCATAGGGGTTATAGTAAATGGAACTACCATTGTAATCATCCATTCTTAAAAGAATTCTAGGCTTTGGGCTATATCCTTTTTCTATTTGAGAAACCAAAAAGGCAATTTATGCATATGTATTTTTTTCCTTGTTACCTGAAAATGTGTCCAAAGGCTAGAAAGCAATGGGATAGGAGGTGCATTAACTCAGTAAGCACATATCTGGATCTGGCTGCCTGAGGACCTCCAGGCTTTGGTTATAGGTACTGTGTAAATGTAAATGTGGCCTGAAATGAAAATAGCTTAGAGCTCTCTGGGAGAGCAAAGCTATTAACCCCGGGGTTCTGTTCCTATTCTAGCTCAGGCAAGTTTACCACGAAGATTCAAATCAGTGCCATTTCCTCTCAAAGCAGCAGGACTCAGAGCAGATCGCTCCGGACACGCACTGTGCCTTGTCGCTAGCTGACATCTAATGTGCTCCAACATACCGATGGCAAAGCTGCTATGTGTGCTCATCATTCGGGGCTCATTCTCCTGGTGCCCATGAACTTGAGCTGTGGAGACAGAAGCTGACGCTTGAAGCCAGCAGACCACCTCTCTGTGGGAGAGAAGGGTTCTTCTGTGGTTTTGGACTGACTCGTTTATTTCATGTCCTTTCCATTATGCACAGCAAATGAAACATACAGGAAATGAGGTGGGTTTACTAACAAGCATACCAGGCAGTGCTAGGAGATGAATTACCTGGCTTATAGGTGAATATGTATAAACAATGATACTCCATTTCTTCTGCATAAAAATGAAGATCTTGTGCTAGCCATGCAAAAAGAGACATTGATAAAAGATGCAATAGGAACCAAATAAAGCATGAGTGGTCCAGAATAGAGATGGACCCGGTATGTTTCCAAAAAAGACTATATTTTCAAGGAGGGCATGCATTATAATATGAGAAAAAGCCATTGAATCGCATCAATATTTTGTCACGACCTTAAGAGAAATTGAGGCCATAACTTAAGGCTATAAGAAGTAGTTACTTAAAGACCGAGAGACTGGTCATTAGGTATAAAAAAATGAGAATCGACTTGAAAGACCTCAGAAAGTCTTCCGAGAAGTTTAGAAAGTGAGAGGAAAGTAAAACTTACACTAAGCGTCATAAACCTACACTAAGCGGCCGTCAGCTGGAGATGGCAGCGGAGCGTATTCAGACACCCCCAAACCGGGATAGTGGGTGGTCTGAAAGGCAGCTTCATCTCAATGGCCAACAGAGAGAGAGTCCTCTGCTTTCAGCAGCCTCAGATCTCTCCGGCAGTTTCCAAGGTAACAGCAAACCGGCTTCCTCTACATGCTCAACTCGGTGGAAATATCGATAACGTTGATGACAGGCTATTTTCTTGTCTACACAATAGTAAAATCATTGATTTGGTTTTAAACTACTACTTAACATGGCACAATTGTCTATTTTGAGTCAGCAGCTTTAATAAATCCTTTTGTTAGATTTTCAAATATGCAGAAATGTGTTGCCTAAACAAACATTTTGAGAGAGACAATTATTCAATTAGTCTTAATGACAGTTAAGTCAAAGTGAAAAAAATAAAAGAATATTTTCTTGTTAGTGATCTGGAATATACATTGAATTTTAAGGCATATTTGATAAAGAAGAAAAATACAGAGTAATATCAATATTATCCCCCTCCAAGTAAAAAGCACAATTTTCTCATATTTTCTAAGACAAGTGGTACAGATTTCTACAGTATAAGAAAGTATATTATTTTGCTGCTATTTTTAAAACAGTAAAATAAGTTTTTAAGGTGCATCTAAATAAGAAAATTTGTCTCCCAAAATATTTTTCAACTCTGAGTATTGCCACTTTGGAGAGGCTATTTATAAAAATTTCTTTTAAGCTAGGAAATGAAGTAAATATATGCATTTTACAGAGGAATTTGAATAAAGATAATAAGTGAAAGAATATGGTCAAGACATGGCCGAGGATTTCTTCTTCCAGAATAGGCCAATTAACTTTGCCATATTCCATTATCAGGAACTGAATTTCTTCCCCTGGGTCCGCAGCCTGTAAGATGTATTTTTAATCCTGAGGGGAGCCAATGGAGAACACAGGTCATGTAGCCGGTCAGCAACGCCACCTCAGGCCATGAGCGTCAGAGTCAGTCACCCAAAACGCCAACTGGACCGCAGAGCATAACGTTACATACAAGAAAAACATATTTCTCTCGTTTTGAATTTTTTTCCTTTATTACAAATATCAGCAGGAAAACAGTCCATTAACTCTGTTTCTCTAAAAGGACTGACTGAATGGACTGTAACGTTCTCCCAGGTAAATCATGCAGGACTTTGAATACTGTGTTTTTATATAGCCCAAGGGCTCCCACAGGTAAGAGGAGAGGGTCTAGTTTTTAAAATTTTATTTTAAATTCCTTTGTTCGTGTTATCAAAATTCAAAGGTTTGAGATTCAAAATTAATGAGCAGGTCTCTAATCTTCCAGGGAGATCTTAGAGGCAACTCTTGCACAGTCACGAAGAGGCTGTCAGAGGCCACGCTGTAATTCATTTCTCTCTTCCTGAGCATGCTTGATGATTTGAACTCACTCAGAAAGAGTTTTCTTCTTAAAGAACAAATTAAAGCCTTCTGCTCACTCTTGCCTCACGTTTGAGTCTGGCTCTTCTACTATGACTCTCTAAATGAAATCTGTTAGGCACGGCTAAATAGGTGGATTTTGAGTTTTCAGAGAGGTATTTATCCAGTGTTAGCCTAGGCCAAGCTGGTCCTAAGGAAAAAAAAACAAAGATTTTGACCTTTGGGAGGCGTAAGACACAGCCTGTCCTACTCTGAGCCCAGGGACAGGGGAGAAAGGACTCACGGCGCTGTGTATAAACCCCATGAAGTAGAAATAGCCAGCTCTTCCTCCTCCCTGGGTCACAAGCAATCATCAAAACTTGCTTGGCTTTGATTGCAGTCCAAGGCTAAAGGGAAGACTAGATCAACCTAGGGTCAACAGTGCGGACTGGGACTCGGCCCTGCTGTTAGGAACCAGGGATCGGTGCCCACTGAGAGCCTGAGGGAGCAGTGGCAGGAGACGCTTAGCGATGGCTGGGAGTGACAGGAAGCATCGCTGTGGCAGCGCTCAGGGTACCTGTCCTCTCTGTGTCACCCCTCTGTGTCCACTGCTGGCTTCCCAAAGAAGCACATGAAGATCAAGAAAACCAGAGCACATGAAGATCAAGAAAACCAGAAAAACAAGAATAACAACAACAACTGTTTTCCTAAGCTCTGAAGCAGCTTTCAGTAAACTTCATTTGTTACATAAAAAAACAATTTTAAAAATCCCTTGAAAAACAGAACACAAGGAAGAAAACCAGGGCACAAGGCATTTAATTAGTCACCCAAATATGTGGCTATTAAATATTACCATCTTGATTTGGGTAGGAACAACTGAGCTTTCACAGTAGTTTCAGTGCCTTAGCTTTAAGATCAGATAAGACTCAGCAATGAAGAAAGAAAGTGAATTAGGACCACAGATTTCCTGTCTGGTGACTTACAATTGATACCGACCCCTGGAAACACCACCCAAAGCCTCGAACATTTTTATAATTATTTGTGGCACTTATGGTTATTAGAACTATTAACGTTGATAACAACCTCTATTTTCCATGAGTATAATTTTACTTTATGTCTTGACCTTATGATTCCTTTTCAAGAGTGATAAGTTCTATTCTGACCTTTTCCTGCATTATATTCTTGAAATTAGCTCATCAACTTTCTCTTAAATAATATTTCTAAAAAAATCTCTTTTAAGAGCGTGTATAATTAGTAATGCAAATTGTGAGCTGGAAACCTGAGAGATGTGTTGCCTTTTTTCAAGTATTTATCTTTGAAATGTTCAAAATAACATATTGACAAAGGTACAGGCTGTAGAGTGGCTTTAACAAAACATCTGTGATATGATAGTTGCCGTGGCAACTGGTTTATTAAACATTAAAACTAATAACTCCAAAAATCATTTAGGCTGGCATGAAAGGAAGAACTTTATAAATATAATTGAGGTATAATAGGAAAACAACACTCTCACAGGGGCGGGACCTCCTCCACACTGCCTTCTGAGACACCAGCGTTCTGCTGAAAAATGTCATGGAGCTGGGGTGATTAGAGCCTGTGGATTGTGTTAGGCACCCAGGACATTTGTAACAACATGGGTGTACTTATTTTCTTCTTCTCAAACCTTTGCCATCAAGCTGCTATTTCCACACTATCAAAAGAGGCTCACATTATTATGTTTTGTGGTTGCAAGGAACTTTTGTCTCCACTGGGCCCTGCTATCCTAAATAATGTCAATATTAAAAATTCTTCTTACATATGAACATTTTACTTTTTCTGTTTTAGGTGAAATTTAATGGTTTTCGTATTTGTAAAATTTTGCTTTATCCTGTTCTGTGAATGAAATTTAAAACTTTTCCTTGGCTTTGAAATGACATTTTTCTTTCAGATGTTAAAATAAATTAAAATGGACATCTAAACGTATTGGGATCCCTGAGCATTGTGCTGAAGTGTTCTCCTCCTCCTGTGGTAAGTATAATCTCTGCTGTAGCAGTTTCATCCACATGCCTGGTTTCAGTATTACTGTGCAGAGGTGATTCACCGCTGTCTGTTTCTAAGTCAGACTTCTACTATGAGCTTTTGATCTACTGATTCAATGCCCAATATCCCCAGACATCTCTTAAACCTCTCCATGGTATTTCAGTTTCAGCACACACAGACACACACACACACACACACACACACACACATATGAAGAGTGTACATTGATCCAATATCTTACCCACATCTTGGAAACCCCAACTCATTTAACACACAGTAAGCCAAATACCATAATGGACTAAATTACAATAACTTTGAATTACATCCGAGGGTAGGACAGAATTTCAATCTTATTCATGTTTATCTATGCATCATTTCTTTTCAAACTGTCTACCCTGAGTATTATCGAATAGTAACACATGTTTTGTCAAAACTAACTTATCTGAGAAAGTAAATAAAAATATTAGTCAGATACTCAGAAATTAGAGTCCTGTGGAACACGCCAAATCAGCCCGCTGCAGACAGGCAGCCACCTGGTTCCACACTACAAAGACACAGAGGACACCGGAACACCAGAGCACGGTACTGAGTCCCGCTGCTCCCAGCCCAAAGGAAGGGGCTTCCTGGTCACCAACTCTCCCGCTGCTCCCAGCCCACAAGAAAAGGCTCTTGGACCACCATCCCTACCACTGCTCCTGGCCCCTGTCCCACCTCTCCCAGCTCAGAGGAGGTAATCCGGGCAGGTGCCAAAAGCAGCCCCGCCCCCCCCCGTCGAAATGAGAAAACACATAAATAAGTCTCAAAACCAGACTTCCAGATCACCTACAGCAACCCCAAAGGGAAATGAGATGGAGCACTCTGATGCTCAACCACCTGGACCCACTGAACGAGCAACAAAAGGGGATCTGGAAAAAATGAAATCAGAAATAATTTCTCAGATAACAGGAGAAATTGTGCCCCTAGTACAGGACAAGATTAATAAATCTAGAGAGGAGCTGAGGAACATGATGGAATCCCAACATAAGAAACAAATGGAATCCATAAAACAGATGCAAATAGATTTCCAGGACATGAAAAACGCCATTGAAAGTCTACATAGCAGAATTGGCCAATGTGAGGACAGAATTTCACATACAAAAGATAAAATTGCAATTAATGACCAGGAAAAGAAAAAATGCTTCAAAATTATAAGAGAACATGAGAAATCAATCCTCCAGCTGCTAGATGATGCAAAGAAGAATAATATAAGACTGATTGGAGTCAATGAAGAATCAGGAGAGAGTGCAGATGACATAAAAAATCTCTTCCCAGAAATAATGGCAGAAAACTTCCCAAGCAGGGGAAAAGAGCTTGACATACAGATAAGTGAGGCATATACGACTCCAAATAGTCTTGATCAAAAAAAATCTACACATAGGCATATAATTGTTAAGATTCCAGAAACTCAACAGAAGAACAAAGTTCTACAAGCACTTAGAGAAAAGAAGCAAATCACATACAAAGGAAAGCTTATCAAAATCGCAGCAGACTTCTCAACACAAACCATCAAGGCAAGAAGAGCTTGGAGTAACATATTCCAAGCTCTAAAAGAAAACAGCCTCCCACCCAGATTGATGTACCCTGCAAAACTCTCTTTCAAAATGGATGGAGAAATAAGATACTTTCATGACAAAGAACACCTTAGGAACTTCATGAATACCAAACCAGCACTCCAAAGAATTTTACACAATATCCTAGGAACAGACATTGAGGATCACAACCCCAGGAAGCAAAGCAGAATGAACCCATCTGGCATGACAAGAAATTAAATGTAAAGGGAGAGAACCCAACAAAAAGAAAAAGTCATGGCAATGACAAGTCAATATGTTTCAGTTATAACCATCAATGTTAATGGTCTCAATTCACCAATAAAAAGAAATAGACTGGCAGAATGGGTCAAGAAGCAAAATCCAACAATATGCTGCATACAAGAAACACCCTTAATTCAAAAGGAAACTCATAGACTGAAAGTTAAAGGGTGGAAAACAATACTGCATGTGACAGGAACCCCCCAAAAAGCAGGAGTAGCTATCCTCTTTGCAGATCAAGTAGATTTCAAACCAACACTGATTAAGAGAGATGAAGAAGGACACTACAACCTTGTAAAGGGAAGAAGCCAAAAGGAAGAGCTGACAATCATAAATATCTATGCACCAAACACTAGTGTACCCAAGTATATAAAACAAATACTAACGGACATGAAAAGTCATATATGCACTAATACAATTGTAGTGGGGGACCTCAACACCCCACTGTCACAAATAGATAGATCAACTAGACAAAAAATAAGTAATGAAATACTGGAACTCAATTGAACTCTTGAACAAATGAACTTAACAGATGTTTACAGAGTCTTCCACCCTACAAAATCAGAATACACATTCTTCTCAGCTGCACATGGGTCATTCTCCAAAATAGACCACATACTCACACATAGAACATGTTTAAGTAAGTGCAAAGGAATTGAAGTTATCCCCTGTATATTATCAGACCATAATGTGATGAAATTGGAGATCCATAGCAAAAGAAACTCAAAAAATTTCATAAACACATGGAAATTGAACAATCCACTTCTGAATAACCAATGGGTCACAGAGGAATTTAAGAAGAAATCAGACAGTTCCTTCAAATAAATGACAATGACAATACAACATATTGGAATGTATGGGACACAATGAAAGCAGTCTTATGAGGGAAATTCATAGCAGTGAATACGCATATCATGAAAACAGAATGAGCCCAGTTAAACAACCTGATGCTGCACTTCAAGCTTCTAGAAAAACAAGAGCAGGACAACCCCAGAGCTCATACAAGGGAGGAAATTATAAAGATCAGAGGAGAAATCAATGCAATGGAGACTAACAGAATGATACAAAAAATCAATGAAGCCAAGAATTGGTTCTTGAAAAGAATCAACAAAATTGGCAAACCCTTAGCCAACTTTGTCAGAAAAAGGAAAGAAAAAACCTAAATCCACACAATTAGGAATGAAAAGCGTGAAATTACAGCAGACCCAGCAGAAATCCAGAGGATCATCAATACCTACTTCTAGAACCTATACACCTATAAGATGGACAACACAGGAGAAATGGAGAGATTCCTAGATACATATGAATTACCAAAGTTGAACGAAGAAGACCTTAAAATTCTGAACAACCCAATATCAACCAATGAAATTGAAAATGGAATTAAAAACTTATCAACTAAGAAAAGCCCAGGCCCTGGTGGCTTCACTGCTGAATTCTACAAGACATTTAGAGAGGAACTGCTGCCACTACTGTTTAAACTCTTCAGTGAAATTGAAAGGGAAGCAATACTCCCAAATTCATTCCTGGAAGCAAGCATCACCTTGATCCCCAAAGCAGAGAAAGACCCAACCAAAAAAGGAGAACTATAGGCCAATCTCACTAATCAACATAGATGCAAAAATCCTTAATAAGATAATTGCAAACAGAATGCAGAAGATCATCAAGAAGATCATTACACCCTGATCAAGTGGGATTCATCCCAGGGATGCAGGGATGGTTCAATATACGAAAATCAATCAATGTAATACACTATATCAATAGAGCCAAGGACAAAAACCATATGATTATCTCCATAGATACAGAAAAAGCATTTGACAAAATCCAACATGCATTTATGATTAAAAACCCTACAAAAAATTGGAGTAGATGGTCTCTACCTAAAACTGATAGAAGCCATCTATGAAAAACCAACAGCCAATATCATACTAAATGGTCAAAAACTGAAATCCTTTACAGTAAAATCAGGACCAAGACAAGGATGTCCACTATCACCACTCTTGTTCAGTATAGTTCTGGAAACATTAGCCATGGCAATTAGACAAGAGAAAGAAAGAAAAGGAATAAAGATAGGAAATGAAGAAGTCAAATTGTCATTATTTACAGATGACACAATACTGTATATAGAAGACCCCAAGAACTCCAGCGAAAGTCTTCTAGACTTAATAACCAAATTCAGTCAAGTAGCTGGTTACAAGGTCAACACACAAAAATCAATAGCTTTCCTCTACACAAACAACAGACTCACTGAGAGAGAAATAGGGCAAATAATTCCTTTCACAATAGCATCCAAAAAACTGAAATACCTAGGAATCAACCTAATAAAAGAAATCAAAGACCTCTTCTCTGAAAACTATGGCATTCTGAAAAGAGAGATTGAAGATGGTATCAGAAAATGGACAGACATCCCCTGCTCCTGGGTAGGAAGGATTAATATAGTGAAAATGGCCATACTTCCAAAACTGCTATACAGATTCAATGCAATTCCAATTGAGATCCCAGCAGCATACCTTATGGACCTTGAGAAAACAATCCAAAAATTCATTTGGAACAAGAAGAGACCCAGAATAGTAAAAGCAATTCTAGGTAACAGAGACATGGCAGGGGGTATCACAATCCCCAACCTGCAACTCTACTACAAAGCTACTGTGATAAAAGCAGCATGGTACTGGCCAAGAAACAGACCCGAGGACCAGTGGAACAGATTAGAAGATGCAGAAACAATGCCAGACACACTCAGCCATCTCATCTTCGATAAAGGAGCCAAACAACCTCACTGGAGGAAAGATAGCCTCTTTAATAACTGGTGCTGGAAAAATTGGGTTTCAACTTGCCAAAGATTAAAACTAGACCTATATCTCTCACCATGCACTAAACTAGAATCAAAATGGATTAAAGATCTAAATATTAAAATAGAAACTCTGAACCAGCTGGAACAGAGGTTAGGTAGAACCCTTGAAGACATCGGTGCAAGAAAAGATTTTATGAACAAAACCTCAATTGCCCATGAACTAGCACAAACAATCAACAAGTGGGATCTCTCCTTATTAAAAGGCTTCTGCACAGCAAGAGAAACCACCAGCAGTGTGAAGAGACAACCCACAATGTGGGAAAAAATCTTCACCTGCTCTTCCTCTGTCAAAGGTCTACTATCTCGAATCTATAAAGAACTTAAAAAGATCAGACCTCCCAAATTTAAAGACCCAATCCAAAAATGGGCATCTGAAATGAACAGACATTTCTCAAACAAGGAAGTAGAAATAGCAAATAAATATATGAAAAAATGTTCAACATCACTGGTCATTCGAGAGATGCTGAGATTCCACTTCACTCCAGAAAGAATGGCTGCTATCATGAAATCAACCAATAACAAATGCTGGCTGGGGTTTGGGGAAAGAGGAACCCTGCTCCACTGCTGGTGGGAGTGTAGACTGGTGCAACCACTGTGGAAATCAGTATGGAGATACCTCAAAGAACTAGGACTGGAAGTCCCATTTGACCCTGCTATTCCACTGTTGGGGATCTTCCCCAAAGAATTAAAAGAATCATTCCACAGTGATACATGTGTGCCCAAGTTCATAGCAGCACAGTTTTTGATAGCTAAAACTTGGAAACAGCCCAAATGCCCATCAACTGGAGACTGGATAAAGAAAATGTGGGTTTTTGTTTATAAAATGGAGTACTACTCAGTCATAAAAATGAGAAATTAGACACATTTATAGCTAAGTGGATGCACATTGAGGTGATACTCTTAAGTGAAATAAATAGGACACACATGTATAAATACCAAATAGTTTCTCTGGTGTGAGAAATTGAAAGTGTAAATAAGGACTAAATGTATAATAGGTCATGTGAAATAGGAAGAAAAGGGGCAAAGGGGAAGGAAGTGGGAGGGCTAGGGGAAAGGATAGAAGGGAATGGGATTAATATGAGAAAATAGAAAAAGAAGAACATAATCTTTGTAAATAGGGAGAAATGGAGGGGTTGAAGGGAGGACTGGGCAAGACTGAAAAATAAGAACCAAGAGAGACTATGTAAAGGTGCAAATTTCCAATGATGAATGTCATTATATTGTATACCTAAAATGTAACAATGATTAGAATGAATAATCAATAATGCAAAATAGGAAGTAAAGGTCCAAAGGGGTAGGGGTAGTGGGAGGGGCAGGGGAAAGGAAAGAAGGGAAAGGAAAAATGCTGAGAAATGGAAGAAATGGAAATAAAGTCTTTGTAAATAGGGAAAGGTGGAGGGGATGAAGGGAGGGCTAGGAATGGAGAAAAAATAAGGACCAAGATGCGTTATGTAAAGGTACAATTCCCAATGAGAAATGTAATTGTGTTGTATACCTACAATGCACCAAAGAAAGAATTTATTAAAAAAATAAAAAGGTACTCAGAAATTAATTAAAGAATATCAAACTCCTGTCATGCTCACAAGTTATCAAGTCAAGATGAAAAATGTTGAAAGCCACATATTGCTTCCCCCTTTTTCTAATTTCAACTAAAAGGAGGAAACTGTCCACCTTACCATATGGAAGGAAAACTGAATTGCACAAAGTAAAGGCAGAAATTCTTACCAAATCTTAAATGTGTTAATATGTCATGCTTGGGCACTGAATTGTGTTCCTGGCCCCAACATTGTTTTGTGAAGCTCAACCACCTATGCTGTGACTGTGTTTGTAGTCAGTGCCTTTAAGGGTATGTTCACAGGTAAGTGAGGTGATAAGGAATGCACCCTGATCTGATAAGACTGGTGTCCCCTGTAAAATGCGGGGAGAGACAAGACCAGGAAAGGCCAGCTGAGGACATATTGAGAAACCACTGAGGGATCCGCCAACCCAGAGGATCCCTCCCTCATCAGAAACCAGACTGGACACACCTTGCCTTGGATTTCTGGCCTCTAGAACTGGAAAAGAGTAAGTATCATCCAATCTGTGACTTCGTTATGATGGTTTGAGTAGAGTGGTACAGTCACTCTCAGGATGCTACATCTCTCCTCTGAGATATTAATTATTGTAGAAAGTCCCGTGGTATCTCAGGGTGCTTTTGTCCAGGAATTTAAATTCTTTCCAGTTTCTAATTTGTTCAAGAAAATAAAACTATTAATAACTAATTCATAAATAGTTTCTTAAATTAAATATGTTAATGCAGTCCCAGCCGTCCTAAAATGTAGATATAATTACTATTTATCTGTGTATCTGAAAGCCTATTGTCCTCTGGAAATCTCTTATATATCTTAATAAAAAATTGAACTTCATACACACAAAAATAAAAGCATACATTGACCTAATATTTTAAATACTTCCTAAGATCCTCAGTTCAGTTGATCAGCCAGAAATCTTCCAATTTCCTATGATGGATAAAATTACAATCATTTTGACCTACCCATATTCAGATGAGAAAACAAAAGTTACTAAACTGTATGAGGTTGTATAGGTACTAAAGTGAAAGGATAATAACTAAATCCAGAGAATCACAAGAAATCTGACATTGAGAGGGCATTTCTAGTAGCTCTGAAAAGAATTCTCATTTTTCTTCTGCAGCAGGCTCCTGGACATCTACGGAGTGGCAGGTCCATGGAAAACTCTTCTGACTTCTAGAAAGAACCACATGCTCTTGGATGACTTTTAGGTGTCACCCCTGTGCCCTGCTATGAGGAGCACTAGCCCTCATTATGCTGATAAGAACTAGATCCTTTCTGGTGCATTCAAGAAAGCCCCTGCTCCTACTCTGAAAAGATAGGGTCACACAGGTGGTGGGATCTTCATTTCCTTCTCACAGTGCAGTTGGGATGGTTTCACAGATGAGCTGTCTGGATGTTTTATGCCTAGACACGGGCCACATAGTATCTTGGAAGACGGGATGTAGAAGTTTCCAAAAACAAACACTACCACAGGAAGTCATGTGCACACCTAAGATTATTATAGAACACTGCAGATTCTTCAGACTCTGCTTTCCTTATGGTAGAAAAATCTGGTAAGATTGTTCACTAAAATTACACTGCTACTCAGTGATTTGTAATAAAAAGAGCATTTCCTCAGAGTGTCAAAACAAAACACATCTTCCATATGTATCAACACAGAAGAGATAGGATGGGGTGATACATTTTTACTGACACATTGGATATTTCCAAACATAAATTCACTTATTAAATAATCACAGCAAATCCCTGAGCTCTACAGATCTCAGTTTCTATGATGATGTTTCACCCATGACAAGGAACAAGTCCTCCTGCACATTCTAATGAAATGTTTGAAAGAGTTGTGGGCTTTTAAGCAGAAATCCCACATTCTGCTACCCTGCCATGCAATGTTTATTTTTAATAAAACTCTCCCTATGACAACAGGCTAGGTCAACTGGGTAGTGTCTTATTTATAGGGCAATCAACACCAGGGTGCATGAGAAGACTGTTCACTTTCATCTACAGCACTAATGCAACAAGTCAGCAAAAAGCTTCCACTGCAGGCCTGCTAGGTGTTCTGAGATCAAAAGCACTGAGAAAACAAATATCAGATATTCACACAAGCATGTTGTTTGCTATCTCACCAAGACTTGCAATCTCTTGCATTTCACGCTTCTGCTTTAAAATTGTGTTGCTCATTTTCCCTTAAAAAACAATTCTGAAATCCAGTGGTTCATTTTTGTCCATGTGGCTGACATGTCTAATAGCTATGTGAGGAAATGTTCAAAGCCCTTGCCATAACGAAGAACATGTGGCTAATCATCATTGCTTCTAGTGTATGGCTGAGCATCTCTTTGTACAAAACAACCAAAAATCTACTCTGAAAATGTACGAAGCTGTTGATGTGGTTGTTATGAAAGACAGCTAGCCATGGACATGTCTTGATTAAGTGTACTAATTTTTTTCTTTTCCTATTTTGCATACAAAAAGAAGACTCAATTCCACGTTGAGGTAGTGAAACTGCTCAGATCAATGTTTCTCCACTCAAGTTCACACGAATGCCTGCCTGGGCTCCCAATGGGAGCAAATTGGCAGTTCTATCTGCATGGCCACTTGGCAAATCCAAGTAGGTTCATTCCATGCCAGACTCTGCCAAGCCATTCTGTGGAGAGCTCATTTCTGTGGGACTCTGGTGAGCAAATATACCCATTGTGGGACTCAACCACCCTAGGTCGTGATGGCCTAAATGGGTCAACTTGCTGCGAAGGCCACCATGCTGAGTGTATAGCTGAGATCACAGCCCAAGGTAAGCATTGAGCCAGAATCAAGATGAAAGCCAAAATACAAGTAAAGAGCAAAAGAAAAGTTAGGTAATTGGAAGTACAGTGGTATATCTGTTGAAAATGGGAAGGGGATCAGGAGATGAGGGGTGGTAGAAGGGGAGGTAGGGATGGGAGGGTGATGGAGAAAACCTGAGAGATGCCATGGAAATGCACAACTCTGCACATTGTGTACTGCACACATGTACTAATAAAAACCGAGAAAGGAAAAAAATGAGAGGGCCAGACAGAGAGAGAACATCTTGTTATAATCTGCAGCACAGTTATATTCAGAGACAAACCTAAGGTAATGTGAGAAATACACAGCATTCAATGAAGTCAAATTTTACAAGCAGTAATTGTATATCAATTGGTCTAAATAAAATAATATTTTAGCAATTGAATTAGTTCCTTGGGTTTCTTTCAATTATTTCCTCATTACACACCTACTCTGGGCCAGAATTTATTCCATACACTAGAAATTCAGAAAAGAAGCCCCACACTCATACTATCATGAGGTTCCCACTGAGACATAGCATAAGCAAACACATTCATACTATGACAGGCAGTGATAAGTGCTTTGCAGATATGCAGAGAGGATAAGAGTATAGACTGTAACCAGCTCAGCGTGGGACCAGGGTCATTTAGGGCAGCGCAGTGTGGAGAAGTCCCTTTGATAAGGTTTTTTCAGAAGAGAGATTACTGAAAGGAGAGAGAATTTGTGATATCCAAGAGAAGACAATGTCTTTCAGAAAATAAGAAAATACAGTTCAAAGGCCATAAAGCATTCTCTATGTCACAGAAGTTAAAAAAAAAAAAAAAAAAAAGAAAAGGGAGCTAGAGAGGGAAATATAAGGGGAATAGAGAGGGAATTCTATAAGGGAAACAGAATTGTAGGACAAGGGCCCCATATCTGTGCCTCTGTGTGTGTGCATGTGTGTGTGCATGTGTATGTATCTCCTTACCACCAGAGGATCATGAAGATAACGCTGGGATAAAAGCAGATATAAAAGGACTTTTACAAATTGAGCTTTAATGCAAGCATTTCTAAAGAGTAAAGTGTTGCCTCCAGTTTAAGGATCGGATTCAAAGTCACAATAGTGAATAATTAAAAATGGAACCAGAATAAGACAAATTTCCAAAGGAACACATTAGGAATTAATGTAAATTACAATTGAATACTTTCAAGAGTTTATTCAGTCTTCATAATAAACTCTGTGATGTTGGCATTTGCTGTTTTATTCTCAGTTAAGAAAATGTGAAAATGAGATTAGGAAAAAAAAACAGTCTAAAAATTAGCCGGTTAAGTTAGTTAATGTTGGTGTGGATTTATGGCTGCTTTTAGAGATATGCTTATGTAATCCACTGGAAGTAGCTTTCTAGGACTGTCTGGGAAGGACATAAGTAGTTTTGCATCTGCTATCCTAGCACACTCCCTGCTGATGTGTAAGAAGGTCCATTTGCCAGAATGTACCAACATGGAGTGCTCACAGGTGAGTGTCTTTCCCTGTCCTAGGTGAGCCAAGCCACCTATTTTCCCTGCCAGTAGGTGGCCATGAATGGCGCCATTTTGGATTGCCCAGACAAGCCTTTCTACCCACACATCCTGGATTGCCATCCACAAATGATGACCCAGCGCACTGCTAACAACTCTTAACCCACAATATTGAGAAGTATCATAGAGTATTGTTTACAGACACTAAGGGTGGGTGGGAGCTTATTAAACAATACACAATCACTTCAACAGTTGAGGAGTGGATGCAAACTCTGTTTTTCAAACTCCACAGATTGGCCCCTTTGCCTACATCTGATATAGAAGCATCTACTTTAGAGTCACAGGGTAAATATGTCTCAAGGTGGTTGCAAAGTCTCTATGCATCACTTCAAATGAGTTAATCACAAATCAAGAGAGTGATCCATAAAGAAAAAACTCTTGAAATCGGCATGCCTCAATAACAACAGGGCATTTTCATGCATACAGGACTTGGAAAACAAATTCCTAGTACAAAGAATGGAGAATTGGAGAGAAAAGAAATTGTCAGTCTTTATAAACACTAACCACGGGAGACTGAGATCCCCACCTCAGGGAGTGACCCAAAGAGCAGTTTCTCAATACCAGGGTGAGTCAGAGATTTAACTTTCTGTAGCTCCCTGTAAAATCTTTAGAGATGATTCATCTCCTTAGCAGTTCTGAAATAGGTTGGTTGTCAAAGTCTACTGATACTGAGACGTTACTGGATGACTTTAGCTTCTACTGAGGGGCTCCTAAGAATTCCTTGAACTTGACTTTTTTGGGTCAGCTTGCTTGGACTCAGTATACTGCAAGACAGGAACATTAACCAAACTGAGTCAATATCTTGAAATGCATAGAATTAATGGACAGAACTCCACAGAAAAACAGGATTATGGGGCCAAATTGTTTGGCAAATAATTTGCTTAACAGCAAATAAATAGTTTTGGATTTAAATAACTTAGTTTTGCTAAAAGGTAAAAGGGGATATTTGATGTTTTAGGTCTTGGGAAGTCTAATCTACTTGTTCATTTTTACTTTTGTTTGCAAATGAGTAAAGGTAGTAGACGTAATATCTCCTGAAGTTCAGCTCACAAACTTGGAGGTTCATGTTCAGAGGGGAAACATCAATAGGTTTAACACATTTAAAGTTGTAGATGGGTGTGCTTGTGCTGGAGCGGGAGAATCTCAAGTTTGAGTCCGGCCTGGGTAATTTAGGACTCAAAGAGCCTGTGTCTCAAAGCAAAGAGTTTAAAAAAGGGCTAAGGATGTACTTCATTTCTAAGGTTGTGGATTCAATCCCCAATGCCACAAAAAATAGAAAAAAAAAGTAAATTAAGATCTGGTCTGGTGAGGAATATCATTCTCAATGAACAAGCAAACCACAAATGAGAAGCACAGGTAGGCTTAAAGAGTTACCCTTGACTTTGCAATGGAAGACTGCTTCTTCTGGTCAGGTCAGAATCCAGGATGTGGTCCCTGCCTGGGAAGCTCAGGCTCTGGGCCCCAGCTCGGATGTCCCTGGCTGAGTCTCCTGAACATTCTCAGGTCCACATTTCAGGAGTCGGGTGGGAGGTGAACCATGCAGGTAGCTAAACACAACACCCTGTCCTCACCATCTCCCTGCCCTTGGCAAAGGCAGACAAGACAGCAGACAGACAGAAAGACTGCTGGTGCAGAGTCTGCAGCAAGACAGTGCGGGGAGCACATTTCACAGGAAGCCATGCTCAGATGCTGGCCTGGAGCTGTTTCTGTGACAGCAGCTGCTGAGCTCCAGGGCGCATTTGTTATTCCTCCTGGGCACCTCCTCTCCCCGGGCTCTATCTGAGGCCCAGCCACCTTCCTGGGCTTCTCTACTGTGGCTCAGGCGCTCTGCTGTGGCCTGTAACTTTGGGCCACCCACTGCTCTCCTGGGCCACCCTGGAAGCCACCATGGCTGCCCACGCATGGTCCCATCCCGAGGTCGGACAACCTCTGCCCATGCTGTGGTTTCTCTTTCTAGCCTTTCTTTGCCCCCACTTTTCATCTCTGTCCAATCCTTTGTCCCTTCAGGCAAGAAAAACCCTTGCTGTGTCATCCAAATAGGAATAAATGAATAAATATCCATTTTATTTTACCAAGAACAATAGGAATATCTACAGGACATGTCATTTAAATTAAGCCAATAAACTGCTAAGTCATTTAGAAAGCAGAGCATCTTTTTTTGGTAAATTACTTAAATCACTTCCCGTAAAGAGAACAAAAGTAATAATGACTTTCAGCTTTTATCTTTGAAATATAAAAAACTTATTTTTCTGAAAAGCACAATTGTGGAATTGAGTTTTCACATGGGCACTTTCATTGGATCTGTCCTGTCCAAGTGATCGTCCAGGCTTTGGCAAGTGAGGCCACTACTTGGCTGGCCCTTTCCCTGCCTTGTTTTCGTGTACCTTCAGTGAGATTGTTGTGCAGGAGTCCTACCATCTCCCTCACTTCCACCCACCAGAGGGTCACAGGGCATCCTCAAAGTGGCCCTGAACTGATGGCTTCTCACCTCTGCCTGTGACAGCCTACCATGCACTGCCAATATGGCCGCCTCTAAACCAGTACAGAATCCATCACTTCTCCAACTCTGGCTCCCCATCCTCTTCCTGCCATAAAGCAATGTCTACATCTCTTACCCAACCTTCAGAATCTGCTAACTGCTACCTCATTTAGCCTCCTCCTTCATTATTCTTCCCCATAAAACTCAGACTCAACCCACAAACAATCCACTTCTTTCCGTTTCCTAGCATCAAGATATGTCAGCTTCAAAGAAATCTCCATGCTCTCACCAAACTGTTTCTTCATAAGAAAAAATTTTAAGACCCAAATGTGAAAGTCGATCCTTCCTTTTGAGCTATCTTTTGCAGATATCACGCGTGTTCCTGTAGCGCTTCTGTCCATACATCCCACAATATGCATCACATGGTGCTGAAGTCATTTCATGGCTTATCTCTTGCCATCACATGAGCATCTTAAAAATGGGTATCATTTGTCACAGAGCCAAGTCAAAGCTTCATATGGAAATGGCCCAATAAATATTTGGTGGTGGTTAGCTTTTCTTACGTTTAGTCTGTCCAATTATATATGGTGTTATTGAAAAATAAGGTGAATACTTATTTTAAAATTATTACAATAGAAGACACACTACCAGAGCAGGCATGGTGGTGCATGCCTGTGATCCCAGCACTCATTCAGGAGGCTGAGGCAGGAGGATTGCTGTGAGTTTGAGGCCAGCCTGGGCTACATAATGAGTTCAAAGTCACCCTGAATTACACAGAGAGACCCTGCCTCAAAAAGCAAACAAACACAAAAAAGAGGACAATTGCTATTGATCCTCAAGGCACTCCCTCTCAAATCTAACACTCTTATCCAATCTTTGCAGACACTTTTTGAAGCAGTTTTGGAAATCTTCCATGAGTCTTTTTAGTCACATCGTTGGGCTGCCTCAGTATCTGGAATCAATTCAAAACATTTACCTTTCAAGGTCATTTTGACTTTGAGGAAGAGCCGGAAGTTGCATGGTGCCAGATCTAGTTAATAGGGTGGAGAAAGAAATACCATAAACTCTTTGGGAATCTGTCTCCCGATACACTGGGCATCAGCATTCACTGTATTTTTTATCACACCTCATAAAGATACTCATGAAGGGGGACTTCAGAACTGCTTCAGAAAGTAGCAAGAATGATGGGACATGTATTAAAGCAAGTAGAAATATCTTGAGGGGCATTAATTGCGATGTCTCTTACTATAATTTAAAAACCTTAAATATCGACCCTATATTTCATTTATACTTCACTTATGGATCCTATTTTAAATAATATAAAAACTTCAGTGCTCTTTCTACCTAAAAAGAAGTCTGAGTCACACCATTTTAAATTTTTTAGCTCTCAACGCATAATATAGGACTTAACATATATTTGGGGAGTAACACTTTTTGGGGGAAAAATTAAGTGAATGAGTGAATTTTTATTATTTCTAAAATTAGAAATTGAATTTAAAATGACTATATGAAAAACTGATTTGTCCACTAAATATATCAGTACATAACAACTTTGAGAATATGTTTATCTTCCTACTAAATTCTAGGCAAATTAATGAATGTTTTCAGAAATGAGCATTAAAGCAAACATTTCATTTTTCTCCATGCACAGTATGAGTTAAAGATTATTTTTAAATGAACTTCACAGAGATTCTTATATTGAAACTGCTTTAATTTTTGGAAACTTAATCTAATTGTGTTAAGAAAAATAATTATAATTGTTTTACTTACTGTGAAACCACAAGAGCAGAAAATACTATAAGAAAGTTGTGTTTAAACTGTTTTGTAAGCAGCATACAGACATGCATAATATTCCTAAAGGTTTACACGTTTTGAAACTTCAAAATGATTAGGGAAAAATTAAGGTCACAAAAATGTCAAGGGCATATAGTAATTCAGTTTCCCCAGAAAAAAATTTTAAGGTTGGCAACAGCACAAATTATTAATGTCTTAATCTCCGTGTGCATCTTAGAATGGATAGTGGGTTGTTTAAACTTAGGCATTTCAGTGGCTTCCATCAAGGTATCATTAAAAATTATGCTTGATGATAGCATCACGTGTGTGCCAACGTGAAACCCGAGTAGACAGCCCTTGTTTATGTTCCCTCGAAAATTTCCTTCAGCAGGGAACATATTCAGAAAACCCTTTCGGTGTGCCGGCCTTCCCTCTAGCCCACCTACGGGCTCTGCAAACCGAGTCCGTTTGGCAAGCAAACTCCATTAGAAAGAAAAACATTCTTCTTGACATTTATGGGTTTATTTTTTAAGGAAAAATTAGAAAACTTTCCAAATATGTAGACCTCCATTAACAAAAATGTTGCGTCGGTGGCAGGACCGGCTTTGACAGCATTGCAGACCCTGTTCCAATGGGACCAAGCGAGCGGCGCACAAGTGCAGGTCTCAGGGAGCCACCGCATCTCAAACCCACCCCGCGAGGCGAGGCCTCTTCGGATTTGCCACCGCATTCTCCCTAGGCCTTCCCCCTCGTGCAGAGGAGAGGACGCAGGACCAGTGCAGCCCAGCCAGATTTCTCAGCGTCATGAGCTTTAGAAACACTGCAGGCCCCTAATGCGGTAGGTAAACATTTTATCTCTCCACTTCGGATGGCTTCTACTTCTCAGCCTTTGATCTAATACAATTTAAGGTGTGACGAGATGGATCTTGGCAGGGCAGGCTGGTGAAAAGAAAGGTTTAGCGCTTCGATTCCTGGAGATGCCCATCCCAGACACAGAAAGCGTTGGCAAGCGTGGGGCTGGAGCAGCCAGTCTGACGACAGGAAATAAAAAAGGTGCTATTTAAGGCAAGGAACTCGGGGTAGGGTGGAATCGTCGCTGTAAGAGATGTTCAGCTCTAGCTGCCATATGGGCTGCTTGGATGGCTGCCCGTGTGTATTAGCTGGATTCTTGGCACTCGAGCTGCACGGCGCTTCTGCAGCTCTGCAGCCTTTGAAGGTAATGTTCCACAGCCACACCTTCGCAGGGCAAATCGCTGATGATTTCACAAGGAAGGTCGGGGCGGAAAGCCCAGACACTCGCTCCAGTGTGGAGTTCACATCTTCCCATACCCACTGTCATTCAGCTATAACACAAGGATAATTTGAAATCGGTGCATCCCACTAATTGATGTGAACATGGAGAGCAAGATTTCTTTTTATTGTGGAAATTCACCTAAGATACATACAGCAGGTATCAATCTGCAGCAAGTTTGGAGACACGGCTATGTCACAGATTGCTTGTGCACAACTACGTAAAACAATTCCTAAATGTACTGTCATATAGCATAGCAAAAACCTCAAAAGATGTGATGGACTCATTAATTCCTTCATGCCCTTATTTATCTGAAACATATTTATGGAGCATATACCACTTAACTTACTAGGCACAATTTTCCTTCTATCTGTAGAATTGTTTTGAGAATTATTTATTTTAAGATGACCAAATGATTTATACACATCCATTCTGTGTATGTAGGAATACACAGGCATTCTCCCTGAAAAATAGCAACATGTTGGGCTAAGGATATAGCTCAAGGGTACAGCACTTGCTTAGCACTTGTGAGACCCTTGGTTCAATCCCTAGTACCCCCCAAACAAATGGTAATGTGTTCACTAAGGCTATACCTGGAACATAGCTCCACATAGAAACATACTCTTTTTCAAGGAAGTCTAATATTTCATTGGTGATATGTCTTATAATTATTATACAATCACATTTATCGAACGCTATTTCTATTCTTTTAAACATATAAATAAGGGTTCAGTAATTTTTCTTGCTCCTGTCTGAATTCAATGGAAATAATACACTAAATATTAGAATCTGTAGGTAAAAGTTTTAAGCATTTGAAATTTTGATATGTATTACTCAACTGTGCTCTGTGGAGATTATGAACATTTTTCCTTAATAAGAATTGGGTTTTCCCCTATTTTAAACAAGGTGCCTTGCTGATGGCTCTGTTTCTTCCTCATTTATACGTAAACCATTGCTGCATTCATTTTCTTAGTCTCTTCTTGTGATTATACCTGGGCCTCCTTTCATGTCTTTGAAAGAATTTTCTAGGAACTTTGTTCTATCTTTTGCCTTTGACTTTGTTTTATAGTGGAGTTTTAGACTCTCTTAAATACTGTTAAGTAATAAGGAAATTAACTATTTCTTTAATGTGTATATATCAGTTCTTCTCAATTTTGATTTTATATTTTTCGCTACAGAAAATGTTTTTTTATATTGTCATATATTCATTTCTTTTAGATTTCTGTTTTATACCACATAAAATAACTTTACTCATTGTGATCAATAAAAGCAAAACAAAGAAAAATAGCTCTCATATTTTCCCCCTATATTTGTCTACGTTGACAGGCCATGTTTGTGGAGTGGGTTAAATACAAGGTGTGAGGTAGAATTCAAGCTTTGCTTCATTTTTTCCGGGTTTTATTGTCTTTCCTTTACCCTTTGTTGAATAATAATCTCTCCTACTTTTTGAAATACCACATTTACCTTTTAATAAAACATTCTATATATTCAAGTACAGATTTGGATTTTCTTTATGAATCCCTTCATTTTTCATGTATTCATGGACCCAAACTTCCTTGTTTACTTGAAAAATACAATATAAAAAAGCTATTTCATTTGTAATATTCTATTTTCTACAATGTTTTTGAATTTTCTTTCCTAATTTCTTCTTTAATTTATTTGTGAAAATGTTTTTCTTTTTTTTATGAAAAACACAACATTTCATAACAAAATAAGATGATTTATAATCTTCAAAGTAGTTCTCAGATACAAGACATAGGTTAGAAAGATTCTCTCTTACAAAGAATAAACAAACCAATAATAGCACAAAATTTCTTTTCAATGAACTAAGAGAACCTAGTAGTGTAAATGAAACAAATTAGCATATATACTAAAATGCTTTTGAAACAAAAATATAGAACCATTTTTATTTTCTACTAACAAAATTACGTACTTGGAGCAAGGACGATTTTATGTCTACTTAAATTTTACACATTTTTCATTTTTTTGCTTTATTATACTGGCGATCACATTGTCATACTGAATATGAGTCATGATAGGAGATTTTCTCTCCTTGAGCTCAAAGAAAGCTTTCATTGTCTCTAAGTGTGGCACTTGCTGTACATGGCTTGTGGATACTGTTCACATTCACAATAAGAATTATCTTCTATTTACTGTTAAAAGACTTTCTAAAAATTCTACATAGATTGCACATTTTTCTGCATCCACTAAAATATGTATAATTTTCATCTCTAATTTATATACATCATGAAGTATATCAATTAAATTTATAAAGTTACTGCATTTCTGGGATCAATCAAATTTGATTAGGTGTAGAATTCTTTTTATGATGTATGTCTCATTTGGATTTACTAATTTTTGTTTATAATTTTTGCATATATGATGTGGTTAATATTGACATTAATTTTCTTTTCTTCAATATTTTTTTCACATTTGGAATAAGAGTATACCAGGTATCAATAATATGATGAGATCTGGTGTTATTAATGTGTACTTGAAAATGAAGTTGTGTACTTACTTTATATATAACATATAGGTAATATTTTGAAAGATATTGTATACTTATCCTGCATAACCTCAGAACAAGCTATATCACATGAATTTTATACTATATATAATATATATTTCTATATAACATGTATGATTTTTGGTATATTTATAGAAGACATGTGGTTATGCATTTTCTTACATAGAAGATTTAGATTTTCAATTTTTTGAATTGGCACTAAAATCTACATTTTCAATATGTCTTGAGTAACATATATTTTGGAATTCTTCACTTTAATCTAAATTTTCAAGTTTATTGGCATAGGGCTTTTCTAAAATTCTCTATTTTCTATTTTTTGAGGGTACAACATTTAAGTGCCACTTTTTTACTTCCAAATATTTATGCTTCTCTTTTCTTTGTCCTAACTCACCCTGCTTTTGGCAATTTCATCAGCCTTTGCAAGGAAACAGCTCTTGGTCTTATTGACCCTTTCAATTCCACTTTCTATTTTTTAGTCTCGTGAATTTTTTGTGTTTATTATTTCTTCTCTCTAAAGTCTCTGTGCCCTTATTTTAGAATTTCTTTAAATGGGTGCTATGATTACGTTTTTTCTGTTAGCTTTGCCGAAATCTGCTGAAGTTTTGCAGTCGTGGAGATTCCCAGTGGAAATCCAGGGGGCATTTCAGAGCAGGCACCTCTGCTCCTAAGTGTCCAGCCAAACTATAATCTGCCTACCACTAGAAGGGATTTGCAGAGAAGATTAAAGTTTCAAATCAGTTGATTCTGAATTCATCAAATGGATTATTTCCCCTGCTGGTCCTGACTTATTCCAACAGAAACATTTAAAAAGTGATGTGCTTCCCTAAAGGTCAGCACCTGCCAGGCTTCTGTTTCTCCCCGGACTCCTCTCTGCCTGGGGCTGTCCCTTCCTGCCCTAACTCTGGACGTGAGCTTTCCCTTCATGCTGTCTGTGATTCTCCTGGCACTGTCTTGCTGGTCTGCTGCTCCCGCTAAACTGGCATATAACCGTGTCCCAAGGATACGTTCACTGCTGACTTGGTAACTGCCTTGTGCACTAATATCCTTTTCTAGAAGTTTAATCACAAAATCTTAGTATATCTAATTCTAAAATAAACTGGAATCTTTATATCTCTCCTCAAAATACAATATTAGAACCATTTTCTGTTGTCTTATCCCTTACTTTAATATATGCTCAGGTGGAGACAATTTGACCCTATTTTTATTTGTTTTACATTCCCATACTAGTGATTTTACAATTGAAGTTTACTTAGACTTATCTACATATTTATTGTAATATTTGTTTATCCCTTTCATCTTCCAGCTCAATGTTAATTTTTTTTCTCTGTAAAGTTTGGGACTGTTTGCAACGTAGAACAGCTGGTAGCATGTTGTATGTTTTACAGTTGAATGGTATCTGCTTTTGTTCCAGTGGTTGACAAAATTCTCTCTCTGTATTGGATTCCATAGTTACAGTTATAGAGTTTCAATTCATGAAGATAGCAATTCTCTCCCTTTTAGCTGATAATTTTACTCTTCACAAATCAGTTACCGATTTAAATATTTCCCCTTTCAAGTTAATTTCTTATAATCTCTTTTCATTGGTTACATTAAAGTTTTTCAGTTTCTTTTGGGGTTCGACAGTTTCGCTATGAAAAAAGCTTTTTGCATTTATACTATTCAGAATGTTTTGTAACTTTTGAATGTGAGTTTTGTTGTCTTTCATCAGTTTTGGAAAACTCCCTACTGTTATGTTTTTAAATATCATCTCAGTTTACTTTCTCTTCTTTTCCTTCAAGAACTCTGAATCAATGTAGAGTCTAGTTCCACCCTGACATCCTTTAATCATAAAAATAATAAAAAGGAGAATAAGAAATCCTATTCCAACATAAAACCAAAAATGAGCCTTTATCTAAGCCAGGGGATTAATATTTGCTGTGTCCTCCATGCCATTTTATTCCTATACTATATTCTGTGTAATTGATAAGCTTTTCAAACTCACTAATTCTGCCTTAGTAAATTACTAATGTAGTATTTATTTCATGCATTGGCTTGTTTTATATAGATTTTATTCATGTAAATTCCTTTGAATCAGTTTCAAATATTTTAGACTGCCTTATAATTATTTCAGATCATCTTATAAGTACATCCTTGTTCTCTTACATATACTTACTTTTTTCCCTAAAAAAAATTAAACATAGTTATGTCTAGATTGTCTCTGAGAATTCAAATATCTGTTGAATTTATGGTTTTTCTTGATACCCAATCAGAAAATTCTCTACTTGTACTTGGTTTGTTTCTAATATAGACTGCATATACATGATGTTTAAAAAATGAAACTTGTGGTGAAATTGGCTTCTTCCAGAAATTACTTTGCCTCTGACTCACTTAGGGTGGGTATATTACAAGTCCAAGATAATCGTACAAACTTCATACTTTGAAGAGTGTTGAATCTCCCAAGGCAAAGTATATCTGAATTTTAAATCTTTGATTTACTTTTGATTCAAGTTTAACTAAAGAAAGATTCCTGCATTTTTACTTTAATTTAGATAAGATACTCCATTATGCTCTCCAACTCTGGAAGTCTTTTGGCTCTAATTTATACCCCATTGGTCTGATAATTCATTCAATATAAAAATTCAAATTTTTCTGAGGTAGAAACTAACCTGAAGGCAATTTTTATGTTCAGTCTCCCTTCAGTTTTGGCCTCATAATTCCTTCATGTCTTTCTTCTTGACACTCTTCCATTCTTCATCTTTCATAATACAAAAAAACTTTTGAACAGAGAAATAAGTAAAAACAGATTTACGAGTATGGTGAGAGAAGAGGGAGAGAAGTTTTCCGCCTGGCTGTTGACTGTGCTTCAGTCATCTTTCCCCACATGTCCAATTACATAATTTAAGGAGAGGACAGAGATTAAACTGGTTGATTTGATAAAGCAATGGACATGTAGAGAAATTCTCTCCTAAAATTTCTGTCTGTGTTATAAAATTGTCTGTATAGTTTTAATTTGGAAATGGACAGCCTTCTCATTTTCACTATTTTGGTCTTACCATTTTCTTACCTCTGAATTTTGACAGTAAATTCTACCATATCTGTTGGAGATGCATTCCAAAACCCCAGGGAATGCCTGGAACTGGGAAAGAGTAAGTTTACCTAGTTGCCCCCCGAAAACCCCAAGGTCATAGGTGGGTCTTGTGGAAAGCAATTGGATCATGGTGTGTGATATTCATCCATGGGTTAATCTTCACCTGCTCTTCCTCAGACAATGGTCTACTATCTCGAATCTGTAAAGAACTTTAAAAAATTGGACCTCCCACATTTAAAGACCCAATCAAAAAATGGGCATTTGAAATGAACAGACACTTCTCAGACAAAGAAGTAGAAATAGCAAATAAACATATGAAAAACTGTTCAGCATCACTGGTCATTTAAAAGATGCAAATGAAAACAATGCTGAGATTCCACCTCATCCAAGAAAGAATGGCTGCTGTCAAGAAAGCAAACAATAACAAATCCTGGTGGGGCTGTGGGGAAAGTGGAACACGGCTCCAGTGCTGGTGGGAGTGTAGACTGGTGCAACCACTGTGGAAATCAGTATGGAGATACCTCAAAAAAGTAGGACTGGAAGTCCCATTTGACCCAGCTATTCCCCTTCTGGGTAGCTTCCCCAAAGAATTAAAAGAATCACACCACAGTGAAATATATGTACCCATGTTCATAGCAGCAGTTTGTAACACCTAAAACTTAGAAGCAGTCCAATTGCTCATCAACTGGAGACTACATAAAGAAAATGTGGGGTTTTCTTTAATAAAATGTAATACTGCTCAGCCATAAAAAATGAGAAATTAGAGACATTATAGCTAAATGGATGCACGTTGAGACAATACTCTTAAGTGAAATAAATAGGACACACATGTGTAAACACCAAATAGTTTCTCTAGTGTGAGAAACTGAAAGTGTAAATAAGGACTAAAAGGTATAATAGATAATGTGAACTAGGAAGAAAAGGGGCAAAGGGGAAGGGGAATTGGGAAGAGTAGGGGAAAGGAAAGAAGGCAATGGAATTAATATGAGAAAATGAAAAATTGGGAGCAAAGTCTTGAATAGAGGGGTTGAAGGGAGGGCAGGGGAATGGGAAAAATATAAGAACCAAGAGAGATTATGTAAAGGTACAAATTTCCAATGATGAATATCATTATATTATATACCTAAAATGTACTAAATAAATAAATAAATAAAGATTTAAAAAAAAAATTGACCCAATAAAAGTAAAGAAGTGCTTGGAACAAGGTAGAGAAATTCTCTGTGGATTTCATTTCTAAATCTCATTACAAAATCTTGAACATGTATCCCGCCCCCTAAGTCACTCTATGCCTGTTCTTAAATAAAATTCTCAGACAATCACATTTAAAGAAATTCCTGTTCAATTTTTCAGTCATAATAAAAATACTGATGATGTGCACCGTGTCTGTCACTTTGGAATCTATGCATTCCTCTTCTGTGGTCTGCACAGTATACTCCATCTTCTCTGCTTTGCTCCTTTCCAGGACATCTTGAAAGGGTTTATCATTTATGTTTCCGAGGGTCAGAAACACATGCTCTATCATGCCCACCTAAAGTCTGGATTGGACCTCAGGATTTGTGTCTAAAATGCAACTCAGCATTTGAAGAAAAAAGCTAATCAGATACTACAATAAGGAGTTTTGTTTAGGGAATTGTCAAGGGTATCTATATTTTAACTTCTAGGCTTTGGTCGTTGGTTTCAGCAGGCTGGCCCGAGAAGCAAAATGAGTGGTTTGTTTGGTAATCAATCTATTTGTTTATATGCTACAGTTCTTTTGTTACTAACTTTCACATTTATTAAAAACAAAAAGAAAGAAAAGTAACTTGTTTTGCTGCCAGCAAAAGTCATTTGTGAATTTGCATGCCTAAGAAATGATTTAATGTACCATCGTGAAATATTTATTTTAGACACTCTTACTGAAGACATTCATGGTTTTTCTTCATTTTGGAAAAGTGTCTTGCAGTACGGACAGCCAGAAGTTCATCTGAGGGTTATCTTGCTCCCCCTGAAAGTCAGTTTCCACAACACGGTGGCTGGCACCCAGCTTATGTGTCGGCTCCTCCTTGTGTTGCCCATGTGCACTAGTTTCCATGGCTCTAGAGCTTTAGCTCCTTAGCTGTTTATCTTCCCTGTGTTTAAATTGGCAACTTTAATGTTCCCTCACTACACTTCGGCATCTAATTGCCTAGAATTTTATATTAAACAAAAAGTAAATTCTTTGGAAATATGCATTCAAAAATATACGAAGAATTATATCATGTAGAAAGAATTCAGACAGGACAAAAAACAACTTCAGCAGTTAATGTTTAGCTTTTCTGAATTTTATTTTCCACTGAAATGACTTTCCCCTTATGACTAATCATGATTCCAGTTTTTAAAATGTATTACTAAATGGAACTCTGCATATGTTAGCCTATCTTTTGAAGAATTAAATGTTCCTATCTGAAAGTATTTTGAAAAATATTTAAATTTAAATGTAACAAAATTGGAAAACAAATTAGAAGGGTTAGAATTCTCTGTTAATTCATCCAAAAATAATAATTCCATTCTAGATGTTTCTCTTAATTACCAATTATAAGTTACTTTGATGGAAATTCACATAACGTCTTTTCATTTATTGGAATATCCTTAAAAACACTATATGGTTTTCAGGTGGCTAATAAAAGATAACACAGCCACCAAAGTGACTGCCCCTAGATTGAATTCCAATCAAGACAGAAGGTACATTGATCTCACCAATTAAAGTTGACTCTAAAAATAAATGTTGCATCTTAAAACATTCAGTTCAAGAGACTGAGATCCTTTCTTTTGAAATCAGTATCATATTTACATACTAAATATAAAGTATAAAGAGTTTGGGATATTTATTGGGAATTTGAGATATTAAATTAGTGTTGCTATTTCAATTTTTCCAGACTAAAATTTTTCTTTAATAATTGTTAAAGAAAATGCGTTTTGTTTGTTTTATTCTGTGTGCCTATGTTTGTGTGACAAAACTTATAAACCATCATGAGGATTAGTGTAAATCACTTCAATTTTACATGAAATCATCAAATTTGACAATTTGCTTTTTTACAGATGACAATTCCAAAGTATTTATTTCCTGGTGTGCCATGATACAGAATTGAGGTTAATGAGCCAACTGCAATAATCAGGGTTAATATATTAAACTGACAATAAAATAGTGTGCAAAGATTTCAAGTATAGACATGGAAGGCCAATATCTGTCCTTTTGTCTCCTTTTAAATAAGCAACAGGCATGTATATGTATATGAAATATATGCACATGAAATCTCTACAGTTATACCAGTGATCCAAGCCACTTCTCATTATTCATTTCGACTGATGAGATACACAGTTTCTTTTCTACGTCATGTGGCTCATTATTAGAAAGCTCTATTTTTACGATTCAGTTTGTGTTATTCCATAGAAATAAAAATTATATCAAGCTATATCATGTGTGTACATTTTGAAGACATATTATGTATGTTTTCAACATGTTTAGCTCATTTGTACTTTAAACATTCTTACATCCACACTGAATGAGATAGTAGAATAAAATGCCTAATCCCTTATGGATAAATAAAGCCTTCAGAATTTAATTACACATTCTTACTTCTACCAGCCTTAAAAGATGCAAGTCCCTATTAATTCCATTCCCTTCTTTATTCGAAAATGGAAAAATGGAAACAAAGTCTTTGTAATTAAGGAGGGATGGAAGGGTTGAAGGGAGGGCAGGGGAAGGGGGAAAAAAGTAAGAACCAAGAGAGATTATGTAAAGGCACAAATTTCCAGTGATGAATGTCATTATATTGTATACCTAAAATGTACCAATAAAATTAAATTTTTAAAAAAAGATGCAAGTTCCAAACTTGGAAGACTAAGCAATTTTGTTACCATGTTTTGGATTATTTACAAAATACAGAAATCTAAGAAAAGGGGGAAAGACTCTAGACTTGTTAATTAACTTCTTTTTTTTTTCATGGAGGGTAGAAAATAGCCTTCTCTCCTAAAGTGGAAAATGGGAATACTATCCCAAAGCTGAGGACTCAGGACAACCCGCAGTCTGACTTTAGTCACTTCACTGCCTGACGTGTAGGTGACAAGAGCCTAAGCGGAACCCTCCAGAGATTTTTCTGGAGACCCTAGGCCTCCACGGAAAAACCCTCCTCCAAGACTGGCAGGGTCAGGGAGACAGTAGTGGAAGCACAGGTAGCACCACTGAGTCTGGGAGACCACTCCCTGTCCACCCACCTGAATTTGCTCAACCGCCAGAGACAATGGGAAGCAGAAATAAAAATATCAAAGACCCAGGAAACCTCCATGGTACCAGGCCAGAGCCCATGCCTGTTGGCTCTCCCAGCCTGATCTTCAGTAAGCTTTGCTCCACTGGAACCTAATAAAAAGTTCCTAGGTATGGACCGCATCTCACATATGTAGTTGAATCAGAGTGGATTCTGGGACACGTGTGTGTGAAAAGCCCTGGCGATGACTCAGTACACTGTTGGTCCTTTCTGTTCATCTGATCCGGAAAGCCAGTGAGGGGCCCCGGGGCTGGGGGGTACTTCTTTTAAAATCCAAAAGCCCACTTTATCTGTGTGCTTTTTATTTTTATTTTTTAAATTTTTTCTTTTTTTTTCTTTTTTTTTTCTTAAATTCTTTCATTGGTGCATTATAGGTATAAAACACAATTATATTTCTCATTGGGAATTGTGCCTTTACATAATACATCTTGGTTCTTATTTCTTCCCCCATCCTAGCCCTCCCTTCATCCCCTCCATCTTTCCCTATTTACAAAGACTTTATTTCCATTTCTTCCATTTCTCAGCATTTTTCCTTTCCTTCTTTCCTTTCCCCTACCCCTCCCACTACCCCTACAACTTTGGACCTTTTCTTTCTATTTTGCATTATCGATTATTCATTCTAATCATTGGTACATTTTAAGTATACAATATAATGGCATTCATCATTGGACATTTGCACCTTTACATAGTCTCTCTTGGTTCTTAATTTTTCACCCTTGCCCAGCCCTCCCTTCAACCCCTCCATTCCTCCTTATTTACAAAGATTTTGTTCCTATTCTTCCATTTTCTCATATTAATCCCATTCCCTTCTATCCTTTCCCCTGGCCCTCCCACTTCTTTCCCCTTTGCCCCTTTTCTTCCTATTTCACATTACCTATTATATATTATACATTTTAGTCCTTATTTACACTTTCAGTTTCTCATACCAGAGAAACTATTCGGTATTTATTCATGTGTGTCCTATTTACTTCACTTAAGAGTATCACCTCAATGTGCATCCACTTAGCTATAAATGTTTCTAATTTCTCATTTTTGATGGCTGAATACTACTTCATTTCATAAAAACCCCACATTTTCTTTATCCAGTCTCCAGTTGATGGACATTTGGTCTTTTTCCAAGTTTTAGCTATCACAAACTGTGCTGCTATGAACATGGGTGCACATATATCACTGTGGTATAATTCTTTTAATTCTTTGGGGAAGATCCCCAACAGTGGAATAGCAGGGTCAAATGGGACTTCCATTCCTAGTTCTTTGAGGTATCTCCATACTGATTTCCACAGTGGTTGCACCAGTCTACACTCCCACCAGCAGCGGAGCAGGGTTCCTCTTTCCCCAAACCCCAGCCAGCATTTGTTATTGGTTGATTTCATGATAGCAGCCATTCTTTCTGGATTGAAGTGGAATCTCAGCATTGTTTTCATTTGCATCTCTCAAATGACCAGTGATGTTGAACATTTCTTCATGTATTTATTTGCTATTTCTACTTCTTTGTCTGAGGAATGTCTGTTCATTTCAGATGTCCATTTTTGGATTGGGTCTTTAAATTTGGGAGGTCTGATCTTTTTAAGTTCTTTATAGATTCGAGATAGTAGACCTTTGTCTGAGGAAGAGCAGGTGAAGATTTTTTCCCACATTGTGGGTTGTCTCTTCACATTGCTGGTGGTTTCTCTTGCTGTGCAGAAGCCTTTTAATAAGAAGAGATCCAACTTGTTGATTGTTTGTGCTAGTTCCCGGGCAACTGAGGTTTTGTTCATAAAATCTTTTCCTACACCAATGTCTTCAAGGGTTCTACCTAACCTCTGTTCCAGCTGGTTCAGAGTTTCTATTTTAATATTTAGATCTTTAATCCATTTTGATTCTAGTTTAGTGCATGGTGAGAGATATAGGTCTAGTTTTAATCTTTGGCAAGTTGAAACCCAATTTTTCCAGCACCACTTATTAAAGAGGCTATCTTTCCTCCAGTGAGGGTATTTGGCTCCTTTATTGAAGATGAGATGGTAGAGTATGTCTGGAGTGGTTTCTTCATCTTCTAATCTGTTCCACTGGTCCTCGGGTCTGTTTCTTTGTCAGTACCATGCTGTTTTTATCACAGTAGCTTTGTAGTAGAGTTGCAGGTTGGGGATTGTGATACCACCTGCCATGTCTCTGTTACCTAGAATTGCTTTTACTATTCTGGGTCTCTTCTTGTTCCAAATGAATTTTTGGATTGTTTTCTCAAAGTCCACAAAGTATGCTGTTGAGATCTCAAGTGGAATTGCATTAACCCTATATAGCAGTTTTGGAAGTATGGCCATTTTCACTATATTAATCCCTCCTACCCAGGAGCAGGGGATGTCTGTCCATTTTCTGATATCATCTTCAATCTCTCTTTTCAGATTGCCATAGTTTTCAGAGAAGAGGTCTTTGATTTCTTTTATTAAGTTGATTCCTAGGTATTTCAGTTTTTTGGATGCTATTGTGAAAGGAATTACTTGCCCTATTTCTCTCTCAGTGAGTCTGTCATTGGTGTAGAGGAAAGCTATTGATTTTTGTGTGTTGACTTTGTAACCAGCTACTTAACTGAATTTGATTATTAAGTCTAGAAGACTTTTGGTGGAGTTCTTGAGGTCTTCTATGTAGAGTATCATGTCATCTGCAAATAATGACAATTTGACTTCTTCATTTCCTATCTTTATTCCTTTTATTTCTTTCTCTTGTCTAATTGCCTTGGCTAATGTTTCCAGAACTATATTGAACAAGAGTGGTGATAGTGGACATCCTTGTCTTGTTCCTGATTTTAGTGTGAAGGATTTCAGTTTTTCACCATTTAGTATGATACTGGCTTTTGGTTTTTCATAGATGGCTTTTATCAGTTTTAGGTAGAGACAATCTATTCCAATTTTTTGTAGGGTTTTTAATCATAAATGCATGTTGGATATTGTCAAATGCTTTTTCTGCATCTATGGAGATAATCATATGGTTTTTGTCCTTGGCTGTATTGATACAATGTATTACATTCATTTATTTGCCTATATTGAACTATCCCTGCATCCCTGGGATGAATCCCACTTGATCAGGGTGAATGATCTTCTTGATGATCTTCTGCATTCTGTTTGCCATTATCTTATTAAGGATTTTTGGATCTATGTTGATTGGTGAGATTGGCCTATAGTTCTCCTTTTTTGGTTGGGTCTTTCTCTGCTTTGGGGATCAAGGTGATGCTTGCTTCCAGGAAAGAATTTGGGAGTATTGGTTCCCTTTCAATTTCATTGAAGAGTTTAAACAGTAGTGGCAGCAGTTCTTCTCTAAATGTCTTGTAGAATTCAGCAGTGAAGACATCAGGGCCTGGGCTTGTCTTAGTTGATAAGTTTTTAATTACATTTTCAATTTCATTGGTTGATATTGTGTTGTTCAGAATTTTTAGGTCTTCTTCGTTCAACTTTGGTAATTCATATGTATCTAGGAATCTGTCCATTTCTTCTGTGTTGTCCATCTTACTGGCATATAGGTTCTGGAAGTAGGTATTGATGATCCTCTGGATTTCAGCTGGGTCTGCTGTAATTTCACCCTTTTCATTCCTAATTGCATGGATTTGGGCCTTTTCTTTCCTTTTTCTGATAAGGTTGGCTAAGGGCTTGTCAATTTTGTTGATTCTTTCAAAGAACCAACTCTTGGCTTCATTGATTTTTTGTATCATTCTCTTAGTCTCCATTGCATTGATTTCTCCTCTGATCTTTATAATTTCCTCCCTTGTATAAGCTTTGGGGTTGTCCTGCTCTTCTTTTTCTAGAAGCTTGAGGTTCAGCATGAGGTTGTTTAATTGGGCTTGTTCTGTTTTCCTAATATGTGTATTCACTGCTATGAATTTCCCTCATAAGACTGCTTTCATTGTGTCCCATACATTCCGATATGTTGTATTGTCATTGTCATTTAATTGAAGGAACTGTCTGATTTCTTGTTTAATTTCCTCTGTGACCCATAGGTTATTCAGAAGTGGATTGTTCAATTTCCATGTGTTTATGAAATATTTTGAGTTTCTTTTGCTATGGATCTCCAATTTCATCACATTATGGTCTGATAATATACAGGGGATAACTTCAATTCCTTTGCACTTACTTAAACATGTTCTTTGTGTGAGTATGTGGTCTATTTTGGAGAATGACCCATGTGCAGCTGAGAAGAATGTGTATTCTGATTTTGTAGGGTGGAAGACTCTGTAAACACCTGTTAAGTTCATTTGTTCAAGAGTTCGATTGAGTTCTAGTATTTCATTACTTATTTTTTGTCTAGTTGATCTGTCTATTTGTGACAGTGGGGTGTTGAGGTCCCCCACTACAATTGTATTAGTGCATATATGACTTTTCATGTTTGTTAGTATTTGTTTTATATAGTTGGGTGCACTAGTGTTTGATGCATAGATATTTATGATTGTCATCTCTTCCTCTTGGATTGTTCCCTTTACAAGGATGTAGTATCCTTCTTCATCTCTCTTAATCAGTGTTGTTTTGAAATCTACTTGATCTGCAAAGAGGATAGCTACTCCTGCTTTTTTTTGGGTTCCTGTTGCATGGAGTATTGTTTTCCACCCTTTAACTTTCAGTCTGTGAGTTTCCTTTTGAATTAAGTGTGTTTCTTGTATGCAGCATATTGTTGGATTTTGCTTCTTGACCCATTCTGCCAGTCTATTTCTTTTTATTGGTGAATTGAGACCATTAACATTGATGGTTATAACTGAAACATATTGACTTTTCATTGTCATGACTTTTTCTTTTTGTTGAGTTCTCTCCCTTTACATTTCATTTCTTGTCATGCCAGATGGGTTCATTCTGCTTTGCTTCCTGGGGTTGTGATCCTCAATGTCTGTTCCTAGGATATTGTGTAAAATTCTTTGGAGTCCTGGTTTGGTATTCATGAAGTTCCTAAGGTGTTCTTTGTCATGAAAGTATCTTATTTCTCCATCCATTTTGAAAGAGAGTTTTGCAGGGTACATCAATCTGTGTTGGAGGCTGTTTTCTTTTAGAGCTTGGAATATGTTACTCTAAGCTCTTCTTGCCTTGATGGTTTGTGTTGAGAAGTCTGCTGTGATTCTGATGGGCTTTCCTTTGTATGTGATTTGCTTCTTTTCTCTAAGTGCTTGTAGAACTTTGTTCTTCTGTTGAGTTTCTGGAATCTTAACAATTATATGCCTATGTGTAGATTTTTTTTGATCAAGGCTATTTGGAGTCATATATGCCTCACTTATCTGTATGTCAAGCTCTTTTCCCCTGCTTGGGAAGTTTTCTGCCATTATTTCTGGGAAGAGATTTTTTATGTCATCTGCACTCTCTCCTGATTCTTCATTGACTCCAATCAGTCTTATATTATTCTTCTTTGCATCATCTAGCAGCTGGTGGATTGATTTCTCATGTTCCCTTATAATTTTGAAGCAATTTTTCTTTTCATGGTCACTAATTGCAGTCTTATCTTCTATATCTGAAATTCCGTCCTCACATTGGCTCATGCTGCTGTGTAGGCTTTCAATAGCATTTTTCATGTCCTGGAAATCTATTTGCATCTGTTTTATGGATTCCATTTGTTTCCTATGTTGGGAATCCATCATGTTCCTGAGGCTCTCTCTAGATTTATTAATCATGTCTTGCACTAGGGGCACAATTTCTCCTGTTATCTGAGAAATTATTTCTGATTTCATTTTTTCCAGATCCCCTTTTGTTGCCAGTTCAGTGGGTCCAAGTGGTTGAGTATCAGAGTGTTCCACCTCATTTCCCTTTGAGGTTGCTGTAGGTGATCTGGAAGTCTGGTTTTGAGACTTATTTATGTGTTTTCTCATTTCGACGGGGGTGGGGGGGTGCTGTTGGCACCTGCACAGATTACCTCCTCTTAGCTGGGAGAGGTGGGACAGGGGTCGGGAGCTCTGGTATGGATGGTGGCCCAAAAGCCCTTTCCTGTGGGCTGGGAGCAGCAGGAGGGATGGCGGCTGGGAAGCCCCTTCCTCTGGGCCAGGAGCAGTGGGACAGAGGCTCAGAAGCCCCTACCTCTGGGCTGGTAGCAGCGGGAATCAGTACTGTGGTCTGGTGGTCCAGTGTCCTCTGCGTCTTTGTAGGGTGGAACCAAGTGTCCATACAGAGGAGCAGGAGGAGGGTCCAGTGGATTGTTGCTGGGGCGTGGGATGATTTGGAGTGTTCTGTGGGGCTCGGGACCTTGGTAGGACGTGCACAGACCTGCCTGTCTGCAGCAGGCTGACTCAGCCTATGTGCTTTTTATTTTGCTGTCATCCTGACACTACTTTTCTGTCATGCCACCTTTTTGTTTCTGCTGGCACAGACCTGGCCTGAGCCACCTTCTCATTATCTTCCATTAATGCAGCTGCTTTTTCTTTTACCACTGGATGCACACTTGAAATTCTTCGCTCACTGTGCAGAAGAGCCTGGAGTCTACCTGTGGGATTCAGCACACGGTAACAGTGGCTGAACCACTTCTCTCCATAGTTTCATTCATGCTTCTATGTCCACTCACTTCTGGTGTAGGAGTTTTCCATCTGAGTCTCTAATAGAAAGTGCAAGTTCTGTGGGTTAGAAAGAGCCAGATATGATGCACGCAATACCCTCCTCCCACACTTTAAACAGAAAAGCTCCCTTCCTGTATTTTAATTAGTGTTACCCTTTCTGGTCAAAGTGTACTTTGAGAGTGGTGCACATCCCATAACCACCAGGAAGAGCTCCTGTGTTTCTCTGTGAAGATTCCTCCCTCCTGGGTAGCAGGGCTCTGTCTCCACATACAGTAAGAGAAGCAGGCCCAGCACTTGCCTGTGGTCTCTGCTCCTCCTCGGCTCAATCTGCAAATGAATTGACATTACTGATCGCTTTACAGTTGATCCACTAATGCTTCATTTTCATTTTATGATAGTTTAAGTATCTTGCTACTAGAATATTAAAAGATTTTCCTTTCATGGAAGCATACTGTATAGATTCTTCTTCTCTCTGAGCACAAATGCAAATGATTAAGAAAGCATAGAAACAGTAGAAAATTGAGAACTCATTTTATACACAAAAATCCATAGGCTTAGAATTTAAAATTAAGGAAATAGTAAAAGCAAACAAACAAAGACCAAGGAAATACCAGGTACAAAAAATATTCTGTATTGGGAAAAAAGGGCAAAGGACGTAAAAAATAAATTTATGTTGGAATATTTGGCTTTAGAGTAAATGCAGGGTGAATATTCAGGGTGGTGGAAAATTCTGTTTTATCTGCACTTGTTCTTTTATCCTCTGCCATGACTTTGTATTGTTCAGAGAAGAGGTCATGCAGTATAGATGACCTGTGGTCACACAGAGCAGACCTCACATGAGGATTTATTTGCTGCAAAAGCCTGCATTTCTATAATGTTTCTGTGGGTGCCTTTCAGAATGAAGTGGAAAAAAACCCAGCAATGTGTCTCCCTCTGTGATAAATGAGACTGCCCCAAGACATGAGCTTGAATCACCAGCCAGAATCACTGATTCCCTCTTGTCAAGAATAACATGAAAAGAAATAGAAAAGTGTCTTTTACAATGCCAACTTAATCAAAAGCTTCAAACATGATGACACAAACATGTGATGGAAAGAAATAAAAATATTCAGCTCTTTCCCTGACTAGAATGAGGTAAGGTTTGGAGGAAATGTGGGTTCTGGTCATTAAAGACATAGATATTTGGCTCAATTTCTTCTTCAAATTCAAGTCATCCAAGTGAATTATAATGCTGGTCCTTACCTCTAGGTTTGCATGGATTTGTAAAATAAATAGAATCATTGTTTTAAATTTAAGAGTGTGTCAACTGAGCTCAGGGAGAGTTTGGAGTGTGGCTTGGGGGAATATGGGACCCGTTCATTTCTAAGTTGTTTAGTTGCAAGTACTGCTGGATTCATGAGAAAAAAATTCCCTGCACAGTGACCTTTTGTTGGGAGAGAGGGGAGCTGTTGAAGACAGAGAGCAAAGTTCAATGCACCAAAAGACACAGGGCTGTGAGGAAGGCAGCTGGTGAGAGGATCGCTGTCCTTGCATTGAGGGACTATGTTGAGCACCAGTTGAGAGAGAGGCTGAATCAGAAATTGAAGTCACTGTTTTCATGATGGGTTGTTATGGGTCTCTGCCAAAATAAGACTTGACAGTGAACTCTAGGTAGACTCAGACTATGAGCCACTCTTTCTTGATCTCCGACAGTGCTCACATTTGACAAGGAGGGTTTTAGGGCACTGGCTCCTGTGGTCTGTCGCATCCCCTGCAGTGTGGGACATGTTCTGACCCGGGAATGCTACCTCAGCACGGAGGGACAAGGTCACTAAGGGTTAACTGGCCATGCATTCAGAAGAGAGGAAAATGCATGAGGGGATCAGAGTCACCTGACTCAGCTCTACGGAAATAAGCAGAGCTGCAGAGGCAATGAAAGAGGGATCTTATGCTCGCACAACTGTTGGAAAGCAGAGGGTCCTTCCACAGGTGTGACTCTCAGATACCTCTTGACTTTGGCTGTGTATTTGACCTGAAACTTTCACTGATTCCTTTACAAACTTATGCATCCAGCTTCCTTTTCCTTGTGCCTCAGCAAGCTTTGATGGGATCTATGTGCCCATCCATCATGAGACAACCAGTCAGACTTTGTGGCCCCTCAAGGCCATTAAAACAGAGCTGGACTAAAGCAAGGAAGAAGTCATCACCAGCACCCACAAAACGGAACTTTCAGTGTAAAATTTCTTAGACAGAGGTGGCTTCTCCAAACTTCCTCAGGCCTGAGTCATAAATGGCGTTCTCCTTGTTGCTGGACCTGGATGAATGGGAAGAATATGCAGATGCTGGGAACAGGAAGCACAGGACAGGGAGAAGTCTGGGTCCAGGGAGGGAAGGAACAATTCCTGGCAGGTCTATCATCTCATTGTACTTCTCACCCACCCTGTTCCTAGCTGAGAGCCCCCGACACCTCCATACAAAGGGAGATAATGATCCAAAGAAATAGAAACAACTGCAAGACACACAGCAAAGTAAGCTTACCGGGGATGGTGTCCAAACCACTGCCCCAAACAAGTGGAGAACCTGCTGGGAGCTGAGCCATCCAGATGCTCCTCTCAAAAGTAAGCTGAAGTCAATGGGGTTTTAACAAAGGTCAGTGCTTTTCTGAGATCTTCTATGATGGCATCGCTTACTGTATCAACTCTGCTTAACAAGGGTACCCAGAAATGTGGTGGGATGCAGTCAAGAGGCTTCTATGTAGGATTTCCTGAGATTGCAATTAAATTGGTAGACTGAGCCAAGCAGGCTGCCTTTCATGATGGTGTGGGCCTCAGCACGTCAGTGGAAGGCCTTAAGGAAGAAGCCTGTGGTCCCCTGAGGGAGAAGGCATTCTGCATCCAGGTGGCCTTCGGGCTCAGGGCACAGCATTGGTATTTGTCTGGTTTCCAGGCTGGAGTTCTGGCCTGAAGTTCTCAGACCTGAGCTGATACCATGAATTACTCTTCTCCCTCATGTAGATGCACATGTTCCTTCTATCCATCCTTTTTCTCTGCAGAACACTGACTAATAAGATTGCTTTCTGTCTGGCTCTTCATATGTGTCATTTCTAGCTTTCATCAGCCTGTCAAAAGATCTAGTAGACATTACCACTCTCTACTAATGGTCAAGCAAAGTGATATTCAGAGAAAGTAAGCAGCTTGGCCACATCATAGAGCTAATAAATAATGGATCAGAAATTAAATCTTACAGCTCTCACTCTAGAATTTTTCTGAATCTGGCACATTGTATAAATGTTTTACTAAGCAAGTGTTTGTGTTTTTGTGGTTCTTTACATATGTATCTGTTACCATGTAGACTCTAAACATTCTTTGTCAGATTAGGCTGTGCAAATTACCACTGTTCCTCCCAGAAACACACCAAATTGAGCTACCAAGGAAATCCAGTAAATAGATAATGTTTTCTTCCTGTCTTAACAATGATATTTTTGGGAAAATTGTTAAGAAAGTCTAGTGGAAACGTGAAGAGGGGCTGCAGAATGGATGTGGCTATGCCTTTACATTTTGTTAGTGAGAGATATATTTTGAAACTTCATAAAATGAAAACTTTTCCATGGAAATGACAACCTTCAAAGGAAAAAATAGACCTTTTAGTCATATTATATACTATCTTAAATCATCTGGGCTTCTGTGGGAGCTTCTGAGGTTAAAACTTCATTTAAATTCCATGAATAAAAAATGTACTCTAATAAGTGCAAATGACATGGTCACCTGCAGCCACAAGAACTTTATGTTTTGGGGCCTTTAGCCCATTTTATTACCTGACTGTATATATATATACAGTCAGGTAATACACATGTATATGTGTATACATTTGCACACACACATACATACATGTATTTCTGTATTATTTATTCCATGAGTGGATATAACAGCACACACGTAGCTAGCCTTTCACAACTAACACAAGGCCTTGGTGGAAGCAAGTCCTCAGGACAGGTAGATCAGGTGAATGAATGACTCCTTTCTGCAGACAGGGATTTATTAGTTTGAAAAGAAAATTGAAACTCAATTTATTGTGGAGTTTACACTATTCTACTCTTAACATACTTGTTTTAAAAGCAACCCCAAAATGTTTATTGCATAAATTTTAAAAAGGTTTATGGTTTCATGTAATATATTATTATTACCAAAACATGATGTTCACATAAAATAATAGAAGTTGTAAAATATATCCTACTTCAGTAAGTCTTTAAACTGTTTTAGAACAATTAAAATATTTATAATACCGTAAGTATGTAACGTAGAAAGATAAAAACATTTTAAAATGAAAGGAAAATTTTATATAAGGAAGCTAACTAAACTATGCAAAGTATAACAGAGTCAGCAGTGTCACTAGTTTGTTACCCATAATAATAACTGATTTTGATAAGGACCGACATCAGATAATACAAGCTGCTGGGTAACGGGTTTCATCAGGATGCACGCTTACATTGCCAAAAGACAATAATCTTCCTCCTCTCATCTCCCCTCTCCAAATACATGTATAAATACCTTTTTATTTGTGGTATTTATAAATGAGTACTTTTTATTGTTGTGGAAACCCTAATAATCTTTCCAAATCCAAATAATCAAAATCAATATCAGCATTGATGGAGCATCATAAACTCCTGTCTCCTACTATGCTGCCCCAATACACAACACACATGTAGCGTTCTTACTGAAAATATTTCACTTTGCTCTAAATGCCAGGGCACAATGAGACAGAGCTAGAAGGCAAGACATTCTAAGGACAATTGTTCTGGTTTCTTAAAAAATTCTGTACTAGGAAAACCAAATCTATCCAAGACAGCACACAAATAAAAACCATTCTTTCTTGAAAGAGACTGGACAAAACAAAAAACAAAAAATCCAAAATGAAAGAAAAATAAATGCAGCATGTAGAGTCTGATTTCACCTTGAATCAGAGAAAAAACACTATGACCAAATTACATGTAAGTAATTGTATATATTAGATAATATTACTGTTTTTGTTTTAGATTTTTTGAGATAGGGTCTTGCTATATACTTCAGCCTGGCCTTAAACTCATTGTGTAGCCCAGGCTGACCTCAAACTCATGGTGATCCTTCTGCCTCAGCCTCCTGAGTGCTGGCATTACAGGCATGTGTCATGATGCCCAGTTGATATTACTGCTCTTATATGATTTTTATATGTGATAAAAATAGGATTTGTATGATAAACATTTAAGTGATTTAGAAAAATAATACAGCTCTGTGTGTGTACATATGTATGTGTGCTCCAGTAATGTGGGTAGGTATTGAGAGAGAGAGAGAAGGGATGTAGAGGTAGAGCAATTTTGAATGGGGAAAAGAAGGAAATGTGGAAAACTCATAACTGGCAAACAAATGTAAAGGTGTTCACTTGTATTCATCTATTTTTGTTTCAATGTTTCTCTAGATTTGAAATTTTTCAAAGTAATGATTTTACAAAGTAGAAGTGCTGGTCATGGCAGCACTTTCCTTTCTTGCTACAACAAAAAACCTGAGAGAAACACAAAACAAAGAGACAATGTGTCTGAAGGGAAAGATGATTCCAGACAATGCGACCTTTCACCGAGAATGTCATTGTGTGCCAGGAATGCGCACAGGCAGGGCAGTAGCTGGGTCCTGTCAGACGCCCTAGGAGAAACTGTTGGCTGTCCCCCCCACTGCCCCATGTGACCCTGGGAACACAAGGGAGAGTGGCAGCCATGACCCCCTCTTCCATGCCTGGCCACTGTCATCAGTTCTGAACTGAATGCCACTGTGAGTAGCCATAAAGGGAGGACAGACCATTACAATCATTACTGGGACTAAAAGAGGTACCTCAATCGGGCTGTACATCTACTGAGAATGATCATTGTTTTCCATAAGAGCAATCTGCTGAATAAAGAAGGCATCAGTGACAGCTACAGCCAGCAGACTCTCTTTAGATTTGGGTAACCCTCCAATCCAACACTGTCTTTCGACACATGCCTCAAAATCAAGAATACACTCATGCACGTAAAAGCTAAATTCATAATGTGAAAGGCCACCTGGAAGGGATATTATTACTCAGAATTATGTAGACATTTCCATAGATATAGAAAATGGCTTACATTGTTATCAATTTAATAGGGAAATTTACAACCTTAATGGTCATTTTGGGTCAGATCCAAACACTAGGTCTCTTTTCAGTTTAGATTTTTTTTTTTCTGTTTCTGTTGTGATTATACAAGTTGATTTACAAAGTTATTTAACACTGGGGTAAGTTGTTTATTACTACTGAAAATTCATTATAAATATAAGTATTTATCAATTTATGGCTCATAAAGTAGATATGTGATGTAGACAGATATAAATTAAAGTCAAATAAAAAACAGAAGTTTTTCAAAAACTGTTATGTTCTATGAAATGACTTTTTTCCTATATTTTCCTCAGACTTGTTTCAGAATACCATTGACATAGGATGGTAGACAAGGCCATAACACTTGCACCAGAATGCTTTTTTTTTTTTTTTTGGTACCGGGGATCGAACTTGAGACCTTGCGTTTGTGAGGCTTTTTGGACTGCCATCTCAAACACCAAGCCAGGAGACTATTTCCAGTCTCTATTTCCAAAAAATGCATCTAAAATGCTGTGCATTTAAAGCTCACAGAAATGTAAGACACATAGATTACATTGTCTGATACCTGGCCCACATCCTTCAGTGATCTCAGAACCTACCTGGATTCCCAGAAGTGCCAATTAAGTGGAGTCATTTTTCCTTTTTTATTTTATTTACTTGTTTCATATCCCCAGGAATCATTAAAAGCTGGCAATACTGATAAATCTTCTACTCTGTGCTCTGAAACCAGTGGCATCTGACATTATGCCTCATGCTTATGGCTCTACAGAAGAATCCATTCTGAAAAGACAGAGAGCATTACTGTCTCCATTTTTCTCCCTCAGATACCCCAGCTGGTGACAATGAAGTCATAAATGACAGCATTCCTCCTTTGGGAACATACATAAAATAATATATATTCCTGTAGTGGCCAGATTTAATCTACTGAGATCTTTCAAGTTCTTCCAAATATGTAAAATAAGTTAATGGACATGTGTAAAATAAATTAAATAGTAGATGGATTAAATTAATAAATAAACTTGGTGTACAAAAGCTTAAATAGCTTTTAAATGGACATACAAGAATGACCTCAATCAGCTCAGCCAACAAGCAAACCCCACAAAGTCCAAGAGTTGCAGCATTGATTCAGTCCTTGAGAATCAGTTCTCCTGGAGGCAGAGTGCAGGAAGTGGCAGGTGTGGTTTCCGGTGGCTGCAGCAGTGGCTTCTGATGCTGATAGCAGATGAGGCATCTGTTGAACACAGAGTTTACACAGGAGGAGGAGACTGGGCCCTTCTGTTTCAGCCCACACAGGAGGAGTTGCCCCAGACTGGCTCCACAGTTAACTACTTTAAACTTACACTCAGACATGTGTGCATTATTCTCGCCAGAGAAAGAGATCCTGCCAAGTAGGTGGAGCCCAAGCATCCAGTCAGGCCCCACCTCCTAACTGCATAGCCACTTATTGAACTCGTCCATGGATGCGTCTACTGAAGGATAGAGAATCCCCCAACCCAATCACCTTCCAAACACATGATACTTAGATACAATCTAAGCCGTAACAGAGGCTCAGACTTTATGTTGAAAACTAGCATCAAACTGGACTCTGGTTATGGCTGGACAGTTCTACTGACACCCTTGGGACCAACTATACTCTTAGAATACTTCCCCAAACACCTTTTCCATGCAGTACTTTCCATCACTTTCTTAAACATTTTTAGGAGCTCTTAATCATTTTTTTTTGAGAGGATCTCTGGGATCTAACCCAATCCCACTTCCCATGAAAATGCACACGCACACACACACACACACACACAACACACACAATGTACACATACACACACAATCTTTTGATCTTCTTGATCCAAAGTGACATATATGGGAGATTACTCATGTGATTTTTTCCCCATTAATAATAAAAATGTGTTTGAAGGTGACTTGATATGTGAACCTCTTAAGATTTTGGCATATTTTTAAAGTTCCATTTCCCCAGATGTCCAATTATTTAAAAGTAGAAAAACAATAAATCAGTGGCAAGGTTAACACCAAACAGTATTACCAAATGATACTGCCCAGCTGCTAGAAGTTGGCTGAGAAAGAAAGCCTTCATTTCCTAAAGACATGGCAAGGATGTCGATGCAGTAACTCACAACTTTTGGGCTGTCCATAAAACGAAATGAAAAGATTACTTATGCAGAGTCTAGCTGCTTTTCTACAATGTCAATGCACTTCTATACAAAGGAAAATTTATATGATATGGTGGATGGCATTTGTGAGAATATCCAGCCAATACGTACAAAAAGAAATTTCAAGTGACATCATCTATAAGAGCAAAGAGAATTGATATTTGTGGAAGTTAAGACTTGGAGGAATATAAAGCCTTTAACTTTCCATCCAAGAAAGGTGAAGAATGAGATCTTTGACTTCACTAGCAAAGTAAAAACTTAGTTTAATATTGACATATGGATCCTGGTAGGAGACAATGAGCTTTTTGAATCACACACCCTGGTTAGTTTATTGGTCCCAACACTAGCAGTAACCAGACTATCACCTTTTTGGTAGGGTTCTCTAAGCTGCAATTCCTGCTGTGCAATACAGAGAGGATCAGATGAAACTACATTCAGATGAGCTTAAGGAACCTATGTGTTTGATGATGCAGAGCATCTGTGTATTAATTGTCTGAGTGTCTGTGTATTAATTTGCAGAGAGAAATGAGCTGTCCTTCTAATGCTGCAGGCTGTACAAGCATCCTCGGAAAGACAATCCAGAACAGAAGTGCAGCCAGAGACCGACTTAACAGTATATGTGAAAATGTGAGGGTCACACCATCTCCTGATACAGAGTCACTAATGGAGACAAGACAAGCTAAAGAAAATATACACTGTAGATAATGAGGAAAAAGAAAATTAGAAGGATGCTTGGAATAATGTCAATTTTGGTCTACATGAAATTAGGTTAGAAGATTGGTCAGAGTGCCAACATATCATCTGCAACACTATTATTAAAAGATTAATGCCTCTGACAATTTATGGTAAATATTTTTGATTATGTAGTATAATATTAATAGATAGCACCTGTCCTAGCAATCAAGTTGAGGTAAACAAGTGATACTTGCCTATGGATTAATAGTCCACTTGAAGCACCCTGCTGAACTGAGTCAGCGTGGTTCTCGGCGTGAAAGACCCACCTGAGGATCGCTGCCAATGGAATTAAGGGAGAAGTGGAGGTGAAGATTGTATGATGCTAATTTTCCTGGAGAAGCTGGGTAGTTTTCCTGATGCGAACTTGGCTATTCTTGCTGGAGGAAGAGCTCGGGTCCTCACTGTTGCTGGGGATGAGTGCTGTTCTCCTCAGGGGAGCCCTGGTCTTTGCCATGAGCGTCGCATCCTGACTCTATTGCAGACCCCTCAGCCTGGTGGCACAGAGGGTTCACTCTGCCAGTGCAGACTTTCTGGCTTCCATCTCTGGCCTGGGCCTTCCCTGTGCAGATCCTTGATATGGACTTGCAAGAGACATCGCTGTGGGATCCAGGCCCTTGGCTAGATTCTTCGGGTCTCTAGCATGAGGATAGATCTCTTGCCCTCCTCTGCACTTGACTTTTTGGATGAATATTATAAAATAATCCTGTAAATGATGTGTCCCATATTAAATCTGTTCCCTTGCAAACTCTCTGACAATGTCTGAAGATATTTGAACTTGTCACCACTGGGAGCAGCAGCCCACCATCCTACCATGGAAAGAACAGCCTCTCAAAGCCCATGGATCCAAGACTAAGAAATCTTAACATATGTGCCTAATATCAATAATTTTTCTCAACCTGAAATAATCTAGAGGAATATTGTTTACATGATCATTGCAAACACGTTGTCTCTGAGGCTATATATTTTTTCAAGGGAGGACAATAAAACATACACTTTATTTTTCATTTTCTCCATAGATCATTTAGGAATCACTTTTTGAAATGCTTTGGATGTATTCTGATTGTACTAATTTTAAAAAAAGTTTATCCTCTGATTCACAATTAGAACTTCTCTTGACAAAATACACATTGCCATAACTTAGAGAAAATACAGGTTTCACTCTGCAACCTTTGGAAATGGGACTCTTAGAGTCACTGCTTAGTTGATCACTTATCAGTTGAAGTGGCATAAATTATTTGATCTTCATGTTGTGAGCTCCCAAATAGAATGATTATAATGCACAATATTCATATTAGCTCTGCAGTGACAGTACAAGAGTTACAGAATTAATGGAGGGATAAAGTGCTTTGTAAGATGTAAGATGTTAAAGGCAATGTTTCTCTGGCTTTTTCCCTCTTTCCTTGACATCAAAGAGACAGTAATGATAAATGGCCTATTCTCCTTCTGGAGGATCATTGATTTTTGAAATCCTCAAGGATTTTAATAGCAGTCTTTTTATTCTTCTTCAGTGAGTTTTAGTTTGCCCTATTTCAAAGGCCAGCTATGTGCAATCGGGTAGAGTAACCTGTCCAAATCGGAATGGTGTTTGATGTAGCATCACAGCAACATGTTCCATGAGATGTCTGCAAGCTGAATTGGCAACCTTTCCAAACGGGAAAGTCCAGGAGTGAACATGTACCGGAGCCTCGTCAGAAAAACGGAGTCACAGGTCGTTTGCATCTGCTTATGAAATCATTCCTTTCCTTTTGCTCTCCAACAGAAGCAAGGTCTTGACTGCATCCTGGAATCCATTAATGAAATGTACTTAAGTCCAGTGTTTACAAGAGGCAGTTAAATCCTTCTACCTCAAGCCATCATCTGAGGCCTAGGCTGCAGTGTTAGGTGAGGGGACGCAAGACACTGAAGTGGTATACGGCCTACCCGAGGTCACCAGGGAGGGACTCTAGTTGTTCAGATACGGTTTCATCCATGGAAGTACAAAAGTAGTATCCGTGGTTTACAAAAGAAGATCATACTGGTTGGCCACAAATTTACTATGTTACCACTAGTAGGTGACCAAAGGTACTTAACAAATGCCTAAGAAGATCACAGAGCTCCAGTGTCAGAATTACCTAACAAAGAATCCAGTCATCCAATCTGTTTCCAGTGAACCTGTTTTTGCTTCAATTGGAGGATTCAAACTACATAACAATGAAACAGAAATTACTAATTCTTCCAGTTGCACAGACCGGTACCATATCATGCTGATGAATTAGACTGAAGTTTAGTGAATGACGTTCCTGGAAATCACTCTAACACCAACTCTGGAGGCCACCTGGACTTACTGTGGCAGGGTATTTTTCTCTTCGTATTTATACTTAGGGAGCCACGATGCTCATGAGCAGAATGGGATGAACTATCAAGTAACAAGATGTAGATTAAAATTGTCTCATCAACTCAAATAAGTTTATTTGGTAAAAATCTGCTTACAGTTCAAAATTTGTAAAATGGGTTTAAGAAACACATCTACTCCTTTTGTTTGCACATAACACAGTGTAAGTACAAATGAAGCCGAAATACAGAACTCCCTTAAATATTTTATTTTCAAAGATAAGAAATTCCTTTATTTCTGTACATGACAGTATTCACTTGGATGATTATACAGTTAGATATGAACACCAGAAAATTTTGTATAACTACTAGAAGTGTCAAAGAAAGTAGCTCTAGAAGGAAACAGGAGACTACTTTCTAATTTCCTAATCATGAACTGACAGGATTTGAACTGATTGGATTGAAATCCCTTGACTGTGAATTATCCAATGTACTTCAAATTTGTGGAATCAAAACCTAACTCAAATGACAATTGATAAGAGTAAAAAGGGTTGATTAATAAAAATGTACAAGAGGGCTGGGGATTTAGCTCAGTGGTTTCACTGCCTGCTGCACAAGCGCAAAGACCAGAGTTCAATCCCCGATACCAAAAAAAAAGTACAAGATAAAATTAAGTCCTGTCTTACAGAAGTGTGTTAGTTTAAAGGTCTGAATTGGAAAATTTTCCAAGAGTTCTTCAGTCCTTTATCTCTGAAATGTTATTATAATCTTTCTTACTTACAGAGGATGAAGTTAATACTGAGGACGACAATTATGATATATTAAGTTATAAAAAATAGACTAACTGCAAAAAAGAGTGAATTTTGTTTCTAAATGTCCTATTGTACTCTACTTTTTAATGTTTATTTCTTCATAAATGCATATACCCTTAATTCTTGCATTTTAAATAGGCTAAAAGTTAATATTTTATTTTATTTTCACAGGTCTGTAATTTCTACTTGTAGCACAGAAGAAAGGGAAAAGTGAGAAGTCCTCCTCCATTGTCTCGGGGGACATGGGGCCAGCAGAGAGAGCTCTTACAGGGCCAGGGCAACCAGGCCTCCTCTGTTTTTCTCCTCTTCATGCTGTAAGACAAGTCAGGTCCCGAGGACTTGGTCATCCACCTGCATTCCTACTGGGAGGTAATGGGTCCTTCATCAGGTGGGGCCCAGTGGAAGGAAGCTAGGTCACTGGAAATGTGCCCTTGAAGAGGAAATAGGGAACCCTGCCCATTCTCATTCCTTCTCTGTTGCCAGGAGATGAACAGAATTCCTCCACCAGCCCTTCTGCCATGATATACATGGTGCCCCAGGCCCAACAAAGCAAGGTCAAGTGACCATTAACTAAACACACTGGAATCAAGACCCAGAGTAAACCCTTCTGCCTTCTACATCCATTTTCTTAGGTGTTTTGTCATAGTGACAGAACGCAAACAGTGCTGCCCCTAAGGCCCTGGCCTGGTTGGAGAAGTGACAGTCCCCACCTGTGTGCAAAGAACTAGATGCAGTCAGTGTTCATGAAGCCTGGATGCCGTTGGGGAACTGCAGTCGGGACTGAAAGCCCGGTGTGTAGCACAGAGGGGAAGGATTCGTGCACCCAGCCATGTCACACTTCCCTTCACTCCCCCTCACTCTTTCACTATTGACAGTATTCATAGGAGCTTCCTGACCATATCAGCTGCACACGTGTGGAGCATGACGTGACTGTGTGCACACATTTCTTCCCTCTGTGCCACAGACTGGATTTTCAGTCCCAATTGCCGTGTCCTAAGGGTATCCAGGCTTCATGAACACTGCCCCTAGTTCTTTGCAGATAGTTGGGAATTGCCACTGAAAGGCTACAGTGAGAACTTTCAGTACAATTAATGACTGACAGGACTTTTTATTGAAAAACAAGATGAATAAGGAGAAGGTACCAATTTTATCTTGAAATAAATTGAACTTATCCTGCATATTATGAGAAATCACCAGTAAACGGTCAATCACCAGAGTGTCTTTGATAAATTCTTGAAACCTGGCACTTACAGTTTTGTGGATTCTTAAACCAAATTAACTATAAAATGCACATACACATACCTTGAAATTGGATATGCCCGTATTTCAGTTCACCTTATTTTTTAGGGAATTGCTCTCTGAAGCTCAAAATGTTTATCAGAAAAATAACAATAAATATTCCTGCCTTGAAATGCAACTGGGTAGCTTAAGGGCGATCATATATGGAAGTTTCAAGTGCTCTGTTCCTTCTTTTCAAATATGGGAGATGGTCAGTACTGCTAATACGGCAGTTTACCATTTTATCACTTCCATAAAAGAGTTAAGCATATCACCTATTAGGCATATCAAATTGAAGCTTTCTGTAAGTTTAGAAAGTAGAAGGGACATATGTACTAGAAAATAAAGAGACGTATATACCAATCCTGTTGTATTTCTGTTACTATATTTTATGCACGTGGCCAGGCTTGCTGCCGAGTACCTGCTACTCAGCGTTAGGGATCCTGTGATGCTCGTACTCGGGCTGCTGCACGTTAGGAGCCCAGGTGAACCCTATAATCACACCAAGCTCTCCAGCTTGCTCAACAAAGCATGGGCTGCTGGGGGCAGTGCAGTCCTCCTGCGGTCCCTTGGAGGACCTGTGGCACCTGGCCAGCCCCTGCACACCAGGCACTGTGTTACAGAAATGAGCGATGGGATACGGCTGTGAAATCCCCCAAAGTGAAGAATGTGAATGTGGATGATGTGTGCGTCGACTCAGAACTCCCTTCCTTTCCAGAATTCCCTAGGAAGGGATCAGCAAGCTAGGGACCACCCTGGTGACAATCATCCGCCTCCGCACCTAGCCCACTCACAGGCAAATCTCAGTTAATAATTTTCCCTTTAATCAAGTATTTTTGAAGGAACAGATGGCCTACCTCCAAGGCCACTGCTTTGATTCACTTTCCACACAGTCAAACTCTGTGTGACTCAGAGGCTGAGGATGCCTTGACTGGAAGGACAGTGAGGACTGGAGTTCCTCCAGCCTTGAGGGGGAGCCCCCCTCAGGGAGCAGAAACGAGGAGCCTCACGCAGGAGGGAAGAGAACTTCACAGGTGTCCGGAAACAACTCCTTTTCCCCACCGACTCAGTGATGCAGACTTGTGTGTATGTCACAAATGTGAAGATTTCTGCACAGATTTGTCCCCCATTCAATGCACTTGGGGCCTCATTCTGTGAACACTATGTTTGAGTTTGACAGTAGTTAGTAAATCCTAATATTTAAACAGAAGAAAATGCAATGGATAAAATCTTTAATTGCAAGGGTATTTTCCCAAGTAATAATAATAAAATAGAAAGCTTCTGGCGTGTCTGGAAGGTCTTTTAAAAATGCTTTGCTTAAGCGCAAGGACCCGAATTCCATCCCTGGTACCAAAAAAAAAAATGCTTTGCTTTCCTGGCTTCTGCTGTAGGTCTGTGCCTGGCGTGGGCTGAGGCATCAGCTGTGGGCTTGGCTCTTCCCCACAGGCAGAGAGCCGCAGGGCTTATGCACCTTTGCGAATCTTGGCAATCCTTTCTTCTGAGCCTCCAGGGCCCCTTTAGGGTCTGAAAACACAAACACATTTTGCACATGTGGGTGTTTAGAAAATGGTATTTGATGATAATGATGATGATTTCCTGAAAGCAAGGGTTTCTCATCAGAGGAAAGTGTGATGTTGGAGGCTTTTGATTAGTTTTCTCTTGATCTCTTTTAAAAATAGGATGGATGTGCTCATCTGTTTGGGATGGTTAAAGGGTAGTGTTGTCTCAAGGCAGAGGAAGCGCGGATGACTTCAAGGTCCCTTCTAATTTTATGATTCCATGAAGCAGGATCATTTACCCTGAAGAAAAGGCTGAAGACTTAGTGTGTAGAAGATGGTGACCAGCTGCTTTCTTCTCCCTGATTACAGAGAAGGAAGTGTGTTTAAGTTTGAGCGAGAGCGATTGAGGTTTTCAAGGGGGAATTTCCTGACACTAAGGCTGTGTCAAATCCAAGGCCAAAAGAAGCCAGGAGGTGAAGTCAGTTCCTTTCCCAGGTTGCTCTACCAAAGGCAGACAACAGCCGTGTCACAGAAGCAAAAGGGAGCGCACCTGCGTCTCATTTCTCCCTCCCTCGTGTTCTCAACTTTACCTTGCTCTTTTCTTCAGACCTTAAGTTGGAGCTCTGCGAGTCCTTCGCAAGGTTTCAAGGAGTACTGCAGTACCTCATCCTCTCCCTCCACACCTGGCTTAGTGCTCATTGTTCTGTGTCTCTTAAAGGTTGTAGGAGATGTTTGGAGTGCAGCTAGGATCCACCAGAAGATGACTTTAATTTGCACTCATATTTCTGTAACTCTAGTTCAAGACCAACCATATGTTATAAATTACACTAATTTTATTAATTTCAGATGTGCAAAACTAGACATTAAAGTACTACATTAAAGTCAGTGCTCTCCCAATTATCCATTTTAGGCAAACTTATAAAAATTAGTAGTTTAAGAAAGTGCTTTTGCTCGAGGTTTATGGAAATTTTAGTTTAGGCATTTTTAAGAAGAAAAGTCAATTACCCTGAAATTGTATCAATATATTGGTAGAGAATGCATCATCAGCATTTTCTGGATTATTCATCAACATATAGCTCTGGAATAAAGATAATGATTTTTTTAAGTTTAAAACTATTAACAAATGGCTATTATGAAGTATGAAACAACATGACAATACCAAATAATTAAGAATATCTATAAACGCTAGAGGGAGTCGACTATAACACCATTTTCCCAAATATTTAACAACTTCGAAATGTTTATATACCATATGAATATCAAAAATATATTTTAACATTTATAAGAAATGGATGAAATAATGTGTTTCTATAATAAAAATTTGTGTATGTATGTAAGTAAATACATACATGTATAGATATACACACATATATACATACACAAATATTTATTGTAATAGTAAATCCTTTCAAAAGTCAAATAACCAGAATATAAGATTACCATTAGCAACTAGATCAAAATTATTCCAGATATTATTTAATAATATACAAGTGCATGCGTACACATGCACACACAAACACATGCACACTATTGCTTGAGATACTGTTTTTTTTGTTTGTTTGTTTGTTTCCTTGTTCCCTGTGTGTTTATTTGTGTGTAGTTCTGGAGAACAAATCTAGGGTCTTGAGCATTTTAGGAAAGTCCTCTATCACTGAGCTATACTTGCAGCCTAAAATGTTATAACTTTGATCATTGGAAAACCAAAACCCAAATTTCATTTGAAGGAGCATAGATTTCAGAATACGTAAATGTGGCTAATTTTGCTGGTGGATAGGCACTGAGCCACAAGTAATGGAGAGCAGTTTACCAACTAGGCAAAGGCATTTTATTTCCTCTGGGGAGTCTGTCTGCGATTCAGTCTAGGGTCTTCTCTCACTCAGCCACCCCTCACTTCCTGGATCCTGGGGTAGCTCCACAGAGCATGCACTCATTGCCCTGTCCAGCAGATGAAAGGGGACTTCTCCTCCCTGTTTTCCATTTGCCAGAAGAAAACTTGCCTGAGAAGTTCTGCAACACACTCCCCTGCCCCTGTCATTGTGAGAACTGGATTGTATTCTCTTTTTAGTCTACTGGGTTAGTGTGGCTGGCTTGGGGTACTGGGATTTATCCTTAGTATGGTAACATCATCCTTTATACATACATGGTTACATGGGGAGGCTGCCAAGGAAGAAAAAGCAAGCTAATGAGCAGGCAAGAAACAGTGTAGTGTGTCCAAAATACACATACATCCAAAATACAGGCAATTTTCTGTTTTATTTTTAAACCTATATATAATAGAAATGTCATCCTGTATGTATATCTACACAGACATACCAAAAAGAAGTGAAAACAGTAATAAAATCAAACCAAAGACTTTGTACTAATCATGATCATTCACATCAAGAAACAGAGACCAGCTCTTTACTCCATTTGCTTACTGTACCAGCCAGATGGAAAGTTGCTTTTAAATTATTCCAGACTTTTCAAACCATCAGACCAAGATGTAGCTACCATTTTTGGTGTATGCTTTGCATTCAGAAGTTAAAAACTTAGACTTTAAGGTTAATACAATCAAATTTTTAATATTTGCATTTATTCAGTAAACTGAAAAATAACCCTTAATAATAATGACAACATTGATGTCTGGATATTTTGTGTAAAAATGCTTATAAACTTTAATATTCCATCTATTCAATCTTGTGTTACTATCATAAGGTTGTAATTTGATCGTGATCAAAGAACATTTTGTTCTTAATGCAATATGCTAGTTGGTAATTTTTCTAAAGCCAAAGAAAACAGATTTTTAAAATCCACATACATTTTCAATATGCTTACATTTTAGATGTGACGTGACCAGCTTTGGTATTTACTGGAAGTTTCATGGATGTCTAACCCTACATTACTCTCATTTCCAGATAAAATGTGTCATGTCCAGGATGGATCAAGGAAGAAAGAGTGATGATTTTCCTACTATCTAACACTTCTGTCTATAGCCAGGAAATGAGTGAACTCTTCTTTTTCCTACATGGATGATAGTACAACAAAATGACAGAAGGTTTAAGAGGACAGAGTAGTCAATATTTCCACAAAATCTACAATGAGGATTCCTTGAGCACATCAATATTTATCCTTTTAATAAGTAACACATGTTATTTTATTGAAGTACCATTACAACTACTGAATATCAAGTACATTTTTGTAATAAATTTCGAGAATCAGACAATACATTTCATATGAAGACTCGGGGACTGCAGCAATACCTGTTTTTTGTCTGCCCAATACCACTCCTCATGCTTAGGAAATGAGCTACAGCTGATGTAGCCACCATGATTTGTGTTTTCCCCACCTCTCTTATACCTCAGCACAGAGATTTGGCCCAGTTTCTACCAATAAGGAATAAAAAGGTAGAGACCCGAAAACTTGGGAATTTCTTCAAATTGTTGTAAGATAGCAAAAGAAATAAAATTGTCAAATGAAATCATATAACCTGAGAGAATGCCTTAAAGAACAATACACACTGTGCTCATATGTTAATAAATTACGTGTTACATGTTTATAAATATTTGTGTATGCGCATGAGAAAAAATGTAAAGAATCAAGAGTAGACCTGTACCGTAACAAATACGAAGAAACCTTTTTCAGGCCCAACAGAAAAATCCCACTTGGGAGGGAAGAAAAAGTCCTAGCAAGGGTAAACATCTTGGTATTCTAAAAATAATACCTTGAACAGTTTCTCTAGTGTGGGAAACTGAAAGTGTAAATAAGGACTAAAAGGTATAAGAGATAATGTGAAATAGGAAGAAAAGGGGCAAAGGGGAAATGGGAGGGGTAGGGGAAAGGGAAGAAGGGAATGGAATTAATATGAGAAAATGAAAAAATGGAAACAAAGTCTTTGTAAATAGGGAGGGAAGGAGGGGTTGAAGGGAGGGCAGGGGAAGCAGGAAAAAGAAGAACCAAGAGAGATTATGTAAAGGTGCATATCTCCAATGATGAATGTCATTGTATTGTATACCTAAAATGTACCAATAAAAGGATATACAAATATAAAAATAAAAATAAAAATAATATCTTGACATTCTTTAAAATACCAAAATTTTAGTTAAATACACAGGTAAACACAATCACAAGGATTTAAAATACAGAAGTCAGTAATTTGCCAAACTGAATGAGAAGAGGTTGCCATGATGGGCAGATATTAAACATGCTTTATTCCAGGAACTCACTGAGTGAAAAAAATACCAAGGGTCTAGAAAGTCTGAAGGGTACTGGACATATTAACCTAATGGACACATACAGAACATCACCTCTAGCAGCTGTAGAACATACACTATTTGTCCTGTAGATAGAAAACATCCCTCGGAGTCAATTGCAGCCTTAGCCATAAAACGCACTGTAATAAGTTCAAAGGGACTGAAATGTGGAGACTGTATTTTAGAAATCAGCACCTACGGGACAGCCTGAAAAGTTCCAATTATCTAGGAAGCATGGTGGTAACTGAGTCATTGTCCCCTTGAGTGGGAATGCCCAGCTGAATGGAGGCAGCAAGGTTCTGGGCATGGAAGACACTTTCAGTGGATTGCTGTCCAAACATAGAAAAGGAGAAGAGAGGGAAGGATTTCAGTTGATCATCCTTGGACGACCTTCCTTGTGACTGTGAGCTTCCGCTCTCATCTTTGCCTTGGATGTCATCTCCTGGCTTTTGGTGCAAACCCCCAGCCCCTTGCAGCCCTGGCCCGTGGCCCTGTCCAGCGCTGATCCTTCAGCCTCCTGATCCGACCTGCCGTGACAGTGCTGTGGGCTCCAGGCCCCCACTGGACCCCTCAGGCCTCCAGTGCGTACACAGATGTTTTGCCCTCTTCGACCTCCAACACCGTGGGCGGAATTTGGCAGCTAATATTGTAAATTTCTGTGTCCTGTTTAAAATCTGTTCCTCTTGCAAATATTAACTACAACAGGAAGTAAGCAACATAATTCTACAAAATCTGGATGTAAGGAAAATCAGAAAATAAGAAATCAAAAGATAGTTCACAATTAAACTTGAAGAATAGGGCTAAATCAGGTAGAAGAGAGAAATAAGTATTTCCTAAATCTCCATGCAGGAAAATAACCAGTCTAAAACTGTGTACCTATGCTTCTGTCTCAGAGATGTAAAAAAGCAAATTAAATTCAAGATAGGTAAAAGAAAAAAAGTGATGGTGGAAATCAGTGAACAGAAAACAAATCATCCCTAAGAGGCTCTGAAGAACACATTTATTTATTTATTTATTTCCTGTACTAGGGATCGAACTCAGGACCTTGTGCTTGCCAGGCAGACGCGGTGCCTCTGAGCTACATCCCTGGCCCAGAAGAACACTTTTAAGTCAGCAAACTGCGGAAGGATGGGGTGTGTTCTGAGGGTGACATTGGTGGGAGGAGCCGCTGGCCACCCAGCTGTGTGTTTCCAGAGGGGACGCAACCTCCCTGCCCAAGGAGCCGCAGCCCACACACCCTGCTCCAGTGCCCCATGACGTGTTGTCCTTCTACTGGTTTTCACTTCACTTCATTCCTGCCCCTGGACACCCATGTGCTTCGTTGCTCGGTGCCATAAACTCCCAGGGCAGCATCTCAGTGCTGCGGGGAAAAAGGCCTGCCTGCTTAGTGATGTGTTCACCTGGGCAGGAAGAAATGGGAGGCCCAGCTGCAGGAGCACAGAAGCCAGGTGCGTTCTCCGTTATCAGAAACCCTCCCGGCCCACCAACAGTCACCAATCTATTTTTTCCTGATTCTAAAATGATCAGGAGCCCAGCACCAGGCAGTCCCACAGACTGCCGCCCGCTGGCCTTGTCTCTTTGCCCTTCTTTCATCCTGGCTCTCCCTTCTAACTCCACCGATGTGTACTCTCAGAAAGCTCTCTACATCTCTTCTCTGCATTTTCTATTTGAACTAAACAAAAAGGTCACCCATGACACAAAGAGCAGGGGAGGATCAGAAGGATGGAAAAGAAATAGAAGGTTATCCTCAGGCGATGCTGAGGGCTCTACTGGAACTCTCCACAGCTCCAGGCTGGTAGTGACAAATATCACAACAGGAGCCGTGGAGGAGAATGAAGACTGGAGTAATTATGCCAGCCAGGACAACATGGACTACGGGAGAGCAGGGAATGGAATGCTGCAGGTGGAGAATCTGCTTATAGGGCTGTGACTTCTCACCTGTTTCCAAGGTTGTTTTCTTTTAAAATCATTTGCATTCTACTTACAAATGGCAACATTGAGACCGAACAGGGCTTAGAAAGCCTAGGATGGTTGTGGTGACTTGCGGTGTGCAAAATGGTCTTTGCAAGATCAACCCCCCTGTATGACTAAAATTTACCCTTGGAAGGCTGCAGAGCACTTGGGCCATGTCTGAAGTGTCACTCAACATTCTAGAGCCCCCAAGAGTCAATGCAGATCAGACAGGGCAGCATTTGAATCCCATTACTGAGACAAACTTCAGGATCCCGATTCCAGATCGGGCATGCATGATTCCAGGACAAACTGAGATGTGCCAAGGAACAATGAATCCCAAAGAATCCTGGAAACACCTGCGGAGTGAACCACCACATCCCTGACCCCCAATCAATGCAAACCTGATGGCACTTTCATTAAGAGGAGGGGTCTGGGAACTGAGTCTTACTAACACTCAGTTTTAGTTAACATTTTTACTAACGTGCTCTTTAACAGAGCCGGTAAAGCAAAAATAAGATGATTCTGGACAATTGCAAACATCATATTTAGGCATTACCAAAACATCACACAAAAGCTAAAATCAGATTGGCAGAGTCACATATAGGTATTTAGCCACCTGTTTCTCATTTAAAAGTTAGAACCATAGCAGTTTTCAGAGCTACATAGCAGAGATCTGGGTTAAACTGACACAGGCAAGGAAATTCAGAGTTAAGGTTGTCGGATCGTATTTAGAATTCCTCTGATATAAAAAAGAAATGAAATCACTGATGTTCAATGTCATATTTGTAAATAATACTAAAATCGGAATTGCTCCATGAAGTGGAAGCTACCATACTTGCCCTATATTTATTTTTCACTTCTAAAAATGTAGAACATTGTGAACAAATATAGCAATTTTTATAAGGCACAGTTAGCCAGTCAATTGAAGAGTTGAAATATTTGAAGTCCCTCTACTGTCTAAAGCAGAATTGACTTGAATCATAAAACACATGGAAATCATTTCCATCAAACGATAGGACAAGGAAGGTGTCCTTGCCTAGCTCTGCATGGTGAATTTAAACCGAACATCAGGAAATTGAGTTCTAGTGCAGGTGTCTTTCATTTAATTTTTTTCCCAAGGTAAGGTCATTTAGAAACTATTGTATGATTCTTTTAGGGAATTAGACTATTATCGTGTTTCTTCTTCACAAAAAATTCCTATAATAATGCACTACTTGTGTATATAAATAGAACAAAGGTCATGTTATAATTACGGCACAAGTATGATAGATGAAATGAACCTAGTTATTTTCTTAAACACTTGTGAATATTGTTAACACTTGAGGGCACAATTGTCAACAGTACAAAATCTTTCTATTCTACTCTGATTTGCAAGAAAAACCCAGAATTTAGTACCATTAAAATATATACAATATGAGCAGCTGATTAAGAATCTCTCTCCTGAGTTAGAAAACTATAATAAATATTCACTAACACAGCAGCTACCTACCAGCGCTAGATGTCCTATATGGAATACATATGTGTGCACATTGACACATGCATGTGTCTGTATGTAACACACTTATTCCTTCTGTTCTTCAAGACAGACTCTAAGCACTGAATGGGAAGGAGAGTTTCCTTCTAGTACTGGTTTCAGAAGAGATGAAAAATATATTTCTTAGAATTTCATCTTCAGGTTTGTTATGGGCTGAATATCCTTGTTGACTCCAATTCATATTTTGAACACCTGACCCAGTATATGATGGCATCAGGACCTGGGGACTCAGGGAGGAGACTTGGCGAGGAGGGTGGAGCCTTGCAGATGGGATTGGTGCCCTTGTAACCCCCGGAGCTCTCTGCTTTCTACTGTGTGGAAACAATGGGAAGTTGGCAGTCTGCCCCCGAGGAGAGAGCCCTCACAGAAGCCAGCATTGTGGGCACCCTGGCCCAAACTTCTGCCCTCAGGAGTACAGAGCCGGAAGCTCTCTGTGGAAGCCCCCATGCTGTGGTGTTCTGACAGGATGGACTAAGACAGGTTTTACTTTTTCTTCTCTTAGTACTTATATATATTTTTAAAATATTCTTTTGTGTACCTTAAATATTTTTCCTTATAAATATCTCTTTGGGTCCTAAATATTAACAATTATACACATTTGTTTAGCACGGTAGGCGTTTCTCCTGCTCATCAGTATTCCTTGTTTCCTATATTTCCTCCACAAATGGGTGAATTCCACTTCTCTCCTTCCTGAACATCAGCCTAGGTACAAACACATGGTGCGCTCTGGCCAATGCAATGTTGGGTGAAGGGATGTGTGCTGCCTCTAAGGTGAATATTTTCGGGACGATTCTTGGTCATCCAGCTTGCTTTCGCTCAACCCCACAGCTTGGCTTCAAACAGAGGTGCCACACGATGGAAGCAGCCAGGTCAAATGTAGAAGATGAGCCCCTCAAAGCCAGCGTGGCAGGATCACTTGCTGGGATTTGGGTCATTTTTCTGATTGAAATGCAGCTGATCTTTTTCTTGCCCTGACTGAATCAATTCCTCATTCAAGTCAATATTTTGAAGCTTTTTTTTTTTGTTCTACCTGAGTGTCAGTGTAGTAAATACAACAAAATTATGCAGTTTAAAACAACTGTTCTTAAAGTATACATATATAATAAAATGCAGACAACATATTGTAAGTGAACATTTGGTGGATTTGACAAATGCACACATTAACATAATCATAAAAGAAAAAATTTCTGTCACCCCAAAGATTACATCATACCCATAACTTCAATTCTTTTTCTTTGACAGTGGCCTAGGAAGCTACATGTTGATATGCATTAAGGGTCTATCCATCAATTTGTCTTTGTCCATATATGTTATTTGTATTAGCATAAACCCTAAAAATGTGTATTTGGATACATTTGGAAAAATGAATACAATAATAAAACTATCACTGTCCATATTATAGTCTCACAATACCCCTATGTATATAGAAAACTGAATAAATTCATCTCATTTGTTTAATAAATGGTTAGCTGAATGTGATATGAAATGAGACAGATGGATGGGTATATTAGCTTATTTCATTATGTTCAATATAGAAATAAAAATGAAACCCTCATCTTCCTCAATTGACAAAGAATATCATTTTGCCTACTCTAGAAAGCTTTTTATTATCATGCATTTAATATTTGTCATTTGTAAAATAAAAGGCACTGTTTTTAAACAGTGTTAGGAACTATGTGTTTTCTATTTAGGGGAAAATTTTTGATAGCAACTTCAACTCCCCTCCTTTCCATTGCATTTTCCCCCATGAGAGCCCCCAGCACTATCCGGAGGGAAAATGTGGAAACTGATGAGAATCAGGTTGACGATGTCATTCTAAATGGAGATTCTGTAACTTTAACTCAATCCTTTCACTCCAGCCTCAGTTTTCTCATCTGAAGAAATAATGCAGTATCTGGCTAAATATTTGTCTAAATGGAGTATGTGAAAAATGTAACAAGTATGAAGGGATCAGCAATGTTTGTTTTCTCTCTCATACACATGCTCTTCACAAAATAATTGGCTTTGGAAAGAATCTGATAAATAAGTTAATTAATAAATAACAAATGAAGTTTCTTAACCCACCGTTGTTTGTGAATTATTATCTCATTTGCAACAACTGTTTCAGGTCGAACAGATGGCTGTCTGTTCAGCCTAGTCTACGTATCACCACTTTCATTTTTCCCACTAGGGCTTTCCTGTTTAGTGATTCTGATATATTTTCAAGATTTAGACAAATATAATTTTACAGAAGAATTGCAAGTTCTTCTTGCATAGAATCTAATGTCTTTTTCCATAGAAAAAATATTTCTATTTTAGGAAATGGATTCAGGATGATTAAACCCAAGAATATCACAACAAAAGAATCCCAATGCCAGCTACATTTGGTAACTCTTTGGAAATAGTATAATCTTTCATATTGAGCCAATGAAAGCATGTGCAGAAGATATTCAATCTCACATTTATAACATCAAGAATTGACTTAAAGTATAAACACCCCCTGAAGTACATTTTAAGATAGAATGTTAGCTTGGGGTTGAATTATCAGATCTGTGGCCAAAATATTATTCATGTGGATAATAATTCTCTACTGAGCTTATTTTAATTGAAATTTGGAAAATGACAATTATGGTGATTAGCTTGAACTAGGTGATGGCTCTGAGGGACAGGCAGGGGAAACATCTGCAAGTACACATGGAGTCACAGTTTATAAAGAAGCATGTCGATTTACACATGAGGGATGAGAAATGTGGGGGGGGGGACTGAAATTCCTAGCTCTGATGATTCGATAGAACACTGTAGTTCCTGCCTTTCCCTGTTTCTAAACTTTATCAGATTATTTAGCCTCAAAAGGCTTTACTGTGGACATTTTTCTTTGCTGCTTACAGTAAAAAGACTAGATCAACTAACAGACAGTCTAAAAAGCATTTCTTTTAAAAATATAATTTTCCCAAAGTGATTTTAATGCAATGCACAACCATTGGGTAGGAAAGGGGAATATTTAAGGCTGTATTTCTTGGTGTCATATTCCAGGATGTAATGAAGCTGAGCACAGCCCTCTGTCAAAAAAAAAAGCCCTCTATAAGCACAAAGAAAATGAAATCACCCTTCAGCTCCCTTCTTTCTATGATAAAGGAAATCAATTTCTTCAGCCACTCACCAGATCTCAATTATGCAACAACGGACCAATTCCACTGTTTACTTTCAAGCTCACTTTTATAAATGTTATAGAGCCCAAACCAAACTTATCTGCTCCCATACTTCACTCACCTAGTGATCACCAAAAGGCAACTACTTGAGATAGTGAATTTCAGATTTAGGACACTAGACCAGGCATGTATGTACCAGAGCTAGCTCATACCAGCTAGCCACAGCCAGCTGGGCTCAGAATTCAGTGACATCTTGTGAATAAATAGGTCATCTTGGCGCATGAATATGTGAAAGAAAACAAAAGCTGTGTATAAGGCTTTCTCCAGGCAACCACCACACACTGTTGTTTCAAATTCATCAGCAAACTTCTGCACAAACCGCAGATACAAAAGAAGACCCTTTGCATTCTATTTGATGGATGATGGCTAACTCTGATTTATCTCAAAATTCAGAGACTTTGTGACTCTTTGGGAAAATCTTTGCTCAGTACTCCAAGTTGCCACAGTGAGTGATTGGAAACTGGGTCCACATAAAAGCCTATCCAATACTTTATCATGTGTGTAGTATTTCCAAGCAATGCCAACTTCAGGTAATGAACTCATAGGCAGTCAGAAGAACATATTAATGTCCTTGTCCCTCATCCCAAGGAGTCCTCTCTGTTCCCATTATAATAATATCCAAGTATTTTAATTCATTCTGTGAAGAACACAGGTTGTCCAGCTTGTCTAGCTTAAAGCAATCAACTTGTTTGCTGATTAATCTGTACTGTGTCTGGCTTTCTTTTAATGATAACCTCCCAATGAACTCATCTCAATAGCAGGGAAGTTCTCTGGATTAGGACATCGGTTATTTGGTGTTAAAGAGTTCCTTTAATTCATGTAAATTCAGTGCCCTCCATCAAGACATCTCAAGGCATCACAAGTCCTCCTCTGGACTCCAGAGCCCCGTGACAGCAAGGGGACAGCCCTCTTCCCATGGCCTGGCCACCTGGGTTCATTGCCATTGCCAATTTCTCCACTCCTCTTGTGCCTCCAGTTTATTAGTTTATTAGAGATGATAGAATGCTAATGAAAGAAGGCCTATGCAGCAATAAAGAGAAACCGAGCCAGGAGCCACAGTGTGCTCTACTGTGCCCTCCCTACTGATGCCTCTGAGTACGGACATCTAAGCTCGCAGGGCTTTTTATTTTCTTGTTGTCATATTTTGGATGTTTTCCCTACTACTTTTTTGAACAAAATTAGATTGCTAATGAGCAGTCTAATTGTTATTTCTGTGTGGAGAATGTTTCTTCTCATGTTTAGCTTTTTAGGAAATGATTTTTTTTTTTGTTTTTCAACATTTTTTTGAAAGTTTTAAATGTTTCTAAATTGACAAGTAAGAATTGTACTTATTACTGTGTGCACAGTGCTCTGAAATATGTACACACTAAAACATTAAAGATCACTAAATTTATATATGCCTTACATCACTGATCTTTCTCATGATGAGTGGATTTGTTATCGACTCTTAGCAATTTTTAAGAATACAATATATTGTTATTAGCTATAGTCACTGTGCTGTACATTGGTCTCTTAAAAATACTTGTTCTGTCTAAATGAAAAGAAATATAGTGAGTGTATGTGTGTGTACAATTATGATACTGGGAATTAAATCCAGGACCAGAGCTCCATCCCCAGACCTACCTTTATTTTTATTTTTTTAATTTTGAGAGAATTTCTGTCTAAGTTCTAAGTTACCTAAGTTGGACTCAAACTTTCAGCCTTCCTATTTCAGCCCTCGAGAGTGCTGGGCCATCATGCTTTGGACTGTGGCAATTTGCCACGGTAGCAATAGGAAACTAATACTGGTGCTGTCTTTTTAACTTTTGTAAAGCTACTTAACATGTTTAGCACTTTTTATCCATGGTCCTACATATACTGTTATGTTCATGTGCAGTGCACTGATTTGTCTCCTGTCCTCTCACCTTGTGATGGGTAATGAGATTATCACTTTGCCTGGATTATGAGTCACCTAGGATGGCACCGAGCTGTAATTTCAGCACCAGAGAGGCTGAAGCAGGAGGCTCTTTCTGGGTCCTAGGCCTGCCTAGGGTACACAGTGAGTTCAAGACCAGCCTAAACTACATAGTGAGACCCCATACAAAAGGAAGGAAAAGGGCTGGGGATTTGCCTCAGTGGTTCCACCACCTGCCTCGAAAGTGCAAGGTCCTGAGTTCAATCCTTGGTACCAAAAAATTGAAAAAAGGAAAGAAAGGAAAAGAAAAGAGAATGGGAAAGGAAATAAAAGAAAAGGAAAAGAAAAGAAAAAGGGAAAGAAAAGGAAAGGAAAGGAATGAAAAGAAAAGAGAAGAGAAAAGAGAGAGAAAGGCCCCTGGGAGATCGGTGAGACACCCTAGGTCCAGGTGGGAGCTGACTCCGGGGCTGCTTCTCCTCACTTGCCACTTTCTCTCTGCCATTCTCCCCCACGCTCTGCTTCCCGGCTGACAGGAAGTCCGAAGCTTTGCTCCACCCCACCCTTTCACCCTGCTTGTATCTGCTTTGGAGCCAGCCAACCGCAGGCTGAAACTGCACGCCTAACAACCTCTCTGGCAAGTCTGAGTGCCAAGTATGCTGCCCCAGCAACGGGAAACCTGAGCTTCGCATCCTGCTTCCTTCTCAGTGTAGATGCAGGTCTCCCAGGCAGGCTCTGGCCTTGGCCTTTCCTGCCTCCAGTCTCTGATCCTGAGCCCTGCTTCAGTCACGTCAGCCTTTGCACAATGACTTGCAGCAAAGATGCTGTTGCTTGGTCACCTTGTGACCACAGCTGACGTCCCCAGGGGCCAGAGCAGCCACCACTGCTCACGTGGGCTTCTCGATCCAGGTCCTGGCCCTCCTGGGTCTTCCTCTGTGTATTCTTAACTTTTCTTCTGGCTTTCTGGCTCAGAGCTGCACCCATCTCACCTGCCATCATTTAATTTTTCTCTTCATGGTCTGTCTCTTTCTTTTTTCTGTTACAGAGAGGGGTCTCAAAGGATGAAGCTAAGAGATACCATCACCGCAAAAACCTGTACACTCGTGGGGGAACAAGTATTTCATTGGAAAACAGCCCTCGGAGAGAAGAGTGAGAAAACAGGCCCTAAGTAGCCAACCCATCTCATCGCATGCTGGCCCATGTGAATGAGAGAACTTTCCGAGCACTAGGGTGGAGCAGGTCCAGAGGTGACATCTATTCTCACGGAGAGAGTGTCCCATCCTGGGTTCCTAAGCCCTGCCAGTGGCTCTGTGGAGTACCTGTTCCTCACTCCGGGAATGCTTTTGCCAGGATACAGACAGCACAGGGGGTGCAGCTATCAGGGGACGTGGTGTCCTGCTGTGTAACCAATTTAGTTTATCATAACAATATTAGGAATTCGTCTCCAGTCTTAGGAACTGGGCAGACTTTCTTTGGATGGAAAGTGCTAGGTCATCTCCCCAGTTGCTAACTGACACTAAGTAGCCAAAACCTTATCTGAGTGGCATTGGTAAAGAAGTCATTGGCCTGTCTTCTTCTATGCAGCGAACTTCGAGAACAGGCCTGGCTATGATGGGGAGAACACCGCTACGAACTTGAGGAACCTCAGACATTTGCAGAGGTCTGAGGCTGACAGCCTCATGGCTTCTACAGCCTTCTCCTTCATGCAGAAAGAGTATGGTCTAAGTATTTTATATTTCCATTGGGTCATGTTAAACAAAAAAAAAGATGTTGGAATTTGGCCTACCTAGAAAAATAAGCAAATCTATAAATAGTGGACATCCAGTGTGGTATGATAGTTTTGGTATATGTCACATATTAGACATATACTACAGGTCCTTGGGATGAATTCATCTTTTTAAATGTGACTATATCTGTATGTAGGTATAACTATATATCTATATATGTAGTTCAAGTAAAAACATATCTAAAAGAAGTTCAGTGAATTTAAGTAATTTTATATTCTGTTTATTATGTTGTGAACAGAACTCTTTTGTCTATAAAACATCATGCGATCATTGATTTCAAAGTTCCTACTCCAAAAAAATCCAAAGATGTGAAGTTATCCTTTAACTGAAATAAACATTGATTTAGAAGCTTAGCCTAGGTTTCAAATTGACTTAACAAAACTTTCATTGGTATAATATCATCCCCATTCTAGGAAATGATTTAAAGTTGATCGGCAAATGTAGAAAAATATCAATATTCTTTTCATAATTCATGGCTTGGTCAGGAGGAAATTGTAATTGAAGTTATAAGTAAAGTCATTTAGAAGGCCAGTCAATTGTCTATTGGCAAACTCTTCCTGTTCACTGAGATTCTCAAAAAATAATAATAATTATACCTGAGGTTTAACTAAATTGAAGTAATGGCCCAAAACATTGTTCACAAATCTTGTAATTGATTAAGAAATATCCTATTATTTTTTTCCTCTTATATTTTCATATAGTATTCACAGATTTATAGGAGTCATTATTTTACCTATAATTAAAAATATCTTGCTTCCCTTTCAGTTCTTTTGGTTCCATATCACAAATCGAATCTTAAATTTGCCACTGACTCTTGCACACTGTAACTACCAATCACAAAGAAAACAACTGGAGATCCATAGGAAAAAAAAAAATTCACTTTTGCTCAAGGCCGTGCACCCTGAAAAGTCCTAATTAAAATACGAGATTTGATCTGTTCTTGCCAAAGATGACTGAAGCTGAGAAAGCAAAGGAAATGTGGATTGAAGAAAAGAAGGCCACCCAAGTCCTAATAAGGACCTCCTCTCCGTTTCACACTCCTAATTGTTTCCCCTGTATCCAGCACCTTAGGCGGAAAAGTTAAGGTGGGAAACCTGAGAGTGAAGACCTCATTCTGGCAAATTTCACGCATCCACATCAATGCGAACAGAATTCGGAAGAGAACACGGGGGCGGCGGCACATGTAGTACAGGACTTTGTCACCTGCAGACTCCCTGGGGGCACACAAGACGCTCATTTGATGGCCTGCTGATCCCACGGAAGAAGCTGGCTTGCAGCTCTTCCTCACATCAGCAGAGGAAACTGACATGTTTTCAAACCCTGAATACCAAAAGTTACAGATTTAGGTGCAGCTCAGTAGAATAATAACATCTTCAAGCTGTTGAATTATCAAAAAAATTTTATTTGATGGGAGGTTTCTTTTCCTTTATTCCTTTTTTCTTTCTCTTTATTTCATTCTACTCTTAGTGAAAATGTATGCACGTTCAAGAATGTGTGCAAAAGTAAGAAAGTTACAGTGGTATTTTAACTGCTTTATGGTGCTTGCACAAAAGCGATCAAGCTGGTGCAGAGTGAGCTTGATCATGGATTCTTTGCTTCCTCCTTTGTGTCCTTTACTTTAATAAAACATCCAAACTCATTGGCTCATAAAAGGTGCAGTACTCATACAAGAAACAATACCTCGATACTATTACTTTATATTATCAAATCCCTAATTTTCAGCTTTCATGACCCTCTAAATTAGTACCTCTTGGTTCTATTATATTTTAAAGTTCAAGTTCCACCAAGAAAATGTGATTAAATTGAGGAAAATACCCAAAGAGTAAGAACAAGCCTCTCTATAGTCATAGTTGTACATGAAGAATCATTTGAAGAAAGTAGCAATGAACAGATTTAATTACGTTCAGAATACATGAGAATGATGGCAAGCAACATCCACGAGTCCTTCCCAGAATGTGCCTTGAAATGTAACTTCATAGATAGCTGTTTCAGGATCAGCGACGCTGCTGATCCCTTCACCAGATGCTTCCCTTTCAGCAAAAGAGTTGGAGAGAAAATTGATATCATGAAACCTTTAACACCTTCTTATTACTGGAGGTGCATTTTATGTTTCAGTTTATATCCATTACCTAAATTCCATTTTGTTTTATGCAGCCCTAAAACCAAAGGCTAATTTTCTATAATGGAAAAGCTTAAATCTGTGCCCCTTCATTTTCAGTTGAGATTGCACGGAGATAAACTACCCTGTAGAACTGAAGACACTACACTTCACTCTCTGCTTAGTGATTCCTTTGGGAGAGCAAAGATGACAGCTAGGGCTCTGAGGAAAAATGACCAGCCTAGGAAGACGCAGGAGGAAGACCTTGTCTTTCGCTTTCAAATCTTTCTGCCACTTCTCTCAAGATCTAACTACAAAAATAAGCTGTCACAGGGATGACATGTTCTTTAAAGTCTGTCATGGAAAATTACTGTTAGAATTCTTTTTCATGCAGCTAAATCCATTTTGTTAAAATTATACTGAAATGGTCAAAACCACACCTCAGTGAAACAGGCATAACAAAATGGAAAATAAAGAGCACATCCACGTCAGGAACATCATCTTGATAAAGCACATGCTCTGGGTGGTGGCCAGAAGGTTTTCATGTTCATTCATGCAGGTGCTGTCTCTTCTCAGACATATATTTTCATTTTTCTTTCATGTTACTCTAAGTGTGCCTTTTTCTGTTTGTCCAATGCCTTCTCTTTTCTTTATCTGTCAAACACCACATAAGTAGCTCATCAAAGAAGAAGCAAGTAAATTAAGTTTTGGGATCTCATGAGCCAAAATATAAAAGCTTTGTTAATAAGACATGTAAGGCAGGAAAGGTAATTTGAAGATGTCACTCTGCATGGGAAGAAAACCTCCAAATCTCAGATCACATAAGGAATGCTCTGGATGCACTGAAATGCTCTCTTCCTTCCACAGAAGATGGGCTTACTTAGTTTTTGGAGATTTTAATTATAGCAGTGTAATACAGTATGTAGGACCACAAGATACTTCTTCAGCCCACCTAAAAAGACTCAGGAGGTGAGGCTGGAGGATTGCAGGTTTGAGCCCAGCCTGGCCAAATTTACAAGACCTGTGTGGAAAAGGTTTTTTTAAAGGCTATGGAGGTAGTTCAGTAATAGAGAGCTTTAGGGTTCAATTCTCAATACTGAGAGATTGAGAGAGAGACAGAGAGAGAGACAGAGAGAGAGAGAGAAAGAGAGAGAGAGAGAACAATCATAGACTAAAAATAAGAAAAGCTGCAGTTTGATTAGCATGAGAATAGATTTGGACCAGGAATTCACCAATGGTTGGCTTCCATTAGCCGATAATAAAATTGAATGCCAAAGTTTGATTAATTTCAATGCTGACAGTTGAAACATCAATTTGATATCAAATGTATTGGGGTATATAGTGTAGACTCCTAATTGAAATAGAACTACCCTACATCATGCAGTTGTAGTTTTGTTTATCTAATGATTGTATATTGTTTGAATTGTTCCATCCACAGTGAGAGTCCACAGCCCCAGGAACATAATTACATTTTCCCTGTGGAAGCACAGTTGGGTACTTGTTGCTGTTCACTTTCCAAGATCTTGTCAGTACCCAAGTTTTCCAAGAGTGAATATTTCCCCCATAAACTACTAGAGCTATCATAACATCCCCTGAGATGATTAATTTAGGGTGAGATTTTTAATGCTTTTATACAAGAACTACTCTCACATGTGAATATTTTCCAAATGAAAAGCCAATTCAATGTTCAGTTCAATCCAGAATGGTTACCCTTCCCCAGAAAGCATTTCAAATGTCATTTTTCACATAGACACACACACACATGCATCCCACTGCACAATGCCCTATAGCAATTGCACTTTATTGAAAGAGACAAAGCTGGCAACAGCATTATAAAACCTTGGCTATAAAGTTTTATTTGGGAACTTGCCAATTCAAGAAAATCAAGTTTTCTAAAAGTAATAATATTGATTCTAACACAAGGAAGATATTAAGCTCATGCAAGATGGTAAAGATGAAGAGCATCCTAGAAGAGGTTGATGGAGCCTGGATGGGTAGGAAGAGACCCTTGTCTGGCTGAGAAAACCCTCAGGGCACTGAGGAACAATGATGGGAAATTGGGATCAGAAAGCCACAGAGTTTCATACATGTTTTATATGTGAATATGCAAAAGCAAACAAAATAGTAAGATGACTGTAGCTGATATGCTATAACACGAATTAAATATGTCTGGAGTTATTCTTTTGTGATCTATATTAAATCCTTAGCAAGAAAATGCCTTTAGGTTCACTCATAGTAATGTTTGGACTTGGTAAATGCAACTTCACTCTGAATTTTGAAACAAAAATTGAACAAAATCATATTAGTACCATCCCTTAAAGAAATTTCCCCAAAGCAAAACAAGGTTTTATCTATGTTCCTAAAAATATATATATATATGTCTCAGATAGTCCCAGTTCACATCTGTTATCATTGTTGAATTACAAATCATGACTCCTTTCACTCTTGATTTTGTTCTAGTTTGGGAGGTAAATTATCTGAAATTACAGTCAGAATCATGTTTTCGTGGTGCTTTTGTTTTACCACAAGGATAGTGAAGAATGCTCTAGTTTGAGATCTGAAAGTAGGTAAAGCGACTCCTAGGGAGCAGTACAATGTAGCTTATTTGGCTGCTCTGTCAGAAATGATGACATGAAAAGTTTGCGAGGGTTCTGGGAAGAGGGTTGTGTTGGTAGCCCTGGAAATCTGTTCCCACCCGTAGATGAGATTGGGGTCAGAAGTCTTCACAATGAAACTATTGGAGCTCTGGAGTTTTAGGGGAAAGCTTGGGGCTAGAGCACAGACTGTAACTCATGGTGAGTTTTAATTGGCTTCATCGCTCAGCACAATTGTGGCCTCCACCTTCCACCTCTCAGCTCTAAGGCACCTGAGTGGGCCATGGTTCTTGGAGCAGCTTTCTCGGAAATTTCAGACATTCAGATGGCTACAAAAAGCACTAAATCTTGGAAACAGCCCATACATCCATCAACAGATGGATGGATAAAGAAAATGTGGAATTGATACACAGTGGAGTACTACTGTGCTGTGAAGGGTAAAATTGAGGCAATTTAAGGTAAATGAGACCATAATCTTAAGTGAAATGTATCAGACATGCCATGTTTCTCTTGTGTGAGGAACCCAAAGTATAGAGGATAGATATTAGGAAATAGGGAGAATGTTTTCTAATGAGAAGGGAACAAGAAACGAGGGGAGGACAGAAGGAGAGAAAATGGATTTAAAGAAAAAATGAATTGAAGGAACAATGAAAATAGAGCATTTGCAAATGGGGAGGGGGGAGAAGGATTGGAGTAAGGAGAAAGAAAGGGGACAAAAAAAGCATGAAGATGTGTAATGAACATATCCTATTTCCCTGTGATGGATGTGCTCACTATGTACTGCAAACATGCACTAATAAAATACAGCCTATTCCCCAAACATCCCAAATATCAGTGCTCAAATCACTGGTGGTTGCTTCTGATTGAATTTTTTTTCTCCCTCCATTTTCTCTTTTAATAACCAGACATAGAAGAGAAGAACATTCAAGAACAACTGTAGAGATGGGAGAGAACAGAAAATCACCATGAATTAGCCGCTGAAAGACATAGGCTCAGAAAAGACTGGAGAAGAGAGCAAGCTTACACCCCAGGATAGCACTGGACTCAGAGATTACATATGAAAATTCTAAAACAACAAAGAAGTACTAAGAACAGGAGTAGAAAATGCTGGAAAAGAATCTGATTCCTAGAGTTACCATATTATTACATTCAAATGTCTGGAATTCGAGTGAAAAATCGTTAAGACACAGAATGCTAAAAGAAAAATGGTGCCAAATAAGATTACTATATCCAGCAAAACTGTGTCCCAAGGAAGAGAAATTAACACATTTATATATCAGCAAAAGCTGAAGGAGTTGATTACCACACACTGCCCTGAAAGAAATGCTAAAGCAGGCTGGAAGAGCCAAATGAAAAGGATTCAGTGCCATATGGAAATATTAAGATGCCCCTAAAAGGAGATAAGAGGGCAATTTTAAAAATTAGTGCTATTTTAACAATCAGGTGTAACTCCACTTTACATTTTGCTCATAACTTAAGAGATTAAAACATTAAGAAAAAGAATTAGAGGTCTAAACACTAGTGTCCTAAATTTGAATTTGCAGCACATTTTGTTTTTTATAGAATGTACAAGATAAAAATATCAAATTTATTTTATTTTTGGACATGATATATAATGATATGTTTGTAGCATGGAAAACTGAAAGGGGTGGGATGGAGCTGTTAAAGGAAAAAAAGTTTTTGTATGTTACTGAAGTTAATTTGGCATAAATTCAAATTACAGTGTTAAAGTTTAGTATACTGAATGTAATCACCATGGAAACTAAAAAATCAGAAAAAATATACAAGAGGGAAATCAAAAAGAAGTTCAAATGTTTTATTAAATATCAACTAAAAATACATCTCAAGAAAGATGAAGATAGTAATACAGGAAATGAGGTAAAAAAGGACAATAAGGCACATAAAAAACAAATAATAAAATAATGGACATGTATCTTTACTTACATATAATCACTTTAAGTGTAACCAGATTAAATTCTGCAATAAAAAACAAAGATTAGCAGCATAAATTCTTTAAAAGATCTAATTTTACTCTATAACAGACTTATTTTAGACTTAAAACCATAAACATGTTGAAAACGAAAGAATGGAGAGAAATATGCCATGGAAGTAGTAATGAAATGAGCTATACTAATATTAAATGAAGCAGACTTTAAATGAAAATGATTACAAAATGCAATGAAAAGAACTGTGGAGTAAAGCATTCAATATAGCAAGAAGGTATAAAACTTACAAGCATGTATGCACCTAATAATCGACCATCAAATACACAAAGCAAAACTTGACAGAATTAAAGAGAAAAATATAGAATTCTACCATGTATTTGGAGATATTATTACCCAACTCTCAGCCATTGGTATTGAAGCATCAGAAGATAAGGAAATAGAAAACTTGACACAATAAACCAGTTAGGTCTAGCACAAGTATATGTCTAGCATATATTTCAAGTATTTATGGGGATTTTTCAGAGGAGGGCACATGCTAAATCTCAAAAAATTTAAAAAGATGCATGTCATATAACTTGTCTTCTCAAACCAAAATAAGGTGAAGTTAGATATGAAAAACAGAAAGAAAATTAGAAAATTCATAAATTTATGGAGATTAATGCACTCTGTAGAGATCAATAGATCAAAGATTAGATTACATGTGCAACTAGAAAATACTTCAAGGTAAATCAAAATGAAAAGGCAATATTGCAAAATTTATAAGACACACTGAATACAATGTTACTGGAGAAAGAATAACCGTATACATTAAAAAAAAAAAAAAAGAACGACCTCAAATCAACAACCTAACTACAACTCACATAACTGAAAGAAATCAAGATAAACTAAACCCAAAACTACCAGAGAAAATGAAATAGTAAAGATCAGAGCAGAGATCAGTGAAATGGAGATTAGAAAAATATTAGAGGAAATCAGCAAAATCAAAAGTTAATTCTTTAAAATACCAGAAAAATTGGCAAACTCTTAGCTAGATGAACTGAAGAAAGAAGACTAAAATTATAAAATGAAAGGGGACATTATAACCAATTCTACATAAAAAAAAATCTGAGACTATTATAAGCAATTGTATGCCAACAATTTGGATAACCTATATGCAACAGATAAATTCTTACAAACACAAAACCTACCAAGACTAAACTACAAGGAAATAGAAAAACTTACTTGACTGATAACTAATAAGGGGATGGAAATCGCTAATTTAAAGTAAATAGGACTTAGAGAAGAAAAAGTTCTGGAAAACACTTACACTGCTAAATTCTACCAAACATTTAAACATCTAACACAAATTCTTCTCAATTCCTTCCAAAGTAATGAGAAAGAAAGAATATTTTCTAACTTATTCCATGAGCTAGAAAAATTGACCAAACAGCAAAGCTAGAAAATGACACTATAAGAAACTAAAAAGCAATGTCCCTTATGAACATTGATTGAAAAATAAACCTCAACAAAATCCAGCAGAATGAATTGAGCACCTTACTAAAAGGAGTGGGCACCATGACTAAAAAGGATTTATTCCTAGAAAGCAAATATGCTTCAATATACAAAAATCAATTAGTGTAACACTCTCCATTAGCAGAATGAAAGTGGAAAAAGCAAAATGCAAAATTTTAATTTATTGATGCAGAAAAACCATTTGACAAGCTTCAATACACTTTCATAATAAAAACACTTAAACCAGGAACAGAAGGAAATTATATCAACATAAAAAAAATCATGTGGGAAAAACACATCAAGCATCACATGAGATGATAAAACAGTCAAAATTGTCCTCTAAGATCATGAACAAAGACTACTTCCGTTTACCATAATAGTGGAAATGCTCACCAGAGAAATTAGGCAAGAAAAAGAAATAAAAAATATGGGAATTGGAAATAAATACATAAACATATCTCTATCTATATATGACATGATCACATATGTAGAACACCTTTAGATTCCACAAAAATTAAAATTTAAAAATTCAAGAAAGTAGTGGGGAATATAGTTAATACACACACACAAAATCTTGGATTTCTAGATAAAAACAATAGATGATTCAAAAAGAAAATTGTGAAATCTTCATTTATTATTGCATCAAAAACAATACAATAAAAGACTTGATTTATTCAAATATGTGAAAGACTTATACAATAAAAATAAAATACATAAAAATACAAAATAAAACTACAAAACATTTCTGAAAAAATTAAGGAAGTAACCAATCAATTGATGGGAAGAGATTCCACGTTTGTGAATTGGAATTGCAATACCATTACGATGTCAATACAGTCTGCTATGATTTGGATGTAGATTTGTTTCCCCAAGATTCATGTGCCAGAAGCTTAGACCCCAGTGTAACTTCGTGGAGATGGTGGAAGCTTCATGAGAAGGGTCTCGTGGAGATGGGTGGATCACAGAGCTATGCCCTATGATGGATGAATTCCCATGCTGCCGCCTGTCTGGGTCAGTTTTCTCAGGAATGGGCTGTTGTATAGGGAAGATTCTCCACAGCAGTGTCCCCTCTGTACAGCCTGCTCCTGGCCTGCTTCTCTCCAGCATCATGATGCTGCTGAAGTGAGCCATCCATACCCTGGTATTGTGCTGATGATACACTCCTGCCACTAGAGTGTGAAACAGATCAACCCCTTTAAATTTCCAGTTACTCCACTTCATGTACTTTGTGGGAGCCACACAAAACAGACTTTAACACTATCCAAAATGGTCTACAGATTTAAAGGAATAGCTATGAAACTTCCAAAGACATTATTTTGATAAAATAGAAAAACCCCATCCTAAATATCGTATTTATTCTGAAGAGGCACCCCCAACCTCTGTAGCCAAAACAATCTCTGAAAAGAAGAACAAATATAGGGAATTCACACTTACTATGTTCACATCTTACTACAAAGTTCTAGTGATCAAAGCAAGATGGTAGTAACATTAAAATAAACATATATCACTGCAGAATTCAGAATAAATCCACACAGCCAAATTATTATTATTATTATTATTATCATCATTATTTGTTTTTTTAAGGCAGACTCTCACTAAGTAGCCCAGGCTGGCCTCAAACTCATGGTAATCCTCCCGCCTCAGCCTCCTGAGTGCTGGGATTACAGGCATGCCCGGCAGTCAAATGATTTTTAACAAGTATATGAAGACTACTAATGGGGAAAAGTCTATCCTTTCCACAAGTAGTGCTGGGAAAACAGGACATCCATGTGCAAAAAAATGATGGTAGACCCTTACCTAAAGTCATATAAAAATTAATTCAAAATGAGTCAAAGACCAAAGGACTACAAATATAAAACTCTTTAAAGAGCAAAATCTTTACGACATTGGATCTTGCAGTGACTTCTTAGATAAAATCTTATAGGATTAGGTAAGAAAATGAGAAAATTGCTGAATTGAACATCATGAATGTTTCTCAAAAAGCTGTTGATTGAAGGACAGAACCAATAGAGTAAAAAAAAATCATCTCATAGAATGGAATACTATACATGTAATCTAGAAGTCTAACAAGGAATCAATATCTGGAATATATAAAAGATCTGAAACATTCAGTAACAACCGAAATTGATAATTTCATTCATAAATGGACAAAGAACTTGAATAGACATTTTTACAAATAGGATATTAAATGGCTAATAAGCAGTTGAAAGCTTTAAAATCACTCCTCATTAACAATATGCAAATCAAAACTAAACAGTCTTACACTAATTAGGAAGGCTACTATTAAAAATAGATTTCGTGTGTTGTTGACGACTTGCAGAAATACACCACAGTACACCATGGAAGAGTACAATGGTACAATCACTGTGGAAAACAATATGGTAATTCCTAAAAAAATTACAAATGGAATTATCATATGGTTGAGCAATTCTACTTCTGGGTATATAGTCAAGAAATCAACAGCATGGGTTCAAAAGTTTTTTTTAATAAATCCATAAATATAGTTGCAGTTTTCACAATAGCTGAAATGTATAAACATCCCTAATTTCTATTGATAGATGAAGGAAAGAGCAGAAGATGCTTTATATACTCAGTGGAATACTATGTAGCCTCAAAAACTGAGCTTTTGAAAATGGGAAGAGGATCAAGACTTGGGAGGAGAAGGGAGGGCTGGAAGGCCAGGAGATGAAACAGAATTAAGCTGTGTTATGCATGCATGCCAACTCCCCACAAGGAATATAATCATGGTGCATTGAAAACATGGACGACTAAGAAAGTGAAAATAAAGGAGAATTCTGATATATGCTACAACATGGATAAAATCTTAATACAGTACATTAAGCAAAATAAGTCAGTTATGATACGGAAAAGTTTTAGATGACTTAATAGATTGAATATTAAGGTAGTTGTAGAAGCAAAATAAGTAATGTGTTCTTTTAAGATTTGCTTTTCCCATAACTCCTTGTTTAAGCTGCAGGTTACCTGACTCTAACAGGTAACTTCATTAACCTAACAAAGTTACCATGCCAGGGTGAATTTACAATATACATGTGCCTATCTTGTGTCTGTGACTTGTAAATAGGAACTGGAATTGTATTTACACATCAAAGACCACTAGGGATGAGATAATGGCTAAAAGGGATATAAAAAGGGAAATGCTGAACAAAGGGCATGCGGATACTCACCAGACGGGTTTCTGGCATTCCTGCCCGCTTGGGAGAAGAAATTTTATTATTTTATCCGAATTCTGTGTCTCCGTGTATTTCTTTCCGAGATTTCTGCAACAGTTACAAGAAAAGAAAATGGTTTAAGATTCCACTTGCATGATTTACATTGTATAGTCAGAACCAGATATTAGAAGTAGAACTGTTTTGCCAAGGGCTAAGGAGGGAGAAGATGGGAATATATTTAATGAGTACAAAGTTACAGTTTTGCAAAATGAAAAGCGTTCTGAAAACAGATAAAGGGGACAGCATGATGAATGCATTTAATTTCACTGACCTGTAGACTTAAAAATAGGTAAAACATGAATTTTGGTATGTATGCTTTTAAAAGGTACAATAGAAGAAGAAAAGCAAAGCATGGTGTCAGGTCTTAATATTTGTAGTTTCACCAATCACCTGAATTGATCCTGGCAGGGTTTTCCCATGAGCCCGGCTCTGAGAAACTGTAGAGCCAAATGGGAGTCCCTTTAGGCCTCCACTGTTCTACACACTCACTCTTCACCATCATAAGACAATGGGATTAAACAGCTTTGACCCTTCCTTTCATATAATTAGTCAGATTTTAAACGCTAACATTCTTATTAGTGTTCATTGATAACATCCAAGTAAGGATGTCTTATTTTTTCACTACCTCTCTCCATACAGTTAGGTTTTATTCTTTATGCCTTCTCCTTCTACATCTCATGAGAGCTAGGGCCAACTTGTTCTTCCACTGGCAGTGTGACTCTTAAATGTGAATAGCGCGCGCACACACACACACACACACACACACACATACCCCGTTTCCATTTAATTTGTCTTTAAGCACAGGAAGTTTTGTTCTGCTTATGGTTTAACACAGGTGTTCACATTAAAAACCTTCAAGGAGAAATATGAGATGACAACAATTCTAATTTCACACTGAATGTGTCATTATTGCATTCAATTCTGGCCACAGGTCTTGGAAGGGAAGTGAATTGGGAAGGAAATAGCCAGCCATTCTGGGCTTCTCCCCAAGCCAGCATACAGATACTGTGAGGGAGGAATTGGGGGAGGGAAAGGAAAGAGTAGAAGGGAAAAATCAAGTGCAATGAATAGTTGCAATTACAAATTAGGTAATTGGGCATGGAAACATTTGCTTTAATTTGAACATTCTGCTGTGCATTCTGAATTCACTGCTATTTGTGTCAATGCATCCCTATTTCTTTTTTCTCAGTTACTTTAAAAAGTAATTATCTTCAGCTGGAAATAAAATATTCTATGTGACACATTATGTAGAGGAAACCATATCCTACATAAATGTATAATGATAACCCTTTGTGTTTTGGTTATCAGATATCTTAGAAAAGAAATGAAGGAAAAATTACATTCTTATATCGAGGTCAAGGAATTTATGCCTCTGGAAAATACAGAATGCACTTGTAATCTTAGTTATAAACTAGAACCCTTAAATATGTACCAATTGGACAATTTCATATCAGCTGTATTTTTAAAATGTGGTGCCATGTAGACAATGAAGAAAACTGGCTTGCTAGAGGGAAAAGTACTTGAAGAGTCAAAATTATTTTTAAAAAATATCTTAATGATAGCACAGAAGTAGAATGATTCTCACCCAAATTCTTGCGCATTGTCAAATAAAGTGTTTTCTGAGAGATCACAAAGAATTTTAGAAACTGTTTTCATCATCAACAAAATCTTTCTCCTGTTAAGCCCAATATAGCTAAATTTTAAGGACATTTTAGGTAACTGAGATCCTTAGGTCAGATTTGATATTTCCCTGGGGAGAGATATTTGATGAGCTAACTGCTCCAGGCTCCAAGGAGTCTAATGGACCAGCAGCAGGATCCTGATACTCACTGAGTTTCTCCTACACATACTCTAAAACATAACTTCTTAAAACCTTTTAAGTTACAGTAACTTCCTTAACGTTATCAGTGTGTGTGGGTATATGTGTATGTATATCTGTCTGTCTGTTTTAACAGGTCTAAAGAGGTTCTTTTTCTACCTAAAGCATAATCAATTTAAACAATTACAGAAAATAATTAAGCAAATATTACCAATCTAATAAAACCCAAGCTATCTGAATTTTTATATTTTAGTTAAAATAAGTGGAACTTTGCACACTGATTTTTGGGTATGAGAAAAAAAATTACTAGTTTTATTTTTAGTTTCTATTAGATCCTGAAAAAAAATATGTAAAGCAGAATAGATATTGAGGTAGCTGTGACCCTTACATATTCTATGATATACTGGTAGATTGTTCTATGGTTCAAACAAGAAGCCATTGTCAGCAGTCATTGTAGCATTTGTTTTGGTCAAGAAAATAAAAGTAGAAGTAGCATACCTATTCTAAGTAGAGCTGTAGAGACAGTACAGAGTTCATGGTCTTTCTGTTTCCCATTGCCAGCAATTTTCAGGAGAGAATGTTCTCAATTGGACTTCATACTGGAGGTAATGAAGGGCAGGACTTAGGCCAACTGGGCATGAACAGGTAACACACTTGGGGCGTCAGCCTCTAACATAAGATAGTGAGGGGAGGAGATCATTCATACCATGGTAAAACTTAGTACCTCCTGATTAGGAGACAGTAGCACCAATGTGGAAAAACTACATATGATATCCAGTCTACCCAATGACAAACAGGGAAAAACTATCTCGCCATTAATCCTCATCCAAAGTAGTATACCCAAAGTAGAGTTCACTGACTTCCATTTTTTGGAAAAATTTTCAAATTTTTACTTAGAATTATGCATGCTGCTATTTATTATTTCTGGAGTATGTAATAAAATAATTATAATCATTTAAAATGTAATTTTCCCAAACTTAGAATAACAAGACCATAAAATAAGATGGTGTAAAGTTTACAGCTATCACACACTTAAAAACCAAGGGAGACTAGAGATAAGGTAGGACATTGATTTGTAGAAAGAAAGCTTTTTATAACAGATGATCCTCAAGCATGCAAATAACACGAAATATATTCAACACTTGCCATATTGATAACAAAAACATTTAAATTTCCCATATTACAATTATGACTTTTAGTAGCTCTCAGAATTAACATGTACCATGCACTGAATAAAGATACAAGAAAGCAACATCAACTATCTGTACTTCAATATATGGTCCTTGGCCAAAAAATAATTGTTCCATTTCCAGAGGTCTTCTTAAACAACAATGCCTTTTCTCTGGGCTTGGTTAAGGCCTTAACAAGATGTATTTTGTGCTACATGTATTTTAACCCATAAATAATAAAAACAAGTATTAGTATCTACTTGTATTTAAATTTACTAGTGAGTGGAACTTCTCTTTTAGGTAGACTTAGATACAAATAAAGCTACAGATATACATATACACATATAGAAACTCTGCTGTGTGGGGACTGATGCAGTTTGTGTGTGATCATTTTGGATATTATCCATCAAGACTTACTCTTTTGAATTACTCTCAAACCCTTATGGGATGATTCCACAATGGTACAGGGGCAAAATTATGAGCATTTGTAAAAGCAATTTTATTACGAAATTCAACTTACAAGGAGGTGTTTACATTTATTAGAAATCTTCATCTTGTTCAAAAGCTGTTCACAGAAATCCACCTGTTTCCATCAGTCTTCAGCCAGGTTGTTTCCCCAAGGGAAAGCCAGGAGGCATCTCCAACTCCAAGTCTGCTGTCCACTGGCACAGGATTGGGCTTGATCCTTCCTGCCCTTCTCTGCTACTCTTTCCCTTCTGGTGGCCCTCTGAGCTTCGTGACACATGTCAGGGGAACTGACTGTGACCTTCAAATTGGTCCTTTAACCATCTCAGCAGTAGTTAGTTGATTAACAAGCGAGATCAACAAGAAATACATTTTTGCTATTGATTCAGTCATTACAATAAATGAAACTTCTCTCTTTTGGCCTATGCTAAAGGGAGACAGAATGAGAAATAAGTGTCCAAGAGTTCATTTATGAAGCCTAGATTAACACAGAGTTGACATTCAAGTTTATTAAATTCCATACTTTCGAAAATTCCACACACTTGTGGATTTCACTTAATAGCTGACGGAGTGCCAGAAATGCTGCCGGAAACGAGAACATGTGGCCCAGCAGCTCCAATGCTCACCACTCACGAATCAGTCCAAGAGGAGCTCTGTTCAGAAAGATCAGTGTAGCAATCCCTCTGAGCATTACATGAAGCTATTTTTAGTAAAGATTAATGGAAAAGAGAGAGACTGGAGAAAATGAGAATCTATAGCAAAGAAAGTTGACTTCTGAAATCTGTCAAATGTGTGCAGAAGGGAGAGGCCACAAATGCAAAGCCAGCTGCAAGTTTCAGGGGCAGCTTTAGGAGGCAGAAATGGCCCAGAGCCGGAGAAGGTGAGAAAGAGGAACAGAGGTGCAGGCGAGGCAAGGGGGTGAAGGTGATGTGAATGTGCCTCTATAAATTCACTTCTCCCTGAGAAACAGGGCTGGAATCCATAAGGTATTAGCTGCATAAAACATAGGAGCAGAGTAGGAAAAGAAGGTGACATATTTGCAAATTATCCAAGGGTAATGACTTCTTCCATCAGAATGGAGTCACAATTATCAGGTTTGTCCTCAGATGATCTTTTAATTATTCTGATTCTCAACAGTACTTTTTATTAAATATGGTTTTGTGTCAGAAACTTAGATTGTCAGGCATCTCATTCTTCAGACTTCAAAATTCCACTTATTTCCATACGACTAAACGGTAAATGGTAAGTGTGCACGTGTGTGTGTATGCACATGTGTGTGCAGCAAATTTCTGGCCCACATAATATTGAAATAATTAATATAGGAAATATAAATAGGTAAAGTCTAAGAGTGAGAACAAAACAGTTTTTAACATGTGTTCTAAGTTACAAAACAATGAATACTCCTCTCAGTTGCAGAGATCTCGGGTTTGTTCATCTTCCATTTTCAGGTGACTGGTTCTCATTTTGATGTTTGACATGGACTTTCTGTCTTCAGGTATGTGTATCTCTGAAATTTCCTCATTTCCCAATTCTTAGGCATGACACTTTTAATAAAAACTACTGTGCAATTATTAATATCTAGTTTTGTTTCAATGAATATTCCTAATATACATGCAGTAGTATGATAAATCCAATACAGAACTGAGTAGATAACATTTGAATATCCATATATTTTCCCCTAAAACCTTCTTTTCACAGCTCACACATTGTCTGTTTTTTTTTTTTTTGGCTTAAATTCTTTAATTGGTACATTTATGTATACAATACGTTTACATTTATCATTGGGTCCTTGTACCTGCACATGATGTATCTTGGTTCTTATTTTCTCCCCATTCCCTGTGCACCCTTCACCCCTCCACCCTTCCCTCACACATTGTCTTATGAAGTCATCAATAAAAATATGTTGACTGTTGCTCCAGTTTGGAGGTGGTTTCTCCTCAAGCATTCATAAAATGGAAAGTTCTTCCTCAGGGTGGTGAAGCTGAAGTGGTAGGAACTTTAAAACTCAGGGTCTAGTGGGAAATTGCAAGATTGGTTCCTCCCCCTGCTAGGCTTCCTGTGTCACCTTGTGATTGCTCCCTCTTGCAAGCATTCCTGCCATTTCAGTTCCATGTGCTGTGATGTCATGACAGTTAGAGTGAGTACTATGCTGTTTGGGCTTTCAGCTTCCTCCCTACCATAAGCTAATTAAATCTCCTTTTAAAAAAAACATAGCCTCGGGCATTTAATTATAGAAATGTAAAGGGAGCTAAAACACATGCCAAGACATGGAATAGTATCAGAAGCCAAGCAATACTGAAAGTTTACATTAATAATTTTCCTCCCTCAAGATGCTTGAATTTGAGTGTGAACGGAAGATTTGCTAAAGGACTAAACAATACATATCAAAGCTGCTACCCGATATCAGCAAAAGAGTGAGCTGAGGAGATATGAAACATTGCAGTAATAGAGGCAGGGAGGGAGCCCTTTCTCGGATATTGATGTTTGCCTGAAGTTTTTATGCAGAATCCTTGAAGGTTCAGCAATTTCTCACTGTGTGAAAGACATGAAAATGTTTCACGAAGTCCTCACAGCCTTTGGGAAATACTACTTGGCATTCTTCGACATATGAGGTGCCCACAGCCTTACTTAAATGCTTTGAACGTTTTCCAGAACAAGACAGGCGCGGTATGTAGATGCCAGAGTGTGACAGGGAACGTTAATGACCCGGAGAAGGTCTGCAGTGGGCAGCGATGTTCCCACTTCCCCAGACCTTGGGAACTGGAGTGCAAGGTACTGCACAAGGAACTTAGTGACAAAATTCAACTTAGTGAATTTAAACATTTCAGAAGTTCTCCCAATTTGATCTGTCCTCTGCCAGGTGCTCAGAAAAATCTCAAACCCCAAGCATCATGCCGGTGTAGACCAGAGGCCAGGAGGGTCTGACTCACCTGGGAAATGACATCAGAACCCACTCATTTGGACACCCATCTCCAACAGTCACTGATTATGTGACCAAGAGCAAGCTATAGAACATCTTCTGCTCTTCATTCCTTTTTCAGCAAAACCAGCAAAGAAGGTTCAGTCTACTTACACAGTGAATCTGGAAGTGCTTTAGAAAAGAGTAAACTTAAAGCACTGTAGTATAGAAGAAAAGTATGGCGTTTTCATCATAGACCATAGGTACATATTTAGACACTTAGACAAATTTACAGGGCAGAAAGGTTATTATTGGAGATGCAAACTGCAGGGTGTCATTACGATGAATATGAAAGGAAACTAGCCGGGGAAATAATGTGGTTTCACCAGAAAATATAATTTCCAAAAATTATTTGAGAAAGTTAGGATTTTGTTTAGCAGTGGTGAGAGGTGCTTTCATTGATTTTGAAAAACAAAAAAAAGTTTAAGAAAAGCTGGAAACATGGTCCTTCTCAGCCCACACCAGCACATGTAGGTGCTTTCCCAGGGGCGCAGTCTTGACGTGAGCCACGCTAAGCTAGGTGCGCATCTCCATCCTTCTTTTCTTACAGCCCCTGGCTCTTTCAAGACCAGTGTGAAAAAAAAACAATTGAAATGTTAGGAAAGGTCAAAAGCCAGGATGAAGAGACATTCTGATTAAAAGCTTTTCCTGAAGGCAGCAAGACCTTTCCTTCTTCTCTAATTCAAACACAAAGACGTTTAGCTCATGCTAGTTTTCTGGTTAATTTTTCAAGAATATGGGTTGTTAGGGATCAGAATACTGTGTGAGCTTCAAAGGACTCAAAAGGCTCCAGTTGGACCCGAACGGTTTGAATTGGGCCTCGCCGCTGCTCATGTAGCTCTTGCTCTTCCCTTTAACTTCTGCTTTTTTTATTCCATTCTTCACTTTTCTTTCTGACATCTTTCACAGTTTTGAAAGACTCATTCTGAGCTATGTTATTTAAGACAAAAAACTCTACAAAGCCTTGGAGGGGAACTAAGTTCTTTAGTTTCCAAAAAGCTAGCAATAATTTTTCTCAATATCAGTGGCATTGATATATGAACCTCAAAATATTTTAAAGCTTAATTTTTATCCCAGCTACTTTGGTGCAGACAGCCTCAGAAGATCAACTTTTCTTTTTATATTCTTTTTTCCTTCCTAGTTTTAGCCACATGTGATATGTCATAAAACAGCTTGACTTGGATTTTTTTTTAAGCATAATACAAAAGTTTCCAAACTTGAAAACTGATGAAAACTGATTTCTCATTGGTTAAACATGGGAAACAAAAGAGAAAATACACAGAACAATATTTAAAAGGATAGACAGACATCCTACATCCAGAGACTTACAATATAACCTTGCTGGCAGGCCCTACCTGGCATTTGTAAGATCCTTAGTATTATGGCTTGTATCTAGATGTCCCCGGCTGGATCTAGGTTGTGTGATACTAGGATTAAGTGTATGTGCTATGAAATCAGTCCACTGATTCATTTAGCATAGTTCTGGGTGTAGATAATAGGAAGGCCCATCCCAGGTCTGGGTGGAACTACCCAAAATGCCTGTAGCCTGGATGAGATGAAATGGTAAAGGAGGCTTATTTCACTGCTTTCTACCCTGCCACAGACTGCTTCTCCTCTGCCATAGCTGCCCTGCGGTGGAGCCAGCTACCTGTGGACTCTATAAACTGAGCTGGAATAAACCTTTCCTCCTTCACTTGTGGGTATTGGGTATTGTGTCTGAGCGAGGAGAAAGTAACTAAAACACCCGACTACCACAGATATGTGCAAATAATATTAGTTAAAACCTAGAAAACGCTAGTTTGGAGGTTCCTTGAAAAGTTACACATACACCTTTAATACTATCCAGCAACTCCACTCCTAAGTGCATGCCCAGCTGAAATGAGGACTCAAGAGATATTGTACACCAATGTTCACAGCAACACTACTCTCTATATCTAAAACCTGGACGCAAACCAAATGTCCATCAACTGAAGAGTGGGCAGGTAAAAGGTGGTATATATAAATATAGATGCGGTAAAATGATGTTCATTAGTTAAAAGTAATAAAGTTCCACCACTCACTACAACGTGGATAAACTTTAAAAACTCAGCTAAGTGAAATAAACCAGGAACAAAGCATAAATACTGCATGATGCCATCTAGATGAGAATAGGAAAGTTCGTAAAGATAGTACAGAGTAATGACTATCAAGAGCTAGAGTAAGGGAACATGAGGAGCTGTGTTTCATGGGAATAGGGTTTTGTTTGCCACGATGAAAAAGTTCTGGAAACAGATGATGATGGTAGGTGTACAACATTGTAAATGCAATTAATGCCACTGAATTGCATTGAATTGCAATATTTTTATGTTGAAATGATATGTTTTATATGTCATATATATTTATATTTAACATGTTTAACATATTAAGATATAGTATACAAAAAAGAAAATCTGTTAGATTAGTAGATTACAGTCTATTCACTTATATTATTTGTATCTATGGTCTCATTTGAATTTTAGTCTTGAAGTTTCTCTGTCTCCCATCTGGACTAGGATGGAGTGGGCAGGGAAAGCTCCTAACTCATACTGCCCACCCCCACAAACACTCACCTACAATCAGTCCCCAGTTTTGTCCTCCCTGGCCGTGCCACACTTTGGGGGGCCCCGAGGAATCAACTGACATCGCAACCTCTTGATGCAAGACACGCAGAGTAATAACACTGTGGCTGGCCTGTCCTCAAGGAGGTGAATGCAGGCAAAAGACTTTCTCTCGAAAATGAGTTCCAGACCGAGTGAGAATGTGAGGCAAGGCTAATGGTGCACTGGGTCCTCGGGCTTGTGGGGTCCTCGAACTCCTTGCTCGTGGAGAGGCACTGGAGGACAGTTCCTAGGAGGCTCGGAGTCAGAACCTTTCTGCAGTCAGGGCCAAGACATCTTCCTTTCATCCTGAGGTTCTGTGATTCATTCTCCAGCTAGTCTTTTAGCCTCATCAGCCACAGGCAGGAGAGCAGTTCACCAGTTCAAAGAAAAGGACAAGCGACTGATCTGGAGTTAACACAGAAAGGTCTCCGGGCACAGCCTCAAGGCAGATCTCTTCTATTTTAAGAAACAGCAGTGATATTAACCCATGTAGAATTCACACCACTGCCTCTGCCACACATGACCTTTGCACATCTGGATTGGTGAGTTTAAACAACCCTTTGCTGATGCTGCTCAGCTCTTTCTCTCAAAGGCCAGTGCACTTCTGCACAGATAGGTAATCCAGAAAATCTGTCTTGGGGCCCTGAGGCAGATTATTGACACTGCTGGCCATCTGCCAGGGCCTCTCAATGTACGTACCCTTTTCTCTACTTAAATTTGCCTGTAGTGGGTAATGGAAACATTAATTATCTCACACTTCTACAGGATTTGATGGTGATGCAGAAGGAATGAAGAAGAATCACAGTTTCTCTCCTTGTATCATGACACCCTGAGAATGACCGTGACCAAAGGTCACCATGCCTGACAGCTACACCTTGCTAAACAGTCATGTGTCTTCTTCCGGGTTTGAAAAAGACATTACTGCCGCCATTCTATCACTTCTTAGCAGGATATGTTGGACTTGCAAAGATTAGCTATTGTGTTTTGGTATACTCTTTGAATCTTGCAAGTGTTTACTTGGTTCTTTTATAAATCTATTTACATATTTCTGTATTGAGAAAAATAAGACTGCAGCCTTATGACCAAAATGCAAATATTTCTCTTCTTTTCTGGCTTCACTCATGAAACCAAATAGCCTCAACCTTTGTTGTTAATTTTCCAGCTAGATGGCATGTTTCAGTAAGAAGCTACGACTTTTATTTCTGTGATTTTTCATTAATTCATACATATGTACCTATAAACTCGTCAAATCAAACCAACACTACAGAAATAGCTATTGCAGATGAAAGCCATTATGAGTGTTAAAATTAGTAGGAAATGTGTATGATGAAAATACAGAATACTTCCATAGCCGCAAAATACCTTCCCAGAAGATACTGATAAATTACAAAGTGAAAAATTGTCACTTTAGAGTGAAAACACCTGGCAGATGCCATCAAAATCAAAAATCCAGCTTTATACTTTACGGAGCCCTGATGTCATGGAATGAGAAAATACAGTAGTTTTGCAAAATTGCATAACATCAGTCTAATTACGAGAAAACATCAGACAAACACAAATTACAGAGCATTCCACAAAGTGACACACCAATATTCTTCAAGACTCTCAATGTCACAAAAGGTCAGAAAAGGATAAGGGACCGGCACAGATTCCAGACATCAGAGGCCTCATGACAGATAAAGGCACTGTGGTCGTAGGGACAGAAAACACACATTCTTGTAAAATGAAAAGGTTTAATAAGTCTGTAAATCAGTATTGTTAACTAATGATAGCAATGGCATTGTACTATTAATGCCATTATCATTAAAATCCATGCTACTGTATTTTATATTGTACTTTATCACAAATTATTATCTTTTGCATTGTCACTACATTCTTAATAAATAATATTTAACAATAATTGTTATTCTAGTAGCTACAGTGAGACTAACAGCAGTTAGTTAATAAACTCGTAGTAAGCGCTCTTTTGCTCATGTCTGTAAACACCTTATGTTCATGAAAGGCATCGTCAGTGAGTGAGTCAGGATGAAGGGCTATGGGAAGTCTTAGTCTTTTTACATCTTTTCCATAAGCCCAAATTTATTTCAAAATAAAAAGATTTAAATAAAAGCAGTACACTGACTACACGCATTTTGTCCTTTGTCCTCCTTCCATCAGCCCAGAACGTAGATGCTGCCCATGGAGATGGCATGGGGGCCAGAGGCAGGAGCCAAGGCACTGCAAGGATCACAGGAGCCTGAGGCCTGCCTCTTAGGGACTTGTGATGACCATGTCAGCCTCCTGAGACCTGCTGGCCCCAACTCCCATCATATGGGGAAAACAAGAAGCAAAGGCAAAAAAAATAAGCATCATCTTTGTATTGGATTGGGCCACAGAAAACAATATGGCAAATAATTCTCTTTACTTCTGCACCATTCTTTGAAAATTAAAAATTTCCATAGAAAGTGATTATTCTCTGTGATCATAGCAAAATAAATGTCACAGTCTTTAGTATCATGTACTTTTATTATTATCATTACTACTGTTTGATATGGGTTCTCACTATATGCCCAGGCTAGCCTTGAACTCTCCTCCTCCTACCCAAGCATCCCCAGCAGCTGGGATGACAGGTGCACACCATGACACCCAACAGAGCCGTATCCTTCAGCACAGATTTGCTTGATTTTTTTTTCTGTAGAGGAATTTGCTTAGATCCAGGGTCTTTCTAGATCAGGGGTCTCTAAACAAGATGTCCTCAACACATGTGTGCATGTGTGTTTGTTATCAAGTATAGGACAACAGAGCACTGCTGGTGCACTGACACAATCATCTGGTCTACCTTCCATTTATGCAGCAGCTTCCAGTTGACAACAATGATATATGCGTCATCACATTGGATAACACCAGTCACTCTCTGGGATCAATCTCGTGGTCCTTAGTTGTGGAGGAAAATGAAGCTCAGACATTTCATGGCATCACATGATGACTGGATTGGCATTGTGATCATAAAATAGGCCCACAAATTCTTTATTATTCCCCACTTCAAGTGGTGAAGCCAGCTCTTGAGTGACTCAATTTTATTTACTTATTTCCACTGAGTAGAGTGTGTGGAAGTGATTATGGCTTCTAAGATGAGGGCATGAAAAGAGTTATAATTTCCTCCTTGCCCTCTCTTTCTTGGATTCCTCATTCAAAGGGAAGCCAGATCCAGGATGTGGGGATATTCAAGCCACTCACCAAGGATGGATGTCTTCTGCCAACACGTCTTGGATACTGATGCTCTAGCCCTGTCATACATACAGGTGGCTGCAGTCCTGGCGAACATCATGACCATCCCTTCATTAAAAGACCTTATTCCAGAACCATCCAGCTAAACCACTCCCAGTTTTTCTTTACCAATAAAATGAAAGAGACAACAATATTTGTTTTGATTTTATGCTTCTAAAATTTGAGATAATTTGTCATGCACCAATAGTAACAAATACAGCTATAATAGCAAAGGCTGAATTGAGATGCAACTGCTCAGACAGATCTAAAATTCTTTCTCCCATACTGCAGATGCTTTCTTCTTGGCTGACTATAAGCCACTCCATTATCTTGAGCCAATTATGAGTAGTCCAACTGTAACAGTAACTTTGCAATCATCACTCTCAGTAACAGGACACTTTCTGCCATTTTGCAGAATTCTTTCTCATTTTTTCACAGCATAGGCCCCTAGTATGGCATAACAACTAAAAGTTAATAGAAGAGGTAGAGGAATTATTTTATGCAGTGGCATCCATGAAATAGTCATAAAATAAATCATGATAGTGTCTTAGGATACAATTTATTTATATAATGTGTAAAGACAGACTTTATAACTGCAATAACTGATGAATCTAACATAGGTAGCTAGAGTAACTGGCTAAATATCCTATTGCTATGAAATACTTAGAATTTATGTTATATGTTTGTCTAGATATTTTCAATGAACAGCTTAAAATAAAAATGGGTAGAATTGAACAAAGTTACCATCAACACAAAAAAGTGTACCTGATATGCACCAGTCTTATGAGAGGTATGGCATTTTTTCATTATGACTAGAGAATTACTGAATTGTATCATTTTCACATAAATACACACATACTCACCCTTGCCTCAACATGCAAACATTTTGAAGTTATTTCCCTCCCAAACTAAACAATGAGAGCAAAGGCATGAAAATGCCTGAAACAACTTTTGTGAGATTTCAAGGCAAAAGTGGCACATACGTTTCAGGATTTTCAGTCTACCCCGTGTTCTCATCTCAGAACAGGACATTCCTACTACCCCTAGCACGTGTGCCAAAGGACACAGAATGAGGTCATGATGCTTTTCATGAATGTCAGCCTCTCTCCCACAGAACCAGGTATTTCAAGTGCAGTGAGGAGAATTCACTGACAGGGGACTAGCAGTGGCCTGCCGTGTCCCGTACTCTGGTTCCCTCTGTATTTGAGCTTAGCGAAGGTGCCAATCACCTTAGTGTGGACATCTGCATGCTGGACGCCTGCCTGAGTTTCTCACCCAAATGTGGACAGCAACCGAGTCCTTTTCCTTATGTACATCTTCCAGCAGCCACCTGCTGAGCTGTGATTCCATGTAAAAAGCTGGAATAACTCAGACGTTACCGGGAATCTCTTCCCTGATGTTCAAAGAACTTCATGAGGGATTTCATTGAAAATAAAAGTAAAACGGTGATATGGGAAGTTATTTAAATAAAAAGTAGCCTCTGAAACCTTGACATCCATTTTTATTGGAGATATATATGTGTGTGTGTGTGTGTGTGTGTGTGTGTCTTTAGAACAGTGATAATTGTTATGTACATTTATTTGTTAATTACATTTCTCTGTAGGTTGTCTATGACATAGAAATAACTCATACCCCAAGAATAAACATTAAAAAAAAATCATTGGTCATTTGAGAGTTGCAAATTAAAACAACTTTGAGATTTCATCTCACTCCAGCAAGAATGGCTGGTAACAAGAAATCAACCAATAACACATGGTGGAGGGCTGTGGGGAAAAAGGAACCCTGCTGTGCTGCTGGTGGGAGTGTAGACAGGTGCAACCAGTGTGGAAATCAGTGCAGAGCTTCCTCAAAAAACTAAAACTAGAGATTCCATCTGACCCAGCTATTCCCCTTCTTGGTATCTTCTCAAAAGAATTAAAAGAATCATGCCACAGCAATATATGTGCATCCATGTTCCTAGCAGCACAGTTTGTAATAGCTAAAGTTTGGAATCAGCCCAAGTGCCCATCCATGGATGAATGGATAAAGAAGATGTGGTATTTTTGCTCAATGGAGTACTACTCTGTTACAAAGAAGGATAAACTTGAGACATTTATAGGTAAACAGATGCACCTTGAAGCCACACTCCTTTTTTTTTTTTTTTGCTAAAATTCTTTTATTGGTACATTTTAGGTTTACAATATTTTTACATTTATCATTGGGTACTTGTACCTGTACATGGCGTATGTTGCTATCTTGGTTCTTATTTTTCCCCATTCCTTGTGCTTCCCTCCACCCTTCCCTATTTACAAAGACTTTGTTTTCATTTTTTCCTTTTCTCATAATTTTTCCTTTCTCTTCTTTCCTTTCCCCTTCCCCTCCTACTTCCCCTACCCCTTTAGACCTTTTCTTCCTATTTCAAATTATTTGTTTTAATCATTTTAATCCTTATTTGCACTTTCATTTCTCACACTAGAGAAACTACTCAGTATTTACACATGTGTGTTCTATTTATTTCACTTAAGAGTATGTCCTCAATATGCATCCATTTAGTTATAAATGTCTCTAACTTTTCATTCTTTATGGCTCAGTAGTACTCCATTTTATAAAAAATTGAGACCATACTCTTAAGTGAAATAAATCAGATACACATGTGTAAATATCATGTTTGTTCCTTGGGTGTGAGAAACCAAAAGTGTAAAAAAGGACCAAAATGTATAATAGATATTGGGAAATGGGAAGAAAATGTTCAAATGGGAAGAGGAACAAGGCAGGGTCAAGGGTGGAAAGAAGGAAGGGAAAAGAAAATAGAAGGAAAAAATGGAAACAAAGCTTTCGTAAATAAGGAGGGGAAGAGGGGTTGAAGGAAGGGGAGGGGATTGGGGAAAGAAAGAATCAAGAAATTTTATGTACAGGTACAAATTCCCCACAATGAATGTGATCACTATGTGTATCTAAAATGTACCAATTAAAAACTGTCAATATTGGGCCGGGGATTTAGCTCAGTGGTTTCGCCCCCTGCTGCGCAAGCACAAGGACCCAAGTTTGATCCCCAGTATCAAAAAAACAAAACACAAAAAACAAAAGCAAAAAAAACCTGTCGATATTTCCAAATTGATGTACATATTCAATATAAACCCAATAAAAATCATGGCAAGTTATTTTGTAGATGTAGAAAAACTGCTCCTAAATTTGACATGCATGATAAAAGAACTAGAGAAAGCAATTAATTACTGAAGATAAAGTAAGGAGAAGAAAGAAGACAAAGGACAGACACAACTTGATTTCTAAAATTACTACAATGCTACTTCTACCAAGACACCATAATGTTAGCCAAACGATAGACAGACAGATCAATGGACCTGCATAGCAAACAAGACACAAGTGCACACAAGTAGTCAGCTGATCTCCAACTGTGATCATGTGTATATACTCACACAAGAGCAAAACAACACACATACCTTTATAGCCATTTTATTTATAATTTAAACCGGGAACAACCAAGGTATCTTCCAATGGGTGAATGGCTAAACTGTGGCACATCCATGTAATGAATTATCATTTAATGACTTGAAAAAAGGGTGAGCTGTCAACACATTCAAAGATACAGATGACTTTTAAATGCCTATTAATAAATGAAATAACCTACTTTATAAAAGCCACAAACCTGATGAGTCCATAATCTGATACTCTGAAACAGTAATTCTTTACAGATAGTAAAGCAATCTGTGCTTACAGGGCTTAGTGGGTTGGGAAGATCAAACGGGTGGACCATAAAGATTTTGTGGAGGTATTTGATATTGACCCTGATACTATCTGATGTGACACTGTAATGATGAACATATAACAACTTTGTCCAAGGTTTGGAGAAATGGCTAATTCTAGGGCTGAGTCAGGTCATGTACCAATAATCTTGTAATATTGTGAAGTGTAAGGAAGCAAGGGGTAAAAACAGTCACAGTAATGTCAAAAAGACACAGCAGCCCATGAAAGTGCCACATCCAAGTGCAGAGGCATTTGGAGCAATTTGAGAGGACAGGAAATAAATAGGATTGAAACCAAATTACAGAAAAAATATCCATGAATCATTTTGATAAAGGTAAGTGGTTGAAAGAGAAAGTAAACTGGGGAACCAGACAAGATGAGTTTCAGTAGTGCATATTGCTGCCTCTTCACACCTTAGGGTGGGGGACTTACAGGGATTTCCTTCCAAGAACATCATAAACAGCGGGAAAGTTAACCTTATGACGAGAAACCCGACACAGGCTCCCTGAAATAGGTCACCAATGTAGTACAACATCGACATGGAGATCAAACTCCCTACCCCACTGTAAATGGCATGAACCCTTAAGATAGTTAGAGAAAGTCCCTGACTCAGGCAGTCCTCAAAACTGTGAAGTGAAGATCCCCAAAGAAGAGAAATCCGATAAACTGTCCTGGAAGAAGACCCTGGAAAGGTTAGTGAGTCAGTGTCAGGAAGCGCATGCAACGATGAGCCTACATGCTGTGCTAACTGATGTAGAATCAAGGAACAAGAAAACCAGGATGATACCAAGTAAAAATTCAGGCAATCTGAATGAAATGTGGCCATCAGTGAAAGACAATGGATATCACTTCGTTAATTTTCATAACCATGAGACACAAACATAAGGGAGACAATAATACTACAGGAAATTGAGCATAGGTATATGACAGCTCCTCCTACTCTCTTTGTGGTTTTTCTGTAAATATGAAGGTTTTCTAAAATTTAGTGTGTGTGTTTCAGTCAGAATAAATATTTAGGTTCAAAAAGTAGCATACTGTGAAAAAAATGAAGGAGCAAAACTAGCATTAATTTTAGGAAATTTTTCTCATTATTCCACTCATATGGTGTCACAAACATTCAGGAATTTATAAGAAATTTGGAGGCAGGTAATGAGAATCCATAGCCACCAAGTGATTCAGGTTTATTTAGGCAGCATATTAGTCAAACATAATAATAGTGTTTCACACTATTTTGGACATCGTCGTTTCAATTACTCTAAATTTTATAGAAGCTACTCTTTATCTTGTGCTATTACAAAAATATAAATGAAATACTGGGTTTTTTTCCACTACTGAGGAATGAACTCAGGATCATTGCCCTGAGGTACAGTTGAAGCCCTTTTCTTTATTTTATATTTTGAAACAAGGTCTCACTAAGTTGCTAAATTGCCTAGGATGGGAGTTGAATTTGAGATTCTCCTGCCTCAGCCTCCCAGAGTTTTGGAATTGCAGGCATGCACCACTATGCTCAGCTCTTATAGTGAGTTTTTTTAAAAATGGAGTGCCATAGAGAAAGGTGAAGTCCAAGTAACACAGTAGTTACTCAATTTCTGTGATCCAAATTCCTGTATGTACAATGGCATATGATGATCTTCATAAAACCACAAGACTGATTGATGGAAATAAAGGACCAAATCCCCTGAGTGCCTTAAAGCCATAAGATAGCTCCTTTGTCAAAATTATGTGGGTCAGAAGAGGTCCTGTGTGCTCCATAACTGATTTCAGAAGTCCTCCTTGCAACCACTATTATCAATAAAACTTGAAACCTACCCAGAGCTTACCAAAAACCAGTGACTGAAAAAATAACCAAACTTGATTTCTCTATAAAAGAAGTGTTTTTTTCTAGAGGCATTTGAGTTCAGGAGTAAGGTCAATGCATTCTTATTTTAGCTTATTACCTCTCTTTATTTTAACAAATGAGAAAAGCTTTATTCTTGTCACCCTTAAGGAAAGAAAATATTTTTCTCTCTCCCTTCAAATTGCTGTTCCAAGATTCAAAAAAATAAATGAAGTGTTGAATATGCCATTCAAATATGAAAAGTATTTCTTCTATTTTTTAAGTCTATATCACCTCAGTCTTGATTGGTATTTTTTTCTCATGTATGCTTCTGGATTATTCTGAAAGTCTGACCTTGAATCAAAATTAAATATTGCTCATTTCATGAATCTTTGCAAGAGGGTGATTTGGAAAGGTACATTAGTAGCAGTGACTCTGAACTTCTGGCAGGGCAGGAAGATTGTGGCTGGGTATGGACCTCAGCAGAGAGACTGCTACAGCTGACTGCATCGCAAAGCCTCAACTTTCCCTCTCTTCAGGCCCCTCTTCCTCTTCTTCTTTTTCATAGTCCTGGGGATGGAACCCCAAGTCTTCACACTGAGCTGCATCACCAGCACTTTCTAGTTTTTCATTTTGAGACAGTAACTTGCTTAGCTGCTGAGTGGCCCAGAACCTCTAACCTTCCAATCTCAGCCTCTCAGAATGCTGAGATTACAACCATGTGCACAATCATGTGCAAAATTCATCCATAGGCCCAAATGAATAATATCCAAGACACTGAAGGGAATTGTAATAATAGATAATATGAAAATGCTTAAACGATACTCAGAGATTTTTGATGCATTAATTCAATTACCCTCAAAAGACCACTATGCAAAAGGTGACATTTACATCCTTATTTTCTTATTGAGCAGGCCGAATTTAAAGATGTTGCAGGTGTCTATAAAGATAGATCTGCTTTCTGAATTTGGAGAGATGGAATTTAAATTGTGACCTCATCTGATTACCAGACTAAACTACTACATTTCTCTACCTCTGGTCTTCTCATGATAGAAAATGCTAAGCCTCTTACTATGGAGTGAATTTTTATTGGCATCAGAACACATCCTTACAGATACCCATCAAATTTTGAAGTAACATATTACCTAGAATAGTAGAAGATATAATCGGACTTAATTCATAATAGAGCAGCAATTTGCTCATTCACTTAAGCAATAAATTCACACTTAGCACCTTATCTATGCCAACTACATAGAATGCCCTAGGAATATACTAAGCAGAATTAGATTGGTCATGGTTTCCTGAAATTCACTGTGTAATCAAAGAGAAAAATTCAATGGCAAACATCAGTGTAAGATTCCAATGGTTTGTAAATGGTGGTTGGGAAGGATAATTTAGCCTTGCCTTAGTAGTCAAGGAAAATAGACCAGACGAAGTCAGAAACGGCTTGGGATGACAGGTGTGAAGCAGGTGGCAAACTGGGAATGTTAGAGGAAAATCTCCTCCCATAAGGAAAGCAGCATTTCTGAGATCCCCTGGTAGAATGAAGGGAGAGAAATTAGTATTGCTTAAACCAGAAAGCAAGAGATATCTCAGCCCATGGGGGTATTGAAGGGAAAGAGAGAGGGGAAATGGCAGCAGAACAAGAGTCTTGGAGGACAGAGAAATGGTTTGTTTCTCTGTCCTAGCACCAAGGGAAAATCCAGGAGATTAGATCTCCATCCTCAGAGCCTAGAGGTTAGAACTTCAACATATAAATTTCAGGGGACACAATGAAGTCTAAAACAATTAATATAAGTGTTTTAGAAATTTTACAATTGGTACAGTGGGTCTGGAGATTTGCTAATGCTCTGGGTTTTCAGGAAATATTCTTAACATTGAGGAACCATTTCCAAACTCTATGCTGCTAGCTGCCTTATCTTGGAGTTCTGCACCCAGAACTGTAGGAAAATAATTTTCCATTATTTAATCCATACAATCTGTGGTAGGCTGTCAAGCAGATTAATATAACAATATTTTCCTATTCAGACTTTAAAAATGACTGCATTTCTAATTTAATAACTTTCACTATACAGCCCTTAAACTAGTATGGAGGTTACTTAAAAGAATACTGAGACCTGAGTTCGATCCCCAGTAACTCCCCCCAAAAATACTGACCACATCAAAAAATCTAATTATTTATAACATTGCTCTTTCTATCAAGTAAAAGACAAGATCCTTGTGAAATCTCTGAAAAATAATTTGAGGTGTAAAAGGTATGCAAATATTGTATTTATTTTATCTCAATTTAGAATATGCTCTTAAAAGTCCAAAAATGTAAAGAATTATCAGAGGAGATATGGATATTTGTTTAAGATAAGATCATGAGATCCCCCAAAACAGTGATTGGTTAACTAATTAATCAAAATGACATTAAAATATTTTAAAGTAAACTTGGAAGGTAAATAATCTTAGCTCTTTCAACAGCTAGAAAATATGATATTATTTTTAATAAGCACAGATATATTAAAGTCAACACAGAGATTCTCAGGGAGAATCACCCTCTTCTCTATTCTGATGTTACTGGTTATAATAGATGTCGTGTCCATAGCCACCCAACCAGCTCCTGCAGGATGTCAGCTCTAGGATGTCCTCCACCGGAGTCCTCTTTATGCTGAAGGTCACCTGCAGATTACTGAGCAAGCTCACTCCAGAGTTCATGTGTTCAATCAGAAGCCCGGGTGGAAAGGTCTGGATTCCTGACTCTAATCTAACTCCTGGAATTCTTCATACTGGCTTCTGAGCTGCCATTACTTGGCCAGCTCTCAGATCATGACAGAAAACTGGGGCAGGATCTCCAGGACTCTGGATAGACTGCTTTCTGACAGCGGGATCCCTGAGAAAAAGTAGTTACACAGGCGAGAACTGAAGAGAGAAGGCAAAGTTTGTGGATATTGTTAATGTTATTTTTTATCTTCTCAAAGATATGTAACGAGGATTTTTTCCCCTCTGGCTTTGAGGGTGAAATAAAACATTTTTAAAACTGCAGCCAGATGCAGAGGTATAAGAGTGTGATTTCAGCTTCTTTGTAGGCTGAGGTGAGAGGATGGCTTAAACCCATGAATGTACAGTCAGGTGAACCTAGAACATGTAGAAAAGAAAGAAGAAGGAGAGAAAGAAAGAAAGAAAGAAAGAAAGAAAGAAAGAAAGAAAGAAAGAAAGAAAGAAAGAAAGAAAGAAAGAAAGAGAGAGAGGAAGGAAGAAAGAAAGAAAGAGAGAGAGAGAGAGAAAGGAAGGAAGGAAGGAAGGAAGAAAGAAAGAGAAAGGAAGGAAGGAAAGAGAGAAAGAAAGAAAGAAGAGAGAGTGCAAAGGAGACAAAGAGAGAAAGGGATAGTATCTGATACTCACTGCCTTCCTAGAAATCAGAAGCCTTACTGACCTTCCTAGTTATTTGTGGATGGGATGGGTAGATATTACATAGGTTTGCTAAAAATCTCTGTTTCTCTTTAATGCAACTTTTCACTTTGTGCACACATTACTTGGAGTCATATTAGAAAATTACTGTCATTTAATCAGGTCTGACAAACACTTTACTGGGGAACAAGTGTGGCTTTGTGCAGAGCCAAAGACTCCCCAAGAAAAAGCACCCAACTGCCTGGCCACGGTCTCAGACCCATACTTGGTAACACGGGTAACCTCCCATCCATAAGGCACCTTAGCCAGTTCGGGGAAATTCGCCCAAATACAGATGGAACTATGGAAAGAGTTTCTTTAGCTTGGTTTCTGGGTCTTGACAGAGCACAGAATAGAGGTTATTAAAAGTGCAACCCATAATTCTTTGTGAAAACTCACAGATTATTTTCCTATTGTAGTATTCACTTAATAGTACATTGGTTTAGAATTATAAAATAAACCCAAAGATGCCCATCTGGTTAATTTAAATTCTGCTGTACCCATGTAAATAATCAGGCCAAACCTCATGAAACTGGTCTGGACGTTCTGTGATAAAAAATTTATCTTTAGAGATTAATTCCATCATGAGGGAACAACTTTCAAGAAATAAAAGAAATAAACTACACAGTGTCCTTTCAGCGAAATGCTGGGTGTTCCTCTGGCAGGACCTTAGGGTGATTATCTGGTTACATAGGTGTGTACACTTTGGGTTGTTTCTTACTAGAATATTTTGCAATCTATAAAGATAGAACTTCAATGGTAACAAATGAATAGTAATGCACCATTTTCTTCCCTAAGCAAATAAAAAAAATAACCGTTCATGACCATGAGAGCGTGTGTGTTACCTGGAGAATATGTCACATTCTCACTTAATCTTCTTCACTCATTCAGGCACCTCCGGGCAGCACAGCAGGAATGACCAGGCATGTAGAGGAACCAAGGGGATGGAGGTATTAGGGACTCCAAATAAGAGAGGTTTCCTGAAGCTCTGGAGAGACCAAGGAGGATGAGGAGAGGGCCACACATTACAGCTGGACCAATGGAGCCAACAAGAGCAGCAGGACTGCAGTCAGCTGTGGAGTGACTAGAGGAAGATGGTGGTGACCTGCCATGGCAGCTGCGGCATAATGTCAAACACCAAAGGCCGAGCTCCCCCGTTCCCAGCACAGACCCACTAAAATTTCAGGATTCCCTGAGACTTGGGAATGTCTTTTGTTATGTATAACAAGCGCATTCTGCCACACCTCCATGTGTGTTAGAAAGATGACTCAGAATGAGGATCCTAGAAAGCTTCAGACAGGGCAGGTTTCCCAAAGGACCAAACTGCTGGTCAGAAGCTGGGAACTTGTAGGTGGACCCCAGCCTCCACCTTCCGGGCCTCCAGGCACAGTGCTGGAGATCAGGTTATGAAGAGTCCCAAACCACAAGATCTAGGTTTGGAGCACTTCTGCAGTGACAGACACATGCAGGTGCAGGGAAGGTGGGCTGTCCTGGAAAACACTTCATCCCTGTCCTACATTCTCCCCTACTGGCCTGTTGTTGGGTTGTATCCTTTACAATACCCTATGATCATCAAGCACAGCATTTTCAGTGTTTCTCTGAGTTGTGCTGGCAGATTATCAAAGCTGACGTAAGAGTATAGAGGAGCCCCAGCGTTTGTAGTATGGGTAGTCTGGGTGTCCCTGCAGTGTGTGGGAACCTCTTGTGGATCAAGCCCAGGTCCTGTAGGTTTGCTCTCCCTCTTGGAACTTAGTCAGAACTGCACTGTTGAGTACTCGTTTGATGTCAGAGCATTGGTTGATTCTTGGGAAATAATCACAGTTTTTAAAAAGTGGTTTCATGAAGCTGCATGATAAGGCAGCAGAGGAATATCGATGCTTGGCTAAAACAATAGTATCTACTGGTTTGATCACTGTAAGAGATTTTGATAGGTATTCTTTCTAAATTTCCACAAAACTCCTTGCAATAGGAGACAGCATTGCTCTTCCCAGGTTACAGAAAAGAGCTGTCCCAGGGAGTTAAGTAATTTCTCCAAAGCCACATAACTACTTGGCAGTGGAACCAGAACATTAATCCTAATGTCTGTTTGATTTCAAGGTTCCCTTTTGGTTCTAAAAGTATAATATTTGAAAGTTCTAAATTTAAGCTAAAAAATCATCTTAATATGTAGAATCAGAAGGTCTGCCTGAGAAGCTAGGAATATACTTTCAAGGCCCAGTAATGGAATCTCATTTTTATGGTACTGAGATGACCCCAAACTTCATGTAAAGTGCTGCTTTCGCTCCATTATTTGGTGGGCTGAAGAGGCCTCTGAGGGGAGAACCTGTGCCCACGATTCCTGAAAAGGGACACAAACCAAGTCAGCCAAAACAGAGGAGGGCATTGAAAGGCATGCAGCCTGAACACAGAGTAACAGGAGACAAAGCACCAGGCAAAAAAAAATTCATGAGAGTGGACTGAATGGGTTTAAAAATTCAAAAGAAAGGAGTATGTTGGGTTTCTCTTATTCTAGTGATAACACTTGGATCAGTTGATTCAAGTCAATACAAGAACGATTTTTGTAATGAGCACAAATGTGCATGAGTGAAAGTATTGCCTAGGAAGTGAGATTTCTCGTCTGGGTTGTATTCAAAGTTGAAGTGTGAGAAGTAGCAGAGTGGATACTACAACTTGCTTGGGAATTGATATTGCAATCATTCCTAATGTTTGTACTCAGATTCTATGAAAAGTTATTTCAGACTTCAAGAATGAAAAAAAAGAAAATTTGGCGAATCATTCAACTGTGAATTTCATACATCAAATCAAGAAAAATAAGGTATCTTGAGTCAATAAGATCTAATCTAAGCTATTTGCATTTCTTTTTTAAAAAATTAATTTTATTGGTATGTTTTAGGTATACAATATGATGACATTGATCATTGGGAATTTGTACCTTAACATAATATATCTTGGTTCTTATTTTTGCCCCATTCCCCTGCCCTCCTTCAACCCCTCCACCCCTCCCTATTTACAAAGACTTTGTTTCCATTTTGGAATTGCATTGAATCTATATAGCAGTTTTGGAAGTATGGCCATTTTCACTATATTGTTTCTTCCTACCCGGGACCAAGGGATGTCTTTTCATTTTCTGATATTCTTTTCAGTCTCTCTTTTCAGAGTGCTATAGTTTTCAGAGAAGAGGCCTTTGATTTCTGTTGTTAGGTTGATTTCTAGGTATTTCATTTTTTTTAGATGCTATTGTGAAGGGAGTTGTTTCTCCAGTTCCTTTTTCCAGTGAGTCCATTGTTCCTGTAGAGGAAGGCTATTGATTTTTATGTGTTGACTTTGTGTCAACCTACTCTACTGAATTTGGTTATTAAGTCTAGAAGACTTTTGGTGGAACTCTTGGGATCTTCTATATAGAGAGTATCATGTCATCTACAAATAATGACAATTTGGCTTCTTTGTTTTCTATCTTTATTCCTTTTATTTCTTTCTCTTGTCTAATGGCTGTGGCTAATGTTTCCAAAAGTACATTGAACAGAAGTGGTGATAGTGGACATCCTTCTCTTGTTCTTGATTTTAGCATGAAAGATTTCAATTTGTGACCATTTAGTATGATATTGGCTGTTGGTTTTTCATAGTTGGCTTTTATCAGATTGAGGTAGAGACCATCTATTCCTATTTTGTGTAGGGTTTTTATCATAGATACATGTTGGATTTTGTCAGATGCTTTTTCTGCACCTATTGAGATGATCATATGGTTTTTGTCCTTGGCTCTATTAATATAGTATACTACATTTATTGATTTGCATATGTTGAACCATCCCTGGGATGAATTCCACTTGGTCAGGGTGTATGATCTTCTTTATGATCTACTACACTCTGTTTGCCAATACCTTATTAAAGATTTTTGTAACTATGTTCATTAGTGAAATTGGCCTAGAGTTCTCTTTTTTGGTTGGGTCTTTCTTTGCTTTGGGGATCAAGGTGTTGCTTGCTACCAGGAATGTATTCAGGAGTATTGCTTCCCTTTCAGTTTCATTGAAGAGTTTAAACAGTAGTGGTAGTAGCTCCTCTCTAAATGTCCTGTAGAATTCAGTAGTGAAGCCATCAGGCCCCGCTCTTTTCTTAGTTGGTAAATTTTTAATTATGTTTTCAATTTCATTGGTTGATATTGGATTGTTCAGAATTTTTAGGTCTTCTTCATTCAACTTGGGTAATTCATATGTATCTAGGAATCTGCCCATTTCTTCTGTGTTTTCTATCTTATTGGAGTATGGGTTCTCGAAGTAGGTATTGATGATCCTCTAGATTTCTGCTGGGTCTGTTGTAATTTCAGCCTTTTCATTCCTAATTGCATGGATTTGAGCCTTTTCATTCCTTTTTCTGATAAGGTTAGCTAAGGGTTTGTCAATTTTGTTTATTCTTTCAAAGACACAACTTTTGGCTTCATTGATTTTTTATATCATTCTCTTAGTCTGCATTACATTGATTGCTGGTCTGATCTTTATAATTTCCTCCCTTATATGAGCTTTGGGTTTGTCCTGCTCTTCTTTTTCTAGAAGCTTGAGATTCAGCATCAGGTTGTGCAATTGAGCTTGCTCTGTTTTCCTCATTTGAGTATTCACTGCTATGAATTTCCCTTGTAAGACTGCTTTCATTGTTTCCCATAGATTCTCATATGTTGTATTGGCATTGGCATTGTCATTTAGTTGTAGGAACTGTCTGATTTCTTCTTTAATTTCCTCTGTGACCCAATGGTTATTCAGAAATGTGTTGTTCAGTTTCTATGTGTTTATTAAATTCTTGAAGTTTCTTTTGCTATTGATCTCCAATTTCATCACATTATGGTCTGATAATATATAGAAGATAACTTAAATTCCTTTGCACTTACTTAAACATGTTCTATGAGTGAGTATGTTGTCTATTTTGGAGAATGACCTGTGTGCAGCTAAAAAGAATGTGTATTCTGATTTTGTAGGGTGGAACTCTCTGTAAACATCTGTTAAATTCATTTGTTCAAGAGTTTGTTTGAGTTCTAGTATTTTGTTGTTTATATTTTGTCTAATTGATCTATGCATTTGTAACAGTGGGGTATTGAGCTCCCCCACTACTACTGTATTAGTGCTTCTTTGATTTTTCATATCCATTAGTATTTGTTTTATATAGTTGGGTGTACTAGTATTTGGTGCATTATATATTTATGATTGTCATCTCTTCCTCTTGGGTTGTTCCCTTTACAACAATGTAGTGTCCTTCTTTGTCTCTCTTACTCATTATTGGTTTGAAATCTATTTGATCTGCAAATAGGGCAGCTACTCCTCCTTTTTTTTGGTTTCCTGTCACATGGAGTATTCTTTTCTAGCCTTTAACTTTCAGTCTATGAGTCTCTTTTTGAATTAAGTGTATTTCTTGTATGCAGCATATTGTTGGATCTTGCTTTTTGACCCATTTTTCCAGTCTATTTCTTTTGATTGGTGAATTTAGACCATTGACATTGGTGGTTATAACTAATATGCATTGACTTATCCTTGTCATGACCTTTTGTTTTTGTTGGATTCTCCCACATTTCATTTAATTTCTTTTCTTGCCTGATAGATTCATTTAGCTGTGCTTCCTGGGGTTGTGACCCTCATTGTCTTTTCTTAGGATATTGTTTAAAATTTTTTGGAGTGCTGGTTTGATATTCAAGAAGTTCCTCAGGTGCTCCTTGTCATGAGAGTATCGTATTTCTCCATCAATTTTGAAAGATAGTTTTGCAGGGTAGATCAATGTGGGTTGGAGGTTGTGTTTTTTAGGGCTTGAAATACTTCACTCCAAGCTCTTCTTGCCTTGAGGGTTTGTGTTGAGAAGTCTCCTGTGATTCTGATGAGATTTGCTTTGTATATATGTAATTTGTTTCTTTTTTCTGTTTGTAGAATTTTATTCTTCTGTTGGGTTTCTGGAATCTTAACTATTATATGCCTAGGTGCAGATTTTTTTGATCCCAGCTTGTTGGAGTCCTATGTGCCTTACTTATCTGTATGTCAAGTTCTTTTCCCCTGCTTGGGAAGTTTTCTGCCATTACTTCTGTGAACAATTTTTTTATGCATGTGCACTCTCTCCTGTTTCTTTGTTGACTCTGATCACTCTTATGTTATTCTTCTTTGCATCATCTAGCAGCTGCTGGTTTGATTTCTCGTGTCCCTTACTATTTTTAAGAAATTTTTCTTTTCCTGGTCACTAATTGCAATCCTGACTTCTATATTTGATATTCTATCCTCACATTGGCTCATTCTGCTGTGTAAACTTTCAATGGAGTTTTAATCTCCTGGAAATCTGTTTGCATCTGTTTTATGAATTCCATTCATGGAATTTCATGAATCCTATGCTGGGATTCCATCATGTTCCTCACATCCTCTATTTTTTTAGTCTGTGTCTGCTCTAGGGTTGTTAACCATGACTTGTACTATGTGCACAATCTCTGCTATTATCTGAGAAATTATTTCTGATTTCATTTTTTCCAGATCTTCTTTTGTTGCCAGTTCAGGAAGTCCAGGTGGTTGAGCATCAGAGTGTTCCATCTCGTTGCCCCTTCAGGTTGCATTAGGTGATCTGGAAGTCTGGTTTTGAGACTTGTTTATGCCTCTTCTCATTTTAACAGATGCAGCCTACTGGGTATTTGTTGAGGTGACATTTTGCTCAACCAGTGGTCTTTAATTCTCAGCTAGCCACTGAGAGGCCTTCTCTCTGCTGCTCACCCCTTCGTCAATTCCTGGGTTCAGAGTGGTGGCCTTCTGGATCCATGCACTGCCCTGTTGTCTGGCTGGGGTTCTGGCTGGGGCCTGTGCACACTTGTCATGGTATCTGGGCATACCTCTGGCTAGGGCCTGCCCCCTGTGTAGATGTTGTCTGGGAGGGCCTTTGGCTGGGGGCTGTGTAGGCAGTCACTGGTGTCTGAGTGGGCTTCTGGCTGGGCCTGTGGACCCAAGCTGCCGGGGTCAGGGTGGGGCCCTGCCTAGGACCTGCCTGCACCCAAAGAGCTCTAGTCCATGAGGGCTTCTCGCTTCTGTTTGCATTTCTTGGTAAATGATAAAGATAGTTGCTGAAATGGTTTCAATTAATTTTATGTTAAAAATAAAGTAGAACAAGTTCTACCACTTCCCGTCATTCTGCTTCATAAAAATATTTCTGTGCTGGCTCAGTATTTCCATACTCAGTCCTGTCAGTGTGTGTATGCTGGAAACTCAGTGGGGAAGGTATATACCAAACCATAAGGATAGGAGGGTCTCTTCTGGAAAGCAGCAGAAGAAGGCTTTATTAAAACATTCTCAATGCAATAAATTATAACAAATTTTAATTTTTAAAAATCAAATTTTTACCTTGAAAATATGTTATTGACACCTGAAATTAAATTTACAGAGGTGATCTGAAACACAGAGAAAAAGGTGTTTTCCTGCCCCAGGGATTGTGGACTTGCTGGCCGTAGGTATCAGGCAGGCCCTGCCAAAGGGTAGTCCCTCTGGTCAGCATGCTCTCTGAAATCACCCTTGCCAAGCAATTTGAAAAATTTCACTGCAGCTTCATTCATTGTATTACCTTGAAAATAATTACATTGGACTTTCTTTTCAGCTCAAAATTCTCTGCACTGGACATCTTTACATATACTGGTGATGGTTCCTACTGTATTTATTCTTATTCTTGGAACTGCATACTTTTGACACATTACCTTAAAATATCACAGGTTTCTACAATGAAACTTATGCAAACCATTGAGTCACTTTGCTTCTTTGACAGACACATGGGTACAAGAAATATTTCATTTCCCCTTAACTATACAAAAAGCAACAGAAGTTGTTGGAAACACAATGTCACATGGGTAGAATTAAGGAGACAATAGGAGTTGGATGGTGGGAGAATACATCAGTGTGTAAAGACAGTATCTCCATGGGGTCACCACAGGGAGGTGTGAGCTCATGTAACCCATGCCGGAGAGTCTTATTTTTGTGTAAATTCACCTGCTTTCTGAACTCAGTTCAAATAGCTATATTCAAACAAGAGAAGCTACACCCTGTGGACCACACTATGCTGACACATTTCTAAGATCTGTTGCATCTTTAAAACTTACCCATAATTTTTACAATACCATTTATGTTAAATTCCTAAATATAGAGATTACATTATTAAAATGAATTTTATTTTCCCATGGGTTTGTTGATTATCTACTTAACTGGACTGAGAGACTCTGGAAGAGGAGATTGGATTGGGAGGTCACTGGCTCATCAGTGGTTAACACATTCACAGCTACATGGGCTATTAGCAAGTGGGGCCTCACTGGAGGAAGTGGCTCAGGGAGCACAACTTTAGTACTACATATGGTCCTGGACCTTTCCTCTGGTTCTTTCCAATGCACTTGGCTTCCTAGCCACCATGAGTTGAACAACTTTCCTTCACTAGGCCCTTTAGCCACCATGTCCCTGCCTTGGAGCCAGTTGGTCATAGACTGAACCCTCTGAAACTGTGAGCCAAACTGAACCTTTCTTTCTTTAAATTCTGAATGTGGGGTATATTATGGCAGTGATGGGATAGCTAATATATCATACTATTTAAACATTGAACTAAGGAATTTGGACATCTCACAAATAAATGTCTAAAATTATCATACAATTAGGAAATTTTTTTTAGTTATGGCAAGAGTTTTCCAAGCATTTTATTCATTAATCTTATTATTTTTAAGGTATATAAGATTTATAAATAGTACTTACCTGTTTTTTTGAAAAAAAATAAATATTTATGCCTAACCTCTCTAAGTTAAAACTAATAAAGTATGTGCTAATTCAAATGCGTAAGCTTATAAAATTCCTTTTTTGCTAAAGATAATGTAATAAAAAAATTTACTCCAAACTATAGTTGGAAATATAGCATCAAAATATTTGAACTAAAGAAAACCAAGAGGAATTTTCTTTGAGCTATCTTATTTAACAGAAAAGGAAAATAAACAATGTTGAACAATCTGCTGCAGGTAGAATAGGAATAACATTCTGTTTTTGCACTAAATTCTGTTAACATATATTCTTTTCTTTAGCTTAATAGTTCGATTTATGATAAGATTTTCTCTGAGATAGATCTTCACCTTCTGGAACTATGACAAGCTTTGTGATTTTTATCTTTGATTCTTCATATTGCCCGCTCTCCCTGTTCATCCCTGTCCTGGAACTAACAGTGATTTCTAACATGCGTGTGCCTGTGTATGTTATGCACACACATCACTACACTTTTTTTAAAAGGCATGTAAGGGCAATTTTAAAGTATTTTAAGTCCTTTCTCCTCCATAACTTTTATATCAAAAAGACCTAGCATTTTACAAAATTCAGAGGAATAAGATCATACAGAGAAGTATATCGAACCTTAATTCAGAATCAACCTAAAAGCATCGTCTAACAACATTATACTTTTACCTTTTTTGTTGTTGTTGTTGCTTTTGAGACAGGGTCTCACTCTGTAGTTTAGGCTGGATTTCAACTCACTATGTAGCCCAGGCTGGCCTCGAACTTGCATCAATCCTCCTGCCTCAGCCTACCAAGTTCTGGGATCACAGGAGTGTGCCACCACACCCAGCAAGGATACACTTTTAAAGTTCACAATTATCATTCATTTATAAAGAAAACCCCCTTTAAAAAGAATTGTTTTGAGTTACCAGAATATATATTTTTAATATTGCATTACATCTGTTATTTAAGAAAGTTTCTATAGTTAATTTTAAAAATAGATTAAGGAAAAAGTGCATTCATTTTTCAGAGACAATAATGTGTTACTTATTAAAATATGTTACAAAACATTGTCATTTCTATGATACTAAAAGACTCAGCAGTTTGATTTTCTAAGATTCGTTTTGCTCAGTCTGTAAGCTGATTTGATCCTCACCAGAGAAACTGACAATGTTACAGGAACAAATAAAAGCTAGATCGGCCAACAATGGGAGGGCTGTCAGGTCCTCCTCTGACTTATTGATCAGGCTGTGGGATTCCTTATCCAAGCACCCAACTGCTGAATAAATAACGCATGACCCTGCCTCCTTTGTTAGTTTGGTTGAATATTAGTTTGGATACTGGGGATGGCTTGAGATAAATCCTTACATCAATATATTCCTATAATCTTCAGCATAAATATAAATACATTTTAGTATAAAATGCAGTACATATTGTTTGATTAAAATAAGACCACCGTTCCTCAAGGAAATGTACCACAACTACCAAAGAAGTCTTGGCTTTGTATGCTGACACTTGTGAAATAAAAATTGTTTCTCTGGAGTTCTGATCTCAGCTAGCCACACTCTCCTGTCTGGATTTTCCCTTCCTAAGGGAGCTCCTCAGCATTTAGGAGCCACAAGTCATCATGAGTTCAGGTTTTAAAATGCCTTTAATGTCACTGGTTTATAGAATAGGATTTCCATAAAGTCATCCTGAAGTTTCCATTGAATCACTAAATATGATGTTTTTAAAGTATTATTTTATAGCATATAATAACTAGGTCCAGGAGTTATTGACCCTAAGATACTCAACTAAAAAGCATGTATATACTTAGAAAAGAATAGTGAAAATAAATCTCTGCTACAATGCTGCTAAATGCCCCTAAACATGGTATTTAAGAAGTACATACAAGGAGGAGAATTATTGAGAGGAAAATTCACTGGTGTTTAAAACTAAATGTCTTTCAAAAGGCAATAGCATGACTATCATGTAAATAGCAAATGAATATATCTCAAATATTCTGTTTAACTCTTTAATGAGAAAACTAACAAGATATTAAAACCAGTTTATAACACAACTCAAAATACCAAAGAAACACACATACAGGTAGATCAGGAATCCCAAAATATATTTACAAATAGACGACAGATTCCATAGCTTTTTCCATGGAAGTGAGAATGGTTATCAGAAGGTGGAACCTTTTCCTGGACAGAAGTCCTTTGGATCTCTATAAGCGATGCCCTTGCAACTTCTGCAAGTTTTCTGTAACTTATGGAGTGATAACTACTTCACAAAGGACAGGAACAGGTGCAGAGCACCTGCCTAGTGTGAATGGAGCCCTGGGTCCCATTCCTAGTGGAGGAGACAGTTCGTGTGGAAGGCTGTTCTGCACCACACAGGAAGTTCAGTTCCCTTAATTCTCATTTTTGGATTTTAGGTTCTTTTCCCTCCCTGCCAAATCCTTCACTAACAGTGACTTCCCTGATAATGAAGGGTCTAGGTGAGGAGCACCCTGCAGGACACGCCAGACTCTGTATCCTTGTCCCTGCAGACGGTAACTTGGCCTGCCTCAGCCTTAGATCTACCTACTTTGGGTTGGGTAAATGAGATCTTTACTGTAAAAATTGGTACATGCTCTCTAGTTAATATCAGATAGAATCAGTGGCTCTGACACACACACACACACACACACACACACACACACAGATATGAAGTAGGATCATCTGAGTTGTATTCCCAGGGCTCACATTCTTTTCTATTGTGCCATGTTACAGTGACATTTCCATTAAGTGGAGCATGTCCGTAATCAGGAAGGAAGAGACCCAACCAACTTTCAGATCATTCTATGCCCTTTTCATAAAGATTTTTCATATCATCTGTAACCTAAATAGAAAAATATTCTCCTCTGCACCTTCCTGTCCTTTCCTTTCCTCTCTTTCCTTTTCTTTCATGACCTATCTTCTTTTCCTTTGCATTCTGTCAGGAAGAGGTAGAAAACAGAGAAGGATTTGGTAATGTGCTAGTTAATTTCATCGATGTAGACAGAGTTAAATTAGCCGACTGAATTACCCAGATTGACTCTTTTGATTGACGAAATTAAATTAGATAAATTTCCAGTTCTCTACTTCACAAGCACAGACTTAGGAGTGACTCAAGTTCAGATTGATTGGAAAGTAATCACAGGGAGAACAAGTAGGAGAGAAAGAACACACTGTTCCACAACACAAAACAACCGCATGTATCAAGGCTTCTCAACCTCAATATTCGCTCATATTTTCACTTTGAGTATTTGTCTTTAAATTCAGTCTTTATTAAAAAATTGTAAAAATTCAGTTTGCCTCACAGTAAGTTTGCCTTAAAAATTACAACAGAGAAACAAGTGAAAATGAATATTAAAAAGTAAGAAGCCAGGAGCACAGTTAATCCCTAAAATGACAATGAGGCCATTGTCTTCCTGACAAGGGGCTTCAGATTCCACTCCACAGTCTCCCAGAGAAGGGAAACCGGAATTTCAGAAACGAACTCCAAAGTCTCTGGATAAAGAGCAAGCCAGCAACAGTCAAGGCCAGGGTCCCACTGTAAAGACAGAAGAAAATCATTTTCAGATCTGTAGATGGTGTCACATAATGGCATCATCTTGAAGAACATCTTGTTAGGATTATTTTGTAAAATACGCCTTCAGATAAAGCAGTAGCACCATTCAAAAGTCGAAGTTAGTGGAAGCATTGGTGGAAAAGGGAAGAGAAAGGGTACTGAATGATGTCCAGAAATGTAAGTCTCCAGTGCTCTGCGTTCATCCAGAAATGATTCTGGAACAGCTAAGAAAGAATGAATTTTATCCCTTACAAACCACTAATCACAGAGATCATTTCACTTAGGGAAACTTTTTTCTCATTTTTCATTTTATTGGTACAAAATTTAGATTTACATAATGATCACATTCATCACAAGGAATTTGTACCTTTACATGATGCATCTTAATTCCTTTCCTCCCCCCATTCACCTCCCCTCCCTTCACCCCCTCTTCTCCTTCCTTATTTACAAAAAGTTGAGGATGTGGGAAAAGAAAGCCTTCTTCACTGCTGCTGGGAGTGTAGACTGATACAACCACTGTGGAAATCAGTGCTGAGATTCCTGGGAAAACTAGGACTACAGGTCCCATTTGACCTAGCTGTTCATTTTCTGGGTATCTTCCCCAAAGAATTAAAAGCATCATGCCACAGTGATATGTGTGCACCCATGTTTATAGCGACACACCTTGGAAACAATCCAGATGCTCATCAACCCATGAATGGATAAAGAAGATGTGGCTTTTCTATACAATAAGTACGACTCAGCCATAAAGGATAAACTTGAGACATTTACAGCTAAATGGATGCGCCCTGAAGCTATACTTTTAAGTGAAATAAATCGGACACACATGTGTAAATATCACTTAGGGAAATTTAAACTGTGGCCAGAGGTTAGTGAATGAGAATCTACTTCCTTACAAACACAGGGCATGCTGATCTTCTGTTATCGCCAGTGAACCAAGTGACTACCAGTGGTGTTAGATCTCTTCTCTTATGTAATTTTATTATTCACAATTCCATTTAGTGGTTATTATGGTTGCATAACTGGCCAGCAAAGAATTCTTTCAATGACCTCAAACATATTAAAAATGAATGGAGCCTGGGAGAAATGAATGGAGAAAGCAACACATAAAAATAGAATTAGATTTATTTCTCTGAATATATTATTATTTATTTATTACCTTATTATAGGCAATTTTACCAACTAGTTCTCTTTATATATTTACAAATTTGAAATTGTTATTTTAATATTATTTACTGACCTCCACAAAACATGTCTAAGTTGACACTTACCAACAAGAAATGCTTTTATTCATCTCCTTAACAATAATGGCTATTGCTAAGTTTTAAAATTATTAACAAGCTGTAAGGTGAAAAATATATCACTATTCGTATTTGCTTTCTTCTGACTACAGTAACGATCATCCTTTATGTTTTGATTATTTATACATCTTCTACATTTTGTCTCTGATACTTTTGCTCATTTTAAAAATCAAGACAATGCTTCGGGGTTCCTTTCTGAGGGTTTACTGGCAGTCTTACCTTACCCGCTCAGACAGGTCCTGGACAGTCCTGCGCTAGTGTCACCGTGTCTGGTTACAAGCCCTGGGGATGGAGCACGCTGACTTCCATTCATACCCTAGCACCCTCTCAGCATCTCCATGAACTCTACAGCTTGTGTTAAATAAAGTCCAGGCTCTTCCTTGCTCCTGTCATCAGCCGTGTCAAAGCTCTCCTCCCCACCCTTCACCTGCACCCCACACTGGCTGGGGTCCCCCCTGCCTGACACGTGGTGGGGGCACACCACCCCCAGTGCCCCAGAGGAAGCCTCCTGTGACATGGGAAGGCAACGGGCGTTTTCCTGCCCTTTGCTTGGTCTCTGCTGACTCTAATTCCATGGCCACAGCCTCCCTGGCCTCATTATTCTTAGCTGATCCTTTACAGCTGCTCAGTCCCAGGTGGTATCCGCAGTCCAGGTCCTCAGGGGGAGGCGTGCACGGGACCGAGGACACTGCTCCCAACACAGGGGGAGAGGAATGCAGGAGCCCGGGGAGGCAGACCGAGAGGGCCAGGGGCTGAGCGGAGCTCAGAGCTGGGCTGCAGGCTGTGCCGGTGGAGCGGGTGCAGAGGCTGCTGGCCTGGGGTCAGCTGCAGGAAGATTCTGCCTGCCTCACCTGCGCCGTGGGCGAAGATGACACTCAACCTTGGATGGATCCAGTGGGAAGGGAGGACTAAGAAGGACTTTGATTTCGTTCCCTCCTGTGCAGCGATATTCTCTCAACTTCCCCTGGGTTGGAGCTCACTAAAATCCCAGGGCAGGAGAGCCCCAGGTCGTCACCTGGAGTCAGAGCCTCGAACCCATGGCTCAGGACAGGGTGGGTCTAAAGAAGCCGCCTGCTGGGGTAACATGAGCTCCCTGGATGTCCCCATCCATCCTGCCACTGCCACTAACACCTGCAGGACAAGGAGTGTACAGGACGTGTGCGCACATGGTCCCCAAGCCCAGCAGCTCTGAGTAACCACCTGGAGACTCTTTTTCTTCACGAAAACAAAAAGAAAACTCTGAGACCTATTCCCATAATTTCAACTGCCTTGATTTGCAGTTGGGCCTGAGCCTTCGTCATTTTGCAAAGTCCCTTCGTGTGCATGCAGCGTTAATAACCGGTCTGAAGTTGACACCCACTCCGTGGGTCACACACACTTGCTGTGAGCTACGAAGACCCCACCCCAGTTCCCACTGGCACTTCGGGAAATGCGGTTACAAAAAAATGCTTTCTTTTCCCTCAGATACATTTCCCAGGTAACTATATAATGTTTAATCTCATTCGGTGACCCTGCCATCCAGCCAGGTTCCTGACATAATAATCTGAGTCACCGCCCTGGCACCGTCCACCTCTGCATGCATCTCCTGGGCTCTTCAGTCCTCCCTTAGCTGTACCTCCTGTTTCTTGAGAAAAGTAAACACTTCCATGGCCCTCGGGACTGAACACAGGTCTTGGTGCTGAGCTGTACCCGCAGCCCTTTTACATTATGTGTTTTGAGAGATGGCCTTGCTGAGTCACTCCATAGTCCAGACTGGCCTGGAACTTGCTGTCCTCATGCCTTAGCCCCCCAGAGTGCTGGATTACAGGTTTGCAGACAGATAAACTCCTGATCAGCCCTTACGCATCTTTCAGTATGGAATTTTCACAGCTACACTCAAGGCTTCTTCAAAGTGTTGTACCCTTCAAAGTGGTTAGGATGATACATTTTATGTTGTATATTTTTACCCCAAGGAAAATTTAATTAATTAGGCTTAAACAAAATGATATCTTAGCATGACTTCATTCCTAAAGTGCTCTCAGCTAGCTTAGTATGTCGTTTAGCTTTCCCCCAAAGTCTATTTTTCCTAATTGCTCTTTTATCTATATTTTGCAATAACACATTTTTGATGTAACTCTGTGTTTCCTCTTATAGAACTTCACATATATTTTTGTAGTGGAATCTATTTCTTATCGATCTTGGCAATCTCATCCCTAATCATAACACATGCTACAAAATTGATGCCCCAGATGCCTACATTGAATGAACGAATGAAACAGATTAAAAATATCAATATGCCTTAGAGTCTTTTAGAAAAACAAGCTCCTTAAATAACGATATGAGATAGTGCACATATTAGCTCAAGTGAGCTCTTCACGGGGGTGTATATATTTCAAATATTCTGCTATACAGAATAGATGGATAGATAGATAGAATTACTTGTCTATTTTTAAAAAATAAATTGCAACAAAAAGAAAGAAAAGAAAAAAAGGAAGTAAAAAGTTGGAAGGAAGGAAGGAAGGAAGGAAGGAAAGAAGGAAGGGACTTAGCTCCTGACTGTTGGTTAATTTAGCAATGTCTCTTTGCTCTTTCAGGCCACATGAAGGTATCATTAATGAAAATCAATATCCAGAAGCCCCAGGGGCCCTAAAAGACTGTTAGGTAATTAGCAGGCATCCTCACAAGGTCCTGTTGCTTGTGAAAGCAACTGTTACTACAATCGAAAGCTGAACACAAGCTCCAGGCTTCACTAAAGGAGACTTCGCACACTTCTACTCAGCAATCTCTTCCCCTGCCAATCCCCTGGGGCAGGCATTATTGTCTCCAATCTTCATACGAGGAAAGTGAGGCACAGGGCAGGAAGGTGCCTTGTCCGAAGTCCACAATGATGAAGTGGATGGCTGCGAACTTTTTAACCTAAACATACGGAGTATGCTACTTGCTCCATGAACTTTTCCAAAGCAACCAGTCAGAGCAGCTGGAATCAGGGTAGGAATTGAAAAAACATCAGCCTGGTAGTTTCTCTCCTGCAGATGTGCTTGTGTCTGAATGTGAAATAAACACAGTTCTCTATCTCTCAGTCTCACACAAGCAGGAAGCTCTGAGCTCCCTCCATGTTGCAGGATATACTAATACCCCATTCACTGTAGTTGTTGCTAAGTAGACCTCCTTTCCAAAGACAAGCCACAATTGATCCTTACTACGCTGACTGATGTTTGAACTATTTCTCATTATGCCAAATAATACCACCACGAACATTTTACGTGTGTTTTCTTGTACTTATTTTTTAACAAATTTCTGCTCTATAAATATTTGTAGTAAAGTTATTGGGTTGTACATCTTGAAATTTGCTTCACACATTTTTACTCAATTCTGGGGCGTTAGACAAACTCTGTAGACAGAGCTTTCCTTTAAGTTTCACTATGGCCTCAGACTTAAGTATGTGATCCATCAGTCATTTATAAATGTATCAATAATCCATTATTGTGTTTATGTGTATGGATGTATGTAGGCACGCAGGTGTACATACACACACACAGAGTATCACACAAGTCACAGTGGCAGGATGTTAAAACCACTCAAACTTGCTTCTTACCTTCATGAAATTTACCATCCAATGCTATAATTCACCATGGTCAGCTAAAAGAAAAAGAAAACCAGATGTAGCACTTCTAAATGCTGTCTTTTTTGAGCCAGACTACTTTCAACAAACTGAAATGACAAAAATTTCGCTTCCAACTTCCTTGCCTTGATAAAAGCAGCACTGTTTCCTGCATGATCACCCTTCATTGTCAGCAAGGCTCATCTGCAAAGCTCCCTACACCTCTAAAGGGCAGGAACCTGCATAAAAAGAGCGTAAAAGGTTGGAGGGCGTGCTCTAGCATCCCACAGAGGCAGTGTGGAAAGATGGCAGATGTTGGGCAAAAGAATGACAATGACTGGGCTTGGTCATGCTTCTTGCTGTCCTCGCCATGGTGTGTGATCTTCTACCACCCACGGGAGCTGTCAGGGGCTCAGGTTCCCCTGTAGGAGGATCACCAGCCCAGCTTACAGCACAGTGCTCTTGTTTTATTTGAATTGTGGTGTAAAAATTCCACGTGCAGAGAAATTATACCCTCTTTACAGCACCCTCACTAATATATCCTTTTAGATGAAAATCCACTTGGGTTTATTTTAGAATATACTGCATGATATTGTAAAAGAAATGCTATGTCCTTACACTAGTTTCCCATTGCAATCAGAAAAAAAAATCCTTAGTTAATATACATAGTGGTGTAGAGTGAAAAATTTCTAGATTTTTCTTGCTTTCCTATTCCATTGATTTGTCATGTTAGAGTAGAAATGCCTCAACCAGTGCTATCAACATTAGATGGACAACAAAGATCAACACAAAATGTTAGGGTTCACTACAGCACGCACACACACACATGCACACAGACGGCCTAGCTAATTCTACATCTTCAGCTCTCATAAAATATGATTTTTCCTACATGTCTTTTTCCGGATGCCATCTTCACTCAATAAAAAGCACAATTTCTAAAGTATTTAGTGTGAGTTGCTATTTATGCCAGCCAATAATTCACATCATCTGCAAAAAACATGTTTATATCCTTTCTACACCCTTGAGAGATGAAAGGAAAGAATTTGTGTGCTAAAATGGCTTCATGTGCCCAAATCATGCAAATTTCCTAAGCCATTTCCTAAGATTTGCAGATGTGTAAATTGCTTCTGTTTTTTTTTTTTTTCTGAGAGTAGGTATATGATGGTATGAATCTCAAATCAGCTTTTGTCTCACCTCATAGTTCTGAAATTTAGATCTTCAAATGATGAGAACTGATTTATTACTGTGGTATTGTGAAATTCTGAATGGAGTCTAATCTTCTATTTTAATCCTTTATGAGGAAACTGCGTAAAAAATTACAAATGCAAAAGCTGTGTGTCAGTTTATGTATGCACACGCTTACATAATATATGCATGTGTGACACTGTAATGAGAATGAGACCTCACGGAGCACTGCAGTGACTTGGAAAACCTTAGGATTTTGGCACTCAATAGAAAAAAGTCTGTTTAATAAAAGCTGGACAGGATAGGAAGGTTATACACAATTTCTGGTACAGGGAACACTAGGTAAAGTCCTTTCTTATTCTCACAAAATCCGGAAACCACTGCCTTTCATGCTACCATTATGGAATAAAGAAGGGATTTTATAAGTTGTTACTGCTCTTATTTCTATTTCATGGTATTTGTTTTATGGAATATAAATATAACCACTTCCTTTATTTGAAGGGGAATACTCTTTCTAAGATATTAAAGAAACATTTAAGTATATGGAATAAATATTACTACAAATTATATATACTTGTCTTTCAACCAAATTTTTCTAGTGAAATTTTGGTGGTCCTTTACAATTACAGTAGAGTTGCCTTAAAAATATATAGAGTGGGCCGGGGATTTAGCTCAGTGGTTCCAGCGCCTGCCTCGCAAGCGCAAGGTCCGGAGTTTGATCCCGGGTACCAAAAAAAAAATACATATATATAGAGAGAGATGATAGATGGATGGGTGGGTGGAAAAAAAAATAAAAGAAAGAAGAGATAGATAGATAGATAGATGAGAGAGATGAGAGAGAGAGAGAGAGTTGGCGATTTAAAATGCACCCCAATAGCAAATAATGACAGCACCATGCTTGACAAGTAGTGTAACCAAGACTAAAACAAGATGTCTGTTGAACCTCAGACAGCCTGCTTTTCTGAGTGGCTGGTCTTTGGTGTGTTTCCTCTGCCTGAAGCCTAGGTGTGCTCCTGCTTTGGGAAGGAATCCCAAAGTGTCCCTGGGTGTGCCCCTTGTGTGGTATCCAGGAAGCAAGAGCAATGAGGAAGTAGAAGCATCGTCAACAGGCGCCATCTTTGCTGTCACGTGTCCACTCTCCTGTGAGAAACAGCATGAAGTCTAATGGTAGGAACCCTCTGCCAAGTCCCCGGAACTGGGGGAGAATGGAGAAGATGACAGAGAGGAAACCAAGGAGAGGGAGGGAGGGAAGGAGTGGGAAGCTGGGGATCCAAAGCAACCCTGGATGCTCTCCCTGTGACTTTCTCTAGAGGGTTCTGGGGCAGCTCTCTGCTGTCATGCAGAACTGAGCTGAAATAACTTTGGTGTGAGGTGCAGAATATAATTTTCTTATTTTTCCTTGCACGTATATTACAATATCAGTAATGAGCTGAGTAATATTAAAACCAGTCATTGGTTTGTTTCTGTTGATATCTCCCTCCCTATCTACACCTACCTCCTGCCAGGGATTCAGTCTGACTTGGAAAGGCATACATTTGACTTGGGAAAATACAGGCTTATTCCTGATGATACCACCCAAGGTGTTCTGATTCTTTGATAAAACTGTTGATATTACTCGTTTGACTTACTTCTTAGCTCAAGCATATGGGGAACAGCAGCTATTGGGGAAAAAAAGGAAAAGATTAAAATAAAGCTTCAATATGGAGTGGTCCTTCAAATGCCACAGGAATTTGACAAACATTCCATGGCACACTATTTTTGTTTTAAATATTGCTGTTGAATTTTTGGTCTTCTAAAATGAAATGTTCTTTGCCAAAAATGCCAATTACATGTTGTTGTTTTTTTAATCTCACTTTCTCTCAGCATGTCCTCAGAGACTTCTGACCTAAAATGGAAATGGAGAGAAATTTCTACTGAGAATTCTTTCACGAAATCAGCTGTGGTGCTCTGGATTCCTGGTGCCTCAGTGCTTTTCCTCCTTGAGTTACTTAAAGAGTTAATGGTCACCTGAGGCCCCAACTGTGGTTTTTCTCTCGACATCTCTCCCAATCGCTGTCCCTCACCTCTGCAGCACCATGAGGAGGAACTGGGGTGCCTTTGGGCAGTTCTCACCTTCTTTGGCCTCTACGGATCCTGAACTATCCAGTTTATCTTAGTCTCCATAACTTTCCCTTCCCACCGTCACAGAGTCTTTCTATTTATTTTTGTTGTTTTTTGTTTTGTTTTTTGAGACAGGGTCATGCTGTGTAGTTCAGGCTGGACTTGAACTCACTAGGCAGCCCAGGCTGGCCTCAGACTTCCAGCAATCCTCCTGCCTCAGCCTTTCAAGTGATGGGATTACAGGCATGTGCCACCACACCCAGCTTCCATTTATTTTCATATTTTTATTAGTATATGTTTCTTTTTGCATCTCTCTTCTCTCCCTTCCCTCCCCTCCCCCTCCATTTCTTGGTTCCTTTCCCATTTGTAAAAGAAATCTTTGTTTCTGACTATCTGTGTTTTCTTTTACTCTTTAATTATTTGTGGTTTGGGTTTCTCATAGAAGAGAAGCTACTTTTTAAACCACGTGAAGTTTAAATGTGCATGTCTGGTTTATTTCTCTTAATATTGTGGTCTCAAAGTGCATCCATTTTCCTTCAAATGACTCAAATGTATCCTTATTTGTAGTAGAGTAGACCTACATTGTGTATAAACACCACACTGTCTTCATCCATTCATCTACTGAAGGACATATAGGCCCCTTCCAAGATTCAGCTACTGTGAGCTGCACTGCTATTCAGGGGTGCACATGGACCATTGTAATACATCTTCCTATTGACTACCTGAGAGCCCCCAGTTTCTCTCTCCAGGTGGCTTTACCAGAGACTGCTTTACTTGGCTAGTGCTCCTGTCCTATTGGCTGGGTGTCCAGAGTCGTCCCTTGGGAGGACCAATCAGCACTGTAAGTGCAATGTGTTCAAAATGGAAATCATCTTTCTACAAAAATGGATTTTGCTCTACAGCCATCCATTTCTACCTGAGGTTTGGTGTCACTGTTGCTTCTGTAAACTCCCACATGATCACTCCTTGTGTTCTCAGTTTTATAATCTTCTCTGAAACTTTTCATGCTTTTTCTTCAAAAAGTGCCTTAGGGGAACCATTTCCTTCCCCTCCTACTTAGTCAGCCTCACAATCAGTTGCCATTCATTCCCACCTTGGTCCCCAAACTTTCACAGCAAAGCCCAGGGGTTGCCCCACCACCACCTTCATTCCCACTGTGGTCCCCCTGCTCCATGCCAGTCCTAGCTCACCTGAGTCCTGCCTGCCCCAACTGAGGGGTGAGGGGGCTTTGATTCTATGGGTTGAAAGCTGTCCCATCGGGGGCGGGTGCATTTGCCTAATGTGCATGAGACCCTGGCTTAGAGCCTACCCTCCAAACAAAGAAAATAATAAATAAAATCACACATCTGAAGTAAGCAGTACCTTTATTATGAGGTACATCTTTATGCGTATGCTATCTAAGCAAACAGATTTTTCGTCTGGGGAATAATTTCATGTTTTCTTATATAATAACGATTTATTACCATGGCCTTAATATAGGTTCTATGGACTCCAGCCTTGTCTCCTTGAGTAGTTTGCAGTGGCTTCCTGAGAAGAAAATCAGCCTATTCATCTGTATTTAATTATTTTTTATTTCATTATCTTCCTCGCCCTTTCTGTGAAATGGGCATAAAATCTGCAGCTTCTCCCATTTTGTTCATGTCAAATCTCTGTGCCCGGGGCAACTCAGATCCTACCTACATGTGGGCCTGCTTTTCACACACAGGGTTTAGGGGGCCTGTCCTTTTCCTAGCCGCAGCCCCACACCACCCACGGCAACCATCCTGCACCCCAACTGCCCTTGCTGCTCTCCTACACTTCTGGGGGCTCCACCCCAGTCAAAGTCCTCCAGCCCTCACAGCCCAGGTTCACCTAATGCTCGGGTTCTGTGGGACTCCTAGGCACCTACATTTTCAGCTGCTCTTCCTATATGGGACTTTTCCAGGTCTAAAACTCCATGGTGGAATCTTTCCTCCTGATTGCTAGTAAAAGGGAACCTCCCCTAGGTTCATCAGGGATTTCATTCAGTGTACAACAAAAGATACTGTTATTCAATAAATACCACATGATAAAATCAGTGACCTTGGGTTGATCACACTCTAGAAGATTAGGCATGATATAGTCAAATAAACATATCCTTGGGTCCAAAAAATGTGTAAGATATTTAAATGTAAGAAACTTTGCCAAAGCTTCTCTCACCCATAGACAGATAAGCGAAAGCAATACCCATGAGACGTCTCCACCCAAACTTCCATCCCAGCTATCCAAGTCCCATATCTGAAACTCCTATTCAAGCAACCATCAGGCAGTGCACCAACTAATGAGCCAATTCTCCCAAGGCACTTGGTATTTCTTATGGGTAGTCTTACTGCTGGCATGAATCAAAGGCTAGTAGGTTAAATAAATCTGAGATGTGGCTACGGAGATGACTTATGGCCAGCACATCTCAATTGGTAACAGAATAGCTTACCCTCACCAAATCTGGATCTATCTGACTAGTATGAGATGAGAACGGATTGGAATTTTCTCCCTCAGTTGGGTTTATCTTTGTTTCTCCATGTTCCCAAAGAGAGCAATGAATTTCTCTGCAGGAGAATTAAACTCTTTGTATTATAATGAAGGGTATTTATGGGGATCTATAGTACAAGAAGAAACCTTGAATTATTCTATATTTTCAAAGCACCAGAGCCGATGTCTCATGCATAATCTGTAAATGAAGGAGAAAATATAAATAAGTATTTGTAGTTGAACTTTCTTAGTAGGAACTTCTGAACTCTTTGTTCTCTTATTCCTTTAAAAAAGAAGACATCAGATAGTCATCTAAAGTTATAATTCTCAAGAGAATATCGACGCAATGTTCAATGCCATGACTTCAGTTGTTAATCATTCTCAGATGCTATTCCAAAATGTCTCCAGCCCATGTGTCTGATTTGAACTTGGAATCGCATCTCCAGGGGCCTGGCCGAATCCCAACTTGGATGACCCAGACACCTGTGGTGGAGAAGTCAGCGCCTGCTCGGAACCAACACCCCAAAAGCTGTTTGGATTTGGGGCTGAGTTGAATGATCAGCATCTGTGCCTTCAGAGTGACCAAGGTCGGAAACTGGGCAACCTTCCTCACTCTGCCCCACGCAGGAAGTTCAATACCCATGGAGCCTTCATACCTGCACTCCACCCCAAGGACTTTTGTCAATTCACTTCCATCATTCTGACTGGCCCACATCCAGTCTGCACCAACCCATCCCCGACTCAGTAACTACTCTCCTCCTGACCCTCTTTCTTGGTCTTCATCATTCCTCATGCTATGTCCAAAGTAATCTTTCTAGCTGTCATAGTAACTGTGACTTTCCTCTTTAACCCACACTTTAAAAATATGTATGACTCCATAATCCATCCTTTACCCCTAAAACCCTGTTTCTTGCATACTTGATATTTCCCTACACCTGGACTTTACTCTCCCATTTATCTCAATTTATTTTGGTACCTGGAACACAGGCAGTCTTCTTTTACTTCTGGACCTTCTCAAATATTGGTTCATCTATTTAGAATCCTCCCTGAGGATGCATCCATTTCCACCCCAGTCAGTTGTCAGGTTTCAGCTTAGAAAACACTTCCTGGGGAAAGCTGTTCTGGATTCCTAAGCCTATCAGCTTCAGCATCTATCCCGTGTCCTGTCCTAGGGCCAGAGGTTTGCCCCTTCAGGATGCTTCCACATGTCAGTGCCAGAACATTTAACATCAGGGAGGAGCGATTTCAGTGTAGTTAGTGGTTTAAGAAAATATCGCACAAGAAGGAGATAATGTTCATATGGTATTTTTATTTTTATGTGTGCAACCTTTTGATTTTCCTGTAATTTTCACTGGGGTACTTCTCTTCCTCCCTCCCTCCCTTCCTTTTGCCCTATCTCAGTTATTTTCTTCATAGATGAGGCACAATATCTGACACCCACAACCTAAAAGAAGAGAGGTTGATCTGGGCTCATAGCTTGTGCAAGCTTCACTCCATAGTCTGGTGACTCTAAGACAGAAAGAACAATGTGCCAGAGGGGCATGAGAGAAATAGTCACTCACCACATGGAACCAGGCAGCAGAGAGAGAATGTGAAGGGAGGAGCTAGGAAGGAAGCAATGCTCTTCCAGGCCATGCCCAGTGACCCCCTCCTCCAGGCTCTATCTCCCCACATCACATTTAGCTATAAGCTCATTGCTGGACTAACCCACACCCCAGGATCCAGACTCCTCCCAAAAGTCCAACTTATGAGAGCATGAAGCTTTGGGGAACCTCTGGATAAAAAATCATGACTCTTTCTCTCCCTTCCTTCTTTCTTCCTTCCTTCCTTCCTTCCTTCCTTCCTTTCTTTCTTTCTTTTTCTTTCTACTAGTGCCTTTTACTATATTAATCTGCTACATCTCTATCCAATCAGTCACTCAGATTTTTTTCTTTCCTTAGCTTATTTCAGAGTTCATTTACCTGAAGGCATTCATCTTCTGCTCTACTCAAAACTGATTTCTACACTGCTGTTTTGGTGGAACTTTTCTATTTCTCCTAAATTACTTCCATTTTTTTCTATAGACCATTTCTTTTCTATAGACCATTTCATACTTGGTCTTAGTTTGCGAGTCGTTTTAGCTCTAGCACATCCGGAAGTAATTATCTAAGAAAATGTTGGTGAAAGGTAAATTTTCAGAATTGTTCTATATTGTGAAAATATCACAATGTGACCTTCACATTTGGCTGATGCTATGAGGACAGCTTAAAAATTAGTTCCTCTTAGCTGGGGATTTAGCTCAGTGGTTCCTGTGTCTACCTCACAAGCACAAGGTCCCAAATTTGATCCCCAGTACTGCCCCCCCAAAAAAATTAATTTCTCTCCACAATTTTAGAAGTATTCCTCCACTGTCTTTTAGAATCCAATATTCCTCATTAAAATTTTTTACATTTTATATTGAAAACATATCAGAGTCAAAAAATTGTTTCTGTGATAGAGGAAAGCATTTCTTCAACTTATTCCAGCATTATCATCTTACATAGTGATATTCCATTTGTCAGAACTAGGAGATTGACATCCATATAACACCAATAACCAAGGAATGGACTTTACTGGAATTCCCTTAACTGTTCCACAGATGTCTTTCTCTACTCTAGGATCCCTTTCCATCCACCCAGGTGCATCTAAACTTCACGTCTCCTTAAGCCCTTCTAATCCATCACAGTTCCTCAATCTAAACTTATCTTTTATGACCTGGACATTTTTGAAGAGGACTGGTCAGGGTCGGGTATTTTGTAAATTCATTTTGCTTTGGTTCATGTTTTCTCATGATTGGACTTGGGTAATAAATACGAGGGGAGAATGATGTAGACAGGAAGTTCTCTTGTTTTCTACAAGAAGGGTTTTGATGGAATCTGATTCTAGTGTCTTGGGTAGGACTGGAGTTTGTATGTGTGTGTTTTCAGTGATTCCCAGTGATGTTTCCAAGTACAAATCCATCCATTCACTGTGCCAGGTTCTCACTGAACCCTTTTGATGTGTTCTTTGCATACTGAAGCTCTGCAAAATTCTCATTTATTTCCTCTTTGATATATCTTCCTTGCCTTTATCTTTGTCCTCATTTCATCTAAATTATAACATTTATTAGCTGTTTGTTTATATGATATCTTGAGTTGCTTACATTTTGAATAAATCAGGCATGAAGATAACTAGCAAGGGATTGGATCTTATTGGTCTTTTCCCAAACTTTAAAAAGTAAATTGAAGAGTTTGTTTTGCTTCTTATCTTTACAGACTCAAAACTAAAATACAAGGAGGCATAATTTCAGCTTTGTCTTTTAATACTAAAAAGTTCTTTTGCCCTATTTTGGCCCCTCAATACTTAAATAATGAGTCATTACTTTGGGCATTCTTGTCTCCTCTGAGGTGGGCACACTCACTGCATGGCTTGGCTCTCTCTGAAGCCCTACGGGGACTGAAGCCAACAGTTTGGTCACCCAGACACCAGACACTCTAGGCAAAGTGTGGCTGTGTTTTCTCTGGCAAAGGAGGAAGATGTCCTGCAGCTGACAATGTCAGGGTGGGTTTGGTACCAGCTTCTCGGCGCCAGCTGGGTCACCTCGGTTCCTGTAAGGCTTCCCGCCACCACATAAGGTAATGTTTCCTCTGTCTTCAGCCACACTTGTCTCAGCTGACTTTGAGACCCTTGGATGAAGCAAACTTTATGGTTTTCTTTGCTCATTTGAAGTAGGTCATGCATATGCAGAAAACATAAATTGGAGCTGTCTTCCTGATTTGCATGTTATACTTACTCTGGCCTCCCGATTTACTATTAAGTTACTTCAAAAAGTAGTTTCAGCTGAAATTCTAGAGTCCTTATTAAAAATCAGTCCATCAAATTCATACAATGAACTAAGCAAACCAAGGGTTTTGTCCCCTACCAAGAACCTCAGTTCTCGTAACCAGAGCCAATGACACAGTCGACCAGCCAATTCCAGGCAACAAACTGAGCATCCGGGTCACATACCATGTGCCTCTTCCTGGACTCCTCCTCCTGAAGGCCGTGCTGTCTGCTTTTAGTCTGTTACTGCTGCTATCTCCACAATGAGGCAAGAAAGGCAGTCTGTTCCGGGCTCTGAAAGTAGGTCTACTTAAAGCACAAATGAGAGAAAAGTGGAATAAATGGCTAAGGTATTTTAGTTTCTTTGTGCATTACTGTGACTACCCATCAAACATTAATGACTACACATGAAGTTGTTCTATATTTAATTTGTATAATAAATTCCCTTTTGGATAAATACATGGAAAGAGGAAGACCTTGTTAGTTAAAATGATACGTGACATACTTTCAGACACTGTAGTAATCTCCTAATGCTAGCTGCCGGTACAGCATTGATTTAAAGCATATTTAAAGCATATTTAAAATCTCATGGCATGAAAAGGGAAAACCTGAAGCTAGGTAGAAGGACCAGTGCCTAAATGTCTTGAGGAAGTCTTTTCACCCCTTCATACTTTCGAAGCTACATATTTTTCTCAAATTTATTCTATATCCTTATTCCCTGCTCATTTAATGTGATCACCACTCACTTCACCTCTTTCTATTATTCACTGGAGACACACAGCTCTTGTGTGGGTAGTTGAAGATTACTTTATGGATAAAACAAGCGTAACCACCCGTGAATATGAGTGGCCATTTAATCTAGGCGGGTTTATTAGTCAGCTTTCTTATTGCTAGACATAATAACCAACACCCACAATTTAGAGGAGAGATTCAGTTTGGCTTATGGTTTCAAGGGATTCATTCCATGTTCAGTTAGCTCCAATGCAGATATACTATGATGGAAGGTCATGGGATGGAGCAAAAATGCTTGTTCTTGCCTGCCAAGGTACCGAGAAAGGGAACAGTGCCGGAGAGGAAGGGGAGAGGGACCAGACATAGGACTCCAAGGCCATATCTCTATCACCCACCCAGAGACACCCAGAAATGTGCTCTACAAGAGCCCAAAGTGAGTCAAGTTGACCCTTCACCCTAACTGCCACAATGGATCTGTAGAATGCCAGTTAAGTGAAATCCGGATGATTTATTTATGTAAGAAATGCAAAGAATTGTCCTTTTTATGAATGTGCAGTGCCATGTGGCATAAGAAAACATCAACTTTGGAGGGAGACAGGTCTGCAATTAACTCTACTTCCTTTGCAGACATTGGAGGGTCCCTGGGAAGGTTGGTAAATTTCAAACATCTTTTCTAATACATAAATGGGAATAATTATACATTCAAGTGTCTGTCACAAGCATACTTATTACTGACATAAATTTAAAAGCTTTTTGCAGTATCCAGCATCTGGGGTACTCAACTGTTTATATAAATACATGAGTAGAAAAAAAGTGAAAATCTTCCTTCTTGTTGGCACAAATCAATGATAACATAGAAAACTGGTATTATTCTAGAGTGTTAAAATTTAAGACTATATTTGAAATGAAGTTATTTAGTAAAGAAATATCAGTGTGAAGTAAAATCATGTTAGGTGCTCACCCTTGGAATGGACGACTCCTGAAATGCTAGGGCAGAACTCTCCTGGCCCTGAAATGATTTGTGCTCTGCAGACACCCAAAGACTTAGCACTTCTCGCCTCTCTCTTTGTCTGGGCAGACACACTTGGTAAACAGCCCCATTTCCACTCCACGTCTTCCTTTCCTGCCTTCATCTTAATAATGACCTGTAAAGTACAAGAAAAATTACTGCCAGGTAAAAGCCTTTTTAATAGATCCTGCAGTGAAAATTATAATTACTTTAAAGCAGAGAAATTGTAATCCTAAGAGGCAATACTCAGAAACGTTCTTCCTAAATACTTCTTTACCTCTTCAGTGGTATTTTCTGAAGCTCTAAAAGAGTTTCCCCTCTTCAAGAACTGACACATAAAATATATCCACTCTCTCCCTGGAGATAAGAGCCACTTTAATCTCATGTTTTATTGTTGTAAGCGCGGCTAAGTAGAGCAGACCTGGGAAGGGCCAGCTAGGTGGAGACATGGTTTTTTAGGCCTCTGCAACATGGACCCTCCTACTACTCCATAGGAGGAAAGGCAGAGAAGACCCAACCTTAGAAATTAAGATAAAGAACAGAGTATGCAGGTAGCTTTGGCCTCATAGTTGGCTCCTACTGTTTACCTGGTTGGCACTGGATTTGTCTATGCTACACGTAGTGCCCAGCTTCTGGGGATGGGGCTGGGAAAGAAGATATATTGATGAATTGAGTAGAGCCAACACTTTTATAAAAGTAAGAGTTAGCACTTTATTTTTTAAAGTATACAACATACAAATATTCAATGTTACCAAATATATTGTGAATGATTAAATTAAAATGTATTATAGTAAAAGACATATTGCTATTAATCCCTCTCAAAATATTCTGCCTCACTTCGAGGACACTTATCCCATCCTTTTTGCCACTTTTTAAACAATTCTGGAAGTCTTTCAGGAGGGTCTTTATAAACTGTGATTTAAAAATACAGTGTAGTTGCCAGAAGCACCCAAAGTATAGGTTTGTAATATATTAGGGTGAGTTCTCATGCACCTTATCCATGGCACTGTGTGACTCCTGCCTCTTCTCCAAAGTCACAATGACCACGAAAATGTTTCAAACTGATCCAGAACATTGACAGCCACGATAGCACAACTAGACACTCACAAAAGAAGACTTCTGGAGCTGCTTCAGAAAGCGGCGAGGAGGATGGGATAGTGTGGTGGAAGCGAAGGTAGTATTCTGAGGGGAATTCAAGGCTGTGTCTTTTATTAGAATATATTTTGCTAAATTTAAATATTCACCTTATTTTTCAATATCAGCACATAATGTGTCAATTACTTCACAAAGATTAAAGTTAAATAAGGCTTTAAATTAAATAACACTTCAGGATATAAACTCTAAATACCCAAATTCTCAAGTTGTCTTCCAGGAAAAGCATCCAGACATACTCCTAATGAGTTTTTCTGTTTGGAACCAACTTGTAAGAATGGACATGAACGGAAGAAGCCACCTTGTTCCATCAATTATTACAAACTTGAATCCCCTGGCTGAACCTACCACATTCACCTGCCAAAGAGAAACAAGTGGCCCATTGATGTGTGAAGAATCATGTCATCCAGTCACCTGCAACTCTTCCCCTCTACCTTCCTTTTAATCCCTGCCAGGACCGAGCAGGGAGGCAGATGTGAGCTTGTAGCTCAGGGCCTCCTTGCTGACCACCCACGCAGTAAAGCTTTTACCTTTTGGAAAAGCTCAGTGCCATTGTATGGGTTTCTTCACGCATCAGGCAGTAAGCCCTTGCTCAGTAGCAATGTCATGCCAGTAAACCCACTCAACAGCTACTGTTTCATGTATTATTATTCCTCTTCCTGGATTGTTGTGGGGGGATGAGGTTCTGAAGGGGTGGAGAACTCTGCCAAGAGCACGTGGTGAGACTGGTGCGGCCCCACCCTGGAACTACCTGCTCATGAGGCCATGGGCTTCGTTTCTAGAGATGATGCAGGACCCGACTGGACAGGACATTTTTCAGACATCAGGAAGCCCGGCCTTTGCCATGTGGGTCTTTGAAAGAAAACTTGTACTCTTAATAAGCCAGAAGATATTTCTAAAAATACTTAGAATATTAATTTCTGATATTTTAGGAGCTGCTTGAATGCGTATCCCAGGTCATTTGTTAATTATCATCTTTGAGTGGAATTTTTTACCACAATCTATGATGCATAAATAAACATACAGCATTAATTAGTTATTTTTTAACAAACAGCTTCACACTATTTAAAATAATGCTTCCTCTACTTCAATACTGTTGAGTGCCAAGCACACACACTAATGCGAGGTGCAGCCCTTCTAGTTGATAGGGTAACTTATGCCACAAGGGACACCTTGAGACTACTGACACTGGGCCTAGGGAAGACAAAGAGGCAAACAGCTCTCCTGAGGGAGGGGAGAAGCTCTTGAGCCTTTCCCCCATGGACTGAGCCATCTTGAAGGATGAAGATGAGTGAATCATATTGGCAAGGGAGGGGAGAGGGTGCTGAATGAGGGGATGCCATGAACAATGGCTCAGGGGAGGCTTTGAACATTGGGTGGGACTGCAGGGAGCCTGGAGCACTGTGGGGAGTGTGTTGTGACTGCTGTGTAGGTTTGGGTGAAGGCTACAGTAAAGAAAGCTGGATGAGACCAGTGAGAGATCAGCATATTCTCAGGTGCACAAAGGAAGGCTTTTCGGAGGGGAATGACTGGATGATTCCAAGTAGGAAAGTTAGAGGATAATACTAACGTCTGTGAAATCCCCCTCAGGTGAACCTGCAGATGAATTTGAAAGGGTTGCGACCTTGCTCTCCCTGCTTCATTCCTTGGCCAGACCAACAGAATGGTTAAAGTTTCGAGAGAACCTGAGAGTAAATGACTGTGGGAGCCAACGGGAGAGGGGATGAGGTTTGGAAAGTGTTTTTCAGCTCAGAAGGAATAAGCAGGAAGTGGAGAAAGCCTGCTCAAATGGCTCCTCAGCCATGCCCTCTCTCTGATCTGCTTCCCCAGCAGAAGTGTGGAAGGGTTTTCTATCAACTGGACCACCCAGTGTGCTCAACAGTGCAACTCATATCCCGCACTCTTCAACACTCATTCACTTAACATGTGCAGGCTTTAATACCCACTAACGTTGTCAGACATCTGGTCTTCTAAAAAGAGTTCTTGAAAGGAAGCTGCATGAAGCACCACCTCTGGAGATCCGTAGTGTGGAGGAGGACACGTAGATAACAAGGAGAAAGTGCAGCTAGGTGCAGGCTAAGGGAGTCGGCAGCCACAAGTTGCTCACCTGTAAGATAAGACTTTCCCATGCTGAGCACCTTTCCTTCATCTCTTTTTTATGCCTCTGAAGGCTATGAATGTGGGATCCATCGCTCATCTCCACTACGAGGAGACCATTTCAGTGTTTCATCATCTCCAACTCAGAGCTGTGAACAGGGCTTACAAACGGTATTCGATTATAAATAATTGCTAGTAAAAAGTACAGCCTTCAGCCTTCAGTCAAACTCCCAGGGTGGGGTGAGCGCGAATCTCTCCCTGAAAGATGCAGTTTATAGATAGAAACAGAGCTGACTGAATGCACTGTCCCATGACAGGGTCAGCAGCTGGAGAAGGGCCACATCGACGCAGGAAGGCTGGGCCCGTGGGTAAGCCTGCAGTGAGGCTGCCAGGTGGTGTCTATTTCTTTGTTTACATTTTTGTTTTAAAAGGCAGGTGGCTATCTTTTCCTGTGTAATTAACTTTCCAACTTCCTTTTTTTTAGTGTACCCCATGAAAATGACATTTTAATTCCTTATTAGTTTCAGTTTATCCTCAGTTCTGTTAAAAAAAAAAGTTTACATTGAAGAATGAGGGGAAATCAATATTTAAAGAAATAGAAAATTGTGAAACCAGACCTTAATTTCTTATCCTGTGCCCAGCTCCATCTTCCTGTGAGCTGTAGGGCAGCCTTGAGAGAGCTTCCCAGGTCACCCCATGCTTCTACAGGTTCCCCAAAATATTGGGAGCAACTTTCTTTCATGATATAACACTCTCTTGTTTATTAATAGTTGCTAATACCACAGAACATGTGCTAGTCATCAGGCCCTGTGTTATGCATTTTGCATCACTTGATTTAACTATTTCACTTAATTGTACTTGTGAGACTTTTCTACAAAAGCAGGAATATACAAGGTATGATTTTTGTCAAACATGCTCGATAGCATCATTACAGCCATCTTGTGGGATAGCACACACATAACTAAGTGTTGGATGCGGAAGAACGCATGCGTGTTCTGGTTACCCATGGATGTCTCCCAAGAGCCCCGGGAGTTCACTGGGGGCTGCTGAAGATGTTTGGGCCGTCCTGAGGTATCCCTAAGCATCATGTTAGGTGGGCCCTGGTCGGGGTGTTATTGGGGTTCTGGGGTGCCAAGGACTCCTAGAAATTCTTGCCAGGTTTTTGTTATCTTGAACAAAGAATTGGACAAAACAAGCAAAAAAGGTGGTGAAGTTTCACATTTATTTCAGGTAGAAAACACTCTTCAGGGAGAGAGCCCACCCCTTTGGGGAGGTCACTGTGCCATGAGCTTTAACGGCCTCTTTTATACACCTGCTCTGCCCTCACATCTAGGTCATCCATCCTGTCAAAGCCCTGCTTGGCCTCATGCGGAAGAACTGAAGATAGCACTTTCTGATTGGTTCCAGGTGCTGCCCTTGGGAACTGTTTTACTGCACTTGTGCCCTGGAGCTCTGTGATGGCCAGGCAGCCCACGCCAACTGCCCAACCAGCTGGCCACCCCCTGGTCTCCTGCCTCAAGGGAGGCAAGCGTGACCTGGAAGGTTTCATCCCTTCTCTCCGTGGTTCCCGGCCGCCATGATATTAGCACTTCTGCCCCGCCACACCACTCTGCCATCTTGGTCCTGCCCTGGACTCAGGACCATGGAACAGACCGTTAACCTGAGCAATAATAAATCTCTCCTCCTTTACGTTGTGGAGTTGGATAATTTAACGCAGCCAGAAGGAAAGTGGCTAAGACAGTAAGAGTACAAACACCTTTAATAGATGATTTGTGCTTATTCTCAAACCAGTTTATTTGTAAACTTTACATTGCCATTATGTAGAACAATTACGACTTTTCAAGTGATATACTTATTGTAGCATTGACAACTTTCTTTCTTCTTGTCACAAGCTAAAATGAATTTTTTAATGATAATTTTGTTAACTCTTTGTTAATCCAAAACATTGCCATAAATTAGTTCAAGTGATTTTTTGTGAAGTGCTTTATTAAGGAAAAATTAAAATAAATTTAAGTTGTTTAAAATGTGTCATACAGTAAGTCTTAAAATATGTTCACTCTCTTAAAACTATCATTCTACACATGAATTTTTTTAAAATGAAAAAAAAAGAAGGAAAAAACAAAGCTGTCATTCCAGACCTGGTGTAGTGATGCACAATTATAATCCCAGTGCTCTTATAGGCTGAGGCAGGAGGATTTGAAGTACAAGGCCAGCCTGGGCAACTGAGTGAGACCCTGTCCCAAAACAAAAAATAAAAAAGAGCTGAGGATGTAACTCTGTCAAGTCTTGAAGTTCAGTTCTGCAGTACTATGAAAATAAATACATAATAAATAAATGAAAGAAAAAAATTATTACTCCAATAATGCAATGAATGAATATATCAATCTGATTTTTTATTTCTTTTATCAGTTACTGAAAGGAATATTAAGATATTAAAATATACTTTTAGAAATGTCTAGTTCTTTCAGTTCTATTAGCTTTGTGACAAAAAACACAGCATAAAATTTCCTACCTTCACCAATTTTCAAGTGTATAGTTCAATAGTGTTAAGCATGTTCACATTGCTATGAAGAAGATCTCCAGGATTTTTGCTGCTGTAAACCTGAAAATCTATACAGCAATTAATAACTCTTCTAATCCACTCTCATGTCCCATGGCAACCATTCTTCTTTCTGTTTCTATGAATTTGACTATTTTAGGTCTCTAAATAAGTGGAATCATGCAACATTTGTCCTTACAAATCATACGATATTTGCATTTAGTATAATGTCTTCAAGGTTCATCCATCTTATAGCAGGAGAAAGGATTTGTTTCCCTTTGAAAGCTGAAATACTATTATAATTTACTATATAACTGTATATAATATTACTATATATACCATAATATATATCATATATAATGAGGCATATGTAATATATATAAGGTTGCATATATAGTATATACATATATATGTCACACCTTATTAATTCATCAGTAAATATTTGCTACACCTCTTGACTAATATGAATAGTGCTGCTATGAACCCAATTATGCAAATATTTCTTTGACCCCTCATTGTGGCCTGGGATGGCAGTTCTACTTTTAATTTACTGAATAATCTCCCTACTTTTTTTTATATCAGTTGCACCATTTTACCATCTCACCAAGAGTACATAGACCTCTGATTTCTCTGCATCCTTACCAAGAACCAAGACATGCTTTCTGTTTTTCAGTTTTTGTTCCTTGTCTATGAAAGTATTCACCTTGTGGATGTGTCCTGATGTCTGTTGGTGTTTGGATTTGTTCTAATGGATTAGAAATGTGGAGCATCTTGGCATATGTTTTGTGGCCATTTCCATATTGTTTTTAGAGAAATGTGTAACTTCTGAAATGAGTTTATTTGTGGAAACAAGAAGTTCTTCTTATTGAGTTGTAGTTCTCCTCCTATAGCGGACATATCAAATATATGATTTGTAAATATTTTATCTCATTCTGTTGGTTGCTTTAGCACTCTGTCAATTGATTTCTTTAGTGCACAAAAGCTTTTAGTTTGATGCTACTTCATTTGACTGTTTGATTTTGTTACATGTGCTTTTGGTATCACAGTCAATTAATCTTTGCCAAACACAATGTCACAAATTTCTCTCCTATATTTTTATCCAGGAGTTTTATACCTTTAGATCATACATTACTTTGTCTGAGTTTATTTTTATATGTGGTTTAAGAAAAGAATTCATCTTCCCCCTTTTGCATGTGTCCAGTTTCCCAATGCCATTTGTTGAAGCCCCACACCTTTCTTCATTCAATAGCCTTCATACCCTTATCAGATAGTATCTGATATGAGGACTGACTTCTGGCCTCTTTAATCTAGTCCTTGGGTCAGTTGTCTGTTTTTATGTCAGTACCACACTGTTTGGGTTATTGTAGCTTTGAAATGCATATTGGAATCAGAAAGTATGAAACTTTCAATTTTTTTTAGTTTTAAATTTTTTTTGGCTATTGAAAATCCTTCAGATTCCCTATGAATTTTAGGAGATATATATATAGATAGATAGATAGATAGATAGATAGATAGATAGATAGATATAGATATAGATAGATAGATAGATAGATATAGATAGATATATTTATTTCTGAAAAAAATGTCTCTTGGATTTTGGCAGAGGTTGTGTTGATTTATAAATTTATTTGGTAACATGGACACCTTAGCAATATTGTCTCTTGACTTGTGTATAGGATATGCCTCTTCATTTATTTTTTCCTTCTTCGATTTCTTTCATAGCTTTTGTGTGCACATCCCTAGCCTGTTAGGGACTGGGCTCACAGCAGGGGGTGAACAGCTCTCTGAAGAAGCTTCCTGAGTGCCTCCAGCCACCTCTAGCTGCATTGCCCTGAGCTCACTGCCTGTCAGATCAGCAGCAGCACATACCTACTGTGGACTGCACATGAAGGGTGTAGGTGGTGAATTCCTTATGAGAATCTCCTGGCTGATGATCTGATGCTGGCTCTGAGGCTGTGATGCTAGCAGTGATGAATGGAATTATTATGCCTCACAAATATATACTACTAATAAAAAAATACTAAAAAACCCCTCCCCACAACTATGGAAATTATCTTCCATGAAACAGATCCTTCATGCCAGCAAGTTGGAGAATCAAAGCTGTTGCTTTATAGTTTTCACCCCACGGTTAAGTTTATTTCTAAGTATGTGATTATTTTTCATGCCATTATAAATGGAGTCATTCTCCTAATTCTTTTTTTCATATTGTTCCTTGTGCACAGAAATTCAGTAGAGTTTTTTGGTGATGTGTATTGATTTCATATCTTGGAGCTACGTGGAATGTGTTTATTGAATCTAACAGGGATTTTTGTGCATGTACAGTGTTTCTACATATAAAATCTTAGTTTTCTACATATAAAATCAGGATTCTATGAACAGACATAATTGCCTTTTCCTTTCCAATTTGCATGCCTTCTCTTTTCCTTGCCTGTACCTTTGACCATCACCTCTAATATTATGCTCAATAGAAGTGGTCAATGCAATGTCCCTGCTTTGTTCAGAAAAAAAAAATTTCAGTCTGATTTAACTTTGAGTTTTTATAAATAAATTCTGAAGTATTAGTACTTCCTTTATTGGGCAATATTTACCTGTTTCTTTATGCCCTCTAAAAATTTTTATGAGAATTTAGTATTTGAAAAAACAAACTCCTTCTTCTAGTCTGTGGAGTTTTTTTGTTGGTTTTGAGTTTTGAGTTTTTTGTTTTTTGAGACAGGGTCTTGCTATGTAGTTCAGGCTTGAACTTCCTTTGTAGCCCAAGCTGATCTCAAACTCACAGCAATCCTCCTACTTCTGCCTCCCAAGTGCTAGGATTACAATCATGTGCCACCACACCCAGTTCCCTTCTACTCCTTGCATAATGACTCTGTGAAAAAAAGACCTTCTCCTTTTATCAGCTGGAGGACCCACTACTGCTCAAGCCCTTTCTGATCTCCTCCTTGATCTGCCAAAATAGCTGCAACTCCAGCAAGCTGCTGGCCTCTTTTCAAACTTCTGCACCAAGTCTGTCGGTGCTCCAAGGCAAACCACACTGAATCCAGTTAGTTGCAGCACGTCAGTCGAGCCAGAATGTCCTTTTTTGTACACTCCTTAGGAAGGAGTCCCAGAGTCCAGGATCCTCTCATTCCCCTGCTGTAGCAGGAGTGACACCGACAAAGCTTCTAAGAACATAATATTTCCTTCCCACCCCAAGATCTTGTCTGCTCCTCACAGTGGCTTGGCATGTGTGTTGTGTCAACTGTTCACAGGAGTTGTCCAATGGGTGTCCTGGTGTACACAGGGCTGTTAATGCTGTCATCTGGGGACAAGGAGGTTCTGTAGAATACTTTCATCATCACTCCTTGCCTCATGCACTTTGAAGCTCTGCAATTCAAAATGAACTGTTCTTTTGATGAATTCAACCTTTTCAGCATTATGAGCTAAACTTTTTTTCCCTTGGCTATATCCTTTCCTTCAAAATCCACTTTCTTTGATATTAATATTAATATACCAGTACAGATTTGTTCCAATTACTATTCATGTGATATGTTCTCTGTACTTTGATTTTTATTCTCTCTCACATCATATTTAGCACTAATAATGTTCTTAATACTTTGTGTAGATCAAGATTTTCAACAGATTTCTTTTTTCTTCTACTTGAAGGAATTCTTTCACTATTTCTTATAATTTGTGTCTATAGTTGATAAATTCTTTCAAGTTTTGTATATTTGAAAAAAGCTTTTATTTCTTCTTCTTTTTTGAAAGACACATTTTATCTGACATTGAATTCTACTTTGATAGATAGTTTTCCTCTGTACATGAAGCAGCTTCTCCTACTCTCTTCTCACTCACATTGATCCCAACGATAAAGCTACCATCATTTCAATATTTTTCTCTATGTACAGGCATCCCAGCTTGTCATGCCACAGTCCACAGTCTATGTATCCCTATTCTATGCACGTTATCACCACCTATTTACAAGCTTTCTTCATTTATTTTTGTTGAAGTTCTTGAATGTCCAGTATCTGCAGGTCTAGTTGTCATCGACTTTGGAAATATTTGGGGCCTTGTTTCTGTAACCATTTTTCACATACCCTCCTTCCTCTCTTTCCCCTTCTTCAAGAACTCCGTGGCCACTTGAAGCTGTGCAACAGTACCTTAATATTCTCTTCACTTTTATGGTGACAAACACTGTTAAAGATTTTTCTTTACATAATTCTTTGTGTGTGTATTCTGGTATAGTTTTGAAAGAGAAATTCCTAGGAGTAATCCATAAAATATATGTGTATTTTTAAATCTTAAGTGTACAAAATACACAAAAATACAAGGAAAAACATAAAATCTTTTGTTATTGTATTTGAGGAAGGGATGCTGGATAATTTTTATTTTCTTTACATATTTCAGTATCTATATGGTTTTGTGCAATAAATATAATCAAAGGAACTTGTAAAAACAAAAAAATTATTTTCACTTGTAAAAGTATATTTTCTCAGTTTTATTTTGGATAGCTTGGATTGTTTTATTGTAAACTTTAGTCTTCTTTTTTTCCCCGGGCTAATTTATTTTTCCCCCCGGGCTAATTTAATATTGATCCCACTGTGTAAATTTCTCATCTGAATCAGTTTAGTTTTCATTTCCAGAAGTTTGATTTGACATATATTTATTTATTATTTTCATATCTTCTATATCTGCAGCTAACTTAATATTTCTCAAAATAGTGCTAAAGTAATTGTGCTATGCTAGACTACTGTCTCTGACATTTCTGTCTGCTTTGGGTCAGTTTCAGTTTTTGTACTGTATTACAGGTTATAGTATTTATCTTCCTTTCTAAGTCACTGTTAATTTTCGAATTTCTTACTTTTAGAAGGCATGTATTTGGAAAATATCCTAGAGTGAACATTAGTGATTGTCTATTCTCATAAGTGTTCTAGCTCTTTATTCTTGAATTCATTTAAGGTAATGGGAGTTTCATGTAATATTTTGGGTCTTGCCTTTGTGATTGCTTAGGAGGGTCTTGAACAGTGCTGAATTCAGGATTAATTATTTATCCCAAGTGAGGCAAAACCCTTCTAAGTGCTGCCTTCAATATTCAGTGAATTATGAGTCCCATTTCAGTGGTCAGCAGTAAGCATGGTTTCTTTCTCTGTATGACTGCAGGGCACTTTACCTCTCTTTCCTTCACAAAATTCTTTTTCTTGCCTTTGGTAGTTTCCTCATGCAAGTTCTAAATAGTACTCAGTTGAATAACAAGGAGAGCTCTGGAAAGTATCAGTATCCTTTGTCTCTCTCCCCCCAACTTCAGGTTTACACTGAATTTTAACTGTGTTCCTACACAACTTGGAAACCCTTACTAATGTCAACTGAGGAAATGGCAGCACTAACGTTGTTTATTTATAACCTCCCAGGGATAAGTGTCCTTTGTTTCCTGATGGAAAGTGTTGTGCAAAGCATTGCATTATGTGTTTCATACATTTTCATTTTTTCCCAGTGAGACAGCAAATATGCTCCTTGTTAATGCATCTTGTACTCAATCTTCCGAGATGTTCTTTCCTTTATAATGCTTGCAGCCGATACTTCATTCCTCGTTAAATGGTCTGTTACCTGAATAACACTATGTCTACAGCCACAATATTTTCTTTTGTAGTTTTTAAAAATATTTCAGTACTGTCTCAATTAGATGAGGAGATTGCACCATGTTGTGTGTAAAGATATTTATAATTTTTAAGGTTATTTCATTTGAATGACAATAGTAAAAGAATGACAGGTCTCTTTGAAACTCACAAGGGATGTCATTTGCAAATGAGAAAACTAAAAAGTAGATCTTCATGGAAAAATAAATTGGCAACAATGAAACCAGAATCTTTTGCCAAATAAATGGACATTAAAAAGGCATTATCAACTTTTGGCACTAGTAGGAATAAATTTTTATCCAAATGCTTGCCTTGACAAAATCTTTGTCCTCTAAAATATTCACAGCAGAAAAACTATATAAGGGCCTGATGACATGCAGGTATCTGTCTTCTTTTAAAATATATTGAAGGCATTTGGTGATCTAAGAATTTGAAATCATTGACAAATATGCATCTATTTATTAGCAGATCTGGATTCAACTTTAGCAAAGCTCATTCTGATTAAGAGTTAGGCATAGATTTTGAGAACCACGTATTTTCAGAGATTCTTCAGAAAATGATTGTTGTAGTCAGTTTTCCCAGCACAGAGACACACTATTGAACACCTACAACTTGAGAAGTGAGGATTACCTTGCACAAAATTTCAGTCAAAGATCAGGAGGCTCTGAAGCAGAGACACCATGGTGGGACGCCCTAATGGGCGAAGCTGCTCCTTTCATGGTGGCCCCAGAAACAGCAGGAGAACAGAGAAGACTGAAAGAGAACCATGCCCAATTCCCAACTGCTCTGTGACCCACGCAGACATACACAGGAATGTGTCTCACTAGTTTGTTAGATATCTCTTACTCTAACCAAGCTGGCATGTCAGAATTAAGAATCACACTCATCCAATAAAACAGTGTATTCTCTTTGGAGATTAGCTTCAGTGTTTTGACTATTTTTTGCTCCTTTTTAGAACTAGAAGAGGGTAATGGGATTCATTCTGTTGACAAGATATTTTAATCGGTTGATAATTCAATATCAAGGTTTTTTGTTTGCCTATATTGCAATTAAGCACTGTGATATTCTCTATGCCAAGCTGCATACTTTTTTTGTGCAAGAAAAATTTACTATGTGCAATTTTTCTGGGTAAGATTTTTGATGCCTCTGAAAGTCCCTTCATGTCTGGATCTTGGTTTCAGCATGAAAGAAACAATAGTAGTTATGAAATCAAAAGTTATTACTAATATTTTGGTGAAACAAAGCAGGTGAAAAGTTTCACATAATTTGAAGTAATTTGTGAGATAACCCTGCTATTTTATAGCTGGAAATATCTATGCTTTTTAATTTACTTTATATAATACCATTGCTATAGTTTTGATGAACAATTTTAAGTGCTAATTAGAAAGAAGCAGTCCTAGTTATTATTGTTCATGATTGAATACAGAAGTCAACTGCATAAACACAAGGCAAAAGGACCACATGCACACACGTACTCCATTAGAAAGACTGCTGCCATGCATTGGCAGAGGAAGTATGCCCAACAGCAAGTGGGTGGGAATATTAGAGAGATTCTGGCATCCAAAGCATAATGAAAAATGGAAATTAATGATATTAATGGTCCACGTGTAGATTTCAGGAATTTCATTGCAGAGAGAGTAAGTAGGTAGTTAGGATCCAATTTCTGTCTGTCCTATATGGGGAAGAGCCCTGACACTCATCCCTAACCTTACTCAACAGAGAAAATGTCATGGTTCAAGGCCATGTGGGGCCCTTCTCTCTTTCAGGGCTACTTGCCACCTTTGTGCTTTCCACCAGCACCTGAAACAATTATCAGGTAATTGCCTGCGAGATGCTCTAGACCTACGAGACCAAGCTGCAGGTATGCACAGCGCATGCATTTCATCTGCTTTACAGGTGAGAACCAGCCACCAGCACGAGGCAGTGGGTGAGCACAACAATTTGGTCTTGATTCAAGGTTGCATTCACTTTGGTTTACTGCTAAGCCACAATTAAGGAGAGCACAGGATATGTGCTAGTGGAGCATAAAAGTGAACAGATGCAGCTTCCTAATCCACTCTTGCTGGAAGCGTGCCCAGAGTCCCAGGTCAGTACAGCTGTGTGGAGCCAAGACCAGACTAGTTTGGGGCTCACGCTGCAAACTACACCACCAACTCTAAGTCCCTACTGTCACCCTCTCTCCAGACTCTTGACCTTCAGCTACGTACTCCTTTGCCAGCAAAGAAATGCTGAGTAAATACTCACTTCTTTTAACAAGTCTAGACCAAGGCACATATTCTATTCTCTGATATAAGTTGTTTTTTCTGCAAAGGATTTTAAATAGATGATGAGAAAAGGAGCTAGAGTTCCATGCAATATTCTTCAGTACAACTTAGCAAACTGACTGCATGTGTGTGTGTGTGTGTGTGCCTGAGTGCACACTCACAAGATCTGGCATTGGGGGAACAAAGTAAAAAAAAAGTATGTATTGGGGACTCTCCTTTAAAACCACTCAACATTTGGATTTTACTGATGTAATTCAATTAGCTTACTTTCCTGCTTAAACAACTACAATTTTGTGACCATACTTTATTTTTTTTTCTTCGAGGATTAAGTATCTGAACATCCACTCTGGGCTACATTGTATCACATAGTAGGCCTTATTAAAGCTATAAATTAAATGATCCTCTTCTGACTTCTTTGGTTTTATTATTTAGATGTTTTGTGTGTGTGTCTGTGTGTGTGTGCGTGTGTGTGTATCCACTCATGCACATCTTGGCTTATTATCTCCAAATACTAAGTGTATTCTGAAAAATTATATACTTCACACTTGGTATTTAGGTTTGTCTAAGTAGTTACTGTCTTCAGAAAGCATAGCAATACAATTAAATGTGCTAACTCTCATGTTGCACGCAATTTTATCAGACCATTCCCATCTCAGTATATCCAGGGCTGCTACGTCTCACAGGTTGGCCAAGGTAAACAATGCACCTGGAAAATCCCACTAGGGGGACAAAGGGAGGAGGAGAAGGTGGAACTGTTGCTTTACATATTGCCTTTCACAGAACTGTTTTAGATCTAGGTAATTTCAATCAGCCAGCTAGTAATTGGGTAGAACAACAAGATAGTAATAGGATACATTTCATCCTAAACACACACAAAATGCTTTCCATAGGATGTTTGCATGCAACATAACTTCCTAACTGCAATCTTTTTTTCATTAATTAGTGAGACCATAGTGTCTAGAGAGGGAGATCATAGAACCCCATGTCAGGTACCATAATCCCAGCCATGCCCCTCCTACCCCCAAGTCCTGCTGAGTGACTCACAGGTGGGCAAACACAGGACAGGGAGTTAGCTGATGGCAAGCCCCCGTGGCAAGATTCAGAATGCATGTTTAGACAATCAAATTTTAGTTTTCAGAAATGTGAGCTGGGGATCACACAGGAAATGGAACCCTTAGAGGTGAGGGCTGAAGCTCCTGTCTGCTTCACGCAGCTCCCCAGGTGGGTTCTTTCCCTATGGCACTGCTGAGCCTGGAGATCCCATGGGATTTTGTCATTCTCCTGCTTATTAGCCAGTGGTTCCCCTTTCTGAGAACCTACCTTGACTATTGTACTAGGGCCGCTCCTCCTACTCCTTTTGCTCTCATTTACCAACTCCCAAGTCCAGATGCGTCTTCCTCTTGTTATTTCTAGTGATCTTACTTTCAGTACCACAGGCCTGTGCACTCCAGGCTGCCTTCACTTTAATAAAGTTGGCACCTTTTCCCTGCGGTGCTGTGCTACATTCACCCTAGGATGCCCTTCCTGGACTCCACAACTGGCAGTTACAGCAGCACCCAGGTTCCACAGTGCTTTGGCCTCTCAGGAATAAACCCATTATTTCCCCTGTGTCTTTACTCTTCCCTTTGCCACTCCGCTCTTTTAGCAGAATCAGCCCAATGGCAATGGTGTGATCACCCCCTGAATACACTCTCCCCGTCTAACTTCTCACTCCACCAAGGCATGCAGAAACACCTCAATCTGGGCTTCAATAATATCAACTTTCTATCTCCTCCAAGGCTGTGTTAACATGACCACGCACAAGGCTGAGGACGACAGGGGAAATGGAACACCTCCATGCTGATGGGTCCGCTTCAAATCCTTCATCGCAAATGCCCCGAGTGCTGCCTGCAGCCTAGCCACACTGCATCTCCCTACTGCAGTCACTCCCCATGCCTCTCCACTTCGCTTTCTCACCTCTTCCTCGGCTCAAGCTTCCAACACCTCCTCCTCCATTCTCACTCCGCACTGGTTTCTTGATTTTTTCAGCTAAAAAATAACAGCACTGGGGAAGTACTCCCACAGGCTGCAGAGGCGACAGATTCGAGTCTGCATATCGCCCCTGTCCTACTGAGGGGCCCTCACCTACATCTCCCTGAGGCTCAGTCCCCAAAGTGCCAGGGGCTCAGTCTTGTTTGGCCACTTACAGACCTTGCTCAAGTGATTCTTCCCGCTCCCCTTTGCATGAACACATTTTTCCTGCACTAGTAAATCATGCCCATCACAACACAAATATGCTATTGTTTCTTTCATCATCTTAAACAAATAAATCTTTCCCAATTTCTCTCTCCAGGTTCCCCCTCCAAATAGCAGAATGCTTCCAAAGAGTTGCTTGTCCTTCATTTTCCTTTCTGTTTTTTTTCCTTAGATTTATTCTAATCGAACACACCTCCATTCTGTGATTGAATCAATTATGATAAATGCACTCGAATCCTTTTACGTTTCTCAGTATCCATGGCTCACCCTTCTATGTGGTCAGGAGAATGGGACAATGAGGAATATTTGTAAGGAAAAGGAGCAGCCTAGAAGTAGCAGGGAAGATAAACACTACCCTCTTCATTCCCTTCAAACGCACACTCCATGGAGTTCCTTTCCCTAATAGGTGTCTGGATGGTCCTTCTGACTTTCCTCTCCTCTTCTTATCTGGGTCCTTATAACATAGCAACCCCAAAGGGTCAGTGTTTGGACCTCCTCTAGTTTCTATCTGCATTCACTCTTCTGCTAATCCCACTCAATCTTTCAATGGCTTTCACACTGGCATTCTGAAGTGTATCCCTCCAGCCCCAACTGTTCCTTGAATCTCAGACTCGTGTGTTATGTATCATCATTCCTTTTACTCAATGATTTATTTGGAAGATGACTCAGCCTCTCAGCAGAGTGTTCAGGTTTCGAGACTTCACCTGTTCTTTCACCTCTGCAGTTGGCGTTTTGTTTGTGTCTGTCTTGTGCATCCCAGCAAAGAGAAGGTTGAATAGATTTAAGCAGCGTCCTTGAGATGCTCGCATGTTCCTGCTGAAGACTGATTCAGTCTGTCCTGGGGAGAGCCTCATGCATGTGCATGGAATGGTGAGAGGAGGACCGTGTGCTGCTGTTAGGGTTCAAATCTAAAATATCCTCCCAGTAGCCTCCAGCGTTCAGAGGCGGGGCTCTCTGAAGGTGATTACAACATGAGGTGCCATATTCAAGAATGGATTAATCCTCGAAGCTAATGTGCTTCTAGGAGAAGGGGTCTGGTTGGATGAGATGTGTCGCTGCGGCAGGGGTGGCCTGGAAGGGTGTATTCTTGTCCCCCTCTTCCTTCTCTCCCTGTTTCCTGTCCCACTCCCGGAACGCGGAGCAGGTTTTCTCTTCTGTGCTCCTCTACTGCAACATTTTGCCTTCATGCCAGTCCACTGAGGACTGCACCTGGGGAGCCATGAGCCTAAAAAAGCTCTTCTTTTCTGCTGCAGGAATCAGGTATTTTGTCCCAGCGACGGAAAAGTGACTAACACAAATATTCCTTCAAAACAAGCATTTGTTTTCTGTTTACACTTGCGGTATTTTTCAGGCAGGTGCGTGATGGCCCTATTACTGTCCCGGAATTCACTAGAAGCAACGAACTCACTTATGCACTGCTCCGCCCTTAAATCACCGGAGTCACTCTTTAAAATCAGCATCTGCCATAGAGAGCTCTAAATGGTGTGCACACCTCCTTTCTCAGTGGACAGCAGAGGAAGGGGGACAGGAGATGACAGAACTGGGAAGCCTCTTCCGTGGCGTCTCTGTAGACTCTCCGTTCTAGAGCACCTGTCTCACAATCCCCAAGGCTTTCAAAGTCTCCGATCCACTGGACTTAACTTGTATCCACCGCCTGCACCCACAGCAAGTGGTCACAGTGTACTCTAATCTCCTACGTGTGTTTACTCATGGTTTTTTGTTTGTTTGTTTTTATCTCCATCCCCTGTGATGGATGAGTTGGTCATATGTCACCCTGCTTAGTCCAAAGCAGGTGAATATGATTACCAAAAAGTAACCATGCAGATGGGTGGCACTTGAGATTCCAGGTCATGAGTATAAAAGTGTGCCCATGGCCATGCTCAAACATCTTTCCTTACCTTTCCCTTGGTCTTTCACTCACTGCAGAACAATTTCTCCACCATTTCTTCCTCCTCCAGTCTCTTACACCTTTCTTGTTTTCCACAGTCAGCCTCTTATCTCTCTGAGAAAGCAAAAGCATTCAGGATAGTTCCAGGTTATTTCCTTTCAGCAAACCACCAACCACTACCACTTGAGTTTGACCACACCAGAGGTCCCAAAGCAACAGGTAAGAAGCCCACACTCCTGCCCAAGACTATGGAGCAGTGGGTGTCGTGCCCTTGTGGGATTCCAAAACCTTTGCATTTGAAGTTTGCACTTATTCTGTTACTGTAGCAAGTATTTCTGCTCCTTGATATCAGTTTTAAATACTCATAAGTGTATTCCATAGCTTTTCTCATAAGAAGGATAATATCAACAAAACCTTCCTCCTTACAAATGCTCTCCTGTTTGAAAATTAATGACACATTTAGGAGAGTCGTGTGTACCTGCTGTTTCCACTTCTCCCTGCCTCTTCATGGCAGAAACATCTGCAGATGCCTCCACTTGAAACATCTGCCTGCCTGGAACAACACCCAGCCCATTCTGTCACTGTTGCGTTCTGCTCTCTGCTCAACTGTTACTACTTTAGAGAAGCACCCTTATTCAATTTTGTGATTAGATATATCATACTCTTCTGCAATGAAGTTTTGATCTGTTTATATTGCTCTTCTAATGACTGGAGACTGGCTTACCACTTCTTAAAGTCTCTCTCTCTCACACACACACACACAAGCACACACGCACTGTGTCACACTACCTGATTTCACTTCCTGTTGTGTTTTTGTCTATATCCCCATTATCACCACTCTCGTGATCAAGCCATTAACACACAAAAATTTGGAGAATACCCAGTATCCAAAGCATCCCAAAGCCAGTCCTCCCTTACTTGAGAACACAACCTGGCAACACCACTATCAAGCAGAAGACCCAGCTAAGTGTGTTCAGACTCCTGATTCACAGAAATGTGAGGGGATGCATCCATATGGCTTAAGCCACTAGGTTTATTGCAATTTGTTCACCAGCAATAGAAAACTAATACAGCATTCAATGATGTAATTATTGTAAACTTTCATTCTAAAACTAAAAATGTTATATTCCTAGGGCTATGAAAATTCACACTGGCATTTAACATGAAAGAACATAATAACAAGGTTTTATGATATTTTTATCTAGGATCTACATAGTTGTGATTTACTAGATTAAGGCAAGTTAAAAAAATAACTAATATTTTTCATTCACTGACTCCCCACACGAACAATATTCTTTCCTCTGACAGAAAATTTTATTTTAGACACTCTGTATAATGATAATGTATAATTTGCCTATCTGTATATGGGATGACCCTCTTTCCTCCTGAATGAACCTTATCTTTGTTGTTGTTGCTGTTGGGTGTGTGGTGTGTGTGTGTGTTTTAATTCGGTGATTTCCCAGTGAATATCTCCAGAATGGAAGAAGACAAGCTTCCAGTGCCAAAGAGTAAACTCTACTTCCGGTTTCTGAAAGTGTCCTCAACACATGCATTAGTTGCAGGGTGCAGGCGGTTCACTTAGAAATGCATGAAGAAAACCACCAGGTCATACACAAGGAGGACTCAAAGCTGCAATTCTGATCATATGCCCCGGCCAATGGGGCTGTGGTTATTCCTCAGAAAGTATTAAATAAGAAATACTTATAACTCATATTTGATAAGATCTGTTTGAAATCCCACACAATCGAGAGCAGTCTGTACACAGATTTTTTTAAAGCCTCTTTTCCTTTCCACTGCCACCAAGTATCATTGTTGAGTTATATAGATTTGCTGTTGTTATAGAAATTAAGTTTCATATTAAAAATATGGGGATGATATTAAGAGTTCATTTCATCCTCCTTAAGGTGAACATTCATATTCATAACTAATGTAGAAACAAGGCACTTTTTTTGATGGTCCTTTTAATAAAATTCCCATAAGTTTTGTCAAATTATCTTGGTTTTGCTTTATTTTACTCAGTTTTGTTTTTATCTCCCCACCCTCTTCCTTCAAAGGAGAGACTGAAATATTTACTTATCTCTGCTTTGCTTCTCTGATTCAGGGATATATAGGATTAATGGATAGCAATTCATTTTCTTTATTAGTCAAAGTTCTAAACAAGAAATGCTGGGTAAAATTTGATAAAGGAATCAATTAACATCTTTCACTCTTTGGGAGTTTTACAATATACCATCCTAGAAGTGGGTGGGGGGTGATTTCCCTACTTGCGTGCAGCAAACTGATTCACTGGTGGCCGACTCAGATGGAAGAGCCATTGGCGATATCTGTATTCATGACCCTGGACCATATCTTCACAGCACATCCAAGTCTCCCCATTTTCCAGTTTATTATTAGAATCCATTTAACCTTCCTTTCAAAAGCAGGACTAAATCATCTGTGCTGTACTTGAGAGCACCAATGATTACCTCTAAGTGAAGACTTCTGAACTTAAAGTTGCCATGGTAATAGTTGAATCTCAGAATTGGCTCACTTTCCCAAATCATCCCAATGTTCCTGTTTTAAAATGTCATCGCCAGTAAATCTACTTTGGCTTTAAAATATATGTAGTAGTAATTCAGGGAAGTAGCAGCTTTTCATTTGCCTCTGACAAAGCAATCCTAGAAGTCCGTATATATTTATAGATCTAATATGTATAGAAGTGATGATTTCCAAGCTCATTTACTCTGAAGGCAAAAATGAGTCAACATACATTTGAAATACACTGAAAATATAAGACACTCTTACATTTATTACTTCCTGTGTCTGCTCTTTTGTGCTTTTGATGGGGCCTAATTAGACACACAAAAGAAAATTAAGGAAAATGGTTTTAGCTTCCACTTTCACAGGCTTGTAAGTCTCAACAATGTAAAACTCAGAGGAAAGAGGATCATTTCATCATCCTAAGGATATAATAGCTATATTCCCCAGAGCAGCTGGGAATAATTTTATAGAACATCATATAGTAGAAAATATTTTAATGTAATGAAAATATGGCACAGGAAGAATTTCCACCATATGTACAATTCATGCAAATAAATCACATCTTTTCTGGCTATTATTAAGGTTGTTTAAAAGCTTTTCTATCTTACTTAATGCACCTTTTGAAATGAAAAGAAAAATAAACCCGTTGACCAAAATCTGCTAATATGCAGTTAATTTAAGTGATGAAATTTTTTTGAATCACAATATATCTAAAATTAATTACTGACAAGGACAGGGTCTTTTTTCAGTCTAACAGAAATAGTCAATTTTGTACTTTCAAGTACTACGTTGAAAGATAGACACTTCGAAATTTATCCAAAGCAGGCTCATTGTTTCTCAAGAGTAAATTTACTTTGGAAAGTGTATCTTTCCCTAGTACCACATGGATGGATCACATCCTCTGTAAAGTTGTCTGGGTGGGTGAACAGAGGAAATTAATTATTGCATTCGATGTAATTTCTTGAAATGTAGTTAAGAACCTGGTGAAGTTCTTTATAAAACTCGAAAACTTTAACTCAGTGTGATTTTTGTTGAATTTCTGTTTCCTTTCCAAGAAACAATTATTTTGATATATTAATGAGGCAGAATAGAAATTTACCAAATAAAATACATGGGAACAGATGTACACAGACATGTGTGGTAGCCCAGGGGCCAGGACTTCTACTCAGATAATGATACTCCAGGATTTTGAAGAACACAGACGAAAGGTTGGGTTTCTCTTTCCAAAGAGTCCCCCAGGGTTGTCCTGTAGAGACACATCCTGCCAGGTGCACAGTGGGACTTCTGAGTCCCTCTACTCAGCTGAGTGAATTAAAAGTGGGGAGCAAAAGGAGCCCATGATGGGCCACTCTGGCAGATGACACAGACATAAGTGCCTCCTGTCCTTCTGACAGAGGAGTGGCCCGGCCTTTGTGGTCACAGCTCCAGACAGCTAAGAGATCCACAGCAGAACAGTCTGTCTTCTTGGGCAATTGACAGGGTCACAGGATTCTTAGACTTTCTGCTTTGCGTACATTTAGACTTCCATACTACATAACACACTAGCTTTCGAAAGGAAATATTAGAGAAGTGTTGAATTGATGGGAGGAGAAGAGGACAGATTTTTCTTGGGGATGATTTTCTCTAAATGATTAGGCTTAATATGCTTGTTAGGAGGGGATAGTCACCTTAAGTGCTTCGGATATTTATATATTCCTCACAACTATCCAATGGATGAAGAAACAGGCAATAGCAAGAGTTTAACAATAAGTGCAAAGACACACTTCACCTACACGGTTAGGAAGGTAGGGCCATTTTCTAGCCATGGTAGTGTTCATGACAACTCCATCTCTGCTCTAGTGATCAGATAACCCAAATGAAGATTTAGTTGATTAAGTCTGACATCCATCAAGTCACAGTTTAAACTTCTTCCATCCATTTTAAATACAGCAAAGAGGTGTTAAGAAAGTACTTAGATACTAAGTTTCTTGAATTGTGCAGGATGAGGTGGGAAGAGAGAGAGGAGTAAAAGTCAGCCCAGGTGTACCTAACATTAACGTGTTATTGGGGCCTTTCTGGATTTTACATCTGAAAATACAATGCAACCTATCATTTCTATAGGAGTGTGTTGTCTCTGTGGGAAGGAAATAAAGTTTCCTAGTTCCTGGCAGAAAATCTTCATCTCTCTCTCACACACACACACACACACACACACACACACACACACACGCACGCAAGCACAAGGAATAGCTATTACATTTATCACATGCCTCTATTTCTATTTAACATTGCAGATAAGAATCTTCTCCTTCACAGATAGTTGATCAGTTACCCTGAACCACATGCCTAGCCCAGCTGGAGACCTGAGGATGAGCATGTCAGTTTCCTGGTTGTGTTGGCCATAGAGGAAAAAATGGCTCCTCAATATTACTGAACAGGGTGCTTAGGTCCAAGTGTCACTCAACTTTGATAACAGAGAATTTGGTTGATCCTACCTGTGAAAGAGTTAACGTGATGACAATATACCAGCGGGTCACAAACCATCCAGACAATTCTGTGTGAGTCAAAGTTACCCTTACCGTAACAAGAGTGGTCACCAGGCACCAAACCAAACTTCATGGGTGTTAACTCCCTCAGTCCTCACAGTTACTACGAAGATGGTGATATTTATATCCACACTGTGTGTGAGTGCGAGTGTGTAGGCATTTAAGTACCCTGCTCAAAGTCAAAAAGCAGTAAGTGGCGGAGATAGTTTGAAGAAATCAGTCTGCCCGAAGAGTAAACTTCCCAGAAACACATAGGGCCTCTTTAGGGAAGGTTATTTCTCTGCCTCACAGATGGATAGCTGAAGTTAGTGTTGTATATCTGAATAAGTAAATTTTATGATAACTGCATTTAATGGACATCCACTGTGTCTTTTCCCCAGGAAAGTTACCATGATACAGATCATCTACATTGAACAGCCCCATCCAGCAGTAAGCCGACTGCTATTTGGTAGATAACCTCCTTATCATGCAGAAAGGTATCAGGGTAGACAAATAGCTCGGGAAGAAAATAAGACCATCAGCAAGAAGATAAGGAAGTTTGCACACAGTACCTTAGTATAAATGGATGGCTGTCAGGTAAAAAAAATCAATTTTCTGCAGACAAGACCAAGAGCAAAGCAAGAGGAAAACAAACATGTTTAAATTACAAGAGAGACCATAACTTCAGTGTGCATTCTTCTCTTGAGTGGTAGTGGGCACTGCATCAGCTCCAGGGATGGCAATAACAGATGCTGTGCTGCATTTCGGGGTGGGTGGGGGGGCAGATAAAGGCAGCAGGCCAGCAGGAACTTAATACATGATTAATGAGGAATATTTCAGGTTGCCTGCACCAAAGAGACCAGGCTGCATAAAACTGGATCTTTGAAGATTTAATGGGCTCCTCATTCTCTGTCAGTAGGTCCTTTCAGATTGGTCAAGCATTAGCTCTGTTTTTCCTTATACGTAGGGTATTGTTTAGCTATGGCTTTTACATTTAAGCTAATGGCCATTAAAACTTTGGGGTGAGAGGTGCTGTTTTATACAGCAGCTGGATGGGGGTCTGCCACGAGTTAGAATTTGAAAATGCATGTTTCTATAGTGACACAACCTGTATCACCAAGCGGCATTCTTAGGAAATATTTGAAATTATTAACACTTGCATGATGGACTGGAATGCGAAGAAGAAGCAAAAGAGGAAAATGTGAAGACAAAACTTCGCAGTGAAATTAAAGGTCACTTGTTAACACAAACAGTAAAATTCTAGCCGAACTGGAAGGAGAAAACGTGTTGCTAATTTTTTTCTCCATAGGAATGTAAAATCCACTGTAAAAAATTCATGAATGAGACCTAGGGATTGGCATTACAGCAGATTTAATGATTTTTAAAATGCATGCCTTTACAAAGAATGTACTATTATTCTGTCTAGACTTTGTGGCACAGCATAATAAATAAAGACTGACAGCATCAATATATTTCATAAATACATAAATGGAATTTACATTATTTCTGGCTACTAATATTTTCTCTATTACCGCAGGTAAAGCAATATGTGCATCTTATAGAATAAAATCTATTCATAATCCCATTTCCTAGCAGAAAAAGAAATAGTAATGGCATTTATTTCTCTAGATATATCCATCTTCTTAAGTAAACCTAGGAAATCTGAACTTGGATACATAGATAATTCATTAGTTTCAGTCCACAGGTTTGTTTTCCTGGACTTTTCTCACATGTAGCCTTCTTTGTAAGATTGCTTCAAGAGACGTTTTCGTTCCTTGAATAGACCAAGCTCATATAAAATAAACTATGATGGCTAACTTGTAAAACTATCAATTGACATTAAGCTGAAAGAAGTCTTTCTAAAACATTCTTTTAGAGAGAAACACATTTATGTAAGGAAACCACTAGGAACAGATGGGAGTTCACTGGCACATGCGCCAAGAGTCTGCTATTTTTTTCAGTCTACTATTTCCGAGAGCTGTGGATACAGACAAGGCCACTAAAAATACAATGCTGGAAAACAATTATTCACTTTTAGGAAGTCTATAAATAAGCTGGGAAAGTAATATGATATACACCCCACAGAAAAGGTGAGCTATATTATATCACGTCACGATGTGCGGTTTAATCTGGCATAGACACGGTTCACTTTTTTTTTTACTGGACATGAAAAGAGAAATAGTCGTTTTGGCTACAAATTGTGCCAAGATGGTCTGAGTTCACACTCTGCCCCTCCTGCTGTGGCACTTGCTGCTGGCTTCCATCCTCTTTCAGTACTTTCCTGGATGAATGAAAGCTTTGCTCCTTGCCCTTGAACTTCAGCCACAAATGCCCAGCCCGAACGAGAGCTAGAGATGGCGGGCACGTGACATGTGCTTGTTTAGCAACAGAACTAGCTCGACCTTCCTCGGGAATCTTGGACAGTGACCAGCGTTTCACTTCAAGGAGGTGTTCAAGTGCCTTCACCCGCCACCTGGGTGCAGCCACACGCTTGACCCCCTCCTCAGAAATCACCACTGGTCAAGTAGTCAGATATAGGAACCGTCATGAAAGAATCCTGGTCTACAACTATTAGTAATAGGCTATGTCATCTGATGCTGCAAATACTTTTCTACCTATTAGCAGTTTTACATGAGTCTTTATACTCTCCATTATTTGGAGGTACTGTGCACAATAACAGATAATGTGTTTATTTTCAGATCATACTTAACATGCACTTTTATTCTTAATGAGCAATCCTTTTTATAGAATATCTTTCCTAGGTCCAATGAATGGTATGATAAATGATTATATTCTGCTGTTCAAACTTTCCCTGGTTTGTTCACAGAAAATATTAGTCCCAAATTCTGAATAAATATGGATCACAAGATAGGGAAGGGGGAAGAATGTATTTTACCAATTCTTAAAATACAAACCAAGGAACTCCTCCTGTAAGATAGACTTCAATCTTACAGATTAACGTAGGAGTCTACACTTGACAGCATGAGGCCCCAGACTGGCCCTCTGCCTCTTTATATCAATAAAGTTTTATTGAACACAGCCGCACAATGGAGAGGAATCACTGAGTGGGTGGGACATCAACTCCACATAGACATCTGTGCCAGATCGATTGGTCTGGCAACAATCTCTTTGCCTTATCTGGATTTTAATCCAAAAAGTGCATGAAAATCAGTTCTACTCTAAGATCTATAAAGTAAGTCTGCCCATTTACTTTGGGGAGAATGCCCTATCTCTCAAGAAAGAGCCTCAGAAAGATTTTTACCCTTTTCACTAAAATGTAGAGCTGTATATTAGAGCTCTGCAGAAAGTAATAGATCATTTGGGTCTGTGTTGTGCAACATGATGCCCACCAGTCATGTGTGTTTCTTGACTTTAAAATGTGACTAGTAGCACAGGGCATGTGAATTTTTAATTTGATTCAACTATGATTAATGTAAATGTGAACTGCCATGTATGTAGTGATTACTGCTTTTGAAATGCATAGTTAAACAGAGTGTCATGGCTGCTATATGGTGACTGCTAGCCTATAGCAGCTATCTTTCTACAGCAGAAGCCAACACTTTAGTGTTAAATGAAAAATAGGAACAATGGGAAAATCCCACAGTCTTGGTGCATTTGTAAATCTCTAACTAAGCCAGGCCCACAGCTGCCCCACATCCAATTCCTTGTTAGGTATCTACAAAGATTTTATTTTTCTTTTTAGATTTGGTTTCTGATGCATGCATTTAAAGTATTCAAACTAATATAGCTTAGCAGGTATTTTGTGCTGCTCTGTGCTCTCCACTCTTCCCCTGGATAACATATGCACACTATGTTTTTGCAAGAGGTACCCTGACTTGTTCACTTGTCTTTCTTGTGCTGCTTGCAGTACCAGCCAGCTACACATTCCTTTAAAAGAACCTGGAAGCAGGTGCAGACTTTTCTCTTGTTTTTACAGCAGCCGCAATGAAGAAAGGAATTGCCTTGTGACTGGAGCTAGGATGCCCACCATTACAGATGCCTGGATGAAAAGTCTGTCTCCTCTCACAGGTTTTCAGAAAGCAACACTAGAAATGGCCAAGATGAGCAAGGGAGAAACCCGGTCCATGGGGCAGCAACAACCTCTACAAGAAGCAGCACTGAAGGCTACCCTGACTCCAAATCCCATCCCAAGTGCTGACAGGGTTCTTCATTCCTGAAGCTGGAATTCCAGTTGTTCAGACTTGAAAGCACCTTGGCTCAAAATTCTTCTTATCTATTGTGTCTCAAAGGCACTGAGTTGTCTTTACCACCATGAAACAATCTGCAATAGTTTTCTAACAAAATCAATGTAAACTAAGCTCTTGTTCTTGCTGTTTGTGAGACTCTGTGGGGTCATTTTTTGTTATTATCTTACTTCTTCCTGTCAACAGTGGGAAGAGATTGGAAATATCCTGAACCATTATTTGCAAATGAGGAAACCACAACACAGTAACCAGTGGGCTGTGATCTCACAGTTGCACCCAAAGCTCGATGGTTGTTGTATATTCCACTGAATTTTTTACAATAAAGAGCAATTTTGGGTCTGCTTGCACATGCCCTTCTTCCGAAAGTCTCTGCTTTGTGTCCAACTTAGTGTTGTGAAGCCCAGTGTCCACAGTGTTCCTTCCCCAGACACTTTCCCTTCTTCCTCTTTTGCTATTTCATCTAATACCAATACTGGAGTTTCCCGTGGATCTCTGTCAGAGAGGCCAATCTGCCACTCACTAGGACAGCAATGGCAAACCTTTCAGAGTTTTCAATGACAATGCGTAGCCATAGCAGGCAGTGGCACTCGCATAATAGGTTTGCAACCTCCGCACTAGGAGTTCAAACCAAGTGGCAATTACTCATTTTAAGCCTGTTGTTTGGCACGGTTGGTCTTAAATACCTTTTTCGGTTACCAATATTTGCTGTTTTTATTAACAAATAACCTTTCATTTGCTGCATAGATCTCTCTCTCTCTCTCTCTCTCTCTCTCTCTCTCTCTCTCTCTCTCTCTCTCTCAAATCCAGGGAACCTCTACCGCTGAACAACATTTCCAGCCTTTTAAAATTTATTTTGAGACAGATGCTCACTAATGTGTTCAGGCTGGCCTCCAGGTTGTGCTCCTTCTGCCTCATCTTCCAGAGTAGCTGGGATTACAGGAGGAGCAGCTGGGACTACAGGGCTCCATCATCATGACCATGCATGGATTTATCCATCACCATGCATGGATTTATCTCTTACAAGTTATTGTTTTATTATAAACTGCTTTTTCTCTACCACATTATAAAACATTGACAGCTCACCCAAAATTTTGACTTATTGACAAAATATGTAGTGTGAGCTCAGTTTTGTCCTTTTGATGCGAGTTTTAGTTCTCTCTCAGAAGAACACATTCTCACATTTCTAAATTAATCATGCAAAAAATAACGTCAGCCACTTGCCTAGTTTTTTCCATGTGAAAGAAAATTTACTGTATCCTTCTCCAGTACCTTGTTTAATGTTTTCAGGTCTAAGGGATTTCTATTTCAGTTTTTAAAATATCTATGAGTTAAACAACCCTCTGCAATAGCTCTTTACATCTCTGACTTCCTCTCTGACACTATGGCTCCTGTTGGGAGTGAAACCACTGCAGCAGTGGCCTCATGGTGCTTTGCTTCCAGGCATTAAATGGTTATTGTGTCTGTTATATATGAAAGCTTACACTAAGTGCTGCTGAAAGCTGGCTGGGCCAGAAATTCTGCTATCAGAATCAGGTTCTGACTTTACTTTATCAGGTCCTGGCCTTAATTCTACTGCTTACACACCTGCGTGGCCTTGAGTGAAGTCCCTTAACTTCTCTACTGTGCCACTTCATGCATGAGGTGGACAACTGCCCTCTTCATCCTTCTCCTGAAGCTTGGCCTCCTCCGGACTCTCAGTCAAGGTGCCTGGATCTCAAGTCTGTATGTGTCTCAGACCAAAAATATTCAAGTCATTTTTGCCACTTCGTTTTCGCCTATACAACCCTTCACTCCATTAAGTGTGCACTATATCAGTTCTGCTTTCAAAACAGATTCAGGATTGGATGCTTCTTGGCCCCACATACACACACTTGACTTTTTATGCAAGAACAATGGTTGAAATCTAACTTGTCCTTTGGATTCTACGTTTCCACCTTACTGTTGAACACCAGCAAAGCTGCCAGTTATCTTCTCTCTTAAGTGGACTTTACACTTTAAAGCAGTTTCCGGTTCACAGCAAGATGGAGTAGAAACTACAGAGTTGCCCTAAGTCCCCTTCCTGCCACACATAGCCTCCCCTCTGCTCACGTTCGGCACCAGACTTGTGTGTTCCACAACCCTGTGAATCCCGTTGTCACTCAAAGTCAGTAATTTATATTAAGTTCACTTCCGGTGTTGCGAATTCTGTGGACTAGACAAATGCAAAGTGACATGTGCTCTGCATCTCAGTGACATACAGACTCACTTGTCTTTGAAAACTTGGCTAAAATCTTTCTCTATGGAGATGGCCCCAGTGATTTCCATGGGCTCGAACACAATTCCCAGTTGCTGGTGGACTCAGCATCCCTCCCCCACTCCTCACCCCGCCTCGCATCCGCCCATCTCAGGTTGGTCTTTCCTGCCCCTCCCACACACTGTGCTCCTGCCATGCCATGTGGACTTGCTCCCCGTCAGGTCACACTTCAGAGACCTTCGGACGCCCTTTGCTTTGCCACAGTGCTCCTCATGCTTGCATCTGCTCCCCTGCCCTGTGTGACTGCTTTGACCCAGTGTCTGTCACCCTTCCTACCGTCCAGCCTCGTGGCTTCTGTAGCACCCTGGTCTCTCTGAGGAGGCCTCCTCTGCTTTCTTGGGCTTCCTGGAACTTGTCTCCTCCAAACATGTCACACAGACTTTGTGTCTGTGTGTTTATTGTCTCTGTCCAGATGCAAGGCAGCTTCATGAGAGTGAGGATTCTTCTCTGCTTTTTCATTATTAGTAATACGTGAATTTCTCTGTGGCTTCACTTTTTCATCTAAAAATGGATAAAATGGTACAAATGACAATATAGCTTTGCTGGAATGAATACATCTGCCAATATAACAAAGCAGCTGGATTCGTGTCTGGTATGAAACATTGCTCCGTGTTAGTTGTGACTGGAACACAACTCTCAGAAATGGTGGCTCAGAACCCCAGCAGCAATCCCTGGGGACCCCAGGCCAGCAGCACAATGTAGTCCACCCCCACCCCCACCCCCTCCACAATGCTGAGATACTTACTGAAAAGCCTTAGAGAAAATGCTCACTCTCTCATGACCTGGTGTTATTTCCCCCATCACAAGCACTGGGTGAGTGTGAAGGAGCAGCTGATGCTTCCTGTGCACAAAGTCCAGATCATCTTGGGGTCCGGGTGAAGCAACTGATCTTGTCTTTACTTCTCAACATTGATTTCATTAGATGTTTATCCAACTAAAGGGTCGGGGACATAGTTCACTGGTAGAACATGTGCTTAGCATGCATGAGGCCTTGGGTTCAATCTCCCCAGCACAAAAAAGAAAAATAGGACTGGTTATTGCATTTAGTCATTTGTTTTGTTTGTTTGAGCTGTTGAGGCTGTGTGTGTGTGTGTGTGTGTGTGTACATAGCTCAACTTTCCTCTCCTGGATTTCTTATAAAAAGAGACATACATGTATTCTGTTTGTTGGTTTGTTCTGTTATTTTCTACTGAGGATATTGTGGTGAGTGAAATTCCCAGAGTGAGACTTTTTCTGGGTTGAAGCAGTGTGGGCAAGGTGGTGGCAAAGCATCCCTTTTGATAAAAAATAATTCCATGCATTTCTTTATTTGAATTTTAATTTCTCAGAGGAAAAAATGTCTATATACAAAATCAGGGTTTTCCCACTTATACCAAGAAATTTTCAATCCTTTTCTTGCAATTTCTGTTTTCGATAGGTCACTTAAGTGATAAATACTTAAATAGACAGATTCTTCAATGAAGAGTCCTCACCATCACCCCAAAGTAACTTACAAGGTCATGATGATACTTTGAAACGTTTTGAATGGCATATCCTATATTGATTTTTATCCATTATTAAAATTAAGGGTTACCTCTTAAAGCCTGGAGATTTACTGAAAGAGAAAATAACTGAAATGATTTACCAAAAGTGCAAATGAAAAGATTGGTAACATTTCCCAAATCTCTTGTTATATTAAGAAAACAATTATGGATCTACTGAATCTTTAATGCAGAATCGTTCTTGAAGGTAGATAGACATTTTGATATTTACTGCCAGCTGAATAAATAAGCACTTAAAAATCTTGGTTTAGAATATTTTGTGCATGGAGCTCACTTGCTTCTTGGTATCAGCAAAAGTTGGAGAATTTGACAGTGATGGGGAAGAAAGGAACACTGGCCAGGCAGGAATTATAGGTAGGGCAGAAGCAAACACCAATGTACAGAGCTCTTGTTAATATGTGAGAAGAACCTTCCTATCTTCTTTATATGGGGGAAGAAATGGCATTCTAGAAAGGAAGAAGTTGCCCAAGTCACTGGGATAGGAATGGTGCCTGGATGTGAAGTTTTTGCCCCTTATACTGTAGGACTCTGTGGGATGGCTTGCCTATTTATTTATTTAGTTAGTTAGTTAGTTATAGCATAAGCATAGAAAATATACAAGGCCCATCCACTGAAAGAAGAGCCAACCACACAGGAGTGGATAAAGCGTGACACTGTCCAGTCAAAGCATTTCCAATTACTCTGCAGAACTATCACTGTCATGATTCAATGTAATGTTCTCAGTTTTCTGATGTGAATCAAGTTAAGTGAAATATAGCAGGCACATGAGTTTAAATATCACATGGTTTCTCTTTCATGAGAAGCCCAAAGTGTAAATAAGAGAGAAAAATGAAGGACAGGTGGTGGAATCAGGGAGATAAAGCTTTTGCAAAAAGGAAGGAGATGGAGAGATGGTAGGAGGAAGAAAAGGGCAGAGGGGAAAGGGAAGAACAGAGATTACGATGTGTTACGCACACGCGCCAACTCCCCACAAGGCATGTGCTATGTCCTACAAATACGTACTAATTAAAATAAAAATTCTAAAAATGGCAATCTTGATACCAAAAATTAAAATATAAATTTTTAATGTATAGACAGCAAGATTTACGCATTATGGCTTGGCCAAAATTGGCCTACATGTTCTACTCATATCGATACATTTCAGTGAAATAAAAATATTAAACACACACAGAAGAATATACACGATCATCCAAATCTAGTGTACTTTCTCTTGAAAAATTGAAGTCTCTGGCAAAGTGGGTCAGTGGTTCCTGCATGGCAAAAATCAAGGGGTATCAGGACAACACTTTGTCCAGTTCTTCCTGGCTCTCCCCTTCCAACCAGGGTAGAGAACAAGAGGCAGCTGTCCCATGTCACACTGAGCCCCAGGTGACCTGTGGAGCCCCGGGAGCATCAGAGTTTGCAATCTCTGCATCAGGTTGTTTCTCCCACTTCTGGTTCTGCTGGGACTACCTTTCCTTATCTTTCTTCCATCTCAGAAATCCTTGCCTAGGATCCATTGTCCCCATGCATCACTATTTACCTAAGCCCTTCTCCTACTGAGGAGTTGACATGCTTCTAGTTGTTGCAATTGAAGTGCTTTAATGATCACCTGACTTAGTTACTGCTCCCTTACTGTGACACAGTACCTGACACTCACTATTTAAAGGAGGACAGGTTTATTTGAAGTAAAGTTTTAGAGGTCTTGGTGCATGCACAGCCAGCAGGCTCTTAGGGAAAGATGAGGTGGTGCGGGCCTTGCAGAGGAGAAAAATCTCCTCAGATCTCAGATTGGGGTGAGGAGGAAGCTGAGAAGGGAAGGAGCTGGGGAGAGAAACAGACCCTGCCCCCTGCCGGGCCAGACTCACTGACTCTCCTCTGCCAGCAGCTTCCTGAGAGCACACAAACCTCCTCAGCTCATTAGCGGGTGAATGCACGGGTGAGGATGGCAGCTCCATGATCCAGTCACCTTCCAGACCCTCTCCTTGGAGCCCTGGGGCTTTAGGGGCCATCCTTGTCCTAAATCATAACACCATCCTCCAACAGATGGCTTTCCCGCTGTGTTTGTGCTGAATAAAATGATTTCCTGGAGGAGGGACTGCAGGCTGAAGGTGGGCACATTTGGCACTTTGGTGGCTTGGCCATGGCTCCCTGAAGTTTGCCCTGAATATAACACGGGTACCGGGGCATCAAAGTCTGCGCTTCCAAGAGCTAGAGTGGGAAAAGCCACTTTAGCAGCAGACACTCAAACGTGGGAACCACTTTGGGGAATGTGTACATTTGACAACAGTGAAAGGAATAAAGTACTACTAAGTTGATTTTAAAGTTGATTCAAAAACACTGAATCCACACTGAACCGTCTTTCAGTGTCAGTGTGGACTATGATATGATTATTCTCAACTCTAACTTAAGACACTGGGGAAAGGGCTGCCAGAAGTTTGGCGCCTCACGGCTTAGACCACTCTTGTTGAATACAAAGAAGACCCTGAGAAAGCACATCACTGTCAGGGGGCATTATACCAAATGTGGCTCTTTAATTGTTCCTGGCTTTTGACCTATTGTTCAAATACATTTAAGGAAAAAAATCCCTCCTGAGAAAGATGCATAATAAATACTATTTAGGAAATACAGAGATATAAATATAATTACAAGAAGAATGTGTTACTTCTGCCAAATTGTTGGTGGAAATCTAAAAAGGAAATTAAGTCTTTTTTAAACCCATCAAGAAATGCTCACTTTACAAAGAATAAATCCTGCATAAACCTAACCTCAAGTGAGATTTGTAGAAAATTGGTGGGACTCTCATCTCCTATGAGAACAATTTGAGCACAGGAGCACTTATTAATGTGCTCATGTGGTAATGTAATCATCAATCTCTGTATTTCTGTATCAACAGGGATCACTTCTGTTCTTTGATCCATTTACTTCTTAGCAGTTCATTTTAAGCAACCTGTATCCATCTCCTTAGGTGTACTATCTTGAGTGGCCCTCACCTTCGTTAAGGTTTAAATAGATTTCACTTCATTTTCAGAAAATAATTTGCTTACCCACGTGGTCAACTCTACACAAAAAATGCAATCTGTATTATATAACCTCCATGACAAATATTTTAAAACGTGGGGATATAAATGCTCTACACTGAGAGGGAATCAAATTTTGCATATCTTCCAAAAAATTTCATTTCTGTATATGCCCTTTTTACCTTTTCAGTCTGATTTTTTGATGAGTAGTTTATGAGAGTAAATGCCTTTCATTCACTTTACTACAGACTTAATGAAAAAAATCAATACTTTACTTAGGCTGATTCTTGATCTGACAAGAGAATATTCTGTAGCTGCCTTTTTCCCTCATAGCAAAATGAACATTTAAAGAACTACGGAATTGAATGCAAAATTTTAGAAATGAGATCAAGTATTAAACTTACCAAAGTGTACCACAGATCTCATTTTATTTAAAAGACTGAATTTTAAAGTATCCCAATACACTGAAATAATAGAACAATAACTCCTTCCTTGAGCATTTATTGAAGGTCTATTATGGACTTTGTCCTATATAACACGTTGCTAAAGATGTTACAAACAATCATTTTTTAAAAAAATCTGTGTGAGACAGTTATGTAGAAAACTACAAAAGAGCTGCACAATTATTGACCTAAACTGAACAAAGAAAACAAAAGCAAACAAAAAGGACTGTTAAGAAGTGTACAGTTCTTCACTTATTTTGAAAGTACTCTGTCTTATATGTTCAAGCTCACGAAGATTTGGGAACTGGATATAACTGGTGGTGAGGTGACAGCACTGCAGCAGCTGAAATCCCTAATGCCAGCCTCCTAGATCTGTGGAGATCATCTGAGACTCCAATCTGAAACTGGAAGATCCTCAGGCACGGTTAGCAACTGCCAAGCTGAATCAAATGGGGAGAACAGGGCAGCCTACCTAATGTGTAGTAGATGCGCAGCAAGTTTGTGGAGGAGAAACAAATAGAGGAACTGCCTTCAAACATTCTGTTATCAAATACTTGATAGAAACATGAGTTTATTTCCCGTTTTTATTCTAAGGAGAAGTATAAGTTATGAGGAATAAATTAGATGAAGGCACTTCTCTCCAGAGGTTGGTGGTCCAACTCTAGATCAGAAACCAGAAAACTACGATGCAAAGACCACAAGCTGTACCCATTTTGTGATGAAATTCTATTAGAAAATAGTTATGTGCATTCATTTACTTCAACCTAGGACTTCTGGAGAACCCTAAGTTACATATGATCTGGCTCTTTACCTATACTTTCTGCCACCAACTCTGTTCCAGAAGAGTCCATGGTGACCTTTTGTCAACAGTGTTGATGATTTTTTTTAAATAAAGGAAAGCAAAATGTGAGGAACAACAGAAGAAAACACTTACCTATGCCTTCCATGTATGAGAGCCCATTGGATTTTCTTACCTCTTACACTTCCTTGAGGAAGTACTATGTACAATGCCTTCTAGTGATTTCCAAGATTACATACCACATTCTTATTCCTAGGTGACCAATAAGCAACAAGCCAGGAGTAGTTTACTTACCTATCATTTTCCCATCATATCGGAGAATGAAATTCCTACTCTGCAGTGAAGGAATTTCCAAAATCAATGTATGTGGAACATACTTAGAAAATACCACTCTGTCATGTACAGATACCAAATATGCGTAATGCATGGAAAGATTATATGTCATAAACTTGAGCTAAGAATAATAATAACAACAACAATGTAAATGTGAAAGGCTATTTAAAGACAGAGAGCAGTGGGTAGGAGGGATAAGAGGATTAAAAAAGAATCACATGCTATGTACATGTTACCCAGTCCCCAAGATGAATGTAAACATCATGTACTAATAAAATAAAAATTAAAGTTAAAAAATAAAGAAAGATCTTCTGTAAGTAGGGTGGGCACGAATACTTAAAGATGATAATGACAGGGTTACTTGCTAGATTTGAAGATCAAGAATAGTAACAACACTCATTACAAATCATAAACAAACTTGATGTTTAGAACTTTGTCTCTACCCACATGATGTTTCCTCAAGGAAACTCTGCCTGCCTTGCATCCAAATAACTTGGGGTTTTGTCAAAGCTGTTGATTTCCAGGCTCCGACTAAGACATAAAATATCAGAATACTATGAGTATTAGTTAGATCAAGACTGCAACAAGTACCCAAATAGTATGCTTTATGATTAATGAAGCAAGGACTAAGAAAGATCAATAGGTACCTCTCAAGTGAGAGAATTCTAGAGCCACTAGCTCATGACATTTCTGCATTCCCCAGAGCTTTTCCACAGTGGGACATCATCAAAACACTGAGGTCATATGCCTTGAGGTCACATTAGCAAGGCTGTGCAAGTGGATGAAGGCTTTAGGAAAAAACATGAGATAAAAATCTGCATCAATTGGAGAAATCTCTCTACCTAACTACTAGAAAACTCAAAAAAGACCCAGGACCATTTCTTACCTTTCCGTGTTAGCTTTTCCTAAACCTCCCTGTTCCCCCAGATTTTCTTGTCTCCTAAACATGATTGCAATTTTAGTTTCTTCCCCATTATTTCATAATATTTTATTGTATTTAATATTATAGACCCCTGTTGTTTTATATTCATTAATCCTTATCTGCCTAGTGTACATAGCGAAATTGTTTGGTTTGATTATACACTGTGGGACACAGTGGGGATAGCTTAATCTATTTTAAAAAGCATGTGTGACATGTTTGATTTGCTAATAGATAATGTCAAGTAGATGTTGACATACGTGTCAGTTTTATGAGTAGCCTTATTCACGGCAATGTGACTAACAACAGGAATCAAAAGTGTCTTAGAACTAAGGCCAAACTACTTCACCTTCTTGGTTTTGATTGCACATAATTGTGTCAGCGATTTTTAGAATGAGGTCTTATAATATTGAGAAATAGCAGACTAAACAATGAAGCTGAGAAAACAGAGCATGGAGTGTGCTTGTTTTCCTAACCAAATAGTCTCAGGCACAAGTTTTCCCACAGCCCTGAGCTACAAGTTAATAATTTGAACAAGAAGAAAGTTTTCTCAAGTGGATAATGTGCTAAAATAGTGTATCCTTAAAATCATAGAAAAACCATGTTTCATGAGCCTCACATCGGAGAGGACTGCTTGAAGCAGATTTTTGGAAGGTGTTAATGCCACCCCTCTCTGCCAAAGGAAAGATGCCTGATTAGTGATGAGGGGACCTGTATTTCAGAGAGTGGATGGCAGGACTGGAAAGAATTGAGTAATTGGTTGGGGATATGAAAGCTTAGGGAAAGAACTAGACTATTGTAAAAGCTTGGGGTCAATTTCTGGGGAAACCGTCAGTGAAGGATCAGACTGAATCCAAGAACTAGACCCAGAGGAAACCCAGAATCCATGGCAGAGGAATTGGATTCTCAGCCAAGGGGTGAAGAAGGATCTGAATAGACTAACAGTCCCTCAAAGGGAGGTCTAGGACCTCCAGAAGAGTTTGGGTTCATGTGTGTGAAAGGAAGGAAGGCGACATACAGCTAAACTTGGGGGACAGAAGGGAGACATCCCACTTCTACAGGAATCTCTGTGTTGTTGTAAAGCTTTGCCCATTTTTGAGGGCAAAATCTGGGTTGAAAGCAGAAGAATAGAAAGCAAAAGTAGAAATGGTTTATGGCTTAAATCAGTCTAGCATGTAAAGTTACCTTCATTGGATTTATAATTTCATAAGTACAAATGCCTATCTTATGGCCATAGAAGGCTATACTTTTGCAGGAGAATATAATTATTACTTTCCTCATGGGAGCAAAAATCAGGCCTTTTGCTTATCTTCTGTGATACATTCAGCATAGTTAGCCTGAAGAAATGAACAGCCCCGCCATTAAAAAAAAAAAGCTAAAAAAAGACCTATGAGCTTTGACTAGAGACAGAGAGAGATATTGAGATTCAGTAGAAGAGAATAATAGCATATCAATATATTGCATATTGATTATATAAGTATTAAGTGGATATATGCAGTTTATATAATTATATATAGGTGTATACTATATAATATAATGTCCATAGCAATTTAAATATGGAAAAATTTATATATTAATTACACATCAGAATCAACTGAAGATGTCTTGAAGTATAAATCCAAACCTGATCCCACCTAAATGCTTTGGTCAGAATACTTGATGGTCTGTACCTTAAAGAATTTCTAGGTTACTTTTTTACAGCCCAACATGAAATCCTGGAAGCTATGTGGTGGCTGGATCTCCTCTTGCTGAGAAAGGCCATGGACAGCAGAGCTGGGTGTCCTGCAACACCATGGCTCCCAGCTGACCCCTGACTGCGTGGTCCGGCAGTGACCTCACCTTCAGCAGGGACCGTCGTCTGCTTCTTCTACCAAACAACCTTCTTGCATTTTTCTCCTACTTCTATCAGTTTTAAGCAACAGACAGTGAACTACAGCAGAACTGCTCAGCTGAAACAGTGCAGGATTTAGAAAAAAAAGAAATGTTTTAGAAGTTGCTTCTCATACCCCCTAGATGAAAGGCCTGTGTCCTGTTTTAATGAACACACACATATACACACAAAGCCAGGAATGAACACAAGAATGGGGGCACCCTGTGGGCTAAAGTTCTGGGTTTCTGAGAAGGTGAGGGTGCCTGACTGGGGTTTCTGCATGTTCCTGGTGGCTCTGTGGCCTGTCTTGGTTTGCACATGTGTCTCTTCTCCTGCCCTTTCTGGCCTCCTCTAGCTCCACACTGCTGTCCCTGCAGAGGAGTCACTTGTCTCAGTTACCCGAGGTGGCTGTGGTAGCTGGTCAAGAGTAATAGCTTGACTCCTCTCATGGTACATTTACCGAGAATCTGAGAGCAATCAAATGTATCATGAAGAGTAATGAGCTCTAATTTAGAGGGAATTGAGGAGGCTGAATGTTCTATGTGCCTGAAATACTATCCTTCAAAACACTGGTTTTGTGGTTGGATTTTATTGCCCTAAGACCCTGTCGCCTTCTAGTTTGGTACTAAGCCACTCCACTCTTTATATCAAACATGAAGAATATTCCATTTGTCCAAGATTAAATCTAATTAAATTGAGTTTTAGTTTTCGTTTCTGTCTTGATTTTTTTGGGGGGGTAACTTTTAAGGCAATCATTTTCAAGCTTTATTTAAAAAGATGAAAACAAAGGAAATCGTCCAAGAAACCACAGTATCCACATTATGATAACAAATACGGTGAAAAAAACTGTCACAGTTAGAGACACTTTGCTATTAATCATCCTGGAAATATGCACCCTTGTTCAGAACACACTCATCACATCATCCATGCCATGTTCTGCAGCAGCTCTGGAGTCCTCTTTCCTGAGTGTCTTTAGTTGTGTTATCTTGGCTGTCTTGATGTCCTGAATCCATTCAAAACATTTCCATTTCGAGGCCATTGTGATTTGGGGGAAGAGCCACAAGTCACACAGTGGTAGACGGGGTGAAGACGGTAGATGAAGACACATGATAATGTTTTTACCAGCCTGCCTTTCTGTTGGAGGGCACTGGGTATACCTGGCAAATACACACATGAAAGAGAACTTCCAGAACTGCTTCAGAAAATGGGAAGAGCAAGGACAAAGTGTGTGCAAAACAAAGGGGTGGTAGAATTGTGGCAACATGCCTTTTACTGTAATAATTATTTTTTAAATGTAACAGTTCAGCATATATTTCAATCTCACTGGTATATGGCTGTTTAAAACTGAATCTTAACCTTCCACTCCTTCTTCCCTATTTCTGCAGGCCTAAGTATGTATAAGGTAACAGGTGTCCAGTGTTATTCGAGGTAGCAATGTGAGCCTACTGTAGAAGACTCAGACACTGAGAATTAAAGTTTGTTCAGAACTTCCTCCCTCATTTATCTTCTTGATGGTAAGAAAGAGACTTATTTCACTATTCTTTTCTTCTCAGAATAATTGGAGAAAAATTGTGAGTTTTTTCTGTCAAATGGTGATACTTGGCATTTGAAAGAAAAAGTAAACAAACTGAAATACTCATTCTTTATAAAAATTACTATAAAACTATTGAAAATTATTGTACTAATAAAATTAAGATAGTACTAACATTTTCTCCTCAATAACTGTGATCTGTAAGTGGACAACCAGAACAGGACTAAAGTATTTCAGATTTCTGTTTAAGTTCAAAGATAGAAAAACATTTGATACTCTTCAAGATACTAATGCCATTAACAAAGAGGCAGATGCAGTTCTTTATGGGTGCTTGCTCATGTATTGAACATGAAAGATACAATAATTGACTTGAATCAGTTGTTCATGTGAAATAATTGAGATTGTGAAATGGTAAAGTTTTCCCAAAAATATGAGAGAATCAAAAATTTTTAAACTCATATGAAAAAAATCAAGGAAGGAATCAAGTACTTAGGGTAGTCCATGGGAAACCAAGTGAAGGGCTGTAGCAAAGTGGGCTGTGTTTGAGGCTGGTTGCTTGGCACCACTGAAGTGACCAAAAGAGATTGGCCGGGCCACCATACCACCATCCCCAGGGCCAAGGAGCAAAGTTGCCCCCAGCGCACAAGAGGTGAAGCTTCTGGGCCACCATACCACCACCCCCAGTGCCAAGGAGGTGAGCCATGCCACTGTCAGCAACACACACACCTCCCCCACATTGAAATGAGAAGGCATGTAAACAAGTCTCAAAACCAGAATTCCAGATCTCCTAAAGCAACCTCAAAGGGAAAAAAGATGGAAAAATCTGATACTCAACCACCTGGACTCCCTAAACTGGCAACAAAAGAGGATTTGGAAAAAATGAAAACAGAACTGATTTCTCAGATAACAGCAGAAATTGTGCCCAAAGTTCAAGATATGATTAATAATGTCTAGCGAGGACACAGATAAAAAAAAAAAATAGAGGAGCTGAGGAACATGATGGGATACCAACATAGGAACCAAATGGAATTCATAGAACAGATTTCCAGGATAAAAACTCCATTGAAACTTTATGCAGCAGAATGACCCTATGTGAGGACAGAATTTCAGATATAGGAGATAAGATTTCAATTAGGGACAAGGAAAAGAAAAAATTCTTTAAAATAGTAAGGGACCATGAGAAATCAATCCAGCAGCTGCTAGACAATGCGAAGAAGAATAAGATAAGACTGATTGGAGTCAATGAAGAAACAGGAGAGAGTGCAGATGACATAAAAAAAACTGTTCACAGAAGTGATGGCAGAAAACTTCCCAAGCAGGGAAAAGAACTTGACATACAGAGAAGTGAGGCATATAGGACTCCAAATAGCCTTGATCAAAAAAAATCTACACATAGGCATATAATAGTTAAGATTCGAGAAACTCAACAGAAGAACAAAGTTCTACAAGGAGTTAGAGAAAAGAAACAAATCACATACAAAGGAAAGCCCATCAGAATCACAGAAGACTTCTCAACACAAACCATCAAGGCAAGAAGAGCTTGGAGTGACATATTCCAAGCCCTAAAAGAAAACAGCCTCCAACCCAGATTGATGTACTCTGCAAAACTATCTTTCAAAATTGATGGAGAAATAAGATAGTTTCAGGACAAAGAGCACCTCAGAAACTTCATGAATACCAAACCAGCACTCCAAAACATTTCAGACAACATCCTAGGAAAAGACAACGAGGATCACAACAACAGGAAGCCCAGCAGAATGAATCCATTAGGCATGTCAAGAAATTAAATGCAAAAGGGGAGAATCCAACAAAAAAGAAAAAATCATGACAATGAAAAGGCAATAGGTGTCCATTATAACCATCAATGTTAATGTTCTCAATTCACCAATCAAAAGAAATAGACTGGCAGAATGGGTCAAGAAGCAAGATCCAACAATATGCTGCACAGAAGAAACACACTTAATTCAAAATGAAACTAATAAACTGAAAGCTAAAGGGTGGAAAATTATATTCTATGCAACAGGAACCCATAAAAAGCATGAGTAGCTATCCTCTTTGCAGATCAAGTAGATTTCAAACCAACATTGATTAAGAGAGACAGAGAAGGACACTACATCCTTGTAAAGGGAACACTCCAAGGGGAAGAGATGACAATCATAAACATATATGCACCATACCCTAGTGCACCCAACTATATAAAACAAATACTAATGGACATAAAAAATCAAATAAGCACTAATACAATAGTAGTGGGGAACCTCAATACCCCACTGTCACAAATAGTTAGATCAATTAGACAAAATATAAGCAACAAAATACTAGAACTCAATCAAACTCTTGAACAAATGAAATTAACAGATGTTTACAGAGCGTTCCACCCCACAAAATCATAATACACATTCTTTTCAGCTGTACACAGGTCTTTCTCCAAATAGACCACATACTCACTCATGGAACATGTTTAAGTAAGTGCAAAGGAATTGAAGTTATCCCCTGTATATTATCAGACCATAATGTGATGAAATTGGAGATTAATAACAAAAGAAACCACAAGAATTTCATAAACACTTGGAAAATGAACAACACACTTCAGAATAACCAATGGGACACAGAGAAAATTAAAGAAGAAATCAGACAGTTCCTACAATTAAATGACAATGCCAGTACAACATATCAGAATCTATGGGACACAATGAAAGCAGTCATACAAGGGAAATTCATAGTAGTGAATACTCATATTAGGAAAACAGAGAGAGCTCAATTAAAGAGCCTGATGCTAAACCTCAAGCTTCTAGAAAAAGAAAAGCAGGACAAACCCAAAGCTCATACAAGGGAGGAAATTATGAAGAGTAGAGTAGAAATCAATTCAATGGAGGCTAAGAGAATGATACAAAAAGATTAATGAAGCCAAAAGTTGGTTCTTCAAAAGAATAAACAAAATTGACAAACCCTTAGCCAACCTTATCAGGAAAAGGAAACAAAAGGCCCAAATCCATGCAATTAAGAATGAAAAGGATGACATCACAACAGACCCAGCAGAAATCCAGAGGATCATCAATACCTACTTCAAGAACCTATACACCAATAAGATGGAAAACAGAAGAAAGGGATAGATTCCCAGATAAGTATGAATTATCAAAGTTGAACAAAGATGACATAAAATTTCTAAACAACCCAATATCAATCAATGAAATTGAAAACATAATTAAAAACTTAGCAACTAAGAAAATCCCTGGTCCTGATGGCTCTGCTACTGAATTCTACAAGGCATTTAGAAGGGAACTACTGCCACTAATGTTTAAACTCTTCAATGAAATTGAAAGGGAAGCAATATTCCCCAATTCATTCCTGGAAGCAAGCATCACCTTGATCCCCAAAGCAGAGAAAGACCCAACCAAAAAAGAGAACTAAAGACCAATCTCACTAATGAACATAGATGCAAAAATTCTTAATAAGATACTGGCAAATAGAATGCAGAAGATCATCACAAAATCAAATAAGAGAGATTATCTAAGAGAGATTATCTAAAGGTGCAAATTTCCAATGATGAATGTCATTATATTGTATACCTAAAATGCACCAATAAAATTAATTTTTAAAAATTGAATACTTAAAGATTGTGTGATTTTAAAACAAAAAAGTCCTTAAAATAATTTTAGATGGGGTGAGTTTAAACCTAGTGCCACCACCATACTTTGCTTTTTAGGTCAAATTTTCACCCTGAGATGGTGACACTATTTCTTCAGGGTACAAGATTCCTTGGATACAGTCAGATCCACAATGATAATCAATATATTACCCCATAGCTCTAATTTGCCAGAAATCTCCCTATTATTCATTCACAGCCAATGAGACATGTCACAAAATTCCTACGCAGCTATGGTAAGCCTCTGCCTGTCTCTATGGGAGCAAAGAACCTTGTAAGAAACTAATTAAGATTGAGTGAGGTCCTCTGAACTCACTGGAAGGAGTTGAGGAAATCTCTGTCTCTCTCTGTCTCTCTACCTCTCCCTTCTTGCTCTTCCTCTCCCTCACTTTCTCCTTCTCCCAAAGGAATGAAGAGAGCTCCTCACACAACTGTCACTGCGTCTCTACCGCGCCAGCCCCAGTGGCCTGGGGGGCAGCACTTCTCTCTGGCAGTGAGAAGGGAGGGATGGCACCATTGCCTGACCCTGTGCTGCTTTCATAAAAATGGATTTATGAAATATAATGTCTGATATTGTCATGAGGGTTTCATAAGTCCATTACAGTGTAACTAGCAAATAAAAATAAGCAAAGACAAGGAATGACACTCATAAATTATGCACCCAGAAATTCTACGATGCCAACATTTTGTTGTGTATCTCAAGTTTTTGTAAAACACATTGTAAAAAATGAGGTTTTGTGCATGTATAACCACACACACACACACACACACACACACACACACACACACACACAAATGCATAGTCGGGTAAGTTAGGAACACTGAGGAATACATCTTAAATACATCCACATCATCAGTTTTCTACATTATTTCTCTTTCTTGCATAAATATATTGATATTTTATAATTCCTTTAATCCATCCCCTAGTTTTGACATGCAAGGATTTTTGCTCTTATTTTTCCCTGCAACAAAAAAGCCTGCAAGAAACATCCTTACAGAAAGTTTTAATTATGCCCTTAGCATGAATGTTTAGACTATGGCAAGATCAAAGTGGGATATCTCGTGGTCTTTTACAGGGAAACGAAGTTCCAGGGCATTGCACTCTGATGGACATGACACCCTGTGGTTAGCAGCTGCTGGGTCCTCCCTAGATCCCCCCACGTCACACTCTTAGAGACTGTACACACATGTTCACAACACCCAGCACCAGGGCCTGAAGGGTCTCCTTACATCATGTGATCAAATCAAGGCTCAACAAGAGGGTGAAGACAGATGACTAGTCAGGAAAGTTTGAGAAAGCAGCCTTGCCATTAGCAGGAGAACAAAAGAGAGAACATTCTTCTTCTGCTCTCCCTCTTTAAGCCCATATTCATATTGAAATCTGAGTGTGCTTTCAAAAGACAACAAAAATATTGCCACCTTCCCAAACCGTCACAAACAGACACTGTTTGCTCCCTGAACTCTGCCACGCTTTTCCTACCACTGCCCCTCCATTCCTCACAAACTTTTCTACACAAACTTCTGTTCTCCATGCCCTTATCTCCCAGATAGTCCTCAACCAAGGTATTGCTTTTTCACTCAATTTTCTTAGCTAATCCAGTGTGAAATTTTATAAATATACAATTGCAGGAAATTATCAATGAGGACGTGAGAAGCTTATATAATCACCCAGATACCCAATCTGATTCCTAAAGTCATTTTCCCTGAGATTTGCTCTTTGGGCCCTGTGTTCGATATATATGTCTCCATGATCAATGTGGCTTGGAACGCTGATAACAAACAAGTGTGTATCTCGCTATCTTCTCTGTACCCACCGCTTCAGCCAGGCTTCCTTCCTCCCCTGCCACAACAGGTTGCTCAGATGAGACCACTGATTGTACAGAGTCAGGGATGATGGCATCACTCACCTTGGAAACTCCTCACTGGGTGCCTGCCACACTCAAAATCATGTGAACCCCCAGTCTATGGGCTGCAGGCCACTCCAGTGTTCCACTTTGTTCCACCTCCAATTATAACCCAAAACGACATGGCTCAGCTTTCCCGGCAATGAGACTCAGCTCTTAGTTTAAGCTTTAGCTGTTGTCTTAGCTCGAATATTTAGATAATTTAGATTTCCCTGGTCATCAACCCTATAAGTCTGTCACTTCCTCTAGTGGATGTAATTGCTTTGGAATTTATATTTCCATGCCACTTTACAAACATTCCTATCGAGGTACAGATCACATAGATTTGTAGGACTTTATATTTACATTTCAGTCTCTTTTAGTTAACTGTGAGTTGCCAAAATTGTCTTCTCAGCTTTATAATGCAGCATGTCTACAAATGCTTTGCATAAAACATAAACTCAACAAACATTTGCTAAATTGAATTTTTGGACACTTAGGAACAGAAATATTTTAAAGTTGTTCAGATTATTTTGGTTGATCCAATCAGCTTCAATCATACAATGTAATCATGCCAAGGAGGTACAAACCACTCTGGTATCTCAGAGCATTTTTATATGCATAGCAGTTCTTCACTGATCAAAATTATTGGAAAAATAATGTATACCTTAGCACGCTCTATGTTTCTAGACTTTTCTTCTAATCAGACATATTTGTTGAATTCCTAAGCCCAGTCTGCCATGCTGAACTCGGAGTTTGTCAATGTCTTATCTAAGCAGAACAACAATGAAATTCCCTTCTCTCAAAACTGAGAGTGTTGTGCAGCTGTCCACAATGGAAGGTCCAGGAAAGCATCTTCCTGGAGCCGCGATGTAATGATTTCTCTGTGTGCAGAGGATAAGATTCCAAGTTGCAGTGCGCTCCATTAATTAAACAAGTCTGCATGCTCATAATTTAATTTACTGAAAGAATTCACAAGAGGGATGGGAAACTGGGTTCCCTGGCTTCCCATAAATGTAATTGACATAATGAGCAGCTTTCTTCTCTTTTGAGTCACAATGCCTTACAGTAATACCTGCCTCACGTGGTATCAAGCTCCTTTGAGTTCTATGGAGAAATAATTTTCTAAGTGCAGTTTGACTCAACATAGATGGATATCGTATGGCATGAGAGACTTCAGAAATAGAGGAGAAGAAAATTACTTCAATGAGCTCAGTGGGTGGAATGGTAAAACCCGAGTCAAATAATAATTCACACTAACATTTGCTACGTATTTCTCTCATACTGATGATCTTTTCCAAAAAACAGTTAGCAAAATTTAAAATGCAAAGGAAAAATCTTAGGCTGAAATATGAAATATATGACACTGTATTTTAATTAACAATTTATAAAACATGGTTATACGCATTAACACACTTGAAGTTTTATGAAACCAGTTAGTAAATGAGACTTTCTCCTCCTCATCATCATCTCCTTTAATATGTGATAAAGCAGACGATTCAAAGGATTTAGTAAATTGATCAGTCTCATGTCCCTGAAAAGGAGTACAAACCTGTACCTGAACGCATGCTTTATTATTACTAATGCTATATCTTCTTGACTGTATGATTTTAATTTTAGTGCAACACTTATGCTGAAGTCATAATCATTCCAAATGCTTCATAATCATGACAAAGGAATGGATACAATAGAATAAAAAGCATAACTTTGATCATGTTGCTTATTTTTTTTTAATTTCAAATTTCAATTTGTTCCTATTGCCAATCACTGCACAATCAAGTATCTTTATCATAATTTTCAAGCTTCTCTAAGATGATGAATCTTTTTATTTTCTTAATTTTAAAATATTTTAGAGCTCTCAGATAAAATAACCAGTAAAAGAGGAAATGTGAGCCTTTTATTTTCTGGAGTGAACTTTGAACCTCTCACTGGATCCCAGTTTAATTCCATTCTTTTATTTCTCTCATTCTCCTTCCTGTTGGTCGTTTTATTTCCCAGTTAATTATTTGTAGCCTTTTCAGATTTTGAATGCAATCTCTTTTCTTCTTTCTTCTGGGCTACATTGTTCACAGCCATAAAGAAAAATAACTAGGGAGCTAATAAATGTCATTTTACATGTTATATAAAGTATTTGTAAAACAGTAAGCAATGTTCAAGTATCTCTAGAATTGGCCATTTAAGCCTTTAATATCTGGCGCTGAGAAAAACAGTACTTTGAAAGCTTTCATTTTATACCTAAGCTATAGAAATTTCAGCATGTACTGATAGATTGTGAACATTCAGTAGTGAATGAAACAAATTAAATGACAAACTCCTACCAGTGTTTAAAACATAGTATTTTAGTAAGTTCTTCATTTATCAAACAAAAATAGAACACTGAGCAACAACTCAAAGTGGCTTTCTTTATTCCTTACATGACTTGGTTAGAAACAACAGTGTATATACATAAAAGATACATATTCCATTAGTTCAACATATTTCACAAATCTTTATACCCTCGATCCAGTGTCTATGAGAATGCCAGAGACTCAAGTTTTTATCTACATGTCTGGGTTGACCTCCATTACATCCTTCTTTCAAGAAGGCTCTTTGAAAATGTTATGCTAGGTGTTTTTGATTTCCAGTACTACCTTTGTCTCTCTTTTGAGCCTTCATCTCATTTTAATTTAAAATTTAAGTTTCACAAAGCTACCAGCTCAGGGAAGGAATGATACAACTAGCAAAAAGGCGTGTCCTGCTGACATTTAGAAAGGATGTTCAGCTCCATGGAGAAAAGGACCTGCTGCAGACTGAATGTCTGTGTCCCCTCAACTGGGGACGTTTCAAGGTGAACTTCTCAGAGGGTAATGAGGTCTGTGTGAGCTGATGAGGATGGGCTCTGTGATGGAATTAGTGCCTTTTTAGAGGATGAGACACCAAAAGTCTGCCTCTCTTTATTCATGAGAGGGCACAGCAAGAATGGTCCTCACCAACGTAGGACTATCACATTGGAACCTGACCATGCAGCCATCCTGGTCTTGTGCTTCTGAGCCTCTGAATTTTCAGAAATAAATTCCTGTTTTTTCAGCTGCCTGACCAGTGGGTATTTTGTTGGGACAACCCAAGATGACTGAGATAATACCCAGTGAAATAAGCCAATTTCTGTTCTCTGGGCTTGGTGCAGAGAAGAGAGGAGGAGAGATGCAGAGAGAGGGAGAGAGGGAGAGAAGGAGAGGGAGAGGGGGAGAGAGAGAGAGGGAGAGAGAGAGACAGAGACAGAAAGAGATAGAGGGAGAGAGACAGAATTAAGATATGATAAAAGATCTTTGAGTCCATTTCTCTTCCCATTCCCCACATCTTTTTTATCAACATTTCCAGCAAAGGGTGCGACATCCTGATGTTGCCATGAGTGACATCCCAACCATGACAGTGTTGCCTCAGTAAAAGGACACCAATGGCCTGAGATGTCCATGAAAGATTCACTGGTGTTCTACAGAGTACCTGCCAATCAGCTGGTGTCCCCATGTCCTAGGTATATGTGCTGTACACAGTAGTATGTATGCATAACTGAGTTCCTTAATGAGAGATGTCAATGTTTAATGATGGTTTATTTTTTTAAAAGCATAAGAGAAAGAATGAGGTAAAGCTGAAGACTTATCTTGTAAGATAAACTTTTGGGAAAAATTGTAATGTATTTTCATGCTATGGGAAAGTGGTTTTATTTTCATACCATTAGATTAACGAGAATCTGCTTTGGGTTGCTGAATGTGGGATGAGTTTATCATATCTATGACTTGGGTTCATTTTGCAAAATATATGAACTATGGACAAGAGTGAGACTTAGAGATGAGAAGTTCAGGTAAGAGGTCATTCCCTGCTCTTATCCAGGCAGGGAATAATAAGGCAGAAAATTAGAGAGTAAAAGTAAACAAGAAATATATCAGGATTGAATTAACATCTGGCCTTGACTAGTGATCATCCACAAGAAAATGGTGGAGAATGATTCAGAGTTCGAAAGCCAAGAGTGCACAAACACCCCCTGAAGGTCCTCACAAAGTAACGGAGCTGATGGAAAGGAAGTGTCAGTAGGCGAACAACATCATGACATTGAACATTTTTACTTTTCGGTGATGGCATGACATCTAAGATGATGGAGAAAACCAATATGGAAAACATTTAATAGAGGTAACTGTTGAAGAAAAGGAAGGAGATAGGTTAATGAATTCCAGAGTGTAGGAACAGAAAAATATGGCAGAAAAATAAGAAGCAAGATGGTCAAGTAGGAAGGGAAAGATGGGCTCTTTCCTACTGTGAGGGGCCAAGGAAATCTCCTCTTAGGATTACTGAGAAGTTACAATAGCTGGTGTGACTGGCAGCAGCCTAGGTGCTAAGACCACGGTGGGTTGACACAGCAGCTTGCTTGTGTCTTAGGAGCAATTACTCAGTAATGGTGACAATGCCTAAACAGTTCATGTTCCTGTTCTTTCTGAATTTCCCATGAAGTCTAATTTCTTGTTTTGTTTTGCACTTGTTTGTTTTAATTACAATTTCTATCCATAGTGTTACAGCCTCAAATTTTTATTTTCCAAATGGTTTTCCACTTTAAAGAGGCTAAATAAAGGTTCTGACTGAGCTACACTTGTGGGAATCCCTAGATCTTTTTATAGGAAGTTATTTTAGTCAAATGGAGTTGAGAAACAAGTTTCCAGTTGGAGAAAATAACAGAGACATGCAAATAGGATGTACAGGATATGGCTGTACAGCATCATGATGTCAGCAAAGAAGCAAAATATTCAAAATTAACCATTAAGTATCTGGACATTTTGAATTGTTGAATGTAAAAAAAAAAAAATCCTCATGTTAAGCAAATTTTTATTTAATTGAGTGTAATGTGGAGGGTGAGGATGGACCCTGTTGTCGAAGAAGGTTTCTGCTCATCTGAATCCAGATTGTCTTCTGGTCTGACTCACAGGCAGTTGTCTCCCTGGGGGCCCTTGCAGCCGGCTGTGGTCAGAACTCTGAGTTGTATTCACGGGAGAGGGAAGGGATGAGCAACAATTCCAAGCCTGAGTCCCTTAGCCATGCGCAGCTTCCTGTTGTCATCTTCCACACGCATTCCTCTCTAGCTGTCAGCATGGACTCATCTCAGGCATTTAGGGTTTGGAGATGGAAGATCCTCCATCAGCCTGATTCTTCAGAACCTTGCATGGAGCAGAGACCCCACTGCACATCTAAAACTCCTTCAGTTGGGAAACAGTGAAAAATAAATCCCCATCGTGTGTGAGTCAGTGTGCACCATGAGGTGATTTGGTGAGCTGTGTTACCCTTCACTCAAATACCTTCCGTTTCTTTGCTATTATCCCCTCTCTCTTTATTTTCCTCCTTCCCTTTCTCACTGTTCCCTTCTTGGCCTCTCTTTCTTTATTTAACCACTGTGTTCATCCTCCCAATAGGCCCCTGCTGAGATGGAAGTAGGAACATCAGTTATTATTCTTACACCCCATTGCCAGACACAGGAATTGTCATATATGACTCTTGTCACCTTGCTGGTCCTCAGGCCATGGATCTCCAGGTCCCGGGACATCTGGGAAGTGATCACCAGCATGCCTAACCACAAGGATTCTTGTCAGCCTTAATTGTGACTTTATTGACTCACTTCATTGTGTAAGCCACTTTCACACAAACATTTAGCTTTGGTCGTGTTCCAGAAGTCATTTGATTGAAAACCTTCCTGGGCCGCAGCTTCCACCTCGCTGCTTCTCTCAAAGACCACAGCAGCAAGTATTTAGAAAACTAGGATTTGGTCTTAATCGATACTTAATCACATCCAAAACAAGTTTTAAAAGCCCCTCTCCAGCCACCAAGTAGTTAGATTTCCAGGGTAGACCTGGACTTTAAAGACCTACAACATTAAGAAGTAACAAAACTCAAGGAGAGGAGGAATCTCATAAACAGTGTACAACAGAAGCAACACAGCCCCAAGTTGTCAATGAACATATGATCATGATCTTCAAAATCAGAGAAAGGAAGCAGGGATAAGAACCTGAGCAGAATGGTAATCTTAACTGAAATTAGAAAATAATTAAGGCTGAGTTCAGTCTTCTTCAAAAACATCACGTTATAGGTGAAGATGAGATTTCTACATAGAAGATTCTGCCAACTGAATGAGCATTGGACACTAGATGTGGAAGTAATCAAGAAATGATCACATTCTCTACAAGTTTAACTTGGTACATTAAAAAGGAAAAATGGGTTAATTCTGCATCTACAACATGAATACAAAATAAAACTTCTAGCAAAATAAAACTTTTTCTAAAAATAGATTCTTACAAGTCTCCTTAATTCTACATTAAAACCAATTCAACCATGTTTCATACTTGTTAATAGAAAAACATTTATAGTATAAAAATATACACTGGAGAGTAGAATCATTAAATCTATGGATAATAAGTTTAGTTTATTAAAAACATTTTTATTTGTCTCTCTTAAAAGGAACATCTCCACTGTCTCAGCACAGTTAGTTTTAGTAAACTAGCATAATATAGCCAGATTAAACTTTTACATCTCTCTAATGTATTGCAAACCTTCTGGTTTATGGGGCTGATCATACCTTGCCTGCTAAGGGAGCTAATGTAATCTATGTCACTTAAATAATCTCTGTGTAACTAGGAGATGAAATTTTAATCCACGTCTAATTGGTGGAGCTTAAATTATTACATGTACTATTGAGAGTTTCAAATTTTTTCTGCAAAAGTTTATCACAAAAGAGTTAAGGGAGCAAAAACAAAGAGAAGTGTCAAATAGGGAAAAATGATTCAAAATATATATTTGGAGGAAAGAACATATGGAAGTTAGTTGTATAATGCAGTCTATTTTTCCCTACCAGTTTGCTACCACTGCAGTTAAGAAGGGACAATAAAATATATTACATTTAATAGTTTCTCTTAAAAAATTTAAAACTTCAAAATGCTGGATACATGAAAAGGTATTGAGTTTACTATTAGTGGTTTAAATAGAAATGTTATTTTTATTACAAAACATTTAAAGAATATTTTTGCTATATTTAATAACTATTGGAACAATTTTAGATTTACAGAAAAGCTGAACAGATAGCACATAGACGTGCCATTTACTTTGAATCAGATTTCTCATTAACATGTTATAAAATATTTTTCATATGTTACAAAAATTGAACTAAATCTATGTTTTGTGTAGATTTCCTTAGTTAACATATGTATTAGTGGACTTTCCCACTGCTGGGACACAATAACTGACACAATTTATAGGAAGAGAGGTTTGATTGGGCTTATAGTTCATGCGATTCAGTCCATGGTTAGCTGGCTCTAAGATAGAAATGGTATGATGTAAGACTATGGCAGAGGAAAGTTGCTCACCTCATGGCAGTCAGGAACCAGACAGCAAAGGGAGAAGCCAGGGAAAGGGGTAGACCCTCCAAAGGTACACCTTCTGTGATGCACCACTTCCAAATAGGCCATACCTCCCAACAGTACATTGATGCACTCACAAATGATAAATCCACTGATCCACTGATAAATCCATCCTACCATCTAATCACCTTCCGAAATTCCGATCTCTGAACAAATGAGATTCTGGGGGAGTTCTACATCTCAAACATAACCCTAAAAGTCCTTTATCCATTCTGGGATCCCACCCGTACATCACATTACATTTATCTGTTACATCTCCTTAGACTCTTCTTTCTTGTGGCAGTTTAATGGAGTACTGGTCAGATATTTCATAGAATGTCCTTAATTAAAATTTATATGATTTTTGTTTCCATAATTAGACTGGGTCGGCACATATCAAGGGTGCATAATATTAACAGGATTTAACACTGTTGATATCCGCACTCATCATTTTGCTGACAAAGTTTGTCAGGTTTCTTGACTGTGGAGTTGCTCTTTCTCCAACCTCTTTCCATAGTGCACTGCTGGAAGTCACCGCGGGCAGGGGATCAGTGCCTAAGGAGTTGGGAGTTCCTCCACATCCCTGAGGTGAACAGTCTGTACTCACCATCTGGAGTGTTGCATGAGACACTGGAATCTTCTTCCCCACTTATCTCTTTATTCAATCATTCATTTTACACTTAGGGTTACAAATTAGTACTCTAGCTATTTACATGCTCTGATTGTTCCAGTTTTGGCCATCAGACTTTAGCCATTTACTGGAGAATGGAATGAGAAACTGTACCCGAGTCCTGCATCTGCTAATGGCCCTTGGAGAGGTGTTCCTTCTAGTTCCTCTCATCTGACAGAGTGAGGAAATGCATGTGTGAATCCTAACTTGGGTGCACACACATTCCAGATATGTTCAGATGTAGCCATCTGAATCTATGTCACGCTAAATATGAGTTCATACAGATGTCTGCATCTCCAGCCATTGATACCAATGATACTTTAACATAGGAACTATAAATATTACTTTTGAGATTATGAGAAGAAGAAATAATGCTTGAGTCAAAACTTCTCCAGGTACATATGTGATTGATGTTGGTACATCTATTCATGTGAATGGTAATATGTTTGTGGTTTTATATGAAACTCTAAAAAAAAAAAAGTGACATGAAGGTCCTTATAGTGTGGCTTGAAGTTTTCCAAGACCCTGACTATTTATAACTTCTGAAACTGCATTGTTTGTTTAAGATTTTGGTCTTAAGTATTCTTGATCTGTATGATTTCTCTCCGCCCCCCTTCCTTCCTCCTACCCTCCAAGTGAAAAAAAATCCAGAAAGAATACCACACATCCTATTAGAGTTGTATAAGTACCTTTATAGGAGGTTAATTGCTACTTGGACAAAAATTAAGACTAGTAGAGAATTTAATTTGGATTGTGGGAAGGGTACTGTTGGAGACAAAGAACACACCTGCACTCTCTGGGTTGTACAAACTTGGACAAAGAGAAAGATATCTAAAGTAAGTGCCTTGGAACCTACATATTGTACTTTCAATCAATATTGGTTTAAAGATTGTCAGTTTAAATTAGTCAACGTAGTGAATTATCTGAGATTGAACATTCAATAGCTCTGAAAATATTAAATTATTAAATGAAAAGTATAACTGTCTGTCAAATAATTATTATCCACAATTATATATTGATCTTCAAAATCAATAAAACCATAAAGATTCAGAATTTATACCTCAAATGACCAAGAGTTAATATTGAAATGATCTCATCTTATGAGCAACACTGATGTAAGAGCCCAGACAGGGCAGCAGGCATTGGAGGGAGGGCTCTCTGCTGTGACCACCCCACCCAGGTGGACACACTAGCTGTCTTCCAGGCACAAGGGTGGACAGAAGAATCCTAAGCAGCTACATATGATGACTGTTTCACTCTCTGTAACAACCCCTGGAAATTTCAATAGTATATTAGAAGAACCCAATTGAAGTTGGCTGCAGGAGGGAAACGTTTAAATCTAGCTTATTGATTATTTGTGAATTATGAAAGAATCAATTCAGAGTAGTTGATGTCTAACCACTACTTTTAAATACATGTAATTTCTCCCCTTATTCCCATTCCTCCCAACTCTCCTACACTCTGGATGCGTCTCCTCTTCCTGAAGTTCTTATAAATACTTTGGCGGACATTAAAGGATCCTATTGGTTCAGTAATACTAATGATAACTGAAGGCAGGAAAAAGACCCAATAAAAACACTTTTCTATTTTTCTTATTCCATTTTGCCTGTAGAGTGGGAAGGATAGCATCTGTGTTTGTTCTGGGGCCTCAGACAACACTGCCCAGTTGTGACCCGACTCAAAATTACAATGGAGTCAGCAAACACTGGCAGGGAAGAGGGCAGGATGTCCATGGTCTGAGGACAACACAAGTTTAGATATTATCTGCATGAAGAGCTGAAAATCTGAGGCCAGAGACATAAGCAGCGGCCAGTCCTGGGGAGCAGCTTTCCTTTTGTCCCTGCAGCCTCTGGGCAGCCTTCATCACTACACCTGAAATCTTTATTGAATGCAGGTTCTGGGCCACATAAGGACTCCAGGACTCATCATACCTGAGACCATGCACTTAAGGAACTGGCTTTTTTAACATCTTCAAGTTTGAGAGTCATAGTTCCAGAGATTACTAGGTTACCAATCCTTGACTCAGGAGTTTGTTTAAAAAATTCTAAGGAGTCAAAAAAAAAAAGTCTTAAGGTTGTCAGTTCTAAAAATTGAGTGATCACCATGAACGGAGGTGAAGAGCAGAGTCCATCGGTGAAAGCAGGACTGGAGGGGAGGAAATGGAGCCCCACACAATGCCAGCTCCCCGCCAAGTAGACAGAGGACTGGGCACCCAGGAATTAATTAATTCTGCCTTGAAATGTCCATAGACCCAGGGACAAGCTTTGGCCTTTCCAAAGCAGGGCAGGAGCAGACTGCTGGAGTCCTGTTGATCCTACTGAATTCCTTTGCAACTTGTGGATCCAAAGAAAGAGAAAGAGGCCAGCAGGAAGGACCCAGGGGAAGATTTTCAGATAAATTAGAAGAGGCCCGGGATTTTGATTTTCTTCTGCATTCATCCAGACCAGACATAGCATCTTGGCTCACAAGATTCACCGCTTACTTTTTAGAGCAGTTTGTGATGAGGGAAGAGGCAGGGAGAAGGGATTCCGGCTGTCGTGTTTTGATGTAACACCCCTGCGAAGGTTCTGTTCCCGAGGACTCCTTGTACTCAAGGTCTGGTGGCAGCACTGCCTTTCTGAAAGCTGCTATCTTTGTTCATATTCCTCTCTCCAGGAAGTCAGGCGCTGTCAAAAGGCTTCTCATTTGCTGGCTCGTGTCCTTTGATCCCAGTGCTAGGCTGCCAGTGCCTTGCCATCCTCAAGAGTTCGGGTGAGCACCGCACAGCCTCTGTGCAGCGTTCCCCTCCTGCCCAGGGTCATGGACGAGCATCCACGGCTCCTACTTTCCCAAGCTCTCCACTGTTTCTCCTCCATACTGTTCATTCACTTATAGGTCTAGTTTTCTTTTTCTTCCTATTGATCTATTGGGATAAAAATATGCTTTACCCTATTAACACTGCAATCTGCATCGTGCTCACCATAACTCATGAATGCTTTGCTCTTTACTCTTTGCATTCCTGATATGGCCATTCCTGACTCAGTGACTCAGGCTTCTATTAGCATAACTGTCCTCATCATGTGCCCACTGTCTCATATTCATGTGAGGCAATTAGCCAGTGCACTGGATTGAGGTCCAAAGACAAAATGATTCATTAAGTTTCTTAAGTTATCTTTGACCATCTACCATGATTAGGAAAGAAAGAGGAGTTCAATGAGAGAGTCGGGTTCATCTCAGGTGCTGACTACTCTGCCAGGAGGGACCGAAGCTTCCAGTGCATCTGCTACTGTGGCTGAGTGCCAGGCACATGTGCTGGGCAAGAAAAACCAGAGGGAAGGAAGAGGAGGACATGTCTTACTCTCCAATGGCAAGGTGATGATGCTGTTGTGAGGAACCACTGATCAGAGAGCTGGGTCCACACTGGAAGAGGAGCTTCCATGTGCAGGACCCTCACTCAGACCATGGTATAGGTGTTGCTGCAATGCCTAGCAGTGAAACCAGAGATGTTGAGAAAGCTCTGACAACCCAGACCCCATTGGCAGCAGGAAGCACAAATTACCCAATGCCCAGGGCCTCTGCAAAGCCCACCTCCTTCACAAGCCACTAAAAACAGCTGAATTACCGCAGAATCCTGACAGATCTCCCAACTTCTCCATTCCCTCATCAGAGTCCTTGTGCCCCTCTCTCAGGATGATTATGCTACCCATTCAGAGATGGGTCTCAAAGGATGCTGCAAAATATCGGCTGTGTTTCACATCGTCCCATTTATTTGAAGCAATAACAGCCTCTTTCTGAATTAATTTAAAGCTTCCTCACATGTGCAGGGAAACCCAAGGTCCCTGCCCCAGGGCGCCCCTTCTGAGTGTTTCCATTTGAGAAACATCAGAGCGGCAGGCACCATGACAGGATAGTTAACCACCTTTAAGGAATGGACAGGTGGCCTGGACCCCAAGGGAAGTGAGGTGGGCAGATGCGTGGAGTGTCTCTCCGGCAGGCAGAGGGAAGGCGTCTGGAAGGGCTCTTCCCCTGTGGACCAGCCCAACCTTTCCCAGGAAGAGGAGGTTTCAAGTTAATCCAGTCTTGATCTACTCAGGGACTTCCACGTAAACAATGAACCACCTTAGCGTTCTGTTTACAAGCAAGAGCCACCTGTGGTCGCTGGTGGCCCAGATCTGACCGCGAGTCCCATTAATCCGCAGAGCTTAAGACAGGAAGGGAAGAGGAGGTCAGGAGACAGGAGTTTAACAAATGGACTCAACATTAAAGAACAAGCTGAATAAGAAGCTCGGGGAGAGGGAGGGAGAGGGCGAAATGTCCCTCCCACTGCGCTCTGCTCCTTTCCGTTCTGCTTCTGCTCTGCCTTCCCTGGTTCACCCTCTTCTCTCACTTTGCCAGCCATTTTCGGCCCTGTGACATTTGCTGACTTTAGAAACCTAGCGTGAAACTTCGTCCTGAATCTTAATTCAAAGAGCATCTGGGTCAACTGGAGGATTGTGTTTTGGAGCTTTGGTTTTGGGTTTGGAGGTCTCCAGCATCCTGCACTGTTAAGTCGTTATTAATTGACACTTAGTATTTGTATGTCTTCATGGGGTCGTGTGTGATATCTTATAAATCTATAAAGAGATGGCTATTTGATTGTTGCACACGATTCAGCTTTTGTGCACTGAACAGAATGACACCTGGTTGTTGTCTTCATTTCATGAGAAGAAATCCCTAGAGACTGGCTGTGGCATTAAGTCCCTGGGGTCAGTTCCAAAGAGGGACACAGAGTTGTTAACCCTGTGTGCTTCCCTGAAGTGTCTTCCAGGGGAATTTTGGTGTGTTCCTAATAAGAAGCCCACTTTTTGGGTGTGAGCATCCACTTGCTTACGCAAAATTCTACAATGCAGCAAAGACAGCATGTGACTGTGGCAAGTATACTGAACTCAGTGACAAGGACAGAAGCTACTAAGCATTTACAAGATTCCCCCAGTTAACTTTGCTGAACCCTGTTTTTGAAGAATGTACCTGAGTATACCCGCACTATTTGCTTCAGAGGCTGTTGTGCTTTTTGCAAATGAAGACTCTATACAAATGGGACTACTACACTCCACAGCACTATATGACTGTAAGACGTGGAGTGTGTGTGTGTGTGTGTGTGTGTGCTTTTGTTCAGTCAAAGATTTAGCAAGTATTAACCAGGTGTATACAACACACACAATAGCAGTTGTTATGGTTTAGAACAAAAATGTTCCCCAAAGGCCTCCAGAAGTGAAGGAATCATGTGGGCCATGTCACTGACTTGCTGTTGGGAGATGTAGTCTTATTCGCGGCTGATGGCTGGGGGTGTGACCTGGAAGTGGATGGCTCCCTTCCGACACCTCCATCTTTCTCCTTGCTTCCTGGCTGCTGTGACATGAGCCGCTTTTTCTCTGCTGTGCCCTCTGCCATGGGTTTTCTGATTCAAACCCAGCCAACCATAGGTCTGTAAGCTTGAGCCAAAATAAACCTCTCCTCTTCTAAATTGTGGATGTCAGTTATTGTGTCTCAGGGATGAGAAAGTGACCAAGGCAGTTCTGGGGAGTCTCTGCCACTGAGGAGGTTATATTTTAGTAAAAAAAGGAAGTGATTTCCTGCTCACCCAGAACTTTTCAGATTTCAAGTACCTCATAGAAGGCATACCAATGACTCTCCCTTCCTACCAACGTCACAGTTCTTTTGACCCTGATTTACTGAGCACTGAGTCAGTGGTGGATGCCAAACCAAATGCTTCCATCTGCACACTTAATCCTGGCTATTGTGACAAGTGTCTGTTAGGACCCTTTCTACAGATCAGGAGGCGGACACAGCTACACAGGGAAGCTAAGCATACGTGCCTGTGTTTCCTGGCAGAGTCCAAACCAGGTCTTCCATGCTGAAGAAGACCAGGTTCTCAGCCACACGCCATGGACATTTCCCAACTCACTGGACAGCGAACCCAGAAACATGGAAGGGATGCCATAGTCTATAGTCCCAGCACAAGGAAGCTCTGAATCTGGTTTTATTTTCTTGCAAAGTGCTGTTTTTACTCCCATGACACAATTCAGCAGCCAAATACCACGATCCCAAACCATTCTGAGACTCAGAAGATAGTGTGTGATTTAAAGAGGAATTATTTGAAACAGTTAAGCCTCAAAAAAGTGTTCTATTAGAACCATTTTCTTCTTAAAGACTGTAAGAAATCTTATTTATAGTGTTTAATTTTACTTCTCATTTTATTAACAAGACTGAGGTAGTATTTTTTCTTTTCTGTTATAACCTGCTGATTCTTTAGACTGTATTATTTTATGATGCATCCTTTAATTTTTTCCATTATTTCACACTGGGTGTTTTAATAGGTTTTTGAGAAAATTTCCTTTTCTTCTCAGACAAAGATTTCTTTCTTGGAACGGTTTTCTTTGGTGTGTTTCCAGCTGCGGAATATTCTCCCAAGCTATATCAAAGGTTGTTAGCTCTGTTCTTCCCTATAGGTCTATGGAGATGAGCTCTTAATATTTATTTCCAAGGGCTGTTTTCTCTGTTTATATCCTGCTGTTGAAAAGCGCAGCTCCATAAACTTCGTAATGAAGGTGGGTTGAAACATCTCCTTTTGCTTGGATTTCTATTGCTTTGAGATGACAGTGTGGTAAACAGTCTTGGTGCATTTAAAACTTTCTGTGAACTTGAAATGCCCTAGCAAATAATCCTGAGATCATTCACTGGCCTAAAGAGTCACAGAGCTTAGAATTATACTGTTTTTAGGAAACAGTCATGCTTTTAAGGTTATGTTATCTCTAGAATAAATTGTCCTACATTCAATATCCATAAGGCTTTTGTGATAAAGGCTACACCTGGAATTAAGATTCATTTTGTATTGTATTCCAATCCAATATACACCCTGACTCTGAGACAGTAAGTCAGTAACTACTTCAGCAAAAGAAAATTGTTGGAGAGAGAGAGGGGAAGATTTTCAAGAGTCCTAGGAGAGTCTTGTAACACTATTACTGTAACTTCTGAATATTTATTATTTTCTTTATTAGACGATCCAGTGAATTTCAGATAGGCTAAAGTGCATTTCATAAAGATAGTCTAGGGCTGGGGATTTAGCTCAGCGGTTCCACTGCCTGCTCCACAACCCTGAGGACTCGAGTTTGATCCCCGGTACCAAAAAAACAAAACAAAACAAAACAAAAGATAATCTAAAGAAGTTGAAACTGGGTCTTGTTGGGTTCCCTACATCAATTGACAGATGTTGACTGTATGTCTAATACTCCCACTGACTTAACCAATCCCTGGAATAAATTACTTACAATTAGAGGATGAATTTTTTTCAAGACTCAAGAATGAAGTAACATTTTTGCTGATGACACCCTATTACCCTAAAACAGAAAATTCACTGTCTTAAAGATAGGTATTTTTCTTCCAGGTATGTGTGTATTCCATTGGAATGATCAAACTAAGTTACATCCATGTGTTCATTATCTATCTATCTAGAATCTATTTATTTGCCTATGTCTCTCCGACAATTTGTAATATCATAATTGTATGATCAACATCCTCAAATAATAGTGACACATCAGAAAAATCTTTTAAACTGAATAAATGCCTCTCCTCATGTGAGTGAGGTAGGTAGATAGGTAAGATGGATAGAGAGAGAGAGGTAGAAGATAGATAGAGATGGATAGGAGATATGGGCTTATTTTACTTGCTTATAAGTCTTCATAAAGCATATATTCAACATGATGCTCAAAAATGATAGTTAATATGTTTTAGATTCACATTAATTGAGAAAGTGGCACAAAACACACAGATGCATCCTCATAGGTGGACATTATGGGAAGATGGAAACAAAAATCTCTTCTGGAAGCCAGACTTGTATTTTCTCACACAAGCTGAATGGGGAGAGTACAGCAGAGCCCCGCTCTGCATGATGCTGTGGGGTTCATCAGCTGTTGCCCCTTTCCTTTCTAGCGTCTCCAGGTCGATATGAGGAGGAACCAGTGCTGGCAAGCCCTGGAATGCCCAGGCTTAATTTATCTGGATGCCTTAGTCAGGGAGAAACATCTTTCTTTTAATATTTCTTAGTTCATGCTCCTGCTAAAATGATCATACTGGAAAATCAGGGGAGGTGGTCTTTAGATCAGTGAGGAGGATAAAATTGTTCGATTCAACCATGGAGTTTCCGTTTTAGCCCTCAAAAATTTAGTCGTCTAAGACTACCCTTCTCCTATGTCTCCCTATCAGTTTGTGCTGGAGACTGTCCCCTTGATCCCCTGCTCTTATTTTGTTACAAGGTTCCTCGTAGGTTTAGTGCCCACCACACCCTGGGCCAATATATCACCAGCTGTTCTCACTGACACTGGGAGAGTGTGCTTGCATCCCGGATTTGTGCTAGTGATTATTCTCAGAGACTGCTTTTCATTGCAGAAAGATTAGATTGTTGTTGAGAGTAATAGATTTCATTAATCATGTAATACTGAGTTACTAAATATTTTCTCACCTACAAAATTGGAAAAATCCATTCACCCACTTATTCACTTTGAGGTATTTATTGAGATCCTATGCTGGGGTGGAGACCATGTCAGTGAACTAAACGAAAACTCTCTGCCCTCATGAAGCTTAAATTCTGTGGCCTACTAAGAAGGTCCAAAGAGAAGGAAGTTGTGTTCCTTCCCCCAAGACTCTCTGAACCACTGGAAGACAAAGAAGGTATGTCCTAAATTAGACAAATATGAGCATTTAAAATAAACTCCTTTCACTCCTCAAAATTTGCTGTAAGAAATTAGTAATTATGCACATAAATATGGTAAATAAAGAGGTAAAAGAATGTAAATATTCATTACATATTCAATAGTCATACTGTGCATAATAATGTTTTGGCCAATGAGGAATCACATAGACAATGGTGGTCCCATAAGTAATGATGTGGCCTTGACTATAGTAGCCATATCACCTGGGTTTGTGTAAGTACATTCTATGATAACCACTGGACAATGAAGTCACCTAATAACCTATCTCTCAGAATGTATCACCTTCATTAACAGATGCAGGGTTACGTATGTAATCATTCATTGTGAAAACACTGTTAACCTCATGAGAAATTGAGAGAAACTTAATTCATAAAGTTGTTGAAAATACCCCTATGAAAGTGCCTAACCCAGTGTTTGACACAGTAAGAATCATTCAATCTTAGTCATGAGTAGAGAAACTTCCTTAAGTGGATTCCAATCTTCCTTATCAAGCCCATCACCATTTAACCACCCAGCCTCACCCTACCCCAAACCAACATGGTGGCCTTGCTGGATGAGGGCTGTTGGGCAGTGACTCTGCTAATTAGTCTGAAATGGTTTACATTATGCTTCTTATTTCATACATTTCCCCCTTTCATCATTACAATGCTCCAAACCAGGAGAAACTTGTGTGGGGGAAACACTCATGGGTACCTTATAAGTCAGAGGATTAAAAGCACTCGTATATTAGATAAAAATTAATGGCTTTGAATTTGATTTTATTCTATTTTAAAGCTTTGAAAATGTATGCTGTTGATGTCAGTATGGGATGAAAATAGAAATGTCATCAGGCACCTGTGCCTAGACATCTTTTCAGCTTACTTCATGGACAGACTTACAAAACTGGAAGTACTGTCTTTATCTGGGACAAGGGCTATCCACTCTTCCAAAGCTCAGATCAGCCCTTGTGTTTTATCCCTGGATGTCGGCACCTGTTTGAATTACCTAAATGCCTGGAAGACAAAAAAAAGTTTATCATCTCTGACATAATTAGATAATTAAAAATATTCTCTTAGCCCACATATTTGATTTAGAGTAGGACGAGTTCTCTCTTCAAGTGCATATCTAACTCAAACTGTGGAGCCAGAGAGTATGATCTGGACTTGTTAAAATGTAGACTTGCTGAAAAATTAGTAGATGTGTCTAAAGAATTGCCTAGCACTCTAATAATCATGCCATGTCAAAGCAAATCCCCACCAAACTTTAGACCTTGATCAAGTTATCTGAAGTCAAAGCAAATATTCAAAAGCAAAAGCAAAATATGACTGCCAAATAATACAATGAATCTCACTACCAAAAACCCTAAAGCCACCCTGTAACATACTGAATAATGTTGGAAATCCTATCAAAGTAAAAACTCTTATAAACAATCATGTTTACAGCACATAGTCTATAAAGCTAAGCATGAAGATTTCTTGGTCAAGTCTCTTGTGGGAGCTATTGTAATAAAATTTCCTGGTGCTTTTAAATTATTTTAGACATTTATATTGCTTATTACAAAGAATGCATATAATCATATTCTTGGAGAAAAAAATCTCTCTGAAATTGAATTCAATAATTCCAGCAACTTAAAAGAAATGAATGCTAGGCAACTCCAAATTAGAATTTATGTTCATGCTACTAAACAGTGTTTGGAAACTGTTTATGAACAGTTATTATAGAATTAAAATGAGAGGTTGATCAATGGGTGGTAAGTTACAGTTAGACTAGAATAAGAAGTCTACTGTGGTACTGCACAATACCCTGGCTATAGAAAACAATAACTTACCATACATTTCTAAAGCTAGAATAAATAATTTTGAATTTTACTGTAAAGAAATTACAAATTTGAGGACATAGATATGCTTAATATAATAATTTAAACATAACACAATATGAGCATGTATAAACACAAACAAAAAAAGAGCTACAATGAGAAAAGTGTAGAAATTTAGTGTTTTATGCTAAGTCTCATGGAACCACAGTGCAAAAACCACAGTAGACACAAGAGACAGAATAAAAGCTTACCACTTAAGAAGGTTGTCTAGTCTCAAAGGAAGACAACAAGAGAGGACAAAAGAAACCACCAAATGGTCAAGAAAAACAGTTAACAAAGTGGCAAAGGAAGAGTCTTACTTCTCAATAACTTTCAAGTATAAATAGATTAAATTTTTCAATCAAAGGACATAGAATAGCCAAATGAATAAAAAAGAGTCAACTATATGCTTCCTAAAAGAGGCTCATTTAGGCTTTGAGGAGTGGAATACCTATATCAGACAAAATAGACTTTAAGTCAAAACTGTAACAGGAGATAAAGAAGAGGATTATGTAATGTTAAAGGTGTCTTTTCATCATCAAGATTAACAATTGTAAATATGTCCCCAACATCAAAACACTAACATCAAAATAGTAACAGACCTGAAAGGAGAAATAGATTGCAATGTCATACCAATAGATGACTTTAATATCCTCACTTTCAACAATGGGTATATCATCCAAACAGAAAATCAAGAAAGAAACATTGAACTTTATAAGGCTCCTTTAAATATGTCTAAATAAGGACACCTCAGAACAAGTGGATCTAATATTTCATCCAACAGCTTCAGAGCAAATATTCTACTTATGTGTACATGGAACATTCTCTAAGAGAGATCATATGTTTATTCACAAAACTCTTCTTAGCATCTTTATGGAGATCAACATCATATCCAGCATGTTTTCAACTACAGTGAGATGAAATTTGAAGTCAGTAACAGAAATAAAACTGGTGAATTAACAAATATGCAGAGATTAATCTCCATACCCCCGTACAATCAACATGGCAAAAAAGAAATCAAAAGGGAGATCAAAAAATTCTGAGAGGAAAGAAAGTGGAAATGCAATGTACAAAAATGCACTGAACACAGCAAAATCAGTTACAAGAGGGAAGCTCAGAGCAATGCCCACTGTTATAGTTTGGATGCTGGATGTCCCCCAAAAGCCTGGTTGCCAGCCTGTGGCTCTATGGGTATGGAGGAACCATGGTTGGTTCCTCAGGAGGAAGGCCCTCGTGGAAGAAAGTTGGATCCTTTGGAATGTCCTTTGAAAGGGATATCATCACACCAGTGTTTACCTCTCTCTCTCTCTCTTTGCTTCCTGAACCATGAGGCAAGCAGCTTTGCTTTGCCATGTGCTCTTTGCCATTGTATTCTGCCTCTCTGTAGGCCCAAGAGCAATGGAGCTAACAGAATCCTCTGAAACAATGGCTCAAAATAAAGCTTTTCTACTTATTAGTTTCATCGGTGGCTTAAAACCAGAAACATTGACCAGTGGAACTGAATTAAGAGCCCAGGAATAAACCCATCCATGTACCATCAACTAACGTTTGACATGGATGCTATGAATACACAATGGAGAAAAGAAAGTTTCTTCAATAGCTTCTTTTGGGAAGACTGTATATCCACCTGCCAAAAAAAGAAAATAAATTGTATCCTTATTTTACATTGTGTAAAAAACACAACTCAAAATGGATTAAAGTCTTAAATATAAGACCTGAGACTAGAAAACATTAGAATAAAACATATGGAAAATTTCCAATACATGGACCTTGGCAACAAAAAGTTCAGGGTATGACATCAAAGCACAAGCAACAGATGTGAAAATAAGCAAATGAAACTATACCAGACTGAAGTTTCTATGGAAAACAGTCAAGAAAGTGCAAAGGCAACCTACAGAAAGGGAGAAAATATTTGCAAACTCTGTATCTTAAAAGAGGTTACCATCCAACATGCATAAGAAGCTCAAACAACTTAATAGCAAAAACTAAATAACAAAATTTAAATATGGACAAAGGATTTGAAAAGACATTTTCTTTCAAAAAAGATATGCAAATAGCCAGCAGGTGTATGAAAACATTCTCAGTATCACTAATCATCAGGGAGATGCAAGTCAAAATCACAATGAGATATCATCATGCAGCTGTTAAGACAGCTATTAGCAAAACATCAAAGATAACAAATGTTGGTAATGATGTTTAGAAAAGAGAACTCACATACTTTGTTGGTAGTAGTGTAAATTGGTACAACCATTATGGTAATCAGTATAGGGCAGTGGTGGCAAACCTGTGGCACATGGAAAGCTTTCTATATCTTTGAAAGTTCTAGAAGGTTTGCCATCACTGATGTAGGGGTTCCTTTAAAACTTTCAAAATAAGACTACTGAATGATTCAGCAATCGCAATCCTGGTATATATTCAAAGGAAATAAAATCATTCTACCAGAGAGATACCAGCGTCCCCATGTTCACTGTATTATCATTCACAATAGTCAAGAAATGGAAATATACTGAATGTCCATCAGTGGGTAAACTGATAAAGAAAATGTGGTATAACACATGTGCACTGGATTATTCAGGCTTAAAAAAAAAAGAAGGAAATGGAGCCATTGTGACAACATGGATAATTTTGGAGAACATAATGCTGTTATAGACAATAAACCAGACATAGAGGGATAGTGAATAATCTTATATGTGGAAAATAAAAACTTCAAACTCATGGAAACAGGATAAAATGGTGGTTACCAGGGAACAGGGTGGGGAGGAATTTGGATATTGATCCAAATATACAAATTCACAGTGATAAGATGAGAAGTTCTGTAGAATTAATATGTGGCATGGTGTCTATAGTTACTAATGATGTATTGTGTACATCATTTGTTTAAAATTTGTTAAAAGTGTGAATCTTGGGCAGGGGATGTAACTCAGTGGTTCTGACGCCTGCCTCACAAGCGCAAGATCCTGAGTTTGATCCCCAGAAGCAAAAAAAAAAAAAAAGAAAAGAGTGTGAATCTTAAGGATCACTAGTACAGATGTGAAAAAGTAATGGATGTGTTACATACTTTTTTTACAGTAGCTATTTAACAATGCACACTTGTAAAAATCAAGCTGTCTTCCTTAAATACACATAATTTCTATTTGTGAATTATATCTGTATAAAGTTGAAGCAGAAAGAATCATAATAAGTGCAGAAAGTGACAATAGGTATTTAAACACTTTTCCAACAATTTGATATTTACCATAGAGCTTTGTTATATTTTAGGGGGGAAAAGGCCATTCCCCTGAACTAGAAATTTTTTAAAAAGTAAAAGTAATAACTGTCCCTTTCTAACAAATAGCTTGACTTCTCCTCAGAAGTGATGATGACCTCTGAAGCATGAATATGATGAGTTTTTAAGAACAGGAAGTTTGGGGTCAAACAGGTCTCTGCTCTTTTGTGGGTGGGTCATGCTGTGGCCACATGATGTAAGGTACTTGTTCAGCTCTCTGAGGAGCAGGGCACTTGCATCTGAGGGTGAAAATAGTCCCTACTCCAAGATTTTTGGGGGGGAATTATATGTGATAATGATTATGAAGAAATGCACATGTTTTCTTTGCTTTTTGAAGAAAACCACTCATTGCAACATTTATACTTGAATCGCTTTAACCTAACGTGCAGAATTTTTGGAGAAAAAAATGCTTGTATCGCTTCTGAACACTGGGCATAATTATCAACAAGTTTCAGTTTTCATATGGATATCACATGGTCAAGTGAATACCATATCTTCCAGCATCGAATCATCCTAATTTAAATTTAATCACTATTCTGTGGGCAAGATCACCTTTTCAGTCCAGGGTGACTTTGTTGTCAAATAACGGCAAGTGATAAATTGGGTTTTTTTTTCCTGTGCACAAAAGTCCCTCCACCACTGTTCTGCCACACATTTCACGTGATTTTTCTTGCCATTCTCGGCTGCATGGATATTCCTCATGTCAAATTTTAAAGCAAGCGTCTTATGCTGTGATAGGTAATTCTCCATGTCCATTTTAAGTTTCATATTTCTCACTACAGCTGTCTACCAGTATACTTTATAGTGCCATTATCCAGTTCCCTTAGTGAGATGGATGGCTTTCCTTGGGTAATTGAAACAAAGTTGGCCATTTGTATCATCTAAGAGTCAGAACTCTTGAGTTCTGTGGAAAACTTGGCATCATGACAGTTTCCTAAAGCCTCTTTAGAGTGCTTCTCCCTAATGAGAATCTTCGCCTCCTGTGTCTCAGAATAATAATAAACATCTGTATGTTGCTTTGAATATCCAATGTTCCTTCTTATACATTGTTTTGTTTACTCATCACAAGCAGCGAAATAATGTGAGCAATCTTCCTTCCATTTTATGAAAGGGTTAAACAAGCTCAGAGACAGTAGTGGACGAGCCTTTGGAGGCCCCGGTATTTTAGATGTCTCTACATCTCCCCTGGATCAGCATTGTCAAGGCAATAACTTCTGGGTATTTCTTTTAATACGGATCGCTTTCTGGGGAAGTCATTCTGTCCACCCAGTCCTCTAAACTCCATGCCCTTCTCTTAATTCTAGATTATATTTAATTATAGGATTTTCTTTTAATAAAATATTTATAATAATTTCCTTTACAAGGTCTATGTGCTTGGTTCCAGGAAAAATAAAGATTCATTAAATTATCAAATGGCAGTAATAGTTTTATTTAAGCCAGTAATGTCATACACTTATAAATACCCAGAAGTGTATTTAAATTTTCAACAAGTCTATTCTACTTAAAACAAGAAGATAAGCAGAGATGGACACAAAACAGACATGGGTCTTGCCTGTGAAAGTTTTCCAGCTAATGAGACAAATGAGAAGAAAATCCATAGGAAGTTGTTTATAGAGAGTGTATCTGAAATTGAATTAGTTTGCAGTTTATCCAAAAACTTAATTTGATGTATTTCCCCTGAGGGATTGAATCGAGCCAGTGGCAGAGTCAGGCCTGAACTGAGTTTCCAGATGCCAGATGGAGGTTTCATCCGAGCTCTGTGCCAGGGAGGCCGTATCCATGACGGAGCCCCCACCTCATGCCAGCACGTGTCCTGTGTCAGCTGGGGCTGTCTACTTCAGGTTACTGCTGTGTAGACTTTAGAAAGTGAAAAGCCTGAGACTGTCCTAGCTAGCACTCGTATTTAAGCCTGTCTGAATATGCCACTTTCTAGCCAAACAAACCAAACCCAAACGAGGGAAATCTGCCAACACAAACTTTCAAACTCAAAGTTTAAAAACACTGGAAGTACTGTCGTGTAGCACTCCAAGGTAAATGTTGTCACTCTGGGCCATACCATCAGCTCAGGAGAGGCCAGAGCTATGGGAGAAGCAGATGGAAAATCGCTTGGTGTTACTGACTCGTGCTTTTCGAAATGCACAGAATGCCTCTTGCTTACCCAGCATTCCACTCCACTTCTTCCTCTAAGCAAAACCTGCATTGGAGATGGACACAGTGTTTCCCATCCAGCAACCTGCGATTCCCAGAGACTCTGGTCCACATTAACTACCACTGCTGTGCTTCAAACCTGTCACTTCCAGACCAAGTTGATGCCGCAGACTTCCAGCTGCCTCTGCAGCCTCCTGTCCCGCCTGTGCACATGGGTTTCCACTTTGCTGAGGGTGCCCTTCACAAAACTCAAACCCAGTTATGTTTTTCCTTTGCTCAAAACTCTTTAATGTTCTTTGTGACTTGGTACACATTGTCCTTCAATGTCTGAACCAGGGTTTTCTTTCCAAACTCATCCTTTTGCTTTGGTCCCTCAACGTCTCCTGTGCTAGGAAAATCCCGTGTTTTATGAAGCTTCCTGCTTGCAGTCAAAGGGGTCTCTATTGGCACCCTGATACTTCATGAATGCCTTCCTCCCAGCTCACAGCAAATCTCTGGAGGTGCCAAGGTGCCAGGAAAGGCCTCCTCTGACTATATCCAGGAGGCCTCATGAAACACAAGGTTTTATGGAGTAGGATGTCCCAGGAAACGCCCACTAGGGCTGGGCCTGGATAGATGGCCAGGACCTAGACCAAGCTCTGTAATCGTGTTGTTTCTTAGTCTGTGCAGAAACACTTACTCATCCTTGATGCAGCTGTGAAGCAACCTCTGACCCTACCCTTCTTCCTGGGCAAACGCCAGTCTTCCCTGCAGTGTTTTCAAAAAACATCACATGCACTCCTGCTTTATAGCTCTTATAACATTTTCTCATGGCTGGTGATTTCCACATCTATCTGCGTCCTTCTGGAGGAAGGTGCTGTTTTTCTTGTATCCTCAGGGCCTTCTGGGGAACCTCAGAAATGTGGGTAGTCATGCACATTTGATCACAATCTGCAACTTTTATAAGTTGATGATCATTTCCACACTGTGAACATAAGTTCCTTTTATCTTTCCTGCAGAGGTAGCACATTCTCAAGGAATGAGAGGTTCTATTTGCTAAGGTGTCACAATACCAACAAAAGCCTTGTCTAACTGCAAGTTGAAATCCTTGACATAGACCCTTCCTTATAATGGAACTTGGAATTGAGTCATATAATGCTTTTAAGATTGAGACAGACTGGGATGGAGATTCTGTAGTCATTGTTATTTAATTTAACTATCTTACCTGATACTTGGAATAACTCTGCAAAGTAGATGGCCTTATTACTCTAATTTTATTATTACTAACATATATTTTAAGTGGCTGAGAGTCATCATTAGCTAAGATTTATAACATGGAGGTCCCAACCTTCTTTGCATTGCTACAATCTGTGGAGTGATGTGATTGCTGTCTTTCAAAGGTGATATTTAATCTCCTCAGTGGAATTCTGGCATGATTTCTAGATTTTATTAGAAATCATTGACCTAGTCTGTGGAACATCTGCTACTTAATGGAGATAGTAGATCCTGTGAAAAGTCAGGTCACTGTGACATAAGCCAGTTTTCCTATTAGCCACAATCTACACTCAAACCATAGCTAGAGCATTGCAAAACTAGTAGAAGAGCCCACATATTCTTCTTACTTTCCTTTTCTACATGATGTACTGAGATTCCAGAGAGAAGAAACTGAACCATGAGCATTTCTTCTTAAGAACTCAGATATTTATGTGACTTAAATTTATTAAATAGTAAGAAAAAAAATCCCAGAAAGTTTGAGAACATTCATTCCACTAACCAGGTTAATGCTGGCAAATGTAACCATACAGGATGATACTGTTGGTTGGAAAGTCCTGGTCTTATTTTTTTCCTGTTCTTATTATACATTATCTTGCTTATGGACTTGACGCTATATCTAAAAGTTTATAATCATATCTTCCTTTTATTGTGTTGAGACTTCCAAGTCCTCAAGAATTCTTTGTGCAAGTAACTGGTTCTCCTTGAAGTCTTAATCCATTGTCTGTTGTTAGGACTTTAACTGGGTGAGAGTTTGTCAGATCACTTTCCAGAGCTGTCACAGGCCAGATAAAAGCAGAAAGAGCAGCTTGGAGATATCCAGATAGGAGCAAGAATAGCAGACCTGTGTGTGAGATTGTGACCTACCCATGACACTCCTGCAGGTAAAGGAAAGATAACAAGATTCATTGAATGTTCATTTCATGCCAGGTCTCATTCCAGGCAATTTGTATGTTAGTTAATTTCAACATCCCAAGAGGTGAGTGAATTATCTTAATTTTGTAAATGAGAAGAATAAGGTTTTTTAAAGAGAACTTAAACTTTGTGATTCATACTAACAGAGTTGGTATAAGGATCCCTGAAAGAATTCAAGTTGGCCATATTTGAGCCCAAACCTACTCTTCATAGGCTCGCTAATAAAGTAACAAATCTAAAAAACAGACCAATAAGGCTCTTCTCACTTCACAGAGTTGGGTATCATGTTCTTTTTCTTCTTTAACAAAGAGCTATTAAGGAGCCACCACTTTATATACGAGACCTTTTCCGGTTGCTGGGATATAGCTGTAAACAAAGTTGAAAGTGCTCCTTCTTCTCAAGTCTCCATAATAGTGAGAGTGGGTACAATCTTATTGCCTGTGTTTTCTTCTCCGTCTAGAAACATTTCCAATATTGACAAGAATATAGACAACACATACCCTCCGGTTGACATATTTGAACTATACAAACTACAAGTGGTAAACTACTAACATATACTTGTGTTTGAAACATTCCCCCCTCATGGAAGAGACATGAAGAGGGCTAAATGCACCAAAATTATAAGCTGAACTAGTAACACCTGCAGAAGTCACCACAAACTTTCAATTTTCCAACATGTCAGACCATGCAGTGGTCACCCGGCATACCCAGCCTTGAATGCAGCAAAAAGCTGCACAGAAAGTGTATGCATTTGTAGCTATGGTAGCTGAGTCAGCGTTGGCTCCTGGGTATCTCATCTTATAGTCACAAGCAACAAGATGTCTATGTCTGCTGGGGCTGCAATAGTTTTATACATCAAAATATTACTATTTTCCAACATAAGTATAATTTTTTTGAACAACAGAAGCTATGAAGACAGAAATCCCATCTCCAATTTGTCTCCTAACTTTTAGAGTATGTAGCTTTTTTAAAATATAATTTAGTACATAAAAATACTAAACTATTGTATTGTAAGGATGAAAAACAAATAGATTTGTTAGCATTTCTGCTAATCTTAAGTTTCTTTATGTGTACGTCATTAACACTTCTCTGGATGAAAGGATAAGAAAAAAATATATAAATATTAGGAAAATGACACATAAATTTTCTAGGTTTTTTAATTTAAAAACTCTGATAGCATTCCCATGATTTTATTTTATGGTTCTGTAGTGCATATTGCAAATATTGGCAACTGAAAAACACCATAAACCCTCTAAGAGGTCAAGTGTCTTATCCAAAGTTTACAATATGGCATTCCATATACACAGCAATAAAATGAAGTATTACATAAACACATAGGAAGCTAGATCTGGCCACTTACGTTATTAGACAAGCACTTTTAGTAATTATTTGTTAGGCTCAGCCTTATACTCACCTAGCAATCTTCATCATTCCTTTTTCTGAAGCCATACTCTTACTTTATTAGTTTGTCAGTTACAAGAAATCCATGATTGTAGTCTAAGATTCTATGTAAATTCATAGGTCTTCCAGTAATTCTGAAATGTCCTACATCTGTCTTATTTTTATGTATATTCATAAAAGTTCTAAGTGAGTCTTAGATCTTAGCCAAAGTCAAAAGTAAATTAAAATATTGCCTTGTACCACAGCTACAAATTGGAACATAATCAAGGAATACTCAAAGACAACAGACACTTCATATATTGAAAATATAGGATGTGTTGTTTTCCTGAGATGGTAGGGAATGGGGACTAGTAAAGATTGTAGGACTAAACACACAGTAAAAATGGTGTTCTAGAAAATACTTGCCTACTCAGAGAAGGTACCATATGTAGCAAACTGACTGAAGGAGGGAGAAGTTCTGGTGGAAAGTAATGTAACAAAGAAGTGAGGGAAGCCTATAAGGGATATTTAGTCATAAGCTGTGCATAGCAACCCTTCATGGGTACAATATTACAAAACAACAACAGTTGTATGTATGTTCCTGCTTAGCCAAGCCAGGCACTGCTCAAATTCACCCACTACAGCTTCCACACTACTTAAGGAACATCAAAAAAATTAGTTATCATGAAGAAGTTACACACATACTTTTCAAAAGCTCTTGTAGCTAAGCCAATAAACCAATTAAACCAGCGCAAGTAAATTCTTAACTTTCTGAGAATTTCCTGTATCTTATACATATGTAAACATTTATGGAAGCATAAAACTTGTATGAGTGAAAAAAAAGTACAGTTCCTGAAAAGTTGTCCTAGATTTCCATTTCCACAAGTTTCATAAAAGTATTCCTGGAGAAGCATCAGCTGGGTAAAAAAATATACAGTTGTATACCTACCATAAAAATTACAAATTATTTTAGAAACTGAAATTCCAGTTTTATGTACAGTAAAGGGTAACTATTGTACTATAACTCAATTTGAGAATCTACTATAAAGAGGAAATAATTTTCTTAGAAACAGAATTTCATTCACCTAAACTTATACACTAACACATACACACACGTATGCTTTCAGTCATTTTTAAGAAAATACTTAAGTATGTTATATCTAATAAAGATAAATGAATCTTACAAAAAATTTTAAGAAAAATATGGTGCTATTTAAAAAGTCTTCAATCTATTTTGTGTTTTACATTTTAAAAGGATCACTACAGGCACAACTTCTGGTCACAGTAGTGAATAGAATGGGTACCACTATTGGCAATGACCATGAGACCCTCCCTGTGTCAGTAAGGAAAGTTCAAACAGCATCCTAGAGGCACTGAGCCTATCTGTTAAAATGAGGGCTTTATGCTCGTCACCCATTTCAATTCCATGTCCAACCCTGCAATGTCAGGACTTAATGGCTCATATTGAACATACCAGATTCCTAAAGTCCCATTTTATCCAAAACTTTGATGGGAATTTTAGATGTTCTGATGTACTTTGACAGTATTTGATTAGATATAAGTGATTTCCCCCACCTCTGAATCTTCCAGGAAGATGCAGTATGCGGATCATGTCACCCCAAGGACAGCTAGAATACATTCTACATGCTGCCCACTCAGCTATAGAATCACTTCTATAATGTCAGAAGATCAAACTCCAATCAGTAAATATGGGTTCACAAAGATCAGCCAGCCCCAAAGCTCCAGCATCTAGAGAGTGGAAAAAATATTAGGAAGCAACTATCAAGAGGAAGAGACCTTCATCCTTTTATTTCTCCATGCAGAAGGACTCCTACAATAGGAAAGAACAGAACAGTGCAATCTAAAAGAAACTGCCCCAGACAGAAATCAACAACGAAACAGATTTCAAGTACATCCTAGAAAGAATGTACCTATCGGACATCTACAGAACATTCCATCTAATGGCTCAGCATACACACTCTTCTCAGCAGCAATGGAACTTTCTCCAAGACAGCTTTATTCAGGCCCCAAAACAAGTCTCAACATACTTTAAAAGTCTGAAATCATATCGAGTATATTTTCCAATCGCAATGCAATAAAACTAAAAATAAATAGCAAGAGGAACTTAGGAAATTAAAGAACTTACTCCTAAGTAATCAATTCAACAAGGAAGAAATTCAGGAAAAAAGTTTAATTTTTGAAATATATGTAAAAGAAGAGGAGAAGATCCACAAAGGCCAAAAGTTGGCCTATAACATGACTACAAGAGATCTTGATTTTTCTCCATCCCTGTTGTTCAGTTCTCATTTCTTAGCTGCAAAACCTCTGAACTATTTAGGTCATTAATTTTATTTTCTTGGAAGGTGAAGCAGGACTCTCGATTCTTATAAAGGTTGCATAATAGCCTCTGTCCTCCTACATGGTGATCTTTCTTCTAATAACACAGGACACTGCACAGTTAGCCACAAAAGTTTTTAGACATAAGGAAATCAACAGGATTTGGCAGCAGTCCTCTGTGGAAATCAGGAGGCTGAGTCTTCATTCTTGCCACCTGTGCCATGACTCAACCTGGGGAAAACAGATAGCTTGATTCAGTAGTGTCTTCTCCTTCAGGTACATGTAGCAGTTACTGAATTGGATCCAGTCCTCGCTTTGATAGGGTTTAACACAAGGCCCTGCTATAAACTATTCCAAGAATTTTCCTCTTTGATTTATCATCATGTGGTACCAATGGTTGTATTAGACATTATCCCAAAGTACATTTATTTATGGAGTATGTATCAGAGACTCTAATATACCCATTTCTAGTTAAAGAATCTCATAACATCTTTGTGGAATAAACAGCTATATTTATTATCATTTAAAGATCAACAAATTAGAAAGTTCAATGACTGTGGATGAGAACATCCAGCTAATAAACAGAAAGCCCAGAATCCAAATTCAGTCTTGATTGACCCAGGAAGGGAGAAGTGGTGACTCACTGTATTCTGCCTGCCTCTCCTTCACTCCTCATTTCAAAGAGTTTAAACTCCTGAATTTTCCTGTCTGATGTAGCTAATATTTTCTCAATTACTCATTCCCAAACAATTTTCCTAAGTAAATAATAAAAAATAAAAGACAATCTGTTAAGTAAGAATTAAACTAGGGAAAGTAAAACTTTCATACTATTTAAATATTTCCCACTACTTTAAATTTATTTTCTAGAAAATATGTGGTAAGATGAAAGGACTAAAAAATTCTGAGCTTTTGGAAATAGTACTTTAAGAAATGTGTCCCTGTATTTACCGTAAAAAAACAGTCATATTGTTGCATAAGCCTATTTCCATCTTAGCATTATGGTGTCTTTTCTGTAACATAAAGTTCAAAATACCAGGGTTATTTTTAGTCATATTTTTTAAATCATAAAAATTTTACAGATAGTTTTAGAAACATGAATAGTTGTTTGAAAAAAATCACAGCCAAAAATGAATAAAAGGATATAGGCATGTGTGTATGGCCAGAGATAGTTGAACTGAACTAGATCATTGGGGGAAGTAATGTGTCAATTACTATAATTGATCAAAACTTGTCATCATTAGTCACAACTAAAAAACATAGAAATTCTGCCAGACAAAATTGAAGTTTCCTAAATGGACACAGAGAAGAAAAATATATATTCTTTTCATTTAAAATAAAATATTTCAGATAATAGCTTTCTTTAGAGGTCTTGAACAATTTTCTCAGCAACAAGTTTCTATTAGGGAAGTACCTTGGCCATGCTGATGGAGGTCTTACCAACATCAGTATTGTCACTGTCCTCCTCATCTTTGCTATCCTGTAGGAGTGCTTCAATTGTCCTGTTATTCCACAGATGTGGATTTTGTTCAGTGATGAATTACAGTTAAGTGAGCATGCACTCTTACCATTTCAGTTGTCGCGGTAACAGGATTTATAGTTCTAATAGTTTTTAGAATTATATAGTATGAGAATAAAAGTCTATTGTTTTTAAAGAAAGTGTCATAAATAATATAGAGCTCTCAATGTTAATTTTGCATTTCATGCTTTTATACATACTTATGATCATTTTCTTGTCAATGTTCCTTTCAATGACTGTTCAAATATGTGTAATACTAGATTAAACTATTTATACTTTACAGGTTATGTTTTTTGTTCTCTCTCCAAAATGAAAAAAAGTCAATTTTTATTAGAAGGTATTTCTTAAATCTATTAGCTCCAAAATATTAAGAAACAATTTGCTTATATACTAGTATATCTGAGAATCTTTACATAGGTAATAATGATTTACATAATTTCTTGTTTATATTTTCTTAAAACTATTCATTCAAACAAACTTGACCTACTACATATGTGTGTAACAGATATACAGACATGGACATACAAATACACGAATTTGTTTTTGATTTGTCATGTGTGTGCTCATTTGAGACAACTCCTTGTGGATTTTGGCTCACTGCATTAACAGTTTCAAGTCTTATTCATAAGAAAATGCATGATATGCACCCTCTACACAGGGATGGCCAGAGCAACCCAACTTTGGATAAAACTTTCCTTAAAAAGAACCCTTGGTGAGGACATGGGATACGTCATCCATCCAATCTCAGGAAAGAATATGTAAAACAATATGCTCTTCATAAACATCTTTCTTATAATATTGGAAATGGAGTTAACATATTTGCAACATTTCGCCAGACCTTATTTTATTCAATTGCCAGAGCTTGAAATGGAACAAAGTTAAAGAAAGAAGGCTGAATCACAAAGCAATATGAGGTAAGGCAATCCGAATACAGCGTTGTGCTCGAAAATCTTTGTAGAAAGATTGGATGGCAAACAGAAGAATTTCAAGTTATGCTAACCTATGCATTTTTAGCTTTCTTGACTCTGAACCAAAATTAATCAAACGTGGCCATATTTTTCCTACAATTCTTTAATTATTCATGTATAGGTTTTGGTAAAATCTAAGATTTCCAGGTGAGCTGGAGAAAATGTCATCTGCAACTCTGAAATGCCAGATGGTCCATCAAGTCTTAACAAGTAGCAGACTTAGAGACTGCCATGAAGAGGGAAGCCAAAGACTGCATAGATTTCTAGGCTCCTATAAAGAGAAAACCAAAGCCTTGTGAGAGCTGCTATCAGGGATCTGGGATACCACCAGGGAAACCAGATAGCTATGTGCCATCATGTATGGTACACACCACCCATGCTTCAGACCCAACAGGTATCAAACACTTCGAGACAGAACGAGCTGGGAAATGGGTATTGCAACAGAAAATCTTCAGCATGGATCTTCAGTCTTATTGTCAGCATCTTTAATCTTCTTTAATGCAACTGGGACTAAAAGTCATTAGTCTGTCCCATCTGTTCATGTAATTATAAAAAACAAATGCAGCTCTGTGCCCCATGCTTGGATATTGGTATCTACATACACTAACCTCCAGGAGCTTCCATAACTTTTATAGTAAACTGTGGGTGTGGGGAACAATATTTAATACTAATCAGAACAAATTGGTTCTGTGTGAAAAAAATATATGTTATATACGCGCTCTGGGCTTTTTATTCTCTCTCCAAATGGTGGTGATGTTAGCACTACGAAGTGGAGGTGTTTGGGGGATAAAAATGAGATAGTCCATGTGGGAATGTTGGTATGGTGAAAAGTGGGCTCTTAAGTGCAGAAAAAAATATTCCCACCTAAGAGTTTGAAGATAATGACAATGATACTGTTGCTGGTAAAGATAAGGAGTCTTTTGTGAAAGTTTCATCTTTTATTTCCAAATTTTATTATTGAAGTAGATGAATGACCGTCTGGCACAAAATAGGACTCAATAAATATACACCATGAAAGAATGAGTGAATATAAAAGCTCAACTCTGGAATAGATACCGATGTCAGCTTGTCTCAAGGGGCAAAGCTCATTTTCAGATTCACTAAATGAATGATCAAACCCAGATGGAGATGGAACACCAAGGCATTGCTGTTTTGGCAAAATTAGTTTTAAAGAGTCTTCACCATAACATTCAGCGTTCCTCCTGAAAGACACATGTGATAAATTCTTCCAGATTAGACACAAAGTTACCTCCTAAATACTTAGCATACATTCACAAAACCTGTGCTTTTCTCTACTGACTCTACCTGCTGGGAACCTCAAAGAGAAGCTCTCAGATTCTTAGAGTTGGTTCAGAAAGTTAAAATCATTTATTATAGGTATTTCTCTCCCTTCCTCTCCATTGCTGGACTCTGCTATTTTATCTCTAATTTAATGTAACAAAATGCAATTTATCATAAATACATTAATTTTATAATTTATATATCTCAATGTCTTTGAAATAGATCTCATCTTTTAGATAAGCAACCAAACTGGACTTTAGTGGATGGTTTCATGTGCTTCTTCATTTGAATGAATGCTATAGGTTTAGGGTTTGTATTATCACTCACTGCATGGGACAGGCTTATGGGTTTCTAAGATGTTATTGTGTGTAGATTTGTTTGAGGAAAGTATATAATTTGCTCCATAATCTTTCACCAGATTCTTCTTATTGTCAATCTTACCCTGGGCATGTAACATGGAATGCAAAGAGATAATACAACTATTATAAATGAATGAAAAGCCTTACAGAAATCAATGAGATTGGATTATAATTATCATCTTTATTCATATCAGACTAATAAAAGAGTTGATCTTTGACAGAGCACTAGGAAAAATTATTCCAAACTCTTTGCTACCATATAAAGGCTTTTTGAATAAAAAGACAATGTGTGAATTGGTTTTTAAAGAAGTATGGAGAATTATTTGTGGAAACTCCATCAAGATAAAAAGGTACTTTGCGAATCTTGCAAAACCAGAACACTTTGACCCATTTATACAGTAACGTGACAAGCAGAATATATAACACACATTTGTGAATATCAGTGTAAAGTTTCAACAGTAATGACTAGCAAATGCTTTAGATTCATACACATCCTATGGATATTTCTCCCAATTTCACTGGCCATTCAGTTATTTAGAGTGTAAGAAAGAAAAGTTCTTGGTTATATAATTTATTTTGTTATGTAGTCTGATAAGAAATAGCTTTTTTAACAAGGAAAAGGAAAAAAGATATACTGAGCATCTATTATTTTTGTTTATTTGTATGTACTTCTGAGAAAAATACAGTATCTAATTCATTGACTGAAAGAAGACAACTTTATTTTTTTCTCCATTATTACAACATCATTTGGTAGAAAATAGAAAATTCTAATAAGTAAACCTTTGTATCATGATACTATTTTGTTAAACAATGATATTTCTATGTCATTCTGTTACTTCACCTAACCAACTGTAATACTCAATGTGAGTTATAATAACTGTGGGACATAAGCTTTTCTTCCACAATTTCTCTGTGATTTAGTGAAGAAATATTAGATAAAATAAGTGGGAAATGATAAAGAAAATAAGATACTTTCCAATTAACGATGTTTTATCATCACTTATCTGGGGGACAAGCTGCGGTAGCTAGGGTGGGAGGAGATTCGGGGAGGAGTAATAAAGAGCTTATTAAATAAAATCAGAGCCAATAGTGGTAATTTTAAGAAGAGTTATTTTAAATAGAACCTAAATACAGGACTATTTTCTATCAGAGGTGAATTTTTGCACACTAAGGAAATGACCCATAAATTATACCAATAAATGACCCGGAGGCCCTGTTTTCCGTGTAAAACACTGCTTGGACTTTATTGACCGCATGAAACATCAATCCAATGGTGGTTTGGTGAAGCCAACCCTTGGAATTCAGCCATTGAACATCATAAAGCATAAAATCGTCAGTTTGCATCATCAAATACTGCTGATGAGCCACTTAAGGGATCGATAGGCTTCTCCTCTTTCCTCTGGGTCACAAGAGCCCAGGTTCTGGGAATGAGGAAGAGAAGACCCAAGAGGAGACCCTGCCAGTCACTCAGCCGCAGGGGCCGGGGGGCGGGGCCGCTCAGAGCCCAGGGGGCTACACTGGAGCGGAGGAGAAGGCCCAGCACAGCCTCCGGACACTTGGAAACACAGCTAAGCCACTGCCTTCCCTGCGGAGTCCTCAGGGAAAGCAATAAACGCCAGGTGCAGAGGCCGCAGAGATGCGCTGAGAGTGCGCAGTTGGGTGTTTATGGCACCAGCCCACAACTGCTGCAGCCCTGGACACAGGGCACAAGGGGTAGCAGAGATGCTGCCCCTGCCGAGCCCTTCCTCCGCCTCCGCTCCCATCTCTGGGCTACGGCCTTGGGTCCAGACCCCCTGCTGAACAGGGCGATGGCCACGCTGTGCTGGAGGCTTGACCTGAAAGGAGCTCTCTGAAGGGGAAAGAATAAAGGGAGCCAGGGCTGCAGGACTCGGGAAAGCTCACCTGCTGGCACGGAGGGTTTCGGAGCAGCTCTGTCCACACTGCTATGGACTCTTCCGGGTTCGCCCATAGCCTCGGGAGGCCCATCCTTAAACATTTCGTACAGTTATTGCTAGGTGTTACGCAGGGAGGTAAATGCAGACGAAAAAACCGTGCTATGTGTCTGGGAAAGGAATTTGTTGTACTATTTTTGTTTTTTGGACTGAGCGTTGAACCGGGGGCCTTTGCCCTGCAGCTACATCCCCAACCTTTTCTTTCCTCTTTTTTCTTTTCCTTTTTTCCTTTTGAGACTGGGCCTTGGTGGGTCACTAAATTGTCCGGGGTGGGCTAGATCCTGCTTCCAGGAATGCTGGGATTACAGCATCAAGACCATTCCTTTCTCTGTATCTCTTTGTAGTGAACGTTAGCACGGCAGGGCTCCCCAAAGCCGGACTGCTGCAAACTTGCTGTGCGAAGTTACCATAGCCACAAGCAGCATCGGGAGCAAAGCCCGAGAGTCCCTTGAAGTTGCCTGTTTCGGCGATTTGAGAGCTCCTACCGTATGTGTTCCTTTGCAAAATATGAAAAAGACTAAAAAATTAAGCAAATTATATGTCCAAGGTATCACATAAGATAGAACACCAGAGAGTCTTTCAAATTATTACAAAATAATATCAATAAGTCATGTAATTCATTTCTTAGAGAAGAGGAGAAGGGTATCATCAACTTGGGGAAGACCCGGATGCCTGTGTCTTTCCTCTCTCCCACGCTCTGAGAAAAACTCATTAACTCTGAGAGAAAAAGACTGAAAGCCACATAGAAGTATGTGTTTACTTTTAAAGTCCATTTCATATTAGCTCATCCAACTTGGAGTTCCACTTGAAAGTGCAGTTCCTAGCCAAATGGGTAAGAAAAAAGATCGACTTTCCAAGTAAACGTTTATCTTATGGCGCAGTTACAGAAATGCCAGCCCCCTTCCTTGAGTTCTTTGCCAAGGTGAATTTGTAGATTGGAAGGAGGCTCCCAGGGTAGGTTCTGGACACGGTGTTATGCTGGATGGAATCCTGGTGATTTCCATGCCACGTGAGCCCCGCTCCTTGCTTGCCCCATGACTCAGGGCATAATCTCAGGAGAGTCACTTAACCATTATTAGCTACTTAATTACGCCATCTGTAGAGCAGATTTGGTGAAGCATGAGGCAGTGTAAGACTTCAGAAGGGTCTCGAGGAGCCCAGGTCTGCTCTGAGAGGTACCAGGCCACGCACTTCAAAACAAAGAAGGAAGTGAACCTCCCACTGCCCCCTTTTCTCAGCGGGGTTTGGGATGGAGAAGGATTTGGAATTCACTGGGTTCCAACTGGCCCTGCAGTGCTTCCTGAAGTGATGATACATAGTATCTTGGAAAATCAGAGCTTTTACTTTGGGCTGAGAACAAATTATATGAAGTATTTTAGCCCTTGCATTTCAATTGAGAATATAGTTTTTCTCGCCTTCCATATTACTACAAACTTGTATGAAATGCCTGTTCTGAGAGCGCAAAAGAATTCTGAAGATCATTAAGATCAATTAATCTTCAAAATGCTGTATCTGTTCTTACAGCAAGAATCATGTACAAGGCCCTGGGTTCAATCTACATTACGGCCAAAGGAAAGAAAGAAAACAAAGGAAAGAAGGGGGGAGGGGAGGGGAGAGGAGAGGAGAGAAGAGATGAAGGAGACATGACAGTGTCTTACTAAGCCTCTTTTTCAAATCACGGGGCTGTAAATTACCCATGAGTGGAGTTGTCAGACAAAACGTTGGGCTTCTAGTTAAATTTAAGCCTTTGGGGAAGCAAGGGATTATTTTCAAAGTACCTTTGATATTTGTGGCATATTTGTATATTTTAAAAACAGGGTTTATCCGGCGCTCCAATTCACGAGGTCCGGCTGTGTGTTTATTAGCAAACCCTGGTGGGCCCTGCCCAAGCCAACCTCACCTGGATTCCTGCCTAACTGCCTAACCTGTTCCTGCCTCTGCCTCAGGTCAGCTGGTACTGTCCTCAAAAAAGTCAGGCTCACAAGCTTAGCTATCGCATGGTTGCTCTTATCTGAGAAACCCAGAGTGCAAATGAGTTAAAGAGCAAAATAAAAGGCAGGTAATAGGAAACAGGAAAGTAGATCTTTTCTGAATGGGAAGGGGCCGGAGAGGCAGAAGAGGGGAAAGGGGCATAAAGAGAATTAAGATGTGTTACGTTCACGCACCAGCTCCGCACGGGGAGTGTGGCTGCTCTGTACTGCGAGCAGGTGCTAGCAGAGACCTTCACAGAACAACATCACACTCGGTGCATCGGTTTCGCCGTCCGGTCCCAGAGAACAGGCTCGCGCAGTGAGACACCCGCACGGTGTCTGAGCACCCCAGCCTCCCCCTCACTTCCCAGTAACATCTTCTCATCTGTTTACCTGCCCACGCTGCTTCCGCTTCCTTTCTCCGCAAGAAACCTGCATGCAGGAGTCTGCCATGAAGAGAAACCAGCCAAGGAAAAGGTCTCACCTACAGGTCAGTGACTCACCGGTGGGTTGAGATGCATTGTCAGGACCACTGCAATTATTTTATCAGCATTAACACTTAATGACACCAAAGTTTGCGAGCTGCTTGCATTTTTCGTGTGAATTATTTTGCTTATTTATTCATGTAGACAACAGATATTTCTGAAGTATACACGAATTGCTTAGCACCAATGCTGCCGCACATTTCTCAGGAGCAGCATGGAACAGTGGGAGAAAGTGGGAATTCAAAACTAGAAATGTGGACAGAAACTTGCTGATGCTTCTTGCTCGTTTCTAAGCCCAGTCAGCACACCTCATGGGCCTCTACGCAAGATTTTTAGAAAGAACACTTGGAAGACATTTAGTTCACTGCTTGGAGCAAAGGAAGTAACTCAAGAAATTGTGACTGCTATTTTTTATTAAAATAGATTCAAAATTATCCTTATTTTATTTTATTAGTACACGTTTGCAGTACATGCATTTTACAGTCATCGTGGGGAATCTGCACATGTTCATAATACAGCTTTCTCTTTTTAATCCACTTCTGCCCTTCTCCTCCTCTAATGCCACTTTCCCCCTTTTCATTCTTGTTGATATTTTTAATCTTAGTTCTTTTTAAATTAATTTTGTTGGTACGATTTAGATCATCATAATGATCACATTCATCATAGGGAATTTGTACTTCTATAGGGTCCATCTTGATTCTTATTTTTTTCCTATTCCCCTCCTCTCCCTTCAACTCTTCTCCTCCTTATTTACAAAAGCTTTGTTTTTCCTTCTCTTCTTAGTTTTCCTTTCTGCTTTTTCCCTTCCTTCCTTTCTCCATCCGGCCTCCTTAGTGCTCCTCCCAATTTAAATATTTTATTCCTATTTTAAAATATCTATTATACATTTTGGTACTTGTTTACACTTTCAGTTTCTCCCACTAGAGAAACAATGTTATATTTACACATATGTGTCCATTTTATTTCACTTAATAGTATGGTCTCAAGGTGCATCTTTTTACCTAGAAATGTCTCAAGTTTATCCTTCTTTATGGCTGAGTAGTACTCCATTGTATAAAAACCCACATCTTCTTTATCCATACTGGTTGATGGGCATTTGGGCTGTTTCCCAGATTTAGCTATTACAAACTGTGCTGCTATAAATATAGGTGCACATATATTTCTGTAATTTGATGCTTTTAATTTTTTCAGGAAGATACTGAGAAGGGGAATAGCTGGATCAAATGGGACCTCTAGTTCTAGTTTTTTGAGAAATTTCCACACTGATTTCCACAGTGGTTGAACCAGTCTATACTCCCACCAACAGTGGAGAAGGGTCCCTTTTTCCCCACAGCCCCTCCAGCATTTGTTATTGGTTGATTTCTTGATAGCAGCTATTCTTTCTAGAGTGAGATGGAATCTGAGTGTTATTTTCATTTGCATCTCTCAAATGACCAATTATATTGAATTTTTTTCATATATTTATTTGCCATTTGTACTTCTTCATCTGAGAAGTATGTTCTTCTCAGAACCCCATTTTTGGATTGGGTCTTTAAATTTAAGGGGGTTGATATTTTCAGTTCTTTATATACTCTAGATATTATTCCTTTGTCTGAGGAACAGCTGGCAAAATATTTTCCCACTCTATGGGTTGTCTCTTCAACTCTGTTGGTGATTTTTATTGCTGTGCAAAAGCTTTTTGATAAGACGAGATCATTGTTGATTCTTTGTAATATTTTGTGTCTGGTCCAGGTTTTGTTCATAAAGTCTTTGTCTACACCTGTGTCTTCAAGAGTTCTACCTATTCTCTCTTCCAGCATATTTGGTGTTTCTGTTTTAATATTTTGATCTTTGATCCATTTTGATTTTAGTTTAGTGCATGGTGAGAGACATGGGTCTAATTTTAGTCTTTGGCATGTGGAAAGCCAGTTTTTCCAGCACCATTTATTAAAGAGGCTATCTTTCTTCCAGTGAAGGTGTTTGGGCCCTTTGTCAAAGATGAGGATGCTGAGTTTATTTGGAGTTGTTTCTGCATCTTCTAGTCTGTTCCATCGATCCTCAAGTCTATTCTTTTGCCAGTACCATGCTGTTTTTATCACAGTAGCTCCATAGTATAATTTCAAGTCAGATATTGTGATGCTCCCTGCCTTGCATTTGCTGCCCAGAATCGTTTTTGCTATTCTAAGTCCCTTCTGGTTCCAAATGAATTTTAGGGATGTTTTCTCTAGTTCTGTGAAATATGCTATTGGTATTTTGATTGGGGATTTTTGCATTAAATCTGTATAACAATTTTGGGAGTATGGCCACTTTTACTGTGTTGGTTCTTGCTACCCACAAGCAAGGGATATTTTTCCATTTTCTGATATCCTCTTTGATCTCCTTTTTCAGTCTACTGTAGTTTTTAATGTAGATAACTTTTACTTCTTTTGTTAGATTGATTTCTAAGTTTTCATTCTTTTCAATGCTACTGTGAAAAGTGCAATTTCCATAGTTTCTTTCTGAGTTTGTTATTTGGATATAGGAATGCTATTGATTTTTGAATGTGACTTTGTATCCACCTATGTGGCTGAATTTGTTTATTAAATCTAGAAGGTTTTTGATGCAGTTTGGGGGTCTTCAATGCATAATTTCATGTCATCTGCAAATAATAATAGTTTGTATTCTTCCTGTTCTATGTTTATTCTTCTTCTTCCTTTTGTCTAATTGCTCTGGCTAATGTTTCCAGAACTATATTGAATGGGAGTGGTGATATTGGAGATCCTTGTCTTGTTCCTGAATTTATTGTGAAAGCTTTTGGTTTTTGACCATTTAGTATCATGTTGGCTGGTAGTTTGCCATAGATGGCTTTTATCAGATTGAGATAAAGATCACCTATTCCAGTTTTCTGTACGGTTTCTATCATGAAGAGGTGCTGTACTTTGTCAAATGTTTTTTTCTGCATCTATTGAGATGATCGTGTGATTTTTGTCTTTTGTTCTGTTAATATAGTATATCACATTTATTGATTTGCATGTGTTGAACCATCTCTGCATCCCTCGGATGAAACCTACTTGATCATGGTGTGTAATCTTCTTGATGATTTGCTGCATTCTGTTTGGAAGTATCTTTTTGAGGATTTTTGTGTTTATGTTCATTAGGGAGATTGGCCTGTAGCTCTCTTTTTTGGTTGGATCCTTCTCTGGTTTTGGTATCAGGGTATTACTAGCTTCCAGGAATGACTTTGGGAGTATGGCTTCCCTTTAAATTTCATTAAAGAATTTGAGAAGTAGTGGCATTAGATCTTATCTAAATTTCTTGTAGAATTCAGCAGCGAATTCATCAGGACTGGGCTCATCTTTGTTGGTAACTTTTTGATTACATCTTCAATTTCATTGAAAGATATTTGGTTATTTAGAATTTTTATATCTTCTTGATTCAGCTTTGGTAATTCATATTTATCTAGCAACACATCCATTTCTTCTGTGTTTTCCATCTTATTAGAATAAAGGTTCTCAAAGTAGATATTGATGATCTGGATTTCTGTAGGATCCATTGTGATTTCAAATTTTTCATTCCTAACTGCATGGATTTGAGTCTTTTCTTTCTTAATAAGATTGGCTAAGGGTTTACCAATTTTATTTACTCTTTCAAAGAACTAACTCTTCATTGATTCTTTATATTGTTTTCTTAGTCTCAACTGCATTAATTTCTGCTTTGATCTTTATAATTTCCTTCCTCATATCAGTTTTGGGGTTTGACTTGTTCTTTTTCTAGAATTTTGAGGTTCAACATTAGCTTATTTATTTGAGCTCACTCTGTTTTTCTGATGTGAGTGTTCATTGATATAAATTTCTCTCATAGGACTGCTTTCACTGTATCACATAAGTTCCAGTATGTTGTATCAGTATTATCATTTATTTGTAGATACTGTTCAATTTCTTCTTTAATTTCACCTGTGACTCATTGGTTGTTCAGGAGGGTACTATTTAATTTCCATGTATTTATGTGATTCATTTTGCCATTGATTTCCAATTTCATTGCTCTATGGTCTAATAATATACATGGGATAATTCCAATTCCTTTGTATTGACTTCGGTATGTTTTATGAGGTAGTATGTGGTCTGTTTTGAAAAACTTCCCATGCACAGCTGAGAAGAATGTGTATTCTGAGGTTGTGGGGTGGAACACTGAGGACATCTATTAAGTCCATTTGTTCACAGGCTTTGTTCAGTTCTGATATTTTTTTGTTCATTTTTTTGTCTAGTTGATCTGTTTATTTGTGACAGTGGGGTATTGAAGTCCCCCATTAAAATTATGTTAGTGGTTATTTGATTTCTCATGTCCATTAATATTCATTTTATAAAGTTCAGGATGCTGGTATTTGGTACATATAGAATTATGATTCTTCCTCTTCTTCTTGGAGGTTTCCATGAACATGTATTGGCCTTCTTTGTCTCTTTTGAACAGTCTTGGCTTGAAGTTCACTTTGTTCGCAAAGAGAGTAGATATCCCTGCTTTTTCCCAGCTTCTTTTCACATGAAGTATTGTTTTCCATCCTTTGCCTTTCAATCTATGAGTTTCTCTTTGAGTTAAATTTGCTTCCTGTATACATCAAATTTTTGGCCCTTGATTCTTGATCTATTCTGTTTTTTTTGATTGGGGAATTGAGACCATTTACATTGAGGGTTATTATGGAAATGTATTGGTTTATCCTTGTCCTATTATTATCCTGTTGTTGGTTCCCTGTTTTTCCCTTCTGTTTACTTGTTTGCCTTGCCTGTTGGCTTCTTTCTATTGGTGTCTTGGAATTGTGGTCTTCATTATCTCTTTCCAAAATATCTCTAACAACATTTTGTAGAGGTGATTTGGTGGTCATGAAGTTGTTCAGTTATTCTTTGTCATGGAATCATGTTATTTCTCCAATGATTCAGAAAGATAGTTTTCAAGGGTATATCAATTTGGGTTGGAAGTTGAAATACTTCCCTCTAAGCTCTCCCTGACTTAAAGATTTCTGTTGAGAAGTCTGCTGTGATTCTGATATGCTTTCCTTTATAGGTGATTTCTTTCTTTTCCCTAACAGCTTTTAAGATTCTGTTCTTGTCCTCAATTTCTGGAATGGTGATTATTATATGCCTTGGTGTAGATTTGTTTTTTAACCATGGCTGATTGGAGTTCCACATGCCTAACTTATTTGTACGTCAAATTATTTTTCTACACTTGCGAAGTTTTCTGCCATTACCCTATGAACAAGTTTTTTATGTCCTTTGCTCTAACTCCTGCTTTTTCATTGACTCAAATCAATCTTATGTTGTTCTTCTTTGCATCATCTTGCAGCTGTTGGACTGTTTTTTCATGGCCCCATGCTATTTTTAAGAGATCTTTCTTTTCATAATTGCTAAGCACAATCCTGTCTTCTAGGTCTGATAGGCTGTCTTCACTTTTGTTCCTTTGGCTTTGCAAAATTTCAATGAAATTTGTAATTTCCTGGTTATCTGTTTGAATCTGTTTCATGGATTCCATTTCTTTCCTATGTTGGACATTCACAGTTTCCATCATTTTCCTAAACTCCTGCCTATTTTTGAAATCTATGTCTAGTTTTGCTGAGCAGGACTTTATGATCATCATTTCTTTTTATCTTTTACCTGAGAGATTATTTATTCTCTGAATTTTCTCTATAGCCTCATTCATCTGTTTATTTCTGATGCTATCATTTCAGGAAATTCAGGTGGGTGGCTCCTGGTTTCCCCTAGCTTGTTGTTCCCTTGATTTGTTCTGGGTGGGCTGGAGGTCTGGGGTTGCATTTTGCTTCTGTAGTTTGTTATTTTCTATTTTATTTTGTTTTCTGTGTTAATGCTTATAAATTTTTTATGGTAAAAAGTTTTATCACTAGTATCAAGGCTTCCTTAGATAGTGACTATTTCTCAGAGATGTCTTCTATGTGTAGCTGGCTTTGGATTTTGTGTCTGTCCCAAGATCTTACCTTCCCAATTTATTAGGGACGAGAAGTTGCTATTTGACTTAGCACCCAGTCCTTTGATAGTGACTATGGTGGTAGTTATGACCCTAGACAATCACAGTGTTGTCATACAAGGGAGAAAAACTGATTAAAACAGGTATGACACCCTGATTAAAGTAGTACAATTAGGGGCTGGGGATTCAGCTCAGTGGCACCATGCCTGTCTCGCAAGTGTAAGGTCCTGAGTTCAATTCCTGGTATGGCAATACAGAAATAAATAAATAATAACATAAAACACTACAATTAACAATAACAATAGCATCAAGCACAGCCTAGAAACTGACAAACTGTGATATCTATTAATTTGGTACCTTTAACCGTAGGAGCAAGATCTACACTTATATAACGAAATCCAGCAGAAACCAGGAAGTTATATGGAGTGAGTGTCCCCTTAATAGAGTGATTTTAGTCTGTGTGGGGGAGCCTTAAGAAGGACAGAAGACAAAACAGAGAGATAAATTAAGAGAAATAGAACAGAAGTAAGGTTGAAGGGTAAAGGATGATTAATCAATCTTTGGGAAAATGGAGAAGAGGACAGGAGAGAGAATAAAGGAGAAAGCAGAAGGATATCAGAGTGAACCAGAAAGACTAGAGACTATGTTCACACACACAAAAATGGAAAAAAAGAAAAAAAATCAAGAAAGACAGTTGAGGAAAGAGAGGGACAAGTTGAACAAAATAAAACAAACAAGAAAAGTAAAAATCTAAATGACCAAAAAAGAAAACCCAAACTAAAAAAGGAAAAACAAAACAAATAAAGAAAACAAAATAAAACAAAAGAAACAAGAAAGTTCCTCTGGTATCCACAGTTTTGTGGTAACATCCAAGTCCGAGCCCAGAACTGTGTTGGGTAATCCTGCCAAGTCTGCATAGGATTAGTGCTGGGTATAGGGCTGATCTCTACTTCTAGATGTGGGGTCCGGTGCCAGTCTTCAGCTAGGAAGTGTCTATATGTACCGTGCCAGCCAGCCCACATCTCCTGACCCAGTTTGTCTCTGCATCCCTCTCCCAGTTGCTGTGGCCCCTCACACAAGGACAGCTCAAGGATGCTCAGTCTGCTTCAATCTCCACTGTAGCTAGGGCAGTGGTGACCTGCCACTCCTTGTCTCTCCTCTGCCAAGGGCTGCTTAAATCCTGCATCAGTGTCCCTTTCTTGCTCCCGCTGGTCACAGGGCAGGAGGGGTCATGCTGTTCCCCTCACTACTTTCACAACCCCGGTGGTCCCTAACCTTGTTGCTAGAGGTTCCAGTTGGTCACTGTGGTGCGTGACAAAAACAGCCAAACAAACAAAACCTGGTGGCCCATTGAGGAGGGAACAGCTTGCTGGTCACTCACCAGTGTGTGTGCCAGAGAAATTTGTTGCCAAACTGCAGAGTCTTCTATTTGCAGAAAATCAAAAGGGGCAAGGGGCCTTATATCCCAGATCTATCCTATGTGGATTGAGTTTGCCACACTTATGGAGTCCATCAGTTCTGGGAAACTTCCCAGAATGGGGGTTCTTGTTCCCCTCATCAGCAGCAGAGCCACTGGCAGCCCTGTAGGCTGCTTCATCATTTTATAAGGTCCTGTGCCTATGTTCTGTTTGGTCTTCAAGTCTGTTATTTCAGATTGATTTTGGCATCAGGATGTATGTCCCTCCCTTTCTTCCAATTACCTGTGCTGATTTTCTGAGTAGCTCCAACATGGCTCCTCCTCTATTCAGCTATGTTGAATTATCCTTAGTTCATATTTATGACATATGGAGTCCACATTCATTGAGGTTATTAGGACTGTGTAGTTTTCTTATGTGGTATTATTATTTGCAGATGTACAAATATGGTTTGCTAAATAGATGAGAAAGAGGTGAAGATGCTGGGGGAAATTTTCTCAAATTCTAAGTTCCCCTATGAGCCAGAGTCACAGAGGGAGAGAGGGGGGGTGGGGGACTTAAACCAAATGCCAACACTTAAAAAATAAACACATTTAAAGAAAAACAGAGAAAGAATTTTCTCAATTCTCTTTAATCTGTTACCTGAAGTCAGTTCTATTCTTTAGTGAACATATTCCCCTTGTCACCAGTTAAGAACCAGGATACATACTCTAAATTCTGCAAAGATGTGCTACTATGTCTTCACTCTCATATTTCTTAAAGCAATCTCCTTACACTTGATGTGGTGAAACCAAGAAATTAATGACTTTTGACAAACTAGAATATATCTAATTAACTCTTTTTCCAACAAAGAACCACCAATTTTTGCCTATATTTTGCAGAGAATTTTATTCTCATTTGCTTATTTTTTTATGATATTCTCTTTCACATAGAGGGAAAAACAAATTCCACCAAAAACAATTTAACCATAAAATAAAAAGTAGTTTTTGCATGGAGAAAACAATGACAAAAATCTCATTATTGAGTGTTTTGTATTACCCAAGATCTTCATGATTTTGTTTAGAAAATAGACACACACTTCATTTTGTTCCAATCTATACAAATAACAATATTAGGAGACTTTAAACTTGCTGCCACAAGTCTCTGGTACTTTTTAATATAGAAATTGTGATAAAAAATTATGTAGAATTAAGACAGTACCATTAATAAAGTTTTTGGTTTTGAGTATTAGAAGGACAAGATTCAGTCAATAATGGTAAAGCCTTAGAAAATATTGTGGCAAATGTGATTGAAAAAGAAAGTAAGGAGTTAGAAAAGGAAGGAAGGAAAAGAGGGAGGGAGGGAGGGAGGGAGAGAAGGAGGGAGGTGAAAAGCAAGGAAGAAAGAGAAACTCTTTGAAGATCTCCCAGCAGCCCTCCCTTACCTTTACATAACAAAGTGGATACAGTCAAGGGTTGGAACTTTGATCTTCCTATAAACCACCTGCCAAACACAATCATGAAAGCTAGAGATGAGGACATATGTTGCATTCATTGTCCTTAATGGAACTCACAAGCTAAAAGCAACAACAGGTATAGTCACAGATTAGTTTCACAGGTGGGAGGACTCTGGTTGACTCTGAAAATTATTACTCTGGAGTAGGTTGGGTGGACTGTTGAAACCATGGTCATTCTCGGCTTGACCCAAGACAGCTTGCTCCAGCTCTTAGAGGGCGGAAGGTGTGTCAGGGAGAAGTAGACATATCCCAGAGGACAGAGCTCTCTGGGAGGAAGAATTAGCTGTCGGTAAGAACAGCCCTTTAGCAAACAGTTCAGCAACAGAGAAACAGAGTCAATGACACAAGTCATTTCAACTTAATGTTTTGTTAAGAATGAGACTGAAGTTTTTGGAAAATATAATTTTATTTTCCATGTCCAATGTTTGATTGAGACAAAGGGCAGAAAACTGGTGAATATTTTGCATGTACATGCAGGATCAAGAACTCAAATAACCTTGCTTCTCATCTCTGACCCATAAAATTCTAAAACTTCACAGTTGGATGGCGCAAAGAAGTCACTGATTATTGCTCAAACTTCTATGAATTAAGCACTTGAAAATGGCATTTTCTGTACCTTTCAGAAAATGAGCGTTTTGGATTATGCTTTTGGAAATAGAAAGGTCAAGGATTTTCATAGACCTTCTCTCTCTCTCTCTCTCTCTCTCTCTCTCTCTCTCTCTCTCTCTCATAAAGTAGTTCCAGTTTAATTACTTCATGTGTGTGTTAGTTTCCTAAGTCTAGATACAAAATACCATAAACTCAGGGGCTTGATACAAGAGAAAAGTATTTATTCTCTCAGGATTCTGGAAGCTAATGTCCAAAATCAAGGTGCTAGCAGGGCCATGTTCTCTGGGAGACTCCAGGGAAAATCTATCCCACACCTTCTGAGAGAAGCTGCTGGCAGCCAGCCATACTTGGAGCTCTGTGGCTCCCAGCTGCATGGCTTTAATTTCTGTCCTCTTCACACAGCCCAGTTTCTGTCCTCCGGTCTCTGCCTTCTCCTCTTATGAACATATTGGTCATGTTGGATTAGGACTCATGGTAAAGACCTCATTTTACCATGATTGCATATTCGAGATATTATTTCCAAATAAAGTCACATCCTAAGGTACTGTGAGGAACTACTTCAACATAACTCTTGGAGAGACAAAATTAAAATGGTAACAACATCTGGTGCTAGCGTCACATTCTCTTCATATTGCATCCATAATAAAATAAGCTGTGCAAATAAGCAAATAGCTGCAGGAGAAACAACTATCCTGTAGCCAGACAACAGTGGGTGTTTAATGTATGAAATTCCAAGGAGAAACAGAAGGTCCAGTGTAACGGTGTCAGGATGAATGGAGGATTTTTTTTCCAGTACTGGGGATTGAACCCAGGGCCTTCACACTGAACTGCATCCCCTGCCCCTCTTATTTTTTATTTTGAGACAAGGTCCCATGTAGTTGCCCATTGTGAGCTCCAACTTGCATTCCTCCAGCTCTAGGCTCCTGGAAGACCAGGACTGGCATGCACCCTCACCCCTGGCTGAGTGGCAGATATTTCAAATCTGAACACGCATTTTTAAAATTTAAAGTTAGTCTAATGGTTGCAAATGAAAAACAATGAGCTAACAATCTCAAAAAAATTCATAAAATATTATACTAAGAATTTTGAGATAGAAAAGTTGCAAGTGAATTCTTAACTATATCGGTGTTGGTACAAGTATTCATATGTATATACTTATAGGTACCCATACTTAATGTATGTATTCTGAGGTGGCTACTGTATTTAGAATTTATTGAAAAATCAATCCAAATCTGCATTGGTTTCTGAGGGCTACAGTGACAATCTCCCACGGATCAAATGGCTTCAGGCAGTACAAATGCATTCCCGACAGTTCTGGGGGCTGGAAGTTCAAAATGAAGCTGCGGACGGAGCCTACTCCTCTAAGACTCTTGGTGGGACACTTCTTTGCCTCTGCTGCCTTCTAGTCATGCTCAGCTACCCTTGCTGTCCCTTGGTTTTCAGCTGCATCAGCCCAGCCTCTGGCTCTGTCCCCCTGAGGTGTCATGGCCAGTTACCTGAGTGCCTATGGCTCTTCTTCCCTCCAAGGACACCATTCACATTGGATGAGGGCCCAGGCTCATTTCAACTTCAGCATATCTGCAAAGGTCCCAGTTCCAAATAAGGACACATTTACGGTACTGGGGTTCAGAATTCCAACATACTTCTAAGGGAAGCGATTATAGCCACAGCGCTTCTGCAGGGTGTCCCATTTACACACGTGATGTAGTCATTATCCTTACCTGCTCTGCAGTTTCTGTGGCTTAGTTATCCATGGTCAACTGAATATTAAGTGCAAACTTCCAGGGCTGGGATGTGGCCCAGTGATTAAGTCCTAACCTATTTGGAAAACACTGTTCCCTGAATGTGCTCTGTCATCTCTGAGGAATCCTGTCTCTCATGCTCATTTCTAAAATTTTATTTTAATTAATCATCCCAATGTCTTTTTCTTTGAAAACATTAGGGGCATTGTGAACTAGCCACATTGCAAGTCAGCATCACTGGTACCAAAAGATCCTTCTGTAGGAATAAATACCTAAATATATATTAGAAATTAAATGATCCAAATGTTTGACATATTTCTTCTCATTAAATATTTATTCTTGTCTTTGACTCAGCGGTATATCTTAAAAATGCTTCTTTGGTAATGTCTTTAAAATAAAAGAATCACTCACTCTGAACTGAGAAATTTTCTTTTTTGAAACAACATCAACAAATCTTTACATCACTTTTAGCTTACCTGTTCCTCTTAAAGATAAATAGGAAGATAATTTAAATAAATTTTATTTAAAAAAAAATTTTGGGGGCAGTTCTGGGATCAAACTTAGGACCTTATGCTTGTCAGTCAGGTGCAGTGCCACTGAGCTACATCCTGGGCCCAATAAATTTTAAAATCTAAAAAAATTTTAGACAGTTTGAGCCTGATCTCAAATAATTTTTGAACATTTTCATTTATATATATATTAATTATTTGCTAAATTTTGCAAATATTTTTCTTAATAATTGGACCTTTTCACCTTATAAATTTGAGTTATCTTTATGTAGATAAGGTACATAAACATCTTATTTTCTTTTGATCCACAATGCCTCAAGGTTCCTTAACAAGAGTGGATGTCCTTAGATAGCATGAACTCTGTCATGAACAGTAACACTCTAAGTAACTTCCTGAGTCTTTCCCTATCTGTCCTTGTGTGTATTCTGAACTAAAGAGAATTGGATTAGAATCTTTTCAAGCCGTGAAATGTGGAGATGCAAACTAAATCACTTCTGAAATACTTGTAGATGGTTTTACTCCATAATAACACACTTGGACAGTTAAGCATTTAGACAGAGCTTAATGAAAAGGGTGTAGAAAGTGGCAGCAGGAGACAAGGCTGATTCAGGCATGAAAAATTATACAGGGAGCCAGAGTGTCACACCTGCCTTATTTCTGGGAAGAGAAAATGTGTGTGACTAACCAATAATCCACCCCAGCGTTTACAGGGGCGATTAATTAACTGGGAATGCATGATTCTTGAATGCAAACTTGTTTTTATGCAATGTGAGTCATGCAATACAAATTAATGTTGTCTCTTAAACGTGTAATTCTTGTGAGTCAGTGCCAGAGAAGCCAGCAGTCTCCTATTGCTCCATCTTTCTGAAAACAGTGAAACGCAAGGAGATTAGACTTCAAGAAATCTCATCAGTTCATGTCAAATTCGACTCGCTCCAGCCCATGGAGCCTGTGCCACATTTTATCATGATCATACACTTCAGCTCAGTCATCGTGCCTGTAGGTGTCTGAAGGTATTTAGAAAACAACAAGACAACTTCATTAAGACTGGCACTGCACCAACAATGCAGATGCTGGACTCACTCGGTGTGTAGAGCAAGGCCAAGAGACACAATCTCTGGTTCATTAGCAGGTGACGGTGATCAGAGCACTTGGGAGGTGTGTCCTGCATCTCTCTCTGGGGTGTGTGACTCAGCGGGCCTCGCTCAGGACGACGGTCACACTGGGCAGCGGAGACGGGGCTGTACTCATGAGGTGCATGATGGAACTACCACTAAGGTGGTGTTTGGCAGTTCCTCAAGCCCTTCCTTCCTTAGAGATTATCTTAGCTGTGTCTGAGCCCATTTCTGTTGTTAGGGCTACAGATGGTGCAATCTACAGTAAGCAGAGATTCACCCACGCAGCTCACGGGTCTGGAGGATGGAGTCCAAGAGCGTGGTGCTAGCACCAGCCCATCATCTGGTAAGGCCCTTCTTGCTGGGCTCTGACGTGGCAGTGGGCATCACAGGGCAGGGAAAAGCAAGCATGCCCAAGAGCTCGCTTTTGTAATAGTCACTCCTGAGGTAGCCCGATAGCCCATGCATGGACCCACGAATGGAGAAATCTATTCAGGCGGGCAGGGTTTCGTGATCCAGTGGTCCTTCCCACAGTCGCAGTCTCTCCAACCCGCGCATTCCAAGGCACACGCTCAAACCGCCGTGCGCACGCGCGCCCTTCCTCACAGCACTCACGGTTAAGTCCTACAGGTGCTATATCCGCGCAGCGAGGGGCCCACAGTGATCCCTGCTATTGATGGCGGAGCTCACACTCTCTAGTTCCACCCTGTGCCTAGATAGCCCTTGACCTGCGAAATAAACAGAAGTACTTCTGTTCTCTAGGGAAATAGCATTGTCTTAACCATCTGGATATCTTAATAACATTTAAGTTATCTAGGATTTGAACAAGATTTCAGTTATCTAAATATTTTAATAACATTACTTTGGCTTATATGTTATTGAAAATTGCCTCAGTTCTCAACATTCTCTGTTAAATGAAATGGAAAATCTGCACTGAAAAGGAGTTGAGTAAATTTGATTAAAGTAATATATATGCAGATGTCCTAGATTAACCCAGATAAAAACAAAGGAGTTCATGAAGCAAAGCATGAAGACCGGATGGATCTTCAGACAAGTCACTGGGGCAACTAGGTGCTCCCCACAGCAGCAGAACCAACCTTAAGCTATAATGAAACCAGTGGATAAATCTGTAATTTTCAAATACTGGTTTTCCAAATCGCCTTGACACTAAGCCTGTTGTAGCCAGTTTGCAAGGGAACAGATTTAATAGAGGACACATCATTTATAGGATTATTTTATAATGTTTACCCAAAAATTTAAATGCAGAAGAGTGCGAGAGAGCCACACACTAGAGACCCAAAGAAACCAGCCAGGCCTGGATCCCATGGCAATGTCCCCCACAAGTCTAACTGAAGGACCGAGTTCAACACAATGTCCTCCACGACTCCAGCCAGTGGCCAGGAGTCCATGACAATAACTCAGGCTTGTCTGTATCAAAGATCTGCACTAGGTGGTGGAAGCCCCAAAATCTGCACCAGTGGGGTGAAGAATTTGTGCCACGAGGATCTATACTGGAGCCAGGAAGTGATGCTCACAGTGAAGAGCAGAGCACCCCTGATGAGAACAGCAGCCATTCCCAGGGACAGTGAGGACCCAAGCTCCTCCGAGGAGAACAGCCAAGTTCACATCAGGAAAACCAACCACACCAAGCTTCTCCTAGAAAATCAACAGCCCAGGATCTTCCCCTGCAGCTCTTTTTATGCCACTGGCAACAATCCTCAGATGGGTCTTCCACGCCCAACCACTCAGATTCAGTTCAGCTGGGCCATCCAATTGACCATTAGTTACTCCACCACAAAGGCCCTTGTACAATCAATGTAGGCAGCAGAGGGAGGAGGACCTCAAGACTTTGCCGAGCTACAGCTGGGCGAGAGGCAGGCATCAAATACATCAGCCAGCTTTGGGAAATTCACAGCTTGTCTAGATCTCAGCTTATTGGCTGCAAGATGACTATGGAAGCAGAACTCGCTGCCTGGAGCTGACCAGCAGGTCCTCTCGGGAAGAGCCTGAGATCCTGGCCCATGGCACCAGCTCCCTGACCACGAGCTGCACACTGTGACTGCGAAAGTCCCGATTTGCAATCATGTGGACACCATGATGAGATTTCCTCAGACCTTGAAGCCTTCTTCAGGTGCAATACCTTGCTTTGTCCTGATTTGTAGTAAGCTCCTTCTTGCATGCCCTTTCCATGAGGCTTGGGCTCATTAACATCCACACTACACCATTCCCCTTGTTTGTTTTTCTACACCACTGGGCTGGTAAACACAGAAATTACATGTATGCCAAATACATGTCTGTTACATAGAATCAAGGACATCTAAACACAGCTTTTTAATAGTAAAATCATATGAAATAATTCATGTGACTAACGGGGCAAAATTTCCACTTCTCTACAGCATTCAGGACAGATTGTGTCCAGGTGAAAGTGGAAACTTTTTGGAAATAAGGCAAAAACTACAAATAGTTGTAAGGACACCTATGGTTTTCTGTCCATATACTTATATCTCTGTTTATGTTTTTATAGACTATACAGCTTGCAAAATGCCGCACAGTGAACTGTGCAAAATCAGAGCTGAAAACTCTGTTCATTTCCCTTGGGACCGTGAGTAACTTACCAGCACTACCCATATTTCACGAGAAGAAAGAGGAAGGCTGAGGGCTGTGTGAGGCGATTTTGTATTTACTATTAGAGGAAATTAACCATATTTTTCTTCATTATGTGGTGACATAGAACATGATTTTGCCCAATAATTAAAATTCACTCTTCTACATCAAGGGCCCATGTGAAGTCGTAAGAATTTTTCAGCTGCTATGAGAGAATGTTTTCCCAAGATTCTTGGCTTTAAGGCAACTGGGAATTAACTTGGGGATTGGGGGAGACAAATAGGGGAGGGTGGATGAGCTGCTTGACATTCAGCTTGGCACTCCAGGGCTGGGCTCCCTGGAGACTCAGTGGAGTCAAGTTCTCAAGAAGGTTCTCAAATCAGGTTTTCATCTCTAGGTCCCCCCTTCCTGCTCTCCTTTTATCCCCATCAATCTCTTTCTGGAAAATTTATCTGGATCCCAGTCCCTTCCAAAGTATCCTTCTTGGTTGTGTAAGAATGGCCAACCCTCCCAGGGAGAATACGAGTTTTCAGCTTCTGGCTCTGACCACACCTGCAGTAACCAGGGTGGTGTGGATCCCACAGGCTCAGATGGTGAAGATGGTTTAGACTTTGGTTGGAACCTTAAGCATAGTGGGTCAGCTCCGCTTTCATGCAAAGGAGAATCACAAGCTGCAGGGCTGACTTTCTTTGAACTGAAGGCCCCTACCTAAAAACAGCACTTCATTCCCATAGTCACAGATGGGGCAGGAATGTGATTGTCTTGAATTCCTCAGAATTTATGGCCTTCATCATTATGAATGAGATCATTCAACAGAGCATTGCTGGAGTGAAGGTTTCCAGAGTTATGATCGCAGCATGTGTAAGCACTGTGGGCCTGGAGATGCCTACACCTGACCGAGATCGTCCTGCACTGGTGGGACTGGAAAAGCCCAGGTGAGAGCCTTCTAGAATGGAACTGGACACAGACACCCGGGGTGTGATTTTAAAAAATGTTCTGTGTTTAAATTTAAAAATAAATTTATTACAGTAATGGACACAGTGCCATGAATCCCCCTCAGAATCTACCCATCACTTCCAACACCCTCATCCCATCATTCTTGCCACTTTCTGAAGCAGCTGTGGAAGTCCTCTTTCCTGAGTGTTTTCAGTCGCACTGTCATGGCTACCTCAGTGTCCTGAATTGATTCAACCATTGACCTTCCATGGTCGTTCTGACTTTGAGGAAGAGCCCGAAGTCACATGGTGCCAGACTTGATCAGTAAGGTGGTTGGGGATGTGCCAAAATGTTCTTAGTGCCCTACCTTTCTGTTGGATGGCACCTAGCAGCAGCGTTCATGATATTTTTAAATCATACCTGATAAAGCCACTTAGGAAAGAGAACTTTCAGAATGCAAACTTTCAGAAATGTTTCTGCAAGTGGCAAGAAGGAAGGGATAAGTATACTGGAAATGAGGCTTTTGTGGGGGATTCATGGCAATACAGTTTTAATGTAATAACTTCTTTTTTAAAAAACAAACACCATATGTTCTGATCAATCACACCTTGTATTCTACAAACAATGCCAGTTCCTTGGCAAAAAATAGGCAATCAGAAATGGTGAACCCTGGGTCACTGTGTCAGGCTGAGGTTGGAAGGCAGGCTGGGTGAGGGTCCAGGCCTGCTGTGTTTGCAGCAGGGGGTTGGGTGCTGCTTCCCTGGGCTCCACCCATGGTGGCAAAGCTTAGCAGCATGCTCAGCCTTGCCAGGGCACAGAGGCAAGATGGCCCCAGCTGGCTCAGGAGAGCAACCACTTGGGCAGCAGGGAAGGCAAGAGATGGAAGCTCATAAAGCCCGAGACTTCCTGGATGTCCGGCGGCCAGCCAAGGTCACGTGAGTGCTTTCTCACTCTCCTCTCTGTCTCTCTTTGACCCACCCGTCCAGTAAATACACAGAGAATTCACTGGAGCATGATTTCTTCACAAACTGGGTGTGGCTCTGCCTCCCCATGGGGAGGAGCTGAAACATGACAAGAATTCAGGCAAAGCCAGGATAAATGGCCAGGCACCATGAAACCAGGCAGGTGTGGATTGGTCCCGGAAGGAGAGCAGAGCCTCCAAAGAGACTCAGCCAAGCTGTAGAGACTCAGAATCCCAGTCAGGTCCTGGGGAACAAGGTTCTGGGAAGCGTGCAGCTAGCGATTCTCCAGCAGCAGGCAGAGGAAGCAGAAGCACTTGGGCAACGGGAGCAGCTGCAGTTAGCGTGGAAGAGGGAGTCGGAAGGGAGAGAAACTGTGCAGCAGTGGGCACTGCGACCCTGTTGATGGCTTTCTGTGCTGACCTGTACCATTCTCCCAGCAAACACAACCCTGTGAGTTTTCCTTTTTGCGGTGATTTGTGCAACTTAAAGGCCACCAGTGCATTGAATCTTCACCTGGACCCTGTGGCATAGGTGAGCATCAGATCTAATCTGGGGACTCTAGGTGTTTCTCTCCCAGTGACCTTTAGCTGCACAGTGTAGGAGAAACAATACCCTAGAAAACCAAGGAGCACTCTCAAAATAGGGACCCCAAAAGCAGAAACTCGGAAGTGAAGTCACAGAGGAACTCCCCGAGTGGCAGGATCATGTTCACCCATGAGCGAGTCCATAGAACCAAGAAATGGAAACTAAGTGGTCAGTGTGCTTTCTCTACTCAGCTCCTCAGAGTTCCCCACACCCGGAGGGAGACTTCCAGGTGCTGTGTGAGCAGGGACGGGGACACTCAGCAGAGCCTCCTTGGGGTTGGAGGAGCCTGGGCTCGTCCCCTGGCCTTATAGGTGTGTGACCTTGGACTAGCTCCTTATAAGCTCTCACAGTCCTGATTCCCCCACTGTGAAATGTGCATTGTATGGTGCATAAATCTCCTGCAAAGATTTCACTGTGGAAAGATCTTAAGGTACAAAGCACCTTGAACACCACTGATTAGAACTTTTCAAGGTAGTCTTTTATTAATTTGAAACGGGCATATGAGTGAAAAGTCTAAGATCCTCAGGCAGAAACAACTGTGCTGACGAAGGCTTTGCGTGTCCTGTGTGCCACAAATCACCAGGTTCTGGAGGACTCCGGAGACAGGAACTCTGGTGACCCTTGAGACCAATCTCCGAGCATCACAGATGTGACTCCAGACAGGCAGACTTCTGACCCTGGCAGGACGTTTTCAAGGCAGTATTTCAGACTGACTTAGGAAAATAGTGAAAACTTTGAAACCTGAAAGACTTCAGAAGTCACAAGAGGATGTGAGAAAAGAAAGGAAGGAGGAATAAAACAAATGTTGTTCATGCTTACTGCATTAGTTTTAATACATTGCTTCTTTTACCACTTCATTCAACAAGACAGGTTTTGATCCTCTGATCTTGTGCTAGCAAAAACCTCAGGCCTGGACATTAAGTCTCAAGGCAGCCCACTCTTCAAACGGTGAGCTGAGAGGTGAATACTAGAATGTGAAGCATTGCTCTTCTGGAAAGGTGAAGAGTCTTACTTTTTGTCTCCCCTCAGTAGTCTCATAAGGTTGCAAACTGGACAGCTTCAAGTCAGACAGTGAGCAACATGAACAACACGTGTGGCTTTCAGTGCCGTTCAATGAGGCTGTATCTGCCCTATCTTTCTGAACATTCTCCTTCCTCAGTTACTGTGATATCATCCTCAGCTCCTTCTCCCTTTTTCCAACTCTCATTCTCAGGAGTCTTCACTTCCTCTGCTTCCCCAACCTGTGACCACACGTGGGCTTCCTATCCTAGGGGCTCTGCTGGACCACCTGACCTCCTCTCCCTGGGACCCTGACAGCAGCATGACACAGAAAGTGAAATTCGCACTGTGATCCAGGGGAGATGAGACAACACCTCAGCTGAAGAAGTGATGGGAGGAAGTTACAAGGCCAGAAGATCCAAACACAGGAGGAATCAGAAGGATGAACAGGAGAAAGGCAGTATGTCTCTAGTTCTTGTGGGTGAAGATGACTAGGACCATGCAACCCTGGTGTCCCCAAAAGCCTCCCCTTCCAGTGACATCTGAGATCCTTCACCTAAAAACACACCCAGCTCCACCCACTATGTATGTGTCCAAGACTCAGATCTCTCTCAGTGTGCACGTGGCCCTCGGGTTGTCTCCTTCTGGATGCCCACATGGCAACCCAAACTTACTAGCCTGGCCCCAAGGAAGCATCTTCTCATCCTCCTCTGTGACCTTCTCTAAGAGCTCTGACTTCCTTCTGGTGATGGTGTCAGCCACTTTGTCACACAAGTGAGAAATGGCCCTGGCACCCTCCAAGTTCGCTCCTCTCACCACACATTCAAAGGCGCCCAGTCCTCTTGGCCTTAATTCTGTCATGGTCCACAATCTTACTTCTTCTTGTTTCTATCACTACCATGGGTCCAGCCCCAGTTGGGATAGAACTTCAGGCTAAAGGATGGGCTCACTGGGCACCAAGTCTTCCACCTGGTGCTATCCCATGCTGTCCTCACAAGCAGCCAAAGGCAGACACATCCTGCCAGCCCAAGCCTCCCTGCTGATGCCTGGTCCTCAGCTCACCCTCAACTTCTGCAAAGGTCTAGTGTTTCTCAAAGTCATCATGACCCCTCAAGTCCTCACCTTTGAACAAACCAAGCTCTGTGCCTCAGAGTCCTTATTAATGATATTCTTACCAGTTGCTAAGCCCTGGACTTACTGTCTTTCTTTAAATTGACGATATCCTCTGGAGAACCTACTACAATCTATTTTTCCCACAAATGAGAAGATGGAGCAAAAAGATTGAGCAAATTCTCCAGTTTCCCAGGCTCATGTGAGCCAGAGGCCAGACTCCACCCTAGTAACCTGGGGCCCTGGCAGTTTAATGACTTTGCTAACTCCTTTTCCACTGGTGGCCAAGCCCTCTTCACCCTCTCATGTCCACCAGAAATGGCAGCTGAGTAAAGCCTTCATCTAGTCCACAGACACATTTAAGAATGCTCTCTTATGCTTTCAAAACATTTCCTCCTGTCATATTCACCATAACACATCATACTTTATTTATTCTCTTTTATGTGTTGGTGCGTGTTCTCAGTGCATAATGTTTACATTCATGTTAGGAGTAGGTACGTGTGCTAATACACCTTAATTCCTTTTATTCTCCTTCACCTCTCCTTCTCACTCCTCCCTCTGCCTCTAGATCCCCTTCCCATTCACAAAAGATCTATTTCCCTGTTTCCTACTGGTTTTTTTTGGGGGGGGGTGCTGGGAATCGAATTTGGGCCCTTGCTCTTGTGCAGCAGGTGGCAAAACCACTGAGCTAAATCCCCGGCCCTCCTACTGTTTTTAAATGTATTGACCACCTACCAGACATGAGTCTATAAGAGGATTTCAACCTTCTTAATTGGGACAGAGTTTTCCCAGATCTCTGGGCAGCGAATAATGAGTAAACGTTCATGGAGGAGAGCGAATGGGGCACTGACACACCACTCACTTAATTCCCATTTCCCCAGATCTAGTGCATAGTCCTTGTTGATGAAGTTTCATATTTTTCCCTTTGTTTTCTCTTCCTTTCACCACACACCATTCTCCAGCTCTGTTTGCTTTGTTCCTTTTTGGAGATGATGGGATTTTCCCCCTATTCTCATTGCCATTGCCATTGGACTTCTGAAACTAAGGCCAGTTTAGGTCATGATGTGGATGCTGGACCAAGAGGTCATGGGTTGGTATCAAGACCAAGCAAAAGTACCATCTGAAGCCCTGCCCCTCCCTCATCACGCTCTGAATCCCTGGACTGTGGCCCGCCTAGAGCCACACCTGGCTCTCCAAATGGCCCTCTTTCCCAGGGTTATAAAACACACTCCCTTCTGCTTCAAAGCACTCAGGGAGGTCCATCTCCTCCACTGCAGGAACACTTCCTACTGAGAGCCGAGATGGCAAGTCCCTGGTGTGACTCATGCTTGGCAGCATTCGCTTATTACCGGACCTCAGCAGACAGCGCCTCTCCTTGCTGTACATAATCACTTGTTCTTGCTTCAGTGGCCCTGACCCTGACATGCAGTCATCTCGGAGCCTTCCCATGCCTCCATGCGCCATCCGTTTTCCATTTCTGTGTAGATCCGGATCCACATGGGCAAGCGTTAGATTTATTAAGCAGTCACTTGCCTTGGATGATCAAGCAACTGCCAGAATTGCCTCACTTCCACTGTGCAAATGGCTCCCTGTGTTTTATTTCTCTGTGCTCTGATGGGTTTATCCAAGCAAATAGGAAATGAACACTGCACAATATGATAATATGATATGTGGGGAGGGAGACTTTGTGGAGATAGGAAGAGGATCTCAGGATGAGGGAGACAGAAGGAGGGAAAGGGAAAATAAAAATGATCAACATGGGATATGTATATGCACCAATTCCCTGAGATGCAGGCAATTACCATGTATCATAAATATACACTAATAAAAAAAGAAACTAAAAAGAAAACCCAAGAACTGAGTATTGCCATGCCCAATTTTCTAAAACGTTGAGTGTTTCCTGAGAGGCAAAATAATCATTCTAGTAATTACTGATTGTGAAAGTCAAGATATTTTGAAAAAGAGAATTGAAATTCCAGAATTCCTTCTCATAGGAGCAGCAAGCAGTCCTTCCACGCGCACTGTGTGGGGAGAGGAGAGCAGTCTGTGGCTCACACACTCCTGTCTCACTCTCCCTGGCAGGTACAAGGCCGGCTGGCTCTTTCCAGCACTCCTCTTGTACAGGATGGCAGGATGATTGAGTGCCTACTTTAAAAGCCACAGATAGTGGTAGTAAAGTAGAAGTAATGGATGATAAACATTGTTTAAGGGTCTGAGGTCCTTCCGTCTCTGTCCCTGGAATGGTGATGTTAGAGATGAGTTTATTAGGGCTGTTTGAGCCCTGACATTCCCCACACTCCAGATGCTGCTAAAAGAGGATGCCCTGCAGCTTGTAGAAGGTTCTCCCTCCAGGTTGCCCCAGGGTTCTGCCCAGAGGCAGGTGCTATAGGATCCACAGAGCAAGTTTTTCCACCTGGGAGGAACGATCCCTGTAGCATGACCTGTAAAAGTAATCAGGATTAATTAACAAAAGCCAGATTTGACTCCCTTGTGAAGTGTGGGTGTGCCAGGAGTCTTGTAGCCAATGTGGCTGCATTTCCAGCGTGTGTCTGGTGCCTGGAGATTATGGTGCACATGCTGGCAATTCTAGCTACTGCCCTTGGCCCCGGGAGCTCCAGTCCCCTCCGAGCTGCTGGAGGACAGCACCCACAGCAGATTCCCTTAGCCACACAGTGAGTGGTGCAGGCAAAACTGACCTTACTGAAGCAGAACCTGCCTTATGGGGTCGAGCCCGTCTGACTTTGTCCCATTTCAGAAGCACACATTTCTGTTAAAACCCCCTCTTCTTAAACACAGACCCACATCCCTGCCTCTGCATTATCATCTTGGGCTAAATGCCTTGCATACCCCACATGGTAGAGTCACCTTCACCATTTCTCCTCTCTGACACAGAGTCAGTCTCTTCATTTAATCTGCATCTCTGCTTTCCCATTTTATTGCCCACAATCCGAGGCAAGCAGTAAAATAGAAGAAATGTGAGAGATAAAGGCTGCTCAATGCCAGCCGTGTGACTGACTGGCCAGCGTGTCAAGGGCAAAAGAGGCAGAAAAACAAAACTGTACACAGGGAACTTGTAGCAAGGAATCCTCCAACACTTCCTAAAGATGTCCTTATACTCTCCAAAGCACCCTGCTTTAGATAATGGACTCTAAGATCACATAAGTGCAATCGACTCTGGCAACATTTTCTCTGAATCATCAATTAAGAACCACAATCACCTATTTTTAGGAATGTGAGAGAAGTACACAAAGCGCTTTTGACCAAATCGAGCAAAATCTGCTAAGAAGAAAATCGACCTAGCTGTTTTGCAAGTCTTAGTTTCTGGAGATTTACTTCTGAGGGGCACAAGAGTCCCGAGCCCCAGAAGTTGTTACCCTAATGAAGCGTTACTGTAATGGCTCCAACTTTGCTATCATTTTTCCTGATACCTCGTGACTGCAGTCTCAGACAGGTTTCACTACTCGCTTGGCTTTCATATGTCATACTCCTTTCCCATGCTCTCGCCTGCCCTGATTTCTTTCTCTAACCTTTAATGGGCTGGAGACTCCAGCTTAGCCTGTGATCGCTTCATCATCGTTTCATAGCAAATAAAACCATTTCATCCAGGGCCATGCCGAACAGAAGGCCAGCATATTGATGCTTTTCTGTAAATGTTACATTATAATGACAAAAACACAAGCTACTTTGGAGAGAAAATAGCTAATCTAACTTCCCATCTGGCTTTCAGGAAACGTTACCCAGGAGCATTTGCTTTGAAAGATGCTAAGTGTCTTCGCTGGTGACCAGAGTGGATTTCAGCTTGATCATATTAGTTTTCCTTCATTTTCTGTCACTTTTCTCTTGCTTGGAGTACTGTAAATTTCCAATTAAGATAAGATTTATGGTTTGTTGAAATATTCTTGCTCAGCAACCTTCCCTTCATCTCATCTAAAAGGTTACGTGCAGCTTCGCTTAATGTCAATTCAGGGAGGGACAGGAATGTGGGCTGTCCCCACATGAAGCCTATATTTCAGTCAGTGTGATTTTTAGCAGGCTGAGAGTAGCCGTGTGTTCCAGCACCCAGAAACCAGCCCAGCAGACCCTTGCCCCTGCCATGACCACAGCAATCCCACCACCAACAAAAGTCAATGCACACTTTTAAGGGGCAGAAGTGGGAAAATTAAAATGAAACTAAGCTTGTGCATCTGATTTTTTTCACTTAACATCATGGTCTCAAAGTGCATCATTTTCCTACAAATGACCCAAGTTTATGCTCCTTTATAGCAGAATATGTATTGCATGGTTTCTCTTTTCTGAGAAATTCACAGTATAAATTAATTAAAGAGCAAGATAAAAGATAATATGAGGGAGGGAGGGAGGGAAAGGAGAGAGAGAGAGAGAGAGAGATCTTTTGCAAATGGAAAGGGTACCAAGACATGGAGAAGGAAAGGGGAAGGGAGGGGAAAGAGGCAGGAGAGAAATGAAGATATGTTATGTGTGTGCACCAACTCCCATGATAAATGTGATCACTAAGTACTGCAGGCATGTACAAAAAGAAAAAAAAAACAAATACTATACTAAACACAACGGAGCAAGACAGGGAAAGAAGTTAAAAAGATAAAGCTAACAGTGTCCACACATTTCTGCTTAGTCAAAAGCAATCTAAGTACTGTTCTTTTATTTGTCTCTGCACGTTGTTTGATTGGTATAATTGTCCCCATCTTTACCTATCCATGTAATATTTTTCTTTCAATTAGGTAGGAAAATATTGTGATTTTACCTTAGGAAAGGTGGGGTGTTCTCCTCTGGCACAGACCTTTTAAGTCGCAGTGAACAAGACAACACAAATTTTGTCATCGGCACTGTTTTTAGTGCCCAGCTTGGTGGGGTTGAGTGCATTCTCATTAGGGTGAACTCTTCTCATCTTGGGACAGGGAAATGCTCTTTCTGTTAGAATCTCCTGGTTTCTCCCTCCCAGGCTCTGGTCACCACCTTCCTATTTCCTGTCTCTCTGGGGTATCTTAGATGGGCATGATCACCAGCTCTTGTGTCGTTGGCTTATTTCACTCAGCATCATGTCATTAAGGTTTAGAGTGAGTCTCAGTTATAGAGTGTCAACATTTCTGTCCATTTCCTCTCTCTCTTTTTCTTCCCCCTACTGAGGAGAAAGCCTTTGTACAAAGTTAGTTTCTGTCCTCATATGCATATATTAAGACAGGATTTTGATAGGTCACTGAACTGGTTGACCTGGGCTTGGACTTTCCATCCTCCTGCTTCAGCCTCCCACAGTGCTGGGACTGCCAGCCTGCAGCACTAAACCCTGCTCTCCCTTCTCAAGGTTGATTGACATTCCATTATTGGTATAGCGTATGTCATTTTAAGCTTTCATTCATCTGGCAGTGGAGACTTGTGCTCTTGGCTTTTGGCTAATGTGGATACAGCTCTTTACACATGGGTATGCCCATAGCTGCCCAAGACCTTGCTTTAAATCCTGCCTGATAGATAACCGAAAAGAAACTAGCTAGTTCATATCCTACACTCTACTTTTTAGTTGAGGGGCAGTCATACTGTTTTCCCTAGAAGTTATGTCATTTTACTTTCCTATGGATGTATAAAAGGTCACATTTCTCATATTCTTGTCTGCAGCTGTTATCTTCTGTTCTGTTTTGCTGTCTGCTCGTTACCATCTTAAGGGGCAGGGAGTGGTATCGCTTGTGGTTTTGCTTGGCTTTTCCCTAATGACCAGTCACGCCGAGCATCTTTTCATATGCCCTTTTCCATCTGTGTATCTTCTTTGGAGAATGTCAAGTATCATGCCCATTCCATTTTCATTCAATGTTTAGATGTTTTGGCAGCAGTTTATTGAAGTTATTTACATATTTTTCAAATTAACTTCTCAGAATACATATTATTTGGAAATATACAGCCATTTTATGGGTGACGTTTTTTCTCTGTTGATTATGCCCTTTGATTACACAAGTTTCTAATTTTTATGTAGTCTAATTTTTTCTGTTTTTACTTTTGCTGCCCATTACCCACATTCTAAAAATTCTAAGTAGTACTCTCAGTAATTAAATGACTTTCCTGAAGTCAGGTTGTTACTAAGAATTTGAATCCAATTCTAGGTACCCTGGAGTTCCATATGGCTTCTACTATACTTCCTGGCTTCCATAATGAAATAAAATATGTTAGAAGGTGCCAAGCAGATAAATGTGTGAAACTAAAATGTTTGAAGATACAATCACCAGTGGTAAGAAATGGGAGCACAGTCTCAAGCGAGAAGGAAAAAGGAAGAAGATAGATACAACTAATGATGATGAAATGGAAAGATGTGTGCTCAGTGATGTTCACTTTGGAGTTCAATATGTACACTGGATTTTATGTCACTGATAAAGCTAAGCTAGAGGACACTGTGGACACTTTACCCAGAGCTCACTCAGCCCCACCCTTTTCTGTTTAATTTGGGACACAGAATTAGCTACCAACACCAATCAGCACACTCCCATCTCACTGGTCATAGAGTAGATCCAGCCAGCAAATTGCCCCAAACCAGTGATGGCAAACCTTTTATAGCTTTCAAGGATACAGACAGCCCAATTTGGCACAAATGCCTTAGGTTCGCCACCACTGCCCTAAACCATTGAGTACAAAACCTTCACCCCTATAACTCTGGATTCAGGGATTCTTTAGGATCACAGCTGAAATCATAAAGAACCAAACTCAATGAAAGAATTGTTCTACCTTCTTCCTTGGGGTCACAGAAACCAGTGATTTCTCCACATTAAGAGTTTGTGTCACTTCCTGTTACTTGCATCCGAACACATGTTAAGAAAGATAATTGATGGTATATTGCAAAGGAGAAAAGTAAAAATTAAATAATTGAAAAATGATACTTAATATATTGATACCATTATTCTCGGAATGTAACTCATAAATTCAAACAGAAAATAACACTAGGGCTGGAGATGTAGCTCAGTGATAGAGCATATGTCTAACATAAGGAGATTCTGTGCTCTGCACCACCCAAAAAGCCTAAACCTTAACATTCTTGGAGAAGGAGTAGGTAATGGAGTTTTCAGCATTGGACTACATGCACGTTATAATAAGTGTCTTCGTATATTTTAAAGTATGTTAATTTGATATTTACAACACCACTGTGAGGCAGTTAGAGATCAGTAATCTGAGGCACACAAAAAATAATTTTCCCAGAGTTGCCCAACCAGCAAGTGACAGAGGAAGATAGAACCAGGCATCCGGCTCTGAGCTCTGAAGCGCCCTGATCTCATCTTCCACAGATTCGGAAGTAGCTTCCCCCCAAAAACTAGCTTCTCCAAAAGACAGACTAAGCAGAAGCACTCATACAACGTGCCAGATAAGTGAAATATTCTCTTTTGTAACTGTGAGGAGAAAAGACTATGAAGCAAAGCGTCAGCCTGTGGACGCCCCAGGTCTGCCAATTCCTCTGTAAGAGGGAGCCCGTGAATGGAGGCGGTCTCAGCTTTGCAGAGGTTGGTCTGTGTCTGTGATGGGCACCTCTCCAGCCAATCAGAAGGATTGGAGGATTGGAGGCTTGTGGGAGCCCGGGAGGATTGTGGGAGCCCGGGAGGCAGTAGAGAACTAGGAAGGCTGTGGAGGAAGTGAGGAGTCTGGCTCCTTGCTCAGGCTTGGCTGGGGGATGCGGAGTAGGAAGGAGAGAGAGCGCCCTTCAGGGGTCTCGTCCCCAGTGTGCCACGGAAGCCGTCCAGGGGGAAGTCCGTGTCCCGGGGACAGCCGAGTGGCTCTCGAGAGTGGCGCCCGCCTAGAAGGCCGGGGAATGGCGCTAGGTGGTCGGGCCCCGCCTAACGCTCCTCCTCCTGGCGCTCATCTGAGCCCGGGACTGGACTGGCCCTGGGGCGTGGTGGGTCTCAGGCGGGTTCCACTGTTTCCTCGCTGGCTCCCGGCTCTGCGCAGCCCCCAGCCTGACCGAGGACCCAGGGCCCACAGGTGATTCTGCAGCCCGAAGAAGGGATAATTGCTGCCGCTTTCGGAGGCCTCCGACGGAAGCGTGCTAGGCTCTGTCCCCTCCTCTGGAGGCTGCAGCCAGGTGTGAGAGCAGAGAGGCCTGGAAGGAAGCAGCGCCCCTCCCAGGCGTGCGCACGCGCGCGGTGAATCCGGTGATTTGGGAGTGGCTGATATGTTTGCAGGGATGCGACCACCAAAGAGAGGCCTTTTTCAGTCAGGCTGGGAAAATAACATCCTCTGCCCTCCAGCGTGGGAGGAGGAGCGGACCTTTCATCCGGAGCTCACAGACAGACGGAGGAAGAGTGGCCACAGAATTGCTTCTCACGCGGGGTGGGAAGGAAGCAGGTGGTTAAATAAGGAAGGGTCCTGCTCCGCCCCCTGTTCATATGGTGCTTCCTGGAACGTGGTACCGCAGAGTATAAAAGGTGCAGTGCCCAGTTCCTAAAATTACACCAGGACTTGTGTGTTCCTCACACACTCATCTGCAACTCGCAGGGCCCCGCTCCGACTTCACAGGCGTTGTTCTAGCACCGGGGCAGAAAACACAGTGTTTACTTCACTGAAAAGCAGTGAAATGTTTTTTTTAATAGCGTTGAAAATAAAATCCCCAAGACTAAAACTTCAGGAATATCTGAGGGGCTGGGTTTTAGGGATAGTAAGTTTGGTCTTGATAGTGACTTTTCAGCTGCATTCCCGTGTCCTTCCTTTTAAATATGGCAGCTTCTTGTCCCGCAACTGGCTATGAGTCACTATTAAGGAAGTTGTGTGCAGAGGATTTAACCTGGGAACGGCCTCTGTGCTGTCCCCCTGCTGTCTCCCCAAACCCGCGCTGGTCAGCATCCCACTCCCCGAGGCACCTCTGCCCCCATCTTCCCTCCCAGACAAGTCTCCTGAAAAGCACTCCTGAAACTGAATCAGAACGACAATCGCTTGGATTCTCGTTTATTGCTCTTATTTTAAAAATCAGAGAACACAGCTCCCACTGTCCTCCTAAGATTCTCTTCTGTTAAGCAGGCATGATGCTATTTTATTTATGGCAGTTTCTTATTAACAAAATGTCCTTTAATACACAAATCCCATTGAAAAAATAGTAAAAAATAAGACAGGTTTGAAGATGTGGAAAATTTTTCATAGCGATAGAAGGAAGGCTTGGGAGATTGGTATTTAAAAGAGAAGATGTACCTGGCGGAGAAGAGGCCTGATTACGGGAGCAGGTGGGCAGGAGAAGGCGACAGCAGCCTGCCAGGGACATTCGGAGTGACACTTGGAGGTCTCAGCTCCGTGCTCCCGTACTGGGGTAGGCTGGATGGATGTGGAGATGCAGTGTCCTGCCTTGTCTTCTTTGTTCCCTACTAAGGATGAAGCATTTCTTTACACTGTTTTACAAACCCAGATGCATGCTCCAAGGTTCTCAACACGAGTGTCTCTGTTTGGTCAGCTGGGGCGGGGTGAGTAGGTCCTCAGCGTCCCCGTGGACACTGGTGAAGGGCGTCCCTTCCAGAGTGAGGCCCTGCAGAGGAAGAGGAGCGGGCAACCGAAAGCACGGAGTGGCTCAAGCCTCACTAGGATATTTCACCTTAAATACGGACAAGGAAGCTTCCGCCAATGGTTTCCACTCAGAATTTAAATTCCTAGGGCCGGGGATTTAGCTCAGTGCTTCCACCGCCTGATTCACAGGCGCAAGGTCCGAGTTCGATCCCCAGTACCCCCCCCCCAAAAAAGCAGAATTTAAACTCCTTACTAGGTTTTTTCAACGCACTAAAGATCCCTTGAGAAATGACCTCAGCTGTTTTCTTGTGAGTGGACATCCCTGACATAACCCCTAGCCAGTGCAGAGTACATTCCTGCAGACCCAGCACTCTGGGACTAAACACAGGTGAGGGGAGGATCATGAGCTGAAGCCCAGGCAGGGCAGTTTAGCAACTTGTGAAGACCATGTTTCAAATTAAAAAACAAAACTCCCCCTCTACCTTCTTTCGTCACCTTGTCCTCCTGCTCATTTATCTTTCTTTTCTTCCGGCAGTATCTTCCCTACTCAATGACTTATTGTCTATTTGCAAATTTATTCATGTCACTTAATCACTTTTTGTTAATTCTGCTCTAATACCAAAAACATACTTGGGTTTTCTGGCATCCAAACCCTCAATATATATAATTGCCTGCAAAATTGCTACCAAATACAATGAATTGGAAAGCTAGTGAGCATTCACCAGATTCTATTAAATCTAATTATCTGAAATCCTTTGAAATACAATGAGATCGTTCATAGTTAAAAACATGGAGTAGTGCATAGTTCATTTGTTAATACGGAAAATGCTACTGATTTACATGGTGCTTTTCCTAGCTTCGTAGAAGACTTCCGTAAATTCACCCTGCTACGTGAAGGGCGAGCTCTCCTGGAAAAAGAAGCTGCTCTTACTTTTATCTACTATCTTTCAACAACTTTGACACAGTCAAATGTAGGGACCACACAGACCCATGACTGGGGCACTGGTGGGTATCTGGGGATAATCTGAACTTTCAAGGGTGAAAGCCATGTGTTGATAACTTTCTGGATTTGTCTTGTGAATTATTCTTTCCTTCTATGTAATAATAGTTCACACTTAACACCCTATACTGAATATGTACTGGGGGAAATTTTTTATTCCAGAATTGCATCTTCCTAATATGTGTGGGGGCAGGTGGGGAGGAGCACTCGATTATGTTGACGAATCAATGAATTTGTGCTGCTACTGCTCAGGAAATATTTCAGCACACCTAAGAAGACAGACCCAGTTCTATCCTTTAAAGGGAAGAGGCTACCTCTCCCCACGCTGCTGCTTCTCTGCTGGCATATTTTGGCTCCAGCTGCTCAAAGGAGACAGGATCAGAGAGGACCTGGCGGAATCCAGACACTGGCATTCAGCTCTTCTGCTTGCATGTCAAGAGAGCAGCTCCCTTCTTCAGCTGTGTCACAAAGCATTTCTCCGATGATCAAACACTCAACACACACAAACAGAAGACCCTTCTAGTCCTCTGGAAGCCAAGGACAAACCCAGGAGGCCAGAGCATCTATGTGGATGCAAGCACTGTGGCCACTGGCCCACCTAAGGTGGGCACCTTGGAAATTTGATGCTAGTTTTGCCTTTTGTGGTACAAGTGAACCCTCTGTGCTGAGTACTTCAAGTCAAGAGTCTCACAGCTCGTTGGTAGGCCAGGCAGCAGTCTCACTGGCAAGATCTGGACTCAAGCCCAGTGGCAAAGCCAGCTCTGGTGTGTGAGCAATGTGTTGGGCTTATTGGAGCCTCGGTTCTCTTGTGTCTAAAAATAATAGTGCAACATTAACTCAACATTGTCCCAATGATTTTGTAAGTTAAGAAATGTACAGCCCTTCCTAGGTGCTCAGTAACTCTCTCTCTCCCCTCCCCTCAGATTTTTAAATTAACTATTAATAATAAAGAGACAACCTAACCAAACATTGTGGCCTTAAATCCTAAGTTACTGGTGCCTTCCAAAGACACCAAAAGGAATTATCTTACTCTCTAGAAAAATACTTCTGAGAAGCATGAACATGCATGTGATTAATTTTCATACTAGAGAAGTCTAGACTCTGGAGAGGAAGCCGGTGAGACCTGGAGAAGGCCAAAGATCACAGTGGCAAGAAACAGAGCTGGGGCCGAATCTGAAGTCTCGCTCTCTCACCAAGAGCGTCTGCACAGTGGACTTTACCTCCTTCCCAGTCAAGGTGCGCTTTCCTAGCAGAAAAGGGGCCAACACAAAGGGGAAGATCGTGCGCAGGCTCAGCTCCACCTTCGCCTGTGCCCTTTGCACACACGAGGGTCCACACGGGTGGGTGGCCGGTTGTGGGAGATTCCACAGTTGTCGGATGAATCAGAGCCACAAGCAAAGCGCAGTGCTCACACACTGTGTGATGCGGTTTTGTCATCCTGGCTAGCGGACATAGGGCCTATTAAATAATGAATGGATCATGCTGGAGACTAAGAATAGCATTTTGCTGTGTGACAAATGTAATCCTGTAGGGAAAAAACACTATAATTTTCATGTCTTGAAGAGAAAATGCTCCTCTTTTACAGCAGCCTTAGATTCTTCAAAAAGAGGAACTTGGTAGCATTGCTGGAGAGCCTGTATGCCTGCTTTGGTTTGGTGGGGCCTGTGTCACCTTAATGTTTGAGGACAGCATATATTAGAAAGTAGAATGAACATGAGAAGGGGTTGAGTCTAAGGTCACAGAGATGCCAGGCTCGGGAAAAGTCACAGGTGATAAACTAGAAGTGGTGCCATAATCCTGCAATTCTAGCAGTCTGGGAAGCCGAGACAGGAAGATCACAAAGGCAACCCCTGGCTGTGCGACTTAGTTACCTGGTGATACTCTATCTCGAAACAAAAAAGTGAAAAGGAAGGCTGAGCATGTAGCTCAGTGTGACGGCTGAGTTCAACCCTCGGTACTGGAAAGAAGAGAAAGAAAAAGAATAAAAGAGAGAAAAGAAGGAAGGAAAAAAAGGAAAGAAAAGGTCACAAGTTTAAAAATGTTCTTTTTTTGGAGGTGCAACTACAGAGGAGTAGGGGATGGAGGGAATTAGCAGCAGCAGGGGCACACAGGAGCTCTTGTCAGCCTTCAAGAACACAACAGCAACGTCTGATTCACTCACAGAAGCCCAGCTCCTGCTTTGTTACACCACGAGATGAAAGCCATAGAAACGGACTCAGGAGTAGTCTAACTATCCTATTATTATTATTATTATTATTATTATTATTATTATTATTGCAAGATTCTGGATCTCATCATTCCAACAATTCAGGCACTGAGTTACCTGCAGCCGTAGGTATCAGCAGGGTCCGCATCTGAGGATGAGACCAACAGCAGATGGAAAATACTTGAAATAAAAGCTGTGTGTATTGAAGACAATCAGCCTTTATTTCTGTGTCTCAATGCTCTAAACAATACAGCATGACAACCACTTCTGCAGCATCTTCATGTGAAGCACAAGTAATCCAAAGATGATTCAAGTGTGTGGCAGGGTTGCCCCAGTAATACACAAATCCTTGCCTTTTAATGGAAAGGACTTGAGCATCCACAGACTTTGGTGCCCTAGTTGGGACCAGGGGCCTTGAGCTCAACCCCCATTGCTCTACTAGACACTGATGATTCTTTAGTATTATATGTTAAATTTTCCCTAGACAGTACCAAGATTACCTGTGAAAAACATCTCAATATTCATACATCTAACTCCGGAGAAAAGACCATGGTACTTCAGCAGAGAGGTTTCTGAACCTGCTGTCGGCAAAGGTCCTGGCTGCATCTGCAGTGTAACTGGGACACAGGAATTTTCTTCCATAAACTGCCCTGCAACCCACTGACTAATGTCTGTACTGAATCACTTTATCTTTAGAAGGAAAAATGATCAGGAATCCATCTTGGAGCTGTTTGAAAACCTAAGAGAGTAAATCAAATCTTACTCTCTTTTCTGTACTCTAGGAAAAATGGCAGCTTTCTAAATCTGCAAAAGACAATGCCTCTGAGGAATCATGTGAGAAATAAAAGGTCACAGCTTATCACGTGTACTTCCCAGGAAGATGGAAAGAAAGGGAACCAAAACACAGATGGATCAAAGGAAAAGAGAAGTGGGAAAGAAAGAGCAGGGAGGGGAGGAGCAGCCCCAAGCGACTTCGTGCTGGCTTCCCACTCCTCAATCTCCACTTCCACAAGAAGAGAAGAAAGAGAGGAGGAAGCAGGGAGGCGAGAGGGTGGCCGGGCAGAAGGCGCCCTTGCACATGTGTCTGTCCTTCCAGGGTGGCATCCACAGCTGCCCTGTTCCCTGTCCCTTTTTTTTGTCATAGTGGAGGTTGAACCCTAAACTTTCCTACTGAGCTATATAACCCTCATTTTTTATTTTTTTATTTCAAGACAGAATGATCTTGAATTTGTGATCCTCCTGCCTCAGTTTCCCGGTGCTTTGATTACAGGTGCAGAGCATCACACCTGGCTCTCTATTCTCCTTTTGAAGTTCTGGGTCAGCTTCTCCTGGAGGAGACTGGCACCCAGCAGAAGGTGCAGGGCAGGGCTCCCCAAGATCTTGTGGTGCATTCGCACTGTTCACCCCAGCAGTTTTGCATTTGGATGAGACACAAGAAATTGAAGAAAGCCACAAAGCACAGGCAACCCTACCCTTGATCAGCCCATGCCCCTAAACAGGAAAGAGGGATGAATGCATTAAGGCTGAGAGACTCAAGGCGGGTACACTCACCCCTTACCCAACCAGTGCACACAAGCTCCCTTGCTAGGCTTCTGAGCTGAGGTTCCATCTTTGTACCCCTGCAATGGAAGGGCGATAATGATATTCACCCTGAAATCCACACTGCCAGTGCTTCTCCAAGCACTGGCCAAAGCTTATCATCGAGGAAGACACTGCACACTGGGCGCCCCAATCCTGGGACTCACTGTGGGAGACTCATGCCTGGCATGTCCTCAGTGGTGTCCCAACCCTGCCCTCTCTTCCTCTCTTCCTCTCCTTTCTGCACAGCCTGCTTGATTTCCAGCTCCCCAGTGCTGTACACGGATGGACAGACAGCAAAGTAGCCCCAGGACCGGGAAAGTTAGGTTTCACTGATTTGAGATTCAATGACAAAGTCTAAGTCCAGCTGGGTGAAGCTTAGCCTTCTCCTTAGGTCACTAATCCATGTGTGTATGTACTGGTGCCTCCAGTTACCATGCCAGAGACCTGGACACCACGGTTATGGTTATAATCTTTCTCTTAATTCTTCTGAATATTTAATGAGATTGCAGTGTTTCTCACCTAATATTTTAAATACATGCTAGATATTCCAGCACACATTTAAGTAGAAAATGAAATCCTGGATCTGACATGTTCATCTATATAGGCACGAATCACAAATTAAATATAAAATATTTATTGTTCTCTGTTTCTCTTTGTTTACCATTTAATTCTTTCAGTGCCACTGTGTTAATATATGAAGATCGATAAAAACTCCAATGTTACTAATCTATAGAATAAAGTTTATGTGGGGCCTCATGTTTTTTCTCCTGTTTGAGCCTAATGGAGCCCCCTGAAACCTGGAGACAGTGAAGAATTCCACCTGCAAAAATACCCAGGGACTGGAAGTTCTCTCTGAAATGACTGAGATCTATAATTATCAAGAGAGAGTCTTTTCTTACTGCTCTGCTACTGACAAAAACAAAACCATAAGTACTTCACTAAGCAAAGCCAGGCAGTCCCTGAAGGCACGGGTAATTATACTGCTCAGCCCAGAGCTCCTGGTTCACTGATGTGAGAAGCCATGACTGGCAAAGCAAGGTGCTTCCTGGGCCAGAGTGCAATATCTGAATGCAAATTCCTCCCTCCTGGATCATTTTCTGATGGGTATTGTGTTATAGCATCGCGTGGTGCAGTGAATGGCTTTTACCTTGGCTTTTACAGTCTTGGAGTGCTTCAAGGAAAGGAAGAGGTGTTCAGGATTCCTTTTCAGCCATAGAAGAAGAAAGGAGAGAGAGAGAGAGAGAGAGAGAGAGAGAGAGAAGACTGACCTGTCTAGGACACAAGATTTGAAAGAAATCCAGGAGAACATAATTAGCATCCATTCATTGGCTCCTTCATTAATTAATTCATTAATTCCTTAAGTAACTATTGAATGCTTACCAAATGCCTATAGTCATCAATCTAGAAACTGGGGAGTAGTGATTTAAAATTAAAGCTGTAGTTTCTTCCCTTACATGTATGTGCACATGGGAGTTGGGGGAATAACTGATAAAAGATCATTTAAAGGCCAGAAAAATACAACTGCCATAGGCAGATGGGGTAGAATCCAGCAGTGCATGGACTGGGGTGATGTGCAAAAAGCATCCCTAGTAATCTGGAGTTTGAGCTTGGGCCCAATGCTAAGTGAGAGAAAGCTGACATTCACACCTTAGAGGAAGTGAAGTTTACTGTGCCTCACAGTGTGTAGAAGTTTCGGGCCATAGTCAGGTGGCTCCTGGGCATGGCGAAAAATACAGCTTACCTCATGACACCCAAGAAGTGGAGACACTCAAGGGCTGAGCCAGGAAGGGAGAGAAAACCTTCCCAGTCGCATTCCCAGTGACCCACCTCTCTCAACCTGGCCCCACCTAACAGCAAGTCAGCGACAGGCCCCATAATACAATCACCTTCCAAAAGCCCACCTAGGAGTGCATGAGGCTTTCAGGGGCATCTCCATGTAAGCCATAACCAAGGAGGAGGGTATCTCAAAAGCAGGTTTGGGAAGAAACTCAGCCAGTTTCAGACACTGCAAATTGGAGATGTTTGTGACACATTTGAAAATATGGTTGTCCATATCAGTTAGAAAAATGAGTTTGAGATTGGGAGAAAGATTTGAGCTGAAGTTATGAAATTTGAAGATTTTTGAGTATATCATTTTAATTTCTTTAAAAATATATCACTGTGTTATTATTTCTAGATACAATTACAGTCATGAATAGATCTAACATGATGAACATATTTAAATGCAATTCACCAGAGATCAGCAAGATAATCTAGTAACAGACACACACTCAAAAGATGCTAAGATATTGTTCCTGATTCTTGCAAAAATTTGTATATATCCAATATCAAGTCTGTCTTTGACTTTGCCCTTGTTAGTCATTCTATTTTGTACTCACTGGGATGTGCTTCAAATTGAGAAGGAAGCAAGGTGGGCATTATTACATTTATAAACATCTTAGGGAAGTCAAAAGTATAATACACCAATTATATCTGGGTAGTTTCCATGATTTAAAAAGAAATTTTGCAAAGTCATCTTGCTATCAGACCACAATGTAACAGCAACTCTTCTCAGTGGTTTAGACCAAGACTTACACCATTTTGCAAAATGCTTTTTCTATATACACCAATCCATCCAAGGTCAGGCTGATGAGACTGATTGCTAAGACTCAAGTCTTTTGAGATGAAGATCATCCCTCTTCAGCATATGGCTTTCTCATTCCACAAACTCTAATTTTAAACTGCTAGTCTTGTTGGGTTTTCTGCTATCCCCTGACATCCACACAAGAAGCATTTAGGGCTCAAAGGAAAAAAATCTTGGTTCAGGAAAATTTGATTTTATTTCACATTTCAAAACATTTCTGTTTTAATAGCAATGAAAAAGTGGAAAACTCAAAAGAATTTGAGTCAATGACATTCTCAAATGGAATATTAAAATATATTTATTTTTATATTGTATATTTATTCTTATTTATATGCTAGTATTATATTTAATGTACACCAATGTTTTTAGGAAAATATATCTTAAAAATTAATAGAACATAAACATATTCTTAGGTACACATATATGTTCATTATGTTTAAAAATCCAACTGATGGTCCTGAGATTTAGCTCAGTGGTTTCACCACCTGCCTCACAAGCATAAGGTCCCAAGTTCGATCCCTGGTACCAAAATAAATAAATAAATAAAAATCTAAGTGATGTCAGTTTATTCTCATAGTAAAATGACTGTCCAGACTAGAGGCCATATTTGGCTTGTATCATAGCTTTTCAGAATGGAAACTTTCCCATTTTTGTTAATCTGGAGGGAAAACAACGTGCTTTCCAATGTTATATATTTTTAAAATAGATGATCATCCTGAAGCCTTTTGAGGGAGAGGGGATAGTGCTGAATTACTTCCCAAAATATGGGGTTTTGAGCCAGGCTAATGTGGTTATTGTGGTCATAGACTTTTGACTGGATGGAAACCACAAGTGCCATGAACAAGCTTAGCCCCAAACATCACATCATTACAATAAATACAATCAGCTACTGTGGGGGACCAGCTCAGGAACTGGAGGAGTCCTGAGACATCGGAGCAGAATTTGCATTTATTTTCACAGCAAAGAAATCACATACATCTTGAAAGCAATCCTCCCACTCCATCGGTTTGCATCCATTAGAAAAGTCACCCTGGCTACCCAGTGTCTCCAGAGAGCACATGTGGCACCTGAGCTGCAGAAATTTGTTTGTTTGTTTTGGGCCTGACTTTAGCATGGGTTCTATTTCATCATTAAAATCAGCTATTGTAACCAGCTGGCATCTGACTGGCCCTGATTGGCTCTGACTGGTCTAGTTTAATAAAGGGATTTGGTTTGTTCCCATGTTGGCAGTGCTAATGGAATTGGACAGAACAGACTGGCTGTGCCAAAAAAGGTGAAGTACACTTGCTAATTTATAGCATCTTTGTGGTGTTGTCATAGCTTTATGTTATATGTCATTGTAACTAAAGACGAAATAGACACAGCACTGAAAAAAATGAAAACCCAAAAGGGCCCTAGAGCGATTTTGACTCCAAATAGAAATCATGATTCTAATGCTTTGGCAATGCAACTTCTTCAAGCCAAAATCATAGCTCAGAAATTAAATGTTTTCAGCACAATGTTACAAAACTAAAACTTTGGTAGTTACAGACATTGCAGGGACTTACCACTCCTAATTAATACATGAGCACCTCAATTTAAATACTAGTGAACAAGTCAAGTATTCTGTACTGACTGTTAATTGGCACATCTTTTAAAACAAAGCTTAGAAGGCAGTAAGGTTATAGATTTTTTATGCCCAGGATCACATTTTGCCTGAATTTTTTAGATATTTTCTTTTATTTTTTTATTTTTATTTTTATTTTGTATTTTGTATTAAATTCTTTTATTGGTACATTGTAGGTATACAACACGATTACATTTCTCACTGGGAATTGTACCTTTACATAATTCATCTTGGTTCTTATTTTTTCCCCATTCCTAGCCCTCCCTTCACGCCCTTCACCCTTCCCTATTTACAAAGACTTTATTTCCATTTCTTCCATTTCTCATCATTTTTTCCTTTCCCTTCTTTCCTTTCCCCTGCCCCTCCCACTACCCCTACCCCTTTAGACCTTTTCTTCATATTTTGGATTATCGATTATTCATTCTAATCATTGGTACATTTTAGGTATACAATATAATGACATTCATCATTGGAAATTTGCACCTTTACGTAGTCTCTCTTGGTTCTTATTTTTCACCCTTGCCCAGCCCTCCCTTCAACCCCTCCAGTCCTCCCTATTTACAAAGATTTTGTTCCTATTTTTCCATTTTCTCATGTTAATCCCATTCCCTTCTATCTTTTCCCCTAGCCCTCTCACTTCCTTCCCCTTTGCCCCTTTTCTTCCTATTTCACATTACCTATTATACATTTAGTCCTTCTTTACACTTTCAGTTTCTCACACCAGAGAAACTATTCAGTGTTTACACATGTGTGTCCTATTTATTTCACTCAATGTGCATCCACTTAGCTATAAATCCACTATTTATTTATTTCACTCAATGTGCATCCACTTAGCTATAAATGTCTCTAATTTCTCATTTTTTATGGCTGAGTAGTACTCCGTTTTATAAAAAAACCACATTTTCTTTATCCAGTCTCCAGTTGATGGGCAATTGGGCTGTTTCCAAGTTTTAGCTACTACAAACTGTGCTGCTATGAACATGGGTGCACATATATCACTGTGGTATGATTCTTTTAATTCTTTGGGGAAGATCCCCAGCAGTGGAATAGCAGGGTCAAATGGGACTTCCATTCCTAGTTCTTTGAGGTATCTCCATACTGATTTCCACAGTGGTTGCACCAGTCTATACTGCCACCAGCAGTGCAGCAGGGTCCCCCTTTCCCCACAGCCCCACCAGCACTTGTTATTGGTTGATTTCATGATAGCAGCCATTCCTTCTGAGGTGAGGTGGAATCTCAGAATTATTTTCATCTGCATCTCTCGAATGACCAGTGATGTTGAACGTTTTTTCATATGTTTATTTTCTATTTCTACTTCTTTGGACAGACTTTTTATAAAATTTAAATTATCTAGTTGACATTATAAGAAAATATAATTTCCACATATAAAAATATATAAAAATAAAAATGCTGCCTATCATTAATCTTATCATTAATCATTATCCTTGGCTCAAATAATTTGTTCTGTAAATTCAAAGTACATTGCTATTACCTATTAAATATGAATAATTTGAGATGAGAATGGTTGAGAAATAGGAAATCTTCATTTTCAACAAGTACATCTTAAATATTTCATTTCACAGCTTTAGATTTCTGAAATTAAATTTAGCTCTCATCATTAGTGAAATCCTATGAAACAGTTAACATAAAGGATAACACATAAAACCCTACTACATGCCCTCCTCTCACCATGAGTCACCTTCAGAACATCTGTTTCTGTTTTGTATCTGCCAGATTTCCAACACAAGGCTGGTGTGGGGAAGAACAAGAGCCAGGCATCACCCCTGGGCTCACTCTGGGACTGGGAGTGAGCCTTGGAGACAACCAGTCTGCTCTGCACTTCAGTGTGGTGTGAACCCGCCGCAGGGGCCCAGGTGGCAGGAGGACAGTAGAATTATCCACAGGGTACCTTGAAAGACGGCACTGAGAAGAGCAAACTATCAGCTTCAAAATGCACACCAAGACACACCTGTAGGGTGAATGGCATTTTCACTGCAGTTCTTCCACTATACAGTTTTGCCATAGTCAGGCATTCATCTGGCCCTTCCCATCTTTCTGGGAAAGAAATAGAGAACATATTCTCCCTTCTTACATGGCTGTGGACAACTCAGATGCTGTATCTAAGGTTACTGTTACCGGGCACGAGCAGAGCCACAGTGTGAGCCTCTGCTGCCCAGGCCTGAGCATCTACTCTCCCACCACAGTGCCCAGAGCCCTAAAGGCTCTGGTGCCTTCACTCCGAGTGCTGTCCTGGAGGCCCACACTGGCGATTTGAACAGAGCAGCACTGTGCAGCTCAAGACTGATTCTTCTTGGAACCATGCTGTCTGTCTGCCATCTTGAATTTCCTTTTGCTTTGATTAGCACTTGGCTTTCCCCTTGGTGCTTTCTTAGCCCATGAAAAAACTTGAACATGTGTGATGAAGACGTAAATGAAAATATGCACTAGTAAGGATGAGGAAAGAACAGGGACATTGGGCAAAGTGGAAATGGAAGAATTTTCAGCGATGTCTGTAGAGAACATTAATGACAGCTCCTTGGGTTGGCATTTATCTTTATAAGAAGGCAGATCCAGTCATCTCCATGGGAGTTGCTACTTTTAATATTTACCTTTAGGCAAGAAATTGCTGAAACAATGAAGTCAAGAAAGAGAACCACACAGTCAGAGAGCATCTGATTTTGCAGCGATCAATTCACAAGTGAAAGCTAAAAGGTTAAAATTGCGATGGGCAATTGGAATCTGAACTACACATTTCTTTCAAATTATTCTTCATCCATATTTGGATTTGTTTTCAATTACTGCTTGAAAACACTTCCCCTGAAGCACAGGAAAACTAAGTGAAATTCTAAAGACGGCAGCTATTATTCTGGCCTATCTGTTTAATCACTTGACCATGTAAATACTGTATTTTGATTGTGAATGTAATCTCAAGAGGCGTGAGGCTGAAGGCAGGTAATTTTCTTTAAGGAAAACAAATAGCATAAGCAGAATACTGACAGGGCAGAAAGCAGAGCTGTCGGAGCTCATATGCTTATATTTTTAGAACAGGATGCAGCAAAACACCAGGAAAGGAATCTAGATAAATAGCAAGACATGATTTGTGACAAGCATAAGCTTTTTTTTAACCTACTGAACAAACACAGAAACTCCCCTGGTCTTTGGCAGGAACTCCACAGGACAAAGCCAAGTCCGAGAGCTGTGTTATTTATGGAGTGATCTGACCCTTTTCCCAAATGTTGTTCTATATAAAAGGCAGACCCATAACAATGGAATATTAAGCAGTTGAGAGGGAAGAGCTTGGACATGTGCAGAAGCTGCGGGCTGAAATATATCCCAACAATTATGCACATGTCTCCCTGGCCCTCTATCTGAAAGGGGGACAGAATCTGAGCCCAGGGAAGACCCGTTTTCATCTGCCATGATGCAGAGTAGATGTGACCAAGATGGCAATGCTCCGAGGCCGCTTAGCTGACCCCCATAGTAAGCTGCAGCTGGAAATCTCCGTGCCTCTGTATTCGCCATCCAGGCATGGGAAGCCATCCTGATTGAAGAGATTGATCTTCTTCGGAGTCTGGAGTTGCAGATGGTCAGAGCTGCCAAGGGCCTTTTGCATCCTTTCTTTACTTCCCCCAAAGGCTGACTTCCCAGGAAAACCTCCGAAGAGCTCTCAAGCGCAGGACGGTTTTCGAACTTGCAGCGCGGAAGAGTTGAACATTCTGTTACTTATTTTTAAATATCTAAATAACAACTACATATATTGTGTGGCTATGATTTTAAAAGAAAAATGAGATTTTAAAATGCCATTATTGGCTTCTGACATGGTGTCTGTGCATGAACAGGTCGTTGATACCTGGTTTTTGTTGTTGTTGTTGTTGAGCATTAACTTTCATCTTCTTATTGTTTTTAGTTTTGCCTTAATTGAAAAGTACGGACATAACTATGGCTAAGTAGGAAAGTATGTCTAAGGCTGGGTCTGTCAGGGGCCATGTGATTCCACGGGAGCCAGGCAGAAGCTCGCACATCTGCGCACACAGAGGGTGAAGAGCACAAATTGGGACTGGCCCCAGGCATGGCCATGGCCTGGCAAGCGAGTCTGCACACAAGCGTGTCTTGTTTGCCCTGCTGGGCAGTGCCTGAGAGACCAGGATGCAGACCTGGGCTGCCTCAGTGTGACCCCCCGAGGGAGGAGCTTCTTTAAGTGAACCCCTGGGTAGCTCCGCAGGGTAGCCACAGGGTCCAACATGCCACCAAACCTTCTCGCAGTGCTACCTGAGGCTGCTCACAGAGCACAGGAGTATCGAGGTAGATAGTGCTCTGGGCCAAGTTTCTCCCAGTCACATTCCTGCACAGGTAGAGATTTATGGCTAACAGAGTCATCTCCAAACGATAATGACTTAGATCGGCATTTTCTCTGCAAAGCTCCCGCCAGTGAGTAAAATGCTGCGATGGATGCATAGTCATGGTCTCTGCCATTGCCATCAACGCTGTACAACTGTGTGGGCCATCTCTGTAACCACGGACACTGGGACACAGGGAGGACACAGAGCGAGCCCGTGTGAACTGAGATGGACAATCCAAGTACAGTTCACATGCTCTGCGCAGATGACATACAAGTGGGATTCTGAAGAGTTAGCATGAAGAAAATGCAAAGCTATGTCATAAATACTTTTATACTGATTACATGTTAACATGACTGTGTTGTGTTGGCTTATGCAACATAAAGTATTAAATTTAATTTTGCTGGTTTATGTATTTTTAGTGTTGTTGCTAGAAAATGTAAACTACATCATGTCTTTTATTGTGTTTCTATTGAACAGTGCTACTATAGCATGTATGGCAAATTTTCAAGCCTAAAAGGACCAATTTTATCCATTTTCACAGTCTGGATGAATGCAATTTAATTTTTTATCTACATCAGAAATTATTTCAGTGTTTCATATGACCTCAAAACAAGCCTTTGTGATGCTATATCATGCATTAATCAATTTTATTCATTATCAGATAAGTTCTATAACATTTGCCAGTGATGGGCATTCTTTGAGGGAAAAGCATACTCTATAGTCATATAGCAATAAAAAGCTGTAAGTGCACATAAAATACATTACATGCCCATTTTTCACTGGGAAATATACTGTATTCTGGGGTGGGTGGTAAAAAAATAAGACAATTTTCCTTCTTTGAAAGTGTTCTCTGTCTAGTAAGGGACATTTTTACATATAGGTAAAATTACAAAATACACATACACATATTCAAATGAAGAAAGGGAAATAAAAACTAAGTGTGTGTGGAAACGCAGTGACAAGAAAACCTTTCTAACCTGTGCAATTGGAGATGACCTTTAACCTGGAATTTGAAGAGAAATAAGTTGTAAAATGTCCTACTTGATGCAAGTACTTGCACTCATGTTCCTTCAGTTTTCCAAACAACTACATTATGTGATGTTATTCTGGTTTCATACATGAAAAGATTTTATGGAGATGAGATCATTCATATATAGGCAAAGAAAGGAGGAAGAGAGATCCAAATCCAGACTGAGCTAATTTTGAATCCTGTTATTGTGCCCCATCCATCACAGGTAGGCCAGTGGCAGGAACATGAAGAAAGTCTTCACAGAGTGTATTAGACAAAATGTCTGACACCTACAACTCAAAGGAGGAGAGGTTTATTTTGGCCATGGTTTCAGAGGGTGCAGTGCATGCTTGTCTGGCTCCAAGGCAGGAACATCATGGCAAAGAGGTGGGGCAGCGAAAAGCTGCTCAATCTGTAGAATCCAGGAAGCAGAGCAGGGCTATAGTACCAAAGAGAAAGGAACTAGTGAATAGATACAGACCTCAAGGGCACAACTCCATGAGGCACTCAGACAGCCCAAGAAGTGTGCTCCACCAAACATCCACCAGACAGTCTCTTTCAAAGGAATTCAACAACAAAAGCTCCATGTGACTGGAAGAGTTGGGTAATCCTGTTTATTGATTATAAATTTTGCTGAAAAAAATTAAAAATCTAAAATCTCTTCTATTCTGTCTATACCATAATTTTCAAAAATTTAGGATTCAATGTCTTGCTATGACTCAGCTTGCTGTAACATTTGGGTTCACCCACACTTTTCCCACTCCCTACACAGCCCTATATCTTGGCTATGTGTGCCTGAAGACAGGATGGTCACTGGAGATGAAATCTTGTGTCACCAGGCTCCCCTCCAAACACCTGTGCAACCTGTATCCTCAACCAGGAGCCCCCTCAAATGGGATCTAGAAAATTTTTCTGCAAAAGGATAGATAGTAAATAGTTTAAGCTTTGCAGAGGCCCCGCCCCAGTACTCTACTCTGCTGCTATAAAGATGACCATGAAATACACAGAGAGAAATGGACCTGGTTGTATGTGTTCCTAGACATTTCACTTAGGGACTCTGAAATCCGCATTCCCGCATTCCACAGAATGTTCACATTGTCATGAAACATTATTCTTTTGAATTTTATCAGTGGTTTAAGGATGTAAAAGTCTTTCATAGCCTGCAGATACCATCCCTACACCTGCCTTCCCCGAAACAGTCATGTTCCCCAGGTGAATGCAGGTGCTTCACTTGCTACTTCTGATGAGATCATTTTTGAGAATCTTCACCATTCTGCCATCTGAAATGCAGAAATAAGGATAATTTGTGATACTGCCACCTCAATCCTTCCCCTTACATGTAGCTAGGAAAATGCACTAAACTCCTGCTAGCATGGTTTTCAGGCTGGTCACCCTGATGTGGCTATGGCCTGCTACACCCAATCACACAGCCTAACACTGTGTTTTCACTACTGAATTGGGCAAGCACTGCAAAAAATGCTCAAACCTATAAAATCAGAGTTATTTTTATGCTAGTTAGTAATGACCAGCTCCCTAGAGGAGGAAAAGCAAGTCTGCATCCCTCATTTTCATATAAATATATTCCCTTTAGGCACACAGGCTACTTCATATTTGCCCTGTGTCCTCTCTGAGATCCACACAACACACCCAGGGGAGCAGCTCACTCCCGGTGCTCAGAGATTCTGAGGCTGGAGCAGGGTCAGCATGGTGACCACATTCTCCTACCCCAGCCCCTCTCTGTGCTCCTTCTGCCCCTGTCCTGCAGCCAGCAAGTAGAAAATGTGGCTCCAAGTCCTCCCAGAATGAGTGAGCTCCTGCAATCCTTGTGCACGTGGGGTGCTCACTTAGAGCAAGGAAGGACCTGGAAAGCAGTCCTCATGCTCGGTGCACCATGGGCCTGCTCCTGGTGACAGGTGGAAAGGGCTGCCTGGAAGATGAGAACTGCCCACAGGTACATCAGCATAATTTAAGAGCACAAGGATGGGCCTCACTGAGTCTATACTGTTAAATTTCATAGCCCTAAACGTCCTATCTAAACATTATTTTGAAAACATCTATTCTTATGTAAGAAATATTCTCAATACAATCAAAAGAGGATGCCAAAAGAGCCAGCAAGTTTTGCTGTTTAATACCAGATGATTTTCCTGGTACATTATCATTGGTGGAAAATTAAGTGTGAATAATGCTCTCATCTCTTGCCAACCTGTCACTAGGCAGAGGATCAGGATAAATGCCAGTCATCATTTCCGCTGCCTGTAAGTGTGACTGCATTAGCACAGCTGAGATCTAAAATAAAACCCAAGCTACCCTCAAATGATTATATACTCTTTTTTAATCAGAAAATTGTTTTTCAGACATAGATTATTATATAATAATCTTATATAATATACGCTTATATAATAAGAGTATTGCAATAGTCTTTATTGATTGAAGAAAAAAGATGAAATTATAATTCAAGTTCATGCATCTGAAGAAGTATGGATTTTCATGTGGAAGTTAATCAGATACATCAACACTTGTATGGATCACTTTTGTTAATGTTGAGAACTCAGAAATATTGAAGAGTAGCTAAACCTGAACCTAGATTACTCAAATGAATAATCCAAAAACAGAATTTACACTTTGTCTTACAGTTTGATTGAAATATTGCAAAAATCTCAAAACTGACATTTCTATGCATTAAAGAGATTTTGCAAAAAAAAACCCTTTAAAATTATGAGGCCCACTTTGTTTCATTTCCATCTGGGCGATTCTCCTCGTAACTGTGCCCACCCTTACTTCTCATTGTGAGTATCTGCTAATTTGAAAATGGATCTCAGAAAAGTGCACGCCATACTGTGAAGATCCAACTCAGGCTCTGGGTCCAACAGACTGGACAAGCAAGCTCTGAAACTCTCCAGTCTCTGGAGGAAGCTGGGGGTGCAGCTTCTGCTGGGTTGCAGTGAATTTCCCAGCACTGGGGTTGATTTCCAGCTGCCCTGTTCCCACCACACCATGCTGAAATGGAGTTCCTAGTGTTCTCCTCCCATGGTCTCCAGGGTGGGACATATGAATCCAGGGCAGAGACCTGGATGCATTACCATCAAGAAACAAAATATCAGACTATTTCCTCATACTTCATAATCAATATGCTTCCCAAAAGTGTAGAAGGGCTCAAGTAGCTCTCCTTAGTGAATGTGCAAGAGTCACAGTTTTAGAAAACATGAAGGAAACAATGAGGGAGCGTTTGTAGAAACAGAGGTAGATCTAGGAGTGTGGGGGGATGAGAGGGGAGAGAGGAGAATTAAAACTGATTAAGATGTAATGCATAAACATACCGATTCCCCAAGAGGAATGCAATTATTAGATATCACAAACATATATTAATAAAAAACCTAGTATTACTTAATTAACCTTACAAATTCAATAGTACCTTAAAAATTATGTTCCATCCAAAAAGCAAAGCAAACTGCAGATCAGTTGTGATACTCTTTATGCAGACACATGTGAGTAAAAGAACAGCTGCAAAGCTGCTACTTCCCCTTCTGTAAATACGCGCCATGTGCTCAGTCTGCTCCTTGGAGGTAATGGTGATTTTTCAGTAATGTGTTCTTATAGGAGAAACTTGCCATGCAAATGAGCTTTTGCAATATGTTCTTTGATATGTATTTACAAAAGTCACCAACTGCAAGGGGTCCTTCTCCTCCTGAGGTTCCATATCCAATGGTTCTGATAAGCATGGAGCAGAAGAGCTACAGAAACCACACGTGGGCACACACAGACTTTCTCTTTGCCATTATCTAACATAGCGCAATGACGTTGTTATGCAATGGCTGCAGTGCAGTTCATGTTAGAAGTAATCTAGGGGTGATGCCAAGTGTACAGGGAGTATGTGGAGGTTATTTGCAAATACTACGCCATTTTATATAAGGAACTTGGACATCTGCAGATTTTGATAGCCATGCAGGTTCAGAAATAATTCCCCATGTACCCGGGACAATTGTCCTCAACCACTGTACCAAAAACAAACTATAACTAATACAATCTTCAGTTCTGTGTACTAGAAAACATCAGGTATGGAATTTTTCCTATTAAAAAATACTCCAAATGAAAGGTTGCAGTGGATCTTGAATTTGTCAAAGGTAAGAATGTGTGAACTTCAGTACTTTCCAATGAGTTTGAGGAATACCTGGGTAATATCAGAGAAGACAGCGATTGATCAGCCTCATTTGGCACGAGCCTTGTTCCCTTCACAGCCGGCTCTCATTTCTTCCTAGGGGCTCGGCCTCTTGTGGGGAGCCTGCCCGAGCCACCTTCAAAACCAAGAGTGAGAAGTGTCAGGTCAGGGGAGCACTTGTACACCGTCTGCAGAATGTGCCTTTAAACAAATCATACTTGGTGTTTCTAAAAATCTCCCTGGAGTAAGGCAGATCATCTATGGTCTATGTTTGAAGAGAATGCCTAGCACACAAATGTTACTGCTTTGTGTTTGGAGGGATGAAGATGAGAAGCTAATACAACAAGGAGCATCAGACCTACAGAGAGGGGGATACTTTGCTCAGCAAGGAACTTGGAAGTGATCAGAAAGCAACTGCAGAGACAAGAGGCTGAGCACCGAGTCTGGATTTCTTCCATCGACACACCTGCATAGCCAAAGTCAGAAAGACAGCTCATAGTCACATAAATAGGAGTAATGAGTGTTCAAAAATAAATCTAAGGCAAAAGGGCAAAAGACAACATCTCACTTAAATTCAGAATCGAATTCATAAGGCTGTGTGCTAAATTTCTCAAGGTTACTGTGAATTTCCCACAACTCTGACCATTCATTGTGTCAGCAGTCAGCACTGGAAGGTGGAAGCTACACCTATAACAGGTCCGAAAATAAATTTACGTACAGGTGCTGATAATACTGATATCCATTAATTAATTGTGATATATTGACAAAATGAATTTTCATTGTTTCACAATCCAAAGCATTTGGGTAATGTAAATATGGATAATATGACAAGTATGGTATGCTCTGTACTTGGTTCCAAAAACCCTAATTGACTAAAATGTGCAAAGCAGTGTGGAGAACATGTTATCACTTTGCAGAGTTGCGTTACCTCTGCTCATAAATGAAGACCAAAGTTGCTTGAATTAATTAATGAAGAAGACAATTGCTAAAATAGGAAACAAATCTTGTCAGCATTTTCTTAGTCAAATATAATTTTTAAAAATTCTAGACATTACTTTTGATTTTATTAGCATGAGTTTGCAGTACCTGAGGTGTATATTCATCATGAGGAGTCGGTGAATGTATGTAAACATCTCAACTTTTTTAACACCTTCCCTTCCCGTCCTCTCCCCTCTCTACATCTCTTGAGCGCCTTCGCATTTGAGAAAGATCTATTTCCTACTTCCGATTATCTAGCTTTTATTTTGCTCTTCATTTATAGTTTAGGTTTCTCAGGTAAGAAAAACCATGTGATACTTAAGCTTGTGTCTGATTTATTTCATTTAACTCTATAGTATCAAGGTGCATCCATTTTCCTACAAATGACTCAACTTTATCTTTCTTTATGGCAGAGTAGTGCTCCATTGTGTGCAAATACCACACTTTTTCTTTACCTATTGATCTGCTGATGGACATACAGACTGCTTCCAAGAGTTAGCTATTGTGAATTGTGCAGCTACAAACACAGATGTGCATGGAGCACTGTAATATGATGTCTTTAACTCTGTGGAAAGATGCCGAACAGGGAGTACCAGGGTCAATTTCAAAGCTATTTGGCTTAGAGTTGTTTCTAGAATGTATGCTGCTGAGTAGTTGTCCTGTAAACGAATGTGTTTGTGGCTTGAATCACTACAATTGGATGATATAGCCCTCATTTGGCATGTAGAACCCTCTCCTCTGATTGAGAACCTCCAGAGCAAAGCAGGACTGGACACCATTGTCCCCTCCCAAACTTCCCCTTCTTGTTGCCACTGCTTTCACAAATTTCAGCAAACTTCTACACTACACAGAGCTCTCCATCCCCTGACCATAGCTCTCTTTGTCCCGACGTCTTCCTTATTCACTTTCTCATCACAGTATTTAGCAAGTGCCTTGCATCTTGTACATGTTACAGAGAAAATGTGTGTGAAATAAATGAGTGTCTGAATAAAAAAAGTTAAAAATCAATGGTAGGTTCCTGAAGATCAGCAACATTAAGAAATTATTTTATTGAGAAGGAGCATGAAATGAAGGGCCTTCATTCCAGCTGAGCTTTGCCTGGGAGCTGGGCAGTAACCAAGAAGGCAGCTGTCAGATGAAAGGAGAGGACAGGAGCAGCTGGCAGTGAGAGTCCTAGAACACGTGAGCATCCAGACCGCCTGCAGAGCATCAATCTTCTCCAGCAAGAGCAAGAGGATCAAAGAGATGAAGAGGCCCTTAGTTCTGACAAATGATGCAGGCACATGCGGGTATGCACCCCACTGAATGTGCACACGCCTGTGTGTGCCTCTGTGTGCATGCACCCACCTGTGCGTACACTACTTTCCATTTCAAGATGGTCTCAATGATTTTATTTGTAAAGTTATTGACAAGCCAAATGAAAACAGTGATGAGGGCTGATGGGTCAAACCAGTGAAGGAAAAGCAGCACCTGATGACATTACGTTCCCCAGTTCCTGACACTTCCATGGATATCCTTAAGGCCAGAGCTTTAACAAGAGATTGACACTGTACACCATGCCAGGCTTTAAACCTCACACTTCCAGGATCTGCAGCAACATGGTGACATTTATATAAGCCTATCTCTATTTTCTAGGTTTCTTTGAAAAAAAATTTTAAAAATATACACATAAATTCCAAACTATTATGTATCTTTTATTCCTTAAGTTTTTTTATTCTGTCTTTGAGCTCTACTTTCCCAAGTTTTGCCAGATAGGCAGAGACACATGAAAAGAAGAGAGGATGAAAGTCTTCACATAACATCAAGTTATATTGGGTATTGTTCTCTGCAGTGAAAAGAGATGAAATGCTCCTGAGCTTCCATCTTCTCCTTCTGGCATTGCTGCCGGGGCTCTGCTCCAGTGACCACAAGTAAACATCCTCAGCAGCAGATGCTCTCCTTTCCTCTCTCCCTTTGAGAGAGGAGGGGACCAGGGGGCGGAGGACAGTGAATCATGTGTCAAGGGGAAGGAATCTTGTACTTGATAATCAACCAAGGGTCTTATTCAGGAATAGACACGGAAGATCTGGTATTGCAACATGGAAGAAAAAGAGGTCACACAAAATACGAAAAGAGATCTTCAGTAAAGGTGGAGATGACTTAAACAGTGGGAGGAGGAACACTGAGGAACATTTCACCCAGAGGACATAGCCTGTGTTTATCTGCAGACAGCAGAATAACTAATTCTCTCACTAGCTCTTCTGCAAAGGTGGTGAGTAAAGACCTTCAGGTGCCCCACAAAGCACTCGGAGTCCTATCAGGAAACTGGGTGTGGGTGCAGTCACAGAAGCTGAGCCTGGATGGAGCCGCCCCCTGTACAAGGCAGAGTTCCTGCTGAAAGGTCGCTGTTGCTCTCCGTAGCAGGTTAGCAACTGTGATGTTTGGGAACAGAACCTTGGAAGAAACAGACACCTGACCATGAGGTTGCTGAACACATTGCTCCTCCTACATGTGTTCCCTCCTTTCTGGTCCTCATCCCCACACCCCAGCCTCCTGCAGACACACTGATATGTAGAAATTAGGCTAAATATGAGTTTGCACTTTTCCTTATCGATGGCCTCTGAAGGGAAGCTGAAGGGGGCTGGGGTATTTTGTGAGCCAACCACACAATAGTGGCTTTTACTACCCTAGGACTCAGCCTGCTGCAGGGGACAGGAAGGAATGATATTAGCCCCCTCTTTATGGAAGCCAGCACTCTAAAGACAGTGGTAATGGAAACTGGCATAAGGAGGGTTACCACTCTGTTGGCTTCCTCCCTGCACTTCCTATATGCTATCAGATCAGTTGTTTACTTCTCTGTGCACAAATTTCTCTACCTACAAAGTGCATAAAGGATGAAGCATGTCCAGTTTTGTGGGTCAAGATCTGAATAGTCGATGGAAGTCATCACAGATGGTTCAAATGAAGATGCCCAAGAGACCACATACAAGAGTGGTTGGACTGAAAGAATGGAAGTCACTTGAGCCTGCTGTTCACACTGGGAAGCTGTTATCACCCTGGGCCTGAAGGGACACGCAGTGGGACATGATAGGAAGGCACAGAGGAAGGACACCGAGGAAAGGAGACTGGTTGGGGTGGGGAAGAAGCACTCCGAGGGGGGCACCTGTTGCCCAGTGTCTTCCCCCACCCCCTTCTCATTCACCTGGGAAGATAGAAGCAACCAACCTGGTGTAGACATAGAGCAGGCTGGGGGAACAACAGAAAGGATCAAGCAGGAGACAAATGGAATGCATCCAATCTCGCTCCATATTCCACATGATTCTGACAACAATTCCAGGTGATAATATGCATGTACCTACTGTGGAAAACATTAGAAGTGTTGTTTTTAAAATTGGATAATATTTATATTAAAAGTAACTTTCATTTTGGACTTGCTATTCTTTATTTTTCTTTTACCAAAGGAATTTAAATTTTTCTAACTAGTCCATGAGACATGAGAAGCAGTTGGAGTAAGTTCAAAGAAAGTACAAGAGGCTCTGTGAGCCAGTGGAAGAAGAGGCTAGATAGCAAAGGAAGTAGGTGGCCGAGGAAGACTCTTCAAGGAGAAGTCATAAAATAAGGATTAGGGAGATGAAGGGAAGTGGAATTTAGTCATGGGTTAGGGAAGATCATTGCCATAAATCCTCTTGATGCTCTCCGTAAAGTAAATATTATTCTCCATATTTAACATAAACAATCGCGCGGTAATGGAATAGTAATGACAAGCAATACAAGCAATTCATCAACTTACACTTTTCCTCGATTTCATATAAGAGCATATTTCTTAATGGTGAAAGAATTATACTGTAAATGAACAGTATTTTTGTGGATTAAAAAAAGAAAGTCTAGCTTCCTTATTTTGGTGGATATAAATGTTACCAAATTAAAAATGAGCTGCAGAAAATGTCTTTAAAACCGCGTACATTCAGGATAAAATCTGTCGGAGAAGAAAGCTCAGCAGATGTGAGTGTTGATAGAATAGAGGGATTGGAATTTTGGCTTCAGGAAAGCACTCCTTTTTCTTGAGTGATTTTCCTGTTTTCCATAGTTGCTTTCTTCAGCTAGCGTAAGTTTGAAAGAAAATTTTAAAACTGGGTGAAAAACCCTAAAATTCAGCATGTTTGCTCCGGCTTTGGTGAGATTTCATATTAGAATCTGCAGTTGGAACATTAAACTAGGAATAGGGGGAGAATAAGACACTCATCTTGTTTGAACAGTTTCTGTTGGCAGTGAGATCTGAAACTTAATTGGGCTCCTTGGTTATTGCGGTGCTTCCACCAGAAATAAAGCAGTGAAATTGAACTGCAAACCCCTCTTGAGCTGCTCTTACAAACCTGTGATTTGAGGTGGAAGAGATAACACAGCACATTGTCATCCTGTCCTTTTCTGCCCAAAGAACGCATAAATCTCAGTGGATAATAACCCAAAACAGAGAACGTGCCTTAATGGTGCCAAGAAGCCTCCCACCCCATCGCAGCCCCTGCCTAAATCTCCACACACCCAGGTATATGGAGCCAGCAGGAATCACCCTGGAAGGCCCACACTAGCAAAGATAAAACCAAAGGCAAAACCTGGGCTTTCTAGGGAAGTCTGAAGAGTTCCAGTCAAACACACGGCGCACTAGAGTATGGAAGACTTGTTATGCATTCTAGGAGAACTGAGTTCACTTGAATTAAAATCCCACATTTCCCACCAAAAGCCAGCTGACAAAAACAGTATATTCACTGCCTGTTAGCTTGAAGCTCGCTGTGCTGCAGATTTGAAGCCAATTCCCCACCACACTCCAGACCCGCTCTAGGTCAGCCTTATGGGTGGACATCATTCTGGCCATTCATCGGGCTCCGTGCCTTTCTTGTGCAGAATGAAATATGAGTGTGCATTGTATTACACTCTGGAGGTAAGAACCTGGGGGGAGATTGACGAAATAATTATGTAAATAGTGGCAGACGTCTAGGGAAGACTAATTGCTGAAAAAGCTGAATAACATTAAAAAGTTAATATATTTAATGTTAACCTTTGTAGCTTTCAGTAATAATTCAAATAGAAGAAAATTGTTGTCGAAAGCATAGGAATATTAAAGCAAAGAGAAAAACGTCATGGTAATAAATGAACCTCCCAGATTTCCGAGAAACTGGCAGGATATTATTCTACTACAACATTAAAAGCTAAACACAAATTTTTATTAATATTGAGTGCCATTATTCTTTGCAGTATTGGTCTTGCCCAGAAAATGGAAACTTTTACTTCTAATTATGTCTCTCAATCAAAACACTAAAACATCTCAACGTAAAGCTTAAAAACAGATAAGTGTTACCGTATAGAAGAGAAACAATCATTTCAAAATCACAATATAGAGACTTGATATTATTTTTCATTAACACAGTCTGAATATAAGTCACTAAAGTATTAAACCTTCTCAGCAGTGAATATTACAGACTTACACATAAAGTATATTTTCCCCGAAGATGTCAGGGGGATAACAAATAGAAGACAATGGCAGGTTGAGATTCGAGAGTCGGAGGTGGGATGATATCTTTATTTTCCTGTCACAGATGAGAGAGGGAAAGGGAGTAAAGGAATTTAGCTAAGGGAAAGTAATGGTTTCCAGAAAGGACTGGACAACATGGCCAGTTCTGACATGAAAACAACGTCTGGTTTCTCACTGGACTCCTCAGGTAAGACTTGAGATCATTTCAAAGTGAACAAAGATGGTGATTATTTGGAGTTTGTTTTCCTATGGGAAGAAACTGAGTGATGAAGAGGAAAGTAGACCCTGGAGGTAAACCCACATGAACATGCCTCATATTTTCTTGACAGGAAAACAGTAGGGATGTCTTTTTCTAGCTCATCATTAATAAGATGATGAAGACAACAGGAACTGGATAGGCCCATTTATTGCTACAACTTACTCCAGTTAGTGAAAAATTTACACAGTATCTATAAATTGCCTCACATTTGATTAAAACCAAGTTGTTTCCTGTGGCTCAAAGACTAAAAATGTGCCTGGCACTTCCATATTAAATGAAAATATTTATGGGATTATGGAAACACATGTTTTTTTTTTTGCATGGGGTTTTAATTTGTTTGCTTCTTTGTCTTTGGATACTAAAAGTTAAAGAAAATAGAAATTCACTTTTATAACAACTTTGTATGGTGTTCATGGGGCTCTGGCATTTGAGATATGTGTTCCCTCTTTAGACTCTTAAGGACACCAGAAAATGAACAAATTATGGAAAAAGTAGACATTGGAGAACACGACTTGCTGAATACTGATGTTGATGCCACACCTTGGCAATGATGCTAGAAAACCGGAGATCTGAAGCCTAGGACTGAACACAGCATCCTTCCAGCAAGGAACTGTATTGCAGTGCAGGCACCGGGAGAAGCAGGCTAAGTTATTATTCCCCAAGCATTACGCTGCTCTGTTCTACCCTGCTACCTCGAATGCATACAGCTCCCCAGAAAGAACTTACAATTCCCTGTCCAATGCATTTACAGTTGATTAAAGAATGGATGTGCAATTCAGAGTTCATAATTAGAGCAAAGGGTCTCTGTGATTTTGGCTCCCTCAGCCCCTAATGATGATGTTATGGAGATTAGCCACTATTAGGGAGACCCATGGCCACTAATGGGACTGCTGGAAGACATGTTTTGAGGGTTCAGAGTCCATTCTCTGACCACAGGAAGCCTATTATACAGAGTGTTATTCAACACCACTAGACAGGAAAAATGTGATTAACAATTAACACCTTGCTCGAAGGATGAGGATATCACTTATTCACCGATGACTCGATTCTAATTAAAACTATGCCAGACCTGTGTGTCTCCGTATTTTTGCATGTCCTTTTCCAGGTGCCTGCTGCTTGCTCCAGGTTTTGGTACAAATGATTGGTACATGTCATGAAGTAGTTGCAAATCTCTCTGTGAAGAAGAATTTCTCATCGATCTCTAACTGGAAACCAGGCAATGTCTTCTGAGGAAAGTCTCCCTACAAATTTAAAGTGCTTAACTCTTTTATGAGCCTATTTGGCTGCTATTTTTTTTTCATGCATGATGCAATTTCGCCATTGATTTACGCAGTAATTTTTACAAGATTCTGAATATGGGTACAAATCGCAAGGATTTTAGGGAAGCATAAAACATAATCGGGCCTCCAAATGCAAAGTCCATCCACTCCTGAATGAGGGGCTCAGGAGCCATTATAGGAATTTGATGAAAACAAAACTTTGTTCATATGTCTCCCAAAAATCGTTGTTTTCTAATTCATCTTCGTGATTTTAACATGTGTTTAGTTGATGTAGTAACACATATTATTATTTCATTTATAGATAATTTGCATAAATTAAATGTATACCGTGTTTCAAGGGTGTGCAAGCAAACAACCAAATATTTCCCTTCTTTCCCATCTCTAACAGGCATGTGAACTTAAGATATTCCAACACTTATGGTCCTCACTTTTTTCCTTTCTTTCAATTCAAATTGGTAAGAAAACAGGAAAATTTAAATTCATTTATCCTGAAATTCTCTAGCTATATTGTGTATAACTGACTTTGAATTATGTGTATGATAGTGAAGCGATTTATTTGCTGGAGTGAAAATGATAATGAGGAAAATATCAGATAAATAGTGTACACTAGATGATAACTAACCACCCACTATGTTTTAGAGACATGGAGAATGTAGGTGGAGTGAAGCTTTACTTTAGGCTCCACTGAGGCTCCTAATAATATAATTAATATAATATCAGTTAATGAGAAAAAGCCAAGGTCACCAGACAGAACAGGGAAAAGAAAACCTTTTTCAAAACTGAAAGAAAATCAGGCTATGGTGCAGCCACTGTGGTACCTCTTGGGTTAGCAAAATCTGATCAGTCATCATCTGTCAAATTAAGAAATGAGTAAATTGGAAATAAAGTCTTTGTAAATAGGGAAGGGTGGAGGGCGTGAAGGGAGGGCTAGGAATGGGGAAAAAATAAGAACCAAGATGCATTATGTAAAGGTACAATTCCCAATGAGAAATGTAATTGTGTTGTATACCTACAATGTACCAATAAAAGAATTTAATACAAAAAAAGAATTAATAGTTATAAGATAAAAAAAAAAGAAATGAGTAATTGCCATCACTCTAAACAACATTTAAATGTTTGCCTGAAAAGTTTGATGATTTCACGGTTTATGTTTCTTTAATTTGAAGAAGGTATGTACAATACTGAAGAATAAAACAGGAGCTCACAAATGCAGAGTGGGAAAAACACAGGTAAAAGTATTTTCACAATTCCACAACTGGGCCAATCTTGAGCAGGGTTTTAGCAAGATTCTGTGACTGTGGGCTGTATACATTGGCAAACAAACACGTATACACACATGCTTAAAAAACACTTTTTAATGCAGAGAGAAACTTTCGTATATCAAAATTACTTCTTTAAATGGTGGCAAATAAATACTATAACAGAAGTCTGGTAATATTTTCCTTTTGTGAATTACCATAGACATTCTGTGTGAATTTTAGATACTATTAAGTGTAAAGAGTATAGCAGCTGAACTAAAAATTTTTTAATGGGGAAAACATAAAGGAAATTAAAATGGTATTTCTAGTAACAAAACCAAATATTTAAAGGCAGTATCAACATCTATCAATAGCTAATGCTAGCAAGGTGGGAAATATTATTTCAAACCTTATTCAGGGTAGGAGAAAGAACAATTTTAAAGATAATGAAGGGAAAATTTAGCGATGGTAATAACTGTAAGGATTTAGAAAAGGAGAAAATGAAGGTAAGAAATATCAGAGATATAAATTGGGATCACATTAAAATCACTAGATGTTTAATTATGGGTAATGGGACATTAATTTTTAAAAATATTATTGAGGTAAAGAGAATAAAAATTGTCCGAATACATTCATATTATTAAAAGAAATGCTAGTTAAAAAAAAAAAGAAAAGAAATGCTAGTTAAAAGAACATAGCTGTATCGAAGGTGCAATCACTCCACACATCCCATGATACATTAAACTCTGCACTCTTACTTTATGTGTAATTAAAACTTGAACTCATACAGTACAGTTCCTAGAAAAATGTAAACTGATAAAGTCTAGATTGATGAGTAGTTTTAAGAAGTTAGGAAACTTTTCATCTGGAAAACGCTGGCAAGGAAGGACCACAGCAACTTCCTGGCAAAGGCTGTACCCACGGGGGAAGCTAACCGGAAGCCAGCATCCCTGGCGCTTGTCCATCAGCGAGAGCCAAAGCAGTCACAGAAAGTCACCCCACCTTTGACACACTACCCTGTCTGTCCCTCCCATGGGAGCAGAGGAGTAGGAAGTGACCATTCAGTTGCTTTAAGATGATACTGGCAGTCGGAAAACCAAGAGAAGAAATACCATTTAGAAGTGAGTTCCGTTACTTTAGACTTGTGCAATATTTTAGGTCATACCCAACAAAACAGAAATATTTGGTCAATTCTGTGAAATGAAAAGAACAATACATTGCAAAATGAGTTTAATATTTCAAGTTGTTAAATTTGGGATACATATTCTCTAAGAGCAATTCATTACAGAATTAACCGCTAGTTCAAAAACTATTTAATACATAAACAGCATACATGTGTACGTAAGCATGCATGTGTGCAAACATAAACACACATAATTTTCTTCTACTTTCACCACTAGAAGACATGTGACATTTCATATTTCCTTTGTGTCTCTTTTCTTGGATAACCTAACATAGAGAGAAAGAACTATGTTTTCCTTTCTTTATTTCTTTCCTTCCTCCCTTTGTTCCTTTCTACTCTGTTTTTCTCCCTCCCCCTCGCTCTTTCTCTCTTTCTTTTTTTATCTCATTCCCTCCCTCCTTTATTTATTTCTTCCTTCTTCCACCTAACAGGTCAAGGAGCTTGGGGACTGCCATCTTTATTGAAGGGCAGAAGCCAAAATTGCTACATGGGTTAAGACATATTTAAAATAATCATATAAGTATTTTGTTATTATTTCTATTATTTAAAAATATTTTACTGCTTGGACAATACATTCTTGCACAATTGACCCTAAAATACTTAGCCCTGTACCATTTGTGGAAAGTAGTACTTTAAGTTTCAGTTTTTCCAAGTGTTCGTCAAATACCATATTCAACTTCAAAATATATCAAAAGAAATAAGAAAAGTCTCTGATGAATTTTCTTTCACTTTCTCACAATTATAATGACTAACATGTTTTAATATTAATCCATTTTACAATTCTGAAGCAAACATTATCACACTTTTGACAGAGAGACCAATTTCTTTTAAGAGGACTCAACTGAAAATCAATTTTTTCCAACAAGCCACGTGGCTGAGGGCCACAATAATTTCCATGTAATGATTGTCCTTAAATATTCCACTTGGCTGCAGCAGCTCACCAGTTAAAACTTTGAACTTTTCACAGCTACCGTCTTTCATGTGAGTTTTATCATGAGGGAGTTACACAAAAAGTGAACAGGACTCCAAAGTACATGAGCTCAACCTGCTTACAGAAGACTTCTTGGGATAAGTCAGGCTGAGATATTTATTTCCCTTTTCTTCCTAGTTTTACCAGGAAGTTCTACTAGTTTTATTGTAAATGATGTTGCTATGGATTACTTCCAACCCCATAAGCAGTGATTCTCAGTGATTCTCTGCTTGCATACTGGAACACCTGAGGAATTTCACAAATCCCAGTATCAAGTATATATTGAAAAACCATTCAGTCAGCCACTCTGGGAGTGGCACTGTGGCACTGATTAAGCTCCACAGGTCATAGTGATCCACCATCCTGGCTGGGAAATGGGGTCATGACACCCCACATTTCATACATATGCATCAAAGGAGAACCAGCTCTCCCTCCAACTGCTCCACCCCGATAAACTGGTACAATTTCTTAAGCTTTTACTGATTTGTTTCCAAGTGGTTTCTTTTATAAATTTATTGTCTTCTGATCCTTGACTCTATTCTTTATTTTTAGCTGGGATATTTGAATGTGATCTCTCCAGATTTTGAATCCCAAGAGGGAACTTTTGTAGTTGGATCCTACAATTTGCATAGAAATATTCATTCTTGCTATTACTTCCTAAGCACTGATGAACCATTTTCTCCTGCTAATTATAAAGTGGATTTAAGTCCTATGTATTCCACTAAGGACTCCAGTCTTAAGCTTCCTTGATTGTGAGTGCTCGAAGAAAGCTGCAAAATTACAGATTAAGTCATTCATTAAGTAGCAAAAGAGGGCATCACAACCAAAAAGATAGTGTCAAACATCTAAATGTCTCTAGATGCAGTGAAAGCAGGGCTGAGCAAAGGCCTTATTTCTCCAGTAAATAACTCAGTATCCATAGGGTGCCAAGCAGAGAAAACTGGATCCCATTTCCCATCAAATTCTCTTGCAATCTAGGTAAATAAAGGGTACTTGTAAATAATTAGACTAAATGTAAATATGAGCCTTACATTTAACACAGAATCTTTCATAAGTTAAAAACTTGTAAACAAAAAGTGCTAGAAAATCCAGTTTATATAACATAGTCAACAGAATAGATAATCAAACGGGATATTTCTACCAGAGAAAGTTAGGTTAAAACATATGAGTTGTTGCTTTAAATAACTTCCTGGGGATTACAAAAGAAAAAGGAGAGAGAGAGAGAGAGAGAGTGTGTGTGAGAGAGAGTGAAAATTCTAGCCAGGTTGTCTTTTTAACACTTAATTTGAATAACTCATAAAACTTATGTTTCTCTTAAATGCATTTTACTGTATGTGGATTTTTACATATAGTGACTAATGCTCATAATTTGGAGAATTATTTTTGGCATTGAAACTATTTGGATACCACCTTTAAGCCAAGAGAAATACTTCCCATCACATGCCTTCCTAGACATTGCACACAGGACACTAAAGGCATACAACAGTTTTCCACACAAAGGCTATCTTATTTTAAACACGAAGTACATTGAATCAATTTAAATAAGAATTACATTAAAATTTATGTTTCCATAATTGGAAATAAAAAATGTTTCTCCATAGTTGAGAAATAACAATCTTCTACCCTTAGATGTCACAGCCTCTCCAAATAAACAGACACAAAATTTAAAAAAGAATCACTAGCAGTTACTTTACACACACCTATGAAAGGAAAACAGAATTAATACATGTGCGTAGCAGGGCCACGTCCTCAAATGCCAGCAGTCTAAGGATAGAGTGAGGTTGGACTATTTATTTTCAAGTGTGTGGCTGAGAAAACGCACTATCACGTGTCCGCGTAGGCGAGGCTTTCTCTGTGGGGGACCCCGCATGCATGGGCTCTGGGTTAACTCAGGCGGTGAGGTCACCTCAGCCGTCACACCAACCCGCGTGTCTGATCTCGGTTTCCTAGGGGATTACCTCAGCAAGAATCTCGGTTTCCTGGGGGATTACCTCAGCAGTAACCTTGGCTCAGGGCTCGGACACTGGTGTGAGTTTTCATCCTGAGAATCAAGGCTGTAGCACCTTAAGCTCGGTTCCACCTAGGACCCATACATTTAAGACGGAGCCATCATCCGCTACATTATTTCGTTTCTTCAAAGGGACGTCCAACCGCAAGTAAAGTGCACCACAGAGCTGGGCTACAGGTTCTAACCTAGAAGAGCAGCTGTATTGCATTCTGCTAAAATCTTACCGTGCTGTTCCCTGAGCACTATCTGTCTGACTCTTCCATCAAATCAGCAACAGCAAGGGCTCCCTGAGACACCGACAAACAAAGAGTCTCCTCAACTGGCCCAGGCAACTGAAGCAACTTTGAATATAAAGAGGGGTCACTCTCAGGATTGTTCTTTTATCCTGCAAGGATTTGCCATTTACCTACAGCATGAGAGCCATCCCTGCAATACCAGAGGGGACACGTATTCTACCATGTTAACACTTTCAGCTGAATGTCTTATTTTGTCAATATTCACTAACCAGCAAGTCAAAGATTTCAAAAAATCTCAAATATGCATAATTTGCTTCAAAAGAAAATAGTCCCATCTACCAAGCATCTCTCCAATACTGTAGCAGTTTTTTACAAATTTCAGAATCACACACTTAATGAAAGAACCCAAGTAGATAAATTGCCTCTTGTAGCTTCCGTACAAGAAAAAATGAACAGTTGCTGGTATTTGTAAAATTAACCAGATATTCTGTATTTGCCTAATGAAGAGGAAAAACATTTAACTAGTAACCACTCTCAGGCACAAATGGTTGGATTAATATAAAACAGTGGATTTACACAAACTCTAACTTCTGTTCAGCACATTCCAATTGGCGCGATCCAAATCAGTCCATGTGAGCTCAGGTCGAGTTTGCCCAATGGCTTCACAGACAATGCTGTGACTTTCAGTCCTGGCATGGGCTCGAGAGTGACAACTTGACCGGTATTCTGAAACCGATTTCCAATTTAACTGGGGTGATTCAGTTCCTCTCAGAATACCAATGTGAGCACGACTGATTAGAATACATAAAGAGCTCAAAATGTCTCAGCACAGGAAGACAGGTTCCTGTACACTTCTCAAGAGTCCCAGAAGGCCTCACGCAGGCATAAACTTAGCGTAGAGTCAGAAAGTAAAAACCAGTGTTATCATCGAATTAGCTCATCACTGAGTCATTGTCCTTACGATGAATATATTTTCCACCTTTTCCATTGTGCCTCTGCCGAATTCTGCATAGCAGATGAAGGTGTAAAGTATCGCTCTAAAAATTCAGCTCATCTGGATGAGGTAACAGTCTCTTAATGGAAAGGAAATGGGAAATAATACTAACACATTTTTTCCTGGGGTTAAAGAAGTAGTTGAACCAAAACAGGGGATATTAATGAGAATGGCAGGTTCAAAAGAAATTCCCATGGTCCGGTACTCCAAAAAGCCAGAAGCAAAATTGGGGAAAAGATGATCCTCAAGACAAGCCATGCACATCAATTTTGTGTAAATCTGGTTAAAAGTAAAAGTACTTTGAATATTTCTTGGGAAATTGAAGTCATCCTAATACTACACAAAATTATGTTCTCAGTTGAAAGTGTTTTTTCCTTTCTTGGAAATGGAACTCGGTATATTCACTGGATTCTTAAGTCATTTACTCTATGGCTTGGGCCAAATAGATACCATTAAACACTTTTCCACAACTTAGAGGAAAATGACATTCAATTATTAGCAAGTGGCAAGAGCTTGGCAGAAGAGAATTGTGGAATGAGACGTCCTAGTGGCAGAGGAGTTACAGCCAACCCCACCCTGAATCTGCCACTCTGGACTCCCTTTGTCCTGGGGTTTCTCACTCTGTGATTACACTCTTCCCAGCCTGCTTCTCATCCTGACATATTCCTTGAAATATGTGATTTAAAAGGGAAAAAAGCATCCCTGAGGGGTGCAAGAGAGGTCAGTATTTTTTAAATATCTTTATAAAATATTAAGATCAGGGAAAAAAAATAATGAGGCTTTTCCTGAGTATTGGTTTGAATGGTCAGGTATGTCCTTCATTTCCAAAGGATGTCATAACTCCCTGAGAAGCATCTTTGACAGGCTTCCAGCCTGGACACGGCCTGCCTGTCTCCACTAGACAAGGAGTACTTTTGCTCCTCTCAAGCAGGTCTGGAACTCTCCGCACTGGCTGTCAGGCAAAGTGGGTGTTGTCAGATGATGGCTATCAGAGATATTGAAGATGCCCTCTGCTTTTCTGGAGCCCCCCTCAACCCTGAATGCAGATCCTGAAGGCATAGCTAAGTGCTGCTGGGGCTCAGGGCGTCTTTCATCAGTAGAGGATTGCCCAGCATGTGTGAGGTCCTCAGCTCTACCCCCAGCACTTTGCAAAACAATGAAGAAGCTGAACACCTGTTCTTCACTGGGGTCGTTACTGTCCTCTGCATCCCTTCACATGAAAGCTGTTTTCACCCTCTGCTGCTGAGATGCCCACTGCCCAGGCAATTTAACATCTTTTCCTAGTTTTCCTACTGCAGAAGCGGTAATTCACACAAATTGGTTAGACCCAGTAAGGTAATCTGAATCAGTAATAAGAAAAAGTTTGTATTTGTATTGTAGACTTTGTATTTAAATGACAATTGAATCTTTAACATTTAAATAATAGCACTAGTAATTACTCAAATATTTTCTTTTATCCAGGCCAAAAAAACTCATTATAGGTTCTTTCATAGCACCCATGAAGTATCTAAAACCAATGTACCTGGTTTAACAACAGAAGAAAGAAGAGTTTCATCTACCCCAAAGACAACTTTTTTTGAAGATCGCTTTACAGAAATAGGCTTTTTTCCTTGTTGTTAAATGAGCCTGAAAATGGCTAAAAACAGACTTGCTATCATTAATGAGGGGATGCCCGTTAGCAAGTGATGTCATGTTCCAACCAAAGCGAGCAGCAAATAACCCAGTGCCCCACTTCCTGTTTCATCCACTCCTTTGCAGGGAGGATGTGGGAACCAGGCTGTGTATTTCCTTTCATTATTTGCTTTATGGTCTTTGAATTTCCCCTCTTATTTTGGTCTATCCAGGGACAAACAATGGTGGGCCTGAAATCATAGCCCATTCTGCCCCAGTTTCTATTCATAACCTTTCCCCAAACAATCTTTTTTCAGATTGAATTTCAAGAGCTGTTCTCAATCCACAGGTGAACTGGAGAAACTGGAGAAAATATAACCAGATGTATTCCATTTTCGTGACTGTTTAAACACTCCTTGTTCATTTAAAAACAACCTAAAAATTTGTGTGAGTGTGACAGACTGACACCCATTTCATTAAGTACAATGCAGATATTGCTAAATCAACATATCGGACATGCCACCACAGTGTCACTGTCACCATGAGTCGGAGCATGGGGAAGTACAAGAGGACCATCCTGCTACTGGGCTACATCTCAGCAGTTTATCCTTCACCCATTCTCTGTACATCATCCTGGGATAAACCAGTTTTAAATGTGTTTGTTTTCAGTAAACCAGCTGTGACAACTTATACTAACAAATTGAACTCAAACCCATCTGAGTAGGTTTTGAATTCGTTTTTCATTTTTCGATTTTAATAAAAATGCTTGACTGTGCTCAGTTGTCAAGCTGAATGCATGAAGAACTGGCCAGCCCAAACAGTGTATTAATCATTAGCAAATGGAACTTTAAGGAGTCCACTAAGTGCTTTCTTATCATTAAGGTAGTACAAGTATTTATATTGTAAAACTGATGTGTAGCTTGATCTTTAGGGGACAGGACCACCAACCAATACGTGCAGATTTTGTGTGTGTGGACAGAAGGTACTTTTGACATTCAGTTTTGCTATATAGAAACAGAATGAATAAATGAACTTTTTTCTTTTTGTTTTTTTGCAAGAGGTAAGTAAAAGATTCAATTTGATTCTTCCAGAGGGGGGGAAAAAGTAGTTGAAAGTAGGTCTACATTTTGCAGTCATCATCTGTACGAATTCTTCATAGTTGACTTGTGTGTCTCTATCAATATCTGCTTCTCTGATCATTTCATCTACTTCTTCACCTGTTAGTTTTTCTCCTAAGTTTGTCATGATATGACGTAGCTCTGCTGCACTGATGTAACCATTTCCACCCTTGTCAAAGACTCGGAATGCCTCATGGATTTCTTCTTCGCTATCTGTATCTTTCATTTTTCTAGCCATCTTTGGATTCTCCTTTTAAAACCTTCTGAACCATGACTTGAGGCCAGCAGAGTAGGCTGTGGCTATGGACTTCAGCACAACCACCAACATTGCTGTTTGAGAAATTACAATTTATATCCATTCCAAGTTGTAAATGCTAGTCTTTTTTTTTCCAATAAAAAAAATCATTAATTTAAAAAACAATCTAAAGCTTACAATGTTCCGAGACATTGAGAACTTAGAAATGAGTGGCTTGTAGTTTCATCACATTGTGAGATTTGTAATATCAGTAGTGTCAGGACAAGAATACAAGACTTCCAAGTCTGTGGTTTTTGAATTGTAAGTAAAGCAAAATAAAGCAAAATTAAACAAAAAATGTAGTGCCATATAGTACCAAGATTTTTAAAACAAAATTAAAAAGTAAAATTAAAATTAAGAAAACATAATAGTTTTCTTCTGTAACTAGTATATATCTTCATATTGATCAGATGTATATTAATAGGAGTGGTTTTCAGAAATTATTGGCTAACCTTACAGGAAAAGATGAAAAATTGAAAACAAACCCCTAAAATAAGAAAATTTCATTTACTTTTCTTGTGGGGAAAAGTAAAAGAAGTATAAAAATTTGAATGTTTGCTCAGGTTACATGGGTTATGCTGACCAATACCCCAAGCCTCCCAGGGAGAGCTGTATTAGTACCCTATCATGTCATTGCAAGGGGCACACTTTCCTTTATTAAATTGAAAAGAGAAAAAAATGAAATTATTCCCCAAATGCCAAGCTGAAAATATATAAAATGTGAATAGAAAATCCACATTCTTAATTCTTATTTAAATAAAATGAATATTTGAGATTAATTGGTTCATTGAATAGATAGTATCTAACTGCCGTTAAATTATAATTTGTGCTCTAAAAGCCGCTTACCTAAAAAGTAGTTAATTATGTATTTCTTCTCTTATTACAGTGTTTTAGAAAAGCACAGTGGCATTCAAGGAAGTACATCATATCACACTCTTCCCTTCCCCTATTCATAACTTACCCACAAAGAGATCTCTTTGGGGCTAATTTTCTAGACTTGGCTTCAACATAAAACCAAATCATCCTTAAGAAGTAAGATTCTTCCTAAACTCTATTGTTCTTTTTAGCAAGTGGATGAGGACAAAATATTCAAATGTTTATTTAGGCCCCGAATCTCACTCAGATTAGATTGATATCTCAATAAACGGAGGAGTGAAGAGATCTCTGGGGAAAGTTTTCAGAAGAAAGTGAAGTCTCAGAAAACAAATTGTTTTGTTCTCAATGATGTAGTGTGGCCAAGAATTGTGGGAAGATCTATGGCCTCATTTCTTTGTGCAACCCAGAACTCAGAGCACTCGCTGATCAGCACTGATGGGTATGGCTGACATGATACTGTGATAGCAATTCCAACAGGACACCAAAGAATGTTGCGGTTTTCCTTGTTTTTTCTGTTGATGGATGGTTTGCCTTTTCTTTCTCCAGCTGAACACTGTGGCCATCAGGGGCCACTGCTCCACCTTCCCTTCATTTCAGGACCAGGTAGATGGAGCAACTTCTACCAGGGGCAGTGTTATCTTGGCACAGAGAAAAGAAATATGGTAACTAGGGATATTCAAAGTTTATGACAAATTCCTGCATGCATCCACTGGGCAAAGTCAGTGAAAGGGCAAGGTTGGAGCCAGAGCCTCAAAGAAGTCTACCACTCCTGATGGGGACTGAGTTTTAATAACAGCAATACAATCTGCATCATGGATATCGCTGCATAGACAATGGGGAAAACCTTCCAGTAGGATCAAAGTGATCCAAAAGTAGCTCTCTCAGACATGGACAAGTGGAACCCCACCATGGACCCTGAATCTCAGAGAGCTCTAACCTGGCCTCCTTCCCAATGGGTCAAAGACTTCAGAGAGTCAAGAGGAAACAATAGAGAAATTTAAGAAGCCTGAATGATGTAGGTCTAGTGACAAGTTTCTAAAAATTCAACATCCTTACTAAGGCTAGTCAAAGGAGGGAGAGAGAACTACTATGATGAGCAATACAAGTGGAAAACTATTACAGATCCTACAGTCAATAAAAAAATAGTGATATAATGACTTAATGCCAATAAAATAGACACCAAAGAATAGATTCCTCAAAGGATAAAACTGACAACTGACAACTGTCAAAATAAGAAAATCTAAGTAAATGGAGAAGTGAACAATTTTCATGCATTGGAAACTTGGCATTAATAAATTTCAACTCTCCTGAAATAGGAGTCAATGGAATGCTTATCAAAATGCCGTTTGTAAAGGGTAAGTTTATTTTAAAGATAGCTTTTAAGATTTGTCATAAAGTTACAGTAATTACATGAGTGTAGCATTTTTGCATGGATGGAGAAGTACATCAGCAGAACAAACATACTGAGTACCATGCCCATTGGATTTTCAACAGAGTCCCTAAGATTATTCAACAAGGATAGAGTACTTCCTTACAACAACTCAATAAATATGTGTTAATTAATAGATGTTGGTCCCCTAACTGACATCAATGCAAAAAATAACTTGAACTGGATCATTGAATTAAATATAAAAGCTGGAAAGTATAGAATACAGTAATGTATAGTCATAATTTGGGGCTAGAAAATGTGTTCTTAGAGAAGACAGAAAAATTTTGGAATTAGCCTTGTGTTGCTGTGGCTCACAGGAGACCAGGACCCACAGCAGGAATTCTGGCTGGCAACATGTGACCTGATATTCTTCCTGATAAACTCTACTGCTCCCAGCTGGCCACACAATCATGAAGGGTGGACAAGTGGTGCTCCGAAGGGGACTGTTGGATCTGCAAAGAGGTGAACCTGAAGAAGGTAGCTTGTATACTGTGGAGGAAAGAGTTAGCATATGCTGAGACCTAGAGTGAATTGTTGCTCCTGTTGCCTTGAGGACATTGTTCAGAAACATCACGTTGCTCTTGATGGAGATTCTCCTGATGAAAAGGGTCCAACCACCTCTGTTCCCATGAGAGGAGAGGTTGCAGCATTTTGGCCCAGGACCCGGTTCTCCCAGAGTGGGGCACAGTATTGTTAATGACTCCTCAGCAAACTACATGTTGGCCCCACAAGAAAGCCAATTAATAGCATCAGCTATGACACTTTGGGCATAATATTAAAATCAGCATCAATATAGCATTACATAAAAACTGAATATTGGAAAATCTAATGACAAATAAAGTAACAGAATTTTCCACAGGAAAAAAATGTATAATTACAGTATGAGCCTCAGATAAACAAAATATTGTCCTACTATTGACCTACAGTAAATATCTACTAAATGAACCAACTTTACCTCTACTAAAAATAGCACAGTATTACTCAACAGTAATAGTGTAAAGTTAACTATTTATCTAGAAATTCATAAAGCTTAATAGTTATTTTAGTAAGAACAGGAGGAGTGGAAAAAATTTTTAAAGTAAGATTTGAAAAATTAATTGGTAGTATAAGAAGGAGGAAAGAAAGTGTGATAGGAAGTCCTATTAAGAAGTAAAAGAAAGTTCATAGTGATAGAGAAAAGTCATTGAAAAGAACAAACAAGAAAAAGAAGAAAAAAGTAAGAACAGAAATAAAGAAAAAGGAACAGAAAAAAGTTGGAAAAGATAAAAGGCAAAAATAAAAAGAAGAGAAAGAAAGCGAGTGAAAAACCCCAAATCCTGAAAAGAGGAAAAATTCAAAAATACAAAATAGGAAAAACAAAAAGAATTGAGTTAAAGAAAACAGTACTGTGCTATTGCATGAGTGGTTTCTTTCCATGAACTGCAGTTTGAGGATTCAGACAGACATGATTTTCCATGCCTAGCTTTAGGGCCTGTGGCTGTTTCTGGGCCTGGTGATACTTGCCCCACACTCTTCCCAGTTTCTGCACCATTGGTGTTTGGGCTTAGGGAGACTTCACTGGGGTACCTTGATTTCGGTAGGTCCCTGGTGGTCACTCCTGGGGAGACCGTATGTGGCTGCTGCAGTGTGGCCTGTGGCATCTGGATGGAATCAGCCGTCTTCTCAATCTCCCCAGAGCCAGCCACAGAAAACCTAGAGAGTCAAAGTCCAGGGAGGGAGACTGAAGTCACAGCCACTGGCCCCCAAAAGACACTGAGAAGCCTGGTGTCCATCCACCCAGGCCTGGCCACCGCTATTGGAAACAACTTCACAGAGAGCCTTGCAGAATCCAGGCCAGTATGGTCCCTGCAGGCAGTCAGGCCACTCTCATTCTCTGAGCCCTGCCTGCCTGTTTCCCTGGGCAGTCAACCCATCTATGGTCCCTTCTTCCCAGGCACCTCCACCACCCACACCTCTACCCGATCGGCCCTGATTTTAGGAAGAGACATCATGACAAGATCTCTTGAGAATTCCATCCCCTTTGAGGGGCTGTGTGATAAAGATCGAGATGTGTGGTGTTTGGACAATAAACAGCTTTTCACCACACACTGGGTAGAGGAGGAAGGAGAACCACATACTGTGTTGCCTCAGTTGGAGTTGGAAGAGGCCTCTAGGCTTTCTGAGCTAAAGAAAGATTCTGAGCTCTTAATTCATTCATCACCTTGTATACCAGAACATCCTAAAGTGCCTTGTCCAGGAGAAGAGAAATTCATCCACCACAAAGCTGCAGGCCCCTGAAGAAAGCTGTATTGTGCTAATGGCCACACTTTTCAGGCCAAACACTTCAGCAGGTGAGCTTGCTGCGCTGTCTGCACAGACTGTGTAGGGGGAGTTGGCTGCCAGATATGTAAGTGCACCAACTGTAAACTCTCAGTTCACAAGAAGTGCCACAAACTTATCATAATTGAGTGTGGGCAGCAATCTTTACCATCAGAGCCCATTGTTCCAGTTGATCCATCATCCACAGCTTCAGACCCTGCACACACAGCGATCTCACATAACCTTTCAACTCACGAAGCTTTAGAACAAGTTGATGAAGAGAATGAGGCAGGGAACACCAGAGAAAGTGGCAAAGCTTCAGCTGGTTTAGGTCTTGAGGACTTTGATTTGCTCAGCGTGATTGGCAGAGGAAGTTATGGGAAAACACTGTTAGTCCAACTGAAAAAATCAGATCGTATGTATGCCATGAAAGCAGTGAAAAAAGGGCTTGTCAACATTGATCCGGTATAGAGATAGAAGGGCATTCTACAGCAGGCATCCAATTGTCCTTGTCTAGTTGGACTGCATTCCTGCTTCCAGACAGAAAGCAGACTGTTCCTTGTCCTAGACTATGTCAGTGGGGGAGATCTACTGTTTCATATGCAGCAACAAATAATGTTTTCTGAAGAACATGCTGGGTTTTACTCTGCAAAAATCAGTTTAGCATTCAACTATCTCCATCAGCGAGGGATACTTTACAGAAATTTGAAATTGGAAAATGTATCACTGGACTCAGAAGGGCACATTAAACTCACTGACAATTTTTTTCCCATTAATTTTATTGGCACATTTTAGGTATAAAATACACTTGCATACATCATTGAGATCTTGAACCATTACATGAGTATCTTGGTTCTTATTTTTTCCCCTTCCACTGCCCTCCCTTCACCCCCTCCACCCTTCCCTATTTGCAAAGATTTTGTTTCCATATTTTTCCATTTTCTCTTATTTTTTCTTTTCCCTTCTTTCATTTCCCCTACCCCTCCCACTTCCCCTGCTCCTTTAGACCTTTACATCCTATTACACAATATCAATTATACATTTTTAAAATTATAATATCAAGACCTAGGAGACATTGCCACAGATTTTTACTAAATTTAAAAGGATATAGAAAGCATATTACAGCAATCTTTTTTGAAATAAATTTGACAACTTCTAAGAAGTGCCTTGGAAGACAATTTAATGAAACTAACTCTATAGGAAATATAAAATTTGAATAGTACCTATTAAAGAAAGTATATTCCTAACTTGAAAACCTACCTATATGACAACAACAGGCTCATATACATTTTAACTGAAAAATTATATCAAACATTTAAAGCAGAAGAAAAAAGGAACACTTCTCCCCTCATTTTAGGAACTCAAAATTGTGCTAATCCTAAAACTGGATAAAGATAATAGAAGACAAAAGTATGAACAGAGATAGAAATCTGTTTAGCAAAACAAACTATTGGAAGTCAGATCTGGCAGGATGTAGAAAGTGGTTTTGTTATAGGAATGGCAGTGTTGGTTCAGCATTGGAAGATCCACCCCCAAAAGTAATCATTTTAACAGAGGAAAGGAAAAAGCCATATGATCCTGTCATTAGTTGGAGAAAAAGTATTGGATTAAACTCTATAGCTGTTCATAGGAAAAGCTATCAGGAGACTAGAAGTAGAACAGAACCTTCTCAACAGATCAAAGACATGTACTGCATACTTCCAGCAAAAATGCCTTATATGAATGGAGAAGATACAATGCATTCTCCCTAAGGTGGGGAACAAGGGCACATATGCTTACTCTTCATCTGTCCATTAATCTTTGAAACATAGGCCCAAATCAAAATAGTCTGGCAATAAAATGACACAATTAGGATAGGATTGGCAAAGTTGAAGAAAATATTTATATGTAGATGAAGTGATCATCTACAGAGAAAATACTAAGAAATCTCTAGGAGCCCTGAGAATTTGTATTTGAATTTAGCAGGATTAGAAAACACAAGGTATATATAAAAATTCAGGTCTATGTATACTTACTATAAATGAAGAATTGGATATTGAAATTTAAAAGTTATGTAGGAGTACAAAGGTCCTGGAAAAGTAAAAAAAAATAAAATAAAATATCAGTTGGAAGACATTTAGTACCTGATTTAAAACTTCCTCTAAAGCTACAGTAATCAAGGCAGTGTTGGTGTAAGGTAGGACATATAGATCATTTGAATAAAACAGAGAATCTAGAAATAGACCACACATATATAGTCCACTGAGTTTTGAAAGATTATTTAACATTAACATTTTATAGAATATAAACTTAATTCAAGAGCCGAGGAAAAGATAGTGTTTTCAGCAAATGGCACTAGAACACCTGGTATCCGTATATAAAAAATAAACCTCAACCCTTTATTTCAATACATAAAAATAACTTGAAAGGATCTATGAACCTAAATATAAAAACCTAAAAGTATAAAACTTTAAGAAGAAATTATAAGGGAAAACATTTATGAATTTAGGGTAGGCAAGAACTTCCTAGGATACAAAAAAACATGATGTATAAAATTTAAAAATTGATAAATGCGATTCCATCAAAATTTAGAACTTTAAATGACATCATTAAAATGAAAAGTAGTCCTTAAACAGACCATATTTACAATGCATATAACCTATGACCAGAATATATAAAGAACTCTTACAGCTCATCAATAGACAACTCAATTAAAAAGTAGACACAAGAAGATGATAAATAGCTGCTAGAGCACAAGGAAAGGTGTGCAACACTAGAATCAGAAAAATACTAATCATGAATGATAACAAGATTGAATTATATACTCATTAGGGAGATGAAGTTAAAAGTTTTAAAAGCCTTGTCATGACTTTTTCTTTTTGTTAGATTCCCCCCCTTTGTGTTTAATTTGTCATGCCCAATGGATTCATTCTGCTGGGCTTCCTGGGGTTGTGATCCTCATTGTCTTTTCCTACGATATTGTCTAAAATTTTTGGAGTGCTGGTTTGGTATTCATGAAGTTCCTAAGGTTCTCTTTGTCCTGAAAGTATCATAATTCTCCATCAATTTTGAAAGATAGTTTTGCAGGGTACATCAATCTGGGTTGGAGGCTGTTTTCCTTTAGGGTTTGAAATACATCACTCTAAGCTCTTCTTGCCTTGAGGGTTTGCATTAAGAAGTCTGCTGTGGTTCTGATGGGCTTTCCTTTGTATGTGATTTGTTTCTTTTCTCTCACTGCTTGTAGAATTTTGTTCTTCTGCTGGGTTTCTGGAATCCTAACTATTATATGCCTATGTGTAGAGTTTTTTTGATCAAGGCTAGTTGGAGTCCTATGTGCCTCACTTATTTGTATGACAAGTTCTTTTCCCCTCCTTGGGAAGTTTTCTGCTATCACTTCTGTGAACAGCATTTTTATGTCATCTGCACTGTCTCCTGTTTCTTCATTGGCTCCAATAAGTCTTATGTTATTCTTCTTCACATCATCCAGCAGCTGCTGGATTTATTTCTCATGGTCCCTTACAGTTTTCAAGCAATTTTTCTTTTCCTGGTCACTAATTGCAATCTTATCTTCTATATCTGAGATTCTGTCCTCATATTGGTTCATTCTGATGCGTAGATGTTCGATGGAGTTTTTAATCTCCTGGAAATTTGTTTGCATCTGTTTTATGGATTCCATTTGTTTCCTATGTTGGGATTCCATCATGTTCCTCAGATCCTCTATTTTTCATCTGTGTCCTCTCTAGATTTATTAATCATGACTTGCAATATGGGCACAATCTTTGCTGTTATCTGAAAAATTATTTCTGATTTTGTTTTTTCCAGATCCTCTTTTGTTCCAGTTCAGGGAGTCCAGGTGGTTGAGTATCAGATTGTTCCATCTTGTTTCCCTTTTGGGTTGCTGTAGGTGATCTGGAAGTCTGTTTTTGAGGCTTGTTTATGTGTCTTCTCATTTCCAGAGGGAGGGGGCAGTGCTTCTGGTGCCCGCTCAGCTCACCTTCTCTGCCCTAGGAGTGTGGAATGATGCCAGGGGAGCCTCTTCCTGGTCACTGGGATTGGCTTACCTTCTCTGGCCTAAGAGCATGGAATGGTGGCAGGGGAACCTCTTCCTGGTCACTGGGATTGGCTCACCTTCTCTGCCCTAGGAGAGTGGAATGGTGGTGGGGGAGCCTCTTCCTGGTCACTGGGATTGGCTCACCTTCTCTGCCCTAGGAGCATGGAATGGCAGTGGGGGATCCTCTTCCTGGTCGCTGGGATTGGCTCACCTTGTCTAAAGTCACCGATTATTGCGCATGTAAGGAAGGCTTACAGCCAGGGGATATGACCAGCAGTTTCTGTGGCACTCCTAATTTCATGGCTCCAGAAATGATAAGAGGGGAAGATTACAGTTTCAGTGTATACTGGTGGAATCTTGGCGTACTGATGTATCAGATGATGACTGCACAGTCTCCATTCCATCTTTGTCACAGCTTTGATAACCCTTATGAAAACTCAATCAAGTACCTCTTGCAAGTAATTTTGGAAAGAGAAATTTTCATACCTTGTTGTCTGTCTGACGAAGCTGCAAGTGTCCTTGAGAGATTTCTAAACAGGGACCCAAAGGAACGATTGGGTTGTCATCCTCAAAGGGGTTTTGCTGATGTTCTGGAGCATCCATTTTTTTAAAATTTTGATCGGGACATGATGGAGCAAAAGCAAGTGGTGTTTCCTTTCAAACCAAATATTTCTGAGGATTTCAGTTTGGACAACTTTGATCCTCAATTTACTAATGAACCTGTCCAGCTCACCCCAGATGACAATAACATTGTGAGGGAGCTTGATGGATATGAATTTGCAGATTTTGAGTATATCAATCGTCTTATGATGTATGAAGAAGAATGGGTCTGATCCTCATTTTTCAACTATGCATTTTGCTTATGTTGCCATTTAATGCTTGGATAAACTTGTTACCAGCCTGGATAGAATTAATCACTTCAGAATTGTCTAGAAGCTAATTTTAATTTATTGTTTTGAAGTTATATTTAGATGTAATACTTGATTCTTATAGTCTATAGTAGAGAATATAGAATTCTTTGTTCATAGATTTGATTTTTATGAACTGATTTAAATAACAATGAGGTAATCTCTTGTTAACCACAATTGTATACACATTCCATTTGTTGAGTGAGACATAATGACTAATATTTTTTCTTTTTACTTATGATACAAGAAAACAATTTGTCTTTTAAGTAAAATAACTTAACTATGCTAGTTTCTCTCCAACCACATTTCCTGTACCTTTTGGGCTCAGTTTATGTATTCTTCAGGAAAATCAAAAAAATTGCAATAATTTTGAATAAAAACACATATACTTGTATCTTTTTTATATGAGGAAGGAACAATGTATGACTGCAGGCTTTGGAGGTGTGGTGGTTCTCATGAAATGGAACTTCTACAAATGGTTACAGGATGGTTTCTTAAATGTTTATAAATTTTGAATTGTTCTGAATTTAGAACTAGATCGTTAACTAGAATTAGGATGCTATACAGCATCCTTCTGTTTTAGTATCATTTTTATGCCAAGGATTTGAAAGGTAACCATCATCATCTAAATGTAAATAAGTTATAATGGTACAATCTTAGTTTAATTTAATTTTAGTTAACGATTTGGTTTTGGATTTAGAACAGTTTAGGATTTGTGAACATTTGATAAATTACCTTTTGATCTTTTTCAGATGCCCCATTTCATGAGAAATATTACTTTTCCAAAGCTTGTGGTCATGTATTGTCTTTTCTTCATATAATTTAGTTTGAAACCAATGAAAACATCAAAGGAAAATGTTTGTAGACATTCACATGGTCATTTCCGAGGCATGTATGTTTCTCTTAATGCTTGGAACTTGTTTTAAAACAAAAAGCAGTATTCGCAACATAAACTTATAGAGAATTCTAACATGTTAGAAATATGTTTATGAACTTGCTTTTAAGTGTTGCTCTTTGCCATAGGGCATTTCAGAGTGTAGAATAATCACCCAAGGTGTTTGTTTAACATGTTTATTACTGAGCTCATATTAGAATTCTTTTGGGCTTTTGAACCTCATTTTGAGAAACACTTTCTTCAAGATATTCTTTTATCCTCCAGTTAAATAGTAGAAACTGTGTTCATGGTATAATATTTTAAGATGGTACAAGCAGAAATTTACAACTTTATGAACATTTTTGAACAAATTTTACATGAATGACTTCATTAGATATCTTCCTTGTTCCCCTCAATAAAATCTTATCAGTTTTCTGCCAATGATATCCATATGATGAGCATTTTTCTCTGATGAGGTTTTCAGCATTATTCATGGTGGTCTTTTGTTTTTCAATTTCTTAAGTAATAAGATTAACCGTATATTTTATATAGAATTGTGTTACAAATATGTTTTCAACTATTTTTGTAGTATTTAAGTGTATGTCAGTTCTTTTCATGTCATATAGAAATTGTCTCAAAATACTCTTTATGGGGGAATAAGTCAGTTTATAGTCAGAATGGTTGGCACTTTGGTGTTCTAAAAAAATTTGTTTTGCATAATCCTGTGGTCAGATCATTTTATGCAGATGTAGCTTGGGTTAAATTTCAAGTACTGTGCTCAGCACTGGTATATTTACTATATAAATTTGTTTTGTTTTGATTTTTGTCATGTAGAACACTGCCTTGGTCATCATAATGTAATCTGTGTTGTGTTCTTCTTTTTTCATGTTTACTGCCTTTAAATAAAATATTAATATAAATTTTAAAAACTTTGACACCTTGGATTTTATTAAAACAAAGAAAATACCTGTTTGTCACTAGACTAAGTTAAGAAAAGCTAAGGTCAAGCCACAGAGAGGCAGAAAATACTTGTGGTATAATATAAGTATATAGACATATCTGAAAACAGATTTACAAAGATATATAATGAACTATAACTCAATAACAAAAAGACTAATAAAGTAGGTAAAGAATTTGATATGATACTTCAGAAGTGAATTTGTGTTTCCAAAAGGAGTCAGTATTACCTGTCAACAGGGAAATTTACAGTAAATCCACAATGAACGCCACTTTCCATAGTTGTGTAGGAGACAATTCCACAGAGAGAGAATACAGGGAAGTTGTCACCTAAGCTTCTGGTTTAGAGGAAAATGGAGAATAATCACTAACAGGAATAGGGTTGCTTAAATAAGAGGATGATAAAAATGTTATAAAATTGATTGTGGTAATAATTGTACCCTGTTAGTGGATGCACTAAAAAAATTGCATTGCTTTCATAAAACTGGTGGTGTACATGGAATATAAACCACATCTCAGTAGGGACAGAGAGAGAGAGAGAGACAGGAGAGAGAGAGACAGGAGAGAGAGAGAGATTACTCTTTACTCTTCCAAACACCATGAAGTAGAAATTTCTCACTGAGAATACAAATGTTCTCAAATGAAAGCCTCACTTGGACATGAGCTCTTCACCATATCACCACTGCACACTTAACTCCTTGGTAGGGAAAATGATAGAGCAAAATGCCAAATTGTCAAGAGAGTTGGTGTGCGGTCATGTTGGTCTCTTACGCTGTACTTTAGCAAGTGTTTAACATCATTGAACTGCAATTTTCCCACCTGTAAGATTGGGTGAGAACCAGAGTACCCCGCAGGTTCACTCTATCTCCAAAATTCCAATATTTTCATTCAATGAGTGAATTTACCCTTTCACTGCAGAATACTATCTTCCTGTTCAGTCTGTCCCCTAGATTATTTTTCCCAGTTAATGCTACACAATCTGAAATCTGTTTCCCATGCTGGTACAGATGTTACTGTGTTTCATAATCAAGACTACTAGCAATCCATGCTTTGAGTGCCCAATTCTGTGATTTGATTCTGCCAGTTTCCTTAGAGAAGATAGTCTATATAGGAGGAGAACACTGGAGATAAATAGAATGGAGATATTAATTTTAGAGCAGCAGAATGAGCAGCCCAGCAGGTTTGTTAAGAAATCAGTCCTGATGCTCATGATACTTTGTTCAGGCAAAACATGGATTGACCAGTAACACTGCTATTTATTATTCACACTGTTCTCAACACATCATATATTTCTAGACATGAAATAGCAACTCTCAGTCAAGCAGAAATGGTCTCTATGCATTGTTAAGAGATTGAGCACCATGGCTATAGGAAAGGGAATGGAAGTTAGATGCATAATACCTGAGCCTGTGTGTAGTTGTCCATAATACTGAGTCAGAGGGGTGGATGGGGACTCTCGGGTTAGTCTTCTCACTTTGGCAAAGGTCAGTGCCTCCACAAAGTGGATGAAGATGTACTTCAAACATTTCAGTACTAATACCTGAGTCCATTATTATCTAAGTAATTGATACTTATGAAGCAAAGCCTGAAAAATGAATTTCTTGAATTGAGTTTCATGTAGAACCACAAAAACCTTCAGACATACTTGAATATTGGTTTTGTAAACAGTATCCTTTAGAATTATGTCCAGTTTCTCTACATTTATTTTATCCTTGTCAAATAGCAAGTAGAATTGCTCATATTTTGCTTAAAAATCTCTCTTTATCCAGATGCAGGTTTCTCAGTGGGTGCACTTGTTTTGTCTGCAGAGCAGGTCTCCCTCTGGAAGCAGTTTCCTTTGGAACTCCCCGGTTCTGTGACTGAGAGGTGAGGTCACATGGCCATCAGCCCATAGAGAGTCATGCTCCGTCCTTCTGTGAAGGCGATGGTGAAGCCATCCTCAGTAGGGAACAGAGCTTCCATTGGGATCAGGGGACACATTCAGTGTTAGGCCTTCCTCACTCTCCCTCCACTGTGAATAATTACATACAAATAAAACTAGCTAAAATGTATATTCACAGAAGGCTAGAGTAGGAAAAAATGACATGAAAGGAAATTGAACTACCAAGGAAAGAGAGACACTACCACCATTCTCCTTAGATGACAACAAGCACCAACTCCAGGGATACTTGTCCATTTTGGGGGAGAAGAATGTTCCTAAGAATCATTTCGGTTCATCATTACTAAGAGGAAGTTTTACTGATGGTCATTAATGTTCACTCTATAAAAGTACAAAAGTAGGTGATAGTCACTTGCTGTTCCATGGGTCACAGTCCTATAGGTTAGTAGAAAATATACCAAAATTTTAGCTGGCACTGAAAATAGATGATAGATTTATCATTTATACCACCCTAACTACTTGTATGCATAAATCCATTTTTCATAATAAAAAAATAAAAGGGAAAAAACAGTCGCTATGGCTATAGCTCCTTACTTCAATCATTACTAGTTATTTTAAGGTGAACCTGTGGACGGAAAAGGCTTAAGATTTCCTGCAAGAAGCTCACAAAGCAGTGTCATGGTGTCTGTGATTATTTAGCCAGATCTCAGGGATGATGGCAGGCCAGGAAGACAGTCTCTTCTGTGACCCAGTCTTTCGTTTTTTGGTTCTTTTTTGTTTCTATTAGTTACAGTGATGCATGCAAACCTACGTTTCTGCAGCACAAATCATCGTAGCTAAATCTTGAAAGCAGCCTATATGTTCATCAACAGATGAAAAAAATTTTAAATGTGGCATTTACACACAATGCAGTACTACTTTGCCATAAATAAAGATAAATTTAAGTCATTTGTAAGAACATGGGTGAATCTTGGGACCATAATGTTCAGTGAAACAAATCACACTCAGAAAGTTAAATACTGCATGGTTTCTCTTATATGAGAAACACCAAATATAAATAACTTAAAAGCAAAATAAGAGAGAGATGGTAGGCAAGAGTAATGTGGACATTGTGGAGATGCAAAGGAGATCTCAGATGGGGAGGCAGGAGGGAAGGGACGGGACAGAGGAGTAAAAGTGATTAAGATGCACTATATACATTGCCAGTTCCCCAAGGTGGATGCAGCTACTGCGTGTGGACCACTGGTGTCCCTCCTCTCAGATTCACTTTTCTTTGCAGGTCTCATGACATCCTGAGTCTTCTTCCCACCTCTGACTCACCCTTTACCTCCCCCTCTAGGAAGTCTGTTTCAGGAGTGCAGAGATTTTATGCTCACCTGTGTACCTGGGACCTGGAAAAGTGCCTGGTATACTCTATTTTTCTATTGGATGAAATGAAAAGATCCAAGTTCAGTATCAGAGATAAGAACCAGTCATCGAGAGGATGAAGGTGCTGGTTAAATACATGCTGATAGAAGTAACCATAACAACCATAACATGAGGGTATAAGGGAAAAATTTCAAAGAAACTGACAGTCTCCAAATAAAACCCAGTGTCACAGAATTGTGGTGTTAGAAGATATATTAGGATCATTTACCCTGAACTTCCTAGCAGTGCAGGACTGTCTTGTGGGAGACACCTTTCTCAACAGCCTGTGGACCACACTGCTGCCATGGTGGGCTCTCTGGGGAGGATGCCATCCTCTGCTCTACAGTGCAATGTGTGGTGTCCCTAGATCACACCCACTACACAACAATGGCAGATCCTCCTCTAACTGTGACCACTCTGAATGCCTCCAGATATTTCCAAATATCCAACAGGCTCAATGTAACTCCCCCTGGACAATCACGGCTCCAGACAGGCAATGCTTAGTGTGGAAGCCAGGCCATTGTTGGCTTTCTCTGATAATTGCAAAGCCTGTCCTTCTCCACTAGGGAGGTATGCCTCCTTGAAATTCTCTCTATCTTTCCTCTCTCCTCCTCCTTCCTGTTCATGTCTGTGTTCCTCACAAATACACAGAAAACATCTTGTTACTAAACAACACTTGAAATGTTTGAAGATAAGCATCATATCTCTAATGGGATGAATTGTGCCCCCTCTCTCCAAATTTACACATTAAATTCTTAACCATTTGGACCTTTCCTGACTAGGGTGGTTGCAGAAGTAGTAATGTAGGATGAAGTCGTGCTGGAAGAATGTGAGCTCTGAGCAGTCATGGCTGTGTTCTTACAACAAGAATGTCATGTGAAGAGAGAGATCTAGGAAGAGTGAAGGTGGTTTGAAGATGTGGAGAACCTTGATGATAAAATGCCAAAGATTGCCCCAAAAGCACTAGAAACCAGAAGTCAAGCTTGGAACAGATTCCCCCTCAATACTCTTAGAATGAACAAACACTGCTGAGGCTTAATCTTGGAGCTCTGTCCTCCAGACCTGGGAGACATAGATTTCTGTAGCTTCAGCCCAAATCTGTGATCCTTTGTTTGCCAAGCCCTAGGAAAGTAAGAAAATATCCACTGTCACTGTCTTGTACTCCAGCATGGTGATCTGCGGAACTGCACCTTGATATTTGACTGCCACATTGATCCTGGAAGCATTTCTAAATGATTCACTAAGTCTGTTGAAATTCAATTCCTAAAGATTGCTATCTACATCTCACCTCCAGACAGGCCCAATTTCCTCATTTTACATTCTCTTATGACACTATCGACCCCCCATTCTTGAAATGTCAATATATTTTCATTCACCTTTTCACTCTACTTTGCTTTCTTCTCAACAAAATCAGTTTGTATTCATCTTTTAAAACCTTACTACTCTAAATCTATGAACCTAACAACTCTATGTGATAGAACGGTCCAAAATGCTCCACTCTCAAATCTTAAACCAATAGTGGGTTATTTCAAGATTGTGGTCTCACTACTATACCGTCATCATCATCATCATCATGAGTAAAACAACTCTGTGAGGCACTCGTGTAGCACACCAGGGATCTGGCACATGTCATGCAGTCTTGTGTACACCTTACACCACTGGACCTTGGCAGGGTTCATTTTATGTGTCAACTTGACTGTCCACAGAGTTCTGAGACAACTGGCCAAACAGGACTCGGCATATCCCTGTGAGAGTAGCTGGAAAATGTAATATTTGAATCCATGGATTCTGTGTGTCAGCCACTTTCCTCCCACTGAGATGCAATTCCCAACACCAGCCCCTTGAAGCGCAAGACAGTTATCTTGGCTCACAGTTTCAGTAGGTTCATTCCATGGCTGGCAGGCTTGAATCCAGAAACATCGTTCTGAAAGGGTCTGCTGTGAGGGAAAGCTGCTCACATCATGGTGGCCAGAAAGAAGAGTGCAACAGAGAAGGTGGAGAGAGAGATACAACCTTCCAGCCACACCTCCTAACAGCAAATCAGCTACAAACTCATCAGTGGATTAATCCACTGGAGACCAGAAAGCCCTGGGATCCAACAACCTTCCAGACACACGAGGCTTTGAGGGGACACCCCAGATCTAAAGCATAGCACTCAGTAAAGCACACTGTCCTCCCCAATACCAGAGGTCTCTTCCTGTCAGCAGAAGGACTGAATAGAACATAAAGAGGAACCTCTTCCTGCCTGAAGATTTAGATTGAAACATGACCTTCTTCCCTAGTCTCTGGGTTGCTGACTCACCTTGCAGCTCACAGGACATGCAACCTCCATGACTGCATGAATTCCTGATCTCCATGGGTACATAGATAATAGATGAGTCAGTAGATAGATACAGCTGTAGAGATTATAATTGCGTATCTCTCATGGACTCTATTTCTCCACATAATCCTGACTCAAGAAGCTCCAGACAAATGGAGAGGCATGGTATCACATTTTCACTCCACAGATGAAGCAACTGGGGCATAGAGGAGGTCCAGAAATGTGGCCAAAGACCCCCGCATTTGAATGTGGGTGATGGAACGGTTGCATCCATGTCTGTCTGACACTGCACTATAAACCTTGTCTACATAAATCTTATTGTCTTCACCTGGACAGTCCTATGGCACAATTGCTATTTCTTTTCTTTTGTTTGAGACAGGTTCTCACTATGTAGTCCAGGCTGGTCCTGAACTCACTATGTAGCCCACTCTGGCCTAAAACTCACAGCAATTCTCCTGCCTCAGCCTCTTGAGAGCTGGCATTACAGTCATGGGCTATCACACCCCACTTTACTTGCTGTTTCTTTTAAACATGTGCTGTTAGCTTTCTTTGGCTATAATAAATATCTGCTGAATCAAGTTAATAAAACAGAAGTTTTATTTTAGCTCACAGTTTGATATATCAGTCTATGATCAAATAGCCATCATGATCATGGTAGGAGTGTTTGGTGGTAAGGGTCCACTCATCCTATGGCAGGAAAGAAAAAAAAGAAAGAGGGAGGGAAGGAAGGAAGGAGGGAGGGAGGGAGGAAGGAAGGAAGGAAGGAAGGAAGGAAGGAAGGAAGGAAGGAAGGAAGGAAAGAAGGAAGGTAGGAAGGGACCAGGACCTCATGAAATGTCACTTTTCTCCACAGGCTGCACCCTGGAAGCATTCTCCACCTCTCTACTATGCACTGAAGACCAAGTCTTTAACACTTGGGCCTTTGGGAGACATTTAATGTCTAAACTACACCATGTATCATGAATTTTTCTTGTACATAGGTTCCAATCCTCAGAAAGAACTTTATCTTCTCCCAATCATCCTAATACTGAGGCATCTTCCAAATCTATTCAAGTAACTCCTTCATCTATATTCTAGCTGCTACAACCCTAATTGAGTCCCTGGATATGTCATGGTTGGAGAAAGTCTGAAAACTGCATTGCACTCTTTATTCCTCTTCACCCTTCCATTGTGGTTGCTGAGTGTTTCTAAGAGGCACATTGATTACATCGTCCTAGAGCTCCAGAGTCCAAAGTGGATCTGCTGCCTTCCCCAGGGCTAGCAGGACTGATGTTCCTCTGATTGTCTCCACTCTGACAGGTCACAGCCAGTGCTGGACCAGTGGTTAAATGTTTTCATGATCAATAGAAGTTGGGAAGTTTTCTTGGTTAAAACTTGGACTCCATTTGAAATTCTGAGATAACATGGGCATCTGTCTTCTGAGAATGACTCCCCAATGCATTTCTTCTCTGTCATCTACCCACCGAACGGAATGATTTCAAGATGATTTTCCTGTTACCACGTCAGTTCCATTCTACTCTTCCAACATTTAGAGCCACTGATTTGCTGTAGACACCCCTTGTTCCAGACCAGCCTCTGTTCCATTCTCTGAACGCCTTACAGTTTCCAGTCTCTGACAGCTCTGTGTGTCAAACATAACTGGACGGGCTTTGGAGTCATTCTTTATTTATGAAGACCCAGCTCATGTCGTGTCCACCTACTGCCTCAATCGGCCTTCCCCAACTATGGGAGCTGGATGCTATCCTGTGTGCTACTCAACTCTACTTGCTCCACTGATCACTCCCAGGGTGGTCAGTCCCTGGGTGGTCAGTCCCTGGGTGGTCAGTCCAAGTGGCATATAAGAACCACCTGGGAAGATACCACTGCATGATCCCAAGTTTCTGCAAACAGATAACAGCACCGGGATCATCTGATGCAGCAAGCAGGTCCTGACAGAACAGAGGAGAGACTGAACACGAGATCCAGTGCCTTGCCGTGCTTTGCATTCACAGGGCCAGCAGATACACTCCACGGCCAGCCATGCTGCAGTGGGAGAAGTCCCACCTTTCTCTCCAGGGTCAAAATGCAGCAGGCTGTAAACTGGAGGAGCTGCTGAGCACTGTGGATGAAGCTATGCAAGCAGATCATAGGTAGAGCTATTGAGCCCAGAACGAAGACCTTCAAGACCATTGTTCCCACACAAGATGCTGACACAGCACGGAAGGCCTCCTCACCTCCCAGCAGGGAAATGTTCCAGGCTCTTCATGTGTGACCACAGGGGAGCACACACAGCAAACTGCCCCTGCATTCGTGGGGGAATAGCACCTGTCAGGTCTGCACAAGGCCTGCACATGTCCTACTGCTGTAGAGCTACTTCTCAGGTCCGCGTCTCTGCACGTCTACTCTACTGTATGTCATCTGGGTGCAGGACGTGATTGAGTAATCTCGTGTTACCCAAAGGATATTGCTCGTGTGTGGAGATATTCAGTAAACATCTAACAGTAAAAGAGTGTGCAGATAGCTGCCTGTGGGACGATGCTCCTCCCCGTAGGGATGCTGAAGGCCTGCGGATGGGAGGAAGGTGGGTCTTCTATCTGTGCCGCTTCACACAGCGCCAGCCCTACACACGCAAGCACCCCCAGCGCGCATGAATTTCCCCTGCCTCCTGCTCAGCAAGGGCAGAGTCTCTGGGATCCTCTGGACATGCAGAAGCTGCAGGAACATTTCACTTTCTTTCCCAATTAAGAAATAAATGACACAGATTGCCCTTTGCAATTGCATAATACATGTTCTTACCCAAAATCACACAGGTCACTTAGTCTATTGCCTTAGCTCATCTTGTTCCGAGTAACAAACAGCTCACGGAGTAATTTGATGATTTATGACTGGGTAAAAATATTTAATATCATTTAACACCAGATTTTTTTATGCCAAGTTGAAGTTTTGAAGTTAATGACAGGCTTTAATTAGAACAATTTAGGGTTCATGTAGTTTAAATTAAAGTGAGGTTGAAGAAGTTCAACAGCTAAATTATTTTCCCATTTAAGACAGAAAATATTTTTCTCAAATTATTTGCTGTCTAACATGGATATTATCTGCCTTTAGGAAAGTTTAGAGATAGTTTTTCTCATAACCCATTTCCTACTTGCTAGTTCCTATTATCCGTGCTTTAAAAGGAGTGTGTGCCTAACTGAGTTCACCATTTTTCTGCTAAGGAGCTGTCTTCCACTTGACCCTCAGGGGTTGAAGTGGCCTTTGCTCCTTGGGACGGAATCATCTTACCATCCCGTACTCGCTAAACCTGAGTGATTCCTGGGCTGCGCCATAAACTGTGCACTTTTCCACGCTGAAACCATCTACCTGCCTTCCACGGTGTAAAACTGCTAAGACTGAAAAAAGCCCAAGTTCTCCTTACAAGTCTGGATTCCTGGTCCCCACGACCTGGAATCAGAAAGTAGGAGGTTACACCCGGCAGACCTTTGAGAAGTTCCATTGAGGAAAGAACTGCTGGGATTGTTTCCTGGTTTTGTCCATGCAAAAGAAACAGTTACTGGAACACCATGTAGCTATGCACCTTCTACAGCTAACAGTGGACAAGGGAAACTAAACTGTACTGACTTAAGCTTGGATTTTCAAATCGCCTTATTAAAGAAGCGTCTTGGCAGTTGGTACTCTGTAGTACTGGGATACACACAGTTCTAAAGGTCTGGCCTGGTCTTTCCCTCCTGTCTTCCTCAAGCTCGGTGCCCTCAGGGACTGTAATACTTCACCAGGCTACAGAGGTTGCTAGGAGCTTGTGGGGCTTTTTCTTCCGTGTAGCAGTTTCGCTGCTCTGCCTGAAGCTTAACGTCCAGGAAGCCTTGGTGGATCCATAGTGATGTTGCTACCAGTAAGCATACCTTGCTTTTGCAGATGAGGAAAAGAGGCCCTTCTAGCTTCTGCATTTTTGCATTTTGCAGATTGTGTACTTTTTGTTCTTCAGGTCTGCTTTAAGACATTTCCAGAGATCTCTTCCTCTCTTTATCTAGGAGAAGAACCCATATTTACACCATCTCCTATCTAAAACAGGGTCCTGAACTCATTGGAGAGTTGGTAAGGATAAGCATAATTGAAACAGATAAAAAGCACTCTCTTTGTGGATCTTCTTCAAAGCAGAAGAAAGGTGTAACCTCCACCTTTGAGGAGATTTAACTTAGAATTGTGGGTGAAATCAGCAAAGATTGTTTTAAAATTTATTTACCAAGTTTCCTATGAAATCTTCAATTTGCAGCAAGTCATATTGGGTCAAAATGTTTCGATACAAAATGGTATTCTGATACAGCACTAGGCAGTAGGGAGGACAGTCCCATGAGGATAAAATAAAATAAAATGAACAAATGAACAGCATAACAACAAAGGAAAAAACAAGGAAGAAAGCAACTATGAAATCACAGCATCTTCTGACCACTTTTTGTGAAATAAAAAATGTTTCCCACTTACACTGGGATTCAAATACATACTCTGGTAAGATAAATTAATCTTTCTCCATGAAAATAAAAACATCCCACAGAATCGAGTCAGTGAGATAAAGACATCTAAGTTTCTTTTTTCACAATTTTTGATCCCTAAGCATAATAATTCACTCAGAATTGAGATCTTATTTAATATCACATTATTCAATATCAATCTGTTATTATTTTCTCATATTTAGAAACTATCATCCATACTACTCATACTAAACATGAACTAAACATACTTCACTGAAGATTAATATCAGCAATAGAAACATGCATCTAATTCTTATTACTTTCCACTCTTCAGCACTTGGTCTATATTAACTCATTAAATCCTCCCCAAAACCTTACGTGTTGGCTCCATCATTTGCTTCACTGTGGGATAAGGAAATGAGGCATAGAGTGCATACACAGAGCTCTCAGCTCATCTTAAATTACCTTAAATTACCTGAAATTTTCAAGTGGTCAAAGGAAGCTCAGTACTAAATTCTTTGCTTTAAACCCTCTGCATATTTAAACGTAAATGTCTCTAACTTGTGGTCTGAGTGTGTTGATGTGTGCTTTATATTTGCTTTTGTTTCCTCTAAAGACATGTTCTTACGGTCTGGAACTTGTTTATGTTTTTGGTATCTTTCAAGAGATTGGTAGAAAATATGATCCATCAGAAAATAAGGATCAATTAGAACACTTGAAATAATTTTTGCAATTGCTGAACACCTACTGTGTACTCCGGTTGAGTTCCTTCTATTGTGTCTCTACCTATTCACTGAAAACTTCAATTCAGCTTTCAATCCGACAAAACGGCTGCACCTACTTTGATTCCTAAAAGAATCCTCATTTTTCCAAAATGCAAAAGTGACAAAGTCCTCTAATTAGTGATACTGGCCATATTTATTTATAGTAAAATGCATTTTCCACCTCCAAAGATCAATACATAGATCAACCACCTTTGCTACATTTCCCTTATTAACATATCATGTGTGCCTAAGAAGATTAGACAAGGAAAATAATTATTTGTTTTGGAAGTAGGCACATTCTAATGAATGTTGCCATAGCCTATATCCAAGTTTGTTATTTCAGCGAACTGAGAGAAGACCCATTCTTCAGCAACAGTGGGAGACTACAGACTTCAGCTTCCTTCACAGTTCTCTCCTGTTGTCCAAATACTGTTTCCCAATGCATGCCATCCCCTGGCAGAAGGATGTAGGAAGATGACTGCAATATCTCCTCAGCAGAACAGTACACACACATATGTTTACTATGTTTGTGAAGTTTAGAAGGCCTAAAATTATTGCTAAAAATGTGTAGCTTCTTAAATAAGAATTGTCTCTGAAGTTTCTATCCCCAGTGCCAAAAAGAAAAAAAAAAGAATTGTCTCTGAAGTGACAAAGGTGTACAAATTTTTTCCAAAACAGTACCTACCTAAAAAAATAGAAAATTTTTTTAAAAAGGTGATGCACATTAAATAATGGAATCCCAGGGAAAATAGAACTGCTTAGTAGAAGGTCATGTTTCACCTTTGCAGCATTTTCTGCCAGAGCAATTTTCAACTATTGCATTAGGAACACCTAGGGGATGAGTCCTACCTCTAGAATCACAGGATTGCTCATTTATAGGTGAGACATGGTTCCCGGTTTTTAATAGACAGATACTTACAGAACAGAATTTTAAACCCCTTTCACAAGAAGGCTGAAGTTCCAGTATTTTGAAATGACTATCACAAAAGAGAACATCATTGCTTTTAGGCCAGGTCCTGTAGAGCATCGGTGAGGAGCTATGACCATTGGATGATTACCTCATGGATCAAAGTAGGACAACTAAACATTAAACTAATCCAAGCCCAAGCCATCCAATTTGTCCTCAACTGACTGGCTAATTAAAAGGGATTTGAGATAGGTAAAAAGAGAAAACAGAGTGACTGAAATGGCTGGGAAGCACACACCCCATCTCCTGCCTGGGATGATGTAAATACAACACAAACATTCAGCCTGTATCTGCAAGCCACTTTCAGCCTCTAGGAGAAACACAGGTAAACATGGGTGTGGATCCAAGATAAGTCCGGAGAACCTTGTTCCAGCCTGTCTGATCACTTGCTGAGAGGTGAGGCTGCTGATTATCTGATAGGCTCTTGATAGCTCCTGGGTAAATAATGCATTGGGATAGAGGGATAAAAGTTTATCCTTGATTGACAAGAACTGCTTTCCCTGTGGTACAGTCCCTCTACATCCTGCAGGCTGATTTTCGATCTTGTGACTGCGTTTTACAAAAGCAGAAATGAGAACAGGCCCTGAGAGGTAGGTGTTGGGGAGTGGAGCTCAGAAAAGTTGGGGTACTTGGGACATTAGTAAAAGATGATGCTGACACCTCCAAATTCATCAGCCCACTCTTGAGGTGCTCAGACTTCATAATGCATTGGTTCTCCCGCAAACATGATTAGATGCTACCTATAGCTGGGTGACAGACAGGACTGAGACACACATCTGCACTGTCCCCATGCTAAGAATACAGAATTTCAGGCTTGGAAGGTGTACTTGCCTGATTATCTAGCTAAAGCACGAATCCCTCTAAAAAATTTCTGCCCAAGTTTCATACTACACTACTGAGCTAGAATCAGTAGCTAAAATGTATCTGCTCTTTGACAAAGACTGCAGTAAAACCATGTTTTTTCTTTACGCATTTATGCAGATGTATTTTTATTTAAATTTAAATGCACTATGCTATTTTACTCATATTCATTCCCAATGAAATTGTAAAATGAAGCCCCTTTGGAATCATGCCAATAAAATGATGGTCAATGATGCAGAAAACAAATCACAGTTGCTTTCCGAATATAATGATGCACCTATGGAGAGAATAACTGTGTGTGCTGATCTCGTGAGGATTCTCCATTCGAGGTGTGGCCTGGGGCTTTTATTAGATAGACCCTGCTTGAGTCTCACAAGTATTCTGCAATGGACAATGAATTATATTATAGCCTCAAGTTACGGGTAATGGATCTGAAGAGCAGATTTCTGAACTATGTCCTCCCAACACCTCATCCTCACTTCTTCAAGTGGCGTTTAGGGGAGCAATTTTACCCCCTTCTCATAATGAGGTCTGGGGTGTTCTTAGGAGCTTTTGTCCCCACAGAGACAAATTATGCGAGGGTTAGGATCCATCATTGCTTTATGTGCCACTGCTGTCATCCCGCCTACAGCACAGAGCCCTGGACGAGGACTTGCTGAATGAAAATAGGATTAGTGAGTTTTCTGTTAACCAGTGGTCTGGTCTTTCCGGCATGCCTGTTGCTTTATGACCATGGTCAGCACGGACCCACCGTACACATGGAAGTGAGTCAAGCCTGTCTGAACTTGATCTTACCACTGTCACTTCCAGGCGTATTTGCTCTACGCGTTCACACCTTCAGCTACTGGTGTGGCCTTCCAGGTGACACAGGTGACAAATGGCACTTTCCCTCTAGCAGGAGGGCTCCTTCACCTTCAGCTGAGTAATGGCCCTTTGCAGTGGCCTGGGTCTACAGAGCCAGGTGGGTGGGCTGCATGGTGCCCTGCCCACTTGCCGGCCCATGTGAAGGACAGGGGCGGTGTGGATCAGTAACAAGGAGCTTGATGCTAAGGCGGCGGGTCTCAGCGTTCTCACTTGGTCAAACTTTCAGTCATTTAACATATCATTGTTTCATAGTGACATACACAAAAATTATCTATAGAAAGAGGAAGAGCGTTCAAATAGGATTCACTTTCATTCAAAGGAAACCCCCATGTCTGCTCTTGCTCTCTGTGTTGCGCTGTGTTCAGAGGCAGTATTGGAATTATGTGCTCCCTTTCAAAAGGCATTTAATCTAATTTAATTAAAACCCCACTACTGAGACCTGACTGTGTATACATTTCCCTGTGCCTTCTGCACTAAGGGGAAATGAAGCCGTCGGATGGCATGGCATTTTTCTCTGAGAGGAAAACCTTATGAGATGCAATCTTTGTGCATGGGCTAGCAGATGCCAGGAATGCAACTTATTTTTAGAATAATTTTCAACTCACTACAGAAAACAGTTGAGTGCATTTTCATAAAGCCCTCTGGTTTCCATGGCAAATGGGGCCATTATTTCTTATGAAGCAGAAGGCTTTTACTTACACTTTCCACATGCTCTTCATATTGTGCCAAAAACTCAAGTTGGTCCAGAAACAAGTACACTGCTGTCCTATTGTTAAAAGCAGTTCTTAAGTAAAATTTTGCAGTGGGTCAAAGTGACCTTCCCGTCAGCCCTGTGGAGAGCAGTGGCTGGTCCACTCCAGTCGGACGCCAGGCGCACACCGGAGATGCGGGCAGAAGCGACACAAGCTCTTAATGATCCTGCTCACCTCATCCCCTGACAGCTGGCAATAAGTCGAGAGATTCTCAGTGAAAATTACAATGTTTGGCTCCTAATCTATGAGATGTAGGCTCCGAAAACCATTTATATTCAAATCCATTAAATACCTAGTATGCATTAGGCATTTCAAAGCATAAAAAATAAAAACTATCCTTCTGTGAGCTTGGTTTGGAAAGTGATGATATTTTTTTCCTTAGAGAATCATGTTAATATGGAATTTTAAATAGACTTTGGAAATACAACTAATTAAACTAATAAATATACAATATGATATTTATATTATTTACTATTTCTCTGTTTATAAAAAAAATTTACCTAGTTCCTCTGGCAATTAGAGAACTGTGAATTAAAACAGTGCTGAGATCCATCTTACCAGAAAGAATGGCCATCATCAAAATGTCTAATAATAACAATGCTGCAGAGGCTGTGGGGAAAGGAACCCTTGTACCTTGCTGGGGGGAAGTGTAAACTAGTTTAACAGTGTGGAAATCAGCATGCAGATTCCTCAAAAAAGTAAAACTAGAAATTCCATTTGACCTAGTTGTTCCCCTTCTAGATATCTTCAGAAAAAAATTAATGGCATCATATTACAGTAACAAATGCACACCCATGTTTATAGCAGTACCACTCATAATAGCTAAATGAGCAGCCTATATGTCTATCAGCAGCTGAATGGATACAGAAAATGTGGTATTTATACACAATGAAGTACTACTCTCTCATAAAGAGGGGTAAACTTGAGTCACTTGTAGGAAAATGGATGCACCTTGAGACTATATGTCTCAAGGTGCATAATATAAAGTGAAATAAATCAGACACACCAGTTAAACGTCACATAGTTTCTCTTATATGAGGAGCCCAGATTATAAATAAAGAGCAAATAAAAGATAAATAGTGGGAAATAGGGAAATAGATCTTTCTCAAATAGGAAGGGGATTAAGACATGGGGGAGGATGAAAGGAGGGGAGGAGAGAAAGTTGAAAAACAGAATTAAGGTGTGTTATGAACATGTATCAACTCCACACAATGAATGTAAATATGATGTACTACACACATGTACAATGAAAATAAAAAGTTTAAATAAATACATAGCTCCTAATGGGAAGTCAGTTACCAACTATAACATCTGGATAGAATTTAGGGTATATTGTCAATTTCTAAAAGCAAAGTAGTTTAGGCTACAATAATTTTAGTACCAAATTATAGTTTTTACTTAGTACCAATATTTATTAGTCATTTTAACTGCCTATTTTAAGGTATTTATTGACTGCAATGTCTCCCTCTGAGCAATACACAACTAACATATGAGTAATATTTACATAAAACGAATATGTTAAGTATTCAGAGAGAAGCTAGCAAAATAGTAAATGCTTACTACAGTAAGTTAAACAGTTGGCCTACACAAACTTATTGGGTGAGAAAGACAGCAGTCTTCTTTCTCCTGAATCCCGACCACTGGCACTGCGGTCTTCATACCTACTGCCAGGCTGGCTCCACTGCTTCCATCCACCGGATCTGTGGACTGGCATCATCAGCTCTACTTCCATTCTTTTAAGATCTCCGCTCCTGACGTATGATATTATGACTCTGACCTTATCACTTTTGTTTTCTGCAAAAGTGGAATCATTTTGAATAGATTTTAAATGACAGCAGACCCAGTCTTCGGTGTGACAGTGGGGCTCACATGTTAGAGGGGGCATAACCCACAGGAAGTCGGAGCTTCCTTTCCAAGGACTCCCCAACACGCACCATCTACCACTCACCCCATAGGAGCCAGCTCGTCGCTCAGTTGAACAAAATGTACTATCACTACATACATAAGAAGTCACAATCCATTGGCACAAAGTAGAGGGTTCCCTTGTCTGATAAACGGCCCCTTCTGTGTTGCTGTGAGCCTGTCCACCCCTCACAGAAGTATGGCCCTTAGTGGAAACAGGTGAAAGAGTACTTTTAGCTAATCTGGTGATGTGAACAATTCGATTTTAGTGTTTAACCTTTTCTTTCTTTCTTTCTTTTGGTTTCAGGGATCATACTCAGGACCTTGCGCTTGCAAGGCAGGTGGTAGCAGCACTGAGCTAAATGCCCAGCCCTGCCTCCTTTACATTTGTTGGTTGATCTTCTTTTCGATTAAAGCACTTTTCCCTCTTTTTTCTCCCAAACAGGTAAGAACAGAATCTGAAGGGCCTGCAAGTTTATGTGGGGAAGGTAGGTTCTCTCCTACCTTGAACACCGTCTACTACTGGAGAGAGAGAGAGACTGGCTCGTATGTATTTCTAAACTCCACCCTTTCTTTTGTGGACAAACATGTGATTCTCTCTCTCTCTCTCTCTCTCTCTCTCTCTCTTATTCTCTCATACTCAATGTCTCTCTCTTGGCTCGGATGGGTTCTCCATGCTACCCTGCAGGAACCTCTAAAGCACACGTTTTCCTGCCATGGGAAGTCAGGCTCTTGTAGTATCTTCCCCTCTCCCCCACATGAACCAGTCTGCAGTCCTGGCTGACTTTCTGGAGGAAGCTGCTTAGGATCAAGCACACTCATTTCCCACCCCATCCACTTGACAGTGAGCAGAGCAGGTTTAGTGGTTTCGGCTGCTTCCCGGCCCCTTTCCTGGCTCCATCAGTTTTCTGGTCTATCTGTGCTCTCAGGAGCATTATCCACCTAGCAGGGCCAGAGCCCGGCTGAGAGAGATGGTCTCGCCTTCTGGCTCAGGGGATGCAGGAGTCCGTCCGCCTAGCTCTCCACACACAGTCCTGGAGCATCACACTCTTCCCTTCCCAGCCTAGGGAGGAGATATTCTCTCTCTTCCACCACTGCCAAGGAGAGAGGTTGTTGCAGCGAACACGCCACTCCCCTGAAACTACTTCCTTTCCCATTCTTTCACATTTGTTGGCCGGGAGGCAGACACTGCGGGTAGTGATGGCAGGATAACTCTGAAGTGGGAAGACGAACTTTGTAGCTTCTCCTCATGCCTTAAAAGGAGGCAGCTGGTCCCAAGTCAGTGACTCCATAAGCTTAGAGCACTGTTAATTTTCAACTTGGGTTTTTAGCTAAGTTTGTGGACTGCAGGGGAAAAACCCACCATCCCATTGCACATGCAATCATTTTCTTTTCAAACTAACACTATCAAAATGTCATTTCTTCAAAGTGCTAACTCCTGAAAGTTGTCAGAAAAACAAGGGATGTGTTAAAATGGTAAAATCATATGAAGATGCAAGTGTTAACACAAGGTAGAACAAAGAAAGTCCTCTTTAAAAATGGCACTGTGGCTACTTAGTCTAAGGAGCTGTGAGACAGTCACTCCCGGTATCCGTTCATGGTATCTTGGGCAGCTGTAAGGAAAATCTAGAGCAGCTCATTCAAGTAACAGAAATTTGCTTCTAACAGTTCTGGAGTCTTGGAAGTCCAAGGCAAGCACGGGGTTATTCAGGCCTGGGTGAGGCTTGCTTTGTGATTTGCAGGTGTTTCTGTCCTCTCATGGGAGAAAGAAAGAGGGAGAGAAAGAGAAACAGACAGACTGGCTCTAGGAAGGCAGAACTATTTAGCTCCTAATGTCCTCATCTCCAAATACCATCACATTGGGGGTTAAAGCTCCAACATATGAAATTTTTGAGGGGACACCATTAGTCCATAGCAGTGTAGTATTCATTTCATCTTTGCATAAGTCCAGTTTCTCCTCTATTGTTATATACACATCACTGTGAATGATTCATCAAAAGCTTTCCAAAGAAAAATGTAAAAATATCATGATATAATTCATTCAGTTTTTTTCCAGATGAATTGTTAATGTTTTTTTAAGAACTTTCTCTCTCTATCACACACACGTACTTAGGCATATATATGTAAATTCTCACCAGCTGGCCAGAGCAGTGCTTGGTTTAGGATGCTGACCAGATCAATGTGAGGTCAGGGACATGAAATCAGTAAGGAAAAAGCCTGTCTGGAGAAACAGATAGGAAAGACGAGACTGAGGAGCCACTTTGATACTGAAGGTCCATAACTGGAAAACATGGTCAGAGGTCATGATAGTCAGCAGGAAAAGACATGGTCCAGTTGAGCCTCCCACACCAAATTACTATCTAGAAGGAAATCAGGAGTGAAAATAGTCTGGTAGTGTAAAGAGGACAGTGCAGTTTGGGATTTTTTTCAATAAATTCAGTGTTTTAACAAGATCACATGTTTATATTTGAGGTGTTCCTGTGGACTGATAACAATTCCAGGGAAGCCAAAACTTGTAAGTAACCGCCTTTCAAAAACAAAATGGAAGCAAGAAAGAAACAAAAGTAGCTCTCGGCACTGCTGATCAGCTAAGTGCCTTAGAAGCAAGCATGGTAGAAGAGACCAGGCAGAATTTAGAAGAGCTGGAAACAGAGGAGCATAAAGTGAGTGCGATGTTCTAAAAGTGAAGATAAAGCAGGCAAGCTGGCTTCCCAAGGGTTTGTACAAGTCATCTGGAATAGCTCAGCAGTTAGTGATGGAGAGCAGACAGCCGATGAAGATGGCCTGGAATTCAGATAGTAGAGGGAAGGAGATGTCTTGGATCATCCATTTCCATCCTTTCTAGTTTAATAGTTGCCCTATGTAATGGCTGCTTTCCCAATCTGAGGCACAAGATTGATATTTTTAAAACCCAGATGGTTTAGAGAAACTGCCATGTATCTTACAGGTGCCCACTACGTACAGAGCGTACACAGCGTTCCATCTTGAGTCAGGAGTCAGATGTCCAATAAGAGCCAATAGACTTCCACTGGGGTAAAGGAGAATTTGGAGCACTCATTTGAAACCCAGGTGTTAGTGAATCCTTGTAAATGCTTATTGCTTTGGTCCTCGTCCACACTTACAGCACCTGTATACTTGGAAGAGCTCATTAAGAGGCACAGGGACAGCCTGGCAGAAAGCATAAGTTGCCTGAAGAATTTCAGAAAAAGAAATTATCACTATGAATACACAGCTTGGCAAAAGGTGATTGGCAATCTGATACTACATGGCCCAAAATGGGCCATGTACCCATAATACCAAGGAAATCAGATAGGGGGATAAAAGGAGATATAAAAGCCCAGAGCATTTAATGATTCTGCTTTCATTGAAGAGAAGCATTAACATCAACTGAGCTGTGTGGAGTAGTTTCAAGATGCCATTGAAAGACCTGCAAACCAAATGGCAAATAAACTGGGGCTGTCCTAAGCTTATCTCCGCTGGCTAATTTGGTCACGTAAAGAGTATGACTTCATACTCAAAGAAGCCAATTAATACAGGTCTCCACAGAAAAACGTAAATATGTTCACATCTCCCATGATAGTAGCTTGCCCATATGAGGTAACAAGTCAACATTTGCCTTCAACATTTGTGAAGAAAAGCTTTACCTTAAGATCTTTCTATTTAGCCAGAAAAATCTTTACCGTAAGATCTTTCTATTTAGTGGCTTCTTCCATCAGGGAAGTTACGGCCTCAGTTTACCCTCTCTGGTTTCTCCAACAGTGGGAAAGAATTTCCTCTAAAGCCTTCTCCACCATAAGAATGCTCATAACAGAGTATCTGACTCACTAAAAAATTACACACCTCCATTCTCCAGGCAAGGGAGATTAATAAGCATGCTTGTTTTCCTAACATTCAAGCCTGAAAAAATGTTAGTACATATACATTTATTTATCCAACACAAAAGAGAAGTTGTAGTTTTTTAAATCAGATGAAATTCTGGGTAATTCTCAAGGACCATGTGAATCCATCTTTCACAAACAACATGAGAAACATCCTCAGGACAGCTGGGTAATCACATTATAATTCACTGCTTCTAAAGAGGAAAAAGAAAGGCATCTCGATGTTTAAAAACGTCGAAGTGATATTAGAGTGAATATATTTTGGCTTTAAAATTAAGAAGCAAAAAATCTTTAGAAACAAAAAGAAGCAATTTTCAAATAGATCTCGGTTATGTTGAGCTGTTCATTGGTGACAGCACATGGAAAGGAATCTACAGGAGACGGACAGGCATGCTTGTGCTGTTGATCTTTGAAACTTATAGCATCTTCCTTATAAATTAAAATTGTTAGATAAACAAAATTCTTTCTATTTACAATAGAAAAAAATACGACAACATGGTTTTGAATTTCTGTTTAATAACTTACCAGGCTCTCCTTCTTCCTGGAAATTGTTCAATAAATTTCTTAAGCTTGAGTTTGGTTATCAATAAAAATAAAAATAATAATACCTACCATCTAAGGATTTTATGAGGTTTTAATGAAAAATGTTTGTAAAATTACTAGCAGAGCACCTGCTGCCTGATAAATTGTGGCTACTTATTACTTTAAGTAAAATAAAAATTGGATTTTTTAAATCTCTATCTTCATTACATTAGCTGTTTTAGCTTTGACCAAGGTCCCTATAGAGCTCAAGGGGTAAAATTATAACTGGAATGCTCTAGAAAAAAAGAATACTTGGGATGTTCACCCAGAGCAAACCAAATGCAAAAATTAGTGCAGACCCTGAGAAATCAGAAATGAAACTATTTTTCTGTGTCGAGGAAATGATGTCTATAAGCAAGGATTGGTATCTGTAGAAAAAGTGAAAGAGAAGTCATTAAGAAATCTGAAAAGCATGTTTTTACATGATATATTGGTTAAGAGTATAGACCCCTACTTTCTGAGTATATAAATATACATAGCTATTACACACAGATAATTTGATAATTCAAATATACTTGATTTTGGAATACATTTTGAAATAAAATATATTTAAGATTTCCTTTTCTAATGTCATCAATGAAAACAAGACTCTCTCACCCATTATTCTCAAAGCAGGTGTATTACATTTTCATGTTGGCAGGCATAGGACTTTTTTTCACTGTTTTTGAAAATGACCAAAAAAGATCTGAAAAGTAAAGTGTTTGGTTTAATTCAAAATTACTTAGACATTTTTGAAGAAAGTATTTATGCTATTTTCTACTGTTTTATTAATGCATTATGACTTAAATATCTATTCCAATTTACATTAAATTATACAGAGAAAAAATTGTCTACGTGTTTGCATGCTGTTACAATACAACTGTATTTTTGCTCAGATTATCACTAATTTTCTTTAAAAATACCGAAGTTATAATTTCAGTCATACTGGCAGATAATGGCTCAGGATTGTGGGGGCTCATTTCCTGTACCCCCTTTTCTGTCTTTCATATGTACACACACACACACACACACACAGGTGCTAAGAGACACAAACACATACACACAGCTGTGCACCATTCACTGGCTTAAAGATGAAGAATGTTGTAACCCATTGCAAATCCCCTCCTGCGGCTCTTTAATGTGTCTAAAATTAGAGAACTGCAAACTAAATGCAAATCAGCTTCCTCTTGGCAACTGGAGTCAATGACCACAGCTGGCGACTTCAGGGAAAACCCAATCCCGAGGCGTGGTGCCCACGCAGGAGGGGCTGGCCCTGGCATCAGCCACTCAGCACACGGCACAGAGAGAGCCCTGGCTCGGTTCTTCACATCCACCTTGCTCAACTCCTGCTTCTTCCTCTTTTTTTTTTTTAAGCTTTTCTGAGGCACAAAAACCGCAGACTCATTTTCCATGAAAAATATCTTAATTTGTGGGAGTTTTGTGTGGGCTGGTGTTGTTCTATTCACTTGCTTCCTGGGGTGCTGATCGCCAAATTTCACTTGCTGGGAATGAATTCCCCCAGAGTTCCATAGCAGGAACCTGGTGCTGCGGAGTAGCCAAGCCTTCCCACTGCCCAAGCTTTCTAGCCAGGAAGGCTTGGGAAGGTGTCCGAAGGCTGAAGCCGCTCTGGCAGCATCCTTCTGGGTCTCGGGGTTCTGCAGGCCCCTGCAGATAGGAATCCAAAGGCAATGAGACCATGTCTCTAAATACCTTCTTGTTGATAAAGTGATTTTTCAAAGCTCTGAATATAAACATTGGCTAATCTTCTTGGGCATAAACTTTGGTATTGGACATTTTTCCCGGAAATTTTTTCAGATCACTGATAACAGCTATAATAACATGGATGTGTTTTAAAATTAGTCAAATAATCATGCGATGCAAGTGCTGCCTCTTCAGAAATGTTTACCTAAGTACTACAGCTGCTGAGCTAAACGTTTCAAGGAGATTATTTGTGGTTTACACAAAGGAAGTCAAGAGATGATGCTGGTCCTGCTGAGTGGACACACAGCCTGCTGTTACCTGACCAGGAGGCTTCTGTGATGACTTCTCATGGTCCAAAGCAACCTGGTAATCAGAAAATCTGAGTTCTGGAATCTGTCCCATCTGGGACTTGAAAGTGAATTGCATTTTGAAGCTTCCATTCTGCATTTGTAAAATAGGGAGAGTAAAACTTATTCTACCTCCCTCAGCATTGTTAGGAAAAATCAAAAGTTCATGTTTGATGTGAAACCATAGTGAAAGTTACTAGTAGTTATAAAAAGACCAGTTAGTATCATTGGTTGTGCATCAGCATAAGGCGTTTATTAGTTTGGCAAATTTTCCTAGAGAGCCTATCTCATGGTAAGCTGCATGGAGACTATTTGATGGGTGTTAAGTTAGTCTAATCCTGAACTCTTTGTTTGACCCTCAAATCTACCCAAAGGCTATGCATCAAGGCAGGACCCCAGGCAAACTAAAGATGTTGCCAACCCTGCTGCCCTGCCCAGCAGGTAACCTTCACATCCACATTTTTCATGTGAACTCTTTTGCTATAGAAATAGCAATCCATACACTTGTGAGGTGTGTTGACGGCTGTTAAACACAGAAGAGAACAAGAGCAGTGCAGGACCCCTGATGTCTCCAAAGCAATGAACACACATAAGTCGCCGGGGTGCTCAGTACTAAGATTGCTCTAACTGTTGGTGAGCAGTGAGATGCCACAGGTGCAGAGTCGCTGAAGGCCCGGGCTGTGTTAAAAGTACCCGGACACTCACACGCATGAGGTCTCATCTCAGCATCCACGGTGACACCCACAGCTTCCTTCCAGGTTCACTTACCCTGCATCTATTCCTGAGAACGTTGTGGGCCACGGACCCAAAACACCTTGTTCCAACCTCGATTACTCCACCTGCAGGATAAACTGGATTCAGGCAATGTAGTCCTTCCCTCTTCACACCTCTCCTAACTGGTAATTTATTCCATGGTCTGCAAATTAGACGTTAGCCTGTGAGGTTTTCTCTTCTGTGACCACCGAAGTGACTTTCTTGCGATTCTATGTGAAGTCCATGCATAGAAGGGTGACTTCAAACACGGCACCGGTTCTCTTCAGCAGCTGCAGAATTGACTCTGGGGACCAATCCCAGCACTGTGTGCACCTGGGCATCCCCAGCCCATCAGCACCTCCATGGTAAAGTCACAGTATTTCCTGATACTGCCTACAGGTGGCAGGAATTCTTCAAGCATACATGCACGTGTGCTAATAATCTTCACACTTTACTTGCACTTTTTTCTAATCCTTTATCTCTATTACTTGATTTAATTCTCATCAGAAACCAGGGCGATCAATGGCATAATTATCCTCACTGTTGACAAAAGTTAGCCAAAACCCACAATGACTGTCTGCTCCCCATGGTCATGCAGCTAATAGTTGGTAATTTTGAGATGGAATCCGTGTGGCTGGATCCCACAACCCCAGCTTTGGCCACCAGGCCCTTTAGATTCCACGCTTTTTAAATGCACATTACTCTCTTGGACCTGGTAGTGAAGTTACTTTTTCACATTTCCCTACTCCTCAGCTAAGTCCATGTTTGGAGTAAAAAACCTGGTGGTCAAAATAAGCAAGAGAAAGAAAGTGAGGGCCTCCATCTAGGCCTGACCTGAGGATTTAAATGAGGAGCCCATGCAAGCTCGTGAGCGTACGTACAGAGAAGTTGGGCCAGGCAGGACAAGAAGGGCGGGTGGAGCATGCTCCTGGGCAGGCCCTAGTCCTTTACCCACAAGAAAGTTAGAGTAGTTTGAATGGAAAGATATCTGCACTGCTACGTGCTATGTGCTCTGTGACCTTAGAGGCTCATAAGAAATTATTCACAGGTCTTTCCTGCTTCTTAGCTAAACCTGTCTTTCTCATCCACCCCCACCTGGCTCCTCCTACAGCTTCATACCATTGACCACCTTATGCCCCACCCACTCCTGTGAAGAGGAAGTGACTTGACTTGTGGACAAGGAACTCTGCTGGCGACACGAGGATAGCCAAAGCTAACAGACCTTAAACTTTGATCCTGGTGACAGCAGGACGCATTCTTCCCATTTCATCCCACCTCATACTGATAAGAAATGCAAAGAGCCGTATTGTCCCAGGGACTTTTCACCTCTCTCTAAGGTGCTCCCTGATGGGGAGTCACTGGGTTCCGGTGCTGGGGAGGGCTGGGGCCCAAGGGCAGAGGAGCCAGCTGACTTCCGAGAACCGGAAGGTGCAGCCGCAGCAGAGAGCTCAATGCAGTTCGAGGCTAAGGTGAAGCACTGTCTTCGCACGTGGTCGGTATCTGCCCTTGGAGGAAATGAGCTTTCCCTCATCCACAACCTCTGAGTTCCTGGTTTCTTTCTTCATCAGAATCAGCAGAGCTAATTCAAAAATATTTCATTGGTCACCTGCGGCACACATTTTCAGACATTCTGGAAAGGCACGGTTCGATCTGTAGGCCACATCTCTAACCGTTCAGGCAGTGCTGAGCTTGGGAGGGTTTGCCTCACCTGCTGTCTCACCTGTGCCTACCTCGTTGCAAGAGGCAAGAACACCCAGAAGGTGGCTTGGGGCTCGTTCCTCATTTGGACTCAGCCACCAGTGGCGAGGATGGATGGGATTATGCTGTTAAAATGGGGCAGGCCCAGCATATCTGCCATTCTAACATGGTATCACCTAATTGGTCATGGCTAATTTGTGGATTGTAAAACAGCTATCTATAAAATAAGTAAATGTCTTATCGTACTAAAACTGTACAATCCTTATAGCTTGTAAATTTCTCTTGCAAATCGGTTAATGGAAAAATTTTAAAATCTAAATCCATGGACCCTAAAGAATAGGCAAGGGAATCCAAGGAATATTGATGTTATTGCAACAATTCCAAGGGTCCATACGAATTGAAAAAAAAACACAGGTTTTATAGGTACATACATTGATATCTTTCAAACTGATAATTATCAAAATGTGAATTTTCCCTGAACAAAATCCAAATGCATATATAATTGATACAGAATTCATAGTATTGTTGTTCTTGATAATTCAATCAATATTTTTCTAAACTTGCACTTCCTGTTAGATGTAAAATTCTGAAGAAAAAGGCATTAAAAACTTGTCCTTACGTCCCAGAAATCTGGGAGCCTCAAATCTAACTGGGTTATCTTTCACTGGTATCGCCTGCAGTTGAGTCATGTACAGGAAACCTTTGACGCAAATTGTCAAGATTTCTTCGTGGGCACAAGTGATCTCCAACTGACTCAGCCAGAGATTCTGGCTTCTCCCTTTGCTCTGGTTTTATCTACATGAATCAACATTGTAAACGCTCCTCTAGTGAGCCATGTTGGAGGCCGGGGATGAAGGTCACTTCCTGTGTGCCGCTCTCTGACTCTGCGTCCAGTTCCCCTCTGTCCTGCAACCCACACCAAGCTCCATAATCCCTGGATTAGGTCACTCAAGACACAGCGCTTCTGAAAGTCTACTGACATCGCTCCACGAGAGGGGCAGGGCAGGGGCTCAGATTCTGTCCTGCGGGAAGAGCTGCCTGTCAGTCCAGAAATCTCAGCGTGAAAATGCTGCTGTGATGATCATGTAGGTTACTTATATCTGCCAACCCACCACTGATAATAGTATTAATCTTAGCAGTTCATTTCCTTCACAATTCTTGATTGTGACCCCATCATGCCTTTTTCTCCAGGGGACATCAGTGTATTACGAGTGCCGTGACACTGAACACAGAAAACATGGACCAAGGAGAAGGAACCAGGACAGGGCAGCTGCCACCAGGAATGGGTGGTAATAATAACAGCTAATGCTCATTAAATGCTTATAAAATTCCCATACAGTTGTTGATGTGGTTGATAGTACCATTGTATAGAATTCTCTAAAATAAATTGTCAGATGATGTATAGATAAGAGAGGGAGAGAGTCTGAAATTGCCATTCGTTTTGATCACTGATTACATGTGTACCCACTCACTCTTACAATTCTCCTTACATTTCTCCACACAGGGCCCTATTTAAAAAGTACCCTGAAGATGACCCAAATTGAGCTGAACTCCACTGTCCCCACCCGGATGTCACTGAGCGGTGTCAGAGCTTGGATGGAGAGGACTCTACAACTACAAACCCTGCATTTGGTCCTTAAGTTCTGAATCCCTAAAAACAGGCAGATGCAAGTTTGCTAAGAAAAGACAGCGAAGGCACCCAGAGCTTTGGCTGTCCACTTCTCTTTTGCCCCCGGACAATTTTTGGTCACTTTTATTGTGTGGTAGGTGTAATTCTATAAATGGGAGCAGTAAAAGTAGCAGGGAAGGGCGTGCTGTCACTGTGCCACTGGACCTGGAATAGGCAGTCAGCCTCATGCTGCACCTCAGAACAGAGTCTGCAGAGCTGGACGTCACCGGTGAGGTGCCTCTGAGGGAAGTCAGCATCTGAGCTGCTCCATAACTCCCTTTCCTGCCTGTTTTTCAGTACAGTATTAGGATTGTTTGGTGCATGATAATTATTTCTCTTAGTTAATAAAATTCTCTTTTTTTGTTTTAGAAGGAAAATTTCCATTACTAGTACTGACAGGAATTGTGAGCTCTAACTTTCACTATAACTCTCTCCTGTTTTCTTAAGAAACACATTGAAAATTGTGTCTTACACAGTGGCTTCACACACAACCACACACACAAATTCACACAAGTGCAGTCCCTTTGCATCAGATAAAAACTACAGCTTTTAAGTGTGCACATTTCCCAGGTAACCACTAAAGAACATGTGATTCACGGGGAGTTGTGGAGGATCACTTTGGCTCCATGAAGTGGTGGAGATTACAGAGGTCCTCAGGCAATTTCACTATATTCTTGGCACTGTCAAGCAGGAGCAATCTCATTTTCTACGTCTGGAGGCCTTGGCAGTGGAGTGACTGCTGCACAGTGAGGAGAGCTGCTATAACACGGGGTAGCTGAGTGACTGGGTCTTGGGAGGGGACCTCACATGCATGTCTTGTGCTCCTGTTCTGTCACGAGCAGAGGAGCTCTGCCGTGGCCTTGTCAGTCTGTCCGTCGTGTGGGGCTGCCCTGGTTTCCGGCCTCGCTCTCTTGGCCGCTAGTGAATCTCCTTACGTAAACAGGTTTGCCCTTTGCAGAGTGTCTTCCTTCAGGAGACGGCTCCTTCCTCCTCCCTACAGTCTTCTCATGCAGAAAATATTCCTGCACCTTCGACTCCTTCCTCATTCTTCTAATTTAAAAAGGTACCTGAATTGTTTTTTGAGCATAATGTCAAATCCTAAAAATTTTGTCAAACATGCTTCTTAAAGCCTTCCAGGAAGTGACAGCTTCCTTCCCCTGTTGTGTTCACCTGAATTTGTAAAGTGAATTCCATTTTCTCTTAAGAGAAGATTGCACGGTTCAGGGTTTTGAATAGGATATCCCTGCACTGAGAGTGTCAGTCTTTCCTTTTTGACTTTCTACATTTTTTCCTAAGTGCCTCTGTTCTCTGAGGACTCAGCGTATTGCTTTCTCATCAGCTGTTGAAGCTGCCTAGACCCAGTACATCTAAGACCAGGATGCCAATATTTGCTTCAAATCTATCTTCACACTGAAAACCTGCGGGAAAAGCTACTGCTGTGCTAAAGCTTTCCCTGGGAACAGCAGCTCCCAGCATGATTCTCCGCCCCTCTCCCCTCTGGTTTCACTCAGGGAGGGCCAAGACCAGACCCGAGGCAGCGCCAACTCCGAAATTATGTTAATCTTGTCTACATTTTTCAATTGGGTTGCTAGAAGATCTCTTTTCAGTGCTGTTTTTGGCACAATGATGACACAGTAATTCATACCAAACACCCTCCCAGGTAAAGGGGACAAATGCCTGTAGAGAGATAACAAGATTAGGGGAGACGCAGGTGCTCCTCCAAACCAGCTGTCCGAACGCCACCCAGAAGTGTCAGGAAACTCAGGAGTGCAGACGTGCAGGGGAGTTCTGTGTCAGAAAGCAGCTTTTAAATCTGAACAGCTCAGGGATTAGTAGGATCTGAAGCAACAAGTTGTAACTCTGTCATGTACAGCACTCTAAGGTACAGAGAGAAAGCTCTGGGGTTAGGAAGGGAATCCAGAAGGAGCAGGCAGGAGTTTCTGGCCATACTGGGGATCGAACCCAGGGCCTTCGCACTGAGCCAGGCCTTTTCTCGTTTGTTTTCTTTTGTCTCTCATTCCTTTCCTTTCCTTTCCTTTCCTTTCCTTTCCTTTCCTTTCCTTTCCTTTCCTTTCCGTTCTGTTCCTTTCCTTCTCTCCTCTCTCCTCTCTGTCTGGAGATCTCTCTCTTTCACTCCTTCCATGCTACTCCCTCTCTTCCTCTCTTTCTTTTTTGAGGCAGGGTCTTGCTAAGCCACTAAGTTGCCCAATCTCAGCTCAAACTTGCAATCCTCTTGTCTCATCCTCCCAGAGTGCTGGGATTCCAGGCCTGAGCCACCATGCCTGGCCTGGATGTGTTTTTGACCTGTGAAGATGCCACGCTTGCTTATCCTATATCTTGATTTGTTCAATCTTTGGAAAGAATGAGGGGAAGATACTACCATCACACAGCATCTCCCATGGTTTTGGTCAGTGTGGACAGCACATACAGCAATAGTCCCACACCATTTTAGTGGAACTATAGCAGAAACCATGACTGAAGAAGAAGCAAGAGAAAGGGAAGCTGCAGAAAGGGAAAAGTGAAGGTGAACCTTCAAGAAAATCCAGCAAGAGGGTTAGCAGAAGCTGGTGCAGACTCAACAAGCTCCTTAGAGTGTTGGAAAACATGGAGCAAATGCTGAAAGGTCATCATTAATAGAGAGGGAAGTCCATGGTGCATGGCCTGCTTATAAGAAAGTTTACAGCAAAAAGAAAGGAATCAAACCAGGAGACCTCTCTGGACATATTTTTGGAAAGGGTGGCACATCCTCAAGAGAACCCTTGGGCTGGGGAAGGCATACTCAGCCCAGCAGGCACAGCATGCTGTGTCACTGTCCGGCAGGAAACCGGGTGTCGAGGTGGGAGACAATGGCATTGACCCATCTATGCGAGGGTGGGGCCATGGTCTTAGTGTTTAATAATAATTTTAAAACTTTTAAAAGTAAAATCAAAAACTAATAACTTAAAAGTGAAAGTGTAGTTTGTTTATTCTTTAAGCCAAGGATTACTATAAAAGAATCAAAAAGTTTTCAAAGCCTAAAAAGTTGATAAAGTGAAATCTTACAGCATGCTATGGTTAACTCAGTATGGAAGGGAGGAGCCCTGCGGCCCGCGTGAGCGGCAGGGGTCCCACAGTGTGCAAGGGGCCCGTGGCTGTCGCCGCATGCCCCAGGCACTCTGCTCACTCCCGCCCACCCTAACTCACCCACTGAGAGCAGCTCCCAGGCCTGCAGGCTCTGCCCGCAGGGGCCAAGACAGGGCCCTTAGCCATGGTTTCTCCTTTACACCAAATTTGTCACTGGGGCCCCATCCGTCCATTAGCCGGGCACATCTGAGCCAGGGCGATGGGCTCTGCCACACGGCCTAGCTGTCTGTCAGCACTCTCCGACCCTCACAGGATGACAAGGACAGCATCTGGAGAACACGGTCCTGCTGTACACTAAGCACAACTGCGAGTATTTCAATATAACTTTTTCTCATGTATAGCAGTCACCCCAGACCTGAAACATTGTGTGGTCCCCTCGTGTAGGACATTTGAGAACATGGATGCTCATGACATCACGCATGAGAGTAAGGCTGCTGGCAGCTAATGAATGGAGACAGGACCTGCGACCAGGCATCCACAGGGAGGAGCCCAGAGTGACCTGGGCCAGAACATCAGCCAACCACAGTACAGAAACCTTCAGGGGGATCAGCGGAATATACAACTCTGGGGTTTTTTTTTTTCAACTTTTCAGTGCTCAAAGATGAAAGCATGAGTTAATAATAAAAAACATACTCTGAATTTGTAAATTCTGCTTCTTCAAACATCAGGAGCACCGGTAGCTCGCTGGCTGATGCAAACTTCAATTAGAGAAAGAATATTTTGCATGAAGCAGAGTAATTTTACAATAGAGCAAGGTTTCTATTCATCAGCCGGGCTAAAGGAAAACTAATTTTTGTGGTAAGTTTTATTTCTTTATTGATTTTTAAATAACTTCCATGTTAATTATAATAAAAAAGTTAATAATGTATATAATTGTCGATCTTTCCTGAAATATAATTACAAATCAATTATTCATTCTCAGACAGTACCAATGACAGAAACAATGAAAATAAGCACTTACTTTTCTCAAGCCAAAGCAGCATAATTTTTTAGACTACAAAAAGAACCCGGTCTATGATCCTAATGGAAACCTTGAAATTAAGGCCTGAGGCTTTGAAAAGAACTCTGAATTCTAAATTATCCATTTTTTTATATTTGAGAGCGTTTTCTTATCTCTGTAATCAGTAACCAGTTTAAATCTTTGTGTGGTGATGAAAATGTATATTCTCTTTTAAGTTTTTAAAACCTCTAAATTGGTTACTTGCTAATTATGGTTTTCATGTCTCTAGCTATTAAATGGACAGAAACAATGTGGGCATTGAATTTTCTAAATTATACCATATCCAGTTTCAGAAAGTGGAATATTGTACGTTAGAAAAGGCATTGTGCCCCATCTGAATGAGCCAGGAGAGAAGGCGTCAGCCCTGCGACTGTCCCCACAGCTGTGTCCTGAGTCCCTGCTCCAGGCCTGGTCCTCCTGCTCAGACCCAGTGGGGCCTAGAGCTGGACTGGGTCAGTACCTGAGGGGTGACGTGGTCCCCGGCTCCGGGCCCCATTGGCCCAGTGTGTGTTACACGGCTCAAACCACGAGTCATGTAGGGAGAGGGCTCAGGAGGGGTGGTGCAGGAGGGGCCTGCACTTCTTCCGACACCCAGGGCCGTCGAGAGCCTCTGGGAGGGCAGTCCTGCTGGGCTACCGCGCCAGACAGGGCTCCTCACAGCTGTGTCCTCTTGGGCCCAGGACACTGCCCAGCACACAGGACACCACAGCGACCGAGCGATGAACAAGCCCACACCAGAGCTTGAAGCTGTAGGGGGAATTACAAATTCAACCAGAGGACGCTACCAAGCGAGGGGGAAGAGATCTGGTGATGTCACAGGCTGAACAGTGCCCTGGTGTTTGCCACATGAAAGCCATCATCTCAGTGTGACTGCATTTGGGGACGTGCTCTGTACGGAGCAGTGAAGCCCACGTGAGGCCATTAGGGAGGCACCGTGGAGCACCAGGCCTGGTGACCTCAGGACAGGGAAGACCCAGGACGAAGGCCACGTGAGGACGGTTCAGAGTCCGTGTTCTGCAAACCAGACAGAAGCTTCCAGAGAAACACACTGCCAACACCCTGGTGACGGACTCCATCTTCCAGAACTGCTAAAGAGAATAAAAGTCTGCTTTGTAAGCCACTCATCCCTGACACTGTGTCCTGGTAGCTGCAGCTGGTCAGCATGTGACGTCACAGGTCTTAGCTGAGCGCCTCCTAAGGGCCAAGCTCGGTCTGTCGGTTTCTGCGATATCGAGTGTCATTTTAATATCCACAGTGCCTCTAGATGATGTATCACCAAAGTGAATCACTGAAACAGTCCCTTGAGAATCCTTTGCTGAGTTCATTTTCTTCCTGTAATTTGTTTGTTTTATAGAAAATTAGACTCTAATTTCTACTAATTCAAACCACTGACACCCTACGCTAACACTCCTATTTAATTGGGCAACAATTTTTCTTGGAATTCAAACATAAATCCCTCCCAAAGTGACAGAGTAAAATCTTTAAAGTTGAACATTAAGGGATATTTCTCATCTTTTGATGTGCTAAATATGTGTGTTTAAATCATAAATAAACTAATCTCTCAGTGAGCTACTCTTCCTACGTGGACGGTGTACGAACAATGTTTCCCATGGACCAGATGCCCTGTTCTGAGCTAGCTATTGCTGCAGGCCAGGTTGCACACCACAACATTGCCAGCAACTTACCCAATGCGATCTACACACCATGCTATGTGGCCCTGCCTCAATCTGCTACCTCACATCTCAAGGTGGAATACAATAAACACCATGTCACAGGGGCAATGAAGCAACAAAGATATGGAAGCCGTGGAGGACTTCCCAGGCTTGCAGTGTGGAGTGGATGTGAGTCAGGTGTCATGCAGCGTTTTGACCATTAGAATCAGCTTGGCCACTCTTCACTTTTTGAGAAACCTTTATTTTATTACTGCATGGTTGCAGTACATGAGGTTTATCTTAGGGAGTAGGTCCATGTATGTAACACATCTTGATTCTTTTTTAATCTCCTTCCCCTAACCCACTCACCTTACTCCTTCTGTCTTTAGATCCCTTTCCTCATTTTCATTATTATTATTATTGTTATTGTTATCTTAGTATTTTAGTTCATATTTATAACATACAATGTGAACATTCATTGTGGGTGTTTGGTACCTGTACACGGCACCTCTTAGATCTGTTTATTTCACCTTGTCCCTCCCTCTCCTTGACTTTGGACTCCTGGACCCCTTTCCATTTGCAAAAAGATCTACATCCCTGTTTCTTTCTATCAACCCTTTCTGTTTTTCTTTATTTGTAGTTTTATTCAAAAGAGAGACACCATAGGGTATTTAATTTATGTGTCTGATTTATTTCTCTTAACATTGTATTTTCCAGGTGTAGCCATTTTCCTACAAGAGTCTTAAATTTATCCCTTTTCATAGCCAAGTAGAACTCAATTATGTACAGATACCCCATTTTCTTTATCCCATCTTCTGGCGATGGGCACACAGGCTGCTTCCAGGATTAGCTACTGTGAATTGTGTTGCCATAAGCATCAGTATGCATGTATTGCTATAATATGTCTTTAGCTGTTTTGGGAAGATACCTAGCAGGGGAATCACTGGGTCAAAAAGAATTTCTAATTTTATTTCTTTGAGAAATCTCCATACTGATTTCTATTCACTTTTGTAAATGTGCTGACCAGAATCTGGGCCCTTATCACTCTCTGGTCTCTCAGTCAGCTCTGGCTGCTGTGGCCGATGACAATAGACTAACTGGCTTATAAGCAACAGAGATGGATTTTTCACCATTCAGGAGGCGGGAGTGGAAGGTCAGGGTTTCGCCTCTGCTGAGTCCTCTTGTGGCCTCTTTCAGCTTACAGATGGCTCCCTCTGTGGGACATCCTCTAGTGGAAGAAGGATAGGACAGCTCTCTTCATCTCCCCCTCTACATCCTCCTCCTCCTCTTTCTCCTCCTCCTTCTCTTCCTCCCCCTCTTCCTCTTCTTCCTTCTCTCCTCCTCTTTCTCCTCTTTCTCCTCCTCTTCCTCCTAGTCCTGTGAGTTGAGCACAGGGGTTTCACAATGAGCCACATCACCAGCCTATTTATTTATACATTCATTCATTCATTTTTGAGACAAGGCCTTCCTAGGTCATTAAATTGCCCAGGTTGGGCTCTACCTTGCAACCTTCCAGCCTCAGCCTCCTAGAGTCCTGGGATTACAGATGCATCACCACACCTGGGTTGTCTGTCTTCTTTTAAGGGTCTTCACCATCAGAAAGACTCTGCAGTCATGCCCTCTGACTCATAATAACATCCTACCAGGAGTTAGGGCATCTGCCAATGACATTTGGGGGAACACAAACCCATCACCCACAAACATAGCATTTGTGGGAAGGATGACTGAAAATTATTCTGTCTTCAAATATAGTCAAATCAGTTCACGAGAGGTGTCTGGTTTTCTCAATTCAGGGAATGTTTTTGATGTTATTGATGTTATGATTTTCTACTACATTAACCTAGCACTTGCTATTCAGTAAAATCTTGATCAAAATCAGTTAGAATTCGCTGAAAAATTCTATGATCGGCATTATGTACATGGAGCTAAAACTTCTACAAATCATGGAGAAATTTTCCTGAGCCAATTCTGTCCTAAATTAATAAAGGAATAAATTTTGGCTTATGTCTTTATTTATACTTTTATGTAGCTTTATAAATAAGTTACTTCTGTTTTCCTAAGCAATTTCAGGAGCAACAACCACAATTCAATTCTTCTCAGCTTTTTATTCCATCAACCAAGGAACAGGTATATGGTAAACATTATTATTAATTGGAATTTCCATCTTCTTATATTTTCACTTACTTATTTTAACATCTCTCAAGAGTTATTATGCAGACCTAAACTCTTCCAGTACAGTATCTTTTACATTAATTTTTTAACAGAGTAACACTTTAAATCTCTTAGTAATTATTTAAAAAGATCATTTTGCAACTTTGATGTAGTGGGTGACAACTTTACACAAGATTAACTTTTGAAAAGGTCAGTAAATTATTCAATGTTATAACATTTAAGTGCCACCTAATAACATTCACCCCATGTAAAGACAAATTTCACTTTTTTCCATCTAACAACAGTATGCATGTTTCAGTTTACTGCAAAATAATTATACTAGAAATAATGCGAGGTTTTTGCAACAAGTAAATACAAAATTGCATATTGTATCACTTTGGGTTTTGGTACTGAATGCATGCACATGAATGCATTTTAAATAGTAGATTGAGATTTACTTATAATTATAACATCAAATATGTTTTCATAAACTGATGCTTGTAATCTTTTTCTTAAAAAAGCAAGTATATTTTTATAGTTCGTATGTGTTTAAATTAGGACATGGGTGTTTTGGGCCTGCTCTTTGCAAGCACTTTTCTAAAAATAATACATTGAGGATATGGAAATTCTTTATTCCAAGCAAATGGAAAGACAATTTGGATATAATTATCTCTGCATTTGCCTTTTCAACATTTGTTTCGGAAGAGCTGGAGACACCCTGAGATGCTATGTAAGAATTTGGTTTAGATGATTGCAGATGATCAACTTGCTGATCAATGCATCTTGAGGCCAGTTTGCAGAATTACTGTTATTTTGGGATATCTCAATACCTATTGTATTACACCATCTGTGATTATAAACAATAATGTACTTGGAAGGAAGGCTGTCAGCTAGAACTTACTAGGGACACAGGGACAACCCGCTGTGTGACTGACATACACCATGGTCGTCTGGTTGACACTGCCCAGCACATACAGCAAGAGGTCCTCCAACAGCCCACTTTAGTGGAAGCCCAAGGTCATTGTTTCATTTTTTACAAAGCAGGCACTGCGACCGTATTTGATGGGGGGACCCCTGGGTGTCTGTGACCAGTCACCCGAGGAGACCTGTGCAAGTGATGGTTTCTCTCTTTGACTCTGAAGAAGAGGGAAGGATTTACAGTGAACAGGAGAAGAACAGAATGACAAACCTGACTCTTCCCAAAGGAAAGGGAGGAAGCAGAATCAACATAGTCATGACTTTGATTTCTCAAAAATGAGTTTATTGAATGCATTTTGGTTCCTAAAACGGAAATCATTTCACTTCTGCCACCTCCCACCCAGAAAAAAGAGAAATTGTTCATGTTCTTTACAAAAGCTACTTCCATTCTTGGTGTTGAGGAAGCGGGACTTGAGGGAAGGGCCACGATCATCACAGCATGGGCACTGCATTTTCAGAACCTCAAGTATTAGGACCAAGATACCAGCCTGCTCTTTAGGCCCCAAGGGAATGAAGAACTTGAAATCCAGCTCAGCTGCGTCTTCCTGCACCCACACTGAGCTGTTTGAGAGCCATGTTCTGTCGACACTCTGACCTTCTCTATGGACCTCTCCACCTCTGAAGTCATAGTCCCAAGATTTTCCTCTTTGTAAGGCCAGCTCTTCCCCTGCTCTGAAGGGTGACTCTCCCTTCAGGAGCACAGTGGGTGGTTTTCCCATTCAACTCCAACACTGTCCTCCCACACAATTTCCTCCTTCTTAGCCTACTTTCCTGAGTCTCCGTCATTAATCTCACCTGTCCAAATTCTGAATTTTGTGTGGAAGTTGCAACCATTAAAATTCCTGAAGCACCACATTTCCCAACTTCATGACTGACTTCAAAGTTCACATCCTAAAATAGCTTTTGCCTCATGCAGTATGTAATGACTCAGATGTGGCCATTTCTTGGAGTATGTTCTCAGATTCATCTCCTGGTAAAGATTCTGCTTTTATTTTATCTTTACCCTGCTCATAACCCACATGTCTATGTGGACGTCAAAGTCCCCCATCTATTAGTTCAACAAATTCAGTTCAACGTATGCTTCCAAAATTAAGTATGAACTGAGTCCTAAAAAATATCGAAATTCAGGGTTTCTGTAATTTAGAAACAAGAATGCAGAGGTAGTATACCTATATTTATTTATCTACAAGTTAAGACTTGATCATCTATACTACTTGTCTAAGATTGACCTAAAATGTTAGTGAAGAATTAGATTTCAAACTCATAGAGCCCAGCAGACATATTCAATATTTTATGTTTGAAAAAGTGAATTTTGATTGAAATTATTTCATACATGTACACATAAGCATATACATTTATATATACATTTTATATTCAAATCTTTCATATTTTAATAAGCAAAATCAATATCTGGATGATGACAAAGTAGTCTTCCCATAGAATAGATAACATAGTGTTTGCACAAAATTGGGCACTACTCTGTCAAAAAGAATAATAAACTCCAGTAATTTGTAGGAAAATGGATGTACCTAGAGACCATAATGTTAAGTGAAATAAATCAGACACAGGGTTAAATATCACACCTTTTCTCTTCTATGAAATCCCCAATTGTAAATAAAGAGCAAAATAAAATGTAGATAATAGCAAACAGGGGATGGATGTTTCTCAAATGGTAAGGAAAAGAAGCAATGGAAGGAGGGGGGGGGGAAGGGAGGAAAGAGGAGAAAGGAAAGAATGAAGATTTGCTATGTACATGTACAACTCCACACAAAGAATGTGAACATTATGTCCTGCAAACTTGCTAATGAAAACGTTGCCCTAGGTCAGAAATCAAAGAGGGAACTCTGGCCGTATCGCCAGTCCTCTTCCGGTTACTTTCTGCCCTATGAATTTGTGCAAGTGATGCAGCTCTTTTAGAATTTTGTCTTCCTTGCTCACCTCGTGTCTCGTTTTCTGTGATGCTCAGCTTGCGTGCGCATCACAGGCAGCAAGCACAGCCCCATGGCAGGAGGGTGAAGAGGGAAGCTGACCGGCCACACCTCCCTCAGCTTTGTCCTGCCTCAGGGCTCTGACTACCATGGAGCCCAACACTCCTCCTTGCTGTACCCATCAGACTCAGGTACTGAGAGGCTGACTCCGCCCAGAAGTACTCAACACTTCTTAGGACTGGGACAGCGAGAACAGAAGTTCAGACCAGACACTCCCTTTGGCTGCTCCAGCTTGACCTTGCTGTAGACAATGCATCCCAGTCCTAGAACTCCTGGAGCCCTGATTCTAAATACTTCTGCCTATGCAGGACTCTCAGAAGGCAGAAAGGAGCTTCATACTCACTGTTGCACCATGACCCCAAAAGCAAGTGTTACATAGGATTTTGGAAATGCAATGGAGGCTTAAGAAATTCAGTCTTTATTGACCCTGGAGCATCAGGTATCCCGACTTGCACTGGCAAGCTGGCTGCATAGTTTGTGGTTGTGAGGGAGTCTTGGAGTGTAGCTACTCTGCTTGTTATCAGACTGGGAGATCTGGAGAGTGGGCTGTGAGGTGTATCTTCTGAAAGTCGGTGTTTATTTGAAGATACACCCTGGAGACAAATGTGGGTGTGAAAGTCCAATCCATCTGAGGGCGGGCTCTTCAGAGGGTAAATGAATAACAGAAGCCAAGGGACATTAAGTAGCACTCCGCGTGGAGCCAGCCATCGCAGCAACGGAAATACAGATGAGGCATTTCCTCGCCACCCTTGATGAGTCTTCAGTGGGGGGAAGGAAGCAGTACTTCCAAGTCCCCTGCTCCTATACTCCACATTTGGGTGCTCCTTCATCTATATGTTCAGTTGTGCGCATGGCCCGTGAAGGCTGCTGAGCAGATCTTTGATGTGGACATGCATGATCCCTCACAGCCCACCATGTAGAAGCATGCCTTGCACATACACTGGTATAAGGTGGGAATTATGGGTGATGGGAAGCCCAGTTGACATGAACAACAAATGTGCAAAGGCAAACTTAAAGCCCATCCCATAGCCCATGCTCAGGTAAATATGCAAAGAGCAAACCCCTCAAACCACCCTGCTTCTGGAGAGATGACCAAGCGCACTGGCTGGGCTCAGAGTGGTAATCAAGCCCTGAGCCCACATCAGCAAAATCCAGTCCGTAAGCTCCTGTGGAAGTTTATGTTTCTTATAATCCTTACCTTTTTGGGCCTTCTCTACATTCAACAATATCTTTTTCTATGCTGTTGCAAACGAGAAAACAAGCTTATAGCTCCAACAAAAGCACAGCGGAAGCACTGCAGACTCTGCTTGCTGTGGTACCTGCTGCATCAGGTTCTCTGGGTAAAGCTTGCTTTTCCACACTTGCACCTCCCTGCCTCAACATCAGAGCATCCACAGAAGGTGTCTCTGCCTTGAAGTGGGAAGACTTGGATGGGCACAAATTGCATCTGTGGGGAATCACAGGAAGGTGAAACCGTGTGTGTGGGGGGGTGCTCTCCTACTTTTCATTTCACGTCACCCACTCACAATCACACAGTGAGGAAATATGCAGTTTACTCTTGGCAGGGAAGCAGCTCTGGCAGCCCCAAAGGCCCTCAGGATCCCTGCAGATAACATCAAACAGGACAAGGAGAGCAAAAACGGAGGGTGAAATTGAGTGTATCTTGGGGAGGGAAAACCTTAAGCAAGATCAGAGGTTTTCGGAAATTCTTAAATAATGTAAACATTGAGGGTCTCGGGAAGTTCAATGGAATGTGAACAAGCTTCAGATAGAAAAATCCAGGGTAAGCTTAGCCAGTGAAGAGCTCAGTTTTAGGCTACCAAACAGCCAGTTTTTGTTTAATTTGTTTGACTTAAGTCAAAGATGTGAGAGCAATTAGAAGCGTATGAAGTGAATGCAGAATGGGTTGGAGTCGATAGCAAATAGAAAAAGGCTCAGTCAGTTTGAATCCGGAAGTGAGAGGTGGCAGCAGAGTGCAAGTGAGCTCTGGGGGATAGGGGAGGGAGGGCAGCTTCCTGTTAAGGACCGCACCTTTCGAGGCGGGGCCTAGTGCGTGAGGGCCCATGACATCCATCGCTCGCAGGACACCGCAGAGCCAGACACTCCAGGAATGAAACAGCTCCAGTCTTCACGAGGACTCCTCCAACTCAATCCAGCTTGACATCATCTAACAGTGAAGACATCAGAAAGGCCTCAAGCATAATATTGGGTAAAGTTCATATTCATAGACAATTTCAGTAAATACGAGGAAAGTTTTTTTTTAATGCAAGGATCTTGTTACCCTGAAAGTAAGCAAAGGATGAGATTCACAAACAGGAAGGTAGAATTTGGGGTAGTTACTCATTTCTGAAAATTAACCTATCCTGTTCTGACGAGAAATATGAGGAAGCGTTTTGAAGTTCTTCACTGAAAGCCAACTTACTGGGCAGCTATCTCAGACTGGCCAAGGCACCGGGCAAACAGTGAAAGGCAGCACCTCTTTCCCAGTCGGGTGGAAGAGACACAGGACAGGAACTGACTCTGCCTTCTAAGAGGGGATGAACAGCTTTGCCTCCTTTCTCTCTTTTCCTTCAAACTCCTCCAACCTAGTTCCTACTACCATCACTTTTCTCTAACAAAAGCTAACAAAACAAAGTCTCCTCCTTGGACATAAATTGATTAAAACTGTTCAACCATCATCTCTCCCAACCTTTGAGATGGACATCAAGTGCTACCTCCTGTGGCAAGTTTTGCTTGAGCACACTCTGGGCATACTCAGGTGTGTTTCCAGGAGACAGAGACCTCAGTATTAGCGGCAAGGGTACCTGGCTTGCTCAGTAGATATTGCCAGTGTTGGTTGGTTTTCCTTGAGGACGAGAGTTCCTGATGCTACCAGTTCTTTCTCCCTTCCTTGTTTTCTCCTAACTACTGCCTATCTGTCTATGAAGCAAGCAGAGTTGGAAATGATGAGCATTACAGGGAGTAATTTTCAAAGAAACTAGATAATTTAATCATCCCAAATCCCATAATTTAAGCCTCTAGAGGTGCTTTAGGATCTAAAGTTTACAGTTCTTATTAATTCACTGTAGTCAGGAGTAGCAGCTCTGTCCTCAGATGTAGTCTGTCCTTAATCAGAGGAGCAGAATGTCCTAAGTGTGAGTCTCTTCTGAGCACCCTGAAACTTGTTAAAAGTTGGAAGAGAAAACCCAGTTCTTCTCCCAACTCAGCTCAGCTCCCCACCTGGAGCAACACTTCATTCTATGAATTCTGCAGTCAAAAGTTCTTCAAAGAGAAAGAAGCATCAAATTCAGACCAATGTGTAATAAAAGGGGCTACCATAGCTTATCTGGAATGATTTTCCAGTCCAAATACAACTAATTCCACAAACCAGCAATCATGATCATGACCCTTTTCACTCTCAGACCCACTGAAGTGCCTGCAACATAGCTACAGTTAGGACCTTCTGCTCCTTAAGACCCAACGAGGTGGTCATTTGATGGTTACTGCGTGGATAGAAAGCAAGAAGACTATTGGTAGTGTCTTTGCAAAAAGAAGAGTAGGACTGGGTGCTTCCTATATCTGTGTTCCCAGAAAATAATGAATAATAGAAGAGTGAGAAAGCTATCATAAATGGTACAGAAAAATATTTAGGGATGATTATGAGGAGAGAATGGGAGAAAGAAATGTAGACCAAATCAGGTGTTAACTCAGCTGCTTGACTCTTGTTTAGTCAATTTCCTTATCACAGCTGGCCTCAGTTTGATATTACCTTATCTGTGTTCCACATATAACAACTATTGGGTCCCTGTGGCCTCAAAACTTCTTTGATCCTGGAAATGTTATACAGATACACTGCTTTTGAACCTTTTTAGAGGAAGCAGAGGAGCTACTTCCACAAAGTTTTTTAGAACACATTATTTTAAAAATACAAACAGATAAACATCATGTTAGCTTTTTGTCACTGTGACAAATACCTGAGAAAGTCAACTTGCAGGAGGAAAATTTCATTTTGCTTCATAGTTTTGGAGAATGCAGTACAGGGACAGTTGCTCCGTTGTTCCAGTGCCTGTGGTGAGACAAAATGGGCAGCAGGACTCAAGGTGCCTGAGAAAAACAGCAACAACCAGAAAGGAAGTAGCCTGGACAAGATGTGATGACCAAGGTCACAGCCCCCATGACGCCTTCAGCTGGGCTCCACTTCCTCAGTTTTCCACAACTCTGAATAATTTTGAATGGGTTCATCATCCACCGAAGAGTTTAGGGCCCTTGTAACTCAGCCATCTGAAAGCCCATCAGCTGGCAAACCAGCTCCCAACTCATGGCCTTTGGATGACACTGTAGATGCAAATGATAAAAAAAAAAGTCAATCAGCTGAGGCTTCAAGGGAGGTTCCCATTTAGAACTGAAACATCCAAACAGCAACAACAACCGGAAGTCTCTCTTCTCTTCCGTACCCAGACATGTTGAGAAATAAGTTGAGGAAAAAACTTAAATAAAGACAGGAAAATAGAGTTGGAGGAAGTCAACTTGTCAATATTTAACCCCAATTAGGCAGACACTGGCATCTAGAGCCAGGGAAGGATGAACTAGGGTGGGAATAGGGGAGGGACCAAGGGCCTGAGCTGACCAGGGGCTCTGTCTTCCTATTGACACTCTGATGTACTCTGTGACCCAGAGCAAAGAGAGTAGAACAAAGCAAAGCCAAACAATTCCGGAACATGCAGAAGTCTTGGATCAAACACCTTGATAACCTCAGGAGCTAGTCCTCAGTGACAGTGGCCCAGTGACGACTCAGCGCTCTCCTCCAAAGAGCTGATTCTGAAACAATAGCGGGAATGCTGAGAAAGCTGCACCGTGTGAGAGCTGCATTCATATTCTTAGCCATTTCCTGCACTGTCGTATTTGACTTAAAGAATTATGTTTCGCCTTAACAATGGTAGAGCAATGGCTACAGGGGCCTGAAATACCAGTCTTGCGGACTTCTTTGGACTTTGAACATGGTGATCTTATCCTATTTGCGCATTTCCCCACAATCGATTGCGATTACTAAGGTCAATAAAGAATATACACGTATATATCTTCAGAATAATACTTTTGTAGGAATTCAACACCATGATTTTCTATTTGTTTTTAATTTAGCATCATCAGCATCTTAGTATCTAAGAAGATTTATGTTATGCTAGGAGGTGAATGAAAAATCTTTATTTCTCTCTTGTTTGTGAAAAGAAAGACCAGGGTCATCTCTGGAATATCTGAAGAATGAGAATTCACTGACCAATCAGATAAGTGTTCTGATATGCCATGCCATGCCAGAGGAACTCAAGTTTAATGCATGGCATACCTAAATAAGATCTTGAAACAAATCAGGAGGCTCTTCAAAAGCCGTCACCCAGCTGTAAATTTGAATAATATGGAAGATGGGCTCAACCATACTGAGTCTTTTAATTTCTCTGATGAATAAAAATTTAATACCAACAGGATATGATTAATGATTTACTTTGTTTATAATCACAAAATGACTCAAGTGTGTCCAAGAGTAAGAATTTTGATAGAGGAAGGCATGGTGTAGTGGATGGAAACAATGACAATTCTTTACTGATAAAATTAATAAATAACTGGGTACATGCCGGAAGGCTTCTGAGTCATTATTTACCTACTTGATAGCTAACTTGAGAGTTAATTTCTCAGGCATCTAAGTTTATGATTTATATTTAAAAATAATAAATGAAACAATTTTTTCCTTGTGGTTGATATAAAAACACCAGAGTGTAAATGAAGCTAAATAACAAGACCCTTGTATTCATTACTACATTGATCACAGTTCATGCCAGGCCACCTTCAACTCCAACATGGCCTCAAAACTGTCAGAAATATGTTGAGAAATAAAGATTGTTTCATCTTAAAATGGTAATAAGGAAGGAAATATGGTATGCTAAAATAAAAGAAGCAATGTTGATAGTTGACGTAGACCCATGTTTCTAGTTTAAAATTAACATGAGTGAAAAATCAATATGGCTGCATCCCTTACTTCTGTATTTCCTCATTAATTCATACATTCATATGGTGATAAATAACTATTAGTAAAATACTACAAGTGAGTTAAGTAGGAAAGGGGTCAGCATGAGCCAAAGGCATTGTTGAATATGAACATTGTTTACCAAAGCTCTGTTTTACCATAACATACATAACACCAGCATTTTCTATGAATAGCAGAAAGATTTTATAGCATTAAATTATAAAGGTGATTCAAGTGAAAATCCTTAAGATATTGTGAGGTTAAAGCTAAAAATCATTGTGATAAAACAGGTAAACCAGGTGGGCTGAGCTTAAATTCCATTTCCCTTCTCAAATTAAACAGCCTGACTGTGCCTGTGTATGAAAGCCAGCTGAGACAGGGTTTGGATTTGGGGAGCAAAGAGTGGGAGAGGTGTCTTAGCTCAATATTGGACCAACATGACCTTGGATAGGGCAATTCCCGGGAAGAGTGTGAAGCAAGAATTCAGAGTTTTAGAAGAGCTTAACACCGATTTCAGGTGCCATCTATATATCAGTCCCCCTAAATGGCATAACTATTATGTATTACAAACATGCAACAATAAAAAATAAAAATAAAATATATTCTCATCCTGGTCCTGTAGTGGCTGGGGTCAGTGTGGGTCTAGTAAAAAGGGGTGTAAAAATCTCTGGAAAGAACGACATTTCAAGAAAGAGAGAACGAAAGGGAATGAACAAGGAGAAAACAAAGTGAGGGTCCAGTAAAACTCTGTAGTGGCGCTGTCCTGGCTGACTCGATGTCCTGAACTGATTCAAAGTGTTTCCCTTTTGTGTTCATTTTGACCTTGTGCAACAGCCGGAAGTCTCCCAGTGCCAGATCTGGTGAATAATGCAAAGAGGATGCACTTTGATTGGCAGTGGGCAGCAGCATTGAATATATTTTTATTGAGTTTTATGACACTCAGGAAAGAGGATTTCCAGAATTGCTTCAGAAAGTGCCAAGAATGACTGCATTGAAGCAAGGAGAGGGATCTTTTGTCTTTTGAGGTAAATTCATGGCAGTGTCTTTTACTGTAATAACTTATTTAAAATATATATATATATATTTTTCCAGATATAAGCCAAGGCCTTTTTCTTCTTTAAGTTTATTGGTACATTTTAGGTTTACAATACAGTTACATTCATTATTGGGAACTTGTACCTTTATACCATGTATCTTGGTTCTTATTTTTTCCCCCTTCCCCTGCCCTCCCCCCAACCTCTCCACCTCTCCCTATTTACAAAGCCTTTGTTTCTATTTTTTCCTTTTCTCACATTTTTTTCCTTCCCTTCTCTCCTTTCCCTTACTCCTCCCACTTTTCCTACTCCTTTGAACCTTTTTTTTTTTTTTTCGGTATCAGAGATTGAACTCGGGACCTTGCACTTGCGAGGCAGGTGGCAGAACCACTGAGCTAAATCCCTGGCATAGGACCTTTTCTTCCTATTTCTATTTCATATTATCAATTATAAATTTTGATCCTTATTTGCACTTTTAGTTTTTCATACCAGAGAAACTATTTGGTATTTACACGTGCATGTCCTATTTATTTCACTTAAGAGTATCACCTCACTGTGCATCCATTTAGCTATAAATGTCTGTAGTTTCTCTTTCTTTATGGCTGAGTAGTACTCCATTTTATATAAAAAAAAAAAAACCCACATCTTCTCTATCCAGTCTACAGTTGGTAGGCACTTGGGATGTTTCCAAGCTTTAGCTATTAAAACTGTGCTGCTGTAAACATGGGTGCAGGGTCAATTTGAAAGACTCCATCAACCGAATATAATTTTAAGAATCACATCATCATTTGGGCCCCTTTTGGGTCCCTTGAAGAGAATGAAGAGATCATGGTCAGTCTGACAGGATGCCCCATGACTGTCCTGTCTTCTCTGATTCTCAGATGTCCCGGGGCCAAGCCAGAGCCTTGCATCTCCTCCCTAAGTCCCCTGCTGACCACGCTTTGACTTCCTCCTCCATCGCCACAGCCTCCCCAGGCCGTCTCACTTCCCTACTTCTAGAAAGAGCAGGACTGATCTGGAACTGACTTCTTTGAGTAAGAAAGAATGGATGGACACAAGTCAGTCGTGTTTGCTCCCCTTTACAAATTCCAGCACTTTTACTTCCGTAGTTACTTGCTCATCTAAGAAAGTATGCCAAGTAAACAGATTCTTAGGGGGTTAGCCACATGCCCTTCACCTAAATGCAGTAAGTGGCCCGGAAACAGCAAACCACTGAACTTATGTCTGTACACATCTCCTTAGCTACTGCCCATCTTAACAAAAATTACTTGTTTAAAGAGGGAAAGCAATTAAGCAAACATGGTAAATAGAGAAGAAACATGTGACTAACACAAATAAAAAAGAACTGAACATCTAACTGCTTTTCCTTGTCTTAGGGTATGAGTGTGGCCCTGTGTGTGAGTGTGGTCACAGGTGTGTGTATGTGTGTGTGTGTCTGTAGCTGTGTAGCAAGCCGTGAATGCCATTTTTCCACTTTATGACATGGATTAGGACAAAATAAACCTTTCTTTGTTTTGATAAATTAGATCTTAATGACCATATGTCTTTTTTTCACCTAGAAGTTGTCTTCATGAAAAACAAATTTCGCATGGATAAATCCATTATGAAATTTTAATTAAGCTCATAAAGATATGAAATGATCCAACCAAAAGACATACTTTAGTGGCAAATTAATATTTTAACCTAAATGGAAAAATCAGCGCATTTCAAATCACATATAACACCAGTTTTATGGGACTAAAACCATAACTTCTCTATCTCAAGAGAACGGTAAGTTACACATATGAAAAGTGAATCCTCTCTCAAATAGTGCAGGGCCTCCATCTTAGATGGAACCCTACAGGCTCATCATAGCAGAATACGTGAAACATGTCCTGCACAATAAAGCTCTATTTTGTTGTTATTTTTACTTACAAGGGTTCAAGCTTTGAAGAGCTTACATAAAAGGAAAGATAGTACAGGAACAACATGACTCATGGTGTCTTAGGTCCAGTATTACAAACATGAAAGGCAAGTTATCGACCTATGCCACCTGGACAACATGAAGTAGAATTCTATTGAGCAGGTACAGAGTCCAGGAACACAGTGATAATCTCCTTAGCAGGGTTCGTCTGCTCAGGCTGAGTGAAATGATACTCAGATCATTTGAGATCCAAAATAAACAGGAAAACAGAAGGGAATGGACTGGCCTGAAATTCAGAGGTACTGATTTCTAGGAGAAAAAAAAGAAAGCAAACTTAATTTATAGAGGCCTTTTATTTGCTGATCACTTTAATTTAAAGGCTTACCTCCTCCTCCTTCAACAACCTTCTTCCACTGCCTACAAGGGTCGTTGATTTTACTCTGCAGAGAATATCTCCCTCTGTTGCTGCCTGGGAAGAGTGGGTTTTCTCCATACAGCTTGGATTCCCAATCCTTTCCCCAATATTGTGTCCATTCACGGTTGGTATTCCTGCTGGGCTTCACTTTTGCCATTAAAAGCGTAACTCTGGGAGTAAAGTGGAGTGCACTACCATGGGTAGTGTCGGTCCAGAGGGAAGACAGCAGCAGAGGAAAGCATGATGTTCATGTGTGCACCAGAAGACAATGTGAATAGTTATGGATATGTTTGTTGAGAAGATAGCAATTTGTAATGAACCTTGAAACCTTTGAGAAGAATCTGGAAAATCAAGTATTTTTGTGGTTGTGTTAGCAACTTTCCAGTCACTAGAACAAAATACCCAAAACCCATAACTGACAAGAGAGGTTTGTTTGGGTCTCAGATTCCAGTGAGTTTGTCCAAGGTCAGTACACTCCAAGGCAGAAACACATGGTAGAAGTATGCAGTGCTTCTATAGGAGAGCTGTAGAACAACTACTCCCATAGCAGCCAGAAAGAAGAGAGAGAAGGAGGGAGCCAAGGGCAGGATAAAACCTTCCAGGTCACATGCCCAGTGGCCACCTCCAGGCAGGCCCTACTTCCTAACAGCACTTTCAGCTCTGAACTCATCAATGGACATACCCCTGACGAGAGCCTACCTGATCCAGCCACCTTCCAAACAGAATATTAGGGGGGAACAGTTCAGATCTAAGGCAAATCAATGTTATTTCAAATCTCATTGGCAATAAATGGTAACTAAGAGTCTAAACTGATATGCACATTGACTGAATTCAAACTACTGAAGTGACAAAGGACTCCTTTTCCAAGGCAGGAAAGAATCTCCAACATTTCTAGACCCATGGACAGAGACAACTCCTACATAGGGCCGCTCTGCCTCCAACACACACTACCAACCAGGACCTTCACTTTTGCACCTGATTGTCTTCCATTTTATCTATGTCAATGCCCTGATTAATCTGTCAGCTTCACTGGATTAGGAGACTGCTGGAGAAGTAATTGGCTGTAAGGGCACTAACTTCATTGGCGGGCTAACCCTGAATGATGACTTTAAAGGTGAGTGAGCCATTAGGAACTGTGTCCGAGCATAAGGAAGTGGGTGGGGAGGGCATGGCCCTAGAGACTGTAACTGGGCTCTCGGCTTTCCGAAGGTCATGAGTCTTGGAGCTATCTTCTTCCATGCCTTTCCACTATGATGTTCCTTGTTCCTTGGTTGGAACAAGCCAACCATGAACTGAAACCTCTGAAACCATGAGCCAATTAAATCTCTCTTCCTTTAAGATCCAAGTGTTAGATATTTTATTCCAGCAATAGAAATTTGACTAATATAATCAGAATCAATGAAAGAATCTAATTGGCTAAGTTGTGTGTCATAAATTATCCACAACTTAGCACCAAATGATACCATAGAACTGGTCCTTCCAGAGACTCTTGCCCATTTTTATCAATATTTATCAAAAAGAGAAATGGGGAAAAAAATGTTGTGCAAGAAATCAAAAACAGGAGCTAACCAATGTGATAGCTAAACCCACATACATATTTCACTACTGAGGCCTTAAGTAGATGCATCGTGTGTGCATGCTGAGTTTCAGTTTTATTTCTGCCCTCAGATTTGGAAGAAAAGAAAGCAACAGAGGAGCAGCTTCTTGTAAATGAATAGAGAAATGGACTTGAAATTAGGAGACAGTTTCTTATGGATGATTTTATCCAACCACTCTACCACACCGGTTTACTTTCTCCTACAGAAAATGAGTCAACTACAAGAATGAACTGTAAGGGCCCGAGATTTAGCTCAGTGGTGCTGCAGCCTGCCTCGAAAGCACAAGGCCCCGAGCTCGATCTCTGATACCAAAAAAAAAAAAAAAAAGAATGAACTCTAACCTGCTTCCCAAATCTGAAGTTCTCTTTTTGGCAATGATGAGAAGCAAATATGGCAAGTTCCAGAAGAAAAGCAAGAAGAGTGAAATTCTAGTTATGATGGATAATGCTGACGCTTGGCTCTTCATTCTCTCTCCACTGCTGTCCATTCGTCTTTCCTTCCACCTATGTTAAAAACAAGACAAAATAGTAAGTTCTTTGAATGTGTTGACAACTTGGGAATTCTGATCTGATGCAGTAATATACCTGTCATATTCATTTTGTCCATAATCATATTCAGCTCAGTTTCCTTCCTACAATTTTTCCTTCTTTTTTGAGAAAAGAAATACAGTTTGGGTATCTCAAATCCAAAACATCAAAATCCAAAATACTCTGAAATTCTAAACTTCTTGAGTGCTGGGATAATGCTCAAAAATGTCAGATTTTAGAGAATTTCAAATTTCAACTATTCAGTTTATGGGTCCTTAGTAGGTAAAGATTATGTAAGCATTCCGAAGACCCAAAGCTCTGAAATTGGAAACACTTCTTGTCCAAAGCATTTTGGATAAGGGATATTCAATCTGTATGAAGAGGTTAGAACACATTAATCTGCTTTATAAAGATTGAGTTAGTAGTTTTAGTGCAATCTACCTACCGCACTGTGAACTTTGAGTACCCAGATTGTATTTCTAAGATGTTTCATGTTCTCTAAGGAGCAGAGGTGATGGGAGTGCCTTTCAAATCTGGTCCCAGAGGCTCTACAACTTATCAGACCATGTTTCCAGACCTCTCTACACTTTGTTATATTCAAAACCAAAAGCAAAATTCATGCCTTCCTCCCACCAAGAAAGCGAGTATGCAGATGAGATAAGAGGAAATACTATAACTGTTTTATAAAGCACAGAGAGCCATACAAATGTCATAGGTGACATGAAACATCTGTAGCTCAGTGGCAGATTCCAGAATCAAGATTGCGAGAAGGGCCACTGTACTATGTGCGTTTTCTCAGGGTGCCCTCCCCTGACAGGGCCCCCCTAAAATGCACTTGCTCTTAAGCAAGATGAATAGTCAAGGGTCTCTGGGTTCCCCCTTTGCACCACATCTGCATGGATATCGTGCATACGGACATCACGCATTCTTGCCATTTTCCTGAACATCTTCTGGCCCTGGCCTGCTCCTTGTAGACATGGAAACACCCAGTGTGACTTCGTTTCACGAATTCTCCTGTGACACCACAAGGGGAAAATCTCACAGCTGGCATTACAGGACAGTGGCAGTGCAAACTCAGGCACCCTGAAGCCGTGGAAAGTTTACATAGGATTACCTTGAGGGCATATGCACAAGAAGTACATAGTATAGTAATGATTTCCCGTCATAACAAAGGCCTCATTTGAGACTCGGATTTCCTCTCCAAGACATCTTATTATGTCATTTACTTCTTTTGTGTGTGGGGGGGTACCAGGGATCAAACTCAGGTCCTTGCACTTTCGAGGCAGGCAGCGGAACCGCTGAGCTAAATCCCCAGCTAAAACATCTTATTATGCATAAGAAATAGTCCAAAATTTCAAAAAATCCAATAGCTAAACCACTTCTGCTCTAAAGCATTTTGAATAAAACATGTTTAACTTGTACCATAAACTCAGTGACTTACAAAAAATAGACCTTTATCTCTCGCAATTCCGGAGGGCAGAGGACCAAGACAAAGATGCCAGCCCATTCAACAGCTTGTGAAAGCCCACTTCCTACCTCACAGATGGCAGACAGGCTTTTTGCTGTGATCTAGCATGGCAAAAGATGAAGGTGGGTTCTCCATGACCACTCTGTAAAGGGCACTAATCCCATTCCTAAGTGTTGCATCCTTGTGAACTGATCACTTCCCAAGACCATCACATGGGAATCAGGCTCTCAGCAAATGAACACTACTATTTCAGGATAGGGGTTGTGTTGCCGTAGACAAATATTTGGTCCCCAGCACACTTCCACTGTCTTTACTTTTGTTGCCCTGGGATGTTCTTGTGAGCAAACACTGTCGATATTCTCTCTGTTACAAGAACTCCCCCAACATGAGCACTGTGTACTGATTCCTCCCCATGTAGATGGATAGAAAGCTTGAATAGCAATACACAAGTGGGAGGCAGAAAGAGATGAGAAATAATAATAAGGCCTTCTATTGAGTGTTTCTTGGGGGCTAGGCTTGCTACTGAGTGCTTTACCAACATGATCGCATGGTATTCTAGCTGAAAATTTATCAGATAAATAATACTGTGAGTGAATAAAATATGATTTGAGAAATGTAAAGGACTCACTGGATGTCTCGCTGTCATTGACTGGCAGGCTTCTGCTCTGTGTCACTGACCTAGCTGGGCAGGAGCAGGTCCTTTCTTGAGTGTGTCCTGAATGTACGCATTCTGGTCTTATTCCAGGCCTATCCAATCAGATCCAAATCCGAACAACATCCCTGAGGGATTCACATCAACTGAGACGCAGGGCATTAGATGTCAAGAGAAAAGTGGGTAAAAGATGTAAGTAAAGACATAAGAAAGAGCAATTCTGGTAAAACTCTTTAAGCACTTTGGGAAACAAAAATCCATGCTTTGGTACAACCGATTACAGCGCAATAGATTCTGTTCAGCTGTCCGAGTGCAGCGTCAATAAGTAAATGTTCCCTTAGAAACCTAATGTAAGTATTAGAAAGAGTAGACCCACTTCTTGTAGGATAGTATTGATCTATGTAGAAGAAAATGAGTTTTTGAAAGGTTTGATTAAAAATAAAAGTTTTTTAACAGAGAAGTAAATAGGCTGGCAATAACACCCACGGGTCCTGCATTAGTTAACAGTTTTCACTCACTGCCTTTTTCTTTGCTCTGCTTTATTTAGGAGCATGTTGCTGAAGGAAGATAAAATGTGGAAGCTAATGACCCTGGCTGGCAAATGGTTCTTCTTGTTTATTGATTACCACCAGGACTGGATTTTTGGATGTGTGTTCTCGTAGACATTCAGACTGCCAAAAGTCAACTATGTAGTATACATTAAGAAAAAATATATACAATAAAATTTAAAAGGTAATAAATTTAGAATCAGTGCAACTAAAGTGCTTCCTTGTATAGTAGCCTCTGTATATTATTCAGATCAGGGGAGTCAGATGAACACTGGGGTAGAAATAAATAATACCAGTCCTGTCCCCAGTGATTTTCCACCACACACCAGCAAACAGAAAATGCCCTTGACAACTCCATGAATGAAAGTTGACGGGATCGCCATGGGGGACAGGAAAACAAGTTGCCAAATTAGGGAATATGGTTTCACAGAATTCAAACCACTTCATAACTGGAAATTCGGGGTCTTTAACAGAAGAAAACAAAGCTACATGAATGGAGATGAGAAGGGGCACACCACACCGACCCTTCTGGTCCTCTCCTTCCTCAGCAAGGTGGATGGTGATGCAGACTCCAAAGAAGATGGGGTGCAGGGACAGCTGGGCCCCGGTAAACTCAGAGCGCAGCCTGAAAGATGCCATGGTGGACAGGAGATCTGGTCAACCTCTGCTAATGCTATATTTTTGTGACCTGGGGAAGAGAAGGAACAACTGTACTCTGACCCTGGGTCCCTGGCTATGCCTCACTTCTCCCCTAATGAAATCCAGAGTAGACACCATTATACTGAGAGATCACTGTAATCTCCTGTCCAACAAATAAAGGTCTGCATCAACATCTGGCCCCGTGGAGAAGCCCAATACATCAGGTACAAAACACAGAGACCTGTGAAGGAGACATCCCGCCACTAAGTGGCTGCTATAAAATCTCACAGAGCTGGAGCTCCAGCTTTACTTGAAATTGTCCTCAAACCCCAGAAGGAGAACTTTAATCCCTTCCCCTTTGATGCTCCCAAGTTTTTCATGTTAGTCATCTGGACTTAGCTCTGCACAAAAGACCAAGTTTCAAGGACATGAAGTGTGTGCCCCACACGATGTCCCTTTGCAGGCTCACCATCTGCTGGGTGTGGATGGGGAGGTGGCTCCATTGCTGGGGAGCCCCCAGATACTGAGGCAAGGTGTGGCTGCTTGTCTGTCTTGCAGTCGCAGGGCTCAGTCTCTGCCTTGGTTTTCTGTTGCCGCATAGCCAGTGAGCAGCGCTCAGGGGCGGAGAGCGTCACAGATGTGACCTCAGAGATGCATGGGTCAGACATCAGAATCAGCTCCAGCGGTTTCTGAGCCATGAATCTCACAGCCCCAGGTCTAGGCATTGGCCACCTGGGGAGATTTTGGGGAAAAACACAGTTCCCACCTCACTGGGGACTCTGACAGAACCCAGTACCATGCAGTGCAGGACTGAGGCCAGCTCCTGTTTCCTTGCTGGAGTCCACAGCTCCTGGGGGTGCCCAGGGGGTGCACCTGGTCCTCCTCTATGGCCCCTAAATCTCAGCCCTCAACAGCATTGTGAGGCCACCCATGCCCAGCATCCCAAGGCTGCCCCAGAAACAAGTGTTTCTCTCCAGGCTGGAGGCACTGAAGCGGTCAGGAGCACTTCCCAGTTAAGATCCATCCTCTCAGGGTCTGTAATGCCTGCCTTGTCTCTTCTGGGCATGGTGCCATTCCCATTGGGTGGGGTTTCTGGAGCACCTGGAGTGATCAGTCTCACAATAAGGTCAGGCAGATGGGACATTAGGGTGCAGAGCAGGTGCACCTGGAGAAGACAATCCACAGCCGGCGTGTCACACAAGAATGGATATTCTTGTAGCAAAGAGGCTCTTCTGAGGACCCCTGTGTTTCTAGAACTGTAAATATTGTGCCTTAAAATAGTGTAATAATGTCTTGCCTTTGTGTTTAAAGAGGATGTGTGTGTGTGCACCTTTTACTTCTCTTTAAATATACAATATTAGTCTTTCAGATTGTAGGATAAATAGTTGCCATAAGTTTACATTACAAATGATGCTAGAGATGGCCCCTGAACCCAAGCTCTCCCAAGATAGAGTTTACTACTTCACATTGTCTTGCATAAAAATAACTCATAGAAGTCATGATACAGTAGTTATAAGTAATCACATTGGAAAAAAATAAGATGGATCTCCTGTAGGTCTCTGTATTTTATAAACATACAACAATTACAAGAAATCAAAATAATCAAAGTAAATAAAAACTCCTGAAATATTCTTGCAAATTCAACACTTCAAAGACTTGTTAAAAAGGAAGAAGAGAACTCCTCAAATTCTCTGAACTTCACTTTGTTGAAACCACCACCCCCAGTTTATCAGGTAGAACTTGATTTAATATCAGCTACTAAACTTGTTTTCCCTGTTGTATGTTTCTTTTTCAGTTTTTTTGAAATCCTTGCTTAATTGGCAGAGGAGGGATGTGAAATCTAGGCCATGGATATTGCTCTAAATGCTCAACCTCCAAATGTCAGATTTGAATAATGATAAATGCAGAGAGCCGTCCTGGCCACCATGGAGCCCCAAATAAGGGATATGCCTCTCAAACCACCTGCCCACAGGTAAACAAAGCCTAAGAACTTGCACAAAGAATTTTTCAATCAGCTTAAAAAGAACAAGTCTTTGATCGTTATTTATTAATATTCTTTCCTAATGAATAAAGATAAATCCGATGCATTTATTTTTAGAGCATGTGAAGTTTTCTTGCTTAAGTACTCAGTGAGTGGGTGATACTGGATTAGAAATTTGCTGTTGAGAGTAATTAGTTCTACAGAAAACATTTCACATAAAATATGCTGAAGGTCAAATGTCACCCTGGGTAGAAAAAAGACACTTTATATGCACGTATCAAATGTCAGGGTGAATTTGAAACCTATTATGCTGTATATTCAATATGTACTAAAAAAAAACTTTAAAAAACCGCATATATATGACTTTCAAGCCTTTTTCAAGTTTTCCAAGCTTTTCAAGCTTTTCGAATATGTCTAGTTCCTATCACTAATGTCTGAGAGTGGGAAGAGCAGGATTCTCCTCAGTGCGAGTTAAGTGAGAGTTATGTCGGCTTTGCAGTGAAGCCGGTTGGGTTTGGGATAAGGAGAAAAAAGGGAAAGAAGACTTTGAAAGGGCTGGAACCCGGCTGTCTAAATCTGCCCTGTAGCCTGAAGTGGGTGTCCATACTCGTTATAGCAGCAGGGGATAAACAAAAGGGACAATTGTCTCTGATGATAATTTGAAGCTAGGTAAAAACAGAAATGAAAGATGTTTTCCTTTCAGCAACTCAGACATCGCTTGGGAGAAAGTCACTTTCCTGGACTTGACCTTAATGGCACACGTTCTTGCAGAGGGGTGGTGTGAGAGGGTTGGCCTCGCATCTCCTGGGGGTAAGGTCAGCCCCTTCGCTGGATGCTAGGCCTGCACTGCTACCTCAGCCTACAGCACCATGCAGTGGAACATGTTTGAGAAACGATTTGTCAAAGCAGCAAAAGACAAATGAAAAGGCAACTTCTATTCAATAGAAAAAGATCTAAGGATTGTCATGAAAACTCTTTCCTCTTTACTTTCTCCTCGGTCATAGGGTCTCTGTGTTTAATCAATGACTCTGTTTTCTTTTTGAACAAAGAGAAATCAATATGAAGCAGACGCTCATCTCCTACCTTCAGATATGCTGCTCATTTCTAGAGCAAAGTGAAAGTATCTATCATTTTAATCTTCAACCAGCACATCGCATGCACTGCAAGTGCACACACACACACACACGCACACACACACTTCTAATTCTTTGAGTTGTCAGACAACAGTTCTGTGAAACCTAATATTGAATGGCATTTTTAGCAACTATTGTGTGGCGATTGAAAATAGTTTTAAAATTGCATTCAATGAAAGTAATATATTGGACACAAATCAAATTTCTCCAAGAGCAAAAGAGATGTATATATTTTTGTTCACGTTGATTTCTGGTTGTTACTGTGAAGGACAGCTACTCACAGACTGGATATTCTTCCTGCACATGCTCACACACTCAAGTATGTGTACACCTGTGTACATGACACATGCACTTTTACATGCACAAAGTATATTCATCATGTTAAAATGGCTGCATGTATTCTACTGACTGAATATTGAGAATTGAATCCAACTTAACCAACTTTCATTTATCTAACCCACTAAGTTCCCTTGCTTCTCCAGAACACACTAGCATCACTGCCTGTGGGTCACAGGTGGACCCCACGTCTTCCCCACAACCCGTCTACTAGGAATCATTCGTGTCTGTTACAGAAGTAAGTTATATTTGCTGTGTTCTTTGATTAAAATAACAATTTAATTGAATACAAATTTTAAAAAGAGATGAGTTTATAAAAGCTGTTTAATGCATTACTAAGATTATATAAGGATAATTACAAATCTTAAAAAGTGTGAAGTTAGACAATTGAAAAACCCTGCAATTGGAGTGAAAATCTATAACTTTAAGCTGCTTGGCTCATTTTGCTTCGTGCATATTCTGTTTTCTGAAAGGCTTAGTTATGGACTAAAACAATTCCTAATGAACCTTGCTGAAATTTCCTTCAAAACACACACACACACACACACACACACACACACACACACGCGCGCGCGCGCGCGCACCTTGTCCCCATTGCAAAACCCACTTGGGTTGGTGAAGGCTTCTGCCCCTTCTGCCCCTCACTTTTATTCCATGAGGAACAATAAAATAAATACACAGGTTTACCAGGAGGCCCCCAGAGATTCCACAGTCAAGACCCTGTGCCAGCACCACGTGTAAGGGAAGAGGAGGGAAATTGTCAGCACTGGCTTGGAGAGATGTCCCCCTCGAAGTGACAGGGTCACTTCACTCACAGTACTATGGGGCGGGGGGGGGCTGCTGGCTCTAGATCAACAGTAAAAATGTTTGCTAAACATGGTCTAAGCCATCCTTCCACTGAACACGTCATCTACAATTATAGATAAAGCTTTAAGAATGAATTTACACAGAAATATATACGAGATGGAATCCTACTTCATACTCAGAAGAAAAGAGTTGGCTAACAGCTTTGCCCATTTCTCCTTGGATATCTTGGTTACTTCAACTTTGTCCTCCAGTGTTTACTCATGGAAAATATATCACTCATGGGGAAATACACCCTGTCTTCATATCTACAACCAAAAATACTTTGTACTGCACTTCTACTTAAAATACAATTTGACTTAGAAAAAAATTTAAGCCTCTATTTTTGCAGCATTATAAGAAATTTCCATTGGCTTTTTTTTCACTAAAAGTTGCAATGGACAACTCTTTGGCCAGCCAAGTTTTTTAATGATGACTTCATTTTCTATCTGCATATTCTAAAGTTTTTAATGCCCATAAATTTATTGAGCTAAAACTCAAATTTGATCATTTCAATTGTTTCTTATACCTAATGTGTTTACAAAACAAACTTTAAGTTATTTTTTCACTTAAAATATAATCTGGAAGTTGTAGATAAAGCTTTAAAGATGAGTTGCATGAATACTATGTTCAGTATGTGATGTCAGGTTACCTCTTCCTCATGAAAAATTTTCTTGAATAACGTCTATAGAGGTTTTATCCATTATTTTTCCTCAGAGTGATCACTTATTTATATGTTATTTTTACCTTGATTCTTCCATACTTAAAATTTCTATTTTACATTATGTATATATTTTTATTCAAATATTTTGACTGGAGATGAGCATAAGTAAGACTGTAGGAATTGAATTTAGGACATCAGAATTGGAATTTTAGTTTTAAATTTTGGTAAGTTATTAAGCAGTGCCCTTTTATCCCTGTAAATATGTCCAATAATAGTACCTAGCCAGCTCATAGGGTTGCAATGGATATTCAACAAGACGATATGTATACAATGCTGGCAATATTTCCCAGCACGTCTTAAACAGTATGCAAGCATCTGCCAATAATGTTACTTTCTGGATTCTATTCCCAGGTACCTTCCTGTGTTTCCAGCAATACCATTTCTCCAGGTTTCTCTCAACAGTTTACTTTATTCTATACGTCTTTCCATTCAACAGATTTTCTGAACACTGCCTGCTTTTGCTGTGTTCTCTTGCTTCTTTGAGGGCTGCTTTTGGGGAGTAGTGACTTGTTTTCTTGCAGTATCTTCGTGCAGATCACTTGCTAGTTCTTTTCTCTTTATCCTTTGTTTTGAAGGAGGTGAGTTCCTCCACAGGAAACTATTAGCACGAGCATTCTACCATAGCAGGGCATAGAGGATGCAGAGAGATGTAAACAAATGGCGCAGTGGTTATGCACTAGTTGCTTGGTAAATGAAAATAGCATTTCCTGCTTTAGTGAATATGTGATTTTTGAGCATCTTAGTCATCACTGCTGAGTCACAGAAACACAATACCCAACCCAATACCCACAACTTAAAAGAAAGGTTTATTTTGGGTCACAAGTATGGCACGGAGGATGGCAGAAGAGAGCTGCTGGTGGTATGGCAAACAGGAAGCAAACAGAGCCATAGGAGGAGCCAGGAAGGGAGAAATAACTTCCAGGTCACACCCACAGTGACCTGCCTCTTCCAATGTAGCCCTCATCTTTTCACAGCAAGTCATCTATAAACTCCGTAATCCAATCACCTACCAAAAGTTCTGCCTATGAGAGAATGAAGCTTTAAAGGGGATTTCTAAATATAAACTGTAGCAATGAGAGATTTGGGGGTTGTTTCCTAGAAGAACTGGTAGGCCTTTAGATCTCTGGGCATAGATAGGACAAACAAGTAGACCTGGTTGTGAGGAGGGAAGTGAAGCAAGAAACCACGTTACAAAAGGTAGAAGGATGGCAAATCGTGTTGCATGTTGAACAAGCATGGGAAAAAAACAATTACATGGGCAAAACCCTCTGTATCTCATGCACCATGAAGTCTCCCCCCAATATGTCCAAGAAATCTAACTACCAGAAAAATGTACCTCATAAAATCTCTAAAATATCTTGCCAGCAACAGAGAAGGGAAATCCTTCTCACCTTCCCCAGCTGCCTTGCTTGTCCTTGAGCTAAGGGAAGTGTAAGACTCTTCCTTAGCTCCTGCTGTGCTTCTATCACTGGTGATTCTTGCTTTTCTGCCATCTTGGGACTCTCTATAAGAACTGGTATGTTTTGAATTCTTTGAGTGTGTTGTATTCTAGATAGGTACTTCATAGTTTTTTTAATCTTAAAAAATAAATATCTTTCATAGAACATTATAGACACATCCTAAAAATCTTTGAAAATAAATATCTTTCATAGAATGTGATAGAACAAAATATTTTCTACCTTACCAATTAGTATATTAGCATTTAGCTAATTGTAGATACATGTGTATCTGATATTAACTTCATTAGAATATAAAACCAATGCACACAAATAATTTGTTGGCTTAATTCACTCAGAACCTTGAAAGTGTGCCTAGCAAACAAATTTCTGAGAACATCGATGATTTCTTCATTTGAAAACCAAACCCAAAGTAACTGACAATATGTGCAAAATTTATATACATGAAGTAAATGCTTTTAAAATTTGTAATGAAGCTATGGATAGAATTCAGTAATGGTCATGGTGAGTTATGAAGTTGCATAAGACCATCAAGCCAACCATTGTGACCAAAACTAGATTCACCACTCCTCAAGACAGACAGCACCTGGTCAGGCTTTTCAGGAGCAAATATACAGATTGGCAGAAAATGCAAACACGTGCACCAGGATTTCACTCAGTATTCTTCTTCCCCTGCAGCACTCCACCAATACTTAAGAATAACTATCCCAAATATATGTAGAAAGGAATAAGTTACAATCTTTAGGGACAGCATACTAAAGCTACAGAAAACATATAAGTAATAAAATAATAATAATAATAATGAATCTTTAAATAATAAATGACAATAAAAAGAGATGAGGACAAAAGCCAAGGATGAATATACTAAATACATACATTCTCCTATATGTATATATACATATATATGATCTTACATATATGAGACCAAAAGCTACTGAAACATGGAAAAATTAAAGGGATCACACAGAGACTCTTGGTTGAATATATATTCAAGGATGAGTAAAAAGCCAGATGGTACAGAAAGGCATTTGAGGCTGAGATTAAAATATGTAAGTTCAACACAGGAAGTGAGCAATGGTGTGCCCTACATACAGTGAAAGCTTTGGTGAGATGGGACCATGGAGGATCCGTGGGAGGGAATGGTTGGAGGTCATCTTTGTTAGACAGAGGCTGTTCGGAAAGGCATCTATTTGACTAACTGGAGCTTTAAAATGGGGGATTTTTTTGTCACATTCAAAGCTCTTCCAGTTGGTGTGTTGCTGGTGTTATTTAGCTGCATCCTGGCTTGGAGTTGGTGTCTCAGTTGTCCCCTTAGTCCTGACTTGTGGCTGCAGCATGGTTAAAGAACTTCCAGGCATCATATTCTCAGACCACTCCTTTTGAAAGCTTTTCCAGGATGAAAACCTCTGCTGGGAGCTCCCAGGACACTTCCCCAAACCTGTCACAGGGAGGAGGTGGAGGGCATGGTCCACTTTCAACTGGCGGCTGAGCCCGGCAATCCTGGGCTAGCATGGTCTTCCCATACTGGAGGGGGGGCTGGGATAGAGCACAAGGTATGCCTTTGGAAGGCCCCGAATCCAAGCATAAAATGAAATAAAACATCTGACTTCTCTGGACAAAGAAGGAAGAGCTGGCTTAGGGTGGGTCATAAAGTGTTTGCTCCAGGTATTTGAGGATGAGATAGGAAATCCTTATTTGACATGCTAAATAAACCAGATTTTATCATGCAATGAAAGAATAACAACCATTTAAGGAGGAGCGCACCCTAAGGAGATTGCCACTGTAGAAAGATGACAACTCAGTAACACAGTGCTGCTGGGCAGGAGACTAGGAAAGGGGAGGTCATCTCAGAGACACTGAAATTTGGATAGAAGATGATAAGGGCCCCAACTGAGTGTGGTGGATTGTGAGTTGCGATTCTGAACATTTCCTAATAGCCACATGGAAACAGATGGCCTGTTTGGTGGAATGAAGTAAAAGAGAGAGAGGAAGCAAAGTCCACCAAGGCATTTTGTTTGTTTGACTTTTCCATTGGCTGAGTCTGCAGAGGCTGGGACTGTTTTGCAGGAATTGCTAAGCAGACTCAGCAAAGTATGAGCTGTGGCATGAAGTAGCCATGTGCATGAAGACATGGATGAGGATGTGTGAGCAGCTGGATGCCCGTGTTCACAGCACCTCTCCACACCACCCAGGTCTCCGCGATGCTGGCATGGCAGGGACTTTGGTGCCTTATCTCCAAACACATTCACCTGAATACATGCTAGACACCAGCCCAGGAGGGAGAATACCTGGACCGTTTTGCAACTACTCTCTCTCCACATCTCGAGAAAACCCACGTCTGAAGACCCTTTTGACCTTATACAGTTTGGATGCAATTATTTGTCTCACATTCACTTGATAAGTTATGCTAAAATACGAGCCCTTGAGTAAGCTTCTAAAGTCTCTTATTTGAATATTTGGATATAATTCTCAGTGTTTGTTAATATCAGTGAGACAAAGTGGCAAGGAGAAAGTTGGGGTTGCAGAATTAATTTCGGAGCAGAGCTCTGTGAGACACTCATCTTTATTAATCACCGCCACTGCTTGCACTGGAAGGCCAGGCTGGGCCCCCATTCAGACACTGGCAGGAGATACCAGCTCCTTTATTACTTATTAGAATTAGAAAGCCAGTTCTGTTGGCAAGAGCCTGGGGGGCCAATTAGGGTAGGATGGATAAACAGCTCTCGGCTCCTTGGGCCAGTATCCTGCTGGTCCAGGCGGTGGCAAAGCAAGCTAATATATTCACTGCACCCCTGGAACCTGATGGCAAGGACTCATCGTTCCTCTTATTCTGCTAAATGCAGTCCTAAAAATGAGTTTTAATCTTATGAATTTACTTGAAGTAGTTTATTGAATTGCATAAAATTCACTAGGGCAGAGTAATAATATCTCTTCATGCTTTTATAAAGGGCTTTGCTTTTGAGACATATGACGGTGCTGCTGCATCCCACCATGCAAACCCCTGCAACATCTGTTTGCAGTCTAGAATTAACTGGGATTGAGAACGTGGCTCTGAAACCCAGCTGTCTCGCTGCAGAATGGGAAGGTGCAGATGAACAGAGAGTGGACACTTAACTTTATAAGAACTGAAGGTTTGAGCACAGTGTAGCACGATTTTGTTTTGGTGATGGTTTTACTCTATGACATAACTGAGATGTACTGATGGTTTAAATAAATAAACTATTTTACTATATCGGGTTACATGTTTTTGACATTACATTTCTTTTTTTTTTTTTGACATTACATTTCTTAACAGCAAGTTTTAGGTTTTGATCAGCTCTTGAAGTTTTCACTTTAAAAAGGCCTTCATGAACTCCTTTGTGGGGAAGCTGACACAACCTCCATGTTTGAATAGTGTACAGAAGATGGCAGAGCCAGAGGAGCCAGGTCAGGCTCACACTCCAAGTGGCCAGGCTCCTCCCAACCTCACTGATGGTGATAAATTAAAATTATCATTGTCAATTAAGGCAGGATTTACTTTCTATAAATCATAAAAATAGAGCAAGACTTGAGAGAATACAGCATGAAATGATTTTCAAATCCTAAATGTGACTCACATCTCAGGCAGGACAGAACATGGAGGGAGGGGTGTTTATGGCCCCCAAAGGTGGTATTTACACACTATGGAGTACTACTCTGCCATAAAGAATTATAAATTGGAGTTATGTGTAGAAAAAACAGACGCATCTTGAGCCCATAATGTTATATAAAATAAATCGGACACACAGCTAAAATATTGTTTCTCCTATATGAGAAACCCAAAGTATAAATAAATTAAAGAGCAAAATAAAAGATAGATTAAAAGGAACAGGAAGATAGAACTTTCACAAATGGGAAGGGGATCGAGAGATGGAGAGAGGCAGAGAGAGGGGAGAGAAAGGGGATGTAAAATCATTAAGCTGTGTTCTGTCCATGAGCCAAATGCCCTCAGTGAATGCAAGCAGTAGGTGCTGCAAATGTGGACTAATAAAAAAGAACATGGGACAGAGGAAGAAGATTCCAAGTCTATGTGCCACAGCTCCCAGTGCAGAGTAGGAGGCTTCTGGGCCAACATACCACCACTCCCAGCACAGAGGAGGCTTCTGGGTCAACATGCCACAGCTCCCAGAGTAGGTGAGCTGTGTGGGTGCTAGCAACACCCCCCCCCATCAAAAAGAGAAGATAGGTAAACAATGCTCAAAACCAGACTTTCACATCACCTAGAGCAACCCCAAAGGGAAACAAGATGGCACACACTGATACTCAACCACCTGGGCTCCCTGAACTAGCAACAAAAGAGGATCTAGAAAAAATGAAATCAGAAATAATTTCACAGATAACAGCAGACATTGTGCCCATAGTGCCAGACATGATTAATAAATCTAGAGAGGACACAGATAAAAAAATAGAGGGGCTGGGGAACATGATGGAATCCCAACATAGGAAAAAAATGGAATTCATAAAACAGATCCAAACAGATTTACAGGAGACTAAAAATTCCACTGAAAGTCTACACAGCAGAATGAGCCAATGTGAGGACAGAATTTCAGATATAGAAGATAAGATTGCAATTAGGAAAAGAAAAATTGCTTTAAAATTGTAAGGGACCACAAGAAATCAATCTAGCAGCTGCTAGATGATGCAAAGAAGAATAACATAAGACTGATTGGAGTCAATGAAGAAACAGAAAAGAGTGCAGATGACATAAAAAAACTGTTCACAGAAGTAATGGCAGAAAACATCCCAAGCAGAAGAAAAGAACTTGACATACAGATAAGTGAGGCATATAGGACTCCAACTAGCTTTGATTAAAAAAAACTGCACATAGGCATATAATTGTTAAGATTCCAGAAATTCAAAGGAAGAACAAAATTCTGCAAATAGTTAGAGAAAAGAAACAAATCACATACAAAGGAAAGCCCATCAGAATCACAACAGACTTCTCAACACAAACAATCCAGGCAAAAAGAGCTTAAAGTGACCATATTGCAAGCCCTAAAGGAAAACAGCCTCCAACCCAGATTGATGTACCCTGCAAAAGTATCTTTCACAATTGATGGTGAAATAAGATACTTTCATGACAAAGAGCACATTAGGAACTTCATGAATACCAAACCAGCACTCTAAAAAATGTTAGACAAAAATCCTAGGAAAAGACAGTGAGGACCACAACCCCAGGAAGCCCAGAAGAATGAATCCATAGGGCACAACAAGAAATTAAATGCGAAGGGGGAGAATCCAACAAAAAGAAAAAGTCATGGCAATGATAAGTCAATACTTATCAGTTACAACCATCAATGTTAATGGTCTCAACTCACCAATCAAAAGAAATAGACTGGAAGAATGGGTCAAGAAGCAAAATCCAACAATATGCTGCATGCAAGAAACACACTTAATTTGAAAAGAAACTCATAGACTGAAAGTTAAAGGGTGGAAAACAATACTCCATGCAACAGGAACCTGAAAAAAAACAGAAGTAGCTATCCTCTTTGCAGATCAAGTGGATTTCAAACAAACACTGATTAAGAGAGACAAAGAAGGACACTACATCCTTGTAAAGGGAACAATCCAAGAGGAAGATATGACAATCAAAAATATCTATGCACCAAACACTACTGCACCCACTATATAAAACAAGCACTAATGGACATGAAAAATCATATAAGCACTAATACAGTAGTAGTGGGGTACCTCAATACCCCACTGTCACAAATAGATCAACTAGACAAAAAACAAACAATGAAATACTAGAACTCAATTCAACTCTTGAAAAAATGAACTTAACAGATGTTTACAGAGTGTTCCACCCCACAAAATCAGAATACACATTCTTTTCAGCTGCACATGGGTCATTCTCCAAAATAGACTACCTACTCACTCATAGGACATGTTTAGTTAAGTGCAAAGGAATTGAAGTTATCCCAGGTATATTATCAGCCCATAGCATGATGAAATGGGAGATCAACAGCAAAAGAAACCACAAAAATTCCATAAACACATGGAAATTGAACAACACACTTGTGAATAACCAATGGGTCACAGAGGAAATTAAAGAAGATATCAGACAGTTCCTTCAATTAAATGACAATGACTATACAACATATTGGAATCTATCGAACACAATGAAAGCAGTCTTACAAGGGAAATTCATAGCAATGAATATGCATATTAGGAAAACAGAGCAAGCCCAATTAAGCAACCTGATACTAAAACTCAAGTTTCTAAAAAAAGAAGAGCAGGACAAACCCAAAGCTCATACAAGGGAGGAAATTATAAAGATCGGGGCAGATCAGTGCAACGGAGACTAAGAGAACAATACAACAAAAATCAATGAAGCCAAGAGTTGGTTCTTCAAAAGAATAAACAAAATTTGCAAACCCTTAGCCAACCATATCAGAAAAAGGAAAGAAAAGGCCCAAATCCATGCAGTTACAAATGAAAAGGATGAAATTAAAATAGACCCAGCAGAAATCCAGAAGATCATCAGTACTTACATTGAGAACCTATAGGCCAATAAGATGGAAAACACAGAAGAAAGGGACAGATTCCTAGATACATATGAATTACCAAAGTTGAACAAAGAAGACCTAAAAATTCTAAACAACCCAATATCATCAATGAAATTGAAAATATAATTTAAAAATTACCAACTAAGAAAAGCCCAGGTCCTGATGGAATTCTATGAGACATTTAGAGAGGAACTACTGTCACTACTGTTTAAACTCCTAAATGAAATTGAAAGGGAAGCAATGCTCCTGAATTCATTTCTGGAAGCAAGCATCACCTTGATCCCCAAAGCAGAGAAAGACCCAAACTATAGGTCAATCTATATAGGAAAAAGAGAACTATAGGTCAATCTCACTAATGAACACAGATGCAAAAATCCTTAATAAGATACTGGCAAATGGAATGCAGAAGATCATACACCCTGACCAAGTGGGATTCATCCCAGGGATCCAGGGATGCTTCAACATACACAAATCAATCTATGTAATACACTATATCAATAGAGCCAAGGACAAAAACCATATGATCATCTCAAGAGATATAGAAAAAGCATTTGACAAAATCCAACATGCACTTATGATAAAAACCCTACAAAACATTGGAATAGATGGTCTCTACCTCAATCAGATAAAAGCCATCTATGAAAAACCAACAGCCAATATCATACTAAATGGTCAAAAACTGAAATCCTCCACACTAAAATCAGGAACAAGACAAGGATGTCCACTATCACCACTCCTGTTCAATATAGTTTTGGAAACATTAGCCATAGCAATTAAACAAGAGAAAGAAATAAATGGAATAAAGATAGGAAATGAAGGCATCAAATTGTCATTATTTGCAGATGATATGATACTCTATAAAGAAGACCCCAAGAACTCCACCAAAACTCTTTGAAACTTAACCAAATTCAATAAAGTAGCTGGATACAAGATCAACACACATAAATCAATAGCTTTCCTCTAAATGAACAACAGACTCACTGAGAGAGAAACAGGGCAAACAATTCCTTTCACAATAGCATCCAAAACACTGAAATACCTAGGAATCAACCTAACAAAAGAAATCAAAAACCTCTTCTCTGAAAATTACAGCACTCTGAAAAGAGAGATTGAAGATGATATCAGAAAATGGAAAAACATCTCTTGCTCCTAGGTAGGAAAAATCAACATAGTGAAAATGGCCATACTTCCAAAACTGCTATATAGATTCAATGCAATCCCAATTGAAATTCCAGAAGCATACTTCATGGACCTTGAGAAAACAATCCAAAAATTCATTTGGAACAAGAAGAGACCCAGAATAGCAAAAGCAATTCTAGGTAACAGAGACATGGCAGGGGGTATTACAACCCCCAACTTGAAACTATACTACAAAGCTACTGTGATCAAAACAGCATGGTACTGGCAAAGAAACAGACCTGAGGACCAGTGGAACAGATTAGAAGATGCAGGGGCCGGGGATTTAGCTCAGTGGTTTCACCGCCTGCTGTGCAAGCACAAGGACCCAAGTTCAATGCCTGGTACCAAAAAAAAGATGCAGAAACAACTCCAGACATACTCAGCCCCTTCATCTTCTACAAAGGAGCCAAACACCCTCACTGGAGGAAAGATAGCCTCTTTAATAAATGGTGCTGGACAAATTGGGTTTCAATCTGCCAAAGGCTAAAACTAGACCTATATCTCTCACCATGCACTACACTAAAATCAAAATGGATTAAAGATTTAAATATTAAAACAGAAACGCTAAACTGGCTGGAAGAGAGTTTAGGAAGAACTCTTGAAGACATTGGTGTAGGAAAAGATTTTGTGAATAAAACCCCAGTTGCCTGTGAACCAGCACAAACAATCACCAAGTGGGATCTCTTCTTACTAAAAAGCTTCTGCACACCATGAGAAACCACCAACAGTGTGAAGAGACAACCCACAGTGTGGGAAAAAATTTTCTCCTGCTGTTTCTGAGACAAAGGTCTACTATCTAGAACCTATAAAGAACTTAAAAAAAATCAGACTTTCCAAATTTAAAGACCCAATCCAAAAATGGGCATCTGAAATAAACAGACATTTCTCAGACAAAGAAGTAGGAATAGCCAATAAACATATGAAAAACTGTTCAGCATCACCGGTCATTCAAGAGATGCAAATGAAACCAATGCTGAGCTTCCACCTCACCATGGAAAGAATGGCTGCTATCAAGAAATCAACTAACAGCTAATGCTGGTGGGGCTGTGGGGAAAGAGGAACTCTGCTCCACTGCTGGTGGGAGTGTAGACTGGTGCAACCACTGTGGAAATCAGTATGGAGATACCTCAAAGAACTAGGACTGGAGTCCCATTTGACCCAGCTATTCCCTGCTGGGTATCTTCCCAAAAGAATTTAAAGAATCATACCACAGTGATATATATGCACCTATGTTCATAACAGCCCAGTTTGTAATAGCTAAAACTTGGAAGCAGCCCAAATGCCCATCAACTGGACACTGGATAAAGAAAGTGTGATTTTCTTATAAAATGGAGTACTACTCAGGCATAAAAAATGAGAAATTAGAGACATTTATAGCTAAATGGATGCACTTTGAGGCCATACTCGTAAGTGAAATAAAGAGGACACACATGTGTAAATGCTGAATAGTTTCTCTAGTGTGAGAAACCGAAAGTGTAAATAAGGACTAAAAGGTATAATAGATAACTTGAAATAGAAAGAAAAGGGGCAAAGGGGAAGAGAAAGTGTGAGGGGGAGGGGAAAGGAAAGAAGGGAATGGAATTAATATGAGAAAATGAAAAAATGGAAACAAAATCTTTGTAAAGAGGGAGGGATGGAGGGGTTGAAGGGAGGGCAGGGGAATGGGGAAAAAATAAGAACCAAGAGAGATTATGTAAAGGTGCAAATTTCTAATGATGAATGTCATTATATTGTGTACCTAAAATGTACCAATAAAATAAATTTTTTTTAAAAGAATGCGGAAAGGAACTTATTTAACAGCTACTCACTATATCATATGGTATGTCAGATATACATCGAAAGGTTTAAAATTGCAGAGGGGAAGATTTTGTGTATGATGATGTGTATGTGTACACTAAGTGCTTGAAACTTGTCTTCAAAACTCAGAGATGCTTCTGTGCTCCTCTTTATCACACCAAGCCCACATTCTTGTTCTTAGTGTTCATCTACCACCACCCGTCCCAACCCACACACACCCTACCTCCTGCCACACTGCTCCCTGGGTCCAAGGAAGAGGACGTAACTTCACACCTTCTGGTTGCCTGCTTCCAGCCCTCTTTATGACTCATGCCTTTCTCTCCTCTCTCTGCTTTGAAGGTCCAAGGGAACTTCCAATCCTTGCTCACCCCTTACTAAATCATGTTTTGTTTTATTTTGTTTTCATGGTACTGGGGATTAAACCCAGGACCTTCACACTGAAATATCTACCCAACCCTGTTTATTTTTCATTTTGAGACAGGGTCTCACTAAGTAGCTATGTTGCCCAGGCTGAACTCGAACATGTGATTCTCCTGCCTCGGCTTTCCAGAGGATTGGGATCACAGTCATCCACCACCAAAATAATGAAATAATGTTTTAATTTGTTTTTCAATTTTAGTTCTAATAGTGCTTAGAATTCCTCCAAAGGTAGTTTCCTCTACCCTTGTATTCCAAGCTTAATCCAGAGTAGCTGTTAATAATCTTTAATCAGGTCAATGAATGAAGTAATAAGTGAACAAATAACTGTGTTATTTTATTATGTGTCTTATATTGTATGTGTTTGTAATACATAATTATTACAATCATCTTGGGAAACTGGTACATATTCAGAGTCCACCAAAAACATAGACACACTTCAGGAAAAGAAAACCTTGTATAAATATTTTCATGCTAAATTTATTGAGACATCATGAGAGTAATACAAGTTACACCCAATGACAAGCGGTGCTCAAAGTGGTGAGCTTGCAGACATTTATCAGTACGGCAAACTGCTGCTGGGGTAACCTTGGCCACTGCGATTGCTGCACATGCATTTTCAATGTCTTCTCTAAAGGCTGGCAGTGTAGTGGTTTTCTGTGATATACGACATCCTCTAGGGTCCCCCAAAGGAGGGTAACACCATCGTTAAAAAACATCATACTAGTATTCTCTTCCTGAAGTGTGCATACATTTTGGGGGGACTCTGTGCATATGGCCTCTTAATCATTTTCACTTCCCCTGCTCCTGCCTGTCTCCTCTCCCCCATGCCAGACCTCCTCTTCTCTTATCATTTTAATAAAAGTAAATTTCTCTTGGCAAGACAGATGTGCTAGGCACTTCATGTTAAGTACTTCTAATACTTAACATGGGGACCTATCCCCCTAGGTATTATTATCACCTTTTACAAATAGAGAAATGGAGTCTCAGAAAGAAGAAGGATTTCCGCTGAGGTCACAGGGGACGATTGAGCACTGACCGGAAGCCCCGTCTGCTGGTAGCTCTGAGTCTACACCACAAGGGCAGCAAAGGTTTCCCCATGTGTGTCCTGAGAGAGTGGTTTCCAACGCGGAGGAGCTTCTCTCATCGTGCTCTTCGCACAGTTTACATTCTGGGGTCAGGTTTCTTCATCGCCTGTGCCCAGTTTTTCTTCGAGATGTTTTGGGTTTGTTTCTGGATAGGGGCAAAGACGCAGCAACCGGCTGGGTTGTCTGTCTTCATGCTCCCTTAACACATGTGCACCCAGACCACTAAAAGACCCCATTGTTTTTAACACTTTCATGCCATATGCCATCTTTCTTCACTGTTAAAATAAAGTGCACTTTGAACAAAATATGTAAAAACATTAGACAGAAACGTGGGACGTTGGGGTGAAATGTCTACACATTCCCTCGCAAAGATTATTTAGAATTGTGTCTAGGTTCTCAGGGAGGCAACACATGCAGGCTGGGAAGATGAAAGAGCGGCAGGAGGTGAGTGGCAGTCACTTGAGGCTTTCCCAGGAAGACAAGAACAAAAGAGAATATAATCTGGTCCACTGACCTACAACAGGAATGGAATTTCAGGTCCTACAAGGGACGCCTTCAGCATCAGTCCAGTGACTCCAGGAAGGGACTGGGTGCCATGCAAGGCTTCTTCTCTCCTCAGCCTCCATGTCAGCGTTTAGCAAGTCACCTCCAAAATACTTCTTGAGCTGGCTTCGCCTCTTCTCCATCCAAGGGTCTCACAGGGAGCATCCATGACCTTTCCTTTTGTCTAGACAACTCCACCCTCTCAATTGCAAATCTGATGTGTAAGCCACCTGCTTACAGCTTTAAAGCCTTTCCGCCGACCTTAGGGTTGAATCAAGCTCTTCACCTTCTCCAGTGACCTATCTTGTGGGACCTGCTGCCTCTAGATCACACGCGCCCCTCCGGCTCCCACAATGTCACTGGAGTGCGGGTGGCATCCTTGAGAGAGCAGGCACTGCCCTTGTTCACCGCAGTTGCTGATCCCTGTGACTTCATGCCTGCTTCTTGGACACAGTGGCTCAAGTCACTATCTGTCCAGACTTTTGGTTTCCTAATCTGGTTGGTTTTTATGTCTACCTGGACGCTGCCACTCATATTCCTTCATTCTAGGTGTGTCTTCCACCCTTATCTCTGGAGGTTTAGATGAGATGCATTCAGAGATGCCAGGCCCATGCTGCAGGGCACTCTGCTTCTAGACCAGTCCACAATGCATTCTTCAGCCTGATGCACACAGCTTCTATCCCGAACCCAACTTCTGGACCTGCTTCTAGCCTCTGCCTGCCAGGCGTGGGCAGTGGCAACTTTGTGAGATGACCTTGGCCCTGACCTCCGTCAGTTTCTAAGTGTGGTCTTCTCTTGATCTTCCAAACACTGCCCTCTCCTCTCCAATTGATCTCCTCAGGATGTCACAACCTTCTTAAAGCCATATAGCTTCTTTGCTTTGCTTTGCTGTTTTCCTTTTGTTCTTTTCTGTTCCTCCTCTCCTTCCCCCTCTTGCTGCTCCTTCTCCTCCTCCTCGTCCTCTTTGGTAATGATTTACTTGAACATTCTTGCATACCCTTAATAGTATAGCTAAGAGAAAATTTATTTCAACTTTCGAAAGTCTCTGTCATAATTAGGGGGAAAGATGCTGTTCCCAGTATCAACATGTAATTATGTCTGGCGACAAATGTGAGAAATGCTATATTAAAGCATGCTCTATTTGTTTCCTATGGATATATATATATATATGGCTCAGTTACTATTAAATACTAAATAAAGTGTTAACTTTTCATTCAAGGCTGAGATATTGATTCATACACAGTGAATTTTATTTAGAGGTGAAAACATTGAAATCAATTTTAATTAATATTATCAGATTTACTTTCAAAATATGTACACTAATAATTACTAGAATAGCTCATAGTTAACAGTAAGTTTAAAAGTAGAAAATGTCTACCATCCTATATTGGGTTAAGGTTTAAAAGAATCCTAAAATTTTAAATAGTAACAATAAATCACAAAGCCAGATGATTTTCAAAAGCCTTCAAGAAATTTGAGTCTGAAAAGTTCAGTAACAAATGCCTAAAATCTAAAATATTGGAATAATTTAGTTCAGCTTTATCTAAATTTAATCTCTCCCAGTGAAACCTGACACAAACCTCTGTGTGTGAACCATATGTAGTGCACCAACCATCCTAGACTTGCATGACATCTCTATTAAGATTGCAAACTCCCCAAGGATGGTATCCCCATAGGTAATTTATTCTAATATATTCACAAGTTTGATCTCATCTGTCACTCAAAAGGACCAAGAAGATTTCCAAAATTAAAAATTAGAACTCAATTAATCTTCAACATAACGTCAACATGTTTCACATTTCCTTTAGTGAGCCAAGAGATTTTGGAAGGTTTACATCATGTCTGTGAAAATGTCACACCCGGCAGGAAAGATTCTGTGACTAATTAGAGTAGCCTTTGGAGGTGATACTGTGCAGGGAAAGTGTCGAATCTGTACAGTTGTCCAAAAAGGGATAAAGCAGTTCACCTTCTTTCCTGTTCCAGTGTTCGAGAGCCATGACTCAAGATCTCAAGAGCGCATGAGGTCTTGCTGGTTTGGGGGACATATGTCACATCGGTTATAGCAGCCCTCACTTTGCTCCTTTCCCAGACATGATATTAATGAGAGCAGAGCGGGAAAGAGATTCACAGCTGCACAGTCGAGAGCAGTAAAAGTAAATGTAGCTAATGGCTAGCACTGTAGGAGGGACCATGGAATTTTGGGTCATTTGAGTTCCAGAGAGCCGAGTACAAATCAGCATGTCTTTTCCAGAACTAGGCCTGAAGTGATAATCACTGCCTAAACCCAGTTACAAAGGCATCCTTCCTAAATCTCCATAAAATTTTACAATGTATTGTGTTTCGTTTAAATATTCATCAGTTCTGAAAAATTAGTGTTTATCAGAATGAAATTAAACAACATAAATATTTTGTTAAAGACCTTGTTTAATGTTGATCTCATTGCTAAAATAAACATGAAATAAAAATGAGGGTTAATATTGGAAATCTTTTCTTCTTTTAGAATCTTTTCCTCTTCATTGCCAGATATTTATCAAGAATCAAAGTGTAACCAGCAGTAAATACATCTCATTCTTTTAAGAAAATAAGTGTGTTTTTAAAAAGAATGTGTGTTCCTGGTTTGGAAAGCTAAAATAATTCGTAAAATACCTACAATGTGTTCTCTCCCTGAGCTTTCTTATCCCCTTGCTGAGATGACTGTGTGGATAATTCCCAAATTCAGACTCCCAGCTCAGGGCCCACATTTCCATTCTAGATGCCTCCACTTTCCCTCCTGTCTTCCTAGCCGGTCTTCACAGAGCCTGAGCCCATCCCAAAACCAGCTTTTCTCCCCCAAGTTCTCATATCTATTTGCCTAAGCCCATGCTGAACACTGGTGCACTTAGAGAATTATTTTTTAAATTTTTTATTGCTTTTAATTCAAGAGGAAAAAAGGTTGCATGAAATCCAATGTGTTGTAGCAATATAAGTAGCCTTTCCAAAACACAGTATTTCAAACAGCAAAGTATATGGTGAACACACAAAGAAGGAGGAGGTGTTGCAGTTCCATCGTCCAGTGCAGTATTTTAACTCACAAAACATGCTCCACTTACAATTTTAAGTCCGTGATATCTCTGCTGTCCAGCTTCCTCTCACTGTCAGGCACCACTGCCCTTTTGGGACCCGTGGTTGGTCAGACTGTTTCCCTGGATGTTCTCCACAACCCTATTCCTTCCATGCTCTAATTGATGCTACCTATCACTTCCGGTTCAACCTCAGAACATGAAACTTCTGTCCCATCTCTGCCTCTGATTTCCCACGTATGAGCTAAGCCGCCCGCATGCACCTTACGACGGCCGCCCAGGCCTTGCACACTGAAAGCTCGCGCTTGGTCCCCGTGACTCTGCTCCCTGTAACGGGGGACAAGGCTTCGCGGGCCCCGTGCTCCTGCCTCCTGCAGCTGCTCTTAGCGTGTGCTTGCCACCTGTCGCAAGTCCCATTGCTCTGCACCTTCAGGCTCACTCCTGGGCCTCCCTTTCCATTAACCTTCCCTTCTGAGAAGCTCCTTTCTGAGTCGAAATATCGACTTCACGGTACAGCTCCATCGCTTCACATTTTTCATCTTGTGCTAGCATCTTTTCTGTATAAATTTTATCCCCCTCCTCTCCACCAAGATCTGTAAACTTCTTGGAAGATAGTATCTTATTAATTTTTATGCCCTGTTTGCTTTAGGAACTAAGCTAAATAACTTTTGAAGTAAAAACTGTTTATACTTTGCCTACTATTTAGTATATATTTAATTTTAGCTATAGCAAGGAATTATTAATTACATACTGGTTTTTGCCGAGGAAGAAGTAATTCTTCAATCTTTATCTTGTCAGAAATAATCAGTTGACTGAAAAAAAAAATCTGTGTTGTCTTGACTGCTCCAGTACAGTGGTGATGGTTAGAAAGTCCACTAAGAAATTCACAAGAAACTCAGGACACTGGGGTCTGCCTGAGCCTTGGTTTGAACCTTCTACCCCAGAACATGAGGTATTTTGCAGAGCATGATCTTAGAATTATGAGACTGCTCCTGGGAGCCAAACGGGGAAATTGGATGTACATCAACAGATACCAAAGCATCATGCCCACTACTACTAAGAGATAGGAAAAGAATGAAAATATATGGAATAGCAACACTGAGGCATAGGAAGAAATGAAGTCCTGATACATAAAGGTTCAAATAAATTACCTAAGAGCACGGAGGTAGATTCCAAGAATCTCTATCCATTGTTCCTTAGCTCGGAGACTGTGCTTCCCAAAATCTGAGGAACAAGGATGCAACTGCATCTGGAGGGCTTTTAATTCCAAGGAGCTAAAAGACTTCACAGCAGTTTGCTCGGACACAAATGGAATTCAAACAGCTGTAAAAGCCCTTCCTACCTATTTAAGACTTTTTCAAACTTATCTCTGGTCTGAAATCTCTAGGAACAAAGGCACTTCCACTAAAATACTCTCAAAATAGTCAAGTCCATGGACTTGGACCCAAATTCTTGAGAAGTAAGAAACGACTTGATTTCTTCAGCATGCTTAGATGATTTCCTTTCCACATACTCTCTATTTGGGCTGTTCATTTCGAATACATTTTTAAGGCATTTGTGTATGCAAGGTTCAGGCTCCAACTTGAGCAAGATACAAGGCCGGACAAGGTGACTGGCTTACAAAGTCCGTGTCTTTCCTTCTACATCACTATTCATATTTTCATTGGGAATCTCCGATCACTCATTTTGATCTGGACAAAGACCAGCCTGACAGCCAACTCTGAATAATGTGGGTTTCAGAATTTCTCCAAAAATGTGCCATTGGCCACAAATTCCAAGAAAAACTACTATTCCTCAGAAAACCCTAGTGCAAGTCTGGAGCCTTCTGATATCCTTAAACAAAGACTACATCTCTTGGTTTTTCTCATGTGGCCCATGTAGAGAGCAAGCACACAAAAGCTAGCCTTGAATATCACTCCCACATATGATAAAGTGAAGAAAGTGTGCACCATGTGTTCATTCCTGAGTTTGATTTGACCACCTGTACTGTGAGACTGAGTCCAGCCGTTGGCACGGAGAGTTGATTCGAGCGTAAGAAAACATCCAAGTGTGGCCAGGCTCTCGGAAGAAGGGACGTGTTCCAAGGATCACAGAACATGATATGTGCACCCACTCTGGGGAATGGAAACTAGTTATATATTCTCGCCCATACTATTTTTTAAGCCAAGGCAAAGATGTGATGAGTCCAACTCATAAAAATTCAGAAAAATATATATATATTTTTTAACAGATGTGGTGGCCTGCTATTTCAAACAGCTGAATTCAAGCAAGTTGGCATACAAAGCCAGCTCCCCGACTGCCTCTCTGAAACCAATCATATAAATGATTTTCATTGCCCCTGCATAAGTGGCAACTACAAGATAATTATTTGAGTGTTATCACATGTTCCGTTGCTACTCCCAACTTTCCCCCAAAAAAAGAATATCGCAAGAGTAAGGCTTGGGCCTGCAAGTCAGCCCTCAGCTCAGGCCCTGCTGTGAGACCAGTCTGATCTTCAAGGCTGATCTCAGTCTCCCTGTGGCATCCAACACAGGTGCACACTGTCCTCTGGTTCCCAGCCCTACTGCAACAGAGGGAGGTGGGGCAGAGAACTCACTACAGCGTTTTAGCGTTTTAACGATTTATTATCCCTCCCAGCAGTGTTTGCATTTTTACAGGGGTCAAGTGTATAAAACATCCATGTCTTGGGGTGGAATTTCAGGCATGATTGACAGAGCAGAGCGTAGCCTTGGTCTCTTTCAAATCTCCCCCAGAGAGCTCCCTGCCTGCCTACACATAGGTCCAGCTCCATAGGCTGTGGTTCTCTGCAGGGCAGAAGTCGAAGCCTCTACTTGAGGTGCTTAGTTTGTGAGGGTGCATGGACAGTTCCGTGCCTGGGATGGCTGTGTGCTGTCTGATCACGGAAGAACTCCCTCTTCTTCTGGCTTCCTCCCTCAAGAATCCAGGGGCCCCTCTTTGCTGGTACCACAGCCAGGTGCTTCACGTGGCTAAACAGCCAGGGGGAGAGTGCAGTCACCCTGTGGGCCCCAAACTGCCACTCTGGCCTCTGTCTGTAGAAGGTTTTGACCCACAGGCAGCTGAGAACCAGCTAGGAGGAGCTCCAGGCTCTGTCTCAGCTCCAGGAGCCCCCAGGAAGGTGGCTCTGACTTGTGACTGGGGACGTCCCTCAAAAAGCTGGAAGCAGCCCTGTGTGTGACTCACTGTGCAGTGCCCAAGCTATGCTCTGTGTACCCAAACTGGCCAAGTTGTTCTGATGTTTACCATCACAGCCCATAGGGCAGCAGTGCACCCTCAGCAGACTTCTGAAACAAGGGGCCATGGTCACTCAAGGTGGGGGAGATGTCATCATTTTAAACATTTGAAATAAAACTGATTGGGAAAACATAAATCTAGAAGTAAACAAGTAGTATGGCCTCAAGACCATATAAATTATAGATTTATGCATTGAAAATTATATAAACTAAGCCACGTACATTCAAGATTTCCCCATCCACAAGCATTGGCCTTCTGCTCAAATGTCACCATGGTACGGGGCTTTTCTGGACAGTGTACCTGACACAGCAAGCAACCTGCCTCCCGCAGCCTGACTGATGCTTCTCATGGCACCAATCTCTAGGTGAGATACGTTTATTCTCTCTCTCTCTCTTTCTCTCTCTCTCTCTCTCTCTCTTGCTCTTCCAGCCTGTGGAACTTACCAGCAAGAATCATGACTCTGATCCATTTGCTATAGATTTATGGCTCAGGACCATGTCTACCACACAGTGCGTGTTTCATAAAAGTTGACTAATGACCTAGTGCATAAAATGAACATTATTGTATGCGTAACTCATGCATGATCTCATTTTTTTAACCCTGGCAACAATCTTGCAAGTAGCTATTACTTACCAGGAGCATCCAACGAGGACATTTGCTTGAGGTAATAAACAACTGAATCTTGGAACAGCTCTGCAAACAGACTTTGTGAGCTCCAAAGCCCATGCCCTGTCACCCTCCCAACTCCGCTGACCAGTGCAGAGACAAAAATCACCATGACATTCACGGAAATTTGGTCTCTGGATAAAATGTCCTTCTGTTCACTGAACATTTTGTTTCTAAACTTCCAAAAGGAAGATGACACACGGTTCAGAATTGTACAATTTCTTTGAAACTTCTACAGATTCTTGGGTTTAAACCAGTTAATAGCTTTCTAAGGAAAAGAAAGATTCCTTGAAATCAGGGACCCTTAAGAGCTCACTTGGTGGGGCAGGTAAAATAGAGAAAAAGAGAAAATGAAAGGGAGGAAAAAAGAAACTTCCCAACCAGATGCACTGAAACAGAGCTGTCAAATGGAGTCAAATCCTGTAAAACGTCCCTCTGCTGTAGGCCCCAGAAGAGATCTGTAATAAACTCTGACCCATAAAGAGTCATGTAAACATTAGAACCTGCTTTTACTAGCCTTTTGCACATGGGGAGCAATTGATCTAAAGCAGTTTGGCTCTCCTCAGGTCCCAAGTCTCCATGAGAACCCAGCCTCCAACATGGGCGTTCAAACGCCTCTGGCACTGAAGGCCAAAACTAGGAATGAGCTAGAAAATTACAGCTATTCAGCTATTTGCCCTAGGCAGATGTTTGATATTTCCAAGAGCAAAACAACCAAAAGGAAAACTCCAGAGGAAAAGCTCCTCACAGTACCTGTTGCCATGGAATAATTCAATCTGTGGGTTCCCTGACTAAAATAAATATCCTTGTGACCCGTCCCTAAAAATCCTACCAAGGAGCAAAAGTAGTAACATCCATGCCTGGGGACAGACCCCTCAGCCTGTCTCCCTCCAGCCAAAACACTTTACCATATGAAATATAAATGTGGAAATTTCAAGTAAGATTTTTACAGGTGTCAACACGAGCACTCATTCCATTGCCTCTTTGTGGAATGCTCGTTATGCCTGTCTTGAAAATACCTTTCTCTTTTAAATTCTTAGGATCCAAGGCAGGGCTGGGGGCAATTAGGCAGAGAGCCTGGAGGTATGGTACAATAGCAGACTGTAGAGTGTCACATTTTTCTGACCTTAATTTTGATTGAGTTTGTCTCCCTTCAAAAGCAGATGGTCAGGCAGCCAGGAGAGAAGCTAGGCACTTCTGAGTGGGGCATGAATCATGGAGAGCAACTCTGAGCCAGACATAGCTTCCTTGCAGACAAGGAAGCTGTGTCTCCTGTTGAGCTTGGTTGTCTTTGTGCGTCCCCAGTGGCCTTGAGGGCAGTTGCTTCATGGATGGGTAGACTCTCCAGGGTAGTGGCTAGGTTCCAGACACCAAACAGTTCCTTCACCCACTGCTCACACAGGGACCAGTCCACACTGGCTGTCGTTGAATGACACATAAGCCAGCCTCAAGAAATTGATCAGACCTGGAGCTTTTCAGACAAGGACTGGAGTCCCCTCCTTGGACAGAGACTGGGCTCACAGGACCAGGGTGGAAAGAAAGTTCTTTGATCCAAGAGCCAGAGATATCAAGAATGTTTGTGAGGGAGCAATAGCACATTGTCAAGAAGGAGAAAGAGTGAGGAGAAATTGGAGGTGAGGTTTATTTTTCTTATATTAATTTATAATTTGTGAGAATTTCTACAATTCAGAAAAAGACATCAAAGTTTGTTTAATGCATGCATGTTACATAAATCCATGTGTGAATAGATTTCTTAATTGGGACAGTCAGGAACTGTCCATAAGGAAGATTTATATTTGAGATTCTTTTTTAAAAGTCATAGAAATCTGAATCCATCTCTACTTTTTTAGCACTAGGAGAATGTAGCAACATGCTTATTGGGTTTGAAGGGAGATTCACTTCTTCCCATCTTCTAGAATGAAGCCCACATGCACTCCCTGGGGTTTAAATGGAAACAGAAATGAATAGTCATATCTTACGTATGTCCAGTGTCTGCATTTGGTGCCAATAGACTGGTGTCTTCCGTCTTCAGAATAAAGCTAGCAAACCAGCTGATTCAAAGATTGTCTCCATTTTGGGACATTTAAAAGGGAAGGGAAATTATTTTTCCAAAGACCTCACAGTAAAGCCAGGTCCTCAAAACCTTTCCTGTTCTTTCCAATATGGTAAATTGGATGTCCACCATTCTGGCACTACCAGTTCTCCCCTCTTCTGTGTGTCCTGCTGGAGGGAAGCATGTCAAGACAAGTGGTCCCATCCTGGACAGAAGAGTTTCCATCCTGAATCTCCCCTTGCAGAGTACAAGCCTGGCTGTCTGACTGTCAGTAATTGGCATCATTACTTTCGGTTTCTTTCTCAGAATAAAGAAATGGTGTTACGCTTCTCACTACCTTTGGAGTCTGATGCTGTGAAACTATTTAGAAGAGCTAATAAGCAGCTCTAAAAAGATAATCCCTTTAGCTGTCACCCACTATGTGGCATGCACCAGTCACAACCAAAAATGCTTTCCAAGATTCTCACTGAAACTTCCTAGCCCACAAATTATACAGGCCCTGTGATCAGCCCTGCTCCACTGCTGCGGGAAGTGAGGCACAAAGACAAGTCACTTGGGTAGGGTCATGCTGCTCCTATGGGGTGAGGATGGCAGGACCCACACTCCCCTCCTTAATCAGGACGCCATGCTGATAGCAGTACACCCAAAGGTCACAGCCAAGGAGTGGTGGGACTTTTATTAATGTATTTGTTTGTATAAACAGGCTGAGACATTAACCTAAGAACACTCGGCAGGATCAGGACTCAGATAAATTAATGAGCCCTTTTCTTCCTGCCTTGGGAAAACGGGCTGCAGCATTTGGGGCTGAGAAGGTCTCCTTGCCAATGCAGTGCCCAATAGGTTTGGCATGGACGTGACAGTGAAAGCAGAGGCAGGAAGACGGCAGGAAGTGGGGAGTGAGCTAGAGGGGGGCAGAGAGACGCCCCTCTGTCCCACGGGGAGCTGCCCAGCTGGCCCATGGACGATGTCCAAGCTGCTGCTACTGTGGCCTGTGAGTGCTGAGTTCATGGCTGCACCTCCATGTCACCTGCCTAGGTCTGAGCTTGGGGATGGGGCTTGGGGTAAGAAGAGGCATCTCTATTCCTCATGGGGTGGTCTCCCCAGCTCAGAAGACCGACACTTCTCTGTGTTTATTGTTCCCCCAGTCTGTGTGTATCTCCCTGAAAAGATGTCTAAAGAGGATGGATTGTTCTAAGCCCACGGAGCGCTACTCACATTCTTAATGAATCATCCCTGTCAAATGGAAAGAAGTGATAAAGATGCAAGCACCCCAAGCACTTGGATTCCATGTCAGAACATTACGCATTGCCTCTGTCCACTTCTTCACAACCTCAGAGCCATGTACTACCCAAGAGTACAGTACCTTTCCAGGCTCTCCATTTTCTTTGGTTTTTTGTTTTTATGAAGAGCTCATCGGCCTTTCCAAACAAGTGGAAGCAGGAGAGCCCATTACAAAATCCCACAGAGGTTATGTGGACTGAGCCTGGCCCAAACCTCCATGCTGGAGCCCAAGTAAGTCTGGCCTGAGGTCCACTGGGTCTTGTCTTTGAGAACAGCTGGGGAGAATGACACTCTGGACAGCAGACGAGGCCCCACGCATCACAGAACAGGTGCAGATCTGTGCTTGGGCAGATGGCTGCCTACTGTCACTAAGAAGTCAGTAAAAGCTGTGCACAGTGGCACAGGCCTATAGTCCCATCACTCTGAGAGGCTGAGGCAGGTAGTTCCAAGTTTAAACCCATGCAATTTGGAGATGTAGGGAGACCCAGTCTCAAAATAAAAAGGGAAAGGATGTAGCTCAGTGTGAAGCCCATGGGCTGAATTCCCAGTACTACTCACTGCCTAAAAGTCCACAACGTACATGAACATTTCAGATGAGTGGCCTGAAATACCAGACTGCCTAGGAGAACCCTTTTCCATACTTTGATTGTTTGTTTCCAATTCTTTGTGTCGCACATTACCTTTCAAGACAACCTTCATCTGACTGCTGACTGGAAAGGAAATCTCACCAAAGTGCGCTCATGTCCCTGAGGACAGACACTGGCACTGGCTTCATGAATCTGAGCACCAGCGCCCACCACTGAAGCTGGGGGTTCACTTGAGCCTGGGAAAATGAGAAGCACTTGATCTCCATCTCTGGGATCTGCATTAACAGACGAGGGACGGTTAGCAGTTGACACACAGATCTGTCTTTATGCCAAACAGAAAAGTAAAGACACAACAATGCTGAGGCTCACTGGGTATTTACTGGTAGCAAACACTGCTCTGAGCACCATGTGCTTATCAACTCCTGGGGACAGCTAGGGGACCTTGCCCAAAGGTGCCAAAGGCACAGGGCCTGGAGAGAAAGTCCCAAGAGGCCTCCGGAGGGCTCTGCAATTCTGATTGGCATCTTGTTGGGTCATGGCTAAGGGGCTCCCATCAGTTCAGAGGGTTTAGGGGAAATTTCTAGGAATTCACTCCTAATTAGAGATTCATAAAATCTAGATGTCTGTCCAGGTTTAAAGTACTGACTAAAGTAACAAAAAGGTTCACAGCTTACAGTAAAGTCAATCACCACCTCGGTCCCAGGGAAGAACTGAATGGGAAGGTAAGTAGAACTCTGGATGGAGGAGCAAGTTTCAATACGAGCAAAGAGCTAGAGTCAGGTGATTCTGGCAGGCCAATGCTGTCTCGCTGGGCTGCAGGACAGGGAGCTTGGAGCCACGTGACCTGGGGCCGTACTGACCTTGACGTCACTGCCATGCAGTAGAGCCCCAAGCGGTTGCACGGCTGCTCACACTTGCCTGGTCAGCCTCAGGGACTCAGAGGATCAGCTTCATCACAGCCCTTCCTAAGGTAAGAGCAGTTATTCCACAGAACCAGGTGGTGTTGGGTGATTAGACCCAGGACCTGGGGGAGCCGCTGGCCGGGCTCTCACCCCATAGGTAGTGAGCCCAGAACATGGCCAAAAAGCATTTTCCAGGTTGAAGCCCTGGAGACCTCCAGAAGTGAAACCAATAGAACAAAACGGCAGGAACCAGACCTTGTCCTTTCTGCAATCCCAAAGCAGGCTGGGATTTGCCCCTAGCTCACCTGCAGGAGCTGCCTGAATGCAGCCTGAGCTGCACCGACCTGGCTGGCCTGCTCCACCCTGAGCTCCCACCACCACATCCCAGCAATGATCTCTCCCTGCATTTCCACAGCTTAGTAAACCAGGCTCAGGGAGACACAGCGTAGCTTTATCACAGTAACTCCAAGTGCTCCCAGAACGGCAGAAAGACTCAAGAGAATGCTTCCCAGGCTGACCGGCTTCCTCTTGGGATTTGCTTGACTCTGATTATTGGAAAATCTCCAGCGCCAAGGCCGCTGGGGCTTGTCAAGGGATTCCTTTGCCATCAGGGAAGACACCACCCAGACACTAAATCAGAAGAGAGAGAGCCAAAGTCCTCACAGCAATAAATCTCTAGAACAAAAGAAGGCGTTGGGAAATCTTCATTCCATTTTACTCTTTGGGTGGAGAAAAAAAAAAAGTTATAGGAACTAAAGTAGATAGGAGATAAATTTAGTAAGTTTTTCCTTTTTCCTGCTGCTATGTTAGCAAAGACAACTTCCTTCAATACCCTGCAGTTTCTTTCTTTGTTTTTATGTATGTGTGTTATTGAGTTTTTGTTTTTTTGTGTGTGTTACAAAGTTTTAAACAAGACTCCTTGGAAATCAGTTTTTAAAGGATAAAATCTGGCATGAAGATACAAAATGCCTTTATTTTTAGGTAGCACAATATGCTCAGATGTTTGGGGAATGTGCAATCACAGTTGCAGGGACAGTTCTAGAAAAAAAAAATAACATTGAATCAGAATTGTTTTAAAATCCCCTTTCACTTCTTAGAGTCAGGCTTCTCTGCAGGTGCCCTTGTCTTTATGGCTTGCCAGCTGCCTGGACACCCCATGCTGACCTTTGGGGTCCCCCTACTGAAGGTGGCAGGGATGGTGCTTCTCTCTTCAAGTATTCCAGGTGTGCTTGATGGGTGTTCATATTAAGGCAACACTTATTCTAGTAAAAGATATATTGCCACGAATCCCCTTCCAAATATCCCCTCCCCGCTTTGAACACACTTATCCCATCATTCTTGTCACTTTCTGAAGCAGCTCTGGAGCCCTCTTTCATCAGTATCTGCAGTTGTCTTGTCCTGGCTCTCTTGATGTTCTGAACTAATTCAAACTGTGTGTATTGGGTGGTCATTTTTACTTTGAGGAAGAGCCAGAAGTCACACAGTGACTAAGGCAAATGAGGAGACATGAATTTATTCTTATCTGACAGAAATTGCTGCAAACATTTTGAATCCATGCAGGACGTCCAGGCAACCACAGAGGGGCACTCCCAAAAGACTTCCAGAAGTGCTTCAAAAGGTGAAAAGAATAATAGGCTGAGTGTGTTCAAATGAAGGGGGAAGTATTCTAAGAGGGATTCATGGCAATGTGTCTTTTACTGTAATAATTTTCAAAATTTATACAATCACCATATTTTGTGATAATACCTGTGTCTCCCATTCTGTGTCCACTCAACCAGAGGAGGGGATCAAATTAAATCGATTCATATTAGGACTAAAGCAATTAATACATGAGCAAATGGTTAATTCACACCAGGATTAATTATATCATGAGACGACATTATTAACCTAAAGACTGGCAATGAATTATCTGGAAAAAGTCCAAGGTCCAGCAGGACCTTTGAGCACCACGAAGTTGGAGCCACCTGTGGCTCCTTCTCCAGGCTGCAGGGGTGGAGGCAGCCTTCCAGCCATCTCAAATCCCAGTCCAACAACAATGGTACTGGTTTTCTGCAAAAACCAAGCTCTCCATTCTGTCAATGGGGATCAGAAGATTTTATTAACTATTCTGCCTTTACAGTAACTGATTAATACCATATAAAAAGCAAATCTTTATAAAAGCAGCATCCAAGCCTTCCAGGCAAATCAGAACATTTAAACCAATTCCACATCTTTTTAAATATTTCATTCCCACACTATTGCTTTTCAAGCTGTGTAATTTAGCAGTAAAATACAATTGACTTACAGAACAGTTTCCATATAGATACATCCCTGACACACTGTACCAAAAGGATCATATAAAATAGATGGTATTTTAAGCTCTTATTATTAACTTGAATTAAGTTTTCCTTGGCTGTCATATAAAAGCTATTTGAAGTATTAACTGCATTTGCCTTGCATTTTTCACATTAAATTTTATTTCATAAGAAATAATATCAGATTGGGTCAAACCAATGGACTTACTCAACTGGTATTCAATTTGGGCATACATTGCATTATTTATACAGTCTATGAGAGAAGGATAATATAATCGGCCTTGAAAACCCACACTATAGCCGAGATTCCATCTCTGTTAACACCATGGGTGGGCTGGCATGAACTACAAATTATGTTATTAAATCTAGAAAAGTTTGAAAACCTCCAGAATAAATTCTAGCTATTCAAGGCTAGCTTTTAATTACTTTCTAAAATGAGGATCCAAACACTTAAATGAGTGAAGAATCATTGCACAGATGCCTATGGAATACTCAGAGAAAATTTGAAATGATGAGATTAACTTCCACTCGATACAGCTCGTGTGTACATAGAAAGATTGATCGATCTGTGAATTTAGAAAACTTTGAGGGAAATAGGTGTGTTTTCCTCAAAACTTTTTTCATCTGGGAAGGAAGGAAGGAACGAGAAAAGCAGTTTCCTTTTCGGGCAGCGTAACCGCACGTGCAGAGACGGCTTTCAGAACTCAGGTCCACAGACGTACGCTGGCCCTTTCCACAGCAGAAGGGGTCACGCCAGGCGCTTCCAGAATACCACTTCCCACTTCCTGATGTCACCAGCGCTCCCTAGAGGCATAAACACTTTCTCTAGGCAGTCACCCTCAGAGAGTCCCCTGCCCAAATCCTCCCAGGAAGGAAACAAACTGAAACACCGAAAGGGCCAGGCCTAAGTTTGGGACAAACTCCGTAAGCACTGTTGTTATCTCCTTTACCTAATGGCCTTCTTGCAGAGATTTCCTTTGAACCAAGACTTCCAAGATGAAAAATGTTCAAAAACCAAAATGCTTGCAAGGCCTCAGAGGTGTGGGGCAGACGAGACTGAGACCAAACCCTTCAGGGTGCAGTTCAGCTCAGCTGTGCATGAGGCTGTTTTTCTACAGACAGCCAACTGCCTTCTGCCTCCAATGCAGCGTAAGCAGTGGGCAAGGCCAAAACGAGTCTCGGGCTGCCCAGAGTGACCCTGGCCCCTACCTTAGCAGATGGAGTGACACTGAGCACCATCGGGCTGGAACTTTCCTGGCCCAGGCTTCCGGCTGAGCGGAGAACATGGTTGCTGCACAGAGCCTGAGGGACATCCAGCACCAAGCCACAGGCTGCAGCACAGCTGATGGATGCTCTGCTCTCTTTGCAAGAAACAATACAGCCTTTCCTGTTGGAGTAAATGTTGGTTGGGGTAGGTACTTTTCCTGTTGGCCAATCCACAAAGAAGAAAACCAGCCTAATATTTTCTCCAGTGGTAAGAACTCTGGAAGATCACCCCTCAGCCAGCTGATCTGCAAAAAGAAAGGAGACCAGGGTTTGCATAGAAACACCATATGGGAGGCCAAATAGACTCAAGGAGTGAGAAGACCATAAAATATGCCTGATACAATGTCACTGTTGCTGATCATTATGGATGACTGGCCTAGTTTCCAGCAGAAACTGTCACCTGTTACCCTTGCAAGTCACATTGGGTAGGCATTTGCCTAGTCTTTATTCGTCAGATTAAACTTATTTGAAAGGGGAAATGTCTAGGCAGGTAACAGTCTACACACCAATGGCAAGTGCTTTAAAAGAAATAATCAAGCCTAGGATTCATTAAACGTTACGGTGATCCGTGTGTACCCATGTTTAGAGCAGTACAATCCATAATAGTTAAATCTTAGAAGAAGCCTACATGTCCATCAACAGATGAATGGATAAAGAAAACAGTATTTACACACAATGGAGCAGAAGTCTGCCATAAAAAAAGATAATCTTGAATCATTTGTAGGAAAATGGATGCATCTTGAGGCCATAATTTTAAGTTAATAAATCAGACATGTGATTTCTCTTATTGGAGAAACTCTAAGTAGAAATAAAGAGCAAAAATAAAAGATAGATAATAGGAAGTAGGGGATCTTTCTCAAATGGGAAGGGGATCAAGATATGGGGGTGGGAGGGAAGAGTATATTAAGATGTGTTTTGTACATGCACTAGTTCCACACAAGGAATGTAAACAGTATGTACTGCAAACATATACTAATTTTAAAAAACAAAATCAGACAGTAACAGAAAAAAGCACACACCGCACGTGTGTCAAGTTAGAAGTCAGGTAACCTAGTGTGTCCAAACACACTTGAATGGGGTATGACTGACACTAGCATGCAATGATCGTGAGCGAGCGTCTCTGTATTATCTGCAGTGAATTTGAAGTTCTTTGCTAGAGGCTTTTAAACTCTAAGCACAAATTAGTTTTGAGTTCTCAGTTGAGACCTAAATAAAAAAGGAAGTAGTTCCAATATGGAAATTCAAGACAAAGAGCAAGACAGGAGTTCCAAGTGCCAAAGATGAGAGATTCATTGAAACCGCCAGCCATCAGTTAGAAATCACGCCCTGGGCTTAGTGCTTGGCTCTGCCTGCCCTGGGTCCAGCATGTTTTATTCATGTGGAGCATTGAGATATTCTCCTCTTCTAACAACTGTACTGCTCCTGCCAATTCATTTCTAACCCACGAATTGACTGCAGTTCTCCAATGTATAGAATTTTGGTTTTGCTTGTATTTCTACAATTTTATCAGGCAGATGGTTGCTGAAGTTTTATTATATTTGTGTTTTGCTATCACCTGAAACTTCAAGTATTTTAAATGCCTCTGGTAAAACTGTAAAGAAATTAGGCTTCCAGGACTAATAGATTATTAAGTTGAATTAAGTAGGCCCTACAGTGTATCTATCTTATCAACGATATTATCAATCTTGTCAAAGAAAAAAATAACTCTCCAAATGCATTTTTAGTGCCCTGTAGAGAGTTGGCTAGATGAAATACTGTTATAATTTGTCCCCAAGTTTCAGGTAGATTTTGAAAGAGGTGAGTTTCCTACTCTTTTTTTCTTATGAAATAGTTCTCTCATTATAAATTCCTTGGCTTTGACATAAGAGGACTTCAGAGCCAAAGCAAATACATTCTTGATAACAGTGTCAAGCTCTCTTTCCACTCAAATGGAAACTTCAGAATATACCAGCCAAAGCCTTTCTTCAGGCACAGGATCACTAAGCCTGAAACAAGCCTCAACAGAAGCACCATGGTTTGTTTGCCCCACCTGACTACCATTTGATTTCTCTCTGCTCCAGCTTCCTGCTCGAGTCAGAAGGACGAGGGAGGTTGGGGCCGGCCCTTTGCTGCTGCCATCTGGACTGTCACATTCTTTAGTCAAGAAATGGGAGGATCCAGGACACCCACTGCCCATGCATGTCTGACTTCAGGTCATACAAGCAGCAGAGGCAAAGAGTAACCATCTGCAAGCTCCAGTGGCTGAGTGCCCTGGTGGTGGTGTGAGTAGCTAAGGAGACCAGGAGGTCAGGCGGCATTGTCTTCTCCGGGCTGAATGATTTGGAACCTCCATGTGGTGATGATTTATGATTCTGTTGCTTGGCCAGCCACCGGGACTCTGGCTATCTTAAGTAACCAGGCCATGCTCTGCAAAGCTGATCTTCGGCTCTCTCTGCTCATTTGAAGGGTATCTCTCATTCCCAGGATGCAGCTCACCAATTACATTGGTTGTAATTACTGATGCTGCCTTTGTTGTGTTGTCCATGATTTTTGGCTTCCTTCATATCCTACTTGGTGTGACTTTTAGTACAAATCACTCATAGTAGAGTTATTGCTGAAGACACAGCCGTGTTGTGCCGTATTTCAATTCTCCATGCATGTTTAGCAGGAATGTTGGAGCTACTGCACTGTCTTGTTAAACCAAATGACACACTGGCTTTCCCTGGCCACTGCACAGTTACAGCGTCCTTCTGAGTCATCCTGCAGATTTCCTGTGAAGGAGAAACAATGACAAATGGGTGGTGTATTCTGGTAACCACGAAATAGCAAAACATCTCCCTGGTATATACATAGAACTACATCAAAATGGCATCCTGTTCTTTGACTGGTGAATTAATACCCCATTGGCACTCCTTTGAGTCTAAATGCTCTTTTCATTAACAAGAAAAAAGTATTACTCAAAGCCATAATGTTAAGTGAAATAAATCATATGCACAAGCTTAAATATTGCATGATTTCTCTTATATGAGACAGCCAAAGTGTAAGTGAATAATAAAATAAAAGAGATAGCAGGAAAATAGTAAAATAGATCTTTTGCAAAGAGGAAGAGAACAAAGCGATGGGGGGAAGGTGGGGGACAGGAAGGGGAGGAATATAAAGGAATTGAGACATATTATATACATGTACCAGCTCCACACAAGGACTGCAAACACATACTAATTTGTTTTTTAAAAATGGAAATGGACATGAATGTAGTAAGTAAAACAAATTAACCCCAGAGTCTGCGGAAGGAACAGATCCTGCTAATACTTAGACTTGAGCCCAGTGAAACTCATTCTGGATTTCTGGCCTTCAAAACTGAAAGAATACATTTGGGTTGTTTTAAGCCATTAAGTTTGTGGTAAGTTGTCTCATCAACAATCGGAAACTAATCCACACTCCTCTGCCCAGAGAAGTTTCCACTCCCCTGTAGATAGCTGCCTTGCCAGTTTCTGTATTTTCACTTTAGCCATTATTACAGAGAGGTGCTTCATTGTCCTCTTAATGCGCTCTTGCCTGATTAAGGATGAAATTTAGCAGTGTTTGCATGCTTAATATCCAAGTAGATTTCATCTTTTATAGGTGCTCATTTGTGTTTCTCACCCATTTTCCTCACTGATTGTTAGAAGGGACTTTCAAATTCTACCAAGTCACCTTTCTCGTGTACACCGATACTGGTGAAGACTTGCATAGGGTGTTGATGCCGTTTTACAATCATCTCTCATTTCACAGCCTTTTTTTTCCACTCATGTATGATTTATTCTGATGAACCTAAGATCTTAAATTTAATACAGTCACTTTTTATCACCTGTTCTTTAATGATTAAGAAGAACAAGAAATGTTTCCTTGCTTTGAGACCAGGAAGACATGCTTATATTATATGCTGGAATTTTTGTAGTTTTATTACATTGATGCCTTTAATACAGCTAGCATTAGTTTTGGCGATGTTGTAAGGCTACACATACCCCATTTTCTCTGTTCATTAAAAAATACAATCTTCTCACTTCCACAGAGCTACCTCTGTGTTATTTCCATTGACCTGTTTATATTTTTCTATGTCATCTTTTTTACTGAATTTTTATGAGGGTATTTGACATTTGCTAAATCAAATCCTCTCACTTGGTTCTTCTGTTTCATGAGAATCTTAGAAATTCTCTGTCCCTTGCAGTTTCATACAAATTTTACACTTAGCTTTAAGTTCTACCAAAAACCAGCTGGCATTTTCACTGGATTATATTGGATATGTAAATCAATTTGGGAAAGTTGACATCTTGAACACTTTAAGCTTGCCCAACCTGAGTCCATAGGAGATGACTGCCCACTTCCTGAAGCCTTCTTAACTGGCTGTCAATGAGGCTTTATAATTTCTTTTATAAAATTTTTTCTGTAGTTGGGTTTATTTGTATATTGATAAATTTGTGTTGCTACAGTAAATGGTATTTGTTTCTTTAAAAGTGATAATAATATTCATTAAATTTTAATAAATATTTTAACATAATTGTACAGTTAATTTTTATCCTTAAACAATGAATTCTTCCCATAATGCTCAGCTTGAGTTTTAAAAATGAAATCACATCAAATGCAAAATTGTGTTTCTGTGAGGTTAATAGAATGACTGATGGCACCCAGGAAGCCAGCAATTCTGAAGGGCAAAAGACTGGAAGACAATTACCTCCCATGTTACACAGAAATTTGCATTTGCACTGGGGCTCCCTGCATCTTCAAAACACTGCATATGTGTTTTTTGCAGAGCTAAATAATATATGGACACCAGTTTAGAGTAACTCAAACAAAATGAACTGGTGGTTTTGAATCCCAGTTTTTACACACAGTTGAAAACATAAGTTTCAAAAACAATGAGAATCTATTTTTTACCTGATGATGATAAATGGTGGTTAGAGTGGAGAAAAACAGCCCAGCTCATACACCTGTGCCAATTTTGAAAATTGCTGCAAACTTTTTGTGGAACAATTTAGCAATTTTTCTCAAGATGTCATAAGCTTATACTTTTTGCCTCAGCAATTCCACTGTTGCCCACGCACACCATGGGTGGACTCCAGGGTCACAGAGGATGCTGCAGACAGAGAAAGTGCTGCACTGCCAAAGGGACCCGGTCAGGAGCCTCACAGCACCATGGCCAAGGGACGCAGGCTGACATGCGGAATTACGAAGGAACACCAGCCAGTGAAGAAGGAAAAAGCAAGGAGGATGCATCTCCTGGGAGCTCTCGGGCTATTTTAGAGATTAAATATGTAAGAGATGATAGTGTGTAAGTCAGGGTTCCCCACAGAAAGTAGAGCAAAGAACATATCCTAAGATGAATAGGAGATATATACATAGGATACTAGGGTACTAGGGTACATAGGAGATAGAAAGATAGATTCCTAGACTATATATATATATTCTATATATATATAGAATTCTATATGCCATCTAGATATGTATGTCTGTGTATATAGATATATATCTATGTCATCTAGATATATTTATATTCTATATATATCATATATTCTATATTTTATAAAGAATTCTATATATTGTATAGAATATTCTATATAATATATATTCTATACTCTATATATTCTATATAATTCTATATGTTTTATATGATAGAATTATATATAATATATTATATAGTCTATATAATTCTAGATATTCTACATATTCTATATAATTCTAGATATTCTATGTAAAATATGTATTCTATATATTTTACATATATTCTATATATATATATTCTAATATATATATTTTATATATATTATATTCTATATATTCTATAGAATTCTATACATTCTATATAGTCCATATAGCCATATAAGATATATATATCTTTTATAGAGATTCTATATATCTAAGATATAGATGTCTCAAACAATTGTCTTATTCAATCCTAGAGATTCCCAAGTCCAGAGTCTGCTTGTCAGGCCCATGGACTGGAAATTGGCAGCAGCTTATGTTGCACCCTTAAGTGCTGAGGTAGTTGGGAAGAATTCCCTCCTCTTCCAGGAATTTCTCTGACTTCATTTCCAAAGCCCTCAACAGATTGGATGAGGCCCATCCACATTACAGAGGGTATCTTGTTTACTCCAGATCTACTTGTTTAAATGTCAATCATGTCTTTAAAAAATACCTTCACACCCTCATCTAAAGTGGTATATGCCCAAGCAAATGCATATCATAGCCTAGCCAAGGTGACGTAAAACGAGCTATCCTAAGTAGACAGTAGATGGCTGGGTAACTAGGCAGGCAAAACAAGGATCGATGGATAAATGCAGGGATGAATGGGGGGAAAGAAATACTTGCACCTTCACGGAAACCTCCTGCTATGAAACATAATAAAACTGTCAACAGAGCCCCATCAGGAAACTACTGAGGAAGAAAGCCTCCATTTTATCATGGGTTCCCATGTGGCACCTGGGTTTATTTTTTAACCACATGCCTGCACATGTCATTTAAAGTAACTAGTTAAAATTGTCACTACCATGAACAAGCAATTACCTTGAAAAATGCATGGAATTACCCTTGCTGACTCTCTGTCTTCCTCTCCTCCATCCTGGACACCACCATTAAGCACTTCACCTTCTCTCCCTCTGTGGTCTCTAAGCTTAAAACGATGCTTCTCCTTCAATTTTACCAACTCACTTCTTCAGACCCTTCCTATTGCCTGCCCGCACCTGTGCCTCCACACTGTCTGTCATCCCCTCCCACTGCTTCTGGGATGGGTGAGCTCCCCTTTGTCTTCTGCTGAGGGACTCAGTCAGCCTCCAGACCTCCTTCAGCAGCTCCTGGAGCATTTTCAGGAGCCCCTTTCTCCTGGGCTCCCTTAACCCTTAGGTCTTGGATAGCAGGGCCACTTTGGGTTGTCTTTTCTTCTTTGCATCTGCATCTCCTCTACTGACACCAGAGGCACAGATAGGACCTTAGTCTTTGATGTGTCTGCCCCCAGCATCTGCCAAATTCTTTAAGTGGTTGGTTGAACACCCGAATTCTGTATGTGCAAGTGCCTAAAATGTAGGAAATTCCGTGGCCTGGAAATCTCCATTTTTAAAGACTTCCGTAGGTGCCCATGAAGCTTTTCATGTTGAAAGACTTTCATCTTAGTCACAGCCTAGTCACTGAAGCCCATCAGGAGTGTCCTAAATGCCCGGGGCTCCTTTAATTCCCTGTGCTCTCCAGTGCCTCAGTCCCACCTTGCTTTAGACAGCTTGTAGCCACTGGTGTGGATGGTGTACTACACACCAGTGCTCCTCGGGAAGCTGGGTATAAATGGATTTCATCCTCACTGCCCTGTAGGGGAGGACTGTAATCACTGCCGTCATATGGGAATGCTGAAAGAGACGGCAAAGTTCGAGAACTTTTCCTTCATGAGGGAACGGCTCCCTCCTAGCTGCTGTCTGCCTCCCCTGGCAGCCTCTGAACCACTTCCTTTCCCGTCACCACGGCCTGCCACCATCACCATCGTGTTTCTTGGTGGTGCTCATCTCCCTGCCATGTGGACTCCTTTCTTGTCTCCTACTTCTACAGGTGCAGCATTCCCTCTGAGGCATCAATTCCTCCTCCAGCTAGCTATCTCTTGTGTCTACAAGGTATACTCAAACCACATAGTGAACGTTTAAAAGATTTTTTTAAAAAAAATTTTACGGTAAAAGACACATTGCCATGAACCTCCTTCAAAATAAACTTATCCCATCATTCTTGCTACTAAGTTCTGAAAATCATCTTTGTGAGTGCCTTTAGTTGCACTGACCTGGCTGCCTCAGTGTCCTGAATTGATTCAAAATGTTTATGTTTCACGATCATTTTGACTTTGGGGAAGAGCCAGACATCACACAGTGTCAGACCCAGTGAATAAGGACACTAATGCTTCACTGGCCACTTTTTCCCTGGATGGCACTCAGCAGCAGAATTCTCCATATTTTGACCATGCCTGGAAGTGACACTCAGGAAAGTGGATTTCCAGAGCTGCTTCAGAAAGTGGCCAGAAGAGTGGAGTAAGTGTGCTGCCTGTCAAGTGGAATATTCTGAGAGAGATTCATGGTAAAGTGCTTTTGCCATAATAATTTATTTATTTAACCATTCAGCAAATATTTCAATTATGCCTTGTACATTCAGAATTGCTTTTATTTGTAATATGTATCATTTGGAATAGGTGCCTTCAGACTCAACCTCCAAACAGCAAATTAGCTATCCTGCCCTTCCAAAAGAAGTCTAACTGGGTGTCCGTCCAGTCCCTAAAATCCCACCGGACACAAATCAGGTAAGAGCCTTCCTTCTTTCCTCTCTTGTCCTATTTCCCAGTTTCTAGGAGTGGGCCGCATTTTGCTTAGTCATTCAAGTTCAACTCCATGCCCGTTTGACTCAGGCCCTCCCCCACCCTTCACGCACAGACGCGTGGGATTGATTTCATCCCAACTTCTTCATGTTCATTAGCTCAGATGGATACAAACAGCCTTTCCACACTCTCCCTCTCCTGTCTGTCCTCCTCCCGGTGATGGTGAAGCTGATCCTGGAACGCATCCTTCTCAATCAGCCCCTTCATGCTCACCATGCTTCTCTGGGATGGACTGAAGAAGGCTGCACAAACCGCTCCCCTCGCATCTGAGACTGAGCCTGGCCATATGGCAGCCCTCCGCTTCCAGCCGCAGTTCACTCCTCTCCTCTACAAGTACCAACAGGGCAGCTATGGTTCATCAAAACTGGGCTGTGCATATGGCCCAATGCCTTTCCCTCCTGCTGTTACCTCACCTGGCAAATTTTCCTCTGCAGTTTTCCCTTCCAAAAGATTGTTCTTCTTTCAGGGCCAATCTGATATCCCAAACTGGACACAAATGTTCACTTTCTGCATGACCCAATAAAATGTGTTACATTCCTTCTGACCCCTGCCGTCCTCGGCATGCCACATCTGCATCCTGTTACAGGGGATGCCGTGTTGCTGCGTTCACGGGACAATAGTGTATTCCCTGTCTGTAACCTTATCACAGAAGAGAAATGATTGCACTCCTTTATAGACCTGATAGCACCTACCACAGCCATATAAATTTTAGGTGTTCTTCACTATTTGAGTAATAACAGTGAATTTATTTACCTACTATCTTAAATCAGTTCCTCTCCATTCTTCTCAATAATTGATCTCTTAATTGGCCTCTGACTCCTATCTCTCCAACCCATTCTCTGCTTACTACAGAAGTAACTTTCAAAACACAAGTCTGGTCATGCTGTCCCTGACATAGAGCTTGGAATGGCTCCCACTGCCTATAGGATGGGCGCAAGCTCCTTTGTGTGGCACACAAAGCCCTCTGTGTTCTGACTACTCCAGTGAGTTTCAGCAGCCCTTCTTCCAGCCTTATCCTTGTGGCATGTTGATAAGTTTCCAGGTGCAGCTGTGATGCCAGTCTCCACTCCCCAGGCTTTCCACACCTTTGCTTGCTTCACTTCTTCTGCCAGGAAAGCGTCTGCCCAGCCACATTCAGAGACATTGTCTGTCCATTTGTCATCACTGCAAGGAAAGCCATGTCCTTGCACAATGAGCCTCCCTTCTGGGCATATGCCCTGTATGCATGAATCTGTCACAGCTCCTAAGCTGACTTTTTAGATGACTGAATCCAACTGCTACATGATCAACATATAGAGAAAATGGACTGGGCTTTGTAGTACCATGTGTTCTGGAGGCCAAGAATAGCACTGAACAATAAAGGAAGTCAATGAAAAATGGCCTACTGTATTACTGGGTGGATGGAGGCATGGATGGATGGGTGGATGCATGGATGGATGGATGGATGGATGGATGGATGGATAGACAGACTGGATGGATGGATCAATGGATGAATAAATTGATGGATGGATGAATGGAAGGATGGATGATTAGAGAGAGAATGGATGGATGGGTGGATGGACTGGATGGATGAACAGATGGGTGGATGGATGGATGCATGCATGCATGGATAGATGCATGGATGGATGGATGGATGGATGGATGGATAGACTGGATGGATGGATGGATGAATAAATAGATGGGTGGATGCATGGATGGATGGATGGACTGGATGGATGAAGAGATGAATGAATGAATAGATAAATAGATAGATAGATAGATAGATAGATAGATAGACTGGATGGATGGATGGATGAATGGAAGGGTGGATGATTAGAGAGAGACTGGATGGATGAATAGATGGATGGATGAATGGATGAATACATAGACAGATGGATGGGTGGATGGATAGGTGGGTGGATTGTGGCTAGATTGATGCATGGTTGGAGAGAGGAGTGATGGAAGGACCCAAACCACAAAATCAGTCCACTTTTATCAATTTAAAAGGTAGGAAGTTTATTTTATGCTTCATTTCAGTGGATAAAATGTCACCAACAGGAAGATCTATCTACTCTGAAATACATTAAGTAACACACTGCCTTGAGTGCCTTTGCCTATGACAAAATGTCATAAACTGATGACCTTATAAACAACCAAAATTTGCTTCTCACAGCTCTGGAGGCTGGAAAATCCAAGTCCAAGACACTTCCAGTTTCAGTTTTCCAATCTGTAGATGACACCTATTCCCTGTATCCTCACAGGGCGAAAGGATGAGGCCATGGTACTCTCCAGGGCTTTTATAAAGGCACTTGTCCCATTTATGAAAACTGCACACATGTGACACAAACATCTCCAAAGTCCCTCTCCAAAAACTGTAACACTGGAAATTAAGTTTCAACATAATTTAAGCAGTGAGACAAACAAAACATTCAATCTATAGCACATACCTATTCAGAATTTTTGTTTGGTTTTGTTTTTGTTTTTTAAGACAGGGTCTGGCTATGTAGCTGGCCTTGAACTCACTATGTACCCCAAGCTGGCTTCAAACAGGTGGTAATCCTCCTGCCTCAGCCTCTCAAGTGCTGAGATTACAGGTGTGTGCCATCACATCAGGCTCAGACTTCTTTTTTTAAATTAGCAAATACTGTACTGAGATTACTTTATGCCCTTGAAAAGAAAAGAGCATGTGTGAACTGTATAAAATCTGATTCCCTTGTGATGGTTGGTCCTCATTCTTTTTTTTTAATGTAATGAAAAAATACTGAAGGCCTGAAAAATAACTCCTGAAAGATTGACTTTTCCAGAAAATTACAGCTGCACAATGCGCTGCGCCCATCATGTTAAATGTGCATTACATACAAACACAAGCTGCCATTCTTCCACAGTTTGAGCAAAGATAAAATCCCTAAGGAGCAAGATGGGTGACTTGCAAAGGATGCTATTTAAGTGCCAGGGAAAAAAGGAGAAGAATGGATGAGTGTGTTCAGTTTACACACAGAGCTGGACCCTTGGCCCCAGGAGTCAGAGCACTAACACCCATGGTAGAAGTACGGAGCGCTGAAGGAACAGAACTACTTGCACTGAAAAGCAGCTATGTCAAGTAGACAATAAAATGCTCTACAGCTGCCTCTCTGTTGTCCACTGAACACACTGGGAGCAACTTTGAAATGAAAAAAAAAGTAAAAAAAAAAAAGGAGTTGTGACCCCTTTTATTTCCTCTGTTAAAAATCAAACAGAAAAAAACATCGCTTCTGCTACACCATAGCATCTTCAAAGAATATCATTTGTACAAGAGAAAAACTAAGAGTAAAAATGTGTTTACAGAAATTCAAAGAAAAGAGATAGCATGTTTCAAAGAACTTCCAGGCCCTGGTTTAACAGAGGTGCCAAGCTGAAAAACAGAAGTGAATCTGCCTTTGGAGAAAGGGTCCCCCGTATGATCACGGGACAAAGGTTACAGGTACATAACGTGGCCAAGCCTAGGGAATCCAAATGGGAAAACAGACAAGTGATCCTCAAATTCTGCAAACTGGAAATACGTTACAACTGAAATAAATGCAAAGATAAACAAAAAGAAAGAAATACTTTGAAAATGGTATCGAGAAGTTAAAAGACTCTAGGAGACCAGGGATCTGCAAGGGACAATGGTAGAATTAGGAGCTAGGAAATGTAAAAGTAAGTCTATACCCATCATAATAGTTTGACTGTTAAGCATCAAATTGATTGGCTTTGGGATCCACTCAGGGAATTAGTGAAGTACACTTCTAGGTATATCTAGTGGGGTCATAGAAGTGACCCTGAGGTCAATATGAAGTCCTTGGCTCTTTCCACTCTAGTGCTATGCCTCTGCTTTGCTTTCAGGCCACCATAAGCTAAGCGTCTTGCTCCACCACTCTCTCCTTCCACAATGATTCCATTTGGAACCAGCTGGCCATGGACTGGATCCCTCCAAACCATGAGCCAAAATAAATCTCTACTCCTTTGAATTGTGGGTGTCACGTATTGTGTCTCAGCTGTGAGAAAGCTAACTACTACAGTATCAAAGATGGAATAATGTTCTTTAAAGGGAAGGAAAACATAATTACAACAAAGATCTAATTAAAATGTGACATGTGTAACAAAATGATTTGCTTGCCTATGAAAGGAAATATAAATTCAGAGAAAGGAATCTGTCCAAAAGAAATGTAGAGCAAATGTGATGATGGAGGGAGTCAAGAAGCCCTTGATCTCTGTATGGAAACAACTAATATTCAACTGGGTGTTTTCTATGTGGCAGGTCCAGGTGAGGCATTTTCCATGTGTTGTATCATTTCATGTCTAAAATAAATTTTGAGATGGTTGCAGATCTTTTACTGATCTGAGAGATCCAGTTACCTATTGCCACAAGAATGCAACATATAAATAAATTGCCATGCAGTCTCAGTACCCTATAACAACTAAGGGCTTAAGTGTGTGCAGGGTTAGGCCAATCTGTTCATATCCTGCACACTGGGCTTGCACCTGCTCAGGTGCATGTGACCAAATGTAGGTAAGCAGTCCTCTGTGTTGGAGGGGCAGAGGAGGTGACAGCTGTTCTGGGACAGCCTCGGTTAGATCTGGAGTGCCTCAGGTGGGGCCCACATGTCTCAACTCCAGTGGCTGGCTTGGGCGTGTCCTTCTGTGACAACTGCAGAGAGTGAGATTTCAGGTCAGACACGTGGGTGCTTTTTCTAGCCTGCTCTAGCCTCCCCTGGCCAAGGCAAGTCAGTGCACAAGGCTCAGAGTCAGAGTAGGCACCTGGCAAGGCTCCCCTCTGAGGAGGTGTGCGAAGAGAGGGTGGAGGAAAGAACAGGCTTTTGATGCAATCGGTCCACTGGGCTACAGATGAGCTCCATCGGGTCAGCTGCCAAAGGCCACAATTGCTCCATGACAGAGGCTGCCTTCCAGCCTGGACTGACTTCAACCCTTCCCTGGCAACCACTGGAGTGGCCAGGAGAACTCTTACTGCATGCAGCTGAAAGTCTACAGGTCAGCTGCCAGACACCTTGTCTAAGAGAGTACAGGAAACATTTGATATTAAAGGGGTGGAATTCAAAATCTAATTAAAAAGAAAAATCATTAAATAAAAAGCTCACTTGTAAGATTGTACAGATGCAGAGCTTCCAATTCTCACATTTCTGCATCTGCCAGAAGAACAAATGTAATCTGCCCCAAAGAGTAAAACAATTTGAAAAATAAAAGGATGAATTAAATAAAGATGAAAATGTATGTTTGCAGCATTTATATTGCAAGAGATTCATTGGTCATGACTGTGTTTTATTTTTTATTGGTCTTGAAAATAGGCTTTCTATAAATGGACTCTGTAGTACAAAATGCTGTCCTGGAACTTTTTAAGGTTCGCTAACAATAATGCACCTCACAGATTCCAAAGCCCTATAGACCTGTGGAGAATCCGTCCTCATAGGAAGTCAGCCAGCCTTCTGAATGAGCCAGACTGGCCGGTAGGCCTGACCCACCTTCTGTGTCCAGGACTTACTGTCTTTGAAAGAAACATGATTGATGAGATCAATAAATACAACCAATGAATGCTTGCTTCAGAGTCATCCTGATTGACCATTAACATGGTGTTAGGGCCAAATAAAAGTAAAAGCTAAGAAAGAGATGGCATGTGTTCATTCATCTACAGGGAAGCTTTTGTGAAGGAGCCCACAGAGGTCCTGGGCACCTACGTTTGCATAGCTTCGACATCGAATGGAGTGGACAGGAGATATTTTTCAGTGCTCGTGGATGACTCTGAATTTGATTTTGTCTTGTGGTTAACTTCTAACCTGGCATCCCCTGCAACAGAACCCTTCTCCTTATGGGCCAATCTGAATGTCACAATGACCTCCAGAGTACTCAGGCACTGTCTCCTACCCATTTCCTGTTGGCTCTGCTGACTTTTTGCCTTCAAAGTTTCTGAAGCAGCCTCCCTGTTGAATAGAGTGGGCCACTGTCTTCTAGAGGATGCTGGACAGGACCTGGGCTGTTGCTGGCAGAGAAAACCATCCTCTGCCACAGGATTCAGGGCTGCTCTTCTGAGTGCAGCAGAGTTTTCCACTACCTGGTGCGTGCTTCCTTCTGTTTGCCATTTTGACATTACTAATCCTAAGGGTGAGAGTCAAGGTTAGCTATTGTCTGAGTGCTACCTTTGGGATTTTATCTACAGTATCTTATTTAATCCTTGCCTTTCAGGAAGCCATTACTACACAATTCTTCGAGCCAGGAAACAGGGAATTAACAGGATTAAATAATCCTCTGGATCACCTTTCTAGGCACTGGCAGAGCTTCTCTTCCGCTTCAAACTGTGCCTCTTTTTTATTTTCAGTTTTGTGAATCTGCTTATTTTTCTTATTTGTGATTTTGTTCTTATATCTTAACATGAGAAAACTGAGCCGTGTGTCAAGAAGGCTCAACTAGGATGGATTTCCCATAGCTTTTATACGGCATGACAGCCCCTGAGGCCACCAGAGAAGCTCCCTGGGGTAAAGGGTTCAGAATCCCAGGGCTGGGTTGTGGCTGTGTGAACTAAGCAGGCCTTTCCTCCTGCCAGGCTGGCTCTTTCTTCTAAGATACGCTTCCTACAATTTCCCTTGCCCCACCTTGGAGTGTGCGGTGAGGACCCGCGAGGGTGAGGGAGAGCCATGCGCATGGCTTGCCTCTTGTGATTTTGCCTTCCCAGTCCCTCCGTGGGCCCTGGACGTGCCACGTCATGTTTTCTTTCCAGAAGGGCTGCACAGCTGGGCGGCCAGGCTGATTTCATTCCACCTCTAACTAGCTGCGCCTCCCGCCGACCCTCCGCTCCTTTCCCATGCATGCTGATGGTTTATCTTTTCAAAGCAAAACAATCTGTTCCGATCACATCTCCCTCTGCCACACTTGTCGCACTGAGCTGGCCTGTTATGTTTTTCTCTCCAGCACGCAAGGACTGGGAACCAAAGGCAAACATCACTGCCAATTAACACACGCTTACATCTCCTGCAAGTGATTTTCCCTCGCTCTCTCCCACAGCTCAAACCAAGCACTTTTCCTCCCGTGTTTTCCTAAGCCCTCTGCAAACACTGGGCTACATGATCCAGAGTCGGAATGTAGGAGCGGGCTTCCACTGCTCAAGGGATGGGGCTTTTTAAAAAGTATGAGCACTGTCTCCAGGATCTCAATGAAGCGCACTGAAAAATCTCTTTATCCTAAAGATACTCTGTCTGGAAACTGTCTTTGTCCCAGTGCGATCCGAGACGCAGTCCTCCCAATCTGAGGCTAAGAGAGGCGGTTTTGGGGGACCAGGCCCAGCCCCACTGTGAGCACTGAAGGTCTTGCTCCTCACTCCTCAGCGAAGCAGACAGTCATCACCCCAGAATCCGCACCCTGCTTCTGCCTGCCCCAGTCACGTGCTCCAGGCAAGCACAGTGAATAATTCTCACCTGTCTGTCACTCGCACAAAGCCTTTCTGGAAAAGCGTTAAAGAAAAAGAAAAGGGAAAACCTCACTGCTTCATTTCAGCTCTTTCCCGCAACATCCTGTCTCCGAGAAAGCTGAGGCTGAGCTGGCAGCGTTCTCCCCTAAGCCCCCCAGCGAGGGGCCCCTCCTGTGGCCTTCACGGAGGGTCCCTGGACGCGGGGTTCACACTGCATGTTCTGTGTCCAAACCCCTCGCTAGGCTGTCGCTGGTTTTCATGTTTGCAGCTCTCCCAGAACAATAAAGCAAGAATGTTTGTCATCCATAAAGTACAGCTGCAAGAAGTGTGTGGGAGTGATAATTGGATGACACCCCGGGGAAGGAGGGATGAGAAAACCCTTTCCCGGAGGGAGGATGTCGCCCGCAGAGGGGGAGCCTGCTCCATGCCCCCTCCTGGGCTGCACCTGGCGTGGTGACCACGTCCACAGGCCGCGGCCACACCCAGGGGGTGACAATGCTTGCGGCTCCCTTTGGCAGCTGGACATAGCCTGAGGGCGGCTTCATCTCATTTCCAAGTGGGCCACCGAGCCGAAAAGGCCAGTCGCCTTTAACCTCCAGCGGACCCTGGTGACAGCAAGGCTTTGATTCACAGAGGGCAGGGCGGCACCTTCGGCAGGCAGCTGTCACACAGGGCCCTGGCCCAGAGGCGGGGCCGCAGATCCTCCTGAGACCAGCACTCCCAGTGTTTGATCCTCTTGCCCTCGACCTCCCGTCTGTGATGCCTGGCAGACAGTGTGGAGCTCACAGGACTCTGTGGACAAAGACGTGTCTGTGCACACCGACCCTGGCAGGGCAGGAGCCTCTGCTGAGACAATTCCCGAAGGTTTGAAAATCATCCCACTTAGTCTGAAACTTTTTTTTTTTTTGCAATGCTTGGTATTGAACCCAGGACCTTTGCATTTAGCTACATCCTCAGCCTTTGATTTTTTTTTGTTTTAATTTTAAGACAAGGCCTCACCAAGTCACTGTTGCCCAGGCTAAGCTCAAACTTAGGATCCTCCTGCTTCAGGCTCCCAGAGTGCTGGAATTACAGGTGAACAACATCATGCCTGGCTTCAAACTTCGTATATAGCTTCCAAAACCATCAGCCTAAAGATCAAAACTTGAAGATAGTATCTCAGCGTTTTCACGTCATGTGTAAGGTGCATGTGAGTGTGACAGAAAATAGGTTACTGTTTGCAAAACCATGTGAAGGATGCTAAAGTCCAGTATGCAATGATAAAGAGCTCTATTACCTTTACCCCAAAATGACAGGTAAGGCACAACCGGAAATACCATTGGCATCCCTCAGAGGCCAAGGTAGACAAGTGTCAGCAGCATGGGAGACAGGATATCACAAAGTCACGGAAAAAAGCAATGAAGGAAGGAAATGGATGTGAGCTGCTGTGTCCTATGAGGCAGGAACAGATATTTTGGAGCCCCCAGGTAGGTAGGATGGCCAGTGGTGCATCGGACACACGTGTGGGAGGAGGGCAGCCCTGGGCGGTCCAAGGAGGTCCTGCAGGTCCCTGGGCTATGTGGCTGCCTCCAGGAGTCCTGGATGGACCCAGTCCAGCTGGCACTGTGGAGGATACATGCTCACCCCTAGCCCAGGCATGCTTAACCTCGGGACTGCTGACATCTGGCGCCATGTCAGTAGAGACCTGTCTTAGCTTACTCAGGCTGCTGTGACACATTACCAAGGAGGAGGGGCTTAAAAAGGAGCAGTTCTTCTCAGTCCTGCAGCTTTGCTGACGGCCAACCTTTCTTCTCCCTGTGTCGCCCCATGGCAGAGAGCAAGAGACAGCAAGCAAGCGCTGTGTCTCTGTAAGGAAACCGGGCACATGACCCATGACCTTGTTCCCTCCTGGAACCCCATCTTCAGATACCATCACATCAGAGACTGAGATTTCAGCACAGAAGTATTGTGAGGGGTGTTAACCTTTAAATCTACCATGTCCTCCCAAAGTCCCATGAGCTCAGAGGTGCGGCTTTTGGAAGGTCCCTGGATCTTGGTGGCACTGATCTCATCCTACCATTGATGAGTTTGTAGCTGAAGGTGCTACTAGGACCCAGGACATGGGGCCTGATCAGAGGTGAGTCCCTGAGGGCGTGGCCTGGAAAAGGGCCCCTCCCCTCCCAGCCCCTCCTTCTGCTCTCTGCTTCCTGGCTTCCATGAATTGCGCACCTTTCCTCTGCCATCCCTTCGACGATGATGTTCTGCCTGGGACCTGGCTGACCATGGACTGAACACACTGGAAATTGTGATCCAAAATGAACCTCTCTTCTTTTAAGTTGTGGATGTCAGGTATTTTGTCAAATCAATAGGAAAGTGACTGATACAAGGAGACACAAACATTCCATCCACGGTGGAGTCCTCTAGAACAGAGGACTGATGGTTTTCATTTATATATTCATATTCCACTGGTTTCCACTATGAGAATCCCTGCCTTTAGCTCTGAGGGTTTGGGCTGATGGAATGAGGCCCGCCCACATTACAGAGTGCAATCTGCTTTACATAAAGTCGATTAAAGGGAGATATAATCACTGTCGTAGTCAGAGTTTGCAAGGTAATAGATTTAATATAAAACATATAATTTATAGGGTTATTTTATAATATTCACCCAAAAGTCAAATGCAGAGGAGCGCAAGAGATCTGTCCACACACTAGAGACCCGAAGAATCCAGCTGAGGGCCTGGATCCCATGGCAGTGTCCTGCCCAAGTCCAGCTGAAGGCCTAGAGCCCACAGAAATGTTCTCCACGAGTCCAGCCAAAGGCCTGGAGCCCACGGCAGTGTCTCATGCAAGTCTGTATCAAGGATCCGCACCAGGAAGGCCCAAGGCCAATGATGGAAGCCAGGAAGCCTGTGCTAACAGGAGAAGGACCTGTGCCACCAGGATGAGGGACCCACACTGGAGCCAGAAAGCGATGCTCAAGGCAAAGACCAGAGATCCCCTGAGAACAGCAGCCATACCCAGCGACAGCGACAGCGAGGACCTGAGCTCTGATGATGAGAACAGCCGAGTTTGCACAGGAAAACCAGCCATGGAAAGTTCACCAGGAAAATCAACAGCATCTTCCCCTCCTTCTGCTTTTATTCTGTTGGCAATGATCCTCAGGTGGGTCTTCCATGCCCCGAACCACATTGACTGACTCAGTTCAGATGGGCACTCCACATTGACCATTCGTTAGTCCACCACAACCATGATTATAAAATACCTTTGTGGCAACGTAGATGAGTATTTGATAAAATACCTGTGTTCTACAGCCTAGCCAGGTTGACACTTACCGCTACTCCTCACAGGGACCCACTGGGAGGTCTTTGACGAGTAGGCTAAGCCATCACTGTAGGATGGTTAGTAGTGGTCTTGGTGTCTACCTGACACAGCCTGGGTAGCAAACGCTCTAGTGTGACAAACACAGATGTCTTCAGTGTCACCAAACATTGCCTAGCTGTGTCTGTGTGTAGGGATATGGGGTCTTTCAAGCTGAGACCCACTTTTCTAGGCCATGAGATAGAAAACTTGGGTGTCCTGTGTCACCTGCAAACAGTTCTGTCTCACTTCAGACGTAAAACTTCTATTTTCAAAGCCTCATATTTTCATTCAAAGGCTGTCTTAACACATTGACGATCAGGGAGCTTAATTAATATTCTCATGAACCTCCAGCCAGCAGGACCCCTAAGCCTCGAGTGGAGGCCTTCTTACCACGAGTAACAGATGACTTCTACCTTCAGTACTGCTTTGAGCTCTCTTGCTAGAGGAACTATGACTCTTCTCCTGAGACTTGGAACTTAAAATAAAGCCATAACAAGAACATAGCCAACATGAAACTTGTCCCAGAAGTCTCCATAAGCTGGGTACTGGATGAGAGAGAGAGAGAGAGAGAGAGAGAGAGAGAGAGAGAGAGAGAGAGAGAGAGGGACTCTCATCCAACCTCTGAAAAAGCTAAATATCACAACTTTATTCGATATTTCATTGAACTGAATATTTTTATTTACTGAATATATAAAAATAGCTTTGAACTCAATATACATGAAGGCAATTTGACAAACATTCACTTATCCTCAATTATAGATCTTTTTGTTCCTTTTTCAGTGCATTGCTTTTAACAAATTTTTATATATACCCTCCCAATAAAAAAAAACATGTCCTGTGCTCTTCCAGACATCTGGTGTGCAGTGACACATGGGTAGCAAACTGCTATTTTAAGCGCTGAATGCATTATCTATAACTAAGCATGATTATCCTCCTGCATTGTTAATTTCCTGCTGTCCTTGTATAATTCTGGTATTTTCTTGGTTACACAACTGTATAGTACCTTACAAGTGGCCCATATACATTGAAGAAAAAAGAGCAAAGAATTCTTTAATGATATATTAACTGCAAAATCTAGTGCCAGGGTTGGAAAAGGAAGACTCCAAAAGGCTAATAAACCACTGTTTGCAACTAGAACATACCTATTTATGTAGTTTCTTCCAGCAAGGCAAAGACAAACATCCCATTTTGCAATTTGACCTATTAAGAATCATGGTAGGACATGGAATTTCTTGTTGGCATTCCCCTTTGCCTATTAAAAAAAAAAAGAGTGGAGCTTTTTTAATGCATCTTCTGTCTGCTGTACAGTGTGGTCCGCCAAGAGCCAGATGTGGAGTATGTTCCAGGCACCGTGGAGTTCACTGGACACTGCCCTGCTGGCCTAGTAAATTGATGGCTTTGCACACCAGCTCTTGAGGGCCTGGCCTGCACACACCCAGGCAGGAGCTGTACTCTGATTGTGGTTCTGAAGTCAGATTTCTTCCCGTCCTCCAAACCCACCTAGACATCCATGTGAGGCCGATTGCTGACAACTTCTATCCTCTTCCACATGTTTAAAGAGAAATGGATCTAACTGGTGAAAGAAGGGGCAGCAGGATGTTGAAGGGTTCTTTTTTCATCCTTCCTCTTAATCCTCACTGTGTGGCCCTTTTCATCCTTTGTTAAGACAAAAGGAAAGTGAAGTATGCACCTTAATGCTGTAAGTCCAGCACAAATACGGACTGTCCGGGTTAGAAGTTAATTTCACACACAGCAAAGAGGAGGTCAGGTTGATAATTCTGCTCACTGTGAGTCTGGAGCTCACACCACATTGTTTGCATTCTAACTGGCTTTACACTATATTTTTAATCAGATTTTAGAGCAAGTGTTTAATCTTACCGCCACACAAACATGCAAACATACACATACACACATACACAAAATCAGGTTTTGGTTCAATCTTTGCATTTTGCCCTCTAAGGAAGGAAGTTCATCATAGCTGGTGCAAGTGAACAGCCAGAGTGTGTCGTTTTACATAGTTACTCCCAATTATCTCCCCCAGAAACCTTACAAGGTAGACATAATTATTCTTACTTGCCAGTATGGATATTGATGCTTCTCTATGTTTGTACCATTAGTAAGAGGGGAAACTTTAAAATATATCTGATTATTAATACCAGGATCTTGCCCCTTGTTAAGGATGATGTGCAATTTATGAAGATTTTGGATGATAACCTCTGGACAATTCCACTTTCAGCATTGCCATATGATCCTAACTCTGGGTCAGAAGAAATCCGAAGTCACTATATGTGATGCTGATAGTAGTAGTAAAGGTCTACCATAAAATATCTGGAAATGACAAGAGACAATGGCAGCTTGGGTAGAGACCTACTGACCAAGGGAAGGTTTTCTGTAATGAGGTGGGAAAGTAGGAATCTGTTTCTACCAACACACTAAATCTGGTAGATTTTTAAACAAAAATCTGAGCCTCTTCCTCTCTCCTTCATACACACACACCAAACCTACACTCTCAATCTTGGCTCTTGTTAAAACCTCAGTCACATATGCAAGAATAAGAACCACCATGCAACATGTATGGTGGTGCTCATAGTCAGGGTACAAGGGAAGCTGAGGCAGGAGGATTTCAAGTTTGAAACCAGCCTGGGCAATTTAGGACCTTGTATCAAAATTTGAAAATAAAGAAAGAAAGAAAAGAGCTGAGAATAAAGCTCAACATGAGCCCTTAATTCCCAGTACTGTCAAAAATATAAGTTAAATAAAAGAATCACTATAGCTCAGGAAATGTCTCCACTCTTAGTGGTATTTCTACTACCAACAAAGTTCCTGTGTTCTGGAAATATTTACTACATGAGTGAATTGGCAATGGATGAAGCTGTGAATAAATGTCATGGAGTTTCAAGAATGCTTCCTATTCTAATTTTTAAATAAAATTTCATAAGAATTAATCGTCTGGAACTACTGTGCAAGGCTTGAGACTTCTCTCTGGCTACACCAGAGCTGACACATCTTGGTCATGGCGAATACTACAGGAACCGAAGGACCTATGGGTGAGCATGAAAGGATTATTGAGTTGTCCCAAGAGAGTTGCACCATAGACCTAGACTCTCTTTATGAATGAACAGTTGAGTGCAGTGGAAAGGAAAGATAAGAGGTGCCCTGAGTTCCCACCAGGGTTTCCATGGCTAGCCAGCCACCTACTGTGCCTTCCGTAATTCGCCTGGGAGATGTGGAATGGGTGAGAGAGGTTCTAATTATAGACAAGTTAATGATGTCTAAGATAATTACTCCGGAGCCTTTACGTTGTGTGGTTTCCATTTTATAGTTTTAGAAAAGAGAATGTGACATGCATCATGGTCAGTTCCAAATTCCTTCAAGATGATACAAGTGTAATACAACTTGACATGAAAGAATTCCACTCAGCAAGTCCATGCGGCATTCTCTTGCCAGACTCTTGGGCTTGCCCAACGCAGACATGGATTTCTTCTTTGAAGACATGTCAACCATATTATTGCATTTATGGTTCTTCATTTCCTCCCAACACTATTTCTTCCAGAATATTACTGAGACAGTTTTCTCTATTTATCCCATTCCACCATGTTGTATTTCCTGTCTGTCCTGCCAGCATCCCTGATAAGGCACACACTCTAAGCTAGCACCCCTTAGCATACTCCTACAAGTTAGGTTCCTTTCCTAAAGTGTTAAATGATAATGCAGTCATTAATTCTGAAACTGTCTTCTATTTTTTCTCACTTCCTCTTTTTTAATTGCTCTGCCTCTAAGCTCAAATTTCCCAAGTTGCCACATAAGTATGCATTTTAAGCATAAGATTGCTTTGTTGTGTGGGAGCTCCCTACTGAAAGAAAGATGAACTTTCCCTTCAGTTCTATACTCCCACTCAAGCCTGAGTAAGAAGAAGGAGAATTAAATAGAAGCAAGAGGCATTCGAGTTATCAGAAACTTCCTGAGGAAGAGAAATTGGCTTCTCAGCTACCAAGAGTGAAGAATTTCCTTCATGAAGAACACCGTGGTTGGAAAATAGCTCAAAATGCCTGCAAGAATTTAAGTGAATGACGGTTAAGCAGTAAAAAGCTTTGGGAAGTCACCTTTATTTGCAAGTCTTTCCACAGCAGAATCCTAGCACACAACACATTCTAAGTATATGGTAATCTACATATATGTACAATATCCACAGCTAACTAAAGGGTCCAACACATTTCAAATTCAAAGAATCACTTTGACCAGGAATTGACAGAGAGGTAAATAACCTCACATTTGGTTAAATTTGACGTTTCCATGTTCCCATTCTAGGAAGTAGTTATTTCAAAGCAATAGATGTGACTTTCCCATTTCTTCACTGATTCTTTGGAACCTACCAGAGTTTCACCAGTAAACCAGCTGCCCTTCCCTCTAATCATTCCTATAGCTGAAGTTGCACAGGTGATATCTTGATTCAGAAACACTTAAAAGCATATAAAGCTTCAGGTAAATACTTTTAAATTATATATTTTTTTCTTTTTAAAGCCATGTATTCATTGTGGAAGTCAGCAGGCCACTATGCCAATCATGAAGAATGTTGTGTGAGATGCATTAAACACAAGATTTGGAAAACTTTGGGCTTGAGAGCGGATTTGACATCTGTTGATTCCAACAAATAGCCATCACCTGGTTGCAAGAGCCCTGGGAGATTAGGTTGTGACAGTGACCAGGAAAGCATTAGGGATCAATAGAGGCCATCCTGAGAAGTGTGAACATTCAAGATGCAGGAATGTAAAAAGGAAATTCAATGAAATGTAATGAAAATTCACAGTGCAACAGAATAAGCAGGCACTCTGAGACCCGCATTTGAATTTATGAAGATACCCTCAGCAGGGGCAGAGAAGCTGGGCCAGTCCCAGCACCCAGAAGGAAGCTCCCCCACCACCATCCCAAGCTCCTGGGGCAGAGAAGGTGAGCCGCACAGGCACCAGAAGCACCCCCCCATGGAAATGAGCAGACACGTAAGCAAACCTCAAAAACAGACTCCTGGGTCACCTACAGCAACCCCAAAGGGAAACGAGATGGGACAATCTGATACTCAACCACCTGGACTCTCTGAACTGGCAACAAAAGAGGATCTAGGAAAAATGAAATCAGAAATAATTACTCAGATAACAGCAAAGATTTTGCTCATGGTGCAAGACATGATTAATAAATCTAGAGAGGACACAGATAAAAAAAAATAGAGGATCTGAGGAACATGATGGAAACCCAACATAGGAAACAAATGGAATCCATAAAACAGATGCAAACAGATTTCCAGGAGATTAAAAGCTCCATTGAAAGTCTGCACAGCAGAATGAACCAATATGGGGATAGAATTTCAGATATAGAAGAAAAGATTGCAATTAGTGACCAGGAAAAGAAAAATTGCTTTAAAATTGTAAAGGAACATGAGAAATCAATCCAGCAGCTTCTAGACGATGCAAAGAAGAATAACATAAGACTGACTGGAGTCAATGAAGAAAGAGGAGAGAGTGCCGATGACATAAAAAAAACTGTTCACAGAAGTGATGGCAGAAAACTTCCCAAGGAGGGGAAAAGAACTTGACATACAGATAAGTGAGGCTTATAGGACTCCAAATAGCCTTGATTAAAAAAAATCTACACATAGGCATGTAATAGTTAGGATTCCAGAAAGCCAACAGAAGAACGAAAGTCTACAAGCAGTAAGAGAAAAGAAACAAATCACATACAAAGGAAAGCCCATCAGAATCACAGCAGACTTCTCAATGCAAACCCTCAAGGCAAGAAGAGCTTGAAGTGATGTATTTCAAGCCCCAAAGGAAAACAGCCTCCAACCCAGATTGATGTGCCCTGCAAAACTATCTTTCAAAATTGATGGAGAAATAAGATACTTTCATGATAAAGAGCAACCCAGGAATTTCATGAATATCAACCTGGCACTCCAAAAAATTTTAGACAATACCCTAGGAAAAGACAATGAGGATCACAACCCCAGGAAACCCAGCAGAATGAATCCATTGGGTGTGACAAATTAAATCCAAAGGGGGAGAATCCAACAAAAAGAAAAAGTCACGACAAGCCTTTTAAAACTTTTAACTTCATCTCCCTAAGGAGTGTGTAATTCAATCTTGTTATTGTACTGATTAGTATTTTTCTGATTCTAGAGCTGTACACCTTTGCTTGTGCTGTACTGGCTATTTATCATCTTCTTATGTCTACTTTTTAATTGGGTTGTCTATTAATGAGCTGTAAGAGTTCTTTATATATTCTGGTCATAGGCTATATGCATTGTAAATACGGTCTGTTTAAGGACTACTTTTCATTTTAATGATGCAATTTAAAGTTCTAAATTTTGATGGAATCGCATTTATCAATTTTTCTTTTATACATTATGTCTTTTATATACTAGGTAGTTCTTGCCTACCCTGAATTCATAAACATTTTCCCTTATAATTTCTTCTTTAAGTTTTATACTTTTAGGCTTTCTTATTTAGGTCATAGATCCCTTCAAGTTATTTTCATGTATGGAAATAAAGGGTTGAGGTTAATTTTTTATATATGGATACCAGGTGTTCTAGTGCTGTTTGCTGAAAACACTATTTCTTGAATTGAGTTTATATTTTATAAAATGCTAATGTTAAATAATCTTTCAAAACTCAGTGGACCATATATGTGTGGTTCTATTTCTAGATTCTCTGTTTTATTCAAAGGATCTATATGTCTTTCCTTACACCAACACTGCCTTGATTACTGTAGCTTTACAAGAAGTCTTAAAATTAGGTACTAAACATCTTCCAACACTGTTTTTGTTTTCTTTTTTTTACTTTTCTAGGTCTTTTGTACTCCTACATATCTTTTAAATTTCAATATCCAATGCTTCATTTATAGCAAGTATACACAGACATGAATTTTTATATATACTTTGTGTTTTCCAATCCTGCTAAATTCAAATACAAGTTCTCAGGGTTCCTAGAGATTTCTTAGTATTTTCTCTGTAGATGATCATTTCATCTACATATAAAGATTTTGCTTCTACCTTGCCAATCCTATCCTAATTGTGTCATTTTATTGCCAGACTATTTTGGTTGGGCCTAGGTTTCGAAGTTTAATGGACAGATAAAGAGTAAGCGTATCCGCCCTTGTTCCCCACCTTAGGGAGAAAGCATTGTATCCTCTCCATTCATATAAGGCTTTCTCACTGGAAGTATGGAGTACATCTCTTTAATCTATTGAGAAGGTTCTGTTCTACTTCTAGGCTCCTGATAGCTTTTACCATGAACAGCTGTACAATTTAGTCCAATACTTTTTCTCCAACTAGTGACAAGATCATATGGCTTTTTCCTTTCCTCTGTTAAAATGATGACTTTTGGGGGTGGATCTTCCAATGCTGAACCAACACTGCCATCCCTATAACAAAACCACTTTCTACATCCTGCCAGATCTGACTTCTAATAGTTTGTTTTGTTAAACAAATTTCTATCTATGTTCATACTTTTGTCTTCTATTATCTTTATCCAGTTTCAGGATTAGCACAATGTTGAGTTCCTAAAATGAGGGGAGAAGTATTCCTTCTTTTTTCTGCTTTAATTGTTTGATATAATTTATCAGTTAAAATGTGTATGAGCCTGCTGTTGTCATATAGGTAGGTTTTCAAGGTAGGAATATACTTTCTTTAATATGTGCTATTCAAATTTTATATTTCCTCCAGAGTAGCTTCATTAATTTGTCCTCCAAGGTACTTCTTAGAAGTTGTCAAATTTATTTCAAAACAGATTTTGAAATATGCTTTCTATATCCTTTTAAATTCTGTAAAATCTGTAGTAATGTCTCCTAGATCTTGATATTGTAATTTAAAAAAGGTATAATTGATATTGTGTAACAGGAAGAAAAGGTCTAAAGGTGCAGGGGAAGTGGGAGGGGTAGGGGAAAGGAAAGAAGGGAAAAGAAAAAATATGAGAAAAGGGAAAAAATGGAAACAAAGTCTTTGCAAATATGAAAGGGTGGAGGGGGTGAAGGGAGGGAAGGGGAAGGGGAAAAAAATAAGAACCAAGATACTTACGTAATGGTACAAGATCCCAATGTTGAATGTAACTGTATTTTATACCAAAAATGTACCAATAAACTTAACGGGGGAAAAAAAGAAATACCTTCGGCAATCATAAATTGAATTTCCTGTTCCTTTACATACTAATCAGAAAGAAAAAGATGGTGGCAGTGATGTCCTCCCCAGTTCCAGTGAAGAAGGGAACAGTGTCTTCAGAGTCAACCCCAAGCTCATGCAGCTGTCCCTTCAAAGTGGGAAGGGTCTCCTCGAGAGGAAAAAGAGATCCATGACTTGTTCAACAAACAAGATGTACAATATGGAATTGAATATTTATACTTCCATCTTAAAAACACCACTGTCTCCTACCATTCACCCAGATCACATCAAAAGAAATGAGAAGCTGTATCTTTCTCTCTTTCTTATTGATTTTTGAAATGGAGCAAAGCATTGGTCTTTATAAACACTGAATTTCCACTATGAGCTGGAGCCCTTCTCCCTGGATACTGCTAGTCATGAAAATATATGGTCCTATGTCTTTAGATATGAGTTAGACTGAATAATTTTTATTGCCTTAATCACTCTAAAATGCCACAGAGCACAAGAACAATATTGCAGATTCTACTGTCATCAATGATTCTCAAATAACCGAATTAGAATAATTGGGAGACACTTCTTGTTTCACCCATGCTCACTTGAAGTCACAAAATAGAAACACTACACAAAAATGTTCAGGTAATGGTGATTCCTTGGACCATAACCCAAGATAATTTTGTAGTTTTGGTCAGGAGCTACTAAATGCCAAACTAGCCAGTATGTGGCCTGAAACAAAGAGATACTGCCCACATTCCCCATGCAAAGGCAAGCAGAGAGCTGGTGTTATCTGAGATGTCCTTTATGGGTTTCTTCTTTATTATTATCTTTGTGTTTTAGGCTTATTGAGGTAAAATGCACAGACAGCAAAACTTCCATTTTTTGGTGGAAGGTTATAAGAATTTCAGAAAATACACAGCAGTGTAACCATCATAACAATGAAGATACACAATATTTCCATCAGTCCTTGAGTTTCCTCATATCTCTGTAGCTGACCCATTTCCCAGCCTCAGCAATTGGCAGGCACTGATATGTCTTCTAGATCCATAGTTTCTCCTTTCCCAGAGACATATATAAGTCAGATCTTACTGATTTTGGAGATTTAAGAATGGATGCTGTCAGATGAAATGGAAGCTTTTGATAGAACTCTGGAAGCCAAAATTGTCAAAGAAAGGAAGACTTGGTTGTATTTGAGTAAAGAAAATAGTGATGGAGATAAAGAATGTGAAGGACAGAGATAAGAGATAGTTTGGAAGAATTAGAATGAGAGACAGAGAGAAAGATGGAAAAGGGGAAGAACTGGAGAGAGAAGATGAAAGGAGAGAAGCAGAGAATAGAGAAAGGAAATGAGAGGAAGCAAGAAGGAAGGAAGGAAGGAAGGAAAGGAGGGAGGGAGGAAGGAAGGAGGAAATGGGAGAGGAGAAGGGAGAGGAGGAAAGAGGAACTTTCATGCTATAGTTGGACAGAGAAACAAATGCAACAATTTTCAAAATGACTTAAATGTGAGAAAGTAGAACTGCCTAACATAGACTAGTCTATCAAGAATTATTTTTTCTCTTTTCTCTGAACACCTATCAGATTTTCCATGTGTTTCTGATGGTTCTCAGGAAGGTGAACTGAACTGAGTCCCATTTATTTCTCATGTTTATGTGGTGATGCTGGAGCAGTGGAACAGGACAGGCCCCATCACCCACATCCCGTGTCCTCAGGCTCAGTCACAGCCACCTGGATGGTGAGGCCTTCTATTTCTCTGCATTAGTACACGTTCGCATACCTAGTAATTACATTTCTCTTGGTACCAATTCGCCATCATATCCATCCAGTGCTTCATAAAGGGTACAGGCTTTCAAATGTTTTTCAGGTGTTTTTGAATGAATGAGTTGATTGATTAAAGATGCATTTAGAAAGTTTACTTTAAAAACCAAATCTCTATCCACAGTTTCAAAACTACATAAATAAATTTCATGGTAAATGTGTTGGAAAGACTGCTTGAATCCTGTACTTTGTATTATTTTTCCCCCTCTTGGTCATTTTGGGCTCATGTAAATAACTCTATTACCCCCCGATTAGTTCACAATGAGAAGAGACCAACAGTACCCTGGACAGATAAATGTGCCTCTAAGGAAAACGAGACCTTAGGGTTTGTGGACTATGAAGTTACGGATCCACGCCAGGAATATCCTGCAGAACCTCGCACAATGTGCCTTCAGTGAGGCTTCATTCATTTCTAGAACTCAGAGGATGGCCTCTCCCTGAGATGACCATTTGCTCTGATGTTCTCCACTCACTTTGTATTAGCGCCACATTCATAAGAATCATGCCACTCACCCTTACCCGGGCTCAATGGGCCACAGGCTGCAGGCAGCTCCCAGTCCCCGCCTGTGGTCCACAGATGTAGAACGGAGCCAGTGCAAGCCATGATCAGGGGGCACCGGGCCCAGGACAAATGTGTGTGCAGCTTGAGGAGAATTGTCCCCACCCTCAACCCGGAGATGCCGACTGCAAGGGCGCACTCACCTCACCTTTGCTGCTTTTCTTCTTAGAGGACAATGCCATGAAACAAACTGCCAAGAAATGCTGTGGAGACAGAACATTAGGACTTCAAAGCTTCTGTCACTTACTTGCTGTCATTGCTGGTGGAGCAGCTTTAGTAACGGACCTGCCTCTTTCAACATCAGCCCGAGGAGCATTCTGGAAATCTGAAAGAAAAATAAGAAGAAATGGCTTTAAAGTGGATAATTTTGTCTTCGAAGCTCATTTTATTCTAAATATACTTCTAGACTAAATTGTCGCTGAAAATTATTTTTAGGCTTTAGGAGTGTGCCGGGGTGTGTGTATGTGTGTGTGTGTGTGTGTGTGTGTGTGTATGATTGATTGATTGAAGAAGAAAGAGAGAAAGGCAGAGAGATAGAGGAAGAAGCAGAGAGATGCAGTGAAGGCGGACCTGACTCACCCCTGTGCTATCCTGGTGCAAGTCCTGCCACAGTCTGGGACTCAGACTGCTAGGAAGTGAGTCCCTGGATCCTGGATTTCCTGGACAAGAATAAATGTGATGAGAATAATTAAATTTCCCCTAAAGAGAATACAGGATCAAAAGAGTGGACAATCTATCCTGAGAGTCTGAACATTGTATGTGCACAAGTAAGCCCAGGAGCCATTGAACAAAAGGAAGAGAGAGCAGGCACACATTTACACACCACTGACCCAGGGCAGAGAACTAGAGCTCCTTTGAGAAGGAGAGGGCAAGAGTTTGGGGCAAGGACAACATACAGCTGGAAATAAAGAGGAGAGGAGCCATGGCAGAATTGGGAAGGCAAGAAATAACTACTGAGCAGATAACTTAGGGTGAGACATAGGCAAACTCATTGCTTCTAAACACACTGCAGCCACTGCAAAACACAGGGTGGTGGAGGAAGCCTTTGTCTGCAGAAGGGACAATTGCATAAGTAAGAACAATTCTCATAATTCCCTAAAGAGTTGATGTGTTCTCCTTATTACACCCACTAAGCCCTTTCTATCATGAAATATCAAAATAATCATAACACTAAGGATCTGATAGATTAAATAGTGTCCCTCAAAAATTCATGTTCACCCAGAACCACTGAATGTGGCCGTTTTGGAAATAGCTGCTCTGTCCCTGTGGGTTAGAAGGGACTTTGATCCAGTGACTGGTGTCCTTATAAGAAGGAAGTGTTGCCACATAGACACAGAAAGAGAAAGAATGATGAAGACAGATATGGAGAATGTCATGTGATTGAAATGATAAATCTGCAATCCATGGGACACCAAAATTTTGGCAACTACCCAAAGTGAGGAAGAAGCGAGGAAGAATTTTCCCAAAAAAACTGTCAGAACAAGTGTGTCTCTCTTGACACCATGATTTCAGATACTTGACCACTAGAGCTATAAGATAATGAACTTCTGTTGCATTAAGTCAAGCAGTTTAAGAAACTTTGTTATAGAAGCAAGAGGAAACTAATATAAGAGTTGACTGAAAATCATGATGTCAAGATAGATTATGGATGTGCTATTATGTAATCATCACCAGCCATGTATCAGTAAAATACATGCTACTTTTTAGAGGAAAAAGAAAATATCACATTGAAAGGGCAGTAGATATTTTGGCAGAAAGCAGTGTGTAGGTCTCCCAAGTATGTAGGATGTAGCAGAGTCTTGGGTAGAACATTAAAATAATGAACTTCTCTGGGCCTGTGACTCCTCATTGTTAAAATAAGGTCAACAAAAATTCTTGTGTTTGTTTTGCATAGATTTTTTTTCCACAAAGACATTTCAAAGGGCAAGTGAGAAAATGTTTTGAGAAACTGGTCAGTAAACCATAAAGTATTATAAGATAGTAATTGCTTTTATTAATAAGTTTGAAGTTGCTTTTTTAGTCTTTAGCAACACTGAAATTTTCAAGAGAAAAATTCAGAGATTTGTAGAAATTATGCTCTTTCGACTCTTCGGTGATATATTGTTTAAAAACATAGGATGAGAATCATAAGAATAAATGAATATTAGTGATAAAGACAGAAAAATGCTTACAATTAAAAGTCAACTTACCCTACAAGCAAGCAACAATTTATTCTTCAGATAAAAATCTACATAAAACAAAGACATGACACTATATAACAGTGATGGCAAACCTTTCAGAGATGTGTCCCAAACTGCAACCCAGAATCCCACTTATTTATTGTAAAGAGCCAACATTTCAATTAAACCCAAATATTGAGGTTTTAGTTTAGAAAAACAACTTGTACATTAACATCTTTTGTCTTAAAAGAAAAACAACATGTGTGCCATAGGTTCACCACTGCTGCTTTACATATGAAAAGATGTGTTAGAATTGTGCATAAATAAGGACAATTGTGTAAACATATACACACGAATATACATAAATGCTTGTATAACTTACTATGGAAGTATATATATATATATATATATATAGCAAAGATATATAGATATATAAATATCTTTGCTTGACACTTTCTCTAAAAATGAGGAATTGCTACCCATCTCAACAGTCTTTAAGAAAATATACATTATGCCATTTTGCACTGACGTCAAAATATTATACAAATTCTTTTGCCTACTAACAGTTCTTATCCATGTTATTTTGTACATACTAGCTGCCCTCCAAATATTTTTACTATATTTGTAAATATGGTTATGAACAGAAATTCAGACAACTCATACCACCCCTACCCTGCAAAAGAGAAGAAGATGCTCCCTGAAGACTAATTCATTTGTATCTTGCATATGGTAAAACCTATCATGTTAAATCAATTTTCCTTTCTTCAAAAATTATAATTGCTAGATTGGCAATGGAAATAAGGAATTCAAGACCTCTCAAGAGGAAACTGAATGCAATTAGTAATTATTGCAAAATACCAAGGGTTTTTTAAAAATGGCTCATAAAACTTAAAGGGAAAACTATCTACGTAGGGTAGGTGAATACAGGGGTCCCTGAGGTCGAAGGTGCACTGCAGGACGGTGCCATCTTCCTTCTCTTCCCTCGCAGGCCAGAACCTTCTGAGGCTCTTCCCCTCCTCGATGGCACGGGGTTGGGTCTACCTCATTCCCCCTGCCATTCGGCCTGGGCTCTTTTCCTGTCATGGGTCAATTGTATCCCCCAGCATGACATGGTGGAGTGCTAACCTCCTGGGCCTGTTCATGGGACCTCTTACAAACAGGGAGACCACATTTGTCCTCAAGGGAAGATGAGGGTATTCGGGCCTGAATTGTGTCACTGTGTCCGTAGGAACAGAGGGGAGACACAGGCAGAGACACGTGGTGAAGACCACGCTGTAGGGCAGAGGCAGAGGGTGGAGTGATGAAGACCCAGCCAGAGCAACATTGCTGACAGCAGAAGACACAGTAGTGGGGGGAACACTCCCTCCTGGCCTTGGAGAGACCACGGCCCTGGCCACCCCTGAGATCAGACTTCCGGCCTCAGAACCGTGGCGTATCAGAGGGGAAGGGATGGCCAACAAGAATGGTGAATATCTACAATGAAAATTGGTCACAGTGAAAGACACATGACCATGAGTGCCCCTCGCTCTGAAGAGACTCATCCCATAGCACTTGGCACTGCAGCCGTTCTGGAGTCCTCCATCCCAAGTGTCCTTGTGAAGTGTGATCAACAGTATGGTGAGTGCTGCTGCTGTCTCTTGAGCACACGACACTGTGTCTCCCTGTACCTTATTCTCCAGCTCTGGCCCCACACAGTTTGTGGCCATGAAAGGTAAATGTGTTGAACTGACTCCAGACCTCAAGACACCCAGAACATCACAACTGAACACAGTCACAAGTGGGGACTTTCAGAACTGCTTCAGAAAGTGACAGGAATGAGGGGAACAGCGTGTTCAAAGCAAGGGGGCCTATTTTAAAGGCATATTAATGGGAATGTGTCTTTTACTGTAATAAATTTTTTTCCTTAGACACAGACTTGTAAATCTCTGTGATCTTAAGTCACCCAGTTTGTAGCCCTTTGTTCTGGCACAATCCTGTCTAGCCTCAGAGCACACTGGTGCTCAGTAAATGCTTGTTACCCACACAACTAGTGACGGGTGTTTGCAGGCTGACCTCATCCACCTCCTGTCCATCCTTTATTCTGAAATCAGAAGAACTTCCCTCTTGTGCAGCTTCAGCTCCATGCTCTTGCTCAAAGCCCTGCAGGTCATCTCCCTATAGCTTGTCTCCAAGAAGGCAGCAACATTCTTAGCAAGGGGTTCCAAGCACCAAGGGGCCCTCCGAGCTCTGGCCCCTGATGCAGTGGTTCCTGCTCCCAGATCCCCCACCCTTCCCTCCAAAACTTTGGCCTCCCACACCTCTACCCCACGCTGTCCCCCCTGAACTGCCTTTGTCCCTTTCTGACAGGTCAAATCCAGTTCACATGCCATGTTTTGAGTGATGGCTTTTGCAGTCGATTCTCTTGGGTAGGAATTTGCATCTCCCTGTTTCATAAAACCACACGTATATGTATTTGTCCCTCTGTAACACCTCTCTTACCTCACCTCATAGTCTGTAATATTGTGAATTGCAAACATATTGTCTCCTTGACGGCATTCCAAGCTCCTTAGTGTTTCCATGTACATAGCACGCTCTCAGTTATCTTGTATAGAGTCGGGCATATTGCACAACGTGGGTCAGATTGAATTGAGGGGAAAAGGAATTTGCTTGTTTGAATAAGGGTCAGTGGTCACATCCTCATAAAACAGTATCAGTCCTGTGCATCAAAAGGAATGGTATTTAGATACTCAGTTCAAACATTTATAAAGTAATAGATCACACAACAGAGAGAAAAGTCATGCCATTGTTTTCTTTGAGTAAGGTCTGATTGCTCCATTCTGAATGTTTATGATGTGTATGGGCATAGATGGGTGAGAAAATAAGCATGAGGAGCCATGTTACTGAATACTTCGTTAACCTCCATCGCTCTTTTCTTTAATAACTGCCCTTCCAGCTTACATGTGCTTAGTCTCCCCCTTTGATGCTCTGCTCACTATCTGTATTTTCTTTCCTTCAATTTCATACATGAAAAAGGGAACAGAGTGGATGAGTGTGCTCACCTTTAAACATATGCATATATTTACAGAGATCTGCTCGCTGTGCACCAGAAATAAGATACCCAGAGCCCTTTCTTTTTGAGCAAATTGTGAATACTCCCATCTAAAAATAGGAAATTGACTCTTTCCTGTAACCTGGCCTCTCTAGACAAACATTGGGACTCTTTCGCTGTTGTCATGCCAAAGCACACAACGGGTGTGACCTGAGATGCGGGTTTGCAGCCTACCCGGACTGCTGGGTGGGGCGGGGCCTGGCTTGGCATGGAGCACCATATTGGAGGAGTCCTGGGAAGCTCTCTCAGTCAGTGCTCATAGCTGATGGGTTGGGCTTAGTACACTTTCTTCTCTAAGTTCTTTGGTCTTCTTGCTCTACGAATGTATCCTGGCTCAGTATATCAGTGCTTTGTTTCAGATGTTCAAAGCAAAAGGCTTTAATGAAAGAATTATTTTACTATTTGCATAGAAAGGATGAAAATTAAAAATAACTGAGGCATTGTCTGGTTCTGACTATAGTGAGGGGAAGAAGTGTTCACAAAAATGCTTTCAAAAATGAAATCCTGAGCTAAATATTTTAGTATGATAGTGGTTAGCATTACTGGAAAAAAGTAAAAATGATTCACAATAAAAAGCCAACCTAATGTAGCCCTAAAAGTATTAGATGCTATATGAAGAAAGAGTATTTTTCCTAGTTTACTGCAATAAAACCAATAGTTATAGATTATGATGACTAACTCAGAGTGTCCTTTTGGTTACTTTCTAATCTCCAAGCAATTTGACATGAAACTAGTAGGTTTCCTTTTCATCCATATATACTTCTCAGTTTAGAATTATACCAATCCTAATCCCTTTAGAATTGCATTCTAAATGCACCTGCACCTGACACTTGTGTATTTCCAAGAAAATTAAGAATTTATAATGATTAGTGTAGTATTTATAACAACTCTCAATTGAATTCATAAATATTCAGACATTAGCCTACAATGTTGACGTTTTTACTCTGTAATTATTATTGTTTTACTTTTTTGAAAAACAATGTAAATATCACCTGCACTTAAACCCTTTAGCATATACCCTTGAATTGCCCCAAAATGAAATGCCAATAAATAATATCAACAAAGAGGTCTTCCCTCTATGCTACCCCTCCCAGACTAGGTCCTCATGACAAAATTTAATTTCTTGTGGAAGCCTAGGCTTTGTTCACTCCAAGTATCTCTCCAAGGGATACAATATTGAATTCATGTCTGTTAATCACAAGAAACTAACATGCTTCAGTTCCATAGTCTTTCAAATAATTCTCAGTCTAGTGGAGCAGTTTAGGGATCAGACAATAACATCCTAGATTCTAGAAAGTTAGACCAAGAATTTCTGCCAGAAATCATCAAGGTTAACCAATTAATTGTATTTCTCCTCTGATTTCCAACTGTAGCTTTTATCAATAATGTAATAGTTTTATAAGGATAAGGATGTCATTATTAATAGAAAGGTATTAGAAAAGAAAAACTCAACCAATAGGGTGAGTTGAAGCCATTTTTCAGAGATAATTGACCTTCAATTCCAGCTTTCTTGTGCAGTGGGGTTGACCTCACTCAGCACCGGTTATTACAGCAAGTGCTCCTGTCCCACATACATTCCAGAAACAGAGCAGAAAGCAGATACTAGAAATTCAAGTCTTGCTGAGGAACTGTAAGCAAATAGGAAATAAAGGGAAATAGGGAATTTTAAAAATCATATAGACATTGTAAAGGAAAGTATTGTCTCCAAGATTGTTTTATAGAAACATTTTTCTACAGATTGTATCAGTCTGGAAAGATTATTGTTAATACATCTGCCGAGCAATTGTAAGGGTGAGGAGGGTCCATTCTTCTCTACCTATTATGGAATGCCCCAAGTAACAGAAAACAGTGCTGGCAACCTTATTACTACACAATATTTAAACATCAGTGGCACAATCCACACACAGAGATAGATACATAGAAATGGGCTTTTACTGCAGCAAATTCCAGTTGGAAGTATTGCCTCCATATGACCCCTTCTGGGTCTGATGTGTCATTCAGTAAAAGTGAAACAAAATTGTATAGATACACAGTTACACTACCTAATAGCTGTTGATGAATAAGCACTGTTGGCATCTGAGGTGAAGGATTCCAGAATGGCATAGCGATCATCACAAAGAAATGCATGCATAGCCTCACATGGTGCCACACACCTGTAACCTCAGCACTCTAGAAAGCTGAGGCAGGAACATTGTGAGTTCAAGCCCAGCTGGGCAAGTTACTGACTTAGGAAGACCCTGTCCAAAATAAAAAATGAAAAAGAGGCAAGGGTGTAGCTCAGGGCAGAAAAGTGTCTGGATAAAAAGCCAATTTGAGGTTTGATTTCCATTTTTAAATGACTTATGCAGATATTTTGTATCTTGTAGCTCAGATCTGAATAATGATTGTTTCATAAACTTTGCTTTGATTTCCACATTGAGACATAATTTGTGCATCATTTTTAGGGCCTATCTAAATATACCATGGTTTATCATTATTCCTATTGAGTGATATATTGAGTTACTTCTTATGACTGTTAAATAGTGTTTCTTAATCTTTAATGTATTAGGTTTCAAAAGTATTATGTTTCCTCAGTTATACTTAATTGCAAAATTCTCTGCTTTACATTTTTCCTTTTTTTCTGCAGTAAGGACAAAAAAATCCACCTTAAGAAAATAAGAAACATAAGGAAATTGATAAAAATCCTTTGAAAGTAAAAAGACAAGGATAGAAATTACTAGAAGTTAAAAAGTAAATAAACTGCTTTTCAAATGCTAGAATTTAAAATGAACAAATTGGAATATTTTCTAAATGCACATATGGCATCTTACCCTTTAATAAATTGGTGTTAGTATCAACAGCAAAAAATGGAGAGAACACACATTCAAAACAAAGCCAAACTGCAGACTAGATAAAATAGACTCAAAGCTACACACAAAAAAGCAATATTCAGTATTTGTTGCTCTAGTGATTATTGTTTAAATAGGCAAAACAAATGAATGTTAATTTAAGGACCTCAAAATCACACATGGAAAAGTAGTATGTGCTAAAGAGACATACCTGAGAAAAATCATAAAATAAGTATCACCCCTCCTTTAAGGGTGCCCTTCATTCAAGAATTTCATTAGATGGGTTCAAGTGAATAAATAGCACATTGAGGTTTCTCAGAGAAACCTAGAGATCCCACAGTCTCCCTGGGGTTCAAGGCAGACTTTGAGCAGAATGAGGAAGTTCATCAAGCACCAAAAAAGGAAACTGATAATCAATTAGAAATGCATCTCGGTGTAATGGCTAGGCTGAAGGAATTCAGCAAACACAAGAAGACATCTGCAATATGCTTTTCCTATTCTGAACATTTACAGTTGTAGTGATCTAGATGCATACCTGACCAAAAGTATAGAATGTATTACTGTTTATAAATACAACTAAGAAAAATAGTAGGAGATAGGAAAAGAACTAAAATGCGCATTTGTTTACATGCACACAAACACCCAAAGTAAAAGACAGAGAGACTAGATTTTAAATTTTTAGCAACCTTTTCCATGGCTGATGTGAAAAATGATGTTTTTCCAAAATTAAATTTTGTTAAATTTTTTAAAAAATTACTAACTTTCACAATTATAGATTTCCTATATTATTCTCCTATAAACTTCATGGTATAAAAGATTTTCAGTTTTTCCCTCAAGAAAAAAAATACTAAAAATTAATATATTTTACATGATATTAATCAGAGACACATTTAACTAAAAGTATAGTAAATACAGCATATGGCCAATAGATATAAAAATTGCTTGTTCTATTAAGTGTTGTTTTCACTAAAATATTTAAGGAATCTGTGTGCACTTAGCATTCTGAAAACTCATACCCAAAAGCATTTGATTTCAATTGAAAAATCCTTCTGCCAATCTTATTTTCATTTGCACTGGTCCTAAATCCTTAAAAAGAAATCGTGTAATCCCTCTTTGGGAACTCTGGTCTCTGTGTCAGTAAAATTAAAGTGAAGACTTCATCACACTAACAGAACAGGATTACTGTAAAGGTCACATTTTTAAAAAAGAGAATATATGTTTTGCAACATACATAGACACATATCAGTATTACATGCTTATGTACCTTGGTTAATATTCCTGGCTTAAATATATGAATCACAAGTGATTAGATTATTTAAAAGCAAGTGGAAAAGACCTTCATATTTTATCCAGCAAGGAGCCTTGCAAAGGAATAAAGTGCCATGTGGAGTAGGGAAATATGGAAACATGCAAATGGCATTATGGTAGGAAAAGTCAGATGAAGCCATCCAGAAACATCATGAGAAAATAGCTGACTTGTCCCTTCTAGCTTTGCATTTGGGGTCAATAAATGTTGAATAAAGCTGGCAAAACACCTTTCCAACACAAAGCGGTGTTGTTGGTTATTATGGTCATACAAGTAGTAGTGGCAAAGGCATAGGTGACACAGGAAAAAGAAAGAAAACTTCCAACCATGTTCACATTCAAAGGCAAAACAATTATTGACATCATTTGAGCTAAAATTTTGACCTTGGTTCAGAGTTATGAATTCATAGTATGAATTCTGTATGAATAAAAATCAGTATTTATTAAAAGACTAAAAAGAAAATGCAGCTTTGAAGCACCAATGACTCAGTCCCTGAAGATCTGTGAACACCACCCTATGCAGAAGTCTGACCTAAGCACAAGAGGATCAACATTTAGATAAAGAAATCACATCCAGTTCTGGCAAGGATAAAGGGAAACCACCCTGTCACATATTTCTGCCAGACAAGTGAATTACTACATCACTTATCTAGAAATACCTTCCAGAATTAGTAATACCTACAACCTTTGACCCTGCAGTTTTTCATGTAAGTGCTGACCTGCACAGATGTAGGAACAGGGGTACTTGGCACGGTATTTCTATAGTGCCAAAATGACAGCAGTGTACCACATATTGCTATATGGAAAAAAGGTGTGGGAGACACTGAAGTTCTGCTTGATCACTCAATTTTCAACTTTGGTCTGACAAAGCTTTCTGTCATATAAGCTCATTTTAATTTTTCTATTGGATAAAAGTAAGTAATTTTGAAAAATGATGCCACAAAAGGTGACTGAGATAGTTTGATTTTCTTTCAAGTAGGTTAAAAAATAGTAAGTAAGACAGACAGTTAAATAATTAACTGTAAGACAAGTTAGGGGCAAATACATTCAATAGGAGAGTCTCACTCAGTGTCACCAAAACACATTAGAAATGTCATGAGTAGTTGATAGGTGGTTCAAATTGAACCAGAAAGAATTTGGGTAGAATAAGTGGATTTTTGCCATACTGTTTCAAACATATTCTATATGGCAGAGCTGGGAAATACCTGCATGAGACAAAATGTGACTAGGCTGAACTTTGCTCTTTCCAATTGGCCAACTCTGTGCAAGGCAAGATATATGAGTTACCATTGCACTTGAACTCTTGGGAATTCATTCCATTAAAATATTTGGGTATACCTAATTTTACTGCCCTTTTATATATACAGGTAGAGGGAGGTAAAATAATCTAGAAGAGATAAATATGTTCATTAGCATTTCTAAATAAATTTTGCAGAGCTATAATCTTAATTAGGTAGTAGTCCAAGTATGGTGAAAAGATAATTTAGCAACTAAGGAAAACACTTATTGACAATCATTCTTGAAGAGGTAGAACAACCTCACACGTTTTATATATACAGATGGCACATTTGTGGTAGGATCACAATGAAGTGCTAAATAAGCCAATTTGTCTATGATCGTAGCTAGAGTAATAGAGAATCTGTCTTTGTGGAATTCTGATTTTCAAAGTTTCCATGCAAACCTGAGTGCCATTCAGACAATTGCTTAGCACCTGGATAGCTTCCCAAAAACAGATGGCAGTAATAAATACATCTGCATATCAAACACTTACTGGTAAAACTATAAGTCTACCATAAAAATTTAAATCTAAGCATAATAGGTAAATAAAAGAGATTAATAACTTTCCAATGACAGTCAAAATGAACTACAGAAAAATTCTTAAAATAATAACACTTCTATGCTTTGTGAAAGCACAAATTCACCAAGATAAAAATATCTCAATATTTCATTAATATTCAATCAAAGCTTACTACCCATGGATGCAGTGGAGAGAGATGTCCTGGTCCACACTGTAGAATATAAGAGACAGTGCCATGAACTCAAACCTTACATCTGGGGTCACCTACATCAGATTAATCTACTAAACCAACCTAATCAGCCCATTCCTACCTAAGCAAGCAATAGTTGTCAAAGGAGTTTCTCACTAGAAAAGTGATACAACAACCTTTCTTTACATTTTTTAGTAACCAGAATCTAAGAGATTTAACATTTTGGGTAGATTGTCACTTCTTCCATCAAGACAGATTCAGAAATTTCTGCAGACTGGTTAACCCTCTGAAATTGAGGTCTCTGGGTAAAAGGATGTCATTTATTTACTCTCTCCTCTTTCATATAATATGTGAACCACTCTCATTTTAACATCAAATAAATGTTCAACCCTCCATTTATACATCTCCATCTAAATCAGAAAAGTGTATAGACAAGTGCCAGTAAGCTACCCAGCATGGTACACATTCCAAGCTCTGAGTCAGCCATTAGAGTGTGCAAGTCACACGGCTTCAACTTTTGATCACTGGCAAGACCATGGCCAAAATCCTCTTAGGTTCTCTAAACATTATACACAAATATTTGCAATGCAGTTCTCACCAAGAGCATAATGCTGGAGAATGCTGACAACCACATGTAGGAAATGTAAAGAGAACTTATGATTTCTAGGGCAATTTTATCTAAATGTTGTATCTAAAGAGCTAGTAAACAAGTTTCCCCTAACATGTTTATCATCATGTTAAGATACCATGACTGTTGTGGTTAAAATTGGTGTATATGTTAAATAATGTCTTCTTTGAATGGTTTGGTCTCACAGTAAAACAAATGTTTAGGCAAATGTCCTCCAAGATCCATACAAACAGATGAGGAAATATGCTTTTAGACTGAAAAACTCTCCCAGTTTTCTAACTAAGGAGATCATGCAAGGATTGGAAAAGAGAAATCCAATGTACTGATTTCTGATGACTTTGCTCATGAAACAACCACATATATAAATAACTGATCATTTTTTCAAGTGAGCACCATATTTCTGAACTGAACTTATCACCTTGTTGCACTATGCAACATGCACCAGCCCATCTCCATCAGGGTTTTTGAGGTCATATTTCCCAAAAGCTCTGGACTCATCTTTTCTCCATCCTGACCTCCACTCATTTCTCAGTGTCTGCTTTTTCAAACTCCTCTTGCCTCCCAGGATTCCTGGGGATCACTCTAGAGTTCCATACCTATTGCTCCAGACAACCTCTTCTCCACAATCCTATTTGTCACCTTCCTCTGCTAGATTCTGTGGCCTTCTGACCTTGTTTTTCTTCTTCTCCCATCTCACACAGATGAACTTCATGGAGCAATCCCAACTACACTCCCACAGACCCCAACTACCCACAGCTAAATCTTTTTCACCCACTGAGATCTCCAAATTCTGCATTCCAGTTTCTGCCAGAATTATCCATTCAGAGTCGCATGACAACTTAAGTCCAAACTGTTCTAAAGCCAATGTTATCCACTTCCTTCCCCCTCACTGCCCCTCCACACCTATTCATGCTCCTGTAAGTCTCATTCCAGTTAACAGAAACCTTTTCTAGACAAAAAGGCACACTCAGCAACTGGAGTTTGAAATCACAGAAAACAGGAGGTAATTTTTATTCACGTTTGAATCCTCACCATGATGTGACATTGCAGAGGACCATAATTTGATTATGCCCAAAGCAGGCTGTGAAGAGTTAACCCCACATTTGGCTTGTTCATAGAAGTAAGCCTGCTGAAGCCTACATGTAGAGGTCAGAGTAACTCGCACGCAAATTCTGTTCCCACAATTAAAACCTCCAGACTAGAAGGACAATGTTCTAATTACAGTCATATATTTTATCTATTCTGTTCCTAATTTCAGAATGCTTTGTCTTTTCTTTTATGAGCCTTGTTTACATTACTTTCCATAGAAACTGCAGATGGCTCGCCTTTACCCTAATTGATTGCCAATAAAAGTCAGTGCCTGAGGGGCCGGGAATTTAGCTCAGTGGTTTTGCTGCCTGCTGCACAACCACAAGGACATGAGTTCAATCCCCACTTCCAAAAAGAAAAAATAAAATAAAACTCAGTGCCTGGGACTGGCCAGGTCCTTTGTTGGTCGCACTGGCATTGGTCATCCTGATACCTCACTTTCTCTTAGTTCTGTCTCAGTGTATTTATTTCTCAGCCCTGCATTGTATACTGGGCAGGGTACTGGAACCTAACTGCAGGAGTCAACGGTATTTGGCATCCATCATGGGGGCTTGAATCATGAGCAATCACCTGCTCAGTGAAGATACTCAGAATGAAAAGGAAAAAGAAAAAGAAAAAAGAATCAATGATATAGTGCACCTTGCATCAAGATAAGAAAGTTCAAACAGGAAGCAAAACCTGAAAAAAGAAGTAGGTACTTCAGAGGTGAGAAGGTAGTAAAGGTAATTACCTGGGAATAAAACATAAGGTAATCACTTTTGGCCCAAGCTGGCCTGCAGTGTTGGAATAAGTGCTGCACAATATAGTTAAATATGATCATCATTTTTCACAATAAGTGCATTAGGTATGTAACATAGGGACAATGTCAAAAATAACATCCAGGCTGCTCATTAAGAAAAAAAATTATCTCCCTTGAGACCTTGACAACTTGGAGCCTTGTGTGCTCTGTTTTGCGGCCCATACAACTGAGCCTGGGAGCCGTGCAAGCTTCTGCTCAGCGGCAATCAGCCACAGGTGAGAACTGTTTAGCTTTGGTTTTAGAACAACTACTTGACAAATCTGCTATTTTTCACATGCCGGACTTGCCTCTCTCTGAAAATGTGACATCGTTTCAGGCAAACCCCAGTGTTTCCCCTCTGGAGAAGGTTGAACTGCCTCCCCCTCCACTTGAGTTGCTAAGATCACAGGTGTGGAGGAGGTGGGGGCAAAAGCATGAGGAGAAGTGCTTGGCTTTAGTGTGAGCAAGGCACCGTGGTTGGGCTCAGAGAGGATCAAGCAAGGCTTGCACTCAACTTGGAAAGAACTGAAATGAGAAAATAAGTAATGGATCGAAAACAGCTAGAAAAGCTCTGAGAAGCATAAAGCAAAACAATGAAAAAACACTCTTGGCTTTAAGAGCCCCAAGGCCGGGGCTGTGTTATTAGCCTGATGCTGCCTGCAAAGGTCTGGAATCCAAAATAAAGCCAGAGAAACTGCAACTGTGCTCTACCAGATATAAAGAGACTTTATAAGAGAAATCAAGTTATAAATTTTAGCTAATTAATAAATGTATCTTTGTTTTAATTTGAGTTGATGTTTAATTGGTGTGCTCAAAACATTTTTTGTGTATTGCAAATTCTTGAATTGTAATTATAGGGTTAATTTGCTCTTTTCTTTATTTTGTTTGTTGATGAAGAACTCAAGGTTACTCCTGTTCTATTGTCAGCCAGTCAAGTTTTAAAATGTGACTATCTGAGAACAGAAAAAAAGGGGACACTTTCAAATTTTAAAAGCTAAAGACAAGTTTGTTATAGGCTTATAGAAAGTGAGATGGAGGAAAAATATTAAGAAGGCTATAAGTAAAAGAGATATACTTTAGATATGAAAGGACTTTATATGTTTGTCTCATTAAAAGGACATAAAGCAAGATATATGGATACAAGATTAGAAGGCCTATATATGTCCAGAAGGTGCACAAAAGTGATTTATCAAGCAAATATGTATGTTTGCTTGTTGGTTTCAAGTTAGTTATAAAAGGTTTGCATTTACAGACATAAAGAGCTTTCATTGTTTCTGATTCTAATTCTACAAAACAACTCTGTTAATTGACTTACAAAAAGTTTTGATTAGTCCTATTTACAAGTATGAACCTAAAAATTACCAAAGGATACTATAATTCAATAAGGCTAAATATATTTGAGTGCACTCTAGTTTTATAAATTGTTTTATATGTTTGTTTGTTCTTCTGGCTGTCCAATAGTACAATCTTTTGTTTGAGCTCAACAATTTTTTTCTTTTTTGGTCATAAAATTTTTTTTAAAAAAAACAATATTTCCCTATAATTTAATTTGGCTTATAGATAAAGGTTATCAAAGTTAAAGACAGGCATTTCTCCCCTCCCAGGTTAATAACACATCAAAATGGTGTAATGCATATTGTTGTCTAAATATAATCACTCCAAGAGTTTAATTGGTTACAAATAATTTATTAATTATTACAATCTGGTTTTTATAAGTTATTAACAAAGCTTTGTCAAGGTAATTAAACGGAGACCCTCAGATTTGGAGAGGCTGCTAAATTGGACTCCCCTTGGTAAACAAAGGAGTGGCCACATGGAAATATTTTCCAGCCTTTGCTCACTAGGGGGACATCAACAGTTTCCATAGCCTTAAAAGAGACTAACCCTGATAGTTTTCATAGCCTTGTAAGATACTTACATCAATGAATATTACTTAAATATGTCATTATAATATGTTTACATTGGTTATCATCAAAGGGTTAAATTCTAAATATAATTTTGTGATATGTTTGCATTGGTCATTTTCAAAAGATTAAATATTCTGTGAAGAAAATAAGGTTTTATTGAAGAGATGCTTTTGGTATCAAACTAAATTAAAGGGCAAAAGGTTTCATACATACAATTGTGATAATTATTATTGTTAATTTCCTGGTGTACTAAATGTATTCATGCTTTCTGACTGTACAGGTTTTCTAATATATTGTTTATGGTAATAACCTCAGTTTGATTCAGTTATTTGCCTTTCTCATACACTCCTGCTACTTATGATAACAGGTACATTTATAGGCTGATATATTTCCTTTAGATGGTATCCTATCAAAAGATAACAATTTGGGTAAGAGTTTTTTGGTGTTTTTGTGGGTGATGAGTGTGTTTAACAATGGCTATTTTATACTGATGGACATTTAAGTGTGTTACAAAGGTAATGTCCTCATGATTCTCATGCTAAGATATTATGTGTGGTTCTTGATTTGAAGCTTTTTTTCTGCTAACATTTTACAGGAATTCAATTACTAGAACGACCATGATTGATAAAAAATAATAATCTTCTAACTATATTTTATATTTCAAAGTGCTTGACATCCAGATAAAGTTATAATGATTAAATTCACTACTTCCATTCCAATGCTAATGTTATTGATCTTCTATTCTTGTTGTTCAACAACTAAAGTTCAGAGACCAGAACTAGAAAGGTAACTGGGCTAAGATGACAGCCAATATTTTGGCCCTGGCCCTCCAAGTTCAACAAAAAACCCAGGACATGAGAGAATCTTTTCTACAAGCTCCTACAACTTTAGTAAGTCACTCAATTTCCTGAGCAGGGAGATTGTTTGGCACAAAAAGATAAGAATCAATAGTGTGCCAAAAGAGTGTCACTTGTAGGGAAAAATCTCCTATGCTTTCATAGAAAGCAATATGGTCAAGCAAGGCCATGACACATCCTGATGGCTAACACTGACAGGAGCTGAGAAGCCCTATACAGGGTTCAAAGTGATGACTGTGGAGACTTAATTGTAGGGCCCTCAGGCAGACACCATGACAAAGTGTTGATGATCAATAGATACTTTCATAAAGGGTAACAAGTGAATTTTATAATGAAAATCTTGGAAGCATAGAAAATATCCAAAAATAGGACAATAGGAAAAAATATGAAACATTCAGATGAAAAAACAGTTTTGGGGGTTTTTTTGAGAAAACTAAAAGATAAAACTTTGAGCCTATGCAATATTAACCTTGGAGGGGAGCCTCCAGGAGCTGGTAGCACCAGGCTCTCGATAAATGTGTGCTCAGTGACTTCATGAATGAACTCATTTGTCAAGGCACTCTAATTTTACACTTTCATCCACTAAATGACTGACATGTTTAGGCTTTCTGGCATTTGTTATCTAAACAGTTATTTCCAAACAATGAAAAGAATCAAATAACTTCCTGTAGTCACAAGGCTACAGACTTTGTGCTACATCAGAACTAGATATGCCTCACGATTTCTGTGTGACCTTGGAAACTCCACTCACCTTCCAGGCTGAAGTTTGCACTTGCAAGTGGATCTGATTATTTTTATCTTGCATCTGGTCATGTCTTTCAGAATATTTGAGGTATGTGTATAGCAATTGCTGTATCAAACACAGTACATGGCCACATAGAACATGGATTTCAATCTGGAAGCCCCCTGAGAACAGGAGACTCCAAGCCCTCCTCTTGTAGCTCGTCCACATCAGCATCAGAATGGGAGGCAGGAGTGGGTGAAGTATCGGTGTTGTTACCAAACTCTGAGTTAATGGGATGCAAACAAATAGACTGTTTAAGTATCACTGCCTCAGATGATGATAGTAATCTATATATTAGAGTTATTCCTATTACTAAAAGTGCTTTCAAACACATTCATTGCATCAAATTCCTATCGGGCATGGAGACAGTGATGCATTCATTTATTAACCCGGCAAGGACCAAGGCTTAGGCATTGTATGGAGAGTCTAGGGATGGAAAGGAAAAGAAGACAAGGCATTCTTTAGTCAGTCATGGAAAATACAACTTGCATGACAGCCCCTACTCAAATACTAACTGGAATAGCCCTACAATTACATTGCTGCATGTGTAAGGAAGGAGAAAGACACATCACTATGAAATATTCATGCAGCTTGCATTGGCAAGGAAATTGTGGTTCAGAAAGGCCAATGGACATCTTAAATCAACCTCACCAGCCACATCCAAAAATAACCAAAAAAAAAAGGGATTGGTTTTACAATGAGTAGTCTACCATCTCTGCAACTGTTCTTATCAAATCCTGCCCTGAATGTATCCAGACAACAGAGGGCAGAGGGTTCCCTAGCTCACATGTGATGAGGTGACCTCAAATTGCCACAGGCTAGGAGTTCCAAGAGAATCCAGCCAATGTCCTGAGGATGCTCTGAAATAGTTGGGGTCAAGGCTGTGGCTGTAGGCACACAAGAGGGCCAGTGTCACAGAGCTCAAAGCAAATAGCACACCTCCAGCACTCCTATTCACAGTTATTGGGTGGGCTTGTCGTGGAAAATTTGACAGGACAAATTTTTAACGTCTTTGTACATATCCTGAAGCCCAGAAATTGCCCATTTAAGAATTAAACTTTCAAACATATGCTAAAAAAATGAGTAAATATGTTTCTTTTGAAATGTTATTTATAATTTTAAAATATCAGAAACAAATGTCTAACACAAAAAGAACATTTAAATAAACATGGTCTACACATAAATTTGAAAGTATGCAGCCATTTAAAGTTATAGGGTTTTTGAAGCAAAATAATATAGTCACCATTTAAAATGAGGTGAAAACTATATATACTATATATAGACATGGTTCAATCTGGATTTAGATTGATACAAACACAACAGCTCTGTGTGTGCCTGTGTGTGTGTCTGTGTGTGTGTTTCTACCTGTCTCAGGCATATATAGGTAAATGCAAAGAGACGTGCAAATAGATAAATAATAATTAATGTTCCTTTCATTTGTATCCATCCCATGTCCTTGCCATGAGCATTTGTAGATGAAAAAAAGGGAAAGAAACTTTTTAAGAAAAGCAAAGGGTGGCAGGAGCCTGTAACACCGAAGAGGACTTTCCGCAGAGCCAGGTCTCCTAGGGATGACCCAAAGGGTCCAAGGCTGACCTGCATCCTGAGATGAAATTACCAGAGAGGAATTTTCACCCAAAAAATGGGCAGCAAGAACCTAGCAACACAAAGCAGTCTCTCCAGAAAGTAGAAGTTTGAGCAGAAGCCCAGGAGCCAGGGCACATAGTACAAACAAAATCTTCACAGAGCATCAAGACTCCTAACAGTGTCTAAACTGAAAAAATTTGTGAAAGAGAGTCACAAAACCATGGGTTTTATGACATAGATGTACTAGATGTACTAGAGTAGAATGACTCTATTCCTTAAAATCAGACTGTGTGGCCCCTAGAAGGGATGCAAGTCTTTAAAGACTCCTCCACAGTGTAGAGTTTCTCTCCTCATAGTCATTAATGTCACTCACATTACTTTCGTATGTGTCTGCTTAATTGGGAGGGTTGGGGCCTGTCAGTATTTTAGCTACAGTGTCTTGTATGAAGACAATATGAAGCATGATGACATCAGGAAATTGCATCCTAAGATCTTAACTTTGCCCTTCAGGAAGCCTTTGATTGGTGACAAGTGAGAATCCGAGCTCTAGACCGCCTCGCAGAGTGACGCAGCACACTTTTCTACAGAGCCCCCTGCACCCGGAGCACAGGCTGCCCTCCCAGCTGGTGCCCATCTGCCTAAGTGACAACTGCCAGATGGGAGGAAAAAATGACATGGGGATCAAACACTAAATAAGAGGATTTCTTGGAAAGCAGCATCGACATTGATTACTCATGTGACTTTTTAATGTCTTGGAGGTTTTCATTGGAGATATTTTGGGAACAATTAAAAGAACGAGACAGATAAAAAAAATTCCTGGATGAATATGTCTAGTGTGCTCAATATGAAATACTTAGGTTTCCTACAGAAAGCACACTGAATTGATTTATAAATGTACTTGTTGTTCCATCCAAACTTCAAACCCAGGCAGATCAAAGATTCAATAAATACCGCGTTGTGTCTCCCCCCATGGGATTAAGGCATTTTTACTCTGCCCTAACGTATTCCCTGTTGTTTGTGGTAGAATTCTCCAAAGCCTGATTGGAGGAACCTCTCACCTGCAGGGTGGCTACTGTGGAAATTGAACAATGAGCAAAGGAGAGAAGGTGAAGTGATAAAAACTTCACAGCTCTCTCTCCAAATGTCAAGTCTTGGCCAGGCAGGAAAACATTTCATAGAAGTGATCAGAATGAATAAAATTGATCCTTTGCTACAATTTTCTTATCTCAGTTTGAATTTTATAAGAAAAGTTGGGTTTTGTTTTTCTCTATCACCCCAACTTTCTTGTTATGTGTGGTTTTCACACAAGCTTCTAGACTCAGCAAACAAAACTTTAAAAAGAGGATAATGAGACTATATGTGCTATTATTCAAAAAGGAAAATAGTAATTAACAGTCAGAAGAAGATTAAATCAGGATGATAAATAGATTTAATATTTCCTTTAAAGAAGATTGAATCCTGGATAAAAGCATGTATAAAAAGACATTTTTTGTAACTCCCATCCATCTTCCTAATCAAATCCAGATCAAACCCGTAACACGAACATGGACTTCAAATGGATTAAGGAAAGAAGTCAGAATTAAAGGAATTAATTGCAATGCCTGAGTCCTCAAGTCTTCTCTTATTATCAGAAAATGAGCATTGCAGCTGTTTCTCTTCAGACCCCAGTGAACAGGACTTACACATGGGGGTGATTCCTGGGACAAGTGCTTCAGAAAATCTCCATGCTGCTCAGCGGCTTCTCTCTGCAGCGATGCCAGTAGATTCAGTGGTTTAGGGACAAGGTTTTTCACTCCCATCTAATAACACAGTCCACTTCCTCCTTCTTGGTCCATGTTGGTTCTGTCCCAGCACAGACTTGATCTAAACTGCTGATTCTGAGATGGAAATCTCTAACAAAAACTGACAAAACAAACCCTCTAATTTGATGTATTCTGAAGTGTCTGAGTTGGCCTCAATATAATTGGTAAAATATGGTGTGAGTTATTTTAGTATATTCACATTTTTATAATTCCAACTTGTATAGCTCATATTTTTTATTTCTTATATACTTTCTTGTGTAGTGTTTTTTATTATGGGAATACACGTAGATAGGTACCAAAAATGATACAAAGTAATTAATGTTTATCTGGATTTTTTTAAAAATAACTAAATCTGAACACTCACATTTGTCAAAGTTTTAAATTACACACACACACACAAAGTTCAATATAGGCTCAGTGTTCTATCACCAGATTTCCTTCTAAGAAAACAATGCACACCAGAAGCCCTGGAAATCTCACCCAGTGCCCACTCAGACAGAACTGTACATGTTCCATAATGTGCAGTGACTCTGGTCTGGAAATACACACACGTCTCTATGCTCTTGCAAAGCTAAGAAATACAATGAGTGAAAGAAAAGACAGTTATAAGTAATTTTATAAATAGCTAATTTTGTTGCTTTTATGTATGCCATGTTGAGCAGACCTAGGTCAGACAGAAATGAACTTTAGACAAAAAAGTGTGTTCTGCAACCACAGACATAGCTACAAAATTCTAAGATTTGATATCGTAGGATGAAGACCCAGCAACATTGCCCTTCATGGAGTTGCTACTGAAATGTCTAAATCCAATAGACGGGAACTGGTCTAACAGTTCCCAGAGCCTGAAAACAGGACACGAGCACCTCCAGGTTGGCCCAAGCAGGTTAACTAGGAATCATGGAAAGCTGCCCCTCACTCTTTGAGATATGCACCTTTTCTTCCTCCTCTGAAGGAATAGGAGAGCATGACTGTCACACACAAAAAAGGATTCACTCAGAAGATACAATCTGGACATAGGTCTCCAAGTGAGCAAGCAGTAGTGCAGTTTTGCAGATACGGTAAGCTGCTTCCTTGGGCTCCGAGTGGCAACATTAGCTATTCCTCCTCATTTTGGGTAATCTAGTGACTGCTATTTTGCCAGTTTTCTCATGGCATGTCACATTTTCTGAAGTGCAGTGCTTTACAGAAATATTCCCTCTTTTATAGCCAAAAATTTTAGCATTCATAAAATAGTTTTCTTTCTGGTGAATTTTCTGCTGCTTGAGACATAGGTTTTATTTTGTACCAGAACTGCTACAAATCCCAAATGGATAAAGATAATGAAGTACAGTTTACTGTTTGGAACATTTCTGTCTGGTTTTTCAAAAATAGTTACGGCTTCCAAGATGACCCCACTGTAGAGCTCTTTTGAAAGTAGTGGAGAATGAAGAATTGGGTACTAGAAAAAAAAATGTTAGGAATCTTCATCCTACTACTTATGTTGTTAGGTGATTTTAAGCAATTTCCAGTTCCAGTTTCCTTATCTGAGAAATAGTGATCTCATGAGATTATTCATGAAAGTACCTGGACCAATGTGTGGCTTGTTACATGCTTCTTATTAAAAGTAATGCTAATATCAACCAGCCCCTGGCTGTGACCTCCTACATGTCACAGTAAGGCATGGATGGTGTACAGGAGAACAAGGACACGCGACACTATCTGACCCGGCCTCACTCAAACAGCAGTAGATCCCTGGTGACACTGCAGGCAGAGGTGGCATCAAACATGTCTACCCTCTCATGAACCCCATCACCCAGGCAAGGACAAGGGCTTCTTCAGATGTGGCAATAAGCCAAGCACTCCCCAGTACTCAGAAGAAAAATCACCAATACTAGCAGCAGTGCCCAACTAAATGTCATCATCAAATAAACGTATTCAGAATTGAAAAGCTCATTCCTTTATCAACAGTGTTGCTCCCTGCCTGTCCTCTTTATGATCTGGCCCAGTCAGCTTTGCAGGAAATCACCTTCTAAACATCCAAAAATTCCCACCCACCCCAGCCAAAGTTGGTAGCAAAAGTCTTTCCAAGATTGGGGTTTCTAGGCCTTCCTGCATTTTTTCTTTCTCCCAACAATTGCCATATTTGGAGTGTCTCAACAGAGAAGAAGAGCCACTTAAAGAACTGATCCACTGGGCACGTAGTTGTGTAAGAGCTTATTCGTAATCCAGGAGCATGAGATGAGCAGATGCAAAGAACATCGGTGTAAATGCTGGGTATGCACAAATGCTAATGCACAGGAGAAACATGCTAAGCCATCAGTAAAATATTGATAGAGTTAAACATATATACAATTATGCACCACAAGTTTAAAAAAGGGCAACCAAGATTAAAACAAATAATAAACAAAAAGTAGAAAAAAATAGTTGCAATTTTCTAATATACCAAGAGCTCTGATATGCCAGTAAGAAAAAAAAATACTATAGGGAGAAAGATTGAGAAAACATATTCTAAAACTCATTCTGTTATAAAAAGAGAAAGGCAAATGTCTAATAAATACATCAGTAAAACGTTTAGTCGCTGCATGCAATGTGTCAAAATAGTGAAAATGGAACAGTAATTATTTCCCTACTAGACAGACAATGGTTCAAAATATTAATTAGTATTAGTTAGTACAACTTACATGTAAGTATAATTTGTTCAACCTTCCTGAAAGCCATTCTTAGTATTGACAAATTTTTAATATGTACAATCTTTAACTCAAAAATTAAAAACTTTCTTAAGAGTATATATACAAGGATGCTGATCAGAGTGTTACAAAAATACTTTAAAAATGACAGTCTAAAAGTTTGGCTATAGGAAATTAGTTAAAAATACACATTATGTCTGTTGAAATTTATTTTCTAACAAATTTATTTAAATGTAAAGTGTTCATTGTTAAGATAAAATGAAGTTACAAAATAATTAGGGATTTCACACTATCATTTACGTAAAATTACATGAGTATGTAGATATTTAGAATAATGTGTGTTTAAAATATGGTTGTGTTAGGGAGGTAAGATTTCGATTGATATTTTATTTATTTTAAAAGTTAAATTCTATATTATTTACAGATTTCTATGAATATGTCCAGTTTTAAAACAAACAAACCTATAGCTAGTTTTATTTTGAAACAAAAACTACATTTTCTCCTTTGGAGTTGCTGTGTTCTAAAACCTGTAACCTGTAATCAGCAAATTTCCTAACCCTGATACTCTTCTCAGGAATCTGCGTCTTTGGCTTGATTCACTTCTGCCTCAGCCAGCCAGTCATATCCTCTTCCTGTTCAGAACATGGCTGCCTGTGGAAAGCTCACACTGTCTAACTGGTCTACCCTTCTCTAGTCACTGACTTCTGGAGGGTCCTCTGACTCCCTCCAGCCATCCTACCCTCATCAAAGACCCAGCACCTGCCTCACCATCGTTCTCCCAAGCCCACTGCCTCTCCAGATGTAAGCAATTTCTACATCTTCCAGGCCACCTCATGCCACTAATGACAATAATAATGCCTAACATTGCCAAAGCATGCTTCCTATTTGTACTTCGTAAAGCTCTTTCCCTATGTTCACTGATTGACACAACTCAAGGAGACGAGCCCAAGAGCAGAGAGATCATGTGGTCTATTTGCCAAGGTCCTACAGCTGCCAATGTCAATAAAAGTAACTTGAAAAGGAAAGAAGGGAAAAGAAAAAATATGAGAAATGCAAACAAAGTCTTTGTCAATAGGGAAGGGTAGAGGGGTGAATGGAGGGCAGAGGAATGGGAAAAAAATAAGAACCAAGATACATCATGAAAAGGGATAAGATCCCAATGATGAATGTAACTGTACTGTGTACCTAAAATGTACCCATAAACTTAACGGGGGAAAAAAGTAACTTGGAAACATAACCACACTGGCACTGTCCTTTCTCTTTGTATTAGAGGCCCGTGTCTCAGTCTCCTTCCTGTGTTCCCTGCAGCCTGGTGCCTCTTGCTCTCCCTCATGCTGCCTCCCACTCACTGCGGCTGGCTCCTGCCCCCCTGCCCACGGAAGCTCCCTCTTCAGGTATACCTGTAAGATGGCCATGTTGCTTCACGTGCTGGCCTCTCAAGCTAGAGATCTCCAGCCTCCTTGCAGGATTTGGTACCACTACTACTCCATCTTCCTTCCAATTGTGGATGCTCATGGCTTCTGCCTTCAACATACTCTCAACACCCTCTACCAATCCGGGAATCCCTTCTCAGACACCACCTCCCTCTCTATTTGAGCTGAAAATGCTGGATGTCTGTTGGTCCAGACACTGTGCAGATCCTGTCCTTACAGCATCTGATCCTTTTCTGCTACTTCTCCAGTGAATTCCAATTGAAATCACACATCTCGATGTAAACATCACTTCTGAGACACCTCCTTGAACTCCAAAACCAAAAGAGCCAGCTGACCCAGGTGCTGTGATTTTTTGTTCTTGACATCCTCCTTCCTGATACTTATTATAATTTATAGGTTGTTTGTCTGTGAGACATTAATATTTGGCTCCACTCTCAGGGGTAGGAAGATGGAGACCACTTCTTTTTTCTCCACCATAAAAGATCTGGATCTACTCCAATTACCTTCCTGATAATCAGCATTTAGCTGGGCATGGACATGACCCAGTAAATCAATCCAGACATGCATAACACCATAGCTAGGAGGCAAACACAAACACAAGACTGTGCCCCAAGGAGACTAGGTAAGAACTGATATGAAGACAAATAAAATTGAAGTTGTAATGCAGTAAATCCGGTCCAGACATTTACCGAAACCCTCAATGGCCTAACCTTGTTCTGGAAAACAGAAACTAAAGACAGACAGAGGTGGACAACAAGTAGGGCTGGGAACAGGGGGGTCTCCTTCAACTCTGAAAAGGAAAGGGACAGGAGGGGACCAGGGCTTCTTCTCCTGGGGCCCTCCCCCACTGGGAGGTGCCCACTGACATGAATGATATACCCACCCATGGGAGTCATTCGGGATCACTTCTGAGTGTCCATTATGTTCAAGGTAAAAACCACAACTCCTGCTCTTAAGAATATAAAATCCATTAAGAAATAATTGAGGAAAATAAACCAATACCATCAATTAATGCAAAAAAATTGGGGGTTGTACTTTGTACAGGGCTTTCAAGTGCATGATCTTCCATAGAAAATGTGTTCAATGCTCTGAGAGTGGCCTGAGCAAATCACTGCTGGAGACCATTATAGGAAATCCCCCATGCAATTAAAAAAATCATTTTAAGGGAGAGGGGGTCAATTCTACTCCTGATAGGCTGCAGGCAGACCCTGATAAGGAGCACGCTCTTGCAGTTAGAGACAGATTTTCATTGAAACCATGGAACATTTAGTCACCTCTCTCAGGATAACTAAATGAGGCAATATTTGCTTAAAGACAAACTAGGTGCCTACTACCTCAGTAGGTGCCAATTCCAATGTCTTCTAAGAAAGAAGGTTAGAAAATGACTTCGCTGCTACTAGCATCTGAATTAATTGAGAGCCTACATCTGTGTCTTTCTTCTATACAGCATAAGTGTTTTATTTCCTGGTATAATTAACAAGTCACTCAACTCTAAGAATTTTGGTTAAATGGGAGCGTTGACTCTCCTTGTTTCCAGGAAACATTTCTTGTGAAATACACTCCTTGTTCTTCGCACTGTCCTACAAAGGAACTCGGTCCTGATAGGCAAGAACTCATTTATCCTTGGTGATGTTATACACCAGATTGTTAGCTAAGGAGGTATGGCAGCTCCTCCTCACCTAGACAGCTGTGGCTGTGAATATACTACAGGATCATCTTTTGTTGCCATGACTTGCAGTTCACATGTACCAGTGAGCCACATGTTACTTTTCAGTTGGTCCATCAGCCACATAAATATTCCCCAAAGATAATCTCACCACCAAGCTTGGTGAAATAGCTAGGATCAAATAATGTGAAAAATCTTCCTAGGTATGGTATTTTTTCTTCATATTCATCTTACAGTAATCCAGAAATGTTAGATGCTGGCCTCACCTTCTATCATGAAAAGCCTCCCTATGCCCTTAACACATGAATACACATATTCTTGTAAAAACATTAATGAAACAGCTCTAAATATGCCATACTATGGTTACAATTTAGTTCAATTTGCCTTGTGATCAGAAAGGCATGGAGATAGATAAGGAAATAATGCAACTGAAAAACAAAACAGAATTATTGTTTAACTTCTTTTGCTTTTCAGTGGAAACAATCTATTAAATCTTCCATGTATTTGGAACAAGAGAAAGGAATGGGGAGAGGACTATTTCTTGGCTTTAATGGACCAGTCTCTCTACTACGCTTTCTTCTTCATTTGTTACAGTGTCACGTTACATTTTAGAAATAGGAAATTAGGCTCAAAGATCTCCAGAAGGTCAACCTAAAAAGTAGCATACACAAAACATGCACCTTTTTCAAACATGATGGCATCGGCACAACACTCGGACCATTTCCAAGAACTCAAATGTTTTGTTTAAGGAACATAAATGGATGCATCACCATTTTATAGGCTTTAGACCTTCTTGAAATATTAAAATTGCAAAGTGGTTTTACATAAAAACATGAAACAGCAGTAATAGCAAATTTATTCAAAAAGAGAGTGGGGAAAAATATGTCCTTTAACTCGTATAGGCAAGTTCAAGGCAGAACCGTAGTCTGACAGCTCCGCTGGAGTTAGAAGGGACAGCTGTGTCCACATAAATTTGCTGACCCTCATGAACTTTCTATCAACAAGGTTTCTCATCCTCCCATCATTGCTGTTCAACAATTAATCAACAGCTGTTGAAACGTTATAAGCATGCTTGTAATTTGGGGTAAAATTAATGATTGCCTATCTATTACAGTGCCGAGGGAGTCCTTGTTTTCTAGCCCCAGTGTGAACTTGCTGATTTATTCTTCAAATCAATTACCCTCCTGAACTCCCTAGTCTCCTGACTGTTCCTTAAGAGAATCCCACACCCGAGCCTCCCTAAGTGGGGTTTGACATCTATAAGACTGGGATGTTTGCCTGGCCATGTGGTTCTGCAGAGCACAGACATACTTTCACAGGTAAAATACAAGTGTGTTTAGGAAGAGTGAGACTTTGTTTCACTGTGTTCTTCAGTTTTCTGAAAGCAATTTTCAAAGAAATAATGGTAGTATCAAAATGTAGTTATAAAAGCCCATGAATCAGTGACTCCAATGGTGATAAATAAATACTATGTTTTATATAAAAATGAAATACAAAAAAGCCAGTGGAACCACTTTGAATGGGTTAATTGCTCTCTGTCTCCGTAGAAAGTTTTTGTGATTTACTTACTACCAGGACCTGTTAGGAACCTTTGACTTTTTGAATACTTGCGAAAGTCCAGCAGAAATTTTGTTTCAGAAAAACAGACTCATCAGAGCTGGGGTTCCCAGTTCCACTGAGACAAGCTTTGGAGGCTATTTTGATGCCCAATCCTTGAGCCAATTCACTCTCATCCAATGCAATTTTATCTACTCTTGCAAGCACATTCCTGGAAATCTGTTAGGTGACTTCAGTCATTTGAGTTCTGCTTCATTCTGTTTTGTACATTTTTCCAGTCATGACTTCCAATAATCATGGAGGAATAAAGAGACTCTTTAACCCAACATCAGAAATCAATGTGGACAGGACACAGGACATGAGTCACAGCTGCTTGGTCCACACCACCTTCTACACACTATGGCTCTATTATCACTTACTATTCAATCAAGTAACAGCAACTGGACAATATAATGAATGTTTAATTTTTTTAAAAACTTATTACAGTAAAAGACACACTGCCAAGAGCTATGGAATAAGTGTGTCCTAAACACGGGGCAGTATTAGAAGTATATTGAAGGGGATAAATGGAAATGTCTTTTACTACATTTTAAAAATAACATTTAAACATTAACTGTATTTTTATCACACCCTATTACACTTTAAATCAATCATCCAGAGGACACAGGAGCCAGCTGTAAAGAAAATCACAACTATTCACACAGCTTCTGCCTCTTCTCTCACCTGAACCAAGGAGACGTCTTTACCTATGTATATTTTTCAGATAATTATATATAAGAAAGAAAATCAACAATTTAATGTAACCATAACATAAGCTAACCTCAGAATATTTTTCCAAACATAAGTAGAGTAGAATCAGCCCATGCTATGAGTATGGAAAACATGTAAGTCAAGGTGAGCAAAGAGTTTTTAATCAGAATTGTAGCACAATCACAAAGGTGCTAAGCTTTCCATTCTCTTTCACGTATACAAAATGTTCAGGTTCTAGTCTAACCAAGGTCTTTTGTTTTCCACAGAATTATAATAATGATATCCAATACGTATGACTCAAACAAATTTCCCTTCCATGAGGAAGCAATGTTTTTCTATACACCACATCTAACATATTAGTAATAATGGTGTGCCACTTCAAACAAATTACAAACTAATGTTAACCTTCCTACCAATGGTGTACAAATAATAACTCCCTGGGGGACAATTTGCATACAAAACATAACATTTAAAGCCAAGTTACAATTAACACTTTATTATAAAGCCCTGTGATTGTAATGTACTGCAGCCTGCTTACACTTGCTAAAAGGACTTTCATTTATGAAAAATTACACTATTAGTGTTGCCATTAAAACAAATCAATCTGCATACCATTACCAACCAACTCCAAGACCAAGGGTGATTGTTAGTACCTATGGAATCAGAAACCACAGAGTAATGTGTGACAGTAGAAAATGTGTACAAGATCAATGGCTGAGCAAGTTTATACTTAAATAGTGAGTACAATAACACCACCCCTCACACATACTTAAAGTAAGACAGAATCCTATGTACACCTCTAATACAAGAACAAATTCTACACTGACAAAGGAAGCACAGAGAACACAATCAATCTGAGTTAACACAATAAAAAAATCAAAAGTCAAGAATACCACTTACTTGTCCAAATGTGAATGATCAATGAACAATACTGGATACACTGGATTCCCTTCACAAGAATTTGCAAAAGGAGATTATAAATAATGCCATTAGTTCTTCCATACAACTTCCTTTTCAATAATGGAAGCCATGGGGGGTGTCCTTGAAGTGCATAGTGTACTGGGACTTATTTTCCTTACTATTCCTCCAAAATGCAAACATTTAGCTTTCTGAAATCTATTCCTCACTTTCAATTATGAAAAGCTGATTATTAGTGGCAACTCACAAATTCTTCCCTGCAGGTTCACAGGAGTAGTTTTCTCAAGGGGTCTGGTATTTGCTTCTTGTGCCTCAGTGCTCATGGTTTTTGTAAACATCCTTTTGTCATCTAAAATTGTAATTGGGCCCTTAAAAATCAACTTTAGGTTATCATATATATATATATATATATATATCTTATCTCAATACACAAAAGTAAAGTCACTGAAGTTGAGTGCATCTCCAGGCATGGGTCTGTTCAAAAAATAAAGTGATAGAACAGCTTGAGTTATTAAGATATTCCAAACACTATGGAAAGACCCAGAGATGGCCACATAAGCCAAGGCACACATACACACCTCTCTTGTACACAAACACACACACACAGGTGTGTTCCACACTTTCTTTGAGTGGATCTTAAAGAAGACATTGCATGTGCAACTACAGCTCCACATTACAATGATCTCAGAGTCTTTAAGCATGTATTAACAATCAAAGTTCCATTCTTCTTCCTCCTTTCAGCTTGCCTTTTTGTGCAATAAGGGTGATATAGGCCCTCAATCTTCTTCATTCTTCTGCAGAATAATTTCTCCCCAGTTTGAGTAATATTATTAGTCAAAGCACAGGAACAAGCAGAGTTGGGGGATGGAACTGCCTGCCCCTCAGTGAGAAATTCCACACACTCTGTGCTGAACTCCATTTGGAGCTGAGCACCCTGAGTTAGAGTTGCCATCAGAAAGAGCAGTGCAGACAGCACACAAGAGAAAATCGTCCCTCATTGCATTTTTATTGTAACATAACACTGTAGAGTGAGAGAAAGCAGGGCTTTCTGTGAAGAAAGAAGACTTAGGAGCAACTTGGCGCATCCCTGCCTTCCTGCTGATTTGGGTCATGACCTTAGGAAAGCCATTGAATTGCTCTGTGACTCAGCTCCTCAGATGTTAAATTGGCAGGGATCGCATCTGACATCTTCCCATCAGCAGCACAATGAATATTACACAGATAATGTGAGTAAAGACATTTTGGCTCCTCAAGTCAAAAGGATGATGCACTCAACCAATGTTAGCATACATTTAGGGCCATGAAATGGATAGATGCCAGCCTATTTATCATGACTCAAGAATCAGGGCGCCTCTCATTGCACAGGCTAAAAGAATCCTTAGCATTTTTATTCATTCAAGTTGTGCTTCGCAGTATTTAGACCTGGTAAGGTAACTCCCTCCCCTTTCTTGTTTGCAGAATTGTGTTTAAGTACTTAATCTGCCAATCTGAAACTTGGTAGTCATCGGTTCGCAAGTAAACAGAGCATTGCTCTGTGAATAATAAAGTAGGAATATAGCGATCTTATCCATTTCATTCATGAAGATTTCACAATTAACAGAAAACAAATGAATTCATAATTTTCTTTTCTTTCCACCCTATTTTGTTGTACACATTCCAGTCAGCAGCACAGATTGAAGGAATGTACCCAACCCAAGCACTCAGCCCTTTTGATGCTCGCTGGTCCTGGGGCAGCACGGGTGTCATGATCAGAATGCTTTTGCCCCCCAAATGTGTATCACAGTCTCATCACCACACTGATATCTCTTGGGGGGCTTCTTTGTAAGGTGATTAGAGCCCAATAAGAGTGCTAATGAATGGGATTAGTACTGTTATAAAAGAGCCCCAGGAGCTCCTGTGAGGACAGGGTGAGATGGAGTCATCCACGAAGTAGGAAGCCATCTTTCAGCACACTTCAATCCACAGCTACCATGATAGTGGACTTCCAACTTCCAGAGCTGGGCCACCTCGGTTTCTGTCCTTTCTGGAGTTTGCCTGGAGCTAAATTGTAAGAGATCCCCGGAGGACGCTGTCTTCACCTCTGCTGACTTTCTTCAACAAACCAGAATAACAGAGGCAGGTATGGTTGGACTCCAAACTTGAGTATGGATCCTTTTTTTTTTTAAAGTGAATGTATTGAATTTAATACTTTTCTTTTTAAAATTTCTTTATTAGTACATGGCTGTAATACACAATGATTACATTCATTGTGGGGAGTTACATAACACATCTTAATTCTCTTCTCTTTCCCTTTTCCCCCTACTTCCTACTCCCATATCTGGGTCCCTTTCCCATTTGTAAGAGATCTATTTACCTACTTCCTGTTATCTATCCTTTGTTTTGCTCTGTAAAGTTTTTATATTTTAAGATTCCCATATAAGACAAACCACACAATATTTAAGCTAGCGTGTATGATTAAATTTTCCTTAACATTACAATCTCAAGGTGCATACACTTTCCTACAAATGACTCATACTTATCCTTCTTTATGGTGGAGTAGTACTCCATGATGTATGAGTAACACATTTTCTTTATCGATTCATCTGTTGTTGGACACAAAGGCCTATTCCAAGATTTAGCTATTATGAGCTGTGCTGCTATAAACATGAACAGGCATGCATCACTGTAATATGGTATCTTTAGCTCTTTGGGGAAGATATCGAGAAGAGGAATTTCTATTTTTAAGTTTTGAGAAATTTTCATAGAGCTTTCTATTGTGGTTATAACAGTTTACATTCCCACAAACAATATAGAAGTATTCCTTTTCCTTCCTTAGTTATTATTTAATTTCCTGATGATAACCATTCTTTCTGGAGTAAGAAGAAATCTCAATAATGTTTTAGTTTACATTTCTCTACTGTCCAGAGACATTGAACATTTTTTCATGTATTAATTGACCATCTGTTCTGAGAAGTGTCTATTTCAAATGTCCATTTTTAACTTTTTATTTATTGGGTCTAATTATGTTTGATTTCTGTACTTTATTTTAGTTATTAGTCTTCTGCCTGAGAACTAGCTGGCATAATCTTTTTTCTCATCCTGTATCTTCTCATTTTACTGGTTGTTTCCTTTGGCATGCAAAAGCTCTTAAATTTGATACAATCCCATTAGCTGATCCTTGATGTTATTTCCTGCGCAACTGGGTTTCTTTTCAAAAGTCTTTACGTATGCCTATGTCTTCCAGAGTTTTTCCTATTTTATCCTCCAGCAGATGTTTATGTTTTAGTATCAAGGTCTTTGATCCATTTTGACGTTAGTTTAGCATGTGGGCAGAACTATGGGTCTAGACTGAGCCCTCTGCGGGGTGAAGCTATTTTCCCTGCTCTGCTTGTCACAGAAGCCTCCTTCTCCGGGGTGTGTTAGTTGCCCCTTTGTCAATGGTTGGATGACTGGAGCCAGGTTGTTTCTGCATGCTCTCCTCTGTTCCTCTGATCTGCTCTGGGCTGAGCATTCCTGACTGATGTTATCACTATTAGTCATCAAGAGTACACAGATGCTTTGCTATTTCAGATCTTCGGAGCCCAAAGAACACTCGGGAATGCCAATACAGGGCTGATAGTGGGCTACCTTCCTCCAAGAAGAATTTGCAGGCAGCAACCAGCTTTGTGTCAAGGTCCGACAGGTCTCTGGAGTAAAAAAGTTGTAAATGAAAAGCCCGGCATCCTCAGAGCCTAGCCCGGGGCCTTCCCAGTTGGGAGCGATCACAGCAAGCCTGTTACAGTCCCAGCCAGGAGCAGTCCACACGGGGTCCCCTTCCCTAGCTGAAAGGGCCCAAAACACCAGGCAGAAATCTGGTTCGCCCGGGGTGACAATCACCACACTTGAAGCTCTGGTTTTACCACAGCTGTTTCATGTCCTTCCGGGAAGCCTGTTCCCCTCCCTGAGCAGTCTCCGCGGTACCTAAGGACTAACTCTGACGGGGGATTCAGAACTCTGCTCCTGCAGAATCCAGTCTGTAGCAGGCGGAGGACGCCCCCATGGAGTGGACGTCAGTGAGTGTTTACAGGACGTGAAACCCGGACAATTATCCACCACGGAAAGTGGAGACAGTAAGTGCTAATAAGAGCATGAGAAGGCCAGAGGAAGCGGGGAGGGGAAGATGCTAACCGTTAACAGTGAAACAGAGCAGCTTCAAGAGAAGGAAGCACAGCGTGGGTAGGGCCAGGGCCTCCTGGGGCTGTGAGGTGAGGGCCGACTCTGCGGACACTGCCCCTCCTCCCACACTGCCCTGCGGCTAACTCACCCTGAGGACGCTTGTGCTGCCTTAGCAGTCATGGCCTCTACTGCTTTGTATTGCATTTGCAATCTACTGAAAAACCTCCGCATCTTTCTTTCAGCACGTGTTGTCAAACTCGACCACACATACGCTTTTGTAAATGATTTTTTAACTTCATTGCAGAAGCCGATGCTGTCATTAGATTTCCTTTTTGTTGTTATGGTGATGCATTATTTTAATTTGTCAAAATTTTCTTTGAATCCTGACTCTCCCATCCTCTATAGCAGCTATTCTTCCATGCATTAATAATAGCAAAAATTATAATTATACCACACAGTTTTGAGAGAATCAAAGACTGAGCCCAATGCCGTGCTGAGGGGAACCTGCAGCCATACTCTCTGTGCTCCATTAACACACTTTAAGGACTGACTTGATGAACTGTTCATCTAACAGCTGTGCAGCTATTCCATCTGTCTCTCTCGGACTTCTACACAGGTTTGCGAGATATTTTTTGAACTCCTTTGATGAAATTAAAGTCCCACTGCCACCCTATAAATATCTAAGCCTATGCCCTGTGCATGGATGCTAGCAAAGCTTCCATGGACTGGTCCTACCTGTCTTAAGAACCACTTATTTATGCTTTAATGTAGATAGCATTTGCCAAAGGCTCACATCTCTTCTTTCCAGTTGTCCAGAATTCATTTCAGAATCGCCTATGACATCCTGGTGCCAGTCTGAACCACCTGAGCCCACTGTGAGGTTCTCTCCTCAATCAGTGGCTGTCACTGGCAGTTTACCTCCAACCAGTGTAAGTATGTGCTCTGTGGTGATCACAAATGGTGCACGTCAAGGGCTGCTGTTTCTATTGTTGATATTGAGAAAAGCTGGTTGCTAAATGGGTGCCAGCACAGAGTGGAGGGCAGTGCTGAGCTTCCTCCGAGATTTGTGTCTTTTGGCACTCAAATGGTGTCATCTGCAGACCTTTCAAATGTTTTCATCTTCAGGTTTTAGATGAAGAAAAAAAAAAGAACCTTTTCAATACAGGATACAGTGGCAGTGACCTCAACACATTCTAGAGAAGACAGTTGGCTCCCAGGTTGAGTTAATGAAGTGAAGCAATGAAGAGAGAAAAGCCAGAGGTGCTAATCTGGGAATCATTCATTTGTTCTCATCAGTGCAGTCCCCAGATTGGAGGGGACTGAAAAAGGGCAGTGTGTAGCCCAGGACGAGCAAACGTTCAAGAACTGAATCTTTTAGGGTCCCCAGTCAGAAGGAGAGACAGTAGGGCCCGAACAGCCGTAGCAGCAGAAGATGAGGAACTCCATGAACCAGGCACCACTGTGGAGCTCGGGGTTCCCAGGGAAACCATCAAGAAGGTCCTGGAAGCCTCAACCCACAATGGCTCCAGACGCAAACCTGTGTTTTCCTGAGTGAGAAAGAATCTTCAAGGCCAATGGGGATTTAAAACATAATCTCAAGTGTAGCCTGGAGAACATATTTAAGTACAGGATACCAATGTGGAATGCAAAGTCAATCATTTTTCATAAATTCGGAATCTACTTTAGTTTTTTCTCTATTATCAAGATTCTAGAAACAAATCTCCCCTTTGCCTTCTTTGGTACCTCCCTAGGCCACTTAGCATCACTAGTCAACTTGCCGTTTCTTCTTACAGTAGAACTAGTGGAGAAGAGAACTCATACAGGTGATTCTACCAATATGAGTCATGAGGACAGATGAAATCACTCTAGGCCGATACGGTGTCCATATGAGTTGGCCTCATCTTGCAGAATTACAGATGATCGAGAGACTTTGTAGGACTGGTAAGGCTCAAAAGAATTTTTCACACAATTGACAAGTACATAATGTGAATAGTCTGTAAAATTGTGACTAGGGCTAATGAAAATTAATATTCTGTCCATACTTATTAGGAATGTTATATGATTGTTTAGTATAACATACAATCATATTTTAAGATATTTTCTAATAAAAACTAACTCTCAAGTAATTTCAGCAGTTTTCATTCTCCTGAATTTCAACACTTCCCTCCAGAATTGGTGACAGCAAAGGATGTCCCTGGAGATAGACTGCAGCAAAATTTATTTTTCTCATTCTGTCTTTCCGTATCTTTCAAGTTTTCTGCAGTTGCACATTAGGTTTATATTTGCTTAACTGCACCTATTTCCAAAAAAGGAGAATACGTTTTTTGTAAATGGGTTTGTAATTGGCATATATTTCTGATACAACATAATTATAATCCTCTTGGGGTTTTATCCAGAACTTTACTTCATTTTGGCAAAAGTATAGCCATCAAATATATATATTCAAATAAGAAATTGAGCTTATTCACAAAAATAAAGTAGTTTGGGATGCTACTTTAAGATATTTTATTAATAAGAATTGATTGATTGCAATTTCATGGAAAAGTTGACCATTTTAAGAAATATAATGAATGAGGCCAAATATGAAATTTCATATGTACTAAATGGCCACAAATTGGGATGCTTTCTTCAGGAATGGGGTAAATCGTGAAGTCCCTAAAAGCTTGCCAAGTCATTTGTAAAAGAGGACACACCCCAAATTCTCTGTTTACATTGACATCTCTGAACAATTTAGAAAGAGTTTAAATGGCTATGTTGACATGTGTGCAAGTGTTAAACTCTGGCCCAAAGCATATTCAACGTATGGAACAAGATTATTTTTCTCTCTCGTGATTGATTTCTCCTTTTGCTTGGTTCAAAATACATTACTCATTTCTGCCAACAAAACTATTCTTCCAGCAACAGATGTTATGTCATAAAGAGAGACTTATACATGCTGGTATAAATAACAAAGGTGTTAGCTAGAATTAAACAGAGACGGCTCATGTACGTATACATACCTCTTCAGTGATTACTGAGAGAGAGCAAAAATCCGCTATAAATAAATTTTACATAAACCACATGTTTAAGGAACATCGGAAAGTTTGACTAAGAATACAAATTTGTCTTCAAATTAATGACTGTTTTGTTCACCCTGTGTAGAGTTTACATGACTGTTATACATGTACAGATTCTAAAATATTCATTAATCACCAGATTTGAATAAATTCCCATTTGAAGAGAGCACACGTGCTTCTGGGTGTGATTTTTATAAACACCAAGATGCCTTGACTCCAGCCCATGTTGTGGAGTCAGTTATGGCCTCCAAAGCCTTCCCCTGGAAAGAAATTCCACAAGAGCGGGGGAGGTTGCAAAGCCTTTGCCTTCCCCTACCCTGCCTGGGCCTGTGTGGCTCTTCCAACATGGGTGACCCTGTCCAGCTAGCACGGGGTGTCCTCCTCATGCACCAGGGCTGGCCCTTAGCTTTCCCAGCAGCTGCTCACTGGCACATCTAGAAGGTCCTAGAAAGGCAGAATTGCCAACAGCTGTGAGACCACCAGTACTAGAGTGCGAACCTCCTGCCTGCCTAGCAGTGAGCCCTGAAGAGCAAGATGCTGGGAGCTGGGTGGAGCAAAGTGTGCTTCCCCTTTCTTCAGAGGTCCTCTTCCTGGACTATCTCCTCAAGCTGTTAGATGGAGTACATTACAGGAGAGTGGTAAAAACAAACTCATGAACAAAAACATAGAGGCTATGTGGACCGAGGAGGCAAAGCCTGCCTCTTTCACGGGGTGGTGATGAATGGGCTTCAGTTTCCCTTCTCATCAACAAGGACTTGTGTTGACAGCAGTACTAATATTTGTGAAGGACTTGGAAATGCCCCCATCACAAAGGCTTTATTGGAGAAAAAATAACTGAAAAGAAGTTTTCATCTAAGGAACGGCACTTTGATACACATCCTTTAATTTTCTAGACAAACACAGGAAGATAACATGGTGGTTTTGTTTTGTGTCTGAAGCCTGTGAGCTTAACCAAATTGCCAGCCAAAGACTCTGCCACAGACACTCAGCCTTCCACAGAGGAGGGCGATTCATCCCAGCCCCTGTTAAGTGAAGCTTCATAAGTGCTCAGAACTCCCAAGATGCTAATTAAAATACTTACCAGGGTCATTGTGCATTCGTATCCCATGTTGCTCCAAGATGGATTCATGGAAGCTGATAAAAACTGTAAACACTTGTAAATAGATTAAGAAGGAAAGATTTTCCAAACGTGGAAGATTTCACCTTCCAGAACTAAATGACTATAGGTCAGCAGTTCCTAATATTTTGTGGATCATGGACACTTTGAGATTCTCACTGAATCTGTGAATCGTATATTTAAAAGAAAGCTCATACATCAAAATCTTTCATGAATGTCAAAGGCCCCTCAGATACCTAGCTGATTCTGAGTCACTGACCACCTTTGGCTATGAAGTCCTTTGGAGTCTTATCTCATTACCAAGAAAGCAAAGAGAAAGTGGCAAAGAGAAATGCCATTGTGAATATCTTTTAGTTGGAATACTGCAATGTGCTACTCTGAGCAGGCATGAGTAACAAGGGCATTCATTAATAACTAGCATGTAAAGGAGAAAAGTTGATATTTCAAATACAGCTGTCAATTCTGAGCAGGCCACATCACGAAGAATGCAGGTACTGTATGTGCAGGGATATTTATCCACACCCATGGTTACAATCCACCTACTTATCCTGCTATCTGAACATCTACATGCATCTGATTAGGAGAAAGGATAATTGGAGGGAATCTTTAATACTTCCTATGGGAGGAAACACAAATATGTGAAACTGGAAATGTATTCTTGGAGAGAAGAAGTAAAGAAGAGGCATGACGGAGACAAGAGAAATCACTATGGTGAACAGAAGGTTGTATTTCTCCCATTTTCTCTGTGAGTGTTAATATCAGTAAGTGAAGGTGGAGGATGAGCTGGCAACCCAAGATGAAGAAGTCAGTGTTGTGGAAAAGGGAAATTCCCCGCGAGCTCTCTGTGGGAGAGTTCTCCAAGAACAGAGGAGTTCGCTTCAAAGCCAGATTGTCTATTGTTGGGCAAGTTGTGAATATAATTAACGAAAACTTTAAGGTCTCCATTAACCTTGTGTTACTGCCATCTGAGCTCATACTCCTGAAACAAACCTTGTTACAATTCAGAGTCCACAGATTGCATTCTTTCCTACTTTTACTTAGTCATTCACACACATTGCTCTCAAAACTAGCCTTCTGTGTTATAAAATCCAAATAACACTTCCTGCAATGTGCTGTCCCAGAGGTACTGGCAAACTCAGGACATAAACTTGAGGCTATGACACTAACTCACATATGGTCTAAACAATCTGTCAAGTTTATTAACATTTTTAATGTTTTCAAGAGGACTGTGTAGAGTTTTCTATCTTTATTTATCTTATCCACCCCCACTAGAAGAGCCACTTCACATTAAACACACATATAAACATAAATTATAATTCTATTTAATCTCACAACACATAATAATTACTACAAATTAAGGAAGCATTTTATAGAAAAGTTTTTAAATCAAACTGGAGGTCAGAGTTTTACAAGAAGTAAAGTTTTATTTGTATCAACAGAAACAGATATGCCAAATAAAACATATCAAATACTTATTAATGCATTCTTACCTTTAGTTTGTAAGCTCCATCCATGAAAACAGGACCCATATGAGTTTTATTTACCTACTTTCACCACAAAACCACAGATCGTGATGCCCAGGGAATGTTCCAAATGTTTAGAGTGAATGGAGGACAGTGTAGGGAGAGCTCTCTGACAGTTATTTGTCCAACCAATACTGATTGAGTGTGTATTATATGGCAAACACAGGTCTGAGCTTAGGGTAGACTGGCGTCTAGCTCCAGCAGTCCTTGGCCTCTTAGAACTGATGTCCTAGTGGAAAACTAGGCTGATGTGTCTAATCCCTGGGGAGTAAACAGATTTCTTGTATTTGCAAAAGAAAGTGATTGCTGGAAGAAGAGTTCTTAGGTGTAAGCAAATGACAGTGAAATTTACTTTCTGGTGTTTTGATTGAGTCATCTCACAAGGAAGAGCCGTTTACCGGTTGTTGGAATTAAAGACGCTTTCCCAACCTTTGCACATCTCTATGCATCTGGAGGCTTTCACTCGGGGCAGGCTCAGTGACCTGGGTTCTCAGAAGCTCTCCAAGTGACTGGGATCCACAGGAGAGCTTAACAGCCACACTTCTAAATCACTGACACTTAAATCTCTCCTCTGCATATCACCCAGGGGGTCTGAAATGCCTGCGCCTGATCCTTCTGCCAGGCTTTCTGATGTAACTGTTCAGGAGCGCAGCCTGGGTGTAAGAAGTCTTGGAGCCCCGTGCAATACTTCTGTGCATTCAGGTGGCTGCACAACATGAGGATTTGCTCTCTGATCGGGCTGTCTCTCCTGGAAACATGCTTTCCCTGTAGACTCTCACCTGTGCCTTGCTCAGCTCTAATTCCCACAGTAATGATTCCCTGAGGTCCACATCTGCCCCCTGGAGGGCTCAGCCTGTGCATCCCACCACCAGCAAACTGAAAGTATCTGCCCAAAAGCACGGCTCCCAAGGGGCGGAGGGGCAGTGCCGCCTAACCAGCCTCTAAGGAGCCAGACAGGGAACAACTCCAAACACAGCGGCTCTGCCCTGCTCTGCTGGCTGGGCTCCAACAGGGCCTGGCAGAGGGTCACCTGCTGCCAGTCCTTGTGCCTCAGTTACCTCCCAGTGGGATGGTGTTGATGGTCAAAGTGGCTGATTGTGGAGAGCAGCACTGGCATGGAGCAAACCTGAATGGATGGCGAGCAGCTGTGGTGGAAACGGAGCAAGGCAGAGCCACCTCTTTAATCAAAGGATGGGAAAGACCCAAGACTTTGTCGTGGTAACGTTCATTGCCTCCATGGGTCTGGCCCCACAGTTTACAGAAGTCACTGCATACTCTGCCCTCCACTCCCCATGTCCACCCGGCATGTCCTTTACTCAAGCCCTCCATTGTTCTGTGTGCAGCTCTCCACAGTGATGTTTCAGGACAAAGGCTTTCTTATTCGAGGGAGACAACTGGACAATGTGCCTGCCCACAGCTCCTGGCCACGCCACCAGCAGAGAATCTTTTTGAACAGCAAATGTCACTCGAAGAAAAACTCCCTCCAGCCCATTTCTGATGACTGAGTATGCACGGCTCTGATCCCACTGAAGTATCAGTAATGAGCCAATGCCTCATGTTTAGAAGGTGTTCAGTAAAGTAGCAAAGTTGGAACTGAGAGGAAGAATGAAGATTGGCGGGCTGGCTGGATGAATGGCAGAGGGATGGAAGGCGGTTATGGGTGGTGGTAAGTATTTAAACAGTTTTATGTCAACTTGAATATTATTGTTATCAGGAGTATTGTATATAAGACATTGCATCATGAGAAACATTTGATGACACAGAGCAAAGGAAACACACACTATTGTCTGATGAAAAGAATAGACTAAATAGAAATTATCTTTAGCTTACTGTTTTGGATGACAGACTCAATTAAGTGCTCTCTCTTTCTATCTCACTCTCTATATATAAATTTATAAATGTATATACATATATATTCCCCCAAAGAGGGACTGAATTATCTAAAGTACTCTTGTTACAAGGGAAATTGGGTATAAATCTTTTTTTTGGTACCGGGGGATCGAACTCGGGTCCTTGCGCTTGCACAGCAGTCAGTGAAACCACTGAGCTAAATCCCCGCCTCCTGGGTATAAATCTTATCTATAAGCAAGTGTGTAATTTTCCTAACTGATCAGCATCATATTGTTCTCCAAGCCTGTTTTTCAGTGTGTGTAAAAAACATAAATCTTAAAAGTTAATATTTTTGTTGTCTTATCAATTCAGAAACAGTTCAGCAAGTCCTGTGGGGTTTTTTGTTTGTTTCTACTTTCCAGTTTCTACCTGAAATTATTTTGGGCTATTTTATAGTACATCTGTCTTAGCAGATTGTCCATTTCAGGAAAATTTGAGAGCTTCTGGATGTACGCTGGGAAGGCTGGAATTATGGAAAAGTGAAGTCCAGGTTCCACTGGTCACATTTCATGAGCCTGGTGAAACCACATAAAACTATCCACGACCTGCAGGGTCTGACAAGACAGGCAGACATCCCAAGGGTGGGAATGGCTAAAGCCAGGCATGTGCACCTGCTGTCACCCGATCCTGATGTTTTTTACATTTTAGCTGCACTTTGACATTAAAGATTATTTCAGGGGAGAGAAAATCAATCTCAAAAATAATTTTAAATATGTCTCACAAAGTCTGTCCGAGACATCCAGTCCTGCCTGTGAGTTCTGGTGGACACAGTAAAATGCTGGAGCCCACCAGAAACCTATCCCATGGGAAATGGGAAAGGACCCGGAGACAGGGGCATCACATAGAGCTGTGGATGTGCAGGTTAGGGTCGGGATGGGTTCCACAGTCACATGATGCAGTGACATTCCGAACACGGAACAGTCACTGTGGTGTGGCCTCTGGCTGCCCACATGAACTCCTCATTGAGGAGCACGAGCTGGAAACCTAAAGGCCAAGGAAAGCACGGGATGGCAAGCATGTGCCGTTGGCTTTTCCTACATCACATGTCTGCTTCAGGGCTCTAACCACACTGCGCATTCCCATCACCCATCAGCTTAGGCAACAACGACAAGAGGTGTGATCAAAACAGGCAGCAAATACCTAAAGTTTAAAAAAATATGTTTCAGTAAAAGACATATGGCCATAAACCTCCCTCAAAATTATCCATCTCCCCCAAACACCTTTATTCCATCAAACACATTATTTGTTCCATTGTTCTTGCCACTTTCTGAAGCAGTTCTGAAAGTCCTCTTTCAGGTAAATCTTTACAAAGTGTCATCAAGATGCGCCACCCAACAGAAAGGCATAAAAACATGACGCTGGGTCCTCGTCCACCTCATTCATCAGATCTGGCACCATGTGACTTCTGGGTCTTCCCCAAAGTCAAAATGACCATGAAAGGGAAATGTTTTGAATGGATTCAGGACATCCAGGCAGCCATGATGGTGCATCTGAAGACTCTCAGGAAAACGGACTTCTAGAACTGCTTCCCACGATGACAAGGAGTTTGGGATAAGTGTGTTGGGAGTGGGGAGTGCATTTGGAGAGGGATGGATGGGGAATATCTTTTACTGGGATAATTTTAAAAATTAAAATGCTCGCTGTATTTCTCAATCATGCCCCATATGTCACAGAATGTCCATCTGTTGTACTGAACATAGTACAAATGCAACCATGTTGCATATGTGGGCATGGAGGAGGCGTCATGTGTTTGGGTGCAGGGGCTATGGGCATTTCCATCACTTTCTCCTCAACTTTGCTATGAGCTTAAACTGACTGATCTTGACAAATAACGACTACTAAAAGGAAAATGCCAGGTGCCTGACTCCCACTCCCAGATACTTTGATCTAAAGAATGCTCATGTAAAATGTTTGAGAGTCCCAAGCAATTCCATAATACAGCAAAAGTTGGGAACCCTATACTGGATGACTAGAGATTTTTAAATTATTAAATTTCTTTCTGACTTCAGAGGGACAAAAGTGATCATAACGCTATCCTGGTTTCTCCGTTTAAAGAACACAAATGAGTACTGATATAAATGTGTGCATTTGCAGCAATATTCAAATATCCAGATGGACACTATACAACCTATAGTTCATTGCAGAGTTTGAAGGACTCATTAAGCCAACGAGTCCTTATCTCTGCTCTGCCTTTCTGACAAAATGATACTTATAAAAATGGAATGTGTTTCCTTACCGACTTCATGTCACTCAATGTGTTAAGGGTCTTGTGTGAAACATTTCTGCATCAGTTGGTAAATTGATCTAAAGGAATTCTTAGATTCCAAAAGATGCTCAAATTCTATAATACATATTTTCTCTTAATGTTACCTAAAGCTTACAGTTAAATCAAAACTGGCAAACTGGAAAATAAAAAAATAATGCATAGAGAAAAGAAAAAAATGTAAATATTCAACACTGCTCTGAAATAAACAGGTGAGTATAGTTAGAACAGCTTAATTCATTGAGTTTGATAAAACACAGGTAAAAATGGAAGAGTTCATCCTTTAAGAAAAATGATGAGCACAATCACTTTAAGTATAGTTATGAATGCACAATTTGGTATATCTATACTGTATTGATGCATCACCTAAAAAACAAATACTAATTGCTACCAAAACAGAAAGATAGAATGGAGAATTTCTTCTCCACAACCAATAAATATCTGTTGATGAATTAAGGATAATAAGCGGGTACTTCAGTTATAATAGTGTAAATACTAACATGAATAAAGTGACTACACATAACAGTAGTACTTTTTTTTCTGACCTGACAATGCAAGATAGGAAATTTCAATTTAAAAGTAGAGTTTATGTCGACTGTCTTTGTAAAAGGTTCCATTCATTTACAGCCTTTATTCTTAACAAAGAGGCCACTGATTTTAAAAGACTATTTGAAAAGAAAGGACAACAGGTGACTTGAATGCAGCAGAAAACTGCAAGGTGCTTCTAGTGAATGGCATCAGTGACAAGTGGTTACAATGGGTCTGTATCGCAGGACTGAGGCCTGAGATGCTCTGACAGTCCACACGGCTGGCCGATTCAGGGCACAATCACTCATGATAAGTGCTCTAATGTTCCTCTTACATTATTATTCTCACATTTGTGTGTATTTATAAAGCCGTTATAAGTGAGGTGTGGAAAGTTCAAGGAGCCCTGACTGGCATTTCACTACTGAATGTGGGAGATAATTTAGCCACGATTCCCAAATGCAGTACAGTAAATCATGTTCTGAAAATTCTAAGCTTTGCCTGGGCCAGCATCTTCCATCTATTTTACTCTATGGGAATTACTCATCATCTTTATCTGCACCCTCTTCATTCTTCTTTGTTTCTATGCCCTTCATCCCAACCCAACACATACACACACACACACACACACACACACACACACAATGTGTGTAATGTAGAAGTTATTACTATTTGCCATCTTCAGATCTATAGCATTTACAGTACTTTTATGTCTTGCCCATATCAGAAAGAAGTTGACTAATGTTTGCACTCTCTTGGACCTTAACAATCATAAAAACATATATTAGTCATCTTTCCCCTTGCTGGGCTCAATACCTGACACTTGCAACTTAGAAGAGAAGAGGTTTAAGTTAGCTCATGGTTTGGGGGATTCGATCCATGGTCAGCTGGCTCTACAGGGCAAGAACATCATGGCAGAAGGACATTGTAGAGGAGGGCTGCTTAGTTTATGGCAGCCAGCCAGGAACCAGAGCAGGGGAACAGCGCTAGAGAGAAATGGAAGAAGGACAATCCATATCATTGTGCATGCCTCTCTGGCCTTGGGCATCAGGTGCTAGCCTCCAAAAATCTCTGCTGTTTATAGTGCCCAGTGTGCTGTACTTTGTTACGATGTCTTTGCAAGCTAAATCATTCTCTTCCTAGAACCCTGGCTCCCAGGAGCAGGTCACCCGCCCTGTTTGTGCTCTGTTCTCGGCACCCAGAACAGAGCTGAACAGGTGAGTATTAAAGCTGCTCTGCATCTGCAGTAACTACCCCAGGTTTCTGGAGAGCTTTCAGACTCTCCTCAACCACAGTGGCTGCCTGACATTCCTAAATACTAGCTGCCGTGTTTGCTGCATTTATTGCTTAAATTTATTTTTTGAAAAATAGTGAGTTATGTATCTACTTTCCCATTCCACTATACAGAGAGGTAAAATGATTTACAAGTTCATATAATTTATTAGCAGCATAGGTGGTGCCAGTGTTTGAAGGTGTTGATTTTCAACTTGAAGATGTGTTTTTGACCCTTTCCTGCTCTACTGGCTTTCTAAATAGGAGAAGAGTGGTTGATAAAGATTACTAAAGCATTAAGAACTTGGTAAGTTATACTTTCAGATGTTATAATTTAGCTCAGATGAGCATTTAAGTTCAAACCCTGGATCAGTGCATGGAGAACTCTGCCCCACAGCCCTATCTGCCTACCAGCTCCTATATCATCTCACTGGTAAACTGACTGCTTGCTTATTCCCTCAGCCCAATCTGAGCTTTGTATGCTCTGGTTTTCACTTCTCCGTAGCTTGAATGCCTTTCTCAGCTTGTTTTGCTGTCCTTGAGACCTGCTTACCCCTCCCTCGGGAAGCCCCTCCATTATCCTACCAGGGTCCCAGAGGCTGCAAGTTCCTGTGTTTCTGGGATGTAAGCACTACTTCTATAGTGCTGCAGAATCCATTTGCACCATTTGCACTGTCACAGGTGTGGAAGGAACTTTGCCAAAAAACAAGTGGTACATACATTGTTCTGTGAGGTACATGGCAAAGTTCTGAGAGCCACCGGGTTCCAGGCTATGGTCACTGATCATGCTGTGAGATTGTAAATAATTATGTCATTCAATTGTTGTTATTGATGATGGCATTTGAGTGACATTACCTTTTAAATTAGAAAAATAGTAAAGTCAGGCTACAATACAAATACACTTCGAGATTAAGACATAATCATGAGAAATTGGGAGATATATATATATATAGATATATATATATATATACACACACACTCTCTGACAGAACCATTGTGGGTAACATGAAAAATATGCTTGACCTTAGTAAAATAAACATATTTCCAATGCAATGGTTGATTAATGGGTAATTAGATCGATTATGGCTACATGAATGTGAAAAATTACTCCTAAATATTCATATATTCACTTTTATAAATACAGCTTTAAATGGGTTTAGATTAGTGCTTTTATCCTTCTAAAAGTGACAAATAAATCACAAAATGTTCCTATGAGCAACAGGCATTCTGTAATCATCTCCATGTAATTCCCTATAATGTTTCTGTTATTTTTATGTCTTCACTAAATTTGATTCTTATTTTTGCTCAACTACTTGGAGAATTCTAATCTTTATTGTCATGTAAAAGAAAGCTTGGTTGATTTCTTAGTAATTTTCTTCAAAGATATTTCCCTGGGTTGTGCTATGCAAAAAAGTAATTATTGTGTATGTTATTTAAATTAAATTAAAACCTATATTTCATGTTGAAATTATAACTTGAAAAAGCAGTTGAAATAGGAAAAAAAGTAATCCTCATTCCCATGAAATAAAAAAATTAGCTATGTTGATGTGAGATCTTAACTGTTACTGTTTCTGAACATTTCTCTTCTAGCCTTCATGGGCAAGGAGAAGGTGTAATACTTAAATTCTTCCTAATCATCTTACTTGCTTTTTCTCCACTCACAATAATATAATCTCTATCATTTGAGTAGAGGGCACTTCCCATTAGATTGTCTACAATACAGAAAAGAAATGGTCATGGTCAGCAAAACCATTTTGAAAAAATGAAGAATGTCAGAATGCGAATTTTTAAATTTTGTTTTTTATTAGTACATGTGTGCAGTGCATAATGTTTGCATTTCTCATGTAGAGCTGCTGCATGCACAGAACATTTCTTAATTCCTTTACATCCCTCTCCTTTCCCTCCATCTCTCTCCATGTCTTGTTCTCCTCCCATTCGCAAAAGATCTATCTCTCTCTTTCCAATTATCAATCTTTTATTTTGCTTCTTATTTTTATCTTAGGTTTCTTATATAAGAGAAACCATGCACTATTTAAACTTGTGTGTCTAAATTATTTCACTTCATATTTTGGTCTTAAGTTGCATCCAATTTCCTACAAATGACTCAAGTTTATCTTTATGGCAGAGTAGAACTCCACTGTATAAATACCACATTTTATTTATCCATTCATGTTGATGGACATATAGGTCACTTCCAAGATTTAGCTGTTGTAAACTGTGCTGTTATATACATGCTTGAAAGAGTAGTCACTCGAATCACAAGGAACAAGTAGCTATATTTTCTTCTCTACTGCTTTTTATGGACATCTTAACATATAGCTCAAATAGCCACTTGCCATTACCTGCTATGGGGCAGTAGCTGCTACCAATGACAACTGAATCTATTAAGTAGAATTATAAAAAGAGCCCAAAGTGTTTCAAATATAGGGGACCAAATGAATAAAGATTTAAGTTTGGTTATATAAAAAGTATATTTGTAGAAACTAGTATTGCTCCAGTCTAGCCAACTTTATAGTTCTCACTTTTTAAAGGTATTTTAACCCAACAAATAGTACCATGGCTATATATAAGGATAAAGCTATGTGGTTAAGAAAGTCATATAATTATACAGATGGTTTCTAACTTATTATGGTTTCACTTATAATCTTTTACCCCGATGGTAGTGTGAAAGAGATATGTATTCAGCAGAAGTGATACTTCAAATTCTGTGTTTTGACCTTTTCCTGCACGGGCGCTGCTCTCTGTAACACTCTCCTATGAAGCTGAGCCATGGCTGCCACATGCATCGCTGGTCACAAGGACAAACAACCCCATTCCACACGGGACTGCGTTGCTAAGCTATGTTAGATATATTAAGTGCATTTCCAAAATGATATTTTCAATGTATGATGGGTTTACAGGGATGGATCCCCATCATAAATTGTAATACAATCGTATGTGGAGGAACATCTGTACCTGGAGAAGTGCTTCACTCGCCTGGCAAACTGTCACAATTTGGTGATTGAGCCATTATATGTGGTAACTATCCTCAGAAATGATCGAATAAACTTGAATTTTAAGCAAGAAAGTGGAATCTGACTCAACAGAAAGAATTAGGTCTTTGAGGTAAGAAAACATGATAGTGTTTGATTGCTTTGTGAAAACTGTCATAAAAAAATAGCAAAATGAAGCATGTAGTCACCCTAATTCTGAGCCTAAGAGAGTTAGTCATCCACTCTGCAAAAAGGCTTAGGTTTGTGATATTTTGTTGCTCTGTCACAAAGCTGTCAAGAGAGTGGTTATGAATAAAAATCTAGTGAAATATTCACTACATTGAAGCTCTCTTCCTTTTAGAATGTGTATTTGAAGCCCTGTAAAAGGTATTCACTATCAAATATTGCTAGAGGGAGTACAGAATGGTAGGATACTTATCAACAAAGGAAAATCTGGAAATATCCACCAAAATTAAGGGTGCATCTTCCTTTTGATCCAGTCGTTAGAAATCCAGACTCTGTCCTATTGTTAAACTTGCACAAAAATACAATTAAGATTATGCAGGTTTGGCAATAGAACATTAGCTACATAAACTATGGGAAATCTACATAATTGAATAAAGCTCAGTTTTTAGGTGGTGACTTCTATTTCAAAGATTCCAATCCTACTGTTTTTCTCTAAACACAATGGAATTAAATTAAAGATCAATAATAGGAAGATCTCTGGAGAATCTCCCTATATCTGGAAACCAAATATACATTTCTAAATAGGTAACCATTGATCTAGGCCCAGGGGTCTAGAATCTAGAATTCTCCTCTCTAGAATTATCCTGATTATGAAGCAGTACAAATATTATATGAAAACAAAACTCATACCAATATCCTTCAGGAACACAGAAGCATAAATTTTAAGTGAAGTTTTAGCAAATGGAGTCCAGCAAATTACTTTTGCAAGAAGAATATAATTTGACCATGTGGGACAGAGTTCTAAGATGGCCCCCTGAAGCCCTCTCATAGGCTTTGATTACCCTGTTTCATCTTTTTTCCATGAGTGAGGTTGAGACCTGAAAATCTGATGGGATTCTCACTGCCTTGATTACATCATGTTTTATAGGACTCCACATCAGACTAGAAATAGAAAGAAACCCTGCAGCAAGCTTTGAAGTCAGTTTTCTATCGCCAAGGGCCATGTGGCTGAAATCTGCAGGAGACTGTGAGAGCTGAGAGCCCCTCACCCACAGCCAGCCAGCACCTGAAGGCCTGGGTCCTCTGACCACACACTGTCCCCAACAGAATGAGCTTGGCAGAGCACCAAGCTGCAGAGGAGACACTGCCCAGCCAGTATGAGGATCTCGCCCTGTGAGACCCAGACATCTCACATTGACTCCTTGCCTGCAGGACTGGGTGAAAGTGAACCAGTGTTGCCTCAAGCCACTTTGCTTGTGGTCATTTATCATACAGCAATAGAAAACTAATGCAGTGTCCAAGTGGGATTTATTCCAGAAATGCAAGGTTAGCACAACAGCAATTTATAAAAATCAGTTGATGTCATTCACCATATTAACAAAGTGAAGGAGAAAAGTCACATGACCATCTCATTGGATTCAAAAGGAGCCTTGCACCAAGTCCAGGATCCACTGCTGAGTTTTAGAAAGCTCTCAGCAAGGAATTATCTCTTCCTAAAGCAAAAGAAGGAGAACAATGGGAAAAAATTTAAAAAAGAGAAAAGCTGGAATTTACATCCTATCTGGTTTTTCCACAGCATTAGTTTATTTTCAAACATATGAACTATGCTATGTGAGTTCAAGAGTTTGATCCACTTTTCCAAGGGATTTGTACCTCTTCATTCATCCTTCTGGTCTGTTAAATTGATGATTTATGACTCCTTCATTTCTTAAGCAGTTGGTGTCTTCCTTTAAAGAAAGGTGCAATAAACTGAGATTCAAAGTACAAAGTATCAGACTCAGTAACCATTTTCCATGGACAACGGCAAATGCTTTAAGTCCTCCTCTAGCCGCTTCTATGGGCCACAAAGCTATGAAACACTGAAGGGATCCGCCCCAGCACCGTACTGGGGAGCTCGTGAGGACACAGAGATGGAAAGTAGAAGTGGCTATAGCCACTGACGCCTCCTCTCTCAGGACCCTGTTCCCTGTCCCATCTAGTTGTAAAAGACTGTATGCTCTTTACCTTCATGATCAGAAAGAAGAACAAACATCTGATCTCATCAGTCCTATTCAAACTACTGTATTTACCTATGGCTCTAGCCAGAGAAATAAGGTACAGGAAAGAAAGAAAAGACATTGAGATTTAAAAATAAAAGTATATATACAGAAGACATGATGGCCTATGTTGAAAATTTTATGTAATTCACAAAAAGCTACTAGTACTAATAAATGAGTCTAGCAACACTGTAGGACAAAAGAGCAATATAAAAATCAATTGTATTTCTGGATAGTAGCAACAGTTAGAAATTGAAATTTGAATATTTATGGTAATATCAAAAATGTGATATGTTCCAGCATAAATCTGCCAAAGATGTTTAAGATCTGTAGACTATAGAAATTCCAAAATCAATGCTGAGAAAACCCAAAGAACCGCTTAAGTAAAGGATATTGCTAAAGACTTTTTTTGTAGAAATTGACAAACTGACTTTAAAACTCATATGAGGAAACAAATGATCTGTAGCAATCAAAACAACTTTGAAAAATGAAGTACAAATGTGGAGACTGATGCTGTTTGATTCAAGACATCACAGAGCAATAATAATTAAGACAATGAAGCTTTGGTGTAAAGACAAAGAGCAGTCAAAGGACAAAATCAAGAGTTCCATAATCAAACTACAGTTGTATTAACAACTGACCAAGTAATGTGCAAAGATAATTCAGTAGAGGATATACACTTTTGCAAAAATTATTGAAATAATTAATTATCATATTTTTGAAAAAGAACTATGATTTATATTTAATCCCATATTCAAAAAGTAACAAAAAATTGCCTGGAAACCAATTTACACTATCAAAAATGTAGAAAAAATCAATTGTGAAAAATCTCTGTAATCTTGGACTACAGAAAGGTTTTTCCAATAATATATTCAACTCACAATCAAGAGGAACAAATTAATAAATTAAACAGCATCAATATTTCTTTTGGTCTTTAAAAGAAGCTGTTACAAGAATGGAAAGATAAGCTACAGACTGGGAAAATATTTGGAAATGAAGTATCTGATGAAGGACTTCTATCTAGAATGTATGATGAATTCTCAAACTTTCATAAGAAAGCAATTAAATATATATAAATATAATATACATGAATAGATTTTTAAAGACACATCATTGAAAATATACGACAATTAAGTAAGTACATGATAGGATCCTTGACATCACCACAGACATACAAGAGACATCAAAATGAATAGCAGTTACACACATACTGAATGCCTAATACTAGCAAGACTAACAATAAAAGTGTTAGAGAAGTTGGGGAGGACCTGGAACTCTTCTGTACTGTTGGGAGGAGTGTAAAATGACACAACCACTATGGAAACAATCTAGCAATTTCTTGCACAGGTCAATGCAGACCAATCACCCAACCCAGCTACTTAACTCCTAGATACTTACTTAAAAGAAATGGGTGCTTTTGTCCATATCAGAGGTGTTCACTAATGTGCACTCCAGCTTCATTGGAAACAGCCAAAACCTGGAAATAATACAGATGTCCATTACAAGAGACTAGGTAAACAAATTGCAGTATAACCCCCAGTGCTATGCCATGTACCTGATGGATGGAGCGAAGGCCACACACATACACACACACACACACACACACACACACACACACACAAAGTTGCATAAATTATTGATACATGCTTTATTAGCAGTGTTCTCAAAAGGAGTTGTTTTTGATGAATGAAGCCAGACAAAAATAAACAAGTATGTGTTGCATAATTCCATTTCAAGAACTATAAGGAGTGCAAAGTGATGTGTAGTGATGAAAAGCAGGTCTTAGTTCCTGAAGTCCAGAGAGGGAGAGAGGAAGTACACAGGAGAGAGGAAATTATGGTAGTGGTGGACACACTTTTATCTTGATTTTCATGATGGTTTTGTGACTATATGTATATGCCAAAACTTATCAAGTTGCACATTTTTCAAATATGTATAATGTTTTGTGTATAAGTTATGCTTCCTTAATGCAGTTTTAGCAAAGCTAGATTGCAGAATATTCATATGTACTGATGTGGAAGACACACCAGGATGTGTTAAGGGAAATGTTTCAAGCACAGTAGTACATATAGTCCGCTACATTTATCATAAGAAAGGAAAAGTGCATTTACAGTATTTGTACTCTTGTGTGTACATGAAGAAATTCTAGAAGAATAAGCAAAAGCTAATGAAATGTTTATTAATGGAGAGTGGATGGGGAGACGAATGGGAGAATCCTCAGCGGACAAACTCATGCTTCATTTTAATTTTTACCATATGTCCCAAATGTCCCTCAACTGGCGGGTGGAGAAGTAAGATGATATAACCAGTCAATGAATGCTCTTTTAGAAATTCAGACACAAGGTTCTGCTACATACCATACCATGGATGCATCTTGAAAACCTTATGCTCAGTGAAAGAAATTAGTCACAAAAGACCACATATTGTGAGATTTTTATGTACATGAAATGTCCAGAGTTGGAAAGTTATTAGGACAAAAATTAATGACTCTTTTCAGGGTGATAAAAATGGCCTGAAATTAGGTTGTGGTCATGGTGATTACCCATATCTGTAAATGTACCGAAAACCACTTTGTTGTATAGTTTAAAGGGTGGATGGTGTGGTGTATAAATCGTAATCTCAAAAAGCTGTTAAAATACTGCTTTCATAAATATTCATTAGAACTCACTCTATTTGAAAACTGTGTTTATATTATTCTTTATTTGAACTTATTAAATAGCCACCCACAGGGGGAATGGATGTTACAGCTTTTCTTTCACACACACAAAGGAAAGAAATAATATAATACTTGTTTCCGTATCTACCAGCAAATGAATCAAGAGGAGGACATTTTGAAAGCATCTAAAATGATATACTTTGGCCCACACAAAGTCCTAGGAATCCTGATCCAAGTTCCTGTGGTAGCTTCCTAGGTGGTTCCGCCACTGCTTTATGCTACGCTGGCTTCAGGTGGACTTTTTTGTAAACTGGATCCAACCAACTGGAGGACCCAGAAATGTTTCCCATAGGAACTCCCGCTGACAGGTGTAAAATAATCAAATATTGAATGATCCTTAAATGAACGGGAGGTCAGGCTAGGGTTCACTGAAGTATATTTGAACTGATCAATTCATGAGGCAGACTTAATATCATGTGACTTATCAATTAACTGTTCATTCCAGTTTCCAAGATTGTGTTATGGGACAGAAAATCTGAACCCTCAAATCCAGATGGGTGGTCTGGAGACAGGATCAGCTGTGCAGAAAAAATGACAGGACAAAGAGAAACAAAGGCTAAGGTAGATAAGCCTGGGATGGCAAAAGTTACAGAATTAGGTCAATAAAATGTCAGCATCTCAGTACAGAAAAAGTACAAATTAGGAGCTTAGAAATAACTTAACTTGATTAAATTAGAAGACTATGGGATTAGAAGACCACACACAGAAAGTAAAAAATAAACCCCGATCTAATTATTGTTCTTTCAAATTATTTAGAGAATCATTATAATTGGAAACAAAAATTCCACGCTGACAGAGGTGACAGGGCCCTCGGCAACTGCTACCCGAATGCAAAACCACAGAGTTAAGTACGGCTTCTATTTATTGTCGCACTCAAACACTGACATGGAGGCCAAACTCACAGCTCGAGAGTTTAAGACGAAAGCAAGAAACAGAAATAAATGGAATAAATGGAGCTGACCACTTCACCTGAAGTTATGAGTAAGAACAAAAAGCAGACTATTTTCCCCCAAAGCTATGCACATTGTAGCCCTTCCTCAATGGTATTGCCACTGCTTTTCCAAGTATTTTGTTCTTAATTTAGGCACCTAGTAAAAATTGTGTCATTTTCCTGTTTAAAAGGAGTGGGGGGAAAAAGGGTTCTGAATATTTTTAAATACCTAGTCAAGCCTATTTCCTATTCAGCTTCCTGTGTTTTCTTTACACAAATATAAGAACGGCGAAATATATTTCTATATAAGGGAGAAGAAAGGAAAAGTTTAGAATTTCCTGCTTGGATATAAACAAAAAATAAAAACCCTTCTCCCAGGCTTCCAGAGTCCAGGAGGACAAGGAGGACGTTGTTGTACGCAGGAAAAAGTATCTGAAGCTTTGGAACCTTGGATACCTGCAGGAATCCACACCCAGGAAGCCACTGCTGTCTAAACGTGTGCTTCTGCCATGATGGGCTTGAGCTGACCTTGGTTGCATAGACAACCACCATCTCTATTAAGAGAAAATGCATACTTCAATTACAGTATTTGTTACAATAAAGTCACCACAAATCCCAGAGCCCCTGTGTTTGAAAAATGCTTCACTGAAGGCATTTTCCGAATACTCCCTCACCCTGTGTCCTTTCACACCCAAGAGGGACTGCCCTCCAGGCCCATGTGTCGTATCCTGTAGGGGATGACTGGTGCCTGGTACACACACCTGCCCCTTGTCACACAGGGCCACCATCGCTATCTTGTGAGAATGTTCCAGAGCCAAACAGCCTCAAAGAGGAGGTGGCACCGGGCAGCGACAGATTCTCTCCAAAGACCAGCAGCAATTTGAGGAGCCCAGCACTGTCCTCTCTGCACCGCAGGAGTCCAGCTGAGAGCAAACAGGGAAAGGAATCAGAAGAAGAATCTTCAGGAATTCCAAGACTACAGCAGTCCATAGGGTCAGGAAGGAGACTCAGACGCCTTGAAGAGAGACCAGCCTCGTCCAGATCTGCGGTGACAGCGCACGTCAGTCCTGGTCAGCAGGCAGCACAGAGCCAGTGCACCTTCCTGCACTCTGCTGAGCAGAAAGGAAAGAGGTGGGGCAGAAACCTGGTGTTCAGGGTGCTGGATAGGAAGGCCAAGAAGTTGACGGTTTTCTCGGTGGGTTTACAAATGCACAAAGCAAGCCTTTCCTCCCTCCTCCTCCTCCTCCTCCTCCTTTATCACCCTCCCCCAACACACACACACACATATACACCTCCACAACCCATCACAGGCAAGCTTTGGAACCGGCAAGTGACCCCTGGCTTGTGACATCCCTCTGTGACTACTCAGAGAAAGCAAGAGGAGGAAGCGGGCCCTGTGCTCATCGGCCTGGGTTCCACCTGGAGCCCCATTCCATCTTCAGAATCGGAGGATGGCTGCACACAGCCGGCAAGCAGGGTGCTGCTCTGGGAAAGCGCTTTTCTAAGAGGGATTAGAATGCAGCCACTTGTGGTGAGAGACTGTCTTTACCCCCTTTTGGAAGATATTTGTGCGTCGACTCGGGTGCTCTTCACAAATCTTTTCATAAGGTTTTGACTAAACAAGCCAAAGTGTGATCAAAAATTACAGTGAATGTTTAAATTTTTTTTTTTTTTGAATGTATTACAGTAAAAGACACACTGACATCAATTCCCCTCAAAATCCTCCCCTTGCTTCAAACACTTAGATTGTGGGAGCTGCTTTTCTGTCGGATGGTGCTCAGCAGCAGCCTTCTCCACGTTTCTTGATCATGCCCCACAGAGACTCTGGACAGCAGGCTTCTAAAACGGTGGCAGGAAGGATGGGATAAGCTTGTTTGAAGTGAGGGGAGGATTCTGAGGGCGACTCATGGAAAGGGGTCTTTTACTCTAAGAACTTTTTATTTGTATTTAAATAGTCACCATGTGTTTTGGGTGTACCTCACATCCAGTGATCATATAAATATCCTATTTTTAAACAAAAAAATAGGGCCAGGGATTTAGCTCAGTGGTTCAGTCACCTGCCTAGCAAGCGCAAGGTCCCGAGTTCGATCCCTGATACCAAACAAAACAAAACAAAAAATGAGGGGGAGGAAACAATGCAACACAGAGCTGAAAAGAGAAAAACTGGGTCTGATTTTTTCAGGTTTGGTTACTAATTACTGCATTTGCCCAGTGATTTGTTGTACTGGTCAGGCTGCAAGAAGAGTGGAGCCCTGATCCCCAGTTCCTGACAGGGACTCGGAACCCTTCTGCGGGCGCCTTGTCTGTGCTCAGCTGCCCACATCATCACCCCGGGAAACAAGAACCCCAGCCCTGTGTGAGCGCCCAGGAGGGCTGCGGGGGAGCCAGGGGCTTCTGAAGATTTTCTGCAGGTGAGTAGGAGTTGCAGACGCAAAATAAACAAGCAGAGCCCCGGAAATGGACTCTTCAGCCCCCTAAGGCCCTGATCCACCCATGAGGCGCAGTGATGGGATCGCCAGGACCCGGAACTGCAAGAGAAGAGGCTGTGAGGAAACCCACGTGCCGTGCTGTCGGACTGCACTAACAGACCCGTGCAGGCCAGGAAGCCCCAAAGCCTCACCGCGTCCTCTGTCCCACACCTCTGCTGCAAGCTGTTGAGGCGAACCTTGTGGAGCCCTCAAAACCAAGTGCTGACTTGGGACGGACCCAGGGACAGAGCACGTCTGGGCACCTGGGCATCGTGGCTGAACACCCCATCCTGAGAAGATGGCCTCAGAAAAAAGAAAGTGCCACGCAGCATCTGGCAAACAGCTGTCAGTCCCTGAGACAGATGGGCTCCGCCACACAACTTCCCTACCCCGGTCCTGAGCTGCCTGCACGGTGATGCTAAGGTCCTGGGGCTTCGGTAATGGAGGCTCCTATTCCTTAGCCCAGGTTCACTGTCCGCATGCTCAGGAGGTCAACTGAACCCAGCTATTTCCCTTCAGTCTCTGCAACACTTTCTCCCCACACTCAGCCACTCACACCATAGCCACACCCTGAATATTTCATGGAAGGTGTCTTAGAGATGAGAGCATTGTTGTAAATATGCCAACAGATTGGGGTAGTTTTGCTTGATCGGTCAAGACAGGAAGTGACAGAGAGCTCACCTTATGTGGAAAGTGTGCTACCTAGATGCACAGGAATGTAGACATTATTTGCGTATATTTTATTTATCAATACATTGTCTCCCAAGAAGAAGAATCCCACTGACTCACTTCCATTTTGTTTTGTTTTTTCTTACATACACAAGATGCCTGGTTCTATGCTTGCATCTGAGCTCACACGCAGGGTTAAGTTTAACCCTGGCACTAAATTCCTCCTGGGAATCTCCTCGGGGATTTGCTCAGATAAGCTGAGATCCGGAGACCCCTGTGGGCAGTCACGGGGCTCTCTTGTTGTCCCAGAGTCAGCAACGGCTGCCCTGTGCCTGGCCCTGCAAGTTCGGAAACGTCTGGAGACATCATGCGTCCAGAGCCAGTTGTGTCTGTGTTCCTCATCTCTCATCTCCTTTGGGGTGCCGTCCCCACTCTCTTCCCAGGAGACCCCACCTTTTGCTCTATCTCTAGTCTGTGAGAACACTTTTCCTCTATTAGTCTTCAAAAGCATTTCTCCCTAACCATCTCCCCTTAATAAATTTTGGCTGTTACAAACCACAGGAAAAGTTGTATTGGTTCGAAATTGCATTGGTAATAAAATAAAAATCCATAAAAATCTAAGGCAAGAATAAAACCAAAGTCCTCAAAAGAAACCTGGTTCCCCGAAAGGTGTGCCACACAGAGAAACACAGATTAACTCGCCAATGATTTGTGTCCTGCATCAGAGGCTGTGTGATCCTCAGCACCAACCCCTGGCATGAGAATGACCTGCATCCCCATGTTTTTACTGCTATACGTGAGAATTAAGTTGCCTTCTCACCCCTGAGATGTGCTCTGCTGCTCTGTTTTATTGCTACGGCTGGTTTTCTTATTTAAATATATATCACTCAAATCTGTATTTCTGTACAGCATTAAGCAAGAAGCCAAATACTGTGAGCCAGGGGTGGGGCAGGATTGCTGGTCTGATCTTACACCATGGTTCTGTCTGTTACTTTAATCTCCGCATTCTCACTGTAATCAGGCAGCCCCCGGCACGCGTGGTCTTCCAGTCTGTCCTCTTCAGCCCCCTCCCGACACACCCAGGACCAACAGGAAATGACACAGAATGATTTCCTGCCTCCATATGAGCAACACAAATAAGAACTGAAGCTGGGGCATAAGAACATGGTGACAGTTCTGTCACAGTTGAAGTGGAAGGCTGCTTATCTATTAAGGGAAGTATGCCTTAAAGCAGGAGAGAGAGGAATTTTTTAAATCTCAGCTCAAAATAAATGAGAAGAAAGAAATGTGTTAAGAAATGCTAAGGTGAAAGTTGAATAATAAGGTGAAGCCTGGTACTTATGACCAAGTGCCTGAAGCTGACGTTCTCACAACTTAAAAAAGCCCCTCCTGAGTCTGAGGAGTGAGTTACGGGGTGTGGGAAGAGACTCCAAACACCTCATCAAAAATGGTCAATGGTGAGAGACTCCTGAAAGCAATTAAGAGCGGAAATTGGGAGATCAAAGATGGAGGGAAATGCGGTGATAATGTGGACATGCAAAGCTAACCCCACATGTGGAGAGAGCCGAGCGGGCGGCCTGGGTAGGATGCAGCCGGAGGCTGAAAACCAGACACTGCCCGCCGGGAGGGGAGGTCAAGCCCCGCAGCCAGCTGTGACAGCAAACCCATCGGAAATGAGGCAGGACTGAGCAACCTGCAGCCATCGGACCTCAGGTAAATGGAGGCCTGGGATGAAAAGCCAAATAGTCCCACAGGCAGGAAGTGAGGGCACAATGCCAGCAGAGGGAGGGAGAGGTGGGAACATAAATGCCTTCCTTCGCATCGACTTACTTTGCCTAGGCTGATAGCTTGTCTACATTCTGGTCACAGAGATATGCTCCTTGGCCAGGGATTTAGCTCAGTGGTTTTGCCGCCTGCTGCGTAAGCACAAGGATCCGAGTTCCATCCCCGGTACAAAAAAATAAATAAATAAATAAAAATAAATAAATAAATAATAAAGATATGCTTCTTAAAAGACTGAAGTGAGGTACGTGAAACAATCCATATTCTGTGCTTAACTTGTGTAAATGTTTTTATGATGTGAAATTCCTCCAGAACCTAAAAATTGTGCTGAAAAAAGACACATGAAAAAATGTTTGTTTTATGTTTTCTCTGGAAAAAATATTAAAAATGAGGATATATTATTACACAAGCTTATTGTGGAGTTAATTTAAATTAGTTTATTTTTTTATTTTCACTACAATTCTGTGGAATTTTAGGAAAGTACATCACTTTTTAAATGACTAAATTGAATTTCTATACAGTAGACACCATGATTTTTAATACTTGAGTTACTTAAGAGCATTTTAGGGGGCCAGGGATTTTAGGGGGCACTGTGCCTGCCTCAGAAGTGCAAGGTCCTGAGTTCGATTCCCAGTACCAGAAGAAAAAAAAAAAAGAACATTTTATTGCTACCCATCCAAGAATAAAACCAGACCACATGAAAATGTTTATTATTCCAATTTCACTATGAAGGGTAGACTTGCAAGCTCTATTTTGCTTTTCAAATAATTTAAGGGATTTAAAATATATTAAAACCAAGAACCTATCAGTAGTTACCACTATTTATTATGAAGTAATCCTCACAATTTATAAAGCAGCAATTAAATTGCTATATAGTTCCCCGCAAAGAAATTCAAATTCCAACCAAAGTTGAATATTCTTGAAAAAAAATAGGATCAGAATAGACACTCATGCTGGCAGTTTCCCCAAATACAACATCAGCAGATCTTTCCCTCTCTTCAGAGCATGCTGTGAAAATTAACCAGAAGAAAAGAGAGAGGGGAAAGAAAAGGAAATTCTTGAAACTCTGGAAGCAGTAGAGAAGACAACCACTAAAGAAATAGTTCTGCATCCCATCCTTTTACTATTTGTGGCTTCTTGTTCAAATAAGAACATCATAAATGAAAAACCTATTCCAAGAACATTCATGTTACTATCTAAAACAGCTTCCTTAAAGTGAGAATCAAGAGCAAGGCTGAGGCACCCGAGTGTGGAAAGAGGGCAGGACCAGCAAATCACTGGGGGATGCGGAGCGGAGAGAAGGATTCTGAGATTCAGCCTCACTCAACACTGCCTCTCCAGACTTTCGTGCACACCTGCTAAGAAAAGGATGGGCCAGGTAGGGCCCAGTTTTCATTTCTCAAGTGGCCGTCATCAAGCGGATTTGAGCCTTTGACACAGAGGATGTTTAGAATTACAATTTTAAACTGAAGCAGAATTAAGCATCTTTAAAACATCTTAAACATACTTGAGTGATTCAAAGTATCATTAGCTTTCCTATAAAATGAGACCAAGTATTAAATATGTGCCTTGGACTGATGCGGGGGGCGGTGTGCAATAGTGATTTAATCTGAAGAATTCAAGTTACCCACAAACTCCCCTCGGTCCGCTGATACCCATCCCAAAGCACATTCTACCGATAAACACAAGACTTTGTTCCCTGATCTTTTCATTCCGAGCCTTTCATGAGCTGTGAATTCACTCTAAAAGCACCTATCAGCATGAATAAACTGATAAAAGCAAAAGTGTGAAATGCCTTTCACTTAACTAACAGGCATGACTCCAAATTCTGCAGCTCCCTCTGCTTTCATCGGAAACCCTACCCCAGGACGACATAAACACGATTTGACGGAAGGCCCCGCACAAAGCTACTGGATCTTTGCCTATTGTGCAGTGTCAGGCATGAACTGCCCTTGCGCGGTCCTTCAGCTGAGCCTGTAACTGCGGACTGCGCTGGACACAAAAAGTCACATTAATAAATCCCTTCAGCCTTCCCAGATCAGCCACTTGTTCATTGATTCCTGCAGCAGCTGCCACCAAGGGCGTCACTAAGGTGACAAAGTGGCGAGGACCTGCACCTCCGAGGTCCAGGGACAACACAAATGCGGTAGCCAGGCTCACAAGAAATAAGCATGAAAAACTGATAGAGCTATGGGCAGATATTGACAATTTCACAGCCACGGGACAGCTCAGCTACTGAAAAGTCATGAGAACAAAAATATTGGCAAGGACTGGGAAAACTTGCCAAACAAACATAAAAGGCCTAACAACAAATATTCCTAGAAGACAGAGAATGTGCATTTTCTTAAGCTTGCATGGAATTTTGTAAATTGGCATTTATGCATGTATGGAAAAAATCCCCCAAATTTTAAAGGATGAATATCATAAAAACACAGACATGACACGACAGGGGTAACAAAAAGGTAAATTAAAATCCTCATATGTTTGGGAAATCTAAGGTACTTCTAAATATTGATTTAAAAAAAGAAAATGGAAATGAAAAATAATACTAAAAGCTAGTAACACTTGTGGGATTCAACAAAGCAATGTTTAAAAAAATATTGGATCCATAAATTTTTCCAAGTGGAAGGAATGATGGGATAGATCCCTTAACTTAATGAGTGAAGCATACTACAGTAGAGCTAATCAAAACTAGACAAAGAAGAGAAGAGACAATGCAGAAATTACTAACATAAAAACAAATACAGTACAGAGAGTCAACATAACCAAAACTCAACTTTTCAAGAAAACTAATATAATAAACTTCTAGTGTGATGGCAACCATAAACATAAAATAGTTTCAAATACTCCTTACCATGAATGAAAAGGGTAAAACAGCCTCAGAGGCCAGCTGAATAAAAAGAATATTATGATAAATCTAGGCCAACATATTTAAAGAGACCAAATGGACAAGTTCCTAGGAAAATAGAATTTTTCAAAACAGATTCAAGGAGAAATGGAAAGCCCAAGGAATTCTAACTTATTTTAAAAACTTTCATGAATAGTTTTAAATCTTTCCACAAGAAAAACATCTGGCCCAAGTGGCTTTATAGGACTTTTCCATATTATTCCACTTTTATATAAATTCTTCTAGAAATTTATATATTCTCTTCCAGAGAAATAGGAATGGCTCCCCAGTTCATACCACGCGGCTTATGTAACTTTGATCCCAAAGCAGACAGGACAGGGTGTGAGAGAAATTCAGAACAATCTGACCCAGGAATAGAGAAAATTCTTAATAATATATTACCCAACCCAACTAAGCCATACTAAAAGAAATAGATTGCAGCGCTGCACTAATCCCTGAAACGCAAAGGAGGGAGGCTTCAATAAAGAGAATTTGATTCGCTACATTAAAAGATCAAAGAGAAAAACCACATAATTATCTCACTAGATAAAAACATATTTAATGAAACATCTATTCATAATAAAGTCATACCAAACAAAAAATAAAAGAGGAATCCCTTAACAAGATAAATATGCTGATGAAAAACTTAAAGCACATGTAATTTCTAATGATAAACATTTTGAAGCATTTTCTTTAAAACTGACCTCCAATAAAATTAAGACTTCTCAAATCAAAAGACACTATGGAAAATATGTAAACCAGAAAATAAACTAGAGATGCTCTCTGCAACACTCACAACCAAAGTAGTTTCCAGAATATAAAATAGAATCTGTCTAAGTCTATTCAGGCTGCTGTAACAAAATACTTTGGACTGGATAATTACAAATAATAAAGATATATTGTTCATCATCTTGGCGGTTGAAAAGTATGAGGTTAAGTTGTGAGCAGATTAAGCGTCTGGTGAAGGCTCAATGTTTCTCTCAAGAGGCTTCCTTCTCTCTTTCTGCTCCCCACTCCTATGGTGCATGGGGTAACAAAACTCCCAAAATCTCTCTTATAAGAGCATTATCCCCACCCACGAGGGTTCTGATCCCTACCTAATCATACCTAATGGCCTCATCTTTTAATACTATTGCATTGGGGACTCAGATAAATATTGGGAAGAGATTATTCAGAACATAGCAGAACTATAGATAATGTTAGGAAAAAGACAAATACTCCCATAGAAACACTGGCAATAGCCATGAAAAACCATCTACAAGAATAGCTCAAAACCAGGTGAAAAGATTCTCCACCTCATTCTTAACCATTAGAATGTAAATTAAGACCAAATCAAGATACTGTTTCATACCTTTAAGATGGCAAAACTCATGTCTGACAATGTTAAACACTGGAGAGCATGGGGCATTGGGAATACTAGCCCCAAGCTGCTAGACTAGGATCTAGTACATCCACTTTGGAACTCAATGTGACATTAACTTTCAAGATTCACTTGTTCTACAGCTCAGTAAGTTGTCTTATGGTACACGTACCAGCCGAAGAGACCCTTGCACACGTATAGAGGGACAGCTTCACCAATCTTTACAATTACTTGTCATAGCAAAGACTGAAACATGGAAATCACCACATACTTATTTACAGTGAAAGGGACGATTTACGGTATCTACAAGAAATATTATGTATTATCAAATTATAGGTTAAAATTTTTAAATAGCCATAATCTTTCTCCTCCTGGAGTACTAGCCTTACCCTGCAGGCAGAGGGTCCATACAGTGTTCTGTAGGAAGCACTGAGCTTTGTTAATCAAAACGTGGGACCAGGACCCGGCATGGGTGGATCACCTGGGAACTTGCTATGGGTACAAAACTTGGCACAGCATGATGGGAAACACCTTCTGGCACTCTAGAAGGCTAAGGCAAGAGAACTGCAAGTTCAAGCCCAGCCTGGGCACAACTTAGCACAACAGACTCTGTCTCAAAGTAAATAATTTTTAAAAGCGAGGAGAGGGAGCTGGGGGTGTAGCTCAGTATGAATGCCTCGGGTTCAATCCCCAGTATTACAAAAACAAAGTCCATGGAGGTATCAAACATTTTCTGAGCCCCAGCTCTGTGCAGGTATCGAGGTTTAATTTGGAGTTGTCACCCCAGAACTAAGCCACGTGTTTGGAATGTCACTGGATGGTGAGGTGCTGCAGTGAAACGTGATGCTGGGAGGTGCGTCGAGTCACAAGGGACAGTCACTGGGGTGTGGGCTGGAAGGTGCATCACCCCGTTTTCTCTCTGCTGCCTAGTCACTGGGAAGTAAGCAGCTTTCCTGTATGGACCCCCTGCCACTGTGTCGCTCCAGCCTCGCACCAGCAGACCCTGGACTGTGAACATGAGCCGAAATAAACCTCTCCTCCCTTCCAGTGTGGGAGTTGGCTATTTGTCCCAGCAAAGAGACTGCGACCAAGACAGCAGGTGCCTTCGTGAGTGCTAGAGATGCAAATAAACTGTTCTTGGGCCCTGGTCTCATACAGTGTGCACACATACACACACATCCTTGGGTGTATATGTCCATACCTGTGAGCAGCCACGTGTCTACTGTTATACGTATGTGCAAGCAGACAGACACAGGTACAGCGTACAACCTTATATGACTGCATGAGGACTTTCCTCACACTTTGCCCAATTCATGGTAATTTTACGTAATGTTTGGATAATTCTGTGCGCTCTCCTGTTCGGTTCTTTCCTTCTGTCTCAGTGTGTCCCTCTGTTGGGTCTCGATCATGGCTCCTCCCAGTGATACAACATTTGTGCTTCCACCACGTTTCTGGATCACATCCCACATCACACTGAAGATGTTCAAGACTCTGGACAATAACCTCAACTCTGAACCGCTTTTACACTGAAACTTGCAGCAGGAAGCATAATTTTCAGATAAATCTACTAAACTGTGCCTACTCTATTTGGCCTTGGAGTTGACTTCAGTCCAGGCACCAATTCAGGCAAATTTCAAAGAGATCAGGAGTGTTCCTAGTGTAAATTTTGTTATAATATATAATACTTCTTTCATCATGAAATAAAATTCATAGTAGGCCTTAGTAACATATATGATAGTCATAATTTTGTGTAATGTCCTTACAAAAAAGATAATAAAATAATGTTTGAAATTTAAATGCTCAGTCTAGAAGGCTTAAAATATTCAGGTGTTGACACTCCACCCAGAAACAAGGTGGTCACAACAGTTACAAATGTCATCTGCTACAGGTACAGTGCTACCTCAGTTCATGAACTTCTTTTTTTTCTTAAATTCTTTTATTGGTACATTTTAGGTATACAATACATTTACATTTATCATTGGGTGTTTGTACCTCTACATGATGTATCTTTGTTCCTACTTTTTCCCCATTACCTGTGCACCCTTCACTCCCTCCACCCTTCCCTATTTACATAGACTTTGTTTCCATTTTTTTCTTTTCTCATAATATTTCCTTTCCCTTCTTTCCTTTCTCCTTCCCCTCCCACTTCCCCTACCCTGTTGGACCTTTTCTTCCTATTTCAAATTATCAATTATTTGTTTTAATCATTTTAATCCTTATTTACACTTTCGGTTTCTCACACCAGAGAAACTATTCGGTATTTACACGTGTGTCCTACTTATTTCACTTAAGAGTATGGCCTCAATATGCATCAATTTAGCTATAAATGTCTCTAGTTTCTCATTCTTTATGGTTGAGTAGTACTCCATTTTATTTAAAAAAAAAAAAAAAAAAAACACATCTTCTTTATCCAGTCTCCAGTTGATGGGCACTTGGGCTGTTTCCAAGCTTTAGCTATTACAAACTGTGCCGCTATAAACATGGGTGCAAATATATCACTGTGGTATGATTCTTTTAATTCTTTTGGGAAGATACTCAGCAGGGGATAGCTGGGTCAAATGAGACCTCTAAGCCTAGTTCTCTGAGGCATCTCCATACTGATTTCCACAGTGGTCACACCAGTCTGCACTCCCACCAACAATGGAGAAGGGTTCCTTTCTCTCCACAACCCTGCCAGCGTTTGCTATTGGTTGATTTCTTGATAGCAGCCACTCTTTCTGGGGTGAGGTGGAATCTCAGCATTCTTTTCATCTGCATCTCTCGAATGACCAGTGATGTTGAACATTTTTTCATATGTTTATTTGCTGCTTTTATTTCTTTATGTGAGAAATGTCTGTTCATTTCAGGTGCCCATTTTTTAATTGGGTCTTTGAATTTGGGGGTCTGATTTTTTTCAATTCTTCATATATTCTAGACAGTAGACCTTTGTCTGAGGTACAGCTGCTAAACATTTTTCCCACATTGTAGGTTGTCTCTTAGCTCTGTGGGTGGTTTCTCTTGCAGTGCAGAAGCTTTTTAATAAGATGAGATCCCAGCTGTCGATTCTTTGTGTTAGATGAACTTAATTCTTTCCACGATTCTGGTTGCAACTGGAGTAGCCAGTGAGCCAGAGAATAGTGACCGCAGGTAAGGCAAGGTTACACTGACTGTGTTGGCATTTTTGATCTCTCATTTTCAAGGCTGATTACTTAGGTCTTGTTTTCAGGGAAACATACCATCAGAAATTTCTGCAAAACTCAGTACAAGTTTTTAATGTATAGCACAGATCCTACCTTTGTGGGATATCTAGTATCCTTGGCTCTTGTCCAACAATCATCTTGATCCCCAGGTCACTGTGACAACAAAAATTGCCCCAGAAATTTCCCTGGAAGGGAATCCGCTAGGAGGCAGTGCTGTCCCGGTGAGACTGTGCTCCGCACAGGCTTAGAGCCCATCCTCCACTTCGGCCCCACACGGCTTTGGGAAATGAGCCAACTGTGTCTGTGTCTGGAATACTGGACATGAGCATTCACTTCCGTCTCTTCTGAGCTTTCCTCCAAACACTGCTGTGCTCCGACTAGCTACCAAGAACCTTCTGTTAATGGTCTTAAATTTTGCAAGCCAACTGAAGTCATGTTGGTAGATTAAATCAACCATGGTGAGACTATCTATGTGTCAGAAATTGGCAAACCCAACCTTTCAGGGATTATTCTGTAAGAGGTGGGGACAATATGTAAATATTTAATGTTACACCCTTGATTTTTTATGATGGACCTTTGGTAACTTCCTCTTAGTCTCTGTTTTGTATACTCATGTTCCCTTCACGGCCCCACATATATCATTCTCTGTTGGCTGATAACATTGAGTGATATTACTCATGTACACTCTGCCTTACTTTCTCAGTATGTTTTGACAGAAGGCATCCGACACCTACTGGACCTTCGAGACTGAAGATCGATCGTACCACCAATAGCAAGGTACCCAAAGTACCTGTCCCTCGTTTTCTTTTTAAGGCACTGATTGCAATCTGCTTGTAACAACACACACACACATGCACATATGTGCACACACACACACACACAGTGCTCCAGTCATATGCAAAAAAGAGAGGCTTTTGTTGTTTTTAATCTGCATGTAGTGAATGAGGAGGAATTTTGTTCAAAGCAGAACTTTAAAAATGAAAGATGGAAAATGAGATAGAGAAGCTGGAAGAATTTCTCCCACTCTGTCAACACCGGTCAGGGTTTAAGCCCCAGTGTTGGGGAGGGACAGGAGCTCGGCCACCTGGTGATGGAGCAGACAGCTCCCAAGACTGAAGCTAACTATGGCTCTGAAAGCAGAAGGAAGCAACTTCTGTGCAGAAATCAGCACCCAGGGAATGGAAGCCTTGGACGCACCCTGCCTTGAACTTCGGAACATCAGTGATGGAGACTGCCAGAAGGGCCCTCCCAAGGGTGGGGCAGGCAAAATAGAACTAGAAATAGAGCAGGAAAGGAAGTAGATCGACAGGGTGGCACCCATGGGGGCTGCACCCACCCGGCTGCCTGTGGGCATCTGTCCAAAGTGCTTTCTGAGACTTCCAGAAATCGCCAAACGTTACTGTAAGTGACAACTGAAGCTGGTGAGGGAGCCTGTTAACTCCTTAGCCACATGGGCCACCATTCCCTGGGACTTCTTTGATATGGAGCTCTAAGTTGGAGTCAAACTAGCATTCCTGAACTTTAATGCACACTGTTGTCTGTTGGAGAATGTAAATTAAAATGCAGATTTTCCCAAGCCCCCACCCCAAGTTTATCATGCTTAGGGCTGGAGGAAGTCTAGGAAGCATTTTAACAATCACCCTTTAAGGCAGATATTTTCAAACACCCACTGCTTTTATTTCTGAGGAAAAAAAATTATATTTATGATGAAATTCACCCACACATGATCTAATCACACTCACACATTAATTCTGGGGCAGGAGAGCACCAAAACTTATGCATTTTCTAGTTACTCTTTTCAAATTGTTCTTAAGAATCTACTGGAAGAATATCCTTTAGTATTAATTAATTAGATCTTCAGAGTTTAAAATCTTGCAAAGAGAAATATCACACCATAGAAGCAAGAACCAGCACACATTCAATTAATAGCACAATACAAATTGTCTGCATTTCTAGTCGGCAAACCAACAAATCCACGACAGCCAGACTGGCTAACACTGAATGGGCCAACCCAAGTCCTTCACAGGACGGAAGGGCGCGGAGATTCAGGCTGGGTGAGATGCGATGTGCATGATAGAAACGTCTGCTCCTGTTCTGCATTCCTTTCTCTTCACCAAACCCCACAAACGAGACCTTCACATTCTGTCTGGATGACAGCGGCATAATCCAATGAAAAATGTCCAACAATGTTTTATTTCTTTTTAACCTAGAGCAAAACAACAGTTTATTTATCTAGTCATTCATTCATTTCCTGAATAGATTGGTTTCTGGCATTGTTTCCAAACAATAGTGGCAGATTTGGGGGAACAAAGCTTCACTTCCATTATTGAACTTGCAGTGGGAAACATAATATACCAGTGCCACAGAAAACCGAATTGGTCTTGTGCCAAAAGAAGTGACATAAAAATTCCCAGTGTCACATTTCTGAAGTCTTAGTTCTCATTTCAGCTTTTAATCTCTGCACACTGTTATTGCCAAGAACAGCAGTATTCCTTTTTCCAGCATCACTTACCTGAGGCAGCTGGGTATTTTGTTTAAGTGTACAGATGAGCCACTTCCCTGATCAAAAGGATGGCTCGGCGAAGGAAGGTGTGCTACGGGATTCAGCAGCTTGGACAAGTGGCAGATCTTCATCCCAATTCACCAGGCCACCGTGGTGACAGTGATTTGTGTCACTTGTAGTGACGATTTCAATATTCATACGACACAGCCTTGAATTTAGCTGCCCAGATCGTGTTCACCAGAAGTTATGTGCCCACCTAAAAAGTGTTAAGAATGCAAAGGAGACACTTAACAGTTGAAATGTGAATATGGAAGACAGTTGTAACAGACGAAAACACTCTTATTATTATTTACAAGCTTCTTGAATAGTATTGCAGATCATTCATTTAGCTTTAAAGACATTACCGACAAATGGCCATTGGAGTTAAAATTAGAAATTGTACACAGTTTATTAATAGGCGATCACTGGTGCCCAAAAGCCTGACTGTGTGGGAAGGAAGGTATGTTTCAGGCGGTGAGAACAAGGACATGTGTTGTCCAGCCAACCTGGTGATAACCAGAGGCTACTGCCATGGGAAACCAGGCGCTGCCTGCCTGTGGGGCCTGGGAAGGTTGGTGGGCCAGGAACAGCCACCTGAAATCACCTACATCTTCAGGATGTTTTGGCTTCCACAACAGCCAGCACTGATTTGCCAAATCCAACTGATTTGCCAAATGTGATCTTAATTTAATACCATGCTTTCCACGCAATAAAGGTTATATTAGCTAATGATACAAACAATAATATGATACCCTTCTAGGAAAAGCTTTTCTCTATACCAAAAAGTAACAGAATTAAGTACTCATGGATGACGCCTCTAATTCTGTGTTTCAGATGAAGGAAATCAGTTCGTCAAAGGATAACGCACACAGGCACTAACTGGAGCATATTCCAACACTAACGATTTTTCTTTACAAAACCCCTTGTAATTAATAGAAACACTCTCCTAAGATGAGAGAGGGCTTTTTATTGATATATCTCATACAGCATTGCTAGTATGACCATATCCTGTGGCCTGGAAAAAGCTGTAGAAACAGTACAAAAGCAAAAGAAAAAGTAACAAATTAAGAAGATAGCCTGCCAGGCTTCATATTAACAAAAATTGTGGGGTTTTCCTCCCAGAGTGCAGTGGGACCACTGGTACTTTCCTTGGGTTGGGACAGAAGAGCATTTTCTCAGAGATATTCTACAACAGCAACGTGCTCAAAATTAACTTGACTGTAGTGCAGGACATCTTTCTGTCTAGACATCAATTATTTATTATTTTGCTGAGCATTTCGTAGCTGGGCTTTGCTTTGCTTATGACAGAATTAAGCTGTAAGAGACCGTAATGGTGCTCTGAAGAGATGCAGAGCTGATGCACTCGTGGACCCCTCGAGAGCATCCCTGACCACCACCAGAGACAGGGATGCGGCCAGCACAGACAGCTGGAGGAGCGGAAACAGTGTTCCTGGCAGCTGGTAACAGCCCCCTGGCCCCAGGGACCAGGGCGTTTGAGTCTGAGACAGGAGGATGTGGGCAGGCAAGGAGGCGTGAACAGGACTTCCAGGGAAAAGGACATAGACGGGCCAGCGAGGCAGTTCCACCAGGCTGGGAGAGGGTGACAGGTGGCAGTGGGGAGCAGGGGTTCTGAGAAACCAGTGGCAGATGCAGACGCCAGAGATCTGCACAGCCGCATTTTGAAGTTTGCAAAACACAAACAGCTATGGCCCATGGTGAATTTTATCCAGGAAATGGAGAGAACAAAACCTGTTTCCAGGGACGGAGCGGAAGTCCGTCTGAGAGTGAGGGTGCCAGGTGTGGTGGGAGGGCACCATACTGGGCCACCAGGGACATGAGCATCAAGGACACTCAGAGTCCAGTGACATCAGGGTGTCTGTTGAAAGACACGGTGAGAAAAGGAGAAGGAGAAGGAAAAAGGGAAGGAGGGAGGGAGAGGACTTCAATGTCTGGGTTTTCGAACTGGCCCCATGCCAAAATACCTGCTTCCAACGTGTCTTTTCATCATGCCATCAGCATAGAGATGGCTGAATTAAATTAACGTGTCACGTTTTACAAAATAAACCCTGTCCAACAGTAGAGGAGAGACTGGACTAAAGATTCTCACAGTGGCTCCAAAGGAAAAGTAAGTGTGGTAACGAAGACAGTGCAGGTTGATGACACACTTTGGAGGTGGCATTAATGGATGTGGTGAGTGGTAGGAAATGAGGAGCCCAAGGTTCAAGTCTGGGTGACCAGGTACACGGCTGCATCCACAGGTACTTATTATGTGGTGGAAATTCAATTCCAACCAGCCCGCTCTCCCAAAAGGAAATCTCATATAGATGACATGGGCACAAAGATATTAGCACTCTTCCAAGGCAACACTACATTTCCCTACAGACCAGAGCTTGGTCCCCTAACTCATGCTGTCCCCTCCTACATTACATTAAGGACCAGGTTGTCCCCTGTTCTGTGAGTGAAGACTCAAGTCTTTGACCGGATGTCTGGAATGTACCTATTCCCCCATCTCATTTTTTGAACTCCAACATCACTGATTAATCTTAGCTATTTTGTAAAGTTTGGTGATCCTTCTGCCATGAACTCAAGCAAAAAAAAAAAAAAAATGTCAGCTTCTTACTTGTGAACATCATCTAATGCTTTCTGTTTCTGATCACATTCTCAGATAATTCTCCCCTGGCCTTTGCCAGATTCCGCTGTGATAGATCTTCACACAACTGCATTCATTTCCTTGAAAGCAACGTAAGCATTTTGTAACTATCCATACAACAGTGATGTTCTGTGGTATTGGACGCTATACCTCCCAAGAATGGGTTTCCTTTGTATCCCTTACACCTACCACAGATAGCATAGTTGTTCAATAAACTTTTTGAGTAAATAGTGGAAGAAAAAATGAACATCAAGGATGATGTGTCTCCTATTACCACGGGCTGGGCTGGGCTTTGCATTTAGGAAAGCCTCTTGGCCTGCCCCACTTCCTCCACCAGTAATAGACTGAGCTCTTTCTTGCCCCAAGGAGGCCTGGCTGTGTGACAAGACACACTTGGGGGGCTGTCACTGGCTGCTGTCTTTGCTCTCCAGAAGGCGCCACGCCAGCTTCAGGATGCCAGCTCTGATTAAATTCTTTTGACTCTGGGCTTTCCTCTGACAGGGATGGGGAGAAAGGGGGTGTTGGATCATCCTACCAGGGTAGAAAGTGAAAATACAGTTTTCATTTATTAGAGACCATGTCTACCAAACAGCACTTCGGAACTATGATTCTGTCTCATTACCACATAACAACGTGGTTTACAAGGAATCCATCGCTCTATCCTACTTCAATTGGCTCCTACCATGACCACACAGCTTTCCAAACTCCAACATTCTGGTTCCAAAATCCACTTGGAACTTCATCCTGGCTCCCCCTCCCACGGCCTCAACCCTCAGCTTGAGAATTAAGCCAAGAAACACATGGAAATACAATGTTCCAATCCATCTAATTAATGCATTAAGTTCCTCATTTGCATAGTACAAATTTCCCTTTATGCTCTCGGTTGCTTGGCAATTGCTTGCCTCAAGGAAATATATTAGCAGTTAAACTGCAGCTTCACAATAACAGAAATTGTAACAAAGACATCAGCCATATTTCAAAACCCGTGTTCCAGAACGGGGAACGAAGGTCCGTGGTTGGAGGGGTCCTCCTACCTCAGAGTAACTGCAGCCCTCGATTTTGGAAAATGGCACGATCACGGAGAGGAAATAACACAGACTGCTCTGCAGTCCGGAGGGACATGGGTGAAAGCCGCGGAGCAGAGTCAACCTTGACACCCACGCGTCTCCTTGGGGACAGCGAGCAGGGAGCAGCGGGCAGAGGGCGACCAACCGCCCTCCTCATGAGAAGCGAAGCGGCTCTCATCAAACCTGCGCCTCACAAAATGCTACCAAGCCCTCCTGAACCACGGGGGGCAAACGGAGAGGCAACTTTGATCCTAAATTAACCCCACCTTCGGCCAACACGCCACTTGCTTCCCAGCTCACAGGAGGGCGTGGCTGGGAGAGCAGAGCTGCGCATGCGCCCAGAGCTCTGGCGGCCTTGTCCCCGGAAGTGCAAGTGCTGAGAGCCCCGGAAGTGCGGAGAGCACCGGAAGTCAAGGCAGAAGGGGAAATGTCGCTTCTGAAGATCGAATTCAGCATGAAAATAGTAACTGCAAAACAGCTCAGTCGTACCATTGCCCATGGTGAACCGAATGGCACCTCAGCTCAGCTCGTAGACACCTAGAACGTCTCAGAATGCCGGCTTGGAACGTCTGGCCTGGTGTTGGAAAGTTACCTTGATGGATAGCTCACGTGCGCTCGCATGTTATCCTAATTTAAAAATACATTTCAACCGCATCACTGTCTCTCAGGGAAATTATGCATATCTGCCACTTTTATATAACGTGAAAATACACAGAAAACATTTTATATACATAAAAACAATAAAGCATATTATGTATTTCTGCCAGCTCCTCACGAGGAATGTGAACACTACATACTACAAACGTGTACCGATAACAATAAAAAATTTTTAAAGGCAAAAGAAATTTCTTTTTCTGCTTATCAAAATCCTGGGAAGTAGGAATTCTTACCATCTTCCCTTTTAAGATAAATCATTCAGTTTCTATGTAGTGCAACTATTGTTTGTCCAGTATAGCAAAACAAGAAATTTGCAGAGTGGTCACAGTGCAGATTCTGTGATTCCGAATCCAAGCTCCAGAGGAGGAATAAATTAACACGTTGCATCCCATCATACTAAATGTGAGATGGTTATACTGCCAGTACAGGTCTCCCAGCTATGAGAGGCTTTGAGAATCAGTATAAAATGACATAATTTTCTATCATGGAAACTAAATTAGAATGGGCATTTTCTCAGAATGTTGCTTTTCAGTGCATGCTTGGGGCTGCTGTGTGGGACCGCTTCCAACTGATAATACAGGTTTCTGCACAAGAGAAAGGTTGACAGGGTATGGTTTAAATTTCCCAGCCCCTCATTCCGGAGTCATCTCCCGCCTGCTTATCTGCTTCTCCACGTCTCAGTAGTCACCAAACATGCCTAAGGAGGTCTCTTGTTGCTCCTGGTTTCCGCCACTACCACAGACTTTGGAATCTTGTTTGTTGACTTTCTTCTGCAGCAGGAGAAATGGTTGCTAAAGGAGCATCCGTCCTGACTTTCAGTCTCATTCAAGGCTCTGACCCTGTCATTCCCTGATCAAAATCCTTCTCAGACCCAGGGAATCGCTCAGCCGGTCACAGGACCTCGGGGCTGTGTGGCCTCAGCCCTCCTCCCCCTTCTATTACCCTCCCTAGAAAAGGCTTCGGGTTCCCCCAGGCTAAACGCCCTCCTGCCTGCCTGGCCTCACCTATTGTTTATCCTCCTTTTTTTGACAGGCCTGATCTCCCTCTCACTCCAGCTTCTCTGTGAGGACCAAGAGCAGAGCCACTTCTCCTCAGTCTGTCCCTGCATCACCAGTGCTACACTTGGAGCTCGGCCTGCTATGCAGCTCCTAAAGCTTTGTACAGCACTGCATGCGGCCCAGCTCAGGAGCGGGACAGAGGGGTCACTTGTGGGTGTTTTTAACCCCAGCAAGGCGGATGCAGTGTTATAGCCCCAGCCCTGTGTGTGAACCCAGTGGTGTCCTGGGAAACCATTAACAACCAGCTCTTCTAGGGTAAAAACCCCTGATTTGCAGCATTTATCAATTTCTATGGCATAGATTCTCTGTCTACCATGGCTGATTGTGAGCAGTGATTCCAACCCAATATTGCCAAATGCACAGTTAGAGATGTGTGGGCAGGAACACACCCATGGCATAGGATATTTTCATCAAACAGATAAAATGCACACATGTTCAAAAGCATAGATAATAATAACACTGCACAACCCTGAAGAACCAAAGAAGAATTTTGATCATTTCTAAATCTCTCTTTAAAATAATTTAATCATAAGTTTATATCATTTAAATTTTAGTGATGGTGGCTATGGGAATTTACAGGTTGATTCTTGTGAGCTGAAACAAAAATTTCTATCGTTGTGGTAAACCCTTCTCTACCCCAAGACTCTCAGTGTGACCTTGAAGTTAGTTTCCAGCTGAGGGTTTAATTTTCTCATCTGAAATATGCCCATACATTACTAAGTCACTGAAAGGCTAAAACATCTAAAAGCATGTCTCAAAAAGTGGTCATTCTCACTTCAGTGTTGTTAGATCCATTTTCAGGGCCCCACAGCCCTTAGCACTGTGTTTTGATTTTGATAAGAGTGGAGTATACATTTTCAGAATGAATTAAGTTGCATAAATGACAAGCTTTGTTTTATTCCCGAATATCTCCTTATGGTCAGCTTCTGGAGTTAATAGCCAGAAAATACATAAATACATGTCACTAAGTCACTGGAGCAAGGGGGCTGCCCTCCTCCATCTGTCTGTCTGTCTGTCTGTCTAAGGGTAAACTGTCAGAGTCCACAGTAGCACAGAAGTGCAATCTGGAGGACCGGCTGCATTAAACTCTGTGGCTTTTGTTTATGGGAAATAGCACAATGTTCTCAGGAATGTTTGCTTTTTGTAACAGGTGGTGTTTTAATGTAAAGTGTGATTTACTCATGATTTACCGAGAAATGTCATGCCAGACTTTTTACCTTCAGATTGCCTACAGCCTTTATGTTCAGAGTGCCCTGTTTAAAAAGCTCCAGCATGCTTCATGGTGAGGCATCGGAACACAAACACTAAAAAAGGCTGTTCTTACAAAGTAGGTGCCCTTTGTCATTAGGCACTGACTCAGACTTGACACAGTACTGCTGTGCAGCAATGTTGCACCTTGGCAAGATTGGCTAGAAGTTTCCTCAGTAGGAGGCAGAGAGCCAGAAAGGAGTATTGGCCAAGGCCTTCTGAGGTGATACTGCATTTTGAAGCTTGCAGCTCTTCCTTGTTATACACCTAGTATGTTTGTATCCATTCTCTTTGTATAGTGCCTGTCTCCTTGCATCGTCAGTAATTGCATCCCTTCTCTAATTCCCCCAGTTCCTTTTCTAAGCATTCTTATGTCAGCCTAAAACAAGCCCATAATCTCCTTTATCCTGCACAATACACATCATTTCATTGGTCGATTTTATTGCTCTTCTTCCTTTTACCACTAAACTTTAAAGCACTTCTCCAAGCCAGGTGTAGTGTGCATGCCTGTAATCCCAGCTTTCTAGCAGGTTGACACAGAGTATCACCAAGTTTAAGCCCAGTCTGGGAAATTTACTGAGACCCTATCTTAAAATTAAAAAAAAAAAAAAAAAGTAAAAAGGGTTAGGAATATGTCTCAGCTCAAAGGCCTTGAGTTCAATTCTCAGTACCACCAAAAAGAAAAAGAAAAAAAGACTCATCCATACGCACTGCTTCTGCTTTTATCTTCCTGCTGTCCTTAACTGCAGAGTCAGCATTTTGGCGGTCACATCCATTGGACCTGGGCAGCCCAGCATCCACTGCCTTCCTGGCTCCTCCCTACCTGGGCAAGCTCCTCGCTCACCGGGGCCTCTGCATGAGCCACTTGCTCTGCCTGACCCTTCCTTTCTGTACTCCCTCACATTTTATGTGTGCTGTACCTCAGCTGTCACCAGCTGGCTGGTGACTTCTGTGTCCAGTTCTCATGATCCTTTCCACCTGTGACTGTACCTGTGTACATGAACCCCCAGGATGTGACGTGCTTCAGATAGAGCACAGCTGCCCGCCGCATCTTTCTTTTTCTTTCTCTTTTGAGGGGAGGGCTGCATTCCACCCATTCACTACTGACATAATTAGCTGCTTTCCCAGTCATCTTGGCATCCACATTTATTCAGGCTCATATCCAAGCAAACAGGAAGTCCTGGCCAACCCTCCCTCTTTCTGCCCCAGGGGTCACTTCCTGTGAAGCTCTCCAGAGTGTCCAACCCAATGACTCAGATGCAGTGCTCCATCTTAGAGACAGCTCACGGCTTGGGTTTGAAAGAGCTCCTCCAGCCCCTGAGCCAAACCCTTGCTTGTAAGCTGAGGGGGCTTGTACAAAGTAACTGGATCAGGAAGGCTGGGATGCTGAGATTGTAAATGAACGCCATTATCCCAGGGTGATGCAAACAGCAGGTAGGACCTAGTTGAAGGGAACGATCTCAGGTCAGGACCTTGAGGACTCTACCTGGTCTCTGGCCCCCTCCTCTCCTGCTCCCAGCCAGGCTCTTTCCCATAGTCTGCTTCCTGGTGGCCATAAGGTGAGCAGCCTTCCTCAGCCACACCTTCCACCACGGTGTTCTGTCGCAGCTCAGCCCCACAGCAATGGGGCCAGCCAACCACAGAACCTCCAAAACTGTGAACCAAAGTAGCCTTTCCACCTTTGAGTGGCTTTTCTCAGGTATTTTGTGAAACCAATGAAAAGTTGACCAACAAGAAGACTTTTCCTCTTCAACTTGTTAATGCCCATGTTTCTAAGCAAAATTCTGGTCCTATGAATCCTTACTCAGAAAGTTTCACTCCTCTACCATGGATGGAGAAAAGTACAGATGGCCAGCTGGGCATTCAAGTAATTTATAGTGTTGTTCCCACAACAGCCCCTCCCCAAACCCCAGGTCTGCCCTGGTGCCCTGCTCCTGCCCTGGACACTTGACCTCTTCTCCATCCACTTATACCCTGCTGCCTCATTTGCCAGCAAATTCACTCTTCTTTATCATTCTCCCTCAGTTTGTTGCAGAACGAGCTCAACCCCTTTTCTGGGAACGTTTCCAAATCTCCCAGTTCTGCCTCCTCTTCCCTCCTTGGCTTCCTGGTGCTCCCTTGGCACTTTGAACCCAATCTCTCCCAGTCTTTTCTGAAGATGGTGTGTGTGTGTGTGTGTGTGTGTGTGTGTGTGTGCGTGCAGCCTGCTTGAGAACAGGGCTGTGTATCTTAATTACGTTTTTATCATGCACAGCACCACCAAAGTGCCTTTCAGGAGATGAGGCCCCAAGGAATTTGACCAAGAACCTCATTCAGCTGCCTCCCCTGTGACCCTCAGGTTCACTTGTCCCTGTCACACCCATGGCCATTTGAAGCCATATAACCTGTCCTTCTGTACTCTTCCTTTTCAGCTCAGTCACTTTCACTGTTCCTAGTTCCTGGTCACATGTATTTATTTTGTGGTCAGATGTGTTCCATAAATTAGACGAAGTAAGACTCAGCAATCCAGGACAGTTTCAGGCAGAAACTGTGGAAAATCCCATGGCACTTATAGCCCATCACTCCAAAGACAAATACTTAAACTGCACAAACATTCATGCATAACTGCAGAAGGTTCATAGTCACTCCTCCCTCCCCAGAAACCTACTGACCAGACAAATGAAGGATCAGTGAATTCCAGCTTTACACTCCTGGAACTGGGGAACTTTTTACAAATACTATGAATATAAATGCAAACATTTTCCTTTTTTTTCTTCTATTCTCTTTTTTCTTTCTTGGCCATTCCTTCCTTTCCTCCTCCCTAGAAACAAAGCTTTTGTAAATAAGGAGAGGGAGAGGGGTTGAAGGGAGGGGAGGGAAATGGGAAAAAAGGAAGAAACAAGATATATCATGTACAGGTACAAATTCTTATGATGAATGTGATTATTATGTATATTGAAAATTTACCAATAAAAATAAATAAATGCAAAAAACAATATTTCTAGTCATTTATCACTGATAAAATGAATATAAAAATGTAAGCAGTTTGTACCACTTAGCTCCTGAAACATCAAGTATATATCTCATGATTATTATCCCACTAGAACTCTAGAGATTCAGGAGGCAATTTTCCTTTAAAGAGTTTTGCATTGCAAAACATGTAATAACATTTTTGAATTAGTATGCTATTTCAGTATCTAACAGATTTTCTCAACTATTTGGTAGTAATCATAACTAAATAATCTCCAAATGCAGGTGAAGAAGAAAAATCACATTGATCTAAAAACTTAGAATGGTGCTTAAATTGTGTGACCTTTTTCAAGGATAGTCTTATGAATCTGAGGAATATTCTTAAAAGGAGTCATAAAATCAGCAATAAAACTTATTGGATGGTAATATTCTCTGATATAATTTAGTATAACCTTATCAGCAAATTGTAAAATAAAAATTTATACTTAAAATTAATGTTTTCTAGGTGTTGTAGCAATGCTGTAATCTCAGCACTCTGGGAGGCTGAAGCAGGAGAATCAAGTTCTAGCCCAGCCCAGGTAACTTGGTAACTTAGAGAGACCCTGCCTCAGAAGAAAGAAGAGAGAGAAAGAGAGAGAGGAAAAGAGAAGAGAATAGAAGGGAAGGGAAGGGAAGAGAAAGAAGAGAAAGAAGAGAAGCAAAGTGAAGTGAAAAGAAGAGAAGAGAAGAAGAAGGAAAGGGCAGGATGGGAATGTCAGTGTAGTACACACACACAATTAAACTATAGCAAAAGCATAAGAATACTGTCAGAATTTCTTTTCATATTGTTTGTAAGATGTGTTCCTTGGTTTCTGTTTATTGCAGAACTTTGAGAGGAGCATGTTCTCAGATCCCTCACTCACCCATTTCTGGTGGAACCCTCACTTCAGCAGTGCTTTGGAGGGTGCACTGCAGATCCAGTCCTTGGTCCTGGAAGGTCAAGGCCAGAGCAATGGGTGAACCCATTTTCCCAAGCTCCATTGTTGAATAACAACAAATAAAGAACTGCTTTAAAAGCACAGTAGCTGCTCTGAGTTCACAAAAGCCAAGCTTCTGAGGAGACTGGGGTTTGGGGGAAGTGCTCTTGGGGAACAGGAGACCTGGGGGAGGAGGCATTCAGGGGTCAGCTGTGAATGACAGTGTTTGGAAGCCCAACCATGAGAGAAAGGGAGCAATGGGGAGGAAGGGAGTTTCCATGTAGCTGTGTCAGGAGGTCTGAAAGAAGAACTGGGAAGAGAGGAGATGGGAAATGGGAAAACCCCAGTCTCAGAGCGCTCCAGGATCTGGGTGACAATTAGACATGTTCTGAGACACAATGAGGAGCCCAGGACTCTAACCCAGGAAGTCACATGGGTTGGCTTGGCCATTTGGGAAACACCCTGGGTTCAGTGTAGCCGAGCCAGCCCACTCCCAGAGGAGGCATCTCAGTGAGAGAAGGTGGGGACCATCCCCCATGTGACACGTGGACAGTGTCCTCAGTTAGGGACATGGGCCATCCTCCTCACCCACCGCAGTGTTCTGCAGGCCAGGGCTCTCAAACCTGGTCAACGGAGTTGCTGGAAGAGATGTACCCCATGCTCTCTCTGCCTGCTTCCCCTGATGGTCTAATTAGGGGTGACACACACCTAATTAGGGGTGACACACACCCTCTCTACACCCTCCTTATCTCCGGTGACTTCTGCACACGAACAGGTGCTTGCTGGGCATCCCCAGTCCACTTTGGCCCACCGCTGGCCATCCAGCCTTGGGGTCCAGCAGCTGGCAGATGCACTCCCCAGCCACTCCTGGTGGGCAGTCTGACTGACCATCCTCTTTCCTTTTCTTGGCCATTACAGCTTATCCCAAACGTGTCTCCCACAGTGAGGTTTTCCTTGAGCACTATAATCAGATGTGACCTCTCACTACTTGGTGTTCCCATAGGATCTTGTACTCTATATAACCTTTATACCTTTCCAGATTCTAGTAGTTTCTTAAATCCTGAGTCCCTAATTTATGTGCGTATGGACTTGTATACCTGCGAGCTTAGGGTAAGCACTGGCCAATACCTATTCAATTGATCCAAATATACATATAAGGAGAAGACCAGCCTTGGAGAAAAAACATAACATGCAACTCCTCTTTAAAGAGCTACATCTTGGGACACAGAGATGAAAATCAGAATAAACATTAGCTCAAGAGATGATCAAAGGTTGCAAAGAAGAATAACATAAGACTGATTGGGCTCAATGAAGAAACAGGAGAGAGTGCAGATGACATAAAAAAATCTCTTCACAGAAATAATGGCAGAAAACTTCCCAAGCAGGGGAAAAGAGCTTGACATACAGATAAGTGAGGCATATAGGACTCCAAATAGCCTTAATCAAAAAAAATCTACACAGAGGCATATAATTGTTAAGATTCCAGAAACACAACAGAAGAACAAAGTTCTCCAAGCAGTAAGAGAAAAGAAACAAGTCACATACAAAGGAAAGCCCATCAGAATCACAGCAGACTTCTCAACACAAACCATCAAGGCAAGAAGAGCTTGGAGTGACATATTCCAAGCCCTAAAAGAAAACAGTCTCCAACCCAGATTGATGTACCCTGCAAAACTATCTTTCAAAATGGATGGAGAAATAAGATACTTTCATGACAAAGAGCATTTTAGGAACTTTGTGAATACCAAACCAGCACTCCAAAGAATTTTACACAATAACATGGAACAGACATTGAGGATCACAACCCCAGGAAGCAAAGCAGAATGAACCCATCTGGCATGACAAGAAATTAAATGTAAAGGGGGAGAACTCCACAAAAAGAAAAAGTCATGGCAATGACAAGTCAATACGCTTCAGTTATAACCATCAATGTTAATGGTCTCAATTCACCAATCAAAAGAAATAGACTGGCAGAATGGGTCAAGAAGCAAAATCCAACAATATGCTGCATATAAGAAACACACTTAATTCAAAATGAAACTCATAGACTGAAAGTTAAAGGGTGGAAAACAATACTCCATGCAACAGGAACCCCAAAAAATGCAGGAGTAGCTATCCTCTTTGCAGATCAAGTAGATTTCAAACCAACACTGATTAAGAGAGATGAAGAAGGACACTACATCCTTGTAAAGGGAAGAATCCAAGAGGAAGAGATGACAATCATAAATATCTATGCACCAAACACTAGTGCACCCAACTACATAAAACAAATACTAACAAACATGAAAAGTCATATATGCACTAATACAATTGTAGTGGGGGACCTCAACACCCCACTGTCACAAATAGATAGATCAACTAGACTAAAAATAAGTAATAAAATACTAGAACTCAATCGAACTCTTGAACAAATGAACTTAACAGATGTTTCCAGAGTCTTCCACCCCACAAAATCAGAAAACACATTCTTCTCAGCTGTACATGGGTCATTCTCCAAAATAGAACACATACTCACACATAGAACATGTTTAAGTAAGTGCAAAGGAACTGAAGTTATCCCCTGTATATTATCAGACCATAGTGTGATGAAATTGGAGATCCATAGCAAAAGAAACTCGAAAAATTTCATAAACATGTGGAATTGAACAACACACTTCTGAATAACCAATGGATCACAGAGGAAATTAAAGAAGAAATCAGACACTTCCTTCAATTAAATGACAATGACAGTACAACATATCGGAATATATGGGACACAATGAAAGCAGTCTTACAAGGGAAACTCATAGCAGTGAATACACATATTAGGAAAACAGAACGAGCCCAAATAAACAACCTGATGCTGAACCTCAAGCTTCTAGAAAAAGAAGAGCAGGACTACTCCAAGGCTCATGCAAGGGAGGAAATTATAAAGATCAGAGGAGAAATCAATACAATGGAGACTAAGAGAACAATACAAAAAATTAATAAAGCCAAGAGTTGGTTCGTCAAAAGAATCGACAAAATTGACAAACCTTTAGCCAACCTTATCAGAAAAAGGAAAGCAAAGGCCCAAATCCATGCAATTAGGAATGAAAAGGGTGAAATTACAACAGACCCAGCAGAAATCCAGAGGATCATCAATACCTCCTTCCAGAACCTATACGCCAATAAGATGGACAACACAGAAGAGATGGACAGATTCCTAAATACATATAAATTACCAAAGTTGAACAAAGAAGACCTAAAAATTCTGAGCAAACCAATATCAACCAATGAAATTGAAAACGTAATTAAAAACTTATCAAGTAAGAAAAGCCCGGGCCCTGATGGCTTCACTGCTGAATTCTACAAGACATTTAGAGAGGAGCTGCTGCCACTACTGTTGAAAGTCTTCAATGAAATTGAAAGGGAAGCAATACTCCCAAATTCATTCCTGGAAGCAAGCATTACCTTGATCCCCAAAGCAGAGAAAGACCCAACTGAAAAAGAGAACTATAGGCCAATCTCACTAATGAACATAGATGCAAAAATCCTGAATAAGATAATAGCAAACAGAATGCAGAAGATCATCAAGATCATACACCCTGATCAAGTGGGATTCATCCCAGGGATGCAGGGATAGTTCAATATATGAAAATCAATCAATGTAATACACTATATCAATAGAGCCAAGGACAAAAACCATAGGATTATCTCCATAGATGCAGAAAAAGCATTTGACAAAATCCAACATGCATTTATGATAAAAAAAAAAACCCTACAACAAATTGGAATAGATGGTCTCTACCTCAAACTGATAGAAGCCATCTATGAAAAACCAACAGCCAATATCATACTAAATGGTCAAAAACTGAAATCCTTCACATTAAAATCAGGAACAAGACAAGGATGTCCACTATCATCACTCTTGTTCAATATAGCTCTGGAAACATTAGCCACAGTAATTAGACAAGAGAAAGAAATAAAAGGAATAAAGATAGGGAATGAAGAAGTCAAATTGTCATTATTTGCAGATGACATGATACCCTATATAGAAGACCCCAAGAACTCCACCAAAAGTCTTCTAGACTTAATAACCAAATTCAGTCAAGTAGCTGATTACAAGGTCAACACACAAAAATCAATAGCTTTCCTCTACACTAATGACAGACTCACTGAGAAAGAAATAGGGCAAATAATTCCCTTCACAATAGCATCCAAAAAACTGAAATACCTAGGAATCATCCTAACAAAAGAAACCAAAGACCTCTTCTCTGAAAACTATGGCACTCTGAAAAGAGAGATTGAAGATGATATCAGAAAATGGACAGACATCCCCTGCTCCTGGGTAGGAAGGATTAATACAGTGAAAATGGCCATACTTTCAAAACTGCTATATAGATTTAATGCAATTCCAATTGAGATCCCAGCAGCATACTTCATAGACCTTGAGAAAACAATCCAAAAATTCATTTGGAACAAGAAGAGACCCAGAATAGCAAAAACAATTCTAGGTAACAGAGACATGGCCGGGGGTATCACAATCCCCAACCTGCAACTCTACTACAAAGCTACTGTGATAAAAACAGCATGGTACTGGAAAAGAAACAGACCTGAGGACCACTGGAACAGATCAGAAGATGCAGAAACAATGCCAGACACGCTCAGCCATCTCATCTTCAATAAAGGAGCCAAGTACCCTCACTGGAGGAAAGATAGCCTCTTTAATAAATGGTGCTGGAAACATTGGGCTTCAACTTGCCAAAGATTGAAACTAGCCCTGTATCTCTCACCATGAGCTAAACTAAAATCAAAATGGATTAAAGATCTAAATATTAAAATAGAAACTCTAAACCAGTTGGAACAGAGGTTAGGTAGAACCCTTGAAGACATCGGTGTAGGAAAAGATCTTATGAACAAAAGCTCAGTTGCCCGTGAACTAGCACAAACAACAAGTGGGGTCTCTTCTTATTAAAAGGCTTCTGCACAGCAAGAGAAGCCACCAGCAGTGTGAAGAGACAACCCACAATGTGGGAAAAAATCTTCACCTGCTCTTCCTCAGACAAAGGTCTACTATCTCGAATCTATAAAGAACTTAATAAGATCGGTCCTCCCAAATTTAAAGACCCAATTGAAATATGGGCATCTGAAATGAACAGACATTTCTCAGACAAAGAAGTAGAAATAGCAAATAAATACATGAAAAGATGTTCAACATCATTGGTCATTCAAGAGATGCAAATTAAAACAATGCTGAGATTCCACTTCACTCCAGAAAGAATGGCTGCTATCATGAAATCAACCAATAACAAATGCTGGTGGGGCTGTGGGGAAAGAGGAACCCTGCTCCACTGCTGGTGGGAGTGTAGACTGGTGAAACCACTGTGGAAATCAGTATGGAGATACCTCAAAGAACTAGGACTGGAAGTCCCATTTGACCCTGCTATTCCACTGCTGGGGATCTTCCCCAAAGAATTAAAAGAATCGTACCACAGTGATATATGTGCACCCATGTTCATAGCAGTACAGTATGTAATAGCCAAAATTTGGAAACAGCCCAAATGCCCATCAACTGGAGACTGGATAAAGACAATGTGGGGTTTTTTTATAAAATGGAGTACTACTCAGCCATAAAAAATGAGAAATTAGAGACATTTATAGCTAAGTGGATGTACATTGAGGCGATATTCTTAAGTGAAATAAATAGGGCACACATGAATAAATACCAAATAGTTTCTCTGGTGTGAGAAACTGAAAGTGTAAATAAGAACGAAATGTATAATAGGTAATGTGAAATAGGAAGAAAAGGGGCAAAGGGGAAGGAAGTGGGAGGGCTAGGGGAAATGATAGAAGGGAATGGGATTAATATGAGAAAATGGAAAAATAGGAACAAAATCTTTGTCAATAGGGAGGACTGGAGGGGTTGAAGGGAGGGCTGGGCAAGGGTGAAAAATAAGAGCCAAGAGAGCTTACGTAAAGGTGCAAATTTCCAATAATGAATGTCATTATATTGTATACCTAAAATGTACCAATGATTAGAATGAATAATCAATAATGTAAAATAGGAAGAAAAGTTCCAAAGGGGTAGGGGTAGTGGGAGGGGCAGGGAAAAGGAAAGAAGGAAAAGGAAAAATGCTGAGAAATGGAAAAAATGGAAATAAAGTCTTTGTAAATAGGGAAGGGTGGAGGGCATGAAGGGAGGGCTAGGAATGGGGAAAAAATAAGAACCAAGATGCATCATGTAAAGGTACAATTCCCAGTGAGAAATGTAATTGTGTTGTATACCTACAATGTACCAATAAAAGAATTTAATTAAAAAAAGAGAGATGATCAAAGGTTATAGAGTATGATGTTGTTACCATAGAGGAAAATAAAGGTTTAAATTCTTGCCTTTTTTTCCACTGGGATTCTAAATTATTAGAATAAAGCAAATTGTTCTTTGGGGGGGAAAATAGACGTGGAAAGTAATGGGGTTCTTGCAAATACTCTACTGGAGGGTACTGGCAAAGAAGAAAGGGCCTCAAAGGAAGCACAACTTTGTAACAGTTATGGGCGTAATATCTACCAGATGTCCCAGATGTTTTCAAATTACACAAGTGCAACTCTTTCCCACAGCCCATTTGCAAGTGGACCTGACAACCCCAGCCCACAGAAATCAAAGACTGTAATCTACCATAAATTCTGCCACGCTAGATGGAACGAATATCTGTCAGGTTTTTTTACTTAAACTTCTCTTCCTTTAAGAAGGCAGCATCTGGCTCCGAACTGTGCATTTAATTGAAAAATCCTTTAATAATAGCATTAATTTTCATCGTTTTGCATTCCAGCAGGCTGTCTGTGAGGAGGAAGACTGCTCTGCCTGTGGAAGGCAGACAGCTACACAGGGGGCGCCCCGGCGCTGAGGTGAGAGCTTGGAGGACAATGTCTGCCCAGGAGCCCTGCCCTGAGATAACATCAGTGTCACAGTGAAGGAGTAAAAGTGAGACGTTTTCCCCAAGAAACTGATGGTGTCTTTGGAACCAGATGATCGACACTTTCTTTTAAGTGAATTTTGTTGATACATTTTAGGTATACAATATGCTGACATTCATCATTGGGAATTTGCACCTTTACATGATGCATCTTGGTTCTTATATTTTCCCCCTTCCCCTGCCCTCCCTTCACCCCCTCCACCCTTCCCTATTTACAAAGACTTTGTTTCTATTTTTTCATTTTCTCATATTAATTCCAAATAGTTTCTCTAGTGTGAGAAAGGATGGATGCCTTTGAGGCTTATCAAAAGCAAGCTGTATACTTGGGAAGGATAATTCAGGAGCGGAGACAGAGGCTGAGATTCCCACAGGTCTTGAACTGAATGTAGACTCCAGTGTTTTGTTGCTGTTGTTTTTTGTTTTTGTTTTCATTTTTTAGACTGCAGTTTTTAAGGATCCAATTTTTGTGCTCTCACTTGACCCTGTCTCTTGGCTTATCTTTCTAAATGGCTTACTCCCTTTCACTGGAAAATAAAACTCTGAACCCTTCCCAGAGTAAATGAGCCTTTGTCCCTGCTGGAAAGGAGCAGGGTGTGGAGGGAGAGGGAGTGGCCCTGTCAGTGGGATTGTAAATCACCCTGCAGCTGAGCAGCTGGTGTCCCAGAGCCAGGTCTGGACACAAGGCGGCAGGTACCTGCTGGGACTGCAAGGCCAGGCCCAGGCGGGCAGGGCAACAGAGTCTGCAAGGACGTGCCCCTTCTAGCAAGACTTGGTAAACACTGAAAAGTCCCTGCCTGGCTCTGCCTAGCGCCTGGGGAATTTTCTGAAGATAAAATGCCAGACGGCTCCACATGAAGTCACAGACAGGATCACACTTCTGTCCCAGGGGCTGCTCACACCCTAGGGTGTGGATTCCTTCGTTGTTGCCCTGACTTCTTGTCACACACAAGTCCCTTCTTAGATTTGTACTTCTCCATTTCCAGAGAGAGAGAGAGAGAGAGAGAGAGAGAGAGAGAGAGAGAGAGAGAGAGAGAGAGGGAGAGCTCTTGGTTTTCTCCAGTTTCAAAGCTACTGATCTAATTTTAAAGCCCATTTGCCCGGGCCAACCTCATCTACAGGAAGGGTATGCTAAGAATATTTTATTTTTGCATTGGGTGTCTTTTCAGCTTTTCCTTGTTGTTTTATTTAAAGCTGCATTGGGTGCACTAGCAATACCCAACAATAACTGCTTAAAAAACACTGCCAAAGGAAGCTGGGAAGGTGGCCCCTGGGAGAGGGAAGGGAGAAATGACAGGGACAAATCTCTTGGACTCAACTGAAAAATATTTTCCGAACTATTATTTCACACTAGAAGTTTTCTACTAAAAAACTGAAAACTTTAAAAAATATTGTGAAAGAGACCTCATCAAACTTAGCTTTTTCAATTTTTTATATTTGTCATTTTGTCGTATCCATTTGATGACAGAAGAAGCCCACACATGACACAGTAACCCAAACTAGACAAGTGCTATTGCTACCAGTCACCTTGGACAGGAGAGTCTGCGGTCTGTCCCTAAGCTCACCCAGAGGGGACCCTCTTGGGATTAGAAAAGGCTGCCATTTCCTCCAAACACATAATTTCTTTGTTTTTGCCTTTACTAGTGCATGTTTGTGAGACATAGTGATCACATCCATGCTGGAGAGTCAGTTCGCATACATGGCACGTCTCATTTCTGCTTCCATCCCCTTTGCTTCTCCCCAAGCCCCTCCCTCCATCTCTCCATCCCTTCCCATGTACAAAAGATGCGTCTCCATGGCTGATTTTTCCTTCAGTGCTCTCTGATCTCTAGTATACAGGAGATGCTTTTCATTCTTTTGCATTTCTTTGCACAGGTTTCGTGGAAGAGTTTGTGGCATATTTTGGAGAAAGTTCCATGTGTAACAGAGAAGAATGCATATTCCTTTGCAGTAGGGTAGACACTGGATATCTATGAAGTCCATTTGTTTGAAGGTGTGATTGAAACATTTTGTAATCAAAACCACAACAAAATCAAACAAACAAAACCCTTTTATCTCTACAAATACATTGTGAGCAGAACTCCCAGAACTGGGCAATATACAATCCTCCCTCCTGTCAATGTGCTTGACATGTTCACACCCTTTTAGTTTTCCTGCCTAAGATTGGACGGAGGAAAGTGTTCCAGAATCTTAGCTCAGACTTTTGACAAAGTACAATAGTTAAGGAAAGAAATCTCACTGTTAGCTGAGAAATCACTATGCATAATATTTAAGTAAGAGTCAAAGCTATGTTGAGTACAGAATGCAAGGACTTTGCTTAAAAAATTATTCTGAAGTATCTTGCAGAATTTTGAACCTTTCACTCATTAATTCATTAGAAGAGCCTACTTATCAGTGGGGGCCCTGCTACATCTCTATTTGGCACTCCTTACATATTTTCAAGTAAAAACAAACAAAAATGACCTTCAGTTTTGGCAATTATCATTTTTATTCATTTGATTTTTCTTTCTTTTACAGTATTATTTCGCTGTGGAGCCCATTTGATGGTTGGAATCAATGTGAGTTGCCTCCTGTGCCCTGAAATTAGATAGATGTGATGCATTAAAATTAAAAATCATGAAAACTAAAGACACACTGACTGAAATGAATTGTGTACATAAAGTGTATAATAAAAACCACAGAACCAGAAAAGAACAAGATAAAGAGAGAATTGGTAACCCAGAAGAACTAGGAGGGATTTACTAAAAACACTGGAGATATAAGGGGAGATGAAAAACACAAAAGGAAAAAAAATATCAGATTATCTGGAGTGATTCCAACTACAAACTTAGTTTTATTACCAGTACTGGGTGAACAAGCAATTATACTACTCAGAATCTCATGAACAGCCTTAGAAAGCAGCCAGTGAAGTAGATCCTGTGTTTGGGGTCTGCTTAGCCTCAGGAAGGCTTCGGGGTCCTTGGCGTGAGCAGTTGATGACATTGGAACAGAAGCCAGTTCAACGAGCCCTCCTTCCTCCAGCCCCGGCTCATCTTAGAAAGTCATCCCCAAGGAACACGTCTGCGGCACATAAAATGTGTCAACAGATATTTGTGAAGTAAAAGAAATGTACTTCCTTGTGCAACAAAGGGAATGAAACCACCAGATAAACTGATCGAGCTTCCTGGAAACTGTGAGGAAGCTAAAACACTTACGTTGGGATTTTAAAAAATTGTTGTTTTCCCCTGTATATTAGATGCCTTTCCTTCTCCCCATGGAAGGTAGTAGCATTCACTCAGCCTGTTTCCTCAGGGGCTACCCAAGTCACACCTTTGCAGAAAATCTTGTATTTTGTTTCAAAAATACCTAGCCCTCATGGTAAGCAAGACATCTCTGCAATAGAATATGGAGTAGGGAAGATTTTCTTGTGATTAGAAAGACACTCAGGTTGGCTGGAGTGAGGCTGGTGGGCAGAAATGGTTGCTGGACCCTGGGACAGAGTACCCAGGTGCAAAACTCTGTGCCTGCTAAGTTAGGGATGGGTCCAGTTGTAGGACATGCAGGCAGTTCATGAAAGTCCTGTGCACCAAGCATGGTATGGGTTGGCTGCGCCTGTCCCATGGACACAGTGGCCCTCAGGAGAGATGGCTGAGAAGAAGCCCATTCAAACAGGGTGTATTAGTCATTTTCCCAATGCTGGACAAAATACCCAACACTGGGAACTTAGAGGAGAAATTTGTTTTGGCTTATGGTTCTAGAAATTCAGTCCATAGTTGGCTCGATCCAAGGCAGGAATATCATGGAGAAGACCATGGCAGAAGAAAGCTGCTCAGCTCATGGTATCCAGGAAGTACAGAGAGAAGGGAGGATCCAGGGAGGGAGATACACCTCCACAGGCAGGCCCCAGGGACCACCTCTTCCAATCAGGCCTCAGCCCCTAACAACACGGTTAGCTGTGAACTACCTCACCGATGGATCGATGCACGAGGAGTATGGCACCCCAGGATCCTATCGCCCTTCAACAGCCCCACATCTAAACACGTAAGACTTGTGGGTGACATTCTAGATCTAAATCACAGCTCAGCACCTCCTACTTCTAACATTATGATCCTCTCAAAGCCCCCTGGGCAGTTTCAGGAAGGTGGAAGTGTAGACAGAGAAGCACTTGGGTCCCCACCTCTCGCCCGCTCTACAAAAATACCTCCTAAAACACCTTCGGAGGTGGTCGCAGGTAACAAACTGCTCTTTCATCCCTGCATCTCATGAGTTTGTAAATTGAGTCTCACCGACGATGCCTGATTTTGAAGCAATGCATGAAGAGGAAACACTGGTGTACTTTATATGAATTTATAAAAGAAAATTCATACTTCAAAGGAAGCTCATACTCTTTTGGGCTATGACATGCGTCCCATTTGCCTGCAAGCTCAGGACAAGCAGGAATGTCATTCAGCTGGTGATGTGTCTCCAGAGCCTGGTGACTTGCTTCACACAGACAGGATGCCAGCTATGTGTTGAATGAGTAAACGAATGCACGACTTCTTCTACCATTTGAGACAGCTTGATAGAAAACTTTTTAATGGCCCGAAGATGTTACAAAATAAGTACACATACTGGGCACTTTACCTTCGAGTTTTGAAGGCGTGTTTTTTCCTCAGGTGGATTGATACCGTTAGCACCCGGAACTCCTACTGAACCTGTGGGTTGGAGGACGGGGTGGGTGAAACCCACTCCCACCCATGATGGTCTCTGGTGCAGCCAGTCCTGCTCCTTCTCCCAGGGAAACAAGCACCAGCTCCGTGCCTCTATGTACTGGTTTTGGCTTTGTTCTTCCCAGCAGAATACAACCTGACGGCTTTAGAGGAGGCACCGCCTCTGTACCCCACCCTTTTTCCCTTTACGTTCCCACCCTCCCTGGGCTAAGAATCTTCTTCGTGTCCAGTACATGACTCGTGGGGCAGACTTGTCTGTGGCTTTCTCCTCACCACAGGCCACAATGAGCACCTGTCAGGCTGGAGAAAATCCACGCACCTTGAGCAAGTGGCTAAGGACAGGAGCGGCGTGGGTACATTCAGGGGTACCAGCGTCCCCGCCATGGGGATGGGCACGGGCACCCCGTCCCCAGCAGAGACCTAGTGAGAGGCGTGGCCGCCCCAGTGTGTGTCTGCCCAGGTCCCAGCCGGGGCCACCACCATCCAGCTCAGCACTTCCAGAGAAAGCACCCAGGAGCGCGGGTGCCGTGAGCCCCGTCTCCCGCGCCTACTCTGTCTGCCTTCAGCCTGGCTGACTTTCTTGCTCAGCCCCTATAACCGGACTGCAGGGATTTGCACTGTGAAACTGTCTGTTCCCTACCCCCTCCCGCCTCTCCCTCTCCCTCCCAAGCCCAGCAGCAGCCTCTCCTGGGAGAATTACTGTAAACGTTTCCACATGGTTCCAAATCCTGCCTCTTAGGACCTAATCGTCACCACGCTGGAGCACTAGTCTGACTCAACCCACTCTGTCCTGATGCTGCTGTGAACATGGCACTAACTGCTCCAAGGGAACAGCCTGAATTCTTCCAGCTAAGGTGGAAAGGCCCCTGTCCCACCCACGCAGCCTGCACATTTTTGCTGACTGGCAATTAAGTTCCAGGGGCCTCAGGGTGGGGCCCTGAGGACTCAGCAGGGAGGAAAGGGGTTCAGGTCCTTCACAATCAGGGGTGTCTAGATAGTAGTCGTCCCTGAGATGGAGCCAACTAAGCCCATGACAGGGCGAGCTGTCGGTTTGGTCCTGCTCACCTGTCGTCCTGCCTCGTTGTTAACAGTTTTTATTTTAAATTTTGATTGGCATTAGTCCATGTCTGCAGTACAGATGGAGCACTTTGTTGTGGGGACCTGGGGCCCGTGCGTAGCACATCTTGCTTCTCTTCACATCCCCTTTCTCTCCCTGCCCTTCCCTCCATGTCTTGGTCCACTTCCCTCTCGCAATACATCATCTCCCTGTCTCCTATTACCCACCTTTTATTTTGTTCTTTAATTATTTATACTTTGGGTTTCCCAATAAAAGAAAGTATGTGCTATTTAACCTGTGTCTGATTTACTTCACTTCGCATTACAAACTCAAGGTGCGTGCCTTTCCCTACAAATGGTTCCAGTTTACCTTTCTTTGTGGCAGAACTGTTTATCCTTCCCTCCTCTGTGTCCCTGGAACACTGTGACACCTGGCTGCATGGTACGCCAGCCTTTCCCAGGGCCCCTCATCCTCTTGTGGACACTCCTACCCTTTTCTCTGAGCTTACATTTTAGTAGAATTGCTCACTCTTTGGTATATAAGCCTCGGCCACAGCGCAGGGCTCCAGAGAGCCCGCTCTCCGTTCCATACCCAGCACCTGACACAGGGCCTGGCATGGCATGTGTCACAAGATATTTGTGGAATAAACAAGGGAGACAGTAAGTGAGCTGCATTTTCTAACGATGCCACTGCAATTAGGGTAATTTCCCCTAACTAAACATAAGCCTCTGAGAAGACGAACAGTACATAAAATCTATCATATTACGTCTCATACTGAAATACCCTTGCAAATATTCTCCCACAGATGCCTACTGAATTAAGTGATTACATTGCTGCTGTCTGCAGAAATGTCCGCATACTGTGATATGACAGCTAATGTTTATGACGCGCTTACTAAGTGCCAGCCAGGGTTGGAAGCATTTTATCTGTTTTATAACATCCTCTCTCCTGTCCTCCCCAAACCCAGTTCACAGAGGAGAAGACAGAGGCAGACAGCAGCACACTTCCACCAAGACCTTACTGCCTCTGGCACAGGCTGTACACAGGAGTTCCCAGCACAAAGGCAGAACTCGGCCTTCACCACCATGCACTCATCATCCGGCCTGTCACAGCAAGAGACCACAGCCAGGATGGCTACTCCCAGCCAGAGTTCACAGCTTGGGAGGCTGGCAAGTTCAGGGCCAGGGCCTGCCACCCTTGATCCCCAAGTGGTGAGAGGTGCTTCCTGGCAGGTAGAGACAGTAAGAGAGGGAGGGAGACCAACTTCGGAATCTCTCTCTCCAAGCACACTAACCCTATCACAGCAAGCCCTGCCCCTGTGATTTTATTTCATCTGCATCACTTCCCAGAAGCCTTATCTCCGAGGACAGTCAGAGCGCAGGAATTTTCTTGATTCCCCCTGGCTCTCCGCAGGCTGCACACACTCCTCTAGTCTCTGAACCACCACGCTGGCACTGGACACAGCAAATGGATCCGACTGCCTATATTTTTGACCATACCATTTCCGATGGAGGAAGACAAACAGGTAAAGTCAGAACCAGAAGAAAATAGTCTGGGGACACTTTGAGCCCAAAGCTAAGAGAGCAGAGGCTGGTGGCACATGGCCCACAAGTTTAGGCTGTGCCCTGGGCCGTGTAAGGAGTGCTGGGAGGCATGGACAGGGACACGCACAAGCACACGCATGCACACGCACACACACACACACACACTTCACCTGAGAGACCTAGGTGAAAGGATTCAGGCAGAACTAAAGGCAAGGGTCACCAATGGACACCTGAATGTCATAGAAAAGGTGTACGCTCTACCTCCATGCACTTTATTTATATGTATGTATGTACTATGGCACTGGGATGGAACCCAGCCTTTGTGCTAAGAGCTACATTCCCAGGCTGGTGTTTTCAATTTTATTTTGAGACAGGATCTCCCTAAATCACTAAGTTGCCCAGGGAGGGCTTGAACTAGCAATCCTCCTGCCTCAGCCTCCCAGAATGTTGGGATTACAGGCATGCACCACCACTCCCAGCTCCTCGGTTGTTACTAGAAATGCTGCTTGAAAGGGGCCTCTAGAGTGAAATGTGGACCATAGACAGAGGGGACACAAACCAGAGCCAGCCACCACCAAGAGGCACCCCCAAGAGAGAGCACGGTGCCCGGATGGAAGGAAGGGGACGGAGGTGCTGAGTGAAGTTTGGTGAGGAGGCTGAGTTATCCAACCCAGAGAAGCCAGCCAGGCCAGGGAGGAGCGCATCTCCAGCCTCGGTCCCGAGTCGGGAGTTGGGGGCTCCTTTACCAGGGTTGGAAAGGGTTTGGGGGCTGCTTGAGTTTCAAAGGTGACCATCCAGGCAGTGGTGGCCCGGACACTGCAGTATGGACTCCTCCTGGGGTCTGGGGTGATTGGGAAAGTAGATTTTCACGTTATCAGCAGATAGGTGGCCATTTAGGGTTCCAGTGCAGACTTTTATTTGAAAAAAAGCAAGAATTTCTAGACAGTGACATCAGAAGATGAAACAGCGCGGGCCCTTCTGGGAGTGCATCCTGCGTGCCTGGCCAAGGTGCCCATCCCGAGGCCGCCCTGGAGGAAGGGCATGGAGATGGAGACGTGGACACTGAGCCAGCACTGAGGCAAAGGAAGAGTCCGGGGTCTGCTGAAGAAACGGCCGCAGTCCAACGGAGCACACACGCTCAGGAGGTACGTGTCGCACGTTGGCAGGAAGTCTCCGTGCATTATGTGGGGGCATTTTCTCCCTTGGAATTTTTATTTACCCAAAATCTGTGTTCGAGGGCTTGGGATTTAGTTCAGTTGTTTCGCCACCTGCTGTGCAGGCGCAAGGACCCGAGTTCGATCCCCAGTGCCAAAAAAAAAAATCTGCATTCGATTATGACGTTTATTACATTCCAAGTCAGAACAGAAATCAGACCCATTATCTGAGCCTCCTGGGACAGGGGAGCAATTTGTACCCTAACAGTAGCCAGCGTGAGCAGGGGATTGACAGTCTGGCCACAACCTCGGCCCATGCAGTGGCTCTGGAGGGGAGGACGGGACAGGACAGGACAGGACATCTAACACCAGTCCAGGCCCAGCCACTCCCAGGTCCTCCTCTTGCAGAGGATCGTTTTCCAGACTCGTTAGACTGCAGTCAAGGGTACCAATGCCAACTTCATACCTGCAGAGGGATGAAACTGTCGCCCAGCCTCAGGGTAACAGTGCCTCTGTCGGTCCCCGGGGTTAAGACGTAGGAAAAGCCGAGCTGTGGTCCGCAGCTTCAAGGCCTGAGTGAGCTCTGTGCCCCACTCTTCCTCTCTCTCTGTTAAGCCCACTTATTTATCAGTTATGAGGGTTCACTGCTTTGAGATCCAGATACCGGAAACGGAGTCCTGCCCGGGTAGCTGGGCGCAGTCAGAGGATCCCTGCTGGCACACAGCACAGCCAGGGGGGAGACGCACGGGGCATCGGGTAAGGACGGGCCCCGATGCCCAAGGACCACAGCCGGAGGTCACAGCTGCACGGTCTGCACTGCAGCACACCCGGGACACTAGGGGCAGCAGGCACAAAAGTCCCTGCCGGATCTGCACCACAGCCTCCCAGCCCCAGCCAGCCAGTGGCTTCATTAGGCCAGGACATTAGGGCTGCACGCATGCAGGGCAGCTCCTCCTGTTCAACGCATAGTGGTCTCTTACTGGGACCCTTAATTTCTTCCTGTCTTTCTTTCATTTTGAGATGTGGTCTAAGTCACTAAGTTGCCCGGGCTAGGCTTAAATTTTGATCCTCCTGCCCCTGCCTCCCAGAGCCCTGGGATTACAGGCATGCATCACCAGGTCCAGCTGGAACCTTTCATTTCTTAAAGCTAAGTGCAAGAGGAGAGGTGAGGCTTGAAGCCAGCCTGACAGTCAGCCCCGCTCCTCTGCCCTGATGTCTCGAGGTCCCTCCTGCCCTCTCCTGCCGGCCGTTGGGCTGTGTGCTCAGCTGGCCTCTCCGATCCCACAGTGCTGGGCCTGTGGGGCCTCACCCTTCACCAATCCACTCTGTGAGTCCTGTGGATCATGAGGAAGAAGACAGAAGGAGAGAGACTAGTCTTGAAAGCCTACAGTTTTAAAATCTCTCCTTAAATTCTGTTTTGATTGAAATTCCACTGGTAAAGTCCTTGGATCTTGCACCTTATTTTAACAGCAGAAATGCCACTCACACAGTGCTTGCCACAGTGCTGAGCAAAAATAAAATGAAGGCAATGATAGCAGCAATGTAGCTCTGAGGTGAACTGGTGGCTGCCCCTAGCATACTGATGGATTGATCTTATTTCTTTTCATTTAGCTAGAGTGCTTGATGCACAGTGTCCTAGGCAACAAAATTGATACTCTAGAAAAATCAGCTGACGTGATTGGGAAAGTTCAGGTTCTTTTCTGACAGGTTTCTTTCAAACCTATTGATCTGTTTTATCTGAACTGATTGATTGATCAAACAAATAAAAAAGAATTTAATTTCCTCAGATCCCCTTCTCCAACATCCCTTTATTCAGCCCCTGAAGTCCTTCATACACTGACGTCAGCAACTTGATATAAAGGTCAAACTGCACATAAACGCCATGGGATTTCCTTTTTTGATGTCACACTTCAGTGGTCACCCACTTCATAAAGAGGAAGTAAGACAGAGGTCTTCAAAAATAAAAAAAATGTGAGTGACGTGAAAAGGGGTAATTTAATAGCATGTTCACTCATTCTATATGATACAAGGTAATGCTGAATCATGGCAGAGACATGGAGTAAAGTATTCCCAGATGATTTGGGAACCATTAATATGAGAATTCCATATTTCATAACATCAACACACCAGATGATCCCCATCCACTTAAAGCAGAGAACAGTAAAAAGAACAAATGTCTTGTGAAGAGTGGAAATGAGAACAATGTGTCTGAGGTTAAACAGTGGAAATACGTTGCGGATGTTGTGCATGAAATAATTATTTCTTCAGTGCCTTTTCTGCATTTAGTTTATAAGCATGTCAGGGTGTGCAATCCAGGCATATTTCAAGAGAAGAAATACCAATCTACATGACGTGTAGAGAAAGTGGCTGCTTACAAAGCCAGCTCCACAAAGGACTCATTAAAATTGAAACCTTAAGATGAAAGCATCTCCACGCAGTGTAGGCGGGTGTAAGATGGGCCTGTAAATCATCAGGGCCCACTGTGTGCTTGTAGGAACCAAACATTTGTCTCACCTATTTGATAACCTAAATGAATGACAAGATAGGAGTTCCTTTAAAACCAAAACAAAATGCAAACAAGTTCCTATGAAATTTAAATTGCTACTAAAATGAAGAGCAATAAATATGCCCTCCCTTTATCTAGGCTGATCTCACCTGTCCTGGATAGCTTTAGGTAAATGAAGCACAGGATACTACATTATAGTTAAAAGATGCTGTATTCAAATTTGATTTCCTTTTATATGAGTTTCTAGAAAAATGCATAACAGTTGGAAAAATCCTTAGATACTTAATCGTACAGAGAGAGAGAAAGAGCTTTGCAAAGGTAAAAGAAACTTCTAAGATTATTCTGTAGCACTGCAAATTAAACTCCCGTGACTCGCAGTGGTACGGTGATTTACCCAAGTTCACAAAGCTAGGCATAATTAGATTCAGAAGCTTGCCCATTCTTGCCAGATAACAGATATGACTGACAGATCGGCTCACGTCTTCCTCCGGAACATAACACTTCGGCAAAGCTGAGGAACTGAGGGTGAGCCTGATGCCTTTCAGAGAGTGCTGTGCACAGTTAGTGGACAAGTGGGTAAGCATAAGCCTCAGCGAGCAGCTGAAATCAGCTTCTGAGTCACATCCTGACCCCAGTGCCCTGATGCCACCGTTATGGGGGCTGGGGCATCACAGTCAATGCCATCCAAAGCTTGCACCGGCGCCAGGGGCGTGCTGCAGGTGCCGTGTTCAGGTGGGGGGCCGCGGCGTGGTGAGCAGCGCTGATCCAGGTGAGGAGCAGTGGCTGTGCGCAGGCGCAGGCGGCCCGTGGGCGGAGCCGAGGCTGAGGCGAAGCCGCCCAGGCCACGCCCTCCCGGACCCTGGCGGGGCTCAGCGTCCCTTTTCTTCCTTAAACATTTTGAAGCACTCAACAATTTTTAAAAAGTGGCCAAATGTCAAACACTAATGAAGTCGATATAGTCGATCCTGATCTCCCCTTTCTCAGGAACAAGAAACGCACTCCGAGAAAGAAGACAAAGTGGATGTAATTTCCGGTACCTAACGGGTCTCATACTATGGGCCAATGCCTGTTTTTTCATTTCTTTTATCTCTTTCTTACATTTAATTTTGTATCCTTTTTTAAATTTCCATGTGTATTTTGCATATGTCAAAGCTATTTGTCAGTCGGTTTATGGCATTACACCTTGTCCCTCTCTGTATTTGTATCTTTATCAACTAAAATTATGTAAATTATATATATAATAGGTCATACATATAACTGACTACGGGTATTTACAATAATTACACATCTTATGTAATTTTATTTTACATACCTGCACTCAGTTATATGTATGGTCTATTATATACATGTAATTTATATAAATATATATATATATATATATCAATGACAGTTACATAGCTAATCTGGGAAATACTGATACTGGCACTAAACACTGTTTCTCATTTCATCTCCAACAGATGTTGGCCATCAATACAGATTTAGCAGGGAAGTCAGAGTATAACTCCCTGCCTTTAATCTGGATGAAAATAAATTTGATTAATTAAAAATGACTGCATATTCAATGATAAATAGCAACTATTATATGCCCACAAAAAATAATATAAATAAATTCCAGAATCTCCCTATGATTTCTCTTTATTCTTCCGGGAGCTTTAAAGGAGAGTTTTATACTCAAATTAAATATATTCTTTGGCCAAAACTTTTCACTGTTAGTTATCCAACATAAACTTTATTACAGCAAAGAATTTTACCTGGTTTTTAAGTTTTCTTCTGAGTATGATATTTAAATGTCTACTTTTCATAAACTGATTAAAGTTAATCTTACATGAAATTAACAAATATTAGGAACGTATCATTCCATTACTGAATCATTTTTGCTTACCTTTGTATCTGCTTTAGCTTTATATTTGTAATGCCCACTTTTCAAAGATACTATTGTATTCTAAACCTATATATTATTAATAGAATTCTTTAAGAAAATCCCAAGAATAAAATCTATATCCTTAAGGAGTATATTACCCTCCTGCAGACTGAATGAAATGACAATGTACTTACGGCTAAGATAAAACATTCAGTTTTGAAGTGATTGAAATATTTCCGAACAGGCAAGCTTGAAAGACCTGCCTTGATTTGCTGTCAACGTAATTCATTAATTTGTGTTTTTATCTCCAAGGAGTGCGCTGTAGTTTCCACCTACAATGTCTGTAGACACATCTGCCATTTCAATGTTATTTCAAAGACCTCAACTCTACAATAGCTGGAATATGTACTTCTAGTTTAAAAACCAGAAAAGTTTTTGCATGACTTGATATCATTTCTTCAAGTGTTTGGAATACAATGGAATTTAGTAGGATAATATAAATTTTTAAAACAGGAAGGGATGAAAATATTAAAAAGACAAAGGCAATTAAAGCTATGGCAGCACAAGTTAGAATCTGCAGGGTCAAGTTGAGGAGCATCCCTAAGTCTCCCAAGCTGCAATCCAATGATCATTCGTCCCCTCCGTGACAAAGGCCAAACTGCCACCTATTCTGAGGTTCCCTTGGGCCGGGCTTGATTCAAGGACCCAACTTGCTAGGAGCACAGTGAGCTGAGTTAGTTTACCAAGTTTCCCGGTTACAGAGTAAGCACGACCTTGAAAGAATGGTACCCAGGACAAGTACCCTACAGAGGCGGGTGAGAAGGAAACAAAGAAATGGGAAATATTGGGAGCATGTGTCCAGAGAGAAGAGCACGGCCAAGCCCCTGTGGGAAGAGACACAACAGATCGGGGAACTAGAGACAGATTCCATCTGATGACCACTGGTCCTAGAAAAGATGAGGTTTAGAACTAGAAAACATGAGGATTACACTCAGGATGCTCACTCCATGGCCCTAGTGATTTTTTTTCAGAGCTATTTTTGCTTTTTTCCTATCCCTTCCTTTTCTGAACATACTGTGACACCAAAACATTTACCCAGCACTGAAATCATTGTTCCAAGTAAGAGCAATGAAAAAACGTTATTCTGGGAGATGGCTGAAACTTCCTGCAAAATTCCTTAGGGTCAGCTCAAGGATGCTCCCTTACACATCTCTGAAGCCCACCAGTTCTCCTGCACAAGCCACCGTATCTGCCTGCCCACACCCTTTGAGGTGTGATTAAGCCTTTCAATTCCTACTCACATCTCCTGAGATGAGCCTGGGAAAGACCCAGGTGGTGGGAAAGCAGACAAAAGTCAAATACAATAAAGAAGGAGGGGAAGCTGAGAACAGAAAAGCCACATTGGCAAAGCAGCTGTCCCTGGAAGAGGAAAAAAGAAATGATACCCCTAGAAATCCTTCTAGAAATTTCTCTAACATCCTCTCTTCTTCCTTTCCCATCATTCCAAACATCTTGTGAGGCACCTGGTCAAAAACAGTGATATTTATTCCTCACTGTTGAGTAACTTCACAAGAGAAAACTCTACCCTGTCATAAGGCCACATACCATAAATCATTTTACTTTGTGAGTTAAATGAGAGTCAGCCCCAAAGAGAAGCATTCAGCCACAGAAGGGGAATCCCTCTGTCTCCTGCTTGGATCTGAGGGGAAGCACTCATATTTCTGATTCAAGAAAAGTAGCAGTCTCAGCTTCCTCAGCTTTCCTCTTCCATATTTCTAGGAACAGTTCCCAACCTTTCTACAACCAAATACCTAATACCACCATTCATAATTAAACTCACCTGCTATGCTCAAAGCATCCCTACAACTAGATATTTGCCATATTTAAGTGGGATGAGATCATTCCAAGAAAACACATCCCCGATTTTGCTGTCTATTCTTCTTCTCCCTCCCCTGGATGTTTCAGCCACATCCAAGCTGCACAAAAGCACAGGAGTGGGCCAGACTTGACTTATTTCCTTCAACACCTCCACTGAATTAAAATCAGAAGCTAAAGAATTCATGAACTTCTCTTCTGGACTCTAGGCATTATTCCAGTTTCAACTCTTATGTCTCTAAAATATTTAAGCACTTTGATTCTTCCGGATCATTATGTGAACTGACTTCCTTGGAAATTAGTTGGAGGACATAGAGGCATGGTGTTGACCCAGTTGCCCACATGACAAAGCCTTCAGAAGCCAGAGGAAGCGTCTCTTCTGCAGTCTGCTGAGGCATCCTCCTTAACTGTGGTCTTTAAAACATCTTCCTAAAGGCTGATGGCTTCGTAAGCTGAATTCTTTCCTCCATTCCTCTATGCTTCCAATAAATATCATGCTTCTTGCTTTAGTTAGATGGCCTTTGAGCAGCTCATGTCTGAAAGGTGCTTCAAACCTGTTTCAAAAACACTCCCAATAGTACCACGATATACACAACTTTGTCTGCAAATTTTTGTTAAAAGAAAAAAAGAAATTTTAGGTGACCTCTTTCTTTTTGAAAACTAGGACATGCAGATGAATCTAAATAGTGAACTGAAGTTGAGAAACAAGTGGAAAACTTGAAGATGAAAGTAGGACAGATGCGCTGAGTGGAACACAGAATAAGGTGGTTTGTGGTGTGGAAACGAGTCTGGTGGAGCGTCCCTGTTTTTGCTGTGTGTGGCCCCAGTTTCCCCCAAGGAGGGGGTGTTCACCCATCCCCCACCAGCCTGATACAGCATCCATAGGCCCTAAGAGAACACCCTTATGACTGGGAGCGAAGCCATCATAGCAGGCTCCTAGTTTTATTTATTTGAAACCTACAGTTTGTTCCTTGTTTTCAGGCAATATAGGCATCAACTGTTGAAGGAAACAGGAGATCGGAGACAGCATGAACATTTGAATCTACATTTCTACAACCCTGGACAATAATCCAGTAAAACAATGCTCAGCCAGCCCAGTGCAAAGTCAAGCACCTAATGGCTGAATGAAGATCTGAAAAGCTTGGGGAAAATGAATGAACTGCCTGCTCCTCATTACACTCCAGTCGCAGGATGGGGATACATCTGGTTTTCTGATTACACTTTCCCATAGTAAAGAAAATTCTAGCCTAGCAGGTCAAACCAGCTGATGACTAGCCAGCTCCAATTACTGACTTGACCTGCTTCTAACCTCAATGGGAAAAAGAAAACCCTTTTTACTCATTCTTAGCAACGAAATATGGGTGTAGAAGGTTGTTGGGTTTTTTTCCTGATTAATTAAAGTTGCTTATTCAAATTGTGCTTTGGTACATAGTCTTTAATTATAAACAAAATAATGCCTGACTTCCTCTATAAAACAACACTCAAAGGCCAAGAGAAAGAAAAACTAGACCCTTTTATTCTAGTAATAAAAAACAACAAAAGCACAGCAATTTCAATATGGCATTTGGAACTTGATTTGTTCTATTTAATGAATAAAAGATAATAGTATTTCTCAAAGGAGACAGTGTCTATTAAGGCTTTTTCAAAGTTTTTTAGTGGGCATCACTTTATGAGCCATTTTCAACTTCCAAATAAATGTAACCATGACTTTCAACAAACTCAGCTAAACAATACTTGAGGCTTAGCTGGTATAACCTGAAATACATTTAGCTGATCTACTTGTAGCTGATCTACTCTGCTCCAAAAAATGGTCCATCAGCTCCCTCATTATGAAGGGATTGAACAATAATCTACCATAAAATCTGACAACTTTTTAAAGCAACAGAAAAAATACTTTCCTCTCTGTTGAGAGCAGGCCTTTGGGCCCCAGGAGAATGCATGTGGGCCCACCATTTCTCTTTGTAGGTCAGCATTTGAAATGCCACTTTTTTCTGAGTGAATAGAATTTCCATGTTATCTTGAACCATCTGCAATTGCCAAAATTTGGTTTTTGTGACTTATAAACATTACTCTTTCAGATGGTTGAACCTACTTCTGAAAAGATAGTTTATATGATAAAATCATTATATTCCACATATCTAGTCATTTTTAAGCTATAGATGACCATAGATGATGTTTGAAGATGAATATTCTCCAACCATGAATGACGAATCACTAACAATGTTTCCCACTCTGTCAGTGTACAAAACCCTGTCACTGGTGTTGGTGTTTCTCTAATACTTTATAAAATAAACAGGCTTCACCTCTTGTTCCAAAAGAAATAGTCACTGCCTGCTGCGCAAGTGCAAGGACCCATGTTTGATCCCCAGTACCAAAAAAAAAAAAAGAAATAGTCAAATAATAATTTTGATTTACATTTTGTTCCTTCCTTGGGAAGCAAATATTATTTTGCCTATTTCCATGAGATAACTTACTAAGGGAGCGAATATAAGTAACAAGGCAAGAATTCCTCCTTGAATCTATAACTGAATCTAGCTCCAGAACCTGGATTTACTCTCCTTTGGAACATTTAAACCACATCTAGTAAATGGATGCTGATTCTCCAGAAGCTTTTCATGACAGAAAACCTGAATAGTCTATAGATACATGCTTTATTATACATTTTAATTAAGTTACACAAGGAAAAATACCAATGTGTGCCTTCATTTTATCATAGCTGGATCTCCCTCTATTGGAGTGAGTTGGTTGCAGTTCCACTTCAACACGTATATTCCTAACCTATTAGGTATCAAGCTCTTCGATGGCTACTACTAAATCTGAAAAGTTACTGGGGTCCAGAAAGCATTGCATTAATGAATTAGAATTTTGCAAGTCAATAGAAGACTATCAGGCAAGGTTCACACATGTGTTAAGCCACACAGTGCTACAGGAAGGTCACTGAGGACCTGCAGGACAGAGGGTCACGGAGTTTGGCTGATGATGGCAAAACCCACTGGCCATCATTTTGAGTGAGAGCCTTCAGGAGGAGCTCCTGTCCAGTCATGTTCCCACAGCCCACCAAACCTTCACAGTGAAAGTCTCCAGCGTGCCAAGGCAGGAAGTGCCTCACTGGCTGAGCTCCTGCTTTTCATTGTGTTCATTTGCTGGTCTTGAATAACCTCCTTTCCATCTGCTGCCTGCTGTGAAATTCAGAGGGCACCTCTTTATTCCTCTGGGTCCCCCCATGCAAAACAAACTGCACCCACACTTCATTCAGATGCTCGTCCATGACCATGAATGACTTTCCCACCCAAGGTTCATCTCACCTAAAAGGAATGTCCCTTTTGCTGCAAAGGTACGGAGAGCTTGGATGTTTTCAATCAAGTCTACATCCTTTCATGCACTGGGTAGTATGTCTAGCAGAGTTTGAGGATCCAACACAGTCTTAGGAACAATTATGATTGCAAAAATAATAATATCAACAACCATAGAAATCAAAAGAGGTAATGAGACACTGCTGGCCATTCTGCTTAGAAGATAAGCCTGCTCCTCCAATTGGCTGTGAGTGGCACATTTTGCCTCTAGGTCACCCCACTGCCAGCCATGTGCATGTGGAGTGAGACACACTCAGACCCTGTGATCCCCAGGGTCCCCTCCTGCTGTACCCCTCTTCCCCGCCCAGCCCTTCTTCCAGAGCTGCCCAGCAACTGCAGTCTCCCCATGCAGGGCCTCTGGGCAGTTTACCTGCTGTCTCTTGAGCACTAAGGCTAATGCTCGCCCTGTACGCTCTGACACTGCTTGCTGACCCCCTCCTTTCCCAGCCAGGCCTCAGTTTCCCCCACAGACCTTCCCGTCCCACCTTGGCTCTTTCATCTTGATGTTCCCATGATTCCTGCCCCTAGATCTCCTTCCTTTCAAATTCGTGCAGCTAACACAGGCATGGCAAGGAGGTCACTGTCCCTTTCCTGGACCACCTTCATCCCAACCTGGAGACCCACAGGCAGCTCCAGGCCAGACACAGGGCCACCACCAGTGCTGATACACCAGGCAGGGACACCAGTGTCTGCTCAGCAACTTAGCTAGAAAGTCACGGCTGTGTCACCTCGCAGCTCTTCTTCACTCACCCAGGGATCATGTTCTGTTCTCTGAACCTCACTGGAGGTCCCTTGCCTGCTGGAGGCCACCTTTGGGTCCTACAGTCGTGGAGAAGCCGTACTCCACAGGCCTGAGACAGGAAGAAGCTGCGCAGCTGCCCTGCCTGCCAGGCTCCTTGTCCTCCCAAGGAGAGGGGACAGCCCAAGGGTTCTGTCCGGGGCTCCAGCTCTCTGCCATTTTACCCCTTACCAACATCCGAAACTACCTTTTAGATATTTATTTATCATTTTTATTAATTTCTGTGGTACTGGGGATTTACCCAGGACTTTCACACTGAGCTACATCCCCAGCCTCTTTTTTTTCTTAACTTTTTATTGCTAAGTCACTAAGCTGCCCGGGCTGGGCTTGAACTTGCAGTCTCCTGCTGGGAAGACAAGTGTGCACCACACATCTCTGATGACCTCTCTCATGGATCGAAAGTCCAGCCGCTCCAACTGTGCCACACCCCGCCATTCCCGAATGCCTCCCGCTCCTGTGAATGCATGTGTAGGCATTGCTCCATACAAATCCCGCCTCTTCCCCTCTGTCAGTCCAATTCATCAGCATTCAAGTCCCTGTGACAGGGACCCTTGGGCCAGGAAGATCACCCCAGCTCCAGATGGAAAGCACAGGAGGTACAGCTGCACGCTCTGCTCTTGTGCTTGTTGCATTGAACTGTAATGTGAATGTGTTTCTCACCTGGGGCTCTGGGGTGAAGATGGGGTCATGCCTTCTGTGCGTGGGGCTCACACGCATTACATCCCAGCCGCTCTCTTCCCTATTGTGACACCCAGCCTTCTCTGACAGTGTGAGGGTCCCCAGGACCATTACCCTCCAGCATGGGTGATCTGACCCATAGGCTTTTCTCTCCAGCCCCTTCCTCCTCATCCAGCACCCAGCACAGGATGCAGTGATGCTGGCTCTGGGTGCGTGGTTACTACCTGATGCTCCATAACATGGGACCAGGTGGTGTCTTCCACCTGGGAAATAGGCTGATCAGAAACATGCATCTTGTAATGAAACTTTCAGGTAAGTATACATAGGTCATTCTTTATGTATGGCATTGTAGATTCACAAAAGGAAACAAAACAGTGTCACTATCTTATTCGGTTTTGCAAACAGTGACTCAGAGGCTCTGCTCAGTGAAGACAATTACTCACTCTATAAACTAATAATAATAGAGAACATTGCTTTAGGAAAGCATGTTCCTTATTTCAGTAGGAAAAAGGCAATTGGAATCAGGCTGTTTCAGTATGCTGTTTCCATTTTTTATGCAAAGGAAAGAACACCTTCGCTGAGTACATTGTGTTTCCATTGATATTTTCCCTGGCATTAAGTTACATTAACTGGCTGAAGTAAGGGACTCCAAATAATATAGTGCACCTGAAATGCATCCTCCCAGCTACATGACAGCCAGTCACTGGCCATGACCTTGATACTCTGAAATACCTGTGCTGATTAAAATGTGCACATTAAACCCCAACTGAAGCCCACCAATTTTGAACTTCTTCCCTCCTCGTCCAAACCACACAACCAGTTACATCTGCATTTTGCTTCAGAAGTCTCATTCCTCAAAAGGACCCTGCTTCCCTTTATCCGAGGGTTATGATGAGAGGCCAAGAAACATGAGCGCGCTTCTCCAGAGAACTGCTAAATAATTAAGAGCTTCACCAGTAAAGCATCTATCCATTACTTAGGACAAAGTTTGGCTTCAAGCAAAGAACCAAACTGAATTAAAACCCACAAGTAATTGTTTATAAATGGTATTTATTGAATCTCATGGCTAGTCTTTATTCTCTATGATCAATGATAACATTCTTATAAGTTCTCTACAGTAGATTACCCTACTACACTAAGCCACCTCCAGACACACACACACTTTTCTTTTTATTGTTTCTTTCTTTTTTCCAGTTATTCAACCAAAAGTCTTTTGAATAAAGTACTACATAGTCTTGTGGGACATGATACATAATATGAAGCTCTCTGTTTTGACGTTAGTTGAGTTCAAGTTGGAGAAGATGGGAATGGTCATAAGGGCTTTGACCCGTAGAGAGCATGGCCAGCTGTCTAATGTCCTCAGCATCTCCAAGTTGGATGTGTATGTATTTTTAAAATCATATGTTCCTCTATTAAAGAATAATTGCTTTTTACTTTAGTGACCATAATGTTGCCTTTAAAGATGTTTTAAATGGCATGTGAAATTTCATGTAAATAAGTAGAAGTCTTATAAAATGTTGATGGTCCCCTTACATTGGAATAATTGCTGCACAATGAACACACAACACTAAAATAACAATACGCAGTGCTTGGGAGATACATTATAAGGTGAGGCAATCAGAGGCTATGTAAGAAATGGAAGAAAGGAACTAAAGATAATTTAAAGCAGAATAAGTTGACGTTATTTTTGTTTTCATTTTTATTTTGTTTTGCTATTTGTTTGCTTGTACTGGGGATTGAACTCAGGGCTTTTGCACTGAGCTACATTTCCAGGATGTCTTAAAAATTTAAGGCAGGGTTTTACTAAGTCACTAAGTTGTCTAGGCTGGCCTCAAAATTGTGATCCTTCTGCCTCAGGCTCCCAAAGTACTAGGATTACAGGTGTGTGCCACCACACCCTATTTATTTAAAGAAAAAATAATGAAATAACTTGTCTGATAAAATGAAAACACATAATTTCAACCCTGAGTATTTCGGAGGTAGTAGCAGGATCCACGACCACTTGCATTTTACAAGGTTATCATCAAGACCTCTGCCTTCTGTGAGCCCTGTTGAGGGCCTTACTCTGGTACTGTCCCTTGGAGAACATCCTGTTCCCACATGGCCCCCTCGCTTCTATAAGGCTAATGGGCTGCAACATTCACAACAGAGTAGCTGTGACCTGAACTTGCGCCTCTGCACCCCACTGGCTTAGGAGAGCCCACATTCCTTGTCACCGGCCCTAGTGACAGTGGGTCCTTGGGAACCCCAGACCCAGATCTTTTGTTGGTCCACCTCTGGCCTCATCTCCTAAGAGACTACTTCCCACCTTCTCTCTCCTCAACATGCAACACTCCCCTCTCCCCTCCTTGCTTCCAGGGAGCCCTTGATGTCTATTTCAAAGCCGAACAAAAGCATCCAGGAAAGGACCTCCGGCCACTCAGCCACATCAGTATCTGTGTCCTGTTCTCCCTTGGTTCCCTAACAATGCAGCCGCTTTCTGGTGCCAGGAAAGGGCTGCTTCCATCCCCTTTCTCTTGTCTAAGGGCTTCCTAGTCCTTGCTTTCACTGCTCTGTTTTCATGTGTTACATCAGCAGGAGGAATGGACTGGGACGATACCAATCCCAAACCAAACAAAACCCTGTCCTCCCACAACTCCCTGCGGCTGCTGCCTTGTTCCCATCACCCCCTCCGACAAACTCCTCTTTAACTTCCCTTGTTCTTCTTTATCTCTCCCACATGGAGACAGCTGCCAGCGCATTCCCTTCCTCTCTACACTCATCCTTCAGATCCGAGTTCAAGCTACATTTTTCTCCAAAATTCCAATCCTCTCGTGCAAGTGCCTCCTCCACAAGCCAGAGGTGCCCACAGTTTGCAGGCCCGCACGCCAGACAAAGGCTACTGCATGTTTTCTTCTTACCTGTGTTTAGTTTTGGTCTTTCCCATCTCCCAGCACTGAATCGTAAACTCCAACTCAGAAATACAAGTTCTTTGGTTCACTGCTGTTCTGAAGAGCAAGTGGCAATAAATTCGATACCCACCGGATGAACAAATAAACCTATAAATGCAATCTTTCTATTTCTCCTATCTTTTGTATATTTCCTTTCTTCAATGCCATGAAGGCTCCTCCTAATCAATCTATTTCTCAGTACTGTTCGCTTGGTTCTTACTCTGAATAGACGCTGTTCTTCCTACTGGCAGAGATGGATGGGTGTGGACTTGGTCCTTTTTTTGGTCCCATCGGCATCGGGGCCCCCAAATGGCAGAGTTTGTGCAGTGGATTGTATTGAACGAAGGAATCGATCAAGACAACAAGTTCGAGGGAAGAAAAGAGGAGACAGAGCCTTGCTGCTGAGAACAGCTTACAGGGAGAAGGGAATCCTAGGAGTGTAATTGCCAGCAATTTCCTCTGATTACAGAAAATGGAGATGCCGTTCTACTCCACTTTTTGCCAGTCAAACAATACATAGAGCATTTTGTTCCAACTCCGGTCCTCCTACTTTCTGAAAAATATGACAACTTATTGTGCTTTGAGAGAAACACAGCCAGCGGAGTGAATGAGAGAAAACTAGACATGTTGGAGAAGAGTTGAAAACCAGTGAGGTTGAGAACTCGAGACTGCTTGGCCCTGGGGAGAAGAGATTGGGAAATCATGTGCCTGCTGCCCTCAGATACTGAAAGGGTCCTCAGATTCAAGAGCACTGTAGACTCTGTTTCCACAGAAGTCAACAGCCTGTGACAATTACAGGGAGGTGGGTTTTGGTTCAATACAAGAAAGAAATTCCTAGCCATTAGAGACTCAAAACAGAATGTGCCATCCCTGAAAGAAGTGATTCCCAAAGCCAGGAGTGTTTAGATGGGGCTGGGCGACATCGCCTGGGTACTCAGTAGTGTCTGGAAGGACTGAGCATCAGGCCAAGGTCTTACCATGACAGCCAAGGTCACCTTCCAACTCTAATAATACACGGCTTTCTACGATAAAGAAATAACCCCAACAGTGACAGTAACTTGCCGACGCTAGCTGGTGCCTTGCAAAGTTTCTGGTGTTGGAGCACAAACCAGTTCAGCTTTGTGCAGCCCTTCCCAGTTGGTAACATTCTTCCCAGAGGAAGTGGTCCCAATGGGCCATCTTGAAGCTAAGACCAAGAGAGAAAGAGTCGGGAAGAATCCAGCAGGAAAAAAATTGAGGGGTAAATGAAAGGAATAAACAGTTAAAAACTATGGTATAGAGAATATTTGGTTTCTTAAAAATGTAAATGCTGCCAGGCATGGAGATGAATGCTTACAATTCCAGCACTTAGGGATGCTTAGGTAGGAGTATCACAAGTTTGAGCTCTGCCTGGGCAACTTGGCAACTTAGGGTGACCCTGTCTCAAAATTTTAAAAATACTGTAAATTGAAACACAGGGCTGGGGATACAGCTCAGTGGTAGAGTGCCCCTGGGGTCAATTCTTCCAGCCTGAAAATAAAAGTTCAAATGCTAATTAGCTGTATAGAGGAAGAAAAAGCAAAGGACAAAAAGGGAATGGTTGCTGTTAGCTCCCTACCCCAGGTCACAATCTGGGGTGACCTTTGGGGAGACTGTGAGCCTCACCTTTGGGTGCCCATGTCACAGCCCAGGCAGTCCACACTCCAGAGGAGGAATTCTCAGGGAGATGCTAGCCCACTGTCCAGTTTCTATGAAGACTTCTGGAAAGTTCTCCTTGGAAACCTTACCTTGCGTTCGAGCACTAAAGTCCTTTCCTTCCACCCAACACTTATCCCAGCCACTGTCCCTCTCCTGTCCTTCATCAGGACACCCTGAGTGATTCGCCTCCACTCCACACCTGCATTCTACTCCTGCGACTGACACCATGGCAGCCCAAAGCCACCACATCCTGAGCCTATCTCTGGATGTTGAATCCTCTGATGTTTTACAGGCGAAGTCTTTTCCGGAAACCAAGAGAGAATGCAATGCCTCTGGCCACCACCTCTTTGTGGAAAGGCGGTCATTCTCTGGTCATCCTTCTGGAGAACTCATTACTTGTCCAACTGTCACTCTGCCAGGCACTGAGCCAGCCCTTGAAGACTCTGAAAAGCCTGCAGATTCTCCTCTCTCTGAGTTTACAACCAGGTGCATGATATATAAAAGTGCAATTAATTAAATTATGTCTCCTCCCAAAAAGAAATGTTCAAGTTTCACTGGTCCAGGTGAACATATACCGATTTGGAAATAGCAGATACAGTTAAGATGCAAATTATGATGAGGTACATTCTTGTAGGACAGACCTCATCTGGTGACCAGTGACTTTAGAAGCTGGGGGGAATTTGGATATCAGCATCCAGAGAGGAAAAACTGTGTGTGGGCACAGAGACTCACAGGGGGAAGATGTATGAACAAGGATGGAGAAGGCATCCACAAAGAATGGAGGCAGACATCACAGGGAGGCACCTATAGGGCAATCAATGACCAGAACATCAGAAATAAGAGAAATCCATGGGACACATTCTCCCCAGAGCCTTCAGAGAGAGGCTAGCCCTGCTGACATCTTGATTTAGGACTTAGGACTTTGTCCCCAGATATGTGAGTCAATACATTCTCTCTTTTAAAAACTTTTAGCACTGAGGATTAACCCAGGGACTTTGCACTGAGCTGCATCTTCACACATTCCCGCCCCCTTTTTGAAACAGTTTCCCTGGGTTTCCCAGGCAGCGTTTGAACTTGTGATTCTCCTGCTTCAGCCTCGCGGAGTGCTGAGATTACAGGCAGGCACCACCCAACCTGGCTCCATTCTCTCTCTCTTTTTTTTTTCAGCCATTGGTTTAGGGTCCTCTGTGAAGCAGCTCTGGAAAACTCATACAACAGATAATTTGGTGACCAACTACGAAGCCTATCAGTGCTGTGAGAGGGGAATTCTAAGGACCTGCAGAGGAAACCTCAACTTTGGTGAAAAATGCTCTTCTTTCAAGTGATAGAAGCTAAAGAAAACTGAATTAAGTGGAAAAAAAGAAACGTTTTAACTGACTGTGAAGTCTAAAGAGGGGACCAGTATCCAGGGGTTTAAATGGTGACTTCAGGTCCCTGTCTCCCTTGCCATTGCCTCCTCTCTGCCCAGTATGCTTTCAGTCTGTAGAACACTGCTCATGCTCCTCTCTCTCTCTCTCCTCTCTCTCTCTCCCTCAGCATACACATCCCTGTAGAATCAGCTCATATGTTTAGCTTCACAGGTAAGAAATGGGCCTTTGCAATTGTTATGTTCCATATCTAAAACATCCCCCTACGGTCTGTGTGTGGAAGAGGATTGGATCACGGGGATGCTCGAGTCAGCTGCAGGGTCATGCGTGGATGAGTTCATGGTTAAATGTGCTTTAGGAGGTGGATCACAGCAGCATGGCTTAGAAGGGTGAATTCTTGTCCCTGATTCCTTGCTTCTCTTTCCTGGCCACCAGGATATGAGTAAGCACCTTTCCTCTACATGCCTTTCTCTTACGCCATTTCTGATTTGGAGCCAGCCAGCCATGAATTCAACCCCTTGAAAGTGTAAGCCAAACAAACCTCTCCATCTTAAAGTTGTGGGTGCATGCCAGGCATTTTGTCCCAGCCCTGACAAAGTGACTAATACGGTGCTATGCTTCCCCACCAGGAGTGGGTCAGGGAGCGGGACTTGAAAGCAAAAGAGATCTCGAGGTATCAGACAAAGGGGCAGTGGGGCAGGGCAGGTGAAAACAGCAGAAGTCCACAGCAGTCCAGGTACCTGACCTCACAGGAAGACAAAGAGATTAACAGGAAGTTCCAGTTGTGATCATAACGGTGCCAATAGCTGGTCAGGCCAAGATGGGAGGACCTGTCTCAGCAGTACTGGTAAAGTGTTTGGGAGGCCCAGTATCCCCCCCTCCCAGGCTTCACAGCTGCCTGTTAATTCTCCACAGTCACTGAAAGCAGAAATTCTAATCCCAGAAGAAATTCTGATCCCAGAAGGAGATGCAGACCTGAATCTATTTTCCCTCTCAGAAATCTCACTCCAAACCTCTAGCCCGTTATTTTTCAGTGGATGATTTTACCTTCAGCTTTTCAGGGAGCTAAGTGGCCACAAGCAGGAATGTACTATCTTACCACCAACTTCGTACTGGTGCACCGTCCAACTCGGCCCCACTCCTGCGACTCTCTCTTAGTGAAGGTTTCATCACTCACCAGCTTTCTAACTAAAAACATGGCTCTCTTCCTGATACTGCCTTTCTGCCCCACACATGTGTGCATGCATGCACACACCCACACACACACCCACACCCACACCCACACACACACACACAACTAATCATTCAACAAGCTGTTTTGATTCAGGTCAGCCTCCCAACAGTGCATTCTCTCTTGAAAGCCTCCGAAGTACATGCGGGCTCTAATTCTTTAGAAACAGGCCCAAATATCATTTCTAAAACCCATGTCTAGTCCCCTTACTCCCCCACCTGAACTCTCCCAGAGTCCCCTGTGACCAGGAAGCGGAAAGGCATGCACAGCTGGATACCAAGTTCCTCCAGGCTCGACCCACAATGCCTTTCTGTCTGTAATACTTTTCTGCTGGTGGTGTGACAAGTGCTTCAAACTGCAAGCCTTAAAACAGCAAACCTAAATCATCTTAGAGATCAGATGTTTACCACGCATCCCACGAGGTTCAAGTCAGGTGTGGGCAGGGCTGAATTCCCATCTGGAAGTTCTGAGGAGACCTTGTCCCCCACCTTTTCTAACTTCTGGAGCCCCCACAGCCCTAGGACCGCTACCCTCTTCTCTATTACCAAAGCCAGACACAGTAGGACGAGTCCTCACAGCACATGGCATTGACCGCCATCTCCCTTGTGAATGTCTGAGGCCCATGTGATTGCTGTGGGTCCACCCAAATAATCCAAGAGAGTCTTCCTATTTGGGTGTCAGTGATCCATTATCTTGATTCATCCCCAACCTGATCCCCCTTTACCGTGCAGCCTAGCCTGTTCAGGCTTACCTGGCCAAGACTGTGCCGACCACACCCTTCATGCCTGGCTTCCCACGAATATCCCTGCTCTGGGCTCCTTGGGGGTCTTTCACATCCCCTCCTGGGGCACCCTCATGTAGGCCACTGTGCCCTGGGACCTGTGTTCCTCATGACCGCCCCCCCCAAGTCCTGGAGAGCCTCCTCTGAGCCTGAGAGTTTGGATCTTGGGGTCCCTTCTCTGCCACCCTACAAGCCCTCCCCGCTCACCTGCCACACCACGGTGCTCCTGAGCATCACTGCACCTCTGTCTTGGTCCCCACACAGCTGTGACCAGTACAGTCCCTGCACCCAGTGAGCCTTCAAGTCTTCCAAAGAGACCTGGTCAGTTAGACCCATTTATTTCCACTGGAAGTATTGTCATAGGTTAAATTGGGCTCTGGGGTTCATTAACCCAAATCTTCTCTTGGTTTTCCATTTTTCCTGAACCATTTCTCATATCCCCTTCTTTCTTTTTCTTTTGTGCAAGCACATATGTATGCAGTAATGATTTCTTTTCTTGTATTTCAAGTGATTTGTCTTACAAAAGAACCCACCTTCACATACTCTCTGTGGATTTCTAGCAATAGCCGAGAAAACAGCTATGCAAGCCCTACATGCTGCTAATATTTATTTATGTCTAAGTTTTATTGACTGAGTGATAGAGAGGGACTCTAAGCCTTTGGGGAAGAGTTTTTATACAATGTGCTTTGTTTATTTATTAGTAAGCCAGTACCAGTCTACAAAGAGTTACAGTGATTACGATATATTATTTGCTCAAAAAATGTCATGACTTCATAATTATAATGCTCATGGCAAGTTTGGTTATTTGCCAAAATGGTTATCACTTAAATCTAATTTTGTAGAAAAAATGCCATGCTATCAAGTTTCAGAATATTGTGTTAAAGGTGCAGTTCATTTAGGGATTTTTCTTTTCTCGACTACCAATATTGTAATACTTCACTGAACTCAATTTATTAATAATGGATGGATTAATAAAATTTGAGGAATATAAATAATTAACATTAATGATTATGTTAGCTTTATATTCCTCAAAGAATAACTACTCAACATTTTAATAAAAAGCAGAAGATTTATTACAATCTGAAGAGAAACCAAAGTATTGGATTTTATTTCTCTCAAAATTGAGCATATAGTACAAAGTCTTTATAAAACTGTCAACATATATAAAATATTGTAATATAATCCAAGAACTAAATGCAATTATTAGTATCAGCCATGCTTAAAGTGAACATATAGTGTATGCATGTGGAAGAAAATTGTGAATAGTCAATTTAAAATAAATTATGTCTAGAAACCTTTTCTTTGAAAAAAATTTCCTCAAGGGATGGGATTGTGGAGTTGAACGGGGCCTTACATTATTTAATGACCAGGAAATAATGAGAAAGAGAATTAACTCCATGGATGAATTGTATATCTAATCTATAAAGTTGGAAAATTCGTAAAATTACAATGGGTACAAGGAAGAACTTAGTTCAGAATGAAATGCAGAGATGTATTATTGGGGAGTGGGAGGAGGGATGCTGAAGAAGGCCATGCAGCCTCCCATCCAGCTCTCATGGTTCATCTTTGTGTCCATGCTGATGGACACCTCCTGTCGCCTCCCCTGTGTCTGGGTTACCTCAGAGCAGATGCTCCTCTTCCTGTTCCACACCTCAGTACTGACCTCACAGGACAATGAAGCCAGAGCCTGATATGATCCCTCAGTTTTTCCAGGTTGAATTATAAGCCATTATACTTCATGCCATGAAATTGTATCTTTCTGTTTTTGATTTGTTGCTGCACCTATTTACAAGGTGTCATTGAAAAATACAGTGGCCATTTAATTTTTTTCTTACTTGCAGTGAAAGACACATTCCCTTTAAACCCCCTCAAATCATTCTTCCACACTTTGAACTCTTGCTCTATCTTTCTTGCCACTTTCCGAAGCAGCTCTGGAAGTCCTCTTTCATGAGTGTCTTTACTTGTGCTGACCTGGCTTCCTCAAAGTCCTGAACAGATTCAAAATCTTGACCTTCCTTGGTCATGTTGACTTTGGGGAAAAGGCAGAAATCACACAGTGCCAGATGTGGGGAGTGGAGTGGATGAGCACATACCCTCATATTTTTACAAGACTGCTATTCTGTTGGACGCACTCAGCAGCAGCATTCACTGTATCTTTTATCACAACCTGGAAAGACTCAGGAAAGAAGAGTCTCAGAACTGCTACAGAATGTGGCAAATGATGAGATAAACATGTTCCCAGCGAGGGGAGGATTTTGAAGAGGTTGATGGCAATGTGTTCCTTACTGTAATACTTTTTTTCACTTAAGCATTCACTGTATATTTTGATCACACCTCATATGCGTCTTCTCAGCCTCCTCATTGGGCTGCCCATTGCATTCCCTACTCCTAGCTCAGTGCAGCACACAGATACAAGCCTTCATGCTCACCTTCATGTAGGTTACCCACAGGAAGGTCAATTCAATCCTCACTGGCTTCAAATCTGGCACTCCTCAGAAGTGAGAAATGCGCCCTGTCCAGGGGACAGCAGAAGCCCCTAGAGACAGCAGCTACCAGAGCAGGCAGAGGAAGCTGAGAGAAGCTGTGGGCTCTGGAGAGGGAAGTGAAGAACTTGAGCGCTGCAAACACCTTCCATTTCTGAGAGTCAGCCAGCAGTCAGCGCAGTCGCCTGCCTGGTGCAATCTTCCTGGAGAACACTCAGGAGCCAGCAGGCTTCCAGGCCCATGGCAACTCGTCCTCCCGGGCCCAGTCTCCCCAGGGCTTCTGCACTTGCTCTTCAGTATGCTCCAAAGGCCGGGGCTGCTCTTGCTCGGTAGACTTCACCTTTCCTACAAGCCACTCAGCCCAGAGCTCAGCACCCCAACGAAACTCTGTCTACAGCTGCTTAACCTCACATCTGCATGGATCTCAGAGCAGAGCCTTAGCAGACTCGAAGTCTTGAGGAGTTTCTGAATTCTCTTGTTCCTCGACTAATAACTGGAAACTCCAAAGCCCTTGGCAAGGTCTGAGATAGGCTTTTTTCTTTTTCTTACAGTTTCTGAACCCCAGAGAGAGGCGTGAAGTGTGTCAGTTCTTACGTTGTGAGCAGCTGTGCACAGAGAAGGAAAGCCGACAAACAGCGGCTAACTAGATCCAGATGGATCACTTGTGTCCCAAGGAGAATCTTGAGGATTTTCTCAACCATCACCCCAAATCTCTAATATGCAAACTCGGCACATTAAAAATATCCTTCGCCTTCAGGCCAGACACCGCCTAAGCTGTTATTAAAGATCTCCAGAAAGACCTCTCCAGCTTCTTCAATAGCCATTTTCAGAGCTTAATAACTTACCTTCAGCCAAGGCTTACCTCTAACTTAAGTCCTGCTTCCTGCTAGTTAAGCCAAGGAATATCCTGCTCTGAAGGAATTTCAAAGTTGGAAAATTACTCATCAGCCTAGGTATCTGTGCCAGTGATTACACACAGAAATATCGGAAGCCTGATGCTTTCAGAAATAGGCTTGCATTAGTCACATCTTTTGCATAGGCAGCCACCGCTGCCACCGTGAGCTATGGCTGCACCACTGGGGAAGCCCTTCTGCCTCTCAGACCCAGCTCTGAGCCCCGAGCCAGCCTTCACACCCACTTCCCTTCAGCCAGCAGGGTTCAGAGAGGCAGGTTCTGGATTAGGACACAGTGTGCTGCTAGTGACTCTGTGGTCTTGGAGGGGTGGCCAGATGCCCCCGCATGGGGTCTATCAGAGCTCAGCAGGGCCCATTTGCCCCTGGCCACTCCGGTTTCTCCTGAGAAACCACTGGTATCAGAGCGCTGGCCCTCACCTTGCTTTCCGTCCATCCAAGTGATCTTGGGCAAAGAATTCCATCCCTTTTGCCTCCAAGTCCCCCGAAGTCTCCCAGCCTGGCCTCCTGAGCATGTTTTCCTGGTGAGAATCCCTTTTCCTGGCCTTCTCCACAAAACTGAAAGATCTCATATCTACACACCAACGATGCCTTGTTACTCACCAATTATAAGGACGAATAAATAATGCTTATAAAGTCTGTTCTACACGTATATTAATACAAGGCAGTTTTCTGTAAATCCTTTTAAAAGGGAGACTTTACCTACTTTCATGCAACTCTGCAAGGAAGCAAATTTAACAAATCCTTCCAGTAGGTGCTAAATCCCATCAACACATGAATCATCTTTAAATCATTTCCTTAACAATAGCTAAGTTTTGAACAGTACAAATTACTTGGCTACAAGCAGAGTGAGGAATGCCAGCCTATAGATAAACTCTCAGCCCTCAAAGACAGTATGGCTGTCACTTCCTATACGCTCAGCAGGGGACAGTGGAGAGAGAGGCCTGGGAAATGCTTACACTTACTTCTTGTGAAAAATCACAAGTCCAAACTGCCAGGACTGCTTAGCAAGAAGGCTTTCCTAAACCAGGTGTCCCCAGGCTCTGTGGCAGCCGTGGTTGGTGTGGCAGAGTAATGCCCACCAGCAATGCCTCATCAGAGTCCCTGATGTGTTACCTCGCATGTCACAATTAGGCACGTAAGGACTTTGAGATAGCAGGGTACTCTGGATCACCTCAGTGTGATGGCAGAGGTCCTTAGGAGAGAGGCAGGGGGCCAGTGTCAGGAGCTCTGACAGTGGATGGAGTGGCTGGTTGGACTGTTGGGAAGAAAGGGTGTGAGCCAGGGAACACGGGTCATTTGCAAAGCTGGAAAATCAAGGACACAGTTCCTCCCCTAGAGCCCCAAGAAGCAGCCAGTGCACCCAGCACCTTAACTGTAGTCCAGGGTGGCTTGGGACCTCCAGCACTGTAAGGCAATACATTTGCACTGTTTTACAAACAGCCTTATTGGGGTATGAGTCACATATAACCCTGTTCACCCGTTAGAATGCACAATCTAATGGTTTTTACCTTGTTGTGCAATCATTACCACAATCATTTCTAGAACTTTTTCTTTTTTCAAATCTGTGTTGTTATTAGTCCAAGTTTGCAGAGCGCAATGGTTGGTCCATGTACATAACGCATCTCAATTCTTTCTATGTCCCTCTACTCCTTCCCTTTCTCCATCTCTTGGTCCATTCCCATTTGCACAACATCTATCAATCAAGAGGGAAACCCTGTAGCCGCTGCCAGCCAATCCTCTGTCCCTCCCCGCTGCACCCTCCACAGGCCCAGGAAGCCCCTTGCCTGCCGGCTCTCTGGCTCCATACAATGCCTCTGCGTTCTGAACCCTACCTTTGTGATCCTTTGTTATACCAGCACCATGAAACGAAAGCAATTGGCCTGAGGCTTGCTCACAAAATAAAAACATAAACCAGAGATTTGTACAGAGAACAGAACACTGTCTTTTGCAGAGAATCAAAGGTTTTCACAGGACCTCGCTTTTCCATTTCGTGTGATGACTTTTATTCCCTCCGCTGAGCTTACGCATCATTCTGAGCTCGCAGGTCCGACCATAACATCTACGATGGCAATTTTCCCATCTGCTCGCACTCCTGAAATAGGAGTCACGAAAACAGAGCTCTATTCAAGGATGTATCATCAGACTTTCTAGACAAAACATTGTATTAAATCTCTCCATTTGTGCAAAACTTTAAAATGCTAAAAGATAACCCCTAAAAGTCTAAGGTGCCAACCTATAGCTCACAGACCAGTGCCCCAGTTTTGCAAACAAAGCTTTCCTGGAGTTCAGCTGCATCGCCTCTTTTCATCTTGTTGGGGTTCCTTTTTTGCTACAAGTAGAGTTAGTGATTGTGGTAGAGTCAGTATCTTCCACAAGCACCTAAACAACATCCTCAATTTTATCTCACAGATGCATTATGGTTTCTATCTGGTTGTCCCCAGGAGCCGCATGCATGCATAGGAGGGGCTTGTAGCTGACTAGATTGCTCATGAGGGCATGGCCCAGAATGGTAAATCTCCCTCCCTAGCACCTCCCAGAACTCTGTTTCCTGCTCACCATGCCGTGAGTAGCTCTGTCAAAATGGAAGAAATATTGTATTTTTATATTATATATTGTTTTACAACTATTTAGAAAATTAAATGCATCAAATTATTTTAAATGGATAAATAAGAGATAGATGCTTCTAACATCTGTAGTAGGTGAACAGTAAGTATTTTATATGAAAGTAATCTTAATTTTCAAGCCATGAAATGAAATCATGCAAGCACTGTATTACATGGAAACATGAGCAATCATCTGCTCCAGATCTCTCCCAGCATCTGAAGTACCAGAGCAATGTTCAGGAAACTGCTCTGGGACCAGCAAGTCCTACTCTCAAGGGAAGCACAGGAGATTACAGCCACGTCAAAGGCCAGAGAACAGGTCATCTGAGAGTAACAGGGTTGGCTGGAGTCACTCCCTGCTCTACAGCATGTCATTTTTCAAAGCCCAGAGAGGTGAGGCAGGAGAAGACTAATTACATCAATGGTGTATGGGGAAGCGACCATACTATCTTAATTCCTGGTCAGAGGATCACATGGAAATTTTCCAATTCTCTAATTTGGCATGATTGCTTAAGGCTTTATCTTTTCTTTTCTCTATTTTTAAAAGCAAGTTATTATTAGTTTAAGTTTGCAATAAATAGTCATTACATTCAGCTTGGGACACATCCGAATGGGAATATATATATATATTCCCATTCGGGTTATTTTTATCCCCCACACACCCCACCTTTCCTTCATCTCCTTCCCCAGATCCCCTCCCCATCTCCTTGGAGTCTACCTCCCTGCTTCCTAACACGGTTCTTTCATTCCACTCTTTCAATTATTTTTTAAATTTATATATTAATTGGTACATTTTAGGTATACAATACATTTACATTTATCATTGGGTGTTTGTACCTGAACATGATGTATCTTAGTTCTTTTTTTTTTCCCCATTACCTATGCACCCTTCACTCCCACCACCCTTCCCTATTTACATAGACTTTGTTTCCATTTTTTTTCTTTCTCATAATTTTTCCTTTCCTTTCATTATTTAGGTTTTGGGTGTCTCATGTAAGAGAAATCCTGCAATATTTGACCTTCTGTGTTTGATTTATTTCAGTGTTATGTCTCAAAATCCATTCTTGTTCCTATAAATGGCTCAAATTTACTCTTCTGTACAGTTCCATTGTGTATACATTATCTCCATTGTGTATAGATACCCTATTTTCTTTACCCATCTGTTGATGCACATATAGGCCATTTCCATGATTCAGCTATTCTGAGTTGTACTGCTATGAATATGGGTGTGCATGTGTTGCTGTCAACATGATAACTTTAGCCCTTTTGGGAAGATACATACAAGTATAGCTGGGTCAAATGGAATTTCTGTTTTTAGTTTTTTGTTTTGTTTTATTTTGTTTTGTTGAGGCATCTCCATACTGATTTCCATAGTGTTTGTACTTGTTTATATTCCTACTAACAATGTAGGAGGATTTCTTTTTCCCCCACAATCCTACTAATATTTGTTGTTTTTTGACTCCTTGAGAATGATCCTTCTTAATGGAATAAGGTAGAATATCAGCATTGCTTTGATTTGCATTTCTCCAATGGCCAAAGATGCTGAAAATTTTTTCATGTGTTTATTGGCCATTTGTATTTTTCTGAAAAGTTAAACTTTATCCTTTCTATTTGTAAATCAGGAAAATTAATTTTTCAGGTTTATTGAGCGTTGACCATGTCTCTTTCCAATATTTTGTAGCAATTTTATCATTTTCTGGAGATACCCTTAGCTGTTACCAATGAGCAGGGTTAAATGGGCTTGGGGCCAGGTAAATTCACCTGGTATGAATTTCACTCTAGCTTCTTACACTAGTTATTTTATGGAAGTCTTGACATATTCTTGAATTTCAAAATTTTTCATCTGCAGAATTCTGCTAAAAATACTTAAACTATGGAATTGTAAATAATAAATGAGATAGTATATATAGAAATGTGTTTGGACAGCACTATTTTGCACATCTTTATTATTAGAATAATTTGATGGTGGAGATTAAATGAGGGAACAAATGCAAGCATACTCCATAAATGCTAAAGGGCAATATAAATATTACCTCTTTCTATGCAGCAGCATAGAGGGTAAAATTGATCACACTTTAATAAGAGTCAAAAAAAGTCATATTACAAGATAACAAATTGCATTCTGCATGGCAGCATTTCTGGTATTAGATAAACTGGAAAAAATCCAAAGGCTCATTAACTGGTAACTAGAAAGATAATCATGGTATGGTCACACTATGAATACAACCCAACAAAATTCAGGAATCATGATCGATGCACTCTTATGGCTAAATCTCATAGACATTATGCTTGAGTGAATGACGTCCAAAGACCTCATGATGGGCAATTCTATGTGTCCCCTTGGCTAGCCTGTGGGGCAGAGCTGATTGGTCCATCACCAGTCTACACGTTTCTGTGAAGGTGTATGTAGATATGATTACCACTTTCAGTGGGCTTTGAATGAAGAAGATGATTATCTACACTATGGGTAGTCTCTTCCAATCATTTCAAAGCCTTAGGAGAAAACCCAAGTGTCCCCCAAAAGGAGGGACTTCTGCCCCTCAGGCTACCTTTGGTCTCAAGAATGTACCAGCAATGCCTGCCAGAATTTCCAGCCGACTTTAAGGGCCCATACTGCAGTGAGTCCATCCTGTAAAGAAAGTTACGCACGTGCATATATGTGTACACATGCACCCTACTGGCCCTATTGTTCTACAGACCTGTGACTCATACAGGCTGCATGATCTAATTCCCTTTAAATAAAATAATAAAAATAAAATTACATCAGTAGTGGCAGAAAGCACATTAGTGGATCCCCATCAGGGGACATGATAAAACTAGAGGGATAACAGAAATGTTCTGTGTATTTGTTTTGGTGACACATGCATGACTGCATTAATTACCCAAAATTATCAAATCGTCTATGTATGCACATGCTTAAAAATGGATGAACTTTATTATGTTTTAAATTAGTTTCATATCACTAAGGTGAAGAGTCATACTACACACCATTTCATAAATCTAATGTGATTCTTTGTATATCATGCATAAATTTAATTGAAAATTATTTCACATATATTTTATTTTTCTTGAATATAGAAGCATCAGGGCCCATTGAATTAGGCTTTTTGACATTTATTAAACACATTCAAGGTGAGCAAAACTGACTAATATATCTATCTTCAGAACCATGAGTAAATCACATATTCATTATTATGAACAAGTTAATTAAAGGTATAATGCTAATAAATTGCATCCATGATAACTATTATTTTATTCAGTTCTGATTTATCTACTGTCTCTCACTTGAGTAAATGGGGATTTTTTATGTGACAATAAAAACTTAATAACTAATATATCAATCTACAGTAAACATCTTCCAAAGGCAACAATGACAAAAGTTAAGTCCCTAAAACATCAGGGAAGGACTACAATAGCAAAAATAAAAGTATTTATAACTTCAAATGCAGCACCTGCATTATCAGTTCTGACATGGCCCTTTTATCTCTGGCTCTGAAAGCATTTGCAGCAGTTTGGGAGTTATCATCAAGAAATCACACACTCGGGACAAAGCATTTGACAAATGTATGGGCGATGCAAATAAATAGCTAAAAGCTTTTGCTCAGAAGGTTCACCTCTGCTCTTTCCGTGCCCTTTTGTCTCAACAATTCCATGATAACAAATTGGTCTACCCTTAGTTTGCCACCAAATTTTTTAGATACGAGTCAACTAGCAAAATCTCTAAGCACACCCATGAATAATGATCACTCTACGAGTGGCACTCTGTGGTCTTTCTGCTACCAATACAGCTGACCTCATCTACCTCTATTACATAGTTTCTTGTTACTACCAGGCTTTATTCAGGACACAAGAAAATACCAGAAACAGAGAGCTGTAGACCTGAAAATGCCTACCAGTAAAGTTTATGTCGTAAAGCCAACCTTCTCATCAGCAATATGGAATAATGGTGGGAAAACAAGCTTTGGAAACACATCTGGATTATTTATCTTTTTTGCAGTGTTTGCAGTACATAATGTTTGCACTTTTTGTGTGGCCTTGGTACATGTACACACTCTACCCCCAACCCTTCTCTCGATCTGCTTCGCTTTTGAGAAAGCTCTATCTCCTTCCCTCCTATTATCAATCTTTTATTTTGTTCTTTGTTTATAATTCTCTTATATGAGAAACCATGTGCTATTTCAGCTCATGTACCTGATTTATCTGACTCAATATTACCCCTCAAGATGAATCCATTTTCCTAAAAATGACCAAATGACTCAATTGTGTCTTTCTTTACGGCATAGTAGAGCTCCATTGTGTGTAAAGCAATTCTGGCACTTTTGATCTGTGAACTCTCAGAGAAACTATTTAGCCTTTCTGAAACTCAGGTTCTTGATTTGTGAAATATGAGTAATTATATCAACTGTGCAAGGCTGTACAAAGGGTTAAATGATGTTCATAATGGCTCTATTTTTAATTCCCAACACATTCAAGACCTCGATAAAAATGAGAGATATTGCTGTCATTATTCTGTGTCTTAGCCCATTGCTGCTGCTGCAACAAACTGCTGAGAAATTTATAATGAACACATTCACTTCTCACAGTTCTGGAGGCTGGAAAAATCCAAGGGTAAGCCTCCAACAGATTCACTGTCTGATGAATTTTTGCTCTTTGCTTCCAAATGATTCATGCACCACCCAGACGTCTTGAACACTGTGTCCTCACAAAGTGAAGAACCAAAAAGAGACAACACACTTCCTCAAACTCTTTATAAGGGCACTAATTCCATCCATTAGGGCCACATCCTCATGGCCCATCCAGCTCACAAACATATGCTCCACCTTTTAATACCATCACTGTAGGAGGTACGTGGCAACATATGAACCTCAGTGGGACACACACCCAAAGGGCAAAGTTGGTATTCCCTAAAAAGCAAAGTTTCCTTGGTCTGATTCCTGGGACAATTGTCATTTTCTTAAAACAGTGGTCTCAGACACTGTAGGTTCTAACACATTCCAGTGATGGCCATTTGGAATAGCTGACCAATTTTCTATAGAGATGCCCTCGGTAATTAACTGTGTCTCTCTCCTACAGGAGACCAGCATCAATTTCCTGAAACGCAGATCCTTATTTTGGATATAGGATCCCCCATCTCACGTGCTTTCAACACGCAATCGAAATCTTCTCATTTGCAGAGAAACTAAATTAATACATGTCCACTAAGGTTACAACTGAGCTTACTCCTAACATAAGAAAACGTGAAAGGGCTGACAGGTGTCCATATGGACTGATAGATTTTTAGGAGATATATTAAAAAGAGAGGGTGCCAATTTCTTTTCTCTGCGGACATCTGACAGCAATTTTGATTGTCTGCTAATACAGTTTGGACATGATTTTTATTGTTTAAGGTTACTGAGTATTTTTTTCCTGTGGGTTTTTTTCTCTCTCTACCTAATACATCATTACTCCCCAGCTGAGAAAAGTTTTAACTTTATTTTCCACACAGAAGTCCACTATTTGGAAGAAAACTGTACCATTAGCACTACTTCATGTAAATCATAAGATAATGGGTTTACCTGGCAACATCCCCAGTATTAGAACTAAAAGGAAATCACATCAAAAGTGTTTATAGCTCTTTCCTATCTTGCAAGATGGCAGGCGAAAAAGCTGAGAAGCCCAGTACTAAAGAGGAGAAACCTGAAGTCAAGAAGGCTGATGCCACTGGCACGGTTAAAAAGAATGTGAAGAAGGCTAAAAAATCCAAGAAGGGGCAGCCCCACTGCAGCAGAAACCCTGTCCTGGTTAGAGGAATTGGTAGATACTCCTGATCTGCTACGGATTCCAGAAAGGCTTTGTACAAGAGGAAGTACTCGGCTGCTAAATCCAAGGTTGAGAAGAAAAAGGAGAAGGTTCTTGCTACTGTCACAAAACCAGTTGGTGGTGACAAGAATGGTGATACCCAGGTGGTTAAGCTTCGCAAAATGCCTGGGTACTACCCTCCTGAAGATGTACCCCAAAAGCTATTGAACCATGGCAAAAAACCCTTCAGTCAGCACGTGAGGAAACTTCAAGCCAGCATCACTCCCCGCGCCATCTTGGTCGTCCTCACTGGGCGCCACCGAGCCAAGAGAGTGGTTCTCCTGAAGCAGCTTCCCAGTGGCTTGCTACTTGTGACTGAGCCTCTTACCCTCAATGGAGTTCCTCTGCATAGAACACACCAGAAGGCTGTCATTGCCACCTCCACCAAAATTGATATCAGCAATGTGAAAATCCCCAAATACCTCATTGATGCTTACTTCAAGAAGAAGGAGCTGCAGAGGCCCAGACACCAGGAAGGTGAGATCTTCGACACCAAGAAAGATACCAGGTTTCAGAGTAGCACAAGGTGGATCAGAGAGTGGTAGACTTGCAGATTTTACCAAAAATCAAAGCTGTTCCTCAGCTCCGGGGCTACATTCAATCCCTTTTTGCTCTGACAAATGGAATGTACCCTCGCAAATTGGTGTTCTGAATTTCTTACTAAGAACCACATTAAATAACTACCAGGTTGTAAAAAAAAAAAAAGTGTTTATAAAGACACTAAGTTATCTCATGAAGATTCTTATATCTGAAAAAGTGCATTATAATGCATAAATATAACACTTCTTAGCACATATACATTTGTATGGTCTTCGTGTTTGTACAGCCTTAAAAGTCCTATGTTGAACCCAAAACCTCAAGGTAATGCTATTAAAGCTGTAGTCTTTTGGGTCATGGGAATGGAGCTGTCATGGTTGGGATTAGGGTCCTTCTAAGTGGCCTGAGACAGGCCCTCACACTTTTCATCGTGGGAGGACCCAGCAGGAAGCTGCTGTCCGTGAAGCAGGAAGCTAGCCTCACCATCACTCTGAGTTTTGTATTCTTAGATGCCACCATTGTGAAAAACAAATATCTCTGGCTTATAAGCCACCAGTATGTGACATTTGGTTATAACAGCCCAAGTGAACTAAGACATAAAAGCACTGCAAGCTCTTTGAAAATGAGTGGATTAGCTTTCTCTGGATTCCAAGCACTAGTGAAATGTCTGGCATTCAGGGTGCACTTGATGAAAGAGTGAGTAGGCCACGTCTCACAGCCGCTGATGAATGACAGGGACAGAAACAACATTTTTCTTCTGTCAAAGGGAAGATTTCTGAAGAAGGTGCAGTAGAAGAATTAGAAGCAAAATGAGTACAGAATTGCTTGAATCCTTTCTTATACTACAATTTCTCTGAAGAACTCCCAAGAATCAGATCAAAGCCCTAAAACTGGTTTGGATCTTGGTCACTAAATGAAGGGACCACAAGTACAAAAAAAAAGAACTAAAAAATTTTTTTTGAAGGAGTAGAATGGAAAACAATGGATTCAATCTTTGACATGGTGAGTAGTCAAGACTTCTTCTCAAGGTAATTATTCAGGTGGGTCTTCTATAAGTTACCTGTGCAAAGAAATTCACAAATACTAGAGTGATGTGGAACTTAGAATTCTTTAATTTTCAACAGCCAGGTTATACCTATTTAGAAAATTCTCATATTTCCCTAATGTGTTTTTACCATGAATTGGATATAAGTAGCTGTGTCCATACACAGGATTTTTAACTCATCCTGTGATCATCACTGTGATATCCCAGACTCAGTGTCACATAGACAAATACAGCTGAGATTGCCTCAACTGGAGAGGAAAGAAAATCATCTTATTCCACCCAGATGGTGCTATTATAGATAGATGAGCCAGGGAGAAATATTATAGGCAGTCAGATAGGGCTAGGTCATCAAGAGGGTGAGGACAAAGGTGAAACACATCACAGCGCTGATCAGAGACACATCGGCTGGAAACCAGGACTCAAGATAAAGACATTATGACCAGACCTGCATACTTCCTCAAAGAACAAACACTGGGCCTAATGAAGTCAAGACAGACATCAGCCATCCTGGTGGGTGACCAGAGACCTCTGGACCCACCACTTCCTAGGAGAATCCTTGTTCTTTCCATCCATGCTTGTTATGTGACTTGCTTCCCAATTGGACCACCATTACCTAAGTGACTATACTTGTAACCTTATTGGATGTTCATAGCTGTGGCCCACATTGTGCCCACATGAGTTTAACCCTATAAAACTCCTCTGTAAAGTGGGGTCCTTGGCCACCCACTCAGGTCCCCTCCTGCCCCTCAGGAGCCTTTCTATCAATAAATATCTTCCTAGGGCCAGGGATTTAGCTCAGTGGCACCACGCCTGCCTTGCAAGTGCAAGGTCCTAAGTTCAATCCCCCGTTCCAAAAAAAAACCACTAAACTAATAAATATCTTCCCACTCTTAACCTCCGTTATTCCTAGGACTCATTCTTCAATTTCTAGAGAGCAGGAGCTCAGCGTATCATACAGTTAATAGGTTGAGAGATATAATATTTCATATTTCACCTCTTGTATTATTTCCTGTAACAGTAAACCTTTTATCTTGTGTCTTAGCCAATGCGTTCTATGCTGCCAAAGTAAGAGATCCTGATAAATTTGGGATACGGATGGGAGGACATGTAAAATTAAAATTACTTTTGCTTGGAGTCTTCAGTTTTTTTATAATTTATTTTTAAGAGTTTATCATAACTTTAAGTGATGATAATGCAGAAAATACATTCCTCTTGTTGCTCTTTCCATCATATCTCCCTAATGCCTCACTTTAAATTACGGGTTTGACATATCAGGCCAGCAAAAAGTTTGAAGACTAATCACAAAAACATGCACAAACACCAAGAGGTTGAGAATATACATAGAAAATGAATTTGAAAATATTTACATATGCAAATATTTGGGAGCTAGAATTTTTTTTGTAGCATAGAAATTAAGTTATTATTGTTGACATGGTTGTGTTTTTATTTTTCCTAAGCACAGTTCTACCAAAAAAGCTCTGATATTTTGGAGGGACTCTCCTGAGAAGAGGCTTTAAGATAAAAGCTATAATTAACAACTTTTACTAGTTTTCCTCTTTTTCATAGTAAAAAATGCAGTTCTAAAGTTAAAGCATTATGTTATGGGATGCATTTCTGTTTCAGTTTCCTGACACTGGCATGAGCAAAAGGCAATGAAATATTATAGTCACTCGGGCTATTACAAAAATAAACCATGTAATTTCAGTGTTTAGACAGTAAATGAATTCAATAATATGCCCACGCTAATTTTCAAAGGGGTCATTTAGACTGTTTTTCTAGTAAAATAGACCCAAACTATTGGGTGACACTGAAGGCCTCCATGAGCATGGTGTGCACTCACGGGACAATTGGTCCCATCCTAAACTGCATTCCCGGTTCTGATTTCTAAATGCCCGAGGTATTTGTTTTAGCCCCAGACACCAATTTCATGGTCCTTTTCAATGTTCAAAAAAAGGGAGGCGACTGTGTTTCTCCATGTATTGTAAGGCTGGTTGTGTGGTTAACAACCCTACTCACAGGTGAAAATAAATCTTTGTGATTCCATTTGTGAGCTACAGCCTGACTTGGTTTTTGCTCCCGGGAAACCTGCTCAACCAGTTTTACCAAATCCTTGGAAGAATGTTTTGTGACACAAAGAAAGTATTGTGATACAGGACCAGATAGGCAATTATAAGGTAAAGGATAAGTTTGTCTTTCATGGTAAAATTACATGAAATACAAATACAATGTGTGGGTCGGTAAACGCTGAGATTCTCTTACCCTGGAACTTGTAAGAAAAGCAAAGGGAGCCCACTCATCTCAGAGGGCACTGAAAAAATTCTGGGCTTGTAACCCAAGCTAATGAAAACAAGGGAATTTATAGCTCAGGCTGCCTTCTAATACCTAGGCTCAACAGGGTGTCTTCAGATCTGCTTCCTTCTTGTGTCCCTTTGAGCCTGCGGATGGGGAGGGGGGTCAGCTTAAATTGTGAATTTCCTTAACACTAGCTTCTGTCACAACCTTAATGTACTTTGAGTTGTACTCTGAGACTTTCTTGTTAGTGCATTTCATTTCCTCTCTTTAACAACACTGGTATGACCCTAATGCCAGAAGCTACCACAACTGAGACTCAATTATCGCCAGACAGACAGATTGCTCTAGTTTCAGTCCCATGCCTGGTGACGGGTTTTTCTTCATTTCCAAATACCACTCATTGGTATGAATAAAATCTTTTGGAGGCAATATTTCAACGTACACTTTTGTAATATTAATCAGCACACAATTTCCTTTATGGTGTTAATACAACTTTTTGAAGGCTTTTAAACTTCTTATTTAATTGTTTCCAAAACAAGGTCAAGAAAGATATCTTCTGTGTCAGATTACTAATATGATTTACAAGAAAAGACCTTCTATTATTTTTTGGTGGGTGGAAAGGGCAGACTCCACAGGCACGAGGAGGAACCAGGGCTGTCTTTCCTCACTGCAGCCCATTCCTCTCCTTTCCAAGCCAGCTCTGGATCCTTCCGGGACAGCTCACACTGACCAAGTAATGTTTCAAGCTACTCTGAGACAAGGAAAGTCTTCCGGCTCTTTTTAGCAATAAAAATAGTTCAGTTTCAGTGACCTAATTGTCCAAACCAACATAATTGTCAAAATTCTGAAGTCCACTTGGCGTTAAAGCTTCTTTCCTCCTCCCTCCAGGCCCTGGCTGCGGGTGCATGCTGAGGGAGAAGGGCTGGACTTCCTCCCCACCACCTCAAAGCCTGCTCCCATCTCGTGCCACCTCTGGCCTCTGTCATCACTCAGCTGCTCCGGGCTCTCTCCAACTTAGAGGGAAGAAGAGAGGAGTGAACCGAGAGGTCTGTGCTCCTTGCCTGGGCGTATTCTGGATCTTTTAATGAGGTCACAATTCTATCTCTGGCTGCTGTCACCAAAGACCCCTTTCTGTCCCTGCATCAGTGACCCCCCACCAAGCTCCTTCTGTGGGCTGCAAGTGCTCCCTGAGGAGTTCCTGTGACCATGGCCCCGGGTGAGATCCCCACCCCCATGGCTAGCCTCTGGTCTTCTGGCTGTCAGTGTCCTGTCACCAGGACTGGCTACCTAATTGGCAAGACCTGGTGCAAAAGGAAACTGCAGGCCCTCCTCTTTCAAAAGTTATTAAGTGTTCCAAGATGATGACAAAATGGTGTGGGCCCTTTTGAGTATGGGGTCCCTAAGGGCCAGCCCTTCACAGGTCCCCATGGCCCCTCAGCACCTCAGTCTCTCTGGTCTTCTAGACCAGTCTACCATGTTTTCTCAGACAGAAGTGGTTCCTTTGAAGACATCTTGAGCAAACATGAGGCCCGGGAGGCCCCCAGCGACCCTGCCTGTGGGATGGAGGAAGCAGATGGGGAACACTCGCTGTCTCTAAGGAAAGCATCTTGGTATCATCAGCATCTGCAGCCACGCTGGGGGAGGAAAGGTGATCACATGCACCAAGGTCGATGACTGCAACCCCATTACAAAACACTGATTAACAGGAGAAAACCATAACAAAAGTGTTTAATATAAATTTCACATTACACGAAAGCCTCAGAAATGGAGACTCCAAAGAAACAAGGAAAATGGTGATCTCTCATGGGGAGGATTGCACAGGCAGCAGAAGTGGGCAGGATGTGGAGCGTGGTCGAATGGCCAAGAACAGCGGATCTGGGCCAGGCTCACGTGTGCAGGTTCTTCATGGAGACTCTGCCTTCACTCCTTTCCTCCTGGGATGGGGAAGATCCTTCTGGAACAAGGGTCTATGGACCCACTTTGGAAGAAGCTCGGGTAATTATTTCATGGGCTATAGTGGAGCAGAAAGGTGAAGGAAAAGAGAGAGAGAGAGATCTCTCCCTGCTTCTGCTATTTCTCAAGTGCCAAGGGCCACACACAGGGACAGGCTGCCCTGAGCCCTCCTCCACCCTCAAGTTGACAGGAGTTTGTCAGAATCCGAGATCCTCAACGTAGCGAACTGAGAATCTGCAGCTCAGAGCTGACGAAGTCACCAGGCACAGCGCCCGGCTCAGACTACCAGGAGCGTGACCAGCCCTCGGTTGGGTGGCACTCTGCCAGGAGACCATGGGAGCCCAAGAGGACTCCTGGAGAGCAGGCTCTTCCCCTGTCCCCAGGGAGCCAGAGGGAGGTGAGACAAGCTCAGGACCTGGTGGCCACCAGCAGGGACCACAGAAAGCAAGTCCAGGGACGGAAGCAGAAAGGCTGCAACCTGGTCCTGCTTGCTGAGCCCTGAGCCAGACAGTTCTGTCCTGTGGATTGAATGAGCCCGCGAGCTTCCTTTTGGCCCAAGCCAACTTGAGTTAGGTTTTCTACAATGTACCACCAACAGAGTCTTTGCTGTTAAATTTACACATACTATCCATTCCTAGCACATCATTTCAATTTTTTCTTAGCAATAACTAATATAAATATAAGTATTAAAATCCCACGTATTTTTACTATGAGTCCACCTGTACTGTCTGGCTGTTTCGTTATTATTCAAGGCCACATTGCTCCTTCATTCCTGGCAAAGAGAAGCTAACATTTTATATAGACCTGTCCAACTGTTGATACGCCATGGTGACAAATGTCGAATGCCTTTGACCTTATCGGGGACCCATCCAGGAAAATATCAATGAATTAATATGAACAGTAATTATAATTCATGCCTTGAAGCTAATAAACAAAATAAAATGTCATCCTTTATATAACATGATGTTTTCCTATATTTTTAATAACATGCATAACTTTTTATCAAAGAATTGTTTTTAATCTTTTTTAAATTAAGGCTTTGCATTAGAACTGACTTTTTTAAAAACATGTAAAAAATAAATGAAGTAAAGAAAAAATTGTTAGCAAAAAATAGCATAAAGGATACTTGAAAGTTTGAACCTCCATCTCTGCTTACCCAGTGGAACTCCTGTGTTTAAGGAGAAATTAAGAAAGAGCTTCTTCCAAGTTGTCTACCCATCAGGGCACTGGTGTTTGTGTATCATCTTCTCTTCATGAGTGTGAACACATCTGTGGACGGTACCAAAGTGAAACCTTGCAAATGTAATGGAAAAGCAAGGCAAAGGCAGAAGAGGCATAGCACACATCAAGCTCTGTACCCAGAAATGCTACTGTCCCCACCCACAGGTTGACATTTGATTTTCATTATTTTAAAAACAAAACTGGAGGAGACCGCAGTGGTTGGGATAATATTTTAAATGTTCTACAGCTGCATTCGTGAATTGCGCCTTCTTTGAAGTGGAGAATTAAGAGTTGAAGGACATACCTCAGAGCATGGCCCCAAAAGGTGGCCAGACGCTGCTCATTGCAATTTACAATGTGAACATTTCCAGAGAGGCCAATGCACGACACTGATAACATCCCCATCTGGGGCTGATTGCTCCTGCCATCTGTCCATGAAGAATCTTCTCTGAAGTCCAAGATCTTTGAGGGAAGGTGGAGAAAAATTGTTCCTGGGTAATGCCCAGGCTTATGCTTGGCAAATTGCTCCAGAAACAAACAACAAAAATGAAGCAACTGTGAATCACAACTTCGCTGTAACTTAAATGCAGTTTTTTTTCCCATGAAAGCTCCCCCTCCTCTAGGTGGATAAATAGGTGATAGATAGAGATAGTGATAGTGAAATAGATGATGGGTAGATAGATTGAGTGACAGACTGAGGAAAACTGAGATCCCCCTCAAACAAGGCAATGTGATTTTCATGCCTAAGATCGCTGGTGTGAAACTATTTCTTGAAAAAGCAGAGGAAAGAAAATGCTTCGGGCAAGATGCAGATTTAGAAGTGCTATAAAAAGTGGAATAACGTAATGACAAGGGCAAGGTTAGCTATCAAGTCGCCTGAGCAATCTCTTCCTGCCAGGCTCTGCCCAACACACACGTGTTTCCCAAAGGTGAGCTGGCCACTGCACAAGTCCAGCTGCTCCCTCTACATGGTCCCCTCGCACAACAGAATAAGCCTCAGGCCTCTGGCACAGTGCACAAAATGTATCGCCTACTCCCTATTGTGTATGCTTCATTTTCCTCTTCAGGTAATTTACATTTTGCATTTCTCATATAAGAGAAGCCGTGTGATATCTAAGCTTGTGTGTCTGATTTATTTCACTTAACATTATGGTCCTGATATGTGTCCACCTTCCTACAAATGACTCAAGTTTAACCTTTATGGCAGAGTAGTGCTCCAAACTATGTCTTGTGAGTTCCTCCTCACTGAATAAAAGGCAAGAGGTAGGGTGGGGCTGGGAGACAGTCTGCTTGGGAAAGCCAGCCTTGTCACTGCGGACTCCAGGTCCTCCGTGTACGACAGTTGCTTAGACACCCTGGACTCAGGTGTGGCCCGCAGGATTCATCATCCAAACACCCCAGGGCTGCTGGGTGTCAGGAGTCCAGCTGGGAACGGGACAAAGATTCTCCTTTCCCTGAGGGCTTTACGCCCTGCTGGGGAGGAAAGCTTGCTTGTGAAAGCTAGTCAGATGGGGAGGAAGCCCGAGGTGTGTAGGAGCCCTGAGCAAAGGAAGCCAGGGCAGGGGAAGGCAGGGTGGTCCCCGGAAGAGGCGTGCGCACCAAGGCCAGAGGTTGACGCGCTGACACCGAAGAGGGCAGGCTGTCCTAGCAGGAGGGGCCTCCTTGAAGGCTCAGAGGTGGCAGAGGGGGCGGGGAGACAGTGCAGCCTCTCCCCGGACAGACAGTGGGCTCCCGAGGACCAGGAACTTCAGCACCTGCCAACCACAGCCACCCGGTCCTCCCCTGTGTCCTCGCGCTCTGCCTTTAATGAGAAGTTCGGCAGGTGTGTGTGCGCGCTCTCTTCCTTCCTTTTGCTCCAAGCACATTGAAGGTGGGTCACTGGAGAACCACTTGTCCTGCATCCTTTGTGGGCCTGCGCACCAGGATGAACAGACCAAGGTTCCCACACTGTGGTCTTGCCCAGGGGGACAGGGGCGACAAGAGCGGGCGACAAGAGCGGGTCAGAGGAGTCAGTGAGGGTCGCCGGACCTCCTCCTGGCCACGTGAGGTCCAGGCAGCCCGGCACCGAGGCCGGGAAGGGGACGTCCAGGCCGGGACAGAGGGGCCCGGCCTCAGGCCACCTCCAGGAGGGGACACCACAGTGCTAGCCAGCGGGCAGGGACTGCCATCCCCGCCTGCAGCAGGGCCACGAGGCACAGCAGTGTGGGAGACCAGCGGGGTAGGAAGGGGACTCGCCGCAGGGGTTAGGCAGTGCACGTGTCGTGAAGGGACCCGAGGCCTGCGGGGCTGACGTCAGAGTGCGCAGGGTGAGGACGGAGGCGAGAGCTGAAGAGGCGCCCGTGAGCCCGGGTGGTGCAGGAGAGCAGCAGCCGCTCCTGACTGCGCATGCGCCGGTGGGGACCGGAAGTCGGGACACCGCAGGACACCTGCAGGTGGCGCCTCCCTGACAGACTCTGCGGGAGCAGCGCGCGGGTGGGCTTTCTGGGAACCAGAGGTCTTGGGCTTGCAGACAAGGGCAACACCGGCCGCGGAGAATGTGACTGTCATTCCAGAGGGCGGAGCTGTGGTGTGCATTTGGGCTTCTTCAGCGTGTGAACAGGAAGCAGGACCCCCAGACGGGTGAGGTCACTGAGGGAGGAACGCAGACAAGAGTGAGGCCTGAGGACCGATCCACAGCCTTTGACGTTAGGAGTGATTTATTGTCACTGTTGCTAAACGAACTGACTCACTGTCTGACTCGGGTAAGCGCGACACAATTGTCCTATAATCCATTCTGTGTGGATGTCATTACCTTCCTGATAGCTTAACAAACAACAAGGCGCATTACTGAGGGCAGGGTTTGGCTCGCCCTACACTGAGAAAAGCAAAAAAGCATATAGGTTTCAGTAGTTACCATGAGCAGAGCGGTAGTTGCAAACACACATTTACACCTGCACACACACACAGTCTTTCATACCCGTGGGTTCTAAATCCAGAAATGCAACCAGCCCTGGACTGAAAATATTCTGAAACCAAAACTGCGTTGCACTGAACATGCACAAGCTTTTCTTCTTGTCATTACACCTGAAACCATCCGCAGTTGATCTCTGTTTACATAGAGCTTCCACTGTGATGGGAGTCACCTGTACTCTAGAGATGTCTCCAGCTGCCCGGGAGGCTGGACAGGTTGTCCTTAACACTAACCCTTGTGTCTGAGGGACCTGTTCCTGCACCCCATCCCATGGCTATGGAGGGAAGACCACATTTACTGCAAGATAAGCAAGAAAGCCCTGCTCAGAACCTTGACTAATTTACAGACTAGAAAACAAAATACTTGGTACAGAAACGAAAGCTGGCTAAGTCGAGGAGGAAGATCCATGCCTGCTGTGTCGGAGGGGTTCTGGGAGGCTTTTGGGAGCATCAGGAACTGATCTGCATTTGGATTCGAACCCTGAAGACCCGGAAGAGATCGGCGTCCCTCCTCCAGCTCAGTGAGACACCACCTCTGCCTACACAGTCTCAGTACAGAAGGAGAAGATCCAGAAATCCTCATGTCCATATCATCTGGAAAAACAAGATTTCAATCTCTTTTTTTAATATTGGGGAAAAACGATTTTCCATGCAGAAACAAGGAAAGCCTGATAGCAAAGCAAAAGCACAAACCCAGGAACTCCCAAAACGCGAATATTTCAACCTGAGACAAAGTGGATGCGAGATTGCAGGGCAGCCCACAGCTCGGGTTCTCCCCTTTGAGACCACGTTCCCTGTCCTCTACATGCACAGGAGGATCAAAATCCAGAGAGGAAGAGGGCAGCGAGAGGAATGTCTGGGAGTCTACAAGAACGCCAGGTAAATGGAAAGAACACCAGGAAATGGCCAGGTACTTCTGCAGAAACCTGCGGGCAGTGTGCAGACTCACAAAAGCCCTGGGATCTACTCCAATGCCAAACATTTTGAACAAAGTGGCCTCACTTGTTATCCCCCGTCTCTCTTCCTTCTTGTTAAAATGCAGCCTTGCAGTTCACCGGAGCTGAAGGTCCTCCTTACAACATGCCAAGGTAGGAAGCCAGAATGGTGCTGGGAAAAAAACGAGAGGCTAAATTCTCAGGCTGTGCTCCGCCCAGTCATGACTGTGGTAATGGGGAACCCCCTGTCTAGGGACCCCCACATACATGTGCTAAATGTATCCTCCTCCAGAAGACAGTGGGAATGGCACTGTCCTATATTTCCACCGTGACAGTGTGGAGAAGGCCAGTGTGATTTCTTCTGAGATTGTAATGTCAAGTGAAATAAATCAGACACATAAGCTTAAATATTGCATGGGTCCTCTTAGATATGAAACGCAACATATAAGTAACTTCAAGAGCAAGATAAAAGATAGATGATAGGAAACTGGGAGATAGACCTTTTGCAAATGGGAAGGGGATGGAGGGATGGAGCAAGAGAGGAGAGTGGGAGGAGAAGGAGGTGTAGAAAGGCTTGAGATGCGTGTGTTCATGTGACAAGTCCCCACAATGAATGAGCTCGTTGTGTACTGCAAATGTGTACTAATAAAATGAAAAAGTAAAAAAATGAGTAAAAAGCAATAGTTGCTTCATGAAGTGAAGAAAGTGTGTTTATTCCAGAAGGAAAGGTTTAGAGAGCATACAGAAGGGCCTGGGTTTGCTCTGCAGTACAGCAAAATAGAAATGTTTAGAGAATTGGTGATCACTCCATGGCTACTGTAAGCAACTTACCTCTCACCTCACATAATAGGTTTCCAAGTTCTATACTGTCTTAGCTTTGGGATAAGAGAGGTACCAACCAGTTCCAGGGAGCTTCCTTATTCAAATGAAATGGAATATTCTCAGTAGAATCACCAATTAGCATGTTTTCTTGATAACCCATTGTTGAGCAACAACCTCACGCCTCTCCCTGCCTTTTGTTATTATTGTTGTTTTTATGAATATGAGCACGTGTGTAACTGATGCTCACATCTGGCCCCCCAAGTACAATTAGGGTTTCTGTTTCAATCAGACGGTGAACAAACCAGGATCTGAGCGTAGGGATCTCCTAGGTGTCTCACTCATGGTCCACTGTTGGAAGTTCTCGGTGGAATGTTCCAGGGGTTCTGGTAAAGGCCAGCTTGGCAGACCCCAAGTCCTGCATGGCTCCCCCATGCACTCGAAATGCTTGCAGGGATCTCAAGCATTGTTTCCTTCAAGATGTGAATTAAAAATTAGTAAAATTGTAAATTAACCTAATAAATTTTCTCCATGATCTAGCCTACACTGTAATTTCTAAGCATAACGAAGACATTTATTTTATTGAATTCCTTCAACATCAAATAATTAACTGATGCTATTTTTAATAAATGTCATCTCATAAATGTAATCTACATTGTAAATTTTGAAAACACTTACATTTAAAAGCATGAGCTAGTTTGGTTTTTCTAATTCCTTTAGTGTAAAGTGTCCTATTCCCAACTCTTCTCTATAGATTATATTCAATAAATAGCTCAGAAAATGCATTTCAATAACACCTTCTGTGCTTGCATGTTTTTCTTTACTTTTAATATCTTTTTATTCATTTTGGAACAAAGAGACATTTTCAGAGTCAAAGATACAGTCTTTAATTGTAAAGGAATGTTCCTTTCTTACAAATCTTCTGTCAAAATTTTTTTTGGTACTGGGGATCGAACTCGGGTCCTTGTGCTTGCAAGGCAGGTGACAGCACCACTGAGCTAAACCCCCAGCCCCCTGCCATAGTAATCTTAAAAGGATAAGACAGCTCAGGTACCCGTCCTTCTTCCTGACCATGATAACTTCTACAACTTGACTTGGATATGATTAAGCTGTACTCCCACTGTGTATTTCACAGTCTCCCTCTGAGACTGTGCTGTGTGTGAGCCGCAGTGGGTTCCTGTGGACCGAGGCAGCATGAGGTCACTTACAGCAAAGAGCGGTAAATACCGATTATAAAATGCCTAGTAAACGTTTTCACTTCGGTGCTGTCTAACAAAATTCCTCCAGCAAGCTACCAGAGGACTCTGCTGGTGAAGGCATTGGGCCGGGATGAGTAATCCCCACACTCAGTAAGTCCTGGCTGCTCCCGAGAGCCACTGTGCCACCTGGCCCCTTCTGTCACCCCCAATGTGGGAAACATTCTTCCTTTCCTCTCGCAAAGCTTGACTCTGGATTGAGAGCAGGCTGTGAACCCTTGCCTCCCCTCACACCATCATTGTGAATCACAGCCACGGAAAGCTCAGGAGTGAAGAGCGTGTATTGTCTCTGTCCTGGGGTTAGGGTTGAAAGACAAACCTTGGGATTGGGCTGCTTCTAGGTCCTCACCAAACCCTGACACCTCCCCTCCTCCCAGCCTCCTCTCATGTCCACTCATTGCTTGCTGATTGGAAAGTCACTCAGGTATTTCTTGGGTTCAATACAACCTGCGTTGCTAAATCTTCTGAGGTAACTAACTTCCACACCTGCTCTCTGAAAGGGAGAGCTATCTGTTCTCAAAGCACCCTTGGGCCTTGACACCTACCTGAAAAGATTCTTTATATCACCAAAGTTTATCATTTACTCCCGTCAAGATTGCCTCTCCCCTTTGTTTAAGACTGCCAGGCTTCAGATTTATTTTTGCTTCATGTGCTCATTTTCATCCCAACAGTTAGCTATAAAAGTCTTCCTTCCTACGTCTATATTGTGATCCACTCATCTTGGGAAGCTAAAAACCCTGAGTTTGTGAAAGTGGAGAAAAGCCCAGTGGTGTCCACCAGAGGAGGAGAGGGCTGGACAGATTGTTGATGGATGCAAAGTCAAGTCCAGCCACACAGCTCGAGTAAGCTCTGGTGTTGCCTGACACAGAGGCCAGCCGAGGTCAGAAACACTGGACTGCATACTCCAAAACAACCAAAAGAGAGGATTTTGAATGTTCCTCATCACAAAAAGAAATGACAACTGTCTGAGAAGAAAGATAACCTAAGCGCCCTGAGTTGATCAACACACAATGTATAAATGTACCAAAGCTTCACGTCATACCCCACAGAGCTGCACAATTATCTGTCAACATGTTAGTGATAGCAGCCATATCATTTAAACAGATTGCTTATGCATTCATATTCCTGTGATGTTGGTGTTTCTGATTCGCTACAATCAGCTTATCCATTCCTGTGTTTTTATCCAAACTCTTTTCTTATTGATGCCATCTGCAATGAAGATTCTCATGCTGGGCCTGGGAAGGGAGAGAGGGAAGAAGGGACAAAAGTGACTTTCTCGTGTGAGGACATTTTTACTTTCTGGGGACAGGTTTCAAACACCTGCATATGCTTGAAGATCTTGGTATGCTGCCCCATCCTGATGCATTCATTAAGCCAGGAAATATTTCATAGCGACTTCTGTGATCCAGACCCTGTCCTTCAAGTAGAAGAAAGTGATGGGCAGAAGTGGAAAGTGCTGAGAGACATCTGTCCTGAGTAGAAATCAGCCGGAGGCTCCGTGAAGTCCAACCCCATGAATGCCATTTATTGTTGTTTCCATGCTTCTCTGCCAATTGTCCAATCTTTCTGAACTCTTTCCTTAAAAGAAACTTTTCTTATGAGATCGTGGGTAAGTAATTTCAACTTTCCAGCCTTGGGTTTTCTTCCCTATATAATCAAGTGGTTGACTTTGAGAAAACATTCAAATGCAGACTATATAGAACCGTATTCACAGAACGCTTTTTATATTAGGCTAATTAGTGTCACAGTTGTAGTCTCATTGTGACACAAACAACTTGAGGAGAGGTTTATTTTGGCTCATGGGTTGGAGAGCTGTCAGTCCAAAATTGATTAGGTCAAAGGCAGGATGGTATGGTAGGCGGTGTGGTGGAGAAACAGCTGCTCACCTCCTGGCAGACGGGAAGTAGCAAGACAAAGGAGAAACTTGGGTGAGAGATAAACCCTTCCAAGCCACTTCCCCAGAGGCCCAGCTCCTTGACCAGACCCTGTTTTCCAACAGCAAGCCAACTGTGAGCCCCCAAAATCATTCACCTTCCAAAGGTCCTGTGAGGTTTAGGGGGGCATCTGGGTATAAACCATAACAATTAGCCCATATCACCACGTCTAACATGGGATAGCTAAATCATCAGTGTGATTTCAAAAACTCCAAAGGCTGTAAAATTGCACCTTTTGGGCATCTTTCTTGACTGGTGTTTTGGTAGAGCCAAGCCAGGGTACCGTCTAGGATCTCACAATTCTATTTTCACATGCACACCAATATGTTCTGAACACTCACCTCATCTCTTGCCTTTTACTTGCACCAAAAAATGATGACAAATATTTCAATTAGCTCTGTGAAAATTAAGAAGAGCAATTCTTCTGGGAGGAACCTTCAGAAACAGAGAGCACCATATAATCTAGCCTGAGGAAATTTGCTGTAACCGCTTTGGGCAACAATTTGCAATGTGTAGAACAGTTGAAAATGTACCTAATCCGCGATTTGAACTAGTCTATCCCACGAAATGCTGGGAGATGCACAAGGAGCCGTGTCCCACGTTGTATACCATGGCATGCAGTGGTCAAAGCCATACACAACCAGTCAGAGGGGAACATACAGAAGAAATGCAGAACGATCACACAGCGTTCCCCTGCATGACATTTAACATTTCTGAGCTAAATGTGTTTGTGTTCTCAGCATATGGCGGGGCATGAAGAAAGCCGATGTCAAGGTGACCCTGGAACATGACACTGGACCACACGGAAGCCCGTATTGCACCGTCTCTGGATACTGTGTGCAGGTAGCGTGGGAGAGCTCTCTTCACACTCACGGAGGTGGTTGTTGCATTTCTAAAAGGAAGAGAAGGGAAGATAGGGCAGTGGTAGCCAAAGAGAGAGGGCTTTTGTCTGGACCCTTGCTGTGTGTGCTTTTCCCCTCTTTTGTGAAGAGGATTGATACATTCATTCTTGTTCTTTTCTTGACATTCTCCCTCTCGACATACATGAACTTATGCTCTTCCTGTGTGGATCTTTCTCTCCCCCTAAAGTTGTTTATTACCGAGGTTTTCCTATACCATAATTAGTCACCAGATACTTTGTGCTCCCCATACACAATGCTTACACTCCATGTGTGGGGCTCGAACCTGTATACAACATGCCTTCATTCACTTTTTCATCTCCTTTCCTTTTCCACTGTCCCCATCCCTCCATCTCCTGATCCCTCCCATTTGGAAAAGATTGTTCTCCCTACTTCCTAGTATCTATCTTTTATTTTGCTCTTTATTATAATTTGGGCTTGTTTGTATAAGAGAAACCATATGATATTTAAGCTTGTGTGTCTGATTTATTTCACTTAACATTATGCTTTCAAGGTGCATCCATTTTCCTACGAATGATTCAAGTTTATCTCTCTTTATGGCAGAGTAGTACTCCATTGTGTATAAATATCACATTTTCCATTCATCTGTTGAAGGACATATAAGCTACTTCCAAGATTTAGCTATGATGGGTTGTGCTGCTATAAACATAGGTAGGCATATATCACTGTAATACCATGTTTTCAACTCTTTGGGGAAGACACAAAGAAAGGAAATAGCAGGGTCAAATGGAATTTCTAGTTTTAGTTTGTTGAGAAATCTCCATACTACTGATTTCCATTATGGTTGTACTAGCTTACATTTCCGCTAACCATGGAGAAAGGTTCCTTTTTCCTGAAGCCTCACTAACATTTGTTATTATTTGATTTCTTGATGGTGACCATTTTTTCTGGTGTAAGATGGAATCTCAGTGTTGTTTTACTTTGCATTTCTGTAATGGACACTGATGGTGAGCATTTCTTCATGTTTTATTGGCTGTTTGTATTTCTTCAGGAAAGTTTCTATTTTTTTTCACTTGCCCATATTTTTGATTGGGTCTTTTATTGGTCTTTTATTTTTGGGATGTCTGCTTTTTTGAGTTCTTTATATATTCTAGATATTAGTCCTCTGTATGAGGAATAGCTTGCAAATTTTTTTCCATTCTGTAGATCATCTTTTCACTCTGTTGGTTATTTCTTTGCCTGACCAGAAGCCTTTTATTTTAACATGGTCCCATTTGTTGACTCTTGGCACTATTTCCTTCCAACAGAAATTCTGTTCAGAAAGTCCTTGCCTACACTTATGACTTCAAAAATTTAATCTATTTTATCTTCCACCAGGTTAAGTGTTTCTGTTTTAAACTTTAGTTCTTTGGTCCATTTTGTTTTTAGTTTAGTACATGGTGAGAGATAAGGCCTAGATGCTGTCTTCTGGGTGTGGGCAGCCAGTTTACCAAGGCTGTTTTGTTGTTGTTGTGGCTTAGGTCTAGATTTCCCCCAAAGCCTCATGGTATCATAGGTGGGCCTTTTGGAGGTGGCTGGATCTAGGGTTTGTGCTGCTGGGATGAAGGATGTGCTGCTGGGACTGATGCACATGTGATGCTAGGGTTAAGGGAGTCAGTGCTGCCTGCCCTCAGGGTGAAATATAAGGGACAGAAAGAGCTGTGGTCATTCATGTCTTGTTGCTTGCAGGTTGCTACTTCACTGCTGGCTGCCTTCTGCCTGCCCAGCTTTGCCATGAACTGTTTCTGGAGCCAGCCAACTGTGGACTGAACCCTTTACAAACTGTGAGCCAAATAAACCTTCCCTCCTTTAACTTTGGGTGTTGGGTATTTTGTCTCATCAACTGGAAAACTAGCTAAGACAGTTGTTACACTACCCTTTAATACATTCTGCATTGTAAAAATCTTTCCAAGTGAGGAAAAAATGCCTGTAGAAGAAAGGAACCAACACTGTAGTCTCTTCCACACGCATGCATGCCCGCACACTGCCATCTACTTCACTAGCTGTGCAATCACTTAACCTCAGGCCCACTGGGTCCTCTGTGCTAGGGACCCCTTCCCTGCCTGGCAGCCACAGCCTGGGTCACCCTGAGGTACTTGCTTATGGCCCCTCTGGACGCACAATCACAGATTTCAGCACACCTTCCTTCCCTCATCTGCTGCTTGACTACTCTGCCATGTGCCACATGCGTCCCACACCCTGGCCATGCAGCCTTATCCCCAGCCAGCTGGGAGGCTTCTGCCGAGGTGCCAGCAAAGCTGTTCCTGTGGGGCCCAGGAGCCAGGATCCCCATGAGGGGACCAGAAGGAAGCCCAGTGCGGGGACAGGACAATCAGGGATGTGGAAATCCGGAGCAGACGGAAACCGAGGGGAAGTGCAGCCAAGGCTGGGAGAATGGGGGCCAGCTACAGAGAGTGACACAAGGACCCACAGGAACGCACACATCAGGGAAACGCAGGTCAGGGTAGAAAAACACAATTTTCTGGATGGACATTCCATCGAAAATGTCATTCTTGGATGTGAACACGCAGCTATAATAAAAGGAACGCGACAAGTTTGTGTCTGAGCAGAGGAGATAAGAACTGTCCAAAACTCACAGCCTCTGTCCTCCCTGGCACTGACTGCCTCCGAACACCCATGTGCTCTGCACATCCGGCTGCTACCAGATCACCAGGTAGGCTGCGCCCACCTCGCGGTGTGGCGTCTCTGCCTCCCACATTCTCCACTTCACTCCAGCATCTCGCACCCAGCTCCAGAGGATCAAGGCCACCAGGTCACCAGCACAATGACTGAATTCCAGTTGGGAAGCACAGGCCATACAAGTCATGAACAGCTCTGGATTTGTCCCTTCCCGTTTCAGGAAGTATGGAGAAGGCATGGAACAATCACTTCACACGGAAGACTTTTTGGTATGAAATATTACACATGTACCTATGAAACACTGCAATCTCATACTTTTTATAAAGCAAAGCACCAATCTTCCCCCACCCCCAACAGGTGTGTTGGCAATAATGGCAATCACATTGATACTAATTTCTAAGCCCCTAGAAGCAAATATTAGATTCACAGGTCCTCAGAAAATGATTTCTCAGCCAAAGCTCTAGCAAACTCTCTTCAGCAACCAGCAATGGTGTATAATACGCAGCAGTGAGAACTAGACAGGAGTTATTTCAACAAATCCCAGGTGACTGGGCTGCAGTGACTGCTACAAGTCGGATTTCACACATGGCGGTTCAGCTCTGCGAACTGACTTTTCTACCCTGATTTAAAAATCCTTTCTCCAGATGTAAGGTGCAACCACGCTGAGATAGACCATTTTCATATATGTAATTTTTCTCTCAGTTCTCAAATTCCACCATAAAAAAGGAAGAGTGATACAGACACTGTTTCTCTATTTGGAATTTAATATGTAAGATAGAGGATTTTTTCCCCTTCTGGAAAAATGTGAATCTACATTGTTTCAACAGTTGGAAAATTATTTCTTGCATGCCAAACCTATAACAGGGTAATAAAATGAGTAGCAGTTGGGTGGAGCACCCCAGATTCCAGAAGTCTGCGAGATTCAGAGGGCCCCGAGTTTAAAAAATAAAAAAGTCTGTTTATTTTATTCTTAACACATTTCTAATTTGTTTTTCCAGATTGTTCTTTAGTAACAAGGGAAAGCTATTTTTGTATTGTTGCCAAGGGATTTCAGAAACCAACAGCCTGATCAAAATAATAACTTCCTGTAATGAACAGTCTTGCTGGTTCAAAGATATTCAATTCTATAATTTTTTTTTCTGAAAATGTAAATTCAGGGCTTTTAGCATCAGGGCCATGACTGTGCAGCTTTGGAAACTTGCACTACATCAGCCTGCTCTACTTTCATTGCTCTACCCAGCGAGAGTAATGCTTTTCTCCTGGAAACGCTATGGCACTTTTAAAGTCACTGACAGATTTATGCATGACAGTGGTTATAAGTGCTCTGTGCTCGAGGCTTCTTTAAAAATGATAAGCTAACAAAAACTGTAATGCAAAAAAAATATTTGGACACATTGACAGCATAATATAACTTACAATTAGTCTGAAAAGTTTGAAATTTCACTGTTTCTCCACTTTTTGTCCTGAAACTTCACAGGCAGGAGGTAGGAAATAAGTCACCAATGATAGAAGTCTGGCTACTGTTAACACTTTTTTCACAAAACAATTTATACAAATGAATTTTTTGCTGTAAGTTGTAACTGAGAATTTTAATAATGTGGACATTACCTTGTGAGATAGAGTCATGTAGTATCACTATTGTAATTGTAAATTATATTATGATAAAGCACTAATGATACTTACTATAAAATCTCTTTAATATTCATATGCACTAATTTTGTGTGTTGTATGTTTTCAGCACTAGGAATGTTAGCTCTTTCTCAATAATATACAGCAAGTGTCCTTGTGTGATATAATGTCACTGTATCACCCTATTGTAGGGGTAAATTCTATTAAGATAGAGTTCTGATGATGCTTAGCATGAAATCTTCTCTTTAATATCCATACACACTAATTTTGTGTGGGCTTTTACAATGGTTTCTTTGAGGAATGCTCATCAGTTTGGTCTCAGTAGGAGGCCATGGTTATGAGGTGCGAGAGAAAGTCTATGCAGATATTTTAATGTCTGAGGATATGTTAAAAGAAAAGTAAATGCAAGTGCACAATTGGGGGCTGGTGCAACCTGAATATGCAATGATGCTGGCAGAGGAATTTTACAACCTTAGAAATGATGACCCTGAAAATACCAAGTGAGCAGAATGAAATGAAACCAAGCCTGTTTCTTTCCTGGACTGCTCCTGTCGCCTGTGCACACTGTGATAGTAAAGCGAAAAGGAACCTTCACCCAAAGTATCTTCAAAATTGCAGAAAAGTACTGTCATTAGAGTTTGAAGAAATAATTGAATTCCTTTTTTGATCCAAGAATCCCTTTCATTTGGGGGCTCTTTCTTTTATGGATTCAGTGAAAATAAATCCTTGAAAATTCATACTCCTTTTTCTCTCTTTTGTCAACTTATTTTATGAAAGAACAATTTTGTAGTCTGGATTAGATCATGTCCTTCCCGTGCCTGTGAAATCAGAGCTGATGAATATGTCTCCTCACCTCATTTTCTCTAAGGTATTCCCGTCCTAATTCAAAAGGCCATCACAAAAAGTTGGGCAAATTGCCTCTATTTTAAAGTATTGAGTAGCTGAGCTGGAACGTGGTCCCGGAAAAACAATTCTCTGACTGAGAGTTTTGCTCTGCCCCTCTATACCCAGAACAATGACACTGACTCACAGTCACTCTGAAGACATCATGGTTGTTCAGTGGCTGAAATCACTACATACTATTTAAAAGAAAAAAATTGAACATGGGGCAGCCTTTCATTTTTGAAAAAAGTTTAAAAATAGACATATAATCAAAAGGCCATCTCAAATAAAATAGAGGAAGCTTCAAAATCAATAGAATTGGGGAGACAATCTATTTGGAAACAAAATATATTGAGCTTATTTCCTATCATGCAACAAAATTAATTATAGATGATTGAAGAGTTACATGTATATCATATATAAACAAAAAGATAAAAGAGTATAATATTTTTCTGGCCTTTGCTGAAGAAGGGGGAAACTTTTAAACAGAATGGATGAAATTCAAAATTTTTGACATTTTAAAGTAAACTTCAATAGCAGACCCATTGAGAGAGAAGCTCAGGAAATAATTCCTTTTACAATAGCATCTAAAAAAATGAAATATCTAGGAATCAACCTAACAAAGGAAGCAAAAGACCTCTGCACTGAAAACTACAGCACTCTGAGAAGGAGATCGAAGAGGATATAAGAAAATGGAAAGATATCCCTTGTTCCTGGGTAGGAAGAACCAATATAGTGAAAATGGACATACTTCCAAAACTACTATATAGATTCAATGCAATGGCAATTGAAATTCCAACAATATACTTCACAGAACTAGAGAAAAGAATCCAAAAATTCATTTGGAAACAGAAGAAACCTAGAAGAGCAAAAGCAATTCTAGGCAACAGAGACATGGCTGTGGGCATCACAATCCCCAACTTGAAACTATACTACAAAGCTACTGTAATAAAAACAGCATGATACTTGCAAAGAAACAGACCCGAAGATCAGTGGAATAGATCAGAAGATGCAGAAACAACTCCAGACATACTCAGTCGCCTCATCTTTGACAAAGGAGCCAGCCACCCTCATTGGAGGAAAGATAGCCTATTTAATAAATGGTGTTGGAAAAACTGGATTTCAACCTGTCAGAAATTAAAACTAGACCCATACCTATCACCAAACACTAAACTAAGATCAAAGTGGATTAAAGATCTACATATTAAGTCAGAAACACTAAACTTGCTGGAAAATAAGTTAGGTGGAACTCTTGATGACATTGGCATAGGAAAAGACTTTAGGAACAAATCTTCAGTAGCACGGGAGCTAGCACAAAGAATCAACAACTGGGATCTCATCTTATTAAAAAGCCCTGCACTGCAAGAGAAACTACCGACAGAGCTAAGAGACAACCTACAATGTGGGAAGAAATATTTAGCAGCTGTAACTCAGACAAAGGTCTACTATCAAGAATATATAAAGAACTGAAAAAAATCAGATCTCCCAAATTCAAAGACCCAATTCAAAAATGGGCATCTGAAATGATCAGACATTTCTCAGGCAAAGAAGTAAAAATAGCAAGTAAATATATGAAAACATGTTCAACATCACTGGTCATTCGAGAGATGCAGATGAAAACAACACTGAGATTCCACCTCACCCCACAAAGAATGGCTGCTATCAAGAAATCAACCAATAACAAATGCTGGCGGGGTGTGGAGAGAAAGGAACCCTTCTCCATTGTTGGTGGGAATGTAGACTGGTGCAACCACTGTGGAAATCAGTATGGAGATACCTCAAAGAACTAGGACTACAGGTCCCATTTGACCGAGCTATTCCCCTACTGGGAATCTTCCCCCTAAGAATTAAAAGAATCATACCACAGCGATATATGTGCACCTATGGTTATAGCGACACAATTTGTAATAGCTAAAGCTTGGAAACAGCCCAAATGCCCATTGACTGGAAACTGGATAAAGAAGATGTGGGGTTTTTTATATAAAATGGAGTACTACTCAGCCATAAAGAATGAGAAACTAGAGACATTTATAGCTAAATGGATGCATATTGAGGCCATACTCTTAAGTGAAATAAATAGGACACACATGTGTAAATACCGAATAGTTTCTCTAGTGTGAGAAATTGAAAGTGTAAATAAGGATGAAAATGATTAAAATGAATAATTGATAATTTGAAATAAGAAGAGGTCCAAGGGTTTGGGGATGGTGGAAGGGAAAGGGGAAAGGGAAGAAGGGAAAGAAAAAAATTATGAGAAAAAAATGGAATCAAACTCTGTGTAGATAGGGAAGGTGGAGGAGGTGAAGGGTGCACAGGTAATGGGAGAAAAAATAAAAACTAAGATGCATCATGTTCTGGTACAAACACCCAATGATAAATGTAAATGTATTTCATACCTAAAATGTACCAATAAATATATATATTTAAAAAATTAAATAAATAAATAAATAAATAAAAGAGTAAACTTCAAAAATGAGATTAACAAAATTCAAAGACAAAGAACCTAGGAACTGGTTTCTAGTCACAATCAATGTACATAAAATAGGTTAATATCTTGAAGTTTTAATAAAGATCTAAAAGTCATTCAAAGGACCAATAAGACCACTCGTGAAAAATATATGAAATTAGAACCATGAAAATTGCAAAAGAGGAAATGCAAATAGATGATAGATACATGAAAGGAAATGTTCAATTCACTGATGGCCCAAGGAATGGGAATTAAATTATAAACTATATTGTCCATATCATTTAATAAGCAAAGAGTTTATTTGAGTAATGATTCCAAGCAATACTGCTGAATATTTACTAAAAAATACAATATGATGGCCTTATTGGTCAGAATGGATATTAACACAGATAATTAATGGCTTAGGATGGCCCTGACCAGTCAGAATGGATGCAGACCCCAGCTGTAGAGAAGAGGTCTCAGAAATGCCCTGGTGAGCTCACTTCTGTCCTGGGGTCTCTGAGGCTTCCCTGGAGGGGCAGGGTGCCCTGGGCACTCAAAAAGAGGCCTATCTAGCAGCTCTGTACTACTCAGTGCAGAAGTCATCCAATATTCTAACAATGAATCTGGCTACCTCACTGTTAATGACCGAAAATCAATTTGACTATACTTTTACTGAAAGAAATAAATTGCAAAATGTATACAAACAAAATGATGGTTTAATTTTGGACCTAGGAATCCCAGTGCTAGATATGTGATTAAGAAAAGTTGACAAAGGTTTGCAGAAAACACGTGACACACAGAGAGAGTGAGAAAGTGGCAACAGCAGACCATGTGGGCTTCATCAGTGTCGGGGCTCCCGAGGCCGCACGCAGGTCACCGCACTGGACCCTCAAACCCACCCTGCAACGCAAGTCTATTATTATCCACGTTTTACAGATGTGGAAACTGAGGCCCCGAATGTCAAAGTAGCTTGTGCAGAGCCACATGGGCAACAGGTGAAAGAGCCAGAATGCACAGTGTGACCCTGCACTTACCCACTGCTGCGTGGTAAATAATGCGATGATTTTATGAGAATCAGTCGGTGTCAGAGCTTCTCAAACAAAAATGATGATAATTAATAGGCCCGCTTTGCACTAGCCCACTTGAATTTTCATTACCCGCTGCATATGCTAAGTCTGCCTCCTCCTCGTCCTCCGTAAGCCTTTCTCACACGTGCTCGAATAGCTTTGATCCAGAGAGAGCATTATCCTTCAGCTATAAATCATGATACAGTTATGACTCAAGCTATCTGCCTACTGTAATGCATTTCTACTTGTTCCCAAGAAAATAGTAATTGGGTTGCTATTGGGTTCATAATTAAAGGCATCAGAAATGATGGCTTTATGAAAAGCCCTATGGCCTCATCATGGGTGCCATGATTTTCTAGGAAACACCTGTTTCAGCACACTGCTGTCTCTGAAACTACACTTGCAGAATCGCCATCCCCAGCGCTCCACTCCAGCTCTGCATGGGGGGTACTCTGCCATTTCACCTGTCCTGGCCATCATTCAGCAGACCCACAGCAGAACAGCGACGCAATGTAAAGTTCGACTCTGCCCAAGTTCTGGCACACGCCACCTGGTTTTCCCTGAGCCGACCAGCGCCCCTGTGTCACTGAATTGAAGCCAATACTCAGTCCCTTCCTCAATGTCACACAGCCGGCTTGCTGGGGGACCCCAGTTCACAGTCCCAGCAGCTGCTGGCTCACATCTGGATCCAAAACCCTAGGCCTCGGGAACCCAGTGCGTCCCTGTGTCTGACCCATGGCTTTGACATCTGTCCCTCCATGCTGCTGGGTCTTCATGGTTATGGGAATGAACAAAAGCACACAGGCGATGGATGGTATGAAAGTTCTGAAAGCACTCAGCCTAAAGAAGGGGTGGTAAGTTAGGAAGCAGTTTCAGGCACACAGGCAGGAAATGGTGAAGGTAAAGGATGCAATTTTTTTTTATAGAGAAGGGCAGAGCAAACACCAAGACAACAAATAACATTTCTCCTGTTTGCCGCATTGTGTAGGAACCTCTCCCTCCATACCTGGACCTTTCCCCTTCCCACAGAAAGCATTTGGTTCCTCAGGAGCTTCCCTGTTAGCACATGCCCAGCCTCCCAATAAAGCCCTGATCTGCAACATGTTTGTGTAGGAGAAAACATTTAGCTTTGTTTCTTTCTAGCCTTCCATACCCCCAATCATTTAGGATTCCCTTTTTATTTGAAGCTGTTAACTTATCTTAATGTGGAAACGAACACATTTCCACATGCTAGACAGATGTCACACATGCAAAAGAGGGACGAAAGGGGTAGCTCTTCGAGCTGTGGCACTGGCACATTATAACCTGTGAATCCGAGCAGAAATGTAAATGCAAACAGTAACCGAGCTCAGCTATTTCAAAGTGGCTCTTGCACATGCCAAAGATAGCTTTGGGACGTGTGCAGTAATCCCCAGGTCTCCCAGGTCATAGCCCAGGTTTACTTCCAGAGTTTGTACATTTCCAGGCTTGTAAGATATTCCTGAAACATTGTCCCACCCTCTGGAGTTTCCTAATACTGTAGTGAGCAAATTCTGCAGAATGATGACAACCACTAAAAACCAAGGCTGCTGGCCAGGAATTTGTACCAGTTGCAATTTCAGAGGCTCTGTGTTTTTCTGTACTTTTTGCCAGAAACTTATTTTTAATATCTTCCTATCAGAGAGGAAAAGATGGAAACCTGAAATAATAATCAAAATTACAGGGAACTGCTCTGTCAGCAACTGAGGCCCTTCCTACCATCCCTATCAGCAGATGGACATGAAATGAGTTTATTTTCCCTCAGACAACTTGAAAGCGTTGAGCCGGCTCCTTGTTTTTGAGCCTGGGCGTATTTGCACTCGTGGGCATTCAGGTTTGGGAGCAGATGTAATCTCCTCCCTCTAGTCGGCCTTCCAAAGACTCACACCTTCTGCCCACTTCACAAAACCCCCTGGCATTCCCAGCACCCAGAGTTCCCAAATATCTAATCTAACCACGAGTAGTAGGAGCATTTATGTTATGATTCTTTTAAGATTTCTATCTTTCCTTCCACACGATCTTAATCCGGGGAAACTGTAAATTATTTAGACTAAGAATTTCCCGGTAAACTGCTTCCAACATAAAAGCTGAGATGCAGCACATAAGAATTCAGCTCTCTTTTTCTTTTTTTGTCTTTTCATTCAGAGACTTAGAACAACTTGCAAAAACTTTATTAAATAAAAGGAATGTAATCACTTCAGAAGACATAACATAATTGACATCAAAGAGACACAAATAAGATACGGATTGTTGTCGGTGAAGAACATAAAAGCATGCAGACTTGCATTTGGATTTTGTTTTACATGCACGGGCAATATACAACAGATTTCCTTATTACAGTCAGATGTGGCTCTTGGCAAATGACTTAGCATTTTATGTGGACCACTTTTAAAAATTAAAGAGCATTTGCCTTATATACTGAGAGATTCAACTTATCAAAGGGTCAACTGTGTTGTTTTTCTTCCCTTAAAAATATTTCCAGCCCCTTGTGATGCCTGAAGCTTTTACTTTTCTATAGATTACCCACCTGCTTGTAGAGAGGGAGGTGAGTCTGCTGAATCAGAAACCCAGGGCAGAAATAGTGCAGTGCAAATATGCATGCAGACAGGAATGCATCAGGGCACAGGGATGAGTCTTCATCATGCTTCGGAAGAGTCTGGGATCTCTAGAGTTATGGGCTCCTCATTACTACTGGCTGGTCCCCTGGCAGCACAAAGCTACAGACTGATGTCTTAGGAACACCCAGACATGCCAGCCTGCCCTGCCAGAATGTTTACCACTCATTATCGAATTTCCAGGGGCAGAACCCTGGAGATTCGCATTCCAAGGCAATGAGGCCGAACCAAAATTCTGTCACAGTTGACAGCTTCCACAATCCGGAGAGATCAAAGCCAGGGGCCATGGGCTAGGGCAACAGGTGGACATGTGTTTGGGTCCAAGGAGGAGAGAAGACTGCGTGCAACCCAGGCAGGCGGAGTAGAAAAGCAACAGGTGTGGCCTGCAGGTGGGATCAAAGAGTCGCTGGGATATGATTTGGACAAAACCAGTTGGCCCATTTGAGAGAGCGGGGCTACGGCGCCTCCAAGCCATGCCTTAATTATCACTTCCTGCCAATGCCTTCCACAGGAGTAGGATGTAGGAGGCAAGGGGAGGCAGGAGGGAGGCAGCTCCTAATGGCACCTTGTCTCTCTCGAACACCGGGCCAGCACCTTTTCCCACAAGCCACCTCCGAGATAACCCATCTGCTCTGGCTCCATCTAAGTGAATGCTGTGGCTGGCGAGGCCGAGCCTTTTCCCATCAGAAAGAAGAAGGGAGCTGAGAGACAGCTATTTGTTGGCTTAATGCCCCATCCCTGCAGGCAGTAAAAAGAAAGGCAGTCATACAAGAAAAACAGTTGCGTGTTATTTTATGTTTCAATGAAAGGAGAGCAGACACAAGAATACCACAAAGCACCCCACATATTTAGAAACTTTCTATACCTTCCAAACAAAACCAGAGGTAAAAGGGAGGTGTGGAGGGGAGAAGCAGCCATCCAGGAGAATTGGCTGACTCTGGTTCAGCAACTGATGTTCAGCACAAAGAGCAACAACTGCAGCTGAGTTCCTGTATTCTTTGAGGTGTCTGCAGCTCAGAAAGGGAAGGATGCGTTCTGAGCACATGAGACATGATTTATCTCCAATGTGGGGTTGAAAGGGTCCCAGATGGTGCCAATAGCTCGTTCCCGAAAGCAGTGATGATCCAGGAAGGAATGGTTGTTTTGGTAAGGTGTTGCCTGTGTCCCGTTCTCCACTAGTGCTAGACAGAAGCCAGGCAAATAAAACAAGATAAGAAGAAGACCGGCACTGTGGGAACTCTGTCCCCACAGCTAGACACACACTTGGGCTCTGGCCTGGCCTCCCGCGGATAGCGGTCCCCAGAGCTTCAGGAACATGGAAGGCTGGGGCTTGGATCTAAATTCCTAGAACTTCACTAAGCTCTGGAATATGCACCCCAGATGCAAGGAATAAGCTCTGAATCTACAAGACTGCAGAGACACCCAAGGCCTGCTCTTACAGTCAACAACAAAGCAGGTCATAGCACAAAAAACTAGGCATGTCTCTGTATAGCGACACAGCCCATAACAGCTAAATCTTGCCAGTGGCCTAGAGGTCCATCAACAGATGAATGGATAAAGAAAAAGAGGTGGTTACACACAATAGAGTACTACTGCACTGTAAAGAAGGACAAACTTGAGTCACTTGTAGGAAAGTGGATGCACCTATAGACTGTAATGTTAAGTGAAGTAAGTCAGACACACAGCTTAAATATATTGTATGGCTTCTTTTGTATGAGAAACCCAAAGTGTAAATAAATTAACGAACAAAATGAAAGATAGTTAATAGGAAACAGGGAGGTAGATCTTTTGCAAAGGCGGAAGAGGACCAAGAGGTGGAGTCTAGAGCAGGGGAATCCCAGGGCCAGAACTTGAAAGATGCATGAGGAAAAGAAGAGCCCTTGAGCAGGAGGAAGAGTCTGCCTCTGCCCCTGCACCCAGACGGGAATCCTCTGGGGCCTCTTCACTTTCTGCTCCCCGAGACCCAGGGCTCCACCCTGGGGCGTCTCCTCAGGCAGCTGCGTCCCTGAGCACCCTGGAGAAACGCCACCCCTCTGTCACACTGAGGACTCCAGTTGCTTTTGTCCCAGGTGTGGTCACTCCGAAATCCTGGCCTGGGTTTCACATGCATTTTGGTCGCGTGCATATTGTCCCTCCTATGTGGCAGGTTCTGCAAGGAAAGGCTTAAAGCTCATCTCCACCGTCCAATAAATATCAGGATAATTAATAGGGAAACCAGCCCTCCTCCATCAGTCTGTTTTTCATAGGCGATTTGTTTTAATTACTGAGAAAAATAGAGCAAAATTATCCCCCAAATAACAGAAGAATGCTTCAATTTTTTGCATTTGGGGCTGTTTGATCTCAGCCTTACATATTAATCACAGCACCATACAAGTTTTGATTCAATTCCAAGTTTTAAAAAGCCCTTTCATCTTCCCCCACGTGCTGGCTCCCTGGGAAGGGCAACATCACAGACAATTCCACTGATGAAAATTACAGCCCGAACGGTTTTATAGTCAATATTTTATTTTTAAACTTAGTATCATTTTACAGAGGGAAAGCGTTTTTTATTATTATTATTTTCACAGACTTCAGAAGTGTATTGCACTCGAAGTGGGTTGCACAGTATGCTCACCTTGCAGCTGGAGACCAAGATTCCAGGGAAAGTTGTGGCTCTGAGGGAGTGAGCGTCTCCATCCATCTCCCTCGTTGCACAACTAGGGTAATAATAACAGCCCTGCCCCGTGTCACACAGCTGTTAGGAAGATTAACAAAAGATCACCTTGTTAATTAGTGTAGAACATGCTGCAACTCTGAGGAAGGTGTGACATTCACACGGAGGAGGACTCCTCTGCCTCCAGAGTGCTTTCCCCAGGAGCTGTAGACACAGCTGCGCCCACAACTGCAGCCAGGAGCCCTGCCTGGCTCACGGGGCCAGATTGTCCTTCCCACAAGGTTAAGAATTTTATAAATATTATCTCTTTCTTCCCTTTATACTTCCTGTGATGTGGCATTTATGGCTCTCAGCTTCCAGATGGACAGCTAACCACAGGGAAATGCAGGAGCCTCCTGAAAGCCCCAGACGGCTCAGGAAAGTGGAGTGTGATTGATGCGATCACTCCCTGGCTCCTTCACTCTTCCCCTGGACAGGAAATGGTGAGGATCCAGGCTGAGCCCACCTCTGCCCAAGGGACGCTAGAGGCCTGTACCCAACAGGAGAGAACCAGAGGGCCCAGAGCTAACTGTCCTACACGCAGTAAAAACCCCAGGCAGTGCTCAGACACACCGATGATGTGTTTGAGATCACATGTTCACAAATATACTTCTCCTGAGATGGACGGACTAGCCATGTAGCAAGTACTGCTGCATGGAGCTCAGTTAAAAAATATGTAAGAAGGCGAGCTTGGTGTGTATCCTTCTAGTAAATATGCATTTGCCTGTGTGTGTGTGTGTGTGTGCGTGTGTGCGCGTGTGTGCGCACATGTCGGAAACAAAAATAAGCCTAGTAGGAAGCCGCTAACATAGGATATGTAGTATATAGAATTATAGGCCTTTTCACTACCTCTTTTACTCTTCATAAATAGTTTTCAGTAAGTATATGTTGAGTTTTTAACAAAAATACATTTTAAATAAATATACTAATATTTTTGTAACCACATTCATATTATTGTTTCTGTCTTTCTTACTTTCATTTTTTAATTTAACCAGCATTGTTTACCCTTGGGTGCATATATTTTGGAACTTGTCAGGTTATTTCATGAAAAATATAGTTAAGATAGGTGGTGGATTAAGGGTGACCATAGTCACTTTCACGTTCCCCTCCTTGAACCTAGGTAGGCTTTGTGAAAAACAGAGAATTCTGGAATGTGCTAAGCCATTTGGGAGAGCCTCGGCCTTAAAAGAATGTCAGCTTCCATTTCCGGTCTTTTTGAACCACTGCTCTTGGAAATGAGCCGATATTCTGTGTGAAAACCCAAGCCATAGAGAGCAGCCACGGGGATGCCTCAGCTCAGCCCCCGTAGAGAGTTCGGCTACCCAGCCCACTTTAGCTTCTGACAGCTCCAAGTCCAGCCGTTGACTATAACGTCCCACAGGAGGCCCAGCCCAGGAAAGACTGCATTGTGAAAGACAACCACTCGTGGTGGTAAACCACTAAACTTTAGTGGCTTTTGTTTGTTTAGTTGGTTGGTTGGGTTTCTTTGTAAAGCAGCAAAAGATACATGGGACACAGTCGGCCCCAGGTATGGATGCCACCCTGACAAATTGACTTGCATGCCACTTTTGATCTGGGACCGAAGGGCCGGAGGATGAAAGTTTTGAGGAAACTCGGTGAGAGTTTGAATGAGAGTGGAAAGAATCCTACTGGAGGCTGGAGAAAAGGTGGAGCCAATTACACAGAGGGAGAAAGTTGGACAACACCATCGCCGTGAAAAATTAAAGACTGGTCTACGGAACTGACGGTTTTGGCTGAAGATATTCCTAGTCAGAATGTCGAATGCATCGACTGTTTTTGTTTATGATTTTAATTGTGTATGAAAGGGATAGATAGCTGAGCCACTAAAAATACGACAGGACTTGTTTAGTTTTCAAGTTGACTTTCAAGAGGAAATTGAAGACAATGCTTCCTGGGATAGAAGAGGCAGCAATTTGTCACCCCCAGTTGCTCCAGATGGCACAAGATTCTTCAAATAAGAAATGGTTTCAGGGCAAATAGAAGATCCAGAGTACAGTCAGTCATGGCTGGCTTGGGGGGTGGTGATTCTGAGAGTGTGGTTTTGACCTGGATGAGCCCTCAGAGTGTGAGCCGACTACAGCTTCCCAAAATCCCAAGGCCGCGACCTGTGATTCCTCTCTCCAGTTAGGCCTCAAAGACCCTTCCAACTCAAGAGAAAGGTTTCTGAGAATCTCAGGGTACATTTCCATAGCACCCCAACTGTTAGCTCAAATAAAGAACCTGTGTGAGTAAAATGGAGCGTGTCTTTTGTCTAAAGAAGTATAATCTGATACACAAGGAATCTATGAAGTTTTTAAAAGAAGTTTATCAGCTTGAGTTGAAGGGGTCAGCAGTAACACAAAATTTTTAAAATGTAGTCCTCCTGTATTCCTCCAAAATACAAATGGGCAGTAAAAATGGAGAGGAAACATGCAGATGCAAATGGTCTTTATTTTTTATAAAAAGAAAGACGGCTTGAAGGAAGAAATAAGAAACCGGGGCATGAAGCCAAGAACCATCGAGAACCATTCCCAGGGAAGAGAATAACTCAAAGAATTGGCAATATGTGCCCAGATGGATTTCATAATTTCTAGGGACCAATGACTGCCATGTGTCTCTCATTTTCCCCACTTTTGAATGGGAATGTCATTTGTGGTTTTCTATGCCTGTTCATATTGTATATGTGCTGTGTGTGTACATGCGTGTGTGTGTGTGTGTGTGTGTGTGTGTGTGTGTATAACTTGTCTCCTTGGTTCTAGGGTCTTCAGGCAGGACCCACACCCGAGGAGACTCATCCCCACCAGGAGCTGGTTTAGATAATAAACCCATGGACCTTGAACTTGAAGCCACAATGGTAAGAAACTTGATTTGGGGGTGGTGAGAGGAAGTGAGGGAGGGATGGGCAAGTAAATTTTGCCTGTGGAAAACTGCAAATAATTTGTGGTAAAAGGGTGGATTGTGGTGGATTAAAGAAGGTCAAAATATTTTCTTACATATTCTTGCTGTATTCTCCACTCCATCTGGGCTGGCTCTCCGGGTGCTGAGGAGCACAGACCATGGCAGCAGTGATGCCAAGGCACTTTCCACACCCAGAATTTAGGACCCCAGCAGCTTCTGCACCCCATCCTTTGGAACACTGGCTCTTACTGACCAGAGAGGCCATGTGCAGATGTTCCAGCCCCATGCCGCTCCAAGGGAGCCCCAGCAGAGCTCCCGGAGAAATGACTGGGACTCCCACCTCCGGGGGCACTGTGTGGACAGTTGGCCCAGGGAAGACTCCTCCCACTGTTCCAGCATTTACTGGGCCACGAATGCATGAAACATAGAGGAAGAACTGCATACCGAGCTCAGCCATCCTCAGGCTGCATGAGATGGAAAACCCTGCTGATTGGTCACCTAACCTCTACAGTAGTTTGCACCCAGCAAGAGATACTGGGTTGTATTTGCATGTATAATACACATGCGCAAACACACATAGAAACGTTCATGGATGTGTGTGTCTTTGGGTGTGGTATACACATATCAGGAAGAAACGCTGTCCACAATATGTAGATAGCTGCTGCCACATCAATAAAAGGGGTAAGTGGGCCGAGGATTTAGCTCAGTGGTTTTGCCGCCTGCTGCACAAGCGCAAGGACCTGAGTTTGATCCCCGGTACCAAAAAAGAAAAGAAAAGAAAAGAAAAGAAAAGAAAAGAAAAGAAAAGAAAAGAAAAGAAAAGAAAAGAAAAGAAAAGAAAAGAAAAGAAAAGGGGCAAGAAAACATGGTACAGAGCACAGGCAAGGAACACAGGAAGGCATCTCAGAAGAAAATGTACAAATAATAGACAAGTCTATGAACACAGGCTTGGTAACTATCAGGGAAATGCAAAGTAGAGCAGTGAGTCAATGGCTTTCTTCCACCTGATTGGCAAAGCATTAAAATGACAAATCTCCTTCCAGTGCTTAAGAAAATCAATGCTTTTATCAACTACTGGTGGGGAGTATAATTGGTTTATACTTCTACGGAAAGCAATTTGTTTGATTTCTAAATTTAATTCAAATGCTCTTTAGTCTAAGAATTTCACTCGTAGAACTCCAGCCAATAGAAATGTGTATGCCTTGATGTTTGTACACCCATGTAAGTACAATATGAACAAAGATGTTCATTGTAGCATTGTTTGCAACAATTAACATTGAAAACAACCTCAGCTTTATCAGACAATTTCATGTATCCATATGGTAGAACAATGTAAAGACTGAGGTAAATATACATTATTGATATGAAAAACATTGTAAGAAAAGACAGTTGCAGACAATACACAGAAAAAGATCCTATTTTTAAAACGTGTGCATATTCATACGTACCTAAGTATATTCACATATAAGCATGAAGAAAACATTGAGAATGAGCCACTGGAAACAGTGCCAAGGGTAGACACAGAGCAGGCTTCCTGTTGCAGGAGGGAGGGTGTGTGTGCTTCTGCATGGGTAAGGTTTTAACAGTGATCAGGAGGAAAGGTGAGGATTCCCTCTGGATTTCCAAATGCCACTCTTACCACACCCACATTGGCAAACACATAAACACACACTCATGCACCCATACACACTCCTACCTGCACGGTCACAGCACACACACACACACACACACACACAGCCTCAATGGCAGGGAAACGAGTGTGCACAGACTGGAAGCTGCTCCGTACAGAAGGGGAGAAGGGAGGGCAGGGGAGGGAGATCAAGTCAGGAGGAAAAGCAAGCAAGTGAGCGCCGCCCTAGCCTGAGTGTCGGCGCCTAAAGACTGAAAGGAGCCAGCAGGCAGAGTGTGCGCTGGAGCTGCCCGGCTCAGGAGGGCCAGGAGCACAGGCCGTGAGCAAGGCCAGCTGCTGCCCCGTGGGCTCCACCACAGGAGGCTGGTGAAAGCCAGGGCTCTGCGTTGTCTGCTTGCCTCTCCCACTCTGCACCACCAACAAGCACACTTGGATAAGGGTCTGTCCCCAGGTAAAGCGCAGCCAAGGTATTGCCTTAGCGAATTTACAAAACACCCAGTAGCTGAAATAACGTCTTCTCCGAGTCCTCGTGGCCACCTCCAGATCACCGATCTTTCCCACCCGGAAGCCCTAACCCTCCTCTTCTCCCCAGAAGGCCGGTGCACCCCAGGTCCAGTCCTGAAGGTTCCAGCCATCACAATGGAGGATAAGAAGCCCGAGGCCCCACCTGGCTTGAACATTGCCTCCTGCCGCGAAGAGAAACAGCACCAGGACCTGGGTGTTCCCTATGTGCCACCAGACCACCGGCCCACATGCCCTCTGTCCCTGCGTGGTCCTCCTGCCTTGGGGTGGAGTTCTGAGGTTTGCACTTCCTGTCTCAGGGCACCCTGTGGAGACCAGGCTCTGTGCCACAAGAGAGGGCACAGTGCATCCTCCTGTTCTGGTCCAGTGTTGTCACCAGGGCCAGCTGGCACCTCATGGTTCCCTTGTTCAGCAACCTCTTCATCCAGCACACTTTTTACAGCCTTAAGCCACAGAAGCGGCACCTTCTTGTTCCACTTTGGGAGCAGATGATCTTGCCATCAAGTCTCCGGCTTGGAGGACTGGCACGCTGGAGAATTCTGTGCCCTGCCCTGTGCTCTTGGCCATCCCTCAATACCTGGGGCAGTGGCCCCAGCATCTGCTGTGCTGCTTTCATCCAGATCCCTCTCCAGCACACACGAGGATGGCTGCCAGTTCCTCTCTCCACGAAATCATCACAAAGCTTTCATGCACTGTGACAAATGTGATTTCTCCCTGGCTACCACATGGCCTGCTCCGGCAGTGACTATTTTTAGGCAGAGGTTCTGGTCCCTGGTTTTATTCCCACAGCCGTCTTCTATTTTAATGCTCCATTTGGCTCCAAGAACCAAACCATGCCCACAGAATTCCCACCAGTGTTTTGCAGAAAAGCAATCCTACTCCCACTTCTGAATTCCTGGACCCTCTCGCTGTCAGCTGGAGTTGAGTGGATCCCACCTTTCTGTGTATTTTCACACCCAGGACAGGAAATCAGACAAAGGCAACTAAATTCAGCAGTGACCTTTGAGTTCCTTGCCTGGCAGCGCAGTAAATCTTGTGCTGGGGCAGATTTATTCCTTTGTCCGTGATTTCTGAGCCAGGCTTCACCTCCTGTGTGGCACTGACTTAAAATGATTGCCAAAATGTTATCGCTGTCAAAATGGCTGATAATCATTGCATTTTATCAGCCCTGGTGATGACTTATCCCTTCTCACACCCCAAAGTTAGCCATTCACTAGACTATCTTTCAAAAAGATTGTGTCCCCTTGGTGCATAATATTTCAAGCACTTGAAAAGAAGAAAATGCACATACACTTCTCCTTACTGCAGCATCTTTCCCCTGTTGCTCCTGTGGCTATTCATTCTAAGGCTCAAAACTACCAAATAATTTTTCTTCTTACTGTGTCTTAAATCCTCACCCTTACCCATCCCCACCCCAGGATTAAGTGCAAACAGGCTGGACGGGTTTGAAATGTAAAAGAAAAAGTATTTCCAAAGTGGACTTGGTTGATTTTTACAGGGTTTCGTGGTCAGAACGAAACTAAAACAAAACAGCCAATTTCAAAACTATTCCAACTCCATTCAGTCTGTCTGCACACCTTATTTATCACTTGCTCTCTATGAAGCATCATCGGGAAAATGTGAGCAAGACATTTTCCCCATCATAACTAGGCTCCAGTTCATGGAAGAGATCATCACTTTGTAAAAACTCTCTATATTTCTTTATAATAAACATGACAAAAACCTGTCATGTGTTTGGGGAACGAATCGGAGGTACAGCTCATCACTGCTGTCTCCCCAGGAACCTTCTCAGCCTTCACAGCTGCTCCCCAAGCTCAGCTCCAGGCTCAGCTCCTCCCTCTGGCCCCCACAGGCAGCCATGTAACCCAAGAATGGCCAATCAGAATGTCTGAAACTTCACAGGTCATACTGATTGGCCCAGGGTGAGCATCTGACCCAAGGTGGGTCAATCAGAATTATTTCTTCAGATTTTTTTCCCACAAATGTTGAGAGAGAAAAATCTCTAGTGTTGGCAAATAAATGTACTTTCTTACTTAAGTGGGTTTGAGTTGTGTTTTGCTCCAGCCCTTACTATATGAGAACAACTGTAATAGGAAGAACACGCCACATTTGGATATAGCAAGTACAGTAGACAGATATTGGCAGCACCATTCCAATCACCTTTCATGTTAGTCTGGTGTTCTTATGCTGCCATTTTAATCCTGTGGCTTGCTCTACGTCCTCAGAAAAGAAAAGAAGAAAGAGAAAAGGACTATATGGGTATGATAAAGAAATTGGTAGGACATTCATAAAAGTAGATGGTTCGGGCTGAGGGTGCACCTCACGGGTAAAGCACTTGTCTAGCATGTGTTAGGCCCTGGGCTGTGTCTCCAGCACTGTAACAAAAAATAGGAAAAAGAAAGAAAGGAAAGGAAAGGAATAGATGTCCACACAACCAATAGATCATGCTGACCTTTCTGGGGTGTCCCAGGGCACCTGAGAAGTGGCTTTTTCCTATTCTCTTGAATTAAATGAACACGAAGGGAATGCATCTTTCATCCAATTTAGGAGAAAGAATAATATATTGAAAATTATAATGAACAAAGCTCTAATAAAGGTTAAAATTAAACATGCTAAAATTTTAATCCAAATATTTTCCAAGGAGAAAAATAAAATAGAGTTGGTAGAAATGACAGGAACAATGTAAATCTTACAAATGAAAACAATTGGATGAGAAATCTTCATTTTATGAAAGGATATATTTGATGTTATGATAGCGATGCTTGATTAATAAATCAAATATAAATAGAAAATTAGCATGCAAAACAGTTTTCCCAATGAGATTATTTCAATACAATTTAAAAATGCATACAACTCACTTGTGCTCTGTGAACATTCAGACCAGCGATCAGGCTTACTACATCGGGGAGAGCAAAGGCTCCCTTGATAAACATTTATCTGGAGCTTAGAGCTGCAGGATTAGCACACATTGATTCCATATGTACATCAGTTTGGTTGGAGTGCACAAGGTGTCCAAAACTGAAGAGGCAGGAGTAGGAGGAGGGTGTAGATTATGAAGGATCAGGCCTGCCATGCTAAAGGCTTTGGGCTTTATCCCAAAGACCATCAGAAATCGATGCATCACTTTTCGGAGGGAGTAACTTGATCAGGTCAAATAACTCCAGTAGCTCTGCGGAGAGGAGAGAAAACTACAGAAGCTCCGATCAGGGCCGGGAGATGAATGAGGAGCTGGAGCAGCAGTCCAGGCCTGGAGGCGCGGCTGTGTTCCTGCAGGAGGCTGAGGGAGAGTGGGAAGGTGAGAGGGCCTGGAAGGACCTGGGGACACACTGGGTGATGGGCGGTGAGAGAGGGAGAAAATCACCCGCAGGGCCCGCTGGTGTGAGGAGAATAAAAGCAGCATGAGATGATGAGTCCCAGGGTGGAGGAGTCAGCGTGGAGCTGGAATCCACACTGAGGCGAGGCCTGAGGACCAGGGTGGGTGGTCGGGTGCCTCAGCAAGAAGAGGATGAAAGCGTTATGAGACAGAGTAAGTTTACCCCTGGAGAGGAACTGCAGAGAGAGCAGAGACAAAGGGAAAACGCTGCTTGTCCCACCCCCAGGTTAGCAGCTCTGTGATGTGCGTGCTTCACGTAGCTCAGCTTGCCTTGTCCTGACAACATGGACAAGTGACCAGTGCCTCCTCTTCGGCTTCTTTACAGCAGAGGAAACTGAGGCCAGAGAGGCAAGTTTTCCGCCCAAGGCCACATAGAGCAAACTCTCTGGTCTGAGTTAAAGACTTGGAGTCCAGGCTCAGACAGAGGCTAACAGGGCTGCCCGGGCTTGTGTATGTGTGAGCGCCTTGGGATGTAAGAGAGCAGAGCCCAGGGCAGCCGGTGGGCAGCAGCAGGGATGGAGGTGTTAGAGTGGCCCAGGTGGACTCTCAGGGAGGGGTGGTGGCTGCTGAGTGCTAACAGGCAGCCCCTGCTCTGCTCTCTGTGACAGGCAGCGGAAGCTGAGTGAGGTGACAGAGCAGGGAAGTGCAGTGAAGGAAGGAGCCTGGCAAGGGTGGCAAGCTGCATTTGTCCCTTCACAGCCAGGCACTTGGAAGAGCTCATCTGTGCTATGGGGAACAGGAGGAAGAAGAGACCATGGCCACTTGCCCTCCGGGATGTCCCGAGCAGCCTGCCAGAGAGGCCCCCAGTCGCGGTTTGCAGAGCAACCTGTTGTGTTGGTGATGGGGTTACACACCTCATAGTTGTCAGGACAACATGCCTGACACACAGCTGAGAGGACAGAAGGTTTGTGCCAGCTTTCAATCTCAGATGCTTCAGTCTGTGGTAGGCTGGCCCCAAAGCAGAAACAACATGGTGGAAAGGCCATGGTGAAGGAAGGGTGTAGAAAGGTAGAGAGGGAGAGAGTGGGAGAGAAGGGGGGAGAGAGAGAGAGAGAGAGAGAGAGAGAGGGAGAGAAAAGGACAGAGGACAAGATATACTTTTCGAGTCACGCCCTCAGTGACCCACTTCCTCCAGCTGGGTTCCACCTCCCCACAGCCGTTCAGCTAATGAACTCATTAATGGATGAATCCACTTGGTGAAGTTAGAGCTCTCCTGAGCTAATCATTTTCCAAAAAGCCGGTCAGCCTCGACACAATGAGCCTTTTGGGGAACATTCTGGATCACAACCACAACAGTGGCATTCTTTCTCTTTCAGTAGGGTTGCTATTTTGAGGCTATGGTCATTTTAATAGTAGATGTCTTAAGGGAAGCTTTATAATCACAGTCATTCTATGACTGCTACCAGGGATGGAGTTTGTTAGACACAGTGAAATCTCAGCGAGAGTTCATGGGAAAGAGTTTACAGATCTACCAAGCTATTAATTATTTACATATATGTACTGTGTAACTCACAACTGATAGGACCATCAATTCATTGATTTTTAAAGAAATTTAGACTAGCAAAACTTGTGTTACTCCAAGCCAATGTATGTGAGTCTATGGAATCATTTTGCATTCTGACTTTATTACTTTTATGCCTGGCAGTACTTTGGTTTTCAATCCTTTCACTTCTACCATTTTTTGATATAGCATTTGGTGCACATTGATTTGTAAAATATATTAAATCTTTTCAGAAACAGGAGGCTCTTTTTAATTACTCACTCTTTTTCTTTCATTTTTTAAAACAGCAAACAGCACAGTGTAAAATGTGGAGCATGAAAAACTCAGGTGAGATGTTTCCGTGGTTTCATGTTTCAGCAGATCTCCAGAATCTGTTCTTGAGAGATCAACCAGGTAACTGAAACCTGAGCCTCATGGTTGGGAACAGTAACAAAGTCAGCACCGTGACAAGGTGCCGAGGCCCATCGCGGCCCTGGCATGGAGAGGGGTGACAGATACAATCGGTCTTCTACCAACTTCCCCTTGTTCTTTCTCTCTCAGTTTAAAGAAGCCAGGTTACTTGGAGAAAGTGCATTCTTCTCACACTCCATGGGTGAGAAGGCAAGGTAACCTCCACCTTTTCACTTAGGCAGAGACTGGTTTCTTGGGGATTTAGGAAGTGGTGGGTCATCTGGATGCCTTCCTGGAGGGGTATTCCTCCCTGATGCAAGGGACTCTGAGGAGACAGGCCCGTCCCAGGAAGCCCCCTCCCGTGGCACCAGTGGCCTCCTGCCTTGACATGCCTGCCCTTCTGAGGCCCTCCAGAGATGCTCACCAGAGAATTCGAGCCCCAAGCCCTCCAACTAAAGATAAGCACTCAAGGGAAGAGAGGTGAGCAGCCTGTTCTGCTTCTCCTGGGCAGGTGCTGTGACCTGGACCTGCACACACCTGCTGTGCTGCGTGTGCGTTCTCAGTATAAAACCCAGCCACACCTCAGGACTCAGCTCGGGAGTTTCTGGAGGATTTGCCCCATGCTGGTCACCTTGGTCGGAACACTGAAGCAACGATGTCAGCTCTTAGGCTGAAGTCCCCTCCCTGCCTTGTTACTGTACTAGAGAAGAAACACTTTTCTTAGTAGCTTAAAATCAAAATGCATTCTTACAAAGATTATGGCATATAAAGTCATAGGCAGGAATGACAGCAGGAGGAAACCCTCGGTGATAGGGTTATGGCTGCATTTAACTTTCTTTTTGCCTTCCTCCATGTTCAATTTCTTGACTGCTCAGCAAAATTTTGCTTCCGTGATCAGAAAATAAGATAAATATCATTTCCGAACTAAAACGATGGTTCCCACATTATCATTTCAGCACCGATCAAGAGCCAAAAGCCAGGTGGCATCTGCCTGCCAATCTTAAATGAGAGGGCGCTTTCCCAGCTTCTGGTTAAGATAGGAGTGCACAATAGGATGAGGGTGACAGGTGTGTATTTACCCACCACACTCTCAGCTACAGCCACTGCTTTAAAACTCTACCTCTCGCTCTTCTTCTTCCTGTTTTGTTTGGCTGCTGTATCTGTGGTTGTCTGCCTGCCTTCATCAGTGCCCTAGCATTACCAGGCAGTGCACCATTCATGCAGTTCCTAATCGAAGGCCAGTAATTTGCCCCAAAAGAAAATATAGTTTATTTCAACATCATTTGATAAAAAGCCATGTCCACTAAATACCTATCGAGTTGTTTCATATGAAAAGCTTACCTTGTTGCCAATTCTATTAGTTTTTTCCCATTTGCTCACATTCAGTCTTCTAAAATATACAGACTAGGAGACAGTATGATTCTAATGCACTGGATTGATGGTGGGATCACAATGGGGCTTTAATGACCAGTCGGAGGCTCATTAAGCACCATTGTCTGAAGGATTTCCTTCTGACTGTAATTGTAGAACCAGATTATATGGCTCAAATAAGACCTAAGGGCCCTTCAGACTTACTGCCCTTTGAGCTGCAATTTCCAGAAAGCAATCGCTTTCAGAACATTGTGCATCATGTATTTAGAAATGGTCGCTTCATAACATCTTTAGGGTGAAAGTAGACTCCTCCAATGAATATACAGGCAGTCGATAAAATTTCACATCATTAACTTCCTGTAAAGTTACTTTGATGTTTTTAATGTTCTAATATTCAATAACAAAGAGAGGACCTGGCAGGCACAGAGGAGTCTTTGAATTAAACCGGTACCTAAGCCTTACAGTGCTACCAATTTTGGTGCCGATAGTTGGAGAGCTTCTCAGTGGATTTTTGCTCAAGTTGAGTATTTAACCGATCCGATTAACCACAGGATCCACTGTGATGTCACTTCACTGCGTAATGAAAACAACTAGTTGTGTCATACAATGTGTGCCAGACCTTCAACCCACAAGGAAACTAGGGACAAACATCATGGAATTTATGAATAAATTTCAAGATCAAAGGCAGTTCTCCATTATGAGATTGGTTCTTTTTTTAATACTTTTTATTTTTTTTAAATTCCTATTTGGAAATACTTTTAAGCAAATAAAAGTCTTCATCTCATTTTAAATGCCTAGTATATTGATCAACGTTCTCTTTGGTGGGTCAAAGTACTCAGTACTCATAGCTTTGAGGAGGAGGGCTTTGACTCACAATTTCTGGGTTTCAGTCCATGATTCGTTGGCTCCAGACAGAAACTTCACGGTGAAGGATGAAGCAGAGCACATCTGCTCCCTTCTTGGCAGCCGGGAGACAGAGCACAGGAGGAGAGGTCCTGAGAGGAGCTGACCAGAGACTCACAGTCCAGAAGGTCCCCACACCGTCCAGCTACAGGACCCTCCCATCCACACCCAGAAGTGTGTTCTACCAACCTGGGTGTCTCTCCAGCCAAGCAAGCTGATGGTTAAGCTAAACTGTACTACTCAGTAAGAAATGGAGTAACTGTTGTTATATTCGTTAATTAAAGGACAATACACCTAAAACATTTATCTATAAACCAGTTCAGTTCTCTTAGCTAAAAGAGGTTTTGAATGCATTTATTTAATTTTATGTATTTCCTCATACTATGTCACATTAATATTTGTTGACAGTTTCTCCCATTTCAGTTGTTTATAATAACTTTGCAGGGCATGAAAACCAATTTTAACCATAGCTCCGGTTCATTTTCAATGGCACCAACAGCCACAGGCGAAGCACATTCCCATCTAATGTTAACAACTGATTAAAAAATAAAATAGTCCTGGAACAATTCATTGGGCTTCAGAGTCCTGTTGTATCCTATTTGAAAAGGTTTCTTTCAATTAGCCTAAAACATGGAAAAGTTCATGTTCAGTTTACTGTGTAACTCTGTGGAAGAAACACAAATTAAGAGCAAGTATGAGAAATTTGGAAATAAAATAGAACTGTCAAGAAATGAAAAGTGTGAAAATCAACCTACTTTCTGGGCTATCAGCATCCTTCCAACAGCATAGCTACCAGGCAGTCGCAGACCCAGCGGTCGGTATTAAATTATCCCACAGTTGTGCCACAGTACTTTATATTCTGCAGATAGAAACAACCTTGTAAAACAAGACAATTAAAATATTATAGCAGAACTCACTGGTCTTTAATACCTCTGTGTTCAGAAGGATGTGTTTTAAAGTTCTGTCATAATGCAATCTGCTCAAAACTGTTAAAGTATGGATAATTTCACTCAATTTTCCAGTAGGTTTCTGCTTTGAATAAGTAAATAGTGGGTAATGGTTTGTGTCAAAGTCCTCGAAACACTCCATTAAACAGAGAGCATGACAGTCTGATCAGATGTTTCTTCCATAGTCAGAAGCTGGCCTGCGACTTTGTGAGTTGCTCAGTTAGATCAGGACCACATCAGCAATCTCATCTTCTGGGTGTTCCTGGTGGTTTCCCATCAGATACATTTGGGATCACGGCATGGTGACCTCACTCTCTGGCCTGCACTTGATGCAGTCCAAGCACTGCTATTGCAACAATACTAAGCTATTTTTTAAGCTGCTGAGAGGACAAGCAAATAAAACAAATTTTTTACAGTATTGTCCATCAATGTCTAATCCAAATAAATCATGATTATGCCCAGACCTATAATCAAGTCATGCAAAAATTTGAACCAGTTGTTCAACCCATTGAGATAAATTAATTCAATGTTTGACTGAATATTTGCCTATATACACTTATCCCAAATCTCATGCACATCAAGCTAGCTACACTATCATAAATTCTAATAATTGGATGTCCAATAATTCTCATAATTGGATGTCCACTTTATGCATATCTAGCCTAAAATTTTGAAAGTTCATTGCTGATACCAAAATTCAAATAATTTTTTAGCATTGAATTAAAATTCATTTTATATTATGCTGATTATAGCACTAGATTTTTATTAATTATTAAAGAATATGTATAAACGTTTGGTAATTTCTTGAATGCACAGGAATGACTGAATTTTCTGAGATTTTAAAGATTAATTTCATATTCACACTTGGATTCATAGTTGCTTAAAAATTGCTGACTGCAAGGTTTATAATATGTAGACAAGTACTGTTGCTTTCTTCAGGAGATTAAGAATCAGAGGTGTGTAACTGTGCTATTCTTTCACAAATGTCAATCCAAGACTCACATAGATTACACTGGGGCTTCTCAAGAAACAAGGTGTCCATAACCTTAATAATCTTCAGTGTACTCGAATCACCAAAGAACCAGAGACTGCTACAATTAGAGACAGCTGTGCATCTCAGCCTCCTCTCTCCCCGAACACTCGGCTGGTACTGTATGACGAAGGTCAACTCACACTTCTGACACCAAATGTCTCAGGGATTTCCACAGCAACACCCAAGGCTCTAACTCTCTGAGCACCATCTTGCCGCCCGATGACTCAGTGCAAGTCTGACCCCACCCAGAGGGAGCTCGCTCCCCCTGGCTCTAAGTCAGGGGTCCCTAGACTCCCCCTCAGGTTGATAATCTGCCAGAAACAGCTCACAGCCCTCAGGCAAAGACTTACTTTGCATTTGCCAGTTTAATACAGAAGCTCCCACATGAGAACAGTCAGGAAAAGATACACAGGACACACGAGGTGAGGTGAGGTAGGGGACAGGAGCACAGAGCCGGTAGCCTCTCCAAATGCACCTGGACATGTTCACCCACCGGGCACTCTCCAATCCCACTCTTTGGAGTTTTATGGAGGTTTCATTATGTAGGAAATACTGACTGAATTAGTGGCTCTTGGTGATTGAACGGTCAAAGGTCCAGGGCCAGCTCTCTAATCACACAGGTGGCTCCTATGACAACCAGTCCCCTCTTGGAGCTGCCTTGCTTCCCCCCAAATAAGACTTCACTGGAAAATAATCAGCCTTGAATACTAGAGATCAAAAATGCCAGTCCCAGTCAGCCTGTCCTTGGCTCACCTGCCTTACAGAACAGCCACTGAGCAGAACAGAGACAGCAGCCAAGGCAGAAATGGCTGTTGGGGCTGGTGTTTTTGATCTATAGCTTCCGAGGCTCATTTTTTTTTCTGGCTAAGTCTCATTTTGGGGGAAAGAGTGTACCTCGAGGTCTTCCTTCACACACCAGCCATCTCACTAGCATGCAAAAAGACTCAATAATCTTCAGATTCCAAATGTCTTGGAAGATCTTGAGTTAAGAACTGAAAACCAAGACCAAATATTACAGCAAAACATGTTTCTACCACTCTGATCAAAGGTTTTAGAAACTGGGCCAGGAGCTGGAGATGGAGGCTAAAAGTGTATTTACTGGTTTACCTGTCCCAGATACTTTGGTAGGAAACCAACTTAGTGTAAACTGTCACCTTGTGTTGAAGTATATTTACCCGAGTCATCAATATTTTTCAACCTATTTTGTGTGACAGTCTTTAAACTGTGTCCATAAGCTATTGTGTAAGCTCTAAGTCTTCTCTCCTCATCAAATTTCCCTAATTTTTCCCTCATTTCACATCAAATCCTAGAACTGCTGCCATTCTGATTGCTGTCCTGAATTTTTTTAATCAAAGTTTGGTTGTTTGCTTGTTTTTAACTTTTTGTAATCAAGGTATAACCTACATACAATGAAGTAGAAAAGTCTCAAGTGTAGCACTCAATGAATATGTATGCATCATTAAGGGATATTTTAAGCCCACAAAAATAGAATCTTATCAAACATCTAGTATTCTATAGGTAGGAACCATTATAATCTAGTTAACCATTTCCCTATTGAGGCAAAGGCAGTTTGGCCATGTTGTTCTCTCTCTCTCTCTCTCTCTCTCTCTCTCAAAACCATATTTTTCAAAAAGTACTTTTCACATTATTTTTCTTCTTATAACATCAATAAATGATCATTGTAAAAATTTCCACACTTCAGAAATGTGTACTTCAGAACAAGAAAGCTGTTCATAAACACTCTCCTCTTCTGAAAACTAGGGAGGAAAAACAGAAGCCATGATTCTCTCTACTTTATTGAATCTTCTGAATGCCTCTAATTAGTCATTGTCATTCAAAAGTTTTCATGATACTTCAAAGAAGCACATAAGCCCTAATGTATTCTATTCAATGGATGAAATTCAGGAAATCCATACAATTTCACAAGAATAAAATAAAATTACATCTTCTTTTGCATTTCCTTCCATGCAACAAACCACCATAGTAATAGCACCTAATACTTTGTCATCACTGAAATTACTCACATTTTTATATCATATATCACTAAAGATTCATTGTACTCATCAGACGGACCTATTCCTAAATCCTCTTACTCCATATACTCACCATGAAAAACATGTATTACTATAGTTCTGCTTTTTCATTATTTTAACAAGTTTTGAAAATGTGACTTATTTATTGCATGAATTTAAGAACATTATTTGGAAGACTGTCTGCCTCAAGAGACTCATGGAAGAAAATAGGCTAAAAATTCTTGGCTGGATGACCTGTAGAGGCCTAACATCTCCTGAGAAAGCTGGCATTTTCAAACAGCCTTCCTGGGCGATCAGGCTCCCTTAAGTTGACCTGAAATTAGCCCTTTGGTAGACTCATGAGGAGTGTATTTAATGAGCTCCCATTTCCTGCAGAATAATCTGACCTGCAGCCAACAGGATCTTTCTCCCTGTTTCCTAAACTCCCATGCACTTTTGAATCTCTCTGTTCCTAACATCTTTGCCAACTTCCTTGGTAGATACAGACTTGCAGAGATTAGAAGCCAGTTTGTCGTGCTCTAAATTATTCCAGTTTTTGTGACCTTATTAAACATTAGCCAATAATTCCAGACTAGCAATATGGTTTTGAATTTTCTTCCTGTCTTCTAACACCCAAATTGTCTCTTCTCATTAAACACAGACACATTTCCCATGGAAGAAGCACCCCCTACCTAGGATGATTGGCACCTGTGCTTGATGAGTTGTTTGAAAAAACTGATTAAAGCAGAGTAAGATGAAAATGACACATGCCTGTTCTAAACATTTTAACTACAAACATGCAAATGCATATTCATGTATCCACTCAGTGAATGTAGGATCGAGACTCCTTCTCTGAGTATGGGTTCTCTGGTTGGAATTCAGTGTCATCTTTCACACTTCACACTCCCCCTAACACATCACCTGTGATCTCCACATTTCTAAAGTGAGGTGAGGTCACAGATAGCTGGGAAGGCAAAGGGCTGCAGGGTCCTGAGCTTGGCTGTGCTTCTTCAGCTGAGTTGCATGCAATTAGCAGGCAGCAAATATTCTTACAGATGACTGGTTATGGAGTCACTGGGAAGGATCCAAGTTGGGTTTCACAGCAGCAATACTCTCCTTCTCTCCTGTCCTATACCATCATATCTCCTACTGACTTACATTGTTTAGGCACAAACCAAGTGCAGTTAGCTTTACTGGGTCTGGAGGAAAACAAATAACAACTCACTCTTGGTAGGAGGAACTGGCTGAACTGCTAAGAGTAAGTGGATAAGGAGACATTCACTATTATTGGGGTGAAGTTGGTCTGTCAGTGGGATTTATAGAGGAAAGGGATGTTCACTGAATCTGGCAAGAAAATTATGTGATGGTCTAGAAGGAAAACTACCACCTCAAAAAGGTACATATATCCTTCCACCCACTTTTACAATGTTAGATTCCCTCTATCCCAGTATTCTATATAATTTCTGTCAAAAAGTCTTTGAAAAACATGGGACTTCTTTTGTACAAAGGCTACAGAGATTTTTAAATGAAAACATAAACAGGCACAGAAGTTTGAACCCAGGGCTTTCCAGGAGTGGTGGTTAGGAATATTGGGGCAGTCTACACCATCTGGTACCACCCAGTGTCTACTGCACCCACCAGTGTGGGCCACAGATTCACCTACAATGACCAGCAATATGAGGAACTGACACGTAGATAAGCTTAAATTAACTATTATGTCTGGTCAACCTAAATAGCTGCTGTAAACTATAGTTAAATTATATAGACTTCAAGACTTATTGTACAAAAATAATTTTTATTAACTTCCCAATTGTTAGAAAATATCTAGATCAGCCTTCTAGAAAATTTTGCAGTCTAGTACAAATATTACGTTTTTTAAGCAACAAAGTGTAAATGAGGACTAAAATGTATAATAGATACTGTGAAATAGGAAGAAAATGTTCAGAGGGGAAGGGGAACTAAGGAGGGCGGGGGGGAGGAAAGAAGGGAAAGAAAAAAATGGGAAAAGAAGAAAATAATGGAAACAAAGTTTCTGTAAATAGGGAGGGGAAGTGGGGTGGAAGGAAGGGAAGGTGAATGGGAAAAAAAAAAGAATCAAGATACATCATGTACAGGTACAAATTCCCTAAGATGAATGTGATCATAATGTTAATCTAAATTGTACCGATAAATTCAAAGAATAAAAAAAACCTGAGTGAAAAAAGAACTGTTCAATACTTAAATCCACCTGCTTTCGTCCTCACAAAATATTAACTATCATTGAGCTTCGTGGGAGCTATTTTGCGCAGAATGGGGTAGCACAGCAAAGGCAGGAGGAAACAGCCACAGTCTGCTGCCGGTCTAGGTGACAAGTTCAGCACACCTTAGTAGCCCCTGCGCCACTACCAGAGTCCAAGTCAGTACTGGCATCTTTATTTCAGCTATTTTAGTGACAGCATTCTACGCAGCTACAGCAACTAGATATTCGGCCCTGAAGATGCGCTTCCCATTCCCTCCAGCCGAAGATATAGTAGCGTCTTGTTTGATTATGAGGTAGTGTAAACACATAAAATCTTCTCTACCTTAATCACACTCAGTTTCTGCAAAGAGGATCAGATGAAGGGCCTGGACTGGTTTGGAGTCAAAGAGGAATCCCACATGAATGGCTCTATTCACACCAGGCCCAGGCTACAGAAGGTCCCGGGGTTCCACCTTGTTATGGTTTATATCTACATGTCTACGCCAAAGCTTCATGCACTCAGAGGTGGAGCTTTGCGGAGGTGACTGAATCACAGGGGTGAGATATTAATCAGTGGATCAGTCCCCTGATGAGTTTATAGCTGAACGTGATGTTGGGAGGTGAAGCCGGATAGGAACAGGCTGGGGGTGAGGCCTGGAAAGGTGTATCTTCCTCCCTCCTCTGTTGATAGCCCTCTCACCCCCTCCACTGATGTCGCTCTCTCTCCCTTCTCCTTCCTGTCCACCATGGCATGAGCAGTTCTCCTCTGCCAGGCCCCTCTGCTATGCTGCCCTTCTGTGGAGCCAGCCAACTATGGACTAAAACCTCAACAGACTGAGCCAAAATAAACTTGTCTTCTTTAGAGTCGTGGGTGTCGCGTACTGTGTCCCAGCCTCAAGCAAGTAACAAGACAAACTTATTTGTTCAGACACACAAGCCGTCACAGGCAAGGCTGCTTTCATCTCCACCAAGCGTGGACATTCAAACTGTGCTTGCACCGTGATCCCATTGGCCCCGGCACTTTCTGAGCTGAGCTGGAGAAAGGCTGGGAGAAAAATTCTCTTTGGGATCCCAGACCTTTTATTTTTTTCACTGCTGGGGATCAAACCCAGGGCCTCATGCCTGTTAGCAAGGGCTCTACTGCTGAACTGCATGGTCAGTCCTTTTTGTTTTTCATTTTATTTTTATTTTCAGACAGGGTCTCACTAATTGGCCTAGGTTGGCCTCGAACTTGTGAACTTGCCATTCTCCTGCCTCAGCTCCCAGGTACCCGATGTACAGATAGGCAACAGTGCATCCAGCTGGGATCCTGGACTTTCTCAAGCAGTTGTGCCTGCCAAGTACTTATGTTGAGCCCCTAATCCCCTACGTGGCTCTGTTAGAGATAGGGCCGTTTAGGAAGTAATTAAGGTTGGATGAGGTTATAAGTTGGGGATCCCACTCCCATAAGAATGATGACATCCTAAGACAAGAGCATAGACTCACACCCAAGAGAAGCTTTTGGGCATGCAGGAAAGGGACCACATGCAGGCCAAGGACAGCGTTCACGAGCACCAGTCTGGAAGGCACCTTGGCCTCCAGTTGTCCTCTGTCTGCTGAAGATGGAAGGAAGCAGCACACACACTCAGGAAACATTCTTCAAAACTAGTTAAGAGACCAAAGTGTTGGTCCTTGAGTATCTTTTCATTATCTGGAAAATATCTTCTATGGAGCGCCTCAATTCTTCTAGCGTGCCAAATTACACAAGCGTTGTTATCCTGCGGATGAAGCATGCCAGTTAAAAACACACTCAGAATTCAATGAATCATTTTGCCAGCTTGTTTACAAATTTAAATGTCATTTGATTCTGGGAAATGTTTTTCTGCTTCCGTGGAAGTGAATGTCAAGATTTTTGACTAAGAGTCTCTCAGTGGACACTGTAGAGCACTATTTTAGGCATTCTGTATCAAGGATTTAAAACTGGTATGGACCTTTTTTATTTTCTAAGATTTGAATCTAGCCTCTGTCAGGCCGAAAGAAACCCTGCCCTGCGAAAAGCTCAGATAGGATTCCTAATGCAAGAAGAAATAAAACGCGAAGCAGGTAACTAGAGTACAGCGGGGATGTCCATAGGACTGAATGGGTGGACCACAGGCTGTGCCCTGTGTCTTTCACAGAAGTAACCCTAAAAGAGAAGCTCTGGCTTCTCTATCCTGGAGTCTTTCACTCCTCAATAGTTAGAGGAACCACAGGCTTCATGAACACCTTCCTGAAAAATTAAGAGGGAAGAAAACAATATTGTATGCTTGCTCCCTACAGTTCTGCCCAAAACAGTATTTGCTTTCGCCGCGCTTGTTTATAGATTTGATGGTAAAACAAATTGAAAACAGCCTCCTTGTGCCTGAAGCGTTATCCCGCCCATCTTTGTATCCAGATCTGCGTTTGTGGTGAGGCATTGCTCATTCCTCATGTGAGAAAACAGGAGACGAGGTCCAGGGCGCAAGTTTTGTCTTTCACTGTGTCAACAGCGAGGTCCCCTGATCACCGAGGGGCTCGGAACACCGTTCACCACTGGCAAGATGGCGCTCCATATTGGTTAAACCAAAATTTTCGTGGCAGTCACCAAGACCACTTGTGGTGTGAAAAATAAATTCACACTATGCTTTTCCGCCCAACAGAGAAATATTAAGCAGACCTTTCTTTCTAAGAAGTGAGAGGAGCCCCCAGCTCTGCCGAGAACACAACCCCACCTCTGAAACTCCTGCCAGAAGCCCCGCAGCTCAAGTCTGGGGCTCAGGAAAACCCTAGATTGTCCCCTCAAACACACAATCCCGCATTTTCAGAGAACTCTGAGCTCATGTGTTTCTGATTCCCTCGCATGGCACTGCCCAAAGGGTTTTACAAGCTTTTCTCAGGAAACTTTTTGTATTGTGAACTCAAGAGTGATATTTAACTAAAAATGAACCAAATGTAAATCCCTACCTATGAGGCATTAATTTGAACCAAAGACCACAAAAATACCTCTTAAAATGAGAGCGGCTGGCTTCTGGGGTATGCAGGGCTGACAGCTCCGTCCTCTCCTTTTCTTCTGCAGTTTTTCTCCTTTCTTCCTAACCAGGGAAAGAAGCGCTTTTTCATCAAACAGAGAGGAAATCTCAGCAGTGAATCCAAAATATCACTCTCATAAATCCCTACACTAAAGCGAAGATGTTCTCATCATTAAACTTTTTTTAAAAAGATTCTTTAAAACACACACACACACACACACACACTATTTTTTTCAAATGGTCAAGGAAACTGTCAAGTAATTCAGTTAGCCTTTCAGGGTCAAGTCTACAACATAAACTTAAAATTAAGGATTTCGATTTGAATTAAATCCTTTTAAAACATTCACAGATTTAATAGTAACCTCTTGTACCCAGGGGACTTCAAATTCTTATTTCTAATATCCACTGGATTTCAAAAGCAAATTCTAGACCAAATATTTGGAGTAACTTGAGTTCTGTCTATATACCATCTTCATACTCATGTAGAGGAGGTTTACAGAAATTGGACCCTTGAGAGAAATGATTTCTTACCAGCCATAAAACCAGGTGCATGGGAGGGTTCATTAGCAATCGGCATTAAACTGGAGCTTTCCTGGGGAGTCTGAAAGTTGTCTGGACTTCCTCCAGCAGGGAAATGAAATAAATACCCATCTGCCGTGTTCTCTGGTTCTGGTAAAATCCAATGAAAAGTAACAATGAAGGTCAAAAATATCTCTCCATATAGATTAGACATAGACATAGAGGCATATCTCTGAGGAATATTTAGTTGAAGCTGGATGGGGCAATCCATGCATCTCAATAAAAAGTTCATGGGCCCTCAAGTCCCTGCAATATGTACCTTCCCGGGGTTCCCAAGGCCAATTGATAGCTAATTCTGGGACCTCCCTGTCCAAGAGGTTTCTATGCTGCTTTCACCAACAGCCCTCCACCTCCAAAGCCCACTTGTATTTTAGGAAAAGCTAAGAAGGCAGAAATATTAAAGAAAGAGATTTTTCATTTTCACCTAATTTAGATATCATAGTATCACTAATTGACCCCTTTGTATGGGAAAAGATAACATTCTTCAAATTATGGGAAAAAATAATAAAGAAAGAAATTTTTCATTTTCACCTAATTTAGATTCTGAGGTATCATAAACTGACCCCTCTGATTGGGAGAAGATAACATTGCTCAAATTAGAAATGGCTTGATTCTGCCATAAAATGGAAGGGCTGGAGTTTAAATAATTATGTGATTGTATTCTGTGGCTGAATGGAAGATTATCTGCCTTTCTCTGCAGTCTTCAGCTCCGGGAAGGGGGAAAGTTGTCTGCTGTTGGAATAGCCTGCCTGGCTGCTGAAAAGCCCTGTAGAGGCCTCTTTAACCCACTTATTCCATGAAGCTTTTCATGCACGCCCCATCCACTGTGTGATGGGACATAAATGTGTGTGCGTCCCTCCACACAGTGGGAACAGAGAAGGCAGAAGAAAGGCAGAGGAGAGAACACTGCGGAGTCAACTCCATGGCCTCTGAGATCTGTTAACTCTCAGGTGGTTTCCCTTCACTTCTCTTCGAGCTTCTACACAGCCAGCACTTTGCTGCTTTGAATGAAAAGCAGCCGAGGATAGGACGGGACCAGCCAGGGTCCTCCAGCAAATATGATCAAATGGAGGCCCTCAGAATTGTTTTGTTTGCCCAATACAAGTGGACCTTACATTCCACAGCAAGCATCAGAGGTGGTATATGCTTAATTTGGGCAAAGTATTTCTCCCCTTTTAGAGGAAGATATTTATACATTTAATTTTTAGCAAAATAAAAACATACATCCCTTTCACTTCGATGTGGTTTTTTTTTTTTAACCTTTCATTTACTTAATTGTTTAATAAGACTAGTTAGGCACATTTGCCCCTCACAAACCAAGTACATTAATTCTTTCTCTTTCAATCCCGGTAAAGCCACTTGAGGTGATCTTGCAAGAGTGGACATTGCTTTTTTTGGATAACAAATGGTTGGAAAGGAAATTGAGTGACAAGTATGTTTTAGGGTCTTCATGGTGAGCTGGCTTTCAGAAAACACAGTGTTCTCCAAGAAATTTGCAGAGTCTCAGCTCCAGCATTCGGGGTCACGGAGCTAGACTTCCAAGCATGCAATTCAGTAAGCCTATAGAATAATGCTCATTTTCTCTTTTCATTATATTTGTTCAAGAAAAAAATCTCTGGGTGGTCCCTCCCAGAAGGGATGGATGAATCTTACATTCTGATTGGATTTCTCTTTTCTAACTAGACATCCTCTAAGCCACTGCTCATTACTCCAGTCCAGGTAGTCTAGTCTAGTCTAGCAGTCAGAGGTGAGGAGCCTCTTCAAGGTTATTCACAATGCTTTCCTGCCTCCAGTCCTGTGACTGTTAAGGTCACCAGGAAAGAAAGCTCCATGTCTCCCCTCGATGACACAGTTAGTGTCTTGCAGTCCATTCTGCTGTGATAAGCAAAGTTAGGAAAGAGGTGAGATCTCTATATCTCAAGGTATTATGGTATAGATTGGTACTGACAGCAAAAATAACCTGCTTTTTCCTGAAGAAAGACTGAGCCACAAAATGTTTTCAAACTGCAACACAAGCACAAAGGACTGAGAAGACACACTTTTCAAACTTAAGACATCAGACACATTAGGCAAGATGAAAAGAGGGCTTCCCCTTCAACTTAGAGAATAAAATTACCACAAAATTTCCCTCATGTAGAAGAAATACCCAACTGGCAGCTTGTTGATGCTTTTGTTCCCCCTGAAATTGGTTGTGCAAATGAGTTCCAGGGTGTGGATGGAGGGGAAAGAGGGAGTAGAAGCCATGAGTGGGTAGCTACACTTCCCTGGCCATTTGTGACATACATGAATGGAGAGGAAGAGGGAGGGAAGAAGAAAGAGAAGAAGGAAGGGAGGGAGAGAAGGAACAGGAGGAGGGAGGGAAGGAGGGAGGGAGGGAGGGAGGAGGATTCATGAAGTATTACATAGAAATCAATGCTAGAAACCTGGAGTCCTAGAACTTGTCTCACGAACACTATATATTTCATTCCACTCTGGTGTGGTGAGTTTCCCACAGCATGGAGCTGGGATGCAGCTCAGTGGTGAAGCACTTGCTTAGCACATGCAAGACACTGGTTCCAATCCCTAGCATGGCAGCAAAAGAAAAAAAAATCACAGGACAGTCAAAAACATCTGATGAATAAATCATTTTTCTTCCTGGACTCCTAATGAGAAGATAAAAGCACTGAGAAGTCCGTACAGTTCCACGATCGCAAATATGAAGGCAACTGGTAAAGGACGACTCTCCATTGGCTTAGACAATCAGCAGAGCAAATAAGCTATAGGCATTTAATGCTTTCATACTCTGGCAAAGAAAAGAATTAAAAGTACTTCAATGCCATGGTCTGTTTTCCTTTTGAGTAATAATTATTCACGCCAACTTCTCGGGATTGAAAATTCAGTTTCCTTCTTCAGTAACACGCAGCTACCTTTTGCCAACAATTATTATAATTTGCAACTTTCAGAAATATCTCAAGCCAAACTTCTTCCTTGTCTCTGTTTATGTACTCAGCTTAAATTACACTCTTTTGCATTCATAAATATGTAATATTATCATGTTTTGGAGTCATTTGATCGTATCCTAAAAATATAAACTCTACCAAGTCAGAATTCCTTTATTTTACAAATTTCTACAGTGCTATGCAGCCTATAGACTTCTAATAAACAATTGGAGTTTTTAATTGAATGCTCATCCAGTGTAACAAAAAAAATGTATAAAATTCACCAAAGAGATTGAAAAGAACGGACAGGAAGTCAAGAAAGGGATGAAGTCATTTTCTTGAACAAGATGAGAGCCTCAAAGAATAACAAGTAGAGCTGCTGACACTGTGGGAGCCTCCTCTCTCTCTCTCTCTGTCTCTCTCCCCTTTCTCTCTCCTCTCTCTCTCTCTCCTTTTTTCTCCCTCCTGTCTTGATGTCCAAATGAAATAAAAATTGTGTCTCTCATTGTAATTGTATACCTGTATAATATCAAGGATCAGGTAGAAAAAGCATTTGTATAACTGATCTTTCATTTTCACTTTTTATTTATATGTTACCAATTTGAGATAGAAGGAACAAATGGAACATCACTGATTGGAATGATATTGTGATAAAATAGCTATTTTGGAATCCACTTCCTGAATGTAAAGGGTGGGGGCCTCAAGGACATGAGGAGGGACAGCCAGGGCTGTTACTTCAGAGGTTGTCACAGATTACGATGAGGAAGTGTTCCCTCTGAGGGTATAAACTGCACCTTTTTAAAACAACAGCATATTTTAAGAAGAGAAAAGACAGTTTTAGAAGCACACATATCCTAGCAATTTTCTAATAAATAGCAGCCCACAGCAGCTGGTATGACACCACACAACTGAGCATTCGGGTTTCCTGCAACCAACTCTCGCCTGCTAAAAATGGAGGATTTGACAGATTTTTAGAAATGTTCCCTGAATCCTAATTGATGAGCAACAGTTGGTAAGTGAGCATGCCAATTAAGCCAAAGAGTGAGTGTTCATTCATTGACATGGTGCTTCCACGAGGGAAGAAAAGAGAATTTGCAAAAATATAAAAATACAGTGGGAAAGTGTCGATGGAATGCAGCATCATTTACTAGTTTGCATCTCCTGATTATTCACCAATAGTTGTTTACTGGAAATGTACCCCATGCAATCATAATACTTGAGCTAGGACCCACTCATAGTTTGCTTTGACACTTATTTCCTTTACAATAACAATCCATAAAACAAGGTCATTTCCTGAGGAAGCTTTTTCAGGCCAGAAGCATACAGAATGGTCAAATAAATGAAAATAGCCATCAAGAAATGTTGAGCTGCACAGTGTCATTTCAAATTAATCTCTAGCAGCCGTTTTAAACCTTTCAACGATAGCTGCAATGCTTAGCTTTCTTCTTTTCTCCTCACAGTAGGAACTGAAGACATTGGAATGGTAAGAACTTGAAAACCATAATAGACAAGGAAAACAGGCTGCTGTGGCAGAGCTCACGGGGTTCCCCATTGCTCTCTGAGAGTGGGGCTGGAGGACCAGCCACCTAAGGCACAGGCTCACAATTCCCCTGATAGGAAGACCCCACCCACAGATAAGAAAGGCACCCATTGTACCTACCCAGCTGAGTGAGGGAAGCTGCAATTCCAGTATCTGTCACCAAGGGCTTTGTGTGTTGGGGGCGTTGTGTGTCTCCGGCATTGTATAAATAACAGCAGTCTTGCTATCTACAAAACATAAAACCCTTTTTGTCATTTGTATTAATGAATACAGACGGCCGGAGTGACTTTTAGTGGAAAACTCACACTGGAAAGTTTTCCCTGCATGATTCATATGCTGAGTTGCTGAGGGTTGCAGTGAAGAGGGGACCTAGGGAGTGTGATAAATGTAGAAGCAAGTCCATCAGAAAGGAAGTGAGTCTGTTCTTAGGGTTATGGCTTTGGAAGTGAATTTAATAGTGGTGAATTGTCAACAAGTGTAGAGAGGGAGCAGCGTGGTAACAAAAGCAACAGCTATGGTGCTGACCCCCCTCAAAATAAATCAACTCGGAACGGTGCTCTTCCACATGGCCCCAGCAAGCCCCACAGATGGAAAGAGAGTGAACCGAGCTTCAGGGTCCAGTAAGACTTTGGGAGGGAGGAGAAGCCTGAAACCTTAAGGGATGTCCGGTGTTCGTGACAGAGTTTTGGAAAAGCAGTTATTGACACTGAAGAATAAATAAAAGTCAAAAACTATGTCTGCTTCTCTGGGTCCTTTGTTAATGTGTAAATGTAGTAAAATAGAGGAGAAAAATCGAAGACTCTTCTTAAAATTCAACACTCAAAACAGTTCCTAAAATCCCAGTTGAGCTCCTGCCCTCCTCTTCCCCCCTCAGCCGCCATGCCTGACCTTGGTTCCCTGAACTCCTGGCTTGTCTAAGAGTTGGACGTCTTAGCCCAGAAGTAGAGATGATCAGTCAAGGTGCTCTCAGTCAACAAATAAGGTAAAGGGAGGACAACCTCATATGGATTATACAGGGGTCAAGAAGCAAAAGAGTTTTGGAGAAAGCAAAACCTACTTCACCTGGACTACAAAGAATTTTACACAGCCCCAACCATAGGAACTTCTACCTACTGTGCAAACACTTTTACGGGAACAAATGTAAATAAATAAAATATGGTAAAGAAGGATAACTTTGACACATTTGTAGGAAAATGGATGTACCTTGAAGCCATAATTTTAAGTGAAATAAACCAGACACATGAGCTTAAATATCACAGGGTTTCTCTTACATGAGAAACCCAAAGTAGAAACGAAGAGCAAAATAAAAGACAGATCATAGGAAATAGGGAAATGGGATGTTTTGCAAATGTGAAGGGAACTAAGACATGGGAAGAGGAAGGGTATAAAAAAGAAGTCAGGTGTGTTCCGTATAGGCACCAACTGCTGTGATGAATGCAAATGTCGTGCTCTGTAAACACGTGCTAATGAAAATAAGGATGACTCTTGTGAGGTATGCTGACCAAGAGCTACCTGTGAGGAAAAGAGCAAAGTAAAGTCAGCCTTGTGAGAAATGGTAGCGTTTTCCAGGTTGGGATAGGACACGAGCCAGCATGTGTCCGGCAGGTGGGCTGGCAACATGGGCAGATGGGCGTTTCCTACTTCATTGTCTCCGTAGCTAAGGGTGACGTCAAGCCCTAAATCACCCTCATCCGTATTTCTCACCTCGCCCCCACCCCCAAGATAAAAATTTACGGAGAAAGCAAAATTCCTTTTAATCAATCACCTTGTTCCCCCTTTCTGATCATTACTGTTGCCACTCTCAGTTAATTCAGGCGAAACCCAGATCTGTGACTATGACTCCAGAGTTCAAAATGACAAAGCCCATGCCATGGGACAAAGAAACAGCGTGTCCTGAAGGAGAAATCACACCTGACCGTGAAAACTGAATCCCAGAAATAGCCAGGTGATCTACAGCTTTCCAGATAATCACCAGCAGTGAGAATGATAATACTTTAATGACATATTACATTTAAATAGCACCTTTCAGACTCCATCATGTTCATCTACACAACAGGTCCACCAAGGAGGAAGGAGTGGCTATTTCTCCCATTTTGGATGAGAAAATTGAGAAGTAAAGAAGGCGACTCACCCAGGTCCATGCCTGCCCTGGCTGTGGACCCAGGTATGCTTGTCATTCAATCACTAGGTTTCCGCTGACCTAGCTAGGGCAGTGAGTTGGCTTGAGGGGCCCTAGGAACAGGGGGGAATATCTGAGTGGTTTGAAAAGTGTCGGGCTTTCTCCACTTCCTGCCAACACCTGGTGGGAACACTGGCAACTTGTGGGGACCCCCTGCAACAATGTCTGGACCTCCCTCAATCCCTTTCTTGGTCCCAAGACTGAGCCTCACCTGGAATGCAGAAAATCAAGCCTCCACAAGTGCAGATTTGGGGGTAGGCACCCTTCTTGGTTTCCTTTGCTCTATCTCCCTCCATCTATGTAGTCCTTAGAACCTAGAGGACCCTGGGCGTTGTCATGTGAGAAATTTCTACCTTCTACTTATTTCTGCCCTCAGCCTAAGCTGACCTCCTTTTTGGGAGCTGCTCCACATTTGTGGCAGGCTCAGGCTCCTCCCCCCAGTTTAAGAAGAACACCTGCTTCTCTCTCCAACACTGTGGCTAACTTGCGTTCCAACCTAAAGGTATTTCCATCTTCCCTTAGACCAGCCGTCCTTTTGTTTTGCTTACTAAGTGAACTCTACTCAAGTGCAGTAACCATAATGGACAGTCTGCAAGTGATGCGTTATCTACTCAGGAAGACATTTCACCTTGACTAGTCCGTGGTTTAGGGAAACGCAAATGCCCTTGCTCTGGCTTTGCCATAGATAAAGTGCTTTCATCTGTGTTACTGTATTTGTAGGTAACTTATTTGTAGTCTCAGAATTTCATTTTCAACAATCACCACCAAAATATTTAGAAGTTTATAATTCAGTTCCAGAATCTGCCCCAAAATTCAAACACCAGTTTTACCATTAATTCATTTGGCAATGTGTTTTTAAAAAGAGAACAAGTGAGTCTTAGATCATCTTCCACTCACTGTGAACATCAAACATAATCTTCTAAGAGACAGTATAAACATTAGCCACTTTCAGAATGTGGTTAAACACTTAGCAAACTGTTTAATGTTCTTTAAGATCCTGCTACAGCCACAATGAAAATTACAGATTTTGAAGTTAACAGCAGTAATATTTCCTTAAGAGTAGACAGTGTTTTAAACCAAAGCACTTACCAACAATTTGTCCAGTCTGACGTACATTATCTTGTGTATCATGGCCCACTAATTCTACAAAAGAATTTCTCAGTTATCTAATCCATCCACAGAGCTCAGAGACATGTACCTGGCAATGACACATGGTTTCATATTTCTAGTACAGACCTCTCTGAATTCCTGGCTTATGCATCCAATGATATACTTGACATACTTACTTATAGTCACTTGTTAGAGTCATTTCAAAATTAATCATATGAAATCGATCACCTGATTTGATTTCCTGCAAAGGAAAAACCAAGCTAGGAAAAATAAAACTCTTTTGGAGTTTTAATTTAGAAGATTTTATTATAGGTAAAGATATTTTCTGAAATGAATTACATTGGTTAATTTTTTTCCTTATGGTTTTTTCAGATTTCTTCAATGAACGTGAATATATGTATATACACACATACTACATCCGCACTTGCACATATATCAGAATCACTGTCTCGCTATCAGGACAAAAGACCCAACACCTACAACTTAAAGAGATGTTTATTTGGGCTCACAGTTTTTAGAGGTTCAGTCCATAGTTGGTTGGCTCCAGGCCAGAAAGAGCATGGCACCAGAGGGTGCAGAGGACAGCTGCTCATGTGGTGGCAGACAGAAAGCAGACAGAGTAGGGGATCCAGGACAGACATACATCCTTCTAGGTCATCCTCCACTTACCTGCCTCTTCCACCCAGGCCCCATCTAACAGCACATGTAGCTATGCATTCGCCATTGAATTAATATACTGATGAGTCTGTCACCTCCATGATCCAATCACCTCCCCAAAGCCCAACCTCTGAAAGTCTCTTTTGGGGGATATTCTCTATTCGAACCATATCAACATGCAACATATATCCTCCAGGAGGATTCCCACCAAAAGTGAAATTCTGTTGATTTAATAACTCAGAAGTTGAATTTTTAGGTATTTTAGAAAATGAGGCCTTGTTTTGTCATCATAGAGCTTTTTTGAATATCAGGGGCAAAGGCCCTTTCTGTGACATGGCACATGCCAGTGTGAATGTTAGTAACTCTATGAGACAGTAGTGAGAACACAGAGAGTCCCCTTTGTTAGATTAAGTTAACTGATCACTTAAGCCAGGTTAAGATGGTTCATTAAAAGTCCTGGCAGTGTCGTCTACCTTCGCGTGGCTGTTCAGTCCTACATAGCTGGCTATGGCCCCTCACAGATGCCTGAGCCCGAGCACATCCCACCTCTTATCCAGAAACCTCGCCACACCACAGGTCTCCTAAGCTTCTGTAGCTTCACTCACACACCTGGGTCCAAGTAACGGACCATTCTACATAGAGCAGGGTTTTCTCTAAAACATCTCCAGAAAACAAGTGTCGCTCTGGACAAAGAACACATTTCCTTGTCCCCAGAGGAGACCCCAGCGCTCCCCATCCCCACCCCACCTGGCCACCTTCCTCTTGTCACGACAAGAGTAACAAGTGGACTGCCTTCTCCTGGGGACCCATCCTCACTTCTTTCTTACTCCAGGAAAGTAGGCTCACCTGGAGGAAAGAAGTGGGACTAAAAGCTCTAAATGCTTAGTCTAGACATTCAGCCTCCAGTCCAAATGATGATCTTTTCAGGCTTATCTACCACTGTGTGTATCATGATTTCCACCAAACCTTACACTTGCTGTCCCCTGTAGAGTCTTGGTTTATAGTTTCAAGAGCTATGGCTTTACTTGCACTATTTTCTTTGCCTGGAGTCTGCTCTTGCCAACACTGACTCACTAAATATGAAAGCTTGTTAAAACTCAACTCGTTTATGATCCCAAAGACCACTTCCTCCACCATACTTCCACTGGCGGTGGTTCCTCCCAACTCCAGATTCTTGCAGGGGCCTGTGTGTCTGTTTATAGCATGCATAGCCAATTCGGTTTCAGAGGCACTTGTCTCGTTTCCATCGTTTCTTGCTCAGTCTCCTGTCTATCACATGTGCCCTTGGAGTGTCTGTTACATGAATATGGCACCAGTAATAGCCCGAGGCCTGTATTCTGCAGCCAGAGCATCTGGGTCCAAACCCTTACCCCCCACCTCCTGGGTGATGAACTTGGATGGGTTAGTTAGTATCTTCGTTCCTTGGCTTCCTCATCTACAAATGGACAAACCAAGCCCTGACTTTGCAGGCTTATTGTTGCAAAACAATAGGAAGTAGTATACATGCTTAATAAGTGGATGCTTGAATGAATTTAAGTTTAGTGGAATAATATTTAGATGTTGGTATGCATATTTTCATAAATAGAAGCAGCATTCAGGCTCGAAAGGCACTTGAGATTGAACCAAGCAGGGAGCGTCAGATTATGTGGGTTTCTGGGCACGGTGACAAAGCACTCAGGGTGTGCACCTTGGCAGAGGCGTATTAGACTTGCTGGTGTTTATGGTATGAAATAAGGTTTATGACTTCAGCTATCTCACTTTCCTGGAGTTTTCACCCAGTGATAAAGTATGCAAGATTAGAAGTAAAGGAATCAGGGTGGAGAGCAGCTGACCAGAAAGGCCAGCTGACAGTGGATGGAACACAGGGCATCAGAACGGCCATGACCACCATGGTCTATGGAATGGTTGCAGGTGGTTCGGCAGGTATCAAAGTTCATTGTTTATATGCATATACATAAAAACCTAAATATGATGGCTACAATTTTCTCCAAAATCTTTTTAAAATCATTTAGAATCAGTATGGTTTTAAAGGTTTCACACACACACACACACACACGTACAAATGGTTCAGCTCTGTTGGTCAACCCCTGTTGGATATTATAAGGCACATTCTCTTAGTATCTTGTATCATTTGCAAGGGATACCTTACATTTTTTGGATTTGCATTTAATTGTTACCATTGAAATACGCTTTAAAAGTGCATCACTTAACATTATTGTCTTAATGCCTCCATTTTTCTACAAATGTCTCAAGCTTATCTTTCTTTATGGCAGAGTAGCACTCCACTGTGTACAAATATCACATTTTCTTTATCAGTTCATCTGTTGATGGACACATAAGCTGCTTCGACTATGCATGTATCACTGTAATATGATGACTTTAACTCTTTCAGAAAGATAAATACAAGGGGACTAGCTGAGTTAAATGGAATTTCTAATTTCAGTTTTTTGAGGAATCTCCATACTGATTTTCATAGCTGTGGTACCAGTTTACATTCTACCAATAATGTGACACATAAGTCTAAGTATCTCATGGTTTCTGTCATATGAGAAATTCGAAGCATAAATAAAGAGCAAATTGAAGATAGAGAATAGGAAGTAGGGAGATAGATCTTTCTCAGAGGGGAAGAGGATCAAGAGAGCAGGGAGGGGAAGGAGGAGAGGAAAGTGAATGAGAAAGAATTAAGATGTGCTATGTACAGGTGCCGGTGCCCCACAAGAAATGTCAACATCATGTGTTACAAACATGCACTACTGAAAAAAAAAAAAGTAAATCAGTGGCTTTGAGTTGACAAGTAGTAACAGAGGTAGAAATGTAAATTCTACAGTTAGAAATGCCCTAAGCATAAAACATGAACAGATTCCAACTGGAAATATGAAATTGAAAGGTTGGTCTGCCAGGACAAGTGAATGCACAGCTGAGGTTTTATAAAAGCATCAGAAAAGGAAGGAAGATGATAACAGGGGAACTTACAGGGAGTCACTCATTTGTCCCACTACTTGATATGTTATGTAAGAGACATTTCAAGGAAAGACACAAGGTCACTGAAACCTTCCCTGTTTTCAAAAGAAAAAAATATTCAGAGTGATGTTTCTGATAAGCCAACCAAAAAAAAAATCACAGGACGAATACAAAATGATGTTTTTCCATGAGAAATTGACTAATCTGTTATGAGGAAAAAAGAGACCAAAATTACCAACATCCCTCAAATTTGCATTTTTATCAAAAACTACAGGGGAAAATCATGCAAGTGAGAAGTGGGATCGCTAGCTGCCTCAATCCTGGCAGTGAGGCCACCATGCAAGGTCTGCAGCACGCATCTTACCCAAGAGGCAGCTAACTCTAAGACATAGGCTGTTACAACAATGCTCATCCACAAGCGAAAGGAAATGTCAGGGTGTAAAAAGCAGATGTGACTCAGAAAATGGCCCAGGGATGGAGGTGGCTCCTGCATGAATGGGTCCCTCTATCCCCAGCACCCAGCCCAGCACCAACCAGAGAACAGACACAACAAACACATGTTGAACGCAAGAAACAGAAATGTCACAACTCTATGCAATAGGTAAGTGAACAAAGAATGCAATCTATAAAACCAGTTCTCAGTGTGTTTGTTTAAAGAATGACTTCCAGCTTGGCATATTATTTCACGCACTCAGCATCTCTAATGTACGCATGCATTACATAACCAAGCTATCTCATCTCTGCTTATAGAGGGCTCTGGATTGTTTTCTACTTATTTTACTTTTACCTTTGTTATCTCATTCTACAAAAACTAAAAGTCCTAATGTTGAAAAGGAAGGGAATTTCATGATATTTTGATGTGTTTTTAGCAGGAAACACCAGTAGTAAGGTTGCCTCTGACAAGATTCCATTAATTCATTCATATCGCTTTGTTTTTCCTCGGGTGTTTTAAATTCAAAGGAGAGTACCTGACACTTGGTAAGTTCTCAAAAAGTGTATTACACAAAATACTTGCAAATCAGCACCACTATTTATGAAAAATTTTCCAGTAAATGTTCTGTTTTCCTTTGAAAACATTTGTTAGAAAAACTTGATATGAAAGTTGGGACCGTATTATGGCAAACTTCCAGCAAGCATCATTCAAATAACTCTACTTTGCATATACACAAAATTTATGCTTCGAAGTGCATATGGACAGTTCCTGGCTGTCCTTTCCTGAGATGAGGAAGCTCGAGGAGAGGCAGATTTCAGAGCAGGCACATGTTCTATTATAGAGTTTTTAAGTTTGTAGAGTAAGAATTGTTCAGAGACATTGGAATATGGAGACTTTTTTTTCCAGAAACTGATTTAAATTTTTAAAAATAATTTCCTTTAAAAAGTTTATATTCAGTGTGATCCATTTGGGGATCAAAGGCAGATTTTTTTAATTAGTCATAAGAATACAAAATTTTCATATAAAAGCTAGTATGAAAATTGTTTTTGGCATATGGTGCCAGAAAGAAACATTTTTTTCTTCACTCACACATTCATACACACACACACAAGTGTACACAGCACACAGGCACACACATAAGCACACACAAACACACAGACACCACCCATGTAGGTCCTAATGTACACGACATACACCCCTTCATCCTTAATGCCAACTTTACCTTTGAGCTTGGGGAATCTTCCCTTTCCAAATGCAAGTAGCTTTAAACGTTCATGTACACAGAAAAGGAACATTAATTCACTTATCTTAGAAAACCTAAGCAACAACTAATAAAAGCAGGTTAGACTGTTGCTGCCCAAAACCACAAAAGCAAGGCAAAGCTATAAAAACAAACATCTGTTCACTTTTCACAGGATTATGTGTTTGCAAGAACATTTTCCCATGTTGCATAGCATGTTTTTTCTGAATATTAACATGCAATAAAAGAACCATACCTTTTCCATATTATGCACAAAACCCAGCTGGACATGTGTCCCCAGTGAATCTCCAAACTTCAGGTAGGACCAGAACGCTTCTCCTCCTTTGATACTTCTCCCTTTATGTCTGTCTTTTAAAAAAGGGATTCTTATTTATCCTGTTATTGTCAGAAGAAATAGAAACCACAATTACGGAGGTGATAAACACATGTATTCTTAAGAGGTTAAAATATTTTACTGGTCAACTGCAACTAATGTTTGTTGTAACTTTTGAATTTGATTTTCTAGTTGGCAAAAAGAAAAAGCATTGGAAGGAAAGGTAATCTATATATACTTTGTGACATGAAAATAAGCAGACTTAGTGCTCTGTTGGTCTCCCATAAGAGATATCCATGCAGCCACATCTACAGTGTTTCATGTGGTTATTCTTGAGCATCCTAAGTACAAATGCTGGATGTATTTGCCTTCATTCTGAATACTGTTTCCAACTGCAGCTTGCTTACTGATTTCAATATCAAGCTCCAGGCCCTTCACCTCCGTGCCAGCGGGGCTGCAAAGAAAACATTTCCTCCAGCATGGAGACAAGAGTTGGCTCCTCCACTTGGCAACAGACGCCGTGTTGATGATTTTTAAAGGAATAAGTGTTTGGTTCAAGGGCCCTAGAGAGCCTGATGACTGAAGCTCTGGTCATTTGAGGGGAAAAGGGAAGAGATTATTAAAAGCTGGGGTAGAGCATGGAATAAAAAACATTTCTTTTAATTAAAAAAAATTAAGTGAAAACAAGTTTTGAGCAATGACATACGGAGCCCCTTGTAATTAGATTAAAAACCCACAGATATAGATTGGTGTCTTTGATGCATCTGGGCTTCAGATCAATTATACACATGCTAATGTCCAATTTCCATAAGAATAAAGTAAATGACAATTATATGTTGGCTTAATTTTGTTTGACAAAGGCACTCTTCAGAGTTCTTACCAAGAAACTTGGTGCTGTTCCATCTGGGTTGCTCCTAGAAACTACAAAACTCCTTGAAGAAGAAATTAACTCATTTGGATAATAAACAGTCCCAATATCTTGTCCCTGGACTTGCAGGTCTCCACTGTCCTCAAATAGATAGAAAAGGAAGAATCTTTGGGGTTCCTCACCCTGTTTTCTGAGCTAAGGCTGAGGAATAGAATAATGCAGGATTTCGGAGCATGAGACTCTGGGTGGGTCTGCCCGTGCCTGGGAAGGAGTTTCAGGATGGGTGGGGGACAAAGCTTCTCATCATCTCCTGTTCCCACACTACCACTGGGCCTCCTTTAGGGAAAGGAACACAAGATCAGTGCCTTCTATAATGTTACCATTTAAAAATGATTTTGATCACCTTGTTAGAAAAGGTTAATTGAAACTTGAGTAAAAATAGTGTTCCAGGAAAGAAAATTAAAGTAATAAAGTTGATGTAATGAGAAAAATCTGAGGTTTTGTTGCTGTTGTTGGTGGTGATTCCATTTCTACTGATAACTAGCCGTGTGGCTTTGATTAGCCCACTGAATCTCTCTTGGTTGTGTCTCTTTTATACTATGAAGAACTTCAACCAAAATTTCTTTTTTCATAAGTGCAAAGAGTTTTATTTATTATTAATATTTTTGATGCTTCTATCTAACCCTACGTTCCATGACATTATGCTACGGAGATCGCACTTGGCTCCAATGCCCACACAGGCAACAGAGTTTGTCTCCACTGCTTAGCTCTTGGTAGAGGTGAAGGTGGCTGCCCACAGACTGGAACTAATGAGGAAAAGACTTGGGGGAAATGTCACCTCCATCTCCCTCCCTTCTTGTCATCGTCTCCAACAGATGAAATGACGAAGCGTGGACTGGACAAATCAGGGCCAGTGATTGGTTGTGCTGCGTTGTAACTGCAGCCATGTAGAGAATGTCAGTGAAACTTCCCTCACACTCTAAGAGTACAATTCTGAAAAGATCTCTAGAAATACTCAAAATTCTAGTCCAAAATGTGAAGTAGCTGCTGAGAAGAGAACTGAAGACTTCAGGAGTGGACATGGCTCTCCAAAACCCCATAGGTGCCATGCAAGCTCCTGTCCAGTTCTGAAAGGACTCTGCTAATTCAAAGCCAAATACGTCACCTTCCTTTTATCAAATGCAGATGCATGTGTTTCTACTTAAAATGAAAGGCAGCTTGAACACAAAGGAATCCTCCTGCTTTCCAGTGCTGTGGAAAGGGCCAGTAATCTCTGGAGGTGACATTAATTTCCTCTAATAATAATTTCTGGGCCATTGAGTCCATTGCTCTTTACCATGCACCCTCATCAGGTACACAGAGCCCTGTGTGATTTCCCCAGAAGGCTGGCTGCCCTATCAGGAAGATACACACTTTCAAAGGATTCATCTCACCTCTCTGGGGCTTTAAAAAATCTTCAGCTGATCTGCACTCTCACTGACGTTGACGCTGGCCAGCTTTGCTTCTGAGTGATAGAGAGGACACCGTCACACTGGGGAGAGGGAGGGTTCCAAGCATGCCAAGGGGGACCGAGCCGCCACAGCAAAATGGGAAAGCCAGGCAGTATTTCTTTCAATTTTCCTTCCTCTGGAAGGCATCATGCAAGAAAGGTTACCCCGATGTGCATAAAGTGGCCTTTTGACGAAAGACATCTAAACCACTCATCATAGGAATCCTAATTCAGTTGAACAATGTGACTTAATCTAACCATGGTAACTCAAGGGAGTTAGCCTTAGAACCTGCCTGATTAGTAAAAGCAGAACTAGTCACTGTTTTCAGCCAGTCACTATTCTAGGATGTTACACAACATGACGACTTACACTAAGTTGCTGTCCACAGCTTCACTGGCAAATTGTAAACCACCACTCCAAGATAGCGATGTCCTTTATGGATGTCAACCAAGGATCCCTCAAATACACACGCCCTCCCTCACAGTACTGGGTATTTATTTATTTCTTCATCTACTGTGCAAGAGTGTTTTGAGAAGATATTGCAAATCAATATTTCCTCTTTTTTTCTTAGGAATGGTGGTTCTTTTAGCTGGTGTGCCTTAGTAAAACGAATGGAAGTGTGTGAACTTAGTAATGGTCCAGAGCATAATCTGGCCAGTTAGAGAAGTAGAAGGGACAAAAGTGACCGTGGTTATGACCATTGGTAACAGAGGGGTGTCTGCAGACGGCTGAGAGTCTGTGTGCACGGAGCAAGTTGCCTCAGTTCTGAGCTTGTACTGTCCCTTCTTACCTCATGCTTTTGCCATGCATTAACTTACAGATGCGGAGACGTAAATATAACCACAGATAGTGTGTGCGTTTGTTCCTGGAATTCAGCCCCGGCGGCTCATGTGTGAACTAAGCTTTCTTTAAAGACCACAGAGAAGTAATGAACCACCTGACTCCAACTGCTTTTTCTTCCCTCTACACAATCGGTGAGATGGGTGAATAATTCTGTAGGTAATGTGGTGGTTTATAACTAGATGTCCCTCTAAAGCCTCCTGTGCTCATGGATGGGGCCTCTGGGAGGCAGCTGATTATGGGGGCTTCTTGCTGCCTTGCTGTTAGGAGGTGGGGCCTGGTTGGAAGAGGGGGTCGCTGTGGGTGTGACCCGGAAGGGATCATTGCCTTCCTGGTCCTCCCTTGACCCTCTGCTTCCTGTCTGCCATGCCTCGAGCAGTTCTCCTCCGCCAGGCCCTTCCCATCATGCCACTGCCAACACAAGGACTGAAACTTCTAAAATGTGAGCCAAAATACTCCTCCCCTCCTTTAAATTGTGGGTATCACGTACTGCATCCCAAGTACAAGAAAAGTAACTAAGACAATAAAAATCTACAGGATTGAGGTTTATATTTTCAAGGTTTAAAATGAAGTCCTCCACAGAACTTTCCAGTTTCAAAAGGGTACCCGTGAAATGTGATGCAAATATGTTAAGTAGACACAAATGTGGCAAGAAAGTGTGGTTTTATACTGTCCTATAATGGATCCTATCTTCCTCAGATGCCCTTAACCTTCTGGGGGTGACAAGGAAGCAAATCTGCCAGCTGATGATGTCTCCCCATTGCTGATTTCTCTCCCCCAGTGGGTAACAGCCCCCTCGGGTAGAGGCTCCATTATTACAGTGTCACCCATCACTGCACCCGGGGGTTCACTGTGATCGCCACGCACAGTCAGCACATGTCCCTCCCTGGCTCCTTGGGGCCTTTGCAGTGAAAATGCCCGTGGTGTACTGTGTGGCTCTGCCTGCCTTATGTGCTGGGGCTGGTGGCAGTGTGTGGGTCCTGACTCTCCTTCCAGGCTGGTGAGACCCAGGAGGAGCTCTGCTGGCTGCATCCCATGGGGGCTGCCTGGGCACCCGTTTCCTCCCGTCCCTGCCCAGCTCACCTGGAGGACCGACCCATGGCACCGAGCCAGCTCCCCACTCAGCCCCAGCACCAGCGCCCCACAGTGAGCCAGGCTGCATTCCCTGCCCCGCCTCCGCCTCGGTCTCTCATGTGAACCTCACTCCGCACTGCACTCCAGACCCAGAGCCAGGCCCCGAGATCAGCATCTCACATCCTCCCTCCCTCTCTGCTCCTCTCAGGGAAAGCGTCTTAGCTCACTCTGGCCTCTCCTGTCTCCTTTCTGATGTCAGCAACATACAGCACAGGGCCTGGTGAAGGGCAACTTGCTGCAGCTAAAGCTGGAAGCTGATGGAGAGGAAGGGACCCTCTACAGAAAGCTCAGAAGAGTCAGGGTCCAAATTCCTGCCAGATGCTTATGTTTTTAGGGTAAAGCTGTTTCCCATCTTTAAGCATAATTGTTAATTTACTCTTTTTTCAGAAACTTTGGAAGCCCTGAAACTCATTCTCTGTTTCACGGTTCATTGATGGATGAGATGCTCTTTTATTCCATGGACTTTGGGATATGAAAGCCTCTCTCACTGTCTCACCTGATGACAACATAGCTGCTGTGAAACACTGCAGTTTTTACTCAAACGCCAGGACCCTCTCAGAGACATGGTGATGAGTTCTCCCCTACTGATGCCCTTCCTTTGCAGAGACACACTTAATTGTGTGGAATTACAGAAAATGTTTAATGTGAACATAATAATCGGTTACCATTGACACAGCGCCTTCTCTGGATCATCCAAAGCCCATCACAGGAAAACAACCCAGATAAGGGTCTCTGCTTTCCTGAAGTTTATGCTTTCTTCGCAAGAACGTGAATTCAGAATAATGGGATCTAGCCTGCTACCTGCCAAAGAGTATCTGTAAGATGTTGATCATTTTGCTAAGACTTGATTTGCTCACCTGTAAAACTGGAATGAAACCACCTGCCCTAGCTAACTTAAGATCTGGTGAAGCAATAATGAAAATGCTAAGTGAAATCACTTCGCCAAAGGTAGAGTTCTCCACGAAGATGAAGGAATAGTAACAGGAAGTTAAGGGATGTATGGAACCCAGATTTCATTATCATAGTGCTAACACAATTACTCCATACACCAGCTCTGAAAACATATTTTTTACTTCCATGGTGCATTTGCTTACTGTAGCATACTGGAGCTTTTTAGGTAGCCCTTTTTATGTATGATTAATTTTGCTCGAAACTAAAGGGAACCCCCTCTAAAGAGATATGAAACCAAACTGCAAATCAAACAATTAAATAATAAACTACTACATACTAAAAGTTTATAAAACATTTTGACTGCTTTACCTCATTTAGTTTTATCTAATTCTGACCTTAATGCATCTATCATGACTGGCCATTTTGTTACCATATAATAGATTCATGAGAAATACTGTAAAAGCAAAATACAAAAAGAAAATCTTCCCCATTCCCTTCAGATACTGTCCTGAAGGCAGCACTTCCGGTGAGCATGCATCCAGGAAGCTCCGCCCAGCATCACTGCTTTGTCCAAGCCCCACCATGGCCACTCTTCTTTCACCAAAACCCTCAGAGGGGCAGCTTTCCCTGGGCTGCAGGGGGCCTCTGAGGATGCACCAGCGATGCAACAGGCCCTTCCTCGGCTGGGCTTCTGGGGACACTGGGGTCCAGGGATGTGACCCACTCCTGCAAACCAAGTGGGAAGGGGGAGCGCTCTGAAAGCTTGACTGACCTAACGGGGATGGGTGTAAAGGAAAACAAAAATCATTATGGATATATTCTTAGTTGTGTCCTTAAAAGCAACCCAGATGCATAATAATTGCTGCTCTGACACACTGCCTCCAGTTTATTTTGCTTCCATATGATAAGCGTTTCAACTACGCCCTGGAAATGTTTTTGGTGAAAATTGAAGAAATGTGTGTGTCTGTGTTTTTTAATCTCAGAATTGCTTTCATTCTATATTAAATCTATAATCTTAAAATAAAATGGCAATGTTTTTTATACTATATAACCAATAACTCTAAAAATGTTTTCTTAAGTTCTGTATGATAGACCGGGGCCATAAGAGTAGAAAATGACAACATATTTTTGCAACTCTACCACACCCCACAGAGTACCTACATATGATGATATATTTTTTAAAATAACTTGTTAAAGGGAATACAATTTGTTGAAAATGACTTTAAATACTTTCAAAAACCAGCAGCTTAATTTTGAAGTTCATTTATAAGAATCAACATAAGGAAGATTATTTTGAGGAGCAGAAATCTTTTGAAAGTGCATTAGGTTATTTAAAATGCCATAAGTCTATAAAAGGCTGGCTTTCTAAGGCGTGATGTTAGGATTGCAAATAAGTGTAAATTAGAAATCAAGCTGCAAAGTATCAGGTTCATCTATCAACAGAAAAAGGAGAACTGGGAAGCGGGACGGATTGGCAGCCATGCATGCAGCTTTGCGCCAAGGCTGCAGTGTGCAGAGGGATCTGCAAAACCCCTCGTGGGGCCTCATGGAGTGGGGAGCAAAAACTCGGCCTGGTTAGGTTGCTGTGCACAGGGCAGGGCTGCTTGGGTGGAATCCAGAAGGAAAGGGGTGGACTATTCAGTTGTCCTGAGGAACCTTCCACAATGTCCAGTGCTGATAAATTAATTGCTATGCTGGAAATCTGAAAAACTTCATGCCCTAATAAATATGCTCTAGGTTATTAAATCAATGTTGAGTTTAATGGGATTCTCATATTTTCCAATGATCATTTCTTGATAATAATATCTCCCTTCAAAATGCACCATGTTGCCTACATCCCAGCTGCTGCTCTCACCCATGTCACTTAACCCCTCTCATCTGTCCCATTTGTAAGATAAACAAAGGGTCACCTTCCCTGGTGTGGGACTTACTCCATTATCCAGCCATAGTCCAACTGTCCCTCTCTGGGTAGCTCATAAGGCTGTGCCCTTCTGCTGAAATCAGGCAATGGTCGCTGCTTCATGAGTTTATCGCATCACTTGTGAGAATGTGGCATGTTTCAGAGGGAAACCAGGAAGAACCACTGTGTGATTTGCTTGTTCTCTTTCTTCTGTCACTGCCCAGTGATGCTCTATGTAGTGGACCCCCATCAGCCTGCCCCCCTGAAATGACAGGAAGTGGAGGACACCCCCTGCTGGAGTCCATGTCAAAATGGACATGGGAAATACATGAAAAATGAAGAAAAAAATTCACCCCTGTTTAAAGCCACTTCATGCTAGAGGCCACTTATCACTATAGCATAACCAGGTTGGACCTAACTGATTCACCTTTGAGATCCCTCTAATACTGAAATTATTGTGTGGAATGGGGTCATCATTTTGCATGCAGTAGAGACTCAGTCCAAGAGTTTCAACAAGCTGGATGACCACTGAAAGAATTTCTTATCTTCAAACCATAAGTTATGAATTTCTGAAACAAAGTTTGAAAAATATGAAAAACAAATGGAGATTACTGTCATCAGTAGTGTGCATAAGAACAATTTTTGGTTTATATTCAAATTGCTCTTACAAGTGACAAAACAGATTGTTTTGTGTCTGAATTCCATCATATAGAATTGGTCAGTTAAGTAATAGCACTAGATAGCTCCTACAAGTAGTAATAGCTCTCACCACATAGGGCTGAATTGCACACAAAAAGGAAATAGTGCTTTATATCAGCAATACACAGCCACTTCCCCCCCACACACACACACACATATGCAACACTTTCTACATAAGTACTAATAATTTATGTGTCAGGAACTTTAACTTGTCAAGTCTCTTAGTTACTTTTCTCTCATTGCTGAGACAAAATATCTGACACCCAAAGTTAAAGGGGGAAAGGTTTATTTGGCTCACAGTTTATAGCAATTGCAGTCCATAACTGACTGGCTCCAAGGCAGGGTGGCTCATGCCAGAGAGGCGTCTCAGAGGAGAAACAACATGGCACCCACAGGGTAGCAAAAGTAACAAGGGAGCTTAACAGCATCTGTCTGCCCCTTTCATCCAGACCACTGGGATTAGGGCATGGCCAGACCAGTCACTCACGTGTAGTGGTTTAGCAATCACATGCCCTTAATCCCAGCATCCCACACTCCAGATGCAGCCACTTCTGAAAAACCATGAGGCTTTGAGGGGGATATCTAGACACAAGCCATAATGCCAAGCATTTAAAGTCTGTTATTTCACGTAATCAAAAGTAATTGTAAAGCATAAAACACTTCAGCAGAATTCTCTCAGCTTATTGTAAGCAACTGACCCTTTTAAGTGGCTCAGTGAATTGAGGAATCCTATTCTCAAAGAGTTGTTCACAATCACAAATACACATTTTTCTCAGAGTCCAGGATACTTACTAACTCACTGTAGCCCATACCAGTTAGGAAGTGTGTTAGGAAGTGTGGCACAATATCCTACCATATTCCCACCTTAACTAAGGTCTGCAGCATATTGAGGTATTGCATATCTCACTCACCAATACTTATTGCACTGTCCATTGATCCAAAGCAATAGAATAGCCAAGAACAAACTTCCGTGGGACTCTAACACACTTTCCATCTATGCAACTTGTGTACAAGAACTTCTAGTGGCCCCTCCATCTTTGACCTTTAGCTTTTATCTTATCTTTAGGAATAAGGCTTTCTTTCCATCCCCCAGTAGATTTTAAGATTCCATATGAAAAGTAACTTCAGAATTATCATAGAAAAAGAATCATAGTATCTAGGGAGTAGAGAAAGAGACAAAGGGAGGGCAGTGGGGGGTGGACAGATTGTCCTGGCATCTCCGTGTCTCCACAGAGCTCTTGGGTCATGCAGTAGCAGCACATGCATGGGGTGAGTAGATGTCTTTTGACAGTTTCCTTTCCTCAGTTTAAAACTAACTATGTCAGGTCTCTGTATTGGTCCTAGGAAGCACACGAGCCTCTGGGCCTCAGGACAGGAGTGGCATGCCTACCTGTAGTCTTTGATGTAAATCCACTCTCCTCTCTGACTCTGCCAGTGGTCAGGGGCCACCAGTGACAAAGGTGAGGAGGAGTGACTGCAGGTTCGTTCAGCAAGTAAGACTGGCCTCACTGAGAATCTCTCAATCCCTAAGTGCAGAGTCACAGGGATTAAAATGCCTTTCTTGTTACTGGATTTTATAACATGGATTTCTCAAGAATCTGTTACAGTCCTGAATTTACTTCTACAGCCAGAAGCAGGGAGCAGAATTAAGGTTGAGCCAGAAGCTCACATTCCCAGTAATGGAGATAAGAGGCTTATCATCTCTGGAGAAAGTGCCAGAGTGTATCTGTGTGTCACATCCTGGTTCTAAATGAGCTTCAGCTCTGAGTCTGCCCGGGCCCTGGGTCCTTATCAGCCCTGAGTGCCACCCAGCAGCAGCAGCAGCAGTGGCAGCAGTGGCAGCAGTGGCAGCGCACCATGCCAAGATAAAGGGCAGTGGGTCCCCTGCTGCACACAGCTGGAAATCCCAGCCCAGAGGGGTCAGAGACCAGAGAGAGCTGCGAGGGAGGACTGGCCCACTGTGCACACGTGGAACACAGTGCCCTGTCCTCCTCCTTACCTGCATTGCTCTGCCTATGCCTCTGCCTGTCAGAGTGAGCACATTCATGGGGTGACCCTGCCCAGACAGACTCACACATCCACAAGCACAAACTGGGGATCAGGAGCCATATATTGATGAGCCCAAGAACCAGACCAGACAGGTAGGTAGACGTACAGACAGACAGACAGACAGATATCAAAATATACAGTGAATGTTTACATTTCTTACAGTTATTACAGCAAAAGACACACTGCCATGACTCCCCCTTCCCAATCCTCCCTCACTTTGAACACACTCATCCCATTGTCCCTGCCACTTTCTGCAGCAGCTCTGCGGTCCTCTTTCCTGAGGGTCTGGACAAGTTTTGATCAAAAGGGCACTGAAGGCTGCTGCCAAGTACCATCGAAAGGAAAGGCAGTCTCCTGAGAATATTACGGGGTCCTCATCCGTGGGCTCTGACACCGAGTGACTACTGGCTGTTCTCCAACGTCAAAATGACGTGGAATGTTTGCTTTTTAAATCAATTCAGCACACGGAGAGAGCCATGACAGCCCACCCACAGACACTTAGGAAAGAGGATTTTCAGAGCAGCTTCAGGGAGTGGCAAGAACAACAGAATGAGTAAGTTTGAAATGAGGGGGAGGATCGAGTGCGGTTAATGGCAACGTGGTTTTCACTGTAATAGATTTTTTAAAAATTAAATATTCACGGTAGTGTTTTATCATATCTCAGGTATGTATAGCTCTAAATCTTGCTATTCCTTAACCTTATAACTTGGAGATATTTCCACATTGGAGCTGATGCTGCACCAGCTTCAACCAGGAGACCAGGCAGAAGCTCACAGTTAGAGCTCTGGCTGCCGCCTCTGGACCAGGTGAGGAAGGACACACAGTGGTGATCACAACAACAAAGCCAACACCAAACACAGCAGGAACAACAGGGGTCCCCTTACGGCATCGTAAAACACATCCTCCAACCTATTCCCTTTACATCTTTTAACATATATACTTATATTCATTTTTTATATTTTAACTAACCTTTTCACTTCATATCTTTTGAACATTTTTATGCCTTTTTGACAGTGGTTTTTCTCTGTGAACCAGTTGTTGATTTATTTTATCCTTCATATTGTGAGTCTTTTTATTGAATTAATTTCTTTTATATATTAATGGAATTAATTCATTTTATGCTATGAATAAATTTTTCATGTTCATGTAATCAAACATCCATTTTTCTATTGTGTCACAACTAATAGGACTTTTTCACTCAACTCTTGTGTGTTACCTTTTAGCCATTATGGTTTTGTTTCACACAGTTTAAGATACCTCTAACTTGTGTTGCTGTTAAAAGTGATGCACAGATTGGTTGTATTCCTCTCCAAGTTTCTTTTCCTAATCATTTAAGTATGAATTTTACATATTGGTCCATCCCTGCACCCCGCCCACCAGCGACCAGCTTAGCCTCGAAGACACCTTCAGCCTCCTGGCTGTGCCACTACCTGGTTCCACACTACAGAGGCACAGAGGGTCATAAAGGCCCTTGTCCTGAGCTCCAGAAGATAGAGCAGAGGGAATTACATAGAGAGGGCCTCTCTCAGGCTCTTTGATCAAAATTGAAGCCCACTGGAAAAGTGAAGAGAATCTCTGCAATAAAGGCACACCAGACCACCATGCTTGGTAAGTTGGAGGGATCACCACCTCCCATCAGAACCGGGACTATCTTCAGGGGAAGGGCATCTGAAACCTGCAGTAGAACCTTGCAGAGTTCAACCCTGCAGGAGGACAGGGAGCTCAACTTGGGACTTGCAGCCAGAAATCTGCCTGCATCTCACGGGTCTCCTACTGGCTTGCTGAGACTCACAGCTGCACACTGCTGCCCATATTGTCTATAGTGACAGCAAAGACATACCCTGAAGGAGGCCCTTCATTTTTATTTTTTATTAGTTATTTTCAAAACTTTTGGCTCTTATTTTTAATTTCTTTCTACTCTTTTCAATTTTTCATTTTTCTCTTCTTTTTTTCTCTTTCTCTTTTCTCTCTCTCTCTCTCTCTCTCTCTCTCTGTCTCTCTCTCTCTCTCATTCTCTCACTGTCCCACATTGTTCTTCATCTCCCTTTTTGTTTCTGTTCTGGCCCTAATTCAGATTTCTTCTTTATTTTTCTTTTCTTCTCTTTTTCCTTCTCTCGATTGTCATTAGTTTTAAAGGAAAGTAAATACAGTTTCTAGCTTCCCTATGGCTCTTGGGTTGTTCTGTTCTCATCTTTGTTCTTTCCATCTGTCTTTTCCTCTTGTCTTCAACAGTTTCTTAGAGTTTGCGTGATCTTCCTATGTCCTCTGGCTTCAGTGCTAACCTTTCCCTATTCTTCTACCTATCTATCCCTCCTTCCCCAACTCCTTCTAACTTCCTATCCTGAAGGGTAAACTTGCTATATTGAAGAGTTTATTTACTATAAACATATGATGGGCTGGTCCTCGATTTTTATTTAATTCACACAGTTAAAGGTGATAGATTAATAACTATCACAAATTGTCATTTTTTTAAGCTGTGCTTGATGCTATGGTGTTGCTGATTGTATCATTTGTGCTAAGGTGTTGTGATTGATCTAATCAATTGTCCTTCCTGGTATAATGAAAATGAGACAGACTCAGTCATTAGAGACTCAAAACCTAAAGACCAGCTGTATCTGGAAGACACCTCTGAGAAGCAATCATTCCATAAGGGTTCTAAATACAAGCAACAAAGATACTTACAATAAGAAATTTCAAAGTATCAACCCAAGAATTAAATCAAGGACAATACCAAAAACAAAAATGAGAAGACATTTAAGCAAGTCACAAATTCAGACTTCCACCCCACGAAAGGCAAATTCTGGGGAAAATGAGGTGGAAAAGTCAATAATCAACCACCTGGACACCCTGAACTGAGAGCACAAGAAGTAGCAAAACAGATGAATGAGGGGCTGGGGATTTACCTCAGTGGTTCCGGTGCCAGCCTTGCAAGCACAAGGTCCCGAGTTTGTTCCCTGGTACCCAAAAAAATGAGAGAGAGATAAATGAGTCTCTAGAAAAATTCAAAACAAATAATTTCCCAGATAACTACAGAGATGGTGAGCAGAGTGAAGGACATGATTAGAGGCTCTACAACAGAAACAGATAAAAAAAGTAGATGAGCTCAAAACCATCCTGGAAGCCATGAATGTTCAACATAAGAAAGAAATGGAAACCATGAAACAAATACAAACAGATATTCAGGAGATTAAAAACTCCACTGAAAGCATGCAGAGCAGGGTAAGGGAATGTGAAGATAGAATATGAGATATAGAAGACAGGATTGTGGTTAGTGACCATAAAAACAGAGATTTCTTAAAAGTAGTAAGGGGGGGCTGGGGATTTAGCTCAGTGGTTCCATCGCTTGCCTTGCAAGTCCAAAGACCCGAGTTCGATCCCTGGTACCAAAAAAAAAAAATAATAATAATAGTAAGGGAACATGAGAAATCCATCCAGCAGCTGCTAGATGATGCAAAGAAAAATAACATAAGACTGATAGGAGTCCACAAAAAAGCAAGAGAAAGTACAATTGACATTAAAAAAAAACTGTTCACAGAAATAATAGTAGAAAACTTCCTAGACAGAGGTAGAGAATTGGACATACAGATAAATGAGGCATATAGATCTCCAACTAGCCATGATCAAAAAAAATCTACACCTAGACATATAATAGTCAAGATTCCAGAAACCCAACAGAAGAAAAAAAAAATCCTACAAGCAGTTAGAGAAAAGAAACAAATCACCTACAAAGGAAAGCCCCTCAGAATCATAGCAAACTTCTCAACACAAACCCTCAAATCAAGGAGAGCCTGGAGTGAAGTATTTCAAGCCCTAAAAGAAAATAACTTCCAACCTAGACTGTTGTATCCTGCAAAAATTTTCTTTCCAAATCGATGGGGAAATTAGATACTTCCATGACAAAGAACACCTGAGAAATTTCATGAACACCAATCCAGCACTCCAAACAATTCTAAACAATATCCTAGAAAAATACAATGAAGGAACTCCATGAGGCCCAACAGAGGGAAGCCACCAGTCAAGGCAAAAAACTAAAGGGAAAGGAGGAAAAATAAAAAACAAAAGAGCCAACAACAGTACAACATCATGAAAAGGATGAGTCAATATCTATCAATTATAACCATCAATGTTAACTGCCTCAATTCACCAATCAAAAGAAATAGACTGGCAGAATGGATCACAAAGCAAAATCCAACAATATGCTATATATCAGAAACACACCTAACTCAGAAAGAAATTCGTAGACTAAAAGTAAAAGGATGGAAAACAGTTCTCCACATGACAGGAACCCAGGAAAAAGCAGGGGTAGCAATCTTTTTTTTTTTTTGGTCCTGGGGATCGAACTTGGGTCCTTGCACTTGCACAGCAGGCAGCGAATCCACTGAGCTAAATCCCCGGCCCCAGGAGTAGCAATCTTATTTGCAGACAAAGTAGATTTCGAACCAAAACTAATTAAGAGAGACAACAATGGTTGCTACATCTTTGTGAGGGGAACAATCCAAGAGGAAGAGATGACAATCTTAAATATATATGCACCAAATATGAATGCCCCCAAATATACAAAAAAAAATTAATGGACATGAAAAAACAAATAACCACTAACACAATTGCAGTGGGGGACCTCAATATCCCACTATCACAAATAGACAGATCATCTAGACAAAAAAACAAAAATGAAATTCTAGAACTGAACCAAGCTATTGAACAAATGTTCTTAATAGATGTTCACAGTGTTCCACCCCACAAAATCAGAATATACATTCTTTTCAGCTGCATACAGGTCATTCTCCAAAATAGACCACATTCTAGCTCACAGGACATGTTTAAGTAAATGTAAAAGAATTGAAGTTAGCCCCTATATATTATTAGATCATGATGCAATAAAATTGGAAATCAATAGCATAAGAAACTGCCAAACCCCCACAAACACATGGAAATTGAATAACACTCTCCTGAACAACCATTGGGTCACAGAGGAAATTAAAGAAGAGATTAGACAGTTTCTACAAGTAAATGACAATGCCAGTACAACATACAGGAATCTATGGGACACAATGAGAGCAGTTCTATGAAGGAAATTCATAGCAGTGAATGCCCATATTAAGAAAACAGACAGAGCTCAAATAAACAACTGAATGCTGAACCTCAAGCTCCTATAAAAAGAAGAGCACAACAAACCCAAAGCTCATACAAGAGAGGAAATTAAAAAGATCAGAGCAGAAATCAATGCAAAGGAGACTAAGAGAATGATACAAAAAAAATCAATGAATCAAAGAGTTGGTTTTTCAAAAGAATAAATAAAATTGAAAAACCTTTATCCAACCTTATCAAAAACAGGAAAGAAAAGGCTCAAATCCATGCAATTAAGAATGAAAAAGTGAAGTCACAACAGATCCAGCAGAAATCCAGAGGATCATCAATACTTACTTTGAGAAGCTGTACTCTAATAAAATGGAAAACACAAAAGAAATGGACAGATTCATATGTTCATAGATGCATATGAATTGCCAAAGTTAAATGAAGATATAGAAATTCTGAACACCCCAATTTCAATGAGTAAAATTGAAAACATAATTAAAAATTTACCAACAAAGAAAAGCCCAGGTCTTGATGGCTTCACTGCTGAATTCTACAAGATATTTAAAGAAGAACTATTGCCATTACTCTTTAAACTCATCAATGAAATTAAAATGGAAGCAGTACTTCTGAATTCATTCCTGGAAGCAAGTGTTACTTTGATTCCAAAACCAGGGAAAGACCCAACCAAAAGAGAGAACTACAGGCCAATCTCCCTAATGAACACAGATGCAAAAATCCTCAACAAGGTACTGGAAAACAGAATACAGAGGGTCATCAAGAAGATCATCCACCCTGACCAAGTCAGATTTATACCAGGGATGCAAGGATGGTTCAACATATGTAAATCAATAAATGTAATACACTATATTAACAGAGTCAAGGAAAAAATCATATGATCATCTCAATAGATGCAGAAAAAGCATTTGACAAAATCCAACACCCATTCATGATAAAATGCTACAGAAAATTGGAACGGAAGGTCTTTATCTCAACCTGATTAAGGCTATCTATGAAAAACCAATAGCCAACATCATACTAAATGGTCAAAAACTGAAAACTTTCATGCTAAAGTCAGGAACAAGGCAAGGATGCCCACTATCATGACTCCTGTCCAATGTAGTTCTGGAAACATTAGTCATAGCAATTAGAAAAGAGAAAGAAATAAAAGGAATAAAGATAGGAAAGGAAGAAGTTAAACTGTCATTATTTGCTGATGATATGATACTTTACATAGAAGACCCAAAAAAACTCTGCCAAAAGACTTCTAGACTTAATTGACAGATTCAGTAGAGTAGCTGGATACAAGGTCAACACTCAAAAAACAATAACTTTCTTGTACACAAATAACAGGCTCACTGAGAGAGAAAAATTAGGGAATCAATTCCTTCTACAATAGCATACAAAAACATGAAATATCTAGGAATCAATCTAACAAAGGAAGCAAAAGACCTCTACACTGAAAACTACATCACTGTGAAAAAAGATAGATGAGAATATAAGAAAATGCAAAGACATCCCATGTTCCTGGGTAGGAAGCACCAATATAGTAAAAATGGGCATACTTCCAAAACTGCTATATTGGTTTAATGTAATGCTGATTGAAATTCCAACAATATTTTTCACAGAACTAGAGAAAACAATCCAAAAATTAATTTGGAAACAGAAGAGATCTAGAATAGCAAAAGCAATTCTAGGCAACAGAAACATGGCAGGGGGTATCACAATCCCCAATTTGAAACTATACTACAAAGCTACTGTGATAAAAACAGCATGGTACTGGCAAAGAAACAGACCTGAGCATCAGTGGAATAGATTAGAAGATGCAGAAACAACTCCAGACATACTCAGCCACTTCATCTTTGACAAAGGACCCCACCACCCTCATTGGAGGAAAGATAGACTATTTAATAAATGGTGTTGGAAAAATTGGTTTTCAACCTGCCAAAGATTAAAACTAGACCCATATCTATCACCATGCATTAAACTAAGATCAAAGTGGATTAAAGATCTAAATATTAAAATAGAAACACTAAACTTGCTGGAAGATAAGTTAGATGGAACTTTTGAAGACACTGGCATAGGAAAAGACTATGAACAAAACCTCAGTAGCATGGGAACTAGCACAAAGAATCAACAACTGTGATCTCATCTTATTAAAAAGCTTCTGCACTGCAAGAGAAACTACAAAGGACTACTATCTAGCATATATAAAGAACTTAGAAAAATCAGACCCCCCAAATTTAAAGACCCAATTCAAAACTGCGCATCTTAAATGAACAGACATTTCTCAGACAAAGAAGTAAAAGCAGCAAATAAACATATAAAAAGATGTTCAGCATCACTGGTCATTTGAGAGATGCAGATGAAAACAACATTGAGATTCCACCTTACCCCGGAAAGAATGGCTGCTATCATGAAATCAACCAATAACAAAGGCTGGCGGGGGTATGGGGAGAAAGGAACCCTTCTCCATTGTTGGTGGGAATGTAGACTGGTGCAACCACTGTGGAAATCAGTATGGAGATACCTCAAAGAACTAAGACTACAGGTCCCATTTGACCCAGCTATTCCGCTGCTGGGTATCTTCCCAAAAGAATTAAAAGAATCATACCACAGCGATATATTTGTACCCATGTTTATAGCGACACAGTTTATAATAGCTAAAGCTTGGAAAGAGCCCAAGTGCTCATCAACTGGAAACTGGATAAAGAAGATGTGGTTTTTTTTATAAAATGGAGTACTACTCAGCCCTAAAGAACATGAAACTAGAGTCATTTATAACTAAATGGATGCATATTGAGGCCATCCTCTTAAGTGAAATAAACAGGACATACATGTGTAAATACCGAATAGTTTTCTCTAGTGTGAGAAACTTAAAGTGTAAATAAGGATTAAAATGAATAATTGATAATTTGAAATAGGAAGAAAAGGTTCAAAGGGGTAGGGGAAGAGGGAGGGGAAGGGGAAAGGAAAGAAGGGAAAGGAAAAATTAGGAGAAAAGGAAAAAATGAAACAAAGTCTTTTTAAATAGGGAGGGGTGGAGGTGGTGAAGGGAGGACAGGGAATGGGGAAAAAATAAGAACCAAGATACATCATGTACAGGTACAAGATCCCAATGATAAATATAAACTTGCTGTATACCTAAAATGTATCAATAAAAGAATTTTAGCATAAAATATAAAATAAAAATAAATTTTACATATTGATTGAATCCATATTCATGTTTCAGTTTTTGTAAAAGGTCTTGTGTGTATAGTACTTTTAATTTCATGTATTCATTACATTTCTTTGTATTTATGAGTAAATCTTCCTGTAATTCCATAATTGGTTATATAAGAGGGATTATGGAGTCTTTAATGTCCTACTTTATATATTTCTGTACAGTTTAATGCTTTGTAAGAACACATTTACCTTTTTAATTACTAAAAGCAATAAAATATTTCCACTTAGAAAAAAAAAATTTACATATTGAATTCTCATATCTACTTGGATTTTTTTCTTCTGTCTTTTGATTCATGCATAAGTTCTTGGTTTTCATTTACTATCAATTTCATGATTTTAAAATAGGAAATATTAAAATTACTTGACACCTATAGATGTCATTTATGAACCTGCAGTTAAAATTTCAATGAAAATATTTTGGCAAGATTCATAAAGATTTCAAACAATCATCAAATGGTCATGCTATGAAATTATCCTTCAAAAGCTACAGAAAGCTTTTTTTTTTTTCTTTTTTTTTTTGGTACCGGGGATCGAACTCAGGTCCTTCTGCTTGCAAGGCAGGTGGTGGAACCACTGAGCTAAATCCCCAGCCCCAACAGAAAGCTTTTTTAAACAACCTCGCATTGACTGAAGAACCAAAATGGTGGAAAAAATGAAATGGTTATACCATTTAATGCCCATTAGCATAGGCACATAATTGTATGTTTTGCATAAATTTTGCAGGAACTCTTATGAATGAGTAAAATTAACTATAAATTCTTCACATAGAGATCAAACAAATGAAGCATTAATTTGCTTTAATGGTCATGGACCAGTTAACTCTGAGAAACTAAAAGTAGCCACTGAAATAAACCATTGGTTAAAATCACAAGGGAAGTGCTAGCATGGTTCCGGACTTTAGACTGTAGCTCCTCATTTCTTCTGCTCTGTAAGACAGTTCGTTTTAAGATGGATGTTATCAGGGCCAAGGATTTAGCTCAGTGGTTCCGGCGCCTGCCTCACAAACTCAAGGTTCTGAGTTCAATCCCCAGAAAAGATGGATGTTACCTTTTCTTGGGGGACCGTCCCATTGATTATTCCCAAAGCAGACTATATGCAGTGCAGGCTGTGAAGAGCTAACCTCACAATTGGCTTGTTTATAGAAGTGAGTCTGGCTGAAGCCTATGTGCTGAGGTCAGAGTAACTCGCACCCAAATTCTGTTCCCAGAGTTAAATCCTTCTTTACTAAAATGACATGGCTAATTATTAACCACAAAGTATATTTTGTCTGTTCTGTTTCTAATTCAAAAATGTTTTGTCTCTTCCTTGACAATCCCTGCCTACATCAGCAATGTGTCCATAGCAACACCATGTAGCCTCTCCATGGAGCCCCTTTGCCTCAATCTAACTATGATGTCACCAATAAATATCAACAGCTCCGGATGCTTAGGTCCTTTATTTTCTCAACCCTGTGACTACACAAGCCTCGTCATCTTGGCTCCCCATAACTGGCTCTTTAACTCTCTCTGTGTCTTTGTTTTTGCCTTGCAATGAGCAGGAGATGGAACCCACTCAGGGGTCTCTGATACTTTCCCACCATGAATGGTGAGTTAAAAAAGACAGGGAAGTACCCATGTGTCTTTGAATGTCCTCTGTGTCAGTCACAGGGCACTGAATGTACTGTATGTTGGTCAGTGTCAGGTGAGAGATGGGAAAGCTTAGACGCAATGCTACATGTTTTTACTTGGGACTTCATTAATCTCCTAAAATCCAAGGCAAAGCATATCACAAAGCAATGCATTTGCAAGATAAATACTGTGAATTGTTGTTTGTTTGTTTGTTTGTTTGTTGGGGAAACTAGAATGGTGTGAAATTTTTGAAAATGTTCTTCATCATTGGATACCCCTCCATGCATGATTAGATCAAGGTCATAGCAAGGGGCAACAATTTGAAAATTTGCTAATCAGTTTTGTAACTAGTGTATCACACATGTCTCTTTGAATTGATCGATTCACTAAAGATATATTCATGGGCTGCTTATACATATGTTCTGTGCTGAACCCTGGAGAACATGAAGGAAAGAGCAATCAGTCCCAGTGGCTGGTGGAGAAGACACTAAGAACAAACTACAAGAAACACAAGCACAGGACTGTAATCACAGCATTCTGGGAGGCTGAGGCAGGAAGTTCCTGCGTTTGAGCCCAACGTGGGCAAATTAATGACTTACTGAGACCCTGTCTCAAAATTAAAAATTTGAAAAGGGCTGGAGATGTAGGTCACTGGGAAGGCCCTGGGTTCAATCCCCAATACTTCGAAAGAAAGGGAGGGAGGAGGGAGGCAGGCAGGAAGGAGGGAAGGGAGGAGGGAAAGATAAGCAGTGCCATGATGGGTGTCTATGGAGGGCGCCAGGGAAGAGCACAGGACAGGCACTGAGGTGCCCCAAAGGGGTGCCCAGCAGAGCTCCTGTCTAGAATAAAGGCAGAAGCACACCCCAGACACAGAGGACCAAGCCTGCTTAGCACTGTGGAAAGCTAAATCAACAACAAAAAAACATGGCTGGTCAGAGATTTTCTCTTGGATTCAGGCTGAACAACTGTTTGTTTCCTGTTCCACTGAAGAAACCCGAGGCCTCTGCTTTCTTTCTTGTCCTTTTGTCCTGGCAACGTAGGTCCAGAGGCCTGTCTGGTGCTAGCCAAGGGGAGCCCCAGTGGAGACTAAAGCACACACACAAGGCAAGCATGTCCTGGCCAGCAGTCCCGTCAGACACAGGATTCTTACCAAGAAGAGGAAAAGACTTCCTTAAAAAGCTGTCTCACTCCATTTTACATTTCACAGCCTAAAAAATAACCATGTGCTAGCACAGTTAACACCTGATTGGTGACAATGTAAGTGCCGGGTAACCATAGAGTAATTATCTAGTTCGCTCCGTCTCTAAAACAAAGACCAAGCTGAAAAACCGGGAGCTGCGAGGTGCGTAGTGATTATTCTGTTCATTACTTGGTGACTGGAAGTATAATTATCAAGTAATCTGCACGAACATAATTACGTATTTACATAGTCTTTGCCATGTAATTACAGAGGAGTTTGGTGATTATACAGTACACTCCTTGAAAAAGAAAGTGATACTAAAAAACAACCCCCAAAATCGGTGTGACAAAGTCATCTCAACCAGACAGAATTAAACATGAATACAATTCAGCTCCCAAAAGTCCTAAATCCTAACGTTAAGTGAAAACAATAAAATTAGATCAATCTCCAATCATAAAACCCAATCAGAGTCCACTTTATGAATTATGGAGCTTGCTGAGACCATCAAAACCATTTCAACTTTGAAATGCTCAAGGAAAGGGGAGAATCTGGTTTTTTATTTGAAGATGAAGAGTTTTTGTATTTATTAGTCTAATCATCTCCAGCCCAGCCTTGCTTCAGCTGCTATTAAAATCACAAGTGTCTCTTTTATATTCTAAGATGTTTAATAAGTAGGTGAAGAAAAATCAGGAGAAGTAAAGTTGAGCAGTATTGATCACTTAACAAAGTTCTGAGCCTTTCTCTCTACACAGAAAAGGAATAGTAAGTATTTTATTTTTAAGGTATTTAATATGGACATTCTATCACATCCTGAAAATTGTAAGCATTTTGTTAACTGGGTATGCACATCAAACTTTCTCTACTGATCAATAATGGAAGTTTGCTTTCTGTTGGGAAGAGTTCGGGTTATGATGACTGAGATGGTACGTTGTGCACAGTGGACAGTGTTGCTTATGAAAGGCTTTATCCAAAATCACTTGCATAAAACATCAATTCAGCTTGAAATGAATAAAAAGTCTCTTGCATACACACCCTAACTGGGAAATAACCTATAAACTGCAAAATGGATGTAAGAAACAAACACCATTTGCCACGTGATCATTTCACATTAACCGCTGTCCTCTACCTAGAAAAATGCTTCCGGTACTCTCCAGCTCCTGTGTGTGTACAACTAGTTTGGCAAGCTAGCTACTTTGGGTCTCTAACGTTATTCAGTATACCCATACTGTAATTTTTCTGCTACTTTTCATGGTTAAAGCAATAGCTGAAGATTAGTGACTGGCAATAGGAAAGCAATTTAATCGGGAGACAGTTGAAGCATCAGGCTCTTGAGACTCTGCCTTACAACAGAGCATGGAAGACATCATACTGTATGTACATCAATCTGTGCTGGAGATATCACAAGTCAGTTTTATTATTTCTGATGAAAAATAGTAACACGGCATCTTTAAAGAATCTCTACTTCTATATTGTAAAAAGTGACAAATATTCAATATGTAATCATCACCTTTCTTTCAAAATTCTTCTTCTTCTATAGCTATATAATCATCTGCCATGGCCACCATTATGATAGCACAGAAGGGTAATAAGTTCCATCCTACCTCTCCCGTCTTCTCCCTGATCGAGAGACCCAGTTTCTCTACCAACCAGGAAAGTAGGTTGAAAGATAGACTCCTGTCCTGGGTTCTACACTTCTTAAATCCACAGACCAAACTATTTTAGAAAACAACATATATGGGTGGCTCTTTATGAGATTTTCCCCATGAATTACACCATTCCAGGACCCTTTCCTCTCCTCCAGACTTCCTGGTCCACAGCTCTTGGCCTGTTCTTGAAACTTGGCCACCATGTTGACTTGCAGGACACCCCTCTGGTCACAGCCAAGTTGGGCAGTGTCTGGAGGTGCAAGGAGGCAGGAGGGAGCAGAGGCCCTTAGGAAGATGAAAGCCAGTCAGTAAGGTGTGAGCTGCTTCTCCACAAAGGCACATGAGGACAGTGCATTCCTATATTGTGAAGCGCTGGCTTCTGATGGAAGGAGACAGGTGTCCTCTTTCCTACTCATTGCTTATCCTGTACATGTGCACATGGTAGCCAAGAAATATGTAATGAGAAACGATTTAAATTACTCCTGAATGCATGTGTGTGTAGTGCTCCATTTGTAAACAATTAAATTTACATTTTCAAAAGATCAAATTTTATAATTTTAAATTGATTTAAGTAGTTTGATTTAAAATTTTTATTTTCATTACTTAATACTTTTTGTTACATTCAGTGATGTAAGTTTGAATCATTAGAAGTAACTTAAAGATCTAAATAACTGAAATTTTCCATTTTGTAGTCTTTATATTTTAAACAAAATGTATTCATATTGTGCCATTAGATTCTTAGCTATTTATATTCTCAATAGAAAAATTTCATAAACGTCTGTGTTATAAAAACAATTCATAATTTTGATTGATTTAAGTCAAGAAAAAATTATTGCTACATAACGAATTCATGAGGCTTGTGTGTCTCCTTTATACTTGTCAAACATCACTGGCATCTCACCAGAGCACCCAGACATGCAAGAGTCATGAACTTTGGTTTTATCTCATCAATGTGAAAAAGCTACAATTTTAAGTATATTGTTCAACTTCAACATTCTAAAGATCTATTTGTCAAGAAGAGACACTAAAACATCTTTTATTTAACACTAAGTGTGCCTCATAACTTTCAAAAATGTAGACATATGGTATATAGCCTCCCCTTTTGCCTCATGCTGAGCTCCTCAAATATTGAAAGTTCACAGCTCTTTACCTCAGCGATGCAGGAAGTTTTAAAAAGTGACTCAAGTACTTCCCCCACACTCAACAACCATCACTGCCACCACTACTCTTTCTACACAAACTACCAGTGCCTTCAAGCATTCTCCTTATATTCCTCTTAAAAGGGTATTTTCCAAAAAAAATTTATAGTGGGGACCAAAAGAATACGCATTGATATTTGCCATTGATATATTGATATTATTTGTTACACAGCACTATTGTAGCAGTAGATAACTAATACAATGAATAAAGAGTTAAAAAATAAATCCGAGACCCCTGAAAAACATAGAAAATATAGAAATATAGAAAATATAGGGAAAGGCTGTCATGGTTCAAATTCAAATAAAGAGCTATTAGACAAAGACGGCACAAAAGATTTCAGGAAAGTGTTTAATGCACTGGGCAGGTGCATGAGGACTGGGCCTGCAGAGACAAGATGGAACACATAATGGGGAGAGTAAAGGAGGCAAGAGTAGGATGGAAAGAAAAGAAAGGTGAATGAGAAAACTGTAAGGAAACTAATAACAGATAAAGATTCGTGGAGGCAAAAGCACCCCACTAAAGTCACACTGCAGAAAATATAATCAGTGACACGGAGACAAACAGACTTGATCTGTCCCAGGATGAAGAGGACAGTGATGAGGAGATGAAAGTCATGAGACAGAAAAGCAGCCATACAAGAGCAAGACCAGAGATGCGAGGACCATCCCAGAGTCCCAAGACACGAGCAGGGAAAGAAGACCAAAACTGTCCAGGAGGAATCATCTCTGGAGCTAGGGAAGGATTTGCAGGTTGAGAGGATCACTGCATTATAGGAAAAGGTTTTAAAGCTTTGGCCAGGTACGTGCTGCCCAAAAGTGTCAAAAGTGAGGGCAAAGAAAAAGCTGAGCTCTCACAATTCTCTAGAAGGAGGGGCAGAAAGGGTGCGAATGCAAAGAAACAGGTAGCAATGTCCTCCCGGCTCCTGGACAGCAGATGTACAAGAAAACCAGGATCTCTGGAGAGAGACCAGGCTGGCCTTTAGGCATTAAACCTGCAGAGCGCTTTGGAGCAGCATCATCCTGTGCCCTTTGAAGAAAACACAGTTATCTCAGAAGAGTGAGACCCTAGAAGCTCACCAATGAGGTGACCGGGCCAACGTGTGGATGTCCACTGTCCACGGTGAGTAAGAGCACAGACTGTAGTCAAAGACCTTGCTTTGGTCCTTGAAGTCCATGCTGCCTGTGCCTTCTAAAGTCTGCAGCTTGCTTTCCTGTCTGTACAGTGAGGACAGCACTGTGCCAATCAAATCATTCTAGAGCTTTGTTTGAAACAGAGGCTGGCATTTAGCTCAGTGGCAGAGCACTTGCCAAATGTGTGAGGCTCTGACTTTGATCCCCAGCACTGCAAAAACATAAATAAATAATAAAACATACATTTAAAAGGGCTTAACATATAGGATATGCTCAGCGAATGCTTAATTATTATTGGTACAATGGATGCATAATAGTTCTGGTGCTAAAATGAGGAGAAATGGCTTTGGAAGAAGCTACGTAAATCTATGTCAGTATCTTCTATTCTTTGTGTATATATAGTCACTTTTAACAATATCTTTTTACGTCTGAAAAGAGTACTTGAATGGCTGTCATTTATATGAATATATGCATACTAATATCACATTTGCATATACTTTGTGTATTGCATAAGTATAAGACAAACTGAACTTATAGTAACTGTACATCAATTAGTGGTGAAATGAACCACGTGGGGAGAGGTACCCAGGGCCACCCACACCCACCCTGATCCTGGAGTTCGCGTGAGTCGATAATATGGACAGCGGTGACCCCACAGGGATCCATTAGCAGGGAAAGGCAGCGCAGGCGCTGGAACAAAATGCAGGGTCTGCACTGGTGGCTCAGAACCAACAGAGAAGCTAAGTGGGGGCGCCATCTTGCAGCCACCTAGCGGGGGACCTGGCCTGTGCCTGGGCCAGCAGTAGCCTTCCTGCTCTGATGGACAGGAGGCCCTGGGGCTCAGGGCCGTCCCTAAAAGGACGCTGCATTACTGGCACTCCGGAACAAGAGTGAGCCATTCCTTTACTCCACTGGAAAGCAGAGCAGGCTGAAGGCAGTGGGGTCTCCAGAGAGGTGCGCTGGGGAGGGTCGCAGTGTCACGCTGTGTGGACTAAAGGTCAGTGCACGTGGGAACGCCCAGCTGAACTGAGTCAGGGAGGCTCCGGGTGTGGAAGACCCACCTTAGGATCGCTGCCAACGGCACAAAAGGAGAACAGGGGAAGACTGCACGCTGCTGATTTCCCAGGAGAGGCTTTGTCGAGGCTGGTTTTCCTGATGCAAACTCGGCTGTTCTCATTGGAAGAGGAGCTCGGGTCCTCCCTGTCAAGGAAAGGCTGCTGTTCTCTTCCGAGGAGCTCTAGTCTTCACCTTGAGCATCGCTTCCTGGCTCCAGTTCAGCTCCCTCGGCCTGCTGGCCCTGACTTTCCAGCTTCCTCCACTGCCCTCTGGGCCTTCCCTATGCAGACCCTCAATATGGACAAGCATGAGAAGCTGCCGTGGGCTTTAGGCCTCTGGTTGGACTCCTGAGGAATATCACTGTGGGAACCAGGCCTTTAGCGGGATTCTTCAGGTCTCCAGTGTGCTGACAGACCTCTCGCACTCTTCTGCATTTGACTTTTTGGGTGAGTATTATAAAATAATCCTGTCAATTGTGTGCCCTGTATTAAGTCTATTCTCTTGCAAACCCTGACTAAAACACACATGTACCCAGCGATGACAGATGAAGTCACTCTAACTGAAAGTATCAAATTTAGGAATCAATGGCATGAATCATCAGGATCTCTGGTTTTCAGAGGAAGACCATGCAAAATTTTCTAATCTAATAAAATCATACTAATAGTATACGGCCCCCACAATTTAATTAAACCCATCTCCTCATCAAGACTTGCCTAAGAGTCTACAGGATGTCAGTCTTCCTGGCTTTAAAAAATGTTATGAGCATAACATCCATTTTAAAAAGTCATTATGTACTTTTCTAACATATATTCAAATGCAGTATATTAATATACTAACACTGGTGATTCATACACACTTTGGTGCCATTCAGAGTTTGTGGAGGAAATCATTCTTCCTGCAGTGAATCACCCAAATTTGGGGGCCTTTCTGATACCCAGTCACAGCTCAGTCACAGACATCACCATCCTGGAGAACCTCACACCTGGTTCTTTATCATCCGCTAAACATCTGATCAGAACTCTCACATCCATTAAAAATAACATTAGCTCTATGAAAATTGATATACATTTATTTTTCTCCAAATTCAGAAACAGAACTTCTGAGAAAATCAATGACTGGAACTCTCCTGTTGCTCTTTGATGGAAAGCATAAATCTTGGGCCATTCCTAAGTGAAGTTGTTAAGCAGAGAGGAAGCCTTTTAGACTTCCTTTTCATCTCCAGGCCCAACATTTCCACATTACTTAGTCTTCTCCTGTTGTAAATAAAAGAAGCTGGTGAACTCACTCATGTTAAGGTACTGTGGATTGGCATGTATGTAATCCAAGAGCTGACACACATCAGAACCCCTCTAGTCCAACCTCCCACTTGGTTAGCCATCTAGTCTTCAGGACTCCTGGAAGCAGTCATCTGTCCCCACCAGTGATTGGTTCCCTCCTCTTTCCAGTGCTGGGCAAGGAGAATGCTTTGACTTCCTTAAGGTCAAAGTTGCCTTCCTCAACTATCACCAGAGACCCTTTGCCCTCACACTCTTCTCCCTATGCACGACAGCTTTCCAGGTATTCCAAGAAAGCCACCTGGTTCCTCTCAAGCAGCTCTTTCCTTGACTTAATTGACTTCAGTAATTTCACCTTTGCTTCTCTTGCCTTTTGACTACCAAATGGCCACCATCTTTTTCACCTTTGTTTGGATGTGCTGTATTTTCCGAGATTCTTTTTTAAATACACCACCCAGAAAAAGCATTGTTCTGATAACAATTCCTGGGCAGATTTCGTAGTATTGTGGAAAGAGTTCCAACTGTGAAGCTCCAGGTTCTGAGCCCTGGCTCTTGACCTACAGCCTGCGTGACCTTGAGCTGGTAATCTAACTTCCCTGTCTTCTCATCTGTGAAAGAGGAATTATGTCACCCAAGAAAACAGTAAGATTATAGAAAACTAAAGTGGCACTGAGCTGTAGTCCCCTGCAGAGTGATAAAGAAAGCCTCAGTTAATAATACCAGTCGTTATTATAAATCACCATATCAGACTAAAATGATGACATTAAAAAAAAACAAGTGAGTTGTTTATATATCCAGGAGGGCGTCTGAATATTCTAGAACAAGACGCTGAGTTTACATGCTCCCCAAGGTGACTTCTCTGTTTTCAGTAATCTTTCTCCTGGCTGGAGTCAAGGGTGCAGATTAATTCACTGTCTCATTGTGAACTGATTCTTTCCATATTTCACACATTTCAACATTGGGAACTGAAGAGTAAAGTTTTCCAAAATCCCAAAGCAGTGCCTGAGTTTTCTAATTTTATTAGAAATAAATGGTCTCCTAGGTCATAAATTCTGTCTATCATCAACTAGTTCTACTCACGGGTGCTATGGGAGAGATTTGTGCTATTGCTGACATTAAATCTCCTCCAAACACCTCTTACTCTTGCAATGGAAATTACCATGGATGTGGTACCTTTTAGGAATTCCATTTCTAAGTGTTCTATAGCAGAGCTGAAGTCCAGAGAAAGAAAAGAAAAGGAGAGAGGGAGGGAGACAGAGAGAGAAAGAGAGAGAGAGAACCAACCCAGCCTCCCCCAGCTGCTTACACCCTGGATGTGGAGAGGACATCAAGAGACCCTTCTACCATTGCTTCAGAGTTCTGCAGGAGGCTGAAGTCCAAGATGACACTGAAATACAGGCTGATATTCCAGATTGCAAATGCGTCTTATGTCACACTCAGAACTTCTTCCTTCATTGTCTAACTTCTCCACCCACCATCTGTTAGTTTAGAGCTCTGAGAGACAACAGGGATAGAAGAGCCCCAATTCCAAAATTGAGACAATTAGTCCAAGTATTCAGAAGAGAGAGGCGCTAGTTGGAAAGGGCCAAAGTAGAAAAATTAATCAGCAACAATCTTAATTAGTAGACCTGACTCTCTATCCATTTCCAGAGAAGCCAGCGGTGCATCCTACCACCAGACATCAAGACTTCTCACAAGTTCATAAATGGCTAATATCCATTATTTTATTTTAACACCTCTCTTTCTATGTTGTGGTCAATAGTAAAAATGCTTGCTAAACTTCAAAATGCCGTGTGAACTTATTTAGAAATATGTGTGAGCACCAAAGTTGCAGAAATGCAATGGACTCCAGAAATATATTGGGCAGAAGAAGGGAGGCGACAGTGTAAGGATGGCCAGGAAGCCAATCCCCCGTTATAAAGTCATTTAGCAGCAGTTAGCTGGTGTGTTATTCTCCAAAGCCCTTTACTCTCTATTTAAACCGAGGCTTGCAAAGTAAAAGAGGACAGCAGAGTCTGAGAGGAACCCATCCTGAATAAAGTGATGGGGTTGTCCCGGGGATATGCAGCAGCTAGGAAACACTGCTGTAGAAGCTAGGAGACAAGGCACCCATGAGCATTTACAAAAGAGGGTTGAGAAAGCAAAGGTCCAAGAAGCCCTGGGTGATTTCCAAGAGCACCCTGGTTATGATCAGGACCAAGACCCTGGAACAAAAGTGTAGGTCCACCTCCCATTGTCTGCAGACAGACACAATAGAGGTCACAGAAGGCCTTACTGATAGATCTGTTTGGAAGATCAAACGAGTGAACCTTTGTAAGTCTCCTCTCCTATACTGTTGTAGGCGCTCTTCTCTTCTGAGCACGGGAACACTGCCCTCATCCAGGTTCTCCAGAGTACTCTGGAGCTGTGGACATGTCTGTGGCCAGCTACTGACAATAGGCTCCCTGGGCTCGGCGAAACTGGCAGCCTCCAATCACTGTGGCCTCCTTGGCTTCCAGTTCCCACTCCTTCCCCTTCTATCTAGGACCGCTTACCCCTCTCCCCCAGGCTGCTCTCCCCAGTGCTAGGACTATGACACAGTGGGTCATAAAGTCCTGAATTCTGGAGTAGGGTCAACCTGGCTTGATTTCCAGGTTCTTTTTTAACAAGCTGTGCAGACTTGAGCACAATACGGGGCCTCCATTTTTTTGTCCTGAAGTGTAGGACCGAGAATACCATGGTTGCAGTGATTTCTCAAGTAACATAAATAGCATACAAGGGCCCTCCACAATTCCTAACAAAATAAGACTGGTTGTGATTGCTATTGGCATTTCTGGTCTTATTACAATTCTTCAGTCAACTTTTGCTTTTGGTATTGACCTGACCTTGGGTCCATATTCAAGAAACTGCTTTCGTGTGTCTTCTAGCAAGTCCTTCTGCCTTTCCTCCTGTTTCTTCCAGAATTAAATCACTGATGTTGTGAGACAGATATTACACCTGAGGAGAAGACATCTTGTTAACACAGCATGAAACAAAGGCAGCTGGGGAAGAAATCTGCTCGTAAGCTTTATGTTTGGAGCTCGAGAGTCACACTCTTACCACGTGGTATTTATACAAACAGAGCACTACTCACCCATAAAGAAAGATAAGTCGGCTCATTTGTAGGAAAAGGGATGCCTCCCATGTGCTAAGTGAAGTAAATCAGGCACCGAAGGTAAAGTATTGATTTCATGGTTCCTCTACCATGAGAGATGCAAAATGTAAGTAATTTAAAGAAAACATAAAAGAGAGAAGGTAGCAAAGAGATTTAGACTCTGTGGAGATGGGAAGAGAATCTGGGGAAGAAATGAGAGAGTACAGAAGGGAGGAAACGGAGTAAAAATGACCGAGATGTGTCATGAAGATGCATCAAATCCCCAAGATGAACGTAATTATGCAACATAAACATATTCTAGTAAAAATATGTTTTAACGAATCACATTAAAATGTTAGGTAGGATATCCCTGAGTCCAGTTAACAAGTGTTATGGCTTGTATCCAGATGTCCCCCAAAAAGCCTCATGCGCTCATAGATGGGGAGTTTCAAAGGTGGCTGGAGTGGGGTGTGTGAATGTGGATTAAGGGCGTGATGCTGAGATTAAGGATGTGGGTAACAGAAGCCCCACCCTGGGTATGAGGGTAACCAATCAATAGACTTGTATCCTGGATGGAACACAAAGAGACAGAAAAAAGGCAGGCTTGATGCTGCTGCTCCTCTGCCATGCTGCCCTGCCCAGGAACTGTGAACTGAGACCTCTATAGATTCTGAGCCAAAATAAACCTTTCCTCCTTTAATTTGTGGGTGTCAGGTATTTTGTCTCAGCCTTGAGAAAGGTAACTAACACACCAAGTATAAACATTCCAAACAATGTTACGTGGTATTTGAAGAAGCTAAAAAAGTTTTGGTTAAGAAATGCAAAATCTAGAACTCAGGAGCTATCAGGGCAGATTTAGGTGCAGGTTCACCTCCAGATGCAGCTGTGGTGGTAGATACAAAGGCAGACACAGTCTGTAGGTCCAGACACAGGTGCAGATACAGCTGTGGATGCAGGTGCAGATACAGAAGCAGAGATAGATTGATTTTCTGGCCGTGCTGCCTAGGGCTCCTACGACAGTGTGTCTGTTCTCCTCACTGAGGACCTGGTGCCCTCCCTGCCCTGTGTGGGTGGCTTTGCTTCCGTGCCCCTTGGCTGACTCACACTGCTGGGGGCAATGCCATGTGTCAGGATGTCAGCTTCTGCGTGCAGGCTCGGTTCTTAGTCTGTGCTTGTGTACTTGCTGAAAACACAGTCTATACAAACTGAGTCCTTTCCAGTTCATTTCTATTGAAGTTTCTGCACTTCTTGAATAAAATGTACACACTGCCAGCTGTGGATGACAATGCCACTTCACTTGTCTACACTCAGTTCTCTGCATTGTGCCTAGAGATCAATAGCCTCCCCTAGGGCCCTCCTTTCAAAGAAATGTGGCTATTGGAAATCGCTCTCCACTGCCCTGGCCACCCCCGACCAGGGCAGGTGAGCAACACTGCTGAACTCATGCTCCATGCAGGGTTAGGGGCTGAATGGTGCCCTGCACAAATTCAGGTTTCGGTCCTGGCCTTGGCTGCCTGTGAATGTCATTATCTGAAAACAGAGACTCTGTAGATACAATTTGAATGTGAGATGAGAGGAGATCCTATGAGACTAGGGTAGACTCAGCCCAGTGGCAGTGCCCTTAAAAGAACCACAGCGAGTGTGCAGCGCGTGGAGACACGGCTGATCGGGAGAAGGTGTCCCATGACCATGGGGCCAATGAGACGGAGCCTCTGCCTGCTGAGAACGTTATGGGCTCTGTCAGCAGCCAGGAGAAGGAAGATGGCCCTGTAGCAGCTCTGATTTCAGACTTCTGGCCTCCAGAACTGTAGCGCAATAGATGGGCTTGTTTTAAGCCACCCACTTTGTCGTGTCTTTTACCATAGCCCTAAAAAATTCATACGATGTCTCAGATTGAATTTGTGATGTCCAAGTCCCCAGGAGCCAGTTTCCTGATCTGAAGCAGAGACCTGAAAGGACCCTCCAAAGATCACCACCCGACTGCTTAGATCTCCTGTCTGGACAGCTGCACCAGCGCTCACTTCCACAGCCCTACATGAGTCCAGCACCTGCCAGACCCCGCCCCCACTTACCTATCTTCAGCGCCCCTCCGCCCTGTGCCCTGCAGCTCAGAGCCCACGCACTGCTCAGTCCACACAGCACATGCTCCCGTGCACCCCACAAATCCCCAGTGCACTGAGCCACCCCACTCTGACTGCCTTCCCTGATACCAAACATGTCCTGTGCCACAATCAAAATCACGTTTCACCTAGGTGTCACGGCAGTGCTGAGCCACAGGCTGACACGGAGGACCAGCCCTTCCTTCCCACCCACATCAGGGGACCCACACCGGCATCCTCATGAGCAGCGGGGCATGACTCACGTGGAAGAAGACTTGACCGGTGAGTGTACACATTGTTTGTGCCCTCTGTGCATCCATTTTGAATAGATTTTGTCTTAGTCACATTCTGTCACTGAGACGCAATACCCAACACTCACAACTTAAAGGAGGACAGGTTTACTTTGGGTCACGATTTCTAAAGGCTTCAGTCCATAGTCAGCTGGCTCTGAGGCAGGGCAGCACAACCCAGAGGCATGGCAGACAGGAAGCAGAGGGTCAAGGGAGGAGCAGGAAGGGAGATATAAGCTTCCGGGTCACACCACAGTGACCACCTCTTTCAACTTGGCCCCACCTCCTAACAGCAAGTCAGCTATCAGCCCACAATCCAATCACCCTCCAAAGGTCCTGCCTGTAACTGCTCAAGGCTTTCGTGGGACATCTAGATCTAAGCCATAACAGATTTGGAAACACCAGAACCTGTCAACTTCTTTCTTTCAAAAGGAGTCATTAAACATTATGTGAAAATGCCATATATGCAGAGTAGGATAGATATTAATATATTGAGACAAATGTTCGTGGCTTCCCTTCCCAATTGCTACTTATATTTACTTTGCCTTTTATCAATAAAAATAATTGGGAACACATTCATTGCATCATTCACTTCCTAAATATTTTTAGGTATTTGCAAAAAATGACCCACTTTAATTTCCAGGAGCATTAGTAAGTCAAAGGTTTTATACATGTCTAATTTTAATATATACCAACAAATTCTTTCTCAAAAATTTAATTTATAGGCCTGCCAATGATGGTTAAGATCATCATTTCATCACACTTCTACCATTATGGGATGTTATAAATATTGTTAATTTTTGTCAATACAATGGGTGAAAATTGGCATTTGGAGGTTTTAGTTATTTTTGTTTTTAAATATTTTTTGTATCAGTTTACATTTTTCTGAATATTAATGGCATTAATGTGTTCTGAAATGTATTGATCATTTGCATTTCCTTTTCTGTAACTAATCCTACCATATCTTTTTATCTATACATATGTTAAATTGCTTGTCTTTTTCATATTCATTTACTCATTCCATCCTACAAAAAATAAAAGAACTGGTTTGTGAAGTAATTGTGAGTTTGTTTGATAATTACCCAAGCCAAGAACAACCTGAAGAGGAGTGTTTCCCTGTGTAAATCATGATGCATACTCCTGGAATGCTATCCGAGCAATCAGGACAAAGGCAAATCCCAAGACTTGCAAGGAACCTGTGATAAAATTGGTAAGTGAAAATTAGTAGATTTTAGAAAGCCATATACAGAATGATGTACTTTACAAAATAAACAAAAACCAAAATTAAGTATTTGGACATGTCAATATCCAATTTAATATAAAAAGATAAAAGAATATGCCACCATTGTTTACAGTACTCTGGAAAGAGATTATTTTGTTTTATACCAAATACATCTGGTGAAGTTGCTGGAATCAATATATATTATTTCATAACTGAAATGACTAAAATAAATTTTAAATTATAATTAAAACAAAATTTCAAAAGTTTTAAATAAATTTTCTCTAATTGTATATTTCAAGCAAAAGAAAAAACTAAGTCTATAGATTAAAAATAGACTATGCTCAAATGCATTAGACTTTTTTCCATCAGAAAACACCTTCCATTGATAATTACCCATTTATGGACAAATGTAAGAAAACGATTTCTATAAGATTAGCAAGTTTTAATATGTGAATATTTTTTAAAAATTCCAAAGCCAATATTGACTCCTCGCAGACATTCATAATTAGTAGAAAAGTGTGGCACTGCTTTAGGCACTGGAAAAAATAAAGATTTGCCAAGAACATAAAATCTAATGGGAAAGTCAAATATTATTAGCTACTGATGGCAAAGAACTAAATTTTTAAGAGATCCAAGTGATTAGTATTAGCACTGCAAAAGCTGCCCGAACCGTACTCTTTGAAGTTCCAATTCTCACATGCATGCTTTGACCCCCTACGTTTTTATCTCAGCCTCGTTTTACATAGGATTTTCTGTATTAAGCATCAGTATAGTTTTGATGATCTCTACAAAGTGTGATTAAAAATGAGTGTTTAAATTAAAAGCTGTATTACATAAAGACACATTGCCATGAATCCGCCTCAGAGACCTCTCCCGCACTTCAAACACACTTCTCCCGTCATTATTCTCGGCACGTCCTGCAGCAGCTCTGGAGTCCTCCTTCCTGAGCGTCTTTAGTTGTACTGTCTTGACTGCCTCGATGTCCTGAATTGATTCAAAACGTGGACCTCTCATGGTCATTTTGACTTGGTGGAAGAACCAGAAGCCACATGGTGCCAAATCTAGTGAATAAGGTGGATGAGGACACACTGTGATGCTTTAATTGGACAAAAATTGCCACAAAAGTCAGGACATCAAGGCAGCCAGGAAAAGGCACTCAGGAAAGGGCACTTCCAGAAACTGCTTCGGAAATTGTCAAGAACGTGGGGATAAGGGTGTCTAAAATGGGGGAAGGATTGGGGGGACAATGGCCATGCATCCTTTACTATAATACATTTTTAAAATTTTTAGACTGTTTATCACCCTTCATATATGAGATCAGTTGTATCTCGCCTCATAGAGTGCAATCATCACCCCATAGATGCGCAGTATCTCTCTTTTCCTCTTTCTCCCCGCCCTTCTCAGACTCAAAACTACCAACCAGACATTGTCCTTTCCTATCTCCTGAGCCTCCAGCTCAACAAATGAACACTTTACCTTCCTGCCAAACCTGTCTCCACCTTGTTATTCTCCTCCGTAAATGCAACGACTCTGCTTCTGTCATCCTGTGTTACTACCATTCATTTTGCTTTCATCTTAGAGAACGAATTAGAGTATTTTGTTATGTCACCTGTGTACCAACAATAAATGAATCTCTTATGAAAATGCAAATCAAAATGAACATGCAACTGTAACTTTTTAGTTCCAAAGAAGAGACACTCAGGTCATGGCACAGTTGCGTTATCAGGGGCACCATTTCCCTCCTATCCCTTCATGCTCTTGCCCCTATACCCGACCCATCTCCAGCTGTAGTCAGCCCCTCTCCGTCGCTCTCTGCTCACCCCACATGTACCCTCCTCCACTGTCACTCACACAAGACTCAGCTCTAATGCAGCTCTGTTCTCGGCAGCCATGGGCTTCCCTCCTCTGTTCCCAAAGGGTAACTCTTTTGACTTTGCTAATCTTGCTTCTCCTCGGCCTCATATGTGACTTCCCTCCTTAACCCTCAAGCTTGCTGTCTTAGTCACTTTCTCGTCACTGGGACACAATCTTGACACCCACAACTCGAAAGAGCAAAGGTTTATGTTGGCGCAGTTGGTAGAGCTTTCAGTCCATAGTCAGCTGGCTCCAAACCATGGTGGCACGGCAGAGGGGCTCGGAAGAGGAGAGCTGCTTGGGGCATGGTGAACAGGAAGGAGAGAGAGAAGAGAAGACCCGGAGTGGGAGATACACCCTTCTAGGCCACACCCCCAGTGACCAACCTCTCCTGACCAGGCCCCACCTCCTATGAGCAAGTTAGCTAGAAGGCCCCAGAATCCAGTCTTCTTCCAAAGCCCGTGAAGTCACCCTCTGTTTCCCTAAGCTTCTGTGTTTGCAAACCCCCACCTTCCCCAGTGTCCAGTGCTGGCCATGCCTCGTTCTTTCGTCCTTCTCTGGATCCATCTCCCCTGGTCCACTCCACCTGTTCTCTGACCCCTCACCCCTCACACCAGCCACTGTGAGCCATGACCCATGCATGAGCCAACAGGCGCTTCCTGCTTTTATGCATTTTCAGATACTTTTCTCTCTTTGAAATCCACTTTCCTGCTCAATCAACACAGGAAATCCCATTGTTCCTGCAAAAACCTCTTTCTGCGACAGCATCTCCCCTATCCAAGCAAAGCTGGTCACCCCATTTGAGCCACTGCCCCGTTTTCTGTGCTCTGGTTACACTTTGGGTGGCTGTGCGCTTACACGTCTGTCACCCCTCCTGTGCCACAAGCTGCTCCGGGGTAATTAAGAGTTTTATTTCTCATTGAACCCCTATGTTTGGATACCGTACATGGGTTCATTAAATGAATGAATGAACTAATTAATCAATCACTGGAAGAACCAGAGACTCAAATCTGCATCAGAATATTTTTGGCCACAGTGCAAAGGCGCCAACACTGATTCTAGACTTTGGCTCAGTGTTTTCACTTGGTTTTCATTAAGGCCAGAGACAGAGTGTGGAACAATCCAAAGAAAAACCATAATGGTCATTAATCTCCCTGAGAAATCCTAATTTTTCCTGCCAATTGTTTTACTAAGTCTATGACTGTTGAGCAGTCTGGCCCATAAAAAGCATAAAGACCCCTAGAAACTAAGTATCATTCCAACTTGTCCTCAAGCGCTAACTTCAGCAAATGAGAGCCAGTGAAAAGAAAAGTCCACCACAGCAAAGTCACGCACGAACACCAGTGAAATTAGAGAGACAGGCTAACATGGGGTCTGGAGAAACGCACATTTGTCTCAGACTTCAATTGCTTCTTACGGGGAAAAATAAATTAATAATAATAATAATAATAATAATAATAATAATACCACCCACATGGCCCCATTAGCTCATTCTGCGGAGGATTTGGGACCCAGGGCAAACGTAATGGGTGTCTAGGAATTCAGCGTGGCCAGAAGAAACTGAGGCACCAGCGCTCCTGGCTGTCTGCCTCCATGATGGCACCAGAGGAACTGCTTGCCATGGGAGGAAAGTCACGGGCAGGTCCCCACATGACGGGCAGCTCATTACCCCGCGCTGAACTCGTCCAGGAGGATGCAGCACACACCTGTCGCCTCAGCACACAACACTCTGCAGCAGCGGAAGTCGCTCAGCAAACTACGGGAGCATATTCCAACCTTGCAGGAGCTTCCAAGTAAAATGAGGCTCTGTGACTACCCCCGCGTGTCCTGCCTGAGCTGCAGTTCAGGGGAGCTGTCGTGCTTTTCATTGTACGAGATCCATTCCCACCGTGGACCTCCAACTGCTGCTGTGCTTCTAATGTCCACTTTTATTTAGAGGAACAACAAGCAGTCAAGACTTATTTCACCCAACTAGTTTATTTTGGAGGCTATTTCTATCCTTCCATAACATATATATATATATATATATATATATATATATATATATATATATATATTTCTTATGAGTATATATTTTACTGAAACGTATGTGTATTTATGTACGATATTATGGATTGGACATAACAGAAAGTTAGATTCTTGTATCCAGCTATCTCTGTCATACATTACTTTTCAGAAGAGAAGAAGATGTCAGGGTGGGATAACAAGGTTTATCAAATGTTTTTCTACTCCAAAATAGGTTTTTATTTCATGAGGAAGATTTTCTACAGAATTATGGTTTTTTAAAATTTTTTAATTTGAGTTGTTGCTGTTTAAAAATGGACCCATTTTGTTAAAACTTAGGAATAAAAACAAATGAGAATTAAAAGGTGAATGCCGAAGCAAGAGAAGTACAACAGCAGCTTCACTGGGACAGCGCCCCACCGAGGGGTCCCTGCCTGGCCCGGCTCTGCAGTGACCCCCGCCTCAGGGCCGTGAGCCACTGATAGGGTCTGAGGCCCGTGTGGGAGTCGCAAAGCTGTCCTGTCTAAAGAGAGGCTCCTGAAACATGGGCCCCGGAAAGACAGGAGCTTACTTTTGTGCAAGTAGACGGAACAGCGACGATTCTTCAAGCGAAGTATCCACTGGGCCGTTTTAAGCCTATAAATTAGATTATTAGAAGTGAAGGTTTAAAATGTGCTTCCATTTTCTATTTTTCTAATGTACATTTCATTTAAACATTTTTCAAATATAATCAGCTGCTAATGAATATGAGTAAAATTCTCCACAGTGAAGGATTCCATGGTAACCCAAATTTACAGTTAGAAAAGCTAGATTCTTTCATTACTATGACATGTTAGAATAATTCATCACAGCATAGCATCTCTGGGTTGAGTTCCTCTATTTTTTCATGTGTCATTGACTAATCATATGAAAAAGTCTAGACAATATTTAATATTCAGAAAAGAATTATTTTTTAACTAAATGCTTGTTAGAGAACTAAGATCTGAAATAAATTATCTAAACTTCATTTTTCCCTGTCTGAAAATTCAGAATAAATATGAAAATGTAAATAAGTTACAGACTAGGATTTTCATTCAAAGCCTCATACCAAGGAAAGATTTTTAATCTATAAATCTTGAAATAAACCTAAATGTTAACATTTCCCACTGTGGCAACAGTTTCTAATAGGGACTTTAAACTTGATAAACAAGAGTTCTAATTTGCTCTAATTCATTCACAAGAAACATGCACTTGGAGAAGCTCTGTTAGCTTGAGAATGTTACCACTGTTATTCCCTGTATTAGATAAGTTCATGCAGAAATAAAACAAAGAAGCAAAATCGATATTCTATCATTGTGGAATTTTAAGTAAGAGATAAACTAACTGAAATTAGAATTCAATCCGGGCAAACTTTCCATGGGAAATTTAGCACAGGGTCTTTAAATAGGCCCAAGTAATAGGACACTCAGTCAATATGCTTTCCTTTGTTTTTGTTCATTCTACTTATTTTTTTTAAACAAAGATAAGGGAAAGAGCAACAACTACTCCAGAATAAGAGAAGATGAGACTTTAACAGTGCTGAGAAAGCAAGAGAAAAAGACAAGGGGAGGCTTTGGAAAAAATTGAATTTAACAGAACTGGTTTTCCACACATATAACCAGTAAATCAAAATTAGAGTCTTCTTTTCTGATTTATTAATTAAGACAAGTAATACCCAGATTTAGGTGAAACATAATAAAAAGAGACTGTACTATCTAGAATATATAAAGAACTAAAAAAATCAGACCCCCCAAATATAAAGACTCAATTCAAAAAAGGGCATCTGAAATGAACAGACATTTCTCAGACAAAGAAGTAAAAGCAGCAAATAAACATATGAAAAACTGTTCAGCATCACTGGTCATTCGAGAGATGCAGATGAAAACAACACTGAGATTCCACCTCACCCTGGAAAGAATGGCTGCTATCAAGAAATCAACCAATAACAAATGCTGGCAGGGCTGTGGGAACAAAGGAACCCTGCTCCACTGCTGGTGGGAGTGCAGACTGGTGCAACCACTGTGGAAATCAGTGTGGAGATACCTCAGACAGCTAGGATTGGAAGTCTCATTTAACCCAGCTATTCCTCTACTGGGTATCTTCCAAAAAAAATTTAAAGAATCATACCACAGTGATATATGTGCACCCATGTTTATAGCGGCACAGTTTGTAACAGCTAAAACTTGGAAACAGCTCAAATGCCCATCAACTGTTTTTTTTTTTTATAAAATAGACTACTACTCACCCATAAAGAATGAGAAACGAGAAACACATAGCTAAATGGGTGCACATTGAGGCCATACTCTTAAGTGAAATAAATAGGACACACATGTGTAAATACTGAATAGTTTCTCTGGTGTGAGAAACTAAAAGTGTAAATAAGAAGCAAAATGTATAATTGATATTGTGAAATAGGAAGAACAGATCTAAAGGAGTAGGAGAAGTGGGAGGGGAGGGGGAAAGGAAAGAAGGGAAAAGAAAAAATATGAGAAAAGGAAAAAAATGGAAACAAAGTCTTTGTAAATAGGGAAGGGTGGAGGGGGTGAAGGGAGGGCAGGGGAATGGGGAAAAAATAAGAACCAAGATACTCATGTAAAGGTACAAGATCCCAATGATGAATGTAACCATACTGTGTAGCTAAAATGTACCAGTAAACTAAATGAAAAAAAAGACTGGTTCTGGCCAAGGGGGAGTTTGGCAACTATTTTAAGCAATAGAACATGAAATACTCTATTTTGAAAAAAAAGATTGTTCCTGTTCAATTAAAAAATAGGAAATGTACCTGATTTTTAACAAGTTGTCTACATTGTAAGGAAAGCTGCCTGAAGATGTGGTAATAACTGAAAAGATGTCCCAGATTGTATTAAGCAGCCAATAAGGAAAGACAACATGAAGTCCATAGATCAATTTCCATTGTGACCAAGACCACACAAGGAAAGCCAGCCACCAATTGACCAAAAACTTCAGGGTAGAATCAAAATAAAGATGGTGCTACCAGCCACACGGAACAGCAGAACTGGGTCTATCTCACAGCCATTTATACAACAAAGACTTAGAACAGAATTTTCACATGCTGTGAGCACAGAACAGACATGACACCCCAGGTTTGTGTGTCTGTCTGCGTCTTCATGGAGAGAGGGCACAGGAGACAATAAAAAGGTAGGACACACCCAGGAAAAGCAGGCAACCAGGAACCAGGATGCAGACATCTCCTTAATAGTGTTTTTCCTTCTGGGAACACATTACAAGACCCTTCTCTTGTGACAGGAGACCTTTTAGGATTCTAAAATGTGGCAGCTCAGAATTCACCATGATATGTCTATCTAACTCCAACAGAAACAGCAAGACTGGAGCCTCTGCCTGAGGTACTGAGTATAAGAATTTAGGAAAACATGGAAGAGAATAATCATGCAAGCAGATAGACATACATAACTTTAGTGGATGCACTGATCAGCTTTCCTACCATTGGGACAAAATATCTGTCACCTGCAACTTAAAAGAGGAGAGATTTCATTTGGCTCGTGGTTTCAGGGGGTTCAGTCTATAGGTAGTCTGGCTCCCAGGCAGAAACATCATGGCAGAAGGATGAAATAGAGCAAAGCTGTTCACTCCATGGTGGCTAAGAAGCACAGCACAGAGGAAAAGCACCAAGAAAGGATGTACCCACCAAAGGTTCACTCCAAGGACTCATTTCCTCCAGCTGGATCCACCTCTTAATAGCACCTTCAGCTATGAGCATGAGGGAATTAGTCCATGGGTGAGTATTGCACCCTATGATCCAATCACCTCTCCACAAGTCTCTTCATCCATTCAAGTTGACAGTCATGATTAACAGGCAAAGTGAATTACACATGTGTACTTATATCACTTAATAAAAAATATAAAAATGCTGCAAAATTATTCTACATCTTAATCCACATAAGTAATCATAAACACAATTTGATTCTTTTTTGTTTCTTATGAGATTTTGCTATTGTTGTTTTCTTTTTCTTTTATTCTGACACTAAGGATAAAACCCAGGACCTTGTGTATGCTAGGCAAGCACTCTACCACTGAGCTACATCCTCAACTTGTATTTTATTTTGAGAAGTTGCCTAGGCTGACCTCAAATTTGTGATCTTCCTGCCTCAGCCTCCTGAAAGATCAAAGGCATGTGCCACCACATCCAACTCTTTATTATTTTTTCATAAAGAAAATATGTTTTTTTCACTTGTGATATATGTCAATTACTCATATTAAATATAAGTCTGTTAGAATAAGAATTACAGTCTGAGAGCATTCTTGTCACTTATAAATTAATTACAAATTGAAAACTTTATGCTCCTTTAGTGTGACACCGGAAACTATTTAGCATGCTTACCAAGTATTTTTTCAGGCCATAGACTAACAATCATTTTACTTAGCACAAAAAGTTGTTCTGGAGTCTACATAATTATAATTATTCATGCAAAGTACTTCACACAGCTTCTTAAAAACAACATGATTAGAAGTCTGCTATGGTGACAGTAAAAGAAAAATATGTTTATAAGTTTAGCACTTTTGGTTCAGATCCTAATATATGTTAATTCCAGACCTAAAAGTAAAAACATAGTTGTATTTAATGAAGGCAAAACTATGAATTGTGTAAAATTGAGTCCCCTGCAGATCTAAGTTTATTTTCTCCAAAGGGCAATGTGAGAAAATGACCACCACCAATGTCTCTTATCACAAACAGGACCTGGGAGAGAGCAGAGATTTTCCAGGGCCCCATAATTCACTTCCTGTCCAAGAGGCCCTCAAGTGTAACATCGGTTGCATTACAGAGTCTATCAGGTTTGCATGCACAAGAGATTAGTCACCAGCAGGTCATGTATCAGTAGGCATTCTTTGATCCAGACCAGATCCCCTCCCCAGTGATTCCAACATGAGCCCCATGGAGCCTTCCCTCTACCGCTGGTTCTCACATCTAAATCAGCAGCAATTGCAGGAGCAGCTGGGAACTGGCCAGGAAGCTACGTCTCAGCCCCAGCTAGGAATCCGACCTTCTCAAGTGGGTTCCTTTCACCGATGGTGCCTTCCACATGATTCTGTTGCACACTAAATGGGAGGTTACCACAAGAAGTAACCACCCTACAGGTTCTGAGGATGGTGTTGAAATGAAGGAGTATGGGCCAGAGGATGCACTTTCAATTCAGTTACAAAGACACTCATGGAAAACTATGTAGGGTCCACAAAAAGACTATCATATGATGGTTCAGCAATCCCTCTTTCAGGTATAAATCCACAGGAAATGCAATCGATATGTCAAAGAGACATCTGTACTCCCCTGTCCATAGTGGCACTCTCCACCATAACCAAGTACAGAACCAACCAGAGTCCATCAGCAGATGAGTGGATAAAGACAATAATCTTCAGCCTTCAAAAAGAAAAAAATTCTGTCACTTGCAATTTGAATGAACCTGGAGGACATCACATAAAGAGAAAAAAGCCAGGTACAGAAAGCCGAGTGCCTCACCTTCTCAGTTAAATACAGACTCCAAAGCACTTGCTCTCATAGTCCAGTGTTAGCGGTGGTTACCTGGGCTGAGGGACGGGAACACATGTTGGCCACGGGGTGCGAAGTTTCAGGCAGACAAAAGGAATACGTGTTCGTGAGATGAATCGCACAGCATGACAATGATAGTTAATAATAATGCATTGTAGGAGCCAGTATATAGCCCAGTGGTGGAGCACTTGCGAGGCATGCACGAAGCCCTCTGTTTGATACCTGGCATGGCAAAAACTTTCAGAGTATTGTACATTTTAAAATTGGTAAGAGCAAATTTAAAATGTTCCCGCTATATGAAATAATATATTTAAGGGATGTTATTACATCGATTTAATCATTCTCTTTTGCATATATCATAAGATCATTTTGCACTCCATTAAAATACCGTATACAGCTGTAATCTGCAATTGAAAGTTACTACTGGCAGCTCTGTAAAGTCCTTTCCTCTCTTTATGCAGAAGAGGTAGTGCAAGGGCCTGGCTCGCCCACAGCACTGCTCAGTTGTTCCATGACCCACGATGCCCTCCTGCCCTGGATTTTTCATTTTCATTCAGAATAAAGGTCCTCTGGGGTCGTGCAGTATTTGCCTTTCTCTCTCTATCATCCAGTCGCATACGCTGGCATGGAGAATGCTTCCAGTGTGTTTTTGTTTTTGAAATTCAGCTAGTCTTTCTCTCTGGGGAAAAAACAGCCTTTGCAGCTTTCCTCCCCTGGCTGACCCAGTCTGTCTCCAGAGCTCATCCTCACTGTGCCCGCACCACAGCCAACCGCCTTAGGAGCTTTGCATTCTGTCCTCTGTGTGCAACATTGCTAACCCAGACCTTGCGAGCCCCCCGGCTCCCCGCCCTCAGACCTCGGTTTCAACGCCCTCTCCTCAGAGAGAGGCTGCAAGCCACCACGCAGCACCACCTGTATCCTTTCATGTTTCAGATTCTTGCTCTTCCAGTTATTTACTCTCCCTCTGAACTGTCTTCCTGGAGTTTTAAAATTTCTTTACTTGTTTAGCTTTTTGAGTCACAAACGCAAACTCCGCAAGGGCAGGAACCTTGTCCACGTTGACCTTCATGATGCCACCCCACCCTGAGGAGTGCATTTTCCACATATATGTTCTGTGGATGACTATGTGACAGCATTACTGAGATTCTAATTAGGATTCTGTCAGGTAGTAAGGACAGCACCCCCAAAATGGAGTCAGAATGCCCAAAATGGAGTCTGCTGAGTCACAACTGTCCAGGAATCTTACAAAAACCTCCCATAGCTGTCTGGGGCCTTCCTAGGCCATGATCAGGGGGCCACTGTCTATGGGGTTTATGGACACTGCTTGGATACTGCATATATGGGGCCCCTCAAAAAATACGTAGTCTCCTATAGGGTAGAGATTATATTGCTTACACAACAGCCTGAGCACCTTTCTAACCCCTTAGAACCCTTAGACCAGAAGTCCTTATGGGGGTCCTACTCAGAAGCCCCTCCCAGCTGGTGGGAGCTTTACTTCCTTGCCTTTGTGTCTTTCACTTTCTTGCCGCTATGTCTTTTAAATAAACTGCTGGCACCCTATCTCATCCTTTCACGGTTTCATTCTTTGTCACCGTGGGCCATGATCCTGGCATTCCAGGGACAGCTATGTAGCCACTGTTCCGTGCTTATTCCTCTAGCTAGAACTCTTTTCATTGAAAGTAAATGAAATCACTTCAATCCACGTTAACCAAACTAAACATTTCTTAAAGGCTACAAGAGTGTCTCTCAGGAGATCCAAGAAAAGAGAATACTCAGGTGCTCAAAACAACTGGAATGAGGGTGCAGGCGTGCGTGTGGGCACTGTACCCCCAACCCATTCCATTCCCTTGTTGACTTCTCAGGCCTGCTGCCTGTCGTGGTGGCCAAGTTCACTTCCTTGTCCATACGGCTGAAAACATGAAGCCAGTTCCATGCTTGCTCAGCCTGATGCAGAAAGAATGAATTCCCATTCCTTGCTCCATAGTTTCTGGAGAAAAGATGCACTGGATTCAGCAATGTGGGTTCCCAACACAGAGCAAAAGGGCCAGGGCACGGAGAGGCCATATGTTGCACCAGCATGAAGGGCTGGCAGTAGCCATTTGGGACACAAGGAGAGAGGTGCTGGGCAAACAAAACCATCAATCTTCACTGAAGCTGAGAAGTTTGTTGTGTTCAGTCATTGGGATGCTCACAGATAAACCTTTGAGAGGCATTTGCTGAGGACTATCAACATTCCAGCCACACTTCCATGGTTCAAATCTCAGCCTTGTCACCTAGAACCAGTGCCCTGAGTCCAGATCCCTTTCTTCTCTGTGCCTCAGTTGGTCCCCTGTAAGATGCAGATAAGGCTGTGACCCCTATAGGCAAAGAGAGCATTCAGCAGTACCTAGTGTACAGTCAGCGCTAAGCTGTGTTAATTGTGTCCTTTTACTGATCTTGTGTCTGAATGGGTTAACAGAACATCCAAAGTAGCTCATCAATCCACGGAAGCACTGACACCACAGAGAGCCACCAAGTGGAATGGTGGCAGGCACAAACTAACAAGCCATCTGCAAACGTCTACTGTCAGAGGAAATGCTAGACACACTTCAGTTTTTTCAGATACATTTCCACACATTAGAAGAGACACTGTCATCCTGACATGAAAGTGGCACTCATTTGGATATGTGTGTACATTTGTATACAAGAATGAGAAAGTTTTTCCTACAAGCAGGCGTGTGATTGGATCAGCTGTCGCCAACATCAGAGCTCTTTCTCCCCGACGCCCACACACAGACAGTCCCACCAGACCCTGAAGGACCGTCCCTCCTCCCCAGGGCTCACTGACAGACATGGATGCCCACAGTGGAGCCAACACACTGAGCATGCCTGTCTCTGCAAGTGCTGAGCCTGGAGACAGGAAAGTGGCACGGGAAAGCCTGTGGCCAGAAAAGAGGAAAAATCGTCCATGCCACGGAGACCCCTCCCAGCAACTTGCCACCTAGCACTGGGATTTTCCTTCTGGCCACTGCACACTGCAAGCTTGAGAATGCTGTGACCTAAAAGCATGATGATTGTCACCCCTAGCCAGAGAACAGCACTGCGTCCCTTTGCAGTTTGCATAGCTACAGACAGAATAGAACACACCTACCGACCAGCATGTGTGATCCCATCTACACAGCTGGGATAGGAAGATTCCAAGTTCAAGTCCAGGCAGGGCAATTTAGCAAGACTCCATCTCATATACTCTAAAAAATCAGCCAAGCATGGTAGCACACACTGGTAATCCCAGCACTCTAGAGGCTGAAGCGGGTGGATCACAAGTTCAAGCCCAGCCCAGGTGAGTTAGTGAGACCCTCTTTCAAATAAAAATATATTTTTTTAATTTAAAGGGCTGGGGTTGGAGCTTAATGCAAAGGCATTGAGATGAATATTGAGAATCTTAAAAATTAGCAATAACAACAACAGAAAAACATCTGCAACCTCATTAGCTTGGTTATTCAGAGGTAAAACAGAAATCACTATTTATGAATGACAGTGTGGTTGAAAAAATGCCAACTGCTCTAAATTAACCAACACTATCAAGTGATTTGCAACTCCAACAGCTATCTATAAAATCTACAATTCTGTTACTGTGAGCATACAGTCTTCCAAAGACACCAGAAAAGAAAGAAATAATACCCTTCTGTATTTCTGTTGTCTTTCTGTGCCATGTAATTGCCTAATTTACTAATCTTTACATTTCTTTTAATTTTCTATTAATGTTTGTCCAGTGCTTTCCTCCTAGCAAGTCTACCCCCCGTTTCTTATAATCATAATATAGATAGAATTCCAATCCCTATTGAGTAAACACCACAATTTTTCCACACCCATTTAAAACTTCTCCTTAAAATTGTGGTTTGAATTCCTACATTCTCAACTATTTAGGGCCTCTTTGCCTCCAGATCTTGAAATTCTTCAAAAAAATTTCTAATAGCAAATAGTTTATGTTCAAACACAGAAGATATTTTTAAATTCAAGAATCCTTAATTATTGTCACAAATTTAAACATACCCACATTAATAAATCCCATGTGTGGTCAGGGCAGTGTCTAGTAAGTGGCTACTTCCTGGAGAAACAGGACTTTCTCATCAAGCTCCAATAATTTGACAAAATAATCCGTAGCTCAAGATGAATGTCATTAGAAGATAGGTTAGTTGATACACATTTTAAAACAATAATCAAAATGTCTGCCTTTAAAGTACTAAAGGTCCTGGGGCAGTTAAGCCGATTGCCAACTTGGTTGGCTCAGGAGATGCCTTCAAGATCAGTACAGCACACCGCTGGGTGGGTCTGGACCTCACCCCCGCCCCCTCTGGTGTGGTTCCCCTGCTCTGCTGCCTTGCAGCTGTGAAATAAGCACCTTTGCTCCACCACCCCCTTCCGCCATGATGTTCCTGCCTTGGAGCCAGCTGACCATGGACTGAAGCCTCTGAAACTGTGAGCCAAATTACCTTCTTTAAATTCTAGGTGTCAGGTAATTTGTCCCCTCAAAATGGGAAGGCTGACCAATACAGTTGCCATCACAGGAATACCCTAGCTCTTAATGTCAAATACAACGTGGTATTTTTTAACTATTCCAATTACATTCATCTCACTTTCAAAGCCATCAGGACCAAAGATGCTGAAGGTAGGGCAAGTGGATCATAGTCTACCTGCTAGCCCCTAAATTGCAAGCTGAAAGTGAAGGTGCTGCGATTCACCTTGAACTTGAGCTGCCGTTGGTCATCTCTGTCACTGACTATTCAACTCAATCATTTGTGTTTTGATGTCTTCCATTTCGCTTAGCCTCACCACTTCCCTGAGCGTGCCTTCACCTGTAGCCTTGCTATGCTTCAATCTCCTGTGATGCACAGAATTTATGAGGAGGGCTGCAAAGGAGAATTCTTGGGCTGGGGATTTGGTCTAAAATAATCTTCAAAGAGTTTTTTAAAGCTAGGAGTTTTTCACCTTCTGAGTGCAGGAGTCATCAAGATTAAATCCCCCCGGTGGCTGGTGATTTGAGAAGACACATCTGGGCACTGTGCCATGTGAAACTGCAGAGACCAAAGCAGGAAAGTGCCCCAAAAGGCACAGCTGGAATGATAACCAAGGGATGGAGCCATGTGGGACCCAAGCCAGGCATCAGAACCACATTTGCGCTAATTCCAAGGGTTAGCTCGACAGACCTCACTCTCTTCAAAAGTGAACAGAAATGGGAAATATGGTGGATACTTGACCAGGATTGAATCAGCACAGGAGAGTCCAGGGAAAGGGGGATTTATTTTACGTCTTTTTCCACATCAAGATTTCTCCAGCATTTAAGATATTGGATTACCTCATTCCCGAAAACACACAAATGGCCCCAAATGGCTAAAACATTTTCCAATTTAAATTTTGAACAAACATTTATGAATAACGACAAAAAAGAATGATCTAAAACCTCAGTGTGGCTTCTGGTTGGTTCCGTGAGAAGACAATGTTGACAGTGACCACAGCATCATGGACCCCAGACCCAAGAGTAAACTGGAACTTATACTAGCAATTATTGGAGGAATATGCAGCTGTGTGACTAAAGAACATTTTCCCTGTTGCTTCATTTTTTTTGAGATTCTCCAGAACGGCCCACGCCCCACAGCTAAGTGTTGGACAATTGCAACCATGTCCTGCTACATCTCCAAGTAGCAAAGCCTTTTCCACCTAGGGCTTTCTGGTATGTTGTGTTGCGCATTTCCAGGTCTCGTCAATGAACTGAAATTCATTTCCCTTCCTCCATCAAATTCCTGAAGGCCTCCCAACCCAGGAGAGCAGGAGTCTTTACATTTTCCTATCCCGTAGATCAAAGCAAATACTTTATCTTGAGCAAAATTCCACTCTGCTTCACCCCAATGCATGAGGTTTATTCATGAGTCTCCAACTGAAAACATAAGGCATAATAATCACTTCTAGGCAGCCAACTGATGAAACCACTCTGCCGTTTATTTGTGTTGCTCTTTCCTGCCGAAATGAATCGAATATGTTGGCCCCTCCTTGCCTCCTCACCCAGATTGCCGAACAGCAGTTTCTGCTCCAGTCAAACTAGTTTAGTATAAAGCTACCAATGGCCTACGAATTGCACGCCATCCAACTCTGTCAGTTGCTAACTACAACTTTCCCACCAGCATGCAGAACGCAGGATCATGCGAATGTGTTTCACAGTTTCCCCGAGTAGCAGCTGCCAGGGTGAGACCTGCCGCACATGCTTTCCTCACTGGACACAAGTTTGGTCAGGGTGGACCAGAACAAGGCGAGTGTGACTGCCCCACATTCAGCCCAACTTCCTCCCGGAGCCACACATGATGGTTAAAGGACAGATTCTGCATGTGCAGCTAAAGCTATTCCACATTTTCTGAGATCAGCCAGCATATCATATTATTTTGAGTGATCACAACTATTGGCAAGCTAAGAATTTTATTCTCTGAACATTTGTTTACATTTTTGGTCACAGAAATAGAATTTTCTAGAAATTCATGTCCTAGAGTGATTTCATAAAGAAGAACCTATAAGAAGAAGCTATGGCCATCCAATGCCTTTTATTTTTGGGTTACTTTTTTGACATTGGGATATCATTAAAACAATTTTGATTATGCCTTGAAAATGTAATAAACAAGTAATAAATTCATAAAAATAAATATTTTCTCTTAAATTTTGTTTAAAGCAATGTTGCTTGAAATATCTCAAAGAAAAATATTCTGTCAAGTCTTCAGTAAACAATTCAGATGCTTTTATATCAGATGAGGTTTGCCATCGGGGAGCTGTACGTTATAGTGAGCCATTGTCAAATGGAAATTCTCATTGTCTTGCCACCCATTTCACAAGAGTTCATAATAGTCAGACATGTGACCTTCCAAAGTTAATTTTGGATTACAGCTTGATTCCCCACAGATCTGGATATTTAACAAGGAATTACTACCGACTTAAACGAGTTCACAAAAGATACTAAGTATGCAGCGTCTACTGCACACACAAATACAAAAAAGTCCAGCGTGCCTATAAATGCGCAATTCATTTTAGCATGATTAGTGATAGTTTTCAAAATGGGTTCATTAATCCCCACCTCAGCCCAGAATCAACAAAATCTTCAGCTTATTTAAGCTTGAAACTTGAGAAAATAATCTTACACTCTACAGGGACCCCAAATGCAGCTACAGGGGTCCCTCTGAGACCTTCATGGGGTTGGTAGACACCTCAGTAAAAGAGTTTTATGAGCATTTAATGTATTTAATTTTGAAGGGATTAGATGAAATGTTAGCATAACCAAATGCAAACCACATTCTACAATCAACAACCCAAGACCATTCTGTCTTCCAAGCAAACGACCATGTATTTTGAGAATGGCTTTATATAATCAGCTCGTTTTGGAGTTTGAAGTCTTCTGGAAATGGGAGAGAAGATGAATAACTTGAGGTTTTTCAGCTAACTAGCTACTTAAGAAGGAAGCATTAATAAGCCAAACCCCCCAGTGAAGGGTGTCAACCTGTTCAAAGCTAATCCATACCTTGGATTCTCATTCTTATCTGAAATTATTATTCCTGGTTTGCCATACATATTTATTCTTGTCTCCATGCAGCACAAGGGCTAGGTTCTAAATTAGTGTTGTAGAAAAAAACTTCCACAGCGTAATTTGAGTATTTAAACAGCTTTTCTTATTTTGGAGCACAGTAAGAAAAGCACTAACTCTTTCTTGAAAATCTTTTGGCTAAAGTTTTGGGGAAAGAAATCAGCAGGACCCAGAGAAGTGATATCACACACACACACACAAATAATGTTTGATGAAATGCATTTTTGCTGATTTCTTCCTTATGTGTCTGCTATTTTATGTACCAATGCAGAGTGGACATAGCATTTCCAGAGATGATTTTCCAGCCAGAAAATTAATTGTGAATCATGAAAAGGAAGAAAAAAAATCACCACCCCAAACAAAGAAAATTACCTGCTGATTTCATACAAATCAGAGCTGGCATGTGAAGCACAGGATGCTGGCTCTGCTGTGCTGCATCCATTTAAATTGGCAGCTGACACCAGCCAGCGAGCCGCCTAATCAGCCGCGTGCCAGTGCGGTCGCTAGGCGGGCTGGCAGCCCCGGAATAAAACAAAGAGCAGATCACTGGCCCTGCAAACGTCAAAAGGGAGCAACGGCAGCTTCTAAGGCATTTAAGCAATCATCCTCCGTTTCTTAACAAGATTACCCCTAAAAGGCCCCTGAGAAACCAGCGCCTTTTTGCCCCCCATGTTTTCTGCTGCCCTGCTTAGAAAGGCTGTGTCTGTCTATTCCTGGTATCGCCCTCCACCGGGGCGGAAGGCAGCTCTCACCTGGGGCCTGGCTTGCACCCCTCACAGCCTGATGCTGAGGGCTGCTACACCTTGCCCCCAGGGCCAGCAGCACAGTTGCAGCTGTGTTTGACATCTGGGAGCCAAGTGCACATTCAACTTATTGACCTAGTGTTTTACCTTCATGAGGGTGCTTGTCTGCACACCAAGCTCATGAATCAAACTAAGAGTTCTTTACCTTGCTTGCATTTTGGGGGAAATGGGATTAAAAGCCACCCAGAGATTTGCCGGTGAGTTCTCTTCCGGCATATCATCTATCATCACCTTTCTACCCAGGAGAACTTCCAAAAACCTCTAACTTTAAAGTTGTGAATGCCATCAATTTGCACAGAATCTTGGTGGCAAGGATGTGAGACAAACATTCCCCCACTGTGGTCACATTCACCACTTCAGGTTCCAAATGTCAACCAGCAGAGCTACTGGCATTCACCACACCATGGTAGGTGACTCCTTGCCACACCCAGCTTCACGGGACTCGTGGTAGGAAGAAGTATGTTTCCCAGTCCTGACAGTTGTGGAAATTAGCTACAGCCCCATAACATGTCCCTTGTGTGATCCCTGTCATCCTATTCAGTGAGCTTCCAAGGAGAACGTAAGCAGTAGAGAGCCCAGTCTGTTCTGGACCAGCATAGCACCCCAAGGTCTCTGACCTGGAAAGAGAATCTCCCCTCTTCCTAACATGCTCCACAGAACACTGCAAAGAACTGTAAGCAGGACCACAACCTCTCACTAGAAATAGCAAGACAGTTCAGGTCATTTTCTGCACAAAAAGCCATAGCCTATAAAATCTGCTAATTGAAAAGACCCTCACCCCCCAAAAATGGTATAACATAGATTCTTAAATTACAGAAACAAAGACCATTTCTGCTGTGAGATATTGAATTTCTAAGTTTAATGTTAATCCTAAATTGCTCAGAAACATTGTTTGTCTTTAATTACTATAATATTCCCATTAGATTAAAAAAATAGGTGTTGTAATTCAGACTTTTAATTAAGCAAATTAGCTTTTGACATTTTCTTGGAGAAAGATGCTCCCAATGTGGGTCCCCCCCCTTTTACTTGCTATTAAATGTTCCTTAGCACTTTTTAAATACTTTGATAAGAAATATGCAATTTATAGCAACATGCCAATTTTTCTTTTCCAGACCCTGAAGAGGCAGCTGCTAACCTCAGGCATCATACATTTTAGCAAAAGGTGGAAATTTGCACTGAATATCAATGCCTGTTTCTATAAAGATGCAAACACCACAATGTTCCAGGAGCAAAATTGTTCTTCCATTCTCCAAATAAACCCTCCTGCTCCTCCTATAACTGCTCTTTATTTGCTGAAGCAAAACAAGTCCTCACCACACATAGGCCAGCGGTCCCCTCTTTGCTTTCCTATCTCAACTCTAAATTTTCTGCCGCTGCCTTTCTGTTGCTTCTGCTGCCTGAAGTTGTCAAAGTAAAAAGTTAACTCTGTCACCGAAGGAACTGCTGGGAAGGAACCTGCCTTGCAGTAGCACAGGAAAATTAGCAGCTTGGTTAGAAGTTGATAAGTTTCTCACCGTGCTTTTCCTGATAACCATGAAAGAACCAGCAAAGTCCATGTTGACTGAGGATTCTTAGGTTTGTCTCCTTTCTTAAATACTATTTTTCTTAGCACACTCTTGCAGGACAGAATGACCCCATCCATCCTGGGGAGTTGATCCATGAACACAGCACTTAATTCTTTTTACATCCCCCTTGCTCTTCCCCTCATCTTCCTCCTTCCATTACTCCATTTCTTGGTCCCCTCTGCTTTGTAAATGACCCATCTCCCTGTTTCCTATCATCTACCATTTATTTTGTGTTTTCATTGGATTTCTCATATAAGAGAAATCATGCAACATCAGGCTTGTGTGTCTGATCTATTTCACTTAATATTACAGTCTTAAGAACAAACAAAAAACATAAATCCTTAAGCAATCTTACCAAAAAAGAGGAAAGAAAAGACTCACATCAATTCAATTAGCAATTTAAAAGATGAAATCACAACTGACATCCCTGAAATCTAAAAGACTTTAGTAACTACCTCAAAAATCTGTTTTCTAATACACTGGAGAATTCAGATGAAATAGACAGATTCCTAGATACAGATGAATTACCACAACCAAACCAAGAAAGTATAAAAACCTTGAATAATCCAATAACAAGCAATGAAATGGAAGAAGTGATTTTAAAAAAACAAAAAAAATTAACAAAAGCCCAGGTCCCAGGGAGATCATTGCTGAATTCTACAAGAACTTCAGAGAAGATCTAACACCAATACTTCTCAAGCTCTTTAAGAAGTTGAAAGGGGGGCCAGGGATTTAGCTCAGTAGTTTCACCGCCTGCTGTGCAAGCGCAAGGACCCAAGTTCAATCCCCATTACCAAAAAAAAAAAAGAAGTTGAAAGGGAAGAAGTCCTCCCAAAGTGATTCCTGGAAGTTACCATTACCCAGATTTGAAAACCAAATAAAGATGCAACCAAAAAAGAACTACAAGCCAATCTCCTTAATGAATATATACACAAAACTCTTCAACAAGGTATTGGCAAACAGAATGTGACAAATTATCAAAAATATCACACAAGATGACCAAGCAGGCTTCATCTCAGGGATGCAAGGATGGTTCAACATATGCAGATGGATAAATGCAATACATCATATAAACAGAAGCAAGGACAAAAATCATATGGTCATCTCAATAGATCTAGAAAAAGCATCTGACAAAATTCAACATCCATTCATGATAAAAAAAAAAAACCCTGAAGGCCTGAAAAAATCCACCAGAAGACTCCTAGAATTAATAGCCAAATTTAGCAATGTAGCAAGATACAAAATCAACACACAGCTCACTTCTGCAGCACATGTACTAAAATTGGAACAATACCGAGGACATTAGCATGGCCCTGTACAAGGATGATATACAAATTTGTGCAGCATTCCACATTTTTCATATAATAATCAAAGTTCCAGAAATTTAGTAAGAGAATAGAATCTGAAAAGCTGTTAAAGAAACAAATCACCTAAAAAAAGCCCATCAGAATCACAGCAGACTTCTCAAACCCTTAAGTCAAGGAGAGCTTGGAGTGAAGTATTTCAAGTCCTGAAAGAAAATGAGCTTCAACCCAGATTGATATACCCTGCAAAACTATCTTTCAGAATCAATGGAGAAATAAGACACTTCCGTGACAAAGAACACCTGAAGAAATTCATGACCACCAAACCAGCTCTATAAAATATTCTGAAGGGTATTTTAGAAGAGATAATGAAGACCACAATTCCAAGGACACCAACAGAAAGAAGCCACCAGACAAGACAAGCGAGTAAACAGAGGGAAAAAAGTGAGAGCCAATAACAGGAAAATAACATTACAAGAGTAAGTCAGTACATATCAGTTATAACCATAAATGAAAATGGTCTCAATTCATCAATCAAAAGAAAGAGACTGGCAGAATGGACCAAGAAACAAGATCCAACAATTTGCTACATAAAGGAAACAGATTTAACTCAAAAAGAAATTCACAGACTGAAAGTCAAAGGATGAAAAGCAATACTTCATGTGTCAGGACTCTGGAAAAAATCAGGGACAGCTCTTCTATTTGCAAACGAAGTGAACTTCAAGCCAAGATTGATCAAGAGACCCAAAGAAGGTCACTACCTACTTGTAAAGGGAAAACTCTGAGAGGAAAAAATAATGATTATAAATGTGTATGAACGAAATACTGGCACAAACAACTATATAAAACAAACATTAGTGGACATAAAAAAAATCAAATAAGCACTAATACAGTTGTACTGGGAGATCTCAATACCCCACTATGAAAAATACACAGATTACCTTGACAGAAAATCAACAAAGATATGTCAGAACTCAATCAAACCTCTGAACAAATGGACTTAGTAGATGTCTACAGTGTTCCAACCTACATCAGAATATGCATTCTTCTCAGCTGCACATGGGACATTCTCCAAAATAGACCACATACTAGCTCATAGAACATGCTTAATTAAATGCAAAGAAATTGAAATTATCCCATGTATATTAGCAGACCATTCTGCAATGAAATCAGAAATCAATGGCAAAATAAACCACAAAAACTACATAAACACATGAAAATTCAATGACATCTCCCTGAATAACCAAAGGGTGACAGATGAAATCAAAGAAGAAGTCATACAGATTCTACAATTAAATGATAATGCCCATACAACATACCAGAACTCATGGAACACGATGAAAGAAGTCCTTTGAGGGAAATTTACAGCAGTGAAGGCTCACATCAGGGAAACAGAGAGAACTCAAACAACCTAATGTTCAAACTCAAATGTCTAGAAACAGAAAAACAAGTAAAGCCCAGAGCGCACACAAGGGAAGGAATTATAAAGATCTGAACAGAAATTAATGCAATTGATACTAAGTAAACAATACAAAGACTCAATGAATCAAAAAGTTGGCTCTTTGAGAGATTAAATAAAATTGATAAACTCTTAGTCAAACTTATCTAAAAAAAAGGAAATAAAAGAGTCAAATCCATGCAATTAAGAATGAAAAGGGTGAAATCACAATGGATCATGCAGAAATCCAGGTCATCAGTACCTACTTCAAGAACCTTTATTCTAATAAGGTGGAAAACACAGAAGAAATGAATAAATTCCTAGATACATATCAATGAGCAAAGCTGAATCAAGAAGATATAAAAATTCTAAATGACCAAATATCACTCAATGAAACTGAAGATGACATTGAAATGAAATTAAATGGGAAGCAATACTCCAAAAGTCATTCCTAGAAGCAAGTATTACCTTGATACCAAAACCAGAGAAGGATCCATCCAAAAAAAGAGAATTACAAGCCAAATTCACTAATGAACACAGACGCAAAAATTCTCAATAAGATACTGGCAAACAGAATGCACCAAATCAAGAAGATTGTACACCATGACCAAGTAGGATTCATCCCAGGGATTCAGGGATGGTTCAACACATGCAAATCAATAAATGTAATATAACATATCAACAGAGCCAAAGACAAAAATCACGTGATTATCTCAGTAGAAGTAGCAAAAGCATTTGACAAAATCTAATACCCATTCATGTTAAAAAAAAAAAAAAACTATACAAAAACCTGGATTAAAAGGTCTTTGTCTCAATCTGATAAAAGCCATCTATGAGAAACCAACAGCCAACATCATACTAAATGGTCAAAACCTGAAAGCCTTCACACTAAAATCAGGAACAAGACAAGGATGTCCACTATCACCACTCCTGTTCAATATAGTTCTGGAAACATTAGCCACGGCAATTAGACAAGAGAAAGAAATAAAAGGAATAAAGATAGGAAAGGAAGAAGTTAAACTATCATTATTTGCAGATGACATGATACTCTACATAGAAGACCCCAAAAACTCCACCAAAAAACTTTTAGACTTAATAACCAAATTCAGTCCCATAGCTGGATAAAAAGTCAACACTCAAAAATCAATAGCATTCCTGTACGCAAATAACAAACTTACTGAGAGAGAACTTAGAAAAACCCTGCCTTTCACAATAGCATCAAAAAAATGAAATTCTTAGAAATCAACCTAACAAAGGAAATAAAAGATCTTTACATTGAAAACTACAATACTCCGAAAAAGGAGATTGAAGAAGATATCAGAAGAGGGAAAGATATTCCTTGCTTGTGGGTAGGAAGAACCAACATAATAGAAATAGCCATACTCCCAAAATTGTTATACAGATTTAATGCAATCTCAATCAAAATACCAATAGCATATCTCACAGAACTAGAGAAAACATCCCTAAAATTCACTTGGAACCAGAAGAGACCCAGAATAGCAAAAACAATTCTGGGCACCAAAGGGAAGGCAGGGGGCATCATAATCTCTGGCTTGAAATTACACTACAGAGCTACTGTGATTAAAAACTGTATGGTACTGGCCAAAAAACAGACCCAAGAATCAGTGGAACAGATTAGAAGATGCAGAAATAATTCCAAACATAATCAGCCACCTTATCTTTGACAAAGGAGCCAAACACCTTCATTGGAAGAAAGATAGCCTCTTTAATAAGTGGTGCTGGAAAAGCTGACTTTCCACATGCCAAAGACAAAAACTAGACCCATGTCTCTCACCATGAGCTAAACTAAAATTGAAACAGATCAAATATCTAAATATTAAAACAGAAACACTAAACCTGCTGGAAGAGAGAATAACTAGAACTCTTGAGGACATAGCTATAGGCAAAGACTTTATGAACAAAACACTGATCATAAAGGAAATATTACGAAGAATCAACTACTGGGATCTCATTAATTGCACAGCAAAAGAAATCACCAACAGAGAGAAGAGACAACCAACAGAGTTGGAAAAAATTTTTTCCAGCTGTTCCTCAGACAAAAGACTAATATCTGGAATATATAAAGAACTGAAAAAAATCAAATCCCTCAAATTTAAAGACCTGACCCAAAAATGGGCACCTAAGAATACATACTTCTTGGATGAGGAATTACAAACGGCAAATAAATATATGAAAAAATGTTCAGCATCATGGTCATTCAAGAGATGAAAATGAAAACAACACTGAGATTCCATCTCACTGCAGAAAGAATGGCTATTATCAAGAAATCAACCAATAACCAAAGCTGGCTGAGCTGTAGGGAAAAAGGAACCCCTCTCCACTGCCAATGGGAGTGTAGACTGGTGCAACCACTGTGGAAATCAGTGTGGAGAGTCCTCAAAGAACTAGGACTTGACCCAGCTGTCCCCCTTCTCAGTATCTTCCCAAAGTAATAAAAAGCATCAGTGATATATGCACACCCATGTTCATAGCAGCACAGTTTGTAATAGCTGAATCTTAGAAACAGCCCAAATGGCCATCAACCAGTGAATGGATAAAGAAGATGTGGGGTTTTTTTTGTTCAATGGAGTACTACTCAGCCATAAAGAAGGGTAAACTTGAGGCATTTATAGCTAAATGGGTGCACCTTGAGGTCATACTCCTAAGTGAAATAAATCAGACACACGTGTAAATATCACATTGTTTTAATGGTGTAAGAAACTGAAAGTGTCAATAAGGACCAAAATGTATGATAAACAATGTGAAATAGGAAGAAATTGATCAAACGGAAAGGGGAACTAGGGAGGGGAGAGGGGGAAAGAAAGGAAGGGAAAAGGGAAAAAATGAGAAATGAAAGATAAAATGGAACCAAAGCTTTTGTAAATAAGGAGGGGAAGGAGGGTTGAAGGGAGGGGAGGAGAATGGGAAAAAATAAGAATAAAGCTATATCATGTACAGTTACAAATTCCATATGATGAATGTGATAATTATGTATATCAAAATTGTACCAGTAAACTTAATTCAAAAATGAACATGCAAAAGTCAGTAGTGTTCCTGTACACCAATAATGAACTCACTGAGAAAAACATTAGTAAAACAATACCGTGCACAGTAGCATCAAGAAAAATTAAGTACTTAGGAATTAACTTAACCAAGGAAGTAAAAGACTTCTACAATGAAAACTGTATTACTCTGAAAAAGGAAATTGAAGTGGATATCAGAAAGTGGAAAGCTATCCCTGTTCCTGGATAGGCAGAACCAATATAGTGAAAAAAGCCACACTCCAAAACTGATATACAGATTAGTGCAACCCCAGTCACAATACCAACAGCATACCTCACTGAACTGGAGAAAACAATCCTAAAATTCATATGGACCCAGAAGAGATGTAGAATACCAGAAGTTATCCTGGATAACTGGAGCAAAGCAGGAGGCTTCATAATCCCAAATTTAAAGTTATATTACAAAGCCACAGTGATTAAAAAAAAAAAAAACCAGTATGGTCCTGGTACAAAAACAGACAGGTGGGTCAGTGGAACAGAATAGAGGACACAGAAACATCCCCAGGCACATTCAGCACCCCGATGTTTGATAAAGGAGCCAAAACCATACCTAGGAGGAAAGTTAGCCTTTTTTATAAAGGGTGCTTGGAATACCAACTACATACATCCAGAAAATTGAATCAAGACCCGTATCTCTAACCATGTACTACACTAAAATCAAAATGGATCAAAGACCTAAATGTTAAGACAAAAATACTTCACTGCTGGAAGATAAAATTAATAAAACTCTTAAAAACATAAACATAAGTAAGGATTTTCTGAACAGAACCCCAATTGCACAAGAAATAACATCAAGAATCGACAAATGGGATCGTGTCAAATTAAAAAGCTTTTGTACACAAAGGAAACAATGAACAGTGAAGAGAACCTACAGAATGGGAAAAAAATTTTTCAGCTACACCTCAAAGGATTAATATCTACAATATACAAAGGATACACAAAATAGACCCCCCCAAATAAAAGACCCAATCAAAAAATGGGCAACTAAAATAAATAGACTTCTCAAAAAAAAAAAAGAGAGAAGTATGAATGGCCAATAAATACATGAAAAATGTTCCACATTGCTGGGCATCAGAGAGATGCAAATTAAAACACTAAGATTCCATCTCACTCCAGAAAGAATGGCTATCATTAAGAAATCAGATAACAACAAATGCTGGCTATGAAGAAACTCCTCTACATTGTTGGTTGGAATTTAAACTGGTACAACAGCATGGAAACCAGTGTGGAGATTCCCCAAAACACTAAAACTAGAAATTCCATCTGATCTAGTTATTCCCCTTTTGGTATCTTCCCAAAAGAATTTTAAAAAATCATATTACAGTGATCCATGCATTCCATGTTTATAGCAGCACAATGCGTATAGCTTAATCTTGGAAGCAGTTTACACTGTATATACATCATTAGATGAAGATAAAGAAAATGTGTTAATACACCATGGAGTACTACTCTGCCATACAGAAGGATAATCATGAGTCATTTTCAGGGAAATGCATGCACCTTGAGACCATAACGTTAACTGAAATAAATCTCACACACAAGCTTAAGTATCTAATGGTTTCTCTTATATGATAAACCCACTATATAAATAAAAAGTTGCTAATAGGGAAATATATCTTTCTCAGATCAGAAGGGGACCAAGAGTTTGAGGCATGGGAATGGTAGAGAAGGGAAGGACACGTAAAAGGAACTGAGATGTGCTATGTACATGCACCAACTTCTGTGAGGAATGTGATTATTATGTATGCAAACATGTACGGATCAAAAATAAAAATTGGAGAAAAAGTTAGACTGTTAAAACTTGTTCTGCTCCGACAGAACTAGCTGTCTAGTGAGGTGGGGCCTGGAAATTAGCATCTTCTCCCTACATGGACCCTTTATTGTGCTTCCTTCCAGTCTGGGTGAGTCCATCCAGTTCTGGACCATGGAGAAGTGATGTATCATGAGTCATAAAATATTGACTTTCTCAAAAAGAATGAAGGAGATGAAATGAGTGATTGTGTATATGTGTATTTGTGCCTATTTGAAATCAGGTTCTTTGATATGCAATACCGATCCTATCATCAGGGAAGAGAAAACTTTTTAGAAGAATTTTTTTTACAAGGTTTCACTGCATTTCATAAAACCTGAAAACCTGTAGAAGTATATCCAGTTGTTCATCTTTGAGGTCACCTGCACAGGTAAACATTCTTAACTGTGTATCTGTGGTTTCAAATGTCTGCTTTTGTAATAAAACAATTCCAAACTATGAGACTGTCAACTCCACAGAATGAGATCAGCTAACTAAAAGCTTTTGCTTTGGTTTTTCAACAATGCAATAGAAAAAACTGAAAAGACAAAGATAAGAATAGCAGAATAGCACGGTATTCAAACAACCTGAATGAATATGGGGAAGGAAAATTGCACTACTGAAACCACAGAATAGTGGTCTGTGATCTTATCGATTTTCATAAATTAAGCAGGTTGAAACTGCAGTCAGTGTTTAGTAAGCAAATTCAAGTGCGTAAAATGGGGCTGATGAAAATCAAGCACTGTGAACTTGATTTTATCTGGGGGCAGATTTACCAGCTGGTAGGGCAGCAATGCTACCTGATCTTTCGCCCACCAACAGCCTTTGTGTGCATCTCAAATCCCAGGCCAGCGGGGGCTGCTAGGAAACCGAGTCCCCTGTGCAGTGGGCAACACCGGCCATGTGCACCCCTGGAACATGGGTCCTCCGGGCCGGCACTGCAGCGAGGAAAATGTTCAGTAATCCTGTTGTCAACAAGGACCTACCTGCAGGCCTCAGGGTACGACACGGCCTTGATAAGGGCTAATCAGCAGCTCGGCTTGGTGGTACAAGCCTGTAATCCCAGCTCTCAGGAGGTTGTGAATTTAAGCCCAGCCTGGGCAATTTAGCAAATTAGTGGACCTTATCTTAAAATTAAAAAAGGGCGCAGAAACGGCGGGAGCAGTAGCGATGGAGGTGTGTGAGGAGAAAGAGGCGCAGGTTGCTGAGTGGTTGAAAAAAAATATTTGGAGATGATCCGATTCCACAGTATGAGGTGAACCCACGGACCACAGAGATTTTATATCATCTTGCAGAATGCAACAGAGCCCAGGACAGGGACGCCTGGCTAGTAATAGAGGGCTTGAAACAAAAAGCAAATGAATATGAATCAGAAGCCAAGCATCTTCAAGACCTCCTCATGGAGAGTGTGAATTTTTCCCCTGCCGATCTGTCTAGCACTGGTTCCAGGTATCTGAATGCTTTGGTTGACAGTGCAATGGTTCTTGAAACAAAGGATACCTCACTAGCAAGTTTTATTCCTGCAGTGAATGATTTGACCTCTGACCTTTTTCGTACCAAATCCAGAAATGAAGAACTCCAGCTTCAACTGGGAAAACTTGAAAAAAATCTGACTGCAACTTCAGTGTTAGAAAAATGTCTGCGAGAAAATCTCAAGAAGGCAGAGCTCCATCTGTCTACCGAAAAGACCAAAGTTGATAATCGTCTTCAGGACATGGACTTCCTGAAAGCAAAGGCAGAGGAATTCAGATTTGGAATCAGAGCTGCAGAGGAGCAGCTTTCAGCTAGAGGCATGGATGCTTCTCTGTCACATCAGTCCCAAGTAGCACTGGCAGAGAAATTGGCAGAGCTAAAACGACAGACTATACCTTTGAAGAAAAGGCTGGAGTCCTACTTAGATTTAATGCTGAATCCTTCTCTTGCACAAGTGAAAATTGAAGAAGCAAAGAGAGAATTAGATACCATTGAGACTGAACTTACAAAGAAGGTAGACATGATGGAACTGTGACCAGAGCCAAACATCTTTTTCCCTAACAAAATAAGTTGAATAGAACTTTACAGGGTTTTTATCTGCTTGTCATGCCTTAAAAAAAATTCTGTTCTTAGTTGAGATAATAATGTCCTTATTGACAGAATAATGGTCCCGAGTTATGCATTGCATTTTTGTGCCCAAATACAGTTTTCATATTAAAAACATTTTCTCAAAAAAAAGAAAAAATGGATTCGGAATGTAGCTCAGTGGGAAGGCTCTGTATTCAATACCAGGTACTGAAAAAAATCATTATTTCCAGATTTTGTGTCCAACATTTTGCCAAGGATGAATATTTAATCTCCATAACAGTGCTTGAAGGAAGAAGATATTATTTTCTTTAAGAGAGGAAGAAAGTCATTTCAAATAAAGTCCAATAAGTATTGAACAGGAAAAGAAGGGTTTGAACCCATGACTGTCAGCCAATGCACTTTTACAGACACCTCTAATTTTGGCCTAACCTGAATTTCGTGGCCCTTTCTCCTGCTATCCCCCCCTTCCTCTGTGAAATCACTCCTTGCACCTTGCACATGGCAGAGCCTGTGGTCCCAGAGGTGGCTCGTGACCCAAGGTGGACCAGCCTAGGAACTCGGGGCAGAGACCACAAGGTGGGGGGTCGTGCCGGGCCGTCACTATGGAAGCGCTGGGCGCCGATCTAGCTGCCACTTGCCAGGGGCTGGGTGGTCAGTTCCTCCCTAGACCCTAGACACCCACCACTCCCGTTAAGCCTCTTTCCTGAGTTCCCCAAGCTGCTTTCTGATACCTGCCAGAGAAGGACCCTGCAATGATGGCACCCGGGGCTGTGGAAGGCAGGCGCCAGCTCCTCGGGAGTTCACACTGCAGGAGAGACACACCTGTGTGTGTTCAGCCTAAGCTCTCCCAGAATGGTGGACATTAGATTAGTGCCAGTGAACGAGCACTGAATTTTGCTCAGGAGATCTCGGAGAGGGCGCTTCCCGGAACACAGTCCCTTTGCTGTCGTGATACCTGAGCATCCATCCATCCGGCTGTGACCCCAGGCCTCTGGAGCAATCACAGGACCTTTCCTGGACTTACTTCCATCTACATTCTTGGAATACTCACATGTCCATCAACCATTTTATTTAAGTACCATACAGACTAGGCGTTGGAAATACATTAATAAATTAATTCAACAATTAATGAATAAAGAAAGCAACAAACCCATTGGCTGCTCTTACAGAAAGACACTCGTGTACCCAGTGCTCCCAACACGGTTTTCTGTCCTCGGTGGACTAAGACACTGTGGGTGTGGAGGAAAATGGACAGACTGGACAGGCCAGGAGGACCTGCGCTTCCCTTGGCTCTGAGTATTTGAACAAACAGTTTAAAATCTTAGTCTCGCTTCCTCACTCCTAAGAGAGACAACAGCATTCTCTCCCCATCTATTTGTTGAGATTTGATGAGCAAACTGTGCCTAGGGGTCTAAGGTCTGACCCAGGCAAGTCTCACTGGTTAAAAATCCAAGTGTGGGTGCAGCCGCTTTCCTTTCTGGGGGACAGGGAAGAAATGTGGGCTTTGCTTTTCCAGTTGGTCCAAGCTGCCCCCTTCCTGGTTAAGACCACTTCCGTCTTCAAGCCAGCAGTCAAATCTTCAATAGCACCATTCTAACTCTCTTTTCTGACTCCTCTTTCATTTAAAAGGACTCTCTTGACTACATTTGGATTTCCCTGGATAATCCAAGGTGTTCTCCTTTGCTAGATTAGCTGATGAGCCATCTTAATTCCACCTGCAATCTAAATTTCCCCTTGCTTCGTGACTTGACATGGTCACACATGCCAGCACCCAGGGATGGGCATCTTTGGGGGCCACTGTCCTGCCTGCACCACAAGGAAAAGTAGGAGGTCTGGACACAAGGTCTGGACCTGGCACTCTAAATAGGTTTTGAATAATAGAGATAATAGCACCGAATTGCCATGACATTACTTGACTAGCATTTGTGTTAGTTACTTTTTTGGCACTGACACAACATACCTGATATGCACAGCTGAAAGGAGAGGTTTAGAAGTTTGAGTCCGTGTGTGCTCTGCCAGCTCCAGGCAGAAGTGGCAGGGCAGGGAGTCATGGTGGAGGAGAGCTACTCACAGTCTGGTGTCCAGGAAGCAGAGAGAGACCGGAGCAGCCAGGAGGGAGACATACTCTTCCAGGTCACACCCAGTTCACATCCGGGTCACAGTGACCTTGCACCTTGGACACCTAACAGCAGGTCCACTGCACCACTCTACTCCAATCACCTTCTCAAAACCCCACCTATGATCACATGAGGCTCTTGAGAGGCATCTAGATATAAACCATAAGAGCTTTATTTTTCTATTTTGGAAATCTCTTCTTTCTGTGTGCATTTATTGAATTAATATCGCATAACTTGTCATTTTTCAGTTCAGCCTAATCCACTTTCTTGCCTTTAAGAAATCCATCAGATCCAAGTTATCATATTTCTCCATTCCCTAAAATACCATTTGAAACCAGTGAAGTGACTAATAAATACCAATCGCTGAAACAAAAATGTTTTCATTCAAATGAGCTTGACAGTTTGCCTGTATACTGATAAGAAGCGCTCAGGAAATTAATTAACAGGATATTTTCTTGATTAACTCCCAAATTGCAGTTTGCAGTATAAAGCACAGTGGGCTTCGTGTGATCTTCAGAATTCTTTGCTGAAAAGGAGCGAGATGAGGTTCCCAAACCTCTCTGTGTCATCTTTTCAAACTACATTTTAAAAACCCTGCTGTTACCACGTATAACTCAAAATGGGCCTTTTCCAAAACAACAAAGCTGCCCCCTAAAGTGTTTTAGGTCTATGATTAATTTGCCCTTGAAAGGAAGATGCTTTCTCTGCATTTAAAAGGGAGCAGCCAACTTGAAAGCACAGTGGAGTCCTCCGTGACACAAGGTGGCAGGTGACAGGAAGGTGTCTGGAATCTAACGAAACAGTGCCGTGCCCATGCAGAATGCTGGTCACAGTTCGAACCTTGACGGCACAATTCCTCATCATCTCTCAGGCCTCAGGAGCCTTTGCAGATGTTTTCATTCCTAATTTCTCTCCACCAGGATTGCTTTTCTCCTTGTGGTATGAGGAATTGAAGCCTGGGCCTCTGAACTGTGCTACATTCCCAGCACTTTTTATATTTTTATTTTCAGACAGGGTCTTACTAGGTCACTAAATTTCCCAGGCTGGAGTTAAACTTCCAATCCCCCTTCCTCTGCTTTGCTCACAGCTGTAATTACAGGTGTACACCACCACATCCAGCTCCACCAGGAATTTTTAAGGCCATAGATCTGTGTATCTGTTTATGTCTTTATACTGGAAAGGATGCCCCTCCACAGACTGGCACTGCCTCGTGAGGACGTCGGCCGGCCTGCTGCCCATCCACATTCTCTGACCCTTCAACCACTCCTGCTCACTGAGCACTCACCATGGGCCGAACTTATAATGGTGAACCAAAATCCCATTCTTCTTTTAGGAAAATACAAGTAAACACATAGCTCATTCCAACACTAAATTTAAGAAAATATCAGAAGCAAGACAACACTTATACTTAAGAATGCACTCTCTTCCCAACACCACTCTCTTACTGCAGGTCTAAGGAAATCTTGGAAGCTGGGGACAGCAAGAGAGAGCCGGGAAGATCAGGGCTCCTCACAGTGGCCCGGTTGCACCACAACTGATTTTCTGTACGAGCACCACCTCTGTGGGCTTTTCTCAGCATCGGTGAATCCTTTCCCTGGCTTGATCTTATGGGAACATAGGAACTGGAGGGCGAGCATGGTTAACATCTTCAGTAACAGGCATGGCCAATCTATAACTTACAGTTCCTTTGGGAAATATTCAAGAAATGTGGTGTAGGCAGAGTTGGTTGTGGCATGGGACCCTGAAGGCTGTACGCAGCCCTTGCAGGCCCCATTCTGCTGTTGATTATGAAATGTCAGGGATGTGCCCCAGTGAAGCTCAGACAGTTGAAAAATGACAGAAAAATGGATGACTCAGTCCCGTTCTACTTAGAGAAGCAAACTGAACACCGTGTTTGAAGCCTCTAGCAGAGGAAGACAGCAGGAAACAGAAAGCAAGAGGCAGAGAGGCAGGAGAGGAGGCTGGAATGGGAGGAGGCAGGAGCAGCTCGGGCCTCCCTGGCAGCCCAAGGGGAGAGGAAAGCAGCAGCCTGTGCTGTGGGTCTGAGTCACCAGGCTGCAGGACACTGTGATCCCTGGGTCACCAAGGCAGAGCAGCATCTGTCCTCGAGCCACTAAACACGAGGAGCCATCCAAGCTGACCCATTCTCCCTGATCCTGAAGTGATGCCCCCAACTGGCTGTGTCCCAGGCTCCTGCGTGCCAGTGAAGCCCATCTCTTCCCCTCCGTTTCACTCGGATGTTACCGAGACATGCCCTTCCTTTTTCTTCTCCTCCTCGATTTTGGTTAGAATAACTTGCTTCCTGCAGTGCAGCCCAGTACTTTCAGTGTGACCTTTCCCCCTGCCTTGGAGTCTGGCCAGCCAGGTTGAACAGTGGAGCAGGCAAGATGTCGTAGTCACTTTCTCACCACTAGGACACACTACCCAACAATCACAACTTAAAGGAGGAAAAGTTTCCTTGGTCTCATGGTTCAGTCCATGGTTGGGCAAAAAAGAAACAACATGGCAGAGGGGCCTGGCAGAGGGACAGCTGCTCACCTCATGGCATCCAGGAAGCAGAGTCAAGGAGGAACGAGGAGGGAGACAATCCCTTCTGGGTCATGCCCACAGTGACCCGCCTCTTCTGATCAGACCCCACCTATGGCAAGTCAGTTATAAGCCCATAATCCAATCACCTTCCAAACACAGGCGGCTTTCAGGGCCTTTGTAGATCTAAACCATAACACAAAAGAACCAGGTCTAAGTGGAAAGGCCCCAAAAGGGCACTGCTGGCTCTTAGCACCTGGATACGGAGCAAGGGTTGGGACAGCCAGCCAAGGGAATGCCTAGGATGATCCGATGCTCTCCAGCTAAGAGGAGCTGCAGAGCCAGAGATGGAGTGGATATCAGGAAGTGTGGGGAGTCACCTGGAGCCTGACTCATCTCCCAGCTAGAGACGCAGCCAACTGTTCTCTCTTGCGGGCTCCGTGAACCTGGATAATCTATCGACTTTTATGTGTGTCAGTAGCCTCATTTATAACAAATATATGATAATAGCACTTATCTCATGGTGTGGTTAAGTAGAGAATACTATTGTTTAATTAATCATTAGGAAAATACTTGACACAGTGGCAGGTACATAATATGTACTATTCATGCTTGTTAAATGGAGCAAGTGAATAAATCAGATAAGCAAAGAGTCTGAAAGAATAACCTCTCAGGTGGGGAGCTGCAGGGAATGGGCCTCCTACATGTGATGAAGACCCTGGTGAAATCTCTGGGTGAGAATTTACTGCTGAGGGCACCTGACTAGGTCAGATATGAGTGGATATTGCAGCACAGAACAAATATGTGTCTATAATCCAGAGCTTTCCATAGAAGCCACATGGTCAATGCAATTTCCATTGTAACAAGGAAGGTTAGATTAACATCACTTCAGTGCACTGACTCCACTGTCAGCTGCTCACCTGCAGCACAGCATCCAGGAAGCAGAATCAAGGAGGAGCGGGGAGGGAGACAATCCCTTCCCGGTCACGACCACAGTGACCCGGCTCTTCCGATCAGAATTCCACAGAATTTGCCGAGCACCTCATTCTTGGCACAGCCTCTTTCCAGTGCTTCCAAACAGAGGTGACCTGCAAACCAGGTATTCCCACCACGGCCCCAGAGGAGCAGCTTTTATTAACAACAACTGCATCAACGGAACACACTATCAGAGACTGGAGTGTAGAGCGAGCGAAAACCCCAGTGCATGGGTCTGTTTCTCTCATTTGTGACATTCCTACTATCTGTAGTTACCCACTGTCATGGTTCAAACACTCACACTGTATTCCTGGGAAATGGACCTGGTGGAGCTCCCTCTCTCAGCAATCTGGGACAATTCAAGGACCTTCATTTGCCTTGAATCATCCTGGATTACACATAGAACCCGGTGGTCTCGTTCCATCTGTTTCTCTCTGCACTCTGTTTTCTGTCTTTCCACACTGCTACATGAATGAACATCCCAGTCATTTACTATTGTTTCAAATGGACTTATTATAATATTCTCGGCATTATGGTAATTTCTGGTACAATAATAATGGACAAGATAGACATGCTCCCTGTATGCTAGGCAGGGCTATGCTAGGCAAGGCTCTGCAGGGATCCAGATCCAACAGGTTGGGAATGGATGGAATAAATGAGTGGACAGAAAGATGGATGAGTAGATAGGTAGATAGACAGACAGACAGACAAGTATAGATGATAGGTGGGTGGATAGAGAAACAGAGGATGGGAGATAGATAGACAGACAAACAGATAGATAGATGGGTGAGTGGATGGATGGATAGAAAAATAATGGATGAATAGATGGATGGATGGATGGTTGGGGAGAGAGAGATATATTATTTTAAGGAACTGGCTCATTATTTTGGAGGCTGGTGAGCTCAACATCTGAAGATGAGACCCCAGAAAGAGTTGTTTTTGCAATTTGAGTCTGAGAACAGCTGAAGGCAGAATTTCCTATTCCCTGGGAAGGTCAACCTGTCTTCTCTGAGGCTCTTCAAGGGACAGGATGAGGCTCGCACACATTGTGGGATGATCTGCTTCACCCTGAGTTCATCGATGGAAATGGAAATGACATCTGAAAAATACATTTGCCCTGCAACATTCAACCTGGTGTTTAATCAAATATCCAGGTACCAAGGCCTCACCAGGTTGACAGGGGAAACTTCCTTATCAAGTGGCAAGCAGGGATTCTGGGCTTATTGAGGAGAAGAAAAACACAGGGCTGTCCAAGCACGAAGAGCAGCTCCTGACCTGACGCTATTGGTCATGAAAGGTACATTATCCAGTCAGACATGCAGAACCTGGAGGTTGAAACAAGAGGAAGATGTGCGGAAGTCCAGAGGAAGGGCCCTGATGCTTCCGGAACAGTGAGGTGTACAAGGCAGGAAGAGGAGTCTGCAAACCATGTCTAGGAGTCTGGATTTCCTCCCCAAGGCAAAGGAGCAGAAGACCTAATAAGAAGCACAGTGAGAGTGAGATTATATCTAGTGACTCCCACTATGTAGTGAGAATTAGACTCTGGAGGTGGAGGGTCGCGTCTCTTTAGGAGGGAGAACATGGAAATGATTAGGGTAAGTGACCGTGGGGACCTGTGTGTGATGGGTTCTCTAGGTCACGCTCAGCACCTGCTTTTCTATAAACGCCAGGGTAGCTAATATTTTAGGCTCTATGGGCCACACATTCTCTGTCACCAAAACTCAGCTCAGGGGTTTTAGCAAGAAAACAGCCATAGGCAACATATGCAAAGAAATGGACCTGATCATGTTCCAATAAAACCTTCTTCACTCAAACAGATGGAGGACCAGATCTGATGTGCAGATTCCAGTTTTCTGACCCCTGGTCCCAGCAAATGGAAAACAGTGGAGAGGCTGAAGAACTGCATAGGAGAGGGAACCTGTGGGAAGCAGTGATCAGCAACATGGAAAAGGAGGGAGGCAAGGCTGCAAGGTTGTGTCACAAGTGACAAGGTCAGGGAAACATCCAAGCACAGGCGTTCGTTCAGTTAAGGCTAAACACAAGAGCCTAGAACTCCAAGAAGTCCAGGATGGAGGTTGAGGGTTGAGAATTGTGGGCAGGCAGACGCTCACTGGTGCAAAAGCAGGGTCCCAGGTAGAGAACGGAAGAAACCTTAGAAAAGATGTCTGGGATCTCCCAGCAGCTGAGAGACACACAGTGGTAGAAGAATTAGTAAAGGTGAGTAGAAAGAGTGTGCAGAAAGGAAAGAAGAAAAATGAAACATTGATATCCAGGCAACAGAAGGAAGAGGAAGACAGAAAGGAAGAGGGAGCAGAGATAAGAGAGAAGCACCAACATCAAATGCTACTACAACAAGAGGCAAGTTGGACCCTGGAAAGGTTAGACTTAGTACAAGGAGGTGTTGGTGGCCATGAACTGAGGGCTCCCCAAGGGAACACTGAGGGAGGAATCCACTTCCTGTGCCTTGGAAGACAGCTTCCTCAGAATCTTCTCAGCACCACACCCATCCCTAGCTCCTGTGCTATTGCTCCTCGCATCATACAAGTCTCATTGCATTCTGTGCTCTTACTTCCAGTCCATGAAAAATTGCAATCGTACTGCCAAAGTGAAGAGACAATGCAGAGAAACGTTACCCCATCCACTTTACGCCAAGCTCATTTGTAGACTTTACCTCTCATGGCTTGTGGGTGGAGGTCGCCCAAAAACCTCCTCAGCTGACAGGCGGGGCAGTGGCAGGTGACCAGATTATAGCTGCTTGCAGCTGAGCTGCTGCTGGGGGTGGACTCCGGTCGGAGGGCCATGTGACTGTGAGTGTTGCCAGGGGTCTTGTGTCCTTCTTTCTGGCTCTCCCCTTGATTTCTCTGTCCTGGATGCCATGAGGTGAGCAGCTCCGCTCCACAGCGCCCTCTGCCATGCCACCCTGCCTTGGAGCTGGCCAAAGTAAGCCTCTCCTCTTAGTTTGTGGGTGTCAGGTATTGTGTCTCAGGGATAAAGAAAGTAACCAAGACACACAGACACTCAGTTTACACAGTTGCCAAGCTCTCAAATGAAAACTGAAAGAAAAGTAATTTTCACAGAGAATTCCCGTTATTTTGGTCTTTGGTATTGTATATATCGATTGTACATTGTTCATGATAGTCACGGAAAAACATTTTGTTTGTCATTATTATAATTATTCAATAAAGTTGTATCTTTCTTGCATATTTTATATGCAGAATAAGTGCAGTTATGCACAAGCTAAGCTTTATTAGTATACAAATGCAAAGAATAATTTTTCTGCTTTAATTACTAGGCACAAGATAAAAATTTGATGAGGAATTTTATTTTTAAATGACTTCCATTAAGGAAAACATGTCAAAAATATTTTAAGCTGCTATATCCAGCTTCTCTTGTTTTTTCCCCACTGAGGTATCTGATATAAGCAATACCCTTTTTCTTCTCGGCTTTCCTGAAGCTCATTGGGGTGAGGTAGAGGACAGATCTTCACCCTTCTTTCCCACCCTAACTTAAAGTCCTTTTACATGGACTCCGAGAGTCTATGTCACAAACAACAAGTCACCACAAGGGACATTATTTTGCTCTTTCCTGAGCAAAGAGGAGAAGAAATGGACTGCAGAGTAATTTTAACTTTTGTGTGTAAGTTATATTTTTCATAAGCTCAGAGCAATTTTTAAAGTTTTCAAATTTTTGCATAATGTAAAAATTATTCACTTTATTTTCATCAGTTACTTTCAGGAGGAAACACATGTCTTATTAAACTAATACACTGATTATCATTTGTAATAGGTCAAAGTGAATATTTATTTAAAATGTTCAGAAAATATGCCCCCATTGAGTGAATAATATTTAAAATGTTATATATGTGAATGAACCTTAGGTTCTTTTGTCTAATTTCCCTGAAAAATAAAATGGCACACAGTATCACATTGTGCATACCACTATTGAAGAAAACATTATTTTGTAACTGTAGATTCTTTGTTAGTTTATTTTTAAATAAATTATAATAGAGGAATATTTTCAGCATTCTTTATAAGTTCAAAACTTTTTCCATTGGTCTCAAAATAAGAGTTTACAACTATTTTAATAATAAAAATTAGATGAGAAATGAAATGAAGAGCTTGTATTTCATTATGTATAAATCAATTTCCTTCTTTATTAGAATTCTTTAACAAAAGGTATGAGATAATTACCCTGTTATATTATAATACATGCACATCAAACATCTCAGCAACCAAGGTTAATTGAAGATTCCTCTTCATTGCCATAAATGTCTCTAAACTGCTTTGTATGGGGCAAATTAAAACAAAAGACATTCTTTAATAAATGCTCAAAGAATGTTGATAACAGTAATACTACCCTCATAAATGATGTTCCCAGGTATATTTAGAATTTTATTTTAAATATTCTTCATTTATTTTCCAGACTTCCAGGTCAGCTACACCAACCCCAAAGGGAAATGAGATGGAACACTCTGATACTCAAGCACCTGGACTCCCTGAACTGGCAATGAAAGAGGATCTGGAAAAAATGAAATCAGAAATAATTTCTCAGATAACAGCAGAGATTGTGCTCATAGCACAAGACATGATTAATAAATCTAGAGAGGAGCTCAGGAACACAATGGAATCCCAACATAGGAAACAAAAGGAATCCATAAAACAGATGCAAACAGATTTCCAGGAGATTAAAAACTCCATTGAAAGTCTACACAGCAGAATGAGCCAATGTGAGGACAGAATTTCAGATATAGAAGATAAGGTTGCAATTAGTGACCAGGAAAAGAAAAATTGCTTGAAAATTGTAAGGGACCATGAGAAATCAATCCAGCAGCTACTAGACAATGCAAAGAAAAATAACATAAGACTTATTGGAGTCAACAAAGAAACAGGAGAGAGTGCAGATGACATAAAAAAGCTGTTCACAGAAGTGATGGCAGAAAACTTCACAAGCAGGGGAAAAGAATGCATACATACCGATAAGTGAGGCATATAGGACTCCAACTACCCTTGATCAAAAAGAATCTACACATAGCCATATAATTGTTAAGATTCCAGAAACCCAACAGAAGAACAAAGTTCTACAAGCAGTTAGAGAAAAGAAACAAATCAAATACAAAGGAAAGCCCATCAGAATCACAGCAGACTTCTCAATGCAAACCCTCAAGGCAAGAAGAGCTTGGAGTGTTGTATTTCAAGCCCTAAAAGAAAACAGCCTCCAGACTTGTTTTATATGAAGCATAATGCATGCAGAACAAATAAATTTATGAATCACATTTTATTTTCTTAATATAAAAATCAAAGAGAGAAATAAAAATCACTAAGTACACTTCTAAGTTTGATTTTGTTGTGTACTATTTTTTGTTTATGATTTTATTCTAAAACTCTGCAAGTAATCAAAAATATAAAAACAAGTATTCTACTCTGTTAATGGTTTGCCATATTTGCCTGAAGTTTTGTTATTTAGCAATGAAAACTTTTAATTTTTTTAATTATTTGCCTGCCCTTAGTTAACATTTTAAAAAGAACACAAGCAAAAATGTACACTAATGTGTCTTTTTAGCATTAAAAAAACCAAAATATCAGGCCATATAAATCATGTGTTAATACATCATCAGGGATATATATACTGGTAGGGAAATTGTAACACGTCCCTTAGAAACAGGAAGGGCTGTTCAGCTACCACTACATCTTTGGCTTTTTTGTGTTATTGAAACACCTCTTCTTTGTTTATTATGAGGCCAAAAAATACTATTTTAGTGGGAAGAAAAGACAAATAAGAAAAAAAAATCCACAAAGAAGAACTATAATTTTTCACATATAGCAAGATTAATTTAAAACTGAAAATCACACTTTCAAAGAAGTTGAAAATATCAAGTTAATCCAAATGTCAAAGAATTGACAGAATAGTCGATACTTCAATGAATCTGTGGAGGAATAAGGTACAGAGAGACTTCACCTAGATTGTCATATGAATGACTAAAATAAATCAAATTCTTACAAATATTTGTAGGATAGCATTGTCAATAAATTCTCTTTGTCCCTTTTCTTTGATCTCAAATCTACTTTTATTTCCAATCCTAATGGCACAGGAAATCCTTGATTTTGCCAGAAAAGACAAAAGAGTAAGGTCTCATGGGCAGGAAGGCCAAGTTCGGCCAGGACGCAGCAGTTCCCAGAACATCTCCATCGCGATTTACCCTCTTTAAAGTGGACGCGCATATATTTGCAAGCACCTTTGTTGTCAGGGTTTATTTATGAGGATGTGACTTGCTACCCCAGCCCCTGGAACTTCAAGTGCTTTTTCTTAAACTTAATCCACCAGGGCCAGGAAGTGGAATCTTGATTGGAAGTCTCTGTCAAAGGTACTTTGAGAGATGGCTGCACTTTTCATCAGCATAATCCATAATTGCTTTCCACTGGCCACTATAATTCACTGACACACACACACACACACACACACACACACACCCTCAAAGTATAGATGCTTCTGCCTCCAATCCCACGGCAAGCCCCCCCCCCCCCCGCTGATATATAGGCCATGTTCACAAAGTACTCAGAGCTTCCTCAGGTGCACCTGTGCCATGTAACTCACAGGTTGATTTACAGCTTGTCAGAGGTGCATGCCCTTCCTCGCTGGGCTGTGTCAATCACCACCTGAAACCCTTTACTCAGAACTGGCCAGCTATTTCTTACACCACTCCACAAAGTGTGCATCTCATAAAATTCAAAAAGGAATTAGTGCCAGAGAGGAAAAAGAGATCGAAAGGATTCCTGATTAAATGAAGATGTGTCGTATTTCCGTACGATGTCCGTTTAGAATGCTAATGTGAATGCAATCTTTTTCATCAGAGATTCTTTTTGCCTGTGTTGATTCATCTTTTTTCCTTTGTACCCTCTGATAGTCCAAGAAGAGATATAAGGAACTCTTTGGTGGCACAAGTTAAAATTGTGTTGGCTGTGATGGGTTCCATTTAGTGACAATGATAAAACAAGTGCTTTCATGTATGTCAGCGTTGTGAGCATGGGTGGGTGGGCACTACATGTGTGTGCATGTTTGCATTTGAACTGAAGACAAGCACATCCTGACAAATCCCCATCTCAGGAGAATTGAAAAGAGTCTGAAGTGTTTTCTGTCCCCCAAAAACAAAGTCACAGATGTTAGATTCACTAGCAGCAGACTGTCTCAGCAGAAATTGCCACCATCTTGTATTTTGCCAAGTTTCACGTTATTAGATGCTTAACAGCAAGATGGGAAGTTCATGTGAAAGACAGGGCACACACCAATGTTATAGTCCACACTGCCAGAGTGGAAGACGTGGCCAAAAACCCACCTGCTGGCTGTCCCTGAGGACAGGTGTAAAGACCCTGCAGCGGTGACCCATCAGAGTTGGGCGGGAAAGCAGCAGTCACATGGAGTGAAGTGGAACGAAGGGATGAGAATGACCAGCAGGAGCCAGGAGGACACAGGACCATGGTGTCTACTGGGGTTCTGATGCACCCCTAGTGTGAGGTGGCAGGTAAACCTACTTGCAGACCAGGGCAAAGGAGGTTGGTCTAGGAATGTCCTCCCTGAGTGAGTAAATGCAGGGCTGCCAGGCAGCCAGACTTGGTGGCTGGCTTAAAGGAGTAACCTGAGCCCTTACTACGCAGGCATCACTTGGTACCACCTTCCTCCCAATCATGGTGCCCGGAAGGCTAGTCACTGAGTCAACTTGACAAGCATTTGCACTCTTGCTCCAGAGCCCAGGCCCCCAGTAGCCCTCTGATTCACCATCCTGAGCTGGTCCCACAGTCCCAGCAGCACCCTGGTGATGCCTGAGCTGCAGGCTGGAGGATTAGTGGGCACCCTGGCTGGCACACCAAGTGGGAAGGAAGCAGGATCCCTCCTGCAGCCCAGTACTGTTCAGGGAGGAAGTGCCTCTAATCTCCTAAGCTTGGCTAGAGCCCTTTAATTTCTGGAACTGTCCATGACTAAGAGTAAAAGAAACTTTAAGCCTAAAGGACAGAAATGTCCACCTAAGAGGTGGTCAGGGTTGTCTCCTCCACTGCTGACATGTGGTCAGGCTCACTCGGAAGCCTGGGCTGGGTCCTTCTGCCAAGTAACCCTGTGCTCTCTATTCTCGGTTCACTTCCCGAGGAAAACTCTCATTTCATGTGGTATCACGCATTCCAAATAATCAGATGGCATATATTTTACAGCTTTCTCCATGTGTTTGTGTGGATCTGTTTATAAATACACTTAAAATGTGGCTTTACCCCAACGCCAATGGCTCCACACATCTTATCTCTAAATATATGAATACAAGGAGGAGGGTCAACCAAGTATGCAGAAGGAGCAAAACTTGGTAGTTGTGGTTGGAAAAGCTGAGTGCAATTTAGGAGCTGTACTGCAAATGCATCATTCTTGTTTCTTTGGGAAGAGGTGACATTTACTGGATTACTTGAGAAAGAGAGGGTATCTTCATAGCTCAATGTAAGCAGGACCAGGTGATGGTGTACGAGCGATGGGATGATGAGGATCATGTAGACATTAACACCACGGACCACGCCAGGGCCAACCAGCTACCAGCTATGCCTCTTGGAAAAGTGGCTTGACCTGCTGATGCCTTGATTCCTCTTCTGTACAGCCACAGAATTACAGATGTGTTCTGGAGATTCAATACTGAAATATACATACAGCATTCAGGAAAGATCCTGGCACATAGTGGGTATGATTGAAGATCAGGGTGAATGGGGTTTTTTAAAATTTTTATTACAGAAAAGACATGTTGCCATTGATTCCCCACAAAACATAGCCCCTTGCTTTGCATACACACATCCCATCATTCTTGCCACTTTCTGAATCAGCTCTGGAAGTCCTCTTTCATAGGTATTTTTAGTTGCTCTGTCCTGGTTGCCTCTATGTCCTGAGTTGATTCAAAATGTTCACCTTTCATGGTCATTCTGAGTTTGGAGAGAAGCTAAAAGAGACATGGTGCCAGATCTGGTGAATAAGGTAGCTGAGGACATGGCATCGAGTGTTTATGAGCTGCCTTTCTGTTGGACGGTGCTCAGCAGCAGCATTTCGATGTTCTTGATCACACCTGATAAAGACACTTAGGAAAGAGGACTCCAGAGCTGCTTCACACAGTGGCAAGAAAGATGGGATAAAAGTATTCAAAGCAAGCAGGATTTTGAGGATTAATGACAATCTGAGGGAGACCGATTTCCATCATGGACTCGAACCAAATCCACACATTGCAAGCAAATTGGAGAAGCAAAACCAAGAACACAGCAGGCGTTGCTTGAGCCTGACATCAAAGAAAGTGCCAAAAAAGTAAGAAGAGGCCATTTTTCTTACTAATTTTTTATTGTAGGAAATAGTTACATTGTTCACTAAAATTACAATATTGCAAGATTACACCCCACAGATCTCATAGTGGTTAGAGACGGGGAAAGTAAAACCCGTAACAGATAATGTTAAGGGAATAATTGCCGATGTAGTGCTGAACGGCCAAGAAAAACAAAACTTTCAGTGCTATGAATGTTTGTTATTTCCGTTCACAAAAGTCATCAATCGCCTAGTTTCATTTATCATAAATTTTCTTTCCTGTATTCTGACCTATAAACAGAGCAAAAGTCCCTGAAAAATAGACAGAGGTGCCTCAACTCGGCGGAGTCTACGTGGGTGTGAGAAGGTTTGGACCGAGCAGGAGACGCTTCCTTTCATTTCAGAGCGCTCCTTCGTACCGGGCTCGCTCCGTGAAGCCCACTTCCTCTGTTGTGGGCTGAATTGAACACTCGATAGCCTGTCACTTGCTCTATAATAGATTCAGTGTTTTCCTATTCAACTTCACCTTCCTCTTCCAAAGGGCTAGAAATGACTGAAAAATCAAAAATGCATGATCGTCCTTATGGTAAGGATAGAAATTAGAACCGGGGAGTAGGAAGAGAAGAAAAACAACAGCAGACAGCAAGAAAAAGAAGAGCTGCATAAATGGGCATAGAATCAGCACTGTTGAAAATAAAAATAAATATAGCCTTAAAAAAATCAATACATTGCTATACTTCCTAGGAATTATAAAGTGTTGAAAACTGGATTTTAAAATTTCACATCCCAAATTGTGAGCACAAGATGAACAGCTTTCAGCTCACTATGTGTCAGTGATTTCTATGAAACACAAATCCAAGACTCAGAAACATTTCTTCAATCTGCCACTAAGTCTTCCGGTCACCCTGGGTTTCAGCTGGACACTTGCACAGTGGAAAGGCCCTGGGCCCTGACCCCATCATCAATACAAAGCCTATTATTTCCCATAATTCCCCAAACACAGATCTGTTTGCTCATCAGAGCAGGACAAGATTGTCTTTAATTTTACTTCCTCTTGAGAAGGACTCAAAAGATTTCTCACCTGTGCGACTAGAAAGAAAACCAGTTTGACATGGACTTTGGCTTCCAACCCTGCCTCCTTCCTCTTTCCCTCTTGGCCCATGCTTCCAACTTCCATGAAATGTCCTTGACCACACAATTCCTCTCATACCTGTGTTCGGTATGAGATCAAATTCTGTAGGATTTGCCTTGAAAATACATTCAAGTCTGACGGGCTCTTCGCCATCACAGCTCCACCCTTGGACCCCATCATCTGACCTGATTGGGCAACGGCACCCCAACACTTGCTCCCTGCTTCCCCTTGTCTCCGAGCATCCAGGCTCCATACAGCTGTGCGAGCCTCTTGAACATGGCAGACCATGTGATTTCTCCGCTGAAACTCGGCCACTTTGTTCAGAGGATATTCCACATTCTTTCCTGTGGCCTCCATGCCCTGCCCAGTGTATTCCCATGACCTCCATCCAACACACCTTAGTTCTTTCCCACTTCATCCTGCTCCACTACAAACCCCACACTGTTCTGGCCATGGTCAGGGCCTTCCGCCTCAGAGCTCTCCTGCACACTCCTCTAGCTGGGGTGACCCTGCTCCCCAACATCTGCATCACTGTTTTCCCTGCCTCCTCCAAGTCCTCACGTGACTCTTTCTCAGTGAATCCTACTCCATCTCCCCACCTCCACCACACCATCCTCTGTCCCTCGCTCTGCTCTTTCTTCAACAGCACTTAACAGTTCATAGACTACTAGATGGCATCTAACATGCTGAACAGCTATAACAATTTCTAACATCCTATCTATTTCACTCAGTTATCACATTGATAATCTCTCTGCACCAGTAGGCGGGAGAGCCACAAGGGTGGGGAATTTTGTCTATTAACTTGCCAGTGCACCTCCAGGGGGTAACATGGTGCCAATACATAACAGAAGCTAAGAACAAAGAGAAAGTGAACTCAGTTAAAACATTTTGCTAATCTCTCTGATTTGCATTTTCAGTATAACAGAAATTCCTGCAGAGTAGGAACCTAGTATTTTATTTGCTTTCTTTCTACTGTGCTTTCTGAACAATAGGAAATTCAAAACAGCCAAACACATCAATGGAAACTCCAGTACTCATTCAATTTCTCAGATATATTGGTCTGTGTCAAAGGTGATGGTTATAATTTTCATAAAGAGAAGATTGTTCTCCTGTCTCTTGATGTAAGTTCTTCGCTTCTTCTCAGAATACTCAGAACCTTTGTATGTCTTGGGTCATTGGATGGATCAACACCCTGTAACTGATAGACCCACCTTCCCACAGGAACCTCCAAGGAACCCAAATCCTGGTAACACTTCCCAGCCACTTGCCATTGTGATCAACAAGATATTTTGGAGGAAAGCAATCACTTTAGAGCAGCTATTTAAAGACATAAGTGGCTAACAGGATTAACCCTTCCTAGAACTACTGCATCTTAGAGAGAACTTGTAACCTCAACTGAATATCTGCTAACATAACATGCAGGGAACCCACTTCTGAGGTCCTTTTCCTATCCCTGACCTATTCAGTAGGAGGAATAATAACATCTTAATATACCACCAATTTTACAGGGTCAAACTCCTAGACACAGAAAGCCCCCCAGCCCTTGATATCACTGCTGAACTTGTTCACAATAACTACAACCTCCATGTTAGTATTTAAGCTTATTTTAGGGTAGTTTATCTGTCACCAAAATATCTTGAAGAAAAACAAAAGAACAGACTCTGTCAGGCTGATACTTAGTGTGCACATAAGCATGAGGGAGGAAAGAGAATGGGAAGGAAAAAGAAATCTGAAAACCTCTGGTGTTGCATAACTAAACAGATTGGAGGTGACTCATTATTCACCCTTATAAATCCCTTTCTCATTGTATAAACTAAAGCACATTTGTGTGCCTGACTCTTATTAAAGATTTATAAGCATTTTTATTGGCATGGCTTTTCTGCATTCTGAGTAGTGGCAAAGGTAAACAATAGAAGGACCAATGTCTAAAGATGGTCAGGTTTGTGCTCTGGGTTGAACTGTGTCCCCCTGAAATTCATATGCTGACCTCCCTAGCACCTCAGAGTGTGACTTATTCAGAAAGGAGGCATTTGAAGAAGTGATTCACTTAGAATGAGGCCATTTTGGGTAGCCTTGGTCCTGACTGATTTCCACATGAGAAGAGTTTTGGCCACACAGGTGACAAAAGGGGACCCCCAAGAAGGCAGTCCCTGCATGACCAGGAGCCAGGCCTCAGAAGAAACTCATCCGGCCTACTCCTTGACCTTCCACTTCCGGCCTCCAAAACTGTAAGAAAATAAAGTTATGTTGTTTGCACCCTCCATTCTCTGGTGTTTTGTTGTGGGAGTTTGAACAAACTCACACAGCTTGATTTTCTTTAAAACACTCCAGAAAACACACACCGCTAATATTGGAGAGCCCATTTCTGGGAAGGGAGGGAAGGAAGGAGACAATACTGGAATGACATCTTTTAGGTACTGGGGGAAACCACTGATTCAAAATTCTATATCCACCAGAAAAGAAAAGAAATCCATTAAATTTAGAATAAAATAAATATATTCCCATAAGCATAATCTGAGTACACTTATCACCAACCAACAAATGTGAATTGCTGAAGGAAGTCTCTCAGGCCAAGGGGAAATTTGGGTCTATACTAAAGAATGAAGAACACCATACATACACACATGCATACATAATTACATACATGAATTTAGGTAAATATAAAAAATTAACATCATATTGTGTGCTTTTGAATGGAGACATATATTAAGAGAAAAAAGAAGGAAGGAAACTAAAGGTTAGATAAATGAAATTCTATGGTGGTAAGGATTTTATAGTTTTGTGAAATGTTATAATATGAACTTTAAGTAGAGTACATTAAGTATGAATATTGTAATCCCTAAAGCAACCACTATAGATGAGGTAAATGGATATGGCTGACTCTGTAATAGCTTACAACTCAATGGGAATTGATAATTAGTGGAAAAGATAAATACAATTAACCAAAAAAAGGAAGAAAAAAGTAACAGGCAAACCAAAAACACAGGCAAAAATTGAAGAATAAATTACAGCACAGACATAAACCTAACGTTATCCAATAGTTACACTAAATGTAAATGAAGTAAATATTTCAACTGAAATTCTAGACTCTGAGGGAGGCAGGAACTGAATGCTCAATGCAAGAGACAAATACTTTAATATGAGTCATGAGTAAGAAGTAAAATGATGGGAATTATATACTATCCAATCACTAACCCTAGAAAGTTTCTGAGAAGCAAGAGCTGAGATCTTTTTATTCAGTATACTCATGACATTTTTGCTTTGGCAGCGGGTGCAAATGTCTTTTTTCCCACTTTCTTCAGTGGTTGCCTACGAAGAATGGAGACCAAGAGGAGGGAGAATGAGCCCCTGGTGAGAAGGGAGGGGAAGTTGGTTAAGTTGGGAGTTGGTTGGGAGTTGGTTAAGAAAAGTGAATATCAAACTCAAACTCAACAAATCATGTATTTAAGGCCTTTACATTTCACTGTATGTATTTATTCCCCCCAGTTAAAAGAGAGAAAGAGACTTTAAGACATGTTCACTAACAGTAATGGACAGACTTTAAGTTCCAATGTAATTTTTTTAAAAACCTAAAAATTGATGTACACAATAAAAATGAAAATGGGAACCTTAGATATCTGACGACCTTCAGAAATTTGCTGTTTGCTTTAGCTAAACGTGAGTGTTTCATTCTTCTTCTGAGAATCCTTATCCTTTAGAGAAACATTATGAATAGTTGGTGGTGAAGGGAAACCTAATGTCCTAGATTGCCTTCCAGCAACACGAGCAAGTTAGAGGTCAGTAGAAATACAGTTGGTCCTTGGTATCTTTGTACCCCACACCTTTGGATTCAACCAACCTCAGACTGAAAATACTGAGGGGAAAAACTGCATCTCTGCTGAGTATGTGCAGACTTTTTCTTGCCGTTGTTGTTACGGTGGACAGCTGTAGAGGAAACCACATGGTGGAAGAGCTGGTGGCTGTTGACACTGGGAGGTGGACACCCTGGGGTTAATACACTATTTTGTATTCTTTTCAGAATAAAACATAATACAGAAAAAAAACAAATAAAAACTTTCTGCCTTGGTACAAAGATTTCTTTCTGATTAAAGCCCTTTTCACCCACTGTCCCATTAAAATCTGGCAAACTATTTCTCTTGCTTTATTCTCCATCTCAAACATCATTTTTCTGTGCACCATTTTTCTGTCATGTCCTCAGTCTTCCCCATGCATAATTAGCATCTACTCCCATGTTTTTTATTTCTCTGCATTAATGGGACCATGGTTCCCTTTAAACCAGTGCTTGTTCCCAACGTGAGGGAAGAGAAATCACAAATGGGCTCTTAAAGCCAGAAACAATGCTCAGTGATTTCTAACATTAATGAATCCCTCTGTGCATCATCAGGGATGGTCTCCTTTTAATAAATACCAACTCTCCTTTGTGAGCTTAATTTCAACAAGTTTTAGGAACTCATCTATGGGATTCAGTCTCTTAGAGAGTAGTCAAGAATTTAAATAATTTATCTATAACTGTATTGGATAGATGCACATGTGCATGGACACACTGTGGTTAATGGAAGTGTGTAATGGTGAGATGTTGGAATTACATGGGGCCTTCAGTGATTACTTTTTGAAGTCAAATGGATGATTATCTTCTAATCAGATAATGATAAGGATGAATCTATTAGATTCACATAAGGAAGAGGAAATTGAAATATAATCAGACAGTGAAACAAAGTCATGCAATGTCCTGATCAATCATCACTATTGTTGGGATATCACTAATGTTGGGACATCTGTCATGGTGCACCTTCTATGTGATGCAGTATGGAGTGCATGGCATCATCTATAAAGAACTCTTTCCAGACATTTTCAGTCTGGATACAATCGAACTTGTATATCTAGACTCTAATTAATAGAAAACACAGTGGATACAGAAGCCAGCTGACTATCACCATGAGGAATCAGTCACTAAAATCCAGAAGAAGAGATATTCTACAGTAAAACTTCCAGGTCCTTCAACAAACTAGTGTCAAGTAGGGAATCACATCAAGTGAAATGTGGGGACCTTGATAGGGAGGTCATAAAAAATGTTTCAAGGTCAAATTAAGAAAAAGTTACTAGAGATCAGCTCTTATGTGCCATAAGCAATTAGCATCATTGTGTTAGATTTTTGTCATAGCCTCGTGACTGTTTAGATACATGTTCTTGTGTCTTCTGTGCAACCTGAAATATTCAAGGATAAATGTTGTGCTATCAGCAATACATACAGCAAAAACAATGCTTCAAAAATGAAATGTAGGGATTGTAGCAGGTTGAAAAACATGATTGGCTCCCAAAATGTATCATATCCTAGCTCCCAAAATTTGTGAATGTTACTGTATGTGCCCAAAAAGAAGATCTTTAAAGATAGTATTACATCAAAGGTCTTGACTTGAGAGAATTATCCTGGATTATTTGAATGAATAGTAAATGCTACCACCTATGTCCTTCTGACAGAGAAGCAGAGAGAGATTTAACACAGAGAGGAGAGAGTGATGGGAAGGTGGATAGGAGAGACATTTGAAGATGTGGGCTGTGACCACAAATCATGGAACACCAGTGGCCACCAGAAACTGGGAGAAGCTAGGAACAAATTCTCTCCTAAAGTTTCAGCACAGACACAGTCCAGAAATACCCTAATTTCAGCCAACTGACACTGACTTCAGACTTCTGACCTCCAGAACTGTACTGTGAGAATAAATCTTTTCCTTAAAGCTACTGTGTCTGTAGAATTTGTTACAGCAGCTATACAAAACTTACCCTTGCATTTGTGGGACTTTACTACAATTTCCTCATTTTTTTCAATGCTTAAAAATTTTCATAATAAAAATGCATGTTAGTAAATTTTGTTACAATCTAATTATAATTGTTTTAAGGAGAAACAATATTATTTAAAAGTATTTCAAAGAGAAGAAAATACACCAAAAGTTAAGCACAGGCATTAATATCAGAGCAGTTGCTAGATAATGTGTTATCAATGACACAATTTAAGTTTACAAAATCAAAAATTATTTTCTTCTCTCCTATTTTAAAATATATTTCTTATTTTATAGTTATTAAACTACTTCATGGGCAAACTGATGAATCGCATCTTATACGGAGAAGACATGTAGGAACTACCCTTTCAGGAACCAATTACACCTAAATGATCTGAAAAAATGGCACTGGTAGGCTTCCTTTTTTTTTTTTTTTTAATATTGTGGCTTCCAAGTCATTCTTAATTTTGTAAACTGTATGTCTTTTGACTTTCCTCTCCTCCAAAAAATGTAACATAAGTTCTCCAAATTTACTGCCATAATCAGAGTTTACTTTGGCAAAGTCAGCCCTTGGCAGCAAATAGGGATTGTGGTTCAGGAAAGTACAGAAACCTGTCCAAGTGGTCTAACATGTTCTGCATGAGCTTTTCTCTCCCCATCACAAGATATCTGGCTTGGAAACAGTGACCTCATAAGAGCAGATGAACTGTTATGTCATCACACACTAAGAGACAAACCAAAATATGTCTAATTTTGTGAGGAATTTTCGAATTAATTTCCTTTATCAATGGTACTGGATTTTGCAATGTGGGTATACTGGTAAACGTTTGGCACTCATGCGCAAGAGTGATCCAATACAAATTTAGGAGCAGCTTGACAAGAAAAATTATCCACTCACCCTTTTTTAAGCCAAGATTTTTTTTCCTAAGAAAGAGCACATATTTTAATCTGTTTGTGTATGAAACAGAATTATAGGTAGGGGATTGGGAATGGAGGAGCTGGAAGTGAAGTGAAGTTGTGGAAATATTTAAAGACAGTGGGTAATCCAACATAGAACTGAATTTGGAATGGAAATTCGCTCTTACATTTTAATATACATGTGTCTGACGTGCTTGTGACTCCCAGCTCCCTAAGAGAACTACAAACCCACATTTCCAGGGCAACTCAGCCTTGAGCAGCTGGGGACGTGGCCGTCCTGCTCCCGTTTGCAGTGAATTCAGTCCCTGGACCCGACCATCCCCTGTGGGAGCGGTCAGCACGTCTCTCGGAGCAAGCCCAGGCTTCCCCTGTGAGGGCGCATAGAGTCGGGGGAGCCTGCGCTCCCACTGGTCAACAGATTGACCAAGTCCGAGCCAATGGTCCCGCGTGGTTCTGCGTGCAGCGTCCAGCTGAAAACGCGTGTGGAGGCGCAGAGTCCTCCTGTACACAGCTTCCCAGTGTTTCTAAAACATCTGGAACCGCAGTGCAGAGCAGATCTGCAAGGCGGGCGATTGTGCCTCCGGGTCTGGGTGTTTTTGTAAATGGTCCCAGGCTAATGTCACCAGGAAGGTGAAGGAAGCACACGAGACAAGCGACACAACTCAGATGAACGGCTGATCGATGGGCGAAGGCTGGCTGGGGGTGGGAGAGCTCACAAAGTCTCTCTTAATTAACATTGCGTTGAGTGTGATTTCAGTTTCTCCGGTGATTCTTTTGGAATTTAATGAAGTTATTTAGAAATGTATCTAGAAGGGTGTATTTTCAAATAATGAGAAAAAACTAAGGAAGAAAGAGAATAGCAAATTTTGAGACCATAATGTTAAGTGAAGAAACTCAGACAGGCAAGCCTAAATATCACATGGTTTCTCTTATATGAGAAACTCAATACATATATAAAGTACAAAATAAAAGACAAAACAGGAAAAAAGAGAAAGAAGAAGAAAGAGGTATTGTAATCCAGTGGGGACAATGTATCTAAAAGTGCACTCTGATTTAGTATAATTTTCTTACATGTTTTATATGTTCCTTGGCCTATTAGTATGGTTTTTAATCTGTATATACGATAATTAACTTTATAAGTTCTTATAAGACATATAAATGAATCTGATGCTGGAAAAATAAACGGGGATGCAGGGAGGGGGGGAAAGAAGAGAATGAAATGTGTTGTCTACATGTCCAATCCCTTACAGTGAACGCAACCATTATCTACTGCACATGTAATAATAAAACTAAAAGGGGGGGAAGAATAGCTAATTTTGAAATAATAATTACAACGGGATGGTAATTTTTATGGCTTGTGTCCAGATGTCCCCCTAAAGCCTCATGGGGCAACAGATGGGGCTTTTTCAGAGGTGGCTGGATCTAGAGTGTGATTGATTCGTGGTGCTCTGCTATGATTAAAGGTACTAGGATTAAGGGTGTGAATGCTATCTGAGCTTAGGGGGTAGCCTGCATACAATATAAGGGACAGAAGCGAGCTTGCTGCTAGTTACTTTAGTTAGTCACTTGCTTTTTCTGTCGTCTGCCTGCCATGAACTGTTTCTTCTCTGCGATGCCCTCTGCCACCCCACTGTGGAGCCAGCCAGCTCTAAACAAACCTCTACAAACTGAAAGCCAAATAAACCTCTCCTCCTTTAACTTTGGATGTCAGGTATTTTGTCTCAGCAACAAGAAAAGTAACTAAGACAGTGGTGATGCAGATAGATAATGATGGAAGAAACCAGAGATAGGACTAGAAGCAACTACGTGTGTGGACACAGATATAGCACACAATAAGGAGTCGCCCATGGCTGGGACGAAAGGACAGCTATCATTTATAGCATGGGCAGCACACACACCGGCCACTTGAGAACCGATGAATAAATAAATCAACACTTTTACCTCATTCTTGACACCAAAATGAAATCTAGATGGAGCAAATATTTAAAGGTAAAACAGTGAGAAAATGGAAACCACTGTGAATATGTATATGATTTTAGCCTAGTAAAAATTTTCTAGGCTCAAAACTGAGAGTCAAAGATGATAGGTGACAGATACATAGGTAGACAGATAGAGAGATGATAGATTATATAGATATTTGTTAGATATAACATAGAAAAATTGATCTGGGGCTAGTGGCACACATCTGTATTTCAAGTTACTAAGGCAGGAGGACTGTGAATTCTAGACCAGGCTAGGCAACTCAGTGAGATCCTATGAGAGAGAGAGAGAGACAGAGAGAGAGAGAGAGAGAGAGAAAAGGGAACGTAGCTCAGTGTAGACACTTGCCTAATGCACACCAGGCCCTGCGTTTTGATGACCTCCACCATAAAAACGTGGAAAAACAGAAAGCCAACTCTTCCTATCAAAAATCAGTAAACTTAGAAAGTGAAGGAAGAACATTTTAAATATTTACCACACATGACAACAGGCAAAAACTTTTCTTGATGTTATGAAACTGTCCTGTAAATCAACGGGGAAAGGTATCTGATGCTTGTAAGTGGGGAAGTACACAGAGCCACTTTATACAAAACAGCAGAGAAGTGGCAATTAATCATTGAAAAGCTGGCCAAACTTACAAATAATTAAATTCAAATAATAATAAGACATCATTTTTTAACTATCAAATTGGCAGCGGTTAAAAGATGAATAACACCCGGTGTTGGCACGAATATGAGAAACCAAGCTGTCACATGCTGCTAGTGGGAGCGTTGAAATGCGCTAATTTTTTGGAAGGAAAAAAATTCTAGTATCTAATAAGAGGCTTAATGTCTTCATTCTTTAGCTAACACTTTCACATCTAAGAATTTGTCTGTGAGAAGCTCAGCCGAACACTGGCTCCTGACAATAATGGGCCCAAGTTCAGGACCTAAGAGGAGAGAGATGACACTTAGCTAAAGTCTGGCTACCAAGTGCTTTGTTCCCAAGGATGGAGGGACACGAACAGCTCAGCCAGTGATTCCTGAGGCCAGTAAGGGTAAGGTGGAGGGTCCGTATCACCGGTAAACAAAGTGAGAGTGGGATGGGAGGCCTCCTTGCATCATATCTTGGCTCTTTGGGGAAGGTGGTTCCTAATAGCACTAATAGATTCCCTGAACTCGAGAGCGTGGAATTTCTTAGTTTCCTCTCTTTTCCAGAACCCCAGAGCTTGGGAAAAATTCAAGATGGCTGGTCCCCAGCATGGTGGCCTCTCCAGCAGCGATGGCCATCCCAAGTGGGCTTCCCAGGGCCATGGTAGCACAGGTTGCCAACCTTGCCTTCTCAGCCCCAGGACTGGGGACCCTCCCAGCAGGATGGTCTCTGGGTTCCTCAGCCCTCTGCAAAGATGCCTTCACTCATACTTCTGTCACCTGTCTGAGTCTACGGGGACTCCAGCCTCACCAGTTCTGAGTTTCTTTCTGCTTCCTGCTGTGGCCCTGGCTCTTTACAAAGCCAGCTTTAACTTTTTTTTTTTTTTTTTTTGGTACCAGGAATCAAACTCGGGTCCTTGCATCTGTGAGGCAGGTGGCAGAACCACTGAGCTAAATCCCCTGCCTACAAAGCCAGTTGTAAAGTTGGTGCTGCTCCCCTTTTCTGATATAATGGCCCAACAGGGCAACAAGTTAGAAGCTAACAGGTAGAAGTTGGGCCAATGTAGAGAAGGGTTTGAGCCTGATGTATCCTTGTCTTATTTATTCTGGAAAACCCCCAACATGTATATTCTGGTTATTCTACTGTGAAATTGTTCTAATTACTTTCTGCTTAACCTTGAGTTCATCATTTTCAGAAAGCATTTGTGAGGCACTTGCGGGAGATATTAATAACTTGGAAAGAGAAAAATGCATGAAGACATAGGCCAGGGGACTTCTTAGGGGTCCTCTTACAAGCCCAGGGATTCCCAGGGGTTGTTGTTGCTCTTGATGTATTTGTTGTGTTTGTTTAATGTGGCACTCCATTCCAGCCCAAGGCTGGGAAGAGGGAGAAATTGAGAGTCCCATCCACATGCTGAGATTGGCTTTCTCTCTTCTTTTCTTCTTTTTGGTACCGGGGATCGAACTCAGTACCTTTTACTTGTGAGGCAGGTGCCGGAACCACTGAGCTAAATCCCTGGCCCTCTTTTTTATTATCCTGCTGCTAAAGGCAAGAAGCTCTTCTCCATCTCTTATATCACACCTTCCTTCTTGACTCCAGATAAACCTTCATGGCTTCTCTAACCAACAAAAGAACAGCCTATAAACCAAGGCCTCCAACCCAGCCCAGTTGTTAATAATGGCAAATGTGAAAATAAAAGGATTTGGAAAACCCATTCTCAAAAGAATAGCCTGGTTCACGAGGCTGCTAGAATCCTGAGTAATTGCATCTTAAACCTCAGGACTGCAGTCCTGCATAGCTTCGCCAGTGGTCATCTCAGCACAGGATGCCTTGGATAAGGTGGGTTCTGGCCTCATAGTTATCCTCTATTGTAATAAGGAGAGAACAGTTCCTTGAATGACTTTTAAAATACTACCTTCATTCCACATCCCACTGCAGAATACAGCGTATGAGCATAAAGCATCCTGCCAGCATACGCCAAGAGTCTTCAGGAAGCATAAGCCATGGGACTGAGGCCAGGGAGGTACCCCATACAAGCACCTCATCCTCAGGCGTCCTGAGCTATACCTGTGCTGTTGTCAATTAAGATACGAGGTGAAAGTGTGGGTCTAACCTACAGTGGAATTACAATCCTATTTAGATAGCTGCTAATTACATTTACAGAACTATCACAGATAAGGTCCTTGTGGTGGTTTTGTATTGACATAGCAGCCATAAACCAACAAGAGTCACCAATACTTAGGGATGGGAAAGCGGTAGAGAACAAAGCCCTCAGAACCCTAGCATATACTGCAGGTTTGAAAAGGAGACCGGTGAGAGTCTGGGGCCTTTGACCACACACACTGCAGTCACCCTTGGGAAGCTGTGGCATCGGAGGCAGCAGGGGAGGGCCCCCCCCCCACCTGTCTAGATAGCTTTAGCAGCAGCAAAGAGAAATATAAATAGCAGAGCACTAGAAATTAGGCTGGTTATGTTCCATACTTGTGGCAGAGTTTCTGAATCCTACGGCCGGACTTTCATAATTGGAAACAAAGCAGAAGATAGTGTTTTCTTTCACACAAAGAAGAAACCAGTCTGAAGCCAGAAAAAAACAAAAGCAGTATGCACCAAGGCACAATTTGTTCCAGCACTGCAATAACCTGGAAGCGTGTCTCTTTGGACACCAGTGGTTAAAGAGTAGCATCCAATTCCAGAAAGTTCCTTCTGTCCAAAGTGCCAAAAGATTCATGTGTCTTAGTCACTAGTGTTTCTCATGGCTGAGACACAACACCTGACACCTACAATTTAAAGGAGGGAGAAGAGATCAATTTTGGCCAACCTTCGGTCCATATGCGGTGGGCTCCAAGGCAGGCCGACATGGCACAGGGGCCTGGTGGGGGAGGGCTGCTCACCTCATGGCACACAGGAAGCAGAGAGCAAAGGGAAGAGCCAGGAGAGAGATAGACCCTTCCAGGCCACCTCCCCAGTGACCCCCTCTTCTGAGCAGGTCTCATCCCCTAACAGCCACTCAGCCATAAACTCTGTGATCCAATCACCTTCCAAAAGCCCCGCCTTTGGGAACATGCAGCTTTGGCAGACATCTAGACCTAAGCCACGATGCCATGGCCTCCTCAACCTCTCCCACCACTCAGAAACTGAGGCCCTACTTTATGGAAGTAAGGTTTCTTGTCAGGTTCATTGGCCGGCCTCGACCCTGGGCCCTGTGGGTGTTGGGGTCAGGCAACGAGGTCCCTGAGCACCCTCACCAGAGCGCCACCCTCTCCAGAGCCTGGGGGATCTGGCTGCTGACACCCAGCACACTGCCCATCGTGACTCAAGAGACAGGCTCTTCTGTTTCTCTGGAGCAATAAACAAAACACTTCACAAAGGCTTAACCACCGGGGCATCGGAGCCTCGGAACTCCACTCCTGAGGCAGCACAAGGATCTACTCTGATTCAAGCAGGGGAGGAAGGTCTTGGACACAGCTTCACATTGACAGGCATCTCTGACATTTTACAGACTTTCTTTTAAATCCTTACCGAGGAGAGTCGAGACCATTCCTATTCTCTTTGGGAAAACCATGAGAAAGTCAACAAAACCATGTGGTCTAAAAGAAAAGATTGTGTCAAGCACCAAGATAGGGTCCTTGACAGCCCAGTACCCACAGATGTAACTTGAACAGCAGCATTGCAAACTGAAGTCACAAAGCCAGGACAAGAGAAGAGAAGCTACACAAAAGGCTAACCCCAGACACACTCACCTGGGAGCTGCATCCATACCCAAGTGTAGAGAGGCTTTGGGTCTACACAAGAGTCACATGATAGGTTTGACATAAATTGTGTATTTTTTTCAAGTATTTGTACATGGTTTACTTTTGAAACACCTCTACATAGCTCATCCCAGAGAATTCAGTTCTCAACTAGTCTTTTTACTATTCTAATAAACCTCAAGTTGAAAAGACCTTGTTGGTTATTACAACAAAAACCTGGGTCCACTTCTACCTCTGTCCTAGGGTGCAGGTTATAAACAGAGAGAGAACGGGGTTTGATTTGGGTCCCCTTCCGGTGGCCAGTGTCATGTCTCTTGCTATCCCACAGAATTTCAGGGAAGTAGAAACTTCATCAACCTTACGCATGTGCTTTTTCAATGGTTAAAATTAATATTCAAGGCCTCACAAGCCAGTGGACAATTAATTTCTGTCAGCTATTTCATTGTAGCTATTACTTGCAAAACCTTATGATTCCCAAATAACCTCAAAATGGAGAACTGAAATAGTATTCACCCATCTCCTCTTGTATGTGTATGATTAGAAATCAGGCAAAAAAAGTTGGTCTTAAGCAACTTCTACGTTAGTCATTTGGAAGGGCTTGATGATTGCACATGCTTATTTTTCATTTTAAGATTTTTTTCTTATATTAAACAATCAACTTGTCCAGTGCCCTCATTATTCATTACCACCTAATCTTACAGATGGAAGACTGAGACTAGTCGTATGATTTGACATCAACCTGGCCAGAGAATGTCACTCTTTCAGCTAAGATTGAAATGTATTTGATTTCTGGTCTTGGATCAGACCATATCCTAATACAAATGTATGAAGAGCATATCATTTGAAAATTATTCCAATGCATTGAACTTAATGATCTAATCACACTTTTTGTCATTATTATGAAGAACGAACACTTGTCAGGTAATGGAATTAATTTCCAATAGAAATGCTCATAGAGTTCATGGCTAATTTGGAAGAAAAAGGTTTTAAAATTCAAAATTCATTTAACAAAGAACTAGTGAGTAATTATGTGCATGAATATAGCACTTTAATCTGAGAAACACATAAGGGAGTTTTACACATTAGAAATTTTAGGCACACACACTCAAAAAAGCCATCTGTTTTAATACACCTGCTCACTGTTTAGTTGTTTCCAATCCCAATTTTCCTTCCAGCTTGCAGTATCTTTCTTCTTTCTTTTTTCTTTTCTTTTACTTTTTGTTGTTCTTGCAAGTCATGTGCTGGTTCTCCAAACTCTCTGGATATTCAGGCAACGCCTCCACAGGCCACATGGCCACAGCCAGGTCCGAGAGGGTCAGGATGGTGACACGTGGCACTAGGAGGGTGACACATGGTGCTACAACCACAGTGCCTCGGATGCGGACCCTGAGCCTCCAGCTGTGCTTCGGGTAGAGGTAGGTAGCTGCCGCATTTCCAGGCATTAGGAAGTACTAGACTGCCCACACATGCTGTCTACAAGATCTCACTGAGTCTCACACAAACTAGCTAAGGACGGAATTGTTGGTTCCATTGGATAGATGAGACCAAATTTTATTCAGGAACTTCACCCATAAAATCACAGACATAAACTGCAGGGCATGCAGGCAGCACTTGATGATCTTAGTCTTTCACTCACCAACATGTGATTGCACAATGGCTTTTTTTTAAATGTCCAATTGTTTTACTATGTTTGCAATATATAATAATTACACTCATCTTGGGGAATGGGTACATAAACATATCGGGTCTTGATCATTTTTGCTGCTCACCCACCCTCCCAGCTCAGGGTATTTTTCAGTCGCTTTTCAGACTCAGGCAGCAAACTTGCACAAATCCTGAGCTCCCGGAGGACCTGTCTCACTGGCTCGGGGGCCAGGCAAAGTCAGCCCGGGCGGGCCTCTCCTGGCCGAGCCCCTCCTCCCTCGGAGGCCCTTCCTTGTCCAGAATGACAGACGGGTGTGACTAGAACAGTCTGTCTGCTTCGCGCTTGTGTGCGTGTGAACCGATGAGAAGCGAGGAGCTTCTGTGATTCCGAATCGCAAAGGGTCCTAGGACCGGGCCCGAGGTGGGTGTGTGCTGGAGCTGACCCACAGTGGGCTCGCAGGAGCGCAGTCGCACTCTGGGCCACTTTGCAAGCAGGCTGTCGGAAATACCTCCACTGTGGAAACCCGCAAGCGCTACAAATCAGAGTGCTGCGGAGGGCCAGTCACTGCTCAATGACCAGCACTGCACTGTGGGGAAAAGGGGCGTTTACTGTGGGATGTGTTACTTTTATAATAATAATAATTGCACTTACTTCTGTAGCAACGCTGTGCATTTTTTTTATTTTTCAGAGAGGTAAACTGAGGCTTATGAAAGTAGATTGCCAGGATTTGAATTACTATCTTTATAAAATCCAGACGGGTTAACCTCACTAATCTCCCATCTGCTTCATTTTTTTTCATGTTAGGATTGGATAAAATCTGGAATATTCTGTAGTCCCATAGTCACTCAATGCATTGTCATAAAATAAAATGCTTGCCCCACCTGTATCTGGACACTTCCCAGGTCAGAAAATTCATAACCTCAGGCCATTTACAATTCATAATTAGAAAACCCTTATTCTTGGCAACTGTTTTCTAATTTTGAGTAGAAAACTCATATTTTCCCCCAACCACTGATTCTTGTTTTACCTATGAAAATGTGGTTAGCAGTAGAAATCCCAGGAGGCCCAGGAAATAGAGTAAAACTAAAATACATCCGAGTCCCTTTTAAGTTTTGCCTTTACTGCATGCACATATGTCCATCTGTCCATCCATCCATCCATGTATTCATGTGTCCATCCATGTATCCATCCATCCATCCATTTCTGTATCCATCCATCCATGTATTCATGTATCCATGTATCCATCCATCCATCCATCCACTCATCCATCCATGTATTCATGTATCCATCCATCCATGTATCCATCCATCCATCCATCCATGTATTCATCCATCCATCCATCTTCCAAACATTACTTATTAGGTAGGCTCATCTGCAAGAGCTGCTGTACTGCCTACTGGGTTTACAAAGGTGGGTGAGACAGTCCTGGCCTAAAGAAACACTTGCTAGACCCTTGCACCTCAATGTGGTGCTTAGGCCAATAGCAGTGTCACCAGGGAGTTTGTGAAATGCAGAATCTTAGGACCTTCCAAAATCCAGATCCATGTAATCAGAATTCGCATTTTAACAAGATCTCCTACAGTCCTCCTCCATACTGGGGATTGGATCCATGGCCTCTGAACTGAGCTACATTTCCCAGGCCTTTCTTCTTTTTATTTTGAGACAGAGTCTTACTAGGTAGCTAAATTGCCCAGACTGGGCTTGAATTTACAATCCTCCTGTATCAGCCTCCCAGAGGGCTGCAGTACAGGTACACACGACCATGCCCAGCTCCTCCAGTGATACTTTTGCACCTTAAATGTTGAAAACTCTTGGCCTTCAAGTGAGTATATTAATCTCTAAAGTAATCTTTCATTATTTATATTTTAATGAAGGGTCTTTCATAATTCTATGAAGGACCTACTAAGCCTCAGGAGCTGGTGGTATTTATTTACATAACTCTCGTGGTTTTGAAGATTTGTTTTTAAAGGTAGCAAATTTGTATCACAAACACAAGCATTTCCCTTTAAAATTCACCTCATTTGTCAGAGTTCATGGACACCTTTTAGTGGCCATAATAAAAAGCATCCTTTAAAGCACTGTGACGTCTGTACACTCTGTGTGGCTCTTGTCCTGTTTTTATAGCTGCATCTGATTGCACGTTTGTGTTCTCTGCCATCTGCATTCAACGCACACACCCCGAGTTTCCTTTTGAGGGTGTCCTGCCGGGCATGTGCTGCAAATGAAGAAATTCTATTCTCCTTGCAGACAAAGTGGGCCCGCCGCAGCAAGACCCCTCGAGACATTCAGAGTCGGGAGGGATCGATTTTCTTTTCTTCTCCACACGAATTACCAGACATATTTATTTCACCTTTGAAAAAATAGCTTCAACCTGGGCACTCATCCAATAAGAGGTCCAAAGCCTTTGAGTTTATGATAGCTTACTTAATCCTGAAACAAAACACAAAACAACTACAATAAAAATGTATCGCAAAACAAGACAGGGTTTCTGATCCTGTTTGAACCAGAGGGGATTTGGGGACATTTTAAAGGCATAGGTTTCACTGAACACTTACGAAAATGTCCACAAGTCACCGCCCCTTGCCATGCACACACTGCTGTTATAACCGAGTGCATCTGCTTGCAAATTTATTCCGCACACAGATGTGATATATGCCAGTAACCCCCACAGTGCACTGTGGTTCTATCTCCTAACTAGGTATTTTTGTTACAGGGAATGTTATTTCCTTGTGGTCTGATACATGGTATTTGATTATTCCAAATAGGTAAGAACAACATTATAATATTTATCAAAAAGAACACTTACAAAAATAAGGATCTTAGTCACTTTCTTCAAAACCGGTACCAAATACCCAGCCCCCACAACTTAAACTAAGAGAGGTTTATTTGGGGTCACATGTGCTTTGGTCCATAGGTGAGAGGCTGTAAGACAGGGCCGCAGGCAGAGGGGCCTGGCAAGGAGAGCAAAGGGAAGAGATGGGGAGGGAGACGAAGCCCTCCAGGTCACACCCCACCCCTATGAGCCCTTCTGATCAGACCCCACTTCCTCACAGCAAATCAATTATAAACCCTGATGATTGGATCACCTTTCAAAACCCCATCCGTCAGCACGGGGGGGGGGGGGCATCTAGCTATAAACCACAACAGGAAGTCATTCTAAATGACTAAATTTTCAGGGCTACTCACGTTCCAAAACCACGTTTTAACATTTCTTCTCCCTTTTATTTTTTTTAGGCCTTTTAATTCTTGAAATTGACAACAGCAATGATGTCCTTACATTAATAAAATGTAACCAAGCCCTCGATTTTGCTATGTGTATTAGCTTGCTAGGGCCGCCATAAACAAAATGCCGCAGACTGGTGGGGATTAAGTAGCCGATATTTATTTTCTCACAGTTCTGAAAGCCAGAAGTTACAGAGCGAGGTGCCGGCAGTGCCATTTCCTCTGAGGCCTCCCTCCTGGGCTTGCAAAGGGCCAGCTCCTCGCTGCCCCTGGTGCGGTCACCCCTAGGCACAGCACGTCTGCAGCACCTCGTCCTCCTCTCTGAGGCCTTTAGTGCTCCTGGGTGAGGGCTCACGTAACACCCTCATTTAATTCCTCATCGCATCTCCACTGATCTCATCTACACACGCAGTTAGAGTCCGAGACGCTAGGGTTTGAGGCTTCAGCACACAAACTTCAGAGAGCACAGCTCAGCCCACAGCCCCATGTGGTGCACTCTTTCCAAATGCTTTGCACAGAGCAACGTCTCTGACTTCTCATCACTGTCTGAGGCCAGCAGCGTGAGCATCTGCAGCGGACAGAGAAGAAAGCCGAGGTCCAGAGAGACCAAGCAGCAGCACCCACACAACCGAGCGGTGCTCCGTGAGGCCCCAGTCTGTCAGCTCTCCATCTCAGCGCTGTGCTGACCTTGTTTCTTATTCAGAACCTCAGCAAGTTTATGAGTGATTGCTCTGCGTTTGTGCTGAGTGCAACAACCGTATTTGCTCTTCCATCAAACAACTCCAGAGTGCTGAGCTCTGGTGGCCTCCTGCCAGTCTGTATTGTTCTCTAGTCTCCTGTCTCCATGTGGTCCACACTTGCTAGTGTCTGTCTCAGAGCAGACCCAGGGGGGCTGGGGCTGAGCTTGCCACCTTCTCCATTCACCACAGTCAGTGCCGCCACCTGGTCACCCAGGTGGGAGGACTTTACACAGCAGAAATCGACCAAGATTACACATCAGAACATCTGGGGTTTTGAGACTTAGCTTTCATCACACCATTGTCTACATCTTCTGCGCTGGACCCCTCCCTTTGGAATTGGCTCAGAAGAACTATGAAGAATCCCTTTCATCAAAGCATATTCATCATAACGTATGAGCTTAGTGAAGACCTATTTTTCTCTTTAGAAATCATTTTTCTCACCTCATCTATTAGCAAAATATGCATAAGTTCCTTCATGAAGTTGATTATCAAATGGTCCAATATGTGTTTATTAAATGCCATTGATAATAATATATACAAGAAAATAAAAATGCCATTAATGTTACGTACTTCTCAGACAATAGTGTACATATGGCATAAATGGATGTCCCTAAGTACAAAAGCATGGGAAATATCAAAATTAAATAACTTATACTTAATGTAAAATCGTATCACTGAATAGAGTATTTAAAACATTGATGAAAGACATTGAAAAATATACAAATAAATGGAAATATATTCCATTTTGAATGCCTTAATAGTATTAAAGTGTTCATATTATACAACACAATCTAAAGGTTTTATTGGTGACCCCTGAAATGTTACTGGAAACGTCTGCCATAGGCTCCAGTCTCCTGCTCAGTGTACAACACAGGCCTGAGGAAAAAAACTAGCAGACAAAACTAAGAAAGATAGAAAGCAGGGAGCCAGGACAACCAATCCCAGTGCAACTGACAAAGGCATTGCCCAGTCCAAGCCACTGATTTTTTTATTACCCAATTGTGATAAAGGTAAACTACATGCAAGGGTGAAATTATGTGTAAGGATGCACAGTCATGCAGTTTCTATGGAAACTAATGTAAGCAAGGCTTGTAAAGGACAAAACAAAGCATTCTTGAATTAGGAACAGAATAAACAAAATATATGGTTGTAATTAGAACACTGTCCTTCTAGATAAGAAGGTTTTAGTTGCAGGAATGGAATTTGGGTGTGAGTTACTCTGACCTCAGCACATAGGCTTCAGCCACATTCAATTCTCTAAACAAGCCAATTGTGGGGTTAACTCTATAGCCTGCACTGCTTACAGTGTGCTTTGAGCATAATCAATATTGTAGTCTCCTGCAAGGTTTGATAAAATTCATAGTAAATTTCCCACTAAAAAAGGATTATTGATGTCAAATTTATATCCCAAGTAACTATAATGATTATCTTCCTCAGTCTTTGATTATATACATTGATTCTTTATTAAGAGAGCATCACAGAAATTCTTTGGGTAAGTAGGTGTCCTGGAGAAAGAAATTATACCTGTCACACAAGAGCACTTGCTAGGAGGGCACTGGACAACATGATCCCAAAGATCCTTCTAGCACCATGGGGTGTAATAGTTCATTGTGATGTCAACTTGAATGGATTAGGAACATATTTCATGGTGGAGCTCCACTCTGGGCATATCTGTGGGTGATCAATATGTAAGCCACAAACAGAGGAGAAAACCCATCCCGAATGTAAGCAGCACCAATCAATAGGCTTGTAGCTTGGAGGGAATAAAAAGGGAAAGAAGGAAGTCTTTGTTTTGTTACTTCAGCAGAGCTCTTGTCTTACCCCCACCTTTGGATGTTGTGTCCAGTTCCTTCAGGCTTCCAGGCAGACCCTTCAGCTTTCCAAAGCAGACTTGCAACCAACTCTGCAAGGAACTCCAGGCCTTTGACTTTGAACTGAACCTGCCTGCTCTCCAGGGAACAGATGGCCGTTTTGCTTCCTCACACCCCTGACTCCACAGGCAGCCATTGTGAGCCACTGTGTGTGTGTGTGTAGTCTGTTCTTTTAGTGAACCCTACCTGGAACATGAAGATACAGCCTTGGTCAATTTTAGATGTAGCATCCCTCCTTACCTGGAAATCACTGCATTCTTGTTCCTCTCTCATCCCTGTTTTTCTAGTTTCCATATCTCCAGGAAACAGGAAGCAGCTCAGAGTGGGGTGGCTCCTCATTCAGCCTGATTTTTTGTGAACACCATCCTAACTGCTACTTCTCCTAGCCCTAACTAAGCTAAGGAACCCCAAAACTCTTCTCCATGCTATCCCTGCACTTCGCTCAGACATGTTTAATTCCAAAGTTTCAGCACTTACTTCAGCCATCCCAAACATGACAATATCTACAAAAAAATGGATCTCAAACATTTGACTTTGTAACTAAAAAGGACAGAATTCCCCAGTCTCTGTCTGCACTGGAGCAGATTCCTTCAGAATCCTACTACACGGCCAGATGGTTGCACCTTGGTGAAGGAGACAGGCAGGAGTGAAGCTGCTCCTCATCTCAAATCCTGCAGCCAGTTACCTCACAGTTCACAAGGGTCACTGAGGGCCTACTACGTGCCTTATTCTGGGCTAAAGTTGTGATGTGATTGAAAATACAATGACTGCTTAAAATTAAAAGAATTTATCATAGTAGAAGGCACATTGCCACTAATCCCTCTGCAAATCCTCTCCTTGCTTCATACACACTCACTGTATCACTCTTGTCACTTTCTGAAACAGTTTCGGAAGTCCTCTTTTGTTTATTTCTTTAGCTGTGCTGTCCTAGTTGCCTCAGTGTCCTGAGCCAATTCAAAACATTTACCTATCATGGTCATTTTGACTTTGGGGGAGAGCTAAAAGTCACAAAGAGCCAGATCTGGTGAATAGGTGGATAAGGACACATCATAATGCTTTTATTTGACAGAAATTGCCATAAATATTTCAAATTGATTCAGAATATCAAGGCAGTCATGAAAAGACACTCATGAAAGAGGAATTCCAGAACTGCTTCAGAGAGCAGAAAGAACCGTAGATGGGTTAATGTGTTTGAAGTGAGGGGAAACATTTTTGAGGGAAATTAGTGATGTATCTTTTATTGTAACAAATTTTTAAAATTTAAACATTTACTATATAATTTGATCACACTTCATATCATATCTTCTGACTTGGTCATCAATATAATCTCATGTTTCATGCATTATTGCTCACGTCATGAAGGAAAAAAGCTAAAGCTCACATGAATTAACTGACCTGCTCAAAGCCACCTCCCTAATGAGCAGCAAGTCCAGGATTCAAACCCAGGGTCCTCTCCTGCCAGAGGCTGACCTCTCCTCCACCACACACGCTGTGACTCTGGATTTACTGGTGGAATTCTTGGTCTGGAAGGGGCCAGAAAGCTCAGGAAGCACAAGGTATTGGGTGTCCAGGGAAATCAGAAGTTTAGAGGTTCATAATCCCTGCAGACGTTATGAAACTAATCTCTTTCCTGGCACCTTTGAACAGACAAGGACTTCCTGCTCAGTCATTACCCCACTGAGAAGCTTGGGCCTCCCTCTTCCCTGCTTCTTTATTCATTTGTAAACAAGCTTAGTCTCGTGCTTACCCCCAACCCGCTTCATGGGTGGTGTAGATGGAGTCTATAATGTCTTCAAAACGCTGTGAGCACATCAAAGACAGCACTGCATAAATACTGTATTATTACACACATTCCCAGAGGAAGCATCTCCAAGACCCTTTGATCCATAAATACTTCATTGACTCAGCCCAGCCAAAGCCATTTTAGATTCAGAAGTATCCTAAGATAACTGACCACAGAGAGTTCAAACAGAAAGTGCTTCGCATCCCCATCACAACACTCTTCTTAACACGTCTTTCAAAAAACTATTTTATATAATTTTTTACATTTTAAACTTCAGAGTAAGGAGCATATCTGCATATAATTCCTGGTTCTCTGCTGTGATAAGAGAACAGTAAGGGCGCCGACATATAAGGAAAAAAAGAAAAAGAAGTCATATTTTTGAAGAGTAAAAGACCATAAAATATTCAAGATTCTCCTGAAAGATGCCATTTAATATTCCTGAGTCTATTTTGTCCTGCTTTAAAGACTGTTTGGATGTAACTTCATTTCATTTCTAAGAATCATTTGCAAAAGGAGTAAACTTAAACATGCAGTTTTGTAAAACATCAAATTCTTTGCTATCTTCTTTATATCATTATTAGGATGTCTTAAGTTACTGAAAGAACATAAATATGTTATATGTAAACCAAACTACCTTCACTTATCACAAGTCCAGAAGGATGCCCACCCTCAAATCGAGATGGGGCCCTGGGGAAGTGGGCACTGGTGACATTTTTAGAGATCCATATTCTTCAACAAATCTGCAGATTTTAATGAACATATTTAAAGGCAAATCATGTGTGAATGTGCTTAAATATTAGCGAGAATATCAGAATTTTGAAATAGCAATATAATTGTGGGTCATAAATATTTTAACAAATAAAAACTTCCGTAGTTCTACAGAAAAAGTGCAACTAACTAAAAGCTACAATGAGTTGATTTTCATTGCTTCATTTCAATCATTTTTCTGGCTTCTACTCTGCTGACTCAAAACACTAAAGAAAGCAAGAAAGAGGAATTGAAGGGGATGAGTTATCCTTCACCCAAAGGTTTCCATCCGTGGGAGTAAGGCCTCCTACTCAGCTTTGTAGCACATGTGGACTGACATTCGTAAAGAAACTTTAATTATCATCATCATTAAAAAAGAAAGAAAAAACTCGAAAGGCAAGAACATATTTGCATATGGTATTCTATTAGATCAACATGGCAACCAAAAATACAGAATCACTTTTATCTTTCTTTCTGGAAACATGTGGAAAGTTGTAGAAGAATATTTCACTCTAACACACTTGCCCCAACTCTGTGGATCTCCTGTTGGACGCTAGCAACATCTGCTCTCTGTGTCTCCCTAACCAGGATACCCTATTGGTTTTATAAAAATTTAGTTACACTTTTGCTCTTGGATGCACCACCAAATTTGTTACTACCAAGAGGTTATAATCAAATCAATGATAACATTTCAGAACATAGATGAAATTTCACATTTAATTCCCAAGTCACTCAGAATCAAATGTATGAGTTTAATAATACCCTGTAGGGCTGTGAAATATTACTTCATACAGGATACAGAAAGGTCCTCTCTTGTTCTCAGTTTCCTTGGACCATGGCCAGTATAAAGAAAAGTCACATGCTCACCAAGCCTTGCTCAGTATGCACTGCACACATAAATTTGCCATTGTGATTAGCCCCTAAAATACATCCATTCATTCTTCATGCAAATAATTATTGAGCATCTACTAAGTGCCAGGCAATGCTCTTCAGGATGCAGATGAAATACAGAATGCAGAGTTTTCTTCCTGGAGAGCAAAGTGTCAACTGAACAGATGATCCACACTGGCTTGGGACGGATTTCTTTCCTTCCAGATTCCATGTTGAAATCTGGTCCCTAAGTAATGGTGTTGAGAGACAATGGGACTCTTTTTGAAAGGTGTTTGGGGCCATGGAGGCTTGGAAGGAATCATTCCGCTCTCCACCAGGTTGCGGGGATTCTCATGGGAGTGAGTACACCCCTTCCAGAGACACGGGAGTGAACCAGTGACTACCAGAGCAAGTTGTTATCAACCAAAATCACCCTCATGCTCTTTCTCTTCCAGACACACCCACTTGCCCTCCCTCTTTTCTGCCTTGTTATGATGCTGCATGAAGCGCTCACTACATCTGGGACTTCCAGCCTCCAGACCAATTAGCCAAGTGAGCTTCTTTGCTTTATAAATATAAATATCCTGCCTCAAGTATTCTGCTACAGCAACAGAAAACAGACTAAGGCAATCCACAATATAATTTCACAGAGTTGTCACTTGTGAAGGAATGGTGCATACTCAGGATGTACAGTGTCCCTGGGTAAGCATCCCACAGAGACATGGAGCATGATGATAAAGGGAGAAGGTGAGAGAGGAAGACTGGGACTAGATCCTGTATCTCAGGTGTCCCCAGACTCTGGGCCATGGACCAATACTGGCCTGTCGAGAACTGGGCTGCACTGAGCAGTAGACTAGGGAGTGAAGCTCCCTCTGTATTTACAACCTTTTCCCATAGCTGATATCACTGTCTGAGCTCCACCTCGTCTCAAACAGCAACTGCATCAAGATTCTCACAGGAACACATACCCTACTGTGAACCACATGCTAGGATCCAGGCTGTACCCTCCTTGTGAGAATCCAATGCCTGATGATCACAGGTGGAGCTGAGGCAGTGATGATAGCACTGAAAATTGTTACTATTATCTATGGTATGCTAATAAGAAACAAATGTATGCTAATAAGTGTATGCTAGTAAGAAAAGGAACTAAAAAAAGAACTCTATCACCTTGGCTTCCACAAAACCCATCCCTGGTACCAAAGAGGTTGGGCACCATTGCTGTGGGGCAATAAAACTTGGATTTTAACCTGAAGATAATGAACCAAGGTAGGAGTTGTATGCTGATAGGGTTACCAATTTACATACTTGGAAGATCATGACCCAGGGGACAGCTTGGTCAAGGGACTGGTGAGAAGGCAGAGGAAAGTGGGAGGGAGCTCCATCAATCCAGGTCCTCTGAAAGACAGCTGCCAGGGTAGCCCTGGAGGGCGAGGGTTTCACTGTAGGAAATTCCTGCATGGAAGGCAATAGAAAAGGGTCAGGAAAGACTGGAGAACAGTCAGACTAGCACCCGAGTCTGACTCCAGCTAAGGACTTTGCAGAAGCATCCTAAGTTGCCAAACACCAGAGCCTGCAAGGAGTGCTGGAGTCCAGGGCCACAGAAGAGGGAGTGCGCACTGGCTCTGCAGGGTTCTGGCACAGCACAAGCCTGCACATGAGCCATCCCGGGGAGCCACGGCCTCAGGATCAGTGCAGACATGGGATGTCAAAGCCAGAGGGGTCCTCTTCGGTGACTTTCCCTGTACTAGGTCTCTACAATGCTCCCTCAAGGCCACCAGGCCATCGAGGCAGGAATCCAGTAAGGGGGGCTGGGCTGGGGCTGGGGCTGAGGAAGGGGCTGACTTTCAGCAGCCGTCAAGAAGCTCTGTGCAGGAGTGACAGCAGCGCCCTGTGCCTCGCTCTGGCTGGAGCCTATGCAGTGGTCAGCGCCTCCCATACTAAAATCTGCACATTTGCAGGGGCAGAGTCAGGCTTGGGGCTCCACAAAATAACTAAATACAGCTGGGCATGGTGGCACAAGCCTATAATCCCAGCACTCTGGGAGGCTGAGACAAGAGAATCACAGTCTGAGCCCTGCCTAGGCAACTCAGTGAGACCCTGTTTCAGCATAAAAACTAAAAATGAAAAAACCTGGGGATGTAGCTTAGTGCAAAGGTCCTGAGTTCAATCCTCAGCCCTGAAGACTTTAAAAAGACTAACTATAAATTTTACCCCAAGTAATTTGACTTACAAAGAGGTACAGAAGAACATGTTTATTATGTTACTCTTCGAGGTAAAAACCAGAAAATTGAGACTATTTCCATTTTTTACCCAAATGAAGCACAGACAGATGGATAGCAGTGCTTATCTGCTAGGACACGGAGCTATGTGCAGAAAAGATGGTGAGCGAGAGAGAGATCTACTATTCACCTGGGCACAAAACATTCCAAGAGAACGTAAGATATTATTTGGAAAGAAAGAGAGGAAGAACTGAGGAGGATGGCTGGCTTCAGCTAGGCTGTCCTGACCAGTGGGGATCCTGCATGCAGGTAGGTATGTGGGAAGGAAGCAGGAAGACATCCGTGGAGGAGTGGCATCTGGGCAGAGCTGGGAGCCCGGTGGGGCTGAGGGACAGGTCAGTAGGCACCTGTGCCTCTGGCATTGCACAGGGTCCAGATGGGGACAGGCACCGCGAGCACCTGCCATCTGGGTCAGGCCCAACTCACAGGTGGAGACCTAGAAAGCAAAGAGCCCTCTCACTGAACCCCTGTGAAGAGGAAGAGGTTGCAGAGGGGCCGGAGGAGGATGGGGAATTTGTCAGTGGGATCTGAAGGCCAACAGACACCATGTTTTAAGAAGGAAAATCTGCTCCACAGAGTCAGATGCATTCCAGATGTCCAGGCACTGGGTTGGAGAGGATGTCAGTTGGTGACTTTGGCAAGAACTATCTTCAACAGGGGTTGGGAACAAAAGTTGGAATGAATTTATCAAAGGGAAATGGAAGGTGTGGACCCAGGACAGTGAGTAGACAGCACACAGCAGGATCTAGGAGGGAGACAGGCAAAGACAGAGCTGTTTGTGTGCCTGGCAGAGGTCACAGTGTTATGCAATCCAAGGAACACCGTGGGGGGGAGGATGAGTTTGTAAATCCCAGTGTAAACCGGGTGTTCTGGTGAAGTTGCTGCATGAAATCCCACCAGGAAAACGTGCATACCCTTGTGGAGTGCAGGAAAGACATAATCCGCTCTAGGGTTAGGGATAAATTTGTTATGCCTAAAACAACACAAGTTCAAGCTCCTTCAAAATTGATGATTTCATACAGAGGCAGCTATTAATTTTCAAATTCTCAATCTAATTAAGTTCATTTCAGCTACTTTAATAGTATGATTTTCCCTCACTTTTAATGAGTTTCAATGTTTTTCTTTCTTTGAAGATAGATGAGCTTTACAGTAGATATTCCAACATACACTGTGGTCTTGCTGGCTCTACAACAGCTGTCAAATCTTTCCTTAAAACCAGAGGTATTTATTTCAGTGCAGGTTTATAATAGTCATAAAAAATCATTTCTTCAAGGAAGAAACACAAATGTAACAAGTAAAACGCAATGACTTCCCATAGGAAATTGATGACTAAAAATAGGAGTTACAATGGGTGCATAAATCACTGAAATCTGTTGTACTGAGTTCCACAAAACAAATGCAGCCCACGCTGGGGACATGGCAGAAGGAGGGATGGACTTCCGCCTGCATGGTGGACGATGTGTCAGGGAATGGCCCAGGAGACTGAGCTGCACTGGGGGCTTGGGGAGGGACTATTTACAGAACGACCTTTGTAAATAAACAGAGCTCTGAGTCTTGGAAAACACAACAGAGCAACTGAGCTGAGCTCCTGGGGAGCTGTTCCCACCCCATGCTCAAAGGGAAAAGTGATGAGAGCAATAACCAGCTTCAAAGGTGATGGGGCAGGAAGGGGTCCCATGGAAGCAGCATAGCTCGCAGCCAACAGCAGTTGACCCCATGACAGGAGCTGAAGGCCAAGTTCCCTGACTCTGTCTCTGTCCTCCTGAGCCCCCCAACTCCCCACCTTCCCATCCAAGGCTCCAGGCCTGGGCACCATCCTTGGGGCCACTCAGCCCAGCATCCTGCTGTGGGAGGCCCAGGGGAGGCAGAGGGGACATTGAGGGCAGCTGTCTCTGATGAGCCTAGGGAGGAGGCTGCATTCGGTCTGAGATTTAAACAACAAATTCTCCTCCAGGTGTGAGGTACAGCAAGGCCAAATGGTGAAGAGTGCAAACAAGAATTAGGGTTTGCCTTCAACCTTGAACAGGCAGGGGGCTAGAGGTGGGAGTAACATGTGAGACTGAATCCAGAGGTTTGATGCAGGCCAACAAACTCTACGCTCATGGTCTGTGTTTGCTTTCGTAGAAAATGAAGATTCAGTGCAAGAAACATGTCTGCCAAGAGAGCAAGGAGAAAAGAAGAGGGACCAGAGATGGAGCCGAGAGATGGAGAGTTCCTCTAGAGAAAGTGCTAGAGCCAGACGGTTGTATTTCAAGTCTAATGTTCCCCATAAAACAATCTAATTAAGATCATTTTTATCTGGGCAATGATCTAAATGAATTTCCTGGAAAATGATTCAGCTCCACTCAGAATGTTGCCATTATCATGAGCATGGTGAATAAGGAGTATTTTGAGGGAATTAAGTGATTGCATTCTTGAAAATGGCAAGATGCACAGCAGAACTTGACCAGACTGAATCTGCATTTTTATGCTACAAAATAAATAAATAAGTAAAAAGTGCAGCCTTTGTGGAAATGGTTCATCAGGTATTTAAAAGATAAGCCAATGACTCAATGATTCCATTCCTAGGTTGAGGTGGGTTAACTAAGGGTCAACTTGGAGCGCCCAGCTGAACTGAGTCAGTGTGGTTCTGGATGTAGAAGACCCACCTGAGGGTTGTTGCCAACGGCATAAAACAAAAATGGAGGGGAAGATCGTAGGCTGTTGATTTTCCTGGAGAAGCTTGGTGTAGCTGGTTTTCCTGCTTTGAGCTCTCTGCTGTTCCCACCGGGGAGCTTCCGTCCTGACTTTCACCTGGGATGGCTGCTGTTCTCCTCAGGGGAGCTCTGGTCTTCCCCCTGAACATCACTTCCTGGCTCCAGTGCAGACCTTTCACCCTGCTGGTGCAGGCTTCCTAGCTTCCTCCACTGGCCCTTGGGGCTTCCGGGTCCAGACCCTCCATGCCGACTTGCATGAGACATTGCCGTGGGCTCCAGGCCTTCAACTGGACTCGTGCATGACACTGCTGAGGGATCCAAGTCCTCAGCTGGATACTTCGGGTCTCTAGGCCATAGGCAGATCTCTTCCACTCCTCTGCATTTGACTTTTTGATTATAAAATAATCCTGTAAATTATGTGTGCTATATTAAATCTATTAGCTTACAAACCCTGACTACAACATAGGTATTTATTCAAAAGCATTGGAAACCGAGACTCCTGTAGATATTTGTATACCCATGTTGGTAAGAGATCTATTCCAAATAGCCAAAAGGTGGATAAACAGCATGTACCCATCAGAACACACAATGTGTCCTACAACCTCATAAAGGAACAAAATCTTGATGCATCCTATCATATGGATGGGTTTTTAAACATTTCATTGAGTGAAAGAAGCCAAACAGAAGGACAAACATTGTCCAGTACCACTTAGGAGCAGTACTTAGGCAAATTCACAGGGACGTAAAGGATGATGGGGAAGAGCAGAAGTTGGGCCTGGGACAAAGGGTGAGTTAGTGCTTCCAGGTCAGACGAAAAATGTTGGATACAAACACTGATTCCCTCTACGAGACATTATGAATATGTTTAATACTATTGCATGTGTAATTCCAGATAATTTCTAAATGTATTTGTTAATATTTTTCCACAACTAAAAAAGTCTACTATGGACACAGCCAACAAAATGTATGGATTTGCATCAAAAAGAAAGAGTTCCTGGGCTAGAGGATTTACACCTAATTGTACAGCATATTTGAAACTGTCCTTGCATACCATGAAGCACGCTAAGCCCAGCCACCCTGGTCAGCCTGTGAACTCTACCGAATGGCAGCGTGCTTACACACACGTGGGAACCACCTCTCCCTGCCGATTCTAAAGCTATTCTAAGAGATCAATTCACACAGAAGTAAAGACTTAGTTGTACAAACCGTGGTAATTTTACAAACCATACACTGTCTGGGCTTTGGAGGAGAAGGAAATACTGTGATTTTAACGTTCTATAAGAAACCAAAGAGGCTTTATTCTAATGCAAATTGTTCTTTCCAAGCTATTCACCAATGGAAGACTTCTTGAATAGTGCAAAAGTTGAGTTGTTAATACGATTTGTTTAGTGGCTTTCAGTTTGTTTTTTTTTTTTCATCTGTTTTACTTTAATCAGAGGGAGAAAATAGCAGAGAAAAGAAAGTAAAAAACCAGTGGCATAGTTCAGAACTTTTATACTATCTATTTTACATTACAAGATGCAGAAAGGCTCATTTCTGACAAGGAGAATCGAATATTGGGAAAGTGCCTATTCCCGGAGTCCAAAGACAATGAAGATTCATCCCCCAGCCAGCAGGGCCTTCACTTCACACAGCACTCACTTTCTAGCCTGTGTATTTAAACTCTTTCCTGCTCGTACAGCTGGATTCCTTTTCAAATACACAAAGAAGAAATTCAGAACTCGCACATTAAGACAAAAAATAAAATACCGACAGTGTCTTTATGTCCAAAAAGTCCTGTTTTTTCTATTAGTAAATGATGTTTCTGTTAAAAATGATTTTGTACACATCTATTTTATGTTCAGATAAATGAAAAGCAAAAATAACTTTAATATTTTACAGTTGCCATCGTGGTAACAGAACTTGCTAGCACCCCATAAGCCACGAGTCCTCACAGACAAGCAAACGACAGTTTCAAAGCAGAATATGCCAGTGAATTTCCAATTTTCTTCTTTAAAGGATGGTGTAAAAATGTTTCACTGTCTATAAACATAAAATATTTTCCTCACGGATTCTGGTTTGTAGGCACAGATTTGGCTATTTCGATCTGAGTGAGAGTGGTCCGTCACCTCCTCATTTCCACTTTTCATTCCACACACTATCCATAGCAGAAGCTCCTGGCTTTTTAAAACTCGGCACACTGAGAGATCAGATTCCAGCTGCCTTGCTGTTCTCCCCTGTGCTTTCTAAATACATACACTAGTTACACTTTCTGTTTATTTCTTCCAGTTTTCCACTGACTTTGCTGGTAAGTATATAAAAATATTTTGGAGCTATAGACGTCTTCTTTTGTTTTAGGTTTGTGATTAATCTTGTTCTTTTAATTTTTTATGTTTTTAAATTTTATTTTATTGGTACATTTTAGGTATCCAATATAATGACATTCATCATTGAAATCTGCACCTTTACATAGTCTCTCCTGGTTCTTATTTTTCCCCCTTCCCCTGCCCTCCCTTCAACCCCTCCATCCCTCCCTATTTACAAAGACTTTATTTCCATTTTTTCATTTTCTCATATTAATTCCCTTCCCTTCTTTCTTAGTAATGTATATTTAATATTAAATAAATGGACCCCCAATTTTCCTTTATGTTTTCCTAATATAAATAGAAATGTTACTTCTCGAGCAACCTACTAGTTGTTCTCTCAAAATTATCAAATGTTATTTGATAATTCAAGTAATCTATAATATATACAGTTGTTGCTTATAAGAAATAAAACAATGTAGTCATGTCTTACTAAAACTAGGATCTTTTGAATATCTTTCAATAGTACCATCAGATGCCCATTCCAAATTTTCCTATTTATGAATAACACCAATAAATTATCACCATGAAAAGCCATAAAGCAATTTATATCCATTTTCTATTCCCTGAATTATTTTATATGGCTACTTTTAGTCAATATATCAGTTAAAATACAAAGACACGATAAGAAAATTTCCTTCCGTTTTCAAGAGCTATGAAGAATTGCTCCATTTTTATAAGTCTCTGCAATTAAGCTGAAATGATGTCTTCCATTTACCTTCAGCTTAAATTGACTACCCCCTAAAGGACATTTCCCAATTCCAAAATACAAGTTGACCTAAGCATTGGTGGGGAAAAATAAATACATCCATAACCACTCTGTCAACAAATAAATCATCTTCAATGTAACTCAAGGAAGAAATCTTGAAAAGTCAGCCTATTTCTTTGCCTCAAAATGCATGTCACTGTAATCACTCACCCCTCCCATGTCTTTCCTCTGGAACATCCAGTCACTGCTGCGATTTTAAAGACTCTTAGCCTGAATCCCAATCCCAGCACCCTCAGGAGTGACTGTAATTCAGCACCTGCCCTGTGTGAAGGGGTTCAGACTGCTCTCGGGGCACTATCCCTTAACTGAGCTGGTACAGTCTGAGCTTTTGCCTGAAACCTTAAATGAGAATTGGGGAAGAATATTCACTCTAAAATGATCTTTCACATGGACTTTTTAAAATGACCGTTCTTTAAAAAAAAAAAACTTTACAAAATAAGAAAACCCTTGAGGAAACTTAACTCTATACCCTAAAGCACCACAATGCCAAACTTCTCAGCATCATTGTTCCTTATTGTCAATATAGACTTCTAACTATCTTTTACCAAAAATATATTAGTCAAGAACTGGAAAATCTTAGTATCCAAAAACCCTTTAACCTTTAGGTAACGTTTGAGACTTGAACACCCTCAAGGTTGACAAAGCAGTATTTAAAACGCAGAGAGTAAGAAAGACAAATAAAATGAGATAGAACCAAGGGCATTCTGTCGTCGCACATGCACCTCTTCATTTACTTAAATGTTTCCAGTGCTGTAAGCTGTATATTTTAAATCCATTAAACGTTGTCTATGATCATATGGCTTGACACCCAAACAAAATCACGGAAGACGCACAGGTTCATACTCTCAAAGAACCACGAGGGCCAAGTTTTCATCACTTTTGTAGTGTAATAAGTTTGGAGTTTAAAAAATTGAAAAGTAATAATAAAGCAGAAATACACACATCACATAACGTGACCAGGATCTCGTCACACATCGGGATTTGTACTGTTGAAGCTGGTGTAGCCAGGAGACCGGGATTTAAAGGAGATTTAGTTCCTTTGGTCTGTGGCAATGCTGCTTATAGTTTGAAAACCTTGAGACCCTTGAAGAAGAGGGATTTTACATGGTATTCATCCTAGTTGTAAATAATCTCTGTAAGCTCAGCCCTCCATGGATTTTCTCCTCTCTCATATACACTGCTGTTTCTCTCTCAATTCTAGCTGCTACCCTGTGATTATATTTAAACCCAAGTCTCCCCATTCATTAAAAATAAGAACAACAAAGAACCTACAAGTTTTTTAAATTCCCTTAGGTTACAAAGAAAAGAGACAAAATTGAAGGCTTTGGAGCAGCGGTTTTCAGGGGCGGAGGAGAAATAGAGGAAGGCCCATGTTGTCTGACCTGTATTCTTTCTACCTTTTGCACCATGGGAATACTTTACCTACTCAGCTCTGAAGTATTTTTATGTGCAGGTACCAGGACCCCACCCGAGGCCACTGCAACAGAACCTCAAAAGTGGGGCCCGGAACCTTCACTCTCACGAGCTCCCAGGTGAATCTGATACACCCGGAAATCTAGAAGAAGAAACTGAAAAACAGGGACAGGTGCTCCTGGCTCAGGCGATGCAAGGAATGCTGAAAGACAGCCTGCTGAGGAGAGCCTGCGCGATGCCTGGAATTCTTCTACCAGACTCTCTGTCTGCCAGGCGTCTGCAGGTCTTCATGGCAATGGTGTGGGACAGTACGAGACGCTCACGGTCACTACACACACTGAGCTCCTGGCCAGAGCTCCTGGTCGGCACAGAATCCTCCAAGAAATAGGCTGTGTAAACTTCCCCCCCTCCACTCTGCTTCGATGTGGGTGTGACTGAAAACACAGTGACTATGCAAAACTGTTTAAAAGTTTATTGGCATAAAAACACAGTGTCAGGGATCCCCCTCAATTTGATCCATCACACTTCTCACGTGGTCTGCACTGCTTTCCGCAGCAGCTCTGGAGTCCTTTCCTGAGTGTCTTTACTTGTGCTCTCTTGGCTGCCTGCGTGTCCTGAATGGATTCAAAAGGTTGCTCTTTCACAGTCATTTTGCCTTTGCAAAAGAGCTGGAAGTCAGTCACACAGTGCGAGATCAGTGAGTAACATGAATGAAGACACTTGGGTTTACAAACCTTCCTTTCCACTGGCCGGCACTCGGCAGTGCCACTTACTGGATTTTTTAACGCACTTTGAAAAGACCCTCATGAAAGAGGCTTTCCAGACCTGCTTCAGAAGGCGGCGAGAACAGTGGGGTAAGTGTGTTAAAGCAAAGAGGAGTATTCTGAGGGGCATTCATGGCAGCGTGTCTTCTACTGTAATAGATTTGTTCATGAAACACTCACCATGCGTTCCGATCACACCTCAGATTAGCTGAAATGCTTTTCTCAAGTCACCAGTGGTCATTTAGAAGTCACATAAGGTGGCTGTTGTGGCTTGGGTCTGGATGTCCCTCCCAGAGCCTCCACAGCCTTTCTCAGAGGTAGCTGCATCTCGAGTGTGCGATGCTGGGTTTAAGAGTGTGTGATTACTAAACCACTACATGTGAGTGATTGGTTTGGCTCTAATCCTGAGAGTCTGGATGGGATAAAAGGGGCAGAAAGATGCTCTTACAGTCCCTTGTTGCTGCTGGGGTCTTCCACCGCCATACACTGTTGCCCCTCTGCCACCCTGCCTTGGAGCCAGACAGCTATGGACTGAAACTTCTACGAACTGTAAGCCAGATAAGCCGTTCCTCCCTTAACTTTGGGTGTCGAGTATTTTGTCTCAGCTACAAGAGAAGAGTCGCTAATACAGTGGGCTTTGCTCATTCCTGGGGATACTGGCCCCACCTTCTCCAAACCCATTCTCCCCAGGTTTATGTAACACCGAGCTGCCCTGGGCCCCCCTTTCTTAAATGGGCATTTCTTTGTGGCCAGACTCTGCTGCCTCGTTCCGTGGATGCTGTTCCTGCCCCTTCTCTGTCTCCCACAGTGTTTTGCCTATGGCTTCACACAGTCATCGCAGAGCCAAGACTCTGTGGCTGTTGGAAACAGGACTTCTCCCGGGCATCGTGCCTGGGGTCGGCCATGTCCACAGCCCACAGCAGAAGGGACCCAGCTTCTGTGCATGGCCCACCACTGTTCCGGGCAGTGCTTTCCCTCTCTTGGGTTCTTCTATGACACCTCCCTCTCCTTATCCTCCTGATTGCAAATATTGATGCATCTGTACCTTTATCTTCCGAAGCCTTCCTGACAATGTTTTCTTTGTACTCACTCTTTCCACACCGAGTTCTGCCTGCTGCAGTGTTGCCTCCAGCTCCGATGCTCTGATGATGGGCTTTCACCATCCTGGTCTCCAGTAGTTTCCAACACTGACTTTCCCAAGAACATGACCTGTTAATTTGCATGTTCTTTGATGATGTTAGGTAACATTTTAGGGTATGAGCCATGTTCCAGGCACTCACTGAATATTTTACAAACAGGAGCTCCTTTCACACCCACAACAGCCTTATTTTAGGGCTGAAGGAATTGAGATGTGAAAGTGAAATGTCTTTATTCAGACCACATTACTACTACTTGTGGATCAAAGATCCCCACCGGTGCCCACTGGCTTTAGGAGGGCAAGAGGCAGCCTTGTTTCAGGCCTGCGCCTGGCTGTCCCTCCCTGCTCTGTGTGTGGCACCCACGCTAGAATGGGTGGGCCCTTGACTCAGAGTGACAGGGCCCAGGGCCCTGTGGATCCCTGAAGTCACCTCTCTCCTGTGTGGGGTGCACAGATCCACACTCCTTCACCCCGAAGACTTTCCTCCCACAGCCTCGCCCTCTTGGCGCTCACTGAAATTCTTTGTCTGCCACAGGCTTCACCTCCAAGGGAATGGAGCTCTGCCTCTCAGCTCACAGGCAGTAGGAGGAAGACAGGAGGATGGTGGGCCTCGCTTTCACTGCTTCCCATAAACCAGGGGTGACAGCGCCACATCAGAGGGCGGCGGGCACCCCCTTTCCACTTCGTGAAGGCACCCACGGCACGGAGCAGGCAAGGACCTTGTCCAAGGTCACCGGGCCCTCGGGTGGCTCCAGACCACAAGGTGTCCACATAGTGGCTGTGGGGAGCACCCGGCACAACCTTCTGTGGTGTCCTGTTGGAAGCAACACTGCTCCGAAGGTGGGAAATCACTGAGAGCAAGAAGACCTGCCCCTAAGTCTGCTTCCATATGTTGGTGTCCAGTTGGCTCCGCTCTCTCCAAGAAGCCAATGTGGGCTGTGTTTGGCAACAATGGCTCCGGCCATCAGATAAAGGCGGCAGGGTCCTGACTGGACTCTGAGGCTCTGCCTTTCTGCTTAGATCCACTCGCCCTGGGGGCCTGACACACAGCCCTGGGCTCTCAGTGAAGATCTTCCCGCATCTCTTCCCGGAGGGAACCACACCACAGATGCCTATCTCGCTCCTCCGTTTGGAAGTTTGATGTCCCAAATCCCCTTATCAAAGGAAATTGCAGCCTTTTCCCCAACTTCAAGGCAACTGATATCCAGGTACAAGAAATAATGACAGAGCCCTGCTACCGAGCCCCACGCCCAGATCCTGGCTGTGTAAGCAAGATAGGCTCAGGCCTGGGGGAAGATAAGGGCACCAGTGGCCTCTCTCCCTGCCTGCGGAGGGCAGGGACCCAGCCACTCCCGAGACCACCGCATTTCTAAGAATGACAGCGGTTAGTGGGCCAGATGTAGCATCCTCTCCCTTCAACCTCAAAATCAAAGCATGAAGCTGTCCTCTTAGAATTTACAGGAAGGCAGGGCTTCTCCCGACCGCAGACCATAGCCTCTGGCCAGAGATCCAGACCCACATTACTTTCCAGGACCTCCAGGAACTGGAACTCTTTTCCTATTTACATGAAAAAAGAAATGTACTGCATTTCCCCCTAAAGGAAGCAAATCAGGAAATACAGAAATTCGATGCCATGATAGGCCTTTAAAGGTATCACCCCAGATCATAAAAATTTAACACTGGGTAAAGGAAAACAGATTCACAGAGGACAAGCAGGAGTCAGCTGTGAGTTCATAGGATTTGCTCCAGTGAACACACTGCTTTTGATTTGTAAACGGGGAAGGCCTATAAAATATTTGGCGCTCGGAGAGCAGGAAATATAGCAAGATTTTGGAACTATAAATAAGGCTTACTTTATTCCGTAAAAGGCTGGATGTGCTGATATATCTTTGAGCACACACGCTGCTATCTTGGCTTTTCCTCCACCTTCCAGGCTCTCAGTCAGGCGATGACCCGGATGTCCTGAGAAACGCTGCGGCCGCGTCTCCGCACAGACACTTCCTACGGGCTGCCCCACTGTGCTAAAACTGCCCTGATTTTATTAAGATAAAAATATCTAAATATTAAGCTGAGTGTACAGATGGGTCCACCTGAATGAAGGACTACTGGCCTCTTAGCAGGAGAAGCAGTTTTCCGAGCAAGCCTCAGTGAATCTGGTTGCCACATGGACATTACTTTAAAGTTCATTTGCATAGGAAAATGATCAAAATTTCAACTCGTGTTCTTTACAGCTTCTATGGTGTGTTATTTCCTGAAACTCAAAATTGTATTTTTTTTTTTTTGGAGTCTGAAATTGTAGTACTTGAAGAGAGATAATTTCTGAAATATTTTTTCCCAGAAATTTAGAGTATATCCCCCTTAGAAATTTGTTTGTGGAGCCAATAAAATATTACCCGGTTCTCAGAGTTCATACAATGAGGGTATATGCGCTCCTGAAAGAAATATATGCATTGAAATTTTAAAATGAACTTTAAAATGTCAAGCATTACAAAGGAACCTGATTGGAAATACATCTCAGTGCATTTGGGCTGGAGCGATATCCTGCAGAGTCTGTTCATACCACAAGTACATTATTAGCTGTTGTTACTTTCACTAAAACTCTGAGACACTTGTTTTGATGTTCATAAATTCTACATTTATAGAAAAATAACATGAATAAACCAAACCCAACGAAAATTCCCACACAATTTACCTAGTGCTTTATTGATCGCTGGAAGAAGAGAGCCCAGGAAATGAAGTATTTGAGCCAGGTCAACTGGACGGTTTTCACCACACAGTTGCGATTTTAATCTAATTCATGGGGAAAATCAACTCCGAGTGCAGAAAGGTTAGTCACTTACAGGTCTGCGCTGTTCCAACATCATTAGCATGTCGTTACTGTCAGGTGAAACAATTACTCTGAACACCTGCCCCCAGCCTTATTTATTCTATAGAAAGGCAATGACATGGCATTCAGCTGCTGTCAGGGGTTTCCGTGAACAGGTAAAATGCAGTATAATTCAGCAGTCTTCTTTTATAAAACAACCCTAATTGATAACCAGAGATTTTTTCCCCAGCCTAAACTTAAGAAGTTATTTTGTAAAATCAGTGTAGGGACACTGAATATATTTTAAAATAGTGAATTAAGTTTCACCCACACAAAGAGTATTCAGTATGTAATGTGTTCAGATGCTGCTTGGCTTTTGCCAAAGAAAATAGGTAATTATGAGCATTCTATAGAAATATGCATGATAACTGCTCCAATCAAAGCCACTTGAATCCAAGCTAGCTTTGTTGTTGCACATAAAAACCAAGCCCAGCATTAACTGTGGCCAGGCAGGGCAGGAATGGTAACCACGAAGCAGGCCAACAAAAATACTATGCTGTCCAAGAATCTGAATTCTGACTCCATCTTTGTAATGGCTCACATTTGATCAAAAAGATTGCCAGAGGATTGCAAATGTCCCATTGCTTTGTTGTACCTGAACACCACTCTCAAGAAATAAGAAAAATAAGAGTCATTAAGACTAGTGTCAAAAATGTGCAAGTCCGAACTCTGCATCCACAGGAAAGCGTTACCTAACTATTGGCTTAAGAAAGCCCATCCCTGGACTTCATTTAGGGGGCAAGGGTGTCCTGGGGGGTTGAACCCAGGGCCTCTTGCAAGCCCAGCAAGTGGTCTACCTCTGAACTACACCCCGGCCCTCATATCTAGATTTTAACTACTCAGTGTTTTGTCTTTTGTTGAAAGGCAATTAAAGCACATGAAAGTTGCCGGGTAAAACCCAACAGCAGGCTGGCAGCAGGCAATGTCCTGGCTTCTGTTAAGAAGGCCCAGTCTCCTCTGAGTGGACTTCACAGGTATTCTGTGCACTTATCAGATGCCAAGATGGTGATATTGGTAACAGTGACGAGAGGAGTCGTGTCTGATAAGCACTAAGCACCAAAGCGAATTTGTTAACACGCGTGCCGTGTGTGTTTCCCTGCTACTCTACTGTTTGATTTATAGATCACTAACTTTGTGTCATCAATATAAGATGAATTCATAGACAGATGGAGCCCATGATGTTTGTAGAATGAAATAAAGAGGATTTCAGATCTTTGTTTTAATACTTTTGGTCTAGACCCTTGAAATCGTAAAGGGATGTGCTAAAGAGAAATCAAAATTGTAAGACAGAACGTAGAATTTGATAAATAATAAATGAGGTCAGTTTCATTAGGACAATATGGATGGCACCACTTAAATCAAATTTGAGTCTAATGTAGTTTTTTTCTAATTAAATTCTTTTATTGGTACATTGTAGGTACACAACACAATTACATTTCTCATTGGGAACTTGTACCTTTACATAACGCATCTTGGTTCTTATTTTTCCCCCATTCCTAGCCCTCCCTTCACCCCCTCCACCCTTCCCTATTTACAAAGACTTTATTTCCATTTTTTCCATTTCTCATCATTTTTCCTTTCCCTTCTTTCCTTTCCCCTGCCCCTCCCACTACCCCTACCCCTTTGGACCTTTTCTTCCTATTTTGCATTATCGATTATTCATTCTAATCATTGGTACATTTTAGGTATATAATATAATGACATTCATCATTGGAAATTTGCACCTTTACATAGTCTCTCTTGGTTCTTATTTTTCACCCTTGCCCAGCCCTCCCTTCAACCCCTCCAGTCCTCCCTATTTACAAAGATTTTGTTCCTATTTTTCCATTTTCTCATATTAATCCCATTCCCTTCTATCCTTTCCCCTAGCCCTCCCACTTCCTTCCCCTTTGCCCCTTTTCTTCCTATTTCACATTATCTATTATACATTTAATCCTTCTTTACACTTTCAGTTTCTCACACCAGAGAAACTATTCTGTATTTATACATGTGTGTCCTATTTATTTCACTTAAGAGTATCACCTCAATGTGCATCCACTTAGCTATAAATGTCTCTAATTTCTCATTTTTTATGGCTGAGTAGTACTCCATTTTATAAAAAACTACATTCTCTTTATCCAGTCTCCAGTTGATGGGCATTTGGGCTGTTTCCAAGTTTTAGCTCTTACAAACTGTGCTGCTATGAACATGGGCGCACATATATCACTGTGGTATAATTCTTTTAATTCTTTGGGGAAGATCCCCAGCAGTGGAATAGTGGGGTCCAATGGGACTTCCAGTCCTAGTTTTTTGAGGTATCTCCATACTGATTTCCACAGTGGTTGCACCAGTCTACACTCCCACCAGCAGTGGAGCAGGGTTCCTCTTTCCCCACAGCCCCGCCAGCATTTGTTATTGGTTGATTTCATGATAGCAGCCATGTAATAGTTTTTTGACACAAATTTTAAAACTTACCTTCATTTTAGCAAGCATAACATCAAATAAGATTCCGTAAAGTGCAGTGATATTGAATATGTTACCTGTAATTGCACAAATTCCGAAGAACTAAAATGAGACTGAGAATATTGGCTTTATATTTTAAAATGCTTAAAATTAAAAGTTGGCCAACAAAAGAATAGAGTATATAAAAGTAGAAAAAGAAAGAATCATATTTTATTTTCATTTCGAAGTCTTCATAGTTTTCTAAGACGTGAAAATTGTAACTTGAAAATCAAATACTCTCTAAAAATTTAATTGCCTAAGATACTTTAGTAATCTGCATAGTAAAGAATGAAAGAGTAAGATGGTTTTTAGGCTTTAAAAATTGCTATTCTAGAAAAAAGAAAATCCAGTCCCACTTTTCACAAAAGCCAGCTTCATAGTGGGATTGAAGCCTGCCAGGTAAAATTAGTAGTGTCATTGTATTATTTTCCAATTAGAATGGGCACAAACAAGTCAAATAAAAGCCAAAAACAGAGAGAAAACTGGCACTCCTAATTGATTCTGGTGCTAACTTTGAAAGGTCTCCGAGTAGGCAGCCAGTGGGTACTTGGCCCAGAGGACAGCTAACTGCCAGCTGTGGGCGGAGCCTCAGCACACCCCGTTTAGGGAACAGACACCAGATGTTTATTTTTAAATCTTGTTTATCAACCTAAAGTTGTTAAGATCCAACAATGTTTTTCTTTTAAAAAAGGATTATCTTTTTAAATAATGCAGAAGGCCTGATGTGGTGGCACACGCCTGTGATCCTAGCACTTGGGAGGCTGAAGCAGGAGGATCACCATGAGTTCGAGGTCAGCCTGAGCTACACAGCGAGTGAGACCTTGTTGAAAGAAAAAGAGAGATAGAGAGAGAGAGAGGGAGAGAGAAGAGAGAAAGAGAAAGCAAGCAGAGGATTTCAACATGTAATACTATTGATGTCAATTAATGAAATAATTTCAAATAAATTGATCTTATCTTTAAAGTTCCTCAAAGGCGTAATGCTTCTCCAAGTAGTTGCAAAGAGTTTGAATAAACATTTGCTATGTGAACTTGGGGAACTTTTTATTTACTGCCGTAACACTATTTCAAGATAATCAGTCCATGTGACTGATAAAAACACACAGTTGTTTTTAAACTTGTTTGAATAGCAAAATGAGTACGGGCCTCTCTCCCTTCTGCAGTGCACAACCTACCCAAATGTCTACGGCAGACCTGTTAAGCGGTGTATTTAATCACTTCATTATTATTATTTCCAGCAAAATGAAGATATTATGACCAAGTCCTTTTTTGTCAGAGCCATACTTTAGCTATGTTAGCTGTATTGTTACATGCCACAAAAGAACGCAGGGCTCATAGCACCAAAGGCAGAATAAATGTCTCTGAGATTCCAAGAGCATTCGTCATTGACAGCGCTGCTGTACCCAACAAAGAAAGGGCGAGCTCGGTCCCTCCCTGTACCCTGAAGGACAGCGAAGGACAAAGGCTGACACCACAGCCTGATACGAGTCTTAAATGTGCTACTGCTCTGGACTGCTGGAGGAAGCATGAAAGTAATTTTCCTCGCCCGACCCGGCCTCTGATTAGAGACGGGCACCATCACTCTTTAATTCACTGATTTCTCCTCCGCAGGAACCCAGGTTCCTTTAGCCCTGGTGGACCCTGTGGTAACCCGAGACGACAGAAACTGTGGGCCAGCGCAGGGTATCTGCTTACACTGCTCAGCCGCCCCCAGCAGGGAGACTGAGGGCTCTTGCCTGCCTCAGCCTACTTGAGAAGTTGAGTCTAAGGAGAGCGACACAGAGCACTCGAGCCCCTCTACCCTGTGCCTTGAGGTCTCCTCTGGGAGAAGCATTGCTTTCAGAGTAATGAAAGTCACCTTCAATGCTGGAGACTGAACCCAGGGCCTTTGCACTGAGCTACATTCCTAGCTCTGTTTTTGATTTTTACTTTGCTGCTCCACGTTTTCAGTGTGTGATTACACCCATCCCGGGAGGTGGTGCACGCACATACCTTCATTCATGCAGCAATCATCTTAATTCTTGCTGCCCACCCCAGTCTCTCAGCCCACTTCCCATTTGCAAAAGATCTGTCTCCTCGGTTCCTGTGATCTGTCTTTTATTTTACTCTGTAGTTTATTTATACTTTGGGTTTCCCCTGTGAGAATCTTGTAAGAGTTACCATGCTGACGCTTGCCTGTCTGATTTATTTCACTTAATGTGACAGTCTCCAGTTGTATCCATTTCCCTACAAAGGACTCAGATTCTTTTTTTATTGTTTCTGCTTTCAGACGGGGTCTTGCGAAGTCACTCAGTCGCCCCAGCTGGGCTGGAGCATGTGATCCTCTGGCCTCAGCCCCCTCATGCAAGAAGAAGGAGAAGACAGGATGCATTGTATTGGGATCTTTAAAGCTGAGAAATGGCATCAAAGTTAGGTCCCAGGGTGAGCACCTTGCTGGTTTAGTATCACCACGGTGGTGCTTAGTACCACCAGGGTGACACAGCATCATGAGGAGGAGGAGGAGGAGGAGGAGGAGGAGGAGGAGGAGGAGGAGGAGGAGGAGGCGGGAGGAGAGAAATACCTTCACAGCCCTGTGCTCCCTGATAGCGCGTTGCTAAATGACAGAATGGGAAGCCAGGGCAGGCAACTGAGCGGTCCAACTAATCTGCCTAGTTTGTTTTCACAGCTTGGCTGGGAACATTTGCTGGGATGACCGGCCACTCCCGCAGAGCCTGAGAGCGAGTGGCAGGCCAAGATACCAGCCGCACAATGCTTCACCTTCACTGCCAGGGACGCGGGCAGGAAAACACGGCGCACTTTGTCAAAACAGCCCTGGCCAAGCTCCATTCCCCTCCTGCCCCTGTCCAGCTGCCAACACACACTGGCTCATCGGCCGAGAGATGCTCTCTGCATCCCCAGGGACCTGTGCCTTCGAGGGCTTAGGGGACAATGAAACCAGGTTCCCACCGCCTAGGCTGTCAGCACCCGACGGGGCTGTGACTCAGGCAGAAGGAAGCCACCAGGGCAAGGAGGGTCCCCAGACCACAGCCTGGCAAACCTGGCAGCTGCTGATGCCTTTGTCTTTCTTCCCTTTGTCATCTCACATAATGCACTCCGGGTTTCTCCCGAGCCGGAGCCCGAAGAGCAGGGTGCTGACGTTAGGAGGGGCCTCACAGCCACCTGGACACAGGGGACCTGATGTCTCCAGCAGCCTCCTCCCTAGCTCAGACCCAGATGGCCACACAAATGCAGTTTGTGTTGAGTGCATTTGGGGGGATTAAGTGTTGCTCAACAATTAAAATAAGCAAAACGAGGTATCTTTTAATTAACATTCTGCAAGCAGTTGAGGGTGTTCAGATGTTGCCGCTGTAAGATTTCCTGCCTGGCCTTCTGTCTACTGTAGATTACAGACTTCTCAAAGCACCTGGGCAACAGCCTAATGGGCAGGAGGCAGCAAGGTGCGTGGCGCTATACACATGGAAATGAGCCCTCCCAGCGGGACAAAGGCAGCCCTGTGCTATCAGGGACAGGCCCAGGTGACTCCCTTCCCGGGCTTCCAAGTGAGAGCTGCCACTCCACAGGCAGCACCCGATCCCCTCCTCTGTCTGCTGTACGGGCTGCCTGCAAAGTTTCAGGGGACAAAATCTCCACGAACATGGCACACCTGAGCAGAGAGCTGGCATTGGCCTCTCACAGCTGTGGAGACGCAGCCAGGCACTGAGCTGCAGGGCGACTCCAGGGACCTTCCAGGATTCTGGGGGGTGATCGCCAGCCACACACTTCAAAATGCGCTTCCCAGAAAATCCTCCAGGATTCTTCCACCAACTTAGGTGCTTACCTAGGAAGCCCATTTTGGTGGTGCCCTCTGTCCAGCCCACAGCATGAGCAGTTACAGGGGATGAGGGGCCCGGAGCATCTCTGACCCCACCACCCAGGGCCAGGGGGTGCACTGGCCTGCCGCCTAGGAACCTCCTTCACTGTCCTTCCAGAAACAGGTCACTTCTGAGTCTTAGAAGATTTAGCAGTAGATAAAGGAATTCCCAGCTCCATTTTCTAGATGTCAAAGTTCTGGGATGGCTTGTTTATTTATTCATTTATTTACTATGGGGGCTGGTGAGACAGCATCTCATTATGGCCTTGAACTTGTGGTGATCTTCCTGCCTCAGCCTCCTGCGTGCTAGAATTACCAGCATGCATCACCACGCCTGGCTGGCTAGAATGGCCTTTTAGACTCACACTGACTCTCAGGTGCCTCTTTCTCTTCAGGATAAAGATTCCTTAAAAGTCCAGACCTACGGCACTACCTTTCCCTTCCTCTGCCTTTCACTAAGTTAGTTCAAGACCTAATGATATAAAGCTCATATTTTTAAAAAATAATTTTTTCTCTGTTGAACAACAAGTGGCCGGGTGTTCTTTGTAGGTGATCGGCATCAGGCCTGAACTTTCCTTGAAAAAATCACCCCACCCTGCTCATTTTCCCCTAGAAAGACTAAGTGTTTCCAGTAGACAAAAACAACCAGTTCCAAAAGTGATTCCCAGGGGGACACGAGGTCTCCTTCCCCGGTGGGACCCAAGCCGCCCACCACAGAGGACAGTGGCCACGAGGACCCACGCACGGAGAATCGCGGCCACCATGGTGGGGCGGGGCCAGGCCACTGACCGGGTTTCCCAGTCTGGGCCAAGGTCAGGAGCCGCTAATCTCCGCATCCCAACTTCCTGGCTGCCCCGCTTGTCCTGGCCTGATAAGCTTTATCAGACTGAAATGGAACTTCCCTCTGATCTGGAGTTGGGAGTTCAGCAAAATGTATACATACCTTAGAGAGGCTCCCTTGTGGGCAGCGAGGGAGTTTAATTGATAAAGTACCAAAGAGCTAGATGGAGCCCTGGAGTCTAGACACCCTGCAGCTACTACTCTGTAACCCAGCAAGGTTAATTTAGACAATCTTATTAAACACAAAAAACTGGAAAATTTTGTTATCATGATCTTACCTTAACTAAACTATGTATATAAATTAGGATGAAGAAATACAAAGACAGAATGCTGGCCAGTATTCTCCAAAGCCCTTTGGAAACAGTATCTTAAAATATTTTACCTAAACTTAAATTTTAAAATAAATTAATAGAGACAAAAAATTTAACTCTTTGTGTTTTTCCCATCTTGATTCATTTCTTATTTTAAAAATTCAAAATACTCAATACGTTTTTACTATCTCCCGCAAAGAAAGCAGATATGAGTGAGGGAATCCATAGACGATTTGTAGATGTCACCAGCAACCAAGTAGCGATTGAGGCCTGGGCTGTAGGTAAGAAGCAAAAGATGTCACACACAGAAAATTAGTAACCATTTTGAGACTCAGTGTGGCAGATTCTTTACAAAATTAAACATATTCTTACCATACAAGCTAGCTCCTGTGGCCTTTCACATTTACCCAGACAATTTGAAAACTTCAATCCTGACATGACCTGAACACACATGTTTACAGTAGCTTTATACAGAGTTGCCAAAACAAGGCGGCCAGAATGGATAAACCGACTGCGGGGTGTGTGTACAATAGAATACTATGAGCAACCAAAAAAAAAAAAAAAGAGCTCCAGAAAGTTACAGAGAAACTCAATGAATGTTTCAGAGTGCAAAGAGGTATCTGAAAAGACTACATGCCACATGATTCCGCATACACGACATTCTGGACAAACTGAAAACTACAGAGACAGAAAAATGGGTTTTTCAGGGTGCAGGGATCTAGGGTACAGGAGCTCTTCTGCAGGACTCAGTAATCAGGACACACGATGCTACACATTTGCCAAAGCCCGAGAATGCACAGCACCGAGCGGGCACTGATAGAAACATGTGATAATGTATCAGCATCCAGCACCGACTGTAACAAGCGTGCTACATTAAAGCCAGAGCCTCGAAACAGGGGAAACTAAGGTGTGGAACAGGAGGGAGGCTGAGGGGACTCTGTACTCACTACCCAAGTTTTCTGTGCACCCAAAACTGCTCTCAAAATCAAGCCTATTCAGTTTGTTATGCAGTAATGGTATAAAACGTCACTGAAGGGCCCTACCTCCGGCTCTGCATAGACATGCTGTCAAGGGCTGAGTGCATTTTAGTACATATTGTTCAGGCTGGAGACCAACAACTCATCCTTTTTCTTTACCATAAGCTCATTATTATTAATGGAGCGATAAATAATTCAGAGCCCAAAACTTTTTTGTTCTTAGCATCCATAAAAGGCAAAGCCACTTCAGGCTGGCCCCAGCCAAATGAGCCTCTTTCTCCCCCGCCCCCCATCAGTTCCAACCTGCCACCTTGTTACTTTGTAGACACAACCTTACCAAGGTGCTCTCGAGCCCTCTCCCTCTAGATGATGGGTTCTTACCATCTCTCCCAGACTGACCTCTCCTTACCCTCAATCAGTGCGTCTCGCCCTGGCTGCCGTGAACACGAGCAGAGTAAGCAGTCTGGCTGGGACGCCCTGGTTTCCATGGGAAGCCTGGGCAACGTGGCGCAGACTCGGGCTGCCCCATACCCTTGTACGCGTGCTGTCTGCAGCTACCATCCCAAACTAGAAAGGAGGGGGGAAAGGCTAGTTTCCCTTTTCCATACTGGAGTTCCATATAAAAATTATCTTGCAAACCAATCAAACAACAAAAAAACAGATCTTATGCCAAAATGCTTGTTTGAAAAACCACCGATATAGACCACAGGGTCTCCTTTATAGTAATGAGCTTATTTGCATTTCTTTAATTTGCTGTTGCAACTGCATTCTACTAGCAAGGGGAACTGCATCTTTACAACAAAACACACCAGTCACTGAAATGATGGGAGCTACCACCCAGCAGGGGTGCTCATGAACTTAGCAGGGCAAGACAGGTGAACTTTGTCCCACCTAAGACCAAGGAAACTGAAGGAGAAGGCCTGGAAGACGGGCCGCCATGTTGTTTACGGTGACCCATGGCAAGGTAGGGCTCTCTGAGGCTGGGGTTTGAGTGTCTGTGGGAACGCTGACCCCCGCACAACAGTGGGTGGTGGAGGCTCAAGCCATAAGGGCAAGGAGTGGCTTGGCTGGAAGCGGGGGAGTTGGCCTCTTCCTCTGGACCATGGGACGATGCAGCCAGAAGCCACACCAGATGTCGGCCCCTTGGTGTCAGACTCCCCAGCCTTCCGAACTGCGAGAGATAACGTTCTGTTCTTTAGAAATCACACGCTGTGGTGTACTCTTCCATAGCATCAACAAATGGACTCAAACACTGTAGAGAGACAGAGTCTATTAACAGATATTTATCCGTCTCCGGGGTATTTTGCTAGAAGGACAAACGATTTTTATCACCTAGGCGAAGTTATCTGAGTTATTTTTGTTCCAAGAAGCCTGTGCCACCCTGCCCCCAGTGCGTTTTAGTATAGATCGGCCCCCAGGACAGTAGAGTTAAACCCAGACCCCGTGGACCCCACCAGACCCACTCTGCTGGACCCAGATAGACCACCCCCAAATCTCTGGGAAAGAGCTGGATTGTGTTTGTGTTGCCTTCATTCCTTTGTCTTCCTCGATTGAAATGAAATCTAGTGTGCTGTTCTCAGGGCTGGCTCTCCTGGGTGACAGGGTGGCCATGTCCTGCCACATCCACAGACCCAAGACCATGAGTTTCTGCGTGCCAGGAAAGACTTGCGGTGATGATCTGGTAAAACAGCAGGTAGCGGCCAGGAACCCCGGGAAGACACCCCTGGGGGCGAGCGGGGTGTGCGCTGCGGATGCTCTCTCACCACAGGGCTATTCCAAGGCATGCGCGACACAGTTTCCTTAAAACCTCAGCGCTGCACACCGGACCCTGGCAGCGGGTTTCCAGCACGCCGCTTGCCGCTTGGGGCTCACTGAGGGACTGATAACACGCCTCTCCCTCGTGTGGGAAGTCCAGGCAGGGACTGCTGCCCACACCCAGCCCCTGGGCTCGCCCTCCGCCCTGTGCCGTGGGCAGCGCCACCGACCAGCCAGGCTGTGCGCAGTGTGCTGGTGGCCAAAGCTCAGAGAGCCCTGCACACTGGGCCCCTCTTCTCTGCCGCGATGGGGCGCGGCTGCCTTTGTGAGCTCCTCACATGACCCCGGGGCCTGAGTCGCCCTCAGGAGGGCAGCTGAGGGGCAGAAATGAGGTGAGTCCGCTTGGCACTGTGGCACAGCCTCGCCCAGCCTGGCCAGCAGGGACAGGTTCATGGGCTGGACCCACAGATCCACACTGAACCCAACCTCCTTGCCCACGTGCAGGGCCTTCGACCTTCAGCCTGGGCTCCTATCCACCAGGACTGCGGTCTTACAAGAAGACACCGGAGAGGGGAGGCGCCCCGGAGAGGCCAGCGCTCCTCACAGCTCCTCTGCCCTTGAGGCCGCTCGCGCCCTGGCATTTTTACGGTAGAACAAGAAGCGAACAGAGCTTTCCGAGCTCGAGAGCCGCAGACGTCGGTAAACAGCAGGGCAGGGCAGGGCAGGGCAGGGCAGGGCGCCCATGCCCCGGACTCCTCCGAGGGAAAGGCCGTCCGGAAGGGCGCGGGGCAGCTGCGCACTAAGCTGTTTCCACTTGGGGGAAGCGGGCACGAGTGACTAATAGTGTCTGGGCGCCTGGCCCCAACCCGGTCCTTGGTTGTTATTCCGGTCAATCCCCACTGCGCCCGCCCGCGGTTGTGCAGTGAGGACGCAGCGCGGGAGGCGGCGGGAGGCCCAGGGGAGGGCAGGGGGAGGGCAGGGGGAGGGCCGGGTGCCCAGCGATGGCCTGCGCGTCAGACCAACGGCAGAATCAGCCCAAGGACGTTTCGTGACGTCAGAGGAAGCCAACGATGGCATCAGGGGGTTCGCTGTGAGGTCAGATGCGTGTGCGATGACGTCAGCGGAAGTTTGCTGTGACGTCAGAGGGGACTGACGCATTTCCTGGGGGCGTGGATACTATGATGCAATTCACAGACAGGGAAAACGTTGCTGTTCTAATTAGGGACTTAGAATAAGATCAGGGACGTGGCATGTGCTGCAAAGGAAACAGCCAGGAAAGGACGGATGCATTTTGTAGGCAGCAACAGCTGACCGGTGGGGGGATCCCGACGCCCGGGGTGCGGGTGCGGACCCAGCAGGCGACCAAGGTCCGTCGGGGACCCTCAGAGCTCGCGGGCCAGGGAGGCTGACGGAGTGGGGACCCCGACAGCCAGGAGCCGGCTGCCCGGACGCTGCTGCAGCCGCGGACCGACAGTGAGGACCGGGAGCCCCCAGCACCTCGCACCGAGGCGGAGCTGTGGGGTGGCCCCGACCGCGGCCCTGGGGAGGTCTGCAGCGGAACGGCCCTGCCCAGCGGCCCACTCTGCCCTCCCCCCAGAACCACGCATGGCTCCCACTGCCAAGTGCATCCGAGCGGGGCGAGTGAGCGGCTGAGGGAAAGAGGAGCAGGCTCGCCGCACCCCGACTTCAGCGGGGAAACCACGCAGGCCGGGCGACCCTGGCCTGGTCCGCGGGAGTCGGGGCGCAGCCCTGGGAGGGGAGCAGGGTGCTGGCCCCATGCGTGCGGGGCAGAGACAAACCGGATCGATCGGTCCGCGGCGCCCCATGCAGCTCCAGGCAGAGCTGGAGGAAGCGCTCTCAGGCCTAGGCCAGCAGCTTTGGGCGCTGGGACCCTCAGTCACACCTTCTTACCTCTGCTGCCGTGAACGGGCCTTCCTGAAAACCCTGAAAACGTGGGCTTCTCCGCATCCCCTTCCGTCCTGGCTCGGCACCCCCAGCCCCTGAGGTACACAGGGGGGACCCCAACACATGGTGAAAGTGTCATGAAAGCAATGACTGCGGTAAAAGACACGGTGCCAAGGTTGATGGGACGAGCGTGCTGAGAGTGCGGGGTCTCTGAGCGTTCCGCGGGGGCGTCAATGCCAATGCATCTTGTGCTGTAATTTTTTAAATGTAAGCATTCGCCGTAGTTTTGATTACCTCCGTTTCCAAACACTTACAGCATTTCTGTCCAATGGAGGCATGATTGTGTGTCCATTTCCACCTCGTTCACCAGACCTGGCCCGGTGGGACTTCCGGCTTTCCCCCAAAGTCAAATTAACTCCGAAAAGGAAATGTTTTGAATCAATTCAGGACATGGAGGCAGCCAACTGAAGACAGGAAAGAGGACCCCAGAGCTGCTTCAAAAGTGGCAAGAACCATGGGAGAAGTGTGTTGGAACTGAGGGGGATTTTAGTATTCTGAAGGGAGTTTATGGCAATGTGTCTTTTATTGTAACAGATTTTTAGAGGTTTGATGTTCACTGTATTTTTCGATCACACCGCAGTGCTGAGTGGCACTGCCTCTCAGGCCTGAGCAGGTTCGGGGGCTTTCTGTGTGTCTGTCTGTCTGGCACCTGCATTTCCTGCAAGCTCATGAGAGAATATTCTGTCTGCCTCCTGCCAGATCCCTCCTAGAGGAGTATTGAGAACACATAATTGCCCTCAGAAGAGGTCTATTTTATGATAATCATTACCTAAATATTACACACCGGAGAATTGTACTGTTAAAGAGGCTGAAATTACTTATGAAATATTAGCTGTATTCTAAGCTCTTTGGACCTAATTCATAAAAATTAATTCACGGTTTATATGAATAATCTCTGTCCCTTAATAGAATACTTCTGTAATTCATTAAATTCTTTAATCCCGTCGCCCCTGATGGTGTACATTTAAATCCAGTCTTTCAGGAGGAAAAAAAAAGAGACCAAAGCAAAGAGACATCCGGGTTTGCGGCCGGGCCCACATTTCTAAAACCTGTAAGGAAGTGGACAGAAAGTGGAGGAAACAAAGGTCGAACAGGTATCAGATGGCTCCACTTTTCCAGCTGAGTTCTGACACTGTGAATGGGGGACTTCCCTCAGAGCACAAGGGTCCTTTCCGAGGCTGAGAGTGTGATTTCTGGTTTTCAGGGCCCTTCCCAGACCTCCCTGGACCCGCTTCCCCACTGGCTTCTCAGGATCCCTGAGACATTGTCAGAGTCTCTGTGAAAATCTGGGCCTGGCGGTGACCCTGCCGTTTCCTGTTTCCCCAGGGGTGGCTCAGTGACGCCCAGGGCACTGACTCACCTTTCCCTGCCCCAGCTCGGTGGCAGCTAGGAGGACACCCAGCGCCCTGTCTGCTCCACCCCTCTGTCCCCTGACCTGCACGTGTGAACCAGATGAAAAGACCTCAGTCAGAACTCTGCCACTGAAAGCAAGTGCATTCTACTGAACAACTACTTTCTGGCAAGACTGAGGAGTATCAACTCAAGCCACAGCATATTTATTGATTTCCCACTGAAAATAAGGCTTCAGACTTGAGGGAAATAATCACTGCCACATATGTTTACCCTGTGAGGGACCAGAATGGCTAACTTCCCTGTGCACTGCAGGCGGCTCTGGGCTGCCGGAAGTCATGTGAGCAAATCCTGCCCTGAAGGAGAGGTCACTGGGCCCCCAGCACCTACCACACTCCGAGCGGTGCATGACGCACTGCTGCCCTTGCTGGGGAAATGACTGGGAACAAGATGGCCCTGGGGTGCCCTCTGGACGATTACTCCCTGCTTTTGGCCTTGGGGAATAGAATCCAAGGGTGCAGTAGAAGCAAGGGAAGCTGCAGCCCCGGGCAGTGACAATCCAAGAGTCAACAGCCCCAGACCGCAAGCACCAGCCAGGAACTTCCCTGCCTCAGCCTTAGAGGGAGCCACTCACCCTCCTGGTTCAAGGGGGCAGCTCTGCATCAGGAATATGTGTACCTCAGAAGGGGACATGAATATCTAGAAACAGCATTTGCACGCAGCAAAAACAAAAGCACAGAACTTCAACTAAGATTGTATTCAATACAAGGCCTGCAGACTGAAAAGGCAGAAGTAAAATTTCCTGTATCGGCAGAGATACCCACACACACACACACACACCCCAGTCCATAAAAAGTTCCAAAGAATTGAAAAGCAAATAAATGAAAGCTTCCTAAGAATTAAGAAGTGAATTTCTTCTGCAGAATACTAAGTCCACACCCAAAATCAATTGCACAGAAATAGATACTAGCAAGTGCAGAGTTATTACCAATGAACAATTAGAAACCAAAATTTCAAAATGCAATCCCATTTATAAAGATCCAATTTCTTAGAAAATTAAGCATGCATTTAACATAGGGCCCAGAAATCCCACTCCTGGATATGCACCCTGGAAACGTGGATTGCAAATGTTCATAGCAGGTCAGTTCCTAATCAGGTGCAAACACAAAGTGGCCCAGAGACTCGGGTGGGTTCCGAGCTCTGCATTCTGGTGAGGGGCACACACTGTCCAGACATCAGAATTCACAGACCAGAAGACCAGAAATGTCCACGCACTGTATACTGACCTGAAAAGCGAGCCCGTGTGCATGTTTAAAGGAGCCAGGGCCACGCTGAGAAGAGTGGACAATGCGAAGTTGTGACTTGAGCGTTTTGAAAGCTTCGTTATCAGCAGCTTCTCTCTCGCCCTCTCCACGCTCTCCTCCCAGCCCACAGGAACCTCCTGGAATTAGGTCAGTGACTGCAGCATTGTCCAGGAGAGATGAGTGTGTTTGCTAAAATAATATCTTAAATCATTGATTTGTTTGATTTAGCTCCTCAGATAAGAGTAACATTTTCAGCTGTTCGCAGTCATTTGTGTGCCTTATTGAAGTGATTATTCCCACTAGCCAGCAAAATAATAATGGATTTTCTTAAATAACTGAAAGACGTGACCCCAGGAAGTGACAGAGGGGAGGATGGGTGAGCGGCAGCTGATTAGGGAAAGTCCAGTGGGAGCCTGGGAGCCGGGCAGGGCAGAAGAAGGACTCGGCCTGCAGAGCGAGTCCAGCAGAGTCGCCTGACAGTCTGGGACCCGAGGGACTGGTCCAGTCCAGGTGGGCTGGATGTCACTCAGGACTGCCCATCACTGACTGCTATTTGATTAACACAAAATAGTTGCCAAGAGCACATTCATTTTTTGGAGACTTTGCCTGTTCGAACAATCAGCAGATCAGCAGAAAAACTCAGCCGCCGGGTCAAGCAGAGTTAGACTTCTCTTTAAAAGGTGGGAGGGAAGAAAAAGGACTGGGAGTGGCCGACTCTCTCCCCGACTCACCTTATTCACCTGTCCTCGGGTCAGAGCACCTCAGAGAAAGGGGTGGAGGCTGAGATCTGACGTCTGCACTATACAGGAAACGAGGGATGCGCCCACAGAAAACCCAGACCCTGCCCCACGTGGCGTCTTGTTTCTTTTGCTTTTTATAGTACTCTTTCTGCTTAGAGAAGAAATATAGAAATGTAACAGAGTAAAAATCTTCCTAATCCTGAACAGACACCTGCCTGGCACCTTCAAGGTGGGCAGGACGAGAAGTGTGGATGTATTTTCTCCAAAACTGTTTGACAAGGGTGATACATAAAAATATGTCCCAGAAAAGCCCAGAGTCTTCACTGCTCTAAAACTCATTTCAAAAATGAATCTTAAGCCCTTTCCATGTAAGTACTTGGAGGTCTGCATCTTACATAAACAGCCATACATTTTCCCAGTGTCCTTTACTACAATTACCCAATAACAAATGTTAGCTCTGATTCTATTATTTTACTATTTTTAACCATTGCCACGACTCATTTATTCTGGTTTACACACTGCTCTCAAGAGTTTCTAAGGCTCATTCCTCAAGTTGGAATGGCCTCAGCCAGAATAGCTCAGAATCACGAAGATTTGAAATCATGATAGATAAGTCTCAGGCGAATTTGCGTATCTGTTGATTGTATGGACAGTCTGTTTCCCCAAACCCGCAGCAGAGAATAATTAAATATACAGACATATATAGAGAGAGATGTATCTTTCCGACTCATAAGGTGTCATTTGTTCAAAGGGTGATGGTGAGTGTTTAAATTTTTTAGAAATTTGTTACAATAAAATGCACATTGCAGTGAATCCCCTTCACTTCGAACACACTTTTCCCATCATTCTTGTCACTTTCCAACGCAGCTCTGTAAGTCCTCTTTCATGTGTTTCCTTGGCAGCTTCAACTTCCTAAATTGATTCAAAGTATTTACAGCAATTTCTGTCCATAAAAACGTGACGCTGTGTCCTCCTCCTCTTATTCCCCCGATCTGGCACCACGAGCCTCCTGGCTCTTCCCAAACTCAAATGACCATGAAAGGTGATTATTTGGATTCAGTCAGGACAACGCGGCAGCCCCAGTGCACCAAAGACACCAGGAAAGAGGACTCCAGAGCTGCCGCAGGAAGTGGCCAGGATGGTGGGATGAGTGTGCTCAATGTGAAGGCGAGGATTCCGAAGGAGAGTAATGGCTGTGTGTCTTTTACTGTAATAAATGTTTAAAATGTCAACATTCACCACGTTTGCTCACACTCTGTACTGACTTGAGTTCCATGAGGTTCCTATATTTTACTCTGTACCTTTGAATCTGTTATTCCTCGTGCCTGCTGGCGCCACTTGTCCATCTCCTGTTGCGAGGTTTCCTCACAGACTTTTCCCTTGGCTTGGCATGCCATAAGCAGTACCCATCCCCTCATGCCTCGGTCTTTGCTCCCATGTGTTGCTTGTGGGGCTGGTCCGGCCTTTTGATGAGGCTCGCTGATCATTTCTTCATGGCCCGAGGGCCAGTGTGGTGATGAGAATGTCTCCTCACCAGTTGTCTCCTCAGTGCCAAGGGCACCATTTCCATACCCGGTGCCATTTGGGTGCCATCTGGAGCCTACTGGGAAGCTCATGGACGTTCTGTCGGGGCACCACTGCCTCTGGGACTCGGAGCCCAAAAGAAGCCCCTCAGTCCAGTCGCTCAGCCTGTGTCCTCCTGTGCGGGGAGCACTGGCAGCAGCACCATTTGTACCACAGCTCCCCTGCCCTCGGGGGCCCAGAATGGGCCCAGGCTCAGCCAAGGCCTCCCAGTCAGTGCCTGAGCAGGTGTCTCCACACCTGGGAGCCGCCGGGCTGTGACGTCCCCAGGCCAAGTAAGCCAAGCCCGCTCCTCCCTGGCCCCACAGGCCGGACCACTGCTCCGCAGTCCCAGCGAGCAGATTTTTGCTGTCACAGATGATTTCACCTTAGACAAAACTCCACAGCCTTGGGCACAGCAAAAGATGGCAAGGACACAACTGAGTTTATGTCGGGCTGCTGGGATTTCCGTGTGCGCATACCGTGTGTTCGCAGCATCTAGCATCCTGCTCCTCTTCCCAGTGCAAGGTTTTTCTTCTTCTGTGTGTTTTCGCAGTGTTGGATTGAACCCAAGGCCTTGAAACTGAGCCACATCACCAGTCCTTAGTTTTTATTTTGAAACAGTGTCTCATCAAGCCATGAAATTGCCCAGGCTTGGCTCGAAGGTGCAATGTTCCCACCTCAGCCTCCTCAGTTGGGATTACAGGTGTGTACCACCACATCTGGCCAGTGGGCGTTTACCTGCAAGATCCCTGGCAGGAGCATCGTTCTCCGGACTGCAGCTGAGAAGGGAGATGGATCTCTCGCACATGAGGAAGGACTAAGAGGTGGAGGAGGGCGGGCAGCACCAGAGCGAGGACATGTGTGCACACGCACCCGAGCCACCCACCATGGTGCCCTGTGGCAGCCTGACCACTGCCCCACACCCGAAAGGCAGCCTGCAGCTTCCACCTTCACACAGAGCTAGGGCACTCGAGCCTTGGAGCCGTGCGGGGGAAGGAGCTCGGAGTTCACGAGTCAGAGGCCCAAGATCAGAAGCAGAGTTTGGCTTTTTCCTTCCTGGCCAGGTCTGGCAGGGTGCCTTCCCAAGGGTGTGTGGCCTCTGTGAGAAGCAGAAGCCACTGGGTGGCCGGGAGGAGCACCAGGACTCCCGGGAGGGCCCTCCGTGGGTGGACAGTTCTCCTCACCTCTCCAGAAGAGTCACAGTGGGATTCAGGGGACAAAACAATTTCAGATGAGCAGTTGCCGCATAAGTAGACTTTAAGTTGTTATTTTTTAAGTCCCAAACTTGCAAGAGGAAAGACTTGTTTTTCTTAGGGAAGATTAACAGCAAGATGTTAGCCAGCATTGGCCAAAGAGAACATTCTGAGGGTTACACAGTCACTCGTCAACACAGAGGGAGGCTGGGGACTTCCCCATGTTTATTTGGAAAGAGCTCTATGAGCCAAGACATTAAAGTTGTTTGAGGTGATATTAGAAAGTCATTTATCTAAAGAGGAAAACCAATGCAAACGAGTGATTCTTAGGATGAAAAATTAGCAATCAACAAAGAAGGAATATGAATAAAAGAAGAGGCTGTATACCTAATTAGTTTGAACACATGCAATTTGTGGTTCAAAACTAAAGCTATTAGTGAATTTAATAGTGGCTCTACCTACTGATAGATTATTATGCATACCAAGCACCTTGCATTAGTTCTGATAACTCCAGGTTAGAACCTTGGATTAATTGGATTAACTTTAGTTTATCTTTTAAGAATCTCTATTTGGAACCTACACATTAATCCTGTATGCCTTTAAATGGTTTAGTCTGCAATTAAAACAAACGTATCAATCCCTTCATGCAACATGATTTTCTCTAAGTAGACTGGACAGCAGATTGAAATACACATGGCACATGACCCCGTGGTCCTTCAGTATTCAGCAAATGGTAGACAACGATTTTGAAGCATGAGGGGAAAAAGTATCTTGCTCTGGCTGTAGCATTATGGCCACATGAGGGATGTTCTATGTTTCAGAAGCTTTTCATCTGGACTCCAGAACATTGTGGCCAGGGAGCACTAGGTGTGAGCTGAAAAATCAGGTGAATATTCAGGTTCTAAAAGACACTTATTACAGTAAAAGACACATTGCCCTTAATCCCCTCAAACACTCCTCCAGACTTCAAACACACTTATCCCATTGTTCTGGCCACTTTCCACAGCAGTTTTTCAAGCCCTTCTTCCCGAGTGTCTTTACTTGTGTGATCAACGATAAAGTGAGAGTTGCTGATGAACACCCACCAAAGGGCAGGCAGGCTTGGGAAAACATGGTCCTCATCCACCTTGTTCACCAGACCTGGCACCGTGCAACTTCCGCTCCTCCTGGGTCGATTTCGGACTTCAAAAAACAGTCCAGGCAAATTCCACTTAAAATATATTCCTTGCCTATTTCTACACACAATGGCAGAAGTACTCTCTCATTAATACCAAGAGATAGGAAATCAACTTGCCTCTAAATAATTTATAAGTATAATTCTTAAAGGACCCATGATTAATGTTCAGGCAAAGATGATAATTAAAAATATATTAGTTTTTCTTGCTGTAAGAAATTAGTTCTTATTGTGATCCGAACTGTTCCGACTTAGGTTTTTTTAAAGGTCTTATAAAGGTACACTTTGTAGTTAAATATGTTGAATTTGCATCTGTTCCATGGTATATGTTAACTAAATCCGTAAAAATATTTTGCAACACTGCTCCAGCTAAATAAATGAAAGAAAAGAGAAAGAGCCATAAACAACATGAATATCATGAGAAACAGGAACTCCAGCAGAGTCTCAAACACCCTTCCTGCCATTGAAGGGCAGCTGTGTTAATCTGAAGACTGCGTGGGGCCATGAGCAATAGGCCAGGAGCGCTCTGGGGAGCCAATAAATGCATTCCCAGATCACTCTTCTGGTCACTCTTGACTCATCCTCCCGGGGGATGCCCTTTTGTCCTTAGCCCTCAAATCATAGCCCTCTCTATCTCCTTTCCAAAGAGCAAATATACACCAGAATATTCTTGCATATCCTGCTGAAGAGGAGCAGAATAGACCACCTGTCCTCTCCCACAGCCCTGCAGAGCCACCATATGCATTATGATCATGCAGGCAGCATGGGTGACCATCCCATCCATTGGGCTTGGAGAAAGCAGAGCTGCTCCCAGTGTCCTTTACACCACCAGCAGCACCCCAGACTTGCTGTGCATTTCACTGCTAGAAAACCACACACACCCTACCTGGCAGTGAGTGTGCTTTCCCCTAGCCTGCCTATTTTGGAGGTATTTAAATTTCTTGACGATGGCAAATTAATGAACCTCACTTGCAGCAGCATACTGCAGCACAGCATCTGATCTCACACTTCTAAGAACTGGCAGTCTAAAATCTTGACCATTTAAACCATATACCAACTCCTGACATTTAGATTCTTTCCAGCAAAAAAAAATAATTAAAATTAAAAACCATGTCTCTTACACACAGCACAGTTGCTGAAGACCTGGGAGCTATCATGACAGGGCCTCTCTTCTCCGGCATGCCCTGAGCTCATCGGCTGCCGTGTCCCGGGTCTCCTTCCGCTATCTTCCTCCTTTGACAATTCTGCTCCGGGTACAGAGACCTCTTCCCCTTGAAGGAAGAGTCACTTCATGCCCGGAATGATCGGCCATCTCACCTCCCCTCGTCTCTCCCACTGCAACTCTCTCTACTTCACCTCGACATGACTTCAGAAAATCTCCATTCTCCGCTTTACTCACTTACTTCAAAGCTTTCAGTGGTTGCTTCCCACTGCCTCAGAAGACCTGCGCATCCCTTCCTGTCCCACCCACCATCCCCTTTCCCCACCTCTCTACCTCAGTGGAGCAGGGAGGCACCGGGCTTCTCTACACTGAAACAGCTTGAAGGCTAGGGCCACTGATTCTCAGGCAGACCCCATGGCAAATGTGCTCCTTCTCCCTCTGTTTTTCCTTCCAGCTCCCCCAGATCCGATCTGTCCTACAAGACGACTCCTCTCCCCTCTCAGGTTCCCCAGGCTGCTAGGTCTGTGAACTTAACCTGTGCATGTCAATGTGTCTTTCTCAAGTTTCTGTTATTCATTCGCATACATAGAGATATTTTATAGGCATATAAACATTCACATATATACACAACAAATACTTCACATAGTTATGTTACATATACTGTCCATACCATTATGGGGCTCACTGTTCTATAGGCTCTCACACGCTGCAGAGCTGTCTCTGTGGTGTCTCGGGAGGTAACGGGGAGGTCATTTCTCTTTTTACATCTGAAGTTTCCAACTTCTCTACAATAATTACATGTAGGCTCTACAATGATACACACGGAAAATGTCACGTGAACATCACAAAAAGAACCCAACGAAGAAAAGTTGTCAATAGGAAGAAAGAGCATGTCCCTGGCTTTCTATCCAGTAAAGGGGAAAAGAGTTTCCATAATCCCAAAATAGAGAAATAGTGTGTGCAAAACTGTATCACCTTCAAAATTTAAAAATTTCCGAAACAAAATTCAGAATGGCTTACCCACAATAGTATTCGTGCTTCTGTTCAATAGAATGCCCAAGGGTGTAAACGAACTTGTTGCAGGCTTGGCTGCAGGGTGATGCTAGTAGAAGTTTGCAGTAATGACCTTGTGTATATTTGTGTATTTTACCTCGACACTGAAAGGAAGGATGTCTTTTGAGAGACTGCCCTTTGACAATAACACTAATTTACTAATTGCCATGTTACACAAAGAAGTCCTTCATTATACAATAGATTTCATTAATTGCTCGAGTTTAATATTAAAAAGTGATACCTTCATTACTTTGGAACTTTTAAAGCATTTTCATTAACTGATACCTCATGCTACATTCCCAATAACCATGCAATAGGCAAAGTGCCCACGTTACCTAAGCAAACAGAGTTGGGATAATCTTGTGACTTTCTCCCCTAACTCGGCAAACTAGTAAGACAACAAAGGAAATCTGGCTCCCAGTCTCATGTCTTGAACCAAGCCAAACTGCTTCTTGCAAGAAAGATGCAGTCCTGGCCCCAGAATAAATTTTAACATCAGAACTAAGTTATAAGTGACTTACTTGGCGGCAGAGCCTGGAGCTCAGGGAGCTCTATCTCATGGCCAAAATCATGTGGCACACTGAGTGTGAGTCTGTATCTCCCAAGACTATTCCAGGTAACCGTGAACCAGGAAAGAGATTTGCTCAAGCACATTCCATTTGACAAGCGCAAATAAATTGACTAAATTGCCCATAGTCCAAACCTAACCAAGCAACACCATGATCACATAAATAAAAGAAGCCAAGCTGCTAACAAACCTCTATGTGCAGGAACATGAAATGTTCCCAAACTACCGATTTTAATATCTGATCAAATGCTGGAGGGAGTGGGGGTAGGGAATATACCAAAATAGGACCATCTGCTACTTATTTAAGCCATCCTTAGACAAGAATATATTACTTTTCAGGGGGAAAAATATTGTTCTTTCCAGAGGAATAGGAATGCGATATAAACAATGAGTTGAGATAAAGCTGTTTATAGCAAAGAGAGAATCAGATTATAACACTGAAAAATAGTACACATTTCCTGTTATTGCTGCTATAAGTAAAGCAGTATTTGAAAGACAAATTACCATGTTACTATTCCTGAGAATCCTGAGCTCTATAAGTAATGACATCTTGGTAGACATGAGATTAGCCGAGTAGAGACGCAGCTCCATTTACATAATTCAAGAGAAGAAAAACAATCACTTCTCCTTCAAGAAAGAGAACACTTTTTCTCCTAAAACCTAAAGAATCTAGGAAAGCCTTCACTTGAGACAAACAAAAATGACAAATCAGGCAGGGACAATATGAACAGCAGGTACAAGGGATGGTCAAAATATTCTATAAATGTTTTGGGGTTTTTTTTGTTGGTACCAGGGATCAAACTCGGGACCTTGCGCTTCTGAGGCAGGTGGCGGAACCACTGAGCTAAATCCTCTTTATTACAATAACAGACACATTGCCACGAATCCCCCTGAAAATTCTCCCTCAGACCTCATCGTTCTGGCCACTTTCTGAAGCACTTTGGAAAGCCCTCTTCCATGTCTTTAAGAGGCACAATCAAGGCTATAATGAATGCTGCTGAGCGTAAAGCAACAGAAAAGTAAGTTGGTAAAAAAGAAAACATGACGGTGCATCCTCATTCACCTTACTCACTAGATTTGTCACTGTGGAGCTTCTGCTCTTCCCCAAAGCCAAAACAACCAGGAAAGGTAAATGTTGTAAATGGATCCAGGACATGGAGGCAGCCCTAGCAGTGCAATTAAAGACGCTCAGGAAAGAGCACTCCCAGAACTGCTTCAGAAAGAGGCAATAATGACGGCATCAAAGCGAGAGGGATTAATGCCAATGTGTCCTTTACTGTAATAACGTCTTATTTAAGCACGCACTGTATTCCTGGTCGCCCCTCCTACGCTCCCAGGAGAAGGAACAGAGCTACCCCCATTCTGACCACAGCACCTCAAGCCTCATGCAGGAGGCAGGAGAACAACACAGACCCCAGATGGTCCACAGGCCCTGGGACCTCCCTGCCTCAGCCTCAGCAAGACGAAGGCAACAAGGACCAGCCCCTCACCTGCGCCAAGTGGACAAACAGCTTCGTGTGCGCATCACACACAGAGTCTCGCAGGGGTGTGGAGGGCGACAGCTGCTTTGTACAGCCCTAATGAAGAAAGTCTGTCACACGGTCTAGAGAGAAAGGGCAGTGCCTCTATCAGGGCTTCCCACCAAGACACTCAGTGATGTCCAGAGACGCCTTTGGTGTCACAATGCTGCACGGATGCGTGTGTGTGCGTGTGCACATGCGTGCCTGTTTAGGGGGTGCTTGTGGCATCTTGTGGGTAAGGTGCAACGATGCTACTGACAGTCATCCTCCAAGGACTGGCCAGCCCCTCTCGGAAACCCACTCGGCCCACAAGCTCGGGAGGACACCATGGCCAAGACTTCTGCTCTGTTCTCAACTCTTAGAAAACTAGGGAAAAGCGGGGTGTGGCGGGGCGGCCCTCACTGTAAGCCAGTAGCCTTGGAGGCTGAGGGACTTTGAGCACAGCCTGGGCAACTGAGTGATGAAACCCTGGCTGAAAAGTCACACGACGTAGAAAGGGCTGGGAATGAGGGTCGGGGCAAAGGCTTCGGTCTGCAGCCCCTAGGACTGAAGAGAGAGAAAAGCTTAGGAGGAGCTGGCTTGGCCACCGCCCCACTGACCCCCGGCCGAGCAGGGGACAGCAGCCCCAGCCGTGACCAGAGAGCACTGCGGCAGGGTTCCGCAGCCTTCCCGGCCCGCCCGTCGCTGTCCTCTGCTCCGCACCCAGCCCAGCACGCTGTCCCCTCCCAGGACGCTGGGGCCGCCCTGCTCCCTCCAGAGTGGTGGCAGAGCCGTCCACCCTCAGCCACGGTGGGAAGGGCAAGGCCTCGGGGAGCAGCGTGTGCTGTGGGAGCCCAGACGAGACCCCGTAGGGACTCCAGGGGTCCCAGCCAGCATGGCCTCTGCCCTCACGCTCAGCCCCGAGGCCCGCCGTCCCCTCCACTTCAGGAGCCAGTGAAAGACAGAGTCAGAGAGCCCCGCACGCCTGGCACCTGCCTGCGAGGTCATTGCTCAGAGTGCAGGAGACAGAGATGAGGACACAGGACAGGAGACCACGGGCTGGAGCAGAGACGCCAGGACGCAGTGGGGAGACTTTCCCCAGTGGCCGCCCACAGCCCGAGTGGAGCCCTTCAGAGGCAGGGGTGGAAGGCGCTGTATCCCGGTGAACCCACTGGGAAAATCGAGAGGTAATAAAAAGGTCACGGCCCAAGTAGGGGCAGAGGAAGGACAGCGCCCTGACAGTGTGCAGCCGGACTCACTGCTGGTCACGACTGCGCCTGACACTTGCCCCTAAGCCCCGGACACGGGCTCCCCCTTCCTGTGAGGGACACGCGCCACATCCTGTCTGCTGAAGCCCAGTCTGCAGAGCTCAGGGCCCTGGCCGGGGACACAGGCTAAGGGGCCTCCTGTCGCCCGAGGCTGCCGAGACCACCCAGCGCTCAGGGCAGGCGGCCCCCCAGGGTCGGTGCACAGGACGCAGGTGCGGGATTGGAAACCCTGTGGGGTAGGAGTTTGCCTGCGTGGATGAGCTCTCACAGGGTTAACTTTGGAGATGTAGTACCGAGAGGAGAGGGAAACAGGGGTTGCCTCTGCTGCCCCCCACCGCCATCCATCCTCCTTGCAGGGTCTCTGACTCCATCCAGCAAGGACATCAGGGGCCCCAAGAGGGGGTTGCAGAGGTCCACATGTCCCCCCGGCAAATTCTGCGCAGTTCCAGGAGTGGAGGGGCCACCATGGCCCAAGGGAAGTGAGTCACAGCCCACAGTGCAGGGGAGGAGAGTGAAGCACTCAGCCTGCAAGGCTGCCATGTGGCCACCACTCCACGGTGGCCCCTGAGTCGGTCCACAACATGTGTGTCTCTGAGGGGTCTTTCCCCAGCTCCTCTTCCCTCCCACCCCACCACCTAACCCTAGGTCTCCCTTCTTCTTCCCCTGGGGAGACAGTGTCAGTGGTGGGGAATCTGACACTTGGAAGGAAGCCGCACTCGAGGGCCCCCTGCCCCTGGGCTGGGCCACTCTCCTTCACTGTGGACAGAGTGGCCCTGTCACCCTAGAATTCACTGGAGACCGAATCTCCAACCTGGCGGCATTCAGAGGTGATGGCTATGGGAGGTGACAAGGACAGAGCACCCACAGTGGGGTGAGTGTCCTTACAATAAAAGGTCCCTCGGACCCCTTCTCTCTTCCATAGTAGGAGGACGCAGTGAGACGACAGCCAGCTACAAACCAGGGAGCAGGCTCACCAGAACCCGGCTGTGCTGGAACCTTGGTCTGGGACTTCAAGCCTCCAGAACCGTGAGAAACAAATTCCTCCCGCTCAGAAGAACCCTGTCTTTGGTGCTCTGTGCAGCTGTTCAGCTGGACTAAGACAAGTACTTCCTAACTGTGTAATTCAGACGAATGTCTGACCTCAGCACTCCACTCCTGCAAGACAGCGACGACAGTGCCGTGCTTCCTGCACTTGTTATCAGAATTGAATGTCACCGTGGATCTGTGCTTCTAGTGCCTGATCGATGCTCACTCAGTATTTGTCTCTTCTCTTTTTTGCTTTCCTCTTTGGCTTTTCCTCTTCCCCTTTCCCTACAGAAGTAGAGTGCAGAGGAGAAAGCAAACAGGGGTACAAAGGAACCCCAGCATTCAGACCCAGAATGAACCTGAAAGGTCCTCTGCTCTGACCTGCTCATTTCATAGGTGATGGAGATCACAGAGCAAGTGGGTGGGTGGGGGTGGACCAAGTCTTCCCCCTGGGCCTTTTCTGCTGCCTCACAGCACAAGAGAAACAGGACAATGGGGAGAGAGGAAGATTAATGCTGCCAGTTCGGTCCAGTCCAGACTTACTCAGAATAGGGTCCTCTGTGTTCTCTTCAAAATCTGACTCAGGCCAGGGATGGGGATTTAGCTCAGTGGTTTCGACGCCTGCTGTGCAAGTGCCAGGACCCGAGTTCGATCCCCGGTACCAAAAAACAAAAACAAAAAACCTGACTTAGTCTGACAGAAGTTCTTCAAAACTAAGATCAGTATGTTTCTAACTGGTGTTAACATTTTTGTCCAATTTTGTCATTCCCCCAAAGGTGTCCAAAGTGTTGAATGCCCATGCCCCCTGTTAGGAGAACCTCAGGGATTTGTCCACCCTGGCTCCCCCATCCCCAGCTGTCAACCTCCCCCTGGACCAGCCCAGGCTGCCCTGGGCATCCGCACCACTATTGGAGGCTGGTTCATCACTGTATGATTGAAGCATATAATTTGATGGAAGAATCCACGCCACCTGTTATGATTCATATCTGGATAGCCCCTCAAAGCCTGATGAAGCATGGTTGCGGGTTTGGGGAGGTGATTGGATCACAGACAGGCGTGGCCCGGAAGGGCGCCTCTCTCTCCCTGGCTCCTCCCTTCTGTCTCTGCTTCCTGGCCACCACAATGTGAGCAGCTGTCCTCTGCCGGACCCTTCCCCCATGCCTTCCTGCCTTGGAGCTGGCCAACCGGGGACTAACACATGAGCCAAAGTAAACCCCTCCTCCTTGAAGTTTGGGTGTGGGGTATCGTGCCTTAGCACAAGAAAGTGAGTAAGGCGCTGCGTAAGAGCTAGAATGGAAGGCGCCTGCTGTGGGTGGAATGCTCGGCCCCTCCAAACGCATGCTGAAACCTAACTGCTGCCGGGGTTGGGGTCTGGACTGTCCCCAGGGGCCTGTGTGGTAGGCAAGGCTTGTCCCAGAGTGTCACTTAAGGGCCGTGGAACTCTAAGAGACAAGGCCCAGGGGAGGATTTGGGGTCAAGGGAACCTATCTGTGAGGGGACAGTGGGCCCCCAACCCCTTCCTCTTCCCCCCTTTAGCTTCCTAGCCACGGGGAGTGGCTTGGTTCTGCCCCATGTCCCCCGAGCTGCCTGGCTTCTGGCTCGGAGCAATGAGCAGACCCATCATGGACAGAAACCTCTGAAACTGAGCCACAGGAAGACTTTCCTTCTGCAGACTTTCCTTCTGCAGCTACGTGTCACTAGATGGGATGCTAACGCCATTGCCATGGTAACAGGATGGGGGGGCATGTAGGTGGTGACTGGGCCAGGGGTGCCCGACCCTCACCGCTCACGGGTAGGCTGGGTGCTGTTGTAAGAGACGGCTCAGCCCCCTCTCCTTCTCCTTCCGCCACGAGCCCCACAGCTGGAGGCCCCTTGGCAGGTGCCAGAGCCTGGCTCTCTCCCACCCTCAGAGCTGGGCCACCTATATGGTGTCCCTTAGAAGTGGCTGCATCTGGGGTGTTGCGCTCCAGCAGTGCACTCTGAACCAGGACACACCCGAGCCACTCCCCAGCATCCTGTGTGATGTGGGTGAAGTGGGTAATTTCACAGTGGTGCTCCACAGACAGACTTCCCCTCTGTTTCTCTGTTTCTCCGAGAGAGGCTTTCCTGGTGGAACAGGAGTATGCCTGTGCATGCATGCGTGTGCGGGCAAGTGCGTGTGCACGTGTGTGTGCTGTTCCCGAGGGTCCAGCTACGAGGCCCCTGTTTGCAGCATCCAGGCCACAGTGCTCACCCCACCTCCTGAGGCAGGCCCTGTGGTCATGAATTCTTTCTTCAAATAACTTCACAAAGACAAGCATGCATGACTAACTGTGAGACCAGCCCGATGATGCAACTTTATGTGGCTTATCTCATCTGCACAGCGTGTGTCAGCCAGACGCTGAAGGGGAAGATTTTCACCGTCAGTTCCCAGGACAAAGAATTCAGAGGAGTGAACGTTTATATGTGGGTGGCCCTGGGAGTCTCTGACAACGCCTCGCCGCCCTGTCCTGGCTCCTCCAGGCCTGCCTGGTTGATTGCTCAAGCTGAAGAGGACAGCACTGGTCCTCCGAGTTCCCAGAGCCCAGACAGCCTCAGCCCTGGTGCTTCCCACTGGCTCAGACCCTGCCCCATCTTCATGAGGACAGCTCTGAAAATAATTTTGAAAGATGCTCTGCAGAGTGGGATAAACTGTTGCTGTAAATTATCAGACAAGCTGATCAATATATGCATTCATTCTTTTGTTCAGTTCTTTAATCACTCCTAACACAGGTGTACAGCAGATCGGCTATGGCTTTTGGAGTCAGAAAGGCCATAGTCAGATCCTTTGCTCCACCCCTTGTACACATGCTGCTGAAGCGAGCACTTAGCTCCACCACTTGTAAGGTTTTTTTCAGTGGTGCAATCTAACCCAGGGCCTCCTGCCTGCTAGGCAAATGCTCTACCACTGAGCTGAACCCCCAGGTCCAGGACAGTATTCTGATCCTGAGAAAACTACTTAACGATCTCACCCTCATTATCATCCCAAGTAAAAACTGGGAAAAAATACTAACCTCATAGGTAGGTTGTAGAATTAGAAAAGAAGGTACATGCAAGTGCCAGAAGAGAGCAGCCACAGCAGGGAGAAACGTGTCTTGCCGTGGAGCCCAGCACAATGGCAGCCAGCGGGCAAGATCATCCAATCGAGGGGACATCACAGAGCATGCACCATGCTGCCGCTGCATGTAAAGTGCATGCTGCCTCCGAATCTCCGTGCCCCTGCCCAGCTTCTTGGTGGTGCCCTGAGTTCTCATTCTAGTGTTCCGCTCCATCTTTCACTCCCCACAGCGGTATCCAGGCAAACCACCGCCACTCCTGCACAGCCCAGACACGGACAGTGGCATCGGGAACGGGAACCCTCCCTGCCCTGCTCTTCAGCACGAGTCACAGGAGTCAGGTGCCCAAAGAGCAGAGCTGCTTTGGCTGCAGAGAGTGGACGGTGTTGAGGCCCTGGGTGTGCACCGGTCAGACTCACTGGGAGAAGCTGGAGAGTGGGTTCCAGAGATTATTTACTTTCACCTTCCTCACTTTCAGCAAGGAACAGGACCCAGAAAAATAGAGGGTCACACAGCTGCTGAAGGCACCAGACCACTGCCCATGACTCAGATATAAATAGCTACTTGAGGTACCCCCAAATCATCCCCATCTTCAAAGGATTAAGTGATTATAAAGACAGTGTCACATATTCCACTACAATATTTTAATGATTTCTGGATGACATAATGATAGGTTCTAGATTATCACTAAAAGGCCTTTTAAATTTTGGCTACTGCCACCATTTGGAAGCCAATGGCAATTTTTGAGTTGGAGTCAAGTAGGCCTACGCCTGAGCAGAACCACGAGGTGACTTCTGAAATGTCTGCATGACTGTCATTTCCTGCAACCACAAGGCTTAGGGGTTGAATGAAGGAGAATCAAAACCATGAAGCATCACATCTATCTGTACCCCAAAATCTAATTCCTTCTTGTAAGTCATAAATATGGCAAAAATGAGTGGTGTTGGAATCAGTGTTCTCCAAAAAACAGAACAGATAGGCCATAGGAGGGAGGGATTGTAAAGATTTGGCACATGCAGCTGAGAGGCTGGCAAGTCTGAAATCACTTGGTGGCAGCCAGAAATTGGGGAAAGAGCTGATTGTGTCAGGTAAGCTCAATTGTCAGCTCAGCTGGGTGGAGAGATTCCTGGACAGGGGGTTGAATCATGGGGATTCTGTGCTCATCAGTGTGTTAATCCAGTGGTGTTCCCAGATGAATGCACAGTTGAGAGGTGGAGCCCAGTCAGAGGATCACTGGGCCTTCGGAGGGTACATCTATCACTGGCACTCTTCTTCCTCTGTGGTCTGCTTCCTGGCCACCGTGAAGTCAGCAGTCCTCCTCCAGGCCTTTCTGCCATGATGTTCATGCCTTGGAACCAGCTAACCATGGACTGAAGCCTCTGAAACCACGAGCCACATTTGCCCTCTTCTCCCTTAAGTCATGTCCAGCATTGGGAAAGCTGACCAAGCAATCTAAGTGCAAATCCTAAAGGAACACAAATGGTGGGAGACTCGAGCAGGGTTCCCATGCTGCAGTTTTGAGGTGAAACTCCTCTTTCTCCAGGAATCCTCAGTGTTGGCTCTACAGGCCTACAACTGATGGGATGAGGCCTGGAGGATGGAGCCTGAGTCATCTGCGTTATTAATGCCAACTGACAGCAACTGTGAATCACACCTGGAAAGGCCTTCATAGCATCGCCTCCTGCCTGGCCACATTCGGGTACCACAGCCTGGCCAAACTGACATCTAAAATAAGCGTCACAGTGGGGCAGAGGACAGAAAGCATGGGGTGTCACAACCCACGCCCATCACAGCACCGCTGTGCCAAAGCTGGAGACAGAGGGCTTCGGCCCAGTTTCAAAGGCATCGCTGGCTCCAAACACTATTTGAAGCCCTGTGCTCTAGCATCCTTGAGTGACACCAGAGGGACTAAACTGGGGACCGCATTTTGATCATCCCTCCGTATAAGTGACAGTGGTTCTTATTTTAAATTATTTATTACTTTGTGTTCCAATGTGACAGGCAATAAAAATATTAATCATACTCCCAGGGAGTAAGCGACAAGGCCAAAAGGTGAGTTGTTTACCATATCGCCCCACTGAAATTGTGTGAGCACATCCTGCTCTTGCTGCTGCAAGTAAGAACAGCTGCAGAGAAGAACAAGACAAACTGGTTACCAGCCTCCTTGAAAGCATCTATTTTTAGAATAACGACAAAACTGTCTGTGTTTGCATAAGGAGCAAAAGTGATTGATGAATGGGGTGGGGGCAACCAAGTCCCATCCCCAAAAGAGGGCCTCTGGCCTAGAAAGGGTGCTAAACACGGGAAAGCAGAAAGGCCTTCCCTGGCCAGGGGACTGGCTGAGAAACAGCCCCGTGCAGTCGCCTGACTTGAGGGTCCCCTCTTCTCCGTGTGTTGAATCAAACAGTAAATTCAAATAGTTCCTGCATGGAGAACTAAAACGGCATTAAAAGCCCTGCTTTGTCATTAGGAATTTTTTTCTTTTTTGAGAAGCCCATGTGCATACATATGGCCACCAGACGGGAGCTGATTTTCCAAACAAAAACAAAATAAACCAAAGCACCACCCTCACATAAAGCCGGGCTGACTTACCTGCTGAGAGGCTCCCTGCGTCTGTCCAGCTGGAAGTAGCTGGTGACAAGTGAGCCCTGGGGACAGAGGGGGGCACCAGGGCTGGGCTGAGTGCCCCCTCCCTGTGCTGTGGGGTTTGCAGGAAATGGAAGGAAGGAGAATGGCGAGGGGACCCCAGGGCTCCCACAGTGGGGCCTGTGTCTATAACACAGAGGAGAAGTGCCCTTTCAGACCCTAAGGCAACCGTGGAGCAAATGCACCTTATCCTTCTTATATTGTTCATACCGTGTCGCCACTGTCGAGCAAAGCGGCCAAACACAGAGGGGACTCTGCCACTTGTCCTATGCAGAAATCAGTAAATGATTGATTGACTCTATGAGACTTGCATGGATCACCCTCAGTAAAAAGTCCCAACTCCTCAGTCTGTTATGAAATTAATTCTCTTGTACAGCAATTCAAAAAGGGCTTCCCTAACACACACTGGAGGAATGCATTGAAATATTCTCCTGTTTCTTGCAAACTTCATACAGGGTTTCCTTCTTTATTTCTTATTTTTCTCATGTTCTATTCATCCCTTCTCTAGGCTTCTTTTAGGCTTCCTTGCTTCAAAAGCCAGGGTATATGAGTGTGTGTGTGTTTTATTTTGTACATATGTATCCCAATAAGAGCATAACTTCCCCATCAACTGGAGACTGGATAAAGAAAATGTGGTTTTTTTATAAAATGGAGTACTACTCAGCCATAAAAAATGAGAAATTAGAGACATTTATAGCTAAGTGGATGCACATTGAGGCGATACTCTTAAGTGAAATAAATAGGACACACATGTATAAATACCGAATAGTTTCTCTGGTGTGAGAAACTGAAAGTGTAAAGAAGGACGAAAACGTATAATAGGTAATGTGAAATAGGAAGAAAAGGGGCAAAGAGGAAGGAAGTGGGAGGGGTAGGGGAAAGGATGGAAGGGAATGGGATTAATATGAGAACATGGAAAACTAGGAACAAAATCTTTATAAATAGGGAGGAATGGAGGGGTTGAAGGGAGGTCTGGGCAAGGGTGAAAAATAAGAACCAAGAGAGATCATGTAAAGGTGCAAATTTCCAATGATAAATGTCATTATATTGTATACCTAAAATGTACCAATGATTAGAATGAATAATCGATAATGCAAAATAGGAAGAAAAGGTCCAAAGGGGTAGGGGTAGTGGGAGGGGCAGGGGAAAGGAAAGAAGGGAAAGGAAAAATGCTGAGAAATGGAAAAAGTGGAAATAAAGTCTTTGTAAATAGGGAAGGGTGGAGGGGGTGAAGGGAGGGCTGGGAATGGGGAAAAAATAAGAACCAAGATGCGTTATGTAAAGGTACAGTTCCCAATGAGAAATGTAATTATGTTGTATACCTACAATGGACCAAGAAAAGAATCTTTTTTAAAAAAAATTTTAAATAAAAAGAAGAACATAATTTCCCTTTGACTGCTAATGTTTATAGATATTTTCCAAATCCTTGCAGGCATTAGTGCCACAATTGGCAATGCTTGGCCATGAGGAAGGGAAGCTGACGAGTTACAGTGTCTGCTGGTTTGTAAGGAATGGAGGTGCACTCAGGGGACTTTGGATGAGCAGGCCTATAGCCACAGAGGACAGGATGACAGATGCTCCACCAGGATATTGGCTGCCACTCTTTCCCCTCTGTGTGTATGAGTTACTCCTTCTGTCCAGGAAAAGCCTTTCCTTTGAGATCCAGGTGGAAGCCCCCCTGACCCCACAAGTCTTGCATTCTGCATGCCTACAAAACCAGTATCTGTGGACAGAACCAAGGTCTGCTGTCAATAGAAGCAGTAGCCAGGCTCCCTTGGACCATGACTGCAGAGACCTCTGAGTGCCTGGATGACTGAACATGATGAAATGTATTCCCAGGGATCAATTCCCTAAGAGGCCCTTCTTAAACAGGTGTTCCAGAAACATTTTTCTCAAATGAATGACTGATACTTTTTCACCTTTGAGTCTGAAAAAGGTGAGGTCTTGCTGATTCCCAAAATATGCCCTCAAGGCACTTTTGTCTTGTGTCTGTTCAAAATACTTGGTTTCTTTTTTAAATAAAATTAACATTTTTGGCAGCCACACCTCCCTGAGCTCCAACTTTATACATCATTCCTTCTGGGTGAAAATTTAAGATTTTCAATTTTTTTTTTCCTCTGCCTTTCACTCTCAGTTTGCACTATAAATCTGGTGAAAACATTCAGTACCACCCATGCCACAGCCTGAATTCTGGGCTGTCTTAAAATTTCTTCTAGCAGATTAATTAGTCTGGTGCAAAGTCTCAGGACATAGGCAAGATGTAGAAAAAATTTTTGCTAGAGCATAACACATATGGCTTCTGGTCCAGCTGCCATTGTTCCCACCTGAAATCTCTTGATCCTGGCTTCCACTGCCCATATTCACCTGAGCATTCTGATCTTCTGAATTCTAAGCAGAATTACTCATCAGGCTCTGCTTACAGAATTCTCTAGCCTTCATCTCAAAATGTTCCCAACTCCTTCAATTAACCAATTGCAAGGGGTTCTAAAAACATGACCAGGTGAAGTTACAGCAACAACCCTTCTTCTCCAGTATCAACTTTCTGTATTAATCAGTTTACCTTTCACTGAGACATAACACCTGATACCCATAGCTTAAAGGAGGACAGGTAGACTTCACAAATGGAAAGGTCTCACTGTTGAGACAAAAGTACCTGATACCTCACAAATTAAAGGAGGAAAGATTTATTTTAGCTCATAGTTTGTAAAGGTTTCAGTCCATAGTTAGCTGGTTCCAAGGCAGCATGGCTCAGGGAAATGGCAGAGGAGAAATAGTCCAGAGCAAGGCAGGCAGGAAGCGGGAAGCAGCAAGCAGCAGCAGAAGCAGCAGCAAGCCTGCCTTATTACTGTCTCTTTATATTCTAATCAGGCTACAAGCTTATTGATTGGTGCCACTCATACCCTGAGTGGAGCTTCCATTATCCACACCCTTAATCCCCAAATCACACCTTTGATCCACATTCAAACACCCTAATCCAGCCACGATGAAACTCCTCACTTATATATCAACTTCCCATAATGAATGTATTCATTATGTATTGCAAACATGTGCTAATACAGTGGACCCTCAAGTTATGACTGGCCTGACATACGAACAACTTGAGTTAATTAGGTCAATGGAAGATTCATCTGCCTCTTGTTATCTATAGCACGTACCCCAGCAAACATCCAGATCTCAGTTGTATTGACTTACAACCAATGTGAGTTACAGCCAGACCTCAGGAACAGATTGAGTTTGCAAGTCAATGGTCCACTATAAATGATATTTTAAAGAAAGGGCCTTAATTTGACTTACATTTTAAGGAGATTCATTTCACAATGTGATGGCTCAAGGCAGGAGCACTGTGGCAAGGCATGGTACAGCAGAGCTGCTCAGTTCATGGCGGCCAGGAAGCAGGGCAGGGGAACAGTGCCAGAGAGGAAGCAGTGGGGAATGGTGCATAGTAGTTGAGTTCACAGCTCCATGATCCACCTAGACGCACCCAGGAATTTACTGGATTAAAGATCAGGAGGCATAACCACCCCACGCTGTTGGAAAGAGCATATAGCACTCATGGGCACAAAGAGAGATGGAGAGGAACAAAAGTCTTGCCTCAGACAACCCACAGCAATTGCCTTTTTTGTGTTCAAGGCAGTTGTGTCTTCTCTACAATCAGAGCCTTGGCTACTACCACAGAACACTTCCCCAGCTTCAGTTAACTTCTGGATTTGATTTATGAGTTTGGAAATGGATATGAATGAATGATTTTCTGTCACTGGGAAAATACATTAAGTCTAAAAGAATTACTTGGAACTGCTTAGACAAAAAAATCTACCATCACATCATGCAAGTAAGAATGCAGAAATAAGCCCTAATGTTTGGAGCCTCGCTTACCACAGGCGCTTGAGGATTCTATTATTTATTCACTTATTTGTATTGTACGTGGGATTTCTTCTGGAAGAGGCCATGTTTCCTGGATGATTCTTCAGGATCCTCCCCACATCTGAGGGGCCTCTTTTCCTGTTGCAAAGAAATGTGACCCATCCCAAAGGCTACCACTTTCTAAAGACACATGGATAATGAAATGCTATTGGAAGGGATGGAACAATAACTTTAGATAATTAATACTCTTTGGGACTGTATACTTTCCAGCAGGTCCTCTCTGGCTAAAAAACTCAGTCCACAGGATTAAAACTGAAATGGTAACACAAAAACTGTTACTGATTCAGAATAAGCAGCCGATCTCCCCCAGTTACTTTGAGAATGTAGTATTGGTCAAAAGAACCAGAGACACTGATGAATTCACAAACTTTGCTGACAATAAAATAGAAGAATTCCACTCCTGCCTCCAGGAAATGTGGCTTTTCCCAGATGGAACTTACTGTGTAAAGCTGTGTAAAAGTTGAAGAAACTTTTAGTGAATTCGATTTAACATTTACAAAGTATATTTATTAAACAGACTCTCTCCTCTTGAAAATGCCCACTGTGGTCCTAGAAAAAGACCAAGGCCGGTTTTTAAGCCCATTTGATTCAAACTTCCATGTCCGCTGGCCAAATGCAGTTACAGAGCTCCTGGTGTGTGAGGACAGGCTTGGCCCTGCCCACAGCTGCGAATGCCATGAAATCCACATCCAGAACCTCCCAGGCCCCATTTTCCCATTTCAGCTCTTCCTTGACCCAGGCTTCAGTACCGTCCTCATGACTGGGTCGTCCCATTTTGCCTGAACAGCAGAGCAACTGTCTACAGCAGAGAACACATGGAAGCTAGGTGTTGTTTGGGTTTTTTCCCTCTAATTATAGAGTGAAAATTTTTCTCCCAGCTAAAAGAAAGCTGCTCTGGTTGGATCTGGAACATCCTCAAATGTCGTGTGTTAGAGTTGGTCCCAGGCATGGCACCACTGGGAAGTAGTGGAATCTTGAAGATGTGGTGCCCAGGGATGGGTGTAGGGCCTCAGCATCACCATCCTCCTTGTTCACCTGTGGCCAGGAGGTGAGGGGTTTTGCCCTTCCATGGAAGGCCACCATTTTGTGCTGCCGTGCTGCGGCCGAGGGCAATGAGAACTGAGACCTCTAAAACTGGGGGCCTAAATAACCCTTTTCTCTCCGCAGGCTCATTAGCTAGGTATTTGTCACCACCGCCGTAGGGTGCTGACATTCCTGACATTCCTGTGGGAGCTTCCCAGGAGGCCAATGCTTCTCACACAAGCAGTTGCCCATCTCTTGACACAAAGGTCCATCCAAATGGAGAGAGGGCCACAAGGTGTCCCCTGGCTCCTGGAACTTCAGCACTAGACCCCGAGAATACAGCTCCTATCATGGGGAAGAAAGGCACACACTGGAACTGCCGGTTTTTACTTTAGGAGTGTTTTTCTCAGAAATGTGAGGCAGTATAAATTAATAAAACAGCATAATCTCACCGGGGAGCTGGTATTCTGATAAAGAGGTAGGTGGAGTTGACAGAAGAAAAGTAGAAAACAAAATATGTAGGGCTTTAAAGTTCTACTGGAACTGTCTGCACTATTATATGTAAATATACAGCTAACTAGAGGAAGGGAGGGAGAGAGAAAGGAAGGAAGGGCTGGATGGATGGATGGATGGATGATGGATGGACAATGTCACATTTTCTGAACTGAATAAAGCGTAAGGTTAGTTGTGAAGTTCTACAGAGAAGTTGATGTCTGGCAGAATATTTTTTATTTCATAAGTGTTATTTCATTCCTTCACTTAACAAAAGCATAATCTCAGGCTTTCCAGGAACTAGAAGGAAGCTCAGATATGTAAAGCCAGTCACTGCCTTGAAGATATTTTCAGTCTGACGTAGGCCAGCAGACATTCAGATTGATAATCACACCTGTCTGGCTCGAATTTACTAGTGGGACCCACACATGCATGCTTACATTTTCCCATTAAGCACATCAGTCACCATCCACGTGTACATTCAGCTACGAAGTCAGCTGTGTCTCCCTTCCCAGATACTGAGCCCCATCCTGATTCCTGGGTCACAACATCTCCCCATTTCACACTCACATGTCCAGTGATTGCTCTCCAAAGCCTGAATCCAAGTCCCTCTGGGTTCATGCCCGGCTCCAGCTTCGGGCAAATCGTGACTGACAACGTTTTAAAAGATGCTGGCTCAGGATGCTCCTCCCTCCTGGGGCCCGGTCTTCCCTCTACCCACAGACCTTGGCCAGGCTGTCCTGGCACACTGGGGGTCCATCTTTGAAGGAAGAGGCTGTTCTTTGTGTCCTACAGCCAACTTCCTGCCTCCTTTTCCAAGCGATCTGGATTCCAAACGAAGAAGGACCTTTGGGAAGACAGAAAACAACTGAAATGATGACTTGGGGAGATGGGCCCCTCCCTTACCAATCAGGGAGCTGCTCACGTCACTGCCACATGGCATGGGAAGGAAGACAAATGATGTTTTGCCTATAATTAGCAAAATCTGCTTCATGGTGACCTGCTTCCAGATATTTAGGAGATTCACAGCTTTTTAAAAATTCTCTCATCCTTCTGCTACACACACAGATGATTAAGTGAGTTCATTGTGCTGGGTGTAACACACGGAAAGGAGATGATGTGACCGCAGAAGACGAGGGAATCTAAACCAGGGTGCTCATGGGGTGCTGGGCGGGAATAAAACACTACCCAGCTCACTGTGATGGGGGAGCAGGTGGCCAAGCACAAGAGCGGCCAAGCCATGAGAGCATTCACGGAGAGAGGCAGGGAGATGAGTGAGGTCATTCAGACAGTTACAACACCAGGATGATGTGAGATGTACACCTGGAGGCCCCAGTCAGGTCCAGGAGGCTTGGGGGACTCACTCAGTGCAGGCTAGGAAGGAGAGAATTAGTCACTTTCCTGTCATTGGGACAATGACACTGACACTCACCGCTCAAAGGACGAGAGGTTTATGTTTTCAGGGATTCAGTCCATGGTCAGCTGGCTCCAAGGCAGAAACGTCATGGGGGAAGGGCCTGGTAGAGTAAAGCTGCTCAGTTTCTGGTCGCTGGGAACCAGAGCATGGGTCAGCGCCAGAGAGGAAGGGCAGGGACCCAAGGTCATAGACACCAAGGCCCTACCTCTTCAACCCACTGGGACCATGAGGAGGGTGCTCCCCCAGCCCCCGGGCAAATCCCTCAGGCCGTCCAGTTGACCCACGTGGTGTTTCCAGGTTCCCAGGGTGAGCAGCTTCATGTCCTCAGGGGCTGTAAAAGGACTAGAGTTCCTCATACTTCTAGGTTTTCCATAAATCTGAGATCATTCTAAAATAAAATGTAAAACATGAAGAAGTCTGGAAGGCAAATTCGAAGTGACCCTAATAGAGGACACGGACTTCCTTTTATCTCGCCCTTCCAACCTCCTGCCCCTTCACTTCATGAGGCGTGTTTATCAGCTCATGAGTGTGTAAATGCATCTTCTGATTTATGCGGCTCCACTCAGTTGTGTCACTCAGGCAAAGGCGGACACAATGTGGGCCCCACTGAGAAAAATCTTTAAGAAAGGTTTCCTGGCAGTGGGATCTACAAATTTAGACGGAGAAGGCACATGTCTGCACTCTCACAGAGGCTCACCATTATAGGCCGCAGAAAGTCTCAGGGGCTGTTTTTCTTTTTGAGCCTGCTTTCCTCCATAGCGTAGTAAGAACCCAGCGCGACTGCAAACATCTCCTCCATCTGCTGTGGGCTCAGCACATCCGTGCTCACTGTGCACGTGACTTGATGCTGTGACTCCGGCACCCCGGCCTCCTGGGCTGTCCTCGGGCACCTGGGTGGCATTCCTCCCTCCGGGCCATCTCCTTGCATCTAAATTCGCCCTCCCCAATGCACTCCAGGCTTGAGCTCAGGCTGAAAGTCAGAGCAATGGGCAGGCAGGTGTCTCAGCAGATAGCGAGAGAAAGGTAGGTTCAGCAGAAGCAACTGCTTTCAAGTAGAGGTCAGAGCACACACTCAAGCAAAGCAATTTCCTGAAGAAAATGAGTTGAATTTTTTTTTTTTTTGTACTGGGGATCGAACTTGGGTCCTTGTGCTTGTGCAGCAGGCAGCGAAACCCCTGAGCTAAATCCCCAGCCTTGAATTTTAAAAATAGAAGAAGAAGTACAGGGATTTTGACAAACTACCATGTTTTTTATTTAGGTTTTAAACAACCACTATAGAAATCAGTATGCAGATTCCTCAAAACACTAAAACTAGAAATTCCACTTGGGCCAGCTAGCCCCCTTCTAGGTGTCTTCCTACAAGAGTCAGTCATAATATGGCAGGGATGCCTGCATAGTCATGGTTTATAGCAGCACATTCCATAACAGCTAAGTCTTGGAAACAGCTTATATGCCCATCAACAGGTGAAGGGTAAAGAAAATGTGATTTTAACACACAATGGAGTATTACTCAGCCATAAAGAAGGATAAACTTGAGTCATTTGTAGGAAAATAGATGTACCTTGAAACCATAATATTAAGTGAAATAAATCAGACACACAAGCATAAATATCACATGGTTTCTCATATGAGACCCCTAAGTATAAAGATCAAACTAAAAAATGGATGATAGGAAGTAGGGAGAGAGATCTTTCTCCAAGGGGAGGTGAATAAAGAGATGGAGGGAGGGTAAACTCTGCACACGGACCAGCACCACATGAAGAAAGTCCGCATTATACACTGCAAACACGTGTGTGTAAATAAATACACAGACAGAACTTCGGAGGACCTCACTGGACACCTTCATCCGGGTATTAGATGCAGTGCCATGGAAAGTCTATATCTGAGAGAGCAGGTGCTCCTGAGGACTTCCATGTGGTCTATTTCATTCACCATGAGTCAGTTTTGAGTGCTGTGCTTCTCGCCATTGGGCAGAGCAGCGGGCTGCTGCCCACAGCTGTCCCTCTGAACACACCGAACCCCCGGACTTACTCGAAAGCCGTTCGCTTCAGGGCCAGCTGCAGAGCCCTGTTCCTGATGTCCCCTCACGTCACTGGGGAAGGCGACAGGCAGCCTCATGTTTGAATGTCCGCATCTGCCCTCTGCCATTGCTAACCTTTCCAGCTCGCCCGAGGAGAGGCTCAGCCATGGCTAGCTGCACTCCAGACGTCTCTCCACTGCTATTTTCAGATGCACCTCTGTGCTGTAGAGATTGGGCTGCCACCAACAGACGTGAATCGTCAGCAGAAGAGGACAAGGCTGGCAGCGCCCATGGCCCCTTCTGCCCACTGTCCACTGAGACCTCTGCCGTCCGAGCCATCCGTTTGTGCTGTGGCCATCAGCACATCTTCATCCTCCTCTGGGTTTAAGGAGCACTGAGGTAGCCAGAGCAGCCTGCAGCCCTGACCTCTCTGAGACTGAAATCCAGATCCCGCTGAGGAAAACAGTTCAGCAAGGTGCCTGCCAGCTGGGGGGGGGGGGTGCTGCCTGTCTGATGCAAGTCCTATTTTGTCACCGCTCCAAGCGGGGAATAACAGTGAGCATATATACGAAGAACAAAGATCTCCACCTTCCTTAATGGAAAATGTGTACTGATGCACGTGAACAGTGCTGGGCTCGGGTTCAGTGTGTGAGGCCCAGTCCACCTGCTGCAGAGCAGTGTTTCCCAGGAAAACGCTCGTGTTCCCCCAGAAGGGGCTCAGCATGAGCTGTGGGGAAGAGAACGGATGTGGCCTCTGGCCCACGCTGTGAGGTTCCCAAAGGAGGCGGTCGCAAAGGGATGCCCATGCAGCCACTTTGAGGACTTCATCAGCTGCCCAAGTGAGGGTCCAAGTAAACTTCACGCCCGTGAGAAGCAGCTGCTGTACACGGTAACCAGGGAGCTGCTGGGGGCAGCGCCGATGCTGAGAAGCAGCGCTGCCTGTGTGCTGCCCTCTCAGGACCTGGGACCCACCACACTACACAACGGACTCACAACCTGATTGATTTGGGGGTGGTGGTTTTTGCTTGTGTCAGAACTGGGGACTGAGCCTAGGAAGCACTGAACTGCATCCTCGGTGCTTTCTTATTTTTTATTTTGAGATGGGGTCTTGCTAAGTTGCCCAGGCTGGCCTCAAACTTTCAATCCTCCTGCCTCAGCCTCCTAAGTAGCTGCGATCACAGGCATGTACCATCACGCCCAGCAAAAGCCTGGCTTTTAAATCAGCCACCCCTACCATGTCTAACATGAAATCTAAATAGCTCATGCTTGGACTGTACCGTTTTATACCTTTGTGCCCACACCCTCAGCGTTAATCACCAAGAGCTATGCTCAACTGTGCCCCCTGGCACCCATTACACACTGCCCAGCACACTAAGATACCTCCTCTCGTCTCTGTCATGTCCCCATAAAGCAGGTGCACAGCCACCTTCGTGTTACAGACAGTGGACAAGCTCGCGGCCAGAAGGCAGATGCTAACCTAGGCCTTCTCACTGTTGCTCTCCTTTTTTTTGATGTTTATTTTTGCTCGGCCATGTTTGCAGCCCAGGATGCCATTCACCGTGGGAGTTGGTGCATGGATAGAACACACTGCGATTCCTTGCCCATCCCTGTCCACTTCCCTCTGTCTTCCCTCCCTCTGTCTCTTTCCATTCGCGACAGTTCCGTCTCCCCTACTTCCTGGTATCTAAGTGAACAAGGCTCTTCTCAGGTTGTCTCCGTGGCCTTGAGTTTGAATGATGCATCAGAGTTACAGCGTGCTGGCTTCCGAGAGCCAGGGTGGCAGGAAGGGACCACCACCGGCTGGGTGCTGAAACCAACGAGAGAGACGAATTCTGCCTCGGGCCGGAAGTCTGCGTGGTGGCCGCTTCAGAGGCAGAGGGAGAATGTATCTCAGGCCCCTCTCCCAGCTGCTGGTGGCTGGCTGGCAATCCTCGGGAAGGGAACGAAGTTGACTTCACCACCTGGACTTGCAATTACATGCCCCTGCAGCTCAGCGGGGCCCTCCCTGGACCTGTGGTCGGAAGCGGGGCTCTATCACCTGCATCTTCCTCTGGCCTCTCCCTGCACCACAGAGCCCGCCTTCCAGGGCCAGATTATTGGATAACCAATGGTGTTTGTTGCTGAGATAGCCCAGGGTCCAACTCATCTTCCCCGATTCCTTACCTGGAATTCCACACCTATAATCCCAGCGCTCTGGGAGGCTGAAGCAGGAAGTTTGCAAGTTCAAGCCCAGCCTGGATGACTTAGTGACTCAGTAAGACTCTGTCTCAAAATAAAACACAAGGAAAGGGCAGAAGATGCAGCTCAGTGCGAAAGTCCTGGGGTGTCTTCGGTGCTAAATAAAAGAGTGGACAGCTGGCTGCTAGGAAATTAGGACACTTTCACCATCTGCTGGAACCAGCGCTGGAGCTCAGCACCTGCTCCACCTGCCCCTCGATCACCTCTGCTCTTCCTACTTGAGCTTCACACCTGCCTCCCCGACATCCCTTGCCAACAGCTACACTGAAGCTGCCTTGCCAGTCACCCTGGTGCCTCCCGCCTTCCCCAAGGCAAACTCTCCTGCCAGTCAGAAACTCCTTCCGCGCCCACTGCCTGCAGGACTGAGCAGCCCTTAGATTCGCACCACGACGCAGCCTCCAGGCTCCTCGGCTGCAACCATAAGGGCTCGGTGGGATGCTCAGGAAGCACTGAAGCCCAGGACGTGGGCTGTCTGATGTCAGATGGGGACCCAGGCCTCACAGACGCCCATAAGTGGGGAAGGGGCAAGAGACAAGCACAGCACCTCGGGTCCTCTTTTATAAGAGCTAATAACCTAGTCACCCCCAAATCCAGTCTCTACCACCACAACACTAAGGTTGAGTTGCAATATGCACTTCGAAAGGACACAAGTGCTCAAGCCGTAGTATTTCCTTTAGTCAACTAAAATCAACCAGGAAATGGAAAACTCTCACTTAGAGGTCGCCTCATCAGGGGCCTTCAGTGGTGAGGGGAGGAGATGTTGGGAATCCTCACTATGTGCATTCACCACTGCACATTCCAAAAACTCTTGGGAATAAACCCATTGCAGTCCTTGATGTTTTGTGTGTCCTTCCAGTGCTGTGTAACAAATTGACTTTAAAAGCACACATCCTCCTGGAAATGTTCTTTCAGGGCTTATACTATTTTTAAAAGATGACACCAGACATGATGACCATAAATGTAGCATTAATACTCAACTGTTCCACCAGGGAGAGCTGTAGAGATGAGGTATGCTAAAAAATACAAAGAATGTTTAAATTTTTTTAAAATGTATTATAGTAAAAGACACATTGCCATGAATCCTCCTCAAAATGCTTTCCCTTACTTTGAACACGCTCTTCCCATCATCCTTGCCCTTTTCTGCAGCAGCTCTGGACTCCTCTTTCCTGAGTGTTTTTAGTTGTGCTGTCCTGGTTGCCTTGATGTCTTGAATCCATTCAAAACATTTTGCTTTCATGCTCATGTTGACTTTGGGGAAGAGCCAGAAGTCAAATGATCCCATGAATAAGATGGATGAGGCTACAGTGTCATATATTTATTTGACAAAAATTGCTGTAAGTGGTTGATCAATGAGCTGTGATTTTTTAAAATTCAGTGAACGTTTAAATTTAAAGAATTATTACAGTAACAGATACATTGCCTTTAATTTTTCCTCTCACTTCAAACACACTTACCCAATTGTTCTTGGGAATGTGTCTTTTACTATACTATGTTTTTAAATTTAAATATTTATCGTATCATCTGACCCCTCTCGGTAATTAAGTAATTGTCCATAATGCTCTCACCCTGCTCTTGTTTTTTGCTTTTTGGTTCATCCAGTTCACAGAACAAGGCTCTTCCTGGGGCCCACAGTGTCTGCTCCTTTGGAGCTGTCGCTCAGTGTTCTCTCTCCCCATCCCCACTGCAGAGAAGTCACTGGCCACCTTGCAGCCTGCTCCTTCGGCTCGAAGTCCCTGCATAGTGGGCTGCATGGAAGACATCAGGACAGGGTGGCAGCCCTGCCCTCCCTGGGACCTGCCCTGGCTTCTTGAACTCTCAAGCAACATCTGTTGAACTCCACAGTGTCTTGTGTAGTTTGGAAATCTCTTTCTGCTCCTCCTCTCCCTTTTTAAAAATTTATTTTAAAATGCAGAGGGAAACTCCAAGGACCCTACCTTTCTAGTTGATGTTATAATAAAATGGTGTATTTATACATCCTTCCCTCCAAGTAAACACACACATACACACGTATATATGCACAGCTGGGATTAAATTGTATATCCACTCATGTTCTCTCTGCCTACAGACTCCTGGTATTGAAATATCCAGTAAGTGTGACTGAGGTAACCCCCTTTTCTCAGACCCAGCTTTCTAGTATCATTTGACTCTCTCTCTCTCTCTCTCTCCTCTCCAATTTCACATGTATTCAAATGCATGCATGCATGCACAAATACGTTTCCCTTGGAACATCCCCAATAAAATATGTTGGAATAAAGGCACCTTAATAGTAAAAAGTCAAATTGAAGAAAGGCAAAGTTAATAGCCTGACTCATGGCTATCGAAAGATAGTAGTATTTTTTAGCAAATGTGCCTTTTTCAGTGGCCGGAGATAATTCCGAGGTGCTTATTACCTACCTGAGCATGCAAATTTTAAATACCTTGTCCTATTATATCCATTCTATTACATCAATTCTTTTAGTAATTTCCTTGTAAAATTAGATTTGTGCTCCTGTTCACTCCCATAAAGCACTGAACCAAAGAAGTGAGGTAAGCTCAATCATCTTTCATGCCAGATTTAACCTTCTGATACATGCATTAAATACAGATTAACATCTTGTTTCTGAGAAACTTAAATTTAGTAGACAGGCCACAGTTTCATTAAAATATAAATCAATATACAATTCATGATAAGAAAACTAGCAAACTAGAGAGCCTGTGTTCATCTTTCTGGGTGAATGTGCTGCTCCAGCTCAGCCTCCACTCACTCAAGGAAAGCGAGCTTTCATTTAGAAGAACAGCCAGGGAGCTCTCCGAAAAGTATGGAAGGGAACAAAATGGGCTTTCCCAGACCCCCGAATCTCAATTTTGGAAGGGCTTCTCAAAATGAATCTAGTAAATCCAACCTAACTGCAGTGATGTTGGAAGCTCGTCTCTGAGGGGAACGTGGGTTTACCTCAGTGATTCTTCAAAACCCCCAATAAGAACCAAGGCCATCATTTCATCCGGAAATGAATTCCTCCCAGGGTTTAGCACTGTGACAAAGTGAAACCCACTTTGTATCTCAGGCCAGGTGGGCAGCTCCTTAACCACAGAGCAATTAGGTGGCTCTTTCCATCAGGTCCAGCAAACGCAGGCTCCCTCAGGGTCCCAGTATCCAGCAGAGCCCCAGGAAGTAAGAGGAACATCGACTGGAACAGGAGCGGAAAGGGCACTGAAATCTCACTGCCCACCACATTCACAGCCACACAAGGATATAATCAACAGGTTGAAGAAATCTTTTTAAAAAATAAGATGGGGATGACAGATATTTTTTAAAGTTGCATGATGAACTCAACATCCTGTGTGCTGTCCTTACATGACTGAATTCTCCGAGCCATAAAAATCACTGCTCTTTCATTATTTCAGTGTCCCTTGGAGACAGATCTAAGTCATCATTCCTCTCTGTAACTCATGCTCTTTTCTTAGTACCAAGACATGGAAACCTTAGACTGGAGGGCAGAAAGCTTTGCATGTGACTTGCGCCATCTAAGACATTTGTGCAGTGACTGCTAACGGGTTAATGTGGCTCTTAGTTACTTCTCCTGTAAAATGCAAATTATTAAGCTAAATGGTTTCAGTGGAATATTAGAGAAAGAAACTAGAATATTCATGGTGAAACACGCTGGAATAATTGCAGGTTCAAATGCCGCCCAGTGGCTGCCCCTCAATGCTGAGTAGGCTGGAGACCTTCTTCTTCTATCTTAATGAACATTGCTGATTCCCAGGCCCCAATGAATTCTTAGTTCTTTTGATGTTGATGTGTGGCCCAGAGAATACTGATAAATACAAGGTTAATCATCCTTCTAATATTTTTACCTAGTTGGAAATACCATTTGTGATGGCTAACCTTCATTGTGAACTTGATTGGCTTGGGAGCAGCCTGTGCATCAGTAACTCACATTTCTGGGTGTGTCTCAGTGGGTCCTTCCTCTCTGGCCATGTTCTCCTGCTCCAGATCACCATGAATGAAGCCTTCTTGCTCTGCCACGCGTTTCCACCATGACATTTCCACCTTGGAGCCAGTTGACTATGGTCTAAATCGTGTGGGCCAAACTAAAACTCTCCTTTAAATTGTGGGCTTCAGCCATTGTGTCTCAGTGAGGAGGAAGCTGACTCATGCACCATTTCGGCACCATAACACACTTCCACTGCCGATTGAAACTATGCATTTAGGTGAAAAAGTCTGGTTCTGCAAATGCATGTGCTAAAGTAGATCATGCCTGGATCGTCTCCATAGAGACCAGGTTCCAACCCTGGGAAAGTATCACCTGTGGAGGAAAGATGACAGACACAATTCGATGCTCTTGCTGGGACTTGATAGCTTGGAATTGAACTACTTATCATAATTTATATTGCTGGGTGAGGCAAGTAAAGTTATAGAGCCAGACCCAATGGAAATATGTTCAGCTCTCTCAGGATTCATCATGAAATAGATGTGACAAAGTTTAGACACTGCTGTGAGCAACCTCCATGTTTAGTATTCCTGTGTCCTGTGTTATCAAAGAAACAAGCATTCTCAGCTATAGATGACAAAGGCATGCAACATGCTGCAGCATAGCCCAAGAAAATCTGAAGCTCGGGGGCCAAGTAAGATAGTGAAGATTCCCCTGGTTGATCTCTCGTCCAGGCCTTAGGAAGTTTTCTTTCTATAATGACCTTCCCTGCTTGGCATTAGAAGAGACAGCCATACCAAGTGAAGCAACTTGCGAAGGATTATGAGCAGGAGCTGTGGCTGGCGAGGGATGGGGAAAGGGCTCTGCTCAGGGCTGAGGAATGCCCACATGCTCCTCTTGCTAGAGGGGATTTCAGGACGGATTTAAAAATCTAACTTTCAGATTGCAAAATATCTGAAAGCCAGAGCTCTCTTTCTGCTTTGTAAATTCGAGATAATATTTTTATCAGAACTCCCAGAAAAATATTGAATTTATTCTCATTTTTTTTCCTTCTACAAGGGCCTGAAACCCTTGATAAAGGCACATATCTGTTTCACTTTTAAGTTTCAGAGTGGTCTCAAGACTAGTTTTCCTAGGGAATTTTAATGTTCTTATAAGACATTTATGTACGATTATGTCTAACAAATAGATAAACCGAGTAAATAAAGTTAGACTGAGACCAAAGGCACCAAAACCAATATAAAAGATTAGCTTGTTAACAGTTTGGTGCTTTCGGTATTGTGTGCCAGCTTTTCAATTACTGCACTTGGGACATAGCGGCCATAGCATTGAAAAGAAATCACAGAACGTGAAAAACAAATATTCCTTCCTTTGTTTTTACACCATTATCTAGGGCAATGTGTGAATCAAATTAACTTTAATTCAAAAAGATAATGGCTTGCTTTTTCTTCTATAGGTTCCTAGCATGCCACCCAGAGTCATGACCTCTGATTATTTCCTGGAAGTCACCAACTAATTTAATTACAAGAACCCGCGGTTATTTCCAGACGGGTGATAACAATACCTCAAATATAAATCATGTTCCACAATGCTGCTTTCATGACAAGTCTTGCTGAAATTTCTCAAAACAGAAATAAGAAGAGTCGTTGTCTTATGAAGCAGGAAACATCAAAAAAGTTTCAGCAGCTGCGAGGCTTCACGCTGAGCATCATCCATCACCGTCGGAAGAAGGCAGGGCTACGCAAGCCAGCCCCATCTGGAGGAAGAGAGAAGGCAAAGTAGTTTCAGGTGGACCCTCAACTCCAGTAAGGAAATAATGAGCTCCTAAGAGGTAAGACGGGGTCATAAGCAACGCAGAGGTGTTAGGTACAGTTGCACCTGACTTGACTCCTTCCACAATTCTGGTCACAAACCGAATTGGGCAAGAACCGAATCAAGTTTTCCCGTAAGATCAACATTGAATCTAACCACTGAATTTGATTTAGTTCTCATTCAATTCTGTTTGCCACCAGAATCGTGGAAGGAGTCAAGTTTGAGAGCCAAGGTATCGCTGTATTGTCCAATGAAATAAATACAAAATGACAATTTGAAAAGTAATCTATTTAACACCTGTATGCTAGGAGCATTCTAGGTAACGCAAGACAAGAGTAAACTGTGTCCAGGCGGATGAACTAGGCCTGTATAACAAATCCGTAAGACAAACACGGAGAGTCTCGCGCTGATGCCGCAGTTTCTACCCCGTGCTGTAGGTGACCAGCTGTGCAGCACCAGGGACTCACGGGGCACGTGGACTCCGATACTTAGGCTGGGGTTTGGTAGAATCGCTGCCCTCTCACGATTCATGATCTAAAGCCACCAAACACAAAGGTACTACTGGAGCTGGGAGAGAGAAGAGAGGCTTTGCCAAATGTCTTGGACAGTCCCAACCTCGCGGAGATTTAGGAGCACGCGGACCAGTGATGGAGACCAGCCGGTGCGTCGGTCAGTCTGATCACAGCCACCCTGTGAACACGCACCCGGCCCTTGAGGACACCCCACCCCTAAGGGAAGGGAAGGGAGGGGAGTGGTGGTCTAGACCATGGCTCATGTGTCCCTTCACAGACACCAGGCATCAATATTCCGCAGCCATGGCTCTTTCTTGGTTATAAATAGGGCCTAAATCCCATGATGTCTCAATCACTGTCCTGACCATTTGCACGTCAGATGTTTTATACCTTAGGCAGGCGATCAGATGGAATAATAATATTTCAGTGGCTTTCGCCACGCAAATTCAACCATAGATTTAAATGGCTTTTAAAAGTCCATGTGAAAGCTGTGTTCTCTACCTGCAAAATATTAAAATTCCAGTATTGAACAATATAGAAGAATATTTAACAACGAACTGCACAATACTCAGGCTAAACAGCTGGGCGTCACGGTAGGGGACAGCAATCGCGGGTTCCTGCCGACATGATGGTAACCCACACAGATTCCCACACAGTGACAGAACCAGCGTTTGCTTTCATTCCTTCTTACGCATTTTATGGATCACAGAATGTTTACTGTATGTATTCATTGCTCTCTAACCAGTTTTTACAAACTGGTTAGAAAGCCGGTCATATATTTATAGGTAAAACCGGATGAAATCATTCTCCCTGCATAGCTATAGCAATGGCTTTGCCTGTGACATTATTCAAAAACTGGAAAAGATCCAAGAGTGCTTCTAAAATCAAAATCCAACCCTATCACCTCCTCCTCATTCTCAGCTGTGACCATTAAAAACTCACGAGAACGCGTGGAGGGCTTTTATTCACAGTTGACCATTCCCTGAAATAAAGGCAGAAAAATCCAGAATTCTTGGCTCGAACCAATTCAGTCTATTCAGACACAGCGGGAAGAGGTTGGGGTTATGGCATACCCACAGACGAAAGGCCAAGATGCCATGTGACCCACTCGGGTCCCCAGAATTTAACAGGAAATATTTGCCACCAACATAGCTTGTGGGAAGCTGCAGTGCTTTCTGCATGAGGGGCTATGCATTCTTAAATGGCGTCTCATTACCATGGAAATTATGACCTTGTCACCAGCTCTATAAATGTCACAAAATACCACTTTCAAAGAGTATATTGTCTTGATTACAAAGCAAAGCCTCTTCCCTTTAAAAAAAAAAAATGGGAAGAAAAGGAAACTTGCTTTGTTTTCATCGAAATTATTTTCGTAAGATCTGTGATAAATGACGGGCACTTCATAAAATTTCTTATAACACAACCTTTAGGGGCAAAAGGGAAATGACACACACATAAAATTCAAGAAAAAAAATGGAGAAATCTGGATCTGCCCCAGAAAATAATTGTCAATCACACACACACATTATTTGACAACCCACCACAAAGTAGTATTAAAGACCATGTTATCTAAATGAAATACTAATTTTTACCATGCAATGCTACCCAAACATTTATATTTTCATAATTTTTGTTGTATGAGAATACTGCCTTCATTATTACTTCTTATGATTCCTTAAAGTAGTTCACATTTTAAAAACCTAAATGACTACTTCAGCCTGATGTACCTAATAACATATTGATAAAATATTACTAAAATAATAGTTGGTAACAAAGCTTGGGTTTTATATACTAGTTACATATTTTTCCTAATATATACAAGTTCTATTGAAAAATCTAATGGATGCAAGTACTAAACATCCCAAAGCTTGTGAAATACTCATGTACAGTACTTTTCATTAGGACTGAGATCCTCCCAAATATGTATAATTCAGTAGTATAAACAAAGACGCTCCCAAAGCTTGGAATTCCCGAAATGAGAGGACGACACTCAGCCGTAGGCCAGTCCACTAAAGGACACACATCCAGCCAGGAAGCTCTGAGCCCTGGCATCCTCCTCGGCATCCTCCTCCTCCTCCTCCTCCTCTTCCTCCTCCTCCTCCGTGAGGAGGTGAAGTCCTGCCCCAGGAGCTCTAGAGGGAACAAGGCATCAGTGCCCAGTGTCCGTGCCCTCTGCTGGGTGCTGCTCTCTCTCGCCCCTGCTCTGCTCCCCATGTTCTGTTAGTAGCTGTGGTAATGAGGAAACAGACCTCAGACCCGCCCTCTAGATACCTCTGTCATGGAAAGCTCAAGGACACCTGGTGTTGAAGGTCATAGCTCATCTAATATTGATGCCTTCAAGCAATCCTTATTTAACTACATGCTGCTGATCAAAAAAGATGAAGAAAGGTCATGCCTATCTCCCCTGTCTGCTGAATAGTCCTGATTCAATATTCGATTTTTAGATTTCCTACAACTACACATGTTTTTTTGTCGACCTTGAGGATTTGATTTCCCCAGCGCAGTGTTTCCTACACCTAGCAAGCGCTGGAGGTTGCTCCCCACTTCTACTGAGCTAGGGTTTCCTGGGGAGGAGATGAATCCATTTGGGGTGAGACTGTCAGTAAGAGTGCTGTCTCAGACAGTGGCCCCACAGTGTGGGCCCTGCAGCGGCCCGGCCCTTCCCTCCGCCTGGGAACTTACTGCAAACACAAATCTGGAGTCCCTGCCTCCGTTTCTAAGTCAGAATCTCTAGAACAGGAGCAGTGAGCCTTCCAGGTGATTCTGGTTCAACCTAAACTAAAGAATCACAGGTTTAGGGTAGCGGGGGAAGGTGTAATTAAATGCACCTGATGGTTTTCCAAGCTCGGGAAATGCTGCATTAGCGCAAATATTAATGTGTAGGACTAACACGGCTACGGCCCTTTGCCACTGCATGAGTAGCATCTGGGTCGAAGTCCAACTTTCTGAGTCCCAGCTCCACACTTCGGACTCATCTATATCAGGATCTCCGGAGAAGGTGCCACGTCAGCTCTGTTAAAATCTTTCTCAGGACTTCATTGGGATAGCGCATCTCTGGCATCTCATCCAAATAAAACAATGATACAAATATGCTGAGTTTTTTCGCTTGGTTTCTTTTCCCCAAACAAATGGAACATGACTCTACATCTAAGGTAGTTTACATTTTATTCTGAAACCTTTAAGGCAAAGAAATTTCAGCATAACTCGATGCCATGACCTTGTATATGTACCGCACCCATATGATATAGTTGTAAACTTGTATGCAAATGTAGCAGTACCCAGCTTGAATTTTTGAAATCTCCTTTAAATCACATAATCCTGAGCTATATTTTTATGATTACAGAAGCATTTAATTTACACAAATACACATTCTTGTCAATAGGATATAGGACTTTTATCTTCTTCGAGAGGTCAAGTGTTAAGTCAGAAACATCTTTCAAAGAAAATGTGATAAAAGTAATGTCAAATTCAAGCAAGTGATCTATTCCAGAACAAAGTATCCCATTTTCCCCCTTCAAAGGTTTCTAACAAGTAGGTATTAAACTTCATCTTAATGTTTAACACACAAATTTATTTTTCAAACTGCTGCTTTGAAAGCAAAGCCTGGGGATTCAGTAATAGCACTGGGTCTCTTTCATGATCCCACCCTGCAAATGCTAAAGCCGCAGTAACTCCCAGTAGGATTTCATCTGGCAGAGGCAAAGCCAAATGCCTCCACTGATCCCACTGTGTGCTAATCTCCTGGTGACTTGGTCAGATCGGCATTCCATTTGCTTCCCTTGCTTCGCTGAAGTTTATTGATAAGGCTTTTTTGCCATCTTCCCGGGAATTAGATACTGATCGATCTTGTTTGCATCCCTGACTTTTTAGTAATTAGTGAGCCCCAGTGGGTTGCCCACTCGAAGGGTAAATGCTAGGGCACATCTATCGAGCCGCTCTTGTTCTAAGCAATTTGCTTTCTTATTGGGTTCCAAGGTTGCTACCTTTTGAAGGTCTACATTCTTTTTTTTTTTTCCTTAAGAATTTGTTCTGCTTCAGAAAAATCATAAAAAGTGATGTCAACCTTCTACTTACTTCATTTCTGTTGACTGTGTTCAGGGCAACGGATCCTAAAAAATATAAAACATCTGGCACTGAGAGATCCTTTTCATAAAGGGGGCACTGAAAGCAGAGGAGGAAACCCCGACACCCGCCCTACCCTGCAAAATCAAAGCTGTCTTTGAAGGTCAACACGCGGGTGCTGAAAGCCTTTCTTGGCTTCAGATGACCACAGCCACTCAGTCTTCCTCTGGATGAGCCCTGGGCCCAGTGCTAGCTGCCCACTGCCCTTGGGAAAGCCCTCCAAAAAAGATATTTCAGCAACTACAACTTCCCCAAACTCAGTGCTGAGAAAGATCAGGGCGACACCTCCGCGGTGTTTTCTGAGGACAGCATAGCCAACAAGCGCCACTGGACAGGCTGGCAGAAGCTCAGGAAGGAGAGAGGCTAAGGTCACCATGGCCTCGGGCTGATGGGGGAAGGCTGTGGGGGGCACTGCCCTGTCCAGCAGGCCTGCGCCCTGCCAAGCCCTGCAGCTCCATAGGATTGGAGTCTGTGCCATGGTTCTGATTGGACTGGTTTGTCCCATCATCCAAATTGGAGGGAGGGGAGAAGAAATTCTCTGACAAGCCAGCAACCATCCCAGATGTCACCTAAGCTATCCTGGCAAACAACTTTAAGGATTCTCCTCACGCACCCTTAGGGGGAGCCACACTAGCTACCATGGTAAAGAGCTAGAGGAGAGCCACTGCTGGAGCTGCTATTTACCTGCTGGATGACCTCACCCTCTCTCCACCCGCTCCCACCTCTGCAGCCCTCCGGTCTATACCACACACTGGAATGGCCGGAAAAGCAAGAGCTGTTTGGATCATATGGACAAGACACCCATGTTCAGTCACGTGCTAAGCATGCACAATTGAGGAGGAGTTTTTCTACAGCTTATTGTGAGGCTTTTGTTGTGGCTATGAAAATGGAATAACAAAATCTATTTGCAGGAATATTGACATAGAAATAATGAATACCCAAGACCTGCACGCAGAGTAGGTGCTCAGAACACGCTTGCTGTTCATAGGAAACGGAGCTAAAAGAGCACGGAGGTCATCAGAAGAGGAAGAGGAGGCAATTCAGCAGCAAGACAGGAGCAGGTAGAGGATTTCTCACAGAAAGAAAGATGCAGACCCGGGGGACTCTTGGAGCTTGAGGGAGTCCAAGTTTCCATAATTCAGGGCTTCAGGTCACCCGGTGGGACCAGGGACAGCAGGATCCATGCCTGTGCTGCCTCCTTCTGCAAGGAGGGAAGGGGAGAGCCCAAAGTCCTTGCAGGAAGCGGCCGCCCTCTCTGACTCCCTCAGGGATTACTGTGGCCACCTGTGCAGTCTGCTTCTAGCTGAGTCGGCCGTGCGCCCATTGTTATTTTGGGTAAAGTAAGGAGGGGGGCTGAAGAAGACAGCAACTGGAAGTGGCAGGGACCAGGACAAAAGGCAGGCACTGCTGCTTCCCCGTGCCACCTGGTCCTCGGGCACCCACACAGTGCTGCAGGAAATGCTCTGGTAAATACCAAGGCTCTGCTCTGGCCTTTCTCCAAAGTTTACAAGTGACTTAAGAAGTGTTTTTATCCCTGAAGAGACTCCTACCAGCACAGGAGTCTCCACCATGACGCCCTCTCTTTTATTGTGCAGCTACTATGTGCTCCTTACTAGGAACAGGGAGATAAAAGGAGACAGAACCTCCCTCAAAACGTGACTGCAAGAGATGAACAGGGACCTGATACTGAAATATCTGTATTTTTAAACTCCATTAGGCTTTCATTAATTTTTTGGTAAGTGTAAAGCATGAGGTGGACTGCACGTGGGGTATTATGGGATTAAAAGCCTGCCGTTGACACGAGATGGAGGTCAGGGAGGTTTCTGTGGTAGACAGCATACAAGGTGCGATCACAAAACACAGTGAATGTTTAAACTGTTTTAAATTACCGCAGTAAAAGACACGTTGCCATGAATCCCCCTCAAAACTGCCCTCACCCCATCGTCCTGACCACTTTGTGCCGCAGATCTGGAGTCCTCTTTCCTGAGTGTCTTTAGCCCCACGACATGGCCATCCCCACTGACTGAAAACACTGATGGCAATTTCTGTCGAGGCGCTGCGTCCTCACCTAGCCCATTGCCAGGACCTGGTACCATGTGACTTCTGGCTCTTGCTCACAGTCAAGACAACCGTGAAAAGTAGATACTTTGAATGGATTCAGGACATCGAGGCAGCCAGGGCAGTGCAACTAAAGACACAAGAGGCTTCCAGAGCTGTTACAGAAGTAGCAGGAGTGAAGGGATCAGTGTGTTTGAAGAAAGGGGAGTATTTTGAGGGGAATTCATGGCAATGTGTTTTTCACTGTAATAATTTTTTAAAATTTAAACATTCATCAATTTTGTGATTACACCTCATACCAGCCCCCCCAAAGCTGCCCGTGGCCTAGTCCTCTCACCCTGTGAATATATTCAGCTACATGGCAAAGAGGGATGACGGCTGTGGATAGAATTGGGAGATTCTGCTAAAGAGATTAACCTGGATTGTCCAGGTAGACCCATTGCAATCATAGCAGTCCTTGATATCCAGATAGGGCGGCAAAGGAGGAATTCTAGGGGAGGGGACAGGGGCTGGCCCTGTCATTGCTGGCGAGATGGAGGAAGGGGCCGTGGGCTGTGGGACCCTCTTGAAATGGAAACAGTGAGGAACCAGATTCTCCCCACAGTCTCCAGAAAGAACACAGCCTGCCACAGCTGGAAGTGAACCTGGGGAGGCTGTGCCACGTGGGTAGCCTTCGGAACTGTAAGACAATACATCTGCGTGGTTTTAAGTCATTAAGTTTGGGGTGACTTGTGGTGGGCATGTGCTATGGTTTGCATCTAGAGGTCTCCCTCAAGCCGCTAGCAATCATAGGCCAGACCTTTGCAAGGTGATTGGATTATAGGGGCATTACAGGTGAATGCTGTTTGCAGGCAGGGCCTAGTCAGACGGGCAGTCACTGTGGGCATGCCCTGGAAGGTTACAGCTCCCTCGTGGCTCTTCCCTTCACCCTATCCTTCCTGTCCACCATGCTGTGAGCAGCTCTCCTCAGCCAGACCCCTCTGCCATGTGGTTTCTTCCTTGGAACATGAGCCCAAGTAAACCTCTCTTCCTTTAAACCTGTCAGGTGTTATGCCCCAGCCATGAGGAAAGTGACTCAGACAGCAGTGTATTATGGGAAAGGAGCAACATCTCTACAGAACTGATGGCTGACCTGAAGAAGTCCTTACACAGGATTTAAGCCAAGCCACCAGCACCTACTCCATGAAGATGGAAAACTTGGTTTTCTGGAGCTGGAAGAAGTGAAGGCAGCAAATGGTAGTGGCCAGGGCTGCAGTTGTGAGGCAGAGCTGTCCTCAGAAGTCCCGGGTGCCATACTGGATCGTTGTGCCCTGGCCAAATGAACTGCTGGCCACTCTACAAAACATTCCATCATCGTTCACGGCTTTGCACCTTTGTTCCTATCACCCTGCTGCATAGATTAGCCTTCCTGCCTATTGCCATGAGTGCAAGTCTTTCCTTCAACCTTAAAACGTGAACTCAGTGGTCCTCTGTTCAGCTCCTTTGAAAGCTTCACACCTCCCTGAGAACTTCTAGGACATTCCATGGCATGTGGCCCCACTGGTTTGGATAAGGGTGTGTGTTTAACTCACATCACTGATTCCTGGCCTCTTAACAGCAAATAATCTCTGTTACATCTGTCCTGCCTTCTTCCATGGTCCCTTGATGCAGTGCATCCCAGAACAGGGCCTGGGAACAGGCCCCCAGTGAGACATTTATGAACAAATGAAAAGAGTAAACTGAACACAGTAGCACCTTCTGGTCTGGACTGGTTCCGATGAACTAATTGATACAGAAATTTTGGCAGCTAATCACAACAAATAACACCTTAAGCACTGGACTTAGCACTTTAAACAGCCATTCACCCAACTTGAGGGTGGGTCTTCTGACTGGTATTTTGTCTGTCTCTGCATAACTTACCTCGTGGAATCACCTATGTTAGATTTCGAGGCTGCCACAGCAAGATAGCCCACGGCACAGGTAAAAGCGCCAGAATTCAACAGTGCACAGTTCAGGGGGCTGCCTGTCCAAGACCAAGGGCCAAGAGGCTTGGTGTCTTCTGAGCCTCTCCTTGCCTGCCAGGTGGCCACGCCATGCTGCCTCCCTACATGGTCTTATCACCATATGTGACTTTCCCTGGGTCGCTTTCCCTTCCAATGAGGACACCAGTCATAGTCAGTCGTATTGGAAACAACTTCATTTGAATTTAGTTACCTCTTTACCTAATTACCTGTCTCCAGATGTGGTTACATCCTGAGGTTTGGGGTTGGGAGTTGATAGGAATTCGAGGGGTACACAATTCAGCCCGTAACACCATCACATACAATTTTCAGTAACACTTTTTCCAAAATGAATCATCAAGAATTACAGTTTGAAGGCCAGGGATGTAACTCACTGGTGCCACACCTGCCTGGAAAGCACAAGGTCCTGAGTTCGATCCCCAGTACCAAAAAAAAAAAAAAAAAAAGAATCACAATTTGAGTGGAGAAAACCTCTAGATTTTTACATCTTCCCTTGGTCTTTAAGAGTTTTCTCTCACACATCTAATCCAACAGCATTTTTTTTTACTATTCTCCTATGGCAGTTTTCCAAAGCAATCACTTCAATTTCACAGAAATAACAACTCCTTTGTCACATTCCGACGTCATTGGTTTGCTTTGTATTTAATTAAGTCATGTAATTACAACGGCAAGTACAGCTGGCATAAACAGGCCGAGAACAAATGTAACTGACTCTTGGAGAGGTTGCAGCTCAGCTCCTTAGAGGGGTAAGGAGGCAGAAATGGGCCCAGCGGAGGACAACCACAAATGCTCTGCGTGTGGAGCAGTCAGAGGTTCAGAGCACAGTGGGGGGCTGCTCAGCAGCAGATTTAGAGAGCATTCTCCGGTCACCGGATGGAGGGACTGAACATCAACGAGTGTCTCTGCCCCAGCTCCTCTGTCTGGAAATTCTAGGCGGAGTTTGGGGACTCTGCTATTCAATTCTAAAATGTATTGATGTGATGAAAATCCCTCCCCGTGGTCAGTCGGCATCTGCTGGATTTTCTCTGGTGAGGGAACCTGCGCTCATGAGGTCTTAGTCACACCCGCAATTTGAAGGAAGAGAGGTTCAGTCCATGTTCAGCAGAAGCATACACAAAGCATCACGGGAGAGGGGCCTAGGTGAGGTGGGCTGCTCCCCTCATGGCAGCAGGAGGCGGAGAGAAGGGAGGAGCTGGGGAGATAAAGGCTCCAGCTCTCTCCCCCAGCAGACCCCACCTCCTAGCAGCCCCTCCCAGCCCCCATAATCCAATCTCCCTCCAGGAGACCCCCCCATGAGCACAGGAGGCGTGTTCAGGGCTCTATAGCTGTTCCCTTCCCAGGTGGTCCCAGTGGAGAGAAGGCGGAGTACGGTCATGCAATTTTCCTCATACTTCCCAAACACAGATGTTCCCAGATTTCAGCTTACAACTGTGGTGGCTCTCTGTATTTTAATAATACTATTGGATTATTACACAGACTCACATTCGCCAGGGATTTAGCTCAGTGGCACCACGCCTGCCTGGAAAGCACAGGGTCCTGAGTTCAATCCCCAGTATAAAAAAGAAAAAAAGACTCATGTTCAAAAATGTTAACGCATTTTAAATCAATTTTAAATTCTTGCATCCCTATGACCAATCCTCCTTAGCAGGCTCTCCTTTTTTTCCTTTTTACACTCTAAAAGGCCATGCACTTTACTGATTACTCTCTAGGTTGCTCCTTTTCTGTTCTACCTCCTCCCACAGGAACTAGAACCCACCAATCCCCACCTCGCCCTTGCTCACTCATCCATCCCCAGCCCCACAGCCCTCTAGTGGTCTTCTAACCCTGTTTGCACGGGGTGCTGTGCTTTAGGTTGAAGTATCCCCCAGAAGGCTTCTGTGTGCAGAGGTTGGGTTGCGATTGGGCTGTGATATGATCGTGGGTGCTCTAACTTCATTTAGTGATTAGCACACTGGTGAAACTATAATTTGAGGTCTTTAATTGAAGGTAACTGAAACAGAAGGTGGGGCCTAGCTGAAAGGGGTGGGTCACAGCACGATGATCTTGAGGACTACATTTGGTCCCTAACCCCTTCCTTCATTCTCTTTCCCTCTGCAGAGAAGAGAAGCTTTGATCGGCCACACCATTCCACCATGATGCCTCAGGCCAACAGCAACAGAACCAGAGGACCATGGAATGAAACCGTGAGCCAAAATAAACGTCTCCTCCTTTAAATGGCTTGTCTCCAGTATTTTGTCACCACCAAGAAGAGCTAACATGAGAGGGACTCAACAATGTCCCCTGAACCACGGCTTTCCACACCAGTCAGAAGCCACATGTTCACCTCAGGGGCATCAAAACTACCACCCAGAAATCAGAAGCACACCTCCCCCAGGCCAGGAGCTTCGTGTCACAAATCACTGATCTAAGGCCTCTCACTGAACATATTTGTTTCCCCCACTTACTTTAGACTCAAGATAGTTCTTCGGATCAAAGGCACTACAAATATCTTATTTTCACTAGATAGTGGGACTGAAAATAAATTTTGTTTCGTAGTCTCTGTGTCTCTGATAGGTAAATGACCAGTGGGTAGCTATGGACTTGTGCTCGGTGCTTCTGACATAAAGAATAATTCAGCAGGTGCAAGGACTGATTTTTATTCCACCACTGCTCCCTGAAACGTCTTTAGTTTCACAACTTCCTTGCTGTCGCACTTTAAGTTGCTTGGACAGCATATTCCTCATCAGCCCAGTCACTCTCTTTAAAGCATGAAGAAATTGGGGTGAACTTTTTCCTTGCCTTGGGTACATATCCTTCTAAAGCCAACAGGAGGGTTTGGCTGGAGGCCAGCTGTACAGAATTGTGGCACAAATATAAATCATAAGGCTTTTATGGAGGTCCCTTCCTGCACTTACAATAGCTCTAGAATAAAGTAAGATAACCCAAACAAATGCACAACAATAACAGAACCACAGTTAATTAGTGGAAGCCCCCTGATGTCTGGGCACTGTAAATATCTACTCGATGCCATATAGGGGAGGCCTCACTGAGCACCTTGTGCTTATCTCTGTCCCTACCGTGGGTTGGGGATTTACAGTATCTTACAGCTCCACATTCTTGACTGTAAGGCCATATGTTTTATTATTCAACCAGATGTAGGCCATAAAACTGTTTTATCTATTCTGTGGTTTGCTTAGTACTAGTAAAATAAACTTCAAATGCCTAACTTCGTGGCTGTTCTGATATTGCAGCACTTGAGCAAGCAAGGCTTTTGCTGTCTGGTACCCCGAAAATGCTCTAAAATCTCAGTATATTTGGAAAGCTGTGGTCTTGCTCCTGGAGATGGCCCTAGGACCCTTGAGGGTGGAATGCATCGTGCAGTGCGATGACTTGTTTCCCATCGATTTCTGGGCTGATGGACCATGGCCTCTTTGATAGCTCCTTTTGGCTTCCTCCAGAGGAGGAAATAGCCCTGTCTCTTCTCCACCCTGGAGCCTGCATTATTGATATTCTTTAAACATTTGTTGGAACATAAAGCTTCTGTTATGTTGCAATTATTATGTGTCCTTACGAGAATGTAGTTAGTGAAACAAAAATAGATGATACAGCCCCGCTGCAGCTTCCTCCTGCTGGTCTGGGCTGGCTCAGTACAATACACAGAGAGAGCAACGCCTATTCACGCTGGCTTTTTGGCAACAGTTGCACAAAAGGAATCCTTTTAAAGCTCTCAAAAGTGGAAATATCATCTTTAGCATTTTAACCTGTTGAGAGCTAGGCAGAAGGGCCAAGTCCACTCTCCTAGGACAGTGTGCTCATTTCAACTCCACTTTCTCTAGATGCTTTTGATCAAGTTCATAGCAGTGCAAAAAAAAAAAAAATGAAATACTAAAACGAGATGGGGAATATTCTTCAGGCAAGGGCTGACAAAATGCTGCCAGGTGGTCAAAATCTCTTGTGATTTTATCTAAATGAAAATCACTTGATTTTATCTAAATGCCCAAGAACTTCAGGAAGAGTCCTGTGGAACCATCGGCCTGGCCACGCCCTAAACCGTAGCAAGTGAAGCGCAGAGGAGAACAAACATGTCTATGCCTGTCCCTCTGTCTTCTGTTATTCAGTAAAGGAACTCAAAAAGATCTAAGGATCTGCTTGCTTACTGAACTAGAGAGCAGCGCTTCTGAAGTTTAGGGCTGAAGCTGAGCAGAGGCATCCTTAACCCAAAGTCTGAGTCCACTTGCCAGAAGCCCAGTGGGTTTTCCATGGTCACTTCTGGGAGGCACTCATGCCTGTGTGCAGCAGAGATTTAATCTCCACTCTCCTGGTCCTGGCCAGTGGGTCCTAAGGGAGACCCTTGCACTTACACTGTTCTTGCACTAGCACTCTGTTTGCACTCACACCTCCCTGTGGGATGTGGCCTCCTTCTCAGGAACAGCAGCCCCTGTGTCCACCACGGGGGCCATGGCCCTTGCCCGTGCTGCAGAGGGACAAAGCTGACACCCAGGGCAGATGCAGACCCTCGATATTTGAAGTCCCTGTGGGAGGTGACTGGTCAGAGAGCATCACTCAGCCCCTGCAACGGTCCCAAGGTCACAAAATAACTTGCTACAATCTTCGAACTGATTGGTGATTTTGCTATAAATATGTGTGTCTACATTAAAGCAGCATGGTTTTCTGGGGGCTTCATACCCTGGGGTAACAGGCAGTGATGAGGGACAGACAGAAGGGAAGGGCAGCGGCCATGAGGTAGTCCTTCCTGCTAAGTCAGGGAACAGGAAGCTCCTGGGGCTCTGAGGGGATGAGGGCCAGGGTAGGCTTTACCTGGGCCCAACTCCCTTTGCTTTCCAAGAGTAATCTGGTTAAAATGAACTTCAGACATTGCTTTGGAGAGGAAAGAGGAGGAGAGAGACAGGATAACCAGCGAGAACCAAGGAAGCAAAGTCAAGCAGTGGCATCTGTACACCCATAGGCATGGGTGTTTCACAACGCTGACTTCTTTTGAAAGTAACGGCTGTGGCTGCCCCTTTCCCCACCATTGCCTGCTGGTCGAGGAGACAGATTATGGGATGGCCCGGTTATCGTTGTTCGCTTTGCCCTGGGACCAGGGGAGAAGCAGGTGCGGCGAAGGATGAAGAGGTCAGGCTCCCTCTGCTCTCTGTCACCTCCTGCCGTTGCAGCTGGGAGTGTGGCACTTTTTACATCTCCGTGTTGTGACCAGAGGAACCGTCAGACTTCCCTTTCTCAAGGGGTCCTCAGAAAAGTGAACTTGAGCTTTTGAGCTTCCAGAAACCCCAAACATAGAGTTTTCTTTCCTTTTCAAAACACCAATGGGATCTTTCTTTGGCACCAGCTCCCCAGCGCCTATTAGCTGCCTCGACAGATTTTCCTTTCATCCATGGCAATGTGAAAATAAATTTTTCCTCCTCTCAAAATAACAACATTGAGAGCATCTGGTTGGTAGCCTTCTGAAAGTTTGCTCTTCGATGCCATTAAGTTTAAACAGCTGTCATTAAACCAAGTGATTGACAAAATGCTCCATGTTGAATTGGAATGCAGGGGGTTCTACATCATTAAATATCTCTTTTCTAAGAACAAATTGAAAAAGAGTTAATTGTCTCTTCTTGAAGAGAGCAGGTCCTAATCACCAAAAGTGTCTGTATCCTTTTCCAAATGGAGAAATGCATTCAATTTATTCCAGTCATTTTCCATTTTCTGTCCCGCTTCTATATTTAATTATCCTAAATCACTCTCCACGTAAAGACAATGATGTGGTTCAGAGAGTCATCCCAGGATGCTGCGTGTGAATGTGCTTGTCCATTTAAAAAGCACTGGAAGTGGTCAGCAGATGGACCCCACTGGGCTTTCTCGCCTGGCCCGGATCGGTGTGGCGTTGGTGAACTCCACTGTGGGGCCACTGCTGGGAATGACAGGTGCCCGGGCTGCTTTCGGGGCTCCCTGATTCCCAGGATGGAACTGATAAGACAGAGCGTGCGACGGCATTGGCTGCCTAAGCTGAAGGTGACAACAGATGAGTATCATCAGAACGCCAGAGGACTGGGGCTGGCTGTGACAAGGGGGTGACAGGTCGCCCTCCTAGACCTGCACCCAGGTGGGATGTGCAGCCAGCACTGCACAGGCCCACGTGGTGGGTGAACAAAGCCTCTGCAAGGCCTGACACACTCACAACCTGTCACCCCCACAGCTTTTCCGAGTGACAGAATGAAGGCCCCACCCCAGAGGATGGCTCCAGTCTCTTATTCGTGACATTTAAGGCTCTTTCAGTTATGATTTGTAAGAAGGATTAGATACTTACTGTGTTGGAAAACCTGTTTTTAGTCAATGGTTTAAAAGGAGAATTTAGTTCTGGAGAAATGTAGTAGATAGGATGCTACCTCTTACCTTCGGACAAGATACTTCTTTTCTTCTCTCTTTTTGGAGGAGGGATCATGTGATTACTCATATGGTCAGATCCCACAGCACAAAGCCTGAGAGAATGAAAGAAAGGAAGCAGAGCCCTGGTGTTCCGGGGCAGTGGGTTCCAGGCTCCCTCCATCCCTGGCAAGGAGGGCTGGCCACGTCCTGAACCTCCAGGTCTGGCTGCTAAACTCCTGAGGCTGACACTGAACCCTGCCTCACTCAGTTGTTAAGGAAATCAAATTAGACCATGCAGATAAAGAGGCTAGCATGAAAATGCTCACGAGAAAGCAGCTTTTCCAGTTACTTTCCATCATTTCTGAGTGTCACTAGATAACTACCATTGTGTATCTTTATGTTTTCTTGGCAGGAAATACATAATCTTGGCCCCTGGTTTTGTTTCTCATTGGTTTTCTCTGAGATTTGACTTCAAATGATGCATATTTTCCCATTCTTCTAGGATCTTACTTCTATTCTTGGTTGGTGACGTTTTAATGAAATGGAGAATCACGGTACCTTCTTAGTTAAAGGTGATGAAAAAATACATTAAAGACAGAATTCCTCCATGCATATATACAACAGAATTGCAGCCAAAATGTCCTGTACAGAGCACTCAAAATTAGCACCAGAATAAAACTGGTGTAAGTAGGCATTTTTAAATATCTTTTTTTTTTTAAGTTTTTGGTCCTGGGAGTGAGCCCAGGGCCTTTGCACTGAGTTGTATCTCCAGCTCTTTTTTACTTTTCATGTTGAGACAAGGTCTCGCTAAATCACTAAGTTGCCCAGGCTGAGCTGAACCTTGTAACCCTCCTGCCTCAGCCTCTCAGAGGATCACACTACTTCTCCACCACGCCCAGCTTGGATTTTTCTTTAATTTTGAAGAACAGATCACAGGGATGCGTTACCAAATGCCACCCTTGCCTTCTCGCTGATTTAGGGGAGCCGACAGATGGCCATGGGAGTCCTCCAGTTCCAAGTTCACCTTGCCTGCTGTGTGCAGACAACCTTCACTCCTCCGCTGCTAACTTGGTTGGCCCGAAAATCCGTGCACACAGTTTCAGAGTCAACCTTGGCCCTTTGATGAGACACTGTTATGTTTTGCATTTCTGCTTTTTAAAAAGAGGTTTAGCTTGATCCTAAAAGGAGGGAATGCTGTTTAAACATCAGTTCTCCCAAATTATTTAAAATGCTCTTAAAAGTGCATTCACATATTTCACAGAAAGACACAATTAATTTAAAAAACATCAGGATTATGTTGCTATTTGTCAAAAGCAAATAACTCAATTTTTATAAAATTTTAAAAATCCTAACCTTGTATAATTCTAAATGAAAACGTGTATGTGGTATTCAGAATGGTTCCACCTTCAGCTTATGTGTAATCGAACTGAGCATCCATTTATTACCTGCTGAAGCACCAATACTGAACTGAATATGGAACCATTAAATTAAGCAATTCTAACTTTCAAATCTCCTGCTTCTCTAAGCTGGAGGTGAGGCGAGTTCCGCAAAATATAAAACTTTCTTGAGTTGACACTTGATATTTTCAAAGAAGGTCAGCCGTTTTGAGGTTTGGGTTCCAGTTATTTTAGACCACATGGGCCTTCCTGGCAGTACGGGAGAGAGGCTGTCAGGTGTCTGCTGAAGAGCTTCCTGCGGGACACTGACCTTCAAGATGCCCTTCAAGGGCAGCGGGGGTCTGCAGAGCCGATGGAAGGATGCAGGCCCTCCCCACGGATCAACTTCCTTCCAGTCTCACTCTGCCTGGACTGGAAAGAAATACATTAAAATATCAAAATATTCATCAATACTTTAGTGGTACTAACTGTTTAAAAATCCCATCTACTTTAATAATGACAGCTGCAAAACCTTTCTCCTCCACTATTTAGATTCTTAAAGAAGCGGGGTACAAAATATACTTTGCAATGTGCGTCAGAAGTGAGTGTGGAACTATACCAAAGCACATTTGTAATTAGTACCTGGGACCACACTTTATTTTCATAAACCATAAAAACTTACTGACAAATCTAAACACCCAAAGACAAACAAGTAAATGTAGGTATTGGTTACTACTATTCAATTTAATAGACATACAAACATTGGAAAAGTCCAAAGTAGTAAACAAATTTTGCTATGGGGATGGCCCAAAGAATAGGCAAAATTCTATCGATTCTATTTTCTTTTTTTATTTTTTCTGAATTCCCTAAAAATTCTCAAGAAGAGATGATTGCACAAGGCAGATATATGACAATAGGTTTAAAATCAGATCAGCATTAGATTTAATGAGGAATATATGTATTTATAGTAAGATGACACATTGGAAAAGACCATAGCAGAATGAAAATACAGTGGTACCTCGGTGCACAGATGTAATTCCTTCCACAATTCTGGAGAACACAGCCACAGTCGTGCTCAGCACCCCTGTGGAGTTCATCAATGGAAGCAAAACTTTGCCAGATGCTTCTGTTCTCAAACCGAATGGGTCAGGAACAGAAGCGTTCATGAACTAGAGTATCACTGGACAGCAAAATATTACTAGTGTTACCTTGGGGTAGTGAGTGGATGGGAGCTTCATTTTGGTGTTGTGCCTCATTGTACTTTATTTTCTGTGCTCAGTAACCCACACACGTTACATGTAACTTTTACTCACAGGTTAGATGACGTGAAACACGCCAACATCTGTACAATGCAGAGAAGATTTAAGGTAAGGTCGTGCTGCAGACGTCTTCGACAACTGTCTTCTGATGCAGGCCTGGTAAGGATATGAGAGACCGGGCTGATCATGTCCGCTCCGTGCATTCATTTTTTCAGTGAGACTCATTGGCAGAGCCCCAGCTTGGCATTCTTGGCACGTGTCTGCTACCCCAATGCCTTAGCAGGGCCGCAAGCTCTGCATGTCCCAAACAGACCATGGTAGCTCCCACCGCAGAATCTCACACGCACAGGGACCCACTGGCGTCACAGCTGCTAGCTCCTCCCTGGCCTTGCACCCTTCCAAGTCTGCCCTCCCCTTACCCGCAGCAGCCAGCTCCTCTGTCCTTCACCCAAGGAAGCCCCGTGGCTTTGCAGGAGTGAGGGAGCTCGAGATCCCCCCCAAACAACCCTGTGCTTCCCTCCCAGGGCCTGTGCATCACTCACGCCTTCCCAGCACCGGGCATCTGCCTCTTCCTTCTCTGTCGTTTGAAATGTTTGCTGTTACAAAGCTCCACACAAAAGCTGCCTCCGTGGGGATCCATCCCACACCCAAGGCAGACGCTTTCTCCTCAGAACCCCCTTCAGCCCTGTATTTGTGCTTCTCACAGGACATTTATCAAAATAGGAGAGACTCAAAATATAAAGGAAGGCTGAAATGAAGGAGAAAAGGGTTAGGGGCGAGGGAGGGGTGCAGGCACTTGAAAATGGGGAAGGCAGCACGGAGAGTGAAGGGTGGAGATGATCAGACTGTGATATACGCATGTACAATTCCCTGAATCAGATGTAACTGCTACGAATTGCAAACGTATACTAATAATTTTTTTTCCTTCCATTTGCTGTGTGATGCACTACCCCTTATCCCCTGAGACCAAGCCACCTGGCAGGGCCACAGCTCCAGCTGCAACTATCTCTGCACAGTACAAACCTTTCCTACCCGTGTGGCTTAAATTTAAAATGTGGATTGTCTTGGAAAGGAAGCTCCTGAAATCAGGGACCTGGGGATTCTGCTCATGAGCTGATACCCATACGGCTCTCAGAAGGAGGCCGGGCACGTCATCCGAGTGGTGGAAATGTTCGCTGCCATTCCATGCTTAGACGCAGCAAAGGTTGGGGCTCAGACCCTGGGCCAGGGAACAAAGATCTGTACCATGCTGAGGCCACTGCACAAGCCAGGGAGAGACAACCGGAGGAGGAAGTCCTCCCCTGACATACAAGCTACTGCTCCCGGAGCCTCCAGTAAACAAAGGCCGGCCCAACGCCACCTGTGGGGACAGGAATTGCAGAGTTCCCTGTGGGGGACATTCCTAAGCCAGCTGACCTCATGCTCCCTCCAGGGCTTTCAAATCACTCAAGATAGCATTTATTACCGAAAACAGGCCTTTTCCAGTTTCATAGTGAGAAATATGTGGGAGAGGGAAAGCCAGTCTAGCTGCCTTCTGAAAGTGACTCCTTTTCCAGCTATTCTCATGCTGGGATGAGCTGGTGACAGCACCTATAAGGGAGCTGAGACTGCCCACCCGCCTCACTGCCTGCCCACCTGCCCACCTGCCTGTCTACCAACCCATCTACTACCTTGCTGTCCACCTGCAGAGCTGCCTCATTGCCTATTTCCTTACTGCCCACCTCCCCACCTCCCCAGACCTCAAGGGCTGCCTGGAAGGCCGGTGCACTCATACACCGCCTCTCCGAAGGTTCCGGGTGTGGCCTGCCAGCCTGAGGTCCCTGCAAGCCCAAGACCTTCTGCCCAGAGATGACAGCACAGGACAGCCTAGGACATTTCAGTTTGGCAGAGGTGTTTGGAGAGAAATATTGTGAGCTCATTCTCCGAATGCAGGTGTCAGGTTCCAGTGGTGACTCCTCCCAGCCACAAGCTAGATGCCCAGGGTTTGCAGGAGTCCCCAGTTTAGCAATAGACTGCTTCAATCAGAAGTCTTAAAAAAGATGTAATAACAAGTCTTGTTATGAATCTTCATCAACATTTTAAAGTCCAATATTTATTAGGAATAGGACTGTCACCTTGAAGACTTTGTCACTCAACTGCATTTTGATGTGCTTTGCTCCCATGCAGCAGACCCTGGCGACGGCAACAGCTGAGTCCGGCTCTGGGCCACCAGGAACGTCAGGAATGTGGAGAGCTCGGACACAGCACCGGCTGCTCCCCATCACCCTCCACGTGTGCACACACATGCTGGGGACAGCCTAGGCAGCTGGCCACACTCGAGGCCTCAGTTAGCTCCTGCAACAAAAGTAGGAGGTGGAACATTTCCAGTCTAATAAGCCCACACACTCAGAATAAGAGTGTGTTTATTATGAGAGAGAGGAGGGAAGGGAGGGAGGGAGGAAGGAAGGAAGGAAGGAAGGAAGGAAGGAAGGAAGGAAGGAAGGAAGGAAGGGGCAATCATCATTCCCTGGATTAACCTATCAAACCTTCAGCTACTTTTGCCCATCAGGCTGAGCACAGTGCCCTGCAGGACACAGTGCCCCCCAGGAGACTGTGTCTCCTGACCCCCATGCTGGGGCACAGAGCCCCTGACAGCCCCCGAAGGAGGGGCGTGGACCTTGAGCGAGGAAGTTACCAAGACCAGCTGCCCGGCAGTAAGAGGAGGGCCTTGGGCTGTGTCATGAGGTGGAAACTTGACTTCAAACAAATTAAACCTTGTATTAAGGCACTGGTTTAGACCTCAGAGGTCAACACTTCCAGACCCAAGCCCTGGGAATTTGCTCCCGGCCTTCCCTGAGCAAGAGGTCTACAACAACATCAAAGCATTTGGAGGCAGCAAATCTTCCCTGAGTGTGGAGAACCAGGGGCAGAATTCTGAACCTGGCTTTTCCTGTCTGAGCATACACTCAGGTGTGATCAGTAACGACAGTAAATGCTTAATTGTTTTTTAAATGTAGAGCAGTAAAAGACATGTTGCCATGACTTCCCCCAATGCCCCCATTTGGAACACACTCATCCCTGCAGCAGCTCTGGAGCCCTCTTTCCTGAGAGTCTTCAGTTGTGCTGCCGTGGCTGCCTGGATGCCCTGAATCGATTCCAAATATTCACCTTCACGCTCATCTTGGCTTTGGGGAAGAGCCGGAAGTTGCATTGTGTCCGATCTGGTAAATAAGGTGGACGAGGACTCGCTGCATGTTTTGATTTGGCAGAAATCACTGTAAAGGTAATTTGTTACATCCCAGCAGCCAAGACAGCACGACTGAAGACATCAGGAAAGAGAAAAGCCGAACTGCTTCAAAAAGTGGGAAAATGATGGCATGAGAGTGTTTGAAGTTGGGGCGGGGATTTAGCTCAGTGGTTCTGCCGCCTGCCTCGAAAGAACAAGGTCCTGAGTTCGATCCCCGGTACCAAAAAAAAACGTGTTTGAAGTGAAGGAGAGTATTTGAGGGAGATTAATAATAATGTGTCTTTTACTGCAATGACTTTGAAACATTTAAACATTCACCATATTTTTTATCACATTGTGGATATTATCTAGATATAATAACACTTAAATGGCTTAATGATAATTGCACTAAAATGTAATTTTATTTAGAAACTATTGCAAATTACTCTCTGTTACTGTCTAGTTCAGAGGCTAGGCTCTATAGTACAACTGTCTAGTTGCTAACATTACCATTTCATAGCTGTGACCTTCAGAAAGTTACTCTACTTTCTGAGCCTCTGTTTTCTTATCTGTCACATGGAGAAAACAGTTGTGCCTATGCCAAAAGATTATTGTTAGCAAACACATTAAAAGGGCATAGAATTATTCATGGCTTGTAGAAAGCTCTCAAGACACTTTAGGTATTGTTTTCATGGCTTGCCAATGTTGATAACAATGAATCTGTAAGTTTGGAAATTTTCCTTTCTCTAGTGAGGTTTTTGTAAAGACAGCACTAAGGAAGTAATGTAAGCTATAACTACGGGCATCTATGGAAAAGCTATGTTGCACGGGGCATATATTCACTTTAAATCAATCAGGACGAAGAGCTCTGTCATGGAACAACCCCTCATCTACACAGGCATCACCAGGAGGAGGCGGAAGAAAGTAATTATGGACCCCAAACTGGTAGGAACGTCTAGGAGGCTGTGAAACACTGTAAATGATATTTTGTAGCTTGTGCAAAATTGAATGTGTTGAAAAAATTAAATGTGTTGAATATAAAATAAAATTTTTGGCTAACGGCATAGGACTTGGCTTATAAATAAAGACTTGGATGAGGACAGAGTTACAAATTGAGGAAAAATTAAGCATTTTACTTAATGTTAGATATGGCTATCAGGCATTTTGTGGGAGGGTACTGGGGATAGAACTTGGGACTTTGCACTTGCAAGGCAGGTGGCGGAACCACTGAGCTAAATCCCCAGGCCTATCAGGCATTTTTTATTTAAAGTTAAAAATATGAAAGGAGGGGAAAAGGAGAGAGGAGGGATGAGACATAAAAGGAACTGAGATGTGTTATATACATGCACCAACTTTATGTACTGCACACATGGACTAATAAAAATTTTAAAATAAAAAGTTAAATAATTTACAATCACTATTACATTTAACTGTAACTTTGAAAATTTTCAACTTTCCTGAGGTCTCTAACCATTGAAAGTATGCTGAAGCAAAATAACACACACCCTTTTCTAGCAGGCAGAAAATTCCAGTCTGCATGCACTGGGGAATTTTAGCCTTGAGCTTTGGGACTTGCACAGTGCCCTGCAGAATAACAAACTGACGAGTTCCAGGCGCTGCACCCTCTCAGTCTGCTGACCGTGTGCGCAACATTAAAAAACTTTGAGGATCGGCCAGATTCCAAGGGTCCCCGGCTACCGGGGTGAGGCATTTTGCAAATTTCTCTAGGAGGAAAACAGGAGCTGTTCTAATGCAATCAAACAGATAAATAGCAGCTTTCTCTGGGTCTCCACTTCTTCAGGGAGGGGGACCAGACCTGATTTTCTGAGTGTTTCCATTTCAGTTTCGACATTTCTCAAAACTTTGGAGGATAATTTGCCTTATAAGCAGATCTCAATAAACCTTCGTTTTAATAATAAATGAAAGTGTTATACTTACTATTGTCTGGGTAGCATATAAAAGTTTCTCTGAAGTCTACCACTTAAATATGAATCCCACCTTAACTCTTCTTATCAAATTGGTTAGATTTAGTTACAAAATATTTCTCATGAAATTTTCAAAGGGCAGGAGGTGATGGAAAACTAAGATGAATGTTTAAATTTTTTTAAAAAACACTTATTACAGTAAAAGACACATTGCCAAGAACGATGGGAAAAATATACTGAAAGAAAGGAGAAATGTTTTGAGTATTTTGAGGGGGATAAAAGGCAATGTGCCTTTTGCTGTAATAATTTTTTTATTTAAACATTCACCATACATTCTGATCACCCATCCTTGTTCAAATATTTACAGCAATTTCTGTCTGATAAAAACACTAAGGTGTGTCTTCATCCACCTTATTCACTGCATCTGGCACTTGTAACTTCTGGCTCTTTCCCAAAGTCAAAATGACCATGAAGGGGAAACATTTTGAAGTGATTCAGGACATTGAGGCAGCCACAACAGCGCAACTAAAGACACAAGGCAAAGAGGGCTCCAGAGCTGCTGCAGAAAGTGGCAAGAACAGTGGGATAAGCACGCTTGAAGTGGAGGGGAGGATTCTGAGAGGGATTCATGGCAATGTGTCTCTTACTGTAATGATTTTTAAAAATTTAAACATGCACCATATTTTTGATCATACCATGTATAGATAGTCATGTTGCTTTGTTTCGATTCCTTGGGTGAGCTGGAGCTACTTGATCTAAGCATTATTCCAGGGTCTTCAAACCATCCATTGGTCGGATTCCTGGCATCTGTCACCTAAACAATATATTATTTTCCTGGGTTTCAAGTTATTTTTTTAAAGGTGATTTAATGTTTTTCAGGGCATCAGAAGTTCACCTCCTTTCCAGACGAGCATCCTGCAGAGTTCAGAAGTCCACGCTTCTCTGCCTTTTAAGGCTGGGGAAGGAATTGGCGTGGACGGGATGGGCAGCGGGGCGGAGAGGCAGGCTGCACCGGATGAGAAGGAGAATTATGGAGGTGGCTATATCAGGAGGTAGGAGCCCACCAGATGGATGTCGTGGGCCTGCCATCTTTCACTGTAATTGCTGTGTCCGGGAAGTTGGCTGTCTCTGGAGATGAATCTATTTTAAGCTTAATGGATCAGTGGACGCTATTGAGAGGCTGTACAGCTCTTTCTCCTAAAGTTTTGCAGCCCGAATGAAGACATGGCAGGGATGCTGCAGAGATGCTGAGTGCTCTGACACTTCACCCCTACCCCCAGCCCCAAAAGGCGTCACCTCCCAAGGACTTTATTGTGGAAGCTATTTTATGCTAGCTTACATGAATGTATTAACACTCACATTTTGGTTTTCTTAGGAGAGTCTCTTGCAATCAGTGTGAAATAATTTGCATTGCCAAACTGAATTGATGCAACGCCAAGGAAAAGCAAAGAAAATGCACGCATTTATTCAGTCTACCTATGTGTTGGCCTTTATTACAGTCAAATGTTCAATTTTAGGAACTTGTACTTGAAAGAAACTTGGCATTCAAAGATGTAACCTTTGTGGATTGACAAAAGGTACCATGAATGTTCCTGGCGCACAGTCATTAGTGATCTTTCTGAAGAGCAGATGTAAATCACGGACCGCTGTGTGGGGAAAAGCCACTTACTTCACGAGGACCCCAACCAGTACCCACCCTGCCACCTCCACCTGGTGTTCTCTTCTCATTGTTACCCGTCTCGACTCAGGAACCAAAATGATGAAACACTTGCTTTTGAAAAAGAAAATGCATCAAAAATGGAGAAAGAGAAGAGGGCTAAGAAAATGCTGATTTCTAATTCTTTGTGTTCATTCAGTCAAGGTTAAAGTACCTTTCGACAGAGACCACTGAGGTGCACGGATACACAAATTGTAGGCAGTTACTCGGTGTGGAACTTATAATCTAGGGGAAGAAAACATTAAACAAAAAGTCACCAGCCACATACAGAATGAAACATTGCTACCTGTAGTAGGAAGTTATAGGTGTTCGGAGGGAGTCTCACTTTGGTCCAACTCAGGGTGTGGCAGAGTCCACCGAGCTGCCCTTCAGAGGACAGGTCAGTAGATTGGAGACTCCTGAGGAGCAGTCATGGGGGTCCAGGTGAGGAGACCATGCGGTCACTGCAGTGGTGAGAGTCAGAGGGAGAGACGTGGCCTGTGTCAGGAGAGCGGGCCAAAGTAGAGATTACAGTTACACTTTTATTTGTATAATTGGGAGTACATGTGCGATCTGATTTAATAACACTTGGGCGATCGTTTAGTTGGACATGTGATATAGCTGGTTACCTGCTGGACAATTCCTTCCTCTTCGCATACCTCAACTTCTTCATCTGATGGATCCTTTACTCCTGGGAAACTGTTCTACAAAGCAATGACAGCCGCCCCACTGTCCTTGCCAGTGACTTGCATGTGGACTCCCCAAAATCCCTGTGGGATTTGGACACTTTTAACATGATTTTCTCCTCTACTATTAAGCTAAGGGGTGAATGCAGCCAGAGGAGAAGTGGAGAGAACTCAGGTGTCTGAGAGAAGTGGCCAGAGTGGCCTGGACACCATCCAGCCTCAGATGCCTTCTGGGACTGATTCCCGGCCACTTCTATCTGCTTTTGGGTGTTGGTTTGTTTATTTGTTTGCATTTTATCTCCACCCTGGCCTCCTCCCCACATGCTTGCTGGGTCCATTTCTCTTCTCTTTCCTCACTGCTACTCCAGGAAGCATTTGTCTTGATGATTCCTGCACACTCCCAGCTCCGGGCTAATGCCCTGCAGGGATGCTAAGCCTCGTGCTTCTTCTCCACCACCCTGACTGCCCTCCGCTGTGAGCGCGGAAGGTCTTCCTCCATTGTCCAGCCTCCTTCTCCCTTGCCCCTGCTCTGGACCCTCAGTGTGACCTTTGATCCCTCCCTGCTCTGCTCCACTCCTCTCCTTGATGTAAAGCAAACAGCAGTGCCCCCAGAAAACCGGAAAGATGACCTAAGGCCTTACGGTTACTTGGTATCCTTTTATAAGTACGCACCCTAAGACCACAAGTGTCTGACCATCTCAGTTCAAATGTTACCAATTCTCAGGATTTCCACATCCTCCAAATCCACCTTCTCAGAAGTCAAGCCCAGGACAACCTACACCACCCTTGACTCTAGGCTACAGAGATTACAGGAGAAAGTTAAAGACCACGTAAACCCACAGTTCTGCACCATATGCCTAGAGAGGCAGTCACAGAAAGGGCATTTCAAGGGGAAAAACAAAAATGGTCTTGCTGCTAAGTGAGCAGGAAAACATACACCGAAAGAAGGGGCCGCAAACGACCCTGGATTTCCCACCTTCCACATTATACCACCCACTTCTCCCCATGTGAAAAACAAGAACCACTTTCTCTTTCAATCAACATCCCTTGCCTCTAACAATGTATCTTTGCTGTTACGTGGTGACATTCAAATATTTCATTAGCACCTGTTTAATAGACGCCCAATGAAAGAATAACGCAACTTGGTACAAGAGGATATGACTTTATGGTGGCCACCCGCTGGGAGTTGGGGGAAAGGGAGAGGGTGAATATGCTGCTTCCTCCTTCAGCCTCAGCCCCCAGGCATCTCAAACTGTTAGGCCCTCATCACCCTGAGTGTGATTCTGTTGTTCTAAAACAAATAATTGGCCAGGCCTGGTGGTGCACACCTCTAATTGCAGCTACTCAGGTGGCTGAGGCAGGAGGAACATAAATTGAAGGCCAGCCTGTGCTATAGAGCAAAACTCTCTCTCTCAAGTAGAACTTGCTGTTGACCCTCCGGCCTTAGCTTCCAGCATGCTGGGATTACAGGTGTGTGCCACCATATACTGCTAAGAAGATACTAATTTTTAATTGGGTATAAATATTAGAATGATCTTCATAGTCTATAATTTTGCTCTAGTAAATGAAATGCTGCAAATGATATCTTTTCCTCTAACATTCACTCCAAATATTTAGGATGTATGCGCTTTCTGTAAAATAAAATACAACCCTAACACCCACCCCCTGCCACCCTGCCGAGCGGAAACCCATTCTCTCTAAAATCTCACGCTCTGTCTGAAAAACACTCCGTGCTTGTAAAATGCTTTCCAACCTGGGTGAGCACCGCTGAGAATCCGCCGTGCTTTCTTGCTGCTGTTGTTAAAGGTCTATAAATCTGTCTGGCTGCACTTTGGCCTTCCCAGGCTGACGCTATGGGTAGCTGGCTCCTAAAGGCAACGCTATGAATGATTCGAGAGCACTCGCACCCCAGCGCCAGCTGTCCTCTCGCCGGCCCAAGCTTGCCACTGAGGACTAATTGTGCAATATGTAAAGCACTGCACGCTGCAGCCGGCAAAGTCGGCAGTGCTGAAGGATTGATCCCGATGTATTAGCCAGGGCAGGATTCAGCGTATCAGATTAGCCAAGTCCTGCAAAGGACATTGGTAAGTTGTGCCCCAGGTAGAAACGTGGAAAAGGTATTAAAATTCTTCAGCGTCTCCCCAGGGCCTGGAGAAGAAAATCCCAGCCCCTTCGCAAGACAGATCCAGCCCCCTGGTGCTCACCCTGATTTCCTCCCCAGACTCATCAGTCTGGCTCCAGCCTGAGTTATTTGTAGGGGATGTTTTCTAGCCCCTTCTCTGTGAAACTCCACCTTTCCTGATTTACCATGGGCCTGATCACTTGTGCTGGCCGCTGCAGCTGAGCAAACATGGAGTCGGGGATGACTCACGGAGAGGGAAGTCCAGCCCTGTGAGAAGGAGCCTGCATCCCTGTCCACATCCCCGTCCACAGTGTGTGTGTCAGGAGAAGCAGCAGTAGGCGGGCAGATAACCACCGAATTGGTAGAGTCAAGAGATAATAGTGTCCATCAGCCACAGAGGTAAACTTTGTTGAACTCACACTCCCTCTGCGTCTGTTTTGGGGAAGTTTACTGTTTGCTTTGTTTGCTTCGTCGTTTGATATAGAATCCTGCTAAGTTGCCCAGGCTGGCCTCAAACTCGAAGCCCTCCAGCCTCAGCCCTGGGAGGAGCTAGGATCACAGAACTTGGCCATGGTGCCCATTTATAATTAAAGTCAAGATTTTTATATTTCAAAATCATGCCTGTCTCTTCAGTCTACCTTTCAACTTAATATTTATTAAATTCATGAAATTGTGCTTTACATAAAACTGCCATAAATACCTTCAACTGATACACACAGTCTCTGGTCTTTCCATAAAGTGTAAATACAAGAGCAAGCTTAGTTCAACAGAGTTTTTAAGGCAAGCAAAAGTGAGAGGCCCAGCAAGGTGGACTGCTTCACACCGAGTAACAGAGTCTCACTGGGCCCAAGAGCCCAAAGTGGTTGAAATCTCAAGAGTCCAAGTCAGGCAAGTAGCTGGAAATCCCAGCACTCTGGGAGGCTGAGGCAGGATGGTCTCAAGTTCCGGCCCAAATTTGAGAAACTTGGTGACTTAGTGAGGCCCTGTTTCCAAATGAAAAATAAAAGGCTGAGTACATCGTGCAGTGCAAAAGCCCGGGGTCCAGTTCCTAGTGGGAGTTGTGTTTACTGCACAATCACATAATGTTGCGCGTCTGCTAATAAGTTTTGACTCGAGGAGAGGAAGCTGCCATTGGTTTGGAAGAGGCACTTGAGGGCCAGGCATTTAGCTCAGTGGCTTCACCACCTGCTGCACAAGCGCAAGGACCTGAGTTCAATCCCCAGTAAAAAAAAAAAAAAAAAAAAAAGGAAGAGGCACTTGAGTAAAAGAAAACTTGAAGTTTTGCCCAAGAAATTTTAACTGAAAACATTTGTTTGTTCATAAAATATTCATTTGCGTTAAAAGTTTGCAAACTACCAAAGTCTCCCCAACAAGGGACTGCTCTTTCTAGTGGCTGACACTTCTACAATTGCTAGGATTTTAGATTTTAAAAAGCAGTATTTCAAGCAATGTCCAGGGGCCTGCCATTCGTCACCAAATACGCCTTCTCTGAATTAGAATAACTTTAAGTTTGAAATGCCCTGGGTGAGCGTCTCCAAGGCGGCTCCTGCCCAGTGAGAGGGCAGATACTGGGGAGCGAGCATGCATTTTTGCCTTCATCCCTGCAGTTTGCAGGAGCGGAATCAATGCCTACTTCGCCGCCAGGTACGGAAAGGGCAGCTGGAAATGCAGGCTCGACCCCCGCAGGAACCTGAATGAGCAGAGGTTTCGCAGCCATCCATCACAGGCCCTGCTCCTCTTCTTTTCAATCAGTTTCATCTTCGGAGCTCTTGGCGTGGTATAGATCCTAGGGGCACAGCTGAAAACAAGCTCATAATTGAACTGCAGGAGGTCTGCTTCTCTGTCCCAGCTTAAAGCTGGCCCGGGATGGCTGGGCACAAAGGCCTGGCTGCTTTTAGACTTCGCTGGTAGAAAGGTGTGAAGAAACTGTCCGAATGTTTTTGTTTGCCCTTCTTAGGATTTGGAGGGGGTCTGAGGAAGGCTGGGAAGTTATATGGAACAGGCAAAAAAGACATAATTAAAACTATTCAATTTTGTTTAAAAAAGAAAAAACCCCAAAAATCCTGGTCTATCTTCGCTGCCGGCCTTGATCTCTCTGTCACCTCCCACTTGGAAAATTCTCTGGAAATGTCATTCAGCAAGTGCCACTCCAGCAACTTGGGAGAAAAAGAAAAGAAAGCTAGAGAACTCGAGATGGTGGAGAAATAAAGCCTTAAAAAGAACAACAAAGTGATATTTACTTAGCAGCATCTTAGCACTTGCTCGGTCCTGAAAACTTCTGCATGAACCACAAGCAAACGATACCCTGTGAACAAAGACTGTAAAGGACCATTGGCTTTTGTATGGAAGCTTATGTGATCTTTTTCCTTCATGCACAGGTTAAAAATGCGATTGCACCAGATGGCAGACTGATTTGTACCTGAAAGGAAGAGAAGCAATGCTGTACAAAAATAATAGTGTCCGTGTTTCAAGTAAGTGCAAACATCCACTTGGTCAATGTGTCGGTGTCATGGATAAACAGTGGTTGTACTCCATGACGCTGTTCCCAACTGATTGATGTGAACTTTCGGTTTGATTTTCTTATTCCTTTGTATGTCTCTGAGTCACCCCCCTCTGTGTCCTCCCTCTCCTGTTACATCAAAGAGAAGGTGGTGGCCAGAGGCCGAGGGGTGCCGGGAGGGTTAGCGCCGCGGAGACCGCATCAGTTGGAGCTAATTTTTAAAGAATGCACGCGCAGTATGAGTGTGTTTAAGCCAAACACATCATTACCACGGAGAAACACTACGACCTTCCCCTCTCTGTGCACAAAAGCTGGGTCCATAAAAGCTAGGCATTTCAAGGGTGCAGGGAGTAATATTGGCAAACAGGCATTTAAAATTGTGGGTTATTTTTATTCTCTGAAACAAAATGAATGAGAGACAAGAGCAATTTTGACAATTCAAAATAACGAGTCCGGTCACAGGGGACAGATCAGAATACAGTCAAATCTGCTTGTTTTCCGAGAAACCTGTTGAACAAGGAAAGGATCAGTGAGAAAGGGTGGGGAAGGGAGAAGTAATTTTTTTGTAATGAATTTGAGACTTACTTTCAAAAGTTTATCTGTGCTTTCCGTTCTGGTTGAAATAGGGATTCAAACTCAAAAATTAGATAAAGGACATCATAGCTCACTTGCAGTATTTTCAGTTATGACTATAAGTAGACACTAAAGTAAATCAAATATCTTGCCCAGGGCTCCTCTGCATTCTCACAGAAAGAATAAAATTTCTTTTTCTGAAAGAAAATAATGTCCTGCCATATAATCAATGTGTATGGTAACTGAGTAAATTGGAATTGTTTCCCTCCTAACATCAACAATATTATTCATCTGGCTCTAGTGAATGTGGCATCACATAAAATTGTATTGATTGGAAGAACAAAAAAAGATAGGTAAGAAAAGTCACTTTTATTCTTTTTTTAAAAAGATGAATATAGGAAGAATTTGAGTATAGCACATTAAAACTTGTGTAAGACATGTTTTGTTCTTGGGGAAATAATTGGATTTGTTTATATTAAAATAATTAAAGATTTTTTAATTATGTCACTTTTTAATATATCTTTTTTTTTTTTGGTACCAGGGATCGAACTCAGGACCTTGTGCTTGCAAAGCAGGGGTGGTGCTACTGAGCTAAATCCCCGGCCCACTAAATCCCTCACTTTGTAATGTAACAAAGTTCCAGATATGTTTGTAGAAAAATAATTCTACTGGAATTCAGATATGTAAATGACATGTGTGTGTTTCAACTTTGTCTTTGGTTATTTAAAAAAATAGCTATTTAACATTATATGACCCCTACCATCTGGGATAACTTTTTCAAATAAATCTTGAGAAACACCAAATTCTTGTTGAAAGAAAATAACACTTTACCTACTTCTTGTGTGAATGCCAAAATTGTATACTGCTAATATTAAAAACTTAACCAAGTACTTAAGTGTATTCTATCTGCCTGTATCAGGTACTACGGTAATTTGAAACAACTTAGGAAAAAAGTAGAAGTGTGAGGAGAAGAATGGCACTTTCTACACCCCCAAAATGGTCTTAATTTATAACCTAAAGGGTTATATTATAGCATAATCAAGTTGCATGATTCTCACACTGAAATTAAAACTGCTATTCAGGATATATATCGTAAATCCATGACAGCAAAGACTGTGATTTTGAGGAACGTTATGCTTTAGGAAAGAAAGGAAATGCCTTAGACTTGTCTTTTAAAAATCTTGCAGAAAAGCACGAAGACCAGTGTCTCACTGTGGGCTGTGAATCCTTTCAAAGGGACAGGGCCCAGAATATGAATACCCTCTCACACAGCTCCAAGATGCATACAATTACCTCAGAGAGAAGTGCAGGAGCTGTAAGGTCTCAAGGGCTTAGATAATGACATCAAATAAATGGCAGCGATTACCCATGTGCTTTTCCAAGAGACATATTATTTAAATCCTATCTAGGGACTTTAAGAATGAAAGAGAGAAGAATGTCCACTTTATGAAATTGCTATTAAAGTGTGACCTAGAGTTGAAAACAAGGTTAATTATTGGTTTTTAACTGAAGTATCATTCTAGTTTAATATCAGTACCCAGGTCTTAAATATTGAAGCAAGTCACATTTTTCAGGGACAATTGCTTTTGAATGAAGAATGGCAGGGCTCTGGTCTTTGCTGACCCCTAAGACTCCTGCAGGGTAATCCATGGCAACTCAGTTACTACAGCAACCATAGAACACGCACCAGAACAGGATCAGACCATGAAATCTGATGTCATACTTTCACAAGATATAAATTGCAAATGATATTCTAAAGTAGATTTGTTAAGTGTGTGATCTAAATTATAAATTAGTTGGAAGCAGAAGTGGAGCTCGCAGTGGGACTGACTGAAAATTAAAGACCCTATGTTCAAGCACCCAGCAGACCTTGTGATCACCCAGTAAAGTAAGGGTGGCTCACAAAGATGAGTGAGACATAGTTCTTGAAACTCTTACCCCACTGCCACCAAGAGAAACTCAGTTGGTTTGTGGCATTTCTTAGAAACTGTGGCCACAAAATAAAGTTAGTAGAGTGAAGTGTTTCTACTTGTTTGATCAATATGAAATCCATAACCAGATCATATTAGTCATGGAAATTATATAGTAATTGACCAAATTTCCAAGTTTCTTTCCATCACAGAGGTTAGTGCTCAGTCCTACCTTCCCATCTTGGAAAACTGACTTCAGTGTCTTTACGAGACTTCACTCTAGAAAATAAGAGTCCAAATTATTCCTGCTGGAGAAATAATCCTGTTGGAGTTTGTACTCTTAAAGTATTTGCAGTGACTTTCACGCATGTGGCCCTAGTATTTCATTATTGTCACACAGTTGAACAAAGCAGTGAGAAAGAACACTGCTACTGGTCTTGGTTGACCAGAACTCTGCCCAGTTAGACAATAAGAAGTTGTATTATGTGTTACACATAGGACAAAGCATAGAACCTAGAATTGGATTTTGTGTCAGGGCTTTGTAAAAGGTTCATTAGTCTACCTGGAGAAATAAGGCAATTGTCACAATGTTTATTGTCTTTAACTCTACCACTGGCTCTGGTCCAAAATGTCTTTACGTCAAGACCCATACCCAACCTGGAGACAATTGCCATTGCCAGTTCTTAAATTTGTAGTCTACAAAGAGAAACATCAAGACACTAGGGAGACAGAGAGCAAAAGACCTGCCTATGAACACCATTTCTCCATCCTTATCCCCAGCTTCTATGTAGGGCATTCTAACCATGGCATTCCCAGCAACCTCTGCACCCTGCTGGAGCCGTGATTTCCACCTGCTCCCCAGCCACACCCTCCCCACAGATCTCTGCAGACCGCACAAGCCTGCCACAGCCTGTCTCCAAGTCAGGTAACTGTGAGCTGCTCTTTCTTTTCCTTTCCAATCTATTTATATTGCAGTATGACTCCCATGCCACCTATTAAGAGAACAGAAAGAAAAGCACATTTGCACTTCATAAGAGGTTGGACTCGGGAAACAATGCTGCCATTGGAGAGAGAATCAGCCCTTCATTCACTGGAGAAAACTTGTGTTGAGCATCCATTGGCCAGTTGTGAGTTTATTCATCACATGAGTGCCCAGAGAAGATGCAGTCCTTGAATAAATTCAGTTCTTATAGGAAATCAAACCCCACACATACTAAAGAAGCAACAGTTATCAGAAGTATAAAAAGAGATGCACAGGCTGCCTCAGGCATGAGAGGCAGATCTAAGGGCAACTCAGAGGACCAGTTCCCAGGGGAGGGAGAGCAGAGCTCCCCTGCAGAGAAGGAGGTTGTTCAGAAGGACAGCATGGGTCCAACACTAGGGATGCTCTGCACGGCTTGTGCCGGGGGGAGCTGTGGACCACAGCATGGCGGGCCACACTTAGGAGTCTGGTGTTCATCCCCTGCAAAGACACAGGGAGGCTTGGACAATGCTCCTTCTCCACTTTCTCCATGGGGTGCTGGACAGGCTGCAGCAGTGAGCCCCAAGACAGTTAATTGATGCCACTCAGATAGTTGTCTATTGATGCATGTGACAAATATGCTCCAAAACTTTGATTTAACCAATCACTCCAGAACCTGGCATCCATGTTAGTCAATTTTCCATCACTAGGCATAATACCTGACATGCACAACTTACAAGAGGAAAGGTTTAATTTGACTCATATTTTAAGGGGATTCAGTCCATGGCCAGCTGGCTCCAAGAGAGGAATATCATGGCAGAAGGGCATGGAGAGCAAAGCTACTTAGTTCATGCCAGCCAGGAACAGGGGAGCAGTGCCAGAGAGGAAGGGTCAGGGACCAGACACAGATCCTGAGGCTGTACCTCCACAACCCCCCAGACACACCAGAAGGGTGCTCCACTCATACCCTGGGTGGTCCCAAAGCCAGTCAAGTTCAAAATCCATCTAAACCTCCATAGCATCCAAACCAACAAACATGGATTATTTCACAGTCACTGTGGGTCAGGAGTCCAGGTGTGGTTCAGTGGGTTGCCCCTGCCCCAAGGTTATAGTCAGTCTCAGCCGAAGAGACCCTGAAAAGAGACAGAAGGACAGATTTCTGAGCTCACTTATGTGGGTCTCTGCACATGAGTGGAGTTGGTTTCCCCCACTGAGTAACACAGTCAGAAGACACTGAGATGAGGGACTCTTCTACGTGCAAGCTCATCTCGGAAGAGACATTCTATAATGTCTGCTATTTCCTCTTGGTTAGAAGTGAGTGACTAGATCTGGCCCAGACAAGGGCAGAGCATTACCAGCTTGAATACCCAAAGGCCAGGACCCTTGGAGACAGTCTCCCCAGCTGCCTAGTACAGGAAGTGCACACAGCTCTTACACATGTGCCTGGTACCACAATGCTGGACTGTATGAGCAGAGCACCATGGTATGATCCCTTAATGGCATCAATAACTCCAGGTAACTCTTACCTTGGATTTCCTAAAACCTTGGCATGGTAGGAAACTCACTGTTAATTCTTATAACAACCATGTGAGAAGAAAATATTGTCCCATTTTACCATTGAGGAAAGTATAATTCATTTGCCCAAGAAAAATCAGCAAATGTTAAGAATGTCACTGGATTTGGGATTGAGACCTGGAGCCAGTATGTCTGTCGAAAACCCACTCAGTTAGCCACAGTGCATGTTATCTTTGGTCACCTCTTTGGTGACCTTACTTTCAGCCATGGTCCTCTCAGGAACTCCAGAACAAGGCATATCCGTGGTGCTCTGAAGGTGGAAACATGATATGAGAAAAAGATGTCCAACAGGACCTTAGGACAGGAGTTCCACGCCCTGAGGATTAGACCTGCTGTCATTCACTGTTATTATTGCTAAAGGAACATAAGATCGCCCATTCACAAATTGAGTGGCAGACTTGCAGTTCCAATCCCACAATGTATAATCTCACCCAGACCCCAAACACCATTGTGTTACCTCTCTGTGTTCTTAGCAACGTCATTCAAAAATATATATTAGACACCACACCAAATAAACACCAAAATTTGTCAAGTCTCCAAAACATGGTCAGTATTAATGAGCTATAAAAGAAGATCTAAAAAAATGTTGAGACAGTATGAATGCACCGAGGAAGGAAACAAAGAGATGTGAGCTCCACTAGGCTGCAGGGTTCAAAGACAAAACATGTTTCGGTATGTTCTGTAATCACAGCCTTAGTTTTTATTTATTCCAAGGAACTCAAAAAACTTGGTGAAATTATTTCACACCCAGGAGGTAGAAAGCTATTATCATCCTTATTTGGAATCAGGAGCAAACACTTCCTGTCCACCCTCCCAGAACTGCCGCCCCTCCCCTGAGAAGCACGCTGGCCTCAGCCCTCTGTCCTGGTGGTGGCCGGACACTCAGGGGAAGACAGAAAGCAGATGTGGTCCTTAGATCCCCACCATCATGGGAGGAGCCAGGCAGGACAGGACCGGGCCGATGTTGGTACAGGGCAGGAGCAGACCTGCGAGTGGCTGACAGAGTAGGAGAGATGTAAGCTAGACCCTAAAGGACGAGTAGGGGAAAGGGAGGTCAGCACCCACTGGGGAAGCAAGTTGCTAAGGTGCAGGGGAAGGAGGATGTCTGTGGCATTTGGGGACAACTCAGTAAACAGGGTAAAAGCTCAGCCCACACACCGGTCCCCTCTGGTCTCTGCGTCTCACTTGTCTTTGATTTAGTGCAACATACAAATTGCTGATTTTCTGTGTGTGTGTGTGTGTGTGTTACACATGGAATGTGTGTGTCCTCACCAGCACCCCAAGTTACATATGTTAAAACCTAATCCCCAGCGTGGTGGTATTAGGTGGGGTCTTTGAGGCTGATGAGGTGACTGCCTTTATAAGACCCCCAGGGAGCCTGTCACATCTTACTCCACAGGGACACGGGGAGAAGGGGCCGTCGGGGAGCCAGAAAGTCCTGGCCAGACCTGCACCTGCCCCTGGCTTCATCCTGGCATCTGCTGTGAGCTGCCAACTTGCATGGTTTATAAGACGCCCTGTGTGGGGCACTGTCGTTCTGTCTGTCCGAATGGGCTAAGGCGGTCTGATTCTTACTGTTGTCTTTTGGTCTCGGTCTGCTTCTGTAAAGCTCTGAAACTACAGATGGAAGGCCCCATCCATGGCCAACTCCCGCTGGCCAGGGGCCACAGAGAAAACTTGGCTGTCCCCACGTGACCCCTTCAGGGCTGTCATCTGTCATTTGTTCTTCTTCCTCCTGTCCACAGAGCAGAGCTCCACCCTGTCCCTCACTGGAATCCCATCACTGTCACTTGTTTTCCATGCTGCTGGACAAGCACCCACCAGGGGTGTGCTGGGCTGTCCAAATCCCCAGCGCACAGTGCAAGATGGGGCGTCTCCTGCAGTACCCCAGTGCTGCTAGCTCTTCTTATTTATTCATTTCACTTTTGGGAATCAAGCTAAAGAAAGAGAACAAGTCTATGAAATACAAAAATAAGTTCTCAACAGAAAGTATCTTTTCCTTGAAAAAGAAACATAAGCTTGTCTATCACCAGATCTCCAATTTTAGGTCATTTCACTATGATGAACATTGATTTTTTTTCTTCTTTAGAACAATTCTTACAATTGACAGTGCAAAAAAAATTGGAAAGAGAAAATGTGCAACTGTAAGTTTAGTTTCCAGTTTCTGATACATTGCCTTTAAAAAATCAAATAAAACTCAAAGTACCTAGACAAGGTAATATACCATTTCTCAAAGAGCTCAATGAGACTTATGTGCTGATATATAAAGTTACCCAAGGAACATAAGTAAGGAAAGGAATAAAGGCAGTTGGAGGATTCTATTTTAGGTAAAAGGTTATTTTAATGTGTTAGTAAAGTATTCTTTTCATTTGAGGAAAATATCAGGCTTTGTAGTGATTATCTCTGGGAAGAACATGAGATAAAAATATTCTACGTTTTGGTATTACACATCTCTCTGCTATTTTAGCTTTTATGAGCATGTGTTTCTTCTATAATAGGGAAAAACAATAAAGAAAAAAGACTTCCATTTTGTCCTATGTGGTATGATAGAAATATGCAGTGAGTTTGGCCAGGGATTTAGCTCAGTGGTTTCGCTGCCTGCTGTGCAAGCGCAAGGACCTGAGTTCGATCCCCGGTACCAAAAAAAAAAAAAAGAAATATGCAGTGAGTGTTTAAATTAAAACAAAATTACTGCAGTTAGAGACACACTGCCACAAGTCCCCCTTGCAGGACTCCCCTCACCTTGAATGCGCACAGCCTGATTGCCACTTTCTGAAGCAGCTCTGGAAGTCTTCTTTTGTGTCTTTACAAAGCATAATAAAAATCATGCTGATTGCTGCTGCAAAACACAATGCTGTGTCCTCGGCCACACGACATCTGGCTCTACCCTAAAGTCAAAATGACCATGAAGGGTAAATGTTTTGAATGGATTTAAGACATCAGAGAAGACAGGACAGAGAAACTAAAAAGACTCCCAGAGGGGCTTCAGAAAAGCGGTGAGAACAATGAGATGAGTGGATCCTCAGAGCGAGGGGAGTGTGGTGAGGGGAATTCCATGCATCTAAACCCACGCTAGCAGCAGGGGAGGTGACTCTTCCCCCAGCTGGGGAACCAAGCAAACTCGGTGCAGGCGGACAGTCCTCAACCCCCGGGAACCTGCTGGCCCTCATCTCTGTGTGGATGTTAGAAATGGGAATGGTGGCTGGTTTAACTCTAAATTATGTTTGCTATGAGCTTACTCTGTGAATACTTCCCATAGTTCCACAAAAGCAGCAGCTCTTCGAGCAGCTCAAGTTCCAGGCTCAGTTCGGGGCTGGGCTGTCCTGCTCTGTCCCATTGTGGAGAACATTGGGGTGTCCTGCGCCCTCCGTCACCTTTGACCTCCCTGTAGATGTGATCGCCCGGGACCTTCTCGGGACATTCTCCCTATTCTCTACCCAAAATACTGGGCTCTTTCTACACTTTGCTCCCACAGCCCCTGGCACCTGCCCCTCTGCCTCTCTCTCTCTCTCTCTCTCTCATTCTTTTATACTGCAAACATTTTCAGTTGTCTCTTCCCTACTAAATGACAGCATGACACTCTATCCGTCTTTGTTTTCCCAACACAGTTCCAGCCACAATGTGTTTGATGTTTTTGCTGAACATAATTATTTAAGTGATTTCTTTAAAATGAGCTGCATGTGGTAGTGCCCACCTGGAATCCCAGCACTCGGGGAGGCTGAGGCCAGAAGAAGGCAAGTTTGAGCCCAGACTAGGCAACTTAGTGTCTTAGTGAGACCCTGTCTCAGAATAAAAAATAAAAAGAGGGCTGGGGGCACAGCTCAAGGGGAGGCTCAATCTCTAGTACCGCAGTCCAGCAAGCAAGCATGCAGTGGAAGTGTTAGGGTTTGTGGGTTTGCATCCCCTTCAAGGTCCTGTTGGAATCTAAACCCCACTAGGACAGTATTTAGGAGGCACAGCCTTAGAGGTAACCTAGACTCAGGCAGAACCCTCTGGAATTCGACTGGTGTCCTGTCAGAGAGTTGGAGAAACAGAACAAAGCAATCCCCTGTCTTAGGAGGACTCAGCAGACACCAAATGCTGCGTCCTGATCTTGCACGTTCAGCCCTGCACTGGAAGAACTGGAGGTCCCGGGCTCAGGAGTTGCCCAGCCTTAGGCAGTTCATTGTAGCAGCACTGATGCACGAAGACCGCATTCAAGCCTAGCTCTGTTTCTGCAGCCCAAACTGCACGCAGCCCTGCCTCTTCCTTAATGGAAAGGCGGAAGGCAGGACAGGGGGAAGCTGGGCAGGAGGGAGAGAGAGGAAAAAGGAGGGAAGGAGGGAGAAAAGGCAGGAAGAGAGGGTGGAGAGAAGGAAAGGAGGGAGGGAGGGAGCAAAGAAGGATGGACCATCTTGCAGAGCACCCTCATGAGCCTTACCGCTCCCCGTACTCTGCCTCCAGACTGCAGGCTGCAGCTGCTGCTAGAGCAGATTCCCACCCCGGCGGATCAGGTTTGTGCGTGTGGACGTTCTTCATGCGCGAGGCGCTGTGCTGAGTGTGAGCGAAGTGTGCAGTGAGCCTTGGCCACACAGTGGTTGCACATGTGTACTGTACATGTGTCACACGTGTGCCTGCCATGTCCAGCAAAAGTCACACCCGTGACAGAAGCGGGCTTGACCCGGCCTCCAGGGCTGAGGGTTTCCTGGGGTCGGGAGTCAGGACATCCGGAAGGGCGAGGGGCAGGGGCACAGGGCACAAGCAGTGACCCAGGGTCTGGCTGACCATCCTGGGAGCCCCAGAGACCTGGAGCTGGCGACCGGGAGACCAGATTAGGGCCGGGCAGGAGAGGGTGGGGCTGGGCCTGGGCTGCAGCGGGGCCAGGGAAGGTGCTAGGGAAGGGAGCTCTCAGGAATCCAGGGCCCCTGAGCCCTTGGCGTGAACTGGCTGGGGCCCAGGGGTCAAGGCGAAGGCCAAGATTCCTGGCTCGGGGCTGAACTGTGCCATGAGCCATTCCCTGGGCGCTTGCTCCGTCCCTGGAGGCTGCGAGCTGAGATCCACCCCTAGACACGGGAGCAGCGAGTGTTTCCTGCCAGCTTCCGGGGGAGGGGGGCAGAGCGAATCCTCCCTGCGGCTTAGGAGAAGCAGAACCCAGAGACTGGGCAGGGGAAAGGCAGGCTTTTGTGCTCTCGCTGGAGCCTGCTCTGTATTCGAGAAACTTTTCTCCATGGGATTTCTACAAACAAGGCTTTAACCAACTGCCGGGACCACAGGCTCTGAGGGTGACCCGTGGTGACCGCAGCCCAAGCTGTCCTCCCGCCGCTCCCCTCACTTCCGCACTGGTACAGTCAGCGTCTTCTGACCCTTGCAGCCTCTGATTTGGGGGGAGGCCCTGTTTGGCACTGAGAATTGAGCCCAGAGCCTTCACACGGAGCTACATCCTCAGCCCTTTTTCACTTTTTATTTTGAGATGGGGTCTCACGAAATTGCCCAGGCGGGGCTCAACTTGCAGTTCTCCTGCCTCAGCTTCCTAGCCTGCTGGGATTACAGGTGTGGCCACCATGTGCCCAGGAGAGCTCAGGGAAGACCCGCTGAGCAAGCCCAGCAGTGTGGGCTGGCTGAGTTGGCATGACATCGTGGACGGTGACCTGGGGCCATCTTTGTCCTTGTTTGTAGGAAATGGATGCAGCTTGAGACCATCGTGCTAAGTGAGATGAATCAGACACACAAGCTTCAATACTGCATTGTTTCTCTTCTATGAGAAACACAAAGTATAAATAAAGAGCGAGGTAAAAGACAGATCATAGGCTCAGGGAGATGGATCTTCTGCCAATGGGAAGGGGAGGCTGGGAGGGGTGGAGGATAAAGAAGAAGGAAGGTGTGTGGGGTACAGGCGCCAACGCCCTGTGATGAGGATAATCATTATGTGCTGCAAACCAGGCCAAATAAGAACAAAAGTGAGCGCGCTCCCCCGGGGGTGACAGGGTCCTCAGTCTTCCCCAGCGTGCAGTGTCTGCGCTGGGTTTTTGCGGTTTGCACACCGAGGTTGGGCGGGAGGCAAAGGCACGGTGTCCCCTGGCCCGCCCAGGGCCTCGGTGTCCTCCGTCTGCGGGCCTGGCCCAGCCCAGAGTCCGAGCCAGGCAGGAGCCACCTTCCTCCTGCTCTGGCGGACAGGACAAAGCGCGCTAGCTACATCGCGCATGGGAACAGCAGCGATGGTGGGGCCCGGAGCCGAGGTCAGAGCAGCAGCTAGCTGGCGGAGGGGACAGGCCACTGTCCTATCGCCCTCATCGGGGCCTGGGTCCCTGCCGGGAGGACGCAGCCCCGCGATCTCTTCCCCTGCTGAAAGCTGCGCCTCCTCACGCCTCCTGACCCATGGGGAGGCACACGCGGGGCTCCCAGACATCTAGACCAGGTGGCCGCATCCTGTGCCGGACGCCAAGGAGAAGGCTCACACTCCTCCAAGTGCTGCAGGGCCGGAAGCTCCATTTTCCAAGGCCAGAGAGGCCGGGAGCCCGCAGCCCGGCGCGCGCCCCACCATCTCCTGATGCCGAGAGGTGCTGATGCCCGTGACATCCTCCTTTGGTGACTGCCAGCCCCCAGGCCTGCAGTGCCACCAACAGGAAGGGGAGGGCGGGTGTGGCAGTGCATACCTGTCACCCCAGCAGTCGGGACGGCTGAGGCAGGAGAATGCAAGTTTGGACACAGCCTAGGCAACCCAGAAACAGGCAGAAGCTATCTCAAAACTAAAAAGTTTTACAAACGGCTGGGCCATAGCTCAAGGTGAAGGCCCTGGGATCCATCCCCAGGACCCCCAAAGAAAGATAGAGGCAGGGGGAAATAGAGGCACCCTGACCCTCCGTCTTGCTACAGAGCTGAGGTCCTTCGGGACCCTTGGGAGAAATCTGGTATTACTCATGAGGACGCAAGCTCAGCATGCACCTCTCCCGCAGCCTGCAGGCAGGGGCCCCCGGTAACCCTGCTGCGGCCCCTACCCGGCCCCGAGACAGACAGGAGAGGGTTCCTCGGCCCATCCCCTCGGCTCTTCCAGGGAAGCCGATGACTGGCTCAAGGCCACAGGCTGCTAGGGAAAACGATGCAGCACGACAAAATCCCTTCTAAGAACAAGCGCTCTAGTGTATAATAATTTCAGGGGTTATTAGTATTTTCTCCTAGTTGCTCAGGAAGAAATGGTTTACCAAAATTTCTGAACTTCAGTTAATTAATGATAATAATTAAACTGCCTTTCCCTGGGCCCGGGTAGCCATGGTAGACACATGGAGCAAGGTTAAAGTGAAGGGCTCCTCCATTCTGGAAATAGACACGCTTGTTTTCGAAGGTGTAATAATTTCGTTGCAACAGACGGCAGAGCTGAGCTCTGCAATGATGAAATAGCAATTCCTATCCTTCATCAGCCCAGCAATTTTTATTTCATGCTGGATAGCTGTTAAAATCAAAGTCTGTCATGGTCCAGGAATGTTTAATTCTTCTCATATGGGTATTGTTATTTTTACACGTTTGATTATTTTCTTAATCTACTTTCCAGGCTTACTTATTTTATCAGCTGAAAAGCTGGAAACTATCCTTATGACTAAATACTTTGCTGTTTATTATTTTACTTATTTTTTTAGCCAAACCCTATGATAACATTCTAATTTGATAATGTTCCATTAAACACATTAATAGGAGACAGAAAAATATAACAATTAAGGAATGTTTTAGTAATTTTGAGTAAAATGCATCCTGGAGCATGAACACATTTTACCTAACTTTTTGGAGCTTCAATATGCCTTTATCAAGTGATTTATATTCCTACACTGTAGGTACATCTACATGCAGATTTTGAGAAGCATAAATTAGAGAAAATGTCATATGGGTAATGCTCTAGAGTGGCAGCATGAAAATAACAGTTTGTGTTATCAGCTAACTTGCCTTTATTTCTCTATAAAAGGCAGAGTAGAAATAACGTTAACACATTACGGTGATGTCTTCATGAGAAGCTATGAATAGCAAAAGATCTTCACAATGCTGAAAAGTAAGTGTTCAGAGCTTGGGTTTTAAATACATTTCATCTACAAATAAAATTAATTTACATGCCATTTCCTATCTAACTTTTAGGATATATCTAGTAACTAGCCTAGCTCTCATTAAGTATACATGATATAATAAATTCCCACCCAAAAAAGGGAATACAAGTGTTAAAACTTGACTATTATCTTGTTTGCAATAAAAAAAGAGAAAGAAATGCCAAGTAATTATTTGCTAGTGACACATATCCATTTGGTGAAATAGTACTGGGAAGACATCTTTAATAAGAACTTTTATATTTTGACTACACTAAAATCTGTATTTCTTTGTAAATTTGGTAGATGAAAATCCAGGTCCTCAACCCTTAAATGTAGCTTTTAGAAGGTAGCTATGGAAGCCATGAGCATCTGTGTTGGTACCTGAAAATAAACAGTGAGCAGAAACTGGAAAATAATAAGATTAAGAAATATATACATAATGAATCTAAAGTAACCACATATACAAATGTCTTGAATTAAAGAAGCAAAAGTTTCAAACTAGATGTTTCAATGCTTTAGAAAACTTCACCTCTCTTTATCCCAGACATGATCTTCCTAGACAAGTTTATTCAAAATAATTAGAAAAGGAAACAAATCCTGATGAGCCACATACAAACATTTTATTTTTTAAATTTAGTAAATTTAGTTAAAATACATTTCTCCTGTGGTATCAGGAAATGGTTATCCTCCATTACAAAACCGTACTGTGAGCAGAGCTTAAAGAAATATTATTGTTTAGCTGGATATGGTGGCGCACATCTGTAACCCCAGCACGCTGGGAGGCTAAGGCAGAAAGACAGCAAGTTCGAGCCCAGCCTGGACAAGCTAGTGATTGGAAAGATCCTGTTTCAGAATAAAATAATTTGTAAAAGGCTGGAGATGTAGCTCTGTGCAAAGGCCCTGGGTTCAATACCCAGTGCACAAAAAATATTGTTCAGTGTAATATCAAGTGTTGTAATGACATTGCTGTTCTTCCTACCTTGTTTGAAGTCTTGAAATGTACTGGAAAAATCAAACCCATGAATATAGATGTCAAAAGAAACTGTCAGTGATAGCCAGAGATGACAGAGTCTGGGAGGCATTGGAGTGGTGGGAACCCACCGTTATGTGTCTGTCAAAACCCACAGCCTGCCGCCCACCCCAAGCGGACCCCGGTGTTACCCTGGGGTCTGCTAAAAACGCTGGTTTGGGGGCTGCCCCATCGTAACGAGGTCCTCTCTGTGCCTGAGGCTGGAATGAGCACAGAAAGCCTCAGGAATCTCTGTGCCTTCCGCTCAGTTTTACCACAAACCTGAAACTGCTCTAAAAATAAAGACAAAACGCTGAAGCTTTAAAAGAATATTATGTTTCCTGTATAAATTAAAACCTTGATATAAAAACAATTTAATCTATATTTCTATTTTCCAAGGGATGTGAATGCAAATAACAGTCTGATGGAGAACAGCTGGGAATGTGTTTTTCCTCCTGTCTTTCTTGACTGAACATTTCCAGAAACTTTTCTTTCCTAAAAGCCACATATCTTGAAATACTGAAATTTCTGAAGCTTGCTTTGCTGCTTGCCTGCCTGCCCTTCTGGGCGACTTCCTCTGTGGAAAGGCTTGACCCTATCTGCCTTGATTACACGATTTCCTTCCTCATCCATTTCCTTCTTTTACATTCCCCCCACTGTTTCTACCCGCTGCCACCTACACTCAGGTGACAGAGAGGGAGGGATAAATCTTCAGAGCACACAGTGCAACGAGCCTGAATTTACTCTAAAGGTGGAGTGTGTCATTACACCACCATTCACCACCTCCATTCCTAAAAGATCGTTAAGCACAGAGAAGGCAGGACTTGCAAAGTGCCGGGTCTGTGTCTGGTACCCGCCCAGAGTACATCTGCTCACGAGTGAATGAATGGTAATTTCTTATCTATTCGTGTCCAGCCTCCAAGTTATCCTTTCATGCCGATCATAGGCAAGATTAGGAAGTAACCAAAAGTGAGCTTCCTGTCCCCCACACTCTTTGGTTTTCCTTGACTCGTAGATGCATCAGTCCGTCTCTGCCTCTGTTGTCCCTGGGCTTTTCTCCCATGTCCCTGTCCTCACCTGGCATTCTGCTCCTGGTACAAGGGACATCAGTCATACTGGATTAGGATACATCTTAATAACCTCATCTTCACTTGGAGACATCTGCAAAGATCCTGTTATGGTTTAGAACTAAACTTCTCCCAAAGATCTCCTGTGTTCAGAGGTCAGGCTTGCAGAAGGTGATCGGATCACAGGTTGCTCTTCTCTTCAGTTGATTCACTCATGGGTGAGTTCACAACCAACTATGCTGTTAGGAGGCAGGGCCTGGTTGGAGGAGGTCACTGAGGTGTGGCCTGGAAGGGTGTGTTCTTGTCCTTGGCTCCTCCTTTCTCTCTTCCTGGCTGCCTGAGGTGTCCTGCCCCAGGCCCTTCCACCATGTTATTTTGCCTTGGAGCCAGCTGACCATGGACTGAACCCTCTGGAGTTGGGAGTCTAAGTAAACTTCTCCTTCTTTAAGTTTCGAGAGTCAGATGCCTTGTCCCAGCAACAGGATAGTGACTAATACAGACAGACCCTTTGTCTATATGAGGTCACAATTCCTAGGTACCAAGGGTCACGGCATGGACCTGTCTTATTGGAGGACACAGTTCGGCTCACAGTGCAATTTTCTCTTACTGAAAGCACCCATGCTCTGGAACTTTCCCAACGTTTTTGGAACTTTTCCAACCATGGCAGCAGTATCAACAAACACAAAGACAATAAACCAACAAAAGCTCTGATGATGTTTCTTTTTTTCCAGAAGTGCTCAATCCAAATGAATTTGTTATAATCAATGAGAATAGGAAATAAATCTCTATATCTTCTCTTTATAAAAGCCAACAAACTGTGTTTCTTGGGTAAGTGTGTAAGTTTTAAATTTTCTGTCTTCAGTTACTTGTTGCAGATGAAATAATCTAGCATTAAAAGGTCTGAGGAACTAAAAGACCACATAAATCATAATTACCTCCAATGAGGCCCTTTAAGCCTCCATCACTGAAGGCCCTGGGGCTGGGCAGACACATGGGGTGTGGGGGAGACACTCCCTGGCTGTCATTAGTTGTGATTAAGTCAGTCAGCATGAGAGAGGAAGGCCGCCCCCGCTAGATTTTGGGGCTCTGGAATCCTGTGCTACTGTGGGATGCTTGAGGTAAGTGGGGCCCAGGAACTGTGTGATGGTTGTATACACTTGAGCTATGCCCAGACATTAAAATAAAAAATGTATTGCTATAAAAGACACATTGCCATGAATTCCACCCCAAATTCTCACCTTGATTTCAAGCCACTTATTTCATCATCCTTGCCTCTTTGTTCTTAATTTTTAAAATTTTTATTAGTATGTGTTTGCAGAACATAACTATTCCAATCACACTGAGGAATCAGTACCGGTACATAACACAGCTAATTCTTTCTATTTTTCCTTCCCCTTCCCCTTTTCTCCCCTCCCTTGATCTCTTGGTTCCCTTTCTATCAGAGATCTCTGCAGTAGGTTCTGATTTCCTGCTTGATGCTAAGGCGCAAGACTGAGAAAAGAACTGAAAGACAGAACTAAAAAGACAGGGAAACCGAGGAGCCAGGACGACCGACACTGCTCATCCAGCAAAGGTGCTGGTCTCTCCAAGCCACTGATTTTTATTAGTAATCAATTGGGGTAAAGGCAAGCTACACACAGTTTCTATGGAAACTAATGCAGGCAAGGCTCGCAAAGGACAAGACAAAGCATTCTTGAATTAGGAACAGAATAGACAAAATATAGGATTGTAATGAGAACACTGACCTTCTAGTTAAGAAGACTTTAATTGTGGGAATTTGGGTGCGAGTCACTCTGACCTTGGCACGTAGGCATGGTAGGAACTCATTTCTATAAACAAGCCAATTGCGGAGTTAACTCTTCACAGCCAGCACTGCTTACAGCCTGCTTTGGCCATAATCAATATTGTAGTCTCCTGCACCTTTAAATTTGCAAACTAACTATCGCCCTGTTTCTGATTATCTATCTTCTATTTTGCTCTTTCTGAAGCAGTTCTGGAAGCCTGCTTTTCTGAGTGTCTTTAGTTGCTCTGCCAGTAGTCACAGAACTTTCTACCCATTAACACCTCACAGTGTGTCCTCATCCACCTCATTCACTGGGTCTAGCAGGGTGCAACTTCTGGCTCTTCCCCAGAGTCAAAATAATCATGAAAGGTCAACATTTTGACATAGTTCAGGACATCAAAGCAGCACCATGACAGTGTAAAGACTCTCAAGAAACAAGACTTCTAGGGCTGGGGTTTTGGCTCAGTGGTTCCGCCGCCTGCCTTGGAAGCGCAGGGTCCTGAGTTCGATCCCCAGTACCAAAAAAAAAAAAGAAAAAGAAAGAAAAAGAAAAAGAAATAAGACGTCCAGAACTGCTTAAAAAGACCAGCAGATGAGACCCGATGGCAGAAGACAACAGCAGAGACCAGCTGCAGGTGCAGCTAGGTGCAGAGCACTGACTTAGTGTGTGCCAGGCCGTGGTTTCAGTCTCAGCCCAGAAAAAAGAAAGAAATCCAATGAAGTAGGACTTCAAAAACCAAGACCAGAGGCTGAGTCCAGATGAAGAGAGCGGGAGACCTGATCGGGGGTCCTGAGAATTTACCATGAGGGGGGAAGAGCTGAACCATTGGATTTAGCAACATGGGCAGTAGAAAATGTTTAAGGGATTGAATTTGACAGGGAAGAAAGAAAAGGGTATAATTATAGGAGGTCAAAAGAAAAAGAGAGGACCTCAAATGCCCAGAGCAGAAGGTTTGGGGAGACTTTCTGAAAACGGCGATGTCTTAAAAAGGTGAACACCTACAGAGATCCCTGTGACATCTTAGCCACCACATGCTTAGCCTCTAATCAGTGGGTGTGCTAAGAAGAAAATGTACTGTGGACAGATCTGAGTTTTAATTAAATCACTATGGTTACCAGAGGGGGAGCAGTTAAAGAATCTGTTTCCTAAGTAGTCAGGACAAGAGGTGACTGACAAGCCATAAAAGGTACAGGTGTGGCCACATGTTTTAGGAAGTAAAATGATTCTGTGTTTGCACAAATGTAGGAGAAAGGGACAGAAAACCCACCAGTTTGTGAGGTGGACCACAGAGAATTCAGAATAGTGGTGAGTGTTGTTTGTTTCTTTCGGCTTTTTGTTGCTGGGGGTGGAACGCTGATATGGCAAGGGTCGGGGCTTCCTGGCTCAGAGGTACCTGGGGGCCACTTGGATGGATGGAGATGCTTAGGGAAGCTGGCTGTAACTCTGAAGTTCTGCATAGCCTTGGCTGAAGTCACCAAGTTGACGTGGTCCTTGGCCATAGCCTATGGCCTGGTCCTGAGAAGCGATGCAACTGAAGACGGAGCCTGGTGACTTGCAGAATCTCCGGGATCCAGGGCAAGTTCCTCGTGCCCCCAAAATGCAGGGCGCATTGAGGGAAAGCATGGCTAATGCAGACAGGTTTACCGGTTGCCAGAAAAGGGAAAATATGGAAAAGTGATTGGGAATGCGCCAACAGCTCACATTTCACACACACACACCAGGCAACTTACAGAGGAGGTGTCTTCGGGCTATTCTGCCTGCCCCACCATCTCTTGCTGTGAGTCTTAAGTTACTACCTATGGGATTTCATTGCAATGTCAAAGCCAAAGCTTTGCTAAGCAGGTTTTAATGGGTTGATGAGTTGCTAAGAGGCATCTATTAGGCTAAGGAAGTGGCTCATCCAGTGACATATTTATCTTGTACTGCAGAACTAAGAGCAGCCAATGGATTGAAAGCCAAAATTCAGAGATTTATCAAAGGTAGGGTGTTACTGACGAACCTCAACCTAGAGGAGGGATGTTGATTTTTATTAAAGCAGTTAGCAGTACATAAGCCTTCATTCTTATCCCCTGCACCCCTCGGGACCAGGAAAGCTTCCTTTGTCCAAGGCATGGGGTGCTTCCTTGGCTTGAGTCCCAGGGCCCCCTGGACTCTGTGCTTGGGAAAGGCTAGGGAAAGTGGTATAATTTATAAGTTTGAAAGTGTGATGGATAAAAGAGAGTAAAATCATTTCTTTGCTTGGGCCATGGACAAATATATCTGACAACCTTTGATGGATGCTGCTTCTATCTCTAAAGGTAGCATTCACGCCATGCAATTTGAGAATGAAATTCTGGTGATGCTAAGTGAGAAGAGCATTTGCCTGGCCTGACCACGGGTGGCAGCTCAGGTTTCCGCAGTGGAAAAGGAGGCAGGTGACACATTCTGCATAATGAGTGTGAGAGAGTTTACTGATGAGACCCAGATGAACAGCTGGAATCGTGGAGAAAACCTTGGCTGTCACTTCAAAAACACTCCAGGTAGAAGAGGCAACTGTAGGAGAAATACTATTACAAAAACATGTGGAACATCTGCAAATGTAATGTTTTGCTTTATACATTGGAACAAAATTATAGCAAAGTCCAGAAAATAACAAAACAAACACTTCTAAAGCTACCACCCAGAGTCAACAAATGCCAATATTTTATACTTTTTTAATTGTTCAGTAAAAATAATAAAACAGTTTTGATTAAGTGAACTATCCCTTTCTTTTTCTGTCTCATATTCAGAGACAGTCATTAGGGGAATTTGATGTATGGATTTCCTGACCATGTTACACACACATAACTATAGATTGTTGCTTGTTAAAATATGCTTATATGCTGGGGATTTAGCTCAGTGGTTCCACTGCCTGCCTTGTAAGCACAAGGTCCTGAGTTTGATCCCTGGTACAAAAATAAAAATAAAATATGCTTATATATGATATTTTGCTGCACTATATACTTCTGCATCTTGCTGCGTGGGGTTCAGTGGTATAATTTTTGGTATGTATTCATGGTGATCCACCTCTATCTTATGTCTTTCAATCATCATGTACTCATTTCCACTTCATTGTATGAATGTACATCTAGTTCCCACATCTTAACTGCTGTACATTCATTTTAATTCCATGATGTCGATGCATTATATTTCCATCCATTCATAGTGCTGCATTGAATATCTTTGTTCATTTCCTGTTGCACATCAACATGAATTTCTTTAGGATCTGCCTCCAAATAGAATTGCCTATCTGGAATGTAACAACAATTATCAATTTGCTTCCCAAAGATACCGAACTGATCTGTAATTCCAACAAAATATTCAGTAATTTTTGGAGATCCCTAATGAAAGGAGTTGGCCATTCAGTTGGCCACAGCTCATGATTGCCTGACCATTTAGGCCAGCAATTCTATGAATGATGGATCAGAATAAGGGAGAAACCTCACCAAGCATGGAGCCCTCGGGGGTGATTGCAATAGGATTGGCCAAATATTCGGATGACCTTCTCTGAAAAGCTGTCTTCCAATAAGCATCACCGGGAAAGAACTGTGTGTCTCTAGCTCTGTGTTCTCTTTCGCAGGGGAATCTGAGTAAAAAGTTCTGTGTCATTTGTACATAGGCGTGTAAGAGACACCCTGTGACTCACCGTATGTATTAGCTCTGCCCAGCGATTTCCCAGAAAGGGGACATTTTAGCATGGGTCTCAGCATGGGAGCAACAGGAGCAGAAATTCTGTCAACCCAAAAAGGACTTCAAGCAGGGACCAAATGTAAACTTTTGTTGCTGGAATGTCCTTAACGGAGCTGGCTGCTTGTTATTCCCGCATAACCTTGCTTATCCTAGCTAACATAGATGTTTTTGGGATAAAGAGAAGCATTGACGAGAACAACTGCAGTGAAATTGAATGAATGAAATAAATGGGTAAATAAACAACTTTGTGGATGAAGTGAAAACATTTCTGGATTTTTCTGCTAGGTGTGTGGGGGCAATACTGAAATTCTATGTTTTATTGGTACTAGCTTCTTTTAGCAGCAATTCAGAACTTCTGTGATTTTCTGTCATCACCATTTACAATGAATGAAAGCAGAAATAACTCCAACCTTCCAAATTAAGAGAAAAATAGGAAATAATATGTCTACCTGAAATGCTTCTTAAAATTCCTTGTCATAAAACCCAAGATTTTGGATCTAGAGAGTTGTTTATTGTCTCACCTCTAACTCTCACAATATATTTTATTATGTCCATTTGGGGGGGCTTAAAAAGTATCAAAAGATATTGTACAATTTTGTATTTCATTTGCTGTCATTTAGAAAAAGATCCAGACACCTTGGGAGCTTTCAAAACATGTAGATCTCCAGTCTTGAATCAAAATTTCTCTGGGAATTAAGTCTAGAAACTGTGAACATATAAGCTATGATAGTCTGCAAGTACACTATTTTCAATACTATATTTTTTAAAGAGAATGATCATTTCCCAACACTGTGCCATTCTTATTTTTAACTTACGATGTGTTACATACATGTACCAACTCCTCATGATGAATGTAATCATTACTGCAAATAAGTGGTAATAATAAAAATAGAAAAAAATAATTTTTAGTTGTAAAGTATCTTTCATTTATAAAATAATGGAAATAGGAAATCATAATAGTGAAGACATTTTTGGTTATATCCGTTAGTGCCGCCCTTGGCAAAATAAAGAACTGGAAGTCCTAAAATAAAAACAAAGTAAATAAGTAAAAAGATTAGGATACCCAGCCTGGAGTTATTTAAGAAAATAGTCTAATTAGAACATGAAAAATTGGAAACACGGAAAAATTACATAGACTACTTGTTCAACACAATGCGTGCAGGAGGCAGAAGATAAACCACAAAGGCGATGAGAAGGCATAGCTCGCTGCTCCTGGGGCCCAATGGGGCGTCCACGAAGCAATAAACCCTCGTCACGCTCTAGGAATATGTTAGCGACAGCCTGGTATGAAAGGACGGCTCAAAAAATATCAGCCACTGCCCACATCATCCCAACCTTAAAATGCATTTGGGGAAACGGGTATCGGTACCCAGAGGAGAGGAGAGCTCCGTGGTGCAGACACGGACCTGGAACGCTGCAGACGGAGGAGCTGAAGGAGGGAAGCGGGCTGGGGCCAGAGGGCGGTGCTCACTCTCACCCAAGGACCGACACCCAGCAGGGACAGACGCCAGCCTGCAGACCCGCTTCCCTGACTACACAGAGCTTAGACACTGCAGGCTCCTGGCCAAGGGGCAGGATGCAGCCATCCACAGACATGCTTTCAGCGTTATTTTTGTAGCCTGTATGGTCTCGTAAATTTGAGGCACTATATGATGAGCTGGAATGGCCATAGGAAAACTCCTATTTCTGGCAATTCTGAGGCACCCTTGCAGGGACTGGGTGGAGTTAACAGTGACCCGAGTCCACGTCTGGCTGGGCTGCCCACCAACCTCCTCAGCTCGCGATGAGATGGTGAATGAATGTCAACTTGGTGGATGGAGAAACGCCTGGTGTGCAGTGGAGGCAGCTCTGGGTGTGTCCGGGTGATTGACACAAACGCTGCCAGCTGAAGAGGGAAGCCCCTCCAGATGGAACGATGAGGGAAAGAGGGAGGAACTCATCATTCTGCTTCTCTGGAGCAGCTCCGGCCTTTGCCATTGCCTGGGACTTTCCTCTCCAATGCCTTCAGCTTTCCAACGGATGCACACCAGACTCTGCAGCGAGCTCCAGGCTCGACCTTTGGCTCGGTTCTCTGACTCTCCAATGCCAAGATGGCCTTTTTGTAGGCTTCCACTCCTGACCTCCCAGGCAGCCATTGTGAGCCTACTTAGTAAATCCTGTATCGATCGTCTGTATAAGGATAAGGATACTGTGAAATTGCTGGATGGCCTGGTTTGGCTGCTCTAAGAAGCTCCCCAATCCAACAGACATCAGTCCACACAAATCAATGCTTCACATTGCAGGACTTCACCCCAGCTCTGCAGGGTCACTGACCCTGCGGGATCCACACCCTCGTTCTTTATGCACCTCTGCTATGGCTCTCCAGGTCTAATCTCTGCTTATACCTTCCTTGTCACTGCAGTGTGACACAGGGCCTACAGCCTCCTAGAGGTGCCCTGACCTTCCCTAATGCCTCAGGCTTCATCGCTCTCCCTGGCTCTTTGATAAAACCAACACCCTTCCTTCCTGTCAGCACCTGTCTGTGTCCCTGGACCCCGGGCCAGGCCCTGTCAGCCTCCAAGCAGGATCCTCATTGGCAGCCTTGTCACAGCCCACCGCGTCCCTGAAGATTCATTTCCATCCATGTAAGACCACATATGTTGTTATTTTATGTATTGTTTTAGTCCATTTCCAATTACTTTCTCAAACAAATATTCAGAGAAAATACCGGTATAGTAAGTGATTAAAGCAAATAAAAAAGTAAGAATCAACTAATAAAGAGAATAGAAATAATTGTACCCAGAAAGGAGGAAGAAAAAAAAACTAAGGTTAGACTGTAGTCATTTCCAAAGTGCTTTTAACTAACCCGACTGCACAACTACTGCAAAACCACAAAAAAAGCATAGACTTACCATGAGGTATTACCATAAGTTATATGACTTAATTCTCCAAGAAAAAGATATTGATCCACTGGGAGAAAAATTCTGCTACTAAACACTAGGAAAAATGGTTAACAAGCAAATATTCTTTTTATTTAACAACAAGAACCACTCCTCTGAGTATTAAAGATAAATAAAACAGACCTTTCCTTCAAAGGGGAACCCTGATTAAGTAAAAAACGCATTCCTTTTGCAGCCTGAAGCTTGTCCAGCAGGGTACCTGCTGGCTGGGTCGGAGCGCTCCTCCCGGGGAATGAACACTGATCCTGACCCCCTCTGCTGTCTCTGACACGATCTAATTTCAGTGAAGGCTACCATAACCTGCTAACTATAATTACCACTTAGCACCTGAAAATTGATACTTGAAAGGCACTAAGGAAAGCTTTTCAAGGTTGCTCCACACAGCACTACTTTTCCTGACAGGCCCATTGTGCGAAACCGGCTCATCATTTCATTACTCCCGGACACCGAGGAGGGGGGAGTGCGGTTCCCACCTCCGGCAGCATGTCGGGGCCTGACAGCCCCTTCCAGGGGTGAAATTCCATGATCTACGCCTCTGACCTGCCCTTTGGTGCCGGCATCTCCCTCCGCAGGGGATGCTACCTTCAGCCCCCTTTTTGGGGGCCCTTTGAAAGCTGCTCTTTCAGAAGTCATACAGGAGTTGGAAGCCAAAAGAAATTCACTGAGAAATTCCTTTTAACTTTCCCCTAAATCATCTGAGTCGCCGACCCCCGCTCCTTGCTCAGTGGAGAGGCAGATGGCAGTCAGAGTAGTTTCTATGACCCAGGAAGAGATCAGAATTGGATCTTAGGTGAAAAAGCTAGGTTCTCAGGGGCCTCGGGCACGTGCCAGCCTCCTGGCTTGGGAATGAATGCCGGGCCTCCCTGATGGAAGTGACCATGGGGTTTGCAGGTCCCCAATTTGCTGATCTGGGCCTGCAGCGGTGTCTGATGGATTGTGGGGAGCAGCCGCTGGGTGCGCTCCGTGACGGGGCGCTTCTCAGTTACCACTTTGCTTGCTTGGCCCAGGGGCCACCATCTGCTCTTTCAGACTCGGCCAAAACATGCAAAAGAGACTGCGGTTAGCAGAGGCCAGGGCAAAAGCAACCTGGAAAGCAGAGTGGCGACGGGAGGGCTGGGAGCCAGGCTGGGGTCAGGGCCCCCAAACTCCACCCTGAGAACAGGGGGATGTGGCGAGGGCACCTGAGGAGAAGCTCACTCCTGACCTCTCCATAAAAGCTACCCATGTGGGGTCCCCAGCCCAGTATGGCTCTGAGTCTGTGTCGGAGGCCGTGGCCTTGACACTTCTGTAGTTTGAGATTCAAGGAGAGAAACAAGGAGTGACTGAAAAATACGGCGACCGCTTAAATTGCAAAAGTTTATTCTAGTGAAGCACACATTTCCATAAATCCCCCTTAGAAATCTTCCCTCTCGCTTCAAACACACTCATCCCCTCGTTCTCGGCACTTTCCGAAGCAGATCTGGAGTCCTCTTTCCTGAGCGTCTTAATGAAGCACGGTCGAAAATACAGCGAAGGCTGCTGCCGAAGGCCATCCAGTAGAAAGGCAGCTCCTGAAAAGGGGATGCAGTGTCCTCATCCGCCTTATTCACAGTGTGACTTCTGGTTCTTCAGCAAAGCCAAAATGACTCGAGAGGGAAACAGTTTGGATCCATTCAGGACATCAAGGCAGCCACAATACAGCAACTAAAGACACAGGGAAGAGGACACCAAAGCCGATGCAGAAAGTGGCCAGGACAATGGGCTAAGTGTGTTCCAGGTAAGGGGAGGATTTTGAGGGGATTCACAGCAATGCGTCTTTTGACTGTAATGAAGCTTTTTAAACACACACCGTGTTTTTAATCTCGCATCATATAACCTTCCAAGTTCTTGCTTCCTTAACCCTACATAGGTAGTATGTGAATTAAAGGAAGAGCAGGCAAAGAAGGAGGAGGAGGAAGGGGGAGAAGAAAGAGGAACATAAAAACAAAAGGAAGAAGAGGCGGGAAAAGAGGGGAAGAAGGAGAGAGAGGGAAAAAGAAAAAGAAGAAGGGGAGGGGGCATCACTACATAGCTCGAGCCCAGCCGCAGGCCTGGGTTCCGGAGCATGGTCTTGTGCCTGCTGCGAGGTGTGCTATGACAGAAGGGGACACTGAGGCTGGTGGGAGAAACAGAACTTAGCTCTGCTCACAGAGGGGGTGGGTGGCTGGGCAGAGAGGGCAGCAGCCATCTCTTAACAAAAGCCATGTGTTCGAGCCAGTTCTAATATTGCTACACCGTTGCATTCCCCATCCTGGTTTTCAGTTGGAGAAATAAGATATTTGACCCTAGTAAGTGCATGAGCAGCGGCACCCGCAGTAAGCACTGTACAGTCCCGTAAGATACACACAAGAACGAACATCATAAAATATCACCTGGTCTCCAGAAGAAAATGCAGATGTTTCCGCAACACATCACAATTTTGCCAAACCTTATTTTATTTATTTATTTTTTTGGTACCTGGGATCGAACTTGGGCCCTTGCGCTGGCCAGGCAGGCGGCAGAACCACTGAGCTAAATCCCCAGCCCCAATTTTGCCAAACCTTAAAACGACACTGCAGGCTTCATGCGGTGTGGCACCGGGGAGAGGGCACAGGCCGAGCCCACAAATCCCAAAGCCATTGCATCCATGGATATTAATCTCAAACACATCTTGTTTTTAGTGTTTGAGGAAGGAGAGACCTGTGGCTGTGTCACAAAGACTAGTATCTTGATACCAATGTTTCAGGATACTTGTTTTCCTTTGATAACTTCCAATATAGCTGGTGTCTTGGTGTCCTATTTATTTTATGTTACGGATTGTAAACCTTTTTCTTAGAAGGGATTCTTGGCTCCTTAGCAAAAACATGGGTTAAGAACTCCTCTTTAAGTGGCAAATTTCAGACATTTGTAGGGAAATGGATACACCTTGAAAACATAATGTTAAGTGACATAAATCAGACACACAAGCTTCACGACGGTATGGTTTCTTGATCGACTTATCCATAGAAGAAATAAAGAGCAAAAAATGAAAGACTGAGTAAGAGAGACAGGGAGATAGATGTTTTGCAAATAGGAAGGGGATTAGAGACAGAAGGTGAGAAGAGAGAAGGAGCTGTAAAAACATTTAAGCTCCATCAGGTACAGCTGCCATCTCCCCGCCAGGAATGTGATCATTGTATGTTGCAAACATGAACAAAAATCGATGATAAGAATGGTAATAATGCAAATGGGGAAAGTAGGAAAACGGGGTCTGGAGGAAGAGGGGTGGGGAAGGAGGGTCAGGGATGGAAAGGGTGAAGCTGTGCTACGTGCGTGCATCCACTTCCTCAGTGACTGGAAACCATGTCCTGGGAACAGGTACAAATAAAACAGGACTTAAAAGATGCAATATGTATATGTACCAATACCACACGAAAAGGTACTTTTTATGTATTGTAAACGTAGACTCATAAAACATAAGAAAAAAAGACAAAAAAAGAACTGCTCTCTAATGGACCCTGTGGTGGAAGCAATGCTGTGAAACAGCTTCCTGACAACTGTGTGCTGACTTGCATCTCAGGAAGGAGGGCTGGCATCGCAGACACAGACAGAAACAGCCCGGGACCAAGCTGCCCTCTGCAGAAACCCCGCTGCTCAAGCCCCGGGTCCTCACTTCCCAGGGCCTAAAGTGGCGGAAAGGGGTTCTAGAATCAAGTCCTCCCTGCAAAGGAGAATGTGAGGCATCTCCAAGATCCAAGATAGAGCTGCAGAGAACAAAGGATGCTTAGCTTCCCAAGGGCAGCTTGTTCAGGTCCTCAGGGCAGTGCCACTGTGGTTGCTGTGCTTTTACTATCCCATCTCGCCATCAGGAGGGCCCCAAGAGATTGTAAATGTTATACGTGAGGAAGCCAAGATTCACAATTTTGAAGTCACCACAGGGCAAGGCTTTAAGAAATCTAACGTGGTGGTGCACGCCTGTAATCCCTGCACTTGGAGAGGCTGAGGCAGCAGGACCACAAGCTCCAGTCCAGGCTTGGAAAACTTAGCAACTTAGTGGGAGCCTGCCTCAAAATGAAAAATAAGAGCAGGAAAAAGGACTGGGCGCCTAGCTCAAGGCAAGGGCCCTGAGCTCAGTCCCCAGTACTAAAAACAAGAAAGGAAGGCCAGGGATTTAGCCCAGTGGTTTCGCCGCCTGCTGCACAAGCGCAAGGACCCGAGTTCGATCCCCAGTACCAAAAAAAAAAAAAAAAAAGAAAAGAAAAGAAAGGGAAAGAGGAGGGAAGGGAAGGAAGAGAAGAGAAAAACATCACCACTGGATGCACGCGTGTGTTCGCGTCTGCCCACACCGCAGAACCACACGGCTCACCCACCAGTGTTCAGGCTGTGAATCTGGACCCACAGGAAGGCGGTGAGAGTTGTCAAATACATGTAATGATTCAGATTGCTTTTGGATAAAAGGGAAACAGAAGGTATACAATACAGCAGATTATATTGCCCAGGTAATGACAGATGTTGGATGCAGCTTTCCTTTTAGTCGTGGTGTCGTGTGCGTGTGTGTGCATGTGTGTGGGGTGTGTGTGTGTGTGTGTGTGTGTGTGTGTGTGAGTGCAGGGCCAGCGTAACTGGCTCACAGTCGAGAATGCTGCAGGCCGTGCCTCAGGCTGTTCGAGGTCCCCTGCGGGCTTTGAGGGTGGGGATCCTTACTCTTCTCTGAGCCCAAGTCCCCATCTCTTCCCTCTAGCAGCAGTGACAGCTGGCAGTCAGTTCCTCCAGGATGGGAGCAAGAGCAGCCTGTTAGCTCCATGGCCTGGTTAAACACAGAGCGGAGAAACGGGGCCCACATAGCACGATTCCCTGGCAGCAGTGCTCACCAAGGAGGGAGAGCAGGAGGTTGCTCCGGCCCTCTCTCTCCTCCTCCGACAGGCCTTCTGCCCTGTCCCTGCGGCTACAACCGGGACACCCTACCGCCTCCTCCAGGAAGTGAAATTCTCTTGAGGCTGACAGAGCCACTGTCACCCATGTAGCTTCATGCTCCTGGCTTAGCTGCTGGAAGCATTCCAGAGCACCGAATATTTGTTGAATTTGAGGGACTCTGCTTTGGATATATACACACTTAAAAATACAAATTCAATGTCGTTTACTCGATGTTTTGATGGATGCATAGAAATGGGTGTGATCTAAAAATATGGTGAATGTTTAAATTTTTTAAAAACTTACTACAATAAATGATGCATTGCCATGAATCCCCCTCAAACACTTTCCCTCATTTCAAAGACACTTATCCCATCATCATCCTTGCCATTTTCTGCAGCCGTTCTGGAGTCCTCTTTCCTGAGTGTCTTTAGTTGAGCTGTTGGAACTGCCTCGATGTCCTTAATCAACTCAAAGTACTTCCCTTTCATCGTCATTTTGACTTTGGGAAGAGCCGGAAGTCACATGGCGCTAGATCTGGTGAATAAGGTGGATGAGGACACAGCATCGTGTTTTTACAGGCCTGCCTTTCTGTTGGATGGCACTTAGTAGCAGCATTCATCATATTTTTTATCACATCTTCATCCTATTTTTGATGACATCTGATAAAGACACTCATGAAAGAGGACTTCCAGAACTGCTTCAGACTGTGGCAAGGACAATGGGATAAGTGTGTTCAAAAAACGGGGCAGATTTTGAAGAAGATTCATGGCAATGTGTCCTTTAATACTTTTTTTTTAACAAATAACTTGTTCTCATGCTTTATTTATTTATTTATTTATTTATTTTTGGTACCAGGGATCAAACTCAAGACCTTGCAGTTGCAAGGCAGGTGCTGGAACCACTGAGCTAAATCCCCAGTCCCTAATCCTTTTTAAAATTTAAACATTCATGCCATGTTTTGACCGCCCCTTGTATTTATGGGGTACCCTGTGATGTTTTCATACAGGTGTACATTGCATAATATTAACATGAAATATGACATGAATATTTTGAAACATAACTTGAAGAGAACCATACAAATCAAATTACTTGACAAGGACTTCAAAGAAATGTATAAGTAAGTAATGATTTAAATACGCTGTGGGATGTTATGTGGTTTTCAGAAAAGATCTGAATGTGCAGATGATGAAAGATCTCCAGATGTATTATTTACCAAAAAAAAAAAAAAAAATCACCGAGCATTGTGAATAATGTGATCTCTGGAGTAATTATTTGTTTAAAGTGTAATATTTTTCTGAAGAGATAGATGAGTCTCTGTTCATTTCTTTATTATGATGGTCACTTTGGACAAAGGAAAGAATGTCTTTCCAGATATAAGTACATCACTATTTATGCACAAAAACTTTAAAAACTACGAAGATCATTTTAATAGACTAGATGGCTGATTACCTTACGAAATACTAGTTAATGTGTTCAATGCTGAAAATGACCTTGTGCTCACATGGGAGGATTCCTCCTTCTGAGATGCTAAGATGTAAGAAGGAAGGCACGATCAAAAACACAGTGAACGCTACTGCCGAGTGCCATGCATGGGAAAGGGAGGCTGACAGAAACATGATGCTGTGTCCTCATCCACCTTATTCACCAGATCTGGCACCAGGTGACTTCTGGCTCTTCCTCAAAGTCAAAATGATTATGGGATGAGTGGTTTGAAACAAAGGGAAATGGGGCCGGAGATTTAGCTCAGTGGTTCTGGGCCCTGCTTCCTAAGCACAAGGACCGGAGTTCGATCCCCGGTACCAAAAAAAAAGAATTTGCAGTGAAATGAAGGGAAGTGTTTGAGGGGGACTCATGGTAATGTGTTTTTACTGTAAGAATTTTAAACATTTAAATGTTCTCCATATTTATTAATTACAACTCGTGCATATCCACACACACACATCTGTGCACACACAGTTACATGCACAGAAACACAAGTGTACGTGTAAGTGCAGGGTGCTGATGGCAGATGGAAGACATACTAGGGTTCATGGATCTGTCTTTCAACTCAGTTTCAAAGGAAAAGGCTAAGAAAAGTAAAACAAAGCAAAACCAAAGTAGCGCATACCCCGGAACGGAGCGGGTTCTTCTCATCTGCAGTCCTCCCGCCCGCAGTGATGGGGCCTGTGGAAACAGCCGTGCTCCGTGTCAGAACCCAGGGGTTCACTTCTGAGATCAGGGAAGCTCACCGCTCGCACTGGGGGTGCATCTCTGAAGCAAGAGCTCAGAGGGTTTCTGCTCCCACTGCAAGGAGCCAGGACAGACCCATCATAGTGCTTTGTCCCTGTTTGTGCCTGCTGGGCTTAAAATATTCTATGGCCACGTTTCCAACATTTTTCTGGAATCTGTACTGAATGATAGCATAAACAAAACCCTTGAAAGCAGTGCACATGGTGGAAAGCCACCTGATGAGAGTCTGCCCTCTCTCTCTCCAGCCCTGGTCTGACAGGGCGGCGGGGCAGGGCTGCGCCTGAGGTCATCACAGGAGGCCAGCTGGAGCCACCGTCTCCCAGGGGACAGCTGCTCCCCGAACTCCAACACTGCGAGCACAGGGCTGTGTGCGTCCCGCTCGCTCACTGAGTTCTACACAGCCCCCACCCCGCCTCAGGGCTGGAGGTTGAATCCAGGGCCTTCACACTGAGCTAGATCCCCAAACTTTTAACTTTTTATTTTGAAACAGGGTCTCACTAAATTGCCAAATTGCTGTGTTGGGCTTAACTGTTTAATCCTCCCCCCTCAGCCTCCCAGAGTGCCAGGGTGACAGGTGCACATGGCTAATCACCCGCGGCTGACCTAGTCTCTTCATGTTTCCCACATTTTTTTGGCAATTGTCTGCTGCCAAAACCCGTCTGTGTAGTGTGTGAGGGACCCTGAAGAACTAGCTGTCAGCTGTGCTTCCCACAGCGCAGCGCCAAACCCTCCCTCTCTGGAGAGGCCAACGGTGCGTCTGCCACATCCGGGAGATGCCCTCACAAACAAACCCATGTTTCTCTGTCGCACACGCCTCGAACTCCTGCCCTGAGTGCTCCTGGAAACGGTGTGCTCTCATCTTTCCCTGACACGTGGCCAGCAGCATGGAGGAGTAAACGAGTGGAAGCTAAAGTGTCATCGGCAGCATCCTTGCTTTTCTCTGAACTATCTAAGGAATGGGTAGGAGACCCTTGTCCCTTCCTGGCCCTGGGTCTAGGACAGAGCCAGCGCGGGGGCCTGGCTTCTGCAGGAGGAGCCTGCTTGCTCCTGCCAGGCTCCAGTCCTCAGGCTGCAGGGCTAAGCGCTCACGCTGGCGACTGCCCCAGACTCTCAGACTTCAGTCTTCGCCCTGCTGTGTTTGAGGTCGGTGCTAACTGCTGTTAGCAGGCATAAAGCTCTCTGCAATTCTTTCCTCAGAACTAGCTACAAGAAAACTACCAACTATAGCCAAGAAACAGCCTTTCAAATACACACACACACATTTTAATGTGGGCTGGAAACCAATTGGAAACTTTGATTTGCCCTTTACGGCCAGAGGCAGGCACTTAAGGCAAACTCCTAAGACGTCTGGAAGAACAGAGCACTTATACTAAATTTAGCACCCTAAGCAGCCACTGCTGGCCCAAGTGTGATGAAAGATTTAAAAGGAAAGCAATCCAGCCCCGACAGACGGATGAAAAGGCGACTCCTAATAGACAGATACACTTTTGAAAAGATGCTCAAGGAACATAAACATGGAGTGGTGAGCAGCCTTGCTACTTCCTTTCAAACAAGCATCTGAAATGGCAAACTGCAACTCATGAGAGTCACTGACTGGCTTCAATGTGCCGAGAGAGCAATCCCATCTTCGGAGTCGTAATCGCCAATACTTGGCCACCCCTGGCACACAAGGCCGAAAGGGTGCACATGGTGTCAGTGAACAAGCTGTGAGAGCTTCCAGGCTTGCCCTCGCAGACCCGAGACCCTCTGGATCGCTCGCTTCTGTGTCTTGTGCGGTCAGCCAGAGGCGCAGCTGAGGGTAGCCGAACCCAGTTTGGAGTCTGCCTCTCTGCTGTGCTGTCTTCTAACCTGCACGAGTTCTCTGTGGGGAAGCCAGAAAGGATGCTTGGGATTTGCTGTGTTTTATAAGCTTAACTTCAAGAGTAGATGCGTGGGAGGAAGCCTCAGGGAGTCTCCGGGAGGGTCCAGAGCGTGCATAGGAGAGGTGTTCAGTTGGCCCTGAGGGCCAGCTGTGGGGTCTCCCTGGGGCCACTGCAGGAAGCAGTGCTTCTGGACAGAGGTACAGATGTTCAGATTCGGTGGCCCGTGTGTCCCTCAGAGCACAGCAGTGTGCACTGCAGAGATCCAAGCTATACCCTACTACCTAGGTAAGACAAAGGAGCCTGGAGTCAGGGACATAGTTAAGGTCGGTCCTTCCTATCTCAGCATCTTGAATAAGATGCGAATTACAAAACTGATAAAGAATGAAGAGACCAAATACTACTGTGCCTAGGTGTTGTAGTCAGGGCTTGCAAGGGAATAGATTTAATACAGGACACATCATTTACAGGATTATTTTATAAGTCACCCAAAAAGTCAAAAGCAAGGAGTGCAAGAGATCTAACCACACACTAGAGACCCCAAGAATCCAGCTGAGGGCCTGGATCCCACAGCAATGTCCCCCACAAGTCCAGCTGAAGGCCTAGAGCCCACGGCACTGTCCTCCAGGAGTCCAGCCAGAGGCCTGGGGCCCGTGGCAGTGTCCCATGCAAGTCCACACGGAGCATCTGCACCCGGAAGGCCCAAGGCCAGGGGAGGAAACAGGAAAGTCTTTGCCTGAGGGGTGCAGGCTCTGTGCACCAGGCTGAGGGATCTGCACTGGAGCCAGGAAGTGACACTCAAGGGGAAGACCAGGGCTCCCCTGAGAACAGCAGCCGTCCCTGGGGACAGCGAGGACCCAAGCTCTTCTGACCATGAGAACAGCCAAGAGTTCGTATCAGGAAAACCAGCTATGGCAATTTTCTCCCGGAAAATTAACAGCCCACGATCTTCCCCCTCTGGTTCTCCTTTTATGCTGTTGGCGACACCCTGGGTCTTCCACGCCCAGAGCCACGCTGACTTGGTTCAGCTGGGTGCTCCACGTTGAGCATCAGTTAATCCACCACACCAGGGACCCCTTGGAAGATGGACCAACTGAGAGAATCTTCCTTTAGCACCCCTTTTCTCTCCCTGCATGGTGGCCCCTAGAGCCAGACATTATTTTCTTTCTTTTTTGTTCTTCCTTTAACGAGGCATTAATAGCACCACTGCCTAAAGGTTACAAACCTGAAGAGGAATTGTGTAGTTTAAAGATTCCAGTTCATCCTGTACAATTTCCTTTGATGACATTTATCTCTCCTACTGCTTGTGGACTTCTTTTAAGATAAAGCGTTCTTACGCCTCTAACAACAGCACACACAGACCTTCTAATCTCTTTATTAAGCATGAATGGCACCTCCTTGGAAAGTAATAAAAAATGTTTCTCAGTTGCAGTTTTCTGTGGCAGACTACAGAATCGGAGGTACGAATAATACAGGAAGGATAAAGATGTGTTCCAGACACCAGCAGAAAAAGAATTCAACACAAAGTCAGGCTCAAGTCTACGAGGAGGACAAAATGAACTTGGATGAAGAGAACCCCACAGCCACCTGCTGCTGCTTAGCCCACACCGAGTATGGAAGTAGAGAATGTGTCTGATGTGCCAGGGCCAGGCTGACAGGGGCCTGAACACGCTTTAAATAAAGAAAGAAGATTCTACTTCACAATCAGAGCTAAACAGCTCGAAGAGCAGGACTGGGCTCCCAGCTGATCAGCTGGTATCAGTCACTAGTTCTTAGGTCCCATGGGGTCTCCCTTCCAGGAAGGGGTGGAGGGCGGTCCAGCTCTCCACCTGGAAATAGTTCCAGAGAGGGTGAGCTGCCCGGCCATCACCCTGCTGGTCTCCAGAGCACTGGCCAAGGGACACCTGGACACAGGGGCTTTGTGATGGTTACCTTCGTACGGTGCAAATTCCTGCCAGCTGTGCTTCAAATCCTACAGACACCCAAAGGTGACCTTTGGTGTCTTAGATTCTGGCCCTCTCACCATGCAGGGCCCTGTCCAGCCCGGATGTAAGAGGCAGACACCCGCTGGCTCCCCATCCCGCCCGCTGGCCCCTCCCTTAACCGCACACCATGGTCCTGAGACTGCATCGGGGTTTCCACTGTCTCCCTCCGCCCATGCATTTCCACACCAGCAGGTTAATGAAGGGTGCATCTTAAAAAGATATAACTGACTTGGAGTGAAGAATGGTTCTTTAGAGACTTTGCCAGTTTACCAAAATAGGAAAGTCTTGAGCTGAATGCACCCTTAGCCTCTGGAGCACAGGTTGTTCACTAAAAAACTGATTCTTCTGCCTGGCTTACTTCATTCCCTTGGGAACAAACACTGTGGTTTAATACCCCGTCCTCTCAAGTCACTGATGGAAGATGGTCGACCTAGGTTCCCGCAGGGGTGGGAATGTGCCCTGTCATGGCAACACTGAAAATTCATCTGCAGGTGAGCGGATGGTGTAAACAGCACAAACAGAATCCCAAACCCTCTGCAATCCAAGCTGAACCAAAGCAGCAGACCATGCAGTGGAATTATGCCTATCATGCCTCTCCTTTTGAAAAAATTAATTATCAGTCCATGTTTGAAGTACATAATGACTACGCGGCTCGGAGTTGGCCCGTGTGCATAGCACGTTTTCATTATTTTTTCCACCCCCATCTTCCCCCTCCCTCCCTGGTCCTTCTATCTCTCAGTCCTCTTCTCACTTGCCAAGCTCTATCTCTGTTTTTAAACATTTTTATCCCCTTTTCCTCCCCTCCCTCTATCTCTTGTTCCTCTTCCTAATTGAAAAGGACCTCCCTACTTCCTCTTGTTTTTCATTTGGCTTCTTATTTATATTTTGGTTGTCTCATAGAAGAGAAGCCATGTCAGTATTTGAGCTTGTGAGTCTGATTTATTTCACCTAATATCATGGGCCCAAAGTGCATTCATTTTCCCACAAATGACTCAAGTTTATCCTTCATGGCAGAGTAGTACTCCAAGTCCATTTTCTTTATCCATTCATCTGTTGATGGATGCATTTCCAAGGTCCAGCTACTATGAATCGTGCGCCTAGAGACATGGGCTCACTGTGATTATGACGTCTTTGCCAGTGTACAATGGATCACTGTAATATGATGTCTTGAACTCTTTCAGGAAGATACCTGTTATGTCTCTTTTCAGCAAAGAGAGGTCTATGTGCTACCCAACTAAAGAAAAGGGTGATTGTCCTTTTTAACATATATTAGAAAAGTCAGTTTTACACTCTGGTCCTTATTTTATTTTTCCTTTGCGGATTCCTAGCTGCGCTGGACACCGCGACTGGCAGCAGGCAGAGAAGGGGCTCAAGGTGGGAGCGTCCACCGGTGCCTGAGGAACGGCTCTTGCAGGAAGGGAGCTGGCAGCGTGGGCACCGTCCGTCCTGGAGAGCTGGAGCCCCCGGCCCTGGGCAAAGGGCACTGTGCTAGGGCCTCAGCCTCCTGACACACAGGGCGCCACTCTGCTGCCCGGGCCAGAAGCCTGCGCCGTGGGCCGCCACCTCCGGGGCAGAAACTGGAACACTGGATGCAACTTCTCTCTTCGGCAAGCTCGGCTGCCTCCCCTGTGGCCTCCAGGGAGCTGAAAACGTCACTGTGCTCTTGGCAACTCACACGGCGACTCAATGACCAAGTGGAAGTGGAACACACAACATTTTGTTCTCTTCTTCTGCCCAGAGTAAACTACATCTTGCTACGTGGGACCGAGCAGCCAGCCGAGACTCCTGGGCTGTAAAATGTGCCGCTAAACTTGGCCTGCAGCCTGGGAGCAGTTGGGCTCTGTGGAATCGATGAAGCTGCCATTTACTGTCAACCAAAGCTGAAGGCCTGGAATTTCTTTTTGTTTTTTTTTTTAATGGAGCATATTTGTTCAACAAGCATTTCTTCAGTGTAAGAACTGAAACTTTAAAGAATTCTGGTTCCCAACCCGGCCTCTCATGATATTTCCTGAGGAGGCTGCATGGCCTTCTTCTACCTGCTGGGCTGGGTACCACTTGGTCCCTGGCTCAGGAGCCTCCCAGGTCCCCTATACTCCTGCTGGTGAGGGGCAGACGTTCTCACACACACGTCCCGGGACTGCAGGCCCATCCCGGGGATGGAGATTACACAGAGCCCAAGCCCACAGGAGGCCCCGAGAGGCCCATCTGCAGCCTTCCCTGGACGACAGAGTGGGTGCACTGGTGACCTCACGTCTGGCCAAATCCAGCATCAGCGATGTGTTTGCACTGAAATTACACTTTTACAAAGGACAGCTGGCTTTTCCCCTTCCTTCGGGTTTATTCTGAGCAGGAAAATGAAGCCACTGATAGCAAACTGCTTTGGTTAAGTGGAAATGAAGTCGATCCAGAATTAAGTGCCAGATGAGAACCTGTTTCCCGCTTTTCTCTTGAGGGGCTCCTCCCAATTACCGCACAGGTGAGACCCCCCAAACCTGCCCCTCTCAGGACAGCGAGGACTTGCGGGCTTTCCTCAGTGACATGCACGTCCTGGTGTGAGAAGGCCAGGGACTCACGAAGGGCCACGGCTCCCATCCCGGCTCACTGTGATTCTGGAGAAACAGAGTACTAGGGGGATGAAAATAAGAAAGGAAAAACAACAAAAACTGAAAAGAAAAAAAAGAGAGAAAGGAAAATACTTTGAAGGCGCTTTTTCCATAGGAAAAAAATATTTTATTTTTTTAAGAACAAATTCAGTTTGAAACAGACGAGGAGTGCGGCTTCACGGAGCTTGTGTTCTGGGGGCTGACTGCGATGTGGAACTAAAGCAGATCGAAACCTAGGACGGGCTATTTGAATAAAACGAAGGGAGAAAAAAATATTTATAACTCAAGCATAATACTGTGTTACTTACAAATTGAACAACGAAATTTTAAATAAATATCCATGGTACATAATTACGGCACAAATATGCAGCAATTTGGCAACCTTTTATACCTTATTTTCCTCTTACAGTGCAAAGGGGAAATGACACTGCCGTTAGACAAGCTGTAGCTAAATACATTGCAAAATTCAGATTTTATACAAAACATCTTGCTTAGACTTTATAAAAAACCAACATTGCTCTATGTACACAATCTGGATAAGAAAAGCCATTTCTGTCTTGTTTTCATGTGTATTTTTTTATTAAAAACTTGAATAAGGCTACTGTAACACCCCAAATCCAAGGACAGTAAATTCGGAACCTATTTACACCTTCTTCACTTAAACATGACGGTGCGATCCCGAAGCCGGGTGACCAGAATACAAGCAAGGCATTTACAGTAACTTTCCAAAGCGGAGCCAACTCCGAATAAGGGGACAGTTGGCGGATTGTCATTTTTTGCACCAGACACAAAACAGACTCACAGAACACTTCCTTTTCTTCAACTGGTGGTGGCTAACTCTTCATCGGTTCATCTGATTTTCCTTTTTCACAGTTTAGCACATAACTCAAAGGTGGCCAACCGGGGATACACACGCTTGATTTCATTAAAATCAGACATTTTCCCATGTTCCTCTCCTCGCCCCTCTCCCCACTCCTACAAGGAACTTCTGATGGCTTACAAGAAAATCTTGTATGAATGCACAGAAAGGAGAGGTTGGAGCGACGGAAAGAATTACATATGTACTGCAGCCGGTCGCCATGGCAACCCTCCACAGAACTATGATATAGATATATATAATATATACTGGAGATATATATTATACATATATGTACACAGGTACACCACACACCCACTCGCACATACACACACGCACTTTGGACCAACATTTTCAGGTTGAGGGCATGGGGAATAATCATTTCTGTGACAGCTCGTTCTTGCAGGTGCTCCCTGGAGGTCTGAGAACCTTCAAACGCTGTCGCTGCATTTTTTTTTTCTACTCCCAATTCAGAAAGCAAAGCGTTACCATAGTAACAGGACTCTGTTAAAGATGTCTGTTTTGCATAGCACATAAAAAGTAGGTTTCCTGTTGACTCTTCTGGTTTCTGGACAGGCGGGGACGGGGTAGGGGAAGGAGGAGGAGGGGTCACAGCTGCTATGACCTGGAGCCCCCTCTGGGTGACCTGCTGGATTTTAGAGAATGTTCCACCCATGAGGCAAGGAAAAACCCCACGGAGATGATGGGTGGGAGGACATCTTGTCCTTGTCAAACACGCTAAGTCACACTGGTTTCCTGGTGTTGGGGCTTTCATTTCCTAGTCTACAGTTCCATGGGATGCTTCGGAGGACTCTCATTTTCCTATTAGCTCTCATTATTGTTATTTTTGGAGTGGTATTTTTTTCCCCGGGAGCAGTCCAATTTTTAAAAAATTTTTTAAAGCACTGAGCCTCAGGATTGCTTAATTGCCACAAATAAATTTCACATCTTCTGGTGTGTACTGTGTGCAATCTTAAAATATATATTAGTAAAAATCTTTCATCTTATATCCCCTGCGTTCTATATACCTATTATAAATACGCCCTATCTTCCTCCTCCCCTTGACATCATCATTGACTTCCGTCTTAAGGACTCTGAGAGGTTTGCTGTGTGCTTCGCTTAGAGCCCACCCTCCCCGAAGCCGTGCGCGCTGGCCGTGGACAGCACCGTCGACCGGAGTGTGTAAGGCTCACGGGGAGGCCGGGCGGGTCTGGGGACAGGGGATCCCACCTGCCTTTGTGTGTCTGAGAATTCGTTACTGACAACCACAGCCAGCTGGACCTTTGGCTTGTCAACGTCTAGGTCAGGTTTGGCTCTCTGCGACTCTAAATGCGCTCCCTGTGTTTCCTAAAATGCGGTAAGTATAGCAGCTGGGTCTGCTTCCACCTCAGCCTAAGCAGACCGACTCCCTAAGCTCCAGAGCTGTGCGTCTTATTGCCAGTACCTCGATAGTCTCCCTGCCCTGCCCGCCTCTCCCTGCCGCCCGCGATGCCCCCCAGGCTCGCTGTCTCCCTGTGCCCGAAAGCCCGAGGGCCCTGACCATGCCCCTTTCCCTCCTCCCAAGCCGGGTCGCGGGCAGCCAGCCCTTCCCACCTGCTCCTCCTCTTCCTCGCTGACAGCCCAGCCGGCTGGGGATCCTCCGGCTTTCCGACAGGAAAAGGGACCCTGCTCATCCGGGGTGGGCCACCCGTGTTGTGTCCCATTCAGACGCAGGATGTGGGGTGAGGGGCTCAGCGGGGTGCAGCGGAGCCCGGGGCACGGGAGTGAGACAGTGAGGACTAAACACTAGCGAGCCATCTCGGGAAGCCTCACTTGGCCCGAGGTCCGAGTGACAAGTCCACATGCCCGGCGGGGAACCCCGAGCAGAAAAGCTGGGTGACGACGCCCGGCGCTGTCCGCAGGCCCTCGTGTCCCCTGGGCTCCAGCGAGGCGTGCGTGACCGCGGCTCGGGGCTTGGAGACGCGCGCTGCCATCCGCCCAAGTGGCACCTGCGGCCACAGTCTTCCAGCTCCCGGGGAGGTGTGCGCTCACGGAGGCCGAGATGCCACAGACGAGAAAGCTGTCCAGCTCCGGGCTCCTCCAGTGCGAGGCTCTGCCCGCTCCACGGCCGGGCTCAGTCAGGCCAGGCGGCCAGGCGATGACCAGGCGGCGGCCACCGGGTCTGGGAGGCGAAGGTACCAGGCCTCAGACCTTGTAGTAAATGTTGGCGGGGCTCTGCGGGGGCATCTCCTGGACTATGTACACCGGGTGCCCGTAGTCCCCGCTCACCTTCTCGTAGTGCGGGCAGAAGACGCTGTCCGCAGTCCTGAGCGGGATGATAATGTCACTGGGCTCCGAGCCGTTGTTGCTGCCGCCACGCTTGGGCGTGGCCAGGGTGCTCAGAGACAGCGTGGTCGTGTGCTGGGGCGAGTGCTTGCGGTGCCGTCGGCGGTACTTGAGCAGCAGGACCACGAGCGTGATGATGATGACGATGAAGATGATGCATCCTGACGCTATCCCTGCAAATAAGGCCACTTCGGAACCGAGGAGGTTGTTCCCCGAATGTCCGGCGCTGTTGCCGTCTGTGCTCGAACCTGGGGACACGGGAGAGGCAGACAGGGTCACCGCCGTCCCCAGGGCCAGCCAGCGCCATGGGGACGCTCAACCATGCCCAGAGGGATGAAATAAGCCCAGGGCGCGACTCATCCTCCAGATGGAGTGCCGGGGACCAAGGCTCCACGTGCCGAAGGGAGAGTCCCCCATGTGTGCCCGGAGCTCCTCTCCTCCCCGACCTGGCTGACCTCGGGCTCCAGTGGCCCCGTCCCCAGTGTTTGCTGGCGGCTGGCTTCTCTGTACCCAAGCACTTGCTTTCCTACTTTCTAATCCCTTTAGAATGCACCCCGAATCTTCCCTTCTTTTCTCCTTTCCCTGGAAAAAAAATCTGATGAATACAAAGGCTTAACGGTACTCAAGAAAATTTAAAAATAGCTAACTGTGGTACTGGGAGACAGGCCTGCAGGAGGGACTTTCATCCATCCCAGACATACGGCTGGGGCAGAAGTGGCCCTGCAGCCTGCCCTGAGCCACCTCCTCTGTGCAGCCCACTTGCACCAGCCTGGAACACGAGGCTGCCCCCCGAGGGCAGAGCCAGCCACCGGACAGACCCTCTCTCCCCGAGGACCAGTGTTACCAGCAGCCTGCCTGCCACGGGCGCCCCGCCCACCAGCACAGGGACAGTGGGAAGGGGTGAGGGCCAAGAAGGTTCAACTCGTAAGTCGTTTGTATTATTTGATTTACACTTAAAATATACTTGGAAGGCAGCAGACACTCACGCTGAACAGACTGCCAACCCAAATGTTAGGCACTAAAAACTGGCTGGCATCGTTATATTATCCATTTATCAGTTTGTCACAAGAATTGGACATATCTTGTCACCGAAAGTTAGAAATAACAACTTCCCCCCTTGACTCTTGGAAAGAGACAGAATACTACTGCAGATGCTAAATTTGCACAACTACCAGCTGAGCACACAGGTCTCTAATACAAAACTGCTGACGTCTGCTCAACAGCCACTACATGAAAAATTCATTAGCTCAGTAGAGAATACACAGCTATTTGCTCCAAGAGTGTTAAAGAAACAAAGTTCAATGACAGTCAGTTTTATCTGCTATTTTAAATATTGGTCAGGGAGCTGTTTAATATTATATTCAGAAAATATGAAAAGAAAAAGACTACTAGCCACTAGAAAAGAATAGCACGATGGAGTCTTTGAAACTGTTACCATCTAAAATTCAGACGAGGGTCAGGTCGGCTCTTAGAGGATTACATATGATTAGATGAGGGATTAGAACATTAATTACATATACATTAACATCAGCTTTAAGCTGGTGTTGACAGTGAGCTTGATAAAGCATCGGCCAATGAAAACTGGTCTGCTCCAGCAGTACTAATAACTGGCTCTTACATCTGATGAATTCTGCTCTTCTGATAGTAAGACTTTCATGGGAATGAATTCATTTGTCTCATGGAGTATAATTAATAATGACTCACTGGAAGTCAAGATTACTGACGTCTAGAACAACTAGTTAATCCAACCGGGGCAGCATTGCTTGTGCCCTGTTCTGCCTCTTGGGATGCTAGAGATGCAGCCCCAGCCCGCCCTACCCCCAGGCCAACTGCCCTACCTGAATTTGGTTTTACAAAGGGACTTGTTGTTGAACTTCTTCCATTTGTACCAGCTTCTAGGTCTGGACGTCTTGTTGGACCACTATTCCTGGTTGATCCAGCAGAACTCGCATCTATATGGAAAACAAATGATTAATTACAGCTTGAAGGCCAATGGTATCCAGCTTTACATACATGTCAAGAAGCATGAATAGCAATGAACGTAAGATTCTTTATGCAAAGGACTGTGAAATACAAGAATACAATTTTCCTTCTAAGCAAAACAGTTACACTAGTTATTTCAGAGGTTTAGATCATGGGGCCATCTGTGGAAACTATAGGGAAGCTTGCATTTGGCAGGCAAAGTGTTGCAGATGACATTTCAATTTAACTGAGCAAGTTGATTGACTACTATACCAATTTCTAATTAAAAGAATAAATCTTTCTTTCTGCACAATAGGTTTTCTCTAAGTGAAAAAGGCACAACAAACACAACTCATCAGAAGTCAAGTTTTAGAAATGAGCAGAACTGCAGAGCCATGCTCTCCAGAGTCTGGGTGCTTGGGTTTTGAATCAGCGAGGCATTTGGGTTTTTAAAAGAAAATACACATTCATCGCCAATAGACACTCTGCCTAGCTGACCTAACTGTGGAGCAATCTCCATGAGAGAAGCTTAGGACATCGAGTGGAGGAGCTCAGCAAATGGGTGTCTGCTCTCACACTGAGGAGGACAGGGAGGAAGGGGGTGCCCCCTCGGTGCCACACTAGCTGGGGGCTATGCCTGGTGACAGTGGCCTCACAGAGCAGCAGATGGTCTTTACCTTGTCCAACTTTCATGAGGATCTTCATGGCTCTTGTCTGGCACACCCCTCCCTCCTGGTTATCCAGGCCCTCCAAAGACCCATTTGATGTAGCTGATTGAAAATAAAATGGACAAAACAAAAAAATAAAGAAAAAATCAGGAAATCAATAAGCCAAGTTTACATGAACATGAAATGTCTGAAAACAATCCGAAAAATAAGAATTTACTCTTAAGTCACACGAGTTTTCTAAAAGTATGGGATGCCGAAAGTCGAAAAGAAAAAGAAAAAAGAAATAAAGAAGAATGGATACTGGAAACACGTACATGGAGGCTGCTGGCCCCAGATGTCCCGAAGCTCACGCCCCTTCCCCTCCTGTGACGGTGTCAGTGTCAGTCTGTAGGTGCGAGGGGCGGAGTCTCCCCAAAGCCCTGATGCTTCAGGCCCAAACGTGAAAGAACCCAGAGTCCAAGTAGTCATCTGGAAACGTCCTAATCATCCCACGACACCTGCTTCCTCGACTACAGATTTCCTGCTTCAACAACAATGAGCCTGTTGCTCTATTTGTCAAGCATCCAAGTTCTGTAAACACCACAAGGGGAGCTTCCCACACCCCATTATTTTTCCTTCCTCCAGCCTAAAACATGCTGAAGAAGTATACTAGAGTACAGGTCTTCCCAATCTGACTTCTGTCCTCCCTCACTGGGGAAACCTCCACCAACTCTTCCAACCAAGCTGTTCGTGGTAGGAAAACTCCGCTGTGGAGGAGCCTGAACATAGGGCCACCTCTTCTCTGCGGCTGGGCCAACTTTGCCTATTTTAGCAACCAGATTCCCATTTCGTCTTAGCAGGGAGGGCCAGGGAAGCACAGAGCCTTTGTACCATCTTCAGTAATTTACTTTTAAGCCAACTATGTTCTATTGAAGCGCAATACTGTCTGTCTCTTGAGGCAGGTAAGTTCTCTGAATAGCTGTGAAAGTAATCTGCAAAGAGGTGGACGCCAGGCACTTTGATGAACTACAGGCTTTCAAACACACTTCAGGATCCAGGGGGAAGAGAAGGGAGCACTGGGACAGTGTCCCGTGAAGGTCAAGGGACAAGGAACAGAAGTGTCTCACATGCACCTCCAGACAGGCACTCCATGGATAATCACATAACTGAAAAATGAGACGTGGGTTTACTTGTTTGTGTTTTTGAATTATCGACTTCTCCTTCACTCTTTGCCTTAAAAACACAAGGTTGCCTCTTCTGCATGAGATGGTCTCCTTGCTTATCTGAGAACTCACTTAACTTTACGGCCACACAATTCATCTCTTTCTTCTGCACTTGCTGACACTAAGCTCTTCCTGGGAAAACAGGCAATAGTTGCCACAGTAATTTGGGGGGTGGAGGTTAAGTAGGCAAGATCCGCTTACAGGCTGTGGAGAATGTTCAGCAGCTAAGTAAGAGTGAACTCCGACGGGCTCTGTGTGCATCTGAGCGTCCCTGTCTGTCCTTTTCCCTCCCCCTCATAGGTGGCTACATTTCAGAGTATCTTTCCCTCCCAAACACTTCAGACAGTGTAGATTTCCACCAGCAGACACTGCTTCCGACAGTATCAGCGCAGCTGTACAATCTTCCACTCATTGTTTATAGGGTTTTCTCACTGAATTTTTCAAAAATTAGGAAGTCTTCTGGCAGGAAAAGGTGGAAAACTGATGTACAGGGCTGATGACTTCGAAAGCTTCATCGGCTCAAGTAGAATCCCCGTTTTAAAATGAACACAAATGCACGTCTGTGCAAAGCTGCTCTAAGATAACCATAATTTTCCTGCTAAGAGTTTGGATACTAAGCTGATAAATGACGAGGTCACATCTGAAAGGCAGGGCACAGAAAATGAGGAAGGAACAGGAATTGTTTATGTCAGCATTGAGGAAAAGATTCGGATTGAAAAGTAGAGAAAGTTAAAGGACACAAAGAGGAGAAGAAGGCAGGCTCGGTGGAGATGAGTCACTCCCAAGCCTAACACCGCCTCTGCCAGGGGATCCCCCAAGACGAGCAGGCTGCTGGGAGTGGAGGGCCGCGCTGCAGACATCTTTCCCTTAGCTCCTAGGTCAGCGCCTTTTCGGGGTGTGGCTGCCTCTGTGCCAGCTCGCCAGGGTGACCCCAAACGGTGCCCAAAGGACCTCACAGGTGGTCCAGTTAAATTGCAGTCCGCAACTTAGCACCCCTGAGGAGAAGACAGGAAGAGGAGCCGTGTCCCTGAGAAGGAAGCTGCTTTGTACCTTTCAGTTTGGCTTCAAGGCCTGAGCCCAGGAAGGAGGCGGACAGGGGCACCGGGCTGGGGTGGCTAGGTGGGCACAGTGGACGGGACAGCTATACTGCCCATGGCAGGCTCCGCCTCTCCTCCCTTCCAGCTGACTCGTTGCCTGCACAACCCTGGAGACACCTCCTGCTAACCCTGAAACAGCACCCACAGGGCCCGGCTGCTCAGCAACGGCCCACACTATAAACGGCCGGCCTGCGTCCCACCGAGGTCACTGCCAGAAACGGGGAGTGATCCACGCTGTCACAAAAGCCCTCCGCCCAGACTTCAGCTCTCCCTGAAACTCGAAGGTAACCCTTCCAGGGAGCCTGACAGCATTCAGTGACTTCAGTTTCATATCTGATAGAAATATAATTTCCCATTGTGAAGCTAACTTCCCTCTTCCCCGCGAGGTTCTAATTCGAGAGGTCACCGCCCTGCGGGAACAATGACCTGGCCAAAGTGTGCTATCCCTGATTGTGCCTCTTTCCCGGCAGTAAACTGGAACGCAGCCCCAAGGTGACTATTCTGCTTTCTCCTGCCACAGGCTGGGCACCCAGAGGCGTTAAAAGGCTTAGCGGCTGATTTTGAAAAATAACAAGAAAATGGCTAATGCTTGGGACTAATATCTATTTCCATTTCAGGAGACAATTTTGTGATTATTTTTATTGTTCATTTGAAAGTCTTAGGAATTTTTAACTTAGAGAAAGAGTAAAAATAAATTGTCACCTTATTACACGGAATTTTTCTTTGTATGTCTGCACCAGCATTATCTAATGCAGCCATAATCATAGCATTACTAAATGGATAAAATTGCATTTAATCATTGAGGGAGAGACAGAAAAAAATAACACTGTTATAACTAAGCTTTTAGTGCCCAAACACTTTTCTTCCCTTGGCTCAAGGAGGAAAAAAATAGCCTTTATAATTAAAAATTTCTTAGGAGAGTTTCTCCATCCAGTTGGGAGGTAGGCTTAGTGAAGATACGTGGGCATTTTGCAGCCTGCTTTTAAATGCTTTTGCTCTGGGGGTCTAACTGCTTGTAGTGGGGAGTCCCTGCCTGGCCCCCAGGACCTGACTTCCAGGTGGCAGACATCCCTGCTTAGCTAAAAAGCACCCTGAGTCCATACTGCCCAGCTGCTGAGCTCACCATGGGTCCCGTTCACTACGGAGAAGGTAAACTGAGGAGGGCGGGGAGAAGGGAGAGAGGGCGAAGGACCAGGGCTGCATTCGGGGTGACAGAAGCTGATCCCCAAGACGCTCAGCCACAGCTCTCCAAGGGGGCTCTGCTGGGTGGTCAGGTTGATAAGAGACTGCTTATTAGATCAAGAATCAAATTGCTCTATCTGGACCCTTATGTGGGTTTAATTCATCACAAAGATTAGGAAAGAAGGCAGCAAAAAAAAAGAGCATTCCTATGATGGACACTTTTTAGGTTCTCATGGAAAAAATGAAATGTTAAGATACTTGATACACTCTGGAGGACACTATTCTGAAACGTAGCTCACCAGATGGGAAGGGCTTATGGGTATGGAACGGTCACTTAAAGCAAGTATATCAAAGTACACGGTCAGGAAAACCACAGAACAGTAATGACAAAAACTGAATCTCCACACAAAGCTGGACTTAACTCACCTCATGCTCTCTTCATTCAGTCATCAAGCAAACGGCATTTTAAGAAAGGCCCATCAACATTCTCTGCTTGCACTGTTCCTTCCCACCCAATCAGCCCTGCAACATGGGTTTCCTAGGTCACGCGTCCCACACACCAGTTTCCCTGCTCTCAACAAAGACTCTGGAGCAGCCAGCGGCCTGAGGAGTGGCGAGGCCAGGAACCACGGAAGGGCCGAGTCCAGTGAGAAACAGGGCAGCAACGCCGCGACCCTGAAGTCATGCTGAACCGGGTCACTGTTTTCTTCCACCAAGGGCTTCGAACCTTTGTGTGTAAGGGTGGGCATTGGGAAAGAAGAAGGCAGGGAAAGACGTGATTGTTTAATATCAATATAGCAGCCAGGAAGCTAACAGCTGGCTCCTGATCCTCATCTCGGTTCAGGTTCAGAGTATGTCATGTCAACGCAGAATATGTTCTAGGACTCACGGTGGCCTCAGGCCTTGAGTAGCGTGGTTATCATTTAAGACACTGCTTCAGTAGAAGGAAGGCCAGGAACATGGAAATGGTAATGTCCACAAGAAGTCAAAAATAAATCCCTGGGTTTTTTTGTATTTGTACTGGGGATCGAACTCAGGACCTTGTGCTTGCCAGGCAGGCTGCGGCACCCCTGAGCTACATCCCTGGCCCAATGCCTGGTTTTTTAAAAAAAGTTAATTAACAAACTATGTACAATGTTCTCAGAAGAAGAGGAAACATTCACTTCTGAAAGCTCCCTTTTTCTGTGCCTCTCACCCTGGCTGAACAAGGACTGCATCATTCTGACCTTCTGTGGGGCTCGATGCTGGCATTTAGCTTAACAGCAACAGAGTCAGCATTGCTTCAGATCCCATGGCACTTCATCCTGTAATACTAACTGCCTTGTCTTAAAGCAAGTGTTACAGTACACTTCTTAGAGCGCCTCAGAAAGAAAGAAAGAAAGAAAGAAAGAAAGAAAGAAAGAAAGAAAGAAAGAAAGGAAGAAAGGAAGGGGAAAGGAAAGGAAGGGAAGGAAGGGAAGGAAGGGAAGGAAGGGAAGGAAAGGAAGGAATGGAAGGAAGGAAGGAAGGAAGGAAGGAAAGTACAGAGGAAAAGATTTGCAAACCTCTCCTTGACAAGACAGCTCTGGCTCACGTTTGGTGAGCTTGCTCGGGGAGAAGGGATCCGGGCACAGTTAAATCGCTGTATCATTCGAGCTGGCAGAGAGGTGGGGGTGAATCTCTCGCCCAAGGAAACACTGTTCTAGTAGGATGGGAAGACTCACTTGAATTAAAACCACATCGCTGTAGTTGTGTTCTGAAATTTTAAAGCAGCAAATCATGCATGAAGAAGTAATAAGGGGCTGAGCCTCCATGATTTCTACACAACACAATTAATTACTTTCTCCTCCAAGCACCACGATTTAGAAAAAAGCAAATCCTTACACGAAGATACTCTTGCTTCCTAGCACTAAAAAATGACTAGCGGTGCCGTGAATCAAGTACAAGGGGTCGTTCTTGAGCAGAGTGGCTTCATTTGAAGCCACTTGCTCGTGGTGAGCAGGGCTAGGAGACTCCATTGGCAGCTCTGAAACATTAGTTTTAAAAGATGCGAACAACCTTGAAGCTTTGCGGCGAGCTGCATTTGTTCATATGTGCTTAAGAGGTTTCACTGACATCAGTTCCTCAGCTACTTTGTCTTGGTCAGAGACAGGCCATGGGGACACCGTGCAGGCCCTGGGAGTGGGTGGCCGTCCAGCTGCACCACGCACGGTCACCGACACCACACCTGACACAGGCGTGTCATTGCAGTTCACCCAGAAAACCCGAGCCACTAAAAACTACAGTTTAAGTAAGCAGCAGTCGCCCGAGATGCTCGGAGCCACAGGTATCTGACAATACAGACGGGTCATCGCCAGCCACATACAACAAGCAAAACAGACGGCAAGCGTGTGCTGCCTATGCGTGTGCTGCCTACGCTTGTGCTGCCTATGTGTGTGCATGTGTGTACATACCAAGAAAAGAAACAAAGGTTAAGTGTCCTTTATCTTAGTGTGTGGAACCAGAAGGGATTTGGATTTTGGAATTTAGGACTAGGGGACATCTGCATAAACTTGGCATGCCACCCCCTGAAAAGTTTTGGATTTTTAGAGTGTTTGGGATTTCAGATTTTCAGGTCAAGGATGCTCCACTTGTACAGTCCAGACTTGACCCAGCACCCTCACTTCTGGGTGAGCAAACAGTGCCAGTGCTATACCCCCCCCCAAGGGTTTAAACACACGAGATTATTTATGAAATGCTTTACTTCACATCCCCTTAAAATTACTGCTTGCAACTACTTGGTGTCTTGATTTTTAATGAATTCAGTTGAAGTAAAACATTGCTTTCTAGGTCTAAAATTTTATCACCAAAGTTATGATGATTTATGCAAATAGAATTTCTCATTAGGTTAAAAAGTTTCAACATGATTTCATAAAAAAAAATAAAACCTTTTCATCTCATATACTGCAAGGGGGATTTCTTACAGCCACAGTGACTCGGACAAAGTTAATCCACAGGGGACAGTTTAGTCAAAAGTGAAATAAGCACCCTCACATTGCAGAGTCAAGCTTAATATGCCCCAAAACTTACTCAGAAAGAGGAATTGTGTTTTAAAAATAGGCAGCCAGATGACCATTTCAATAGTAATGACTAAACTTGCACTAAAAAAAAAAAAAAAGAATGATGCAATAGTTCTAAAGAAAAATCATAATTCACTATTGTCTCTATTAGCTTAAGTACTCAGATTTTTAAAAAAGAAATTTCCTGGTCCAGAGGTGGCGATAATATCTAATGAAAATATTCTGAACCATGAAGTAGCCTGTGTTGCACTGCGTTGTTTCTAGCACATAATCCATTGCCCACTCTGTGGTTCGTAAGTCCTAATCATTAAATATCTTTGCAGAGACAGGGGAAGTCTGGCGTGGGAAGTCCTCGGCTCGGGGCACGCTCACCCCAGGCCCTGGTCCCCGGTCCAGCGCTAACGGTCCCAGTGATACTAATGGCCCCGACCCTGCGGGCTGGGCTGCATTGTAGTGCAAAGCGTGTGTCGGAGGCCAAGTTCATCCCCGGGCCGAAGGACCTCACCGCGTGCATAATTAATGTCTGCTGACAGCTGAGACGTAATAGTGCGGACAAGAACATGTGTCAGGTCCGTGGCACAGGAGTGCAGATGGACATGATGCTACCGGCTCTGACCACTGAGAGCTCCACAGTAACCCCAGAAAAGTGACCCCGCCTAAATCCGCCCTGCTTGTGAACCCTCCTCTGTCCAAGGGACTTGTTCTCTGCTCTAAGAATCCAGGGAAATTTTCCACGTTTGCGTCAGTAAACGAACACCTTCATCTCCTGCTTTAACACCAGGAGCCCCCAAACTAGGCTACTTTGCTAATGAAAAAGACCACTGTCCACACAGAATTGTCTTCCAGAAAACCACAGCCTGGCTCATCTGCAATGGAATCAATTATGTTCCTGCCCAGGGCTGGGCAAGTCCATCTGTCCATCTGTCCAGCCTTCCATCCACCAAAACTGCAGCGCTCATACTTGGCTAAGGAAATTTAATGTCTCTTATTGCCTCTCTTTGCATATTTGAGATTTTTGTTGTTGATAACTACTATCTAGCAACTTTCTACTGAGGGGCTGAAGTTACTTACCGATGTTATAAAAACAGTGTAAGTTCATTGCAGAAACGGAATTAATAGTTCTAAAAAAATAAATATCAAAATATCTAGCAAAATGATGACCACCTTTTTCCTGTGGCACTTCCTCCTTTCTTACTATGCTGAAGGTTGTTTCTGTTTGTTTGAGATTGGAGACTCCCTTGTTGCCCAGACTGGCCTTAAGCAATCCTCCTGCCTCAGCCTCCCGTGGAGTCAGCTCGGACTATGGGCATGAGCACCTGCTTGCCCTATAGGGCTGCCTCACTTCAGCTGTGGAATATATGGTGGAAATTAGTCCTGTGGAGCCCAGGGGATGACAAGGCATCAGTACCAAGGGGGGCACAAGCAGAGAGCCATCATTCACATCGCATGAGCTGATGGATGCACTCATGCTACGTGTGCAACTCTGAGTGTGCACTGTCTCCCCTCACTGCATGTGTACCATGTGGGCTGCGTCCCATCCTCACGGTTTCTGGGTACAAATGAGGCAGGAGGCACATTTCGCAGCCACGGGAACTGCACCGAACTCCTCCTGCTGTCTTGTCTGGCTTTTGCTTTTCTTGGGGCAGGCAGTGGAAACTGCTCTGTCACCTGCATTTCTAGACCCGAACGTGGGTGAGAGTGAGCGAAGGCCACAGCATGCCCTGCGCGACCCAACACCCAGACAGACTCCAGGACTTGAAGGACAGATGACTCCCACACATCAGTTTCTGCAAGTAATCTTGGTTAGGTCTGCTGATGCCTCTTGGCTATTTTTTCAAAGTGTTTTATTTTGCTTTAAATTTTTATCTTCATGATGAATATTTAAAGGCTGTTAAGAAAGAAACTTGTCCTCTTTTATGCTTGCGCTAGGTCTCCTGTATTGTTCAATTATTTATAAATCTAAGTGAACCTTTAAAAAGCTATAAATACAGAGGCCAGAGATATTAAGATGCATTTTATGAAATAACAGAGGCAGTGCTGTTCTGAGTCATTCCTACAGAATTCTTTTTTTCTAAGTAATATCCTTCATTCCTCATCTGCTCTTAAATTTGTTGCACCAATGGTATTTTGCCTCACCCTACGTCTCAACAATTTCCCCTCACTCTGCAAATCACAGTCGCCTTCTCTTCCCGTGAGTCACTCGGGGTAAGGGCTGGTATCACAGGGCCCTTGCTGTCTGGTTTAACTGAGATAAACTCCCCACTGCCCTGGACAGCCTTGAATGTGGACAATGTCCCCACGCACCTCAGTCTCATGCTCTCCCAAGCCCTGAGGTGTCTGTGACAAGCATCCCAGAGGTCCCGCGTCCTCGACCTGCAGTTCCAACACCATGAAGACCTCCTCAGCAAAGTGTAAAGAACCAGGCTTTCTCTGCATTTTACTCAACAGGAGCCTGCCTGGCACGCTCTGAAAGAGGTGTCGATGCAGGCAGAGAAGGAGCTCAGATTATGTTAGCAAATAACAGGAAGATGCTTCTAAGTAGCAGACTAATGGGCCGAGGCCTCCCCTAGCCAGTCTCGGTGATAAGGTGAGTCTGACACGCCTATTTACACCCTTTGGGATCTGGTGAAATAACCAAGAAGAACTCAGTCTTCTGGGTCACGGGGAACTGAGAAGAGCCCTGGGAGGTTGGTGACCTGCCAAGTGGGGCCTAGGATGACAAGTGTCTGAAGACACCTCCTTGTTTGCGTCCTCCGGGGCTGATGAAGGATTGCCAAAGAGCTCGGGTGACTTCAGGAACAATGACACACAAACACACGCTCCTTGCTAAAGGTAGCCCAAGTGCAAAGAACTCTGGTAGCACTCAGACTCTGGTCTCGAGCTTCCTCGGCTCCAGAGCAAACTCATCCTTGCAGCAAGCATGGAAGCAAGCACCTGGCACCTCACCATGCACACCACATCGGCCCTGAGAACAGGCACGATCCACACCCTCATTGTTCAGATAGAGACTGAGGCCTCAGGACAGCTCATGGGACTTGCTGAAGGGCCCAAGAGCCCAGGGCTACCAGGGCCAGACTCAGGGCAAGGGGTATTGCCCGGCCTCTAGGCTCGCTGCTGTGCGGTCTCCCCAGATTCTTATGAACAGCACTTTACAGGAAGAGCAGCTGAGGGGAAACACAAATGTCTTTAAATGCTCAAAATGAGTGAGTGCATGCAAGGTGTCAAATAGGAATCGCCACCCCTAAGTCAGGGGACCTGAGATAGGATAACGTTGCCACGCTGCCGTACCTGATATACTGAAGGATCCAAGTGTGGCTTTTGTCACATTTATCATGCATACATAATTCATCAAGCAAAGTACATAATTACTTTATGGACATCATGCATTCTAGAAGATTCTGTATGTCCAAGGACACTTGCAAGCTGCTGTAACTATTGTGCTAGGGAAAGAGATCTCAGTATATGTTGGTGTCACCTGCCAAACCTACTCCCTGGAAATAAGCAAATCAAAAGCAAAAAAGAAAAACAAAAAACAATCAGAAGAAAAGAAACATATACATGCTCAACCAAAATAAGGAAAAGAATCTACTATCCTGCTTTGGCTCTTTCAGAATATTGTTTCATTCTTTCTGGGCAAGCATTTTACTATCTTTTGTGAGTTTGCTCTAAAGTGGAATACATGCCTAAAAACTGCAAAGCTGCTTGTGGAAACTTCAATTTTGCATGCCCTTATTAAAAACAAAATTGCTTTGGACAACCAAGCCAAGGAGGGGCAGAAGAAATGGTAGGTCCTCCCGGCTCATTCAGCGTTTATCAGGGAGGACTGGCAACTGAAGACCCCTGTGAACACCATAGGGTACCTGCATTCTAGAACTTTTAACCAAACAGTCTTTAGAAACTTCTAGACAATGACAAGACCACGACTTGGCCACAAATTTACAGTGAAATAATGCCAAAGCTGCATGAAATGAAATGAAGAGGTTTTCTATGAATACTACTTGCCTCAGCTCCACTGAGGCCACTGATCACCTGAAAAGCATCAACATGATGAGATTCACTTCCCCTCCACCTCTACCCCACATGGTTCTGGAGGTGTGACGAAACCCTCCTGGGGTACCTTGCCTGGTCTACCAGAAGCCCAGAGCATCTTCGTCCAGACAACAGGGCATCACCTTACACACTGAACTTGCTGACTCCTTCAGCTCTGCACTGTCACCTCCACAAGACACTCGACCAGGCACTGAAAGAGCCTCTGAGGAGACTTTCTGGGCTGGGAACACAAGAATTCTTTTCATGTATTAAACTGAACATTTACTATGTCCAACAGCACTTCCCTGAACATTCAGTGATTTCACAAACATTGAAAGAATTTTAAAGACGTGATAAAAATAACTACAAGTTATGTAAAATACTGACTCCGCTTTTAAGGTAATTAAGGATTGGACTGTGACAAAGAACAGGGGCCTTTTCTGACCAAGCAATCACAGCATTCCCATCTCCTGATCATTTAAAGATTAGGCGATTTTATTATGCAAACTATGCCCAAGGCTGATGGCTGAAATAGATCACTTGAAAAAGTCTGTTCTAAACATGTTCTCGCAATATCATTTTGCCACATGTCAAAGCAATTAACCATCCATGAGAAGAACTAACAAGGATGTGTATCATTTTGTCATTGTTAAGGGAATTTAGTGGATACTTGGTAAGTTTAAAAGTACAGTTCCAATTAAATATCAATACCTACTTTGAAAACCCAAGTGTGGTGACTCTTAAATCAGGTAACACTACAAATCTAATGCAGTCGTTCAAGAATTTAGGGCACATCCCATCCAGTTCAGTGGAGAAGAACCACACGTACACATGATCATGTGTTAGATTGGTTCATCCAACCATACAGTGCATCCTCCACCATGAGCCTGAACCACAACAATCCAAAGTTTTCCAGACAAGGAAACTAAGGTTCAAAGAAACAAAGTGACTTTTCTCATTAAACTCAGGCAGCAAGACTAAAAGGCAGGGCTCTGGCCCCTGGCCTAATTCTGCACAAACACGACTCCTGCGGGGACTTAGCCAATACGCACGCATCCCACTGAGGTAAATCAAGCTCAAGCCCGACCTCCGTTTCCACAGACCACAGCACACTATAAGCACGCAGTGAGATGCTCTTGGTGGTAGAGGTGCCCAACGATCAGTCACTAAACCCAAGGCTGAGCACATGTCGTCTCCTAGCAACTCAAACCCAATTTTATTTACTGCCCCACAGAGACTCAATCCTGTGCACCCTCGGAAGCATCCTAGTAAGCCTGGGTACGTCCTTCGTGCTATCTATCCCACACCGTTACGTGAAAGTACTGATAGAAAAATCCCTGTCCTCAAACAGCCGGAACGGAGGCCCTGTGGCTGTGCGTGTGTGTTTGGTGTGGAAGGCAGTAGCTTTTAGAAAGCCCTTGACTAGGTTTGGTTTCCTGGGATACCCGAAGGACCCGTGCAAAGTCGACATTCATGTTTAAGACTACTTTAAAGCAAGTTCTCCTTGCTCATTTCCTTGCAAGGAAGGGAAGCTTGTGTGCCTAGGAGCTGTGCTGTAGGGCGGATGAGAGAGAACCTGGCTTCCACATACTCCCGAGTATCAGAAATGCGCTCCTTGCTTGAGACTACAGAAATCCCTTCAAGTCTGCCAGAGTGTGGGTCACTGGAATTCCCGGGAAAGCTCTGGGCCTGGGGCAGATCTCTTCAGGGCAACATTTAAACAGCTCCTCATTGTTTCAAACCCGAAACACCCCTGAAAAATCCATTTTAAGATTCACCTACCCCAAGCTACCCTATTCTTTTGAACAGTAAGTCACAATTCCAGGGAGAGCTCAGGAGGTCAGAGCAGCCTGGCTGCCTGTTAATGTGCATGAAGAGCTCCCAGGAAAAGTAAGAGATGCCATTTCTGTGTAGGTTTATATCACAGTGATAAACTATGCTTCTAGCACAAACTTCTCGTGTATCGCTACAAAGCAGTTATGAAATGCACCTACATTAAGCAGGCACACTGATGAACCATTTTTTGGTTGCATTTCTTGCATATTATTTCTGATGAATGGTTAAAGTTTTCATGTTTATTGAAATCCCACTTTTACCCAGTGGGGACCTAGAAATGTCATAAACTAAAGTACAAGGAGAGAATCCATCTAGGTCTGGCTTCTGTGCATGGGAGAGACTCGGGCTACAGCCATGCATCTGGGGATGGCATCTACCGCCTGGTGCATGGGGTCAGGTACCCACGCCCCTCCTGCTTTCTCCACCCCACCAGGACTACAGCCTTTTCATGGATTCATCTGAGGTCAATTTCTGTTCCCTAAAAATATCATGCTAGACATTAGCTTCCACTGAAAAAATCTTCACCTGTTCATTAAAAAGACATGTACTTTTAGGCTTCCAAAAACTTTAACATTTCCATTTATTTTACCTTGTAACTATATTTTCAAATGATTTCCCTATGATTTTGTACACTTTTCAATCCCATCTGCCTTGTTTCAATCCAGAATGCTTTTATTTTCATTTTATGACAATTATTAATATATCTATGTAATTTACCATTTCCCCTTTTCTTTTTATTCTTGGAAAATAGCACTCTGTGCATCAAGTTGGCTTTCAAAACAGCTTTTCAATCTCTGTGGCATTTCATAGTAAGAGACATAATTAGGTGTCTATGACCACCTTTGTTTTAATTACTACTGTGGTAAAAAACACCTATTATGGAGCCCTGGGTGAGTATTCAGGGAGCTGCCGGTTCACAGGGGGAGAAAGCCAGGCCTTTAATCTGATCACCGAGCAGTGGCAGGGGCCCAGCCAGCAGACGAAGTTTCCTAATGAGCTCAAGTCCCTGGAAACAAATGAGAATCCAACCCAGTTAGGAGTGTGACTTTAAGCTGCAAAAATTCAAGAAAAGCATTTTATTGCTTGAATCATGCAAACAGCTGTCTTAATCTCCCAGACATCACGGTGGCAAAATCCAGGCCCAGAGAATCATCCTGGCTGGTGCCAGTGCATGATGTGCTCAGTCGTCTTTGGACTGCACAGCCTGTGAGCTGTCTGTCCTCAGACAGAATCCGGTGGGTAGGGACCATCCATTCCTGAAATCATGTGCCAGTGCTGATATTTCTAAAGTAATTCAGTGAGCAGACCCTAGCTTTGTCTTTGTCTTCTAAATCTGTTTCCACATGACCATGTCTAAAGGCGCTTTACCTGGAAGCCCCATCCTTCCAACCGCTGAGCCCCCCACCCTGGACTGAGACCATCTCGGGGAAAGTGTCCCACTCTGCCACTTTGTCCCCTGGTGACCTCCAGCACTGAAGCATAGTCATGGCCCAGAATAAACACTGAATGAAGGAGGAGATGGATGGATGGATGGATGGATGGATGGACGGACGGACAGACAGATGGATGGATGGAGAGAAAAGGCATCGCACAGATTTACCTATCAAAATCCCACCAATGCTCCTTAAAAATACTACCATAGTAGAGATGCTGAGTATATTCATATAATCCATTTGTTTCAATATTCTAAGAACCTTAGGAGTTTTTTTCCCCCTCTTTGGGTATTTATATTTAATTAATACTAAGGGTCCCAAGTCAATTAAAGTTTCTTTGAAAAGAAAAAAAGTAGACAATTTTTAAGCAAGGATTTTTACCAAACTATACACCACAATAATTTTAAGAAAAGAATAGATACAAACCTATTTAGCTTATCCTAATTTCTATAAAAGAAAGGAATAGAATTGTACTTACATATAATGTAGTAATCTTTGTTCTTCTGAAATTCTAGACCCCAGAGGTTAGGGCTGAACTCTTGGAACTTGATAGTAAATTTCACATCCTGGTCTGGACGGGCACAGTTGAGCAGTGGGGTATTTTCCTTCTTAATAGTGCATCTGTCTGCTTGGTCTTTATCAACCATATAAACTTTATAATATTCATATTGGCCAACAGTTTTAGAGTCCACTTTGGGGCAAATAATATCCAATTTGTCTCCTATCTGTGGGTATAGTACCAGTCCTTGTCCAGGTAGAAATCTAAAAGTATAAAAGAAAAGCCATTGAGTCGATCAAACTTGACAATTTTCATGGTAGTTACCATGAAGCCAGACATCAACAATAACCCCAAACTACAACTTTTCAGATCCACACTTTCATTTACTCAAAGTCTCAGCTCAGATCCTGAAGGGATAAATGCATTTAGGAATGAAGCTTAAAACAACAAAAACAAAACCAGAAATGGGTCCTTTCTTCTAAGCCACAGGAGCGGGCAGCTGCTGACATCTGGTCAGCTCCTCTCCCCTGCAGTACTTCAGTACTCCTTTGTGCCACTGGGCAGTAACTTCTCCTGCAAGGTGAGTCAGACCTCCCCACCTGTTTGTTATTTTTTAACCATTGGCAATTTGGGTTTATTGAGCATGCCTCAGAGAGCTCATCAATCCCAGGGCACAGGTCAGTACTAAGACTTTGTTGTCCTGTTAGTCTCCATATGCTATTGATGTTAATTAACAGACAAGTTTCATCAGGAATGTTTCAAATTACTTATCATACATAATTAGTCACTGATCAAACAATGGGCTTTTTTATTGCACCAAACAAAAGAAATGTCTTACAAACCCATAAAAGATAACCAGAAATAATTAGTTGTGGTATTGATTCAGCTGTGAAATGAAGAGTCAACCCCTTTGGAGGACAACACCTTCTGTCCTCCCTGTACAAATCTCCTTCCCCTCCCTGGAGATGTATTTGCTCCAATTAATCCTTAGAAGCCAATCTTTAGAACTCAGACTACTGATACAATATCTCCTGAATGCTTACAACTAAAAGCTTCCCTCCGCCCTTTTCTTTCTTGCCAGCCATGCTACTGAAAGATCTTTCCTAATGGGGAGTTTCTCCGAGAATCTGAAACAAGAGCTTCCTAATGAACATCCTCCTACAAGTGCTAACACTAACAACACACTCAGAAATCTCAGGCGTCTGAGCAGCCAAGCCCGCAGGCTCATTACAATATTAAAGCCCGAGAACAAAGCACTGCCTCTGAATCCTTCCAGGGCAGGGCTGTCCTCAGCCAGGGGAGCCCACCAGCCGAGATGACCAGCTGGCCAGGGTGCAGGAGCACAGATGAATCCCAACCCTGGCCGGGTGACAGTTTAGGAAATGTGCTGATGGAAGGTATTCATTTTCCCAAAGGTACATCAGGATAGTTATGAAGCAGCACAAAATATAACAGATTATAACGTAAGTTCGTATTAAAATGCAGTATGTTTTATGGCAGGAAAAATACATGTGGTACACAGCAGCTTGTCACTTTTGGGGGTACAATCGCAAAGATGTGCTTCCCCTCTACATACTTTTTTTTTAACTCTGATCCTTTAATAAGAACATACAACATTCATTCATTCATTCAAAAAGGTTTTTGGATAAAAAAACTAAACTGGTAAATGTGAATCATTGAAGATAAAATCTTTCTGTGAAGCAGAACGCCCCAAAAATGTGTACATTATGCAATGGCGACAACTTTAAAACATCCATGTGTGCACTGCTAAGAGGTCGCTGGAACTTCAACAAGTGGAGGTCACCCCGTTCGGGGGAGACACCGCCCGGCCCGGCAGGCGACCCTGGGGCACCTCCCAGCCCTCGCTGGCAGATCAGAATCTGTGGGCGAGGGTTCCAGTCCCCGCCCAGCGTGCACAGTGGTTGGGGTCCGCGGGTGCCCTGTTCCCCAGGAGGCTCACACGAAGCTCAGAAGCGCTCATCACTTCCTCACCTTCCTGAACTCTTCTTTCGCTTATGCTTATTTCTTGACCTTTTTAGGAAGCCTCACAGGCTCACAAGAACCAGGGCCAATTCCTGTCTGGAGCTTCCCACCCCACGCCAAATACTTTCTGTCCTAAAGCAGCTCCTTTCTTAGCTGGCAGAGATGCCATAAAAGTGTCAGGAGTGGCGGGACCAGCATTCCTACACGGCAGCTGCAGCCCGTGGCCCGGATGCCTCTACCTGCATCTGCTCAAACAAAGCTCACCCCACTTCTACCTCTCACCAACCCCTCCCAGGGCTCCCGGGCCTCAGAGAGAGGCTGCTCCCCAGCCAGGGGCTCATTCTCCTGCCCATCTATGTGTCGAGTTGTTGGAGGCCTACACCTGACCCCTCACGAGGTGCACACCTGGGCAGGTCTTACAGCTCACAGCCCCCAGAAGTCAGGCTTGCTGAGCCCTTTCTTCGTGGTTCCTTCAGTGGGGTCTTTTCTTTCCTGCTTTACTGAGGCCTGGCCGGGGGCTTCCCCCCCACCCCAGTGAGCTGCTGCTCATGACTCTCACCAGCCAATAAGGTCAAGAACACACTACCCCGTGTGCTGCCCACGGCCAACTATAACCAACTGTGGCAGAGAATGGAGAACTCCCGGGATCCCTCGAGCTTCCTAAAGCAACATGGCAGCAAACCACAGCAGTGTGGGCAGAGCCGCCACACAGCTTCGTGCCACGTGCTCTGTCTGACAGAAAACATGTCCGTGGAGATCACGAGGAATTTTCAGCCTCACTCCCTGAGGGCAGATGAGTCCCAAGTGTGTCTGACTCCATACTAAATGCCCAAGGGGCTGGCATACATAAAGAATACATTAAATAAAGAATAAAGAATACATTAGCTGGAAATAAAATATGAATGGACAAATGCAAGCTAATACTGATGCACATTTCAGTCAAATTAAGGGCCACACGCTTTCCAGATCATAGGCAGGATAGGAGCACTGAAGACAGCCATTTCGAGCAAGGTTGCGCCGAGGGGCCACGATGGGGCTACCTAGGACATCACCAGCCCCGCTTCCCACCCTCCCTCCGAGAGTCCTGTCCGTAGCCACCTCCAGAGCCACCAGTCCCAAAGGCCCTGAGCCAAGCACCTCAGTCGCCGACCTGCACCCCTGCACCACACCTGAGGAGGGAGCCGGCGGAGACACTGGTGTCCCGGGACAGGACAGGGACAATCCCTTCCCTGCACACTTCCAGTTGCATCAGCAACTAACCCTGGCTTAGGGAAACGTGTTTTCCCAAGTCAGGCTATTCCCAGATGAGCCCTGGAGGGAAGGGAAATCAAGGGAAGCCAAGGCACATGCAGGTGGGAGAGCTTCCGGGACAGCTCTGGGGAGATCAGCGCCATGCCCAAGTCCAGGGGCTTCTTCTGAAAGGACATCTGAGATCTCAGCTCCTGCGGGCAGCCACCTGGCGTCCGTGCTCTGCCCCAGAGCCAAGAGTCAAAGGTGAGGAAGAAGTAGGTCAACCATGAGGAGTTTGTGATTTACCTGCATGTGTCACACGGACTCCAGCAATTTATGCAAATAGCGAAATGTATATAAAAAGAAAATGGTAGCTGGGTGAAGTGGCCCACGCCTGTGATCCAGCTACTCTATGAGGGCTAGGTAGGAGGATCACAAGTTCAAAGCCAGCCTGGGCAACTTAGAGAGACCCAGCCTGAACCAGAACCAAAACCCAAACAAAGGCCTGGATATAGATCAACAGTCACAAAGCCCCCTTCAATCCAGAGACCAGGAGAAAACCAGCAAATGAAAAAGCGAAAAGTAAAAGACAAGGGACTGCTCCCTAATAATACCATTTAAAAAATGGAACAATGGGGTTTTGGGGGGGGGGGTACCAGGGGATCTAACTCGGGTCCTTGGCACTTTCGAGGCAGGTGGCGGAACCACTGAGCTAAATCCCAGGCCTGGAACAATGGGTTTTAATGGAACACTGTGAGTCCTGTATGTTATAATCAAGTCAGTAAACTTAGTTCTGTTTTTGAAGCCAAGAGCTTTCTATTTGGGTTTTATTACTTTTGAGGTTGCTCAGAGAACTTAGTAAGTCAGACTACACGCACCTCTACACCCTGAAGATTTCGTGGCATTTGATAATATACTTATCATATGTTGCTTTGCAAGTGTTAGAAAATTTGACAGGGGTGACAAAGGGATATTTTAAACCATTTCCTGGAGGATGTCAAATACAGAGTCCTTTGGGCTTGCTCGGTAAGGTGCATCGTGTAACCAAAAACAGCAGGGTGGAAAACCTCCTGTTACAACCCACAGCACACGAGGGAGGCTGAACATTGCCAAAAAGTCCTTAGAAGTGTCGTTTAACAAAGTGCTAATTATGAATCAAAAATCAAACTCCCAACAGTGCTTCGTGGTCTAGATCAGAGAGTGAACCGAGCCTCGCCATTGCTCTGGAGCCTGCTGGGCTGGGGATAGTTGTCTTATTTCCCCAAGGGCCCCAGGTCTTCCTCCTGGGCGGTGCACGCTTCCCCTGGGGCATCTCACAGGGAGCAGGGGCCCTCTGGGCAGAAACAGGCAACTCCCGTGTTTAGCCCCCTTACTCATTTGTCAGCAAGGCAACAGATGTCATGCCTTTGAACCAAACGCAGACAGAATAGAGCACAGAAAAAATAGAAATTGTACAGTAGAGTTTCCAAAGCTAACATGCCTTAGGTATTAGCATCTATTTTTACCTTTGGATTATCTATCATCACATTTAGCTTTTTAAAAGTTATACCTGCTACTAGACTCAATACTTCCACACTGAGCACGTCAGGTGATAAATCTAATAATCTAAATTAGACATTAATATTTTGTAATCTAAATTAGATCTCTAACAATTTAGACATTTCGACTTCATATCTCGCATTGTAAAAACTTTTATTGCCATTATGTGACACGATATTCCTTAGTGCAAACAGACTTGAACATCGCAGGATTAATGAGGTACAAGGCAGAAAGTTTTAACCCCCACGTGAACCCGGGCTGCTTTAAAACAATGGCGTCAGGCACTGGGAGCAAAGCCCGGTGCTTGTAGTCCAGGGGCCACCACCTGTGCCTTCCTGGACAGCAAGGTCCTCCTCGCACTGTGACGTCTGGTCTGGCTCCTTCTGTGTCCCAGTGTCCTGCTCACACTGCAGGACCAGGCAGCCCCACCAGCTCCGTCTCTGAACTACACTCAGTGCAGTCGGAGGACCCACAGGAAGCAGTGGACTCTCCACGCCCCGCTGCCCAGGCCTGCGCTGCAGAGCACAGCACATGCGCTTCAGGACAGACATCGCCAGACTTCACGGGTGTCTTCAGCTTGGCCTAAACCTTAGTCTAACCCAAAGATACACAAATCGCTGAGTGGCTGCTGGATGTGGGAGCAGCTGGTGACAATGCAAGTGGAGAACACGGCCGGGTGGCTGTGGGCGAGGAGGGCTCACAAGAAGGGAACGAACGCAGGACGAGCCAGTCACCGTGCAAACTGGGGCGAGCGAAGGACCAGAGGCAAAAGCGGCAAGATGACACAGAACAAAGATCGCAATAAAAAGGTGTGGACAGGATGTTGGGTTTCTGCACCCTAACAAAGAGCTAGGCAGGAGGATCCCAAGTTCAAGGCCAGCCTGGGCAACTTAGCAAGTGTCTCTCTCCCTCATATATAGATATGGATATACATATTGATATATAGATATATGGATATAGATATATGGATGGAGATGTATGTGTCTCAGTGTGAAGGTCCTGGGTTCAATCCCCAGTACCAGAAGAAAAACAAAATGAAACCGGGGCAGGCAAACTCTGCCACCAACCAGAGACTGACAACAGCACTTCCTGGATAATTCTGGGAGACACCTTCTTTTTACAGAGTCAGCTCAGACCCAGAGCTGCTGCTATCCAATGCCATCCCCAGAGAAGTTCACTGAAATGAAAGGTTTCCCATTTCCACACAGTCAGCACAGCATCAGCACCCAGGAAAGGGCCGTGTAGCTCAGGCTACCAGCAGGAGGCGAATCTTACCATACACGCTTGTCTCTGGGTACGCAAACAGGCAAGCGGAGGGGCCACAGGGTAAGTTTTTCTATCTGCACAAAGCGAGCAAAGGAAGACCCATAAGTGAATATACACTACATCCCACAGATCATTTTGTTTTTCCTTTCATTTCAGAATTCCATCATCCTCATCCTCCTCCTCCTCATCACTATCATGTACCTTGGAAGAACAAGGATATTTTGGTCAAGTCAGACCACCAGATGACGGTGTCCCCTGAGACTGACATCACGGTGACATCACAGCCATCCATTGTAGGCTGCTTGGCTAGGTGTCTATCACCATGTTCTCACGACAACGGAATGGCCTGAGATGAATTTTCCCAAACATCCCCATGGCCGGCCAAGGAGCCGCTGAGTGGTCGCTGTGAGTAGATGGCTTACTGCAGGTGACTTAGACACATAAATCCTGCGACTGGCCTTCCTGCTCACCGGGCTGACTATGGAGATCACCACGCTCAGCCCTACACACAGGGCTCTACCTGCAGCCCCTTTGGGCTGCTGGATGGATGCTGAGCCCAGAGGATTGATTTTTAGCTTTCTGTGGTTCCCAGAATTCTCTGCAATAAACATTCAAAGCTTTTCTGAGAAGATTGGGATATTATTTTTTAATGTGCAACTTCCAAAACAAACTGCGGCATCTTCTGGAACTGGCTTTCATAACTCGGATTTTTGAAAGAAGTATTTAAAATATTTAAGGCTTGTCGACTTTTTAATTTTTTGATGTAATTCCTTAGGAAGCAAATAAATGAAATATCATAGCCCCAGCTGTGACCAAGGTCATAAATCAGTTTCTGGGTCCACAAAAGCTGCAGCAACGTACAGTCTGTTTGTTCACATGAAGAAACAAGGCACAGGTGTAATTTATGCTTTTCCCTGGAAATTGACAAATCCGGAAGGTGGCTGGCATCTCAAGGAACATGAATCTCAACTTTGCAAAGCCTCGCCCTAGCAGTTAGCCAACCAGAAACCACACCATGTACCAAGTCTATTCCCATGCCAGCATTCTATATTTGGTGCACTGTGAGTTTATCACGTTTGGGGAAATGTACTTTTTCCATAAAACGCCTTTCGTTTTGCTTTAATGAAGTGACGCAGGCTCTGGGGAACAGAAGCCAGCGTGTGAGCGGGGTGGTCTGAAATCCAGAATGGGTGCATTGCAGCATGGCTGTGACTGTTGGTCCTTCTGGTCTGGTCGACCCTTACCGAGGATGCTCACGGCCCTGGCCATGCGTCCAGCCTCCAGGTCTCTCTGAAGCTAGAACGGCAACAGCGCAGAAGAGCAAGACTCCTTCCTGGGATCAGGTGTACCTGGGAATACAGTCATGGGCCTGTGAGTTTGACGGAACATCCCACAAACAACCAGGATGTTCAGTCTGGCATCACTTCCATCTAATGCGACAGTGCTGCCACTGCTAAGTAAGATGTTCCAGAAATGTTCCAAACAGAAGCATTTTGGGATAAAATGAATAAGTAAAAGTAGGGCCTCAAGATAGATACCAGCCATGTCTTCCACAGGAAACAGTTGGGAAACATTTTCCCGGATTTGTGGATAGCACTTTACTGCCCCCTTTTGCACTTTAACATCAGGACAGGTTTCTACACTGAGTTACTCTGAAACTGGAGAAATAGCGGGGTGTAGCTCTCCAGTGTCGGGTTCACACAGAACTAGGTTACCAGAGAGCACTGCGGAGAGCAACAAGTAATTACCTCGAAACTTCCAGTGAGCTCACCACTACCTCCTCAGTGGCTTCCAACCTCCAAGAAACAGGGTAGTAACTGGAAGTTTTAATGGACATTTTCTGCTCTAATTCGCATGTGTATGTGTTCTGGAACAAGCGACTGTTTTCATAGGTGCCCCTGCTTTCAGTTTTCTAAAACAAATATCATCTGCAACACGAACCTGATGTATTCAAGGACGAGAACAGAGGCCTAAAAGCAGGCTGTACAACTGGGGCCCTTCCAGTGTCGTAGAGGTGAGGGCGAGGAGTGGGTGTACATTTCACACTTCACACCAACCACAAGCAGAACCTTTTCAAGGGAAGAAAGATGAGAAGCGTAGAATTCGAATGCTGGGCGCCCACAGGAGCACAAACCAGTCGGGCAGCTCTGCCAGGGGAGGCTCTTTGGTGGCTCTGGTTCTGTGCACACGCGTGGGAGAAAGAACCAACCAGCTGCGCTCAGAAAAGTTTTATTTGACACAATCGAATCTGCGGTGCCTCAGCTCGCGGGTCCACTTCTTGCCCCAGTGACACCAATGTGCATTGGGCTAAGTCTGTGTGCACGGTGGATTCTCTTCTTCAAACTTATCTGCTTCCCTCTGTCAGTCTACAATTACCACTGGGTCAAAAGAATATTAAATTTCGCAGCCCACAGTGTTGTACAATGGAATGAAAACTGACCCCTTTTGATGTTAATCTTGTTTTTTATTTGTGATATAATGCTCAAAACACTAGGGGCTAAAGTATCCTTTAAAACACTAATCTCACAGTTTAAACATTTTTTTCCAGGAAAATAACACAAGTATTTATTACATTTTTATCCATAAATGATTTTCACTGTCATGAAAACCCCCAATCCACAGGACACTTGTATAACAGAAGGAGCTAGACAATGTATCTTAGACTCGTATGTTCATTAACAAGTCAAACTTTAAATGTTGCGACGCACACGTGGGATTGTTCCCCTTTCCCAACTAACAGAGGCTAGTTAAATCTCGAGGAGATCAGAAACGAAAATCAAAAATCAACAGCCTGCCTCTAAACAAAAACAGACTGTCTATGGGATTGGTCTGGGGCCCCTTACACACCCCAAAACAGCCCCTCCCACAAAAGCTCCCATGGACTCTGTAGTGCACTAAGGCAAAATCTGGGGGCCAAGGGCAAAGCTGGGGTGCTAGGGTACAGAGAAACAGGAAGTGGGGTGACCTCAAATGCCAACCCTGCCCTGCTGGCTAGACAACCACCCCGGCTCCACAGTTGAAACTGGGATTTCATAACCCTCAGCGCCGAGAGACAGCAGGCTGCTTTCCCAACTGTAATTTGCTTGCACCTGTACAGTCTTGTTCCCAGCCATGCTCTCAGCAAGAGGCTATAAAGGAAGGTGGAACTCGTGTTACCTACAAAGAGGCCCGGAAGGGAAGAGGGTGTCCCACAGAAGGACATTCAAAGGGCATCTGCAGCCGGCTCTGCGTTGTTTCAGGTCCCTTTGCTCATTTGCTCAAGTGGGAAACATCAGAGGAAAAGCCGCATGTCCAGCCGCATGTCCCACCCCCCCAGACACGGGGACTGAAGCAGCTCCCCGGGCCCGTGCTGGGCCCTGGACCTTCAGCTCCCCGGGCCCGTGCTGAGCCCTGGACCTTTCCTCCCAGGCCTGGGTGCCTATCATCCTGCTCACCACCTCGCACTGTTTTAGAAATCTAAAGAATCTGGCTGTTTAGAAAAACAATTCATGGTGTCTGCTTGGTGGGGTACAGGCTGCCCCAGCTCTGGCCTGGGACCCTCCCCACATAGCGCTGTGCATGGGTGCTCTGCAATGACAGAGGAAGATGTTCCATGAAAGCAGAGACGATTCCCTTATTCCTCTCTGGACACAAGAAGGGGTCTCCTGGCCAGGCGAGCACGAGGAGCTGCGGTCCCAACACAGTTATAAGGCTGCTCTGCTGCAACTGCTGTACCGGCCACGCACTGGTGTGACCAGACAGGTCCTCCTTCCCAGGCCCCAGGAGGGCCAGCCCCAGGTCTGCCAGGGCGGAGGACTGGGGACCTGGTCCCGCCCCCTCCCAGCCCTACCAGACTGCTGCCATCCGAGGCCACAAAAGCGACTGGACTATTGACTTCATACGAATCCCCCCAAGCGTGTCTCTTACAGAACGTGAAGCTCACCGCAGCTCTCTGGACAGCAGCTTTATTTCCCACTCAGTCTCCACACACAGCCTGCAATCACCTTGACCAAAACCCTAAAAAACGCCCCTGGAGTTAAATGCCCTAAGTTCTTCCAACAGGCTGCCCCGAGCTAAGCTGCAGGGAACTGGGCTGGGGGAAGGGGAGAGGCCACAGCAAGAGGGTGCAAGTTCTCAAAGAAATGAAGGTTTCCTTGAGAAGAGTCCTCTGGCCAGCTGCTTGGTCTGCAGGTAAGCATTTGACCAGCTGGCAACAGTGCAAACCAGGCGGCACTGTGAAGCCAGGAGGCTCCAGGCCCACTGATACCGCACGCCCGCCCGGCTTCCTTAAACAAAGTGCTCCAAACTTGCAGAACATCAAAAGCCAGATGGGCTGTGCTGAATGAATCCACAGGCACGAAGCCAGATCCCCAGTTCGCTGTAGAGATAGGCCTGGACTTGATTTGAGTCTACTCAGCTCTGACAAGCTGGAAGCTGGCACCGATCCCAAAATCCGAAATAAAATGGCATTTAATTGTGACTAGACTCTAAAAAAGATGTCATGCTATCTCCTCAGCCTGACACACACTCAGCGAACCAAATGCAACTCTCCCCCAAAATCTGACCTCTTTCTCCCAGAAAGGACCCATTGTTTAAATTTTCAAGAGGAAAATGTTCATAGTGAAAGGAATAATACCCAGTAAGTGCAATGATAGTACGTACTGCGAAAACAGCCTACTCAACCTTTAAGTGGGCTGCTGCTCATTCCGATTTCAGTGGAAATGACTCTGTCAGACCAGAGTCAAAAGCTCCTACAAGGCCACGGCCACCGTAGAAAGTGACTCTAAGGACAGGCAAGGAGAGTCACACCCACACCTCTCCCCATTCTCCCATCTGTACCAGTCTGCGCAAGCTCACACTTCCTTCACACTCTCAATTCCTAAGGACCCCCTGCAGCCGCGTGAGCAGGCAAGGCCAAGTGGAGAGGTGCAGAGTACTCGGATTCAAATCCCCTTCTCAGCTACGTGTCTCTGGCTAAGCTGACTGACCACCTCGGCCTCAGCTCCCCCTTCTGTATTAAGGGGGACAGCAAGAGCACTCATGGCTGCTATGATGACTTGATCTAACACGATTTGTCCTCAACAAGCATCTGCCCAGCAGTCAGAATGGCAGGTGGCTCATAGCAAGCGGCAGCACCAGCAGCTGCTGTCATCCAGACCACATCCAGCAGGAATGGAGGCTTCTGGAAGAGGAACAACACAGAGAACGCTATGCCCTCCACCACAGGCTGAATTCAGGATCCACTCAGAAGCCCAACCTCTTCTTTTACCCTTTCTGAGAAGGTGGGCTAGAAGCCCTACTCCGAATGTATAATAGCCACACATGAGTGTCCGGGGTTATACATATTCAAAGAACACACAGGGGCAGAGAAGCAGAGGAGAGAGGTACTGGGTAGCAGACAGGAAATTAAAAGGTGTTTTAAAGAGCAGAAAGTCCAAGTTGGGCAGGTAAACAAAATAAAACATAACACCAGGGCTTACCGGTGAGAGTGTTATGCTATAGTCTTTATTAATGGAGTATTTTCATTTTCTCTTTGTACATGGAGGGCAAACCAAACCACAACCACCTACAGATATTCAATTAATTTTTATTAATAATGGCCGAGTTTTGGTTCCTTGTGCCAAGCACAGAGCTATTCTCTTTAAAGACAATCAATCCTGACCACAATTTCATTGCTCTTTCATTCAACACTGTTACATTACTGCCCCATTTTAGAGCTGGGAAAACTGAGTGACAATAAGGAGACTGCTCCCAAAATTAACATCAGTGGCTAACGTGGGACTGGCTCACAGGAACGAATTCCGAAGCAGGTGCTTGGGGACTCACGCAGCCCTTGGCCTGTGTCCTTACCACACGGAGTCACCTACCTCTCCACTACCACTCTGAAAAGCAGTGGTGCTCAGGGTCCTCACGTTACCAATGAGCTTGTGACCCGCGGGACCCACTGTCCCATTGGGCCCTGTCCGGGTGGTGTCGCCAGATGAGGGCTGGAAGCTACAGGCAGGCGCAGCCCTGGGCCCACATAGACCGCTCTGGCTGCTCACAGAAATGACCGGGGCTGCTTAGAGAGGCTTCTGTCTCCCGCCTCCTTTCTCCTGCCCTAGGCTGCTTCCCTAACTATCCCCCTCCCAGGGTGAACACCTTCTGCCTTCCTGAGGGGGCCGTTGGGGGCTCTCTCGGAATGTGATGCTTCCCTGGGGCTTCGATCTGAGAGTAGAGACCCGTCAGCCCTGTATTCCCAGAACTTGGTAACCAGCCTAATAGTTACACACGCTTGCTGAATGAATTATCCACCACCAATGACCCTCGTGCCCCCTGTGAAAAGGATGGAACCAGGGAGCACAAGCCCGGGACCACAGATTGCCACGGAAGTCCTGGTCCAGCCTCTGAAGGGTGCGAGGGCCCAACCACGGGCTGTTTTCCCAAACAGGCTAATCCGGGCCTAAGTTCTCTAAGTGCACCTGGCATCTCCTGGAGCCTGTTAGGAATGTCAAGTTTCCCAGCCCCACCTGAGGCTGCAGAAATCCAGAAAATCCAGAGCCGAAGCCCGGGGGCAGTTGCAGGGCTCTAAGTCCCGAGGCTGGAGGGCAGGCTCTGCAGCACGTGACCAGTGACGTCCCTGAGGGGCGGAGCCACAGCGGGCATAGGGAGTCCCAGAAACGAAGCCAGGAAGCTGCCTGGCTTTGCAGACAGGGAGGGTGGGGACTTGGGTAGGAAGCAGGACCTGCAGTGTGAACCTGAGGTATTTAACTCCAGCGTGCCCTGGGAGTACAGAGGGAAGGCTTAAAGGCATCACATTTGATCTACACTGTAAAGGGAGAACACGTCTAGGGGAAATCTTGAATTTTATGAGCAGTCCTTCATGGTGATGAGCTATTTCCCCTCAGAAAGGGGGCACTGGAAGCCCACAAGAGCTTATTTTGATCTAAAATACACCCATGAAATCCTGCCGGTAGCTAAGTGAAAAGTGGCACCTTCCAACTTCTTCTTAGATGCACTGCGGGCCTGACAGGAACAAGATCTGCCCTGCCCCATCCGATCACTGGGCCCTTCTCATTCAGAGCAGAATCGCACACAATGGGACATAGCAAGCCAGCCCGAACAGTGGAAGAGAAGGGCCAAAATGCGGTACTTTTGGGGGGCTGCACAATAAAGCTATGCCTCAGGCCCACTAGCTATAGAACCTGAGTGGCTGGACAAGGTCACTTGAAAGACACCCCGACTCCAAAGTGGGGAAGCCCACGGTACGCACACGGCTGAGTGGACAAGCAGCACCAAGCTGTCCCCAAACTACACACTTGCCAAGCGAGCTGATGCCTTAGGCCCGTCAGTAATCAGTCACTTCCCAACACACACAAACTGTACACCCTGTGGGTTTCTGAAATCTGCATAGCACTCATACTTATTCTGGGGAGAGATGGGAGTGGTATCCATGAAAAGCACAAATTAATGGCTCAGTAGCAACAGGGACTTCACTAGCAAGTCCTAGAAGAGCGATACAAATACTATAATTAAAATTGGATGCAACTGAATTTAAATGGGGAAGATAAACTGGATTGTTTCATCGTTCTCTATCGAATCTATTTATAGCCCTCTGGAAAAGGATGTTTTCGCAGTGTGGCAGAGCACCAGCATGCTCACAGGGCGCTGAGCGGCCCCCACCCAAGCTCCTCGCTATCCAGGCCCCACCACTGCCAATTTGTTCTTCGCATTTTGTTTAGAGACTTACTCTGGGGAGAAGCAACTGGTTCTTCTTTACTGGAGCTTTTTCCTACAATCTTTTTTAAAAAATTTGAAATCAGCAAGTCTGTACTCACCAGCCACAGAAAGGCCTGGACTCCAAGTACACACGTGAAATTATACATGGGAAGTACAAGTCTAGAGCCACGGCTGGGTCACAGAAATGGGTTCACCTGGTATTCGGTGTGCACGGAAACATCCCAGGGATCCCCCGTTCCTGTGAGCAGTGTGCTGGTCCCCCCAGCCCTGTCACACCGCTGGAATTTGCTCGCACAGGTGGACCACAAAGCTAACTGTGGGGTGGCACTTAGTAAACACAGGGTAGGGCTTCCTTGAATCATTTCTTTAATCACTTTAACCCTGCTCCTAGGAGAAAGCTGGAGGCCAGGGCAATTCAGCCCCCTCTTTTGTCATTTGCCTGCCATAAATATGCGCCAGTCTGCATCTGAAAAGCTGAAGGGGCCGCAAGCTTGCTGGACGTTTATCATGCTCTGTTCCCTGTTAACAGGCAAATAGTTTAGCTGAATGGGCCATTAGCAATCATTGTCAGATGGTGAATGCTAGGTGCTAGGATGTGACCAGCTTGTAAAATAGGGGGTGTCCCTTCTTCTCTTTGATGAATCTAGACAAATGCAGTGGATCTTTTGATACCGACCAACGAATGACAGTTACGCAGGTAGAGAGCTGGGACCAAGCATGGGAGGTCGGTGGCCAAGCATTCCAAACTGTTTTTACCGTAGGAAACCAACTGAGTCATGACTATAGCAATCCTCTGTAGTCACAGAGTAGAATTCCCTACAGAAAAGCAGGCGACAGACACTGTGTCCGTATCCCACAACACAGGGTCGAGTCATCTGAGAATCAGGAACTAAGCCAGGGAAATGGGTCTGATGTAGAATATTTAAGATCTCGTGACAATCAATCAGGCACCTACAGAAGCAGAAGTCCAGAGGCCTTGTGTTGCTGTGTGAAGACGCAGCACTTAGTTCCCCTTTGCAAAATGTACCCCAGATCACCTCTATCAAGAGGGGCCCCTGGCAGGGGCGTGTGTGTGTGTGTGTGTGTGTGTGTGTGTGTGTGTGTGTGTGTGTGTGTCTGCGGACTTCAGTATTTCCTTGTGTCTCCAAAGTTCCTGAAGAAACCCTGGGACCTTTCTGGAAGGCCCAGTGGGAGGCAACAAAGCAAATATTTCCTTCCTGGCTTGACCCAGTTGCATGGTCATCTGCCTGTGGCCCAGCCATGGGCTCAATGGCTTATTTTGTTTAATGACTATGGTGGAAAGTGTGGAAGGCAGGAACAGAAGTCTAGCTTGTTTGCAAGGCTGTTGGCGATCCAGGACAATAAGGTCAACAGCACGGGGCTGTTTTTGTTTATAACTTCAAACAGGGCAGGACTGTCACTTTAATAATCCTAAAATTTACACTAAAGGAGCCCGCCCATCAACTCAGAGGTTACAACTCACATTTACAGCAAAGTAGCATCCAAGCCTGATGGTTTTGACCCCACAGTGGATGAATTAACTGGAATTAAAAATTAAATGCCCCCCAAGATCCTTGAAATGTGCCCCTCCCCTGTAGGAGGGACAACACTCAGTGAGGAGGGGGGGACAGCAGTGTTTACATTCACTCCCAGGCTCTGACATGCAGCAGGTCTGAGGGAGCCAGGGGATCAAAGCCCTGTTTTCTTTTCAGCTCACCCCCCTCCTCTACCTATCCCCTGGGTTCTCAATGGCTGCCCAGCAGGTCCCTGCCTGAAGTCCCAATAGATGAAGGCCTCGACCGCCAAGTGCAGTTAATCCCACAGAAAGGCCTCCACTGTCAGGCCAGGAGTTCAGAAGGAAAGGGCTTCCTGGCCCTGCTGACTGCCGCGATCGGAGGTTTTAATCAGCGTCCTTCTCCAACTCTGAAAAGGCCGTCAATGGAACCTACCTTGGCCATATTATCCTCCACCAATGAGCAAGAACTGAGCGGCTTTTCTTCGCAGCCCCAGCCATCCCAGACCACAAGTGGAGCTTTCATATGTCCTAATCCGAGTTTCCAAGTCTGTGTGGGCACATAATACCCAACAGCCTGGAGCAAGGGCCCAAGCCTCACACGCTTTTCAGAGACGTGTCATTTCTAACATCAAGCTAATCTATATGTTGCCATGGCTTCCCCCTTTATCTGCCTTTACATCTTATGAACTGCATGGATTTACCACATTATTTTTATCTGAAAGAAGAAAATGGTGGTGTTATTGCCATACAATCAGATTACTGCCACTAGTTTCTCTATGCCTTTTTACCATACTTCAATCAAAAGGGATCAGTTTCTTTATGCTCTGCCCTTGATTCACATTACATCTGTAAAGACCTAGTCTGGGTTGTAATCCCCTTATTAACTATGACCAGGGTTGATTTGCCTAAAAATAAAAGCAAATTGTGTCAGACCCTTTCACTTTGTTTTTGATTCGGAACTACAAAATGGATTACTAAAGAAATCTTCAGAGTTCACACGGCTGGTATAGTGCTGAATTTAAAATGAGAATTAAACAAGTTAAACAGGGGAGCCATGTCAACGGTTTACATTTTCCATCATGGGAGAAGGGCTGAATTGCTTATGTCTTTGTATTCTTTGGCTTTATAGAGACAATGAAGCCACAGGAGTTTTTCCAAGCTGTTCGGAACATGTCCCATTTGCTACCCTTCCTTCTTTGTTGTTCTGATTCTCCCCAGCCCCTTCTCATTCCCCCCTTCAAAGAGAGGGCAGGCCCCTCCCTGAAAGAGCTCATTCCCTCCTAGCAGCTTATACTTCTATGGGTTCTGCATATTTTAATCAAAATATTTTAAACAGTTGAACACTCCTCTTTAAGGCTCTGCCCCGCTACACAAAGGGTGAGCTCATAAGCAAATCTATGAAGATGTATAATAAGTGACCTGAAAAACAGGTTCTTTATGTCCGTGGCAAAGAGAGGCAGAGGTTAGACAGGAGGGCCATTTTAATCATCCTTCCTAGAAGAGGCCTTCTTTGAGTCTCATTTGCGATGAAATCTGCTAAGTTTTCATAAAATGTCAGAGAAGCGTCTTTCCTAAAACACGTTGTGCAGGGGTCTGCAGCTGCCACCGCCTGCTCCCTGCCACTCCCATCCGGTGTCGCGTCACAGTGGTCACACTGAGACCCCAATCACTTCCATCAGGAGAAGGCACTGGCACGAGGCTCAGTTAGGACTCAAACCCAGGGCACAGCCGGGAGCGACCAGAAACGTTTCCGAGGAAGCCAAGGGAGCAAGGCTGGCCTCCTCTGGACAGGTGAGCGGCTTCAGGACAGCTACAGAAATACTCCCCGTGTCCTTCAGCCTAGTGCAGGCAGGCCATTCTGGCCTGCAGTTCTGAGGGTCTCTAATTCACCTGCCCTCAGACTTTGAGTCCCGAACCTTTAGGAAGGTTGGAGTCATCTGCATTTCTTTACATCCCCGGGACAAATGTCAACAGCTCCGCTTTGTGAAAGGTTTAGACCAAGGGCCTCACAAAGCCTCGGAACCCCAGCTCCGGCTCCAGGCTGGCAGCCCTGAAGGCAGAAGTAAGAAGCGCAGTCCTGAGACTCCCGAAGCCTAAGCAAACTCTCCTCTGGGAAGCAGCGGACGACGCTGAGCTATCGCTGAGGCTCTGTCTTTGTGCTCTGCCCGGCTCAGTTCTCGGCGGAACAAGACAGTCCATTGCCTACGGTTTATCATCCTGACAAAACGTGAGGAATGTGGACGCGAGGGCCCTGACAATCCCACCCCGTGCTCAGTGCTTCTTTTCTCTCCATACTAAAACCCACAAGATTAACCCAAACGCACGCTGCGGAGCACAGTTCAAGGGGCTGTTCAATCAGGGCTGAATGTGCATTTGTTTACCTACAAAAATAAGAATTTCAGGCACAATGGAAGGCAGGCTGGCGCGTATATGTTCCTGAATGGGCTGTTTAAACAGCACTATCCATTGTAGTTTATTTTATCAATCTGACAGGCCGGTATTTATTCAGCGCCCGACTGGGGTGAGACCCGTGTATTACAGGTTATCTGGATATTATCCAGCCATTCTTTTGTAGCAAGTCAATCATTATGAAGAATTCGGTATTATGCAGGGGAGGAATTAAATGGGAAAGCGAAATACTTTGTTGAGTAACCGGTGTGGGATGCTTAGGGGGCAGCGACCCTGGACACAAGAAATGAATGCGAGCCTGAAATTCTGTCAGCGAATCTCTGTAGAGTACCAGACCGGTGCAGCTTTGCTCGCCCTAAATGAAATTAATTTAAAAGCACAGCCTGCAATTCTGTTTTGGCAAAAGCAGGCTCGGGTAAAAAAAAAAAAAAAAAGTTCTGCTGAAACGTTAATTAGAAATGGAAGCTGGGCTTTGCTGTTTTCCCTGAACTGGAAAAAAAAAAAATTGAGCCGCACAGTGCCGGGCTCCAGAAACGCGAGAAACCTGCCAGGTCGGCAGCGCTTGGGGCCCGGAACTTCTCCGGGGTTGTCACGCAGCCCTCGGGGACGGGGCCCAGACACGGCGGCTGCAGTGGTGGCGGAGACGTGGCATTTACCGAGGGTTCTCCGGCCCTGTGCGGGTCGCCCACCTGCTGAAAGGCCGGCCTCCGAGGAAACCAACCTAATTGCCGAGGGCGGCTGCAGTAGCAACGCACTGCTCCCCACCGGAGGCCCAGGAGGGCAAAGTCGGGGGCATCGACTGCGCCCGCCACGCCGTACGCGGACCGCAGCCTCTCCTGGAAGCGCGTGTGCGGCCGCCCGAGGCAGCAGGCCCGGCTCCGCGCGGGTTACCCTTCCCGCTCTCACCACAGAACCGCGCTGCAGGCACCCACAGGAGCCTCCAGCCTGCGGCCGGCCGGCCGGCGCCCTCCCGGGGCGGAGCGGGTGCAGGACGACTCCGCCTGGGCCCGAGGCGGGCCGCGCGCGGCACCCTGAGGGATTTTTTCGCACGGGCCGGCCGGAGGCCAGGGCGCAGGGGCGCGGTTGAGTCCGGCCCGGCTGGAGAAGGCCTGCTCCGGGGCTGGGGCACCTCCGACACAGACCGCCCAGACACGCGGGAACCAAGGCTCCTGAACGCTGGCGCCCACGCCGAGCCGCGCGCCCGAGGGGCTGCGGGACGTCTCCCAGGCGCCGGACGGGGCCCACGCGAGGTCTGGCCGGCGGGCGGCACTGGGGGCGGGGCGGGCGCATCCCGCGGGTCCCAGCGCCCTCTGTCGGGCGCCGCGCGGCAGGTCCCTCCCGGGCCTCTCGCTCCGGGGTCGCCGCAGAGCTGCCACCGCCGGCCCCGCGAACGCAGCCCTAGGCTGACGAGCAAATGCCACGCGAGATCGGGTCCCGCGGGAGGAGGCTGCAGGACGTCCCTTGGGGATCTGTGCGGGGCCTGAAAGTGCCACTTTGGGGCCGAGGCGCAGGACGTTTGCGCCCTTCGGCGGGGGACCTGGGTTCAGGCGTAGGTAAAGCTGAAATCTGCCCCTTTGCGAGAGCAGACACCGCCGGCCAAGTCGGGCGCGATTTCCAAGCCAGCCTCTCGGCCCTGTGCTCTCCCAATCCCTGCCCCGCTCGCTCAGCCTCAGCTACGCCACTGATTTTGTCTCGGGTCTCAGAACAGTGCTGCAGAAACGCCCGAAATCCGCTCCTGAGGAGCGCCTGGGAACTAGGGGCTGCGCGATGGCCCCAGCGCGGTCCGCCGATCTCCTACATTCTGCCCGTGCACCGCGCCCGCACGGACTTACCCTCCCCAGGCCCGGGCCTCTCTCTGCTCCGCCGTTCGCTACGATCGAGTCTGACCCCGGACCCCGTTCCTACCCAGGGCCCCAGGGCCGAAGGCTGCGCGCCAGCGTCGGCTCGGCAGAGCCCTGGGCTTTTGCGGAAGGCGTCCTCAAAACGGGGGCCGCGCAGAGCTCGAGGCCGCTGGATCGTGCTCGCAGGGAGAGGCCGCCGCGCCGAAAGGCCTCGGCTAGGACCCCACAGCCGCCCCGAGGGCTCGTACCCAGTTCTCCCGCAGCTGGGCGACTCCACGCGCAGCCTCCCGCGGCCCCGATCCGGCCCCGCTCCCCTCCGGTGGGTGCGCCCCCTCCCCTCCCGGGACCCCAAGCCGCGGCGCCCGCCCTCCAGCTCGCGCCCCTCGAGCGCAGCGTCTCCGGGTCTCCGGGTCTTGGGGCCACGGGCGCCCACCCAGTGCGTGTCCGCGTGCCGCGTCCAGGGAAAGCAGCGAGGTTCGGGCCGGGCCGCCGCCGGGGGCGTCGCGCACCGTGGAGCGCCTGGGGAGGGGGCGCGGAGGTCGACCGCTCCGGTCAGTGGCGGGCGGGAACCGTGGGGGTCGGGTCCCAGCTGCGCTCCGTCCCGCCCCGCGCCCCGCGGGCCGAGCCGTGCTCCCGCCCGGACCTGGGGCAGGGATCGAGGGCGCTCGCGAACGCCACTTACTTGGAGTTGGAGGAATTCCAATAGATAGGCTCTAAAACTAGGGACCTGGAGGTCGCAGTTCGGCACAAAACCATCAGCACGCCCCAGCAGTACTTCCACACCGAGTCCCTGCGCGCGCCCATGGCGAGGCCGCTCCGGCGCCGCGCGCTCCGGGCGCAGGGGACGGGACGGGCCGGGGCGCCGAGGCTCCTCCGGCGGGCGCGGGGCGGCTGGGCTCCGGGGCGCCGCGGCGGGTGCGCTCGCGCCGGCCCTAGGGCGCGCGGTCGGGGCGCGGCGGGCTCGGGGCTCCGGGGCGCCGCGCCGGACGCAACGGGGTCGGCCGGGTCCCGTGCGGCTCCAGGGTGCCGGGCCGGCGCGGAGGCGGGAGGGCGCGGGCCCGGGCGGCGGGGCGGCGGGCGCGGGGCTCGGCGACTATAGATCCAGGGCGGCGGGCAGCGGCCCGAGCGCGCGGGCGCCGCGTCGGCGCGGCTCCATGTCCCGGAGACGGACGGGGAAGGCCGCCTCCTCGGTTCTCGCGGCTCCCGGCCCGCGGAGCAGCTGGGCGGGGTCCGGTCTCCGCCGCGGGCGCCGGCGCGCGGGCCTTTGTGTGCGGGGAGGGATCCGGGACCCGCGGGGCGCGCAGCTCTGCGCTCCGGCCGGCGCCGTCCCCGCCGCGGAGAGTCAGCGCGTCGGGCGCGCTGTCAGAGCGCTATAAACGCGGGGCCCCGCCCCGCCGCGCGCAGCCCATTGGCCCGCCGTGCCACAGCCGCGCGCTGATTGGGCGGCCCGCCGGTCCGTCCGCCTGCCCGCCCGCGGGGGGCGCCGCGAGGTGGGGCGCCGCTGACAGGTAGCCGACAGCGGTGGCCGAGTGGCCTGCGGGGCAGGGCGCCCTGAGCGCGGGGGGCGGGCTTTGCGGGGAGGGCGGCGAGGGGCCCAGGGCCGGGCACCCGACGGGCCACCTGTCCCCGCCTGCCGGCCGCGTCCGCGACGCCCGCAAGCCCCGCCTGCACCGGGGCTTTGGAGTGCGAGGCCCGCAGCGCGCTCGAGGGCGGGACGGGCCCCGTCGGTCCCCAGCCGGGCCGGAGCGCAGAGCCCCGGGGCGGCCGCAGACGTCCGGCGGCCCCCGCTCCTCCCGAGCCGCCCGGGAGCCGCGCGCGAGCGCCGGGCCTTCCGCGGACCCACAGCGCCCACTAGCGCCGGGCCCTGAGGCTCTGCGCCTGGCCCGCTAGGCGGAGCCGGAACCCAGCGGCTGCGCCCGCTCCGACCGTCGCGGTCCCAGGCGGCCTTCCGCGAAGTACGCGGCCGGCGCGCTTCCGCCAGCGGCGCTCACCCACGTTTCCCAGCGAGCTAAGTCCGAGAGGACGTCGGCCCTGCACTCGTCCAGCGATGCCATTTAGCTTACACTCTTCTTCGTGACAATTTGAGGGTTTTCCAAGGTGCCTTGCTTGCTCCCCGCCTTGGAAACCATTATTTACCTGTACTGGGGAAGGAACCCAGGGCCTTCGCAGAGCTGCAAACCCCTCCCACTTTCGGAGCCGGCCTTGCTCTACTACCCAGGCTGGGCTTGGTCTTGGCATCTCCCTGCCTCAGCGTCCCGCAGGTGCTCCCTTCTCAGTAGTGGTTTTTGAAACATTAACACAGTAAATGTGTATTTCAACTAGCGTGTTCCAAGTTTATAAATACTTAAGTCAAAAGCACACTGAGGCATGCAAAACGGATTGCATTCATATTCTTCCAAATAGATCTTTAATTGACAAAGCCTTTATGTAACTTAGTTGTGAATAAGCTTTCAATTGAAAGAATTTTTAATTTTAATTTTTTTTTTTTTTTTTTTGGTACCGGGGATCGAACTCCGGTCCGTGCGCTTGCGAGGCAGGGGTCGAAATCACTGAGCTAAATCCCTGGCTTGAAATATTTTTTTTAAAGACCCAAAGGTGATATGATCTGAACTCACTGGTAAAGCCCCAAGGCTAAAAATCCAGGATATGGCAAGGGCTATTGTTCCAAAGGACTCCTCTCAATATGCTTGAAGAAATTTAAGGATTTCACTGAAATCCAACGCTGAGTGGCTCAGCACATTTCACAGGTGGCGAACTTGTGTTGTGAAACTGAAGTTGTGACCTCTACATCCTCTCTCCAAGTGAACTGGAGGAAATAAAGGAAATTTGCATTGTCTGGAAATAACTGAGTTTCCAAAAATACCAGTTTCAGTAAATCCAAAGCATTTTACCTTGGAAAAATGTGAATGTTTAAAAATCGCTTCCTTTCTACAAGTGTGTATTTCACAACAAATTGTACACGCAGATTCCTGTGTAACTTTTTGTAAGTGTGGGAGGGAACATGAACCAGTTTATTTTAGCAGATAGATTTAGTGTGGTCAAAGTCAAAAGCGCCAATCTTTGCAAACTTCAGAGATGGCCCGCACCAACCAGGAAGTGCCAACCTATGCCCGAGAACAGGATTTCAGCACAAGCCACACTGCCGTTTCTGGTGCTGAGGCAGTTTCTAAGGTAAACGTAAAGATTTTCGGATTCCAAAGATAATCAATTTTGTTAGTTGAATAAATGTACAATGAGGCAGCAATTCAAAAGTTGGATAATTCTGGGTTAAAAATAAAAAGATGGCAATCACTTTTTCCCCAAGAAAATACCTTACTATGTAATCTATTTTTGCTCTTTTGAATGCCCCATGTTTGGGTCTTTAGAACTTATATATTCCTTGTACAATATTCCACGAACTTACACAGAACTTGCCATACAGAAATTCTGTAAAAGTAAACCTGACCTAAATGTAACACTGCTGAAAAATTACGGAGTTTGATGCATATTGGTGTTGTCTAAGCCACTCATTTTTTATGTAGCCCTAAGCTTATCCTGAAACTGTACCTTGTTTCCTTAAATGTCTCTTGCAAATCACTGAATTTTTGAGAATCATTTTACCCAGTTTACCCAAAAGGAAGATCTTTCTGAACAGGAATTCTTAAAAATGTTTTGCTAAGCACCCTCCCATCTGCCTGCCTCTAAAACCCAGAGTTCTACACACCGGAGCATCTGAAGTTAGAGCCCACTTTCGTTATGTACGAAAAGTACATCAGTCTTTAAGACGCCTCCTCTTCCAGGGAAGCTTGGTGCCAAATCTCGTCTACAGACCAAGAACATTTGCACTATGGAAGCAAAATACTCGATTTTCCACTACAGGTCCCCTTAAGTCCCTAGGTCAGCCTTTTTAAAAAAGCATTATTAAGGCAAAAACGGCATACCTGAAAGAACACAGTGAGGACTCCCAGTAGCCTGGGCACCTGGCATGAGGCCCCACTTCCTATGTGAAAACCGAGGGCTGGGGAGGGTCAGCCAAGCCCCATCGGACGGCAGGTCACGGGCAGACGTACTGCTTCAGTCAACTCTCACCTCTCTAAAGCAGATCTGGGCTAGTACGATGTGCACACCTCATGTGGAAACGAAAGGCTGCCACTGTTCCAATGTAAGGGTTACTGAGCAGCCACAGGTGGTGATGATGTCCTGTTCTGGGTCCCTAACCCCAACACCCAACCCTGAAAGGCGTTCAGCAACACTCAGATCCAAGTGCAACACATCCTTTAACCCACGGCGGTGCATGGGGAAGCACCATCCAAACGTACACAGGGTCACTCACTGTATTCTGACCCTCGTGACTAGTTTGGTAATCAACAGGTGTACCAACCTTAGAAAATGCATTCACACTACTAAAAACATGCACACACGCACACAACTTTGGTGGTGTGCCAAACAACTGGTCTGCTGTGAGCTACTGCTGGCTTGTTTTAAAATGTAGTACAAGATACATTCCCACATAATCTGATCAACCACTGGAGGCTCAAAAAACCAGATCTTTTCAAATGAAACTTCCAATGAAATATTTGATTTTTAAGTCTACGGATGACCTAAGTGTAAAAGGGTGCACCACCACCACGCCGGGCTGACAGATGCAAAGGCAAGCATTCTGATGCGCTGCTGCTTTGCAGGGCGGGAAGGTTTCCACACCTTCAATTCCCGACGAGTGGGCCTCTGGAGCCCCTGCCACTGTTCCCCAGCCCGACATTTAGTAAGTAAATACACCCCGCCCAATAGAGGACACAAGCTGACGGCAAGCGATAGCCACCTGGCTACAGAATGAACAGCCCAGCCCAACCGCCAGACGCTCCATCACTGCCACCGGGGCCAGTGAGTCCTGAGTGACCCTCAACAAAACATCACAACAGAAACAGAGGGGCCGCTGCCCTGGCTGCACCCCCACCCCAGACTTCTGGATGGAAGGAAGCCTGCTACCTTCAGCACAACACCACTCCAGGGTCCACAGGGCTCTCCTGGAAGCAAGAAAGCCTGCCTCTAGCATGTCTCGTGGCCAGTCAGTAGAGCAGACGGGCTGGCTGGCTGTGGGTACAGAACACAGGAAACAAACCCAAAGTTCTAGCTAACCTAAGTCTGGAGAAATTACAGTTAAGTAACAATTCGAGGACCTTTAGTGTAAAATGCAATACCAGAAATGGTTAAGTTGAATGAGCCAGAATTTCGTATTTCAGGAAAATATAAAAAAATACAAAACTACTGATGTCTCAAGGTTAAGCTTTATTAGGGAAGGAGGCAGTTGAAAGCTATGGACACACACCAGCACAAATGCAGGCCTAGGCGACTGAGCTGCATCTCGGGGGCTGAATGGAAGGACGAGGCAGGAGGGTCGCCACGAAGTCCAAGGCCAGCCTGAACTGTACAGCTTAGGAGGAAAAGAAGACACATGAAGTCGTCAGGCTGAACTACGAGCCTCTGCCCCTATTTGAAGCATTAAAGAGTCCTCACACCAAGCTAATTTAAAGATTCAGTTTTATACAACTGTAATTCTGCAAACTCCACAATATAAATGGCAATGACTACATATTATAAATACTGTAATAAAAATCAACAAAGTCATTAGTTAATTCTGTAATGCATTAAGAACAACCTAAGAAGACAAACTTTGAATAAAGGCATGTTTAATAAATTAGGGAACATCTGAACCGGTAGACGGGGGAAAAAATGTTAACTTTTCTAATATGGACACAGAGGCAGTGGAAACAATGAAGGCAAAGCACAACGTGGCAGCGCGGGACGCTGGCTACCCCATCCCAAGCACATCCTCCCTCCCTCCCTCTCTCCCAGCTAGCGCCCCAGGAGAGCTCCTGCCCTCATCTCCCCAGAGCACACGGCCCAGGGCCACGAGGCAGCTCACTGCGACTCCACACCGCGACTCCACACCGTGACTCGTGTGGCCATCAGGAATGTGGAAAAAATTAAAAGGCACGCAGAAGCTGATTTCAGATATTTTTAGTCCAAGCTACTCTCTTAGATACAATTTAAGAACACTAGTAGAGCAAAAACAATTTTTAAATAAACATTTCCAGAAACTCCAATACACAACTTAGGAACAAGGAATCTGCATCAAGAAAAAGTTACATGAAGAGAAATAAAGTTTAAGACTCATGGGGTAAGTAGAGCTAATCTATATTTAGAGATAAAAGACTGATAGCCAACCTATTCTTTACGGAAATAAACTTGATGTCTGAATTGTGGAGTAAAAGGTATGTTCACTGAAAGTTCTCACTACAGTTCACGCCTATTTAAAATTCTATCTTTAAAGATACTTAAATTGATTTTATTGTTCCTTACCACAATTAGACTCATCGAAGAGCTCAAACAAAAGCAGTATTATTTTTCTTAGCATGCACGCACAAAATAATCTACCATTTAGTCATCTCATTAGCTTAAATGTTTTCAATTGTAAAGAATGACCCAACTGTCTCAAATCCGGAAACATGTTTTCTGACAGGTCTGTGCATTGCAGGAAGCGTATTCCATCCACATCTTTTTCCTGAATGAGCATGTTAATACCAGCAGGCAGAAAGAACATGTGTAAGGATGAGGCAGATTCTAGTATGTAAAACAGAACGGTCATCCATAAGATTTCACAAGCCAAAAACAAGCAAGAAACAAAAAACCTTATAGAAAGTTTCAATGTGCTTGTCCCAAAAATCAACATGCAAGGATGATTTGACTACCTTAGCCTTTTCCAAATGTACAATGCCAATTCTTTCTGATGGCCCTCTTGGAAAACACCCTAATATTCCATGAAATCTCAATCGCATTTATTTAGTTTTTAGGTATCTTGTGGTGATAATACTTATTTCCTAAAACAGAGGCATAGGTTGAAGAATTTAAATCTTTCTAGGTGGTGCTAATCTTTTGTAAAGGTAATGCTCGATGTCATAATTGCTCTATTGGCATAAAGTATTTGTAAAAATAGTCTTAAACACTAATTCACAAGTATAGTTAATGTACATATAAACCCTATGTTAAAAGTATAAAGGAGAGGAAGTATGGAATTCTAAACTGTTGACCATCAACAAGTAAACCACCCTTGTAAGACTTAACAGAACCCTAAAAAAAATTGCTTAAACATATGAATTTAAGACTTGACTTTATTCAGCAAAATCATTTATTTACACAATGGGGAGTGCTGGTTTGGCTTGGTCGGTGAAATAAAAACCAGCTGAACAGAGACAACACTGAGCCGTGCACACGGTCGTCCGAGCTGACCAGCCGTCTCCTTACCTGCATCGGGATCGGATCGTCCAGAGCAGTGCCAAAGGGCACTGGCTAACAGCGCACCGCACAGGTCAGTAACAACCCGGGAATTCTCCAGTAAATGGCCAACTTTTTATTTTTTTATAAATATATAAAAAAACAAAAAGTCAGCAGAACCAGCATTGCGATGTTACACAGAGTAAAACTCTGAAGTCAGTGGAGCGGATCAGTAAAAACCTTATCAGACCATCCATAGTTTCCCAGTGATCTCTTTCGCAGACCACATACAGAATCCAAACAGATGAAAAATACATCAGTCTTTAGAAGACCGCAATGATCTGATAAGGATTTGACAATGGAAGTTAAGGGGGGGATAAAAGGGATGGCAGAGCATAGCCCCTATTAGAACAAGCTAACTTTCCAGATTTTCCAAATTAAAAAAAACAAAAAATAAAACAAAAGAAACACTTCAACATGAAGCTACCATACAAAGTTCTTCCATTTTTCTTTGTAAAAAGTTCAGTTTGCAGTTTAATCCTGGGATTTTAATGTGAAGGACAGTTTTGGCCTGGACTTTCCCTTGCCCAGGATAATTTTTTGTTCTTCTTTTTGCTGTCGTTGCCGTTCTTGCTCTAGTTTCATCCTTTCCTCGTGAATCTTTCTTTGTTCTTCAACAATTCTCAACTGTTCTTCAGCCTGAAAGTTAAAAAGGGAAAATCAGAAGTGTCTATGATCTCCACACTGCTGCTACTAACATTTAGGCTATCCGGTAACAACCTACAGAGGAAGCAAAGCACACAGCATGTTTCACAGTGTGCCTAAGGCCAGTCAGTGGTAGAGGTGAAAGGCTGCAGAAATGAGGAGAAAAATCCTTATTAATTATAGGTACATTCTTATGAACAATAATAAATTAACAAATGGTAGGAAAACACACATTTCGAACATGAAATGTGAATGAATCATGCCCTGAGATTAGTCTGGATTTGTTCTCGTTCCATCTCTACCTTCAGTGGACCAGATTAACTGACTGTCGATTATAAACCAAGGTGCAGATTTACTCAAAGAGCATGAGGGCTGGGGATTTAGCTCAGTGGCACTGCGCTTGCTTCGCCAGCGCAAGGTCCTGAGTTCAATCTCCAGTACCAACAGCAACAACAAAGAGCATGTTACGTACCAATCATGTTTATAATTGAAACGTATACAAAAACTTGCAAGAAAAATCCCCACCAGAGTTACACTGTGTCATCCATATGCAGCCGAAGACCCAATTCCCCGGAGAGAAAAGATGTGGAAACTTTCTGACCTAGCTGACTATAAAATGCGACCTAACTTCAAATGGTATCGTTACTTCCTCCAGTGCCTCCAACTCCTCGAATCTTAAGCAAGCAATTTCCTCCCTGCATTTTTCTACAGAAGCTTTCATCTCTTCATCAAGAAAATTCCGGCTATCCTCACAAGCACCCTCTCCCACCCATCTCTCCTTCCTGCCTCCCAAGGAGCCCACTCACTTCACTCTCGGCCGGGCCGGACTCCTCTTCTGCTAAGGGACACGGAGCAATGAGGAGGAGGATTCCGGATGGCACAGCGGGGGTGGTATTTGGACAGAAGAGGACGAGACAATGCTGAGCACCTACAATGCAGACTCCAGCTCCCACAGGAACCACACAGCCCTGAAGAGCAGTGCCACCGGTAAGAAAGGCTGTTCCAAGCCTTGCATTTTCAAGGCTTTTCACATTTATCCCCCTTCCCTTCCTTAAGATCTGATCTTGATCTTAAAGCATTCACTGCCTCTTTTGGGCTACCCTGCTATTCCAATTCGAAGTCAAATTTCACACCCTTGCTATCTCCATTATTCTTATGGAACTATTTCAATATGGCCAGTAACACTAACGCCAGCGCCCTTCCTCTGCAGCAGGACAGAGCTCCTCCCGCACTCTGCACCACAGGGCACTAAGGAGCTCTACTGACCGGACCCTTGGTCTCTCCACTGAAGGATATGGAAGGACAGACAGTGTTTCAGGCTGCAGAGTGGGGGAGACTGCCGTGGAGAAGACTGGCGGTGCAGCACGTCCACTGCACTCAAATAGCCAGACAGTGGAGACAGAAGGAAAGCAGCGGAGTGCTGGTGGGCAAGCCAGCCAGGTGAAAACCCTACAGACGGCGGACAAGGGGCTCCTCGCTCCTCGCTCCTGCACTACACCTGCAGCCGCTACGGGACGCCACTGGCAGGATCCTACCGCCCCTTCGAAATCCAGAGTGCTCCAGAGCCTGTCCTGACGCCGCCTGCTCTGCTGTCCAGACTCTACAGCTCAGCTTCGCCTCCTGCGTCCCCTGACAATCGGTCATCATGTTTGCTAACTCTTCCTTCCTATTCTCTCTGCTCTACCTTCTATTTTCATTCCTACTGCCACCATGCCCATGCAGGGCCACAAATCTCTTACACACTACTGTCTTTCAAGGCATTCTACAAATATCAAGACTCACCTTTCCCGACCACTGTGCCCTCCTGACTTCCAATTTCCCATTTTCCACTCTGAAGAGCAGCCCAAGTTCCCACCTTCCCATGGATCCGCTGGCTCTAAGACTTCCACTGAAACCCTACCTGTATGCCAGAAGCCATTTGTAGTTACCACCTCCTTGAGATTTTCTTTTCCACTAAAAACTACAACAAAAAGTATTCCAATTTTCTTCAGTGAACTCATGTGTCAACTACTTTATCCAGTTTTAATAAACCCCACACATGCAAGAAAGCGCTGAAGTGCCTGCAAGTGAACCCTCCGTGGGTGTGCATGTGAGCCTCTGCCTGCGCCTCCTCGAGTTCGACTTCAGCGCTAGGAAAGGGTGTGAGAACTTGGGGGAATGAGGCAGAAAGGACAAAAAAGTATCCTGACCTCAATCCATGGGAGGAACTCAGAGCGCGTGTTTTACCCAATCACACTGACAGCAATGCAAAAAAGTGTGACAGCACATGCCATCCGCACAAAGAACACTTCGGTGCGATAAAAACTGCGATTCCTAAAGCACTTCCGGCCAGCAAGTTAACTTCCTGAGAATGACTCGGTACGCTAGCGCACATGCCAGTTTATCACAATGTGCTTGTAAGCATAAGATCTATAAAACAGACCACAATGCAGCTGCTTAGAAATGGGGAGGTGGTGGAGGGAGAGGCCCCACCCCACAACAATGAGCCTGCAAGGTGAGAGGTGAGCGAAAAGCAACGCACCCAACACTGTGAACTCTGCACTTTTGTGCAATACAGGAGAAAGAAAGTACTACGGATCTGTATCTAACCAAACATGCATCTTAAGAATCTAAAAAATTCAAAACATAAAAACTTTTGAAAATGGCAATGGGAAGTGGGTAGATGGGGAAAAGCATAGGAACTGAATTTTTATTTTTCTTAAAACAAAAAAAACTGCAACTATAAGAGCACATCAGCTAATCAAAAAAGTTAAAAATTTTAAAGTAAAGCAACTTTCTTTCAGAAATACAAGACTAGTTATACTGCACTGAAATTACTTTTAGATTAAAGAAAAGAAAAGCATCGAATGTCCTTTTGGATCAGGTCTTCAGACAGGAGACGGCACGGGCACGTGCAGGGCCAGCTGTGTGGCCCCCAGGTGAGACTGAGTGCGGAAGGCAGCAGCAGCCGAGGGTGCTCACCGCAGAGCAGCCGGTCAGCAGGCGAAGGCCCCGCCAAAGCCAGAACACCTGCACACACGCACTCTGCTGCAGCTGCACCCTTGGGAGGGAGACCCTCCAGAGGCCCACGGCGCTCTCCCCGGGAGCAGTGGCCTGGGCTGGAAGCCGGCCTCCTCCGCCAGTCCCCAGGCGAGGCTGGGACCCTGCAGCCGCCCAAAGGTGTTCTTCCAAACCCTCGACTCCTAACTAACTGTTTCATCCTCACCCAAACACCTGCCAGAAATCCACTGTTTTTCTCCCTTCTTCTTTCATTTCACATTTGGGCAGAAGAAAAATATTCACACAAGAGGGAAAACTAGTAAGCTGACCCACAAGAGTTGTATGGCAGACACGCCCAAGGCCCGAGCCTGCACCCACAAAGGGTGACTGGCCTCACCCCGTCTCCTTAACCAGACAGCCTACTTACAAACATTACCGTACCGTTCTTACATCACCTATACATTTAACCAAGGTGATCCATTAGCAACCAACCATGCCTTCAGAAAGGGAGGCTACTGGACTCACTCACAGCTCTACACACACACACACACACACACACACACGTAAAAAATGACACAACTGGGGTTCATGCCACTCCTCAGAAATGTGACTTCTGGGATTTTAAACCTTCCAAGACACAAATCCTGACCCACTCAACCATCTTAATTTAGCTCCTTGATCCATCTTCGTGCCACTCACTTCAGCTAAGCAAATGAATAGGAAAAGAAAAGAGCTGTCATTACTTCTGACTCTTAGAAAACCACAAGTTAAAAGGCGTAGAGGCTGAGACAGCAGCGTCCTCCGCCCCTGTGGCAATGAAGCTACCTGCCCGTCAACTGCACTTCCCCACACAGGCTAAGCAAAGGCCCAAACCCACCCTCGAGAGAGCGTTCTGCGTCATCAACGGAGGTCACACCCCGTTCCTCTTACTGCTTCTCCTCTCATCTTAATTACCCTCTTGCTGCCATTAAAACCTCAACTCAGTTTTGAAATTTCAACCTCAGATGAGATTCCATTGTTCTAGGAAGACAACTGCTTCAGGACAGAAACGACTGATAACCAACCAACGCACTGCACTGCAGCATCACATTAGTGATTAACAATGACTCTAAGCCAGGCGTGGTGGTGGCACACACCTGTCATCTCCCCAAGTTCCAGGCCAGTCTGAGCGACACTGAGTTCAAGACCAGCCTGAACCGCTCGGTGAGACCCTGTCTCACCCCCCCACCCCCAACAATGATTCCATTACTGATCTAATCACTGCTTAGGGCTCAGAGACACTGCTCTGGAATACTGTCAGAAGAAATACGGTGCTTTCTGGGTTTTTTAGACTTTTATGTTCTAAAATTTCAGGAAAGGACTTGTACTGCCTAGAAGTGGCTCTTCTAACCTTCTGTATTCACTTTTCTTGGGGCCACTGCCTATCTTTGTTTTATACCGCTGGTGATCTCTGCAACTGTACCAAGAGGGTCTTCTCTGGTCCCTACAACCTCACCCTTCCCATCCCTCTACAATCCGTACTACTCCACAACTTCAATGCCAGTTCTCTCTGCAGTTTCTAAGAACTGCTGCTTTATGAATGCAAGTCCCCGTCTTCTGAAAGCTTTCAGTTGTTTCCAGTTTCTGTCCTTGAAGCTACCCTACACACTGTCAATGCACTCACTGATCGGAGGATGTAGAAAGTTATTTTTTAAAACTGTTGCACTAGGGCCAGGGATTTAGCTCAATGGTTTCACCGCCTGCTGTGCAAGCGCAAGGACCTGAGTTTGATCCCTGGTACCAAAAAAACCCCACCAAATAAATAAAACTGTTGCACTAAATACATTAACACAGGGTCAAGGAACAAGCCTCTGGCACTGGCTGAAAATCTTTACCTCACACTTCCCTACCACTCCATTTCAAATGAAAATACGTGACATTTACATTTAGTGGTTACATGGACACCACTATTAGTATCCTAAGTACTGTGCCATTTCAACTTACATACACTTACTCTCCTGTAAACTAACTGCCCTGCTCTCTTTCCAACTGTGCTAATTTCTTGTGCCTGCTGTAAAAAATTATCGCAAACCAGATGGCTCAAAACAGGACTGACGATGGAGGCAGTGACAGCGTCACTGAAGAGGTTGGCGAGTTGCGTAAGTAAGTTTAAACGTCGCCAGCTGCGTCCAGGCGGCCTCGCTGCTGCTGCTGCAGAGCCCGGGCCTGGATTCCCTCAGTCATCTCAGCAAGAGCCGAGGATGGGGCTGCTCAGAGAAGACCGAGTTCCCTCCTGTCAGCTGCCGTGCCCTGCCGAAGCCTGCTGTGCTCTGAATGCTCTCCTTCTCCCAGATGCTCGCTGGATGCCACCGCCAGTTGGGGGAGGGCTGTGCGTCAGAGTGGCCTGCTGGGGGCCACAGAAGGCCCAGGGCTGGGGCTGCAGGTGCCTTGCTCTCCCTCTTCCCAAGCACGCTTTCCCACGTCAGCGCTCTGCCCTGTGCTGCTGCAGCAAGAAGGCTCTCACCAGATGCTGAAGCTGCAAGACGGAAATTCCGTTTCTGCATACTTTACCCAGCTGGTGGTATTTGTTACAGCATCAGAAAATGTCCTAAGAACCAGGTGGTTTCTAAGGCTGTTACAGAAATGCACCAAGGAGGACTAATGGGCAGCAAGGGCATGATGAAGGGGGGGCCATCAGACTCCCCAAAGTATGCAGGCCTGAGGGCAGGTGAACAGAGATCAGAGAGCAGTGGCCCTGGATACCGGAGTGACGTTCTCCAGCCAGAAAGGCTAGCAGCCACTAGAAACCTCTTCTTGTCGCTCCACCCTGCAGCAGCAGGCAGACCGCACCTTCAACATTTCACGTGAACTCTGCACTGCGCCTTACGTGGAGCTGTGGGACGCTACTCAGTTAGGTTTCCTACTAGTGTTTGTAAAAGAACCTGTCCTCCTTCAATTGCCAGCACAGGTTTTCAATTGCTTTTGAGCCCTAACCAGAAGTCCATATTTCTGCCAAGTCCTTTTAAAGCAATGTTCGTATTTTCTGCAAAACCCTCCCAGCTCGTACCCAGTTCCCAAACCATGTGACATTTATAGCTCAAAAGGATAAAAACTTTACTCTTGAGGCAGAACCCTAAAATCAGGAGCAGCAGGCTAGAGCCGAAGCTCCGAAGGCTGCGCCCCGCGGAGGCTTAGGGAGGCCCTGCTGCTCCCGGCTTCAGCTTCCAGGGCTTCCAGGCGCCCTCACCCTTCCAATCTCCCCCTGCCTCTGCCCGCTGCTGTGCGGAAGCCTCTCTGCCTCTCTGCGGCGCCTGCCTCCATCCCAGTCACATCACATCGAGGACACTCCTGCCTACTATTTGGGCTGCGTAAGATAACGCTCACAGGCTGCATCAGGTACGACAGACTCCATGTTTAGAGGAGGCACTTCTCAGAATACTACACAGATACATTAAAAACTCAAGTTCTTCCAAGAACTTTCCTCAGAGCCACCTTTTTATTGCAAAGTTCACTCTGGTTTATTTTATATTTAACTGTGTGGATACATCATCAACAGTCAAACACGAGACTACTTATTTCCTTAAATAGGTGAGGTAAGGTGGTATTCAGCACAATGAACTTGACAAGGAAGAGAAAACTGTGTCAATATTGAAGATACCCGTAAATTCAGAAATTATAATTTGCATATATTTTAAACCCTCAAAGAATGCACCCCTAGTCAAAGTAATCTGTGCTTCCTCTAGCCAATGTTATTTATCATTTTATTAAAAACTGTGAGTCTGAGGGCCGGGGATTTAGCTCAGTGGTTTCAAGGCCTGCTGCACAAATGCAAGGACCTGAGTTCGATCTTGGTACCAAAAAAAACCCCTGTCAGTCTGACACTTAGTCCAGGCCTTCACACCCGGACTAACTGCCTTTGTGCTTTCCCACCACCTTCAAAGGGGTCAGGATGAGGGTCGTTCACAGCCTCCCAAAAGAACATTTCACTCCACAGTAACCCTAGCACCTTCTTGAAAGTCTGTTTCCCTTTCCACGTAAACAAGATTCATATACATTTCATAATGTCTGGGATATTCCCAGGCCATATATAACTGTGGTGAGAAAAACTAAATTTAAGTATCACCTTAAAAAAAAATTAAAATTTTCCATTGTATTAACAATAACTCTTCAAATATTTGAAGATATAAGTTATGTGTTGCCCGCAGTAACTCAAGAACCAGGAGTTAACCTGCCATAAAGCCAAGGCACATTTGATTAACTCCTGGTTTTACAAATCAAAGTACCCATGTCAGCTGATTCTTTTTTCTTATGGAGAGAAACCAAGTACCTTGATACACAATTTGGAATTGATATGAGCAGAACTAGCCATGGATTAGAGCTCTTAAGGATGATTTTCAAGTATCTGAGTGAGCCCTCAGCTAATTTGAACACAGTCTTGCTTGCCACAGTCATTACTCTTTAAACTTTCGGCAGAAGGACCTACTTCAAAGTAAGTTACAATTGTAGCTGGAAAGCACCCTCCTTACTAAGTATTTTATGCGATCATAAAAATGCTACGTTACTTGCAGAACCAGTAGAAAATAAAAGTATACCACTGCTAGTACTGTACATCTGTCTTAAATGTGCAAACTTTTTTTTCAAAACAATTTAGGACCATAAAGGTTAGTACTTGGGTATTTTCTAGCTTATATCTCGCCTGTGTCAGTAAGTACTTTCTGACTCCAGGAAAAGTCAGTAGACTACTCGGATTTCCCTGCAAGCTGGAGCCACTACTCCCCTTACATTCCCACGACCCACAAGGCCCGGCCTGTACAGCACACTCCGTGAGCACAGCACACGTGAACACCAAAAGCTCTGCTGCTCGAGGCCTGCTCTTTGCGGCCCTGCTGGGGCCCCCAGGACACATCTTCAGGAATGCGGGTAGTGGCCTTTCACTGTGCTGATGTGTACTCTCCTTTGAACCTGCTGTCTCGCTCATCAGCATGCCTCACTACCATCTTCCCGGCGAACCAGAAGACCCCGTTCCACACTCTTGTCGTCACTTTCTTTCTACTTCCCGAAGAGTTTTCCTGCTTCACCCCCTAGTTTCTGGCGTTTCCATTATCACAGCCCAAGGCACAACTCAGAATTCTCAGACCACCTCGGCTAGCAGGCCGGGGCCTCACCTGTCCAATACCTCCTACCACAGATGGCCCGCTTGGAGTCGGCCCTGTCTCCACAGTAAATACATCAGATTACTTCTGAGACCTTACTGCCTTACCTACTCTGGGGGTAAGGGTGCCTGGGATCGAACTCAGGACCTTTCGATGGCAAGGCAGGCGTGGTGCCACCGAGCTGAATCCCTGGCCCACCCGGCCCCACCTTCTCGGGCCGTGTAGCAGGTCAGGACAGCAGGCTGCCTCCTCGCTGTATCACGCAGCCCGCACAGCTGCAGTTGCAAACGCGCCGCTACGACGGAATACTGCATCTCCCTTGCTTTCCCGCACACCTAGCATTTCAATGAGGTTTTGATACCTGACTTACTTCCCAACAAACACGTACAAAAATTAAGGAGTACTGTTCGAAACTGCGAGGAAGAAGTGGAGAAAGGACAACGGAAAGGAAGGAGGCCTCAGTGCACACGCTGCATAGCCCTGTACTCTCCTACACGGAGGACAGCCACTCTCCCTGCCAGCAGCACCAACAGAAACGGCCCTATGCCTGCAGCCTCGCTGAGCACGGCCAGCTAACGCGTGAAGCACGTGTGGCTCTTACCGAAGGCCCTAAACCCCAAGCCTCTCTTCCCCAAAGCCACCTCTCCTGTGCCTTCCAGGCCACGACGTCACAAGTGTCCCCAGTCTCACCAGCTCAATCTGAAGTCCGTGCCCTGCAGAACAGCGTGGCCCACAGACCAGCAACAGCCTGCAAGTTGTAATCAATCCACAAAGGCAACTATGTGACAGGTTTTTATAGCCGTCTGACGTCATTTTTGTAGGAATTCATCTAATTATATTTCACAAAAGTAGAGGTCTCACAAAGTGGCAGTCAGTGGTAGAGTCCACAGTCAGTCTAGTACGGGTGAGGCCCGCGCTGCCTGCCCATCGCGGAGGGGACGAACTCACACATGGAAGCAACCAGGCCATTTACACTGCTAGGAGAAATACTGCCCTAGAATACGGCGATCAGCACCTCCCTAAGAGTGCACAGAAAGCTGCGCTTTTATGACCCGCTGGGTAAACTTGGAGAGCTGTCACACACAGGAGACCACGCTGCTCCTAGCCACCCCAGGGGCAGAAGACACCAGCACCTCTGCGAGTTTGACACGGGGAGAAGTTTCCAGGCCACCCCTAAACCAAATCCACTATGGTAATCCAATCTCTTTACCGCGTCCTAAGAGAAAAGCTGCTTCTACCAGCTTGCTTTGTTTCAAGGTCTTACCGGCCTTTTTTCTTCTCTTCCGGGAATGCTCAGGCTTCAGAAACCAGACTCAAAGCTCAGTCCTCTAATCACAACTTGGATGGACACAGTACCTTAGTCCTGCCCGCACGACTCTCTCCTCGCACAGAGCCAGAGCAGCACTATCACACGGCTGCTTTACAATGATCCACAGCTCACTCGTACTGGTTGTTCTTCTGCCTCAGGAAAGCAGAGTAAAGGCTCCGACCCAGAGTTCATTCAAGGCTTCACTATACTCAGGATGGCGATATTCGTCGAGAATCCAGTTACACGCTAGGCTATTTCTGGCACTGTCTTTTATGTGGGACACACTATCTGTTTTTTTTTGCACTAAATATATCAATCCTTTATTTTGGTATACAATATTTTTTTCCTTAGATCCTTTTATTGGTACACTTTAGGTATACAATACATTTACACTTACCACTGGGTGTTTGTGCCTGAACATGCTGTAACTTGGTTATTTTCTTCCCCATTCCCTGTGCGCCCTTCACCCCTTTCACTTCCCTGTTTACATAGACTTTGTTTCCATTTTTTTTCCTCAAAATTTTTCCTTTCCCTTCTTTCCTTCCCCCACCCCTCCCTCTTCCCCTACTCCTTAAACCTTTTCTTCCTATTTCCCATTATCAACTATTCGTTTTAATCCTTATTTACACTTTCAGTTTCTCACCAGAGAAACTATTCAGTATTTACACACGTGTGTCCTATTTATTTCACTTAAGAGTATGGCCTCAATAGGCATCCATTTAGCTATAAATGTCTCTAGTTTCTCATTCTTTATGGCTGAGTAGTACTCCATTTTATAAAAAAAAAAGCACATCTTCTTTATCCAGTTTCCAGTTGATGGGCACTTGGGCTGTTTCCAAGCTTTAGCTATTACACACTCTGGCACTATAAACATGGGTGCACATATATCACTGTGGTATGATTCTTTTAATTCTTTGGGGAAGATCCCCAGCAGGGGAATAGCTGGGTCAAATGGGACCTCTAGTCCTAGTTCTTTGAGGTATCTCCATACTGATTTCCACAGTGCTCACACCAGTCTACACTCCCACCAGCAGTGGAGCAGGGTTGCTCTTTCCCCACAGCCCTGCCACCATTTGTTATTGGTTGATTTCATGACAGCGGCCATTCTTTCTGGGGTGAGGTGGAATCTCACTGCTGTTTTCACCTGCATCTCTCGAATGACCAGTGATGTTGAACATTTTTTCATGTTTATTTGCTGCTTTTACTTCCTTGACTGAGAAATATCTGTTCATTTCAGATGCCCATTTTTGAATTGGGTCTTTGAATTTGGGGGGTCTGATTATTTTCAATTCTTTATATATTCTAGATAGCAAACCTTTGTCTAAGGTACAGCTGCTAAAAATTTTTTCCCACATTGTAGGTTATCTCTTAGCTCTGTTGGTGGTTTCTCTTGCAATGCAGAAGCTTTTCAATGAGATCCCAGTTGATTCTTTGTGCTAGTTCCCATGCTACTGAGGTTTTTGTTCATAAAGTCTTTTCCTATGCCAATGTCCTTAAGAGTTCTACCTATCTTCCAGCAAGTTTAGGGTTTCTGTTCTAATATTTAGATCTTTAATCCACTTCGATCTTAGTTTAGTGCACGGTGATAGATATGGGTCTAGTTCTAATCTTTGGCAGGTTGAAATCCAGTTTTTCCAACACCATGTATTAAAGAGGCTATCTTTCCTCCAGTGAGGGTGTTTGGCTCCTTTGTCAAAGGTGAGGTGGCTGAGTATGTCTGGAGTTGTTTCTGGATCTTCTAATCTATTCCACTGATCCTCAGGTGTGTTTCTGTGCCAGTACCATGCTGTTTTTATCACAGTAGCTTTGTAGTATAGTTTCAAGTTGGGGATAGTGATACCCCCTGCCCTGTCTCTGTTGCCTAGAACTGCTTTTGTTATTCTAGGTCTCTTCTGGTTCCAAATGAATTTTGGGACTGTTTCCCCTAGTTCTGTGAAATGTATTGTTGGGATTTCAATCAGCATTGCTTTGAATCTATATAGCAGTTTTGGAAGTATGGCCATTTTCACTATATTGGTTATTCCTGCCCAAGAGGAAGCGATGTCTTTCCATTTTTTTATATGCTCGTCTATCTCTTTTTTGAGTGCTGTCATTTTCAGTGTAGAGGTCTTTTGCTTCCTTTGTGAGGCTGATTCCTAAATAGTTCATACTTTTGGATGTTATTGTGAAGGGAATTGTGTCCCTAATTTCTCTCTCCATGAGTCTGTTATTTGTGTATAAGAAGGCTATTGTTTTTTGAGTGTTCACCTTGTATCCAGCTACTCTACTGAATCTGTCAATTAAGTCTAGAAGTCTTCTGGCAGAGTTTTTTGGGTCTTCTATGTAGAGTATCATATCGTCAGCAAATAATGACAGTTTAACTTCTTTCTTTCCTATCTTTACTCCTTTTATTTCTACCTCTTATCTAATTGCTGTGGCTAATGTTTCCAGAGCTATACTGGGGACACACTATCTTTTAAAACATCATGCTCTTGGAACTAACTGCCCCATGAGAACTTCCCATGTTGTGTGAACTGTGTCAGTGGCACCCACCGTTCATTATTAGACCCACTGAGGTCTTATTTTGTGCATTTCTGCACATGCACAGAATGTTTTAAAAACAGAAATAAGAGTTTACAACTTGGCTACCCCCCACCCCATCAGCAATGACTAAGCAACAAGTATCTTTCTTGGGCCGTATCAACACAGTTCTAACCAGGTGACTTTTTCCAGGTGATTAAAAGTAAGACACCACCCACCCCGTGTCTTTAGTCCTGGGCACCAAACATCACTCCCACCACCCCCAGGTCAAGTTCCTTCCATCTGGGATGTATGCTGTGTTCTTACTTTGAAGTACTCTTTCTCTACCTCACTTTCATTTTTTTTCCCCTTATAATACCTATCTTCTTGTTATGAATTACTTATTATCCATGGTTCTGCAATTTTAGCTTTCTTCTTCCTCAGACTGAGATTGCATTCAAACTTACAAACACCCTATGATATCATAATATATTTTTAAAATGTTAATATGTACTTCAAAAAAACCTAGAAATACTAAAAATAGAGTTGGAAGGAAAATAGAAGTGTTTTTTCTATTTTCAAATAAATTCTTACTTAGGCCTCTTCATTACAATTTTTAAATTGCTCTATACTACCTTTTATATCTATCATACAAGTGTGTAAGTCTATTTTTGGTTAGTTTATAAACTAGGAATAGGAAACAATTTATTACCGTGTTATAACTGCTCAAGTGATCAAAGCAACTACTGCTAAGTAAAATGCTGCATATCAATCATTTTTGGTTAAGTTTTTAGACAGCAAAATTCAAATGAGGTTAGGATTTTTAAAAAAAGAGGACAGGTGATAATATGACTTTCTCAAAAAAACCTGTTTTAAACTACTGCAAATTTGGAATTCTCTCCAGATCAGGGTTAAAAATCTACTCAACTGTTCCACCTCTTGCCTGAAACTCAAAGTTCTTAAATTCCAAAAAAGAGTCAAATTATAAAACATGAAGTCACTTCATAAAATCTGGAAGAAGAAAAATGAAGCAAAAGCCAAATCCTTCTCATACATGTTTACTCACCAGTTTGGCTTGTGCTTCTGCAATTTTTCGGTTATTTTCTTCCAGTATTCGCTCTAGCTCCTCACGTTTTGCACGTTCTTCCTCCTAAAGGGGAGGACATGTTAGGATGTTAGAAAAATACATTGTTTATTGTTACTCATAAATATCTACTAATCTTCCTCTGAACTTTTTTTGATCTGACTTAAATGGTAGCTGTACAGCTACCTCCTGTCTGACAAATGATAAACTGTGCAGCCACTAAAATTGGTTTCTAGCACTAAATTTAAATTATCCCTCCCAGTCCAAACAGCAACCGACTAAACCCTCCCTAATGATAGTTTTCTGGTAATTATTACTAATACTTTAATATCACACAAATCAACAAGGACAACTACAAAACTGGATAGTATTTACCAAATTAAAAAAATAATATATAAAATATAAATAAAGTGAATATTTGTCTCACCAATTATGTATACCTACGTATTCTTTACCTATACTCCTTTAATCAGCATTAAAAGTTGAATATTTACTGTCTTGTCCAGTGTCCTGCAGAGTGTGCTCCTCGGCTGCCATACGCGCCAGCTTCCTCTTTAAAATGATTTGTACTGTTAGCTTGGCAATACCTGCATCAGCAGCTCAACCATTTATAAAGCAACAACATACAAGGAAGGCTGAGCTGAGGAATGCAGATGTTTATGGTAAGAAGGAACAAAAAATGTAATTCATCATTCCTAAGGCAAACAATTAATAAGAAAAATACATTTACTGTTAGTGAAAAATACAAATGGTAACCCATCCTTCATGGAACTACGGGCTTCTTCCATGGGGAAAATGGGCTCAACACTCGGATGGTGACAACTGCTAAAGGCAGCTTAGACTGTCATCTACGGTCTGAACTGGAATTCAGGAATCCAGGGGACGCATGGTCAGGAAATAAAACTCTTCTGCACTTTAGCTTTTCTTGGAAAATTTAATGAAACTGTATAATGCAAACTATATGAAGACTGCTTGATGGTTTGAGCAGTGTTCAGATCACAGCATACATATTCGAATGATTTTAATATTTGGAAAGTCTGTCAAGAGGGTTGTGTCCGTGTAAAAAAAAAAAAAAAACTGTTAATATGAAACAAAAAGCAAATGAAGAGAAAAAAATCTTGCTATGATTAATAACTCGCTACAAGATAGCACAATTACTCCAAAACTTAGTATTAAAAGCACTGATGCAAATAAAAATTTCATACATTCGATACTGCAGTGTGAAATCCACTATCAATGGAGACATGTATATCTACAGACAGGACAAGGGGAAACGCAGTTCAAAAGCTACGCTTACTGGAAGGCAAAGAGATTAATATGATGTCAACTTGTCCCCAATAATGCCGACACAGAAAATGACAATAAGTCATCAATTTTATAAGTCAAATATTTCGGTTTAAGAGAATTTAACTACAGGATTTCCTATGCCACACCAGTGGGATTCACATTCGTCACGCAAACTACGTTGCTGGACACTCAGTGCTGGAGCGATTTGCCTTGAGTGTTCGGAGGCTTTCGCCCGGCTCTAGGACCCTGGAGTAATTAGTGCAAGCCATAAAGCTTCAGTAGCAAATTACTCTCACAGAAAGACATTTTCAACTTCTGCTCCCGCTGCTGACAAAACAAATCATGTGTTTAGCTTGACTCCAGACAAGGACAACCTGTTCCTTCATAACTCTCTAGAGAAAAAAAGGAGTTGTTAGTAGGTACTAAAAAAGTGGACGAATGCTCTGGACATGTTTCCTAAAAAGATTCCTTGAAACACATTAGGAAAATGGAGGGCCTTATGATCAGAATGCTAGAATTAGTCCATCGTGTTGAAGCAAGATTTGGGGAGGGGAAGGAATAAAAGGAAAAGAAGAGCGAGAAGCCTATTTCCCGAAAGCAGGTACTGTCACTCAGTATTAGGCCCTGCTCTTTTCGCTCTGACTGAAGGCAAAAAGCCTCTCACAGTCTAGGCAACAGAGTGATACACAGAAAAGAATATGCAACCACAGGTGGATTTTTAACTGTTTCCCTTCACCACGCCCTGTCTCCCCCGACCCTCCCAAGAAGAATTTAAGTCCTGCAGCCATGGCAAAAGTTTCAAACACTTCTCAAATATGTAAGCCAGTTCCAGTAAATCAAAAAAGTATCCTCAAATAAGTTTTATGAAAATAACTTTTAAGTATCAGTCAGCACTTCTGAATAGGCTAAAAAATTAACTTTCGCAGCAATGTAAGTTTAGATGAGAAAGGAATGAGATAGTCTGTATTCCATCTCTTTCTGAACTGAGCAGGAGGCACAACCCGACACTGAAAGTTTTGCCATGGACTGTCTCTACTTTCCAAACGACCGAGCGTTACCTCTCTAGCTTTTTGTGCTGCAAGCTCAGCTTGTCTCTGTCGCTCGAGTTCTTCGAGCAACTGCTTTTCCATGATGCGTTTCGCTTCCTCCACCCTTCGGAGAACTTCGCGCTCAATTTCATCCTTCCTTTTCTCCAGTTCTTCCTCTACCCTTTTGGCCACCAATTCTTCCACTCTGCGTGCTGTTTCCTCCTCGATGAGTTTTTCTTCTATTTCCTGCTGCCGACTAGCAAAGCAGAAAAAAATGACTTAGATAATACTTTTAAAACCTAAGAATTAAATCACCACTCATGTTAAGACCATCAAGTCACTGAACCTCATTTTATCTAGGTAAAATCCTTTTTCTTTCTTTTTTTTTGGTACCAGGGATTGAACTGGGGACCTTGCGCTTGCGAGGCAGGCACCGGAACCACTGAGCTAAATCCCCAGCCCAATCCCTTTTCTTTTTATCACGTTCTAATTACAGGAACACTGATATATACAAAGAGCCTAATTAACTTTCATTCAGGAGCTATAAATATGAAACAAGTCTACTTGTGTCGCTAACTTCACCATGGGAGAACACGCTGCTCAAATGCATGGATTTGCCTCTTTGTCAGTAACTCAGTGTAAGGACCGATCTACAACGTCAGGAGAATCTACACACAGCTGTCAGATTGGCTGAATTCACTTCCCCTTCACCCCTGAAGCAAAGACAGAATAAACACAGATATTCAGAGATTCAGACTGCTGAAGTTAGTCTGTGTATTTTGAACTTATCTTCTACTCTTCCTCCTCTGTCAAGTGATTCCAATTAAAAGCATCTCTACAGGTAGCAAAAGTCGAAAGATGAAAATATATGATCAAAGTCCAGTGAAGCATGATACTGTTTTAATTACTTTAATGCCACTGTGATGCTATAAACCAACTTACTCAAAATTCTGAGCTGAAAACTTATCAAAGACTATCATGGAAGACTTGCACATTTTATACCCGGGACAGCCACCAGTCCCCTGTACCTGAAGACTGCTACAAAGGAAAACGTCAGATCTCAAGTATTTTCAATTGATTATTTTGGATAGATTAAGAATATATTCAAATTAATTCTACTGGCTTTTGATGTGACTACTAGAAAATTTCCAATTGTGTATCTTGCTCACATTTTATTTCTGTTCAACAGCAAACAGATAATTTGTGAATGAATAAATCAGAGGCTCTTTCAGTCTATTTAAATTCCAGGAGAGCAATTTATTAATATAATACTTCAACTTTCAATCCACCAAAATTAAATAAAACTTGCAACTTGTATATATTTTGATGACTCATGTGACATATATTAGATACGAGAGTCATACAATTGATCTGTTTAGTAGATATTCTACTTTCTATGTGACCTTAAACATCTTAATCTCACTCAATTCTACTCTTGGGAGAGATTCAATCCTCACCTAAGAACTTTCATTCTCAAATCCTGACACTTACTTCCAGTGACATCATACTAACACCAATGTATCTTCAACAACGGATTCATTTCAATTCTACACTTATCCTCTACATCTTTCCTACGAAGGAGACAGTAGATACTGAAGGAAGTTTATTGTCCCTTAAGGTCCTAGACAACTGCAATCCCCATTCTGAGGACTCTTGCTTCTTTTCTAAATATTTTCTTCCTAAAACTAAATTTTTAAAAGGTATATGAAAGCCTGAGATTGACTATGCTCATTATGCTTCTTCCAGACAAATTTAGGATTAGGGCGATTACAGTAAACCTTTTATCTATAGCAGAGCTCAAGAAAAGAGCACATACCCTCTACAATGCTAAAAATAAAAGAGTATCTAAAGAAATTAGTGATTTCAATTCAATGGAGAGCGAGTGCCAATTTCAATACAAAAGGTCTGTTTCATCCAAAGGGAAAGAAATAAGGGGATAGCAAGGCTGATAACTGCTCAATCTGGATTTGGGGATAGAAGGATAATATTCTACTTTTGCATATGTAAACTTTTCATATTAGTTTAAAATATGTAAATACCCCTACCCACATACTTTTTCTAGTTCAAATTTCAAACGGTAGCTATTAAAATAAAACAGTGCGCACGTTGGCAGGTCTTGGTACAGAACTGCCACAACTGTTAAGGTGTTCAAAGTGAGAACTCAATCTCAGGGGCTTGCCTCTAGGAATCACTTAGCAATTGTTAGCCGTCAGTATTTACTCAGCCCTCAGTGAGTACTAAACACTGCACCAAGAGATCCGCACAGCACGTCACCATTTACATCTCAGACTCCTCCCACCAGCCGGGCACTGGTGCCTTATTTTTAATGAGGAAGCTGAAGCTAAATTGATTCTGCTCTCAAGCTCAGCGGATGTTTCTGAGCTGGGACTATGAATGCTGCAGACTGCAGAGTACTAACTATACTACCCTCCCTACCTGGCTCTCCAGGCAAATCTGAGAGATAAGGACATGTACAAAATAACCCCCAAGAGGATTAGTTCAAACACAAAACTTAGAAAGTTCTTACCAACAGCCAGATTGCTGTGCTCTGCTGGTTTCAAAACATTCACCCCAATAATATACAGCTCCCCAAAGCAAATCTACTCACAGAATTGCCTCTTGGGCCTTGTCTTAGTTACCTTTCTCTCACTGCTGAGTCAAAATACCCGACACCAAAGTTAAAGGGGGAAAGGTTGATTTAGCTCTGTCTGCCGAGGTTTCAGTCTGTAATCGGCTGGCTCCAGGCCAGGGTGGAGTGGCAGATGGGCATCACAAGGCGAAACAGTACATGGTGGGCAGGAGGCAGCAAAGCATGCAAGAGACCTTCCTACTTTCTTTCTGCCCCTTTTATCCTCTCTCTAGGCTACCAGGATGAGGTCAGTGCCAAACCAATCAGAGGACTGATCTAGTAATCACACACTCTGAATCCCAGCATCACACACTCCAGTGTTAACCACTTCTGAAAAAGCCCCACCTATGACCACATGAGGCTTTAGGGGGACATCTAGACAGCCATACCAGCCTTCAGGATGAGCTTTTATGTTTTGGGTCTAAATTATCTCCCCCAAATCTCACATTCAGAGGTGAGCCTGGTAACCTGGTTGGAAGGGGCAGGTCCCATGAGGCGCCACTTGGAAGGCTGTGTTTTCTCTGGCTCTTCCCTGCTCTTTGCTTCCTGACAGTTTAACTGCACTGATGAACAGGTTTTCTGTCAGGCTTTCAACCATGCTGTTTCTTCCATGGAGCCTTGACCACAGACTGAACCCACTGAAACTGTGAGCCAAAATAAACTTCTCCTCTTTAAGCTCTGGATGTGGGGTATTTTGTCCCAGCAACAGCAAGGTAGCTTAGCTAATACAGGGCCCTTTTAAGTATCTTCTAAGAATCACTTGTACAGATCCCAGATCAGTTTAGGTACTCTTAATGTGTCATGCAGTTAAACAGTAAGGACAAACAAACCTAGGTATCACAGGCTAGAGTAAGTCACTAGGCAAGCCAAGTTTTTTTGATTTGCTGCAAGTCATTTTAAGCTCCAACACTTAACACAACATGTATACACCATCTCAAAATCACACAAAACGAAGTGGAAATATTGGTACAGAAGAGGGGTAAGAGAGACTCACGCATTGCCAGGATAAGACCGATTCTGAATTTAATTTAGAACCATGTACATTAGCTACTCAAAAAAGTTAAAGGCCTATCTTTTACTAAAGGGGTCCCCAACCCTTGGCCCAGAGACTGGAATGGGTCCTTTCACTGTTACCAACAGGGCTGGACAGCACCGGCTGAGCAGGGACGCTTCCCCCGTATCTACGATCCCTTCCTAGGACCGGCACTGCTGCCTGAGCTGTACCTATCACATCCGCAGTGGGATGAACCCTCCTGCGAACTGTGCTTGTCGGGATCTGGGTCGTAGGCGTCTATGAGATTCTAACCCTGAAACCACTGTTCTCCACAAAACCCATCTCTGGTGCCCAAAAGGTTGGAGACTCTGTTTTAATGCACTAAGATTACAATCCCTAAACTGACTTCGTAAGCCCAACAGGTAAGTTAAATTAAATAACCTTACTGCGTGAGACCAACTAGATGCCAAGTGCTGCTCAGGTATTTCAATATACTATCTCCAACCTTCACAACACAGGCATCACCATCTCACAGACAAGAAAATAAGCTCAGAGGCGATTTAGTTACGGCCTCAGAAATCTAAGCAGTGAAGCAATCTGGTCTCCAATTGTACCAGAGCTACTAACTGGTTAAACCCAACAAATGACTATTCTTTTACTGTTTCTCTCCATCTTCTGTTAGACTTCTTGAAAGCACCGTCAATACTAAAGTGTCTTCTCATGTCTGGTCTGCTTCCACCATGGGCTTCTCATGGCCAGCACACACATTTGTTAAGGTTCTTCCAGTCCCCTAAATCAAGTGCTTCTCTCTTCACGCTCTGCCTGGGCCATTCCATGCACTCTTAGTTTCTCTAGCCTTCAGCCCTCCATTATCAACTCAGACTGGCTCAGCACATCCAAAACCAGGACCCACACAGGAAGTGCCAAGCAGAAGCTCCCTCTACTTCTCCCTCTCCCTTACCCTCCACTCATCAAGGTTCTGAGATTGTAGCCATTAGTAGATACATAGTAGCAGCTGAAACATGGTAGATGAGTAGCAATAGTCACACTCTAAATATGACAGCCAACATTAGTGTATTCTTTCCCTTACATCTTACATCCAATTTCATACGCCCTAAATGTTTCTTAAATGGGTCCTTCTTTTCGACTCTAACAATTCTCCTTATTACTCTTGCCTCGACATATTGTAACCCACTGAATCTCCATACTGTACAAATCAAAGATACGTTTAAAATTTAAAAGGAGGGCATGCAATTTACTTGCTTAAAACCTTCCCTGTTTCTAGGCTGAAATCAAAACTTTTTATGGCATACAAAAACCCTCCAAGATTCCCAGCCTCCACCTCTCCGGGCCCTCCAGGACTTCAGTACTGCACTGTACTTGAGCACTTCATGCTGTGACGACCATCACCTGGTTATCTTGAAACCATTCCCTTTCAAGCTCTTTAACTCTGGAAGGGGTGGGAATGGAGGCTCTGGCCTTTGGTTCACCTATATCCTCCTATCGCAGTAACCGCACAGTCTTATCTTCTTGTACTTTTGATCTGTAGAACAATTGCCTGCCCATCAGGATGCTTCCTTTATGTGAGCAGCTTTATCACTGCCACTGAATTTAGCACACTGTATTATTACTGTTATCTCTGAACTACACCAAGACCTTACAAGGGGCCAAGCATGTTTATGGTTAACAGCACCTAACATAGTGCCTGGTACCGATTAAATGTGCACTAAACATCAGTTGAATAAACAAACTCAACAACAGGGATTTGTACACAAGACACTACTCCCTATTCTCAACACTCCACAGCCCGTGTCTTTCATATTTTCTCTGCAGTATTTCCAAAGTCTTGGACCACATTCGGTAGTGTACACATGGTACAAAGGAATTTAGTGTTCAGGTGGCTATTTCCCTTGCCCTTTCTCCTCCCAAATGCTGCCAGCTTAACCCAGAACCACGTAACTGCTCTTTCCCAGTGCTTCATTCCTACATCTTTACTGTCCATGTGTAGCTTGCTAAATGCTTCTAATTCTTTGCATATCAAGTTTCTTTTCACTTTTCCTATTCCTCTTAGCTTTCTGGGTGAAACCAACTACTGTAATTAGTCTCTGCAGGTCTCCTTTTTTTCATGTGAAAAAATTATCTCGATGTCTTAGGTAATTTTTCACAGTCCTATTGAAAAGACAGCTTTATTGGTCTTTTCCAGACCCCCTCCCAAAAATACCAAGGTTTGTGGAAAAAGTTACTTCACCTTTGTTTTCACGTTTCACTGACCACAATACCAAGTACCACATTCCAAGTCAGAGCTGCACATGTTTTAAAGAAGCGCTGACAGCAAAACAGCTCTAGTTTCCTTGGTAATATTAGTTACGCTTGGAAAAAAGGTGTGCTGAAAAGTCTACAGTACAAACCCAACTGCAGAAAAATATATCCCCCAGGCATTTCTGTACATATAAATTCCTTTTAGAAAAAGCGTAAGTTTCCTAATATTCCTTCCTTATAATCACTTTCGAAATACTCACTGAAGAACTGTACGAAGATGGCTGGTTAATCAGGGAGTTAAGCTAGCACATTAGCTCCTCTAGCCCAGTATAACTGAATACCCTGAGCACCGAAGTGCCCAGTAAAAACAACAAAACTACATTTAAAAACCAAAAGTCCATTTAGTTTGCGTTATGCGCATCTACTCTTAAATCTAAGTACACCTGAGAGGCCGGCCACTCTCAAAATCACGTGACTTTCGGCAAACAAAATTTCCAATAAGGACCCTTCATTGTTCCTACAGAAAAATTCAGCATGTAAACAAGACAAATGTGAAAACGAATATTCAAGCGTCTTTAAACAAATACACTACAGGAAGAAGCAAAAAGACTGCACCGGCCTACTAAAAACATACAAAGCACCAGCATAATAAGAAATACGCTGTTTGGGATGATGGGCACACAGGTGAATTCACAGGTCAAACTGATCGCGCTGCACACTCCCAGTGTGTTCAGATTTTTACCTCTCAATAAAGAGGGAGCGATACAGGCCGGAGGAAGAAAAGCAAACAGCACGCCTTTGAGAGGAACACGCCGTGGCAAACTGTGCGGGGTGGACCACCCCGGGAGCCTTTCCCTCCCTGCCCCTCGCTCCACGCCGCCTCTCCTGCTGGCTCCTCCCCCGCCTTCCCGGCCCCGGTGGCTCTCGGACCGCACAGAGAACTCCACCCCTACTTCCGGGACTCGGCTCGCTCTCGCGCCAAAATCGCTTTCTGGCCTGGAGACTTTCCTGCTCGGGCTCCGCGTGGCCCGTCCGCCCCGGGCGGGCTCGGGCTCGGGCTGGGGCTCCCGCTCCCGCTCCAGTCCCCGCCGCCTCCGGCCCCGGCCCCGCCGCTCACATCTTTCGCTGCCGCTCGAACTCGGCCTTCTTCTCCTCCTCCTCGCGCTTCTGCTTCTCGTCCAGGCTGCTGCGCTTGCTCACCGTGCGCCCGAAGATGTCGATGCGATCGGGCGGGGACGAGGCGCGCTCCCGCTCCCGCTCCCGCCGGGACGCCGCCGCGTTGGTGGAGCGCGAGCGCGAACGAGACTCACGCCGCCGGTTGCGCTTGCTCTCCCGGGACTTGGAGCGCTTCCGCACGCGCTCCTTGTCCCGCGAGCGCGAGCGGGAGCGGCTGCGCTTCTTGTTGTGCTTGCTGCTCTTGGCGTGCTTGGAGCGCGACGAGCTGCGGCTCCGCGAGCGGCCCATCCTGGCGCGGCGCGCCGACCACCGCCGGCCTCCGGCCCCTCGCGCGCACCCCTCGCCGCTCCTCCGGACGCGAGCTGGCTGACCTGCGGAGGTCGGGGAGGGCGCGCTGCCCCCCGGATGGCCGTCTGTGTCCCTCCGCGGGTCCGCACCGCCACGCAGGCCACCTCCGACGGGAAGGCCGCAACGCAAGGAGTCGCTAAGATGGCAGCTGCGGCTGCACCGGCCGCCCTTCCCACAATGCCCTGCGCGGAACGTGCCGACGCAAAGGGTCCGCCCTCTGGTGGAGGTGGCCGGAGATTGGCGGCCGTATCCGAACGCGCTCGGCTCTTTCCGTGTTTCCTGGCGGAGGCCCGAAGCTGGGCTGGAGTCTATCCCTTTGCCCGGACTGGACTTCAGTGTTGTGGTACAAGAATTTATCACCCTGTAGTGTGATTTAAGTCACACCTTGGCAGGAGTTACTTGGTGGCGTTATTTTCTAGGAGCTGCCTGGCTCAGCCATGCCTAACTGCCCCAGTTGCCCCGGGCAGATCCCCTTGCTTAGGAGCTCTCCGAAGTGACCGGAGGATCCCGAGGTGGAGCATGCGGGAGTCGGGTTCGCCGCTCACGCCTGCTGCGGGGCTCGCTGCGCCTTGCAGAGCGGCCGCCTGCAGCTTGCAGCGCACCTGGGCCCGACTACCTGATCCCGCCTCAGAGAGGGGCCCAGGCCTGGACCAGGGGCCCGAGCGCTGCCCGCCCTAGGGAGAGCGTCGGGAGGACGCTGCTAAATCCCCTTGCCTTCTGCCGCCCTGAGCTGTTGCACCTATGTACTGAAACCTCTGAACTGTGAGCTAAATAAACCTCCCCTTTACTTTGGGTGTTGGGTATTTCGTCTCAGCAATGAGAGAGAAATAACTAACACACCACTGATCTTTTCAGATGATAGGGCCCAGCATTTGAGAGGCTGAGGCAGGAGGATCACTAGGAATTTGAGGCCAGCCTCAACTATACAGAGATGCTGTCACACACACACACAAAGATGGTAGAAAATAGTGAGAGTCTGGGTACCTCCCTGTTAGAACTTAGTTCCTTAAAAGGCTTTGCTCAAAGTTGATGAGAGAGAAAAGCCAGACAGCCGGGCATGGTGGCACACTCCTGTAATCAGGAGGCTGAGGCAGGAGGATCACTGAGTTCAAGGCCAGCCTAACCTGCATAGTAAGACCTTGTCTCAAAAAAAAAAACGAAAAAAGAAAAACCAGAAACTCCCCTTTGAGCAAGCAGAAACCTATTAAATGAAATAATAAAGTTTTCTACACAGTGGCAACAAAAGCCATAAAATACGTCAGAATAAACCTCATCAAGTTACAAAATCTTTATGATGAAGCGTGGCTGAACTGCAGAATAAGGCCAAGTGAATGGAAAACAGAAGTTACTTTCTCAGGTGAGTAGTCGACATCAGAATTATGCCCGTTCTTCCCAAGTCCGATTAAAAACTTAATGCAATTCCTTTGAGAGTCCCAAGTTCTTTTGGGGATGTGTATGTTAGAACTCACTAACTAACTTGAGGTTTTATGGAGAAGATCTCATAATTGTGAATTACGTTTTTGAAAAAGCATGAGAAAGAAGATTAATGTCTTGGTCCATTCGAACTTAGTTTGGATCTCCAGTATTCCCCGAAGCTTGTGTGTAGAAGCCAGCAGCGTTCAGAAATGGCCTTTGGCTGTTGGCTGGCTCCTGAGGTCCCTGACCTTTGGAATGGATGAATCCACTATGGATTTAGCTTAGTGGACTACTGGGCAGTGAGGCAGATACTGGGAAGTAGGCCTAGCTGGGGGAAACGGGTCATCAGTGTGTGTCTTTGAAGGGTGTATTTAGGCCCGGTCCCTTTCTCCTTTGTGCCCCATGCCCTTCCCCTCCCTCTCCTGGTTGCCATAAGGTAAGCGGCTTTGCTGTGCCATTCTCTCCCCACCAGGATACTCGACCCCAACACAGGCACAGAAACATGAAGCCACGTGACCTCGGGTTGAAACCTCTGAAACCATGGGCCGAAATAATCCTCTGATCCTTTCAAGTTCTTCATCTTGGGTGTTTTGTCACAGTGATGTAAGCTGACAAACACTGGCTGCTGTAAAATATTACCAAAAACTGGGTAGCTTATAAGGCAGAACTATGTTTCTGGAGGCTGGGAGGTCTAAGATTAAGTCACTCTCAGATTTGTGTGTGTTAGGGTCTCATTGGTGCAGCCTCGGAAGGGAGCAAACACTGTGTGTCCACATAGTGGATGAGATGGAGAACAAAAGGGAAAACAGTCGGACTCGCTTTTTAATACCTTCCGTAAGAACGCTACTTCTACTGATAAGCACATAGGTATGAGAGTTATGGCATATATCTAGATGTCTCCTCAGAGCCTCATGCACTCAGAGCTGGAGCTTCTGGGAGGTGGCTGGATGGTGGGGGTATGATGTAGCATTATGGGTGTGATAACTGGATTATCCACAGATTGGATTGGTGTGGAATGGGTTCGCCAAAGATGGAAGCCCCGCCCTGGGTAGGGGTGGCACCAACCAGTGGGCTTGTAGCCTGAGTGGAATATAAAGGGAGAGAGGGAAAACAGGCTCATGCCTCCTGCCCTCCCTGCCTCAGACTGTTTCTTCTCCGCAGTGCCTCTCTGCCATGACACCCTGAGTTGGAACCTACTATGGCTATGGACTGAAACTTGTACAAACTGAGCTGAAATAAACCTTTCCTCCTTCGACTTGTGGGTGTCCAGTACTCTGTCCCAGTAACATAAAAGTAATGGAGACAAAGAGCTCTTATAACTTGTTTCCGTAAACACGCCCCATCTCGATATTCTCACGTGGCCTGTTAAGCTCTAACACAGGAACTTTGGAGGAACGCACACATTGGAGCCACAGCAGTGTCCCAGTGAACAAGGCCCCTGGGCGATTGCGCACCCTTTCCACCATGTAAGGACAGAGCCACGCTGCTCCATCTGTGAGGCAGAGAGCGGGTGTGTCCCCCGGCACTGGCTCTGCTGGTGCTTTCATCGTGGACTCATCACCTCCAGAACTGGGAGCAGTGCGTTTCTCTTGTATACAAGTTACCCTGTCCAAGGTATTTTGGTAAAGCAGCCTACAAGGATGACAACAGGTCCTAATCTCCAGGGCTGTAGTCATGTCCCTACCGCCTAATGACTTTGCTTTGGTGATTAGGTTTCAACATAGGACTTTGGAAGGGGATGCAAGCACTCAGATCATAGCACATGATAAGGGTGTGCCCTGTGATGAATTAAACAAGACAATAGTAGAGACATAGAAAAATAGTGGGATAGAAGGATAGATTATCTTGATTCTTTGAAATAGGCAAGTAATCATGTAAACTGTAGAAATAACCTCATTATAATGGAAATAGTAGGGTCTGTATATCCAATGTACCATCTGTGTATATACATATTAATCAATATATACCTGCAATTATGTATGTAGATACACATTTAGGATATACAAATGTGTCTTCATGAATTGTGATAAAAATACAGTGAATGCTATTGGCACTGTAGACCTCTAGATATAAAAAGCTTGGTTTTCTTTAAAAATAAAAATCCTTGGTTCTATTTAAAATGTGCAGTTCTCTACAAGGAATACAACTTCTTCCCCTCAGACAAATAAATTTTCATCTAATTCCTCCTGAAATACTGTTAGGAGGCCCTATGCAACACAAGGCTGGTTGATTATAAAGTGTGTGCCTGTATATAAATATAAATAAACCGATGCCTCTCTAGGAAATGGTTCTTTCTTACACCAGAAAGAATGGCAGGCCAGGATTTAGCTCAGTGGTGTTGCCCCTGCTTTGAAGGTGCAAGGTCTCAAGTTTAATCCCCGGTATCAGAAAGGAAAAAAAAAAAGAAGAATGGTGATCATCAAATCAAATAACAAACACTAGCATGGCTGCAGTGAAAAAGGAACCCTTGTACATTGTTAGTGGGAATGTGAACTATTACAACCATTATGGAAATCAGTATAGCGATTCTTCAAAGAACTACAATTAGAAGTTCCATCTGACTCATCTATTCCTTTTCTAGGTATCTTCCCAAAAGAGCTAAAGTTATATTTCAGTGATACATGCCAATGTGTACGGCAGCACAATTGATAATAGCTAAATCCTGGAAGCAGCTTATATACCCATCAGCAAACAAACAGATAAAGAAAATGTGGTACCTATACATAATGGAATACCACTTGCTATAAAAAAAGGATAAATTTGAGACATTTTTAGGAAAATGGCTGCACCTGGAAAGTATAATGTTAAGTGAAGTAAATCAGACATGCAAGCTTAAATACTGTATGGTGTCCTTCATTTGAGAGAAGGAAAGGACAAGTAAAGAGCAAAGTGAAGAGCTAATAGACGGAGCAGGGTGATAGACCTTTTACACATGGGAAAAGGTCCAGAAGACAGGGGGAGGGAAGGGAGGAAAAAGGTTTAGGATGTGAGGAATGTGAGCGTTATATGTCATAAACGAGCTAAAAATAAGAATGATGGAAATGGAGAAGGGGCATTTAGAGTCGGAGAGAGGGAGGGAGGGGAATAGAAAGAATCGAGGTGTGCTGTGTGCATGTTCCTGCTCCGAAAGATTAACGAACATTTCACGTAGTATAAACGCACTAGCAAAATACAATTTTTATTTTAAATACCAAAGGCACCCTACACTCAGGAGGCAGGAAACCCATCCTGTGCCCAGGAAAAGCACATACAGACCCTGCAGCACCCAAGGCGAGATCAGTGTCCTTCGTTCATGCGCCTGCGGGGACAGAGGCCAGACGTGCTCCGGCCGGGTAGGCACTGACCAGGGCTGATCCGAGAGGTGCGCGAGGCGCTGCGCAGGTTCTGACCCAGCCGTCCAGAGCAGGGGCGGAGCTGCGGTGCCTGCTGAGTCGGAAGTCAACTTGGGCTTGCTGAGGAGCTTTGTTTGAAGCGGATCGCTGTAGGGCTATTTGGGGTAGTGAGGAGTGGGGAAGCTCTGACTAGGAACTCTCAGGCCTCCCGAGAGTCAGGCAAACAGCTCTTCTTTTGAATTTCTCGTTAACTTTCGTTGGTGCAGGTTCGCAGTACACACCGAGGATGCGCGCCGTGGGAGCTGGTGCGCTTACAGGACTCACCTCCCTTCTTTTCCTCCTCTTCCCACCTCTCCCTCCCCTCCCTGCACCTCTCTTTGCCAAAGGACCCGTCTCCGTTTCTGACTATCTACCATTTGTTTGCGCTTTAATCTATTTGCACTTTGGGTTTTCCGTGTAGGAGAAACTATGTGATGTTGAAGCGCGTGTGTCGGAGTTATTTCGCGTAACATTTCCTTGCCTGGCAAGCACTGGGCACGGGAAGCCGGCGGGGAAGGCGACGCAGGTACAGGGGTGGGGGGTGGGGGTGGGGGTGTCTCACCAGTGGCAGCCTGGGCTCGGGACCTCGGTTCTTGTTCAGGATGAAGGCTGGGCCAAAGTTCGGGGTGAGGGGCCCTTGACCACAGTTTGACAGACACGCGTTCGATTCCAGTGTAAGTGGGGACAAAATAGTTCACCAGTGTGTGAGGCGGAGAACACGGTTCTGGAGGGCCGTGTCTAGAAGGGCACACAAGGGGACCCTAAGTGAACTTTAAGCCACCTGAGAAGGGGGTTTCTTCAAGGTTAGTCATTTCCCTGAAAACAAACAGGTTTCTTAACCGTCTCTGCTCTGCAGGAACAACTGGCTTAGGTGAAATTCAACTGTCAGCAGGTAGGACATGTAAGGACACCCTAGGGACCTTCTGCATATGTTCCTTCTCTGGTCCTTTCCTCTCTGAGCATTGACTGACTGCCTTTTCCTGGACTGTGAAGAATGTATTTCAGCACATCTATGCAAGGCAGGTGTGTTACTTTTCTCTCATTGCCGACAGCCAAGGTTAGAAGGGAAGGGGTTATTTGGCTTGCAGTTCATAGAAGTTTCAGTCCATAATCAGCTGGCTCTGAGGCTGGCATGGCAAACACGCATCGCAGAGGAGAAACAACAGGGCTCACACAAGGCAGCAAAGGTAACGAGAGTTAACAGTGTCTCCCTGCCCCCTTTTATTTTATTCAGACTACTTAGGGCTGGAGGCTCTCGCACCCTTAATCCTAGTGCCCTCGGGCCTAGCATTGCACCATGAATCAATTCCAGCATCACACACTGTAGATCAAGGCTATGACCACAGGAGGCTTTGAGGGGACATCCAGACCCAAACCAGAACAGCAGGAGAAGTGGCAGCAACTTTCCCATATGTTGGTTTACCTGAGAAAGTCTTCATGTCTCTTCACTCGTATTTACAGATTTTTAATTGGCACGTGTTTGTAGCACATAATGTTTACATTCCTTGTAGGGAGTTGCTGCATGTATGTGACCCTCTCTGATTCCTTTTTTATTCCGCTTCCCTCGCCCTCTTCCTCCATCTCCTCCATTAATCCCTGTCTCCTTTGAGAAGGGAATCTGTCTCCTCACTTCCTGTTATCTGTCTTTTATTGTGCTTTTACTTATACTTTGGGTTTCTCATCGAAGAGGAGCCATGTGACATTTAAACTCATGTGCCTGATTCATTTCATTTAACATTACGGTCTCAAGGTGTATCCTTTTTCCTACAGAGGACCCAATCTCATCTTTAGTAAAGAGAAGTAGTCCATTCTGTATAAATACCACATTTTCTTTACCCATTTATCTGTTGATGGACTTACAGGCTGCTTCCGGCATTTAGCCTTTATGACTCGTGCTGCTATAAACATGGGGGTGTGTGTGTAGCACTGTGATATGATGCCGTTAGCTCTTCTGGGAAGACACTTCAGAGGAGGAGAGCTGGGTGTCAAGTGGCATTTCTACTTTCGGTTTTCTGGAGACTCTCTGTACTGATTTCCATAGTGGTTGTTTACATTCCCACTTACAGTGTAGAAGGGTTACTTTTTCTCTGCAGCCTTGCCAACATTTGTTAGTATTCAATTTCTTAATGATAGCCATTCTTTGGAAGGATAATTTTACTGGATACAAAGTTCTAGGCTGGTGGGTTTTTCCTTTCAAAACTGAATTTTTTGCTATTTGCTGCCTTGTTACCTACTAAAAGTCTGATGTGAGTCTTTCCATTGTTCCTCTCTCCACAGAGAAAGCCCTCACCCCAAGCCCCTCATGATTTGCTCTTTGCCTTTGCCTTCTGCAATTTGAATGCATGGTTCAGAGTAGATTTTGGGGGTGTTTGTCCTGCTCAGTGTCCTCTGAGTGTCTTCAATCTCTGGTGCATTAGTTTCCTTTTAGTTGCTGGGGAAAAGTGCCTGACACGTTCAACCTAAAAGACACAAGGTTATTTTCGGTCACAGTTTCAGATGAATCAGTGCATGGTTGCCTGACTGGAGGAAAGCTACTCACCTCCAGGGAGCCAGAAGAACAGGAGAAACCAGGGGCCAGGGCAGGGCCAGGACTCCCTTCCCGGCTATGCCGCCAGCCACTAGGCAGCCAGGCCCTGATTCTTATCGCCCATTCACCTAAGAAGTCATCAGTGGCTTCATCTATCGATGAGGTCGGCACTCCCACCCCACCCCGTCTAGTCACTTCTAAAAGCCTCTGAACACATGATATTTGGGGGGACATTGTAGATCTAAACCATAAGTCTGGTTTCATTTTTATTAATAATGTACAATGTTAACTTGTCATCTGTGCCTTCCACTCTTGCTTCTCTGCCTTGGGTCTATGTACATATCTTCATATCTGTCACACCTCTTACTGTAAGTGACTCATAGTGCTGAGGTATTCTGGTCCTTTCTCTTTGCTAATTCTTTTTCCTTTTTTCATTTCACTTTGGGAAGTTTCTCTTGGCCTGTCTGCAGTCTCTGAGTGAGCCCGTTGAAGACACTCTTCATCTCTCTAATAAAAATGTTGCAAAAATATTTCTGATTTCTAAGATTTCCTAAGATTTGGGCTTTTTCTTCTCAGAATCTTCCTTTTACTACTTATTTTGCCCACGTGTCTTGCAAAGTGCTGACTTTTTCCATTCGAGCCCTCAGCATTTAAATCATAGTTCTCTGACATGCCCGAATGGCCGTTCTAAAGCTCTGCCATGTCTGAACATGGCTCTGATGCTTACTTTTGTCTCTTCAAATTTTTTCTTTGCCTTATGACATACCTTGTAACTTCTTGGTAAAAGCCAGATGTGATATGCTGGGCAACAGGAACTGAAGTAGATAGGATTTTTTTCTTTTTAAAAATTATTTTCAGTAATATATATTTACCATAAGTGATGGTCACATCCATCACACAGAATCTATACCTGTATGCAATGTATCTTACCTCTCCCTTCCTTTGAACACTTCTTCCCCTCCCCATCGACATAAGGTTTGTTGTCCTTTTTTTCTTCCATTATCTTTTTAAAAATCGCCTTTCCTTTTTTTTCCATCCCCTTGTCCTTCTTGTTCCCCTTCCCATTTGAACACGTTCTTCCTACTTCTCAGTGTCTATCCTGTATTTTGCTCTTTATTTACCCTCTGGGTTTCTCACACAAGAGAAACAATGCGATATTTAAACTTGTGTGTCCGATTTATTTAACTTGAGATTATCATCTTGAGGTGCATCCATTTACCTAAAAGTGACTTGTTTATCCTTCTTTGTGGCAGGATAATACTCCATTGTATATAAATACCACATTTTTCTTTACCCATTCATCTGTTGATAAATGCTTCCTAGACTTAGCTGTTATACATTGTGCTGCTATAAACATGGGTATTCATATATCACTATCGTATGATGCTCTTAAATCTTTCAGGAAGATACCTAGAAGGGGAATATCTGAGTCAAATGGAACCTCTAGTTTTAGTTTCTGAGGACTCTCCATACTGATTTCCACAGTGGTTACTCCAGTTTACACTTGAATCAGCAGTGGAGCAGGGTTCCTTTCTCTCCACACCCCCGCCAGCATTTGTTATTGACTGATTTCTTGATAATAGCTGTTCTTTCTGGAGTGAGATGGAATCTCCATGTTGTCTTAATTTGCATCTCTTGAATGACCAGTGGTGTTGAAGATTTTTCCAAATATTTCTTTGCCGTGCGTACTTTGAATTAGATAGGACTTTGCTGGTAGTTCTGCATTCATCAGGCTGGAAGTTAGGCTGCAATTTCTATTTGCTGTAGTTATGGGTTTCAGAAGCTTCATTTTCCTTTTGCCTTCATTTCCGTTGTTTTTATTGCCTGGGGAATCGGAACCCCTTCTTTGACATCCTGGCAGTCCGTTTACCTGTAAGCCCATTACTAAACAGGAACCTTCTTGTTTGCTGTAACGTGTCGAGTGTGGAATCATTCCCTAGCCCTATAATCAGAGCTCAGTGTGTCAGAGAGCCTGTGCCCTTGGACCATGTCCCACACAGCGTTTCTTTTTTTTCTTTGTCCCAGGGATCGAACTCAGGACCTTGCCCTTTCAAGGCAGGAGGCGACACGGCTGAGCTAAATCCCTGGCCCCACACAAGCATTTCAGAGATTCTTTTTTCTCCCTTCAGGTAAGACAGGCCAGAGGGGACTGGATTTGGGGAACTTCTTTCCCCTGTAATTGGATGAGGCTCCGGTGGTCTTTTCTCATTCTGGGTTGTATTTATTGAACAGAATCCCCTGTGTAATTTTTCACAGTAGCCACTTCCTTCCTCTGGCCAAACAAGGGATTTTTCTCCAGTCTTCATGAGGCCCTGGTGGGGATCTGGAGGTAAAAATCCAAGCAAATGTGGCTTCCGCCGAAATCAAGGTCCCTGGAAATTTTTGACTGTCAAACTAGACTGCCCTTGGAGTCTGGGAATTAATCACCATTACGGATTCAATGTTCCTACCTACTTCTGGCCCCCATGGCCTCTGCCTCAGGTGAGCAGGTCTGTAGCCTCTATTCAGCTGACTCCCTTGCCGGTTCTGCCCCAGGTTCGGGGATCTGTGGCCTTCAACAGTAACCCTCCTCACCTGTGATTTAACCGTTTGCATTTTCAGATTGCCACAGCCAACCATGATCCAAAAACTTGACCTGGAAAATTACAAAAATAAAACACTGCACACTGCTGTGAGTGACATGATGAAATTTGTGCCCTATCCAACCTGGGATGCAAGTTGTGCCTTTTTCCAATTTATCCATGAAGTACAAGCTGCCTGTTCCTTAGTCACTTAGTAACCATCTTGGTTTTCAGGTCGACAGTCACAGTACAGAAGTTCCTGTGTTTGGATAACCCTGATTTTACTTATGACTCCTGTAATTGTGGATTTCCCAACACTGGGACAAAATGCCTGATACCCGCAAGTTAAGAAGGAAAGGTTTATTGTGGCTCACAATTTCAGAGGGTTCAGTACATATAGGGTTAGGTGCCTCCAAGGCAGAAACAGCATGGTGGAAGGGCATGGCAGAGAAGAGCTGCTGAACCTACGGTTCCTATGAGAACCAGAAATCAGAGAGAGGGGAGGAGTCAGGGAGGAGACCGCTCCCTTCCAGGTCAGGCCCACAGCGGCCCACATGTAGCTGTGAACTCATCCATGGATTAATCCATGAATGAGTGTAGCATCCCTGTGACCCAGTCACCTTCCAAAATCCGCACAGCACACATGAGACTTTTATGGAACATTGCAGATCTAAACCATAACAACCCACAGCACAAAACTGACAACATCATAACAAACCCAAAGCACAATACTCATGCTGGCAATTGAATTTTTATCTTATTATGCTGCTTGTCTATTACTGTGCCTAACTGATGAGTTAAACCTTGTCACACAGCTGGATGTATAGGAATAAACATTGCATACAGCTGGGAATATCTACACCTCAGGCATCTTCGGAATATGTAGCTTGTGGCTAAGGAGCAGTCACTACATTCACCCAATGTCTTCAGTTTTCAGGGTGGTTAATACCACCATTTTTATTTTAAAAGTATCTGAGCTATCTTTCCTTGCTAGATTTCTTTTCCCTACCAGATCTGATCAATCTTTCTTCAAATAAAAAGAAAATCAGAAATACCCAAAAGAGTAAAGTGAGTGTCTTGCTACCAGCCTGTTTTTCTTAGCCAGTTTGTCTGTGGCGGAGGAAGTTAGCTTAAGAGCGACCCATTTCCCTCTCTTGTTATTTTCATTTCAGTCCAAAGTTATTAAATTCAACGTAAAGTTTGCTGTTCTATTTAAGTGCTTTCTGAGTGTTTATGAGTAAAGGAGATTAGCATTTATTGGTGAATTATTATGCCATAAGGACTGTGCTAACGGTTCTTCAAGCTTTAATGTGCACCAAATTATCCAGAGATCTGGTAAAATGCGAATTCTGGCTCAGCAGGTCCGTCTGGGGCTGGGTTTCAGCATTTATCTACAGGAAATGCTCGTTCTGCTTGCCAAGTCCTCTTGTCTGGATGAACTTCACTTGTAGAAATGGATTCCGAGCCTAGAGAGGGAGGAGGAGGCGTGTGCATAGCACCACTGCTAGTTTGCCTTTAAATCTAGGGGTTTCAGGGCCAGGGATTTAGCTCAGTGGTTCTGCGGCCTGCCTCGAAAGCACAAGGTCCTGAGTTCAATTCCTGTACAAAAAAAAAAAAATCCAGGGTTTTCAGACTACCTGCAGGATGGAGGAATCGATGCCCTATGAATAATCATTGTCATCTCCTCCCAACCACAAGCTCTAATGTAGATACTTGTTTAGGACACTGCTGTGGCTTGAATTTTGTCCTCAAAAGGATATGTGGAACTTGTCCCTGGTACCTGTAAAAGTGACCTTATGTGAAAATAAGGTCTTTTCAGATACAATCGAGTTAAGATGAAGTCCCACCTGAGGTAGGCACACTCTTCCCAACTTGACAGAGGAAGAAAGGGGAAGAAAAGGGGCAAGGCGACAGACACACACAGAGGAAGGCCCGATGAAGACTGAGGCAGAAGTTGGTGGCTGCACGCTAAGCAAGGCCTATGATTTCTGGCCACCACCAGAGTCTGCGAAAGGCAGAGAAGGAGCCTCCCCTGGGGCCTCTGGAGACAGTTCAGCCCTGCCAACAGCTACAGGTAGGGTTTCTCCCTCTGTAACGGAGATAGTGACTTTCTGCTGTTGTAAGTCGCCTTGTATTGCAGCAGCCATCGCCAATGAATAAAACCACTGCACACCAAGCCCTTGGGTTTCCGGGTTTCTGAGAGCGCCTGCATGCCCTGCTGGGTTTTCATCAGACAGGTTCAGTGTGGTTGAGCTCTTAGCACACTGTGCCACTTATTTGGCATATGAGCAATGAGACGAAAAATGGTGATGTTCCCCGTTAGTTAGCATTCTGTCCCTGTAACAAGTACTTGAGATAATCGATTCACAAAGAGGAGAGGTTCACTTTGCTTGCAGTTTTGGAGACTGAGTGAAGCAGACCGTGGGACCATAAGCATGGTGGCCAGGAAGAGAAAGAGGAAGTGGAAGGGAGGTGCCGGCCTCCAATCCTCTTCCAGGACACACCCCCAGTGACCTCAAGATCTCCCACTAGGCCCCATCTCTTAAAGGTTCCCTCTGTTCCAGTTGCACCAAGTAAGGACCAACCCTTTTGCACGTGGACTTTTGGGGACATTTAAGAGCCAAACTATAGCATTTACATGAGGACGGTAAATCAGCTGTGTTATACTTTGCAGCAGAGAAGCAACTTGTTTACTTTTATTTTCAAATAATTTTAGAGTATTTGCATTTTACATACATAAAGTATTTTTCACCTGTGCATATTTTACACCAAAAAATCCCCACAGGGGAAGAATATATTGTGTGGATGTGATTAATTGCCTAGATATTTGCTTGGGAACTGCACAGCTAAGCAAGTGTTTATCATCTTCACACTCAGGTGACATTTTAAAAAGACAAACCTCTCAGGATTGCCGTCTATCTTTAATGTTCCTGGAAGAATCGGTGCTGCAGAAGTTTAAAATTCAGAGCCAGGTTTTATTTTGTTTCTCTTTTCAATTGAAACAAAGTATCTTGGCTTTGAAGAATGAAGAGAGAATAGAGTAGGAGTGAATTTTGCTGTGTGTGCTGTGTCCAGAAGTCTAAAGCCATCCTAACATAAACAGCAGCATGAAGCAACCAAGCGTCTTATTAAACTTGAAAGTGCCAGGGGCAGGTGCTCCCCAGGACACCGTGGGACAGGGCTGCCTGCTCTGCCCCACTGTGTGGGGCTCAGCTGGGAAGACTGGAAGGTGGCAACAGAAATGTGCCTTGCATGTCGGATGCTGGCTCCTTCGGCAGGAGACTTCACTCACTCACCTGTTGCTGCCAGCTGTTGCCTGAACCCCAGCAGTTCTGACACCTCTGTGGGGCCCCTCAGGTGACCTCAGCTCCCAGGCAACACGGGAGCATGTGGCCGATACGTGACCCAGATGTGAGTGGCCCAAGAGGGTGAGCAGGGCCTAGAGGGCCTTTGCTCAAGGAGCTTCAGAAGCCGTGGCCCGTCCTGTGGGTCACCAGTGATGCCCCTGAAGTTGTCCTAGACTTAGACCAGACCTCTCCATGGGACCGATTTAAAGAACATGCAGATGTGTTATGATTCAGATCCGAGACTGGCCCCAGAGCTCCTGTGCTCGGAAGGAGATTGGGTTATGGGGGCTCACAGCCGACTTACTGCTAGAAGACTTACTACCGACTTACTGTCAGAAGAGGCGGTCACTCTGGGTGTGGCCCTGAAGGAGAAGCTCCCTTCCTGGCTCCTCCCTTGCCTTGCTCTGCTTCCTGTCTGCCAGGCCATGAGCAGCTGTCCTCGGCCGTGACCTGTACCGTGCTGTCCTGCCTCGGAGCCAGCCGACTAGGAGCCAACTGTAGCCAAGATGACCTCTCTTCCTTTAAGTTGCAGATGTCAGGTATTTTATCCAGCAGTGAGGAAGGAGACTAACACAAGATGTGTTTAGGAATCGTCACCACACCTCTGCTCATCAGCTCAATGTAACTGTAACAAAATACCTGAGATAATTAACTTAAAAAGAGCCTTGTTCTGTTCCCCTTTTGTGGGTCTCTGGGCATGGTTGGTTGGCTCCTGTACTTTGGTCCTGCAGTGCAGCAGCACGTCACAGTGGGAGTGAGGCCGAAAGAGCTACTTACTCACTCATGACTGGAACAAGAGAGACAGTGGGGGCTGGGTCCTGTCACCCCTCTCCGGGCTTCTCTCCACGGCCGGTCTCTCACCAGGCTCCACAACCTAAAGGCCTGCCATCTCCTGGTAGTGCCACAGGCTGGACACCAGGCCTTCAGCACGTGGACCTTTGGAGACCTTCAGGATCCAGACCACAGTGACGCCTGTATGAATGCACCTTTCACATCACTCTGACTTCCGGTTGAGAGATACCAATGAGCTTCGGCTTGATTTTGAGTAAGACGTTGCATGTCTGTAGCCCTCAATTTCCTCAAGCGCAAGATGAAGGGTTACACTGGGTGGGCGCCACAGGTCCTTCGCAGAGCTATCATTTTGTTCTTCTTGCAGTTGTACCAGTGGAAGCGTTAGAGATTCTAGATTGAATTTTACAAAAACATTCTTCTGGGTGGAAGTTTTGTGCTCATTTAGTTGTTCTTGGGAGAATGGAATAGAAATATGTGTTCCCACTGGTTCAGCTCCAGTCCACCCTTTATTACGAACACTCAGCATAGACGGTATGTATTGCCGAGCGCTGGGTGCCATTTCCTGGCCTCGTTTAGTTACCATACCCACACTGCTAGCATTGTTTTTTCGTTTAGACGACCACTGAGGGGTATTCTCACCAAAGGAGGTGAGCGCAATAAGAACAGTTTGAAGAAAGAATGACCGGGGCCAGGATGACATGAAAGGGCATGCGCACAGGCAGCCCCATAGGGCTCACATGCCCTATGCCCTATGAGTGGTTGGGCTCACCTCCTTTCCTGAGAACACCTCCTCATCGGCCCCCTTCTCCGAGGCCTGAGGCTATGAGGCATCAGAAGCAATGTTGTAGGTTGAAAAAGCCAGAAAGTGGGAAAGGGAAGGAGCTCTGGCCTGGCCAATCTGGACTCGTTCGAGGAGGACAGTGGCAGGAAATAATCGGGCACAGTGGGGGCCACAGATAACTCAGAATGCCGAGGCTCCTGTCACCAGGAAGTGGCACCTTTCCAGTGTCTGATGGAAATGTCAGTTTGCCACGTGGCAGATTCAGCTCAGCATGTTCCATGCATCCTCACGACAAATAGAGGTGACACCCAGCCATGAGTTTTCCTCCATCTTAGGAGACGTGATAACAAATACAGTGACTGTTTAAAAACTATTGCAAGAAAAAACACATCGCTGTCCCTTCTCCTCAGAATACTCTCCCTTGCTTCGCACACACTTGTCCCATCATTGTTGTCACTTTCTGGAGCAGTTCCGGAAGCTCTCTTCCCTGAGTGTCTTTAGTAGTCTTGTCACGGTGCCTGGATGTCCTGAACTGATTCAAAACATTTATCCCTCACGGTCGTTCTGACTTTGGGGAAGAGCCAGAAGTCGCAGGGTGCCAGATGCTGTGAAAATCGTGAATGAGGATGCACTGCCTGAGCTGCCTTTCTCCTAGATGGTGCTCAGCAGCGGCACTGACCATATTTTGAATCATACCTGGGGAGGACACTCAGGAAAGAGGACTTTCACAGCTGCTTCAGGAAGTGTCAAGAACGGTGGAATAAACGTGTTTGACGCAAGGGGAGGATTTGGAGGGAGAGTCACAGCAATGTGTCTTTTACTGTAATAAATTTTTAGTTTTTATTCAAGCATTCACCACATTTGTTGATCATGCCTCAGGGATTTTGGAAAATGAAGCAGCAAATTCACTTGTCTGGGATGTCAGAGGTCACCTGACAGCTGCTGGTCACCACAAGCCATCTGCCCTCTGAGCCGCTCCTGCCTCCTCTCGTGAGCACGCTGGGCTTTGGGAGACTTTCCCATCCATTGTCTGCCCCTGAACCTGAGCATGGTCTGGGCTCATCACTGATGCTCCCCTCTGGGTGGCCGCTGTGGCCCAGGACCAGTCACGAATGTGCAAAGCCCAGTGCAACATGACAATGTGGGCGTGGTGGGGTGGGGCAGCAGAGCCGGGCATCTATCTGCCCGTGATGGCCTCACACTGGGTGCAGCCAGGCGCCTGGAAGGGGCTCATTTAGCTCCCCCTGGAAGTGGTGCTCCCAGCTCAGTTGGGGCAAAGGACATGGTGATGGCCCAAGTCCCTACAATGCAGCATTCTTCATTTCTCCCTAAGCTTCCCCAAGAAGATACACATCACTGATTATGAGTTTCCAGAGTGGAGCATCAGAGCTTTCAACCAAACCCTGGACTTTGTGACACGGAGCCCTATGGGGCTGCCTGTGCGTGTGCCCTTTCATGTCTTCCAGTCATTCTTTCTTCAAACTGTTCTTATTGTGCCTCCTCCCTGTGCTCTAGGTTACCACTGGAGCCCAGAACTTGATCCTCATTTCTGAAACTCCCAGGGCCTCCCAGCCGTTTATCACTTCGATCCAAGCCTCTGCACTTGGCTTCAGTGGCCTGCACACTCGGTCCCCGCACCTGTGCAGACTCCCAGTCCTGCCAGACCCACTTCCAGTGCCCTTAGTGCTCCCCTGCCTGGGGCGAGGCAGATGGCCCGTTCCACCCTGTGCACAGGTGCAGTGAGCTCCTATCCCTTGCTTCTTGGTGGGTGACTCTGGCCAGTGCTCCTGACTTGGCACAAGGGCACAGTTGCCCCCAGAACAGGGCCTCGGTGATTTGCATGATGGATCGGCTGCTTTCTCTCCCCTTCTTCCTCGATGTCCACCACCAGGTCACTGCGAAGCAGTGCATAATGGAGTCTCTGCCTTCCTTAGGGCTTTCTTCTGCTCTATAGCCCCCTGTGATCCAGAGGTATCTGGCCTGGTGCTTTGTTGCCGAGTCCAGACTTGTTCCTACCCTGCAAAGTCAGACGGTCTCTACCTGGACACTGTGCTCACAACACACAGCACCCAGTCCCTGGGTAGCAGCAGCGTCACCTGTGACACACGGACCCACAAGGAAGAACGGAGCCCCAAGGCCTTTGGTGGAGCTAAGGATTATAAGGTGCATTAGGACAGGTCCTCCCCAGCAGCCTCCCGGGCCGTGTCACAGAGAACCTGATGCTCCAGGAAGACGTGTTATTTTCGCCTCTCCTGAATCTCAGTGGGAAAGAGGCTGAGGGACTCAGGACAATCACTGTTGCTCTGTTCTCTCTGCTGTGATTGGTTTAGAGGTGAGCATTTGACTCAATTCTGGCCAATGAGATGTGAGGGAAATTCTGCTGGGCGGTTTCTGAGGGATTTGACTCACGTTAGAAACGGGACATGGGAGGGATAGGCTTATGTTTTAAATGTGAAATTATATTGTTTCAGGGCCGGGGATGTAGCTCATTGGCACAGCGCCTGCCTTGCAAGCACAAGGTCCTCAGTTTAATCCCTGGTACCAAGAAAAAAGAAAAGAAATTATATTGCTTCAACACATTGCAGTTCTCTTCTAACCACAGGTCAGGTAACAGCACAATTAGTGTGAACCTTTTGCTGTGTATGCTGCTTCTACAGTATCTTATCATGACATCTGTAATTACTCACAGCACAAAATTTTATCCCTAAACATGCACCTTGAGTCCATAGTGCTGACTGGAATAAATCAGACACAGGAGCTTAACTATCATGCGGTTTCTCTTACACGAGAAACCCGAAGTATAAATAAAAGCAAAAGCAAAGTAAAATACAGATGCTAGGACGCAGGGAGATGGCTCTTCTGTGAACAGGAGGAAGACCAAGAGTTGTAGGAAAGGGAGGGGAGAGAGCAGGGAGGCAGGAAAGGGGACTGAAGATGCCCTGTGCGCATGCGCCAGCTCCACTAGGAATGGAATCGTGTCCTGCAAACATGGACTGATAAAAATAAGATGTAGAAAAAGATGTAAAAAATTTAAAGAAGAAGCAGGGTGATTTAAGTCTTGAGGAAAGGTGATTGGAGGTGAAGTAAGCAGTGGTCGAAGCAGAGAGCTCTTCCTGGAATGCATGTTCAAAAACTGGCAGAGGACTGGCCATGGTAGCTCACGCCTGTAATCCCGGCCCTCGGGAGGCTGAGGCAGGAGAATCGCAGAGAGTTCAAGGCCAGCCTGGGGTACATAGTGAGTTCAAGGTCGGCCCGAACTAGATATCAGACCCTGTCTCAAAAAACAAAACAAAACAAAATGAAAAGTGACAGAGACACTGTGATCTAAAGAGGGAATTTCCCACTGTTAGGTACCTTTGCAGGCCCACGCACAAAAGCGACCCTCTGAAAAGGAAGTTAGGCCACCGCTATGATATGGCCAGCATGTCATGGACAGCAAAGCTGGTATGAGACTAACAATATTGTTCAGCTGGGGTGACTTCCAAAATTAGTGATTTTTAAAGTCAACTAAGAGCAAATGCAGCTAGCAGGTTTATTCAGGTTTCCCTCAGTTTCTATGCCCTCTTGTCTTCTCGAGTATATCTTCAAGAACCCACACAGTTAAAAAAGAAAGGGCCGGGGATTTAGCTCAGTGGTTCTGCCACCACCTGCCTTGCAAGCGCAAGGTCCTGAGTTCAATCCCCCCCCCCCCAAAAAAAAGAAAAGAAAATTTCTGGATTGCAAATCTGGTACGAAATTCATATTTTTGTGATGTCCAGCTCTAATGCAAAAGGGGGGTTCTCCTGGAGAAAAATATTACGGAGAGACACATAAAATAGCTTTGAACAGGCCGGCTGGAGGGACAGCGCTGCCTGCTGTTGGCCTCGTGGTTCATTTCGTGCTTGCCCATGGCAGCGATCCTGATTGGGAGCAGCCCCGAGGAGGGAAGCAAAGTCAAGGTCAAGGTCAAGGTCAAGGTGTAGAACAGGGAAGAGAGGGCAGAGCCGCCTCCTTTCGCCAGGGACCGACCAGGTGTGGTGCGCCAAGTAAACACCCACTGTGTCCGCTGGCCCACAGCCATCCACCTGAGCACCGGGTGTCCGGGTGTGCCGAGGTGCGGGGAATCAGGGGGCGGGCGTGCTCGGGAGAGACGGAGAGGCAGCAGGTGGCAGGTCTAGAACTAGGCCCGGGAGGGGGGCGGGGGAGACTGGAGGCTTCTGAAGCCTCTCTGGCAAGTGGCAAGTGGCGCCGCATCTGCATCTCTCGGACTGCGGACTGCGGAGCCGCCCTGCACAGCAGCGATTAGAGACAGCTTCAGCCCAGGGGCTAAGGAACGGGCAAGCGGGAGCTCCAGGCAGAGCCGAGCCGAGGACCCAGGCGAGCCCCTGGAGCGACGGGGTCACGCGGTTGGTGGGTTGGCGCAGGCTGCAGCAGGAGCCTGCTTTGGTGAGGATGTGTGTGTGTTTGCGTGTGTGTTCACAGTGATTCCTCAACTAAGCGAACTCCAGTCGGCTGCCCTGAGCTCTCTCCTCAGATGGGATTGGATGTGGGCGTTTGTGCTTTCTGCATCGTCCAGTTTCAGCAAGAATCCCGATGGGTCAGTTTAGCCGGCTAAGCCCGCCCTCCGAATCTGATCACCAGTGAGGTCTGATTAGATTCCCCTCACCCCAGACCGCTGCTCCGCAGACTTCTGGTCACCCTGTGAGAATCCTGCCGGGCGGTTTAGCTGCCTCCTCCCTCGCCACTCAAGTCTCTTGGTCATTTTCTCTCCGCTTTGCTCCTTGGCCACAAATTTCTACTTCCCTTTACTATATTTGAAATTGTCCCCAACGCCTCTCTCCTATTGCTGAGCGCCATCGCTGCCAGGCATGGTGGAGCATATCTGTAATTCCTCCAGTTGGGAGCTGAGGCAGGAGGATTGCTTTGAGTTCCAGGCCAGCCTGGGCTACACAGTGAGTTCCAGGCCAGGCTGAGCCCCGTAGCAGACCCTGTCTCAGAACCACAACAAAACAGCCCCCTGCGGTGGTCCCATGCGAGGCAATGGTCCTCAATCACTGAGCCCTGACAAGTGAGAGGATATTTTTTTCCTAAAAAGAAAACTCAGGAGTTTAAAAAAGTGCCAGGTCAGGGCCGACTTTGTCTTGAATGGTTGGAAGCCACCACCCTGAGCTAGGAGTCAGGCTTCTCAGCACAGGGTTTAGAAGCCAGACAAAGCAGAGCCCTGCAGGACCAGCTTTGGTGGGAAGCGCGGGAAGTGTTCTCCTCTCCGGTCTGGACGAAGAGCGATTATCGATTATCGGGCTGTCAGACTCTATGCTGCCCGGGCCTGACCACCGGCTGCTCCTGTCCCTGGGCTTCGTGAGGCCACAGCTCAATTCTAGCACAGCTGCCCCCGGTGTGGGTCTCCTGGAGAGAGAATCCAGCAGGGAGAGACACTGCCTGCCCACCGTCCTCACTGCTGCTGGGCCTGGCGCTGCGTGGCCACAGTGCACCCTCCCCGCAGTGACCCAGGCCCTTGGTGCTGGAGCGCTCAAACCCAGCCATGGGTGTTCAGAGGGCCCCTTGCTGCCTGGCTCCTTGGCTGCCCAGTTGTTGATGGCTATGGGACACCCCGTCAGTGCAAACTTCAGATAAACAGTGATGTTTTAAAGAAGTCTGTCTGTCACAAGGGTTGCACTGAGCATGCTTAACGCATGAGACGTATTGATGCTTTGAAGTGTGCTGTTTATCTGAAGTTCATATTTTCCTAGACAGTCTGTATTTGTATTTGCTATATCTCTCAAAGCTATCTATCTATCCATCCATCTATCAAAGCCAAGTGTATCTCTCCTTCACTCCTGAGAATCAAACCCAGGGCTTTCACTTATAGCATCCCTTTGTAAAAATTTTGACAGATTTTAAGTGGCTAAATGGCCTGGGCTGGGCTGGATCTTGCAATCCTCCTGCCTCAGCCTTCCGGACTCCAGGATTCCAGCTTCGTGCCACCATGCCCCACTCCTTGTTCTTGTTTGGTGGGGGAAGTGAGGAAGTTCTTACTGTGCCTGTGAACGGCTGAGAGCTGCTGAGCATTGTCCCAGGGAGCCCTGAGAGCCACGGGGCTGTGCCTCGTGGCCTCTCCTGGCCGGGTGACGATGGACCCCTACCTGCTAAGAGACTGCCACGTCCTGCAGCCGGCCCGTGCCATGTGCCGTCCAACATGGGGACTTCTACCAGTCTGACCGGTAAGACACTGTGCATCTCAGTGTAGCTTTAATAACAATTTTTATTATCACGAGTGAGATTAAACCCTTTTTTTTTAACCTAATATTTTTTTACCAGTCCACGTTTGCAGCACCTAATGGTCGCATTCACCACCGGGGTTGGTGCATGGACACGACACAGCTTCATTCTTTTCATGTCCGCTTTCCCTCTCCTCTCCTCCCTCCCCTCCCTGCATCTCTTGGGCCCCTTCCCATTTCCAAAAGATCCATCTCCCTGTTTCCTGTTTTCTGTCTTTTATTCGGCTCTTTCCTTTATTTGTATTTTGGGTCTCTCTTATAAGAGAAGCCATGCGATATATAAGCTTGTGTTTCTGATTCAGTCCAGTTAACATTATGATCACAAGGTGTGTCATTTTCCTACAAATGACTCTAGTGAGCATCCTTCCTTATGGCAGAGTAGTACTCCATTGTAGATAAAGCCCACATTTTCTTTATCCATTCATCTACTGCTTGCTTCCAAAATTTGGTTATTATGAATTGTGCTGCTATAAACATATATATATATGTGTGTGTGTGTGTGTGTGTGTGTGTGTGTGTGTGTGTGTGTATCACTGTAATGTGATGTCTTTAACTCTTCCAGGGAAGATTCCCAGGAGGGGAATAGCTGGGTCAAATGGAATTTCTAGTTTTACCTTTTGAGGAGTCTGCATACTGATGTCTACAACTGACCTACTAGTTTACACTCCCACTAACAATGTAGACGAGTTCTTTTCCCGCCTCCTCTCCAGCACTGGTTTTTTGAGTCCTTGATGATGACCATTCTTTCTGGAGAAAGATGGAACCTCAGTGTTGTTTGAATTTGCGTTTCTCTAATGGCCAGCGATGTTGGACATTTTTTTTCATGTACTTACTGGCCATTTGTACTTCTGCTGAGAAGTGTCTGTTCATTTCAGTTGACCATTTTTGATTGGGGCCTTTATTTTGGGGGCCTAATGTTTTTGAGTTCTTTATATATGCTAGATATTAGTCCCCTGTCTGAGGAGTAGCTGGCAATTTTTTCTCCATCCTGTAGTTTGTCTCTTCACTATGTTGTTGTTCTTTGCTGTGTAATAAGAACAAACTTTTTAAAAAATAAGTTTACGTTTTACAATTTTTGTAAGTTTAAGGTTTTAAAATGGGTTCAATAGTCTATATCCTTCGCCTGATTTTTCTTTTCTTTTTAATACATCACATTTACTTTCAGTTGCTAGGAGGGCTTTCCCATCAGGAAGGCCAGCCCTTTGTCCTGTGTGTGAGCAAGCACGTTTTCCAATTTTCCCAGGCACCACGGCTTCTGATATGGATGCTCACCTGTTTGGTCCCGTGGATTTGTCAGGTGCTTGGAGGTGAATTAAAATCTCTTCCTGCTCCTGGCTGTGTCCATGTCTCTCCCATCTCCCGGACCTGTTCTGTGAGCTTTGCTGCTGTGGGCCTCGGTGCATAGAGAATGACTGGTGTCACATGTAACAGCCTGGGGCCAGAATTCTTCTGGGTCCCCTTTTAACATCAGGACCACAGTTTCCTCTTGCTTGCATCTGCTAAGTTGTACTTCACACATGATTTAGTTTTCAATCTGGCAGAGTCACTTTCATGGGGCTCCTTCCTGTGTACACTCTGGAGTTGGATTTTGCTTTGTGATCAGATCTGAAGCTATTTTTTTTCTTTTTTTGGTACCAGGGATCAAACTCAGGACCTTGCGCTTATGAGGCAGGTGGTGGCAACTCTGAGCTAAATCCCCGGCCCCTGAAGCTATTTTTCTTTTAATAGGTGACTGAGTCCTGTTTTTATTTGGCAATTAACAATAGGGACTGCCATGATACTTTACGTTGTATTTCGGTTCTTAAGGTCTTTAAAAAAGTTTTTAAATTGTATAATCTGCTTTCTTTGCTTTTCACGTACACTTCTATTCAAGGTGTACACTTTTGTCTTACTGGTTATTTTTATGAATATAATAATACACTGCTTTCTTTTTTAGATGGCGATGGTGCTGTGAGATTTTGTTCCCCTCCTGTCTTTCTTCTGGGACTTATTTTGATCTGGGCCATGTCCTCAGCGTTCCCGCTACTTCCTGCACGTCGTCCACTCTGCCTGCCTTCCCTGTCCCTCTTGTCACTGTGTCATCTCTTCGGCCCCGTCACCCTCCCCTGGGCCGGGGTCCTGCGGTTTGCCGGGCTCAGCTGTGCCTGAGAGTCCTCCAGGAGCATGACATGGGCGTTGTTCTCTGAGTTTCCATAACTTCCGAGCTCTGGAGCCTGACAGCTTGTGTTTGGCAGTTTTGTTGGCTACAGAACCCTTGGGCCACGGGTTTCTTTCCTGTTGTCCACTGTTTTCTCTCATCTTGGAATTGGTACTTCATTGTCTTCTGGTTCTGAATGGGGCCAAAAAGAAAATAAATGTCTACCTTGCTGTCTACCTTCTACCCAGAGCAGTCTGTTTATCTTTATGGTCAGATAACCTCACGAGGGGATTCATCCATACTGATGCTTCTCATTGGTTTCCGACAGAGTGGAGAATTAAGCATCATTTTTATATCAATGTCTAGTCTATTTTGTGCTGCTGTCCCAGAATATCTGAGACCTCGTGTCTACTAAAGAACAGAGATTTATTGTCTTAGAGTTCTGGAAGCTAGATGGCCAAAGACAGAGGGCAGGGGTGGAGATTGGCTCAGATTCAGGCTTTGGGTCCAAAACTCACTCCTGGGGCCAAGCCCATTCTTGAGAGGGCAGCTTCCTGCTCCTGCAGGATCTGACCCAGCCAGGTGCCCTCTGGCTCCATTTCCAGCACTCAAACAAAGCAACTAGGAAAGCTCTTTTTAAATTTTAATTTCACTTAATTTTTTTTGTTTCTTTTTTTTGGTACCAGGGATCGAACTCGGGTCCTTGCGTTTGCACAGCAGGAGGTGAAAACACTGAGCTAAATCCCCGGCTGGGAAAGCTCTTTTTTTAAAAAAAAAATTGTGTTAATATATATGTTTTATGCCATTGTTATTGCTTTCACAATTAATGCCGTAGGCAGGAGGGACTAACATGTGTCCATTGTTTTCCTTTACATTCTTTGGTCTCATTCATCTTTTCTCTAAGCCTCCTACATTTTAATTTCTGTTTCAGTTGTCTGCTTTTGTCCTTTGTATCTTCTATTGCTTTTATTATGTGCTCAACAGCATCTCTTATCCTTTGTTCACATTCCAGTTTATCTTCATTTCTATGAGTATTTTTCTTCTCTTTTGTTATGTCTAGTTTTGCCTTGCCATTTTTTACTTGAGTTCTTGTGTTTGTCTTATGTGGCTTTTCTTCATTGAGGCTTTTCTTCTGATAAGTAAAGGAAGTTTATAAATGCACAAGAAAAATGATTAGCCTCAAAGGCAAAAGGTACAAACAAGTATTTCACCAAGAAGTGAAGACAAATTTTTAACACCGTCAACTTTTAATTAAATACAGCTACAAGGTGTGATAGGAAATTTTGGTGAATGTTTAAATTAAATAATTTTATTACTGTAAAAGCTGTATCACCATCAATCCGCCTCAAATCCTCCCTCTCACTTCAAACACATTTATCCCAACATTCTCATCACTTCCTGCAGCAGCTCTGGAGCCCTCTTTCTGGAGGGTCTTCATTTGTGCTGCCTTGGCTGCCTTGCTGTCCTAATCAATGCCAAATACTTCCTTTTTGTGGTCATTTTGGCTTTGAGGGACGAGCCGGAAGTCACGCCGTGCCAGGTGCTGTGGATACGGTAGATGAGGACGCACTGTGATGGTTTTGCACCTATTTGTTGGATGGCACTGGGCAACAGATCACAGCTCATAAAGACCCCCCTGGAAGAAGACTTCTGGAACTGCTTCAGAAAGTGCCAAGAGTGGTGGGGTAAATGTGTCAGAAGCAAGGAGGACTATTGTGAGGGGGATTCAAAGCAGTGTGTCTTGTACTGGAATCAATTTTAAAAATTTAACCAGTCACCATGTACTTTAACCATCCCTTGTACATTAAATCAATATGATTGTTTTGTGCTTATTATATGAGGAAAATATTGTAAAATGCTAAAGTCTGTTCTATGCAACATGGCGGAAACCCACCGCAGGCAGGGAGTTGTCCGCACTTTCTCCTCTTGGGAGCTGAAGATGGCTCCAGAGGAGAAGGACAGGCTGGTCTAAGGGACAGAGGCTCATCGGAGCCACTGTGCAGCCTGGGAGCCCAACACCCTCTTGTGCATGGTGAGGAAACCCGCTCTCTGTGGCTGGCGCAAAACCACGGGACGCTTAGAAATTTAGGTCTATGGCTTTCTTATTTGTTTGGATGACTAGAAACTCCCGCTCACTTGTAAGTCACTGACTCCTTCAGTGCTTACATCTGTTTCCTGAGTGGTGGTCCACCTAGAGCCAAGATAGAGGTGTGAAATCATACGGGTTCAAGTCAGTCTGCATCCGGGGGACGGCTGCTGCTATTTTTGCCTAAACAGGTGATCTGTCCTGCCAGGCACGCCTACAGCCCACTCACTGCTTGAGATTATTTTATGCTGTGCTCTTGATCGGTCTCAAAATCTCTGCACTGTGTGCTGGGGTAGTGAATGTGGAATTGAACGTGGCCATGCCTGCTCTTGTATACATTTATTTTGAAACACTTAAGGGTTGAATTAAAAGCAAAACTTATTCTCAGATGAGAGGGGATAAAATTTAATCATTACTATTATCCAGATCCCTTTCCCATTTTTCCACAATTAGAACTTATTATAGGGACCTCGTTTAAACACAGAGGCTCCAAACATGTAATTAACAGTTTCCATACCCCCCAAGCCCCAAAGAACGATGGAAAAGTAATTTTAACAAAAAAGTGTAAACTACACAAAGCCAAAAAGAATAGGAAAAAGGACAATGCCAGGTGAACTCAGAGCAATCTTAGAAGTTGGAAGGTGAGAGCAAGATTGGGAGCAGCTGAATTGGGCAGGAGGGCGAGTCTAGAACGTGTTTCCGGAAGGGGAACGGGAAGTGGACGGCTGGAAGTGTCAGGGATGGGGGAGAGCAGCAGACGCATGCCGTGCCGTGCCGAGCGGAGGAGGAAGGGCCTGAGTGTGCGTCCTGAGCAGTGCATCTCAGTGTCCCTCGGCACACAGGCGCCCTGCACGTGTGCCCCGCAGGACACCTCTCCAAAGGGAAGGGACTGGGTGCCAGGGCTTCACAGGCTCAGCGGAGGGAAGAAGGACAGGTTTTCTATGTGAGAAATCAGAACGAATGTATGTCACAACCATGTACAGTTTTTTCCGTACATAGCTTGTTTTGGATCAAGACATTACTTCATTTTACACACATGATGTGTGTGGTGTGTGGTGTGTGGTGTATGCAGCATGGGCTGTGTTTATGCTGTGCTGAGTGTGAGGTGTGCATGGGGTGCGTATGTGGAGTGCAGCTTGTATGCGCGGTATGTTTTGCTGGGTGTATTGTGTGTGTTTGCTCGTGTATGGAGCGTGTGTTCCACGTGTCGTATGCGTATGTGGATGGGCTTGTGAGTTGCCGGTGTTATGTGTCCTTGTGCTGTGTTGCATCCATGTTCTGTGTGAACGTGGGCTCTGCCTGAGGGGAACTGTGTCCTCCTGTTTTGCGTCATTTCATCTCATTGCTGTGTAGGAAGGCTGGCGTGTGGGTTTTGTCAAGTGTACATCATCTCAGGATGGGAGAGGCAGGTCATGATCTAAAAATTCAGCTTTGTGGGTGCATAGGCTACTTTGTTTTCATTTTGTTTTGTTTTTAACGACAAGAGCCCTCAGCAGACTTTTTTATTTAGTAGTTTAATTTCAAAATGAGTTCAGAATCCTAGAAGAGTAGAGCATAAATTCAGGCAAGCCCTTTGAGCTCCTGAGTTGGCACCGCACACAGCCCCAAGACATCTGACAGCCTTGGCAATTCAGGCTCCACTTCCACACCCATTTTGCTTGGATTTCTCCAGTTTTTCAACAAAACCGTTTTCTGTTCCAGGGCCCCACAGGTAGCCCATCTCCTGCAGTCAGTGACTCCCTCGACAGCCGTCCTCCTCTTCCTTTGCCTGTACACTGGAGGAGTTCTCCTCCTGAGCTCTGCCCTCGCCCAGCCTGTCCTCATCCTGCGGGCCACTTTCCGGCCAGCCGGGGTGGGGCAGGGCGGGTGCTGGCCGGCTCCAGGCTCTGCCCATGCTGCAGACCTCGGGGGGTTTTCAGAGGCTCTGTAGGGGGTTGAATGGCAGGGCCTAAAAGGGGGTCCATGTCCTAATCCAGAGCCTGTTGAGTTACCGCACCTGGCACGAATGGGAAAGCAAAGCCACTCCTCAAGCCAGGCTGTGGGCCCTGCGCTTGCTGGGCAGCTCAGGGCAGCCTCACCTGTCCTCGTGGGAGAGGTAGAGGGGCAGAGTCATGGAAGGAGGGGCATGGGGAGGCACGGTACCCCCACAGGCCCAGCTTTTCCTGGCTCACTGGAAGCGGGTCCTCCTGGAGGCCGGGGAGAGTGAGCTTGCGCGTCACTCCTGGCCTCTGAGCTTTGAGCCACTGCCTTTGTGTTCTTCTGTCGAAGCAGCCGATGTAAAGGGACACAGGCTCTGGGGAAACCCTGAGCGCCCCCACTTGGCCTTAGCTCAGCTGCAGCGCCCCCCACCCCTCCCAGGCTGCTCTCCTGGGTGACCTGCAATGGCTCAAGTGCCTCATCTTGAACAACCTCTAGGGATGCTCCTCCTGCAGGGCCACTGAGTCCTGTGGGCCCAGCCCAGGAGGGGTCCTCAGGAGGAGGGACTTGGGGAGCTGCCTGGATGGCCCTGGCAGCCCTGGCTTGCAGACCTCCTTCATCTCCTCACCTGAGCCCCAGGCAGCCCAGCTCTGCCCGCTTCAGCACCTGCTCTCTGGCCCTTATCTCTGACCGATCTGTGGCTCTCTTGGCAGCAGTGGGGACCAAATCCATGGGCCTTGTGCTGAGCTCCATCCCCTGCTGTTTTAATTATTTTTCTTCTGCGACAGGGTCTTGTAAGAAATAGGGAAAGGGGATGTTACCAGAACCCCTGCAGTGGATCCTGGTCTCCTGTGAGCCACAACAGCACAAGGCGAATTAAATAATAAAGACAGAAAAGGAGACTTGGAGAGGAAGCTGAGCCCTGGGCCTGGTCAGCGCTGCTCTGGATGGCTAAGATGAAGACCCTAGCTTGGCACACCTTCATTCAGTGCACAGGGAGTAACATGACTCAGAGGGTGGTGATAATCCTAGGACAATGAGGAATTTATGCAGATGGAGATCCTAGATCCATGAGGTCCTTATTTTGATTAGGAATTTGTCCCTCCCCACGTGAAACTTTTACTACTCAGTTCTCAAGGAAGGAGGATGCCTTCCACTGATGCAATCCTGCCCTGGAGCTCACAGCATCATGAGACATGGAGGTCTTAACTGTGACCAGAGGCAAAAATGCAGTTATGTCTCCACATGCCATAGCCGGCCTGTAGGCAGGAAAACTAGGCCTGATCGCAGGAAAACTAGGCCTGATCATAATTTAATTGTCAAATGATTTTTCTCCAAAATTATGTAGCATTGTTCTGAGAGGGTTTTGCTAAGTCACTAAGTTGGCCAGGCTGAGAATGCATTTGTAACCTCTTGTCCCAGCCTCTGAGAGTGCTGGATGACCTCACTTTAAAAAAGAATTACTTTTAACTGTACATGTTTGCAAGTCATGAGGAATACCTTTTCTGTGGGGAGTTGGTATACAGTCTCACCTCTCATGAGCCCCTTCATTAGACTCCTTAATAGCCTCTTACTTGTACATGCAAAGGATTTTTATTTTTTTTATTAGTACATGTTTGTAACACGTACAGTTTACAGTCATCTTGGGGAGTAGGTACAGGTACATAATACAGCTTATAGAGTCAGACTGGCCTGGAACCCACTATCTAGCCCAGGCTACGTGACGATCCTCCTGCCTCAGCCTCCCTAGTGCTGGGACTACAATCATGTGCTACCATGCCCAGCTTTGCACTTGAAGCTTTAAGAAAACATTCTTTTTAACTCTCTAATCTCACTTCTAGAAATCTACCCTGAGGAAATAAACTGGCTTTAGCATCACTACATTATTTTTTCATTTTTCAATTCTTAATCAGGATTTTTATTAATTTTTTAATAAAATAACTTTATTATCAAACACACACACATACAAAAATTAAAACCATTCAAAGAAGAATAATGCAAGGAGAAAAAAACTACAATAATATTCAAATACAGTAGAACACAACCAAAACAAAACTGAAAAGCACTTAAACATTTTCCCGTATAACTTAAAAAAGCATCTCAAGCACTAACAAGACACCAGAGGATGTGATTTGTTTCAGAAAGATCCCAAAAACCAACATTGAACAAATGGTAGTCTGGAAAAAAAAACTCCAGTTAGCTAGCTGACTCCACTTAAGCCAAGCTTCTCCCTAATTTAAATTTTGATACAGTCATATGACATGTGATGGAAACGTAATCCGAGAAATATGTTATTAGGCCATTTCATCCATGTGTATCCTTAATTACACTTTCAGTTTCTCACACTAGAGAAACTATTCAGTATTTACACATGTGTCCTATTTATTTCACTTAAGAGGATGGCCTCAATATGCATCCATTTAACCATAAATGTCTCTAGTTTCTCATTCTTTATGGCTGAGTAGTACTCCATTTTATAAAAAAACTCACATCTTCTTTATCCAGTTTCCAGTTGATGGGCACTTGGGCTGTTTCCAAGCTTTAGCTATTACAAACTGTGCTGCTATAAACATGGGTGGACATATATCACTGTAGTATGATTCTTTTAATTCTTTGGGGAAGATACCCAGCAGGGGAATAGCTGGGTCAAATGGGACCTTTAGTCCTAGTTCTTTGAGGTATCTCCATACTGATTTCCACAGTGGTTGAACCAGTCTGCACTCCCACCAACAATGGAGAAGGGTTCCTTTCTCCCCACACCCCAGCCAACATTTGTTATTGGTTGATTTCTTGATAGCAGCCATTCTTTCTGGAGTGAGGTGAAATCTCAGTGTTGTTTTCATCTGCATCTCTCGAATGACCAGTGATGTTGAACATTTTTTCATATATTTATTTGATGCTTTTACTTCTTTATCTGAGAAATGTCTGCTCATTTCAGATGCCCATTTTTGAATTGGGTCTTTGAATTTGGGGGGCCTGATTTTTTTCAGTTCTTTATATATCCTAGATAGTAGTCCTTTGTCTGAGGTACAGCTGCTAAAATTTTTTTCCCACATTGTAGATTGTCTTTAGCTCTGTCCGTGGTTTCTCTTGCTGTGCAGCTTTTTAATAAGATGAGATCCCAGTTTTTGATTCTTTGTGCAAGCATCACTACATTTTTGTAAATAATAATAATAAATAAATAAACACATAAATAAAATCAATGTCTACATAATTTTAGAAAGGGATGTTTAAAACGTTATCTTACATTTGCACTTCATTAGCAGCCATTAGGAATGATTATGTAAGTGTGTATATATACAAATGATATCTACATACATTTTAGATAAGAAAGGTTGCAAAGATCCATCCTGCCCTTCTGGCCCAGAGGTAGGGGCTTCTGAGCTGCTGTCCTACTGCTCCTTACCCAGAGGAAGGGGCTTCCGGGCTGCTGTCCATCCCTCCAATCCCAGCCCAGAGGAAGGTGCTTCTGAGCCACTGTCCCACCTCTCCCAGCTCAGAGGAGGTGAGCTGCGCAGGCACCAACAGCAGCTCCCCCCCACCCCGGGTTGAAATGAGAAGACACATAAATAAGTCTCAAAACCAGACTTCCAGATCACCTATAGCAACCTCAAAGGGTAAAGAGATGGACCACTCTGATACCCAACTACCTGGACCCACTGAACTGGCAACCAAAGAGGATCTGGAAAAAATGAAATCAGAAATAATTTCTCACATAACAGCAGAGATTGTGCTCACAGTGCAAGACATGATTAATAAATCTAGAGAGGAGCTGAGGAACATGATGGAATCCCAACATAGGAAACAAATGGAATCCATAAAACAGATGCAAATAGATTTCCAGGAGATAAAAAACTCCACTGAAAGTCTACACAGCAGAATGAGCCAATGTGAAGACATAATTTCAGATACAGAAGATAAGATTGCAATTAGTGAACAGGAAAAGAAAAATTGCTTCAAAATTGTAAGGGACCACGAGAAATCAATCCAGCAGCTTCTAGACAATGCAAAGAAGAGTAACATAAGACTGATTGGAGTCAAAGAAGAAACAGGAAAGAGTGCAGATGACATAAAAAAAACTCTTCACAGAAGTAATGGCAGAAAACTTCCCAAGCAGGGGAAAAGAACTTGATATACAGATAAGTGAGGCATATAGGACTCCAAATAGCCTTGATCAAAAAAAATCCACACATAGGCATATAATTGTTAAGATTCCATAAACTCAACAGAAGAACAAAGTTCTACAAGCAGTGAGAGAAAAGAAACAAATCACATACAAAGAAAAGCCCATCAGAATCACAGCCGACTTCTCAATGCAAACCCTCAAGGCAAGAAGAGCTCAGAGTGATGTATTTCAAGCCCTAAAGGAAAACAGCCTCCAACCCAGATTGATGTATCTTGCAAAACTATCTTTCAAAATGGACAGAGAAATAAGAAAGTTTGCAAAACTATATATATATATATATATATATATATATATATATATACACACACACATCACAATAGAGAATTTTATTTTTTCTGTAAAAAATATATATTTATATTTATGTATATACCTAAACAGAACAGATATCTAGAAAAATGCCCCTTGAACTATTGACGGTGGTTATTTTAGGAGGTGGTCTGGTAGAAACTAAATTTTCTTTTCAAGCATTTTCAGTATCTGCTCTATTTTCCACAAGCAGGAATTCCTTTCACAGTGAAAACACTCCTATTTTTATTTTCAAACTCGTGATTTGGAGAGCAACACGTGGCTGGGTGAGCTGGTAGTAGAGAACACAGGCGTGAGAGCTCCCGGGAGCTGACCCACGTTAAATGCATCCCTCAGACAGGCACGCTGTCCCTCAGGAGAGGCGCCGTCTGCCCTGTGGTGTCCCCTACGTGCGGACTCTGTGGCTCACAGCGGTGGTTTCATAGAAGCCACACCGTGCTCCTAAAATCACTGTCTAGAGGGGACAAAGCATCAGAAACTCGGGACAGACATGATCCTGCAATTGCTTCCAGATTCCAAATTCCCAGATGCAAATTACGTGCATGCTGCTCGATCATCTTTTCCCCAGGACTGTAAGTTTTTATTTATCACAATAGTCTCCAGTTCCTGAGGAGTTTCAGGGTCTTTGCAGACTTATATTCTTTTTCACCATAGAAAATAAGCCTTGTTGCCTTGTCCCACTCACCTTTCACAGAGTGCCCTGCTCACACGCCTCTGCTGTGCACACTTGTGTGCCATTCCTGGCTCCAGGTGAACCTACACTTGCAGGTCAAGGTCTTGGGATTCCAGTCCAGCACCTTGCATGACCTGAACCCTGATCCTAGGCAGGCACTGGCAGTGAGGAGCATCCGACAGGGTCCGTGGAAAACTTCTGTATCTCTTGCCCCATTCCCATCCTGCATGGAGTATGCCTTTCATTCCTTGCTTCCTGGGTAGTTGCCCCATGGGTTCCACCCCCTTTTCCGCTTCCTGTGCCTAGACCTTCCTGCGGGAACTTCACAGGACTCTGGTTGGTCTCCACACTGTGCTTCTCAAAACGTAGGGACCCACCCGCAGCTCTGTACACCTCCTCCTGCCTCAGCTCTCCTGGCAAACCTCTGGGGCTTCCCTGAGGCTGTTAGGCAAGTCACCCCTAAGAATGCTCCTTCCCGAGGTGGCCTTGGGGGGCCTCCTGACCCCTTCCCAGCAATGCAAATCGAGGTGACAGCCGGCAATCAGCTCATTCTGTCCCTGCTGTGTGCACCTCTCCATTCCTCTAGTTCGCTCGCTCTGCTATCTTTCCACAATCCTTTGACTCACTTAGGAACTGGAGTTCTATGATCTTACCACACATTTTTCCCACTCTGTTTTAAATTCCTTCCTCCCTGGGCAAATCTCTCAGTTCTTGGATCAATTTCCCTGTGCAACAATTTATGACGAACCCAATCACATCCAACTCCAACCTTGGCTGACCCAGGTACCCAGGTCTCCAGCTCCTCTCCCCTTAGCCTGTTGGAAGCTGAGAGGCACCTGGGAGCCCTGTGCTGGTGGCCCAAGGCTTTCTGGGAAATTGCTGACCACAGACCCCAGGGGCTGCCTCCTCCCCACGGAGCTGCTGTATGCTCTGAAGTAACTGCTGGAGATAGCTTTTCCTGAAACTCACACTCACTCCCTCAGCTTCCTCGACCAGCACATGATTAGCAGGTAGGACATCCCGCAGCTTCGGTGCCAGATCTGCATGCTGGTCTCCACCTGCGTCCTTTGCTCGCTCTGGTGAGAGTGAGATGTCACCTCTTTCTTCAAGGCAGCCCCAGCCTCTGAGCTCACCACCTGCCCTGCCTCGCCAGCCCGGCCTTTCCTTCAGAAGTCAGCTCTCCTTGGCTCTCAGCCTCAGTCTTGGCTTTGGGGCTCCACACAGATTAACGATACTCCATTCATTTGTTAACTTTTTGTTTTTCATGACAACTTTTTTTCTGTATGAAAAACCCTAGGGCTGGGGATTTAGCTCAGTGGTTTCGCCGCCTGCCTCGAAAGCGCAAGAACCTGAGTTCAATCCCCAGTACCAAAAAAAAGAAAACCCTAAAGGTTCCAAAAGAAACCGTTAAAACTAATACTTGAATTCTCAAAAGGTGGCAGGACACACAATCAACACACACAAATCAGTTTCATTTCTCCCATGAACAATGAATTATCAGAAAGAGAAATCAAGGAAAGAGTCCACCCCTGTTTTTTTTGTACTGGAGATCGAACTCAGGGCCTTGTGCTTGCAGGGTAGGCGGCCGCACCACTGAGCTAAATCCCCGGCCCAGGCCCCATTTTTAATAGGTACAAAAATTAGGAATGAATTTCACCAGAAAGCAAAAGTCATTGCTATGGTTTATATGTAGATGTCCCCGCAAAACCTCATGCACTTACAGGCTGAGCTTTTGAAAGGTGATCAAAACATGGGGGTGTACAGGCAAATGTAGTATTAGGAAGTGGGGTCGCTTGAGGTCTGACCCGGAAGGGTTCATGTCCCTCCATCTCCCAGCCTTCCCTCTCTGCTTCTCTTCCACCGTAATGTGAGCAGCTCTCCTCTGCCCAGGCCCTTCTACCTCGCCTCCAACCATCCAGGAAGGACCGAAACTGCTGCAAGAGAGCCACAACAAACTTCCCTTTCTTTAAGTTTGGGTGGTGGGTATTTTGCTCCAGCCATGAGGAAAATAACTGAGACAGGATTTTACTTTGAAAACATTAAAATGCTGGTGAAAGAAATAGAAGAAAACACAAAGGCGTGGAGAGATAACCCATGCTTACGGGTTGGAAGAACTGATGTTTTTTAAACGTCCGCACTATCCAAAGTGATCCACAGATTCAATGCAATTCCTATCAAAACTGTAATGGTGTTTTGTCACAAAGATAGGAAAAAAATCCTAATATATGCATGAAACCATGGAAACCCCAAATAGCTACAGTGATCTTGATGATAGAACACAGAGGCATCACAACATTACTGATTCCAAAATCTACAATGGAGACGTAATCCAAACAGAATGGCATAAAAACAGAGAGACCTAGGGACTGGGGATTTAGCTCAGTGGTTCTGGCGCCGGCCTCAAAAGTACAGTGGGCCCGAGTTCAATCTCCGGTACCCCCAAAAACAAATAAACAAACAAAAAAAAGAAAACAGAGGGAGAAAAACAGAGAGGGCAAGGCAACAGAAGACAGCACAGAAATAAACCCACTCACCCACAGACACCTGCTTTTCCATGAAGTTACCCACAAGGCCCCACGAGAGAATCTCCAATAGCTGATGTCGAGAACACTTGATATCCATATGCAGAAAGAATAAAATTGGACCTTATCTCATACCATACAAAAATGAACTCAAAATGGATTCAAAATTTAAACATGTGACTTGAAATCTTAAAACAATTAGAAGAAAATACAGAGGGAAATGCTTTTTGACATATGTCTGGTTAGTGACTTTTTAATGGAAATGACAGCAAAAACATAGGCACTCAAAGCAAAACAGACAAATGGGGTTGCATCAAATTGAAATGCTTCTGTACAGCAAAGAAAACAATCTACGTAGTCAAGAGATAATCTATGGAGTGGGAGAAATCCTGCAGTCTGTGTATCTGCTAAGGTATTAATATCCCAACTCAGTAAGGACCTCAAGCAATTCAATAGCATGAAAATAACTCAGTTCGTAACTTAAATGGATGTGTTTTAGAAGAAGACTTATAAGGCTGGAAGTGTTGCTCAGTGGTAGAGGGAGTGCTCATCCTGTGGGAGGCCCTGGCTTCAGTCCCCAGAACCACTAGGCAGGAAGAGGAGGAGGGGAGGGGGAAGAGAACTACAAATGGTTAATACATGAAAAAAAATGTTCAACATCATGAATCATTGGTGAAATAAAAGTCAAAACCATTGTGGCATCACGTCACATCTATTTGAAGCACTATTATCAAAAAGACTAGAGGTAAGCTGTTGGTGAGGACATAGCAAAAGGGAACCATGTCCATTGTTGGTGGAAATATAAATTGGCACAGCCATTATGGAGAACTGTATGGAGTTTCTTCAAAAAGAGAAATAGAACTGCCATCTAATTCAGCAACCCCACTTTTGGGTTTACACCTCAAGGATATTAACTTAGCATGCTGAAGAGACTCTGGCACGCCTGTGTTCTCTGCAGCATCCTTCACAATTGTCAGATATAAAAACCAACCCAAGTGTCCATCAGCTGGCGCACAAAGGTAACACAGGCACAGTGGGCTCCTGTTCAGCCTTTAGGAAGGAGCCGCTGTCATTTGTGGCAATGTGGATGAGCCTGGAAGGTGTGGGAAGTGAAGTAAGATAGACGTAGAAAGACAAACGCTGCATGATCTCACTTATCGGTGGAGCCTAATACATTTGAACTCATTAGAAGCAAAGTTTAAGCGGGGCATGGTGGCACCCACCTGTAATCCTAGCACTCTGGGAAGTTGAGGCAGGAGGATTACACGTTTTTTGGGCAAGTTTTAATGAGACTATTATCAAAAGAAACAATAAAATAAAAAGGGCTGGGGATGTAGCTCAGTGCAAAGGCCCTAGGTTCAATCCCCAGTGGTGGGAGGAAAAGAAATCAAAGCATAGTGGTGGTGGCCAAAGGCTGGGGTGTTGGGGTAACGGAGAGATGTTAGTCACAGAGTAAAATTTTAGTTTAACAGGATGAACAAGTTCTGCAAATCTACTGTACAGCTTGGTGACTATAGTTAGTATTGTATGTTCGAAATTCGTTAAGAGCATAGATCAATTTAAATGTTCTCACCACACCAACTATGTCAGGTGACGAATATGTTAATTATCTTATTGTGGCAATCATTTCTATATGTATCGTGTTGTATGCTATAAATATATACAGTTTTGTCAATTATCCTCCAATAAAGCTGGAAAAATACGTCTTTTTCTACTTTCTATTAAAAAAATCTGTTTGCTATGATGTTGTTCAGTGTTGTTCCAGTGTTTCTTGCTATGCGTTTTTAAAATTTTACCCTGGCTGGCATTTATCAATTATGTGAATATATGTATTGATGTCTTTGTGGAAAATTCCTGAAATTTCTTCCAACAGTGGTCGCCCTTTAATCTTTCTCTCTTGATCACTTCTGAGCAGTGGTTAAACAAATGCCAATTTCTGTGAATGTACTTCCCACGACTCTTACTTGCCTTCCATATTTTACAAGAAATGGAGGACGGAGAGGCATTCGGAGAGCAAATGTGCAGAAGCACAAATGTATTTCGGAGAAGACGAGTCTGTGGCTGCCCGGGAGGACGAGCTGTGGCAAATCGCTCAGGGTCTTCAGCCGCAGGACAGTGGGAAACGGTCCCAGGGGTGGGGATGCGCCAGACTCAAACCTGAGTCTGACAAAACCACTGGTCCTCTGGCCAGAAGAGGGTCGGACCAGGCCCAGAAAAGATGTCAGGAAACTAGTGAAAGGTTTCTGTGGAGTCCAGGGGAAAAAGGCTGGCTTGGGGAGGAGCAGAGGAGCAAAGCTGGATGCAGCCAGGATGCAAAGGGAGCGACAGGAAGGGAGCAGAGCCGCAATGGCCCACAGCAAGCAGCACATTACTAAGCGCAGCCTGACCCAACCTGCCCCTGTGAGACGGTTATGAGCCCCTCGTCCCGTGTGTGAGCCCAGGGAGATATCTGAGTGTGGCATGTGTGTCTGGGCCACTTGTCCTTTAGTCCCGCTCAGAGCTGATCCTGAACGTACCGCTTCCATCTTACTTTGAATTGTGGTTGGGCCATTTGGTCTTAGAAGTTGGTGAATTCAAAGCCAATTCCTAATGAGCAAATCCAATTACAGGACACTTAGGGTATCAGAGGCAGCTGCTGTTCCTCTAGCAGAGCCAAGTAGCAAGCCAAGAGTGGGTTTGCAAACAGAATATATGAGTGATTCTCACTGCAGCTAGCAGGGGCTTTCTTCTGACTCTGAGGACACACACTGGGTTCTTCTGAGACCCATCACAGACTCCAGTTCCACATGGCAACTTTTCCAACCAAAAAGAGTTCACAGGGCCTGCCGGCTCACATGGTCAGTCCCACAGAACTCACTAAGCCACAGCCCAGGCTGGCTTGGAACCCTGTCCTGACCATTCGGCTGGCAGCCTCTGGTGACATCCAGTAAGTGGGTTGGGACAGGAGGGATGAAAGGTGCCATCTTTAGCAATGGAAGAGGCTGTCATTGTGCCTAATTCCTAGTGATGGGACAGGAAGCTACGCTTCATCTTCCACTTAGGAAAAAAATGCCCCAGCATTTCCAAGCCATGAGTTCCCCAAATTTTCACTGACACTGCAGACCTCTGTTTCAAGAAGTCGTTACAAATGCTCAGATGTGCACGTGCCTTGGCATGGCCTCCTTTGTGCTCCTCCCATCTTATTAGACCTATTTTATTGGTGTAGTGGCCAGTGAGGTGCTCTACAGAGTGCGGATGGTGGAGACACCACCTTCCTATGTCGAGACTGTGGGAAGCTTTCTGTTCCCAGTGAATGTGAACTGTTTCTGATCCTCCCTACTCTGCCATATCTGCACAACATCTGCAACTGGAGCAATCACTTGATGAACTTTGGCATAGTCTACTGTTGTGCTCCAGCATCTGTCTCTTTTGTAGGGTCTAAACTGGTACAACAAATGGGATACGATGGGGCCCACCGACCATGGATCATTTAAGGCTTTAAGGATGGCACTAATCCCTGCCATTCCCCAGAAGTGTGATGATTTTTATTTACAGTTTTGGCCAGAGAGGAGTTTCAGAGCTTTTTGTTTGACTTTCCCAACTGTAAGAGCTCTTAGCTAATGTACACTAATGTACATGTTCTGCCAACTTCCAAGTTCCTCCATTGCAATGGCACACTTGCTGTTATGGGTGTGTTTAGATGGCCTCCAAAGCCTCATGTGGTCATAGGTGGGGCTTTTCAGAGGTGGCTGGATCTAGGGTGTGTGATGCTGGGGTTGATTCATGGTGCAATGTCAGGATCAAGGCCACTAGGATTCAGGGTGTGAGCGCCACCCACTCTAAGTAGCCTGGATAAGATATAAGGGATAAAAAGATCTGTGGGCCCCTTGTTGCTTTGCTGCCTTCTGCCCACCATGAACCCTTTCTCCTCTGTAATACCTGTCTGGCATGCCTGCCTTGGAGCCAGCTGTTTATGGACTGAAACCTCTACTAACTGTGAGCCAAATAAACTTTCTTCCCTTAGCTTGTGGTGTCAGTTATTTTGTCTCAGCAATGAGAAAAGTAACTAAGACACTTGCGAAACTGGGAAATGATCTTTGGGTGGGTCCAGGATCCAGCTGACTTGGACCAGACCTGGTTCAGAGCACTACTTATTACTTGGCCACATGTACTTCGCTGCAGTGGGGAGACCCTAGGGAGTCCTGAGTTCTCTGCCTATGAATGCTGACTCTGATCCTGAGTCCAACATTTCTCCAAATGTCTCAGTATTCTGCTTTTCCAATGTATGGTTGCCGAAACAGATGACCAGAGGCCCTTTGGCAAAGGGCATTGGAATCATTGCTACACTGACTGACTGTGAATATCGTGTGCAGTTACTGAGGACCCATGCTTTGATTAGTGAGTTCTGGAGTTCTGGCTCAGGCAGTGGGGTTTAATTGTCTCTTCTTCCATCATCTATTAAAATAGTCTTGGCATATCAGCTTTGGTGTGAGCCCTAATTTTCTCCAAAGTCCCCTGGGTCATCCTAGCAGTGTGATAAAACCATCTCCTAGGGTCCTTGCTGGGGTGGCAGGCCACCTATCTCAGAAGATTCTGTCATACAAATAAGCTCACCCTTACCCAACTGTACATTTTGTTTATTTTGCCCCATCTCCACAGGGTCCAGTCATTGAACAATCTTGGCTTTGGCTGGCATTTGTTGGCTGCTCCTGCAACTCCATGGGAACATCATCCCTTTCATTCCTCAACACACCCAACACTTCCTTGCCATGTGCTGTTCTACCTGACTCTAGCTATGGGTCTGGTAGGAATGGGAGGGATGTAGACCTTTGGTGTGTATCTATGGTCTCTTACCACATGGATGTAAACATTATGTTCAAGCAGCAAAGGAGCACAGCCTCCCACTGGGAGGACAGGGCCATCTGAGAGACCCAGAAGGCTCCAAAAGGGGTCTCAAAGGTTTTGAAAGCATTAATTCTGATCTTCTGTCCCCATCCACATTGTTGGGTCCCCCTCCTCCCCACCAGGCCCCTAAAATTCTAAAGAACTCAACTTTCTTTGGAAGGCTGCTATTCTTATAAGTAAGCCCTGGACCTTATTTATCGTCAGCTTTTCCATCCCTCTGCATTAGGAGACAAGAGTCTCTTCTGATGCGTCCAAAGAGGCTTCCAAACTTTCACACTTTGCTTCAATGGATGATTGATAGCCCGAGTCTCACATTGTCTTTCCCTAATGCATCAATGACTCAGCAAGAGCCATTGTTCTCATAATGGGTTCCTTTTCTGAATTTCTGAAAAGACTGGGATATTGCATCCACCAAAGCTTTTTCTCCTACGCGAAGCCTCTCTGAGTGCATCACCAACGAATGTTTTGACAATCGTGCTTCTCCAGCATAGATGATCAGCCATTCACTGGGCTCCAGGGATGGGCCTTCATTTCTGGCTGATAGCGGGATGACCCAGCCCTACCACTCCACTTTAAAGTTCATTTCCTGTGACTGCTCTGGGTACCAACTGGGTCAGGTCTGGTTCTGTTATGACTTGAGTGAAATGTCCCCCCAAAGCCCCTATGATCATAGGTGAGGCTTTTCAGAGGTGGCTAGATTGAGGGTATGTGACACTGGGATTAAGGGTGTGTGATTACTAAATTAGTCCACAGATTGGTTGGCATAGTTCTGGGTGTGGGTAGTGGGGAGGCCCACCCTGAGTGTGACACCATCCAAAAGGTGGATAGCCTGGAAGGGATAAAAGGGAGAGGCAGGCTGCTGCGGCTGCCTTTGCTGATGATCTGCCTGCTGCCTCCCATGGACTGTTTCTCCTCTGCCATGCCACCCTGCCTTGGAGGTAGCCAACTATGGACTGAAACCTGTACAGACTGTGAGCTAAAATAAACCTTTTGTCCTTTAACTTTAGGTGTTGGGTATTTTGTCTTAGCAATAAGAGAAGTAACTAAGACAAGTTCTCTTGGAAACAGAGTTGGGGTGAAAAGTTTTCCAGGGACACATGACATGTGACAATGTCAGCTTTCCTGTCACTGAGACACAACACCTGACACCTGCAACCTACAGGAGGAGAGGGTTATGTTGGCTCACAGTGTCAGTGATGCAGTCCTTGGTCAGCTGGCTCCAAGGCAGAAACATCATGACAGAGGAAAGCTGCTCACCTCATGGTGGCAAGGAAGCAGAGAGAGGGGAGGAAGCAGGACAGAGTACACCCTTCCAGGTCACACCCCAGTAGTCACCTCTAACGAGGCCCTACCTCCTAACAGCACAGTCAGCCAGGAACTCATCAGTGGACCCCCATGACCCGGTCCCCTCCCAAAACCCCGCCTCTGAACAGTGAGACTTCTGGCGACATTAGATCTAAACCATAAGAGCCCCTATGCTAACAAAGGAGGATGGCGGGTAGCACAAAGCAGAAGGAGCTGGTCTTTGTTGGGCCAGTCTCGCTGGGGCACTGGGCTGGGGTAGCCTTCCAGAGCTGTCCTCGGTGAGGCCAGGGTCAGGCCTTGTGATCCCTCCGCACCCACCAGTCTGTGCATGTGGGCGGCCGGGCAATGCCAGGAGCACTGCCAGGGGCCTCTGCAGCCGAAGGCAGTCACCAGGGCGGGGCTCAGCGGAGAGCGGTGCCCGTGACAGTCCCAGCCGTGGTGGGGGTGAGGTGGGGTGACAGGGCACCACGCAGCCACAGCTGTTCCTCTTAGGCGCGTCCGGTTCCACTTTAACCCCAGCAAGCACTGCTCCTCCGGGTTGCACGGTCAGTGTTGTTTTTTTGGACACTGGACCTCCTTCCTTGGCTCTTCCTGCGCCCCGGCTTCGACGCCACGCCCTGCCCACCCGCACGCTGGCTCACGCCTCTGCTCCCCTCGCCTGCCGAGTACCGATTTGCTTCACACCTGGGTTCCTGCTCCTGGCCCAGCCACACTCGAGCCCTGGCCTCGCCCTGCCCTTCCCGGCCCTGCTAGCACCACCCTCGGTGGCCTGGATTGCGATAAAGAAATGGTCGGTGCTTTTCCTCCGCTTTCCTGTCACCCTCTCCGAGTCCACCGCCCGACTGTGGCAGGGAGGCCCTCACCTGAAACCTTATCTCACTGAGCGAACCTCGGCCGCTCCTCCCCGGGTCACCGTCTAGCCACACCACAGAGCAACACTTACAATTCTGGGTTTCACGGAGCTTATATTTTAATGGAAAAAGTCAGAGTTAAAACAAACAGAGAAGTGAATGAATAGGTAAATACTGCATAGTGATGCAGTGGACCCTTGACTTACGAACTCCATTCGTTCCTGAGGGCTGGTTGTAACTCAAGTTGGTCAGTGAAGGCTCAGGCTCCTCTACACAGCCTGCAAAGTCTCTCTCCTGCACACAGGCAGATCTCAGTGTCCTTGGAGAGACACCCGCCCAGGATTCCTCAGCCCCACACAGGAGAGGATGCTGTCCTGTTCCTTCCAGAGCTCTCTAAGGGTTAGATCTGGATCTGAGACCATCTGGAAGCACGAGTGGCCGGCTTTCAGATTGCAACTCAAGACTTTGTTTATAAGTTAAAACTAAAATTTCGGCCATAACCTGAGTTGTTCGTATGTCAGGCCAGTTGTACCTTGGGGACCCACTGTAAGTGCCATTCCAGGCCTCCCTGGTCTCCTTTCTTCCCTCGCCCCCATGGTCCTGCAGGCGAGGACGTCACTGTGCCAGGCCAAAGTGAGAAAGGCCCGGCTGGCTCATCCCTGAAGCAGACGACCCCACCCACCTCACAGCAACCTCAGCCCTGCAACCTCGGCCCTGCTGGGGCAGCATCTGGGCCCAGTGTGGCTGACGGAGCCCTGCGACAGCACAGCCACCTCCCTTGCTCTGCCTCCCTGGGGCTGCGAAGGCTGTCACTAAAGAACAAAATGTAAATCTTATCAGTAGGTTAAAAATCCCATCCACAGAGGGAGAGAGAGAGGGAGGGAGAGAGGGAGAGAGAGAGAGGGAGAGGGAGAGAGAGAGGTCTGAGATCTAATCCTGTGGCACTCTGGGAGGCTGAGGGAGGAGGATTACAAATTGGAGCAGTTTAGTCATTTAGTGAAAGCTTGCCTCAAAAGATACAAGGCGTGTGTGCGTGCCTGTGTGTGTGCGTGTGTGTGCGCGTGTGTGCGCGCGTGTGTGTGCCTGTGTGTGTGTGCGTGTGCGCGCGCGGGTGGGGGGGCTGGGCTCTAATCAGTGCAGAGGCCCCGGGCTCCAATCCCCAGCGGCACCAATCCGTCCCTCCCTCCTCAGTCCCTCCCTGTCCGTCCGCCCCAGGTCTCCTCGGGAGGCCCTGACTGCACCTCCCTCGGGCGGCCCTGCACACACAGGCTGACCCCTGGCCAGCAGCAGCTTCCGCAGCCACACGGAAGGGAAGGAGCGGCCCGCACGCGCCCTGGCTGCGGCTCGGCTCCGCCCGGCTCCCGCACAGCTGCCCACCCGCCCGGCCGCCTCTCCAGCGGCTCCTCTCCGCGGCCCTGGTCGCCTCTGCTGCCTTTCGCTCCCCCTAGCGGCGAGCGGGGCGAACTCCCCTGCCGCAGAAGGCCTGGAAGCGGGCGATGGCAGAGGTCCGTGGCTTACTTCCATTCCCACCCAGGAAATAGTGAGATGTTTGTCCTAGTGATTATAGCACGCTCAGGGAAGAGTACACGAATATAAATCAGATGTCCTAGTGTGTACGAGAGAGCCTGCTAGGCCTTTTGTCGCGGTCATACACAGACTCGAAACGGATAAGAAAAAGCGAGTCTGGCTGTGCCTGAACTGTGGTGTAAGCAGAGCTCAAGGTGGGAGCGGGCGTCGCTGGGCCCCTCGGCCTCTGAGCCACATCGGACGCTTTTACTGAACACGTGCACTAGTGGAATCGTGCGTTTCTAGACTGACAGCGCTCTTAGGAGAGGCAGGTAAACTGTCAGCTATGCGGAGGGGAGCAGACCCGTGTCATGCAGCCTTAGGCGGCATTGGTCACTTAGTCCTCGGCTGGCTTCCTCTCCTCTCCCCTGCTGGGCCTCTCCAGCCACACCTAACGTGTGGAAGAGGGTGGGAAACAGTTCTGTGGAGACTTGGTCAGCTTCTACGACACCAGGAAGCGACCTGCCCAGAGTTGCTTAGCGGGGGAAATTCCACCTGGCCGCTTGGTCAGTAGGTGTGTGCGTTGGCACATGTGGCGTTTGCACAAGAGTGGGCTTGCACGCATTCCGTTGCGACTCTTCCAGCGGGAGGAGTGTGTGTGTGCTCTCGCTTCGAGGCTGGACACGCAGCCAGGTGGTCAGCACGCTGCAGGCCTGTACTCGGCTCTGCCGCGCCCACGCAGCATTCTGCACCAGCCACTTGTCATGCAGGTGGCCTCAGTTTCCGTGGCTTTTTATACGGTGGGAATGAGAAGACTTTTCTCCCCGAATTGAGACTCATTTTATTCATTTCTGTAAAACAAAGACAGGAAGTCTTCTTCAAGGAAATCTTCTCGAGTGCTTTCAAAAGAGTCCATTGAAAATTTCTTCAGCAACAGAAGCAGAGAGAACTCAGCCTCGCGGCCTGGTTTCTCTATTGTTCTTGGCAACGGACAAAGAAAGAGGGAAAGAAGTCAGCCCCGCAACAGAATCCCTGACTCACTTTGTCGGAAGGCAATAAACTGAGTTAGAAGAATTACAGAGATATCCAGCTCATTCTTGGTGCAGTGACTTTTTATGTTCTTCTTTTTCCAATTGTGATTTGATCTGGTAAGTTAGCATAAACCTCTGCGGTTGGAGCTGCTACCAAAGGGTAGGTGATTTCATCTCAGATCATCCAGTGAAAGTCGAGTGGTTTTCACCACCAACATCTGCAGCTGCTGCCTCTGGTATGCTGGGTTTCCTGTAGTGTTTTTTGAAAAAGCGCTCAGTTGACACACAGTGAAAAGCCATTGTGGGTTGATTCCCAGGGTGTGGAAGGACTCGTTAAAACAGGGATTCCAATGCATATGGTCTCTAAACAATTTAAGAAAACATATTTAAAAAGATCCTGAACATTTCACCTCTTCTTAGTGGTCCATTTTAAACTTCACCCATTGGGATGGACGAGGAGATGGATGGCATCTTTGAAAAGATTGGAAGTCTAGACAAGGGGGTAGGTCGGTTTTGTATATTTACGTAGGAAAAGCTCTCTACTCAGAGAGCAGATGGCAGGCAGGGCTGCTAGTTTGTGAGCAGAGCTGGGCTCTCCAACAGAGAAGGATGCCCTTCCAGGGACAGCGGCACAGGCAGACCCGGATTTGGGGTGCAGACAGCTCTGCTGGGTCCCTGAGTGACTGATCTTCCAGACTGGTTGAAGAGAAGTGTGAGTGGAAAATTAAATCTAAAATTATGGAGTAAGTAATATCTTTCTACCTTACCAGCACAATGGGAACTGTGATTAATATTTGGCCATTTGGCAGGACTGGGTAGCAAATCACATCTTACATCAGCTTCTTACACACCAAAGCACATCTGCTTAGCACCCAAGGCATCAGTTTGGGTTTTCTTGGCCAGTTTATAACAAGGATTAGCTCATATTTGCGGTGCAAAAAAAAAAAAAAATTAAGGAAGGGGGTATGTGATTAGGGTGAACAATCAAAATAATATGTTGCTGGAGAATTAACCAATGTAGAATCACCATTCCGTATTATGTGTTCAAGTACGGAAATTCACAAGTGTAGCGATTCTCTTAAACAGAAGTAAAACCAATTAATATCTGTGAACACTTTGTTACATGAACGAGGTCCCTGTCCTGACCACACTGTCTTAGTGGGGGAATCACGGGTTCCTTCCAGGGTCTGTTATGTTTGATTATATTTATATCCCATAAGATTTACCCTTTTCATTCTGTGCTCAGATTTTTGGTGGTTTATGAAGTAACAGTCTCTAGATTTTGTTCCAAATGGAAAGTTGGCATGAAAAGTCTCTATCCAATTATTCCTGTACACATTTGGAAACAAATCATTCTGGCCTTTTTGAAAAATTTACAGGAGGTGATAAAAATAGGAAATTTCAGGTTTCAGATGTTTTATTGCATTCTTGTAGCATAATAGCAGCTTCATTAAAAATAATTCCAGAATACAATGTGAACTTTGTGAGATGTTTGAAACACTGATGCTGGCTTTCTTTTTAAGGTTTTGTGTGCAAGAAAGTTGGGTCATTTCATAGTTTATGTTTCGCTCCACTTTGCTGAGCTTTTGTGAGACACTGAATTCCCACCCCAAATGCATGACTCTATGGGAGGAGGTGGCCAGGGATGCTGCTCATGAGGACAGGGGCAGCGGACACCTCCTAGAGGGGGGTCACATTTGTCCCCTGGGGCCGGAATCCGCTTAGGGATTATTGCATTGCCCAGAGAGAAAGATCTTTCAGCTCATGGGGTGGGCAAGCGGGGGCCTTTGGAGGAAGCTCCAACTCTCTGAAAATCTCCTCTTAGAGCGACAGTCAAAGCCAGCTCAGACTGTTCAGGTGGAAGAGAGGAGCAAGAAAGGGAAGCAAAGGTCACTCCCTGCCCTCCAAATTGGCCAGTGACCATTTCACAAATGATGGGGTTCGCGGACTGGGGAGGAACCTTATGAAAAAGCATCTAATGCAGGAGTACTTCTGTGAGTCAGCGCTGCTCTGCACAATCCTCCTTCCACGCAGTGCTCCAGGACCCACAGCAGTGGGGATGTGGTCTGCAAAGGCTACGCCTTCCACCAGCGAAGGAGCCCCATGTTCTGGAGTGCTTCCTGATGTGGAGCTGAAATCTGCCTTCCTGCAGTTTCCACCCACTGTTCCAAGCTGTAGGCCTGGGATCCAGAGGGAACAGCCTGTTTTGCACTCCACAGCAGCCCTTTAGCTCCGAGGCATCGATGGGACCTGGCAGGTGGACAGAGTCCACTTCTCACTGGACCTCGGTCTCCTCTTGTGTAGAATGCACAATGTTCAGAACCCGACTTATCGGAGGCCCCAGAGCACTTCCTGGCCAGGAACAGGGACTGGCCTGGCTGCTCATGACCATACTGTTGATGGCCCTGTGGAGTTTCCTTAGTGCTCCTTCCTTCGGGTGAGCTAGCTTCTCCTACTGTAGTTCATGTGCTTACACACCCATGGTTGGGCTCCCTGCTTCTTCTCTCCACCCAGGGTCCCTTCTGCCCTGACTTCCCCTCCCTTTCCAGCTGTGCTGCGGCTGGAGCAGGAGCCGACTGTCGCTCAGCCTGAAGTGCTGTCCTCTGGGGGCTCTGCCCAGGCATGAATGCTTAGCAGATGCCCACGGAGCGAATGGTGGCCATCTCACAGAACAGGAAGCAAAGGGCATGTTGGAACAAAGGGTCACATTCTCTGCCTTATGCTGTGAGGTGACAGCTGCTCCTCTGGCCACTCTTCGTACCAGGCACCTGCATATTTAGTCTTTTTCTGGTGGAACTGGGGTTGCACCTAGTCCTACTGAGCTATACCCCTAGGCCCTTTTAAAAAATTCTGACACAGAGTCTCACTAATTGCCCAGGCTGGGCTTGATCTTACTTCTCCTCTTGACACTGGGATCACAAATGTGCAGCACTGTGTATTTGTTCCCCTGCCTTCTCCTCACATCAGATCTGTGGTGCAGATATTGTTTCAGTTTTCCCAACTGAGGAAACAGAGGTTCAGAGAAGGGAAAAACACGTTTAAGCAAAAGCCATGCTGTGGATGAGAGCCTGGGTCCTGCTCATTCCAACTGGGGCCTTCCTCCGTGTCACCAGCAGAGACTGCACAGTTCAGCACCTAAGAAGTGTTCTGGAGCTCTCGTCATCTCCCCTCCTCCCACTCCGACAGCAGGAGCAGACCGTGGCAGAGATGAGAACAAAGCTTTGCTGCTGTCTGCTCATTGCAGGGCCCCGTGGTCCTGGGAGGTTGGGGGCGACCTTACCAGTGCCTGAGGGGTCTCAGACTCTTGATATAAATGGAGAAGCCATCGTGTCAGCTCCACATTAGTCAGTGTGCTCTAGAGGAAGAGGACTAGTGGGATCTGCACATGTGTGTTTTACGTGTGTAAAAGAGGCGCTGCATGACGGACTAGCTCAGCCATTATGGGGCTGACAAGACCTCCGCCTGTGAGCTGAAGACACAGGAAGTTGGAGCTGTGGTTTGGTCTCCATCTGCAAGCTTGAGAAAGACGGAGCTCTGGAGGGTGTGTGCTCAGGCCAAGGACAGGTAGGAAGGCTAGGTGAGAGGGTGTGGCTCCAAGGGAGGCAGGAAACAAAACAGGGTAAACACCCCTTCCTGTGCCCTTTGCTCTGTTCAGGCCCTCAGGAGATGCCATGAGGTCCAGGACCGTTCGCAGAGCACCACACAGTTCTGAGTCCACCAATGTCACGTGGAAAACTGAGGATGCACACCCACAATAGAAACTTCTGGTAGTTTCTAGAAACTACTGAAAGTCCTGTTTCCATATCCAGTTCTCTTCTATGTCCCCTGATGCTCTCTTCCCCATGGTATAGTTGGACTTTTGCTCCAAACACAATAAAGAAAAGCGTCTGAAGGGAAACAATACAAGAGTAGAGCATAACATGGGGACCCCAGGGCCAGTCGTGCTGATGCGAAGACTAGAACTGACCATCAGAGTTACATTCCCATTGAAACCAATCCAACTGGCATGAAACTCAGGGGTGAAAAGGGTTGTAGGCTTTGGTGCAACTCAGTGCTCAGGGTGCTCTTGCATGTCTGTGTCCAACCTTCTGAAGACACCCAGGGGGACCTGACAGCGGATCGTCCCTCCTCACCTGCTGTGTCTGCTCTCTGTGTGCTGGTGCCATTGAGAGACAAACGGGGATATAGAGGACGCCATCTTCAAACAGGTGGCAGGCATCCCAGATGACCACACACCCAGGCAGCTTTGAGCGTCCCCATGTCCCCAACTTCCGATTTGCATGAATCTCTGAAGACATCTGGTGCTCTTAAATATTTGCCCAAGATCACCTGTAGCTCCTCAACCACAATGGGGCGGATGATTAGAAAGACAGAATTGCCATTCTTCGGTTAAGAGGACCATTATTGTGCTATCTGTGCTGTCTTTTAATGTTGCTCTAAATGGAGATTTTCAAATCATTTGAGAAACACTAAAATTTAAAATACAATAGGATCCCAGTCTGTGGTTAAACATTTAATAATATATACAAGGCAAGTGGTTATAAAGGGAAAATATGCCTGTGGCCAATGTTCCAAATAAAAAACAACTAAAGCAATAAGCCCTGAACAAGAGCCTAGGAAGGGCAGGATGGAGGTTGTCCAGCCAGTAATAAAATTCCTCCTCTCTTCACGTTGTTTCTTTTCCAGGTCATAGGAAAACAACTATAATAATATATTTTGCCTATAGGAGCCAAAATTTGGACGGTTTCCCTTCAGATACTTCTTAATTGTGTTTGGGAACAAAAGTCCAACTATACCACTGGGAAGAGAGCATCGGGGAACAGGATATGGAAACATAGGATTTTCAGTAGTTTCTAGAAACTACCAGAAGATTCTTTCTTTGCTTGAATTTGGGTCACTGTTTTCTAGCTTTTTCAGTTCTGCAGTTCTATTTCTTTTTTCCTTCTCATGACACTGGGAATTGAACCCAGGGCCTTCACACTGAGCTACATCCCTAGTCCTTTTCCTTAAAAAAAAATTCTTATTTTGAGACAGGGTCTTGCTAAATCACTGAGTTGTTCAGGCTGTTTAAACTCACAGTCCTCCTGCCTCAGGCTCCTAGAGTGCCTCTCCCCTAGGGGTGATAAAGCACTGGGGAAACCCAGAGGAATAGTGCAGCCAGCAGGGTTGCATTCAACAGATCAGTCTGGGTTAAATAACAACAACAATAGCTCACCCTTTAAATAATACTTATACTTGAGCTTACAGTAGGAAGCTAGAAAATGTAATTTTCAATGTATTTATTCTTCTTCTGAGAAAGTATGGATCACAGGAATTGAGTATATTTCATGGGTTATAGTAACAAGATATTTCATCTCAAAAAGTAAAAGTACTTCCCCAAAGCTAAATATGATATCTATTCAATAGGCAAATATTGAATAAGCACATGTTTGCTACTAAGTTCTAGAAATATAAGAAGCAAAATATGCAAAGAAATCCAGTTATCTGTTGCCACACAGGGCATAGCTGTTTTCAGGTAGGAGCAATAGATTCTAAGTACTGCTGCTATGCCTGGAATCTTGATAAAGTCTGATCTGATTGCTTTTTGATTGCTGTGATTGTTTTCTTGAGTGTTACAGGCATTGTTTTGTCTGATTGTCTTATTTGTTTATTTCAGACCTATGAATTAAACTAGATTATGACGTGAGTCAAATATGGCCCCCCAGCTTCCTTTATTGGGTTCAAGGTAGAAAGAAAAAATCATATTAAAATAAAATTGATAAAAATTAAGAAAAAAATCCAGTGCCAAATAAATCAGAGCTGTAGCCACCACAGGGCCCAAGGGAGGGGATGGCTCCAGGGTTCCAGAGAAACCGGAGAGAAAGCTGCTTTTTGGAGATCAGCCAGGTCTGGGTGGAAGACAGCCCGATCCAGGTGACCCGCAGGGCAGAGGTGGGGGACTGAAGCTTTTCCCAGCAGCATGGGACCTCAGAGGGAAGGGCCCCTTCATTACCCTTGCTGTCCCAGCAGAGAACAGTGAGGAGAGGGCGGAGATGGGTTTAGCAGGGCAGAGGGAGCTACCGGGCAGGTCCCTGATGAGCTTCAATACGAAGGCCCAGGAAAGCAGACGCCTCCTGCCGAGCTGCTCAGCATCCTGTTGAGGGGTGTGAATTGCAGGCTTTCTTGGATTTGTGCTCTTACAGAATTGTATGCAATGATTTCTCCCCCCTGAATCATGATTTAAAGTGCTTTGTGCCTGGAAAGTATTGCTTATTCTGGAGAGTGTGGAAAGACACAGGGGGAGAGAGAGAGAGAGAGACAGAGAGAGAGAGAAAGAGAATATCTTGTCTAAGCCCTTGCATGGGAAAATGAGAAGTGGACCACGGCATGAGGGACAGTCATCCCTGATGTTTTCCGTTCCTTGTGGGTGGGAAGACAGTGCAACTGGCTCAGCACGGAGGTTCTGGGCTGGGACCAGTGGATTCCACACGTGGTACCATTTAAGACTGAGCCAGCCAGACTTTGGCATTGCTCTTGATTACTGTCATTGTTCGGTCCAGGCCTTCCGAGTTAGACCCTGGAGGCTCCGCCCTGAAGGAAATAGCTGTGGCCTGGGCTGAGAGCAGACCTCACCCTGGGGCATAGAGGAAGTGAAGTCTGGATTCAGAGGTTCGCAGCGAGATTCCCCTGGACCCAGATGGACTTGGTTTCCCCTGTGGACACCCGGCTGGGTGCTGAAGTCAGGTTGGGATTCCTGGACTGAGCATGTCCACTCCTGGAGACCTGGTGGCACACTGTACTGGCCTGCTGCTAGCCCACTGTTCTGCCTTGTTAAAGTCTCACCTGCCGCCGTCTGCACCGGGGGAAGTAGGCACGAGCCTCCCTCTGCAGGGCCGGTGGTGGCTGCTCTCTTGGGAGAGGGCTGTGGGCATGAGAAGAATGGCTGCTTGGGAGGTGCTTCTAATTCCTTCACTGGCAAACTTGGTGATCACCCCAGGGGCCTTTACCTGCTGGGCGCGGTCCTGCACACCTGTGTTCCCCACACTCAGGGAAGCTGAGCCAGAAGAATTGCAAACTTGAGTCTAGCTTGGGAGGCCTAGGAACTTAGCAAGACCTTGTCTCAAAAATTAAGAAAATGGCCAGGGACATAGCTCAGTGCAAAGGCCCTGGTTTGGATTCCCAGTACTAAAAGAAAAAATCTGACGAGGTTTAGACTGTGAATACACAGGTAAAAATATTTGCCCGCATGGGGCTGAGGGCACAGTCTTGAAGATGTTTCTAGCTCAACCTTTTCTTTGCTGCCCTGTCCACACATTGAGATGGGCAGTGCATGGGTGGCAGTCAGCCCTTCCCATTTCAGCTGAGATGGAGGAAGCATGGTCCTGTTGAAACTGATCCCTCTTTCTGAACGCCACAGGCTTCCTCAGGCACTGACCAGCTCAACACTGCCGAGCTGGGGATTGGACGTTCAGAGGGATGGCTGATAATTCCCCCACTCCTGGAAAGCAGGGCTTGGATCACAGGGAATTAAGTTTGGGAGTTAAGCTAGGGGAACTTGGCCCTCCTGGACTTTGGAATAGGAGAGGAGAGCTGCAAGTTGGTTCAAATGTGGAAGTTCCATAGTTTAGAAAACATTTTAAATTTTAAAAAATGGGTTGTTGAGGGAGATCCCTGCAAAGGTCAGAAATGCCCGGATTCAATTTAAACACACAAAGAACCCCTCCCAGCGCCACGCCTCTTGGCTGGAGTCCCTTCCAACACATGCTTTCAGTAGAGCGACCAGGTGAAATGTCTACAAACATCCTCTCTGTTTGCAGGGCTGGATCTCAGAACTCAGAGCTCATAGCCTTCAGTTGTAGTAAGCCATTCCAGGAAAAGAAACTGGGAAAAAGACTCAGCAAAAGCCAAGGAAGAAAAACACCAAGATTTTCTCATTTTTTAATCTTGGAACTCAGCAGAGAGCAATCTCGGCCTTTTCTCGTTTACCAAACAAGTTTCCTTCACTCACTTTGCCAAGGAAGGTCCTGGAGAGTCTGGGTTGTATGTGGCCTGGGAGGTCATGTTGGAGGAGGCACAGAGGGAGAAAACGGTGACGATGCCCAAAGCTGTGGCTCTCGGGTTCCTAGAGCTCCTGGTCAGGGAGAGACAGGTAGCAGTTAGGATTACTGCACTGATAAATGGCCATGAACAACGGGGGTTCTCCAACAGCAGGGGCATGGCCCCTAGAGTGAACAATGGGGGGCCTTAGGCAGCGAAGTCAGGGGACACCTTCCTGGGATGACGGCCCGAGTGATCAGAAGGAAGAGGGAGGGGGCCAGATGTGGAGAGGAGCCCAGCAGCAGTGGAAACCAGGACCCGCTGGGGCCTCCTGCGCAGAGCCCTTAAGGTGACGACAAAATCCATGCAGCTGAGACCCACAGCAGGCAACTCAGGGTTCGGGGATGAGCACATCAAGAGGACGTCGTCGCACGGCAAGCCCGTGTCTCAGAAATCCACAGATCATCTTCCGACTCAAAGAAAAGCTCCAGTGCTCAAAGTAACAGGCGTTACATTGGAATGGATAGCTGCCAGTCCTAACGTGCTAATACTTGGATGTATTGTGCTTATTTATATTTCATGCTTTATTTTTTTCTAATGGGTAATAAATTTTGTGTATTTTATTATAGTAGAATTTACATTTAAAATGTCAGTAAAAAGCTGAAAAAGTGATGCTTGTTGCAACTCCATTATTCATTGTGTAACTCTGTAGAAAATAAAATTATTAATAAACTCAATAATATACAAATTATATTTCCCATCGTGGTACTTAAAGTAAATGACCTAGTTTATCCCCAAGAGCGAGACTGAATGAGTAAAACAGGGCACACGTGAGTACTTCACATTCCCTGCTAAAAACCATCAGGGTGCTAAGGTGATTAGCCGATGAGTGCAAAATTTGGAAAATTTTTATTTGACATTTTTCTGGACTATTTATGAGTACCTGGCACTTAAAACATATGCCAGGAGGTCATGATAATTTATTATCTTATTTGAAAGCAATGATGTGAATTGAAAATTTATAATCAATTGCCTGGCTGACCAAGTATCACTACAGAAGTGGGTCACTAAATGGCTGTGAAACCCACTCACTCCCGGGTACACACCTCCTCTTTGAGCTCCTGTTAGCCAGCTTCCCCTGTTTGTGTAAGACATTCATCAGGAGATGTTGGTGCACTGTGTACTTCCGGGACTTTCTCCCCCCACACACAGCCTGTGTTCCAATGGGAGTCACGCCCACCCCCCATCAGGGCACCTGGTCACCAGGCCCCGCCCTCGGAGCCCTTCAGATCCAGTCTCCTCCTGCGTGCTTGCAACATCGCCCTTGCAATGACCTTGTGCCTCAGCTTCCCCGGGAGGACGCCCTCACCTGCCTTCTGACCTCCAGAATCACCATCGGCTAGGACAAGCTTTCAAAGCGAGGTTCCTGGACCAACGAGAACCCTTGTAAACCGGTTGGCAAGGTGACCCGTCAGGTCCTGCCCCAGGCCCACCACACCCAAGCCCCGGGGTGGCTGGGTCAATCAGTGCGTCTGGTCTGTAAACCCACAGGAGACCGTGGTCGGAGGAGGGAAGGGACACCTGCTCCAGGCCGGCCGCCTCCAACCCGAGTCCCCCGGGGTCAGGCCCGATGCCGTCTCTGCTGCTCAACCTCGACTCTAATGTGACCCGAAAGAAATGCTCAGTCAGCCCCAGACCCTGCTCCGACACCTGCCTGGGCTCCGTGTGCAGCAGAGGCATGTCCGCCACGTTCCTGTCCCCACGTGATCCCCAGTTGGCAGAAAGAAATGGTTTCCCCAGTGCACGTGGTGTTTCCAAGCTTCCTTCTCTTTCCTCTCTCCGCGAGTGCCGACCACACCCTCGCCTCCGTCTCTGGAGCCTGCTGCTGGGCTGGTGGGCCCTGCAGTGTCCAGGGCCTCTGGCCGGGGGCTTCGCCTCGCCCACCGCTCCTTCCCACCCAGAACGCGCACACATCTGCTCCATGTGCTCTTCCCGTGCTGCTCGGAGCAGGGGAAGAGACATCTCGGGCCCCGGTTCTGCGCCTTGTTTGCTGGCGCTGGATGGAAGGGTTCTACCTGCTGCTCGGGTTCTGGTGAACAGAGCTGACTGTTCCCCCGCAGCTGCACTGCCGGCGGCCTTTGTTTGCTCGCTGACTCCGGGCCTCACATCTGGATCGTGCTCGGCGAGTCACTCTGAACTCGGAGAATGGCAGGATTCGCTCCATCAGACTCACAGGAGTCTGGAGGATCCCGGGAGGTTTCGGCTGAGGCCCAGGCCTGTGCTTACAGACCCTGGCTTGAGTCAAGCCCCAGCCGGAGCTGCCCCTGCCTTGCTGAGCTCTGTAATGTGGCCCTGCCCTGCCCGGACCTGGACCTGCCGTCCCCCGCCCCACCAAGATGGTTCCACCCGGTTCCCACTGCTGGTGCGGATGGGGTGGCGAGGAGAGGAGACACAGAACGGAGGCACAGGACGCTGGGGAGGGCGCCTGGAGCCACCCGAGAGGGAGGACCAGGACCGGGCACAGTCCGTGAGCAGGGAGAAAGGCTGCAGGGGCCGAGGACAGGGCCGGCCAGTCCCGGAGCCGCAGCTGGAGCTCAGCCGGTCCTTTTAGCAAGTCTGTGGGGGCGTGCACACCCTCGTCTTAAAGCTGGAGCTCAGCCTTCCTCGTCTGCTCTCATTCCCCCTCCACTGCAGCAGGAACTGCGTTTCTTCTGATCAGAAGATCTGGGCCACGGGCGACCCTAACCCAGGCTGCCGTCGGAGGACGGAGGAAAGACAGCTCGCCTCTTCTCCCGAGATACCGGCTCTACAAGAATTAGGTCCGGCGTTGAAACTGACAGCTCTGTGTTCTTCCATTATGTCTGTGTTCACAATGAGGACTTTCACTTCTAATATTTAACTTACTGTTGGTGGGAAAATCTTCGAACTCTTAGGCTTTGTGCCAAATATTGTAAAATTCAAAGGCAGAAAAATATTGTCACTTTCCTCACCAGATTTGCCCCTTTTGCATTCTTGCCTAGATTTAGTCACATGTGAGCAAAGATGTTTTAACAAAACTGAGTTTTGGGTTTTTTTGGCGGTGGGGGGGGCTCTCATTTTTCATCATTCAAACCCAAACTAAAACCAAGGTATATGGTCTCCAGTTTGAGTCTCTTGGTTGTTCTCATCATGTACAGATATATTAGAACCAGGATGTCAAAATTCCACGCTTCTTGCCTCCGTTGGGGAATTCTGAAAAAGAAAAAGAGAAAGAAAACCCAGGAGTTTGGAATATAGTTCTTCCCACATGATGGGCAGACAAGTCCCACTGTTTGTGTCTCTCTTTTCTCATTTATAAAATAAAGTTGAGCAATATGACTTAGACTCCTCATGAGGACTAATGCTGGCTGCCGTGGCATGCACTTAATCAACCCACGCCTCCTTCTTCCTTGTCTTCCTTCTTTCTCTTCATTAGGCTGATTTCCTCTGTTTTGTCTTTTTACCGAGTATTCCATTGTTGGCAAACAAACTCTCCCAAGCTGTTTTGAATTCTAGAACAATCCTTGCTATTTGGCATTGGTTTCTGTATTTTTTAGAAAAGTCAGCCCTTTTCTTCTGACTCTGCCTTTTAAATTTTCTGTCCTGGCATTTTATTGTTTCCTTAACTGTAAAATGTGTCTCTGGGATAAGTTTGTGTGTAAACAGCCGGCAATTTAAATCCCGGAGGCTCTGTTTTACCCGAGGGAGGGGAAGGGCAGGCCAGGGCTGGGGGAAGAGTGGATGTCTTTAATTCTCTTCATTTTAACACTGTGAGTCAAGCTCCTCTCTTTCGGGTTTAAAACACTCTTCAAATTATCTGAGCCTGGGATTGGTCCAGTTTTGATCTTGTGGAGAATGCTCAGTTTACCTTTATCCCACTCCGCATGGGAAGGGAAAGCTGCCTCTCTGCCGACTTGGCCTTCTCCAGGAGGCCAGGCCCAGGGCACTGCGGATGGTGGAGCTGCCGGTGTGGGTACAGGGAGCCCATGGGACTCTGGCCCCTGGAAGGCCCAGTGCAGTGCGTTCATTCCAGGTTTGAGTGGCCTGGAGGTAGGGAAAACTGCCCTTCCATGCAGAACCTTTGCACACTGTATCTTGAGCTAAGCCAGAGAGCTCTGCATTTGCCCCAGAGCTGTTTAGAGAAGGTGTTTGCTTCTCAGGGCTGTGTGCACAAACTCCCACAGCCCAGGGGTTTATGAACACAGCACATTTATTCTCTCGGAATTACAGAGCACTGTGTCCCCAGTCCGACACCAGCAGGGCCACAACCCTGCCCCTGCAGATAAGATGTTCTGTGGGTCCAACCCCAGCTCCTAGAAGCATATCAGAATCTGCAGAACCTCTCTCCAAACTTCACTGTGTCATCTTTGATTTCATCTTTCTCTCTCTGGTGCAAGCACACAGTCCTGGGCACCTGTCCCCAGGTCAGCATGGGATCGACATCTCTGGCCCTTGGCATCTGCATTTCCTTCTACTCATGTCTCCTTCTCAGGCTTTCCTGCCCAGGCGCTGTCATATTCCCTGGGCCTACCCAGCTGGAAGCAGTGCTTTCTTCAGCTCCAAGTCAGGCCCACCCAAATGCACACGTCTTCCTTCCATCCTGTAGCAAAGCCATGTGGCTGCTCCCTTTGCAGGACTCTCAGTTCCTTGAGGGAGGAAACAATGTCCCCTTTCTTCCCGTCCACCTTAGTGTTTAATAAAATCATGCTGGGGTAAAATCCAAGCCAGTGAAACTGTGTATGCGGACAGCATAATAAATGGTAAGGCACAAGACACAGTTATCATTACTATTATTGTTGCTGTTACCGTACCGGACAGTGTGATTTGAGGCAGCACCAGAAAGGCTACCTGATGACAGTTGTGCCACCAGCTGGCCATGGTACCCTGAAATCCTGGCCTTGTGCATAACCAACTGGCTTCTGGAGGTTTACCTTGCAAATGCAGAGTCCCCGTGATTCCCGGAGGAGGCGGCATTTATCATGTATTGTCTCCAGCTGACAGGTGATCTTAGAGAAGGGGGTAAAGAAAAAAACTTGCAAAAAAGGAATAAATCAGGAAATACCCTAAATAGAGGGCATCTCAAGGCTGAGATCAGACTGTGCCGTCCGCCTTCCTGGTCGAAAAGCCTCCTTCCCAGCAGGGTCCATCTTCATCGCCCATGCTCCATGGCGACACCGTGACCCATTCTAAGAGAAGAGGACGGGATTCCACGCGGCCCATTCTCTTCTCTCCTCCAGGGGTCCCCAGGCAGCCGCCCTGTTGCTGTAACGGTCACCGGTCTTGAGGTGCGGCTGCTCAGCCAGAGCCCAGGCGCCTGCTGAAGCTTTAGCGCTGGACCACCGCCCCATGGGAGACCCTGGGGGCCCAGGTGGCTGCGGGTGTCTGTCCCACCCCTCCCAGCCTCCTGCCGTCTCCTCTGGGACCACGAGCAGGGCTTCTCCAGCCCAAGAAGGGCCAGAAAACATCCTTTTTCTCCGCCTCAGACTAATTCTAGGACTTACAAGGATTTACTGATTGGCACACAGGACTGAATTTGTCTTTTCATATGAATAAAATTCACTTCCTGGAATTCCCTGGGGCTGAGGATATTGCGGTGGCTCGCTGCCATTCTCTGCTTTCTTAGGCTCATGCTTTATTTCCCAAGTCTGTTTACTGAGCAACAAACCAACTCACCATGCTACACAGTTTTCTCCATCTCCCTCCCTTCTCCGACTTCCCTAATAAAAGGCTTCTTGCAATTTCTACTTTTTCAGTATGTGTAGCACATCTAGGGTGTTTGAAAATTAGAATTTTTCTATAAAAGCATTTATAGTCATTTGCTTTTTAAACTGTGTTTCTTTCCTAGCTGAAAATATTCTATTCTTCCAAAAATATGTGCCACCTAAAAGTGGATATACTCTTTGATTCTGATGCTTTGCTTTTGCAGAAATTAGCAGCATAAAAACGCTATTACTATTGACATAGGCATAAATTTCTCCCCTCCTGTTTTATTCCTTTAACATATGGTCATGGCCTTTGCTATATCATAGCAGAGTTAATTAAGTTTTAGGTTTTTAGCTTAAATCACAGTGCCTGCTTGTTAGGTGTTACTAAAATCGCCTTTTGGTTGCTGTATGTCTCTATTGCAATTTAAACTGCATAAAAACAACAACCAGATTTAATGTCACCATAAATAATAACCAGATTTGAAAATTACATTTTGACTTGGAGATCAAAGGCTGTATGTAAATTTTATGTTTTCTACAGTGTCTTAATCTCTCTCTGCCTCTGACATGATTACTGTGGGTATTTAACAAGGCAAAGGGAAAAATATATCCTGAGGTAGTAGACAACAAAGTTAATTGCTCAATTTAGAGTATGGCAAGAGATTGCAAACTCAATCTGGGGTACGTGGTCGCCAGGGTGTGTGGGTCCTGGTGCACGTGGTAAGCTGAGGCCTTTCCGTCTCTTTCCTGCAGAATTATTTGGTGTCACTGCAGAGCTGGCAGCTTTGTTCTTTCTCTCCGAGGTCTCCACCTGCAGCTCTGCGTGCCCTCACTGCACACCTGCTCTTGCTCCTACTTTGCCTTGCTGTACCCCCGGCGGGAGGACTGAGGTCCTTGTCCCTCAGCACCTGGATTACCTGAATAAGCCCAGTCTCATCCTGGAAGTCCTGAGGATCGGATGACTTTCCCCACAGGGCTGGACAGATGACACAGAGGGGGAAGAGGGACTAAAAGGGACAAAGGGAGCCCACCTGCTGCTGCCTTTGGAGGTGGAGGGAGAGGTGACGCGTGGAGAGACGCAGGCGGCTTGCAGGAGGTGAGCAGGTGAGACAAAGATTCATGGTGCAGGCACCTGGACTGTAACCCGGGAGCTTCAAGTTACCCTTGGACCTTCTGAACTGTATGGTAGTGTTGTGCTTTCATCTGGACGTCCCCCGAAGCCTCGTGGCTCATAGGTGGGGCTTCTGGAGGTGACTGATCATGGGATTCATATTCATCAGGGAACTGGTCCCCGATGAGTTCATGGCTAAATGTGACCTTGGGAGGTAGAGCCTGGTGGAGGAGGTGGTCACTGGGGAGTGGCCTGGAAGAGTCTGTCTCCTCTTCCCCCCTTGATCTCTCTCTCTCGAGCTCTATCTCTGTGCTTCCCGCTGCCAAGTCCTGAGCAGCTCTCCTCTGCCATGCTGCCCTGCCTTGGAGTCAGCCATAGACTGAAACGTGAGCCACCATAAACCTCTCCTCCTTCAAGTTTCGAGTGTTGGGTGTTGTATCTCAGCAAGGAGTGAAGTGACTAGGACAGGCATTAACATGGGCTATCTAGACCACTGAGTGTGTGGTAATGTGTGATGACTACCATGGCTGTGTTGGGTTCTAGCCATCCATGTCCAGAGCCATGACAGCACCATGTCTGACGGTAGTGGCCATGTTGGAAGCAAGGCCTGTTGCCTCTGCCTTGATTTCACTTGCAAATCAGAATTTCAAAGGTAAAATCATCCCTATGTCAAGATGGCGAGAGCAGGGCATTGACCGAATGGAGGCTGCCCTTCTGCTAGGGTTCAAAAGAAGGCACAGGTCACATGGTCCTCCTGCTAGATATTTGTCCAGTAGATTATTTTTGGTCGTGTAGCATCTAAGTCCCTTTTGTTGTCACCTAATGTCTTTTAATGCAAGAGAAAACTCTGCAGAATGCACAGAAATTTACCAGCTACTTCTCAGACGGAGGAATAACAGCTAGAAAATGCAAAGAACTCAACAATATTAGACTCCACCAAAAAAGACACAATCAAAAGTGGGCAATTGTAGTATAGAAGTACGTGAAACAATGTTTAGCACCTTCGGCCGTTAGAGAAGTACAGATCAAAACAACACTGAGATTTCATCTTACCCCAGTAAAAATGGCTATCACCAAGGATTCAAAAACAATCTCTCTCTCTCTTTTTCTTTGGTACCTGGGATCAAACTCAGGACCTTCTGCTTTCAAGGAAGGTGGCGGAACCACTGAGCTAAATCTCTGCCACCCCCCAAATCTCAACAAATGCTGGTGAGGTAATGGGGCTAAATTATTGGTGGGAATGTAAACTGGTACAACCATTATGGAAGTCAGTATAGAGATTCCTCAAAAAACTGAAAATAGAAATTGCATTTGGCCGGGCTCTCTCTCTTTTTGGTGTCTTCCCGAAAGACGTATTACAGTGACCCCTGCATACTCGTGTTTATAGCAGTACAGCTTATAAGAGCTACACCTTGGCAGCAGCCTGTGTGCCCATCAACAGATGACCAGACAAATAAAATATGGCATGTGTGCACAATAGAGTATCAATCAGCCATGAAAAGGATAAACTTGAGTCATTTATAAGAAAATTGATAGATCTTGGGACCATAATGTTAAGTGAAGTAAAAGAGACACAGAAGAATAAATACCATGCGATTTCTCTTATATTATAAACCCCACATATAAATAATTTAGAAGCAAAAAATTTTAAAAATATAGAGTAGGAAGCCAGGAGGCTGAGTGTTGGAGGCAGGAAGGGAGTCTGGGGAAGGGAGGAGACGGGAGTGTGGGAGAGGGCGAGGGAAGTGAAATGATGAAGACGCCATGTGTGTGTGCCAGGGCCCCGTGGTGAATGGCGTTACTATGTGTTTCACACGTACACCACCACTTCCAAGCTACAATTAACATCTAGCGTGGGTTCTGCTGCTTGCCTTCAGAACCACAGCCCGTTCAGCGCAGCCGAGGTTGACTTGTTGGTAAGGGTGGAACTGAGTCTTCTCTGTGAGAGATGTGGAAGCTCTATCCCCAGGGTCTCGGAATGTGGCCTCATTTGGAAATAGGCTGGGAGGCGAGGTCACACCCCATGTGCCCAGTGTCCTCACAGACACAGATGGGGAAGGCGGGTCCAGGGGTGGCCGAGGTCCAGAGGAGCTTGTGCAGGCTGAGGAACGCTGGCTACTACTGGAAGGTGGGAGAGGCGTGGCAGAGATTCTCCGGGTCTGGTCCCAGAGGCAGCAACACCCTGACACCCTGATGTGGGGCTCCATGCCCAGGACTGTGAGACCCTAGGTTTCCTGTGTGAAAGCCACCTCGGCTGTGGTCCTTTGATATGGCAGTGCCAGGAAATGGGTACACTTACTATTCTGCTATAGCTGAGAGATGGGCTGTGTCCAAACTCCGAGAGAAGTGCAGAGTGCACTACTGATCAGAATAGCGTGCAGGGGCTGGAAATGAATGGGCTAAACTGTCAGTAAACAAATGAACGTGGGGGAAAAGCCTGACACTTTCAGCAGGAAGAGCCCCGATAATGATGGAGTAAGCAAAGAGGTGGTGTCATGCTGAGTGAACAACCTGGTGAAAGGAATTGCAATAAACATTTCGAAGGACTAGTAACACATGTGCAATACAAGAATTAGGCAAACCAGTAAGAAAAGATATCAAGAACTTAGGGTTTAAAGGAACAGAAGGCATAAACAAAATTTAAAAGAGAAAATGGATGAAATGTTCAGCCACATCACATATTTAAAAACGGAAATTTTTACCAGTTATACTCGGAGTTATATTTCTTGGCCATTTGTTCAGCTACATGGAGATTTTCCCGGCCACGTTTGCCACATCTGCATTTAATTAAGAAGACTAGTTTTTCATCAAATTTATCCAATAGCCTATTTTATAATATACAACTTTAATGATCAACAATTCAACTTTTTGTTGAATTTTTCTATCTGTAATTTTCATTATAAACTACAGGCCCTTTTATTTCTCTAAAAATTATCTTTATTTAAATATGAAGAAGCATAAAGCAAAGAAGAAATCTATAATCATATTGTGAACATCACTCTTCACGCATTACATACACTTAGTAGAGAGTTCAGAAATATCAAATAAAAGTAAAGTTTTTATTTTATGTTATTTTTTGTAGTTCTGGAGATTAAACCTATAATTTTGCACTAAGCTACATCCCCAGCCAAATTTTATTTTTATTTTTTAAGCGAGGGCCTCACTAAGTTGTTAAAGTTCCCAGGTTGGGCTAGAACTTGGGATCCTTCTGCCTCAGCCTCCCAGAAGGTTGGAATAAAAGGTGTGCACCACTGCGCCCTGCTAGTATTCATTTCTTAACCTGTGTTTTCAGAATGTTGTGAACAATCATGTGAGACTGACAAGTGGAGATGAAGAGATGTGTAGACAGAAGAAAAACACACACTGGGTCCCTGAACTTCCCTAGATAGAGCTTTATAACACTGCACAATGGGGCCTGGATGTTTCCAGTTTTTTATTGGCAAAGCTGTATATTTCCTGTAAAGTTAGGAAATACCATTTTTATCAGATCTCAGAAGCCATAAATGTGGAAAAAAACTCCAAAAACTCCAAAACTCAAGGTCCTGTTATCCTAGGGAAATATGTAGAAATGCAGATAGAAATTGATGAATAAAGTAATTTCGGGCAGTATTAATTATAAGGAGGAAACCCAAATGCCTAACTTGGGCAATTAACATCAGGTACTGCATAATGAAGACATATTATATAATTATTAAGAATGTGTGTAAAGAGTGCTTAACAAACTAGCTTATAATATCATTTTTAAGCCAAACAAAGGCAGGATGTAAAATTGTATGTAAAGTATGATCTCATGCGTGGATGAAGCACAAACAGAAAAAGTCTAGAATAATTTATGCCTATATTCTGAGAATAATTTTTGAGAGGTAAGATGGTGTGTTTTCCAATTTTTCTAGGGTACAAAATGGAACAACATTGATAAATAAAATTTGCAAGAGTCATGTTGATTTGGACTGAGCTTTCACATCAATCTTCAATGACAAAACCAAAATGGTGTTGCTCATGCTAAAGCTAAACGCTGCCATGCCCAAATCAAATTGTCTATCTGACCTGGCAGAGAGGGACAGGGAAAGAGGGAAAGAGGGAGGAAGAGAGATAGAGATAGAGATAGAGAGAGAGAGAGAGAGAGAGGGAGGGAGGATATGAGAATATAGCCAAATCTCAAGTTAGGCCAAGAATCCTTTCTGCTTGAACCCTTGCAAAGAAAGTAGCTTTAGAAAGGCAAATGCACTTTTTATTCTTTTTTTGTTTGTTTTTAATTCATTAATTTTATTGGTACATTTTAGGTTTACAATATGATGGCATTCATCAGTGGGAACTTGCACCTTTACATGATGTATCTTGGTTCTTATTTTTCCCCATTCCCCTGCCCTCCCTCCAACCCCTCCATTCCTCCCTATTTACAGAGACTTTGTTTCCATTTTTTCCTTTTCTCATACTAATTCCATTCCCTTCTTTCCTTTTCCCTACCCTTCCCACTTCCCCTTCCCCTTTGCACCTTTTCTTCCTATTTCACATTATTATATATTTTGATCCTTATTTACACTTTCAGTTTAAAACAGAAATACTAAACCGGCTGGAAGAGAGGTTAGGTAGAACTCTTGAAGACATTGGCATAGAAAAACATTTCATGAACAAAACCTCACTTGCATGTGAACTAGCACAGAGAATCAACAAGTGGGATCTCATTTTATTAAAAAGCTTCTGTATAGCGAGAGACCACCAACAGTGTGAAGAGACAACTCACAGTGTGCACTTTTTCTTCTTTATTTCTGCTTTCTTCAGCCTTTTTCTGTCTCTAAGTACTCAATATGCTGGCTGCAGGGCCGAGTTCTCGGACTCTTCTGGTTCTGAGAGCTGTGTGTTTGCAAAACTGCTTTTTGTCCCCACAAACTCTGTCAGAGTTGGGGCCGTGGCTCTGTGCAGAGGGTGTACCTATCATCCAAGAGGTCCTAAGTTTGGCCCCAGAACCCCAAAGAAACAAAACCGCCCACCAACCTCCTTAAATTTATTTCATCACGAATTTTCTTCTATCAATATTAAATATTAATTTTTGTTAAAATCTGTACTTAAGCTAAGAAGATTTCTATTGCAGCATTTCCCTGCAGGCCCAATGGGCCCCTGGCCATCATGGCAGGCAGCAGCCAGCAGGAGACCAGGGTTGAAGAAGGCCTTTCTGAAACTTGTTGCTGTCCCTTGGCTGTACTTGCAGAGGGCAACACAGCTGCCAACCGTGAAGTACTCACATTACACCATAAAAATTCAGCTCAGATACTGATATCAAGCTGTTTTTTCTGAAATATTGAATCTTTAATTCAAATTTTAAGTGGTAATAAAAATGGACATGAATTGCCTACATCACCCATCTCTCTTCAGATCTCAATCACCATCAGCTGTCCCTGGAGATGAAGAATGAAATAAAAAATCACCTTTCCTTGAGTTTTAGAGATTCAAGAGACATGGGGGAAGATCACTTGCTTGTGTATGCATAGACTATGAACAAGCAGGAGATGAGAGAGATCAAAAGCTTTAGACTTTGATGTGGTAGAAGGCTTTCTGTTTAGCCAGGGGTAAAAAATCTGCATCTACTAAGATGACTTTTAAAAGGGGCTTCAAAAGTGTAGAGCAAACACAAATCGAAAGTTCACGACAGATATACAAACAATCATAAGCACAGGTCCCAGCCCCCGACTTATGCTTTCTGTGTAAATAAATGATAAAAGCCACTATCTTGAATTTTCTTCGTTTCTCAGGAAAGGTAACGGGGGAATGCTAGTTGTTTGTGGTTTTCTCAAAAGATTGGTAGGGGAGACGCAGCAGCCGGGCAGCTGAAGAACTTCTACCAACCAAGCTTGTTTTTCTTATTTAAGCTCTGGTTTCTGGGAAGGATTTGTGTTTATGTTATGGTCTATTTTCAGAAATGGCCCTATTTGTAAATGGACTGGTTGTGCTGAAAAATGATATATAAGACTCTCCCAAGTGCAAGCAGAAGTTGATCCATGGTTTGAAAAGAGGGGAGTAAATTTTATAAAAAGCAATACAAATCCTTGACTGTTTAGAAAGAGTAGATCGAGATTTTTAAATTTTTATAACTTAATGGCTGAGTAAAAATGTAATTGATTTTTAAAAGTTTTGATCTATTACTGCTTTAAAATTCCCTCTATTAGGCTGGTATTTGAGTAAATAAAAAGATTTAAAACAAATACCAAATTCTTGGACGCGTTCATAATCAGAGGAGTTTGGGATCCTAGCACAGTGACATTTTAGTTGGTGATCTTTATTCTGTGTTGGGGTCTTATGTGGCAGATTAGAAAGCTTGATGGTTTACTTGCAGTTAAAGGGCTCCTTTGGTAGACTCAAACTGATGATGTTTATTTCTGAGGGCTCTGTATTTGTCACAATAACAAGGACACTCCCATTTTATTATTATTATTAACTCTCTTTATTACCACTTTACAATGCATCCTTTGCTTTCATATGTGATTTGATTCTTTAACATCGCTGCCTGTTTTTTATTTTCATCAAGGCAAAATCAAAGCCCAGTAAGGTCAACCAATTTGTCCCAAACCATCGAGACAGACAGGAAGTGTGAAAATCCACAAAATCAGGTTCTTTTTACCATGCCCAGGAAACTGGCAGGAGGACCCTGCATCAGAGGTAGAGAGGGGAAGGCTGTTTTCGTCTCCACTTTAGCACACAAATTTATGCGCTTCAAAAATGAAGAGAAGAGCAAAGGACGGGTTGAGCTTCCTGTGATCAATTCAGTAGAAGCCCAATACTGGGCAGCCTCAGGCCAAGGAAGCAGCAACCTACCTGATACCGTCCATCCTGTCTCAGGGGGCCATAGGCACCTGGCCCATTTTTCAGCTTAGGGAAGCTCGAAACATGGAGCTCACTCTCTGGAACAAGCTGGTGGTGAAACAGAGACTTGGGGGGTCCCACCTGTGTTTTGAGCTCTATGCATTCCTCTGGTCCTTTCTGATTGTCCCCTGTTCGGTCCTGCCCCACAAATGTCTGATGAGTCACCTGCATTCCTGATCACTGCTGATCTTTTCTCCCTCCTCCTCTCCCTTCCATGCCCCCTATTGTCTCCCCAGCCAAATGCATCCAAATTGCTGATCACTCTAATACCTCTCAGCTGATTTTTCTTTTTCTGATTTTTTTCCACCCGAACTCAGCCTGAACCCATAACACCATCTAATTAATCCTCCTGAATCACTTTGATCATGTAACCACCACGACCTCGGCATGGTAATAATTCCCCTAAGCTGTCGGACAAAACAAAACTCAGTGGCATTGCCTTCAGAGTGGGACTGACCTTTGCTTTCAGCTTGCTTTCCTTAGTTCTGCACAAACTATTGGCTAGAAATTCTTTGCTTTTTTTTTTTGCTTCTGATTATTTTCCACACTCCTTCAGGTGACAGAAGTGTCTCTTCCTGTCTGTCATAACAGTCATACAAATTCTCAAAGCTGAACTTGAGTTAACCTTCACCATCAAGATGTCCCTTAATGCTTAGGTGCTTAATGATCTAGCTGGGGGAGACACTTTTGCTCAGTTACCAACCATAGTTGTCTTAGTCACTTTCTCATCACTGAGACACAATACTCAACACCCACAGCACTGAGGAGGAAAGGTTGACTTGGGCTCACAGTCTGTAGAAGTTTTCATAGTCAGCTGGCTCCAAGGCAGGGTGGCAGGGCAGAGGGGTCTGGCAATGGAGAAACAGCTTGTGGCATGGTGGGCAGGAAGCAGAGAGAGAGATCAAGGGAGGAGGAGGGAGACCAACCCTTGCACCCAGACCCTCATCTCCCACAGGCTCCACCTCCCAACATCACAGCTGTCTCTAAACTCAGCGGACTAATCCTCTGTTGAATATCACACCCCACAATCTAGTCACCTCCAACAGCCCCACCTATGAGCGCATGAGGCTTTCGGGAGATCTAGACATAAACCATAATGATAGCCAAAGCAAAGTAATCTGGTCTGGGGATTGAGAGGATCTAAAGAGAGAGCTGGAAGATGGTATCACAGCAAGGAAGCACTGGTGGGAGGAATGGGGAGGAACAGCACAGGGCTGCCTGGTGGACAGGTGTGATGATGGAATATTTCTGTGCAGCTAATAAGAAGGGTGAAGAAACTCGAGTGGTTTTGAAGTCACAAAAAGTAAAGGTGACCACAGGATAGCATTGGGATCTGTAGGTGTGACTCTCATGGAGGCTGCTATTTGATTAATTGTTTCAGATAATACTGAAGCAGTCCTTACCTGGTCTGGTTGTGGGAATATCCATCTTTTTGAGGATATGGCATGAATGTTCCAAATGAAGCATAATTTTGGAGCCTAAAATAGCTCAAAATTCCTTTTAAAGTGGGAGATTTTAAGCAGGAAAGTGCTATCCTCTTGTAATGATAGAGCAATCGTTTCTACTTAGGTGGCTAATGCATGTACTCACAGGGACCCAACCTCCCTTAGTCCATACCACCTTTCCCAGGACTTCCAGTGGGGACCTCAGTTGAATCCCTCGCAGTCCCACTTATCATTAGTAGAATTTTATAACACATGCATAGCGCATGCCATGTGTTAGTCACAGTCTGTCTCCAGGATTACAAGTTCTGGAGCCTTGGTTTATAATTTTGAACTTTCAGGACCACATGTAATATCAAGGATACAGCATTTGTGACTAAACAATATATTGGAAGGAACTCATGGTAATGGCATTTGGCTGGAGTTGAAAGCTTAGCTTTTAATGTTCATGAAGATCTAAAAGAAACTTGGTTTTTGTTTTCTCCAAAGGTCCTTCTCAGTTAACTGCATAATATCCAATTATGCATTTTAGGAGAATTAAAGGTTGAGAAAACCCAGCTTCTATTGGAATCTTTGATTCTATGGAATACATTTGCCCCAAACCAGTGCTTACACAACCAAAGTCCCCTCTGGGATTTAGTTGATTGTCATAACTTTGGAGTTTGCCCTACAAAGCCACAGACCTATTACAGCAAAATGCTGCATTTTAAAATGTTTAAAAGTCAGTGTGGTAGTTGATTTTATTTTGTTCATTACTTGATCAAGAGAGGAAAAAAAAAAATCTCACAACCCCCCCACCATCTCTTAAATGAACTGAGGTTTTCATATTTATTTTCTTAGATTATAGCATGCTAAGCACATCATTTGTTAAAGGTGTGGGAATCAGAAATCATGAAAGCATTTTGATGTTAAAGATGGAAAAAATGACAATTATCATTGACTGCAAGTGAGCAGGGCCACAAGGAGACCTTTGTTTAGTCTGATCTTATCCACAGCAAGGGGAGGGCAGGCAGCCCTGCCAGCCATGTCTCTGAAACAAATTGGCTAGGCCTGCAGGTGTTGCCTTCTAGGAGAAGGTATAAGTCGTATGTCATGTGTCTGCTTTGCAGAAATACCAGGGCTGTTGAAACCTATGAATACAGTTTCCTTCAGTTTGCTAAAGCCATCACACAGGTAGCAGCCTTCTTAGGTACAAGGCAAAGATTGTTTTAATTTTCCATTTATTGGGGGAATGATATTCTCCATTTAGTGAGATAAGCAAAGGACTTACACAGTCTGATCAAAAAATGTGGTAAATGTTTAAATTTTAAAAAAAGTGTTACAGTAAAAGGCACATTGCCATGAAATTCCCCTCCTCTCTTTCAGTGCCCGTATCCCATTGTTCTTGCCCCTTTCTGAAATAATTCTGGAAATCCTCTTTCCTGAGTGTCTTTAATTGTGTGGGTTCTAGTGAGTCCTTTGGTTTCCAAAGTGGATTCAAAACATTTCCCTTTCATGGTCATTTTGACTTTGGGGAGGAGCCAGAAGTCGCATGGCACCAGGTCCGGTGAGTAAGGTGGACGAGGACGCACTGACACATTTTCACAACCCTGCGTTTCTGTTGGATGGAGCTCAGCAGCAGCAGCATTCATCGTATTGTCCTTTTTGGAACCGGGAATCAAACTAGGGATCTTGAGCTTGTGAGGCAGGCGGCAGAACCACTGAGCCCCGGCCCTTTCATCGTATTTTTTAAAACCCCATCTCATAAAAACACTCGCAAAAGAGGACTCTCAGACCACTTTAGAAAGTAGCAAGGATGATGGGATAAGTTGTCTGAAGAGAAGGGAATTAATGGCAATATGTTTTTACTGTAATAAGATTGTTTAAAAATTTAAACATTCATCACATATTTTGATCACTCTTTGCACTATTGGCTGAACCTTGCACTTCACAATGGCGATTCAGTTCTCTGCAACAGCTCCCACCTCTGCTGTTAGAGCTGATGACCCTCCTCCCGCCACCTATTGTCACAACAACAGCAACAAAACGTCCCCAACCTTGCTGACTGTCCCTTGAGGATCTGGTGCAGGTATCTTTCTAGTTGAAACTGCTGTTCCAGATTGACTTAGTCTTGGTCCTAGTTTTCTCAGCCTAGCTGTGGGGGCCCCAGACACTGCAGCGACTTCCTAAAATGTTCGCGGAGACCAGGAGTTACTGAGGTGTCAGCTCTTGTTTTCCAGGGAGCAGGTGTCGTGATTGGGCATAAAGGGGATGGAGATTTTAGATGACCCTGGCAACCATGGTTGTTTTGGGGCAGAGGTCAAGGAATTCACTTCTTTTGTAAGGTTTTAAGGAATCCATGATAGTCACATTTTTCAAAAGATCCAGTTTACTTTCATGTGCGCACATCCTTTAGCTTCAAGTGTAAGTAATCTCCAAAGAAACCAAAGTGGGGCAAAGAGTGTTAGAAAATCAAGGTGGCCAAATCATCCTGCCACTTCCTGTGGCAGACATCACTAGTCGATCACTGTGTTCCTCCATGCTGAGTTGAATGTAAAGTCTCAGAGCTTTCTCAATAGACAGCTCCTGGCACAGCTACCAATGTCATGGAAAGAGAACTCAGGCCAAAACGTCATCATCACCCTTGCTTTAAAATTGTTTGCATTTGTGTGTGTGTGTGTGTGTGTGCTAAAGATTCATTCAGTGCCTTCACATTGAGCAACATCCTCAACCCCTTTTCTGTTTTGTATTTTGGACATGGTCTCACGAAGTCGCCCAGGCTAGGATTGAACCTTCGATCCTCCTGCCTCAACCTCATAGAGTGCTGGGCTAATGGGAGTGCACCACCCTGCCTGACCGGTGTCAGTTATTTTAAGGACAGCAGTAGTCAAAGATGAAATACTTTGCTTGAAATAAAACTTGCAAGTAAAGTAAAGCATCAAAGTCTGGAGTGGAAAATATTGCCCAAAACACCAAAGGACGTGCCTCTGACAAAAATTTCAATTTTTCAAAAAAGTTATTGCCCTGTGTCTGTGAGACCTAGGCAGAGAGTTTTCGTCCCCCGAGGTCCGACGTTTCATTAGGTAAAGAGAGAGCCTCAGTAATGCAGGTTTGTGTGTGGTGAGGGCTGAGCTCGCCTGGGGATCCACAGCTGCTGTGTGCAGGATGCTGAGAACAGACGAGAGGAGAGGAAACTGCAAACTCCTGGCTCCAGATGCTCGTGGCCAAAGGCGAAGGGAAGATCTGGGACCACATGGGGATGTTAGTTCGCTGGGAAACATTGGGCCCAGCGGGGACTCTGGTCCCTAAACCTGTGGCAGTCAACAATCACGTGTTTTCCAAGTCCAGATGATCTGGAGAACTTAGAAACATCTTCCACAGAGAGCTCAGCTCCTTTGGGAATCCAGCTACTGAGTCAAGGAGCTCTTGGGTGGGCCCAGCAATCTGTTGTTCATTGGGGTTTTAAACAATGCCCCAGGTGACAGTGATGCATGCTGAAGTTTGGAAACCCCAGGCTGGGTGTGTCTACACAGTCTTGATATGCGAGACCCCATCCCAGCCTACCCTAGCGGGTGGTCCTGGTGGAGCTCAGTGTCTACCACACTGTTGGTTCGTGGACACGGTCCAGAACCTGAGGCAAACTGCAAGAATGGCAATTTCTCTGGGGAAGCAGAGCAAACCAAGGTTCTCTTTGTCCCAGACTGTCTACCCCAAGGGGCAGAGCTGTCACCAGACTCTGGGGAGACGCGGGGTGCTGCCTCAGAGCACAGACGGTGCCTCCTTTGGGGGGACAAGCAGGAAGGTGTCCTCCAGGAGGGTGAGTGACCAGTACAAGCTTCTGTGGGCACCAAAAGAGGTGAGCCACTCCCCTTTCCCCAGGAGACTTGCCAACTTGGGGCGGGTGGCTTATCTGATTTTCGGTGCTGGCCCAGTTGGTGGGGCGGAATGGCAGCTTCTAGGGGCCTGGTGATCTTGGAGCCCTGAAGAGCTCTGACTCATGGGGACACCTCCTCCAAGTCGTGCTGGGCCAGGAAAGACTTTGTCTTTTTATCTGCTGGCTGGGTTGGTTCAGTTCTCCCCAGAAGTCAGATCACTGTCGGAGGAGACATTTAACTGCACAGGGCTTGGTGGAGAAAATAGGGCAGGGTCTTGAAGGTGGCCCCCAGTGGGGGAGACACATGGGGACTGGACCAAGCCTTTCTCAGGACTCTTAAGAGGCTCACAGCTCTTGAATACCCAAGCTCTCTACACAGCGTGAGGTGTGGTCGAAAATTACCACGAGCATTGAAGGTTTAACATGTATCACAATGAGAGACGCATTGCCGTGAATCCCTCAAAAATCCTTGCCATGGCTTCGAACACCCTTCAATGATGTCCCATTGTTCTCACCACGTCCTGCAGCAGCTCTGGAGCCCTCTTTCCTGAGTGTCTTTAGTTGCCCTGTCATCGCTGCCTTGATGTCCTGAATTGATTCAAAACATTTCCCTTTCGTGGTCATTTTGACTTCAGGGAAGAGACGGAATTCGCACAGTGCCAGACCCAGTGGCTAAGGTCGATGCGGACACAGCGTCAGGTTTTTACGAGCTGCCTTTCTGTTGGATGGAGCTGGGCAGCAGCAGTCACTGCATTTTTGATCACGCCTCATTAAAACATGGGATAGTCACTGTCTATTTGGGTCACACCTTGTGCTGTGCTTGGGAGTCGGCAGATCTTTTGGGGCTTGGGTTGGAGGACAGTTGTGCTGGGGACCAGAGGTGGGGCCGGGAGGTGGCGTTGCATGAGAAGAGGGAGCAGGAAGCCCGAGACCCCTAGGGCACCAGAGTGGTGGCCGTTTCCTCTCCTCAGCAGCTCCCTCTTCAGCCTGTCAAACTCCCGCGTGTGGATAGGAAGATGAGGAGGGCTGGCGATGCATCTGCGGTCCCTGAGTCAGCCCGTGTCTCATCGCGGGGAACCAGACTCCATGAAATGTTAATTATCTGTTAGAAAAAAGTTTATTTTACCCAATCTCGAAAACCAAATCTCAGTCCCTTGGCAGGTTCTGTTATCGGACTCCCACTACTTGCATTTCTGTATATGCTCCGTGAAAGTTCTAGGAAAAGCCGTAGAGTGGTCTTTTAAGAGATGATAACACAAGCTCTTTCCGCTAAACCACAGCACCCACCCCCCAGAGACCGAGTGGGAATCAGCAGTGAGCCCGAGTGAGATTTCCACCCACTGGGTTTACACTGCCCAGGCCGCCTGGGGACTCAAGCTTATCTTCAGCACAAAAACATTTTACAGTTTGCAGGCCAGATCGCCTCATGCCCCAGATTCTTTCGTCATTTCATCAGCACGGGAGTGACGACTCGCACTCTATTCATTCCTCCGTTTTCTGGAGTGTGGGGCCACAGCCATTTCCTGTCTCAGTTCCACTAGCTTCCGGGTAGTATTGTTTGCCGCTCCAGACGCTGCTGGCTAATCCAACTGTTTCCCTGGGATGTGGGAAGCAGTGCGCTGCCTGTTTGTGTCACAAACAGTCCTTGCACCATTCTGCTTTTGCTTCCACTCTGTTCCCAGCCCGGGCCCTCGAGGGGTCAGCCCAGCCCTGGTGCACAGTGAGCAATCCCAGAGCGTTTGATCCTTAGATGAAGTCATTTGGAATCGGCTTGGAAGACAGCGCTCCTTCCCCAAAATTGAGCCTCAAATCTGGGAAATAGCTCACAACAGAACTCCTTCCCTGTCCGCTTCAGGTTGGGTTTCTCCGAATGCCTGCAGCGCTGGGCCTCGCTTTTCGCAGGTCCCGGATTGATTCTGCCCACAGTCCGCACTGTTTCCCAAGGGCGAGTCGGCCTCACTTCACCGTCCCAGCTGGGTCCTCTGACCAGCGTCGCTTCAGCTTTCTCCCAGAGGAGAGTCCCTGTCCCCCGTGAGGACCAGCCTGGCTCCTCTGCCAGGGTGACCCACGCCCCTGGCCTCCTGTTCCCGCAACCCCGTCTGTCCTCACACCACCAGCTCCCTTCTCATCTAGGACTGGCGAGAACTTCTCACATCCTGGGTTCCTGAACCACATGCCCTGACTTTGAGCCTTCAGGCACAGGCCTGTCCTGTTTTTGTTCGCCGTCAGATGTGTCCTCCCAGGGGGAGCCCCGAGCTTTCTTTCTTGCCCTATTTCCTGTTCCTTTTCACACCCCGGCAAGTCTCACGGGGTCCGATGGCTCCATGGAGGTGCAGAGCTGGGACAGGAAGAGCAGAGAGGCAGGAGCCTCCTCCCAAGGGGCAGGGGAGATGGAGGTGCAGCTGCGGCTCTATCGGGAGACGGGTGCTGAGCAGGAAGCTACCGCTGATCAGCGCAGGACCCTGGAGCTTGGAGCTCTCCAGCTGAAGATGATGCTGGCGTTGTGTACAGACACAGGGAGCGCAGGAGCAGGCTCCGAGTGAGGGTGGCAGGAGGTTAAAGGTGAGATGGCTTTTAGACTCAGCCAGACCTCGATCGCGATGTCGCAAAGGCCCCGGGTCAATTCAAGAGCGGGGATTTGGGGACCTGCCTGCCCTCCCTCTCCCTGTGGGAGCTCTGGACCCAGCCTGCCTCAGCCTCAGTGGTGGCCCCGGCCCTGGGAGGCTATGGGACCTGCAGCGAGGTACTCACCTGCCTCATCTCCTCGTTGGAAAGCCGGAACCGGCCCTTTACGGCGTCTGCTTTGCAGCACGTGGGAAGGGTGACCTACGTTGACGCAGACCACGGGTGGTGGCGCACAGCGCTTCAGAGGCCGGGGCAGGGGGATCACTGCAAATTCAAGGCCAGCCTAGGCTACGAAGTGAGACTCTGTTTCAAAAAAAAGTAGCAAATATGTTGACTCACGCAACTGTTGGGGCCTGTGAGGACTTTGATGGGCACCTCAACTCCTATGCGCTTAGAGAAGCCCCAGGACACGGGAAGCGTTTCCACCTGCACCTCTCAGACAGGAAACGGAAGCCCAGGGGCAGGGAGCGTCCCGAAGTCACACCTGCAAGGGAACCCGTGCTGGGCTCCTTCACAGCCTGTGAGGGGGGCTTGTCCGCTGGGTTACTGCCAGGCCGGGCAGTGGCAGCAGGGACTGGCCAGGGAGCCCCACAGCCCCTTACCTGTCACCTGCGCCCCAGCCCGGAGGAGGACGCCGCCTCTCCGGCAGCGCCCCCGTGGAGAGAGCCGGAGGGACAGGGAGGCGGGCCTGCCGCTGTGCCGGAGCCTCCGGAGGGCGAGAAGCGCCGGCTGCCGGCTGCCGATTGCGTGCTGTTCCGCAGGCGCCTCCTCCACTCAGCAGCTGCCAAAGCAGCGCTTAGGCCGGACCTGGACTCAGGTCCCGAATTCAGGCCTCGCACCTCGGCGGCCTAGTGGAGCTGGGAGCCAGGCAGGTCTAGGTCTGTCCTCGCTCGTGTGCACCGCTCTGCATTCTCCACAGTGCAGAAAAACTGCTCCGTCCTCCCTCTCTCCCTTCTTTCTTCCCTTCCTTCCTTTTTTCTTTTGCAACGCTGGGGATTGAACTCAGGTCTTTCAGCCTCCTTTTAATTCTAATTTTATTTTTGAAACAGGATGTTGCTGAGTCGCCCAGCGTCCTCCTGCCTCAGGCTCCCAGAGTGCTGGGATGACAGGCGTGGGCCACCTTGGCTGGCTCAGAGCCTCCGTCCCGACACTGTCCTGTCCAGCCTTCTGCCTGAAGCTCCCTTCTAATTCCAAGCCGCCTGCTGGCCTCCGCCTGCCTGCCATGCCTGCCTCCAAAGCTGGTTCCTCTGTGGAGCATTCCCTTCCTGTCAGAAGCGAGTGCCCATACTCCCAGCAGCCCAGAGGCACAGGGACTGGGGGGTGGACTCGTGGGGTCCTCCCTCCCAGACAAACTGCTGTGCATCCCCGGGTCGTGTGTGTGGCCCATCCTGTGACCCAGTGGAAGGTCCCTCGCTCCCCGTGGGTTGTGGAGGTGACAGTCACACAGCCATGCTCAGGTGAGTGTTTCGGGACATTCCTCCTCCTTCTCCTCCTCCTGTGCTTGGGTTTCCTCATCTGTAAAACTGCAGGTGAAAAATGCTTCTTGTTTGCCCGGTGCAGTGGGCACCATCAGAGTTGGGCTTCGTAGGCACCCTTCACTGCCCAAGTGTGCTGCATTTCTTGGCACATTTCATCCTCAGCACAAACCTGTGGAACACCTGTAGGACCAAGCAGGCAAAGGCAGACCTGAGACTCATGGTTCTGTCTGACTTTGCCTGAGCTTGAGAAAGTTAAGTTTAGCTGCATTAGCCTCAGTCCTCCCAGCTCTCAGTGGGCATAGTGACTCCTCTTGGAACGGGTCCTATAAGATTTTTCCTGAGAACACATCCACAGTGCCTAGAAATTTAGGGGCTACCACAGTGCGACTTCCTCTCTTAAATTACTCATATCGCCAGTGACCACGAGTGATTGTACTTTACTGTAATTACTTGTGTAATGATTTTATTCCCTCCCTGTTGGATCACACGTTTTTAGATGGCTGATATTTTACACTTTCCTCTTTCTCCAGGGTCTGGGTCATTTCCAACTTTAGCACCATTTCCACACGTGACATCTTCCTTCGTTCAGGGACTGGCAGATCGAACGGCCTTGCCCGTGTCTCCGAGACACAATCAAGCAACTGAGGATAGAGTCCTTGTCCCCGAAGCACACGTGCCTGAGAGACCCTGAACAGTGAGAAAAGCCTGTGTTATATCGTGTAAGTCTCCACCATGCTGCTGTACCAACGCCAGCATGATGTTTTATAAGTACAGCACTTTTCAGAGCCTGAAGAGGGACAGGCATGCGGAAGAAGAAAAAGTGGGGTCAAAAAGTGTGACTTGGGCATTGTTCCTTGCTGATTATTCACGCACAGATTTGGGAATGCTATTAAAATGAAGCTTCGAGAACACTATTTGTGCTATTTGGCCAGGAAAGATGTAAATAGTGTGTTGGACAGAGACATAGCAGCAACCCCAGGCAGTAAATGTTTGGATTTTCTAAGGATGGAAGAGATTTCTTCTGGGTTGTCTGGTCTTATCTAGTGAAGCTGAGGGAGAAATGAATGTACTGATTTGCAAGGAGAGAGGAAGACAGGATGGAAATTAGGCATCCCATTTCTCGTGGGACTACAAAGGGAGAATCGGGACCATTGTCCCCTAGTGCTGGCTCTGGCTACCAAAGAGGGACGCAGGGCTGGGGAAGAGTGGGCGCTGGGTCTTGAACTTGTCTACAAGCAAGTACCAAGCCAGGAGGAAGTATTTCCCATGGTTCCCGCGCTCCAGGAGGGAGGAGAGAAGCACTGGGCAGCAACTGCCCTGGCTCAGCATTGTGCAATGAGAACTGTTTTGGTTTTTTTTTTTTTGGTACTGGGGATCGAACTCGGGACCTTGTGCTTGCAAGGCAGGCACCAGAACTGCAGAGGTTAATCCCCAGCGAGAACTCTTTTGGGTCAGAACTGGAGAAATCCCCAATATCAGGAAAACCACATCATTAAAACCGATCCCAGAATTAGAAGGAAGCCAAAGCATGTTCAGAATGCCTTGGTTCCTGCCAGGCAGGATGTCCTTCTGCCCGAGTGAGAAGCTGCACGCGTGGCTCAAAACGCTGCAAGTATAACTGTCCTAATCTCTACCCCAAACTTCTGCAAGTTTTCTCTTCAGAATTCCCTCTGAACAAACGGAATGCCCTGTAGAAGTCACTGAAACTGCCTGAAATCCTTTTTGAGCAAAAGGCACAGTACACAAATGTTCTACTAAGTGTAGAAATGATTCTTTATGCTGCCATAATGTGCCACCTGGGGGAGTCCATCTCATTTCGTTGATTATCGGTATTGCTTTTCACTTATTCCATCTTGGTAATGACGGAGGAGCTCAGGACACTTGGATTAATTGTGCAAATGTATTAGTGCAAATCCTTGGAGAAGCTGGTGTGTTCATCAGCACCAGCACAACTACTTCTGTGGCCATTGGAGGAGGTTGAGTGGATGACAGAAAACATGAAAAACAATCAGAGACTAAGAGAAATATTCTTGAGTTATAGCAAATAAAATTTAAGCTAGGCTTTACATAGAACTTTTTTTTGGCAGGTAGAACCTGTCTTCTTTTGGCGTTTGCTTACGGCTGAGTGAGATTATAAATGGAAACAGAAAAGAGCGGGGTGCCTGGACAGTATGAGTGAATTGTCACATTGGTTTGTTTTCCTGAAAAGAGAAAGCGTCTTGGGAAAGTTTATCCAGGGTCTTCACGGGCGTTGTTCTGGGAGATGGTTCCTGGAAGGGGGTTCTTGGAGATGAGGACCCGCAGTCTCCTAGTCCACCGGCGACTGGGATGCACCGCTGGCATGACGGAGTGGCGCCTGGCTGGGTGGTGCTGCAGGACACCAGGTGCCCGTGGAACCACGTGGACGACGAGCTTCACTCTGGGAGGGGCCAGCAGAGCAGCAGCTGCCAGTCACGAGCTGGGAAGTTCGCTGGGCTGAAAAGCTTTTACCCAGCCAGACAGCCGCGAGAGGTCGCTGCGAGTTTCATCTTCTCCTGGTACTAAAACCACTGGGGAAGACGTGGTTAATCTCATGTTGTCATCAACACCAATTACAGGTGACCAACTTTCGAATCGAAACCAAGAATTAGTAATAGAGAATGAAGGCGGTGTGCTAAACATTTGCAGGGATGTTCGTCGTAAACCTAATTCCGTTTTTGGAAAGGAGATGTTGAACAGTGAGATAGTCATCATTACAAAGCATACCTTCTGTTGCCGTGCAAAAGAAACGCACGAGTACACTATAACGGGGCACATCACAGCAGATGTGGCGGGGGTCTGGGGCCTGCCCGGAGGTCGGGGCTGAACCTCTATCCATCTTTGTGTCCCCAGGGTCTGGTGTCGGGACAAGTAGCCAGGACTCCTGCGATTGCTGAAGAGCATAGGCAATTTAAATCACAGACGCCCCCGATCCTGTTATAGTCAATAATTCCAACCATATTTCCTACTAAAGATTCATTCATGAACCCAGAGCCTGTTTCAATGGACTAGTTTGAATTTCATCTCTTTTTGACCTATTTTGTTTGTAAAATGCTTTTTTTAGTAGCAGTAGGCATAAGAGTGAAAAAGAAGGAGAAAATCAGTCTGAAATGAATGTTTTGGGGAGTGAATGGCCACACACAGAATGCAGCGGATGCAAGGTCCAGCGTCCTGGAGTTGCACGTTTGGAGGACCGCGTGACCCTGCCCAGCAAGTCGGGGACAGGGACATCGCGCTCTGAGTGATTCCTGGGCCCAGCATGCGTCCTGCCAGGCCACTGAGGACAGTGACACCTGGACAGTCCCTTTCGGTCTCTGTGGCAGGCGGAAGTGCTCAGATATCTTACATGGGCAAAGGGGCGGCTCCCTGGGGTTCAGGTTCTCTCTTTCACAGGGAGAAACAATGGCCTGGTGACTGAAGTATACATGGGGCATTTTGTCAGATGTCAAATGAACAACCCTCCTTAAGGAAAATAAAACTTCCTGAAAGTTCTGGTTTGCAGTAAAGATGTCGCCCTGTTTCCTGTCCCTAATGTAGGGTTTTGAGGAGACAGGCAAGAAGGTATGAACTCTTCTGGGTGTCGCTGCTGTTATTGCCAGGAGCTAACAGGGGCTCAGCACATGGGGCGGACCCTCAATACTCGCTGGGGGCGTGTGGACAGGGCTCGAGAAGCACAGAGCAGGCCGGGCTGGGCCTGTGGCCATGTGGTCAAGGCTGTGACACTCTTCTGTCTTTTCTTTTTTTGTTTAACTGATTTTAATAGGAACATAAAGCCCCTAGAATGGATGTAATCATTATGCAAAATGCATAGATGAATACTGTCTTCTTTTAGAAATATAAAATAAATAAGCAAGATGTGAAAATAGGCAAGTTTCCACTAAATAAATGAAAATTTTTTAAAAAGCAAGTTTTCCTTTCCATGTCATTTGAAGAAGGGACATTATCATTTAAACAGTATTCAAGTTTATTAAACCAATTTAAAAAGGTATTATAAAATGTTTAACTTTCATCAGCTTCAAGGTATATGCTACCAAATTTTGCATATAACTGAACTTCCAAATCTGCTAACACCTGCTGATTCAATTCTATCCTGGATTCTAAAGCATCAATTTCTTCTTGAAAAAATTTTTCTTTGGCTCTTCTAACATTTCTTGTGCTTCTTCTTGTGAATGGCTAATGAAAACATTGCCAATTTGATGAGGTATCATTAAGCTGTCATCATCTGCGAGCATGATGTCATCGCAAGGATCTTTTAAATTCTGGTGATGATTCTTTTTTATGTCTGTTTCTTGTTAGGTCTGATTCTACTCGGATTCCCAGCAAATTTGTTTATCTTTTGTTGATCTTCTGCAGCCCCTTCTTCATGATGGCTGCCATCTTGAGCCTGCTCTCCTGTCTTTTCTTGTATTTTAAGTCTACTCTTTATATACCTTGGACCTATAAGGTCCCATGACAACTTGAAGAACAAGATTTCCAGTCCTCGGGTATTTTTCTGCTCTACTCTTCACTGAGTCACAGATGCCCCTCATTTAGGCACCTTGCTGCTTAACAACTGACTTATGACTGTTTTCTTCTTTTTGTACAGTTCTTGTTTTGTACAGTACACCTTGTTTATACAGAACTGTAATTGTTGCTGGTTGCACTGTACAGTACAGTGCTGTCATTTTATGTTCTGTTATACATGACAGTACTGCGTGTGAGAGTTATGCAAATAAAAGGAGAGTTACCAAGTTGGAGTTTCCTTTGGGCATGTCTTTGTTCTGAATGTTACATTGTACATACTGGATACAATTCCTCATTTGGTGACCAATTCATTTAATGACCTAGTCACAGAATGGAGCTCAATTGCTAAACGGGGAATATCTGTACCTACTTATCCACTTTACAAACATTTATTGTTCCTTTTATTATGTATAAACCATTACTGAATTTACCCCCAATAGTCTTATTTTTGATGTTATCCTTTAATGAAGCTTGTAGTTTGAAGGCAAAGCCCAAGCTGTGAAAAAAGGTGTGAAGATCCACATTGATCAAAAAAGTGTGACAATATGGACCAAGAATCCCTGAAAGTGCAGTACTTCCTGAGGCATATTAAATTGTGCAAGAACAGGCCTAATAAATATCACCTTAGATACTGTCAGAGAAAAATAGCTGCTAGCAAATTGGCTAAAGGAAGATTTAGTCATAAGATCTTCTGAGACGAGGAAGTTTGAAGAGATAACATAAAATACAACTTTGAGCTGATTTCATTGTGGGAACTGATAGAAGCAGGGAGTGCAGCCCTGTGAAGCGGGGGTCTTTCCCATTCAAGCCCCAGATTACCTTTATGCCTTAATGTGCTTAAAACATTTAACTGAAGCAATATCATACGCTTCCTAATGAATACAAATGATGCAGGAAGCAAACATGAATCTTAATAGGTTCCAATTTGAAAGTGGAAGGAACATTGAAGTCATTTTGTCCAAATCCTATCATCTAGGAAGGGAATTGAGGTCGCGAAGGCCAAGAGGCTGAGCAGCATTGCAGGAGGATGGGGGAGCTGTCCCCCTTGGGGTCTGCAGCCACAGGCCCACGGGCAGTTCCTCCCGCCACAGCCATGCAGCCGGCTTGGCCTCGACAGTCTAACACCTTCCCATGCAGGTCTCCAGCCCGGTCCTCCTCCCAAATCCACTGCGATTAAACTGAATTCCACTGTGTGAATACAACGACTTGGACTCCTCTGAAAATGACCAGCGTTAAATGTGAATTGTTCAAAGAACGGCTTTTGTGTTTTTTCCTACATTGTTAGTGGCAAGTCAGCAACCGAAAAGCTGACTTTGTTAACAAATTGCACTTGTCATTCACCCTTGAAGTACACAGATGGCAAATTCATTTGCATTTGTTCAGTCCAGGGAACCATGGTACAGGTGAGGAAACTGAGGCCCCGGGAAGGTTTCAGAGCAGAAGGTGGCAGATGTACCATCCAGTTCCAGCCTGCATTCTCCTCCTGCGATGTTTAATTTATGTCCCCTTGGGTGGGCTCTGGTGCCTAGCTATTTGGACAAACACAATGCAGTCTTTGGTGTGGAGGTATTGTTCAGATGTGATCAACATTTATCTCCATGATGTGGGTGGGCCTGGTCCAATCAGTTGAAGGCATCAAGAGAAAAGATGGGTTTTCTGGAATTTTCCTCTAGGCCAGCTGAGGTTCCAGCTTGTTGCCCTGCAGAATTCTGAGTCAAACTGGAGGAGAGATCAGCAGGAGGAGGAGGAGGGAACTCAGCTCAGCTGCAGAGTTCCTTCCTCAGGTAAAGAAGGGGGAAGTGAAGGGAATGTAGGCACATGCAGAGTGACAGATTAGAAGAGGACCCAGAGGTCCTCCACAAGACCTTCTAATGCCAGAGAAGCTGAGCCAGTCCCGGAACCTGGAAGGAAGCTCCACTGCTGCCATCCCAAGCTCCTAGGGCAGAGAAGGTGAGCCGTGTGGGTGACAGAAGCACCCCCCCCCCCCCGTGGAAATGAAAAGACACGTAAACAAGTCTCAAAAACAGACTTCTGGATCACCTACAGCAACCCCAAAGGGAGATGAGATGGAACAATCTGATACTCAACCACCTGGACTCTCTGAACTGGCAACAAAAGAGGATCTGGGAAGAAATGAAATCAGAAATACTCAGATAACAGCAAAGATTTTGCTCATGGTGCAAGACATGATTAATAAATCTAGAGAGGACACAGATAAAAAATAGAGGATCTGAGGAACATGATGGAATCCCAACACAGGAAACAAATGGAATCCATAAAACAGATGCAGACAGATTTCCAAGAGATTAAAAACTCCATCAAAAGTCTGCACAGCAGAATGAACCAATGTGAGGATAGAATTTCACATATAGAAGATAAGATTGCAATTAGTGAACAGGAAAAGAAAAATTGCTTGAAAATTGTAAAGGAACACAAGAAATCAATCCAGCAGCTGCTAGACAATGGAAAGAAGAATAACATAAGACTGACTGGAGTCAATGAAGAAACAGGAGAGAGTGAAGATGACATAAAAAAACTGTTCACAGAAGTGATGGCAGAAAACTTCCCAAGGAGGGGAAAAGAACTTGACATACAGATAAGTGAGGCATATAGGACTCCAAATAGCCTTGATCAAAAAAAAAATCTACACATAGGCATATAATAGTTAGGATTCCAGAAACACAGCAGAAGAACAAAATTCTACAAGCAGTGAGAGAAAAGAAACAAATCACATACAAAGGAAAGCCCATCAGAGTCATAGTGGACTTCTCAGTGCAAACCCTCAAAGCAAGAAGAGCTTGGAGTGATGTATTTCAAGCCCTAAAGGAAAACAGCCTCCAACCCAGATTGATGTACTCTGCAAAACTATCTTTCAAAATTGATGGAGAAATAAGATACTTTCATGATAAAGAGCAACTCAGGAACTTCATGAATATCAAACTGGCACTCCAAAAAATTTTAGACAATACCCTAGGAAAAGACAATGAGGATCACAACCCCAGGAAACCCAGCAGAATGAATCCATTGGGCGTGACAAATTAAACGCAAAGGGGGAGAATCCAACAAAAAGAAAAAGCCATGACAAGGCTTTTAAAACTTTAACTTCATCTCCCCAATAAGTGTATAATTCAATCTTGTTATTGTACTGATTAGTATTTTTCTGATTCTAGAGTTGCACACATTCCTTGTGCTGTACTGGCTATTTATCATCTTCTTATGTCTACATTTTAATTGGGTTGTCTATTAATGAGCTCTAAGAATTCTTTATATAGTCTGGTCATATGCATTGTAAATATGGTCTGTGTAAGGACTACTTTTCATTTTAATGATGTCATTTAAAGTTCTAAATTTTGGTGGAATCTCATTTATCAGTTTTTTCTTGTATACATCATGTCTTTTGTATCCTAGGTAGTTCTTGCCTACCCTGAATTCATAAACATTTTCCCTTATGATTTCTTCTTAAAGTTTTATACTTTTAGGCTTTCATATTTAGGTTCATAGATCCCTTCAGGTTATTTTCATGTATGGAAATAAAGAGTTGAGGTTAATTTTTTATATACAGATACCAGGTGTTCTAGTGCCGTTTGCTGAAAACACTATCCCTTTCTTAGCTCTTGAATTCAGTTTATATTCTATAAAATGCTAATGTTAAATAATCTTTCAAAACTCACTGGACCATATATGTGTGGTTCTATTTCTAGATTCTCTGTTTTATTCAAATGATCTATATGTCTTTCCTTACACCAACACTGCCTTGATTACTGTGGCTTTAGAAGAAGTCTTAAAATTAGGTACTAAATGTCTTCCAACACTGTTTTTGTTTTTTTAACTTTTCTAGGTCCTTTGTACTCCTACATAACTTTTAAATTTCAATATCCAATTCTTCATCTGTAGCAAGTATACATAGACCTGAATTTTTATGTATACCTTGTGTTTTCTAATCCGGCTAAATTCAAATACAAGTTCTAGGGGCTCCTAGAGATTTCTTAGTATTTTCTCTGTAGATGATCATTTCATCTACATATAAAGATTTTGCTTCTACCTTGCCAATGCTATCCTAATTGTGTCATTTTATTGCCAGACTATTTTGGTGGGGACTAGGTTTCAAAGTTTAATGGACAGGTAAAGAGTAATCATATCTGCCCTTGTTCCCCACCTTAAGGAGAAAGCATTGTATCTTCTCCATTCATATAAGGCATTCTCACTGGAAGTATGGAGTACATGTCTATAATCTGTTGAGAAGGTTCTGTTCTACTTCTGGTTTCCTGATAACTTTTACCATGAACAGCTGTAGAATTTAGTCCAATACTTTTTCTCCAACTAGCAACAGGATCATATGGCTTTTTCCTTTCCTCTGTTTAAATGATGACTTTTGGGGGTGGATCTTCCAATACTGAACTGACGCTGCCATCCCTATAACAAAACCACTTTCTACATCCTGCCAGATCTGACTTCCAATAGTTTGTTTTGTTAAACAAATTTCTATCTATGTTCATATTTTTTCTTCTATTATCTTTATCCAGTTTTAGGATTAGCACAATGTTGATTTCCTAAAATGAGGGGAGAAGTGTTCCTTCTTTTTTCTGCTTTAATTGTTTGATATAATTTATCAATTAAAATGTATATGAGCCTGCTGTTGTCATATAGGTAGGTTTTCAAGCTAGGAATATACTTTCTTTAATAGGTGCTATTCAAATTTTATATTTCCTCCAGAGTTAGTTTCATTAATTTGTCTTCCAAAGTACTTCTTAGAAGTTGTCAAATTTATTTCAAAACCGATTTTGAAATATGCTTTCTATATCCTTTTAAATTCTGTAAAATCTGTGGTAATGTCTCCTAGATCTTGATACTGTAATTTATAAAATGTATAATTGATATTGTGTAACAGGAAGAAAAGGTCTAAAGGAGCAGGAGAATTGGGAGGGGTAGGGGAAAGGAAAGAAGGGAAAAAAAAATATGAGAAAAGGGAAAAAATGGAAACACAGTTTTTGCAAATAGGGAAGGGTGGAGGGGGTGAAGGGAGAGCAGGGGAAGGGGAAAAAATAAGAACGAAGATATTCATGCAATGGTTCAAGATCTGAATGATGAATGTAACTGTATTTTATACCTAAAATATACCAATAAACTTAATGGGGAAAAAAATAAAATAATAAACGACCTTCTCATGGCTCCTCACACCCTTGTCATGGCGGGTCCCGGGGCACTATGACCTTATATATTGTGACACTTAAATTATGTGTTTACCTATCATTGTACTCCATTAAACCGAAAATTGCTTTTTTAAAAAAAATTAGAAAAAAAATAATTCTGAGTCAAATTACAACATCAGATCTTTAACTTTCTAGCCTGCTCGTCTGGTCTGGAGATGATTGACTTGCAACCACCACAATTGCGGGAATTGGTTTTCCAACATTCCTTTCCATCTCTGTCTCCTGTTGTTTCTGTTTCTTCAGAGAACCTTGGCCAGTGCTCCTTGTTGTGTACTTTCTGGGGTCTTGAAGCCACACTTAGGAGTAAGTGGGAGACAGGGGCCCTTGCCTCATGTGAGGGAACCACTCAGTTTGTGACAGCTGTGCTTGTGGAGGCTGAAGGGTCCAGCAGCGCGGGGAGGAAGCCACAAAGCCACCCAGGAGCCACTCTCAGAATAAGTAGGACTTAGAGGCAGGGGTTCCACGAAGGCCATTTTTGGGGTGTCTGCGTCACTCCAGCAGAAGATGCATACAAAGATATTTCACAGGATAGGACAGCATCCTTTGATCCAAAATACAACCTCAACACTTTCTTACAGAGGATGGAATGTAGATTCTGAACTGGACACTTTAACAGGGGCAGGTAATAAGTGTGAATGGAAACTAATTAGTGTTTCAGACCGCTGAGCTGGTGGAGGACCCATTTGTGATGCGGCCTGCATAAGTTAGCAGTCACTTTTCAGTGCCTAATGAGACTTTGCCCTGTTCCTTGACAGAATGAAATAGGGCGCTGCCGCTCCCATGCCATACTTAACCGAGTGCCCAAAGCTGGCAGTCCCAATAGAGTTGGTTTTTGTATGTGTGGCAAAAGCTCCTTTCTCCCTGGGGGGGGCTGATATAGGTGACCCCTGGATGGTGGCATATTGTGTCACATACAGATGGGAATTCCGCCTCGCAGTGAACACCTATCATGTGCTACTGCGAGGGAAAAGCCACCAGACTCTTGTTGAACAAAAGGAAAAACAAAGAAACAAGGGGCAAAGTGGCTAAGCCACGCTATATTTATTTATTTTTTTCTATCCTAGGTTTAGTAATTTAAAGAGTATCAATAAGAGAATTTTAAGATGATGATATTTGGGCTCTAAGGTGTCAGGGCTGACGTGTTTGCAATGTTTCGGAAAGGTCGACATTTACTCCCGGTCGTTTCATGTCACTATGGGCTGAAACTGTCCCAAATCCAGGGACAGGGCACCGGCAGGACAGACGGACAGTCGGCGGGCTGGGGTAGGGTCAGGAGAGCTGCTCTGGCCACTACCTGTGGAGTACTTTCTGGGCTCAGAGACTGAAGCGTTCCTCTGGAGAGGGGGTCATTTCTTCAGGAGCCTGCCCACGGGGACCAGCAACAGCACGGGGTGGATCTAATGGGACATCTGTCCTGCTCCTCCTCCCTCCTCTGCAGCCACCTCGCTTCCAGCCACGTGTTTAATGTCTGGGGAAGCAGCAGTTACTACTACGCAAAACCCTTGCAGGAAAAAGTAATCCTAGGAGCAAGCTCCCTAAGTGTTTTCAGGGTACTTAATCTATGTGAGCATAAAGTACGGGAAAACTTTTTTGCTGAATCCCAGAAAACAAACAAAAATGCTAAAACCAATGACAGACACAGTAAGACAGAAAGAGTGACAGTTGAGCTTATCAACTTGATCGCCTTGGGAGGGGAGCTGCCTAGAGGATTAGTAAAGCAGGCTTCCAGTGTGTGTGGATGCTCTTGGAGGCATGACCTTGTGTTCTCTTTCTAGTCCCTGCCCCTTTCTCTCTGGCACTGTCCTCTTTCCTGAGTGTCTTTATGAAGCAAAATCAAAACTATGGTGACTGCTGCTGCCGAGTGCCACCCAATGGAAAGGCAGCTCATAAACACATGGCGCTGCGTCCTCATCCACCTTATTCACTGGATCTGCCCCTGTGTGACTTCCGGCTCTTCCCAAAGTTTGGATGAATTTGGGACATTGAGCAGCCAGGACAGTAAAAATATAGACGCTCAGGAAAGAGGACTCCAGAGCTGCTGCAGAAAGTGTGTTTAAAGGGAGGGGGAGGATCTGGAGGGGATTCATGGCAATGTCTTTTACTAAAATAAACCTTTCCTATTTAAACCCACATTGTACTTTTTGACCACACCTAGTTAATGCACTGATGGAGATTTGCATATTTTGTGCATATCCTTACTTCCTAATGACATTTACCCCCTGGCTGCTCTAAGCAGCCATCACTTCGAGCAGCACCCTGCTTCCTAGTCACCCTTTACCCTGATAGCTGTTGCCTGGATGGCTCAGTCACAGTCCTGGGTTCTGAGACCCACCCTACCTCACCCTACGCTATCAGTTTCCCTTTCTGAGGTGGATTATGATGTAGATGTTTCGGCCCTTTCTTACTTCATTTTTTTAAAATTTATTTTTATTTTTAATTAATTAATTTATTTTTGGTACCAGGGATCAAACTCGGGACCTTGCACTTGTGAGACAAGCAGCGGAACCACTGAGCTAAATCCCTGGCCCTCTTTATTTTTATTTTCTGTATTTTGGCTGGTACTTGTGCCTCATGCCAGCAATACCCCAGGTCCCCCCTCTTGACATAGCTGGGCTGACACAGCCCTGCCCGCCTACTTTAAGCCACAGGCTCACCTGTTTTGGGCATCTGGTTGTAAGTTTTCCTAGAGTAGGGTCAGTGCTTCTCATTTAATTTGAAATTGCTGGATTAGACTTCCCCTCCTAGAAAAAGCTACTCCTGGAACAAATATTTTCACAATCAGCACTTCAGTTAAATTTGTTCTGAAAGCTTATGTTCCCCTCCCCGCTTCTGTTAGGCCAGAAGTCCCCAGGGCGGTAACAGGAGAGAGGGCTCAGGGTTAACTCTGGGCAGAGGCAGCAGAGGACAGCTGCGGGCCCCTGTGGAAGGGGGTTTCCCTTCCGTCTCAGCAGGGACGGTCCCTCTCTTAGATGTGGGCACACCTGGCCCCCCAGCCCTGCTGTCCTAGACACGGGCCTCCCAGCGCTGGTGGAGCCGATTCCTCGGAGTGAAACGCTCTAGAGGTGTGCTGGTTACCTGAACGTCTAAGCAGGATGAAGGCTTCCTGGCGCAACTGTCCCCGAGCAAAGAGGAGGTAGGATCAGCTCCCTGGGCCGGTGGCTGTAATTGCTGGGAGATGGTTTTGATTTTATTGCACTTGATTTGATTTCACCCACAGGGGAGCCGCGGTGAAGCAAGGGTCTGCAGGGCTTCCGGGTGGTCCGGAAGGGTCTGCCTGACCCGCCCTCCGTCCTGCATGAGCAGGCAGGGTCCTGCCCTCGGCCCACCCGCACCCTCTGTCTCTTCCCGCCGCCGCTCTCCAGCCCATTTCGCCCTTGAGCCCCGGCTCTGGCCTCTGCTCCCTCCTGCATGGCTGCTCTTTGCTTTTCACCTTGTGCAGGCTTGGAAGTCTTCCTGTCCGTACGACTTGGGCCTGGAGGGGCCTTCTCCTGACTCGCTGAGGAGTTGAGGGGCTTAGTAAAGCACTAAGATCTGGAAGCACGCCTGCAGTCCTAGCCCTCGGGAGGCCGAGGCACAAGAAACACAAGTTTGAGCCCAGCCCGGCAACGCAGCGATTTAGCAAAACTGTCTCAAAATAAAAAGCAAAGAAAAGGCTGTGCAGGTAGCCAGGGTGAAGGCCCCGGGGCTTTGCAAACAAACAAACAAATGAAAACTCACAGAGCATGTCTGAAGCCAAAGAGTCCCCGTTTGACAACTTGATTATATCTGTCCAGCTCGAGAGAAATAAAAGTGCTGCAGGAGATGGGTGAAATAAGCGCCATCCTAGCCCCTTTAGTGTCTTAGTGACAACTTTCCCAGAGTGGACAGATGAATAAGCAGAGATGGGAGAATTCCAAAGCACAGAAATAAACGTGATTTCTCGCATATTTTATTTTTATTCTCCCGTTTGCCTACGTAGTGCTCACATTCCTTGTGGGGAGCTGGTACTTTTCTATAACCCACCTTAGTTCCTGCCCTCACCCCTTTCCCTTCCTTCCCTTCAGAGGAAAATCTCTCTCCCTACTTCCTGTCTTTTATTTTGCTCTCTATTTATACTGTGCGCTTCTCATCTAAGAGAAGCCATGTGATATGTAAGCTTCCCTGTCTGATTTATTTCACCCAACATGATGGTCTCAAGGTGCAGCCATTTTCCTTTTGAAATATCTTTTCTTCAGATACTATAATACCTAGATTTAACGATGTTTATTAAACCTCTATAAACATATTTAATTTATAAATGTAAAATCGGAAATCTCCAAATATGATAGATTTGATATGGAAACTCACACATCACTATTTTTGACATGTTTATGTGGAAGGGAGAACAATAACAGACATAGTGACCATATTTAGAATTTCAATGGCAGAAAATTTCTTCTCTTTTAAGGATGGGAGCGACTCTTTTTATGAAGAATGAGAGATTTCTTAAAGATGTTAGGATAAATGGGATTTAATATTCATAAAACTGAGATTTGGTGACAATAAAGTCCATGGGAAGAACATTTAAAATATGAAAAAAAGAGACACAAATCAAGTCTATTTTGTTGCTCTTTTAAGAACACTGGAAAATTTATGCTCCTAACACAGAACTGGAAGGGGGAGTTCCCATACAATGAAAATAATTCCTATCGATTACTAGTTATTCTTTAGGAAATAATTTAGAATATTAGGAGTTCAATATCAGTACATCAACATGATAAAAATTGAAGGCAGTGTCATGAGGCTGAAATTTATTTCTATTTTCTGAAGTTTAAATTTGTATGGAGAGAGCTGAGACTCATCCATGGACACTTCCATTCAAAACTGAAGGGCTGTTGACCTCCAGTTATGTCCAAGGAAACAATCATACAAGCTCCGTACAAACTACTTGACATGGAGTAAATGGAGACAAGCCTGAAAATCACTAAGCAGGCCTGTCCATTGACCCAACAAATCAAGCTTGCTAGTTTTCCCTTCCAAAAAAATGGGGAAAAACAAGGGAAAACGTTCTCTTAGTTATTTCATGATTAGAGTTACTCTTGTAAATGGTGTGGTTCTTTAATTATATTTTCCAATCCATTTGTTCTTAGGAAATTGTTCATTGAGACAGGATCTCACTAGTAGTTCAGGCTGGCCTTGAATTTATTACATAGCCTATGTGGGCTGGAACTCATAGAGATCCTGCTGCCTCAGCCTACCAAGTGTTGGAATTACAGGCATGTGCCATTATGGCCTAGCCACATGGGAAATTATGAATACTTAAAAATTCCTATTGTCCTTATATACCCAGGGTGGCTTCTCCTTTATGGCTGAATTAATCTTTCTGATGAGAAGAAGACTCTAAAATGATTTGTTAGTTTGTCTTCAATTTTCTTGGCAAGTGCGTTGTTCAGCTGCATACTCGTCTGTCATGGTTTAAATCTCAATGCTCCCATTGTCTGTGCTCAGAGATGGGGATCTTGAAGGTTTTTGTATCATAGGGGTGCCACAGTCATCAGTAGATTAATCCAGTCCATAGCTGAGCATGCTGTTAGGAGGTGGGCTGGTTTCGAGGCGTCATGGGCAGCGTGCATTCTTGTCATGGCCCCTCCGTTCTCTCCCTGCTTCCTGGCTGCCGACAGCTGAGGAGCTTTCTTTCCCCGGGCCCTTCCACCATGCTTTTCTGCCTTGCTGTCAGGAACCATGGACTGAACCCTCTGAAACTTAGAGGCAAAAAACCTCTTCTGCTTTAGGTTCCAAGGATTGGGTATTTTGTCCCAGTAAAGGGAAGGTGACTGGAACCTCTGGTCTACAGTGTGAAGGCACAGGCCCCGTATCTCCACCTTGGAAGCTTATTTCAAAGGGAAAAAGGAGGTATTCCCTGACTTCCATTTTCTCCCTTCTTCCCACCTCACCGACAGTTCAGTCCATGCTGTGGGTGTGTGAATAAGCAATAAGGCGGCTCTTCCTTCCCCAGCCTCATTTGGAAATTTCTGGCTGCGCTGTCCTGGACTTGGTGCTGGGGACGTTACATGTCAGTTCCCAGCGACTTTGATTTGACCTAAATGGCTTATCTGTCCAACAGTCTCTTGAGTTTGAATCCTAGTCAGCCTTCTTGTGTCAGCAGGGATCAATTGTGGCAGGGAGACAATGGCCCTCAGAGATGGGCTCACCTTAGTCCTGGAAGCCTGCGAATATGTTGTCATACCCTGACAGAGAGACTGTGTATGGGACTAAGGATGTCACCCTCGACATGGGAGGTCACCCAGGACTGTCAGGGTGGGCCCAGCTAGTCACAGGGTCCTTCGAAGGGCAGAACATACCCAGCTGTGGTAGGGGAAAGAGATGTGCTGAGGGAAGCAGGGCAAGAGAGAGCCAGTACTTCTGGCTTTTGTGGACAGAAGCCAGGCCCATGGGGTGAGGCAAACTTCCAAGCTCTTCAGTCCTTAAATTTGTGGTAATCTGATATGGCATCAGTAGAAACTGATAGATGGACAGATGAGTCTATGTAGGCTGCCACGACAAAATGCTACAGGCTGGACAGCTTAGACCATAGAAATTGCCTTCCTCAAGGTGCTGCAGGTGGAGAGTAGAAGGATAAAGTACCAACACAGCCCATTTTCTTCCTGGCCAGGGGAGAGAGAAACCGGAGGCAAACGGAGGCAAAGACTACAGCTTCCCCTTAGGGCGTCATTAAACCTCACTTACCTTCTAGGATGCTATCTAGAAACACAGTCACATTGGGATTATGAATTTAATTTTGAAAAAAATGCTTTCTCTTCATTGCTGTGATGTATGTGTGCACGTGTGTGTGGACGTGTGGGTTTCATGGATACAGGACTAATTAGTACTTGTGATGGTACTTCTCTTCAAAATATCTCTCCATTGAAAATGTTTATGTCGTACATTTTAACTTTTTGCTTTAAAAAGTTTAATGTAGGAGAAATTTTCAGATATCATGCAGCCTTCCCTTTACTCTACCCCCACGTTAGCATCTTGGATACTCCCAGGAGAAGCACCAAACTCCGAAGCCTGGTGAGGATGGGATACTAGAAGCCGAACTGCAGAGCTCTCTAGAATCTCGTCGATTATTCTAGTGTGCCTGTTTTCTCTTCCAGGCCCCAGTGGAGGATCCCATATTGCATTTCGTTTCCGGTCTCATTATCATCTAAATTGTAGCCATTTCTCAGTTTCCTTGTCTTTCATGTCTCTGATACTTTTGAGGAGCTCAGATCAGTTATTTTGAGGAATGTCTTCAATTTGGTCTCTTGTTCTTTTTTCCAAAAGGAGAGCCCTTGGTGTTGATTCAGATTTCTGACTTCCTATATCGACATAAAGGTGGCTGAAGATCAGGCCAGGTGAAAGATCTGATGTTTCCCTTGCTTCATATGGGCATTTCGCATCTTGAACTGGACTGAGCAACACAGCATTCCAAGGACTTCTGCTTTTTCCAGGTACCATCCTCATCTGAGGACCCCAATTCTACTTCTCTCTGTAATCCCATTGCTGGATCCAAATGTTTCTCAGCAAATTTTAAACAGCTGGAAATAACTGCATGCTTAAGAGAGAGAAATCACTTCAGCGAGTTGCCCAAGCCTGGGCCTGATTAGTAGATGGATGCCTCGTGGAGACAGTGATTTGGGAGCTGGGGTACTCTGATGATGGCTAATAACAGCAGGCATATTTAGTAATTGCTAGGGTACAGTATGCCAGGAGTTGTGCTAAATGCTTTGTGTAAGTTATCTAATTGATTCTTTCAGCCACCCCCGTAGGAAGACAGGAAATTGCAGACTTGAATGGTTAAGCATTTTGCTTGTGATGGTGCAGTTTGGAGAGTCTGAGTCTGGAGCAGAGATAATTTGGCAGTTAATAAACAAGATTAAACAGCACTGCGCCAGCTGGTTTATCAGATAAGGGTTCAATGGAAGATGGGGCTGGGGACAAAAAAGAAGGATGAGAGAGAGGAGAAAACTCCGGAATCAAGACTCTCAGGCTAGAAAGATTTATAGAAATTGTCCAGATTAATTAACTTCTTCCCTGCTGAGCCAGTCCCACATTATTTTTCTACCGGATAACCAGCCCTCACTTCATTCTTTATCAGACATTCTATTTTATTTGTAGGCTACTGTGACCGTTCAAGACAATTTCTTCTTTTGGTCTAAAATTTGCTTTTTAAAAATCATCACATTCTGGGGATTTAGCTCAGTGGTTGTTCCAGTGCCTGCCTTGCAAATGCAAGGTCCTGAGTTCAATCCCCGGTGCTAAAAAAAAAAACCCAAACAACAACAACAAAAAAGTCATCACACACTGGTCCAGTCAAGGTCTCTGGAGTTAGCAAGATGATTACAAATATCTCTTTTGCTTGACAGTCCCTCAAATATTTGGTGACAACTCTAATGTTCTCCTTAGGTCTTTTCATGGCTCCCTGCAAGCGCTCCGGGTCTACTCCGTATTGCAGATTGGAGTTCCTCTTACTTAGATTTCCTGAGAGCCCGGAGCACATCTGAACATTCATGCACCGGATTCTGCCTGGCACTTAACATGTTTTCCAATTGAGGTTTGCCTGGCAAATCAAACTCTTACCTTGCAGAGAAAGCGGGGCAAAGGGTTTTTTCAGAACACACCGTCATTCTGCAATGTTCCTTTTCTTTTCTTCTCCTCCCTTGCTTTACTGGTGACTGGATCCTAAATAGAACTTCCTGAGGTAGGGGCACTTTCTAATTGCTCTTTTTTGCACTGAAACTTATTACACAGGTCCAAACTATAAATTCCTCTTGAAATCCAAAATAGTTTCAATAAGAAAATGGCTCCTGTGAACTTGAAACTTGTGGTACTTACTCTGCTATTTTAAAACAGAAGGTCTTTTAGTGAGCACAAACCCCAAAACACGTCAAAGTGATACCATATTTTTGGTCTTGTGATACTTAAATAATCATTAAACTGAAATACTAAAACTATCAGCATTTTGGATCAGCTGAAAATTAACCTGAGTCATTCATAGTTCATTTCTAACCTTTAATTTTCTTTGCAGCTGCTCTGCAGAGGGTCTCAAATGCTAGTAGTGTGTATAATTTTGGGCCATCCTACTTCTTGAGGGCATTCATTACACAGAAGGTCAAATATTACTGTTCACAAGACAGTGAGCTATACTTATCTTTAGCGGGAGAAATTAAATGTTTTGAAATGTTTTTGAGTTTCAGGAGCCAGTATTTAGAAAAATTAGATTCTTAATTTTCCTTAAAATTTGTTATTATTTTACAAAATGGGAACTGATTGAATAGTGTCAAATCTAATAACCAACATTTATTCCATTTGTGTTAAAAATGAGGGACGTGTCTTTATTCAATAATGAATTGCTTGAATAAAAATTATTTGAATTACCCTAATAATTACAGGAATTCTTCAATTTGTCCCCCATGAAACATGGATGTCAAAGTTTCATCAGAAAATGGTTGAAATGAAAGGTTCATCTTAGCAATAAATGCCCGTCTGGGACATTTCATGCTCTATGAATCCAAAAGGTTGATTTTTAAAAAGAGAAGGAGATATGCCCTGGATATATTTGGTTATTTTTAGCAAGATCAGGTGTCATGGTATTTAAATGAAGACTTTGGTTCTATGTAATTAATCTTGAGAGAAGACATTAGCTAAGTTTGGGGGTGAAAATAGCAAATTCATTAGAAACATTCTACTAAAATATGATACTCCTAAATTTACTTCTGGAAAAGTAAGTTAAGTATTAAGGCATAGGACTGATTCCTGAGTACTACCACTTCTTGGAGTGTCATCTGAATAATTCACTGATGCTCCCAGGACTGAAAGTTTCTGTCTTGCCCCTCTCTTGTGTTGACTGCATGTTGTGAACAACAAAAGCAAAACTGAGTGTGACAGGGACCTCAGCGCTGTGGCTGGCCTGGGCTACAGCGAGCGTGCACTCAGGGCGTGTGTCAGAGTGTGCTGGGCACAGTTAGAACACCGAATGTGCTTCTTACTGAGAAAAGAAGGGAACTGAGCACATGAAGCCTTACCTGTTTATCACTGCCACATCTTGTGGTGGACCACATGGGACAGAGGCCTCAGATAATGTCCAGAGTCCTGGGGAGCCCTGGCAGGGTCTCCAGAGGGTGGACTCACCACAACCCTGCTCATCTTGGCCCCATTCTGGAAAAAGGAGGCTCACTGGTCTGCAGCCTGCCCAGCCGAGCAGAGCTGCCGATATCAGCTGTCTTTAGGGAACCCTTCGAAAAAGAGCTTTAAAGGTTTCTGGAAAGATATCAGAGATAGCAGCTAACACTCCTCATGCAAACACAAGAGAATATCTAGAAAATTGCAAACAATTTTTCTATTACTGAGCTTTTTATCAGGCATAGACATCCAATAATAATAAAATAGTGATTATCTAAGATTAAGAGGTTAATCCTTTAAAACTCAAAACTATGAAAAATTTTCATCTTCTTACTTTCTTTCTCTTTTCCTCTTATGTAATATTATCATACATATTGCAAATATGATAGAAAAAGATACCTGGACTAGAATTAACAATGATTCTGGGCCGGGGATTTAACTCAGTGGTTCCACTGCCTGCCTCGAAAGCACAAGGATCCGAGTTTGATCCCTGGTACCAAAAAAGCAAAACCAAAAAGAATTAACAATGATTCTTCAGCCCAGTATATAGAGTACCTTAAATATATTAGCTAATGAAGTACATATAAAGATTTATTTTTAAAAATGTATGTTGAGAGTTGATGTAGAGGGCCAACACTTTATTGGTAAGTGAGGTTATTAAAGAAGTTTGAACCTACTTTTTTAGTATATGTGCTGCCGAAGCAAGCACAGTTTGAACCTACTTTTATTCTCCAAGACTAAATAAAAATTTAATTGAGAAAGTATTTTATATCACTTGTTCTCAACAGCACATTATAAAAATTCAACACTGTGGCTTCACTAAGTAGTTACTGGAGTCATCTTATCAATGATCATGACCATTCCCTTCTTATTTATTTTTGCTAATGCAATTTGTAATGTAGACAAACCTAACTCTCGTGTATCTGACCTGAAATCAGTTCTGCCCCCTGCTTGGCTGAAATGTGAGGCAAGGCAGGTGGAAGAATATTAAGTCTGAATCTGGGTTACACAGTGGGCTTTAGGCCAATAGAGGGACATTATTTAATTTTCCAGTGTCATAACTGAAACTGAGAAATGAAAGAGTAAGGGCTGTATGTGTGTGGAAAGGCTGACTTTTGTTTGTTTGTGTTTGTTTGTTTGTTTTGGTACCGGGGAAAGAATTTGGGTCCTTGGGCTTGTGTAGTAGGCGGCGAAACCACTGAGCTAAATCCTCGGCCCGAAAAGCTGACTGTTTGAATTTAAAGACTCGCTTGAAAACCTGAGCATTTTCCTAATTTTATAGATTAAAAACATGATTGATGTCAAGAGAATACACTTAAACTTTAGCAGTAACTTAGTTCTAGTGTGTAGTCAGTGTGATTGACCGTTTGTCTTATTTTTGTTTTGTTTTTATTTTCTCTTTATCAAGTCTGGCTGTAGCCTTGAGAAGGGAGTTGGATTCTTTGTAGTTATGTGCATCTTACATTCGATGAGCAGGTGCTTATTTAATCTGAGCAGCACTTTTTCACCTCTTTTCTGGGAGCAAAACTCTTCTTACTTTTGGAAACATCCCCTCCTGTTGCTGGAAGGGCTGACAATCATATATCCGCAAACCTCTGTCAGTGTCACAGCCACAGGCTTGGCCTGGGCCATGGACTCAAACCAGGATTTCTCCAAAAATATTAAAAAGAGTAGCTCTATTTGTTAGTCTGTGGCCATGGGGACCAAGGGATCTTGGATGTTTCCGTAGCTACCCTTGTATCATAGAAGGAGAGGACGCCAACGCAGGGAGAGCCCAGGTACAGAGGGAGAGACAGGGACCTGTGTTTGGCACTCTGATCTCTCCCAGCTCAGTCCCAGCCTCCTTGCAGGATCCTGATGATTGCACATCCTATTCTGGTTTAAGCTAGTTTGTGCCAGCGTATGTCGCTTGTTACCAAAACATTAGTAAGGCAAAAACTATTGGCATAGCTCTGCTTTCAGTGGTATAGGAAAGCCACATGAACTTACGGACTGACCTACAAAAATGGCAATTTCTTATGGTTCAACCCAATATGATAGAAAGTTCAGATGATCGGAAGACTCGAAAGTCCTATTTCTACCACTTACTCTGTGTCCTTGGCCTTTTCTGCATTCCAGTTTCCTGTACTGAAAGGGAAGGGACACTTTGGAGCTGATGTGCATGCAGAGAGAGTATACACGCTGAAGGAAAGCACATGAGGGCTTTGGTAAAGGATCTAGCCCTTTAAACATGCCACCTCTCATAGCCATCTGCATGTCTGACTCCTGAGATGGGTTCCAGCATCACTTCTCAGTGCTGCTTGGGCAAAACTCTGGAAACTGTGGCCTGTGGGAGGTGATGGACAGGTCAAAATCTACCGAGAGCAGCCCAAGGTTCCGACTTATGGTGGAGAATCTGTCCTCCGTCAAGGTAGAATTCAGAGGACTTGTCTGGCTTCCAGGGGCCTACTTGACAGGTGATAAGGCTTTCCAGTTTTGTTTTGTTTTTTGTACCAGGGATCGAACTGGGGACCTTGCGCTTGTGAGGCAGGCTGTGGAACCACTGAGCTAAATCTCCGGCCCTTTCCAGTTTTTTGGAGAAACTCAAGGGAAGACTCCATCAATGAAGGCATCCTCACAAGTCAGGAAGACACCCCTGGAGGTGAGAAGGAAACTAATACTTCTCGGTACTTATTCTATATTACTTCTGGTCAGAGAGTCAAACCCACAAAAACCTCGCAAGATAGGTATTCTTACTTTATTACCAGTTACTAAGAGGCTCTCCCAAGATCCCAACCAATTTACAGAGGCAAGATCCTGACCCGAGATTATCCGAGTTTAAAGCCCAAGCCTGGCTGCCTATTTTCCAAGGCCACATTGAAAAGTAAAGTTGACCTAGTTTTGCTGCTGCCTCAAGCTAATGAAGAGATGAGCTGGTGGCCTATGGCTGGTGATAGCATTTTCAGCCACAGGAAAATCCACCCTCATGGCAGAAATCTCAGAAACTCCATGGAGACAATGAAGGAAGTGTAATACTTCTAAAAGTGTAAGCACTGGTTTTTAAAGTAAATTTTGATGCCAGGTACATTCTTAGGTACATAAAACTCGTACACCAAAATGGGTACACAGTAAATCTGGGCTTCATAATTAGCACTACATGATTCTTAACTCAATAATTTGGGGTATAAAGTACTCTAAAAAATAAAAATGGTAAAAAGAAACATGGAGAACATTACTTTAAAGAGGCATAATGAGCCCCATTTGGGAGAAAGAAAAACAGACAATAAATCAGTTGAATAAATATAGACTAAAATCTGGATAGAATTATCCCAAATTAGTTAATAGGTTAATTCAAAATAATATTTTAGGCTTCCAGCCATGGGCTCACAGATTCACCAAGTCGGCCCTCAACATCGGCTTTCGGAATCTGTTCTATATTTATTTTAGTGGGAATGAGTGAAGAATTAAGACATAACTAAATTTCTTTTCCATGATGTATATGTTGCACCAGTGCCATAAAAACCTAGTTTCCTCAAAGTTTAATTTATCAGTTTGAGTGTGAGATTAAAATAAAGATACTCGTGGACATTTACAAATATACACATGTGTATGCAGACGTGCGTTTATCTTTCATGCAGCTCTCCCTGGCACTGGGGGTGGAGAAAGAGTGAGGTCACCAAGAACGGGATTTGTTTTCTGGTCCAAGCTAACTAAGTAGCTGGGGCAGGATAGGCTTCTGGCATTCTGTGATATTCCAGGTTCAGACTCCACAGGCTTTGAGTCTGCTTTTTATTGTATAAATGAATGTTAGCAATATTTATAAACAGTAAGGGGATGCCAAGATAGGAACATGAAAGACTGCTACATCTTTTGACAATATGCAGGAGGATATACAATATAATGTTTCAGATCAGCATAAGTAGCCTTATGCTCAACCCTGATAAAAACGCTTTACCCAAAAATAAAAAAATTCTCAACATTATTATAAGTTACCTGATATTGATATTATAACTGGACCCTAAGCACTGGGTTTACTTTATATTAATTGGATAACCAGACCTGGAGAAGATAGTTTCAACCTAACTAGTAAAGATTCATATCCAGAAGGCACACATAACTTAAAATTAATGACAACAAGTTTGATTTCTATAGGTAGGGGGAAGACCTGTTCAACCAGACTGACAAGGGCCATGTTGAAAATAGTTGTTCTTTGATCCTATCATGGGGTGGGAGAGAAGAGAGTGTGGACCTAGTGGAATTGCAAAGGAGCGTCACCTCCTACAGAGAGAGGAAACAGTGCCAAGGAACTGTGAAAGTGCCTTTGCCCCAGTAACTCCACCTCTGCCTATCCATCCTAGAGGAATTTTAAGGCAAACACACAAGAAGTTGTTCAGAAGAGTGCACAGCAGCAATGCATATAGTAGCAAAAGTGAAATGGACAAAGAACCTGTGATTTGTCATGTAGGAAGCTAAAACGCAGTCTAAGTTGAATTGCACTAGACCTGTATACAACAGTATGGGTCAACCTAAAAAAAAAATGAAGAAAAAAATCCATCCAACCAACCAAACAAAAACCCCAAACGTAAAGGGGTGTATAAGCCAAGCTTCAAAAGGACTGAACAGTAGGGAAACATTTGTGTAAATTTTGTGACACAGAAGCATTGGGTTTACATATTCCAGAGATGCATTCATATGCAGAAAGAACACAAAAGCCAATGTGGAGAGGATACCATCACTTTCAGATAAGAGGATGCTTCTAGGGAGAAGGACATGGAAAGGGAGAGGAAAATAATCATTGCTTGAATTATAATGTTTAAACTCACCTCTTAAAAATAAAAGGTGTGGAAGAGTGCAGAATGATCAAGCTTGTTTAACCTCGATGGTGGATCCCTGGTTGTGTGTTGCCTTTTTGCTCTTTTACACAGGTTTGAAACATGTTATAATTAAATGAGAACTCAAAGTGTAACTAATTGGGTATCAGCTTCAAGTTGAATGTGCTAAGATGCATCACCTTATCTCTTTTCTTTAGCTTTCTTGTTCCCTTTACCTTCTAGAGTACATCCTGAGGCAATCTTGTTTCTGGATGTTTACTGTGATGATTTAGATCTTCTAGAATGTCCCCCCAAAGCTGGTGCTTGGGGATTGGATGGACCAAGGCGGTGCTATGGTCATCAGTGGGTTTATCCATTGATGAGTTCATAGCTCAGTGAGCTGTTAGAAGGTGGGGCCCGGTTGGAGTTTGGTCACTGGGGGTATGACCTGGAAGGGTGCATTCTTGTCTCTGCCTCCTCCCTCCCCTCTCTGGTTCCTGATGCCATGAAATGAGCAGTTTTCCTCCACCAGGCCCTTCCACTGTGCCATTTCTGCCTCGGAGCCAGCAACCATGGACTGAAGCCCCAAAACCGTGAGCCAAATTAAACCTCTCCTCCTTTAAGTTGTGGGAATGGAGTTTTTTCTTCCAGCAACAGGAAAGTTGACAAATGCAATCATGTAGGTGAGGGCTTTATGGCCATTGAGCAAGTGTGTCACAAGGAGCTGCAGGCACAGAGACTCCCCTGTAAATCTCCTGGGCTGTCCTTGTACAGTAAATGCATGGGAGCCCCAAAGGGGCAAGGTGCAAGACACCCTTGCAGGTTATTTGTCTGAGCACCCAGAGACCTCTTTGGTGGTAGCTCAGGAAGGAAAAGGAGGGACAGAATGGGGCAGTGAGGCTTCATCTCACAGTCCCACTCCATTTACTGGCCCCGGAGGCTTAATGTAGGCACAGCCCAAGCTGGAGAAGGGGTTGAGGCTCTTCGATGCTCTTCTGGAACCTGGGCCCAGCCTGGCATGAGGTCTTCATGCACAGACAGACAGCAGAAAGTGTCGCCTCTATTGAGAAGGGCCGGGAGCCCAAGTGGAAGCAGTCTGCACTTTGTAGGAGCTGATTCCTGGGCTTGAAAGATGAGAACAATAGAGACAGTGTTGGAATGAGGTAGAGTTTTGTCTAAAGTCTGTCCTTGCAGCCACCTCCACCCTAGCTCTGCTCTCCCACTCCTGCCACTCCTTGGTCCCTCAGGAGGCAGGGAAACAGCCTGGGAGCTTGTGACTCCAGCCGTTGCCCCGGTGGGGGACTGGAGAGTGGCTGTGGTTCTGATGAGGATGGGCTGGGATGGGTTGGCATTCCTTGGGGTGAGAGCCTGAAGCAATGCAGACACCTCTAAGCCAGTGCGTGATTGTGTACCTGTGCGGTACCCGTGTGAGGTAGCAGTTCTCTCTTTGTTCTGATTTTACACGACCTGAAACTGGTGCCTCCTAACAAAAAGGTATTGCCAATAGATTGGTTCACAAGGTACATTTGACTTGTGAAAAACATGCTTGAATTTGACTTTGCATGTATTTATGAATTTGGGAAGTTATAAAAGATATGCCACCATCTCAACTCCCTACCCCCAAATCTCTTCTTTCCTGCGTTTTCATGATACAATATTTCCCTTGCTATATGTCCAGTTATGTCTTTAGTGCTTGTAGATTGGAGTAAAGTATTTCATGATATCACTTCTTTTCAAATTGAGGCCTGGTGTTCTTTTCAGCTGCATATTGAAAGGTAAACAAGTATGGAAAAGTCTTTGAAGATTCTGTGTGAGTCTGTTGCTAGTTAAGTCTTCCTTGCAAAAAATCAACGAGGGTTTCCTGTTGCATGATTACCCAGCCCCTTTTCTCCATAAAGTACAAATGCAGGACTGCAATTCCCCCATTTGTTAATTCTTCCCATTGAACCCATTCCTTTCTTTTAAATATCTTCTTTCTTGTAGTCCACCTTGTTTAGCAGTGAATGTGGAGGATTACAAACATTCTTGTGAGATATGAAACATTCCAGGAAATTTAATTCCTTTCGTCATGGATTTTAGCTATAATGATACTGTGCATTTGTATAACATCTCTGCAGTGAGAAATATGAACCCCTTATTCATTATCTGCAGACAAGCATCATCATCATAATTTCCCATGCTATGTAACTGAGTCACAGGAAATGAAGCAGAAATAAATCATACCTGGAGTGTGACTTGCAAAAGAATGTAGCAGAAAAGAAGGATGATTGCATGTGCCTGGACCCTCGCAGGCTGGACATAAAGCAGCTGCTTTGTCACTCAGCACTAGAGGGTTGGAGCAGGTGGGGCCATGAAGGCGAGTCTAGGATTGTAACCCTGGGTGTTGAGCCTGGGCACAGTTACCTCCCAAGTCCATGTGAACCACCCTGGACTTGAACTTGGGCTGAATCATGCATGGCTCCTTGGATCCCAAATCTCTGATTTCACCAACCAGCCCAGAATCTGAGGGCTTCCAACCACTGTTCTTAAGAATTTTCTCTAATCAAGCCAGCTTCCAAAAATGTCAGTGATGACACTGAATCAAAGCCACCATGTGAAGGATCCTACTGTATGTCTCTTGTCTCCTCAAGACTCCTTTCCAACTGAGAGTTTGGAGCAGGATTCTTTGCCGTGGTCTGCTCTATCAAAGTGTCTAGGAATACCTGAGACCACCAGGAAAGGTACAAGGATTGACAAAAATGACAGAACAGAGAGAGGCCAACAGTTGTCTGCACTTGTGGATAGGACTTTGTACCCTGGCAGCTTCCTGGTGTTTCTGTTTGCATTTACCTCTTATTTCAGTGCAGGAATCAATGAATGGAATCGGTTCTAGCAACAAAGGCATGATAATCAATCCTTGAAACTGAAGTGATTGATCATCACAAGCTGAAGGAATGCTGTATGTCACTGGTGAATGATATAATTGAAGCATTGAATAAGGAAAAAATAGTGTCACCAGGAACACCTTAAAGGGTCCATAGGCAGGTGAGCTTTGTAGCTTTGCTGATATTCATCAAAAAGCACAGTGCATCTTCCTTGGCTCATTCTCCCAGGGTGAACAGGTAACAGAATTCCGAAGGAGGAAGCCCTGAAACCTCAAGCACTCACTCTCGATTCATGGCATGTGGGTCACTTTATTCAACTAGCAACGGCTTTGGCTGGGGCAGCTTTGACAAGAAAAACAGGCCAAAATGACCAGAAAAAGGACGATCTGCAAACATGCTGCCTTTTTTGGAGTACGTCACACACTGTACGAGAAACTCTCATGAGAACTTAAGAAAGGAAACGTATCATGTCTGTCCCTAAGAGGGGAACAATGTCCGTGGTCTGGTCTGCATCGACTGGAACAATAAGTGCTTCCTGGTGCCAGGAGTCCGAACAAATGTGTGAAAGGGGACCAAGGGACATTACCAAACCGAGCCTCTCAGGAAAGCGCTAAGTGAATGGGGGATTCGTCAATATTTGGATAAGGAAACATGTCTCAGTCCGATTCTAGGGCACTCAACAGTAACAATAAGTTCTTTAGAAACTCCATACAGCACTCAGAATAATAATAAAAATGAAAAAAATAATAAAAATGGTACCCTGGGCTGGCCATTCTGATGGTAATGAAGTGTACTGCACCAGTGATGTCTGACTGCGAGTTTTGGGGTTCATGTCTAGGGGCTCTGGGGCTCTGAGCCCCCAAGTTGGGGCACAGCTGGGAGGCTCCCTTGGTCTCCACAGGCAGGCAGGCACAGGGAATCAGGAAAAACCACTGCTCCGTCCATCGGCTGCTCAGTGCACAAACAGCAAGCGCACCGACTTGTTTCACCTCTGCTTGTTAAGGTCCTGCTCAGCCAAAGCGCAGCACCCAGACCACACAGCAGGCAGCTGTGGCTCCAGCCAACCCGCTAGGAAGAAAATTGCAAACGTTACTGAAATGAAATTGTCGGATGGTTGCTTCCCGAGCAGTCTCCCACCCGCTCTCCCCAGCCGCCTACTTAGGGACGGTGGACGTTCTCTTTGTGGCCTCGCGGATGCTGCTCTCTCCTTCATTGTAAAGAGTTATTAGGGGCTGGAAAGCAGCTGCAGTAATCCACATCCTCGGTCTTGGGTTTGGAGAGATTTCTGTTATACCAAGGATCTAAAAAGGAAAGCAGAGAAATTCAATTGAAAAAAGTGTTTAAAAAGCTCTCTCTTTTCTCTTTAGCAATAACAAAGAAAAAGAGAGAGAGAGCAAGGAGGAGAGAAGGGAAAAAGAATCTATTCTATTTTAACACTTTAGTGTATAATGGCATATGAATAATATCATTTTTCTGCCATTTATTCAGATGTGAAGGAACTCGGTGAATAATAATAGCTGCTGTCAAAGATTTATATTTAAAAGGTCTTTATGTAAAAATTTTTTTTTTGTTGAGACTGAATTTTCTCAGAGAGGATCCCTCCATCTCCTAGCAACCAATATGGCTATCTTCTTGAAGGGAGGCCACATTTACAGTGGGTGCAGAACCTTGATGTGGAAGCATTTGCAAATTTAGCAGCCGGGACTCATATGAATTCAAAGCAAGTTGTTAAACTGATCCCAGAGCCAGACTTCGATAGAAGTCTCAGGGGGCCTCTTCTTTTGGCAAAACCGAACACATGGGATGTGCACCCCCCACCCCGCTGCTGTGTTCTCTGAACCTCACACGTTTTGCAAATGACAATGGTCCTTCCAGAATCTATTCACAGAACCTTTACCTATTTAAAAAGAAGAAAAACAAGTGAACCTGAGAAAAATACAAAGATTTTGTTTGGCAAATTATGATCCTAATAGAAAGATTAACTCTCAAGAAAGAAAATGTCTAGCAGGAGTTCATTTATTGAAGAAAAACATTTTTTTTAAAAAAAAGAGTGACGGACACATTTGGAATACAGTCATCGCTTTTGCTACTGAATTTTGATTATGTGTAATATATTAACATCATTTTCACCCCTGCTAAATCTTACAATAGAGACATCTGCATATTCTAGAAGCGTTGGCTAAGGCTCCTAATTGCTCTTGGAGATATGAGATAAATATTGTAATAACCAGGTTATAAAGGAATCATCTGAAATATAAAATTTCTAGGATGAGAAAAGAGAGAAAGGAACAAAAAATGGCTTCCCGTAATTTCTAGTTCTGTGAGTTTGTGTTTTACAGCAGAATGGATATTGCCATTAAAATAGAAAAACCAATATTTATCTTATGAGGGTGTGTACTTGTCAGAATGACTGTGTGGTTTTAAAAGAACATTTACATAATAAAACTCTAAAAATGCCAACGTTTTCACACAATTTATAATCTCCGTAGGTCAGGGTTTTTCTGTTCTTTTGGGGTTTTTTGGTACAGGGGGTTGAACTTGGGACCTTGTGCTTTTGAGGCAGGCGATGGAAACATTGAGCCAAATCCCTGGCCTAAAACTCTAAAAATGAAATCTCTTACAGTAAACCTGTGTACGCGTGGCAGCCCTAAAATACGTGTCAGATTCCAGGGCCACCATCCACGTGTCACAGAATGTCACACTGCCAGCCTGTTTGTTTGTTTTGCACCACCAAAGCTTAGCCAAGCTGACCTTGGGATAAGTTCTTTCTCCTCTGTGTTCACATTTCCATCTCCCTTCACCGTTCGTCCAAGAAAGACTCACACAACCTCATGTGGTCTTTCTTCATTTATTGACTCCTTTTACTTTAGGTTTAATTCACTTGCTTTCCATGAGCTAGGTATATTGTTGTTTTCTTGGTTCCTAAAACATCCCAGACCCCTTATTAAAACACTCCCCAGGATCTGTAATAACATTCCCAGAAATTTCTGGAGTCTTTACAGCTCCAAGGAGTTTTGCTTTATCTCGTTGATCTTCACAATGACCTGTCACAGATAGGTATTCGCTATTTTTTTATTAGCACCACCATTTTTATCTCAAGGGAAAATTGAGCTTTGTGCAGATTCCCTGAGTGGCTGGAACTTATGAAACCAGCAAAAGTTCTGGAGTTCAAGAGCAGGTCTACTTCAGAATTCATCTCTGCCTCAGTCCCAGTGGAGGGAGGCTGGGACACTGTCTCTGGGGATAGCTGCTGATGAGAAACCATGCTACATACAGAGTATGGCCAATCAGAAAGGAGCCCCATGAGGTTTTGTGGAGTCTCCAGGAAGCTGGGTTGAAGAGCAAGCCTCCTGCTGGACACCACACCAATGGGGAGGCTAGGGGGCAGCACCTCTGCCCTGCAGCTTGGTGGGATGGGGGAGCCCCAGCCCGCACAGGGCCTGGAGATGGCCCTGCAGGTGGCCAGGCCTCTGTCTACAGGCCAGGGGCCTAGAAGTGCAGAATTCAGACCTCATTGCGAGTGTGGGCTGCATCTTAACCAGGCTTCAGGAGACTCCTGGGCACATTAAAAGTGGAGACCCGCTGCTCCAAATCCTGCCCTGTGGTAGCTGACTTGTTTCTAGTGTCACAAATCTCACTGTAAGTGCCCACTTCCTTCTTCCGGAAGAGTTTATTGTGATGAGTGCTTAAAACAATCTCCTCTTAACTCACTTTCTAAAAGGCATTGATTTGACTCCTTTTGCCTTTCATGTGAAGTTTCTAACTACGTGTTACAAATGAACTCACCAGGTTCCTAAAAGATATTTTCACATTTTCAAAGTAGATATGGGGGGAGAGCAATATTTCTGAGAAAAGGAAAAAATGGCATTAGGAAGGAAACTGCTTTGAAATGTGTGTTAGGTGTGGACATTGATTCGTTCTGGAAATGTCTCTGCGGTTTCCGTGCAGGACACAGACGGGTGGCTGTAGAAGAGGCTGTAACCACCAAGCTGGCTTTACTGGCTTCCTGTAAGTGTGAGACAGCAAGATCAATTCAGTTAGAAACCCAGCTCAGTCAGGGAGACAAATCAGATTAGTTATTTGTAGTTGTTAGGTCAAACCTGCCCACCTAGCATTGCAAGAGATGTTCTCTTTTCAGGATTTATTTTGATATTCTAGAGAGGATTTTAGCATTAAGTCAGCGTGAACTATTTATTCACATCTATAGCATTGGAATCTATCATTGACCAACTCAGCTCTTCTGTGTCCTTGAAAAGACATCAGTCATTTTGGTATTTAGAAGACATTATATTTCATTCTTCCAAGCCTTTATTTAATCCTGGACACGTGTACACACGCACGCCGTTAAACTGCCTGTTTTAGCAAACATGTCACCAAGCTTTGTTTGAAAGTAAAGGGGAAAATAGACTATCTTTTCCATTGTTTCTCTCCCATCTGAAAGCTTTTCCTTTTTTATTTCCATGGGGTAAAACCAGATGGAAAAGTTGAGTCACAGGAAGAAGCTACAGGAAGCTGAGCGCGCTGAGCATAGGTTTTCAAAGTGAGCAGTCGCTGTACTCAAGTTTCCTGATTCTGTCCAGAATCCCTCAACTGGCACGCTAAGAAGTGGGCTGAGGAGTGATTTGAATACAGCTTTCTGCATAATACAGGAGCCCAGTATGGAGGCCGGAGCTGCAGCTGCGTTGATCTATTTTAATAGCTCCATATGGAGACAATTGAGTGACCTGATGGATAGCCCAGGCTAAGTTTCGGTGGCTTCTCTCTGAGCCCTGTTCGTTCTCTCTTGTCAGGTTACTGATCCCATACCCAAATTTCTTCCCAATTTATAGTATGTGGACAAACACATTTCTCATTTACACCAGACTGGCAATTCTCCTGGAATATCACAGGCATTGAGCAGAGATTTCTCTTAAGTGATGTTTTTTTTTGAACAGAAGTATTGACTCAACTGGGTTAGACAGTTAGGGAATTTAGTTACCTTTTGTGATACTTTTTATTTATTCCTTCTTAGGATGCATTTCATTTCTATTTTTAGTTTGCAGTCCAGTATTTTTCTTGCGTTTCCTGCTGATTTCACTGCTAAATTTCTGTTTCTTAGAAAGCAGGCAGTTTTTGAAGCATTTTGTGAGGGAGTTTATTCTGATTTTCAGACATTATGAGACTTTTTCTTTGCAGAAACAATTCAAAAATACTTCAAGTAAAATGCACTCATTGTAGCATTGTCTGATTACATATCATCAAGGGTGTTGGTAGTTTTTTACTTTCCTTTATTAATTTGGTACTTGGCAATGCAATGCAACACAATTCACAGTTTCGATTCCTGACATGATGATGCTGGAGCTGAAGAAAACGTTTCTTGGGTCAAGTAAGTATTTAATTAAAAAGAGGAGAACGTCAGTGATCTTCATGAAGGGCACATGAAGGATCTCTGAGAGTCAATTAACTGTGAAGCTGTTGAATCAAACAGTCTAAGAGGGGAGTTAAGCAACAAAGCAAAACAAAACAACCCTGTAGTGCTGGACCCTAACCCTCCACACTGGATACAATTTCTTGTGTCCAGTTTTCTGTTCCAATTTTTAGAATCCCAGAGGCAGAATTCTCATGGTTTCCTTCGTAAACTTTGCTTTCCTCCTTGTCCTTCTTTGTAGGTGTGGCCTCTACGTTCCAGAAGTGCGAGGAGATGTGTGCTTTTCTACAGAAGGACTTGAGGAGGCAGATTTCTTTGTGGCTCCTGCAGAATCAGGGTCCTGTAAAGATGACAGCAAACTTGCCCTCTCCTGCTTCCTCACCTCACCTCTTCCTCACCTGCCTCACCTCCCTTTCTCCACTCTCCGTCCAGCGCCTCCTGGACCTCGCTGCTCCCTTCCCACGGTCTCACTGCTTTTCCTAAATCCACCAGCTGCTGTCTCCTGCCTAGGACTAACCTCCCTCCAGCCCCAGAGCTCCTCCATGGTGCTCCTTTGCTCTGAGCATGAACACGAAACCCTACCCCAAGCATAAAGGGCCCCTGTGCCTTTGTTCCTCCTTCCCCTCCAACCTCTGCTCCATCCACAAAGCAGGCCCCGGCGCCCCGCCCCGCCCGTCCTCCATCCTTAAGGCTATCACTTGGTGTTGTCCCTGCCGCCTCCCACAGCCTCCACCGGGTTCTGTAAAGACCAGCGATGTCTAATTTGGTGTCCAAGTCCCAGGAGCCACGCGCGTCACTGGGTCCATACGAACAGCCCGAAATCACCAGACGACTGGCAGAAAAGAACGCTCCTTGCAGGCTGGGGTGCTGAGGGGTCGTGTGGGACCTTGAACACCATTTACCAGGCTTCGAAGATATTTGTCAGACTACTGCAATCATAGTTTCACTTGGTTTCTTGTTCTCCCTACCTCCTATTCTCTTATTGGTGAGATTCATTGCTGTGGCTGGTAGATGTGGCATGATTCGTGCCTCCCAAAGGAAACCCACGGAGAGAGAGTTCACAGGAGCGTGAAGCGTGGTTTAAAGATGGGGGGAAGGCGACACTGTGTTCCGTGTGACTAAAATGAGAGTCTTCCTTGAATTTACAATTTATGGGACCTAATAAATTTCCTCAACATACACAAGGTGTGTTAGAAAAATATGGTGAATGTGTAAATTGTAAAAATTAATTACAGTGAAAGACACGGTGTCATTAATCCGGTACTGGGAATTGAACTCAGGACCTTGCGCTTGCCAGGCAGGTGCAGCACCACTGAGCGACATCCTCAGCCCTGCCCTTCACTTCAGGCACATTGATCTCATTGTTCTTGCCACTTTCTGGAGCCGCTCTGGAGTGTCTTTCCTGAGCGTCTTTAGAAGGTAGGTGGAGAAGTCAGCACCAAAGGCAGGCACAGTGGAACCGAGGCTGAGGGAGAGGAGATCATGGAGACCAACTCCCGGAAGCTGGCTGGGAAAAGGCGCAGGTAAGCGAGGAGCTGGGGCTCAGGCTTCCTTCCCCTCCTCTCTTCTTTTCAATGTGAAGAAGACCTTAGAGTTCTTTAAAGGTAGCTGGAGGACTCAGCAGAGCTGGGCCTCTGAAGGGGCAGAGCAGGCGGAGGTGCTGGTGAAGGGCCGAGTGACTGTGGGCACTCAGGAGTCTGAGTCTGGGGCGGGGTGGCTTTCCCGCCTGCTGTCCCCAGAGATGCACCCAGAGCCATCAGGGCCGCTGGAAGGTGACGGCGACCAGCAGTCGGTTCTATGAGTTCTGGAAGGGGGAGCCATGAAGTCTCCCAGGACGCAGAGTGAGGAAGCTAGGCGGGAGAGGAAGTGTGGTTTCTCCCTGGCACACACACCCTCCCTGTGCAAAGGAAGGACAGGTGGTCTGTGCGGGGGGCTGTCGGTGACCTGAGGTGAGTGGAGGTGTCGGGGACAGGAACACAGGTTCCTACAGCCTTTCAACGTCCTGGCTCCACTGCCAGATGGTAAGATCACACTACCAGCACTGCAGGTCCTTACCTGGTCCTCTCATGCAAACACAGCAGCACCAGTAGAATGTCCTTTCCTTTTTTTTATTATTTTAATTCTTATTACTTTTGTTTTGAGACAGAGTCTCACTAACTGGCTAAGTTGCCAGGCTGGGCTTGAATTTGAAATTGTCTTGTCTCAGCCTCCCAGAGTACACGATGGCAGGCGTGCACCACCACCCCTGGCTGGTCATTGCTTCGTCAGTGGAATAGGTTTTTGAATGTTTGTCCAGCCTCAGTCACACATTGCTTGGGTTTGGGCATGTTGCCACACACACATGACTGTATTTAGTCACCGTGTTATCTCTGCTTCCTGAGCCCAAAGCCCTGGCAGTTATGGCTCTGGCCCCAGAGAGGCTGTGCTTCTCCTGTTTATTACAGCCCTGCACTGCTGTGACTTTTCCACTCAGTGTGCTGAGGTACAAGGGTCTTGAGAAAGTACTAGAAAACCAGGAATTGAAAGATAAGAAGGTTGGTGACATGCAAACTCTAAATGATGGATTCTGAGAACAGGAGACTGCTGATTAGCAGTTGCAGAAAGGGCCAGAGAGGCGGAGGAAATCCCCCGTCAGACTCGGGCACACAGGTCTCCCCAGGACGCTGTCCAGGACAGCTGGACAACGGGACATCCTCAGATACCTCCTTGCTTCAAGCTCCAAGGAGCCTGCTTTATTCTGGTGATGGCAAATGTGTGGCCAGACAATGTCCAACTCAGCTTCCAACCTCTCATTAATTTGTAATATAGTCAATTGCTGTCACTAAATATAAAACAATTAACTGCACTTAGACAGGGATTGGCTGCATGCACAGTGTGACCATGGGCATTTGTCTATTCCACTTCCTGCCGGGCTGTTTTGCTTTTCCCAACTTTCACAGTGCTGTGCCCAGGAAGATACAAGAGAGTCCCAGTTCTGCCCTTTGGTATCTTAGCTGCTCCCTTTCTTTCTTGGACCATCTTGTCTCTCCCTCCTCCCTGAGCGATTCAAATGGAACTGAAGGAACCTGGGACTCGAGCTGTTCCTATATCAGGAACAATGTATTCTTAGGCACAACATGCATCCAAAATTTGTCCTGATGTGTTTCATTTATTTTAATTTGAGACCGTCAGCGGGGGTACAAAAGAAGTAATTAAGCCTGCGGCTGGCATGGAGAGACATTTTAAGTCCTAAAGGCCGCAGGGTGAGTCTGTCCGATTTTACTGTATTTCTTCTACTTGCCAGATCAAAGTCTCAACCCCGAAAACTCAGCCGTGCTTTGATTAATTACTTCATACAATGACTTTTGCAAATTACAGTTCTACGTGATTGATGTCATTTTTAGCTTCAGTCAGATGCGCCTTTTCTCCCGGCTGCTCTATTCACCGCGCGAGTCAGCCCTCACCTTGGAGAAAGCGTGTTCTTCAAATTGCCTTGCAATGTTTTGTACTCAGAAAAACTTACACAGAGGAGCTCTCAGTAACACGCTGTATCATAACAAGAGCAGAGCAGAGAGCCATCGTTCTGTTTGGAGATCACATCTGAAGAGGGCGCGTTTCCTCCCTCTCCTTTCCACGTCCACTGAGCAGAGCCCCGGTGTCTTCTTTGTGTGCTTCTCTCTGCTGCTTGAAACACACTGGATGGAGGAAGCATCCCTTTCAGGGTTCTCTCCCTGTGTGGCGCTGGCTGGAATTTCTTGCCATGATAAGTGAGGCTGAGTTTACTTGAAATTAGTAAGGTTTTCTCAAAAACTGACTTAGACATTGGATGGAATATCGATCAGAAAAAGCCCGACACCGTTTGTGGGTTACTTTTTGCATATGAGATAGGAGAAGTGCAGACCCTTCATGGGAAGAGAGAAACCCCTCCTGCGTGACACCACAGCCAGGGGCCTGATGTGAGTCCTTGCTGCTGGCCTGAGATTTCAGGTGGGGCCGACACCTCAGTCCCCTAATTGTTTGTTTAGCCAGCACCCAATCCCGTCCCAGCCTGTCTAGAGGCTCAGTTTGGGAGCAGTTCCGCGGAGATACATAACCAGGCATAAACACAAACCGAAAGCAAAGATCTTTGAAGGGGGTTTCAACTGCTACCCAAGCAGATTCATCTTACGTTTAGAACTCACAAAGGTGATGTTGGTAAACAAAATAAAGCAAGGAGCTCAAGTCTCAGAGTAAGTACAAGTCAGCTCAGGTAGTCTGCATTCATTTAAAAAACCCCAGCAGTGGTATAAACATCATAAATATTAATATTTCCCTTCTTATTCAAAATGATACTCGGTGACAGAACTGTTCTCCGTGCAGGCAAAAGAGAATAATATTGCCCCAAATTTAATAAAATATTTTTATTATAAAAGTCATACCAGCCAGCCATATTAGAGCTCATATAGAAAAGAGAGGAAATAACCATTCATAATTTCACCTCACTTCTGCACCTACTCTGTTTTTAGAGCGTATTTCTTTCTAATCTCTTTTCATAAGCACACACTTTTAAATGTATTTTCATTTGTTACTTACTCATATGATAAGCACATTCTATTACCTCTACTTTGTGTATCTCTTTGAATACATTGTAATTTTCTTAATGATTTCACTATTTGCAGTTATCTAATGTTTTCTCAGTTTTTTATTATTATAAAGAATGCTAAAGCGAATAGCTTGGGGTGTAGAAGTATTTTAGGTTCATTTCATAGGCTGGATTCTCATACATGCAATTACTGCGGCAAAGTGTGGTTATTATCTTCAGCCAAACTATTTCCCTTTAAAGGGGCACATCAATTCATAACGTCAAGAGCACTATGTGAAATAGCAATTGGACTACACTTTGGCTGATATTTTGTTATTATAACTTTAAAAGCCAATTCACTAATTTCTTGGTGAAAATGCTTTTCTTTCATCTCCATGCCTTTGATTATTTGTAGGGTCTCTGTTTCCTACGTAGGCTCAGGGGCTGTCACTGTGAGTCCTGCATCACCTCATGCCATCTCTCGCACGGAGCGGGACATCGCCAGCTGTCTTTAATTCGCCCTCCCTTCCCGTCGGGAAGGACCGAGTCACTCTTCAGACTCATCTCATCTAGTTGATGATTCTTCTTGGATCATTTCTGTCCCTCGGCTCATATCACGCCAGCCTCACCATCTGCCCCATCTAGGCGGAGGTGCCGCCACTTCCTGGATTTGCCAATTGGAAATCTCAGCACCCTTCTTCTTTTTTTCTTTTGTATTAAATTCTTTTCTTGGTCCATTGTAGGTATACAACGCAGTTACATTTCTCATTGGGAATTGGACCTTTACAGGATGCATCTTGGTTCTTATTTTTTCCCCATTCCTGGCCCTCCCTTCACCCCCTCCACCCTTCCCTATTTACAAAGACTTTATTTCCATTTTTTCCATTTCTCATCATTTTTCCTTTCCCTTCTTTCCTTTCCCCTGCCCCTCCCACTACCCCTACCCCTTTGGACCTTTTCTTCCTATTTTGCATTATCAATTATTCATTCTAATCATTGGTACATTTTAAGTGTACAATATAATGACATTCATCATTGGAAATTTGCACCTTTACATAATCTCTCTTGGTTCTTATTTTTCACCCTTGCCCAGCCCTCCCTTCAACCCCTCCATTCCTCCCTATTTACAAAGATTTTATTTCTATTTTTCCATTTTCTCATATTATTTCCATTCCCTTCTATCCTTTCCCCTAGCCCTCCCACTTCCTTCTCCTTTGCCCCTTTTCTTCCTATTTCACATTATCTATTATACCTGTTAGTCCTTATTTACACTTTCAGTTTCTCACACCAGAGAAACTATTCGGTATTTATACATGTGTGTCCTATTTATTTCACTTAAGAGTATCGCCTCAATGTGCATCCACTTAGCTATAAATGTCTCTAATTTCTCATTTTTTATGGCTGAGTAGTACTCCATTTTATTAAAAAACCACATTTTCTTTATCCAGTCTCCAGTTGATGGGCATTTGGGATGCTTCCAAGTTTTAGCTATTACAAACTGTGCTGCTATGAACATGGGTGCACATATATCACTGTGGTATGATTCTTTTAATTCTTTGGGGAAGATCCCCAGCAGTGGAATAGGGGGGTCAAATGGGACTTCCAGTCCTAGTTCTTTGAGGTGTCTCCATACTGATTTCCATAGCGGTTGCACCAGTCTGCCCTCCCACCAGCAGTGGAGCAGGGTTCCTCTTTCCCCACAGCCCCACCAGTATTTGTTATTGGTTGATTTCATGATATAGCAGCCATTCTTTCTGGAGTGAGGTGGAAGCTCAGTGTTGTTTTCAACTGCATCTCTTGAATGACCAGTGATATTGAACAATTTTTCATGTATTTATTTGCTATTTCTACTTCTTTGTCTGAGAAATGTCTGTTCATTTCAGATGCCCATTTTCAGATTGGGTCTTTAAATTTGAGAGGTCTGATCTTTTTAAGTTCTTTATAGATTCAAGATAGTAGACCTTTGTCTGCAGAACAGCACGTGAAGATTTTTTCCCACATTGTGGGTTGTCTCTTCACACTGTTGGTGGTTTCTCTTGCTTGTGCAGAAGGTTTTTAGTAAGAAGAGATCCCACTTGTTGATTGTTTGTGCTAGTTCATGGGCAACTGAGGTTTTCTTCATAAAATCTTTTCCTACACCAATGTCTTCAAGTGTTCTACCTAACCTCTGTTCCAGCTGGTTCAGAGTTTCTATTTTAATATTTAGATTTTTAATCCATTTCCATTTTAGTTTTGTGCATGAGAGATATAGGTCTAGTTTTAATCTTTGACAAGGTGAAACCCAATTTTTCCAACACCATTTATTAAAGAGGCTATTTTTCCTGCAGTGAGGGTGTCTGGCTCCTTTATCAAAGGTGAGATGGCTGAGTGTGTCTGGCATTGTTTCTCCATCTTCTAATCTTTTCCACTGGTTCTCAGGTCTGTTTCTTTGCCAGTCCCATGCTGTTTTTATCACAGTAGCTTTGTAGTAGAGTTGCAGGTTGGGGATTGTGATACCCCCGCCATGTCTCTGTTACCTAGAATTGCTTTTGCTATTCTGGGTCTCTTCTTGTTCCAAATGAATTTTTGGATTGTTTTCTCGAGGTCCATGAAGTATGCTGCTGGGATTTCAATTGAGATTGCATTGAATCTATATAGCAGTTTTGGAAGTATGGCCATTTTCACTATACTAATCCTTCCTACCCAGGAGCAGGGGATGTCTGTCCATTTTCTGATATCATCTTCAATCTCTCTTTTCAGGGTGCTATAGTTTTCAGAGAAGAGGTCTTTGATTTCTTTTTTAGGTTGATTCCTAGGTATTTCAGTTTTTTTGGATGCTATTGTGAAAGGAATTATTTGCCCTATTTCTCTCTCAGTGAGTCTGTCATTGGTGTAGAGGAAAGCTATTGAGTTTTGTGTGTTGACCTTGTAACCAGCTACTTGACTGAATTTGGTTATTAAGTCTAGAAGACTTTTGGTGGAGTTCTTGGGGTCTTCTATATAGAGTATCATGTCATCTGCAAATAATGACAATTTGACTTCTTCATTTCCTATCTTTATTCCTTTTATTTCTTTCTCTTGTCTAATTGCCATGGCTAATGTTTCCAAAACTATACTGAACAGGAGAGGTGATAGTGGACATCCTTGTCTTGTTCCTGATTTTAGTGTGAAGGATTTCAGTTTTTGACCATTTAGTGTGATATTGGCTGTTGGTTTTTCATAGATGGCTTTTATCAGTTTGAGGTAGAGACCATCTATTCCAATTTTTTTGTAGGGTTTTTATCATAAATGCATGTTGGATTTTGTCAAATGCTTTTTCTGCATCTATGGAGATAATCTTATGGTTTTTGTCCTTGGCTCTATCGATATAGTGTATTACATTGATTGATTTGCATATGTTGAACCATCCCTGCATCCCTGGGATGAATCCCACTTGATCAGGGTGAATGATCTTCTTGATGATCTTCTGCATTCTGTTTGCTATTATCTTATTAAGGATTTTTGCATCTATGTTCATTAGTGAGATTTGCCTATAGTTCTCCTTTTTGATTGGGTCTTTGTCTGCTTTGGGGCTCAAGATGATGCTTGCTTCCAGGAATGAATTCAGGAGTATTGCTTCCCTTTCAATTTCACTGAAGAGTTTTAACAGTAGTGGCAGTAGTTCCTCTCTAAATGTCTTACAGAGTTCAGCAGTGAAGCCATCAGGGCCTGGGCTTTTCTTAGTTGATAAGTTTTTAATTATGTTTTCAATTTAATTGATTGATGTTGGGTTGTTTAGAATTTTTAGGTTTTCTTCATTCAACTTTGGTAATTCATATGTATCTAGGAATCTGTCCATTTCTTCTGTGTTTTTCATCTTATTGGTGTATAGGTTCTGGAAGTAGGAAATGATGATCCTCTGGATTTCTGCTGGGTCTGTTGTAATTTCACCCTTTTCATTCCTAATTGCATGGATTTGGGCCTTTTCTTTCCTTTTTCTGATAAGGTTGGCTAAGGGTTTGTCAATTTTGTTGATTCTTTCAAAGAACCAACTCTTAGCTTTATTGATTTTTTAAATCGTTCTCTTAGTCTCCATTGCATTGATTTCTCCTCTGATCTTTATAATTTCCTCCCTTGTATGAGCTCTGGGGTTGTCCTGCTCTTCTTTATCTAGAAGCTTGAGGTTCAGCATTAGGTTGTTTAATTGGGCTCGTTCTGTTTTCCTAATATGCATATTCACTGCTATGAATTTCCCTCATAAGACTGTTTTCATTGTGTCCCATAGATTCCAATATGTTGCATTTTCATTGTCATTTAATTGAAGGAACTGTCTGATTTCTTCTTTGATTTCCTCTGTGACCCATTGGTTATTCAGAAGAGTGTTGTTCAATTTCCATGTGTTTATGTAATTTTTCAAGTTTCTTTTGCTGTGGATCTCCAATTTCATCGCACTATGGTCTGATAATATACAGGGGATAACTTCAGTTCCTTTGCACTTACTTAAACATGTTCTATGTGTGAGTATGTGGTCTATTTTGGAGAATGACCCATGTGCAGCTGAGAAGAATGTGTATTCTGATTTTGTGGGGCGGAAGACTCTATAAACATCTGTTAAGTTCATTTGTTCAAGAGTTCGATTGAGTTCTAGTATTTCATTACTTATTTTTTGTCTAGTTGATCTATCTATTTGTGACAGTGGGGTGATGAGGTCCCCCACTATAATTGTATTAGTGCATATATGACTTTTCATGTCCTTTAGTATTTGTTTTATATAGTTGGGTACACTAGTGTTTGGTGCATAGATATTTATGATTGTCATCTCTTCCTCTTGGATTATTCCCTTTACAAAGATGTAGTGTCCTTCTTTGTCTCTCTTAATCAGTGTTGGTTTGAGATCTACTTGATCTGCAAAGAGGATAGCTACTCCTGCTTTTTTCTGGGTTCCCATCGCATGGAGTATTGTTTTCCACCCTTTAACTTTCAGTCTGTGAGTTTCATTTTGAATTAAGTGTGTTTCTTGTATGCAGCATATTGTTGGATTTTGCTTCTTGACCCATTCTGCCCATCTATTTCTTTTGATTGGTGAATTGAGACCATTAACGTTGATGGTTATAACTGAAACGTATTGACTTGTCATTGCCATGACTTTTTCTTTTTGTTGGGTTCTCCCCCTTTACATTTAATTTCTTGTCATGCCAGATGGATTCATTCTGCTTTGCTTCCTGGGGTTGTGATCCTTAATGTCTGTTCATAGGATATTGTGTAAAATTTGTTGGAGTGCTGGTTTGGTATTTATGAAGTTCCGAAGGTGGTCATTGTCATGAAAGTATCTTATTTCTCCATTAATTTTAAAAGATAGTTTTGCAGGGTACATCAATCTGGGTTGGAGGCTGTTTGCTTTTAGGGCTTGGAATATGTCACTCCAAGCTCTTCTTACCTTGATGGTTTGTGTTGAGAAGTCTGCTGTGATCCTGATGGGCTTTCCTTTGTATGTGATTTGTTTCTTTTCTCTAACTGCTTGTAGAACTCTGTTCTTCTGTTGAGTTTCTGTAATCTTAACAATTGTATGCCTATGTGTAGATTTTTTTTGTTCAAGGCTATTTGGAGTCCTATATGCCTCACTTATCTGTATGTCAAGTTCTTTTCCCCTCCTTGGGAAGTTTTCTGCCATTACTTCTGTGAAGAGTTTTTAGGTCATCTGTACTCTCTCCTGTTTCTTCATTGACTCCAATCTTATGTTATTCTTCTTTGCATTGTCTAGCAGCTGCTGGATCGATTTCTCATGTTTCCTTATATTTTTGAAGCAATTTTTCTTTTCCTGGTCATCAATTGCAAGCTTATCTTCTATATCTGAAATTCTGTCCTCATATTGGCTCATTCTGCTGTGTAGAGTTTCAATGGAGTTTTTCATCTCCTGGAAATCAATTTCATCTGTTTTATGGATTCCATTTATTTCCTATGTTGGGATTCCATCATGTTCCTAAGCTCCTCTCTAGATTTATTAATCATGTCTTGCACTAGGAGGACAATTTCTCCTGTTATGTGAGAAATTATTTCTGATTTCATTTTTTCCAGGTCCCCTTTTATTGCCAGTTTAGGGAGTCCAGGTCCTTGAATATCAGAGTGTTCCATCTCATTTCCCTTTGTGGTTGCTGTCGGTGATCTGGAAGTCTGGTTTTGAGAGTTATTTATGTGTTTTTTTCATTTCGACTTGGGGGGGCAGGGGGGTGCTGTTGGCTCCCACACAACTCACCTTCTCTGAGCTGGGAGAGGTGGGACAGGGGCAGGGAGTGGTGTTAGGGATGGTGGCCTGGAAGCCCTGTCCTCTGGGCTGGGAGTGGCGGGAGGGATGGTTGCCGGGAAGCCCCTTCCTCGAACCAGGAGCAGTGGGACAGTGGCTCAGAAGCCCCTACCTCTGGGCTGAGAGCGGCAGGACAGACGGTGGCCCAAAAGCCCTTTCCTCTCTCAGCATCCTTCTCCTTGCCTTCCTTTCCCCTCACTTCTTCCACAAGCCCTGCAGCCCTGTCTCCAAGTTTGTCCACTCCCCCTGTCTTTGGCACTACCTCTGTAGTTCTGGCTTCTGCCATTTGCTAGGACTATTGCGGTTTTCAGCTAGTTCCCTCCATTCCACATTCCATCCATCATTATGCAGATGGAAGGTTATTTTAATAACAAAAATAGATTGTGTCTCTCCCCTGCTTATTATTCATCAAAAGGTGCTCATTGCACCTGTAAAAAATCTAAGTTTCCTAATCTGACCTATAAAACCAGGCATTCCCAGCATTCTGATGAAGGCAGAAGCAGGAGGATTGCAAGTTCAAGCCCACCCTGGGCAAGTTAGTGACTTAGTGAGACCATGTCTTAAATTAAAAAAAAACATTTTAAATAGGATTGGGGTGTAGCTCAGTGCAAAGGCCCTGGGTTCAATCCTTAGTACCACAGGGAAAAAAGACCACTTATGATTTGGCCATGCCTCCTTCGATAACCTTCTTTTGTTCCTCAGTTTCCTCTACTTTCCAGCCATGTTCATCTTCTTGCCCTCCCTCAATGTGGCAAGTTGTGTCCTGAATTGGGGACTGAGATATCCCTGGATCACACATTCCTCAAGACTCCCCTGTACTCCTGCTTTTCCTCTATTGGTTCTTGCTTTAATGTTTCCTTCTCAGTGAGAAATTTCTGCAGCTCCTCAACTGAGCACTTGCTCCCTTGATAAACCTCATCTCAGTGTGAAACTGCACAACTGGTCACTTGGTTTGCTTTTGTCTTCCCTTCTTGGCTGCGAGCTCTCTGGGGACAAGGTCTTGCTGTTCACTCCATTGTGCCCCAGCACTAACCTTTTACACAGTCCCTGTGTGTAGTTACTGAATGGATGAACACCCACCACATTGTACTTTATGCTTTGGACAGCAGGAAGCCATTGAAAGGCCTCAAGTCTTGGGCCATTGGGTTACTTGGCAATGGCCTTGCAAATGGACTATAGGACAACAGAGTTGGAAACCAAGTAGACTCATTAGGTCCCTATTGTGGTCGTGAGGCTGAGCTGATGAATTTAGGTGATAGGCATCTCACACGCAAGTCCAGTGTGGGTGTGCACAAGATGCAGTCCTTTCAGCTCAGCAACAGAAAACTGGCTTTGTGTGAGCAGACTGGGATGGACAGGGGCAGCAGACAGATGGCATGAGGCTGCAGATTGGACATGCCCAGGGCATGCAGGTTCTGGGCAATCTATTGGCTGCCTGGCTGTGAAGGGAAGGGGAGGAGGGCATTATAGGAAGGGCTCTGTTCTGCAGGAAGCAACAGGAGCATGTGTTCTTTTCCCAGAGGGGTGTGGATCTCAGGGTTGGACTCTGAGGAAAGGAGGCTGATGGGCGAGCAGAGTCCACTTGCTTGTGCAGGTGCAAGTCTGGCCTTGAGCAGGGGAACAGTTGGGGCTGAAGTGGAGGGCAGGGGTGGGGGCAGAGACAGTTGAGCTCTCACCAGCGCTGTTCATTTCTTTTTTGTTCTGCTTCAGCTCCTTCAGGGAGGGATGGGGTTTTAGGGTCTTCTGGCATCTTCCTGATTCCAACCTTATTCCAAGCACGGGGCAGTCCTGCTCTGCAGGTCACTATGGAAAGTGACATTCCCCCTGCAAGGCAGAGCCTTCCTCATGGCCTGCAGCAGTGCAGCTCGTGCACTCATGTTGTTGGGGCTTTGCTACTTGAGAACCCACTCACGAGCCATGTGGACACCGTCCCTCCCCACGGATCCAGGCTCCCAGGTGCTTGGTCACCTCTTCCCCTGCATGCTCAACACCGTTCTGCAGCTGGGCGGTACTGGGGTGGCCCTATGTCCAACAGCCCATACCCTCCTTTTCTGGAGAGGCTGGCTCGTGCTCCTTCCTGATCCTTCATGAGAAAGGAGGAGCAACAACCCATAGTGGAGGATGCTAGGTTGTCTTTTTGGTTTCCCCAAGCTGTGCTTGAAGTTGTGATCCTATGGCCTTGGGCTTGCTTGACTTTGCTTTTTGTAGATGATGGACAATTGTTTTTTGACCACAGACCCAACTCCTGCTAACCAAGACCTCGCCATGTGGTGTCCTCGGTCCTTTCCAGCATCTTGGGCACCAGGTAAAGTCCTGAGGAGTAGGGCAGGGCCCCTCCCAACCTGGAGAGTTAGAAGTCTTTTGTGTCTTCACAGTCAGCTGAGTCCAGGCTCCCGAAAGGAACTGACCTCCGGAAGTGTCACTTTAAGTGGACATGGTCACCAGCAAGGGGTACTACCCTCCAGCTCTGAGTCCAATGGCTGTCAGCTGGGTCTCAGGGTGACACTTGCAAACACAGAGGCGGGGCCTGACAGGAGCTCTGTGCCTCCTCCTCTCTGGCTTCCTGTCAGAGAGGGAAGATATCATTCCCACTGAGCAAGTCATTTTATCTCTGCCCAATCTACTGAATTGTGCTCAGTGAGCCCTGCCTAATCTCAATTGGCTGTTGTGACTGGCTGAATGGGCTCTGGCAGGAAACAGCAGCTTTGGGGGAAAGATTCCTTCAATGATAAATCTTGGCAAAAAGTATGAGTGCATGTGTATTTATTGATCTAGCTTTCTATTTTATAACACAAATATATGTAATATAGAATGCATTCATTCTAATCTTTCAGAGCTTTTTCTCTTTTGTTCAGTAGCACATGTCTCTAGTACATAATGTCTGCATTTCTTGTGTGGAGTTGGTGCACATACAGAACACCTCTGAGCTCTACTTTTCTCTCCTTTCCCTCTCCCTCCATCCATCTCTTGGTCTCTTTCCTATCTGAGGAAGATCTCTCTCCTTACTTCCTACTATCTGTCTTTCAGTTTGCTTTTTAGTTTATCTTGGGTTTCTCGTATAAGAGAAACCATGTACTATTTAACCTTGTGTGTCTGATTTATTTCACTTAATATTATAGTCTCAAAGTGTATCCATTTTCCTACAGATGATTCAAGTTTATCCTTCTTTATGGAAGAGAAGCAGTCCACTGTGCGTAAATATCATATCTTCTTTATTCAGTCATCTATTTCCTTTTTAAAATATTATTTTATTGGTATATTTTAGGTGTACAATATAATGACATTCATGATTGGAAATTCGCACCTTTACATAATCTCTCTTGGTTCTTATTTTTTCCCCATTCCCCTGCCCTCCCTTCAACCCCTCCATCCCTCCCTATTTACAAAGGCTTTGTTTCCATTTTTTCATTTTCTCATGTTAATTCCATTCCCTTCTTTCCTTTCCCCAACCCTCCCACTTCTCCTTCCTCTTTGCCCCTTTTCTTCCTATTTCACATTATCTATTATACCTGTTAGTCCTTATTTACACTTCCAGTTTCTCACACCAGAGAAACTATTCGGTATTTACACGTGTGTCCTCTTTATTTCACTTAAGAGTTTCTCCTCAATGTGCATCCATTTAGTTATAAATGTCTCTAATTTCCATTTTTTATGGCTCAGTAGTACTCCATTTAAAAAGACGCCACATTTTCTTTATCCAGCCTCCAGTTGTTGGGCAATTGGGCTGCATCCAAGTTTTAGCTACTACGAACTGTGCTGCTCTGAACATGGGTGCACATATATCACTGTGATATGATTCTTTTAATTCTTTGGGGAAGATCCCCAGCAGTGGAATAGGGGGGTCAAATGGGACTTCCAGTCCTAGTTCTTTGAGGTATCTCCATACTGATTTCCACAGTGGTTGCCCCAGTCTGCCCTCCCACCAGCAGTGGAGCAGGGTTCCTCTTTCCCCACAGCCTGACCAGCATTTGTTATTGGTTGATTTCATGATAGCAACCATTTTTTCTGGAGTGAGGTGGAATCTCAGTGTTGTTTTCATTTGCATCTCTTGAATGACCAGTGATGTTGAACATTTTTTCATGTATTTATTTGCTATTTCTACTTCTTTGTCTGAGAAATGTCTGTTCATTTCAGATGCCCATTTTCAGATTGGGTCTTTAAATTTGAGAGGTCTGATCTTTTTAAGTTCTTTATAGATTCAAGATAGTAGACCTTTGTCTGCGGAACAGCACGTGAAGATTTTTTCCCACATTGTGGGTTGTCTCTTCACACTGTTGGTGGTTTCTCTTGCTTGTGCAGAAGGTTTTTAATAAGAAGAGATCCTACTTGTTTATTGTTTGTGCTAGTTCACGAGCAACTGAAGTTTTGTTCATAAGATCTTTTGCTACACCAATATCTTCAATAGTTCTACCTAACCTCTGTTCCATCTGGCTCAGAATTTCCATTTTAATATTTAGATCTTTAATCCATTTTGATTTTAGTTTAGTGCATGAGAGATATAGGTCTAGTTTTAATCTTTGACAAGGTGAAACCCAATTTTTCCAACACCATTTATTAAAGAGGCTATTTTTCCTGCAGTGAGGGGTTTGGCTCCTTTATCGAAGGTGAGATGGCTGAGTATGTCTGGCGTTGTTTCTCCATCTTCTAATCTGTTCCACTGGTCCTCAGGTCTGTTTCTTTGCCAGTCCCATGCTGTTTTTATCACAGTAGCTTTGTAGTATAGTTTGCAGTTGGGGATTGTGATACCCCCTGCCATGTCTCTGTTACCTAGAATTGCTTTTGCTATTCTGGGTCTCTTGTTCCAAATGAATTTTTGGATTGTTTTCTCAATGTCTGTGAAGTACGCTGCTGGGATCTCAATTAGAATTGCATTGAATCTATATAGCAGTTTGGAAGTATGGTCATTTTCACTATATTAATCCTTCCTACCCAGGAACAGGGGACGTCTGTCCATTTTCTGATATCATCTTCAATCTCTTTTTTCAGAGTGCTATAGTTTTCAGAGAAGAGGTCTTTGATTTCTTTTGTTAGGTTGATTCCTAGGTATTTCAGGTTTTTTGGATGCTATTGTGAAAGGAATTATTTGCCCTATTTCTCTCTCAGTGAGTCTGTCATTGGTGTAGAGGAAAGCTATTGGTTTTTGTGTGTTGACCTTGTATCCAGCTACTCTACTGAATTTGGTCGTTAAGTCTAGAAGACTTTTGGTGGAGTTCTTGGGGTCTTCTATATAGAGTATCATGTCATCTGCAAATGATGACAATTTGACTTCTTCATTTCCTATCTTTATTCCTTTTATTTCTTTCTCTTGTCTAATTGCCATGGCTAATGTTTCCAAAACTATACTGAACAGGAGAGGTGATAGTGGACATCCTTGTCTTGTTCCTGATTTTAGTGTGAAGGATTTCAGTTTTGACCATTCAGTATGATATTGGCTATTGGTTTTTCATAGATAGCTGTTATCAGATTGAGGTAGAGAGTGTCTATTCCAGTGTTTTGTAAGGTTTTTATCATAAATGTGTGTTGGATTTTGTCAAATGTTTTTTCTGCATCTATTGAGATGATCATATGGTTTTTGTCCTTGGCTCTATTGATATAGTGTATTATATTTATTGATTTGCATATGTTGAAACATCCCTGCATCTCTGTGATGAATGCCACTTGGTCAGAGTGTATTATCTTCTTGATTGTCTTCTGCATTCTGTTTGCCAATACTTTATTGAAGAATTTTGCATCTATGTTCATTAGCAAGATTGGCCTGTAGTTCTCTTTTTCAATTGGGTCTTTCTCTGCTTTGGGGCTCAAGGTGATGCTTGCTTCCAGGGAATGAATTTGGGAGTATTGCTTCCCTTTCAGTTTCAGTGAAGAGTTTAAAGAGTAGTGGCAATAGTTCCTCTCTAAATGTCTTGTAGAATTCAGCAGTGAAGCCAGAAGGACCTGGACTTTTCTTACTTGGTAAGTTTTTAATTATGTTTTCAATTTCATTGATGGATGTTGGGTTGTTTAGAATTTTTAGGTCTTCTTCGTTCAACTTTGGTAATTCATATGTATGTAGGAATCTGTCCATTTCTTCTATGTTTTCCATCTTATTGGAGTATGGGTTCTCAAAGTAGGTATTGATGATCCTCTAGATATCTGCTGGGTCCATTGTAATTCCATGTAATTTTCATTCCTAATTGTATGGATTTGGGGCTTTTCTTTTTCTGATAAGGTTGGCTAAGGGTTTGTCAATTTTGTTTATTCTTTTGAAGAACCAACTCTTGGCTTCATTAATTTTTTGTATAATTCTCTTAGTCTGCATTGCATTGATTTCTGCTCTGATCTTTATAATTTCCTCCCTTGTATGAGCTTTGGGTTTGTCCTGCTCTTCTTTTTCTAGAAGCTTGAGGTTCAGCATCAGGTTGTTTTATTGGGCTTGCTCTGTTTTCCTAATACGAGTATTCACTGCTATGAATTTCCCTCGTAAGACTGCTTTCATTGTTTCCCATAGATTCTGATATGTTGTATTGTCATTTTCATTTAATTGAAGGAACTCTCTGATTTCTTCTTTAATTTCTTCCATGACCCATTGGTTATTCGGAAGTGTGTTGTTCAATTTCCATGTGTTTATGAAAATTTTGTGGTTTCTTTTGCTATTGATCTCCAATTTCATTGCACTATGGTCTAATAATATACAGGGAATAACTTCAATTCCTTTGTGCTTTCTTATACATATTTTATGAGCAAGTACATGGTGTATTTTGGAGAATAACCTGTGTGCAGCTGAAAAGAATGTGCATTCTGTTTTTGTGGAGTGGAGCACTGTAAACATCTGTTAAGTTCATTTGTTCAAGAGTTTGACTGAGTTCTAGTATTTCATTACTTATTTTTTATCTAGTTGATCTATGTATTTGTGACAGCAGGGAATTGAGGTCCCCCACTACTATTGTATTAGTGCACATATGACTTTTCATGTCCTTTAGTATTTGTTTTATATAGTTGGGCGCACTAGTGTTTGGTGCATAGGTATTTACGATTGTCATCTCTTCCTGTTGGAATGTTCCCTTTACAAGGATGTAGTGTCCTTCTTTGTCTCTCTTAATCAGTGTTGGTTTGAAATTCACTTGATCTGCAAAGAGGATAGCTACTCCTGCTTCTTTTTGGGTTCTTGTCATGAGGAGTGTTGTTTTCCACCCTTTTACTTTCAGTCTATGAGTTTCTTTTTGAATTAAGTGTGTTCCTTGTATGTAGCATATTGTTGGATCTTGCTTCTTGACCCACTCTGCCAGTCTATTTCTTTAGATTGGTGAACTGAGACTATTGACATTGATGGTTATAACTGATATGTATTGCCTTATCATTGTCATGACTTTTTCTGTTTTTTGGATTCTCTCCCTTTGCGTTTAATTTCTTATCATGCCCAGTGGATTCATTCTGCTGTGCTTCCTGGGGTTGTGATCCTCATTGTCTTTTCCTAGGATATTGTCTTCATGAAGTTCCTAAGGTGCTCTTTGTCATGAAAGCATCTTATTTCTCCATCAATTTTGAAAGATAGTTTTGGAGGGTACACCAATCTGAGTTGGAGGCTGTTCACTTTTAGGGCTTGGAATACGTCACTCCAAGGTCTTCTTACCTTGAGGGTTTGCATTGAGAAGTCTGCTGTGATTTCTGATTGGCTTTCATTTGTATGTGATTTGTTTCTTTTTCTCTAACTGCTTGTAGAACTCTGTTCTTCTGTTGGGTTTCTGGAATCTTAGCAATTATATGCCTATGTGTACATTTTTTTGATCAAGGGTAATTGGAGTCCTATATGCCTCACTTATCTGTATGTCAAGTTCTTTTCCCCTGCTTGGGAAGTTTTCTGCCATTACTTTTGTGAACAGTTTTACTATGTTGTCTGCACTCTCTCCTGTTTCTTATTTGACTCCAATCAGTCTTATGTTATGCTTCTTTGCATTGTCTAGCAGCCGTTGGATTGATTTCTCATGGTCTCTTACAATTTTGAAGCAATTTTTCTTTTCCTGGTCATCAATTGCAATCTTATCTTCTATATCTGAAATTCTGTCCTCACATTGGCTCATTCCACTGCATAGACTTTCAATGGAGTTTTTAATCTCCCAGAAATCTGTCTGCATCTGTTTTATGGATTCCATTTGTTTCCTGTGTTGGGATTCCATCATGTTCCTCAGCTCCTCTCTAGATTTATTAATCATGTCTTGCAATATGGGCATGGTCTCTGCTGTTATGTGAGAAATTATTTCTGATTTCATTTTTTCTAGATCCTCTTGTTGCCAGTTCAGGGAGTCCGGGTCCTTGAGTACCAGAGTGTTCCATCTCATTACCCTTTGAGGTTGCTGTAGGTGATCTGGAAGTCTGGTTTTGGGACTTGTTTACATGTCTTCCCATTTCGATGGGGCCAGGGTGCAGGGGGGATTGTGTGCTGTTGGTGCCCATGTGGCTCACCTCCGCCCTGGGACCGGTGGTATGGCAGCCCAGAAACCCCTATCTCTGCACTGGGAGTGGTGTTATGGTGGCTCAGAAGCCCCTTCCTCTGTGCTCGGAGTGGTGGTCCTAGTCATCTATTTCTGTATGCTCTTAAGCTCAGAAAAACTTTGTTGTTTTGCTTGTTTATGGTTGGACTTTTCTGGGATATATAAACTTCCTGCTGCTAATGTACAAAGGCTTGGGTGCCACCAAAATCTCATAATTTATTAGTGGAATTAACAAGGAGCTTGAGAATGTGGTGCTAAGCCACATGTGCTAATGGACCTACACTGAGAACTTATATCCGTATGCTGTTGGGAAATGTGATTCTGTAAAGTGCATTCTACTTCTAGACCTGCGAAAATGTCTTCATGTGGTTACTGTTTCGGCTGTAATGAAAGGCTCACGCAGTCATAGGTGGGGCTTTTTCAGAGGTGGCCGGATCTACAGTGTGTGATGCTGGGATCAATTCATGGTGCAATACTAGGATCAAGGCCACTAGGATTCAGGGTGTGAGGGCTGCCTCCCTGAGTAAGCTGGATGAGATATAAGGGAAAGAAAAAGCTGTTGTGGTCCCTTTTTGCTTTGCTACCTTTTGCCTGCCATGAACTGTTTTTTCTCTGCCACACCACCCTGCCTTGGAGCCAGTGATTATGGACTGGAACCTCTGCATATGGTGAACTGAAAAAAACCTTTCCTCCCTTAACTTGTTGGTGTTTGCATTTTGTCTCAGCAACAAACATCTTCCAGTGGCTGGCAGGCTCACAGCACAGCAGGCCAAGATCCTGCCAAAGACGGGCAAGGAGAATCCCACTGCCTCCGTCTCCCTGCATGCTGGTAATGCAGTCATTCTGGAGAGCTCCGGATCAGGCTTGGCCTCAGAGACCCTCAGCAGCATGATCTCATTAGGGTCATGGTGGCTCCCTAGTCTGGATACTTGATTCCAAGTTCACTGACATTTATAGGTATTTATTATAAGAAAAATTTAAGATACAGACAGCTATTGTTCATGTCATGCTTATTTCCTCCTAACCTTTTAGTTGTGAATTTAAAGATGGAAATATGTAGCATACAGTTTTATCCTTTTCCCATCTATCACATCACATCCAGACCTCTGTTTACGAGGGTGGCCGTGGGGTCTTCGCCTGCCTGGTACCCTTTTCCTGGGGTGGAGGCAATGTCTGTATCTACTCTCCTGACCATCAACATGAACAATGCCTTAATAATTGTGTTACAGATGTGTTTGTGCCCACATGTTTATATCCACTTTTATTTCCTTAAGACCGATTCTGAGGAGTGGAAGCAATTTTAATTTTAATGCATATTTGCTAAAATTTTCTGAGGAGAGTCTACCAAATTATAGAGCGAACATGCTTCATGGGCTGAAGCAGGCTGATTTGGAGTTATCATCCATCTAAAAGCTTTCTTAATCTTTTGGTTAATTTGATAGTCATCAAATAATATCCTTTTATTTGAAGCAGCATGTCTCTGTTTACAAGTGAGAATAATTATTTGTCACTGTCCATCTGAAGTTGTCCTGTGATTGGTTTATAGATGCTCATTGCTCTTTGGATGCTGCTGACCTGCCGTCTTGGTATTTTTTTTTTGTTTACTTTTTATAAATTTTATAGATGTTTACAGAGCCTAAGCATGGGTTCCCTAGAATTTAAGGTATATCTTCAGAAGCCAGGGTGCCTGGGTGTAAGCCCTGCCTTGTCTTTATAAACTTAGTCAGCTTGATCAAATGGTTCCTCTCACTGCCTCAAGCTCCTCTGCTGTAAACAGAGACAGCCAATAGTATTCATCTCATGTCTCTGTTAGAAGAATGAATTTGCATGGTATCTGTCCAGGACTTACAGCAACATCCAGCACATTTTAAGCATTAGATAAATATAGACGATTTTTCTTTTATCTTTTCTTTCATTGATTTTACCCCGAGAAAGTCATCTTCTGCCCTAGGACTGGATAAATATTGATGGGTATTCTCGGTTGAGTGTTTTGCTTTATGTGGGCCATTTCTTCTCGCCTGGAACGTCTGTAGGTATTTCACTGAGCCCTGGGTTGAAAGGAGAAACAAATCCATCAGGGCTCTAAGGGGCTGATGCTCAATTTCCCTAACTCCTCATTCTACCTACCCATGTACTTCTGATTTCAGGATACCAGTAAGTTTGTGTTCTGATATTATCTCCTGCTTTTAGACATCCATGTGACATAACACTGATCGTATGTTTTTGTTGTTGTTATTTTGTTCTTTTGGGACAGGGTCTCACTATGTAGTTCAGGCTGGCCTTGAACTCACAATGGAGCCCATGCTGGCCTCAAGCTTGTAGCAATTCTTCTGCCTCAGTCTCCTCAGTGCTGGGATTATAGGTGTGTACTGCCATGCCCTGCTCAACTTTATCATATTTTTGAAGCAGTTCTGTGCTTGATTTTGCCTCATAGACCCAAGTTTGTCTGCACAGCTCTCTGGAGCTTAAAGACAGACCAATTGCAAGGGCTGCAAATCAATTTCCAAATACCAAAAGATGAGGGCTCATACACCTTTGCAAAAACCCAAGGGAAGTAACAGCATTGTGAGCACACGCCCACGGGATGCAAGATGCCCCTTGAGCATTGTTGCAAGTAGCTGACATCTAGTGTCCGGAAGAAGTGAGTAATGCTGCAAAGGCAGAATAGGACTGCCGGGTTTGAAATGAGCCTCAGCTGCCTGAGAGAAAATGCATCTCAGTAAATGCCTTTCTCTCCCTGGCTGCCCCTCCTCCCTCCCCACTCTTTCCTTCCTCCAATCCTCCCACATGCTGATGTCCACCTACATTGTTTGAGCGCATGAATTATACCCCACTGTACGCTAATGGAAGGAGGTGAAAAGCAGCAAAAGCAACAGTAAAAATTTTTATGAATTTCACATTAGGGAAGAGTCCAAACATCGCCTTTGTCTATTGGTTCTGGATTGGCTGCTGAGGGCAGCCCATCACTTGTAACTTGCTCATGGGAACGACAATGTCAGCAAACACAGAGAGGCAAGGGCTCCTGCCAGCAGCTGTCAGGACCCCAGCACACTGGAAGTTTGGGGTGATGTGTCAGAGTTTCCCCTATTCTGTGGTCCTTGTTCTCATGCCCCAAAGTTTTATAGTGAGGTAATAAATAGCTACCTAAATGGGCCACTATCTTAACAGTACCAAAAAACTTGATCCAATTTAGCAAGGCTGTGGAAATTTATATAGTATAAATTGTCATCACCAAAGCCTTCTGAGGAGAGCATATATTTTTTTGCTACAAATCTCTGAAATACATGCCCAATGCACACTATTAGAATTTTGCGAGTATCGCAGTTTCAGGCATGGGATTGTTAAAATCCTGAGTGCTCACATTTGCAAAGGTGCTGAGAGAGCTTATGCCAAATGTAGGTCCACTGCTGAACTAGAGGCCGGCGGAGAGAAAGGTTTGGGAACTGCAGGAACGGGTATTTTCCGTAGCGCGCGGAGACGTTGCTTCAGCAACCCTCGCTTCCCGTCTGAGGGAAAGATGGGACTATGCTGGCGCTTGGTGGAGTCAGATTTCTCGGGTCCTAATGCAGCCACCGTGGGTCACAGTCACTCCTGGCCACCCTGTCCCCTTGGCCCCGATCACATTTCTGCTCCCACAGCTTCTGCCGTCAGCGGCCTCCCAAGGAAAGCCGGCTCCAGGAAAATCCGGTCTCTGGACCTTCTTTCTCATGACCCAGGGCTGAGGACGGGGGTGGGGTGGGAACGAAGCAATTATTTTTCCCGACTCAAATGAGGCAGGAAGCTGCCTGCTTCTGCAGTCACGTTTCTCTTGTTTACTGGCGGGCAGCGCCTCGGCAGCGTAGTTCTTTTGTTTTCTAGGGCGTAATCTCTGTTGCACATGGAGTTGGGACAATGCGGATGACCCTGTCTGTCTTCCACATGCGGGAGTTCTCAGTCAAGATACTGCTGCCCCTCCCTGGGCCCAAGTCCCATTTTAGTGCAAGGGAGAAAAAAAGAAAAGAAACAATGGAGACAAATTTAGACACTGATGGGAAAAGAAAAGCTGCTCACTGTCAGCCCAGCCTTTGAAGGCCCACCCTCGGGGCACTTCCTGTGACCTCGGAGGGGTCCCCGCCAGCCAGTGATCAACAGCTCAGCCTTTCCCTGCTAAGTTCACGACCCAGGCTTCCCTTCCCTCACAAAAAGCAAAAACAAAACAAAACACAACTTCACGTACCGTAAGTAGAAGCAAAGGTAATCTCCCTGTGGAGATCTCTCTGGGATCCTTACCAGCTTTTATTTCCCCAGCGGTTGGCTCTCTCCTCCGATGTCACTTCCGGGCCTTCACTAGCCTCCTCCGCCCTCCTTCCCATCCTCAACCGTCCTTCCATCTCTTATATTTGTGTGCTCTCTGCTCCCCTTATGACTACACAATATAAATTGACCCAGTGATGTGAAGAGACATTTATCAGCTGGAAGACGGATGACTGGCTTGGGAAGTATCCAAACCGTGTGCCTTTTGTGGGGATATATGTGTCTGCCGCCTTGGCCTAGATAACAAGTGAGCTAAGCAATAAGAGGCCAATCCCTTCTTGGGCTGTCTCCCTAACGAGCTGTGAAACTAGATGCAGTCAGGGATGCACCCTGCTGCACATGGGACCTGTGTCTGCTCCAAAACCATCTCCTGCATCCCAGGAGGTCTCCTTCCGGCTGGTCGTTGCCGAGTGTCTTCTACCTTTCAATGTCTTTAATGCTTACAGCAGGGATTATAATTTATAGGTGCACAGCATCAGCATCAGCACAAATGTCACAGTCCAATTTTTCAAGCAGACTTAGCATCTCACAGAGCAGGTTCTACACACATTGGGCCGGCTTTGCTATTTGGATGCGTGTATGTATCCATTATATTTTGTTTGGCTAGTATAAGTGGATGCAACCTTTCAGCAGTTTCCTGGGCCCACAGGCTTCCCCTGGGCTTCTTGGCTTCAGGTCCTGTTGGGTGTCCCCCTGCATTGTTCTCCTGTAGTACTCGCTTCTTAAACATGGAGGAAAGACAATGTGGGGGGACAGACAGGAGACAAGTAGATTGCTATCCAAGGTGCACAACTGAATAAGGAATTGGTGAGACCAGGGTGGAGAGAAAGAAACCCCATGTTCACTTGGTTCTTGTTAATCCAGAAGAAAAATACAGCTGGTTGATTATAAAAAGACGCAGGCATCCAATTTGAAAAAAAGAGAGGCATAGGAAACGTGCACATGCACACGCGTTTGCACAGAGCTCTGAATTTCCTAATGCACAGATGACTTCCCTGCTTCTGAACAAAGTCGGTCCCACCCAAATCCCAGACAGCTTTTGCACCAGAACTGAGCACATTTCACTCAAGTCTTCAGACCTCTGTACAATGAGCCCTGGAGTTTCTAGCCTCTGCAGTTCTCTGTTGCTCTCTCCCCTGGTTCCTGTGCGGTATTTATCTGGTCTAACTTCATCTTGCCGTGACAGCCCGAAGCCTCCGGCCAGCAACGCCTGTCCTCTAAGTGTCCCATCTCCCCCGCCCGCCTGCACCCCATGCCTGTTCGCATTCTCCCTCTCAGGAGGCTGCATCTTCTTCCTTTCCTTCACTCTGCTATTTTTCTCTCCCTGGATTATCATCAACCTTAATTATAACTGCATTTGCTGCCAAATATTTGCAAGTTGGAAAGGAAGACATTGTTATCTAGGTTAGGCTCTGGGTGCTTGCTGAGCAAAACGAGTGACTAAATGACAGAGCGAGAGCCCTAGCCGGGCGAGTTCGGAATCTGGATGGGAGAGACACACAAAGGAGGCAATGTGCTTGCGGATCGCAGTTTCTGCTCACTTAGGATTGCTCAGTGCTGTAGGTTCTTCCCACCAGGGAAGACTTATCAGAACAAGTGATAGGGTCTCATAGTGGAGTTGAATGGCACTGTGGTGTTTAATCATTCTGTCCAGGGAAAAGAGCACAGCGAGGACCAGTGCTGGCTAAATTGTGCTCAAGATGCTGCAGGATGCTCATGATCCAGCCAATGGTTCCCTCCCCGGTTGGGTTTTGTATGTATCACATCTATGTGTGTGTGAATATATAATATATAATACATTATAATGCGAATGTATACTTACTTATTTTTTCTTTCTGTTCTTCTTGAGATAGTTTCTCCCCTGGCAGAAAGGACGGGACCAAGAGGTGGTCAAGGTGGGAGACATGGGAGGAGGAGGGCATGGAAAGAACGGAGATGCGCTGAGCCCGAGGACCAGCTGACCACGCACATGTGTGGGTGAAAACTTCTTAAAGGGAAAGGGGCTGTGGAAGCAAGCTAGTGCGGCCCAGGCCGGGAGCCTGGGTGTGGGCCCGCACCACAGCGGCTCTGGTTTTGCAACAGCCCCTCCTGCGTGTGGCCAGGGCAGGCAGAGTCTCCGGGAGGAGTGCAGGATGAGCCGCCTCTCCCTGTGTCTCCGAGCATCTGCCGTCCGTGTGCCTCCTGACTGGAAGCGAGGCTCAGGTTGGAGGCAGTGTCCCTGCCAGACAAGCTGGGCTCCGACAGCCTGTCGTCCTCTGGCGGCCTCATTGGTGAGGACACCTAGTTCCCCCCCCCTCGGTTTGCTCATCTGTGAAGCGGGAATATGCAGCTGCATGGACACCAGACACAGGACCGCCTGTGTCTAAGTCCTGGCTCGAGGCCCCGCATAGAGAAACTTCTCCGAGCTCTGTCACTCACAGTGCAATTCAGTTCCAGTCCAGAGTTCAGAAATCCTTCGAATACCGCCCAGGAATATTCTCTGGTTCCTCTCTGTTCAGTTCTGCCTTAGTCCAGGTGGGAAATAGAAGAAAGCAGAAGTAAGTTCTTTTTTGTTTCATTTAACGTATTATTTATCACACTCATTTATGTAAATACTGTTTTCTGATTATAGAAAATTTGAGAAACTGTGAAGAATATAGGGGAAAAATAAATGAGATGTAAATCTTCAAAATTTATGTGTGTGTGTGTTTGTGTGGTTTTTGCAGGTACAAAGAAATGTAGTTAAGCAGTCCACATCTTCTTTTAAAAATTAAAGTATGTCTGTATTTTTTAAGGGACTAGAGATTGAACTACATCTCCGTCTCTATTTTTTAAAAAATGTCTTTTAAATTAAATGACATTGTTAATTTTTGAGAGAACGTCTCACTAAATTGCCCAGGCTAGGCTTGAATTCACAGTCCCTCAGCCTCAGCTTCCCCGGGAACTAGGATGACAGACACGAACTCCCATGTCACACACACACACACACACCACACACAAGAATACTTACAAAATAATTACTTCTGTCCCACCACGTTGGGCCCACGCATTCAGCAGTGTTACTTTTCCCTTTCGGGATTTTTCACACATTCCAGTTTTGGGGTTTGCTTTGAAACCTAATCCTTGTATTATGAAATGTTTTTATTTGCAAAGGAAAGTGAGAACATGGAATGGATAAAACTCCGAGAACTGCGCTGAAATGGCTGCGAGGTCCACATTTGGGAAGCGGTAAGAGGCTCCGTGGCAGGCTTCACACCCTCCCGGTGCTGAGCTGCCATGCCGCTTTCCTCCTTTGGTCTCACCAAGCCTCCGTTTCCCTGACAGGATGCGAAGGACGAAGGATTAGTGGGGTGGGCCACATCTCCGAGACAGGCGAAGCACCTGTCACCACGCTGGGTCACCGCACACCCTGGCCTTTGTTGGCGTCCTTCCCCCGCCAGAGACGTCAGATGTCACCCAGCTCCACGCAGGGGAGGAGCCCACTTCCGCCCTGGGCTTGTCCTTGCTTCAGTTCTGGGGCAGCCTCGGAGGACACTCCCAAGCTCTGGCTGAAACTGCAGTTCGAGTCCCCAGCACTGGAACTACCGAGCTGAGAGCAGAGGACGCTGGCTGAAGCTTCCTGTGCGAGGGGGTACGGAGGCCTGGCATCTCTTTTCCAGAGGATGGAGTCAGGCCCCAGGTCACGCTAGGAGGTGAGGATTTCCTCACCACTCACGCTCACCCAGCCCCCAGCCCGCCCTTTGTCCAGTTTCTATGTTGAGGTTTCTCATTTGAAAAACAAGATTTTTTTTTTGCTAAAAAAACTTTGGAAGAAACAGCTGTAAACAATATTATTGTTCCAAAGAATTTTGAAAACTTGAAAGCATTTCTTATGAGTCCTGTTTAATAATACTCAGAGATATTGTCCTCTGCACTCTCAGATGGCATTCCAATGCGCTGCCTGCAGGGTCCTTTATAGGCCCCTTTACAGCCTCCCTTTCTACTTTAATATAGTGTGTGTGTGTGTGTGTGTGTGTGTGTGTGTGTGTGTATACGTGTTTCTTTCTTAAATAAAGATGCATTTAACTATACTGGGTACTTCCCAACATTATATATGATTTTCTCTTATTTTTTTCTCACTACCCACTTTGATAAAGCTAACAGTTTGGACAGAAAATATGCGACATAGTTTCTGAAAAAGTTACATGGATGAGGGAAAAGCTCACAATTTAATGCTAAGTGGAAAAAAGCAAAATGACATCCTACAAAAAATCACCTCAACTCCTAACAGTCATTGCTCCCACACACACATATGTAAGTGCTTGAAAAATGTGCGATGGGAAGGGAATGAAATCATTGAGTTCCTGAGGATAGAACGGTGAGAATTTTACATGTTGTTCCATAAATTATTCAGTATTTTCCATATTTACCATAATGAACATACAGAATTGTGGGAAAGCAATATAATTTTAGCGAGATCTTCTCTAATTCCCCCCAAATGATAAAACCATTCCTACATGTCTTAGAGATAATATCTGTTTTATTCGTGGAGCTATACTTTTCATAGTACAAAGTCTGTTTTTGTATGTATTTTTAATTTCTTTGCTAGATTCAAAACAACTTGAGGTCAAGAATAGAATCTTCTGTTATTGAACGATTTCTAAGAAATGCTCAAAAATACCATCCGTGTCCCACTCCACTACATCGGAAAAATGATGAGCAGCATGTTAATAAACAGCTGTTTTCTCTCTGACAAATTTACAGTATCAGCCAAAATTGATCTTTCACTATTGCATATAAAATTACAAAATCCACTCTGTCCATGCTCTTATAAGATTGCTAATGGTGATATGGCCAGACAAAAATTTTAAGAATGAAAAGGCCTAATTTTCCCATTAGGGTGCTCCCAATATAAACAATTCTAGTGTCTCTCCATGAATTTAACACACAATTTTACTTCTGTGCAATTGGATTGTTAGATGGCAAATAACCAAAGCAACTCTGACATATGCTTGTGTGATTTAAAAAACTAAACACTGAAAGCCCCATTTATTCCCAGTTATTTCAGCCATGGGGGCTCTGTCCTGATGTTGGCAATCCCTAGCACAATCAAGCCAACATTTGTGGTGTTACCTTCATTGTCTGTGGGCTCTGTCTACCAGGCGAACATGGGATGAGAGCCAGAAAGTGTCAGTCCTTGAGGATCTGGGTCCTGAGCTGGGTGTGCATTTCAGATCAGCTGCTTCTGCAGGGCACAGGGTGCCTGCTTGCTTGGGAGTGGGGCAGCCTGTTTCACAGGTCTGCACAGTTCCGGGGTGCTGTCCTTGGGGCAAAGTACCGAGGAGAGCACATATGACCGGTGTTTCCTGTTTCCAAGAAATGCAGGCATTCAGGGCAGCACCTAGCCACTCAGAGCCCGAGGCTTCCTCCTGCGTCCCATACGGGAGCAGCCACACGTGGGACCATCTCCCCAGAAAGCGGGAGGGGGCCAGCTGGCTGGTGGGAGCCGACGAGTAACACTCACTGTGCTCTGTGAGGAAATGAGAGGATGTCTGCCAAGCGAAACCTGTGTGAGCTCCCAGACGAGGGTGCTTTTGTGGTCGAGAAAAGCCCAGAGCTTTTGTGAGAGCAACTCACAGGGTGTAAAGTGCACATGGAGAGTTCAGGGAGGGTCTAGGGGAAAAGAGTCAAGCTGAAGAGAAGGACGCCATGAGATGACTGTAAGCAGCAAGTCACTGTGGGAAAGCACCAGGGAAGAGGAGAAGCATTTTTAATAAACTATAATATCCTGGAATATATCAACAAGTGTGCAGTCAAGGGGTGCATGAAAGGAGTTGCTCTCCCCCCAGCAGGCACCCTTGGACCAAGGTGCTTATGTGCAGAGGGTGGGGAGCACATGAAGCCACCTTGCAGGTCAGAGAGCAGCTCGTTGTCTGCCTTCGTGGGGCTCTCTGGTCAAATGTAGCTCTCTGCTCTCGCTAAGAGCTTGGACATATTGTCTGGCAAAGGATCAGGTCCTCTGCCGAGTAACCAGATCTCACTCTTGCTAAAGGAAGAACACTGTTCACTAAAATAGTTTGTGTTTTGATGCCAAAGGAAGTCAAATTGTAATCAAGGGCTGAGAACGGACTGAAGTCATCAAGGCAGTCCTGCTTTAGATTTGGCAATGTTACATATTCCCAGGCTTATTAAATATAATTTATGTTTACAAAAGGGCGAGGCTTTATTACACTGGAAATTTGCTTTGTATAATGCCCAAGTGAGCCATGGTGGAATGGGGAGCATCTCAATCCACGGTGAGCCCCATGGAGCTCAGGACAGGGAGAGATGTGGAGGCAGGATGAATTCAGATTTTGCTGAAACAACCCTGTAAAGACAGACTGCCTCTAAGTGACCTGTGAAGCCGTAGTGTAACCTGTTAAAATAGCTCTGAGACACCTCAGTGGGTTTTGCTCTGCTTCGGTGGCGGTGTGTAAGATTTGGAGCAAGAGCCCCCCTTGTAGATCTGCCACTTCTTGGGTCACCCTAAGAAATCAATTCAAATTAAGACTAAACAACAATGATTGAATGCCTACTCCACAAAGCTGTCCTTTAAATATGCCATCTCATTTAACTCATATGCCGAGACTTGAAGGAGTTAAGAATTCAGGCTCCTGTGTTAAGTAATTTACCCGAAGTCTCACAGCAAAGAAGATGCAGGTCCAGGTTCCCTGGAGCCCAGAGCTGGCTCTGCTGAGCTCTCTGAGCCATCAGAAAGTAGAGAGTGAGCAATGGCTGCATCCACTGCTAAGCTTTCCCCAGAGCGGTTGGGCCAAGGAAGATCACTCTTGCTTTTATGAAATGAAGCAGAGGACTTAGCCATTTGTTCAGCACCTTCCTCAACCTCCTTGGGCCCTCTCTTTGGCGCACATGCATCAGGCTGGCTGTGGTGGTCTACACAGTGTGTCACCCTTTCCCTCCGCCGGAGTCACAGCAAGGAAACAATGCTGTGAGCCAAGCAAATGGTGTGAGGCAGGCACACACCTGGGCTGGATAAGGCTTTGGATGTGGAGATTAGGGACTGCCCTCTAGGGTCGCAGTGAAGTCCCTATACATGCTGGGACTGGCACTGTACTGCACGGAGAAAAAGCGGAATTCTTTCTCACCTCCGATATGAAGGCTGATCAGAAACTACCATGTGTGTTTAAATTTAAAATAATTTACTACGGTAAAGGGTGTGTTGCCATGAATCCCCCTCAAAATGCTTCCCTAATCTTTGAACACCCTTACCCCATAATTCTTACCACTTTCCAAAGCAGCTCTGGGAGCCTTCTTTCTTTATGAGCAGTGATAAAAATTATGGTGGCTGTTGCTGCTGAGTGTCATTGAATGAAAAAGGGGGCTCCTAAAAAAGTTCCAGTTCCAGTGTGTCTTTCTCCACCCTACTCACCAGATCTGGCACTGTGTGACCTCTGGCTCTTCCCCAAAGTCAACATGACCATGAAAGGCCAGTGTTTCAGATGAATCCAGGACACTGAGGCAGCCACGACAGTGTGACTAAAGACACTTATGAAAGAGGACTTCCAGAGCTGCTTCAGAAAGTGGCAAGAACAGTGGGATAAATGTGCTCCAAGTGAGGGGGAACATTCTGAGGGTTATTTTTGGCAATATATCTTTACTGTAATAATTTTTAAAAATTTAAACATCCAGCCTATTTTGTGATCACATCTCCTATATGTAGGAGAAAGCATTTCCCAGAATTTAGGGAATAAACTTGTGATATATGAATTATGTAAAGTATTTTTTTGTTTTGTCTAGAAAAACGTATTCATTTTTTTCAAAAGGGAAAATTATGGAGAAGTTGCTTTATTTCGTTTTTCTCCAATGACACCCAGTTGACTTTAACCTTATTTAAGCAATTGTGGTATTCCCTGACATTTACCTCTCTCTCACAAGTGATTAAAAAAGAGACAAAAGTTTAACCAATAAAATGACCACATTAGGTAGAAGTCTCAGGGAATCTGTGAACCTGAGTTTGTCCATTCCAGTATTCAAAATTTATTTTAATTTTATTTCATTTAGCAGAAAATCAAGAGCCATATCTAGGTTCACAATTCACTAAGCTGGAGGAAAGACTACAAAAGAAGCCAAACGTTTTGAGGACGAGTGGACCAGTTTGCTTCATTAAAACCTCCTAATACGGTTGCTGTGTGTAGCCCACTTTACTGTCGGGCACAGAGTTAGGAATTCAAGCAGCAGATGCTGGAAGACCAAGACCCGTGTGCAGCTGTCCTCTGCCCTTCACTTGGCAGCTCTGGACACTTGGGCAAACTGAGCCAGCACTTTCCTCCACTTAAATGGAAGTAAGAGCCCACTGGAAGCTCAAAGGGGAAAGCTAACATCTTCACCAGTCTGAGGCCAGCAGGGCTTTTCTTTGGAAATGTGCAGCACATTGGATTCGTCCTCTCCCTTGTCAAGGGTTAGGCTAGAGCACTAGTGAATTTGGCTTTCTGTCCCAAAGCAGTCATTTGCATGGTTTTATCCCACCCTCGAAAGTAGAAGAGGGCTCACTTTTTGGCAGATGGAGGTGACAAGGATGTGCAAAATAGGATACAGATTCGAGCAGAGTTCTGCAGCTGGTTTAAAATGGAATAAAATTCAGCATGGTAAACAAACAGGACACCAGAAGATGCCTGGGTCGGGGGTGGAGGAACCCGGAGCGGCACTGGTCCAAGGCACTGTGTAGACCTGGGCCCCTCAGTTCCCTTCTAGGGTGCAGCTCTGGCCCCTCCTGCTGGGCAGATGTTGCACCATCACATCTGGCCTTTGCTCAAATGACACCCAGCACCCTCCGGGCATGCCTGCCCCATGTGCCAGGATGGACAGCACTGGGAGAAGATGAGTAATTTTCCCTGGAGACAGAGGCTTTCTCTCCGTGTCTTCTCTCCAAGTTTATGGGCAATGATTGCATTTTATGATAAGGAGAACAAAGTCCATCGTGGCTAATGTTAGGAGTGTTTTCCCTCTTGGCAAAACAACCGTTCCGTATCTTTCCCTCGGTTGCCTGCTCAGGAAAGACACTTTGGCACGAATTTCCTCAAAGCCAATCTCTGCTAAGATAAACTTTACTAATAGGAGAGTATACCTGAAAAAACCCACTGTTTATAGATGCCCTTTAATAGCTTTAATGTTGGACAAAGAGAGCCAGGAAACCCCACCGAAATGAGCAGACGTCAGCTAGCACAGTTACCATCCAATTAGCTGAATCCATGGTAGCCTTGTAGTCCACTGCCCAGGTCGAGATGTAGCAGGTGTTTCCCTGGGCAACGCAGTTTCTATGCATTAAGAGTGCAACAAGCGTCAGGATCACTGGGTTCACGGCATCTTGAAGACACACCCTGTGCCTTAAAAGGGCCCCAGTGCAAGGGGTTTTACCACGGCACTTCCTTTGAATCTTGAGCTAATGCAAGAAACAATACAGCGCCAAGGAGTATCTCCCTCCCCTTTGGAGACTTGAGCTGTCCTCATTGTTTTTGTCTTCCTTGGGCATTGAAAACTGTGAAGTGCATTGACAAAGGGTTTCTCTCCCTTCTAAGGGAGAAGCCTTTTTCTCACTATTCATCTCTCGGATAAGTTTATATATTGTTTTTCCCACCCAGCTGAGACTGTGACTAAGACGGGATCTTGTCACCACGTGCACACCAGTTGTCAGAGTGGTGAGTTAAGGTCAGGGCCTGTGGGACCCTTACAAACGTCAGCTTGTGAATTTCACAGAAGAGACTGGCTCTACTTCGGCCTTTGTAGTTGATCAGAGAGGTCAAAATTGGTGACCGAGATGAGGACTTCGTGTATAAGAACTGATAGCCTGGGGAGGGAACCTAGCTCAGCGGTAGAATGTCTGGCTAGCATGTGTGCGGCTGGGGGTTCGCTGCCCAGCTTTGCATAAATAAGAAGGAAGAGGCCACACTGAGCCTTTATCTGTCTGGAAAGCTTCCCGCTCCCTTCCTGCGCAGAGGGCGGGGCTCAGCAGCCACTCCCAGGTTGTCCCGCGCTCCCTGTGGGTGGGAGCATGGAGAGCGAGAACACTCCTCCACGGCCACCTGTAGCCCACCACGCAGACAGACAGACAAGGTGTGGGCCACCGACACACCGAGGAGCACTGGACTCGCTCGCTGGGTCGCTAAGTGTTTGCCACGTGCAGAGCACTGTGCACGCGGCCCGTGTGTTGAAGACACGCTCCCACGCGGAGGGGAGACCTCGCTGCCTGCGTGGCTTTGTCCCAGGGAGGCAGTGTGCGGCTCCTTTCCTGAATGCTCTCGCACATGCTCCGCCCCAACTCTGCCTTGTCAGCTCCTCAGTACCCGGAATGCATCTGCCAAGCGCTGACGGTCTTCCGGGGGTGCTCTCGGGGAGGCGGCCTGGCCTCTGGGCTGCCAGCGTCTTCGTCTCTAAAGTGCGGGAACTCCTGTGTCACAGAGGTCGGTCGCCTCCCTCTGAGGCATCAGGGAGGCCGGAAGGACAGTGTCCCGCGTTGCGGCCGTGTCCGGTGTCCCCCAAAGCCTACCGCTTTCTCAGAGGCGGCTGAATCCGGAGCGGGTGGTTAATTCAGTGGAGCTAGGCCTGAGGGCCCTAGGGTTAGGGGCGTGAGTGCTTCTGGCCCTCGTAGTGTGAATGAGACAAAAGGGGAAGAAAGACCCTTGCTGCTTTGCCACCTTGTGGCACCTTGAACTGTTTCTCCTTTGCGACACCCTCTGCTTCCCGCCACTCCGCCTTGGAGCCAGGCGATTATGAACTGAAATCTCTACAAAGCTCTGTGACCCTAAATAAACCTCTCCCCTTTAACTTTGGGTGTGGGGTATTTTATCTTGGCGACAAGAGAAAAGTAAGTAGCACAGCAGGCATCTACCTGCAAGGCAGTTTGTTTGTTTGCTTTTTTGGTACCGGGGATCGAACTTGGGACCTTGTGCTTGCAAGGCAGGTGCCAGAACAGCTGAGCTAAATCCCCGGCCCAAGGCAGTTTTCGCTTATCTGTTCTACATGTTGCTAAATATCACGTTTGAAAAATAAGTTCCACTGCCTTTAAATCCTGCACTCAATAGTATCACAGACTCTGTGATGGTTCAGATGGAAAATGTCCCTCAAAGCCTTCATAGGCACGGAAGGCTATTGCGATTCAGTCATGGGGCTATGCACTCACCTCCCAGGAGATGCAGCCTATTCAGAAGAGGCAGTGGGCCCTGGCCACATGACCTGGAAGGGTCTGTCCCTCTCCAGCCTCTCCCTCCTCTCTCTGCTTCCTGTCCACCATGATGTGAGCAGCCCTGCCCTGCCCACCCTTCCACCATGCTGCTTCTGTGCTTACGTCTGCTGACTGGACTGAAACTTCTAAAACCGTGAGCCAAAGCGAACATTTTCTCTTTCAAGTTTAGGGGTCAGATATTGTTTCTCAGTGACGAGAAAATGGCAAAGCAGCATCCATGACTGTTATAGTGTGTGACATTAGGACTCACTAGAAATTCCCCGAGTGAAAAATCCAAATGGGCCCGGCCAGATGCTCTTTCTGCACTCCAGGCCCTCAGGATCTCTAGGCCGCAACACCGGCCCTGGTGGACACAGCTGCGTGGGCAGCCAGGGTCTCTGACATCTTACTTCCCTTCAGCTCGGCACCTTGGCCTGTTCGAATGGCTCAGCAACTTAGCTAAACTAGACCATCTCTAATTTCCAAATCAACAGACGCTTTCTGCTCTAGATCTTTGTTATGCCATATTCTTCTTTGGCCGAAACAATATCCATCCTACAATGTTCATCTCAAATCCTATATCCACTATGCTTTGCTTTGTTGTATTCTTTTTTGTTGTTGTTGATTTTCATAAGTGTATAACTCAGGCGTTTCATACATTCATTGCATTATACAGCCATTATCATTGCCTAACTCCAGAGTATTTTTAAAAGAATCCTGGGCCTATTAGCAGTCACTTTCTACTCACCCCTCTTTTTATGCAGCCCTTGGTAACTACTAGCTGAGTTTCTCTCTCCATGGATTTGCCCGTTGGTATGATAAATACCGGAGAATCACGTGAGACATGATTATTTGTGACTCCGTTCTTTTATTGTCATTGTGTGAACTTTGAAAATGTTTCTTCCTGTAGTTACTGGTGTCAGTACTCTATTCCTTTCCACTGGTGAAGAGAATTCCACTGTATGGGTATCCTATATTCTGTTTATTCATTAATACATCAGATACTGGAGTTGTTTCCATTTTCTGGCTACAATCAATGATGCTGATATAACTATTCATGAACCTGTGTGTAGTTTCTTTTCTGTGAACATAAATTTAATTCTCTTGAGCACATACCTAAGAGTAGAATTGTTGGGTTTTATGGTTCCCATGTTTGAATTTTGAGGAACTGACAAGCTTCCACAGTTGGTGGCTCATTTTACAATCTCACCAGCAGAGTATGAGAGTCTTCGTTCTACCGCCTTGCAACAATTTTTGTTATCTATCTTTTTATTATAGCCATCTTAGTGGAGGTGAGGAGGTAGACATTGGGGCTTTGATTTGCATTTTATTAGTGATTAATGATGAATTTCTTTATTTGCTTAAGGCCCACTTCTTATCTTCTTTGGAGAAATGCCTATATCTTTTGACCATCTATTAATTGAGCTATTTATATTTTCATTGTAGAGCTCTCAGAATTCTTTATGCATTCTTGATACTAAATCTTACCCTTCATATACTACACAGATAGTATCTCCACATGCTGGTTTGTATTTTCACTCTCTTTATAAAGTCTTTGTGATTTTCATGAAGTCCAATTTATCTTTTTCTTCTTTCATTGCTTGTGCTTCCATCTCATATCTAATAAACCATTGTGTGTGCCAAGTCACGAGAATGAAGCCTATAAGTTTTCTTCTAAGAGTTTCATAATTTATCTCTAACAGTTAAGTGTTTAAGATTTTTTGAGTTAATACTCAAATAGCACACAGAAATCCAACGTTGTTATTTGGAATGGGATATCCAGCTGCCCCAGCATCTTTTATTGAAGACCATTGAATTTTCCTGGCACCTTTGTCGTTAATCAGTGTGAAGGTTTATTTATAGCCTGAATTCTTTTTCATTGATCTCTATGTCTTTTCTATGCTAGTACCTTACTGTCTCATTACCAAACCTCTGCAACAAAAAGTAAGTTGGGGAATGTGAGCTTCCAACTTTGTTCCCTTAAGACGACTTGAGATGTTGCAGTTGCCTTGCATTTCCATATGAATTTCAGGATCAGTTTGTCAATTTCTGGAAAAAAAAAAAAGCCTAGAATTTTGGTAGTCACTGTGTCAAATCTGTAGGTCAAATAGAGATTTGTCCTCTTAATATTTTTGTCTTTTGATTCATAAATAAGAAGTGTCTTTTGATTTATTTATATCTTCTTTGATTTCTTTCAATAAAATTTTGTAGTTTTCTGCATATGGTATTTTGTCAGATTTGCTTCTAAGCATTGCTTCTTAGTGGTGCTATTTTAAATGGAGTCGTTTCTAAATTTCGCTGTCAGAGTTTTCATTATTAGTTTATATAAACACAGTTCTCATGTATATCTTGATCTTTTGTCTTGAAAAGCTGCTGATCTTATTTATTAGCTCTAGTAGTTCCCTCTTTCTTTCCCTTCCCCACCTTTGTTTGCATCTGTGGTTATATTTGTCATGATTTCTCTATTTAGTATCATGTCATCCAAAAATAATTTTACTGTATTTTTCCAATCTACCTTACAGTTTTTCTTACCAAAAAAAAAAATGTATTGGAAAAACCTCCAGTGCAATGTTGCTTAAAACCGTGGCAAGAGCGGACATCTTTGTCTTGTTTCTCATCTAAGAAAAAAAGCTTTCATTTGTCACAGTGAAGTATCATGTTGTCATTTGTTTCCCCTAAATACTATTTACCAGGTTTGAAGGTTCTTGGTTGTTCATTGCTTTTTTTTCATGGAAGGATGCTACATTTTATCAAGTGCTTTTTCAGCAACTGAGATTTTCGTGTATGTGTTTGTCCTTTGTTCTGCAGTGTATTGTTTTACTGATATTCACCTTTTAAACCATCTTGTATTCTTGGATTAGATCTCATTTTGGAGTGATGTTTACTCCCTTTAACATGTAACTGCTTTGCATTGGTTGTATGCTATTAAAGATTTTTGTGTCTATTTTCATCATGAATATTAGGGTATAGTTTTCTTTTCTTGTGATGTCTTTGTCTAGTTTTATTATCAGGGTAACATTCACCTTGGGGAATAATTTCGGATTTTTCTCCCCTATTCTATTTTTCAGAAGATTTTGTGATGGATTAGTGTTAATTCTTCATTAAATGCTTGTAAGAACTCACTATTGAAGACATCTGGGCCTGTGTTCTTTGTGGGATGTGTTTTGATTTCTAATGCAGTCTCTTAACTTGGTGTAGCTTTATTCAGATTTATTTCTTTTGTTAATTTTGGTGTTTTATGTTTTGTTAGTAATTTGCCTATTTTATCTAGGTTGTCCAATTTGTTTGACATACAATAGCTCATCATTTCCTATGACCCCTTTTGTTGCTATAAAGTTCCTGATTTTGATTATTTGAGGCTTATCTCTTTTTACTCTACCAGACCAGCTTAAGTGTTGTTAATTTTGTTGATGTTTTCTAAGAAACAACTTTTGCTTTCATTGGTTTTCTATATTGTTTTTCTACCCTTTATTTGTTTCAGCTGTAACTGGTATTGTTTCCTTACTTCGGTTTGTTATTCTTTGTCCATTTTCTTTATATAGAAGGTTAGGTATTTACTTGAGATTTTTCTTTGGTTTTAATATAGACATTCATAGCTATACATTTTCTTCTATGATTTAGTTGTATTTCCATCCTACAAATTTTAGCGTATTTTCATTTGCATTAATATAAAAGCATCGAACACTTTCACTAATTCCTTTTTGACCCTTTGATTAATTAAGAACATGTAGTTTAACTTTTGCATATTTGTAAATTCCCCCTAATGTCCTTCTTTTTGTTATTCATTTCTAATATCATTTCACTGTGTTTGGAAAATGTACTGTAGATGATTTCAGTTATTTTAAATTAATCCAGACATGTTTTATGGCCTAACATCTGCCCTGTCCTAGAGAATATTCTTACGGGTGCTTGAAACGAACACTGCTATTGCTTAAACTGTTTATAGAAGTCTGCTAGACTTATTTGGTTTGTAGTGTTGTTCAAGTCTTTTGTTTCCTTGTTCGTCTTCTGCCTAGTTCTTCTATCTGTTATTGAAGTTGTAAAGTTATTGCTGAAAGTTTATTTTTCCCTTGGATTCCATTAGTTTTTAATGCATGTATTATAGAACTCTTATTATGTGCTTGTGTGTTTATAATTCTTCTTAATGTGTTGAGCCTTTTATTGTCATAAAAATACTCTTGCCTTTTTTCTGGTATCCAATTTTGAGGCTGTTTTGTCTGATACACAGACTTCGCCTACTGTTGATTGCTGTTTATGTGGTATATATTTTCCTTTCCTTTTAACTTTGATCTCTGTGGTTTTCACTAATGTGTGTCTCTTGAGGAGAGCACATAGTTAGATCGTTTTTTCAAAGTCCACTTAGTCAGTGTCTGACTTTTAGTCCATTTGCATTTAGGATAATGACCGACAAGGTAGAATTCGTGCCTTCCTGTGTAAATTTTCTAGGGATAGCATGATAGACACACAGAACTGGTTGGCTGAAGGAATACAAATTTACTGAGTTCAGGATTAGAAATTTAAGATCTAGGTGTCTACAGGTTTGGTTTCCTCTGAGGCCTATTTCCTTGATTTGTAGATGACCGTGTTCTCCCTGTGTCCCACATGGTCTTTCTCAGCATATGCACCCTCGTGTCTTCTTTGTCCAAATTTCTCTTCCTTTAAGGACAGCAGTTAGACTGGGTTACAGCCTACACTAATGGCCTTGTTTGAACTCAATCACCTATTGAATCACCATGTCTCCAAATACCACCATATTTTAGATATTGAGAATTAAGATTTCAACATAGAATTTTTTAAAGGAACGGAATTTGGCAAATGACATAATTTTGATGCTTGTTTTCTGTATGTTTGATGTCCATTTTATTCCTTAGTTGCTCCATTACTGCCTTCTTTTGTACTAAGTTGATGTTTTCTTGTGTACCATTTAAATTCTTTTCTCATTTCTTGTATTACATTTGTGATATGTTTTTCTTGGTGGTTTCCTGGGGATGACAATTGACATCTTTGTTTATAGCAATTTAGTTCAATTATATCTTTATACATTATATATACATCAACACTGTTTTATAATTACTGTTTTATGCAATTGCTTTTTAAAATCAGATAGGCAAAGGGAAGAGTTATAAACCAGACAATACACTCGTACAGTTTTTTATGTTATCTGTGAGTTACTTTTATTGGTGCTATTTCTTTTTATTTTTCACATGGCTTTATGTCCTTTAATTTCAGTCAAAGGAACACTTTTAGTATTTCTTGTAGGGCGGTTGTGAGAGTGGGAATTGTCTTAGTATATGGATGTGTTAGTTTTTCCTTCACTTTTGAAGAAGGGCTTTGTAGGATATAGAATTCTTGGTTGACAGTCTTTCTTTCAGTACTTTGAATATATCACCCACCGTCTCTGTCTCCCCTGGTTTCTGATGTGAACCCCTGTTAATCTTACCAAGAATCTTTTATATGTAATAAGTCACTTCTCTTTTGTTGTTTTCAAGCCTCTAGCATTGAACAGCTTCATTATAGAAATGATGTGTTTAAGTGAGGATGTCTTTGAACTTCTCCCAGCGGGATAAATTTGTTGGATGTCTTGGAAGTATACACTAATGTTTTTCACAAAACCGGACGAGTTACCCAACATTATCTCTTCATATATTATTTCTGCTCCTTTCTCCAGCTATTTTTCTGAAAACTCTGTTTTGCCTGTGTTGGTAAACTTGATGGTGTTGCTTAGGTCTCTGAGGCTTTGTTCATTCTTTTTTATCATTTTTCCTCTCTGTTCTATAGACAGGATAATATAATTGAACTGCCTCCAAGTTTGCTAATTCTTTCTTCTGCCAGCTCAAATCTGATGTTGTGTTTCATTGAATTTTTCATTCCAGTTGCTATATTTCTCAAGTTCAGAATTTCTACTTGTTTCCTTTTAAAAATGTATACCTTTCTATTCATATTACACTATTTATTTGATGACACATCATTCTGATAATTTCCTGTAGTGTTTTAGAAGTGGTTTTATTCACTTCTTTGGTGATGGTTATAGTAGCTGATTTAAAATTCTTGTCTAATAAGTCCAATATCTGGGACCTGGTAAGGTTTCTAATGATAGAGTTTGAAAAATGTTTATAGGCCATACTTTCTTGTTCCTTTGCATGTCTTATATTTGCTGCTGTTGCTGAAAACTTGAGACAGATTTCCTGTCTGAGGGTTTGTTGTTGTTGCTGTTTGTATGTGTAGTAGCTTTCTTGAATTAATTCGGTAAAGTCTGTGTTCTTTGTTGTTTTGGCTATTGAAGACTTTTTTCAGTTGGCTTCATGATCACCCAATGATTGGACTGAGATTTTCTGGAGTGTCTTGAACCAATAACCATTCCTCCCTTTGCCATGGGCTCTGTGTGCATGTCGGGACATGCATCAACATTATGGAAGCCAGATACAGATACAGATACAGATACAGATACAGATACAGATACAGATACAGACTCTTGACTTACAAACTCAGTTCATTCAAGAGGGCTGGTTGTAACTCAACTTAGTTGTAAATCAAGACTATTTTTCCCATAAAAAGTAATGGAAATACCCATAATACATTCCAAACCTCCCAAAGCATCCCTTAACTAAATTTTTAATAATAAAAAAGTTGTATAATGTGTGTAATTTACCAGAAACACCTAATTTTCCTCATGTATTCACCAAAAAGTTATAAAATGTGCCTAGTTTACCAGAAACAACAATTTCATACTGTACTCGCCATTCAAGTTGACATCTGTGGCTTTCAGGAAGGGAGGATGAAGTGGAAGGTGGTTATTGTTTGGAAGTAGAGTCCCCATCCATAAGAACATCAGGAGCCTGGCTCTCTGGTGTCCTTTCTCTCCTTGGGAGAGTCTGTAGCCCACTAGGACCTACTTCTGGCTCACTAGGTCTCAACCTTTTCACAACTAAAAACTGGCCTAAGGTTGTTTCTGTCTTTTCTTTAACACTGTTCTATAATATGACATGACATTGTCATTAAGCAAGTGAATGCAATGTTTGGCTTTTTCTCTGTCTGGGTGGGTCTTCTCTACAAGTGTTTGTAGCTCTGTCCATTTTTTCAGGATTTCCTTTATTTTAGAAGAACTTTTCTGCACTGATTATTGATACTCCACCTCCTCTTCAGAAACCTCCTCAGCTGCCATTCTCTGTTGCTCAGACAGAAGTTGCTGAAGTTCCTCTTTGCGTTCCTCTACAAGTTCTACAACATCATCATGTCTACCTGCAAGCCTATGGACTCTGCTATAGTGACAATGTCATCAACCACAGGGTCAATTCAAGGCTCAGGATCCTCTACACAGCCTTCAAAGTCTCTCTCCTATATCATTTTAGGCCACACTTTCTTCTAGGCAAAGCTCAGTGTTCTTAGAGAGACACTGGCCCAGGATTTCACAATTAACCCCACACAGGAAAGGATGTTGTAATGTTCCTTCCAGAACTCTTTAAGGGTTAAGTCTGTATCTGATGTCATCTGGAAGCACTTTAGGAACTGTTCCTTGGTGTGTAGCTTCTTAAAATTAGCTATAACCTGCTGGTCCATAGGCTGTAGTAGAGGAGATGTAGTAGGTGGGAGGAACTTGACTGAGAGCCATGGGAATTCTTCAGTCAGTTTTTCTTCCAAATCTTGTGGATGAGCAGGAGCATTGTCTATGATGAGGAGAGACTTGAGTGGTAACCTTTTGTCCTATAGATTTTTCTTAACAGTAGAATAGAAAGCCTCCCTGATCCACTTAAGAAAATGTACTCTTCTTTTCTTCCCCCAGGCTTTTGCATTAGATTTCCACATGACTTCTAGCCTATTCTTCATGACTTTATGTTTTCTGAACATGCTAGGAGTCTCAGAGTGATAAACTAAGAGAGGCTTTATCTTGAGGTCACCACTCACATTGGCACATACCAATGAGGTTAACCTATCTTTCATGGGCTTGTGGCCTGGCATTTTCTTCTCCTTCTGGGTAATGTATGTTCTCCTGGGCATTTTCTTCCAGAAAAGGCCAGTTTCATCACAGTTGAAAACTTCATGAGAGGAAAAGCCACCTCTCTGTGTTTCAAAGTGATGTATGTAATTTTCATCAGCCCTTTTATCAGCACTGGCTGCTTCACTGTGCCCAGTTACACTATGAATCTCAGTTCTCACTTTAAAATTGTGAAACCACCCCTTACTCCCACAAAATGTTTCACCATTATCACTCATTAATGGATTATCCTTCATGAGATTTGCATTTATAGCCCTAGCTTTTTCACAAATTATAGACTCAGGCTATAACCTGCCATCTGCCTTTTGTTTATCCACACTAATAGTAGTCTTTCTACCTCCTCTAATGCTGTTGATCGTGACTTACTAATTTGAGTAATAACGTTAACAACACTAGCTTCCTTATACAAATCTTTTCTCTGTAACATTGTCAAGGTAGTGGATTTGGACATGCTGTATATATTAGTGAGATCAGTCCCATGAATGCCACTCTCCACCACCATATTTCTCCATAATTTCCTCCTTTTTTTTTAATTATGATTGCTTCCCTTCCCTTCCCTTCCTTCCTTAGCTTCTCTTCTAGCATTTTGGAGGCCATTCTGATAGCAGTAATCATAGCAATTATATAAAGCACTGACCAAAATCACATCCACAAACATGCCCATCTGGGCTCAGATTGACGCTTAGGTATGCTTACATATGCTTTTCTTGCATCAGGAGTCTTTGTTTACAACTGTATAAGTGGCTGGCATTCCAGTCATAACTCAAGATTTTGGTTGTAAGTTAAAACTAAAATTCTAGTCATAACCCAAGTTGTTTTTATGTAAACCCAGTAGTTACTGAAGGGTCCACTGTACTACTCTTTGATAGCTTTTATTTGCTATTTTTTACAAAAACTGAAGCTCCACCAGAATTAAGCTTTCAAGTTCTTCTCAAGCCTCCCTGAGACTGCACTCAGAATTCTTGAGTCCCAGGAATATGTCAAGTTTTCAAAGACTCTGTGTAAAGCTCTCCCCCAATTTTTTCTTTAGGTTTCTTTATTAGGTTCTCATTTGTCCCAGTTGTATCATTGTCTTCAGCAGCCATAAAAGTCAGCAATTGCCAAGGACTGTTTTTAGAAAATGTCACCAGGAAGAGCTTGTTCTTGCAGCCAAATAAAGATGAGTCCTGCAAGCCAGATCTGCAAGGCAGATCAAGCAAGCTCTATTGTCTTAGAAGGGCTTTTTGGGTAGCTGCAAACTTTTTCCATACCACCTAGTAGCTTGTAGGCAGCCGACTTTTATGGGTCTCATGATTATGAGGCTGTTGGTTTTCAATGTCACCAAAGAGGTGGAGAATAACAGTTCTGGAACAAGTAAAACTGCCACAGAGCCCATGGCTCACCTTGAAGTTCAGCCTGGGCTAGTGACTAAATGGGCTTGAGATTGATATAAATCTCTGTATAATTTATACAGTTCTGAAAAAGTAAAAATTTTAACAATTTTGTCAGTGTCCTTGTTGCTTCTATAGAGATTTTCAGAGGTCTTGCTCACCTGTTCAGTGACTCCTTTCACTGCTGATTAATAGAGGGCTCCTGTGCTCACTTTGGATAGAAATCACCAATTAGGAAAGGGCATCTCTGCTAGGGGCTCCTGGCTCTGAGTGCCAATGGCTTTCAGTCCTCTGGGGCTCTGTGTGTCTAAAAGGACAGCCTTTAGTGTTACAGCTGTTGAACCTACGGTGCTGATTGCTGCCTCTCATCTTTGCCACTTACAGATAATACCACTGGTCAGTGCTGGTTAATGTTGGATGCTGTCAGTGAACACTACCACTGCCTGTTGCTGGTTTCTGGAGCTGCTAGGCTATGTATGCCACCAGGGGCCAGCACCAGTTTCTGCCAGATGCCATGTGCCAACACTTCTGGGTGCTGGTCTAGCCACTGATGTTTGTCAGTTGCTGGCTCTTCAGAGCTAAAAGCCCCTAGTGTTTAGAGCTCTTTTTGAAAGCAACCAGTATGTCTTTCCTGCTCAGGGTAAGAATCCCAAGTAAATCTACAGGACCTTCCAAACCCACACTACCCCAGAAATCTTGACTAGATTCACACGCCCACTGGAGTGAAGTGCTGTGGACCAGGGATCAGGATGTATGAGGGAGCTCTCTCAGACCAACCCAGGAGTGGGAGGAAAATGCTGCTTATATAGCAGCAGAAGGCTTGTGACTGGTCCTAATTTGACTATATGATTGATCTATGTTTGAGCAAACTGACTGGCTGAAATTCATAGCTGCTTGATGGTTCAAATTGGTCTAAATTTAAGCCTTCTGATTGGTCCAAATTCAATTCCACTACTTGGTTCAAATCTGAGTCAGGTTCAATCAGAGAAGGAGCCTCTTGGAGTGGGTGCTGACGTGTCCCAGACTGCTGTAGCTTCCTGCTGGCAGGTCAGGGAGAAAAGGCTGTTTGATTGGCAGCTACCGCTTGGTGAACATGGTGGGGCCAAAGTCAGGACTGTGGCCTCTTTGGGGGAATTGACAGAGGGGCTGGCCATGTACTTATGGGTCACGGAGGTTTGGGGATTTGGAGGTTGCTCACAATTGGCCCAGGCCTTCCCTGAACCATGTCCTGTTAGGAATGGTTTCCCAAATCACTTCAGAGAGGTGGCAGCAATGCCTGGAGCAGTGGAAAGAGATGGGGGTCCTGGGAACGGCCCGCAGCTGTGCTCCTGTTACAGCAGCCATCCAGTAACCTTCAGGGTGGCACGAGGACCCTCAGGGCAGTTGTCCCAGTCTATCCAAGGGGGCCAAGAGGGAAAGGAGTGACAGCTTCTGCAGCGTGGAACCTCCTTTCTACTTCACAGGAGTGGGGGAGGTCAGTGCTTCTCTTTATCTTTTTCTCAAGATGAGATCTTCCTCTGTTGCCCAGGGTGGCCTCGAACTCATGATCCTCCTACCTCAGACTCCTCCTCCTGAGTATCTGGGACTTCAGGCCTGCACCGCTGAGCTGGGCATATTTGTTTTATTTTTTTAATGCCAAAGCAGTCATAAAATCCAATGGAATTTTCGTTTCATGAGTTCTGAGCATTGAGATTCTAAAAAACAAGCTCCTTAGTGGAGCTTGTTTGGCAAGGAATTGAGGATAAAAATAGCAGAAGCCCACTGAAGCTCAGGCAGACATTGGTTTTGGCTTTTAGGCCTAAGAACTCACAATTTTGGTACTGATCAATTTGTGACTTTGGGTAGATGTACTGTTGGAGAACCAGTAGTAGAGCGATCATGCTTTTTCTTGTCAGACTTGTAAGCTCTATTTGCTTTTCAGGTCCTCTTCCGTCTGAATCTAGAGGTTCCTGTATCTGAGCAGACATAGCGAGCATAGAGCTCATTCTCTGTAAAATGATGACACTGCTACTGTAACAAACCTGAAGATAAATGAAAGTAGAGTCTATTTAGTAATGGGAGTTAAGATTGCAGAAGAAATTTTCAAAGAGCACTGTTCTAGTATGTATACATTTTAGCAGCAATATGCAAACACATATGCTATTATGCATGAGGATTCAGTCTAATGAAAACATAAATAGCAGTCTTCATGCTGTGTATCGTGTCGGCCAAAAATGACAATCAGAGGCACCAGGCAAATCATTACCTGTCCCTTTTACACAAGTGAAAGCACTTAATAGGAAACAAAGGACTGAACAGATATGTGTGTTTTCAATTTGCTTTACTAATATATGATTTCACTGAAGAGTTAAGGTTCACCTCTTTATAGCTTGAAAAATACTTTCGAGGGGAGAAATTAATTTATTTGCTACTTTTGTGTGCGTATGTGGAGCAAATGGTCTAGTTATTTCTTTATCAATTCAACTTCACAATACTTGGGTAAAACACAAAGAACAGAGTTGTATTTACCATGATCATGTTTTGATGAAATAACTGTTACCCTTGGTGCTTTAAAATCTGCAAATAAAACTTTACCTAAGGTGATTTAGGTACCTCTCTAGTTTAAAGTGAATTGCCATATTGAAAAGGAAAACAGTACCTTTAACTCCAGACACTCTGGAACAGCCTTTTCTCTGTTCTACACAGTACCTGGGACGAGCACCTAGTTTCCAGGGGGAATGAAACCCGTGGGTTCTCGCCCTGAGCACGCCAGGCCCCTTCGCCTTCGTGTATTTTAGTGCACTCAGCAGAGCAAACCAACATAGTGTAACAAACTGAGTGCTGTCGGAGGACCAGGACCATGCTTTGGGAATATCACGTTAGGGTTTACAGCTTGACGTTCCCTCAAGGCGAGGCTTTGGAAAGTGATTGGCCCGTGACTGCGCTCTACTGATGGGTGGAGTAGTCCCTGCTGAGTTCAGAGCTAACTTGCTTTGAGGAAGTGGGTCGGTTAGAAGAGGAGTTGCGCGTGGGACGTGACCTGCAGGGGCCGAGCGCCCTCCCGGCTGCTCCCTGCTCGCTCTGCTTCCTGCCCCCATGATGTAATTCGCTCTCCTCCGCCACGTCCCTCTGCCGTGCTGCTTCTGGCTCGGGGCCAGTGACGGTGGCCTGGATTCTCTACAACCATGAGACAAATTCAAGCTTTCTTTCGGTTCCATTTTGCATTTTTGTTGTATTTTTTATTAGCATATGTCTGCTCTCTTTACCTTCCTTGTGTGGAGTTGGTGCATGCACAGAACACATCTTCATGCCTTTCTGTCTTCATCCCTCCCTCCGCTCTCTCCTCCTTTCTCCATCTCTTGATTCGCTTCCCGTTTGAGAAAGATTTATGTCCGAGTTTCTATTAGCTATCTTTTACTTTGCTGTTCATTTATAGTTTGGGTTCTTCATGTAAGAAAAGGCATGCAACATTTATGCTCGAGAGTCTGATTATTTCACTCAGCATCATGATCTCAAGGAGCATCCATTTTCCTGCAAGTGACTCAAGTCTATCCTTTCTATGGCAGAGTAGTACTCCACTGTGTGTAAATACCACTTTTTCTTTATCCATTTGTCTGATGATGTACATACAAGCTGCTTCCAAGATTTTGCTATTGTGAGTTATGCTGCTATAAACAAGGGTGTGCATGTGTCACTGTAATAGATGTCTTGACTCTTTCTGGAAGATACCTAGAAGGGAAATACTGGGGCAGACAGAGTTTCTGGTTTCAGTGTTTTGAGGAATCTCCACACTGATTCCCATAGAGGTTGTGCCAGTTTGCACTCCCACCTTTGAGTTAGCTGTGTGGGGTGTTTTATCCCAGCTGTGGGAAATTCACTCTGCAACTGTGGCTGCATTGCACCTCAAGGACTTGGTCCTCCCTCCGCAGACTTCGGGCTCCCTGATGGGGCGTCCAGGAAGCAGCGCCCCGCACTACCCGCGGAGGACCACGTGTCCCAGGTCACGTTTCCGTGCAGAATCCAGGCACACAGCGGTGAGTGGGGAGCGTGTCCTGTTTGTTTCCACACCAAATGAGCCCTCTCACAGCACAGCTCAGTCTGCACAGGGCATTTGCACTGGAAATACCGACCAATCTATAGTTGGATTTCCTGAAATTAACAGTTGTAAGTTAGATTTATTGCTCAAGTTTCTCTGAACACATTGGGAGTTTTCCAAGCAACGGAATGAAATGCCACTTTCTAAATTCATTTATTTGTACATTAAAAATTTTGATTAGTCCGTCTTTGCAGTGCACAGCGAGGACTGCCATCATGGGGAGTTGCTGCGTGGGCCTGACACATCTTCATTCTTTGCACTTCTCCTGCCCACCCTCCCACTCCATTCTTAAATGAATGAAAAATCGGTGAAACTTGAAAGTCAGCTCCTGACACGTGCCAGCCGTGTTTCAGTTGCTCTGGGGTCACCCTAGGGCTGGCTCGGGTCTCCGGGAGAGCTGCTCAGGGCCGGGCTGGAATTGGCAAGGAGCTGGGTGGACAGGGGACCTTCAGGAAGTGTTTGCTGGCATCGGTTCAGTGCAGCACTGAGAAACAGTTAAAATGACACGCGTGGCAGCTCCTGGGCACTAAAAGGTGGGAGATCAACTAGAACCCAGGCTTCCTGCCAATGGGTAAAATCTTATAATAGGACCCAGTGTTTGAGATTTTAGAAAATGAATTTCAAGAGCTTGGACAGCAAGGGATTTTCTGAAAACATTTCCAGATCTGTTTGGCACTTTAGTTTGGAGAGAGAGTCCAACAGGAAACATTCCGGTAGCGAGAAGGACCAGCAGGTATGGTACTTAAAGCTAGGGGAAAGCAACAGTGTTCAATGTTAGTTTTGAAAATCTCTCTAAAACAAATCACATCCTTTGATGTCTTGTTAATGCTTGAGTCGTTTTTTTAAATTATATGGAAAAATGTTTAAGTACTTTTCAGTTTTGCTTTTCTTGAGTTCTATTATATTTGAATATTATTGTAGTTTTTTTCCCTTGCACTGCTTTTCTTTGAATAATTTTAATTTTTGTATATGTGTGTGTTTAGTGAATGATAATAAAGTTATACATTTAAAAAAACTGGCAACCAGTCTGGGCAATGCTAACTGAAGTGAAACTATTTTGCAGAAAAACTTCACACAGTGAAGGCTTGAATTTTGAACAGAAATTTGCCCTAACTGCAGTTATGAGCTGTGTATTGAGATTAGTTTGCATCTTTGCAGTGCACACTTCTCTCTTCTTGCACCTAAGTTGTGTGGCGTGGACTTGATGAATTTCCCATCCTGAAAAACTTGGCTCTTGGTTGATGCTGGAGCCAGAGGAGAAGGCCAGTTCCTCCTTTCATGGTGCCCACACGGACAAGTTTGGAAAACCCAGACCTGGAGTTGTCTAAAGAGCCAGGATTTGCAGGTAGGGATACGCCTTCAATGTACAGAGAAGAAAAATGATTCCATACTGTCCTGTGTGTTCTTGACACCAATTGTTTGAAAAAAATCTTTGTATTTCTAAGGTACAGTGAGTAAAGCAGTTAAAGGTGCATCGAAAAAAATCTAAGATTACACACACCTCTCATATCATTTTGAGCATATAACATCTGACTGCATTCTTTTTAATATAGTAATACTTTGTATTATTCATTCTTTACCTGCTATTGCTCACCATTACTTGAATACAGGAAGACATAATTTCTCCATGGCTTTGAAAATCTGGACACTTTCAGCTCTTTATTCAAATTCAAATATGATTTTGGGTTTATGATATAATCGGTAAAACTGTATGTTCTATATAAAGCAGACATTAATACAATGACACGTCCTTTAGTCAATCTGGTCACGGAATGAAGTGTTTCTCCCAAATGAATTTTCCTAATAACTAAAGCTTTTCTTTTTAAAACAAACTTAGAAATAAAGTGGCAATTCATTTCTTCAATTTTGTTAGTTATCTACACATAGGAGCATATTTACTTTGCAGTCACTTAAGCAGAAATATTCAACACCTTTTCACTCTCCTTGGTGAGTTGGGAACATCAACGTGGAGTCACCATGCAATAGTACCTTCAGTACAGTGCATACTGAAGTTTGGTACACACTACAGCAATCAGGGAGCTTGTGCATGATAATATATATACTCAGGACACTTACCCAAGGGTCAAATGTGTTCCTGTAAAAAGCCTTCTATGTGATTCTAGTCTGGGGGGTCACACCCTGAGAAACCGTATCCTCTACAGTATTAGAAAATGGTAATAATCAAGCCAAGTGTGGTGGCACATGACAGAATCCCATCACTCTGGGAGGCAGAGGCAGGAGGATTATAAGTTTGAGACCAGCTGGGCAACTTAGTGACTTAAGGGGAGATCCAGTCTCAAAATGAAAAAAAAAAAAAAAAACCAGGCTGCAGATATAGCTCGATGTGAAGGCCCTGAGTTCAGTCCCACTACTGCACAAAGACAGAAAGAAAATGGTGTTGGTCACAGCCATCCTTACATGAATTAGTTCACTGGGCCTCACAGGCATGCTGGGAACAGGGTCCATTTCCAGCCCACTTACTGATTGGGAGCTGGGGGTCCAGGTGATGTTTGTGTCCTGCCAGGTTCGCAGCTAAGGGGTGAACTGTCTGAGAACCAGGGCTCAGCCAGCGGTGATTCTGCACCTGTTCAACCCTCGGAGATGGACATTTTTGGATGCTCAGCTGCTCCTGTGGGAACGTGAGCTCCCCAGTGCCGGGGAAGGGTGCACAGGGCAGCAGGAGCTGGTGGATCCCAGGTGTGACAGCTGGCAGTGCGGGCTGAGGAGAAGTCCTGCTGATAGCACTGCCCTCATCCTCACTCGGACCCTGGTCAGACCGCCCTCTGCACAGGGAGGACCTGGGGCAGATGCCACAGGCTGAGCAGCCCCTCCCAGTACTTCTACTTAGTGATTCAGTTTCTAAGCATAATGTGCAGTGCTGCTTAGGCAAGGACATCGGCTTACTGGGGACGTTTTGGAAAAACAGGCAAATGTCCCAGGATACACAATAGGAAAACTGGTCAGAGGATAGATCCTGCATATTTAAATACAAACATGCAGATGCAGACTGTGTTCTGTATTTAGGCAACATTTTTGCATTTAATGCTGTAATCTGTATTGCACTGTGTTGCACAACTATACATAGATAATGCTTCACATTATTCTTTCTTCCTTTAATGTTTCTCTATAAGCATTTTCTCTGAATAATCACCATTTTTGCAAATACTTTTTTAAAAATTAAAATTGCAAGCAGGGGCCTGGGCTGTAGCTCAGTGGGAGAGTATTGCCTAACAAGTGTAAGGCCCTGGGTTTGGGCTCCAGCACCACAATAAATAAATTAATTTAATTAAAGACTGAAAAATTAAAAATCAAATTGCAGGCATAATTTTCAATCGTGGCTGCATTTTATATTTGTAGAAGTCAGAACCTTTTGAGTTTACCTTGTTTCACTTTTTACTGATTATAAATAGTGCTGGGAGAAACATATTTGTGTACAATTTGTTGTCCAGTTTGGATGGTTTCCTTGAAACAGGATTTTAGACAGGGAGTTATTTTGTTAGCAAGGGTGACTTTTCTTGAGGAACTTCGTATTTCCTGCATTGCTTTTCAGCACTGCTGGGTCTTCACCTGACCATCAGCCATGCAGCAGGAAGCTGGCTCCATCTTTACCTTGCACAGTGCCCTTAGGAATAGAAATTTGCTTATTTAACTACTTAAGAAATAGAGCTTTTATTTCAATTTGTAGTTCTTTGCTACCTCAGTTGACATTTTTTCCTACACATTTCTTGGCGATCTGGTTTTCTTCTTGTGTTACTTATCTATAGATGGATGTTCGCTCTTGTCTTTAAAAAAATCTATCATGGCTTCTTATATGCAATTTCAGGCCATATTTCCTATGAATTTTGCAAGGCATTCTTTGAGGATGGAGAGAACAAGGATGAAGCCTCTGGCTTTATGACAGTTCCTTCCAGGGTCCAAAATGTCCTCATTTGTTTCTGGGCTCTGTTAGAAACACTTGATGTAGTTTGCTCCTGAGCAAGTCAATTTCATAAATGCATGCTGTATTTTGTCCTAAATAATGATTGTAGGTTGATTGACACTGTTCCAAAACAATTTCTTTTCAGAAACTTTTTCATAGATACAAGATACATTGGATTTCTAACTTCTTTTTATTCACCTGTGTGTTTTGAGCTTCTATCTACAACGTGCTGAATTGTGATCCCGATTTCTGATCCACAATACTGAGCTCACAGAGGTATGGATGCCCAAGGTGTGACCAAGTCTTCATCTTAAAAAATCACTTTTTTGTTTACATCAATTTCTTTATTCCTACAAATAATAATGCATATAATATGCTTTGACATTTCTGACAATTTAAATATATGTTTTAATAGTATGAACTTTCACTTTAAAAAAGCTTACAGCTTACTTCTAAATAACTATGGAAAAAGTAAAGATTTCCAGGTTTAGAGTTGCGTTGGAAAAAGAGTAGTGATTATTTCTGACTGACTTCCAGAGATTAAAATTATACATTATGAAGCCCTACATTTAACTTTGTAATTAGAAATATGTTTTTCCTTCAGAAAATGATTGTTTTACTGAGAAGAAGAGGTTGACTAACTAAATTCTAAAATCCCTAATGAAATTTGCCCAGGTTTCAATTTTACAAATCTATTTGAAAACCCTGTATGACTGATTTCTCTACTTAAAAAAATAAAAGCAAAACTAATATGGTAGTGCATACCTGCAATCCCAGCTCTTGTGAGCCTGAGGCAGGAGAATCTCTGTAAGTTCAAGGCCAGCCTGAACTACATAGTGAGACCCTGGCTCAAATGAATGAATGAATGAATGAATGAGAGAGTGGGAAACAAATTAGAAAATAAAGGGAATTTTAAAACACAATGGGAGATAACAAGGTCTCAATATTGACCTTAACAGCTTTGCAATATTAAAATTAGAAACAGCAAAAATAGGAAAATAGAACTGTTTATATATTTATTTAAAAATTTTAATTGTTATTAGTACATATCTGCAGTACATAATGGTTCCATTGATCGTGAGGGGGTGGTACATGTACGCCACATCTTAATTCTTTTCTTTATCTCCTTCCTCTCCTCTCCCGCCTTCCTTCATCCCTTGGTTCCCTTCCTTTTGCAAAAGACCTATCTTCCTATTCCCTATTATCTTTTATTTTTCTCTTTAGTTCATTTGTATTTTGGGTTTCTCATATAAGAGAAACCATGGTATTTGTAAGTTGTGTGTCTGAGTTACTTTACTTAATATTATGGTCACAGTGCATCCATTTTTCTGCAAATGACTCAAATCGATCCTTCTTTATGGCAGAGTAGTACTCCATTGTGTGTAAGTACCATATTTTTAAAATCAATTTATTGGTAGATAGGGGCTGGGGATTTAGCTCAGTGGTTCCGATGCCTGTCTCGCAAGTGCAAGGTCCTGAGTTCGATCCCCGGTACTGAAAAAAAAAAAAAAAAAGAGGTACAATTTATTGTTTGATGGACAGATAGGCCACTTTCAGGATTTAGCTATTATGAGTTGTGGGCTATAATAACTAAAAATAGAAATGCTGTTGGGCCCAGGTATCCCCCTGCTAGGTATCCTCCTGAAAGAGCTAATAAAGACTTGTATTACAGCAACATATGCATGCCCATGTTTATGAAAGAACCTTCTGTGAAAACAGTGAATTCCTGTTTGTCAACACGCACAAACGCAGAATGGGAGCTGGGCGGAGATTCTAGAAATCTAATTTGGGCAAACACCGCCCGGTGCTGGTTCCTGGGCCCCGGGCGCCTGGTCAGTGGCCTCGGCACGGTCCCCGTCACCCGGACCACGCTGTCCTCGTGTCCCTGGCCACTTGGTGACCTCCAGCGTCTGCCCGCGGTCCTTCCTGTCCCTGAGGAGGACAGGCTGCTCCGCACGGGGCTTCCCTAACCGCTGTCCAGGGCCCGGGCCCAGGGAGGGCGGAGGGCGAAGCTGAGCAGCCGCAGGAGCCGGTGCATCGCGACCCCTGCCCCAGCCTGGCCCGGCCACCGCGCGGGACTCTGTCTCCCTGCTAGAGGGCGGGTGGCCGTGTGGAGGGTGGGTGTGCACTGAGGTGTGTGCTGGTGACAGCCCGTCTCCAGACGTGTGTGTGCCCTGTGTGCGTGTGTGTGTGTGCATGTCCTCCATGTCCAGTCACTCCCATGAAACAACACTGGTGAATGCACGAGGATTTACACTCCTAGAAACGGACGGGAGCTTAAAATACACGGTAATACTCAGGTATGGAGTCAGAGCGAGCCAGCCTGCGAGCGCAGGGTTGGAGAGCGAGCAGAAGGTGCGTTGGGAATGGAAAGCGCCTGCTGTAACTGCAGTCTACACCATCCTTGGGGGCCAGGGCTGAGGACTCAGCTTCCCGGAACCAACGCGTCCCTCGCCAGGGTTTACACCCTGCTGGGCAAGACCTCAGCTGGAAATCGGTGTGGCATAATTGCACAGCTCTACCAAAGAGCTGTAGCTGCAGTGTGCTGGCGGGCTGCTATGGTAACTGCCAGGGAGTTTAAAATCCTACCAGATTGCCTTTTTCTCTTCGAATTCAAAATATTTACTCTTGAGGAAAAATAACTGAAATGGGTATTTGGGTTTCAAAACTTGGGAATATTTAAAAAACTCCTCTCAAGGGCTGACCTCGCTGGGCTTTTGGGTCTGCAGCATGCAAATGGGGCGAGAATCCCCCGTGGAACTGGGTGGGAGGGGCAGGCACGGGTTCCAGTCTGCTCCTGCCGGAAGAAAGTCACCCCTCTGGCGAGCTACCCCCTGCTCCAGAGGCCCCACCGTAAGCCAGGACCCTAATAAGTGTTATTTAAAACGGTTTCATCCGTCTATGTTTGCAGGGTGTACTGATAACATTCATCATGGGGACTTGGTGCGTGAACGTGACACATCTGCACTCCATTTTTTAATTCCCTCCTGCTCCCCTCTCTCTATCTCTTGGTCTTTTTCCCATTTGAGAAAGATCCATCTCCCTACTTCCTATTATCTGTCTTTTATTTTGCTCTTTATTTATACTTTGGGTTTCTCATAGAAGAGAAACCATGCAATATTTAAGCTCACGTGTCTGATTTATTTCACTTTAAACTATGGTCTCAAAATGCATCCATTTTTCTCCAAATGACTCAAATTTATCCTTTTTGTAGCAGAATAAATAGTACTCCTTTATTACAAGAATCACACTGTCTTTGTCCGTTCATGGGAGGATGAACCTGTAGGCTGCTTCCAAGAGTTAGCTATCATGAGTTGTGTTGCTATAAACATGGGTGTGCGTGGATCGCTAAGACACTGTGTTTAACTCTTCAGGAAGACACCTAGAAGGGTGCTGTTGGGACAGGTGGAATTTCTGTCTTCAGGTTTTGAGAACTTGCACGTGGATTTCCATGGTATTTCTACTAGTTCACATCCCCCCCACAGTGTGGGAAGGTTCTCCCCCTGCAGCCTCACCGGCACTTGTGATTATTTGATATTTTGATGACAGCCGTTCTTTCCACAGTAGGATGGAATCTCAGTGTGGTTTGTAAATTTAAAAGCAAAGCGTGTGCTTTGCTGAGCGAAGAATATGGCAGTGACCAGAAAGCCAGGAATGGAGCCCAGCCGGGCCCCGGGGCCCAGGCAGATGTGGTCTTAGACTCAGCACAGGGCTCCTTGGAAGGAGCGGGCGGCGACAGGGAGGTGCGGCATGGGGCTGAAGGGCACTGAGCTCACACACTTGGGCCAGGTCTGTGCGCAGCTTCACAGCATGATCCCCGTCGGGGTATTTTTTGTGTGTGTGCTGTATGATTGGAAGATATAGTGAATGTTTAAGTAAAAAGGAATTATGACAATAAAAGATACATTGCCATTCATCCCCCTCCAAACACAAAATACTCTTCTTCCCTTTGGACACGCCTACTCTGCAAATCCTCTTTCCTCACAGCCTTTAGTTGCATTGTTGTGGCCACCTCAGTGTCCTAACCTGACATAAAAGATTGACTTTTCAATACCATTTTGGCTTTGGGGAAGAGCCGGAAGTCACACCGTGGCAGACCCGGTGAATAAGGTGGACGAGGACACAGCACCATGTTTTTCTTTGACAGAAATTGTTACAAATGTTTTGAATTAATTCAGGACATTGACACAACCATGAAAAGATGCAAAAGAGGACTCCAGAGCTGCTTCAAAAAATGACAAAAATGATGGCATAAGTATGTTCAAAAGGAGGGGTGGAATCTGAGTGGGGTTAGGGGCACTGTGTTTCTTACTGTAATGAAGTGTTTAAAATTTAAACATTCACTTGTGTTTTGATCACACCTTGTGTATAGAAGAAACACAGTAAGGAACGGGCCCCTCATAGGCTTCCATTGTTTAACCACTTGTTAAAATGTCACTGGTCTTGTGTTAGCTACTTTTTTCGTTGCTGAAACAAAATACTTGACACCCAAAGTTAAAGGAGAAAAGGCTTATTTAGCTCACAGTCTGTAGAAGTTTCCGTTCATAATTGTCTGGCTCCAAGGGAGGGTGGCACATGGCAGTGGGCAACAGTTCATGGTGGTGGAAAATAGCAGAAGCAACAAGAGAGCTTAACAGCATCTTTCTGGCCCTTTTAGCTAATCCAGACCCCTGGGATTAGGGTGGGCCCAAACCAATCAGTGGGCTGACTTAATAATCACACACCCTTCACCCCAGCATCACCCGCTCGAGATTCAGCCACCTCTGAAAAGCTCCATGGCTGGATGAGGTTTGGGGGGACACTGAGATGCAAACTACGGCAGGTCTCACCACATTTTCCAAAGCAACAGTGAAATTCAAGTGACAAATGAGTCCAGATCTGGGAGGCCGTGGCTGCACTGCCACTGAGCGATGAGAAGATGCCTGCTGTGTTAATGCCAGCAGCGATGGTGCCTGAGTCTCAGTGGCAGGACAAGACTCACCTACACTGGACCGCGTCAGCCACATGGCAGGAGTGTGTCCGAGGCTATCCCAGATCCCCCTGTGTGCAAATCCCCAAGTTGCTGGGGAGATTGCTCTGCTCCAGCAACACCTGAACAGCCGGAGGCCCCGGAGTGGCTACCGACTCCCCTGACAAAGTCCTGGGTGATGCAGGAAGCCTGTGGAGCCACTCACCCCATTTCTCATTTGTCCTCCCTGACCCCAAGAATATGTACCGGCTGGGCTTGCCTGCTGTGTTCATCCCCAAATAACTTGAGGATCACAGGCCTAACTTTACCTATAACGTTTGTTTGCCACAAAATATCTTGCCTTTATTATTATTTTTGCATCACTCTAGTATATCTACAGCCTTTGAAAGCAAAATACTTTGTTCTATTTATAGCATTCCATTTTTTAGTAGTGGCATTTCTACTTGCAAAACAGTAATTCTTGGTCATTAGAGTTAAATTGTAATTTGGGCTAAGGAACTCTTTAGGAAACTAATTGAGAGAACAATCTTCATCTGCATGTGAATTTTATAGAAAAATAAGTTCTGAGTAGCATATGCATGATTTCTCTACAAATATACTTTTTAGAAATCAGCGAGTGTGCGAGGTGGGGCTGACCGCAGCAAAGATGTCACTGGCAGTTCCTGGTCAGCAGCCAAGTTGGCAGAACCAGCAAACCCTGTCAGAGGCAGAACTCTCTCACCTTCACCTGGGGGGCTGGAGGAATCAGGCTCAGCTCCTGGTCGGTTAAGAAGCTGAAGTGCTATGGCAACCCGCGTCCCAGGGAGAAAAAAATCTATAAAACTCAGTCGCTGGCCAGAGGAGAGGGAAGCCTCCCTCCACACTTGGGTCCTTTATGTTCGACTTGTGATTCTAGCCACGATGTGTCAGCTAGATTGGATCGAGAAATGTCCAGGGGACTAGCAAAGCACACTTCTGAGTGTGCCTGGAGGGTCACGGAGAGGTGGCCTTGGGTCTATATTTGGTCACTGGCCCCTCCCTGGCACTGTTCCCCGCTTTGCTTCCTGGCTGCCATGAGGTGAGCAGCTTTGCTTCACTGTGCCCTTCTGCCATGATGTTCCTGCCTTAGACCATGGACTGAATCCTCTGAAACCATGAGCCAAATATACCTCTCACCCTTTGAGTTGTGGGTGTGATGTATTGTATCCCAGGGATGGGGAAGTAGACAATACATTATCTTACTTTTCCCTTTAAAAACATATTCAGCCCAGAAAGTGGGAGATTCAAACAGGAAGGATTAAGGGTCAGCGTCTACTTGTAGAGTCAGTGACCCAGGTGCCAAGTTTTAGATTGAAAATTGGAATCAGATGATTTTTCTTTGAGCCAGTTGGTACACATATTTCCTAATACTGAAAACATTAGTGAGTAAATAACAAATACAATTAACTAGCTTACACCCTAGCTAGAGTCTTCCTAGTTTGTAAATCACAACCAGTTTTTTTCTATATTATTAATTTTATTGATACATTTTAGGTATACAGTATGATGACATTCATTGTTGGAAATTTGCACCTTCACATAATCTCTCTTGGTTCTTCTTTTTCCCCCTTCACCTGCCCTCCCTTCAACCCCTCCACCCCTCCCTATTTACAAAGGCTTTGTTTCCATTTTTTCTTTCATTTTCTCATATTAACAACCAGCTGTGAGTCATAGATTCAGGGTCCCACCATTCCTTGTTTTTATTTTTTGGTGGCACTGGGAATTGAATCCAGGACCTTCACACTGAGCTACTGGTACATCTCCAGCCGTTTTTATTATTTTTAGAAATTTTGCGACAGGGTCTCCCTAAATTACTAAGTTGCCCGCTAAGATCGAACTGGGTAATGCTCCTGCCTCAGCCAGCCAGAGTGCTGGGATTACAGGTGTGCACCATCACACCTGCTTTCCTTCCTTGCTTTTGCTTCCACTGCCCTTTCTGGACATCCAGAGGCCTGAGGCTAACAGGGCCATGTGTCTGTCTGTCTCTCACCCATGTGCTCCCCAGCCCCAGCCTGGGCAATTGTGCCCACTGCAGAGACAAGAAGGTGCCTGGGGGGACCCCACACACTTGTTCTTCACTGGCCTCTCACAGGGCTCCGTGGAAGGACGAGAGAGCTCCAAGAAGCACCTCTTATCTTGCGTGGCTTTGAAACCCCTGGAAAGGGTGTCTGGACCAGCAACAGCGCACTGTGGCCTTGACTCCAGGGGGAGCTGGGGCTGCAGGCTGGACTCCCGGGGCCTTGGTGGACTCAGTCCATTGTCAAAGCCACAGCCAAGAGCTCCTCCACCTGAGCACTCTGGGGTCTTGAGGTGGAGTCCCAGGGACGGCTTCCCCTCCTTCTTCTACTCAGATTTGTGTCTGCTGATACGACTATTTTGAGCGGGGTGTGGTGGTGCGTGCCTGTAACCCTACCTCTCTGAGAGGCTGAGGCAGGAAGACTACAAATTCCAGCCCATTCTCGGAAACTTAGGAACTGTGAAAGACCCTGTATAAAAATAATAAAACGGGCTAAGGATGTAGCTCAGTGTAAAAGCCCTGGGTTCAATCTTTGATACCTAAAAAAATTTTTTTTGGTATCGGGGATCGAACTCAGGACCTTGCACTTGCGAGGGAAGCGGCAGCACCACTGAGCTAAATCTCTGCCCCCCAATTTTTTTAAAGGTGGATTTCTCTAGAAAATTGAATCTGTGGTGTCCATGTATAAAGTTTTGTAAACCAGGTAAATCATTTTATACTCATGTGCATGGGGAGAAGCACACAGGGCATCGTCATGGGGATGGTTCTTTCTTTTTTTCCTTGTTTTTTTATTCGTAAGTTCTTTTATCAGTACATTTTAGGTATACAATACACTTTTATTTATCACTGGGTGCTTGTACCTGTACATGATGTATCTTGGTTTTTATTTTTTCCCCATTACCTATGCACCCTTCACCCCCTCCACCCTTCCCTATTTACACAGACTTCATTTCCACTTTTTTTCTCATAATTTTTCCTTTCCCTTCTTTCCTATCCCCTTCCCCTCCCATCACCCCTACCCCTTTGGATTTTTCTTCCTATTTCAAATTATCAATTATTCATTTTAATCATTTTAATATTTATTTACACTTTCAGTTTCTCACACTAGAGAAACTATTTGGTATTTACACATGTGCCCTATTTATTTCACTTAAGAGGATGGCCTCAGTATGCAACCATTTAGATATAAATGTCTCTAGTTTCTAGTTCTTTATGGCTGAGAAGTACTCCATTTTATAAAAAACCCACATCTTCTTTATCCAGTCTCCAGTCTATGGGTACTTGGGCTGTTTCCAAGCTTTAGCTATTACAAACTCTGCCACTATAAACATGGGTGCACATATATCGCCGTGGTATGATTCTTTTAATTCTTTGGGGAAGATCCCCAGCAGGGGAATAGCTGGGTCAAATGGGACCTCTAGTCCTAGTTCTTTGAGGTATCTCCATACTGATTTCCACAGTGGTTGCACCAGTCTACACTCCCACCAGCAGTGGAGCAGTGTTCCTTTCTTCCCACACCCCGGCCAGCATTTGGTATTGGTTGACTTCTTGATAGCAGCCATTCTTTCTGGAGTGAGGTGGAATCTCAGTGTTGTTTTCATCTGCATCTCTCAAATGACCAGTGATGTTGAACATTTTTTCATATATTTATTTGCTGCTTTTACTTCTTTGCCTGAGAAATGTCTGTTCATTTCAGATGCCCATTTTTGAATTGGGTCTTTGAATTTGGGGGGGGGTCTGGTTTTTTTCAGTTCTTTATATATTCTAGATAATAGTCCTTTGTCTGAAGTACAGCTGGTAAAAAAATTTTTCCCACATTGTAGGTTGTCTCTTAGCTCTGTTGGTGGTTTGTTTTGCAGTGCAGAAGCTTTTTAATAAGATGAGATCCCAGTTGTTGATTCTTTGTGCTAGTTCCCTTGCTACTGAAGTTTTGTTCATAAAGTCTTTTTCTATGCCAATGTCTTCAAGAGTTCTACCTATCTTCCAGCAAGTTTAGTGTTTCTATTTTAATATTTAGATCTTTAATCCACTTTGATCTTAGTTTAGTGCACAGTAGTGCACAGTATAGTGCATATGTATGGGTCTAGTTTTAATCTTTGGCAGGTTGAAATCCAGTTTTTCTAACACCATTTATTAAATAGGCTATCTTTCCTCCAATGATGGTGGTTGGCTTCTTTGTTAAAGATGAGGTGGCTGAGTATGTCTGGAGTTGTTTCTGGATCTTCTAAACTATTCCACTGATCCTCTGGTCTGTTCTTTTGCCAGTACCATCCTGTTTTTATCACAGTAGCTTTGTAGTATAGCTTCAAGTTGGGGTTGTGATACACCCAGCCATGTCTCTGTTGCCTAGAATTGCTTTTGCTATTCTAGGTCTCTTCTGGTTCCAAATGAATTTTTGGATTGTTTTCTCTATTTCTGTGAAGTATATTGTTGGAATTTCAATTGGGATTGCATTAAATCTATATAGTAGTTTGGGAAGTATGGTCATTTTCACTATATTGGTTCTTCCTACCCAGGAGCAAGGGATGTTTTTCTATTTTTTTATATCCTCTTCGATCTCTTTTTTCAGAGTGCTGTAGCTTTCTGTGTAGAGGTCTTTTGCTTCCTTTGTTAGATTGATTCCTAGATATTTCATTTTTTTGGATGCTATTGTAAAAAGAATTGTTTCCCTAATTTCTCTCTCAGTGAGTCTGCTATTTGTGTATAAGAAGGCTATTGTTTTTTGAGTGTTGACCTTATGTCCACCTACTCTACTGAATCTGTCAATGAGGTCTAGAAGACTTTTGACTGAGTTTTTTCGGTCTTCTATATAAAGTATCACATCATCAACAAATAATGACAGTTTAACTTCTCCCTGTCCTATCTTTATTTCTTTTATTTCTTTCTCTTTTCTAATTGCTGTGGCTAATGTTTCCAGAACAATATTGAACAGGAGTGGTGAAAGTGGGCATCCTTGTCTTGTTCCTGATTTTAGTGTGAAAGTTTTCAGTTTTTGACCATTTAGTATGATGTTGGCTGTTGGTTTTTCATAGATAGCCTTAATCAGATTGAGATAAAGACCTTCTATTCCAATTTTCTGTAGGGTTTTTATCTTGAATGGGTGTTGGATTTTGTCAAATGCCTTTTCTGCATCTATTGAGATGATCGTTTGCTTTTTGTCCTTGACTCTGTTAATGTAGTGTATTACATTTATTGATTTATGAATGTTGAACCAGGGGATGGTTCTTTCATGTGTCTTGCTGAAGGTGGAAGGTTAGGGATGGAAGAAATGAATCCTGAGGTAATATGATGTTTAAACAGCAAAGCCCTGCATGCTGCCACACTGACCTACTCAGCTGTGCCGTGGAGCAGAAGTTAAAAAGCAGGCTCCTTCCCTGGGACCTGCAGGGTCTTCAGGTGTCCTTCAGGTGCTCCCTGCTCTGCCAGCCTTGGGAGTGCAGTTTATCTACTGAATATTACCAGGTGGGGAGGGACAGTCGTGGCCCAAAGCTGCGGTTGGAGAAGCGTGGAAGCTCCACGGCTGCTGCCCACGGTGGCTTCAGAGGATGAGGACAGCGACACACTGCACATCTCAGAGCTAGAGAAAGGACCGGAATGTGGTCACCATAGATAGAAAACAGACAATGGGAGAGACAGGTGTGTCCGACCAGACCTAAATGTCGCCCAGTACACACAACTGTCAGAGCAGTGATAGAGTTCTTTACCAGACAAAATGGCCCCAGCGGTCCTACACCCTAAAATGGCTCCCAATCCTAAAATGGCTCCAGCTCCTAAAATGGCTCCAGCTCCTAAAATGGCTCCCACTCCTAAAATGGCTCCCGCTCATGGAAATGGCTCCCGCTCATGGAAATGAGCTACTTCAGGGAAAGTGCAACCTACCCCCTCTGGAGAAGCAAAGCCTAAGGTGTTGCTCCATCCTGCTACCCAAGTGACCCTCCCCTTCCAGTCACCTGGCATCCCGTTGCTCAGCTCTCACGATGCTCTCCCCACTGCACTGCCCCATGTAAACCTCACCCCAGTTAGTCTCGCCCTCTCTCGACATTGCTCCAGGTAGCCTGGCAGATCCTTCCCCAATGAAGCCCAGCCTCAGGTGCTCCTGTTGTGGCTTCTTTTCTTTCAAGCATCAGATGGCACCCGTGAGTATTCAGAATTTTCATGTCTTTGGTATCAGTGGAACATACAAAGTACAAGCCAGGCAGTAGGAAACAGAGAGGTTGATCTTTGGAGATGCAAAGGGGACCAAGCAAGAGGGGGACAAAGGAGGGAGGTGGGAAGAGGGGGGTCCAAGGAGCGAAGGTGATGTGCACCCACCTCTCCCCAGAAAAATGTCAGTGACGTACCATGAGCAAGAGTGTACCAACAAAGACAGTTAGAAAAAGAAAGCAAAAAAATACCTATTTTAAAAATTAAAAAATAATTATAAGATGCTGCTGTAAGGTCACATCTGTTAGGTTTTAAAAAGTAATTATTAGGGATTTCATTTGCAGCTCTTTTTCACTGCAAATTTTTGGTACAGGAAAGTATTTCCAGGAAGTGGCAGACTTACTTCATTCCCACCAGCAGCTAAAGCCATAGAGGAGACGCGGCTGTGGCTAAACCATGTCACTGGGTAACTGGGAGGAGGTGCATTTGGGCGGGAAGGAAACATTTGCCAAAGCACCGTGTGGGCCACTCGCCACCTTCTGGAGTCCTGCAGGTCAAAGACCTGAGTAGGGGGCGCTGTTCTGGACCTGAAGATGAGTGAAGCATCCGTTTCATTCTCACCATGGTTTCTGTCATTTTATGTTGTGTAGAAACCCTGGAAGGCACTGTCTGGGAGGCCCCAGGAGGAGGAGCAGCCTACCCTGGTCATCACGGACAGCCCGCAGCTCCGCCCAGCGTCCCCTGCTGCCTGGACTCTGGAAGCTGCTTCTGCTGTGTCACCGTCACCCGACCAGCAGGGTGGACACAGTGGCTGCTGGGCACGAGTAGCCTCTTGTGGCCTGGGCAGGGCCCACGCAGCAAAGCCTGAGCAGCCCGCATGTCCTCACACTGAGGGCGGAGCACACGCATCTGGAGGAGCCCAGCCAGAGCAGTTGGTCCACGAAGCCCTAGAAACAGGGAGGAGCTTCTCGAATGGTGCGGGCTGATGGTTGCCAGTGATGCTGTGTTCTGGGGGAAAATGAATTCGAAGTGCTTCAAGCCCAATTCAGGTGAATTATTGCTTCTTTGCATTTTGCGTGAGCCAGCAGGGAGGCTGCTAAGCCTTTGCTGCTGTCCTGTTCACATAGGAATGGTCCTTACACTCTGCTATTCATCCAACTTCCTTCTTCCTTCATGCTTTAAGGATGGACTCGAATGTGATCTCCACAAAGCTTGTTCAGCCTATAAAGGGGCTATGATTTGCTGCCAAACATTTTCTCATCTTTACAACAACTCTGAAGATTCTAAGGATTGAAAGAGTGGGGATTTAGAGTGGTTTGTATGGTTTTTTTGAGACGAGATCTCACTATGTAGTTCAGGCTGGCCTCAAACTCACAGTGATCCTCCTGCCTCAGCCTCCTGAGAGATGGGATTACAGGCATGCACTACCAAGTCCATCTTGGGCACAGAGTTTATTCTCGACATAACTGATGAGGCTGCTATGAGGGATAAAAGGATGAGGCCGTTCCTTGGGTATGTCTTGAATATCTGATGTCGTCTTTAGGAGACCTTCACTACAGATCCGAGAGTAACCTTGGGACCACACAAGTTTGTACAGCATCTAGCATGGGGAGAAGAAGTCTCAAATAAAGGAATAGTTGAAGCAAAAATCACCGGTCCAGGGGGAGACACTCACCTGTGATAGAAGAAACTTCTTCTCTGCAGCCAGCGGTTTGCAGCTCTGACAGCGCAGCTCTGTCTCCTTCTAGAGAAATTTCTGGCTAAACAGGCTTTCATAGCACCGCTGATCTCTACCGCTTGGACGGGAGCATGATTCAGGCAGCCTCTGTCCGCTAAGATTGGCCTTGCACTTGCGACCTGAACGTGCTGATGGGCGTCCTCCTTAGCTCTGAGCGGTGTGTGCTGCCTTCTCCCCACCTGAGCCCCCTTCTCTAGGGAGGTGCTCTTCAGGAGTCATGGTTTCTCCTGGAATGACCGAGTCGAAATCTCTTTCATAAGGAGCCATGAAAGACAGGCTTCATCTAGACACAACAGAAGGTCCAGGAAATGCAGTCAGCACCACCAAGGTCAATGCCAGCAGATTCTCCTAGAGGTAAGGCAAAAGCTCATAGGAGTCCTTTGGCTTTTGGAGTGCTGGAGCAGAGTGGGGGGCAGAGAGAAGCAAGGAGGGCGGACACCTAATGGTGCTCGCTATCTGTGGTAGAGGGAAAGACTCAGAGCCTGGCTGTGAGATCTACTTTTGTGGTGTAGATCACTCAGTTGCTTCGGTAACATGCAGGATACAACTGGATAAGGCAGGAGAGAGCGAAATATCCCCAAACAATGCTGCCATTTCATTGCTCTCATATCTCCCAAACCACACATGAGCAAAGGCACATGGGAGGTGGCTCGTTGTCAGACCTCTGTAAATCATAAAATCATAGGACATCAGTTGAAAAATATTCCAGGAACCTGTTCATTTTTGTCTGGCATTGTCATTCTTCTCTCCGATGTAACCATCCCCTAAGATCTTATGATTGTAATATAACTCAGATACAAGGGGAACAGAATTCTTTGGTTCCGAGAAATGGACTTGCACATGCATTCCTCCATCTATTCACCACATGCACAAGTGTTGAATGACAGCTGTGTGTCACTTTCTGCCCCAAGAGTCTCTGGGGATGTGGAAACTGCTCTGTGGAAACTTCGACTCTAGCATTGGAATCCCACATGCAAACATTTAAATCTGGTGCCACAGAATTCTTGCTAAAAGATGAGTGTTTATAAAATGCTATGGAAATGCAGAGAAGGAATAATTTCTTCTGCTTGACATAGTTGGGAAAATATCTTTTTGAGGAAGTAACACTAGAATTAGACCTCGGAAATGAATGGATGCTTAACCATTGGAAAAAGAGGGTCAAAGGAGAAGAGAATAGTATCCTAGACAAAAGGAAGAAGTGAAAATGCATAGTGAGTTACCAAGAATAAAATGGCTTGCGTGTTTGAGGGAAGTGGGCAGGTGGAAATGTACACACTTATCTTCACCCAAGGCTAGGTGGCCCATGCCTACCGCAGTAATTTTAGTGTATACGGACACAGCATACCTTGTTTCTTCTTTTCAGTCTTGAGCGGAGAGTAGTATTCATTTCTAGAATCAGGATGCATGTAGTATAAACAGTCATGGCAGTCTTTCACTTTAACCTCATTTTCCTTGAGTTAGGTGAACAGGATCCAAACCCTGACACAGTCAAAAGTAAAGACAGTTGGCAATAGTCGTGCTCTGCAAAGAGAGTGTGCTTTGGGTATTTTATTTTTACAGCAGAGAATGAAGGACAAGAACCACCACTTGTCCTCATGAGACTCTCTTGTTGTTGAAGGACATTGCATTTTTCTTCTTTTCACCTCTTCAATTTCCGCTTGTGCTTCCACTTCACAAATCCCGAGGAGGAAGCCCCAAGGTTCCATTTGACCTTGAACTTTAGAGGCCTAGTGGATGCTAAAGTTAAAAAAAAAAAAAAAGCCAAATGTGGACAGCCCAGAATAAAGCTAATGCAGTTTTAAATGTCCAACCTTAAGAGAATCATGAGAAACGGAATAACTTTTAAAGACAAGTAGCAAATTTAAAACCAGGAGAGTAAATCGTCGTAAGAATGTTTTTGAGACACGCTGGCACGCTGGGGAGCCATTTGCATCTTATTTTTGTGTTTGCATTTGCTCTGAAAATACACTACCTGGCAGAATATCTGCCTGCAGAACAAGACCTGAAGATGGCAATTAAAGCCATTTCTGACAGCCTGTCCTTGCTCTAACTGAGCCATCCGTTCTGATTAGACTCTGCTATTCTGCAAAGGTCCGAATTCTCTCTGCCCAACAGGATTTTTATTTACAGAAAGCCTCAAGTTTCTCTCCAGTCCCCACCACTGTTCAAAAGCTGCAAGGAATTCCAGCCTTTTGAGCACCGGATCTCCCTCCCCATCGAGCACAAAGCTTCCCATTCGTGAGATGGTAATGCACAGAGCCAGACTGCCCGTGCGGCTGCTGCTCCTTTTCTAGATTCTGTCTCTGAGGAGCACTTTGGAGGCGGGAGGTGGTAAAAACACAGAGCGGCTGTGGGACCCACACAAGCCCAGGCCGATGATGGACATGAATCCCCGGAAGCTCAGGTGTCCCCTCCTGGAGATCCACGGAGTCACCTGAACTTGCCAGTTTGGTTTCTTTGGATGGAACCTTCACCTCAGAACACATTTCTTTCTTGTTTTACTTCCTCTTGGCTGTATTGCATATTCTTTAATTCTGCTTTTTTATTTTCTTTTCATCCATTGCTGAGATGCAGCCATCTCTGCTCCCAAACACCCCTTGGCCAGTCCTGGGGCTGGATGGCATATGGCTCCACTCTCCCAGGGCCCGCTCGGCCCCTGTGCCTGCTCATGGCCCCAAAGGGCTGGTGAACTCCACTCAACTTTATACGAGGCCCAGTGTACCCTGGGCACGGCCAGATAGATGCTATTTTATTTTAAGGTTACAGTCAGCAGCATTCACTGCAGTTAATCCAAGCCTCATGTTTCCCTTTGATAGCTCTAAGTGAACTTAAGACAAACAGTCATAGCCACAGGTGATGAACTGGGGATCGTTGTTTCGGTAAAATCACTTCCCTTTGGATTTCTTAGAAATATGACAGTTTTTTAATTCTGGTCACGATACTTTTGGTCAAACCCTCGCTGATTTGCAAGCATTGAATTGTGAAAAAGGATTTGCCAAATCAGACTCGTCAGTCCCCTGCACTGGAAATCTCATTTTGGAAAGGTTTGATGTTTAAAAAACATGGAAAAGAATTAAGATGTGTTACGTCCATGGACCAGGTCCTCACAATGAATGTGACCATGGTGTACTACAAACATGTGCTAATAAAAAAAAATTCAAAAGATTAACATTCAGGAATAACAACTTGTATATAGTTAAAAAGGATTAAGGATTTGATGTTAAAGTATATGTTTAAACAAAAGAAGGTAGGAAGTTTTAAAAGTGAGAAAATCTGGTAAGAAGACAAACAGTTATTTGGGATCAGACTTCCCGTGGCCCGCGATCCACATTCCTTTTTATATTCTCTGGCTGTCCCTAAAGAGGAAGCCTCTTACTGCACTCTCAGTTTGTCGCCTTGCTGCTCTCTAAGCTATTTGCTATTCCTTGCCACTCCATTTTCTTTTGTCACCACGGTTGTCGGAGTATATTTCCCCTATTGACTTGTTGGGATTATTGCTCTCCAACTGCATTATCTTTCATTCATCCAGCATGAATTTCATTTCTTAGCTTGGCTCAGAAAGACCCTTCAAAATGGTGAGAAACTCAAGGAAGCTTTGAGTTATCACAGGTGAACTGTGATTTATTATTCTCACATGCACCATTTTCTAGTGCTGTTATTGGGGTGTGATTGTTCCTGTGTCCATTTTTTTTCCCCCACTTAGCTGACCTGTGGGTGGCTAGCTTGGCTAGTCATTGCCCTCTGACAGTGGTGATTTATTGGTCTTCTGATGTTTGGAATGGGAAGGAAATTTTAACCTCTGAAATTTGCAGTGATTTTTTTCTTGAGTATTCATTGGAATAGATGATTGATTATATAATGTAGCTACATTTGGAAGCAAAAGTGACATGGGGGTGTGACCTACAGAAAGGAAATACATTTAGGAAGCTTATCAAGAGATGTGGCTCATTTTCTGCCCACGTGTGACAGGTAGAGATGGGATAACGCATGTGTGAAGACAGATGCTACATGCATGGCGAAGTATAGCTCCTGACTGCGGTCCGTGGGCCCTGCCCTTCTTTGGTCCTTTAATTTGTTTGAAAAAGTCAGGCTAAGTTGGAACCAGTGATGCCTTTGCTACTTCTGAATTACTTTTGATCTGTATATACTTTGCTTTCAATTCATCTTTTTAATTTTTAAATGCTTCCTCTATTATTATTATTACTTTGTTTTTTATTACTACGTTTGTGATGCATAGTATTTACATTCAGCTTGGGAAGCTGATGTATGTGACTATTGCATCGTGATCATTTTTGTGCTTCTCCCTCTCCTGCCTTCTCCTCTCCCTCCTTCCCCATATCCACAGAGTCTGTCTCCCTGCTGCTTAACATGGCTGTTTTATTTTGATTTTTAAATTGTTTATGTTTTGGTCTCTTGTATTAGAGATGTGGGATGGAGCTGGAGGCCATAATGAAATGAGTCAGTTGCAAAAGGTTAAATCATTGTCAATTTTTAATAAGGAAAGGGGAGGGGCGGGGATTTAGCTCAGTGGCTCCGCCACCTGCCTCACAAGCACAAGGACCTGAGTTCAATCCCTGGTACCAAAAAAAAAAAAATAAGCAAAAGGGTGATAAGGATTTCATTTTGCAGTTTTCAAACTTTCACAATCACGGAAAAGACACATACAAGGTAAAATAATGGTGCAGAAAAGACTATGTGAGTAAATCGCCAATATGACCAGGTATATTACTATGACCAGTTTATTTGTCAAAATATACCCAAATCACTGCGATACACACATGGAATGGGAGAAGCACACAGTGTGTGACACAACAAAAATTGGTCAGAACACAGTGATGTGCTTAAATATTTCCATTATAGTTCTGTATGAACGTTCAAATTTTACTTATGCTTAAAGCATTGACATATTGTCCTTCCCGCTCCCAGGATTAAAGAGAACACATTCCTTGTGCTCCAACTCAATGGCCAAAATATAATTTTAACAAGATAGAAGGAGCATGTGAGGAATTAAGCAGGTGGCAGCTGTCCCAACTTTCCCTGACCTTTTTCAAAGAACCTTGAGCTTTTATAGGCATGCCTTTAATTTCAAGAAAGATTGAAAAAAATTCACTGGTAGTTTTGCTGACTTGCAAATTAGGTTTTAAAAGAGTTTCTTCCAAATGCAGCAAATATTTTTAAGTATTTTGTTGCGCAAGGAAAAATTTCTTTTCTCTAATCAGCATCTCTCATAAAGTCAGCAAAAGGTCACTGTAGAAGGACATCAGACTTTTTAAGGCAAAGGTATAAAAACAAGATAAAATACTGGGGAGAAAACATCGAAAGAGTCATCACTGGGAAAATGTACAATGCTCTTTGGAAAAGTAGGGAGATGATGAACAAGCAGCCGTCACATGCTTGTATGCTGTCACATACATGCTTGTCACATGTATGTAACAAGCAGTCACATCTCAAGTGAGATGTACGTGACTCTCAGATTGGGTGTGTGAGCCTCAGGAATTCAAAGCCTCACGGAACGGTCTTTCAGGATGGGTAGCTTAAGGTGTGCGGAATTCTTCCTACTCAGCCCTCTGCCCGCTGTCTGTGCCCGGAAGACACTGATTCTGATGTCCATGTCCCTTTCTCAGGCGGGTATCTCTGGCCATGGCTTCTCCCATCCCTCACTGCGCAAGGTGGACAGGCCGTAAGTAACCAGTGTGCTTCGATCGATCACATTACTCTCCTCGTGCAAGGTTGAAAGGACAGGCCTTTTTATTCCAAATCCTGTCCCCTAGAGTATAAAGAACACGAGCTGAAGAGTGAAAGATAAATTACTGTGAATTTCTCCCTTTTTCTCCTGAAGGATATTTAAGATCTTTGGACTGATAATTCCAAGTGTTTACTCGCCTGGGGTCTATTAGGAAGTCATCCATTAAGGCGTCTTTGAAATCTTTGCAAAAATCAAAAGGAATTTGCTGCTTTTAATTGTGGTTCAACCAAGGTTACAGTAACAAAGGGAGAAACAAAAACAAAAAAACCCCAACAAAGCAGGTAGCAATGAACATAAGCTATTTATTATGTATTTTTACTTATACTTACCAATTTGCCAAAAACATGTTTGCAACATATTAAATGTTGAATTAGATCTAAAATGGAGCAATTAGAATAGAAGAAAACAATGTGGAAGCAATGAAGGCAGGAGGAGTCACTGTTTAATAAAGTTGGGGAGCAAATTAAGCTTAAAGTTTCTGGAAATGAGTTTTCAAAAGGATTAGATTAGATTGGACACAATGAGATTTGGTCTTTGGTGTCAGATGAACAGAGAAAAAAGACAGAATAATGTAGGAAATGTACTTTTAATTGACTTAATTCTACAGAGCATGCTTCGTATATAGACCCCAATCCAAATCACTTGATCTAGTTTTGCAGGAGAATTTGCAGTCTGGGTCAAATACATTATTATCCATCCTCTCTTTCCTGGAAGGATATTACAGGGTTGTAATTTGTATGTGATTATTGTCTGTATTTTGAACTACATGAGTATAAATTCATTGAGAGAAGTAACCAATCCTACTTTTGCTCCACACTGGATTCAGATGCAGGGCCAGAACAGCGAAGCATTCAGTAAAGATCTGTTGAATGAGGGAATCCTCTAATGAATGACTTACATCATCCCCTCAAATCCCAGGACGTTCCATTGAATCTCACCCCTTGTGATGGATCTACATTAAGAGAATGGAGACAGTGCTGTTTTCTTGCTTGGGCTTTGGATGTTTACTTAGGAATATAGTTTAGAAAACTCAGAAGAATGTGTAAACTAAACGTTCCTCAGATTGTCCTTTTAAACACTACTTAGTAAATTCTAGCAAATGCTGGCCCACGAGGAATTCGCTGTTAAACTTTCTGAAAACAAAATACTTGAGCTGTCACTCACTGAGGAAAAACCCATTCCAACAGGAATGGAAGGGGCGCGTCTTTCTGGAGGTGTCCAGAGGTCTGGGTTACGGTCGGGCCTGGATGCCCAGCTACATTCCTTTTCGAGGGACACGGGGAACTACAATGACATTGAAGGGACCTGGGGCCGTCACAGCCTGGGTTCAAGCCCAGTTCTGTGCCTCGATATCTGTGTGACACTGGGCGAATATTCTTGCCTAAGTCACGGGTTTGTGAGTTGTAAAGTGGAGCGGTGGCCTCAGCTACTTCTCAGAGGTGCTGTAGGTGACGGTGGATGACACATGGCCCACACAGTGGAGGGACCCATAGATTTCTTGTTTAATGGTTGCTTTTCTGGGGGCCACCTAGTTGTTGCCTCTACTAAGGACATTCAGCCGTACTACAGGGACCTGACGCCCTGGGAGGGATCCTGGAACAGAGGTGACCTTGGGGGTGCTAGCACATTAGTGACAGTTTTCTGGAAGTTTCTACAAATCATCTAGGGTTCAGTCACTAGTTTCTGAATTAATCAATATATTTGGATCCGAGACCCTTTTATTTTGGTTTAACTGTGGCTGGAATAAAACCCTATGTCCAATAAATATTGGAGATCATTTTAGGCTTGTATTCTTTCTCCCATCCATATGCTTACTTTATGAAATCTGGATTTCTGAATAGACTTGGAGATTAAAGAATTCATCATTAAATCACAATTTATTGTTTTGGAAGACAAAATGTATCCCTTCTGCTTGTCTTTTACAGTATATCTTAAAATCTCTCTCTGTGTGCCTTAAGTCACATGGAACACAGTTTATTTGCCCACAAATTATGAATTCAATGGAAAGAAAAAACAATAGGTTTATCAAGCATGTCTTCTGGTAAATTTCTGGAAGCTAAGGGGCATGCTATAAACTTGCTGAAGAATGAACAAATACTTTTTGTTTAGTATCATTTAGAGTCAAACTGAACTTCCTTAGTCTACATGGACCTAAATTGTGTACTTTGCTTTGGATTATTCAAAATTTCCTTTATAATGAATCTGGTCTCACAGAGAGGTAGGCGATTCTCTTTTTGTTCAGAAAGCAGGTTTAGATTTTAATAAGCTGGCCTCTCCCTCTGCTCCCACGGCGAGTTGTACACACAATTCATCATCATGCCGGACTCACAGGGCAGGAACGGCTTCCTGAGTCCTCCTCTCCTGAAGAAGCCGTCAGGCCCTCTGTCATTCAGAGCAGGCCACGCTGCCGTGTGGAGCAGGGGAGGGGCCTTCACTCCTGCAGACCTAGCAATGATTTTAGAAAGAGACACAGCTGCTGATGTAAGGCAAGGGCCTTCCAACAGCACAGCGATTCCTAAATCTTCAAGCGTTTATTCTGATGGTCTAAAAGCAGCGAAGTAGCTCAAGCTTAGGAAATAAAAGGATTTATTTAAAAGGTATTTGGAAATAAAATGAGTGTCTGCATCTGTATTTCAAAATAAGAAACATGGATGGGTGGAAATGGGACGTTTGGATTCCAGGCACTGACTACACTCCAGACACACAAACAGAACAAGAGCTGCCAAGTGGCTTCTTCGGGTCATAACCGTGTCCTCAGCAGCACAGCTCATACTAGCTAAGTCTTGGAAGCAGCCTGTGTGTCCATCGACAGATGAGGGGTAAAGAACATGTTGTATTTATATACAGTGGAGCACTTCTCTGCCATAAAGAAGGGTAAACTTGAGTCATTTGTAGGCAAATGGATGCACCTGGAGACCATAATGTTAAGTGAAATCAATCAGACACTCAAACTTAAACATCTCGTGCTTTGTCTTACAGGAGAAACCCAAAGTGTAAATAAAGAGCAAAATAGAAGCAAAATAAATAAACGAAGAGCAAAATGAAAGATTGTAGGAAGTGGGGAGATGGATCTTCCTCAAGGGGAAGAGGACGAAGAGAGAGGGGAAGGGGAGAGAGGAGAGAGGAGAGGGAAGGCACATGAAAGGAATGAAGCTGTGCTGCGTGCATGCGGCCCCCTTGGGGAGGGGATCGTGACGCCCAGCAGTGTCCACGCCTGCCTCCAGGTGAAGGCACAGCCTTGCTCTTGGACCCTGGGCCGGCAGAGGAACGAGGTGTTTCCCCAGCCTTCCAAAGTGCGGGGCAATGCCAGCTGGAAAAACATTGCAGCTGTCCTCTATTTTTCAAACTTATTTTTAGTACACGTTTGCAGTATGCAGTGATTACGTGCATCATGGGGAGCTGGCACATGCGTGCGACACACTGCAGTTCTTCTTACGTCGCTTTCCCTCCCTTCCCTCCCCGCCCTCCATCTCTGTGCCCCTCCCTTTTGCAAAAGATCCATCTCCCTGTTTCCTATTATCTGTCTTTCAGTTTGCTTTTCATTTATATTTTGGATTTGTCTTTTAAGAGAAAGTGTACAATATTTCAGCTTGTGTGTCTGATTTATTTTACTTAACACTGTGGTCTCAAGGTGCATTCATTTTCCTGCAAATGACAAGTTTATCCTTCATGGCAGAGTAGTACTCCATTGTGTGTAAACACCACATTTTCTGTATTCATTCATCTGTTGATGGGCAGATAGGCCACATCCAAGATTTAGCTTGTATGAGTTGTACCTCTCCACCCATGGATCACTGTAATATGATGTTAACATTTTTTGGAAGATACCTAGAAGGGGAATAGCAAGGAATTTATCAAACAAACCATTAAGAAATGATTGGACCTCTTGAGTCCCACTGAAAGCAGGACAGCCACATCCTCCTACTGGGGACAGGATCTCACGTGTACGGAGTGAGAGATGGGTCCAGGGATGTAGGGCTAAAGCAGCTCTAGGCCCTGTGGGACCGCTCTGGTAATCTTGTGCAGTGTGAATCTGCTATCATCACCTCTGGGCAGCCTAAAGATTTTCATTTTAAAATCCAGTTTCTGAAACTTAAAGACTGTGGCTGAAAGCAGGCTTGGTGCAGGGGTAACCTCAGCATTCTGGGAGGCTGAGACAGAAGGATCAAAAGTTTGATCCCAGCCTGGGCAACCTAGCAACTTAGCAAGAGCTTGTCTCAAAGTAAAAAAGGCCTGGAGATGTTGCTCAGGGTGAAGATTGTGGGTTCAATTCCCAGCACTGCAGGAAAAAAAAGAAAATAATCATACTGGGATGAGATGGTGGGGCTGGTCACACAGCCCTTCGGTCGCCCAGCTGTAAAACCCGGTCCAGATGTGGGCGCACAGGACGAAGAGCCCAGTGGGTGCCAGGCGTGGTGGAAATTCCTCACGGACACCTTCACCTGCCATGCCTTTTCTTCCTCTCTCTCAGATAAGAACTCCAGCCCCAGAGCGAAAGGCAGTGTAGGGCCGTGGCTTGGTGGCCAGCTGGGTACAATCAGAGCGAGGCTTCTGCAGAGCCTTATTGGCCTCTCTGCTCCTGGATTTTCCCCACTGTGGCGCCTTCCTTGTGGGGCTTTTTGAGAATTAGCCGAGTGCCTGAAATGAAGTTGGGCCAGAGCTAGGGTGTGGGTGTTGACCTTGGGGTCTGGCATGTGTCTCTTATAACCCGGAAGAGGTTCACAGACAGGAAACCGAGGCCCAGGAAGGAATTTGTCTGCATCATGGTGGTCTTGTCAGGATGGGAGCCTGATGTTTCCAACGACTGCCCTTAATTCTCCCTATTCTCCTTACTATATACTTTTTAAAGTTTTAAACTGACCTTATTATTAACACAAAGAATAGAAATTTTTTTTTTTTTGGTACGGGGATCAAACTTGGGACCTTAAGCTTTCGAGGCAGGTAGCAGAAGCACTGAGGTAAATCTCTGGCCCTAGAAAATAATTTTTAAGGGAGGATTGTTTTGTTGTTCCAGGACACATTCATATTAGCAAGATTTATTTATTGTAAAAGAGATAAGTGGGCCACATGATATCTTTTTTTCCAACTATAGGCTTATAGTGTCAGTAAAGTCATTACCTAATTTTTTTATAAGCAGATCTAGAATCCATGCTTAATAAAGTCTATCAGATACCACAAACCTTAGACTTAGTGACACTCCCACAGTCTTGTTAGTGCTATTTAAGTTAGGAAAACTTAACAGTGAAGATATCAGTGGCTTCTTCTGATAAACGTCTAAGAAATGTGATTCATACCACCTCATTTGAAAGGTGAAGAAATAGAAATATTAAAAGAATAGCCTTTTAAAAAAAGAAAGTAGTTCATTTCTTCGACTTCAACATCATGCTTTTCAGTTTTTCTTTACAAAAGAAAGGCATATTTAACTAAAAGAAATAGTACATACTCATTATAGTATGTACAAGTCTTACTAAAGTGAGTTTGAGTCTATGAAGTCTAAAATGAAGGGTCACACGGATCTGGCTTACCGTGAGGGCAAATCATTCATGGGCTGTTTTTAGCTAACAGGTGTTTTATACTTATGCCAATATTCCAGTGGTATTTTTATTTGCATCTACAAAATCTTCTTTTCATATTGAATTGAAATGAGTAAAATACTTCCAGTTTACCCCTCATGAACTTATTACAATTTTCATATTATCATGCTTTCTTCTAATACTTTCACCCTATTTTTCTTCAGAATGGTAAAGATACAGGTTTAATGTATTCCACCCCCCCAGACAACTCCAAGTTTACATGGAAAAATATCCATGTATATTTTGTCGTGAATGAGATTTCTCCTGCTTCACTCAGCCAGGATAAAAGGAGAAATGAGAATAAATCTATTCATCTATCACAACCTCCTTGAGAATTCCTCTGCGGTGCTATATAATTTCTTTACACCCAGGAGCAAAACCATGTTAATAGGAGGAGGTAGGGCTATCCCCGAGGGAAGGCATGGGCTCAGGTTTGGTGGGAAGCTGGAAATCGAATTTCCTAGGAGCGGCCAGGCTGACTTTTCTGTTTGCACTTCATTGTTTCACAGGATTCCGTGTCTCTCCTGGGCAGAGGAGAGAAGCGGAGCGAGGAGCTGAGAGTAGGTCTTCAGATGGACAGGGTTTCTGGCTCAGGGGTTTGGAATGTGGGGGTCGCCCCCCCGCCAGTCTGGGCTACTTCTCCTGTAGCTCCAGTGGGGTTTGCAAGAATGTTAACCAGCTGGGAGGGAAGCAGTGGGACCCGAGCTGCAGGCTCTTGGAGCTGCGGAAAAACCAACGGCTGGGTCTAAATCACACCGCACCTTCGGCCCGTGTAGGTGCACGCGCAGGGGAAAGCAGAGGGATTGTATTTCTCTGCCCAGCACCGAGACCCAGTGCGCCCTGTGAACAAGCTTCGTTTCATTCTGGGCAAAGCAGACTGACATTTCAGGGAGCGCGGGCGGGATGGATGGCTCTGGGCTGCGGGCATCGAGGCCTCGGAGCGGAGTGCAGGCCTGCAGGGTGTTCATTCACATGGGGCCGCCGTCCCTAAGATTAAAGATCATATTTTATGGTCTGGGGCCTGCCCTATCCGAGCTGTTAACTAAAGACAAACGCAACCAGGGGTCCATTTGTAGAAAGGACACTAACAGCCAGTTGTGTGCGTGTCACAATGGAAAATAGGAGGAAGCCAAGGAAAGGTGGAAAGGGAGAAGCCATTGTTGGGGAGACCGGAAGCGGCAGCATTTCTGTGTTGAAAGAGAATTTTCTCCTCTGAGGCCTGCAGTGCGTAGGTAATTAAGGCAAAACGAAAATAATTTAGGCCCCCGGAATACTGAGAGACAGGCCAAGGGAAGGATTTCATCTTACTTTCTGAGCTTCCTCTGGCGAAACGTACGGGCGTCGTGAGGGGCACAGGGTCCTGTTTTCAGACGCGTGCCCTCACCTCACAGGTTTGCATTTCAGCTGTCAGGTAGGCTCACAAGGCGCCGCAGATGATTAAATTACATTAGAAAAAAAACCCTTCAGCTTTTCAGAAAGAATCATTGTTAGTGCAATGTTAACAATTCATGTATTTTCCTAGGCTCATTGCTTTCATGGTAGTTTTAAGACTCCTCACTCTGAAGGTAGATTTTCAGGGATGCTCGGACTGGGAGTGTGCGTGCAGGCTGAAGTGCTGTTCATGTCAACAGGAAGACCAAGCCCCACTAGCACTGCCCTGGAGAAAGTTTTAAAACATTTGACTCCCCTAATTCTGTTAATCTTCAATGATTCACAAAATATTAAAATAATCCTTACTATAGAAAGCTATCTGGTAAATCTAAGAAGTTATTGAACAATTCCTGTATTACCAATAAAACTAATGTTCATGAATACATAGTAATTGTGTACATTAATTTTGTGCTCATTTAAAAGCTTCAGAATAACAATTTTGACATTAATAAAAGAAATGCTTTCTAAAAAGAATAGCATAATAGCTTCATGTTATGGGAAGGAGAAAAACAGGCTACATTTCAAAAATAATATTAGATTTAAAAGCAGGTATGTACTTAATTTGGAACATTAAAAGGAAAAAGAAAACTCAAGAAGAAAATAATAGAGGAGGGAGGGCTAGGGGAAAGGAAAGAAGGGAATGGAATTAATATGAGCAAATGAAGAAATGGAAACAAAGTCTTTGTAGCTAGGGAGGGATGGAGGGGTTGAAGGGAGGGCAGGGGAAGGGGGAAAATAAGAACCAAGAGAGATTATGCAACCAAGTTTGCCTGATTTGGGCTCCTTGTTTATGCATATAGCTTTAAGTACATCTATGGAAATCTACCAGTGTCAGTAGTTTTTAAAAATGGAATTTTTTTGTGTGGTAGTGAATTTTTTCCAGTATAAAACTTCATTGGTTAAAAAATAACTTTTTTTTTGGTACCGGGCATCAAACTCAGATCCTTCCACTTGCAAGGCAGGCAGCGGAACCACTGAGCTAAATCCCCGGCCCCCAAAATAACTTTTTTTATTAGTACCTGTGTGCAGTACGGAATTACATTCCCAGGGGAGAGTTGGTGCATGGACACAAAACATCCTAATTGTTATCATCTCATTCCTGCCCCTCTCCCCCCTTCCCCTCCCTCCAACCCTTGGTCCCCTTGCTATTTGTAAAAGGTCCACTCCCTGGTCCTTACTACCCATCTTTGATTTTGTTCTATAATTTATTTAAACTCTGTAGTGTCCTTTTACATACATAACAAGGGTGCTGTGCAACCAGCTTCCGACTAAGCTTGGTGCTTTTCCCCTCAAGGCAGGTGTGTTAAATGGGAAGTTCCCTTAGTGCTGATGCCTGTGGACCCAGCAGTTGTGTTTGGAGGGACAGTCGGGCACTGAGGACAACACAGCCTTCTGCTTTCCTTTCCGTCACTCTGCTCCCAGTGCTTCTACCCGGTGCCCCTTCTTACAAATTGCTCCATTTCATTCCCTCTCTCTGTTCTCTCCTGTAGCTGACATCCACCTGCTAGCTTTACTGTGGATTTTAAACTCTGTGGAAAGACGTTCTGCACAGCTATCCTGGATGGTGCTACTTGGACCCTGTAGGTTTCAGACCCTGGCCAGTGTGTCCGAGCATTGCAGTACAGAGCAGCAACACTTAGGTCTGTTTAGATCGCCCCAGTGCAGATGTCCCACACACCCTGGAGGTGACTTCTGATTCACAAGCGGCCGTATCGCGTAACTGCGGAGGCTTACCACTGCTGCAATACCCTTCCCTCCTTGCTTTGCTATGGGTTATCTTCTGCATTTGGTGCCCAGGTCTGCGAGGTTCATGTCGGTGACAGTGGGTGACGGTCGCTGTGCAGACACCTGGATGCTCTGCAGGTGACGAGCTCCTTGGGAGCGAACTGCACAGCCATGGTGGGCCTGAGACCTCCCAGGACCGGACCGTCCTGCTAGTCCATGCGTGGACCGAGGAGGCCTGAAAGCAGTCCCACTGCTTCTGAGCCTCTTCTGTGCACACTTCCCCACCGTCCTCCGCATCAACAGATGCGAGGTGACCATTCGCCTGCGTAGACTTGTGAGTTTGCTCATCACCTCCTTTTTTGGAAAGGAAAGTGAGCGTTTGCTACTCTTCCCCATATTTCTGTTTCTTTGAAGCTGAACTCATTAATAAGTAAATAACACACAAAACAAAATGAAAACACAAACCTCCCAAGGTCCCTGGCTTGGTTTGGGCTCTGACGGTTGCCCATGCGAGTCTGTGTGCTCAGAGGGGTGGCTCTGTGGGGAGATCGAATCCACCCAAGACCTGTGACTGCTGCCACACTCACTCTAAAGCAGAAAAAGGAGAGCCCAGCAACAAAAGGCAAGCAGAACTTTGTAGCCCAAATGTGAAACAATGCAAACTAGAATGACCTGGGCGGGGACAGGAGAAGGGGGGGGCCCAAACACAAGCCACCCCAGATCATCAGTCCCAGCTCCCCTGACCGGCAGCCTTGATCGACACTTCACGGTCAAGACTGGCTGTGTGGTTTTAAGGGCAAAGTTCCCACAGCCTGAAAACAGCACAATGGCCCTGCTCGACAGCTGGAGCTGTGCCAGGGGCAGCAGGAGGGCCCTGGTACCCTGGAAGCAGCAGCTGCTTTGCCTCCCGGAGACCGCGGGTGCCTGGTGGCCTGGTGCCAAGGCTGTCACCTGCTCCAGGCTGCTCATTGTTCACCCTCGGCACAGCCAGGTGCCCAGGAGTCTCCCCAGGAAACAGATGCTGCAGTGGCTTCAGAAGCAGAGCAAGAGGAGCCCCGAGAGGCTGCTGCTGGCTTCCAGTGGATGCACTTGCTGCTGGTAATCCTTTGAGATGGTCACCACCGATGGGGCGTCTTCCTCGGAGCGATTGGCAGCACACAGGGCACAGGGCTTGGAAAGCAGAGCCCAACAAATCCTGCTCGTGTTTATCCAGTGTGCACTTTGGTACCAAGAGATTTAGCTGTGAATACCAGGGAAAAAGAGAGAAACTTTCCACCAGATGCTAGCTTCCCAGCACCACACAGGTGAGATGGGTTAATGGTTGTAAGGGTGAAAGACATGGTTTTTCATCTCTACATAAAATAGTATCTGTGAAAGAAAAGTTTGAAATATAAGACTGATCTTTTGCAAATGGGAAGTGGACCAAGACATGGAGGAAGGGGGCCAAAGCAGAGGGGAAAAGAGACAGTAAAATAATGAGGATGCGTCACCTACACGCACCAACTCCCCGCAGTGAATATGGCCATTGTGCACCGCAGATGAACTGATGAAAACGTCCGAGAAATTAAACTTGCTTTAAAATGACACATTCACCTCTTATATAACAGTTACATTACTAATAGGGAAAGTTCAAAGTCATCGTCTTCTTTATTTGCTTTGGGTTTTTGAGACAGGGTCTTGCTATGTAGCTGAGGCTGGCTTTGAATTCCTGATGATCCTCCTGCCTCAGCCTCCCAGGAGCTGGGATTAATAGGTGTGCACCACCATGCCCAGCTCATTGTCTTTTTATAAACAAATGGAAATGTGCACGGTGTGTGTGTGTGTGTGTGTGTGTGTGTGTGTGATTCTGACCAGTTACCGAGAGCAGCAGTTGTGGAAGGTGCTGCCTACCGCACACACAGGGCGGTCACGGATCTCCTCAGCCTCGAGGCCCCGGATGCTCACCTCCACCCGGTGTCATGCGCCTGCTGCCCAGGCTGCCACCCCTGGCACAAGACCCGAGGGGCTCCTAGCTCTCTGCCACCCACTCTTCCGCCTGTCCCCAGCCTCTTCTGCAGCCTCTCTCCCACGCGGGCCTGGGCTCCCTCCTCTCTGCAGTTGGGGGTGCTGTACCCTCGGGGCTCTGCTGTCACCTGCAGGCCCAGAGTCCCACTTTAACTTGGCGGTGCAGGGTTCCCCAAAAGTGTGCAGAATGCAAGATAAGTGCTGCTGGGCGCTCACTGAGGACAGAGGCCTCACGAAGCAACTGAGCCCCGCTGAAGGCTGGCTGAAGGCTGGCGTGGCAGCAGGGGCACCGTGGCCTCCTGCCTGGCCCAGGCGCGGTGCCCGGCGCTGGCTCATGGCTCTGACCTTCTCCGGGCATCGGTTCCCACACGTGGCCACGATGCCCAGGACAGCAGAAGAGGACAGAGATGCTTGCTGTCAGCACAGGGCCTGACTGCAGGAGGCCAAAGGCAAGGCGTGGTGGGCAGTCTGTCCTCCCCTCCTCCCGCGTCTGTGGCGCAGCATCCTGCCACTGCCAGGTGCTGTGGGGCTTGTGTGTGGTCTCCTCCTGTCCCTCCTTCATAAGGCAGGGCTAGTCAGTTTATGGCTTTTTTGGTTGTTGTTTTACTGGGGATTGAACCCAGGGTCTTTGCACTGAGCTACATCCCCAGCCCTTTTAAATTTTTTTAACTTTGAAACAAGGTCTTGCTAAGTTACTTGCCCAGGCTTGGCTTGAATTTGTGAACCTCCTGCCTCAGCCTCCCAGAGTGCTAGGATCACAGGTGTGCGCCACCACCCCGGCATAGGGCTCATCTTGAGGCCAGGAGAGGAGCTGATGTTCTCTGGGAGCAGGTGGGTGGGGGACAGCGAAGCAGGAACACCTGATTCAACTCCCCCAGCCCCAGCAGGGTGAGGGGTGCGGGTAGCAAGCTCAACACTCTCCTGCGGCTGCCACAAAGCAGGGGCCTCGTCTTGTCTCCTGAGCCATGGATGCCCTGGGGTGTCAGGCAGAAGGGCTGCAGTTCATCCGCTCACCTGGGCAGAGGGGCTTCAGGTAAACTGAGGCGCGAGCACCATGTTGGATCTGCACGGCTCAAGCCTCTCAAATCCTACCCTGTCCCTGTTCCTTTGGTTACTTGGGTGTCATATTAATTAATTTAAACAGATTATGGCCATGTTGCCTCTCACTACATGTAATTTTAGAATGCCTAAAATTCTGATCTTTTAAAAACTCATATTTAGTAGAAAGAGTATTATGAAAATATTATTCTAAAATAATGTACGTCCTGTACAATTTTCTCAGATTTTTGTTTATTTTTCTGAGCTCTTTTGTTGAAGGATCACATTCATATGGTAAAAAAGGCAAGCTTGAGGTACCACCATGGTGGATTCTTATCAATATGCACATTTATGTGACCAGCATGCGACCAGCAGCAGTAGGCAAAAACTACCCCCACAACCTCAGCAAGTTTCCTCCTTATCAGAGCACCTCATCAGACACCCCCAATTCTGACTTCTACTGTTGTTCTCATTTACTTTGGGCAGATTCCATGTTGCCGCTGAGCTCTTTAACATACACTATTACAATTAATTATAATTTTTTTTTTTGGTACTGGGGATCGAACTTGGGACCTTGCGCTTTCAAGGCAGGCAGCAGCACCACGGAGCCAAATCCCCAGCTCAATTATAATTATAATTTTAAAAATTTATGAGAAATGGAAAACAAGACTCAGGTAAGTCCAGTCACTGTCCAAGTTTTCAGGGCCAGCAAGAGGCAGAGCTGGGATTTGACTGGTCGGGAATTGCAGACTCCAGCTGTGTTACATCCCGCTTCTCCTGGGGATAACTAAGCGTAACTAAGAAAGCTCACAGGGGAAAGCCAGTCAGCAGGGTTATTAGAGTGAATAGGGTTATTTCCTAAATAGGATATTCTCTGTAGATGTGATTCCTTGACCTCCAAAGTGAATTAGAGAATATTTTGCAAATCTATAATAAAAAGAAGACAGTCATCCCCACCCACGGCTGCTCTGGCATCACGTCACAGGGATTCTCTTTCTCATCTTCATGCCAGGACCCTCACAGGGGAGCACGCCCCTCCTCCTCATTGGTATTACTGAGGGTTCTCTAGAGGAACCAGTTTCATATAAAATATACATATGGGTCTACAGAGGATTTGGAGGTAGGCCCACAGGATTGGAAATGGAAGAGTTCCAGGGGGCATCTGTGGAATCAGAGGGGGAAAAATGCAAAATGGCCATCTGTTCACTGGAAAGCCAGTGGCTCCAGTTGAAGTTCAAAGGCCTAGAGTTCACCACAGAATCTGGCACCAGTCCAACCTGGAAATTCGAAGGGTTTTCACTGGAAGCCTGAAGGAACTGGAGGCAATGGTGAAGACTAGAACTCCTCGAAAGAGAAAGGGGAGACTTTATCTTTCCATTTTTATTCCACCCAGGCTACAAGCCTATTGACTGGTGCCATCTACATTCTGGGTGGGTCTTCCCTTCTCCTTTGCTGGCCTGCCTATCAGTCATCACAGGCACATCCAGAGCTTTTCTCATCGGCCCAGTTGAGATATCACAATTTATGATCACACCATTTCAGATGCAGAAGCAAAAGTACAAAGTCATGAATCCCATCAAGACTCCTGACCAATACCTGGTGCTTCCTAGATTTGAACACAGAGTTTGTCCTCCTAGGCAGTGTATTATATACTCTTTCTTTTTCCTGTCTCTTCAAAATAGAAAAAAATATCGTATGACTAAAGAACAAAAATGAAAGAATATTCAAAGTTCAAATATAAACTCTGTAACCTAAATTGATTATTTCATCCCAACAATATCTAGACTTGTATAAAATATTTATCACCACAACCCCATGGGTGCATTTTAGCCTTCCTGATAATGTCAATTGGATGAGAGTTCTGAAAATAAGAATTAAATTCCCATCTCTAGATCAAAGTGAGAATGGCCATCAGATGCCTTCAGAATTTAGGGAATCTTGGCCAGAACACTCCCAAGGGACTCACCCAGCAGCCTGAAGCTGAGAGGGAGGACCTGTCCAGGGACTGAGCAGAGACACTGTCCAGGGTGAGGCCGGGTGGCAGGGTGAGGGGTCTGTGCCACCAGGCTGAGGGATCTGTACTGGAGCCAGGAAGCGACCCTCATGGTGAAGACCAGAACTCCCCTGAGGAGAACAGCAGCCGTCTCCAATGACGGCGAGAACCCAAGCTCCAAAGACGATGAGAACAGCTGAGCTGGTATCAGAAAAATCAGCCACAAGAAAGCTTCTCCTGGGAAATCAGCAGCATCCAATCTTTCCCTCTAGTTCTCCTTTTATGCCGTTGGCAATGATCCTCAGGTGGGTCTTCCACACCCAGAACCACCCTGACTCAGTTCAACTGGGTGTTCTTGCTTAAATTGACCATTAGTTAATCCACCACCCGGAGTTAGTGATAAAGCACAATGCACATGTACAAGGTGTTGTGATACAGGAATCTAGAGAGGGGTATGTTTGCTTTCCCATCACTGGGACACAACACCCAACACCCACAATGTAAAGGAGAGGGTAAACTTGACTCATAGTTCCAAGGGTTTCAGTCCATGGTCAGCTGGCTCCAAGGCAGAAACAACATGGCAGAATGGTATGGAGGAGCAAAGAAAAATCCTTAGTTTGTGGTGGGCAGGAAGCAGGGCAAGGGAAGACTACCAGAGAGGAAGGGGTCGAGGGGCCAGGTGACAGACCTAAGGTCATGTCTCCAGAACCACCCAGGTATATTCGGAACTGCACTTCAACGACCCACTGGGTGGATCCCAAATACAACCAAGTTGACACAATGAAGCTTAACCCCACAAGGGGCAAAGGAGATGTGACCTGGAATACTCAGGGAGGTGCTATGCGGAGTGTGGCTTTGTGCTGGAGAGTGAGGAGAGCTTGTGGGAGCCAAACAGGCAGCTGGGAAGCGCTGGTGTCCTCGAGGGAGCGTGGACACAGCAGGAAACAGGCTCTTACTGGGAAGCATGCAGCAAGGTCAGAGAGGGGAGGTTGAACGTAGGGACAAGGTCGTCCTATCAATGTGGGGCCAAACTGCAGAGTTCTTGGGATGTTGCTGTCAGATGAGGAATTTGAGCCTGATTTCAGGAACACAGAAATATTTAAGTTCAGAATTAAGGAATAAGTTGGTAAAGTTATCTCTCGTATATGTTTTCTGGGTCAGTCTTATAATAGAGACTTTAGATAAAATGGGACCAGGAAATCTGCCGTTTTGTTCCTGTCCCTGATGAGTATGTGCTTTTGCTCCTTGTGTCTTAATTATATTCCCTGGCCAAGGCTAAGCTAACGTCACTAGCTGATTAAAAATGTATATATTTCTCCTTTGCTTTTTTTTTTTGTTTCTACTATAATGGCCAGTTTATAATAAATGGAACGACAAAATTGTGTGGAAGGATTTAGCTTCATGACACTGATCTCAACTGTTACATTTCTTTCTCTGTGGGCATGGCTGGCCTCAAAGCTTTGGTCTCTGGTGGTGTCAAAGGCAGAGTGTTTGCTTAGAGGTGAAGGCAAGGATTGAAGGGCGGGAGAAAGAGCTTCCATTTCAGTTCTCACATTGTTGCAGGTGCATTCGTTGTCATGCTTAGCTCGTACAAGTAATGGAAAGTAGACATTGCTCTCCGGGTTTTATAGATGAGAAACACCAGGACTGAGCATGGTACACGGGACCTGGTAGCTGGATTTCATTTGAGAATTGTCACTTAGTCTTCTTTCAGGACTGCGTTTCTCATTTTCTGCCTTTCCTTGGACCTTTGCCCTGTGTGTCTTAATTCAAGCCAAAGTTTCATTAAGCCAAGGTGATTCGAATAACCTCTTACTGGGTCAGCGAAAGGCCTTGGGTTTCGACATATAAGATGAGATTTGGGACAGAGCTTTCAGGTTATGTTATGGTTTATATCTGGATCCTCCAGATATAGGACACACTTACCCCATCATCCCTGCCACTTTCTGCAGCGGTTCTGGAGTCGTCTTTCACGAATGTCTTTAGTTGGGCTGTCTTCTATTTGGTGGTTCACCGGACCTTACTATGTGACTTCTGGTTCTTTCACAAAGTCAGTCACCATGAAAGGTCTATGTTTTGAATTAATTTAGGACACTGAGGCAGCTCGGACAGCTCAACTAAAGACACTCATGAAAGAGGACTCCAGAGCTGCTGCAGAAAGTGGCAAGAACACAGGGATTAAGTGTGTTTGGAGCAATGAGGAGGATTTTGAGGAGGATTCATGGGTACATGTCTTTTACTGTAACATTTTTGTAAATTTAAACATTCACTGTATGTTTTAGTCACATTCTGTATTCTGTTGTCAATAGTCATTTAAGAGAAACCTTTCAAATTTAAGTGAATAGGTTTTTATTTTAAATACTTTTTAATGACCAGAAAGCCTTATTTCAGTTGATCAGAGTTGCTATGGGGCACCTTGGAACTTAACACAAGGGACTGTGGTTGTCCCTGGGCCTCTAACCGCTTGTGTCCAGCTAGAGGGAGCTGGTATTTTCATCTCCCATGGAACAAGAGTTAGGGAATAAGTACAGTGCACCTTTGACTTACGAACTCAATTTGTTCCTGAGGGCTGGTTGTAACTCAAGTTGGTCAGTGAAGGCTCAGGGTCCTCTACATAGCCTTCAAAGTCTCTGTCCTGGACACAGGCAGATCTCAGTGTTCTTAGAGAGACATTGGCCCAGGATTTCTCAATCCCACCCAGGAGAGGATGCTGTAATGTTCCTTCCAGAACCCTTTAAGGGTTAAATCTGTATCTGAAACCATCTGGAAGCACAGGAGGCCAGTATTTGGGTCGTAACTCAAGACTTTGGTTGTAAAACTAAAAACTGTAAAACTAAAATTCCAGCCATAACCCAAGTTATTTGTATGACAGGCTGGTCATAACTCAAGGGTCCACTATACCTCAAGACCATCTAACATTTCCTTAGTTTAGGGTGTGGCAAGTTTTTGTAATATTATGTTTACTAATTTTTGACAGTGCATGCCATGAATTAAATATTGCTTTTAATTGAACTTACAATAATTTAATTCCCACATTGTGCATTTTTCAATTTGTTATTTTGACATTCAATCTCCTTCCTATGTTGATTTTTATAATCTGGTAATATTGCCAAGACATGACCTATATTTGACAGTCTTTTGCTTTTTTGTTTCTGTTTTTCTAAGAGATGGTATTCTATTTCTTTAGTTCTTTTGATGTACAGAAAGTTTATGGAGCCTTCCTTTTAAATGTTTTTAAATGTTTGATTATTTATATGTTGAATTTTCTTTGCCTGTTTTCTAGTATCAGTTTCTCTCATATCCTTTTTAGTTTATTTTATTTCACTTTGCTTATATTTTGAATTATATTTTTCTTGGTTTTTCTTGCATTTGTATAAAATATCTATTTTCTGTTTTGTTACCTCCAATATGGCCTTCATCTCAGAGACATTATTTCTAAATTTTGCACCTATTTCCTGAGCTCTGCTAGCTCAGGTTTCAAGTTCGCCTGTTTCCCTGGCATATCTTCCTGCACTTTCACATTATTACACGAGCCTTTTGTTTTATAGAAACAATTTCATGGTAAGATTAAAAAAACAAACCTGTGTACAGCTAGTCTAGCAAGCCACTGTTTTCTGATGTTTATTTATTCCATTTTTTTCCTGCCTCTGTATGTCCTCCTTTTCCTTCTCTAATTCTCTTCCCTTTTCTCACCTTCCATTTCCTCCTTGTCTCATGAGAGACAGTTGTGCCCATGGTCAGGTGACTTCGGCCTTGGTATGTTCTCCTCTAGCACAGGTTGCAGCTTATGACCTGGACTCTTCTTCCACTTTGCCAACTACAGTTGGAGTCTTAGTTCCTTTTCTCTCGCTACTGAGACAAAATACCTGACACCCAAAGTTAAAGGAGGAAAGGCTTATTTGGCTCACAGTTTGTGGAGGGTTCAGTCCATAGTCGGCTGGCTCCAAGGCAGGGTGGCAAGCCAGAGGGGCATCGCAGAGGAGAAAGAGTCCATGATACCCCAAGGTAGCAAAAACAACAAAAGACCTTAAGGACATCTTTCTGCCCCTTTTGTCTTATACACACTACTCAGGGAGAGCAGCACTCACACCCTTAATCCTAGTGCTCTTCAGCCTAGCGTTGCACTACGAATCAACCACACGCTCTAGATTCAGCCACCTCTGTAAAAGCCCCACCAAAGACCAAATGGGGCTTTGGGGACATCTAGATACAACCATAGCAGACGGCTACCTGGGAATACAACGTGGACAGGTGACACACTCAGCCTTCTACCTCTCTCTGCCTGTGACAGAGCCACCCTGGGGAGACCTCACCCACCAGTCCCTGCCTGTCCCTAAGAGGAGGGAGTGAGAAGTGCCAGCCTCCAGTCTGAGAGCTGCAGCCACAGGCACCATCTCTCCAGGCCCAGCGCCCGTCCATATGACCTCTTCCTATTCGGCAGTCTTTCCTCATCTACTATTGATTTTCCAGATGTCACTGCTTTCTGCAGAAATGTAATATATGTTTATTTTTAAAAACTCTCCTGCTTGCTTTTGGGAATTGTAACAGAAGAAACATGTACTCTCCTGGCCTTTGTCTTACAAATTAGAAGTGAAAGTGGGCTCTGAATCCATTAATGAACAACGTGTAACGTTACATATTAAGAAAGAGGTAAGGAGGATGAGGCATTCTTCCTCTTCATTATAATCTCATAATTTATTCATGTTTATTCATAATTCATGGCAACAAATGTACTCAGGAATAGACAACTAACCTGCTAGGGGACAGCAGGTGGGTGCTGCCTGAGGAGACCTCAAAAGGACAGGAATTTGTACAAAGAGTCTCAGGGGGCTGCAACAGCCTTGGAGGAAGGAACACTCCTCTCCTCCTCTTTACCCTAGAGAGGCTGCAGGAAGGCCAGCCATCTAAGCTACCTTCCACGCTTGCTCCTGGTCTTCCACCCATGGCACCACTCAAGCTACAGACAGAGCCCCCCTTGGAGGGAGAGGAGAAGGTAGCATGTTGTCCTGAAGTGTGTCTCAAACCAAGCCTACCCCTAACCTAAGCAACTCCTGGGAAGATGATTACAGCTGACTCAGATTCCTCAGGGAGACCTGGCACTGCATTTGTTATAAGGGTTCGAGTCTGGAGTCTGTGGGAAACCCCAGGCCCAGTGCACCTGGCAGTGAGCTGGAAGACAGGACACCCCTGTGATGTTTCTAGCTCTCCAGTGAGGACTGGGGGCTTGGATAGGATCCATGAACTGAGCTCACTTTCTCGGCTCCAGGAGGGTGTTAAATTTGGGGATGTGCAACGTTGCTACCAGCTTTAGTATCTGTGACGCTCTAACACAGAGCTGCTGTTAAACTCCCGGCTGCCTTGTAAAAGGAGAAGAAGGAGGTGGCCTCAGGGGCGGGGCCCAAGGGAAGCAAAAGCCAGGCTGAGTCCCCTGTGAAGCAAAGCAACCAGGGAGGCTTCTGCCTGCTCTGCCAGAGAAGAACACCTTGGAGCAGAGGGGCAGGGCCCAGGGCACAGGGAACAGGGAGGCTTCAGCGCAGGCAGAAGAATCTGCACCTGTACTGGCCCAGAGGGAGTGGTCAGGGCCCTCCACTCCGGAGGAGTGGAGTCAGTAGGATGAAGATGACGATACATGCAAGGGCAGGTATCAGGTCGCTCACAGCAGCACAGATAGGCCAGTCCACAGAGGAAGTCTGTGCGCCGGAGACCTGGGTAATCCGGAAGTCGCTGAGTCCAAGAAGCCAAAGGACATAGCACCAGGCTGAGACCACAGGCCTGGAAGCTCCCAGAGAGGTGCTGGAGCGAGTCTGTGTTGGAGCTGAAGAAACTGAGTCTGATGGGGACCAGAGCAAAGGATGCAACTGCTGGAGCAGAGCAGGGCTTTTTAAACACAACCCAAATTCCTCCTTCTTCCCTTTTACTCCATGCAGGCTGCAAACCTATTGGTTGGTGCCATCCACAATCAGGGTGGGTCTATGCCCCTCATTTGTTGGCCCACCTGCCAATCATCTCTGGAAACACCCAAGGACACACCCAACAACGTGCTTTACTTATCTGCTACTGTGTCTTACTGCTCGGTGACTGTGATCAGTACACAGGGCACGGCTTAGAAGGGTTCACACTGATTCCCTTGCAATGAGCTACGAGCTCATAGAAGACTGAGTTTCTCAAACACAGTCCTCCTAAAGCACAATAAATAACATTCTCCCCACCTTGAGCACAGGAAAGCACCAGTTTCTGGCTAATTTAAACTTTTCCCTTCTTGGTTTTCCTTCAAAAGACCATTTTCTTGCTTCAGGAGTTTGACTGACAGCCCCCTACTAAGGAGGGAAGATGCATTTCAGAGACAGACCTAAGGGCTCCTTTTGTTTCCTGCTCTCTCTGGACTTTTACTGCAGCAGGTGTAGCAGGCAAAATAAAAGCAGCATTACTAAGATCCCCAAGCACATCTGATACTGCGCTCTGAAGGGCTGAGGGAGGGACACTCAGCTCTAGGTGCAGTGGCCTCTGAGGGGACACGCTGGCTTGTTTGAAGGACCCAAATGCCCTTATTATTTTGTTGCAGAAACACTGGGGCACCCGTGAAAGAGGGGAGCCCGGAGGCAGCATGCCCTCCTTACCCACTCGAGCAGCCTCTGCAGTGATTGATTTGTGATTGGGACCCATCTCTCCTTCACCAAAAGGATTCGGGTCCTCTGGCACACACTGGTGACCTTCAGCAGCACAGGCGAGGTGAGCACGGGGTAATCATCGCTTCCTTTCACGGCATCTTCCTAGAAGTGTAGCTGACTGGCGGTTTTGATAGCCATGAGACAGGAATAGCGTGTGTAAGTAAAATATACAAAAAAATGAAATTGCTTTCCCCGAATCATCAAAGGTCTCCTGGATTGAGAAAACGAAGTCATCAGCTGGGCGTGGAGGTGCACACCTGGAACCCCAGCACCCTGAGAGGCTGAGGAGGGAGGGTCACAAGTTCCAGCCCAGCCTGGGCAACTTAATGACTTAGTGAGACCCTGCCTCAAACTAAAAAATAAAAGAGACCTGAGGCTGCAACTCAGTGTGAAGGCCCTGCGTCCAATTCCCAGTGCTACAAGAGGAAACGAGAAGAACTCATCTTAAAAATGAGAAGCGACTGGAGTTGGGGTGAGATTCACAGTAGACATGGATAAGGGTGCAAAGCCTGGTGTTTGTGAGCTGAAAATCAGAGCCAGGCTGGCAGGGCTGCTCAGCCCAGGCCCGATGATGATGGAGGCTGAAGGTGAGTGGGAAGACCCTCCTGGGTGGAAACCCCAGCCTCTGCAAAAGCTAGGGGCTGTCCTGAGGAGGACAATCACTGGTACCAGGTCAGCTGCACTTCAGGGAAAGGGGAAAGTGTCACACACCCCGGAGCTGCCTTTGCCAATTCGATGGGTAACAAGCTGGAAGACAAACTCCCAGGGGGGCAGAGGCAGTGGCATGAGATCGCCTCTCACAGACAGCGTTGGTTCCAGTAATAGACACAGGCAGGAGTTATAAAAAGACCAGAGGAAGGTGGTCTGTAGCACAGAGGGATAACTGGGTCACTTAGCATGAGGCCAGTGACATTCAGCATTGTCCAAACTGATTCTGACAACTTCAAGATTCCTCTTGCAACCCACTGGGAAAAATGAAGCTGCAGAGAAGATCAGAGCCTTTGTGATTCTTGATGTTCTGTCCCTTGTTCACTGGACACTCAGCACTTGCTGCCCTCGCTGATGTGGGTTTCTCCTCCTCAGCATTTATGAGAGTTCCACTTTCCCACTTGCTTTAACCATCTTGCTCATTGCTAAGCTACAACACCAAAGCCCACAACTTAAAGGAGGAGAGGTTTAATTTGGCTCATGGTTTTGGGATATTCAGTCCATGGTCAGCTGGCTCCAAAGTGGAGATATCATGGCAGAAAGGTGTGGGGGAGCAAAGCACAGAAGGGGAACAGTGCCAGAGAGGAACAGGGGAGAGACCTATCTGGTACCGAAGGCCACACATACATGACTCACCCAGACACCCCAGAAGTGAGCTCCACCAATTCCGGAGTGAATCCCAAGCCAGTGGAGTTGAAACTCCACCCTAATCACCACAATGCCCAGCCCCTTTGGCACCAGTTCTTTGTGATTCTTTGTTTAGACCGTTTCCATGGTTCCTCACTCTTCCTTCTGGATACAAACCCCATCCTGAAAAGCAGCCCTAACTGGGACACTTCAAGGCTTTTGCTTGCCAAGAGGTGTGGACAGGCAGATCCTACAGGTAGGCAGGAAAAGGGGAGGATCGTGCATTCGGGGCACTGCTTTGCACAAGGCTGCAGACTCAATGCTTTGATTAATGGTAAGAAACCAGAGTGGATTTTATTCTGTCCCTTACTGCCATGATTATTTGCAGTTCACTCTGCACTTCTGCAGGTTTATTAGAAGAACCCAAAACAGAAGGAAAGATGCAGGGTCAGACAGACCTGGGCTTGAATCCTAGCTGTGCTCCTCCCCAGCTGTGTACCCTGGAAAATCCTCTGACCTCTCTGGGATTGTCTTTCTCATTGGTCAATGGACAAAGTGGGGTGCAGTTTGCTAATGTAACACTGTGCAGAAAGTTTGTCACAATGGCTGTGCTTGGCTCCAGAAAATGTCATTTTTCACTAATTCAGTTGTCGAAGACTTCTGAGTACCTGCCATGTCCCAGGGATGTCCCAGTCACAAAGGATACAAGACATGAACACTATGACTCGTTTTCAGATACCTCTTACTGTCCCAGGCCTTGCCTCTCCCTTCTTTGCTCACATGGAAGCTGACCTTGTATGTCTCTAAAAACCTCCTCCTCTTAACCTTTGTCCACCTCTGCTGTGAGTAGACCACGCTGGAAGGGGACCTCCCTAGGTGCTGAGACAGCTGCTGTGGTGTGGCAGAGCATGTTTAGAGAATCTCTGTCACTCTCTGTCTCTGTCTGTCTCTCTCTTTCTCTGTCTCTCACACACACACACACATACACACACACACACAGTCACACCACTTCCTTACTAACTGAGTCAAATTTTGTACCCCCAGTCTGTGCAGATGTGATTAAGGAGATTGGGATGGAAAGACTATTCCAAATTATCCAGGCAGGGCCTAAATATCATCACATAGGTCCTCAGATGAGGGGGGTGGGGACACTGATGGCACCTGTGAACAAAAGAGGAGAAGGCAGTGTGACGAGATTTGAATTGTGAGGCTGCATAACAAGGGATGACAGAAGCCTCCAGAAGCTGGAAGAGAGCAGCATAAGACCCTTTCTGAGGATGCAGCTTGGCTGTATCAACCTCTTGATTCTTGTCCCATAAGACTCATTTCAAACTTTGGCCTCCGGATCTGAGACAGGATAGATTTTTGTTATGGTAAGCCACTAACCTGGCGGTAGTTTGTTTCAGTAGCCCTGGGATACCTGCACATCCAGTGAGTCAGTGACCAATCCCACCGAGGAGCTCCCTCCTCCTCTGATGTTCCTCCCCCAGGTTACACACACTCGGAACTTCTCATTCATTGTCAGTGACAAACTCCCAATCCTCCCCTCAAATCACTGTGGACTGTAACTTCTGATTCACACCTTTTTGCCTTTAATCTTTCCATTGTCCCATGACTTTAACACTTCCATACCGAAAATTCTAGTTCCTTGATTCACCCGATTCTAACAAATCTTTTCTTCATTTTCTTTAGCCACCCATTTTCATAAGCCATCTTTGGCCATATGTCCTTCAAAATTATCACCTATCTGGAGACTTCAAATCAAAGAGCAGTCTCTGACTCGGGCTGTTTCTCCCTCTGCCTCCCACTTCCTTGCTCTGAAAGTTGATCGTGATCTTATGCAGCAAACCTTTGCCTCATTTCTTTCCTGTCCCTTGTTCCTGGTTGCTGTTTCTCACGTGACTCTGGTCATTCCTTTGTGGATTTTTCAATTCTCTTCCCCCTTGTCCTATCATAGGACTTGAAGTGAAAATTCCAAACCTTAGATGGGTTAAGTCGGGTACTCTGTCACTCCACCCCAAATGCATGGCCTCCAACCGCTGGTTGTTTTCTCCTAGGACATGGCTTCAGTCTTCTTGCCATCCTGGTTTGTCTTCTGTGCCTAAGTGTTAGTGAGTTTTAGCTCCCTCTTATGGATCCACTGCCACAGCTCCCATTTGTGGGAGACGGAGGAGTAAGCCTTTGATGCCTCCTATAGCCTGCTCTGTGTCTAGATATTTTCTTCATCAATTTTAGTCATTGCCTGTTGTTTCTCTTGATTTTTGCAGCTTCAGAATACTACCACTCCATGGGTTCAGCTTACATGCACTAAATCTTTTCTGCTCATTCAACTACAAAGCCATATTTCTTTCTTTTTCTTATTCTTAAGCTCTTTAATTTTGGATCCTACTGTAGGATTTCACATTGAATTTGAAGTCTGGGTAGTGAAGCTCACTGAGGCAGCTGCATTTTTTAGAAATCTGCCTTTCCATCTGCATTCTTCCCTCTGTTACCATGAACCTCCCTTTCTGGGGTACAAGCATTCCATTTAGCCTCGTTAGGATTTGATTTCTTTCTTCGTCCTGTCCTTGTCTTTCACCTTCCAGGTGGTCCCTACTCTCGGCCTGGTTGTGTGATGTGACACATCCCTCTGGCCTCAGCAAGTGGACAGGCTGTGGCCCCGAAGAGGTCAGTTGACTCTTTCCACAGGATAAATGTGGGAGAATCAAGGGAAACACTCGTCATTTTCTGGTACAGTGGATAATAGAAGCAATGCTAGACTATGTTGACCGGTGATGGTCTTTGGCTCTCAGCCTGCCAGAGAAAAGGCAAAGCTGAAAGATAAGGAGAAACACGAAATCCTAATAATACAAATCAACTCGGTGAGCTAGCTTTCCACCTCTACTCCTTTGGATTTACATAAGTGAAAGTTACCTCTTTCATGTGTGTTCTGCTAGATTGAATTTCTAAAATTTACAATAGAAAGAAAATTCATTAAACATCTTTGAAGTTGCTTTTGTTAAATGTATCTGTCAAAAAAGATCCTTATTCTTTTCTTTAAATATAAATCAGCTATGTGTGGTGGCATACTCCCATAATCTCAGTTACTAAGGGTGCTGAGGCAGGAGTGTCCCAAATTCAAGGCCAGCCTGGCACACTTAGCAAGACCTGTCTCAAAAATAAAGTTCAAAAAGGACTGGGGATGTAGCTCAGTGGGAGTGCACTTCCCTGGCATTCATGAATCCTGGGTCCAATCTCAAGTTCCACCAAAACAGAACGAAAAGAAACAAATCAAGGATCAGCAGACACAAAGGTGGTCATCTGATGGGGACAAAAGTGGCTTATCAGCCTGACACTATGTATGTCATTTTAGGATGAGAGAAGTCCATTTTCCCTTGTATCTTAAGAACTCTTATTCCATTAGCTGAGACTTTATACCTTCTTGTTGGTCACAATGATACTGTGATCAATCTATTCTGAATTTTTGCTAAAAACTATTTATTACATTATATTTCATATCCTCTTGAAAGAGAATAAAATATTATCCAACTAATAAATTTCTTTTCTGAAAGTGCGTGTACCATTTTTAATAATCTGAGATTTGCTATTTAACTCAATTCTCTGTAGCTGATAGACTTCATCTTCTCTTTCTCCTTCCTCTAGTATCCATAGTTCCTCAAAGATTTCAAGGACAGTTCAGATTTAATTTTAGCCAAATCAGAAAGATCTGTACAGTATATATATTCACTTGGAGCTTCAGGATACAGGGTCCCATGCCTTCATCTGTTTGAAGTTTTGATTTTGTATTGAATATTGGTTCTACTTTTACGTTACAAAACTAGCCTTTTTGAGATTCTAAACAGGTTTGAGATACTTATCTTTCTCCTTCATATTTTTGATGCATTCACAAAGTCTAGAATCTATGCATTTCTTATTTCTATTTTTTCCCCAAAACATCACCAATAAAAGTTTTACCAGATAGTCTCCAATTTTCTTTCTACAACATTCCTTCGTTTACTTATAGTTTAATTAATAATTTTTACATTAATATTAACCAAAGTAAAAGACTCTAGGCCTATAAGTAATTGCTAAAGTACCACAGGGCAAATGTTTCCAAACAGATCCAAAGAGATTTTTGGACAGGCCAATCATACTGTATTTTTATTCAGGCTGAGTTAAAATTAAATGTTTTCAAAAGCATGGCTCATTATGTGGATTTAATTCATATTTCACTTATCAATTTCCTTTACATTGCATTTGCTATCACCAAAAATTTTCTGAGCTATATAAATTACAGTATTTTTTATTTGTGACATAAAACGTGCTTTTATATATTTAAAATGCGTATATAATCTGTTCCTTTTTCATTTTTTAACCATTTTTAAAAAAATTTTCTAGCAAATGCTGAAATGAGGCGGCAAACTATGTAACCACTAGTTACAAGATTAAAATAATGTTATCTTCATTGCAACTGCACGGCTTTAATGCCACATGTGAGTTCAAAGACATTTAATGATGATTCCTAAATGAAATTGCTGGGCAACCCTGCAGGCTTCAGTGGAGAATGCACTTGACAAATGTTAAAAGTCAGAAAGCATCAGGGACTGAAATTTACCTTTGGTGCTGGTCCCCAGGGAGCTGACAGTAAGGTAAAAGGCAAATTGGCGGTTGTCAAGGGAGGCCTGTTCATCTCAGCAGTATTACTGGACACTTCTGCTGGTGTGGGATTTCTGTCCCCCTGCCCTTTCAATTTGCTTCAGTCGAACAGTGACAAATGTCTCCTAAATCAGATTTTTGGTAAATTAAAACCCTGTAAACAAATACATTCATTGAATATTTAGAGAGAAGAGTTTGAATCTCAGCAAACTGAGATTTACAATATACAAATGCACAAAAATAGCAGTTTGTTATTTGCTTGTTTCTTGTCCAAGCTTCCTTGGTGGTACCGTTTTGGATGACAAAAGGAAAATATTTTAAGTCATCGAAGTAAACAGTGTCTTTGCTTTGAAAATTCACTTCTTATGGCTGGGGACTTAACTCAGTGGTTCTGCTGCCTGCCTCGAAAGCACAAGGTCCTGAATTCGACCCCGGTACCATAAAAAAACATGAAACATGAAAATTCACTTCTTGGTTAACTTAGTCTCTTTTCTCTAAGTGCTAAATTTTAACTTTTTAATAAAAGCATTATTATTATTATTGTTATTATTGTTACTATTTCAGTGAATCTACATAATCCTTTTCCCAAAGCAGCACCTGGGTAAGGATGTCAAGGAGAACTTTTGTCTCGAGGTGATGACGTGAGCCTTCAGCCCAGGCTTGAGCTCTGACCCTTTCACCCAGGAATAATCTGCACCATGTTTGACTGCTGCCACCTGGGTCATTGCAAGGCCCCTGGGACCTGTGATTCTGTCTACTTGTTTCTCTCGCTGTTGACCTGACCCATGTTTTCACGAGTCCCACCTTGTTCGTGCGTCTCAGCTGAGCCTTCTGATGCCCTCATGGCTTGCACATGCCACCCTTCGTTGGCTTTTGGGGCCATTGGACCTCGCAGGAAGGGCTCTGTCTGCGTGCGAGGCCTTCCTGGCTCTTCCCTGCTGCTCTCCTCCTCTGGGAATGCTCAGTGACTTCCAGATCCTGGGAGCAGACCCCCCTTTCCTCCTGTGCTGTTGTGGGACACTATACAGGTTGGTTTTCCCTCAGAGATCCAGTAGGGAGTAGGACACACACTTTGGGGTTCGAGGTCTTTCTCAGCGATACTGGAGTGTTTCTGTCTCACTCCGTAAGGGGAATGGTGAGGCCCCTGCACTGAGTGTCTCCCTTTCTCTGCTTCCTCCACTGCTTCCTGAGCCTCTCTTTCCTTCTTCTGTCAGGAGAAATGCCCCTCCAGCGTGTCTTCCCTCTTCCCCGCCTTGTAGACATGCTTGGCTTCCCATAGGACTTTCTTTCTTCCCAGGAACATGAAGCTTTAGAGCTTAGTCTTAATGGTGGACAAGGTGCACAGAGTTTATAAGACAAACTGAAGTAGGCTTGCAATGTGGGTTCCGCTCTGAAAGGGTGCATTCCAGTGCTCCTGTCATCTTCTCTCCCTATGCGGGGTGCTATGCAAGTGTGTTGAGCCATCTTTTAGTCATCATTCACTCACGTCTGCACCACTGGGTCCCCAGATGGCCCTGTCTGAACGCAGCCTTCCTGGCTCCCACTGCCCTTATCTGGTACTCATCCCTGCTCTGCAGGCCTCTGCCAGCTCGGACCAGCATCTGTCCTGATTACAAAAAGTAAAATGAAAGGCCAGCTCTCGAAAGAGATCTCCTGCTATCAAATTATCACTAGTTGTGAGAATGAAAGCAAACTAATATTTCTGTGCTTTGGTTTTCTCGTCTTTAGTCACAGGTGTAATAACAGTTATTTTGACAATGGGGTGAGGTCATGCATATAAAATGCTTAGAACAGGACCCAGCCTGTGATTAATGCTCTGTACATTTTAGCTGTTATTATGGTGGAATAAAGAGTCTTAAGGATGGAAAGATGCTAAGTCCAATTTAGTCCAATTAAATATTTATGTAACTTCTTGCATGCCTCGAGGAAAGGGAGACTCCACACCTCTAGAAGTGATTCATGCTTTCGTTACAGAGCACCAGGTCCAGTACTGGTCTCATTTATCCTAAGTGAACACCCGTCTGCCAAAGCGCCCATTCGTTATTTCTAGAAAGGCTTCTTGGGGCAGTTAGAGCAAATCTAATTCTCCTTCTATGGTGACTCCTTTTCATATGTGGGGACACTCAGAGGCCTGCTTCTTTTTATATTTATTCCCTTATGAGTTAGCCACATATTGCCAAGTGGTCCTCCCAGGATACATTTAACTCCATGGTTAAATCCATCATGAGGTCCGAGAAGGTCATCTATAGTCTTGTTACTCTGGCAACATCCCACTAGCCGATGACAAGTGAATTAGGAACAATTATTTACGTCACTTAAAGTCAGAGACCAGAAACTTCAATTTTTAGCTCTTTGGAAATCATAGTCCACACGTAAGAAGGGGACTTCTTTTTTATCCAATGTCATGTAGGGATGACTTGTTCTGCAGCTCAGAATTTTCCAAATGACACTGACCCTTAAGTGCCAAACATTTTCTGGGTACCTGGTCATTTTGCACACATCACTTGAACCCCTGTCCAACTCTAAGCCCTTATTATGTAAGCATGTTGGTGCATAGATAGCTGTAGACCACCCCTCAGAGGTGGGCGTCCTCACCACCCAAGAGCTTAGCTTACAAATTGGAAGGTCAGAGGCAACACATGCAGGCAAATCATGCTAGAGTTTGGCAGGACTGAGCTGTGTCAAGGGGAGCAACTCTGATAATCAGCCCAGGTTCAGAGCAAGGAAAGGCCTCACCCAAGTGCCAACAGCAAAGAACAGAAGAAGCTGCACGGAAGCGGTAGAGGCAGGGACATGTGTAAGAAGGAGAGTGCACACAGAACAGGAAGGAGCAGCAGCAGCAGCATGCTTCCTGAGGGAATGAGAGGCAGTGTGCGCTTGCCATGATTCACATCTCATCCTGGGAGACCGGATTGAGCAAGAGGAACTCGGGCTCAGGCCTGGGGCAGGTGACAGGTCTTTGGGTCAGAGATATGAAATGGAAATGACCACACAAGTACATGATTTGATATACTCTTGAAGTTCACTGAAGGAAAGGCACAAAACAGAGCGAGAATATATATAACATTAGGTTTTGCAGGACCACGGATGGCTTCTTTTTTTTTTATGGATGGCTTCTTGAGGTCAACAGACAAGGTGGGAAGTAGCCAGAGTTTACAGGGTGGGGAGCAAGCTGGAAATGAAGAAGTTTTATGAACCCTGGGAGTGGCCTGGATAAAGGTGATCATCTTGGGTTGATGAGGCAAAGGGGAGATGTCTCAGTGGAGGAATGAGGAATGACCATTCAGAGAGTGCAGAGGAGGGAACCATGGGATGTGCTGAGGGGAGATTCTGAATGTCGAATCCCAGCAGTGACAGGCTTTCAGGAGGTACTGCCAGGACCCAACCTGCACCTTACAAAATATTGCACTGGAACAGATGCGGGGGCAAGTCGGACTCGCCTCCTGGTGGATGAGCAGGCCTAGGGAGAGAATGTTGCACTGAGATGACATGGCTGAACACCATGCCCTCAAAATCTCCAGTGTATAAAGTCAGAATGCAGGAGCAGAGCCAGTCAAGGGGATCTGAGAGCTAGGGACCACTGAGGCCCATGACCTTCATCACAAGATCAGCCAGAGTTACACAGCGTTCCACTGAAACACAGCCTTCTGAACAAAGCCTTTCCAGATCCCTGAAGCCAAAAGTCACCTATTTCCCTCCTAAAACACCCATAGGACTTATTTTTTCCTTTTCTCCCCTAAGTCCTTTATCATTTCCTACCCTGAAATGTAATTTTTACAAACATATTATTTCTATAGACTATGAGCTTCCAATGTCAGAATCTATTTCTTATTCATCCTTGAACCACCCAAAGCACCCAACAGAGAGATTTGCACACAATAAGTGCTCAGTTTTTATTGAAGAAAGGAATGATCAGATTTGCGTAACAGGAAGATGAATGGCAGGCTGTGTACAAGAAGGATTGCTGAGGCAAGACTGTGCACAGGGGACAGGGGCCCTGGAGTGGCTGTTTGGGAAAACAAAGATTAATGGCAGTAGGAAAAGAAGAAAAGATGGATTTGAGGAACTTTCAAAGGGAATTTGACAGCTGGGTGATTCCATCCAGGTGTACGGTGTAAGTCATTTATAACCAAGCGTCTCCTTTATTTATGTATCTAGGATTGGCCTCTTTTGTGTTCTGAGCACTTGTGTTCAGCTGCCCACTGGACACCTCATCTTCAGCCCTGCTCCTCCCTAGTCCTGCCTGTATTCTTTAATGGCATTGCCAACCATGAGTGGCTCAGGAATCATATTTGCTTTATGACTTTCTTTCATCTTCTCTCACCTGGCCGATATCGAATTCATAATCAAGTCTGGTTCTACCTTCAAACTCTATTCTAACTTTGACTTCTCTCATCTTCTCTCTCTCCAGCTCCCATCATCTTTCATGTGCAGTGACACAGGAGCCACGGCTGCCTGTTCTTCCGTCTCAAGTTCATTCTGCAAAGAGCAGCCTGTGATCTTTCACACACCTACGTTGGCATCTTCGGGCCACTGTTTGAAACTCTCCGGTGCTTAGCACTGTCCACAGAGTGAAGCCTGGCTGACTTCACCTGAATGGCCTTCCAACTTCCTCCCCCAGCCCTCCTTGCCGAGCCTTTGGGAGAACAAAGCCCTAAGGCTTGTGCTCCACAGAACGGCTGTCTCTGTGCTTGTGGGATGGACCAAAACTCCAGAGAATTGGGGAACAGTCGCTTTTTGATCCCCATAGCCCCACACTGTTGGGAATCCTGGGAGAGAAAGGACAGCATGATCCTTGCCTCTGGCCTCTCTGCTTGTCCTTTTTTATGCCTGGTTCACACTCTCCCCAGACTCTGCTGGGGCTGCCTCCTCCTTTCCACGGTGTGGGATTTAGCTTGAAGCAAAATGGAAGTGTCAGTTCCCAGAGAGGCTCTGGGAGCAGATGTTCTAAGGTAGCTCCACATCCCAAGCCATTTATATCTCATTACCTTCTTACTTTCTCCTTAGTCATTTCCTATTATATACACACACTTGGTCTTTGTTTCCTTAACTAGATTAAAGACAATTATGGCCACAAACCAGATATAGCTTTCTACATTTCTCTGTAACACGATCATGAGCCTTAACTTTGTTTTGGCAGTGGACAAGAACACCAAAAAGTCGGAGTCAAGGTCACCGGGTCACAGTTTCACTCCGTCCTTTCTGATTCTGACCTCAGTGCTGTCTTCCCTGGGGAGTTGGGGTCCGGGGCTCACACCCGTAAGGCAGCAGCAGGAGAGGTGTTTGGCTCCTGGGCTTCTTAGTGTTCAAGTCCACGTCTGGCATTGGCTGCAGTACCCGTGGTGCCTGCTGCCTGTGGTCATGAGGACCTCACTTCCTTTTTGTCTTCTTCCAACATGCAGTCTGTCTCTTCCCACTCACGTGTGTTCTCTGTTCCTCCCCTTCTTCCTTGGGAGTCCCAGGGATGCTCTCCTGCCACTTGGTTATGAAAACCATGCCAGATACCTGTCACCTGGTGAGCTCCACTGTTGGACACAGGCTAGGGGCAGTGCTTGGCCTCCAGGCCTATGGTATCTGTCAGGATAAATGGGTCTTGCAAATGGTTCCTGCAGATGAGTGGCTTAAAAGGCAGTGTTTATCCCATGCTTAGTCCCTTGTCTGTGAACCATCATTTGGGGCTTTGTTCCGCCTCATTCTAGGGCCCAGCAGATACAGCAGTTGTCTTCTCAGAAATGAAACATGCTATTTTCACTTCCATTTTGCCAATCTTGTCGCCGTGCCATGCCTGAGTGTTAGGATAAGGCAGAAGCAGTCGGCTGCAGGCCGAGACAGAGAAGAGGAAGCCCGGGGAAGAGGACTAATGACCCGTGGTCCCTGATACCATCTTGGCTGCGCATCAAAACCACCAGGAAGGCTTGAAGAAACAGGCGCTGAGAATAATCAGAATTTTGGATTCAGTCAGGCTGGTGGGCCCAGGAATCTGCGTTTCACGGTACAGATGACATTGTGGGTGTGGACACAGCCATGGGAGAGCTGCCACTTGAGACCACAGAGACTGTTGGTGGGGAGACGTCTGTAAGAAGCCTGCAGCCCCCAGGACTAAACTCTGGGAAGTGAAATATCCATCAGTGCACTCCGTGAAGGACTCTTTCAGGCCCCGCCTCGGAGCCTTGTCATCCTGGTGTGTTCCACCGCCCGTGGGCACTGGGGGTGGGCTCTTCCAAGTCCAGGCTGTTGACCTCAGTCATGTCCAATCTTCAATTTTCAATAAGTTTCCATTAAATAAACAGTGACAGTTAGTGCCTGTCTTCAAATACACAGAGTCTTTATCTCTTTTGAGAAGTTTAGGTGACGGCTAATGTGTCTCTCAACCGTTTGTGGGCCATTCTCTGATTCACTGTGAACATTTATGTCTATGAAACAACATTGTGATATTTGAATGGAAAAGCACAATTTATTCCTGCTTATGTATGTATAATATGAGTCCATAAACTATTCCATAAGGAACTTGCTTTAATAAATATAAAAGTGATGCTGTTTGAAAAGATTTTCATGAATTTTAAACATTAGTACAGTCTCCTATTTGTAGTATGGAGAAATACTAAGGTCAGAACTTGGCTCATTTCTGCTCCAAACTTTAACAAACGCTGTATTGTTGGAGTCCACATTAGCAGAGTTCAGCTGTCTTCACCAGTCACGTTGGATGCATTTGAGTCTGGGTACAAAGGCACAATTTTCTGGAAGGAAGTGATAAATTGTCGGACTAAGTTTCCACTAACTGACTTATCACATGAAATGCCAAGCTATTCCTACACCATGGCCAAACCAGCTATTTTTAAATATGGTAGATGTTATCACTTCTCCCTTGATTTCCTGTGAACATATTTGTCTCTACCTAGGCTTGCAGAAGGTGAGGAAAAGATAATTCTGCAAATGAGACTCATTGTAGATGTTACCAAGCTAAATATCCTAATCCATGATAGCACATCTTTTAAAGATCTTTCTTTCTTTCTTTTTTTTTGGGTACCGGGGATCGAACTCAGGCAACGAAAACACTGAGCAAAATCCCCAGCCCAGTGTGTATTTATTTCTTGCCATAAAAATACAATGTTCTAGCTGGGCGTGGTGGCGCATGCCCATAATCTCAGCATTCTAGGAGGCTGAGGCTGGAATATAACAAGCTGAAATCCAGCCGGGGTAACTTGGCCAGTTTAGCCAGAGCCTGTCTTAAAATAAAACAAAGCAAGGGCTGGGCATGCAACTCAGGGCAAAGGTTCAATCCCCAGCAGGGAAAGAGAAAGTGCAATGTTCTTTATTTTTACAACTGCTTTGGCTTCTTATTATAAAAATAACACATATTCATTGTAGAAAGTTTGCAACACAAGAGCATAAAGAAAACAAACCATCTCTAATCCTATGGTTAAGCTATATTGGTAATAACATTAGTTTATGTTCTGTTGTTTTATTATTCTTGTTCTTATAGAAATGTCTTTTAAAAATGGTAACATACTATTAGATAATCTGCTTTTTAAAGGCTAGCATATCACAAGCATTCCCTCAACCCATTAAATATTATTCCACATTATATTAATGGCTGCACTGATATTTTAATAAACATTTTACCTTAACAAAAGAAAACGAAATGTACTCGAGCTTTTTTGCCTGTCATTGATTGGGAAAATAGTTTCTAGGGAATCTGTGATTTATAGCAGAAAGCATACACAAGCACAGTGATTATATTAGCATTTTAAAATACTTTTTTCTAGTACTCAACTTTGTACTAGCCACCAAATTGTTTTATAGCAGTGAATTCATGCACAGAAAGTAGCTGTACTAATCAGGGCTGGAACCAAATTCCCAAGAACTGAAGAACTTTAGAAATAAGCCCAGAGCTACAGGACTTCCCCGTATTTGTCTCTTGGGAGTCACTGCAGTGTTGAGAGACAGGCAAGATCTCAACAGAGGGCCTGGGTCATCCGTGCACTTTGAGTCCTGTGAGGTGTGAGCCACATATACAGTGAGCTTTTAAATTAAAAAATTACTATAGTAAAAGGCACTGTGCCATTAATCCCCTCCAAAATAATTCCGCTTGCTTCAAATACACTTAATACACTTTTCGAAGAGCTCCTGGATGTCCTCCTTTGTGAGTGTCATTAATCGTGCTGTCCTGGCTGCCTCCTTGTCCTGAATCTATTCAAGACATTTATCTTTTGTGGTCATTTTGACTTTGGGGAGGAGCCAGAAGTCTCCCGGTGCCAGATCTGGTGAAGAGGGTGGATGAGGACGAAGGTCATGCTTGTACGAGCTGCCTTTGTTGGGTGATGCTCGGCAGCAGCATTTACTGTATTTTTGCTCACACTTTACAAAGACCCTCAGGAAAGAGGACTGTGGAACTGCTTCAGAAAGTGACAAGAATGAACTGGGTTCAAAGCCCAGGAGTGTTCTGAGGGGGATTCATGGCAATGTGTCTTTGACTGTATTTGATATTTAATGATTTGAAGCATTGGTGTACATAAGTCACACCTGACTCTTTAATGTCCATGACAAGGACTCTGCCATGGCCTCGGCCAGATCCTGCCCATGTTTGATACTCCTTCTGCCCATGAGCTTACTGTACCTCCATGTAACTGAAGACCCTCTGGCTCCTTTCCAGCTCCGTCCCCACCCTTCTGCTGATCTCAATACAGAGGAAGAACAGCTGCCTTCACAACCACCTCTCAAGTGCAGGGTGTGTGTTTGTGTGTGTGTGTGTGTGTGTGTGTGTGGTGTGTGGTGTGTGTGCTGGCACTGAATCCTGGGCCTCCAGCTGGGCCTCCCGGAGGGCTATCAGTGCCCGCTCTCCAGCATTGGCATCGGCCACTTCTGGTTAATATTCATCGCCCCCATTGGGTGGACACAGAGGTGACTGCGACAGGATCTTGGGGATGCGTGAAGTCAGCCTCACTTGATGCTGCTTCAGTCTTCCTTGCAGCATGTTTGTCGTGAAGGTGAGAAGGTGAGAAAGCCACTTCAAAGTCACTCTCTGTGTTTACTCAGCCGAGAGGCCCCGGTGGTGGTGTAAGGCTGTGGCCAGTTCTGTGACCACCAGAGAAGCCCATTACAGTCCCCAGATGCTGTCTCTGTCCTTCCGTCCTTCGGGCTGAAACAGCTGCCTTGGCTTTACCTCCGCAGTGGCTTTAGCTCACCTGGCTGACTTGCTGGTCCTGCCTGCACATCCTGATTGGGCCTCTGCCCAGGACGCAGGTGCCGGGTCCCATACTCTAGGGGCTCGGGTCTCTGCCCCTCTGACTGGACTCAGAAGGCTTCTGCAAGCTTAGGAAACAATGATGTGTCCTGTTTGCAAAGGGAGTACTTTGCTTCCCTGAAGTTTAGTGAATAAACTAGTCATAACTGGCACTACGGAGTCCCTGTGTGTGCTAGCATGGCTGTACGTGTTCATCCCTCCCAACCCAACTGAACCGAACCGAACATACCCACCCCACCCCAACCAAACCAATCTATGAGGTGAGCCAGGCTTGGTGACACAGGTCTGTAATCCTAGCAGTCTGAAAGGAGGATCCTAAATTCAACCCGAGCCTGGGAAACTCAGTGAGACTCTGTCTCAACATAAAATAGATAAATGATAGATAGATAGATAGATAGATGATAGATAGGCTGGGGATGGGACATAGTTCAGTGTGAAGGGTCTGGGTTCATGCTCCAGTATTGCCAAAAATAAAAAACAAATTTCAAAAAAGTTGAAAAATATGCTGGATATTTTTCTTAACCCTCCCCTGCAGAAGAAGAAAGTCTTTCATCAGAATTAGTCGTGTATCCAAAGGTTTCCAAGCCGTTGGCTCTGCTCGCACATTGGCTTAACACTGGGTTCGTTGGGAGCAAAACAATCTCTGTGGAGAGAGAAGGTTGGAGGCTGAGACAAAGGCTGGGTGATGGAGAAGGAGAACCAGGCTTCTGCGGTCCCAGCCTGGGGGCAGGAGGCCGAAAAGACGGGGCAGTGAGAGCAGACGGTGCCTGGGCAGGGAGGCCTTGCAGAAGCTCCTGAGGCCAACACCCCAGACCGGTGGGCGCGAACAGAGAAATGGTCTCAGGGGCTCCGAGGACTACCGTGGCCCGGCAGTAGGAGGATTCGCAGGACCTCACCTGTGCAGGACAGACAGCGAAGTCCTGAGTGGCCAGGGGACAGAAACAGGCCTGGGCCACCAGCCACAGGCACATCAGGCCGTGCACATCTGAGCAGAGACCCGCAGAGCCAGGGGACACAGGGAGCCACACACCCTTCCCTGGGGTCCCCTCCCCGTCCCACACAGCCCCAGGAAAGGTGGAGCGATGTGACGCTGGCCGAGGTCAAGCCTCTCCCCTGGCCTGGCGGAGGATGGGTTAAAAGAAGGACGTGGATGGGTTGAGAAGCATCGTTGCATTTGCAGTCTGATGGGCCCACCACTCCGCGGATCTCAGGCATTCATGTGAGACTTTAAGCCTCCCTGCATGCCTGTAATCCTGGCGCCCTGGAAAGCTGAGGCAGGAGCACTGCAAGTTGGAGAGCACAAGTTGCCCCATCCTGGGTAATTCAGTGACTTAGAGAGACCCTGTCTCAAAATAAAAACTAAAAGAAGGGCTGGAGATGCAGCCAGTGTGAAGGCCCTGGCTTCAGTCTCCAGTCCCACAAATAAATAGCCAGGGATTTAGTGCAGTGGTTTTGCTGCCTGCTGCACAAGCACAAGGACCGGAGTTCGATCCCCGGTCTCACGAATAAATAAATGAAAATAAAGTTTTAATACTGCTACGGAGTTATTGTTATAGAAGGAGATTTGCTTTCTTCTCTTCCATCATTACTTTTATGAGAGGGGACAGATTTTTCAACCTGCATGCAGTTTCTAAGAAAGATCACTGGTTGGAAATATCTGACCTGGTCAGAGAACCCGAATGGCCACTAAAGTTTGCAAGTTGTCCATAAAGATCACGTCAGAGCAGGGCTTGGTGCCTGGGATTTAAATAAGTGATGCTCCAAAGCCGACACATGTCTGCTACTGGAAGTCAGCAAAGGGCCTGCTTACCCCAGGCCCCGGGCCTGTTCTGTGGTCTTACTTGGAAACAGGTCTTTGCAGGTTTGATCAAGTGGCCCAGTATGACCAGGACCTTGGTGGGAAGAGGGGCCATAGACACAGGGGGAGCCTCCCACCTGACTCTGAACCCCGAGCAGGCCTGGAAACACCGCGACCCAGACTTTGGGGCTGCAGAGAACACGGGGTGCTGTCTTGAGGCCCCCAGAGAAAGACAGCCTGGGCGTCACCTTCTGATTGCAATCTGAGCACACGCGCGCTACATGGGAGTTGTGAAAATTCACTGAGCCTTGCACCCGGGAACTGTGCACTTTTCCATCAAAAGGTAAAACTCCGCACAATCACCACAGCGTGATGGGGGGGAGCGGAGAGAAAAAGCCCCACCTTGCGGTCAGTTGGTGGAAAGAACTTCACTCAGCTGCGCTGCTTTCTGTGCCTCTGAAGAGCTTTGCGAGAAACCACATGCAAACATGTCATCAAGAACATAGTCAAAACAGGAGCCAGCAGGATCCAGCGAGAAGGTAACTGAGAGGGCTCACTTGGAAGCAGTGGAGAATGCCCCCCGCAAACCCCCGGAGCGGGCAGAGGAGAGAAAACAAGTTTGCAAATGTAAAGGCAATTGGACTTGTCCTCAGAGTTCGGCTCAGGTGTCCTCACTTTCAGGCCGCGGTGATGGGGGCGCTAATGAGGCCGCTCTCAGTCTGCTCAGGCTGGCTTTGTTTCCGGCTGGGGGACGCCCCTTTGTCCCAGGGCTTCCACAGATAAAAGGAGGGGAGCCCGGTGAAAACCCAAAGAAGCCAGCGCCCCAGGGAGTCCCCTCCGGGCCTGGAAACACTTGGTAACTTTTCTTGGGACTCACTGGCATTAACTTCTAACCTATTAAACTCGCTCACCGAAGAGCTTTAGTCAGTGAAGCGGGATGTGGCCTTTCTTGGCCTCTCCATTTCCAATTGCAGCGAAATGAATGAAACACGGAGAGTTCAGAAGGGGACTGGCTGGCTGGGGAGGCAGGGCTGGGGATCCGTAGAGCTTTTAGCTGCTCTCAGCGTTACTGTCCTTGCCCATCGCAACTTTTATCTGCCCATTAACTCCTTAAATTTGCTCATTCATCCATCAAAAAGGAAAACAAAAGCCAATTGATGTGTGCAGAGATTTTCTAGGTGCTGGGGCCCCTTGTATGTGAGCTCCTATGTTTCCCTGGGGCGATCGGTTTCTCATCAGGATGCAGTCACAATTTTATGATTGGTCACTTGAGATTTTAAAAAATAGAAATTAAAAAACCACTTACACTTGAGATATTTTAGAAATATTTAAGATCACTCCTGTTTCTGACAGAAGGAAGACATAATTATCCCGAAATGTTGCAGGGTGATAAGCAGCGTTTAGTCTTTGGGGAGTATATCTAGATCATTCCCATAACCTCACACATTTCTGCTTTGGCATAAGGTACACTAATTATTCTGTGCATGGCTTAAGAACAGAATATCTAATAAAAGATTCAGAGCTTTCATTATAAATTAAAAGGTGTTGCTCAGAGAGACACAGATTTATTTACTAAATGCGTATCTGATAGGTGTTTGCTGACAGAATTCCATTCAGTTCCAAGACAGAAATCTAACTCCGGAGAGGAAAATGGACAGCTGATTAGACAGGTTTTCTTAGACCTGACTAACTGGATCACAGGAAAGGAAAGTTATAAATAGCACAGGGATTCAAATGGAGCTAGCACTCGATGCAGATTAAAGATATGTTTTCCCTCGTCCACCCATTTACGTAACATTCACCAAGGATGATAGTATGGAAGGTGTAGGAGATTACCTCCCTGTGGCAGAAATCTCTACAGTCTGGAAGAGATATAAACACGATTCAGCTAATCTGAATACACATCATGATAGAAAGTGAACACACTGCAAACGCACATGTCTGATCACGGGGGTGGAAATGAACCCTGCAGAGGCGGAGACCTCATAGACAGGACAAGACTACATGTCCGTGTCATTACCCACCACCGCACAGCTAGGAGCACTGTTGTCCCTACAACAGCGGGGTGGACCTGACATGTCACTCTTCCCATCCAGATCTACGCTGGGGATGGCAGTTGTGACGACAATTTGAAGAATCAAACGTTTTCTGATATTGAAATTAAAGGAGGCCCTGCTTGGTCACATATCTTTAGTGCAGCTTCATTCTTTCTTTTCAAAGACAAAAGTCACTGCTTATAGAGCTACATGTGTACAATGGTAGTAACCAGACAGTTGGGCTAGGGCCACTGAGCACATGGCCAGCAAGATGTGGACCAGAAGGAGAATCTAAATTCGACTTCAGCGCAGCCCCGTGGAGCCATCATGACTGACGCGCGTTGCTGTCTGTGTCCAGTGCCATGCTGGCCATGGGGTCCGAGCGAGGAAGAGCCTGATGCTTAGGGAATCCCCTCCCCGCTGCCAGGCTTCTCTTCCCTCTGTCTCGCTCAGGCAGCTGGTGCGCTGAGATCTCCCACGGTGCACACCAGGACCTGCACAGGTCTAGTGGGGAGACGCGTGTGAAGCCAGGCCAAGTGCACTCACAGACACACAAGCCCGGTGTCACACCAGCCCGAGGTGGGTTGATTGGGTCTGGCTCTGTAAGTGGCTCACGTACGGCAGGAAGGGTATTAGTTGAAGTGAGGAAATACAAACCCCTTTTTTGTAGAAAATTATGGCAAGCAGATGCCTCCCTGCCCAAAGTCATCACGTTGGAGAGTCGGGGTGTGTAGTGCGCCTTTCATCTGCCCAGTGACTTTGTCCTCTCGAGGGGCCAATGTACTGGAAGCTCCTTGAACGCTGTATTGCTACGGCCTAGTGCTTGCTCCAGTGTGTGTGTGTGTACTTGTTTCATTTTCATTTTCATTTTGCATTCCTCATGGGGAGTTGGCGTGTGTACATCACACACCCTAATTCTTTTTACCTCCCCCTGCTTCCCTCCCTCCCTATGTCTCTTGTATCCCTCCTATTTGGCAAAGATCCACGTCCCTGTTTCCTGTTATCCATGTTTTACTTTGCTCTTTAAACCATGGGGTATTTAAACCATTCACACCAGGGAATATTTAAGCTGTGTGTCTGACTTATTTCACTTAACAGTATGGTCTCAAGCTGCATCCATTTTCCTACACATGACTCCAGGCTGTCCTTCTTTACGGCAGAGTAGTGCTCCGCAGTGCGCAACACTACAGGGCGGTCTGCTCCGCTCAGCTTCCAGGACACCCCAGCTGCCCCTTCACATGTGCCCCTCAAATCTGAGCTGCCCTCAGCTGATCACCAAGCATGCAGGTTGGGAGCTGAGGGGAACCCCAGTCCCACCTCCTCCCTGCTGCCATGAACCCACACTTCTCAGAGGCCACATGTGAAGTTTATGTTGTGTTCACTGTTTCACATGAAACTCTGTGAGTTCCACTCATCCGTTTTCAATTTACCAGTCGATCAATATGCACTAACTTATGAACTGATTTGACTTGAAGCTCCATTATCATAGGATATGCAAAAATGCAGGCAGCCACCAACCAATAAATGTCAATTCTTTCCTTTATTATTTAGTGTGCTTTATATTTAATAATGCTAATTTATATTTAATAGTAGAGCAAGACAGGAAAGAAACCAATACTTTTTAGGGTAGAATTTTAAAGCTTTAAGATGTAAGAATTTCTTTTGAAAGTTCTTTTGGAACTTATCTTACTTTGGGGCCTTTTTCTGACAAGAACACATTGCATAGAAATTTCTTTAATAGTCTTTGTGGGAAGGCTGCTTTAATTAATGAAAGGACCTTAGAAAGGCTTGCTCAGTGTATTGGCGTATACAATTTTGCACAAATTCTGCAGGGTGACTTGATAGTATTTACAAACATTTAAAAGTTAATCATAGCTTTTGACCCAAAAGTCCTGTTTCCATGCCTGGTACAGTGGTGCATGCTTGAAATCCCAGCACTCTGGGAGGCTGAAGCAGGAGGTTCACACGTTCGTACCCAGGCTGAGCAACTTAGTAAGACCCTGTTTTAAAATGAAATATTTAAATAAAGGGACCAGGGATGTAGCTCAGTGCAAAGACCCTCGGTTCAACCCCTAGAACTGAAAAAAAGAAAAGAAAAAAAGTCCTACTTCTAGGATATTTACTCAGGAAATGATTTTAGACTTATACAATGAATAATAGCATTCTTTCCATTATGCATAGGGTTAGAAAAAAATATTAAGATTGTAAAGAGTTCCAGTCTCCAAAATAATTCACTTGTCCACTAAGAATGGCTTATCATAGAATGAAGTACCATGCAGCTATTATAAATTATGTATATACAGCAATTATATACTTGGGTATATTTTAAGATGAATCCAGGTATTCACAGTGGAGATGACCTCCCACCACTAGATTTGGCTGACTTGGATGTATCTATGGAATTTTCATTTTCTCTTTTAGGCCTATTTCTTCTTAGTTTATTCCAACGACCAATCATGACTTTGAAGATATGAAAAAAATCCTCAATAAAATTATTTAAGACCATACATTTAAAAAGAGAAAGATATAAATATGCATAGTTACATTTCTTTTTGTTCGGTGAAAAGAGAAACCTCTTGTTGGTGAGACATTTTCAGATCTTCCTTGTTTGATACTCTTTCTGAGGACACTGGTCAGGAATTTTCTAAGATGTCCAAATTTGGAATTTGTCTGCTTTCCTGATGATTAAACTGGCGTTTCAATAATACACTTTAAAAAAATCCTCCCTTCATCCTGCCCTTCAAAACAAAGAATCCAAACCCTCAAGCGTAACAAATCCCCCAGCCTGAATTTAGGTGATGGTATGTCTTCTAATTCATTGAGAAATATGCAAAATGACACGGTCTTGCAGGCTGCTGGCCTCTCCATTAGTAACCTAACCCCAAGGTGCAAATAAACATCTGATGGAAGTCACATCAGTGCAGGAGCTGATCTTTGGCCTCCTGGGTCACAGGACACTCTCGTTAGTTCCCTCCAGCATTTCCAGTTGTGATGGGGCTGTGAAACGTGTGCATTAGAAGTGCGTGGTTGTTTCCTGTTTCCGCTTCAATTAGCCTGCCGTGCTTCCAATTTGACAGGAATCTCAGACTTGGACATAATGTAGGCAACAAGAGACAAATACATCATTATTTAGTTTTTCTTTGATATTGGACCTTGTAAGGGAAGGTACAACTTAGAAACAGCAACTTTATAGCATTATGCAATAGTTAAGCAATAGCATCACATGTTGCAAAATAAAAAGTTTCATAAAATGAGTGGAAATTCAAAAAGGTCCAAGTCATATGGCCATCACCATGTCCTTTTTAGTGAGATGGTATCAAAGTCCTCTCTCAGAAACAACCTTTCTTAAGTCCTTCGGCATGTTACACAACATCTATCCTTAGTGTAGAAGGGGCTTCTCTACCAACAAATTAGATAAATACAGATAGCTTTTTGTTTACACTTATTATTTAAGTCATCGGGGATCTAATTGTAAGGTATGGGGTGAGGTGGGAATCTAGATACACTCTCCACCCGAAAGCAATGAATTCGTCTCCTTAGCATCAACCCCTGAAGATTTCAGTTCCAACGAGCAACATGTCTTCCCCAGCCTTGCAACACAAATGCTTACCTCTAACACGGTGCTTGACCCATTGTAGTCACTCTGTTAAACATCTGAGTAAAGGAAAACTTCTCCGACTTGTCCCTGTCCTGGCATCCTCAGACCCCTCCTCTCACTGTTTGGTCACCTCTTACAGATAATATATTTGCTATAGGAAGGGTTTCTTCAGGAAATGGAGCTGCAGGTCAAAGGTGTGCAACAACTGTGATTTCTTAGGAAAGAAGAAACTGACATTTCGGAGAGCGATCCATGTTGCAGCCCTACAGGCTTCGCAAGGGGAGCCACCGTGTCTGGTCCCTAGGCTGCCATGTTGCTGGTCCCCAAAGCGGTTCCTGGTGCACTTGTGCAGGTAGCCCGCATGGCTGTGTTTAGAGAGATGGTACTTTCACCAGCTTTGTCCTGGCGGCTCTCTGTTCAGGGAACAAGACATTTGTGTATGTCACATTCTGTATTAGTGTGTGGACAGATAGGGTTTAAGATAACTTTCCCACCCACCACCCATGGCTTACATTTCCTAAGCCTGTTTTCCCGTCAGCAAAATGTGGATATAACGTTAGTTAGTATTTGCTTACCATCTGCTCCTTGCCAGGCACGGCTCAAAGTGCCTTCCATTGTGTCTATAATAAGTTATGTAGTGCTTGTCAGAACCCTATAAGGTAAGCACTATTTTATACCCATTTTAGAGATGAGGAAATGGAGGCATGACAGTATTTCACTTGCTGAAGGTGGAATAGCTGTCAGCGAATGGCAGAGTCAGGGTTAAAATCGGCCACTGTGGCCCTGAAGTTCACACTCCTGGCCAGGATGTCAACGTATCACCTGGGCTTAACCAAGAGCCGCCACTCGGGAGCACCAGCCACTGTGTGCAAAGTGCATAGTGGGTATCTGGCTGGTGTCAACTCTTTAACAGGAAACACTGTCCCACTCGGTCAGAAAGTCACAGTCCACAGGCAGCAGTGATGGGAGAGAGAGGGCCACAGGACGAGGCCCATGTAACGGGTCTCCATTGAGACTGGGGGAGCCAGAAAGACTCTCCGGGAGGAACATTATTCTCCGTGCTATGATGGGGCAGCCACTCCAAGAGGTTTTCTTGCCAAAATCTTGGTGGCTGTTTTCCTCCAAAGGCCTCTGTCTCTGCTCTGTCCCTTTTCCCCTCTGTCTTGCCTTTAACGTTTATCAGAAAATATGACTTTACATGCTTCTCTTAAAGGAGAAACTACAGCCAGAGTGAAGCAGAACATATGCATAAGAAATGCATGTTTTTATTATTGCTGTATAAATTGTATCTGTTTCAACTTAATAGGTATACTACTCTAGAAAGTGAAAGTAGTTAAATAATCAGATGAAATACGATTCCAGTTATGAGATTTAAAAGGAATATCTCATAAACTTATTTACTTTTTTTAACACGTTTATAAATAAGTAAAATGTGATGCATCCTTTGGCAATAAAGGTGTCTTGTTTACCTTTAAACTCATTCTGTTAAACAGTAGAAGTAACCATGAGAGATACATTTTCAAATAGCATTTAAACTTTATCATGATTTTTATTTTCTCTTTAAGTTAAGACATACTTTTTAAAAGTCAGGTGGATTTAACAATCTTTTGGAAGAAGACATATTTCATGTAATATATTTCTACACTTATACTTCAAGTTAGGAGAGGGAAATAAAAAGTTCCATTAAAATAAAATCGTCTTATAAAAATACCATAAAAATATTGTGTTGAATTTACAGCAATTCTGATTTAACCTTTATGAAAGTAATATTGCTTTTAGCTGGTATTAGTCACCTTGTTTTTAGATATAAAGTATTATATAATTTATAGTTTAGTCTCAGATCTAACCCAAGGGAATTTTAATGTAAGTGTATGTTTAGTGATGCATTTGAAGATATACTATTAAATTGAAAGACTATGGTTAGTTTTCAGAAATATTAATTTGATTTTAATATCTGCCTCCCATCCTGAGTTATGGTTGATTTCTTTGGAAAATTCTAACTGCATGTAATTTACTCATATATTGAAAGTTTGTTCATTTAGCTTTGTGAGGCAGAGAAATTGCAGAAATAGGTAAAGTAGAGCCAAACATTCTAATTTAACTCTTTTGGACAAAGCTTCATTGATGTGGCTTTATATGTCAGATATAATAATGCAGAATATGCAAATGAAAGACAAGGGTCGAATGAAAGCTCTGTATTTGTAAGTGATAATTAACCAACTGTGTTTTTTTCTTTATCTTTTCATCTTTGGGACATTAGAATAAAATGGCATTTCTTCTCTGTTTCAGAAGCATTTATTGTGGAATCTGTTGGATATACAATTTGGCTTGGGGACTTTTCAGCCTAGGTCAATTCTGTGGCTTCTTAAGTATCTGTATTGTTGTATTCCCTTTATTTTGTTGTTTGAGAAGAAAATGAAGATCTTTGTCATCATTTATTCTGGAAACAAGTGCCCAAGTGTGTTTAACAAGAAAATCAAGGGTCCCTTGTGTCCCACTGGTTTGAAAACCTCAAATCTTCTTTGCAAATAGAGTCATTCGTTGGTACAACTGGATCAAAAAGTAACAAGTTTTTGTTAAAGTCTTTAGGCTGGAGCCTCCCGGTGCTTGCAGATTAGCTTTGTTGTACCTGGATTAACCCTCCAATCCTCCCATTGTCCCCCCTCCTTGTGTTGTCCCCATGTCGCCCATTGTCTTTGCTTTTCATTAGCAGGAAAACAGCACAGAACTTAAGCCACCAAACCTCCCCAGCTTGGAGGATCTGTTTGAGCTTCCTTGGCTCATGTTTTCCTTTTCAGGGTAAACAGTCATTTTGAATCCAATAACCTTGTCAATGGAAATCATTAATTTAAGGGTCAAGCAGGCCATGTGAGCAAATGCCAGGGAGGTCTCACTTGTTGTACAAAATTTAGGGCCAGAAATGTCAGTTCTGGGACTGAACTTAGGATCTGTTGACCCATTTGTTGTAGATAAATAGGAAAGGGTATTAGCATCCAAGAGCCATATCGTTTTAATATGATGAATTCAAAGCATGTACCATGTGGCCTTAGAGCCTGTCAACACACAGTCCCTCAACAATACTCTCTTCTTCCACGTTATGCCACATCTTTTAAACACATTGGAATCTTACACGCATTTAACATAAATTTGTTGGCAGGGTAATGGATTGAAAGAGACAAAGTAAACATAACTTAATGCTGGCTGTGGCTACAAATTGTTTCATTCCAATCTCTAGTTATTGTTTCACTTAATGCAGCTGTTTGTGACCTTGTCCCATAGGAAATATGAATTGATAAGAAAGGCCATGAGCATCAGCCACTGAACTAAATTCTGAAGAAGGACTAGAGTGCTATTATTTTTCTTAGATGTGGCTTGACAAAGAATCGATACTGGGAGCATTCAATGATGTCATAATTTGATTTCCTAGCTGAACTGCAGCTAATCAATGACCGGTTTAGATCCCAGACAACCTCTCTGGTCTTATCCCACAAGTCTTGAGCTTTACCTTAAACGTGGATTTCATCTTGACATATTATTACAGCCCCTCCAAATCAGCCACCCTATCATGAGAAAGCGAAAATATTTACAAGACTGGCATCTTGAGATCGTAGGTTATCGGTGATTTTCTGGTGTTTAGGAACTTCCATACCATTCTTACATAATAGCACAGACTACCAAAATCATTTACCTCCTCTCTCTAAAAATGGTTCTCAAATGCAAATCTATTGTGGGAAAGGTGAAGAATGGTGGTTGACTAGGAAAGGAAGAAGTTCTTTTTACCAGTCATCATATTAGTAGACGATCCTAAGGGAAAGGTGTCTTAGTTACTTTTCTCTTTGCTGAGACAGAATACCTGACACCCAAAGTTAAGGAAGGAAAGGTTTATTTGACTCAACAGTTTGTAGAGGTTTCAGTTCATAGTTGGCTGGCTCCAAGACATGGTGGCATGGCAGAGGGACATCGCTGAGGAGAAACAGTTCATGGTGGGCAGAAGGCAGCCCAGAAAGCAAAGGAGAAGACAGTCCTCTTCCTGTCCTTTATATTGTATCCAGGCTATCAGGGTTAGGGTTGTGCCAAAGGGACCAGGGGACTGATTTAGTAATCACCCACCCTTAATCCTAGCATTGCACCATGAATCAACCACACATTCTAGATCCAGCCACCTCTGGAAAGCCCCACCTATGACTATATGAGGCTTTGGGGGGACATCGAGACACAGCCACAACAAAGGAGAAGTTCCCATGTCCTTTCCCCTAGCATGCAAAATGAATTTGTGTGTGAATTTTGACTTTGCCATTTTTATTTAAAAGAACATTCAGCCTATAAGTCTATAAACAGTTGAATGGATAAAGAAAGTGTGTGATGTATACACAGTGAAGCACTACTCTGCCATAAAGTTGAGTCATTTGTAGGAAATGGAGGCACTTTAGGCCATAATGTTAAGTGAAGCTTAACAAGCTTAAAATGTCACATGATTTCTCTTATATGAGAAATCCAAAATATAAATAAAGCACAAAGTAAAAGATAAATAATAAGAAGTAGGCAGATAGATCTTTCTCAAATGGGAAGGGAATCAGGAGGTGGAGGGAGGAGAGATAAAGGGGAGAGACAGGAGGGAAGGCATTAAGGTGTGTTATGTAATTGTGTCAACTCCACACTAGGAATGGAAACATCACGTGCTGTAAACATGTAGTACTAGTAATAAAGAGGAAAAAAGTTAATAAAATTTTTTAAAATGTTTGGGATTTGGGGCTAGGGCCAGAGCCAACACGATTTGTGGGGCTCATTCTCTTTTGCTCAGAAATTATTATTGATCTCAACATGACAAGGGCAGAGAATCAAACCCTGCTCAGAGCCCAAAAGGTGGGGTCCTTTGTCACAACCCAGATGAGGGCTCAGGAAGCCAGCTCTAGTCCTGGCCCAGGGTTAGTGCTATTCAGCAGGCTTTGCTTAGGGGACTGAGGAAGGCTTGCTTCCTGCCTCAGTTTCCAGGGAGTCCTCCTCTGGGGCTCCGGGGAGAGGTGCTGACCCAGGGACTTATCCAGAGAGGAGTAAAACCCAGTTACCACAGTGCTGTCAGGGGGCCAGGAGCTCACTGCAGAGCGAGCACGCGGTGAACGTGGTGTAGACTCAGAATGGACCCAGAAACACACGTGGGTCCTCTCCTGAAGACATGGAGCCCAGACCCAGTGTGGGGATTTCCTCGATCTCCCATAGGCAGACAACCATGGTGTGATCAAAGTGTACAGTAAACATTTAAAGTTTTAAAAATGTATTACTGAAAAAGACACATTGCTACAGTTCCCCCTCACCCATCCCATGGTTCTTGCCACTTTCTGAAGCAGATCTGGAGTCCTCTTTCCTGAATGTCTGTACAAGGCATGATCAAAAATACAGCGAATGCTGCTGCAGAGTGCCATCCAACAAAGACAGTCTCCTAAAAACATCACAGTGTGTCCTCACCCACCTTACTCACTGGATTCAGCACGCTGTGACTCATGGCTCTTCCCGAAGTCAAAATGACCACGAAAGGGAAACATTTTTACTTGATTGAGGACATTGAGGCAGCTGTGATGGAGCAACTGTGCACACGGAAGACTTCCACAGCTGCTTCAGAAAGTTGAGAAGAGAACACTGGCCAGGTTACTCTTCCTCAGCTTTTAGGTGAAGACTTTCATTTCAGTTCCATCTAAAATATTTGTGTAAGGTTGCCTCTCCCCCATCTCTAATGGACAATACACACAAGATGCAAATTCTGTTTTGATTTTTTAAAATTAACTTTATTATCAGGATAGCTACATTTCCAGGAAAATCTTAAACCACTGAGTTTCTAAAACAAATCTAATATTATTTAAAGAAGTTTGAATCTGAGCTTAAAAATTTGTGTAACACATTTGGGCTTTGATTATAAAGAATATGTCTTCTAAGAAGTATGAAAGGTAAAACAAAGGTGTACTAGCGGATTGAACATGGGGTTTACTTTGACTTGAAAGTCCAGTATAAAATTGGGAAATTAAGCCAAGCATACTCACTGTCAAAAACATATACTCAATACATATTCAAGTAAAATATAATTAAAGATATAATTAAACATTAATCAAGTTACCTACCTGCAATGTCTACAAGGCTTCAATTAAACCTAAATTAAAGAAAATGAATTAGTGTGAAAAAATTCTACAAATATATGAATAAATATAAGTTTATCTCTAACATAATCATTTAAATTCAAGAAAAGAGTGAATCAAAGGCATTAGAATTATAGTAGTACCTCAGTTCACAAACTTAATTTGTTTCATGATGCTGGTTGTGAACTGAATTGGTCGCAAACCAAATCAAATTTTTCTATAAGGTTTAATATCATCTGATGTGGAATTTTTGAATGGAAGCAAAATTTTGCTGAATGCTTCTGTGAATAGAATTGTTTATGAACAGAGGCGTTCATGAACTACATTTTCACTGTATACCATGAGTTTTATTTGTCTTATCTGTAGTATGATCTTGAAGAAGGAATTCTTTCCTTGCCTTCTTGAAGTAATATTGCAGTATGTACTTTTCTTCAATGACTTCTTCAGGTTTTAGAATTTTTTGAAAGCATGCTGCATGGGGAATGTCTATCGCTGGTGCCCAACGCTATACCCACTCCAAGTGGGGTACCTTCCATTTTTAGCATTGGGAATGTCACAGGAGCAGAAGAAGAGTGTGCAAGGGGAGGTACTCCATGCTTCCAACTCGGGCTCTGATGCTCATTCGGCCTCCACAGTGACTGCATTTTCCACTCCTTCCTTGGAAACAAGAACAATAAAGACTTTCTTCTGTCCTCTGTGCATGGGCTTCTGCTGTCTGGAGGATGTGAATGGTGGTGACTGTCTGCTGTCCTTGTCATGGCCTAATGTTCATATCTACAAAGGTACTGTCCGGGGACTGTTGAATCTGAAGCAGGAGGAGTGAAGAGCAGTGTTTCTGCGGAAGCCATGCAGATGCACATTCATTTACTATAGCGTCCACCTCTGGGATGAAGGTCAGCTGCCATCATCTCCTATACTCAAGGAACATGTGTGCTACTCAGCAAATATTTTCAACTGCACAGGGCTCTAAGGGGAATTGGTTTATTAGGACACAACATTAGGATTGTGTGTGTGTGTGTGTGTTAAAATAGAAGAAAAGTGGTTTAAGCAATATGCCCTGGAAATGTATTTTGAAATGGGCTTTGTATGACAACAGAACATGCTGAGTGACTGAAACTGGGGACCAACACTGCCAGCAGGACACTGGGAAAGGCCTGGGGATGCAGGCATGGAAGTCTGTGCAGCTCTGACTTCCAGAGGGATTCAGGGGAACTAACTAGGTCCATGCTTCAGACAGAGAGTACAGTCACATCACAAGGACCTTGACATGTGGAGAAGAGGAAACAGGCAAGCTCATGCCTAAGTGGGCTTGGCCATTCACTGGCTTCCATTTCTTCCACCCGGATGATGATCAGATTAAATAAAGAATAATAACACTATTGGTGGACGTACTGTGTATTGATTTCCTTACCTTCAGATCACTATTGCTTCATAGAAAAAAACATTCACAGGAATCAAGAGAGAAGAGACAACACAGGCATTACCTATCCCCAATCCTTCCAAACACGGCATGTTTTGGCAATGGTAATCTCTCTGCTGAGCATGTCAGAAGATGATTCAAAGAACGGTTTGACCTAATCAGAGTCTCATTTTTACAGTAAGGAAATCTCAGAGGGGAACATTTAATTTATTACCTTTGTGAAAAACTAAGCTCTGTGTTATAGATTGTAATTATTTTTGATAATTACAATCTATAATTATAGATTGTAATTGTGATTCCTTTCCAAAGATGTAGGAGATATATTTGCTTTGTGTCACTTAATGCAGGAAAAATATATTAAGATAAAATTGAAGTATTCTTTATTAAGTTATTAAATATCAAATTTATGGCTTAGTTATACAGAGAATGTTTTAAGATGATTTTATTTATTTATTTAGTCAATATAGACACATCATAGACACTAGATAAAGAGCTTTGAGTTGGAATTAATTGAAATCACAGCCCAGTTTTCATAACGTAAGGAAACTAGTTAGAAGGGCCCTTTTCTGCTGGATCTACAGTCACTCAGGGTCATCCAGGTCCTGGCATTTCACTTGGGGATACTGTTTTATTTGTTTTGTTTTTTTGAGACAGGGTCTTGCTATGTAGTTCAGGCTGGCCTTGAATGCATGATGTTGCCTAGGCTGGCCTCAAACTCACATCAATCCTCCTGCCTCAGCATTTCGTGTGCTGGGATTATAGGTGTGCTCCAATACGACTGGAGGGGATACCCTTTATAATAAGCAGGAAAAGTTAGCTGAGCAAAGTAATTCATACAACTTGTGAATATACATATCTGTTTTTTCCTTTTTGAAACATGCAGGAAACTAAGTTAGAAGCTACTAAACTAAACAAGCAATGAATACATGTTTACAGTGCTAACTGGCTAAGATAAAAGTCAGTTAATTTGGAAAAAAAAATAGTTCATCATAGAAAGTGAGCACATTCTTGTCCCACACCCTACAAAAGCCTATACCTTTGTCTGTCAGCTGTCTTAACATATAAGTGCAGGGCCAAGGATTTAGCTCAGTGGCTCTGCTGCCTGCCTTGCAAGCACAAGGTCCCAAGTTTGATCCCTGGTACCAAAATAAAACAAAACAAACATGTAAGTGCATAAAAGTAATTGACATATTGATACAGATATGCCACTCACACATATAATAATATATATTATATATATATATATATAACAGCATGTGTCTATATGTGTGTGTGTATAGAAATAAATAGATAGAGCTACTAGGAGATGTTGGTTGTTGTCAAAAACGAAGTGATCAAGGCCGGGGATTTAGCTCAGTGGTTTTGCAGCCTGCTGCGCAAGCGCAAGGATCCAAGTTCGATCCCTGGTACCAAAAAAAAAAAAAAAAAAAATGAAGTGATCATTATATAAGTTGTTCCATCTCAAAAATCTGTCTCTTTTTCATATCTAGAACTAAGACATCAATTTCTCTCAAATATCTCTATCATCTATCTATTATCCTGAATCCTAAGAAAAGCAGGTGATGGTCACATTAGTAATACAGATCTAGGATGAGCCATATTCTTCCCCAAGAGATTTAAGAATAAGAAGCAAAGTCACATCTGATGAGTAGGCTATGACTTAAATAGCACCATTTACAAAGAATTCTGGCCAAGAGGAATGGACAAGTTCAAAAAGTGCCTATTGTGCAGTTTGGGGACCAGGCAGTAAAGATGAGTTATCATGCAGGTGGCCTCAGGATAGTTAGTGTCAGGATACAAACCTAGCTCTCCCAACTGGGTAACCTCGGACTATTTCCCCACCTCTGTTTGCCTAATGTCCTCATCCTCAAACTAAAGAGGATGAACTGGTCCTTACACTGTGCTGAAACACTCACTAAATGTTAATTATTTATTCTTAGAGGAGAACACCAGGTGGATTGGTATGGATACCTCCTCTTCCCCCAGTCCAAAATCAAATGGGGATAGTTTGCTCAAGAATATGTAGTATACTTTTAAAAAATTCAAAAATATTTTTGTTCTCCCATTTTTCTGATGGTATCATGAGATCTAAAATTCTTTTCTGAGAATTTTATATTCTTTGAGAATACCTATTAATATCTGAAAAAATATTTTCATGAGTTCTCTGTGGACCCTATTCCTGATTTGTTTCTGCTGCAGATCTTGCTGTCCTGGCACATTCTGTGGTATCAGATATCCACCAATTCCAATCTCTCTATCCTCCTAGTCAGACAGAGTTGAGAAAATATCTCACCCTCACCCCGGGGTAAAATATGTAGAAAATAGTATTGGCCACACAAAATTATGATGAGCATTTGACTACTGGTAATAGAAAACCATTTAACCTACTGCCTAAAAAAGTGTTCAGTAAATGTTAGCCTTTTCTGAGAGTAGAATTTGAAAATATTTATTTGTTTCCTTTTCTCTAAATTCAATGTTGAACAATCTCTCTGAAATGAGTGATCTGTAATATTCATCAACGACGTAAAATTATATTTGTAAATTACAATTAGCGTCCTAAAAGGAGAGTTGCTTTGGAACTCTTTATCCTTATATGCATGACATTGCCTCACGACTCCACACTCTTATTTTTCATTGCATCAGTCCATGATGATGTTGCGGTTAGGCAGAAGTCCTTTGACTGGGGGCTTCTTTCTGATTCTCGCATTGCGTCTCTAAGAGTCTGATGGAAATCTCTCCAAGGTTAAGGGCTGCCTCCAGTCTCCTATGACATCCTAGAGTCTAGCTGGTGCCCTGTGAGCTGCAGATGAATGCTTTGTTTACTGACTAAATTTGCTAATTAGGCTGTGTATTTGAATGGGCCACACAGAATGGTTTACTATCCCGGCTGTGCAAAGGTAATGTTAAATTCAAGAGAAATGTATATTTTAAGTGTTTAGTTAGGAAATCTTTGATTACTTACACAACTCCTAGGACAGACAGAACATTGATTAGTCCTCCCGTCTATATTTCTGTTGCTTTACATACAGATCATTAGGCAGAAACAGCTCTTATTTCGGGCCTGTGTAGATCTTTCAATGGGATGCTGAGCCAGTCTGGTTTAAAATGTTCCAGTAGGATGTGTAATGCAATTACCTTCCAGGGTATGAAGTGAGAAATAAATTATTTGGGGAAATCGAATCAACGATGCTATAAAAATTAATTGCAGAAGACTGGGCTCATTTAACTTTTGTTCTGTAAAAGTGGTCAATGAAGAAAAATACGGTTAATGCTTCTGGAGGGTAAATCTGTCGGTGATTGTCAGGCAGTAAATAATGTGGAGTCTCAAAGAATTCAAGGAAACTTGTTTGGGTTTCCTTTTGTGAAAAATTACAAACGTGAAATCATTTTCCAGATAATAACCTAACAGTATTTTTCCTAGATCTCTGTTATTCTTTTCCCCAACATATTGTTATAAAATTTTTTTGGAAATCACAGAGCAGGAAGAATTCTTAGGTGGCTGTTTGTGTACTCATCACTTAGCCCTGCACTTACATTGAGCCAAGCTTTCCTTACTAGGTGCATCCACTTCCATCTCTCTAGCAACTAATCACTAGCAACTAGTCAATCTCTAGCAACTAATCTAGCAACTAATCAACACAATTCCCCCTAAACGCAGGCATGCATATCACTAATGAGAATTTAATATTCATCTATTGGAGGCTTTTCAAGAGCCCTCACCCTGGTAAGCAATGCTAAACATTCCTCATCATTTTTTGACTGAAGCCGATGTAACACTTTCGTTGTATTTTTCACTCTCCCATGTTAGTAGGACAACTTCTCACAGCTAATTTGCTTCCAAATCAGGAAAAGTCCATGTAGAAAATGAAAATGGCGAGGAAAGGAACACTTACTAAAATGGTTCCTAAAACACCAGTCTGCTTGGATCTTTTCCCAGCTCTGCATTCTGCCCTGGCTGCCTCCTGTCTTCCACAAAATCCACCCCAGTTTTCCGGGACCCAGGAGTCCCCTGCGCTTCCCAGAGCCCAGTGCTAGTCTCCAGCTATCTCTGACCTCCTGCTTCCCCGGGGGCTTTGTCTGCCTCACACATTGTACGTGCCAGCCCTTGTGGTTCTTGCCCCGTGAACCCAGCCTGGTGCACACTGCTCTCCCCAGATCTCTCACTCAATTTGTCCCTTTCACTAGATTTGCCCCTTCTTCTCCAGGTGAAAGAAGATTTTATGCTTCATCATGGTTCAAGGTCCCTGAGAAGTAGCCCGATCTATGGTCAAAATGAATATTCCCAGCCAGGCAGAGCAATGCACACCTGCAATCCTGGTACTCTGGGAGGCTGAGGCAGGAGGGTGCCAAGTTAGAGCCTACCCTGAGGAGCCAAGCAAGGCACTGTCCCCAAATGAGATATAAAATAAAATGTGAAAGAGGGCTGGGGATGTAGCTCCATGCAAAGGCCTTGGGTTCAATCTCCACTACTGAGAAAGAAAGAAGAAGGAAAGAAAGAAAGAAAGAAAGGAGAAAGAAAGCGAGAAAGACAGAAAGGAAGAAAAAAAGACAGAGAGAAAGAAAGAAAGACAGAAAAGACAGAAAGAAAGAAAGAAAAAAAGAAAGACAGAAAGGCAGAAAGAAAAGAAAAGAAAGAAAGAAAGACAGAAAGAAAAGACAGAAAGAAAGAAAAGACAGAAAGAAAGACAGACAGACAGAAAGAAAGACAGAAAGACAGAAAGAAAGAAAAGAAAAGAAAAGAAAAGAAAAGAAAAGAAAAGAAGTCTTATGTCCAGGCTGTCGGAGCACCACATTGTTTTTTTTCTGGGAGTATGATTAATCTTCTTTCTCTTACAGAGGGGCAGGCTGCATATACTGCTGCCTTTGCCATAAAACTTCAGAGATTTGACAGGCAACACTGAAAATGTATTAAAGTGAATCAAATAGATGTACATATTTTTCTATTTTAAATGTTTTGCAATGTTCCTATTTACTGTATTTTATGAAATATTGATCAAAAGAAATACTACATATTAACTTAAGCTTTGTGTAATGGAAATTGTGAGCACAATACTTAAACTACTGAGTATCACACAGAGAATTTTAAGAAAGTATTGACCACAGTAACACACCTCCTCCTCCATCTCTTCTCTCCACAGAGACCATTTTCTTTCATGAAGTTCTGTGCCCCTTTCTTTCTTCCCTGGATGAGCATGCTTGGCTAGAGCTTGTGATGCCAGGCCACCCACCAGGAACGAAAGTACTCTTGGCTTTTGCAGAATAAGGTGCCTGTTCTATCAGTCAGGTGATGAAAGTACCCTTGAGCGAACAAAATGTACTTCATGAACTAAGGATCCAGGGAGTACATTTCCAGACGAGCAGTCCTGAAGGGATCTTGTAGCTTTTACTTGCACTAAGGTGGAAAAAAGAGACATTCACTAAAAGATTACCTGTGAATCATACGGGAGATGAGAGTTTTTACTTTTGAAAAAGCCAGACCTTCCACAAGCGAGTGGTGCTAATGCTAGTGGTGGCTCCACTGAAAGAGGGGACCCATACTGCTGGGGGAAGGCACGGTGTGGAGAAAGCCCCCAAGGGCAGCCGAGAGCACCTCTGTCAGGACTCGGCAGTCCCCAGGTGCAGCTTAAAGGACTGTTCAGACAGTGACGCTTCAGAGAAGTGTGACAGCGTGGAGCCTCACCAGCACCAGTGGAAGCCCCAGAGAGAGAAGGGCTGTTCTTACCAATTTGTGGGTGTGGCTTTTCCTTCTCATGGTGTGAGCACCAGCGGGAATCACAGGAGACACACAAAGTTTTAAAAGGGATTTATTGGTAAAAACATTGTTCACTTCAACTACAAGGAGCAGAAATAACACAACAGCAAAATAAAACGTTGGAATCCAAAGTTTCTACAACCAAGAAGCAGACTGAGAGGCCTGTTCATCTGAAAGCGCACAGTAGAGTTCCTGAAAAAGAAGGGATGATTTAGAGGTGGAAACTGACAGCACAGCAGTGGAGACAAGAGCTATGGGAAATTATTCTGATCAAGGAATTGCCCACATGTGCCCGGTTAGATTTCGTAATTGCTATGGGCTCATGATGCCTGTGGGTCTCCTGTTTTACCCAATTTTTGAAAGAGTGTTTTTACACTTTTTATCTGATGCTTGAGTAATCATTTTGCATAGATAACTTCACTACTGCAGGAACCCTTCACCACGCCCTGCCCTGTTTCTGTTCCGGCTGCCCACCCTTAGGGAAGGTAGCACTCACACCAGGGGTGGGGCAGCCTTAATCTTAGCATTGCATGGTGAATCTATCCCATGATCGCATCCTTGATCCCAGCAGCACACACTCTAAGTCCAGCCACCTCTGAAAAACCCTACCTATGAGGTTTGGGGAGACATCTAGGTAAAAGCCATAACCAAGAGTATATATAGTGTGCCTGTAAGAAGAAGGTCAGCCCTGCGTAACCTCAGGGTGAACCGTGGTGCTTTCTAATATGTCCAAAACTTCTTTGACAATTCTCTTTGCAAAAAACAGAGCCGAAATCCCTTCTTCTAAAGTATGCCTCATACTGAGCAACTTATTTGTAACAAATAGAATGTCATTGAGGTGACAATATTGATTACTCAACACTATGGAATTATGCTTGTCAGAGTTTTACAGAGAAATTGAGATACATACGAAGTGCTAATCTGTTCCGGAAAACCCCTCCAAGACACACCCAAAAATACATTTCTGCCGTTCTCTGTGTGGGCAACGCTTAGTCTGGTCCAGCTGAAGTAAAGTTAAGGGTCACCAGTCCACCCTTTGTCATTTAGGCACCTGCCCACTTCTCCATAAGCCACAGTTAATCTCCAGATAAAGATAACACCAAGGCAATCTGCCTACCATGCTGCAAGGATCCTGTGTACAAAGAGAACACTGGAATCCTTGTCCTGGGAGAGGAAGAGAAGTCCCGGAGAGGAGAGGTGCTGACACCGACACCCCATGACAGAAGCACTGGATGTGAAGTTAACAGTGCTTCAACACTGCTACACTAACACAGCAACCAAAGTGTCGCTCTTTCACGTTGAGGGAGTCTCCTCAGAGCATGGCGAGTCAGTGTCCCCAGCTCAAGGATGCTGCTCCTGCACATCTCCAGCCTAGTTTCCAGGGTTCTTATCTTCCTCAGTCAGTGCCTCCCATCTAGAAGTCTCCCACAGAGGCACGAAGCTCAGTGCCCCCATACAGGACTGGTTAGTGGCATCAGATGCCGACACTCTGCGTGGGTCTATCACCAGTGCCTTCCAGGGACCCTCAGCACTGTCTTTGCTCTTAGACATTGAGTCACTAGCATTTTTCAATCAACTCAGATGAGAGAGCAAATTAGAATCCTTAAAATCAGTTCAGAAAACTCATCCTTAAAATCGTGTTCCCAAGAACCATTCTTAGCACTGAAATTCAGGTGTGGGTTCTCCAGAGAAGCCCAGTTATGCTGGTAAGGGTCCCCCAGGGCCCCCGGAGTGGAAGCCTCTGCTCTCAGCCCATGGCGCTGCTAAGAGATGTTGGTGTCTCTAACAGGCGGGGCCTAGGGGAAGGAAATTAGGCCACTGGGGTGAGTCCTTGAAGGGGATGCTCTCTCCTCTCCATTACTGTAAGGTGAGTGGCCTCTTCCACCCTGCAGACTCACAAGCCCATCTGTGTGTGTGTGTATGTGCGTATGTATGTGTGTGCACATGTGTGTGTGTATTGTATAGTTCGCTGTGGTATTAACTTGAATAAGCAATGCCCAGTTGATTGGTTTAGCACAGCTCTGGGCGTGGGTGAACGACGTACTGAAGACAGAAACCCCGCCCCAGATGTGGGTGGCACCAACCATTGGGTTTGTGGCCTGGAAGGGATAAAAAGGGAAAGAAGGAAGGCTTGCCAGGAGAGAGACAGAGAGAGACAGAGAGAGACAGAGAGAGAGAGAGAGAGGAAGGGAGAGGAGAATGTTCTCACACAGTTAGGAGGCCAAGAAGCCCCACGATTTACCAACTGAAGTTGGAGAACCAGGAAAGCCAGGAGCACTATTGAGTCAAAGGCCAAAAGCTTGCAGGCCAGGAATGCTGACGTCCACGCCTCGAGCAGGAGGAGTGGCTGTCCCAGCTAAACAAGGAGCATGACTTCAACCTTCCAGTACTCTCTGCTTCATGTGGGCACTCACTGGATTGCTGGCACTCTCCCACCTGAGGCCAGCGAGGCAATCTTCTTTCCTCGGTCCATTGATTAGTGCTCCTCTCCTCGGCAGACACCTGCTCAGGTACAAGAAAGCCAGAGCAACACTTTACCAGCTCTCTGGGCTCCTTTAGTCCAGCCAGGTTGACACAAAAAATGAAGCATCTCATTCATTCATAAAGGGCATCATTAATCCTCCTTGATCTCCATGCCCTAACCTGCCCTGGGGAGGCACCCTCGGTGCTGTGAGGTCACTCAGGCAGCCATGGAGTGATGCATGGAGGAGAAATTGAGTCTTCCAGGCAGGATCCACCACCTGTGGGCAGCCATTTGACGGAGCTGTACTGGATCAGACCCACCAGGCAGTCAGGTCTTTCATGACTGCAGCCTTGGCCAACAGTTTGATGACAATCTTGCAAGAAACTCAGTCAAAGCCAGTTGGAAAAGCCACTCCAAAATCTGCAGCCCACTGCAGTGGCTATTTATTGATGCATAACAAATCATCCCAAAATGTAGTGGCTTAAAGAAATACAACACCATTTCCCAGTTTCTGTACAGCAAGAAATCGTGAGTGGGTTACCTGGGTGTTATGCATCAAGGTCTTTCCTGAGGTCACAGTTAGTTAAGATCCTGGTTGGGGCTGCACCCAATTGCAGGCTGTCTCTGGTTGGGGTGAGGGTTCTCTGCTTCCAGAGGGCCACATCATGTGGCTCTCAGGGAGACCCTAGCTCCTCGCTGTTGGCAGGAAAGCTCAATGCACCCTGTCCTTCACACCCTGAGTGCACTCACAGCAAGACAGCTGCTTTCCTGTAGTGCAGGTGACCCGAGAGAAGGGGCAAAGTGGAAACCACCATCCTTTTTCTGACCTAACCTTGGGAATCAAGCATTGTCTTTTCCACACTATCCTACTGGTCACACAGGTCAGTGTAGACAGAGGTGTGGACTGTTGAGTGTGTAAAAACTGGGAGGTGGAGATCTCCATGGGCCTTCTTGTAAGCTGGCTACCAAAATGAGAAGATAAATAGTTGTTATTGATTTACGTCACCAAGTTTAGGGTAATTTATTATGCAGTGATGGATGACTAATATACGAGCAGATCAGTATGGAATGTTTTGTCTGTTTCTAGTGACCTGACGAGAGGGCTGTCTGCCCCAGTTCTCTGTGATATACCAGATGTCGTGTCCCATAGGCCACCTCCTGTCCCTGTTTGAGTAAAAATCTCCACTTGGAGTGGTGTCCTGGGGACTAGAATCTGGGATTCCGTTGACATCCCAGCAGCTGGCACTTGCTAGTTTCCTGTACCTATTTTCTAACACTTTATGTCAGGTTTCATGGTTTTGCTTAAGTTCCAATTTTGGATAATAAAATCTGTGTGTTCCCTCTAGGGTACAGATGTCATGTGCAAGAACCAGCTTTTTACACTATGCCACTTTAAATACAAAGGATGCTGGGTTTGTTTCCTGTACAGACCTTTTTAGAACACTGTCATCTAAGTTGTTCTCCCCAGATGGAAGCCCAGAAAAAGAAATGATCAGGATGTACAGCATGTTGTTTCCAACAAGGTGGAAAATTCATCTGAAATGACAGAAATCCTGAGTAATGACGAATCTCTGAGGATTCGTGTGTCACAGTGAACTAGCTGATTGGTATGTGCAACTGAGCTATAGCTTAATATCAATACTTACACTTCCCTTTGAATTGAAAAGGAGGCAATTAAAAGTTACCAAACCCCTTGTTTTGAAGCGCTCCTGGTCCCCATGGGTTTGTCAAAGCTGGTTTGCGTTTCTTATGTTGAGGAGTCCTGTCTTACACATTTGAAACCTCATAGACTATTTTGAAATTGGGCTTTGTTCCAGAAATAAGTTTTACTTTATTACTTTCCACTCCCTCTTGACAAAAATGACAAAACCCAAAGACTTCCTGAAGGCTAATCTTTTTTCTGGGTCATATGATTCTTTTCAGTTTGCATCTGGAGAGGGTTTTTGGATAGCAATAGGTTTGGCTGTTGGTGAACTGGAGAAAATCCTGTTGCTGCAGAGTTAACAATGAGTGGAATCTCAGTGAAGTACAGTTATTTGTCTGATACAATAGAAGCTGGTGCAGACTGGACTTGCAACTGTCAGACAGGCTGTGTGGGAAAATCTAATCGACTGCAACTGAGTCAACAAACAGTTCAGAGTGCAGAAATGCTGACAAGACTGGAGCAGGCAGTTTGGCCAACTTCAATTCCTAGCCAAAGATGAAGCTGAATTAATTGTATTGCTGCAAAGAAATGGTTAAATATTTTAAAAAATAACCAGCAGGGATCTGAAAATTGAAAGGAGTCAGTGTAATGAAACATTAAAAACACAAAACAATACACAATTAATGATAGCCGTCTCCGAGGCACGTTTGGTACAAGGCAGAAAAGACCCAAGAACCAGTGATTAGAGAAGAGGCCAAAGTCCTCAAACTCATTATTTACATGTGCCATGAAGTGCAAAACAAACAGCGATTAGATTACAGGAAGATACTCTATGGATATTTTTAAGCTTTTGGCCCTGTTGGGTAAACAGTTTCGAAGTGGAGGCAGATTCACGTGAGCCTGGTGCACCTGCATTCCCTGGGCCAAAGAGGCTCTCAGATGTGACCTGAAGAAGTCACTGGCTTCCCACACAGGGTTCTGGCCCAGTGATGCCTAGGAGATCGGGGTCCAAAGCAAGACCTGTGCTGAGAGTCAGGTAGCTGAGCTCCGGGCTCAGGTTAATGCTATGGTCCCGATGTTCTTATTGACAAATGCAAGTCTCAGTTCTTTACTTGCTGGCTTCGCAAGGTTGCTGCCAGGTGTGCAATATAATCACACACACACACACACACACACACACACACACACACACAATTAGAATCCACAAAGAGCAGCATCTACACTGGAGTTGATCCAAATGAAAATAAACATAGTACATTCTAATACTCAAAGTTAGCATCATTTTTTCAAACGATGTCACTGATGTCTTTATGTTCCATGATGTCACTTACCATAGGACAAGGAGGCAGAGAGGAGCAAATCCTGCATCTACTTAGATTTGGGGATTGCAGGCTGCTGGCCACCATTCTAAATCATGGGATGAGGGAGGAAGGGTCTGACAGAATAAGGGAAAGTCAAAACTCAAAGTGTTCTTTCTGTTTTCTCATTCAGGAATCAACACAGAGGACTCCTGGGACCTCTGGTTATCAAGAAGGGATTTCTCCTCTGCCCACCAGCAGCCAATGATTCAGTTCTGCGGTGGCCATCAGCTAGATATCTTTTAATTCACTTTAACTCTAATCCTGTCTATACCAGAAATCGAGTCACACCTCCAGCTTGAGGGCTCAGTGTAAGAGAGCCCTGCTCCCATCAGACATGAGTCACAAGGAGTCAGTTGTCAACGATATTTGTGGTTGATTAGGTATAAGTTGAAGATGCTAAGACCACATTCTTGGCTTGGAGAAATTTGCTAGATGGCCCACCAAGCTCAGATGCACTCATGTCTTGTGGTTTATCATGAAGGACGTTACCAGGATACCAAGAAGATACCTCGGACAAGGTAGGATGGGAAGAAGTCGGAGCATCTATGTCTTCCTCTGGCACAAGCCCTCCTGGGCCCTCCACACTCAGCTCTCCGAAGCCCTCTCTCCTGAGTCTCCCTGGGTTTTTCCAGGGGCTTCGTTACCCAGCCATGATCGATCAAATCACTGAGCCTTAGTGAGCAACTTCATGTGAAAGCCCTCTTCCATTCCAAGTGTTCAGGCAGCGGGTTTGAAAAGTCCCAAGCCTCTAATCCCTCTTTGGTGTTTCCTAGGACCACTCTCCATCCTGAAGCTCCTGGAGGCTGCCAACCACTGGTCACTCATTAGCGTATAAAAAGACACCTATCACCTTGGCTATTTGAAGGGTTTTAGAAGCTGTGGCACAGGAGATGGGGATAAAGACCAGATATATATTTCACAGCAGCACAAAGGCATAGAAATGGACTGCCTAAGCATGAGGTATAATGTTCTCTTTGATATGTGAGTATGTACTGTATCTCTGATGTGATTTTCATCAGGATGAATTTCTATAGGACACTTGTATGACCAAGACAGAAGGTCACCTCCTATACATGCCAGGTGGTCTGATCACTTAATAATGGTAATGAGTATACTTTGAGCGTCTTTGAATTTTGGTCATGAAGAAAAAAAAAAATAAAGTCATGGTGGAAATGAAGCTTACATAGTAGGTGCAGCCATTTAAGTAGTTCATAATTTGTTTCACAGGCAGTGATTCAACAATGGACACCACTGGTCATGAAAGGAATGCAGAGAGAGTGCCAGTGCAAGTACCCAGGGCCACTCTGCTGGGGCTCCTCACCCCAGGGACCGTGGCCATTACCCCCAGTCCTTGTTCATCATAGGGTGTGGGGCTGCACACCCGGCCTGTACTCACTATGTGCTAGTAACAAACCCCCTTCTCAGTTGTTTTGACAGTCAAAAATGTTTTCAGATATTGCTAAATGTCCCTTGGGCTGCAAAATTGAGAATCATTTCTCTAAAACTGTCTCCAAAAACATGGATTATTGGTAACTTATGGGATATATGCATATCAGCTGGCAGAACCCGTATCTTGTGTGCAAATTCCTTATTAGCCAAAAAGGTCAGCAGCAAATTAAATTATGTATAAGGCAATTTTCAAATATGTGCATGCTTCAAATAGTGATGTATTTTTCAAATTGATACAAACATTACCTTTTTATTAGTAACTATTTTATATTCTAATGAGCAAAGCCATTCACTTATTCTGTAACTTTTATTTTAGTTCTACTTGTTTCATTCCAAATACGATTCTGAAAATAGTGTATCAAGAAATAAAGTAACATTACATAAAATCACACATATTAAAATGTAATATTTGAAGTTTTTGCTTCAAATTTTGTGCATCTGAGTTGCTTTCTTTCATCATGCTAGCAGGATACCTTTAAGAAGAAAAGATAAGTGGATTGTTGTTCTCCACACATGTGCAACAGCAAGAACCCACGTAATCAAGGTCCGTATGTCTGCACGTATGTACCATGGGGTGAGAGCTGCCCCCAAATCTTATGTCCACTTTGAAGCACAGACTGTAACCTTACATGAAAACAGGGTCACTGTAGATGTAATTGAGTTTAGATCAGCAGGAGATATCATTCTGGAGGTAAGTTGGGTTCTAAATCAATTGCTAGAGTTCCTATAAGAAGAGAGTCTAATGCCTCTGTTATGTGACAGGAGGTGGAGCTCAGGTGGACACTCAGGTGGGGGTGGGCAGCTGTGAACACAGGTGAAGCTTCTCATCCACCTGCCACCACCCTCCTGCTGTGCTGCCGGGGCCTAACAGGCCCGGAGTGTGGGGACCCCTCTCTTAGACCCTCCAGAAGGAGAGTCTTTGAAAAGGGATTAAAAAATGAACTGCTCATTTTTAGTGCAAAGCGTATTGTTGATGAGCAAGCTTCCAGATAGAAGTCCTTTGAGGAAGCAGAGTTGCTGTTGGACATTACAAAGGGAAAATCTAAACCATTTTTTTTCTCATTCTTCCATTAAAAAAATTATGTTGTCTTAACTAGCTTATTTTTTTAGCACACAAAGAACTCTGAGTTTCTTTCCTTTTTGTTCGGTTGTTAGTTGACAAGACCTCCAGGTAAAAGAAATGTTTTTAATAAAATATATTCCCTCACACCGTGTGGAGGCGAAGGTAGCTGAGCAAGAATAAAGATGTTATTGCTGGCTCCTCAGAGACATATACAATGCTCACTTTAATCTGTTTGATTGTCCCTGAATTGCTGATGGCTGCTCTTTTCTCTCCAAGGCACAAAAGAGAAGCTTAATATCTTTATATATGTACATATGCAGAATATACAGCCTGTATTAGTCAGGCTCATTTGCTTTCTTTTGCACCCCTCTCTGCTTCTGTCTTTCTTCTCCCTGTGAGGTGAAAAATAGATGCAATATGCTGGAACCATTCCTAAAGTTCTCCTAGCTGGGATCTTGAGTTTTGTAATTTCTGCGCTATATCTCAAATGCTGGCGGATATGAGGGACACTGTTAGTGGATACACTGAGGGTGCCAGGACACGGACATGTCATGGGCCACAACCTATAAATCTGCGTGTCCATTTCTCCTTGGACACTGAGGAACCACTGCAGTGGCAGGGTAGAGGTTGGTTGGTTGGTCATGTGATCTCCTGCTTCCTCTGGGACCTGGAATGTCAGTGCTCATTGTTTAAATTGCTCTGCACACCGGTGAGAGCATCATCCTTTCTGCGTCTCTGATCATGGAGCCACACTCCACGCAGAGATACCTTGGTTCCCATGAAAACCAAGCATCCAAAGAAACCATCAATTTTGGGATAATACATTTGTTCCTCTTGAAAAATGTTCTGGTTAAAGCCCCATCTTGCTTTGAGCAATGTCTGAACTAGTGGTTAGATGCCAATTTCATGGTGTTTCTCACACACCTGGATTCATGGTAACTCAAGAGCCCACTTCCGTGCCTTTCCCACAGGCAGATTTATTTTCTTCCACCTTCCAGTGGGGTGGTTCTCTCCACTGCCTTATTAATACACTGACAACTCCCCAGTGGTGTCACTGCACAGACAAATCACTGTTGTGTTGTCACTGTATTGTGTGGAAATACATTCCATCAGAAAGATTGAATTGTCTCATCATTTACAGTGGTGTTCACATGTAAGCTGGAGACAAAGGACAGGGAGTAATGGAACGCACATGTATCAATAGCCGAGTCATTCTCCAAATCTGCCTCTCCAGCTCCTGACACCCTACTAGATTTGATGTCTCTAGGACTCAAGAAAGTTGTGGATGCATCCATTCACTGTTTTGTATTGAATGTTCTTTGGCCAAAAACGGATGAACTGACAATAACTATAAAAACTCTGAAGCCCTACATTCACCTACAATTCCAAGTCATTTGTGCTCGTTAAAAGTCACATGCAAGGGGTGGTCAAGATATATGGTGAGTTTTACATTTTAGAAACATTATTATAGGAAATGACACCTTGCCATTCATCCCCCTCAAAATCCCCTTCCTCACTTTGAGCACACTCACCTCATCATTCTTGCCACTTCCTACAGCAGCTCTGGAGTCCTCTTTCCTGGGTGTGTTTAGTTGCACGTCTTGGCTGCCTTGATGTCCTGAATCAACTCGAAACATTGACTTCTCATAGTCATTTTGACTTTCAGGAAAAGCCAGAAGTCCCACAGTGTGATACCCGGTAAATAAGGTGCATGAGGACACAGTGTCATGTTTTTAAGATCCTGCTTTTCTGTTGGATGGGGCTTCGCAGCAGCATTCACTGTATTTTTTATTACACCTCATAAAGACACTGAGGAAAGAGGACTTTCAGACCTTTTCCAGAAAGTGCCAAGAACCATGGGATAAATGTGTTCAAAGTAAAGGGAAGTTTTTAATTTTGAAGGGGATTTGTGTCAGGTGTCTTTTACTGTAGTTATTTTATCTAAGCGTTCACCATAGTTTTCTATCAAACTTTGTGTTTCATTCAGTCATTCATTTGTTCATTCATTCCGTCATAGACAGAGATCGGGTTGGGCACAGAGAGCAAGGCAGGTGTGAATAAGATATGACTTCTATTTTCAAAGAGCTCAGATTGAGAAAGAAAGCAGGATAGAAAGAAGGAAAGGTATCCCCTTGGTTGCTAGCTGCTTGGATAGTGAGGTCCTTGGTGCCACCCGGCTCCAGGGGACAGTGAAGTGGCCCATCCTCTGCGGATTCTATCTTCCTTTCCAGGTCGCTTATCTGAAGACTGAATGCACCTGTTAGCAGAAGCCCTAGGTAAACAGACAGTAGCATTTATTCCTGCTTCCAAATGTGCAGGGACCCCCTCTGGGAGATTTAGATGTGATAATTAGGGCAATAAACAAAAAGGCAAAATAAACAACTTTCACACATGCCAGTGCCCAGTAGGAAAACCTAGGCTTTAATGCATCCCAAACTATGCTCAGACCTGTAATAAACATAATACTACTAATAAAAGACTTAAGGGAAATTGTGTACTAATTTGATCTCTACAACATTAAAATGTCCATACTTGGAGATGTTTATGATGATTCTTGAAAAATATTTTGTGTTTCTCTCGTAATTTATATAATGCAGGCAGCATAATCTTCAGTCTAAAAGATACAATGCATACCAGCTGCTATTTCACTTACTGTGGTTCACAATTTAAACAAGGTTTTGTTCTCGTTGGGCTTTTGCAGTCCTATGTCCTATTTGCTTTTAAATTTTGTTTCACAGTTGAGGTTTAGCCATAGCACGAGCTTCTGTCCCTGTCCTTGGCTTTCTCCGTTTCTAGTCAGGAAAGCAGAGGGCAGACAAAACAAGGCAAAGAGAGAACACACCTAGTTCTGTAGTACAGTGGGACATGCTTGCCAGAGGGCAGCTTCCTTTGAGAAGCTCAGTGCACAGCCGGAAGTCAGAGGAGTTGGACTTCCGGCTTGCTTTCTCCACTTCCGGGCTGTGTGGCTGCAGTGCTTTCCGCCTCCTCTGGCTCTCAGTTTCTTCTTCATCTCCAAGGAAGGCTGGCCACGCCCTATTTACAGGCTTCTCAGGAGGATCGAGTTAGGCATTGCACACAAAATGCAGGAACACGGTTGAAAGACGAATTCCTCAAAGAGAAGGCAGGCCAACCACACCTTAGAACCAGCGTAGAGACTGGGCCAGCACCCCGCCCAAGGCTTTGTCCAGAACAGTCTGGAAACCTGGACCAAATCCTGGAAGACAGAGAGCACGTTGCTCTGTGGGGAATTGCTTCTGATCTGGCCACTTTTTGACTTCTTTACTTTTAATTACAGAAATAAAAAGCTATTTATTTACTAGTACGTGTTTGTAGTGTACATTGCTTACTTTCTCTGCTTGGGAGTTGGTACGCGTCTCCCTTTTCTCGCCCCCTTTCTCTTGATCCTCTTTCCCTCTGGGAAAGATCCCTCTCCCTACTTCTTATCATCTCTTTTATTTTGCCCTTTATTTATGCTTGGGGTTTCTCAGAGAAACCATGTGATATTTAAGCTGATAGGTCTGATTTATTTCACTTAACACTGTGGTTTCAAGATGTGAGAAAAATTAAAAATAATTTTTTTTTTTTGGTACTGGGGATCGAACTCGGGACCTTGCGCTTGCGAGGCAGGCTGCAGAAACACTGAGCTAAATCCCTGGCCCCAAAAATAATTTTTTTAAAAAGATTTATTTACAACAAAAGGAACAGAAAACGAAAAGGGAAATTCGAAGATAAAGACAATGGTGTGCCATAAGATTAATCACACAAAAACATAAAGGTAAAAATCACAATATTGAAAGTGGAAAAGAAAATGTATCAATTCTATGAATTTTTCCAGTACAGCTTTTGACTTGTTTCCTATAGCTAAGTTGAAAACCAGAAAGTAAATGAGTTACAGAATTGGCTGTAAAAGAACTGTGATTGTAGGATTTGAGATATACACATCCACCCCAGGGACCCAAGGCTTCCGCCTTGACCCAGTGGATGCCGATGCCTAGCCCTGCACTGCATTTCTAACCTTACTCCTGTCAATACAATCATCCTCATGACTCAGAGCCTTCCATTCACTGAACTTCTGCCCTAATTGCCGAGGTGGCACTTGGTGCTGTGTTCGCCCGCACAGAGGCTGTACTGTCTTGTCTCCTACTGCTGTATTCACTGTAAACTCTTTTCCTCATCCCATTGAAATAGGTTTTCCATGGGTTCTTGATGATTCCAGATCAGAAGTCTGTGAAATAAATAAATCTTGGCTCTGCCCAAAACTGTGAGATTTGGGGAACTTTATTTAATCTCTTGAGACTTTTCCTTACTCATCTGTGGATTGGTGCCTAGGATTCCCACATAGTAGTATTGTAAGGAGGAGTAGAGACATTGTATCAGTCAGCTTTCCTGTCCCTGAAACATGATTCCCAACATTCACCACTTAAAGGGGAAGAGAAATGTAATTTTTTTCCACTGTTGCGGTCTATGATCAGACAGCTCCAAGGCAGAGCCATCATGGCAGAAGTACGTGGAGGAGCAAAGCTGCTCAGTTCATGGTGGCTGGGAAGCAGCATGGCAGAAGAGCACCAGAGAGGAAGCTGTAAAATGACCGGTTATAATACCCAAAGTCATGCCTCCCTGACCCACCCAGACACACCCAAAAGTACATTCCACCCATCCCCTGGGTAATGGCCATGCCAGTCAAATTGACGCTACCAAGTTTAACTTAACAGACCTGAGGGTAAAAACTAATCCAGTGTCTGCCACACAATAGGCACAGAAAAACTATTGAAAGACTGAGTGAAAAAATGAGTGCATCATGTAAAATGCAAACAAACACAGCAGTAGGTAAAAGTAGGACTCAGGAAATAGTTTGCTGATCAGCTGAATCCAAATATTCTACTCCGTGGCCCAGGCTGAAGCACAGATGTTGCTATTGAGCCAGTAATTAGGAAGGCTGGAAAGTATCTACAAAGGAAGACAATCACCCAGTGGGCCACACTGAACGCTTCTCAGGCCTAACTCCACCCAGTGGGCTGGACTTACACACACACATTTCTCTGATGAGACATATGCCTTCTCCTTTCATAGCATCCTTCGGAGATTTGTCACGGAGCCATGGTTTAGATCTGAAATGTCTCCCAAAATCCTCACGTGTGTGGAAGGTGATTGGATCACGGGCACTGTGCTCATCAGTGGATTCATTCATTGATGAGTTCATGGCTGACTGTGCTCAGGGGTTGTGGCCTGGTTGGAGGTGGCCGCTGGGGCGTGACCAGGAAAGGTGTGTTCTTGTCCTCAGCTCCTCCCTTCTCTCTCTGCTTCCTGGCTGCCCTGGCTGAGCCCTTTCCTCCTCCACAACTGCTCTGCCATGCTGCTTTGGAGTCAGCAGATGATGGACAGACACCATGGGCCAAGATAATCTGCCCTCCTTTAATTTGCAGGGGTCGGCATGTTGTCCCGGGAATGGGAAAATGACTAAGACACACTGCATATGGGAGGGGGAAGACAATGGACTGCATTGTGCCGCAAAGATGTGAATTAGATTCCGAGTGACAACTCTATTAGAGATGGATGGAAAGAGACAGGCAATCGGAGCGGAAATGTCACAATGGACAGAATCCCTGGCAAATGTATTTTATATTTAGCTCTAGGTTTTCCTCCTGGCAACACTGATATTAAGAGAGAACTGCCACCAGTTTCTTTGCTTTGGTTCAAAGTTAGGATAAAAAATATGTCAAGAAATGAAATATCACTGTGAGAGTGAAAGGTAGCTGGTCCAGAGGAAGATGTTGATGGTGCCACTTTGGTATGACTTGTTTCCTGGGACCTTCCTTCCTTCTCTCCTTCCTTCCTCCATGTGGTAGTACTGTGGATCCCACCCGTAGATGTTCTACTACTAAGCTACATCCTCAGCCCTTTCTGAATTTTTTTTTGAGACGAGCTCTCACTAAGTTGTCCAGTGGGTTTGAAGTTGCCACCCTTCTGCTTCAGTCTCCCCATATTAAATTTTTTAATGTATTTTTCTTTCAAAATTGAAATATCTTAAATACTTCTGTTAGTTTTGTAAGTAAGGTATATCAGTGTAAAAGCCATGAACAATACAGAGAACTATAAGACGGGAATGGAACAGAGCCTCGGGAAAAACCCCCGCTAATAATCAGAGACATTATCTTTCCCTGCTTTTTTGGTACATCTTCATCCTCACAGTAAGTTCATTTACTATTTACTGGTATAGAAACAGGTATTTCCACCTTGTATACTGTGGGCGCTTTCTGTGCCTGCCCACACGGGCACACCTCACCCTGTGCTGGCATCATGGTCTGTGACGTCTGTGGCTCCTTAGCACTCTCCATGGCTGGCATTTGGATGGCTCATGAGTGCAATCTGATGCATTTCCCAGAGCTGCCATAACAAAGTCCCCAAACTGAGGTGCTCAGTCCGGTGTCGGCAGGATCTAGGGCACGACTGCAAAACCTTATTCCTGCTTCTAAGTGGTTGTAGCCATTCTTGGAGATTCCTTGGCTTTCGGATGCACCACCCCATCTCTGTCTGTCTTCTCGTGGCCTTGGCCCTCATGTGTCCCTGTCTCTCCCCTCTTCTAGACACTGGTCATATTGGACTAAGGGCCAACTCTGTGCCACAGTGACTCTTCCAAAGTAATTGCATCTCAACGAGACTATTTCCAAGTGGATCCACCTCTGGGGTTCCAGGAAGGGCATGCATTTACAGGAAAGCTCCTCAACATCATGTAAGTACTACAGATAAAGCTCCAAGGAATGGATGATAGGCACACTTATCTGATAAGCTTCTAAAAATGGAATTCGTAAAGTGCCTATTATTTTCAAGGTTTATAATGCGTATTTCCAGATTTTTCTCTTGACTGTTACATTACCAAAGGGCAGTGTTTTTTTTCCCACATGCTTGTCAGCACTGGGTAATGCTGTGTGCTATGATGCCTGCCTTAGCCAAAGAAGATTTCATTGTTTTTACTTTAGTTTGATTTTTTTTTTTTTTTTTTGCAGTTTGAACATTATAAGAAAACAAACCAGATTCACAGCCACTGTTGCTCCTTTACAACTGACCATTTGGCTTTTTGCCATTATTCTGTTATGTTTGTCTTTTTCTTAATGGTTTTAAAGACACTTTTGTGTCTTTACTTTTGTTGCATACACATTTTAATTTTTTTTGTAAAGTCAAACATGGTGGTCTTTTCTCTTTAATTGTAGGACCTTCCTCACCACAGACTTTATAGGGAATTTTCTGAAACTTTGTTGCCAAAAGCATGCAGCTAACTTTTCAGGCCCATACTCCCTTGCCTTGTTTTGACTCTTGAGGGGTCAGGATAAGGCACTTCACAGATCCCCTCTTTTTATAATCTGAGGGCCCTCGTACCTCTTAGCAATTCTTCCAAGTTTTTGGCCCATTGACGAGACTACACTGTTTTCCAGGGTGTTGAGACGTTTCTCTTTCTTATTCTATGGCTTCTGTCATGGCCTTGGGATTTGGGGAACGTACTGGGGCTTTCCTGAGGCTCAGCTTGCCATCTGGTAAACAGAAGTCAGTAGTCTTTAAATAATAGACATTAGAAAGCGCTTTTGGCTAGGGACCCGGATTCGTATGGGAGTTGTAGACTTTATATGTTCCAAAGGAATTAGATAAATTCATCTCTTTCCATTTATAGTTTTGGAATGACTCGATAACCTTACAAATCCAAACTCTTCTTTAAAAATAAAACATGCACTTAATAAACAAACACATAGAAATATGATTAGGGCAATGTACCAGGGTTTCAGTTGGGATATACAAACTTCTGTTTAGTACTTAGAATAGCAACTGGCTTTCCAGAAAGTGCGTCAGTTCCATGCCTGCCTGGGCCTCTCCTCAAAGTAGTTAACTGCCTACCAAACTGCTCCTGTCGTGTGCTTTCAGTGTGAGCTGGCTCACCACTCAGCAGTGCATGGTCCGAGGGTTTATCACCTCAGCTAAGCAACTTCTGCTTTTACTTTAATTGCAAACCGGATTATGTCATACCCCGCTTCCCCCTTCAATGGTTTCCTACAATCTTGGGCTACAGTACAAAACTAGAGAAGGACCTTCGAGTCTTTCTGGGATGGGTCCTGCTCCTTTCTTCTGGGCTTCCTAGCTCTACCTGCTGTCCACTGTGCGGTGTGCACTCCTCCACCTCAGACCTGCAAGCATACGGCTCCCTGTACTGGGGACGGCATCTTCCCCAGGGCCAAGCACCAGGTCATTGCTGAGCACTGCTGACCTGACTCTTAGGGACCTTTTTCTGGGAACCCTGTCCTGGTGCTCAGGTTAGGTGGCTCATTTCTTATCATCTCACATTATCCAGTCTACCTCCATGGAACTCAGCAAAACCCTAAGAAATCACTATTTGAATACCAGCTTAGGAGCTTTGTCAGAATTGTATCTTCAGTCTAGAAAACTTGCCCAGCCAGTGGTGGAATTCATTAACTTTTCAGAATGAATGAGTGTAATCTAGGAAATAGAAATGGCTGAGGAAGGATGTGTGTAAGCCGTGTGTGTGTGTGTGTGTGTGTGTGTGTGTGTGTGTGTGAGACCAGGAGCAGAGTTGAGCACCGGACAGTTAAACGTGCCAAGCTGGTTTTCTTTCTGGTTCAGCATCATCAAGTACCTCTTTCTTCCCATCTGCCTTTCTCAGGAGGCTTGCGTTCGGATGCTCCACAAGGCTCAATATTCAAAAATAAACAGTATGAAATTTGTATTTCCTCCCAACACCTGTGGGTCTGTTTTCTTCATGGAGGCATCTTAATTTGAGGGGGAGTTACATACTTATATAGGGGTTTTTTTCTAGTTTTGGAACTTCTTTTTTTACTAGTCCATTTTGCAGTGCACAGTGATTACATTGGTCATAGGGGGCTGGCACATGGTCATGACGCGTCTTTGTTCTTTTCACTCTTCCTTCCCTCCTGCCTACCCCTCTCCCTCCACCTCTTGGTGTAACATCTTTACAATGCCTTCCCACCCCTTGGTTGGCACATCTGGGAGATGCTCCTGTTTGGGTCCCTCCTCCTGTGTCCTGTACACGTGGTGGGGCCATGCTGCTTTCTGCATAATTGTGAGTAGGTCACAGGGGAGGCCGAAAAAAGGTCAAATCTCCACAGAACTGAAAACAACTTCGGCTTCCATAAAGACTTGACCCATAACACGGATGGACTCTAGAAGGACTGTCTTTGTGCCTCCCTCTTCGTGTCTTCCTGCTCGTCCTTCTAGTGTATGTATTTATGGAAGAAATGCTTTCATTGCATCTCACTTGCTATTTGCTCTCTCTCTTCCTGATTTTAAGAGGGTACCCTGACCAGTGAGGATAATACAGTGAGGGGGTAGTCTGCTCATGAGCCAGCTATTAGTTTTTAACTAATCTTGTAGATCTTTGTACACCATGTTGGCAGTCCAGAATTGGCTATGGTGGGAACTCTTCACCAAGAATTGTTCTTGGAGAGAAAGAAAGGCACACACACACATGCATGCGTAAGCATTTCGGAAGAGTGTTGAGCAAACAGAGACTAATAAAAATTAAGTATCAATTTAGTTTTGAAATAAGTTTAGATCCATAGAAAATTTGCAAAAATAGTGAAGAGAGCCCTGTGGATCCTGCCCCAGCTTCTCCCAATGCTAACACCTTACCTGATTCAACGCATTTATTGAATCTGGAAATTAACATCGATGCATTGCTGCTGACTAGGCCGCCAACCTTCTGTCTCCCCAGGAAGGTTCCTTTCTCTCTCCATGATCTCTACCTGTATTCATCTGTCACCTCCCTTGCTCTATTGTGATCTGTGAGGGTTCTTGAGTCTTTGACTTCCATGAGTGTGACACTTTAAAGTCCATCATTGTGTAGAAAGCCCTCAACTTAGGATTGTCTGGTGTCTTTTTCTGAATGGATTGAGGTTGTACATTTTTGGAGAGACAGTCACAAAGCCCTCTTGTGTCCTTCTCTGTCCATCACATCATGGGTATGTCATATGGTACAGGGTGATCTCATTACCCGTGACAGTAGCCCTTATAAGGAGTACAAACCTCATTGCCATGTTTCTTCACCTCTAAGTCACTATTACTACCTTTGAAATTAAACTGTATTTTGTGCGGCATATGTTGTTTGAGAAAAGGCATATATTTTATCTTTTCATAAATATTTTCATCAACTAGTTTTAATATTATTAATATTTTCTTGTTTGTTTTCTAACTCTTTTCTGAAACAGATATTTCATAACCAAAAAGCCAATTGATGTGTGTGTATCTTAGTGATGTAAAGAAAACTGACTTTTAAAAAATTGCTCTTCCAAACAAGCAATTACAAACAAGAGAGATTTCTCACTCTGGTTGTATATAAAGCGTTAGAGAATTGCCAGAAGTGCACAAGTACTGAGGAAGGCAGGGAGGACAGTAGCTCCTGTGTGTGCAGAAGCGAATGTCTTCTAGCTGGCTCCTGAGTTACCAGATGTCAGTGGCCAGGCGCCAAGGAGGGCTGGATCAGAAATGGGATCTGACACCCCAGGGCTTGGAAATCCTGTGAGCTGCACCTCGTTTCCAAACAGCCAAGGGAAGATCTTTATTGGCTGTTGATAACAGCAAGAGATGCCCAATCCACTTGGCTGTCAGCATCCAGGATGGAAGAAGAGGGGTTTTATCCGTGCTTCCGTGGGGAGGAGCGTTTGATGTGGCTTGGTGGATGAGTCAGGCATGGTGGCATCTGTGGCTCTGCAAACCTGCACTTTTGTACTTCAGGTGCAAGTAGGAACACTGAAGCCACTGATAAAATCTACAGTGAAGGCTTAAAAAATTCTGCATGTCTACCTGTGCAGGACAATGATGTGAGTGTTTGGGGCAATCAAGGTAGCACATACAAAATCAAGGAAAAATATTGTATCTATCTGTTTATGAATTTAGTTTCAACATAGCCCCAATCCATGGACTCTACTTCAAGTTCTAGTTTGCTTGAACGCCAACCAATTTGGCATCAACTCACTTGGTGGCTCAATGGTTCTTTTTCCAATGGTTTGGTGATTTCCACTGTTTTCTCACCCTGTAATTAAGTAAGTAAAATCACTCCAATTAAATGCTAGTGGACAGATCCATAGACATTAGCTTCTGGACAACACAATAATTAAGACACCAGCTGTCCCTGTTTAAATAGTATGCAGTTTGCACACAGAAAACCCCTGAATTATCGGTTCTTCTTTGAACAAAGAGAGTGGATTAGACACATTCATGACAAAACTAAACACCAATGTCCAAGATGAACAAAATGTTTTGGTAAAACATGAGTTGTCCTATGTGCAGGTCAGTTTGCTCTCATGTCCACTCCCCATTTCAAGGCAGAGAAGGATTTGTCTAATGTTGGAATATCTAATGTCAGGGCCCTGACGGGAGTGGTAGCAGCTTGCAGACCTGCTAGGAGAAAGGCTTCCACATCTCACTATTTTTCTAAGTTTGAGTCTCAAGCCAATGCTGAAACAAAAGTCCCAGTGTATTTAACACCGAAGTTTTCCACAAAAGAAGAATTTGAGGAACAATTTTCATTCCCTTTACTCAGGTACAAACAGACACTTATGCGTGTGCGTGCACACACACACACACACCTCTCACATGAACCTTGGAACCAAGAAGACCAGCATGAGGGCCGAAGAGATAAAACAAGAATTTCCTGCATTCCGCACATTCTTATGTCCAAGGTTACTGGTCAAATTTTGCAGCTCTAAAGGGTTAGAATGTTTGGAAAGGCTTCCAAAAAGTAGGTACGCTACAGCTCTTTTAATCTGTTCTCTATCTCCAAACTTCCCAGCACTCCATCGATAATCAGATCAGGCTTTCCTTCTTGTCCACGATCTTCCCATTAGGAGCGAACCAATTAAAAATGAAAAGTCCTGCTTCAACGCGGAAAAGGTTCCAGCTTCTAAAGAAGATAAACTGGAACGAAGGCCTCCTTTGTTCATTTTTCTTTTCTCTGAGAAAGCTACCTTTTGGCACTGTAAGGATGTAGCTTGCAATTATTCTGAGAGGACATGCTTTCAGATTTTTAATTCATTTTAATCTTCCTTGTATTATGAAAGCTATACTTCTTTTTAAGGCTTTCAGACAACCAGCTTAATTTTCATATTGATTCATTCAGGGGCAAAACAAAACTTTGTATAAAATGAATGGAAAATGCCTTTTTTGTGGTGAAGAATATGTGCATGCATTTAATTACAATGCATGGAAGTGTTCTTTCCTAATTAAACATTTAAATGAAGAGGGGGTTATAAATAGAAACTTAAAAAACAGAGTGAGCGGGACACAGTTCACCCTTCCAAAAGGAGGGTCCTCATCAGCTCTTATGAGGGATTTTGCAAGTGTGTCTCCACATTTGAAGGGAAAATATTTTTGAGCATATATGATGATTACTAAATTAGCAATATTCTTCACTCACACAGATTTATCGAGGAGGGGGTTTGGGATGCTTTATTATCTAATTAAGCCTCCCAACATGTGGTAATTTTATTAATAATAAAAGGTGACACAGTACAGTTGAGCATCTAGCTTTATTGTCTACAGTGGAAGAGGGACAAGAATATAAATTGGAGTTAGGAAATAGAACACCCTACGGCCAGTGCCCACCCAGGTGACGGCCTAACAGAACACGTGTTTCTGTTTACTACAAAATCTGGGGAAAATGAAAAAGTTTCTATGTAGAGATACTCAGTTTTCACTTTTATAAAATCAATGTAAAAATTCCAGCCATATCTGATTGAAGAGAAGAGCTTTCTTTGTTTCTCTCTCATCCTACCTTCATTCTCCATCGTATTTTCTTTAGCCACACCGAGTGTTCATTGTCTTCTGGTTACCAGACTGATCTTTTTGCTGTTTTGCCCTTGGGAGAAAGGACATGTAAGCCCCTTTTATTTTCTTTAGTGCAAATTCATCTCGTAGCAGCTGCCCAGTGAGGGCCTCTATGGACCAGAGCTCTGTCCTGTGTTCTTCCTCATAGCTACTGCAGAACTTAGCTTGTTGTGTAGAAGGTTTTGAAATGATATTCGCTGAAAGAAATAAAACCATTTAGAGGACATGGAAGTATAGCGATTGTTATTCAGGCTCTCTCACACTAGGTTTGCCTAAGGATTTGGCTAAAAATCCCCAAGCAATTGTTAATATGGAAATATACCATTAGCAGGAACATGGTATATTGACAGACCAGAGTAAAGTCCAGACAAATCACAGGTATGTGTGAAGATCGAGTGTGTGCATCAGTTAAACGTTGCTGTTGGATAAAACCTCCATGGTTTGAGATGGCAAATCTTTGTCATTGTTTACAGCGCATGAGCCAGTGGGCCCATGTCTGGCCTTGGCTGAGCTCTTGCATGGCTGGGAGTTGCCAGCTCTAAACTGGTACAAGATGAGCGAGGCTGGGGAACACCAGCTCTTCCTTCTATGGCCTCTCATATCCTCACAGCCTAAGGCAGGACTGTTGACACTCATATGGAGACAATCGGGCCCGTGGACATGGGCAGAGCAACCTGCTGCTCTTCAGTCTAAGCAAGATGGGCCCAGATGCAAGCTCAGCTCCTCAAGGGAAGTAGAGGGCAGGGATACAGGGGACGACTCATCAGCAGCATCAGCGCTGTCTCGGGTCAGTGTAGAGACTTGTACATGCAGTAGAGGAAAACAACTGAACATCCAAGTCTAAATTAGTAAGCCACAACAATAACAGAGAAGTTGAGACTGAGAACACTTTCTTAAGATTGGAATCAGGATTATACTGTAGAAGATAAATAATGTTGCTATATAGAAGTTTATAGCCTTTATGAAAATATATGACAGCACTAAAAATATTAAAAGACAAACTTTAAATTGGGCAAAAATGCATGCAGCTATATCCATAAAACCAACCTGTTTAATTGGTACACTTGATCTTAGCCAAAAGGCTGAGAAGCGATGTTTAATTGGTAAATAACTACTACAAGTAAATTTTTAAATGATTGCCTGTAGTGTGGAAAAAGAATTCAAGGGAGGGCTGGGGATTTAGCTCAGTGGTTTTGCCACCTGCTGCACAAGCACAAGGACCCAAGTTCCATCCCTGGTACCAAAAAAACCTCAAAACAAAACAAAAAAATAATTCAAAGGAAATGCGAGGAATATAGTGAAGAAGAAACATAATATGCACGTTAACATATGGAAAGAGAAATGATAATTAAAATAATAATGGGACGAAATAGTTTTAACCATTATATTACTAGCAATTCCATACTGCCAAAGATTGAAGGATGAATATTCACTTTCATACACTGTTGGTCAAAGCATCAATTGAAACTGATATTTCATCTATAAATTATATAGATATAGGAATATTAGTGAAGGGATTACTGGAATTAAACCTTGCTCTTTTGCATAACTATTTGTTCTCATGACCATTATGTTATCCCTATACGCTAATTTTCAGGTAGCAAGGTAAAAATAAATTAAACTTTTTCCAAAATGGTGATTGTAACTTGTATTCCTGTTCTTAGATGCTATAATTGCCTTGTAAAGGGCTCTTGAACTTTTTAACCTCACTGTTTTCATCTGTTAAAAAACAGCCTGTCGTATTTCTCCTCTAGCGCTTGAAGGTGAGTTAATTGGTCCAAATTAATGAGATCTGTATATCTTCGGGCTAGGCTGGCTGTTCTAGGTGGGCGGCCATGCAGACTAACCCAAAAGTAGATGGATGAAAATTAATACATTTTTCTAAAACAGTGGCACCTAGGTTCACAAACTTAAATCCAGAGTCATGGAATGAGTTCTGTGACCAGAATCTTGGAAAGAATTCAATTCATGAACCGAACTGTAGTTCCTATCTTTGCTCTCGAGAACTATGCTTCAGAAGCAATCCGGTAGTAAATTGTCAATAATTCTGATTCTCCACCTTATTGATTATCTCATTTAATTATCATTAGAACAGGCTTTATAAACCCAGTGTTTCTTAGGAGAGAACTGAAATTCAGAAGCTAGACAACTTGCCCAAGTTTACATACTTAGAAAATGGCAGGATGAGGTTTGTCTCCCTTTCTCCATGGTTTGGGTGCATAGCCACATCCAAACTGAACTCAAATGCCAGCTTCAACCACTGTCTCCATAGATGCCTGTGATAGATACAGGAACCGAGAACCATATTTTCCAAACCAAAACATTATATATATATATATTTTTTAAATTGTTTTTCTTGATACAGGGGATCGAACTCAAGACCTTGTACTTGCCAGGCAGTCACAGTGACACTGAGCTACATCCCCAGCTTCAAACCTAATATTTTAAATGAAATAAATGTAATGCAATTTTTGTGTTTTCCTTTAAAAATTCAGTGATAAATTGAATATTTTTGCAAAGCCAAGGTGAATTTAAATAACTGCCAAAGCCTTGGGGCATTTTCAAATTGTAAAACGAAAGAATTTTTACTAGAAAAGTCAAGGAAGCCTCTCCCTAGATTTACCTGGAGCAATCTATTAAAATGAAAAAGTGGAAGTGAAATTATTTTTACCATCGTACATACATATTTAAATGATTATTTCATCAATGAGTGAAATGATATGAAACAGTCTGATCCTTAAATGATCATATATCTAATTCTGACACTTCATCAAATTAGAAGGCATATTTCTTGCATGGTGAGAATAAGCCATCAGTCATTATAAATTTCACTGCTTCCTTGCTGGGTTTCTAGATCACAGGGGAAGAATCGTCTGGAGTCTGTTTCCTGTGTGTTGTATGGCTGGGTCCTTCATTTTCCCATCAAGCTGGTGTGGAGAGGCAAGGACAGGAGGGATTTTCTTGGGTGGGGTTTGGTGGTGATTTCATGTATTATGTACATTTACAAAAATGCAAGTCATTCTAATTTACCATGTGCCACCAAACTTGTAAAAGTAAATTATATTAGTAAAATTTGAAAAAGCAAGAAAGGAAGAGAGAATGAATGAATGAATGAATGAAATACAGAAAAACAAAAAGAGAAGGAAGAGAGAGACAGAAAGAAAGAGAGGGAAAGAGAAAAAGAGAGAAAGAAAGAAAGAAAGAAAGAAAGAAAGGGAGAAAGAAAGAAAGAAAGAAAGGGAGAAAGAAAGAAAGGGAGAAAGAAAGAAAGAAAGAGAGAGAAAGAAAGAAAGAAAGAAAGCAAGAAAGAAAGAAAGAAAGAAAGAAAATTTGATTGCAGGGCTTTCTCCTATTAACTTTTCATGAAAAGACAACTGCAAGCCTGTGTTTTGTGTTTTCATTTCAGATGCCCTTCCTTACCTTGGAGATAGATTTGGAAAAAAAAACAATAAGGACTTTTAATTTCTGTATCCACTGAGTAGTATTAGGTTCATATAATAATGGTTTTTACAATCCTGGATTAAACTTTGCTTCTTTAAGTGGATAGGTGATTAAAGGCTCAGTTCTGCTGCGGTCACAAAGAATATTGTTGTTTATCTTTCAATGCTCCATGTAGTAGGGCTTTGAAGTAGTTTATAATCATCTAAACAAATGTCCTTCTGGCGACTTCAGGGCTGGCGGGGCTGAAGAGCTCGCTCCTGAAGGAGAGGGTTCATTCATCCCAGAATCTGTTTCCAGGTGGAAAAACTCCCTGCGTTTGCATAAATAACCAGGAAAGAAATGCAAACCAGGAGGAGGGTTTCATTATCTTAACCCTCTCAGACACTTGAAGTACTTGGAATGCAGGAGGATCTGGCTTCAAGTACCTTCTTACCTTTAAAAGACAATTATCGTAGGCATTTGTAGGGAGAGAGAGGATGTTGCCACGTTTCTTAGTAACAGCCCTCACATATTAACTAGCTGGCTCTGCAAAATGAAAAGCATTTGGCTTTTTGTTGGCTACTTGTGCACTACGCATCCCTCTGCAGCCCCTCCTTTGTTTCAGTGTGTGGGAATTAGGGTATGCAGAGAACGTCGCATGAATGACTCCTGCAGATTCAGTGATTACAGCAGGACCCGGCTAATCAGACAAGCCTCTCCAGCACAGTGCATTTTGCAAATCATGGGCAAGCTGATTTAATATGCTCATATCATGGAAAGGAGACTGATGTGGATTTAAAAGGAGGCTGTCAGGCCCGTGATGGCAGCACTGCCTGACGCAGAACATTAGCCACAGAGCCTTGGAAATGAGAGGGGCTTCCCCTTCCAAGCTGTATACACAGCCACAGGGTGTTTAGCAAACACAGAATCTTCGAAGGGTGGGTGAGATTGTGCAGCTCATAGCATACTAGGATTTCACTGCGGGGCACTACTTATGAGACAGCTCTGGTTTCAAGGGCTGGGCTTGGAGGTATATGGTTCAGCCAAACTGCTGTAGGGGAGTAGCTTAGCTCAGAAAGGACCCTGGGCATCTTCAGGCCATGGGGTGTGTGTGAATGTGTGTGTGTGTGTGTCCCTGGAGGTGTCAGGCATTGTACACATGCTACTGCATCTACCTGCTAAGCATAGCTGTGCCTCTTTCTCTTGTCAGATTCCCAAGAATTTCCTTCCTCCCATCCTTTCCACTCTGCGCTCCATTTCTGAAGTAGTTTCCTAGAGCTCAGCTGTGGATTCGATTGCCTTCACATTCCATGCAGTGCCCGCTCCTCTCCTCCGCGCAGTCTAAGCAATGGCACCCTGACATTGAGGGAGAAAGAGAAAGAAGAAACAAGGCCTTTCTTTCTTTCCATTCTGGTGAAAGCAGGGGATGTGCATCTCCATGTTGTCCTCCATTAAAAAGAGAAGTTTACAAAATGCATTGAAATGCACAGCAAGTCAGATATTTTTAAGTCGGGAAATCACCATGCTCATTTTTCAACAGAAGTCTCATTTAGCCGCATTGCTCCTAGCATTTCATAAACATCCAACGTGTTTGTGCACTGGCTGGGCAGGCTGAAATGGTTTCACGGGTGCATATTTATATGGAAAACATATTAAGGTAGAGGGTCACAGAGATAATGTCATTGGTCATCAGCCTCCTATTTTATTGCTATTCCCTAGGGCTCTTGAAACTAGGAAGTAAGGTTTAATACAAATATTGAAAAATATAATACTATACATGATTTGATTCCAAATAACTACGACATGTGACATTTCTTGGGCCTACGCAGACATGGTATCAAAGTTTATTAAATTCCTCAGTCAACTTTATGATGTAGGTTTGCTTATCGTCAGTATTTTATAAGGAGACACCGGGCTTAAAGTACCACAGTGTCCCCAGCCCATGGAGCCTGGGGAATAGTGGGGATGGTCTATGTGATGCCCATCCATCGTTTAATGGATTTCATTGTCTCCAAGTTCCGGGAGCCGAACAGGAAAAGCAATGACTGGGGCTCTAGGCAGTGGTCCGTGCTGAGTGTTGAGGTAGCACGGAAGAAATGAAACACAGATAGAAAGGAGACAAGGAAGTCATAACTCAAAACTGCACTTGTGAGGAGACAGCCACCTTCGGGACCCAGGTGAGGCACCCAACTTGGCCATATTAGCATTCCCTCGAGTAAATGGTGCTCCTTTCCTTCGGACCCGTCACACCCCCAGTTCCTCAGAAATGCTGAAGAACTGCACACACAGACCGCATCAGGAGCGTGAGGAGGCAGCCAGCCTCGTCCAGCTAGTCTTCTCTACAACATCCGCCCCTCCTCTCCGTGCACAAACCCACTTCTTTGGGTCTTTGTTTTCTTCAAAGGCTTCCGTGTCATATAAGACTTAAGGAAATGTGTATCCTTTTCTCTTGTTAATCTGTAGTTTGTTCTAGGAGACTCTGCCATGAACCTATCAGTGGGAAGAAAAGATGTTCATTTACAACCTCGACACCCATCTTTTGTGACTCTCAAAAATTGATATGGGGGCACACACTTTTGATTCTAGCACTCCGGAGAACTGTGGCAGAAGGACCACAAGTTAGAGCCCAGCCTGGGACAACTTAGTGACTTAATGAGACCCCGTGAAAAGGTTCTGGATTCAGTTCCCAGTACCAGGGGAAAAATAATGGGTGTGGAGTAACTTGGGAGAAAATGTGATGATACTGGGGAAGGGAGATAGGAATGGTGAAAGAATCATGTTATTATTAGTTAATGCAGCAGAGAAGATTTCTCATTCATTGCAAGACTCATCTGTCCATAACAGACAGATAAACTAGAGAAAAGTGTACAAATGTGTTAATAAGTTTTCTATAAAGGTACAAAGACAAAGCCATAGAGCTACAAAGGCAAAGGGGAAGGTTTTTGTGATCAGCTGTACAGAAGTGTGATTGGAAGACAAGAGGGGATGCCCCTATTGGTGACAAACCAGGGGACTTAGGGACCACGTTGTTTGCATTCTTCTTGGCCTTGCCGGCCTTCAAGGAAAGGGTGGTCCTTTTCCCTTGGGGGTGGGAGGAGGCCTCTGGGATGGCGTGATTCTGGGGCAGCTCAGCTGCAGTTCCTGTCCTGCAGGGAGATGGCATGGGGGAAGGGCAGAAGACCTTTCTGCTTTGGTGCTCGGTTTTCTGAAGCTCTAAATCCTCACTCTGCCCTGGTGCCATAGCTTGGAGCAGCATGTGCTGAATCCCACCACGGATATTACTGGGGAGATATCGGACAGTGAGATATACGACAACAGGTTTCTAATCTGGTTCAACCCCAGAAGAATTAGAGAGAGGGAGAGAGAGGCTTGAGGAATACACTGTGATCTATTAAGGGCCATGCTACAGGTGAGCGCAGTGTACCGGACCTGGCTGGACAGTGCTCTTAGACACAGGAGAGGCAGACACGAGTGCTGTCTGTCTCCTCCTTCCACAGCCAGGCGCCATGTTTGATTCTGTGAGACCTAAGCCATCGTCTGGGAGCGTCGGGCTCTTTGGTGTCTGCCTTCGGCCTCTTACCTCCACCTTATGTGAGGCTGAATTCTAGTTCAGTCTCCGCAGAGGCCGAGTTACTGCGGCTCCTTTGAGTCTGTGGGTCATGGCCAGTGAGTGGAGGGAAGTCTCTGTGGGGCTCAGTTAGACACCACAGCTGAGCTGCTGTCCCTGCAGCTGGCAAGTGGCTGATACCCAGTAAGCCGTAGGCACTGTCCCTCCTCACTGTCTCTCCATATTGAATTGCTGTTAGCATCAGAAAAAAGCCTCAAAGACTTGAAAGTAAGTGAAAGAGATTTCTACCCTTTTAGTGGAGTGGTATTTCTGTGTAGCTCAGTACCATTATTTCATTTTAATTGATTTAATTTCAATAGGCATATGTGGCTTGTGGCAATAGTCTTGAATATCGTAGGCTTAGAATTCACTGGGGACTGATTTAGCAGATGTTTGAACCTCGCGTAGCCTTTCTCTTAACTGGGCTTATTTTATAACTCTTTAGGGGGTGGAGGTTAAGCTATTAATGCAAATGCAAAGCAAATGAATTTTCTCTAATTGAAATGTAACTGATTTCTTTCTTATTCATAGGATGATCCAAAATACTACATTTCCTTTTCTTCTCATTTATTTTTTTGAGACAGGAGCTCACCAAGTTGCCTAAGCTAGCCTCAAACTTGTGATCCTCCTAGCTCAGCCTCTATAGTAGCTGGAAATACAGGTGTGTGCTGCCAGGTCCAGCTTAAGCACTGCATTTTACTTCCCTATTGGATAGTAATCTGTTTTGTGTCTCTGCAAATTCATTTCAACATTCCCGATTGCCTTCATATAAGGTGTGATCTAAAACTATGATGAGTATTTAAATTTAAAAAATTTTATTACAGTAAAAGACACATTGCCACTAAACCCTCTGCAAATCTTCCCTCTCACATCAAGGACACTTATCCCATTGTTTTTCCACTTTCTGAAACAGTTCTGGAGGGCCTCTTTCATTAGTGTCTCTAGTTGAGCAATCCTGGTTGACTCAATGCCCTCAGTGGATTCAAAGCATTTACCTTTCATAGTCATTTGACTTTGAGGAGGAGTCAGTAAACTTTGGATGCAAGATTCTCTGGATAAGCTGATTAGAATATCTCACAATGTTTATAAAGACTACCTTTATCTTTTTATAGCACTTGGCAGGAACATTCACTGTATTTTTTATCATACCCCGTTAAAGACACAAAACTGCTTCAGAAAGTGGCAAGAATGATAGAATAAGTGTGTTCAAGGAGAGGGGAAATATTGTGAGAGGATTAATGGCTGTGTCTTTCATGTGATCCACGTTTTTATTTAAACATTTACTGTATACGTTAATCAAGCCTTGTATAGCCTTTCAATTATTTTTGAACTTGTTTTAATGTCTTACTGGTTCCATGTCTTATTAAGGAGTTAAATAAATTCTCTCATGGTCTATTTTATGTGTATAAGAAAGAAATGATCCTACCTGGAAAAAAATCAAGTAGCCTCATCCTCTTATTTCCAATATTCCCTCTTTGCAGCAGTTAAATGGGGAACTTTCTCAGCGTCCCCTGTGTTTGTGGCTGTTTACATTACTGTATCTGTTTTTCACAGTGGCTAGGGGATATGTGGAATTACATAATGCAGTTATGCCCTGGCCGTGGATCAGTCCTGGGAAATAAAGCAAAGTGAAAAACAAACTCTACGTCTAGCGCATAGTGGGCCCCGCTTCCCTGGAAACCTGTCATCCTGGATTAGAGACGGTGGGGCTTTAACTACAATGTCACTGTTCATTTTGGTGGCTTATATGACACTGCCACAGAACATAATAACTTGTCTCTTGGGTTTGTTCACAATATCAGGCAAAACTTGAGAGTGTTATTAGATAGCATAGCCCAGCCTGGGAAGCACAGGAAATACAGGTTCAGAGACAGGAGGAGATAAATGCTTATCACAAGGCCTCTTGTATTCTCTAGACTTCTGTTTCCAGGCAAGTCAGATAAATAAATAGAAATACAGTTTCACTTAACTGAGAAAATTACTTAGGAATTAGAAACAGAAGTGTTTCCCCAGATGAAGGCAAACAAGGGTTTGTCTTGAGTATCCGGAAAGTGGAGAGAAGATTTGAGAAATGGCAAAAGCTTTTAAAATAATGGACACGACACATATATAACTGGGGTTTTATATATCTGACAGGGCGTAATGAACCACAACCCTTATCAGCTGCTGCCTGGAGTAGTTTGTGGATGAACCAGAACCCTCTTTGGGCTGCAGTGTTTGGCAGAGAGTCTGGGATTGCTCTACGTTTACTGCAGAAGCATCCGCTATCACCAGGACATGAGACACCCAGCTGTTGCAGACACAGATTTAAGGCACAGAGTTTTGAGCATGCAAAATGGAAAAAGGCAAGAAAAAGTGAGAGGTACATTGATAGCAAGGTATCACACGGCCGTTAGTATAGCCAGTGGACTAACATCAGGGGAGGGAAAACTGTTCACAAAGGAACGCTCAGTGAAAAAGTAGGTGGTGACTTCACTGAGATTTTTATAGAGTCCACGACCACTAGCAAAGTAGAACTGATGCATTTCCATGGGTTGAAAATCAGACGGAAACATAGAGTCATTTCTTTTAACTTAATTGTTTTTCTCTCATTATTCTTTAAACTCGTTTAGCTGAAAAGAAAGTGAAATATAAGGGGGAAAAGGAAAGGAGGAGAGAAAAGAAGAAAGAAGACAATGAAAAAATAAGGAAGTATGCAAAGAAGAAAGCTTAAATTAGGTGAGAGAGAGAGAGAGAGAGAGAGAGAGGAGGGGGAAGAGGAGAGGGGGAGAGAGAGAGAACATATCACAGAAAGGAGGGGCTCAGCAGTCCGGGGTCAGAAGTCTCACACAGGGACCAGGGGTCCAATCCCATTGCCTTCCACGCTGCACTCAAAGTCCTCCTGAACAGGAAGTTTTCCACTTCTTTGTTGCCCCTGCTGGTAGGAGTGACATGAAATCCGCTGGCTTTATGCAGTGAAAAGGAGTCACTGTCCTCCGGTAAATTTTGTCTCAGTAACTTAGCTTGTCTGAGCAGAGCTAGCAGACATGAGCCCCGGACATGACATGCTGTGACCCTCTAGTACTGGGGCAGTCTCAGCAGAACAGAAACTGTCTTCAGGGACAACAGAGAGCCCCCTTGCGGCGTTTCTAAGCATGGCTGAAGAGGACAGGGAGGTGAGCATAAGCGGAGGGCTGTGATTATCCCAAGGACCCCTGTCCCTGTGGAAGGAGGCGGTCACAGACCCTGGCTGACAGGACACCTCCGGGAGCACTTGGGAAGAACTGTGGAGTTTTGAATGACAGCTGCATTTCTGGTTCTTCAGCACTAGGATTAGGATTCCATCTCGGCAGAGCTGATCTTTACCTCTTTTTCCATGCTTGTGTACGACAGTTGTCAAAACTCTCCTCTAGGACACTGGCAGCTTTTGAGGCAGGTGGTGCAAACTGCAGATACTCAGTGAAGGAGCCCCAAGGAACGACGCCTTTAGGGCGGAGAGAGTCCAGAGAGGAGCTCAGCCTCCCGCACTTTCTGGCCTTGGAAGAGGCCTTTTTCACCAGTCCTCGCCTTCTTCACCTCTCAGCAGGTGCACGTGCCCGCCTTCCAGGGATGCGCCGAGATCCAGGGAGACGATGCCAAGTGGATGCCCCACCAAGCAGGAATTTACCTTACCGTAGGGATTCTGCGGGGAAGGTGCTTCAGCAGTGTGTGCTGCAGCAGGGGCATCCCTAACATCGTGTGGCCCAGATTCTGTCTTGCGTTTTCATTTTAGTCCATGTTTGCAGCACACACTGATTCCACTCGTCATGGGGGGTTGGCACGTGAACGTAATGCTTCGTAATTCTTGTCATAACCCTTCCCTTCTCTCCCCTCTATCTATAGCTCCCTTTTGCATTTGCAAAAGATCAATCTTCATGATTCCTATTGTTCATCTTTTATTCTGCTCTTTAATTTATTTATACTTTGAGTTTCTCTCATGAGAGAGACTATATGCTATTTACGGTTGTGTGGCCCAGATCTACAATCTTGCAGAAATTAATGGAAGAAACAGTGATCTAGCACCATTAGAAATACTACGGATTTTTTTAAACTTACAATAGAAAACTGAAAAAACATTTCACAAGGATATCAAACACCTTACCTTAAAGGGAAGTAAAATTTATTTCAAAGTATAACATTGTTGTTCCTGGTGGTGCACACCTGTGAATCCCAGCACTCAGGGAGGCTGAGTCAGGAGGATCACAAGTTAAACCCCAGCCTGGGCAACTGAGAGATTTAGTCAGACCCCCATCTCAAAATAAATAATGATGAGTTTTTAAAAGGTGGGGGCTATAGCTCAGTGCAAAGCTCCTGGGTTCAGTCCCTAATACCACAGAGTGAAAAATAAATCAATAAAGAACTCTGCAGACTGGAAATGTGCAGAGCTCAGCAGGCCTCCGGGGAGGGAGCAGCACTACTGCTAAGTACCCAGGGCCCCCGGGTGCTGGAGACACAATGCCCAGCGGAGAGAAGGACCTGAGAGGCGAGGGGGCTTCCCATGGGAGGGAGCTCGGTGAGCCTGCAGGCAGGACCTGGGGCAGAGCTGCAGAGCTGCCCGCCTTCCTCCCTGGGGCACTGAGGTGGAGATAGGCAAAGGGCTCAGCCTCCAGAGGGGCAGAGGGCAGACAGATCTCAGGCAGGCCGGGCCGGGGGGCTTCATGCAGGACGACCAGGATGCGGGCTGGAGTCCAGAGGACAGCCGAGTAGCCAGGAGCAGGACGCTCTGAGCCCAGCCAGCGCCTGGGATTGAAGCAGATGGAGCTAAAGGGGCGAAGTTGGGGGCGGTGCTGTGCGGACAACATGGCAGAGGCGCGTGCGACCCGAGAGAGGGGATCGGGGAGGCGGGGCAGAAGCCCGTGCATCCAGGCCACGGCCACGAGATCCCCACAGGACAGCGGAGGCGCAGGTAATATCAGAGTGTGGACCGGAGCAGGCCGGGCAAGGAATATCAGCCGTTTAATTAAACTAAGTGCGTTCAACTTGATCAGCAGTCTCATGGCATGTTAAAGGCCGTCTTGGTGTCAGTGGGCATCCATAAACTTCGGATTCCAGCTCAAGATCACCATGAGCTGAGCTCTGCTTCTCCACTGTCATAAGTTCCCATCTCACCGCCTTTTCCCTAATCAACCCATATTCTGTGTTTTTTATGGTTGGAAAGTAGTTCTAATTTGGTGCCAAATGTTTGTAGGTAATTTCAATAAATCACAGAACAATATCTGTTTACATTTGTTGCAATCGTTATCCTAATAACCAGAACAACCCCGCACGAACTGTCCAGCACTCCTGTAATTTTCTTGTCTCTGGACTGTTATTACAAGTGGCCCCAGGCGAGCTGCTTCGGACTCAGTTTTCAGTAGCACATAGCCACTTGCCCGGTTATAAATGAGTTTTTACAAACTGCTCCCCTATGGGCAAAAGAGAGATAATCATACTTTGCAAAATTGAGGTCATAAGTATTAATTATTTCAAGCTCTACTCAGGGATGTAGCAGCATTTTCTTTCTTGGACAGGATGCTGGCTTTTTACAATCCTTTGTCCTCTTGTGTAATTATAGATCATTTAAAAAATGACTGTTTAAGTCTTCTAAATAACATGTTCAAAGGATAACAATTTCATTATGGAAACAAAGTTTACTATCTTGTTCTTTCCTATAAATACTAGACTGTGAGAACCCGAATTCATTCGTGAGTACAACTATTAAACATATATTCCACTTTGCTCTACTTATTTTCATTTCATCAGTTAATATAATAAGATTGAATTTGCAATGCATGCCCCCTAGAAGATGTTTAACTCTTTTTGGGCAATATAGTAAAAAAGTCAATGGTTGCCAGTTTGGTTGTATCTGTCTAAACAACTCAGTAATTTCAGTTAAAGTGAACTACCTGCAATGACTAATTTAGAATTATTAGCTGCTTCATCTAATGCTACTTAATTAAATACTTAATAATTTTACCTTTGGTATAGAGTCCATTTTCTCATTTTTTAACAGGTTGGTGTTTTAGGATATGAAGGTAAGTATTTCAAACCCCCCAAATTCTGGAGAAATGCAAGGTCTGTCTTGCTCTAAACCAAGTCCTCCTGGAGCAAGCCCTTGTGTTTGTTTAATCGTTGTAGGACCGCAGCCCACCTCTTCCTGGGATTGTCTTTCTGATACATGACCTGCTTTGGTGTTACCTTGGGACTGAGAAAAATGCTCCCTTACTTCTGCCATGAAATCCTCTAATTGCATGTTTACCCTAACTACTCCACGGAACTTAACATATTTTTGCTAGTCTTAGGGCCCATAAGCCCTTCTTAGAACCCAAATAAACCCTTCTAAAAGCTCCTGCTTCCTGTCTTGTGTCATCTTGTCACTTGGTGAAACAGTGTGGTGGCCGCCAAGTTGAGGTCCCAGGCATGCTCCGCAAAGGTTGCTGAAGCTGCAGCCTCCGGTGCTTCTCCAGGAGGCTGAGCAGTGGTCCTCTGCCAGATGGTGCAGGTGCTTGGCCACCAGGAAAGCAATGTTTTGACAACCTTGAGTTGGTGGCATGTGACCTAGGTATTTTTCTGGCAAATAATGTAGTCATAAGCGAGTAGTCTTATCACCATGGATCAGCGTACAGCCTGGTCACTGGCCTCATACTCCCGGTCAGCTTATTTCTCTGAAAAATATAGATTTTTTTTTCTTTTACAAGTCTGCACTCTGTGATTATAAATGAGGCGAAACCCACAGAGTTCTAGCTTCAAGTCAATCCTGTGTTTTATATGGAGGAGTGATCTATAGAGGTATGATTAAATATACTTTTAAAGAACCCTGTTAGCACAAAGCGTTTATAAAAACAAGAACCAAAATGCCTATTGGAACTTTGTCACAGGCTTTGGACATTTTGTCTTTGGGGTTCCGGTGGAAACAGAATTGGGAGGCTCAAAGTCCTGTTTTCACAGAAATGGATGGGTGTAGCCATCTGTTTATTTGCTGTCATTTAGAAAGAATTTCAGTAAAATGTGATTTGTCAGCTCTGAGAGGCAACATTAGAAATTCAGCTTCACGGTTATTTAGCGAGATCTGGCGGGTTCTGCTGGGTTGGACCCGCATGCACCTCCATCTTGTGATGTGAGCAGAGCAAACATCAAGTAGCTGCCACAAGGAGAGATGCACCTCTCCATCTAAACTTCAGACAGTTTTGGGTACAAAATGGCACTACTGCCATGGCCACTCCGCTGACGTCCTGGGCACTGACTTGATCGTTTGGGTTTGAAGGAAGTGGAAAAAGCAAAAAAGGAAATTGCACCCTTGTATTCTCTGCATGATTCAGGTCAACTGATGTGCACAGAAACAGGTTTTCCCTTGCATTTTGATTTTATTGTTAAATAATTAATCTAAGAAAGAAACAGGGGATCAGAAGAGAGTGTCCCTGGTTTCAGGGAGCCTGGATGGGCCACCTGCAGGCCTGCACAGCGCTGCTGCTCTTCCCGGACAGCCCCATACCCCCTCAGCTGTCCAGCCTGGGGCCCCAGAGCCGGGGCTCATCCTTGGATGTGACTGCACCTCCCTGCTGGACTCTGGCCTCACACCGCCAGCTGCACACAAGAACAAAGCAGTCCCCAGACCTTCATTCAGGAGATGCCAACAACCCTTATCGAAAGTCTACTCTGATTCACTCTTTTTAATCAGTGAAACTTTACGCCCAACTTTGTTGACGTCTTAAGGACCCAGAGAGAGGGCCATTCAGGATGGAAAGTGTGGCTAGGTCTGAGGCCCTGGATTCGGGCAGCTCCCAAGGAGGAACCCGTGGGGCGGGTAGGGAGGGCTCCTCCTCTTCTCCTCCTCTGCCCACTGCCCTTACGCACCAGCCAGGCCCCTTGCACTTGATGCTGTTTTTAATTTTAGGAGAATGAAATTTCTGTATCTGGCCATTTCCTTTTGTGCTCAAGGTTTGGACTTTTACAAGGCTTTCCTTTCTTATCAGCTTGGCCACCGCTGCAGCTATTGTAACTCAAGTGTTGACAAAAGGGAGGAAAAAACTCTCCAAAACAAAACCACAAAAACAATTTTTTGTTACACAGATTGTTGTTTTTTTTCGGCACGTCGTCTTCAGAAGGGTGCAGCTGTGGGTCACGGTGTGAGGCTGGTCTGGGCAGAGGAGACGGAAGTGCAAGGAGCACCCTTTCATGTCTTCGGGGAGAAGAGTCGCTTAAGAGAACTCAGTGCTTTCACAGCTATGGCTCCACACTGAGATTCTCGTGTGCAGGGGAGAGAGCCGCTTGCTCATGGCATCGCTGCTGGAACTGTTGCTTTCAGCATTCCGGAAATGTATTTCCTGCCAACTACAAATGGTCACCAAGTGGGACCAGTGGGAGCAGGCTCACGGCGTAGACAGTGCATCCACCCCCTCTCGCCCTCTCTGGCACAGGTCCGGGCACACTGAGCAGTCTGAAAACCATTTGAGGAAAAGCCGGATGAGGCATCATGAGCTTTTCCTATTAACCACGATTTATTCTGGAGACTCATTGCCTCTGCGGACTCATTACCTATTATTATTTTACATTAATTAATTATTAAATGTATAATAGTTTGAAGTCAATTATTTAATTAAAACTATTAATTCATTTAAAATATCTAATTATTTATTAATTATTGCAGTAGAAGGAGTTGAACTTAGGGACTTTTTGCTGAGCTACATCTTCATTTTAGTTTATGTATTTATCTTTATTTTGAGGTAGGGTTTTGCTAAGTTGCCAAGTTGCTTAGCTGAACCCATACTTGCGATCCCCCTGCCTCATCCTCCCAGAGTGCTGGGAATTGCAGGCATGTGTCAGCCACGCTCAGCTACTAATCTCATCTTTCATCCGTGTCAGGGATTATGCTCAGCCCTGACAATATGTAAAACTGCGAACATCCCCACTGCCCCTGGAGTTTACAAAGGAAAGATGGATCAGCACGGGTACCAGGGAGGCCCTGCTGAAAGGCAGGGGCCACCAAGTGCAGCTCGTGGACAGAGGGGGAAGTCATGTGGCCAGGTGACTGGGAGGTGGCTGGGCCCAGCTGTCCACAGAAGAGGACGAGAGGCGTGTGGCCGGGAAGGACACGTTCCCCACTTCCCTGAAACACTGAGGAATAAAGGCGGAGTCTTGCAGCTTTCTGGTCACCGCCCACAGCAACCCCGTGCTGGCTCGGAGGAAGTCACATGATGTCTCATATTTTTGTCTCCAAAGTTAGCAGAAAATGTGCGTTTTACGCTATAATATTAGATAGGCACTCACAGAATCCCGGTTCGCCAAGTGAATTTCTAGGGCGCAGACATCTAGAAGCAGGTGTCACATGACTGGCTGTTTGTGTTTTGCCTGGACAATTCTGGCACCTGTGGCAGTGATGGTACCAGGCGAGCGAGCATCAGGGCCACCTCCACTTGGGGGAGGAGGCCATCGGTGGGATTAGGGAGCGGGGCTTCCATCCTGATCCTGATCGCTTCTTGGAGGCAGCGGGAGGACTAGCGGCAGGAGGACAGTGCTGGGCCTCGAAAGCTCCTGCAGAGGACCACTGATGGCCATGGCCTGCAGAGCCAGAGCCTTCGGGGACCGGAGCATCAGGAGACAAAAGGCGGAGAGAAGCGTGGACACAGTAAGGTGGGAGGCAGCACTGGGTTACGGCAGTGCGCTGGGGAGTGTGGGTTTGGGTCCCTAGGCCACAGCTTGAGCTCCATGTGCTCCAGTGTGCCTGGAGCCAAGTGGTGTCACGAGTGGAAAATTTCACTCCTGTCCTCATGGGATGGGTCACAGTCAAGGCCCAGGTACAGGGAAAATATTATCCAAATCACTTCCAGCTCTATGTACAAGGTGTAGAAAGAGCAAACATGAATTTCATGTTTGGACATGAGGCCCGTCTGCAAGACATCTCATTATGTACAGGCACATATTCCAGTCCTGGGAAAAGCATTTCAGATAAGGGGCGTTCCAGATGAAATGAGCTTGGTGCGCTGGGGAGGAGGTGAGGAGGAGGAGGAGACTCCGAGTTGAGAGCGGTCTGCTCTCCCCTGAGTGCTCCCTCTGTGCCTGGCAAAGAAGAGCCTGTAGTAAAGAACCCCCCAAAAGCTGGGAAATGTAATCTAAAGAGCAGTGAGCTTGAGTAACTGACTAAAATTCAGAACAGTTTTCTGGTCTCAAGGTGTATACTCGGGAGTTGCTGCCCCATCTGTAAATTCATAGTCTTGAATATAGATGACATCACCCAAAGCCTACCAGGGGCTGCACACACGATGGTGACCAGAAGTTCACACCCACTGTTATGGGAGATGGAAGCCTCCCCTGGCCAAGAAGCACCAGCTTCAGCTCCGTGGTGGAGGACCACTGACTGCTCTGGCCTCTCAGGACCCATGACTGCCGTCGCTGATGTGTATCCCACAGGCATGAACATTTTACATGAAAAATGCATTAGAATGAGAACTGTAGTGGTCGACTCTGCAATGCCCCCCAAAGCCTCAGGTGGGGCTTTTCGAAGGGGCCATGAGGTTCCTGTACATTTGGAGTCGAAGTCTGCTGTTCTTTAGTAAATAACATCTGCTAATAAAATTTTAAAAATTAAAAAAGACAGTACCACTCTATTTGTCGAGGATTTACCACGTAGCCAGGCAGTGGTGGGAAGTCAGTAAGCATTTTTCGGTCTGTCTTTCAAGCTGGAGGATTCACTGAGCCCCTTCTGTCACCGTCCAGGAGAAAACACAGATCCCAGATGGTGACACAGCTAAAGCCACTCTCCAGCTCTGAGAGGGGTAGGGTCCACTCCTGTGGCTTCTGACCAGTGTCCTGTGTGTCAGGACAAAGCACTGGGGGACCCTATTCCCTGACCCTGGTTGATTATCACATGCAACAGGTGTCTAGGATCTGACACTTCCTGTTGACACTTCCTCTGGAACTTTCTTGATTTCTTCCTTCTGAAAAATTACTAGAAAGAACTGTCATTAAGAACAGCAACAAAATAGATGGATCATAGCAAATTCAACCTTAAACTCAGGTTTGGAGTTGGCCTCAGGACAAGCCACCAGTGGATCGTACAGTCATAACATACGTGGAAATTTTCCTATACCTGGGTTCTGTGGGAAGCATGTCGAAATCAATGGGCCGCACATATCGTGGTTGCTGATCATGTCTCCCACACAATGCCGGGTGCTGAAAAATCACAGAAGGAAAACATAAACATGTCTAGGTATAGTGTCCACTTAAGGGTGGAGACTTTGTGCATTAGCCAGCCATCTCGTCACTGAGATGCAAAACCCTAATGCACAACTTCAAGGAAGAGAGGTTTAGGTTGGCTCATGGTTTAGGGAATTCAGTACATGGTCAGCTGCTCCAAGGCAGGACATCATGGTGAAGGGTGTGGAGGGGCAAAGATGCTTGGTTCATTTGGCAGAGAACAGAGCAGGGAAAGTGTCCCAGAGTGGAAGGGGTCAGGGGCCAGACAGAAGCCCCAAGCCCATGCCTCCATGACCCACTTACCCACATGCCTCCACGACCCCAAATGATGCTCCATCAGTCTCTGGAGTGGATCCAAAGCCAACCAAGTTCAAATGCTGTCCTAACTGCCACCTCTTGGTTCTGATTGAGAAAGGCAGGCCAACTTCCTGCGACTTTCGTGTCGCTAATTGAAAAGTATTTTTTTTCCGCTTGAGACTGTTATCCCTGCCTGAATTGCGACCTGTATTTATTCTTATTTTTTAATTCCTTTCATCACCAGATCTTGTCACAGGCAGGGATAGTTTGTCAGCTACCCTCTTCCAGCCCTGGATGCACATGGTCACGCTTTATGGGAGAAGGGACTTGTTAATGTTTTGTTTTGATGGATAAATGTACACTAAATCAACATTCAAGACACACAAAAAAATCTTATTTTCCCGGTTCTGTGATAAGCTGCATTTACAAGCACCAGATTTGGAATAGACAATGTGGACTTTCTTGCAGACATGATCAGGAAAATAAAGGAGAACAGAGTTTAACTCACCTCCATGATTCTCACTCTGAGACATGCTGAAGTGGCAGAATAGGGGATGGCCACAGGGCCAAAGGGTCACTGTCATGTTCCTCTTAAAAGTCTGGGCAGGTACCAGGCATTCTATATGTCCACATATTTATACTATATTTACATTTGCATAAATTATATATTGACTTCTCTCACAAAGCTTGAGGTGCTCAATCTGCACCAGTTTTGAAAGATGCAGACACATCATTCATACCTCGATTGGTGTTTTTTCTTGCTCAAATCATACTATAAAATATGCCACACTCTGGGAGGCTGAGGCAGGAGGACCACAAGTTTGAATCCAGCCTGGAAACCTTAGTGACTTCGGGCGACCCTATCTCAAAATTAAAAATACTGAAAAGTGGCAGGGGAAGGCAGCGTACAAAGGCCCTGTGTTCAATCCCTAGGACCAGGAAAAGAAAGCCAGAAAAGAACTTGATTGTTATTTGTCATCATGATGGTTCTGCCATAGCTCAGTGCTGTTGAGGGTATTTTAAAACCAGAACATAACCAATCCCAAGGTTTCCCGAAATAAGCACTGGGGAACATGTCTGCAGCCCAGCTATTTCAGGCCTCCTCCATCCACATGGCTCCACTTCTTTTTTTTTGAGTTTATTGGTACATTTTAGGTACACAGCACAGTTACATTCATCACTGGGATCTTGTTCCTGTACACGATGCATCTTGGTTCTTATTTTTTCCCCTTCCCCTGCCCTCCCTCCACCTCTCCACCCTTCCCTGTTTGCAAAGACTTTCTTTCCATTTCTTCCTTTTCTCATGTTTTTTTCTTTTCCCTTCTTTCCTTTCTGCTACCCCTCCCACTTCCCCTACTCCCTTCGCCTTTTTTCCTATTTCAGTTATCAATTATACACTTTGATCCTTATTTACACTTTTAGTTTCCATTTCTGTTTCCACCGCCATTCTCTTTGTTTTCTCCCTTAAAGATAGCTAGAGCCAACTCTTCAGTGGGCTCACAAAGATAAAAACAGTAGTTTTTTAAAAGTTTATCACTTTGTAAATGAAGAGTATCATGTGATTGTCACCCACATATACTAATTTTGGTTAAATCCAGGTCTTAGCTCAATGGTCCCAAAGATCATTAGCAAACACACACAGTGGCCTTGGTATTAAGCCCAAAGCTTGCTGTTTGTTTACAAAATATGCGGGGACTCTTCAGGAGGACTTCCTGGAGCCTTGCGTGGTGTTGGGTTGCTTTCCAGCATGTACAATGCCCTGGAATTTAAAAAGTCCCGGGTTACCCGGTCAACCAGGCAAACAGGGATGAGTTAAAACAAAGCAGAGAGAACGAGGCTTTCAATGAGGGTTCCCTGGGCTTTCTGTGTCCTTTCTCGAAGGACTGAAGTCGGACTTCATTATCGGGAGGGGGCAAAGGTCACATTCTGACTTTGTAAAGCGTACAAATCACGGCTGGTTACTGAAGAAATCGCCTTCCCTTGGTTCCGAAACTCACTTGTAGTTTCAGCTCTTTTGGGGCACCGTGCTGTTCCACTTGTCACAAGCACATTTCAGGCCTGACTTCAGTCTGCAGCCACCTCCTTCTGGCTTTCCTTGGGCCCCAAAAGGTTGTATTTTGTTTTTTCAGCTGCTAAACCTCACCACCTTCTGGGGATTGTGCGTGGGTCATGTTTAACCCTGATGACTGAAGGCAGCACTCTGTTCAATCATTTATGATATGAAGATAGACACCAGGGAAATCAGAGCTGGAACTTCAAATGCTTGATTTGGGAAGCACGGGGACAGGATGCAAGGGGAACCAGGAAACTACTCCGACTACTGCTGCTCTTGGTGTGTTGTTTTTTATTATTACAGTCATCGTAGGTGTTGCTGCCACTAAAAACAAACTCAAACAATTATTTTTGTTTATAAAATGTTTCCATGTGATTAATTTTATTCTTTAAGTCTACTACAATTTTACCCCTAGTTTAACCAAATTAAGGTATTTCTCCCATTAATATGTGTTTAATATTTGGGATCTAGAAAAAATATATTAAAAGCACTTCACTATAATATATTATACCACAAAGCAGTAGTTAAATAAAGAAGGGAAGGAAATCTGATTGGAAACAGTGAAAAATACTAAGCTTTTTGCTTAAGGGGTTTCTTTTCTTTTTTTCACATAGAAAGCATTCAGAATACTGTATATCTTAATAGAATCTATTGAAATATAGATTTTTCACTTTTATTGACTCTTTGAAGCATTCTAACAATATCCAGCTGTACCTATACTTAATACACCTGGATAAGTGTGTGCACTTTGGAAGGCAGACTTGGATTGAACCCTGACTTTTCCACACCTTTGGATCTAGAAGTCCATTCTCTCTTTTGCATAAAATGCATCAAACAAAAGCACCTACCTATGAGCTTGTCAGCAAAATAAATGAATGATCTCTCTAAAGGGCTTAGCATTGAGTAAGCGTGTGATGCCTTTGAAAGTTATCAATAAGAAAATAGATAATTCAGCAAATGCAGCACATACCTACACACGGGATAAGGGGCAGCCAGGGAACAAGTTTGCAGAACACGTGGACGTTTCTGCAAAGCTGTCTGATACCTGGGCACAGACTTCCCACTTCACAGAAGATAAGACTTCCTCGCAATGGGACTCAGATGGAACTCACAAACTCTAAGCACCATCAGGACTTGAAACACTTGAGAGCAAAATGGTGTAGTCAGGGACATTCATTTCTATTCAAGTAACATCGCAAGAGAAAGTTCTCTTGCTTTATAGTTTACAGGAATAGTTTTATTTTCTCAGAAAATCGAGCATACTTGGTAGTTGTCCACATAAGTGCCCAGTAGATCATTTATAAAGTACACACCCTAAGGACAAAAAAATTTCAAAAGTTAGGACTTGAGGTAGATCATAGCATCTCTGACTTACTGTTTTCATTGCACTTTCAAAGGTAACAGTAACATTCTCTCTGTAGAAAGGCAGCAAGGAAGGCAAACAGTAGGTAGTGTCCTCTACTTTTTATATATTCTTTTTGGTAGGGGATTGAACCCAAGGCTTTTGTACTGAGATAAATCCTCTAAGCCACTCCCTTCCCCCTTTGTAGATTTTGAGACAAGATCTCATGAAGCTGCTAAATTGCCCAAACTGGGTTTGAATTTGAGAATCTCCTGCCTCAGCCTCCCGGAGTGATGGGATTACAGAGGTGTGCCACTTCACCCACCCAGCTTTGCTGCTGCTTCTGTTTCACTGTTATTGAGCTTGGCAATTTCAGGTATCCAACAACAAGTATGTTCCTAATTCTGTTTTATTGCACAGGTCAATATATATCAAGTGATTATGTAATCAGTCATATGTTAAGATGAATAGTGATTGTTTTAGACAAAAAAATCAAATGAAGGCTAGGGAAGAGGTTATGTAAGAAGAAAAGATGAGAACTCAGACTTGGTTTCCTTTGTATTGACACACTTGTTTTCTCATGTGCACATAAATGCAGATCAGAGATAGAACATTATTGTCTATAAATTTGTCAATTTTTAGTTTTTCAATGTTGTCTTTTTGCTTAATAATTATTTGCTTGCCTAAAAAATAACAATAGAGCACATATGTGTTCAAGACTTGGCATGTAAGTTTAATTTTTGCCATTTCTGACATTGTTCATAGGTTTTCAAGGCATAAAAATGTTCATATACTTCTTTTTTAGAAGAAAGCAGAAGTGAGTACAAACTCCAGGGGAAAGGACAGTAGGTGACTGGGAGAGGAAATGGGAAAGACCCTGCATTCCTTAGATTTTCTCAAATACTCTAATATTGTTTGCTGTAAATCTGGGATAAAAATCATCTAAAAAAATTGCCTATTTGCTTAGCTCTCAATGATCCCTTAAATCATTTGAGTACTCAATTGATAATAGTGACAGTAACTCCCATCTAAAGCCAGAAAAGGTGAATATTATTACCCTAAAGTTGACATCCAGCTGGGTTGTGTGTGAGATTTCTGCACTCTGCATCTGTGGTTTGCCTTTGGAATCACATCAACAGTGGAAACCTCCCTGTTTCCAAGCTGTTATTGGAAAAATTTAAGCTTTGGCCTCAAATAACCTTGATAGTCTCATAGGACCAAAATCTGAGGATTGGGCCTTGAGGATACAGAACAGAGTCTCAGAGACCTAGATTAGGACCAAGGTGCCACCAGAAGCTTCAGGATGGACCAGAATTGTAGAGAGACAGGAGGCTCCAGGCCCCAAGCAGCCCATCTTCCTCAGGTTGCCAGGTGGTGTGGACTCTTGCACCCGTACCCTGGTCTTGGCTGTCCTGCCACTCCCTTCCTTACCCAGCACATGGGGAGGCTGATGGGAGGGCACCTCCTGTCTCCTTCTGAGTCAAACTATAATAAAGCTCTGCTTCTTAGCAAACTGCTGCCAGGCTTGTGGCTTCTGCATGCATCTGGCCCTGGCCCTTGCTGGGTGCCACCTCTAACCTTGAATTCCAAGCTGTCCTTGTTCCTGCTGCACAGGCAGAATCATGCTCAATGTCTACCTCAAATTATTTGTGGCTGTAGAAAGTGAATAAAATAGGCTTTACCTGCACTCTACACAGGGCCAGCTCTACCACTGGCAGGGTGCTGGGGAGGCAGAAGCCAGTCATCTTTCCCATGCCTGCTCTGGCCCTTGGTCATGAGGGTCAGCCTGGCTGCATTAAGAGACACCTACTAGGTCAGTAAAGCACAGTTTTGGGTATATGTGAGGTGTTTCCAAAGATGACTGGTAGGTGGGCCAGCCAATGAGGGAGGAAGACCTGCTTTGATTATGGGTGGCACCATCCCATAGGATTATAGCCTGGATAGGATAAAAGGAGAAGGGCCGAGGAGCAGAGCTGCCCCAGTGCTGAGGAGGCACCTTCCAGGCTGCTGAACCACTGCCCCCATGGCCAAGGGGCAGCTGCACCCAGCACTGAGGAGGTGAGCTGTGCGGGTGCCAGCAGCACCCCCCCACACACACGTATGAAATGAGAAGACATGTAAACAAGTCTCAAAACCAGACTCCCAGATCACCTAAAGCAACCCCAAAGGGAACCGACTCAACCACCTGGTACTCAATCACCTGGGCTCCCTGAACTGGCAACAAAAGAGGATCTGGAAAAACTGAAATCAGAAATAATTTCTCAGATAACAGCAGAGATTGTGCTCCTAGTGCAATACATGATTAATAAATCTAGAGAGGAGCTGAGGAACATGACGGAATCCCAACATAGAAAACATATGGAATCCATAAAACAAGTGCAAACAGATTTCCATGAGATTAAAAACTACATTGAAAATTTGTGCAGCAGAATGAGCCAATGTGAGGACAGAATTTCAGATTTAGAAGATTGGAATTAGTAACTAGGAAAAGAAAACACTTTTTACAATAGTAAAGGGCCATGAGAAATCAATCCAGCAGCTGCTAGACCATGCAAAGAAGAATAACATAAGACTGATCAGAATCAATGAAGAAACAGGAGAGAATGCAGAAGACATAAAAAAAACTGTTCGCAGAAATGATGGCAGAAAACTTCCCAAGGAGGGGAAAAGAACTTAACATACAGATAAGTGAGGCATATAGGACTTCAACAAGCTTTGATCAAAAAAATCTACACATAGGCATATAATAGTTAGGATTCCAGAAACCCAACAAAGTACAAAATTCTACAAGCAGTTAGAGAAAAGAAACAAATCACATATAAAGGAAAGCCCATCAGAATCACAGTAGACTTCTCAATGCAAACACTCAAGGCAAGAAGAGCTTGGAGTGATGTAATTCAAGCCCTAAAGGAAAACAGCCTCCAACCCAGAATGATGTATCTTGCAAAACTATCTTTCAAAATTGACGGAGAAATAAGACACTTTCATGATAAAGAGCACCTGACAAAGAACTTCATGAATACCAAAGCAACACTCCAAAAAACTTTAGAGAATATCCTAGGAAAAGACAAAGAAGATCACAACCACAGGAAGCCTAGCAGAATGAATCCATCTGGCACAACAAGAAATTAAACACAAAGTGGGAGAATCCAACAAAAAGAAAAAGTCACAACAATGATAAGTCAATATGTATCATTTATAACCATCAATGTTAATGGTCTCAATGTACCAATCAAAAGACACAGACTGGCAGAATGGGTCAAGAAGCAAGATCCAACAATATGCTACATACAAGGAACATACTTAATTCAAAAAGAAACTCATAGACTGAAAGTAAAAGGGTGGAAAACAATACTCCATCTGACAGGAACCTGAAAAAAAGCAGGAGTAGCTATCCTCTTTGCAGATCAAGTGGATTTCAAACCAACACTGATTAAGAGAGACAAATAAGGACACTACATCCTTGTAAAGGGAACAATCCAACAAAAAGAGATGAGACTCATAAATATCTATGCACCAAACACTAGTATGTCCAACTATATAAAACAAATACTAAAGGACATGAAAAGTCATATATGCATTAATACAATAGTAGTGGGGGACCTCAATACCCCACTGTCACAAATACGTAGATCAACTAGACAAAAAATAAGCAATGAAATGCTAGAGCTCAGTTGAACTCTTGAACAAATGAACTTAACAGATGTTTATAGAGTGTTCCACCTCACAAAATCAGAATACACATTCTTTTCAGCTGCACATGGGTCGGTCTCCAAAATAGACCATATACTCGCTCATAGAACATGTTTAAGTAACTGCAAAGGAATTAAAATTATCCCCTGTATATTATCAGACCATAGTACAATGAAATTGGAGACCAATAGTAAAACAAACCACAAGAATTTCATAAACGTGGAAATTGAACAACACACTTCTGAATAACCAATAGGTCACAGAGAAAATTAAAGAAGAAATCAGACAGTTCCTATAAATAAATGACAATGACAATGCAACATATCAGAATCTATGGGACACAATGAAAGTAGTCTTATGAGGGAAATTCATAGCAGTGAATGCTCATATGAGGAAAACAGAGTGAGCCCAATTAAACAACCTGCTGCTGAACCTCAAGCTTCTAGAAAAACAAGAGTAGGACAAACCCAAGGCTCATACAAGGGAGGAAATTATAAAGATCAGAGCAGAAATCAATGCAATGGAGACTAAGAGAATGATACAAAAAATCAATGAAGCCAAGAGTTGGTTCTTCAAAAGAATAAACAAAATTGACAAACCCTTATCAGAAAAAGGAGAGAAAAAGGTTGATAGCCAACCTTATCAGAAAAAGGAAAGAAAAGGCCCAAATCCGTGCAATTAGGAATGAAAAGAATGAAATTACAACAGACCCAGCAGAAATCCAGAGGATCATCAATACCTACTTTCAGAACCTATACGCCAATAAGATGGAAAACACAGAAAGAAACGGACAGATTCCTAGATACATATGAATTACCAAAGTTGAATGAAGAAGACCTAAAATTTCTAAACAACCCAATATCAATCAATGACATTGAAAATGTAATTAAAAACTTACCAACTAAGAAAAGCCCAGGTCCTGATGGCTTCACAGCTAAATTCTACAAGACATTTAGAGAAGAACTACTGCCACTACTGTTTAAACTCTTTAATGAAACTGAAAGGCAAGCAATACTCCCGAATTCATTCCTGGAAGCAAGCAACACCTTGATCCCCAAAGCAGAGAAAGACCCAACTGAAATAGAGAACAATAGGCCAATCTCACTAATGAACATAGATGCAAAAATCCTTAATAACATACTGGCAAATAGAATGCAGAAGATCATTAAGAAGATCATACACCTCGACCAAATGGGATTCATCCCGGGGATGCAGGGATGGTTCAACATATGTAAATGAGTAAGTATAATACTCTATATCAATAGAGCCAAAGACAAAAACCATACGATCATCTCAACAGATGCAGAAAAAACATTTGACAAAATCCAATACACATTTATGATAAAAACCCTTCAAAAAATTGGAATATATGGTCTCTATCTCAACCTGATGAAAGCCATCTATGCAAAACCAACACCCAATATCATACTAAATGGTCAAAAACTGAAATCCTTCACACTAAAATCAGGAACAAGACAAGGATGGCCACTATCACCTCTCCTGTTCAATATAGTTTTGGAAATATTAGCCAGAGCAATTAGACAAGAGAAAGAAATAAAAGAAATAAAGATAGGAAATGAAGAAGCCAAATTGTCATTATTTGCATATGACATGATACTCTACATAGAAGACCTCAAGAACTCCACCAAAAGTCTTCGAGACTTAATAAGCAAATTCAATAAAGTAGCTGGATACAAGGTCAACACACAAAAATCGATAGCTTTCCTCTACACGAACAACAATCTCACTGAGAGAGAAATAGGGCAAACAATTTCTTTCACAATAGCATACAAAAAATGGTAATACCTAGGAATCCACCTAACAAAAGAAATCAAAGACCTCTTCTCTGAAAACTATGGCACTCTGAAAAGAGAGATTGAAGATGATATCAGAAAATGGAAAGACATCCCTTGCTCCTGGGTAGGAAGGATCAACAGAGTGAAAATGGCCATACTTCCAAAACTGCTATATAGATTCAGTGCAATCCCAGTTGAAATCCCAGCAACACACTTCATGAACCTTGAGAAAAGAGTCCAAAAATTCATTTGGAATCAGAAGAGACCTAGAATAGCAAAAGCAATTCTAGGCAACAGAGATATGGCAGGGGGCATCACAACCCTCAACTTGAAACTATACTACAAAGCTACTGTGATAAGAACAGCATGGTATTGGCAATGAAACAGACTGGAGGACCAGTGGAACAGATTAGAAAATGCAGAAAGAGGTCCAGACACACTCAGCCACCTCATCTTCGACAAAGAAGCCAAACACCCTCACTGGAGGAAAGATAGCCTCTTTCATAAATGGTGATGGAAAAATTGGGTTCAACTTGCCAAATATTAAAACTAGACCTATTTCTCTCACCGTGCACTAAACTAAAATCAAATGGATTAAAGATCTAAATTTAAAACAGAAACACTGATCTGGGTGGAACAGAGGTTAGGTAGATCTCTTGAAGCTATTGGTGTAGGAAAAGATTTTATGAACAGAACCTCAGTTGCCCATGAACTAGCACAAACAATCAACAAGTGGGATCTCTTCTTATTAAAAAGCTTCTGCACAGCAACAGGAACCACCCACAGTGTGAAGAGACAACACACAATGTGGGTAAAAATTTTCACCTGCTGTACTTCAGACAAAGGTCTACTATCTAGAATCTATAAAGAACTTAAAAAAATCAGACCTCCCAAATTTAAAGACCCAATCCAAAAATGGGCATCTGAAAAGAACAGACATTTCTCAGACAAAGAAGTAGAAAGAGCAAATAAACATACGAAAAATGTTCAACATCACTGGTCATTTGAGAGATGCAAATGAAAACAACACCGAGATTCCACCTCACCCCAGAAAGAATGGCTGCTATCATGAAATCAACCAATAACAAATGCTGGCAGGGCTGTGGGGAAAGAGGAACCCTGCTCCACTGCTCGTGGGAGTGTAGACTGGTGCAACCACTGTGGAAATCAGTATGGAGATACCTCAAAGAACTAGGACTGGAAGTCCCATTTGACCCTGCTATTCCACTGCTGGGGATCTTCCCCAAAGAATTAAAAGAATCATACCACAGTGATATATGTGCCCCCATGTTCATAGAAGAACAGTTTGTAATAGTTAAAACTTGGAAGCAGCCCAATTGCCCATCAATCGGAGACTGGATGAAGAAAATGTGGGTTTTTGTTTTTTTTATAAAATGGATTACTATCCAGCCATTAAAAATGAGAAATTGGAGACATTTATAGCTAAATGGATGCACATTGAGGTAATAGTCTTAAGTAAAATAAACAGGACACGCATGTGTAAATACTGAATAGTTTCTCTGGTGAGAGAAATTGAAAGTGTAAATAAGGACTAAAAGGTATAATAGGTAATGTGAAGTAGGAAGAAAAGGGGCATAGGGGAAGGGGAAGTGGGAGGGGTGGGGAAAGGAAAGAAGGAAATGGAATCAATATGAAAAAATGGAAACAAAGTCTTTGTAAATAGGGAGGGATGGAGGGGTTGAAGGGAGGGCAGAGGAATGGGGAAAAAATAAGAACCAAGAGAGATTATAAAATGGTGCAAATTTCCAATGATGAATGAACCAATAAAATTAATTTTAAAATAAAGCGGAAGATGGAGAAAGTCAGCCTGCCTTTGCAAAGCTCCACTGTGCTTGAGCAAGGGTGTCTTTTGCTGCCATTGCCTGTGGACCTCGTATTCTAGCCTCTTCAGGCTTTCAGGGTGGGCTCACACCAGGGACTTTCCATCGAGTTTCTAGGCCTTCAGTCTCGGAGTGGTGCTGCATCCTTGGTTCCTCTTGTTTTGTGGCTTCAGCTTCTTGGGCTGAGAGCTCCTGGCTCTTCCTGTTCTCCAGCACACAGAGGGCCACAGTGAACTCTCCCGCCTCTGATCCGTGAGCTATCTACAAAACCCCCTTGCACAATTCTAGTTTTTTTTCCTATCAATTCAGTTCCTTTCAAGAATCCTCACCAACACCCTACTCTGGCTCACAAAGCCATGCACCCAGGAAGCGCTCAGCACCCGCAGCCGTGGTGGGCAAGGGGCCTCCTCAGAGTCACCTGCTGACCATGCCATGGCGCCTACAACCCCAAGGAGACAGCACAGACCTTGGACGTTTTGCGACTCTGCGGGGCTCCTGTCTGACCCCAGTGTCCCCACCCCACACGCCCAGCACACCCAGTCTCTGTCCAGACAGGAAGGAGTGGCTGGGCCCTGCGTGCAGCGGGGAGGTGGGGAGTGGGTGAATGGAGCCATCCTAGGAGAGGGAGGGCTCGGAGGAGAGGAGGCAGGCTCCAGCTTCCAGTCCACGTTGGGACCTCACTTATCAAACTGCATTTCAAAGATAAAAGGACTAAGGCTTTCAGCAGGAGACTGCAGAGCATTGTGCAGTAGTGACTTCACTCGGGAGCTGTCTGCAGATAGGACTTCCCACGGCTTCTTCCAGGCCTCAAATCTCTCCCATTCCTTTACTTTCAATCTCACCATTGATGGCATCTCCGGACTCCTGATTTTCTCTTCATTAAGCCCCAGGGCGCACTCCTGTGTGATCAACTGTTTTGTCTCCTTTTGCTCACTCGCCCTTCCTCTGCACTCCTGTGTTCCAGCCCAAGTCACTCAGCCAGCCTTCAGTTACACGCTGCCTGTGTCGGACCCCGTTCCCTCATGTCTGTCAGCCTCTCTTGTGATCTCAGCTGGAGGCCAAGAAATATTATGGATTTTTTTCCTTAAATCTTCCTCATACTTTGTAAGATATCGAGAGATGCTGAGTTCCATAAATATTTGCCAATATATTTACTGGTAATCAAGTTCTGTGTGTGGCTGTATACAGTGTCCAGAATTTGGGGAGTAGAAAAGGAGAGCCAGGTTGATGTTGGAAATTTTGTGTGCTTCAGAGAATTGAGTGGTTCCAGCATGCTCTGGAATTCAGTTTACATGTGTTCCTTGGCAGAAGGTTGGCTGGGGTAGCTGGGAAGAAACAAGACAGAGCTATGGGGAGGGGACAGAAAATATAAGACAACATGGTGTCATCTAAGCATCAGTTCTTCTGACTTTACTCCTCCTTTTTATTCCCCAAACTGGGAAAACAGTAATACCTCGGTTCAAGAACACTTGGATTCACAAAAAAGTCAGTTCTGGAACAGAGCATTTGGCAAAATTTTGCTTTCATTCAGGAACTCCACATGTGGTGACAAACATGACCTCAGTCTTCTTCCCTAGAATCTTGGAACAAATCAAGTTCATGAACCAAGGTACTGAATAAAGCCGCATACAGAATTTCATCACAGTAAAGATAGTGGCAGATATTTATAGAACACTATCTCTCAGTCACTTATTATTAGGAAGAGTTAGAAACAAATCTATGATGTTTCTTGTCTTCCAACATACATTGCAAAACTGAAAGTTTTTAAAGGACTAGCATGGTTAAAGATCCTATATTAGTTTATTAATCACACTATTACTATTAAAGGGCCCATGGCTGCCATGAAAAGTGCCACACACTGGGTGGTTTAAAACAGAAAAAAGTCATCCTCCCAGCTCTGAGGTCAGAGGGCTGCACTCCCCATGTGCCAGTGAAAATCTCTCAAGGCCTCTCCTGGGCCCCAGTGGTGGTATTCCAGTCCTGGCATCCCTTGCTTAAATCTGTACCTTGCTATGCTTCTGTTGTCACATGGAGTTTTCCTCTTCTTGAAAGGACAACAGTTGTTTCAGATTAGGATCCAGCTAAACTTAACTCATCTTAACTTGACCTCATCTGCAAAGACACTGATTCCAAACAAATTCAGATTCACAACTTCTGAGGGCTCAGAGGTCAATGTGTCTGATGCAATGCAGGAGACACATTTTAACCCATGGAATCAAGATGTGCTGTTCCAGTGTTGGTTTCTATGTGGCAGAGATGGATATAGAAGTCCCCAGTTTCCTGAGTGGAGGATGCAGAAGATAGCTGAGCTCTGCTGAGGACCTTGGAGGTGTGGGAGAACTCCTTAAACAACACATGGTAGGGACAACCCTTACACAATACCCATCAGGGCCAAATTGGACTGAGTTACCTGGAAACATACTGACTCTGGGGATCAGAGAAGTCAGGTCTCTTGCTGAACCATGGTGGCCTTGAATGCCAGGCAGATGTGAGACGTCACTCTGGAGAACAGAGGAGCCAAGGGACATCAGTGCCTAGGACCCGAACAGCCTTTATCAGGAGGTCACAGATCTCCAACTTTCTCTTTCCTATCTACCCATGTGCCAATGAGAAAATCAAGAGTTCTAGAAAGGACATGGGGCAGGCATTGCTCTGGAATTGACTGAGGGCCACCTCACACACATATCTAGACAGGGGTAAGTGGATGTGTGACCATACACAACTGTGTGTTCTGATTAAAAACTATGGTGTGTATTTAAATAAAAAAAAATCTTTAGAATGAAAGTCACATTGCCACAAATTTATCTCAAAATACCCACCTCTTGCTTTGAACACACTCATCCCATCATTCTTGCCACTTCCTGGAGCAACTCTGGAGTCCTCTTTCCCAAGTGTCTTTAGTTGTGCTGTCCTCACTGACTCAATGTCCTGAATGGATTCAAAATACTTCCCTTTCCTGAACATTTTGACTTTGGAAAGAGCCGGCAGAGGCACAGTGCCAGATCTGGTGTCTAAGGTGGATGAGGACACAGTCACGTTAAATGAGCCTGCTTTTCCTTGGATGGCCCTGGACAGCAGCCTTCATTTATTTTTTATCACACCTTAGAAAGACACTTTCACTTGGCTGTCATCCCTGGCATCCTGACCCTCTACTTGGAAAGGCTGGCTTCTCTGAGGACCTGGACTAGACTCTGTAACAATACACATCTGTGTTCTCAGGACCAAGAGAGCTAAGTGTGGAAGGCATAAGGGTCAAAGTGCTAGTAATCAGGGTTGGCTACAGATGGGATAAGCCAACACCATTGGCCGAAGAACAATTCATCATATTTATTTACTTAAATTTTTCTGATGTTTCATGAATACACAGAGACTTACTTGAAGACTGAATCTAAATGTTTTAAGTCTGCTGTTTCTATTCCTTTTCCTCTTCATTGGTGAATACAACACTCCACATGATCTATGAAGAGGCGGATAAGGACCGTTTCTCCGTGACACTGCGCCCTGACATTTCTGAGCATTATCTCTGAAATTTTATCCATGAAGAAAAAAATGCAACAACCTACAAGTGCCTTCCAATTAGACTTGAAGCAGAGAGCATTCTGTGCACTTCGGTCCAGCCTCCTGGGGAGTCAGTCTCTGCGCATTATGATGGAAATACTTCTCTTCCCTCACAGCTTGTTCTCAGTTTGGTTCTTTTTGTTCAGACATTTAAATTTGAGCTAGGTTGGAGAAGGAGAGGACCATTATTTCTGACAAATTTTATTTGGAAAGAATGATTTCTTTTTTTGCTGAAGTGTAGGTAGGAAGTTGATTTATTTTTAAAATGGGGACACAGACACCCCTTGGCTTAACAAACAAGAATATTCAAATATTTTAAACACCTATTTGTAGTTTATTATTTAAATTTACTTATTCCTTTTAATATCTTGAGTGATAGGAATATTTATTTACCAAGAAGGAAATATCCACAGGCAAAATACACACACACACACACACACACACAATTACAACCACATCTAGATTTCTGATTCAATTTCACCTGAAGCCAGGCATGGTGACCCATGCCTGTGATCCAGGTATCCTGAGAGGCTAAGGCAAGAGGCTTACAAGTTTGGACCCATCCTGGGCAACTCACTAAGTTGCCTGTCTCGAAATAAGAACAATGTTTACAAGGGCCGGGGATGTAGCTCAGTGCAGAGGGCCTGGGTTCAATCCCTAGTACCTCCACCTCAGTCAAATGCAGACCCCTGAGCTACAGGAGCCCCTGGTACAATCAGGGAATGCGCATTTTAAAACAGTCCTCCCTACCCTAGCACAGGCACATTGTCAGGGAGTCACTTTCTGTAAAGGATGAGGCCATGAGGGCTTTGGGGGTGACACTTTCTGCATGGCCACCATTCAGTTCTGCCACTACAGCACAAAGCAGCCGCAGACATTGCACGCGTGACTGCACAGTGCATCCTGTGAAAGTTTACTCTTACACATTAGAATCAAATAAAGAGCCACATGACACAAAATCACCTTCTTTCTCTTTCAGAAAACAATTTAGAAATGTACAACACACCCTTTGCTTCGGTACCCACGTTTGGTGCACAAGCCACCTACCATATGCTGACCCTGAAAGTCAGAGGACCACTGAATGCTACAAACAACAGGTAGCTGAGCACATCTGTGCTGAGCAAAAGGCGTCACCATCTCCTGGTGCTTCAGTGAGGACACCTTCGTTCTCTGTCTGGTCCTGCTCCCTGTTTACCAAAAAGTGAACAATTACACACAATAATCTGTCCGTGACTTACTGCTGTTATGCGTGAACACCATTATTCTTCTCAGCCCGTACACTGGGTAAATTAAAATGAATGGCCACAGTGTCAGGTCTTAAGTTTGTTTCTGGCAGACAAGGAAAGAGAGTGCTGTAACCTTCCTGGTGGAGTTGAAGGCGGAGTAGAGAGGCCACCCCATTCACAACAACTTTCGTCCCTGTTTTCTTTCCAAATTCTTCCATTCTTTTAACATCAAAGAATTAGAAACAATCACCTTTTTGGTAGGTTCACGTGCAACAGGGTAACTTACTGAGAGGGTCATTTGTCTGACCTCCAAAGAGAAAGCCTCACACGTATTTCTATAGGGAGCCCAACCTAGAAGCCACCTGTGGACACACGGGTCCTGGCCTCGTCTGTCTTCCAAACCCATGGAGCATGAAGTTGGTTTGCTCTAGACAGGGAAGGAAAACAACGCTGATTTTGCCTGGGAGAAGAAACCAAAGCAACAAAAATGGAAGACTCATGGGACTGGAAGGGCGAGCCCTCTTGACCCCGTGCATTCTGCCTTGTAGGATGTTGGGGGGTGGAGGCCTGGAGAGGACAGGTCACAAGAGGGTGACTTCCTGGGCACAGTGGCACAGGCAGGCCTGTAATCCTAGCACTAGGAGATGGGGCAGGAGGATCATGAGTTCAAGCCCAGTCTGGGTGACTTAGACCCAGACTGAAAAGAAGCAATAAAAATGGCTGGTGCTCAGTGCCAAGTGCTCAATCCCTAGCACCATACAAAACTGACTCAAACACTAACGCTTAACCAAAACCCCAGGAGCCAATTTGACCCCAAAGGAGTGGCCAAGGGATCCTGCTTCAGTGATAGTGAGCTTTGCCCCCAATGACCACAGGGGACAGACGGCAAAGGACCTGCTCTGAACTGTGACGGTATGCGACTTGGACCTTCACACGAACTGGGAATCAAGAGCATGGATAATTCCAGAGCATTGTCAACTTGGGGAATGGGAGCAGAGGTTTGGCTCAACAAGATTGAAATAAAGTTGACGCGCACTAACCAGATACTTCTTCACCAGGTGAGTATAATTTAAATTGTTCCTACCTACTTTCTGTAACGATTGTTTCTACATCAGATGTGCCAGATTATTCATTCCATATTAGCAAGCACAGAAGTTTCAGCAATTAATAATCAGTTGTGAGCAATGTGACTTCCATTTCATGGAACAAGTCTTCATAATACGAAATTCCTATAGTAAGGAATAGATTCTTATATTTTGATTCCACTGAATGCTACTCTGAGACACTTTAACTGATAGAAGGAAACATAAGTCACTTTTTAGTTTTGCAGGGATTGTGAACTTTTTCCAATGAAAATAATAGATGAGATAAGATTCCTGTACAACTTAAGCAGAGATGATTTTGGAGAATAAATTGTTTAAAAGTAGTTAGACCACAGGACATTTTCTTCCTTTTGTTTCACTTGACACTGTGATCGCAGGGATTGGAAGGGCAGGATGGAGGTTTGTTCACGTAGCCGTAACTGGAGGTGACTGGATTTCCACTCCCAGCCTTCTCCACTAAGACACCTTCAAGCCTCCTCGGCACATTCTGAGTTACAAGGGCATAGAGTTCGCAGTGCTTTTGCCTGTATGCATGGTTTGCTTTCTATGTCAGCATGAGATTAGGGTTCTGGAAGGGTCTCCTCAGGGACTCAGAGGACTGGGGGGTCATGCGGGACTGCAGGCCCCATCAGTGTAGCAGAGACCCTGGGTTCTCGCTCTGGACCCTGTAGTGCTTTCTGAGTGATTGCTGTGCAGAACCATGTCATTTCCCTTTTCGGGACTGAGAGTTTTCATTTGCAAACTCATTCATAGACCTCCAAACCTGGCAAATCAGACTTGCCTGATCAGCTTTCAGGAAGCAGACGTTCTCCATGTGATGCCCCAAAGCTTGACTCAGGTATGGTGAAGAGTTAATCTCACCCAAGAAGAAGCCTAGCCTTCACTCTTGGCTACTGGGAGGTATCTGCTGACAGCTGGAGAACCTTTGATTGTCTGGGCTTTGGCCACAGGCATCTAACAGTGTGACGCAGGATGGGGATTTTGGATTATGCATAGGAGTTCCAGACTTTGGAGAGACTGGAGATCAAGGAGAATGAAGTCATCCCTGTGGATAGTATGTGACTGAGCCTCTAAATGCCCTTGATGTGTGGGTCTTGAACACCTCGCTGGTGGGTTCCACTCTGCACTGTCACCCAGCGGGCTGGTCTCTGCCTCCGGCCAATTCTCGTTTCTCTCTGCCTATGATGATGTCACTATGAGTGTTAGAGCTTTCAGGAGTTCTGGGAAGCCTTTTAATGGAATGAGGGGACCTCACGCTTGTGGCCTATGTTGGAAGTGTGGGTGTCTCACTGGGATGTGTTCTGAGACTTCTTCATTGCCCTAAGTGTATGTGAAAGGAGCTGAACTAAAAACAAAAAATTTGAAGGACATCACAGGGTATTTTATATCTAAAGGTCCTTTCTGGGTCTAAACATTTACTGTTTTCTATATTTTCATCTATTTCATTTGTGCATTTGTTTTCTATTTGGACCTCAAGTGCAGAAACTTGAGGGATTCATCGTCTTTAACTCTCTCATCTGTTTTCTTCCTCCTTTTTGTTTCTGTGCCAGACCTTGTATTAACATGACTTTAGAAACTCTTCATATGCAATACTGTGAATCACATGCTTTGCTCCTCATCTAGTTTCAATTGAAAAATTTTAAAGTAAGCTCCTAGAAGTGTGATTACAATTCTGTTGTAATTTATATTAAGCACTCGACAAGGACTTTGCCATTTGATGTTTGTTTTTACCTTTTCTCTAGAAAATTATATTCTGGAGCTAATAATAATTTTATCATGCTATCAGTGTGCTGTTACTTCTTCAGCTTTCTTCTTTTACGCCGATGTCTCACCTCCGATTGCCTCGAATACTGGAGGTGACAGGGCACGCTCTTGCTGACTCTTGCTTAAGAGGAGGATGTAGTGTGTTTCCATGGGGTCCTTCCTTAGCTATTGGTTATAACGAATAGAGTCCTTATTAAGTTATACAGTTTCTCTTTATTCCTGGATCTGAGTGACATGGTTTCTGAAACCATCTTGTTAGCGCCTTCTATTTACTTCGGTAATCGGTACTATAATAGACTTATCACACCTTTTTCTTACATTGTGCTTTTCAATCCTGTGTGTTATCAATTCTACATTAGCTAATAAAAGGAATTGAAGACTACTATTTTATTGAATTTTGAGTTGGGGAATATTATTTTTATTTCATTTTCAGGAATGGCATTATTAAGATAGAAACGTCTTTGACTATTTGGTAGAATTCACCTGAGAATTCAATGTGAATGTACAATGACTTTGATTACCATTCATTGCATTGATGGAGGCTGAGGCAGGAGCATCTCAGGTTCATGCCCAGTCTGGGCAACTTAATGACACAGAGAACCTGTCTCAAAATAAAAAATAAAATTAAAAAACACCGGGGGACATAGCTTAGTATGAAGGGGCTGAGTTCAATTCCTAGTACCACCACCACCACCAAAAAAAAAGTCAGTATTTTTTCATCCTTGCTCCTAGAGCTCATTTTCTGCCTCTCCCCAAATAGTGGATAATAGTAAACCGTACACCCATCTGTCACAACCTGAGGTATGTTTCATAGAAACTAAATTTATTTTTCTTAGGTCTGGGCAAATTCTTTTAAGAGTATTTTGTCTTGAAACCCTGTGGGGATGGGTAGGATCAGAGTCATGACCCAGTGGGGGATTCGGGTTTCAAGGTCACCTTCAATGCTGACCATCACTGCTCCGATGCCTTTCCTCCTGCTGGTGCTCAGAGCTCTGAGGTCCACCTGATTCTTGAAGTGATATCTGCCTTTTCTCCAGGAAGCTCTGAACTGGACAAGCAGCAGTCCTGGGCCTTAGATTGTCGCTGACATCACAGAGGCCACACAGGAAACTCTCCTCCTCCCCGTGCCCGTCCACACCGGCTCCCACCTGCCCTGGGCCGCCGCTTCCTCAGCTTCCTCAGGCAACAGCCTCGACTCCCCTCCTGGGTTGGTCACAGGGCTCAGCGACCTCTCCTCCAACCAACAGGCGGCACCCCAGTGGAGTGCCGGCGGGGCAGCCGCATCTACATGGGCCTGGCATCCCCAGATTTCAAACCAGGGACACAACTTCCCCCTGACTTTCCTTTATTATTATTATTAATTTTATCAGTGCATTTTAGGTGTACAATAAAATGACATTCATCATTGGAAATTTGCACCTTTACATAATCTCTCTTGGTTCTTATTTTTTCCCTTTCCCCTGCCCTCTCTCCAACCCCTCCATCCTTCCTTATTTACAAAGACTTTGTTTCCATTTTTTCATTTTCTCATATTAATTCCATTCCCTTCTTTCCTTTCCCCCACCCCTCCCACTTCCTTCCCCTTTGCCCTTTTTCTTCCTATTTCACATTATCTATTATACCTTTTAGTCCTTATTCACACTTTCAGTTTCTCACACTAGAGAAACTATTTGGTATTTACACATGTGTGTCCTATTTATTTCACTTAAGAGTATCACCTCAATGTGCATCCATTTAGCTATAAATGTCTCTAATTTCTCATTTTTTATGGCTGAGTAGTACTCCACTTTATAAAAAAAAAACCACATTTTCTTTATCCAGTCTCTGATTGATGGGCAATTGGGTTGCTTCCAAGTTTTAGCTATTACAAATTGTATTGCTATGAACAAGGGCACACATATATCACTGTGATATCATTCTTTTAATTCTTTGGGGAAGATACCTAGCAGGGGAATAGCTGGGTCAAATGGAACTTCCAGTCCTAGTTCTTTGAGGTATCCCCATACTGATTTCCACAGTGGTTGCACCAGTCTGCACTCTCACCAGCAGTGGAGCAGGGTTCCTCTTTCCCCACACCCCTGCCAGCATTTGTTATTGGTTGATTTCATGATAGCAGCCATTCTTTCTGGGGTGAGGTAGAATCTGAGCATTGTTTTCATTTGCATCTCTCAAATGACCAGTGATGTTGAACATTTTTTCACATACTTATTTGCTATTTCTATGTCTTTGTCTGAGAAATGTCTGTTCATTTCAGATGCCCATTTTTGGATTGGGTCTTTAAATTTGGGAGGTCTGATTTTTTTAAGTTCTTTATAGATTCTAGATAGTAGACCTTTGTCTGAAGTACAGCAGGTGAAAATTTTTACCCACATTGTGTGTTGTCTCTTCACACAGTTGGTGGTTTCTCTTGCTGTGCAGAAACTTTTAAATAAGAAGAGATCCCACTTGTTGATTGTTTGTGCTAGTTCATGGGCAACTGAGGTTTTGTTCATAAAATCTTTTCCTACATCAGTGGCTTCATGAGTTCTACCTAACCACTATTTTAGCTGGTTCAGTTTTTCTCTTTTAAAATTTAGACCTTTAATCTGTTTTGGTTTTAGTTTAGTGCATGGTGAGAGATATAGGTCTAGTTTTACTCTTTGGCAAGTTGAAACCCAATTTTTCCATCACCGTTTATGAAAGAGGCTATCTTTCCTCCAGTGAGGGTGTTTGGCTCCTTTGTCGAAGATGAGGTGGCTGAGTGTATCTGGACTTATTTCTGCATCTTCTAATCTGTTCCACTGGTCCTCAGGTCTGTTTCTTTGCCAGTATCATGCTGTTTTTATCACAGTAGCTTTGTACTATAGTTTCAGTTGGGGGTTGTGATACCCCCTGCCATGTCTCTGTTGCCTAGAATTGCTTTTGCTATTCTTGGTCTCTTCTGGTTCCAAATCAAGTTTTGGATTGTTTTCTCAAGGTCTATGAAGTATGCTGCTGGGATTTACATTGGGAGTGCACTGAATCTATATAGCAGTTTTGGAAGTATGGCCATTTTTACTATGTTGATTCTTCCTACCCAGGAGCAAGGGATGTCTTTCCATTTTCTGATATTGTCTTCAATCTCCCTTTTCAGAGTGCTATAGTTTTCAGAGAAGTCTTTGATTTCCTTTGTTAGGTTGATTCCTAGGTATTTCCATTTTTTGTATGCTATTGTGAAAGGAATTGTTTGCCCTATTTTTCTCTCAGTGAGTCTGTTCGTGTAGAGGAAAGCTATCGATTTTTGTGTGTTGACCTTGTATCCAGCTACTTTACTGAATTTGCTTATTAAATCTAGAAGACTTTTGGTGGAGTTCTTGGGGTCTTCTATATAGAGTATCATGTCATCTGCAAATAATGACAATTTGACTTCTTCATTTCTTATCTTTATTCCTTTTATTTCTTTCTCTTGTCTAATTGCTGTGGCTAATGTTTCCAAGACTCTATTGAACATGAGTTGTGATAGTGGCCATTCTTGTCTTGTTCCTGATTTTAGTGTGCAGGATTTCAGTTTTTGACCATTTAGCATGGTATTCGTTGTCAGTTTTTCATAGATTGCTTTTATCAGATTGAGGTAGAGACTGTGTATTCCAATTTTTTGTAGGGTTTTTATCTTAAATGCATGTTGGATTTTGTCAAATGCTTTTTCTGCATCTATTGAGATGATCATATGGTTTTTGTCCTGTGACTTTCTTGTTAACACTCATATCTGATCCTTTTGATACCCTCCCAAGTCACATCCATTTCTTAGATTCATGATAATTACACATTTATTATATAATCTCATCTCCTTGTTATTAAAATACTTTTTATCAGTTTGTTTTCTATATATTAAGCTTATAACAAACCATATTCAATATGCATGTGATTTTGAAATACTAGTATTTTTGGTCCTCTAAGCTGATATACAGTATTAATTTGTCAGTAATAAACAGTGGCAAACCTTTCATTGGCTTTTGGGAAGGGAGCAGGTGTTTCTTTCCCAGCCAGGTGTGAATGATTCTCCATGTACCTGCTCATGTTCCCAAATACTTTTTCCACAAACCAATTACTGGATCATTCACCCTACAATTTTAAAAAAATGTGTATTAGTGTATGTGAAAATAAAAACCTTTCCGCATTGTTGGTATGAATATGTACTCGTACAACCATTATGGAAATCAGTATGGAAATTCTCAAAATACTAAAAAGCAGAAACTACACTTGACCCTCTCCTGGGTCTTTTCCATGGTGTTTTATTTTAAAGTGGTGGCAGAATTAACTGTTTCATAAGGCTGAAGCCTAACAGAAAATCTGCTTGGCCTTTGCACTAGGGAGAAGATGTTCAAGATCACTGACCTTCCACCCTTCATATGCAGGGAACATAGAAGGGGGAGAGAGTGGAGGAGGTTCCTATCTTGTGCAAATTGTTGGGGTAGTTTTGAAAGTCTGATTTAAATATCCTTTATTGTGAACTCTGTTAAACATTCTGGTTGTACGTCTGGCCATCTTGAATTAGAGAACTTTGATGAAAGAGAATTTAAGGTGAGAGAGAGAAGCCCCATGGCCAGAGGAGCCCAGCATTCCTGGAAGAGAAATCTGCTCACTGTAGAGAAGAGTGGAGAAATTAAATCAACTTCGTGTGCATGTCTGTGTAATCCACTGGTAAGGAAAGTAGTGTACATGAAGCATTCAGGCTAAAAGGATGAATTTAAATGAGACCTCTACAACAATAAGCACAACTCTTTCCTTACGACACATTCAGCAACTTTCCATCGCCAGAGACTGAGGTCTTCAGCCTCTACCAAGGCCTCAGGTTAACCTACTCACCTGGCAGGTGCGTCCATTCCAGGGATCCCTTTTGCTCACTGGATGTCACCTGGCCTCTAATCCCACAGCAAAATCCCTCCAGGGCAGCACCTGTTTGTCTGATAGAGAAACCAAGAACTGCTTTTTAGCCTAGCCGAGTCACAAAGCAAACAAACAAACAAACAAACAAACCATCCAACCACATCTGGAAATCAAATACCCTGAATTTCAAGTATAATTTTCAGGGCAAATTCAAAGAAATTTGCCAATCTCATTTTTTGTTTTGCAGCTGAAAGACCCGAGAAGGACGATGTGTGAGACTTTCAGCAAAGCACATTCAATCCTCAGCCAGTGAGCTATGGCTGGGATCTGCAGATGGGAGCAGACAGAGCTTCTGTGCCTTCGCTGCATTTGCTATTGACCTTTACATTCTCTAGGCTCTTAGCTGCCATTTGCATGGATATTAATATTTAATACAATTATGGTTAATATTACCCTCGGAATCCTTTTGTGTAATGACAGCTTTGCTTTTACACAGTGCCTCTCTCCCAAAGATTGCTGAGTGCTTGGTCGACAGCGACTCAGACTCTTCCTCCTGTGCACGCTGTTCTCCGTCCAACCCATGAAATGGAGCACTTCAGAGAGCACGTGGATATGTGCTCTTAACGGAAACCATCAGTGCTTTTGCAGCATAAGACCTGGGTAGTAACTCCTGAGAGGATTATTCTGCATTTTAAGCACTTCATAAAGTCTTATACGGAGCACGTTTTTCACTAGAGCTATGGAATGGAAAGCAGAACACTGGGTGCGGAGAGTGTGTATATTTCTGTGGGCTGGAACAGTCCTTGGCATGGGCCAGGGGGCTCCAAAGTGGCTTCAGGAAAGCCACAAGCAAGGGAAGTTTGGTCAGGAGAGCTGGCTTCCTGTTACCCATGCAGGGACGATTTCTCAGCCTGGAAGAGGAATGTTTGCAGCTGTAACAATGGTCATAGCCTAAGTACCTTCTGTTTGGCTGGAAAAATCAGAACTGATGTATTGTGTTTAGAAGAAGATAATGTTTTTTATCCTAGGAAAATGGCATCCCTAAGCCATTTACAAACACTGGTCCAGGGAGGGAGGGTGTTACCATACTCCCAGCTGGCATTGCTCAAAACAGCCCCGTGGTTTAGCAATTTCTTCACTTCTCTGAATCGCTGTTTCCTCCTCTATATGATCAGAAAATTGTTCTACGTGCCATTTCCCATCCCCTTTGTGACTAACACCTTAGAAAAGAAGGGATCTAGTATGCTGAGAGCAGCTGAAATTACCTAGAGGAAGGGAAAGGGCCTGGCTATCCCCATTTGATAATTTCTAACTCTCATGGGGTAGAGACCCAGAGGGCAACACAACACAAATGGACAAAGTCAACAGTTATTCTAGAAAGGGATTGGTTTAAAGTAGTATACTATTACAGATTTATAATTATAAGTTCTATGTCAGTTATTCAATTATACTTGAAAAACTGCAGTTCCAAGACAAATCTTTGATTCTTTACGATATCAAATCCTCTTAAATATTACAGTTACTTTTGATACCAATATGACAATTACTTTAGATGCTAAACATGCAGGTTATTATACCCAAACTTTGCACAAAGCCTTCATGCTACGAATTTGATTTATGTCATCAATATAATTAATTCTAGACCTTCCTGGGTTATTTATAGACACCAATTTATCCTTTATGGAAGCAATTTCCTATCCCACATAAGTTGCACTGCATTATTAATGGGTTCCGTTTGCACACTAGGAGGTTTTGGCCGGGCGTGTGATCAGGTATGGTAGATATCCAAGGAATTTTTCTCAAAACTATGAGCCCAGACTATGCTTCTTTTACAGTCTCTTGGTCACTCTGAGCTCCAGGTCCAACTCTGCAAGTGGGACGATGCCCTTGGATGCAAGGCTCCAGCTGGATGACTCCCGTGTGGCCCTGCAAACCCCCAGCGTGCCTTGCCTTGCCTTTGCAATCAGTTGAGGCATCTGCTGCTGAGTTGTTTTCCTGATTTTCTTCAGCCTTGTAGCTCTTTGGAAGTTGTTGGGTTGGATTCTGCCCAGCTCTTGGGCTTGTGTCTTGGCCATGTCAGTTTCTTAACTCATCCTGATGATGACAATATGGATTTTCACCTTCAATATGAGGTGTGATTGACAAATATGGGGAATGTTTAAATTTAAAAAATTATTACAGCAAAATACACGTTGCCTTGAATCTCCCTTAAAATAGTCCCACTTGTTTCAAATATACTTATCCCATTGTTCTTGCCACTTTGTGAAGCAGCTCTGGAGTGCTCTTTCCTGAGGGTCTTTATAAAGTGTGATAAAAAATACGGTGACTGCTGCTGCCGAGCGCTGTCCAACAGAAAGGCAGCTCGTAAAACATGACACTGTGTCCTCGTCCACCTCGGTCACTGGATCTGGCACCAGGTGACTTCTGGTTCTTCCTCAAAGTCAAAATGATCACAAAAGTTTTGAACTGATTCAGGCATGGAAGGAACAAAAGTGCAACAAAAGACACCCAGGAAAGAGGACTCCAGAGCTGCTGCAGAGGAGGCAAGAAGGATGGGGCGAATGAGTCTGAAGAGATGGGGAAGGTTTGGAGGGATTCATGTCAATGTGTCTCTTACTGTGCTAATTTTGAAAACTTTAAACATTCATGGTATAATTTGATCACACTTTGTATATAATCTCATCTGAGGTTTATCCTATATGACAGGGAGGAAAAATTTATTAATATTATTATGATTTATATCATTATTACTCCTAGCCTACTTTGCAGACTAGGAACTATAGCCCTGGAAACTACCATAGCAGCTACACACTTCATAGCAGGGCTTGTTCAACCTTTGGTCAATGAATAAGTATCAGCCCTGAATTTTTACTCCATAATATCATAGTTGCATAATAAGCAACACTTAATGTAGTTCTCTGACTCAGGTACACCTGACCCAGGATCCCTCTCAGCTAATAGAAAACTGAATTCTGAAATCACAGCTGGGGTCACTCAAGCAAGGACTGAGACCCACTCTTGGGGTGGCTCCCCTAGCCTGGATCCTGGGTGGCCACCCCTGGAGGGGGAGTAGGAGCAGCCTGGGCCACTGCTGCCCAGTAATCCCAGACAGAGGTGGGGGATCTGCTTCTCCACAGTGCTCTCCAGAAAATCCATCCCCCTTCTTGAACCTAGGCTTCTGGCTCCAAAGCCACACTCTGGGGAGCCCTAACATAATCTCCACTCCCTTCCCTGTGAGTTAGGCTTTTCCAAATAGCCTGGGGGATCAGGCTTCTGATTTCCTGGACTCCTCTGTTTGTCTGCTCCCATCCCCCTTACCGCCCCCCCCACACACACACAGGGAGGGAGAGAGAGAGAGATCAGGAGACAAAGTCCTGACTATTTTGTTGGGATAAAGGAAAAAATAGCAATAGATTAAGGAATTATTAGGCAGGAGTCAACTCCACAAATTATGCTGTAACATGTATTTTGAGTAATTGTTATTTTTAAAATGCTTTTAAATATTGAGGTATATTTCACCAAGTGCTTTTGTGTACATATCATATTTAATCTTCCTAAGTACCTGGTCAGAAATTATAAGCCTCATTTTGCAAATGAAAAACCTGAGCCTGAAAGAAATAAAGTGCTTATCTCACGTCTCCCAGGGGTGCACACCCGTGATGTATGTGTGTGTGTGTGTGTTACCCACCTGTGTGTTCTGGATGGCATTTACACACTAGAATAATGAGAAGCTTTAAACAGTGCCCATGTTCAGGACTCACTCTCTCTGGAGAAGCTGCAATTTATTTGTAGAGTTTTCCAGATGATTCTTACATGCACGAAGGCATGAGAAGCGGAACTGAAGGTGCAGGTGTTCTGGTTTCCCGGGGGTTTTTCACCTGGCATCACAAAAGTCTCTCATGTACGGTAAGCAGGGAGGTTCATCCCGCCCGCTCTGGAGGTGGAGAGGAAATGGCTTCCTGGGGCTTCTCTTGATGCTCAGCCTTGCAGGGAGAGGGCCTGGGGCACAGCCTGGCGGCTGTGAATGAGTGACGGGTGGGGCAGGACAGTGCTCCCCGGGTCCTGCAGGTGTAGCCTGTCTCCTGTGCGTGTGGGGGCGGGTGGCTGCAGATGGAACCGGGAGCCTGCACACTGACCCACCTACCCAGCCCTTTATTCATCGCCTGTTTTGAGGCACAGTCTTGCTAAGTTGCTGAGTTGCCCAGGCTGGCCTAGAACTTGCCATCCTCCAGCCTCAGCCTCCCAGAGTGCTGAGACTCATGGGGTGCTGTCCTTGCCTGTTTGGACAGGTTCTATGTAGCAGGTGTTCCTCTGGCTGTGATGCTATTAGCCATAAGGAATTCAGAGTCCGAGCCCAAACCGTGCTCCCCCAACTCCAGTGTGTGCAGTGGGTGCAGGGGGTGGAGAGGACACACCCACACCTGCAGCCTTTCTGTGCAGGGAGCAGGGAAGGCCCGGAATCGGGGGTCTCTGCCAGCAGCCCTTGGTCCCCCTTGGTCACTGCTGGCTTTGCCTTTGTTTTCCGAGCCTATGTTTCATAGATGGAGAGGGGGACCCGAAGGGGAAAAGAGGAAAGCCCCAGGCCTTGCTACACTCTGGCTATGTGCAGTTAGGAGGTAGGTTCTCTGGAGGACTGGAATCCATGTTCCAGGTACAGCAGCTCCTACCTAGGCAGGCGTTTCATTGGTGTGACACTGATTTCCACACATGCACACCCATGTTTATAGCAGCACAACTCACAACAGCTAAATCTTGGAAGCAGCCTGTCTGTCCATGAACAGATGGATGGATAAAGAAAAGGTGGCATTTACGCACAGTGGAGCACCACTCTGCCATAAAGAGGGATAAACCTGAGATGTGTGTAGAGAAACAGATGCACCTTGAGATCATGTTAAATCATATCCCAAGCTGAGATTTCACATAGTTTCTCCTATGTGAGAACCCAAAGTATAAATAAATGAAGGAGCAAAATAAAGGAGAGATAACAAGAGAGAGAGAGAGATAGATCATTTGCAAATGGAAAGGGACCAAGAAATGGAGGGATGTGGGAAAGGGGATGTAAAAAGATTTGGGGTGCGCTATGTACATGCTCTGACTCCTCAGGAGGACTGTGACCATCATGTATCCCAAATACGTGCTGAGAAAAATATAAATTAACAAATAGGAACACTATATGTAGAAATGCGGTTGAACTGGTTTTTCAATGTGTGTCCCTTTTATTGGGTGGAGGCTGGTGAGGTTATTTACACAACAGATAAGTCAGAAGATTAGCAGACACTAATTTAAGATAAGTGCTTTTGATTCTTTTCAGGTTGGGTTTAAGAAGCATGTCCTGTGAAAAATGATAGAACCCTTTTCACTGGGAATGGGGCGTTGGAACGGGGGTGGGGGTGGGGGGGTGGGGGGGTGGACAAGGAAAGCCGCTGTTTGCAAGCCACAGATCTCATCTGGAGTGAGAGTGAAACCTGAAGGGAGAAGCAGAAGACAGCAGCAAGGGAAACAGCCCTGCGGCCAGAGGTGGGGCCCCCAAGTCCAGATAAGAGGCGGCTGGTCTCTGTGTGGCACCTTGTGGACTTGTGCAAGTCCAGAGGGCAGAGGGAAAAGGACTTGGATGCAGAGGAAGTGGGGAGAGAGCTCCCCCTAGTTAACACGAGTGACCTGAGTTTGGACGGCACAGCAACCCTGGGGGCCTGCAGGGAGCAGCTGGTCCATGCCTCGCCGAGGTTCCCGAGGTTTCCATGAGCCCTGAGTGCGACTCTCAAGGGATCAGAAAGTCGCTTTCTATGAAGGGGCAGGAGAAAGAGGGGCGGTGCTGTTGGGATACAAACGCTGAGTAAGAGAACATTTCACAGAAGCACCGAGATCCTCCACAAGCATTAACCTGGGTCTAACCCGGTGTGGCGCCACTGTGTGTGCCCTGCTTAGCTCCTCGGCTGCCCACCCAGGCTACGACCAGAGCCAGAGGATGTCTGGGGCCTGCATGTGCAGCTGGCCCCGTGAGCAGTGAGCAAGACTGGCCCGGGATTGTCATCACTTCCGGTGGTGGACAGGGACCTCGTTCTCCCTTTTGCCTTCCTACCAGCTCTCCAAAGCACTTTGACTTTCTACCCCCCAACTGCAGTGTGCAGGGGCTCTTCCTTGGCCTGTGCCTTTGGTTCCATGGAATGCCCTATCTGTAAACATTTGTTTGAATAGCAAGCACTCATGGAAAATCTCTGGAGATATAACCCTTCCAAGGCAGAGTAACTGCACTCTGTATTTAACGCACACAAGCGCTTGTAAACCGTGTAACAAGGAGAGGTTTGTCCATGTGGAAGCTCTGCAGCGTCTGTCCCCTATCTGCCCTGTTCCCGCACAAAGCTGCCACTGGGCATAATTTATTGAAGTCATGTGACCAGGCTCCTTTTTTCTGATTTGGTTTAATATATATTTATAAATTCTTGTTTCCATGAAGTTAGAGCCCTGACAGTTGCTTGTTGTTAAGCTTTCTGATAATTATAAATCTTGTTTCAGGCAGTTTATCTCCATTATTGAATAACTCACAATTGATTGGTCATGCATCATAATTTGAACCTCATTCCCTTCCGTGTCCTTGCATTGTCGGCGGTGACCTATGCGCACCTCTGCAGCAATGCTGTCATTGCTTTCTTCCTGCTCCTGTAGCTCCTCTCCGTGCCCCTGACACCTCTGACCATTAGCTGTAATTACACTCCATCTTTCTTCTGACTTGCGCTGTATTGCTTTGAGGTTCCACATCTCCAATGTCATCTGCTGTCCCTTGATGATATATTCTGGAGCCAACTCTGCGTGTCTGGAATATGCATCTATTCGTCAGAATAACCCACACTCGTCACCTACACTGTCATACTAATGGCTCTTGGGGATATTTATAGATCTTTGTAAATACCACAATGGCTTCTGCTGCCCTGCCTGATTGTTTTTCTGATACTAATGTTTGGATGTTGGCTAATTTTCCTAAGCATAATGTTGCTAAATTGTGCTATTATAGAAAAGTCCTCTCCACGGAGATATCTGATTCATTCCTTCATCCGGCATGGTTTCTTAAGTCTTGTTCTTTTTTCTCCCTTCCCCAGACATCCTAAGGTCTGAATAGTCACCTCTGACTTTGAGTTTCCTTGGAAGACATATTTGAAGCAAATCATCATCTTCATGATGATCTTTATGCCATGGTCTTAAATTTAAATCCGGGTTACCATTAGATAAGACTTCCAGTAAAATCATCGAGGGGCCCACGTTGTCACCTGTGGCGTCTCGGAGTTGGAGGTGCCCGGGCCAGCGAGCATGGCCTTGGGTCCTCGCTGGCCACCTGTCATCGTTCAGAGCACTGCCGCGTGGAGTACACCGCCCCTCCCAGCATCCGCACGTCACGCCGCCCTTTCCCTTCCTTCACTGTTGCAGTGGCAGCCGCAGCCGCAGTCGGCCATTTCCCATTAGAACCTTCTCTAGGGTCTTTTCTCCGCACGCTTCATGATTGCTTTCATTTTGTCTTGGATCATAAGCAAAATCTGGCAGTCAACACGCCACAGGTTGGGGAGTGACACCCACCCAGAGCTTCGGAGGCAGAAGACCCTCAGGCTGCATCTGAAAGACACAGGAAGCCAAGCGTCTGCTCGCATGGGACTGCGGGAGCAAGGCCTGCCCATGGCCCTTCTCTGCCTTCTGTCCGTGCTGGGGGAAACCTGAGTCTCCCCCCAACTGTGTCCTCATCCGCTGGTGTGCGTCACTTCCTTGGTCCCCACTCTCCCGAGGTCTCGCACGCAGCGCTTTCCTTCACCTGGTGCCCTGTGTGTCTGAGTCGGGCTCTTCCTCCTGCGCCGTCCGGCCCCTCTCCCCCAGCACCCGGCCCTAGACGCTGTCACTTTCCTGCGGGTCCCCTGCTGCTAGGACATCGTTCAGCAGCCGCTTCTCGCAGGACCCTATTTCTGCTTTCATGCTGCACCCAGTCCCTACGTGGACATCTGTAAAAGGTCAGCGGAGGAGCAAGCACCACAAACCCGGCTGTCTGAAGCGCAGGATCTCACGGGCTAATCTCCATTCTTCTGCCCTTCCCACCACGGACCTTTGGGCCAGGAAAACAGGACGGAGGCTGCATGTGGCTGCATTTTCTACCCACCCGAGCCTTCCCTCCCCAGGGCACCTGCTCGCCTTGACTTCTCCGTCTCCTTAGTCCCCAACCCACCACTGGCAAAGTCCTGCTGGTGTCGCCAGAGGCCAAGTGGAGTCACTTTTACCAACTCCTCAGCAAATCCTTCATTCATTCTTTCAGGGAATGGGTAGAGCTGGAGGCCATGAGGGGGCAACATGCACGCACATCCGCTGCAAGAGCCACTTACAACTGTGCTGAAGACACAGCCTTGCACAAAGGTCTCCTCTGCCTTGTGGAAAGTAACAGTACTTGTGGAAGGACATCTGCCATGTGACCGTCTCCTTAATCTTGAGCGGACATCACCGTGGTATTGATCCTTGCAGCCAAGGCCCCTCAGTCTGAAATATTATGTAACCCTCCTCACTGTGCTTAGGAGAAGCTCCCTGGCCTCCAGCTCCCTGAAAACCCTCCTCGTTTCCCATGGCACACGGCACAGCACATGCTCCAGTTGCGCGGCCATCTCTGGCATCTGTCAGTGCTCTTTGCAGAGCCCCGGTCTGATGGTTCTTAGGTCGACCCTGTGGAGCTTTGCAGGTCTCACACCTGTGAGCACATGTCATGGTCACTGTCCCGGCAGTGACTCTGGGCCACAGACTTCCTGTCTCCTGCCATTGGATCTCCCACCCTGACAGTTCACCTCACGGAGGCTGCTTTCCGGTCCATCTTTCTCCATTGGCCTGCACCTTCCATTCCCCCTCCATCCAGGCTGTGTCTAAGCGTGCACCTTCCTAACCGTTCAGAATGCCCAAAGCCCTCTGGCCTATTGTTCTTCCAACTTGTCTGACCAATCAGAAAAAACAGCCCACAACAACCCCACCCAGTTCCTTTTGGAAAGACCCAACCACCCAACCATTGACGTGTTCTCTGCTTGCTCCTGGCAGCTGTGTGCTTGTAAGAAAACCCCACCCCAGGGGACAAGGGACGACTTTACCTTCAGGCCACCAAATGCTGGTCCTGTACACTTCCTTCGTTAGCATCACTCCACTCTGCACAAGAACAACCACAAACCCGCCCAGTTCCCATGAATCTTTGAGCTCCATTGTGGTGCCACCCGTTCCTCATTTGCTATTTTAAAAGGGAAAAAGCAGAAGTTGGACAGGAGTTCCACACAAACATCCCTTCTGCCCTGTCCACTCTCTCCTCCTCATGCTGACATGAGATGGCAGAGCCCTTCATTTATTCCCTGACCTCACCCCCTGGCAGCTTACTCTTTTGGTCTGGCATAAACTTAATTATTTTTCTCCAGGATCACTTTTACTGGCTTCTAAACATATCCTCACATTCTAGAAATCATCAACTGAAAAACAAATATAAGCAGAATCCATTTTAGAAAGGTAATGAGTGGGACATGGTCTCAGTCCATTTGAGCTGCTATAACAAAACACCTGACACTAGTTGATTTCTAAACAACAGAAATTCCTTTCTGTGCCATTTGGAGGTGGGAAAGTCCAAGCTTGAGGCGGAGAGAGATGCAGGGCCTGGAGCGTCTGATCTTCCCTTCCAAGATGTCACCTTGAACGATACTTCCCCCAGGAGGGACAAACTCGGGTCCTCACTTGGTGGAGGGACAGAAGAAGGGACCCACTCCCTGAATGCCACCCAAGAAGGCGCTGCTCCCCCTGACTTAGTCACCCAGACAAAGCCACCTCGGCACCATCCCCCAGGCTTCAGCATGAATTTGGGGCAATACAAACCCTAAAACCACAGCTAACACGGTGGTTAGGAGCACAGAGCCTTGGGACAAGTCCCTTGGGGTCAAGTCCCCCTTGCTATGCACCAGGTTTGAGAATTTGGCAAATCAGTCACAATGTTTGCCCTTCTGTCTGTCTGTAAAATGTGGAAGATGATAACAGAGTTGGGAGGAGTAATGAACAGCAAGCTCAAAATGACTAGAACAGCATCTGGCGCACAGCACATCTGGAAGAGTGAGTTACTAGCAGGAGTAACTGGACCGCGGACATCTTGCAGGGATTTTTGCTTGTCCTCAAATTTGTAACTGGATGCTGCTTCCATCATGGCCCGGTCTGGACCATTCACCCCTTGGTTCTGCTTCACACTTTCCCTGTTCTTTCCCTGGAACTCGACTTGACCTGACTTTGGTTTGGGTCAATTGTTTCCCAAACGACTGTGACTTGTGCTTTTAAAGGCTTGTCTTGGCAAACATTTGCAGAAAAGGATGTGTAGGAAGTAAAATGTGTGGTTCTTTGAAATTTGGAGAAGTGCTTCATGTCCTTTAGCAGCAGATGGATACTTCCGAGCCCAGTGCATCTTGCACTGGGGTCTCAACCCCCGCCCGCAGTCTCCTATCTCCAGCGTCACTGTGACCGAAGTCCAGGGTCACCATCCTTTGGGCTAACACGAAAGCACTGAAGACTGACGTTTGCTTCCTGCTGTACTTGGCACAAAGCTTTTTCATCCACTTGGGCCTGTGCAGATTCGATTCTATTGGCCTGAAAACAAGTGACATTTTATTTTCAGGCTTGGATAAGTACATTTGTGTGACATCTTCTCCCTTTTTTTCTTTCTTGGTCTTTAAACTCTTCTATTTGGAGATCGGACTTCCTGGACTTGTCCCGCGAACTTCCTCATATCTCCGTTATTTTGTTCCACCTTCTGGGAGCTTTGTAAGACTTTACTTTCCAAATCTTTAACTGATACATTTTCCCCTGTTTTGTCAACCGCTCATAGCTCTTCATGTGTCTTCCAACTGAATTAATTTCATGGTTTCTGATTTATAAATATGACAATTCCTCAAATCCCTCTGATTCTACTAATGACAGGTTTTCTTTTTCAAAATCCCTCTATTTCCCAAATGGCCTAGTGGTGCTGTTGTTCAGTTTCTCTTTTTGTTCTTGTTGGTCTCAAGTTTTCATATGGACAAAATTCCTCTCTTGACTGTACTCGTGAGTCAGTCTAGCTCCTTGGGTCCTGGCCGGGCCCTTCTTTGCCTCAGCAAGCCTTGCCTTCCACCTTGGCTCCTCCTTGGCGTGGGCAGCTGGGTGCCCTTGAATGTGGATGCCGTGGCCGTCCTAGCTGGCTTCTGAGCAGGGTGAGGGCAGAGCACCCATTGTGAATTGCAGCTCCTTCCCGCATCCAAAGGCAGCATCCCAGTTAACATGCTGATGCATGCCGGTAGTCTCAGCACTCTGGGAGGCTGAGGCAGGAGGACTTCGAGCCCAGGTTGGGTGACTTAGCAACTTATCAAGGCGCTGTCTCAAAGTAAAAAATAAAATAAAAAGGCTGGGGATGCAGCTCAGTGCAAAGGTCTTGGGTTCAAACCTCAGTACTGCAAATAAATAAAACTAAATAAATACATAATACAAAAATAAAAATCTAGAAGTGCTGTACGCCCAACTGCTGGCACCCACTGTTTGCCTGGCTGACTGTGACCCAGGCTCCAGTGCGACTGTGTAGTGGGGCTGCCCTGTTCTCATCACCCACGCCACCGCCACCCTGTGGGCTTACAGCACTGCCCGCACCCACCTCCTCTGAGCCCTCGAACTTGGGACTCTGCTCCCTGCTCCTGCCGCGGATGCCCGTGGCCTGGCTTGGCTTTGGTCTTCAGGAATTCGCTGGCCATTCACAGCTCTGACAGCTCCCTCTTCTTGGCTGCGTGACTGTGAACTCACGTCTTCTTTCCCTCAGACGGACTTCAGGAGAGACGAGGCGCTCTCTGCACGCGCTTCTGCAGGAGAATTTGAGTCGGATGCTCTTGTAGCTAGTTAAGAAATTCATGGACAAAGAGTATGTTGGTAGGAATTTTTAATTATTAAGCACAAGACTTGGCATTTTCAATTGTGTGGTGCCATTCACTTCTCGTAATGGCCATAAGTAGCCCCATTTTACAAGCAAAGAAACTGAGGTTCAGAGAAGTCCTTCATTTGCTGGAAGCTTCACAGCTCATGAGTGGCAGAGCCAGTATTTGAACCCAGGTCTTCTGATTCTCAACTGCATGCTCTGTGTCAGGGCTGAAAACAAGACAAAACAAAACAAAACTAGCTGTCACTGGTCTGGGGGAAGGCGGAAAATGATAGGAAATAATGGAAAAGACAGAAACGTTGCATATGATCACTTGTGTGAGATACAGTGTACAGTGTCTGGATTTTTTTAATGCGTGAACAAACATCAGCTCCAGCCTTGGCTCTTGAGCTTTGCGTAAAACCATGGTACTTTGACCGTCAGAATCAGAAGCAGTACATGCAACAACCAAAACCACTGCAGGACAGACCTAGCATCCAAAATGATTATAACAGACATGATAAGAAAAATCAAATCTAACCTGAGTAACTTCATAGAGATAAGATTATTGGATTGCACAAATAAAAATACAGGGCACAGAGTTAATTGTGAATTTTAGTATAAGTATGGCCCACTAAAATTATTTGTTGCTTCTCTGAAATTCAAATTTAAATGGCTTAAGAGTATTTTATATGTCAATACTTCACAGAGGTAAGTGCATTAGTTTCCATTTCAGCCTTAAAACTCAGCTATGCTGCTGTAGTTGGGTATGTGCTAGGTGTTCGCCTGAGATGTATTTGTTTAGGTGGACTGTGACATCCACATATGTTTACAGTGCAGAGGGAAGAAGAGCAGGAAAAGAAGGAGCAAGAGGAGAGCGGGAGGGAGAAGGACAGCAACCACCACAACAACTATAAGGACAATGACATTAAGACCCAAGGCCACATCAAAACAAGAAGAGCCACTAAGGCAGTGCTTTTCAAAATATGGAATATTTGTTCAGAATGCTTGCACTATCCTTAAAGTGTACCACTCTGCCATCTCCCTGGAAGTCTCTAAAATGTAGCTTGCTGAGCCATTAAATATATAAATTTCTAGGAAAAAGGCTTAGCAATGTTTTCCTCAGAGGTCCCTCAAGGTGATCGTGGTGCATGTAGAAGTTGGAGAACTGCTGATGAAGAAAATGAGGCAGTCTCATGGGCCTGTACTGTCCAGGACTCAGGGCAGACTTGGCTTAGACTCCCCGGTATGAGCCACGAACTTGCATCCTGACCACAAGACCTGGGTGTGGGGCAGGCACTGTGATGTCACCCACGCAATCCAGAAGCAGCTGGTATCATTTGGCCTGCAGAGTTTTCAGGGTGACAGGATTGCTTTCTTCAAATACGTCCATGGGAGAACGTTTGGGTGTTTATCTACTGTGTGTCCAGCTGTTAATACTGGGGCCGATAAAAGCCAAGATGAGCAATGTTGCCTGTAACATAAGGATGCACTGTCCAGCCCTGACGGCCTCTGACAGAGGAAGGGGCCTGTTTGGAACTGCTGGCCTCTGTGTGGCTGGATGGAGGACACAGACTGGCCATGGTCACAGCGAGGGGCTCAGAGGTCAGCCTGAAGGTCAAGTCTGTGGGCCACTGGCAGGCATGGCTATGGCCTTTGGACATTGATCTCAGTCCCGCATTGCAGACCAGCATATTTTCCCTGAGATCGATGAAAACAATTACAGTGTTGAAATTTAAAAACAAAAGAAAATGAAACAAAACAAGAAAAAAAAGCCCCTGTGGACTTTGACCAGCAGAGGAAATGTTGATGGTGATGTAATGATTTTTGCAATCATGTTTGACACAGCTGAGAACCACCTTAGGCTCCTGGCTTTAGACATGAAGAGAGGACAAACCATTACCAACAATTTTCTCTCCAAGTTAGGATTGTTCGGGGCAAAGTGGAAGTCCCTGCTTCAGAGAGAAGCCTTTCTGAGTGGCTGAGCCAAGTTCGGCTGAGTCGAGGGGAGAGCAGGACACAGGGAAAGGGGACAAGCAGGTGCTGCTCTTAGAAATCACGTGACACGTTTAGCTTTTAAGAATGTTCTTTCCTTTAAAATTACACAGGAATGGATGGAATGATGGTACAGTGCTTCTTTTAAAAACATGAATTCTTAATTTTATTCTCTTCTGATTTGGAATATTTGAAAGTGCTGGCTCCACGTCATCTTTCAATACAAACCATCATACCGTCCACCAGATTCACATTCCATGTTGAAAGCAAAAACCGAGATTTTTTTTTGAAACAGAGAGGAAATGTCTCTTAGTTAAACCCTTACAGCTCATGTCAGTTTCAGTGGGAGATGCAGCTACTGAGAAACTTGGAGATTTTTTCCTCCTTTTCATAATACAATGAATTTTAAAAAGTAAGCCCACTCATTACTCAAATTACCAAAGTCCTACTCACCAAAGTGAAATTGACTGACTGGAGTTCTGGAAATTACATAAGGCATTTGGTTCACGCATCGTTCTTGCTGGTACTACTAATAGTCAGCTTTGTCCTTTGTCCTTTGCTTTGCTTTCCTAAGGAGAAGGCAAAAAAGGAAAATGAAAAAAGGTGAGCAATAAGAAATGAGCTAAGGGAACGAGCTGAGGAAGTGCTGGGCCTAGGCCACCAAGACTGGTCTGTCAGGCAGGGCCAGCGGGCCACGGGGTGATTGATTCCATCCCAGCCTGCAGGACCCAGAAGGTGGAGGGCAGAGATGGGGGTGGGGAGAGAAGCCTGGTGGGCCCTGTGGGAGCAGCCAATCTGCTGTGAACCCCTGCAGAGGGAGGCAGGAGAGCCAACCGCAAGCCCCCAATGGCAACCTTCTACGTGTAATCCCGATGACCTCTCCTTCCTGGACGTAGGGGATCTGAAGGCCAGTGTGGACTCACAGCTTTATCTGGGATCAGGGCTTATCTTGCATGCTGTGAGAGCTCTCAGAATGTTCTAGTGATTCCTGGTACACAAAGAAAGATGTGAGACCTAAGACCAGAGGCAGGAGGGCAAGTAGAGGGGCAGGGGCGCTCAGGCTCTGGAGAGGACAGGGCCACACTGCCCAGGAAGGGAGCTTCGGGTCTGAGGCCCCCTGTGGTCCAGGCTAGGCTGTGAACACTGCTCAGAACCCTTCTGGGCCCTCAGGACATGGTTGTGGGCGTTTGTGCTGCTCAGTGGGGCCAAATCTAAATCACACAAGCAGCAAGATGAAGCCAATGGCTGTTTTTGGCTGCTTTAGACAAATGGAGTCCTAGGCGTGAAGGTCAGGCGTCCTCAGTAGGGTCACCAGCACGGGGGACTTTCCAGGGAGCTGGACATCTTCTTCCTGCATTCTGATGCCAGAATGTTGGTTTTGTTGGTCAAAAACTGCTTCATGTTAAATTCCCTCTCTCCTGATAGAACTGATAGGATTCACCTCCTCAGTAAATAGAAATTTTTACTGTTATCTACTGCCCCCTGCTGGCTACTTCACTTCCGTTTCACCAGCCACAGAAGTGGATGTGAAGAACAAGGTTGAGTTAATAGAAATAAATAAATTTGGCTTTCCCCACTTCTTTCTTGGCAAATCTGACACCCCCTCCCCCAAATATAGAGTTATCAAATTTAAAGTAACGGATTGAAGAATGTTGTTACTCAACCTTTATGGAACCCCTTACCCCCAATATAGTAGGAATTTTATTTTAGATTAAAACTAGGGTTTGGCTTTCTGGCATCTATCTCTGGTTCACTGTTTCTAAGACCCTTGTGTATCCTAAGATTCAAACAGTTCTTTGGACAACTGGTCTATATTAAAGGCTGAGTCACTTGACTCTCTGAAATATTAGATTCTATCAGAGATTCATGATTTACAAAGAAACCATGTTAGTCCAAAACCGAAGAGGAAAGCAAATAATACCTGGGAAGCCTAAACACAATTTTACAAGACGTGCTTGAGATATAGCTTCTCCATATTAGATGACACGAAACTGTTCACTACCAACCATTACCTGATCCTTTCCTGTATCTGATGACTTTAAACAAGTGTTCAGAAACTGCAGTAGATTAATGCTTAATTGTCAAAGGAGCTGTGCTCAAGTGAAAGTTAGCTTCAGAGCCCAGATTAGAATTAATTGTCTCAAAATCCTCAGCCTACTGCTCCATCTACTGAACAATGTGCAGCCTTTATTAGTAATTAGGAGAAAGAATTTGATGTGTCAAACACTTTACTGCAAAACCAAGGTGCAGGAGTGAATTCTAATTAATGCTACTTTTTTTTTTTTTGTAAAGAACCCAAACTTTAAAGCATTTTCAGAAGCACAGCTTCTATGTCAGGGAAGTGGATTGATCATTGCTAATGTAGCTTCCTCTGCCCAGGAGCTGGTGATGGTCTTCCTTGTTTGTAATTATTGTGGGGTTTGGGGGAGCCCCGTGTGGCCCCTCCCTGGGTTCTGTAACTAGCTGTGAAGCACACGTCTTCAGTTGGTTCTGCCTGGGTGAACTCCCACAGTGGCATGGGGTGTCCTTTCACTTCCTGGAGGAACAGTTGGCCCCAAGAGCAGGGTTATTTAAAGCCTCAAAGTGGGTTAAATAAGTCTTTGGTCACGCAGCTGAGGGCTGTTAATGTGCTGTAAGCAGTGTCTACCCAAGCATGGGAAGTTCATGAAAGTCTCTGGTTTTCTGATGATGCAAGTCTTAAGGAAGCCTTTCTTCTTTTGCACATGTAGGACTCTAAGTTCATTTTTGTCATACACAGTCTTCATTTGAGCCTGAGAAGGAGGAGCTCCAGGGCAGACCTAAAATTAACTCCTCTTTCACGGCCCTAACCTTTCGGGCTTTTAATTTATTCACCTGTCAATCGTGTGAAGGCTTCACAAACTCCAGCTATTGATTTCCGCGGGCAGTGCTATTTTTCCTGTTTATTATAATATATTGTCCCATTGTTAGGGCCCTGCACACTCGGTTCAATTTCCCACACAGGGGACAGGAAGCAGCCCTATGGCATCAGACTTCCTGAGATTGATTCTGGGAGGCGGGAGGGACCTGCCCACCCGGTGCCTTTGTGCCGAGGCCCGAGTGACCGGTGGACACTTCCTCCCAGCCAGCCCAGCCCGGGAACGCTCCTTATCAGCTGGCCTGCGTCCTTTCTTTTTACACACGATGTTTATTGTCTTTAGGGCCCGCTCGGTGGGAATGTTCTTTTCAAGCATGACAATGGGGAGCCGCAGAAGAGTGAAATCATAGAGCCCCGAAGCGTCAGACCTTCCAGTCGCTGGTAATAGACAACAAAACACTGGGCCACAAGACAAATGACGCTTTATGCCGCCGGCTCCTGAATTATTTATTAATATAGAGCTTTATCACGATGCATGACCCACAGCCCTGCTTGTGGATTGCATAAAGCCCAGCGAGCCCATCAGGGGCTTGCATGGAAGGCACTGGTCTCTCCTTCTTCTAAGTGAACATTTGTGTTACTTTTTTGAGTTTTGCTAAATACCGTTGGCTTTGAAGGCAAACGTCACCATCTACCTGCCTGCCCTCTACTCAGCTTTCAGTGTGAAATACTTTAAACTCAACACACGCAGAGATAACACACTCACGCCGTTCATATTCAAAATAGGAGGTCACCGTGATCATTAATTTGGGTAGCTGTGGCCCAGCAAAGTCAAAACTATTCTTTTTTTTAACTGTAAATTTGCCTTCTTGAGATTAGTTTATTGCAAAATAATAACTCCACAGTGTAGTAGATGATATTATTTCAGAAATCAGGTGCAGGGCTTTGGACACGGTTATAATTTGCACTCTGAAATCGTGCCCCCTTCCCCTCAGGATTTAGTTGTCAATTAGAAAACCTGCCACAGGAAGCAGCTGACAGATGAAGTCAGTTGCAACCACAGCCCCAGGGCCAGTCCCAGGGAGACAGTGGCCTGCAAAGACTCTTAGGCTGCTCTTGGGTCCTCCCCCTCCTTCCCTCCCCTCCCCTACCCCCTTCCTTCTAAGTGCAAAAGATTTCAGAGCTTCTAGGAAGAAACATCAGTTTTACAAAGACTTTATCCAGGGAGCACAGCCACTGTCCTCAGAACAGCTGAGTGTACAAAGAGGAAACTGGATTTCTGTTTCAGGGTTGTAACTGCAGCTCTGGGTCATTTCTACCTGTGGCAACAGAATGATCATGTAGTAACTGAATGAGTGAATTGATGATTTTGCTCAGTTGACAGCCAAGTCTTGTTTCTTCGGGTCAGCACGGGGACACATACAGTGCCTGAGTCTGTCAGTCATTTTAAAGTTTAGCTGTACTTGATCAACTCACAAATAGGATTTCAGATAGAAGTTATGACCAAATGCACTTCTGTTTTACCAGTTTGGAAGCAGAAAGCCCATTTCATGTGTACAGTTGAACTTTGTTTGAATCTCTGAAACAAGTCTCTTGGACAGCAGGGAAAGGCTTCACTATTTTCAATCACTGTTCAATTGATCTATTCTCCTTTTCTGCGGGGAGGGGGTTCTCCTTTACTGAATTCGTATGATAAGTCAAAGTGGATGGCCGGGCAATTTAACTTGACCTACACAGGTCCTGTGAACATTCTAGATGGGTTGTTCTTCAAGGTGACATAGAGGTAAGTGGATGGTATCTTGGAAGAAACTGATTCCTTCCACCCCCGTGAAGTGATTGATACTGTAGCTTTAAGATTTGATCAGACTAATGGGGGAGGCAGCCAGCTGGTGGACAAGGTGAACCACTCTGTCATGTATGGATTTCACTACTCATTCTGTAATGGAGATTCTTGGTGTCATATTTATCACCTGCTGTCTCCTTAAACTATGGCTTTAATCTTTTATAAGCCTTGGACAATGTCAGTCCAACATGTGAACTAGAACTAAATAATTTTGTTCACAATTTTATTATGTAGCCATAGAAAGATTCCAGACTGAAGGCTACAAAGACATTGTCTTGGAGGATCTTTCAGAAATGGGCAGTGGTCTCCTGAGAAAGTGTGTAGGACGGAGATCTCAGGTGCCTCTCCCACGGCCTCAGTTTGGAATTAAAGATTGATCCAGAGAGGACGAGGAGTTTAGATTTGTGAGCAGGAAGATCACTGCGGGGCTGCTGGCCATGGGTGAAGACTCGGTTGGTGTCCACTTTTGACAGACATCTAGGGAAACTTCAAGGTGTCACACACATGTGACTGTCTTCTCGGTATGATTCATATCCAAGGCTGGGAAAATATTGAGAGGCTGCGATTGGGAAGTCTAAGGTCACAGCTGTGGAAACAGAGGCACACATGACAATCTCGGTCCAGAGGCCACTGCTCTGGACACAGGAGGGGGAGAGGGGAGGGAAGGGTGTGAATGTCCAATACACAGGCATCAAAAACTTAAGAATATTTGCGCTCACCTGGGGGAAATGAGAGAAAGGAAACCAGTGGCCCAAGGGAAAAAACCCAGGAACACTAACTCTAAGGTTAGGTAGAGCGGTACCTCAAAACACAATGAAAAAGTAGATGTAAAAGAATCATGAGACAATGTCTAAAGATTGTTTCAGTGAATCCTTAGAAAGCCTGGGCTCCGGAAGCCATCAGCCAGGGAACAAAGTGTTTTTACTTGGAACCCGCTTGGTAGTGGATGAATCACTGAGGAACCTGAGCTCAGGCTTGATCTGCTGTGTGTTCTGAACTACACAGAGAGAGGGAGCCACAAACGCAGGAGTGTGCCTCCCTGGTTCCTTGTCACTTTTGGCTGTGAGAAGCTCTGCATGCTCATAATTTTGCTAGAGAATGGAGGAGACTGCCACCTCAGAGCCCGGGAAGTGATATAAAAGGCTGTGACGCCCTCCTCCATTGTGAATCGTCTCTAACATGTCATGGGCTGGGGTGCAGCTCACCTCCCTGGGGACACGATGAGCTTAGGTCCACGGAGATCAGCTGTGGAAGAATTTATTTTCTCAGGTAACTTTTCCTCTGCCTAAATTATGAAATAGTTCAAGGAAAGGGATGTCACCAACAAAGAGAAGAGAAAATTGTGTTTATCTTGACCAGAAAAATAAATGGAATGTGTTAAAAGCAAACAAAGTCTTCTGGTTGGGGGATTTCTTTGGAGCTTTAGGATCCACCTGTCACTGACTGACAGAAAGGACAGGCTAATTAATACAGTCACCCCACAGAAAGTAACCAGCGAGCTCCAGGAAGACAAAGGCTGAAAGTGTCTATGGGCTCTGACCATAAAGACAACGGAGGGATGCTTTACCAGAGTCATTTCTGCAGAGTCCCGGGGACCCAAAGAGACAACGTTGGTAGAAAAGCATATGGGAAGGGGGAAGCAACTCCTTTGGTCTCTTTGAAGCAGTTGGTTGAGGAGAGAAAGAAAGGCAAGAGGGTGGAGACAGAGTGGTACAGAGTCAGAGTGATTTTTGTTTATTTTAGGAAAGAGCTGCGGATACATGGAAGCTGAGGAGAATGGAGACAGCAATAGAAGGACAGAGAGAGAGAGAGATCGAGAGAGAGAGAGAGAGGGACTTAGTCCACTTGGACTGCTCTAACAAAATACCACAGAGTCAGTAGCTCAGTAGCTCACCAGTCACAGAAATTCATTCATTCTGGAGGCTCCCAGATCAAGGTGGAGTCTGTGTTAGAAGAGGCTGCTTTCTGGTTCCCAGATGAGGGCCAGGCCTCCCTTGGAGGCCCTGTATGTGAGGGACTATATAACCCATTCCTAGGACTGGCGCCTCACGAGCTGATCAGCCACACCGGCTCCCACAGCAGGGCTTAGGGTTTCAGACACGTTTGGGTCCCTCTCTGGTGACCCTGCCCTTCCACTCCATATCCTTCTCACATTCAGAATGTGTTCATTACGTCTCAGCAGTCCGCAAATCCCAGGATCACATCTAAATTCCAAAGTCCAAAATACCACCGAGAGACCATCTGGCCGAGATGTTAGCAGGCCCCATCCTTTGACCCCTGGATGGAGGCAGCTGTGAGCCCCAGTGCCATGAACTCTGTGAGCCAACAGAGAGGGGATATACAGATGCCATCCGGTTTGCTGCCGGGGCCTCCAAAGATGTGGCCACCACGGCCCGCAGCTCTCTGAAGCCTGCTGTGGCCATCCCTGGGGTGGTCAGAGAGGAGGGTGTGGGGTAAGGATGCACCCAGGGGACAATGTCACCATCCTGGGTCCTGGCTCCACCATTGGGACTGTCCTCCACCTCCTTCCCACATCCGGGGCCCTGCACCCAGCTGGGTTATGTCCTGCAGGGTCACACAACCCTTGTTTGGGGAAACATCACCTGGTTTCTGTGGAGATGGCTAGTCCATGTGTGTTTCTCAACAAATGGTCACTGGCTGCTCTTTTAAGTCTCATATTTCTATCAAGGGATAGGTGGAGAAATTTCCAGATCTTTAAAATTCTGCTTCCATTTTGCTTAACAACTACCATTAAGTCATTTCCTTTTCTCTCCTTTATTGGAAGCAGTCAGAGGCAGCCCAGCCACACCTTCAACACTTTGCTGAGAAATTGCTTCAGCTGAACTTCTAACCTCAGGCCTTGCAGGTTCTACCATCTACAGAATGATGATCATGGAGAGCCTGATTCCGCAGGTTCTTTACAACTTTATACCGAGGAGGCTGATTCTTAGTAACCTAGTCCTTTCCTCCAGCTGAGATCAGGATGGCCCTGTCCACCCACAGTTCTGTGACTCTCTGCCCAGGATGCTGAAGGTTCTCCAAGAGGGTGGAGGGCTTCTCCATAGCTTTCTCTGTAGCTTTCCCTGTACTGGACTCACTCTTTGAGATGCACGCACAGTAGTATAGGTTTCCTCCATCATGCACCCCCAAAACTGCCCCTCTCTAGCCACTCCAGACTTCCAGAGATAGTTGGAACATTTCTCATATTTGTTACAGCAGCATTTCCACGTCTCGATACCCATTTTTGTCTTGGTCTCTCCAGGCATATAAAAAAATACAGAAGACTTGGTGGCCACAAACAGTAGAAATTTATTTCTCACATTCTTGGGGACTGGAAGGTTCAAGAGTGGGGCTACTGAGAGTCCATTTCCTAGCTCATAAATGCTGCTTCCTGCTGAGTCCTCAGAGAGTGAGCTCTCAAGTGTTCTTTAAAATTCCCAGTCACCTACTGAAGAAGGCTCGCTTCCCAGTGCTGCCACACTCGGGGCTGGGATTGTGACGCATGAACAGAGCAGTCTAGAGAAGGAGTGGTAAAGTAAGTGACAGTGCAGGGGAATGTGGTGAAGATGAGCCTTGTCTCTTATTCCCCTCCCAAGTGGCCTGGACTGCAGTACAACCTCTGGGATGTCACCTCCAGCCAGGATTCTTACCTTTCAATGGCCAGCCCATCCCTTCTTGAAGCTAAGGCTGTCAGTCCTCACTCGGTAACTACACAAAGGAAGGTCTCACTGTGCTTGTGCATTCGGGGCATTTTATTGAACCGGGGTCTTCTTGACCTTCTTGCACTCGCACTTGCTCACTGTTGTTTGACCTGATCATTTCTCAGTGTTGCTGAGACAATTTTTAGAAATTACATTCTAATTCCCTTGCTAATTCTCCATCCACTACATTCGCATGAAGCCCAAACTCCTTCCCATGAAAGATGAACAGAGGCATAGCACACGTGTCTCCTTTCTCCAGAACACCCTGGATTGATGGTCAGGCTAAGCAGGCCCTCGTGACTCCTTAAATACGTAGGGTGGGCCCTGAAGAATGTCCACCGGGGTCAAAGGTCTCCTTCAACATCTGTAAATTTCATAAACTTGGGTCGATGTTACTGATTTCTCCGAGTGCTCTTATCCGCAAGGTAGTGTGAACAGTTCTCCCCTCGGTGGATTGTGGGCAGGATTAACTAAGGCGATATTTCAAAGCACTTTCAACAAGGCCCAGTTTGGAGTCAAAGTTCAAATTTCATCTATCATCAAAATCACCAATATTGATTTTTTTTTACTGCTGCATGTCTTCACTCCATTCCTTTTTACAGATCTGTCTCCTCTCCTGTCTTCCTAGATTCTTCAAGGTCAGATTCCTGTTTTAATATTCAGCCTAAACGCTAAGTCTGCTCTCAGGAGTTAGTCTCGGGTACATTTGCCTTCTGCCTCCCATCTTTCTCCTGCTCTCCTACCTTTTCTGCTGTTTCTCTGGATGCTGAGCTCTCCATTAGGGTCCTGTTGCATCAGTGGAAATTATTTTTTAGACATCTTCCTCTTCCTCTTCTTGTAAAACCTTCAACAGCCAAGACCTACACATATTTACTTTTGTACTTACAACCCTTTGTCAAATTGTTATCTTCTCATGAAACTTAGTAAAATACAAAAAATATCAAAGAATATCCTTCAAAGGTTAGTATATCTACATTCTATTTAGTATTATTTAGACAAATTAGATATACAAACACATAAAACAGATATGGTTCTTAATTTTGTGTGACCTCCATAAGAATGTTGAAAGCAAAATTTTAGATTCCTTGATGGAACCAAAAGTTCACAAAAACTATAGTGAATTCTGAAGATCAACATGAAGGACCCTAGTTAGCAAGACAGACTCCATAGTGCTGCTTGACCCACCTGCCTGTCCCTTAGATGAACTCAGAAGGAGGAAGCTTAGAAACCTCCCTCCCCTTAGAAAGTCCCTTTAGAAATAACCATTAATCAACTATTGTTTTACAAATGTTCTAACAGCAGGACATTCTTACCTTTTCTACCTTTCGCTTGCTTTACTAGTTCTATCCCATAGGGGGGACCTCAAAACTGTTGGCCTCAAAGGTGTATAAAACGTGTTTGTCTCCCCCCAGTCGGGGCTCGAGTCCGATGCTCAGCTTAGGTCCCGGCCGGTAATAAACTCCTGTGTGGATTTAATATTGGTTTCTACTTGGTTCTTTATCGCTGGGTCTAACAAACAGCATGGCTGTTCAGAGAGAAAAAAAATTGGAATCAGAGAGGCTCAAGTTTAACTTTTATTTAAGTCCTATCAAATGCAAGTTCTTTATCAGGAAAATGGCCAAGCACCTGGGAGGGGTAGGACATTTAGCACCCAAGGTGAAAGTTGGGCTCTGCCTGTCCACTAGGAGACACAGAAGCAGTCAGTTCTTTATTCCAGCTCACAGTGCGTTTTACTATAGCTACTCCTTCACCCTCTCACCTTCTTAGCAAGCTGACAGTTTCTCCCGTATCTCCAGACGCTACTGACTCATTTGTGCCACTCCCAAAGGCTAAGGGTTAACGTTCTCAACACCATGCCCAGAGCAGGGAGGCCGAGGGGCACAGTAGACCACCCGCCCTTCAGGGGCATCTTCTTTTCTCATACTAAGGTCTGTGAAGCAACAAATGACCTTCGTTGTGCTTGATAATGATACTCAGAAATGCGATTGCTCTCACTTGCCAACGAGAGGCTGAAGGAAAACCTAACTAAAACTTTGAATAAATTAAAACTATCCAAATCTAACTAAGGCTTTAAATACCTACGATGTGCCTGATTTTAGGGTCCCTTCAGGAGGTGTCTCGGGCTGTGTCAAGATCCTCTATTCAGGAGCCATGCAACATCTCCCTTCTGGCTGCTCACACACCCCTTCCGCCTCCTCCACTCCAAGAGAGGTGGCTCCTCGCCTGTGGCCATCAGATCCCGCAGTCCTATCTGCCTGCTGGACATCTCTTTGCAACTCTCCTGTCCAGATTTCTAGACACCTTTCTCTCTGTCCAGCACTGGTCCTGTGAAAATTATGCAGCTATTTAAATCGATAGACCTGTGTGCTTTTAATTTGGTTCTTACCACTAGTGAGACAGTTACTGCTCTTCAGTACTGTTACTATTTTATTTTATCAATGTGCTTTGGAAAAGACAGGCAGCTCGAATGGGAAACAAGAAACCTGAGGGTACTAACCTGCTTTTCTGTAACCTGTTTTCTCTGTCAAACTGTTACAAGGCATTTGTTAATAATGTTTCCATCCTCACCCATAATGCTTCCTCTCTCAAATGCAATTATTTCAAATGTAAGTAAGTAGATAAAAAGTTTGCTTCTGTCACCAACAATGTGCTAGCTTTGAAAGCCTACCAGAAAAGCCTATGTGACTTTGAGACCTGGTTCCACTCGTAGAAAGCATTTTGCAAAGGAGCTATAATAAAGTAGACAGCGCGTTCCAAACATACAGCATCGCAACTGCAAAAGCAATGGCTTGCCAGCATTCTTTAAAGGTGAACTATACCTCTGGGGGAGCAGTAACAAGTTTGAAAAAAATAAATGTCACAAGGGTTTTTTCTCTTCTGCAGTGATGCTACTGAATTACTGACATGTGCTCATCTGGAGCCCTGGTCAGAAGTGGCCTTTTATTAGGCAAGGAGTCTTGAAGGGAAATCATCAGGCAGAGAGTAGTAAATTATGAAGGGCATGAACACTGCATGAGAATATCTAAGATTATAACAAAGAAAAGAGGGAATAGAGTAATGTGAGGAAGGAGTAATGATTTTCTAGCAAAATAAGAAAATTCAGCACATCTTTCTTTAGAATGGGGCTAATTTTTTCCTTTCTTTTTTCACAGTACTGGAGAGTGACCCCAGGGCCTTGGCACTGAGATACAGCTCCAGCCCCTTTTAAATATTGAGACAGGCCTCTCTAAGTCACTAAGTTGCCCAGGCTGGGCTCCAACTTGTAATGCTCCTGCTTGGGCCTCCCAGAACACTGGGATTTTAGGTGTGCAGCACCCTTTCTGGTTGAGGGGTAACCTGCCTCACCTGACAGGACTTTGTTGGGTTTTAATTACGAAAACACTACCTAGCTTTAGTCCAGAAGCTTCCTTTTCCCAGAAAAGGCTGAGGCTTCTCCTGCAGAAAAATCCACGTCTTGTGCCAGGTCCATGAATGTGAGGCTTGAGCAGCCCCCTTGTCTGGCCTGGGCTGGGGAGGGGGTGGGCCTGATGCTGACCCCGCTGCCCCAGGAGGGTGGAGAGGCCGGGCTTCCATTCCACCACAAGAGCATTCTCTTTGCACCATGAGCAGTGAGGAACAGCTCTGCACTCACCTGTGTAGCCAGCCAAGGCGACAGCATTTAGGTTCATCTTTTCCCAGTCTCCTGGGAGAGACGGTTGGTGAGTATCAGGTGCCCCTTGGTGATTGGAATGCAGCTCCCACTGACTGCAGAGATTTTTAGCTGTCTCTCCTTAGTTTGGAACTCTCCAAGCAAATAAAGATTGGCCTAGTGGATTAAAAAAAATTATCCCTGGACTAGAAATCATGTTATTTTGTTCTGTTTAATGCACTCTATGATTAATCCATTTCCTGAACTCGATTTTAGCACCTTAAAATAACATTACAGATGCAGGACCTGCTCTTGCAGAGTTCTTCTTTATTACTTTCTAAGTCTTTAAATTTGCTTTTAAATCTCTTCACTACCTAACTGATGAATTTCCTTAAAGAATATTCTCTCTTTCTTTTTTTTAAACCATAATTTTCTTTTCTTCCTGGAAGTGGTTGAGGGCCTGAAGAGTCCTTGAAATATCATAAGGATATTGACCACATAAAATGAGAAAATGGGAACTGAGCTATGAATTTGGAAAGAGAATTTGAGCTGCATGGATATATGCCCACAAGAGCCCACCGGAGGAGTCAGGTAATTGCAATGCTGGGCTACATCTTCCCTTTTGCTCTGCGTTGGAGAGAACTCTTCTTCGGGGGGAGGGAAATTGCTCCGAATTGTTATCTCTGAGTTTAGCAGTGATTCTTGTTTTCTTGCTTAAGGTCAAAGACAGAGCCTAATCATTACTCACCATCTCTTCACTTGGAAATCAAAGGAATGTGGCTGGGGAGACAGAAAAGGAAGACGTGAACACACGTGTTCGGATCTACCGAAGTCGGTCCATATTTCCTCCTCAACATTTATATCTCTTTTTGCCACCAGGGTTCAGGGCAACTTTTGACACAGTGACTAGAAAAGCTTTTTCCTTCAAGGGCACAGCCTAGGGGTAAAGGAAGGTAGCGGTGAAGTGGCAGTTAGCTGTAGTGATCCGCGCAGATGGGACAGGATAAAGGACAAAGCCAGGGCTGCAGAGACTGCCACGGGATTCTTCCAGATTCGGCGCTGAGTCCGCGCTGTGTGCGTAGACGGTGCAGGAGGGAGAGCAACCAGGCTAAAGGCACTCACCACCACCTTCACATTCAAGTCTTTCCTGAAGTTATTTACTGAGGAAATATTTGCTGTTGTCTCCATCATTGCTATGGGACCAGGTGTCATGAATTTTGCTAATTCAAACTGAGTTTGGCGAACTCAGCGAGAATGTTCTTAAGCTCAATACATTACGTATCATGCTGCTTTAAGTAGTCCAGCTGAAAAATGAGAAGTCACAGGACACAGAGAAACTAGGTGGTTTATAGTCGCTTAGCTCTTTTTTAAAAATTAAAATTCCAGGATCTCGATGACAGCTCCTTGACACTTTCCCCCTGAAAGACAGATACATCCCTTCACCTTCTGTGTGAACGCTGCTTTCCAGAAAAAAGATGCAGAGACAGATGGTAAGAGCAATTCCATCATTACCTCACCTTTTATCCATTTCCAAAAGGTCTCTGTATTTTTGCTTTAATCATTCCAAAACTTTTCCTCATCGTCAAGGAATTTTGCAAATGACTATACTGAATGAGGAAGATAATTTTTCTCCTAAAGTTGCAAGCAGAGGTTGGCAGAGCACCCCTCTCCTCAGCTAGGAAAGATGTTCTTAAGTAATAGAAGCCATCTCATTCCTCCCCTGGGTGAGTTATCTCTATTCCTTCAGGCTCTTTCCTCTTGGCCATTTCTTAGGTTGCTTTGTATGGTTTTCCTTTCCCTTTCATCTTTCCTGTTAGTCGGTTATCAACAGTCTTGAATCAAGGAAGGGTGAAATCCACTCCTGAAAAGCACAGGGCACAGCCAGGCCTGTGGACCTCCCATCCAGTCTCGTAGATAAGCACATCTTTGGGGCCTGCAGAGGCTGCTCCAGCCACCCCTTATCTCAGCTGCTTCCTGTTTCCAAGAGCCCCTTCACCCTCCTAAAGGTGCCAAGCTGGAGACAGGAGGCTTCCCCACACAAACGATCACTTTCCCTGTTTTCTTTTGAAAATATTCCAAACCATTCTGCCGGCTCTCTACAAACAGGGGCACTCGACTCTTCTTGCAGTGATGTACCTGACTCCAAGAAACCCCCAGAGTGCACAAAGAACCAAAATAAGGGCTGAATTTTGTGAGCCCCGGGAGCCTGAGGGGCTGGTCCACATGATGTGAAGGAGGGAGGCAGGTTAGGGTGAGTTGCGCAGGGAGAAATAATAAAAAGTAATCATGATAAGAGGCGGGGGCTCTGCTGACGTCTGAAGTGGAAGCTAAATGAGAGGAAATGCAGTAGAAAACCGAGCATAAAAATAAAGGAAGGTAGGACCCCTCTTTTTGAGAGACAGAGTCTCGCTATATATTCCAGGTTAGCCTTGAACTGGTTGTGATGCTCCTGCCTCAGCCTCCTGGGTGCAGGGTTAATGGGTGTGCACCACCATGCCTGGCTGGATCCACTTTTTGTTCTCAGAGAACTCTAAATATAGTTCAAAGAGTGTCTGAAAGCCACACGGGCTGTACCAGGACACAAGGAGGTCTTAGAGAAAGGCCAGACGGGGATCGGGACTGAATCCAGCACTCGGCGATGTTCATGCCTGGTCAGCATGGCAGGCATATTTTATTCTGCACCAGCAGGACGCAGGGTGCACATGGGCAGTGGACAGCACAGCAGGACGCTTCCCTCTGGTCTGTGGGAAGCTCCTCCACAGCCCTGCACAGCACAGAGGCTGGAGAGAAAGCCCCATGTCCCCCTTCCTGCTGCCCACATTCGCAAGTGGTGCTTCGCATTCTCAGTGAGCAGCCTGCTGCAGGACGCGACTGTCCCTCACACATGTCCCCAGCCTTGCTGCACCGGTGGGTACAGTCCACTCTCAGACATGCGATCCCCCACTCTGTCCTTCCCTCCTTGGGAAGGTTAACTCCCTGTACCCTTGGCTGGCCATGGGCTGCGTATTTGGATGCTTCTGTGGGTGTTTAGGGTAAGATTAATATTGAAGTCACTCAACTTTGAGAAAAGCAGATTCTCCTCCACAGTGTGAGTGGGCCTGGTCCGATCAGTTGAAGATATAAAAGTACAAGTTGATGTGGCCGAGCAGCAGGGCACTCTCCAGCCTGGTGGCTTCAGATTTGAACGGTGACCTTGGAGACCCTGGCACTTTCTCTGTCCCGAATCTGACAGTCCAGGCCATGGCGTGAAGACCTGCCAGCTCCATGAGCATCTGATCAATGCCTTCAAATCTCCGTCTCCGTCTGTCTGTCTCTGGGCACAGAAGCACACACACACGCGGGCCCACACACACATGCACACACATGCACGCATGCACACACACACATCCAAGCACATGCATATGCACACACATTGTTGCAGCCACACATTGCTTGCCATTAACCACAGGTCATGGTGAAATGAGATTCTTTCAGGCCAAAATATTGTCTAGTTTTAAAGCAAGAATGAAATACTGGAGCCCATCACGAAAATAAACTGTGGCACCAATGGACCCTAAAATCAGTTAAATATTGTCACGGTATTTATAAGACACTTTTATGCCCATCGCTGTCAATTATTTTCCAAAAGATATTTACATAGAATTGTATACATACCTTTTTGGTCTTTTCTTTCTTTCTTTCTTTCTTTAAAGAAGTTCTCCAAAAAGCATCCCACTGAGAGGGTAATAGAGTTTAAAAATCCAAGGTCAACTTCGAGACCCTGCAGGAGAAGAGCTGACTTCTGACCCCTGGGACAAGCCGCAGTGTGGCTCCCTGCATGTGAGCCGGGATACTTCCTCGCTTGAAATACCTCGAGCTCGGGGAGATGAGGGAGGAGGACCAAGTGTGGGCCCAGCCCGGGCAAGAGTGACTTAGCGAGATTCTGCCTCAAAATTAAAATAAATAAATCAACAAACAGAGCTGGGGATATAGCTCAGTGCAAAGATCCTGGGTTCATTCCCGATACTGAGAGAGGAACGGAGAGGAGAGAGGAAAGAGGAGAGGGGAGGACTTCTTCCACACCCGAGCTGGCCACCGCCCAGCCTCTCTCCGCCTCTGTCCCCTGGCCCCAGCACGGCCGGCCCCTCAGGAAGCTCACGCTCACTCACACTGTGTCCCTCTCATGGGCCGGAGCCCCTTTTCCACCGAGCTCCTGTGCACCCAGAGCCTCAGCTCAGGGATCCTGTCCGCCATGGAGCTTCCAGGTTCTGGAAGCTGCATCTGAAGCTCCCTGATCACACTGCCACAGCCCTCAGCACCCACACAGTGAGCCCTCTGGGATGCACTGAGCAGCAGTACTGATGAGCAGCCTTTACCCTGCCCCGCTCCATGGCCCTTAAGAAAATCAGAAATGAAAGGGAGATCAAGGAACTGGAACCCAAAGTCTCACTGCCCACGGCAAGCTGTGTGTGCAGCCTTCTGCTGCACCCGGAGCAGGAGGAGGAGGAGCGGGCGGTGGGCAGTGCAGGACACAGCATCCTGAGGGTCAGGGCCAAGGTCAAGGTTAAGGTCAAGAGCATGAGGGGAAGGAAGGAGGCAGAGTCCTGGATGATGTCTGGAAAACAAGCTCCAAGCTGGCTGCAGAATCTGAGCCCAGGGCACGATAGTTTTACTTTTATTGTATTTGAGCCCATGCCATCCAGACCCACTTTCAGTTCTCTCTGTTCTAAGGCTCAGTTACTTGAAATTATTCTACTGAATGAAGCAATCCTGTTGCATTTTAAGAAATACTGTTGCATGGCCCTAATAGAAAGAGATCATCTAGGACAGCAGGTGAACATGTTTATGGTGGAGAACAGTCTAAATCAGGGTGACACTGAATACTTCCTGCCTTGGGAAGGTCAGTGAGCACTGGTCATGGGGTTCCCTCCCCGTGTTCTGGGGACAGACCTCTGAGGGCCTGGGATTTCCTGGGGACGGAACTGAGGCCTAACGCCAGGGCCACAGGGGACCTTGCCCTAGACCCAGACTGGACCGACTGGCCCTGCTTTTCCGTTAGATCCAGGCATTCCCCTCTAGGTACCTTCCTGAAAGAGTTGGACACCAAATTACAGTGAGCCACCCACACCTGTTTATTGCAGCACAGTTCATAACTGCTCAAACTTGGAAGCAGCCTGTATGTCCATCAGCAGATGCATGGATAAAGAAAATGTGGCTTTTGCATTCAATTAAGTACTACTCAGCTATAAAGAAGCACAGATTTTAGCCATGAGAACCCCAAAGTATAAATAAACCCAAAGTATAAATAAATTAAAGAGCAAAATAAAAGATAGTGGGAAACAGGGACATAGGTTTTGGTAAATAGGAAGGCTAGCGTGAAATGGAGGAAAGGGAGAGGAAGGAAAAGAAAAAGAATTGAGACATGTTATATGCACATGCCAACTCCTCACAGTGAGTGTGGTCATCACGCACTGCAAACATGGACTCAGGAAAAATTAAATAATACATTAAAAATATAACAAAAAAGAATGATGGGAAAATGTGAAGCAAGAGGGAGAAATCTGAGTATTTTGAGGGGAAATAATGGGCAAAGTACCTTTACTGTAATAAACATTTTATTTAAAGATTCACCATACTCTTGGATCACACATCATTGATCAAATGTTTATGGCAATTTCTGTCAAATAAAAACACGATGCTGTGTCCTCATCCACCTTATCCACGGGATCTGGCACCGTATGACTTTCAGGTCTTCCCCAAAGTCACAACGACCATGAAAAGAAAGTGTTTTGAATCATTTCAAGACACCAAGGCGGCCAGGACAGCGCAATCAAAGACCCTCAGGACAGAGGACTCCGGAGCTGCTGTGGCAAGGGGCGAGGGTGATGGGATGAGTGTGTTTGGAACGAGGGGAGGATTTTGAAGGGGATTCATGGTGATGCGTCTTCCGCTGGAGTGACTGTTAAAATTCACCGTACTGTTTGACCACAGCTCACACCTCTTACGTTAAGGCAGTGGAACCCTGTCCAGTCCCGCACATAAACTCTCAATGGCCTCGGAGGACCATCCTCCACTTCCCCACCTTGGGGTGAAGCAAACTTATCCTCGAAGGCTGCTCAGGCCCCCAAACCTCGGCTCCACTTTAGCCTTTCTCTCTCCTGCAGTCTCATTTGCTCCTTTGCAAGCCCAGTCTACCTTTAAAACCCTGCTGCCCCCTTGCTGACTCATGCCCAGGACTCGGTAACCATCCTGTCTTCCATGCTGTGCGTCCCAGCCCTTCCCATAGACCTCTCTGCTTCTCTCTGCCCCTACAGCGTGCTCTTCACAGATCCGCCCAGGTTACAGGCTTCTCCCCGCTCCTTGCCTGGGCTGGAGTGTGGTCTCCATCTGCACGTATTCTGGTTCATCCAGTCCTGATCAAGGTTGTCCTCTACCCATTCACTGCTTCCACATCCTGCAGCCTCATTGCTCTTCCTCCAGGTGGCCCTACCCCAGGGCCTTTGCATTTGCTCTGCTTTCTGCCAACTGCACTCATTTGCTCTCAGCAGCATGTGGAGCCTTTCTCATCTTGCAGGTGCTTGCTCATTTATAGGTTCTCTAGATGACTTGTCCTTTCCTGGCAAGCTCTGTTAAAGCCTGCAAATTCTTCTACTTGTTCACATTTCCTCTTTTAGTTTAATGATTGGCTCAACGTGGTGCTTTTGTGTTTTGCCACATCGTATTTGAAAAACACAATGACTTTACCAGACTGTGCCTTTTAAACTTTATTGCTGTACCCTCGTGCCAAGATTTTTGCCTGGGACTAATACTATTGAATAAATGATTCCAGGGTAAAATAACGCTCGCATGTTCCTTTCCTTTACCCTCATACATCAGGGTAGAGGGTAGTGAATCGAGGGACACCCTTCAGCAAGTGTGCAGGTGGAAGATCCCAGGGGGCCCTGGGTATTCCTGATGAAGAACAGGTCTGGAAGGATCCAGATGGAGCAGTTGGGGAGGTGAAGGTTCTGGCCTGGTTGAGGCCCAGGGAGCTCCTCAGGCAGGGTGGGTGTGGGTGCAGCTGCGCTGCCAGGCGGTGCGGACGGAGGGCACAGAGGGCACAGTGGCCCCACTCGGGACAGGTACCTCGTGCTCCTGGTAGCTGGGAAACAAACGCGCTTCTGTTTCTGTTCAGAAATTCTTTCCCTCTGGGTGATCAGTGGGTGGATTGCTTTCCGGGTAACTGCACAGTATGTAAACCAAGAGTGCATCTTAATAACAAATAAATAAGCAAAAGAAAAACAAACAAATAAGGAGAAAGCTAAAATCATCATGGCTATTCCACAAAATTAGAGCTAAACACAGACTTCTCTGGCCTCCTGGCCAGGATGCTGGAATACTGGAGAATGAGGGCTCCCGTGCGTAGGGTGTCGCCCGCTGTGTCAGCGCCTGGCTCAAATCTCCCCGGGATCAGGGAGGATTCCCAGTCCACTGACAGCTCAGTGTGTCGCGTTTACCCCACTGTGAGGGTACAAAGTGGCTGTGATTGCACATAGGATGGTGTGCTGTTCTTCACACTGCTGTTGGGTTTGCCAAACTGCTGTCCACTTTCCCATGATAGATCTCACCTGTTAAGTTCCCAAAGCAAGGAAACATACAGAGAAGTTTTGGTGAATGCTTAAAAAGCAACAAACCCCAGAAGAGAGACCAGCTAAGACCTCCGAGCATGCTGAACAAACCGTGGAAATGTAACTTATTACTGCTTAGAGTGCATCTTAAGGGAACAATGCACGTGGTTTGATACACTAAAAAATAAAAGTATTTGCACTCTTATGAAATAGCCAATATTTATAAAATATGCATTCAGTAATATGGTGGAGGAGGTGATGTGGGGAAAGAAGAGGTCCTCTCCGCCTGCGACGGCCCATTGATTGTATCACCTTGAGTAAGCGAAGCTCAACTGAATTGGCCCAGCCACTCCTCATCCATCCTAGGCTACAGAAGGACCCACCTTAGGGCTGCTCCTCATCTGGATGGTATGAAGGGGAATTGAAGAAGGGCGGATCTGCGTCTGTTTCTTCAGAGGAGCTCCAGTCTTCGCCTGCACATGGGACGTCATCCCCTGGCTTCCGGCACAGACTTTCAGCTTCCGGTGTGGATCCCTCAGCTTCCGGCACAGACTCTTCAGCCTCCATAGCAGACCCATCGGCCTCCTGATACGGACTCTCACGGGACACTGCAGTGAGCTCCGGACCTTTGACTGAGTCCTTCGGTCTCCAGTGTACAGACAGACCCTCTGCTCTCTTCCTCATTGGACTCTATGGGCGGACATTGCAAGCCAATCTTGTAAATGCTCATATATTTGTATCCTGTGTTATATGCGTTTCTCTAGTAGACACTGATGCACCTTCTTTGTCCTGTGTTGAAGTTCTCCATCTTTTTGTGCAGTGATGCTCAGGGACTTTCACATGACCTGTGCACTCTCATTGATGTGGATGGATTTTGACGCAAGCGTGCATGGAAATGAATCAAATGTTTAACTTTTTTTCACTGTGATACCATTAAAATATTTTTAAAGCATGACATGGAATCAGCCACTTGTACATATCAAGAAATATCATTTAGGCGAAGAAATAAAGACAGCAATTTTCATTTTAAACATTTTTATTTTTATATGAAGTATTTCAAACACACAAAAACCAATGAAAATATTACAGCATCCGTGTACCAACCACCCCGTTTTCACAGATGTTAATATTTTTCTAGATGAGCCTCGGAGTTCTCTTTTATGTTATAAAGAAAGAAAAAAGAGAGTACAGCTAAAATTGGGTTTCCATTCACAACTCTTCCTCTCATCCCTTGAGGCTGAAGTTTTTATATCATTTTTGTACTTAAATCTGTACTTCTTTGTATGTTATAAGCAATTTGTGTTGTTATTTTGCTGAATTTTTATCTCAGTTGTATCACATAATATTGAACCTTTCATACTCTAGCTTTTGTAGGCAACATTTGTCCATACATGTTGACCTTATTATTTAATCCTTTTATAGAATTCCAACATCAGAATAAACCATCTTCATACCTTCGCCTACCGAGGGACGGTAGATTTGTTTCATTTCTCTCATTATTTCAATGCTACAAATACTTTTACAATAAACATCCCTTGCCTACAGGTGGGAAACTGGATTCTAGAGGAAGCCTTCTCAGAAGTCAAGGAATGCAGGGGAGAGTAGAGGTCTACAAGTGAACACGACATTTAGGACCCGCCCACTTTGAGCATTGCTCTGCTTAGCAGAATTGCTCTGCAGATGGTTATATAAAACTAGCCAATGCCAAGACAGGAGATTTCTTTCCTTTGTTGTCACAGACATAGAGTAATTAATACTTTTTCCAATCTAATGAGTTGAAAGGAGTTTCAACACTGGTTTAACTTTCATTTTCCCGAGTTGCAGGAGAATATTCATATGCTTACTGGGCAATCTCCTTTTTCTGTGAATGGGAGACTATTAAGTTTTTTATTCACATTTCTTTTTTTAATTAATTTTATTGGTAAATTTTAGGTATACAATATAATGACTTTCATCATTGGAAGTTTGCACCTTTACATAATCTATCTTAGTTCTTATTTTTTCCCCATTCCCCTGCCCTCCCTTCAACCCCTCTATATTTACAAAGACTTTGTTTCCATTTTTTCATATTCTCATATTAATTCCATTCCCTTCTTTCCTTTCTCCTACTCCTCTGACTTCCCTTTCCCCTTTGCCCCTTTTCTTCCTATTTCATATTATCTATTATACCTTTTAGTCCTTATTTACACTTTCGGTTTCTCACACTAGAGAAACTATTCAGTATTTACACATGTGTGTCCTATTTATTTCACTTACAAGTATTGCCTCAATGTGCATCCATTTAGTTATAAATGTCTCTAATTTCTCACTTTTTATGGCTGAGTAGTACACCATTTTATAAAAAAAAACACATTTTCTTTATCTGGTCTCCTGTTGATGGACAATTGGACTGCTTCCAAGTTTTAGCTATTACAAATTGTGCTGCTATGAACATGGGTGCACATGTATCAATGTGGTATGATTCTTTTAATTCTTTGGGGAAGATACCCAGCAGGGGAATAGCTGGGTCAAATGGGACTTCCAGTCCTAGTTCTTTGAGGTATCTCCATACTGATTTCCACAGTGGTTGGACCAGTCTACACTCCCACCAGCAGTGGAGCAGGGTTCCTCTTTCCCCACACCCCTGCCAACATTTGTTATTGGTTGATTTCATGATAGCAGCCATTCTTTCTGGGGTAAGGTAGAATCTGAGCATTGTTTTCATTTGCATCTCTCAAAGGACCAGTGATGTTGAACATTTTTTCACATACTTATTTTCTATTTCTATGTCTTTGTCTGAGAAATGACTATTCATTTCAGATGCCCATATTTGGATTGGGTCTTTAAATTTGGGAGGTCTGATTTTTTTAGTACTTTATAGATTTTAGATAGTAGACCTTTGTCTGAAGAATAGTAGGTGAAAATTTTTTCACACATTGTGGGTTGTCTCTTCACATTGTTGGTAGGTTCGTTTGGTGTGAAGAAGCTTTTTAAAAAGCAGAGATTCCACTTGTTGATTGTTTGCACTAGTTCATGGGCAACTGAGGTTTTGTTCATAAAATCTTTTCCTACACCAGTGGCTCAAGAGTTCTACCTAACCTCTGTTCCAGCCGTTTCAGTGTTACTGTTTTAAAATTTAGATCTTTAATCCATTTTGATTTTAGTTTAGTGCATGGTGAGAGATATAGGTCTAGTTTTTTTGGTTTTTGTTTTTGTTTTGTTTTGTTTGGTACTGGGGATCGAACACAGGTCCTTGCAGTTGTGAAGCAGGTGCCGGAACCACTGAGCTAAATCCCTGGCCCATATAGATCTAGTTTTAATCTTTGGTAAGTTGAAACCCAATTTTTCCAGCACCATTTATGAGAGGTTATTTTTCTTCCAGTGAGGATGTTTGGCTCCTTTTTCAATGATGAGGTGGCTGACTGTGTCTGGAGTTGTTTCTGCATCTTCTAATCTGTTCCACTGTTCCTCAAGTCTGTTTCTTTGCCAGTACCATGCTGTTTTTGTCACAGTAGCTTTGTAGTATAGTTTCAAGTTGGGGATTATGATACCCCCTGCCATGTCTCTGTTACCTAGAATTTCTTTTGCTATTCTAGGTCTTCTCTGGTTCCAAATGAATTTTTGGATTGCTTCCTCTAGGTCTGTGAAATGTGCTGCTGGGATTTCCATTGAGATTGCACTGAATCTATATAGCAGTTTGGGAAGTATGGCCATTTTCACTATGTTGATCCTTCCTACCCAGGAACAAGGGATGTCTTTCCATTTTCTGATATCATCTTCAATCTCTCTTTTCAGAGTGGTATAGTTTTCAGAGAAGAGGCCTTTGATTTCTTTCATTAGGTTGATTCCTAGGTATTTCAGTTTTTTGGATGCTATTGTGAAAGGAATTGTTTGCCCTATTTCTCTCTCAGTGAGTCTGTTGTTGGTGTAGAGGAAAGCTATTGATTTTTGTATATTGACCTTGTATCCAGCTACTTTACTGAATTTGCTTATTAAGTCTAGAAGACTTTTGGTGGAGTTCTTGGTGTCTTCTATATAGAGTATTGTGTCATTTGCAAATAATGACAATTTGGCTTCTTCATTTCCTATCTTTATTTCTTTTATTTCTTTCTCTTGTCTAATTGCTGTGGCTAATGTTTCCAAGACTATATTGAACAGGAGTGGTGATAGTGGCCATCCTTGTCTTGTTCCTGATTTTAGTGTGAAGGATTTCAGTTTTTGGCCATTTAGTATGATATTGGGTGTTGGTTTTCCATAGATGGCTTTTGTCAGATTGATGTAGAGACCATCTATTACAATGTTTTTGTAGGGTTTTTATCATGAATGCATGTTGGATTTTGTCAAATGCTTTTTCTGCATCTATTGAGATGATCATGTGGTTTTTGTCTTTGGCTCTATTGATACAGTGTATTACACTTACTGATTTGCGTATGTTGAACCATCCCAGCATCCCTGGGATGAATCCCACTTGGTCAGGGTGTATGATCTTCTTGATGATCTTCTGCATTCTATTTGCCAGTATTTTATTAAGGATTTTGCATTTATGTTCATTAGTGAGATTGGCCTATGGTTCTCTTTTTTGGTTAGGTCTTTCTCTGCTTTGGGAATCAAGGTGATGCTTGCTTCCAGGAACGAATTTGGGAGTATTGCTTCCCTTTCAATTTCATTGAAGAGTTTAAAGAGTAGTGGCAGTAGTTCCTCTCTAAATGTCTTGTAGAATTCAGCAGTGAAGCCAGAAGGACCTGGGCTTTTCTTAGTTGGTAAGTTTTTAATTATGTTTACAATTTCATTGATATTGGGTTGTTTAGAAATTTTAGGTCTTCTTCATTCAACTTTGGTAATTCATATGTATCTAGGAATCTGTCTGTTTCTTTCTGTGTTTTCCATCTTATTGGCATATAGGTTCTGAAAGTAGGTATTGATGATCCTCTGGATTTCTGCTGAGTCTGTTGTAATTTCATCCTTTTCTTCCTAATTGCATGGATTTGGGCCTTGCCTTTCCTTTTTCTGATAAGGTTGGCTAATGGTTTGTTAATTTTGTTTATTCTTTCGAAGAACAAACTCTTAGCTTCTTTGATTTTTTCGTATCCTTCTCTTAGTCTCCATTGCATTGATTTCTGCTCTGATCCTTATAATTTCCTTATTTGTATGAATCTTTGGGTTTGTCTTATTCTTCTTTATCTAGAAGCTTGAGGTTCTGCATCAGGTTGATTAATTGGTCTCACTCTGTTTTCCTACTATGAGTATTCACTGCTATGAATTTCCCTCATAAGACTACTTTCATTGTGTCCCATAGATTCTGATATGTTGTATTGTCATTGTCATTTATTTGTAGAAACTGTCTGATTTCTTCTTTAATTTCCTGTGTGACCCATTGGTTATTCAGAAGTGTATTGTTCAATTTCCATGTGTTTATGAATTCTTGTGGTTTCTTTTGCTATTGATCTCCAATTTCATCACACTATGGTCTGATAATATACAGGGGATAACTTCAATTCCTTTGCACTTACTTAAACATGTTCTATGAGCGAGTATGTGGTCTATTTTGGAGAATGACCCGTGTGCAGCTGAAAAGAATGTGTATTCTGATTTTGTGGGGTGGAACACTCTATAAATATCTGTTAAGTTTCAAAAAAAACCCAAAACAAAACAAAAAACAAACAAAAAAGGGGCCAGGGATTTAGCTCAGTTGTGCCACCGCCCGCCTTGCAAGCCCAAGGTCCCAAGTTCGATCCCTGGTACAAAAAAAAAAAAAAATCTGTTAAGTTCATTTGTTTAAGAGTTTGATTGAGTTCTAGTATTTTGTTGCTTATTTTTTGTCTAGTTGATCTATTTGTGACAATAGGGTCTTGAGGTCTCCCACTATATTGAATTAGTGCTTAGTTGACTTTTCATGTCCTTAGTAAGTATTTGCTTTATACAGTTGGGCACACTAGTGTTTGGTGCATATATATTTATGATTGTCATCTCTTACTCTTGGATTATTCCCTTTACAAGGCTGTAGTGTCCTTCGTTGTCTATCCTAATCAGTGTTTGTTTGAAATCCACTTGATCTGCAAAGAGGATAACTTCTCCTGCTTTTTTTTGGTTTCCTGTTGCATGGAGTATTGTATTACACTTCTTCACTTTCAGTCTATGAGTTTCTTTTTGAATTAAGTGTGTTTCTTGTATGCAGCATATTGCTGGATCTTGCTTCTTGACACATTCTGCCAGTCTATTTCTTTTGATTGGTGAATTGAGACCATTAACATTGATGGTTATAACTGATACATATTGACTTATCATTGTCGTGACTTTTTCTTTTTGTTGGATTCTCCTCCTTTGTGTTTAATTTCTTGTTGTGCCCAGTGGATTCATTCTGATGTAGGTCTGGAAATGGGGCAAGATCTCCATATAAAATCCCTACAAGTTTTAAAAACATTTCTATTACTATACCAATGAACTGGGAACAAGCACATTGTGGATGGTCCTTTGAGAGGTGTCCTTCTCAGATCAAGGTCCAGCCATCTAGGTGTCACCAGGATGGGAACTGGTGGGAAGATCAGGTCCTGCCTAGATCCATGAATCTGCATTATAACAAGATGGCTGGCTGGTTTGGACATTCACACTTCAGTGCAGGAATCACCAATTTAGGTCGTCACCTGTAAACATGGCTCCCTTTCAACTTCGGTGTTCAGCTGCCCTCTGTTTATTGACTCTTTCATCCTGGCCCCGCAGTGCTATTTGAATTGCAGAGGGTTATGAGAAAAGAACAAAGACACACTGTATGTATAAAAAATTAAATATTTATCCTACCATCTAGGAGATCTTTAGGAGTTTAAAGAAAGGATTTCAGTTAGCATACGGCATGCTGTAGCTCAGTCAGGTAAAATTTAATATAATTTAGACTAGGACTGTGAGAACAGCAGCCAAATTGCCAACAGTGGCTTTATTTTACAATCACCAGTTACATTATAGTCTCATTGTTACTGAATTTTATTGGCTGTATTATTTCTTTTTCCCTTAATTTATAAATTGGCTATATAATTCCATTTCCTTTAATTTATGCATTACAGGTATAAGAGTGAAGATTGTGTACATTGTGTGATGTCTGTAATAAGCAAAATGATTTACAGCTGTATTGGTTTTCTATGCCCATTATAACTAATTTCCATATATTTAGCGACTTTAGATAAACGGAGACATGAGGTCCAGTCCGCTGTCCCTGAGCAGGGCACACTGAGTCCACAGGCTCCTCAGAGGTCCTTTCCTGCCCCTTCTGCTTCCGGTGGCTGCCAGGGTCCAGGGTTCCTGGCTGCATCTTTGATTCTCCTCTGTCTTCACTTTGCCTCTTCTCTATGTTGTCAAGTCTCCCTCCACTCTCGATGTGGTACATGAGATGTTATTCCCGACCTGACCAGAAGACCCTGGCTCATCTCCTCACCTCAAAATCCCCAACCTGTTCACAACTCCAAACTACCATGTTCCTTTTTGCTATTTAACATAATATTTTCAGGTCCTGGAATATAAGACATGTATATTCTTGGAGGCAGGGAGAACTACTACAGTAATTTATAATGAAAATGATGTTCAGGGTCAGAGATATATTAGATTTTTTTGTCTTTTGAGGGTTCATATACTCCTCAAGTTGGAGAAACTGATTATGAGAATAATATTAGCTGTACTTTAATTTCATGGCAAACAAATCTTTACCAAATTTGGTATTTGTAACAATCTGGCGTAAGATTAGTGACACACATCTGGAAGGTTAGCATTTTTCGATATGGAAATTTTGTAAGAAAAGATATAATCCTCAGTCAATATTTAATTTCTTTTACACCTACCTTTCCTTTTTTCTCTTTCTCCATCCTCCTCTGCCTTCTTCTTCCTCAAGTCTCTGTTTCGTTCCCTTTCCCCTTGACATCTCACCCAAGCAGACACCCAGGATCAGCATGCAGGTAAACAAAGTTGGGGTGACTGTCAGAAATCCAGTTCACAGCAGAATGCCCCAAATCCACACAGTCAAGAGGAGAGGCAGGCAGAGGAGGGGCCATGGGAAGCTGCAGTTCTGGTGGCAGCGTGGGAGATGATCACAGGCTCTGCCTTTCACAGGCACCAAAGCTGTTTTGGCATCATGAAGGGTGATTGATGCCCAGGCAACAGAAGTTTCCTCATGCTCAGGGGCATGGACGCTGGGAGTGAACCTCTCCAGGGGTCTCAGCAACAGGTCTGCAGAAGGCAGGAGGTGATATTTGCTCACTTTTTGATTTATTAATGCATTTATCTCTTATATCTGGATAATTATATTGGGCATTCTGATAAAGTAAAAGATAATACTTATTTTATATTTGTATCTAGATCCATGAAGACTAAAATTCTTTGTACACAGTAGGAGCTCATTAAAAACATTGATTTCATTTCAAAAAGAGGCTGTTTTATACATTGATGTTATCTACCAGAAGAGTAAAAGAGAATCTTTATGGAAAAAAAAAAATTAAAGTATACAAAATGAGAAGAAGAAGAAAGAGAAAAGAAAAGGTTAATGGATAAGGAAAGTGTGGTGTATATATACACAATGGAGTACTACACAGCCGGAACAAAGGATGAGTTTCAGTCATTTGTAGGAAAATAGATGGATCTCGAGACCATTATGCTAAGTGAGATAAATAAGACAGAGAAGCTTAAACATCACATGGTTTCTCTAACATGAGAGACCCAAAATAATGTGAAGAACAAAATAAAAGCAAAATGGTAGGAAACAGGGAGGTAGACTCTGTGGAGATGGGAAGGGGGCACTGGGCAAGACAGGAGAGACAAGGGCAGGAGGGAAGGGGGAGTGCAAACAATGCAGATGCAAAACTTACAGGTACCAATTGCCCAAGACGAATGCAATTACTATGTACCACAAACGTATACTAATAGAAAGGGAAAGAGAAGGTTAATCCAAAAGCTGAGTAGTTTTAGGATTCAGAGGCCAAGACGAGACAGCATCATCAGCAGAAGACTAGGAGTTTTTGTCTAAGTTCAAGGGCAGCTGTTACAGCACCTTCAGAAGTGTTTCCGGTCAGATGTGTGGGTGCACACGCCGTCCGTGAATCCCCCTCACGTGCTCTGTGCTGCTTTATCCACAGGGACTATTTCTGATTTGAGGAGAGTATAGTCCAGCACTAGAAATGTGTCACAGAGGAAAATCTTGTTTCCTGACCATCACTCCTGACATTTAGAAACTAAGCAAAGTTGGAAGCACCTTCTTCGGTTGGAGGGTTGACCTCCAATCTCTGTTACCTGCTTACTCCGGGAACCACTTTCTGAATTAACTGTTGTTTGACATAAACTGTTCATGGTTGAGTTCAGCTCCTTTACTGACCATTGAGGGGATGCCGATCAATAAGTCAGGACAGGGCCGGGGATTTAGCTCAGTGGTTTCGCCGCCTGCTGCGCAAGCGCAAGGACCCGAGTTCCATCCCCGGTACCAAATAAATAAATAAATAAATAAAATAAGTCAGGACATTCTGTTGGATTTCACGTCGAGCAACATGATGGATGTAATTGCACTTGAAATTGTCCTATAGTCATCCACATAGGTTTCAACACGGATACGGAAGGGCTCGACCCTCGGGTCTAACTCTGCTTCCCGAATCTGAACCCAAGAGCACCAGACACGGAGACCTCACTGGCACGGCTTCCTTAGGAGACCTGTGGCAATCCTTCAGCGTGGGTGAAAAGGGGTGTCCGGGGGACTGTAGAAAAGATACCTGTCCTGGGAGGGTGGGCTTGGGCGTCAGGTTCCTAGAGTTGCTGTAACAAAGCTCCATAAACTAAATGCATTGAAAAAAAAACAAGTTTTATTTTTCCTTACAGTTCTGGAGGCTAAAATTCCAAACCATGGGCCTGGCGGGGTTGGTTCCTTCCGTGGGCTCGGGGAAGATAAACTCCTTCCTTGCACCTTGGCAGCCTCTGGTGGGGGCCCTCACCCTGAGTACTCCTTGGCCCAGAGATGCATCACTCCCCCTCCCGCTGCTGTCACCAGGTATTGTCCCTGTAGCTGTCTTCCTGCTGCAGTCTTGTCTCGGCACTGCTTTTGGTTGTATTGGATAAAGGGCCTCGTCTGAACCTAAGTGGATACATTTATAGCAGCCCAGTTTCCAAATGAGGTCACATTGTAAGTACAGAGGTTTGAACCCTAAACCCGTGCTTTTGGGGGTCACACTTCAGCCCATGGCAACGTGGAGAGTTCTTTTCTAGAAACACTGAGGTGGATTTGTAGAATACCACTTCTCACGAGCAATTTGTGATAGATGCTGTTACTGGAAAAGAAAGGAGATTTATTCACAGGTTATAGGAAACACAATCATAGAATTTCAGTGTTGAAAGCAATCTCAGAGAATCTTTAGTTTGATGATTTCTTTTTTTAAAGAAATTTTAAAAAATAAAAATAAATACACATGATAAAAAATCCAATTGTGTGGAAGAATGGGAATTCCCTCCTCATACCCTATTCCTGGTCTTGGGAGGAAATCAATGCTAATTTTCATATCTATTCTTCTGTTTATTCAAGAATATGTATGTGTGAACACATACACACATAGGTATACACCTGTATATATACATACACATATATATACACATATGTTTATGCATATAAATGTAGTTATACTATGTTTTTGTACAATTTACCTTTTCTGTTTTATAAGGCTGGCAGCCCAAAGGTATGGCACATTAGTTTTCAAAATGAGCTTTGTACAACCCTAGGCTCTACACAGGCATTTCTGGGACTAAGAAAATTAAACATTTATTTTTGCCAAACACTGAAAATGTGTACTGTGTGAGGGTCTCTTTTATCAGTTTTAAGTATTTTTTATATTTGGAGGTTCCTTAATACAATTTTGGTTTGAAATAAGAGCTTTATTGCAGAGAGAGATAAAGTAGAGAAAGATGAACAGAACTGATTGAGAAGGAGTCATCTGTATTAATTCTCTTGTTCTGTTGCTCAGGAACTAGAGCCCCAGTGAAAGGAATTAAAGAAATAGTGGAAATAGTGAGTGGGCCTTGCTCTGCCCTGTACAGTGGACCCTTGACTTACAAACTCAGTTCATTCACCAAGGCTGGTTGTAACGGAAGTTGGTTGTAAGTGAAGACAACTTTTCCCATAAGCAATCATGGAAATACCCATAATGCATTCCGAACCTCCCAAAGCACCCCTTAACTAACCTTTTCATAATAAAGAAAAAGGATTATATAATGTGTGTCATTTACCAGAAACACCAAATACTTTTCCTAGTGCATTCTGGTCATAACCCAAGTTGTTGGTATGTCAGGTCAGTCATGAGGGCCCATTGTATTCTACACAGGGTGGGGAGCTCATAGGCATTTGCTGGACATCTGATGTTGCATGAGTCAAACCTTCTTCTTACATTTGTTTCTCAAAATATGAAGACCAGTTGGCTCTCTGACCTTTGCTTTAGGATTCCGGATGAAAATGAGGGTTGGGACATTGCTGGCGGAGGCACAGGTACAGTGAGAAGAGACTCGGGTTCTCAGAGGGAAGCCTGATGTGCCGGATGTGGAAAGGTTCGCGTGCTGGGGTCTTGGTTCTCAGGACAGCCACACTGAGAAGTGGCGGGAAGCTCAGAAGGTGAGGCTCTGGAAGGGGTTAGGTCATTGCGGGTGCCAAGCTTGGAAGGGATTAGTGTCGCTCCCACATGACTCCATCCAGCTGGGTCTCAGAAGGGTAGTTTGTGATGGAAACAGCCAGCCTGGCCTCCGAACCCCTCAGGCTTCATGTATCATGATGCGGCTTCTTATTTTAGCACGTGCTTCTGCCATTCCGCCATCCTCCATGTTGCCATGAAGCCAGCCTCCCTCAGCAGAGGCTGAACTTATGGGGCCACCTGAGACTTGACTTGCAGTGTCCACCACCACGAGTTAAATCAACCTCTTTTTTTTTTTGTACCTGGGGATTGAACTCGGGTCCTTGAGCTTGTGAGGCAGGCGATGATCAACCTCTTCTTTTGATACGTTACCCACCCTTGGGCATTTTGTTATAGCAACAGAATGTGGACTAATATACAGACCAAACTAGGCTGGCAGGAGTGAAGCTGAGGGAGTCTAACAGGCAATAAGACCATGGCAATTAAAGAGTATGCAGTTTCAGGAAAAGATAGAGTGGTGACAAGGGATGAAAACCGGGAGATGAGGAGGCTGTCGGTCGACACTGAGATGACAATGTTGAAAATTTGGTGGAGATGAGCAGCATTGGGGAATAAGGAAGCTTGCAATTCTGGCTGTGGGAAATGATGAAAGAATTGAAAAGGAGCTGGAGGCCACTGTAAATGGCCATGTGGAGACTCCATGTGGAGATTAAAGGACTTAATGATGCTCATGGAAACTGAGACACAGATTAATGCCATCATCTTATGACTGGAGAGCCCACCAGGGACATTTCTGATGGTGCTGACTCTGTGGAATGTACAGACATTCAAAGAAATAAAGTATCCCATGACAGGGGAAGCAGGAAGTGGACAGAGCAGCCATTTGAAATAAATGTTTTCCTCCTTGGTTGATTTGTTGGTGCTGAGGTTTTGGAACACAGTTGTGAACAGGCACGAGGAAGCAGTTTCTGGATGAACAGGAAGAGGAAAAGATCATTTTAGGAGGAAGAAGATACCTGGAAATACATTTTAGATGGATGGAACAAGAACTCGGACAAGGGAGGAAGACTCAAGAGACAACGGTGAGGCAAAGAACAAGCCCAGTGATCCTTTAAGGAGCAGTCCTCAGGAAGGGGCTCCGGAGCCACGCAGCTCACATCCTGCAGGGCGGGGAAGGACAATAAGGACTTAAGCCAGAGGGGTTGGTGCCTTCCTATTCCAGATGGAATCCCAGTGGGACAGCATCAATCAGAGGCAGCACAGTGGGAAGCTAACCCAAAAGGGATGGCCTGTGCAGCCACTGACATGTGGTGTAGACCTGACAAAGGCAGCTCCGGGATGCTGAGGTCAAGGAGGGACACGACGCAGGGGAAGGTGCTGTAGAAAGTGTGAACAGGACACCACATAAGGATGGGCTTGGCCCAGGCCCATCCAGGAAACTCACAGAAGTCAGGACATGGGTGAGTCAGGGTAGTAGCCATGGCAGGTAGAGCGATATTGGCCATGGGGTAGGAGCGGAGGAGATGCTGCTTCAGTTGCTGGGACACAATAACTGACACCGACAAATTAAGAGGAGAGGTTTATTTTGGCTCACAGTTGGTAAAAATTTCAGTCCATGGAGGGTCATCTCCAAGGCAGAGTGGGACATGGCAGAGGGTCCTGGGGGAGGAGAGCTGCTCATGCCAGCCAAGCAGCAAGCTGAGAGGGAACGAAGAAGGGTCCAGGGAGGGTGATGAACCCTCCTGGTCGTTGTCTGCATTGGCCTCATCTTTTGACCAGGCCCCATCTCCTAAGAGGGAGTCAACCAGAAGCCCCATAGTCAAGTAACCCCAATAGCCCCACCTATGGAGCGCATCTAGATAGAAGCCATAATAGACTTGCAGGCAGAAAGGTGGGCACACATGCCTGATGTGCGGAGAGCCCAGGGGAAGGAGAGACTCGGGTGGTTCCTCTGCTGTGCCAGAGGCCAGGCCCTGAATACAGCCTGCAGGCTGCAGGGTGGCTGGGGAAGGAGGTCTCCCCGATGTAGCCTGGGGCCAAGGAGGTCCCGCCTGTCCTGCTGCTTGGCTGGGAGGACCTAAATGATTCCTCTGTGAACACTGACAAGTTTGGACTTCCCGGGAGGGGAAGGACCAGCCTCCACAGAGTCCGCTAAACAGTGTTATAGGCAAGGCCTGCTCACCACCTCTGCTCCTGCGCTCGATTCAATTGGGTCAGAATGTATGCATTTCAACTCGCGTCTCTGGGACAATCTGCACCGGAGCTCGGGGTGGCTAATGCATCGTCCCTGCCATTCCCTGAAAGATCACAGGGCAGCATGTTATAAACACGGTGGTGAGAAAGATGAGATGAACTCATTTTTACCCATTAGGGTATTAACCTGTGGGTTTTTTCTTTTTTTCTGTACCTCTTTTCATTATCTCCAGTATGTGGAAAACGTTCCATTATGGATAATTATCAAGGGATGTGTTGAAGATGGGTCTTTTGATGAAAAGTGCCCCCTCAACAGATAAAAGGTGATGCCAATCACCTGAGTCTACAGTAATAAGGTGACAAGCATCGCTCCAACTCTGCTGTCAGACCTCTTCAGCTGTCCTGGATGGAGGGAGAGGAAGAGAGATAAGCTGCAATGCACAGAAGGTCGTGTGGACTTAAGGCTTTGGATCAAAGAGCACACCTAGCAACGAATCTGCACCCATCTTAGAAGTAAAGAGCCTGAACTGTTAATAATGTAATAAATAACCCATTAAAAGGAAGACACTGCATTTTATGACCATTGACTCTAAAAATAGATATGCTTACTGCAAGTGGCCTCAAAGAGAGGACCATGCTTTAAAATGACCCTGAAGAATTAGAAAAATTAGACCTTGAAACAGCAAGGGATTCGGAAGGATAATTTTATGGCAATGGATTTATACTGCACTGATTGGTCTTATTTCTTCCACGTGAACCATAATCGTAACTCTGTTTTTTTGATGTTTTCCCAAATACTACAGACTTGGTTTTTTTTTTCTGGAAATGGTCTTAAATAAATGGAAGGAGTGTGAAAAGGGTAGAAGTTAATCTCTCCCTTTTCCATGCCTGTCAGTTTCCTCCCAAACTGTCTGTGCTGAGAAGCCGACTTTTAAATTTCCCATCCATCGGGAAGTCACACAAAACAAATGAAGCGCCAAGAAAATGGAAATGAAAGGAAAGGTGTAAAAACTACAAGCCTCAATTTCTCTATTATTTGATCACTCTGTCCAGCTATTCTGAGCCTTTCTGGATGCTTACTCTCAATCTCAGGAGCAAGGTAGCTGAGGAAGGGAACCGTTGGGATGTGAAGAAGCACACCCCACGTTTGTTTATGAACTCCTGACGGACGCAAGGAGCCCAGCAGCCCGGCCCCCAGCCCCTGTGCCCACAAGGAGGCCCCTGCCCTCATCAGCTCCCAGTGTGATGCACGACTCCTGGCGAGTTGCACATAGCCAGCTCTACCTTTATGTAACTTTGCTGGATGTCTCCGTCTATTAAGTGATTACTTTTCAGTCCAAAATAATGAATTTTGACAGCTTGAAAGTGCCTTTTCATTTCTAAATTTCTTGTTCTGCCATAATTTGTTGTTGAATAATTACCAACATGCATTCTAGTTAGAACTGCAGATCTTTATTCCCTTTTTTATTTATATTTGAAGATTGTACTTTTTTTTGGATTTCTTTGCTTGTTCAATTAAAGAAAAAAACTTGCATGTTTTCCTAGGTTGCTAATCTCCATTCTTGCTCATTATTTCAGTGATATTTTGCATTTCAATATTGTTGCCAAAAAGAATTAGGTTATTCCTGGTTCATTTGATAAGCATATAGTATACTTTCTATAACATTGAGTACACTAAGTGATATTAGATGTCTAATGGACCCCTTACAAAATCCTGCTTTATAAAGCTATAAAATTAAGACATAATCATAAACTGATTAACATTTGGAAGGATCACCCTGATATTTTCCATGCCCTGTAATGTTAGTATGACCTCCAGCCCTAGCCCATAGTCCCTCAGATCACATGAGAATGTTACAAGAGACAGGAAACTTCATTAGTGGAGAAATATGATGCTATTTCTGCCCTCTAATTTACCAGGCTGTGACCATCATAGGAAGAAATGATCAAACTTTGACAGCCTTTTGCTTCCCCCACGGTCAGTGAATTATTATCTAGCTGTACACCTTCTCCTCAGTGCTTGCAAATTGATTTTTGGATGATTTGTTCTAGTTTTTCCAGGTAAGGAAAATAAGCTGACTCCTGCAGTTCCAGGGTCACCGTCCATCCCACTTTAAATCCAGACACTCCATTTGCCCTTTCTGCGTCCTCTGGCCTGCCCTGGAGTCCTCCATGAGTTCTTCAAAGTAATAGGTGGTATCCTGTGAATATTTCAGCCAAGTGCTCCACATAGTTTGACACATGAACTGCTAGTCCTGAAAGTTTGAACAAATGTACTTCTAGAGTTTTTCTGTTTTTTGTTTTCTTTTAAAGTAGAAGGTAGCAGGAAGCTGGTCTAATTAACAAGATAAAGATAACCCTTTAATTATGGGACTCCATCTGGTTCTGATAAAAGAACACCAACCGGGTTTGGTGGAAAGTCTCAGTAAGAAATGATTTCTTTTATTCTTATAGAAGCAAACCACTATATTCAAATAACTGTGAGTTAACATTGTGCTCTGCCTCACAGTGGATGTAGGGAAAGGAAAGAACAGCACTTGTCATTCTTACCGGGACTTGAAGCCAAATTGGAAACCCACATGGGCCTGGGGAAGACCAGGCTCTCGGCTGCAGCGTCTTTGCTCATCGGGTCTGAAATTGATGTCCAGGGGTGAGGAGAGTGGCCGTGAGCCCCCTGAGGGTGGAGGCAGGACGCTTGGCAGTGTGGAGTGGTGAGGTCCCCTTTCCTGGGTCAGCCTAGCACCATGTGGTCTGAGCTCATTTCCTGAGCTCGAGGCTTCTTCCCTACATGGAGGAGGATACATCATTGGGGACTCATGTGGAAACCATGTCTGCCCTTGTTGTGGGCGTGTGAGTCGGTGCAGAACTCATTTCAGATTTCCGTCGACCTGTTGGGACCAGCCTACTGAAGGGCTGGGCCTCAGGAGCCCCAGGCACTCGCTGGTCATTTCCACGTGGCTTGTGAGCACGGCAGCAACATGAGCCTGAGGTGCAGGGGACTTGGGTTCCGTTTTGTGCAACCGTATCTTCTGGTACCTACTCCTGAAAAATCGATGTGGAGCTCGTCATCTGGCAGGCTCAGTCTACGGGTTAATTTGCTTATACAATATTTAAGGAAAGAGGCTCTGTTTCCTGAAGCATATAGACACTTATATACATAAATCTGGCTACTTGGAGCAGATAATGTTGCAAGTTTCTTCCTAACTCTCTCTGTCTGGGGAAATAGAATGCACGTTTTCTAGGCTTTCAGACCATCTGGAGTTGAGGGGGTGGGAGAACCACATTTACTGGATGAAGCTCTGAATCTGCTGAAGCCAGCCTTCCTCACAGGAGCAGTAGCAGGGACCTCTCAGCAGTGCGCACCAAACACCACTTCTCCCTAGCCACGTGGCCAGGGAGGGTGTCACTGACAATCCATTCCCATCCAGATCCCAAAGAGGGTGCCCAAGGGCCCAATGATCAAGGACGGGCCAGCCGTGCGGTTAGCATCCTCGGAGGACTGCTCTGCCTCAGTTCACTGAGAAAGTTAAGGGTCCACACAGCTCTGCCTCTGTGGGTTCACTTTCTGAACAATTCTTTCCATCAGAGGGAACAGGAGCATCTGGGTGGGCCCAGCATGCATTTTGTTTCATTTGACTCCACACAAGAAACAGACGGGTTGGTTTTGCCAGCTGATGGCCACGCTTGCATCCAACTCTGATGACCAGGTGAATTACTACACATGTGTCTTTATAAAATCAGTATGGCTAGAAAACATGTGATTACAACTCAGCAGTATCTTTATGAAGTGGATGGCTGTAGCTGTTGGAAAATCTATAGGCATGAGTTTTGTATCACAAAGGGAATTTGAGCTTCAGCTAAAAGAACAAAGAAATGGAAGGGTAAAGTAAAGATAAGAGGCAAAGGAGAGAGTCCAAGACTTGTTTCATCTTTTATCCAGTTTCATTGAAAAGAAACAGGACTTTGACATGCCCTGAACTTCCGGTGCCCTGGCGGAGCCAGTAGTAGGCACCATTTTGTGATATAACTTAACAACCCCCACATACTTCCTTGAAGGTACTGGGGGGCAGTTTTCCTCTTCCATGCAAATCTCACAGTGACCTTTGCCCCCTAGTGGTTTAAATCACATTCTTAAGGGATTAAACTGTTATGACAAAAGAAGAATGTTTAGATAGTGTGCTTTGTAGCTCAAAATTTGTCAGATTAGAAACCGTGCATTTTATAATCTTTAGATCAAAGAAGCTCTCCATCAAAGCTCCATGTCTGCTACAATATTTTCCCAACCTCTGTTGAACCCAAATTGTTTTGGATTATCTCATGTTGGGCTCACTGAGTCTGCCCAGACTAATGTGAAGGGAAAGGCTTTCTTCCAAGCATTTTAAACATTTCGCCTGTACTAGGGTTTGGGTGCTAAGCCCCAGGCATTACTCTGCCAAGTGGTGCCGCCTGCCTTGATAGTCTTTTTAGCTCGAGTTTTATATGAGATGCTTTTTGAGATTAGTATGACAGATAAAACCCTGTAGGGCAAGCATTTATCTTCCATTAAGAACACTGCTTACTTTCTTTAACTGGCTGACCGACCGAGTGCTCTGCAAAGGGGCCTTTTTATAGAGTTTTTACATCTCCATGGATTAGGTATCATTTCCCTGTTGGAAAAAGAACAGTTCAATTTTCTCAGAAGAATGGTTTGTCAGAGTAGAGCAGTTTGTCTTTATCCATCTCTAAATCCAGCAATCATGTTTCCCAAACAGGGACAAAGCAATGATCACTCAAAGTTCAAATTGCCAATTAATTTAGAATCCGTTCCCTGAATTCCTTTATTATGGTATTGTCATGAATCCAGTGGGGCAAACAGGAGGTTGGCTTTGTGCTGTCTGTTATAAATATCTGCATGTTAAGGTGAAATAATGCAATCTTTCTTTCCACAGAAACATTTGAAAAATTGTATTTATTGATGGGTAAAAGAATTTTAAAGAAAACCAAAGTTCAGATTAAATGCATTAAAAATCACCTTTTTGGATACAATATAACTGAAAATGCAAGGAGGTAGCATACGGAAAATGTAATGAAGTTGCATTAATTTCTGCACTTAAAGTACTTTTTATATTACAAAAATTTTTATTTAATATATAATGTTAAAGACGTGAATGCCTAATCATTATATTCCAGAAAATAAAAAATCTACAAATGTTCATGTTATTTTCTCTCTAAGCTATCATTTTATTGTAACTTGTTAATATGTTTCTCAGAGCTGTCAAAGAGGATCAGTTTTGAAAGGATGCTACGGTATCCATGGAATTACGTCCATTGCAATCTAATCCATTTATTCTTTTCAACCTTTCTTTTTAAAATTAATTTCATTGGTACATTTTAGGTATATAATATAATGACATTTATCAGTGGAAATTTGCACCTTTACATAATCTCTCTTGGTTCTTATTTTTTCCCCTTCCCCTGCCCTCCCTTCAACCCCTCCATCCCTCCCTATTTACAAAGTCTTTGTTTCCTCCATTTTTTCACTTTCTCATATTTATTCCTTTCCCTTCTTTCCTTTCCCCTACCCCTTCCACTTCCCCTTCCCCTTTGTCCCTTTTCTTCCTATTTCACATTATCTGTTATACCTTTTAGCCCTCATTTACACGTTCAGTTGCTCACACTAGAGAAGCTATTCGGTATTTCCACGTGTGTCCTGTTTATTTCACTTCAGAGTATCGCCTCACTTTCCTTGTGTTTTCAATGGCCCTGGCCGTCGAATCCAGGGCCTTGCACTTGGTCAGCAAGTGCTCTCCCAATGAACTGTAACCGCAGCCATTTAAAAGTTGTGTTTTGTGATGGACTTCCGCTACCTTGCCCTGGCAGGCCTTGAACGTAGGCTCCTTCCGCCTCACCTCTGCGTGGCTGGGATTACGACAGTGCTCTGTCTCACCCGGCGCTTTCCAACCATTCAAACTACCTTCACAGTACTTCCATTGTCTGTACAGTGAGGCGGCCATTTACTGCGTTATACTCTGTGTTTCTAAGTATCTTAAAACGCAATTCAGAAAGAGCGAGTTTAAAAAGAAAAGCAGGCATTATGCGCTTGTGAATGATCACGTGACGTAAAAGTCAGGCTTTAAAGATGCCAGGATCCCGTGCTGTGAGTGCAGCCGCAAGCCATGCGGGTTTGCAGCAGATTCCAGCAGGCTCTTCCTTCACCCAGAGCGCTCCATCCATTTATGGCTGATCCATCCGACAGGCTGTGGACTTTGCTATTGATACAAACGTCTCGAATTAATATGAGAAAAGGAAAAAATGGAAACAAAGCCTTTCTAAATAGGGAGGGGTGGAGGGGTTGAAAGGAGGCAGGGAAAAGGGGAAACATAAGAACCAATGATGAATGTCATTATATTGTACACCTAAAATGTACCAATAAAATTAAATTTTAAAAAAGAATATTAATATCAGGAAAGAAAAGGAAAAAGGTGGGCTCAATGTACGGAACAGAATTTGTTTCAAAACAACTGACCTTGGTGTAAACAGAGCCGTAACCAATTATAATTTTGCAGACATATCTTTGCCCCTCCACCAACAGGAGCTGCTGGGAGGAGAGGGGGTTGCTACCTGATGCTACCCACGCTACCAGTGTGCTGGGTCGGGCCAGGGAGGACATGAGCAGCCCTCAGTAGGACAACACCCTGCCAGGATTGTGAGGCTGGAGCTAGCACTCCTGGAAGTTCTCCAAGTTAGGCTCAATGGAAGGTCAAACTGATGCAGCTTGGGGACTTTTCAAAAACAAGTAATAGCAAAGATGCCTAAAATCATACTCAATAGGGAAGTTACTAATTTGCAAATTAATGCCCACAGCAACTACTGTTTATTGAAAGTTTCTCTATGCTTGACACTATAACTTTTATTTTTTTATAGTTACAATCATGTAGAGTCTTTGGAATTAGCTGTCACTATTTTGATTTATAAATGAGGAAGCAAACAGAGTCCTATTTACATGTATTCAATGAAAGACTGAGAAACAGGCAAGAGGATGGATAAACATAAGCAATGCATGAGCAAACACGACCGTGAACATCCAAGTTCTTAAACATTACGCATTGCCATTGATCATGCTCAGGGTTCCCCCTCTGCTTTGCACATACCATCCAGGGCCATGGGGCTGTGCAGGCCGAAGAGTCCTGAATCTGCCATGTACCAGGAAGCTTGGTGTTTGTTTGAAGGCTCAAGAGCCAGAGAGCTGGGGGCTGCCCTGACACAGAAGCCAGAAGCAGTGACGTCTGGAGCAGATCCTCTCCCAGCTTGAGGGTTAAGCAGAGCGAAACCAACCCTCTTGCCCCTCGCTCCATCCATGCCCTGGTGAGTTGCGGTCTGCTTACCTCAGCCACCAACTCAGACGCTCATCGTCTGTCTGTCTGTCTACAGCTGTCTCTATGGCATTGCACTCTTGCCATAGTCAATAATAATGCATCATCCACTTCAGGGTAACCAAAAGAGTAGATGTCAAATGTCTCTGTAAAAATGATACATAAGGGAGGGCATGTTAATTACCAGGACTTACTCCACACTTGTGTGTGTGTAAACATCACATTGTACTCCATATACGGAGCCAACTGGGACTTGTCAGTCAAAATAACATTAATTTAAATAGCTAATCTGCTGGGGGACCATCTTTACAGAGACAGAGAGCAATGCAGTTTAACCAGTTACAAAGGCTTCCCTTAGCCCAGGAATTGGATTCAGAAAATCAACCCTCACAACCACTCAGCAACAATGACAAAGGCAAGACATGAACTTGAGTTTATCTGATTACAGAGATCCCCTTCCAACACGTGTTCTTTTCCATTTAAAATAGTGGCCATCCTCTTGGGTATAATGTAATACCCACTGGGGTACTGGTCTGCTTTCTTCTGATGAATTCTGATGCTGGTCATCTTTTAATATGTTTGTTAGCCTTTCAGAGACCTTTGGGGAATGTCTATTTGAGAACCTTGCCCACCTAAAATTGGGTTACTTGCTTCTTTGTCCTTGCTATTTATTTGTAGCATATGTATTACCTACTCTTCTGCTAATGGTTTGCAAATACTTTACAAATATTTCATCTTTATTTTTTATTTTTATTTTATTTTATTATTTTTGTTTATTACTTAAATTCTTTTATTGGTACATTTTAGGTATACAACACAATTACATTTCTCATTGGGAACTTGTACCTTTACATGGTGTATCTTGATTCTTATTTTTTCCCCATTCCCTGCCCTCGCTTCACCCCCTCCACCCTTCCCTATTTACAAAGACTTTATTTCCATTTCTCATCATTTTTCCTTTCCCTTCTTTCCTTTCCCCTGCCCCTCCCACAACTCCTACCCCTTTGGACCTTTTCTTCCTATTTTGCATTATAGATTATTCATTCTAATCATTGGTACATTTTAGGTGTACAATATAATGACATTCATCATTGGGAATTTGCACTGTTACATAATCTCTCTTGGTTCTTCATTTTCCCCCTTCTCCTGCCCTCCCTTCAACCCCTCCATCCCTCCTTATTTACAAAGACTTTGTTTCCATTTTTCATTTTCTCATATTAATTCCATTTCCTTCTTTCCTTTCCCCTACCCCTCCCACTTCCCCTTCCCCTTTACCCCTTTTCTTCCTATTTCACATTATCTATTATACCTTTTAGTTCTTATTTACACTTTCAGTTTCTCACACTAGAGAAACTATTTGGTATTTACACGTGTGTCCTATTTATTTCACTTAAGAGTATCGCCTCAATGTGCATCCATTTAGCTATGAATGTCTCTAATTTCTCATTTTTTATGGCTGAGTAGTACTCTATTTTATAAAAAAAAATCCACATTTTCTTTATCCAGGCTCCAGTTGATGGGCACTTGGGCTGTTTCCAAGTTTTAGCTCTCAAAAAAAGTGCTGCTATGAACATGGGTGCACATATATCACTGTGGTATGATTCTTTTAATTCTTTGGGGAAGATCCCCAGCAGTGGAATAGCTGGGTCAAATGGGACCTCTAGTCCTGGTTCTTTGAGGAATTTCCATACTGATTTACACAGTGGTTGCATCAGTCTGCACTCCCACCAGCAGTGGAGCAGGGTTCCTCTTTCCTCACACCCCTGCCAGCATTTGCTATTGGTTCCTTTCATGATGGCAGCCGTTCTTTCTGGGGTGAGGTGGAATATCAGTGTTGTTTTCATCTGCATCTCTTGAACGACCAGTGATGTTGAACATTTTTTCATATGTTTATTCGCTATTTCTAAGTCTTTGGCTGAGAAATGTCTGTGCATTTCAGACATCCATTTTTGAATTGGGTCTTTAAATTTGGGAGGTCCATCTTTTTAAGTTCTTTATAGATTCGAGATAGTAGACCTTTGTCTGAGGAACAGCAGGTGGAGATTTTTTCCCCCATTGTGGGTTGTCTCTTCCCACTGCTGGTGGTTTCTCTTGCTGTGGAGAAGCTTTTTAATAAGAAGAGATCCCACTTGTTGATTGTTTGTGCTAGTTCACGGGCAGCTGAGGTTTTGTTCATAAAGTCTTTTTCTATGCCAGTGTCTTCAAGACTTCTACCTAACCTCTGTTCCAGCTGGTTCAGTGTTTGTATTTTAATATTTAGATCTTTAATCCATTTATAAAGAAGAAATCAGACAGTTCCTTGAATTAAATGACAATGACAATACAACATATCGGAATCTATGGGACACAATGAAAGCAGTCTTGTGAGGGAAATTCATAGCAGTGAATGCACATATTAGGAAAACAGAACGAGCCCAATTAAACAAACTGATGCCAAACCTCATGCTTCTAGAAAAAGAAGAGCAGGACAAACCCAAAGCTCACACAAGGGAGGAAATTATAAAGATCAGAGGAGAAATCCATGCAATGGAGACTAAGAGAACGATACAAAAAATCATTGAAGCCAAGAGTTGGTTCTTCGAAAGAATCAACAAAATTGACAAACCCTTAGCCAACCTTACCAGAAAAAGGAAAGAAAAGGCCCAAATCCATGCAATTAGGAATGAAAAGGGTGAAATTACAACAGACCCAGAAGGAATCCAGAGGATCATCTTTATTTTTTAGATTTCATCTTCTCTTGGTTGACTAATTCTTTTTTTCATTGTTTATTGGTACATTTTAGGTATACAATACAGTTACATTCATCATTAGTATCTTGTACCTTCACATAATCTCTCTTGGTTCTTATTTTTTCCCCTTCCCCTGCCCTCCCTTCACCCACTCCACCCCTCCCTATTGACAAAGACTTTGTTTCCATTTTTTCCTTTTCTCATATTTTTTCTTTTCCCTTCTTTCCTTTCCCCTTTTGCAGAGCAGAAGTTTGCAAATTTGCTGCATCCCCACATCTCTGTTTCTGCTTTTGTTGCCTGTACTTTTGGTGCCCTAAAATCAAAACAAAACAAACAAACAAACAAACAAAAACAGAAACTCATTGCCTAGATGAATGGCAGGAAGTCTTTTTCCAATATTTTCTTCTGGGAGTTTTAGAGTTTTTGATCTTCCATTTTGGCCATTGAGTTAATTTGTGAATGTTGATCAAGGCACGGGTCTATCTTCATTCTATTTTATGGGGAATTCTAGCTTTCCCACACTACTGTTGAAGTGATAGCCCTTTCTCTTTAGGCTGTCTTGAGTATTGTAATTTTGTAATGTGTTTTTAGAGTCAGAAACTGTGAGGCCAGATTTGTGCCCATTGCTCAAGATTCTTTGGACTATTATTTGGCTTCATTTCTGTTTTCACATACATTTCAGGATTGTTTTTCCTGTTTCTCTAATGTCACTCCTCCAAGTGTGCAGTCTTGGGCAGTTTCCCTGGAAAGACAGTGTTGTGTTTTCAGGGTTCTTTTCCTGTTTTCTTCTGTGTGCTTCCTCTTAAACTCTCTGTCTCTGCTGATAACACATCAAGATGTTCACATCCATTATTTATAATACGTGGCTGTGTCATTTTCAGGAGTGTATGGGTCCAGTTTGTGCCTCTCCCCAGACTTTGAGGCCGAACTTTGAGGACAATCTTTCAGGCTTCCTGCAACCTCACAGGCCTGCTCTTATCTGTCTCTGGTCAGGCAGGCCTGGTAAAAGCCTACGACTTAGCTTGCTGTGGCCTCTTATAAGTCTTTCCTGCCTGCTCTCCATTTCCTCTGATGGTATCACAGCCTCCTCCACTCCACTCCACTCTACTGCACTCTGTTTCACAGGAAGCCAGTTCACTTATAGCTGTGGAGCTCTCTTTCTGTCTTTACCATCTGCTCCGGACAGTACCTGGGTGACAGCTCTGAGTCACCTCTTCCGAGCTTAGGGTGGGGAGGACCCCCTTCTCTTGGTGCAAACCCTGCTCTGTGACTGTAGGAAGCACTGATCCAGTGGCCTCTGGTTTATAGTTTGCCTCGCCTAGTGCGGCGAGCTCTGATCTGACAGGAGAGACAGCACGGGACAACTGGGAAAGTGTCTCTACCAGCTACACCTGCAGCAGACTTCCAATCTCCTCGGGAGGTCTGGGGGAAAGGCTCGCCCTGGACCTCTCCGTGCTCCTCCTGGGAGCAGAGCGTCTGCAAAAGCGGAATGAGAAGAAGGAGAAATGGTGGCCACACGGTAGATGGGAGCACACAGAGGGAGCCTGGCCCGGCTCATGTGCGCTCTGGGTAGTGAGCAGCAGGCCATGGAGGAGTGGCCTGTCACTCGGCGTCCACAGGCTCTAGTGTTCCTCCTGAGAGTTAGTGGATACTCTTGAAAAAACATTGCTGTGTTTGCTGTTGGTCCTTAGGACACTCTGCCCAGACTAAGTTGAAAGGTTTTGTGTGCACATTTGATAATTTTCCTCACTTAGGGTTGTTTTACTGGGAAAAGATCTTTTCGACCTAATCGAGCAGTGTCTCCTGGGACACTTTTTATCGGCTCACTTCACTGATTACTCCTGGAACCTGAGCTCCACTGTGATTGCCACAAGGGCTTCCTGTTAGATTGTGACTTCCGGGATATTCAGTTTATTTTCCATGTCAATCCTGTGTGCTTATTATTTCCCTTTGCCATGTAGCCTTGGATTTATCTACATTCTATTTCATTATGGTTGTATAGAATCACATTTCAAATTGATATGATATGATATTTTTATCTGTATTTTATAGAGTAAGTATTAGGGATTGTGCTTAACGTAGCATATGAGAAATCATAGAAGGAACCTTCCAATAGTTAGCCAAATAGTGCATTAGCTTCTGTGTATATCTTAGCGTTTGAATATAAGATTCTCTACTCTCCTATATAGATTGTTAGTATGTGAATGGATTATCCTGGGTCCTAGGGTCATCCTTAGGGTGCTCTGCAGATTGCCAGCAGCTGCTACCTGGCACCTTTGGAGTAAGATGCTTAAGTCAAACGCTTGGCCACATGTGCTAAGGATACAGAGACCACACCACATGCTCCCCACTTGGAAACCCAGGCATGATGGTGGTGTTACAGAGCTCATGGTCCGAGGCCTTGGAAAAGCCAAGCCCATTTTTGACTGTTTCTTTCTTTCTGGCATCGTCTGCCACTCTTCCAACATGGTCTACAAAGCCATTCAGTTGCTGCACCGTGAGGAGCTCCCAGAGTGTTAGAGACAAACGCTTTCTGCGAGTGTGTCCTTGTGTACACATGCTAAGCATCTGTTGTGCTGATCAGAGGGGAGAACTTTAGGGGATCAGTAGCACTGCTACCAGCCTGTGTTTGTGGCTAGTGTCACCCCCTCTTTTTAGTTCTACGTATTTCTAGGGATGGTAAGTATTCTGCATAGTTATGACAGGAGTTACTAGATTCATGGCCAATTTTTGAAAATAACTTGTTCTTGCTTATATTAAAATACTTACTATGTTTTATTATGTATCAACATCACATTTTAAACATTCCTTAAATTATATTGATTTTATATTTTCTTTTTAATATTTTTCCTCTTCTACCTCTCTAGCTTGTAGATTTCATTTCTGAGAGCTTAACTTTCACACATCACTTTCTGCTCATGTGCATGCTCGAGCACACACACACACATGTACCTGCTCTGATCTCTTCTCTCACGACCGTAGTGTATATGTTTGTCCACTAGGAAGGAACCCCGAAGGGTCTTCTACTTCTCACTACCAGTGGAGCCACCCCAGCTCTTACAGGATGAAGCCTAGCAATGAAATTGGGCTACAGGGGAAGCCAAGTGTAAGTGAGTGGCTGCTGTCCATCAGAAAGCTCCAAAGGGAATCGGAGTCCATGCTTGTGGTGAAACTGAATGATAAGTGTATTGTGCTACTACATGCCCCTAGAAAGTCACACGGATTTCAGTGGTAAAAAGAGCCCAGATGATGGCTGTCGTCCAGGGAGTGTTGTCTCTGTGTTTCAGATGGAAGGGAGGAAAACCATCATGATAGAAGTAGATGATGCCATCCCACCTGCATGTTACACAGGAAACACTGACATGAAGGAGAAGTGGGTGGTTGCCAGACAGAAGACAGAGGACTCAAGATAAAATGAAGAGTTGGCTACTACTGTTGAGGACAGACAACCTGGGTCCCAGAACTCAAGTTATGCTTGGGCAAATGGGGATGAACTTTTGCACTTAAGGTTCTTCAAAGCCAAGGAGACTTAGAGGTGCCTTACTGGTTTCCTGTGCAGGCAGAAAAACTGAGCATGTCCAGAGCTTTCTAGTCTGGGTGAGCAGGGTAGTGGAGATTGCAGGAACTGAGCAGTGGACTGCTGGAATTTGAGTGATTTTTGTGGGGAAGGTAATAGGCCCTCTCAACATAGCATTTGATGTGCCTTTGCATTCCTATGAGAGGAAATCTAATGAGAACTTTAAGATGTAACAGTTGTAGGTCAAGAAAGAAATGGTGGCTGGAGAAATAAATGGAGACTCAGCCTGGAGCGGGGGATTGAAGTCACAGGGATGGAAGTTATTAGGCAGGATGAGGTGTGCAATGAGAAGAGGACAGAGGATTTCAGAAAAGCAATGTTTGATGGAGCCTCAGCCAGTGAGCATAACTGCAGAGAGATGCAGAGGGAAGAGATGCTCAGGTGTCCAGGGCAGAACTTCCAGAAGGAAAAGCAAAATGGCACAGTAGAAAAGAGATATTGAAGGTCTACAGTAAAGTGGGCATGAGTGACTTGAATGGAAACTGAGCAGAGCAGGGGTGAGGACATCATACTGTGAGGGAGAATGGAAGTAGAGGAAAGTGGAGGCAGTGCAGAGTTCTTGGTTATTCCTTGATAATTGAAAGGGCAGGAACAGATCGAGGAGACGGTAAGAGAACCCTATAACACTGAGAAAGGGGTGCCAGCTGGAGATGCTCAGCTCCTCCTCATCCACATACCCTCTCACCTGCCCTGAACTTGAATTCTCCACTGCTGACCTCAGATTTTTGTCACTTCTTGACATCATCTCTTGCCTTATGAGCCACCAGCACAAGTAACAGAGAATTTAGAGGACACGAGTTTGCCCACCTTTGCAGGAATTCCAGGTCTGAAATTGGAACATGTTCTCTATTGCACCCTGGTCAGATAATGTAGTACCAAGCCAGGGTACTTCCATCTAGGGTCGGGTCCTACTAAGGATAGTGCAGTCCTATGGGAAAAATGCTTTGATTTCCAAACAGGCTACTAAAATAGAATTATTTATGTCTTGAGGGTACCTGCACGGTATTCGGTTAACTTGGTACCCCTTACTGGAAGCTTCTGTTACCTGTTCTGCCAGATTTTACACTACTACCTCAATTGATTGCTGCTACTTTTTGTTTTAATACTTACTAAAGTTGGTCCATTCAGGAAAGGAAGAGACTAAAATTTTAAAATTTATACTTGCAACCATCAAAGATGAATTTGATGCCTGGGGAATTAGGGTCCCACCTACCGTGGTTAGAGAAGAAAGGAAGCAGAGGTCAGCAGGAATGGGCTGGAACAGCTCATCAAGAAAGCTCATCCCAGCCCTGTGCTAGATGTGTGTTCCATGTCCCATGGATGTGGCCTGTCCTCACCAGGGCCATGTGGCCAGGATCGCGGAGCATCTGCTTCCATGGCCCCCTCCGTCTCTCCCAGCCCAAAGCTTTCCAGCTTCATGGAATGAGTAGCAGTGGCTGAAGACAGGGATTTGTCCCTCATCGATCTGGAGAAGAGGGTTAAAAACATTGGTACTTCTTTGTGTTTCTTCATTCCCAAGTGGACTTGAAGTTTTGAAGGAAGGAATTGCGTATGCGCTGAATTTTCCTGATGGCCAGAAAAGCTGTGCTTTTCCCATGGGTTTCTTATCTATCCTGCAGGAGGCAAACCTGGTGTACAATCAACAAAACACTCAATTCCTTTCTTCAGTCTTTTGATATCTGGACCTGACCTAGGAGAAGTCCCGCAGCAGTGCAGGCCCCGGCCACACCCAACACGCAGTGGGGAAATGTATTAGGGTGCCATCAGATTCCCTTACTCATGCGATCCTTAGCTTTCCTATGGGAAAATGGTGCTAGATGGGGAGCTATATAAAGCACGTAAAATAGCTAATTCCTTATAGATAGATGGAAGCTGGCTTTTCAGCCAGATACCAATGTTGTCATTTAAAACTCCTGATAAACAGGAGTGAAAATTGGAGAAAGTTGGACCTTGTTTTCAAGGCACACATCAAGCATCCACAACTTTTTCCCCAGTAGACCAACAGCCTCAAGTCCTGCTCTTCAGGTTTCTGGAGGCCCCCACTCCACAGAGACACCCTACTGCTCCTCCTAGTCTTCGTCTCCCTCTACGTTCACATTCTAATTCATCCTTTCCAGCACTTCTCATTGCTCCTTTCTTCCACCCAGTTTGGCTTTCCACCTTCGGATACCACATCCTCTTCGTCCAAACTCTGGGTGCACTCGGTAGCTCTCACCCAGCCCTGCTGACCCCTGTGACGGGTGCATGTTCATGATGAGCCTTAGGAATAGGCTGCAAAATCCAGAGCATTCTCATCTCTCTGCTGTCCTTCCTATACTAGGACATCTACCTGCCCAGAGTGATATTCACCTGCCCAAAGCAGGCATGCTGGACTGAATGGAATCACTGGTCCCAGAAGTGCAGATCTGGCTCGGGGGGTGGGACTGAGGCCGTGGAAGTGCTGGGGGCCCTGTGGCCTGTTCCTCCATCCCCTCTAACATCCCCATCGCTGCAGTCGCCTCTTCTCCACACACGGGCAGACCCTCTTTAAGACGAGAGGCACTGGGCTCCTTGAACCCTTTCCTTTTCCGTTTCTGTGAAGACCTGTGGTGGGTGATTCCATATCTTGATTTTAGCACCTTGTCCCGGATTTTACAACTTGACATTCAGTGTTCCAGTTTGGTCTTCTTATTCTGACTATTCTCTGCTGAACACGCTGTAAATGACTCACCATTCAGACTGTGCTGAGGAATACAAAGCAGGGGAGCTCAGTCCCCTGAGCCTATTGAATCAAGTGATCTCAGTAGCCTGTGAACACTGATTACAAAGACGGAGCTACAAAATCCTGGATAACCGATCTCATCAAAGAAACATGCTGTATGATTTTCAGCTCAATTTCACAAAAATGCCAATTTATACCATCTGAATATTCCAGTGGAAGAATTTCTTAACATGACTCAAACATTAAGATTGGTACTAGAATGATTCCATTTTTATGACTCTCTTTAATTCTGTGGTGGTTTTGTTTGCTTTCAGGGGGCAGCATTTTTAGGTCCAATAATTGTTTGACAAATATTGAGCCATTTATTTCATAAAATAAAGCAAGTTCCATCACTTTCCTGATACATACAAAAGCGTATCCTGACTTGTTGGATCATAAACATATTAATGAATGTGTGATTTGTCAGCAGATGAAACCCTTTGGCCATAAGAAATGATTTAGGAGCAACAGACACAACTGAAACCTTCTGGAACCCTCTCTCTGCTTTAGTAAATACTTGGGCATTTATAACTAAGTGAGTTTAGAGGGCTTTTCCTGAGGGAAGCTGGAAGTGGATTTCCAAAGAGTGTTGGGTTTTTTCATATTTGAGTCAGACAAAAACAATTTTGTGTGTGTATGTGATAGCTCTTGCTGCCTTAGGGGAAAGAGGAAAATTATGGAATTGTATTTTTTAAAAAGATACAGTTAATTACTTTCCATACTATTTTCAGCTGAAGTCATTGTACAGCTACAGTCAAGTGGTTTTTTTTTTCTTTCTTTCGAGTCAGGGTTATAAGTTTATAGATATAACAACTGCTGCCTTTTAAACTTTTCAAACTTCTCTGCAGGATGAACGAGGATGTCTCTTGGTGGAACGGGCCTGATGAGCTTCCTGTAGGGCTCCACGGGGGATTGTTGCTTTCTTGGTGGCCTGCCTCAAAGAGGTCTCATTAATTGTTTCATTAATTATAAATAAATAAATAAGAATTATTGTTATGCATCCTCATTCTCAAAGGCAGATAAGATTTGCAGAATTGGGGTGAAAACTGGGTTTGTCCTGGAGAAATGAACCAATTCTAGGAGAGGAGCCCCTTCCGGGTTCAGGTGGTCCCTCTGTCCAGGGTGAATCCCATCTTTTGGGCCTTAGTTCAAGGGTTTGTTTTAGAAACTGGTTACTGACTCGAACTGGGGTGAGGAATGGTTTGTGACCCTAATTTAGAAAGAAGTTTTATCGTATTTGCATTACTCATTCTCCAATTATCACCGCTCTGTGTTTGCTACCGTTATCCTGCAGGGACTCTTCTCCAAAGTAATAATCCTCACCCACTCTCCCCAGCCTTTCTGGTTGCTACCTGAAGTGTTTACGGAGCTGTTCTGTCTGCTCACCACTTAGGATTCAAGCAGGGAATGGCAACATCATTTAGATAATCATAGTCCCACTTTAATAATATCAAAGGTGATGTATATGTCATGTATTTGCCCATACTTGTTGTAAATATAGATGTACACATGTGTATTTATGTTTTTAAATTTGGGGCCTTTTAAAAATTATAAATAATGAATTTATAAGGAACAGAAACATTTAATCACATCTTTTTGAAAGGAGATACAATGTTCTATCAGAAGGGTGACGTTCATAGCCTCTAGAAACAGTAGTTATATTTTTTACATTTAATACCTAAGAGAGAAAACTATAAAAGAAAAGAGTGGTCAAGGCTAATATCTTAGCAGTATCAAAACTGATTTGTTTATTCCTTTATTTGAGAAGCAAAACATATGCTTATTTGATCAAAAGCCTTAAACCATACCACAATTTTGAAAGACTAGGAGATAAAAGCTCCTTGATCCAGGGTAGACAATAGTGTTTTTATTAATTGGTATAACTCTAAATTAATCTCATCAGAATTTGTGAAGCATAAATGTGGAACCATAGACTCTAACGCCCTGTCCACAGGGTTATCCAGTTCCCAGGGTGGTGGGATGAGCACAGGAATGTGGCCCATCCGTCATTCGGCTTTTGAGAAGTGTTTGCTATCAAATCTTTTGCTTCATTTTCCTGGATGCAGACATGTGTGGGAAAAGCAAAAGCATTATACTCAGTATTCCATCCGAGCTTCAGCATGTACCTTGCCTGCTATTACTTAGAAGCCACGGTGAAGCCCCTTTAGATAAGGTGGCTCCGTTATCTGTAAAGCCGACCTTACACTGGAGCTGATTTGATTAAAGGGCTTTAAGTTGAAGTCAATAAATGATCGTGGTGCTAAGGAAATCACCTCCAGCCGGCCCTCAGACAAAGAGCTGAACAAACTATGCTGTCAACGCCTTGCTTGGCCTTTGCTGCCACCTCCTCCTCACACCAAGACCTCACTGTATGACTCAAAAACTGTCCTGCTCTCTTCTGGTGTTAAGCATTCTCTGCTTGGAAACAAAGCCTCTGCATCAGGGGCTCAAAACTGCAAGACTGAGAGAAGCTACTGAAGTACACAGTTCTGGGCCTCACCCCCAGAATTTCTGTCCAGGACCTGAGAGTGTGCATTTCTAGCCATGCCTGAGTCATGTGAGCGCTGCTGGTTCTTGTAGAACATCTGGAGGACTATCTGTTTAATCATGTGGCACTTCTGCATTCTGCTTAGACACAGTTTGGCACCACACACTTACACAGTATTGATCTCTGAAGGCGGGCTTATTCTCCCATCATCCCCAGCGATTTATCACAAGAACGTAGTTTACACGTCTGCTTGCATTTGTGATGATGTTTTCGGCAGTCAGACACAAAAACAGCAAATAGTTTTTCAGTACAAGTATATCTAAGGGATAAATTTGCTAAAACTTGGAAACCTACCTTGAGTCATGAGAAGTTGATTCCTCTCCTGTTTATTTTATCCTAAGGTATAACTTTCCAATTAAGCAAAGTGTCATTTTAATGAAAATATATGGGCACATACATAGAGTCTATGGTTATTTTAAAGGCTCCATGATTTCTGTAAAGCATAAATCGAAATTGAGGTAACTGTAAATTTAAATATTAATGTTGCAAATTTAATATGATCATGTTCACTTAATATTAAGGTCAAATCGTATTCCTTAAATGTTCTTCATAAATAATTTCCCCACAAATTAAGTAAGTGCTACGGATTTGAATCCTCCAGCTGACTTAGCTTTCTTAAGAAGTCAGAATCTACTGCAGTTCTGTGGAAGGGGAAGAACTATAGAGACTTGGAGATGGGGCATGAGCTCTCATCTCAGGTTACTGGGGCTTGGAGGGAGGAGGCCGTGGTGCCTATTTTCCAACTTGTAGGTCGAGTTGCAGGAGACTAAGGCTGCTCACTTGGCAAACATTAGCCTTGAGGAACTCAGTCTGCTGTCAGGGCTCCTTGGTCACAGTGGAGTCTCTGAATGAAAAGGCAGGAAGGTGCAGCCACGGGGTTTCCAAGGATGACAGAGGGGGCCTCATGGTGCATAGCCCTGGGACTCCTGTGCTGCCTGGGGCATCAAGAGTTGATTTGATAAATCACAGCAGGCCTGTGATTTCTGAACCAAATAAAACCCCCCCTGCAGAGCTTGTGTTTTCTGCTTCCTTCTCATGCAGAGCAGACCCTTTATTGCCAGAAGTCGATGGCAGGGCCCTTTGACATGCGCCCTCCTGCTCCTACTTTATGGAAGAGAATGAGCAGTTAGAAAACCAAAGGTGGCTCTCTCAGTAATGTCCCAGTTGCAATGCAAAAATACGATAAATGCTTAAATTTTAAAAATTGGTGACAATAAAAGGCATATTGCCATGAATCCCTCTCAGAATATGCTCTCCTTTCAAAGACACTTAACTCATAGTCCATCCCCCTTTCTGGAGCAGTTCTGGAGGTCTCTTTCATGAGTGTCTTCAGCTGAGCTTTCCTGGCGGCCTTACTGTCCTGAATCTATTCCAAACGTTTCCTTTTCATGGTCATTTTGACTTTGGGGAAGAGCCAGAAGTTGCATGGTGTCAGACCCGTGAATCAGGTAGATGAGGACACACTGTCATGTTTTCCAAGCTGCCTTCCTGTTGGGTAGTGCTTGGGAGCAGCATTCACTGCATTTTTGATCACACTTCATAAAGACACTCAGCAAAGGGAAGTATTTTGAAGGGGATTCGTGGGAATATGTCTTTTCTGTAATAATTCTTTCATTTAAACACTCACCATACATTTTTGATCACTCAGTGTGTGTGTGTGTGTGTGCGTGAGTGCGTGTGTGTGTGTGTGTGTGTATTTTAACCAATAGCATTTCCTTAACAGCTTGATGTCGCAAAAATGAGATGCCTCCCGTGCTACCTCTTGTCCAGGTAGAGGCCACAGAGTTTTGTGTTTCTTTGGGGATAAAAGTTAATAACTAAGCTTGGTTCTACTTTAAAAAATCTCTGACTTCATCCTCCATAGTTGTTCAGGTTGATGAGTCATTTTTGTTTCAGACCACAAATTTGAGTAGCTCCCAGTTTAAGAAATGTTGTCTGTGAAGGGTTGTGGGAACTCAGGAGAAAAATGATGTTGGATTTGATGCTTTGGTATTTATATACAAGAAAAAGCTTTTAGGAGATTATTTCTTTTAAAAAAGCCAGCTTTCCAGGATTTTGTACTAATCACACTCTAGCCTAAATTCACAAGAAAAGAAAATGCCTCAAGATTTTTGAGTTGAGAGCGACTCAAGGTTGTTTTGGAACTTTCTGTGGAAAGAACTTGGCCACTAGAGCTGGGAAGGAGCTAGTGTTGTCAAGCTCTGTGCTCACACCTCAGCAACACACTTGGTGTCTTTGCAACATTTCCATAAGAAAGCAACCCATTTATTCATTTGGTAAAGAGGAGTCCTTATGGCTGAGCCACTCAGTGAAGAAGGGGTTGAAGGAGAAAGAAAGCCTGCCTTGCTAGGAAGAAGATGAGTCCGCCTTCCCTTTCTCTGAGAGCTCGTGCCCTCTGGAATTCCGACCACACCATCCACGGGGTGTGAGCCCTCGGAGTCACGCGCACCACACTGACATTGATGTTGCCAAGTCTGTGGCTGGACTGTTTCCCAGTCCTCACAGCCCTCCTCTCTTAGAACATCCTGTTCTCGGTTCTCGGGTGTGGGCTCACCTGCCTCCTCCTGCTCCCCACCTGTTCCTTCCCGAGCTTCCCTGGGGCCTCTCTGTCTCCTGAGGAATCCAAGCCTCAGAGTCTCCTTCTCTCTTTCACCAGCTGGGTGGTCGTATTCAGACTCAGGACTTTATCATCAATAGGATGTTTCCCAGATTTGAATGTCTAGCCCACACGTTCTCCTAGTAGGTCCCCAAAGCCAAGTAGCTTCTTACTATCCTCACTGGACTTGTCAAACAAAAATTTCTAATAGGCTGTGATATTCCGCCCCACTATCCCCAAGACCTCTCAGGTGATAGACTTTATAATCGGCCACTTACTCAACTCCGGTGCCTTGGTGTTCTTCTTGAGCTGTGTCTTTCTTCTCTCATTCTCTGGCTGGTCATGTCAGTCCGTATCTTGGTATTTTACATTCACTTTTTGTCCTTAGCATCTAGGGTTATCTCCCATACTACATGCTTACTTTTTAATCTTGTTGCCTTATGCTCAAATGAATTTCTACCAGAGCAGAATTTTTGTTTATTTTGTTTACTACTTTATCTCTAGACCAGCAGTAGTTGCAAAGTAATTGTCTGTTGATCAAATGAATGAATAAACAATAAATTACAATGAATAATAAATTACACTGCAGAGAGCTTTTGCTAAATTTAAGTGAGATTAAAACAGTTAAGTAGATGAATTCCAATGAAGTAGTAAAATGTTCCCTCTTAAGTCCTGATGCTGAAGTTAAATAAAGGGATGGTTAAAGTTCATGGAAATGTAAGAAGCCATCACAACAATAGAAGAATGAAAGATGCCACATAATTAGAGAATCTGTCCAGTTAATACTTCCCCTAGCATTATTCTGTCTCTACTGAAGCCTGAGAACCCTGTAAAATTTCCCACACTCTTTTGTCACTGTCTCTTTGTCACTGTTATTTTAATAGCATTAGTATGAAAGGTAGTAGCTTTTTTCTGGCACTTCAGGGATACGTGGAATTAGAAGCCGTTAGCAGAAAGTGCTGAAATCACAGAACTGTAGTGGCAAAATCCATAGGATCTGGACACCTTTGAGATGCAGACAGTGTGCTTGCCCTGCACACGGGGCACGTCTACCCTGATCAGGGATTTGCCAAGGCATAGGACCCTAGAAGGATATGCAGAACCAAAACAACAGCAAGGACTTTCTTAAGGCCGAGGATGTTGTCACTGGGTGGTCACTTCTCGTGGCTTGTTTCACACGGATTTATTCTTCGGTATATTCCTTACCTGGCTTTATGAGTGTCTTCCAGTATTCTCAGCTTTCTTATCGTGTAGATGTCCAGCTCATCTGGACATACAGGCCCTGTCCTGGTGCTCACATTGAGGGACAGCAGGGAAGAAGCACCCTCTTACAGAACAGCAATAGAATATGACTGGCCTTTTGGAAGCACCCCATCCTTTTTGTCATGAACAGATCACCATGGTCTAGAATGTCCAGAAAAGAAACATGGAAAACTGGGACTGATTGTCCAAGGCTCGTCCTGATGGATGGCCGGCTATGAACCAGGCCAGAGGCCCCAGTTCTGTGTGCACGGTCCATTCAGTGTCCACCCCCGGGGGTGTAAGTATGGAGGGAGGGATGCTTCCCGTGGGCTTAGGCACTGAGAGTCTGTATTCCAAAGTAAGAAAAAGTAAACTAGGAAAGGGGGGTAGCTTGCCACAGTCATAGGATTGGCCTGCAACTTGTATTTCCCTGCTTCTTTGGACAGTGTTTGGGTCTCTCTCCGATTTATGTTCCCAAGTCCTCTTACTTAAGTTTCTCTTCATAGCCACTGTTCCTGAGGGTGAGCATGGCAGCAGCAAAAGAGAAAACTCCCAAGGAGACCCTAAGGGCCACCACATCAGGGCCGAAGGCAGGGTGCTGATGGTGAGCTGCAGATCTTTGCTGTGATCCTCAACTCCGTCAATGGAATCAGATTGTACCATGTGGTCCAGGTCCCTGAGTGCATTTGAGCATTGTCTAGGAAACAATACCTCAGGACTCAAGAAACCCAATTTTCCAAGTAGTTCTTTAGAAGGTCCAAGAGTATTTTATTAACACTAAAATACTAGTATACTTAGACTACTTCTTCCAAGGTTGTTATAAACTTGCTATCCTTGAGCCATAAACAGCGTGATTTACTTCTCCTATTATTGTACCTTCTTTACTATTCTTTCTCTGTCTGGTCTGAAAAAATAGCTGCCTCTGCTTCCCTGAAAAAGCTCCTGAACTTCAATCAACAGTTAAGTTTTTCAGTATTGAAAGAATTGAGTGCACTGAGATTATCTTAAAAGGTCAACTCCTCAAGACAACATTTTCTCTCTCTTCCACCACTACTGCCTGCCATATCACTCTTTACAGAAATGTGCACACAGAATTGCCTAATATATGCTTTTATTGGGTATTTAGAAGCATTTGTGGGGTATAGTGTTGCTATTGCTGCCAATACAGGAGAAAAAATAGAGGGTATTTTACAGTACCGTAGTAGTATTCCAAAGTTCAGAGATAAATTTTCCTGTTGAAATATTTCTAAATTAACGTGTGACACTTCACTGGATATCACTTTGAACACAGCTATAACTTCTGAAGAAAATAAATCACTGAATCAGACAGTGTTTATTAGCTCGTGTGCCGTTATTTCCTAAAGCACTACTTCCACTGATGAAATTGGCAGCCAGGGGAGATGAAGAGGGTATTTGAAGGCGCTACACCCTCTGGTCCTCGATGAACTGCAGAAATGTAAAGTGTACTACATAGAAACTTCTGTTCTTTAATTTAACCTCATTGCCTTAGAAAGAATACCATTTTGAGCATATTCTTTATCTTTTCTCTCTCTTTAATTAACATATTTCACATTATGATATCAGGAGGAGTATTCCCAATCATTCACTCACTCTCCTTTTTCTTTCTACAACTGGCTCCTGGTGTTTGCAAGTCACAAACATTCCCATTCTGCATTCCGCAATAATTCTGCAGCTGGTAACATTCCCCTGGTGCCAGTTATGGCCAGTGTGTCTCCGTTTTCTGATGCTTTTCATTGCAGCCTTGGGAAAAAAGAAAGGATCCACCATTCGCAGAAGCTGGTGAGCCAGTGGAAGGCAGGTGGCAGCGGCACGGGCTGGGAGGATGCTCCATGTGTGAACCTTGAAGTGTTGTGTCATAGTATTTTCTGTTGGCTCAGGTGAGCCTGCCCAAGGACTCTGATTTTTAGGTCCTTGTCATGCCTGTTGGATTTGGGACCGCAAATGGCAAGAGGCTCAGCAAGCAATTATGGGGGTAGAGGAGAGGCTGGCTTGGTGGCCCCACGTTCTGGGGCCTGCTGTCTCCCTTGCACCTGCCTGGAAGCCAAGATCACAGGCAGCACCTCAGGTCTGTCTCTGAGCATCTCCTCTGAACATCCCACTTCCCAGTCATCATGCTCCCTCTCCCCTTTCCAGGCTGCCCCACAGAAATGCCAGAACCGGTGAGGCACAAGGGACAGTGGCTTGAGGAACGACTGTGGGTGAAGGTGTCAGGTGGGGCTCACTTGCGCAGACAGTGGGGAAGTTTCACAGAGCAACGGATTTCCTTTCCAGCCTCCATTCAAAGTCAGATAACAAGAAAAAAATATAAACTCAAAGCATTAAAAACCCACCAAAATGCATATAACAACATGGAAAGCATGTACACCGTGGTGACAGCCCTATTTCTACAAGGCCACGTGACCTTGCCCTTCCTCACAGAGCTGACGGGTGACCTCCCTGGATGCCTTTGTCATCTGTTCTCCTGTCCCCTGCATCCTCCCTTCCAGATAGAGTTCTTGCGACACCTCCTGCTTTTTAAAATGTGCATTCTCCTCTCTGGATTTCCTTTCATTTTCTTCAACTATTACCATAAATCGAGTGTGATGGTGTCTAGTGTCAGAAGCAAGCAAGCTGAGCAAGGTGGATCTCTGTATCGAGCCTCCATGATATGCAAGGGAAAGCATGTCCTGGCAGAGTCTGCTTGGCCTCAAGCCACTGGCACCGAGAGCACAGGGGACCCACTCCACACCCCCGGCACAGTTCTAGGCTCTCTGCTTTCCCACGCACTTGGCAGCTTGCCACGGTGAGCTCTTCTGCCACTTCTCAGCCTCATCCAAATGTAACCTCACATTTGCAGTGAGGCATCTTGGGAGGAAGTGTGCTGACTTCCCAAAATGCCATTTGGGGGATTTGTTGTTTTGGGGATCGAGTTGCAGCTAAGATGGCTTAGAGAGAAATGTGGTGAGCAGCAACATTTCTCTACTTTCTTTTGTATAACAGCTGGGAGGAATCAGTTCATTCTCCAAGACCAGGCTGCTGCCGGCCAGCTGGCAGGGCGCACGGCAGAGCAAGGTGCCAGAGACTTAGCAGCTGCATTACTGCGTATCCATCTGTAGCACTCAGCATATGCCAAGCCCTGGAGTAGGAGGGGAGGGGATCCATTAAAAAGAGATTTTCAAAGCCATACAGGAGAAACATTTTCTCCTACAGCACACACGCTTTGATCTTGCATTCTCTAACTCCTTCTCCTCCCTTCTCAGTTGGACACTGCATCCTTCAGAGTGTAATGGAGAAGTTAACGGCTTCTGGACATTGTTTCCCAGGTAACTTGTAAAGACGCATAACACCTGTATCCATTTTTAAAAAGGAATCAGGTAATCACTTAATGTGGAAAAGCCTTTTAGGATGTTGCAAAAGCGTTCTCTCTTAGATGTCATCCGAATGCCACAGTTTGAACTTTGAACAGTGTGGAATAAGTACCTTTGGAAATAGTCCAAGATTTTCTTCGTCTTAGTAATTTTAGAACCTAGTAATCCCCAGCTAAGGAGCACCATATCCCAAAATACCTTCCAGTCCTGTTCTTTCCTTTCCAAGGTCAGGAGAGATCATGAGAATCGGACTGGCGGAGCAGGCTGACCGCCTCTTCCACTTGGTAGAGAGATACCCATTTCAGAATTGTAGAATGCAGATTGTTTAGAGTGCTCCGTCACTTACAGAAATTATTTCCTGTTGGAGATGAGAAGAAAATATTTTCCCACTGTTCCACAAACCTCTCAAAATACGGATGGTGCAGGGCCAGAGGCCGTGAGGATGGGAAGGGACTCTCGGTCATGCAGGGAGGGCAGGGCCACCCTTGGGGACAGGTCTCAGTCTGTCCCAGTGCTGGGCAAGGCCCCTGTGGAGATGCAGCTGCTGGCTGTCGATGTTTCTTGGTACAGGTCTCCCCTCATTCCTGGGTGGTAACAGGACTGAGATCTTCGCTGTACTTTTTCCCTTTGTCTACTTTTTACTTTGGTACCTGAGTTTCCCCCACTACTACTAATAGAAATATTTCATTTTTACACTTTCCTGTTCTAAAACTGACTCCTCAGAAAATGTTCCATTCATACTACAGGAAATTACAACGTCCTTTGGAGAGTGACACCTGCTAACACTCACCATTGGCTGTGTGTGGTGCTGTATTTATAAATCTACCCAAGGGGCAACACAGCATCAGCTCCAGTGGCTTCAAAAGAGAGGTCCAGCTGCCAAGCAGTAAAAAATGAATTTCATTTTCCAGAGAACATTGAAGGGAATCCACTTTCCAATTTTCGGCACGAGCTTCCTTTCTCCACTTGCCAACTGGTTCCTGATCCTCCAGATTCTGAGTCACAAAGACCTCTCAGGACAGGCTGGAGAAGTTCTGTCGGTGTCATAGGTGTAATGTGTGTGCCCGTCTTAGTATGTGTGTTATCTATGGTCCACATGAAGATCTGGCATCAATCACACATGTGTGACACACACATATATGTATTGCAGGTACATACATCTTATTATGTACTTATAATGTATATGAGCATATATATAATAATACATGCATATATATGTAGAGATGCAATCACATACATGGTATTTAAACATAGATTCACTTATAAAATCTACTCAAAGTAACTGTGGCAGTACATGTCAGGTATCTTAGGTGACAAAATGATAAACAATTTGCTTCATTTTTATTTCCATTGATTCTACAAAGCATTGACAATAGTAAGCTAAAAACAAGCCCTAAATAGTACCAGTACACGTGGCAAAAGTTAACATCTTTGTCCCTGTCACAAGTTGCCAGAGCACAGGAGTCTAAAGGCATCTGTAAATAGAGTCGGGAGAGCCCAAATGAAGGACTCTCAGCCTCGTGTCCAGAGGAGGTTTATGGGATGTGCAGCGGGAAGGGAGGGACCGTGTCTGCCATGAGCTTCCTGGCCTGACGGGGCAGCCATCACAGGACGCCTCAGATGGGGCTTCACCAACTGACAGTTATTGTCTCCTAGTTCCAAAGACTTGCAGCCCAAGATGAGGGTCAGTTTCTAGTGAGGCGTCTGCCTGTCTTGAAGATGGTCACCTTCTCTCTGTGCCCTCGTGTGGTGGAGGGAGGGAAGGAGGGGGAAGGACTAAAGACAAGAGGGGTATTCTGGTGTTTCTGCATCTGCTCCCGTCAGACCACGGCCCTGCCATGTGACTGCACTGTGTCCGAGAGTCCCCAGCTCCAGAGAACGCCAACTGGGGCTGGGGGGGTGGGGGCTTCAATGCACCAACTGGGAGGGGCCACCACGGCTCAGTTCCTACACAGGCCACCCCAGCTCTCCCTTGGGAATAACTGTAGCCCCTGAGATACCTTGGTGGGTAGTGGCAGGTCACACAGCTCTGTTTCCATCCCTAACATGGAGGTCACAGAATTGCAGAGGACGACACAGCCCCCGAGAGGTAGCCCTTTGGTGTCTGCCGGGTGATGGGTGGTGAGGCTGCACTAGAACTGCCAAGGAGCCCTTCCATGCAACACGCTCTTTCCAATTCAGTGCGGACGAGAGGCAAAGGAGGCACACACAGAAATTAAAAGAAAAACAAACTGAAAACAGATGTCAGGAAATACTTACTCCCCAGAGGAGGAGAAATCCAGATGAGAAGAATATTGAAGCGAGGCAGTCCACTGAATTAAGAGCCCGAGATCATCATTTAAAAATAGAGGCTTGTTGCTGGGCAGGGGGCAAGGGAGGTGGACACTAAATGTAGAGTGAGAAGCGTGACCTTCCATGAAGAGAAACGCAGCAGTGTGTGAGCTGGTTCTGTCTGTTACACCACGCTGCCCACTGTGCTAGTCACTCCTTGGGCATTTGAAAGGTGCACTGAAGTTGTGTTTGTGAGACAGGAAATACACTTTTTAGCAGGAAATAAATCTGTCCCTGCAGACATAGAAGCCTGTGTATTTCATTAGTTGGGAGCCCCACATGCCCTTTTTTACCTTTGTTTCCACTTTGGATTCCATCACAGTGATAGTTTTCCAGACACACGTCTCGTGGCTGGCTTTCTGAAGGAGTCCAGGTCAGGTTTACAGACCAAAATTTCCTGAGTGATTATGGTAGGGAAAGTCCCCGTTCGGGCCTGTGTTTAACACTCTCTCTGGTTTCAAGCATAACAGTTCTACTGCTTGGAGTGGAGAGGAAGATTTGGCCCCAGAATACTTTAGCTTATTTTTGAAAAGTTTGTTCAAGATGAGCAAACATTGCTAAGCTGCTCACACATCTCACCGTGGGTTCCTTCATCTTGACATCATTAGGTCATTCCTCAAAGTGACTCGAGAGATTAGGCTGCTCACTGATGATGTATGAACAGCGTACAACCTTAAAAATTGTAGGTTTTGGTGAATTCAGTGTGAAATTGAAAATAAATGCAGTTCCTGATGTGAAAATATTCACAGCATGGCAGAGACTCAGTGAGGTACTTGCAGTATACAATGGAGGGTCCAGACAACATTTCATACAAATCACTGATGTTTAGAGACATATTCTCAGGGCCTAGCACAAAACCTGGCCCATTTTAAGTGCTCTGTAACCTGTGTCGATGGAACAAGTGTTCCATGCTCTTAATCTGTGTTCTAATTACTTCATTTGCTTGTCCTTTGTTTTGCATGCAACACGCCATTATTAGATCCATGGAGTGGCGGGTAAGTACTTTCCTGGAATCATTCAGGAAAGAGTTCTCTGCCACTTCCCTCACACTGCCCTTACTCTCCAGTGATTTGTTGTTCCTTCTCTGGGCACCCATCAAACTCTGGACATGATCTGTTATAGCCACTGTAATATTCTGCTGTGATAATGCGTCTATTTGTCTCTCAGCAACAAAAAAGCCACTACCTTCTGAGACCAAGAGAATGTGTGATTTCACTGACTGCTCCTAGACGCTCACATTTTCAGTGATGAGTTAATGGCTGATAAATGCTTGTGGAAATGAAGATCTGAGAAACGGTCTTAGCTCAGGTTCATACAAAAGGAGACCCTGAGACCAGGTCTCAGAGGCAGATGGCCCACTAGCGAGATGATTTCAAGGGTGAAGGCAGGGGAGAGTGAGGGAGGGAAGGAGAAAGCCAGTGGAGGGTGTACTGCTGAGCTGGTTCTGAGAGTGAGAAACTGGGGTTCGAGCCCTGTGAGGCCCTCAAAAGCTACACAGTCCGTAGCTCAGAATCTCCTCCCTGGCCACTCAATAGTAATGGTGCTCCTGAGAGCAGCACCCCAACCTTCCCTAGCTGCCCTGGCATCCCAGACTGGTGAGCTTCCAAGGTATTAGAGAAAACTCAAGTCAAAACAGCTGAGAGTCACACAAGACCACCAGGGCTGGGATTCTGCCACTGGCTGGGGATCTATCCATCCTACTGCAGCTCAGGTAGAGGTGGGCTTCGGGTAAACAGTACCTACTCAGTACTCAAAGAGTTTGCTGAATGAATTGATGACCAACTGAGGAGTGGATTAGAGGTCTTGAGAATGGTGACCTCAGATGTCCTGATCGTGTCCAGTTACCATTGGTGATGAGCACAGAGTTGTGGATTTCAGAGATGTGTCCAGGGTCTCTCTTCCTCCCATTTACACTGAGATATGGTCTCATTAGAGGGCTGAAGCTTACAACGGTGCAGAGATATAAAGCAGACTTGCAGCTGGGTCTGCATGCCTTGTAGAAAAGGAGCAAACCCTACGATGTCTGTCTTGCTGCCTTGAGGAATGAAGACAGACATGCTTACATGTTTTCACAAGTTCCCAGGCATCTAGATTGTTCCCATCATCATCTCCAGGAGACCTCTGCTATCTCAGGTTACATTGTAGCAGCAGTATAAACACCTGTATCACGCTTTGTCTAGCATCTTTGAAAACTCAGATAATTACTTGCCGATTCTAAGCATGTCTTCTCTCGGACAAGTCAGCTCATATTAAACATGGGAAGCATTTGATCCTGCAATGAAAGATTCACAACCTGATAATGGCTTTTAAGTGCAGTGCTATAGTCACTGAATTCAGCAACAACAATGGACCGAGCAAATAAAATCTTTTCATGCAAGACAAAGTGAAGGAACATGGTAAGGAGAACAAAGGAATAATTTGGATAGATCTGAAAGTTTTTTGGGTCTCTTTGTGTCAGACTTTCATTAGCTATTTCACTTGTAGAATATTTTTTATTTATTTATTTATTTTTTGGTACCGGGGATCGAACTCGGGTTCTTGCACTTGCACAGCAGGCAGTGAAACCACTGAGCTAAATCCCTGGCCCTCTTGTAGAATATTTTTGCCCTCAAATTGTGTGTGACTGTGGAAATTTGGTATTTTTCTTGCTAGGGAATTAACCTATTCAGAATTTAAAGGTTGAGATTACATAAAAGATAGAGGGTAGTATTTAAACAAAAGAGAGAATTTCAAAGATTTGAAATGTTGTCTGCTTGGAGATATAATATTATGCTTTAAAAATAAATTAGCTGTATATTTTCTGTAAGGCACTTAAGAATAATAGTATGTGTCAGCCAAGTTCAGATTGAATCAGAAAAAATAACATATTACATTTCTGAATAAGGACGAATCACATTATAGAAGTAGACCATGTGGCAGGTGGCAGGGACCCGCCAATGCTATGACATTGAGTCATTTTGTGGGTCACAGGCAAAACAAACGTAAAACTTAAGAAATAGGTAAGAGGAACCTGTTTGTGAATAGGGTGACTCTAGGAATAAGGGACACAAGGGGTAAGATGTGAAACTGAAATTTCGTCTTTGAGGCGTCTTCACCAGTCAGAGGATTCAGGACAGCCTTACTGATGGGAAAATTCAATTCTGCCTCCTCACATTCAGAGCAGTGACCTTCTCATGGATAAAGCCAAGCTGTCCAAATAACGATGTCCTGGGTAACAAAGATTAAAGCTATTTAGAAAAGATAAATTCGGAGATACTAGAACAGAATGGTCAATGATTTATTTAGGCTGAAACACTAAGCATATCTGTAGAAGCTAAGTAGAGGAAACCAGGAAACTTGACATTTATCCCATTCTTAGGAGGATAAGATAATAAGAAGGCCTCCTGGACTTCTGCAAAGGAGTATTCTACCCTTGATACACATCAGCAACCCACATGTGAAGGCAGTTAGTTTCTTGTTCAGGTGAGGTAGGAAGGGCCTTCTCTCTGTTTTCTGGTCCTCGTGTTACTCCAAAAAGATAAAAAATGAAATTTCATTTTCAGAATAGCGTTCTATCTGAATTAAAGCAACAGCATTCAAGTTTAATTACTCATATGAAACCTATGACACTTTTTGTAAACCCCTCAGCAGTCTTCAGGTAGGTGCTTCAGTTTAAGCATTATTTATTTCACTGCTATTCAATATTATACATGCTGTAGACACCTCAGGACAGTTTCTTTTGTATTTGTATTGAGACAAACGCTTTCTCTGGTAGTTGAAAATTCCTTGAGTATTTCTCAGCACAAAGCAAGATATTCTTAAAATGTACTCTCAGGACATTCCAAAAATGATCTTAATGTACAGAGTATTAAATTCATCATTCCATAAATTATGCAGGTCTTAATGCAGCTGAATAACAAATCACCTGTGGTTTGGCAGTCAGGCTCACTGCTCTGTTACTTTATAAAAAGCTTAGTCTCCTTATGACCTCACGGGCTCTTTTATGCCTGCTAATGCTCAATTGCTTCCTAGTAGAAGGTTTAGAGTAGAAGATGCTCTCATAATTTTGAAACCAGAGGTAATTTTGCTCCTTACACCCCAAGATATCTAGCACATCAGATTCTAACAGGGTCCTGCAGATGCTTCTTTCTGTCCTCAGTGGCCTACTTAGGCCCTTAGGTGAAGTAGGATGCAGGCCGCATCATTCTCTGCAGTGTCACTGTTGTGACAAATACTCTGCTTACATATGAGGTGTGCAAAAATTATGGCGAATGTTTAAGTTAAAAAATTTTAATGGTATGAGACATACTGCCATGGATCCACCTCACCCCCCTCCCATTTTAAACACACTTATCTCATCATTGTTGCCACTTCCTGCAGCAGCTCTGGCGTCCTCTTCTGTGAGTGTCTCTAGGTGTGCTGAACTGGCTGCCTGGATGTCCTGACTTGACTCAAAACGTTTTCCTTTCACCATCATTTTGACTTTAGGGAAAAGCCAGAAGTCACGCAGTGCCACATGCAGTGAAGACGGTGAATGAGGACACACAAGCTTTTCCTGAGAGCCTGCCTTTCCATTGGATGGCACTGGGCAGCATTCACTATATTTTTGATCATCCCTCATAAAGCCACTCAGGAAAGTAGACTTCCAGAACTGTTTCAGAAAGTGGCACAGACAATGGGATGAGTGTGTCTGAAGCAAGGGGGAGGACTTTGAGAGGGAGAAGGGCATTGTGTCTTTTACTTTACATTTTAAAATATGTAAACATTCATATATTTTGATCACACCTCATATATTTGAGGCAGTGGTAATCTGCCAAAGGTATCTCATCCCCAGGAGACATTTGGAAACATCTGAAGACACCTTTGGCTGTCCCTGTAGGAGGGAGTGTTGCTGGCACTGAGAGGATGCTGCTAATCACCTGTAGTCCACAGGTGAATGTAACCAGTACTAAGGATAGAACCCCAGTGTGCGCCTACCTGCAGCAGCAATCTTAACCAAGTGTCCCCTGCAGATGCCACTGCACATATGGCTTTGGAGCTAGGACTTGTCCTCAAGTCATCTGTCCTTGAAAGTAACCAGTCCCAAGTAGTTGAGTGTAGAATGTACCAAGGAACAGCACAATAGTACACGCAAACATGGGTCACTCTATTTCACACTGGCACGTGTACAGGGATCTGTGGCAATTTCTTCTGAGAGATTAGGTGTCAGAAGTTATTTAAGTTAGATTTGCAATTCAATCCACAGAAGAAAATAATGTGACTTTTGAGTGCAGGTTTGTACAGTGTGAATTACAAGTATTAGAACTAACATTACTCAAACTGATACAACTTCTAGACCTTTTATTTAGTTAACACTAAGAGTGAGTCTGGAGAGTAGGGAAGAGTCACCTACATCTTTTTTTAAAAAATACTAAATTTCAAGCACAATCTCACATTTCAGGTTGTGTGGTTTCTAAGGCTTGTGTCTCAAGTTGCTCATATAGAAAACGATGCATCCTGTGGAAACATTCATTAATTATTCAATGCAGAAACAAGAGTGTCCTGATGGATTTTCAAAGCAACCCAATGTACTCTCTTTCCCGAGCAATACCAATTTTATCACACTGTTCCTTTCTTCAAATGTAAAATTTGGAGCTTCTAAAAGATAGACTCCATTCTGTCTGATTGAAACAGGAAGGATGAGGCAGGGGTGCAGGATGTCAAAAGGACTCCTCTGGGTCTGACTGGAGCTACTGCACCCATGGAAGAGCCCTTCCCTGCATCTGGGGGTAGCAGTTAGGATAAACTCTCAACTGGATTTGGTTTAGGATCTGCCCTGGGGTTGGGGGAGCATATTTCCAAGTGTGCTTGGAGGGTCATGGAGGCATGGCCTTGAGGGTCTATGGCTCCTGGCCCCTTTGGCTCTAGCATCCTTCTGCTGTTCTTCCCACCCACCATGAGCTAAGCTTCTGCTCCACCACACCCTTCTGCTATGAGGTTCCTGCCTTAGAGCCAGAAGACCATGGACTGAATCTGCTGAAACCATGAGCCAAATTGTACCCCTCCTCCTTAAATTGTGGGTGACCTGTGATGGGAAGGCTGACAGCTATAGCAGGTGTGGAAGAGACCATGTGTAAGAGGTGGACACATTCATCCTGAGAAGCCTGTGTGATCAGAAGTGGAAGTTCCAATGCAGTACTTGGATCAAGACCTCAAGAGAGAAGGCTTAGTGGAAAGGTAGGTCCTGGGTGGTATATGAATTCATAAATTGAGGAAAAGTCAGCACAATAGACAGAGTTGGAGGGGAATTTAGAAAGGCGTGGAAAGTAGGAACAGAGCAGGTATTTTGAGTCATTAACACTGCAGCCAACAACATTTCTTCTCTTACGGGAGACCCTACTCAAGGCCCTGGCAAGGCCCTCTCCATTTGACTTTATCATTTTGTATGAATTTTCTTAAAGAAGATTGAAAAATCTTGTTAAGTTCAGGGTACTACAAAGCCTAGATTACCCCAGATCTTTACCACTCACTCCATAGTCATATGAAAAAAGAATGATAGGAATATTTGTTTCTATTGAAGGAAAATGTTAACATATTTTTGTTATACATAAGATAATAAATATTTAGTTCTAGTTAATGAGTTGTCTTCCAATATTTTTTAACATATCAAAGTAATCTAACAACTAATCAACATGCTCTTTTGATATGAAGAAGACCAGGTAAGCCAACTGTTACTTTTGTGTTGTGGAGATGATACAGGTAATCATATGATCGAGCGACCCTCCCCCACTGGGTATATCACCAAGGGAACTGAAATCACTATATATTAGATAGATACAGATATGTCAGATGTCTTGTGTATATCAGAAGACGTGTCCATTCCCCTATCTATTCCAGAACTCTTCACAACAACCAGGTGTGATAGTTAACTGTGGTGAAACCTTGAGAAATTCCCAACTGATTGGCTTAGCATAGTTCTGGTTGTGACTGAATGGATTTACTGAAGAGGGGAGACCTGTTCAGGGTACGAGAGACCCCAACCAGCAGGCTTGTGGCCTGAATGGAATGAAAAAGGAAACAAGGAAGGAAGACTCACTTCTAATTCTTCAGAGGAGCTCCAGTCTTCACCTTCCCCTCAGAGGTCATCTCCTGGCTGCAGACCCTTTAATCCTCCAACAGAGACTATTCAGCTTCCTGATGTGGACCTGCACAGGGCACTGCAGTGAGCTCCAGGCCTTCGACTTTCGGCTGATCCTTCAGATCTCCAGCGGGCAGGCAGCCCTTCACACTTGGCCACACCTGACTCTGCAGGTGGCCTTTGGAAGCCTATCTTATAAATCTGTACTTATTTATACTTCTCACATTAAATCTGTTCCTCTAGTGGGCTCTGACTGATACACAAGGATATGGACTCAACCTAGTTGTCCACTCACAGATGAATGGATAAAGAAAAAGTGATATATATGGATATTATATAAATAGGATATTACTTGGTCATGAAAAGAATGAAATTCTGGCATTTACAGCAATATAGAGATGACTGGAGGACATTGTATTCAGTGAAATAAGGCTAACACACTTACAAGTGGAAGCTAAAAAGTTGATCTCAAGGAAGTGAAGAATAGAATAGTGGTCATCAGAGCCTTAGAAGTATACAGGGAAAGGAGAGACAGATGGAAATGGCTCATAGGTACAGGGGTGCAGGTGGATGAGAGGGATAACTTTTCATGTTTCACAGCACTGTGGGATGACTGTGTTTGACCACGGAATATCATAAGTTAGCTGGAGGAGGGGGTTTTGAATGCTGCTAATATGAAGAAGAAATGATTCCTGTCTGAAGAGATAGGTCCATCCGTAGCCGTGATCTGATCATGACCCATTGTGTACATGCCTTGAAACATGACTCTAGCCCATAAACATGTACAGTTACCCTGTGTCAATCTAAAACATATTTTTCAAAAGATAATGAAAGTAAAGTACTAACAACCATTTAACATTTTACATGAAAAACAGGTCGGTGCTCTGTCGTGCGGCATTTAGCACCACACATGCAACCTGCTTGGATTGTGACGAGTTCACACGGCAGGCATCCAGGTGGGAGCCATCCACATTGGCAGCGACGTGTTAGAGGGCAGCAGTGTGAGCTGATCTTCCAAGGGATGCGCTCGGAAGCTAATCCTTGGAGAAACTTGTTTAAACATCGCCATGCCTGGTGACTGTAGAGATTGAATGGCCTGTTTTGTTTGATAAAAACAAATTAATCCATACTCCAAGTGGCTCTGCTGCATGCGAAGGATGCTCATTCTGTGGTTTATTTCAGGCCACACTAAGTGTTGGTGACGTGACACCCGATCATCTGTGGGAGGCACGGTGGGTGAAAGCCTCCCTTTCCTCCCGCCTCGTGGGTGGCACTGACTGGATCCAAGTGATGCGTGCATGCAAGGAGAAATCCAAATCGCCACTCCCAGCCTCAGGCTCTGAGGCTCCGGGCTGAGCATGAAGCCTTTCTGCGGTCACACGCAGTGCTGCAAACGCTGAGGACAGGTGAGATGCGGCCAGGGCGGGAGTGTAGAAGTTGGGCAGAGGCGGCACCCAGGAGGCGTGGCGGGGCAGAGAAGATGAAGATGCTGAAGGCGGAGATGAAGGAGACTGCGCTGGAGCCCCCAGCTGTCTGCTCATCCCCAGCCTCATCTTCACGCCTGGGCGTGAAGACAGGATGCTGTTGTTCCGACTTCCATCTTCTCCTCTCTGAGTGCTTGTTTGTTTGTGTTTATGATTCATTCCTCTCCCCCTGCTTCCTTCCCTGTTTTTCTTGTGAAACAACTTGGAAAATTTAAGCAGCTGCTGGCATCAACAATATGCCATTAATGTACTAAAAGATTTTGTTTTTCCTAAGGTCAAACCCATTAATGGCACATGGGCTTCGGGCAGTCCTTCGTCCAACCATACTTTAATTTACAACTTTCTATTTTTAATATAGAGGGAAAAAAGCCCCAGATGCAGAACACTGAAAATGAATTAGTCAATTATTTTCCACTAAAATAATAAAAGTGAAAGAATAAAAAGAATGCAATGTGTCAAATTAGAAACCAGTCTACACGGTGTTTTTGGTGGTTTTTTCATGCATTTAATGGACCCAGATTGGAGCTATGTGGGGTGGAGGTCATAACAGTTACTACTGCTGATAATTAAGCTCCAGCATGAAGGTTCCAGCTGCATCTTTTAAAACGTGGCCATCAAATATTACAAAGATGCCTCCTGGAAAACACAGATGCCCCTTACTTTACCTAAGCCTGACATTGGCCGAATATCAGGCCACTGCGAAGATGCTCGATTATTTATGAAAGCTAATAATTGAGGGCACACTGGCACAGGATGTCCGCCACGCATCTGCTTCCCCAGACCCCAGGCACTGTACCTGGCAGTCTGTCACCCATACTGGGTTATCCATACCTAAGGGAACACCATTTATATTCACACGGCAGTGCATCCTACCCCCAGCTGCCCACCACAATTGAGGTCACTCTGGTCTGAAATACTGAGCTCCGAATCAGCACTCAGCTCCCCCTAGATGTGAAACTGGAGTAGAAGCTCTCTGTTCTCACCCACCCACCCTGCATTTTAGGATGGCTTTTCTCTTGGAGGAACTTGTCTCTTTCAGCCCTGAGTGGATCTCTTGGAGATTCTTCTTACTGCCTCACTTTTCTGGGATCCCTGCTGCTCCTCTCCTGACGTGGTTTGTCTTCACATACACACCCAGCCCCTTGCTGAACTCTCTGATCAATTTTATGCCATGCTAACAGGCAAAGAAAAACAATAAACTGCAAAACTGGCAACATCCATTTATTTAGAGAATTCGAGTTCTTAACAATCAGAGTATCAAGTAGATTTATTTTGTAGGTTTGTGTGACTTTCTCATGGTCTAAAAAGTATAACTAATAAGTACTAGGTAAATAATAAATGGCTAAATAGAACCAACTTCACACCAAGACATCCTTATTCCTGGCAACTATCTCACCTCATGCTTCCTCCACAGACTTCCCATTCTTATTACTGACAGCCCCTTCCTTCTGTGGCTTAGATATAAAGCTCCAGAGTCTTCTTTGATGCCGCTGTTAATCTCACATCTTGTCAGCAAATCCTATTAGGTTTACCTTCAAAGCATCCAGACCTCAGGCCCTCTCTCCACCTCTGCAGATACTGCACTGGTCCCAGATGCCATTCTCTCTGTCAGGATTCTCTAGTAGCCTCCTGGCTTCCACCCTCGGCCTGCAGCACATACCCCACCAATGATGTTTGCAGATCAAGCCACCCTCTGCTCAATGCTCTGAGACATCCAAATTCAAGGGAATGCTAATATCTCTACACGGTGGATGTGTCTCTTCAGGTCTTGTTCCTGTGCCACCATCTTTCTTACCTCCCTAGGGGCAGGTAGATCATGCTCTTCCTGTTCCAGCTGCACCAGCCCCTTCCTGCCCCTCTGGCCTTCCAGGCTTTTCCCAGCCCCAGGGCCTTGGCCTTTGCTCTTCTTTGCACTTGGAAAACTCTTTCCTCGTGTGTCATGATCACTTGCTACTGGGTGCCCTTCCAGTGGGTCCAAGCTCAAACATCACCCCAGTGAGGCCTTCCCTTGACTCCACTATGTAGAAATTTCAGTCCCTTTTCCCTGCTTATGGGCACCTGCAGCACAAGCTATGGTATTTATTTCATTGTCTCCTTGCCTTCTTCCCACAGAGAATGTGGATTCTATGGAGACAGGGAATTACTTGCGCTCAATGCAGTTTTTACTGCCAGTACACAGTGCAGTGCTAGGCATGCATATGGAACTGAAAATACTGGCAAAGGGAGTGACTGATAACAAGCATGTCTAAAATCTATTCACAAAACTTCCATAACCTCATTTCCTGTTCCCCATGGCATGGCTCTCTTAGCCTTGCATTGCTGTGGCCAAATACCTGTGAGAAACAACTTACAGGAGGAAACATTAATTTGGGCTCATGGTTTTGGAGGTTTCAGTCCATGGCCTGCTGGCTCTGTTTCTTTTGGACCTGTGGCAAGGCAGAACCAACCTGGCAGAAGGGTGTGATGAGGGAAAGCTGCTCACCTCACAGCAGCCAGGAAGCAGGGTGGGGAGAGGGGCCAGGAGCAAGGGGCCCGGACAAGATGCAGTTCCCAGGGTCCTGCCCCAGAACCCACCCCTTCAGCTAGGCTCCGCGTCTTCTTCCCATCACCTCCCTAAAAGGTCATTACATTGTGATCCCACGAATGGATTAACCCACCGATGAAATCAGAGCCTTCCAGATCCGGTCACTTCCCCCACTCCCCAGCTAGAATCGAAGCCTCTAGCACAAGAGCTTAGGGGAATGCACACTGCAACAGGTTCCCTTAACATTGCCGGAGCTGTCCTGCCATGCAGGGTGCCCCACTTCCAACACCTGCTGCTTCCCCACAAGACTGGAAGTGCTTTCCCCTCTAGCTGAGCCTTTTTGTTACTTCCATGATGCTCTTTGCACCTGGATGTGTGTCATCCTAACTTACAAGAATGTTAAATCCCTTCAGAGCCAGAACCTGTCCCTACAGCACCTGGTACAGATTGTTATCAGTATTCCCTCAGTACACATTTGTTGACTGACTAAAGGAATACAAGAATAAAGGCAAAAAATATGAATGAATGGAAATCCTGTGCTTTTTAGGGAAGAGGATGTAGTGCAAAATCTGGAAAGTTTTTGTGGGTATATCAGAAATACCCCAAATACTCACTGATGGATTAAGCTGCTGAGACTTTTTAATCAGACACATCTTGAGTGCTTTTTCATCTGATTGAGCTTCTTTTGGAACAGATTAGCCACTGAAAACTTACACCATCAAAGCTGAGAGCCACATTTTAAAGATGAGCCTTCCTTCTTCCCCATGCCAATAATGAGTCTTGCTTTTCACTACTGAGAGGTGACTTTCTTATTATTTTCTACTTTATTATCATTAACCTCCTTCAGTTAAAGCATATTATATGTAAAGAAGCTAAGTAATGCTAAAGCATCATTATCATTACATCATCCTGAAAAGACCGAGTCAGATGTTTGTTGCAAAGGTTACTTTTGATAACATTTGATTACATTTTGATAACCCACAATTAGGTGACTTGAGGTAATAAAATTAATCTAAGTCCCCTCCCCAAGGGTTGCTATGTAAATACTGAAGAAGAAATTGTCATTTTTTTTGGTTTGTAAGACAGTATAAGATAGTTATATAGAAAAAAATCTGTTTAGATGAAATGAAATGTCTATATGGAATTTCTACACATTAAAAAATTAGAAGGATAAAGTATTAGAAGGAGTTCTTACCTGGAACTCAAAATACATGGGAGATATATGCATTCTGTAGCACGTGTTTGCAGTTCATAGTGATTACTTTTATTGTGGGGAGTTTGTACATGTATAAAACACATCTTAATTCTTGTTTTTTTCCTTCCCTTTCCATCCCTCCCTGCTCCTTCAAACCCTTGTTCCCATCAGCAAGAGCTATGTTTCCATTTTTTCCTTGATTCTCTCTTGCTTTAGTCCCTTCTCCCTTCCTTCGCTCCCTTCTCTCCCTTCATCTCTTGGTTCCGTTCCCATTTGAAAGAGATCTCCCAACTTCCTCTTATCTGACTTTTATTTTGCTCTTTATACTTTGAGTTTCTCATCTAAGAGAAACCATGCAATATTTAAGCTTGTGTGTCTGATTTATTTCACTTAGCATTATGGTTTCGAGGTGCATCCATTTTCCTACAAATGCCTAGTATTCAGGTAACTGCAACTGTTTATTGAATGGCTATTTTATACTAAGTGATATAAATACTTCATTAACTCTCCCAACAAATGTATGAAGATGTATCATAGATCATGCTTCTTATTGGGCACTGAGGCCACAAAGGATGTAAATGATGATGAAGCCAAATATCATGGGCAAGCTGACTGAGCTAGTCCATGTTCATCTGACTCCAATTCCCATATTCCTTCAGCAGCCCTGCCAACAAACCCAGCTCTGCCATCTTAGGAAGGTCACCCATTGGCTACCATAGGAGTGGAGCCTTCTGGAATTATGTAATACAGCTGCCACACTTCTGCTGTCCTCAAAGTCCTTATATGTAAAATGGGAACATAAAGGCTGCTTTGCTGCTCACAGCTAACTGGTGGTAGAATTTGTACACCAATTTTATAAAGGACACCTTTGCAAATGACAGTACCATGGTTGATCTTAAAGACACAAATACCATAATGTCAGTAACAGTGTGAATTATTATTCTATGTAATTAATTATCAGTTAACAGTTGCTGTTCTCCTCGGATCAGGTAACAGTCTTCTGACTTGTAATCCTCTTTTTCCTTTTATCACTTGTGTGTTAATTTTTCCTGAATTATTTGCTTCTTTGGGAGTAGGAACTTCATGCTTTCCAACATTCTAAGTCCTCTTGGAAGACATATCTAACTTCATCTACATCATTTATTTCTTGTCCAAGAATAAATTGATTTCACACTTTTCCTTGACTTGTTTTCAGCATTTTCTTAATAATTCCTTTACCTACAACGTTGACCGACAATGAGTGATTCATACTCCCATACTATAGCCCTGTTATTTCATGCCCTTTCACATTTTTTTGGTTAAGATCACACTGGATAGTAAGCTGATCTTGTATGCATATAATTTTACTGTTGCTGCTTTGATAAAGCATAATTAAAATTGTTATTTGAGATAGGGAAGCTTATTTATTTGCATTTCAGCAGATTACGATTGAGGGTTGGCATTCCCTTTTATGAACATATGCTTTTATGGACTTTAAATACATCCACAAAGTGCAGAATTTTTTTGTCTTAACTTTCAGATGTAACATTACATACAGATGCTTTGAAGAATTCCTGTTGAAAAATGGGTACCTTAGATCTACTCCGGGATGGTATTAGTTATGTAGCACCTGGTGTGGGGGGAAGCGTTCAAGTTCTGAAGTTTGTTCGTAGCTTTCCTCCTCACCTGGCCTGCTGGGCAGGGCAGGAGGCTCCCGAGGGGCATGGCAGGCTCAGGGCCGGCGGGGTGGGGAGCCAGGTGCTTGGCCACCTGTGGCACCGCTCTGTGTGCTGATGCCCAAGGGGAAGGGGTGAGCAGTCAGCTTGAAGTAATCACACCTCCACCTTCTTGGGGGAGAGCCCTGCAAGCTTCCCCTTGGCCCTGGACCAAGTGCTCCTCATGGTTTTGTGTTCGGTCAGGGGTGGGACACCCTGAAGCAAGACAGTGTGGCTGATGCTCTTTCTCCTCTGAACACTGATGGGGAAGAATTCGGGAGCCTTGTCTAACATTTTCCCTCTCCTTCTCGATCTTTAGCATGAGATTGGCAAGAGCTCCCCAAAGAGCTCAATTCGTGAGTGGTTGTAGTTCGTAGCTATTTACTTACAATTGTTCTCATTTTGTGAGAATTCCTGGCGTCTTGGTTTTGGGTGGCATTTCCCGCAGTGTCTGTCACCCAGCACTCCTCCCCTGCCCAGCAGTGCAGCGGCGAGGCGGCTCTATCTTTGTTGATCTGCCACCTACTTTCTACATCCTAGCCTCTGAGGTCTGTGTTCCGCTAATTGGGGAACAGTTAATAAATGACCACAAAGAATGTACCCATTTCTAGTTTCATGGTCCTTTATCATATCCCCATAAACTGTAAAGCAATAAAGCACAATAAAGTCAATGTAATCTGAGTTTTCATGATTTTAGAAGCAATAAACTTCACAACCAAGCATGTCTGAAAACTTTTGGTAAAAGACAAAGTGTGATATCCTTATCTTTTCTTCTTTCCATTTGTTTTCTTGAAGCTCACACCTTTTATGAATGTGTATTGAAATGTAACTTGCCAGAGGAATTCCACTGTAGCTCAAGAGCTGGCTTCAGTGGATGTTCATAAAAACAAAGAGCAGTGGAAACTTACTTTGCATTCGAAATCACGAAACTTTATGGGCAGAAGTAACTCTGTGGCAACAGGAATTCCTGCAGCCAATATACATTTATATCCTTTCAACAAAGACCACAGAGTAGATATTAACAGGTCAAACAAATATAGCTCTCTCAGATAGTTGGTTTAAGAGGACAATATAAAGTATGTGCTTATCCATTTATTTTGGCAAAATGTGTACTGGGCTATAACAAAAGAGCTAGAGAAATTGATTTCTCAGTGTAAATTTTATGACCAAATAGAACCCTATAATTAGCAGCACATAGAGTCAGGTCTAGAAAGTGTTAAATGAAATTCAGCAGTTTAAAAAAAAACTTTTTTGCTTTGAATTTAAAAACAGACACGTGAATTATAAATGTCTTAGCATATGCCTTTCCAAACATGGAACACACACATGTACACATGTCTATGTACACACACAGGAACAATCCAGAAACACACAGACAAACACACATATATGCACACTATATGATTTACATAACTGAACACATTCAAAGCCCAAAAGTAATAACCGGATGAATAATAAATTGCCAATTACTGCTTCTTTATCCTAAACTGATTATTTTTGTTAACCATATGGTCAATACATATCAGACACTCAATGAAGTTTTTACCTTACCTCAATGGAATTGTATGAGTTTAAAAGTGTGTGCAAAATTCTTGACACATGGAAAGCCGTTTAGCTGAGTACTGGCGAACTAGACTAAAAAAATGTTTCAACATCAAGTTCTCCTACTGTGGTTACCTGGTGGGTTCAGTACTTGGGCAGACTCAGGCGTTCTAGACAATATATTCCAGACTCTTGAAAATGTGCCTGTTGGCAGCTCTTAAATCAAACCACTTTGAAAAACAAATGTATGTATCTACTCTGAATTTATTCATCTAATTCACATTTTCAGCCTCTAGGAGAGCATCAGTTTATTTATTTTATTTTATTTTTCACAAGGCTCCTATTTAGAATGGAAGCAACATCTGCCCTTCTGGAAGTGGGAAGAGTTGCTAAGTTTCCTAACAACTAAAGAAGAGTGCAGCAGGCTTGGGGAAGTGTTATCAGGAAAGTGAGCAGGCTAAAATTATTCTTACCATTTTGTTGTGTGAATTTCCACATTTGACCTGTTTCCACCGGCTTCCCCAAGTCACCCCTACGTACCGGGCAACACCTCTCGGGCCATGGCCAGGTCTTCCTAGCAGGAGGCAGAAGTGGGATCTGTCTCCTTGGGAGAGACCTTCCCACATACCTAATCTAAAGCAAATAACATCTCAATATCCTCAGGGAGAGAGCCCACATTCTGAAAAGCATTCTTGGGCAAGAAAAGGGTCAGGAAAATCATCGAAATAAAAGGCGGCACAGATAAGAGTGTCTCACAGCAGACCTCAGAACCGTGGCCTTGAAGGTCAATCTCAGAGGAAATGTTCAGTCAACACAGGAGTCTTAGAAGGAACTGGAGGCTCTCCTGCTTATTGGACAGAGAAACAAACTATTGATCAAACAAGTAATTCCCCTAGATAATCTTCAAACACTGGTTAAATGACTGGTGACTGATGTGAAGAACATGGCAGATAATGTTTTAATAATTGTTTGGTGTGAAAACGTCATTATCTCAGTAGATAGTACCCTGAAGAATATGCTTAAGATAAATTCCAATTCAAAGTGGTTTTCTTTAGAGGTGAGGCTCTCTGTAAAGATAGAAATCTGTATCCGGATGGTGTTCAATACAGGCCTTTCTTTGCCAAGCAAATGGAAGAGGGGGCAAGGGCAAAGCCAGCTGCAGGTGCACGAATCCCACTCACACTGTACTTTGGAAGTGCATGAGCTCTTTCCTAAGTTTTGCCTTTGAAATAAAATGATCTCAACTGCAGAGTAGGTTTGACTTTACTTAGATTCCAGGTATGGAGACTCAACTTCTTGCACAAAAGCACTTTCTGAAAGGAGAATGGTTTTAAAGTCTGAGGAAAAAAAGGTCAGACCAAAATGTCCAACTCTTTTCCGGGCTCTGGTTTGCACTCACTGCGTGATGTGGACAAGAAGGGAAAGCATTTTCCTGCACTCTTGGATGATCATTTTAATTTCCACCTTGCTCTTTAATTGAAAGCAAAATGACAATGTGATTTTCTCACCCACGGTAGCCACTACTCTCCCAAGCCATCAGGTGGCCGGACTTTGGAATTTTCTTGGACTCTACCAGATAGCAGATTCCTTAAGAAAGCCTCATCCACTCTGAGTGTCTCTAACCCACTTACAGCTTATTTTGGTTCAGAATCTGTGTGGAGCTACTGGCTCACTGATAAAAAAAGAAAAAGTGAAGTTTGTTTTGGCTTCTCTGTTTTAAATGAACATCTGCCATCTTCCTGACCTGAATTCTGACAACACAATTGCTATGAAATATTGGTTTGAACTTAAAACCAGAAATCCTGAGTGTAGCTTTCTGCCAAGTAGGTGCTAGTTAGAACCATCTGCCTACAGCGGAACTGAGAATGCATCCAGGGGCTACCATTCCAGCAGGCTCCTGACAGCCAGAGCCTTTTCAAAGGCCAACCTGCCACTTCAGATATTTCTCCAGGATGGATTAAGATTTATCTTGGGCCAATCAATGTATTATTTCTCTTGCTTAATTTGTCACTGTGGATATCCCACACTTGAGTAGAAATAATTAGGATTTAGGTGGTGGGAGGATCCGTGTGTGTGTGCGCGCGCATGTGTGTGTGTGTACACAAGATGAGAATGGAAAGGGGGTGGAATTTTAATACATCTGCAGAGGATAATCATGGGGCGTATGTTTTAAGAAAGAGGCCTTGGCTGTGGAGGTGTAAAGGAGATGCGTGTGTAAGCAGCTCCAATGTCACCTCTTTATGTCATCTTTGTGCAACAAGTGACCCTGTTTCTTCCACCCACATTGCCTAAGTTTCAGTAACACAAAAAGTTCTCTAAGGGGGTTTTTGTTCATGGTCATCTCATTAAGCACACAGTTCTGTTTTCAACATAATTAGTCATCTAATTACTCATCCAAAATTAGTGAGTGGATTTATATGCCTAATTAATTATAATTTCATTCCAAGTACCCTGTTGGTAATACTTTCGTTCTCCGTTCCTACAAATCAAATTACCGAGGGACAGATTTGATTTGGAAATTGGTTTGGGTTGAGTCTCATCATAAACATATTAAAATATTAATGAATAAAACAGTGAGAGCATTCATTTCCATAAAGATAAGTCCTCAGATGTTAACTATTTCGAAGGAACCCTGGCTCCAAACACTAGCATCCGAATCTCCTAGCATCTCAGATGCAGTGCTGAGGTCGAAGGGGTGGAACCTGAGGTCACGCCCACTTCTGTGGGATGGGAGGCTAGCAGGTGGGCACACCTGGGGTAACGGGAACAGATGGCTCCGTATTATCTGCCCAGTGTCAGTGGCTACAGAGGTCGTTCCTCGAAGGCCTCCCAGGTTCACAGAAGGTAATTGACAACTTCAGCGTTTTTGCAGGGAAAAATGGAAAACAGATGTTCTAGGGCCTGACTGGAGGTCTTTGCACATTGACCCCTTTAGTCTTCATAACAAGTCTTCAAGGTAGATGCTATTGCTAGTGTGCTTCCACAAGAGGAAACTGAGGCGCAAGGAGACCGGATAACTTGTCTGAGGAAAAGTCACAAAGAACTATTTTCTTAGGAAACCAGCCTTGAAGAGGCAATGGAGCATAGGCTTTGTTTGGGAAGCACCATAGAAATAAAACACCTGGATACCGAGGCTGGTTATGGGGAAGTGGAGAGGACGTGCATATGTGGTGGGAGTCACCTTGGGATCTCCATCCACATCCCGGGGACAGTGACAAGAGAATAGGATAGGAGTCCATCCCCTCTCCCTCAGCAACATGTGAGAATAAAACCTGAAAACACGAGGGATGATTTTCAAGGCATTCTTCTTTGATATAAGACACTTTTAATTGAGAAGAGGATGAAATGAGGAAGGGAGCCCTGAGCGTGTTCAGCAGTGGCCATAAATAAGAAAGGCAGGAGAGGAGTGGTAAGATCTCCTTTGAGATCTCTTATGAAGAATCTGTAGTTTTTATGCTAATAATCATTTGAGGGTTGTGCTCAAATATTGGTGTTGCCTCACACGGACTAGGCTGAAGTGTGAGTTGTGCCTCTAATGCTTCTGCTCATAGTTGCACTATGTCCCGGACTGGCCTTACCAACATCCAATCAGGCTGTAAGTAACAGTTATCTACCTGGTTTATTACCTAGTTATAACATGTTCAAAATACTTGCATCTCCTTGCTGATTAGATCACTGTGGTGATAAATAAATCTGCATCTCGAGCGAGTGGCCAGAGAACTCTCCGGAAGGTCTGAATTCTGATTTCTATTTTGTCCCTACTTCATAGTGTGGACTTGGGAAAGAGACTTAATTTCTCTGGATGTCTGTTCCCCTTTTAAAAAGTGAGGGCCTTGATGTTTTGAGGTCTAAAAAGGAACTGTCTAAATGATCCGGCAGAAATTACTAACCTTCAGTTTCCTCACATGTGACAGAAACAAAAATAAGAATAAGAATGAACATCTTTACAGCAGGGATTGGTGAGTGGTAATAAATGGGGAAATTGTTTTGAGGTTGTAAAATGCCTTGGGAATAGTGCTTTGATACATCAGATAACATTATAACCCGTAGTCACCTTTTTCTCCTCTTTCAAATTCAGTAGTATCCTGAATTCCCAGGATGCTTTGCACATGGAGAAGGGCCTGGCAGGAAGTGGGCCCATGTCCTTTCTACTCCTGTAAGCTGTGTTAAAACACCTACTTTAAAAAAAAACATGGGCCACTGGCTTATCTCTGTATTACGGTTATAGAAGAAAACTTTGAACACCTCCTGGGAAAGAGACTAAGCAAGACAACCTAATTACCCAGCCCAAACTGTACAAAATCAGTTCCCCCAGCAGTTGTGTGGAGATGAGGCTCTGCTTGGGGAAAGCCATCAGCGCCTGCCCCTCTCCTAGGTCACCACCACGTCACCACCATGAAGACAGGACACGTGGGCCTCCCTTTCCCCACGCCACCCCCTGCATTCGGCACCAAGATGAAACCTTTCCTTGCCATGTTCCTCTAGGGCTTTCTCGCCTTGATGAACAGTTTTATGAGGAGGAGGAAAACAGTGGGGGTGAAATCCGCACGTAGACTGGAGAAAATCTTAAAGGAGATAGATGTGAAAGGATGGAGGTGAAAGAAAGAATCAAAGCAGAGAGGATGGTAACATTCAGTGAGCAGGTAGAGGCCAGAGGCAGGCTTCAGCGGTGTCTCTCTCCCGGGCTGCTCGTCACAGCCTGCTGCCATGGCTCTTGTTTCTGCTGCTTCCTGCGACCTTCGGAACTCCACTGGGCTGGAAAGGCCCCGTCCCTCTCCCTCACCCACTCAGAGTGGGGTGAGGAAATAAGAACCCTCTCTGCATAATTGCTCTGTTCTCTTCAAAAAGCATTTTCTGGAAGGGAACCCCATGCTTTATCCCTTTCAGCTCTTAATGTGTGTGTAATATGCCTTCATTCCTAATTATTTTGTCACCATTGCCTAAGCGTCCAGGATCTACATTTGAACTAAGACACTTTAATTATCAAATTAACACAATTTCATGGTTGATATGTTCAATTTCGCATTGCTGGACTTTTTACTTTGGTTTCATTTTTTTATTAACTAGCTCCTTTCTGATCCTTTCCCCAACACTACAGAGAAGCGAATAATACCCTTGTCTCCAGTTCATGAATGCTTTCCTTAAATATCCTGAAATTAAAGGTTGCTAAAGAGCACCCGGCTTGTGGCAAAGCCTTTCCTTGTATTTTTTTTTCTTTATTGATTTTTAGTCCATCAATGCCCTTTATTTATTCAGAGGTTAGGAGCCTCAGTTCAGCTGGAAATACCAAATTTTCATAGCTTTTTGTACAACCAATTGCTTGAACTCAGTAGTCCCTCATGCAAGAAGAAAAGAACTTTGTGTTGCTGAAAGGAAGCATCCAAACCTCTCGCTGACATTGAACTCCGGAGAGAAGAAACTTAAGGAGTTATTTCTTTAAGTTGTCAAATAGCAATGATAGGAGCGAAGGGGCAACAGCTGCATAGAAGCGACAGTAATTACAAGAGCCAGAATAATTTCTGAGGTTCGCTGCAGAGCTCATTCCTCGCGGAGGCCTTAGCACTTTCTGTCATGTGCTCGGGCCCACACATATTTGCAGTTTGCTCCTGTAAAGTGCGGGCCTGCTTCTTAGAAGCAGAGTGCAACTGCACCGACTCCCAAGTGTAGAGATTCCTCAAGAGGAAGCCAAGCCCCTGGTTCGTCTGCCTGCGCTGGCATCTTGATGAACATCACTTTTAAAAACAGTTTTATGAGGCATAATTTGCATACCATAAAATTCACCCTTTGGAGGCATAATTCAATGCATTTTAGTAAATTTACAGAGTTATGCAAACATTACCATAATCCAGATTTAGAACATTTTCATCACTCTCTAATGAGATCCACGATATTCATTTCTAGCAAGTCTCTGTTCCACCTCCAACCCCAGGAGCAATTTCTGCTCCTCTCTGTTTCTACAGATTTTTCATACAAGACCACTTGGTGTTTGGCGTTGGATAGTCTTTACCTAGTGCAGCATCTTTAGATTTATCTTACAGTGAGATCATTTTATTAACTGTGATTTTACCATTTCTGGGTCCTTCTGGTGATTTCAGCCCTCCTCCTGGGCTTAGTCTTGCTGAAATACACTGCACTGTGTGGTCCATGACTTTTAACTTTAAAGATGACCAACACCAAATCACTTAAAGGTGCAAAGATGATTTTTCAGTGATCCAAAAAAGAGTATCAAGAAGCTGAGTGAGATTCAAGAAAAAATACAACTAGAAGGACAGACTGTGCACACCTATACTTCCCAGGAAGAAATGGCAGCAGTTAATGACATAGTATCTATTATAGGAGATATCTCTGAAGGAAGACACAAAAGCCACGCCTGAAAATACTTATGCTAAAATACTTAGGCTTCTCGGTGTTCAAGAAAATCAGAAATGGGAATATATTCATTTGGAGTAGGAAGAGTTAAGAGGTATCAGATAAGATGACTTAAATGGAAACAAAATGGATACAATAATATTTATTAAGCATTCATCATTTTACATAATAGGGAAATGTGCATAAGCATATTTTCCTGAAATATCCACAAAATGTATAAATTTCTATATGAGATTCTGCCCACTCTTTGAATATATTTCATTAAAATCAAGAGAGTATTCAGCAGAAGTAATTTGCAAGAGAAGGGAAAAAATCTTCAGTGATGTGTAAAACTGTTACTGGCATGGATGTCAGAAGGCATTCTCTTAATATAGCGTTATTTTAATTCTTAAAATAAAATTTCCCGCAATATTTTCCAAAGTTTCATTTTAAGATGACTAAATTTGAGATTGACTGTTTTTGTAGTTCACATTTTTTTAAAAAAATTGAAGTATCTACTTCTTGAGGAGGTATAGAAAGCTCAGAATCATAACATGCTCTTGCATTTTCCAGATTCAAGGTTATTTCCTGAGGCAAAATTCTGATACAGATTGAGTGAAAACACATCAAGAAATAATCCACAAATGAATACACATGACAGACCCTTTGGCCCAAGGACTGGGGAAATAGCCTCAGCTTGCATGAGTCTTCTGAGACCAAAAGGTTGCTGAGGACATGAGCACTCACTTCATATACATGCTTTTATTATCTTTTAAAAAATCCTTTTATTGGTACATCTTAAGTATACAATACCATATACAAGTACATGATGGATCTTGGTTTTTATTTTTTCCCCATTACCTGTGCACTCTTCACTCCACTCCACTTCCTAATTTACATAGATTTCATTTCCATTTTTTTCTTTTCTCATAATTTTTCCTCTCCTTTCCTTTCCCCTTCCCCTCCTACCATCCCTACACCTTTGGACCTTTTAATATTTCAAATTATCAATTATTCATTTTAATCATTTTAATCCTTATTTACACTTTCAGTTTCTCACACTAGAGAAACTATTTGGTATTTACACACGTGTGTCCTATTTATTTCACTTAAGAGTATGGCCTCAATATGCACCCATTTAGCTATAAATGACTCTAGTTTCTCATTCTTTATGGCTGAGTAGTACTCCATTTTATTAAAAAACACATCTTCTTTATCCAGTTTCCAGTTGATGGGCACTTGGGCTGTTTCCAAGCTTTAGCTATTACAGACTGTGCTACCATGAACATGGGTGCACATATATCACTGTGGTATGATTCTTTTAATTCCCAGTATGGGAATAGCTGGTCAAATGGGACCTCTGGCCCAAGTTCTTTGAGGTATCTCCATACTGATTTCCACAGTGGTTGCACCAGTCTGCACTCTCACCAACAATGGAGAAGGGTTCCTTTCTCCCCACAGCCCCGCCAGCATTAGTTACTGGTTGATTTCTTGATAGCAGCCACTCTTTCTGGGGTGAAGTGGAATCTCAGTGTTGTTTTCATCTGCATCTCTCAAATGACCAGTGATGTTGAACATTTTTTCATATATTTATTTGCTGCTTTTAACTTCTTTGTCTGAGTAATATCTGTTCATTTCAGATGCCCATTTTTGAATTGAATCTTTGAATTTGGGAGGTCTGATTTTTTCAATTCTTCATATAGTCTAGATAGTAGACATTTGTCTGAGGTACAGCTGCTAAAATTTTTTTCCCACATTGTAGGTTATCTCTTAGCTCTGTTGGTGGTTTCCCTTGCAGTGCAGAAGCTTTTTAATAAGATGAGATCCCAGTTGTTGATTCTTTGTGCTAGTTCCTGTGCCACTGAGGATTTATTCACAAAGTCTTTTCCTATGCCAATGTCTTCTAGAGTTCTACCTAACTTATCTTCCAGCAAGTTTAGTGTTTCTATTTTAATATTTAGATCTTTAATCCATGTTGATTTTAGTTTAGTGCATGGCGAGAGATATAGGTTTAGTTTTAATCTTTGGCAAGTTGAAACTCAATTTTTCCAGCACCATTTATTAAAGAGGCTCTCTTTCCTCCAGTGAGGGTGTTTGGCTCCTTTACCGAAGACAAGATGGCTGAGTGTGTCTGGTGTTATTTCTGCATCTTCTAATCTAGTCCACTGATCCTCAGGTCTGTTTCTTTGCCAGTACCATCCTTTTCACAGTAGCTTTGTAGTATAGTTTCAATTTGGGGATTGTAATACCCTTAGCCATGTCTCTGATGCCTATAATTGCTATTGATATTCTAGGTTTCTTCTGGTTCCAAATGAATTTTTGGATTCTTTTCTCTAGTTCTGTGAAGTATATTGTTGGAATTTTAATCAGAATTGCATTAAATCTATATAGTAGTTTTGGGAGTATGGCCATTTTCATGATACTGGTTCTTCCTACCCAGGAAAGAGGGATGTCTTTCCATTTTCTTATATCCTCCTTTTTCTCATTTTTCAGAGTGCTATAGTTTTCAGTGTAGAGGTCTTTTGCTTCCTTTGTTAGGTTGATTCCTAGATATTTCATTTTTTTGGATGCTACTGTCAAAGGAATTGTTTCCCTAATTTCTCTCTCAGTGAGTCTGCTATTTGTGTATAAGAAGGCTATTGTTTTTTGAGAGTTGACCTTATATCCAGCTACTCTACTGAATCTGTCAATTAGTTCTATAAGTCTTTTGGCTGAGTTTTTTGGGTCTTCTATATAAAGTATCATATCATCAGCAAATAATGACAGTTTAACTTCTTCCTTTCCTATCTTTATTCTTTTTATTTCTTTCTCTTTTCCAATTGCTGTGGTTAATGTTTCCAGAACTATATTGAACAGGAGTGGTGACAGTGGGCATCCTTGTCTTATTCCTGATTTTAGCATGAACATTTTCAGTTTTTGACCATTTAGTATGATGTTGGCTGATGGTTTTCCATAGACAGACTTAATCAGGTTGAGATAAAAGCCTTCTATTCCAATTTTCTGTAGCATTTTTATCATGAGTAGATGTTGGATTTTGTCAAATGCCTTTTCTGCATCTATTGAGATGATCATATGGTTTTTGTCCTTGACTCTGTTAATATGGTGTATTACATTTATTGATGTACGAATGTTGAACCATCCTTGCATCCCTGGGATAAATCTCACTCGGTCAGGGTGTATGATCTTCTTGATGACCCTCTGTATTCTGCTTGCCAGTATCTTGTTGAGGATTTTTGCATCTATGTTCATTAGGGAGATTGGTCTGTAGTTCTCTTTTTGGGTTAGGTCTTTCCCTGGTTTAGGAATCAAAGCAACACTTGCTTCCAGGAATGAATTTGGAAGCCTTGCTTCTCTTTCAATTTTCTTGATGAATTTAAAGAGTAATGGTGATAGTTCTTCTTTAAATGTCTTGTAGAATTCGGCAGTGAAACCATCAGGACCTGGGCTTTTCTTTGTTGGTAAATTTTTTATTATATATTTACTTTCACTCATTGTAATTGGGGTGTTTATAATTTCTATATCTTCTTCATTTAACTTTGGCAATTCATATGTATCTAGGAATCTGTCCATTTCTTCTGTATTTTCCACTTTATTAGAGTACAGGCTCTCAAAGTAGATATTGATGATCCTCTGGATTTCTGCCTGGTGTGCTGTGACTTTACCTTTTTTCATTCTTAATTGCATGGATTTGAGCCTTTTCTTTCCTTTTTTGATAAGGTTGGCTAAAGGCTTATCAATTTTATTTATTCTTTCAAAAAAAACAACTCTTTGATTCATTATTTTTTTGTATCATTCTCTTAGTCTCCATTACATTGATTTCTGCTCTGATCTTGATAATTTCCCCTCTTGTATGCACTTTGGGTTTGTTATGCTCTTCTTTTTCTAGGAGCTTGAGATTCTGCATTAGGTTATTTATCTGAATTCTCTCTGTTTTCCTAATATGGGCATTCACTGGTATGAATTTCCCTCATAAGACTGCTTTCATTGTGTCCCACAGATTCCTGTATGTTGTACTGGCATTGTCATGTACTTGTAGAAACTGTCTAATTTCTTCTTTAATTTCCTCTGTGACCCATTGGTTGTTGAAGAGGGTGTTGTTCAGTTTCCATGTGTTTGTGGGAGTTTTGCAGTTTATGTTATTGACCTCCAATTTTATTGCACTATGGTCTGATGATATACAGGGGATAACTTCAGTTCTTTCACATTTACTTAGATATGTCCTATGAGCTAGCATGTGGCCTATTTTGTAGAATGACCCATGTGCAGCTGAAAAGAATGTGTATTCTGATTGTGTGGGTGGAACACTCTGTAAACATCTATTAAGTCCATTTGTTCAATAGTTTGGTTCAGTTCTAGAATCTCATTGTCCACTTTTTGTCTAGATGATCTGTCTATTTGTGATAGTGGGGTATTGAGGTCCCCCACTACAATTGTGTTAGTGCTTATTTGGTTTTTCATGTCCATCAATATTTGTTTTGTGTAGTTGGGGGCATTCATATTTGGTACATATATATTTAGAATTGTGATCTCTTCCTTTCGGATTGTTCCCTTCAAAAGGATATAGTGACCATCTTTGTCTCTCTTAATTAGTTTTGGTTTGAAATCTATTTTGTACGCAAATAAGATTGCTACCCCTGCTTTTTTCCTGGTTCCTGTCCCTTGGAGAACTACTTTCCATCCTTTTACTCTCAACCTATGAATTTGTTTCTGAGTTAGGTGTGTTTCTTGTATACAGCACATTGTTGGATTTTGCTTCTTAATCCATTCTGCCGGTCTATTTCTTTTGATTGGTGAATTGAGGCCATTAACATTGATGGTTAGAATTAATATCTATTGACTCATCATTGTCATGATGTTTTACTGTTGTTGGCTCTTTTATCTTTTATTTTTCCCCCTTTCCCTTTAGTTTCTTGCCTTGCCTGGTGGCTTCCCTCTGTTGGGCCTCATGGAGTTGTGACCTTCATTGTCTTTTTTGAGGCTATTGCTTAGAATTGTTTGGAGTGCTGGTTTGGTGTTCATGAAATTTCTCAGGTGTTCTTTGTGGTGGAAGTATCTAATTTCCCCATCGATTTTGAAAGATTATTATTATCTTTAAAAGCAGGCTTTCACTTTTCAAAAAGTTTAGAATTATAGGCACATCAAAAATATGGTGCAGAGTTCCTACTCCATTTCCTGTATAATTATCTTACACTGGTACAGTATATTTGTTACAAACAATGAATCAATATGGATATATTGGTATCATATTACCTTATTCAAATTGCCCTGGCCTTGATTATTCCTTAATATTTTTTGTCTATTCGAGGGTCTCATTGAGGCTGCTGGGCTCCATCCACTTGTCCTGTCTCCTTGGGCTCCCTTAGCTGTGACATTTTAATCTTGCTTTTGTGCTCTTGACATTGAGGGGGACCAGTCAGGTATTTTGAGATCTCTCTACCTGAATATGCCTGGTATTTTGCTCATGATTAGATGGGGGCTATGTGTCTGGGGGAGGAAGACCACCGTGGTGAAGTCCTTCCCATGTTATATTATTCTTGTATCATCTTAAGGTGACATGACACCAGTGTGTATCACCACTTCTGGTGTTGACCTTGAGCGCCAGGCTCCAGCAGGGTTTGTCAGGTTTCTTCACTACAAAGCTAATTCCCCCCCTTGCCTTTCCATGCTGTGCTCTTTCCTGGGAAGTCACTTTCATATCCTGCAGTGAAGGAGTGAGGACTCATGCTCCACTTCCCTGAAAGCAGAGTTTCTGCACAAAAGTACTTGGAATTCTTCTGTATGAGAGATTTACCATTTGCTCCTGTATGTATGTATGTATGCATGTGTGCATTCTCATGTTTTAGTTACTTTCCCTATCACTGGGACACAATATCCAACACCCACAACCTAAAGGATGAAAGGTTCATTTTGGCTCATAATTTGTAGAGGTTTCAGACCATAATTGGTTGGCTCTGAGGCATGGTGAAGAGGTCTGGCAGAAGAAAACAGTCCATTGCATAGCAGGCAGGAAGGAGAGAGAGAGAGAGAGAGAGAGAGAGAGAGAGAGAGAGAGAGATCAAGGGAGGAGAGGGAGAAAATGAGATCTTTCCAGGCAGCGCTCCCAATGACCACCTCTTCCCACCAGACCTCACCTCCCAACATCACATTTAGCTAGAAACTCATCAGTGGACTGATCCCCTGATAAGTATCACACCCTACTATCCAATCACCTCCCCAAAGCCCCACTTATGAGTGGATTAGGCTTTGGAGGACATCTAGATATAAACCATAGCACTTCATATAGGCTTCAATGTGTCTAAGGGTTGTGTTATGCTCTGAGTTATATTCCAATACTACATTATAGTGTTGCTCCAACTACTCTAATTTCAGCCACCAAAAACTCCTTTTTGTTGGCTCCTGTGACCCTTTGATCTACTTCCACCAGAGTGGGCTTTGTTTTTATTTTTGTTTTACTATTTAACATGTCCTTGCTTTCTGGCCTCCAAGATGAGATAGCCTCATCGTGTGTACTTCCTGAGTCAGTCATGGACTCAGCCAATTCTCCAAGAAGCCCTGCTTCCATTTATTGCAGATGCTGTTGCCAGGATCTGGGCGTTAATTGTGTTTGTTGCTTCTGAAGCACCATTTGCTTTGGAAATCTCAGCTGACAAAGGGATGAAATATGTTTTGACTGTGATTTTTTTTTTTTCAGATGATGAAATACAGTTTTTATAGGGTGCTGAGGTAGCTGCTAAGATCAAATTAAATTATTCTAACAGGATAATATTCTCACTTATGATTTATTTTCACATTAAAATGTTTAAATATTTCAGACTAAATGGTTTCCTATGTACGTCCACTTAAGATACATTTATCCTGCAAGTATTTCCAAAATTCTTTTGAATACTTTTTAAAGGGATTAAATTTAGATGCTGTAAATTTACAACCTTTCTCAATTCACTTAAGTTTATTACAAAATGTGAACTTACTCAATTAAAAATAAGACTCTAACAAATCATATTTACTGTCAATTTATTCCAAAATACAATTACAGTCATGAGTTGCTTTATGAAGGGGATATAGTCTAAGAAACTCATCATTGGGCAATTCTGTTGTTGTGACAATATTATAGAATGTATTTAACACAGGTTTAGATATCCGTGACACCATGAGGTGGTATAAAGCTGGGACAACTTTGTTGCTTGAAATGTCAAAACCTCGTGCATGGCTGTACAGAAAGCCCAACGTAAATCTTGAATTCATTCAACTTTTTACTCCTTCATTTGTTTGGTTCACCCCTTGCTTTTCTAGGAACAATTTATAATAGCTTTCAATTAATAAAAGTTGCTTTTAATTATTGCAATTTACAGCAAGCTTCATAAGGTCACAATTTTTGGCATGCAACAATTCAATAATCTGATGAGAGATTTTTTATCAATTCTGAACAAAATGGCAACCAAAACATAAAGGATCATGTTACCAAAGTTCAATAGTATTTTTTGGTGCAAAACTGGGATTCTTCAAAGACTTTAACTTCAGGAGACATGACAGACAGCAACACAGCAGAGCCATGCCAAAAAGTATTTTCTATTTTTATTCCAGACCAGCTTGGTCCAAAAATGTTGATGATTATCTTTCTAAGAATGCATACAGCAAAATATTTGTCATCATTCTATGTATGATCTAATATTAAAGCTTATTTTGATGAAATTATAAATTATGTATATGCCACCATGTAATTCACTGTTTCCTTAATTTGATAAAAATATTATTTTACCATAATGCTGTACTTGACCAAAATTCATGTTATATATTATTATTAGTAGCAAGCAAACAAAATAGCATATGTTAAATTATTTTCAGTGTCGAAATTTAAAAATATGTTAAAGTAGCACTTACACTCATGTGCCACCATTGGGAGGATAATTTTCAGCAGCCTCCCTGTGATCCTGAGAAGTGGATGCAAATGTAGAAACATTCTCAGAATTAACTCACTTTCCTTTTTAAGGACGTGAAGGCTGCACCCTGGGAACACTGAAGCTATTTAACTCTTAACGAATCCTGCAGCCAGTGCACCAAAGGCATTGCTTGGCTTATTTTAGATGCATAAGAGGAAATCCCATAGTAAGAAAAGTCAGTGAAATTCATCTAAGTAAAAGCCATTGATTCAAATGAAACCCTGTGTTTCCTGGGTGATGAGGGCATGGACCTTCCCAAGAGCCATTACATGATATTTGGGCCAAGTCTCAAATCCTGAGCTTCCTGAGTAGCCCTTTCCCTGGGTGGTCAGGGTGAATGGCTGGCTGTGCCCCGGGTCCTCTCCCTTCTGGGGGCAGTCAGCGTGGAGAAACCATCTGACCCGTGCAAGTTAGGAATGAATCACCCTGGCTCTCGGAAACTGAAAGCCCAGTTTTTACTTACATTGAAAATGTACCTGCTATTCCTTGTTGATAGTTGCCAAAAGTGTTTATTGAGAAATAAGAAAAAGCAGCATTAAATAACAGTAAACAGTTATGAGTCTTCACTGCACATGGAAGCAGTCACAGAGTCTTCTACTGGCTCTGCACTATGACTCCCCAGGGTCCCTTTCCTTCCTACCTCACCTAGAACTCTGCACTTCTCACTGAGCCTTTGGGCTGCAGCCCAGTGGCTTCCTGCCTCTGCTGGCCTGGTCAGCTGTTGAGTGGAGTTGGCTGAGAAAGGTGGCAGAGTCATCCACTTCTCTACCCCTCTACAGTCCAGTGGCATTCACCCACCTAATCCACCCGTGCTTTAAGCCACTTTGTCATGACTACCCTGTGTGTTGCCCTTGAAAGGAAATGCTGGCTTTGGCTCCTATTTTGAACCTGTGATTCAGCCATTGAAAACCAGGACCGTGGGGGTCAGGGACCCTTAGAGTAGATATCTAGATGTCCCCCCAAAGCCTCATGTACTCTTAGGTGAGGCTGTGGGGAGGTGATTGGATCGTGGAGTGTGGTACTCCTCACTGGATTATTCCAAGGCTGAGTTTATGGCTGCATGTGATGTTGGAAGGTGAAGGCTTGTTGGAGGGGCAGGGTTACTGAGACACGGCCTGCAAGGGTCTGTCTCCCTCCCTCTTCCCTGATCTCCCTCTGCTTCCTGCCTGCCATGCCACGAGCTCCTTCTCTTGGGCTGTGTCTCTCCATCCCGCCACCCCACCCTGGAGCCAGAAGACCACGGACTGACTGTGAGCTACAGACTGTGAGCCAAAATAAACCTCACCTCCTGTAAGTCATGGGTATGGGGTATCACGACTCAGTGATGGGAAAGTTGTAAGAGAGGAACCACTAGAAACTCTATAAGTGCGCTTCAGAGAGACCGAGATCCCCCTGAAATGCTAACTCTAATGTTAGGAGCCAGGGCTCTGCACTCTTACTAATTTCTCAAAAATGACAACTGCTATTAAGAAAAACTATTTAAAACATACAAACAAGGAAAAACACTGGATTATTGTTCAGCCAGCTTACTCCATGTTTACTCAATGTGCTTAACTTTTCTGTTTACTCTCTGAATAAGTTTGGGCAGCAGGAAGATCATATTCATTATCGATTTATGTTTAGTTGTAAAAAATACTTCCCAAAGATGCTGATTTTTGTTGTCCTGTAGAAAGCTAACCAGTTTTGAATAGAACTTCTCTCTCTCTCTCTTTCTCTCTCTCTCTCTCTCATCCAGGACTACCATCTTACTGGTTCCACCACTAGTCAATGAGTTGAATAAAATCTTTCAACACCTCCATTCTCTATTGGTATACAGGACACATGCTTAAATTTTTGAAAGTTGAACTTTGACATTCTCAAATATACAGAGGCCCTAGGACAGACAGAGGATGGACAGCTCCTGCCACTGTGACCCCTGCAAGCAAGGGGACCACCAAGTAAGATGCAGATGCAACTTGCAGATGCAAGCACAACTGTGGTTAGGAAGGAAGTAAAGAAACCAGGCTTTCTTTGTTTCAGAAAGGCACGAAGGACCAAGCAGCTCTGTAGACAGTGGGCCTGGCTCTGGGGAACAGAACTCTCGGGCTCCTTGCTTACTCCAAATTCACTGCCAGGGAACTTGCGGTCCATCAAGAGAAAGCTTTTAGGGATGAAAATCAGCAAAATTCCCTTCATCCCACATCCAAAGCACACCATACACAGGCTGGAAGTTGCAACCAGAGGGAAGAGAAGGATGTGGGGTTAAGTGTGGGGACTCAGAGACACCCCCATCCCTTTGCTTGCTGAAGCATGCATCACTTCATTATTCCATTCACAAAGTGTTTGTGAGGGCCTCTTTCATGGCAAGTACCAGTCTTCCTCCTGTGCTTTCCAGGCAGGTGTGGGAGATTAAGCAAATGCATGGGCAATTCAGATACAGGGATTCTTTAGAGGCCTCACGGGGGTGAAGCGGGAAAAGTCCTCTCTTACATTCTGGAAGAGGTGACAGGTATGGTAACTCCTAAGCCTGTGAACAATTATCCCAGTGAAGCTGTAGGAGAGTTTGAGGAGAAATGGAAAGCAAAGAGCAAAACTGGGGAGGGCACATAGCTCATTCATGGTCCTGCAAGAAGTTAGGGATGGGGGGAGCTGGGCTTTAGAGAGACGAAGCGGAGGAAGGAGAGGACAAGCACACAGCGTCCTCGAAGCCATCTCTAAAGATCAATCATTGGATATTTTTAAATAAGGGTGTACTTGGACTTCAACTGTGGAAATGATCAGGTAGCACTGGAAGGCCTCTGGAGTGTTTTGATTTAAGAGAATGAGAAATTTTCTTCACATTTATCTACCTCCTCTTTTCTCTTTTTTCTCTGCCTTTCTTTCTTTCATGTGGTGCTGGGTGCTGGGGCTTTCTTTTTTTTTTAAGCTTCAGATTTACAGGTGAACTATGAGCCATGGATCCTACCCTCAAAGTTAAGTAAAATAAATATAAGATGGTATAAGCAGATATTAATCAACTCATAAATTATTTTCACAGGAAATAAGTTAGGAAGCAAGATCATGACGTGAATTGAAGAAGTGTGACCCAGGAGATGGTCAGAAACGACGGCCTTCACAGGTAAGCACATCTTGCAAAACAGCTGGTAGAGATTCTGAATTTCTGAATGCAAAGATGTGAGGCGTGCTTGAGGTGAGGCCCCATCTGCCAATTACCTTGATCTGATCTCTACACGGTGCATATGTGCATTGAAATGTCACACTGTGTCCCAGAAATATATACAACTATTACATGTCGATTAAAACAAAGATAGAAAAATATGAAATGCCATTTTAGGATTGATAAAAGCAAGAAATGACTGACTGTCACAGGAATGATTTTTAGAATTTATATCCTAGAAATTATTTTAAAGTAAAAGGAAAAGTATTTTAAAGTAAAAGTATTTTATTTACTCCTAAGTGATAGTAAACAATGGCCACAAACTTACATACTACTTATGTTAAGGTGTACTTTACAAATGACAAAAAAGAGAGATTTACTTTAAAACAGGTCTGCCTCCAAAAAACACCCTCAAGTTGTGTCTTAATGTATTTTTAAACATTTTTTTCAATTTCTCTATATTTGTGAGGTGATACTCAAAGAAATTCATGAAAGTACTAAGGGGTATGTATCACATGTGGCATTAGAAATTTGTTAAATGTGTTACTTCTATATTATCATTTTCAGACAGCATTTTAGTGTAGTTTCTGCTTTTCACTTACTCTTGTTTTTAATTTTTTAAACTTCGTACATATTTGTTTCTCAGTTGGAAGGTTAAGTGCATTTGATGTCTTTGAATGTTCTTTATTTGTTAGGTGATGGCTCAGTTTTTCTTGATCTAAACCTCTCGGGCTGGTTCATCACACTATTTGTTATATTCTGCACACCCTTAGGAGAAATAACCTCCTTCCTGGGGCTGCCTCCATCTGCACAACAGGCCTTGGAAGTGAAGTGAAGTGAAGTGAAGAAGGTATTTTAGGTTTCCCTTAATTAATTCCCTAATCTACAGCTGTTTGTACTGAAAAAAAATCAATCACAACCTAGCTGTAGAAAAGAAAAATAGTTAAGTGTGAAACTTCAGTGAATATAGGAATTGAACCAACTAGGAAAGGGCCTAAAACAATTTTATTCGTGGGTAATAGATCTCTGGGATGTCATTTTCTGCATATCTCAGCTAGTTTGGATGGTGTATTGTTTGCTACAGGTTAGATCTAAAATGTCTCACCAAAATCTCATGCATTCATGGGAGGGGCTTTTGAAAGATAACTGGATCATAGGGCACTACAGTCATCAGTGCATTAATCTATTGATGCACTCATGGCTGAATGTGTGTAGCAGACACCTCTGCCCAGTGTTAGCAGGCTATAGTGACACGAGCTTCTCACCCCTCCATAATTTGGCTGTGTTACATTGGAAGTAGCAGAGCTCAGCTGACTTCACTCCCAGCCAAGGTCAACTCACTCCAATTAAATTCCCCCCTCTGAATTAACTATTTGTTCTCTTCAGCAAAGATACGCTTGTGCCCTCATTCTACAGTCTTACAGTCTTGCCTGCCTGAGACTTGTCATCAGCAGTAGTCCCAAGGCCTGTAGAGATTCCCCCTGCCCACACTTATAATGAATAATGGCCTGGCAGTCCTTTGTCTTTGCTGCCCAGAGCAGCTTAGATCAGCCCAAGACCTAGCTTCTTCTCTCAAGTCTCTGTCTCTGTGTCTTTGTTCTTTCTTTCCTATCTCGCAGACATTTTACTGGTTTGCAGGAGATGGAGACCCACGGCCAGGGTTTTTGATAATGTCTCTTACATGTGTGCTTTGAGAAGGTGGGGCCTGGTTGGAGGCACTCTCTAGTGCTGTGACCTAGAAGGGTGTATTCTCATCCTCAGTCCTCAGCTCCTCCCTTCCATTTCTACTTCCTGGGCATCAGGAGGAGAGCAGTTTTTCCCAATCCTGCTCTTCCACCCTGCTGTTTTGGCCTTAGAGCCAGTCAACAATGGACTGAACCCACTGAAACCATGAGCCACAATACACCTCTCCTGCTTTAGATTGCATTTGTTGGGTGTTTTATTCCAGCAACAAGAAAGTGAGTAATGCAATGTTCAAGGCTCTAGAGATAGGTAATTTTAATTTAAACTTTACAATTATTTAAAAACAAAGATAGAACATGATACAAAACTTCCAAATGATATTGTATTTTTTATACAAGCAAGATGATATTCTGAATATCATATATATAGTATACATATATACACATATATGTAATATTACATTTGTGACGTATCTGTTTAGAGATGTAAATAAGCAGTAAAAAGCATTTAACAATCATCTACTGAGAAACTTTTAGTAAAGCTAGTGGAAATAAATACACTTTCAATTTCAAAACATCTCATTGCTAAGTGAGATTTTGATATTGTTTTCCCATAAAGTAAAACAAAGACCAGAATCAGTGACCTCCCAGGAATAGGAGAACTACAAATATCTGCATTGGAGGCAATACTAGAAAGGTTAATTCCATCATTTGTGGAATGTTGAGGAAGGAAAGCCAAAAGTGGAAGCCACAAAGAAACTTTTGCTGGTAGAGGCATAGTGGAAGAGAAAAGTGAATGGGACCTAGTAGTCAGATATGGTTTGTGTGGCAGAATAAAAACCCTGGGTCTCAAGGTCTAGGCCATTTATCACTGTGGATGTTGAGTGTGGAAAATAAACATGTGTTGAATGAATGAATGGAAGGATGACATTGAAGTAACTCCAATATCATGGCCTCTCTGGACTTAAAAGGGAAATCATATCACTCACAGCAAAATTGACTATGAGGTGCAAAGCTGGTTTGGTCTGAATACACTGAGGCACATTTCAATGTGCTGAATTCAAAGTGAGAATATTCTCCAGGTGAACATATTCAACAACCTGCAAGTCGGGAGAGAATTGAAGGGGGTGGAGAAAGGATTTGGTAACCTTCTGCACAAAGACAGTAGAGGAAGGGATGAAACTGGATGAGAGAGTCAAGGAAGTGTGAAAGAAGAAATCCTTGCAAATGTAGATGTGACCACCACTGAAGCGCATACTTCATGAAGTGGGACTGACACTCTCTCATTTAGTCACCAGTATAATTCTTGGAGTAGATATTAAGACCGCATTCCTGGAGAGGTGAATCTGAGCCTGTGGAAGGCGGTGAGACTTGCTGAGGATCCCAGGTGTAGACAGCACATGGGGCAGCTCTGTGATTGGGATGAAGCCACCTTTGAAACCGAGCACACGGTCCAGAGTCTGTCTTTACTGACAACCACAAGCTCTTTTGGTTTGGCAAATTTGGCTTCAGAAGCAAGTGAAAACTAGCCCCTGCTCTCCTACCTCTTTTCAAACCATGTTCCTTTCTCCACTAAGTTTTCCTTTTCTGATATTTTTAGCCACGAGTTTAGATATCTCATGTATCTGCTAAAACAAGAATCATTAGGATGACTAATAAAGTAAAATGTCTTTTCCCAGAAAGAGATCTATTTATAATTTTTTTCTTGAAAATAATTTAGGGCTTACGTATATTTTTGGATTTCTTTCTTCCAACATACATTACACCACTATTAGCAAATGGTATCAGATGCAATATAATCTGCTCTCCACAGAAGAAAAGCAAATATGTGCGAGGTCACTCTTTGAAAGCTATCCACACCGGCTTTCGGAAGTGTCCTACTCATGATTATTATTTAAACAATGAGGTAATGAGAAAAAACCTCCTCCACAGTGCAGAGGTTTATGGACAAGAGTAGAATGGGTGTGGAGGTACTGAATTCTATTAAGCATAGAGGATAAGTAGGGAGAATTTATAATTACTGTTGACAAAGTCCCCCAAAGAAGTGAAGGCCTGAAATCAAGGAAGAATGTTTTAGAGGCAGATTTAATTAAATTCTCTGCACAAAGACTCTGCAACCCCTGGGCGCAGATATTTATCTTTTATGTCAATTAAAATTAGTATCACTACAGCATTTTTCATTATAGTTCATTGCATGGACTTACTGGTCTAATTCAGGTGGTGAAACTAAGGGCTAGAGAATAAGTTGATTTTTCCAAGTAATTACCTCCTAATTTTTCCATCCCTCCTTTTCCCAGATTATAAGTATGTTTATGGCAAAAACCAATAGTTTATCTTTGCATTCCCAACTGCCTATTGCAGAACTTAACAGACGCTTATTGCTGTAAAATATTTATATAATGAATGAGTCAAAAAGCAGAGTAAGGTTTCAAAAATGTCAAGCAACATGGTATTAAACTCTCATTTTCCTTCTATATTTTGCAGCCTTTTGCCCTACCCCATGCTCACATGGTCTATGGAACTTGTTTTGCTCTCTATACCCCTCACATCCACAATGAGCAATGAAACAAAATAAAAAGAAGCCGCAAGATAAAATTTGTTAAAACACAAGTAGAAAGAGTCTGAAATGTTTTAACTACTGAGCTTGATTGAATTGTCATAAATGATATATTTATACTTGAGAAAAATGTTTTCTTCTACTTTTTGAATGCATTGGTGATATTGTTTAAATCTCCATGTCCTTATTCCGTTACATTGTTAGTGAGTGGCAGGTCGTTGTGTATGTATACTATATTTTCTTTTAACCATTCATCTGCTGATGGGTAAAAATGGATCTACTAGTGAAACATCAGCGTTCCTTCTGTATACTCTGTTTTATCACTTCCATCTTGCTGTAGCAAGGGATGATTATCAAATAACTTTTCTCCGATGATGACTGACACTCACAATGGTTGAAGATATCAATTTTCTGGTTGGAGTGATGTTCTGAAAAATTGATTCAGTGGGATAGCAGTGAAGAGAAGAGTCAGGAGGCAATAATTCTTGGAACTTGCCAGTCACTTATGTATCAATAAGTGACAAGGTCAAGATCACATGGGTACAGTAGGAAGATCTGAAAAGCACTCATGTAGAGGGAAGCAGAATACATTATGCTTTTACAGTCAGGAGAATTTTCTTCTTTCTGGGCCTAGAGGAAAGGCATGAAAGCTTTCTGCATAATCATTTTTGGCAGCCCGTACCTGAGCTCTGACAAGTTCTTAGTGGGCTGATACCGTAAAATCACTGACTTGGTATGACAGAGGTGTAGCATCCCCACGTACAAGGTACTGGATTTCGTAGATCATTTTTTTGATGTGCTGTAAAACACCACTGGTCATGGGGAAGGTCAGAGGGATTCTGTTCTATAGCAGAAAAGCTTGTGAAAGAGCACATTAAAAGCAAAGCCCTTTCATTACTTCCTCACCCGCATGGCTCTCTGCTGACAGGGACCAGCTTAGAGGATCAGTTAAGTGCTTCACAGAATCACTCAGAGCAGCTGGGAGCGCACATGCATTGTCTGAATGCAAATTGTGGCTAGAATAGCTTAACAGAATTTATTAACCTTTCCTGAAAAAAAATGCTTCTTAATTACCCCTCATTTTCTCAGAAGCCCCATTTTCCCTTCACTTGCTCTTAGATAAACTGTGTCCGTGTTTCTTTTATGACTTAGTTATTCGAATTAGAGGTATTTGGGCAGCTCCTGTATGTCTGCATGGTTCAGTCACTCATTCACTCACTTACTGAATTTTTATTCCATTTCAGACTTTGAGCTAGGCCAGAGAATAAGGAGACAGAATTTCTCAGTTTAGGAAGTCTGTAGGTTAGCAGAGGAGAAAGACCAGCAAGCCAATCATTACGGATGATGGGATGGATTTAATGATATGGTGCCGTGGGAATCACAAGGATGGGTCTCAAGGTTAGGCAGGAGAGGAGAGGAAGTCTCTGAGGATGCTTGCCTTGAGGACTGATGAGTGAAACATCTGAACCCACTGAAAATGCCATCATTCATGGCACCCAAGTGGGGGAGTGGTGAGGAAAGCCCAGAGGGACTGTAAGGGCATAAACACACAGAGGGCACCACCCCAGGAAGTGGCCCCACACCGCATCCCTGGAATGCCATTCAGCTGTTTCCTTGACTGCAGTTTCTTACCTGTGGTTTAATCTGCATTCCACGAGCAGGTGAAGGTCCCAATGCCTTTATTCTCGCCTCACCATTTCCCTCACTCGTGGAAAATGCACATTTTTCTACCAGTAAAGATCTCCCTCAGACAGGCCCATTGATCTTCCCAACCTGTCTTCTGGTCTCACCCGTGAATTTGACACCTCTCCGGAGTTAGCCCATCAACTGCCCTATTTCTATATTTTTCTTACTTTCAATTAATTCCCTGAAAATTTGCATGAGAAAAGGCAGAGTTCCCCAGACACATCAATTCCTTAACATCCTGCAGGTAAAATTTCAGCTGTATTTGGACCCAGTGCCTGATTCCATCTTCCTGATTGAGGGAAAAGACATATTTCCTTCTTCATCTTCCTGCCCCAACTACATGGGTGCCTGGTGGGTTCAGCCCTCTTTCCTTCTCACTGAGTGTGTTTGCATACATGCGTAAGTGCGTTCACTGAGGTAATGGAGGAAACTGAGCTCAAGTTTAGTAACGCACATTGCACATCATAATGACATGGCATGGGCTAAATTTTTAAAAATTGACTCTACCTTCTTATAAATTTTGAAGTTCCATAATGTTTGAAGACTAATGACCATACTTGATACACGGTGGGAGGTATTCTCTTTTAGTACACCAGGAAACTATAGCGTTTTTCATGATGTTATCTGTGATGGCAAAAGGAAATATTACTGTAAATTTTCTTTCTTTTTCCCTAAAATTGAGAGCTAGCTGTTGAGACAGCTTCTATGAAGAGAAGATAACACAGGCTTTAAATGTCAGAAAGAGCAAAAATAGCGAAATGTCTTACCAACTTAAGCAAAAGATAATGTTGTTCTTGAATAATCCCTGAGCTCATGAGGATAAACAGTATGACTGCTGACAGCCAATCCAGGGGCCTAGGTTTTTATTCTTAGGGACACTGTCTGTTTCCTGACCCCATGAACTTTCTCACAGGGTCATAGAGAAAAGACCTTTATCCCATGTTATTGACAAATCAAAAGGAAAATATCTCTCAAGAACTAACACTAAAAGAGAAAATAAACAGGAAGAAGATAAAATGATAAATGCTGAAGTTGAACAAACTTTTCTGGTGGTGGGTGTAAAAGTGACTTATGGAAGCATGTCTGGTGATTTTTCAAAGACCACTGCAGAGGGACATGATTTCTCATAATTTCTCTCCAGAAGTGAGAAAATATACAGAGTAACTAAATATATTATTTTATCAATATTTGTACTCTTTTTGCTTCCAAAGAAAACCCCATTAAAAGCTCTTCACTTTATACCTGCTCCAAACCATTGCTTCCAGAACATTCCAGAACCTGCTGGGCTTGTTTCTTGGATCTCAGCAGATGTCTACTCCCCAGTTGCTGCTTTTACCCCTGTGGGCTGGGACTAGAGTGTCTAAGTGGCATCTGTCCTGTGTGATTGTTGGACTCGCTTGGTCACAGCCCAAATAGTAACGAGAAGCTGATGTTGACAGCTAATGCCTGGTCGAGCACCAGCCCCCAAACCAGTCCTCACTAAGAACTTCCAGTGCTACTGCATTTTGCAGCCGAGTTACTCCTGGATTGGAGATTTTTCTACTTCCTGGCTCTTTCTCACTTTCCTGTCCTGATTCTTACATGTGTGGTCTCGGTTATATTGTAGGTAACACTGCATTATCAATTTGAAATGTGTTCTAAGAGGAGGAGGTGGGATTTTCCTTGAAACCAGTTAGTCTTTTATTAGAAATGTTGAATTTAGATAAATAACGGGGTCTCTGTGTCCTGTCTGAAATAGTTGGGGACCCAACACTGAAAGAAAAGTTGTGAGAGCAAAGAAAACTCATCCAGTGTGAGGCAGCATTCAACTGAAAACGATCATATTTCCAAAACCATCATATTAAATTAAATCTGAAGTACAAGCACTCAATTTCACAAAAGCTGAAGTTTTTTCTTTTAAAAATTATCTTTGATAGTTGGATCGCTTCACATCCAAGCTCCAGTTATGATGTCTATGAGTCTATGAAGTAACTAATACCTATTTCTACAAAATGATCATCTTTTCAACGTGACCCTCAGATGGAAAGAATTGTCCTGCACTGCCTACACAAAGTAGGTTCATGCCTTTTATTATTTTATTTCATTCTTTGGGGAATCTAATTAATTTTAATAATTCTCTTCTCTTTTCCATTAGCTGGGTTTTTTCAGAAGAAATCGACTATTAGCCTTTTATTATGATTTTTTTATCAGTACACATTTTCAGTACATGTGTGCACTCCTTGTGCAGAGTTGGTGCATGCATGTACTACACCTTAATTCCTTTTTCATCCCCCTTTCCTCTCTTCCCTCCACTCCCTCTGTCTCTTGGTCTCCTTCCTGCTTGAGAGACTTCTGTCCATTAGCTCTTTCTAGAAGTGGCCGAGGCCTGTAGAGCCCTCAGCAGCTCAGGGTGGTAAGGCCGTAGGCCATATCAGTTCAGACCATCTTCTCCCAGCTTCGCGGTCAGGCAGCCGGGACCCCACCAGTCACTGTCCCCCTTACCTGCCCTTCCTCTGGGCAGAAGCATCTTTTCCTATCCCGGGGAAAACATGAAGCTAACTCCTTTCTGGAGGTTTCTTTTTATAGCCTGCACCATGACAAGGCACCAAAAGATGATCCTAAAATGCCCGGTCAGTTTCTACCCAGGAAAGGTACAAACCCTGGAGAAGTTCAAATCAGCTACATCATTAGTTACTGGTATAGGTAATAGCAGGATTTATTCATATTTAACTCATAAAATAGTGACCAGTGTTTATCAGGATGGGGCGGTAGGGTCAGAAAGTTTAATTAACCTCCTCAGAATCACAGTCAGACACTTGGGGAAGGGAGATTCAGTACCAAGATGATGTGGTTCTACAGGCCAAAGTCACAAATGCTCCTGATCACTGGACAATACAGAAGAAGGCTATGGGGTTGTAGTCAGGGTTTCCAACCCAGTAGTTGATGTATGTAGTTGATGCATGATGCAAATGTGTGTGCAGGAATGCATGTGTGTGTGCCGTGCACACCTGTATTTAGTTTAACCAGTTGGCTGGTGCTTGAAAGATCTGGCAAGCATGGAATCTGCTGATTGGGCTGCAGACCTGGGGAAGAGATGTTGCAGTCCTGACTTGTCAGGCCATCTGCATTCAGAGTTTCTTCTTCCCCAGGGAATGTTAGTCTTTTCTCTAAGACCTTCAGCTGCTTGCCCTGAGACCCACCAAGCTTATGGCAGGTAACCTGCTTCATCTAAAGTTTGCTGATTCAAATGTAAATCTCACCTAACAAAATCTTATAGAAATATCTACACCGGTGTTTGACTGGATCTGGGAGCCAAAGCTTAGCCAAATGGACACATAAAATTAATGAACCTTGGCAGGACTGGAGTGAAACGTGCCTGGGGATGCAGTGTGGGGCCCTCCCTCCTAAGGTTCTGTGACTTTATCATGGTGCCTGTAAAGCAAAACGCAGTTGTGAGTGATGACAGCCCCACTGGGAGACACGGCACAGTGAATAAAGAGTTCTCTGTCAAGCCAGACAGTTGTTGCGGACACAAAGAAGCCCGATCAAAGGTGAAGTTCATGAAGCGGCTGTCTTGGTGTCTTATAAATCGGTGTTGGTCGCTTACCAGTGGTGTTCAGTCCTGACCCCTGTCCTGAGCCGAAGGGGCTTGCCATTTCTCAGGATGAAGAAGCAGAGATCAGAAAGCCCAATACCTCAGCCAGTAAGGCCAAGGCCGAGCTGAGGTGTGTTATCTCACTCCCAGACCATTTCCTGGTGTCTTGGTTTTTGCCTCTGTTTTATCAGCCCTGTGCTGTTGGGGCATTTGGGTTATTCTGGGCATGAAGCCAAAATCTGAGTAGGACTCTGGCTTGGACTTCTAGGGGAGCAGCAAACTACTTAAATATTCCTGGCCAAACAGCAATGCTCCTGCTGTGGATGGTGTGTGGATGGCCGGCATGCTCTGCAGAGCGGTCGGCCGGGAAGGAAGACACTGCTAAGCTCGGAGCGACACACCGGACCCTGATACAACGAATGCTGCGGACAGATGACCTTTGTGTTCATGACCCGACCTTGATCTCTAATGTGCCTGGTGAACAGGATGTTGCTTGCTGACTGGGACCCCCGGAAGAAACCTAAATCTGGGACGATGGTGCATGTATTTTAAGCATAAGGTCAGCTTACAGGAAATATGATTGAACACACTCCACACCTCTGCCTGCTCCAAAATTATTCTTCCAGGAAATCTCAGTAATAGCTGGAAAATAAACGAACCCCTCTTATTCCCAGTGGAGTTCATTGTGCCACCTGCTTTACAGCCCCTTCATCTCGCTCAAGGTCTGAAATCATGACCTGAAGAACAGTGATGCTATTTTATTAGTAAGGCTTTTTATAAACATTCTTGATTTACTTTTGAAATGAAGAAGCCATTAACATCCAAGCCAGCCTTCTGCAAATATAAATCAGACCCTCAGCACCTTAGAGCTTCTAATATAAAGATAAAATTTTCTAAAAATCAAGTTGCTGAAAAATCTGAACAGAAAACTTCACACCTGCAGATCATCTAAGAAATGTGCAAAATGCAGACACATTTTTAACAAATATAGAAATAACATCCACACATTGGAAATAGAAGCTGAGAAACATGAAATCTCACAAAGTTGCAATAAACTTTTGAAATGAAGAAATGAAATGGCCCCCAGCAGAACAGATCAGTGACTTTTCATCATTGAAAGTTAAGATGAGAAGACATTTAACGTCTTTTCTAACACATTAATTTTTATCTGAAGACACTTCAAAACTCCCTTGACTGAAAATATAAATTTAAGACATTAACTATCATTCTTGGGAGGGGAGACTTTGCTCTTGCAAAATGCTCGGCTGAACTTGAATGGTGAGATTAATTCTGCCAATTTCATTCTATTGCCCCCATCCACAGGCTGACCTGTAGCTGGGAAGAAGGGCTTGCTGCATGGAGAATCCCCTAGAATTAGGCGCTTTCTAATAACAAGTGAGAAATGGTCAGAAAGCGATACATGCCCAAGCAGGAAGTGATAGGTTACAGTCTCTCCATGAATTGGATATGTAGGCTCAGAGAGGGCCCTGGGCCCAGCCAGGGAAATCATAGGCAGTTCGAATGTCTTCATGTCGCAGGCACCGCGAGCCCTGGGCTTACCTGGCAGCTGTGGATACAGCAGCAACATTCTCGGCTAGTAGTCTTACAGGAAGTGACAGGGGAATAAAGGACATACACACACACCTTCGCAAAATGTTCTCTATATTCCACAGCTTCATAGTATTAACCAAGGAATGGACAACACAATGGCTCATATGATATTTAAGAGAAAACAAAGTAATTGTCATTACTTCATCATATGCCATAACATTTAAAAATCCAACCAAGCCTGGAGCCCAATTCAATTTTAATACCCAAATATCTTTGTCTTGCTCCCACTTTATTATTTATTTTTTATCTCTTTATTTTGCGGTACGGGTGATTGAATCTTTCACACTGAGCTACATCCCCACCCCTTTATCTTTATTTTTATTTTTATTATTTTGAGACAGATTCTCCCTAAGTTCCTAATTTGCCCAGATTGGCCTTAAACTTGCAATCCTCCTGCCTCAGCTTCCCTGAGTGCTGGGATCGCAGGCGTACACCCTCACCCCGGCTTCCTCTTTGACATTTTAACTTGCAGCTACTGCCCAGTACCTACAGTGCTGCTCTGTCAGCTTGACCTGTGCCTTTAGTTTCTTTTCCTTGCCTGGTTTTTTCCTTCTCTTTTCACCAGTTGTGTCAGGCTGCAAAGAGCACCGTAGATCCCAGCACAGAGGCGGAACTTGGTGGATGTTTGCAAACCGAAAAAAGAAAGAAGGGAAGAAGGGAGGAAGGGAGGGAGGGAGGACTGCAGCTCCTATGGCTCCTGCTGGGCAGCACTGGGAGTTTCCTGGGGTGGAGGAGGGAAGTGTTTTGGGAAGTTCAGAGGCTTCGAGAGAAGCATGCAGTCTCTCCTAGGAATAACTGGGGCGACAGCCGAGTGAGTCCATTGGACGTGACAAATGAAACGCAAAGGGGGAGAATCCAACAGAAAGAAAACGTCACGACAAGGCTTTTAAACCTTTTAACTTCATCTCCCTAATGAGTGTACAATGAAATCTTGTTATTGTACTGATTAGTATTTTTCTGATTCTAGAGTTGGACACCTTTCCTTGTGCTGTACTGGCTGTTTATCATCTTCTTATGTTTACATTTTAATTGGGTTGTCTATTAATGAGCTCTAAGAATTCTTTATATATTCTGGTCATAGGCTATATGCATTGTAAATATGGTCTGTTTAAGGACTACTTTTCATTTTAATGATGTCATTTAAAGTTCTAAATTTTGATGGAATCTCATTTATCAATTTTTTTCTTTTATACATCATATTTTCTGTATCCTAGGTAGTTCTTGCCTACCCTGAATTCATAAATATTTTCCCTTACAATTTCTTCTTAAAGTTTTATACTTTTAAGCTTTCTTATTTAGGTTCATAGATCCCTTCAAGTTATTTTCATGTATGGAAAAAAAGGGTGGAGGTTAATTTTTTATATACGGATACCAGGTGTTCTAGTGCCATTTGCTGAAAACACTATCTCTTCCTCGGCTCTTGAATTGAGTTTATGGTCTATAAAATGCTAATGTTAAATAATCTTTCAAAACTCAGTGGACCATATATGTGTGGTTCTATTTCTAGATTCTCTGTTTTATTCCAGTGATCTATATGTCTTTCCTTACACCAACACTGCCTTGATTACTGTAGCTTTAGAAGAAGTCTTAAAATTAGGTACTAAATGTCTTCCAACACTGTTTTTGTTTTCGTTTTTGTTTTTAACTTTTCTAGGTCCTTTGTACTCCTACATAACTTAAATTTCAATATCCAATTTTTCATTTATAGCAAGTATACACAGACCTGAATTTTCATATATACCTTGTATTTTCTAATCCTGCTAAATTCAAATACAAGTTCTAGGGGCTCTTAGAGATTTCTTAGTATTTTCTCTGTAGATGATCATTTCATCTACATATAAAGATTTTGCTTCTGCCATGCCAATCCTATCCTAGTTGTGTCATTTTATTGCCAGACTATTTTGGTGGGGACTAGGTTGCAAAGTTTAATGGACAGATAAAGAGTAAGCATATCAGCCCTTGTTCCCCACCTTAAGGAGAAAGCATTGAATCTTCTCCATTCATATAAGGCATTCTCACTGGAAGTATGGAGTACATCTCTTTAATCTGTTGAGAAGGTTCTGTTCTACTTCTAGTCTCCTGATAGCTTTTACCATGAACAGTTGTAGAATTTAGTCCAATACTCTTTCTCCAACTAGTAACAGGATCATATGGCTTTTTCCTTTCCTCTGTTTAAATGATGACTTTGGGGGGTGGATCTTCCAATGCTGAACCAACACTGCCATCCCTATAACAAAACCACTTTCTACATCCTGCCAGATCTGACTTCTAAGAGTTTGTTTTGTTAAACAAATTTCTATCTATGTTCATACTTTTTTCTTCTATTATCTTTATCCAGTTTTAGGATTAGCACAATGTTGAGTTCCTAAAATGAGGGGAGAAGTGTTCCTCCTTCTTTCTGCTTTAATTGTTTAATATAATTTATCAGTTAAAATGTTTGTGAGCCTGCTGTTGTCATATAGGTAGGTTTTCAAGCTAGGAATATACTTTCTTTAATAGGTGCTATTCAAATTTTATATTTCCTCCAGAGTTAGTTTCATTAATTTGTCTTCCAAGTTACTTCTTAGAAGTTGTCAAATTTATTTCAAAACAGATTTTTGAAATATGCTTTCTATATCCTTTTAAATTCTGTAAAATCTGTGGTAATGTCTCCTAGATGTTAATATTGTAATTTAAAAAATGTATAACTGATATTGTGTAACAGGAAGAAAAGGTCTAAAAGAGCAGGGGAATTAGGAGGGGTAGGGGAAGGGAAAAAATGGAAAAGAAAAAATATGAGAAAAGGAAAAACATGGAAACAAAGTCTTTGCAAATAGGGAAGGGTGGAGGGGGTGAAGGGAGGGCAAGGGAAGGGGAAAAAAATGAGAACCAAGAGACTCGTGTAATGGTACAAGATCCCAATGCTGAATGTAACTGTATTTTATACCTAAAATGTACCAATAAAGTTAATGGGGAAAAAAAATAACTAGGGTGACAGCAGCAGTGGGGGCACCAATGCGGTTCCAAGAAATGGCTGTGCAGTCTTCAGGTGCCCTGATCTTGTAAAAACTCACACTTCTTGTTTTATGCTCCTTATTTCTCCACCGGGCTGTGTCAAACTTCGGATGACTCACACATGTGTGAGTGGGATGGACACAGGGCGGATTGCGTGGAATCGGAGGGGAGGGATGAAGAGGAGCCTGGAAGGACAGTGCTGGGAGAGGTGCAAGTCCCTGATGGGCAGAGTTCATGGGAAAAGCTAGCAGAATCAGAGCTGTGCTGTCCACCCCCAGGCCTAGCCTGGAGACATAAGATCTACCCAGGGAGGCTGGTAGTACCCATGCGGTTTAGTGCCTTTGACCTAGCAAGCATCCAAACAGTCAAGGAGAGGAAAATTTGATGGAAAACCACCCCAAGCCCAAATTAGCTGCAAAGGATACTTAAAACAGAACCCCCGTGTCAGTAAGTTCAGTTCGCTGTGTACCTGAGATTACATCCAAATGTGTTAAACACATTCATGAAACTTCAAAGAAATTGTTTATAATTTCTTAAAATATGTGACTTGATTTTATTTTTGATTGGAGAACAAAAAATATCCCACAAATATTTTGGAATTTCCAGAAACTTTATAGTATAATGGATTGTTTTGGGAGGATTGTTTATTTGTAGTATTCAGAAAAGAATCTGGTGATTCTGGGTTTTCTCAGAGCTTGTCATACTCAACCAGACCTGTTTTAAATTTTTGTCAGCATCAGGAGCCATGGCCTGCATTGTACTCCACGAAGTTGATGTCGACCTCCTACCAAGGTGGCTTCACTGTTGAAATGTTACATAATGGAAGGCCCTGGTACCAGCGCTGAGTGGCCACATCAGTCCCACCTGCTGCTCAGTTGTTGGACCTGTCTAGGAAAAGGCTTCAGAAGTCCAGCCCACCCCTGTCTTTGGGCCCAGCCTTCTTGGGATGTTTATTAGTATCTTAAGCAAAGCCGTATCTATTTTGACCTCACAATTTATTTGAGAAATAATTAATATACTGGACCATCATTTATTTCAAAATATGTGGAAAACAACGAAAATATAGTTTAGAGATAAAGTCCAAATTAGCATACTAGGTGATGTGCGATATTTAATATTTCTAAAACCCCCAAATACTTACATTGTTATATAGATACAAGGTATGATAAAAAATACAGTGTGCTTAAAGACAAAACATCTTATTACAGTAGGAGACACAGTGCCATGAATCCCCTCAAAATCCTCCCCCTCCCTTCAAACTCATCCCATCATTCTTGCCGCTTTCTGAAGCAGTTCTGGAAGTGCTCTTTCCAAAGTGTCTTTTGTTATGCTGACCTGGCTGCCTTAAGGTCCTGAATTGATTCAAAGCATTGACCTTCCATGGTCATTTTAACTTTGGGGAAGAGCCATGAGTCACATGGTGCCCGGCCCAGTGACCAAGGTGGAGAGAAGAGGCGGTGATGTTTTGATGAGCTGCCTTTCTGATGGATAGCACCAGACACAGCATTACTGTATTTCTGATCACACCTTGTAAAGACACTCACCAAAGAGGACTTCCAGAGCTACTCCAGAAAGTAGCAAGAACTGTAGGTGAAGTGTGTCCAAAGGGAGCATCTTGAGGGATCGCTGACAATGTGTCTTTACTGCAGTCATTTTTAAGTTAAGTATTCATTGTAATTTTCAATCACCCCTGGCATGTGAGTATTAATAAGATGCTTTCTTATAGAATGATACTTGATAGACTAGACTAAGATCTACTGATGACAGAGCATATTTGTGGCCTTTGAAACCATGGCTGTCTTCACAAACCACAGAATGCCTTCCCCTCTCTCTTTGTCTTTCCTGTAGGCTTTGCTTCATGCTGTGTAAAATTAGTTTGTCCAGTCCTATTTTCTGGGTCAGTATCATGTACAGTGAAGTTTTACAGAAATATCCTGAGAGAGGAAGCTGACAGATATAGAAACGATATTTATAAATAAGCACTAGCAGAAATTTTGTTTTGGGGGTATCTACTTCACTTTTTACCTTAGGGGAAGACAAGCTGTAGGACTTGGTGGGGTGGCAGGAGGCTGGGTGCCCTACATCCCAAAAGCTAGGTCATCCTGTCCCTGTGAATCACAAATGATGTTTACTTCAGTGTTCCCTTTGGTACCAAATGTTAGTAATTCTGTCATATCATTGTACCATAGAAGATGTGAAATATCAGCCCTGACTCATGAGTCTTCATTTTCCCATCTTAGCCCAATTTTAGGACAATTTTTTAACCCTATTTTAAGATGAATCCCTGGTAGCTGGTTGACTTTTCCTGCCCACTTCCTCATCACCGTACTCTTCAAGGCTCTGATTCACCTTTCAATTTCTAACTCAGAAAAAGATGAGTGCTTTGACGGATGGTAGATACACTTTTTTCTTTTTCTCTTAAGCAGTCTTCTAATACAGTCCTAGAAAAAGCAAGCACTGGCTTTTCTGTATTAGATAAAACGGCAAATATGTGCCCAGAAATTTCAAGCAAAGACTAGTAGATGCAACCCGAAATTCACTCAGACACAAAATTATGCAAACTTTCACCATTTGGTGCACTTTTGAGTTAGCCAAGAGGAGCACTGTGAAGTCTTTTAAAAGAGGTCAGAAGTTAGGCTCCATACACTACTGTGATTTTCCTCACCTGTCGGGCTTTTTCAACACAATGTGGACAGGTGTCTGAAACACATCCTAGACACACTCTCAACTCTGCTTTGAGTACAGAGTGAGCTGTGCCCGATGCTAATAACGTGCATGCTTACTGCCGAAGCTATGCTGAAGTAAAAACTGCCTGCTGTCCTGTCTTTGTCATGGTACAAACTGCCATTGTTTATATGAGGGGTGATAAAAAATGAGTGAATGTGTAAATGTTAAAACATTACATTGTCGTCAACATCCTGCAGAACCCTCCTCCTTACTATGAGCACGCCAGTCCCGTCCTCCTTGGCACTTGCTGAAGCAGCTCTGCAAGTCTTCTTTTGTGAGTGTCTTTAGCTGCCCTGTCATGACTGCCTCAATGTCCCGAATTGTTTCAAAACATTTCTTTTTCATGGTCATTTTCACTTTGGGGAAGAACTGGGAGTCATAGGAAGCCAGATGTGGTGAATAAGATGGAGGAGGACACTGTAAAGTTTTATGAGCTTCCTTTCCATTGGCTGGCAGCAGCAGCAGCTTTCCCCATATTTTTAAAATCACATAAAAACACTCATGAAAGAAGACTTCCAGACCTGCCTCAGAAAATGGCAAGACCAGGGGGACAAGTGTGTTCATTTGAGGGGATCGCCGGCAATATGGGCTTCACTGTAATACATTTCTAAATTTAAACATTCACCATGTATTTCAGTCACACCGAATATGTTCTTTGTCTTTCTGTCTCTCTTCCCCTGCTGACATGGAATCCCCTTGTTTGTCTCTATGAGAATACTTAGGATACACTCAGTGTATTGTATATCTTGCTTAGAATACACTCAATGCTCTAGATGGGGCTTGGCGCTTTCTTCTGGAAACACATTTTCTTTTCTTCTGTTGTCACAGGAATTAGTGGAATGGGAGTTAGGGTCCTGTTAGGCAGTAAGAACAATAGCCCCAAATGGAGTCTGCTGAGTCATGTCCCTTGAGGGGACTTACAGAAACATCTGCCGGGAGATCTTTGGCTGTGTGGGACGTCTGAGAACATGATCAGGCCAGGCACTGGATCACAGGTGCATGGGCCTTGCCTGTATGAGTACTACACAGATTGGACCTAAAAAGTGCATCATGTCCTACAAGGTAGAGATTATACTGCTTACACAATGGCCTGAGCTCCTTTCTAAACCCTTAAAAACCCTTAGACAGAGAGGTCTAGGGCGTGTCCTGCTCAGAATCCCCCTCCTGACTAGCGAGAGCTTTACTTCCTTGCCTTTATATCTTCTACTTTCTTGCCTTTGTATCTTTTAAATAAATGCACTTCCACCCGAAGTCCTCTGACCACGATTTCAGTCTTTATCACCATGGGCGTGACCCTGTTCTCCAACTCTCACATGCATTAGCTGTGCTGCAGGGCTCTGAAGATCTCGTGGGCAGGTTTGCAAGAGGAACTCCTGTGAGGTGGAGTAAGGGCTTGCCAAGCAGGAAGGGGTACAGAGCCCTCAGGAGCTGCTTGGAGAGGGGACCTGTCACCACCACTAAGCCCAAGAGGCAAGAGGTGGGAGAGCCACGTCTGGGGCCTTGAGAAAGAAGGCAGAGGCAGCACCATTCTGCCACTGTGAGAATGATGATCACGGGGAACTGTGAAGCAGCCTGATCCTACAGGAAGCCGCTGGCTGGACAAGGCCCCTGGGTGACTGAGACCACATGGGCTCTGGAGGGGCAGGAGAGGCACAGTGGGTGAAGAATGCTGTGGTGTGGGAGCCACTCCTGCGTACAGGACGCCGACCCAATGGACTTGTGCTCCACAAAGCAAGCGGAGTTTGAGCCGTGAAACGAATGCTTACTTGAAGACGAACCCACAGGAGCTGGCGGAGGTGGCTGCATGCTCTGCACCATGCCTGGTGGGTGTGGATAAACCAAAACGGGGTGGCGAGGGTTCAAATCTATATGGTGATGTGGACTTCCACTAGGAATCCTGGACAGGTGAGAAGATTCACAGCCCAGGATGAGAGCCACCCGTCTCGACTGTGGTCTGCAGCACTTTTTCCTGACAATAGGTGAGGAAAATTACACTGGCTCTCTCTCTCCTCTCTCTCTCTCTCTCTCTCTCTCTCTCTCTCTCTCTCTCTCTCTCTCTGTCTATCGTACTGGGGATGAAGCCCAGGCCATCAGGCATGGTAGGCAAATGCTCCACCATGGAGCTATTTCCCAAACCTCTTTTTTTTGGACCCGGGATTTGGCTAAATTACCCAGGATGCTGTTGAACTCAGAATCCTCCCAAGCCAGCCTTTTGAGCAGTTGGGGTTATGGCCATTTTTTAAAGAACAAAAAAGTCTTATTTTATAAGCCAAGTATAAGTAAGCACAAGCTATGAAGTGATTAAGCTTCCTTTTTTCCAAATCAAATTCTTCTGAGCAGAGGGATACAATACCGTATAATTATATGGTGATTTTTTCAATACTTATTTCTTTAAATTTTGATACAATCTTTTCCTATAGAAAAGTGGCAGTACAATCCACAGAATCTTTTTCCCTTGAACTATTCGAGAATGTGCTGTCATAAGACGCTTCATTGCTACTTAATACTTCAGTGTGGACTTCCCATAAACAAAAGACCCTAGTCCATATAACCAAATGTAGACATCAAGATAAGAAAAATGACACTCCCGCTGTGCTGCCATAAAACCCTCAGAGCTCATGCTGGTTCTTTCCAGCTGTTCCAAAACTACCCTTTATCGGCCAGCGTTTCAGATTTGAGTCACACATGGCGTTTGGTTGGCATGGGCAGTGAGCTTTTTGAGTCTGAGGAAATCCACCCATCTCTTCTGGGCGTTCAGGATCCTGGGGTCTTGGAGATCACAGACTGTATTCTGTAGGGTGTCCTTCACTTGGGATCTACCTGAGAGTTTCTCCTGATTTTATCTGGCAGGAGTATTTCAAAACCGGGCTGAGTGCTTTGTATCAGGTCCATGCTGGTGGCAACCAATTCCAGTTTTGTGCATTATTGATTAAGTTAACTTTATTCATTTGATTAAGGTAGTACCTGCCAGACATTTGCACTCTGTAGTCTTTTCGTCCCCATGCATGATTGATAATTATTGGTGAGAGAAGCAGGGAGGGTAGAGTGCTTGGGATTATATACAAATCTTTGTCCTTATAAGCTGTCAGCCTCCTCACTCATATGCCTCAGTAAGCACTCAGAGAGTCCTGTGCTACTCAGTGCCAACAATCTCTTATGACCATTATTTATCTTAATGGCCAAACTCATCCAGATTTGGCCAGCACTAGCCTCTGTAAGATGGTTTCCGCGTTCCTCTGACATATTCCCATGATTTTTTAGAGCACTTCGTTTGCTGTCACAAGATATTTGAGGCTCAGAGTGTCCTTGCCCTGCTCCAGGCTTGGGTCAACAAGTCCTTGTGGAGCCCTGGCTTCCAGGATCAGAGGGGATGGTGGACAAAGGCACTGCAAAGCCACCATCTGAGCCAGGTCTGGCTGGGCTTATGGTTTTATTGGGCTGCTAACCTCAGGCTCTCTTGTGTACGAAGCGAAGGACTGTACCAGACAAGTAAGTCAGTTTAGGGTTAGGTGAGGCCATTCCATGGCTGGTGCAAAGGGGAACTGGAGGCATATAGACACTGCTGAATCTAGATTATTTTTACCAAGTGTTATTGAAAAATACTATCAATGTTTAAATTTTAAAAAAATTATTACAGCAAAAGACACATTACCATGAATCGCCATTAAAATCTCCCCCTTCACCTTGAAGACACTTATCCCATTGTTCTTGCCACTTTCTACAGCAGCTCTAGAGTCCTCTTTCTTGAGTATCTTTAGTTATGCAGGCGTGGCTGCCTTGATGTCCTGAATGGATTCAGAATGTTCACCTTTTGTGATCATTTTGACTTTGAGGAAGAGCTGGAAGTCACACGGCACCAGATCTGGTGAATAAGGTGGTTGGGGACACAGTGTCATGTTTTCATGAGCTGCCTTTCTGCTGGATGGCCCTCAGCAGCAGCAGTCACTGTACTTTTGATGACACCTCTAAAGACACCTATCAAAGAGGACTCTAGGGCTGCTTCAGAAAGTGGTAAGGCCTATGGCATAAGTGTGTCCACAGCAAAGGAGAGGATTTTGAGAGAGATTCGTGGCAATGTGACTTTTACTGTAATAAATTGTTTTTAAATTTAAACATTCACTGTATATTTATATCACATCTTGTATATTCACTTGTATATATTGAAACTCATGAGGTCAATCTCATGCCTCATTTCCAATCCAACTGCCCAGAATTCTTTCTAGGTTTCTCTCATTTCATATTTGTAATTCTTCTCTCCCAACAGTGAGAAATGTGCATATAATTCTGAAATTATTCACTGCTACAGCCAAGTCTCCCTTTTGTGGCCAGCCTTTCATGCTGCTACTGGCCGTGTCCTATTCAAGCAGAGATGTCCAGCTGTGCTGACCCCCAGGACGCCCTGGGGATGCCCCAGGACATTGTTTGAGCTTCAACCCTGACCCTGGAGAGACCCATATACTCATAGGAGGCCATCTGCCCACCTGGCTCAAGGTCCTAAGCTGCGCTGTCCTCTGCCCCACTACTCCCTCATCTCACTGGGGTCCTAGGTCGCCATGGGACTGTAAATTTCTTCCCACCCTGTGATGTGGAGGCTTCGGCTGATAGTCCTTCGTGACTTTCAGCTTTTTCTACTTTATTTATTTCCATAGTGTCCAAGTCTATGGAGTACAGTGTGACAATTTGAAACATGTACACAACATAAAATGACCAAATCAAGGTAGTTAGCTTTTCCTTAATTTAAAAAAATTTTTGATTAACAATAAATAACTGTATTTTTGCATGGGGTACAGTGTGATATTTGAATATATGTATCATTTTTAATAGAGGTTTCCTCCATTCTCTGGGATTTAGAACAGTATAAAATGTGAATGCTATAGGTAAATATTATTATCAAATATCAGAGAACCAAAGGGCTGATGCATAAGAGCATTATATATAAATTAAAAATGTTTGCCTCATGGAAGATGATAATCAGGTCAAAATGAGGTGTGATCAAAATGTGTACAGTGGCAAATCCCTGTAATCCTAGCATTCTGGGAGGCTGAGGAAGAAGGTTTAAAACTCTGAGCCCAGCCTGGTCAACCTAAGAACTTCTTTAGATAGATAGATAGATAGATAGATAGATAGATAGATAGATAGATAGAGCCCAATGAGAAGATTCTGGGTTCAATGCCCAGTATGAGACACAGAGAAAGAGAGGGGGAGAGGGAGAGAGAGAGAGAGAGAGAGAGAGAGAGAGAGAGCGAGGGAGAGAGAGAGAGGGAGGGAGAGGGAGAGGGAGAGGGAGAGAGAGAGAGACAGGGAGAGAGATTGATTCCATATCACTGTGAATCAAAAAGCCTATCTCCCGATTAATGATGGCAGCAGAAGCAGTTTTCTTTTTGTCTGCGTCTTTAAACGGGCAGCTGAATATTTTGATGAACAGTGAATTTTCTAGGATGAATGTTATCAATATGCATATCTAAAATGTATCAATAAAAAGATTTTTTAAAAAAAGAAAAGTGGATTTAACCTTTTAGTTTCTGTTTGCGCTTTGTGAACACTGTTACCAGCTGGTAGAGGTAAATAAGTCCTGTGGTTATTTCTTCTAACTGTTATTCAAAATGAACCTTTTATGAAATGTTAATAATTTAAAGTAGACTTCACAGTTAAATGAGAGTCTCTAAGGTGCAATTTCGACAAAATTATTTTTCACTTTTTGAGGAATTTTTATTTATGATCAAAAGGATGCAGTCATTAGCTTCACCCACCTCTTTAACCTTGGGTTTTGTGCTACAGCTAAGAATTCATCCTGAAATTGTGAATTCCTTCCTTCCCACCACTGCCTTCCTGGGCTCTGCTCTGGGCAAATGCCACTTACATAGCATTGCTGAGGAAATATAAACCTTAGTATCTTTTATTTTTTCTCTACTCATCATGCTAAAATTTAATGGTTTGAAGAATAAAACTTTTGGAGAAAATCCCTAGTACCAGAGTATATAATTTTCAGCCTATTTAGGAGGAAGAGGGGTCACACCCCACCTGCCACGTGTGTCCCTGTGACTTAACAAGGTGTTGTGAGCTTATTTCATTGTGACCACATTGGGGAAAGGGCCTATATTTTTATTTGTTTATTTGTAACAGCAAATTAAACTAGTTTTACAAGTAAGGTTATAATGTCTTTAAAACATGAAGCAGAATTTATTACACTTCCTTTTGTTTTATGACCAACACATCTCCAGCAAATAGTTACCATCCAAGGTAAATTGAACTGAGACTGGACTGGGAAGTTGGTAGAACAGTGTTGTTCCGGGTGGTAAAAGCACACCTGCAGACCCAGCTTTGTTGTCCAGACAGAACATCACTCCACTCCCCCAGAATTTCTATTTTCTCTCTTTCAGTGGATACACTGAAAATGGATTTTCTTAAACGGGCATCATACAATCTAGCTTTCACAGACAACAGTCTTGGAGGAAGTGAGTGCTTTGTTCGACTCAGACCAAGTGACTGCAGTTCCAAGGCATCCATCACGTTTTATGTCTAGATATTCCTCCAAAGCCCCATGTGATCAGAAGCAAGGCTTTTGAAAGGTGACTGATTTTGAAGGGAGAGTAATGGCTTGTTGTGGTGAAAATGGGTTTGGTTGGAGGAGACAGGTCACAGGATCCCTGGCCTGGAAGGTTTATCTCACTCTTGGCTCCTCCCTTCTCTCTGTCTGCTTCCTATCTGCCATGCTGTGAGCAGCGTCCCTCCACCAGGCCCCTCTGCCAGGCCATCCTGCCTTGGACACAGGTGACTGTAGACTGAAACTGCTCCTCTCTGAACTTGTGGGTGTTGGATATTTTGTCCCAGTAACATGGAAAGTGACAAAGACAGGATTCTTCTAGGTAATACACCAAGTTCCTTTTGTTGTTGACTTACCCATTATGTTTATGGTTCATTAAACAGTCCTGAATTAGAATCAAATCTGAATAAATGATATGATACTTACATAAATAGCCTTACAAACTAGTTACCCGAATGTCTAGCACATTGCAATGCCAAGATAAGACTATGAGTGAAATATGAAATAGATTTTTATGACTAATGGTCAAAAAATTATTATTTTTTAACCAATACCCCAAAGTGGGGGACAAAAATCTAAAAAGAATGTCTAACAGATAATTTTGGCACACATTTTAGAATGTTTCATTTGCCCACCATAGACAGGGATTTTCCATTGAGTGAGACACATATGCTGTGCCAGCAGAAATGTCAAGCATCACTTGGTGTTCATGTTTCTTAGCATCTCCTTTTATTCTACCCAGAAGCGGAAGCTATGGGATCCTGGACCAGGAATACATGGGCAACCTCTCAACCTCATCTGCCTTCGAACCTCTTTATTTGAAGATCTAGAAAAACAGCCAGAGATTTGGGGTTTTTTTCTATCTAAATATCTTTGATTTTGTCTCTTTTACTGTTACCTTATTAAGCCATCTCATTATAGCTCAACTGGGAAACTTAAAAGTCATAATTGTTAGCATAAATGTCTTAGAAGTGCAAGAAGTATAATTATAACATCCTTAATTTTGTTAAAATGTGCATCACACGCAGTATATATTGGCTTACAGGTTTACATGGTTCAACATAGACACTGGCACACTGTACCAAAAGTCTTACCCAACAAGTTTTAAAAGTAGAAGTATTTGAAACTCAAGGTTTATTTCTATGTAACAAGGGCTCAATATCGTTTGATTATACTCTTACTAGTATTTACCATTAAAATTTTGGTTAATAAAAAAAAAACCAAAGAGCTAATTCAGGTTCCGTGTTCTATTTTGTCTAACGGTCAGAATACTGGTTGTTTTTATTAACAGTGTGTGTTTTAGTCTATCTTAGTTCAGCAGAATGTATATTCTGGATATTGTGCTCCATCCTGGGCTCCTTTATTTTGGACTTGTGTGTCTTCCTGTCTAAACAGGAAGTTTCGATGGCATAGATCAGGCACATATGACCTGCTACCAAGTGAGCCACACGTCTTTGCCCTTTTCTTGGGCCCCATACTCAAGGAGAACAAGACTGTCTAGTCAGTCTCCATATGATAAATAGTTCCAGAAGTGCTTTAGGTACCCCTAACTCCCTAACTCATTGTTAAACAAATAAATGACAGGAATCAATTTTCCAAATGTATATATATTTTTGCTCATCCTTCCAAGATCATCCATCCACTTAGATTTTTAGGAGCTTTTTGGGGATTTGAATTACATGCTACACAATAAATGTATTTGAACTGTACAATTCAATGTTGTGTACTGTACTTGCAGTTACATAATCATTACAATAATCCAATGGAGAACATTTTCATGACCTTTGAAAGCAGCTTTGTATCTGCTAATGGAAACTGTATCACTTCCTCATTTTTCCCATAGCCTCCCAAATTGTGCACCACTCTGAATGTATATTCTGAATAATTGTACTGTGAACGCTCATGTGCACATTTGTGTATGGACATTTTCATTTCTCATGGGCATATGTGTAGTAGTACAATTTGTCAGTCATATAGAAACTCTGTAACATTTTGGGAATGGTCAAAATATTCTCCAGGCGACTGCACCATTTAAAATGTATGCAGTCAATAGATAAAGGTTCCAATTTCTCCAGATTCTCACCAAATCTTGCTATTCTCCATCTTTTTTTAATAGTCGTCCTACAGGGTTGAAGCAGTATTCCACTGGGTTTACATTTCTCTATTGAGTTATGATTTCGAGTTGTTTCATGTGCTGCTGACCATTCGTATACTGCTTTGAAGAAATGTTTATTCAAATTCATTGCTAATTTTTAAATTATTTTCTTATTATTATTGACTTACAAGCAATCCTTTTAAAGTCAAGATAGTAGACCTTTTGAGATATATTACTTGAAAATATCTTTTATTCTTGGATGTCTTTATACTTTCTTGATAGTGACTTTATGAAAACATTTTTAATTTTGTTGAAGTCCAATGCATTTTTTCTGATTTTTTGTGTTACGTCTAAGAAACCACTGCCTAATCCCAAAACACAAAGATATATACACACGTTTTCTTCTACTAACTTTACATTTCTATATCTTACTTTTAGGTCCTTGATCCATTTTGAGTTCAGTTTTGAATACAATAGAAGTCAAGGTCTAAGTTTACTCTTTTGTATGTGCAGCAACCCAGTAGTTCCAGTCCCATTTGTTGAAAAGTTTTCTTTTCCCATTTAATTTTCTTGGTACCTTTGTTAATTTTGCAATGTATAAGCATGAGTCTCCCCAATTTTTTCTTTTTCTCTCCCTCTCTTTCTCTGCTTTCTCTCTCTCCTCCTTCTACCCCCTTTCTTTTTCTTCATTCCTAAGGTAAATTATACTTAGCAATGAAACTCTCCTTTTCATAGCCCACTTTAATAATTTGGATCTTGTCTGTCTTTTTTTTCTTTTCTTGGACAGTTGAGCTAAAGTTTGCCAGTCATATCGATCTTTAAAAATACAAATATGGATTTTGTTGATTTTCTTTATTGATTTTGTACTCTATACTTCATTGATTTTCACTTTCATATTTATTATCTCCTTTGTTCTGTTTCTACTGGGTAGACTTTGTTTCTCTACCCCTAGTTAATTAGTGGAGAGATAAATAATTGATTTGTGACTTATTTAACTATAGCCACTTACACCTGTCTATAAATTTCTCTGAGTACTCTTTAGGTACATTCTATAAGTATTGATATGTTGTATTTTTGGTTTTAATTCATCTCAAAATTTCTTAATTTCTTTCACTTAATTTCACTTTAATTTCTTAATTTCTTATTTAAGAATTTGTCATTTAATTTATGTGTGTTTGTAAATGTTTTCAAATTTCTTTGTTAGTGATTTATTTGTTCATTGCCTTATATTTGGAGAATATTTTTTTTTGGTACCAGGGATCAAACTCTGGACACTGTGCTTGTGAGGCAGGCAGCAGAACCACTGAGCTATATCCCCAGCCCTGGAGAATATATTTTTTAAAAGTTCAGTCTTCTAAAACTTATTGGGACTTGTTTTATACCCTAACATTTAGGCTGACCTGGGGAGTCCATGTGCATTGGAAATTTTTTTTCCATTCCTGCTGGAGGGAGTATTCTATAGCTGCCCTTACATATAATTGGCTTATAGGGATATAGTCCTTTATTTCCTTGTTGAACTTCTGACTAGTTGCATCAATTATTTAAAATGAAGTACTCAGGTATTTAGATACTACTGTTGCATTTTCTGTTTCTTCAGTTCTGTTAGTTCTTGCTCTGTGTATTTTGAGACTTCTTGTGGTCCTATTTTTCTGTATTTTGCATATTTAGAAATGTCTCATTACTACATTGTCTTGCTGGTTTTAAAAGATTAGTTTAATTTAATATCTGTGCCATTCCTTCTCCCCATATGAGTGCCTATTTAGTTTCAGAATGCCTCATATACAAGCTCTTCAATTAGATATTTACTGCCAATGACTCAGCTTGCATTTCAAATTGTCTTTCCTCTTGGTGTATTGACCTGAATTTATTCATACCTAATCCAATTTATATATTATAATTTAAGCTTTAAGAAGATACCAATGTCTATAAGACCATTTATTTAAGTTGCTAGGTTTTAGTTTTTAATACAGAGTGAATGATGATAAATTGTTTATCCTTATGTTTTATTTAAATGCATTAAAAATTTAAATGCATTAAAAATTTTTAAAGGCTTTGATCTATTGGGTTCGGAGCAGTCAGTTGGAGCCAGAATGTCTCATTTAAATGATGTTCCTATGGAACACACACATATAAGTGCATATGCACACACACACACACTGATAGTAGCTTATTTATACACACTCATTAAAAAGTCAATTTTAATCAACAGCTCAATGACCATTGTGGAAGAATACAGAGAAGAAGAAAGCCTATCTGAAGATTGAAACAAAATACAATGTACTGTCAGAAAGGTGTGGTAACGTGAATTATCTAATACCTGAAACACATGAAGCCTCAAAGTAGAAACTTAGAGGCTGCAGAATATATGAGTTGTCTTAAATACTTAAAGGACTGCCAGTTCATTGTGGAGTGAGTAAACATTATAGATATGTTTTCACCATAAGAAAAGTTAGAACCATGGGTATAAACTGTAAGAGAATAAATTTAATTCAACCAAGAAGATCATTTAGGGGATAGATACAAAGATGGAAGCCATAGTGAGATCCTTGTCACCAAAATGTTCAAGGGTGGCCGGGTGTTCCTTATGGTGGAGATTTATGGAAGTGGCCCATACATTGTACCAGGTGAAATTTTCAGCTTGGCTTTTGGTGTCACCTGAAAACATGGGCCCTTATGGTTTGTGAAACAGTGCACCAAAAATGATCAAGCTTTAAAGGTCACATGGCTCTGGCTTTAAGACGTAAATTTCAGTGGTAAGAAGGTTTGAAATAGTTCTGGCTGAGTAAGGGAAGGAGATTTTGTGGAGCACTGAGGAGGCTACATAGGGTTGTGAGAATTTGCAGGAGGGGAAAATCATCTAATACAATTAAACAGCAGATTTATTAAACTGAAGGCTCATGCAGAATTGTGTAAAAACTGAGCTCAGTGAGGTATATTATGATTTGAGACATGTTAAGTGAGAAACACTATTCAGTTCTTCAGTGTTCTAAGTTCAGTAAGAGGCTTGAACTGGACAGAGAAGGTCAGGAGCCCTGATGCTGAGGTCGACCAGAAGTGCTTGACTCAGAGAACTAGAGAGTTCTGATTTTCAGGAAATAGGGGCCTGTGAAAGCAGTTGACAACAAGGGACAAGACTGTGGCCACTTGGAGACACCAGTGAGAATATGGAAAAGCCCAAATCCCAAAGAAATATCTCTAGCAACTAACCAAGTATAAACTCAGATCTGACACCAAAGATCCCAAGGAACCAGTCAAATACTCAGTGAGTAGAACTAAATTAGCAGAGAGAATGGTGTCAGTAAAGAGAAGTACTAATGTAGAAGTACTAATTTGAATTTCTTAAATTTGTAAACTCATAGGAAACGTTTGTCCCACAGCCTACGTTATGGGTGTACTGGAGATTGACATCAAGGGGGTGATGTTTAATCTTAAGTGAGTCAATTGGGTTGGCTTAAAAACTGTCCAGCAGCTCAGTAAATTTCAGTTCTGGGTGTGTCCAGGTGCATCATAAAGGTGTGGTCTTGAGTTCTACATTAGGTCCCTGACTCCTTCCTCTCCACCACTCCTCCTCTGCTCTTCTTCCCAGCCACCATGAACTAAGCATCTCCACTTCACCACACCCTTCTGCCATGATGCTCCTAACTTGGCACCAGCTAACAATGGGCTGTGTTCCCAACCATTAAGCAAATTAAATCTCTCTCCCTTTAAGTTGTAGGTGTCAGTTATAGTGTCCCAGTGATGAGAAAACTGACTAATATGGGGTCCTAGACATGAGGTTGGAGTATGAGAGAGGAAAGTCAAACAATAGCAGGTCTATTTTAACTTACACAGCAGCTCTGATTATTGATAGCAGCTGTCTGCAACACAGTATTGAGTGGGCTTGAGAAGATGTGTCACTACTTAGCATGACATTGTGCCACATCCCAGTGATGGCACCTTCCAGAGGTATGGGGAAGAGGTTAATACATGCATCCTATGTTCATCATTTCCAAACAAAAACCATTCTAAAGGAAGGACTAGGCTCCAGAATGAATTAGAGTGCAGTGGACCCTGATTACCAGATGAAAGATCACACTTCTCAGAACTAAAGGAAAGCACAGGAAGACCACAGCCAACAGCAGTCATTCCTGGAGGTGACCTGGGCTAACTGAGCAGATTCGCAGAGAAGACAGGATGATCGTGATAACAATAACTCTTCAGCATCTGTGTCTGTGACTCTCAAGTATCACCCGTGTGGTGTATGAGAAGTGGCACTCCGTGTTCTCATGTTAAAATTTTCTGTGTGGTGAGTTGTAAAAGCAATTGCCAATATGAATTATTTCTTGTACACATAATCCCCTGTGCAGCATGCTGCAAATTTATTCATGATCTTCTCTAGCTCATATGAGGAAAATCAGCTGCAGAGCCAAAATGACAGGATGATTTATATATAAAACTGAAATCCACATTAAAATTCTTCTATTTGATCTTCTGTTCTGGAATTTCAAAAAAATCACCCTTCCTGTGGGTGCACGCAGCAGGTACATGGAGAATAGAATTTATATGCTGCTTGTGAAAGTCTAGGGCAAAGACACAGAGGAAATCGCACCAAAGGTAATGGGCAACACAAGTAAAATGATAGATTTTAATCTGAGAATAAAAAAATTCCAATACAAATCCATTTTATTGAAGAAAATAGGCCCAGAGAACTGTAGAGACTTGTTGAAGTTTCCGCAACAGTCTGTGGAAGAAACACACCTTGCCTTTTATTACAGCAGCCATGCGTGATGCCCCTGTGCCTTCCATCTTCCATGATGTATTTTGAGACCTATTTCTCAAAGCAAATCCACAAGTTTCTAAAACTCAACCTCCCAGTCTTTGTTGTGAATTCACTACAGTGCCCGCCTCCTTGACTTCTTGCTGTTTGCTATCAATCTGCATCTCACCAATTTGTGTCTAACCTTCTCCCCATCACATCTTTACATGCATCTCTCCAACTTCTTAACTTCCACCAATGGGCTGTTGTAAGGGAACCTTCATTACAGTGGCTTTTATTTACTTGTATTTTTTCCTCTTTGCTATGTTTATGGACCACCATGTATTTCTCTAAGACACATTTTTTTTACCTCCTTTCCCGGGAATAAAGCCTTCAGTGGTGTCCAGGTCTCTAGGAATTTAGTCCAGATTCTTCACGGCTTCACCACCAAAGGGAATGGGCTAAAACTGAGGCCCGGTTCTCATCAGCTATTCCCCTTCTAGGTGTCTTCCTGAAAGAGTTAAAGAATTGTAATACAGTGATCTGTACATACTCATGTTTATAGCAGCATTATTCCTAACAGCTGAATCTTGAAAGAAGCCAATATGCCCATTAACAGATAAATGGACAAAGAAAATATGGTATTTATACACAGCAAACAGAGGTGAACGAGTCTTTTGTAGTCTTTCTTGATTATGGCAACTGGAAGGGATCTCCCCTACCTCAGGCCCACCAGCACTTAAGAATTGCAGCTCAAGGTACTAAAATAAGTACCACAGAAGCTCTATGTGTCCATTGTTCTCATGTTTTATTCCTTTGTGGATGACAGGGGTTGTCTCTCCCACATTTATGTGTCCAGAAGAAGTGAGTGTAAATGAAAAAGCCAAGTGGAAATGCTAGTTCAGGACAAAGTACAGGTTACATAACTTAATAAAGCAATAACATAGAAGCACTGCCAATGAAGAGGAAGATAATAGAAGAACTAATGAAAATGACTAATATTACATAAACTGGTGAATATTTCAGAGCTCCACAGAGAGGGAAAAATTCCAATTTCTAAAGCATATGAGCAAGTATTAAATAAACATGAGATTTCTCTTTAGGAAAATCTGTTTGATGGCAATAGAGTGACAAATGTGACAAAAAACATCACTTTAGCTTTCAAGAAAAAAGACAAAATTAAAGTGCTTTCCAACATAAGGAGATTCAGAAAGCTTATTACGCCAAGCACACACTTTGTTTTAGTCTATTTCTGTTATGGTAACAAAACACCCGAGGCTAGGTCATTTGCACAGAAAGGAGGTTTTTACTGAGCACAGTTCTGGAGGTCCAAGAGTGCCCCCGCAGCTCTGATGAGGGCTTCCTGGCATATGGCACCACAAAGACAGGGGCCCCTGCAGGAGAGATGGCAGGACAAGGCCGGGAGCCACACAGCCCAGACAGGCTGGCTTGTTACTCTGGAGACAGCTCTCCCACCCCACAGGAGACCAGCACTAGTGCCTCCCATCGCCTGGTTATATAAACCCTCACCCAGTACCCAGCTCCGCTCCTGTGGCCCGTGGGGACCATGCGGCCAGCACAGGCTTTAGGGAGTAAACCACGCATAGGCCATGTCTCACCTGTCCAAACTGTGAACGGTAAGAAGCGAGTCCAAGAACAAATCGAAAAAGAAATCTAAGAATATACTAATTGCAAGAAATTGAAACTGAATTGATGTACAAATATTTTTTTAAAAACGTCTCAGAATGTTTTCTTTCCTGCTGGCATAGAAATAGTCATTCCAAACTAGGACACAAAGCCCGGGGGCTACATGAAGTCTTCAAGAGGGAGACACAGTATCTTACAAAATGAGTGATTACTCCCTCTGTGGAGAAAAAAGGAAGGCAATTAGAGATTTAAGTTAAAAAAGATGAAAATAAAACATGGACCCCAAACAAAATTTTGACCCCTTCCTTTTTTATTAGCATTGATGGCATTTTAGGCATCATGCCTGTTGAAATAACAAAATCAAACAGATACCATTCAGACAATTCATAAAACGGCTGGTAGTTTTTATTCTGGTATAATCGCTGTGGATTTGTGTTAGCCACAAGCTATAATTACTCCACTAAAATTTTTTTCTAGCAAGTGATTTATGACTTTTTATATAATGACTCACCTTCTAAAGATCTTGAAAAATTCTATTTTTATGAGAACCTTGAGGAATATATATATCTATTATATAATATTTCAGAAGTTTTTATACATTTAGCAAGTCCTTCAATTTCATTTTTTCCATTTTCCTATAAATTTGAGTATAATCAAATATAATGCTTAGTTAGAATATTAACAATTACTTTCTTATAATTTTGTTTTCTTTTATTTTCTAAATTGTATAGCATAAGTACTACCATTTTGTAAAAGAGATGCATAATATATTCAGCAAATAAATATATTAAAATACCAGATAAATATTTTAAATGCTTTTGTGTAAGGTTCAGCAAAACCCCAGAGACAGCATTCCACACAAGACCGAGATGAGGTGGGTTCTCAGCCTACTCTGCTGTTTATTTCCTCTCTTTTTTAAAATCTTAAATAAAATTTCCCTATTTACTTTGAATTCAGAGTTTCATTGCTTTTAAGTAAATCCAATGAATGTCATTATTTGTACATAATCCGTAACCAGTTTTCTTTTTATTTTATTTTTATTGTTTATTTATTTATTTATTTGGTACCGGGGATCGAACTCAGGACCTTGCGCTTTCGAGGCAGGCGCTAGAACCAAGCTAAATCCCCAGCCCCTTCTTTTTATTTTAAAGACAATAAAACTCAACGTTTTTAATGAAAGTCATCAGAACTCATTTGTGGTGAATTTGCCTTTGTGAAGGCAAAGCTGAAGGCAACCTGTGTGTCAGGCTGTTTTTGCTTTACTGATTAAACAAAATTTTCATCACAGATCGACTGACCTACAGCCAAGAGCACTGACAATCAGGAAAATCTGAATCGAAGGTGGAGAAAGGTCTGAGGATCCCAGACTGCTGAGCAGGAAAGGAGGTCGTGTGTGGGTCTGGCCTTGTGTCTCGCTCATGGTACTCATCACAGGGACAAAATATCCAAGGGCCATAACTTAAAGGAGGAGTGCTTTATTTTTTCTCCAGTTTTCAGTCTGTAGTTGTCTGGCTGCAAGGTCTAACAGCATGGCAGACGGCCTGGCGGAGGAGGGCTACTCATGGCAAGGAAGACAGGAAGTGAGGAAGAGAGATAAACCAAGCTTTCCGGGCCACAGCCCCATTGGCCCCCTCTTCCATCCAAGCCCCACCTCCCACCAGCACATTTAGCTGTAAACACAGCCCATGGACTAATCCACCCACAAATATAGGGCTGCATCATCCAATTATCTCCTCAAATCCTGCCTACGATCCCAAGAGGCTTTGAGGGGAACATCTAGATATAACCATAATACCTTGATAGGCCTCAGCTGGATGCCACAGAGCCCAGGGTCACCCCCAGGAGAAGAGGCCGGGGGGCTGGGTGGAGCTGAGTGAGGCAAGGGCTGCCTCATGACCCCCTCTAGAACAATTAGGTCCAAGTCTGAGGCATCGGTGCTGTGGAACGTTAGCAGCTGACTCTGGAGTCAGAGAGGTCTGGGATGGCATGTAGCACTGCCGCAGTGCAGAATGCATGGCTTCATGTGCTTGGGCTGTATTTTCCTTGCCTCTTGGGCTTCGTGTGAGGTCAGGCATGGTTACTGAGAAGCAGTGGCACAGTGCTTGCATGAAGGACACGCACAATACCTGCATGTCATCCCTAGTCTTCTGGCAGCCATGAAAACCAAGAGAACGGCCTGGCCAAGCAGCTGGCCATCTCTGGACAGGAAGGGTTATCGTGACCCTAGAGGAGCGGCAGAACTTAAAGATGGCTGGAGGGAGGCTCAGGGAAGAGCTTTGGTTCAGAGTGGAAGACACTTGTGCAGAAAATACCTGGAAAGAATGGGGCACGCAGGGTGTGCTATGTGCTGGGGACACTGGGCTTCCGGGATCCCCAGCATGCTGGGGTCTCCCAGGTGCACAGGTTCTGAGCTAAAGCCAACATGCTTCAGATCCCCGGCCAGGGGCTGGTGCTCATGAGATCCTCCAGCTTCTTCACATCCTGCCCAAAGTTGGCTTATAAATTTACAGGTAATGTCCCTCAAATGTGCATTGCAATGGCCAATAAAGTTTCTGAAACAATAGTCATACCTGGGACCTACTCCTTATGACTCTTAATTTGTCTAATGTATAGCAAGGACTGGAAACCACAGAAATAAATGCATTAGTACCTAAAGCAGAAAGAAGGTGAAAAGTTTGGGATTGCAAATTAATTTCTCAGTTATATAAAGATGCCACCAGCCACTTACTCTGCACTGTAGTTCTAGAAATGATCATCGTCTTAGGTTCAATATCAAGTTCTAATTTAATTTAGTGGCTATTAATACATTTGAGATTAAAGGTGATTCTACAGCTCCATACATAAAGAAATTCCCTCTAATGTGCTCTCTTGAATATCCTTAAGAAGATCCTGTGAAAAGCTACCAGGACAGTCTAACGTCACGTGAATGTGTGAACACGATGGATGTTATCGTCACAGCTGTACTTCCCAAGTATTTAAACACAATTTGTATATTTTTACTTCCAAACAATTTCCCTGCAATTTGCTTATCTGTTCAAGGTTCCCTAAGACCAAGTGTGAACTTGTCAGCCTTGCTCCTGGCTGTTCTTAGCTTAGTTTTCCATAAGGACATGTTTTAGGCCCTGGTGAGTCCTGGGCCTGTCTGTGACGTTGGCAGATTTGTTATTCGACCTCACAGCCACACCTTTATCGATTGATTTAACAGCTGATTTATTTACTTATTTTTTAAGCGCAACCTTCCAGGAAAGGTCTTGAAGACATCCTCTGTGCTGTCACCACCGCCTCCCCCTTCCCCTTCCATGGCAGAAGCCAGCATAGGGCCCCAGCCCCGAAGCCCTGCGACACAGTGGCTCTGACAGCCTCGGGCGTGTGCCGGCTGCAGTCTGTTCCTTCAGTCGTCACTCCATCTGGCCCACTGACAGTCCACGGCACCTCGCTCATCATTACAGGCGGAGGCTGACAGGTGACAGATGTCAGCTGGAGACGGCTCTCTTACCCTCGCCAGCCAATCACCATGCGCTCCTCAAAGGCGGAGCCCGGATCCCAGCCGGCAGATGGCCCGGCCTGTCTGCATTCGGCAGTAATTCAACATTCTGGCTGGAAAGCGCCCATCTCAGGTTTCTGTTAAGAAGTTGTCACTCAATCCCGCAGGCCCCGATTTCCGCCCTGCCCAAACATTCTTTGCTGCCACTCAACACTGCACAGGACGCAGGAGCGAGCGCCTGCTTGGGCTTCTGAGAGACACTTGCGGGAAAAGCGGAGAGAGGCCAGTATTGGATGCACTTGGGAGAGAAAACGAGCTGAGAAAGGGCTGAGCCGCCTATCGAGGAAGGAGGCCGCTTTCCCGGGGACGCACACTTCCACCCCTCCAGAGCCATATCTGGGGATTCTCTACTCTGTGATTCTTTTTCTATTTCACAGAAGCATTTTTTTTGCACATTCCTCTGTTTCACAAAAGTAAAAAAATCCTAAACATTCCGTATATACCCTTAACAGAGGACACAATGCTGTGACTTACCAGGCTATATAATATTTTGAGAAAATATATATAAAAGATGTGTTTTTCCTTCCAGTACTGGGAATCAAACTCAAGGCTTTCACACTGAGCTTTGTTCCCAGGCCTTTTTAAAACAATGTATTTCTTTATTTTCCAGATTCATTTATTTATTTTATAAACCCTTACATGGTTAATTATCACACATGTCGATTAACAGCCAGGGTAACAGGCCAAAAAATTGTGAGTTAGGGTCTCACTAAGCCTCTACGTTGAACTTGCCCTCCTGTCTCAGCCTCCCAAATTGCTGGGATCATAGAAGTGCTCCATCATATGGGGCTGGTAATATTTTTTAAAAATCCTGTTGAGTGGTGGTTTTCTTAAGGGAGTAAGAATATCTCTCTGAAAATCTGAGTACCTTTATGTCTCTGAGATATCTAGAGAAAACATAGACATTTTTAAAGAAACTCATGCCCATGAGTTATTTAGTTTAAAAACTGCTACATACTCTATTGTGATAATCAGTATATTTCATTTCATCAAATCCTTTGTTTACAAATATTTAATTCAGTTTAAGTATTTTTAAAACTAGAAGTCCAACACAAAGGAGGAATATAAGTGCTCCTCTGGAACTGTGCTGTACACGCCTGGTGCTGTGGGGTGTCACCCTGGGGACTCTCATGTGCATGTGTTCACGGTTCATCTTCCCAGGTGGAAGTGTCACGGCATTGGCATCCACCAGTCGGGGCCCACGTGTGGCAAAGGTGTGCACGCCCACTCCCTCAGTCACAGTCCTGCACAGAACACAGATCCTACACCTTCAGAAATCAACATCACACCAGCCAGATGCAACTCCTGCCCTGGCAATGTGCAATCCGTTATTGGTCCACTTGCTTATCCCATTTCCTTTAGGGAGGTTCTCATTTACAATATTTAAATTTATTCAAGAGCACTCATGTCTGAGTTAGTATTGGAACCTTTCAGAATTTATGTAACCCACTTGAGTAGCGGCTTGTGCCAGCCACACATTTGTAACCAACACACTTGAAAATCAAGTCATTAGATCATTAGATCTCATACTGAAAAACAGTGTACAATACTTTGTGGTTGTTGAACTTGTCCTTGGAATGTTTTTACTTAACAAAATTCCACTTATTATTAGACTGCATAGAACTGGTCTGTGGCAAAGAAGCTGGTTGAAAATTACTGAGATGCTGGAGCCGTATGAAGGCTGTGATCACTGGATCTGTCACTGTTGCCTCAGGAACCCATTGAGTTGGGACCGTGGATCACATCCAGGTGTGATAGCCCTTTAGACACAGGGTTGCAGGGCTGTCGTTTGTAGGTTCTCCCAGGAGCAACTGCTGAGGCGCATCTTCCTGAGCAAGCGAGCAGTTTATTAGGCAGTGCTCTCGGCAGTCAGGGAAGCAGCCCGGAGAAAAGAAAAATTTAGATAAAGACCCAGAGTAGGAGGATTCTGCAGTGGGGTCTGAGATCGTGCAATCGCCTGGATTTGCAAGGAACCAAATGACTGTGTGTGAGTATCAGAGGGGATTTATTAGAGTGGTGCACACCGTCAGAGGCTGCCTGCAGGCTGCAGAGCTGAAGAAAGCATCAGCTGCTCAGTCTAAGAATCTGGCAGCCTTGGGATGACTAGGACCAAGATGCAGCCCAGTCCTCGGCCACCCTGGAACCCCTGGAGAGCCTGGTGTCCGCTCAGCACAAAGCCCTTGGGCTCGATTCCCTGGAAAAAGAAAAGGTCTTTTATATTTTTATTTCAAAATATTTTATAGCCCTTTAAATTGTACCTCTTTAACTTTGTACCCCTTTAAATTATTCCTCCATTAAGCATATATATGGATTTTTTAAAAACTGTATTTGTGGAACAGAGGAATGTGCCCCAAAATGATTTTGTGAAGAGGCAAAAGAACCACAAAGTAGAGAATACCCAAGCGAGGGTCTGGTATAATGCCTCATCCAAAGCTAAGGCATCAGCAGGCGGACGTCCACAGGAAATGCAGACAGCAAAAAATGCACCAGCTCCGGAGCACCAAACTCACACACAGCACAAGCTTCCGGTTCCCCACTTCCTGTTCCATCTGGGCCCGCCCATGAGATGGCGCTGCCCTCCTTCTGGGTCGGTCCTGCCCTCTCAGTTGGGTGAGCCACATGCCAATCACCTCTGGCACCATCTCTCAGACACGCGGGAAGTGTGCTTTACCAACTCACTAGGTGACCTTTACTCCATCAAGTTGCCAACCAGGATTAACGTCGCAGAGGCGCTCAGAGTTAGGGCACAGAACTGGGAGTGAGGACTTCGGGCTGTCACCGGCTTGAAGCCAAGGGAGACTGACCCCGGACCCTCTCCTTTCTTCCCGCCGCGGGGCGGGGACTCCACTGTGTCAGAGCAGCGCTTCCCGGAAGCTCACTTCCGCAGGCCACCGAGCTGGTACGCTGCGGACAGACTCTGCCTGCTGCAGTGACCTCGGGAATGACGTCCCCAGTTTCAGCACGTTAGACCTGCAAGTGCCAAGGCCTGATAAGGTGGAGGAAAAGACAGTGGGTTGGGGAGGAAGGAGCACGAAGTGAGTAGCATGCAGTTGTGTGGCAGGTGAAGCAATGAGCAGTTGCCACTTTCTCTCCATTCCTATCATTTCCCTGCTAAGGAAAGTTGCTGTTCGCTTTTTCCCTCACAAAACACCCGACTTGGTACTTCAAGGTCCTAGGCCAATGTGAGCTGCGCATTGCCTAGGACAATGATCCAAACATCCAGAGATCCAAACAGTTAAACCTGAACACACTGGAATTCATGAGGCCATGAACCCTGTGCTCGGGAGAAGGAAACACAGAAGGCGCGTCCATCCATCCAGGACAGTGAGCAGTAGCCATGTGTTTGAGCACAAATTCCACCTCGCCCACTCGTGCTGATTGACCCTCAGCAACTTTATTTAAGCCATTTGTCCTTCAGTTTTGCCATCTGGGGAAGAGAGGTGATGACAGTCCGCCTTGCCTTCTGCAGTTGTGAGGATTGAATGAGTTAATATGAGCTAATTTGTTTCACTTATGCAAAGAGCAGATGGGATCTGGAACTCAGATCCTGAGCTTTCTGTTCACCTCTCTCATCATCCTGCGCTCAAAAGGGTTTGTGGCCAAGAATCCCATGGGAGCTGCCGTCCTGTGGTATTTGTTTCGAAGGTTCTGGCCCCTCCCTCCTCTGAATCCCCATCTACAGACAGTTTAGTCAGCCAGTAATGTATAGTCAATCTCAAAGTTCCCAAACATTTGCATTTCTTCTCTCCTAAAAAAGCACTGAGGGAGGTAAGCCTTGCTTCTATGTCTTAAGGTTCTACTCATCAATAGTCTCCTAGAAGAAATGAACAATAAGCAGGCAGAGCAGATACCTAACGGCTTGTTAAATAATGTCATCCTAAGGCGATGTCACCAAAGTTGTGGGGAAATAACAGTAAGGGACAGTTTCTAATGGACGCCCAACAGAGCTCCTGGCACCTACCAGCTGGTCAATAAATAGTGCTTGAGCAGATAAATAAATCAGTGGTACAGCTCTACTTGGAGGTGGCACCAACTTGGGTGAATTTTTAAAAAGTTTGGAAGCAGCACTAGAAGTAACAGACGCTTCCCAAAGCTACCATTTTGGGTGTGGCAAAGGGTGTCACTAAGTGCAGGATGCCTTTGTTGGCCCTGAAACAGCTGCTGCTGTGGGGCTGGTTGCAGATTCTTGGTTAGAGATAGGAGGTAATGAGCTGATGAGGGCAGGGTCTGCCGACATTTTGACTGACACTGTTGGATAAGCTCATTAAGTTTGGCTTTGTACTTGCAGTGATGGCTGGATTCTGATCTCATTTGATTAGCACGAAAGATCTGGAGCCATTTTAGGGCTCTCAGGGTGATTTACTACCCCTCCTATCTGCTGGGGCCTCAGGGCTCATAACTGATTGGCTTCACTTTAAAATTATCTTCCTGATGCTCAAGAGAAGCCAGAAATTCACTTACAGAGCAACCACTTCAATAATGTTCTTCTGGGTGTCCCAGAATCTGGTATGCTTTGCCTCTGAGTCCCTACATTTGCCAACAAGGAAGATTATGAATGAGCAGCTTGCCGTGTAGAAGACACACCAATACACATGAGGGCAGGCCAGTCCAAACTGAAGAAGAGCAGAAAAGCAAACAGCTTGGTAAAAGTTTAGCTGGTAAGCAAGGCTACCTGTGTCCATGTAATTCCATGTCAATAGTAAACACTTGATGTTTTTCGTAATAAATCCTGGTTTGCCTCTGACAAGCCAAGTGCTACACTGAACTACAGACTTCTCAGTACTGGGGAAAAATAGCTACACTTACTTTTAGACTGAGGTATAGATTTAAACTGTTTGACACCCATCGAAAGATTTTAATTCTTTTAATTCACATTTCCTTGAATGTGAACTTCAATTCTATTCTTCGTGGGCTGCCATTGAATGTAAAGAATATCAAACTATTCTTTTCTAAGCCAAGATGACTTCATTTTTCAGAACCCAAGAATGTAGATTTATTCCTTGATACTTTCAGAGACACACCTATAAATAGTATTCACAAAGGCGTACTGAATGCTGAGGAAAGAAATCATAATTGATAAAATTTATAGGATAGATAAAATTTATATGAACTGGGCTTCTGATCTTTCCATCACAAAAATAAAGAACAGCACAGAGTTAAAAGCCTATTAGCAGCATACCCTTACCAGATGCCTTCGTAGGCATTCTGCTGCGGTTTTACCCTGGAGAAACACAGTGCCTTACGTTATGATCCTGCACAGATGTTCATAGTAGATTTATTTGTAGTCATCCAAAACTGGGAGGAAGAGGCAAGTGTCCATCCAGAGGTTAATTGAAAAAAATGTAGCTATACTGTGTGATTCAGAAGTTTCAAAACATAGTTCATCCCTGCAAAAATGATGAGTCTCAAAATGATTCTGCTGAATGAAAGAAGGCAAAGTGTACACGTGGCGTACTCTTATTTGTATACAGTCCTTAAAAATCTGAAGTAGTTCATGGTGAGTATGGACAGGCCATCATTGATCACTTGGGGAAAGGGCTTGAGGAGCAGATGGGAACAGGGAAAGGGGGCTGCCGGAGTATGCTAGGCAAACAGACAGAACCAGCTGCATGTGTGTGTGTAGGTGGCACTGACACACGTGATCATGGATGTTTGAGGCCAAAGTCTGCTAGAGAGGCAGCCAGGCTAGAGCCCCAGGAAGAGCCCCAGGCAAGTCTTGGGGCTGAGCTCCTTCTTGCCTGGAGGAAGCCGGTCTATTCTCTTACAACCTTCACCTGCCTGGACCAGGCCCACCCACAGCATAGGGACGGCTCATCTGATTTACTCAAAGTATTTTAAAATTTTTAAAAACTGTTTTATTGGCAGCACATGTTTTTCACACATGATGATTACATTCATCTTGGGGAGCTGGTGTCTGTACATAACTCATCTTAATTCTTTTTACTTCCTCCTTCCCTACCCCATCTTTTGGGCCCCTGCCCATTTGTAAAAGATCCACCTCCCCTTTTTCTGTTATCTATCTTTTATCATGCTGTTTAAATGATTTCACTTTGGATTTCTCATATAAGAGAAACTGTGCAATATTTAAGTTTGGGGGCCGGGGATTTAGCTCAGTGGTTCCACCACCTGCCTTGCAAACAGAAGGATCTGAGTTCGATCCCTGGTAACAACAACAACAACAAAAAAATTTAAGTTTGTGTGGCTGATGTGTTTCACTTGACATGATGGCCGCAAGATGCATCCATTTCGCTGAATTAAATGCTCACCTCATTCTAATAATGCCATTGCAGAAACATCAGAATAATGTTTGGTCCAGTAAATGGGCACCATGGTTCAGCCCAGTTGACACACAGAGCTAACCAACACGAAGCGGGACATAGGAAAGGACTCAAAGGATGGGTTCGAATTTGGGGGATTATGTAGACACGAATTGTCTCACTGTGGTAATCGTTTTATAAGCATAAATAAAAGCTAACATTTGTCACTCTGTACATGTTTTATAGGCACAGATTGCCTTATGTCAATTGTATTTCAATAAACCTGTTCAAAGAACTTGCTAAAAGAATAAGAATATTCTTATGAAAAATATTTTTATAGCAAAAATAGCTAATTTGTATAGCAATATTCACTATAAAAATAACTTGATAAGGTGGTATGATTGAATCTTTCTACAATGTATACACAGGTCAAGATATGGGTGTTTATTATTTGACAATCAAAAAGAAATTAAGATTTATGAATGTGAACATCAGGTACTACAAACAAGTACTATTAAAAAATAAACTTTAATGTACTAAGAATTAAGATATGCTATGTCCACATACAAACCCCCATGATGAATGAAATCGTTACACACTGCAAACCTGTACTAAAAAAAATGTAACAAACATAACAGAAACAAACAAACAATAGCCGGGTCACTGGGGTTGGATGAAGAGAGACACCTTCTCTGTCTCGCCTGTATCTCTTAAATTTTTTCTGGAAAAATGCTCATCAGCACGGAAATGAGATTTTTACATGTGAAAGCAGCCCCTTCAAACTGCTCACAGGTTCTGCCTTTTGGAACTTAGGTGCTGTGAAGACCTGGGCCTGGGCTCTGTAGGGCTTCTGGTGTTCCTCCTGTCGCAATCGGAGAGTTCATATTGCTACATGGTACAGTTCATTTAAAAAGCCTGCTCTTTTGGCCTGAGGTTATCTGTTGGTGTAAAAGGGCTGACAGGCTGCTACCCAGTTTCTCCCTGACAGGCCCTGTGCTGCAGGATGAGGCGCAGGCCAGCTCCTTAACCCAGGAACGGAGCGCCCCACTTGACTTCCCTTCTCCCGGAGCGCACTTCCCACCTCCACTACAGATTGGGAGATAATGGTTTTAGTTGCAAAACAAACCTCCAAAAGATGCAGTCCTTCTTGTGAGAAACATGAACTAAATTCATTTCATGGTTGCGAATGCTAATGAGGATCTGAGAGACGTGTTAAATGAAAGTCCAAAAGCTAACTTAAAATTATTTAGGTCCAGTAAGCTCAAGGCTTTGCGAAAGAATGAATAGTCGCTCTTGCTACCAAGGGGAATCTTGAATCACTGAGCTGAAATTTTTAAATCTTATTTTTATTAAGAATTCTCTAGTGTGTGCCAGTTTGAAGCTGACAGGACGCTCTGCAGGACCAAGGAAACGCTTCTCTCTAGGGTGGCTGCTCTCAGCGATCTGGCATCTCATACCAAGAGGACCCAGGCGAAAACAGGCCACACCCTGAGCATTAACCACAGGGCGGAGCTCAGGCAGACTCAGAATCTGCTCAGCACTGCGCCCTAGGAAGCCACTATGGACCCAGGGCAGGAGATGGGGAGAACAAAGAACCCACGCCAAATGGCGAAGTGTGGAAAATGGCGCTCTGAGGACAGAGGGAATCACAGGTATAAAGAGTAATCAACCAAGGCGCTTCGCTACCGCACCTCCTCCAGCCACGCCCTGTCTTAGGCTTTATATGCGGCATGATCAATAGGAACTGTTTAAACTTGTTAAAAATGCGTTACAGCAAAGGAGACATTGCCATGAACCCTCTCAAAATGCCCTCACTTTGAACGCATTTATCCCACTGTTTTTGCCCCCTTCGGAAGCAATCCTGGAATTCCTCTTCCTTGAGGGTTTTACAAGGTGTGATTAAAAAACACGGCAAGTGCTGCTGCCCAGTGCCATCCATGGAAAGGCAGCTTGTGAAAATATGATGCTATGTCCTCATCCACATTATTCACCAGATCTGGCACTGAGCGACTTCTGGCTCTTCCCCAAAGTCCAAATAATCACGAGAAAAAAAAAGTCTTGAATCAATTCAAAACATTGAAGCAGCAAGGGCTAAAGACACTCAGGAGAAGCACACTTCCAGAGCTGCTTCAGAAAGCATCAAGAATGATGGGATAAGTCTATTCAAAGAAAGGAGAAAGATTTTGAAGAGGACTAGGGCCAATGTGTGTTTTACTGTAGTATCTTTTAAAACAATTTAAACATTCACTGTATTTCTCGATCACACTGGCTGAAGGGAGGTAGGCAGCAGGGTGGCCAGAAGGAGGACTGTTGGGGGCACCCTGCTCCTGGGGGAAGGACCCTCGCACGCAGTCCTTGGTCTGTGTCTGATCCCAGGAGAAGTGACTGTCAGCTCTGTTCCTCATTCATGTACCCAACAGAGTCGTGGCTGTTTATAACCCAAAGGGACGGTCACCCTTACATCTTAAATTCCTTTGTAGTTATTGAATCATTTATGTTTTTCACAGTGCTCTGGTTGAAGGAGTTGCAGGCTGGTCAGCAGTATTACTCCCATTGTACATGAGGGAGCAGAGCAGGGGTGCTAGGTAACTGGTTAGATACAGTCTGGGTGAGGCAGAGGGGAGCAGTGCATTGACTTTTATTGCTGCAGATTCGATCAGTCTCCTTGGAGGCCCCATTCCACACACTACTCTCCAGTCCCCTACTAGGAAAGCAGAGCAGTGCCCCTCTGCTAGGTAGGTATCATCCTTGCTCTAGCACTGTGACCTGTATTCTGAGCATGGACGAAGCCACTGTTGTCCTTTGCAGAGCCCAGGTACCCAGTGCTGTTTGTGCAGCAGTGCGGACCCCGGGACTGTGAAATGGCCCAGGCGTGCACAGTCACACGGCAGCAACAGAGGGGAGGACACTGACTTTCTGTTCGCGTATTTTCCTCCCTGTGGAGTGGAGGGAAGCTTTCTAAATGCTTGTCTGGTGTCCCCAAATTAAAACCTGAGTGTGCTCTGTCACTGGTTCTCTGCATGGGCCTCCTGTGATCACTTCATGCCCAGACGCCAGGAAACAACTGCTGAATTGCTGGCTTCATTGCCGAGTGTGCGTCCCCAGGCTGCACTCAGGCGTCTTGTCCTGTCGAGTGGCTCCACAGCTCTCAGTGGCCCCAGAGTCAGATTGCTGCCAAGGTGGGCATGGGCATGACTTCGTTTCCAAACACTGCTCTAAATCCTATGCTCTGCCCAGTGGTCCAAAAGACGCAGGCTGTGAGGAAGGGAGAGGGAAGGCTCTGTGGTGTGTGTGTGCGTGCGTATGTGTGTGTGTGTGTGTGTGTGTCTGTTTGTAAATCCTGTGCATGAAATCACTGGTATCTTGGGGGGCCTGGGGCACAAGCCTCCAACACCTTGGCAGGGGAGCACTCAGCAGGCTGAAGGGGAAATTGCTTATTGAAACTGGAAATAAAAATAATGAAACCATAAGATCACAGAACTCCAAAGCTTTTCGAGTTGAAAGGGACCTAGCTTAATTCTCTCTTCTATGAATAAATCTGAGTTGGAGCCCAAGAAAGGTAGAAGATTTGAGGAAGGGGCACTTTCATGTTGCTCCTTGCTTTCTTCCTCGAGGACTCTGCTGGTTCATATGATGTCTTCTTTGAGAAGCAGGTCTTGGTCACTCTTGATCTGAGGAGGTGGGGAAGGCAGAGAAAAGCAAGCTCATGTCTCTCTTTGTTTTTGTTTTTGGACTTTGCGTGTGAGTCTATGCCCCCTGAGAATCCGGAGATCTTCATGTTAAAGAACAAAGCTCACCGTCCTAATGTCACCAAGTAATCCTGCAGGAAGGGTCTCAGATTTCTTGTTTGTCCTCTGTCTCTATTTAAGTCCTATTTTCCTTTACCCCAGCTTAGAAGCTGTCAAATTAAGCTCCAGGGGATCAAACCTGGTCATCTCACTAAATCCTCCAAAATATTAGCTACATGTTTATATCATTTTTAAAAGAAGGAATGTATAAATTGTCCTAAATGCAGACCACATCTACCTATATGGGAGGTGGAAACATCAATGGAAAATTTTTAAATCTCAGAGATTTCCTTTCTTCTGCTCCTGGTTCAGACCTTATTCCTAGAGGACTCATTATTCCTTTGGACCCACAGCCTTTTTGAGGATCTGGTGGAAACAGTTGCATATATCTACAAGTGGGAAGGTCTGTTTACAACTTCTAAGGAACACAAAGGCACTGGTGTGAGAATCTTTGTTTCAGACTACCTGTAAAACACTGATTCCATTTTTTAGTGATTTAAGAACTGAGCTGAAGTTGAGTATCAAGCTGTTCTAATTGAGAACCAATTATTTTTAAGAATAAGAAGGGACATGGGAATATCTATAAGTTGAACTAAGCCTTGGGCCCAGGGAAAGCACTGTTAGCCAGGCCAAATATATTTTCTATAGCTGCAACCTCCTGGAGGTTGGAATAATGGCAACTCATCAATGAAAAATTATGAGATACTTTACTGATAAATATGCATAGATGAAAAGTTGCCTGGAAATGTTTTAATATATATATTATTTCAGTAGACACAAAATTACAGTTTCCAAGTGTGATTGAAATAGTTTTCTAAAATAATCCTCTTATCAAAGGTGAGAGAAAGGCCAAAATAATATAATCTGTATAGAATGTGTACATTGGAAGAAAAGTAGGATTATGTGATGAACTTGCATTGCATGAAGAGTTAAAAAATAAATGTGGAGCACATGGCTTTGAAAATCCCTCACTTGACTCTCTGATGAGATTGCAAAAGCACTGTAGAAGAGGAATCCTGGTGAGGAGAGTCCATAAGTCAGGACTTTCAAGAATTCTAGAAAATGGAGTGAGTGCTGCCTATGTGATTGAAAGTCTGGTAATTAAATAACACAGTCTATGCTATAAAGGCAAGGAGTCATAATTTAATAGAAGTCTGTATTGAACACGATTAATTTTTTGTCATGGGGTTAGAAAATAGCAGGGGAGGAGAATGACCTCAGTCAACCGTAAACCACGGTTTCTGAACTGAAGAAAGAGGAGGTGGACTGAGAGGAGGGTGGCGATGAGGAAGGGCCCGTGGGGCACAGGAGCGCTGATGGATGGGGATGGCTTCTCGTGTTCCGCTCCACGGCGGGGTGACTGGTTGTCAAAAGTAGTTGTTCTGTTGGTCAGCTTCACATCACTATAACAAATACCTAAGGCAAATAACTTAAAAGGAGAGGAAGTTTATTTAGCTCAGAATTTTGAAGGTTCAAAGCCCAAGGTTGGTGAGCTCCACTGCCCCCTCTGAGAGGGTGGTGCATGGTACCCCAAAGGCAGGAACAGGAGCACAGAAGAGCTTATATCACCAAACAGGAAGTCAGCCACTGATGGCACCCTGAACTCCCTTCCCAGACCACACCCCAATGACCTAAACACCTCCCATGAAGACCTATTTCCCAGACTCACCACCTCCCAACTGTGCCACCCTGGGGACCAACCTGTGGGGACACTCCAACCACAACCCAACCACAGCAACTTTGTGTCTCACTATCACCAATGAAGAAGGACTGGACTGTTCCAAACCCAAAGGAATGATGAGTTTGAGATGATGTTTTACCAGTCACCCTGACCCGATAATGACACCTCCTCTACATGTGTTGTCATATCACACTGCACTCCAAAATATGCACAATTATTGTGTGTTGATTAAAAACATTTGTAAAGGCATGAAGTAGACTAGCAAAGGCCATGGGCCTCTCAGTCCCATAAGTATATTACACTAAAGTTGAAGAATTGTTTTTGAAATAAGAGAGGAAAAAGAAAACACCCTAAAAAAGAAGATCGAGATGAGATAATGTATAACTTCAGAAAAATAAGGTGGCATTGGAGTACCTGGAGCAATTTAAAGTATTATATACCAAATGTGAAGGCAGAAGTCACTGAAGACATATTTGGGGGAAATTTTTGGATTTTTGGTGTGGACAAGGCCAATATAGGGAAGAAGAGCCTACTGCTTTTAGATTTTTCTGTCACTGGCATCCAGCATTGTTTGGAGAATGTATAATTCTGAGTCCTGCTTCTCGAGAACATGAGAGCCCCATGTTTTCGTGGGGTGACAAAGATAGGATCCCTGGCTCAGGACCTACCTGGAGAACTCAGCAATCATCTCAAGTGCTTGTAGGCATCTCCCAGCCTGGACAGATTTGGGGTTTACTGTAGTGTCACAGACATGCCCCTGGCCATTAAGGCAGCCCCTCCCAATCAGGTGGGCATTTGGCAGCCCCCCATGGCCTATGGCTGCACCCCAGGAGGAGCTGGAGACCCCACCTCAGAAGTCTTCCTATCTCCTCTGGCATTGACAATGCCCTGTTCCCCTCTGCAGCCGTCCCCTGGCAAGGAGGGGAGACATCACAGGGACACTGTCTCTTGTTCCATCGATGGGCTGCAGAGTGTTGCTTTTCCATGCTGTGGAATCTGGCAAGGAGCCTACATGAACACTTCCTTCCCTTCATCCACTTATTCTGTCTTCCTCACCCTGGGACCTTGACAGCGATCTGTCCATCCTAGGCTGAAAGTTGATCTGAATGACATCAGCTTTCTTAAAATCACCTCTCTACTTGTTCCCTTCATTGCAACTATAATCAAAGCCTTTAGGGTCGAGGACTCTCCCTCCTTCCTCCTCCCTTTTAGTGAATGGTTTCCATAACACACAAATTCCATACAGGTTTTGGACCTGCAGACTTCACACATGCATCCAACTCATGTGGGAGAGAGAGCTTAGACTTCCACAAAATGACCTGCATTTCCTAAATTCTTGCTTTCATCTGGCTATTTATTCTTTGGGTACATCAGTGCTTATTTGAGTTGAGATTACCTCTTCTTATTTGCTCTCCAGTGTATCAAAGTGATAACTTTGAACTTATGAACATTCAAGTGAATGTGTGTTGTAAAGAAAGTGGGTACAAAAGTCAGAAAAGGAAAACGAAACCCCAATGCTTCAGTGGCTAAAGAGACTATAAGTGTCCTCATGGAATAAAGGGCAATGTATTGGGTGGGGATCAAATTCACAACTAGGAATTCCCGAATCTCCAAAGGTGGAGTAGTTAGAAAGTCACACCCAGCATAAAAGCTTCTTTATTTGGCTGCATTTACAGATGTATAAATTTCAAATGACAGTAAAGGATATTCTATGTTTACTAGAAGTAGACCAAGTTTTTGAAAAGTAAAAACAAAAACAAACTAAGCCCTGTTCTGGTGTCAACAGTCCCCAGGACCAGACCGCTCTTGGCGAATTCATGCTGAGATCACAGCGTTCTGCAGGTCTAAATCATACAAAACCAAGCATCTTCATGCCAGGAAGAATTCAGGCAAGCCATCTTACCCACCAGTGATGTGGATTTGTTTGACCTTTTTCAGCAAATGCCGTGTGTTATTCTGAGATACATCCCCCAAAGCATTCCTTTCACAAATCTTCTGTCTACAAATAAGCAGTGTATCTTTCCTCCTTCACGTCTCCTTCCTTGGAAAAGGCCAAGGAAGAATCACCCTATTCCTCCCTGGCGGGGCAGCCAGGTCCTGAGCTGTTTGTCTGATTATGACCCCAACCCCTTGGGCTGACCTGCTTCTCCACTCTGATGCCCCCATGCCTTCATTCTCTGGTCTGAACCTAATCTTGAACTGTCCACTTGGTACCCACTGTCTGCAAGGCCCTCGAGAAGTGACAACACGACAGAGGGGTCACACGGCCCAGGTTCTCTGCCTGGTGTTGTGTGGTGCTCTGAAGTTCCTCTCTGGCCATACTAATAATAACACCCCTCTCTGGAGTTTGAAGATTAAAGGAGTTAACATAGATGCTCCTCAACCTACGATGAGGTTGTATTCCTGATAAACCCATTCTAAGTTGAAAGTATAGTAAATCACAAGTGCATTTTACAAGCCAGATGCAATGGTACCTGCTGGTAATCCCACATAGTCTGAAGGTTGAGGCAGGAGGGACACAAGTTCAAGGTCATCTGAAGCAACTTAGTGAGACCCCATATCAAGAAACTCAGAGAACACATGCAGGCACGTGCATTTAACACACTGAATATCAGGGCTTGGCCCTACCTGCCTTAAACATGCTCAGAAGGCTCACATTAGCCCGTAGTTGGACCTCAGGAGAGTACCGTAACATAGATTACTAGCTCAGGGAACATATGAAACTCTGAAGTTCAAGGCATGGTTTCTGCTGAATGCCTATTGCTTTTGCACCATCATATATTTGAAAAATCACATCAAGCCATCTTCAGCTGGGTACCATCTACACATGTAAAATGCATAAACTCCTGCTACATCTGTAGTAGGTACCCTGTGCATCTCAGTTTCCTATCGCCGTCGAATTTCAGGTTGGTGTCTCAGATTTAACACATCTAGACAGAAGTCTGGGCTTCCAGCCGTGGCCAGCCCCATTCGGATATCAGCAAACATGGATGGAGCACGTGCTCGGCACCAGACCGGCTGGCTGCCATCCCACATCTGTCCACAGGACACACAGTGAAATTCCTTCCCCGGCTCTCTCCCCAGGCCTGCACACGGGCCCCAGGAGCTGGAACAGACAGACTCTCCCCGCTGGTCCCACGCACAGCCCCTCCCCTGTCTGCGTGGTCACCGTGGCCTTCTGTCTGTTCCTTGGAGACCAGGGCTTGTCGGCGCCTCTGGCTGGCCTGCTCTTCCCGACATGTGTTCACTGCTGGCTCCTCCGTGGCATCCTCAGCTTGTGCCAACAGGACCTCCTCGGGAAAGCCCTCCCGATGTGTCCAACACACCCAGAACCCCCCCCCCCCGCCTGGCCCCAGGACCTTAGAATCAGGCCTGTGGGTTAGGAGCAGCTGTTCATCTCCCACGAAGGGTATTTTCTCAAGTGGCGAGCAGTATGCTCGGACTGGCTGTTGCTGGCCCTGTTTGCATTTTAAGAATATTTGTCTCTGAGAGCATTCCCAGGAAAAGGTCTGCGGTGCTGTTGGCAGGGCCTCTGGGAGGCAACCACGGACTGGGGAGAGAGGGCTTTGTGTGAGTGCAGGGGGTCAGTCCAGGTCTTTATGGCGGGGAAGAGGTAAAGGGAGCTGTTCCGAGCCGTGCAGCTCTCCTCCCTGCTGTCTTGTTCTTTTCCTGGCAGCATCTCCAAACTCTGTTACCATCGCTGCCGAGCTCCGGTACACCTCTTGCGTACACAAAGCGTAGCGAACTGGGCTTTATTAATTAGAGTGCTTGCCCAATGGAACTGTTTGCTTCCATTCATAATTCATTGACATCCTCGCTAAATAAATATTGGGGCATTCACTCATCCCAAGCAATTATCTAAAAGAAACTCTATCCATCACAAGGGTTCATAAACCGGGGGACTGGAGTATAAAAAATTCTAATTAAAAGAAGTCTGCTTTTAATAGAAAATGCCCCCATCCTCATTCACATGTATTAAGTACTCACCAGCTCTAGGAGGAAAACGCCAGAGAGGACGATGACACAGTAAGGTACAGCATCCACCTCTGCCCTGTGTGCCCACTCCACGGGGGATATTCCAAAAGCTCTGAGCCCTTGGTGGCAAGGATGGAAGACGCTCCTTCTCCGTGTACACAGCACCTGGATGGGGTGGAGCACACCCGGGTTCCTGGAGGAAGTCCCCTGTATCCCAGGGACTTTCCTAGGACACTGTGGGCTCTGCAATACCAGGTCCTGTCCCACAGCAATGCCAGCTGCTTTCAAAATGTATTGAAATTCAGGCCAGGGAGAAAATGGTGACAGTGTGTGTTTCATATATCAGGGATTAGAGAGGCTCAACGGATTTCTGTCTCACTTTTGGTTTTCAGAGACTTGAAGGAAATCAGCACCAGCTGGGCTCTCTTGTGTCTCTCTGCTTTGGGGCAGAAAGTGACCTCTAGGGCTGTGTCAGGATTCCGGCTTAGGAAAGGGTGCAAGAACCAAGCTGACTGTCGGTGCACTCTGGCCCTGCGTGTCGCAGTCACGGGCCCCTCCGGGAATGCGGGGACTGGCTTGGGTCCCGTAACCTGCAGCCCCACTCCCTGATCTGATGGAGCTCTTTGGACAATGCTTCAAGTGGGCTTTCACTTTTGCCAAAATTCTTTCCCAGCTTTTACCCCCACGGAACAATGACTTCTTTATCATTATCCTCCGAAGTATTATTGATCTTGGTACAGCGCTGGGTTACACACAAACATTGTGACCACCATCAGTCCTGGAATTTGCTTAAATTCCCACTCAAACATTGTCTCCTCGTGTTCTACTAATTTTTCATGGATGATGCCACCCACATAACTAAGTCCTGATGTCCCAACAACCGACCATGTGTTTCATCCACCTCACAGCTCAGCACACGTCAATATGCTGTGACGGGTGAGGAAAGCGATAAATCAAGTATTCCATTTTCCTAAATTAGAATAAAAAATCAGTATAAAATTTTACTTTTGAGATTTTACAGAATTATATAAAAGCAAGTCACCTGTCAAAGCAAATAAGCTTAAAGGCAAATCAAATTTCTACTCTGAATCTGAAGTCTTTCTGGACGTTTTCGGGGCTGCATCTTGGAGAGGTGTGGGGTGGTGATAACATCAGTTGTTTATGAAAATATATATTCCCAGTGATAAAGAGGTGGTGATGCCTTTAGAAGTTTGTAAAAATGAGTATTCCTAAAGATGAGTTTAACAAGCAGAACCACTCTGATGGAATTGTGTAACAGGTTACAAACAAGAAAATGACACCTAACTACCAGGTGGCCCAAACCATCACTCGTGCCCTGCCCATGTTTGCAGATATCTTTGGTTTCCCCAAGTTCAACAGGGTAACAATATCATCCACCAGCTCCCTGTTACAGGAGTAATTTTAAAAATATCTTCTTGGCATTTGGAATCTTTTTGCATAAGTTGCAGTCTCCAGTGATGAGCAATTTTGTGTGTTTGATTTGTTTAAAGGGATGTAGAATTGAAAATAACACTTTTTGAAATTTTTTCAATAGTTTCACCCTACAGTGTATTGTCAGTTACAATTAGTATCAGTTAAGAAGTGGTTGTCGAATGCACTGCATTGTGTAGTGGGCCACTGGCACACATGTAAATGACAAGACAGCAGCTCTGCATCCTAGACAGCAGATACTACACTGTGGCCTCATGCTGAGCGCAGCTATCATATTCTCAGAAGGCTCGTTCTGTAGAAAATAGAAAATCAAGGCTTCTGTCAGTCACCAGAATCTCATATGGCATCTCTCAATGAAATAACATGTTAGTATTATGGATATTTTTAGAAATGTATATTTTTGAGAAAGCATATCCGTTAGATTTCTAGTGATGGCTCACTATTTTGTATCCAGTCATTCCAAGGTGTCAGTTGCTTGCGTGACATGATTCCATGCAATGTAAGCAGAATGAGATGATTATAGTCACATCTGGAGCTAATGTAACATTTATTCTGGAGCACACGCAGAGCACACATAGAACATATGCAGAGCACACATACAGAATATAGAGAGCATACATAGAATCGTATTTTGTTATAAAAACTCTGAAAGTGGAATGCAGCATTCTTATAGACAGAAGTACAGAGAAATGCTGCTCAATTCAAAGGCCAACAATATGTTGAGGGTAGAATCACCATTCCTACCTCCTAGGTAATTATTATCCATCAATAATTGTTTATAAAACATGTAGAGAAAAAGGCAGCCAGTCTCAATGAGGCTTTTTCCTTTTCTTCTTTCATTTCCCCCTGCTTTCCTCAAATATTTTATGCATTTATTCACTCACACAATTATTTATTTGACCAGTATTTATTCGGCATCACTGCACTCTGGACGCTGTATGAGATGCTGGGAATCCTGTAGCCACCAAAGCCAAAGCAATCCTTTGGGTACTGAGCTGGTTTTCTATCTAACATATGCTGGTGGAAAATGAACTCTTTTTCTGGTTTTCTGTCTCCTCCTCTTTCCTGTTTCTCTTGCCCTCACCTCTACACGCACGCAGACACACACACACATGACCATGTGTGTGATTAGATACATATTTTTGGAGTTTATATGTATATTTATAATATATGAGATATGAATAACTGCTCTTGAAAATTAATAAGCAGGCCATCAGATAGGGAGGGCCAGAGGTGGGGATAACTAATTTTTTATTTTAAAATAGGGTGTGCACAGAGGGAAAGACTCACTAAGACAGTGTTGACCAGTCAGCTGCCCAAGGAGGCAAGGGCAGAAAGGAAGCGTGCAGCTCCCCACTGAGAGGCTGGGTGAGGATCGAGGGCCAGCAGCTGAAGCACCCATGTGCCAGGAACTAGGGGTTTGCTCCTTAAGGGCGACTCCACCCCTTCCCTTTTGCCTTCCTCTACTGCAATGGCAGGACTGGTGCAGTCACTAATGTCCCTTCCCCCTTTTCTGCTGGGAGAGTTGATTGGTTCTGGCCACCAAGATACAGGAAGAAATCCTCCGAACGGGCTTTCCATTCCTCTTGAGAAAGCAGACCTGAGTCAGGCATGGTGGCACATGCCTGCAATTCCAGCACTCTGGGAGGCAGAGGCAGAGGAGTGAAAGTTTGAGTTTATCCTCAGTAACTTAGCAAGATTGTGTCTTAAAATATAAAAAACATTTAGAAGGCCGAAGGATGTAACTCAGTGGGAAGGCCCTAGGTTCAATCAGCAGTAAAAAGAAAGGAAGGAAGACAGGAAGGAAGGAGAGAAGGAAGGAAGGAAGGAAGGAAGGAAGGAAGGAAGGAAGGAGAGAAGGAAGGAAGGAAGGAAGGAGAGAAGGAAGGAAGGAGAGAAGGAAGGAAGGAAGGAAGGAAGGAAGGAAGGAAGGAAGGAAGGAAGAAAGGAAGGAGGGAGCCATCCATAGGAGTCGGTCCCTCCCTGTCCCTCCTGCCCCTGGCTGGCAGAGCCAATGTTGGGAGTGCAGACATTGTCAGGGAGTAACACTGAATGTGGAAAACCAAGGTGCTTGAGGAAGGCAGTTGGAAGTGGTCATCTCCCTGGGGATAGCAGCGCGCCTGGCCAACCCTGTGCTGTAGGGCCTGTGCCTCTGTTTCTGGGAGATACTCAGTCTAGAATTTGGCAATCAAAATAGCATACATGGTGGTATTGCCAGAAATGTCTTTTCAGACTGACGACTGTTGGGAGCAATGCTACATAATTCTAGGGAAAAATCATTTGAGCAGGCCTAGTTCTCCTGCCTACAGGCCAGCTGCGACATTCCAGACATAATTGCACTCAGTGATCTGGCAATGCTGTAATGCTCCAGGACAAGACCACACCTGTGGGAGACGCCAGGGAGGAACCAAATCTTCATCGGCATAGTTCCTGGGAGGAACCAAATCTTCATCTGCACAGTTCCTCACTGTTCTTAGATGTCCACTGCCCCCCAGTCTTTTGTTACACCTTGTTTACCCCACTGTGAAGTACTGAACTCTGCATTTCACTTGTTACATCTGTTTCCCCATGGACTGAATAAAAGGTGCTGCAAGCTAGGGGGCTTTTGTCTTTGCTGCCCAGAGCAGCACTGATCAGACCCAAAGCTCAGCTTCTTCTCAGTCTCATTTGTCTACCTTTCCTGTCATTCGCCATGTGCTGCTGTGGCTCGAAGGAGACTAGGACTTACTGCAGAGTTTCTGGTAACATCCCCTTCCCCTGTTCCCTACAGACGACTTGAAAGAAGACAGGGTGAGTGTGCTGTGAATTTTGCATGACGCGTGCTGGTTGACTTTAGCTGTCACACTGACTGGGCCAGGGGGCACCCGGTATCCAGCTAAACTTCAGTCCTGGCCAAGACTGCAAGGGCACTGCTGAGGGAGAGGAGCACGACAGTCTGCAGACCAGAGAGCACGGTGGGCCTCTCAAACCAGAGTTCTATCTCCCAGCCTGTCCTCAAGCTGGGGTCACCGGGCAGCCTCCTGCTTCAGACTTGGAAGTAAACTAGAACTGGAACTCACCACAGCTCCTGTGGTGCTGCAGTTTGTAGACCTGGGCTTTGCCTCCAAGATGGGAAGAGATGATTATAGACATACTATAGTTACAACTACCTAAACATCTATACCAGCTGTATGTGCAAAAATACAGATAGATAGGCAGGCAGACAGACATATGCAAAGTGTGGTTGAAAACTATGGTGAAAGTTTACATTAAAAATTACTGCAGTAAGAGATATTGCCATGAATCCCCTTCTAAATCCTCCTCCTAGCTTTGAACACACTTCCCCCACCATTCTTGCCACTTTCTGAAGCAATTCTGGAGTCCTCTTTCCTGAGCGCCTTTAGTTGCGCTGTCATCGTTGCCCCAGTGCCCTGAATCTATTCAAGACATTTATCTTCCATGGTCATTTTGACTTTAGGAAGAGCCAGAAATTGCATGGTGCCAGATTCGGTGACTAAGGTGGATGAAGACACAGAGTCATGGTTTACGAGCTGCTTTCTGTTGGATGGTGCTCAGCAGCAGCAGTCATTGTGTTTTTATCACACCTGGTAAAGACACTCAGGGAAGAGGACTCCAGAGCTGCTTCTGAAACTGTCAAGAATGATGGAATAATTGTGTTGGAAGCCAACTGGAATATTTTGAGGGGGGGTCATGGCAATGTGTCTTTTATTGTTAAGATTTTTAAGATTTAAACATCTACTGTACATTTTAAGCACAGAGAGACTATATCTCCTTTTCTTGGAGAATCCAGAGTAATTTACATAATATTTGATAACCACTTCTCATCAAGTTATCAATGAATTATAGGGAAGGAAATGCCAGTTAGTTCAGGGACTACAAAGTTTTGCTCCTTTCCTGAAGAATTTCTACAAGTCACCACCGAGAAGCTGTCTGACTGTGACCCTGCAGTGCCTGTGAGCAGAGGCCTCAGTGGGGTGGCCAGGTGTCTGTGGACAACCTCAGGTTCCAGTAGAAATGAAAGAGACTCATCCGTTCCCCCATCAAAGAATCTTGCAGAAATAACGAATGGCTACTTGTCAAATTTCCAGACCCAGTCTTCAACGTTGCTAGTCTGAAGAACGTTAAGGTCATCCCAAGGTAGAAGTCGTTTGCTGGATGAGGACCAGGAATCTAGACAAGCTCTCCTTTCAGATATCAAAATAACTCAAAATGTCTACACTTTAATTACTTTTGTTAAACCATGTACTTTAGATTCATTGAGTTCGGCAAAGGATGGTTAAACGTCATGAAAAATTGAAAATGGATTTTTATTTCTGCAATGATGAAGTGACATTGTAATTCTCAGAGCTCTGCTGTTAGCTGGTTTTTCAAAATTTATTGGCAAGGTATCCCAGTCAGCCCTAATGTCAGTCAACTTTATTAAACATTTATTTTCTGCTAAGGAAAAACAACATGAAAGTGAGATATACTAATAATCAAGGGCAAGACTGAATATCAAAAGAAGTCATTCTTAAGTGTCTTCTATCAGATCTGTCACTTTTCCCTTCACTGACAAATAATATTTCCAGATCCTTAAAACATTTTCTTTTCTCATAGACATAATTTGTATTAGAATAGCACAAATACATTTTTATTTATTATGGTTAGGTTTTAAGGCATTCACAGACTTTTGAGCTACAGAGGGATTTAGGTATAAAAGTTAATGGTATGCCATCAAATAAGGAGACGAGAGATGAGATCTTAGTAAAAGAAGAACTAAATCACACATTTTAGCTGTAGTGGGTGAATAATTCTTAGGAAAGAATAATGTCTGAGTTTTTAGGGCCAAGGAAGGTTTTATTTATCTAAAATTAGCTGCACCAGCACTGACTTTCAGAAAGCCAGAGAACTAGAAGTCCTCCTATGTTGCTCTTAACTGTTTCCAGACCAAAGATTTGATATGAATATTGTGAATTCATAACAGCCCATTATGCAGCTCTACCTATTGCAAAACTTTCCAGCTGGTGCTGCTAACAGAATCATTCGCTCTTTGACAGATTTTGGAATTTTCTTTTGCTTTTCAAACCACCAGTATCCCCTCAACTCTGTTCAGTAGCACAGTCACACCCTGTGCAAGTAAAGGAAATGCTGGTTTCTCCAGAATGGTCCTTTCATACAGAGCCCTCGGCCTCATTCCGAAAGGTTGTGCCCCAGGGCACCTCCCAGGGTTTCTCTGGGATGCCTCCCCTGCTTCTGTCCCTCTTCAAGGCCACCCATTCCGGGACACACTAACCTTCACTGCATTCCAGCTACAATGCAGTTTACACAAGGTATTGAAATAACCTCAAGTGTTGCTTATGCAGCAACAGAACCAATAGAATCAGGTCAGGGTCTTTCTCCATCTTCTCCCTTTGTCACCTGTTGTTTTTCCTCCTGAGACTTGAAGACCTTCAACAGGAGGTTGAATGCAGAGGACACCAAATAGTTACTTGGTCCTGGTGGTATCTCTGCATTCGGTTTGAGCTGTTCTGCTTTGGGAAGTTGGTTTTCAAAGCATGCGGTGATGGAATTTTTTAAAAAGAACAGGTTTTAAGGGGAAAATGTTGGAGAAGGACTGGATTCAAGGATTGCTCAGTGAAGAGGTATTACAACAGGAAAACAATCACACTGCCGTCCTAACTTGGCCATACCGAACTTTCTTTATCCTCCTCACTGTGAAGAATTAAAATCAACTCTTTTCAGGGAATTATGTTGCATTTGAATGACCAATATTTCCCAGTTTAGAAAAAAAGATTTAGTGGAAAAATGATTTTATGTCTATTAAATTGCGTGATGAGGGTAAGGAAGATTAACCTGTTATGTGTAGCAGGATGGTTTTTTATTTAAGCTTTCTAAGCTATCCACATTAACTAGCTATGTTGCTTTTACCTAGATGGTTTAAAAGAAAGGTAATAGAAACAAACTCCATCCAGGAAGCCATGTCATTCTTTTGGTTGTTGTCATTCATTCAAAAAATATTGATAAGTGTGGTGGTTAGGGTGGAGGGTCAGGCCTTGGATTCTCCCAGGGATTGTGGAGGACACTTTGGGGCGTGTCTGGTGGCTCTTAGGCGTGTGGCCTTTGGGTCTGCCTCTGGCCCCTCACCCCTTCTTCTCTGTCACTGTTTCCTTCTCTGCTCACCAGCCACCAGATCTGAACTAAGTATGTTTGCTCCCCCACACCCTTCTGCCACCATGTTCCTGCCTTGGAGGAACAGCAGGCCATGGACTGAATCCCCTAAAACCCTGAGCCAGAGTAAGCCTCTCCTCCTTTAAGGTGTGGGTGTGAGGTTTTGTGTCCCAGCAGCAGGATAATCGATGTACCAAGTCAATACACATGACATTCAAAGTACAGAGAGCAGGAAACATTCCTGCACGTGTGGACTTACACGCTCAAGTCCACCAGGCGAGCAGACTACAGTTTCTGAGGCTTTGGCCAGGTCTGAATGGTCTGCTGGGCCCCTGTCCAGCATCTCTGAGTCAGAACCTCTGCACAGGCACCAGGGAGTTTGTCCTGTGAGCCACGTTGCCGCATCGGTAGGCACACTTGGGGGACAATGGCATTGAGCAAGCTGTGGCGAGGCCATCTCCAGTCACAGTGGGAGTTCACAGGCAAGCAAGGCACCCTGATGGGTGGGTTTGGGGGAGCTGTCTAGAGGCATGGAGCAGAGCCTCAAGGCCAAGGGGGATGGCTCCAGACATAGGCCTACAGGTGGGAGCTGACGAGCCACAGAGAAAGCCAAGATTTTCATTCGATACGGTGGTGCACACCCATCATCTCAGCACTGTGGGAGGCTGAGGCAGGAAGGTTGCAAGTTCAAGCCCAACCTGGGCAGCTTGGCCACTCAGGAAGACTCTGTTACAAATAATAATTAAAAGCCCTGGGTGCAAAGGCCCTGGATGCCACCCCCAGTACCACAAAGAAGTGAAGTTCCTCATGTTTTAATAGAAAAGCTATCATGAAAGCTGTGACATTGTGATAACAAACTTTCAGTCTGGCAAATATAAAGCTGTTTTTTTGTGCTCATGAAACAAAGGCAAATTAATAAGAAACTTTTTTCATACTGATCATATGGTATTTTGATTTATTTTAATGGACAAATAACTATGCATTTATAGGGTACAATGTGAAACTTTAATGTATGCAGGCATTGTGGAATAATTAAATCAAGCTAATTAAAGCACCTATCAGTTCACATATTTATTGTTATCATTGTTATTGTTGTTATTATTATTATTATTATTTTGTGGGGTGAGGACATTTCCATCTATTCTCTTAGCAGGTTTCAACTATGATCTGTATTATTAACTGTAGTCACCATGCATAAGATCATTCCCAGAATTTATTTCTCCTCTCTGGCTGGCCGGGTCTTTGTATCCTCTAACCCACATTTCCCTTTCACTCTCTGAGCCCATGGTCTTTCTATTCTACTCCTACTGTATGTCTCTGGCCTTTTAAATTCCACGTGGGAGTGAGATCATGCAGTGTTTGTCTGTCTCTGTCTGGCTCATTTCATTTAGCTTCATGTTCTCAGGTTCACCCATGTTTCAGCACATTACTAGAGTTCATTCTTCTTGAAGGCTGTATAGTATTTTACCGGATCACACTGTGCTTATTATCTGCTTATCTGCATGCCATTCTGACTGAACCAAGTGCAGCATTTGGGTCAGATTTACTATTTTGCCCCCGTGAGCAGCCCAGTGCCTGCCACAGTGAAGTGGTCATCTCACGTGGATAGTACCAGAAGCGCAATGGTCATATTTTTATTCTTTATGTCTTTCTCTGCTAGTTTCCTTATGACAGATGATAAGCAGTCTAATCCGGTTCAACACTGTGACTCAAAGCACACAGATAGGTGTGAGGAAAGATCAGGTGACAAGGCAGGTCTTCTGAGGCCCAGGAAGGTGTTCTTGTTACACTTGATCATTGGGATCGTCTCAGCTGACACCGTTAACTCTATACCATGATGGATGTGCTGGAAAAGACAACAAACTCCTCAAAAATGTTCCTTGATTCTAGTCCTGGAATAGCAATAAAATAGTTGTAAACAAGGCTGGATCTACCCTAGAAGAAGCTCAAAAAAGGGGAGTTCTTTCCCCTACTCCCGTTGGGCACTGAGTTATGTCCCTGCCACCCTGGAGAAGATCACACAAGACCCCAAGCTCGGAACCACCCGATCTTCTGGGGATGCTCTGGGGCTGGCGGAATTTGATATTCTGTGCCTTGGATCCACCTGCCTGCCTACAATTCTGCTTGTGTGTTGAAAGGCAATCCTTTACTGGGAATCACACCATATCATGCTTCTTTACTTCTTAACTTGAAAGGGAAGCATTTCCACTAAAGCCGTTATGATGTAATCTGGGGTGACATTGAGACACGGTCTGCCTACGTGACCTAGGCTGACTTTGATTCTCCTGCCTCAGCCTCCCAAGTGTTGGTAACTATAGGCCCACACGACAATGCCCAGGTATGGTGGAGTTTTTGCATGAGAGTGTTAATAACCAGTGCTTTTTGAAAGTGAGAGTTACTTTTTAACATCCAATTGTATGCTGTGCTTTGAAATTCAATAAGTGAAACATTTCCCTTTGCGTTTTTGATTATCTTGTTCACCCAAGCATTGTGTGAATATCTTAAAATGTGCTGCTTTTAGATGAATCTCATCAAAATGCTTTATCAGTGTGTTATAAGGCAACGTGGAGAAGACAGTGGAGAACAAGTCCTTTTCTAGCGCCTGGCTTCCTCACACAGACTCATGGACCACACAAAGGGCAGGTCTTGCATGACAAGGTGATCACATGACAACCACAGCCCAGAGAATCCATCTCTCCAATGAGCCCTCATCAAACCTGCTGCAGATGATTTTTTTAAAAGGACTCCTCAAAAACTAAAGTAGAAATTCCATTTGACCGAGGAATTCCCCTTCTTGGTATCTTCAGGATTGAATTAAAGACATCATGTTACAGTGAGCCATGCACATCCATGTTCATAGCAGCACAACTTAAAATAGCTATATGCTGCAAGCAAACCTATATAATCATCAACAGATGAATGGATAAAGAAAATGTGATACTTACAAACAAAGAAGTACTACTCTGCCATAAAGAAGGATAAACTTGAGTCACTTGTAGGAAAATGGATGCACCTGGAGAACATAACATTAAGTGAAATAAATCAGACACACAAGCTCAAATATCACATCGTATCTCTTATATGAGAAACTCAAATTATAAATAAAGAGACAAATAAAAGAGACAATGAGAACCAGGGAGATTGGTCTTTGTGAATGAGAAGGTGACCAAGAGATGAAGGGAGTGGGGAGGGAGGGAAGGAACGTGGACATAAAAAGAACTAAGATGTGCTACGAAGGGGACCCTCTGTCCCATCCTGCCCAGTGTGGACCCCGGCAGCATCCTCAGTGGGCTCAGGCTTCTGGTAAGTGGTGCTAGTTTCATTTCTGGCTGTGCACTTGTTGATAAAATAAACCGTAAGGTGACCAAAGGTGACCCAGTGACAGACTCATACCTGAGGGCAGTAGACCCTTCCCAGGAAACCCTGCCCAATATGCAGTGTGAGCTTTTGTAATTCTACTGTTGCAGGTATGCAGTAAAAGAAGGAGCAATTATTACGGCTCACCTTCACAGGTAGACATGTACCCAGTTCCTTGCCAAGTTAGTGTAAATCACAGAATCCTCTACTCTCAGGAAGAGTGTAGAGAGAGGAAGATAGGGAGAGAGTGGTTACAAGTATTCACCTGCTGTCAAACGCCCTGGGCAGTGTGGTGGCGAAACACTGAGCCCTACTCAATATACACAGAGCACTGGGACTATTTAGTGGGGAGACTTTACCTGCAGCTCAGCTTGCAAACTCCTTTGGTAAATCAAATTGGTGTCAGAAATACATAGTGAAACATATATTAAAGATTTTCTTGCAGATGAAGAAATCACCCTCATTTTCTTCATCAACTTAACAGTTCAAATTTACACTGACTTTTGTAGCTTTCCTTTTTATATAACGATTAGAGCAGGGCTGGTATATTTTTTATTAGCAGGTTCTCCTAATAATTGTGAACCAGGAAGGTGTAGACAGGAATCAGCCCATCTGAAGGACACAATTTGCTCTTGCTGATGCTCCTGATGGGTGTAAAATTCTACATGTGAGCTTCTGCTACAAAAGGATGCTTGTGAGTTCTGTTCTCATACATAAATCTCCCCCCAATTTGAAAAAATCTAAACTTTATGTAGAGAAGGGTGTTCTATAGTAGGCGACACTCGGGTTGAGATACAAGGGGACGAAAGAGTTTTATTTGTGTATTTGCTTTTCTTAAACCCAGCATCCTGTGAATGCTAAGTGCATCAGAGCATTCCGATGCAATGCTGTCCTTTCCGAAGCCCCCTCGTCTCCAGATGGTCCCCACTTCTCTTGCACTGTGTAGCTACAAGCACAACGACCTGAAGTGGAAACCTGAGCAGGAACTGCTCTCTCTGCCTGCAGGAGACCCCAGGCGGAACCTGATGAGCCCATTTCACAGCCCTTGCAGCAGCTGGACAGACTCGGCACCGATGTCCTCCCTGCCAGGCCGGAGGGAAACCACACCTCAGTTTGTCACATCCTCATACCCGTGTGCCCACACTCCCACACTGTGCAAGGCACAACGCAACTGATTTGGAATTTTGCTCCCTCCTTCATCGGGAAAGTCTGGCTGCGACCCTTGATTAGGGTCAGTGGCCTAGTGACTGGCCCTGGTCCCTTGCTCACATTCCTAAGCCTTCGCCTGCCCTTGCTGGCCCATGGCTCCTGTGACGCTCCTGTGAGTGAGGACACAGCTTCCAGCATCACCACTTGGTTGCTCAGCCACACAGGGGCTGCAGGCGCTGACGGACCTTGGTCCCTGGAAGCTCCGTGGACAGGACTCCGCCATATCGCAGCTGCCTCTCCATGACCTGCCCTCGTGGTCACCGGTCTCACACCTTTCGCTGCACAGAGTGGCTGGGAAAGGTGGCAGGATCTCCTGAGCATGAGCACAAAGAGGATGAGGCCATGACAAGGCACTTCCAGCTCTGCGCGGTGCTCCGTGAAGGCCGAACTGTGCCTGGCACGAGGTTGGAGCAGGGTGAAGGACTGCTTGTTGACAGAATGGGCTCCTACATCACCACTTTGGGGTTTCATTCAGCTTGCATCTATGTGGGGTTCACGGGCGGGGGTCTACCCACTGGTCTTCCCCTTCCCTCTCTGTGTGCTGCTCTGAAAATAATCAACCCGCATGTGCTGGCTCTGGTTTGCTCTACCTAATGACAACAATCAATCCGTCCGTCAGTCCTGGCTCACGGGACAGGATTCATGATTTATCCCAACAAAAGCTCACATCTGAAGTGAAGGAAGGTGTGGAATACCCATTAGACTTCACTCACAGACTTTTGCTTCTTTTCTACCCTCCTGCCCCACTTGGGCTCCATACCTGAACATCATTAATCCCACCCTATTTGCTCGGAAGCCCAAGGCATGTAGACTGCTGCATAGTTCACAGTTTCAGTGCAATGCACTTAATTTTTACATTTCACCAACAAAATGGTAATAACATTGACACCCAGTTTATGCAGCCAGGCTGCAACTGGGTCTGAGATGTTTGATAGCTTTGTGTCAGCCGGATGAAATATGATGTTTGACAAAATCCTCCTCGTGATGTATGACACCCAGATTTGCAGCGGCACATTTCATCACCACTAAAACATGATTTATATTATGTTCTTCATCATCAAAATAAAACCCTGAACAAATTGCCCTCACTATATATCTAGCTCTTTCACCTTATTAATGATCTTTGGTAGCTGAGAAGAGTGATTGCTAATAACTGCTCTATATAGATTAAAATAAGATCATAAAGAATTATCTTTTGAGGTTATGCACATACTGATTTCCTCCGACTTGAAATTTTATGAAGATAAATACAACAGTCTGCAGTAGGGATTTCCAGGAGTTACACACAGACAGTTGGCTGATCCCACCCGTGCTGTTTGAGTCCTGTAAAGGCTGCACAAGCTTTCCCTACCTTTCCCAGCCTCTCTCGATGGGCTCACATCTGTCTTTCCTCCCCATCTCCACTTGTCCACATTACATGCTGGTTCCACAACTTGGGGATCAGCCACATTGTCTGCTATTTCCAGAGTATATTTGCTTTCCTCCTATTCTGCCTGGGCCGGGAAGGGCCCCTTTAGTTCATCAGTGCTTCATGCACTTCGGCTTAGCCCAAGGAAACATTTCATCTTCCGGAAGGCCTTCTCCCGCTCCTGTAGAAAAAGTCAAATACTCTTTCTGTAATGGCTATAAAAATATTTCAAGGGAAGGAAGGAGTGGGAGGGAATTAATTTCTAGGGTTGTTACTGGGTTCCAGAAATGTGCTAGCTGTGGTGTTGCTGCTGGCCTCCTAACACATAAGGTGTGATAGGAAGCTCTGCTGAAATGTTAAACTGAAAAGAATTGTTACTGTAAAAGACTCATTGCCTCTAACCCCCTGGAAATATTTCCCCTCGCTTCAAACTCACCTGTCCCACTCTTCCTGCCATTTTCTGAAACCGTTCTGGAAGTCCTCTTTCTTGAGTGTCTTGGATTGCACCACGGCTGTCTCGATGTCCAGGATGAACTCAAAACCTTCCCTTTCATGGTTATTTTGACTTTGGGGAAGAGCAAGAAGTCTCACAGTGAATTTGGTGGACACAGTGAATGAGGACATATCATCATGCTTTTTTGAGCCTGCTTTTCCCTTAGATGGTTCGTGCCAACAGCATTCACCATATTTGTTATCACCTCCCATAAAGACCCTCAGGAAAGAGGACTCCAGAAGTGCTTCAGAAAGTGGCAAGAATGATGGGATAAATGTGTTGGAAGTGGAGTGAGTATTTTGAGGCTTTTTTGTTAGTATGTATGTGTAACATTCCTTGTGTGGTGTTGTACATGCACATAATGCATCTTAATTCTTTTCTTCATCCCTTTCCCTCCTCTCCCCCCTTATCTCTTGATCCCCTTCCATCTGAGAAAGATCTATTTCTCTACTTCCAATTACCTAATTTTATTTTGCTTTTTATGAGAGAGATTAATGACCATGTGTCTTTTACTGAAATAACTCTTTTTTAAATGTAAACATCCACCACATAGTTTGATCACACCTCATAGCTAAACGTGTGGGTCAGGAGGAGTGTCCTTGTATTAATTCTTGCTCCTTCCTCTCTTTCCTCAAGAATAAAGTTAGTGCCATTGACCTGGGTTTCATTGTATACCAGCCTCTGCTCTTCATGGCGTGGAGCAGGTGCTCAGTTAATATTTGTTGAGTAAGTGAAGATTCAGCCCTAGTATATTACTGATTCAGTGCATGCTCCAAGAGCTCCAAACAGTTCATGGTGATGGTAAATCCATTTTCCGTAACAAGGTAATATTTCAGACCAGCCTTCAAGGTAGCTGTAGCCATCCTAGTGGTCTTTTTCCACAAGGGCACAGCATGAAGTCTAAGATAAATGCACTAAATTGTCAAAAATACTGAGTCAAAGTCATATTTACATAAAATGAAAATACAAGTGACATTTTAGCAGCTGTTAATATTCCTGACAGAACTTCCAGTACTTGAGTTATGAAAGAAGTAAAACCATAATTTTTGCTAGAAATTCCTTTATGTATTCTTAAAATATGGAGGCTTTAGGGATTTATCATATGTAAAATCAGGAAAATTGAAAAACCTCGAAAATATTCAGCGAAGTGTTATTATTCTGATGCACAAACTAAAGATTTGAATCTATGAACTACTTTGCCACAATTCAAGAACTGATTTGAAAGATTTCACTTTAAATTTGAGGATTTTTGTTCCACTTGATAATATATTTACCATATGCAAAATGGCCAAATTCTGACTTTAAGTTTACTAACTCTAGACAAGTCCAAATCTCTCTTTTCTATGGGATGAGTTGATACTAAGGATGTTTATTGGGTAAGGTGGATATACTAAAAATAACTGTTGTTCTTGGTTTGCTGGAAGACATTTGTTTGGAGTTGGACTTCTTCTATAATGTTTATGGTAATTTAACTTTTGGAGAGATGGAAAATGAAAGTTTCAGAAACATAGCTGATTTTAAAATAGAAATTATAATTGACTATTTTAGAGATCATATGTGATGATTATTTTTTAAAGGCAAATGTCAGTTCATCTTAGCTAAGAACCACCCAGCCACCCAAGCCTTCAGCCTCTGCGTCATTCTTCAGTGGTTGGGGTCTGAGGTCCTCTCCACTCATGACTGACTTCCCTGGCGCCTGTACAGAAACCTGCAGGTTTTCTGTACAGCAGGTTGTAATCTCATCTTGCCACCCACCATGCTTGTGTAGTCTGAGTCTGCGTCTACTTGGGCTTCTTGTCTTGGACCATTATTCCCTCTGAGAATGAAATCCTGACCTAGGCTCCAGTAGGCTTGGTTCTGGCTTGGTTCTGGCTTGGTCAGTCCATTCTCAGAAAGTGGGTTTGCCGATTGCCTCAATACCTTGCTTTTTGAACCCACATGAAATACGTAGGGGGACATCTGCCATCCTCGTTGCTGTCCTGCCCACAAGTAATCCTTCTAGTAGAGTGGATGATAAGTATCAGGTCAATGAATGAAAGAGAGTCAAGCCTCTTCTTCCCAAAATACAGAGCCTGCTTTTTACAGTCAAGTTCTATGAAACAGTCCTCCTCACGGACTCCACCTCAAGTCTTTTAGAAGTCCTCAAAACCTCCCTTTGCTGACATTTTCTCCTGTGGTGCCTGGTACGGGGAGGAAATACATACTGAAGCCTACTTTGTGCCATAATTTAGAAAATTGTAATTTGTGCTCTGGCCGCTTACTTTGGGCCTCAGCTCTGCTGTCATAATTCCTGACCACACTTGGCTTAGTTCTGCTTCCCCACCATTCAAGTTCCACGCTCATGAGAATTGTTGGATCTGCCTCTAATGAGCATGTGAGCGCAAACTTGAATTTCTGTGCTGGTTTTCCAGCTCCCTACAGCTATCTGGAGAAGGGGCCACACTCCAGATCAGAGTGGGTTCAAGAAATGTTTGACGTTTGGCATTAAATGATTAACCTCATAGGATCAGTTACTACAGAGTCAATCTTAGAAGTTTGCAGATTTTCATTTAATGTAGTATTGTAAGCAAAGTTGTAGAGTGCCACTAAAATTAAGCTCATAATATTAAAGGTCTACTAAGGTTTTTCTGTGAAGGTCACAATAAAATTAATTTACTTGATTAGAAACTATATTTAACATGAAAGTCAAATTCTTTGTATGAAAATCTTTAAAAACTTGGTCTGAAGGATGACATGATCATGAAATAATTGAAATAGTTTTAATCATTAATTATCTAAGCTTTAAAAATATAATTTATGTAGTTGACAATTAGGAGAAAAGGGTTCATAATTGTCTTACCTTTATATTGAACTATTCATGGGGTAGAATCCTATTTTTCTAGTCTGATATTAATTTTTATATAAAATCTATTTCTTCACACAATAGCAATGAAAATTAACACTTTTTTCTTCTTCTTTAGCATAAAAGCTTCTCTGGGGGAAAAAAATCAGCATTCCTCTGAATCACAACCGCTGTACAGACATCAGAGTTAACTCCAGTTCTTGCTGGTCCAGTCCCTCCTATGAGGACATTTGTCATTTCATAGCTTCAACCTGACACTTTACCCTCAGCCAGTCATTTCCAAATGCTCAGGGTTGTCACATGCATGAGGACTTGGGGCTGAGTTAGGTCAGGCATTGACAAGGTGGTGGCCAGTCCCCTTTCTAACACTGAAGTCTCCATTCCAGGGGACTGGAGGTGAGAGAAGGGGAGAGGATGTGGAGTGGGCAGTGTGGGCCAGGCACCATGCTACCACGGTGTACACTTTCCCATCACCGAGACAGCCACAACTGGAAGCAGAGGTTCATCTCAGCTTGCAGCTTCAGTGAGCTCAGTCCATGACTGGCTGGGTCCAAGGGAGAGACAGCCGGGAAGATGAGAGAGGAAAGTCGCTCACCCATGGCTGCCAGGAAGCAGAGAAGGACAGGAGGAGCTGGGGAGGGAGACATAACCACTGAAGGCACCCATCTATCGACCCACCGCTCACAACGGGGCCCGATGGCCTCACAGCATGGCTGGCTAGGCTGTCGTCAGTGAGTCCGTCCATGATGAGCACAGCATCTCACCATCAAACCACCTTCTAAAAGCCCCAGCTCTGAAGGCCTCAGCCATTTGGAGGACATTCTAGATCTAAACCATAACTCAACGTCATGCACCAACCTCCTTGCTCTTTCTGACACAACCCTGATGATGGATGTTTACTCGTTCATTTTACAAATTGTAAGGCTCAATCTCAAGAATACTAGATGTCTACAGCGAGCTTACTCTTGTAAGGAGGCAAAGCCAGAATAGAATCGAACCAGTGTTGCTCGGGCTACAGCTGATGTTCCGTCAACAGCATGGTGTTGCATGCCATTTCCTCCCCCTTGCCCCTTCCTAAAGTCCAACAAATGAGTCTAAACCCTAAAGCTCCTGCTCGTACTCCTTCCCTGAAACAGCCCTCTCCATGCCACCCTTCTCCCTAAACTCCAAGTTGATTGGCCTCACACCAGTTCTGTTCTCTGTGATCACCAGGCTGTGGGACACCCTTGTGACCTTGCTGCTCCTGCTTCACAGTTCTCATCTTCAGCTCTCAGGGGAGCATTGCCCACCTCGGGGAAGCCCTTGTTTCATGGGTCACTTGCACTGTGGCTTCCACATTATTCTGTTCCAAAGTGGGCTTATTCTGGGACTCTACCCTGAAACCCATTCTTTCCCCCTTAATCTCTTCCTTGAAATTTAATCCTGCAAAATTAGTCCTCAAATCTCTATCAATAATATCATAATGTCAACTTCTAATCTATTCAGTTAAGGATATCTTCAAATGTCCATTTCTATCTGCTATTAGTTTTGATTGCAGAATACTATTTCTTAATATTTTGAAATTAAATTTCATTATATGTATCATAGAGTCTTCATTTTCATCCAAACTTCACCTATCATAGACATCCTAGGTAGAAAAAAATTAATATGCAGTCAGAGAGGGATTGGGTCTTCCAGGATGTCAGTGCAAAAGATGAGATGCACCAAGATGGTGGCTGGAGGGGATCTAAAAAGAGCCAGGCTTCAGCATGGAGATGCAATAGCCAGCCCTGCATGCCTCCTTAGTGGAAAACAGCAACTTGAGATTGTAATGTAATTACCACCGCTTAGTCCAGTGAGCCCAGACTGGCATCAGACACATAGGTGGGTGAGCAGAATATCTGGACCATCTCCTATCACTTTCCAGCAATGCCTTTGTTCTTTCCATATATGTTTGCTACATGACTCATTACCCTAATGATCAATATTAGTGACTATACTTGTAGTGCTATAGGTTGATTATAGTTTGATCCACATTGTAAGTATCCACATTGAGATTTTGTTGTATAAATTACACCTGACAAAGAGTTTCAGTGGCCACACACTTGGGTTCTCGCCTGGAAATCCAGGAGCTATTCTTCTCCTTATCACCAATAAAACTCTCCTACCTTTCTCCTTTGCTTTGCTACTTCATTGCTGGATGTTGTGAGACCACGAACTTGGCACATCTGACATCTAATGGGTTGGACGTTATTTTCCCCATCTCACTCTCTATTGCCTATGCTATTTTGATTTACACATTTGTATTACCTGGTGGATGATGTGAGTCTTTAAATATGTGATCCCACAAAACTTCACCTTTTCAAAAGCCAAAAACATCTTAATTACCATCTTGCTTAGGGTCCAACGAATTGCTGCCTACTAGCCAGATCTGGTTCTTCTGCTAGTTTTTATAAGGTCTTATTTTTGAGCATAGATTTGACTGCTTGTTTACAGATTGTCTGATGCTATGTTTGGGCAGAATTAAATGGTGCCGACAGAGAAAATCTCCACCCTAAACTAATGTTTAGTAGCTAACCATTTACAGAAAGTTTTAGCAGCCCAGATCTTGATCCTGCTCTGAAATTCTTTATTTTTCTTCTCTCATTTCCAATCACAAAAATATTCTGCATATTTCTTTTTGTGAGATTCTCTTATAATGCATTCTTTCATTGTGTAATACTGATCACACTAGTCCACACTATCATTGCAAATCCCTTCAGTAATCTCAAACTTTTCCACTTTTTTACTCTTGGTACAGTACACTCATTCTTAATTTCCCTAACTTCACCAGTCATGTTCCCTTCAGAAGTCTTAAGGACTCACTCATTAGAATAAGCCACAGACCCGTTATGTGACCATACTAAATATTTGCTCTTTAAAAGATTTAGCAATCACCAAATTATATGTGCTTTACACCTGGCACATGAAGAGACCAGTCTACATAACCTGTGTAAATTGTTTGAATAATTTATCCTAAACAATGTAGCTAGCATAGCAGAAGTGAAACTATAAGAAAATCCCCTTGACTACCAGGATAAAGGTATTTCAATTGTTTAGCTTCTTGTAGCCTCTTTTTTGCTGTCTGACCTCAGTAAAGTCCCAAAAGAGTTGCTTTTGCCATCTTAAATGAACCTTATAGTGCTCTGAAACCTTTCCAATACTCACATTTGCATTTCAAATTTTATCTTTGTTCCTGATCTCCAACCTCTCTCTACATTTTATTCCTCCTTACATCACATCAAAAGTTTTCTTCTATAAATCTTCCACTCTGCTGTCCCTTTTGTGAAATTTATTGCTTATAGCAATACTATAACCATAACTGACTTGTACTTCATTTATATTTTGCCAGATGTAAGCCTTTTTAACTATTCTATAATGCTGTCCCTTTTTCTAAGTAGGAGCTTTATTGTTATAACTGGGTGGCATGAGTCATGGGGCGTGCTGGGATCCAGAAAATTAAGCTAGGGGTATGGTGGCTAGAAAGAAACAAAACTCAAAGGAACTTTGGAAAGAATGAAGCTACTCACTAGAGGGAGCCTGTGAGGAGGTTGACCAAAAGTCTTTTAAAGTTTCTTTCTGTACCATGCTTCTTCATGCAAGAATAATCTTTGTTTTGGTTAGGAGACACATTAGATGCGTTGCTTGTGTGGAATGCATAGCATCATATGGAACACTGGAGAATCTCTAGCCCCTCAGTTCAGCATATTTTTCAAGGTCATGCTTAGTGGATGGGGTTAATAAGACATAGGTATGAGTGTAAGGCACTAGATCAGTTGCTTGAGTTCATGTTAAGGCATTAATTATAATAAGGAAAAAGAAAGCTGAACTGAAAAAAACAGAGCCAGATGTGAAGTCGTAAGACAGGTGAGTGTGGTGGGGGTCAGAGGAAGCCTGTAATCCATGCGAGCTCATGGATTCTGAGTCCTTGTGAGATCAACAGGATGGTAGCCTGGGGGTGTGAGACAAGACTGGCATGCAAGTTGCCTGGGTCAGTTTGTCTTGGAAATCAGTCAGCCTGGACATCTTTGTTGATGCTGCTGTGTCCATAGATCAAAGGATCTGGGGAAGATGTGGACTGATGCCTTTCTACAGTGCATCTCTCCATCCAGAGCACTGAGGCCTGTGCTTCACTCACATAAAGTTCTCTGCACATTTGCTGCTGCTGCTGCTGCTGCTGCTGCTGAAGAGGTTTGCAACTCTTCTTGTGCTTCCTTAGCACACTCTCAGTATGAGAAAGGCAGGGAGGGTGGTGAAGGCAGAGGAAGGGAAGAAGCAGCAGATGGAGATGGAAAAGTGAAACATCAGGACTTTCAAATCCCTTCCATTAGGACGGGCAGTGTCTGGGTGGTGAACGTTAAAAGGCAGAGAGAATTAACAGTGAAAATGGACGAAAGGAAAGAAGCAAGCACATAAAAGTGAAGAATGAAATATTCTCAAGGTCAGAAGCTGAGACCCAGCATTTTCCTAGAGCAGATCTGGCATGAGGTGGATGCCTGGGAATGGATGGTGGATGGATGCTAATACAAAATAGCCAGCCCTTTTGAGCAAAAAAAAAAAAAAAGGAAATTCAGAAGAAAGTAGTGATATGGAAATTGATCATACTATCCCTAAATATATTTGAAGAAATATGTAAAGAAATGTTTCTTGATGTGTCTACCACAAGGAATCAAATGAGACCTCCAGCCAGAGAAGAAAATGATATCACCTAATTGAAGAATGGGCAGCTTGCATGACAGTCCTCGCTGAATAACAATACTACTTAAGGCAATTTTTAGCTTTGTTAGTATTAATATTTCACTGACCCATTTTTAAAAGCAAAATGGAGCCAGAAAGAGCCCCAGGGAAACTTCTGCTGGCCCTCCTGTTCTAAAACTTTAGCCCCAACAAAACTCACAAGATTGTTTATTTAAACTATATTCTTTTATAACAAACTGGGATTTATTCTTAGAGCCGCTGATTGAACACTTTAATTTACAAACGGGTTTCCCAAAGCTTTGTAAAGCCACCAGATGCAAAGAGAAGGGGCCGCATCTCCGTGCTCAGCCTGTTTAATGCAGGCAATATTGTAAACAGGACTCTGGGGGAAGGTTTCAGAAGTGCATTTAATTGCATTTCCTACTTCTCGTAACAGCAAGGGATTAAGCCGAGATGGAACGTAATAGAACCTGCTTCACGCTATCGCCTTATGAGGAGAGAGGCGAGGAATACACAATATCAAGCTTATCAGGGAAAGTTGCCCGCATCTCCGCTGAATAAGCTCATGAATGATTAAGAGCACATTGCCTAATTTCTATTTGAGATTTTCTGGTGGTCAGTTTGTAGTCACATACATCAACAGCAACTCCCATTTATTAAAAATAATCTCCATTTCTTATTGTGGAATCTTGATTTGAGAAAGAAATAAATTCTAATAGGTGTTTTATGCACTGCATGATTTACATTGTTTCTGTTCTCTTGATTCACACAGTATATCATGTGGAACCTGTGGCCTGGGGAAACAGATCAATCCTATTTGTTGAACTTTCCTATTACTCAGGCTGTCCTGATGCCACAAGGAATAAGAAGCAGCAAGGCTGGGTCAGGCTGGTTCCCATCCCTCTTATTTAGGTTAACACCTCTGAGCATCACATATGTTGCTGCCTTCCCAGATTCTGGCTGCATAGTCCTTTCCAGCGAATGTCAAATCCTGTTATTTTTTATTCTCATATTTAGACTTGTAATGTCTGGACCACATCAGCAGGTTAGAGATTAAATATTTTTTTCTCAAAATGGGGTTGATCCTTACTTGTTTGCATCAAAATCCCTGGGATGACTGAGAGAAATAAAGAATCTCTAGTTCTCAACTTTGGGAATTAGAATCTGAATTTTCCCCAGGTCATAATTCTGCAGAATGCATTTGAGAACTGGCATTCCGTATGGACACTGCAGGACCTATCTCGTCTGTTCAAAGGATTTTATGGAGTCTATTAGAACTTGTTTCGGTGAGAATTAGTAAGGAGTCCCCAAAGGCCTGGAGCTAAGTTTTGCTACGTTTTTAATCAGTACAGGTTTGCAGTACCTAATGATGGCATGGTTGTGGGGAGTTGGTCTGTGTGCATAACACATTTGAATTCTCTGTTCATTTTTCCCCGCCCTTCTGCAAAAGATCTATCTCCCTGATTCCTGTAATGTTTCTTTTAGTTTTTGTTTTGCTCTTCAATTTATTTGTTTTGCTAGCAATAGGAAGAAGATTGGCACTTCCACATTTGCCCCCATAATGTCACGTGAGTGCCAGTTCATGACAAACAGCCGGACAACTCCAATTCATGTTCCTAACAAAGAGTTTCTCGCTCTCTAACACCAGCGTCCAGCATACGTCGGGTAAGCTGGTTGCTCTGATAAGCGCCAACTCTGGTAGCTCAGCAGCATCGGGTCACCTGTGCCTCCCTGGCTGTTCTGAGCCCCAGCCTTTTTCTGCACAGTGGCTCTGCCCTGCTCTGTGGCTGAGCCTGTGGAGGGGCCGCAACTCACAACTGCTAGAAGAGGAGAAGGGGAGAGAGGAGCAGGCGTGCGCTCGTAGGAGCCAGGCCCAGAAGCAGCAGCTGTCACTTACACCCACTTCTGCTTGCCGTAAGTCAATCACAGGAGCCCCTCAAGATTCGGAAGGCTGGGGAATGCAGTGGCTATGTGCCAGCCTGGAGAAAGTCACAGGGCTGTGGGAACACTCGGAAAACAGCCACATGGAGGACACACTTAGTGTCACTCCACAAGTACATTTCTGGCTGCCCTCCCTGCCACTGTGACTACAGCAGGTTGATTTCTGCATTTCTAGAATGTGCACGAACAGCTTCCTTAGCAGTAAAGTTTGATCATTCAGTGATTAATGGATAGAAAGTGCCACGTATGGTGGATGGCACACAGTGGTGCTCACTCTAAGTGAATCCCCTGCCCTCTAAACCCTTGGTAAATAATTGTGTTTTGAAACTAATCATGCTATATTGTTTTTTGTTTGTATGTTGTCTTCCAACCATTTTCTCCCTGTCAGAAAATTTCCTTCATTTCCATATTTCTAGTTCCTCAGTACCCAATTAAAGCCCAGAGGAGAAGGCTCGAGGCTGAACTTCCAACGTCTGCTATCTACCAGTTAGCATTTAATATCTCTTTGCTCCAACTCCCAAATCTCTCCACAAAAGGTGAGAATAAACCTCAGTGAGAAGAGCTCACTCCCTGGAGCTGTCTAAAAATTAGCAATCATGAATCCCTAAACAGAGTATCTGGTGAAGAGCGTACAGTACATGTTGGTTCCCATTAGTTACCCCTGTTCCAGAGCTGGGAGTTTGACAGAGGAAGAGAAGTGGACATGCAGGGAAAGCTAGCATGATTCTGCATGGATGCTCTGTTCAGAAAACCTCCACAAAGCAGCCACAGACTTAGTAGGACAGTGCACAATCAACTAGAGAATTTAGAAATAAGCAGAGAAATGCACACAAATGACATTTGAAGTTTTATTGGCAAGACCATATATATCCCAGGGAGACTATACCTGCTCCCACTTTATTGTGTTTAATTGAAAGGATTTTACACTTTTCTCCTACAGGACAGTTTAACTTCCAATTAGGAGTTAGTAAACCTGAGATCATATATGTTGAAGCAAGGGTGAAGCTGATACAGAAGTTTCCAAAATATCAGTGAATCAATGGTAGACAAACTAGGTCCAATAAGCCCTAAAAAATAACATTGTTTTGATTTATCGCTGAGCTAAAGTCTAAATGCTGATAACAGCTGCATTCCAAAGAGCAGAAAAAAATAGGAGGTAGAGTTATCAACAGATGGATTCAGTTTAATACCAGCAATTATTGATACTTCAAAGCATGTTTGCATTTGCTTAACCCTAGTTAATAATAAAACCTTCTCTCTTCTTTATCCTCTTTGCAGAATTAAGCATTAACCAGACATTTCTCTAAGCAATATGGCACCACAAGCCTCCCTAGGAGCTGTAACACCTGTCCAGGGGACACTGTTGTATCCGATATGAGCAGCCTGCTGTCGTCTAAGAGCAGATTATGATATAATTTAGTGATTTTGGAGTTTTGGAGGCCTACTGCCTCATCTTCCCTGCCTAACCCCCAAAACATAAAGATGAAGAAAAAAAATAAACATGCTAATTAAGAAGTTATCTCATTAACTGTATTCGTCTGCCTGCTCCTCACTGAGATGCAACCCCCAACACCTACACCTAAAGGAGGAATCTAGTTTCAGTCCTTGGTCGGCTGGCTCAAGGCAGAAATGGCAAGGCGAAAGGGCCTGGCAAAGGAAAGCTGCTCAGCTCTTGGGGGCTGGGAAGCAGAGCAGGGGACAGCCCCAGAAAGGAAGTGGCCAGGGGTCAGACACAGACCCCAGGCCAGGCCTCCATGACCACCCAGACACACCCAGATGTGCCTCCCACCAATCCCTGAGGCCGGTCACGAAGCCAATCAAGTGGGAACATCACCCCAGTTACCACACTGATTGTACATTTCAGAAATATCTAAATGATCTCAAAAGCAGTCCTGTGGACCAACCTTCCTTAGGAAATCCATGCCTTTGTGCCACACACTTCCATGTTCTCGCTCTGAAAGAGGCAAGAAGCCCTGAAGGTGGACAGTCCAGTGCAAACCAGAGACAGCATGTCACAGCTCCCAAGGATAGCAGAGCTGGGCAGCTCTGTCATTGCCGGCACAGGAGACTGGGTTTCTAGGCTGCTGGGTTCCAAATTTGGGCTGGGCAGAGAGATCACCTGGCTTCTTCCCTATTGCGGGAGTTAAGTCCCACAGTAATGAGAACTAGAAGATCAGGCGTAGGTTTCCGAGGACAGAAACTGCCACAGTTTCTACCACAGCCTGACCGGAACAAGCTCTCAGGAAGCTGCTGGATTTCCGCCGACATCGCCGGGCTACAATGCCTCCATCTTTCTCACACTGAATTTCAAATTACTGCTCCCTCTCCCAAAACTGTTTCTCACGTTACACTGTGGCTCTCCCACAGGGTTTCATCCACTCTGCGCGGCCGAACTCAGTCATAGCAACTGGACCCGGAGGCGGCTCAGACCCGGCCTGGACCTGGCCTGGCCATGCCTTGGACCAGCAGGCCGGTTCCCTGACCTGAATGCCAGCACAGCACGACACGTCTGCCTTCCTGTTGAATAAGATCAGGAGAGGCTGCAGGGTAAATATACCCACATCGAGTATTTTTTTCCAATTCATTCATGCCAAACACCACTTAAATTATTTGGATGTATGAGCGATTTGTATTTATTTTAAAACTGCCTGCATAAAACCACACATAATGTGGTCGAGGGTTACAAAATGTGGTTAGGAGAATCAGAAAAACTGTGCCATGAAACTGAGCACTAGGACTTAGGGAGCTTCGCAGCTTTATGGCGGAAAGTTTAATAAATCCTCAGAACTCAGTTTGCTCAGCTGCAGCTCATCCCACCATGAGTGGCTATAAAGTAGCCCTGAAAGAATCCGGTGGCCTATTGTGTCCCAAAGTTTTTTTTTTTTCCTAAAGTAGAGACACAAGATAATAATTACAGTTCAGAATTATTTGCCTTCCTTTGCTTCCCAGGACTCACGTATCCGACAGCGTGTTTACCTCAGTCTGCAGAGCAGCGCGATGCGACCCTGTGATCATCATCATTAGCGGCCGCTGGAGAAGCCCCGGTCCTGCTGCAGGGCGGGCCTAACTCCTTGCCTGCGCACAAAGCGTCTTGTGCTGTGCCTTCCCGGCTTCCTCTCGAGTGTGGCCGGAGCACCAGGCCCCGCGTCAGGTCGAAGTCACCGCAGGGCACAAAGCGTCAGGAGCTCCTGCAGCGGGGAAAGATTCCCCGCTCTTGCTGATTGAAACAACAGCTGATATTTATTGAACATTGCCGTGGGCTGGGTGCTCTGATAATCTTACATATTTTATAAACTATTCCTAGGAGGCAGGCGATACTTTTGTTCCACTTTATAAACACAGAGAGTGTTATTTCTAAGTCGCCAGTGTTTCCTGTAACCGTATAGATGGACAACAATAAGGCAAACCAGGATTCCTCTGCTGTTCTCAACAACTCCGAGTTACTGGAACCGATCGAACTATTGATGGGGATCAGTTCTGTTTCCGGTGGCTCTTTCTGTCTCTGGTGACACTTTCAGTAAGTGAAGCACATCAAGCCCCGTCTCGTTGACTGGCTGCTCGGAGTTCGGGCTCATAAACACCTGTCTTTGTTTTCCACTTGTAGATCAACCACAGTGGTCCCGGCTAGGACAGGCTTGGTTCCCAGGTCAGCTTGGCTGGTTGGGGTTTCTGGTATTTATCACGGATTAATTTTCATCTTCAACCTCCGCGAGATGCTGCAGATGTCAAATGCCACCCCTCATCCACGCGCGGTGCAGGGCTAACACAATGGGATGCAGACCCCGTGCTGTGGACCAGAGGCTGTTGCCATAGCAAAGGGACCTGTCCAAGAGAGATGCCCAGGGGCCAGGACAGGAAAGCAGCAGCTGTGTGAAGACAGGATGGAGACTAGACAGGGCTCTGCGTGGAGACTTCAGCTCTCAGGTCAGTGTCCACACTCAGCTTCTGTTGCTGTTGATCCCTGCAGCCACCTAGGGAACATCCACAGCCCCCTGTCTTGTACTTTGTGTCCACTTGTGAAATTCAAACTCCAGTGGCATGTTCCAAAATAGGAGTCAGGCGCCATGGATTATTCCTCCAACACCAGCAGCAGGTGGGGCCAAGGGAGAATGCAGAGCAGGGGAGGCCCTGGGGGCCACAGGGAGGGTCCCTACCCACCAGGTGCTCAACAGGGATGTGGGCTTTACAGCACTATACGTTTGCAGAATGCCTTAAAGGCCAGCTGAGTGGAAACTCATTAGCTGCCTCAGGCCTCCAGTGCTAGTAGGCCAGGCTCTGAAGCTTGGTAAAATTCATTTCTAATGGAGGCATTCATTCCACTCGGTGGCTTTCATTGTTTACAAACCCCTGGTCCGAGCTGACCCAGAGCCTGCCTTATTGTGCACCCTCCTCTATCCTGGTTCTGCTGTGTTTGTTTTGAAGAGGGCACTGGAACCTGAGCACATTGCTCACTTGAGGACCTCTCCCCGGGGAACTGCTGTTCCTCAGAGTCCCAAGCCTGGGCCCTGAGCAGGCCCACTTCTCAGGGCCTACTTCCTAAGTTCAGATTCCCGGGCTCTGCTTTTCTGGCTCTGAAAGCTGCCGACTCAAACACACACAAGGTTTCCCCTCAGCCAGGGGAGGCCTGAGGCCAGCTTAACTATTTCCAGTTCTTTTGGAGACATTTAAAAAAAGAAAGAAAAAAGTACCTGTCTTATGAAAAACTAAATTTGTTGCTTTGTTTAATTTCATTTCATACGACCCAATTTAAGTATCTTTGGTAGAAAACACAGTAATTTGATTAGGAGTGATTTAAATTATAGGGATAATAAATCAGATATTCAAGTTAAATTACAATGTATGGAATTTAATTCACAAAGGACATTGATGTCTATTTTTTATATCGCCTGTGATAACTCATTCCATTCAAAGATGAGTAAAACCAAAAAGAAGCAAGCAATCCCAGAGCATACAATACTAATTTTACATGTAATTAGAACTAACAATTTCTTTTCATTTATAGAACATACTCCGATGACCTTTGAGGTTGGTGGTGGGAGAGGACATTAGCTTATAATTATGCTTTGATTTGCAATGAAAAATTGAAATGACTATTGCTTTTCAAGCTAGGCATCAGCAGAACGTCTGAATTAAAGTGTGAGGCACTACTGCCCCCTGCCGATAAAATTTTGTTATAACATCTTTTAAAGATGCCTTCAAATAGAAATCAAATTTTTAAAATCATTTAACACACAGGAAATGAACATTTTCCTTTCTAAATTTACATCTAATGCATTTTAAAAATCATTCTTTCACACGATCTTTTAAAATTAAAATGGTACTTTAGCCTTTTGATATCTAGATATAAATTAATGAGCCAGGAAAATGTAGGAAAAATAATGATGACTGCTAATGTCGTGCATTTATATGACATTTCCGAAGAGCACTTAATGTGGGTTTTCTCATTTAGTAGCACATCATGCTCGGGAGAAAGAAAATCATTATTTTATTCGTTCAACTTCTTAAGTCTCTTGTTCTTTCAGCACATAAATGACTTTTCAAATGCTAGTGGTAGAGGTTCAATTTCCATGCTTTTGTTATTCCGTCATTTTTTTCACTCCACACACCACTAAATGACAAATCCTAAATATATGTAAACAAATGATGAGGTCTTTTGGAATCAAACCAATGACCATTCTGATCTGCAAAAACAGCTACACATTTTCCAATGAAATATAATTCAGTTTGGGGAAATGCATCATTTCACCTTGTCTTTGCAAGGGAAAACTTCCATCAAAAGGCGAGGGAAGACGCTGTTTAGGTTTAATTGTGATTTGTGATCTACTTAGGTTTTGGCACCTGCTAGAAACCAGACTTTACTTTTTAGAGTTTTGTATTTGAAAAAGGAAATTGCTTTTATGCTTTGCTTAAGGACTTGAGGGATCAGGGGGTGACTGCTTTACCCTGGTTTGTGTCCATGCTTGCACAAGGGAAACCCAGGCAGGTAGCATTTGCTTCAGGTGTATGCAAGAACCCCCCCGGATGGCTTGCATTTATCTTTCCTTCTGTCTTCCAGTAACTGGCAGTGTTCGAATCTATAACCCATCCTACAGAAGGATAGTCCTGACATTTTGCTCATTTTGTTAATAAGGTTACCCTGGATCATGTGGAGACCAGATCTCAAAGCCTTGTCCCACTTATATTGCTTAATCAAAACCAGTTGGCTTTTCCTTGCCCTCTTTTATAAGGCTTGAGAGTCTTCTCACGTTGAAGTGTTGATAGCAAGTTTGTCTTAGTGCTTGGGGACCACAGTCCAGGGTGAAACCGGCGGGCTGTCTTTTTACCTCACCGTAGCCTCCAGCTACTGACATCCCGTGACGAACAGGCAAGACCTCCTGGGAGAGGGCTCTGCTCATACCGATTCAGTAATCCACAAATATGCGGAGAAAGCCTATTACCGACCGGACTCTGTTGGCAGAGTGTTCAGTGGTGTGAAGCAAAGCGAGGTGACTTTGCTTTCAAAGACTCCATTCGTACAGAGTCAGAAGAAGACAGACAAGGGGATGAAGGAAGAGAGAGAAGAGCATTTCCGCTGGCGAGGACTTCCTGCTTCTGTGGCTGGGTCCCCAAACCCCACACCCCTGAGCTCACTGTAGCGTCTTCCCATCTCAGATGCACCAGTTAGGAGGCGCACTGATATGACATGTCCTGCCAGGAAAAATGTGGCCAATTCAACCCTAACCCGTGCCTTCCTTCAATTAGAATCTCTGTTTATGCTCATTAGGAGAGGTCATTCTAGACATATTATTTACGGCTTTTAAAAATCAGGTATCACCTTTAGGGGAACAGAAAAAAGAAAAGGAAGTAAAATAAATAATTCCAAAAATTCCACCTATTTAGAGTTCATTTGGGAGTGAGTGGAGGAAGAGGAAGCAGAAAGACCTCATCCAGGACGTGGTGCCAAGCCTAGCTTTTAAGGGAACAGCCCAAAAGTTGTATGGGGTGGGGGGGGCAGGCAGTCAGGAGGAGGAAAACCGCACTGGGAGGAGTATTGGGAATGATGTTGGGAATGTTCATTGATGGAGGTACAGGGATCATTCATGGAAATGTTCACTGGTGGAAGATTTGGAATATAGATGGGATATTCATTGATTGGGAGCATCCACGGGAATCTCAGCAGAGTATGGTGGAAGGAGGGCAACTGCAGGAGTCCCTCACACCAGTAGGGGATCCAGCATGGGACCCTGGGCTCGCATCTGCCTCTCACTTATAGGTGACAGGACTCTTTTCAGAGCACAGAAAGCGGACAAAGGGAAAGCCATCCGGTGGGACTGACACCCTGAGGAGGGAGGAGCACAGAGTTGCTGCCTGAATTCTTGAAGGAGTCTCTCAACTGCAAATCAGCCCAAGCCATCAGCTCAGAATGTGCATGTGCAGGGAGGGGTTATTAGAGCCTTGGGGGCTCAGAAACATTGTTTAAAGAAATCTTCGAAAAGAGCAGGCACCAGCTCTACCTGGAGAGGCTGTGGTTGTCTGGCTGGCGGTGCGGGAGTGCTGGAGCCGGGCCTCTATAGTCAGTGTAGCTCCGGAGTGTAGAAGAAGCCGAAGCCGAGGAAGCGAGGAAGCGAGGAAGCCGGCACCTGCTTCCTGCTGGGGAGAGGCCAGAGATGCTCACGCTGTGTGTGTTTGTGTCTTTCCCACTCAGCAAGGGTCCTTCTAGGGAGCACCCAGAGACCTGGGGTGATGGCAAGGAAGTTGTCCTGGTAGATTTCTGGACAGCACTACCGAGCGCTTCATCTGTGCCAGTCTGCATCTCACCACTTCAGCGGAGCTCTCCGGACGGTGCTTGTCGTATTGCTGCGAGGGAGCAACACTTTACTTCCTGTTTTATAGGTGAGAAAACCAAGGCACAGAAAATCTAATCACAAGTCCATGTCACAGCCAGCAAGAAGCTGTAATCCAGACCCCGCTGCAGGGAGCCAGGGGCTGTGGTGGAAACTCCACCAACAATGCCTCTAGCTTTATGGTCTGTCCTGTGGTCTCACTGAAATAAGGTCACGGGGAAGACAGAGAGAGGCTATGGAAAGAAAATGGGAAATTCTGTGACTTCGGGACATGTTACGTTCTGTAGTGGCCATGTTAATGGTTTAGCTTTTGACCTAAGTGGGTAAAAAATATAAAACTAATTTTACATAAGTGGACAAGATAATCATGTTTGTGCCTTTAAAAATGTCACACTGCCACTAAAGATAAAAGATTCAGAGTAAACAAAACTATATCTTAGAGAACTATTCGAAGGATCTCCCAGCCATTCACTAGAAAACCTGGCATCAGGATGAGAATGAGCTCATGGAAGGGAGAAACAGAGCAGCTGGGAGTCACTAAAGGGGAAAGGTCTGCAGGACTGGGGGTTGCCACGCCAGCGGGAGGAGTTCGTGTGGAACCCAGCTCTCTGGATCATTCAGTGCTAGAAAAACTCATCAGGACAGAAACAGCAAGTGAAGGTGAAAACGTAACTTCACATTCAGTTCTCGGCTTTTTGTGTTTGAGATGCTGAAGGAGCCCCAGTTGGAGAGTTCGGCTTGGGATTCCGTTATGTACAATGAACCACAACGGAGAACTTGGGCTGGCTCCCTGAAAGCATGAAAGTCACCATCTTAGTGGCTGCTCTAGGGACCACAGCAAGGATAACCTCTCCGAGGGATGCCCAAGAGGGGGGACCCATGGAGGACAGCAGCCTGCAATAAAATGAGAGGCCCGGAGCCCTGGAGCAAGGCCCAGGGGGACCTGGAAGAGAAGCAGGTGACAACAGAAATAGGATTAACAACAAAAACCAAGGAGGAAGACATGAACATCAAGCAGGAAACACCTTAACAAGCAAGGAATGACCAGGAGCTGCAAAAGCTTGCAGCAGATGAGCTGAATGTGCCCACTGGGTTTATGGGCAAGGACGTGACTGGTGGCCACCAATGAGAGACGCTTTACTGAAGCAAGGGCTGTGTAGGCTCAGGAGAGGAGGAGAGAGCAGGGGCAGGTACAGGCAACCTTTGGACTGGTTAGAGTTTGGCTGGGGGCTGTTGCAAGTGAGGTCGAGAATTTACTTCAAGGTAGAAGGGTGGGGAGTGTTTAAGCAGAGCCTCAAAGAGTCCAATAGAAATGAAAAAGATAAAGATAAAGAAAAAAAAAATCAAGAGAGAAAAGTCCCTGAGGATGTGAGGAGGGACAGCATGCTGTGTGCAGACAGCCTGCTTATCCTAGGCGGGGGCAGACACTGCCATTGCATCCCGGGGGGCAACCACAAGAAGATAGTCACCAAGAGCAAGCAAACACGGCCCCTTGTGATGATTCGTCTTTTCTCTGACAACAGGAGGTGAGGTTGTTTGCTGAAGCTAAGTGCATAACCAGAAAATCAATGGCCTGGGAAGAAAAAGACCATTACAGAAAGCCATGTCCAAGATCAAAAGAGAGAGAAGTCCAGCAAGCCCGGGAGGACCGATGTCCCGAGCAGGCACTTGTCTTGGGAAGCGAGTCGACAGCCTCCACGCATGTTTTCTTCTGACCCTTTCAGCATGCTGGGTGGAAACTGGGAGAGACATTCATGAAGTCGGGGTCCTGACAGACAAGTGTGATGGGGGGAATCTGGTTAAGAGTCTAGATGACACCCGGAGCATAAAGTCTAAGAGGAAATTGGGTAAGGGAGGAGATGGACTTGGAGCAGACAGGGATGCCCTTGTGGTGAAGGCATCTTACTGCGAGTCCCAGTGAAGTCAAGGAGCAGGTGTAGAACACAGGTTTGTGCTCAACAATCACAGCAAAAGCGAAAACAAAACACCTGCTTCTCTGTTAATCTCAGATGTGCAATTTTTTTGGCATTAGTCTAGTTGTCTGGGTGTCTGCATTCTGTCTCTTGTTTTCTGTGTGAATGACCATGGAGAGAGAGTCGGTAGCAGGATGATTAATGATTAGGCCAGTTCTGATTTCCCTTTTCCTTTCATTTCATGTCGATGGACAAATACTGCAATGAAGTCTCTCAAGAGAAACAGAAGTGGCTTGGGTCTCAGCTTTTCTCCCTGCTGTAGAAAACCAGAGAGCTTTGCTGGGGTTATGTTGCTCTTCCTGGAAGGAGGGCAGGGGACATGAGCTCTGAGGGCTACAGCAGGATGAGGCAGAAGCAGGTCAGGAGACTCATGCTCCAGGTTCTCCTAGGTTGCTAGGGTGCTGTAACTCAGTAGCACACACCGAAGGTCCCGGGTCATGGGTGCCTCATTCCCTCACAGCTCTGGACGTCAGAAGATCAAAACCAAGGAGTTAGCTAAACTGGTTCCTTCTGAGGTTTCCATGCCTCTCTTTTAGCTTCTGGTGACTGTGGCCAGTTGTCAGAGTTCCTCGGCTTGTAGATGCGTCACCCTGCCTCTACCTCCCTCACTACAGTTTTCTCTGTGTCCCTCTCTTCAGTCCTGGCACACTGGACTACAGGCCCTTTCCACTCCAGTATGGCCTTGCCTTAGTGACGCCCCCTGGACTGGTCCTGGATCCAGAGGAGGTCACTCTGAGGGGCTGGAGGCTCAGCCTTGTGCACACCCTGTTGGTGGGAACAGAAGTCAGTGCGTGGCCCATTCCTGACCATAGTCCCTGTGTGCAGGGCAACGAATCCCAGGGCTGAAGGGACAGTGTGAGGCTGGATGCTCTCGCTCTTGGGCTCGGGGAGGCCGGAAAGGGCTGCCTCCCCAGCCTCAGGTCCTCCTCAGCTCAGGGGGCCCCACAGCTGTCTGGGCATGCGGCCCCCAAATAATGATATTCAGCGTTCCCAACCTTGCTCGATTATGCTGGAGATGCTTGGTGACTTGGAAACAGAACTAAATTACTTTAAAGAAATTGTGAAAGTGTAGTATTTCTTTTCACTTGTATTTATAGTCCTTTCTTCCATAAGCATACCTTTTTAGGAGCCAGGGATGTAATTTCTAGGCTCCTGTGAGAAGTACCTTAGCACTCGCTGGAGCCAAAGAAATGCACAGAAATGGCTGTTCTTGTTTGTTTATTTTCTGGGGGGTTTTGTTGTTTTTGTTTCTAATGGGGTATTTCCAATTCCTAGTATGTTGATATCAATATTTGGGAGGTGTATCCGATTGATTTTTCCAGGATGCCTTATCTGCATTACCTCAGTAAAAGGCTCTGGCCTCCCCAGTATGTCGGCGGTGCTGCGTGCTCTTCTGGAGGCTGTGGTCAGGAGAGCAGGCAGTCTTCCTTTCTGCAGCAACTGCACCACACCATGAGCTGCAATTCCTTTTGTGCCCTCCAGCCCCTTCCTGGGCAGCTGCTGCAGTTCAGCCGATTTCTGAAGTGTCCTTCCTGCAGCAGCAGCACTGCGACTTGGAAGCAGGAAGACTTACATGACAAGCTGATGCAGAAAACTGACTTCCCCGGATTCCTAGATTAATGCTAGTGTTTCTTGAGCGTTTCTTAGCAATATACCACAGAAATTCTGTTTAGGCCGTCTCCCGCGGGGCTTCACTAGCTCTGGTTCTGATTTAGTTTTCTTTGATAGCCAATATCTCTTCTCTGTGTCCTCTGTGATTTGGTCCAATTATGGCCACAATGATGATAACAAAACAACTAATTTTTCTGAGCCTTCTCATAAGTAAATACTCTGGTTTCTCTTCAGGTCATATAAGTCTTGAGGCTTTTATAAGTAAATATACCAAGTCTCTTTAGAAGTATCTGATCCCACGGCATCACGAACATTCCTGACACAGGCTACACTCTGTTAACACTACATTACCTACTCCACAGGTGAAGAAGTGAAGACCCAGAAGGCTTTAGTCGCAACTTCCTTGGAAGAAAGAGCATATCCATGATTTAGCCTCTGGAATGTGGTTCCAGTGAGAGTGCTTCCCACCTATAGTTCATGTTTTCTCATGAACTATAGTCATCTGGTCTACCTAGTCCCCCTAATTTCAGAGTAAGACCAGCCAGTGTTTTGCACCTGCCACACTCGTCTGTCATTCCATGTGCCTCAACTCCTCCCATTGTCCTTGGTCAACACATGACCTCAGATACTAAGGAGCAGAAGGACAAGGTCACCTTGCTGTCCTCTCCTGAAAGTCATTTTCTATCACTCATGGGCTGATTCCAAAAAAGTGAAGGAATGCCACTCCCTGCTTCTCCCCACGCTGCCATCTCTCACTGTGCTCTGTCTCCTAACGACTTCTGGCACATGGGCTCCTGTCCTCTGTCGTGTCCACTCTAGTCATCCAGTTTCGGCAACTCAGAGCTTAGACTCCTCCTTGGTCCCTCCATTCCTGTCTACATAGTCAGTGACCTAACAAGAACAACTGGCTTCACCGCAGAAATCAACTCTTCTCATTCCCGTCTGGCCTCCTCCACAAGCCGAAGGAAGACCTCTCCACACTCACCTGCGTGGTCTTCACTGGTCACCAAGTTGGGAATGGCTGCTATAGCCACTGCGGCTGGGAGGGCTCACACCAGAAAGGAATTCCTCAGCTCTGACATCAAGGCCTCGCAGGGTTGGTTCCTCTTCTTGGCAGGTAATGGGCAGAACTCCTCTTGTTTCCATACAGCCTTCCCTCTGTGCACTCTTCCATCTGTGTGTCTCCCCTGTATAAAGACACCAGTATTACTGAACTGAGGCCTACCCAAATGATGTCACTTAGACATAGTTATCTCTCTGAAGGCTGAATGCCACGTACAGTCCAAGTGCGTTCTGAAACACGCAGAATTAGGACTTCACCCCATAAACTTTCAGGGGACACAATTCAGCCCACATATACTGGCTTCTTCTCCTTGCACTTTGGCCTCTTCTTAAAACTCTGTACCCACCTCATGAACTCAACAGCCTTACCTGGTACTCCGAGTAGAATCCAAGGGTATCGGCATGGTCTCCACGTCTCTCTACAGCCCTATTTCCGGTGTGAGGACAGACACCAAGGTATCTGGAAGCCCTCAGTCTCTGCGGTCTCACTGCCTGGGGCTGAATGGCATCTCCACTCTCTAGAGACAAAATCTCGGGGACATTATTTAATTTACTTAGACCTCGGTTTAGTCACCTGTAAATGGAGACAGATGATAGTCGAGTTTTCAGGATTCTAGATAAAATTTAATATCACAGATACACAGCTCGGCCTGTGTCTTTGGCCTCTGAAAATTCTGTAAATGTTAAAAATTCACAATTTTCCTACAACCATTCACTCTTTCTTTGGAATGTGCAAACCTCCTAACTAGTCTCTAAACTCTTCCCATTCTTTCTCACACACTGGTCTTCCAGAGTTATTTCCCCATGATATGATATGATCTCACCAACAGCTTTTGTCGACAGTGTGTTTGTCATAAATGTTATGTCCCTAATTCCAAAAATAAAAATGCTTGAAACTTAAGAAAAACCCTACATAGCCATCTCTATCCCTCCCTAACTTTTTCCTTGGGTTTAGGGAAGGGCACCATGATGTTTCCATAGTCACCATGCACACCTCACACACTCACCTTGGCATGTAGCTTGGAATGCCTCTTCTTGCTTAGGAATTCATCCTTTCTACAAAATTCAACTTTTCCAGCAATGCTCCAATAAATCCCAGGACAAGATCTCTTCACCACATTTCCTTGGGACTTGATGTCAACTTCTAAGAACAGTCTTCATTTCATAGCAGCAGAAGAGATCGGATCTTGCTTTTAGGGTACAAGTCAATAAAAACATTATTGTTTTTATTTTGACATAGTATCAGTACAGTATGTATTCAAGGTTTCAAATGTAGTAGTGGGAAGGGACAAAACTCCTCTACCACACTTGCCTCATTCGAATCATGGAAAGCTCCTAAATGCTTCTTCTGATAATCATATCCACATTTTATGCTATTCTACGTAGGTATTTCTCTATCAGTGTTATGCCTCTTTTTCTTGCTATCACAAATAGGAGCATCTCCTCTCTCCCATTCCTTATGCATAATATAACCATAACACAATTTAGATAATTTCTGCTGCTTGTCTTTGTTATTTACAGTAACATGATTCCATTTCAATTTTCATCCAATAAAAAGTCTCTCGACTCCTCACTTCTTAAGAGGGGAATGTTACATTTGCACCCTCTTTTTTGTCTCCTTTGTGTCATTACTACTTCCACCATAGGTTATTCTAACCGTATAATGCTAAATTTGAGAATATTTATGTACCATTTTATAACCATATTATACAGTTTTCTCTCACTTGAATCTATGAACTGAAGCTGAATGTGCATTTGGTATTATCAAGTAAATAAATATCATTCATTACAAGCCACATCATATTATATGATTACTTTTTCTTTCTTGTACAAATTTCTTTTCTGGGAGTTTTAATTGTTTTTTATACTAATTACTTCAAAGTAGCTTCGTGTTTCTATACTGAGGATTATAACATCCATTGTATCAAGTCCCATTTGTCTAGAGACCTCTTCCCTCTGTGCTCACTGATGTCCACACCAGGTACCAGCAGAAGGTGCCTTCTGAGTCCTCTGTTATCTACCCAGTGACTTCCCTTGCTGCTTTCCCATGTAGCTCCACCCTATCCATCACCTCTGTGGGAAGTAGGAATGTGCTTCTTTGCTGCTCAGCATCCATCCTTTTACTAAAACTGGAGTCTAAGTTTTCTCTGGGAAAACACCCCCTGCCCCCACTCCCAAGCTGCATGGTTCTGGGGCTGCCTCGTTACCAGGCATGCTCTAAATATGGACTAATTTTGGGTTTAGTCAGACTGGGACATCTTGTCTACTTGGAACACAGTGGTACCCTCTGTAATGGATACCACTTGATATTCAGCTGAGTCATGCATATTTTTATATTGTATCTAAAATGAGAAATCCTTCAATATACCTCTTCCTCAATTCTGCTTGCCACTGGTGTTTTTATTCTTATTAATTTCCTGAAAGCCAAATCTTTTTCTACTTCTTATAGATCAGTGTGAGTTTCTGAGTTTGCCTTCTGTCCTCCAAGACATGTCAGATACCTGGATTTACTAATTTTTCTTTAACATTTTCTGACAGAGGTATCCTGGTAGAGCTGTCATTGGGAACATTTCCTTCCAGTGATACTTCCAAAATGTAAGCTAAGCCTGAATGTTTTTTTTTCTCCTGTCCAGTTATGGAGAGAGTCCCACTGGCTCACTAGGTGGAACTGAATTTTAAAAAGTCAATATAACCAGAGCAGGTGTTATAGCATTGGAGCCACTTAGGATGCACCTTGGATCAGAAGGACCAGTTTGACTCCAGATGTGGTATACTCAGTGGAGGATGAATGGTTGTACACAACCGTTCAGCATCACAGGGTAAAAAAAAATGGTCATTACCAAGCTGGAGCAACAGGACAGCAGTGGAAGACATGACTTTGCTCGCAAATTCCAACTGTCTTCTCTTTGGTTTTCTATGGGATCCTGTGGAATTTTTCATAGAGCTTTGCCACAGGTTTGATGGACTTTGGATCTGCTATGATCAAGTCAGTGAGCATCTTGTACAGCAAGAAGTGAAAAGTTTCTTCTTGCTATGGGCACAACTCATTGTTCAAGTTAGGTATACAAAATCTAGAAGAATAAAAACATATCCGCCATTACAGGGTCTGGCTTTTGTTTCTCTCATCTTCCAGTGTGCATATGCCTTCTCATGGCACTCAGGTTACTTGCTGGTTCCTGACCACTAAGTCCAATCATCATGGTATGATTAAATCAGTAGAACTGAAGGATGTTCTATAGAACTCCACATTGGTTAAGATAGTATTGGAGTGTATTTTGACAGAGTAGCAAATTTGATATAGCTACGAAGCAAGACTGTGAAGGTATACTGTTGCTCCATCCATGTAAATGCCAATGTCCAATTGTTTTAGAGGAAAAAAAAAACATGTACAAAACAATAGTTTCCCTTAAATTAGGGTACTGTACTTGAAAGAATAGCCATGTATTTTCATCCTTGTCTGAAATCTCAAGTTCCTACTCTTTTACTCCTTTTTTGTATCTTTTTAAAAGAAATTTGCCAAGGCCATGAACTTAACGTGCCTCATACATACATGCTCTGCATGACATAATATCTTTTTGTGTTTTTAACATACTACATGGTAACCATAGGAATATGACATTTTTAAAGCTACTAAGGAAATCTTTAATTCTCTGACTGTAAGTTGAATTGGGAATGTAGAATGCTGACATTATCTTTTCCTTCAAGATCTCCATTGCAGCCAGAAACAGAAATCATGGGCCACAGCCCTTGCAGTCATTATACTGCCACACAGGCTAGATAGACAGATACAGCCCCTTCCATGTTTCGCAGCACTTGTCTTTCAGCCTGAGAGTCATCTCTCAATACAGCACCTCTTGGTATATTTGTACTGACCCCTCTTTGCATATGAACACACTAGGGTTCCCTGAATTGTGAATTTAAATATATTTATAAATAAAATCCATGCACATTAAAATGGGTTATTAATATACTTTAAATAATTTAATTTCCTTTTCAGTACTGGGAATCAAATCCTAGGGCACTCTACCACTGATCAATATCACCATCACTTTTTTAAAAATTTTTAGTGTGCGATGAAGTCTTGCTCAGTTGCCCAGGCTGGACTCAAACTTGTGATCCTCCTGTTTCAGCCTCCCTAACAGCTGGGATTGCTAGCCATGAGAATTATTATCTTCAAATATTAAGCAGATATTTTTCCTTCAAAATTTCTCAGAACTTTCATATACTAAAGTACAATGTCTATGACAATCTCTGTCCCCAATCTTACTGAAAGGTGCTTCTCAGGGCATGCTTAGGAAATACTACTATAAGCCCTGTCTCTTTGAGCATCTTTCCACATATCTGGATTCAATGCTTCGGATTTCTTCCTGTACTGATTTTCTGCCACTATGTAACAAATTCCCACAAACTGGACAGTGTAAGAAATCTACATCTATCACAGTCTCCCTGTGTAGAAGTCCTGTCATGGTTCAGCTGTGTTCACTGCTTGGCCTTTCCAGAGGCTGTCATCAAGTGTTGGCTGGGGCTGTAGTATCACCCAAGAGCAGCTAGGAAAGATCTTAGGTTCTGGGGACCCTGGAGCTGAGGTCCCTGGTTGCTGCTGACTGCTGGCCTTGGGTCCTCAACCCTAGGGGCAGCCATCCCTTCTCTGCCACAGAGGCCTCCCAAGACAGTCAGCTCTCAACTCACAGCTTGCTTCTTACGTGTTGGTGTGGGAAGGAGGAACCAAACAAGATGGCATCTACAATCTCAGGTAACATGAACTGTATCACTTGTACACAAGTACTTCAATTCCTCCCTCTTCTCTATCCCATGGTTGGAAGGAAGGCAGAGAACTCAGCCCCAACACATTTGCACATTCAGGAGAAGGGATTTCCTAGAACAGAGGATCCCAGGACGAGGGGACAGAGATTACACCAGCTACCTCATGGGTCTGTTGGCCACACTTTCCTTGCTTGAATGACCTTTTGTTTTCCTCTGTTCACTTAGGGGAAATGATTCATTTTATGAATATGATATAGACCAAAGTATTAGGTTTCCTGCCACCTGGTTCCTTCAGAGAAGAATACAAATCGAATTATTATTATCACAGCCAATTCAATAGACTGTAGGTTTTTAAAATTTCTCTTTGATTGGCTCCCATTTCCTACTCTTACCTGCCCCAAATTTTATGCTTTAGTTGTAGATAAAAAAAAAAAAAAGGCATGAGACTCACGGCAACCCTAGAATTGAGACATGAGATGTGGGGGGAGGAGGGGGGGTTTAGGACAAATGAGCTTTTGCAGAACTTGGCAAAAATAACTTGCCAGTGGGAACCCAAAGACGTCCCTGATGCCCCATTGGCACTTTCTCTAGGGGACAAATAATGGCAACTATCTATCAGAAGTCTAGTTTTCTTTTCAACATTTCTATGTATTATCCACCCCAATACAGTCTGAGAACACATTTTTAATTTCAAGGATAGCTTCTCTCAAGCTGTTCTGTTTCTAAATGACTTCACCCTGCTATCATTTGCTGTTGTTCAGGAAGCATAATTTTTAATACTAAGCAAATATAATTGTTTAGGTGAACCAGTTGCCAAAAATTCACAGAGAGCATACTGAAGCCAGGCATGCATGACAGGGGGTTTTATGCTTCTGTAACGGTTCTGCTACATCTCTTCCATTAGCATAGATAATTAACAGTTCATTAGAACTTGAAAGCAGCATCTGTTTTAAAAGCCATCCAACTCACCACATCCCAGAGTTTCCTACTTTACAAATACCCTCTTAACTAATTTGCTTTCTTATCATTCCAACATGTGTCCCTTCTGACTTGAGTAACCTGGAACCAAGTGGCCCGTTTGGCTCAGCCTACTCTGCTTTTTGGATCCAAACTCGGAACACACAGTACCCCTGGCTTCACATTCAGAGAACAGAAACTGTTCTGCCAACATCTGCTAATAGCATACTCCTTTTCTCTCTACCACCGAGCTGCTAATTAGCCTCTAGGTATAACCAGAAAAGTAAAGAGATACTCTTTGTCTTTATAGACACTTTTTAACTTGTGCTTTTTAATATAGTGCCTTCCATGGGGTACAGGCACAATAAATGTTTCAAAATAAATCAATCACAATGCTCAATACAAGCCTGCAATGTAAATATCTTTATGATATAGATAAACAAACTGGGTCTTCAATAAGATGAATAACTTACTCGAAGCCAAAAGTCTACTAAGGTCATGGCTGCCCGATTCCAAAGTTCTCATTATTTCCATTGTGTTTCTACTGCATTAAAACTTAATCTGTGTTAATATATTATGTATTTTCAAGACAATGATGAAAGCCATCTATTGCATCCAAAGGAGTAGAAAGTATAATGTTAAATATAAAAGTAGCAGTAGAATTTCTTTTCCTATCTATGTAAATGTTCCTGAGGTCTTTGTTTCCCCTTACACTTCTGAGGCTGGAACTACTGAACTGTAAGTGTGGATGTTTATCTTTTCTCATCTTATCTTTCCTGTTTGGAACTCAGGGATCCCTTTCAATTTGCAAATTAACACATTTATGTCGAAGGTTGAAACTTTAAGACTTTTTGCATGAAATTCATATAAGTTACCTGGAAAAATTTCAAGGAACAAGAATTTGAAGAGAATACATTTCATTACATTCTACCATTATGAGCATTCCAAACACGGATCAATAGGTAATGAAGGGTTAAGTCTTTCCTTCTCAGAGGAGCCTTCTTTTCCTGTTATTTGTTTTTTGCTTATCTTTTCTTTATTATGTGTTTTCCTTAAATCTTATGGATTTATTGTTAAAGTTCCCTAGGTTGATCATGATTTGGATCTTTTCATATATAATTTTCCTACCTGGTCATCTAGGCCACTAATTCAAGTCCTCACTACATTCGATTTAGTACCTGAGTATTTAATTAAGAGTCAGATTAAAATAATTTCAAAGGATGTGTTTTCTTGCATGCCTTAATATTCCCATGTGCTCTTAATCTTTTAAAAGTTGTTATTCATCTCTTGCATCAGGTCCTGTTACAAAACAGGCTCAGTACCTGACTCTCCGGTTTTCAGACCAGCTCATGTCTGGCACTTGACGTAGAGATGCCACAGAGGCCCCAGCATTCTGCTGGTCACATCTTCCTTGTGATGGTGGAGTGGCTGTCCTATCCCTGCCTTGGCAGCATGAGAATCACTTGGCTATACAGAACTGACAGCACAAAGCACTGTATGTTTATAAAATATGTACTGTACATCTGTATTAGTTCACTTGCTGCTGCTGTAACAAATTGCCTGAGACTGTGGCTACACATCCTTGCTCTTTCTCTGCCCAAGTGTTGAATTCTCCTCATTTGTATGACCCCCTGTCCCCCTTTTCCCTGCGGGGAGAAAGGGGCAATGTAGCCCAGCATCTCCTGTGGGCGCCTGTCCCCCATACTTCACTGGTCTGAATTCCTCTTCTGCTCCAGGGGGAAACTTCCTTCCTAATCCCACTATGTTTTCCTGAGGTTGACAGGAGGCATGTCCTTTAGGGCCCTTCCTCAAAGGAAGCAAAGGTCACCAATGCAGTGAGTTCTTTATATTGCTTTGAATGCAATAGATCAATATGTGAAGCTTCAATTTCTCCTAGTGAATGGAACAGCAGATTCAAAATTGAAAAATATACCTTCATAAAGTCTGAAAGCAGCGATCTGTTCATTCCTGTGCTCTAATAACGCCATCGTCCCACCATAAGCTGGCCACGTGGCCCTGGATACTGGGAAGTTCTAGGACTCGCACCAAGAACTCCCCTTGATAGCACAATCCAGGGCACATTTTTAATCATGGTACATGGGTGAATGCAAAGGTGCTATGTCTTTGTACCAATGGCTCAGCCGTTCCTTTAAAAGCACATTTTCAAAATCTTCTATAGTCTTATTTAAGATTTTCCTTTAGAAGAATGTTAATATTAAAGAAACAAAAACTTGGTTTCTAACATTTTCGATATTTTAGGTTAGTTAAAACACGTTCCCTATCATGGAGACAATGCACAGCATAGCTCAAGTTTGTTCACTTTCCAGCTCCTGATTTTGCTCTTGTTTTGGCCTAGCCTCCGATTCATGAATAGATCTTTCTGATTCCATATGTCTGTACAGATTTTTCTTGTTATATGCCATTTCCCTGATATCCTCTCTTGAATAGTAAATTGCTATGTCAATGCTTCTGTTTTGTGTTGCTTCCTGTTTGTGGTTTGAGACTGCTAGTAGCAGTGCCTTTGTGTGCTTATTAACCTAAAACTGCATTTTAAAAATAATGCTTTACTACCTAGTCTGACTGCTAAGTTAAAGCTAGATGATGAGCTTCAACTCAGTCAGATATATATGGAAACAGATATTAGTGAACATAACTATGAATTTCAAGGATAGTCCTCGAAAACAGGTTGTAATGTTTGGTAAGGTCCTCTTTTGTTTGGATGAAGATTGACTATGTGTAAAAAAGTCACCGTGTGACTCAGGAGGGTCTTGGCATATTTTGCTAAAAACTATGCACAGGAAATGCATTGTCATTGCCATATCTATTCCAAGTGTTTTAGAGTTTTGTAAAAGACTTTTCATCAAGACAAGGAAGAGTTTATGCTTATTGTATAAAAACAAAATAATTAACTACTGAGCCATCACTGTTACATCAATTATTTTATTCCTTCCAAATTATTTCCCTTAACTAAAGGAAAATAATAAAAAATAAAGCAAAGCCAATTTCCAAAACATCTTAGAAGCATATCCCAGCCTAAATTTATCATCCACCTTCCTCACTTTCCCTGTTTAACCCACCTATGGCTATTGAGCAAATAATTAAAGTTAGGACACTGTATTAGTCAGCTTTTTGGCACCAGGACCAAATACCTGACAAGGTAACTGAAGGAGTTACGATTGCTTTTGCTTGTGATTTCAGAGGGTTTAATACATGGCTGGCTGGCTCTAAGGCAGGAACATTATGGTGGAAGAGGGAGGCAGAATAGAGTTGCTTAGTTCATGGTGGCAGAAAGCAGATTAGGAAAAAGCACCAACACCACAGAAGAAGGGACCAGCAACTGGATGTAGCACCTGATGTCACACCTCTCTGACCCATCCAGACGGACCCTAGAAGCGTGCTTTCCTAAGGTGGTCAGGCACTCTCAAGACAGGCACTCTCAAGACAGTCACTCCGACAATCCAGAATCATGCTGTGACTTCTTACACTGTCATCCCTGATTTCACACATAAGAAGATGAAAAGTCCAGACTTTAATAATTAAAAAACCTCCAACACAACTCCCTTAAAATGATTTCAAATAGAATGTTCACACATAAGAATGTGTGATAAGAATCTTATCTGTGTCAATATTGTTCTCTCAGTATCAATAAATAATGCCAAAGACTCATGATCTTTATTTTTTTAAATATTTCTTTTAAAAATAAACTTAAAACAGGCATTAAGAACTATAACAGATTCTGAAGAATTAAAATAATTGACCTCATTGTGGTGGCTCAATGGCACGTGTTGCTTCTTAGTGAGATCTGTCTCCTTGTTTCATGGGATTGTAACACAACCTAATGAGTGGCTCTTGGCAAGGAAGGCCTTGTTTCTAGAGAATCTGGTAAAGTCTGCAGATATTTTTGATTGGAGTGGGAACATGAGTTCTACAGAATTTGGAAGGAAGAGGCCAGAGCCTTTGGCAAATGTCCTGTAAGGCTGAGGACACTCTCTACAAAGAGAGTTGAAATGGTCAACGATGCTGAAGATGGGAGATGCTGAATTTAAAAAATCATTATTTGAGCAAAGAGACCATGGGATACATTTTTCGGGTAATTTGAGGCAGTGTTAATCCCGGTGATGGTAAATATCCACAGGGAGACTCTGCAATATAAACCTAAAAAGAACATTTAGAATCTGAATATCTAGAAAGAAGTCACTTTACGAGTTAAACTAGGGACAGAGGGAAAGAATTAGGGCAAAAATAATGTCGCTCAGAAAGTCAACAAACTTAGTTGATGGGCAGAATAAAGGACTCAGTTTCCAGAATGACCTCTTGTCCTGTGACAGGCAGGCAGCAAAGTAGCTACAATCACTTCGGTGCAACATAACAGGGATATCTGAGAGCTTTATGACTGTTAGACACAGATCCTGCGGCCATTGAACATTTTAATTAATGCCCAGTTATCTCAGTGCTGGGTCTTAGGTTACATTGCTAAGGCAAGCTAGTTTGTAGATATTGTTTCCATAAATGGGAAAACAGGCCTTGTTGAATTCAACAGCTATAGACTGGGGTTACAGATTAGTCTTAGAAACTGATCAGATAATGCCCAAATTTCCACAGCAAAATAAGGAGGAAAATGGTACAGATCTAATTCTTACTCAAACATAAGGTATTTGATCTCCTTTTTAAACGAGATCAGCATTGATCCCATGACCAAGACATTTTTATTAGTTGAACTATACCCCCCTCTCCAAGGAAAACACGTGGGTGAAAGTGCTAATCCTCAGCCGGTCCTCTTCCGATGTCCTCTAGTTAAGAGGAGTCATAGGCGTGGCCCTCACCCCAAGAGACTGACGACCTCGTCAGGAAAGGACAGGAGACCCCGAGGTGGAGGTGGGAGGTGGAGATCCACGGAAGCGGGAGGCCAAGGCCGACATGAGCTGCAGCACTGGGAGCCGGGCCGCAGAGCTCGTCCCATGTCGGGGCTTGGAGGTTTGGCCTCTTCAACTCGAAGAGGATGAATTTCTGGTTTTTTATAATTATTTAATTTTTGGCTCTATGTTTTGACAGCTCTAGGAAAGACAGATTTATCTATGTGAGCTTTGGGGAGGGAGAAGTGGAGAGACTTCCCCTTTCTGAAAAAATAAAAGTAATCGGACTGTGGAATTAAAGAGCTAAGTAGTATTTTCTGTGAAGACTCAAAACACTCTTGGGGGTTCATATGGAGCCCTCTCCTGGGCAGCTGTGTTAATGACTCAACTTGCAGGAAAAGTGCTCTTCTTGCTTGAAAAAACAAAATAAAAATTTAGTACCAATGAAGTTCAGGGCATGTATTAGCTTTGCTGGGAAGAGAGCTATGTATGGAAATAACTACAATACAGAAAAGAAAGAAAAGCACTTATAATCCCCCAAAACCTAAAATTAAAAACAGAGAACAATTACAATTCTCATAAAAAGATTAAAAACCCACTGAAGGCATATTATTTTGCTTTCAGAAGTATCAACATAAGTTTCCAACCCTCCTGTTAAGTAGGCAATAAAGCATTTATTTGAAAGAATAATTTACTGCAATAATTTCAGGTTTCTTTGCACATCAAGGGATTTATATTCTGGGAAATGTATAGATAGTATAATATATAAAGAGAATAGATTGTGTCTGTAATTAGTGCCACTGTTTGTCAAAAAAAGAACATAAGTTAATATTTACAACTAGGTGACCTAATCTTATACTGTAACCTTATCAAACAGCACAAGAAACAAGAGCAACACTCACAAATATTTCAGTGTTCTTAGTACGTGTTACATGCATTTAATAAGGTTATTTATTGAACATAAAAATACAAGGATTTCCATATATATATAGGTGCGTGTGTGCATATCTTAATGGTTATGTTAATGATTCTTGCTGGTTTATTTGCACTTTTAGGAGATACTCCTATGAGGAAATATTGGGGGGAAAACCATACTTTTGAATGATATTTGGAACTTTTAAAAAAAATCTGTGCTGGAGATGAAACTCAGACCCCAACTTCGGCTTCAGCAAGTGCTCTACCACTGAGCTACCTCCTCGGCCTGGCTTTGGAGCTTCTGACCAAATACACAATGCACTAACGTGGTGAAAAGAACCTAATCATTTTTACTTCACCTTTTGCCGTGCCAAGCACAGAGTCCCAGGGCAATGTGACCAGACTTACGAGTCCTGCACTCATATTCCCTACTCCAATGAGACTTCCTATTTTGACGGAAAATCGATTCAAACGTACAGGAGTAGATTAAACACCCTCGAATTGGTTGATATCTATTTGTCAGATTTTATAAAGGAAAGAAACTGGAAATTCTGTATTCGGCTGTTACAAAGTGTTCAACTGTGGTGACTAATGGGTTACGAGAGAGATTCGGCTGAACACTGTATTTGTGCTGGACACGGTTTCTCCCCGATGTGGAGCGGATCTCCCTGCTGTGAAGTGCGGTGCTCCTTCAGCCGCCTCCTCCTCCTCCTGCTGCAGCCCGAGAGGAGCACAAACTTCTCCAGATAAGAGGCGGGCAGCAGCCATGGCAGAGACAGAGGGCTGGGCTCATGGTGGCTTCACGGCACTGTGCAGCTAGGCACGGAGCAGCCAGTGCCTTCTACTGTACAAAGCAGTGAGCATGTGTTACTTCCATACCTTTAACTGCAGCCAACTCGGTCCCAATTAACAGAGCTTATTTGAGGATGGATTTTCATGCAGGACCAATGAATCTGAGGGGAGGGAGGGAGTCAGTGTGTCTGGCACACAGGCAATGATGGTAAAACTCCAAGACCAGGGAGATCACAAGAGGAGAAGATACGGGTCCAAAAGTGAGAGGTTAACATTTGCTTTGGTTTTATTTTTTCTTGGCTTATCGGGACAGAGATGACCATTAGCTGTCCAGAGCTGGAAGAGGGTAATGCAGTGTCCAGGGCTGGAGGGAGGAAATTGGGAGATGCAACCACAGAGATGATGCTTGATGCCCAGGGCCCCAGAGCTCAGCTAGGGAGGGAATGTGGAAGGGAGGAGTCAAGGCCCGGAGCCAGCCCTAAGGAATAAAAGGAAATCCAGGAAATGACACGGAAACCTCCCAGAGACGTAGGAGGGAAGCAGAGGCTGCTGAGAGGGGCTTACTGGGTGTGGAGGACGTGTGGACCTGGGGATTTAGCTACCAGAGTGGTGGATTATAGGATCCTCTGATTTTCTGTATATTTACCTTTATGGAAGAGCTTTTTATCTTGGTACATTTGCTTTCATGTTCCGTTCCTTTTCGTTTGTCTCTTGCGGTGCTGGGGATTGAACATAGGACCTTGCACAAGCACACCAGCCCCTATGAAGCACACTGGCCTCCCTCCCCACTGTCAGTACCACCTTGCAGCATTTGCTCTAAATCGGGTCTGGTGGTGACCAACCCCAGCCCTACTTCGTCTGGGAAGCTGTCCTTGTTCTGAGAAAACCTCTACTTCACTGTCATTTTAAAGATCAGTTTTGCTAGTATTAGTATTTTTGATTGTTTTTATAAATCCCCCAACATATTGTTATATTTTTGTTTTCAAAAATAATATTTATTGGAAAAAATTAAGAGAAAACATGATGTATTATTTTGTCCATGAATTTACCTTGTCCAGTGCTTTTCCCTCTGGGACCAATTTTCTTCAGTCTACAAACCTTCTTTTTGTAGCTTTGTAGTGCAGGTCTAGTGTTTGCAAATTCTCTTAGTGGGACTTTAGTCAAAAATCTTTTTGCTTCATTTTAATTATTGAAAGGTGTGTTCACTGCTTAGAGAATTTTTGATGGACAGGTTTTTCTTTCCTCTCAGAATATTGTACATAATCTGTTGTTTGGCTAGTTTCAATATTTATCTCTATGTTTGTATATTTTCCAGATATATTTATTTATTTATTTATTTATTTATTTATTTATTTATTTATTTATAATGCTGTCCCATGGATGGTGCCAACATCCTTCATATAGTCAATAGGAAGATCATCATTAGTGGAACAGACTGAAATCATATTTTCATGTTAGGATGAACTTTGTGATATCCCAGCCAAAGATGTACAACCTCAACCAAATAATGTGGAAAGATGAGACAAGCTTCAATCAGGGACTTCTAAAAATAACTGGCCTAGAACTTCCAAAAGGGGCAAGGTCGTGAAAGCAAGGACATGCTGAGGAGCTGAAGGAGACCAAGGTGCAGTGCCCACCCATGACGACATCTGCATGTGAGTTAAACCCATTGCCTGCCACAGTTATTTTCAGGTCAGCAGCAGTGAGTTTCAACATTAGTTTTCCGGTTTTAAACATTGTACTGAAGTTATGCAGGAGAATGCCTTTATTCTCAGGGAATATGTATCAATGATGGTCAGAGAAAAGCCACAGTTTGTCATCATATGCTTTGGGAAAATAGGAAATCTCTTGTGCTGTTTTTAAAATTATTTTTAAGTAGCGGATAAATGAAGACATTTTCCATAATAAAAAATAAATTTTATTAAAATGATAGGAAATCTAAATTGAAGGGTTTAATTGGCTAAGAATTCTCCCTGGATTATTATAGTTAGAAGTATTACACTAAAAATTTGGGTGGATTCTCAACATTTCAACTAGTTAACAGAAGACTTGGCTTTCTTTCCTTTTTATTTGAGAATAAAATAAGCATTTTGGTTCACTTATTCAGTAGGTAACAGAAGCCTACGAATTTCATTGTGCTTTCTAAAATATTAGGTACTGTTTCACAGGCACTAAATATCTGATATTTCTCTATACCCTGTCGTAGCACTTTTATTCCATAGTTTTACTTAGCTGTGGGACAGTGCGATTTTGGGATTCCTTTTGAATAGATAAATGACACCTATGTAAATATCATGTTCATGATGTTGAGTAAAAACTATGGCTTATTTAGTTACTAAGATGGTATGTAGGTGAGGTTGCTTTGGACAATTAATTACCTGATGCTAAGTAATATTAAAATAAATCTCAATTTAGTTTAAAGTTCACTAAAAGTAATTAAATTACTGTTAGCAAAGTCCTTGATCTTGTAATTGTACTCTGAAATGGACATATTCTATTAAGTGGAAGCATAGTAATATTATTCCGGAATTGAATTTTAACCTTTGTATAGATAATTCCAGACAACCTAAGTATGGGCTTATTGGCTTTGCACTTCCGGATGTATTGTTCCTCAACCGCATTTTCACTAACGACATAGAGATTCTTTAATTTCTGTTCAGGGTGTTAGCTCACGAACGAGCCCGGGGTTCCCGTAATAGTCCCGTTAAACATCGTGTCATGCAAATAGTTTACAATTTTTGTACATAAAACCCAGTAGAGCTAGTGACGATGCTTTATTTTGGCTTGTTCTCAGAAAGTAGGATAATAACCCGAACAAACTATTATACCCAGAGTCCGCTCCACACTCACTCCATGAGTTGTACTAATATCGAACTCGGCACATGATGCATAGAGCCACCTACCAATTGGTAAAGCCAACTGCCAGGGCTTCCCAGGTTAGAACTAAATCCACAACACACACTTTAAAAATTACATCTCTTGCCATTTTTTTTTTCTGAGAATCATGTGAAAGTTGGATAAAGTATCACATAAAAATTAAATGCTTTTTGCAAAATGAGATTTTAGGGACCGTGGGTAGAGCTTTTTAGTAGAGCACTGGACCTCCATGGGGAAGACTTGGGTTCGATCATCAGCACTGTTTAAAAATGAAGAAAACAAAAAACCAAACCAACACAAAAACAAAAAAGGAAAAAAAAAGAAACAATGCCATTTCATGGAGTTGAAGGAATTTCATGGAGATTTCATGTGTAGATTTCAAGGAGAATTTTCAACCTCTTGGCAAATTACCATTGTTGACACTGAGCACTGGGTGTATAATGAAGCATTCCTTGGGCTTATAAATCCATATTGGTGTCGCTGCTGTTCTTTCTGCTGATGCATTTCCTTATAGAGAATTCATTTTCTCTGAAAGTCTGGGAGAATGAATTCCAGTTACTACATCACTGGGCACAAAGTTACTTGGTTTCCTGCCAACAATAGATCAAGAATGTAGGATGGAGTACGTGCTTGCCAGCACTTTTCAAGCCATATGTCTGTAGTTTTAGCTAATTTATAAACTTGTCAAAATAGGAGATAACGTCTATTATTCATCTTGGCCATCATCTTGAGCACCATGGTAGAATATTTCAATTAGTGTTGACTGATTTTTGCAGTAAGTCCATAGAAATGTGCTATAGTTATATTTAATCAGTCCAGAACCTAATTCTTCATTTCTGAGACCAGATGCTTGACAAATATAAATCAGAGGATGGAAAATTTTATAAATTCTCTAAATTTGAGGATTAAAGGACATGGATGGAGAAATAGAGATGGTGTTCACTAAATAATTTCATTGCATTTCTACCATCTTTTCAGTACTTAAAAATGCAATTTCTTGTTACTATTCACAGCTAAGATTGAATTCTAAACCAGGGCGTTCATTCTTGCCTCTTCCCGTGCTCTAAGTGTGGAGTATGTAAGGCCTCAGGGTCTCACATTAGGGAGCTCAGCTTGAGCCAGGCGCATCTGTTCAGTACTTGTGTGATCTTGACCCATTTCCTTCCCTCCCTGAGACTTGTATGTCTTCCAGAAAATTAGGATTTAAGAAACCTTTCCTGGGCCAGGGATTTAGCTCAGTGGTGTCACACCTGCCTTGCAAGTGCAAGGTCCTGAGTTTGATCCCTGGTATTGCAAAAAAAAAAAAAAAAAACACAAAACACAAAAACAAACCAAAAAAACAAACCAAAAAACCCAACTTTAATGCAGATTTGTTGTGAGAATGAGTAACAAATTGCAAAAGGGTGTGGCCCAGCAAGAGGCCTAGAGAAAAAACCTATGTCTCCCTTTTCCCTCATTTTCCTTCTAAGCAATATGGCCCACTATTTTCATTTCCTCCAAGAGGTCTCATTTTTTCAAAGCCCATTGTCCTGTTCTTGCAGGATGTGGTTCTAAAAGTGGATGCAAATCTCGAAAAATTTGGTGTATACTGTCAGATTGATCAATAGTTTGTAGTTCCTGCCTTTTAAATTTTCCCCCTACAATATTAATAGAATCTAGAAGAACACTTTCAACCACTGGATCATTTTCTCCTGGGACCAAGCAGCCAATGACTAATTTCTAGGGATCTATATTGTGTTAAGTGAAATAAGCATCCCTAGTTCATTGTATGGATAATATTTTGATTCACATGTAAATTAATAATATATTGTTGAATAATCCTATAATGCATAAATATGCAATATAACATTTGATATGATCTATTTCTTGATCAATATAAAGGAAAATTATAACTGATGAGAAAGTATGGGTCAAACCTTGAGCTGTCATGTGTCAAAGGGAGATTCACATAGCAGATATGAGTCAGCCATTCCACTGGACTAAATTATATCTTAAGATGTCCTTAAAAAAGTATGTATGAGAATGGTTACTGCTGTTTTAAGTGAAAGAATCGACACCTCTAAGTATCTCCTGTTTGGAGACTGATAGGTACTTGGGATGTGCTGCTAGCAGAGTCCTGGAATAAGCACGAGACAGACCGGAGTGGGTTTTATTCCTTTGTTCTTTGAGACTGTGGGTTGGTCACTACACATGCACATGTACTTGGGTAAACTCATACATACACACACAAACTCACATGTGTGTCTGCAAGATCAAGCCCTTTCTCCAGTCTCCCAGCTGCTCAGCTGGGAGATAAAACAGACAGATTTGCATGCCTACCATTGTCTCTGTTTTTCATAGGGATCACTGTTCCTTTCACCTAACACTGCTCCTCTGTCCGTTGTCCTGCCCTCCTCCTGCCTGGCTTGATATTTTCTGTACCCTTGTACATGACTGCAGTTCTGGTCTCTGACCTTCGCTGAGCTCCTGCTGGATTATTAAGATGTCACTTTATCTGTGACCCTTAACTTCTGCCAATCAGAGCTAAATGATTCCAAAGTACTCTGTTTGCCATATACTTGACATAACATTCTCCCAAGCCTCAAGGCCAAAATATACCTTTCAAGCCTGGTTCCCCAGAGCCTGGCTTAGTGCTGGGTGCACGCGTGAGAGCCTTGAATGTAACCACTTTCTGTGTCCTTTACATGAGCTCACGGAGAGAAGTGCAGCAGGTGGTTTACTGTTCACAAGATGAAAAGCCTTGGGTATTGATTGCATCCTTCAGTACTTTGTTCCTCCTCTTTTTGGAAATTTGAATACAATGAAAAAGAGGAAAAAACTACGTAACGGTGCCTGTGAATACCAAAAGACAGATTTTCCATCTCTAGGAATGGCATTAGTGTTTTGTGTGTGATTTAAGAAAGAAACACCATCCAGTGTCTCAGCTTCTCCTTCCTCCTGGGCCCCAGCCTGTCCTTGCTGGGACTGGCCAGCTGCCCCCTCTTCCAGAGGATGGACCAGCTGCAAAGTATACTGTCCCCAAGCTCTGCCACTGTCCTGCGGCATCACGAAAAACATGCTTTCACTTTGCACGCAGCTTGAGGAAGGCTGGAGGGAAAACTAAATAAAGTGACCAAGCTCCTAGGTGAAAGAGGGAGGGGCCAGGTGGATGCAGGTTCCCATCTAGTTCCAATGATGTAAGGTTTGCTTGACGCCTGGTCCCGCTAACAAGTGAGTCAAGATACTTTAACCTCATGTTTCAGTTGACATAATTATGACTGCATAGTTCCAGATGAAATTCAAAGAGATTCAGAAAACTATTTTTTAAAAACCTACAGGAATTAAACAAAAGCTATATTTTCATAAGGGAAAATGAGAAACCACAATAAAATCTATTAAATTTTAGATTCTAATTATGGTAAAAACATCCGAGACTATTTTATGTATATGATAATCTTCAAAAGGTGTGTTTCTGCATATTCAAAATTTGATTTCACTCTATTACATTTCATGAAAAATTAAATGCAGTTAAATCAAAATACTTTGGCTTAACTTGACTTCTGCATAAAGATGGAGTGTATTTCTCGCTGTGATTTTCATCTGGACTGAATCGCCATCTACAGACTTTCAAACTAACTTTGTTCTATTACATTTCATTTACTCAAACTTTCAGGCTTTTAGACTAAGGAGAAAGAAAAATTCCATGTAGATGTTAATTTTAGCTTTTCTAAACAGTGAAATCCTTGGCAAATGCCTCAGTAATGCCCACAGTTATATCACTAAATCACCAAGTGGTCTCACTCTGGCATCATGGAGGCAGGCATCCAACCTCAGAATGACACAGCGGCAGGTCCCTGGGCACCTGAGTTCCCTTGTCGGTGGCCCTTGCTCTCCTTGTTGGACAGGTGAACCAGCAAATCATCAGAAATCACATGCTTCACTGCTGTGCCCCCTGCTCCACCACAGGGAAACACAGCCAAAAATATGAAATAAGATACAGAAGAGAATACAAAGTATTAGAACATCTATAATTGTCCAGATAGTTTTGTTTTTTTAATCTCAATCAACAAAAAGATCAGAACTAATTTAAATATTTTCATAATGAAGTTTAACTAATTCTGTTTTGTGATGAATCTGTTAGGGCAACAACATAATGATAGTGACAGAAAAAGAAAATAGACCAAGCCAAGTAACCTAGGCAATGAAAGGAAGGCATAAACAAACCTTAGCAGTGGGCTCCTGGCCTTCTCAGTATTTGTATTTCAATGATTTTACCATTTGCAATTTTAGAAATGAGGTATTTCTCTTGCTATGAGTATGCTACCTGTGTTTCTACCTGTTTTATTCCACATTTTTCTAAGGCTTTCAGAATTGACTGAGCTAGTACTTTTGTTCTATGTTTCTATTCATTTATAAATTGTAGTTGAGTGATATCAGAAAAAATGTTTAAAATGATATGTTTTTACTTGTTCCTGTTTTTATTATATCACATATCCCCAACTAATCTAAGAAAATGGAAATTAGGTGCAAACTCAAAGATGCTTACCATGAGCAGAGAATTGAAAGCCATATGGAAGAGAAGGAAGAAAAGTAAAGGAAGATATACTTCATTATATAGTCCTTTTAAAGCCCAGCAGAACTGTAATATGCTACAAGTTTACTTCCTATCATGCTATCCTTTTGTAGTGCGATCATCAGTGGGAAATGGACATAATCTGAAATGTGTTTTTCAGAGCAAGTGACTTCTAGTTATGCAGCTCAGACCCCAGGGCTCTGGAGGCAGCCAGCATTACTGTGAGCTGGATACTGTAGAAGAAACAGTCCCCAGAGGAAGTCCATGGCGTAGCTCAAGGTTCACAGCCTGTCATTCTCTGTGGTGCTCAATTGGAGAGCACTGAACATGTTAGTTAGACCTAGAAGTTCAGAAGGGGCAAAATATTTGCAAATACACTAAATGCCTGTAAGGCATGTGGACTGGGAAGAGAGAAGGATTAGAGAAGGCTGGAGGTGTGGCTCAGGGGTAGAGCACCTACCCGGATATGGATATGTGAGGCTCAGGTTGGACACTCAGCCTCACAATCAATCGATCAATCAGTAAATAGAAATTGGTGAAAGGAGCAAATATAATCAGGAGCCCTGCTTAACTCATTTACCTATGCTTCATTAGGAACTCACAGGCTTCCTGATTTTTCTCTGTGATTTTAGTCTGCAAAAATACAGTATTCATTTAAGACAAAAGAGGTTAATTCAGGCACATATCTGTAGAGAGAGATACCAGTGCTGCATAAACTTAAATCTAGCACAGCGCTTGTTGTGTCAGGAATCCGGAGACCTCAAAGTTGCCTATTAAAAAATCTACAAGAACATTAAAATCCACGGGAGCTGTGTGACTGTCCACTGCCACCCCAGGCCAGTTTACACCTGCACACAAAGCCGTCACTGGTTCCTACGCCTGTTCCTCCTTTGGCTTAGGATCTGCAGTTTTCGGGAGAGGACCGCAAAAGAAGGGAAAGCTATTTACTTTAAAAGTCATCAGAGCTCACTCTCATTCCGGAACACCTGTAAGATCTTACACATGTAATTTTTTTTTTTAAAGACCAATGGTCATTTTGCTAGACCAAAGATCAGAGTTGCTTTTTAAAATATTCAGGTATTGGAGACATTAAACCAGTGCTCTTCAGAGACCCTGAAGGACTTCTGGGCGCCATCCCGGAGGCAGAGACCTCAGAGGAACAATTGGGGCCCCTGACTGGGGCTCCTCCTGTCTGGGAACTTGTCATTGCTTCCTCTCTCTTGAGCCTCAGTTGCTTGCATGAGATCCTCTCAGTTGCTCAGTTCCTCTCTTTCCTGAGCTGTTCTAAGCTAGCATCAACCTCTGGGGTTCCTAGGTAAGAGGTGCGAAAGCTTGCATCAAGCTGTGGCTTTACTCTTGTGCCTCTTTCCACACTGAAAAAGAAAAGCACAAACAGCCCCATACTTCCACTCTGCTCCAGCTGTGGATTTCATCAAAATATTCCCAGAGACCCTTCCATTATTTCCAAAATGTTGCATCATAGAAGAGCAAAACACTGTAACCAAATTTAAAGTGGGAAGACGAGCCCAATGACAATGGATATCTCTTGTTGATAGTTTTGAATTTTTAAGTTAAAACTTAATGATTTTAATAAATATCTCAGCATTTGGAGAAAAGGCATTCTTTTTCAAAGGATGCTGACATCCTGTGGTGATCCAGATCTGGTGCTCAGTATTTGCAATCTTTGTTTTGTTCTTTTGAGACAAGGTCTGGCTTTATAGTTCAGGCTGGCCTTGAACTCACTGTGTAACCCAGGCTGGCCTTGAACTGTCGGCACTCTCGGCAATCCTCCTGCCTCAGCCTCCTGAGTGTTACAATGCTGGAATTACAGGCATGCACCAACACAGCTAGAATTTGTGATCTTAAATTAAGCTTTCTACCGTTTCTCCATCTATCTATGTGGCCTTGGACAAAGTGTTATTCTTTCAATTTTAATGTGAATGTCTTGTATGAAGTAGGCATAGCCCTGAAGCATGTCAAGAACAAACACAGCTCATTTCTAATGCTTGTGGGAGTTTTATTCCAAGTCTCAGAGGAATATCTACATGTTATTATCATGTGGAGAATTTCTAGAACACTGTGGCAGCGTTTGCTAGTTTCTGATAAATATGCTGGAAATACTGCCTTAAAGTGTACTCCCTTTTTTCCATCCTTGCCATGAAAGCCTTGTTATTCACCATTGCCCAATACTCACAGGCCATATTGCATTTTTTCTAAACATCATTAAAGCTTGGAAGATGGAAGTGGTACCAGCTCTCTCCAAATTATTTTTCCTCCACTAATGGAGACATTTTGAGCGAGTCTGTTTTCCATATCAAAGTAGGTATGGGTTTTAAATGAGCTTCTGCTCCCATACTCACAGGAATTGCTCCCCATAGCCCTGTGCATGCATCGTTATGGATGGACCAAAGACTTGTGTGGTTCCAGTTCCACTTCTGACTAATGCGTGTACACAAATGCTCCATATCTTCACACCTCTGGAAAGCTACGCCATTGCATATATAATCCCTTCTTTCCACATAGATATGTGTGCATGGGAAGTCCAATATTTAGCTGCCATGGTAGTAAAGACAAGATACACGTTTCATTTCTGTGTAGATTCTGTGCTGATTCTTGGTAGCAAGAGCACTGTAGGCCTAGTTGCTACACAGAAAAGATGAAAATCATGTCTAAGACCAGTGACTGTCTTAATGTTATTCAGATACCAAAGGTCATCAGGTAACTCAGGCGCTTGCGTGCCCCACAGGCTGGCATCCAGCTTCAGCTCTCGACTCACTTTCCCCTGGCAAAAGAGAGGTTCTTATCTGGTCATTTATAAATCTCTGTCTTTCCCTCCCTCCCTCCCTCCCTCTCTCCCTGCCTCTCTCCGTTCTTTTATTTTCAGGACTACTGTTTCTAGTACTTCAAGCTATTAATTCAGTGGTAAGAAACCAAGTTGTCCTTTGTAATGATGTCATGTAATAGAACAACTGTCACTTAGCAAATAGTTAGGGGAAAATACTGCCCATCTAATGAAATCAAAGTCAGCAGAATGAGTCACCAAAATGTAATGCAGTAAAAAATAATATATCACTCTACTGTATTAGTTGACATTTAGCTTCGCAGTACCGATATATTCCACAAATGGAATTTCCCATTTGTCAAAAAAAAAGACAATCGTAAACACAGGAAAATCTGTTCCACCCATTTATGAAACAAATATTGTTTTCTTAGTTTTCAACTTGCTTGTAAAAGTAATTGTTCTGATACTGTAGTTCATCATCAATATGTAGTGGATCCCTACTATGAGGAAACTGGGCCAAGACAATGAAAACAAAGCAGCCAGCTCTGACTTTACTCTGTCCGAACTAATGTGTGCTCACTTCCCAGCATGCTCATGTGTGTGCCAGGAAACCACTACATGGTTGTTGTGTGGGTGAAATTTGCATCTCTGGCCGACAATAGTTTCTTTGCTTTGTAAAGGGTTGTAACCTGTTCAGACCCCTGCTAACTGCAGCCAACTGCCTTCCTTCGCCGAGTTCTGTGGAAACTTCTTGGGGAATGGTCACACACTTGTAATAATGCAGGCCCGGCACTGAGGCCATTCTCCTCGAATGAGAATAAATGGAAGGACAGGGAAGACATCCTATGGGGACTGCAGATTGCTGCAGTGTGAGCCGAATTGTTGGAGAGAAAAGAGTCCTTCCCTCACTATCACTATGATCCTCCTCTTGCCTGCATCACGGGTTTGTATTTACAGTTTCTCCCAATTCTGAAAATCATCTTTTGGGGACTTACCTTTCACATAACCCAGTGTTTCTTGTTTCCTGTCTTTAACTGACATTTTCTCTAAACAAAAGCTAAATCATGAGGAAGTGGAAACTGCCAGTCTCCTTGTATAGGACAAGAACTTTAATCAGTCGCAAAAGATATGAAGCAAGAGCAAAATGCTGGGGTGTTTTTTTTGCAAGCATGCTCTTTTTCATCATCATGCAGAGTGTTTAGAAAGAGTAGGTGCTTGTCATGGTAGGAAGAGGGATTTGTATTCTGGCCCTTTTGCCACGTGGCATTTTCATTGACAACAGAAATGTCTACAGCACGGACAGAGGGAGCAGGAGGGCGTTAAAGACACCAGCAGAGTCAGGTGGAGGTCCTAACAAATGTCTTCCTGGCCACTCACCTAAAAGCCCTCTGAATGCCATGTGAGTGACAGGCCCCTGGAGAGTTCTGGCCCACACTCGCCCATTTCCTGTCCACTTCTCTGCCGCCCCACTGAAACCTATGATCCATCTCTGGTCAGGGCTCCAGAAACTCTCATCTCCACAGTGTTTGGGAGTCAGCAGCTTGGTACAATCAGTGTCCCCCAGAGCCACTCATGTCTGCATGTCCATCCCCAGAAGAGCTCTGAACTTCCACAAATTAAAATGCAGCACTTAAAAATGTGTCCATACATGTGCACATGACTCTATTTGTATTTGTAGGGGAAAGAAGTTTTCAAGAAAAGGAACAAAAACTGGAGATTTTTGCTTTTTTTTTGTATTTGCGCAGGACCATTTTAGGATTTTCAGTCTCAACAAAACACTATTAAAACAAAGAATCTAGTAAAATATTTGTGCATGTACTGCTAAACAATTCTAGCAATTTTATTAAGCAATACCTTTATTATTTTTTTTGAATATTCTTAACAGACTGGAACAAAACATTTTTTATTCAAAACAAAATATGCATACTGTACGCATGTTGCAGGGTTAAGTTTGATGCAGAGGATAAAGTCTGTCTGAACAAAAACAAATGCCCGGGGGAATTTCATATCTATAAAGTTAATAACTAAATTTTGTTCACTAAGAGGACCTTTTCTGTGGATTTCCTTTATCTCTCAGCCACACAGCCAGCTTTTCTGAAGTGCACTTCCCAATGGAGATAGAGAACAGGAAGGAATGTAAAATGTTTTTTTAATTATTTGTTTTGTTTGTTTGTTTTTTAAAAACAGCCCTTGTTAACTCTTCCTTCCACTGATTCTACTGTAAACTCATAAAAGCCTTTTTATAGAAAGCAAATTCATATACACTCAGCAGGTGAAATGTTCCCACAAAGAAAAAATAAAATACAAACAGAGTGATCAGACTTCTCATTTCCTCCACTCCCTAAACATTAGTGATAAAGTTTTTTCGCGGTAATAAAAACGGCTGATCTTTTTTTTTTTTTTTTTTTACAAAAAGAAGTTTTTCCTGTGTGATGATGCAGAATTGCATACAGTTTAGACCTGGAGTAATTTAAAACCCTGTACTGGGGAAATACTGGGATGAAACTGTGTCTATCCTCCGTCCTGCCGATGTTTGAGCAGTTCTAGAATCTTCCACCATGACACAGGAGCCAGAGAAGTCTGGGTTTGTGTCCTGGGCCTCTGTTCTCATGGCAATGGCCAAAATGTGCTCCCAGGTGACCAGAGCCGACCTCACAGTGGGCAGAGCCTCCCTGCGTCCTGGGGCCACTCCCTGTCCCCTGTGCAGGCTGGGGCCTCCTGCCTAGGCGGCCAGTAGGAAAGGACTGGGGTGCGTGGGAATGAGACCAGAGCAACTCTGTGCATGAGGGCTTTTGACAAATTGTCCCTCTTCCCCCTTTCAACATAAGAATGCGAGGGCGGTCTGATTCCGAGGTCACAGGGCGTCCCGTCCGCTCAGCTGCAAGGCGCCCGCCAGCCTTGCTGTCCGTGTGCGGGTCTGGGGCACACCCGCCCCGCCACCGTGCCTCCACAGGCACAACCAAGCGGATGTGTGTGTCGGGGCTGCAGGGGGACCGGAAGGACAGCCAGGGAGGGAGTGGGGTCTAGGGACAGACTTAGGGGAGTTTTTATTTGTATTTTTTGTTGTTTTCTCTTTTTTTTGTCTTTTTTTCTTTTTTATTCTTTTTGTTGTTGTTGTTGTCTGCTGTACCACGAGGTCACAGCAGTCATTCCTCTAATAGAAACTGACAGGACATAAAGACAGAGCAATCGATGAACACACAATGGCTAGAAAGAGAGAGCCATACAGACGCTGAGAAGACTCGGTTTAGCTCTGAGAAACCATCCCCCAAATAAATCCCGTATTAATTAACAAGTGCAGAAAAATAAAAGAAAACAAATGAAGAAACACAGACCGGAACGAAAGCAAAGAAAACCTCCAAACATTAAAACACAGTGTATAAAATGGCGTGAGAAATCGAAGTCCCTTGGCAGCCTTCCCGTCAATAGAAAGCTGCGGTGTGTGTGTCCTCGTTTGGAATCAGGCCCATCTTTTTGAAGTTTTACCCTAAAGACCTCGCGAGAAGTAACTGGAGGGTAAAAGCACCCAGCTTCTGCTCCTCGGACAGCGGCTGCGTCTCTTTCTCAGGTGGGCCAGGGCTGGCTGCGGCTCGGGTCACTCTTCCTTGGCGGAGTTGTCGTCCAGCGTGGTAATGCGGCCCAGACCCAGGCAGTCAGTGCTCTGCGTAGCCGAGGCCGTGAGCACCGTGTGCAGCAGAATCAGTACAAGGACACACAGCTTGAGCCTCCCGCTGCACAGTCTCGTGGCGGAGGACACTGTGAGCGATGTCCTATGACAGCTGTCCCTTCTCTCTACCGACCCTCCGGGTGGGGGGGTGGACTGCTCCTGTCTCCGGACGTCACAGCACTCTGGTTCATCATTGGTTAGGAAGGTTTCGTAGAGCCCTGCAGAGGAGAAAGAGAGGGTTCAGAGGCAGGAAGCAAGGTAGGGGAGCCCAGGAGAGCCGCGCTTTAAATCAACATCCTTACCCCTAGGTCATAACGATTAAATTGGGTGTCAAGGACAAGCAAGGCAATACAATGTGGACAAATGGTCAACCATGGCCTCAGGCCAGAGGGGCTGTGTCCTTGGATGTGTCCTTTAGCTTCCTGTCAGCTGCACCGTGAACGGTCTAGGTGGCTGTGCACACAGAATGAAAGGTTTCGCTGGGTCAAAAGCAGAACTCGTGGTTCTGAGCCATGGTGGAGATCAATAATATTCACCCATCCTTTTCCTTTAACAAGAATGTGGCTGATTAATGCAGTGCATAAACTGACATTCACTAGCAATGCGAAGTGAACTAACCAACCAGTCACAATGCCGTAACTAGAAGGACCAGGTTTCCTAACTGTGCTTCATCTTTCTTACGCCACAGCCATCCACAGAGGAGCTGTCTTTGTATTTTGTAAGGGTTTCACCACTTTTTCCATTGGTCATGCTACAAATGACTGAATCAGAGTCTTTACTAACTTCTGTCTGGGACGATGCAGGAGGAATCTTTCTGCTCATGGTTTCTCTTTCCAACCCACCCCCAAATCTGCTTTTCAGTGATCATCTTCCTCTCATTCATTCTCTTGTTCTCTTGCTCTTTTTCTCCTTACGATGTCTCTTTTCCCTTCCTTTTCTCCTTCTTTCTTTGACAATACACATTGTCCCCATTTTAAAATTAAGTGAGTATTTTGAAACATTCAAAGTGACAAAGAGCATAAAACAACTGTTTATCTCTACTCTTCCCAGTCTTGCGCCTTGCTGTATTGTATATTAATTACACTTTGACAGGGCTGTGTAAGCCATTTGTGTCTGATTTTTCTCGTCCTATTGAAATATTTTGTCATGAGTGCTAAAATGAATTTTCTCCACAAATTTTATCATTATCATCTCATGCTTAAAAAACAAAAATAAGTATAGGTGTGAAGATTCAATGAGATTTTTCTAGCAGGCAGAAACAACCTGAAAAATATAGCTACTGCCAATAATAATAATTATCAACAGCATTTCATTGTCTCCACCCATGTCGTAAAATCTAAAGACCTCTCCTCTCCCCAGACTCTGCTCTTCCCAGAGCACCTGAGTGCATTTCACAGGCCAGGGTGCTTCTCTGACCTCCAGTCTCCACCCTCACCACCTATCTAAAGCTAATTTCTCCTTCACTGCATCTCAGATGAACCTTTCCAGGTGAGGCCAACTCTCTGGTCTCCTAGCATGATTTGCCTGACTCTTCAATGCAGCGAGTATTGCTTTCTTTTAAACACAAATTTCATGTCAATTTCCTTACTTGTCCTTCAAGGTAAAAGCATGAGCTGTGCATTTTCAGAATTCCCTTCCCAATGTGTAGCAAGATGCCTGAACAAAACAGATACCTAATGAGCACTGATTCCATAAATTAACTATGCAATCTACTTATTTAATACAAAAGAATCTTTTCAATAATACACTCTTCAATCTTCTGTTTCTTTTAAAGAAATGACCAAGATATCCTTATAATGATGCTTACAATATTCATTTCTTCTTAGGCATTCAAAGGTAAACTTCACCTTCGCCTAGGAAGAATATGGAAAAAAAAAAACTGGATTAATGAGTCCTGCAGCACCAATATCTCTATTGTATGATATTTTCTTTTTGTTTTTCAGATACCTCACTAGTAGGCTAATCATTTACTGAAACATATGTTTCCCAATACTATATTCTACAATGAAATGAGTTTATACCATGATTATAAAAATAAGAACTGAAGGTCACTTAGATCAACGTTTTACGATGTTAACAGACAGAATATCTCAAACAATGTCTAAGTAAGACATTCTTCCGCCGCTGTTCACAAGCGGGCTGGCTAATTTATAGTCTTTTCAGAAAGAAGAATGAAGTTAATGCTACCCAATAAATGAATCCTTTTCGATTGCCGCAGTTGATATTCTTTTTCCCCTCCTTCTCCATACTTTTAACAAAATTTTTTATTCAGAGTTTTACATGCGCATATATTAAAGTTCAGATATTTCAAGAGATTTTTGTACAAAACAAGAAAAAGTTCCTCCACCTCCCCCATTTCGAATGCTTTCTTCTGGAAGACAGTTTTTTCCCTTTCACCCACAATTCTGAAAGCAGCAAGTTATATATATTTGCCTAGATTTTTTGGTCTTAAGCATTATCTGTAGACCTCCCTCTAGGCAAGGTGGAGATAAAACATTATTCTCCCTCCTCTGGCCAATATTCTTCTCTCCCACCCCTTCACGAAGAGGAAGTTCAGGGTTCTGGGCTCCCTGCACTAGGAGGGCAGACACACGATTCTTAGTCCCTGGTTTTCTGCTCCTATCTGCGTACTTACTAGATCAACCCAAGTGTGCAGGCGGCTGTGGGTTTCGAAGTGCACTAACTGTGCACCCTCCCAGGGCATTCGGTGCCTGTGGGATCCCAGTCTGCCCCCCCACAGCTGCTTCGTGCCTGCTGCTTAGCCGTCCCCAGGGAACTGTTCAGCATCTTCCTCAGGGGACTTTTAAAATGAAATTTATTTTTAAAGCATACATAAAATTAAAAAGCTGTGCATATTTGGGGTTCCAGGTGAGGTCTCAATACATGTACACGTGGTATCATGTTAAAACCTGCTTAACTATGTCTATGACTGCAAATGTTTATCATTTCTCTGTGGCAAAGACGTTCAGAATCTTTGAATGCCCAGGGCATTATTGCTATTTTTCAGATTCCATTTCTGAGTGAGATTGTGTGGCAATTGTCTTTCTGTGCTTGGCTTATTTCACTAAACGTAATTATCTCCAGTTCTGTCCACATCAGCACAAGTGATGGGATTTCATTCCTCTCTTCGTGGCTGAGTAATATTCCATCATGTCTATGAACTGTGTTTTCTTTATCCATCCATCAGTGGACACTGGTTGGAGTTTCCATTTCCTGGCTGTTGTAAATGGCTCCTCAGGACCAGAGGAGTTTGACTGACTCTTCCACACACCAATTTCATTTCCTTTGGATACATAACCAGGAGTGGGATTGCGGGGTTGTATGATATTTCTGCTTTTGATTTTTTTCACAATAGCTATGCTAATCTATATTCCCCCCACAGGGCACAAAGGTGGCTTCTCTGCCGATTGTCACATGCACTTAGTTTCTTCATGACAGTAGCCATCCTAACTAGAGGACTGGACATCACATGGTGGCTTTGAGTACATTTCTTTTTAATCAACTGTGCACTTTTTTTAGCCTGTGTTTGCAGTACACAATGATGACAGTTATTGTGGAGTTTGTACACACACACAGCACATCTTAATTCCTTTTTTTCTCCTTTTTTTCAACCCCTTTCCATTCCCAAAACACATTTTTAACTCTCAGTTCTAACTGTGCCTTATTTTCTAGGCTTTATTGCTTGTATGAATGCATCCCATCTTATAGTTTTCACTTCGATTTTAATAGGATATAGAGACAAATGGGAAGTCAGCTTCTGCCGTCAGCCTGCCGCAGGGAGGCAGAGGTCACACTTGTGCTCACACGGGATGATTTGCTCATTACTAATGTAGTTTTCATTGCCATCATGTCAATTTTAAATTAGTCTTTCAGAAAAGCTTTTTGGAAATTGGTGTTAATATCTTTTATTTTATAGTTGGAATAGCCGTGATTCCACATGGATATAATTGAGGACTTCTTTAAAAATATCTTACCAAAATTTGAAAAAAATGACACCAGTATTCAAGTTGTGTTCATTTTTCCACTCAAGGTTAAAAAATAGTAATCGAGGGAAAATTTGCTGACTTTTGAAGATTATTTTACAAATAGGTAAAAGTGTAAAACTAGAGTTCTATGCAACACAGAAAAAATTTCCAATTGTAGATCTTCTGCCAAAAGAAACAGACTTTCGAGTATTCACATGTTTATAATTTTTATCATCTGATCTTTTTCACAGAGGGCAAATTTTAGTCCTAAAGTTCATCATTTAGGGTTTGGTAGTTGTTTAGGGGACCAAGAGCAAATGTGCCAAGTCTGCAATAATGGACGGAGCTCGAGTGGCCACAGATCATTAATATTGACAGAATTAGGTTCCTTCTCTGGGAGTTGGCATTGTTTCGGACAAACTTTCCTCTTCCACTTTATGCTTGCATTCTGAATACCTAGCAGAAGAGAGAAGGAGTCAGGGAATGGTCCTCCTCAGCAGGAGGCGATGAAGTGAGGGTTAGAGTCCAGAGCACTTCCGTGCAAAGCCTTTCGGACACAGTCAGCCTGGATTCCAGCTCCAGACGGAAAATATTCGGAAAACTTGAACCTGTACTGGAAAGGTACAGGCTTTTCTGTCCTGGTTATTCCCTAACCAGCGCTGCACGCCGCCGTTCCCATAGCATCTCCCTCACAGAAAGCCTCCGAGCAGGCTGGAGCTGTCTCAGCGGGTGTGGAAGGATGCGAGGGCCATATGTGCGAATACTGCGCCACTCTGCACAGCAGACGCCCCACCCACAAACGCTACCATCCTGGGGCTCCTGGACCCAACCGCCCACACTTACCTGGGGTGACGGAACGCAGATGAGATGGAGAAGCGGCCCAGACTCCTAAGAAAGGCCATGTGGACCTGATTATAGAGAGGCCACTGAGGCCGACCTGGCTGAGATCAATAGCATATGAATTGCTCTCCAAACTGAAAACTGATCCCAAATGAAACTAAAATCAAAGCCTAGCGTGGAAATTGCAGAGAAAAAGTTATACAAAGAATTCATTAAGACCATAAGCCAAGTTTAGGGACAAATCGGGCATCTGGAGTGTCTTGAAGCTAAGCAGAGAACTTCCTCCACCAACGTTCCCCAAGTTTTCCAGCCCTTCTCTAGGAAGACAGACTGCGAGCGGAGAGAGCAGAGTCTAAACAGAAACTCAACACTTGCCGGTAAATATCACATTGCACATCGCTGTCTACCCTAAAAAGGCTGCAGTGACTTTTTTAATTATGAGAAATGTATTCTGAGAAAACAGAAAGACATAGGTTAACGGCCAAAGAGAATGCAGGCTCACGAAACGTATCGTTTAATTTTCCACCTGGTCCTTCAGGGGTCTCCGGCTGCCCTGACGCTTGGGGGACTTTGCGCGGTCCTGGCCCCGGGAGCCCCACGGCGGCGTAGGGAAGAGTCCAGTGTAGGCTGCTTGCGTCCGCCCCAGCACCGGGTCCGCGCAGTGGGCGCTGCCAGCTTACAGTGAGGCCTGTCCCTCTCCCTCGTTTGAGGATACCAAGAACCCAGGACTCGAGCAGAGACAGTAACAGCCGCCTAGGAAGGGCGGACCATCTCTAGGAACCAAGCGTTCTTGCAAAACTTTTTCTTTCAGGGTCCATTGCTTTCACAAAGGGGAAAGGCATTCAAGAAACTGTATGAAATACATTCAAGATGTCAGCATCACTTAAGCGTTCCCCCCGAATCTACGTTTCAGGAGGGTGTGCACCAACTGGATATTTCTGGGACCCCACCTGCAGCGCTAGGGGCTCTGCATCAGCTCAGGCATTTCATCACCCAAGAAGCTGCGTAAAGAAAGCCATGTTCCTCATCGAGAACACCGCCTGTTGTGTTCCATTTCTTTTTATTTCTGCTATTTGCGTCTGTGCAGTGGCACTGTGGGAATCCCATACTGTAAAGCACCACCACTGTTTAGTATATTGCTCACAATCCTTTTAAAGCTGGAAATCCCCAGTAACAAGGATTCTGCAAAGGAAACATTCTGGAAAACAGGAAACTAGAAGAATAATTCTGTAGCTGCAGAATCTCAAGCCAGGACTTGTAATGGGAGCCACAGTATTGCTAATGCTTTCATCCGTCAGTGTTTGCAGAGAGAAACATTTCCTGTTTTGCTTTTAAAAAGAAAACCAGACTTGCTGTGTTTCACAGAATGCATCATAAACCTTCCCAGCATCTGAGCACAGTCAGGCTCACACCAGCCCAAAGAAATGGTTCAGGGCCTTGAACACCTGGAAAATAGACTCCGGCTCCAGAACTAGGTCTCATTTTCAACGAATTAGGGGAAAATTATTTTCTGAATTTGATTCACAAGTTTTGGCGATGTTAACTGTTAAACTTGGATTTTAGTCAAAATGCTCTTCTTCAACCCAAATGCTAAAGCTTCAGTATATCCTAACTTTAAAATGTGCAGTGAACTTTTGAAGGTAATATATTAAAACTCTTTCCAGACCAGGTAAGAGAATTATATGTTTATATGTTAAATTATATTTGAGGCTAGGCTTCCTGCACAGTGTCACAGGGCTCTCCTGGCATGTGTAAGGCCCCAGCTTTGATTCCTAGAACTTTAAAAAGTCGAAACTAAAGTTATAAAAAATTTGAATACTTAGCCACCTTTACTTTTTAGATTTGAGTTGAGTTGACTTCCAGTGGATATAGCATTTGAAGTAAGACATTCAAGTGACAGTAAGGTAACATGGGAGAGACCTTTTCAAGCAGAAAGCACAACACTCTGAGGCACTGACAGCAGGCAAGGAGGAGGGCTTGAGGGATGGGGCGTGGATGCGCAGGAACGCAGACAGCTCTTAGAACAGCATGCTTCCCGTGGGGAGGAAGGTGCCATCTCCTAACCACACACTTGCCAGGCAGCGCTAAGATAGACCCTGCGTTTGGACCCCGTGGGTCAGTACCAAGCAGCGGGTGTGGGCAGCCTCTCACTTTCCAGCCCCTGGCTACCGTGCCAGGTGCAGAGAAGGCACCACCATGTGCTGCGGAGAACATCCAGGCTCCCTTCTCTGTGTTGCCTCCCAGTTGCTGCCCTCTGGATAATCAGTTTATCAAAACCACCGCTCTGTAAAGCATGAACACATTACAGAGAAGGCTGATAATGCGAATCAGGCAAAGGCTACATTGAAAGTGGTAGAAGTACAAAACTAGGTAATTTATTTATTATCTATTTATTTATTTATTTTAAAATTTTATTTTATTTTTTTGAGACAGGGTCTCGCTATGTAGTTCAGGCTGGCCTTGAACTCACTATGTAGCCCAGGCTGGCCTCAAACTTGTAGCGATCCTCCTGCCTCAGCCTCCAGAGTGCTGGGATTACAGTGGTGGTGCACCACCATGCCTGGCTGGAAATCAGTTTTTAAAAACAGCAGATTTTAACATTCAGTTACATGCACAGCAAGAGAAATCACCAACAGTGTGAAGAGACAACCTACAATGTGGGAAAAAATTTTCGCCAGCTGTCCTTCAGACAAAGGTCTACTATCTAAAATCTATAAAGCACTTAAAAAAAATCAGACCTCCCAAATTTAAAGACCCAATCCAAAAATGGGCATCTGAAATGAACAGACATTTCTCAGACAAAGAAATAGAAATAGCAAATAACAGTATGAAAAAATGTACATCACTGGTCATTTAAGAGATGCAGATGCAAACAATGCTGAGATTCCACCTCACCCCAGAAAGAATGGCTGCTATCAAGAAATCAACCAATAAATGCTGGCAGGGCTGTGGGGGAAGAGGAACCCTGCTTCACTGCTGTTGGGAGCGTAGACTGTGCAACCACTGTGGAAATCAGTATGGAGATATCTCAAAAATCTAGGACTGGAGGTCCCATTTGACTAGCTATTCCCCTGGTGGGTATCTTCCTCAAAGAATTAAAAGAATCATATTAGGGGCCGGGGATTTAGCTCAGTGGTTTGGCCACCTGCTATGCAAGCACAAGGACCAGAGTTCAATCCCTTGTACCAAAAAAAAAAACAACAACAACAACAAAACAAAACAAAAATAAATAAATAAAAGAATCATGTCACAGTGATATATGTGCACCCATGTTCATAGCAGCACAATTTGTAATAGCTAAACTTGGAGGCAGCTGAGTTGCCCATCAACTGGAGACCAGATAAAGAAAATGTGGTGTGTTTTTTTTAATAAAATGGAGTACTACTCAGCCATAAAAAATGATAAATTAGAGACATTTATAGATAAATGGATGCACATTGAGGCAATACTCTTTTGTTTTCCCTTAAATTCTTTTATTGGTACATTTTAGGTATACAATACATTTACATTTATCATTGGGTGCTTGTACCTGTACATGATGTATCTTGGTTCTTATTTTTTCCCCCTTACCTGCACACCCTTCACCCCCTCCACCCTTCCCTATTTACATAGACTTCATTTCCATTTTTTTCTTTTCTCATAATTTTTCCTTAATATCAAATAGTTTCTCTAGTGTGAGAAACTGAAAGTGTAAATAAGGACTAAAAGGTATAATAGATAATGTGCAATAGAAAGAAAAGGGGCAAAGGGGAAGGGGAAGTGGGAGGGGTAGGGGAAAATAAAGAAAGGAATGGAATTAATATGAGAAAAGGAAAAAATGGAAGCAAAGTCTTTGTAAATAGGGAGGGATGGAGGGGTTGAAGGGAGGGCAGGGGAATGGGAAAAAAAATAAGAACCAAGAGAAATTATGTAAAGGTGCAAATCTCCAATGATGGATGTCATTATATTGTATACCTAAAATGTACCAATAAAATTAATTTTTAAAAATTCAGTTACAACTTTTAGTTGGGACATAGATTTACAGTATTCTTTAAAATCCACAAGGTCATTTTTATAATGGTTGAGATATCTATCTTTCTGCAAATTACTTTCTTTTCAAAAAAAAAAGAGAAATCTAGAAGATTTGGAAGATGTATTAAAGTGAGAAAATACAAAGAAAAATTAAAAAGTTGGTATTGAGGGGTATGCATGTCTCCCAGATGCAATACATCTTAAGCCAATATGTTGAGAGGACAGGACCTCAGTCAGGGTTTCTCCTCTCTCATCGGGATTTACAGATGTTGATACATTAGCCACTCTCCTCCCTCCCAATGGGATTCCATTCTTCACAGTTCTGCACTACCTTCAGGGAACAGAGGAAAAGGGGAATGAATGCACTTGGATGCTAATGTGAGATGAACTGAATGAGAGAGAGAGAGAGAGAGAGAGAGAGAGAAGGAAGGAGGGAAAGAGAGAAAGCCTTATATATTGAATGAAGAATTAGACATGAAGAACCATGTAAAAAGTTCAAAACTATCATTTGAAGAAGTGAAACAAGAATGATATGAAAATGATACCTAAGACAAGAAAATAGCAGTTCTAAAACCCTATATCTGTATAGCAGTAAGAAAATGAGCAGTATAATATGATTCTGCTGAGAACCCATGGAATTATAGAGCTTCTGAGATTTGGGGCAATAAACATCAAAAAGCTTAAGCATTTGGATGCTTTTTTACCTTTGTCTTTCAATTTAAAGGGTATATTTTAAGGAAATAAATGAGAAATGTATTAAAACAGTTATATACATGATAGCATTTTTATGTAGCAAAATAGGAAAATGAAAAAAATCCTACAGTTAGTGAAACATATTTCCCTCACACTCCTTTGTTTTCCTATTGTGTAGGAATTAGAGTATGCTATGAGAGGATATTGAATACTGGGAAACAATATTCATGGCATAAAATGTTACTTTCCTGTTGATGTCTGATTATGGTTTTCCTTATCTTCTTTTTGCCTCTCCATGCTTTCTAAATATTTTCAGATGATCCTGCGTCCTTTGTCCAGTTCAAACATAACATAGCAACACTTCGGGCTTCACAGAGAGGAGCTGCTGCCTTTGAGGGTGTATGACTGGCACACATATGGTTAGAGCTGCAGAGAACTGTTGTCACCATGTCGATGCTGCTGGGCTGGCTTGTTCATTACCATTAGCAGCAAGAATGTGAAGCCAGGCTGGGCTTCATTCCACTGCTCCTTAGAGGAGGCTTTCCTGGCCTCACCGGTGGCACACTTGCATACTCAACACAGCTCCTCTCCTGGGAAGAGCACAGGGGTTTCGTAGTGGGGAACAGCCCTCCCTGTTCCACAGACAGAGGACTTCAGGCTACTGCTCTACCCGCCTCCCTCTCACAGAAGCAGCCTGTGCCGACCTGGCCTGAGCAGAAGATTCCTCCCCATCCCACCAGGGTCCCTCCGGCAGCAGGTTCCAGAGCAGGGCATCTGTTCGCCCTGGGAGGGAAGCATCCGTTCCAGCTGAAGTTGCTACCTGAGAGGGCAACACCTGTATCTGCTGCTGAAACCAATTAAAGCGGGAAGAGAGAGCTACCTCCCTGAACTGGAGCAATGTGGCATGAGCAAAACAATATGGTGACCACTTACATTTTAAATTTTAGAAATTTATTAAAAGAAAGATACACTGCCATTACTCCCACTCAAAACAATCCTTAACTTCAAATGTACTTGTCACATGGTCCTCGCCACTTTCTGCAGTGGCTCTGGAGTCCTCTTTCCTGAGTGTCTTTAGTTTCACTGTCCTGGTTGCCTCGATGTCCTGAATGAAATCAAAATGTGTCCTTTTCATGGTCATTTTGACTTTGGGGAACAGCTAGAAGTCACGTGGTGCCAGATGTGGTGATCAGGTGGATGAGGACACAGGGTAATGTTTTTATTTGACAAAAGTTACTGGAAATGTAAACTATAACGTGCTTCACAAAGTGGCAGGAATAGTGAGATAAGTGTGTTCAAACAGAGGGGGAGAATTTTGAAGGAGATTTTTGGCAAGGTGTCTTTTACTTTATACATTCAAAAAATCGTTTCCAGTATATTTTGATCACAACTCATATCTATCTATCTATCATCCATTTCATGGATTCATGAACAATATACTCTGATATTTCTCTCTGGACTTTTCAATTCTATAAACCAAGAATTCTCCTTTTGCTTTCAGCCAGCTTTGGGGAGGTTTTGCCTCTTGCAGGAGTCTTTGCTAACATGCACACTTTTCTCAGAGACCACATCAGTGTAGACCGAGCTAGGCCATCTTCATGCCCATCTGCAAATGTGACACATGCTGAGCTGTCCCAGTTAGTAGCTAGGAATACTTCTAGTGAGTGTTACAACAGGAGTGGAAGTGACTGTGTACCCAGTAGATAAGAGGTAAGTAGGGAGAGCTAAGAATGAAGTATTCACCATGGAGTCGATTCTTTGTTTGGGAAATGACTTGTTTAATCCCAGGGAAACTTGATTCTCCTTTCTTCTCTTTTCCATCTGTAAATCTGGGATAACAGCATCTCCAAGACCACCCCACCCCCCCGCCCCAGCACCTAAACACGTTAGGTTGCTGCAAAGCCAGAGGCTGCATTGTTTCAGCCGACTCATTCCTGCAGTTGGACCTGTGTCTTTCAAGTTAGGAGCTATATCTATGACTCCTCTTAGGGTCTATAGCATCCAGTGCCATTTCAGGTATACTACAGATGGAGTTCATAAGATGATGACCCCATCCCCCCCCCAAAAAAAGGCAAAAAGGTCCATGTTCTAATCTCCAGAAGGTGTGCAGAATGTGCCATATGTAGTAAAAAAGGAGTGAAGAATGCAGAAGGAATTAAGTTTGCTTACTATCAGACCTTAAAATTAGGAGCTTATTTGAGAGTGCCCCAGTAGGACGAATCCAATCATGTGAGCTCTTAAAGTGAGAAGGAGGCAGAGTGTGGGTAGGAAAGACAAGATGTACTAAGGACTGCCTACCACTGCTGGGCTGGAAGATGGAGGAGGGAGCTCAGGAATGTGGCTGCTGCTGGAAGCTGAGCACTATTGTCAGCTGGTAGCCAGGATTAAAAATCAAGCCAAACAAACAAACAAAACAGGGACCCAAGGGACCTTGGCACTACAGCAGCAAGAGATTGAATTCTGCTAATTCTTTTAAAGACTAGAAACAGCTTTGTTCTCCAGCCTCCAGAAAGCAAGCAGCCTACAGATGCCTTGATTTCAACCAGGTGCTTTAAACCACCAAGACTCAGGCAGGAATAAAAAAATAACATTAAAAGGTTTTAGCCAATTCTTGTCAACTGAGTAAAAATGCAAGAGAAAATGCTTAGGGGAAAGTGGCAGAATACACTTCTTAACTGGAAAAATATTGTGCAGAAGCAAGAAAATAAGCTCAGACTCACCGTATTCTGATGACTTAGTACAGCAAGTATAGCAAGTATTTTCCAATAAAAGCAGGGAACTAGTTTATAACCCTCTGGAGTCAAGCTGGTAATGAGCAAGTCACAGTGGAAGGAACTTCAGCTAATCTAATTACAAAATTAAATTCTGGTGAAAAGAACCAATGCTAGACCAGAAGTCAGGTGAGCTGGCTTCTACTGGTGGTTTTCTTAGGAATGTGGGGAAGCAACTTAATTCTTCCACTCTTCAGGTTGCTTTTTAAGTAAGCTTAATGGTTGAACTATCATGTTGGAGGTATATGAGTCTAAAAGCTCCCAACCACTTCACCCCTCGTGGAAGACACACTGTCTTTAATTCCACTGTGAGGACCCGGTCTAGACCCCTCATTTTCTGCACATGGATCTTCTCTCACTCTATGTTCATGGTACTTCTTTCTATCCTATTGTGCAGTCCACGGTTTTTAATGCATTTGAGGTTTTCACTGGTAGAAACTTCTCTATGCTTTTAAAAGCCATTGATCTCTCTGTGCAAAGCAGAATCAAAATGAGTGGAGGGAAATAACTTTTTGTAAGGGTGAAGACTGGGAATCTAGAAGCTGGAATTTAAAAGGAATCTGCACAATTTTTATGTAAAAGTATTAGTCTGTATTTTCCTTCAATGACAATAAAATCAGGCTAGAGATGTTAGAACAAACACATTTCTAAATGAGGAAAAATTTCCTAGACATAGAAAGCTTATTTAGCTGCTTTTTCTTTTTCTTTCTTTTCTCTCTTTTTTTTTGCATGTTTTTCCCTCTACATCAACTCTACCATGTCGAGTGGTTTCAGGGTCTCAACTGTAGTAAGCAGAAAGTTCAAAGGACAGCTTGATTTTTCTCTCACTGCTGGTTCCTCCTAGATAAAGGGTTTTCAACCTCCAGTCTAAAATCTTCCAATTATTGTAACATGAAAAGTTGGACCCAACTTTCAAATTCACCAGGACTCTAAATTCCTTCAAAAGGATATTCATGGGATTCACAAAAGCAGTTTTATTTTATGATTGCAGATGATGTGTCATCTTAATGCCGTTTCCCTATCATTATGACTCTGCCCATGATTATTACCCCCTAAGCCCTCCGGGCTGGGCTCTCTCATCCCCTTTGTAATTCCATTTTATTGCTTTCTGTCCTTTAATCCCCTAGAACTTTGAAGTACAAAACATTTACCTTGATGTCACAGTTAAAATTTATTCTGCTCTTGAACAAACAACATTGAACGTGTGTGTTTAATTCCCAAACTGCAATCTGGGCCAAGGCCTGGGCACCAAAGTCCTCCAGACTTCACACCTGGACAGCAGATTCCATCACAGTGCAGTACCTGGGCCAGAAATCCAAAGTCCAGGCATTGGCAGGGTTGGCTCCTGGCAGCCTGCAGGGGAGAATCTGTCCAGACCTCCCGTCAGGATACATACAAGGCCTCCTTCTTGTCATTTTTACGGTGCTTTCTTGCTTTGTCTCCTTGTGTGCAAATTCCCTCTCTGTAGGAGCTCACCTCTGAAGCCTGCATAAGAGCTCCCCAAATGGTCTACGTCAGTCTTGATTCTTAACACTGCCAATTTGACGGTATTTGGAAATATTGGTGTAAAAGAGAAAACTAAATTAAAGGGATGTTTGGGGTGGCTGCTCATCCAACACAACTTGTGTCCTAAAAAGAAGTGGAAACTTAGACCCGCAAAGACAAGAGAATGCACACATGCAGAGGAAACTGAGGGGTCAGAGGCAAAAGGTGGCCAGCTATAGCCCAAGGCAAGAGACCTCAGTGGAAACCAGAATGCTAGCACTCTGATCTTGGATTTCGAGCCTCCAGGACTGTGAGAAACATATTCTGCTGCTTTGGCCACTCTGGCCATGGTTACCCAGGGCCAGTTCCAGTCACGCCAACCACAAGTAGTTGGGACCCATCCTGAGGGCCTCACCTTAACTCACTCCCCTCCATGAAGAAGTACAGGGACAGTGCATGGACATGTGAATTCGGAGGATCAGCAGACTCAGTGGTGGGAATGAAATTTCAACTTGATCCATCTGGAGATGGCTGGAGCACACTTCTGGTATGTCTGGGTGGGTTATGCAGGCAGGACCTCCTCTCTGATGCTGGTCGCCTGCTCTGCTTCCCGGCTGCCACAAACTGAGCATCTCTGCTGCCCCACACCCTTCCACTGGGCTGTTCCTGCCATGGAGCCACCTGACCGTTGACTGAACCCCCTTAAACCATGAGCCGATTAAACCTCTTCTCCTTTAAGTTGCGGGTGTCAGGTTTTGTGTCCCAGTGATGGAAAAGCTGATGACTACAGGAAAGATTCAACCCAAACACTCACTGTGGGGAACCCACTGGACCACTAGACGTGTCAATCCCAGAAGGGTGGGGTCTCACGCTTGTTGGGCTTTCTTTAGGAATCTCAACATTTCGGGCTGCACCTGGATGCTGTGAGTGGAATTCTAAGGAGCCTTTGTTCACTGTGCGACAGAAGGGGGAATAGGAGAGCAGAAACACCTTTAAAATGTTATGCTAATGTGGTCTTTTTGACCCCAAAGGAAGAACTTTTTCTTTCTGTTGTTTGGTACTGGAATTAAACTGAGCAACATCCCCAGCTTTTTCTTGTTTTTACTGTGATCAGGGGCTGTCTAGACTGATGCATGTTGCAGGCCAGAGTCAAAACACCTCAGCCTCAGAGTGCTGGGGTTATAGTCACACCAAACGGTGCCCAGTTTATTTACCTTCTCGGGACAGTCTTTATCTTATAGGAATCCACAGGCATGGTAAATGAGGCAGCAACAAAACTATTCCTCACTGAGCTGGGTAAAGTAGGGGAAGCTTAGAAATAACTTCAATGGCCATGAGTCAGAAACTGAGTAACAAATCATGGTAACTCTCACCAATGTCCATGTTACTACTTGTTCTGGTAAAGGAATTGCCTTCCGTCCGCCTTTTTGCTATATGAGAAGTCAATCCTAGCCAGGGCTCTTCCCCTCTGGTAATGGAATGTTCCATAAAGGAGCCTCTGGAGATCACACTGATCCCTACACCAAGGAGGTGGGGTGTCCTGGGGGGGCCCTGTACTTTGAGCTCCACACCTGATCTGATGCTTTTGACATAGCCGATTGGATTGTATCTGGGAACTGAGGGCAACGTAGCCAGTAAAGTAAAGCAATAAAGTAACCCAGGTACAACTTCCAGGGTGAAACAGCATTCTAGAAGTTGTATTTTCAAGAGCTATCTGTGAATTTTCTTTTAGAGGAAGACACCGTCATTCCATCAGTGCCCCATTATTTAAATTAGACCCACACATTTCTATTTACAGAATTGACTTTAAAGCTAATTGTAAATTCAAGCCTAACTGATTTTCGATTTTCAACCCAAAATATTTCCTCCTTGACTTACCTACATTACTTGTGAAACTTAAGTATTTAAGGCCATTTATTAAGAATGGTTTTTAGGCAAATGTCTTAGAAGTGAGGCTCTCTGTCTTGTCCTTCACAATGACTCTGTGTGTGTGTGTGTGTGTGTGTGTGTGTGTGTGTTTACAGCCTCAATGTCTCTCTCGCTCACCTATTGGTCTGACAAAGTTTGCCTTCGAAGCACAAAATTTTCCAGAGAACAGTGAATCAGACAGTCCTTCTGTCTTTACTTAACCAGAAAAATGGTTGCACAGTACTTGTAGCATCCATTTTTAACAGATGTGTGGTGCGGAAGTAGAGGGATAAAAGTGTGAGGTATTTCCGTCTCCCCTGCAGACATCTACTGGACCCATTGACTGACTTTCCAATAGCAAGGAAACATTGCTCATGCACTAATTTCAGGATGGTCTGACTGGCCTCTGCCTGGTCCCCTTCTGATGCAAATGCTGGCCTGGGAGGGAGGAGGTGCGGTTTTCGGAAAAGCACCCTTGGGCTGGGTGACAGGGAAGTCCACACCGCCCCGATGTTGACTGACTCTATGATCTTACGGGATAGCAGCTCAGCAAGTCGGGTATTCAGAGCAGCTACGGAGTTGGGCCGACTCTTGGCAGAGATGTCTTAGTTGCAAATAAACATCTTTCCTGAAGATCCCACCTGTCCCGGGAAATCTCTCTGCCGGATTGTGGTTCCTCGGCTCTGACTGCTGCTACATCGTGGACTCCTCGGCGTCTCCTGTGTTAGGGTTTGGGGCCCTGTGTCCTCACCTTCCCGTTCCAGGGCCCCTCAACCTGCTCCATTCGGCTCCCCGCTCTCCTGGGCGGGGTCCAGCCCTGCCTGGGGCACAGCCCGCTCCAGCCCAGCCCAGGGCTCTGGCTTCAGGCCCTGAGGTCAGAGAGCAGGGCTCACAGCTGCCACTCGCAGGGAGCGAGCACCACACTGCCGCACGGGTGAGCAGCTGTGGCTGACGTCCCCAAGATCTTCCTCGGTGGCTTCCAAGTCGCCCAGTCCTGCTCAGGGCCGCGGCCAAGGAGCCTGGCCACTTCCAGGGCTGAATCAGCTCCAGCCCGTGGTGCAGTCGCTCCAGGCAGGCCCTGCACGCCGTGGTCTGAGCCACCTCACTGCTCTGTGATCACGCAGGGTGTGGCTGTGCAAAGCGGAAGGACGACTAGAGCCACCAGGGTTCCCCAGGAGGCCGTGCGCTCCGAAGCAGGGAGAGCTCCGCGGACCCTGCAGTGTGACCAGCTGACCAGGGAGGCTCCCAGCCGGAGCTCGGTCCTGTCTGCAGCGGCTCAGGAGGACGCTTCTCAGTGTGCAACTTCCGGAGCTGCTGCTGGCAGAGGCCCCGCACCCTGTGTGCAGCCAGCATCCCTGCCCCACACCAAGCCCCTGGAATGCAGTGAAGGAGCTGCCGGAGTCACAACAGGGCCAAAGCCGGGGAAAGCAACTTGAAGCGGGAGGGCCTGGACTCAGAGCAAAACAGTGCTCTAGGAGGAAGTATACCAGTCACAGGAAGTTGCCACATTTTATCTGTTTTTCTAACCTATTCTCTTATAGCTGCACTTTATTCTGCTCACAACATCCCCCTTCATATTTCTCTTTCGGCCTAAACTCTGACAAATTTATTAGATTTTGTATATCATCAAATGGTGCTATAACTCGGCTAGCATTTCCTTATTTTTTTAAAGTTTCACTTTTAAATAGTATTTGAACATTGCACACGGTGGGAAAGACACTTACATTGAAAAGCAGCATGGGAAACCACCTTAAATTATATTTAAAATCTATGGGAAATGGTTTCTATACTAAAACACTTGTAAGAGACAATCTTTTCTGCCTTTTTAAAAGTCTCAACTCACTGGAAATGTCAGAACAGGACTTGGGGGTAAATGTTTCTTCCTTCCCAGTTGTGAACTCCCTCAAGAGCGAAGTAAGGGAGAATTTTTTTTTAATTTCTGTGATGTGATCCACTGGATCCTGGATGTGTTTTTCTGAATGTCTCCCCCGAAGGCGGCCTATCTTCGGGCGCCTGCAGTACCGAGGCAGCGCCGCGAGGGGACGCAGTGTTCCAGCGCATGCAAATCCACCTGTCAGCGAGGAAAATCAGCAGCCCACAGTGTTTTCCCCCTAAGGCAGAAACAGAACCTCATTCTTGTCACAGCTGAAAAGTGAAATGCAATGCAGAAGTTACCTAGAATTCGCAAAATATGTTTTATCTTCGTTGTCAGTAACCCCCAGAGGACCGACTTTCACTTTTGTTCTTGCAATTTCCCTGTGAAGAACTGAGCAGCAGCTCGGCGGGGCCAGTCCCTCAGGCAAGCGCAGGGTCGTTTCCGCGTTCGTTGCCGGGCACCCTCATCCGCGGCTGCTGCTTTCTTAGTCTGGGCTTCCTAATACAGGTAAGCAATCCAGGGCTTCTCCGGGGAACCCGGGCGAGAGAAGACGAAGGAGATGCAGAGGGAAGCCCGGGACCAGTGAGGGGCACCAGGGTTCCCCACCCCACCCCACTGCAGCTGCAGGCTGTGCAGGGGGACTGAGGGGATCAGAGCCCTCCTGGGTCGCCGGCAGCCCCCTGCCCATCCCGAGGGACCAGCTTCCCCCTGACACTGGCCCAGCTTCACCCTAGTTAGTCCGACAAGCTCCTCTCCGGAATGTGTCAGCTCTGATCTGCAGGGGCCAGCCCTGGAGACGTCTCCGCCTCATCCTCCCACAATCGAGCTCGAAGCAAGTGTGGAGGGGCCGGGACCCAGGGCTGTGGTTAGAGCATCAGACCAGGACCCCGAGGCATGGACCGCACCCTCGGGCGCTTCTTCCTTCCTCATGGAACAAGGAATATAGAAAAGCAGATGGCCAAAAATATAAGTTTAAAGCTTTTAAATTCAGGACTTGTATGTGTAACAGAAGCATCATAAGGAAAAGAGACACTAAATGCTGCATTTAATAACCATTAACAAAATTATAAATAATTCCTGATTATTTAAAGAGACTTCATCTCAGCTGACACTTTCAAACATTTACAAAACCCAAGGGGGATTTAGCTTTTGTATGGGTAGTACAAATCCTGTTTCTTTTGTCCAGTACTGGAGATTGAACCTGGAGCCTTCACTCTGTATCACATCTTTAGCTCATTTTTTTCAGTTTTTATTTTGAGGCAGGGTCTCACTAAAGCCACTAAGTTGCCCAGGCTGGGCTCCAACTTGCGATCCGCCTGCTTCGGCCTCCTTGAGTGATGAGATGACCAGCATGTGCCACCACACAAGTCAGGGGGTGAAAGGGTCCTAAAATTCAGGATGGGCATTTTTTCTGGAGCGTAGCGGAATCTCAGCGTTGTTTTAATTTGCATTTCTCTAGTGGCCAATGATGTTGGACATTTTTTCATGTATTTATTGACCATTTGTACTTCTGAGAAGTGTCTATTTTTGTTGCCCTTTTTTGGGGATGTGTCTTTTAACCCAAAGGGTCTAATTTTTTGAATTCTTTATGTATTCCTGATGTTAGTCCTCTGTCTGTGGAACAGCTGGTAAAAACAATCTCCCATTCTGTGGGTCATCTCTTCACTCTGTTGCTTGTTTCTTTTGCTGTGCAGAAGCTTCTTAATTTGATATGATCCCATTTAGCAAATGGGAAGGAAACCAAGACACAGAAAGAGCAGGGAGAGAGGGGAGGGAAAGGGATGAAGAAAGAATAAAGACGCGTGGTGCACGCATGCCAACTTCCCAAGAGGAATGTAATCATTACGTACCCCAAACATGGACTAATAAAAACGGACGTGAGCAAAGAGCGTGGATCCACACCTGTGGAAACACAAGAGCCGGACTCAGGGTCCTGCGACCCCACATCAGCTTGCAAGGGGTGGACACAGAGGGGAAGTGGCTGCCACGCCTGGTCTGTCCCTAGCAGAAGTTCTCTGAACAAAATCCGCCCTCCCTGGGCGGCAGCCGATCATGAGCACCGAGCAGCTAAAGCATTTACTGAATTCTTCTGAGGCTGACAAAACCAGGCAGCGAAGAGTCCTTGGGATCAGGCACAGGAGTCTGAGTCTCCGACCCTCAGAATCGCAAGCCTTTCCGGTCAGAGAAAACCGTGGTAAGTAAATGTGTGGAACTGGAAGGAGCAGCGCCTTCTCTTCTCACTGAGGAGCTGCTGTCTCTCAGGATGCAGAATGAAAACAACTCCATTTACTACGTTTTGTTAAAGGGAGGTGTTCCAGCGGCGAAGGATCAACGTCCTAGATGACGCCTCTGCGGGGAGTGGGCTGGGGTCTCTGCATATCACCCTGCACCCCTGGGGGAGCCCGGTGCCTCACGCCTGCCACCCATGGCTCAGCCCCTGGGCCAGGGGCTAGGCAGCGGGCCTGCTTCTCTTTGGGGTTGCATCTGCTCCTCTCTGAGAACAGGAGACACCTCGTTCCCTGTGGGCTAGAGGGGATGAGAGAGAGCCTGCCCCTGCTCACGGGGAAAAGCTGGGCCCATCCGTCCCTGTGAGTCCTCTAAGGACTGAGCCAGTGCCCAGCAGGGGCAGCAGGGCGTCTGTCACTCCGGCCCAGAGTCCACTGGTCAGGGACACTGGTCCTCCGGGTGGAGGGCACCATGGAAGAGAAAACTGCTGTAGAACCCGACCCTCCAGCTCCCAGCAGCCCGGGGCGCATGGCCAGGGGCTCAGGCCCACAGTTCAGAGCAGCTTCGTCCTGAGGGACGGGAGCCCCGGAAGGGACAGCGAGGGACACCAGGCTGGCAGGGCTCATCGAGGCAGGGCTCCCGGGGGCCGCCTCCACTCTCCACACCTCCCCTCTGCTGCTCTCCTCAGTAACAGTCCTGATGACGAAGAAAGGGCTTCCAGAGAGCTGGAAAGTAGCTAAGAGTACATGCTGGCACCAGGTGTCTTTGGTTTCCCGGGGTCCACACAGTGTCCGGGGAAGGCAGCGATCCCCCGAGTGGGCTGATCCAGACACCGGGCCACAGGAGGAGAGCTGCCAACCACAGCCTTCACTCCATGCATCCACTCCAAAAGCCTGGCCTCAGGCTGGGTGTGGGGTACACACCTGTCACCCCAGTGCTCCAGGAGGCTGAGGCAGGACGGTTACAATGGCAAGAACAGCCCAACAACTTTCCGACTTAGCCAGATCCTGTCTCGGAGTTGAAAAACATAGAAGAGAGCTGTGGCTGGGGCTCGGTGTGAAGGCCCCACTGACAGCCCTGGTGGGACACGCAGGACACGCGCCTGTGCCCAGAGTCCTCATGCCAGTCCGGGCCCAGCCGCAGATTCCGACTGAGCCCCAGTCCGAAGGGAAGGTCTTTGAGTCCAGGAGCAATGCCCGGTGCTCTCTGTGGAGGTCAGATAGGTGAATACGTTGCACCTCCTGTGTGCTGAACTTCTCCTCGGAACTCAAGAAGACAACCATAAGCCTCCTTCCACCTTCTTTCTCCCTCCCCTTCCCTTTTCGCTCCCCCCAGCAGAGACACCACAGGAGCAATGGGTCCAGCATCGAATCTGAAATGACCACTGTCTCCCTGGTCCTGCCCATGCCTTGAGCCACTCCCTGACCTGCCACCTTCAGGGGGCAGCACTGAGCTACATCCCCAGTCCCTCTTTAAAATTTTTATTTTAATTTTGAGACAGCATCTTGCTAAATTGCCGAGTTTCCCAGCCTGCCTTAAACTTGCAGTCCTCCTGCCTCAGCCCGGCAGAGTCCTGGGATGTCAGGTGTGCACCATCATGTGCTGCTGGGGCTGTCTCCTGATGGATTTATCCCTTTAGAACAGTGAGGCCAATGGATAAGTGATCCAGGAATAATTTGATAAATTTCACATTGAATACCCAAACACGCCCCTCTGCTTTAGAGGTGTTTGGTAAAGTCTGGTATACCAAGGGTGTTCTCATGTTTCTCCACACTCATAACCATGCTTAGCCTTACAAGTGGAAAACTATCCATGCTGCGATTCCGCCCACAGGGTTGGAGGCTGCTGTGTATTTCGGCCTTCAATGGAATAAGAAGAAGCCTGATGGTGGCCACACCACTGTGGCAAGGGATCTCACTGTCCTCATCACGTGTCTTCAAAGCCAGGCTGCCCTGTCCTCCCTCTCTTCCTGTGTCTAAACTACACAGTGCTTAGAAATACACAGAAAGCGAGTGCTGCTGTTAGTCCTTTGTGGAAAGAAGGAAACACTGTTAATGGGAAATAATCAGACTGTTCCTGAGCTTACTGCAACCCATACGCACACATCTGCACACACACACCTGCACACACAACCACACAATAACGCAGGCAAATGTCTCTCTGTGCTCTTACGTTTATTTAAGACAACGTAGCATTCTCAGAAAAGATACCGGGACACAAACTTGCTCCTAGTTTGGAGCAGCACATTCTCGCCTTCTTCATGGCCTGGTCTGCAATGCATATTGTGTACTAGCTCAGTAAAGCGGGCAGATGCCCCTCCTGCCGGTCGGCGTGAGTTGTGCAGTGATGCTAACACTTTGCCCCCGGAATCACAGAGCTCAGACTGGGACTCGGGGTCCTGCAGACAGCCTGGCACTGAACTATGCCCAGATCCGTCTGGGGATCCGGGCTCCCACCCGGGCCTGAGCGAAGTTGCTAGCTGCATCTTCAGGATGCAGGAGTGAGGTGGGCGACCACACACAAAGCAGACCCCAGAGAGCCCCGGTGCGGCCGTTACCTGTGCAGATGAAGCTGGAGAGGCCCCCGTAGATGACCTCGTCGTTGTCGGGCAGGATGAACGGACACCGCGTCTGCACCTCCAAACAATATTGCTTGCAAGGAATTGTCTTTCTGCAGTTAAACTGCGTGACTTCAAAGTACTGGGAACAGAGCCAGGCCTTGTAGACGATCTGGAAGTTGAAACACAAGAGAGGAGAGAAGAATCAGACATGTGGAGAGAGGACAACGGTTCTACCCGCGAGGGAGGCCGGCAGCTGCTGGGGTTTCGAGCTGGGCCAAAGCAAACCCCGCTGTGAGATAGCATTGCGGAGGAGCTGCAAGCGACAGAGGGGGGCCCAGGCCTGCTGATCAGGCACCTACAGAATGCAGGAGACAGCCTGGCGTCTCCCTTGGTGGAGCTCATGGCAGAAAGCAGCGGACCTAAGCAGGGCCGGAAGCTGCCTAACCAGGGAGATGGAGGTGAAAGTCACCGTGACCCTTGCACAGACTTGTCATTCACTGCAGGGGAAGAAGGCTCCCGAGTTTCCAGGCCACAGCTGCAGTGACGCACCAGGGACACTAGAGGGCGCCAGGTCCTTTACGACGGGGCCGAGTCCGCCTCTCCAGAGAGAGAAACAAGAACCAAGCTTGCACAAGGATGACTCCCAGCAAAGGCCCTGGAAACCGCACCCAAGGCCCAGGAACACCAGCAGAGATCAGACAGCCTGCTGTGCTGCGCTGACTGTGCAGCGGCTGGAGACCCGCACTCGGGGCCTGGCCTCCGCCTTCCAGGCCTGTGCTCTCCACGGGCAGTGTCAGGGTTACAGAAAGGCAGCCTCTGGGAGTCAGCACGGAGGCCGCAAGATAAAGAAATGGCCCAGCCCAGTCTACATTCCGAGAAAGTGGCGACAGGAGTCTGCAGCATGGATCACTGGCGGCCAGCGATCTCTTTGCTCCGCGTGCTGTGAAGGCTTTGGCTCCTGGGTCAGTGGGGTTCAGAGAAGCCCTGTCCGTTATGCTCATCTCCTTAGGCATGCACCGAGAGGCCTGAGCACTGGCAGTAATCGCCAGAATCACACCTGGGTGTAACGCACTTCGGGTCCTCTGAAGCGTTTTCCATGCGGTGCCCAACATTTGCCTAGTCCTCAACTCTTAGTGACACTCGGCCCAGGAATCGTAAGTACTGGAAATTAGTGGAAAGTCCAGAATTTGAACCCATGATCTGCAGAATCACAAAGCCCGTGTTCTTAATAGTTCCCGAATGGCTAGTCTACAACTCCTTCCAAGAATATGGACTCGCAAGGAGCTCTGGATGCATCTGCAGATCACACGGAACTGTACACCTTGGTCAAAGTCTACTGATATATGGGGGCATGTATTAAATTTTATTAACTTCTTGTTGGTTTCATCAAAACGAAGGCTTATCCTTGGATCAAGGTGCCTCCAGTGAGGTAAAACGGTGTAAATGTGAAATTCAGATGTAATTTTAGAGAGCCAATATGATTTTTTTGCTAAGTAATCACTCATACAGTTATATATACATACTGTTCTTATAGGTCTTTGGGATGGTCTTCACCTAAAAGTGCACACTGAGAAATTGCATCAGAACATAAAGGTTACAGTAGCCATGGAAACACTAATGATTCCTGTATTTGACCTGGAAGAGGTGGGCTGTGGGTCTGCACCATGCAGCCCTAGGTAGCTGTGGTGGTGGCTCTGCCACTCCATCAGAAAGAGGCTGAAAGCAGCAGGTAGAAGTGAAAGGAAGACGGTGACCAGCTTAGCGACCAGCATAGACAGGTGGGCGGAGAGAGAGGTCCCTGGCCCCCTGGAGCCCCACTCCGTCCAACCCAGGCCATGTCTGCCGGTGACCGGCCGGAAGGTGAGGACCCCTTGCCACTTGCCATGCTCACAGCGACCAGCTTAGTGACCAGCTTAGCCAGGCGTGCGCCTGCAAACTCCTCCCACACCCTGCGGCTCTGGCCTCCTGCCTCTGCTGCTACCTGGTTCTACTCTACAAAGGCACAGCGGGGCATAAAGGGCCTTGTCCTGAGCTCCAGAGGATAGAGGAGAAATGAACAGCAGATACAGGCCCTCTCTCAGGTTCCTTGATGAAAACTGAAGCCCACTGGAAAAGTGAAGAGAATCTCTGCAATAAAGGGACACCAGACCACCTTACTTGGTGAGTTGGAGGGATCATCACCTCCCATTGGAACCTGGACTATCTTCAGGGGAAAGGCAGCTGGAATCTGCAACAGAACCTTGTAGAGTTCAACCCTGCAGAAGGATAGGGAGCTCAACTTGGGACTAGCAGCCAGAAATCTGCCTGAATTTCACAGGTCTGTGACTGGCTTGCTGAGACTCATTGACTTGTATCTGCACACGGCTGCCCAAGTTGTCTATTGTGACAGCAGAGGCATACCCTGAAGGAGGCCCTTCATTTTTATTTTTTGTCATTTTCAAAATTATTTTTTTGCTATTTTTAATTTTTACTTTTTTTCTTTTTCTACTCTTTTCAAGTTTTTACTTTTCTTTTTTCTTTCTTTTCTCTTTCCTTTTTCTCTCTCACTCTCTTGCTGTCCTACATTTTTCTTCATCTCCCTTTTTGTTCCTGTTCTGGACCTAATTCAGATTTCTTCTTTATTTTTCTTTTCTCCTCTTTTTCCTTCTCTCACCTGTGTCCTCTGGCTGCACTGTTAACCTTCCACTAAATTTCTACCTATCTTTCCCTCCCTCTCCAACTCCTAACTCCCCATCCCGAACAGAAAGTTGCTATATTGAAGAGTTTATTCACTATAAACATAAGTTGGGTTGGTCCTCAATTTTGATTTAATTCACACAGTTAAAAGTGATAGATTAATAACTACCACAAATTGTCATTTTCTAAGATGTACTTGATGCTATGGTGTTGCTCATTGTATCACTTGGGCTAAGGTGTTGTGATTGATCTAATCAGTTGTCCTTCCTGGTATAGTGAAAATGAGACAGACTCAGTCATTAGAGACTAAAAATGTAAAGCCCAGCTATATCTGGAAGACACTTCTGAGAAGCAATCATTTCATAAGGGTTCTAAACACAGGCGACAAAGATACTTACAATAAGCAATTTCAAAGTATCAACCCAGGAATTAAACCAAGGACAGTACCAAAAACAAAAATGAGAAGACATTTAAGCAAGGCACAAACTCAGACTTCCACCCCACAAAAAGCAAATCCTGGGGAAAATGAGGTGGAAAAGTCTGATAATCAACCACCTGGATACCCTGAACTGATAACACAGGAAGTAACAAGACAGATGAATGAGGCCCTAGAAAAATTCAAAACAGAAATAATTTCCCAGATAACTACAGAGATGGTGAGCAGAGTGAAAGACATGATTAGAGAATCTAGAACAGAAACAGATAAAAAAATAGATGAGCTCAGAAACATACTGGAAGCCATGAATGCCCAGCATAAGAAAGAAATGGAAACCATGAAACAGATTCAAACAGATATCCAAGAGATTAAAAACTCCAATGAAAGTATGCACAGCCGATTAAAGGAATGTGAAGATAAAATGTCAGATATAGAAGACAGGATTGTGGTTAATGACCATGAAAACAGATATTTCTTAAAAATAGTAAGGGACCATGAGAAATGAATCCAGCAGCTGCTAGATGATGCAAAGAAGAATAACGTAAGACTGATAGGAGTCCACGAAAAAGCAGGAGAAAGTACAATTGACGTTAAAAAAAACCTGTTCACAGAAGTAATAGTGGAAAACGTCCCAGACAGAGGAGGAGAATTGGACATACAGATAAGTGAGGCATATAGAACTCCAATTAGGCATGATCAAAAAAATATCTACACCTAGACATATAATAGTCAAGATCCCAGAAACACAACAGAAGAACAAAATCCTATAAGCAGTTAGAGAAAAGAAACAAATCACCTACAAAGGAAAGTCCATCAGAATCACAGCAGACTTCTCAACACAAACCCTCAAGTCAGGGAGAGCCTGGAGTGAAGTATTTCAAGCCCTAAAAGAAAATAACTTTCAACCTAGACTGTTGTATCCTGCAAAATTATCTTTCATAATCGATGGGGTAAATTAAACATTTCCATGACGAAGAACACCTGAGAAACTTCATGAACACCAAACCAGCACTCCAAACAATTCTAAACAATATCCTAGAAACAGACAATGAAGGTCACAACTCCATGAGGCTCAACAGAGGGAAGCCACCAGGCAAGGGAAGAAACTAAACAGAAAGGGGGGGAAATAAAGCATAAAAGAGCCAACAACAGTAAAACATCATGACAAGGATGAGCCAATATCTATCAATTATAACCATCAATGTTAATGGCCTCAATTCACCAATCAAAAGAAATAGGCTGGCAGAATGGATTAAGAAGCAAAATCCAACAATATGCTGTATACAAGAAAAACACCTAACTCAAAAAGAAACTCATAGACTGAAAGTAAAAGGATGGAAAAGAGTTCTCCACACCACAGGACCACAGAAAAAAGCAGGGGTAGCAATCTTATTTGCAGACAAAGTAGACTTCAAACCAAAACTAATTAAGAGAGACAAAGATGGTCATTACATCCTTGTGAAGGGAACAATCTAAGAGGAAGAAATGACAATCATAAATATATATGCACCAAATATGAATGTCCCCAAATATACAAAACAAATATTAATGGACATGAAAAACCAAATAAACACTAATACACTTGTAGTGGGGGACCTCAATACACCAATATCACAAACAGGCAGATCATCTAGACAAAAATTCTAGAACTGAACCAAGCTATTGAACAAATGGACTTAATAGATGTTTACAGAGTGTTCCACCCCACAAAATTAGAATACACATTCTTTTCAGCCGTACACAGGTCATTCTCCAAAACAGACCACATGCAAACCCATAGGGAATGTTTAAGTAAATGTAAAAGAATTGAAGTTAACCCCTGTATATTATCAGACCATAGTGCAAGAAAATTGAATATCAATAGCATAAGAAACCAAAAAAACCCCACAAGCACATGGAAATTGAGTAACACCCTCCTGAACAACCAATGGGTCACAGAGGAAATTAAAGAAGAAATTAGACAGTTTCAACAAGTAAATGATAATGCCAGTACAGCATATAGGAATCTATGTGACACCATGAAAGCAGTTATACACAGGAAATTCATAACAGTGAAAGCCCATATTAAGAAACAGAGAGAACTCAAATAAATAACCTAATGCAGAACCTCAAGCTCCTAGTAAAAGAAGAGCACAATAAACCCAAAGCTCGTAAAAGAGAGGAAATTAAAAAGATCAGAGCAGAAATAAATGCAATGGAGACTAAGTGAACAATACAAATAAATTAATGAATCAGAGTTGGTTTTTCAAAAGAATAAATAAAATCAATAAACCTTTAGCCATACTTATCAGAAAAAGGAAAGAAAAGGCTCAAATTCATGCAATTAAGAATGTAAAAGGTGAAGTCACAACAGATCCAGCAGAAATCCAGAAGACCATCAATAACTACTTTGAGAACATGTATTCTAATAAAATAGAAAACACAGAAGAAATGGACAGATTCCTTGATACATATGAATTGCCAAAGTTAAATGAAGAAGATATAGAAATTCTAAACACCCCAATTACAATGAGTGAAATTAAAAATGTAATAAAAAATTTACCAACAAAGAAAAGCCCAGGTCCTGATGCCTCTACTGCTGAATTCTACAAGACATTTAAAGAAGAACTATCGCCATTACTATTTAAACTCATCAAGGAAATCGAAAAGGAAGTAATATTTCCAAATTCATTCCTGGAAGCAAGTGTTACTTTGTTTCCAAAACCAGGGAAAGACCCAACCCAAATAGAGAACTACAGGCCAATCTCCCTAATGAACATAGATGCAAAAATCCTCAACAAGATACTGGCAAACAGAATATAGAGGGTCATCAAGAAGATTATACACCCTGACCAAGTTAGATTTATCCCAGGGATGCAAGGATGGTTCAACATGCATAAATCAGTAAATGCAATACACTATATTGACAGAACCAAGGACAAAAACCATATGATCATCTCAATAGATGCAGAAAAAGCATTCAACAAAATCCAACACCGATTCATGATAAAATCGCTACAGAAAATTGAAATAGAAGGTCTTTATCTCAACCTGGTTAAGGCTATCTATGAAAAACCAACAGCCAACATCATACTAAATGGTCAAAAACTGAAAACTTTCACACTAAAATCAGGAACAAGACAAGGACGCCCACTATCACCACTCTTGTTCAATATAGTTCGGGAAACATTAGCCACAGCAATTAAAAAAGAGAAAGAGATAAAAGGAATAAAGATAGGAAAGTAAGAAGTTAAACTGTCATTATTTGCTGATGATATGATAGTTTACATAGAAAACCCAAAAAGCTCAGCCAAAAGACTTATAGAACTAATTGACAGATTCAGTAGAGTAGCTGGATACAAGGTGAACACTCAAAAAACAAATAATAACCTTCTTATACACAAGTAACAAACTCACTGAGAGAGAAATTAGGGAAACAATTCCTTTTATAATAGCATCCAAAAAATTAAATATCTAGGAATCAATCTAACAAAGGAACCAAAAGAACTCTATACTGAAAACTACAGCACTCTGATAAAAGAGATCAAAGAGGATTTAAGAAAATGGAAAGACATCCCTTGTTCTTGGGTAGGAAGAACCAATATAGTGAAATTGGCCATACTTCCAAAACTTCTATATAGATTCAATGCAATGCCAATTGAAATCCCCACAATATACTTCACAGAACTAGAGAAAACAATACAAAACTTCATTTGGAACCAGAAGAGACCTAGAATAGCAAGAGCAATTCTAGGCAACAGAGACATAGCAGGGGGTATTACAATCTCCAACTTGAAACTATACTACAAAGCTACTGTGATAAACACAGCAAGGTACTAGCAAAGAAACAGACCTGAGGATCAGTGGAATAGATTAGAAGATGCAGAAATAACTCCAGACATATTCAGCCACCTCATCTTTGACAAAGGAGTGAACCACCCTCATTGAAGAAAGATAGCCTATTTAATAAAGTGTTGGAAAAACTGGATTTCAACTTGCCAAAGATTAAAACTAGACCCATACCTATCACCATGCACTAAAATAAGATCACAGTGGATTAAAAATCTAAATATTAAAACAGAAACACTAAACTTGCTGGAAGATAAACTAGGTAGAACTCTTGACAATGTTGGCATAGGAAAAGACTTCATGAACAAAACCTCCGTAGCATGGGAACTAGCAGAAAGAATCAACAACTGGGATCTCATCTTATTAAAAAGCTTCTGCACTGCAAGAGAAACCATCAACAGAGCTAAGAGACATCCTACAATGCAGGAAAAAAATTTTAGCAGATGTACCTCAGACAAAGGACTACTATCTAGAATATATGAAGAACTGAAAAAAATTAGACCCCCTAAATTCAAAGACCCAATTCAAAAATGGGCATCTGAAATGAACAGATGTTTCTCAGGCAAAGAAGTAAAAGCAGCAAATAAACATAAGAAAAAATGTTCAACATCACTGGTCATTTGAGAGATGCACATGTAAACAACACTGAGATTCCATCTCACCCCACAAAGAATGGCTGCTATTAAGAAATCATCCAATAACAAATGTTGGTGGGGTTGTGGGGAGAAAAGAGCCCTTCTCCATTGTTGGTGGGGGTCCAAACTGATGCAAACACTATGGAAATCAGTATGGAGATACCTCAAAAAACTAGGGCTAGAGGTCCCATTTGACCCAGCTATTCCCCTGTTGGGTATCTTCCCAAAAGAATTAAAAGAATCATACCACAGTGATATATGTGCACCCATGTTTATAGAGCCACAGTTTGTAATAGCTAAAGCTTGGAAACAACCCAGGTGCCCATCAACTGGAGACTGGATAAAGAAGATGTGGGTTTTTTTTTTTTATAAAATAGAGTACTACTCAGCCATAGAGAATGAGAAACTAGAGACATTTATAGCTAATTGGATGCATATTGAGGCCATACTCTTAAGTGAAATAAATAGGACACACATGTGTAAATACTGAATAGTTTCTCTAGTGTGAGAAACTGAAAGTGTAAATAAGGATTAAAATGATTAAAATGAATAATTGATAATTTGAAATAGGAAGAAAAGGTCCAAAGGGGTAGGGGAAGTGGGAGGGGTAGGGGAAAGGAAAGAAGGGAATGGAAAAATTATGAGAAAAGGAAAAAATGGAAACAAAGTCTTTGTAAGTAGGGAAGGGAGTACAGGGAATGGGGAAAAAATAAGAACCAAGATATATCATGTACAAGTAGAAGCACCCAATGATAAATGTAAATGTATTGTATACCTAAAATGTACCAATAAAAGGATTTAAGGGAAAAAAAAAAAAGAAGTAAAAGAAACGGTCCCCTAACCATGCCATAGGGCTAAAGATTGCAATGAAGATGTTTTCACAAATACTAATGGGTGTTAGTGTCCTATATGGTGAAGATGGCATTCATGATACAGACTGAACTTCTTCAAAGGGGGGTCTGAATTCCCTCTGAGGGGCTTGGTTTGAATCACCTGTATTAGGTACTAGAGGCAGTTGAGGGTGTTTAAATAGACAGATCTAACAGTAAAATTCCATTAAAGAAAGAGACCACATTTCTGGGGTTCTCAAGCCTAGGGTTGTCTGTTTTCCTTTACAGAAAAACCTTCGGTAATTCTAGAAAACTGTACATGCTGTCTTCACTCTACTGCTTGTTGGCATTTGTACAGTTATTCGTGTTAGAGTGGTTTGTGGACAGCAAGTCACATCCTGTAGCGTGAACTCATCTTCAGAGACTTTTCCTCTCTCAGACAATGGAATGTCACACACTGAAGTCCTGGGGACACACACATCCCTGCTTCCACCTTTCCCCACTGCATGGCTCTACAGGGACCCTAGCTCAGCTACTGTTATGGTTGAGGTCTAGATGTCTCCCAGAGTCTCGTGTGTGTGTGGAAGGTCACTGGATCACAGGCACTGTGCTCATCAGTGGATCCATCCATGGATGAGTTCAGGGCTGAGTGTGCTGTGAGGAGGTCGGGCCTGGCTGGAAGAGGTGGTCACCAACAGCTCCCCACTTCTCTCTCTCTCTGAGTCCTGGCTGCCATTGGGTGAGCAGCTTTCCTCCTCTACACCCCTCTGCCATGATGTTCCTGCCTTGGAGCAGCCAACCATGGACTGAATTCTCTCAAATGTGAGCCAAAAAAACCCCTTCTCCTCCTTTATGTCTTGGGTATTAGATATTTCATCCCAGTGATGGGAAAATGACTAATATGGTGGTATTTCTTGTGCAGGATTTTTACTAAAAACTAGTAAGTGAGGAAAGCTGTTTCCATAAACACCAGGTAGAAGTCCTGGAGGAAAGCAGCTATTTCTTGCTTAGTTGCCAGTGGAATCGTCTGGATCTTACACAGGGTGGCAGTGACCTCCGGGTATGGTCCCCTGCCCTTAACACTGTGATCAACCCACTGACTTTTGAATACCCAATCAAGAGCTCTCATTCGAGTTTTGCATGGTCTAAAATTTTAGTTCTGGGCATAAGACATGTCAGAAAGCACTGGAAGAAACGGTCTGAACCAAAATAAATTATGAAGTACAGATGAGAAATGTTTTGTTACTTAAGAGTTGAAGGCTGAGACACAAGTTTTATATGACTGAGGATTTATTGTTATCTACACAGGCAGATTTGTGATAAGAGAGACAAAACATTGGCTAAAATATGAGTGAACCAGAAAAGAGTTGCCTAGGAAGTAAGGAGATTCGCTAGCCTTAAGAGGATTACTTGAAAAGTAAAACTCCTGCTGAGCAAAGATCTGGAAACTGTCATGTGAGGAAGAGAGAAAGAGTGACAATGAACTGTAACTGGGAGACAGACATGGGGGTGCGGAACCTGGCTGTCCTTGTCAATATCTCAGGCAACTGCTGTGGGATGAGGATGAGGTAAAGACAAAGAAGATGGAGCAGAGACCAGAGCCAAACTGGGAAACACTGGCATAATAAGGAAGAGCTTTCTTTCCGGGGAGACATGCTGAAATAAAGGGGGCCTCTTCTGAAGCACTGACTTCCCTACAGCTGGCACAATGCAAAGAGATTGAGATGTTTCTTGTGAAAATACCATCTGGCTTGGGAGGTGAGAACAACAAAAGGGTGCAGGATGCTTCCCACATGTTTCTAGAAGTTTCTGAAAGAGGGACGTTGATAAAGTTAGATGGTTTGTGGTTGCACAGAGCTACAAGGAAAAGCAAAAAGATTGATTTAAAAAAATACTATGGGATTTTCAAACAGAAGCACATAGTGAAAAACAGATACACTGTCTTATGCCATAAAAATTAACATAAGGAAGCTCAGAGACCATTGTTTGCCATGGCTTTACCCTCATATACAGAAATATCGAATAAACCACTTCTCTGTGCATGGCGTATGGGACAGATAATTCAGTGGCACTAATAACCACTGAAGCACAGAACAGGCATGAGTGGGGGGCTCCTGTGATGGTGCCCAGCCTTGCTGAAGACTTCCTTCAGAAACACTGAACACATTAGGAGACGGACGTCCAGAGATCTTGTGGGCTCAAGGAGTGGCGGTCACTTCTCTGGGCAGCTGGACCGAGACTGTTCTCATCTTGAGCACTCAGCTCCAGACACCTCAGGGAGTGCTTGGGCAGGGGGAGCCAGGAGTCCAACTGGATCCCAGAGTCCCTGTGGAGCTGACTGTCATGGAAACAGCCTAGCGGGGCCTCTGGAGTCTCAGGTGGGACTTGGGGCTGGGAGAACCGGAGGATGGGGATGGACTGAGAGCCTGGGTCCAGATGGCACCACCAGAGGCCTGGGAGAGGATCAGTGTGTCATTTGAGGGCATCACTTATTTGTTGCTCCTATCCTGCCATGGGTGATCAAAAATATGGTGAATGTTTACATTAAAGAAATTAAAGACGCCTTGCCTTTAATTCCCCTCAAAGCACTCCCCTTGCTTCTAACACACTTGTCCCATTGTTATTGTCATTTCCTGCAGAAGCTCTGGAGTCCTCTTTCCTGAGTGTCTTTATCTGCACTGTCCTGGCTGCCTCGATGTCCCAAATCGATTCAACATGTTTCCTCTGCATGATCCTCTTGACTTCGGGAAGAGCCACGAGTCGCACAGTGCCAGATCCGGTGAACGGGTGGATGAGGACTCAGCACAATGCTCTCAGGAGCTGCCTTTCCATTGGGTGGTGCTCACAGGGCATTTTTCTCCAGATACACAGAGCAAGGCAGCATCCATCGTGTTCTCGATCACACCTCTTAAAGACACTCACAAAAGAGGACTCCAGAGCTGCTTCCGAATGTGCGTGAATGATTGGACAAAGGTGCTCAAAGCCACGGGACTATTATGCTGCCCCGGCCCCAGCCTCAAGTCGGGGCATGTGGAGCCCTGCTCTGCTGCAGGAAGGTGCAACAGAGGCTGGGGACACAGGGTGCCAAGAGGACTGGGTTGTGACAAACAGGACAGGCACTGCCAGTGACGATCCCCACACTCCCGTGACAGGTCTTTCCCTCTCCTGCCTCTAGACGAGTCCCTGGGAGACGGCCAACCACAGCCGCCTCCGATGAACATTTTCCACAGAGAGCCTGATTCCCGTCCTTTTCTTCCCTTCCGCGAAATTCATATCTGTATTTTAGAGCCAGGTGGCAGATTCAGATGGTAAATATCTGTCACCCCGCTGGGGAAAAATAGCATGGTGGCTGCAATTTTGATTATAAAGTAAAATATCAGGCGGTACAAACCATTGTCCTCTTCAGGCCCGGTGGCGGTGGTGTCCCCTGTTCCCATGCATGAGTAAGGACTGGCTTCTCACTGCTGCCCCCAGGTGGGTACATTTTACAGGTCCACACTGTGTGGTCTGAGACAGCAGGTGACATGCTTGGCCCTGCTGCAACAGCACCAGCCTCCTGGGCCACCGTCCTTCGGCAGCCAGGTGCTCAGCCCTGACCTGACACAGCTGGGGGATGACTCCCCTGCCCTTCTGAGCCCCTGTGCATGTGCAGCTGCCCTGTGTGCCATGCCTGAGACTCAGAGCCAAGGCACACCGGGGACAGAGCCGGCTGCCAGGAGTCACCGGGCGGAGGTGCTGGGCACAGACTGCACAGGGCAACAGGCTTCCTGCCCTCCTGACAGAGGCCGCCCTTTCCCCGGGTGACCTGCATGGGGAGGGGACAGGGAACCAGAGCAGTCTGCAGGTGTGGGTGTGTGTCCTGCACTCAGGAGAAGACGCCCTGAAGGCAGTCGGAGGCTCTGTTGCTCTCACTGTGCCCCCAGCTCTGAGGCCCCCGGATGCTCCAGCTGCCCTGGCCACGCTGGCCATGGTGCACGCCGGCTGGCACTGCTTTCCTTCCGGAGTCAGCAGCCCCATGGAGTGACGTGAGCTCTCCCAGCCTCCGAACTCCCTGCCCTCACCTTCTCTGCCTGCCTCTGTCTGTGGTTGCTGTCAGTTTTGTTTCCTTGCTGCTCCCCAAATGTCAGTGTCCCTTACGGTTCTGTTCTGGGCCTCTGTCTATTCCTAAGATTTGATTGTCCTTAAAATAGAGACTCTTAGATCTTTATTGCCAATCTCTCTCTCTCTCTCCCACCTCCCCACCCCATCACTCTGGCCTCTGATCTACCTGTAATCTCACCCGGTACACTCTAACATCTCAGTTTCTACCAAATTCTACCTGGAATTCACCATCTTCTATTTGAAGAAAAGCAAGAACCGAGAACCAGGACTGAGCCCCAGATGTCCCCTCTGTTTCTGCCACAGCGAAATGGCCGCCAGTCCTAGGGGACCCCTGCACCCCCCGAGACCTCTCTGGCCCTGGACACATCTTGATTTCTCCTGACGCTTCCATGTGGACCCTGCTTGTGTGCTTTCCCCATGACGCCCTCCCCTGGGCCCCACTAGCAGTGATCTCCGTGAGCCCTCTCTCTCTCTCTCTCTCTCTCTCTCTCTCTCTCTCTCTCTCTCTCTCTCTCTCTCTCTTTCCCCCCCAGCCCACTCTCTCTCTCCTCCATGTTCAGTCATTCAGGCCACTGTCCTGGGCAGCACAGAGGGCCAGCGTGGCAGACAGAGGGTCCTCCTGTCCTGGTCCTGCTGAGCTCCCCAGTCCTTAGGCTCCAGGCTTTTCCTTGAACAGAGCTCTCCTGCAGGTCCCCAAGGGCGTGGCTCTGTGTGTGACCCTGCCCCTCCCCTGCAGCAGGTACCTGAGTGGACCCTGGGGCATGGCTGGGGGGACAAATTACGTTCCAGAGAGAGCCAGTCCCCTGATCCCTACCTGCCCCAGACAGGGCTGCTGGCACAGCTAGAAATGAGCACTACCGTGACAGTGACTGGGGACTCAGTGACTGGGGACAGGGACCAGGCTCCAGCTCCTCGGGGTGGGAGGAAGCGTTTCTGTGAGCTGCCACATCAGGTTGCCAGGACAGGGCAGTGTGGGGAGGAGCCCTGGTGGGCATGGAGAGGAGGAAGGAAGGAAGGCCAGGAGAGATAAAGATAGGAAGCAGAGGCAGGAAGATCAGGGTTTTTAAACTGTACTTCTAGGAGGAGCTGCAGCTTCGGGACACAGCAGCAACCCGAGCCCTTCTCCCTCCCAGGAACCCACGAAATCCCTACTCTCACAGATCAGTGCGCCTGCACTCGGGTGACACTTCCTCCCTGACCACCCTCAAGGACACAGCCCCTACGTGGGCAGTGGGTCTCAGCATCACACACAGGGAGACGGTTTGCAGAGGACACAGCCTCTGGGCGGGTGATGGGACAGACAGCATTCCGGTTCAGTGCATACTTCTCATTTCTGCCCAATAAACCCCTTTATGCCTCCTAGCATCTTGTCCTGAAAATTCTTTTCCTGTGACAAGAGTGAGTGAAACCGCAGCTTAATCCCACAGTGAGGCTGGGCTTGGGACCTCCTCCAAGGATGATGCTGTCCCGTGGCACTTGTGACAGGGTGTCCTCTCATGGCCATGGTGGACCGAGGTGCATCCTCTCCACAGCCTTTGTGCCAGATGGAACGAGGCAAGAATCACAAAAGCACTGGGGACACGGTGTTAGTGTAGGCACAGAGTGCTGGCAACAGAGGGCTGCCCGGAGCCTGGCCTGCATAGGCCAGGATGAAGGGCCGGGATCCTCCTGGAATTCCCAGCTCTAAGAGGCCAGCAAGTGAGCATCACCGTAGAAATCTTGTTCAGGGCTCCACGACTCAAGTGAGTCGAGCATGTTGAAAAGGGGATAAAAGGTGAGGAAAGTCAGTGCTGTGAAGAAGAAACAGGTAAGTCTCAGGTAAGAAAGGGTAGTTCTCTGCAGACGAGGAGAAGATGCATTCACCTCAGAGAGGTGAGGGGGCATGTGTCAGCTTCCTTATTTTGCAGGGTTCACACAGGAATTAAGGGAGGCACTGAATGATTAAAACCTGAATGGGAGTTATATTCCGAGTTCTATATACAGAGTCTGCCAAATAAAATGTATACACACTTCAGGAAAATGACAAACTTGCATAAATATTTTAATGCTAAATTTATTGAGATATCATGAAAATCCTAATGTGCATATGGACAAACTAATGTCCAGTGTGTTTAAAAATATTTATACAAGTTTTACCTTTCTAAAGTGTGTATACATTTTTAGTAGACTATATCTGTCTGATGAATATTCACAGTAGAACTGTAATAAGTAATCAGTAAATTCACCATAAAATGAAGAAATATTAATTTTTTAATAAAATGAATAGAATGGGACTTAACTGCTTCACTCAATAGAAAGTCTAAGGAAATTTAACACATAGCTGTCATATAGCCTGTTACAGCTTGTGCCTAGATGTTCCCCCCAAAGCCTCATGTGGTCACAGATAGGGCTTTGCAGAGGTGGCTGGATCTAGGGTGTGTGAATGTGGATTAAGGGTGTGATACTGAGATTAAGGGTGTATGGTACTAAATTAGTCCCCTGATTGGAATTAGCATAGTTCTGGGTGTGGCAGAATGGATTTACAAAAGACAGAGGCCCCACCCTGGGTGTGGGTGGCACCACTCAAAAGCCTTGCTGCTACTGCTTCCTGTCTGCCCTGCTATGGACTGTTTCTCCTCTGCAATCTCCCTCTGCCACACCACCCTGCCTTGGAGCCAGCCTGCTATGGACTGAAACCTCTACAGACTGTAAGCTGAAATAAACCTTTCTTCCTTTAACTTTTGGTGTGGGGTATTTAGTCTCAGCAATGAGAGAAACTAGTCAAGACATAGCCCAAAGTAAAGGAATGGAATCCTGATTCTCATCATCTTGATTGGCTTGAGAGATGACTAGAAGATTGGTAAAATACAGTTCTAGGTGTATCTGGGTAGGTCAAGGGTGAGTGTCCTTGGGAACTATATCTGGTCTCTGGTTGGTCCTTTACTCTCTGCCTCACGCCCTGCTGTCTGCTTCCCAGGCACCATGAGGTGAGCAGCTTTCCTCTTCTAAGCCATTCTGCTTGATGGTCTCCCTTGGAGTCAGCTGACCACTGACTAAAAACACTGCAACCTTGATTCAACATAATCCTTTCCTCCTTTAAGTTCCATATATCAGGCATCTTGTCCCAGCAGCAAAAAGCTGACCGATACAGAAATTATGGAATAAAAAAGTATAATCAATTATCTAAATCTGACAATTTTACATAGACACATATCAATGCCCTCAGTAGATGATTACATTTTCTGCTTTTTTGCCATATTGCCAGGATACTTCTCTGCCAATTACACATGATTGCAACCCTACTTTACCCATGTCAGATCCTCAAGAATTTCCAATGGAAACAACACTAATCCATCTTTGCTCAGAGCAAGAACACCCACCACCTCGGTTAGTGGGCACTTAGCATTCTTCACTGCTCTCACTGACCCTATCATTACAACAAGCAGCAGCTAACACTAAACCCCCTTTAGTGTCTTTAGTGTTTTCCATGTTTCTCTAATGTGTCCTGGAAACCACGAGCAGGCTCAGGGGTAAACAGAAGCCCCTCTTGGGGTCCAAAGGAAGCCAGCACCTCAGAAATGCTGTGGTGTGGTGGGTTCGTGGCTCTCGAAACAGGGCATTTATTTAAATCTGGTCTCTATTACTGTTAGACAAGCGCCAGTGATCCTACTGGAATTCACAGCCTTAAAAAGTCGAAGTGAGCACTTCAGTACTCCAGTTAGAATAGTGTGTTGGAGCCTGTGACCGGAAGCAGACAGAAGACGTCTTCCCTGGGGCCTGGCTTCATAGATAGTGTTCAAACTCCCTATGAATACGGAACACATTACTGAGAGCGAGGTATGGGCCTGACAGTAAATACAGACTCTTGGGAGCAGTGCCGGAGTACAGGAAAAAGCTTCATTATGAGACACTTTCCTTGGCATCAGAATACAGCAGGACAAACATGAAGAAGGTGGGTGAGGCATGGCCGGCCGAGTGGCACTCAGGTGAGCTCATGGCGCAGAGCAGAATTGGGGTGACCAGGACCCTGCAGGTGTGTGGGGAAGAGGAGGGAGGGAAGGACTCGGCCAGGACAAGGATGACAAGAGAGGTTAGTGTGATGGCCGGCTGCATTAAAATGTGCTTTTGTGTACCCCAAGGTCAGGTGTGAACAACCATCACTCAGGGGACTTTCAGTGTGGGTGTTGGTGCATCGCAAGAAACGTCTCTTCCGGGCTGGAGTCTGGGTCTCCAAACACTTTCATACATCCTGCATAGCTCGGTAAGAGGCCTCTGCAGCTGATATGCACACGTTTCTCTGCAGTGAGAGGTCGCAGTGCCCGTGATCTTACTAACACAGCTTGAAGTACTGTGAACTGTTTATAGAAAAGAAGCCCAAACTTTACCTGGTAAAAGGATTGCCCATCCCCGGAATGAACACCCTCCTCTGCTCAAAAAGCCTGTTGTGGGCCAGGGATTTAGCTCAGTGTTTCCGCTGCCTGCCTCACAAGCTCAAGGTCCCCAGTTTGATCCCCGGTACCAAAAATACAAAAGCCTATGGTTCTGGTCCTAACCCTTAAACACTACTCATCAAACACTCCTAGTACCCTCTGTGTCCATTTGAAACCTCAGCGTATTTCCTTTACACAAGTTAGATGCACTACTTATAAAGCACACAAATGAGCTGCTAGATAATGTGTCTATTGTAAAAGAAGCACGAAAACATGAGGTTCGGAGTGCAAGCACTGGTGTGTACACCCTACCTCTGAGAGGCCTGGCATCAGTTCAAAAGCAACCTTAAACTTCTTACGTGGTGAAATAAGTCACATGATTTGTCAAATCATGTTGCACAAACATTTAAAACTGACTACTTGCCTGAAATATGTAAGCCGATTTTAATGAATCTTATCTAACTGACTAGATAAAAATAAAAATCACCAAGAAGGAAAGCTGGTCTGTCTTTTCTCAGCCATGGATACCCTCCTGGCAGCTTGGCTGGAGGCAGGTCCCAGCCAGGGATTCGTGAATGAAAGAGTGAGTGAGTGAATGAGCGAGTGCATGAATGAAGGACTGAGTGAATGAATGAGTGAGTAAGTGAAAAGCATCTAGACCTTGGCTGAAGTGGAAGCCGAATGCCCACGGCTTACACAGGGTACGCAAGTGCTTCTTGTTCCAGCTGGTGGAATCCATTTGCTGACCAATCTTGGGTCATTCTCTTGTTATTATTTCAATGTGAAAGCCAAGAGCATCCATGTCCTCTGTAACATTTTTATCAAGGCCATTGATAAAAACTGGGCTGAACAATTTACCATTGTGCTGCCTCTGAGTAGGAACGATAGTGGTGAAATTTGTTGTTTTTGTTGTTGGTATGACTTAGCAGTTTCTAGAGCCAAAATAAGATTTAAATGTGCAACTGCTGATAATAAACTTACTGGGATCATTCTGCACCAACCGTGTTATGCATGTTTGTCTAAATTTGTCTGCATATATGTATTCAAATGATTTGTTGAAAATTCAATCAAGATACATTTCTGGTAACTCATTTTATGTATTATTACACATTTCACCAACTTTTAGGAACATCACAAAAAGGAAACATGTTTCTGTATTTTGCTCAGTAAATACTGAGATTAAAGAAGGTGTTTTTTGATATTTTAAGATAATGTAACTGCCCAAGAAATCAAAGAAAGTATCTTATCTTCCAACGATAAGACAGACTTCCTCACTCTTGCAAATTAAGGGGAATGGGAAGGTTGAAAAGCAGGATTTGAATTCCCCCCTACACGTTCCTTTGTGGGAGGGGCATCCTGCACACTAAGCCTGGGGTCTTCACATGGAGCTATGCCCACACGATTCCCCTCATCCATCTTGAGGCAGGGTCTCACTAAGTCACTGAGTTGCCCCAGCTGGGACTGAACTCGTGACCCTCTTGCTTCAGCTTCCTAAAATACTGAGAATGGAGGCATGTGTGACCACATCTGGCTCTCCCTAAAATATTTCTGAAGACAGTTTTTAAATTAACAGTGTTCATTGTGTTCCACTCACTTTCTGTAGTCTTATCCTTGTGAAATCAGTAAAACACAATGCCTTTCCTTTCCCCCAAGTGTGTGGTGCATTTCAGGGAAATATGGATTTCAGGTTTTTCAGAGTTAACTCTAGAAATCAACCCACACTCAATGGCCCTTTGACCCATCGATCAAATGTTCTGAGAAGAACAACTCTGGGAAAGGAGACAATTATTGTTTCCCTTATGCAGAAATGAGAAATATGTCACTCTCTGCCTATCTGTTTCACCCTGAGCTTAGCATCCATCAGAAATATATTCTAATATAAAATAACACATTAACATAATACCGTAATCATTATTCCAAACTATATTTAATGGAATTCATAATCATTAATAATAAAATTAGTAGCAGCTCCAGAGGGCAGCTTTGGAACACCCAGCTGACTGGTGCACTGTTTGCAATGACTAGGCATATTGCAGATTTATGTTCAGAAGGAAGTCAGAAAAATGGCGCGGAGATACGGAAGTACGCCTATATTAGATCAGAAAGCACCTCTGCAATTACATAAAGCTGGCATCATAACATCTGGACATTTAATTAAAAAATTTTCTGTTTTGAGGGTACATGTTTATATTCAATCAATAAAATATGTCATTGCATATATTAATGATACTTCCATTTTTTATATAAGATTTATAAGAGCAATCCAAAGCAATGCTACTTGGCAAAAATGGCCATTCAATTTGTAACCATGCCATGTCTTAAAATTTAAAAGTAAAAATTTGCCTCCAAACTGAATGTAGGAAGCACTTTAATATGTTTTTGTTCAGCTATAAATAATGTCAAGGTTTAAAATCTTTGCAAATCAGCAACAGTGATAAGGATTTGTGGCTGAGAACTGGTAGTGATAAAATTGTTTTTTAATATAGAGATCTGAAATTAATCTTGAGCTACAAACCAGACACAATATTATCAATTAAAATATTGTCCCTCTGTAAACAAGATGGCATTCATAACTAATAAATTGACTTTATGATTTCTCACTTGAGAAACAGTAACAAGAGGAGATCAAATGGAAATAAGACAAAGTAAACATCAATTTCCTCTCAAAATGAGAAGATTTAGGCAATATTAAAATATTAATCAACTGTTGGAGAGGGACTATCAAGTATGTAAATGAGGTAGGTTTTAAAATATCAACTTGAACTTATTCAACCTTTGCATTAACTAGAGATACTGAAACACAATTCAAAGAACTATTATTTCTCTAAATTCACACACATACGCACTTTTCATTTGACCAGGTTCAATTTTCATTATCACTTTTCCCAAAGCTTTCTCCCTGTCTCCCATACACTGTCACTGAAAATGAGCTTTCCTTTACCTGTGGAAATAAACTCACAGACACGACCCGAGGCTTGTCACACACAGCAACATTCCTGACATTTTTTTCCCTGGGTTATACTATGACTACTTCATAAAGGTTGTTTTCTTGAGTCGGTGAGCTTTAAGCAGAACACTGGACCACACTGACTTCCTGGAATGTAAACACAGACCAAAGAGTGCGAGCAGGCATCAGGGGGCAGAGGGCAGCGATGGGACCATGGTGAGAAGCGCTGGAAAATGGGGCTGTGTGTGAAAAGGGAGAAGTCAGGAAACAATGGGAAAGGGTTTGAATGTATTCCTTAGAATCAAAGAAACTCTCCAATATTTAAAAGCACATGGAGCTGAGAAATATCTTTTACATTTTCTCATGTAAGAAAATGTTAATTGTATATTTACTTAAATCTATAAGTACTTTGATAGAAATTATTTCTTGTACAATGGAAAATTACTCAACAAATCATTTCCTTCACATAGCACAAGAGTAATAAAAATTATTCAGAACAAATTCTTATTCAGTGCAGAATAAAATGAGTAGACACTAAAACATAAGATCTTGTAGGTGGAATTTTACAGACTTGCACCCTGAAAGAGATCAGTGATTTCCTGACTTTTCCTAATTGCTGTCCAAATGAATCAATAGAAGTGATGCTGATGAAATCAGACGACTTCAAGTCTCACAAATGCAACATGTTGAGCAAAAGCAGATGACTAAAAGGAGCCATTTTTAAAAGTATGACATTAACTTAATTCTTTAAACAAACCTTGAAGGTAGATACTAATACATCTCCTCTTCAAATGGTGGAGAATTGAAGCTCAGCAAGTTAGGGTGAAATGAAAGTCCTTGACTCAAGTTGATCAAACAAATCCAGGGACCCAGCATTCAAATCTGGGGCTGTCTTAGAGGCCACAAGCCAGGTACTTGGCTACATGACATCTATGACTGCCACGTATGTTGCATGCACACAAGTTAAGACGCATTCACATAGTGCTCAAAAATATCATAGCCACTGGTCACTATGTGTGTTGTTTGTGCACGTTCTTGTGCTATATTACTTCAGAGGTATTTTTCTATTTTTTTGCAAAAACAATTAAACATTCTTTGAGGCTGTGGCTGTCCTTGCCCACAGGTATCTTCCTGTGTAAGTCCAAGCTCAGACCCTTCTCTGCCATTTTGCACAGCATAAATATAATGTGTACTTCTCCTTACATTATCACTTTTTTTTCCTTATACGTCATACCTTACCTGTGTCAACTGTCTCAGTATTTTTTGTAGAAAGGATAGTGTGACCATTTTCAGTTAGCCCAGGGACAGCCTATTGCTGGCTCCGAGTTCTCCTGCAGCTCTGCTTGGTGGAATTGGGACATCTCAGGGCCTGCATTTAGTCTCTTGCTTCTCCCTTAACAATGACATTTTGGTTTTTTAACCTGCTCGACTTCCTCCGAACAGCACCTTGGTCCCCTACAAAACCCCCAGTCCTGCACTGTGCCTTGATCTATGTCAAGTTCTAAGTAGGTTTGACTATTACAAGCTGCAAAAGATGTTTAGGACACAAAATAGGCATCAGTCATAAAGAAAATGTTTGGTAAACACCGTGTTTGTAGAAGGGTTTTTATATCATCCAAGTAGTGATTATGAGTGAATTCAGAACTTTTGATGATATCTTCTTGATAATTTCATCAAGTTGAAATTGTGGTAGAGTTTTTCTGAAGTGATTTTCCTGTCTTTATGTACCAGATATGAAACTAGTCATGGGTAATTCAATCCACACTCTCCCAGCAGGCCAATTTTACCTGATGAGGCTGACAAGGAAATGAAAAAGAATTCACAAGGAAGGGATAAAGCCCTTCAAATGGAAAGCCTCCAGCATTTATGAGTTGTGCTCTGTGGGAGGGGTGCATTTATTTGCCTTTAGCTTATTTATTGAATTTCCCTTAGTAATATTGACCTCACAGGATTTTAGGGAGGATAAAATAACCCTACACATGTGAGGGAAAATAACATGTAATTAAGTTTAACAGGACTTTGCAAGTGATAGCATATTTCAAAATGTGAGCCTTCGTGTACAACACACAGGAGTACAACTAAAGAAACCACCTCTTAATTAACTTATTCATTCCACCAACATCTACCAAGTATCTGCCATGGGAAGAGCATAACCAGATACATTGGCCAAGGAATGGTGCCATTATGAATCAATTTGCATTTAGTGTTTAATTTAGATAAACAGTAATATCAACCTAGATCAACATGCAAGAGGGCTAATGGCAGCCACAATCTATTGCAGCCTATTTGGAAAAACATGTAAAGCAAGTAATTGGGCAGCATGGGATCATGAACACAGCTCCTACGGGTCTACCTAGGTGGTCTCTTTTTTAGAATAGACAGCCTTACTGAGCGATGTCGGTCCTGTAAACTCTCAGAACACCCTAGATTCAGAGATGGGTCACGAGTAAGCAATGTTAGGAAAGTAGGAAATTAAAGAAATCAAGCAAGAAAAGGCCAGCTCATGATCACAGAGGAAAGAGGCCCAGAAGTTAAATCCCTATCTTTTCCAGGACAATGACACTGATGTAGACCATTCAGTATGTGCTGTATCTCAAATATATGCCAAAAAATCATCCCGTCCTTTTGAGATGTTTATATTGCTACTTGGAATAACACTAAACACTTACATAAGTTGAAGGGTCTGGGTGACTTTCAGCTGATGCTGCTTTTGCTTGTCTGCATGCCAAGCCCTGCATTTCAAATATTAAAAAATCTGCTGAAAATTGATTATCTTCGATGGCTTAAGCCCAGCAGCTTTATAGAAGGTGTGACACTGGGGTGTTTTATAGCATTTTCTAGTACTGTTTTGCTCTTAGCTCTCAGTACCATACTATTCCAACCTGTGATATTTCAGATAAAATGCAAACCATAGTTCAGGCACATACACTCAACTATTTTGAAGCAATCATACAACCAGGTGAGCAGATTCATTTTGGATTTCACTTAGCATTTTTAATGTGGAGCCACATCACAGGTGCTGCATACTAATTGAAAATGAGCGCCAGTCATGACATGGTGATGGAGTCCCACCAGGCACAGGCTCTCTGGGGTGGCACCGTCTCCCGAAGCACAGGGAAATCTTCCCTGTTAGCCCTGTGCTAGAGAGAGTGTCGGGACCATTCTCACGCTAGGGATGTCCATCACCTGCGGTCTAATTAGGCACTCAAAATCGGTGTGTATTTTAAAAGTACTTTCTATAACTGTTATTATGCATCACGGGCCACCTGGGGCTCAGCTGCTAACCTTCTCCTTGCAGAGTTCAAGAGTGTGGTCCAGGCATCCATGGAGAGGCGGAGTGGATGAGAAATTCAAAGGAAAGCTTCTAGCCGTAGGAAAGCAGCACGTCATACCCAGAAACATTTATATTTTCATCCCTGGAGTTAAATCAATTCCCTTCTCCACACCAGACTCAGGGAGCAAAGATCATTAAGAGGATTTAAGTGCTTAATTGGGCTTTGAAGGAGGTTTCTCCATTAACATTAATTAAAGTCTCCCTGGGCTGGAGAAAGCTCACCTGCCAGGTAGAGGATTTCCAAGTTCAAGTTCACTTCCCATTTCATTGTCACCTCAGCAGAACTGGTTTGTTTCGAGGGAGTGGGTGCGGACTCCAAAGGAAGCTTCAGCGCCTTCGAGAAAAAATGGAAGTGAGGAACCCCCAGTGCATGCTGGGCTAGGAGACTTCGCAAGTGACAAGGAAGTCTGCTCCTTGGCTTTGCCCTTGAGAAGGACGATACTGCAAACCACAGTGAAGCAGTATGTTAGCGGTGGCGAACTACCTGCAATGACCTTTTCATGGAGATAGTCTTCTGTCTTCAGGGATAAAAAACAGATTTGAATTAAAATTATTATTATATCCTGACTATAGTAATTATATTAGGTTGAATCATAGGGCATTCCCGATATTCAACTATCTTTTTCTGCGTTTTTTAAAAAATTAAGTTTACTGGTACATTTTGGGTGTACAATATGATGACATTCATCATTGGGAATTTGTACTGTTACTAAAATAGGAAAAGATATTCAACTATTTTTTATCTATAGAAATGACAATTTGATACCCTAGAAGGCTGAGGCAAGAGGATTATAAATTTAAGCTCCTCCTGGGCAATTTAGTGTCTTACGGAGACCCTGTCTCAAAATAAAAAAGGAAAAAGAGGTGAGGAAGTAGCTCAATGTGAAGGCCCTGGCTTCAAATCTCAGTACTAGAAAAAAAATAAAACAAACAAACAGCAATTTCATATGGTTCAATCTAATAGACTCTAAAAGTTCTAAATTTTAAACAGGAAATAAAAATATATTCTCCTAGAATATAGGGAATCTTCAGTTTTCTCTCCCTCATCTCTATACTCCCTTGAATTTCAAAAACAATTCTCTACCTGTGCATATGAGCTCGAAGCACAGAATAAAGTCAACACCTTCATCCGCAATGCTTGTTGGGGCTAAAGCAGCTCTTTGTGCGTGAATATATTGGCACTATATTTATGCCATACATCCTCATCTTCTACCCTTGCCCTTCAAGTTGTACAAAGAAGTATAATTATGTACGAAAATTTCAGTCAAGTAATAAATAGTATATTTATTATTAAATATACTATTTATTATTTAATATCATTAACAAAATTATTGCTTGCCTAGTAGGAATTGTGAGGAACACAAAATAAGATGTGACCATAAAAAGTGGAAGAAAACTAGGAAAAAAGGGAGAGAAGGAGAGAAGGAAGACCGCAGGCAAGAAGGGAACTGCACTTCTAGGAAGTGAATTAAAATGATTATTTTCTTATGACTATATTAATTTAATTAGATTGAATCATAGGACATTCCTGATATTCAACCTCAAACCTTGCAGGTTCTGGGTTCCAGAGCTCACAGCTTACCGACTAAATGGCCTTGCTTAAAAATGGAAAATTGGCAAATACTGTTTTTATAAATAATTTTATGCAAGGTGTGGTCAAGAAGGGTAGAAGAAAGAATATGAGATCCAAAATTGCTTGGCTAACACAAAGAACTTTACATAAAAATTTCACATTCTTTGGTGATTTGTGCATTTTTATGTGTGTTATCTCAATGTTTTTGATGGTATAGATGATTTGAAATATTACCTGGGTAAAATACTTTGGAGAGTAAAGGTTGTAAGATCACCATGGTTCTCTTAAGGATTTGTACAAGTCATTTTTTTCCCCAGCATGCTGGTATAATTGGGAATCCTCAAAGTTGTATTACCTTCAAACTATGGGAACAATCATGTTTTCCCGAGAGAGAGAGAGAGAGAGAGAGAGAGAGAGAGAGAGGGAGAGAGAGAGAGGGCTATTAATTGTGCATGTGTATGGTTTTGAGCATCAGCACTAATTTTGCTCATTTAAAGTTCCAGTGCAGAAAAAGCTACATAGGCCCTAAAGTTGGGAGGTGGAACATGGAAAGTTCTCAGTGCCCTTGAGAAGTCTTCTGAGTCTGGTGGATGACAGCACTCAGCATCCCTCACAGACACAAAGTTTTGATGTTTCCTCTGGGGAAAGCAGTCTAGCATTGTTAAGTACTTCTAATTTTTTATTTTCTAATAATAGACTCCAAAATGGCTGAATGTCAAGGAAATACGTTAGAACTACTATGAAAGTTAGGGTACTTACAGTAAATAAGCCTTAATGGAGCCCTTGGGTCTAAATTTAAATACTTACAAATAAGATCTTGGAAGAACCCGGTGATAACACGTCAGTCCTGCAATCTGGGCAATTTCCTCCTTTGCAGTCACCATTACGTAAGCACTTGGAGAGAAAGCTAAGGTAATAAAGGGCATGCCGAGTGCTCCTGCCCTGGTACCTGGTGTCTCCATTAGAGCGGACAGTGGGCAGCTGAGAGCCAGGGAACAATGAAGCTAATCAGGAAGGCCATCCGATAATGCAAGCCTGTTCCGGGGCAGATCCTGGTCACCAGATACCATCTCAGAGGTTACAGAAAGTACCAGAGATTTCAAAAAAGGAAGTCAGGGAAACAATGATGTGTTACTACAGATTCCTTCTGCACTGATCAGCCAGAACAATCAGCAGACCTGGAAATCTAATTATAGCTCTAATTACAAGACATTCTACTCAGCTTTCAGCAGCTTGCCTAAGATCACAAAGGTAGCATCCGCGCTAGACTGAGCCTAGACTGGCCCCCAGGAGTCTCTCTGCTTTGCTGCCTTCCTTCTCTCTGGGATTCATTTACCTTACAAAGGAAGCAATAGATCTTTAGAGGAATCAAGAGGTGGAGGAATGTTAGAGGAAGGGGATAAAAAAGAATTAAGATGTTCATGCAAAAATTCCACATGGATGAATGCAATTATTATGTACTATAAACATGGACGAATAAAATAAAAATTGAAAAAGCGAAGCTTTTTCAGTTCTATGCAATTAAGAATTGACATCAAAGTGAAATAGTGAAATACAAAAGGGATCTAATTTTATTTTCAATTTTGAGCAAGCCTGTACGTAAAAGCAGAGAAATCTCCTAGGTTCTAAATTGAACACTCACATCAGTAATATTGCATAGACCAACAAAAAAATCTAGAAACAGCAGTTCAGAGGAGGGTGAGACACTATGCCCAAGCTAGAACCCCACCAAGAAATCACCTAAGACAGACTACGTGGTCACTGCAAACCAAGGTAGCATGTTTTTCGAGTGAGAAAAGATTAGAAGTCAGAACAAGAAGCTTTTGCAGTTTGTGCTATAGGAAAACACAACTGACCATTTCACTAAAGGTCTAAAAGGCGTCAGGGCCCACAGTGGGGCCCACTGATTTTCCGTCCACCTTGAGCTCCGTAAAAATCTCGAGTTAAAGATGTCTTTGAGTATTGAAATAGAGATCCGAGGGGAAGCACCCCGACAGATAATTGCAGCCAAGATTTGGGGGAACAAAGAGAACAAAAATACATGCAAGTGGTTTGCTTACAGAGTTCCAAAGGCTTATTTCTGTCTGGCTCAGCTGCTGTTACATAAGCAGATCTCAAACGGGAAGAGCAGAAACCAATCGATAAAGCTAAATTGAAATCAGTGCCTGAACAACTACATTTGCCCCACTAAAGCCACCGAGAGAGAGGCAAAGCTTAAAATAACATACAGACACAATGTGCTGTACTCTCAACATTAATTATCAAACAATGAATTCAGCAGCAGTTTTATTTCCTTGAATTAAAAATATAATTTATTATTGAAATAGAATAACAGAGTCATAATCTTCACTTCAGAAGCAATGGTTGCACCCAAGTTTCTCCCCAATGAAAAAAATCATTTCTTCATCTTATTTCTTGAAAGTCTTTGTCTAAAATTTGTCTTTTATGGATGCTCCTCGAGACCATGATGTTTAGTAAAATAAATCAGACACACAACCTTAAATATCCCTTGGTTTCTCTTCTACGAGAGACCCAAAGTATAAACAAAGATCAAAATAAAAGAGAGAGAGTAGGAAGTAGAAGAAAGATCTTTCTAAATGGAAAACGGATGAAGAGATGGAGGGAGGGGTCAGGAGGGGAGGGAGAGGGAATGAAAAAAGGAATTACGATGTGTTCTGCACATGCATCAACTCCAGATGAGGACATAAACATGTACCACACACACGTGCTAATTTAAAGGAAAGAATATGTATTCTTTTAAACTTAAAGGAAATTGCTTATATGGGTATTTTTTAAATCACATCAAGCTAAGTTATCATAACTATGAAAAATATAATATGAAATATATGGATGATTTAACTAACTTAAATCACTTTTAAGAGCTTTTATTCATCCTCAAACCAAATGAAAAATCAATATTATGATCACTACTCAGTCTGTGAAAAACAGCAGTTAAAGTGGATGTAATGTTATCATCCCTTATACCACATGCACTTACTGTAATATTGCACTATTTTTATTACATTGTTATTACTATAACATTTAGGGTACAAATTATAGAAGAAACAGCATAGCAATAGAAGGCAAGTACACTAATGAAAAACCTCTTTACGTTTCCAAGACTTCTTACTAACTATGATTTCCAATATGCAGTTTCATAGTCTCAATTAAAAAACATTAGGGTCACCGATGGATTTTAAATGGAGCTCGCACAACTAAATAGATATTTCTGCTCTTCCATGACCTCTCCCTGGTGCTTCCTGCTTTTCAAAGAGGCAAATGCTCCTTTATCACAACCAACCCAGAGCCAGTGAGCACCTTTCTCACGGGAAAAAGTGACTGTCACGTCCACAGCCTCAGACAGCACCTGCACGGCTGAGCCAGTGACAAACGGTGACCTGATTATCCTCCCACATGTCCTTGTGGTGGCAGGATTTCTGTCTCTGCTTTAATGAGGATGCCTTTTTTATAAACATCAAAGTCGAGCTGGACAGCCAGCCCTGCAGGCTGAGGGTCCTGCCAGCCGGGTCCACTGGCTGCTCCTGTGCTGGGGCCCTCTGCACCCTGGTGACAGAGCGGACAGGTCCCCCGAGATCAGACCTTCTCCTGCACCCCGGGTGACCTGAGGCACAGCAAGTGGCCTCCCCCAAGCGCTGCTACTGGATCCCGCACAAGCTGGCCAAAAAAGGAAGAAAAAACAGAGCTCTGCCACCCCTGACCTGGTTATTCCTAAGAACTGGTCCTTGACATCTCTATTCTTGGTAATTACAGTTTGATGGACTGACACACAGAATCTCTTCCCTAGATTTCAGGCAGTCTGGATGACATGAAAATCCTAATGCTCTGCTTTCTTGAATGCTAACAAGCCACTCCCACCTCATCTCCCCCTACCTCTCCATGGCCTCCATTCTGATGATTCCCACAGCAAATTAATCCCACGTAGCCTCCTCCTGACAGCATCCATCACAGCCAGCCCGTCTTCTCAGGCTTTTCTGTATAATTCCATTTTCAGCTACTCTAATTGTCTAATATGTCATGATACCATCAAACATTTTATAGCATTAGACATCTCAGCAGAGATCAATAAAATAAGTAATGCTCATTATCAGAATGCACCAACTCCCTGTTATTCAGATATTTCCATATGCCACTAACTATTATATATTTGATAACAATTTCACCCAGTTAAAAATTTCTGCTGCTTAAACAGCAAGGAAAGTAATCCAAGTTTGCAAGTGCCAACTTTTTTAGAGCCAGTGCACCCAGTGAAATGTAATTTGTTTGCTTTTATGATAAACATATATTTCAAGAGTGCAATTAGTCAAATGTTGTAGGAAGAAACATGACAGAATCATATGCAATCACAAACGGTAGAGACTGATATTATTGTATTCAGTGCAATAGTAGTGGGCACAGGTCTAGGCTATGAGGGGCATTCTGTTCCTATTATGATTTTCCCTGTTTTGCAGACACTTTGTTGAGTCCCTGCCCTTGTAAGCACTCTCATGCAGAATGAAGTCATTTTACAGAGAAAATCCCGGAAGAACAGCACACCCCTTACAGGTTCCCTTGCTCTCTCCTTGCCCCCTAAATGTGCCTGAGCAATTCCCACAGTGTCCACCCATGCCGCCACCTGCTGCTCCAACTTCTGACCCAGTCCACCTGCTCAAGGTAGTGGCAGGGGCTGGCCTGGTGCACGAATGAAGTCCCTGCCCTCTGCTGCTATTGGTTGCTCTCTGGTTTGTGCAAGAGTTTGCAGGTCACAGCCTTCCGTCTCGCTTTAGACAGGCCGTGCGCACACAGGACACAAAAGAGGGCTCGTGGTGGGGAGAGAGGGCTGGGAGGCATCCGAACCCTCAGGCTTGAAAAGCGGGTGCCTCTCTTTGCTCCCTAGAGGAGTAACTTTGACTCTTCCAGGGTAGCTACGTCTGCCCGGAAGTCCATCTGCCTGGTACTGTGCAAAGCTATTTCTCAGACGAGGAAGTGAGCTTGCTTCCCTGGCACAGTCCAGAGGCAGCTGGCAGCACATCAGCAAGTCTGAAGGTCCCAGAACCCACTCGAGGTCAGATTTGAAAATCAGAGCACGGATCAAAAGGGCCTCATGTTTGAGCCTCACACATCGGATTGGTGAAGCAGAAACCTCTCCTCTGTCTTCAGTAGTTTAGCTATACTTGTCCATGCAATTGCTCAGTTATATTCATATATATATATATATATATATATATATTATAGAGGTGTACATATAATATGCCAAGGATATGCATACATATATACACCATGAATATAGAGTACACCATATATATTCATATATCTTTTTTTTTTTTTTTTTGGTACCAGGAATCCACCTCAGGACCTTGCGCTGCAAGGCAGGCAGCGGAACCACTGAGCTAAATCCCCGGCCCTGTCTCATTATTTTTATAAGGCATTATTAAAAATACAAAATATAAAATTTCTGAATTATAAGTAATATTAATTAGCAACTTAATTTGAAAGTACAGAGCTAGAAATTTTTAATTAAAATGACTATAGATTTAACTCTGTGGCACACACTTAAAATATTAGTATACAGAAAGTTAAAAAATAAGCATGAAGAAAAATATAAAAATACTAGGAAGTACTCAGCATTTTAGCTTCTCAACTCTGTTTAAATTATCTCAACCATGCCCCAAAGCATTCAAATGAAGCATAAATGCATAGTGACTATGGGATGTATATGTATGTCCTGTTGGATGAACAAGAGTATATGGACATGAGATCTGGCTCCTAGAAGTCTAAGTTGATGTCAAATATTTAATTCCAGGAGTCATCCACATACATGCATGAGAGATGAAGGGAGGTAGATAGATGAGGTAAGCATATTAGAGTAAAATCTTCTACAGGAAGCACATAAACCATTATGAACATACGTACAAGATGTGATTGAAAAATATGGTGAATTTTTGAATTTTAAAAATTATTACAGTAAAAGGCACACTGGCGTTAACCCCCTCAAGACCTCCCCCGTCACTTCATATACATATACCCTAACACTACCCTACTTTCCAAAGCAGCCTAGAAGTCTGCTTTCATTAGTGTCTTCTTAGTGCTCTATTGTGGCTTCCTCAGTGTCCAGAATCAATTCCAAATATTCATCTTTCATGGTCACTTTGACTTTCCTGAAGAGCAGAAGTTGCACAGTGCCAGATCCAGTGAATAAGGTGGACAAGGACACACTGTCATGTTTTTATGAAGCTGCCTTTCCCTTGGATGGTGCTCAGCAGCAGCATTCACCATATTTTTGATCACACCCCATAAAGACACTCCCAAAAGAGGACTTCCAGAACAGCTTTAGAAAGTGGCAGGAATAATGGCATATATTGGAAGCAAGGCAGAGTATTTTTGAGAAGGATTAATAGCAATATGTCTTTTTTACTGTAATAAAAATCTCTGTTACATCTAACTCAGGGGAATATAAAATATACCAGCTTACAGTGTTCACTTTCTGAATGGAACTGGGCTCTACACAAGAGGGGCTCTACCTACTGGCCGGATGTCACTTGTTCCAATGTTGAAGTTGTGGAGCCATTCAGTGCAACCCATCTAGGGTGGGAAGTCATCAGGTGACAGCTCTGAGGTCCTAGCCAGTCCTTCGCCACCTTAGACCCTATCTTCTGCTCCAAGTGAGATGCAGGGCACTTCAGCCAGCATCCAGGAAGTGAATGTTCTGTTCAAGACAGGAAGGACACTCATGCCCTGGCTTCTTTCTAGGGTGGGTGGCTGACATAATTGTCAGATGAGGTCAGGAAAGCACAGTGGGGAGCAGCTACACTGTTGAGGACACCCTATGTGGAGCTGAGCTGTGGCCAGGATGAGCAGGCTCCAGGGACCTGGTGGGGAAGTGCAGGGATATCAGGAGCTGTTGTCCAGGGATGGGGAGGGAAAGGCTTTCCAGGGGATGGTGCAGGGCCAGAACGGAAAGGTCCTGCAGCGCTGTGCTTTTATGCAGGCAGAGAATGTCAAGTCATCCTCTGTTCTTGTTAAAGACAGGGCAGGGAGTCAGTGTGAGGAAGCCCAGCAGTTGGGTTCTGGAAGCAAGGCTTTCCAATTCATTCCCAGAAATGAGGACTTTACCTTGCATTTCAAAAGGAGTTGCACAATAATACAGGATTTGAGAAAAGGGGGACCTAATTCCGAGATATTTTAATTGGATCACTTGAACAGCTGTGTGGGGGATGGATTTTAATGGTGCATGATTATAGAAAGAGAGAAATAAAATGCCACGTTGAAAAGAGAGGCGATGCAGCTAAGGCAGGGTGAAGAGGGTGGGGAGGGGCGGATGGGTTGGAGAAGCTACGTGAGGCTAAACAAGTGCAGGGAGAGGTAACGGCTTGGATGTGGAAGATAAAAGAAAAAATAAAGAATTTGGGGGTCAGTTTTCTAGGACTGCTGCTGTACTCACCTTCTAGGCACAAGGTGACTTACGAGAACAGAACCTGACCCTCAAAGCTCTGGAAGCCAGAGGCCCAAAGCTGCAGTGTGGACGGCAACTCTGCAGGCTGCAGGAGAAGGTGTGCTCCAGGCCTGTCTCCTCTGCCTGCTGCTGCTGGCACCCTCAGAGCTCCTTGGCTTGCAGCTCTGTGTCCCGCTCTGCCTCTGGTGTTCCCTGCCTGCCTCCTTCATGCCTGTGTCCTCTTGTGGCACCTTCCTTTCCTTCTGAAGACACCGGCCATCTGCACTGGGCCCACCCTAATGATGGCCTTTAACTCGATCACTGCGTTACCCTTGACCCTATTTCCAAATAAGTTGCCATTTGCAAGCCCTGGGCATGAGGACTTCAGCATACCATGTTGGGAGAACATAATTCAACTCATCCCAAGCATCCAATTCCTACTTTGCATAAGGTGGTGCTATTTGTCAAAAGAAAGCATTAAAACGTGGTTTGGGGAGGAATCCAGTGAACTCAGGAGGTCCTGATAGGTGGAAAGAACTCATGGACAGGTGAGGAACTCATGTAGTTCCTGCGTGAGAACTGTGCTTTTCCCCAGCCGACGTGAAGGGACTGGAGGACAGCAGTGTGGACCGTGGAGACCAAGTGCATGTGAAACAGGGCTACAAGACCTTTCTGGACTGTGCAGAGCAGAACCCAGCCCCGGTGTGGCTTCCTGGAAGACAAGAGGTCTGGAGATGTCTGAGTTTCTGAATTTGGCGACTCTAGTAGACCTACAAAGGCCAGCCTAGGATGCAAGTTTTAATTTCAGTTGCTAGAAATGTAACTTGGGAGTCAGTGTAAGTAAAAAAGAGAGGACAAAGTAATAATGAATTCCGTCTCCACAACATTCACACGCAGAAGCCTCAACCCCTGGTCCGCTAGTGGGGCTGTGTTTGGAGCCAGAGGCTTCAGGCAGCAATGATGTTGAAATTCCTCCCAGTGAGGATGCAGCAGGAAGGCAGTCTTGTGTAACCAGGAAGCTGGGCCCCTTGTCACCAAGTCCACCAGGCCTGTGAACGAGGCCTTCTGGCTTCCAGAACTAGGAGAAAGAAGTTTCAGTTCTTCATCATTCACTCCGTTTAGGACAAATGTTTAGAGTACCTTGGGCAGACCGAGATAGACACTTTGTCTCTACCTGGGTTTCTTAACCTGCTCCACGAGAAAAACCAACAATATGGAATTCTCATTAGATGTAAGGGTGCGTGGGGCTCAGGGTTCCTATTTAGTAAGTGCTGATGGTCAGCAATGAAGCTGGGATACGGAAAGCTGAGGCACTGCATTCGGACCACACACCTATGCTTCACAATCCCACAAGCTTTAGAGAACAGGGAGAAAGAGTCCTCATCCCCGGTAGGGCTCCGTAGCCTGTTCTGAAAAATCTGATGTGAATTCAAATCAGACCTTTCAGTCAACACATTTGAGTGTGGTTTCAGATTTTAAAGTGTTTACATTTCATTCAGAGGAAATGCTTTGTGAAAGCAATGATGTCCTCTGCTTCACCTATGTTTTTAAACTAAATGTAAGTAGAGTGGGTGAATGCTGCAGGAAATATCATTTTAGCCATAGGAACCGTGTTGTAGAATGATTAATAGGACCTCTGCCTTTCCCAAATCTTTCTCTGCTTACAGAGCTGCCAGGAGACTCTGTATTCCAACTGGAAACGTTTCTGTGGGGTCCATGGGCTCGAGATCTAACCTTTTCTTGTCTGTCTGCCCCATATGGCCTGGTTTGCCATCTCCTTACCTTCCTATGAGTTCAATTTAGGACCCAAATTGATCACGGGTGGTCCTTTATTTTATAAGCAATTAAATCTGTCTGTGTAAATTTGTGCAATTAGGACAACCAGATGATTTATTATGCATTATGTGGGGAACTGCAGGTTGTAATCATCTAAATCAGGGATCTAACCATCTCATGTATACACTCCTGAATACTTGTTGATGAATGATGGTAGCATTTTTAGGAACCTTTGCAAAAAAGACATAAATTTCACACATCCAGAATATCCATGATGGCAAGCAAAAGGGTAGCTGGTATGCCTTTGCCAAAAATAAGCATAAATGGTAGCTAAGAACAATTTCAGTGTAGTTCTTTGGGGCTGGCCTGATTCTCTTAGTTTAATTAGATTCCGGTGCTACTTCAGTACCATTCCTCCTCTGTAGGTCGCAGTAGTTGGAAGTTTACCAGGGGTTCTGATTTCATTGCTAGTGCTCTCCTGTGTAGGGGCTCCCTGGGTCCGGAGCTGGAGGTGAAGCTTTAGAGAAGCACAGTGGTTTCCACCTTGAGCTCTCTCCACGGGGACTGAGCACCCTGCCGAATCCATGTGGACCTATTGCCTCGGTGACGAAGTTACCAGGTCCTCTGCTAGCGCCAGGGTGGGCCAACTATGACACTCGCTTCTCCTCTGCATTACTCTCCCCTGAGCCAAATCAGTAGTGATGAACGTGGTAATGCTCCCCACTTTTGGTAGGGTGAAGACCACTGAACGAAGGGTGCCTGTGTCCTCCTTCACCGAGAACTGCACGCAGTCTCGTCCTGGTGTAGGCTGGTGGCCTCCTACTGGTTCTAAGCACCCTTTGTAATTTTAATAAAGTCAGTGAAGCCCTCAATGAGAACACATGTTCTCTTCGTGGGGCGACACCAGCAAGCTGCACAGCGGTCTCTTTCTGCACAGAAAAAGGGGCCAGGTTTGGTGCTGAGCTCACTGGGGGTCACTGTGTGTCACATGCAGTCCTTCTGCAGGTGGCAGGCACACATCCGGTCTCCGTGTCTCTGCTTTTGGGTCTACTGGCCATCTCATCATGCTGGCGTCATCTCGTTCTGATTCAGTTTCCTTCCCTGCAAAGGGAGGCACCGGCAGCAGTGGTGAGGGCCGGGCTGTGTGGGAGGCTGCTGGCTCGGGGAGTCAGGAGAAACATCATTTCTCCTCGGCACTGCTCCTGCTACTGGGGAAGACAACCCGGACTCTGCAATGAGCAGAACAGATTTGCCTCCTGAACCCGTCCCAGGCAGCCCGTGGGCCTCGCTTCTGGCTCGCATTCCCAGCCCTGGTCAGGATGGGAGCTCCTCTTCATAGGTCACCTCCTATCGTCGGGACAAGACCTTGGATCCCAGGCGGTGGCTTTGAGCAGAGCTGCCTGCCCCCTCCCCTCTGCTTCCTCTTGCTCCTGTGAGCCTCGGGGACCCTCTGAGAAGTCCCTGCCCTGCCCAGCTCCTGGTGAGGGTCCCACAGGGCTGTGGGCCTGGATGGCCCTCAATGGCAAGGAAGGCTTCACATGCAGCTGCACACATCTGCTAGGGGGGTTTTATTTATTTTACAGGATAAAGTAACATCGGTTTTTACCAGTGGTAAATTACTTTTCTTATATAACATTTGAACAAGTTATGAATGATATGTTTTAAATTAATTTACCTTTATTTTAATTGGTAAGTAATGTTCATTAACATGAAATTCATGCATAATTCAAAATGATAGCCGTGGGTGCTTTATTTGTGTCTGTTCATGGGTCGAAAGCTGCATCTGACAATGTGGCCCAGTGGATGGAAGGGAAACCATGGTGAGAAGTTTGGTTCGTGGTCTCTGGCACTCTCCCTGCCCCATCCCAGCGGGGTACATAAGCTCTCTGGGTCTTGTCTTAAATAAAGTGATGTGTTGCAGTCTCTCAACTTCTTTCTGACATTAACTCTTGCGGTCCTCTTACCTGTCACTCACACCTGAAGGACCCTGGGCCTTCCTCCACCATGTCCCCTGCCACACAGCTGAGCTCAGCACACCCATCCCACTCACTCTTGTCACAGCCCTGGGGTCTCCCCCATGTCTTCTCCCGGTGGGTGCCTTTGTGTCTGCCTACTGACTGCCCATCCCAACCCTAAGCCTACAGGACTGGGGCTGAGTCCAGCTGTGTACGTCCATCATTCAGCACAGAGCATGAGCCCCGGAAGGTGGCAGGTGCTCAGCAAACACCACTCAGGGGATGGCGAGTGAGCCAAGGCACTGTGTGCACAGGACAGACTGGGAAGGACCTCAGAAATTCATTGCTACCGCCTCTTCCACACCTCATGAAAGCTTCATTTCATTCTTTTACGTCTAACACTACAGGAGCACGCAGGCCGTGCAGGAAAAGGTTCAGTAAGAGGGGCCCAAGCTGAAGGACGCTCCCGAGGTGGCTGCAGGACACAGAAGTGGTGTCCCCAGGACTCCCCAGCTGCGAGTCGGAGCCATCCAATTTTGCCAGAGAAAAGCCTTATGGCTGGAGGTCAGTTCCCACTTTTCTCCCTTCCTCTCCTAACTCCTGAAGAAAAGTACTGCATAGAGCAGTGTAAAAGCTTCAAAGTCACAAAATCCAGGATAGCCTCATGGGCTGCAGTGAAATTCTCCATTTATTAAACTCAGCAATCAAAGGAGACATCAAACCAGGAGTGGTTGCACATGTCTATGGTACCAGAGCTCTGGAAGGCTGAGGCAGAAGGATTGCAAGTATAAGGCCACCCTGGGCACATTAGTGATTCAGTGATACCCAGGCCCAACATTAAAATTAAAATTTAAATTAAAAGGATTGGAGATGTAGTTTAGTGCAAAAGCCCTGCATTCAATCCCCAGTACTGAAACAAAACAAAACAGTGTCTTAAGAGCTTTGTAACACCTATGCCAAATAGATGGTTTGTAGCTGTATGGTTTTCCCACAACTGGAAGTCATCAAATTCTGCAATTGATTATTCCACTGTTCAGTGACTGTGATGACACAGCTAAGACCTGGTCCAGAAGAGGGTTAGGAGGTTTCTAAAATGATACTAACTGCTACGGTGATTTTGCTGGGGAAAGGGTGGTTTATGTTTTGTGGTTTCTGATGGTCTTATGCTCAGAGAAGCCCGTGACTGACACGGACTCACACTGAAGAGCCGTAAGTTGTATTAGTGCCCATCTACTGCCTTCTCCCTCCGATGCTGTGTGGGCTTCATCTCAGTGCCCAGGCACATTAGGAGAGCAGACTCCTTTTCAGCTGAGAGGCAGGAAAAGGCGAATGTGTCTTTAGGGTTCAGGAGACGTCCCTTCCTGCCCAGCGCATATGCTCTTCCCTTGAGGAGAGTTCTCCATCCTAGGGGTTGTGGAATTCTCACAGTTTGGGTCCCATGCTTCTCTTTAGGGTTATTTCTCATGTCCCCCTTTCCTTCTGTCTGAGTAGTTTTAATTTCATAGTTGATCTAAAGCCCTTATCAAGGAAAACAGTCCCTCTGCCTTCCTCATAGTATATTGTAAAGAAAATAAGGAAAGACAGATACAGGTGGTGGATGAGAAACAATTTTACAAATTATTAGTCCATTTCCAAATATAAGCTATTATGGCAAAGTCCAAAGATATATTGAATATTTGACTACCTATGTGGTTTAGCTTCAGTATCTGCAAAGGGTTACCTGTGATCCTAGTCAGCTGATAGCCAAGGAGCAAGTATGTTTTTCCTCTTAAGTGAAGATCTAATGGCCTCACAAAGAATTATCCATATTCTCTATGTAAAAATCTTGTCATTTTCAAATTTAACACCAATTTTTGATGCATAAAGCACCTGTTACAATAGCTAGAGCGAGATCATTTACTTTTGAGCTACCAGAATCAAAGAGACACATCCAAGATTCGAGAGTGTGATCATTTTGTTTTTCACAATGGCTTCTGAACATTAGGAATCTATTTCTAAAATTGGAAATGTATTTACAAAGCATCTGCTAAATAAAAAATGAATACTTTTTCACCTGAGTTGCCTGAATTACACAGAGGAAAACCTGGTTTTCATGTGGGTCAGTGGCAAGTCACAAATTTGTCAAAATTTTAAAATTTGTTCTTCATTACGTTTCCGGTCTAGAGTAAAATCTAGATTAAAGTTCTATTTCATTATGTTTTATGAAATTTATACCCAAGAAATGCCTGTAGTACAGATCATAGTTTTTGTCTGCAATTAGATATTTTTTTTCTCAAGCTCATATCTCACCGAGGAATAACTGATTTCCAAGTCAATACATTTTAATCACAGTTTTGTCTGATAATATGTCCTTTCTGTCAAATAAATCCTATGAAGATCATTTTATGCACTGATGCCTTATAGACACTTTTTACTGGTTTTCTCTTTTGTGTCTTGCTTTCACTAGAAACATTTGTTGTAGGATACTGAATATCATATCAAAGAGCAAAACTAAAGCCAAAAGAAAATACTCTAGAGAAACTTGTCTGCTAATCACCCAGGCAGGCAGACATCATTTTTTTCAATATTTTTTTCCAAAATTATTATCTCACCAATTTTTATTTTTATTTATTTATTTTTTTTGGTCCCAGGGACCAAACTCAGGACCTTGCTCTTGTGAGGCAGGCAGCAGCACCACTGAGCTAAATCCCCTGCCTGCACAAATTTTTAAACAGAGAATTTCTTTCTAAATCCCCCTTCCAGTGTTCCCAGTAGTCAGCGCTGGACAGTCCCGTGTTCTGAGCACACATCTGGGTATCTGTGTCTGGTTTTGCGTCCTTCTGAGGTCTGGCCCACAGGACGTCAGGGTGAGCAAGTGCCCCTCAAAGCCGAGCTCAGCGCATCTGAGACAGAGTGAGGACCTCTGTCCTCACAAACCCGCTGTCCTCACCCGAATTCTTCTTCTGCCACCTGCACCCAAGGCCTGGATCTGCCCCTGCACTGAGCGTGATGTTCTCCTCCTCTACACTCCAGGCACGGTGTATGCTCTCCTCTCTGCATTCTTTCTCACTTCCTTTGTCACCTTGAGCCATTTCATAAGCAATATGAAGTACTTCCCATACTACTCTGCAGGTGAAATTATTCCTTACACCAACCATGCGCTTCATCCTTCAGGGCCTAGTTTTTTTCTGTCTTATCTTCAGGGCATGCCATTAAGTGTGCTTTCTTTGTATTATACTGGAATAGCCACAAAGTCATGATTTTATTATACTGAAGAATTTTCCTTTGGAGAGCAAAGCAGGTAGAGTTAGGATCCTGCTAAACTTTATTAGGGAATGTAGGTTATTTTTTATTCTTTCATCTCCTTTCCTCCCTCCTTCATAGAAGATCAAGATGTTTTGTTTTGTTTTGTTTTGTTTTTCTAATCCTCATTTTTCAGCATATGGAGAGAGGTTACCCAGGATTCTCCTGGCCGGAGGGCTTTGCTTTTCAAAGACATTGCCTAGTGCTGTTTATCTATTTGCCTTCTGCATGAGAATCAACTGAAGAGTATGATTATCTGATCCAAAAACACTTCCGCACCCAGAATGGTTATCCAGAGCCTTTTGCCACTGATAATTTAAAAACTGAAGAACTGTTAAACAAAAGAAAATTCTGGTTTATATTTACTCTTACAGACATTCGCTACCTTGAAGATTGTGCCTTGTGATAGATTACCAAGCTGCATACTCGGTTTGGCATATAGAAAAGAGTAATGAGAAGAGTTTTATGTGTCAATGACCCTTTCCAGAATTATAACAAGCTACTAATTAAGCAGCAACATTCTAGATTCAAAGTATTATTTCTATCACAGTTGGCCCATGAATTTACATTTCTATTGTGGTACTTTTATTGAAGAAATTTCAGTGTTCCAATAGTAAGGCCTATTTGTAAGGATTTATTTCTCACCTGTAACGATTTATTCAGAGTTGCAATTGAACATGTCCTAGCCCAGGAATAAGTTCTTCTCACCTAATTTAATTTTTAACTAGGCGGGCCTTTTGTATCTGTTTGAATTAACATAAAGTAGAAAAAAGAAAGAGTTGGAGAGGCTGTAGGGAAAAATAATCTAGTGGCTGAGAAATGTAATGACAAAATATGATATGAGTCACCCCAAACATGTGGTTCTTCCCATTCTTTGATATTAGCAGGAAAAATTTAAATCAGGAATGAAAATTCACTTCTCTGAAAAATATACCTAGTATCAGCCATTAAGATAAAATCCCAGGGAAGATGATAGCAGAAAAAAAATACCTGATGGCATTACCTTGATAGATATGGATAAGCAAGTCTCAGTGCTGTACCCCGAATGGTTTCAGTATGTGATCAAAGCTTGTAAGAAAGACAACAAGGCACTTTCTTGAGAGAGTAGAAATTCTGGGTTGAGGGGGTGTTGGGGGTACAGCACTTGGTCTGAACCCCAACACTTAGAGAAGTAAGAAATTCTCATATAAAAGCAGCTTTAAAAAGAATCCTTCACGAATAGATGCTTGATGGGGGGAAATGAAAGAGCTCTTCATGTAATAGGAAAAAAGAATGTTACACACGAAGGTCATGCATTAAATGCACGGCGGAACCGCATGTACTTGAAATAGTTCCCTGCTTCTCAAGAGACGCAGGGGAGTCTCTGTTATTTTGATTGAAGGGGAATTTAATTAATTCAATGTAGAAAACAAAAGTAATGACGATGGAATGAGATTAGACTAGCAGAAGGGGAAGCGCGAATATTAAGAAATGACTTTGGGATTTTGAATTCACCGGAGCAGAAACAAGCAACGAGAGAATCCAGCCCTGGCTCGACCTGTCTGGTTTCCGAAGCGCGAACGAGCTGAATGGCCATGAGGTGCTCCGGGCCACAGGTGTCAAAGCCGGGCACCACGTCCAAGACGGGCACAGGGCAGGGGCTCAGAGACAGCAAGGACAGGAAAAGGGCACTGAGCATCCCTGAGCTCCGGGCGAGCTGTAGGCCGCCCAGAGGGGGCAGTCTCGCCAGCGCAGGATCACTGCCCTTCAGGCTACCACTGCATGAGTGGCAGAGGACAGTTATAAAAGACAAAGATGAAAAGAGGGCACAGAGACAGTGGGATTGCACCCTTCAAAGACTGTCGCAAAACAAAGCAAGCAAAAAGACCCAAGCATTCAGTGAAATTTGGAAGAAAATCTTTCTCCAGCGCTTTTACTGCGCAATATCCAAGTGCTCTGTTGTGAGGATACCCACTTAGAAATCAGGCAACGGTCTCTCGTTTCCTGCTGAGGTCTTCCTAGCTAGTTATCCAGCTGATTACAGCTTGTGCTTAGGTGGGGTCGACAGCTATTGGAAGTCCTCTGTTCAGCAGCTTAAATTCCTGCAAAGATTCAGCAAGTTGAGACTTTCAAAATTCCCTGTGGCCTAAAGAAACGTTAACAATAACACTCAAGTTAATAAAATGTCTGTCTTTTCTAAGTCCTTTGTATTTCCTGGGGCTGCACTGTCTTGTATGGTGCAATGACATATAGCTCTTAAAATCTAAACTCTGATGAGCTAAAATGCAAAATCCAGTTCCTCAGTAGTGCCGGCCACACTCCAAGTCCCTAAGAGCTGTGTGTGTTCACCCTGGACAACATGAAGAACAGCCTAATGGACCGGAAGGAAGTCCCAATGGAATGTTCTGTTCCAGAGTCTAATGGAAGATTTGGATAATACGGGAACTGTGAGTATGCAGATTAATGGACAGTCTTTTATTGTCAATATAAATAATAGAAAGTGGAGAAATGGACAATTTTTGAATGAATGAAGTCTATATTGAATATGGATAAAGGTATTGCAATACAGAATATTTTGATTCTATGGGAGATTAAGATGATGAACATAATACATATGCACCTATATATAATATAGGTAATTTAACGCGAACATATATATTTTTTAAAAAAACAATAATATCTTGGAAGCTGAAACCCGAGAATATTTTCTGAATTGAATTCTTGGCTTTAATCTTCAGCCTACTTAGAGTGAGATTTCTACTCTATTTAATATCATCTGTACAAAGTGGCAGAAAACTATTCAGGTCACTATCAAAGCAAAAACTTTCCTTTGGGATTTTAATAAGAAAGCAATTTTACTCTGTCACAGATTTACAGTCAGATGCTGTGATGAGTCACATGCAGGAAATTTAGATAAATAGTTTATTGAGAATTTTCTTTTTTCACTGAGGAATGAATCTGACAATGCAAAAATCTAACATTAAAAATCATACACCAAATGTCTCTAAAGTTCAGACCAATAAATCCACAAAGGAATGTTAAGGAATATTCTTATTCTAATTAAAATGCCAACTTTAGAGAGTGAAATGATATTTAGGGACTGAATATAGACTGGGTAGCTTTTTATAAAATGTATCATTTTATAAAATTGTGTACATTTTGTATAAAATGCATCAAGATACACCCTGTCCATTGTCAATTGTGAGTGTAGCTGTATGGCCGTAGTCAACTATGTTTCATCGTGCCATAGACAAGGAAAGATTCACTGGATATTCGAATTCCCTTCTTCCTCTCCCTCCCTCCCTTTTTCCTTCCAGCATCTACCATTTATAATAAATGGTAATGATCAATAAATCATGGCTAATTTTAACTTTAGAAATCATTGAAAAGTTTCTGTTCTAAAAATGTTTCTAAAATGGTATCTATTAATTAATCCTAACACCTTTGATTTTCACATGACCATCAGTTAATCACTTTGTAAACATGCACCTGCTTTTCCAAGCCAGTAGGTCAGTTAATATAAATAAAACTGGCTCTGAACCCAGGTGCTTCTTAGCATCGCTTGGTGAATTTTAAAATAACATGATGCCGTGTCTTATAATCATAATTAGAAGGGTTCACCAAAGGCTGAGCCAGTGCACCGACGCCGGTCAGTGTCCCTCGTCAGTGTGACTGTGCAGCGAGGGTCACAAGAGTAGGGCTGAGTTCTTCTTCACCTCTGCTGGGACCCAGGGTAGAACCCCATGCAGTGCTGCTTGCAAACAGACTTGGCGGACTTGTGTAACACAAGTATTGTCCAGCTATCTTCGTTTTCACTAACTTGTGCTTTAATTTTTGGAGAGGACAGGAAGATGCAAATGCCATCTTTGTAGTTCAGGGACATTGGCTCAGCGGAGTTCCTTCTCCGTTGTGGACCTTGGAATCCGCCTCTCTCCTCAGGATCCCTCGCTCTCTAACACCGGGCACCCACGTACCACAGTCACCACTTCAGAAGCTGACAAACCCCACACTGCTGTGTATTTAACTACGCAGATGAAAGAAAAAGAGAGAAGGAAAGCCTGTGGAGAGCAGTCTTTGGAAACAAACACCTCCACCTAAACCTCATCACAGGGAAATTGTGAGATCAGGAGCAGCAAACCCAGGAAGTGCAACACATCCCCGTTTCTAGCAGATTGGAAAAGAAGTAAGAGAATCAGGAGGACAGTGCAAACACAGCTTTCCACTTCCTCTTGGCTTTAAAGGACACAGACTGGATGAAGCTGAGCAGAAGACTTTTCCACTCTGAGGAGCCTGGCAGCCTCCCCAGGGGCAACTCTGTGTGCTCCTTGAAGGCCCCAGTTTAGGACATCGCATTACAGGCTCTGCACAGAGCCAGATACAGCAGCACAGCTCAGAGCGCAGTCCTGGAAGTGGCCTACACATCCACCAACAGATGAATACCTAAAGAAGATCTGGCAGCTATACACAATGACACACTGCTCAGCCACAAAGAACCATAAATTCGAGTCATTTGGAGGAAAATGGATGCACCTTGAGACCACAATGTTAAGTGAAATGAATTAGACACACGATCTCAAATATCACATGGTTTCTCTAATATGAGAGGCCCAAAGGATAAATAAATTGAGGAAGAAAATAAAAGACAGATAATAGGCAACAGGGAAATAGATCTTCAGGAAATGGGAAGAGGACAAAGATGAGGGGAGGGAGGGGAAGGAGAGGGGAAGTAAAAAGAAAGAAGATGTGCTATGAACGTGTACCAACCCCCCTCGATGCGTGCGATCGTTTTGTACTGTGCACATGCACCAATAAAAATTAAAATTACAAAGAAAAAGAGGCTCCTGGCTGCAGTTGCACTCAGGAAGCAGTGCCTCAGGAATGCCCTGGAGTGAGAGGTCACGGGCTCATGTGGCTACACGGAGGCCGGGCTGAAGGAGGAGCGGGAGTTGTATCTGCAGGTGGGAGGAGGGCAGGGGGTGCACCAGGTGCTCCCCTTGTTACCACTCAGAGGGCTGTTCTAGCCACGTTCAGTGGAGAGTTAGTTATGTAGCTGGGTTAAAAGGAAAGGAGAGACTGCACACGCTAATTAAGGGAAAGAACTTGCATCCTGTGGATTTGGATTTCCTGAAAAGTCCTCATTATTTTGTTGCGTGTTTTCCAAAATCAGTACATGTGAAAGGGCTAAAGCCACAGGACACAGAGAGGAAGACATGGGAGCCTGGGATAGAGAGCCTGGCGTCCCCAGCCCTGGTTCCCACTGCAGCAGACCCTGGACAGAGCCTCAGAGTGAGAAAGACTGGGAGGAGGAGCCAGGGGAGGCCCCACACCCAGCCCTGAGGGGGAGGGAGGGAGCAGGCAGGGCTTTCCTTGGGGGAAGACCCCATGGAGCCCGGTCACTTGGGGAGGGGGCCTGAGGTGTCATTTTGTCACAGGTTGCTGGAGGTATTGGTAAAGGGCATCAGTCTTTGGCCATGGCACACAGTCTTCACTGCGGTGCTGATCACATGGCAGCTTGTTCATCCTGCTGCTGAGGAAGAGAGGGAGAGAAAAGAGAGAGAGGAGAGAGGAGAGAGGGAGAAGAGAGAAGGAGACAGAGAAATAGGAGAAGAGAGGGCAGGGGAGGGGAGGGAGAGGACAGGGTGGGTTCGAGATGCCACCTCAGTGCTTTGGTCCCTGACCTGTTAAGCAGCACTGCGTGACTTCAGCCATGTTCTGATCTTTGGGATGTGACCCACGAGGCGATCCACACATGGCGAGGAGGACAGGCGTGAACCAGGAGGGGCCACGGTGAGGAAGTACCGCTGCTGCACCTTGCTGTCAAGGAGCACCTTGTCTACCTGTAACTCAAAGACGTCCGCCTGCACCCCTGATGTGTGAAAGCCGCAGAGACAGGGAGTGGAGAAGGCAGCAAGGGGTGCAGTCTGCTCTTTGGACAGCACCATTTTAATACCATCATTTATAATGAGCATGAATGTATGATTTCATATCCTATTCATTGTCCTTATTGAACTCAATAGGTCAGCCTACATTTTTTTCTTTTTAATTTGCATTGTTTGTCCTTGTATTTGTGAGCAGGAGTATCACTGAGATATTAGTAATGAAATTCAAATGTAAACAATGCTTAGCTTTTCTAAGAGAGCAGATCAGCATCAATTCCCGTTGGTGAAGACCTTCGAAATAAGGGGCGTTTTGTTCTTTTCTTTGCACCCACTGCTTCTTTCCTTATCTGAGTTTTCCTTCCACACTTGGAGAATTACTTCCTGCTTCACTTCCTGCATGGTAACTGAGACGCGTCAAGTTAGCAGCAGTGAGCCACCCGGCACCCAGCACCGACAAGTCAAAGCGACGCTGGGTGACTGATGCTCTTTCTCTTGCTGGAGGTGACTGTGGTTTCCAGATGCCCCTGGCTTCTCATGCTGTCCCCAGGGCTGCCACACGCCCCGCACTCCCTGCAGGGAGCTCCCTGGGCCACACAGAGCAGGGCCAATCCCTTGTCTGAAGCTTTCTTTTTAATTGACAGTTTTTAATTTGGGGGCAGTATTGGGATTGAATCCAAGGCTTTTGCACTGAGCTACACCCCAGCCCTTTTTATTTTTTATTTTGAAATAGGGCCTTGCTAAATCTCTGAGTCACCCAGCCTGAGTTCAAACCTTCAATCCTCCTGCCTCAGCCTCTCAGAGTGCTGGGGTGACAGGCATGTGAGGCCACATCTGAGTGACACCCGAGCATTTTGCTTTCAGTGTCTCTGTTGCTTGTCACATGATATGACCGGTCCCGCTGCTCCCCTGGGGGCTCCCCCTCCCCAGGAGCACTGCTTCTGCTGCTGTGCTCATCCCTGGCTCCCTCCACCCCTTCCCTGCCAGCCCCTCCTGGTCCTGGCTCGATGCTGAGGACCTTTGTCAGTGCTCTCAGTGCCCACGTGGTCACCGGGGCAGCTGAAACCGCCCCTGCCCTGCTCTGCTTCCCGGGCTCCCTTTCCCTGCCCCACCCCACCCCCGTTGGGCAGGGCCACATCCCTGCCAGGCTGCGGGGACCTGGAGGGCCCATCACGGGTCAGCACTTAGCTACCAAGTCCTGCATGTGTCTGTGTGAACTGTAAGCACGCAGAAGCCTCAGGCAGAAAAGCAGGGGAACAGCTGCCCACTGTCGCCAGGCGGAGGGGGTCATGGGCGCCTCCCAAGTGTCACCCTTTCAAGTGATTAGGCAAGGGAAGGCTTGCACCCCCCTCCTCTGTGACAGGGTCAGAAGAGTTAAGTGGTCCGGGACTGGAGGGAAGAAAGAGCCCAGTCAGAATCTGGATGGAAAGTCCACAGGTTCAGCCTCACATGGTGCGAAATGCATCTCCTCTGAAACAGGACCTACACTGGGCACTAATGGGGAGAGGCCGCAGGTCAAGTGGCTGGTGGAGATAGTCCCACACTGTACATGAGGCCGAGCTGCAGGGAGTGTGGACCCTCCTATGGTGCTCCGGCTTGTCCCCAGACAGCAAGCCCTGAGGGCATGACACAGCACACATGCCCCAGGGGACTTTCCTGTAGATTCCGGCCATTGTGGACAATGAGTCTTTATTATTACTGATTTCATCCTCACCAATGCATCTTGAGTTTGTGCAAATGCTATTTCAGTCTTATGTAATAAAATCAAGCAAATACTATAATTACAGTTGTTATTAGCCTGTTGGCATATAGCCCAAGGGTACCCGGTTGAATTACACTAACTCAAGGAAAATGCACAAATGCTGTTTATAATCATCACTGGGCATATGGAGGGCCACATTTACATCATCTTTCCCTTCCCAAGTAAGCAGTGTGAGATTGTTCAACTTAGGGTGCATTTAGCGTATCTCTGTTTTCTCTTTCACAGGCATTTCACAGATATGCTTTCTATTCTCCTATCTCTCAGGGAGGACAACTGTAACTGGCCCACAGGAAATACCTGATCATTCCATTCACCGACCTTGAAAACCCTATTTTAATGCCGAGCAGATGGACAAAGCTCCCCAATTTTGCACACCCTGCGTCTGCCTGGTGCCGTGTTGGCAGAAAACAATCAGCTCTTCCATTATGGCCTCTGTCTTTGCTCCATTACGAGCAGAAGTTTTTTGTCTTCCTTTCCCACAAGGGAGTTTCTTTCTCTGCCCGTCCCTTTATGCTGTGGTGTCTGCTACTGGAGAGTTAACCCTCTGAAGCCAGAGTGTGGGTCAGGACCTCACTTCTCCACTGTAGAAGTCCCCAGAATAATGCTCAGTCCGTGTGGCTGATCCCTCACTCTCTGAGTGACAGAACAGTGGTCAAATCTTACTGGGTCATTGGCTGATGTTCTCACTGGCTGTATGAGCAGCAAGTCTCATTAATCTGTGTTATAAACATAGCACTTCAACTGCTGTATAAACACATGGAGAAGACTAATCAGAAATTTACAAAAATTAACACATCAAATTCTTAACATGTGCCAAACACAAACATGATGTGCAGTGTTTCACTGAATACTAGCAACAATTTTCAATGTCATTGTTATTATTAATATTTTATAATTTGAAGAAACCTGGGATACCTCCTCAGTTCTGCTTACCCAGTGAGTCACAAAGTCAAGATTTGAGGTCACTTTTGTCTGTCTTTGAAAGCATCCATGTGAAGTTATGAGTGAAGCCCTAACTTGCATTGGAGACCCCAGGAAGATGGAGATGCCAGGAATGTGGACCATTTGCCAAGGGAGCTGTGGTCAGTGGGCTGAGCTAGTGAAAAAGAGAGGCTACATGGGCGCTGATCAGCAAAGCCATGGGGGATGAGGCCACTCATGCCCTCTGGATCTCAGATCTTACTTCTAAGTGCCCCAGATGTCAGACGTGGAGCTACAGGACTTAGTGTTGTCCTGCTGTGTTTCCGACTTGCTTTAGTCCAATTACTTCCTGTTCCCCTATTCCTTCTGTTTGGAATAGGAATATTTACCCCATGCCATTGCATCTTGACTCTGTTATAACTTGTTCTTTGGATTTTCCAGGGATTCCTAGCTAAGAGTTTGCCTTGTATCTCAGAGGAAACCTTGGGCTTGGACTTTTGAGCAATCCTGGAACTGTTGAGACTTTGGCAAAGGGATTAGTGTTTTGGGTTGTATGCAGGATAGTTCAATTATGTTAGGTGGAATTATGACCTCACTGGAATTTCTGTTTGGAGGTTAAGCCTTACTTAAGGAAATGTGCTTCAGTGTCAAGTTGACAAGAGGTAGACTTGGGATGGTTAATCTTGGCTGTCAGCTTGCTTGGCTTGAGGAATGCCTAGCAGAGTAGAAAAGCCCAATTCTGCGTGTGTCTGAGTGGACCATGAGGGTGTGACGTTGGGAACTCTGGTCCTTGGCTACCTCCTTCATGGCTTTTTCAAACCCACTCTGCTTCCCAGCTGCCATGGCATGGGCAGCTTTCTACTGCCTCGGCCCTCTGCCATGATATTTCTGCCTCAGAGCCAACCAACCATGGACTGAAACCTTTTAAGCCATAAGCCAGAATAAAATTCTCTTCCTTTAAGTTGCAGGTGTATGATATTTTGTCCTAGCAATGTGAAGCTGGTTAATACACAGCCCTTTTAATCACTTCAGTGTCTTCAAACAATGGAGCAGTATAACCTTATCATTTGGTTAATACATTCCTTGGTCTATCTAATACAGACAGAAATATTAGTATGGTAAGAGCATGGAGAAATCTAATTTGGCACCAGCAATGATAACTAACATTATTTGACAGAATATGTTCAGTGCCAGATTATGTTTATCATACAACATGGATATGAGTGAGAGGTGGAGCCAACTCATACTAGCTCAGAAAATCCCACTGTTAAATGTTGAGGAGTTTTCCAAACTAGTTTCAAAAAGGCATTACTAAATATTAAATCATATAAATTTACAATGGGCAGCCCACACCTATAAATCCCAGCTCTCTGGGAGGCTGAGGCCAGAGGATCACACACTCAATAAAAAAAAAGATTAAATGTCTGGGGATGTTATTCAGTGTTAAAGCCCTAGATTCAATGCCAAGTACTGTAGTAATTAACAACAACAATAATAATAGTGATAATAATAATTTCTAATTAAATTATATTGGAAGAAAAGATAAAAAGATTACAAATCAAAATACATTGCCTCTTAATTACCCCACTTTGTCTTACTAGGATCTGGAGGTTACTCACCCTGAGTGCTTCCATGTGGCAGGGCTGTTCCATGATGATGGGCTGCCGAGTCTCCCTGACACCTCTGTGTGACATCCCCTCAGTCAGGGGACTCCATCTCGATAGGAGTATTTACACGACAGAAGTCAGTAAACAGCATAAATCAAGGCTTGATTTATGGTTCTGTTGATTGTCTGATCTTAAGGAGGCAATTGAGAAAATGTTCCTAATTCAGATTAAGCTAAAAGTGGTTTGTGGGCATACCTGCTACAGCCCGAGAAGCACATAGCAAGGAAATCTTCCAGGATTCAAAAATCCATCACCCAGCTCTGCACCAAAGGGGCTCATATGACTGTCTAGACAGATGAGCAAAGTTTGAATACATGTCTTCATTGTATCATCTCCTTCTCACTTGCTGATGTAGCTATAAATGTCAACCAACATTCAAGTTGCAATTACACTCATTTGTTGGTTGCAATCGTAGTTTGATTCTAGGTACAAGAATTTGTAAAATTCAGCAAAAGCATCTGTGAGAATCTCCTGGCTCTATGGCTATATTTCTTTTCTTTCTTTTTTTTTTTTTTACAAAGAATGTTATATACATCTGTATCGGTCCATTTGCTGTTGCTATAACAAAATAACTGAAGCAGATGATGTAGTAAGAAAGGTTTATTTAGCTTGCAGTTATGGAGGCTGAAAATTCAAGGTAGAATAGCTTCACTTGTTTGGCTTCTCATGAGGGTTGGTGGTGGATGTGTCACAGTGGGAACCCAGGCAAAAGGGTCACATCAGGAGACCAGGAACACTGAGGCCTATGGGGTTAGGCTCACTATTTTAGAACCACTCACTCTGCAGAATCTATGAGGTCACACCTGAGGAACAGCACCATTCCCTTCCGAGGACAGCTCCCCAGGGATCTACTCAACACCCTTTCTAGACCTCAGCTCTTAACAGTCCTGCGATCCCAACACCACAGCACACTGAGAGCCACCCCTCAATGTATGAACCCTGGGGAAGCCAGCATCAAAGCAGAGCGATGGTGTCTGCCTTAGTGAAATACACAGTGAACAGGCACACACACGCACACTCATGCCCATTCCTGGTAAACATTGCTAACCACTCTGCAGCAAACCACAGGGTCTGGTAGTGAATCAGGCCATCAGCGACAGGCACAGCCCCTCTCGTGGAGCATGGACCATCCATCTAATAATGGAAAACTTAAGATTCTTGAGTGTCTCACTTGCACTGAACATTCGAGGAAGATGGTGTACAAAGCAGCTATAATGAGCACTAACGAGACTTCAGAGTTGTGCTTCCCACGTTGTCTCTGTATTGCACTGAGTCTCAGCCAGGCTCCCATGGAACCAACCAGCTCATTACTAGGATCCTCAGGAATCACCACTGTTTTCACTTTGACCCTGAAAAGCTGCAGTGCTTGCAGAGCTCTGTCCGCTCTGAGGAAGCTGGTGACGCATTTCCCATCATGGACACCTGGAGGAACAGATCAGCACCTCTGTCTCTGCAGAACCCCATGACTAGGAAGGCGTGGTTCTGAGCTCTAGGGTCCGGCCAGGTTGGGTGGGGAAGCAACACTATGGGGAGCTTCGGAGCCTCTGGTGGCTTCTAGAGTTCTGCCCCTTCCAGGGCTGGAAAGAAAGGGAAAAGAATTCACTCTCAGCATCTTACTCTTTGCCTGGGGCATGCAGCCCCTCACAGTGCCTGTCCGGGGAGAGGCATCTGCAGCAGGTTTGGAACAGAGAAGGGTGCAGCACACACGAGTGGGGTGGTCTCGGGGGCTTCAGTCCAGGGGGAGCCAGGGAAGGCTGGGGAGCACCTGAGGGAGATGGTTTTCCCAAGCTGAGAGTGCACTTTTGTGAAACCAGTTAGTTCAGCATCTGGGAAAAGCAAAAGACTACAAAGAAAATTTGTTTCTGATCTGAGACAGGTAAAAACAATAGAAATGAACTACTTTAGTAACCTCTAAAGAATTAAATGCAAGCATTGTTGATATTTCAGGTTTTCATTTTTTTTAATTTTAGGTTGAAAATTTGTATTTCAAGCAGAATGAGCATTGTCTTTTGTTGGCTTTTGTTTTTACAACATGGCATTGCCTTGTTTGTCACCTCCAACACAAGTGAAAGGCAAGGTACAACAAAATGTTGTGCATAGCTGTGCCTTCATCCCCTACCTAAAGACAGAGCTCATAGTCTCCAAGTCGAAGGTCCTGATTCACTAGAAGTTTAGAATGCTGAAATTTAATCAGCTTAAATGGAAAGTCCCTTCCAAGCCACAAACCCTACCACATCAGCAGATGAGGTATTCTTCACCCAGAGCAACCAGGAAAGCTTGGCATGCCTCATCAGCATGATCAAGAAGCCGAGACACCAGCGCACTCTTGGGGACATTTCCAAGACAAGTAGGGAGTAGTCCAGACCTGCATTTCTTCAGCTACAGTGCAGCTCTCCTGCAGCGCTCTCTGTCACACTTGCAAGTTTGTGTGATTGTGAAATTTCTCGCTCCAGCTTGCCAGCCCTGCTTCCTACATTCCCTGGTTGGAGAACACAGTGGCGCTGGATGCAGGCAGATCGAGCCCCTGTTGGCTCATCTTTGACCCCAGGATAGCTTCCGGGTCAGGCCACTGTGCATCTTCTCTTGGTTGCCATCATGTTTATTCAGTCCAGACTCTGAATTCACATGTGGACAGCCGGGACTCTGACATAACAACGCATGACCCTCCTGGGCCAACTGCATGGTCAGCTCTCTCTCCTCTCCCTTCTGACTGGTCACTGCCCCCGAACATTCCTGGCAGCCTTTGCTGCTAAGCTGCACTGAGAGCTTGAGCTCCGGCCAAGAGAGTGTACATGATATAGACAGTTTCCTTCTCACATTGGGCTGCGATCAACTCCTACAGCCAGCCTCCCCTCCTTTCTCTTAAATCACAATTGGAAGATGGTTGTGTCCCCCAGGTGAATGTAGTCTGGGTCCCAAGTCCTTTCTTGGAGAAAGGTCAGTTCAACCCCACTGGATGGTAACATGAATGGGGTTGGGGAACTGTACTGGGTTAGGCCACTAAAATTTTGGATTTGCTTTTTAGAGTAGTTAGCCTGTCCTAAACAGTCCCATTGATAAATGGTAGTTAAATTTTAAAAAGTAAATAACTACAAATTTATCCAAGTTATGGGCCTGTGGCCTGGGGCTCCCAGAGGAAGGACATGGGGCCATGGGGGTGGCATGAGTTAGAAGCCCTGTCTCCTTCCACTCTCTGTACACCATCTGGCCACGGTCTCCTTCCTTGGATTCTGCCACGCCACCTGTTGCCCAGCTCCCTCAGTGGGCACTGCTGGCTATCTGTCCATTCCTCTCCCTGCTGCCTCCTGTCAGTCCTGACTTTAAGATCGGTGTACAGCGTGGCTCACATATTATGGGAGACGCCTCCCCCAAACCCAGCCTGACTACAGTCAGGGTCGGGAGTAGTCAGAGGACCTCAGTAGCCCACCAGCTCAACTTCAGAACTATTTCTAGCAAGCCTGGAACATAAGGCTTTTCTCCATTTTTTCCTAGATATGAGAGTGTATAGGACTTGTTGTAGGTGACCTGGTACCTGGAAATAAGCAGCCTGTTAATATATGTGTGTGCAGCCACAAAATGACAGAAAATGCAGATTACAACGAAATTAAGCTGACCTGAGACCGAGGTAACCCTACAATTCCAGTTGTTTAAGGACGTAAATATATTAATTGTTTCACAAAACAATAAATCTCTCAGGGGAAATATCTCAATTCTTGAAATATCGATAGGTAATTGGCAAAGCACAGTTCTATAGCCATAAGAACTTTCCAGTTTTTCCCCTCCTCCATTTCAACTAAGAATCTATTCATGGAAATGCATCTAGGCTGAATGCATCTTCCAAAATGCTTCTGGGATCATTTGTTGACAGCCAGGTCATTAGGAACCTAGAAACCTAGATTAATGCTGCCAAGATTTCAACATGATATTCTACTTAATTCCTTTTAAACTCACAAGGTAAGATCTAGCACTGCATTGGTAAACTTATTCTCAGATAAAAAATAATAAACAATAATTGTTTTTCAATGCAATGATAATAGGACTTGACAACTAATGAAATTTGATAATTAGTTATTTTCTTATTTCTTTTCATGCTTAGAACTTCTATTAAGAGAAATAGACAAAGTCTCAAACACCATAGTAGTAGGTAAAGCAAGCTATCACAAAGAGCTATTTCCTTCAGATGAGGCTTATGCTACACACACTGCATATCAAACCAATACAAGTCCCTTCCATGTGTCTCTTCCTTTGAAGAGTTCATTCACTCCCAAAAGACATTTGATACAGACACTGAAAACAACCGAGTCCCCCAGCGAACATGGTTTCTTTACATGAACAATCTTTAGCAATATGATAAGATGAAGCACTATTTATAAACAGACACATGCTCATTTGCTTAGGCTACTTGAGTGGATGGAAGTTCCAGTCTTACATTTTCCCCAGTCTTACCTAGCAGAAAGAATATACCATAGAGCTCTATTAAGTGGCATCTCCCATAGGCTCTCTCTCATTCTTGGACAAGACCATGTCCATGTACATGGATGAGGACAATACGTCACAAAAACCGAAGTGATAATTCACTCTACATTATTTGTCTCAAGGATAATATGTCCACGTGGTGCCGAACGTATGAGTGTTTGGTAAATGAAGAGAATTCCAGATGTGGACCTTACGAGAAAGGGGCAAAGGCTCACCTCAAAAGGCTCATGTGAAGAGCAGTGACCCCACATGGACTACAGAGGCCAGGGGCAGCCAGGGGAGGGCAGGGGGACTGGTATGGTTTGCCAGGGACTTTCTAGGGGCAGTAGGAAAGTCTCCCAACTCTAGAGATCCTTAGTCCCTGGCAGACCATGATAGATGCTCACCCTGTGAGGATTCTTCCTACCCTAGCAGCTAAGCTCCACACTTGGTGAGTAAACATTCAGGCTCACAACTCCCCCAAACTCCAAAGACCCCAATGGGCTTGCCATCTTCATTCGCTGAACTTCCAGAGTGTGCAGGCTCCCGCACATTTCATGGCTGCTAGGGCCCATTTATTTCTTAATGATCCACAGAATTCAAGCTATTATTTCTCTCTATAATGAAAGTTATTCCAATCCCTTTCCACAGATTAGAACCATGTGAGAAGAGCTTAAATTTCCCCTTCTGCCTAGCGCATTCGCACAGCTATCTCCTAGCAACAGCTGATGAGAGTCATTTACTGTGCTAAGAACATGTCTGACTCTGGCTGGTACGACTGCTGCCAGTTTTAGTTTCATTGATGCAAAAAGTACATTTGGGGGATCCAGGTACCAAACAGTGTTAAGACTAAATGATGTGTCTTTAAATTGTTTTCTCTAATGTTTCCCCTAATGCCAGAACCAAGCCTTTATATCTCTTATTTATAAGATTTGGTGTTTTCTCATGTATTCCTGAACAAATATTTCTTTCCATGAACTCCCTGCACAAGCTTTTCCTTTATTTTATTGAAGAACTTATCTTTTCCACAAAGATTCATTGCACTTTTTCTTCTATATTATTCTCCACCTAGTCATAGTACCAAATTTGGTTGTTATAAATACTACCATACGACTGATTCTCTTCATTTTGCTATAGTGTGGAAATATTAATTTAACTGATAAATTTCAAAATAACCTTCAACCCATAATTTTAAGGCATGCTATAGACTACATTCTCTAAAATGTAGAGCAACAGTCACAGTTACCTTGGTCGATGAGTAGAAAGTAATTTTCCCTGTGTGATTAATATCTTGAAAGTCTTGTAATTTTTCACAGTGAAATGATATAAACATAGATTATATAATTTAAGAATTTCTAAAACATGTATTAAGAATGAAATCCATGGTATCGCCTCAGAGTAGGCGGCCGAACAGGGATTGGTTTGGGTTTTCTCTCCCTGTGAGAAATCACTGTTTCAGACATTCACACTCGTTTGTCCTCTGGACCGGCTGGGAGTAGCATCAAGTGTTATAATCTCTTCTTCTAAGATCAGCAAGTGAGACACAGAGGGATAAAAGCTCCTGCAAAGCAATTGAGTGAAAGGGACAGGTTCAGGGACCATGTGATGTAACAAACAGATGCCAAATGCGTGCTGAGGGTAGTACAACCTCCTTTTCCACAGCATGCTTGTCGTTGACATGACTGCCTGGCCAGGCTGGGGTTTACTTCAGCACAGTACGAAATACTCACATGTGTTTTGTGTTTTTAAGTGAAACTCTGTCCTTATAAATTTACCCTCCTAAGATGAAAGACATTACACTTCTTATGTAAAAGATAAAAGACTGATCATTATAAGGTACCAATTCTTTGCCTACATCCTTCTGGCAAATAGATGGAACTTATATCACTGATGAGATCTCACGTTCTCACATCTGTTCACTTCTCTGGCCTTGATACCTTCCGAGTCAGATTGTTTTCCTGCAGCTCTGAGCTTCCCACCCTCTTTTACTGGGGTTTATTCTTGTAGGGTTAGATTCCTATAAATGCACCTGTGTGTGCAGGTATATAGTCATACATTTAAGCCATAAACAAAGAGAAATGTCATTGGCAGAGCACATCACAGCTGATCAAATCAGAGCATCTCACAAGGCAAACTCCAACTGTCAAAAAAGGAACAAGAAACCAGAGCCGGCACAAAATCTCCTCTGCAAAGAATTAACTGAGCTCCCTCCTACTGCACAATGACACTGCAGTTTCCTCCTTCAGCTTAGACTGTCTCCGGCCCCCGCCTCTGAGAGACACAGATAGCTGATCCCCTCTGCAACAGCTCTGCTTCCCATGTGCCCCACACAGTGCTACCTGTCCGGCAGTGAGCCCAGACTAGAACTCAGACCACCCACCCAACCTTCTAAACCAAGGTGCTGCTTTATGTCATTTTGCTCCTGGGATACTTAGGGTCCACAAGTCAAGTATTCTACTGCGGGTCCAATTCCACAATTCAGGTTTCCCTAAAATCCCTTTGCTTCTGTTCAAGGCTCTCCCCACCGTCCTTCATCTATTTTGTTTTCCCTTACAGTCTATCAGTGAACCAATAAATGCTTGCTGATCCTCTATTTTGTGTCTGGCCACATGGAGGAAGCTGGAAACACCTTGGTCAACAAAGAACTTAGAATCTAACTGGGACTTTCGATACCAAACAAAAATTGGAAAATGGAACAGACTCAAGCAAAGTGATGTCTAAAGTATAAACTGAAGAAAGAGGGTATCGGAAGGGGGTTGGAGAATGGATAAGCATTTGTGAAAGATTAAAGAAGGAATGAGATAAAGGTGGAATGGTATAAAATGGTATAAAAAAGCAACATGAGGAAATCTTGAGGAAAGAATCTATATTTTGTCTGTGATGGTGTGTACACAAAAGTATGCATGTGATAACGTTGTACATAACTAAACACATACAGACAAGTGAACAGAAGGAAGGCTGGGAAATCCTGAAGGGGATTGACGGGTCCTATCATTGTCGATATCCTGGTGATCATATTGGAGTTTTGCAAGATAATAGTATTGGAGAAAAATGCATAATGAATCCATGGGATCCCTCCTCATTATAATTTCACAGGCATCTATAAATATCTCAATAAATAGTTCAATTAAAAATGACAGAGTACTAACTTAGATTGGTGAATTTGAGAACATTTTTGAAGAAGTCATTTATAAACTATCACACAGTATAAGAGTTGTCATGATTAGGAGAGGAGCGGAAATGTGGGTTGTGATCCAAACAGAGAACTGGGTTCAAAGGCCATGGGACAGGTGAGTTCAGCTGGTTGGGGCAACCAAGGAAAGTCCAGTTGGCCTGAGAGAGAGAGAGAGAGAGCCTGGGGAAAGTGTCCAAGTAAGTGTCACAGAAACCAAGGAGTTAGGCTTTTCAGGCCACAGAAAGCACAGTATGTATTTTGTTTTATTTTTTCCAAGGGCACTTAATTTAAGGAGAGAAATGACTTGATCAGATGAGTGTTTTTCTATTATCTTTCTGGCTATAGAGTGGAAATTGGGTTAGAAATCAGAGCATTGTGGGTGGCAGGAGAGGACTTTACAAGCTGTTGGGATAATCAAGAGAGACCATGTTATCTAAGTGAAATGACGGCAAGGTAGATGGAGCAAAATAGATGAGTCTGGGAAGTACTCAGAAAGCAAAAGAGGTGGATTGGTAATACTGGATAAATTTATTTCTTAATTGGTAGACAGTGATATTTACTAAAACCAGAAACACCTGGAAAAAGGGCAGGGTTGAAAGATGCAATAGTATGATGGATTTTGCAAAGGACTGGAGACCTGTTTGTAGTATTTGAAATAAGTCTCTGTAGAAAAGATTGATTTTGTTTTTATTTCAATAGGTGAACTTCTGGCTAGCAGAACATCCTCTGATTCTAAGAGTCATGCTTCCAAATGTAATAGCTAAGAGCATCGGTCTTCCCTTCCATTCCACTGACTCAGCATGGCACAGCTAGTGATAGCAGGTGAGGGAAAAGCAGGTATCCTGGGGGTCTCTGTTGGACAGCAGTCACAGGAAGGGAGAGAGAGCAAGTGAGTAGGAATGGCCAGGACCATGTTCCTAGAAATCCTGCTTTGTAATATGAGCAAGAGCTATGTCTCCGATATCACTTTTAATTGTGAATGATGTATGGTTACTTAAAATTGACCAGTTATATGAAGCCATACAAATTTTAAAGTTCCTATTTCGGGAATAATCAAACTTCTTGCAGAATATTGAAATTCTAATTTCTTTCTGTCCCAAACTTGGGTCATTCCTTCAACTGAATTATGAATGGTTTCCAAGAACAATTTCTCAAGGGCCAATTTTATTGCAATTTTTTTTCTTGAGGGAACAAATGTGCTCTATCCCATGGTAATGTTTTAAATGGGACTCAAAATAGAAAATAAAATGTAAATTTTAATACTGCCATGAAAATATTGTACATATTTTGATAAATGTTCATCCAAAGTTATCAGCTCTCTTATTATGAGCTTCTAAGTAATTAGAGAGAAGACATTATTAATCACTGTGGTACATATGCAGCCACATGTACTTTATGATTTATGAACTAACTGCAGAAGAACGAGCTATGATTTCTTATACTCAGAAAGGGCCACTGACACGGCTGCCAGCTGTCTTCCCCTCTTGTCCTGTCATCCTTACTGGGTACTCTCAGGTACCTGGTCTTCGTCCTGCTCCTTCAGTGCCCTTTCGAGTCCAGGTCTCCAAGTCCTAGAGATCTCCAGTCATGTGACTTCCCTCTCTGAAAACAGATCTTCAGCCAATGACCTCAGCTCATCCAGCTGATTTCTTTTTATTCCTCTTACCACCCTGTCTACCAACCTATCTCCGCCTCTATCAAATTTATACCAAATCTTTCTATCAGTTCATCTCCCTAGCTACCAATCTATTTACTCATTTTCTTTTACTCTGTGAAAGCAGAAAAACTGTCTTCTCTATTATCATTGTACTCCATGAACTGGGTATATTTCTGATATGCAGAAATGTTGATAAAAACATTTGATAAAATGTCGATAAAAATTTTTGAATTTAAGGGTTTAGTTTTTCCCTGCAGCCTCCCCAATATTGTTGCTGGTGGTGTAAACTAATACAAGCACTATGGAAATCAGTATGGAGGCACCTCGTGAAACTAAAATAAGAAATTCTATTCCACCTGGCTATTCTCCTTTTGGATATCTTCCCGAAAGAGTTAAAGATACCATATTGCAGGGATACATAGATACCTATGTATATAGCAGCACAACTCATAATAGCTAGATCTTGGTAATGGTCTACATGTCCACCAGCAGGTGGATGGATAAAGAAAACATAGTATTTATACACAATGGAGTACTATTCTGCCATAAAAAGGATAAAGTAATTTTTTGGAAAATGGATGCTTCATAAGACTATGTTAACTGAAGTAATTTAGACACATGAGTAACACATGATTTCTCTCATATGACAGACTCAAAAATAAAGAGCAAATTAGAAGACAAATAATGGAAATAAGCCAATAGATTTTTTTTTTTTTTTTTTTTTTTTTTGCAAAAGGGAAGGGTACCAAGAGATGAGGGGAACTGGAGGAGGTGGAGTGGATGAAAAAAGAATCAAGATGTGTTATGTACATCTACCATCTATTTTATACTGATATTTTATATATTTTATGCTAATTAAAGTTAAAGGAATTTGTATTAAAATGAATGAGAAAATGAATATCTTAAACACTTGATGCCTCAAAAATTGGTATGACTTTGAGTTTAAATGTAGAATTGTATGTTTTAGAGTAAGTTTAAATAAAAATTTTATTTTGATGAAATGTGTTTCACATGAGGTTTTAGTCGAGGAGGAGAATAAAGAAGACTGGACATTTTAATAGTTACATGCTTTTCAGATTTTTTAGGGGCAAAATTAGCAGTGCCAGTTTTCAGTTGCAAGCTCTGGAGGACATCGGACATAGTGACATGGGTAAGGCCCCATTTCCGAGGGAGCTCACACTGCACTCTCTAGCCTTCCTTGCCTGGTAGGCAGAACTCTGCAATGATGGTCAGGACCCTGCCCTGGGGCTGATCCTGAGAATGTGAGGATTCTGCAGCTGGACCCGGTGGGCCTCGTTCAGTGGCACATTGGAGGGCCACAGCCGGAAGTGGCTGACTGCAGAACAGGAAGTCAGGAGGAATCAGGGCAGGGGCAGCGTTTCTTGCGGGAAACTCTGGGGCTGGATGCTGGGATGCTTAGATCACTGTACACACACCAAACACAGCCAGCTGTCATGGGCCAGAGACGTGGTGAGAGAGACCTCGAGCTGAGAACCCAGTCAGACCGTGCCTTGCCCCTAACTCACGGAATTATTGTTCTGAGCACATGAGTTTGAGATGGTTGGCTAGGCAACAACTGAAAATGAGCATGCAGTTTAAAGAGCATCTGATAGAGCAAGGCAAGGCCACTGCACAAGTGCATGCTTAGGAAGTGTGGTTCCTTCCCCCTTCTGCTGCTGGGCCACGATTTGGGTTTTGTGAACCATGGATGCACTACGCTGTCAGTCACGCCTAGATCCATGGGAGCTACACACTGTCAGTGAACTTCCCGAGACACAACTACTATGACTGAACCACTCTCTCTGTCCATGAGGCCTGCAGGAGACACGTTTTGGAAGGCCTCCTACATTTTCATCCAGAGGTGGGTCTATGCTCCTAAACCTTTTGTAATGACCTCAGTATGAAAATACATGCAGCCACATAAATATCAGTAGTGCAATTATACACATGCAATACATGCCACATATGCATATATGCAGTCAACGTATTTACTGACAAAATAAGCACAATGTAGACATTGCCGAGAGAGAGAAATTCATTATCAGTAATTTTGCACTATCAGTTACATTTAATAATTCCCAATGCCACACTACACACTTTGTAACAGAAATGAAGTTACTCAGTTTAGGAGGTTTTGTTTTGTATAATAGAGTTCTTGGTTTTGAAGCCTTGTCAAGAAACCATAAATCAGTAATAAAATCTATTTTTAGTCATTGAAGAGTTTCATTTACCTCATTAGACTATCAAAATTTCTTAAGAAAATTTTCTGACAAGAAAATAAATGCTACACATGCTTTTAGGTCCTCACACATCTTGGTGGAACTGTGACAACTAAGGAAAACCCAAGTTGCATGGATGCCTAAACTGAAGAAATCATAAGACAGCCAATAGGTAAAGATTTTCTTCCATTTAGAGATGGAAATTAACATTGCTACATGAGATATAAGCTATAATATAGAAATAGAATATTTATACCTCCGTGAAAACTACAACACATAAATAATAAGAACGGCACTATCACAGAGAACACGGGGCTCAGAACACAGTCTCCAGGATATGGTGCTGTGCAACTTCAGGAAACAGCAAGGAAGGAGGGTCCTCTCTCCCTGCCCACATCATCCCCTGAAGCAGGTTATATGACCCAGGAAGGGTAATCTAAGCCTCCTCTACAACAGGTCTTGAGCACTCATCTGAGAGGTGCTCTCTCCACAGCAGGAAGAAGGCATTAAAATCACAGAGATGACACGAACCTCAGAGCCATGTAGCCACACTGGTTCCTCACCACCATTCGAGTATACACTTTTGTACCTCTTCCACATCTGACATATTGCTCCAAGACTGTCCTCCAACCCAGCATAAAAACATCCAGGTTTATTTAGTTTCATGGGTCAATCCAAAGTCTCTCGTGCCACAGAAAAATTTTTATTAGCACATGTCTGCATTACAAAATGGTCACATTCATTGAGAGAAGTTGCTACATGTACATAACACATCTTAATTCCTTTTTCAGCCCCTTCTCCTCCTTTCTTTCCTCCCTCCCTTTATCGCTGCAAAAGATTTATAGGTGCCTCATCTGTGTACTGAGGTTGCATAAGGGGAAGATATTTTTCCTTTTCTATGCCTTCATGCTGAGTGTAAAATTGAGTTCATGGCATCATGTGTTCTTTTTATAAAGGGGTTTTGAAATACCTACCATATGTTATATCCATATTATTAAGCTACTCTCAAATTTAACTTCCCTTTGAACAATGGCCAAAGATTTCTACTCCAAGAATCAGACCATCACAAGAGCTCACACTAGAAGAGGTGCATAATGTTCTTATCTCTGATGATTGAATAACCATCTTAATAGATTCTTCTATAACACAGATTTCAAGAGGAGATTGATGAGAAAAACAGGATGTACTAGACACTCCAGAGACCACAGATCATAGCAGGAGCAGCCTGGATATCAGGAGAAGGAATATTGCATATGTCGGTAAAATAATTTTCACCCATCTAAATACAATGGGATGCAGCTAGAGAGACATGACACAGCTACAAAGAATTTACAAGAACAAGTTGGCAAGCAATCAAAAATAGAAAGCTATCATTGAGAGGGACATTGAGTGTCCCATTGACAAGTGGGAGAAATGAACATTACAGCAATCTCTGTCCATTACACTTGTAGTCATGAACCAAAGAAATATGAATAAATTTCTACAAGACAGTTCAACAGAGTTATCCTGACCCATAGCAGATCCTTTAGAAAGGAATGTATTTTAGATAGCATAGAAAATGAATATTTATGTGCCTCAAATTTGTATGTTGGAGTCTTAATAGCTCACAAGATGCCATTAGGAGGGTCTTTGGTTATCACAAAGCTCCCTCGGAAGTCCTCTTTGATTGTGTCTACTTTACCTAACTAAGAGAAGACGAAGTCCTGTGTTGGCACGGTCTTCCTGTTTAGACTTGTTTCTTCCAGTCAAAATCCCATTCTAATTAATAGATCGGCACCTGCTCACTAGGGCATCAGAGAACAGGGCCTGGGAAGGGAGCAAGTAATGCATGGGGATGATTCGGGAACAAGCTGAATGTTACTGCTTTCCATAGTCTTAATGACTCTTTTCATCATGCTGAGGATTGACCAGAGGGTTTTTTAACTACTGGACAGATGAATCTGTCTTATAAGCATTACCAAAAATAAAAGTTAGTGCTGGACACGGTAGGGCTCACCTGTAATCCAAGCAGTCTTGGGTCTCCAAGGCAAGAGGAGTGGGAGCTCCAACCTGAACCGCTGACCCAGCCAGTTCAAGGCAGCCCGGACTACATGGCAGTATCTTGTCAGAAAATCAGAACAGATGGGTGGATGGGTAGATAGACAGATAGACAAGTAAATAGATCAATTTTAAAATAAGTAAAAGTTAGATTGGAGAGAATTGTGCTTTATTTTCACTCAGAAGACAACAAAGGAGAAGTTGCTGGTGCATCTATCTTCCTGTATAAGGAAGGTTTATTTCCATATCATACGAAATAAAAAGCTATGCTTTTCATCTGCAAAGCAGGCAGCATCAGGAAGCAGATGTCCAGCTTGGTTACAGACGAGAGCTGCAGATGCAGCCTTGGGACACGTAAGGCGTTTACCATCTCATGGGGTGCACAGTGACAGGGCCCAGGGAAAAGCAAAGTGACATCAGGGAAAGAAGCAAGAATTATGAATATCGAGAAATGGCAAGTGACTTTCCTAGTGAAATAACTTCGGTCTAGCAGGATCAATGGAACAGAAGGCAGCCGGCCTTGTGAGAGAGACCAGGGCGGTTTGCAAGCAGAGGAGCTGAGCCAGGCATCTCCTGGGCTCCCGGGATCAGAGAGGCCATGAACATCTCCCCAGGAACGCCTGGGGGTATTTATGTGTCTGGGGTGTGAGCCCCTGTGTTTTGTGGGAAGAAGAACCACTGTGATCATTAAATCCGCAACAGAATCTACATCACCAAAACCATTAAAGCCACAGCCCAGAGAGGTCTGGGCTCTGAAGAAAAAGACTTGACCTTGACGATGTCCCTGTACTGTTTGGATTTGTTTTGCTTCCATTTGAATCAGCGTTTCCCTGTTACACATCACTTTGCGCGGGTGAGTTTGTGTTTTTAAGTAGGCCCACACAGAGCCCTAGCAAGTGCACATAATAAATATCCAGGTGCAAGAGGGCAACCAGCACTGCACACCTGGGAGCTCTTTGATGGGCCATCTGAGAGAGTACCAGCGGATTACAGCAATACAGACCGGAAACACACTCGAGGTGAAACAAAACAAGCAAACAAAAGGTTTCCCCGGAGCTGTTACTTCCACCCCAAGTACTTTCCTCCCCTTTCTCTGGGTTATGGAAAGGACCTAACCCTTGTAGAGCTTGCTGGTGTTACCGCAGGTATGACATTTTAGAAAGCTGGAAGCTGGTTTTATCCAGGAGCCCACGGTGGGAAGGCAAACCCCGGCAGGCAGGGAGATTTGCCAGCACAGTGGCCATGGGACAGCAGAGCGGATATCTGTGTGACCGGTGAGACGAGAAGAGGGAAAGATTTGGGAGATGTTTCCAAGAACGTCATGACTATTTAGCAATTGGTTAGGCACAAAAGGAGGGAAAAGAAACAGGGATCCCTATAAGGCTTCTACAACTGAATTTTTAAATTGCAATGAGGAATATAATTTCAAAGATGCGAAAAGTCTTGTTTTGTTTTGTTTTTGCTGCAAAACTGTTGCTAACACATTTTAAACACCAGTGTAGTAACTTTCTTTACCAGAGCTTTTTAAAAAGGTGAATTCTTTTTACAAATTAAAATTTTTAAAGTTCCTATATTTTTCCCTAAACATCTCTCTAGTGGGACTGTAAATCTCCCAAGTCACGTTTCAATAAATAATGTTTAAATGCAAATTGTATACCCCTCTTATGTCCAAATTAACAAGCCACATGTAACCTAGTGAGACAGGTAATGTAATTAATCATTCATTCTCCACTGGAGAGACAAATTAAAACACCTGCCAAATGATTTCATCAACTGAGCATTGTGCTGACCTGCATCTAATGATCAAGCAATGTATTAGTTATCTACTGCTGCGTCACAAATCTCTCGGAAACTCCTCAGCTTAAAACAGCAACTTTTTTCCTCATCCTTTTTGTTGATCTCGAGTCTGAGTTTAGCTGAGCCACCCCTGTGCTCTGTCTCCTCGGTGGGGAACCCCAAGGCAGAAGTCACCCCGGTAATGTCAATCCTTTCTGTCGTATTTGTTAGAAATGACTCAGTAAGTCCAGTACACACTCAGGGTGAGATTATTCCAGGATACGAACACCATAGGGAGGGACCATGCCGGGACAACATACACCAAATGACATCTGGAAAGTGGTGGAGAAAGCAGCAGTGAACTACAGTCTTTCCACAGTAGCTTCCAGAATAAGCTTTGTCATAATTGTGGAAAAACAGTCAAAAATTTACTGCAAATATATTAATGAAGAAAAAAAGAAAGAAAGAGGGGGAGGAGGGAATGAGGGAAGAAAAGAGGGAGGAGAGGGGAAGGGAGAGGAGGGGAAGGGAAGGCAGAATAAAGTTTGAATAAAGGCAGAATAAGTTTGGGCATTTCCACTTCCTCTCACCTCATGTCTTCCTGGGTAGTGGTTTAGAAGAAAGCAGCCTTGTCCATGTAGCATAGTTTTGGATGTTTGGAACACAGCAGTCTTAGTTCACTTGTTTTAACCTGCTTGGGGACTACCCAGAGGATGATAAAAGGCACTCATCTTATTTTGTTTAATAGAATTCACTCAGGAAGGAAACAAAGTGTTCATTTTTGAAAAGAGCATAAGGCAAATGAAAAGCCTATGGCCAGCTGGGACAGGAATCATGGATGGAACACAATTAAGTCTAAAAGTTTAGAGACAACCTGGGAAGAGAACCTGTTTTTCTTTGGAAAACAGGAGTGCAGAAGCACCCACTCATGCAGGCAGGGTTACTTAGAAGCCAAGGGAAGAACACACATTTAGAAAAGACCCAGGGGATCCTAAATGTTCACTCAGCAGATCTGCAGACTCAATGAAAGCAGGAAGTGAATGCTAAGGCAGAGTTGTGAAAGAGCTGGCTAATCGCTGAAGGGCTGTTCTAGTACAAAGCCCAACAGGCAGACTGGGAAAAGGGTTTGCTTCCTTTATAAAACAGCTCATAGCTTTTCAATATATCTCTTTCAGACCGTTAGCTATACTCAAGCTAAGTGAGTAGAGATCTCAGTAACTATGTGCAACAAATAATCCAGCCATTTCAAAAGTAGTTGCAAATGCTGTTAAATGAAAGTGAGCATGAATGCCACATCTTTCAAAAGTCAAGAATAACAAACACTTTAGAAGGTAAAGGTCAGATTTCCAGTTACTACATTTACTATTCAAATGTCCAGTTTTCAATAACAATAGCAAAGTCAAGGCATAAAATAAATAGAAAGCATGGTCCATTCAAAGGAAAAAAATTGAAAAATGTCGTTCCTAAGGAAGCAGAGAGATTACACTTACTCAAACAAAATTAAAACAACTGGCATAAATATGCTCAAAGTTGAGCTGGGCATTGTGTAGCATGCCAATAGTCCCAGCTTCTCAGGAAGCTAAGGCAGGAGGAACACTGGAGCCCAGTGGTTTGAGACCAGATGGGGTAACATGCAAGATCCCCTCTCAAAATAAGTAAGTAAGGACAGAAGAAAATAAAAGAATAAACTCGAAGAACTAAAGGAAACCAAGGGCAAAGAAAAAAAGGAACCAGGAAAATAATGTATGGACAAAACAGAAAAATCAATAAAGAAATAATTAAAAGTAACTCTTATGAATTACATTTTTTTCACTTTAGAATTCATACGCTGGGTCCCAAATGCTCGATATGACAGCATTTGGAGATGAGACCTTGTGAGGGAGTGAGGTAAAGGCAAAGTCATCAAGGGAAGCCCTCATTACGGGATTAGTATTTGTTTTCTGAGGGCTTCTGATATCCTCTTAACAGCCGTAAAACACAGTCAGAGATTCTGATTTCTTCCAGAATTGGGTAACATGTTTGAAGTCAGGATTCTCACCCTATATAAGATTCCACTCACACAATATAAGACTTGAATCCTCCTCTAAGCAATCTTCTGAAATTCATGCAGATTTCACAAGATCATTCATCATAAATTTAAGCTGCTCCTGATTCTGGTTTTGTGTTTTCATGGTGAGATACAGTTACTTCAGAAGGCCCATCCCTGTCTTCTAGATTCTGCTTTATGAGATTGAATAATAAAACGCCAAAAATAAAATTTTACTACTAACTCTCTGCCTTTATCATAAAATATTCTGGCCTAATCAAAATTCATGGTTATTACTTAAAATATTTGAAATCGTACTTCAATTGACTGGTATAAATCATACTTAGTAGAACATTAGTCTTATGTCTTGGCCAGAAGTATATGTGATCTGAAAACAATTATTAAGCATGGATGAAAGACAACATCCTTACTTATTCCTGGTTCATGTTCTTTACTAGCTATACATTGAAGTTAAACTAATGATAAGCTCACCAGGTCAAACAAGGGGTCAGCTTAAAATTACTCAAAAGTATTTAGCAACCACGTGAGATAACCACTCATTCTTCTTCTAGTGCCTCACTTGCTGTTAGGGAACAAATTCAGATTCTATTTTCTTTAGGCCATCTGCCTAAAGATCTGCCACATTTACTTCACGGTCTTCTGAAACCTCATCTAAGATACCTCACGCGAACAGTACCTTTGCCCACATAAAAAAACTACTCACTGCACTATGTTATGTGTTTCTATGCATAATTTGCCCAACCATTAAAATATATACCACACGAAGTACCAAATATGGTCCTGTTTACTGCCATACCCTTATGACATATCAGTACCGAGCAGAGAATACGTGTTCGATAAATACCCAATGAAAGAGTAAATAATGTCTCCTAAATATTCTGATTTGTGCAGTTTTCATTTTATCCTACAAGCAACGCATTATAGAAGCATTACATGGTGTAGATACACATACATGTTATGATATGATGTATATTAAATAGGCATCCACACATGTTCATGCACACATACATACACTGGCACTCGAAACCCTTTACTGATGGTTTAGAGACCAGTTAGGTGGGGAAAGATAACAGCCTGGACATCAGAATGGAATGCATCCGCACAACCCATCAGCCCCATATTCAGCCACCCAGCTGAGAGCCATTTGGGGATAAAATGAGCTATTTCCTGGATGAATTCATCACCAACACTCCACTAGAATGGTTTGGAATAGAGATGTTTCAATGACTAAAAGAACATTAAAAAAATAGGGTCATTCACATGAGTCACAACGTGTAAATGAACAGACAGCGAAGAATAAGTGAATTTCAAAGACGAGTCCTTTTCTAGGGTCTCACAATCACAGCAAGAGCCCATGTGGCTGGGGCAGAGTCTGCTTGTTAGGGAACATTCTGGACTACAGGTAACAGGATGTTCTTCCATGTCCTGAGAAAATAATGCCAAGATTATGCCCTATTCACGGGGGGCTTGGGCTTCACAGACTACTGGTAGAACCACACCATTAAGCTTTTGAATTTCCTAAGTTTCCCTCTCAAAGCAATTAATTCCTCACCCCATCCTCTTACAAGTAGGGAAGGAAACTGACGTATTTAGCTATAAGTCCAGCTCAGTGATCTGGGTGATTTTCTATTATGAAATTTCTTTTAATGATTTCAGTAACCCAGGTAATTTCCTCCTCCCATATAACACAGGACAAAAAGAGATGTGCATCAGTACTGATGGTTATTCTGCTCTGAAGTGAACTTATGAACAAAGCCCCGCTGACACACGCGTTCCGGGCTACTTCTCTGTATTTATGGAGGTGCCATCCATGGTGTGCAGTGGGCTGCTGCAGATCTCTGAATTTATAGTCACATTTGCACGGCACTGAGTAAAGAAAAAGTTAGTGCCACCCTTAGCTGACACATTTGGAAAACACTTATTAATGGAAGGGTTAGAGTAGCCCGAAGTCTTCACATCAAATTGTGAAGCGAATTTCAGAAACAAAGGCGCTGATTGCTTTTCTTTGGGTAAAGCTCACTCTTAATTAACCACATTGTACCTCTGCCATTCATCTCTCCTTGGCAGATTACCTAGTTTGCCATATTTTGTAGTTTGATTATGCTTAATAACTGCTTCAAATATACAATCAGATATGCAAAATTCCCTTCCCACACGTATTTCTTTATTCTGGGAGCCAATTCTTTTCCCATTAGCTATACTGAGATAAACAACAAATGACAAATTATGTTCTGATTTAATATTTTCTGGCTCTCATGGCTCAGCCCTTAATACTAGTAAGAAATAAACTCCTCCTCCTGTGGTTCATATGGATAAAGGATAACCTCAGCGTAGATCCAGGGATTTAAAGTCACTCACTTCTTGAGGTTTCTAAAAGTTATTTTTAATGAAAAGTGAGAAACATGTCTTCCAAATGAGATGTTTTGTTTATCTCAATTAAATAGATCAGAAATTTCCTTTGACAGCTACTATGCATTCCGAACTGATTTTTCCAAAGAAATCATAGTAATGAAACATTTTAACTATGTACATCATTGAGTTTGAACACTAAAATCACACACGAAATGAAAAATCTCACCATAGGCATGCTGCTGTCACAGTAGTAATGTGACTCTGAGAAGTGTGCATTTCTTTTCTTATTTGTTAAGATTTTTCTACTAAAAATAGAAAATATTACCTTCCTCCACTCTAAGCCAAAGGCTGTAGAAAACTTTTGTGGGAGCCTTCATACCTAACATCCAAGCTTTTGTTTCACTAGGACAGGACTGACCTGCATAGTAATGGCTAGAAAAAGGTTTCTGTAAGAAAATCCTCCCCTGCAGGCATCTTCATGGTAATTAATACTGAGTCATCCTCATTTGGGCTGGAGGTTTATAAGCAAGTGTTGTTACAGTGTCATTAGGAATTTAGAATTATCTTGGAAAATTGCAAAAACCAGTCCTCAAAATCGGGATGTGGTGTTGCAGGCCTGTTATCCTGGCACTCCGGGAGGCTGAGGCAGGAAGATCACAAGTTGCAAGTTCAAGCGCAGCCAGGGCAACTTAGTGACTTAACCGAAACCCTGTCTCAAAATAAAAAAATAGAAAAGGGCTGGGGCTGTAGCTCAGTGTGAAAGCCAGGGTTTCAAACCCATTACTAAAGAAAAAGTCCTTAGAATGGAGCCAGGAAATGCGCATTTCTAGAAGCACTGAGACTGTTTGGAGCCACAAGAATTTAGGAGACACCAGAACCAAATCATGTCCATATTTTCTATGTAAAGCACCTTGTAGGAAAGGCAACATTGTTTCAAAAGGCTCACTTTTTTCTAGTGAAATAACCACAGACACTTTGTGGTAGGGGAAGTGAGTTTAACATACAGTTCAGAGAAAGCCGGGGGGATTTGGGCTTATTTTAGAGCACGCTAGCTGTGCTCCTAGATGTCCAGAGCACAGTCGGCTTCCTTTACTTCGAAGGCCACTCAGGGCCCCGTGATCTGCTCTCCCTGTGCAGCTAACCTCCAAACTCCTACTTGTACCTCAGCTCGGCACGGGGCAGGGGCAGGATCTGTCCTGCCAAGTGTCCAGCAAAGAAGGGAGGGGAGGGACAAACACAAAATGCCGCCCTGGGACATGAGCCGCTGAGAATGAATGGACCCTCAGCCCCCATCGCTCGCCTCTGTGTTCCGCATCTTATTTCCTTTTTATAAGCATTTAGGATAGAGCGGTTCCCCCATGAGTGTATCCCAGCCAGGCTGGACCTTCCAGCACACAACTTCTCTTTGGTTGCATGGTTGCTAAATGTCAGATTTCCAGTTTAAGCTCCGATCTTTATCGTGCGCCAGATGGAGATCACTGGAGAAGTAACTTAGTGATGAGAACAATAACCTCAGCAGTAAAGTGAACAGCTAAGCTCCGCTAGAAAGGTCTTTCAGCTCACAAATAATTGCTGAATGCCAAATATTTAGGGAACTCTTTTCCACATTCTAGTTCTTTTTTTTCTTTGCTGTAAATTAATTTGTTCAGTTGTTCTCAACTGTATTGGTGCGTGTGTGCAGAACTTAGTGATGGAATTCCTCCTGGTCAGGAGAGGCATACGTACATAAAACATCTCAATTCTTTTCACGTCCCCTTCCCCTCCCTTTCCACAGCCATCCTCCATCACTTGGTCCCTTTCCCTTTTGCAAAAGATTTATTTCCCTGTTTCCTATTATCTGTCTTTTATTTTGCTCCTTAGCATCTCAATAATCCCCCAAAGTGGCCCTCCTATCACCTCCATCTGTAAGACGTGGAAACTGAGGCTGGGATAGTTCAGATCCCTGTTGAAACCTGGAAAGCTGGTTCTCCAAAGCGTGAGTTCAGCCCTCACCACATGCCCCTCAGCAGTGCCCAACCTGCCCACCCTTGCTTGATGCTGCTCTTGAAAGACCTGATGCCTATGTCGAGGGCAGAGGCCAGTTGTGAGGGATACAAGGAGCCCGGCCCGGTGCTCACACTGATACTGGTTCATGGACCTTCTCGGGGGAGCACCCTTGCATGGCTGAGCTCTGCCAGGTCACCCCTTGGTCCCAGGTGCCATGCCCACTCAGGCCCCTCTGAGCCCCACTACTGCCTTCCTTGCCCTGATGAGTGGATAAGTGAGGCAGGTGACTAGATGAGTAGATAAAGATAATGTGGTGGTGGCACCCAATAGAGAACTACGGCTACCAAGAAGACAAACCCCAGCCATGTGTAGGACAATGGATGCGCCTGAGCCTGTAATGTTAAGGGAAATCAATCAGACACACAAGCTTAAATGTCACACATTTTCTCTTGTATGAGAAACCCAAAGTATAAATAAATTAAACCACAAAATGGAAGATAGATCATAAGAAATGGGGAGATGAGTCATGGGAAATGGGGGGAGGGAATGGAGAGGTGGAGGGTCGTGGGCAGTAGGAGGAGGGGAGTGAAGAAGAATTAAGAATTCTTAATTAAGAACGAAGAAGAATTAAGGCTCTGTACATGCACAGTTCCTCCTGAGGGATGCAATCCCTAGCTACTGCAAACATGTGCCAATAAAAATTAGAAAAAATAAATAAAAGCAAACTCAGGAGGCAGACAGCCACTGCTTGGCTTCAAAATGCAAGCACCAAATCACTTTTGAGCTAAACCACTTATTTATTTATTTATTTATTTTGGTACTGGGGATCGAACTTGGGACCTTTTGCTTGCAAGGTAAGCGGCAGAACCACTGAGCTAAATCCCCAGCCCCAAATCACTAACTTTAAAATCACACCTTATTATTTTATTTTTGAAAACCTTATGGGCATGAAATTCACACTCATCTGTCACGATCTGATTATGTAAGACACATCGTCTTCAGGGTTTCTCCAAAGCCTCCAGAGTCCTGATTATCTCTGCTCTTCTGCAGGGTGGACAGTGAGTGTAAGTGTGGGTTCTGCAAGAGCCTTTGGATTCCTCTAAAACTCCAGAGCTTAAAGGACTGAAGAAAAATGTTTGCCAAAATACATCCTGAGACTCCCTCAGCAAGATAAACCCACCGTTGCCAATTTGACTCTACTTCACATTGGACATACATTACCTTATCCCATTTAACAAGAATTAATAAAAAATGCACATTGTCAAATTAAAAGCCACCACACAAACTGTATTTTCTCTCCCCCCAAAAAATATGTCAAGAGTGTTTGTGATGCAGCCAACAGCATTTTCAGATTTAATCCACTTCAATGTTATTTTAAGATGTTTTCAGTGTAAGGAAGGACTAGCTAGGAGATTCACTAACATAGTGGCATTAAAATATAGTTACATTAAATCTGTGCATAGCTTGTTTTGGGGGGACTAAGTCTTTAAAAAGCAGCTAGTGAATATTCACCCCAGAAGCCACCATCTGTGAAAGGTTAGATGCCCCCTGAGGGCTGAGCTCTAGCTGCTTCCACTGCTGACTTGGGCACCACAGAGCCCAGGAAAAACCCGCATTGTTCAAGCTGTCTCCCTGGTCATAGGAGTGTGCAAATATGAGGTCCTTACTGAGGACAGAGGAAATCATCAGGTTAAGAGAAATGAAAAAATTGTAATTTCAGAGTGGAAAAACCTGACAAAATAGTACCCGATGGGAAATGCCTGCAGATTCGGTACCAACATCAGGCTGTGGCCAGGGGTCCTGAGAGCTAGATGAGACCACCCACACAATGGATGCCAGGGACAGTCATTTCAAGTTTCTGTTAGACTAATGAGATCTGGAATCCAGTTAGAACATCAATGCAACATTATTTGTCACCACTCAGACCTACGTAGATCACAGTTGGTGTTTTTTTTTTTCTGTGATAAATTAGAGCTGTAATAGAAAATGCGAATGGATTCTCCCCAAAAATCTCTCTTCGACTTTCTGGGCTTCACTACCACAGCTGATTTCCTCCTTTTCTCACTGAAGGGGAGACAGAGGAAGAGGAATCCACCTGCATCTTTTCAATGTGTTCCTTCCTCCAGCATTAGAGATAGGGCAGGCACAAAACCAGTGTTGCTGAATGTTTTAATGACAATTTTCAGAGTGCAGACACGGTATCTTTTCTTCTTGATTTACCAGAAAAAATATCGAGATCTTATACCATTCATTTACCTGAGCCTCACTTTTCGGTCTAGAACAAGATACATACCTGCAGTGACTTTTTTCTTTAAAATTTAAAGAGGAGACTATCTGGCCTCAGAACATTAAAAGAAAGAGGGCAGACCGTTCTCTTTCCTTTGCAGCCAAGAGCATAGTAAGTAAACAATTCCCATAAGGTTAATTTTCAAGAAACCTAGTTCACAGGAAGCCAGATAGAGAAGTAGAAACCTCAGAACTTCCACAGGTGGACAACAATGCCTTGGTCAGAAATGGAAAGGTCAGGACAGCTCAGTAGATGTAATTCCAACTTGGGATAAACCCACTCACTGCAGAGTTTCCTACATCGACAGTCAGGCTTATCCTTACCTTTTAATAGACTCCTGAGTTATTTTACAGGTGATGACATGGGACAGGCTCAGTGAACCACTGTTGAGTAATTATAGACCTGTGAATGCTTCCTGTGCATTTGGGGGGGGGGCAAAAGGAGAAATAGGACAGTTACAAGTGTCCCTGGATCCACACAAGGCAAATAGGGTCACCTTATCCTGCAAGGAGTTCCTCACCAGTTCACGGAGCACTCGCTACAGGAAAGGCCATCTTTGATGCACCCTGGCCAGTCCCAAGCTGGATTCAAATGGGTTCCCCTAGTAATGCCCTGAAGCTGGGGCACATTTAATACACCAGTCTGTGCTTGGGATGAATCGAGAAACACACACGCACACATATTGATTTATTTTACTTTTTCTTTTGAAATACTTTTATACTCACAGAAAATTAAAAAAATAAAACAGCACTGAGATTTCCCGTAGACTGGTCATCCAGCTCTCTTTAATGGTAACAATATACATAGCTGTAGTAAAATCCTCAAAAGCAGGCAATGAACACTGGTTGTAATTCTCTTAAGTACAAGTTAAAGTTTATTCAAATTTCACTTGTTATTTCCCAAACTTCCTTCTTGTGCTGTAAGTCCCAATCCAGGATCTAGGTACCATGGCTTATTCAACCTGTGATGATTTTCATTCTTCCTTATCTTCCATACCTTTGACAAATCTGTTGAGTACTGGTCAGACCCACGGTAGAAAGCCTCATTTCCTCATTTCGGGGTCACTTGATACGATTTTCCTGCTTAGGTTGAGCCTTGGCCAGAGCACCATGGAAGTGTGCTATGCTGTCCACCGTGCATCTGTTAGTGACCCTTGCGAATGGCTGCCTCGCGTGCCTGGTGGTGTCACCTGAGTCATGCACTAGTGTGTGTGCTGGGGGTCTCTGCAGTGAAGCTACTATTTGGGCTTTTGTTACTGTTAACTCTCTCAGGAAGATAGTCTGATCCTATGCTAATGGCCTATTTTCCCTCAAATTTTCACCAACTGATTTTAGAAATCATAAGAGGATCTTCACCACAGAAATATCACTGTTAGAGAGGAGTAGCAGTTTTATATTTCTTCTACATACTTAATTGGAACACTTCAGTAAGGAAGAGCTGTCCCTCCTTATTTATCTCTTCATTTGCTCAATTATTTATTTGTATCATGATGTTGTCATGGATTTTTGCTGTTGTTCTGTGAGTTATAACCCTGAGTGCTATTTTTTTATTGCCCAAATTGTTCTACCTCTGGCCTTTGGGAATTTCATCCAATTAAGACCTGTGTTCTTTTGCAGGGTTCCTTATCCTTTCTTGAACGCTTCCTGATTGTCTCAAGGCACAAGAAGTTTCAGATTCGTCTTGCATTTCCTCTGCCATAATCCTACAATCAGTCACTCTCCAAAAAGCCCTGCTTCCTGTTTTTGACAGAATATTTTCAAAAAGAACTTCATTTTAAGAATTTGAGACATGGAGAGATTTTAAAAAGTAACCTATTTACCAAAACCCTGTAAAATGACATTTCTTTCAAATTACATACTGAATGGGCTCTGGGTTAATATCAGATTAAATAGTAATGAATGTTATTTGCTTATATTTGAGAGTTAAGAGATTTTACATGCAGATATTTATGTAATGCAAGTCTCAGGTTGAGCCTAAAAGAGTTAGGCATCATGAGCAAGTGAGCATTATTACACTAAATGTAATGTGAACATTATTACAGTAAAAGCTCATTTCCCTGGGAATATAAAGGTTTCAGGGAAAATTACGTAGAATGCACTGCAGGACCAATGTGTGTAGACGTGAGTGTGCACTTGGGTGTCTGTGAAGGAAACCAAGGGGAAACTAAGCATCTATGAAAGACTCAGACCAAGAGTTGGCCAAGCAGTCTTCTTTGCCTGACTGTAACATGCTTCCATGACCGGGAATTCTAGCTCTCGAGTGGGAGCTGGAACTTAACGTGTTCCTGGTAAGTCTCCTGTGAAGAAGGCAAGAAGGGCTTGATCTTCCAAAGGGTTCTTTACATTCTGGCCATTGTTGGTGCTGAAAGCATAGAGCAGTCCCAGATGTGGCCAAGAGCTCAGGGGGCACAGGCAGGCCGGGAGAAGCCCTGCCCACACCCAGGAAAGGGCTGTTTCTTAGGGTGCACGGGGTCCTGGAGCTCCTCTAACAGGTGTGCAGGGACTGGAGTCTCACCAGGATAGTGTGGGGTTGAATTTCCAAAAATGAGGCACAACCACCCAGGAGTGAATGCATCCTGGCAAGGCTTAACAGCTCTGAGGATATGGTTAAAAATACAACACCCAAAGCTTTCCTTCTGATAAGCATTCATGCTGCAGCTCTGTCTCCTGTCTCCACCCAGTGAGAGGGAGCTAGGTTTAAAACTGATCTAGAAAAATCTCAAAATCTCAGGATCAAAAAATCTCAAAATCTCAGGATCAAGTCAAAATATAAATATATCTCCTATGTTTGGTGCCTTGGGCACAAATTTTAATCAAATGTGCTTGTAGTTTCATTATGCAAGGTGAGTTATCATTCACATTGTCGCTTTAATTAGGGGCATTGGGAAAATTGGAGTGATTCATAGTACTATTTGCACTATTTCTAAATGACAAGAAAGGACCGCACTTCCGGACACCCTTGCTTGGTTTACTACCATCTCCTAAGAACTCATCCTTGGATGCTTGTGATAAACAACAGAAAAGGATCGCTTTCATCCTAAGTTAAAATTTCATTCTACTTGAAATTTTTAAAAATTGTCATTTCCTTGTTGGTGGATCATGAAGTGACACATTAGAGTATGGGATCTAAATGACAATGAAAAACTGCAATTTGCTTAATGAAGAGCTTGTTGAAATGTCCGGTATGATATTCATGACAGTTTACTTTCTACTGGCAGTTTTCAAATGTATTAGCTAAAATATGGTCTGAGCAAGAGGAAAAGAATCATTGTTCAAAGGTTAATTTATTTCAATAAATCCCCTAAAACATGAAGAAAAAATGTCTAAAGCAATCAACTTTCTCCTGCATTTTAAATATCTTAAAGGTACATTATGTAACAAATCTTTCTCACTATTCTTAAATCTAGCATGTTAAAATATTGTGAAATGGATGTTAGAATTCACTTCATAACTTCTGAAAGAACCAAAAACTCCTGCAGTGTTGGCTTTTCTCATGCATTCTCCCGCTTTCTTGTTTAAGTGGCGTTGTATTTCTTTTCCACGTGTATAGATTACCTCCCTAACATTAGCCTAGGCTGCTGAGACTTAGTTTCCCAACATCATTCCTGAACTTTCTTTTGTGGACATTCTATGGCTGCCCTCCCTCAAGGAAAACCTCATGACCCTTCATCTAGGGATATACTCATATTTATTTACTAATTCATAGAATAAAACTGAGTACCACCAAACACTCTGATGTGAAGAATTAAAGAGTGAAAAACTGAAAGACCTGTAAGGCAATAGCTTTCAGTCTAATAGGACATACAAAGTAGATGTTAAAATCATTAAAATACAATCAGTAACATAAAGCCCTGCCCTCCAAAATACATACAACAAAACAGTGCTATGGAGAAAAAACTCTTTTGCTTTAGATTTGCCTCTGATATTGCATATTTTATGAATTTGAATGGGGGTCTGATTATTTTGCCTGAATTTTTACTAACTTGAAAATAAAAATTCCATCTGGAGTTATATTTTATGACTATATATATATTCTATGTAATTACTTGCTAGAATGTAGTTCTTTCCCACAAATTATTTTATAGCATTTTATTCTATAGCTTATTCTTGAAATAACATGTTTTGGCTGCTATTCTTATAATCTATATTTCACATGAGTTATCTATGCATATTTTTGCCCCATAAAAACAAACAAGCAAATAAATGATGACAAAAGGAAAAACTCAAGCATAAAACTTCCTTTCCACTCCTAAACTTATAAGAAATAATCAGCCTAAGAAGTTTAAAAGCCAGGTGGAAGTCTACTTCCATTCCTCAAGCCTTGACAGAGACAGGAGGAGCTGAGGGCACAAATCATAGAAACGCTGCAGGTCGGAGTGAGGCTTCTATTAAGAACAGGGTTTTTGTTTATTTGTTTCTTTTTGTTTCTTTTTTTGTTTTTTTATTATTGTTATTTTTTTTTGATGTTCATTTTGTCTCTAGGAACTTGAGAATTATAAGCCGTGACCCAGCAGTGGCTATAATAAGAGATCTTTGATGAGAAAGCACAATTTTGAGAAATCCAATAGAATAGAGAGAAAAACATCAGTTTAGAGTCCAGCAAGGAAAATGGGACCTGATGAGTATATCAAGGCACCAAAACAGGGCAAAGTGAAATAAAAGTAAACCTGAAACCCACACTCAAAGCAATTTGAACAGCCTTGGATTAAGGTCATCTCACATAAGGAATTTCCCTGCCCATGCAAAATTAAGGATCAAACAATAAATATTTTAGGTTTCAGGATCATGCATGGATCCTGACACACACGCACACAGCCTGAGGATTCTTCAGAAACAGGCCGCACAGCCTCTTAATCTCTCCTCCTCCTCCTCCTCCTTTTTCTCTCCCTCTTCCTCCTTTCTCACACAACTCGCAACACATTCTTGTTAACTCTTGTGATGTTTCTGCTTTAAGTTTGTCTTTATTTTAGCATCGTGGTGGGTATGAACCTCCCTGTTTGTGCTTCCATTTCCCTGATAAGTGATCACGTGAAGCCCTTTCTCAGGATGAGCGCTCATTTCCATATTTTCCTTGCAGAAAGACATATTTAAATCTTTTGGCTATTTTTGTTGGTATTTTTGATGTTGAGTCACAGGTGGTCTTTATATTTTGGATATGAAATCCTTATCAAAAAACAAAAACAAAAACAAAACTAAGTGACAACATCAAATAATCAAAAACCAAGAGAAAAAACTCATCAAGCTAGATACACATGTATGTTTTATGCACTTTTCTATAGGCATATTCTACTTTAATTGAAGTTTTATAGTCTAATAAAAGTAAAAATATGAGAATATTTGTGCCAGAAGTGAAATTATTTTTATTTTTATTATATGACTATATTTATGTTATATACATGTTAATTTATTTAATTTTACATTAATTTTATTTCATCTTCCTCTTTGAGATGCTTTTTATTATAGTTACTGAGTCAAAATTATCTGAATTGTTTAATCAGATTTCTCAAGTTCTGAAAAGACTCAGGCTCAGTTCTATTCCCTGGGTTCATGTTTGTAAACTCTGAAGCAGTGAGTTTCTTTTTCAAGACCCTCATTTTTGCTACACAATTATGTATCCCATTATGATCCTAATCCTCCCTTAGGGGACAGGAGTCATGATGGATTAGCTGTTCTCCTCGACAAGTTTTTCTTTCTTTTTGAACAATTGATTTTGGGAAAAAGGCAATGCAACCTGAAGCAGATGCTATCTTTTAGCAGGCTGAGATTTTTTTCCTAGGGATAAACTCAGCTAAATAATCTAAATTCTATTGTATTTTTAGTAACTAAGTCTTACATTGATGCCTTATTTTATTATTCACTGTCAAAGTCTTTTAAACATATGTCAAAAGATAACCTTCTACTCTGGGTTTACTTACTCCTTCAAGGTACACAGATAACTAAAGACATATTCAGAGTTTCTTCTGACCTTATTATGTTTAAACCACATGATTTATTGCAAACGATGCAAGAAAAATAGACCCTGGGAACTGTAGAAACTCTATTTGGTTACATTATTAGCCTTAGACACCAGGTTCACATCTCATCGTTTCTATTATGCACCAACCGTCAGAGCTGGTTTCTTCCTACTGAATTTGAGGTTCTGATGAACATAGAAGTACAAATTTTAGAAATAAAAACTGGAATTTAGATAAAAAACAACAGTAGTTTTGAATTTGGGCGGCATCAACCTGTTGATGAGCCATGAAGCTGTGTGAACTGAGGGTCCACTGAAATCCTACCGAGGGTGGAGGAGCATGGTACCGCAGCTTGCTTGGTAGTTTAAAGGGCTTTTGGTGTCAGAGTACTGGACACATGGTCTCGCAAGATTGTGGGAGCAATCCACAGAATCAACAAGAAAACTACGAAGATGCTGGTTTCGTGTAAACATTTAAAATTCTTATTTTCTCATTTCTAGTTCACTGCTCCTGGAGAAACTTGAATAATAATTACACTTAAGACCAGTACAAAATTCAATTAAAGGAGACAGAGTTAAGTGAGACAGTCGATCTACAAGACGCCAGGAGGCCTCAGAACTGATGTCAAGAAGATGCAGTGATCCGAATGCCAAGCGCTGGTGGGAGGTCGGGCCTTGTCAACTCTGCAGTGCTATGCAAATGTTATCCATTATTCACCACCTGGTTATTATTCCACAAGTGCATGGAAGACCACTTGGTAATTAGGAGTGCAGGCCAGCTCCTGAAAATAAACGCAAAAGTCTCCAAAGATCTTCCTGGAGACCTTTTCTGAATGTGAAGTGATAAAATCCCAAATGAAGTTGTTCAGTATGCACAGTGATATAGAGTTATTAAAACAAATGTGACTAACAGTTTTCCAAATAACACGCGTTTTGGCAAAATCAACACTTTCCTCTGCCTTCTGCCCACTCCTCCAGGTCCTTAGCTCATCCTTAACTCAGTCATGTGCCCTCTTCCTGTCCAGCACAGACACTGACGTGCCCACAGTGACCCAGTGCTTTGCTTTAGGGACCAAGAGGAAAATGTCTAACCTCACTGTCTCTAGCCTAATTGAATTAAAGACAATGTAATAGCTTTGAAAATCTTATATTGATCAGTTTGTTGTTAGAAAAATAACTCCATGTAAGAGAAACCATGCAATATTTAAATCTGTGTCTAACTCATTTCACTTAACATTACTGTCTCAAGTTGCATCCGTTTGCCTAAAAATACCTCATTTGTCTCTCTTTATGGCAGAATAGTACTTCATGGTATATAAACACCACATGTTTTAATTCATTCATCTATTGATGAACTTAAGTGCTGTTTCCAGGATTTAGCCATTACAAATTGTGCTGCATGTATGCCTGTAATCTGATGGCTTCAACGCTTTTGAGGAGATATCTAGAAGGGGCATGGCTGGGTCAAATGGAATTTCTGTTTTTATCTTTTTAAAGCATCTTTACACTGATTTCCACAGTGCGTGTACAAGGTTACACTCCCACCAAGAGCTCCATTTTCCTCACATCCTTGCCAACATTTGTTCTTATTTGGTTTTTTGATAATGGCCATTCTTTTTGGGAGAGGGAGGGAGTAGAAGATACATAAGAAGTAGGGAGAAATTCAAGTAATTCCCTAAATTATCTATTCTACTGTTCCAAAAATATTTTAATATACATGGTAATTGTTTTTCATTTATACTATTAGTTTAATTTATGCTATTAGTTCATCGAAGAGAAAAATTTGTCCTTTTATTTGTTTGTTTCTTCTTTTAAGGAAAGTCTTCTATTGTCTGAGTCTTGTACTCTTAGTACACATCATTTGAGGCATTCATTTAAGATCACGATACACAGTATATTAACCATTGTTATTCTCTATTGTATTATGAAATTTTATTTTTTATAGAAGCAGAGTGTTTCATATACTTCATTAATATCTTCTTGTACTACTTTAAAATTAAAAACCTCAATTGATGATAAAATATTTAACATGAGTGTGATTTTCAAAGGAGGAGTGTGGCAGTAAAATGTGGCTTCCACTTGGATAAGAAATGCCCTGTGATGGGTTTAGCTCAGCTCTGGGTGGCCTTCGTGAGGGCCATACTGAGGAGGGAGGCCCACCTTGACTGGAACAGCACCAACCAGTAGGGCTGTGGCTGGACAGAATGAAAAGGGAGAGGAGGAACAGATTTCCCTCTCGGCCTCTTCCAAGGAGCTGAGGCTTCACACTCACCATTGTATGACCGTCTTCAAGCTCCCAGAGCAGACTCTGCAGCCCCCCAGTGCAGACCTTTCTGCTTTCCAACACTCCCTGGGGACTCTGCAGTGAGCTCCAAGCCTTCCGCTTCTGCCTGGATCCTCAGTTCTCCAGCGTGCAGAAGGCCCCTTTGCGTTCTTCCACCCCCGACTCTGAAGGCAGACATTGTAGATTTACAATTAAATCTGCTCCTCTAGTGCACACTAAGGGATGCAGATGACATCATCTTATTCACATCCGTTTATTTATCAATTAATTTTTTATTCACACCAAGTGAAAGTCTCAGTTTTTCAAACCTATCTTCTTTTCTTGCTTTAGTTACTGTCATGAGACAGCAATGCTTGCGTCCACGAAACCGTAACTGTGACACCATGAGGTTGACAGAAAAGAGCTGAGTCCTGTAGAGCTAGATGGAGGCTCAAATCTCGGCCACGTTGTCACTGTCCCTAACAGCACTGCTCAGAAATGCGGGCTGGGCTGGAGATCAGTGTTGCAGTGCTTGGCCAGCAAGCGTGAGGACCTGGTTCCCTGTCCCGGCAACTCCAGACACAACTACCGGGGCAAGCATAAAAGACACTTTATTTCCAGTCAGTAACTTCTTGGAAAAAACTGTCTCCTGTTATTCTCACCATCAGAATTAAGAGCAAATTTATTTTTGAAATGTCATGACTTTACCATGTCAGATCTTACCCAGATGCCTGGCTTGGCCTTCTTAGCACAGTGAGATGTCTTCATACTTGTACACCTATCTACTTCTAAAGTGCAGCACCCTTTCCCCTCATCAAAGCCAGGCTACATCTGGGTGCGGAATCACTGTCGCGGAGAGAGCTGGCCCAGCTGCAGATGAGGTGTGGAGCCTCAACCAGGTTGTTCGTGGCCTTTATTGCCTCTAGAGTCACCTGAAAAACCCTATTATTTAAAAACAACCTAAATGAGGACCACTGGGTAGGACCAGGTATCAGCAGCTTGGGAAGCTCGCTGGACAGTCTCAACACAGTCAAGCTGCAGGAGCACTGAGTTCCAGCTTCTGATGTCACCGAGTGAGCTGTGTTATTTACCTGACAACGTTACCGCCTGCAGTAAGAGGAGGCGTTTTACTTGGAACAGGGATGGAAGGACAGAGTGGGAGAAGGAAGTGGTACTTTCATTGAATCAATCTTTGCACTACCACTGGGGAGCAGTGCTTGATCTGGACAGAAAAAATAGCTGAAAGGGAAGATCGTATTTCCTGATTCCTTTGATTATTTGGGTCGTGTTTCTATGATTCATTTTTTATTTAGAGAGCTGAAGTTTTTGGTGTTAGTGGAAATGGAATTAGCCTTAGAACCCTGGTTATTTCTCTTGATTCTAGGAAGCACTATAGCTCAGCTCCACAGATACGGTCCATTCACCCTTGAACAATGGAGGGAATTCTTTATCACAGACAGAAGGCTTATGATTACTGCTAAAGAGTGCTTAGATTTGGAAAAGAGAAATCTTCATACACTATACAAATATCTTAAGTACATAGGTAAATTTGTTGTGACTGATGTCAGTCAATTACTCAGAAGTAACAGATTGCTACCTGTGACATAATTTGTAACTGTCATTAATGATGTTATGATTGTCTTCCAAAGAAACATTAATATTATTAATTATGTCAAGTGACACCTTTAGTATCATCCCATTGTATGAGAGGTGGATGCATAGGGGACAAATACAATGTTGTGCTGCTAATGTCATTGTATTTCTACTCATTTCTTATGCATAAAAATCCCTGGAAATCTCAATAGATTTCTGTGCCACTTCTCTATATTTTGTGTCTGTGACCTCCTACATTTCATTTTTTTAATGTCCACAGTAATCATAACCAAATTTCTAAAAAAGAAATAGCGGAATACACGTACCTCTATGAAAAAGTGCTGATAGTTTTTCCATGCATTGTAAAGAAAAAGACTACATTTGCAAAAGTTAATGGGTAAACCACATGGAACCATCACTTGGGGTAGAGGAAATGCAAGAGTCCAGTTAACTAATGGTTGGGAATACATTCAACCTCAATTGGAATCAAATCAAAACGATGTGTTACATTTTCCTCTGCAAAAAGATACGAAAATAAGTACATAAATTCAAATGAGTGTTGGTGACAGCATCACTCCCAGACATGGTGGGTGTGAGCATATTTCCTTATGCTTTTTCAGAAAGCAGTTTGCAATACACATCAGGAAAATTTTAATGATTGTATCTCTAATCTGCTAATTCCTCTTCTGAAAGTCTTTCCTAACAATCAAACCTGACTGTGAAAGATGGGTATTAACTGAAAGATGGTTTGCAACATTACTGTGTTTGCAAAATGTGTCTTGCTGCAGCTCAGATGATCCATAGCTTCTTCATCGCTGGGTCCCTCGACTTTCTTCTCCTGGTCTCAGCCTCTGACCCTGCAGCCTTGAACTTGCCCATTATTTTCATCGTTAAGTTTATTTGATTTCTAGTTCAAGTAAGACATTTAGAAGACAAACCAAGTAATATTTATCCTTAGCAGTAACTCTGTTCCAGTAGAAATGTAGCTCTATAATTATGTATCTTCTCTTAACTAACGAGGGAACTTAGTAGTGGTGAGCACATAGGGCCTCAGAAAATGTCGATGAATTAGTAAATAATGCAACACGTGAGCCGGAGGGACAGTTGTCTTGGTCGGTGGGAGGCTTTTGCTCCGTACGGAGATTGGGAACAGCAGAACCACAGTGCAGGGAGATGTCCTGCAGTCCTTCCGGGGGTGGCTCCCATTCATTCCATGAAGAATTCCCACCCCTCAGGATGGTTACCAGAAATATTCCTGCTTCTAAATGCCGAAGAGCCCGATCACTATCATTTTATTTTCCTCAAAATTCTGAAAGAAATTTTGAAGCAAATACCACTCACATCTTGATAAAAGAAGACAGAATTGATTCTGCAGCTCAGGAAAACAGGAGCTGGCATTTAATAAGCCTGAGGAGCTCTCCACAGCAAGGTGCAGGTAAGGATGGGCTGCACAGACCCACAGGGGCACAGCCACGCAGGACCCAGGGCTGCTTCCACCGGTGCCTGGTACTGGGAATCATCCCATTTTTAGGTAATGCCTGGCTCATGAGAGCACCACCTTACTGCAGCTGAGCACAGAGGCTGCCCCTCTTTAGAAGCAAACTGTTTATGGAACACATTGGGTTAGCTCAGGGCTCAGATCTCAGCCTCCTGTTTAGTTTACTGTGCTCGGACTGTTTCTCCTTTGCAATTTTGTCCATCCTCTGAGTTTTACAGCAGTGAGGTTTCTCTTATGCAATCATTTAAGGCCATTCTATTTTTCATTTTAATAGCAGAGTGATTATCTCAAACATCCCAGATGTCAGACCCACATGCTGCTGTGAACTGGGGACGTTAGCAAGTCGGAGTGAAGGCACTGGACTGCATGTTTTGCTTTTTGTTCTGTGCTTTGAAGGTTTTCATATTTCAGTATCAAGATGTGGTTTCCCCTAGCACATTTATAAAGGAAGTGGGTTTATTGTATTTCTTCTTCACAGTGATGCTTTTACATCAAATTATCACTGTGAATTTTACTGTGCCAAATATAAAGTAAAAAGGCAATCGACTGACATGAAAAAGCTGAAAAAAAACCAACAACCCTGATCATCTTTTATGCCGAATTACATAAATTAAGCATATGGTAACCATTGAGTCATTTGTAATTATTGACTATTACATATGAGTGAAAAAAACTACTGATAAATTAGAAAATATGGTTAAGGAAACAAACAAGCACACAAGGTATTGATCTGACAAGAAAGCAAGTCAGAGCTGGCCAAATATCCTGAATGACTTTTTTTCCCTGAGAAATGAGACAGCTCACAGACACACCCCGCCCCACCCCCCCCATCTCCACCATCAGGACTGTCTGTATTATTTTTGTTTGGAGGTTTTCATCTACAACTACCTGAAAAAGGGACAGTAAGGAAGCCTAGGACAGCAAGGTAATTTCCATCCCCACACAGCACGATTTCTGTAAAGACAAACGTGTTTCCAGTGGAGCTCTGAATGACAATTCAACTCCTAAGTCAACTTTGGACCAGTCTGAAAAGTAAAAGGGTGGATGTGGCCTCTTTAATCTGAAAACTGTCAGATCTTAAAACATTCATCTCAGAATTATGACTTTCAAATGAATAAGATGTCTGTTTACATGATATTTATAGGGTTACTGGCCTAGATGTAAAGACTGTAGTTCATTATACAAAACAATTTTCTTACCACTAAACCATATTTAATGGTTTATGAAGTTATATAAGAATCTCCAAGAAAAATCACCTCAATTCACTTTCCCAAAAATAAAACCAAGGAGAGTCAGAGTAGAAATACAACCCACGTCTGTTTTGAGACTCACAGATGCCTAAAACCCAGAATCACGGCACACGAAAGAGCAAAAGCAAAAGGTGAAGTGGTAGCTGACCCTGCTGAAGAAGAACTAAGCCAAGTTGGCTTCTGCCTTGGTGAACTAGCAGAGGGAACTGAAAAGACACCAAAACTCACATCTACCAGTGAGAGGTCATCCAGTCAACCTTTTCAGTGTCTCCTTCCTTATTGAAAGGTATCACAAGGTAATTGAGGAAACCTCCTGCTTTTTAAAAAGAGTGAGAACCAAAACAACCCAACAAGAGAAAACTTGGAGAAATTTTTCCATTTCAGGGATCAGAGGAAAATGCCAATACCACAAAAAATAGATATTCTCAAGAAATAAAAGAATTGCATTTCTAACATAGGACTGAGAAGCATGAAGAGAAACTGGAAAAAAATCTCTTGGAAATTTAAAATAAAATTACTAATCTACAATAGAATGCGGATATACACAGGAAGTAACAAAGGCAAAGTCAAAAGAAAGGAAGCAAAGCAAAAGGGTGAAGAGGAGGATCAAGAACAGGAGACAAGCCACCAATGAAATTCGCGGGGCAGCAAATGCGGCACAGGAAATTGAACAGGGATGTGGCGTGGGGGTGTTTTCCAGGATCAAGGCGCAAGGTTACAAATGGAAAAGATCACAAAAAAGCACAGCTTAAACTCACTCTAAAACACAACAGTGAAAGCAAAGAATAAAACAGCAAGTCACAGAGCACTCACAATTTATCAAAATTGACCGCTTTCTAAATAACAAAAAATCACTCCTTTTTCTTGAGCTAACAACCGTATTACCCAACAGATTGCCGCTCCTGTCCTACAGCACTGGTATCTAGGCCTTCTCTCTTTCCTTCTTCCTTCTCTTCCCTTCCCTTTTCTTTCTTTTTTTTTTCTGGCGGGGGGGCACTGAGGGTTGAGCCCAGAGCCTTTGCACTTAGCTACATCCCCAGTTCTTTTTATTCTTTATTTTGAAATAGGATCTTGTTAAATTCTAAGTTGTCCAGGTTGAACTTGAACCTGTGATCCTCCTACCTCTGCCTCCCAGAGTGCAGGGATGATGAGGGGACCAAGATGCTTGATTTGAGACTGCTTCCTACTTAGAGTTTTGCCCTACCGCTGGCCTCCTGCAATCCACCCAAGGCTCCAAATAATCTCCTACAAATGCAAATCCCTTCATGTCCTGAGTGAGATTCTGCTTGATACTCCTCTGCTTAGCACTTTTAGTTCGGTTTGGTGCCATCAGCTAACTCAATGTCTTTTTCTCTGGTTACATCCTTAGCTTGACTTGAAGGTCTGATTACCTTCCCATGCCTCGCAGAACAGTGTTCTCTGGGCGGCTCCCATCATACCACACAGGATCTCCCTGAGTGGGAATCCCGCTCTCTCCCCACCAGGCTCCGACCTTCCTGGTTAGTGCCATCTGTGTCTCTGAACTCAGCCTGCAGTTTCTCGTCTGTGACTCGTGAACAGTCTCCTCATCCCCATCAGACTCCCCACCCCAGGAAGACCCGATCTGTGTGTGTAGTGTAGACATCACTAACATGGAACACTTAGCAAAACCCCAAAACATGGATTTTTAAAAAGGGTCCATGAGTCAAGCTTCATGCTGTCCAAATAACAGAATTCCAAGTGGTGGAATGAACCACCCAGTCTGAAAGCCCTTCACTGAGCTCCACTTTTCCAGACAGTAACCCACGCCCCGGAGGGAGCCCGTGGAGTGGGCCTCAGCGTCCCCTCCTCCAACTGGACACTTCCAGGGGACCCCTGCCCTGCCCTTAAATTCACTGCAACAAAAGGAAAGTTGTGATCTTTGCCTCAAGTTGGCTTCTTTCTCAAAGCCCAAAGCCCCCTCCCCTTTTATCCAAATAAAAATGTGTGGACAAACGCGAGACTTCTGTGCTTTGCTTGTGCATGGACTCAGTAACACTGCATTCTCCACCTTGCTTAGAGGCCAGTGTCTCCCTTGTTGGGCCACTTGCTCTTCACGCCAGGCTCCCGTGATGCCTGAGCCCCTTGGGTCCCCCACCAAGCACCCATGGCAAAGAAGCTGCCAAATTTACTGTCAAAATATTATTTTCCACTGAGCATTTTGATGATATTCGTCATTGTTTCTGTCACTTCTGAGTTGAAATTTCTTCCATAAGCTCAAGTAAATGCAATTTCCAATGTGCTTTTCTTTCTTTCTCTCTCTTTCCTTTCTCTCTTCCTTCTTTCTTTCTTTCTTTCTTTTCTTAGTTTCTTTCTATTGGAGAAGTTGAAATCAGTAGTGCCAACCTCTTCAAGAGCCCCAACCCTGAATATTTCTGCTGCTTTAGCTGGTGTCCCTAATTTTACTTAGGGGTATTTTAATAAGTATTCTGTACTTTCCTTCCTTAAAATTATTTTTATTGCTGACTTCTCAAAGTAGCAGAAATGAGCATATTTTTTTCCAAAAAGAATGATAAATGAAATTCAAGACCAAAATAATCTTTAAAATCTTAGGACTTAAAGTTATATTTTTTTGTTTTTAGAAACTTATTCTCTTTGCCTGTTGCTTATTACTGAAGCCAACTGCTTCCTTTCCCACTCCCTGCTTTCAAGGAGTAGCACCTGGACCTTTGTCCACCCACAGACGAGTAGACAAGGAAAATGTGGTGTTTGCACACACTCGAGTACTACTCTGCCATAAAGGACAGAAGAGCCATCTGTAGGAAAATGGACACATCTTGAGATCATAATTCCAAGTGAAATAAATCAGACACACAAGCTTGAGTATCTCATGGTTTCTTTTACATAAGAAACTGAAAGTATAAACCAAGATCAAAGTTTAAAAAATAGACAATAGAAGTAGGGCCGTAGATCATTCTCAATTGGGAAGGGGATCAAGATACCGAGGGAGGTGGCAAGGACTGCAAGGAAGGGATGAGAAGAGGAAGGAAGCTGAGTCCTGACCCTGCACCGCCTCCCCACAAGGGATGCCAGCACCACGCACTGCCAACGTGTGCTAATACGAAAGAAATTTCACCAACATGCAAACATTCAGAAGGGGGAAATCCTTCAGTTAAGCCCTCACTCCCAAGATCACAAGTGACAGAAGAGCCAAAGTATTTACAAAAGTCAACACCTGTTTTTGTACAAAGCTTGCAAAACCCAGTAGCATAAGCTAACAGGACAGGCAAAGGAACCTCGCTGAGAATTCTCATCCTTTCCTGCTCCTGCCTGTGATAAGACCTGTGCACATCGCCCACAACCATGACCACCCTGTGCTCCGGAACTCCACCAGAAAAAATGGCGCAGAGGCAAGTAATCTACCTTCTATCAACTGTCCTTCCATTTTATGAGAAAATGTTTACATCCTGAGGAATCCTTTATGAATGACAGTTTTCTAACAAGATATGCAAGCCAAATCAATGGAATTCAAAACATCAAACTGTTTTGAAGTTTTCACTTTTTTGCTATTAACTGCAAAATTCCCGCTTTAAAAAACATACACAGGGGCCTACACTTGTATCTATCTTTGCACAGAGTTTGTCTCTGCCTGAAGAAGGTTGTTTCAGTTGTTGAGCTGTAAAATGCAGGGAAATTGTAGAGATGGTTAATTCATGGTATGGTGAGCCATGCTATGGGTGCCAGTTTTTCAAACCTTAAAAATATCTGAAGAAAAAGGCTGTCACATGAGAATTCAAATTTATGCAGACTAAATTAAAAAGTCTAACATTGTTACAGGAGGGAGAGGAATAAAGGAAACTCCCTTGCACTGTGGTCGAATTAAAAATTGAGATTACTTCTTGGTTGTTCTAGCAATTCTACATGTAGTAATTTTTTCAGCTGATTTCCTTGCTTTCACATGTAAGGAATGACTATGCCTAAGGGTACTATTAGCTACATTGTTTATGGTCCAAAAGCATGAAGGCAAACTAAATGTTTGTTAATGGAATACAGCTCAAAAAATAGCCATAAAGCAGTGATCAATAAGGATTCAGCGTGCATGTACTACCTAGCAAGCAATACCCACTAGTACGAGTAAATTGCAAAAGCAAGCTGAAGCTCGGTGATTATATAATTGCTCCTGTTTGTACACATATTTTCAAGTAAATGAATGCATGCTTCCAAGATATATACTTCTATATGTGTACCTATGTAGACCTATCTTTGTGAGATGAAACGAATTAAATGGTATAATTCAGGGAGTTTAATTTGCTAAAGCAGCACTGTACAAAGAATGGTTTGATTGAAAGCTATGACGGCAAAGGTACCAAAAGGTAAGTACGGACCAGTGGCCAGGCTGGGCAGGCAACGGGCTCATGGTAAACACCAGGGCATCAGCCAATAAGGTAATGTGTTATGAAGAAGGTTGAACTGGTGAGCCTACAGCAGAATGCTCTGCTTACATGCTTGTGTCGGAGAAGCACTTTGCCAGCAGCCTTAATGATGGATTCAGAGCAAGAGCAAAGGCGGAGAGACAGCTACAACACCAGTTTCAGCTTTTGTGACGCAATGACAAGGAGATGAATCCAAGCAAAGACAGCCGAGTACTCCTCTGGTTCAACGCAATGGAAGAGATAAGGAAGAACTGGAAGACACGCACTTGTGTAGGATTCATGATTCATTACGTGCGAGGAAAAGACACACATGACGTGTCTGACCTTGGTTCTAAGGGGCTACCAATGTAAAATACCAAATAATAGTTCTCAATCCATGCGGTGCTCCCCACAGCTGTGTAAGGCGTCTCGGATGCTGTCATCCTCCGGCACAGATGAGCAGACAGCAGCAGTGCTAAGTCTCAGGCTGGGCAGTCAGTGCATGGGGTGAGCAGGACCACCAGCCAAGGCAGTGGAATGCCACCACTGTGTGTGCACGTCGCCTCCACGCCCGCCCTTCCCCGGCCTCCCTAACACAGAGCTGGCGAGCCAGGGTCAGGTCCCAACTGCTCATGGGTGGACAAAGCCCCCCACAATGCAACAGAGAAGACCTCGGATCCCAACCAAAGGGCTTAAATGTGCAGCACTGGGGTTCCCCAAATTGAGACACTTAGCAGGGACTTAGAAAAGAGAGCAGGTACCAAGCCTCATGGTGGACACATGGCATATGTAGATGCAGGCGAAGAAATGATTTTCTAGGACAGGGGATCCCAGCAGTTCGGGTGTTAATGTCATGTTGTGCATGAGCCCCTCTAGCATGAGTCTTTTACATATTTATGTACAAAACAGTCATTGACTCATAGTAGGAAACTATGCCCATTTTAATACCTAACTTATACAATTGAGGAAACAACATCAGTAGCTTCCCCTTTGGAATCATTTCTCTACATTCCTCCTCCTACTAAAGATAAAACCACAAACATAGCCAACCAAAAAAACAAAATCATTGTTTTTCCTCCTCTACTGTTTGTCAGGAAGATGCATTTCTTCAAATGGAGTTCCTTCAAACTTTGGAGGCATTTCTTCACCTCCACACATCTGCTCCCTGTTACAGAGAATGAAAAAAGTTAATCAGAAAGAACCTGTGTGGGTAATGAAGAATCATGAGGACAAAAGAAATCTTGGGATAACGGCAATTATTTCTGCAATCCTATTATGAATATTGCAAGACTTCTAGTTCCTTTGAGCCAAGAACCATGGTTTTGTAAACATTTACTAAGTGCTGTACCCTGGAATGTTGATCTGGGAGAGAACAAGCTTACTAACATCATTGTATGGGTCAAAATTTTTCATCTTTAGAGGCTGCATGATCTAACTAGAAGTAGGCTTGGAGAAATTTATGGTATTACTGCAAACTCGATTTTAAGATACATAGAAAAAGTTAAAGTGATGAAGCACAACAGGATATTATCAGAAAGGATAACAAATATTTTGATTTGTGTTGGGAATGTATTCATTTTACTTCTTCTATCAATTTTAAAGATCCTAATTATAGACCTTTAAATTTGAAAAGTGGAGTTTCTGAGATAAATTAATGAGTTGAAGGGAAAAGCCTGGCTAAGAGAACAGAACAAGCAATTTTACTTTTCTGCATATTGAGATAAAAATATGAGAACATTGCAAGTGATTGATAATGAGTATTAATCATTTGCCCTGTAGTTTGTGCAGTTTGCCCTGCTAGAAGAACATCTTGAACTTTTTGGAAACATTAAATTTGCTTTGTGAGCTGAAGAGAAAGCTCCACTAGTCAGTTTGTGCCAAGTGCTTCAATGGTGATTTCCAGAATGATCGGCAAGATGACTTTTTGAGGATCAGGACATTTGGGGAGCTGTCTTTGTGAAGAAGCAGGCCCTCATATCTTCACATGACTCATGGTGTGAAGGAGGCAGCATCTACCCCTGAACTGTGGCTCCCACCAGCCCCAGTGGGCTCTGGGCTTTCCATCTACAGCTCTGCGGAGGCTGCCACAATTCTTCCAGGACACACTTTTTGCATATTTAAAGAGCTCAAGTCCTCCCCAAGTGTCACCTTCTTTGTGATGCACACCTTTCATGTGCTGCTATGTGGTTCCATTTTCACACTTTCTGCAGCTCACACTTCTGAAATATACTGCTCTCAGTCTCCCTGCTTAAAATGAGACTTCTGAAACTTTATCACATGCACATTTCCTTTCCACCTGTATTGGACAGCTTTCCTGTCACTGGGACATGATAGAACCACAATGTAATGGAAGAGAGGTTTAATTTGGCTCATGTTTTCAGGGGATTCAGTCCACGGTCAGCTGGCTCCAAGGTGGGAACGTAATGGTGGAAGGGTGTGGTAGGGCAAATGTGCTTAATTCACGGTGGCCTGGAAGCAGAGCAGGGGACAATGCCTGAGAGGAAGTGGCCAGGGACCAGGTGTGGGCCCAAAGGCCATCTCTCCATGACCACCCCAACACACCTGGAAGTGTCCTTTACCAATCCCCTGAGCAGCTCCCAAGCCAATCAACTTAACCACAATCTGCCATATCTGAGCACATCAAGAAGAATGGTATTTTTACTTCCTTTTCCTCTCTAAAGGAGAATAATGCCTTAGTTTGTTTATTTGTCTGCTATTTCTTTTTGTAGTTACACCATATTCTATTGACTTCTAGTATGGACAAAGACTTTTTGCTAAACTAGGTGTCTTTATCTGGTGTTTGGGAAGCTTGTATTTGAACCTTGGCAAAACTTCTAGACTACCACTATTTCAATTAGTCACTCATATTGGTCCAACTTTCTTTTCTTATGCCCTGGAGTTCTTCACTTTTTTTCAGATTGGTGTTTCCCCCCCTTAAACAATGCTATACAGGAAAAACTCCGAACAACCATAATCTCTCCTATGTGCACTATGAATCAACCTAAGTCTCTATATCTGATCCAACATGCTGGAATAAGACATTTGGTAAAGACTTCATTAAAAACACTAAAGAAGCCCTTGAATACAGAAAATACATACAAGACCAGAGTGAACAAATGAATTACTTTCTCATGATAATTCGTGTCTTAACTTCCCACAAACCAATGTCCAATACCAGAAATCAGCTATGGATGATCATTTAGCTGCCTGTTCTCTAGCTCTTTATGTTCTCCCATTTAAACTTACAAAAATACTCCATCTGTAAATTTCTGGTCCCTCCCACAAGTCCCTGGCTTTGGACTGAATACCAAGAGCAATGGAGACAAAACTGAGAAGAGAGTCCTTAGCTACCTCATGGGAGGGAGGCTTTCTGCCCCTGGAAGCTTCAGATGGCCTCAACATCCCCAGTGCTCTCTCTGCACTGAGTTTCTGGTCTCATTGCATAAACCCGCTCTATCCACTTTTCGATAGCAGGCGGTTCTCTCGCAGTGGAAGAGAGATGCAAAATGGAGGTTGAGTTGCTCTGCGGAAGGTAATCCTCTGTGGGATGTAATTTCTACTCCAACAGTAGCATTTTCTTTACCAGGTGCCACCAAACGTCAGTATTCATGTGTCTGTGGGACTTTGAAAGTCACATTCCACTCTTGGATGGATATACCCAAAGCTTTTCTTTGCCGAGATCCACCTAGGCCTAGGACTTTACTTTCTCAAATACTTTTTCTCTAATATCCTTTCTTGAATAGGTTTGCTGCAGGGCCATTTCCTTCAATGAAGAACATTGTTATCTCTGGTGATGTAGACCAGGAATCCTGACAAGCAAATTCGTGTAAGGGGCAGTTGCAGAGCCCTGACTATCACCATCCAGACTTTTGGGTGGGTTTCAATATAGATCCCAACACAAGCCCAAGTATCTCTGTGTCCCGTCACTTCCACCTAGCTGTGAATTAGCTCCACCAAAACCATCACATCTGCAAATCCACCTATTGAACAGCTGCAAAACCTCACTCTGGTTTCAAGACATTTAACAAATCTTGCTTAGTTTTATGCTTTAATCTTCAAATCCTTACTATAAGACGTTTTGAGCAAACCCCTGTGCACCACTTCCACATTCTCAGTTTTGCTTCACTATTGCTCACTTTTGGAGAGATTGGATGGGTGATTTTATCAGTCTCTCAGTTAGGCTCTGATCTTTCCTCCTCCAACTTTTCTCTACTTTGTCCTCAGAGATATCCTTGTAAATACAAATCTGACCATTAATCCTGCTCCAGAAAATTTCTAGTAGCTCTGAGTTATTTGCTTTTCTCCCACATCAGACTGTGAGATGAAGACCTGCCTGTCTTCATAGTCCAGAGCCGGCAATGCCAGGCAGCAAGAAATATTTACTAAACAAAAATGTGCAATAAATGAATTATGAAAACACAGCTTTATGTTTTTCTTGGTCTTTTATTTATCATTGCTTTTTATTTTAAATTATAGTTTATCAAAAATTGTCCTGTCCTTTATTTCCTAGAGGAATTTTTTTACTACTAGGAAAGAAAAAAGTGACTTTTGGGAATTTTCATTTTTATTATAGTCCTAAAGCTTTGACAACATTTTTTGTATTTCTTATTATTTTTCTAAATCATAGTATTTTGTGTCTCATATAAAAGATTATCTCAAAAGACTTATCATTCACTTTTTCTCATAAAATGTTCTTTAAAACACATCTATGTTTTCCTCTCTCTTGGTGTAATATGCTTACCTAAACTCACCAGGGACAATTTCAAATTTACATTGCTGAGTTCTGTTAAAGTACTTGACATTGTAGTTAACTTTCTAGTTAGAAAATTGAAGTGTGTTTCTGAAAAAATAAAATAAAATAAAGGGTATCCTCTTTCCTAAACAATACACAGGGCACCTGGGCTTATCCACGGGCCACAATCTAGACGAAGGTCCCTAAGTGCCTGGACAGTCTCCTCCTGCTGGGCGACACCATTGCCTGAAGTTCTCAGGGGCATTAAAGCTTCCTGTTCCTTCACTACAACCAACATGCAGAACACTGCCTGTGCATGTACACAGGTGTACAATGGCCAGTTTTTTCTGAAGCATCTTCCACTTTTCAATAGTGTCTACTACTTCTGAAGAAATAGGCATTCATGATGGGAAAGTTATTCATTACCCAGAGTCAGATAGCTCATTATAGAAGAGGAAGTCATTGGCACAGGAAACTCATGCCAAACTGTTTCCTGTCAAGTAATGCAAGGATGTCACTTAATGCCATGGGGAATTTCTGTGCCTTAACCTTAACAAAACCTGCATGTATTAATCGCTCACTTTGTCCCTCTAGATGATTTATACCTATTGCCACAAAATTGATTTGTTGAAACAACTGAAATCTCAGCAAGGATGAGAATTGCAATCCACTCCACTCCAGCAAAGAGTCTGCTCAATCCAGTGCCATATTGAAATTGTCCCTGGCTTCTTTAAAAATACAAAAATGCCTCATTAACATGATTTATTTTTGGGGTTCAGAGTTTTTTTTAGGGACCATAATATTTATTTTCAAAAAGCACAGTGTGCCTATTACGATAAAAAAACAGCATTATACAATGTAATAGGCAAATATTAAAATAAAATAATACAAATATGTAATATCATATAATGACCTATTCATATACTGCATAATGATAAGTTATCATTTCCAAGTGTTTACCATTTTCAAGTTCTTTCATATCCACTTAAAATTAATCTTCAAGATAATTCTGTGAGAGATATTGATAATTCTGACTTTATTGAAAATGAAGAATTCATGAAATATTGTGGATGGTCAAACATCAGTTTCAGAGCTAAGGCAAACAAACAAGATAGAAGATTTGATTTCTTTGATTTCTAACATTTTATTCTACAATCTTTATTAATGTTTGTTTATTTATTTGGGCATTTTGTTTGGTTTTGTTTGGGCTCAGAATTGAACACAGGACACTGCACATGCTAAGCGTGTACCCTACCTCTGAGCTTCAGTTATTTTTTGTGTGTGGGGGGGGGTTTGTTACCGGAGATCGAACTCAGGTCCTTGCGCTTGTGCAGCAGGCAGCAAAACCACTGAGCTAAATCCCCAGGCCCTAGAGCCTCAGTTATTTTTTAAGACTATGATGCTCTTTCTTTTCAGATCATTTCACCAGTTTCAAGTCATCAGAAAAGGACAAGTCACACATTTTCTTTTAAAATATCTGTGGCGAGGGAACAGATGGAAGGCTGAAGTGGAGGGAGCTTATGACCCTAAGTGGAGGTCTGGGGCCTGCCCCCCCTGGTGGTGGAGAGCCTGGGAGCATATGCTGGGTAGGTCATGTCTCTGCAGTGTCCCTGGGGCACAGATTAATGGGGACAGAACACTGTCTACTGCTCCTGCAGCTGGCGGAGACCGTCGAGCACAGCTGGCCTGAGCAGCTTGGCCCACACATTCCTGCCCCAGGAGACTATGCCCCATGACAGGTGTGTAGGTCACCATCCTCATCCCTGGGACAGGTTACTGAAAGGAGAAGAGGTTTCACTTACTTGTGGGTTCAGTCCATGGTCAGCAGGATCAAAGGCTGGAATATCATGGTGGAGGAGCATGGTGATGCAAAGATGGTTAGTTCCTGGCAGCTGGGAAGCAGAGCAGGGAACAGTGCCAGGGAGGAAGGGCCAGTGATCCCAAGGTCACGCCTAGAAGGCTGCTCCACCAATCCCCAGGCAGATCCCAAAGCCAATCAGGTGGACCCCCCCACCCTGACCCCAGGACAGGATCGGAGCCTTCTAATGTGCATTGCAACTTTTGCTGACGATACGGCTTTCCCATGGGCAACCATCCTGTCAAACCATTGACAGGCATGACTTCAGTTAATCCTCAAACAAGTTCCCGTTTCCCATTTTACAGACACCAATATTATGACTAGCCTTTTCTCGGCAGGTAGGAAAGTTCAGATGTCGACTTGGGTTCCTCACGTGAGCCTCCACATCAAAGAATGGAGTAGCGTGAGTGCTGTCATGATTTCCCCTTAACACAGTGCTGGACATTTGTCATCTGATCAGAGGACACCACCTGGGGCCTCAGACTCTGCAGCAGCAGCGCAAGGGGCTGACAAGCAGGGAGCCCGTGCTGTTCAGCTTGGGGCCCAGGCTGGGCTCCGTCACCCTGGATGTGGCTTCCAGCAGAGCGTTCACCCATGTGTCACACCCTGGCACGGTGCATCCTGCCTCCAAAACACCAACCCACACAGGGCGCTGATGGAAAGTGCTTGTCACCAAGGAGGGTCAGGCCAGAGGGCTGCGTCCTCACTCAGCCTTCAGAACAGATGGCACGGCTCCCTGCATCTTGTGTTGCTGAGAAGTACTCATTCTAGGGAGGAAAGGGAGTCCACTGTAACACACTCTCAGAGACCTAAGTCGCAGGCAAGGAGGACAAGGACTTCTGCCTTACTGTAGGTGCTAACAGCCACTAATGTCCATTGCAGGGTGGTCTAGCAACTGACTTGGCTCCTTCCGCTCTAGCCAGCCTGGCCACAGGTCCATACTCCACAGCTTGGCCTGCTGCGGACTTCTAAAAGGGAGGCCTTCAATGCTGGCCTTTGTTCCTCTACCTTGCGGCTCTTTGAAACTAGCCTCATATTCAAAGAGATCATCCCACAAAGCCAATGCAGTATGAATGAGGTCCTGGTGCTCGAACCTCCTACAACAGGGATTTTTCTAATAGGCTGCCAATCATATATCTTAATGCATCCCTCTGTTAATTACCTCTTAATCAAATGCCACCAAGTGTCCTAGATACGGCAATATGTCAGGCTTGCGAATCGTGAGGGTGGATGGAAGACAGGACCAGCAATCCTCTTAAATTTTTGCTGACTTGAAGCTCAGAACTTAAAGCCCACCTTACCGTGGTGAGCACTGAACTCTTTCCTCTCCTTATGTACTTGGGATTGGCATATCAGCACGCAAAAGGCTGATGGTCTCCAATATCTGAGGACCGTGGTGCCTCAGTTTGTGAACTTGATTCGCTCCACCCTTCTGGGAAGATGGCCACAGGCATGCTCCTCACCAGATGCAGAGTTCTTGCAGAACAGAATTGTTCATGAACAGAAGCGTTTGTGAACAGAAGTTTTACTGTACTGAACCTAAACGGCCTTCACTGAGTACACTGCTCACCCTGCGAGGGTGACGGTTCTTGTCACTCCTCCTTGGTACAGTGCTCCCGCCCATGGAGATCCTAGCCAACCTGCAGATCTTTGCCTGAAAGTGATTTTCTCTTTCCTAAACACCCTTCTCCTCCAACACACACACTCATGCGCGCGCACACACACACACACACACACATTTATTTTTGTTTAGCTCTTGCTGTTGTAGTCTTTCTCAGCAACCCGCAATTTTCCTTCCTAGTACATCATGCTTTACCCTCAGCACCTGGCTCTGTGGGTCATAAAACAAACTTTTCTTGTGTTTTGTTAAATTAAAATTCATTTGTACATCATCTCAACTTAAACTCACAAGTTCAGCTTGGAATCAGAAACCTTTGCTTCAAGTGTGTTTCTTTGTCAAACTTGATCAGGACACTGGAGGAAGGCTCACATCTCCAGGGTTTCTGCTGTCCTCTCCTTTTTCCACAGGTACACTGGCTTTGGAAGAACAGAACACACTGCTCAGTAAACAGCACAATGCCACAGAAATGCTTTGGCCCAGGTTCTGGGAAAACAACTTTCTCATATCATTTTTCTAAAGGAAAAAATGCGAGCTAACCTGGCATCTAGTCTCAGCCTGCACATTCCCAGCTGGAAGTAAAAGGCTCCAGCACACAGGGGTTGTCTAAAGAAGCAAAAATTATCTCTGTTGAGAATCTTGAGCAGTCACGATTCCAGTGCAAATCAAAAAGTGTTTCAAAGAGGATACGTTCAGCCAAATATATCTGCCAAAGATATCGTTTTAAACTACAGCTCTGGAATGGTTCCCCAGTACAACCTTGCAACCTATCAGCTTAGCAGGCTACGGAGATTCGTAAGATTCAAGAACAAAAGTGGACCACAAACTTAAAATTACTCACTGTCCTTACAATACTGCTTAAAATGTAAAGTTAGTTAAGAACTGAAAATGAAACCTTAAGCAACACTGAAGTTGATTTGGTAAAAGAGACTGACATTTCATTGCAAAGAAATCTGAAATATTTTTCCTAGAAATCCGTGCAACGGTTTAATAACCAAATGGCACAGGAAAGCACATTTTACAGACGTGAGCACGACTGGATGTCCCGTGTCCAGGAGATAGCATGTCCCGACACAGTGAGTTTTACAACAGCCAAATTTCCTTCTATCCAGGACCTTTGCTCCTGGAAGATCAGCCTTGACTTTATTTTACAAGAGAAAGACATTATCCTCACAGGTTTTATCACCTAACTTTTTGCCTTATAAAACGTTAGGACTCTTCTTTCCTCACTCTCTTTCACTTTAGGTTGAAGGACTTGTGAAATTGGAGTCTGGGAACAAGACATTTATTTTTGGCTTTGGAGACTTCTAAAGTATGCGAGGAGGAAATCCTGAGGAAAAGCATCCAGCTATCCCTGGCCAGGATGGACTCCACGTTCAAGCTCACAGAGGAAGTGGCAGTGTTTGGTGGCACTGAAGAACACAACAGGGAGGCATTTCAAATTGTGTTCCGGGTGAGAAGTCAGCAGACGTGTCAGAGGACAGACACAGCAGCTGACACAAGAGGAGCTCATGTCCTCAGGAGGGCTCCTGTGAGGAGCCTGAGACTTGAGCTACCTGGCATTGAAAGGGGAAAGATGGGAAACCATGCGCATTGTCAGTGTGATGCCTCACACTCAGCACTGACAAACATCAGTATTACCGGACATTTCATCATTTACATATATATTTAATATGATGATTATATGACCATGATTCCCACTGATTCTTACTAGATTCTCAATAAGAGTAAAAATACATTTTACTCTCAATAAGGGTAAAAATACAGGTAATTATAGAAGAGTAGCTCACATTATGGCATAGATTTATAAAATGTCAAAAGGCACCATATATTCGCACATTTAAAAAGCCACACTTTTGTCCCCTTTGTTAAATGATCTAACACAGATTCTCTTGTGAGTCTCCACTCACTGAGACTGGCCTGCTGCCTCCTCCTGAAGCCATGGGCTGCATCACCATAGCTACAGAGGGATGCTGGGATAAACGTGCTCCCAGCAATAATTGCTTCATGTTTGTGTACAAACAGCTGAACTAAATTTTTCAATTTCAAATGCTATCTGTCTAGACTCAAGCTCTGTTGTGAAGAACATCATAGAATGCTCAAATAAGGATAGAAATGAAGATTTGTGCTAACAGAATTCTTTCAAAAGCATGGAAATATTTCCATTATTGTATCTCTTTCTGCCATGTCCTTATTCTGCTTCTATATCAATATTTCATCTTCATATTAATACCTCTTTTTAATGGTTGACTATTATTGCACTGTGAATAATACAAACATAAGGTGGCCCAGAATTTGCATAAAATATGTAATGATTACAGTGCATACAGATGAGAATAGTGAACAAAGGAAATAATATATTAATATTGTAAATATTCACATTCTCGACACTGTTTCACATAAATTTTATAAAACAACAGTAAATCCTTGTTGGGCAATGTAAATTTCCTCATACTGAATGAAGATTTCTGTATATTGATTTTATATTTGATAGGGAAACTTCCAACACAACGTTTCTTTTTTCCTGGCACCATAGCAAGTAGTGAAATGTTTCAAAGGCTATTCGTGAAGAATAAAAAATTTTGTGCTCAAATAAAAGAAGTGATTTGAGGTATAAGAACATGCACAAATGAATCAGAGGACCACAGTTCTTCCCAGATGGCCTCAGCCACGTAGGAAATCCTGACTCATTTCTCCTCTTCCTGAAGCCCCGAAAAATCAAGTAACTTGGAGATTATACCATTCACCAGTGACAGAGCCAGCTCGAAAATCTCCTTCTCCTAACACTCTTTGCTCTCCTTTCCTCTATGCTTCCACTTAATACAACAATAATTTTTAGATAATTATTCATTACAATAGGAAGCAGTTTTAATATAATAGAAACAATTTTCATTCAACTACTAATAATTGGAGACTATTATGCATATTTTAAAGCTTCAGAAGGAATCAGACACTTAGAAATGAGAATCAAAATATTTATTCAGGTTTTCATAAGACATTACAATTTCAATATCTCAGAATATTAACGATTAGGCCCCAAAGAGTACATGCTCCAAAGAACATCAACACAGTCAGTGAAGAAACAAAGCCAACCTCATTCGATAGCCTTTGCCTACTGTGTACATTTTGAAAGAGAACTACTCATAAAAATATTTCCCTTAAAAAGCAAATTGCCAGTAAGTTTAAATTAAATTTCAATGAAAGAGTTGTTCCTAGATATGGACATGGATGCTCAGTTCTGGGAGTTAGGCTTGGCAAATAACCATCATCATGAACATAGAACAATTATCTCTGAATATCCAGACTTTGTTAAAGTAGCCATGAAAGGCCCACTTTGAAAAACATTCACTTACCAGTTCCACAGGGACTCTGGAAGGGCCCTTCCTTCCTGGCCCAACACAAAAGCATTTCTATTTAACCTCAGTGCCACCTGGCACACCCGTTGAGAATTTAATCAGGGAAATGGATTAACCTGAGACAAAAAAGAATTCTGCAGAGGAGCAGCAGGAGCAGAAAAGCAGGGAGGGCATGGTATTCCCGGGGCAACAGGGCCTCCTGAGGGCCCAGCACCAGGCACCAGCTTCGCCACGGCAGAGCCGAGGCTGGGCCACCAGGACCCGAACGCTTGAACTGCTGGTAAAAGCGTTAAACAACGACAGCAATGACATCAACAACAACGAAAGTGGGAAACAAAAATAAAAGCCCCGTAGCTCCTCCAATTGGTGCGAGTTACGTTCTTTAAAGAGCAAGGACTTCGGAGACCCTTGTATGGACGGGTCACCCGGGCAAGCGTGGAGCTAAGTTCCCACGGAGCTGGGCACATCAGCACCCACGGGGCAGCACCTACCCGCTCCTGCACGCTCCTGTATGCAGATCCCTCGTGTGACGCGAGGCTCACGGCCGGACAGAGCAGAGATTCACACCCCAAGGAAGAAACCCTCACTCACACATCCGCTCGGGGCCACGCCCACAGCCTGCGGTGCATCAGACGCGGCTCGCACTGCAGCCTTGCGCCTGGGGCCACATAAACAGGGACGTCGTCAACCAAACGCACAAGAGTTGCGAACAGCAATTCACCAAGCAGCTAAAGAAGGATGGGAGTTTACAGCTGGAGAGCTGACTTGTTCAGGGAGAGCCTCACTTTGGGTAATCCTGGGCTAGGGTGCAGATAGGCTTGGACAGATCCAAACTTTTCATTGCTCTGTGCACTCACACGAATGACTCCTCCGTGACGACTCTGAGCAGGGCTGTAGGAGGTTCCCAATATATTTGAGCAAGGAGCTGGATTTGCAGCTATAGACTCGCACATGTGAGGAGGAGCTGGGAGCTGTATCTGGGGAATGTCCCGGGGCTGGTGCAAGGATCCCAGCTGTGTCTAAAGACATCATTACAGTCAAAGACACTGTTATTAACCTCTTCGGCATAGCCCTGCCATCTGCTTCAGTGTGCTCATCCCTTCACCACTGCCACTTTCTGCAGCAGCTCTGGAGTCCTCTTTCCTGAGTGTCGTCAGGGGGTGTGATCAAAGATATGGCCAGTGCTACTGCTGTGTGCCATCCAATGGAAAGGCAGCTCGTGAAAACATCACAGTGTGTCCTCATCCTCCTTATCCACCAGATCTACACCTAGCTCATCACCTCGAGCTCTTCCCAAAGTCAAAATGGCCAGGGAAGGTGAACATTTCAGGACAACCACAAACTACAACAGTGAAACTGAAGACACTCAGGAAAGAGGACTTCCTGAACTGCTGCAGATGGAGGCAAGAACAATAGCGTAAGTGTGGTCCAAGCCATGGGGAGCATTCTGAGGGGCATTCATGGCAGTGCGTCTTTTGCTATAATAAATATTTTTTAAAATGTGAGCCATCACTTTACTTGTCAGTCCTGAGGCATGTATAGCAAGTATCCATGCACTGGAATAATCTCAGGGGCTTGCTCCTTAAAGTGCTTATGACACCCTGGAGAGGTAAGCAAAGGGAAGGCAGAAGGAACGCCCTGGCAGCTGCTTCTCCTGCCCTGCTCCACGAATGCTGTGGATGTGGAGACAGGAGTGTTTCCCTTGCTATTCAAGGCCTCACTGCGATTGCAAGTTTCCGAATTCTTCTCTGATGAGTAATTCAGAGAAAGGATGTATCTTTATTCTTGTATGTTTATTTTCTTCCCAGTTCCCTTAAAGAAAAGGAATGTATTATGTTCATTCATGCCACTGTTTCATTCATGAAGTTATGTTTAGAAGGAATGTCTCAGCAAATTTAGAAATATACATCTTACAGGAAATTAAATGTGAATTAAATATTCTTGTTATATTTTAATTAATGTGATGGCAGATAAAATTCAAGGAACTTCAATAAATTTCAGTAAGTATTGACTAGAGCAGCAATATTATAAGATTTACACAGAGGGATATGATTATTACCTGGGGAAATCTTGCTGCAATAGAAACCCCAGGAGATCTGGGGATGCAGCTCACTGGCACCAACCCTGCCTGGCAAACACAGGGTGCTGAGTTCAATCCCTGGTAGCAGAAAAGAAAAAAAAAAATAGAAACCTCAGGATAACCATATTATAGAAAATGTTGCACTGCTGAATTTCTATATCTGATGTGATCCTTTCGTTGAGAAGCACCAGCCCACAGAACCGAGGACACGGCTCAGTGCCTCCTCTCCTCTCTTTTCTGCATCCCTCCCCTTCTGTCAGATGAGCTGTGGTTCTCCCAGTCTCCTTTCCAGTCTGCTGGGACATGCACATTCCTCTACTGAGGGCTGTGACCCTCTGAGGGAAAGCCCTCCAGAGTCCACACGTGCTCAGCTTGGGCTTTTCAACTGTTAACAGTGCAAACGGGGTGGGGCATCATTGTATTTCAAATTTGCAATGAGAAATGTTTAACCAGAATTGGAGCTTTTGCTTGAGCAATTACTCTGTTTCTCATTGAGCAGGGGAAGAAGGAAGCCACCTAGGCACAGGGCTGAAGGACAAGGGCTAGGTCTGTTGCCTAAGCTATGTGGTGTCTGGTTTTGCCGAGTGAAATGGATAACAGTATTCTTAAAGTTAGACTGGATTTGGGATGGATACTTAGGCTACTGCTTCTTAGTGCTGGTGAGATTTTGGGGGGTTGCTGTGGGATTTTTGAGAGGTGCTGTCAAAGAGGTGGACAAGCTGGGGAAATCTAAGATGTCTCGATTCTTTGTGAATTTCCACACCACTGAGTCAGGTTGAAATCTACAGGCAGTTGGAGGAAAATGCCATTCTCCCATCTTCTCCCAAACTCAGCATGAATGTGCTGAGTGGCTAGAGAAGCTGGAAAGGCCAAGCTCACTGCCAAAGAGAGAACTAGAAGGGAACAGAGCTATTTCTAGACTTCCGTGAAGTTCTTGAAAACCCCCTGGGAGTTGCCATCCCCGGCCTTGGCTGCAGGAGAATATCACACTCCTCAGGCTTTGTATAAAGTGACACTTGACCAGGTGTGCTGGCACTGCCACTAAGACGGCAGCACCTGAGTCTCTCCTGCTATAGGTCCTGCAACTGAAACTGCTGGAATGTCTTGAAGCTCTAAGTAATCTCCCATCTTCACAGGTGCTGGAGAAAGTGCATTCAGAACCTATTACATCACACAAAGCAAAGACCTTTCAGTTCTTTCATCTAAAATGGAGCATTTCCTTTTAATTTTCTACCACTTTAAAAGTAATTTAAAAATCTCAGTCATGAGGCATGTTTGTGACTTCCTTCCTGGTGGTGTCCAAATCCCCAGACACTCAGAAATGTAATTGGTTGCATTTCTTTTCCCCTCTCTTTAAATCCTCTAATCAGCAAGGATGGATTGTTTGGGTTGTCTGGGCTGAGTGGGCAGCAGTCAGGGCATAGCGTAGCTGGAAAGGAGAGGAACAAGGTGCATGCATTAATCTCCCTTTCATCCTTGCTGTTCTCTGCCAGGATTAATGCCTTACCCTGAAGATCTAAGGGATCCATTTACTTCATCATAATAGGTATGATTTTCCAATGCTAACTTGTTCCCCCTTTCAGTTTTATAAATTGCATCTCCCCAAATTTTAGCAAATTCATTTTTTTTCTTTAGTTTTAGCATCTGCATTATTAAGTTCAATCAGAATGCCAGGGCTGAAGGGGGCAGGCGGGACTGATGAAATTGTGGCTGATTTCCTTTCTCTAGCAGGATCGCTGTCTCATTTTTAGTTTGAAAATGTAAGGAAAAGTTTGAGTAGGAAAAGTATGCACCCGAAACTTCACAATACAAATTTTTGAGATTATTTATTTAGCCCTGGGGAGTGAACTCGGGGCCTTTGCCCTGAACTATATTCCCAACTCTTTTTCTAATTTGTTTTTTGTTTTGAGACAGGGTCTTGTTAAATTACCAAGTTTCCAAGGCAACTTGAACTAGCGACTCTCCTGTCTCAGCCCCCCAGAGCACTGGGATTATAATTGTGCACCACCAGGCCCAGCTTGAATTTCACTACACACATTATTTGTTGGGTGCTCCCAGCTCGAAGGAGCTGCTTCCCAGCTCACTTTCATCAGGAGAAGTTGGGAGAAGTCCTGCACCACTGGGCTCCTGGACCACATTTCCTCTTTTGTATTATGGAGCCTGAACATTAATTTCACGGAGCTTAAATTGTGAGCAAAGCCCATTTCCAGTAGTAGTTTTTTGTGTCTTAAGATGAAGCAACCCTGTAGACTTGGCACTGCTGACCAAGGTCACTTCTTCCAACAGTACAGTTCAAGCAGGACTATGCTGAATGGGGGAAGAAAATTTCTTCCAAATGATCTTGATCTGAAATGTCCTAAGTTATTTTGTTCCTCTTACCCTACAGTGACAACAGGATCGAGACAGTCAGTGACACCTCTCCTGTCCCAGTCCTGGTTCCTACTTAGGGTCAATCCATTTGTGGATGCTGCCCAATTACAGGAAGAGACTTCTCCAAGGAAGCAGGACAGAAACCTCAGGCAGAAACTCTCACTCTTCTGCTTTTATTGCAAATGATAGTTCTTCTTGAAAGTAAAGTATTTCATTTCATTAACCATGAAAACAACTTGGATGCTAGAGGCTGTGCTGGGCAGTATGCCTGTGACCTTGTGGCCCACACCATGGAAAATGTCACTGTGTGGGTGGCTGCATTTCTCCTGTGAGCTCAGGGAGCCCAGCTCCAGCCTTCGAAATGCCAGGCCTGCTGTACCAGGTCCCCGCCCAGAGCACCACCGTGACTGTGTAAGGGTCACAGCCCAGTGATTTATCTGTTTGCCTTTGTGTGGAGCTTCTTTCTTTTGCTTTTAAATTAACATCCACCTTTCAGATGTGCTGTGGGGCTCTGTGAAGGTGGAAGGGGTTGAGGTGTCCCGGGGAGCCCTTCCACAGCTGAGGTTTGTTTGAGCGCAGTGAATGCAGATGACTGACGGAGAAGAGAGCAACATGGGCTCTTCCTGTCCCAAATGCGACCACTCCACTCTCTTGCTCCTCTTCTCCCACAGTCCAGGAAAGCTACTTGTGGCCATGATGAGAGCTGTTTCCTGAATGAAGAAAATCAACACCTGACCACCTTGCACAGAGCTAAGTCAGGTGTCCAGGGACTTGGTGCAAGTTGGCTCAGCCCAGGCCACGACTCAGGGGGTAGGGGAATGCGGGAGTCTTTCCAGACTGGGCCTCCTTCCTAACAGAGTTTGAATAAATGGCTTAACTTCTAGAAGCCTCAGCTGCCAACTCTTCACAATGAAATGATAATAGCAATGACTCTGTGGATGCTTGTGAAAACTGAAAGTAAATATACATACCTCCCCCTCTCATGCACACGACAGCAACTTTTTGAAAAATGTAGTGGTTATGGTTTGCAGGAAGATCTGACATTCAGATTGAAAACTTATTAAGTATAGAGCACTGTATTTCATCCATTATATGGTGCATGAATTCGCATATTTTAACATCTCTCAAGTTGAGATGTTTCTTAGTAAAAATAGCTCTTTAAATTCAGTGGCACACAGTATAATCATGCGTTTTCCTTCATTTAATGTAAGGAAAGTTTTTGCTGAATTTGAGCTCTTACTAAGTGGTGAGCATGGGATACTTGGCATGGATCATTTGACGTCATTCTCATAACTAGGAGGTAAAATCCTTTTCTTTAAGAAGCTGAGTACATCTTACATGGGTACTACTCAGGGAAGGAGCTGGCATAGGAGTCCAAGTGAGAGTTAGGGCTGAAATAGAACCGGGTTGCTACTTAGCAACTATGTAATTTTAGTAGAGCGGTTAACCTTTTGCCTTTCCACCAGCCGAATGACATAAATATATTCACAGTAAACTTGCTGTACTTTGTGTTTAAAACATGACCTCTGGAAGCTGGCTGCCTGCCTTTGCAAACTGGCTTGTACTCTTGCTTGATAGCTTGGGCCCTTGGCCATTGACCTAATCCCTCTGAGTCCTGATTTTCGCACTTGCAAAATGAAAATAGTAATTGGGCCACACCTATGCCGCGTTCTGGTTCTGAGGCTTTGGTTTGCTGATGTTGGCAAAGCCCCTCCCTCTCCCCTATGAAACACTATTTCAGATTAGCTACTATTATTACTATTAATACAGTCGCAAAGTTGAAAGGAGAATTTATTTAAAATGTACCTGATGTAGGCAGGGAATGTAATTTAGTGGTAGACTTTTTAAAACTGAAGCCTGGATTCAAATCCCAGCAAAACAAAACAAAACACAACAAGAGTATCCGGTACCATGCAGTGTCGGACCTGTCCTCCCAGGGTCTTCACTGAAGATGTGTGTACAAAATAACTGACTCACATCTGAAATTCACAATGCACCTTACAGCCAGAATGAAATGATTTGCAGATTTTTTCACAGTTTTTTAACTTCTTAATTTTTTGCTGGCTTAGAAACTTGTGTATTGGTTTTATTTTTAAATATGACCAATTCCCACAGTCACCGAGGGAGAAGGCGAGATGCTGTGTGCCCCATGGTCCCGTCCATCTCTCCGGCAAGCTCCCCACACTGAGTGGGCATGGCTCACCGTGTCAGGAACAGGTGCTAAAGCTTAGACTCCGTGGACACAAGGCCCGGGAGTCTGCTTTCTAACAAGCCTCCTCCACGGACTGGCCTTGAAAAGCACTGGCCTAGGACTCCCTGGAGATGTTGAATAAAAATAATTCTGAAAAGAAACTAAGAAATAACAAAACATTGATTCCTATTTGGGATGGCATAGGCCATGCAAAGGGTGATACATGGAAAATTGGAGCAACTGGAAAATTTAGTGACATTGAACAAATTATGTCACCTACTTTCTCAAAATGTGAGTTTATACTTTACTTCCCAGTGACAGCCTATTTCTCAGCTAAGATAAGCACCAACTTTAAAGAATGAGTGATTTACTTTCTCCCTCACCTCCACCTAGACTTGCACTCTTACCAGAAGATACGTGCTGTCCTTTACAAATCATGTAACCGATAGACACATCGCACTGTAGGTATGGTGTGTGTCTGCACTCATGTGTACATATATACTGTTATGTGTAGATGTTGTATAGACACATGCATGTATAAGCATACAAATACTTCCTGTATTCCACTCTAAATTTTACCTTAATTTTTTTAAGCTTTCCAATTCTCCATTGTGCTTTCTATTCTCTGGTAATCTCTGGTTGTCTTGTGAGACTGCATGACAATGTAAGACGTTTTCCGTAAGCTCCATGAAAGCAAAAAAGAAAATGGCTATAGAAGATGAAACATCACGAACAGGTATGAGAGCACGTCGCAGCAAAAAAATCAGTGAAGTACAAAATAATGCAGAAAGGAAGGAAAAGATAGATAAAAAAGCCACAAGACAGAAAAATTAACATTAATGTCCTTCACTATGGATAATTATTTTACATGTAAATACATTCACCAATCCAAAGAAATAGTGGCCAAAAAGGGGGAAATCAGGTGCAGCTTTATAATGCATAGACACAAACGTGTACAGGCTGAAAGGGAAAGCAAGGAAAGGCACACTCCACAGAAGGACGAAGCAAAGAGGTCAAGGCCAATCTTCCCTCAGGAAAAGCACCCAAATTGTCACCATGTCAAAGAAAGGCACTGCATAGAGATAAACAGATTGGTTCACCAGAAAGCACATCGATAATGCATGTGAGCCTAAGAGAGTGCCCAAACATACAAAGCAAACATGGGGAGAATGGAAAAAAGAAACACTAACACAGGAAATAGGACATGTCAACACTTCTTTTCTACAATGGATATAGGACATGTCAACACTTCTTTTGTACAATCAGACCAATCATATAGAAAAGAGGCCTGGAACACACACCAGCCAATGGGATCTATCAGGCCCTACAGAAGACCTGGCCCAGGAGGAAGACAGTGCCCTCGAGTGCGTACAGCACTAGGACAGATCATGGTAGACCACAAAACACATCTTGGCAAATTCAGGAAGATTAAAATCATCTATCTTTGCAAACCACAATGGGATGAAAATGAAAATCAGCGATTAGAAAATTGACAAACAACAAGAAATTAAGCAACGCACACTTGAATAATCCAGGAATTAGAGAAAGAAATGAAGAAATGAATTATAAAATATCTTGACACGAGGAAAAGGAAAATGTAACATACCAAAATTATGGGGTGCGGCAAAACACCACTCAATGTCCAAGTTAAATACCTACATTAAAAAGCAAAAAGGTCTCCATTGAATAACACAAAATTTACCTGTTTTGGAGCAGAAGTTAACGAAGTAGAGAATATAAAAACAAGAGGAAAAAAATGAATGAGACACAAAAAGATCACCAAAGTTTACAAATGCTTAGCTAGGGAGAGAAAGAGAGAGAGAGAGAGGGAAAGGATTCAAGAAAAATCAGACCTGTATGAGAAATTACAATTAACAGAAGTAAGAGACTACTTTGAATAGTTATGTACCAACATGTTAGAAACTTAAAGAAATGGTAACATCTTAAAATATAATGTATCAGGAGTAAACTAAGAACAGTAGAAAATTTGAACCCATTGGTAACTAGTAAGGAGAATTAATCAATCAGTAATAACAATAATAATAACATAAGATTCTCAACAAAAAAAAATTGCAACACCCAATATCTTCACTGAAGGGTTCTACGAAACATAAAGAAAACTGTCAATACTTCTCAAACTCAAAAAATCAGAGGAGGGAATAATTTCAAACTTGTTTTGTGAGACCAACACTATTCCAGTTCAAAAGCCAGACAAAGACCCTATAAGAAAAGAAAATTATAGGCCAATGTCACTGATGAATATAGATGCAAATATTCTTAACAAAATACCAGCAAACCAAATTCAAAAGCACATTAAAAAGATTAGACACCATGACCAAGTGGGATTTATTTCTCATATGCATGGATGGTTCAACATACAAAATTCAATAAATGTAATACACCACATTAGCAGAACAAAGAACAAAAGCCACATTGTCATCTCAATCAATGCAGAAAAAGCATTTGACAAAATTCAACACCCTTTCATGATTAAAACATCCAAGAACAGAAGAGAATTGTCACAACACAATAAAGGTCATATTGTATATAAAAATCCCGCAGATAGTATCATTTACAATAGTGACAAGTCAAATACTTTTCTTCTAAGATTTGGAACCAGACAAAGATGACCACCTTCACCAGTTCTACTTAACATAGTACTGGAAGCCAAATGAGAAAAAGAAATAAGTTGAGAAAAAGTGAGAATAAAATAAGACATTCAAAATGGAAAGGAAGAAGTGAACCGATCTCTCTTGATAGGTGAGATACACTCCTAGGTTAAATGCTTGATGATCTCTCACACACACACACACACACACACACACAAATGTTAGATTTAGTGAATTAATTCAGCAAAGCTAAGAGATAAAAAAAATCAACCTAAACAATAACTTGATTTTCTATACACCAATAATGAATGATCTGAAAAGAAAACTAAGAGAACAGTTCTATTTACAATAGCATTAAATGCAAACATCTCTTTCCCTCCCAACATACACTGAGGGATACACATAAACAAAGAAGTGAAATGATTGTACACTGAAAGCCCTAAAACACTGCAGAAAGAAATTAAAGAAGACATCATTAAACAGAAAGATGCCTCTTGTTCATAGTTTGGAAAACCTATATTGAAATGTTTATATTAGTTAAAGGATTCTACATATTCAGTGGAATACCTGTCAAACCCGTGGGGGGAAAAAAACAATGATAGTTTCATAGACACAAAGGAAAATCCTAAAATTCATATGTCATCTCCAAGGACCCTAAATAGCCAAAACAATCTTCAGAAAAAGTAACGAAGTTGGAAGTCTCATACTTCATTATTTCAAAACATGTCATAAAGCTGTAGTAACCAAAACAGTGTGATGATGGGATAAAGATGGATACATAGAGCAAGTGGACAGAATGGAAAAGGCAGAAGTAAATGCTTGCATATCTACATTGAAACAATCTTCAACCTGGATGCCGAGCCTCCCCCCAGGGAAAGAAGAGTCTGTTCAGCAACATGCTGGTAGGACTGCATACCCACGTGTGCTGGGAAGAAAGTGGGCTCTATCTCATCCTGTGCATGAAAACTAACTACAGATGGACGAAGAGCTAAACAATACCTCTGACTACGAAGCTCACGGCAGACAACAGAGGGGAAGCTCTGCCAGCTGGCTCTCGGATATGATCCCTGAAACACAGGTGACAGCACCAAAACCCACAAACAGAACCACAGCAATTTAAAGACTTCTGTGCTGAAATGGAAAAACATTGACAGAGTGAAAAGGCAATCCTGGACTGGGAGGAGATATTTGCAAACTCTCTAAGGAGTATGTGTTGCAATCTCAACAACATTTAAAAAAAAACCCCTACAAATCATGACAATAACGAAATAAACCCACCTGGGAAATGGGTAATTTGAATGGACGTTTTTCTGAAGATACACAAATGGCCAGCAGGTACCTGGAAAGATACACTGCATCACTAAACATTAGGGAAATGCAAATCAAAGCCATAATCAGATTGGCACTTGGCAACCATGTAGATGCACATTACAAAACAAGTCAGAGCAAACAAACACACACAACAAAAAAACCCCTAAGGTTGGCAAGGATGAGGGAGATTATGCCCTGTTGGAAGTTGGTAGAGCCATTGCAAAAAAGAATATGGAAGTTCCTAAAAAATAAACATAGAACCACTATATGATCCAGCAATTCCACTACCAGATATACCTCCAAAATAATGAAAATAGAATTCTGAAGTGATTTTTCTATACTCCTGTGTTAGCTACATCATTATTCATAACAGCTAAGAGAAGGAAGCAACTTCAATATCCACCGACGACAGATGAATGGATAAAGAAAACATGGTATATACACACAATGGAACATCATTCAACCTCAAAACGCAGGAAACTCTGTCATGCCCTGAAATGTGGATGAACTTTGAGGATCCTATGCTCAATGATATAAACCAATTACTATAAAAAAAGACGAGTACTGCACATTCCACTCCACATGCCAGATGGTTACGAAGTAATTCAATTAATAGAAACAGAGAATAGAGTGTGGATTGCTAGGGGCTGCAAGCGGGCTCAGGAGTTGCAGTGTTGTGGATAGAGTCTCAGTCATGTGGGATGGAAGCTTTGGAGAGATCTGTCTTACAGTAATGTGCATACAATCAGAATACTGTACTGTGCTCTTAGAAACCGTTCAGACGGTGAATTTATGTTGTTTGTTTTTACCACAAGAAAAAAAAAAGAAATCTTCTCAGTTGTTTGTAACTAACATTTACAGAAATACATTTATTATCCACAGGTGCATGAGACAGTCTAAACTGTTGCTTCATAGTGAACCCACAAACGGAAAGGTTTAAAAGTTCAGAATGTCATACCCCAGGGACAGCAAGCATAGACAGTGGAGCACGACTTCTTCCATGGTACTGAAAATCAAGAGAGTAGAGAACAGAAGAAGCAGTGAGCAGAAGACTCTCTTGAAATGAGCAGCTGACTCCTACCAATACTTCGATGCAGCACTGTGCCTGGAAGACCAAGACCTCCTTCGGAAGGGCATTTTCCTCTCCGTTCTACACTTGGTGCAGAAGGAGAAGGAGGAGCAGAGGGACAGGAGGGGCCGGGGGAGGGAGAAGGAGAAGAGGAGAAAGAGAAAAAGCCAAAAGAGAGAAAGAGAAAGGAAGGAAGCAGAGAGGGAGAGAAGGAAGGAAGACAGGAATTGAGACACGAAGATGTGGCCTTCCATGCCTCTCTCTTAATGCAGCCTTGTCCAAAGATGGCCTTCAGCCAGATCTTAATAAGACAACAAAGCTTTCCTGGGAAGCAACCAAACCGCGGACCTTCAGTGGAGACCATCTCACTGTGTGTGTGTCACCGATTTAGGCCTCAAAGGAAGGTGACTACGGCAGCTTCTGGAGCCCTGCTGCTGTTCTCCCGGCTGTCGTCCTGGGCAAGCCCTCACCCTGCCGCTGTCTTCATGCTGTCATCTGCAGAAGGGACAGCAGCAGCACCACCCGCCTCTGTGTGTCTGCTTCCCCAGGCTGTGGGGACAAAGTGGGACAGGGGCTTCCGGCAGCGGAGTTGCCCTGTCCTGGTGCAGGCCCAAAAGTTTGGGGCTGGGAGGGAGGCACTGTTCTAACTTCCCGGCCAGCCAAGCCCGGTGCTCTCCCAGCTGTCCCTGCTCTCCCCTGACTCCTGGCATTGCTGCACTCCTGTGTGCCCATGTCTGTCCCTCCTTCTCTGAAAAGGACCCCACTCAGCTTGGATGTGGGCCTGCCCTGCTGCGGCATGAGCTCACCTGAAACTCTGCACGTCTCTCAGACCCTCCCGAGAGGCCACGCTCCAAGGGCCTGGGGTGAAGATGACTTCAGCACAACTGAACCCATAAGAGGGAGATGGAAATGAAATGAGGGGAGCAGCAGAGGACTCGGCAGGTACAGGTATTCATGCCATCACCGTGAGTGAGGGACACGTCTACCTTCCAAGGGCAAATGGCAGGCAGCGCAGAAGGACGTGGACTTGACCACCACCATGGAAATGGATGTGCTACTCCTATTTCTACAGTGACCTTTAGATGCCCAGGAAAAGGTAAAACAGACAAAGTCAGGTTGGCATAAGGCGTTGTATTGAGGCATAGTTAATAGGTCTGCGTTACAATAGTGTTCTCCAATACTATAAAATCTGAGAAAGAATCTATGTTTCACATTGCCGCAGACTGGGGATCACGACATTTAAAATACAAGGCAGCCACTCTTATTTATCGCAGATTATATAACCACAGACAAATACATATTTTTGTTCTTCTCTCTGGGGACCCGGGAGGAACTGACAATTTTACCAACCATCTCATAGTAAGACTGATGCTCAGGACTGGGAGAATCATCCCTCCCAGCCTTCTCAGTCAGACCTGCATCTTCTCTTCATCAGAAAACAGGCGGGTGTAATCTTCCCAGGCCGACTCCTATTTCCACTGCAGGTCCTGACCAGGTGTGCTTATCCTCTTGTAGGTGAGGGGCCCACAGAAGCCCCACTGTGTCTCCGGCACTGGCCCTGGCCACTGGCCTTGCCATATTGTCCTCAGGAATTCAGCAGCGGCTGAGTGACCCTCTGATTTGGGGGGGCAGCTGGGGGCTCCCCCCACCCCAGCATTCTCAGCAGACCAGGGGCCAGCACCTGCCTGGGGGGGCACCAGCCCCCTGAGGTCCCAGGGCCTGTCCCATCCAGCATCCTTGGCTACTGACAATGGGAATGCCCATGGCTGAGCCCACACTGCATCTCCCACAGAGCAAACACACGCAACCTTTTTTGGTTACGCAACAAGGTGCTCAGAGGTGTGGGGGTAACTCACAGGTCTGGAATGAGCTCTCTCGCGCCCAGTACCACCTAGTCTGTGGTAAAATGTAGTCCTTCTCTACAAGGGCAGCCATGTCACACAGCCACGTCAAAGAACGAGGAGCAGGAGCAGCCTGGCAGGGAAGGGCGGGCTTTGTCCTCAATTCTGGGCCCTTGTTTAATAACACACAGCACACAGAAAAAGTCTGTGTGGAGCCAAATGAAAGGGAAAAGGTTTGCTAATTGCTACCTACACCTCTGAAGGGACTGCAAATATTGTACGAAAGCCAAAAACAATGTAGACACGTAAACCTCAGCCACGTCCACGCAGTGAGTCAGAGGGAAGAGTTAATTCCTGGCTGTCCAAGACATGTCCCAAGCTGCTGAGACACACGGTGTTCGGCAAGCCACGCGGGGAGGCCCCCAGCGGCTGCAGAGGCCCCGGCCTATCCCAGCCTGAGCGTCGCCCTCGGGTGGGCGAAGCAGCCCACAGCACCCCGAGCTTCCTGAGGCCCCACCCAGGACGTCCCAGCCATTCCCTGGACCTCACTTTGTCATCCCGACTCGCTGCTCAGCTCTGTCCACACTGTCTGGACTCATTTTCATCCTTGCTTCTTTCACTCTGATAGAAAAACACGCAAGACCTTTGCAAGAGGGATTGGCTGCTTGAATAGTCAGGGGTATTTTCAGAAGAAAGTTGAAAATGGGGTTTCTAATTATTTTTAAAATGTAGAATGAATATGGCAAAGCTTTTTCTTTATCATTTATGAATATGAAGAGTATTTCCTTATTTTATTGACATGTCATGTATTTTCAGAAGTAGGCTATTAATTAAAAAAAATTTTTTTTAGTCCAGTTTCACCTTGAACTCACTATGTTGCCCAATCTGGCTTCAAACTCATGGGGATTGTCCTACCTCAGCCTTCCCAGAGCTGGGATTGCAGGCATGCACTACTGTGCCCAGCATATTAAGTATAAAATGGTATTTTTGTAAGTATGGGTGAGGTATTTTAGAGCATTTAATAAAGATAAGAGTCAATAAAAGCTACTCCAATCCTCTTTAATGTCTTCCTCACCACCTTTTGCTCCACAAGGAACCCGCCTTCCTTGCTCATGCTGACTTTTTTGTAAGATGCAACAGCACAGCTGCCCAAACCCTGAGACCCTGCTCATTCTTCAAGAGGGGTTTCCCTGTGCTTTGAAAAGTGACAAACCAAGCTGTGCATTGCAAATGCCACCATCCCTCCAACACCACACACGGAGCATCGTGGAGCACAGCCAGCAGAGGAGCATTTGGCTCTCAGGGACATCTTCGAATCTCCACTGTGAGACAGGGTTTCCTGGGGACGCCTGGGCCTGCCTTCCATCCTCTGGCCTGGGCATTGTCAGGTATTTCTAAACAGAGACACTGCTTTGCCTTCCCTTCCTCGCACCTGCCCCACCTGCTTCCCTGGCTGAAACAGTAGGAGCAGTGTGGAATTGGCTCCCTGCCTGGGACAGGGCTGTGGCCCATCTTGCTGGCCATCCCGTGGAGCATACTTCTGCCTGTTGTGGACATATGATGTCCTCAACGCCAGATGTGTCCTCTCGGAGAAAAACTTCAAGACCAAGAAAGGAGACAGGAAGGGTGAGGCAGCTGAGTCGCCTTCATGCAAGACCCCCCCACGCAGAGCCTCACCCTCTCCAAGCCTCGGTGCTTTCTCTTTTACAGCAAAATAATTCTAAAATCAAGACAGATCTAGTTATGTTCTTTTTTTTGTTTTAAGCAAACTATCCATGAAAACTACTGGCCTTCTTGGGAAAAAGACGTAGCAGACATGAAATGCTTCCCAGGAACCTGACCTTCCTCTAGAAAGTTAGGCAAACAGCCCCTCACACAACTCCCTGTGCCTCATCTTCCTTCAGTCGCACAGGAGAAGCCCAACTGGTGCAGCTGAGTGAGGTCAGTACTGGCCAGGGCCCTGAGCTAGGAAGGAGAGAGCAAACCTGCAGGGGGTCAGCCTGGACTTCTGCAGGCCCCAGGCTCTGGACTGTGCTCCTTTGATTGTACACTACTGAGTACTCAAGTGATTCTCCTTGTTGCCCTTTCTTTGAGGTGGAATAATTCTGGCCCACAGGTGTGCATTTTCTCTTGTGGATGAACAGTGGCATGAGGGGGCCTTATTTCAAGTCTCTCAGAAGGCACTGGAACCACTCTGAGGGCTGGACAATGCAGACAGCTGGTGCACCCCATACCTGCTGACTATGTAGTTCTAGGGCTGGGGTTCAGGAAAGGCAATTCCAGTGAGATTGCAAGTGACACCGATGCTGTGATGGCAGAACTGCTATGAGACCACTGCCAGCTCCACCGTCTGCCCATTTTCGGTCATAAAGTGATCCTGTGTTACCTGGGACACTTGGGCTCTCAAGCGACCAGTAACTCTCAAGTTCCCTTTGCTGCTGAGGCAGCTGTCCTTTAGCAGTTGACCTTTTCACACTGATTCATTTTAAGAGGCTATGCTCTGGGAAGGGTCCTGGGGCTGTGGTGTGACTGGGTATGAAGTTTTAGTTACACAAGATGAATCGGTTTTGCAGAGCTGCTGAGCAACACTGTGTCTATAGTTAGCAACACTGTATTACACACTGACGAGCTCCTCAAGTGGGTAGATCTCCTGTTAACTCTGCTTAGCACACACAGAATGGAGAAGGCTGTAGCAGCAGTATCTTAGTGATTTCATGCTACTTAAACAAATTGCCTAGGCTTCCTCCGTAGTTTAAATAGTATTCACTTATTTCTCACAGCCTGGTCAGGATGCCACATGGTGGGGCTGATGCAAAGTCCCTCTTCTAGTTCAGATTGCTGACTTCCTGTTGCATCCTCAACATGGTGCAAACAGCATGACAGTTACCTTTGCTCTTCTTATGAGGTCACTACTTCCACTCAGGAGGGTTCCACCTCATGACCTAATCACCTCTCAGAAGCACTGCCACCTGTGAGGGGCAACGGGGACTAGGGCCTGACATTCAAATCGGAGAAGGACATGGCAGTGTCCACTGCAGATGGACATTGTCCCTTCGGGGGCCACTGAGCAGCAGCAAGTGGTACATCGCTTACAAGCCAGTTCAGGATCTCAGAGGCAGCAAAGTGCTCTAGTTAAAAGCTGCCTCTTTATCCAGTGAAAAGAATCTCCAGCACCTTTTTGAAGATACAAGTGCCTGCTCTCTGTTCAGACTAATGTGGAAGTGGTCAGAAGGGGAGAAAGCTCTGCCTATTATAAAACTGAGCCAAGCGGGGCTTGTGACCTCCAGAACTGTGAGGAAACATGCTTGCATTGCCTCAGACCACAATTCTGTGATCATGTTTTGAGAGAATAGCTTAGTCTGTCAGAGTCCTTCCCTCGGAGCCCCTGCGTGGCTACTCCAGCTGAGGCTCATCCACATCGCAGGAGCGACTGGCTCATGTACTGCTGAATGGATGCCTGCAGTCCTGCTAACAACATGGGAGAATATCTGTTCTTGTTCAGGCAAAAAATAGAAACTGAGTCCCTTGCTAAAAATTTCTTCAACTAAAAAAATAACAGACGGGTTTCGAACTGCGAAACAATGTAAACACAGCCAGCTATATATAATTACATTGTGAGATCAAAACCATGGTGAATGCTTAAACATTTAAAAATATTACAGTAGAAGGTAATAGGCATTAATCCCCTTCAAAATACTCCTTTTGCTTTAAATACACTAATCCATTTGTCCTTGCCACTTTTTGAAGCAGTTTGAAGTCCTCTTTCCTGAGTGTCTTTAGTTGCGTGGTCCTGTCCTGAATAGATTCAAAACATGGACCTTTCATGATCATTTTGACTTTGATTTTTTTAAAATCTCATTTTATTTTGATTAGTATGTGTTTACATACATAATGGTTACATTCCTCGAGTGAAGTTTACACTTGTGCATAACCCATCTTAGGTCCGGGGATTTAGGCCAGTGGTTTCACCACCTGCTGCGTAAGCACAAAGACCCGAGTTTGATCCCCCGTACCAAAAAAAAAAAAAGAAGTTTGAGTCATAACCCATCTTAACTTCGTTTCTTATACCCTTTCATCTCTTCGTCACGTTCCCATTTGAGAAAGATCTATCTCCTACTCCCTATTATCTATCATTTATTTTGCTCTTTATTTATAATTTGTATTTTTCACATACAAGAAACCATGTGATATTTAAGTTTATGTGTCTGATTTATTTTTTTTAATATTATAGTCTCAAGGTGCATCCATTTTCCTACAAATAACTCAGGTTTATCCTTCTTTATGGCAGAGTAGTACTCCATTGTGTATAAATACCATATTTTCTCGATCCATTCATCTGCTGATGGACATATAGGCTGCTTTCAAGATTTAGATCTTATGAGTTGTGCTGTTGTAAAATGATATCTTTAACTCTTTTGGGAAGACACCTAAAAGGGGAATAGCTGGATCAAACGGAATTACTAGTTTTAGGTTTTTTTGAGGAATTCCATACTGATTTTGATAATGATTGTATGAGCTTACATTCTCACCAACAATGTAAAAGGATTGTTTTCCTCACAGCCTCCCCAGCCCTTGTTATTATTTGATTTCTTGATAATAGCCACTCTTTCTGAGCAGAATCTCAATGTTGTTTTAATTTGCGTTTCTCTAATGACCAGTGATGTTGAGCATCTCATGTATTTATTGGCTATTTGTACTTCTGTGAATGTCTGCTCATTTCACTTGCCTGTTTGTGATTGTGTGCTTTATGTTAAGGGTTCTAATTTTTTGAGTTCTTTATATATCGGAGATACTACTCTACAGAGTAGCGGGAACATTTTTTTCTGTCCCATAGGTGGGCTTCTTCACTCCATGATGGTTTCCTTTACTGTGCAGGACCATTTAAAATCTGAGATGATCCTATTTGTCAATCCTCAGGACTAGTCCCTGTGCAGCCAGGGTTCTGTTCAGAAAGTCCTTGCCTACGCCCATGGCTTCAAGAGTTTTACAGGTGTCATCCTCCAGCAGGTTAAGTATTTCATTTAGACATTTAGTTCTGTGATCCACTTTTACTTTGGAGCACTTGGCTTTGGAAGAGCCAGGCACCACCCCTAGTATAGCACAGAGCGAGTCAGTGCTGAGGGAAAGGCATTTTCAGGCAGCATGGACCCTGGCAGGGTTGGAGGGAGAGGTGAAGAGAAAGTCTTGCTCTGTCCTAGTAAGAGAGGAAGAGGCTGGAGCAGAAACAGATGTGTTTGTGCCAGAGGGATTTTGCCTGTGTTGAAGTCACTGAGGGATTTGGGCTTACATCGGCACTGGCACAGGGCCCTGCAGGAATTCTGCTGGAGAAAGAAGATTCCAAAAGACAAAGACACAGAAGACAATTTCCCACCCAGCTCAGATCCAGACCCCAGGATCCCACACAGAGTTCAGAGAATTGCCAGGACTTCTGTGGACCATACCCTGGGGACTTCCAGCCAGTCTGTTTCTGGTTGTCCCTCTCAGCAGAAAGCACATCTATGGATCCACTGTCCTTGTCCAACTCGGACAACTTACAGCAAGGTGATAGGTCCCACAGCAAACTGTCCTTGGGTACCCGGGTTCAAATGAACAAAAAATGATCAAATTAGCAAAATGTCACCTTAGGGGAGAAAGAGAAAAGAACCTTTGGAAGCAGAAGGGAAAGAGTGGAAGAAGGTCTGAATGAAGTCCCCAGGGGCACCAAGTAAGCTGTGCCCGGGAACAGTGCCTAAAGTTTGAAGGATATTGGTCCTGGCATCCATTTATTTTGGAAAAATATTGACAGGTTCTAGACAGTGTTCTAGAAATTTCTATAGAAGATGGCCACCCATTAAGATTTTGATTAAAATTAAGAAAAGTAAAAAAAGCAATTTTAACATTGTAGGGCATCCAGTTCTCAAGCAAGGTCTGTTAGTACACTTAGTCTTCACTGAAGTTCCTATCCCCAAAGAAGTCGGCAGGAACCTAGGCTGCTGGCCACCAGGCTTCCGTGGAAAGGCACCTGGACCTTATCCAGCCGGGGACTTCTGAAGGGCTTCGGTCCTGGGAGCCCCTCCTCAGCAGCTAAAGTCCGGGCTAATGCTGGGGACACAGGACACACAGGAGTTTTCTGAGAAACTCTGCAGATGTAACGTCCCCTCAGAAAATACCTATATTTTATTATGGTTGATGTTTACCATTTAGTTTTCAAAGAAGATGATCAACATTAGCATGTAAGGTTATTTCAGAATCTACTTATCACAGTGCAAGGACATTCAATTAAAATGTCAAAATATTAACCATATATAAGGGTTGATAAAAATACAGTACTAAAAAATGATTACCCTAAAAGATATATTCCATTAAAACTGTTCAAAATACTCTAGGTTGCATCAAACGCACTCAAATGCACACTTCTCGCCACTTTGTAGAGCAGCTCTGAGTGTCTTTACAAGCTTTGATCGACAATATGGCAAGCTCAGCTGCTGAGTGCCATCAGTGAAAAGGTAGCTCATAAAACATGATGCTGTGTTCTCATCCACCTTGTTAACAAGATCTCGTGCTGTGAGACTTCTGGCTCAAGATGTCAAAATAAGTCAAAATGACCATGAAAGGTCAATGTTTGGAAAGGTCTATTCAGGAAATGGAGGCAGCCACCATAGCATGACTAGAGACACTCACAGAAGAGGAACTGCCCCTGAAAGTAGCAAGGATGGGGGTGTGTGTTCAAAGCAAGGAAGAGTGTTTTGAGGGAGATTCATGGCAGCGTGTCTTTTACCATCAGAAACTCTTTATTGAAACATTCACCATGTTTGTCAGTCACACCTCCAGCAAAAAACCAGAAATTTAAATCTCCAGTGAGCTCACAACAAAGCGGTTTACTCACATTTAGATTCATTTAGATAAACATACCTCGAAACTTTACATTACTTGGAAACCGAAACTCCACTTTGGGTGGCCCTGTTAACTGTTAATAGCCGTCTTCTGTCTCAGTGTTTCTCCTGTTAGCATTTGTGGCTTCACCTGGCTTCTGCTCTAGTCCCCCAACCCCTCCTTGTTTAGAACTGATGATTAAGAAAAGTGACCTTCAACACAAAGGCCGCCATAAACTTGACTCCCCCAGGACAAAGCTTTAGAAATTAAACGACTTCCAAAAATTAGAATTAAAGTCAAAATTAAAAGAGAAATTAAATGATTTCCAAAAATTAAAAACAAAATTAAAAAAGAAATTAAATAACTTCCAAAATAAATATCATCAGTGTTTTTAGCTCACAGTGTGGTGTGGTCAAATCCACAAGGACCAGCGCCTTTCAGTCACGTCCTGCTCACATGAGAAATCCAGCTGGCCTTGGAACAAAAACTTGAAAACAAATGGAGCTGTACAAAATGCACTGACTCTGTTTCCTCGGGCCTTTGCTGTGTGTGATCCCAGTATTTAAACAAACACTGAATGAGCACTACAGTTGCTTATAGCGTACATGTGAGGGGTAGAAGATAAGTCAGACTCTGGTGTCCTGAGCTCTACTTGAGAACACAACAGACGCAACTCAAAGTACAAAGCAACAGAGGCCATTCCAGGCGTAACGGTTTTTTAAAATTACTTTCATTTGTTCTAAAAAAAGAAAATCTCAGCGACCAAACATGAGTTTTAAGTTGGCATTTCTGCAGCTGTATGTATTCCAAAATAATTGACTAGTGTTTTCTTACAGAACATAATTCAAACTACTGTCAGCATTTCAATAAAATCCTAAGGACAAGATTAAAAGTAACATTTAGTAAACCAAATCTGAAACAGAGCTTATAATTCTGATTTACGGCATGAAAGGCAATCGACTTCTATTTAAAACCATAGCCAGTGATGGAATATACTTCAGAGAAATAAGCATTTGATAAATGAGCCTTACTATTACTTAAAAACAGTATGATATTTGTGCTAATGGTAATTATTCTAAACCAATGTGCACAAAAAGTGCAGCTGTCTGCTTTTTCTTGAAATGCGTAAGAACAATACCACTGTTTATACAATTGAAAGATGCTCAGTGTATTAAGTAAGCACATTACAGCTTCCTTATGGATAAATCATGTGCTGCAGGGAGGTCAAAACTTGATGGCTTTCTATTAAGTTATATATTTTTTTAAGTAGTGGAAGAGAGAGAGAGAGAGAGAGAGAGAGAATGAATAGATTACTTCTAGGTGGGTGACCAGGCAGTAGCTTTGTCGTATTTGATCTGGTAAATGGAAGGAAGTGTATTCCAGTGGAGAATTCCTTTCATTTTGTCCACAGCACTACATTCAATCAAACACAAAATGAAATATTACTCCGAGTGAGCTGAGAGCTGATCTGGAGATCGAATGCAAATCATTGTTTCTCACAGAAAGCAGAGCAGTCGCATGTGAGCATAAATTAGAGCACTCTGACCTATGACACATTGGTCATTTTTTGAGGAATTTTCCAATAAATAGCTCAACATGGCTCACTGGTCCTTCAAAGGTCACCACGAGGGTCTGGACAGCCCAGGCTTTGCATAGACAGCGTCACAGTTAGGTAAATAAGGATTTCAGCCTGCCATTTGGTCAAAGAACCAAAATGTGACTTGGAATAAGTAAATAAAAGAACAAATGAGTGACTATTCACAGTGAATATATATGCATACCTATACACATATACATATTTTACACACACGTGTATATATGCATGTACACACATACACATGTGCATCTTTGAATCTACCTACTTCTTCTACACACTCAGAATATATCTTCATATACATATGAGCAAATTGTAGTTGCTACAAGTGGAAACTGCAGCAGACAACTCTGCTTGGATTCCTGATTTCCTCACTTGTTTGCTACATTAGCTTAATTTTTTTCTCATTTTTTATTGGTGCATGTTAAACATACATAATGATCACATTCATCTTTGGGAACTTGTACCTGTACATAATACATCTTGCTTCTTTTTTCCCCATTCCTATCCCCTCCCTTCAACTCCTCTTCCTCTCCTTATTTACAAAACCTTTTTTTCTCATTTTTTCTTGTGTTTACTTTTTTTCTTGTTCCCTCCTTCCTTTCCTCCTCCCCCCCTCCCTTGTTCTCCTTCTCATTTGAACATTTTCTTCCCATTTCCCGATATCTATTATACATATTGGTCCTTATTTCCACTTTTGATTTTTCACACTAATGAAACAATGCAGTATTTACACATATGTGACCGATTTATTTCACTTAAGAGTATGGTCTCAAGTTCCCTCCATTTAGCTAGAAATGTCTCAAACTTTTCCTTTTTTATGGCAGAGTAGTACTCTATTACATAAAAAAATCACATCTTTATCCATTCATTGGTTGATGGGCCTTGGGCTGTTTCCAAGATTCAGCTATTACAAACTGTGCTGGTTGCTATAAACAAGGGTGTGCACATATTGCTGTGGTGTGATGCTTTTAATTATTTTAGAAAGATACCAAAAAGAGGAATAACTGGGTCAAATGAAACCTCTAGTTTTAGCTTTTTGAAGAATCTGCACACTGATTTCCACAGTGGTTGCACCAGTCTACACTCCCACCAACAGTGGAGAAGAGGTCCTTTTTCTGCTCAGTCCCCCCAGCATTTGTTATTGGCTGATTTCTTGATAACAGCCATTCTCTCTGGAGTGAGATGAAATCTCAGCATTGTTTTAAATTGCATCTCTTGAATAAAAAATAATGTTGAACATTTTTTCATGTATTTATTTGCCATTTCTACTTCTTCACCTGGGAAGTGTCTGTTCATTTCAGATGCCCATTTTTGGATTGGGTCTTTAAATTTGGGGGGGGCATAATTTTTTGATTTATTTATATATTCTAGATATTAGTCCTTTGGCTAAGGAACAGATGCAAAATTTTTTTTCATGCTGTGGGTTGTCTCTTCACTCTGTTGGTGATTTCTCTTGCTGCACAAATGCTTTTTAATAAGATGAGATACCAGTTATTGATTCTTTGTGATATTTCCTGTGTGATCAGGGTTTTGTTCATAAAGTCTTTGCCTACACCTATCTCTTCAAGCTTTCTACCTAATCTCTTCCAGCAGATTTAGTGTTTCTGCTTGAATATTTAGGTCTTTAATTTCAGTTTAGTGCATGGTGAAAGATATGGGTCTAGTTTTGATCTTTAGCATGTGGAAAGTCAGTTTTTCCAGTACCATTTATTAAAGAGGTTTTCTTTCTTCCAGTGAAAGTGTTTGGTTTCTTTGTCAAAGGCTAGGTAGCTGAGTATATCCTGAGTTGTTTCTGCATCTTCTAATCTGTTCCACTAATCTTCAAGTCTGTCTCTTCTCCAGTACCATGCTGTTTTTATCACAGTAGTTTTGAAGCATAATTTCAAGCCAGGGATTGTGATGCTCCCTGCCTTGCCTTTGTTGCCCAGAAATAATTTTGCTATTCTGGGTCTCTTCTGGTTCCAAATGAATTTTAGGGTTGTTTTCTCTAATTCTGTGAAATATGCTCTTAGTATTTTCATCAGGATTGCATTAAATCTGTATAACAACTTTATTTTCACTATATTGCTTCTTTCTAGCCAAGAACAACAGATACGCTTCCATTTTCTGTTATCCTCTTTGATTTCCTTTTTCCAAGTACTATAGCTTTTAATGTAGAGGTCTTTTGCTTCCTTCCTTAGATTGATTCTTAGATATTTCATTTTTGGATGCTATTGTGAAAGGTGTCATTTCCCTAATTTCACTCTCAGTGAGTTTGTTATTTGTGTACAGGAAAGCTATTGATTCTTGAGTGTTGACTTTGCTGAATTTGGTTTTTAAATTTAGAAGTATTTGGAGGAATTTCAGTGGTCTTTTATGTAGAGTATCATGTCACTGTAAATAAGGATAATTTAACATAACCTTTAGAAAGTTATCTGATCTTTCTGAGTCTTGGAGTCTCCAGTTGCCAGAAGAAGAGAATAATGGAAACTGTCACATAAAGTATTTGAGCTTCAGTGAGATAAGGACAAAAAAGCAAGACAAAAATCCAAAAAGATCTTTCCTGTGTGTACACTTAGCAAATGTTAGGGACTAGTCCTCCTGAGTATGTTTAACCTCTTTTATTGGCTTTGTGCTCATGCTCTGTGGGAGACTGCCCTATTGATTATGCCCAAAGCAGGCTGTAAGGAGTTAACCCCACAATCAGCTTGTTTTAAGAAGTGAGTTGGATCAAAGCTGATGTGACTCATAAAACCACTGTGGATGACATGCAGGTTAGCAAAACCCCTCTGCCAATGGCCATGGCAGCGGCCAGAGAAATGGTTTGAGAAGCTGTGGGTTCAGTATGAGAAAACACACAGCCAAGGTCAGAGTGACTAGCACCCAAATTTCATTCCCAGAATTAAAACCTTCTTAACTGAAATGACAAGATTGTTAATCACAACCTATATCTTGTCTGCTCTGTTCCTAACACAAGAATGCTTTGTCTCTTCTTTGACAAGCCTTGCCTGCATCTTCAATGTATCCCTAGCAACCACACACAGCCCCCTCACCCCAACCTAAGAGTGATTGTGTCACCAATAAATATCTTTGGTTCTGGCTGGCCAGGGTCTTTGCTGCTTGCTCAGCTTGACCATCCCAGTTCCCCATTTCTCTTTAATTCTGTCTCTAAGTCTTTCTTCTTGCTTTGCCTCATAGGACTAAGCAGGAGATTGAGATCCTCTACAGGGGTCTCTGGTAATGCCTAAGTGATCTACAAGGCTAATTGAACCATTTGAAATGTTGAGCCTCATTGTTTAAGGAGGCCCAAGGAAGAAACTCCCACAAGCATTTTTTTTTTAAATATCCAAAGAAACCATGTTCATAATTAAAAACAAGCATCACAGCACAAAAACCATGCTAGTGAATGTCACAGGCATCCATCCCCAGGTGGGGCCAATACTCATGAACAAGGCTGAGATGAGGACAATCGGCATAACTGAAATGTGAATTTCGATGACTAATATGGACTTCTGTTTTCATACATATTTCTTTCAGAAAGGATTGAGGGTGAAGTAGCCATGAGGAAGAGGCCTCCACAGGTCAGTTCTCTTGATGAACATTTCAAGCACAAAAACACACTCACAATGTTAGTTTTTGTTCATTCTTGATTTTAAAAGTCCTGGACAATTTTTTTCTTTTCTTTCAGATCAAATTGTACTCATTTTTCTCTCTCAGTCCTGTTTCTTCTGTGGGGATTTCTGCCTCCTCGACAGGCAGACCTACAGTCAATGTCACTCCTGGGATACTGCACAGTATACCATTGAGTGTCATGTGCTGCTAAGTGATTTATTTCATGTTTGTCACACCTCTTCTGCTAGCTTCTAAGGTTTTGGCTACTGTGAGTCTTGCCTTCTCATTTCTGAAGGTCTAAAGACAAGAATGTGTTGTCCACTCTTACCTATAGCCAGGATGTTACTGAATAGCAGCTGTGAGGTCACTACAGAAGATGAACATGTTACCTGGAAAAGTGAACTACTTAACACATAAAATTGTGAAATTAATGTCACATTGTGACACAAGCAGGAAATGCAAATCCCTGAAACTTGTGTTTCTTTTCCTTTTACTTTCTTCCCTTACTCCTTTCCTTCTTTCTTTTCCTTTTAGTATTCATTTCTCCTCAATAGTAGGTTCTCTTCGATTTAGAAAGCAATATTTTAAAAACATTGCCACCTTTAATAAGACACATTTTAATCTTTCTCTATTTGCTTTTTTTGAGACAGGGTCTTGTTACTTCACTAAGCTGCCCAGGCTGTGCTTGAACTTGCAATTCCCCTGCCTCAGCCTCCGAGAGTGCTGGGATTACAGATATGCACCACACCTCTCTCATTTTAATCTCATTTTAAGTAGAGTATAAACCAAAATGCTTTCAAGGGCTCTAAAAATCCTTGTGTTTCTCCCTTTAAAATGGAGCATGTGCTTTTGGACCACCAGAGTGGAAGGAAACTGTGTGCCCACCTTCGATTTGAATGTATTTACTTGCTCCTTAATAAATAAATTAGTACACCCATCAGCTCTGCTCCACACTCATGATGAGACTTGCATTTACATAATGTGCAATCATTTTCACAATGGGCACAAGAGAGAAATTGATTTTTAAAATTGAAGACAACAAATATGGACATTCTGTGGCATGAACCTGAGAATTTGCAAATGACTTGTGGCGACATGCAAACCACACACTGTAATGAAATGCGTGGAAATACAACTAATTACTTTGGTGATGGCCTCTATGGCACTAATAAAAGGACAATAAAAGTAGGTTCTTGATGCATTTGAGAGTGAATAGACAGCACTGACAATAAAATGAATCAGAATCAAAGGAAATTTGCACATAGTTCATACCCATTTCTGACTCAATAACGTATTGAGGTCTAAACTAAATTTGAATTGCAGCACACGCTCCATGAAACTAGGGTGCTCATATCCCCAAAGAGCCCAGTCCCTCTAGTTATTTTATTCCTCACTTCCTATCCAAACCCCTCATGGAGCACCAAGTCCACTTGGGGCCTAACTGTTAATGACACATCTCCCTCTTCACACCATGGAAACCACTGGGGTCTTTGAGGTTATTAACCAAGCTCAGACAATCTTTTAATTTCTAAGGTTGTGGAAATTTTCAGACATAGGCACAAGAAAAAAAAGATTAAGACATGAACTCTCAGCCACCATCACCTGGTTTCAGCTCAGACTCATTCATGCCTGACCCACACCTCTATCTTCTTTTGTACACTCTGGATTATTTTGAATCAAACACCAGCTATTATATTAATTCACTTTATTTTGTGAAAACCTATTTTAAAAAATAGTTTCAGTAGTGTATTAATTATCACATCTAAAAATACCTTAATAAAATCACATTTCTCTTATAACTTTACTAGATTATTCAAGTTGTAATATAACAATTATAATAGGTAGATTTTTAAAGTCTTTCATAATCTACACCTGTATCTCCATTCTATTTTTCTCCTCTAATTTAGTCTCTTTTCTCTGTCTCTTTCTCAATCTGTCTCTCTCCACTCATAGTTAATACAGTGGATCACCTTTCCTGTAGAATTTCTTATAGTCTCAGTTCACTGACTGCACATCAGTGCTATTTGCTACATTCCCTTTCCTAAATTTCTTCTAAATTGATAGTTAAATCCTTAGGCTTGATGGATTTCAACCTCTAAGTTTTTTGGTCAATTCTTGTATACTTATAAATATCTTTCTTTGTACATCAGGAATGGATCAATAGCCAGTGACATGCATCATTCACTTACCACTAATTGTCCAGCCTCTTACCAAGGAATGTATTCCTAGTCAGGTGGACAAAGGCCACCCATTACTTAAGTAATACATGTATGTGACCTGGAGGATCTAAGAAAATGCTTAGGAAAGGAAGTGACTGCTAGGCCTTGAAGCTTTTTGGTACAACAGCTACAAAAACTCCATGGAATGAATAGGAAGCTTGGCTGGCTAGAGACAGTGGAGAGTGAGTGTTTGGAAATGTGACTCTGTTGCCTGGGGACAGTTAAATCGGAGAGACTCATACACAAAGATTGGGAGATGTGGGAGAAGATGTGGGGGAGAGCACTGAAGGCAAAAGACTTGAAATTACCTGGATGGGCCTCTGTCAGGGAAAGGTGAGCCAGAAGAAAAGGCAGAGGAGATAAGTTAGAAGAACTGGACAAGCAAGTGCATGGGGAGCTGCTCAAGACAGAGGATGGTAGAGAAGGAGCCAGTGTTACAGAGCTGCAAGAAAGGAGGTACACCGAAGAGGGATGGAGTGGAAAAGGAAAGAAATTAATATTTGCCCTGAGTCTGCAAGCCATTGTTTGCCTCATAGCACCCAAAGCATAAGCAACAACCCCCCATTTGTATGGGAGAAGTGGAGTCTAGCCGCCGGTGAAGGTGGTAGGCAGAAGTGGCAGGAGAAGTCTGCTGGCCACTGTCCTCTGCTTGGCTCTGCGCCTGGATGCTTTCTTATCTCTGAGAAGCCATGAGGGGCCAGGTGCCTTCACGGGGGCAGTGAAGAGAGAGGAACAGGGTGTGCTGCTCTCTCCTCACACTCTTGGAAGCAGCGCCTGATTTCCCGTTCCCTCTCCCCACTCTAAGGAAATCCTAACCCTGTGCTTCAGGCTCTCACAGTTACCAACCAGGTCCCAGAGATCCTGTGACCCATAGAAGCTGCAGAACCACCCTGAGCTACCATGGTGCAGTGGAGAAGCCAACTCTGACTCCCTTAGGTGCTGGCATTTCGGAGTCATGCGAACACAGTGTGCGTCCTATTGACAGATCCACCGAGAACAAGTCACCTGATGGTAAAGAAAAGTGCAGAAAGCGATGACTTTGATCACAATAGTCGTGGAAAGAAAAATGCAGAGTTGCCTGAACACCCTGGGGCTGGTGTAACAAAGCAGCTAGAAATACCAGACTGCTGTGTTCTCAGTGGCTGGCAGTGACTTTAGTATTCAACCAATATATCATGTACTTCTGGACAAATAAATAAGCTTTTACACAGTAAAATCAATTTTAAGCAAAGGAGTCAAGATTTCACTTCCATTTTATCTTTTTTTTTTTTACTTCCATTTTCTTAATGCTAAAGGATATTAACTTTCACATGGAAATGAGATAAGGCACAGGCAGCAATCTCAAGTTCACTGAGACGAACAGAAGGTACTTTCACCATTCATGAGTTATGTGAATTTGTTTCTTTGTGTCATTGCCTCAAAAAAAATGACTAACAGCAAGTTCATTTGAAAAGGCTCACCCCCATACGCTACGATGGACATGGATTAGCATGAAAATGATCAGAACAAGTTTGCAAAGATGAAGAAAAATCACAACTACAAAGAGCACCTTACAAGCTCCGAGGACAGTGTCAGGTATGAGGATGATGGGACTCGGCAATTTGCCACTTAGCCTGACTTATTCTCCAAAGGCTGCAGCTGTTCAAAGATATCCCAGGCCACAAGCACAGATCTCTGGACTCCATCTCCTTCCTCTACTCAAAAATTTGCCCTCTGAAGTGTCCTACTCCAGGAAACACAGCAAAAGCTGGAGCAGAAGAGAACAACAGCCAGTGTACGGACATCACATGAGTGTTCTTCCTACCTGGCTTAGAGAGTTAGGGCACCACCTTCATTCACAGTGAGTGCAGTTGTGATGGAGTCAGAGTTCACCCTTCAGCAGGGCCATGGCCCACAGTCAGGGCTGGGGAAGACTGAGCTCCATGTGCAGTGCCATCGAGGGGAAGTCATGGCTGAATCACACAGGACCGGGCTACTTGTATCCCGATAGAGGACCTGTCTTTCAGAAACATCATAACGTGGTAGACTCCCAAGATAACAATCTCTTGAGCTTACCAAATACACGCACCTAAATACACTTCTTTCCTACTTCCCATTCAGTATTTGGCACAACTATTTTACACACACTGCTCTCCCTACACATCCAGCAGGTTGCCATTTGGCTACAATATGATGAAATTGGAAGTTCAATTAACAACAGCAATGAGATTAAACAGCCTATTATGGGCTCTGTTCAACAGCTCCCCATGTGCGGCCTACAACAAAATACATTATGCAGCAAACATAAAAATCACACTGATTCAAGCAAAGACACCTAGCATGCTAACAAACCATGCTTCACTCTAAGAAGAAACAATAGTCATTCTTTGCCTGTGCAGAGCTCAGTTCCAGAGAGTGAATGTAACGTCCTCATGCAGAAAGGGAGCCTCCAGGGTCCAATCTTCTACGAAGTCTAGATCTGTATGTATAAGCAAGTGCTGCAGGACTGTAATTTTAATGCAGAGGAATTTTAGGTTGCACACAGAAATTCATCTTTCCTCATGATGAAGAATGATTTTAAATGTCTAAACTTGGCAGGAGACTATAATCCCTTTCTTCTCTCTTCTTTGTCCTCTTCCTTTTAGTCGCTACCTTTCCCTAAATTCTCTAACACAAAGCCTGCTTTTAACTCTGTAGCCAGGAAAAGCCAGCCCACATGAAGTAAGTTCAGAATGCATGTGCTATCAGAAGGTCCCAGCTCAGAATGTCTTATGATAGTCACTTTCCCCCTTTATTTTATCCTTTCTGGGACACACTGCTCATGAGTGCAACTAACTTGGCCCACACCTTCAATTCTGTCAACTGACTTTTGGTTTGAAGGGAAAATTACATTGTGATTAGCAGAAAACCCATGGCTATGGAAACACAGAAGTTTCTGTTCTTCTCAATGAGATGCAAGTGGTCTAGGGCTGGTCTGAACCCCTGTATTATGGGAGACCTGGCTCTTTCTCTGTTGCTCACACACCTCCCTCACTGTCTGGTTCTGTTTTCCAAGCTGCCCCTGAAGACAGGCACCAAAAAAAAAAGAGATGGCAGGGACATGCTAGCGTTCAAGGTGCTTTTTGGGTTTTCTGCAAAATGCTTCTGTTTATGTCCCAATGGCCAGAACTGGGTCGCACAGGAAAGAAAGTCATTAATCTGAGTGTCCTTGTAAGAGGAGAGGTAGCTAAGGAAAGGGCGGGAGAAAGAAGGAAGGCACCACCTTGGAGCCCAGTGTCCCACCCCACCCTGCCTGTGGCCACTCCGCTGTGGTCTCGCTATGAGCGTTAGCTCTGGGACCTCTCTGTGTGTGTCTCTTATAAGGACACTTGTGATTAGACTTGAGGCTCACCAATAAGTCAGAATGATTTCTTCATCTGTAAAGACTCATTCTCCAAATAGGGACCACGAGCAGATTCTGGGCTTAGGACGTGGACATCTCTCCTGTCAGTGCCCTGACTTTCTCTTCTCTCCCTATAAAGTGAAATTCCCTCTCCTGCAAACTAGTGAATTACTATTCATTACAGTTAAAAGTTCCCAATTTCGTATGTTCCTTTCTTCCAAGGAAAGCACAGAACTCTTCCGTTAGCCTTCCATGGTGCCTCTACACCACGATATTAGAGCACTCGTTGGATTTACTACAAATGTCCTCATCAGGCTGCGGTTCCTCCTCCTTAGGATCTCATGATTCATTTCCACATTTATGCTTCAATGTATGGAATACGGTATTTTTTACTAGGTGTTCTATGATGCTTTTCACCTCTGGCTATCTTCCCCAAAAAGCTAAAGACCTCATATTATGAAGAACCAAGCATACTGATGTTAACAGCAATACAACTCATAATAGCTATGTCCATCAACAGATGAATGGATAAAGGAAGTGTGTTATCTACCACATAATGGAATACTACTCACCACTAAAGGATAAATTTGAGACATTTATAGAAAAGTGGATACACCTGGAAATCACAATGTTAAGTGAAATAAATCAGATACACAAGCTTAAGTATCATATGGTTTAAGTATGGTTTCTTTCATCTGAATAATGCAAAGTACAAATAAAGAGCCAAGTAAAAGACTAATAAAAGAAAAAAATGAGATAGATTATTTGCAAAGGGAAGGGGTACAGGAGACTGTGGGTGAGGGGAGGATGGGAGAGGAAAGGGAAGTAGAAAGATTTAAGAGATAGCATGTTCCATTCCGAACCCCCACAATGAATGGAAACATTATGTGTCATAAACAGGAGCTAAGATGAGGATGATGAAGATGATGACAATGATAACAATAATCTAAAGGGGGGGAGGAGGATCTAGAGACAGACAGAGGGAGATGAGTAGGAGAGGAATCAGAGAGACTCGAGCTGTGTTAGGAGCATGTACTTACTCCCTAAGATGAATGTAAACTTCACGGACCACTGACAAGTAATAATAAAATACAATTTAAAAAATATAATGGTTTTCAACAATTTTTCTTATTATACATAATTTAGATGATTTAACTATTCATAAGAGGAAAAAGTATAATTCCCCTATATGACCCTATCATCAAGAGATAAACATAAGGAATATGTAATTTGTGTAGGTCTTTCAAATATTTATGTATTTCCATTGTGTATATATTTATGTATATATAGTAAGTTGCTAAAATCAAACCTTTGTGTGCATTCTTTGTAATGAATCCATGAATTAGAGAATTAAAACCTACCACTAAAAATGGCTAGCATGACCACAAAATAAAAGGTTCAGAGAAGTCAGACTCTGGCAAAAATATGAATCCCCTTGTTGGTTCCTAAACATTATTTTAGGAAACTATCAAAAGGAACTTAATCACTATCTAAACTGCACAGTTCTTGAGACTAGAAATAGAAGAATCCTTCTGGCTAATAATTGTTACAAAAGAGCTTATTCTTGGAATCATCTTTTTTGTGTTCTAAAATGTAATAAACAATAGTTGGTATATTTTCTCTACATTCTTAATTTCGATGTCTTTCCAAAGATGGTCTAGGACAAATGTGAGATGTTAATTGAAAATTAGTTATAAATGTTCTATTCATTCATTTATTAAATGAAACAAATAAAACTGAAAACAAACACCCCATCATGAATTTTAATTTTTCATGAATTGAAATTAACATGAAATGTCCTGCAGAAGAAAAAAATTATCTTGAGAAGCTGGGAGCTAGAATGCCATTCTTCTGGAACATGCAGATTTTACACTGGAAAAGCTAAGTATCTCAGCCATAGCCACAGAAAGTGCAAATCTGTGAAGTTCACATGAACAAAAGCCTATGTTTCCCCTGCCTTCTAAAGGGCAGTTTGGGGGAGGTGAGCTTGGCTGAACATGAGTGTCTGGAAAGGACGCTGAGCACCGCACGGCCTGACGGGGCACAGACTGCCAGACAACTCCCCGCTGGGCAGTAGCCAGGCATCCTTTTCTGTGAAACAGACCGCTTCGCTTCAGACTTTAAAAGAAGCTTGCACTTCCAGAGTTCCCCGGAAGAACTCGAGAATGTTCTCGCCAAATCTGACTGCCATCCTGTGTTCTCCAAATGAGAATTCTCCAAACGTACAAAGCCTAAAGCAGTAGAGCATGGGCCACTTGTGGAGAGAAAAATCCATCCTTGGTGGTCGTAATTAGCTGAGATCTACACAGACTTCCATTAATAAGGTTTGGATTGCTCTGTACATAGATCTCAAAGTGATTTCATTCAAAGAAAAACTCTCAAGATTTATTGGTTGTAATTTATCATTAAGTAATTTATATCCTTCTCAGACTCCACCTCTTGCTAAGATTTGGCTTTAAACGGGAGCCTCACAGAGTGTATTTTACAGCCAAACGGCACACTTCCAATAATGACACCCGGATTTTGGTCCTTATTTTTCTAGGTCAGAGCTTTCTCAACTGCACAGCAAGGGGGAAAATTCTGAAAGAAGAATTCAGAGACGCCATTACAGTAGAAACACAAAACCCTAAATGAGACACGCAGTACTTCCTAGAGTAAATGTTTCTCATGGGTTTTTTCTTCAGTCTTCTATTAGGATCAAGCTCATCCACCAAAATTAAGAGATTATGATGACAAAGAGATCACTTAAAGATCGGGAAGTAGGATCGCGGGCTGCTATGTTACATAGGTGTCTTCATGCCATTCATTTTTTTGCATGTCTACAAATGCTGAGAAATCATCATCAAAAAGCTTCGTAATTAACTTTCCAATCCAAGTAGTTCTCCATCAGACAGAAATTAAACTTCTATTACTAGTCAAAGAAGTATTCTCTGATGAATTAAACTTTTATTGCAGTTTTAGAAACATTTAAATGTATCTTTAGAGATAAAGATTTAATCAACCTTTTCCAAACTTCCCCCATTCCAGGATCCTACATGGTTTGGTCTCCTTGGAGAATATATGGCAGTGAAGCGTTGGAAGAAAAAAGCCAGACACATGAACTCAAGTCCCCATTTCATCTTGCAGACTCATACAATCCTTTCTAATACAAAAGTTTTGTCATCCACGGAGGGTAAAGGGCCTTGGATCATTCTTTTCTCTGACAATATTTTGAGGTCTGCAATTTTTGTATTAAAGCCTTTAGGCCCAAAATATGCAATACCTGTGTTGAAACAATTACAATTTACCTAGGACATTGAACCTGCCAGCTATGAACATTCCAAAACAAATTTAAACACAAAAGTCATTTATGTGTAGCACAGTACACTATTCTCTCATTCCAGGATTACTACAGCATACCTATTCATTGAAAGGCACAAGACTTCTGTCTAAATTAATTTTTGACCTCTTAAGTATTTGCAATTCAACAGAGTAAATATTTAATGAAATTATAGTAATGAAGCAAATCACATGATTAATGCTATAGAAACAGTTGTGGGAAAAAAACCCATGAATTCTGATACCAGGTGTGAGCGGTGGAACCAGGCATTGAGGAAGATCACCCTGAGGTGAAATACTGGAGCCCAATCGTTGACCCCAGGTCAGTATTCTTAACCTGGAAGCTGCAGAACGTGAGAAAGTCTGTAGCCCTGCTCAGCTCAGTGCCGCTGAAATATATGTAGCCGCTCACCTCTCCTGTCACTGCGACGCTGGATACACCCGGGCTGGACCCAAACTCACCACTGCTGACCTCGGTTAGCATCTCACCTATTTGACCTCTCTGAGTCTCGATTTCTTCATTCTATCAAGCGGGATGGTAGCACATACTGGGCTTGTTGTTTCTACAAGTAGTTCAAACGAGTCCCATAGTCATTATATGACTAATTATGCATCCCTTCCAGGCACACAGAGCAGCCAGCAGAGAGCAGGCTCTTAGCAGGAGCTCATGAACCACGGCTCCCCCTCTTGCTTCCTGGATCCTTCAACAAAGCAAGATTAAGCAGGGGGCAGTGCGCAAGCCCACAACCCCAGCACTAGGGAAGCTGAGGCTGGAGGGTTGTGAGTTTGAGGCCCACCTAGGCAACTTAACAGGACCCTATGGCAAAATGTAAAAGCAATAACAAGAAAAAGAAAGGGTTGGTGATGTCGCTCAGTGGTAGTGTGTCCCTGAGTTTGATCCTTAGTAACTCAAAAAGCAGGAGAATAAGACAATAAAACTGCTAATTTTTCAGCCTCAACCAGATCTTTGAAACAGCCACAAGGGGGCAACACTGCCTCTCTCTCCCTCTCTCTCTCTCTCTCTCTCTCTCTCTCTCTCTCTCTCTCTCTCTCTCTCTCTCTTTCTCTCTCCTATGACTCATCAAAGAAAGAGCACATGGTTTCGGTTTACAAAGCCCTTACTGAACAGGGCAGATGGTTCAGAGTATCCATCAAAAGTTTTTACCTAGTTTAGAGCAAGTACGAAAATGTTATGAAAAATAGACTGCACACAAGATTCAGTAATTTTAACATCGCACTTAATACTCCTTAAAATAAGACATAGTGTTTCCTCTGTGTCACCTAAAATATACATATTTGGGGTGCTTGAATTCTTCATGAAAATTATTAAAGTTTGCTTACACTTGTCTAAATGCCCAGCGGCTCTTTAAAGGGTACAACGTTCCATGGCACAACTATAAAGAGCATATTTCGCAGAATTCACCCATGTCCTGCTCCATCCTCTCCGCTCAGTCTTCCTCAAGCACATTCCTCCCTCCCAGCCCTCTTTGCTAAGCCAGATCTCTCGTGATTACCAAGAACATAGAATAATTTTCAGAGAGGAATATGTCTCCTCTGCTCAGCAAATAACCACGTCAGATCATTTTTATTGAGTTGACTCTCCACCCGATAGGACATGAATAACCAGACTGTGCTTCAAACTCTGAACTATTTATTTCTTAATATTTCTTATTTTACATGATAAGCTAAGCAGCATGTAAAAATTAATGACTTAAATATCATTAAATAGCTTTTACTTGAAGATATTTTATAGTCATCACGGTAGTGCTCACGGAAATATTCAATGAGATGGTAAGATTTTCCCCTAATTTTTGGATGCAAAAGTTGAGGCTCTGCTCTAGTTTCAATAGGCCAGCAGCAAACAGAAGACGAATGCATTGTCTGAAGTTTTTGTGAATTTCCTGAGAAAATATGATGGAGAGCCTGTCTTGATAAGATGAGAACTATCCTCTGATTGCTTGTTGGGCTTTTTGAAGAGGTTTTCTTTGGTAACCTTAAATGGCTGCTTAGCATAATAATTTATGTTAATATAGCTTCTATCCATATAAAGGGCTTAATGTTGTTTTCCCCAGCTTTACAGAAAAAAAATAAGTCTAAAAATCCAATTTCATGCATTTAAATAGGATAAGTATAGCACACTTATAATTTCAACAATTATAATTCAAAAACTCCAAATGAGAAAAGTCTATAAGTGGCACATGCTGTGATATGTGTATGCTCATGTGTGTGTGTGTGTGTGTGTGTGTGTGTGTGTGTACTGGGCTTCAAGTGTGTGATTTCATAACCACATTCTTCCTAATCCACTTGACATTCCCAGTCTGCCCAAGTCACTGGGGACAGATTGGAAATTCTCTTAATATTTCTCATATTCTCGGAAAGTAACTCTCACAAACATGTGGTCACATTCCACAAAAACATTGCTTTGAAAAATGTACGCTAAGAAGCAAAAGCCTTCCGAGAAAACATCTATCATGCAGGTAATTAGGAAATGTTTCTTTTTTGTACTTTGGCTAAACTTGGTTGTTAGTAATGGCTGATCCTTGTAAATAATACAGAGAATATTTTCTATCATCAATGAAGGAAAAACTGGAGAATAATGGAAATATATGAAAATTAAGTTGAGCCACAATTTTGAATTTTTTAGTAGTTTAATAGATTTTTGAGTAATTTTAGAACTCGACATGGAAAAGGTTGAGAGAAAGAAGTAGCTCCAAGTTAGACCAAAGTATCGACCTTCTGACTGGGAACAACCTGCACAGCGAAGCTGGAAAGAGAGGCGGAAAGGGACAAACTGCCCCGGGGCAAAGAGGGGGAGGGGAGGAGTGGAAAGTGAGCCGTGGCCCTTCCTGCTCACCTCACAGGCACCCAGCAGGGCTGGCTGGGACCCCAGACAGACGCCGAAAGGGAGGCGCAGACTTCAAGGCTGGGTGGCCGAGACCGTGGGGGCTTTCTCCGTGCTCTCCCCCAGGCAGTCAGACTCCAGGTGGGGGATAATCAGGAAGCCCCTGGTGATGAGGCCTCTAAGGAAGCCACTTCTGCTGCTGCCACAGAACACCTTGATGGAGACACGCGGTCTGTGATCCCACCCAGGGCCAGGGGAGCATTTTAGTCTGAAGCATGGACAGCAGGTCTCACAGCCAAGGGAGCTTTCCCGTCCTCCTTGACACCTTCTGTCAAGTTTTGACCATTTACCTGGGCTCAAGGGAGGCCCGGACACAGCCACTGTCTTCCGTCTGCGTGCTCATGCCTGCCACATAACTGGTTCTCGGTAAGTGTTGCTGAGCCAGCCCCATGAGTAGCTGGTTTTAATTAAAATTATACCACACGTCCCACAGGAAAATGACCAGCAGACTCTCTGCAAATGGAATCTGTCACCTTCTCTCTGCAGGGCATGAACGACAATCATGACATGACAGAGTCCACGCCTTATACCAAGTTTTCCAGAGCATCTTAGCTTGGGTCCACAATGGCGAGCTATGAATTCATCAGACGTTTCAATAATCTGAACAGGGACTCCCTTTACCAAGGATAAAACTGTAACCTGTGCCTGCCACCCACAGTTAGGTTGGAGACTTCGTTAACTCATCCAGTGTGGTCTGGAGCAGACAGGAGGGCACAGGCACCCAAAGATGAGCTCTAAGTTCACTGTCGCTGACCTCAGCCGATGCCGGCAAGCTGCACAGTCATGGGTTTGGGTTCCTCTCGCCGACTCGAGGCTGCCCAGAACTGTGAGTTTGTTCCTCACTCACAGAGCCACCCAGTCCCTCTGTCCCCTCTTCCCTACAGATTGGATGACTTTGTCTCCTGTCTCTTGGAGAAGACAAAACCAGTCCCTTCCTGCCACTCACCTGACGTAGATCCTGCTCTGAGGTAGAAGCAGCACCTACCCCGGCGCCTCTCCTCCCTGCCTGCCCCTCCTGGGGACCCTGTTGTTCACCTGCCCTTAAGTGTGCTCGTGGCCCTGAGGTTCAGGTGGGGTGAGGCTGGAGTCCCAGGACTTGGAGAGAGGACCAAGAATGGCGTTGACTCAGCTCTGTGTCTGCCACCCCATGAAGCTCAGTGAGGGCATTTTCTCCTGTTCTCACACTGGTCCGTCCACCTGTATCTGCATCTGGAGAGGAAGAGGCAAGGGACCTAGAGGGTTTGGCTCACAGAGAAGAAAGAAGGATATGAGCAGAGAGGAGAGCCAAGTCCTCCTGACTCACGTTCCTGCCTGAGCTATGTCCCAGATGTGCAGGCAATGCGTAGCGTGGGTGGGGCACAGGCTTCTGTTTGCTTTCAAAGCAATCTAGCAGCTTGCACTGAAATTTTTAATAAAGGTTTACACGAGCTTGAATATAAATGAGAGATGCATGCAGCTCATGTGTACATGATAAAGCTGTGTGTGTTAAAATTGCACTCCTGAAACACTTTTTCCTTTCTTCATTCTTCTCTTCCTTGTTCTTGCTGTTATCGGATATGATTTCTTGTTAACAGCTCATCTCCTCTGCTTCTTCCTGTTTCCCTCTGTAGTCCTTTCAGACTTTAAAGAACTGGAACTGGAGATGAAGCAGGAAATGAATGCTGGGCTGCTCTGCTGGGGCAACACCTAGGAGTTCAGTTAAAATTGCTTTCGCTTTACTTTCTCTTCATGCTAGGGTTAAAATTTCCTCCCGAGGGAAATCAAGGGAGTCTCAGAAATCTGAATAGTATATGCCTGGAATTCATTATATCAAGAAGCATCACTAATATCAGGAATGTTGGCTTAGCATACCCGAGTCATGTAGGGTTTGGGAATGGCCATTATGATGAAATTCTCCCCAGTGAGTACACACAAACACACACACACACACTCACAGAGTGTGTATATCTGTGAAATACTCTGCAGTATAACTTTGATGGTCATGTTCAGACTAAACACATACTGGGTATATCACCCCCAGTCTTTGTGTATTCTAAAATAAAAAGCAATTCCTGAGGACTGCTTTTCCTTTGCTGTCCCATAAACTCTATGAGAATTTGCTACTGATTCTGGTTCAAAGTGATAAAACATCTAGATGAGCATCTAAAACCCTAAATTTAATTTGAATTATCACCAATGGTCACTCTGAAAATTGTAGGTAAGAAAGGAATTGAAAATGTCTAATTAATAAGAAATGAAAGGTATCATGGCAGATTTTCCAAAATCTTTTAATGTGGTTGTTGAAGAAGGCATAAAGGTGCTTACTGTTGTTTTGATGAAGTTTTGTGGACCATTAAAAGTGGCATATGTATTTGTTTTTAGAAATTTATTCTTAATAGTGGGTGGTTGCAGGATGTGATGTCCACACTCTCTGTGTGGAGCATGAGCAGAGCACAGCCTGATTCCTTTTCTCATCCCCTCTCTGTCCCTTCCCTGCCTGTATTCCTTTCATTTCCTGATCTTCCCAGCTGAGGAAGACTCATCTCTCTCCATCTTATTATCTGTCTTTTATGTTCTTCTTTATTTATACTTTGGATTTTTCCTGTAAGAGAAACCATGCGCTGTTGAAGCTTATGTGTCTGATTTAAACAAACGGTACTCTGGATAGCCTAAAACACAGACAAATCTGGGCTTGATATTATTTGAAAATATAGAATGAAGATCTCATTAATTTGGGTGTGTTTGTCCTTAGTGACCATTGGAACAAGCCAATGATCACAACTGTGGGCTAGCAATTCACTGCTAACACTGCCCATCACCATTCCGTGAAAGGACAGATTTATCTAAGTCTCTCAGAGGTCCTTTCAGAAAAGAACTTTTCTTATCTTTGTAGACCACCTTGCAAGTCACAGATGTTTTTAAATTGAGTTGGATGGCTCAATTTCTCATGTAGCTCAAAAAATCACTTTATGTTCTGCTGAGTGATTACCCAGAAATAACCATAGTAATAAGCTGTTAATTAATTATAGCTCCTGTTATCACCAAGGGAATGGCCAACAACAAATGACAATGACTTTCCATGTCCTAGTCCCAAACCAAGCCTGATTTTATTATTGCTATAGTAACTCTCCATTAGTTTCTGAAAATGACCTAAATTTCCATGTTTGCGCAAAGCCAAAATGATAATTTGTTGATGTGATGTGTTCCACTCTTTAAGTTTATCTCAGAGTTCAGGGTGACCTCTAAGAAGCTCAAGCCTCAGAAAGACATTGGGGAAAATGGAGGAGATGTGGAACGCAGAGCTCTGTGCCTCTCCACTTCAATCAGGAAACACCTGCCCTCCTCGGGCACCGTGCTAATGCCAGCACAGCCTCCCTTCTGGTTGTTGTCACCACCCAAGACTCACCCAGTCTGGCTTCTAAGCTGTGACCCATGGAAGAATCCTCCTCCTCCCCACTGCTCACCCAGGAACGGTCTGATTGATTGCATCCCGGCCTGCTCACTTCTTATTCAACACCTGTTCAGAGCAAATCAAGCTTCAGACAAATGACATGCCAGAGACAGCCTATCACAGGACAGCTTCTGTTTAGCGAGAGATGGTAGAGTGGGCACATCACGTGGGGTTTACCCCAGGAGCCAGGATTGAAAGTCTCCCTGGAAAATCAATATGATATGGAGACACAGAATTTCAAGACAGAAAGGCATTCTTCTTCCAAAGACCCAGACTTATCTATGGATTTCTTATTAGCACCCTCTGAGTGTCAAGAAAACAAAGTTATACACATGCCAAGTTTTTTTTTTAATAGCCAATGCAGTCCTTGTTTACTCTATGCAACTGGGAAGGTAGTAGATTCTGTTCTACTTATAATATCAACTAACAAAAGAATGAATGTTTTGCCATTATTTATGATATAACTAAGTCATTAAATGAATATACCTAGTGAAATAATTCTTAAAATGCATCAGTATTTTTAATGTTTCCAGTTCTGCAATTTAAAACATCATAGCCCGAATAATTCCAAATTCCCCAGCCTTTACCAGCTCTTCAAATACTTAGAATATTGTGTTTCCTTTGGGTTACATATACATTTTTGAAGCTCTGGTTATTTGTCTTATAGTAATTCCCAAAGTAAGAAATAATAAAGCAATGTAAACAAATAATCTCAGGAAAAATCTTACATGAGGATAGAAGACAAAGTACTGTGACTCGATGACTTGAACCAATGATACACAAAACGTGGTATAAATTTGTGTACCGGGGGACACGCACTGGCACTTGGGTGTCACAAAGACTCCAGCTAGGATGTTTCATAGTCTCTACCTGCCTTTCTAGAAACAAAGAAAGCTGACATTATTCCATTAAAATACCAAAGGATCTTGTTAAAAGATGGAAATTGAATAGTATGTTTTTTTAGAATTGGTTTGCTTTCATTTCATATACATTATTGTTAATTTTAGAGCATCTGTTACAGAGGAAAGCTGGACTTGGAGGAGGACACTGTGCATAGGATGTTGGCGAGGCGCCCACTTTCACAGGCTGTCTGCATGCCACGCTCTTGCGATGACACCAGTGCAGGGAGGCACAGGACAGGGCCACTGAGGACTGCTTGTCGCCTCCCCTGGCATCTCAGGAGGATGACTTCTGCTTAGTCCTCCACCCTGCACGCTGAGCATCCCTGTAGCCAGCATCTGCATTGTTTCCCCAGCTTCCTCTCTGCTCCAGCTTCTGCCTGTTGCTCTTCCTGCACCATCTTCCCTCCCAGAGAACAGCACTGCTGCCTGGCCTGTTCCACTGGTAGCGACCTATGAGGCCTTATGCTTCCCTCTTCTACCTCTCACTCAACCCATTAACAAAACTTTTGGTTTTTCTCAATGGCATGGCTGCTATCACATCTCAGGGCACTATCATCTCCTGCTGGGCTTCTGCATTCACTGCCTCATTCCAGTCGCTGTCTCCATTCCATTCATTCTAGAGTCTTTCCTTCCCAAAGCCTCTTTATCAAAAGTCACAAGGACCCAACCACCTGGACCCTTCATGATTCTTCAGCATTGTCTCCAACTCATCTCTACCCTACTCAATCCTCTGGTGCCATTTTGGTCTTCCTGACAGTTCTCAAAAGTCCCAACCAATTTTTTCCTGATGCCAGGTCACTGCATTTGAGTATTTATATGTGTGTGTGGCGGGGGGGGGGGGGTTGGGTTTTGTTGGTTGTTTTTTTTGGTACCAGGGATCAAACTCTGGTCCTTGTGCTTTCGGAACAGGCGGTGGAAACACTGAGCTAAATCCCTGGCCCTGCATTTGAGTATTTATATTGACAACAATTCAAACCAAGTGTCTGGCTAAATATTCACATTAGTATTCTAGAATTGTGTATCTACAATCCTATCTTGTTTAATGCATCTCACTTAAGATTTCCTATTTCTCATTTTTGACTTACAGAAGAATTTCAGAAATGGCACCCCCAACTTCTCCCAATGTCAACATATAATATAAAGATAATGTTTGGAACTGAGGAATGAGCATCAATACAATGCTGTCCACTAAGCTATCTTCCGTACTTGTACTTATATCAGGAACTGAGTTGAGATCCCACTTGGTTTTCCCTTGTTCCATCACCTTAGTCTCACAGTCCCTCTGTCTCCCTTGTCTTGGTGACTGTGACACATTTAAAGTTGTTTTCCAGAATGCTCTAGAGCAGCCTTGTCTGAGGTTGAGTTCAGTGTTTTTATCTCCACTGAACTGTTGTGCCTTGGTGTGATGTGCCAGCTTCTGGGTAGTGACTCGTGTTAGGGAATAAACACGGGTGTGAAACAGACAGCAAGAACTGAGACAGTGTGAAGAATTGATTACAAGATGCCCAGAGCCTGCAGCTTGAGAGTTCCAAACTGTGGTCACTGGGGAGAAGCCTGAGACCTGCCAGGATTGCAATTCGGAACACCATGACCCTCTTCTGACTTCCTACAGGTTTATGGACTACAGTAAGTAGCTGTGCATGTTATCAACATCCCGTGACCACATTAAACTGTAAAGACTCTTTCTAGCAGGACTGCAAGATGTCAGCATCTTGTAGAAACTTAATCTATCTCAGTAAAAAGCCACAATTGCCCAGGGTATTATGGGATTACCACTAAGAGCCAAGTTTAGTAATAAGTTGGCAAAATAATTTTGTGACCCCTTTCTTCACAAAACATAGTCATTGCATTTACAGCATGCAATTAAGCTAGTCAAATTTAGCCTATTTATAGAACCTATTGTATAATTTTACTTCATTTGCAAACTAACGCTGTCTAGTGGCATTCTACTGACCTGATTAGAATTCGACATGCTTGTTCAATTTACATAAATATCAATCACTGTGTACATATCCCACCAGTATATTTAATATATGATTCATTCACTTTTGATCTTGTCATTTTAATTCTCCTAAAACCATCAAAAGTTGAAGTTAAGAATCCAAGCTATTGGCAGACAGGCAGGGCTGCAGATGTGGTCCTGAGGTTGCCAGTCATGCTGAAAATACCAAATCAGCCCTCTGCAGATAGGCAGGTCTGTGGACGAGGTCCCAAGGTCACCAGTTGCACAGAAAACACTGAATCAGCCTGCGCCCCTGCAGCAATCCACTGGACCACCATCCCACCCCCCCCACTCCTTTGGCCTCTTCTCTGTACAGCCACCTGGTTCCACACTACAAAGACACAGAGGACACAGGACCACCAGACCACTGTACTGGAGCTAATCAAGTTCTCAGCATTTAAAGAATTCCTGCCCAGAGGTAGGGGCTTCTGACCCGCCATCCCACTGCTCCTGGTCTAGAGGAAGGGGCTTCTGGGCTACCACCGCTCTTGGCCACTGGGCCACCTCTCCCAGCTCAGAGGAGGTGAGCCCCATGGACGCCAACAGCACCCCCCTGCCCCCCCAGTCGAAATGAGAAAGCATGTAAATAAGTCTCAAACCCAGACTTCCAGATCACCTACAGCAACCCCAAACGGAAAGGAGATGGAACACACTGATACTCAACCACCTGGACCAACTGAACTGGTAACAAAAGAGGATCTGGAAAAAATGAAATCAGAAATAATTTCTCAGATAACAGGAGAAATTGTGCTCCTAGTGCAAGACATGATTAATAAATCTAGAGAGGAGCTGAGGAATATGATGGAATCCCAAAATAGGAAACAAATGGAATCCATAAAACAGATGCAAATAGATTTCCAGGAGATGAAAAACTCCACTGAAAGTCTACACAGCAGAATGAGCCAATGTGAGGACAGAATTTCAGATATAGAAGATAAGATTGCAATTAATGACCAGGAAAAGAAAAACTGCTTCAAAATTATAAGGGAACATGAGAAATCAATCCAGCAGCTGCTAGACGATGCAAAGAAGAATAACATAAGACTGATTGGAGTCAATGAAAAAACAAGAGAGAGTACAGATGACATAAAAAAACTCTTCACAGAAGTAATAACAGAAAACTTTCCATGCAGGGGAAAAGAGCTTGACATACAGATAAGTGAGGCATATAGGACTCCAAATAGCCTTGATAAAAAAAAAACTACACATAGGCATATAATTGTTAAGATTCCAGAAACTCAACAGAAGAACAAAGTTCTACAAGCAGTTAGAGAAAAGAAACAAATCACATACAAAGAAAAGCCCATCAGAATCACAGCAGATTTCTCAAAGCAAACCATCAAGGCAAGAAGAGCTTGGAGTGACATATTCCAAGCCCTAAAAGCAAACAGCCTCCAACCCAGATTGATGTACCCTACAAAACTATCTTTCAAAATCGATGGAGAAATAAAATACTTTCATGACAAAGAGCACCTTAGGAACTTCATGAATACCAAACCAGCACTCCAAAGAATTTTACACAATATCCTAGGAACAGACATTGAGGATCACAACCCCAGGAAACAAAGCAGAATGAATCCATCTGGCATGACAAGAAATTAAATGTAAAGGGGGAGAACCCAACAAAAAGAAAAAGTCATGGCAATGACAAGTCAATACATTTCAGTTATAACCATGAACGTTAATGGTCGAATTCACCAATTAAAAGAAACAGACTGGCAGAATGGGTCAAGAAGCAAAATCCAACAATATGCTGCATACAAGAAACACACTTAATTCAAAAGGAAACTCATAGACTGAAAGTTAAAGGGTGGAAAACAATACTCCATGCGACAGGAACACCCAAAAAAGCAGGACTAGCTATCCTTTTTGCAGATCAAGTGGATTTCAAACCAACACTGATTAAGAGAGACAAAGACACTATATCCTTGTAAAGGGAACAATCCAAGAGCAAGAGATGACAATTATAAACATATATGCACCAAACACCAGTGCACCCAACTATATGAAACAAATACTGACAGACAGGAAAAATCAAATAAGCACTAATACAGTAGTAGTGGGGGACCTCAAAACCCCACAGTCACAAACAGATAGATCAACTAGACAAAAAATAAGTAATGAAATACTAGAACTCAATTGAATTCTTGAACAAATGAACTTAACAGATGTCTACAGAGTCTTCCACCCCACAAAATCAGAATACACATTTTTCTCCACTGCACATAGGTCATTCTCCAAAATAGACCACATACTCACACATAGAACATGTTTAAGTAAGTCCAAAGGAATTGAAGTTATCCCCTGTATATTATCAGACCATAGTGCAATGAAATTGGAGATCCACAGCAAAAGAAACTCAAAAAAATTAACAAACACGTGGAAATTGAACAACACACTTCTGAATAACCAGTGGGTCATAGAGGAAATTAAAGAAGAAATCAACAGTTCCTTCAATTAAATGACAGTGACAATACAACATATTGGAATCTATGGGACACAATGAAAGCAGTCTTATGAGGGAAATTCATAGCAGTGAATACACATATTAGGAAAACAGAATGAGCCCAATTAAACAACCTGATGCTGAACCTTAAGCTTCTAGAAAAAGATAAGTAGGACAAACACAAAGCTCATACAAGGGAGAAAATTATAAAGATCAGAAGAGAAATCAGTGCAATGGAGACTAAGAGAATGATACAAAAAATCAATGAAGCCAAGAGTTGGTTCTTCAAAAGAATCAACAAAATTGACAAACCCTTAGCCAACCTTATCAGAAAAAGGAAAGAAAAGGGCCAAATCCATGCAATTAGGAATGAAAAGGGTGAAATTACAACAGACCCAGCAGAAATCCAGAGGATCATCAATACCTACTTCCAGAACCTACATGCCAATAACATGGAAAACACAGAAGAAATGGACAGATTCCTAGGTACATATGAATTACCAAAGTTGAATGAAGAAGACCTAAAAATTCTAAACAACCCAATATCAACCAATGAAATTGAAAACATAATTAAAAACTTATCAACTAAGAAAAGCCAGGCCCTGATGGCTTCACTGCTGAATTCTACAAGACATTTAGAGAGGAACTACTGCCACTACTGTTTAAACTCTTCAATGAAATTGAAAGGGAAGCAATACCCCTAAATTCATTCCTGGAAGCAAGCATCACCTTGATCCCCAAAGCAGAGAAAGACCCAACCAAAAAGGAGAACTATAGGCCAATCTCACTAATGAACATAGATGCAAAAATCCTTAGTAAGATACTGGCAAGTAGAATGCAGAAGATCATCAAGAAGATCATACACCCTGATCAAGTGGGATTCATCCCAGGGATGCAGGGATGGTTCAACATATGCAAATCAATCAATGTAGTACACTATATCAATAGAGCCAAGGACAAAAACCATATGATTATCTCCATAGGCACAGAAAAAGCATTTGACAAAATCCAACATGCATTTATGATAAAAACCCTACACAAAGTTGGAATAGATGGTCTCTACCTCAAACTGATAAAAGCCATCTATGAAAAATCAACAGTCAATATCATACTAAATGGTCAAAAACTGAAATCCTTCACACTAAAATCAGGAACAAGACAAGGACGTCCACTATCACCACTCTTGTTCAATATAATTTTGGAAACATTAGCCACAGCAGTTAGACAAGAGAAAGAAGTAAAAGTAATAAAGATAGGAAATGAAGTCAAACTGTCATTATTTGCAGATGACATGATACTCTATATAGAAGACCCCAAGAACTCCACCAAAAGTCTTCTAGACTTAATAACCAAATTCAGTCAAGTAGCCGGTTATAAGGTTAACACACAAAAATCAATAGCTTTCCTCTACACGAATGACAGACTCACTGAGAGAGAAATAGGACAAATAATTCCTTTCACAATAGCATCCAAAAAACTGAAATACCTAGGAATCCACCTAATGAAAGAAATCAAAGACCTCTTCTCTGAAAACTATAGCACTCTGAAAAGAGAGATTGAAGATGATATGAGAAAATGGACAGACATCCCCTGCTCCTGGGTAGGAAGCATTAATAGAGTGAAAATGGCCATACTTCCAAAACTGCTATATAGATTCAATGCAATTCCAATTGAGATCCCAGCAACATACTTCATGGACCTTGAGAAAACAATCCAAACATTCATTTGGAACAAGAAGAGACCCAGAATAGCAAAAGCAATTCTAGGTAACAGAGACATGGCAGGGGGTATCACAATCCCCAACCTGCAATTATATTACAAAGCTACTGTGATAAAAACAGCATGGTACTGGCAAAGAAACAGACCTGAGGACGAGTGGAACAGATTAGAAGATGCAGAAACAACGCCAGACACACTCAGCCATCTCATCTTCGATAAAGGAGCAAACACCCTCACTGGAGGATAGATAGCCTCTTTAATAAATGGTGCTGGAAAAATTGGGTTTCAATTTGCCAAAGATTAAAACTAAACCTGTATCTCTCGCCATGCACTAAACTAAAATCAAAATGGATTAAAGATCTAAATATTAAAATAGAAACACTGAACCAGTTGGAACAGAGGTTAGGTAGAACTCTTGAAGACATCGGTGTAGAAAAAGATTTTATGAACAAAACCTCAGTTGCCTGTGAACTAGCACAAACAATCAACAAGTGGGATCTCTTCTTATTAAAAAGCTTCTGCACAGCACAAGAAACCACCAGCAGTGTGAAGAGACAACCCACAATGTGGGAAAAAATCTTCATCTGCTTTTCCTCAGACAAAGGCCTATTATCTCAAATCTATAAAGAACTTAAAAAGATCAGACCTCCCAAATTTAAAGACCCAATCCAAAAATGGGCATCTGAAATGAACAGACATTTCTCAGACAAGGGAGTAGAAATAGCAAATAAATACATGAAAAAATGTTCAACATCACTGGTCATTTGAGAGATGCAAATGAAAACAATGCCGAGATTCCACCTCACTCCAGAAAGAATGGCTGCTATCAAGAAATCAACCAATAACAAATGCTGGCGGGGCTGTGGGGAAAGAGGAACCCTGCTCCACTGCTGGTGGGAGTGTAGACTGGTGCAACCACTGTGGAAATCAGTATGGAGATACCTCAAAGAACTAGGACTGGATGACACATTTGACCTCGCTATTCCACTGCCGGGGATCTTCCCCAAAGAATTAAAAGAATCATACCACAGTGATATATGTGCACGCATGTTCACAACAGCACAGTTTGTGATAGCTAAAACTTAGAAACAGCCCAAGTGCCCATCAACTGGAGACTGTATAAAGAAAATGTGACTTTTTTGTAAAATGGAATACTACTCAGCCATAAAGAATGAGAAATTAGAGACATTTATAGCTAAATGGATGCACATTGAGGGGATACTCTTAAGTGAAATAAATAGGACACATGTATAAATCGAATAATTTCTCTAATGTGAGAAACTGAAAGTGTAAATAAGGACTAAAATGTATAATAGGTAATGTGAAATAGGAAGAAAAGGGGCAAAGGGGAAGGGGAAGTGGGAGGGGTAGGGGAAAGGAAAGAAGGGAATGGAATTAATATGAGAAAATGGAAATATAGGAACAAAATCTTTGTAAATAGGGAGGAATGGAGGTGTTGAAGGGAGGGCTGGGCAAGGGTGAAAAATAAGAACCAAGAGAGACCTTGTAAAGGTGCAAATTTCCAATGATGAATGTCATTATATTATATAACTAAAATGTACCAATGATTAGAATGAATAATCAATAATGCAAAATAGGAAGAAAACATCCAAAGGGGTAGGAGTAGTGGGAGGGGCAGGGGAAAGGAAAGAAGGGAAAGGAAAAATGATGAGAAATGGAAAAAATGTTAATAAATGTTAATTTTGTAAATAGGGAAGGGTGGAGGGGGTGAAGGGAGGGCTAGGAATGGGGAAAAAATAAGAACCAAGATGCATCCTGTAAAGGTACAAGTTCCCAATGAGAAATGTAATTGTGTTGTATATCTAAAATGTACCAATAAAAGAATTTAAAAAAAAAAAGAATCCAAGCTATTAAAAACTCTACACACTTCAAAAACAAAATTATCTTTTTTCGGGGTGGGGGGGAGCTGATGTTTATTCCTTATCATTCTTAAAAGTGTTTTGATGGAGTAATGATCAGATTTGGGGGATAAAAATAGGAGAACAATTTGATCTACAACTTTTGTTCCTTTCTCCTGAACAATAAATTCATGGTACATAAGTAAGGTAGAGTGATTTTTAAAATATAAAAAAAAAACTCTTAAAAACTAGTGACTGGGCTGGGGATTTGGCTCAGTGGTTCCCCCACCTGCCTTGCAAGTGCAAGGTCCTGAGTTCAATCCCTGGTACAAAAAATTTTTAATAAATAAATAAATAAATAAATACTAGTGACTTGGAAACAATTCTAAAATTACACATAGATTGTTCATTTACCTGCAATAAGTCTGGTTTATTTTTATCCACTTGGTCATTGCAGGCAGGAGTCACCTGCCTCACAAATTCAAGTTAAATGCAACTCAAAAATCACATGTGCTGCATTAAGCAGGTACACTCAAACCTCTCATGTCTTTTATGCAAACTAAATTGGTCTTCTCTGTTTTTCAAAAAGCATGGGAATTTGGTGTAAAAGCTGTGAAATAATTATTCAAATTTTGAAGAAACAATTATTCTTCTGAAATTTTATCTGGTGCACAATTTTTTTCTTTTTTCCTTATAATTTATGTCTCTTAAAAGCAACTACAAAGAAATGACATTTCTTCCCAAATTAGTAGTAAATAAATCATAAGTTAAATAACTGAGGCCAAGCAAAGAATATTTTTTCCTACTCAGATACAGATAATATGTAAACTTTAGTTTGCGACTATTCCATAGGCATTTTTTAATTAACTCTCCTCCCATCGAGAGTAAGTATAGTAGGAAACCAAACAAGTGGAACCAAAAAGTGAATGCAAAGGTTATGAAAGAACTAACTTCATTTGCCTGATATAAAGAGGGAAAGAAACCAAATACATTTATAAAAACTCTGCTTGCAAACAAAGGCTGTAACAAGTAGTTGGTTTTCACTGTTTTTCACTGTTTTTTCACTTTAAAATTGGGACAGAGGCTGCCTGGGCAGTCTGAGTTCTACTGCTCAGTCTCAAGATTTCCAGCAGGCAAGTTATTCCCTGTAAATCTGCTTCTCCACCTGTAAAAACCAGAAGACAGCATTCACAACTACCTTTCATGGCTATACAGATTAAACACTCTAATCAGAGCAAAGCCATGAGCATCAGTTCTGGGACATTTAAGGGGAAATTAAGTGATAGATATTATTCTCATCATTATTTCAAAAATCTTTACACTTCACAATAAGCATTTCTTATCCTATTAATGTTCTGTTTAAATGTAGGTATTTCCTCTTCTTTCTTTTCTTTTTCTCCTTTCTTTATAAATATAAAATTCCTTTGATGAACTCCAAAGCACATCTAAGATAAGGAAATTTAAACGCACATTTTTAATAGTTCTTGGAGATTGAAGACACTCCTTAAAATAACAAGTTTGTAGGCTATTTAAAGAACAAGACTGTTCAATTGTTTGCAATCTGTTATGTCAATTCTTAGAAAATAGTGTTAAAGGAGCAAATCTCTTATTTTTACATTCTGTATCCATTTATAAAATCTGCGGTTTCATAGAGTATTTATAACATCTTTTTGTAACTTGGTAAGGATATTTCAAACAAACACAAAAGACTGTTCGTACTTAAATCCAGACTCAGAATTAGAGGGAGATAATAATTCTTGGAATACGAGCAGCCTATTGTTCACAATTGCACCATCAGAAGTGGAGTGCTCCTGCAGGAGGCCTTGAAATGGGCCAGGGTACTTTAAGTTCCATGGAAAAACAGATGTGCCCTAATTCCTGGTTTTGAGATGGAGAAGAAACCCTATCATTAAATGACTGAAAATCACACTTTTCACTGATGCCAACTGAGCATGAGACCGTGTTGCTTCACCTGTTGTATACTCAGTGAGAATTTGTGTAGTAAACTTGGCATCAAGGCTCATAGAAAAAATGCCACAAAGCCAAATATTTTCAGCCAAAACAGAGGAAGAGATGGAGGGGTGGGGCGGGGCAGGAAGTAGAAGGAAAGGGGACAAAAAAAAGAATTGCAATGAGTTATGTCCATGTACCAGCTTCCCACAATGTACTGTCCTCATGTACTGCAGCATGGACTATTAAAGATAGAAAAAGAAAAATTTAAAAAACAAAAGCCAAAACTCATACTGTTCTCAACATCACATAAACGTAGTTCATCAATCAATGTCAAAAGAATGTATAAAGACAAGAGCCCCTGACTGGTTGTAAGGCAAATTGCTTCTTGCTTCCTGCTCGCTCCGGGTCGGCACTGCAGTGGCTGGCGATAGCCCTGTCCTGTCGGGTGTGCGCCGGTTGATCTCTTGTGACGAGGTTTCTCCATGTCTCTTTCCACAACTCACAAAGTCTCTCCAAATGTCCTCTCTCGGGAAGATATTCCTAAGTCCCTAAGTCTACTTCTTTCCAAATGTTGAGGTAAATACTCCAGGCTTTGTCTTCATTTGCTAACAGTTGGGCCCTTGTCAGTCCCCCGAACGCTGCGACATAAGGAAAGTGCCTCGATGACCTCAAGGCCTCGTTATACTCATGGCATTCGGATGGGTCAGTCACAGACATGGGGCAGCATTTCCTCTGGCCATTTCCTGAAGGTACCTGAGATCCTCCTTCCTGATACTCACCTGTCCTTCAGAAACATCTAGATTCCACGTGGAGGACTTAGAGGTCAAAGGACAGGCCCACAGGATAGCAGCTATTCCAGGGAAAGGAGATGAAAAACCACGCTCCCAAGTCAGAGGAGACAGGCGCTCATGCAGCAGTTGGCATCAGAGGCCAAAGGAGTGACATACTCTCTTCATCTGGAAAGACCCCAGTTCAAACATTAGCTAGCCACGGAGAAAGCAAACCAAACCTTTACTAACAGCTTCAGTGTCTTCCTCAAATGAAGAGGAGAGTGATGGATGGACACATCCCCGAGAGAAGAAAAATGCTTGATAAAAGGCATTTCAGCCGCTGTAAGTGTGTTAGAGATCCCGACCCATCTGATGGAAATGAAGTTATTTTCCAGACATGAACCAAATGTGAACCTTTTAAAACTCCGAGCTATTTCAGAAATCCTATTACTCCTTGTAGGAACTGATTTGCCTGGCTCTGTGACCACAGATGAGATGCTATCTGACAGAGAGTTTCCGCCGCCCTCTTAACTGTGACAATGGGCCCCTTCGTTACTTCTGGGAACTGAAGTTGCCCAAATAAGACACGATGCGTCGTTACACGCTTAACAGGGTCCTGTCAGCCCCAGCTGATTGGGGCTCGCTGCTTGCCTGGCCATTGCTGACTTCCTCAATTGAGATCAGCCGTGGGTGAGAAGGACATTCTTTAGGATGACACGGGGCACCTGCCTGATGTCTGGGAATGGTCTCTCCCCTCTAGACAGTGATAGCTTTGAACAGTCGACTCTGCTGTGAGGTGAGTCTTATGTAACCACAGTGTCACAAAACCTCTCCAAAAGCTGACAGCCCAATTAGAAACTCATGATGTGCTGGGGAGAAAAGAGGCCCCGACTGCAAGCCTGGAGAATGAACAGTGGTTAGGCAGGTGCTCTAATTTTGCGCCAGAGTGGTAGAAAGGCCTAACTATTGTACTTTCGAAGCTGGGTTGTGCTTCTATTTGATTAAAAAGGAGGTCACGGAGCCTTGGAGTCACCCCAGCGACCGCCCCACCCCACAGTCCCTCTTGCCCTCGTCTTTCTTTCTGTGCTCTCTTCTCTTGCTCTGTGGAAGCACCACTTGGTGCACTCTGACTGCCCCCACCCACCCACACATGCCCTGCTCTGCTCCCCTCGGGATGGAGGCTGCCGCCTCCCCCACCGATTCTAGGAAACAAACAGGCTGCTCATCTTTGGTCTGGTTATTAAAGGATCAGAAGCCTCAGGTAATACTCCCAGAATTTCTCTTATAGTACTTAATCATTTACAACGCAGACCATTTCAAATACACTCAAAATGGATTTTTTGCAACTCTGATCTCATGCGAGAGAAAAGTCATCATGTATATTTTATTATGCAGAATACTTTATGTCTATTGACCAGGGTACTATTCCAAGATATGAAAGCTTAGACAACTCTATTTTTCAAAGCTCTGTGCTGAGAGCTTTATTCTCAACTAATTTGAAAACTGTAAAACTAGGGTGGACTAGGGAGCATGCTTAGGCATGACTGTGTTATTTCTTCTCCGCATGGCTATCCCAACATTAGCTGTTTTCCAGTGTGGAACTAGGAATAACGGCTCTGTAAGCTTGAGAAAGGAGACCCTCCATAATAAACAAGAGGCCTGAGATCACAGCCTGTCCACTGCTGCAGCTCAGGAAGCAAGAGAGCTCCACCCTAGCATGGCCAGGACAGCCATACCATCCCAAGGTAGGAGAAAAAAAAATACCCTGGAAAACTGTTCTTGAGGCAAAGACTCACCGTTCTAGTGTGTACTGCAGTAAACACTCATGTGAACTCTTCCTTAATCTGTTAGAACTCTAAGCATCGTTAAAATACCAGTGAGTGACACCAGAACCTGTCGGCAGAATGCAAAGCTCAAGGTTCAGAGAGGGACATGGTCATCACCCACCACCATTGGAGAGCTCTTGGTTTTCCTGCTACCTGATTTTCAGAGACAGGTGAAGCAGCAGAGAGCTGGGAATATGCCTCGTGACCACCGTGTCATAGGCAGCTCCTCTGACATAGCACCGGCTCTTCTAGCTCTCCAAGGACCTGTCCGAGCTACTTGACACAGTGTAACACACCCTCAGGGACCAACCTGTGTTTCTGAAAGAGATATATCAGTACCCTTGGCCCGGGACCCCAGAATGTGACTACCTGGACACAGGTGATTGAGTTTAAAGTGAATCACTGAGATGTACCCATATAGTTGATGTCTTTGTGCAGTGGGGGAAGAGCCAGGCATGGCATCATCCTAGCACTCTGGGAAGTAAAGCAGCAGGACTGCAAGTTTGAGCCCAGCATAGGCAACTTAGGGACTTAACTGAACCTACCTCAAAATAAAAAAGAGCTGGGGACATAGCTCAGTGTGACAGCCCTAGGTTCAATCCTCAGTACTGGAAGAACAAAACAAGACAAAATAGAAGAAAACAAACAACAACATAAAAAACAGGGTAAAGTTGGCTACGTGTGTAAGTAGATGACTGCGTGACATTGAGGGAGAAGACAGGACAAATGCAAGCCCACGAGGTGAGCCCGAGAGTCCTCCAAGGAGCCAGCCCTCTGACACTTTGATCTCCAGCCTCCAGGATCCAGGAATACAAGAAAATCAATTTGTTCCATTAAACCACCCAGGTTCTGACACTGTCATGTTAGCTCTAGCGAGTCGGCACACATACTACTAACATAGCTATTTATGACTTTGTGATTTATTGTACCCACAGCCCACATAAATACAAGCCTATGAAGGCTGAATTATATCTGCTTTGTTCACGGAATCCTCACTTACCTTACTAGAATGGACCCTGGCCTGTAGTGCTGTAGTGCTGTCCAGTGAAAATTTATGGAAAGAATAAATCATTTCAAAGAAGCAAATATATATAATATATATAGTAAACTATATATATATATAGTAAACTATATATGTAATTGATGTGACAGTAGCTGCGAAAAATTAAAGAACTTGGATTTAACAGCCCAATTATGACTTAATTACTACTTATAAAATATGTCTTGTCAGATGTTTAAACATGAGAATAAGATCTTTAGGTTTGATTTCTTGAAAATATAACTGTACTTAACTCATAATTTCTGGGTGAAATGGTTGGTTGACTCACTTTGGTAATGAAATACAGTCCTTTGTGGAAAATTCAGAGTAACTTCCCTTCCAACCAGAAGCCCAAGCTGACATTGAAGAGCTAACAGTCTTTTGAATTGTACTGTATCTTGATTCTAAATAAGATGCAAAGCAGTTAACCCAGTGCCACATACACAGCAATATTCACAAGACAGTGGCATTAGGACTTATCTGAGAAAAGGTTGATTAGCGGACTTGTTGACATCAGTGCAGGATAATTCACCCCCAGCAATGCTGCCATGTTGCAGATGGGAGACAGGCAAGGCTTGGAGAATCAGGAAATTGTCACAGCCAGGCCTCTGGTGGATGGTGAGAAGCTATGACAGCACAAAGCACTGATAAAACTGTCCCTGTGTGCAACCGAGAAGAAGACTACAGGAAGACAGGTAGGCAGAAAACACTCCAGCTAATAGTAAGCATGACAGAGGCTCTTTTGGAGAATGGAGAGGCAAGCTGGCTGCTGTCTTCAGCATTCTGTCAAGGAGCTCCTGGAGCTTCTAGCCCGAGCCGGGGATCAGCATCCGTCCTGGGAATGATGAGCTGAGGAAAGGTGATCGACACAACACAGGTGGATCCTGAACTCGAGAAGTGCGGCATCCGGGGACAGCTTCCAAAGGCAATGCTGTTCCCTCTCTTCTCTGTCCACACAGAGCCTCCATACGAGGGGCTTCTGCCCATCTCGGGATGCTGCAGACACGTTGTCACTTCAGGCGTGCTCTCAGTTCAAGGGTTAAAAGCCCCAGTTCAGTGTGACAATAACTGCTGGCAGACTTCACCTGGATGTCAGGCTGTTCCCTCCCTCCTGTCCTCAGCTGTCCCGTCCCTTGCCCTGCAAGCTGTCTTCTTGCTAACTCTGTCTTGTTACTGCAGGTTGCGCAGGCGGGGGAGGTGACTAGCCCGGTCCTCGAGTGCTTGGTGGAGTTCTGAGGACATTTCCCTTTCCAGTCCTGGGCGTTCTCCCTGAGGCCCCTGCCCACCAGCACTGTGCGCACCCTCGGCTGACCACACCCCTACTCAGGGCCCAGACATCAGCCTCTACACACCGCCTCTGGCCCTTCAGCTGCTGCACTTCATGGGGATCTCAACTTCCTGGGACACACCCTGAGCTAACTGCTCCTGCCCCTGGCTGCGTCCTGAGAAACACAGAGCTGGGCCTTGCAGCACGGACGCCTGGTTTTATTCTCAGGGGTGGTCAGAGTGGCTCACGGATGAAGATTTTCCAGGGATAAAGAAGACACCAAGACTCCTTGTGTCTCTATGATACCTTGCCAAAGTTCCCTTTTCCTATATTTGAGCCAGGGACTTTTCAGGTCTAGGTGGGATTTAGAATCAACCAAAGGGGAATAGAAAGCTCAACCCTTAGCACCACAAAAAAAGAACCAAAAAAGGAGAAAAGAAGAAAGAAAACATGTCTTTCTCTGAATGTATGTGATCCCTGTGATAACCTGGTCTGGCCACCTTCTTTTATGAACTGGAGCAAGTTGGTCAGAGCTTCACACAACCCATTGGCTGCTGTCTCTTTTCAAAATCTAAGTGTGGGACTGAGAGCCTTGCTCAGAAGTACAAGTGTTGTGTTGGTCTCTTGGGGAATTCTGCTCAGCATCCTATTCTATGACCATGCAATAAGGATCTAGGAAGAGCCCAGGACTCCAGAGTGTGTAGGGTAAGGACTGTTTAAGCAATGGTCCATTTCAGGAACTGAGAGAATGCCAATGTGCAGCAGCAAAGCAAAGCCCAGAAGAGGAAAAGGAGAAATGGAAAGAAGAAAGGTGGAAGAAAGTAAAATTTTCTTTTGCATGATGACTACATAATCTGCCATCATCTGAACCTCAAATGGTCCCAAAGAGCTCACAAGATTGGTTCCCAGAGTGGCTCTATGGGGAGGTGTGGAACCTTTAAAAGGCAGGGGCTAGTGGGAGGCCTATAGGTCACTGGAGGCGGGACTTGAAGGGGACTGTGGGCCCTGCTCACTGCTCACTTCTCAGCCATGTGGAGAGGTGTTTTGTTCCACCACACATTGGTGCCCTGAAGGATGGCTTCCTCACAGGTTCTAAGAGTGAGGGCAAACAGTCACGAACTGGAGCCTCCAAAAGTGAGTGCCAAAACAAGACTTCCTCTTTATGAGTTGATTATGGGAGGTATTTGGTTATAGTGATAGGAAGCTACTCCGTCACCCACTAAAGAGACTTAAATTTTATGCTAACCCTTTAGTTATCACAAACTGTGACATACAGAGGAGATCCTTTAAGTTCGATTTGCCTTTTATTCCGCTTTCAAAGATTCTGGAATTACTGTCAAAGGTGAGCATTCTTGTTCAGGGTGAAGGGAAGGACGAGCAGAAGGAAGAGGCTAATTTTCTACTTCTCTAGGTCATCTGAGTTAGTCACTTGGCTTCAGGAGAATTTCTCAAAATTGTCTGTACTTTGTGCCAGCACTGAGGAAACATAAACATCTTTGCTATGAGTGTGTGCGATAACTTTTCTCTGCCACCTGAAGCAAAGCATCCAGCCATTCTAAGAGGTCCTTTCCTTCCAGGGCCTCAGCTTCTCCATGGCTCAAGGCTGCACAGGACTTCCTTCTCCCAGTGGAGAGAAAGAGCAGGAGATTGCAACAAAATAACTCAATTTAAATAAAGAAAAGACAGGAATGGTGTAAATGTTTGGGTCAACCAGGAACAGTTTTAATGATTCAATTAACCACAATAAAAAAAACAATTCTCCCAAAGTTATCTTAGAAAAGTCAACACTGGAATTCAGGCAGGGTGAGTTGGGAAGATTGTTTCATTCTCATGATAAAACCTTATCTGTCTATAAAAGCACGTTCAAGTTAAATCATAGAAATCTAAAATTCAGACATAAAATATTTCTCACTCTAGAGTTCTGATGATCAAAAATGACAAAGACATGAAGATGAGGCTCTTTCTAATACATTTTATGAAAACAATGAGAAGTAAATTGCTTCAAAATAGTGGTAGAGAAAGCAATATTAAAACAAATAGGAATTGGGTCACCACAGCCAGAGTGTGGGAAATTTTGTGTTAATGTAACATAAGCACAGCATCAACACCCAAGGGACTTCTTGGATTTGCACTGAGTACTCTAATAAGTTGTACCATCCTTTTCCTAGTTAGCATTCAGTCTAGTAAGTTACTATTTTAAGTTACTATTTTAATAAGTTACCATTTTAGTGCTCACATGAAGACATTCATTAAAAATGATAATCTCCATTTTACTGGAAGTCACTAGTTCAGTAACTTATTAAAGTCATATAGGAGATAATCCTACAGCTCTTAGACCAGCACTGGCAGTGACCAGGTGGTGTGCTGGAGAAAACCCCAAGGATCCCAGCCTATTCATGTATTCTGATGTCAAACTGCCCTTATAAATGCATAGAATATACATAGTTTGACCACACAGTATGTCATTCAGATTGGGATGTTTTTAAGAGTGGAAGGGGGACTATTATTAAGGTAAGAAAAAGGTATAAACTGAGCCCAATATGCAGACAATCTGAGTACCAGGTACCAAGGTTGGTAATATTCCATACTCTAAGTTCATCAGTGAAGTGTTTCTTTAAGCCACCTCTTTTTGAAATAAAAATGGGCCTGTGTAGATATAATAACAGTACAAACATTACTGAAACTTCTTCAGGTTAAGTTCCATTGTTGAGATTTTTTTTTCATGAAAATACCTACAGTGAGGTGAGATTCTCATAGGAGAAAACAAAATGAGATGATCACAGGCAGTAGGGCATTGGTAAGAGATGTAAGGTGGAAGGGTCATGCTGCTGGACAGCTAGTGGCCTGGACTTGGCTTGGGAGGGAAAACAAAGGAAGATGTAGGTAAAGAGGAGGGAAAACAATAGCAACAGGAACATTTTGTTTACTGCCAGCAAAATGAGAGAAGTGAACCAGGGGGACCCAATGGTGCCCAGCTCCATTAAATTAATCAACACATTTTTAACCTTCTATTTAATGTGCTGGGTGCTGGGAGAGATACAAAAATATAAGGCATAAGCCCTCACCTCTGAAATTAATGGGGTTTTGCAGAGCCACATCAGGAATGAGGATGTTACTTTTCAAAGAAGACCAGAAGATCAATCTGATGTGTATGCGTTGGTGGCTTTTCCGCTCAAGATGGGAGTCTGCTGACACTTTAGGTACGAGGTACTCATGTAGAACCCATTCACTGGGCCCGTTCCACTGGCTGTCCCTGAAGATTTATGTTTCCCCCCCGCTGGTTGATGCATTGACTTGATGATTTATTTGGTCAGCCCTGAGGTGGCTCTAGAGACCAAAGTCTTCCCAACGCTGGAGTCAATAACAGCCTCCCAGAAGGTCCCAGATACAGAGGACACAGATGGACAAAGAACCTCAAATCTTCTTGGCCCTGCCCAGAAGATGCTGCCTGCAGTAGTGCCTCATGGTGGCTGCCTGCGAGTCTCCTATGGCCACGGACCAAGTCTTTGACATTTGCCACCGTGAGTAGATGGGCATGTTGTGTGTGCGTACCGCAGACTTCTGGGGGAAGACAACAAATGAGGAAATTATCACTATGAGTTGAGTGGTATTAATCAGACTACAAGGCCTTGGCAGAGACTAAAGCCAGGTGGCCCTAGAGACATATCTAAAGCACAGAACTCTGCTATTGGCGGAAGCTGCCACAGTGGGCCAGGTTTGTCCCATGCGTGCCCCCTCTGCCAGGAATACCGTGTACCGGCTCCAGCCCTGAGCCAGCCGCCCCCGCAGGGCAGCGTCTGGAGGAGCTCTGATGAACCTCCCAGGACTTATCCACACACCTCCTTTTCCTGCTGTTAGCAGTGCCAGTAGCTGAATGCCTTCTTCCTCTGTTGTATTTCCTCCATGTCCCTAAGCCCAAGAGATAGGATAGGGGGAAATTACCGAGATTCCGCCGGACCCTGCCTTTGTTCTGCGTGTCCTGACATCAAGGAGACCCGGTGTGATGGAAGCTTGCGGGACCTCCCTGTGCTCTCAAAGTCATGCACGCGAGATACCCTGACGTACACCAGGATGCCCGTGACTCGCACGATGGCAGTCTACAGAGGCGGTTCCCAGGCACTTGTCATGGACGGTCAGCAGCCAGCATCTCACTCTGCTCTCTGGCAGGTTCTCCAGTCTGCCTGAGATTCTGCCGGGGTCGCCCCATGCTTGGTACTGACGGGGGGCCTCCCAGGACTCCCCAGGACATGGCCTTGAGTTCACATCTTTATTCTGTATTTGTCAGTGCAGTGACCTGTCACCCTTCAAAACTGCATGGCTCGGAACCTAAGCCTCGGCACTAGCTGAATTAACTGGAACTCAGAGGAAGAAGGGGAATAAAAGTTACTTCTGTATTTAATCTTAATGTGCTTTGCTGTTACAGAAACCCTAACATCCTGTAAATAATCCAGGGATTGGCATGTAAGGCTGATGCTAGAAATGGTGTCTCGTTGAAAAGTAGCTAGCACTGGTGTGGTTAATATGCGACTACATAATCAAGCCTGTAACAGATGAATTTGACTGATTTTTATTCATTCTCCCTCTGCCCACCCCACAGTGTTCCAGAAACAGGAAAAAATGTGCAATTCATAATTCACCCCCACTATTCTTTTCAAAATGTAAATTTGGTATTTTTTCCACTAAACTTCATGGTAAAACATACAACTCCTCACTTTTAAAAATCCGCTTTCAAAGAGGAAGTGTGAAGCACATTGTCCAAAATGATTATTCTCACATGCATTTTTTTTTTTACCATTTCAGCTGTCCAGAGCAATAATCACAAAATCTTAAAGTTTGCAAAATTCAGAATTCTTCCAGTTATCCAAAAGATTTAGTAAGGGAAAAATTTTACCCTAACCCCCCTGCAAAAAAGTTGTAGAATCTTATATGTGAGTAGTTGTGACTAATTCACCCAAAAACAAACACACAAAAAAGCTTAAATAACAGAATTAAAAGACAACTTAAGGAATGTATATGCCCATGTCCTCACATAGATACTTCTGGACACTGAATGAATTCACTTTAAAATGAAGGATCCTATATTCTTTTTGTGTGGAATAAGTGAATAAATATTATAGTAGCTTTAGACCTGATGAAAATGTATTATTTGTTGCTGTTTCCAGTGTTAAAAAAATTTGTGCAACTTGTAGCAATTTAGAGTAAATAATTGACAATCATCTGATCACTGATGCTCAGTACCCGTATGTAGCCAGTATTTGACAGATGTTTTTCTATGATTGAAAGTGTGGCTCAATGGTGAAGGGTACATAAGCCATGTATTTGTTCAAGTTCAAGAGATAAGAGAAGCCAAGCAATTCTCTTCAAAGATTTGCCAGTTACAAAATAGGCTTTTTCACTGTAGACCAGACTTCTCTGAATCTGAGGAAAGAGGAATCCAGGAAGTGCTAAGAAGCTCCAGTGTTCACAGCAGGAAGTCTTGGCAGGCTTGAAAATGCATGTTCCCAGTCCTGATAACTGACTTTTCCATGGCATGGTCCCAGGTTAGAGGAAGTGCAGCTCTCACTTTAGTGACATGGCTAGACACCAGAGACCAGAATACAAATTTCAGAGGCTGTCCAGGCATGGGCACATGTCTGTAGTGCCAGCACTCTGGGAGGGTGAGTCAGGAGGATGAAAAATTCAAGCACAGCCTGGACCACTTAGTGACTCACTGAGATTCTGTCACAAAATAAAAACTAAAAACAGGATTGGGTAGATAGCTTAGTGCAAAGGACCTTCATTCAATCCCCAGTACTGCCAAGTACTGCCAATTTGTGTGTGCTTGTGTGTGAGGGGGTCTCATATCTTTTGTTTATTGGGAAACAATTGACTGTATTACAAAATATATAACCTAAGACAGATAGATATCATGCTGTTCCAGGAAGGAGATGAATGTGGACAAGCCTTTTATATAAACACGGACGTGTATATGTGCACGTTTGTATGTGTATTTGTCCCCATGCAGAAGACTGCTCACTTTGGCATAAACAACTGGACACTCATAATTCACTCAACTAGTGCAACATTTCCCTAGAACGTAACTCAAAACTAACGAGAAAGGAGAAATCAATTCAGGGGGTGAGCGACAAAGGCCCTGAGGCCTCTACCATCCAAAATGTCGACATAGTCATCATGACCTGTTACTTCCACACTCTCGTTGATCTAAGCTCCCTGGTTTCCCGCTTCCTGCAAGAGTTTGGATCTTGCATCTCACAAACACTCCCAGAGTTTCCGTAGTGGGAAGGGTCCTGAGCACCCTGAGAGGAAAGTAATTAATAGAATATCCTACTTCTTGCACCGATTTCCACCAAAGGGTCTAATTAACTGCTCTGGTTCTTCTTTTATAAACATGTAATTAAAAATAAGACCAAACAAAAGAAAACAAGTTATACAATAATTATAGTATTCAGTGTACTGTACTGAGCTATTGAAAAGGTGAATTATTCGTATCCCATGATCTTTCAACTAAAATCATTAATTAATAACACTATTTTAAAAAGCAATAATGCTTCATTTAAATACTGTGTCAAGACCATAGCGTATAATGAAAACAACACTAGAATCAACATTTTGCTAATTGTCTCTCGTGATATCTAATTAATATTATGTTTACTTTATGCCTTTGCCTCAGAATTGTTATGTCTCATGCATTTAATTAACTGGTATTTTGCCATTCTGTAAGTTTTAGCTTTTTAAACACAAATAGGTGTAGTAATATATGAATCAGTTTATTAATTATTTATGCAAATTTTAGGCCGGATTATTCAATAAAGTAGTTAAATCTCTTTTATTTTATTTATTTATTTATTTATTTATTTATTTATTTATTTATTTATTTTTTGGTACTGGGGATTGAACTCGGGTCCTTGCCCTTGTGGAGTAGGTGGCAGAACCACTGAGCTAAATCCCCAGACCAGCTAAGTCTTTTTTAAAGTAGATGTTTACTTGGTATTCTTTTCTCTATATTATTTTTACCTTAGGTGAACTTTAAAAATAATTTTCTTTTAGAGAATAAATGCAGGCACGGAGAAGGTGGCCTTCAGCTGCCCCTCTTAACAATGGTTCTCAAAGTTGAGCATATACAGGCTCAGGGAGACATGACACCCACAGAGCCAAGCCCGACTCTGGAGCTCTCTACTCGGTCAGTTCTGCTTCTCCTGGGCCAGACGCTTGAGGAGGATGCCTTTAGGAAAGGGGGTCTCATACCCTGATTCCTTACTCTTTATGTTGAAATTTCAAGGTGTCAGTCGCCAGTAGTTGACATTTATAAGTTTTGGTAACAAGGCCATTATCATCAGATATTTATGAAAATCAGTGAATTCTACAGAAGAGAAACCATGTGATATTTAAGCTTGTGTGTCTAATTTATTTCACTTAACATTATGGTCTCAAGGTGCATCCATTTTCCTCAAGTTTCTCCTCCTTTATGGCAGAATAGTGCTCTACTGTGCATAAATATCACATTTTCTGTACCCAGCTATCTGTCGATGGGCATATAGGCTGCTTCCAAGAGTTACAGTGCTGTAATGCAGGTATAGGTGCATCACTGCATTATGTTGTCTTTAACATTTTTGGGAAAATACCTAGAAGGGGAATGTTAACACAGTATCTGCAAACATGTACAATTAAAAAAAAGAACATGAAAAAAATATCAGTTCATCCCAGCAACAGTTTGATTTTTCTTCCAACCCACTAATGAAATCAATGTGAAGCATTTGGGAAATAATTCTGTCAACAGAAAAACACTTGTTGTTCTTATTCTTTTAAATTAATTTCATTCATTTTCAATTCAAATTTTGGAGCAATTTATGAAAAGTTGTCTTTTCATCAGTTTTCAGCAATGTGTTAGCTTTTAAAAAACTGCTTTGTAAAGTACTGTAAGTATATTTCTGTTAACTGGTATCAAACCTTTTCTTTTGTAAAATAAAGCCTATAATTGCTTAATATTTTTTCAAAATAGAGATTTTTAATCAAAGTATTTGATAAATAACTGACCAAAACAATTTAGTCTATGAGGTTTTTTTAAAAACTAATTTTATTGGTATATTTTTACGTATACAATATAATGACATTCATCATTGGAGATTTGCACCTTTACATAATCTCTCTTGGTTCTTATTTTTTCCCCATTCCCCTGCCCTCCCTTCAACCCCTCCATCCCTCCCTATTTACAAAGAGTTTGGTTCCATTTTTTCATTTTCTCGTATTTATTCCTTTCCCCTCTTTCCTTTCCCCTACCCCTCCCACTTCCCCTTCCCCTTTGCCCCTTTTCTTCCTATTTCACATTATCTATTATACCTTTTAGTCCTTATCTACACTTTCAGTTTCTCACACTAGAGAAACTATTTGATATTCACACACATGTGTCTAATTTATTTCACTTAAGGGTATGTCTATGAATAGTCTATGAGTATGTCTTAAGAGTAGTCTATGAGGCTTTTTAGCTTTTTAGGGGGAGGAAATACGACATTGAAAATAAAGCACACAAAACAAAAATGCAAGATTATACCCTTACAACAACAAAGAAGGGACAGAACAAATTAACCTAAACAAAATTCTATGATGGGTTTGAAAATTGCCCAGGATTTAATTGGAATCTTTTAATGACTTTTTAAATGACTCAATTTATGGAAATAATTTATTGTAGGAACATTATTTCTTTGGCTATATTGATAATCTAGAGGAGAATTGCATGCCATTTAGAAAGATATAGTTTTGAGGCACCTAAATTTGGTAAACATTTTAAAGAAAAAGAAAGACAAATTGACAATTTTTGGCAAAAATGTTTTCAGACAAAGAGAGTATGAATTAAATAACAAAAAGTTATCATTATATTTATACCCAAGTATTTAACATTAAAATATAAACAGTTATATTGAGACTAACTAATTAGCAGAATTTGGTCTGAAGCTTCCATGTACCCAGGACTTCTAAAGGTTTTTTTTTTCTCAGTAAAAATAGCATATCATGGTCAGAGTAAATTGAACATGAGAATATTTTCAAATTTCTTGAATTTATAAAACAAGCTCTGTAAAACAAGAAAATGTAAAATGGCGCTCTGATGAAGATTGCAAGCAATTAGATTTTTTTTAAAAAATTAAGAAACATTCATCAGCAAAGTATGAGGGACATAATGTTTTGGAGAGATTTAGCCAATATTCAAATTAAAATATATGAAAATGAACAAGAATAATTATTCTGTTTATGTTACAGTATAATGTTCAAATGAATCACAAAGTTAAGGGCTTTTTAAATGTATGTAAATTTTATTAATTTTTAAATTTTGGAAGTATTTTTATTAAAATTTATTTTAAAAATAAATTTTTAAAGTCCAGCAATAAGATAAAACAATTTTTGTCAATATGTATATATGTAAATTTTAAAATTATAAATTTCTAACATCCTTTTTCTTTCTCAACTCTGATTGTGAAACAATGGTTGATCAAATTGTACCACGCATCTTGAATTGTCTTTTAGTGCATTCAAATTTAAATTTCCCTTGTATTTTCTTGGCATTGAATAAGCTTTACTTTTCAAGAATCTCCTCAGGCTTTTGTAAAGGCATAGTTTTTAAACAAAATATTGACTCAGCACAGTGCTCAAAAATAAATCACCCGGCCAGCTTAGAGAGGACCCACATAGACGGTCCAGGGATGATTTAGGTGCCTGGTTAGCTCAAGCTCACTGCAGATGGTATGAGAACTCTCCAGCGTGAACAAAGATTGACGGTGTGCATGTTCTGGCTTGGGCAACATGTAAACCTGTAACATTAGGAACCTGCCATGCTAAAGAGATTTAATTTTCAGGCACTCTAGTAACTGTATTGCCTAATTTGGAGGGTGTGACAGGGATTCAACTTAAGGCCTTTTCGTTGATCTAGATTCCCAGTCCTTTTTTATTTTTTATTTTGAGATATGGGCTTCTTAGTAGAGAAACTGCCTAGGCAGGGCTCTAATTTGTGACCCTCCTTTCCCAGCGTCCCCAACTGTTGGGATGACAGGCATGTCATCCCACACTTCACTGCCTCTTTCAAAATCTACTCTACAATGCCTTTATCATGACAAATACCAGAGAAACATGGAAGCAAATTATGATTTTGTCCAATGGATTTTGTATGACAGGTTTTCCTCCAGTGTTGCTCATTTCAATGTCAAAGGAAAAAATACTGTGCATCTTTGAAATAAGCAGATCATGTGTTAATTATCCTCACTCAACTGAAGGAATCAGCTTTAGAGAAAACACTGAACTTCTTTTCCTGAAGTAATAATTCCCAGTCCACTCTAAAGACCTTGTGTCTGTGGCTAGATGTTGGCATAATGCGCTTAGGACAGTAATAAGGCAGAATCAAACCCATCTTGGACAACTTAGAGTAAACTGGGTCTTTTTATACAAATGACTTCATTTTTAATTTTTAATTTGACAATTTTATTTCCTGATTATTAAACTAAACTATTTTTTTTAATTTTAACATCATGCTGCATACTCAATTTATGTGCATATCATTTCTTGTTAAAAGGCATTTTTTCTCTCTAAATCTGCTGAAAGCCAACACAGAAATGGATCCAGTGAGCAATCCACCACGTTGGAGAAATCCAGGCACTCAGGAATTGAGTGTCACTTCCAGCCAATGGTGAAAAAGCAAAGTCTTTCATTCAACAACCCATAAGAACTTGAATCCTGCCAACAAGCACAGAGCTGGAAAATGGATATTTGCAAGTCGAGCCTGGGAGGTGAGGATTCAGCCTTTGTCAACATGCTGAACAGTGCTGTGAGGCAGCTTGGGGTGAGGAGACATCTAAGCCATCTTGGACTCCTGATCCACAGACACAGGAGATGGTGAATGAAGGTCTTCTTAAACCCCGGGGTCTGTTGTAACTCAGTACTCAGTGTGAATGCAGACAACTTACATGTTCCTTACCTTCTTACTAGGTTATGATGATAACTTGAGAAAATGTATCACAAGAACCCAGGACATGGTAGACTCTCAGTTCCTTAGAAAATAAAGGAGAGCTCACATCACAGTCATGCAAGTAGGACTAGAAATCGAAAGGTTCAGTCCCCATCAAAAATCTTTGGAAAGGTCCATTTACCTGGCTTATCGTCAAATTTTCATAACCCATGCTGAGTATGGAAGAAGCCCAAACTGACCTAATATCTACCCACTTCACTAGGTTCTACGGATTACCTGATGGGTCCACTTTTGAAACATGGAACTGTCTTCTGCTCCCCAGACCCTGTGCCTTGTACAGCTGGTTTCTGACTGCTGACCTTCACTTAGCTGCTCCTCCAGTCATCAACTTCTCAATTCTCCTCCCCTCAAATCTGTCCAGTGTCCCTTTTCTCCTGAGCGGCTAATTCAAGCAATTAGGTGTTTAGTGTCTGACTAAACTCTGAGCAATTCACTCTTGAACTATAGAGCACAGCGCTGTCTGGATTTTAAAAGATCATCTTGCGAAAGCAAATCCATTCTCATAGGACACATGGTGGCCTCTCTGGGAGCAGAGGGTGAGAGGAGATCCACGAACACTTCTACTTATGGCATCAAGGGCATTTAAAGTGTTTGGATTTTTTTATGTCTGGGGATGGAGGTTGCTGTATTGGTGAAAATACTTTATTTGAAAGCATAGAGGAATGGCAGAGATTTGCTGACAAAACAGGAGACTTAAGGTAACAATTACACGTTCAGTGACTGGCATCCCTCAGCACCCCCACGTCCCATGCATCCCATGTGATGCTTGTCCCTCACTCTGAAGGGTTCTAAGATGAGTAAGTTAATTCTAAAACAAAACTTTCCATGCATATCGTTCCAGATCATCTCCCCAGCCAGAACTGACTGATGGGAAACAGCCTGCTAATTGATCATTCAGGACAGAACAAACACATCTCTGAAAAGAACCCCACCTTCTCCCTTTCTGAAGAGTGTGATATTTAAAAGCTAATTGCATGCCATCATGAGGGTTGGATTGCCTTCAGCTCTTTTATTGTCAGGTGTTTTGCCCTGACAAGATATTTAAGGACACTCGCCCGCTAGTCCATGCGGGACCCACAGGTGGGGGTGGTTGTCCCTGCTAGACCAGAGTGGCAGGCAGGTCTGAGAGCTGGCTCTGTGTGATGCACCGGGCCACACAATTGGGGCAGCTGGCATTCTGCATGCCTCCCTGGGCTCTGTACTGAGACGGGTGACAATCTCCAGCAACACCGAAAGCCACATCCCATTGGTTTTCCAGGCCACTCGGAAGGAAAGGCAAAGTGAACAGATGACACACGGTGCTCCTCACAGTGTGCTCTGGCTGCGCCATGCGACGATAAAGTGCAAAGGGTGGGGATGAGCCCACCAAGGGTTGAAATCAGAACCAATTTTGAAAGCAACTATCTCACTACACTGTTTAGCTTTTCCTCAGATCTGTTCATTTTGAAGTGAACCAAACGTATAGACACCAAAAAGTACCAAAATACAATAGAGTGGGTTTACAAAAAGGGGTTATAAAAGATAAACGCATAACACCGAATGGGAGTCATTGTCAGTTTCCTGTTGGAAGAAGTTTCCGAAAGCAGCAGGACTGGCCGTTGACCAGGTGCCGGTGGCCAACATCAGAGCTCAGGTTGGGTTGGGTCTTTGGGTCATTAAGAAGGTTCTCCCACCCAAACACCACCACAGTAAAGAGATGAAAATATTTGCTCAACACTTACTCACTTCTTCAGCAAGTATTAATGCAAGAATACTGGTAGGCTCTGGCCTAGATGTTAGAGACACAACCATGAAATAAACAGAAGTGACATCTCAGTGTGTTTGTCTTTTGAGAGGAAATTAACCCCCTAATAATGTAAACTTTTGAACCAGGAGACATAAAGGAAGGGTGGAGGGATCTCTAGGGAAGAGTAGCAGGTGCATCTGACCTGTCAGGGAAATCAGGCAAGATCTTCTCAGAGAACCAGGCTTGTGGTCAGACACGAGCAGGATGGATGTGAATTAAGGAGAAGTACTGAGGCTTGAAGGAGCCTTGTAGAAGTCTCAGAGCATGTCTTAGTCACTTTCCTACCACTGGGACAAAATGCCCAACACCCACAACTTCGGCTCATTTTGGCTAAGTTTCAGGGTGAAGTTGGCTGACTCCAAGGGGGAAATAGCATGGCAGAGGGGCCAGGTGGAGGAAAAGATACTCAATCCACGGGAGGCAGCAGGCAGAGAGAGAAGGGAAGAGCCAGGACAAGAACGCACCTGTCCAGGTCCCCGGTGACCTCTTCCAGCCAAGACCCCTCCTAACAGCGCATTCAGTTGCTGAATTCATCCACAGACTAATCCACAGTGAATATAGATCAAAACCATATGGGAGCGAAAGAGGGCTTAGGCACCTTTAGGAAACTAACAGGACATCATACAGAGCCCTCCAAAAATTATACATCAGGAAAAGCAAAGCTTGTATAAATATTCTAATATGAGAATCATGAGATTAATGCAAGTCACCTTTGGCCTCTATGATTGCAAGAGGTGCTCAGAGTGGTGGCCCTGGGCTTGCAGACGTTTATGGGGAGCTGCAGAAATGTGCATGCACGTTCTGGTGGACTTTGGATATGGGAAATCAGGTTAGGGAAATGGACCTACGATGTAGCTTTTCTGGTAATGTCCCATTCTGCTGTCATACACAACCACTGAAACTGCTGTTAATATTATACACATGTGGAAGCCCAGACCTACTGCAAGTTTAAGCTACGCATCCACAATTATCCTTAGGGACATTAGGGTCTAGATCTGGTTACTGTACATCAGTTACCATGGTGTGTAAAGACACCACACTGCTAGGCTAGGGATGTCCATGCATTCCGTCATCTCCTGGGCACTTTGGCCTCTTTCAGTGCCTGACACCTACTCAGGTGTTTCTTCAGAGTGAACCCAACCATGGCTGACAGGGCCTTCCGTCCTGCCGACAGGTATCCCAGAGTGAAGTACCTTAACAGTTTACTTCCTCTGGTGTTGGGAATGAGACACACAATAGTAGCTAATAAAAAAATGGAGTCTACCTGAAGTCCATGTGACAATGAAAGGTGTATTTTAATTTCTGTAAATTCCTGAACTCAAGAACAGGAAGGTGTACCATGACCTTTTAAGGCCTCTGTTCTGCGATGAGTTTCTGAGAATCCTCCATTTCTGTGTAATTTAAATGTTAAAGCCTGGCACTTGTTCAAGCAGTGGTAAACATTTAAAACACAAGTAGGGGCAAGAAAGATAGTATTTTCAGTTGCCATGACGGATCAACGAAGGCAAATTCTCATTGCTCAACTCATTTAAATGCTCCATGGTGGCTGATTCTCCCCACAGATACCTTTCCCTTGGTCATCTGGGAGGCCACTTCCGCTGGCTTTGTCACTTGCTCAGGCCCCGTGGGATTTACACGCCTCCCTATGGATCTGTCCATGTCCTTGACCACAGACACCGCCATGGTCTATAAACAGTGATGCGTCCAACCCAGACCGCGTGTGTCCAGTGGGAAGACATTGACGATGCCCACAGCCTTGAGTGACCATTGATGTGGGGCTGGCTTTTAAGAATCGGAAGAATTACATACATGGAGAAACTTAGAAAGGATCAGAGATCACAAACTGTGCTGCTATGAACATGGGCGCACATATATCACTGTGGTGTGATTCTTTTAATTCTTTGGGGAAGATCCCCAGTAGGGGAATAGCTGGGTCAAATGGGACTTCCAGCCCTAGTTCTTTGAGGTATCTCCATACTGATTTCCACAGTGGTTGCACCAGTCTACACTCCCACCAGCAGTGGAGCAGGGTTCCTCTTTCCCCACACCCCCGCCAGCATCTGTTATTGGTTGATTTCATGATAGCAGCCATTCTTTCTGGAGTGAGGTGGAATCTCGGCATTGTTTTCATTTGCATCTCTCAAATGACTAGTGATATTGAACATTTTTTCATGTATTTATTTGCTATTTCTACTTCTTTGTCTGAGAAATGTCTGTTCATTTCAGATGCCCATTTTCGGATTGGGTCTTTAAATTTGGGAAGTCTGATCTTTTTAAGTTCTTTATAGATTCGAGATAGTAGACCTTTGTCTGAGGAAGAGCAGGTGAAAATTTTTTCCCATATAAGCCCAAATGCCCATCAACTGGAGACTGGATAAAGAAAATGTGTTTTTTTATATAAAATGGAGTACTACTCAGCCATAAAAAATGAGAAATTAGAGACATTTATAGCTAAGTGGATGCACATTGAGGTGATACTCTTAAGTGAAATAAATAAGACACACATGTATAAATACCAGATAGTTTCTCTAGTGTGAGAAACTGAAAGTGTAAATAAGGACTAAAATGTATAATGGGTAATGTGAAATAGGAAGAAAAGGGGCAAAGGGGAAGGAAGTGGGAGGGCTAGGGGAAAGGAAAGAAGGGAATGGGATTAATATGAGAGCATGGAAAAATAGGAATAAAATCTTTGTAAATAGGGAGGAATGGAGGGGTTGAAGGGAGGGCTGGGCAAGGGTGAAAAATAAGAACCAAGAGAGCTTATGTAAAGGTGTAAATTTTCAATGATGAATGTCATTATATTGTATACCTAAAATGTACCAAGGATTAGAATGAATAATCGATAATGCAAAATGGGAAGAAAAGGTCCAAAGGGGTAGGGGTAGTGGGAGGGGCAGGGGAAAGGAAAGAAGGGAAAGGAAAAATGATGAGAAATGGAAATAAAGTCTTTGTAAATAGGGAAGGGAGGGCTAGGAATGGGGAAAAAGAAGAACCAAGATGCATTACGTAAAGGTACAATTCCCAATGAGAAATGTAATTGTGTTGTATACCTACAATGTACCAATAAAAGAATTTAATAAAGTGCAAAATAAATAAATAAATAAATAAATCAAGACCAAACCTGAAAAAAAAGGATCAGCGAATCAAACACACAGGCACACACAACTAAAGCTAGAAAAGCACTGGAAATCTTCCTGAGGAAAATAGGGAGAAATACTCAAGACACAGGAAAAACAACAGCCAGATTCCCTGTGGCATTTAAGTGCAGACAACCTGGCTTACATGTTAACAAGTTTCCAGACTGACCTCACCCATGTATCTCATGTAAAATTATGAAGAAGGGATCTAAAAAAAGAAAACTGGCAATTCTGCATATATTCTGAAAACTTTCTATGCTGTAAATTCTGCCTGAATGTTATTTCTAAATTACAAAATTAAAGATGTTTCCTTTGGAAGAAAATTTGAGGTCCCCAGGCTAAAAACTTTCACAATGATTACATTTTCTATAATACTCAGAGGATTGGAGACAGTAAAATAAATTCAGTCAACAAACCAGCAGAGCTTGGAACTGGTCCCCTGATCAGCTTAGGCCGCTTCCAGGGATGTGGAAGTTGCATATTTCCATTAACAGGAAGGTTGCCTCTCTGCTTTCAAGATCTTGGAGTGGGGTGAGCTTAGTGTCCCAGACAAGGGACTGCTGGAAAGGGGAAGTGTCCCTCACGATCTCCCACCACGAATCTCTCCAGCCAGAGAAGGAGGCTGGGTAAGAGAAGGCAGTTACGATGTCACCAAGAAGATCCCACTATTGGGAAGGAAGGATTCTCACACCAGCTCACAAGTGCGTGCGTGCATGCGCGCGCACACACACACATACACGTATATGCCTCCTTCTCTTCTCCGTCCTCCTGCTAAGTACAGGAAGCTGTGGCTGGTTCTGATTTGCACTTTCAAACACCTATGAGCATATTTGGTTTAAAATTTCAGAGCTCATGGAACTGTGGCTGTGGTTGAAAATGGAGACTGACCCTCCTGTCGATCTGCACACTCTTAGCTGTTCAGATGAACTGCGGCTTCCCCTGAAGCAACAACCATGTCCAGCACTTACCAAACATTCATGTATCTATTTCTTTCTATATATTTGGTATCAGCAGACACATAAGACCACGGGTCTTTCACTGAATTACATTCCCACGATCCCTCCTTCACCCTTTTGTTTTTTCAGGTAGGGTCTTGCTAAGTTGTCCAGGCTTGAATTTAAATTCCTCCTCCTGTGTCAGCCTCCCAGGGTGCTGGGATGACAGGTGTGCAGCCCCATGCTTGGCTTGGAGCACTTAACCCTACCAAGCACCAGGCTAAACATGTCCCAAATTGGGCTCCATCAATTTTCCTATTTAAACTTCTGTGAATTAGACAATACTGTCACTTTATTCAATGAATAAAACATTAATATTGGGTTTTTTTAAGCCTTGACTGAATTGAAGAAAAACAGCAAAGAGTCACCCTGCTCTGGGATCTACCACACCCATTCCATGGATGAGCTGCCCACTCCAAGTGCACTTGTTGCTGTCACTGTTCCAGTCGTTTTGAACCTGTGGACCCCTGGGAAAACCACCCCCTCTTCGGGACAGGACAGCAGGTCAGTTGCCTGCAGTGCTGGTCTCCGCCCAGCTTATGACTGCCCCACAGCACAAGAAAACTGAGCAGTTAATGCTGCTGAACGTACTTCCCGGGCAGTCGATCAAGAGAGTGCACGTTGGAGGATGTGGCGAGCCGTGAGGGGTGAGGGACCTGTCCAGCTTTGCCCCACACAAGAGCACCCTGGGGAGAGGGCAGAAGATCCAAGGAACACATCAAATTCAGGCCACTTGGATGTGCAGCACCCTTTTTAAATGGTTTGCTTTGTGGTACTGGGGATGAACCCAGGGCTCCTCAGTGAATTAGTGAGCTACATTCCCAGCCCTTCTTATTTTTATTTTTGAGATAGGATCTCACTGAGTTGCTGAGTTACCAGGTGAGGCTCAAATTTGAGATTTTTCTGCCTCAGCCTGCCACAGTGCTGGAAGTACATGAGTGCACTACTGTGTCTATCATGGGATCTTTGCTTTTCATAGTAAAATAAATATGCTTTTATGGAGGTGGGGCATCACCTGGTTTTAGAACAAAAATAACATTTTTCTCATTAGGAAAATAAAATGAGAATTTCACATTGAGTGTGATCTATGAAAACCACATAACATTTGGAAAAACTTACCCTGGACTTGTTGAATATATTAACTTTAGTTTTCTTGCCAAAAGTAGGAACATCATTTCCAGAAGCAGTCAGAAGGGAACACAGTGTAATGAAAGAATAATCTCATTTTTATCCTTTGCCAAATTGAAAAGCAGCTTTTGATTTTTTCATGAAAAATATTTAGCATTTATTATGATATAATTTATGTTTATTTTAAGCAATAATTTTTGTTTTTGAGAATTTTTTTCCTCTTCAATGATCATATAATCATATTTCATATTAAAAACAAAAACCGTCATGTAGGTTGGCAAAACTTCTTTTTTCAATTTTTCATTCAAATTTCAATCGTTTAATGGGAATTTTATTTTACAGAAAAATTTAAATATTCTATTTAAAAATATTATTAGTGAAAATTACCTGTTTAAAATTATTCTCTACGTATATGCTTTTAAAAATTTCTTACTGAAAATTATTTAAGAAACTTATGTGCATACTTTATTACCTTCTGATGTCTTTTAATATTTGAATGTTGGTTCCACCTAGAAATCATTCCCTGGATCCCTCCCTCCCTTGCGTCCTACCCTCCACTGGGCTTTCTTTCCCAATAGATTCCTGTCATTTCGACGCACACATGCACACACGCACACACACGCAGGGCTGGTTCCCGAGTTCCCCACTGTTCTCCACAATCCCCTTCCTCACCCTGTGTCAGGATTGCCCCGAAGACCTCCTGAGGACCACAGTGCCGAAAGCAAACTCAAGAACAAGTTCGCTGGAGGCAAGACCTGCTTCGCTGACAAATTTACTAAAATTATGTCTCTGGGGCGAGCAAAGGATCATCGGTGAAGCCAGAAGCAGGGTCCTGGGCCTTCTGGCTCCGTGCTCCCACTTTCCTCCCTTTCCTGGGTTCCTCTCAAGCAAATGTCTTCTTAGCTACCTCAAGGTTGGGGAGCAAGGGAAGAGCCAGTTAATGCTACTTAGAAGAATAAAATGCGGGAGCGGTGCATCCCCTAATCCTAGCACTCCGGGAGAGGGAGGCTGAGTCGGAAGGATCGCAAGTGTGAGCCCAGCTTAGGGGGAGGGGGAGGGGAGGGAGACCCAGCTGGGGATATCGGGAATTGTAGCTCCATGTGAAAGCCCTGGGTTCAAGCCTCGGTGCTAGAGCAAAAAAGTAGAAATGAAAATGGCCAATTAATAAAATTCCTCAATAAATGTACAAAGCACATTAAAAATCATTCTGTCTAAAGAACATCACAGTGAATCCGTGTGTATTTAGAAAGAATAAATCCTTGGTAACATGCTAAATACTGAAAACTTCCTAGAAATGGCCCAAATGTCCTACAATTGTTAATTATGGAAAAAAATATACAATGACTTGAAAATGATTTGGGAGGGTACTGACAAATTCCCAAAGTAAAACTGGAAATTTTATTATAGTAGCAACAAAAATATTGTTGAATATGTCCATGAATATATGATAGAAATACATCTTAATAAATAATTATATAATTGTGATAAAAATATTATTATAATAAAATAATTATAACAAATCACTGAACATATTCAAGATGATTATATTTATTTGAAGACTACATTATGACTTTTTGGTTCTACAAAATTCAGTATTCCTTAAAGAATTACTATGAAGTCAAATTTAAAACTGATCAACCAAAGCTCTGTATAGATTATCCAAAACTGTTATACCCACATCACGAAATAGGAATCATTGCTAACTGTGTAAGTGACCAAAAGAATCCATAATTAGTAATTTGGCCAATGGAGTCTTTGGCAAATTGCCTGTGTTGAATTGGATTTCAGCACATAACTCTGAAGCATTACCTTGCTTTCTCCATCGATTTTACTGCTAAAACTAGATTACATTTCAATTTGTAAGGACAAATACAAATTAAAAATAAAAGGCTTCATTCTCCCTGTTGCATATGAAGGAAGAGATTTCTTCTCTCTCCTTTTACTAGGAGCATCTATTTTAAATAATGTGTAATCATGAGCCTTTCTCCTCTCTTTGAACTGCGTATAAATCCTCTGGAAGATTTGATCAGCTTTTGTCAGCTCATCCTGTATTTGCTTCGCACCCAGCAAAGTCTCCCTCAAGGCCCTAGATACCCAATCCTTGAAACATAAATACCAGGGGAAATAATGCCCTGAGCTCCCAGGGTCTGGGAGGGAACTTGCTTGGGCACTGTGCTTTGACCTGCAAAATGACCTGAAGTTTGGTTTTCTTCTGGACAAAAGTAATCAGCTAGCACAGGTGGCCCCCTTAACCAAAGTTAAGGGGAACTGGTTGACCAGCAGGGTTATCAAGTCCTCTTCCTTGAAGACCAGGTACTCTTGGTCTTAAAAATGACTTCTGTGGTTGCCTGTGTGTGTCTGGCTATCTCATGGGGTTAACTTCTGCATCCTCAGCCACTTAGATTTCCGTGAAGAGCTGATGGTCATTTGAATGAAAGCCACCTCATTCTCTGTCTTGTTGGAGAGGATTTCTGAGTTAGGAGCAAATGGTGTTTTTAATTATATTTCCACAATCACTGGCAGACAGTTGATTCCCTCCACGACCTCTTCTCCTCTCCTCTTCAGAGATGTCCTTGCCTGTCTTCTCATGTTACTCTTCCATAAAAAAATTCAGAAATATGTTCTGCCATTCACAACAGACAACAAAATCTAGGCTAAGCTTCAAGTATAGATGTATGAAGTTAGATAAATTGATATGTCTGTAATATTGAGATTCACATCAGGAAAATAATGTCATTTTATTTAAATTTTTCCTTTTCACTTGCTTCAGTAGTTTACACAGACTTCTTCATAGGTTTGGGGGCATTTGTCAAATATATATTTATAGGACCAGGGATTTAGATCAGTGGTTCCAGCGCCTGCCTCGAAAGCGCAAGGTCCCAAGTTCAATCCCTGGTGCCAAAAAAACAAAAACAAAACAAAACAAAATATATACTTATATATTTTATAGGGAGCTCTTATTACTTGTATTTGTTTGGTTTTTTTTTTTTTTTTGGTACCAGGGATTGAACTCGGGTCCTTGTGCTTGCGCAGCATCTGGCGATCTTATTACTTGTAAATTAAATTTGTAGGTTATTTTTCTTCCATTATCTTCAGTGACTAATTTCCATACATGTGTAAGAAATTTACATATTTAACATATTAATTATACAGTCAGCCTTCTCACTGACCTCTCAATTTTTTAAATCAATTTTTTTCATTAAATTATTTGACGTTTTACAGGGATAGTCATGTTGTCCCTACAGAGCTACATAGTGGTATTTTTTCCTTCTTCAGTAAAAAGGACTTCAGATTCTATTTGCTTTTTACCATAGAGATGATTTCATTGAAATTTATTTCTTAATTTTCACCAAAGATTTTATCAAAATTATGGTTTTGTGTAGAGTTTCTTTTTTTTTTTTGCTATTTTCTTTTGTTTTTTAATAATTTAACTGGTAATAATGATACTGAGACTGATAATAAACATTTTTAAGGCTTAGGCTGCACAGCTCAGGCTAGACTTTAGGTACAGGGCAGGAAGCCTTGAGCTGCTCCCTTGAAACATGAAAAAAAGTAAACAACGCATAAATAAATAAATACTTCAAAATAGTCTTATTCTAGATTTTCACTTAAATTGCTATTTGCAGATGTGTTTACTCTTGCAAAATGTTTAAGAAGCTGGTGTTGCAAAACTTCAGTGTATAAGATAAAATAACAGTTGTCAATGTCAGATAAAAATCCAAATCAATGTTTATGTTTAATTTAAAATCAGTACAGACAAATAAATTAGCTTGGCAACAGTAGTATTTCCAAATAAGCTATGAAAGGTGTTTTACTAAGTATAACTCAACATAGTTTAGTAAATTTATTTTACAGATTTACATTTAAACAAGTCACAATTTTTACTAGGAGTTTGTACACAGGAAATGTGTGGATAAAATTCCCTACTTAGTGTATCTCTGTCTTCACAAATGGCAACTGATTTCTATTGTTACGTGGTTGAGAAGTAGTTCATTAAAAAATAAAGTGGATAATCAAAGATGCATACACCTTGAGAAGGTGATGAAATTCTCAAATTTTCTGCCCATTTCCAAAATACTGGCATGCTACAGATGAAATGAGAGCCACAGTGCAAGAGTGTACTGTTTCTCCTTGGAAACGGCAGTATATACTGTGCCATCCAGATCAAAACAGATTTAGGATTAGCAGTGGGCGGAAACTGGCAAGCATCCCTCCACATGAATCTTGCTAACAACATAGCAGATTTCATTATCCTGGGTGGGAAAAAAATCTTGAAACTTTCCAAAGCAAAAGACAAATAAAATATTTATAACATTTCACTAAAATCATTATTGCTGCCCTAATAGTTCCTTCCCTCTGAAAATGTGGAGAAATAATTGCATGATCTCATGATGTGGCACCCTTGTTTACCTTTGCCCTGAATGTAATTATAGAAGGAATTAGACAGCCTAGGTTTCCTCTTCACTTTCCATTTAGAATCACCCAGAACACCCTGGACACTGCCACACAGATGATGTGTTCCCACGTGGCCTGCCTTTGCAGCTTTCATGCCACACTCCAGAAATCGCACGTGGGCCAATGGATTCCAGAGTGCAGTGGGGGCTTTGGAATTTGATATCTGAGCTTCTACTGAAAACTAAAGACCTACCTCCTGGTGTTCTCTGCAATTACTTTCCACTTGAATCCTTCTGTCCCCTCCCAAACATTTGTTCTTCAAGCCAGTGTTTGTGCCTGTTCCTGTAACTAAGTTATTCACTCCATTTCTTGCAGCCAGCCCGTGACACAACGCACTATTTCCTTCAACTTCTTTCTTAGAGCACCTTCTTTCTTTCTGACATCATCTTTAACAACAGAGTTTCTTTCCTGGGCCGGGCTTGGAGATATTCTGACTAACCTGTTGCATCCTACACTGAAAATCTTACTTCCATTGGCTCTCAAACCCATGTCTGCTTTGGAACATTAATTGTCATTTCTCAGACTGAGATATTTTTTTGTCTAAGAAATATGAGCTATGGTTATGTTGGAGCTATAGATACAAACTCGACCAGACTGTTCAAGAGGGATCTCAGACCTTCCCCAACCATCTACCATCTGTGTACAACAACCACCGATTTGTTTAGGCAACATTACATGCAGCGTAATATACCATTACACCTGCATCCCGATAATGCTTATTGCTTAGGCATCACATTTTAACATTTAATTGATTACTAACATATAGTTAACTGGTTTTGTTTGTATCTTCATGACCTAAAAATTGAAAGGCCTTTGAGGGTGTTTATAGCACTTACTTCTGTCTAATGAGGTGGAGTCCACTTGGAGAGCCAACAAATCCTCGGCAGTATTGCCCTTTCCACTTCTTCTCTGCTAATGTTACCAAGGCATTAAATGGCACAATGATAAAGAATTCAATTATGATGCCACCTGTCCTGTACTATATTTAAAAATACATAGAACTATTTCTATTCATAATGGGACTGTATGTTCTCTCCTGGCTTAGGCCTATAAAGAAAAGCAACTGTTCCTAGTAGTCTGACTTTTCTATGTTCTCTGGAGAGGATACATATGAGGCCATGCTGTAAGATTGTCCCTAGTGATTAAACACCCATGCCATTGGATAACCCTCAACTCCTGGAGGTGGGTGGGCATTAATTTTTGACTTATTTTTGAGTGATGGCTCTTCCAAGTTTAGGTTATAAAAAGACTGTGCCTTGAGTATTCTCTCTCTCACTGTCTCTGACTCTGTTTCTCTTTTCCTGGATTCCTGACCTTCAGAAACCATGAAATAATAAAGGTTTGTTTTTGAGTTGCTCATTTGTTGCCTCATTTGCATACAGGAATAGATAAATACAATCCATTACTTATGAAAAACCATATAATACAACTGACTAAACATCATTTATACATACTCTGAAGTTAAAATAAATGTTCTCCCTTCAGAATTTTTAACTTTTTTCCCAAACTTGTTTGACAGACATTAAATTTTATCTCTTATTGCCAAGGATGAAGAAGAAAAGAAGACAGTAAAATTGACATTATGGATTAAGCTGAGCACATGAAACTGTAAAAATTTATTCAAATCTAATAAATAGAAGATATGACAGCATCTGTCTGGCCTAGAAGAGGTAAGGTTAGTTAGCTTCATGGACTAAGTGCAGGTTCATTGAGCTACATATTTGTTCAGTAGGTTTTTTATTTTTTAATTAAAGTCCTTAATCCTAAGTTTAGGTTGTACATTTCTACATGATTCTTTTAAAAAGCCATTCTTCAGGGCCGGGGATTTAGCCCAGTGGTTCCATCGCCTGCCTCGCAAGCTCAAGGACCTCAAGTTCGATCCCCAGTACCAAAAAAAAAAAAATTAGTCATTCTTCAACTAGAAACTAAGAAAAGTGAAACAAAATTTTGTAATTTTCAAAACTTTTTAGAATTCTGAAGCTACTCTGAAGTTATATTTGATAAAGAGAAGACTCTAGCACAGTATCAGGTATTCCGTGTACCATATGGGTCTGTATCCAGAATCAGGCATAAAAAATGACTCATGAGAGATCACTATAAAGCTCATTCTCGAGTTATCAGCAAAGAGGTGGAATTTTGTCTGAGGAAGAACAGAATTGAGTAAAGCAGAAGCTGGCTCTTGTAGGACACAGTGAATTTCACCTATCCATGAGCTTCCTGCCTGCACTGAGCAGAGCTGGAAGCTCCCAGTGGGTGGCTCAATGTGGTGGCCCCTTTCAGCCTTAAAAATTATAATATTAATAAAATAATTAAATGGTGCAATGATTTTGTAAGTATAACCATTCTGAAGTTTTTCTTTCAAAATAATTATTAAGCACATATATGGTTTTCCTCATTAGAAAGAGACCAAATTATAAAATAGTGAGGAGGTAATCAATCACATTGGCAAATGGAAAAAGCAAATTAATTACTATAACATTTCTCCAATAGTGAAAACCATACATTCGGTTGTTACCAGCAAATGCAATTGCTTTTTACTTAATTGTGAATGCATCTGAAGAAATGAGGACTTGATTTGCCACGGAGCACTGGAATAAGAATTTACTCACATGTTACATACCTGCTTCTCTGGAGGATGGGCCCTATTAACTTGCAAAACTCCAAAAATTAAAAGGAAAAGTAAGGAAATTGAGGTGACTCTTGGTTTAAACTCTACAAAGGCATTTGTATCTTTCTATTTCTATTCCCAGTTGTTATTAGGATGCTATGATTACAGAATTTAATTTCAAGATTCCCCAAAGAGAATTAAAAGGTGAATACTAAATGGAATTTTACTTTGAATTGGTACCAATTTGAATTTCTTGCACATTTGATAATCAACAAAGGCAATGATGGGCCGGGGATTTAGCTCAGTGGTTTCGCTGCCTGCTGCGCAAGCGCAAGGACCCGAGTTCAATCCCTGGTACGAAGAAAAAAAAAAAGGCAATGAAGATTTTTTTTTTTCACTTTTGAGGAAAACAACCAAAAGCTGGGTGTAATCATTAAACTGTTTAAAAGCCATATTTAGTTTATTTAGAAAGCATCCAAAATATAAATTTTCTCATACATTGCTAATCTGACATTATAAAAAATATTGCTTTCTGTCTTGAGCAAAGGAAAGTAAAAACAAATAATCACCACACTATTTGTATAGGGAAACCAGATATGCTGCACGTTTCAGGTTTTTTCACTAGGAAATCAGACAGCCTAGTTCTCAGAATAATGAAAATGAATTCCAGGGCAGCTCATGTGTCCGGGCATTACTCCTAGAGAAATTACAGCTGACAAATGAGATCATAATGGTTGTCACCTAGAGGCTGATGACTACTCCTATGTCTTCGCTGTCAAAATGACAGTGTCTCCTCAGGGATTTTAATGAAATCCATTCAGTACATTAAAGGTAAGTTGTTTTCCATATCTTAAAAATCTTCCTTTATGTTGTCCTTCTTCGATAACAGGGGCAACGTGAGCACACTGGGCAGTTGGAGGCTCCAGAACATCCACATCTTTCTCCCCAGTCCCAGTGGACACAGGTCTTAGAGACCCAAAAGGAATTTGCAAAGGTATTTAAGTCAGGGATCCTGAGAAAAGTATGATCTTGCATTATCTTTTTGGGCCTGTCTCAGCCACTTTCCTTGTTGCTGGGAGAAAATGCCCACCATCCAATGTTTGAGAAAGGACAGGTTTATTTTGGCTCAGACTTCAGTCAGTATTTGTCTGGCTCTAAGGCAGGACAGCATGACAGAGGGGCTACCAAGGAGAGCTGCTCACCCAATGGTGGACAGGAAGCAGATCCAGGAGGGAGGAAACAGAGATAAAGATTAAACCCTTCCAGGCCACACCTGCAGGGACCCACCTCTTCCAACCAGACCCCACCTCCTAACAGCAAGTCAGCTATAAGCTCCATAATCCAATCACCTTTCAAAAGCCCCACCTTTGAGCTCGAGAGCCTCTTGGGGACATCTAGATATAAACTATAACAGGGCCTAAAGCAATTGTAAGCATCTCTGTAAGAGAAAGAGAAAAGCATGAGGCCTAGAGAAGATGTGGCTATGGAAGTGAATGTCAGAGAGACGTTACTACTGGCTAAGGAGCACAAGCCAGGGAGTGGTCACGGCGAAATGAGCACCTGCCTCAAGCTTCTGGAGGGAAAATGATACCACACACGGCTACATTTTAGCTTAGTGAAGCTTATTTGGGCCCCTGAACTTTAGACTTAAGATAATCAAATTGTGTTGTTTTGCACCACTAAATGGGTGATCTGTTACAGCAGTCCCCGGAATCTGATGCAGGGGTAATGCCCCGACTCTGAGCTCCGCATGGACCTCTGGCTTCAAAGGCTGCCGAGGACTGAGGGCTGGACCTCAGGCAGGAAACCCAATTTGGAACTAGTAATACGATGAGTGGAGGGCAGGGTCCCAGTGGCAGAGCTCAGAACACACAGATGGAGAAGGAAAAGATGGCTGGAACAAGGGACCTAAGTCTAGAAGGCAAGATGCGGGCATGGAGGAACTGTGCAGAAGTCTCCCAGCCCGCACTACAGGCCTTGGTGACTCCCCCGGGGACTCTCGACTTCTTTGCTGGAGAGGAAGGGCTAGTCCTTCAGAGTGGCAGCCCCTTTCACCAACTTGCAAAAGTGATTTCCAAATGAGGAAAAAAAATCTGGGGGGTTTTTGAAAGCACACTTTTTTGGTTAGATTTTTCTCAAGTGATAGGAGGAGAAAACAAGGAAGGAGAAAACATGCAAATAGACCCAGTGAGAAGGTTTCCTGGACGATCTCTCCATGGTTAGCTTGGACTGGAAATCCATAATATTCTCATATCAAATAGTTTCAGCTCATGAGAAATTAATCTTGAAGTCCTAATAGCATTTTGATTTTGAAGTTGCTCTTACAATGCAGTAAATTATTGTTTTGTGCTTACTTGAGACATGCGTAATCCTGTATCTCTGCGAAAAGCTCTGGAGGAATAGTAGCTGCACATGCTAAAGATGGAGTTGCAGTTATTTACTTGCAAGATATTTTCATGGCAGACCAAGATTGTACTACATGCTCAGAATGATTTACTGACAGTTTCCAGAGTAACTGTTTTACTCTGAGAATATCTTTCAGTCGGGGTATGTCTAAAATGTCATCACGACCAAGTTCAGGGTATTCCTTTTCGAGGAGCAACACCACTGAAGATGCTAATCTTTCCTGTGTATAAACCCGAGGAAGCTCATTGCTAATGACTAACTTCGATCTACGGTGAGCTTGATACCTGTCAGATCCTTCCACTATATGAGATGTTATCGTAAAATACAATGTGTGTTTAAATAATAAAAATTGTCACAAAAGACACAATGTTATGAAGCCCCCTCAAAATCTTCCCCTCACTCGGAACATGCTTTTGCCATCATTTTTGCCACTTCCTGAGGCAGTTCTGGAAGTTCTTTCCTGAAAGTCTTTAGTTGCACTGTCCTAGCTAACTTGATGTACTGAATGGATTCAAAAATTTATCTTTCATGGTCATTTTGATTTGAGAGAAGAGCCACAAGTCACACAACACCAGATCCAGTGAATAAGGTGGATGAGAAAACACTATAATGTTTTGTGTGCTGCCTTTCTATTGGATGGCACTTGGCAACCACATTCACCATATTTTTTAATCACATCTCATAATGACCCTCAAGAAAGAGAGCATTCAGAGCTGCATCAGAAAGTGGAACTATTCCCAGGATGAGCGAGGGGGAGGACTTTGAGGAGGCAGTGTGTCCTTCATTGTAATAATTTGTTACCAATTTCAGCATTCACTGTAGTTTTTGATCACCCCCTGTAAGTGATTATTTGCTCCTTTGTAATTAGTATTGCCTTATGGGAAAATACTTTGGCATTATGCAAACAAACATTTTCTTTCTCATGGCAGTGCAGGCTACTAGATTTAATGTCCTCTGATGCCAACTGTCTGACACAATTATCCCTGGGATGTTCATAAGCAGTGGTTTCCTTTTCCAATCAATCCTTACTGTATTTGTCAACTGGTATAATGAAGACATAGACACTAACAATACCACAGTCATTTTGATGTGACTGGACAAGGTACTGTGGATATTGGCATTTTATTTTTGACCACAGGAGCTGTAGACCTCCTTGTGCTGTTGTGACCACAAAGAACCCTGTACATGAGAAGAAGGGGGAGGAGCAGGAGGAGGAGGAGAAGAAAATGGAGAAGAAGAAGAAGAAGAAGAAGAAGAAGAAGAAGAAGAAGAAGAAGAAGAAGAAGAAGAAGAAGAAGAAGAAGAAGAAGAAGAAGAGAGAAGAAAAAGAGGAAGAGGAGAAGGGGGGGAGGATTCTAATTGTCATGGACTGTTCTGTACTTCAAATTTCAATGTTTTTCAATACAGACTTTCATTAGTGTATCTCAGCAAGAGAGTAGGCAGAGCTGACTCATGGAAAGCTTTGCAAAGTAATCTGAGATTCTTCAAAAGAAGAAAGAAGAGAAGGAGAAGGAAGAGGAGGAGGAAGAGGAAGAAGGAGGAAGAGGAAGAAGGAGGAGGAGAATGGGGAGAAGAGGAGGAGGAGGAAGAGGAAGAGGAGGGAAGAAGAGGAGAGGGAGAAGAAAAAGGACAAGAAGAAAGAGGAGGAGGAAGCAGAGGAGGAGAAGAGAAAGAAGGGAAATAGAGGTAGAAGAATCAGGTGGAGGAATACAGAAAGGTCAAAGAAAAAGAGAAGAAGGAAGAACAATAGCAGCTGCTGGGAAAAAGGAAACATTCCAATTTCCTATGTGAGAATTCCAGAGAATTTCACGCAAAAGGCATGGGAAACCCACTTGGTTCTGTATTTTTCACCTTCCACGCATTTAGCTGCAGTATTATTGGTTCTAGTTATCTTCCTTTTCTTCCCTTCCTCATCTCCTCTCTTTCAGCCTCTTATGTTCACTTCTGAATTCCACAGGTGCAAAATATTAGTGCCCATCAAATTTTCTAATCTTTCACTACAGCTAAACAAAAGTAAACACATCTCTCTAGAAATGAAAACTGGACTGAAATTATGTGTTTCTTCCTCCTGGATGAGACCCCTCCTGGAGGCCAGGTAGCTGGGTTAACGGGGTCCATCAGCACTCAGCCAACAGCAGCCTTCTGGCTTTTTCTTCCAGGGAACCCCAGCTCCCATGTGGTGGATGCCCAGTGCCTTCAAGGAGAGGGTCCCAGCTCCATGGGTACCATTTCATCTAAGCCTAGTAATCACAGGGTGAGGCAGGCACATTACCATCCTTACTATGCATAAGGATAATGGGGTGGGAAGGTTTCAGCGCCCCACCATGGCCATGGATCCTCAGATTCAAAGCAATCTGATTCTCAAACCTACCTCCTGATCACTAAGTGGCAGCAACTCTCTGAGAATGTCTCCAAGTCTATAAAGCAGTCCCTGTAGCTGTTAAAATTCGGTCATCAGTGGTTTAAGAACACTGTTCCTCCTGTGCAGAGGATTTCAAATACCCATAAAGGAATACCACACTTTCCCCACATCCCTGTAACTCAGTCAGAGGACTCAGCAGTTTACTGAGCAGTTACTCTGCAAAAGGCTTGTGTGAGCACTAAACACGCACACCTGCCCCAGGAAGAGGGCTCCAAAACGACTCCACTTTGCTAACAGGGTGTTTTCCAAGGGACTAAAGCCCCAAGGTCATTTCCCGAGGTTACAGACACATTGCAGTGGCCAATCCAGGAAACAGTCCCATGCTTATGCCAAAATCTGTTTATAATCATCTTGCTGTACCGACTAACCAGGATTTTCTTTGAATGTTTAGGATATCTAAAGATATAAAAGGCTAGACAGACTCTGTGAGGCTGAGCCAAGAGGATCACAAGATCAAGCCTAGCCTGGGCAACTTACTGAGACCATATTTTGAAATTTAAAAAATAAAAGATTAAAAACAAGCTGGGGATATAGCTTAGTGTGAAGGCCATGCATTTAATCCCCAGTACTACTACAAAAAAAGCTGGAGAGAAGCACCTGATCCTCACAGAATTCAGAACCAGATTTGAGCTGCCTTGATCATGAGGAAAATACAACACCCACACATCTCCAGACTGCTCGGCAGCTCCCTGCAAACTTCTGCTGTTGATTTCCAGGGGTTACCAATCTTAGGAAAACGAGCATGTGCCATGGGATCTATCATGTTATTTTAAAAAGATATCAGATTACTGATTGACTAGGATCACTTCTATCTGTCAGTATCCACCTAAATCTTAAGAAACTATGATGCTAATTCTCACGGAATTAGCTGTTTTGTTACTTCAAATTTAGATATCTGGCAATGCAGACTTTTATTAGCAGATCTCAGCAAGAGAGTGGGTGGAGCTGACTCATCGAAAACTTTGCAAAGTAAATTGAGATTCTTCAAAATCTTTCTCCACTTAGAAAGAACCTGGCTTCTCATATCCAGATCAGCAGTTCCAACATATCATGCCTGCTTAGAATTCTTTTGCATGTGATTAGTCTATTATTGATGACTTCATGAAAGCTAGTTTACCAGTCTCCATCTGTTGAAAGAAACTCATTTTGTGTACAATTAGAAATATCATTGTTGGGGTAAAAGGTGGCATCATCTCAGGGTTCGACAGGAGCCATCGATGGTCTGCCACCTGTCCGCTCCAGCCCGGCCAATCTCAGAGGTTCTGGGAAAGGCGCCTTGGTTTTCAGAAATTTGAAAGTTCCGGAGTCACGCATTGTTACCAGGTACAAGTACTGAGGGCTTCTAGGTAAAGGCAGCAATATTCGTTGCATATAAATGTCTTTTGTCCTTACTATCTCCCTCTAAGTGGGAGTTATAGCTTATTGCCCATTTCCTTTTCAGTCACAGGGTTTCCCATTCTTGCTGTTGGGTGAGAGAAAAGAATCTGACCTCAGGTCCTGGCTCTGTTAGCAAGGAAAACTTTCTCTAGGAAATGAAAGTTGTATTTTCTTCTCACTTTCCCTACTGGCAATGTTAATAAATGAAGTTGATCTGAATAAGGTTCAAGGTGCCAGGAAGAGCAAACTTTGAGAAAAGAATGCTGTTTACAGAGGAGAAGTTCAGGGCTCTATTGAGTGAAGCCATAAGCATGCTCACACATTAGAAGCAGGTGAAATGTGGAGACATCGTTCACGTCCATAGGTAAGTCATCCAAAGACAGGTGCAACGGAAAGAGGAAAGCCTAGTTGTGAACACACCCCGAGTATTATAAAAGTATTTCCAAAATATTATCAGACAGCGTATTCTTAATACAAAAATATACAAGGAGAAGTAGAGGGCCCATTTAGGAACAATTACTGGGAAAAGTTTGAGCTCCTATTGGCTTGGATTTTATTGATTCTTTATAAGAAGCGCACCTTGAATATCTCCATAGCAGAGCTTCTGTTAGACACTGTCCTCTCACTGCCCTACCAAGCTCACAGCCTCCTCCTCTCCTGGGGAGGCTGGGTCTCAGGGGCTTTCTGCTGCTCCTGTGGAAAGGTTCCCTGAAGGTTCCTGTCCACTTTTACCTCCTACTTCACTCCTGTTCCTCCCCAATTTCAAAGTAGAAGCAGGGTATGATGGTGCATGCCTGCAGTCCCAGTAGTCAGGAGGCTGAGGCAGGAGAATCTTTATGAGTTCCAGGTCCATTGCACTCTTACACTGTGTATCTCTCACAGAATGAGCCTTCTTTCTTACCTGCATAATACCTTACCTACCAGCTGTGTCTGACCAGAAGGTCCAAGGGAACAGGTGCTGCTGAATAAACAAATACACAGGATGCTACACATTTTAGGAAGTTCAACAAACCAAGGGAAGTGCAGATGTTTGGCCCTTCACCTTACCCATAGTCATGGCAAGATTTTCTGGGCTTCGGAATGAAATGCAGAAGTGTGTTTGGTGGAGAATTTTTCCTCACATTTTAACAAGGAAGTGTTTAATATACAAAAACTAAAAAGCAAACAAGTTCCCCTCAAACAAGACAAACACAACATGTGAACAGATTGCAAAAGGCCAACGTGGTGTGCCATGAGAGAAGCTAAAGATTGTGGCCCTCCTAAGTGCCTCTCTAAACCCAGGCTCTCCGGAGGACCTGGTGGAGCTAGCTTCAAAGGTTTTAGATTTTTTGTTCAACCGCATGAGCACCACTTTAGCGCTAAAGACCACAAAGGCCCCTCTGTCCTTACACTACTGCCCAGGACAGCTTCCTTCCCCCAAATAGCTGCTCAATGATTTTATGCTACCTTGTGTCATAAGATAATGTAGGCTTTATGCTTTTTAAGTCACAGGATGAGAACAATAAAGTCATTAAAATTCACGGTTGTAAAAACTAAACAGCTAATATCAGTCATCTTGATATGAGATGAAAGAAATATCTGAAACATAGAACCAAAGTAATGTTACCTCAATAATGTCTGCATGTAGAGGAAGGAAATAAAAAAATTAAAATTGTGTGATGAAGTCAGCAGAGTGAGTTAATGGATAACATCACTATAATTTTAAAAATAAAGATGTGGACATTTAAATATATATATACATATATGAGATAGTTGAACTTTCCCTTTTTATTAATATTATTCCATTTAACATACATTATTGTACATGAATACTTGGGAACTATTCATTTGAACTATTTTTCTATTTTTCCCAGAACAGTCTTGGATCTAAAACATTGTGGTCATTGTTCACTTTTTAAAAACACTATCAGTGCATTTTTTCCAAAATACTATTTGACCTCAGAGTATAACAGTAGAAATTATTACTTTAAATTCAAAAAATATAATCTAACACAATTTGTCCAGGAATTATCATAGTTATTTGGACTTTTGTGGCAATTTTATTTCAGTTTTTCAAGAGAAATTATTTCCCAAAGGTTAATGACACGTTTTTATTTTATTTTATTTTATTTATTTATTTATTTTTTTTGCAGACAGGGTCTCACCATGTAGTTCAGGCTGGCCTTGAACTCACTATGTCCCCCAGGCTGGCTTCAAACTCTCAGCAAGTCTCCTGCCTCAGCCTCCTGAGTGCTGGGATTACAGGGGTGCACCACCATGCCCAGCAGAATTTCACTTCTTAAAAGATGAACTTCTTAAGAAATGGAATGAATATTCAAGAAACTACCAGGTAGTTGTCACTTTTAGATACTAAAGTCTTTGATCATTCTTCAAATCAGTAAAATTTGGGATAGGAAGAATGTAAGAGATGAGCATAGCAAAAGACAAGAAATAGAAAAAAATAAAGCAAAATTTTGGATTTGCTTGCTTTTTGAAATTTAAAAATCAACAACAAACATAAAGATGTGCATGGTGCTTTTTCTTTGGGAATACACAGGGCTGTGTTACTCGGCAGAGAAAACTAGATTTCCTCTTCAGATCCAATTACCAACCTTCCTCCGAGTGCTCTAATAAGAGGCTGAGAGCTGTGTTCCAGGAATACGACGCTCTCTCTAAATACTATTAGGAGAGAAAAAAGATAAAAACATTTCAAGAATGTGGCATCCTAAAGGTCAATGTCATTCAATTTCACAAGCATGTATTTCATTTGGAATACTCTACTGGGCTATAGGACACACGATCTTATTTAGGGAGAAAGACATTTAGTCATTTAAAGGAGAATGAAGTAATTGGAAAAATGGAATCCAGGGAGGGGCAACTGAAATTGGATGGAAAGATTTCATAGCAGAGAGGTGCAGGGCATAACCAAGCCTGAAGGGGTGCGCTGCAGGGAGACGCCTAGGAGAGAGCCAGCTCTCGGTGGGTATCCGTGCTTCGGCCACTGGGAGGCTCTCTCAGCCTTTCACGAAAGTGAGGCCAACTTCTGCAGTCACAGCCCTGTGTGGTCAGAACGATTATTACCCCACTGCAGAGATAAGAAAACTGAGGCTTAGGAGTGATATGTAACTTGGCCAAGGTTGGACAGCTGCTATAGATGAACTAAGTACGACTGAATTCTGTTGATCTGGACCCAGAATCTGGGCGTTAACACCATGCATGCTGCCTTCTCTCCTGGAAATCAGAAAGGGAATCCGCTGACAGCTCTGAAGAAGCCCTTCTTTAATCAGCTGTCTTTTGAGAGATGTAGAAGACTATGATATTTTAAAGTTACTTTCAAGTTCTAAAATTCTGAGGACAGGGCCTCCCAGGATCAGGAAATACCCAAGGATGGGCAATGGTGGGAGATGTAGGATGAGGAGAGCTAAGAGTGCTCTGTGAAGTTCTGGGCCCTCCAATCTCTAGGCAAGGGTTGAAGGAAGCACTTTTACCTCGAGTCACTCCTATTTCGGTGCTTTTGAGGAAGTTTCCGATGAGGATTTCATTGCTTAGTAATTGCTCCTGCTGATTTCTTGGTCTCTTATTCTGCAAATGATGTATGTTTTGCTGCTTAGAGTTCAGCTTAACAATTCAGCTAACATCAACTCTATCATTTCCCCCTTTTATTGGTATGTTTGAGATACATAACAAATGGGATACATAAATACATAATAAATTTCCCATGATAAATTGCATTGTGTGTGAATGTATCACATCTTGATCCTTTATCTCTCCATATAATAGCGGGAGGAAATCACCAGATACCTAGAAGTACATATTTATGGTTGGTGGCTAATTCTTGGCATGGACCAGCCCGGAATTTGTTGGGTCCTTATCATAGAACCATGTCTTTGAAATGCAGGCAGACTGAACTACTCAGAGCTTCATATGAAAGGGATTATAAAGTAGTCAAAATGTTTCCATGTGTTTATTATGCTTAGCTTCCAAGGATAAATTAGTATCATTCCTAGGGAGTGCACCAGTCCTGAAAGTAACAGAGAAGAATAAAGTGACATTTCCTTCTGCTGCCTGAGGTCCTGCCTGGACAGGGCAGAACTGGGGTGTGGTGGCCCCAGAGAGACCAGGAGATCTGAACTCAACCACGGTGATAAACTAAAGCATCTCAGACAGAAGGAGAGTCCGGAGGGAAGGGCACCAAGTCGTTCTGTATTATTCAACAGTGCTGTCAGTGACTAAAATGACTTACTAACTCACAGTGCTCTGAACCTGGCAAGAAGTGACAAGGTGATAAAGAAAACAATCAAAATTGAGAACAATCAAATGTGAGGAAATCTGACTATAATACCTGGGGTAAATTTAGGAGACATAAATCTAAAGACCTCAACTCTGTCTATCCCATACCTATTTACATTTTTGAGTCATTCTTCAAACAATTTCTTTTACACAGACCTGGGGGTTTTCCCAGGCTTTAGCTTAATAAGTGCAAAATTTGATAAAACTGTTAAGCAAACATATGACATGAGACTACCTAACTTTCCTTATAGCGCTGATAGATCATATTTAGATGCAGGCACTCAGTTCTGAGCCCTAATATTAAGAGGAACATGAATACTACAAAATGTATGCATAGCCAGGGAAATTAAAAGAGAGAGAGATCCTGGAATGTCTGCATTCATGTGTCCAAAGATTCCAATATATGTATTAAGAAGCTCTAATGCTGTAAGATAATTGTGTTTTGCATTTTCCCATTGTTAGGACAAAACACTTGACACCCACAACTGAAAGGAAACATTTGTTTGGCTCATTGTGTCAGAAGGTTCAGTCTATGGTCAACTGGCTTCAAGGCAGAAACATGGCAGAAGGGCCTGATGCAGGAGAGTTGCTCATCTCATGGCAACCGGAAATGGAGAGAGAAGAGGAGCCGGGATAAGAATACACCCTTGCAGATCATGCCTGCAGTGACCACCTCTTCCAAACCAGCCCTAACCCTAACAGCACATTCAGCTGTGAACTGATCTAAGGAAGAATCCACTGATGAGTGCAGTGCTCCATGATCCAATCACCTTCCAAAAGCCCACACATGAACAAGGAGACTTTGGGGGGAACATTTTAGACGTAAATCACAACAGTAGTCTATATATAGCACATGAACTTCCCTCATATTCATCTAGAATGGCAGTAGTTATATGAATCCTTGGAGAAACTAAAATTAAAGTTGTTAAAAATATTTTTTATGTTGTGTGGTTAAAATGGGAAATGGTTTTGGGAACCTGTCCTCTTCCAAATTCCTTGGTTGCACGGTATTTTCATCATTGCATTTTCTGTCATCTCAGACTTCCTGAAACTTCAGCTCTACATTGGCTCTTCTTAATCTTGGCTGCTGGAATTATGTGGGAGCTTTAAAATAATGATGATGTCCAGATTCCATTCAAAGCCGTCAGTCTTTGGGCTGGGCCCAGACTTTAGAAGCTGTTAGCTGATCCCCAGGGTCACCTCACAGGCAGTGGAGATGGAGTAGGTCCTCCATGAACCAATGGGTGTGTGAGGTATCTGGTCATCGGCTTCACCCTACCTGAGTCCCTGGGAGGGGATGGACCCCTCTTATGCACACTGCAAACCCTCTGTAAGGTGCTTCCAATTCCTGTAGCCCAGTGGTCTCAAGTTCACCTGCGCCCTTAGCCTCCCTTTCCTACCTGTGTGCCTGCTTTTAATTTTCTTTGGAATTCAATAACTGCCCATTCAAATCATGATTCAAAATCAATTGTGATTGGTTTTGTTTAATTTTTTTTGGTAGTGGAGTAGGTAATAAAATATGGAGGCAAATGAGTTGGAATTCCAATTAAGATCTTCATCTCCTAAAGTATCCTAAACTCCTTTGTCACAGCCCGCAGCCACCCCATGTGGTCCTGTTTCCCAGGCTTTCTGGCTCCACGCCTTCCACCTTCATATTCATTTCTTTATCCTTTCTTGCATTCCTATCTCAAAATGGACTTTAATGTTTGATCTCACAGGGGAACGTGACTCTCACCTGCTGTTGGGAACACGAGTAGAATTCCTTTTTATGCAAGTTTTAGAGGCTTTTTATCAAAGCCAGCCTGATCCTAAGAGTAATTCTGCTACCAGTAGTTGACAGGATAAAATGCTAATTTTGTTATACCAGTTAAATAGATGAAAACTTGAATAAACTAACTTCACCATTGTACTTTACAATAACTTTATGCTGGAAAAGAGACTAGTTGCTATATAAACATGACTGATATCACTCTATGGGTAGATTATAAATGTCTTCTGTAAATTCTCTCTTAAAGTTTTTGAGCTGGATCTTCTTACTAGTCAAAGACTTGGTTTTCAGGGTAGTTTTCCCTTTGCATCCCAGGTTAAATATGCTAATTTACAGATTATAGAAAGGATTTAGAAGAGATAATTAGCCCTTCCTCTCCTCATTTCTCCTCTTCCCTCTCCTCCTGGTCTCTGGCTCTGCCTCTCTCATTCTCCCTCTTTCTCCCTCCCTCTCCTTTTATTCCTGAGAGCACAGTTCCTATTTCTTCAGTTAAAAACATCAAATTTTGTGTCATGATAGAAATCCTACAATTACTAATTATGTCCTATCAAAAATTCTTAGAGAAATGAAGGCTGAAGATTCCCCAGGGATCATTTTCCATCAGGTTGTAAGGTTGAACTGAGTCCAGAGCCTCTGCTGATAGGGATACATGTATCACGGAGCAAGAGCACTCAATTTGCTGGCTGATACTGAGATAAATGCCTGGGAACCAGGTGATCTCTGCATTTGAGGAACGCACTGCATCTCACCGGCAAGCAAGTCTTGCCCTCTTAAGCATACGTGGCCCTTGAAATTGTAAACAAGTCAATTATCCATTGAACTAGGATGCTATGGTGACGTGGGAAAATGTCAACTGAGGAGCAAGGCCCTGCATATCACTGCCCATCCCTACGAAATGGATAAATCAATTGCACACCCAATTTCAGAATTCCATAGCAATGCCTTTTGCTGAGTAAGAAGCCTCACTTCGGGGTTGTACAATCCCAATGGAAGCTGAGTTAAACATTTCTGTGCTCATATGCAAAGACCTCCTTGGCTAGTCAGACACCTTTCAACTTCTGTATTTATGAAGTTATGAACGTCATCTCAATTAGCTGCCACCCGATTACCATCAATACTTCAAGATAATGCTTAGTTTCCTTCACTTCTCAGCAGGCGAAGAGAAGCAGGATCATAAAGAGGGTGACATTGGCACAAAACCGAACTGTAAATGGAGAGGATGGCATTCAGATGAAGTGTTTGGTTAAAATTCACTTCTTTCCTCCAGTCCATTGCCGGTCCATCTTTCCACACAGAATCACAAAGCACTACCTTTTCCCAACAGTAAAGAACAATAAAGCTCCCAGGCACAATTAGCATCATTGGACCTGCTGGATGGGGGTGGAGCTCCACCTGAAGGACAGCTACCCAGATAGCTGCTTTATAGGATCAGGAAGCCAGGAGCTGGGAGGCGGGCAGATCTTCCTGAAAATTTTTGCCCTGGCACTTACTTCCAAGGGCCATAAGGGAAAGGAGTATACTCTACAACATATGTCTTCACTCAAGGAGACCGCAATATTAGTTATGCCCCAAGCAGGCTGTAAGCAGTGCAGGCTGTGAAGAGCTAACCCCACAATTGGCTTGTTTTGAGAAAGGAGTCTGGCTGAAACCTACATGTGGAGGTCGGAGTAACTGGCACCCAAATTCTGTTCCCACAACTAAAAGCTTCTTTACTAGAAGACAGTGCTCTAATTACAACCATATATTTTGTCTGTTCTGTTCCTAATTGGAGAATGTTTTGTCTTTTCCCTTTACAGGCCTTTTCTCCGTTAATTTCCATAGACACCACATGACTGCACATCCTTGCGTGTAGTCCTGCCCTTGCATGTAGCTCACCTTTACCCCAACTGATTATCAACAAAAATCAGTGGCTTGGACTTGCCAGGCCTTTGTTGGTTGTACCAGCACTGGTTATACTGGTGCCCCAGTTTCTGTCTCTCTTAGTTCTGTCTTTTAGCTTTTCTTTTTTCTTCAGGCCTGCATTGTACACTGAGCAGGAGACTAGAGCCTGCTACAGAGGTTTCCAGTAACATTTCAGGGGTCCCTAGTATTCACCATTTTGCAAATACAGAGAACTTTATTTGTCCAAGAATTCTTCTAAGATCAGATTCGGATATAGAATCTAAGAGCTTAATGGAGTGTCCAACTTGAGGACAGTGCTCAGGAAATACCAGCAAGGGGTTTGCGCAGACATCTGGGAGAGCACAGTGACACTGTTTGCTCCTACCCTTCCTTCTGTGACATCACTCTACTTATCTTTAACCCGGCTTCAAAATGGTGACAGTGACCACATGGCAGCTGGAGTTTTGGCAGCAATGCATGTTTTTAAGTGGCCCTTTTATCCCTGGGGAACCTGGCTTTGGTTTGGGGACAGAGGTAGTAAGATTCATGCTGTCAACTTGGCAACTTTGTATTACTTATCTTTAGCCCCTATGTGAATGAAAAGCCCAGGATGTTATAAAGGTTTCCACCTCCTTGGAACCTAAAAGACCACACGTACTCTCACAATTCTGGCTCTCCATCAATCACTGAGATGCCCCAGGGATTTCTGAAAATGTTCCCAATCTGTAGAGCGAAGAATATATTGAAAAGCACAGCAAATTAGATGTCAGGGAAAAAAATCCAAAGTTGTGTCAATGCAAAATGATGTTCACAGAGCCATTTTAGGGGCTTTCCTTCATTAAATTAATAAATGTGTACAGCTGGTTTTGCTGACTTTCTGAGTGATGAATCTATTAGTTTCTCAAACATCTACTGCATTATCATGCAAGGACATAAAGTCTCATTCTTCTATTCATAAAATGATTACTTTTTGTTTAACTTGCTGACAAATTCAGTAGTTTCAACATAGTTATTAACTTGCCAATTGTTACCTGAGGAAAATACATTAGTGCTTGAGCTTTTACCCAAATAAGCCTATGATATGGTGTCCTTAAAGTCAGAAAGTTTGAATCATTTGTAGGAAAATGGATGCAGCTCAAGACCATAATGATAAATGAAATAAATCAGACACACAAGGCTAAATATCACATGATTTCTCTTATATGAGAAACCCAAAATATAAATAAAGAGCAAAATGAAAGATCCTAAGAAATAGGGAGACCGATCATTAGCAAGTGGGAAGAGGGACCAAAAGATGGAGGGAGGCGGGGGTTGGAGAAGGAGATGAAAGAAGAATTAGGGTGTGCATGTGCATGCACCACTCCACAAGAGGAATGTGATTATTATGTGCCACAAACATACACTGATAAAAACTACAAATTGAAAAAAAGAAAAAGAATGACTTCAAATAGGTAACAACCTTATGTCTGAATATGGGAGCTATTTATAAATATTCTCATCTTCATTATATAATTACGGAAAGTGAGCGAGGACAGAGTGACGGATTGTGTGTACAGAACAAAGTACAGAGATAATAACCAGTTCTTTTCCAAGGGCTTTGATGATGGGGAACAGGACCCACAGGCCAAAGAAGACCTAGCTAAATCCTACTTCACCCTCTAGGGCTGAGGTTCCTCACTGCTGTACTCATGGGCGTGGACATCTCCACAGCCATCTGGAGCTGCTGTGGAGATGTCTTCCCAGGAGGAAGACTCGCAGGGCTTTTCATCACCTGCCAAGCTGGCTCAGGTGGTCACCCAGCTCAGGAAGCCTGCTTTCTGCTGTGTGTTTTTTGTTTTTCCTGGTAGCTGGGATCGAACTCAGGACCTTGCACTTGTGAGGCCGGCGGCATCACTGAGCTAAAACCCCAGCCCAGAAAGCCTACTTTTTAAACTTCTAGATTAAAATGTTATCCAGGAGGGCAAGAAACACTAGCAACAATGGTAAGCTCTGTAATTTTGCCCAATGAACTTTGGGTACTGACTGATAGATTTGTTCTACCACCGGCAGTGTCTTTCAATAAAGTTTTAAATAACGGTTTAAATTTATTCTCAAAAAAATCTGTAGTTGTAATTCATATCTCAGAGCACTACCCAAAGATAAAATGGGCTCTGTGGAGAAAATAAAAGAAGTACACAAAAGATACGTCTATCTGAATCAATAAATTGTTTTGAAAAGGTAGAATCTAGTGACATACAAAATGGTTAAACGTCACGACCGAGTAGGGATTACCTCAGGAAAAGACAACTGGGCTGTTTACATCCTTTACCACATTAGCTCAAAAGCAGGAAAAAAGCAAAACACCAATTATGAAATTAAAAGCTATGATAATCTTAATCATTCCCTTAAAAGTATCTGTGTAAAACTTTATAACTGGCATCACAGGTAATGGTGAAATTCCACATCTTTTTTCCAGATAAGAAACTGGCCAAAAAGTCCTCTTTGAGGGCCTAACTAGAATGATAAGACCAGAAAATTTTTTAAAAATCTTAAAGTTCAGAAAATAATAAAACACAAGTCATGATTTTAGATATCATTTTTTTTGTGTAGAAAATCTAGGCAATTTAGAAAGAAGTGACTAGAATTAGTGCAAGATACAAGGTCAAATAAGCAAAAACTGATTTTGGTTTTATCTATTCATAACCAACTTTTTCTCATCAAACGACTTCATGAAGAACATGAAGAGCTATGACAAGTCCCAGCGAAAATATTTGAAAAGCCTGTTTCCAACAAAGAACATGTATCCAAGATATATAAAGAACTTCTCCAAACTCAGTAATAAAAATACAAGAAATCCTGTTTAAAATGGTCAAAAGATCCTGGCACTTCATTAAAGGAGAGATGCACCAGGAAGCATACAAAATAGCACTTGTCATAATAAATATCACAGAACAGACAAAGTATCTCCTCCACGGGATAAGAAGGACTACAAAATTCATAAATTTTGCTTATAGTAATCAAAATATACCTACTATTAGAAAGTAATAAATAGCGCTGAAATTTTCTTATAAAGATTTTCCCTTGGAACATATGTCTAAATCCAGGGTCACGTTCTTTTTACTGAAAATGTCAAATATAATTGACATATACCAGTCTTTTGCAAATAAGAGAAAGTCATAGAAAGGAATTCAAATGCTGAGCTGAGCAGACATCAGCTATTTATTAAAATTCATAATTAAATTCTGAAAACTAAGCAAAAACAATGCAAAAGAATTCCCCTAGATACCAATGCTTAGGTTCCAAATGCTGAGAAGTCCTTCTCCTCACATAATCACATGTGATTATAACTTAGCAAGACAGTCCTATAAACTTGCAGTTAGGTGAGAGAAATAAGTTCAAGGAATCTAGCCTACATCATGGTGAATGGAGTTGATAATGATATATTATACACTTGTAAATTAATAAGAGCGCAACTGCTGAGATTTTAAGTGTGCTACCACAGTGACTGATAAGTATGTGTTGCAGTATTCAATGTTCATTATTATGTTATTGTTATTCTACAATAGATGCATAGAGCAAAATATCATGTTGTACACCATGAATATAAGCAAGTTTTGTCACCTTGAAAAAACAAAAGAATAACAGTAAGGAAAAAAGACAGCCCTGTGTTATTAATCTAGAACTCAAGGATCCCATGTTGAGGATCCCATGCATGGCAGGTATTCAGTGGCAAAGGCCACAAGTCCACGGAGGCTCACACAACCCACTTAAGGGATGTCCTCAGGTCTTGCTGAGTTTTCCCATGTGGGAATTTAGGTCCAGTGTTGAATAGCTTCTACATTTTCCAGAGGAGCTGGGGATATGGAATTTCATGTGAAATTTTTTTGATTTTTTGATTTTGAAAAATATTATCTGCTAAGTCATCTTTCTAGGGCACCAGGATGATTAAACAAACACTGCATAGGCATGGGTTGAATGCAGGATCTGGGGCACTAATGTGTATAATACCTTTGGATGAGATAAATATCATTTGTAGTTTACCAATGAGGAAATCGTGGGTCCAAGACTTTACGTACCTTTTCCAAGCTCACACATGTATTTTACCACCTGGTTTGGGAAACACAGCCCTTTCTCTGGGTGGCAGACACAGAGCCTGACTCAAAACACTGGAGCCTAAGTAGCCGGAAGGAGAAAGGTGAGCTGGCAGATGGGCCAGAGCAAGTCTCAGAGAAGGAAGGAGCAGGCTGGGTTAGGCAGCAGAGTGGAGACTGTGGGAACCTAACTGGGTGGGGAGGTCCTGGAACTCTGGAGCTAAACTGGACAGGATGTGAAGGTCAGGAGCTGGCATGCGGGGTAAGAAACTGCCTTTACTCACTGGAAGCCAGGAGGGGAAGCTACCTGAGGGACCCAGAATGCCGCTCCATGCACATGAGGAAGGAGCATCTTCCATTGTTTGTTTGCACATCTCTGTAACCGGTGAGAGCAGCCAGGTGGGATGGCTTGTATTGGTGATCAAACAGCACCCCCAGGAAATCCCAGAGACATGGCATTCTCCATGCCCTCCAGTCTACACTCCCACCTGTGTCAGAAAGAGGGCTGCCTTCTTTCCCTTCCCATCCAGGAGCTGACTTTTAGGGTCCCAGATCAGCACTTGCTCTTGCAGAACACTGAAGTGCAACACTGGTGAGGAAGACTGGGTGGGAGGGTGCACTGGCCTTGGAATGGGAGCCACCAGGAGCCAGAGCCCTGGAGCCAAGGGAAGGGGCCGCTGCCCACCATGCAAATGGCCTGGGAACCAGGCACAGGCCGGGCCTTCAGATCGCAAGGTCTTGAAACTGTCTTTTAGCAAACTGAGTGAATGTCCTAGAGGGATTCCCTTAAGAAAGATTGGTCACTACAAACCACATCCCACTTTAATACTTCACCATGAGACAGAAAACCATCACCATGCTTGGACAAATATAACGTACAGGTCAAACTATACAGTGAAGTCTACCATGATGAGAAGCCTGGATTCCAAACCTAAACAAAAGGTAAATTTAGTTACAAGGATGATAATATACACACCATCAGGGTGCAATGGTTTATTCATTCATCTTGCCCAGGTGGAGCCCAGGTGTGTTTCTTATGTATGAGTTAGAGGCAATAGTCCACTTCATACACTCATTAAATAAATAAGTTAATGTAAAGAAAGTATGTAGTACAAGTACATAGTTGTTCTTCTTATTCTTATTACTAATGATGTCATTATAGATTCATAACTCTGCTTGCCTTCTGTCCTGGCCAGGTTGTGGCAGGCTTTGCCTTTAATCTCCTTTGACTACTTTTTTTTGGCTGATAGATCTTTTTGCTACTGAATACTTTTATTTAAAAACATGCTGATATCTGAGTGTGATAACAATGAAGTCATATTGTCTTGGGAGAAATTTTCTCAAGGTGACTTTGCAAACCTCTACTCTGCTACATTACATGGTTTTGTTATCTGGAGTTGAATTATTAATGAGGGGCTGAGTCCAAGTTCCCAGGAAGAGATGAGGATGGAGTGGGCTAAGTAACTTCAGGACATTTCTGGGGTCGGGCCTCATATTAGGAAATCCCTCTTTCCAGTAAGCTAACGATGACTATTTTTTTCTGTTTGAAATTGTTGTCCTTCGTACAGTTTCATTCCTATCAAATTAATCATCTCTTCTTCCTACCCATTTTAGTTTTTTGGCTTCAGTTTAAGATCTCTCTGAAGGAAAACATCTACCACTAAAGACATTGACTAACCACAATATACACGAACGTATGTGCAAACCCTATACACCCACCGAGGTCCTGGGTGGAGAATGATGGCGCAGGGCTCTCTGCTTTCTGAGTTTGTTCTACGTTTCTTTTTTATTTTTTCCGGTACCAGGGATCAAACTCAGGATCTTGCATGGCGAGGCATCGCTGAGCCAAATCCCAGGCCCTCTATGTTTCTTGACTAGAGAAAGTTACAGAAATATTTAGGAATCTCAGAGGATAACAGGCCTCCTATGAAGACTGAGTGGCACAGACTGCCCCCTTTAAGCACAGGAATGCATACCTCAGTGATCAGATGATAACCACCACAGGGCTGGAGTTCATTCCTAGCACAGATGCAAATATTTTTTCTGAGCTGTATCTTGCAAAAGTTCTGACTGCAACCATATGCAAGAACCAACAGATCAAAACAGTTAGCATGTAGTCCTTTGGGTTGAGAAGCAGAAAGCAGAAGAGAACAGAAACATAGACGTCAAATTTTTCCATTTCTCTCAGCATTCATGAGTCCATACACATCCATTATATCCCATTCCAGTTCTTCCTTTGGGGGAGGACTAGAAGGAACCAGCTGCCGATCCTGTTGATGCTTCCTCCATAGACACTATCCTCCCTGCATCACATTCCCAGCCCTGGAGTCCTGCCCAGTCTTAACAGACTCTGGCATCTCTTAGTAGAGAGATCCCCAAGGTCTCCCAAGAGGCTCCCTTCCACATTTTAAAATTTGAAATTAAGGAATCAAAAGAAGTTAATGTAAGTAGCAGGCTCTTTCAAAATCTACCTCAGCTCATTCTGCTAAATGTGGATCAATCTGGAATAATTTGGCTTGGCTCTTTCCAGTCAAAATTCAAATCAATGCAGATTCTCAGCTCTGTGTGCCTCTGAGCCTGTTTTCACACCTATAAAGAAGGGATGTACTAGATTTTCAAGTTGTCCTGAGAAGCAGATGACACATGGCTCTACTGCATAGGTATTTTAGTGAACACTAGCTAAACTGAATGGAGTCACACAGCAGGGCGAGAGTGCTGGGTGATCCCATCAGATCAGTGGAGCTTAGAATGCATAACCCTACTGTGAACTGTGCATCCAAGTGATCTGGGTTACTCCCTCCTTCTGAGAATCCAATGTCTGGTTGTCTGCAGTGGAGCTGAGGCTGGGATGCTAGCAGTGGGGAATGTAATTATTATGTGGGGCAAATATATACTAATAAAAAAGAAACTGAAAAAATTCCCCTTAATCTGGTCCATGAAAAGAATCTCTTCCATGAAACTGTTCCCTGGTGCCAAAAAGTTTGAGGCCATTGATCTACATTATAGAAAGAATAGCTATCATAGATCTGTTTAGCCATGCTGGTCAGTGTGATATCCCGCAACATACACATGTTCCCTGACTCACAATGGCTAGACATAATGACTTTCCAAAACTGTGTAATTGACAAGTAGTGAAGCCTATTGACCATAATCCATATAAAAACAAGAAATTCCTATACATTGGTATGGGCATTAATAAATTAGGGTCCAAGGGGAAGTCTTGGCTCCTGTATAAAGTTCAAGAGAAAACATGAGCCCACTAACACATGACCACACTGAACTATTTCAGCTAAGTAAAAGATCCTGAGTGAGAAAAAGAAATAATCTTAAATGAAAGCATCTATAATTTTTATGTAGTTATATGTGTGCAAGAGCTACAGAAAATAACATTTACTTTCTGAAATAGATATTGCTTCCAAATGAGCAATATTGTTAAGCTTTTGTTAACAGGGAAAGATGTGGCATAAACATCTCTTTAAGATTTTTTAAATCTTAGGAGTCTTATTTCTAATTATTAGTACTTTTAAAAAATTGCTCCATCAGCTAAAATGATACTTTTTTAAGTGTTGTTTTTTCCTCCACTTTTCTAAAAGTTCTGTGCAGTACTCAGTATTTGTAACATTCATTTATATGATAATGTCCACACCAGCAAATACAGATAAGGTGGTGATTCAAGAATGTAAATAGCAAGGGTACTATTGAAAGGTCTATTGACTATTTACAGAAAATCAAAATAAGGAAAGAATGTTGAAATCAATTCTTGTTGTAAATTTACCTAAAACAGAGTCATAATGTTTCCTGGCATTTACTCATAATTGTTCTGTCATTATGGAGTCTTTTAAAATAATATCAAATATTTTATATTTAACTATTTTAGGAGACACTTGAAGCAAACTAACATTTTTACAACTTAAAATAAGACATTGGTTCATATTAAGATGTTTTAAATTCACAAATTTTAAAAAATTTTAATTAAATTATAACTTATGTCAATTATGATATATTATAATGACTATTAAAAACCAAATATAGAAAACTCAAAAGAAAATAGAAAACTCACCTTGAGATAATGGTCAAAGTTTTAATTTAAAAATCAAGTGAGCAACTTAGATCATTTAATGTAAAATAGAAGTTTTAAAAATTCTCTTTAAAAATATAATAGAGAAAAACATTATGGGAGTGGTTTGGCAATCAAGCAAAATAGTGACATGATAAAGTTTAAAAGTAATTTCAAATAATTGTTTACAAAAAGGAAGTATCAGTTCTAGTAGTTTTGTGTGAAAGGCTGTGCATCCAGTTTGGTTTAAACAGGAAAAATCAAGATTACGGCCTCAGAAAATCCACTGTACAAATTTAAATGTTAAGGCCTATTTGTGAGAAAAAAATGTCATCCAGAAGTAAGTCCCAATACAAAGAAAACTTTGTTTTGAAGGTGTTTTTTAGACTTACAACTATGCTCACCTTTAGCAAAGCTTCAGGAGTCCTCTATTTGCAAGATTGCATGAATAAAAGGTTATCACAGCAAATTTGTGATTAAAAAATGCCAGTGCACAATAGGGACTCAGTGACCATTGTTTAAATAAATATTTGCTAGAAGGTTTACATAATTAAATTCATGAGAAAGGGGTCCTGGAAAAATAGTTGGATAAAAAATATTTAATTTGTTTGCAAATGTGCTTATTTTAATGTGTTTAGCATAGTTTTGCAGTCCTTCTGGTAATATATTTAAATTTGCAGCCTCCAGTTTTATTAGTGATATGAAGCATTTCACTTTTAGTATTCATATAAACCACCCAAAATGATTTTCTTTTCAGCTTTGGTTTTCTGTAATTAAATTCTTCCAGCTTTTCTTGAACATACTTGAATACTTTAATATGTCTAAGATAAAATTGATTGTAAACTTAGAATGTACTTTATTCATAGAATATCCATCAAACTTGTGCACTAGGAATAAAATGAAAAATTTCAGCTTATTATGCTAAGATTAAAAGAAAGACTTTTCCAGGGAACCTTACTTTAATTAGGCATTTTAGCCTAGTATAGTAGTATTATTTTATGCAATGCTGACATGAATTTCCCCAAATCTTTTGATTATTTAGAAAGAAAAAAGTCTACATAGGTCAGTCTGACTAGTTTCATCACCCTTTGGCAGACTTAAGTGATTGATGGATTGAGACTATAATTCGGTGTGACAAACTTCTACCACCCACAAACATCAGAAGTTTGGAGCAGTTTTTCTGTGAGGTTCACCAGTGGCAACTGAAATCCAGCAAACCAGAAACCTTCTCCCTCCCTCCCTCCCTCCCTCCCTCCCTCTCTCTCTCTCTCTCTCCCCCCCCCACCAATCTGCCAATATTTTGTTATCTTCTTTGACCTACCACTACAAAACACTTTTAAATTTTCAAAACCAAACCAAAACCAAAACAAAACCCCACCATACAAAGCGATTCCATGAGCCCTTCTTCTAGTCTCCTGCAATGGAAACATTTTTTTAGTAAACCAGTCAGAGTAAGCTATCAAAATCAGAAAACTGAGAATGATACACTCCACAAAGAGTTTTCAGATCTGAAGTTGTGTAAGTACTCTGTGTGTGTGTGTTCTATGCTATTTTATCACCTGTATAGCTTCATATAACCACCACCAAGATACAGAGGTATTTGATCTGCCCCTGTAGTAAGATTGTAAAGCCTCATACCTCTGCTCCCCCTAGGGTTTGTACCCCAGAAACCATTAATCTGTTTTTTATCTGTTATTTTATTTCACAGATTTTATGTAAATGGAGTCATGTACAAAGCAATCTTTCCAATAGGCTTTTTTCACTCAGTCTAACTCCTTCAAGATCCCATCCAAGTGTGGGGCATATCCATCCTGTGTTACTTCTCAAAGCTGAGTCCTACTTTCTGGAGTGAATGTACCATCATTTGCTTCAGTGTCCATCACTAAAGGCCACTTGGGCTGTTCAGCTTTTGGATACTACAAGAACGACTATTGAAACCATTCACTTACAGGTGTCTGTGTGCATGTGCAGTCCTTGTTTTCTGGGATGAATGCCCAGGAGTCGACATGGTGGGTCATTCACTAAGCTTGTATGTTTCTTTGAAAGAAACCACCGAACTATTTTCCAGAATGGCAGTGACGTTCTGCATTCCCAGCCACAGTGTGTGAGGGATTCACGTGCTCTGCATCCTTACCAGCATTTAAGAGTACCATGGTTATTTTTGTTCCTTGTGACTCTGATGGGTCACTTGGCTTTCATTTTCCTCCTTATTGGCTGAAAGCTGGAAAAGCATTTTTAATTTTAAAAACCCCTCCCAACTCACTTGTGACTTAGTTTTACATTGCACTTTTTATAGTAGTGTTTTTAAATTTATATTTAAAAATTTATATCTGGGATCAGTTTATATTTGGGCTCATTTATATTTGGGATCAGTTAGTTTTCACATAATTAAATGGAACTTTAGGTAATTCTTTTGTGTAGTTCTGTTTACTGGTGTTTTTTGTTCTTATTTCTTAAACAGGGTGGTGCTTTTGCACATTTCTGATTATAAAGTAATAATGTATGGTGAAGAAAACATGGATAAATAAAAGCGGAAGGAAGAGGAGAAGGAAGAAGAAAAATATGTCTGAAATGTCATCTTTCAGAAATAAGCTGATGCATACATTCACTTGTAAATTTAGGGAAGACATTTAGGGCAATATATAATGACACACATTTGTGCACAAAAGTCACCCTAGAATTGGTTTTGAAAGGTCCATTTCTGAAAGTGGCGTAATGGACTTAGCATTAGCATGGAAGAGTCCAGGGAAGTGTGATATGACCATGTCTGGAGAGGTAGCTTCTATAACGTCGCTTGGTTAAAGCTCACGTGGCAGAAGCAGAGGAGGCTTTCCCTGGCTGTCTTCTGTCCTCTGGTGTCACGTACCCATCCTGTAAAGCAGAGCCAGCGAGGTTGGCTGAGTGTCACGTGCACTGCAGGGGGAGGGACCCAGAGTGTGAAGGTGGAACGGGAAGAGCTGGTTGGGGGACTTTGTGATCGTGGGGATGGGAGGCAGCTGACCTAGATCATGGACAATGGAAGAACAAAGAAGGGCGTGCATGAAAATGGAACAGGAAAAATTACAAAGGTATTTTTGGGAGCAAAGAGATAAAGCAATTAAAGTGACTAGGGAAAGTCAAGCAAGAAGCCTGCTAAAATGTAACAATGCTCAAATAAAAAAAATTTAGTTCGATGATGCACAGCAGAAGTTGGAAAAGTGAAATTTTATTTTCAGTCTGTTATGACAATCTTGGGGAATACGGAGGTCAAGGCCTCTGTCTGGCCTTGCAGCTTAGAAGAGAGACTGCAGCTAGAAATGTTAGGTAAAGACCAAAGTAGAGCTTAATAATGGTAACCATTCCCACACACGATTTCTGGTTCCTTAAAAATAACTGATGTTATTATTGCAATAGCCTATGAGGTAGGTTTTATTAAAATCCCAAATTTACCGATAATGAAATAGAAGCACCTGAGGGCTGAGTACAGGGAATTCTGACCTGAGTCCCCTGAAAGCCTATCTGGGCGCTGTGATACACCGGCCAAATTTAGCACTACTGATCTTCTTCCAAGTATTTGCCCTGATGGAGGCGGGGTCTGAGAGGTGGCCACAGAAGACAGATATACTTAAGGTTGTATTCGAATCAGTGTGCTGAACAGGAGAAAGGTCTGAGTGCTGCTAACAGGAGAGAAGAAAATACAAGAGGAGAGTTTTAGTGAGAAGAGAAAACTTAACATCCATATGCGAAGGACAGGTGAAAGCAAAGAATTGAATGAGATGAAGGGAGAAAACGTCCCCTGAAAGAATGTGGGGAAATAGGGTCCATGACAGGTGCCTGGGGACTGAGAAGGAAGAGAGTGGCTTCCGTGGCCAGTGTTGTGGGGACATGGAGGAATCCCCCCAGGGCCTGAGGCCATGACCTGACAGGTGTCCAGGAGAACTGGTGAACATGGAGCATGAGGGTGTGATAGAGCTGTTTGTCAGGTGGCTACAGGAGAGTCAACTACAGGGCGAGGAAGGCCAGGAGGAAGTCCAGGAAACAGAAGCATTAAGTACAGACTGGTTTCTAAACTACTTCCGGTGGGCATGCTTAGGTGAAAGAACTACTTCCAGTGGGCATGCTTAGGAGAAAGAACTTTAGATGCATGAAGAGGGGCGTGTGTGAGGCTTCTTAGGGGCAGTGGGTTCCCCGGGCTAGGTGGCCTGCGCTGGACTGAGATGGAGGAGCAAAGAGATCTGGGTGTTGGAGAGGAAGCCTATTTATTGCCAACCTCATTAGCACAGCTAATCGTTATAAATAGATAATTCGCAAGGAGATGAGAGAATCCAAATTCATGTTGCCAATACTAAATATTTAACTAATGAAAAATATAGGCTCTGACTTGGCCGTGAAAATCTCAAATGATGAGTTAAATTTTGAATACTTTGTGCCCCGGAGACGATATTTCAATTCCTGATTTGCCAGATGGGCTGTGAGTCACAGTGCAGGAAATAACACTGGATTTCAAATTGTTTTGCTTACACAAAGGATGAGGACCTTCTGAAACCACTCGCCCTGTAGATGAAATGAAAACCCAAAGGGAGGCAATTAGAGCAGAGCTACTGAGCTCGGCTGAGCAGACCCCAGCCCTGGACGGAAGCCCGCCAGAGTGTGGACTGCACAATCCTGCCCGCGTGCAGCAAGCGGGAACCTGCTTCCTTCCCTGGCCCCTGCGGAAGCCAGAGGTGAAGGGCAGGTCTGAGCTCTCTATCACGAAGTGAGGACTCTGCAGGGGGAGCGGCCACAGGGCTGCCAGCCCCCTGTATTTCCTTGATTCCCTCTCCTACTTCCTGTTTTCTTTGGAAGCACATTGGCTAGATTGGAGAGCTGTAAAACTTGATTATAAAATATTATGTCCTGATTCCTTGGGGGTCACATTCCTCGGAACAAACGTTAAGTTACTACCTGGTGAGCGTGTGCAGAGAAGAGCTCAGGATGCAGCTGATGAAATTATGGGGCACGCTGTCTCTTCAGAAATGCGAGCAAAGGGGAGCTCGCCTGATTCCAGCCCCGGGACCTCCAGGATTTTCAGCTCCCCACTTGGCTCCGGCTTCCACCTCCCTTCTTCGCCTACCTCTCGTCTGCCTTTGCGTGTCTGCACAATCTGTCCATATGTCGTGTTTCTCTGACCTCCCTGCCTCCTCTTCCTCCTCCTTTTAGTCCTTCCTGTCCTTCCTGGTCACCACAGTCCTTGGCCAGGTTGCGGCTTGCTCCTCCCGCGTCCCGTGTGGTGTCCTGTGGGTCTCAGCCCCTGCACTGAAGAACTGTGCCTCGGGCTCGCCACTCCTACTCACCAGTCAGACACGGAGGTTTTTATGCTTCTCTTGAAAACTGAAAATCTGGAAATATTGGGCCTGTGTTGCTACTGGGAGCAGCTGAGCAGCACTTTTCTTGTGGGGTCACAGACGCCTAGTCCCTTAAGGAATCACGGTCACTGCACTCTGAAGATGCGTCTCCTGCCTGCTTCTGTTGCTGAGGTGCTGGTTGTTTGCTTTGTCATTAGCCACGGGAGAGGGATTAATGTGGGATCAACGGTGTATCAGGTCTGCCTGGTGAATTTTTTTATTAGATTAGAATGAAGTAGGAATGTTTTAATAATCCAGTTTTGGTTTTATGGAGCAACGTAATGTTTCAACTCTCTAATTAAACTAATACATAAATGTTCATAAGAATCATAATGTCAAAGGTCTTAAAATTCTGTATTTGAACATAATTCTTGCCTTTAAAAAAAAAGACTTTAGTTTTAGAAGAAATTTAGATCCACGGCAAACTTTAGTGGACAGTACAGACAGTTCCCACGTGCAGCATGACCCAGACGCACCAGCCCGCCCCATTGTGGACACCTCAGCAGAGTGGTCCACTGGTGACAACTGAAGGACACACACTGATACATTCTTATCACCCAAAGCCACACCAGATGTTAGGGTTGGCTCTTGGTGCTGTTCATTCTCTGGGTTTTGAGAAATGTAGATGACATGGGTCCACGATTATAGTGTCATTCCCAACAGGTTCACCATCCCGTAAATCCCCGGTGTTCAGCCTACTCCTCCCTCCCTTCCTAATCCCTAGCAACCACTGGTCCATGTACTGTCTCTTATAATTTTGCCTTTTCTACAGGATCGTATAGTTAGAACCAAGGAGCATACAGATTTCTAGAGTAAGCTTTTCACATAGGAATATACTTCTAACATTCTCCCATTCCTCTTCAGGACTTGATGGTTCATTTCTTTAGCACTGAAATATATTCCATTGTCTGGGTATACCACAGTTCCTTCAATCATTTACCTACTGAAAGGCATTTTTGTTCTCTTCAGGATTTGACAGTGGAATAAAGCTGCTGGAACATTTGTTGCTAGTTTTTGCCTGAGTATGAATTTTCAGCCCATTTAGGTAAACACCAAAAGGACAATTGCTCAGTCACATAATCTTATTGCTCATTATTTTCTTTTGTTTTGATCACAAGTTTGCCAAAAGGCCAAGTGGTGGGAGGGGAGCTAAAGATCACCTCTTCAAGATGTAGACAGCAACAAATCCATCTCAGAAGGGGGAAGAGAGCCTAGAATGGAGATTTGTCTGCTGAGGGCTTTCTCTCACCTGACTTTGTCCTTCAACCAGAGCTTGAAGGTAATGTGTTTTCTGCTAGCATACAGAACATAGAAATGGTAGCCCAGATTTATGTTCCATGGCATTTATCATTTATTTTTTGAAAATTTTTATCTTTTTTAAAAATTAATTTTATTGGTATATTTTAGGTATACAATATAATGATACTCATCAATGGAAATTTGCACCTTTACATAATCTCTCTTGGTTCTTATTTTTTCCCTATTCCCCTGCCCTCTCTTCTACCCTTCCATCCCTCCCTATTTACAAAGACTTTGTTTCCATTTTTTCATTTTCTCATATTAATTCCATTCTCTTCTTTCCTTTCCCCTACCCCTCCCACTTCCCCTTCTCCTTTGCCCCTTTTCTTCCTATTGCACATTATCTATTATACCTTTTAGTCCTTATTTACACTTTCAGTTTCTCACACTAGAGAAACTATTTGATATTTACACTTATGTGTCCTATTTATTTCATTTAAGAGTATCGCCTCAATGCTCATCTATTTAGCTATAAATGTCTCTAATTCCTCATTTTTTATGGCTGAGTAGTACTCCATTTTATTTTTTAAAAACACATTTTCTTTATCCAGTCTCCAGGCGATGGACAATTGGACTGCCTCCAAGTTTTAGCTATAACAAATTGCGCTGCTATGAACATGGGTGCACATATATCACTGTAGTATGATTCTTTTAATTCTTTGAGGAAGATCCCCAGCAGGGGAATAGTTGGGTCAAATGGGACTTCCAGTACTAGTTCTTTGAGATATCTCCATACTGATTACCACAGTGGTTGCACCAGTCTACACTCCCACCAGCAGCGGAGCAGTGTTCCTCTTTCCCCACAGCCCCGCCAGCACTTCTTATTGGTTGATTTCATTATAGCAGCCATTCTTTCTGGGGTGAGGTGGAATCTCAGCATTGTTGTCATTTGCATTTCTCGAATGACCAGCGATGTTGAACATTTTTCATGTGCTTATTTGCTATTTCTACTTCTATGTCTGAGAAATGTCTGTTCATTTCAGATGCCCATTTTTGGATTGGGTCTTTAAATTTGGGAGGTCTGATTTTTTTAAGTTCTTTATAGATTCCAGATAGTAGTCCTTTGTCTGAGGAACAGCAGGTGAAGATTTTTTTCCCACATTGTGGGTTGTCTCTTCACACTGTTGGTGGTTTCTCTTGCTGTGCAGAAGCTTTTTAGTAAGAAGAGATCCCACTTCTTGATTGTTTCTGCTGGTTCATGGGGAACTGAGGTTTTGTTCATAAAACCTAGTCCTACAACGATGTCTTCAAGAGTTCTACCTAACCTCTGTTCTAGCCAGTTCAGCATTTTTGTTTTAATATTTAGATCTTTAATCCATTTTGATTTTACTTTAGTTCATGGTGAGAAATATAGGTCCAGTTTTACTCTGTGGCAAGTTGAAACCCAATTTTTCCAGCACCATTTATTAAAGAGGCTAGCTTTCCTCCAGTGAGGGTATTTGGCTCCTTTGTCAAACATGAGGTGGCTGAGTGTGTCTGGAGTTGTTTCTGCATCTTCCAGTCTGTTCTACTGGTCCTTAGGTCTGTTTTCTTGCCAGTACCATGCTGTTTTTATCAGAGTGGCTTTGTAGTATAGTTTCAAGTTGAGGGTTGTGATTCCCCCTGCCATGTCTCTGTTGCCTAGAATTGCTTTTGCTATTCTAGGTCTCTGCTTGTTCCAAATGAATTTCTTGGATGGTATTCTCAAGGTCTGTGAAGCATGCTTCTGGGATTTCAATTGGGATTGCATTGAATCTATATAGCAGTTTTGGAAGTATGGCCATTTTCAATATGTTGATTCTTCCTACCCAGCAGCAAGGGATATCTTTCCATTTTCTGATATCATCTTCAATCTCTCTTTTCAGAGTGCTATAGCTTTCAGAGAACAGGTCTTTGATTTCTTTTGTTGGGTTGATTCGTAAGTATTTCACTTTCTTGGATGCTACTGTGAATGGAATTATTTGCCCTATTTCTCTCTCAGTGAGACTGTTGTTCGTATACAGGAAAGCTATTGATTTTTGTGTGTTAACCTTGTATCCAGCTACTTGACTGAATTTGGTTATTAAGTCTAGAAGACTTTTGGAGGAGTTCTTGGGGTCTTCTATGTAAAGTATCATGTCATCATCAAATAATGACAATTTGACTTCTTCATTTCCTATCTTTATTCCTTTTATTTCTTTCTCTTGTCTAATTGCTGTGGTTAATGTTTCCAAGAATATATTGAATAGGATTGGTGATAGTGGACATCCTTGTCTTGTTCCTGATTTTAGTGTGAAGGATTTCAGTTTTTGACCATTTAGTATGATATTGGCTGTTGGTTTTTCATAGATGGATTTTATCAGATTGAGGTAGAGACCATCTATTCCTCATTTTTTGTAGGATTTTTATCACAAATGGGTGTTGCCTTTTGTCAAATGCTTTTTCTGCATCTGTTGAGATGATCATATGGTTTTTGTCCTTGGCGCTATTGATATAGTGTATTGCATTTACTGATATGCGTATGTTGAACCATTCCTGTATCCCTGGGATTAATCCCACTTGGTCAGGGTGTATGATCTTCTTGATGATCTTCTGCATTCTATTTGCCAGGATCTTACTGAGGATTTTTGCATCTATGTTATGTTCATTAGTGAGATTGGCCTATAGTTCTCTTTTTTGGTTGGGTCTTTCTCTGCTTTGAGGATCAAGGTGATGCTTGCTTCCAGGAATGAATTTGGGAGTATTGCTTCCTTTTCAATTTCATTAAAGAGTTTAAACAGTAGTGACAGTAGTACTCTCTAAATGTCTTGTACAATTCAGCAGTGAAACCATCGGGATCCGGGCTTTTCTTCTTTGGTAAGTATTTAATTACATTTTCAATTTCATTGATTGATGTTGGGTTGTTTAGAATTTTTAGGTCTTCTTCTTTCAACTTTGGTAATTCATATGTATCTAAGAATCTGTCCATTTCTCCTGTGTTTTCCATCTTATTGGTGTACAATTTCTCAACGTAGGTATTGATGATCCTCTGGATTTCTGCTGGGTCTGTTGTAATGTCATTCTTTTCATTCCTAATTTCATGGCTTTAGGCCTTTTCTTTCCTTTTTCTGATAAGGTTGGCTAAGGGTTTGTCAATTTTGTTTATTCTTTTGAAGAACCAACTCTTGGCTTCATTGATTTTATGTATCATTCTCTTAGTCTCCATTGCACTGATTTCCACTTTAATCTTTATAATTTCCTCCCTTGTATGAGCTTTGGGTTTGTCCTGCTCTTCTTTTTCTAGAAGCTCGAGGTTCGGCATCACGTTAATTGGGCTCATTCTGTTTTCCTAATATGTGTATTCACTGCTATGAATTTCCCTCATAAGACTGCTTTCATTGTGTCCCATAGATTCTGATATGTTGTACTGTCGTTGTCATTTAATTGAAGGAACTGTCTGATTTTTTCTTTAATTTCCCCTATGACCCATTGGTTATTCAGAAGTGTGTTGTTCAATTTCCACATGTTTATTAAATTTTTTGAGTTTCTTTTGCTATGGATCTCCAATTTCATCGCACTGTGGTCTGATAATACACAGGGGATAACTTCAATTCCTTTGGACTTACTTGAACATGTTCTATGTGTGAGTATGTGGTCTATTTTGGAGAATGACCTATGTGCAGTGGAGAAAAATGTGTACTCTGATTTTGTGGGGTGAAAGACTCTGTAGACATCTGTTAAGTTCATTTGTTCAAGAGTTTGATTGAGTTCTAGTATTTCATTACTTATTTTTAGTCTAGTTGATCTATCTGTTTGTGACAGTGGGGTTTTGAGGCCCCCCACTACTATTGTATTAGTGCTTATTTGATTTTTCCTGTCTGTCAGTATTTGTTTCATATAGTTGGGTGCACTGGTGTTTGGTGCATATATGTTTATAATTGTCATCTCTTGCTCTTGGATTGTTCCCTTTACAAGGATATAGTGTCTTTGTCTCTCTTAATCAGTGTTGGTTTGAAATCCACTTGATCTGCAAAAAGGATAGCTACTCCTGCTTTTTTGGGTGTTCCTGTCCCATGGGGTACTGTTTTCTACCCTTTAACTTTCAGTCTATGAGTTTCTTTTTGAATTAAGTGTGTTTCTTGTATGCAGCATATTGTTGGATCTTGCTTCTTGACCCATTCTGCCAGTCTATTTCTTTTGATTGCTGAATTGAGACCATTAACATTGATGGTTATACCTGATACATACTGACTTATCATTGTCATGACTTTTTCTTATTGTTGGATTCTCCCCACTTGCGTTTAATTTCTTGTCACACACAACGGATTCATTCTGCTGGGTTTCTTGGGGTTGTGATCTTCATTGTCTTTTCCTAGGATTTTGTCTAATATTTTTTGGAGTGCTGGTTTGGTATTCATGAAGTTCCTAAGGTGCTCTTTGTCATGAAAGTATCTTATTTCTCCAACAATTTTGAAAGATAGTTTTGGTTGGTACATCAATCTGAGTTGGAGGCTGTTTTCCTTTGGGGCTTGTAATATGTCACTCCAAGCTCTTCTTCCCTTGAAGGTGTGCATTGAGAAGCCTGCTGTGATTCTGATGGGCTTTCCTTTGTATGTGATCTGTTTCTTTTCTCTAACTGCTTGTAGAATTTTGTTCTTCTGTTGGGTTTCTGGAATCCTAACTATTATATGCCTATGTGTAGATTTTTTTTTTTTGATCAAGGCTAGTTGGGGTCCTATATGCCTCATTTATCTGTATGTCAAGTTCTTTTCCCCTGCTTGGGAAGTTTTCTGCCATCACTTCTGTGAATCGTTTTATTTTTATGTTGTCTACACTCTCTCCTGTTTCTTCATTGACTCCAATCAGTCTTGTGCTATTCTTCCTTGCATCGTCTAGCAGTTGCTGGATTGATTTCTCATGTCCTTTACCTTTTTAAAGCAATTTTTCTTTTCCTGGTCACTAACTGCAATCTTATCTTTTATATCTGAAATTCTCCCCTCACATTGGCTCATTCTGCTGTGTAAACTTTCAATGGAGTTTTTAATCTCCTTGAAATCTGTTTGCATCTGTTTTATGGATTCCATTTGTTTCCTATGTTTGGATTCCATCATGTTCCTCAGCTCCTCTATTTTTTTTTATCTGTGTCCTCTCTAGATTTATTAATCATGTCTTGCACTATGGGCACAATCTCTGCTGATATCTGAGCAATTTTTTCTGATTTCATTTTTTCCAGATCCTCTTTTCCCAGTTCAGGGAGTCCAGGTGGTTCAGAATCGGATTGTTCCATCTCGTTTCCCTGTGGGGTTGCTTTAGGTGATCTGGAAATCTGCTTTTGAGACTTGTTTATGTGCCTTCTCATTTCAAATGGGGGGGGGGGGATGTGTGCTGCTGGCACCCCTACAGCTCACCTCTTTGGGGCTGGGAGTTGTGGTATGGTGGCCCAGAATGTTCACCTCCTCTGTCTGGAGTCTCAGTTGATCTTCACCCAGCCCCAGCTCCAGGACACCCACACCAAAAGGCCAACCATGAGTGCCTGCCAACCTTGGAACAATGTAGGGTAGGTAAATTTCAGGACAGACAGGACATACTTGTTTGTGAGGTAGGAAGCCAGGTAGCAGCCACAGAAGGTGAAGCTGACCAGGCACTGCTGGGTAATCATCCATCACCTTGCACCCCTTCCTGGGATGCCCCCTGACACCCCAAGTGACCAGAGCTATTCTTTGAAATTTATATCTTTTTTGAATAATCTCTTTCCTGACAACATAAGCAACAATTGCTTGGGACCAGAAAGAGTCAGTCAAGTCAATCTTACGACATCTAAATGAAACACTCTCCTGGGCTCACTTACGTCTAGTAAAATATTTTAAAATTCTGAATAATAGTTTCATATACAGTATCATATTTTACTATTTAGTCCTCAAATGAGGAAACCATTTGTATAATTTTTGGTTTCACAGGAAACTTTTATTTTCAGAAATGATATATAATGTCTTGTTATCTCTTTGACGTCTCTTGATAGTCTGAGATTTCTTACTGTTTCAATTTCAGAAAAACTCACAGAATACTTATACACTTGAATTATAGGAAAAGTCTACCTGATGGCACATGATAAGTCCTATTTCATGCTGCTGTTTACAAAAGTGATTTTTAAAATCCTGATAAGCTTTAGGAAAGGAAAACGTCTCATGAAAAGTTGAGTTTGGACAGTGTGAGCCTCTACCTATGTTTCTCAATTTAACAAAAGCAGATTAGACATGGTTCCCATCCCCCCTGAGAAGCTGTGTGCCTTGCTCTGTCTTTGTTTAACTTGGAGTTTAAATTGATGACACCTAGGAGATTTATGTTGATGTGGGGGCATAACACCATTCTCAGAAGGAAGCTCACCTGTAGAACAAGTCTGACATTTATATATAATCTTTGAAAACAGTGCCGCTTTCCTTACTGAACTTTTCCACTAAAGTTGAATAAATGTTGTCTTATTGTTAAAGCAGTTTACCTTCCAACAACTTATGGTACGATCGAAGTAAGACTTCTCCACTGGACAAGGACATATTAAAGATACTCACAGAAGATTAGTGTGAGGAGCCACCTTCAAGACATTTCCTCCACATCCCCTCATTTCACTGGTGGGAACCCTAAGCCCACTCTGGTGGGGAGAGGAGTTACCCGGGTCCTCCTTGTGCCCACTGATGGGCCAACAGAACCAGCAGTCTCATTGAAACTGGATGCAGAATTAAAAGACCTTTAAAGAACTTGAGTTGGTATTTCCAGACAAATCAAATAGCATGGATCCAGTTCATGGATGAATAGGGCAAGAGCAGGGACTGGAGGGAAAGGAGGTGTTTTCCCCTGAGCACCAGGACTCCTGCGAATACAGCCTTGCCATTCAGTCTTCAGAGGTTTCTCAGCATTTCATCTGCCAAAGGGGTAACTAAGGCTTCTCAGGCTGAGATATATTAAAAGCGCACGCATCCTTTTTTGAAGTCACTACAACTTCCTTTTTGTTCCAGGCTAATTGACCAATTATAGATAAAAACGGAGGAAAACAGAAATCTGAGGTACTCTTTTAAGCAAATGTTTTAACATTTGTGCAGGTTAAAGAAACCTCACAAACAGTCCCTTTCCATACTTTCTTCCATGGTTTCATTTATTATTTTTTGCCAACCTCTGCTCACATTTATTTTTCCTGTGTGCAAGTGTAAACAGTGGTACTTCCTAAAAGATCTTTTTAAATGTAAACACCTCTCCTATTTATTTCTGTGTTGTGTGTTCCTTTTTAGGTTATTCACATCATATTATGTAACTCACAAATTCGACCACGATGTCCAGGATCTCCTCTCTCAGGCTCTGTATCCTTCTTCTGCTGCTGCTCTCAATACCCAAATGAGTGAAAAAAACACCACTGAGGAAAATATTCTGCATTTATTTATTTGTTCTTTTTATCAAAAAGAAAAAACCCTTCCTCTTAATGCTGATTTCCTCTGAGATACAATATTAGGAAAACAAATGAAAAGTGTTTGCTATGTCAGAGAAACAATTCAGGTTTGGGTGGACAAAACAGGTAAGTATGTGACCAGCCCAAACATATGGCCCTAAGGGTGCTCTGGAGCAGGTGTGGTGGAGTAGAAGGGCACTGCCTGGGTCTAAGGGGACCAGGGATAGCTTCTGGCTGAGTTAAAGCTTGAGCTGAGTTTCCACAGCTGCAGTGACCAAAGGAGCTGTGTGTGACCCCGGAGAGAGGAGGGATGGGAGGAGTCTGGACAGAGGCAGGTGCTGTGCTGTGCAGGAAGTGCATCCTGGGTAAATTCAGATAGGCTTGTTCCAGGGGAGTGAGGAGGAGGGAGGAGGAGGATGGATAGGATGAAGCCAGAGAGGAAGACATTCAATGTTTACAAACTTCCCTTAGCCTTAACAGAGCTGAGAAGCTAATAAAGAAAAATTGTTTTGACTTATGCACTGCTAAAAGTTTAAATGAAAAATACCTAAAGAGCATGTGAACAGTACCAAAATAGGTACATAGGGGAAATAAAAGCAAGCCCAGGATTAGGTATTCATTGTTGGTGTATGAAAAACCGATACCTCAGTGTGCAAGGAGGGACTATTTCCTGTTTGATGCTAGCCCAGTAAATCATTATTGTTAATGCCTACATTTAGAAAAGGCTTTGATTTACAGAAACATTGAGCAGAAAGTACAGTTTCCACGCGTCATTTCCTGTTCCCCAAGCCTCCAATTTCCCTGATTAGAGCATTTCATATTAATATAATACCTTATACTATAAGAGTAATAATTGATGACATCGAGGTTGATGATGAGCTCTCAGATGCAACAACAAAACACAATCCAGGAGAGACAAAAATCGATAATTTGGACTCCAGTAAAATTAGTAACTTTTGCTCTATGAAAATGGTGTTAAAGATTTTTTTAAAAACTAGTTTTGCATTGAGAAAATGTTTGCAAAACACACCCCTGATTTTTATAAACTTGGTACCGAAAATATACAAAAAGTTCATTAAACTCAACAATCTGAAAACAAAAGACATAAACTAATTAAAATATGGCCTTTTAAAATTTTCACAGACACTTCCCCGGAGAGGACACGCGGATGAGTAAGGAGCACACATCATGTTTAAGGTTGATCTTTTAGCTCTCTAGAGCCCATGAATTATGAACTGATGAAATTTTTTAAAGTAAAATGCAAAAACAAATACATATAATAAATATAAATTTTATCTGCATGCAATGAGAAAAGACTTTTCAGCTAAAAGAAATACTATAAAGCAAAAGATGTATAATATATATATATATATATACATAAAACTTTTATCAGAGACCAGAATAATATTGTACTATGCTGTTCTTGTGGTTACACTGCACTTTTTCTTTAAACTGAGAGGGTTCAACTAATATTTACATTCTGTGACTGCAATATAGGAAACACCATCTAGGCCCTGCAAGCAGATATATATATTTTTTCTGCTGAAGCCAAAGTCAGTGTAAGTCAGCTTGCATGCAAAGAAAATCCTTCCTAAGTCGGTTTTCTGTTTTTCTGAAATCCTTTCTGTGCATGTGAACCGGAATCTTGGATTCTGGAACCAAACCAAATGTTTAATTAAAAAGTGAAATGAATATTCCTTTATATCTCACTTCTTTCATCTCAACCCCAGACAGGCAAGACTGGGAGGGTGACAAGATGGTAAATTAAAAAGCAAGAGGCCCAGACATCTCCGGGGACTTGCAAGCTCCACATTTCTCCCCAAAACACAGCTGTGTGTCCCTGGACGAGCCCTCTGAGTCCCTCAGAGAGATGCGCGTGGCACTCGGCAGTCAGGCCATCCGCTCTTTACGTAACATCCAATTATTTTCCTAATTTAACACTCTCCTGAGCGTCCTGAGACTTGGCACCCAGATGTAATACAACAATCGACATCAGGATATTATTCTGTGCTAGGCAGAGGTCTGCTCTGGCCTAAGTGCTCGTGTTTTTTCTAGGTCTTTTGTTATATAAAAGATGCTTTGGGGTGTCCAGTTCAATTTCTACCAGAGGTACACTGGATTCAGTGGTTAAGCAGAGCATGTTTTGCATCTAGCAAATCAAAGCACAGATTTTTGACAAGAGCTATTTTTTGCAAGGTGATACAAACACTAGGCCTAAAACTTTGCAGATACTAGACATGCATAGAGTATGATGTGAATTAAACTGGGTGCTGAGGATGGGAAGTAGGTTATTAATGGGATGTTTGTTTTTCTCAGTGACTGTTTCTCAAGGCAGAATTACCTTAATAATATTTTCTTCTAAAGGTTACTTACAGATTATATCAAATTTAGCCTTTCAATGTAAGAAGAGCTCAGAGTAATGGAAATATAATCTAATCATGGGTATTAGAGGGAAATACCTGACACTGAGGTTGTCTTCAATATAATCCTATATCTGAAAGAGGAATCATTTGATCCATGACGGGACATCTTTTAATACTTCCACTTTTAAAATCTACACTACGACATAACAGCATGTTGCCTTGATTTGAACTATCTAAAAGAAAAATTCAGAGAATTACTTTGTTAAAGTGGTCAGTAGTGCAAAAGTTTCCAGGCAAAATAAACACTGAAGTAGTGAAGTTATCGTTAGTTAAGCCTCAGACTTACCATTGGTCTTTTTATGAGTAGAAATAATTTTTATTTCTTTTTTTAAAAATTATATGTAATCGAATTATTATTTATAAAATTACAGTTTTCCATCAGATAGAAGGAATAATTGAATACAAATTGGAAATACTTTGTATTAATCAAAACTATCATTACCATAAAGTGATTAAAGTCAAGTCGTATGGATTTGCATAAATATTTATACATAATATCATCCATGAATGAAACTGTTGTAAAGGACACGAGACTCCTTGTCTAGTCACAGAAAATGAGATCAAAATACTTCAGAAATATTTCTTTGTTGCATATTGAGCTTCCCATACCCTGTTCTGTAGAAAAATGCAATAAACTGTGCCTCTCTCTACCTCAGGAGTTAGAAAAGAAATCTTCTATTCTTTCACATACAAACGTCACTTCCTACGAGAAGAAAAACATTTTTAAAAACCATGCCTGCTTCTTCCTGGGTTCTCCCTCCTTCCGATGCCCAATGCTGAGTAGACTCCCAGTGGTCTCAGGACTCCCGCTGAGAATGCAGCTAGCGAGCCCCAGTGAAACCCCAGAGGGCCTCCTCCACCTGGACTGAGGGAACTGAGCTGGAGCCCTGCGCTGGCCTGGCCCCTTTCCTCTCTGAGGGCAGCCACTTCCCGGACACTGAACACTTCCCTGGCTCAGTGCACACTGCCAGGGCGGCTGTCCTTTGCATTTCCTGGGAGGCCCACACCTTCCAGAGCAGGTTCTCTGTTTACCCGCATGTGTGAATTTTGCCTTTTTGCCTATTCCGAGTTAAAGATCCGTGTTGGATTCTGTGCTTTCTACTCAGCTGCAAATCTTCAACAATCTCCTAAAGACTCTGGTAATCCAAAGAAATACAAATACCAACTCTGAAGCTTGAACATATACCAATTTTCTATTTTGCCTGGTTCCCTAAAACAAATGAAAAACAACCAAGGGAACTTGTCTGCAAATTATTCACAAAATCTAATTATCCACTGATAAATACACAGTGCATATGTCATAAGTGCTCAGAACTGTTATTCTACGTTAGACCTATTAGAAGTGTATTCTAGTTACACGGTCACTTACGTATTTAATCATCTCGGAAGGAATTAAGATGTGTTCGATACATGCAGCAACTCCCCACAATGCATGCAGTCATTATGTACTACAAACGTGGAGTTATAAAAATAAAATTTAAATTTAAAAAAAGGAAGGAGAAAACAGAGAATGAACGTAAACACTAAGCATGTGAAACGGGTGTAAGAAAGTCTGTGTGTGTTCAGGCCCTGGCCACCCGCTCTCAGTTGCTTGCCTCTGGAGAGGGACCAGGGCAGGATACCCTGCCTGAAGCCCAGGGCCACCTCTGTCAGATAATTTGTGAACTACCTGTAGCCTCAGTAATTCCTTTCCCGTCATGTGCAAGGCCCTGGGCCGCACGGTATCTGCGCGCCCTCCGGGGCTACACATTGTTCGGAGGTGATCAGGTGCAACTCGCAATGGAACCCTAGACAAACGCTTGCGGAGCTTCAGGACTGATGTCTCCCACTTTGTCCCTGAGGAGATGTGAGGCTTGCAGGGAGGAGAAGCAACAGGGAACTTCCAGCCAGATTCTCCATCGTTCACTCTACACCTCTTCCTGCCCTGACACTAGCCACCATAAACCCTAACCCTGACTACCAGAGCTTTCCTGAGCCCTGTGCATCCACTGGGAGAGTCATCCAGCCTGCAAATGCCCCTCCCACACGGGTAGCATGCAGACGGGCACAGGAGCAAGACAGACGTGTCCCTCTAGAGCCCTGGAGAAGACGCCTTGTAGACCATGGACCAGCGGGCCTAGAGAGGAAAGGACAAGGAAACTCATTCCTGTCTACTAACACCTGGCAGACAGCTTCCTGACTGATAGGTATTACTTCCTCCAATCTTCACATGTGTGTTGGATGTAGGAGTTACTCTTTATCCATTTTACTAATGATTTATCATGAATATTGCTTTTATTTGACATGTCGTGGTTTAGATCAACAATGACCCCTACAGGCCTGGTGGACTCACAGTGGGGCCTTTGGCAGGTGAGTGAATCACAGGGCGACATAGCTGACTTGCTGGTAAGAGGGCTCCTGATCATGAGAGATGTATTTCCCTTCTCAGCCGCTCCTCTTCTCTCTGTTTCCTGGCCACCATGATATGAGCAGCTGTCCTCTGCCAGAGCCTCCGCCATCTACTTCCTGCCTTGGAGCCAGATGAGCACACACAGCAAACAAGAGTCAAAATGAACCTCTCCTCCATTAAGTCGCAAGTGTTAGGTATTTAGTCCCAGAGTTTACAAAAGAGACTTAGATATACCATATTGCTTTTACTTTTAATTTTTATACTACTTCAGTTATAGCCTAATACCGTCAAGTCTGATGTATGATTGTTTTTTAAAACACAGCTTTTATCATTAAAAATACATGAAACTTTGGCAACATCACAGACATTTTCAATTAAGATTTTTTTTAAATGTTAAGGTTAAATGGCACATGGTTTTTTGCTTTATTCAATATTTCTTGGTTTATTATATATTTCCATGTTCTTAATATGCAGTGGTACCTCAATTCATGAACATTTTTGTTTGCAAACAATTTGGTTCCCAAACAGAAGCATTGGCAAAGTTTTGTTTTTGTTTTCAAACTCTGCATCAGGTGACAAATGTAACCACAGCCATCTCTCCCACACAAACACAAATGTGGCTGTCTTTTCCAAAATTGAAGAACAAATTAAGTTCATGAACAGAGGCACCACAGTATATCATTAATTAAATGACTATAATAATGCATATGTCTTTATTTCTATTTCACTTAGCATACTTTACAATCCTTAAGGTTTTCCAATTTTTCTTTTGACTCTTTTAGAATCCTGGTAGTTCAAGCACTTATTATAGACATCATAGCTCCTGGCTGGTTCGTTGTGCTTAGAGTAAACACAGAAGAGTCTAATCAAGAAAGGAATGAGGAAGAGATTTCTCAGTTGGTGCCTTCACGGATACATTCAATGGGCTGATGCACTGTTCATGGAACAAGGTTTAGTTTAGTTACACCAACTGGATCCTGGACTGGAATCCTGTCCTCAGTGTAAGAGTGAAGCTTCATTGTCGACTTCCCTGTCTTCAGAGCCACCCAGGGGGAATTAGTAGAGCACACTTCTGGGTGGGTCTGGGTGGGTCATGGAGGTGAGATCTTGGGTACCAGAGATGGTCACTGGTCCTTTCCTCTCTGACATTGTTCTCCAGCTCTGCTTCCTGACCACCAGGAGCTCAGCAGCTTTGTTCTACCATGAGGTTCCTGCCTTGGAGCCAGCCAAAAATGGACTGAATCCCCAAAACCATGAGCCAAATTAAACCTCTCCTTCTTCAAGTTGTGAGAGTCAGAACCAGCGGGAGTGCTGACCGACACACACACTTGTATCATTAAATGGAGCATGGGCATGTTCTCGGTGCTGCTGGTCTGCCCTAAGGAAACACCTCAGAGAGGGTAATTTATAAACAGGAATTTAGTATATGTGGCTCTGGACTCTGGGAAGTCTCAGATCACTGCACCAACACATTTTGTGTCTGATAAGGGTGTATTCTCCATAGATGGCATTTTCTAGCTGTCTCCCCCGATGGCAAAGGGGTGAACAAGTACCATCTGGCCTCTTCTTTAAAAAATAAAGACACTAATGGCATTGACGAAGATTCTACTAGGGACCTAATCACCTCCCAAAGGACCCAGGACAGTATGTTGACACTACAGAGTAGGATTCAAAATATAGTTTAGAGGGACCCAAATATTTAGACCACAGCTAGGACTGAGTGCAGGAATGTAATGTCCTGGATAGGATAATAAAGACAAGAATGGTGGCAGTAAAAATCAGGGTGGAAGAAATGGAAAATCCAGTCAAGTATGAGACTCAGGATTAACAAATGTCAAGCAATGATCACCAAAACTCCCAGAATCAGAACCAAAAGCAAGTGAAAGGAGGCACTTCCTGTGTCCAGCTTGACCCCAAATTGCCCCTCCCTCTTGTCCTAGAGTACATAGAAAGGAAGCCTTATAAAATCTCCAGATTCTTTTTTCTCTCCACTTCAGATAGATGCAGAAGTTAAAATTGTTTGCTGGTTTAGGGGCATGTTGTTTGAAATAAAATAGGAAAAAATACTGAGTTAATCTGGAAAGAGGCTTTGGTTTGTGGAAAATCTCTTTACATAACAAGGTTCTTGGAAGGATCTTTTTGTAAAGTGCTATTTTTGTTTTGGTCTTGAGGTGTTTTTTCAGTTTTCTTACCTGTTTGGCAGTGTGTAGTTAAGGCACACATGGGCCAGTGGTGTGTAAGTCATCTCACTTCTTTCCAGTGGTTCTTTCAGATTATTCTAAGATTGTCCTACCCTCATGCCCACATTGTGTTGACCCCTAGTAAAAACTCTACATAGTAATCACTCACAGATTGGACTCTTTCCTCCACCAAAACTTCTCTTGAAATCTCTGACTCCTTTACCTTCCTTATGAATTTTTCTTTTCACGTATTATATCAACATATTCTTTAAACATACATGTAAATCCTCGAGGTATGGAGCCTTACGTGTTCTTGGCAATTTGGATTTTCTAAATAAGTCACTCCATTTCATGTTGACACGGGAGTAGATGAAGTCTGGCGACACTTCTATTACAAACAGAAGCAATAAATATGAAATTGAAATCTTTACTGTTTTGGCAGCTGGTAGAGGTACAAAATATTTCACCAGTTCTCCAAAGGGCTGTGATTACTCTGCAATCCCCCATTTCTATTTAAAATGTATTGAAACCTTCATGATCTACCTACAAAGGAGCAGCAGTGAGCTTGGTCTTGCCTGCTGGAGTTGCTGCAACTCCAGCCCACCTCTGCTCCGTGATGAGTCTCTGATTCTTCTGGCACAAATTTTTATGATTCATGAAAATGAATTACAAATTAGGAAATGTGTATTAGTAATACTGTATTCACCAAGGGAAAAAATTCTACCAGAAGAAAGTAAGATCATTGAAAAGTCAAATTCTTGATGTAAACCCTCAGTAAAATTCCTACATGATTAAGCAGTCAACATTCTAGAACAATTCAAGTGAAGAACCAGTGAGAAGAGAAAGGTCAGGGCCTTGCTCACTGCTTACCTCATACCATAGACGTGCATTTGGCTGATGCAAACAAGATACAAGTTGCTGCTGTTTTTCCCAATTCAAAGGAGGAAAGTGCCAAACACTCTGGTGAACTACAGTGAGCTCTGTCTCAATGTAATTCAACAGTAAATTAAACAAATCACTTATAATTATCTGCAGAGAAACAGAGGCCACTGTGTCAAAAGTTTAGTTCCATTCAACAAATGTTTACAGATAGAAGACGGATATGTGGCCACATTTCTACCTTCATAAATGTTAATATCTGGAGAAGAAACAGCCGCACTGTGCTTTAGCACAAGGTGAAGCAGTTAATGCCAAGGATGTGCTGCTATAGATCCTCATACCTGCACCTTATCATCTGTCCTTCTGCTGTATGTTGGCTTTTGCCTCTGTTCCAGGATCCAACCTCCTCCATTTGCTTGAGATGCAGCATACTTATCCCAGCACCCAGTCCTCTGGGAACAGCCAGAGGCTGTTAATGACCCAAGGCTCTCTGGATGTTGGCACCTCAAGAAAACCAATTCATACCACTAGCTATGTCACTTTGGCTATAGGAGTAAAATCAGCATCAAATACAAACTGAATATTTGTTTGTCATATGTAACATGCAATATTTGTTTGTAATACAGAGGGAGTGGGGAGGGAGAGGAGAGAAAGGGGATAAAAAAGGAATTGGGATGCGTTACGTCCGAGTAACCAGCTCCACACAAGGAGTATAAACATTATGTATCACAAACATGAACAAAAACTTGGAGGGGATCGAGAAATACATGGAGAGGGGATGCAGGGAAGAGAAAGAAGAGAAAACAAGGAATTAAGATGTATTATATACGGGTACAAGTTCTTACAAGGAACATAAACATTATGTGTTGCAATCATGTATTAGAAAAAAATCAATGAAACAAAAGAAAGAAAAATATAAGAATAAAATGAAGTAAAAGGTAAATTGATTTTTGTTGTCAGCACACCTATAGATATAGATATAGGTATAGGTATAGATTACATGTTGACTAGATATAGGCAGATACAGAAGGGTTGATGCTTGAACCCAGGGCCTGCCCAATGTTGAGCAAGTGTTCTACCCCTGAGCTCCACCCTCAACTTGTGACCTGATATATTTTTAAAACTGAAGATATTAAACTCTTAGAGTATTGGATAAAATAGCATGTTATAGTGAATAACTGAGTTTATGGACAAAGAAGGAAGAATAAAATGTACTTATAAATAATAATAAACATTGGTAATTTACAAATTCCTTGGAAACAAAGAAGAGGTAAAAGTCTGAGTAGTGAAAGGAGGCAATTGTTTGAAAGCTGTATTTGTACAGTGTTGAGCGAAAACAGTTTCACTAGCAGGCTCAGTTAGCCATTGAAATAAATAATTTTGTTCTTTCAGTAAGTAAACAACAGTGTGATTAGACTTGAAAATATATAAAGGCGTCCATGTCTTGCTGAATTTTGAGTAAGTTTTCTCAATAAAATTTACCATAAAATATGTACCATGATTTGATCTGAGGTCTCTGGGGTCTTATTTTCAGAGATGTATCTAGTTTTTCTCTAACATGTGGCTTAAAAACTACTTTGTGTTTAAAAATCATAATCATGTGAAAAGTGTTATACATTCTTCTTAATCAGCAAGATATTCTATTTTAGAGTATGCTTATTGTTTTTCAACTTGAGCTCATGCAAATTCTTTGATGATATTCATTGATTGAGAGGTAAAGAATAATGTCAATTATACCCAATGTTTCTTGTACAGGACATAATAAGCATGTAGAAGCTTACTTCAAATTTATAAAAGGAGACACATAGTTTCTATATGTCTAAATGCAATATCAGAAAGAGGTGAAAATGCCTGCCATGTGGATGTGAAGTGTATCTTTTTAATCAAGACAAATTTATGTCGTATCTCTCAGAAGGTATAAATCAATATTTGGGGATGTTTGAGATTTCATAATCATTGTCAAAATATAAAACAAATTATTCTAAAAGAAGCTAGCATCATTGAGTCTTAGCTGGGAGGACTAACTCAATTTCTTCCTTTTACTCATATTGTTATTTCTAAACTATTTCTTGTGTCTTTCTTATTTTAATTGATACACAATAACAAACCTTATGTATGGGGTGTAGTGTGCCATTTTGATGTGTACAATGATAAATTTGAGTCGTTATCACACCCATAACCTCAAAAAATGATCATTGCTTCTGAAGAGAATGTTCACCCTCCTGCCCGCTGGCGAGTTTGCAGCATGGACACATCATTTGTGAGCAGTCACCAACTGTGCAGCTGAGCATCACACTTAGCACAGTCAGCTCCTCATCACACTTAGCACAGTCGGCTCCGCACCACCCAATCTCCCCTCACGGTGCCTCCTCCACTACCTCTCCCACCTCTGGTGCTTGCTGTCCTTCTTACTGTTCCTATGAGATCAACCTTGTTAGGGTCCACCGATGAGCAGAATCGTACAGCATTCGTCCTTTGGTGCTTGGCTCACTTCCTTCAATATTCTGTACGGGAGGCTGACCGTGTTGTCACAGATCACAGGACTACATCCCTTCCTTTGGCTGAATAGTATTCTGCTGTGTGTGTGACACCGGATTTCCATTCGTTATTTGCTGTTGACCAGCATTTGGATTGACTCCATATGCTGGCAACTGCGGCCAGTGCTTGGATAGCAACAGGAGTGCAGATGTGTCTTTGACATCCTGGCTTCAACTTCTTTGTTTATCCAGTGGCAGAAATGCTGAGTCATATGTTCATTTTATTTTCAGCTTCTAAAGGAAAATTTCAGATTGTTTTACAAAACAGCCTACTCATTTCCATTGCCCCCGGCACTGTATAGGATTCCCTTTTTCCACGTGCTTGCTAGCGTTTATTATTCACCATCTTTTTGTCAATAACAGTTCTGTGGTGAGATGATGATGCCTCAAGGGGCTTTTGAGTTTTACTTCCATGACAATCAGTGATGCATTTTTAACGTACTACCGGGCATTTGTATGTCCTCTTTTGAGAAATACCAGTTTTCAATACATTTCTTTATTAATTGCACAATTTAGGTAGCCTAGAAAAATCTCACCATTTCAGTGCTTCAGTTCAACTGTGGGAAACAGTTCACAAGTGAAGGAGGATGAGATTCGCTCAACCCTCAGGCAGAATGAGTCCCTGTGTGTGACCCAGCAGGCCACACAAGGGGGCTCGGGCTGCACCAGGCCAGAACCACACACGGTGCTCAGGGCTGCGCCAGGATCTCTAGGGAGGCCCCAGCTCGGCTGTAATCCATTTCCACAGAGGCCACGGTGGCTGCACTAAAATCCCATGCCTCCAACGCCAGCTTTCAGGACAATTCACACCCGGGCATAAAATATTTATTGGTTTATTACTCATAAAACTGAGGAAGCCAAGGAAACCCAAGTGTCCCTTGATGGTCAATGAGTGGATAAATTATATCACGCACACGTGCGCACACACATACACACACGCACACACGAACAATTCTGTATGAACTAATATAGATGAACACAGAGGGCTGCCCAAGAAGTGATTTTGAGTCAGAAAAGGATTTTACAATACTTATAGTACAATGTGCATATATGTACTGATTTATACTGAGGTATATAGTATGGATTATATTCATAGTTAATCTGATGGGCAATAGCTACTATTTTGTTATGCTTCTGTATTGTTAAAGCTTTTGAAATGAATGTATATTGCTTATAGAATTTGAAGCTAAATATCATAATTAACAGCTTGTAGCCAAGAGGGAAAATAAATTCATGTACCCGGAAAACATTTCCCGAAAAACTATGTGAAGTGTGCTGAGGGACACCATGGTGTGACTGAGTCGTTCTTGCCCCAGCTCTACCGGGAATGCCGTCATGCTGCTACGGAGGCCGGAAGGGGAGCCCCTAGGTTACCAGGCTCTGTGAGTCACAGCACACGAGTGGGTGTGTGAAGGGGCATATTGCTGCCAAGCCGGTACCACTCAGCTCTACACGGTCACTGTAGTTGTCCAACTGGCAGTTTACAAAACTCCAGTTCATGGACATCCTTTTTCAAAGACATCATTCAGAACTGAGCAAAGTACCTTAGATGTGGTCGAAAAACAATATAGAAAGATCTACATTGTGATCTGGAAATTATACTTTTGTGATGTTTGTTAATCTTTTAGCAGCTGCCTCATACTACTCTTTAAATTGGCTGAGCTTACATGAGATTTGCTCAAAAGCTATTGCCAAGTCTAACCTTTCCTCATACTGATACTTACTAACTTTACTACAACCATGAATTAACAAAATACATTGCATTATTTAAGGGAGAAATGAGACAAGGTCTTCAACTCTCTTTAAAAAGGGGCAGACGGAGACAGAGATAGAGAGAGAGAGACAGAGAGAGGAGGGAAAGAAAGAGGGGGCGCTTATTTGACACAATGTCAAATAACTGGTGCATGCAGGTAATGGAATGGTAGGCGTTTATCGTGCTATTCAGTCCACTCCTATGTAGCCTGAAGCTTTTCTCGTAATAAATGGTGGGAACAAGATTTTTAGTAGGAACGGAAAGCATTATCTAACACTATCTACTTTAAATGACAGATCTTGACATGAAAGCACTTTCATTAATAGAAGCTAGCTATTTAGAAATAAAACAAATGCTTTCTGTGTTTGTGTTCCTTCATTAGAGCTTAGTAGGCAAATATGGGTTCACACTCTCCCTCTTTTAGGGTCCCTAATATCAGAGCAGAGCTTTATGTAATTCTGTCACATTTTCTTGGGACATAAACGAGGGCGGTTTATCTGATAAGGGGCATGTCGGAACAGTCCTTGAACTTGGAAACTTTCAGGAAATTGGTACAAGAAGTTCTCAGTGGAGACCAGGAGGGGCCCTTGAGAGAAGAGAACGGAAGCAGGGAGGCAGCTCGGAAGTGAGCTGCAGAGCCTGGGCCTGGGAGGTTCACCGCTGGACTTGGACCTCAGAGCCACACTGGTCTCGAATCTGTTTTCATGCTACAGGAGTGCATCCCAATCAATTCCCTGATGCCTTCTAGTGCTCCACAATGGTTTCTTCTTGATTTCTTAGGGTAATCAATTTCCCTCTTCAAATCAATGACTTAAAGATGCTTTTGAAGAGTGAAGGAATGAAGAGATGAAAATACCCATAATAAGAACTTAAGTTTATTTTAGATACTGCTATGGAAATTCTCAGGGGAATTAATTTCTCTTTCAGTCCAATGAAATGAACATGATTGAATCAGAGAGTAATAGTCCTTGAGGACTTGTCTTTCCCCTAGCAGAAAGTCAGAGCTGTCTTGCTGACACCGCTACGGAGAAACACGCACTCAAACCTTCGTCTAGTGTTCGAAGGCAACTGCCTCCAGGTTTCTTGGTGGGAGGTAAAGCAGAGGCAGAACTTGCGGGGGAAGAATGAGAAGAGAGGCCTTCAGCCTGCTGGGGCCCCTGGACAGCCTCCCTGTTGGGCAGTGTGATTCACTACAGATAGGGGACCAGTGCTGTACGCAACAGCTTTCTTTGGGGGAATGAATCAGCATTTAAGTGACACATTTAGTTTGTGAACGTTAGATCCTTGGAAAATAAAATATTTTAAATTCACAGAATTGCTTCTGAGGGGGAGCCCTTGAGTTATAAACAGTGGCTTGTGTCTGAGGGCACCAAGTCTGCAGTTTAATGGATTATTGCATGGACACAAGTTATCTGTCTCATTTAAACTTCACAGAAAGGTGGTTTTAAAGTAAGACCTTCAGGACTAATGATGTGCTGTGTGACAGAAACAGTGACAATACCTGGGTGTAGAGTCCCTCATTTCCCACCAGCCCTCTGATCTTAGCCTTAACCATCTGAGTATGTATTCGTCTCATGAAGAAAGCATGAGAAGAACTTGGATTAAGAACCACAAATGTACATTTTTCAGTCTTTTAAAAGAGTGGTATTACAGGACCAGAGATTTAGCTCAGTGGCACCGCACCTGCCTCGGAAGGATAAGGTCCTGAGTTTGATCCCCAGTACTGCAAAAAAAACCAACCATACAAACAAAAACCCCCCAAAAGAGTGATATTATAATCCAACCCCTTCAATGCACGGTCACTTACACTGAGAGTAAGAATTCAAAGTATCCCATTGATAGCTGAAGAGCATCAAACCATCTAAAAGTTACAGTGTGCTACTTCTTATAGCAGTGGACACAGTTCTGACAGCTTTGGCTGTCTTATTAATTCTCCACTTAAAACACGTGGACTTCGGAATTTTTGCCTTCAATATCATGGACTTGTGATTGCGGATTTAGGTTGGGGATACTAACTGAACTCTGCTGGCAGAAATCCTCTGACAGCAGACATAACTGAGACACCTCTGCTGGGTCAGCCCATCATTCACACAAGTGTTCCTCTAATGAGCTGTGAGGTATTGAGAGCCTGGGAGTCAACTAATCTGTAAGTCAACAAACAACGTAGGAAAGTAACCAAAGCATTTACGTGGACAGTACTTCCTTTCAGAATACAAATCACATTAATATGATATTAACAGGTATTTTTTGCAAGACTGAAGGGTCCTACTAGTGACATTTGCTATCAGAGAAGCTGAGTCAGGAAAAATTCTAATAAAAAGAAAATCATCTTTTTCATCTACTTTAATTTCTTTAAAATTTACATATAGTTGCATGTTCTGGAAAACCGATGGACTGAGACCTGAAGACTTTCCATAGTTGAACCACCAGGGCCAGGAGAGGCCTTTGCATTGATGTAACTGCAAGAGCTCTAGAAACTCTTCTCAAGTAGGTAAGGCTGTAAACTTGCAAATAACTGCAAGGCTTGGCTCGGAAACAGCTCTCCTGGGACCAGCAGATGGCCCAGCCAGTTCCTCTCGGCACTCTGCTCTCTGATGCCTCAACTGCTGGCTATCAAGACCCTCACTTTGCCACCCCTCTGGGTCCACCAACCTCAACTGCAGAGATGTGAACCTGGCCTGGTCCTGCTCACCTCTGTGCACAGAGACTCACCCCGAATCACTCACATCCAGCCCTCTGCTCTCCCTCCTGCAGTGGGGACATAGACTGTGATTCCCTGACCAGCAGCTATGCCAGGTGGCTGACCAGTGCCGCCTCGCCTCCCTGTGCCCCTCCAGGTGCCGTCAGGTGCCTGCCGGGCTCCTGCCCTCTTAGAGAGCTTGCTTTGGGAGTCTCGGAATGGGCAATTTCTTCTCAGCCCCTTTGAGATAAATCTCTGCTCTAGCCTCTCGGCAGTTCTACAGCCCAGAGCCATTTCCTGGGGCCCTGGGGGTCACGCCTCTGCAGTGTGGCCTTCTGAGAGGACAGGACCCTCATGCCCAGCCTCTCCGGAGGGCAGAGACTAACTGCAGAGGCGTCTAGCTGCGGACTGTGAGCGGCCTGCTGGTCAGGTTAGCTCCCAAACCCAGACAGCGAGCCTGGCCGGCACCCAGCCGCTCCTCTCCGGCTCTGCCCCAGACAGAAGCTCCTGGGCTGTGTCCTCTTCTGTCCATCACAGTGTCCTGGAATGAGTCCAGCCTTGCTCTTGCATCTCCCAGGTGCAGTTTGTGCTGTCTCATGGTCGTCTTCCCAGAAGCTGGTATTGGCTTTCTCTAGGGAAAACTGTGTTTGGGATGGACACAGGTGCTGCCCGCACCACTCACAGATGCTCACTGAGAGCAAGGCTGAGATTCCTCAATGCAATTAGTTCGAGTTGGAGCATACCTTTTTTCTTAGAGAATTCAACAAAACTCAAATCGATGACACACACTGATTAGTAAATATTTAGGGATGACACAGAACACAAATTATTTAAATAAAGTTACTTCCCAAAGCAGTATAATATGTCAAGCAAAATAAAGAATGTAAATGTTACAGGTAATAATATTCGCTATTAGTTATGAAATAATAAGTGATACGCGTTGCTCTTTGTAATAACCCATTTAAAACTCACAAAACACTAGGAAGCTGGTAAAATTTCTTTTTCTTTCTTTCTTTCTTTGTCTTTTCCTTGCAGTTTTAGGGATCAAACCCAGGACCTTCATACTGAGCAACATTCCCACCCCGTTTTTATTTTTATGTTTTAAATTTTGAGACAGGGTCTCACTAAGTCTCTAAATTGTTGAGGCTGGGTTGGGTGGAACTTGATATTCCACTGCCTCAGCCTCCCAGAGTGCTGAGATTGCATTTATGTGCCACCAGGCCTGGCTAAAAATTGCTATTTCACAATGTAGATTTTAAAAAACCCAAAAGAGCCAAAATGATCAAAGAGGAAATTGAACTTGCCGAAGTTCACACGGGAGTGAGCTGCATCACAAGTCCGCGTTACTCACTCTCCTCACACTGTCTTCATTGTGGTTCAATGCCTACTTTTAATTTTGTATTTTCATTACAATTTTCTTTTGCTTAACTGGAAAAATCAGACTCATCTTTTCATCAAAACTTCTGCTTTGTACCATCTCATCACTAAAACATCACTGTTAACTCTGTTTTACAGTTATATTAAACGTTGAAAGTTTGTGTTGGAGAAATTTACAGAAGCTTTACAAACCCATATGCTCAGTCCAAACCCTAAAATAGAACGGTTTCTGACTGTCCCCACCAAAGTCACGGTTCAGAAGTCTCTTCAGAGTTTCATCTTGCAGAGCAACTGGCAAAGCAGGAGAATTAAAGTGCACATCAAAGTACTTTCTAATTCAAATGAGTGCTCAGCAGCAAAGGACTGACTTGCACTGCAGTCCCAGGCTTCCCTAGCAGGCGGCTGAGGTCAGGCCCAGGCCCCGGTCCCTGGGCCTTCAAAGCTTTCTGTATTTGTGAAGCTTCTGCAGGGCACAGCAAAGCCCTCCAGATGACTGATGTCAGACCTGGCACCTGCGCTTAGCCTCCCAGGGCCACTTATTTTCATAATCTCTCTGCCCTGCTTCAGCCCCCATACAGTCATGTCAAGAAAACATGAGCAGTCTCTGCTGCTCTTGTATTTTCAAATATTCTCATTGCTTCTGTCCAAGGAGACCGAATCTCATTTTGTGTTCCTTCCTCCACACTAAATTTAGTTTAAAAAAATACAATCGTCATTGGTCACTGGTACATACCCCAGGTATTCACTTTCATAATGGTGACATTTTGCTCTCTGCTGATCAGAATCATTAAACAGCTCATTTCTCAACTGAAATAAAGCACTAGACGAAGTTGTAAATTAGACCTGTTCCAGCTAAGAACATAAGACTTGGAGGAGAGGTAGGCGGTCAGAATGCTTCCTTTCCGAGTATATACATCACTAACATTAGGCCATGTGGCAGATCTGAAGCCCTGGGGTGTCCGCCTATTGAAAAACAATAGTTTTGTATGTGAACTGTGCCAGACAGGAATTAGACAGTTGCCTATAACTTCTTTAAAAGTTAGCGTAGGTTATTTTTCAAAAACTCCGGAGGAAATTAATACTCAGAAGGCATAGGTCATGTTTTGAAAGTCACACATGATTATTTAAATTCAGTTTTCTCCCCTCTCTCTGTAAGCTTAACCTTCACAAAAAGCACTTCAAATGCCAAGCAGGAGACTGATACTCTGCAAGACAGGTCATTTAAGTAATTTCTGGCTTGATGTAGGCCTGAGAAAAGTCAGCTGCAAAGGATCCAGTTGCAAAAAGAACCAAAAATACTGATCAGTGGAGGGCATTGCTTTCTTATAGCACAGAGACAGTACATTTAAATAGAGAGAGGACTATGTGAAGCTGACATCTTTGAACATCTTTCCTGCTTTGTATCTGAGGACACACAGGGCTAGTGAGGTCAGGCAAATGGACACTTATGGGTCATGTCTCGATGTCCTCCCAAAGCCTCATGCACTCATATGTGGGGATTTGGGGAGGTAACTGGAGTGGTTCACTGATGACTTCATAGCTGAATGTGATGTTGGGGGTGGAGGCTGGTGGAGGAGGTCGTCACTGAGGCATGGCCTGGAAGGATCCATCTCCCTCCTCCTTCTTGATCTCTCTCTCTGCTTCCTGCTGCCCTGACATGGGCTGTTTCTCCTCTGCCATGCTGCCCTGCCTTGGAGCCAGCTGACTATGGACTGAAGCCAAAACACAGACTGTATACAGACTTTGTATACAGACAGAACCAAAATAAATCTTTCCTCCTTCAAGTTGTGGGTGTTGTGTACTGTGTTCTTTTTTTCTTTCTTTTTTCTTTTTTGTGTACTGTGTTCTTGCAATTGAAAAAAAGAAAAAAAGGAACTAAAGCATGACCCAACATCACACAGCTGACAATGATTGGGAGCTGAAGGTGGAAATGGGTCCAGGGCATTTACAACACTGGAGCTGCCTCTCTGGAGTGTAAGCTAATCACCAGCTCAATTATTCTTCTCCTAAGTCATTCAGTCTCCAACTCATTCTATCATATCTGCCATGAAGGATTCTGACTGAAATCTGTTCTTCATTAAATTCCAAATAACTACATGTTATGGATATTTGAGGTCTCTATGAAACACATAAATATCCTTATACTATAAATCTGTTATATTTCTTATTTCTGGTCTAAAATGATAGATTGTAGAACATGAATAGAGATAATATGAGCCCAGGTAAACTTTAAAGTTCTAATAAAACATTAAGCACTTGCTGAAAACATAACTCCCAGTGCATATCTAGTTTTTGAGAAAATACACTAATGAAGGCTTTCACCTGTCATTTGGTTCATATTTCTACTAATTCTACCATATTCAAGGCAAATATTCCAAAGTAAAACAAATGAGAAGGAAAGAAAAAGCTTCAAAATTTTGATGCTGAGAGGGCCAGGAGCAGTCCTTGAGAAAATCAAGACTTGAAGATGTTTGTCCTTCTGACCATTCGCAAAGTTCCAAGGCAGCATCCTCTTTTTTTCTGAGCCTGGAGATTTTTTTCTTTTTATTAATTAATTTTAACCTGAGCTGACCCACCCACCAAGGAATTGATCACTAGGAGTTTGATTCGTGCAGGGAGAGAGCAATAGCTTTGTGATACCATTGAAATCCAGAAAAAAGCCTTCTCCTCAAGTGCCCCCAAACACCTAATAAATGAGGTAGGATGTTGAGATGGTTTGATACAAACTATTCTTGGTCACAATGATAGATAGATAGATGATAGATAGATAGATAGATAGATAGATAGATAGATGATAGATAGCAAGGGATTTAGCAGTCTAAATTTGTTCCTTAGTCTACTCCTTTCAAAAGCAAAGAGAAAAGGAAAACCTAGAGGTATTGATTATTTTCTTTCAAATTTTTATTTTATCAGTACATGTTTGCAGCACAGAACAATTACATTCATTGTGGGGAGTCAGTACAGAAATATGAAACATCTTAGTTCTCTTTATGTCCTCTTTTCTCTCACCCCGATCTCTTATTCCCTTTCCCATTTCCAAGAAACCTATCTCTCTGTTTCCTAATATCTATCTTTCCTTTTGCTCTTTCATTATTTGTTTGGGGTTTGTAATTTAGTCAGCAGACCTAGGAATCACCTGCTGGGTAAAAGGCCTGCTCTTGAGTTGCTGCCTGCCCCACAAGTGCAAGGACCCAAGTTCGATCCCTGGTACCAAAAAAAAAAAAGCCTGCTCTGGAAATTCAAAGGCAAAGGACATGCTCTGCCTTCAGCCCTCATCTCCTGCAGAGTAGGGAAAGTGAGATTCCAAGGAGGGGTGAGCGTGTGTGGAGTGCTAGGAGCACTGCAATGGGCTGACTGGCTGCATCTGACTAAAGGCATCAGCAGCGCTTCTTGGGAAAGGTGATATGGAAAAGGACCTTGGAGGACCCTTAGGAGGACCCTTAGGAGGCATCTGGTGCTTCCTTGCTGTGTGCTCACACGGGTCCCTACCCAACACAGGCATGGCAAAAGCATAAGCTGCAGCGGAAGCAGAGCTTGCTAACCTATGTCACGAGAAAAGTAAGTTGTGTTATCCTCATTTCTGCTCTCCCCACTAATGGGTTATCTCAGTGTGACAGCTAATTTTATGAATCAAATCAACTAAGTCATGCTTCTAAAGCATTTGGTCAAACACTCGTGTAGATATCACTATGACTATCACTGAATTCACAGACTTTGATGAAGTGCATTACTGTCCCCAACATGGGTGATCCTTGTCCAAGATCTTAAGAGAGAAAACTTGGCCTCCATAAGGAAGGTGGATCTCTGTCTCCAGATGGCTGTGGACCCATCTATTCTGGCTCCAGCCTCTGGCCTGCCCTGCAGGGGAGTGCCCGCCAGCCCCCGTGTGAGCCATGAGCGGAGGACAATTCTCTGAGGGCTCTGGTTCTCTGCAGAATCTGGAGAATATCCTCGGAGTGTGGTGAGATGTGTCCTCAGAAAGGGGAGTTTCATGGTACCCTTCTATGTGTATGGTGCAGGAAACGGCCCAGGTGTGGTGTAGAGAACATCTGCATGAGAGGAAGTGAGGGGGAGCGGGAGAGATGGTGTCCCCAGCCTTTCCTGGTGGAGCAGGCAGGTGTGTAGTAGAGCACACAATCAGAACACCGGGGGGACACTTCAGCTGCAGGAGGAACAGACTGCACTGAGAATCAGCTTTGAGCAGGAGCACGGGAAGTGGCTTTGAATATCTGTCCTGAGGAAACAGAAGTGTATTTTGGTCCAGATCAGCATGGAGAATAGAAAGCGGTCGGTTGAGCATGGAGGAGAAACCAGGCTTGGACAAGCAGGAGACTCAGATGGGACATCCACCCTGCAAAGTCCACCCTGGACAACAGCGCGGAAGTGAGAGCCGCCACCTCTTCCTCCTTTTCTCTCTCAGCCCTCCCCCCTGCCCAGGCTGAGCTCCCACTCAGCCCACCAGCCCAGCTCCCTCCGTGGGCATCCTGTCCAGTGCCCTCCAGACCTGCCTGCCTGGCAGCTCTGCTTTCACCCGGGGATGTCTGGCTGATCTCCCAAAACAGTGCCCTCGAACTCCGCAGATCCGCTAATGGGCAGGTGAATGAGCAGGGTGACTGTGTAAGATAACCAGGTCCGTCTGAGACCCCAGTTGCTCTGCTTTGTAGACAGCTTTATGCCTTGTAAAAATAATACCCAATAAAATCAATGGCTTGTCATATTGTAATTTTCTGTCATTAATATAATAAAGTTGATAGCATGTAAAACTTGATGAAACATGTTCACCTAATGAGAATTCCATTGTGCAACTTACATGAGGAACTAAAACAACGAACTATAAAGGGCATCTCTTACCTCTTCATCTACATAGACACATGAAGGTCTTCTAAGAAAGAAACCACTAGCCAGAACAGAGTTCACATCACTTAGAATAGGAATGAGTTGTTTTTCTTTAATTTGCAATTTTGGTTCAGAGGCCTTAGAGCCACTAGTTATTTTATTAGACGACAATGAGATTGATGTAGACAGGAATCAGAGCTCTAAATTGAAAACTAATTTTAGTTTTTATGTGGTGACGTTACAACACCGAGTATTAGAGCAAATATTAAAAAGTCAGTGACTTTTAAAGTACAAATGTGCTACATAAATATTAAAGTTGAAAAAGCATTAGAGGTTAAAAAAGCCAACTTGGGGCAAATATATATTATATAAAATTTATATATAATATAAAATTCTCAAAAAAACCCTAAGGAATAAGTACTGCTTGAATTCTTCTGATTCTCTCTTTTCACAATTTTGAAGGTTAAATCCTTTATCCACAGTTCCACAGCAAGTAAATGGAAAGTCATCATCAAAAGCAAATTTTCTATTTCTAAAATCTCACTCTTTTCTCACCAAACCACTGCAGCACAGTGTAGAAGGTCAGGAATGAGAAACCCATCATTCATTATTCCTTATTGACAGAAGAAAGGTAATTGAAACAAAGAAACACGTGTTTAATATTCTTTTACATTACAGTATTTCTAGAAAAAAAAAGTGAAGTGTCTATTTTTCCTGCATATTCTATACCCAATATAGAACTGGACTAGTTTTGTGTCAGTTTGTGACTCTTTTGCTTTACAAACACTTTCTGGCAAATTACTTTAGGGAATAGTGATGTTTTCAATCACCAGAACCCATTAGGTGTCTGAAGTTAAATTATTCTTTCTCGTTTTGGAATCCCCATGAGGCCTTGACGAGGAGAAGCACTTTAGGAGGGAGTGTGTGCTCTGGAGGGAGAGGGACTGTTTTCCTTTGCCTTCATCCAGGTGAAGTGAAAAGCAATCAAGAACCCAACGGGGACTTTCACTACCCAGCATGGATGCTCAGTTCCATCCAACACGCTTGTACTGAGTGAATAGTAGATTAGGCAGCTTTCCGTTACTGGGCTAAAATCACCTTGTAAAGCAAGATGGTTCATTCTGGCTCACAGTTTTGGTGGTCTCAGCACAGGACTGATAGGCGCCTTGCTTTCAGGCCTGGGTGAGACAGCACCAAGAGCATGTTCAGAGCAACACCGCTCATCTCATCATCAGGAAGCAAAAAGAAGAACAAATAACAAAACAGGAGCCATCTGGGGTCCTATTTTTCCCTTCCAGGCCACACCCCTGGAGCCTAAAACCTCCTACCATACCCAACTTCTGAAAGTTTCCATCCCTCTGGATGGGTCCATCCCAGGGCCTAAGCCTTGAACACATAGTTCTCTGGGGCACATGTCAGATGCAAACCGGAGAGAATGACCACATGCTTAAATGCTCCAATCCATTGACCATTTGGCTCACCATCCTGCGTGCAATTCCCGACACTCCGCATCATGAGTAGCCGAGGAGGAGGGAGACAATGCAGAACTTACTCTGATATTTGTGCGGAGAGCTAAGCAGTAGAAGATGGGGACAACAAGGCCCCCTAGAACAGCTGCTGTATGGGTGGCAGAAAGTGATGTTAGCATTCGAATCAGAAATCCACAGACACAGGAGTCTGCAGAGAAAGAAACAGGAGACTCCAGCCACAAAAGCCACCCTGGGCTGGGGGCTTCTCGGACAGAGCCCTGTGGGTGAGCTTTTGTCTTTGGGATCTCTCCGGTGACCAGAGCACTTGATCACAGGGATCAGGCTCTGTTTCCGTTTGTCCTGCAGGCCTGGCTGGCTTCATAGGCACTGGTGAGCTATCAGGAGACTTCGGAAGAAATTGCTCCCCGTGTGCAGCTCGGACTGGAGTGTCCTGAGGCACGTGCTGTCCAGCCCAGAACACAGACCTCATCTCCCATGGTCCTGGGGCCTGGGTGCGTGAGCTCTGCACACAGGGCAGCTCCTCACTGATGCTAGTTAGCAGAAACTAATCAGATGCGCCACTGGCACCTTTGCCGGAGTCACTGCCAGTTCCGTGCTGCCATCTCTTTCCTTCCTTTCAGGTTTTCCAGCATGCTTTATCCACAGACATCTGGGGACATCAGCCCTCAGCTTTAGAAGGTGCTAAGCAGTTCCTTGTGCAACAAACATGGGGACGGACAGCAAGACCTCTTCAACAAGGACCCTCCTTCCTCCTCGTTTACTATAGTCCATTTCCACTTCTCATCGACAGCCAGATACTCAACTAAAAGTTAGAAGGATACCGGAACTGAGCTGCTTGAGAGAGCCAGAGACTATGCCATCCCCTCCTGCACTCAGGAGGGAAAGATGTTTGCAGAGAATGTTGGACAGCATTCATTAAATGTTGGACAGCACAAATGATCAACTGCTGGGAAGAAATACAGGTGCAATTCTACACAACTGGTCTAATGACTTTGTAAGCTGTCTCCACCTAAAATCTAACAGAGGTCAAGAACCTTTCTCCCAGTTACACTCAGGGTCTTGGGTTATGTGCCTTTCCCAATTTCTCCCACAGCACATTCCCTGTAGCAGAGAACAGAGGAGGATGCTAGGGGTCCCATCCTGCCTGTGTTGGAGGAGGTCTTCCAGTTAATTCCAAGATAATGACAACCTTCAGGAAAGGTTTGCCTACTACACACTCTCACGGCACTTAAAACACTTAAATTTTCCCTAAGTTTGTGAAATGGCTGTCTGGTGTGTACCTCCTCCTCTGTCCCCCATCTTCCCAAGTCCTGCAATTCCGATGGTAAATTCCCAGCACATCTCCAGAGTCCAGCTCAGTGTCCAGTGTAAAGTTCAGAGCCCCAAATACTCCTCACCTTTAAGCAGTTTGTTCCCTCCTGGCCAGGTCTGCACCCCCAGGCAGGATCATGTTCCACCCTCGTGGACCAGGAGGTGCCCTGAACAGAGTGGACAAAATGAGCTTTATCCTAGGACATGGTCCATGCCCACCAATCAGCGAGACTCACCGAACAATCCAAAACTGATAAAGAGAAAGGCATTATTATAAAGCTGTTCCACCTCTGATTCATGGTTAAAGAAGTGGAGGGGAATTATTAGGGGAAAGATGATAGGAAGAGCTATCAATAGAAAGAAAGTTCCCATGAATCCCGGGAGGAAGAACAGATTTCTTATTAAGTCATGGCCCAGCTTCCTCCATTCTTGTGGTTCCCATGTCTCTGAGAAGACAGGTGCTTGGGACTCCTGGGATGGGAAGCTAATCCCTCCCTCCTGCCTAGAGATGTGCCCTGGCCTCATGTTGGTGAGCTTCGCTGTTCCTCCACGTGACACTGGAAGCGCTGGCCACAGGCTGGCCGGAAGCCTGGGCACAGAAGTGCTGCATACAGGAGCTTCCAGGTTAAATTCCTCACTTCCTTGTCCAGTCTGGATTTCTGGAAGGAGACCCAGCAGGGTCCTCACTCACAGGGGTTTGTCTCTTGAGTTCATTATGCAGCAACACACTGCAGCCAAGAAAAATGGTCAATAACAATCTAATTCCTGGTGAATCTAATAAAAACATTGGATCAATTCAACTCAACTCCTGTACATGCTGCAAATCAACTTTCCAGTGTTCACCAGACAGCAAAGATTTCAAGACAAGCCCCATGCCCCTAACCCAACAGGTTGTTTTGCCTCAGAAAAATTAAGCCACGTCGTGTCTTCCATGCACAGCCCCAACAGGTCACTTGAGTTTCTCCCTCAAGGGCACAAGGGGATTTCTCTAGGTTTCTAACAAGGCAGGGGCTGAAGTTGGAGGCTGTTTGTTCCATCAAGAATGACTAAGTCAAGAATGACTGCATCGGACAGGGGCAGTGAAGGGGTCCTGAGCTGCTTCAGGATGCAGGTGGCACTGGGCAGACATGGAACTTGAAGAGGGTGTGCTAGAGGCAAAGGCATGAAGACTCGGAGCTTAGAGCTTTTAGACAGGCTCAGAGCCTTGCTTCTGGCTGATCTAGGGTCACACACCAATGCGCTGTCACTTATGAGGAGCGACAGACATTGCAAGAAATCCCTGTGGGTGACGGGCTCCAGGTCTGGAGCCGGGAAAGCAAAGTGAATGTTGCCTACAGCGACAACATGGCTTCCAGAAGAAAATGGAATGCGGCTGAGCAGCCACACAGATTCCAGGGCTCTGCGTGTCCTTGCAAGAGGGCAGCGTCCAGCCGCCCTGGGACTGGCCCAGAAGGGCACCCAGATGTGGCCCCAGCGGGTACTCCCAGTCAGGGCAGCCCGGTTTCCCCTCTCCTGCATAGATGAAAGACACAACTGTGCGCAGCAGGAATTATACCTGGGATGTGCATCTGATCAGAGCAACCACATATGAAACTGCTGCTCCCAAGTCTCCCCATCTCCAGCTGACCCAGTGCGTGAAGTCCTGTTTGCCCTGGGTCTCACTTGCTCTTGCCTCTGCACTCACACCCTCTCTCACAAGACTCCGCGAGATTTAGGAAATGAAGTGGATTTTCACACACATTTCATTCTTAAGACGATGAATGTGTAAAGGAGAAAAGAAAAATGTACAGTGAATGTTTAAATTTTTAAAGTAAAGGACACATTGTCATTAACCTCCTCACAATGCTTCTCCTGCTCTGGAACTCCCTTATCCCACCATTCGGGCCACTTTCTGGAGCAGCTCTGGAGTCCCCTTTCCTGGGAGCTTTTGCAAGTTATGATCAAAAATACACTGAAGCCACTGAGCACTATCCAACGGAAAGGCAGCTCATAAAAACATGATGCTGTGTCCTCATCTGCCTTAGTCACCAGATCTGGCCCTGTGTCACTTCTGGCTCTTCCCCAAAGTCAAAATGACCACGAAAGGGAAACTCTGTATTGATTCAGGACACCGAAGCAGCCAGTGAAGTGCAACTAAAGACGTTCAGGAAAGAGGACTCCAGAGCTGCTGCAGAAAGCAGCAAGAACCATGGGATAAGTGTGTTTCAGTATGTCTGCTACTCTGATGAACTTCTTTTAGAAAATTAAACATTTAGTAGTTTTTGATTTACACCTTGAAAATGGGAGAAAGTAAGAAGTGATAGCATTGATGATTTTAAATGATGATACTGACAATAACAATGATAATAATGTTGCTACTTCTATCTTGTTGAAGGGAGCCTGGGAGCATACACCCTTCAAGGTACCCCATAGGCTCTACGTTGTGTGTCCCTTTCACCAGCCTGTTTTAAACTTGCCATGACCTAGAGGGAGGTGAGGACAGAACAGTACAAGTGGACTCGCTGTCCACCCAGCTTTCCCTCTGATCTCAGGCCATGGGTGCTGTCCCATGAGCAACCTTGTCTGCCTTGCCTGGCAGCTTGCTGTCCTTTCGCACTCATGACACCCGGGCTACGAGGACACAGTTTCCCCTGATGGACCACCTCTCTCTCTCCCTGCCTCTCTGTCTGCCTCTCTGTCTGCCCATTGCCCGCCATGACTAGACTGCTTTCTTAGATACCAAAGGAATGAACTCTGTTGAAAAAGACTAACATGTAAGACTGCTAATGGATGTACATCACACACAGGCCACAATAGGTGTTTCTGGAGTTGAAATTCAAAACTGGGCCAATCAAAATCCCCCCCCCCTGCAAAAGTACACAATTTAATTTCCTTTGAGGGTAAAACATCTGTGACCAAAAAGAGACAGCTGTTGTAATGACTTCATCGTGATGTTAATATGTAGAATAATTATGAGAAACTGAGCCATGTGGCATTAAGAACAAGTGTGGGTGAATGAGAATTCATCGCTGGGATTTTACGTAAGTGAGCATCGTCCACCGTGTTAGAACCCTGAGCCTTGTTTGGAGTGTTTCGTAGCTGTTGTTTTAGCCATCTGATCTCGGCTTCTCTGCAAAGTCCTCAGATGACCAAGCAGTTTTTACTCTTTCCATTTTACGCGTTGGAAAATAAAAATCACAGTGGTCAAGAGATTTTCCTAAGTGAGGGCACAGCACTGTTGTACACATTTAGAAATGAAGATGAACGGACCAGAGGAGTCATGGGGATGCAATCTGAAGGGACCCCAGGGAGGACTGACAGTGAGGCACAGTGGGGCGCACTGTGATCCTGCTCCTCTGACTTCAAGCTGCTGGCTGCCAGGTGAATGCGGGGAGCCTGTGGGGCTCAGCACCCCCACTGTCCCCAGGGCACCCAGAGCTCCCTGCACTTGTGCTGCACTGAGTACGAACGAGGCACCTGGCGGCATGGACAGGGACAAATAGGCGCTGGGAGAAACAGCAAATTTTATAAAAGGCTTAAAACAGTAGAGGAAACTGGATCATGCCGAAGCGGCATTTCCTGTCTCTTTTCAGTGTTGCCCTGACTGGGTTGTCTAAATCATGTCGAGTGATTGGACTTTGGCCACTCAAGTTTATCTCTGACTTTGCAAACAGGGTCCTGAAAACTGATTTGAGACTCAGTAGACAGAAATATGAATAAATAGAGGTGAATACGACACATGAATTATTTTTTGAGGCATGATTTTTAAAAACTCATGTAGGACCACTGTTCTGCCCCCCGTTTTGACATTAGACTGATAGGGACAAGCACTTTAACATCCCCAGGTAGAAGCACTGGGGTACAAGGAAGAGGCCCTCATCCCTTTTGATAAGGGGGAGCGGTATACAGGACACCGTCAGCCACTCAGGTCAGTAGCTTCTCCTGACCCCTGAGCCAGTCACTCTTCTTCATCACAGCACCAGGCCTTCTCCCCTGCAGCTCTATGACAGCTGGTTTTCTAAGTGTTCTGTGACTAAGTGTCCTTCCACACAGTGGACTGTAAGTCATATGAGGACAGTGAAACGGCATAGTCTGTTTTGGACATTTTCCGAGCTGGGCAATCCAGGCCAGTATGGTGGGCGGCCCTGGCTTTCATCTTCCAAAGGAGGTGGCTTTAGAGGAGCTCACCCTGGTGGTGCCAAGGCTGGCTGCTCTGTGGCCCCACACTCCACAGGGCCGTTCTTCACGCTCACATTTCACTATAAATAAACAAAATGCATAAGGGCCCTTAGGATGGAAGGAACTCTAGGCAACACTTAGAGGTGGAGAGATTTGCCTAAATATTCCGAGATTCCCTTCCTGGAGTAGTGGATGATTTGCTAAATTCATTTCATAAATCAGTCGGTTCAAAAAACTCGATCCTAATATTGGCCATCACTGCTAAGCTCTGCATTTTGTGTCTTCATACCATTTACCTATGGCAGAAAGAAAAACCTTGCACTAAAAGGACAAATATTTACTTGCAGGATTTTCGACTGCGGGTGCCTCCGGCCCCCAGCACCCATGATAGTCCAGTGGGTCACTCCATCTGCCCAGGCGCCCTGCTGTCCAGGAGGGGCTGAGAGCCAGGGAGGGGAGAGGGCAGCCTCGGCCCCAAGGGGAGAAAGTGGAGAAACCCCGGGAGAGTCCAGAACATGGGGACTGAAAGCAGCCCTGCTTTATGGACCAGAAAAATCGCACCAATTATCCGCCTCTCCTGCCTCCAGCCCCTGCTCCCCCTGTCCCCACTGCTGACAACACAGCTGGGCCTTAGGGCCAGACAGTGCGCTGCCGCGGCTCTGAGGGCTGGGACTTGCAGTGCACGTTACTAGTGAGCCTTAGTCTGCATTTTCTGCTGTGCTCCGATCAAGGCGGAACCAGCTTGGTTTTGGTGGCAGTGGTGGTGGTACTGGAAATTCAACCTAGAGCCTTTTTATGGATCTGTCTTCCTACCCCTTCCTTATTTTTTTTGTTTTTTTACTTTAAGACAAGGTCTGATTAAGTAACAAAATTGCCCAAGCTGAACTAGAACTTGTGATCCTCCTGTCTCAGCCTCCCAGAGGGCTCTCATCTCAGTCAGGCCTCGTCATGCTTGGCTTAGTGTAATTTTTAATACTGTGAATTCCAAGCCCAACTTTCCTAGTAGCTCAGACCATGAAGAGAAGGATGCACCCCACCAGCATGCTGCAGACATCATCACAGAAACGGGTTCCGCAGAGGGTCAATGCGGTGAGAGATGGAAGGACGCGCACCAGTGCCCAGAGTCAGACAGCAAACTAGGGCCTGCTGTGCACAACACAGGGGCCGCAGGAGAAGGCGCGGGAGACTGAGATCTCTTGGGTGCAGCACAAGACACACAAGGGCTTCCAGATCCACGGAAAAGTACTGCCCAGCGCGACAAGGAGGACACCAGACTTATTCCAGCACAGTGTTCCGACGCACACACCTGGCCACATGGTCCTCCCGGGGGCTCCGTGAAACCAAGCAAAGTTGCATTTCCTGAAACAGAGGCTGCAAGTGGAATGTTCCATGTTTGAGCGAGAGGGAGAAGTGTGACAGCGGATGTGTTGGTGCTGACATCGGAAAGCTGACCGCTGCTGGCGGAGTACGCGGACGCGTGCTGTGTCCGAGCCTAGCAACAACGGAAAAAGTAAAACACGTTCTTCCCAGATCTTAGGTACGGACCTGGATTTGGAAAATGGACTTTCGAATTGGCACCTTGATTTCTAGGCAGATTTTCACACAACTGCAGAAAATACAAAGTGAACAGTGCTGATTGTTGATGTCTTATACAATTCAAAGTGGATTTGGATCATCTTTGCATATTCTGCAGGAAAAAACGAATATAAATTCTAGGGAATTCCATTCAGAGGATTAACGCTGTAAACGTCCTCCTCCAGTCACCTTCCAAATGCCCACTTTCCCTCCTACACAATGCTGCCTAAACGGGATCTTATTTACTTCCTCTCCACCACCATGTTCATGCTTTTATGAAGTTTTGAAAGGAGGAAGGGAATGGAAAGGAAGGGAACATAAAAACAGTTAAGATATTATGTCCATGTACCAAGTCTGCTCAGTGAATGTAATCATTATGTATTGCAAACAAGGACTGACAGAAATTAAAACTGATAGAAGAAAGTCTGATCACTGTTCTGTTTCCTCCGAGCACACAAAAGCACTTCATGAGAGTTTGGCTTCAAAGAAAGGAAGAATTGTTCTTTAGATGGAAAGATGCTCAGTGTTGCCAGGCATGAAAGATATGCTAAAAGGGCCGGGGATTTAGCTCAGTGGTTCCCCTGCCTGCCTTGCAAGCACAAGGACCTGAGTTCAATCCCTGGTACCAAAAACAACAACAAAAAAACATACATTAAAAGGTCGGAGTTCCAAATGTGGAGCAAGGAACTTGGCCCTCACCAATCTGTGTGTCTACCAAGGAGCACAATGGAGAAAAGATCATCAGAGCAAGACAGAAATGAGAATGCTGCTTCTGCCCACTGATGGGTGACCCTGGGCGAGGCCAGGTAATCTCAGAAGGACTGTATGGCTGAGGCCAGGTGGACCACAGTTACGTGTGGGCTGTGATTGAGAAGCAAATCTGTTACTAGAAAGAGGTAAAAGGGCTAAGTAATTTTAATGTATTTACTAAAATTGCAACTTGCACTGGAAGCAGGTTTGATTTGACAAGTTCAAATTATCTCTGTGCTTTCGACCCATTTTCCTTGAGAAAGACGGGCTGAAATTACAATGTCATCCGTGTGAACTGGAATGTTTCAAACCTCGGGACAGGGACATTTTAGACACAGGTGTATGAGAACTTCCTAGATGCAGAGGACGAGACTGATAAACAGCTGGTCTACCAGGCCCAGGCCAGGGCCACAAAGTGGTCAGATGGTTGGGAGAGAAGCACACTCAGTCCTCCAGTGCTGCTGTTTGCTGCTGCTACTCAGTGCAGCCCCCAGTGTCCCCTGTGCGGGTGCCTTCCTGGAGGGGAGGATGGAGCTGGATGCCATCGTGTGGTCTGACACCCTGGTCCCTGGCCATAGAGCTGCATGTTAAGGTGAAATCTGTGGGCAGCTGCATTCAGTTCCCATAGCATAAAAAAGAAAATCATGTGTGAAAGGCCTCAGGTGGCCCAGAGAAGGGTTACTGAAAAAGGAGACAAAGATCTGAAGTGTCCTGCTATCCTGTGAAACAGAAAAAAATAGACTGCATCATATATTTAATTCTCTAAAATATCTGCTCAGTTAGTCCTATTTTTATGTATATTCCTTTCTAAAATTCTTACATTTAGCAATCTTAGAAATATACACACATACAGCCTACAAATGTAAACATTTAATAATGATTTTAACAAAAACTGCTTTGAGAATGGCAATAAATATTATTTAATACTTCAATATTATCGAAATAGTTTTACATTTTTATTGCAGGTAATATCTGACTCATTAGTTCCACTCAATTATTATTTTTTTTGTATAACTTTATTATCATTCACTAAAAATTAAAAGTATTCAAAGAAAAGCAATGAAAGGGAAAAAACTATAATAATATTCAAATATAATAGAACTCAACCAAAGCAAAACTGAAAAATACTTAAACATTTTTCCATATAATTTAAAAACACATCTCAACCATTAACAAGACATCAAAGGATGTAATTCGTTTTAGAAAGATTTTCAAAACTAACATTGAACAAATAGTGGTCTGAAAAAAAAATTCTAACTAGCTAGTAGACTCCACATAGGCCAAATTTTAAAATTTAAATTTCAATACAGTCATGTGACACGTGATGGAAATATCATGAGAAATATGTTATTAGGCAATTTCATCCATGTGTATCACACAGTACCACACAGAGTGCCAACTTCTAAGTGCAAACTGAAAAGGTCCATGTCAATCATCTGTGATGGCCCCTTGATATTATCCAAATATGCAGTTAAACACGAGATGCATGAGGCTACCGCTGGCATAGCCCCACACTGTTTTACAGCAAACTCTTTTATATAAGTAGGATTATGCTCTAAAGGATGAAAAGCACAGGATGTTATGATAAGTACCTAAAACAGTAACAGTCATTTGTCACACTATCGAGTACTGTGTACTGTACATAGTTGTATGTGCTTCTTCTGGAAACACACCCTTCTTCCCTTTGATCTCAGTGGCTCTTCCTTCCCAACCCACTGATGAGCTCCAGCCTAGTCTCTATCTACATCTCTTCCCATAGTTTTAAACACAATCTATATGTGGATTCTCTCCAGATTCCAGCCAGTAACTCTGATCTCTTCCCTTCCCCTCCTGCCACCCCTACCCCTTTGAACCATTTTTTCCTATTTCAAATGATCAATTATTCATTTTAATCATTTTAATCCTTATTTACACTTTCAGTTTCTCACACCAGAGAAACTATTCAGTATTTACACATGTGTGTCCTATTTATTTCACTTGAGTATCACCTCAATGTGCATCCATTTAGCTATAAATGTCTCTAGTTTCTCGTTCTTTATGGCTGAGTAGTACTCCATTTTATAAAAGAAAAACCACATCTTCTTTAACCAGTCTCCAGTTGATGGGCATTTGAGCTGTTTCCAAGCTTTAGCTATTACACACTGTGCCGCTATAAACATGGGTGCACATATATCGCTGTGGTATGATTCTTCTAATTCTTTTCGGAAGATACCCAGTAGGGGAATAGCTGGGTCAAATGGGACCTCCAGGCCTAGTTCTTTGAGGTAGCTCCATACTAATTTCCACAGTGGTTGCACCAGTCTGCGCTCCCACCAACAATGGAGAAGGGTTCCTCTTTCCGCACACCCCTGCCAGCATTTGTTATTGGTTGATTTCTTGATAGCAGCCATTCTTTGTGCGGTGAGGTGGAATCTCAGTGTTGTTTTTATCTGCATCTCTCGAATGACCAGTGATGTCAAACATTTTTTCATATATTTATTTGCTGTTTCTACTTCTTTGTCTGAGAAATGTCTTTCATTTCAAATGCCCATTTTTGAATTGGGTCTTTGAATTTGGGGGGTCTGATTTTTTTCAGTTCTTTATATATTCTAGATAGTAGTCCTTTGTCTGAGGAACAGCTGCTTCCACTCAATTATTATTGACACTACTAGCTAGCCTACTTTATTTAACTAATATATTTAGGAAACAGAAAAGAAAAGATTGCAGTAATTTCCCATAAGCACCTAGGTTCCACATTTCTGTCCAGGCCAGAAGTCAAGTCCGTGTTGATCTGCACAGCACCTGTGTGGTTGCAGGTTGTGTTGTCTGCACACACAGGGTCACTCTGGTCACCAAGTCTGGATTCTCCAGGCAAGACGCTGCCTTCTTCTGCTGTGTACATCTTGTTTCATCTTTCAGGATGAGTTAAGGTTCACATCCAGAGATTTCCTGGTAAAGACTTTTTCAATCAAAGCGCTGAAATTAATACCCTCCTGTGTCCTCAGAGCGCTGTGCAAGAGGCTTATCATTTGATCAGTAGTATAGATGTGTGTGTGTGTGTGCAAATCCCCCTCTTCACACACAGACAGTCCAAGGCCAGAAGCCGCCTCCTGAAGCTTCGCGCACTTCCAACGCCTCCAGTCAATGAAGGCTTTAATTAATGATGATGAAAGGTGTCTCAGTTGCTTCTAATAATTAAACACAACAAAACAACTCCATCACAATTTAGCAAATCTTCTATATGCAAGAAAATGAAGTCAATAATTGCAAACTTTATCTCTGTCAAGATTATCAGAATTTTGCCTTTGTAAGAATATAAAACAGTTTCATGAAAAGCAGCAATATTGTTTGATGGCTTCACAAGTTCTGATTTCTATCCAGAAGGAAGACGGGGCCAGTCAGATGTGGCACTAATTTGAAGGTAGGGTAGATGGGCTATTGATTATTTAATTAGAAACATCACACAAAACAAATCTGGGACATAGAAAAAATGTCCAAGGTAAAATGTTGATAAGACATTAGGTGACGGACTTCTGTGAAAAAGGAAGAAGTTGGAAAAATATTAATCACATGGCAAAAGGAGTCAGGAAGACAAAATGTGTGGAGCTCCATGAAGTTCAAACTCCTCCCATTGTTAGGCCTGTGACACAGCAGCCAAGGGAAGAATTTGAAGGGCCTGGGAGAGAACTGAGGCAGAATAGGAGCTATTTATGTTGGGAAAAGAAAAAGAGAAAAAATCCCTGCAGACTTCTGCTTTCTGATCATTGTTAAAAATGGCATCAGCTTTCAAAAAGTCAATTGGATTTGAGCAGCGATTTGGGAGAGCAAGGGAACTTTTTTGTCAGAAAGAGATATGAGAAGATGATTTATAGCAAAGGGCAAGATTTATGGCTGCAATTTTGGGAAGAGAAAATGGTGGAAAGAAGACAGGAGGAGAACAATAGGGGATCGGGAAGTGACTTGAGAACGAGCTACTGCCAGGACTTCTCAATGCGGAAGGAAAATTAATGAATATATGCAGACTATGGCAGAATGAAATAGGAGCTTGATTTTTATTCTTTTGCTATTACTACTTATAAGAGTTCAGATTTCTTCAACAGCAGAAATGCAAACAACAATCCTAGCAATTGTCAGTTAGAGGCAGGAAGACATTAGAAGCTGAGCCAATGAGGATTAAAGGAAAACAATGAGAGATTAACTGAAAAATATCTGGGATAATATTTAGAAGTTCTCATTCAAAAGATATATTTAGGCAAACCACTCTATGCAGGGGAATAGTACAGTATCAGTAAAGACATTTTAAAAGTGATATTAGGGCTTTGTTACACATGTGTGCATAGTGTATGGTACATTTCTACCACACACACACACACACACACACACACACACACACACAACCCTGGTGGAAGCGAAATGATAATTATTCTTCATGGAAGGAAAACAGACCAACATGTTCACAGACAAAAATAAGATGACATCTATTAAGTACATTAATGACTTCAGTCAACAAGTTAATTCCCAAAGTAAAAAAATATAAATGATCATCTTATAAAATTTCTTAGTATAGATCTCCTAAAGGACAGTTTTCCAAACACAAAAGTGTTTTGAAAAAATATCTTGGAGATTATTGATTCATTGCTTATAATTGAAAGTTACAGATAGAATACAATGAAGTCTTTTTAAGTCACTTTATCTCAGAAACAGCGGAAATCCAACCTTTTGGTAAGAAATCTTAGATTATTGGGGATGTAGCTCAGTGGTTCCGCTGGCTGCCTCTCAAGTGCAAGGTACTGAGTTCGATCTCTGGTACAAAAAATAAATAAATAGAAAGAAATCTTAGATTATGTATCATGTATCACCATCACACACTGTTTTCATGTAAAAAAAGGACTGAGATTCGGCCGAAGGGGAGAAAATATGCAACAGTTACTGTTTTATGTCCTGCTTTCTCTTTCTTGTTATTCTTAATTGATACACAATTATCTATCCTAATTTTTTCTATATATGTCTATTTTATCCATTCCTTCAGACTTTAGGACTTTGCCTTTTATCTTTATCATCTACTATATTTTTAGGTTATTTTCAAACAATATCCTGAGAGACAATTTCATTGTTTCTCTGAGACAACTCATTAACTTTAAAATGCTTTGTGACATCCCTTTTAAAGGTCAGATATAAAAGTAGCATCAAAATTATCTATAGCATCAAAACAGATCATACAGGAGGTATAGGTCACCGGAATGAGTTATTATGTAGAAGGGTATACACTTGCAATTGGGCTTGTCAGATGCAGAATGCTGGAAGGCTTGACAGCCTCTTGTGTCCTAATCCAAAGGGGCCAGAAAGACAATAGTATTCCACTATTGACTTTTGCTGTAAGAATTATGTCTTAAAGCACCATTTCACACCTGTTACAGACATCATGTACCGTTACAACAGAGGGGACCTGGCACTGGCTAATTTATAGAAGATGGAATTTATTTCTCACAGCTCTGGTGTCCAAGTTCCCCACACATGGATTTTGGAGGACCATTTGGACCATGGCAGTGCTTGTGATTCTCATTTTTACTCTGCTATGACTCTCATTCTGCCATCTTGTTTAATATATTCTCTCATTTCCACTGTTCTAACCTGCATGAAGATATCTGCTAAGAACTGAGCTGCTGAAACAGCAACTATTTTGAAGACAGACTCAATAATCTCAAGTATTTAGGGAGCAGTTCCATTTCGGAGTGTTAAACACATCAGGTTGATGCAATTTTGTGCATTTACCGAGTCATACAATTTTAAACAGGAGTGTGTGAATTATTTAAGCTTCCGCCAGTGGGATCAGAGTTCTACTTTCTATTGATTGTGTGTTTGACAGAGGATGAATAAAACCATAATCACTGATCTATTACAAAAGAAGACAAGAAGATTTTTTTTCTGCCTCCTCCCTGTCTGAAAAATATATGATTCAGGCATTGGTTTATTAACAGTTTTTCTCTCTAATTGAAGGGGTAGAGTTTACTGCTTTTCCAAGGACAAATGTGAAGAGGTTACACAGGAAGGCTCTGTTTTACAGGAGGAACTACGAAGCCCCTCAAATCGAAAAAGACTGAGTGAATCCTTAGACTTACAGATGTAATTACAGAATAGCAGGAAGATTATTTCTCTGTTTAAACTTTGAGCAGCCAGCTCTGTGTCTCCTGCAGGGGCCCCTGCTTCACAAGCTCAATATTGCAGAGTGTCTTGAATAATAATGGAAATTGTCCTCCCTCTTTAGCCTTTTGGAGATTCTCGCGAAGAAAAAACAAACCTTGAAAAAGCTTTGCATTACCAGCGTGGAAATTAGAAGAATATAGTTAATACCAGGATTTTATTTTTCAGGGAGACTTTCTTGCCACGGAAGCTCTCCAGGGCCTCCCTGCGCCCCAACAGCGCACCTTCCACAAATGCAGGCTGGGTCTCCCTGCGGGCCTCCCACTTCAGTTCCTTGCTGATTGTTACCTAAAGAGATCATCACTGTGCATCTGAATCGTTATTCCTTTAGCGAAGTAAGTTGTGTAGAAGCTACGCAGTGAAATCATAAGACAAATGAGAGCAATACATGCCCGGGAGAAACCACTTCTCCAGGACCCACCTCTCAGGGCCTGGAACACCTGAACCCCCACCCTAACCCATGGGCTTGAGACTCCAGGTGCGTTGCTACCTGGGTATTTCTCATATGAGAAAAGCAATGCGACACTGAAACTTGTGTGTCTGGTTTATTTCACTTAACATTATGGTCTCCTACGAGCAATCCAAGAATGGAATAAATAAAGAACAAAATAAAGATAGATGATGGCACATGGGGACATGCATCTTGCATATGGGCAGAAGAGGTCCAGGAGATGGAGGGGAGAAGTAAAGAGAATCAAGATGTTTTAGGTCCACACATTGACTCCCCACGAAGAATGTGATCAGTAAAATAGATAAATGTGATCAGTAAAAATAGAAACGACCTTTAAGACAACAGCTTTTTAGGGTACCTTGCTTCTCATAATCATTTCAACAATAAAATTTGGATATCAAATCTTTTTCAGACAATGAGATCAAAGTGCAAGCAGACACATTTTAAAATCTAGATTGACATTCCTGAATGCATGCTTTTTTTTCCCCAAGAAGCTTCCAGGAAATACAGCTGAATGGATCTGGTTATTTGATAAATATGTATTTATTTCTTCTCCGAAATACTACAAAATGGAGATGCAGCTTGCTCACTCCTTCCGTGTGCAAACACCTGGTCCATGCTGGACAGGCGACATTCCCAGGGAGGACAGCGTCCCCGGGGAGCAGCAGCCCAGGGCTGAGCCCTGAGTTAGTTAACCGAGCCCCGAGCACATCCCTGCCTGCTCAGGGGCTCCCAGCACACTGCTTTTGTTTCCTCCAGGTTCAGAAAATAAAATTGAACTGGAGTGCCTCAGGGGAAGCCAGTCCTTGGAGACCTGCACGTCAGCAGTGCAGTGCTTCATTACTTTCCTGCCCTATTCCCCCTTAGAGGCATTTGAAACTGTGGCCTTAACAGCAGACAAATATGAGCAGACAACATGACAAAACAGATCAAAGATTTAACAGACCAGCCAGTACCTACTATTACTCATTTTTAAAATATCACAAGCAACTAAGAATATATTATCTCGCAGGCATAAAAACATCACTGTTTGGATTTAAATTCCTTTAGGGTTTATGTATTACCTACAACATAAAGTCCAAAGTTCTTGGTACTGATCCTGAAGACCCCCTCTGAATAGGGCCTCAGTTTGATTTTTCAGTGTTATGCTGTGCATTAACCTGGCCCCCAAAGAGTCTTCCGCCCAAGCAGGAGGAGCAGTGCATTGTAAGGTGGGCGGTTGGTTAGTAGCATGGTGGGTTGGTAACTGCAGGGTGACTCAGCTGACTTTCTTTGTGCGGTTAAAGGAGGACTTCCTTATGAAGGTGGATCAGGCCAGGAGAATCCCCTGTCTGCGGGGAGAAGGGATCTGCCTGGGAATCCAGCTGCTCCTTAGAGTTACAGTTGAATTGGCTGGCAGGTAGCGTTAGCGATGCCCTTTCAGTTCACTCTGACCCACTGGGGCCTAAAGCGCGGGCTCAGACCAAAACAGCAGCCTCCCAAGATTCTTGTCTAAGTCACATCGCCGTCAGAATTATGTTGGTCTTAGTATCCCAGTTCTCCATGGATGAATAGATCTTTCTCAAGGGAAGTGGATGGAGAGAGAAGAGGGAGAGGAGGAAGGGGTAGGGGAAGGCAGTGAGAAAGGATGCACCTCTCCCCGCGGCACCGAAAGCCCACAATTTGTGCTCCAGCCATGTACTCATAAAACATTCTTAAAAGAAAAGAATTTCAAAATTCTGGATCATTTCTGGAATAATCTTACACACCTAAAAGATAGTATGATGTAAAACATCTTTCCACTGCAGTTCTCAAACGTGCAACACATTTTGTTGTTAATTTATGAAATCAGCACAAAGGACAAATTAAGATGTGATTTAGACCAGAGAGGTTCTTAATAGCAGTTATTTAAGAAAATATAGTTATACCTGTTTTTCTCTGACGTCAAGCCACTATATCTAATTCTATTTTCTCACTAATATCTTTTCAAAAATATACGGGGTTTAAAAGCAAAATAGTATTTTTTAAACAAACATTGTGATATAATTTATATACAATGTACGGTTCAACTGTTTAAAAGATACAATTCATGATACAGGGCTGCATAAACATCACCACATTCCAATTCTAGAGCATTCTCTTCACTACCAAAGGAAATCTTCTACCTAGTACCAGTCATTCTCTCCTGCACAAGATAACCAATATTCTGCCTCTGTATCCATTTCCTTTTTCAGAAATTCATACGGACTGACAAAATATCAGTCTCTTTCCATTGGCTGCTTTCAATCAGGATAATATCTTCAATGTTCATCCATATTATGACAGATACCAGAACTTTTTCCTGAGTAAAATTCCAAGCTATGCAGAGTCCATCTTTATCCACTCATCACTGGACAGACATTTGGGTCCTTCCCACTTTGGGGCTACTGTGGAATAATGTTGCTGGGAACATTCATGTATAAATTTTTGAATAGACACTCTTCTCATTTTTCATGGGTCATGTCTTTTTTTTAAAAAGTTTTAAAAATTATACATTTCAGAAATTTTATCAGGAAAGTCATTTTCTTTTATTGGTAAAATATGGGGAGAAATGTTATTGAATGTCTTGGGTATTGCCACTTTCTACCTGGATAGGCACATCTTTCATGAAGCGTATAAAAATGCAAGTCCTCCTCATTTAACACCGAATCTATGCACATAAAAATATTAAGCTCTCTTCTGGGGTGAAAGTCATTCTTTCGATTTGGAATAAAATTTTATCTGAGCTGACCTGGCTTAAGTATCTTATTTGGGATTTCAAAGTCTGTGGCTTCTAGGGTAACTGTAGATTTTTAACAAATAAACAGCAATATTTAGGAGGGAGATAGGACTTCTTCAAATTTACTTTCCTTCATTCATTTAGAATGTAATACACTGCATACAGTCCGCAGCAGTCTCATGCACTGTATATGCTAGATTGTTGTGTGTTTGTTTGTGATTCAGTCATGATAGGGGAAACAACGTTCTGTGAGAAATAAGCAATTCAGGCTACATAGGGTTAAGGAACCTGCTCATGTAAGTTTAAAAGCCCACATTCACCTCTTTTTTTGGTTTGTTTTGCTTTAAACTTATCATAATGCATTCTACTTTCAATCTTCATTTAAAAAGCAGGAGGAGGACATGTTCAAGACAAGGCCATCCACAGGCCCGAGGGTGCAGCCCCTTTTCTGGTGAGAAGTTGTTACAAAATTCGGCCTTTCAATCCTTACAGTGTCTTACTTTCTTGACACTGGGATTCCTTCAAATCACATGCTGCTATGGTTATTCAAAATACGAAGAAATTAGTAGAATTCATTGTTGAAGACATAACTGAAGAGCTAAATAAAAAATGAACAGCAAACCTTCCCAAAAACCAAAAACCCAACAGCTGACTGTGCTAACCTGGATCGGCACCTCCCAGGTAGACAGGCTGCTCATGGAAGGTGATTCCGGCTCAACCTCTGGACCTAAGCCTTCTCCCGACCACCCACTCTGGTCGGCCCTTTCCTCTCAGGATCCCCCCACATGCACAGAAAGAGACCAGCTGCAGGAATCAGGAAAAACTGTGATCAATTATACCGTTCCATGCTGTTTAAAAATGCATCTATGATGACCACTGGCAGTCGGTGATATTCAGGAACAGGTGGTTCTGACCAGAAGAATAAAAGCATTGTGTGCTATTATTGACCCATTTTGTTTAAGGAGGAAAACTTAGTGGATCCTACTCAACGGTTTCTGAAATCTTGACAGATACTGATTCAGCTCTTTATCTCATTGGTCTAATAACAAATATTTGGGCCTCTGAGGTCAAGCATCAATATTTCTGCCAATTAAGTTATGCAAGGAAATTACTAATACATAACATACCCATGAGTGTCAATGTGCATACATTATTAACATATTGGCATGCGAGTTACACAATGTTATAGGTTTATGTAGGGATTAAGATATAATAATTGCACTATTCATCAACAGTGCTGATGAATTAAAGGGATTTTGGTGATAAAATGAAAGTTGAACTGCTGGCCCTGTAGAAGCTACGTCACTAATCTGGTATGAATCTTTAGCAAATTGTGCAATCTCCCTAAAATCTTGTACTTTCCTCAGTACTAGAGAATGCATGGGAGAAACAAACTCTCACAGGTTGACCATGAGATGAAATTATAGGTATTCTGACTTCAGCAACTTTCAGGTTCTTTCTGGTTTGTCTAGAGCACATTACTGAAAAAGCTACCCCCCAGGCAGACAGAGGAAATCCCGGCTGTGGGTCGCTAGTACTCACAGAGCCCAAACTCACTAACCTGAAAGAAAAGGCCAAACAAATCAGCCTCAAAAAAGGGTGCTCTTTCTCCAGTGCTCCAAACAGCCAAACAGCAGGAGCAGCTCACTGGGACATGCTGCCAACCCAGCACTGAGGGAGACAGAGGCAGGAGGGTATCAAGTTCAAGTCCCATTTGGGTAACTTAATGATTTAGAGAGATTCTGTCTCAAAAGCAAAGAAAAAGGGCTGGGGATGTAGCTCAGTGGAATGACACATTCCGTGCTTTATTTAAAACTTGAATTAGGGAATGTTTAGTTTATGTTCTATTGGAAAACATTGTAGTTTTTATCATACAAATAAGCCGAACATCAGATTTGTAGATCATATTTTAAAGAATTACATTTTAACAATCCATAAATGCAATTATAAATACTATATGTGTACATATATATATATTTATAAATCAGATTCTTAGTTTAAAAAAAGAAATTTGCTCAATTTGTACACTTTTACAAATGGAGAAACTGAGGCATCAAGACTTTAGGTTTTCTGGCTAACACAATATTTTAGCTGATAAATGGCTGTACCTGGATTCAAACCTTTAGAACAAATAAACAAAATAATTCTTTATCTATGTACAATATTTAGAATACTTATTCATTTCATTTTATGTGCTGGGTGTTGGCTACTGGAACTTAATGATTTTGCAAGTCTTGCTGTTATCATGGATATTTCAGTGAAAAGCGAGTCATTCTCTCTTCACGTTCCCCACTGCCTCCACTGTTGAGCAGCACTGGGGGAGCCGAGGACAGTTACCCAAGCACATCCTCCCCACGTCCTAGTTATCTGGGTGGCAGGATGTTGGGCTCTCTGTGATGGCTTCACTGAAAATCCAATGCTAAATCAGTGTAATGTAAGTGCTGTGCTACTTTTGGGGTTTTGTTTCTTTCCAGAGTTATTTGTCTGAACCCAAATTGCACTGATAAAGTGTGCTTAGGAAATGCTTCTTTCCTTCAGAATCTAATGCTTTCCATTGGGAAATCGTGCCCCCCAAGGAGTGAAGGTTACTTTTGTATTAAATTACTTGATATTCAAGATGCATAAAGTCATTGACCAGCAACCTTTGTGGGACGGGTTTCATGAGTGACAATTTTTTCTAGGGACTGGAGGGCTGGTTCTCTACCCCTCACTCTGACTTCTATGGGGTCCTGGGGATTGGACCGCAGACCTTCACACTGAGCTATGTCCTTAGCCAATGTCTTCTTAGATTCTCACAAGGAACTCACAGGCTGGAACCCTCACAGTCACAGCTCACCACAGGGTTCTTGCTTCCATGAGGATCCAACTCAGAAGATATCTACAGAAGGCAGAGCTTAGGTGGTGATCCAGGCGGCCAGAAGATGCAGCTTCCCTTGCCAGCAGGCCACTCACCTCCAGGCCCAGGTTGGAGCCCAGGGCTGGGGACTCCCACACAAAGTGATCTGTCTCAATGACCCATTCAAACAGCTTGCTTGAGTTCCTTCCAAGCCATTACTACCAAAATAAGTATTGCAAAGAACACATTATATCATGAAAGGTTTCATAAGCATTCATAATAAATAATCCAATTGCTCTGAGAGGCTGAGGGAGTAGGAGAATCAGTCTCAAAAAAATTTGTCTGAGGATGTTGCTCAGTGTGAAGTTCCTGGTTTTAATTCCTACTATGCCAGAGGAGGCGGGGGGGGGGGGGAGAAAGGGAGAGGGAGAGAGATATTATGATTTATTTATTTTTGGAAAAAATAAAGTTCTCTTTGCTCTCTGAGGTATAAGGCAATTGAGGATTAGCACATGCTTAGCACCCATTACAGTCCAAGATGTTTGGTGGCAAGTGACTTGTTGTACTGTTAACTTGGTTGAAGTTATCGTTTAACTTTCTTATTTGGAAAAAATAAATTCCAACCCCCAGAAAAGTTGCCTAAGTGATCTGTCTTTTGCTGTCCACTTGGCATGAATTGCTCCAGGTCTGACTTCACTCCACCACGGCCTGCCTCTGGAGGATGGCACTGTGGGGAAGGACTTGTTTATGACCAGAGCACCCTGTCTTCTCTTCATTTTCTGATAGCTGAGCTAATTAATTAAGGTTTCCTGCTCCTGTAATAAGGCTGACAGAGGCTGGCTTCCTAATAATAGAAAGCCAAAATACGGCCTCGTCTCTAGATACAGGGTAGGACTCAGGAGCAGGGGGATCACGCGTGCTCTCCACGTTGTTCCCGCGTTTGGAGCTGACAGGTCTTTGGGGAGGATGGTGACGGGTCACCAAGGGACACTAAGCCCCGGAAGGGGCTTGGGCCGTGGGAGACCAGAATCCCACACCCTAGTGGGAAGTCTGGACAAGGGAAGCAGCGAGAAGAAGCAGTACAGGAAAGAAAGCATCCTGCCCTCTGCTTGGCTGGGAGCAGAGCACAGGTGAAGACAGGTGAAAGGCAGCCTCTCCCGCTCCACCAGCAGAGACAGAGTAACTTTAAGCAAGGGGACTGCATTAGACGTGACCTTCTGCGGTGGCTCCAAAGGAGCTACAGTAACAAGCTTCATTAGCTAGCTAGCTGCTTTCGCCACGCATTTGCCTTTCCACAGGTTCCTAGCTGGAGAGCCACAAAGTCCCTTTCCATTTGTCTTGTCTACGAAGTCACTGATGTTTTGCAGGTGCTATATATAAACTGGGTTCAAACTCCCTCTCTGAGAACCACTGGTCTCCCGAGCATCTCCAGTGTGACATGTCATATTAATTATCTCTTTTTCTCTGGTTAGTCTGTCTTGTGTTACAGAAGTCTTTTCCAACTAAGAACCTGCAAGTTCTGAAAAATAAGTTGGACTGTTTCTCTACCGTCTCCAGGCAGTGTGGGAGGTCTGAGAAGTTGGCACCCCAGGGGCCATGAGTCATTGGGAAAGGAGTGTTCTCATGGTTACTGGACCTTGGATCTAGGATCTCCTCCTATTTTTGTTTGTTTAGCATAAAAACCCTGAGATCTTTGTATGACCCCAGGTTGGAGGGGCAGGTTGGCCAGCAATAAAATGGAAGATCAAACTCAGGGCTCAGAATTGATTTAAGTGATTGTAGGATAACTTTTCTTACACACCTAAATTGCTTGAAAAACACACCTTCTACATGGCAGTGGGGACTAAAACACTGCGCGTTGCATGTTAGTTACAGAATCCTGCTTTTTACGTTCTTCAAGAAGTGTAAGGGATTTAGTCAAGGTCCCAGAGCATGTGAAACATGGAGCTGGATTAAACCTGACCTAATCTCAGCCCATGCCCTCCCCTGTGTACGCCTTGATGCCAGCTTAGCTGAGTCACTGGACAGACAGCAGGACATGGAGGTGAAGTCCTCAGGCTAAGTGAGCATGGTGTATGGGAGGCACTGGAGAGTGTGCCCTGCTTTGACCATGGTTTACTGAAGAATGTTTAACAAATGCTCCTAGGAAGGGCACAGACAGCTCATCCTAGGGACCCATGGCCTCGGGCGCCAGGAGGACCACACTGGCCACAGAACCCGCCATGAGCAGGTTACTAACCCTGAGTTTACTTATTTACAACAATGCGAATGCTTGGTCCTTTGACAATTCTTTGAGGATGAAAATTGAGGATGAAATGCCGTTCTTTTGCAAAAGTGCACTGTAATCACCATGGAAATGATTCAAATTGAGACAGCTTATTTTTTAACAAAATTTCGAATAGTACCCAGTGTCTGAAACTTGGGGATAACAAAGGACAAATTAAGTGTGGGAGAGGGAAAGAAAAGGGTCGCTGATCACCAGAAGGTGTGTCCTTGGAATTTCAGGCATACAGTGTAATGAGAATTCAATCTCACTATGTTGGGTGCTTACTGCCTTAGACCCCATGCAGTGGAGAATTTGTAAAAATTCACCCACTTAATCCTGTAACAACCTGCCATGGTTGGCAATGCTATGATCACCACAATAGCAGGAAGGAAATGCATCCAGGAAAAGGATAAGACCTGCCACCACTCAGAGAGCTTCAGAATAATAAACATGGGATTCCAATCCACGCCGTCCAGCTGCAAAGCCCAAATTCACAGTGGTGATTGTCACTAACAGCTAGCAGGTATTGCTGCAGACCTGCTGTAACACAGCCCCAAAGGCTGTGAGTTTGGGGTCTCTATTTACACCCAGCTCCTCCGGTTGCCTTCTGCACTGTATCCTCCACCCCAGTGGCTGCACTACACCTGCCAGGGCCCTGTGCAGACCCAGCCTGCAGGAGAGCCCCTCCCGTCTCACCCTGTAAAGACAGATTCAGCAAGAAGGAGGAAGGAGCAAAGGCCTGGAAGGTTGAAAGAGTAGGCAGCTCCGATGATTTAGAAGGAAATTGTGTCTCAGGTATGGACTAAGGAATGAAAGGAACCGCGGAAGGCTCACAAAGAGGACTATGAATGGGCTATTCTGGGCTAACCAGAATGGGCTAAAAAAGTGACACATCTTCAGGATGGCTTAACTCAAGGATTCTGAAAGTACAATGAAAATTTTCCTTCTGCACGTGAAGTTATTGGGCATGACCCGAGGATATTAAGGAGAAAAGAGTTGATATTTGATCCAAAAGCAATAAAGAGTCCCCATCTAGTTTTTGAAAATGACAGGAGAATCAAGGTTTGGGGACTTGGATGTGAAAAAAGAAAGGACAGGATCCAAAATAAAGACGACCTGAGTCAACTCAGTAATAGGGCAGAAAGAGAGGTATGGAAACAAAGATCATGTGCTATTGTTTGTGTGCAGTCCCATGCCCATTAAACACACCATACAAAAGATAAACAAAAATGTCAACTGTAGAGATATCGTCTTTAAATACAAGAGCTGAGCAAAGGAACTACTTCTAATTTGATGATTAAATTTGACTTTTCTCAGATTTATTATTTATACTGCTTTCTGCATTCATTGCCAGCCCTTCAGATCCTGTGAAATATTAAAACAATATTAAATCACATTTAGAAATACTTCTTTATGATGCCTACTCTTTTAAAGATTCTACTATAAACAGAGAAAATTACATTTACCATGAATCATTACATCCTTACTCCTACCTGAGCAACACCAAATACAATTCTGAACCATCTAAGGAAGGTTTTCCTAAATGACAGTATTCACTAATTTTTTCCAGATATAAAGATTAAAGTTTTGTTTTATCTAGTTCCAAAAATTAACATGAGTTATTTAATCAACACCAACATTTAAGCTTCCAGATTCCAGTATTTTGGGTGATCTTAGATATGATAAGCATAGGTATTGTTGGGCTGAAATTTATAATGAAGATGAGGATGATATCTAATGATAGTTGAAAATAATCTATTAGTACAAAATACATGAGAGGATTTTTTTTTTTTTTTTTGAGATAGGATCTAGCTATATACCCCGGGCTGGCCTCGAACTCAGGAAGATCTGCCTGCCTCAGCCTCCAGGAATGCAACACCATGCCTGGCTGACATGGAAAGATATATATTACCATACTTCTATTTTTTGCTGGTTACTTTCTTAATTTTAAGTAGGGTGTGTGTGTGTGTGTGTGTGTGTGTGTGTGTGTGTCTGGTGTTTATTTGCTCTTTGGTGAGGTTTAGAAAGAAATATTTACCCTACTTAGCATAAAAGTTATTGAAAACAGAGCTGAAAATATCAGAACTTTTATAAAATAGAGAAATGAGAATTTAAAAATTAATGGAAAAGAAAAAAGTTGAGGAAAAGTGTTGACAAAAATATCCAGGATTAATTTCCTTCTTCATGGGAGTGGGAATTAAAAAAAAGAAAAAGAAAATCAAAAATGAACATCAGTTCACAAAAGTCATTTGGAGTAGAGCAGAACATAATGCAGACAAAAATGGCCCATGACCCCATCCACAATTAACAGGAAGGGAAGAAATACAAGGGAAGAAGTCTTGGGAGTAAAAAGTCATGGGAGTAAAAAAGTCTTGAATCTTGAGAGCTGAAAAATAAATGATTGTCAATTAGCCTGAAAATAGTTGTATCTTTTTTGTCTGTACTTTATTATTCATCCTTTGTTTCCAAGTCAAAGAATTAAAGTCAGCAAATATAGAAGAGGAAAGACGGAAATGCAACAGATAGTATCCAACATTGCCCTCAAGTGTTTAAAGTAGATAACTTGGCAGGGGGCCTACACACGACTCTAGTTCACTTAATTGTTCACTTTTCCTCTGTTAAACAGACTCGGTGTTAGAATTTGGAAGCATCCAGGAGTTGGAGGAATGAGAATAGCTTACATGACATCAATTATAAAACTTGTGGTGCTCATACGTGTGCTTGGAAAGAAAGGAGGCATCTGCAGTGTTCACTCGCTTGTTCATGCGACCGATATTTATTAGTCACATTCTGTGGGTGGTTGGTTTTGAAGGCGCTTGGGTGCTGCCATGCTAATGCTAAGGTCCTGCCCACCTGGACCTCACATCCTGCCCAAGGGAGACAGGCGACAGAGATAAATGTGGCACAGTGTGGCGGGGACTAAATAAAAGGTGAAGTGGGGTCACTTTTCCTGAGCACGGGGCAAAGTCTGCGTCAGGACTCAGACGAATCACAGAGCCCACTGGCTTCCCCTGCATGGCCTGGGCTGAGCAAGGGAGGGTTCCTGAGAGAGTGATGTTGTGCATTTCCTTTTGTCATGTGTTGAATGAGCCAGCTGCCTTTCAGATGGAACATTCTAAATACTCCCAGACTGTTTCAACATTGCAGTAGTTTATAGGGAAAAGTGAATCTGTGGTTGAGTCATACAAGACAACAGGCCTGAGTGACTCATAGGAGAGATAACAGGAGGTTGGAATGGCAAAGAGAAGAGGAGGCTGGGGGGAACCTGGGGGAAAGGTGACGTGGGCTGAGGGAGAAGGAAACAGCAGCCTACTGGACCTGGCGGATCAGCCTTCAGATGGCAAACAGCCAAAGGAAGCTCCAGCTAGAAGCCAAGTGTGCAGGCTGAGAATGGGCTTTGGGGAGAGCTTGGATAAAACATGGTAAACGTCATCAGGTAATGGCTTGTGATACGTGTGTACAGCTGATTATAAGCTACAGAAAACATATCAACATATCATTACTGTGTGTGTGTGTGTGTTGGTTTCCAACCAGAATATTTGAGGTTTTCAAAGAGAGAAGAAAATTTCTCTGGGGATCTAATCTTAATTTCTTTGATTAGGAGTCATTAGGAGGAAAGTGGTATTAAACTGTATCACAGATACATACGAGGGTTGCTGTAGGATACCACCCCAGAGGATGTAGGGGTAGAGAATTCCTCAGCCAGCACTCATGGAACTACATGCATATTGATAGCGCAGCCAGGGAACCTGTGAGGTCGCTCCAGGATGGGAAGAATGTGTTGCTGTCTCTGGTGCCATATTAGCTGGAGACTTCTGCAGTTAGGTTTCGGTCTCCTGCCCAGTGTGTGACTCGGGGCCTGAGAAGTAAAACTAAAAGACAGAACTAGGAGAGAGAAAGCAGGGGCCAGGACAACCAATGCCGGTGCAACCAACAAAGCCCCTGGCCAGTCCCAGGCACTGACTTTTATTGGCAATCAGTTGGAGTAAAGGGGAGCTACATGCAAGGGCAGGACTACATGCAGTTGCTAAGGAAATTAATGGAAACAAGGCTCAGAAAGGACAAGACAAAGCATTCTTGAATTAGGAACAGAATAGACAAAATATAGGGTTGTAATTAGAACATTGCCAATCTAGTCTGAAGGTTTTAGTTGTGGGAATAGAATTTGGGTGCGAGTTACTCTGACCTTAGCACGTAGGCTTCGGCCTGACTCACTTCTATAAACAAGCCAGCTGTGGGGCTAACTCTTCCCATCCTGCCTTGGGCATGATCAGTCTTCTAGTATTGTGTAGTGTTAGGCATCTTTCCTATCTTGAGACCAAATACCCAATGGCCACAACTTAGAGGGGAGGTTGATTTTACTCATAGCTTTAGAGGTCTCAGTCCATGCATAGTCAGTTGTCTCTAAGGAGGAAGGGACGGAGTAAAGCTTCTCACCTCAAGAGAGCCAGGAAGCAGAGACAGAAGAGGAAAAAACCCCAAAGAAACACACCCCAGGGACCCCTCTTCTAAGCAGGCGGCTACAGCACATTCAACAGTGAACTCAGCAATGAGTCACGGATCAGCACAGTGTCCCACGATCCAGTCACTTTCCCAAAGCTGGCCCACTGAACACATAAGTCTCTGGGGGATGTTCTAGGTCTAAACCCCCACACGGCATGCGGGTGAGCAGAGGTTTCTCCCAGGTAAGGCGTGCATGGGGCTCCGCTCTCCAGGACCACCCACGCAGCCTCAGGAGACAAGGTGAGCAGGGCCCTAGGTGCTGCTTCCAGCAGGGCTGGGGAAAGTCTCCGGCTGGCTGAAGGACTCTACAGGAGCTTCTTGCCAGCCAGACTGAAATTTCAAAAGGCCTTATTTTAATATCACAAACATTAAATGAAATTAAATCTCTATGACCTAATGAAAGGGATGTTACTTCCAGATAGAGCAACGGTTTTCTTTCAGTCAGCTCCCTCTTGATATTACAGAGAGAAATAAAAGGAAGTATCTTGCAAAACTCATCAGGTATGAATCAGGTGGAATTATCAGTTAATTCTAGAGATAGTAACTACTTCAAGCTATAGCTAAAGAATGAGTATTTGAACAAAGATAACACTGTGGTTAAAGTTGCCAATAATATCATGCATTGACTCATATGGAATGTGGCACAAATATTATAATTCTAGGAAGAAAATGAGCACTATAATGATTAGATTTTTCCAGTACTGGGGATAAAGCCAGGGGCTCACATATGCTAGGCAAATGCTCTACCACTATGCTACACCCCAGCTTTTTATTTGCTTTGTTTCATTTTTGAGACAGGGTCTCACTAAGTTACCCAGGCTGGCCTCAGACTTGGCAATCCTGCCTCAGCCTCCTAAGTAGCTGAAACTGCAAGCAGGTACCAAAGCACCTGGCTATACTTTATCTTTTAAAGACCAGGATATTCTTCAGTGTCTTATACACATAGCTGTCAGCATTACGAAAACCAATTGTAGATTTTACAGAAGGAAATTGAAATTCATTTGTAGTGGGTTAAGCTATCTCTAAAATGGCTTTTCGAGGGTCAAATAAATAAAACAACTTTTATTCGTGTACAGGGGAAATGTACATAAAAACAAAAATGATATGTTGTTCAATGGTTTTCATTTAAACAAGGATTTTCCTATTCTAAATTCATGACTGAAATAGTACAAAAGAATTTCAGGACTCCCCAGGCAAATTACATTTCCTCATTCAATGTATTTTCACAGTGAAAGTAAACAGTAATATTTTATAGAAAAAGGAATAGTAGAAGCCAGCAGTAGGAAAGATGGGGGAATTTGAGATCTACCTGGAAAACAATGAGATTGTGATATATCTTTTGACCGGAATCTGAAAGCCAGGAATACTTCATACTATAGGATGCTTAGAAACCATGGTAGCTCACATTTATTAAAGAGTTGCATGTTTTTTGGCAACCAAATGAGCTTTTTCCATTGAACCCCTCATAAATGGATGCTTGTCATTCAATCAGTAATTAATTTAGCAAACTCTGACCATCTGCGAGGCTCTGTCACGGGCTGCCTTTGTCACTCTGTGGCACAGGTATTCATTGTGTACAACTCTGTCGGGGCGTGACCCTCCAGCCTGAGGAACAACCAGAAGATAAATATGTCTCCTGACAGTTTTTACCCACATTGGCGAGTGATGCCAATACTACAGGTGAGGCCCTGGCTGCAGGAGGTAGGAGACCCAGGCTCAGCCCTTGAGTGCCTCACGCTGCTGGGAGCTTCTCTCCAACACTCACAGAGTCGGGCTGGGAGACACGAGGGAAGTTACAGCTGCACCAGAAACTCCATCATCCAAGGTCACCAAAGCCTGGGGAAGCATCAGTGCGGGCTCTGGAAAGAGGGGCCTTGGGTGGGCACAGCACACCGGGAGGCCTCCACCTCCCTGGGGGAAGTGTCCGCAGGTGCAAGTGACCATATGACGGTGACTCACTTGAAAGCAATGCATTGCGCTGACGAAGTCTGGGCTATTCCATTTTAGCAGATTTACAAAATTAGAACTCTAATTCATCAGAAAGTTCTCTAAGGAGAAACCTGAATTACAGTTCATTTTGCAACATTCAAACAAACTATAAATCCCAGGAACTTCACACAGATCCATAGAGGGAATACCATTTACCTTTCTAAGATATACTTCGTAACACTAAGGGCAATTTATGTAGCTGTTTTCCTAATCTCTGCTTAAAATGTAATAACAGCAGTAAACTAACTTTGTAATTCCAGGTAGAATTCCTTCTGTTCATTATTAATATATACCATATATACAAAATGGCATATTAATTACCATTAATTATATTCCCCATAAGTCAACATTTTGAGTATCAAATTCAAATGCATTGTTACCTCTCGTACAAGCTTAGTAGGTCCATGGTTCGTAATTTAATTTCACCAGTCCCTCCTCTCCTAATAGGGGACCATGTGTGGTTTGCAAATCTCCAGGAGGGTGCTGGTCCCCCAAGGTGCTCTTGCTTTCTGTGTTTCTTTCTGCGGTCACCAGACTCCCCCAGACCCATCCACGGTGAGGCCAATTCAGTCCAGCATGGGGTGGGGCTGTCAAAGGCTTCCAGAACAATCTGTGTTAAAGCCAGAAAATGGCTCGCTCTGCCCTTTCAGAGAAACAAAGCCAGCATCTTATAAAAGTGGTCAAAGGAAATTCTGTGGGCAGGACTAAGATTAGAAGACAAGTAGCCTTTCCGTTTCTTGCTATCCTCTTCTATGAAAGATATACATTGAGATCTCAAGGTCTACAAAGTTGCGTGCTAGATTCTGTTGCAGACAGCTGTGGCAGCAAGCAATGAAGATACTGTATCACCATCCTTATGGCTCAGGGGTGGCGAACTTCTGGCACAGGTGCCGCAGTCAGCTGTTTATCATCATGGAAAGCTCTAAAAGGTTAGCCACCACTGTTATAGCTAGTGCTAGTTATGTTTCTTGAGTCCCTGCTGTAAGCACGCGATGTACTTCACCCTTGTGCCACAGCTCCAGAGGGGCTTCTACCAACATACCCACTGACAGACGAGGAAACTGAGGCACAAGAGTTCAGGTTACTGCTCAGGATGTAGCTAGAAGTAGCGGGGCTGACGGTTTCCACAGTCTCGCCTCACAGTGTCCGCACTGGGACCTGGCCCTGGTCCTCTGACCGGGACAGCTACTGCAGTGTCCTGAGTTTAAATTTAAAGCAATCCATTGTCAGGGTGGAGAGCACACACCCAGAATTAAAAGAGAAGAGAGAATTTTACAACTATTCACCGACCACTTCTGACACTGCACTTTCCTGAGACCCAGAAGCCAAGCGCTGTCTGGGGCCAGAGGGACAGGCTAGCCTTGTCTGCCTCACTTCCCAAAGCACTCTCCTTCCAACACACACACACACACACACTATAAAAATCCAAACTTTATGCCCCTTTCAAGGGATAAGGACTTCCCAGACTGGCTTAGGTCATACGGAAGTAAATCCTTTCCAGGCTGCATCTCAACTTGTTTGCAATTCAAAGAGAAAATAATACATTTATCAGTTGCCAATGAGGAAAACCAAATTTCCAGAATTGGGGCTCATTTCCCTCCTTTGTCCTATGAGGTCTGCCGCACGTGCCCCAAGCCCCTGCCTGCACCATGGAAAGAGGACTTTCCTCTTCACTTCCTGTCTCTTCATCAGCCTCGCTGACCGACTCAGTCCATCATTGGCTCTTAAAGTGGGCATTTCTCTTCACTGTGGTCTAACTCATTCCTAAAGCTTTGATGTTGCGTTTTTTATTTTTCTCAGGATTTATTGAGTATGATGGGGCTCTCCCTATAGAGGAGCACTAAGTTTCATTTTAGATGAACTTTATCTTTCAGAGCGCAGCATCCAAGGGAGAGAATAATGATGGATATGATCTTTCCTAGGAGATTTGCAGTATCCGAGCTCTTTTGAAAGAAATTCTGCCAAAAAGGACAAGTTGGAGAAATTCTGGAATTCAGAGTCATAACCTCAGCACATCAAAAACATGCTCCACCTTCTGACTCCTCATCTCAAACTGGAGGTTGGTAATGGTAGTCCTTACAACTGGGTACCCTGGTGTTTGAACAGGGGACACTGAAGGGAAACAATGTGCCCAGTCAAAGAACTACCCAGGCAAAAGTCCTGAATGGGAGTCATAAGGAAGGGGTGAATCCAGAGCTGGGTTTCTCAGCACTGGCTACTGCTCTGAGTTATTTGGGGTGGAAAGACGTCACTGCCAGTTGCAGCCTCTGTGGGTTCAGCAAGTCTCGGGTGGCCCAGGTGAGCAGGCTGCAGCTGTGTGCGAATCTCAGGTGCAAAGTTGCACCTGTACAGCATTGCAGAATGGAGCTGTGGGCAGGCAGCCTCAATGCCAGCCGCTCCTCAGAAGCCCCGACAAGTGAGCTCAGCCTGAAGGTCCTCTACTTGGGGAGCCGGAGCAGGGACCCTGTATTCTAAGGCTCGCTGCCCTGGACTCCAAGGCTGGGGCCTGGAGGGTTAGGGCTGCGCAGCCCAGGAGCCAGGCCAGTCTGGAGGGGCACAGCGAAGGTGAAGGGAGTGAAGCATTCTTCTTTAAATTCTGTCCTCCAAGTGAGGATGCATTTCTAGTCACAAAACTAACATCTAACAAAGCCCAGGAAAATTGATATTTAAAAGAGTAGATCTTTTGCAGTCGGAAAGAGGAATGAGAGACAGAGGGAGGTGAGGGAAACAAGAGGAAGGTGGAGTAAAAAGAACTAAGGTGAGTTAGGCTCATGCATCAGCTCCTCAAGATGAACAAAATCATTGTGTACGGCAAACATGTCCTAATGCAAATAAAAAGATTCATAACGTATGCTATGGAACCTTTATTTTGATTTAAAACTATGATAAGGGTGCATTTTCTAACAATAAATATAAACCTACAAAGGCTATATAAAACTGCACTGTGAAAGATTACCTTTAACTTGTGTAGATAATTCCCTACTGACAGGTGTGGAAATGTTTTAATATCTGGGCTATAAAATAATAATTATTTTGGATTATACATCTTGGTACCCTTGTTTTCATCCCCCAAAGGTAACAATCTGTACTCAAAATTGGGCCCTCCCTGTTTAAATTTCCACCATTAATGGATGGAAATCTCTATTCTCACCTCCAAGAGCAGTGTGACTTTTCTACTGTAAAATGTTTATGCTACACAAATTGGGGCCATTACAGATGGAGCATGGCCATCTATGTACAAACTCATCCAAATGCACATTTCCAGAAAATAGAAGCCAGCTGATTGGAAATGAGTTTCTGGAGTTCAGGAGACCAGCAGAGAGAGTAGGGACTTAGAAACTAGGTCCAGTATTACTGTGAGAAGAAACCGGGATAATTAACTCCTTTTGTCTAAGAAGAACACATCTGAAAGAAGAGACTCAGTAGCTGCAAGTTTCTGTCTTACCAAAAGTCCACATTTCTAAGTTTCTTCTATCTTAACAAAATGTCAGTATTTTCCCCCATTGGGAGAGTGAAAGAAAAACTCACAGAAAAATTTAGAAAGAGGAGGAAAATAAGAAAAGGGCATCAGGACAGAAGGTAGATGAGATGACTTGAAAACTGGAATTAGAAGAGCACGTAAGAATAATTTGCACTCGAATCTTCCTGCATCCCAGAGCCTCAAAGCACTTTGCAGTAAAATCTCTTGAATTTTAGAATGGCCTTGGTACAGAGGGCTCAGGAGCAAAGTGTGGGTCCCAAGGAAGGAAGGTGGTAGGCTTCAAAGTTTACTTGACCTGGACAGTTTAGGAACTCCAGCCGTCGGGTTCAGAAAGGGAGTGTTGACTCTCTGCTAAATTACTGCACATACAATGTTTGCACATTCTCCATTTCAGATGATTTCCAGAGCCAGAGTTCAGCAGCTGCAAGCTTAGAAGCTGTGAATGTAAACATCTCAGTGTAACAGATGAAGAACTTGATCCCAGGAAGGAAAAAAGAATCCCAGGAACCAGAGAGCCTCTAAGTTCACCCCCCTGGGTCTGGCAGTAGAAGATTCAGGGGCTCCTGAACTTTTCAAGAAGCTATGGGAACCTCTTTTCAGAAAACACACTTTAAATTAACTTGCAGTTAAACTAATTTTCGTATGTACAGTTCTGTAAAGATCCCTGTAAATATTGCTGCACTGATGGAGACACCATCCTTACATGACAATCTCTCGCCCCAAAAAAACTCCCTTATATTTTTCCTTATGGTCACATAATCTCCTTACTCCCTCTGACTGCTGCCACTACTCTATGCTATTTCTTCAGCTTTGTCTTTTCCCCAAATATTCTGTCACTGGGAATCCTGTAACTATGTGTGTGTTGAGAATGACATCCCTCCCTCGATATGTCCCTGACATTGATTCCATATCGGAGCCCTTACAAATAGAGTACATGCATTTACACACAAACTTATCCAAACACACATTTTTATGTTTCTCTGGCTAAATACCTTGGAGTGGAACAGATGATAAGATATACAATTAATTTTAATGTTATAAGAATTTCTCAAACTCTTTTCCAGAAGAGCACTAATGTTTGGTGCTACTTTGGAGTTACTTTACTTTAGAGATTCCTCTAGATATTTATCCCAACATAGTGATTGTTTGTATATAATTTTATATAGTATACATTTTATGCATATTTAATATACATTTAGTTGTACTCATTCTAATGAGTTGGGTACCTTATTGTGATTCAAATCTACATTTCTGTAATGGCTAATGGTAGTAGTCTCACGTGCTTATTTATTATCCATACATCCTCTTGGGTCATTGTCTATCTATTCATGTTTTCTTCCCATTCTAAAATTCAGCTGTTTGCTTTTCTTATTCTGTTGTATTATAAGCAGAACTTTAATATTCTGGATACATGTTCTTCATCAGATAAATACTTTGCAAATAATCCCTCCCTGGTTAATGGTTGTGATTTTACATTTGAACTGTCTTTCACAGAGTAACAGTTTTAAATTTTGTTCATTTTTGTTATTTATCTATCATCTATCTACCTAGCATCTATCTCTCTATTTTTGTGGTGCTGAGCACCAGCCACATGACTTAGTGCATGCTAGCCAAGTGCTATAACCCTGAGCTACATCCTCAGCCCTATTTTCTTTTCTGTTGCCTCAATTTCCATGTAGTTTATGTTGTAAGAGCTATGTATTCTCCATCTCTGCTTTTATCAGGAGTATCCATGCATCCAGACAAACTGAAGAGTGTTCTCAGGAGAACTCAGTCTTTTAGCTCTCCCAGAAACTGTGTGCTCATGTCCTCTGTGAGTATTCATGGCTGGTGAGCATCCCGGCAGCACGGATGTGCCTCTCCCTCCTGCCTTATCTCAGAATTCTGTCCAGATTGCTCTGCTATCTGGGTGTCCTCCATCAGAGAAGCCAGGGAGCACCATACAGCTTGGCTGCTTTCAAAGGTAATAGCAAGGCCAACAACGTACGGATTAAATTGCATGCTAATCACAAGTAAGATTATTAGAGTAGGATAAATAATTGAAAATTATTGTTTGAAAAGGGGTCCTTAAAAGAATGATAGGAACTGCTGTGTCATCGATGCAATTGATACGATATAGAGGTCAAAACGACAGAACATAATCTGAAACTGCAGGCCTAGAATTAGCCATGTATAAAATTCAGCTCATGCTTCAGTGTTCAAAGATCATTAAACTTAAGACGTTCGAAATTAGGGGAAATCTACCTGAAGGCCCCCCATGATGAAGAAACATCTGCTGAATACACTCAGAAAAAAATGAGTCATGAACACACTTCCAGATCTGAGGCAGCTTGGACAGTGTTTGTCCACTGAACAGCAGGAGGAGGTTAGAGGGAGAGCAATGCGGTTTAACCCCGTTATGACCCAGCTGACCTGCTGCTGGAAGTGCAATCAGACTCTTGAACAGGAGGACTAGGAATCAGGCGAGATGAGTCATATAAGCCACAATATTTGCAGTGTATCTTTTGAGGATTTCGAATTAACCCCAGTGAAGTCTTCAACATGATTGTCTTACTGCCTTAAGTGGTAGAAAATAAAACCAGAACACTTCAGATAGGACTGCGACACGCTGGACTTCACAAGAGGACCTGGAGCTGGGCCTCGCGGCTTTGGGGGCCGAGCTGGGGAGCAGCATGGGGTTCTGCAGACGCAGCTCCTGCTTAGCTCTTCTCTGCGACGACGGAGAACACCTGGCCGAGGGTTCCCAGGAAATCTCCGGGAAATCACAGAGAAAATCCAAGGTGCCAAGGAAGAAATGCAGTTCTGAAAGCTGCATGTAGACACGCTTGGTTTTGGAAGTTTGAAGGCTTAATTTTCAGTTAGGACAAATTTAAATCCCATTTGTGCATGATGCCCACCCCCCAAGTTTTCACTGCTGATAATTAAATACAGAGTTTTAGCTTCCCTTTGAAAAACCTCAGGCAGTGTAAGCCTACTTTAACTTCCAGTCTTGAAAAAAAATAAGCTTTCCTGGACTTCAAAAGGAGGTAGTTTAGTACAAAGAAATATAAACATAACTGATACATTAAAATGAATGTGGTCATGACTAATGTAATTGATAGAGCAACTTTATTACATGCAAATGTATATGAACATAAATGTCCTTAAATTACCACCACATTATTTCATGAAGTTGACTCCAAATAGTCTGCAACTAATTTAAACAATAGTGTAATTTTCATGTTAGTAATAGCAATTTTAAAACAACATATTTTACTGATTAGAAAAAATATCTTCCCAACGGGGCCAATTTGCTTGCATATGTAATTAACAGAAAATTTATCTCATGGGAAAATAACTTGAAGCCATATACCCTGGTTTAAAAATATATAAACATATTCTAACTGTGTGACATTAGTTACTGACACTCTTTAATGGCATCGTAGGCATTTTAATGAAAATCTGTCCAATGACAGAGGCATTTGCTGAACCTCATTTCTTTTTCATCTTTTGAAATGATTTGGAACAGCCGGGGTCCACATCCTCCAGGGTATCCTTCCAGTTGCCAAAGCATTGCAGGAGCTCCTCCTGCCTCCAGGTGTTTCGGCCACAGTGGGTCCTAGCAGACGTGTAGGAGCCCCAAGGAGCACCCCAGTCAGTTAGAGGGGCTGGTGTGAGACAGTCCTTGCTAAGCTGATGCCAGCAGCTATGGAACCCAGGGGTGGAGTCAGTCCCAACCTTGCTGGTCACACAGAGGACTCACTAGGTGCGTGGTGGAGGACCCAGTGTCCATCGCGCACATTAAGCCGCTGTTATGTGTTGTTCAAAATTTGAGGCTATAACTACATAAGTAATTAAAGAGATCAATGCATGGCTAAATAGTTTCAAAGAGGGCCAAATACTTTATAGCATGAGTTTCTATAACAAAGCCCCTGGAGTCTCTTCCTCCTAATTACTCTGCTTATTTTCTCATGGAAGTACAGATTCTGCGCCTTTTCTGCATAAAATGTTCAGCAGAGCCTTTCTTCTCTAACATTCCGACCAGACTGGAGCCCTATCCCTTCATTTGCATTGTGTTTCACCAGACAGAGAAGCACATGTCAGGGCAAACGTCTCTTCAGTGCTTGGTACCTGGCTATAGCACATCCTGGGTATTTGAAGGAACCAATGAACAACTGACAATTGCATGAATGAATGATCTTTAAATGGCAGGAGAATGAGACCACAGTGTGGCATTAACAAGCTATGTGATTCTGATAAATCACTTAACTCTTCAAGGCCCTCAGGTAGGAGATAGCTAGGAATTGGCTGGATCGTCCAGAAATGGACCATCCCAGATAGGGCCAAAGCATGTGGAAACCAAGGTGACAAGACCGAGATATCTCCAGGTAACAGCAGATGACTGGTGAGCCCAGATGTTCCCCTAGCCTCGTGCCTTTGACATTTCCACAGCCTCAAACTTTCATGCTGCACAAGCAGAGCATGCTCCAGTGGTGGAATCCGGCCTCTGGGTGAAATCCGAGTGCAGCGAGGTCCGCCCAGCAGCAGCCAAACACTTCCCAGCTTGGTCAGCTTTGCGATGCGCGTTCAGTGTTATAGACAGTTGAGCAAGATAGAAACTAATAGGCACCCAGAGAGGCATCTGGCCCTCAAGGTAGTGAGTGCAGAAGAGAGATATACCAAAATCGTGTCTGGAGGCAAGTTGGAAGAGAGCCTGGACTCGAGATGGAGACACAATAACCAGGCCCATGAGCCTCCCTAGAGATACACAGTAGATTGAAACTGCACTGTAATTAGCACCACCTGGCCCGATGAGCCTACTTAGGGCACCAGAGGCCAGGTGGGTGACCAGAAGCGCTGACTCAGACCCCATCTCTCATAGGAATGCATGCATTCTTTCTACATTAGACACCACAGGTGAGCTAAGGTTAGTGATGCTGGGCATATACCCTTGATGTGAGCCTGGCTTCCCTACTGGATCAATATAAGCTAAACCACTGTACTTGTAGAGCTACAGGTTGGTTATACTTTGACCCTTAGCTACCCAGCTTGTGATTTTGGTGTGTAAAACATCCTGAAAGAAGAGCCTTGGCAGCAACCTCCTCTGAGGACCCCTTCTGTCTCGCAGGAGCCTTCTCTCATAATCCTTCCCTGCTCATAACCTCCTTTGTCCTCCAGTCCATTCTTTGGCATCAGGAAACACACACTGCACATCTGACACCCAAGAGGCCGGAAGTCACTTCCCCATCAGAGTTGGAAAGAAGTGGAGACTCCAAGGCGTCTCAGTGCTGCCCTTCAGATCTGGAACCAAGATCTGATCACCTTGTAAGACAAACAGTGCAGGAAGCCAGATGGCTCAGCAGATTCCAAGAAGGCAGAAGGCGAGGGTACACCTGAGACAGACCACAAGGCTCCTTGACAACACTTCATAAAGGACCTAACCAAACAGACTGTGTCTACCCTGCCATCCTCATCTCTCAGGTGGGTGACAACGGTGACAGCCAAGGAGAAGGAGCCAAGGGGCACAGCCCTCTCCCACCCAGCTGTGGTCACAGCCTCTGGAAGCCTGGCCCCAGGGACTCTGCGGTAAGGCTGTTCATATCTTCGCGCCTGTCCATGAGGCCCCACAACCCGGCCGAAGTGCGAACTTCTGTACCAGCAAGTCTTCCTGCCTTTCTTGGCAGCATCTATCCCAGGTGATAACTCTTTGCACACTGAGTTTCCTACCTGCTTCCAATTTCCCACATTGGCATTCAACAGGGGACTCCATCAGCACTATCTCCCCATAGCCAGGAAGAACCCGATGCCCAGAGAGCGCTCAGCAAAACATTGGTAAGTGCAGGAGATAGAACTTTAGAGAGCACAGTGTAACCTAAGAAATTTATTTTAATGTTTCTAAGGTTGAAATATGATGAAATAAGCTATAACCGCTTCTCCCTATGCTAGGTGCTTGCATGCATGAGTAGACTTACTGCACATGAGTGCCATGGCACAAGCAACCCGGCAGCTACTTCACGATAAACCAGAGGCAAAGCAATACTGAAAATTCCTAAATCTATAGAGAACACATAATATCGATTCCGCAGTAATTACAGAAACTGGAGTCTGTCCAGAATGCTGCGGCTAATCGTCTCTGAAAGGCAGATGACAACACAGAGAGAAAAACAAGCAGCTAAGTAACAGATGAGCTATTTTCACCACGCTCTCAACACAATTTCAGAAATGATAGGGAAACAGACATAACTGCCAGAAATGTGCAAAGGCTACTGCCACTTTCACTGAGAAATTTTAATTGTGCAAAAACTGAAACTTTGTCCTCTGAGGTCTAATATATGTAACTCTCCAGTGAGCCTTCTTGTTCACACATATTTATCTGCATCTGAGACACTTCAGATGCATTCCTGAAAGAGGAATTATTGAATCAGAGAGGTTGGGCAGCGAAGAAGTATTTTAACATGCCCTCTAGGGAGGAAAAGGTCTGAACATTCATTCTTAACATTCATCGATTTTTCCCATCTACTCAATTTAATGTCACAAAATTGTATTTTGGGTTAAACTTACATCATACATATGTATTATTCCCTTTTATGAGCTGTCAGTTCATTTTTTCCCATTTTTCTTTCAACACACTAATCTTTCACCTGTATATTGAAAATGAATGCTGCATTTGACCCAGCTATTCCCCTGCTGGGGATCTTCCCCAAAGAATTAAAAGAATCATACCACAGTGATATATGTGCACTCATGTTCATAGCGGCACAATTTGTAATAGCTAAAACTTGGAAACAGCCCAAATGCCCATCAACTGGAGACTGGATCAAGAAAATGTGGTTATTTTATAAAATGGAGTACTACTCAGCCATCAAAAATGAGAAACTAGAGACATTTATTGCTAAATGGATGCACACTGAGGCGATACTCTTAAGTGAAATAAATAGGACACACATGTGTAAATGCCGAATAGTTTCTCTAATGTGAGAATCTGAAAGTGTAAATAAGGACTAAAAGGTATAATAGATAATGTGAAATAGGAAGAAAAGGGGCAAAGGGGAGGGGGAAGTGGGAGGGGTAGGGGAAAGGAAAGAAGGGAATGGAATTAATATGAGAAAATGAAAAAATGGAAACAAAGTCTTTGTAAATAGGGAGGGATGGGTTGAAGGGAGGGCAGGGGAAGGGGGAAAAATAAGAACCAAGAGAGATTATGTAAACGTGCATATCTCCAATGATGAATGTCATTATGTTGTATACCTAAAATGTATGAATAAAAGGATTAAAAAAAAAAAAGAAAATGAATGCTGCAAATAATTTTCCAGCTTCTAATTGCTTTTTAGATATATCAAGGTGATAAGCTGTGCAAACTTAGCACTTCTGGACTCTTTTCATTTCTTTTACAAAGTTCTCTGCCATTTTCCAAACTGACATTTGAGTGTTTGTTGTCTAGGTGATTAGGGTATAATTGAATCCCTCTCCATAAGCATCAAATGAGCCATTTATACATGAGTGCTTTGGGTGTACAATAGGTGGCTGAAATACACAGTGAATGTTTAAATTTTAAAAAACACATTACGGTAGAAGACACTTTGCCATGAATCACCTTCACTTTGAACTCTTTATCCCATCACTTTATCCCATCACTCTTGCCAGTTTCTGTGGCAGTTCCAGAGTCCTCCTTCCTGAGTGTCCTTATGAGATATGCTCAACGATACGGTGAAGGCCCCTGTTGAGTGTCCTCCACCTTAAAGGCAGGCTCCTAAGACCACTACAGGGAATTCCACTTACCTTGTTCAGCCCATCTAGCATCATGGGACTTCTGGCTCTTGCCCAAAGTCAAAGTGACCAGGAAAGGTAAAGGTTTTGAATCAGTCAGAACATTGAGGCAGCCAGGAAAGTACAACTAGAGACACTGGTGAAAGGGACTTCCAGAACACTGACACTAAGACCATAGGACTGGCCCCTCTGTCAGGATGTCAGACTCTGAAGCCAGCACAGATGCACCAAGGAAATGAGCGGGGGCAGGAGGCCCGGGCTCCACAGACCCTGAGCATTAGGGTGGGCACAGTGATGCCTCCTGCCAGGTGCATACAGGAGGTGATGCAAGCAACAACAACAAAAACCAAAACAAAAAGTGAGGCCGACCTTGCAGCCTTTCTAGAGTCTCCAAGAATCCCAATTTACATATGAAATCCTCTGATTTTTCAAAGAAATTTTAGACCTAATATAATGTGCCTAAAGTCCATAATTCATCCATTCTACCGTTGACTCGCTGCTCTTATGTTCCACTGAAGCCATGAGTAGATGGATTCCATGGTTTCTATTGAATCAATCTATTTTCTTTACTTGGAAATATATTTTCACTTTCCAATGCCACTTTCTTTGTGAATCTTTATGAATCATGAAACAGCAGTAATTTTTGAAATGCTTTCCTTTGCCTACCCATGTGGACATCTCAGATGCCTTTGAGGAAGTATTTTTATATGCAGCTAATCTTCATAAGCAACTAACTTATTTTCAGAAGCAACTAATCTTCATTAACCCTAAGAGGTAGAAAACATTAACTTTTCTCATGTTAAAGATGAAATCTTGGTTCTGAGGTTCCCGTGGAACTGGGGTTAAATTACTTTCTGAGCTAACTTTGTGAAAGACCTCTCTGCACTTCTAATCCTGTGTCTCCAATGGAGATCTTGTTTTTCTGTGGAATGCAAATTTTAAGTCTCAGTCATTAGAGTCTGATCTCAGTTGAAATCCTGAGTTCACTTGAGAAACTGGGAAATTTTTCTTTAATTTCTTTTTCACTTTTTATACCACTAACTTTTTCATTTTATTCATTCATCTGTACACGGACTCAAGTGATTCTATGTATTGGCTATTGAAAATAGTGCTGCATAAATATGGGATATTTTGCTCATAGGTTTACTGATCAGTAAGATGACAATTATATCTATTCTGCATACTTACTATAATAATTATAAACGATAACACTCATAGAAGTGCTGTAGCATAGCACTTGGAATGTAGCAAATGGTCACTGTAGGTTAGTTTTTATGATAATAATAGAAATCACATGCAAACTACCTATTATTATTATAATCACTCATTCATTCATCTTGCACTCAAATATGTGGTAAGTGCGTATCTCCCTCAAGAAATTTTGCTAAACCCTAGGTTAGTGAACGAGTCAGATGTGAAATGATTGTTTTCAATTTATCACTTGCATTTCGATCCTTGACCTTTCCCCTAAGGGGATAGGATTTTGTATGAAAGTCTTGTTTTTCACAGCATAGCCCCAGTGAACTGAAAAGTTCTTCAGCCTCCACAAAGCTGAAAAGACCTAACATGCAGGAAATTGTCTGGTGAACTCAGCGTGCCTCTGAGCTCCTGTTTCACCACTTTATTAGCATGCTTGTATTGCATAAAAACATTTGAAATTCAGACCCCTCTGTTATGAACATAGATGATAGATAGATTTTTAAAAGATATATGTATATTTAAAGAATATATGTATATATATGTATATTAAAGAATGCATGTATACATTCAGTCAAAAAAATACATGTATCTTCATATTCACCAGGAAGTGAAAAATAAGGACTTTCTAGAAAAGAGGTCAATTTGCTTCTACAGTAACTACTGGTCCTGGTATTGCTTGGATTTTAAAATGTTAGATTCATTAGGAATAGAAATTATTTAGTCTTCTTGGACACCTTAGATATTTTATACAACCTAAAGTCATGTATGTAATCTCTAAACTCTTGGCAATCTAGCCACTGATAGCATCTGGGAGATATGACTTACTCAATGACATATACATAAATAGTCAAAAAATATTTCTAGATATGGTTAAATAATAGACATTCAAAATACACAAGTTTTACCACATGAATTAATTTAAATGGTAGGAGATTCTGATTAAGAATCCATAAAAGCCCATGTCATTTTTTTATAAAGACAATTCCAATATCATTCCATTAGGATTTCCCTGTTAAATTAACTTTGCAGACTTCTAATGGATTTCTTAATTAGACTTGTTATTAACAAGAATATTAAATGAATTAAAAACAGCACTGACAGCCACTTGTAATAAACAAAAGATGAAAAACAAGATTTATGCTCCCTACTTTTCCCCACCCAATCCAAGCTTTTAATAACCTTACAAATGTATTGCAATTAATTACTCACCTGTCGAAGAGCAAAACGCGAAGATCATTGCCTGTCTGTTTGAAGACGGCATTGGTGTCACTTTGAGGATGCAGCTGGGGGACAGAGCTGCTGTCCCTCTTTAGCCCCTCAGGAAGCTGCCCCTGCTTGCAGGGCACATGCTCCTGAAGCAGCTGTCACTTCAGGGCATCATTTAACATCTGCATCTGCAGAAGTGTGCTTTTGCCTTTGTGAAGGGAAAGCCACTTAGTTGGGAGAGGAGAACAGCTTAATGCCAAACTCAACACTTCTGAGTGAACAGTGTTGCTCCAATGACCACAGCAAGGCCCTTAAACTGGACACTGACTTCACTGTATGCTGCTTTATTCATGGTTCATGGACCTCATTTTTATTTTTATATATAATTCGAAGCAGTAAATAGGAATGTCACAGATGCAGGACTAGGCAGCAGAGCAAAGGTGACCTTATTAAAATAAATGTCCTGGCAGTGAAGTGTTCTTCAAATGGGAAGTGTCTCCAAATCCCACCCACAGCCTTTGGCAGCGGTTATGGGACAGTCCTCTACCATAATCACAGAACTGCAAATCAAGGCAGGAGAACGGTCAGTTTTCCCAGGGGAAGGTGGAACACAGCTCTGTCCTGGACTCTTGGAGGGATCTCCATTCCTCACTAATGCCCACTTTGTTTAGCGAGATTAGCTGTAGGTCAAAGCATTGCATGGCCATCTGCAGCGTTCTGGAGACGGTGGGAAGAAATCAGAGGGCTCCGTTGATAGCTACAGATAAGTACGTCCCAGAAAACTGGTTACGAATACATTTCTTGACGTAACATTTTTCTCCCCAGTGTGGAGATGCATGTGCAGAAAAAGCTAAGGACAACAATGACAATAATAATAAAGCAGAGCTTGGAAGGATTTGTGACCTGAATTTCGGGTCCTTGGAGAACAGGTGGCTTAAACATAGTTCTTCCTCTCAGAAGAATGAAGAAATCTTAACTGTCACCTTTTGGAGCATAATATATGGAATTTGCCACCACCGAAATGAACTAAAAACCCTACTGTTGAAACAACTGAAAACCTAATTTATTTTTTTTCATACAGAGGATCAAACTCAGGACCTTTCACTTGTAAGCCATGCAGCAGCACCACTGAGCTAAATCCCCAGCAAAAACCTAATTTTTTGAGATCTAAAGGTCTTATTTGTAAAGAAAATGTTATGTATTGGTTTATTAATTCTATTAAGCCAAATGAGAAATATTTACAGTTATTCCTGCTGGAGGTGTCTAGCGTCCAGGCCACTCCACTCATTCAACCAACAGGTACTGGGGCAACGACTCGGGCCCAGGGGCCGGTTCCTTCGCGCGGTGCTGTGCGCGTCAGCTCGGGAGAGTTAAAAGCAGGGTGAGAAGGTGCCTTCCTACAAGCCCCTAAGGCCGGGGCTGGCCCAGGGGGCTTAGCCTCCAGAGTGCTCCAGGGCTGCGCTGCTTGGAAAGATGAACAAGCCAGAGCTGGGATGAAAAGCGAGGGCACAGGGACTTACTTCCTGGTGAGAGGAAACACACTGTGGGGTCCCAGGGTGAAGCCAGGACCTGGGGCCCCCCGGAGCCTGTAGCACAGAGGCCGCCGCACCAAGCTGCTACCCACTGTAGCTAAACGGAGCAACAGGAGCAAGAGCCGGGAGATTAACCGTGAGCTCCAAAGCCGGGCGCGGAGTTTAAGGCCTGATCAGCCGCTTCACAGCTGCCAGCACTTGGGAAGCCTTCCGCGCCTTCCCACATCAGGGCTGAATGATAAACACGCCGGAGCTGAGGCCCAGCCTGGACAGAAAGTGCTGAGTAACTGTCAGCCAGCCAGTGCTGCAGAGGCGGAACCCGGTGGAAGCCAGCCCAGTGTGGAGGAAGAGGGGAGCGTTTCCGTAGAGGTCACATGAGAGAGACCCGAGAAATGGGCAACGATGCATGCAGAGGACGCACTGACAGGAAGGAAGGAGGAGCAAGAAGGGGTTGACTGAGGAAGGAAGGTCAGTTTCCTCTCAGACAGAAAAGGCCTGCTCTTGGGGGCACACACTATAGGCAAAGAGTTAAAGTGCTGAGGTTAAAACTAGGCTGAATTAAGCCAATAAATAATTGTGTAAAGGACCTGATCAGACTGCTCTTCCAGGGAATGTATAAATGTCCAATACATCCATGAAGATATTCTCAAGATTATAGTTGGCGGGGGAGTGCAAATGAAAACCACCCTGAGAGGCCACGCTCCTCAGAATGGCTCACATGGAAAAGCCAGGTACCAGACTGCGGGCATAACTTGGTGGTAGAGGGCTTTCCCACCATGTTTCAGGCCCTGGGTTCAGTGTCAGACCTGGAAAAAAGGCCAAATAATAGCAATAGTTGGTAACCATGTGGAGAAACTGGAGCCCTGTTACACTGTGGGTAGAAATATAAAATGGTCACTTTAGAAAACACTTCTGGCATTTGAAACGTTTAAACCTAGAGTCACCAAGCCATCCAATGACCTTCTCTTAGCTCTTGCATATATACCTACCCCCAGGAACATAAAGCAGGTGTGAAAATAAAAACGTGTCCACAAATATTCACAGCAGCACAATTCATGAGAGCCAGATGGCAGGAGCCCCTCAAATGCCTATTAAAGGGAGAAAGGACAGTTTCCCATACAATGGGATATTATTCGGCTACTGTAGGGATGGACCTCGTAAACAGGATGTGGAGGGAAAGGAGCCAGACCACCAAGCCCCTGAGCATAGGGGTCCGTCTGGACGAAATATGCAGAGCAGGAAACTCCATGGACAGAATGCCGACTGGGATTTCGGGGGGCTGGGGTGGAAGGGAACAGAGGAGTGGAAAGGCGTTAGGTAAGGCAGCGGTTGCTTCATGCCCCGGAGAAACTGTGCTGCAAATGCAACTGACCATTGCTCCACGTGCCTGTGAGTATACCAAAGGCCAGCTACGTATGCAGGTCAAGTGAGCAAATTGTATGATATATCAATTATCTATCAGTACAGAGAAGCTGAGTCAGAGTCAGTCCAAATGTGTTTTGGCCACTCAAAAGACTCAGTCTTCTCCCGACGCCGGCCCCCAGTGAAGCAGATTTCAATATCAGTATTTCTGTACCACAAAATTTATCTAATTATTTTTTCAATGTATCTGATATATGATTTAACCTGAAATCCGAACCCAAACATTTTCGTCGGTGTGCACATTAACTGCAAAGGAAGGGCACCCTCAAGCTCTTCTATATAGAGCAGCTGGAGTAGGTGCACAGAATACCGCGTGGCTATTCAAAATGTTAAGAATAAAAAGGGAACTTTTAACTTCAAACTTTTCTTAGAAAATCTGCCGGCTGATGTAAGTTTGATCTGGTGAGATGGTGCTCCCATTTATGGAGGGGAAGCCATGGCATCCGGACTGTTCATGTCGCACGGTAACACTGTGAGCCTTCCTTCCCTGCCCCTTCAGCCTTAACCTCCCTTCCCTCAAGAGTACAGCCACTGCTGTGCCTCCTGCTGCCTTGCCAAGCAGTATTGTTCAGTCCCTCATATTTCTTCTCTAAAGAGCAACAATGCACTCAAATGTAGACCTCAGCGGAAATAGCCCTGCTTGCATCCCGAACAACGAAAAGCGCTATATAACAGACTCACGGACTCTTCATTTAAAAACCAAACCACTGTATTTTGAGCAAATGAGGTGCATGCTCAAAACGTATTTGACTGTCTGATAGCCACAGGATGGACATGTAGAAGGGATTTCACTAAACTGGTACAGTTTGAGACACTCTGTATATGTCCCCTTTCCTCAGAGGAGCTTACTTTTTAAATTTCTTAAAACTCAAAATAAATAGTTCCCATATCAGACACTTAGATTGCATGACTACAACCCAAGGTATGTTCAGCACTGAAATCTGCAACGCATGCTGCATTATGTGTTATAGTTTCATTTCACCTTGCTTTATATCAAAAACAACAACCCCAAGACAAAAAGCACCTGCAAGAATTAAATGTCGTTAACTTTATTTTTTATGCATATGCAGGATTACATGGAGGAAAAATGATTCAAGAATATCTGTGGCTTTTACTGGAAGAGTCAATTGTAATTCAACCCTTTGAGGCCATTTCTTAAAAAACCCCTAAGAAAATTGCTATATATATAGTAATATCTTACTCTCTCTATACACTATAATACTCTATAATATATTACTCTATATATGCTATATATTACTATACATACATATGTGTGTGTATGACAAGCTTTAGCGTTTTCTACCAAAATAGCAATGCAGAAGCACAAAAATCTTAGAAATGAAATACTATCAATTTAGTATCAGAATATCTATGGTGGATTATTATTGTATGTATTTTTTTTTGCAAAATCTAACAGTAGAGATGTCATTTCCAGTCATTGAAAAATAACCTAAAAGTTGAAATATAAACAAAGTATTTTGATTCTCAAATATATCAGAATGCACCATGCTGCCTGAATTAATGAGAGGATTGAAGTGTACAAACAAAATAATAGCATGCTATATGCAGAGCAATCGAAATTATGAAAAATTATTCTAAACAAACTATCTAATTCCCTGGCACAAAGGAGGTGGGCTGACACATGCTTTTAGCTAAGTGGCTTCAAAATGTTCAAATATACCTTCCAGGACATCTAAAGAGAACACAGCATTTCAACTTCACCAAATCATTTAGAGAAGCCTGGCATCTGGAATATTTTAATATGCTCTCTGTTCCCAGTTCACAGACTACTGTCTTTCCAATGAGACCAACCATAAGTGAGAAATAGATGTGTTAACTATCCAAAATGAAGAAAAACAGCAATTTTTCTCCAACTTTTCTACTAGAATAAACAAAATCATATCTCTGAGGCAAAATAGAAGCATGAACAATTTGCAACATCAGAATTCCAGTTTCTCCTCAGTCATTTTTGTAGTCAAACTTAAGGCAAGTCTAGAATCTAACAGCATGCCTTCCGGTCTACACGGCCAGAATGCCAACATGGGTATCGGAGAGCAGTTAGCGCTTTCCTGACCTAGGTTCCAGGACAGCGTCTCTACACCAGCTTTTTACGCTTGTCTCAGATCCAAGGTGGAAACCACTCCGAAGGAGGAAGCAGGCTGCTGTGCCTCGGGTTGAGTGAGGTCCTCTCTAGAGACCATATTGAGTCCGAGGCCCTGGGCCTGTGCAGGGGACCTACCGGGAAGAGGACTTGCAGAGGCAACCTTGAGAGGTAAGAGGTGACCTTTGGGTGGGCTTCCTCTAGTGGGATGGGGATCCTTCCTGGAGGAGGAGGAGAGGCGCAGGGAGTCAGTGGACGCTGACGGGGAGACCCTGGGAGACAAGGGACCTGTTTTCCCCTGGAGCCTTCAGGGAGAGGACAGCTCCAGCAACACTGGGATCTCAGATTTCCAGCCTCCAAAAGTAGGAACCAATCACTTTCTGGTTTTTCTTTCTTTGCTTGGTGTACTGGGGGTTGAGCCCAGGGCCTTCACAATGAGCTACCTCCCCAACCTTTTCTCTTGATTTTTTTTTTCTTTTATTTTGTTTGAGCCAGAGTCTCACTAAGTCACTAAGTGGCCCAGGCTGGGCTTGAACTTGCCATCCTCCTGGCTCAGTCTCCCAGCATGCACCACCATGTCAGGATATCCAGTTTATCAGGGTAGCCTCAGGAAGCCCTAAGCAGGCAAGGATGCCCACTCTCAGCTCTTTGGGGGTCCTGGAAAGACTTCCCTGAAGAAGGGGAGCTAGAGCCTGAGGGCAGAGATGCAGGGTCCCCACAGGTCACAGTGAAGGTCAAGACCTTTCCAGGTGGGGAGCAGCATCCTCAGAAGGGAGGTCCCACCCTGAAAGAGGAGGTGGGTGCGATGGTTGCTAGGAGACACAAGCAGCGTGGGGTTCTGTGGGCCCCACAGGAGGTCGGGTGCTGTCACAGAGGCCTCAGGCATGACTGGGCTCTACGTGGGACTCTCCTCATGGGAAGTCCTGACTCCAGGACTAGCTTTGGCAAATGTGACTGTCTCTACCAACGGATATTCCCAAGAATGAGTTTACCTCTGTCCGGCAATTATCATTATTATCTTCACCAAATCAACACAAGAGTTTTCCCCACTTTGGGTGTGCCCAGCCTTCAGCTAGAGCATCCAACAACATTGGCCCTTTCCTTAGAAGCCCCACAGAAGGTGACCCCAGGGCCCTGGCTTTCCCAGGAATTACAGCCAAAGACCAGCCATGCTGGTAGCCCCACTGGGCCTTGGCCTCTGGGGTTTCTGTGCCTGAGGATGCGCTGTCTTTCCTCCTGGCCCACTGTGCTGTGGCCTGAAGTTATGAAGAAGTGACAGCTGCCACTTGGACCTGGTGCTCTCACCGATACCCGCTGCGATCGTCCTCCAGGCAGGAGGAAACCACGGGGAGCACATGGGGGCAAAGGCTCGCAGACTCTGCCAGCCAGGTCTGCCAAGGAAACTGCCCTCACTTTCCTTCTGAACTGACCTCATGGTGCCAGGTGTCCAGAATATAATGGCCTGAATCATTTCATTTTATGCCTGACTCAGCTCTCCTCAATCCTGCGTTCACTGGTAGATTCATGTCCTACACTGATCTTTCCATTTGCATTTTCAGGGGACAAATGAGTTCTATCCATAACCTCGAGGTCTGCTAATACAAATCAGTCACACTTCACTATGAGGTCAGTTTAATTATTTTTACAGAACTACTTTGGTTCATGAATGCCTCTGTTCATGAACAACTCAGTTCGGGAACAGAAACATTGGGAAAAAGTTTGCTTCCATTTGGGAACTCTGCGTCTGATGATGAACAAGACTGTGGACATCTTTCCCAGAATCATGGAAAAAATTAAATTTGTAAATGAGGAACCACTGTATTTTGTTCTCTCTCTCTCTCTCTTTCTCTCTTTCTGTCTCTCCCCCCTCCTTTCTATCAAAATGTAAGTAAAATTCCAAAGATCAGTATTGAATTTGAAAAATAAATACAATTCCACATATGTGGCATACAAATAAAATTACCTTTTATTAAAGTATGAATATGCTGTGATAGATGATCTCCAATTTGTGTGTGTGTGTGTGTGCTGCTTTCTATATCCTTTCAGCACTTCCCGAAGCACTCAGTATAAGTAGGCGCTAATACAATAAACACTTTATTGTACAAGGAGGAAATGTGGTAGAACAATTTGCTGAGAAACACGGGCAAGCCTGATTTGCTAAACTCACTGCAAACATTAGCTGTGGAATGGACACTAAGTCTGGATCTCTCTGACCATCTTGGGGTCCTCATCTGAATGTGGGGATACTTGTACCTCTCTCATAGCTGTCTCAAGAAAAATAAATGATAATATATTTGGAGAACTCTTCTCTCAGGGCCTGATCCTTGGAAAATATTTAGGAAGGAGTGGTCAATACAAACTATAATATACAAGTGAATGCACAAGTAACAGCCTGTATTCTTCATTTCCACATTATTTCAAGGGTGACTCATATGTAACCCTTATTATGCTTCTCTACTTAAGGATACAGACAGCCTTTCATACGTGGGAATCTGAATGTGAGATCTGTGCAGTTTCTGAGTGAGAAATGTAACGTGGAAAATGCATGATGGTAAAGAAACATTATAATTACACATCAGGACTACAGTTTATTAACATCATCACAACAGAGTATGTAACATGAGTTTTCCCTCCCAAATCCAGAATGTATTAGCTGAGATAAAAAACCGTGATGAATATTTGATTTATAAAAATATGTATTACAATAAAAGACACATTGCCCTTAACCCCCTCAAAATAATTTGTTTCCCTTGAAACGCACCACTCCCATCATGCTCACCACTTTATGAAGCAGCTCTGGAAATTTGCCTTCATGAGTGTTCTCAGTTGACTGGTGTGGCTGCCTTGACATCCTGAACTGATTCAAAACATTTACTTCTCATGGTCATTTGGAGTTTTGGGAAGGGCCACAGTCAAAAAGTGCCAGTTCTGATCAGAAAGGTAGATGAGGACACACAGCAATGTGTCTAAGAGCCTGCTTTTCTGTTGGAGGGCACTGGGGCAGCAGCATTCCACGTACCTTGACCATACCTCGTAAGACCCTCAGGAAAGAGGACTACCAGAAATACTTCAGAAAGTGTCCACAATGATGGGATAAATGAGGGGAATTTTTTGCTAGGAGATTAATGACAATGTGGTTTTTACCGAACTATTTTTTTTATTTAAAGTACAGATTATTTATTTAAACTATATATTTTGATAATTCTCCAGAGATTTAGGGACCTCAGACAATGGGGATTACCTCATAAATACATTCTTTTGCCAACAGTACTGATGTGGAATCACTCAACATAAGGTAGCCCAGTTTACATTTATCAAAGTCAGTGAAGGTAAGGTCCCTCTTGTACCAATTCTTGACCTGACTCCTGATATTTAACAACTGAAGGTAAAGGTAGTGCCGGCACTGATTATGGTGATGAGAATCCTAAGTATATATAAAAAATTTTGGGGGGGGGGTACCAGGGATCTAACTCAGGACCTTGCATTTGCAAGGCAGATGGCAGCACCACTAAGCTAAATCCCTGGCCCCTAAGTATATACATTTTTAAAGGAACAAAATAGGAGTTATTTGTAGTTTTATATGGAGGAATTTTGACCTTTTAAAGATGTTGCCATTAAGAGGCCTTATAAAGAAAAAGTGTCAAATAAGGTTTGAAAACACCTTATTCTTCAAAAGAAGTTGCAAATAATTCTAATGTACCTTACTCCCGGATTCCCCAAATGTTAACATTTTAGCACATTGACAGCTTCATTTCTGTGCGTGCAGATAATTTTTTTCTGAGGTATATAATGGAAAGATCCAGATGCATTACCACATTCTTCCTATATACTTCATTATGTATTTAAAGAAGAATCATTTTTTTACTTAATGGTAAAATTATCAAAATGAAGAACTTAATGTCAACACAGCAGTGCCATCTAATCCACAGAACTTATTGGACTTAGCTACTTTTCCTACTACCACTCTTTGCACAAATTTGCTTTTTTTTTTCTAGTATAGGATCCAAACCTAGTTTACATTCTACATCATATTACAGTTTTTAAGTTTCTTTAATCTGGAACATTTATGGAGTCTTGCTTTCCTTGCTATTCATGACCTTGGCATTTCAGAAGAACACAGGCCATTTAATTTTTAGAAACTCTCGCTTTGGTTTGGTTTGATATTCAGTCATTTTAATCAATTCTCATTTTTAGGGATATTCAAACCACTGTATCATTCCAGTCAACATTGCTTCTTTTGAGGGTCTTCACTATACAGAGAATGTTACAGATTCTTGGGAGAATTTTTGCTCCTTTCTGTGATATGTTCATTTCTCTCTAGCCCTTCATTTAAATTCGGCTCCTGTGCCCGAATCTAAACTTGAGCTGAGTTCTTCTCTGTGATACCAGAGCTTTGACTGATGGATTCATCATCAATCCCTTCATAGTTGTGGTGAGAATAAATCTAAATCAACTACTAAATGTAGCTTTGAGATTTCTAACCATTTTAAATACCTAGAAAAATTTATCAATTTCTTGTCCATACCAATACATTGGGACAATCCCCTGATGCTTTAGTCTCCTCTTACAATCACAGGCTGGGCCGCTCTAATGTTCTTTCTGGTTCCTTACTGGTCTCATTAAAAAATCAGTACCTAGGGTTCAGGCCCTTTGTCAACCACTCCTTGAAGTTTCAAGTTTTCAGTATTCCTGTTTCTCGGCATTTTGTAAAAATAAGTGACCAGTCTTCCTTAGACATTTCCATAAGACTATGATAACCTAAGAATGAGCAAGAGAGGATTTTCTGTCCCAGAATGAACAGGTAGAAGTAGCCTCTGCAATCCTATTAGAGGGCCTGACTCAAAGGACCTGGGATAGGGCAGGGGATTTAGCTCAGTGATTCTGGCCCCTGCCTTGAAACCACAAGGTCCCGAGTTCAATCCCCAGTGCCAAAAATTAAAAATTTAAAAAAAAAAAAGACCTGGGATAAAATTCAAATTTCCTGGTCTTGAACTGAAGGCTTTCTATAATGTGGAGACTATCTCACTATCTACTGACTGTTTAAAAATGTTAGTCTTTCTGATTTCTCATTTCTCTCCTCTTAACCGTTTTTTCTTATTCTTTCTGTATACAGCACATCTACCCTGTGTATCAGAACATGCACCTTCCCATGGGTCCTGAACATCATATATATATCACTTTGTTTCCCAGAACACACTGCTGCTACCTTATCACTCCTGCTTTTCTGCCTTCACAATTATAGTGTTTCTCTGGCCCCGTGAAGTGTCCTATCTGAAGTGTTTATTCAGACTCAAGTTTGAGCACCAACGAGGCAGTCTCCTCCATGCGTACTTTAAGAGTTCTTGAGTACTTGAATCTTTTACATAGCTGACACACCATTTCCTCCAGATTTTTGTACAGTCAAATTTGTGTCAAATTTATGTAGGACTACATTTCTTTGTGTTTTAGGGTTTCGGTTTTGTGAACTCCTTGAGGACAATGCCCATGTCTTTATCGTCCGGACAAGACAGCATGGTACATTAAAAACAAACAAAGCCCTGACCTCCCCTCTCAGCCTAGGATTGTTGTAGGCATGGAAACGAATGAGATAAAATGTCTGCTCTCTGTAAATGTAATTCATATGTGTGAAAGTAAATGCATACATGCATAAAGCTTTCTACTGTTTCAGTGGACACAATGTTGAGTGAGAATAAATCATCATTTCTGGGGCTCACTTCGTCCTTAGTATCTTAACTGTCAGGGTCAGAGTCAAGGTGACTGTTGTTCTTACCACCATAACTCAAGGACCCATTTTAATGATTCCTGGACACCTTTCTTTTCCTCATGAAATATGTCTCTCTCAACCTCTCTCTTGCCCATTTCCTAAAACTGATCTCCATAAACCTTGCAATATTTCTTTGTTCCTAGTTAGCTCTGTTAACTGAAGAGCACGTTTTCCACAGGCGATGCCTTGCCTCACCCAGGTCACTCTGCAGCTGTTGCTTCTTCTTAGCTGAGAGCAAGCAAGACATAATGAAAGCATCAAAACCTACTCCCATGGTCCTGTTCAATACAAGGAAAGGTAAAAAAAAGAAATCACATGAAGTTATGCTTAGAAAGGTTAGCAAATACCTTAAAAGTGCTAAGAAATAAAAATTATTTAACTAAGCATAGAAATTCCTTTACTGATATATGTTGTCATCAAACATGTACTAAGAAAAATGCATTTTAAATTTGACATCAATGGATGGGATTCCTTCAAGCTACACCAAGTGAGAGTTAGATATTAAGTTCTGGGATGCACATAAGACCTTACTAATCGATAACCCCCACACAAGAATATGCACTTCAGAGCAGTGGACGTTAGCTCAGGGTGTGGCCTGCTATTTCCACACCCTCATCAAATGTTCACCTGGCAGACTATTACATGGCAGTGCAATGTGTGAGTAGTACGTGTAGTATGTGCTTACTATCTAACCTCAAAATATGCCTCCATGGTTACTTAATTAATGCTTTGGGCAAGAGCTGCATTAGCAAATTAAATTACATAAGGAAAACATGCAGATTATTTAATAGAATCCTCTTTTATAGGCGTGAGTTTAAATATTACTCCAAAAGATAAGGGAATCATGAGTCCACTGGTCTGCAGACACAGGCTTCCCTCTTTATGGGTGTTGTCTCCTCAGGGACAGAAGGTGCAGGCAGAACCCTGCGGCCCTATCACAAGAAAATCCGTGATGCCTTCCAGCATCCTCCCAAGGAAACAACACACAGATACCAGGATAATTATGTTATGGTTTTCCGTAAAGTGGTGCAAGTGTTCAGACTGTTCTTTAATCTTGGGGCATTTAAAATATGTTTCACCAAGTTTCATCCTCCTTTTGGAATTAAAAAAAATCTGTTTCACCAGTGATTTTTTTCTCCTCATATAATATTAAAATATGGTCCAAAAAGTATTCACTAAGCAGAAAGGCTATAAGCCATTCAATTAATTTCTTCTTAAATACTCTCATTTTTTTCTAGTGAATCAATAAATTAAAACTAAATATTCCGTGTCTCTCCTTTGGTTTATGAGGCTCAGAGTCTCGGTTCTCACAAGCACAAGCAGGCAAGTCTTTACCAGCGTTAACACAGCAAATGAAAACAGCAGAGGCAGAGGCGGACGCAGGAGGATGGAAGTGGCTTGCAGAAGAAATTCTGCTTCCTGTGTAAAGATAAAAGGTGTTTCTTGGCTTTCAAGTGTTGGGAAAGCATTCCTAAGTCTGCATAAAGCTGTTTTATAACATACAAGAATCCCCGTGTAACTGACACGCTTCACATTTCAAAACTAATATTTTTGTTATATTGCCTTGAGCAATTGTCTCAAATAACTTTGTGACATGTTCATAATTCTGTAGACTATGTCCACGGTGCCTACCACTCTTGATATTAGCTACATTGGGAGCTGCAGTGCACTGAGAATTCAGCTACATGGTAAGCTAATTTTTAACTTAAAATATATATATATATATATTATAGACAGAGTGTGACAAAAGTGTATCCACACTTCAGCAGTTCACCGTACTAGTAAGTGTCTAGAAGCTCATGGCCACCACTTTGAGACCTCTTGTAACTGCAGAGGCCAAAGGTAACTTGTCTTAATCTCATCATGTCTCCCTAAATTGAGTATTAAAATGTGTATACAAGTTTTTCTGTTCCTGATGGATGCATTTTTGGAAGACTGTCTATGAATAGCAAGAGACCTTTTGTGTGCATAAACTGATCTTTGAAAGACTCTTGCTATTACTTCTGAACTTAATATTAGTGTTTACTATAGATTTCTGTTATTTGAAATGTACTTACAAATTTTATAATTTAGTGTTCCTAATATGTGAGCTGAACTGTCATGCCAATTAAAAATCTTTACAAAGCAAAATATTCACTGATTTGAGAAATTAATATGAATGAGAGCATGTGCTTCATTAGCTTTTCTGAATCTTATCAATATACTTAGAGCAAGTCATTATGCTGTCACTAACGTTATGTGGAGCGGAAGTGACTTGGCTCTTACTTATTAGGAGGCAGGACGTGAGGACCCCGAGCTGTGACAGGGACCCTGTATTCACGCACAGTCATCAGTCCGATCTCTGCCTCCCCTTACCTCGGGGCCACCTGCCGTGCGCCACAGAGCTGCTCGGGCTGAGAACCTCAGTCTCCCCAGCTGTCCCAGCAGCAGACAGTTCCCTCGGAGCACGCGGCTGTGCAGGTATGGGGCACATGGGTGTCCTGCGGGGGGGCACGCAGTTTGAGCTGAGCGGAACTCAAGCTGAGAGGCCGGCGGGGCCAGAGGCTGAGCTGAAGGAACTCTAGCCTCTCCTGGAAAGAAGCCTCACTTTCAGTTCTCTGTGGATCTGCAGACAGGCTGTAACTGTGTCTGTCCTTCTGACCGTTCCGCGGTTTAGGCCAGGGTTTCTGGAGGAAACCTGCCAAGAACAGCTGCTAAAAGAAACAGCATTTTAGGAGAGAGTTTATGGGACCTGGGGATCTGCCGCCTCGGATGGGGGCTCAGAGAGATCAGGGCAGAGTTGGGGTCTGCACACAGCACTGGAGCTAGGAACAAAGCAGCATGAGGGGTCTCCCCGGGTCTGCAGCCCAGAGACCTCCAGGGCCTTCTCCTCCTCAGGAGGGAGCCATCACCATTTAAGACACAGGCTGGAAAGACAGCACAGAGCAGGTGGGGAGGCGGCGGGGTTATCAAAGCAGGCCGCGGCCGTCACACTGGGTCATTGTTTACACGAGTTTCAGCCTCCCGTGTACCCTGGCTGCCGCGCTTCTGCATTGTCCCTCCCCGGCTGCCACGGAGGGATGATAAATATTGCCATGCCTTTGGTAGAGAGAAGGTCTGCACGTCTGCGGCATCCTGAGCAGGCTGGCTCCCAGCCCGAGTGCCGGCGTGCAGGCAGTGTGCAGAATGCACAAGCCAGGGGCCAGCGTTCTGGGCCGCGGGGACACAGGGCAGGGCTGCCCCTCAGCGGAGGCCTTGGAGCCAGGACCGGCCACTGCCCAGAAAGCCACAGCCTCAACCTGCCGGGTGGCTGCGACCCAGCTATGTCCCTCTCTCTCCTAACCAGCACAGGTAAAAGAGACAAGGGTGAGCCGGAAAACAATCCCTTTGATGTAAGTGATAATTACAACTCTCTAATTATTCCAGTTGGCAGCAAACAAAGTCTTCAGATCCATCATTTACCGGCATGCTTGATTATCTTGTGAATCACCACCCCAGCCGGATGGAAAGGCTCGCAACCAGATAGTACAAATTACTCCATCCAAGTCATAGAGCAAAATTTATTTTGCGATGGGAGAAAGTGTTTGGCTGTGAAACAGTCATGTGGGGAAGCTCTCTGGAATCGCACATTCACTGTGGCTAAGTCACCAACTTCTCTATTTAGCTGGCCTTGTTCTCAATCATTAAATGAGGGCAAACAGTTGTGAGTATATTTGAAGAGGCCTTTTTAAATTAGAAAACTAAACTTTCTAGAAAAGTTTAGAAGAAACTCAGTTTTATTACTTGCAAGCTTGTAGGATTATATGCAAATTCATAGCTAGCAAAATACATGATCAAATACAATCTTTCAGTGATTGGATAAAAATGATATGCGTTCCAAATATTGTTTAAGTCAAATCACGTGCCATAAGGTTATTTAAAATAATTTGCTTTAAAATATTTTAAAATGACTTCTTGACTAAAATTTTAATACATGTTCTCAAATTCTCACCCAATACATTTTATTTAACTTTATGCTAGTGTGTACTTTATCTTCAAAAATGGGATACATTCTTTTTGTGTGGTATCGTTTTGGATGTTCATGTAAAAGAATATTGTTTTAGCTGAAAAGAATGGAACCAGATTTTTACCCATACAGATTCTGTTGGAAACACATGAGTTAATAAATGAGGGAAGACAGAAAGAGAAATGAAGGAGGTAAAGATTGTTTTAGGCACAGATACGAACTAGCAATAGGGTTTTATTTTTGTTGAGTTATTTTGCTTATCTTCAAACATTTGCCAACATTTTTCTTTTGCATATGTGTTGGAAACCCTTGGGAAGCCATGTTTGGATTAGAAATTTTGCTCCCATTTTTCTCTAATGTTACAGCCCAGGAGTACAGATGCACACTGAGTTCACATCTGTTTTGTCATTCATCAGTTCCTTCAGATTAGCTTGGCTTATCTGAAACAACTTGGTAGAAGAATAAAGAAAAGTAGGGAAGGAAGAGCAGGAGGAGAAGAGAAAAATAATCTATTAACAGATGGAAAACAAGCAAGTACATTCAATGCTGCACAGATTTTATAGTGTAACTTTCTGGCTTCTGAAATACTGCATGGGTTATGAAGGTTATGACTTTGTGGACAACAGTTTACCTCTCCAAAAATAACAGAATAGCTTAATTACATTTGTAAATATTGCAAAAGTAATATCTGTTCTTTAGTATGTTTATGGCTACTAGCTAGCTTCTGAACAAAAACATTGCTTCATTAGTTTCTGTTCCTGTGTTTTAGGAGCATTCATTCATTTGTTCCCCAGTCTGTGGCTTACTATGCCTCAGAGTCCTTCCAGCCCACGTCCAACCATATACACTGGTTTCTAGGTAACCCTCTTATGGGGTAGGGATAATTTCACAGAGCCCCATGGAGGCTGGGAAAGGCTAGAAACTGCAGAAGGGTGTGGGGGTCAGCTGGATGAAAGAGGTGGATCCTTCTGCTTACTGCTTCTGCTGCTGCCTCCTCCTAACCCTGCCCTCTGCAGGGGAGAATAGAGCAGCCCCTGATCACATCTGCCTGCTTCCAGTCTAAGTGGGAACACTTTATTTCTCTTCAGACCTGTGACCATTCAGTATACTTGTGTTTAGCAAAGTACCTGAATTGGGTATTCGGGTTTGCTTTACCTAATATTTTATTTGATACTTTTTGATTACTTTTAGTTGTACATTGCTGTTTATTCTCTTTATTGATCCTTTAAAAGCAGCTAATCTTTGCTCTTTTAAAAAGCAAAGAAACTACCATTGAAATTGGGCTGCATTTACAGGGACCTCTTGTATCAAAACACAAGCGTGGAAGTCTTTCCTTCCAGTGGGAAAGCCAGAGAGCGCCCTAGGGTTCCTGTATGGGAAGGAGCCTGAGTTTCTGTCCTTGTCCAAAGCTGTTCCCTTGATCATGGGAGGACCACCTGGTAATGCAGGCAGCTTCACAGCCAGCAGGCTTGAGAGTCGGTCATTGCAAGGGGACACTCAGGTGTGGACTGCAGGCCATTCTAAAAGATCCGAAGATGATCATTACAGTTGCCTTAAACCCTCTCTTTCCTTAAACTGAAGGGCATTACCCAGGGCCAAGTCAGTAGGGCTGGGGCCACTTTGAACAAACTCAAGATATCTGGGGCTTGACCCTAAGTATGGATCTCACTTCAAGCATCACCATAGACTTCATCTTCATCTGCATCACTGTCCTCACCCACTAAATTGTTAGCCATATCTTTCTGCTGGGCTCATTTCCACTAGATTTGAATTCCCTTTTCTCCCCATAAAAGGCTTAATACAGACCCTAACATAAAGGACTACATGCAGGCTTAGTAGAGACCCTAACATGTCCTAAATACTCAATAAAGCTATTTTTATTACTGATAGCAACATTAACATTTTTATCTATAGATCTTGAAATCCATCAGAGCTACAAACATTTCATGTCCAGCGCACCCCAGCTCTAACTTAGTCTAAATCTTCTCTGTAGATTATTACCCAACCTCCAAACAACAGAAATAGACACTGGCCACTTACAGAAGAAAATAAATGTTCTAAAACTGTCCAAAGACCTAGAGAACTAGACTGAGGGAAGGTGACGCACGAGGGCCACAATTAGGGCTGAAGTCACACGGTGGAGCCAGGCCTCGAGGTGAGTGCTCTCACCATTGGACACCGGGCGCTCTATTCTGCTGTGGATACTACACCGGTGGGGTGCTGCCACTGCCTCTGCCCTGGAGAATGGATGCTAGCCCCTCTGCCTTTGGCGCTGCTGTTTCCCAGAAGCATGGCCTTGTTGAGATGAAAGGAAACACATTTGGTAGAATGAACAACTGGGCACAGAAAACATAAACATTGATCTCAAGGTACAGACTCTGTGGGTCTTAAATTCCATTTCCAATGACTTCTGAGACCCACACTGCCTAGCAAAATATAAGCAAGCAAACAGCAAAACAGCAGGACGTACATGTGAAGGACAAAGAGGCTCCACAGGAACTCTGTTTTTGCTCTGAAAAGAATTCAAATTTTATCAAAATGCCTATCATCAGTATCATGTCTGTGCACTATAGCTGTGTTTGCTCTTTTGTGGGGCGTGTCCCTCGCTGGGGGGCTGTGCACACAGAGAAGATGCTACCGCAGAGAGCCAAGGAAGAAACATACAGGTCCCCAAACCACAAGGGGACGTCTGCAAACTCAGTCAGACCACTGGCCTGGTAGCTCAGAGCGGCCCTCTAGAGAATCTTCCAAATAAATAGCTACTCAGAAGTCCATGAAGGTGGGTTCAGGAGAAAGATATTAATCACTCCCAAACATTGCAGAAAATTGTCAATAAATATATGAGTAAAGCTTGGGTCTCTTCTCTTCCAGTACAGCATTCCAATATGCTAAAATTTATCTCCAAATAAAGTATTTCACGTTTCTGGAAAGTTCTAATAACATCACAACACATGCACTACTAAGAGCAAGTATGGCTGCCTTTGCTTCTGTTCAGGTGAGAGCGGAAGTGAATCATTCCCTAGCCTGGCCCTTGGATGATGAGATGGCTTGGTCAGGAATGTAGCTGGGGAAGATGTAGGTGGTGGGAGACACCTAGGGTTGGTTAATCTGAGGTGTCAAGTTTGCTGAGCTAGTGCTCCAAGAGCTGATAAACATTATTTCTTGGGCTGCCTGGAGGGTGCTTTCAGGAGAAAGGAATGTTCCAATTGGTAAACGGCCCAGTAGAGATAATTTTTATCAGGCTGACCTCGTGCAACCCACTGAGGGACTGATTGGAACAGAAAGGCAGAGGAGGGCCAACCTGCTGGCTTCCGGAGCTGGGGCAGCACTGGCTCCCAACTTGGATGTTGATGCTCCTGGTCCTTAGGCTTTCAGGTTTGCACCAGGTCTATACCACTGGTTTGGGGCCGATGGACTTGCACTGAAACCACATGCGGCTGTCCTGGGTCCCCAACCTGCAGAGGGCAGCTCACAGGATTTCTCCTCTTCATAATCACAAGAGCCAGTCCCTCAAAATGAATGTCTCTCTGTGTACTTCTGCCTCTTCTTGGTTCTGTCTGCCTGCAGAGCCCTGACTCTACATCTGGTGTGGAGAAGATGGCCCCTCACAAGGAGAGAGTGGGGCCAAATGCAGAGTGGAGAGTGCGCCAAAAACAGCCAGTGCCACTGAAGAGGAGAAGCTCGGAAGGCTTTAGTGAGCAGCTCCTCAATCCCTAGTCACAGACAGAATGGTCCAGATAAAGAGCGATTATTCAATTACCTAAAAAACTTGCCTCAGCAAAACAAAGCTACCAACAGAATGACAAAGAATGTAATAAAATGAACAAATTATAGAAAAGGGAAAATACACTCAAAAGTAATGAGAGGGAGTCCAGGAAAAAGCAACAAGCCAATAGTATGGCACATGTTTCTATGGGAGCTTCCCAGACCCACAGTCAAGGGAGTAGTCTGGGTTGCGTTGGCAGCAGCAGTGCCCAGTGTCCTCCTGCAACACTGGGCTACCCCAGGAGGGAACAATGCAGGTCAGGACAGAGATCTCCCCACTGGGCACTTGGTGGGCTGTAAAGACTGTGCAACCAGCCATAAGCTCAGCACTAAATCTATGTAAAAATAACAGCAACACAATCTAGGCAGTGCTATTTGTGTCATTATCTAGCGAAAACTAACATAAACTATTAAGTTAAAAACAAAGACTGACATAGAGCTTTTATGCCAGAGAAAGGGATAATGGTGAGAGGAAAGGAGCACACACAGAGCTGGGGTCAACAGTGATGAATGTGTTTTCTACAGAAGCGGGGAGCTGGAGAAACAAGGCCTAGATCACCCCAGGGTTCCCCTGTGAATACAAATTACAGGGAATCATTCAGCAGGAGAGGACCCAAGGGGAATGAACAAATAATTTGGGAATAGGTATAAGTAGCGAATAGAGAACAACAGTCTGTCTTCAAAATCTTAAAAAGCCAGGAGAATTTTCAAGGAGATGTGGTAAACATCTGCAGGTGCCTCAGGATGGGCCCTTGGAACTGGCAAAGGGAGCTGCTGGAGAGGACAAGGCTCCAGAGGCCCAGGGAGGAGCAGCTCCTGAGCAGGATGACAGCTGGGCCGGGGCAGAGTGGGGCCTCTGGAGAGAGGAGAGAGGAACTGAAGAGAACATGAGGCCTGAGGACTTGACTGATGGTTTTCTTTTAAAAATACTGCAAAGGGCCGGGAATTTAGCTCAGTGGTTCCAGTGCCTGCCTCGCAAGTGCCAGGTCCCAAGTTCTATCCCTGGTACCAAACAAATAAAAAAATTGCAAAAGTTCAATCCCCAGTACCAAAAAAAAAAATTGCAAAAAAAAAGCAAAATAAGTAGTGGAATGATGTTTTGCATTAGTTAGAAAGCCTTCTACACTCTAAGAATCAGTACATTTTATAGGTCTTTCAGTACTCTTATTTTTCACATTTAGTTTTTCAAAGGGTCTGAAATATATTTTAAAATGGTTTGAAGTAGAGCTGGATACATGTTTTATAAATGGAAAGCAATTTGCCAAACCCATAGTAGTGACAGAGGAAACATCCCAAGGCCAGCAGTGCAGGCCTGAATTCGAGACAGCTCTTCTATCTACGGAAACTGTGGCTTTCCTCCTCATGCCTACCCATGGTAAAGAATTTCACCATGCTGTTTTGTTCACAACAGCATGTAAATTAAAATTTATAAGTTGTCTGCTTTGGAGATTTTCCATTTAATATTTTCAGGCCTCAGCTGACTATGGATAACTGAAACCCTGGAAAATGAAACCAAGATTGCTGTATTTGGGTGTTCATGTGTCCTTTCTGTTGTGTCTTTGTTGTGCAGTAAATGCACGTGCACACAGAGACACACATGGGCCACACCAGCAGGTGAGTGTGTTCTCCATTCCCCGGTGACCTACTGGCTCTGCCAGAGTCATTCATTTTTAAATTGTCACGTCTTCATTTGCTCAGGTCTGAATCAGCTCTCTTAAAAAAAAAGTTGGAGAGCTTTTGCTCCTACTGGTTGTAGCAGAGGGACAGGTGAAGGAAAGACCACTACAAATACCAATCACTTGTTTTTAGCATAGCTTCTTCCGGCCTTGTTTTCGTATCACTGATCACCACCAACATCACATTTTTGTCAACCAGTATGATAACTTTTGGGAATATTTTAGGTCAGTTCATTACCTAGTGACGTTATACAAATGTTCCTAATGTTGAATGCCTTTGTTAGTTTTTTCGGGCTTTTCCTGGATAATCTACCTGTAACACACAACTGAGTTCTAATGTCCTAAGAACGAGGGGCTTCTTGGGCCCTGCACCAGCGCCCTGGCAATGCCAATGATGTGATGCTGATACCACTCTTTCATCTAGCACACCATCCTCCGGTTATGACAAATGTTTCAATAATGTGCTTTATAGCATTGCCCCCATTCCAATCAAGACTTCAGCCCAAGACTACATATTCTACTTAGTCACTGTGTCTCTTTAGTCTTCATTCATCTTCAACAGATCCTTAACTTCTGTGGTCTTTCACAACATCAAGATTTTGAAGAAAGTTATTTAGAGACACTTCCTCCTTTTGGCTTTGCCTGCTGTTTCTTTGTGATTAGATTCAGGATTTGTATCCCCACCAGATTAATACACTACTGTTATTCCTCAGGGTTTCATATATAAAGGACCCAAGGTCTCTACTCCCCTTGGCGCAATAATTCTGAATACTGGGTCAAAATCATGTCCCAGATTTCCAATGCCGTTACTACTTTTCCCTTTATTAGGAAATCTGTAGGAAGACATTTTGAGAACTTGTAAATAGCCTGTTCCTTGTCAACCTCTTCAGCTTGTGAATTCCTATCTGTTATTTGTCAAGATTAGTATCTTTTCTGTGTGAAACTTTCACAGCCCCAGAGCCTGGATAATTCCTTGCTTTCCCTGCTACCGGGAGAGGTGGTGTGGATCCCTTTACAGGGCAATTTTTAAGTTTGTGCATATATAAATCTTTCCCCCTATGGACTCCAAAGAACCATCACTAACACTGAATATTTTCAGTCTTGCAAATTAGCACATTTCTAATTTTTCTTCTTTAGTAATATATGCTTGTGATATAGAATAATTGCATTCATCTTTGGGAATTGGTACACGTGTGTAACCCATCTTAATCATTTTTACCTCCTCTTCCCCTCTGAAGTTTTCCATTTTAGATTTACAAGACAATGTGCAAAATGAAGTCCATTTTGTAATCCCTCAAATTTATGACTATTGGTGAAATCATATTCCTAATAGCTAAGAAAGTCTACTTAGCAGACTATGGGAAAACTGAAACAGAGATCCTGCCGTTCTGACTTCCCTTGACCCTGTGAGGATGAAAATGTTCCTTCTGCCTGTGGGCCACACTTCCTCGTGCATCGTCCCAGGACCAGAACCCATGGAGTCAGATGTGCCAGCCTGCAGCCGTCCTGTACCTCATCCTGCAACGCGCTGCTTTCTGAGAAAATGACAGTGGCAGACACATTCACAGCCCGTGCCTTCCCTCCCACCTATCCCCCTAGCTCCAGGCTGCGTGACTGCTACAGGTGGGCACCAGACCCTCTGGGTCCCTGCACTAGCTCGAGCCCTCTCCAAGCTCTTCTCTGCTCTGTCTTCATCCTGCCACAGCTGCAGCTCCAGGGTTCTGGATGATACCTGATAAAAATGTCAGTGTCCATTTTATTTTGCTCCAAAAAAGTCAATTGGTGAGTACTGTGGAGGTGTGTGGATCATACCAGATCCTGTGTGTCTCCAAGTGTCAGCCCACAAATGTGAACTGCAGAATCTTAAAAATACCCAGCGATGCCCTGGTTTCCAAGACCAACTCAGCTGTCCACCATGCATGAGGCTGCAGAGGGCTGTAGGCATGGGTCACCTCTGCTCCTTGTCTCCAGGAAGTTCTGTGCAGCAGTCTGGAGACTGAGTGGGTTCTGCCTTCTCCCCAGCCAGTGAGTCTTCCCAGATTCCCTCCCTGGTTTTCTTCAAACTGCCAAAGCCCACTTTTGAGCTACTGGTGCTGCCTCCTTAACAGCAAATGAGTCAGCTTTTTGAACTCAGTGTCAAAAAAGTGTCCTAAGACCAACAAGTAGAGTGAGTAGCAATATGCTCAATGAGTTTTAATAATTGCACATGTAAATAAGATCAAAAAATATTTTTTTAACCCAAGTTTAAGGTGCATTGCTTGATATTCCAAGAGCGAAAAAAAAAAAAAATGAGCAAGACACAGCTCTTAGAGCGTTTTGGACACTGCCGTGGCTGATGGAGGTCACAAGCCAGATCAAAGATCACCTCTCACAGATGTGCACACTCACATGGGCCAGGCAGCACGGCTCGGTGTGGACAAATGCAGCCAGCAGTGTAGACCTGGTGCGGGAAGAGTGGCTCAAGAGCTGTCAGCACCAGCACCAGCATGGAGCCAGCAGAACAGCAGTCTGTCAGGGCTCAGCCCGGACCTCGAATCAGCTTCTGCATCGCTACGGGAGGCTCAGCGCTCAGGGTGCGCATTGACATTGCAAAAGCATCGGTGTACCAATTCTATTAATTCTGCTCTTTTATTTGCATTTCAAATAATGCCAGAGACTCCCAAGTTGATTTCGTAGGAGTGCAGGAGATTGCACTTTCGATTGCAACATATAATTTATTTATTCCTGCGAAGGCCAAGTGTCCTTTAGCTCTGTTGCTCTCTGCTGAAAGTCTTTGAGGACAGTGCCGCTAAATAGCCCTGTGCAGTTACAAGGGAATCAAAAGAAAAACATTGCCATTCTGGTCACTGGCAGGAGCAGCTGTTATGTAATTCTGTTATAAACCTATTTCCTGCTACTGGAGGGTTTGAAATAACATTTACTTGTATAATTCTAATTCTACTTCATTTATCCATCCGGGGCCAAATAAAAAGCATAAATTAATCCACTATGAATATGTCAGCCAGATAACCATTTTAGAATATGAGACAATTAAATGTTGTTTACAAATACTTTATAAACTTAGAAAAGTACCTTTCGAAAGATCTGTAAACATTCACTGTCCCCTGTTTGGCCCATTATTGTTCAGCAGAATAATGTTTTCTGAGCTGCCTCAGCTGGTTCTAAGTGTGCTTGGGGATGCAGGAGAAAGGGCAGGAGGCCTGGGAGAGGCTGCCTCAGAAGAAGCTCGAGGTCTGACCCTGCACGAGCCTGTGTCAGTGAGCTTTCCTCTCTCATCTGTGAGATACAAACGCTCCTCTCCCAAGGTTCAGTATCTCATTAGCAAAGTCTAAGGCTTGTATAGCACTAACCTCCAAGGGTCCTAAACTTCAATTTCTAGTTTGGTTTCAGAGAATTCAGCAATGCCCTGGTAGCATGCAGCAGGAGGTGTCTGCCTGGATGGAAGGGGACTGAGAAGGAGTTGACAGTCTCCCTTCCTCAAACCTGGAACTGGGGAATTGTCCTCCCCAGCACCTTCTCTGCCTTGTCCTGTCCTCCATTTGCACCGACACACACCCTCTCAGAAGGGCGGGGCACTTGAGTGGCTGAGCTTTTCCTTATTGGAATGCTCTCCCTTGCTGTGCCTCAGTGGAGTGGACCAGCACTAGCACCCAGCACCTGGTCCTTGGAACTCCCCTCTGGAGGCTGCTTCCATTCAAGTAACCCTGGTAAACCTCTCAGATGAAGTCTGGGCTCCTGGCGAACATTGCAAATTGTGACCACAGCAGGAGCCTCACACGGTCCCCACCTCCAGTCCTCTAAGGAACAGGTCTCTGGAGCAGCTGAACTCTTACTGCCCTCGGGCTGGGGGACGGTAGGGCAGGGTTTGTCTTTTGGTCAGTTTTCCCCTCCATAGGATTTCCAGTCTAAGTCTTCCCGAACAGGGAAAGCTGTTGCAAGGCTTGAAACAAAGAGTTGGAACCCTGTCGGGGCCATGCCTGACTGCTCAGCACAAGAATTCCCCGCATCGCATTCCCAAATCAAAAGACACATTTTGGTATATTTTAGAAGCAGAATTACATATGCAAGCATGACTATGACTTTAGGCCTCACATTGGCCAGTACAATCAAACATGAATGCAGTTGCCTACATTACAGTAAAAGCATTTTCCTTCCATTCTCTGAGGCATCCTTTCTAAGCCAGGGAAGAACAGGGAGGTGAAACTGGCTATACTGTGAGAAAAATATTGCAAGGGTATCCATCATTGGATGAATTAAGAGGACATATGGAAAAGGAAGGGGCAGAAACAGCACAAATGAAACAGCATTAAGGAAAAGATAGAGACAAATCATGGTAATGTTAAACATGAGCAGGGGGAAGAAGAGGGCAAAACCACACATAGAGATTGTAAGGGATGACGGCCAGAGAAATAGTGGAAATCAAAGAGAAAGAAAAAACCAAAGTATAACGAACAAAAACAGAAAAGTATCACACAAGAACAACAAAGAGAAGTCTGAAGATTCCTAACAGACAAGAGAAAAAACCCCCAAATAAGAAATTATTAAATTTAAGGGGCATGGTACCAAAACCCTAGGAATATGAGAAGGGAAATATGTCCCCCAAAAAGCAGTGTTCAAATCAAAACAAGAAAAAACAGAAACCCCACTTTATACAGAACACAGAAGAAAATACATTCCATTCCCAGGGTTTACAACATCTTCCTTGGGGGCCTAATTCCGCTACGAATTTGCTCTATTCCTGCCGCAAGTGCCGATTCTCCGAAAGTTCCAGATTCCTCACTGGTGAAATGAGACAATCACCACCTGGCCGAGTGATGGTACATGTACCTGCCTGAGTGTGAATGAGTGTATACGCAGATGTGTGTGTCAGGGGTGTGTGCATCCGTCTGCATGCTTGTGTCTGCACATGGGCATGCGTATGTGTAAAGTTTACATGTATGGACTGTGTTTTTTTCTGTAACTCTATAGCCTCTTGAGGCTTATATTCCTCCTAGGAAGAGAATAATTGATATTTTCTCCCTAATCTGATTGTTCTTGAGATTCATGAGTCTATAATACTTTGCACAGGCTAATTTTTTTAATTTCCCTAGGAAACTTTGCAGTGATTTCACTGGCAGCTTCATACCGCCTGTTCCAGAAAAACATTCTGATCAAAATTTCTCTTTAAAACAGAAACAACATTTTGTTGTCCCAGAAGTAACTTGATATACGAGTAGAGCTAAGTTTTCAATTAAGATAATTTGGTCTTTCCAGAGTAAAGAATATGTTATATCCATGAGTCAGTTCGGGCCACAGTACTCCTCCCTCCTGAGATGCATTTGATCAAGGCAGAACAGCTGCTAGGCAGGGAGATTTTCTAGCAACATGAAGCCCAGAAAGATACTCTCTTCTCACCGGAAGTCAGGAATTGCTTCAAAGGCTTTCAGCCAGAGAGACAGGGAGGATTTATGAAGGGCATTTCAGAAGAGCCTCTCCCAACTTTTATGGGCACAGCGAATGTTACTGGCGGCTCAACCAGGGCACAGGGCAAGGAAACGAGGTGCTCTCACCGCCTCTCCTATACACAGCAGATTCACAGTCTCAACCGTGCGTGTCAAGGGCTGGGGTGACAGACACAGGTGAGCCAGGCACTGTGCAGCAGCAGTATCTCTCTGCACTTTGGCAAGGGTGCCAGGGGCAGCTGTAGAGAAGACTCAGCCTCCGGAGTGGTAGCTGAGGCCACAGGAGCAGCTGGCACTGTGGAGGTCCACAGGAGGGGAACCACTGTGAAGTACCTAGGTGCTGGGCTGGGCTGGGCTGGGCCAGAGGCTGCAGGGAGGGAGGCCCCGGCCACATAGCCCACCTTGGGCAGCGTCTCCTGGCAGTGTCTTGGAATCATGAGGCTCGCTTCCAACAGTTTCCCCCTTCCTTCCTACACCATTCATTCTCTGACTCACCTAATCCTTCCTAATATGTGATTTCTAAAATGTTATTAGTACACGTGTGCAGTACAGTATGATCCCATTCATCATGGGCCAGGACCAGGCCGTAACACATTGTAGGTCTTTTTATATCCTGTACACCTTGGCAAAATTTGTAAGGCATGCTCTTATGAACTTCAAGAGAGTCCTCTGTGTTCCTAGCTGTCTTGCTTACTTTTTCTCATTGCTGAGACCAAATACCCAACACCTAAGTGTAATGGGGGAAAGTTTATTTAGCTAACAGTTTGCAGAGGTTTCAGTGCATAATTGGCTGGCTCCAAGGAAGGTGGCATGGCAGAGGAGCATTTCAGAAGAAAAAGAGTTCATGACAGGCAGAAAGTAGCAAACCAAGCAAGAGACAAGACAAGCCTCTTTCTGTCCCTTATACTGTATCCAGGATACCGGGATTAGGGCGTTGCCAAACCAATCATCGGACTGATTTAGTAATCCTCACCCTTAATCCTAGCATTGCATCATGAATCAACAACACACTCTAGATCCAGCCACCTTTGAAAAGGCCCCACCTATGAGCACATGAGGCTTTGGGGGCACATTCAAACACAAGCCATAACACTAACACATCAAGAGCCTTTAATTATAAACAATTGTTTCAGGTGTCTTTTGTACGTATTTTTATATGATTATGATTATTCTTCTTTAACCTCTTTTTTCCACTTTGGTTTTTTTGAGACGGGGTCTCCTTAAGTAGTTCAGGCTCCCCTTGAACTTACTATGTAGCCCAGACAGACCTCAAAATCTCTGTGATCCTCCTGCTTCAGTCTCCCAAGTGCTGGAACTACAGGCATGTACCACCACACCCAGTTTTTAACTTCTGGATCTAGTGTCTCACCATGATTGATTTTCAAATATTAAAACAGCCTGGCAAACCTGAAATAAATCTTATTTGATTCATAGTTTTATTTAAAAGCAAGGAAGGTATATCACTAGGTTCATCAGATATTTTTAGAAATCATTGCGTGATATACATCTCAGAAAAAAGAGTACTTGGTATCAAGTACTATACACTTGCAATAAAATTAGAAATCACTGTATTCATAATAAATATAGAAATACAAACAACTATGTCTTTTGAGCTAATATTTTGTAGGAAATTAGTAAAGACATTAAAATTGCATGCTGAAAAGAAAATAAAGATAGAGACTCTTAGAATTAAGTGAGGGATATATGTGTTCACCCCATGCATTGTTGTGGTCCCCAACTGTCAAATTATAACCATAACAGAAAGACATCACTTGATGTGAAAGTCCCTTAGGAACAGCAATGTGTAGCTCAAGAGAGGCCGCAGCTCTTCAGTATTCACTATAGATTGGGTCTCTGCTCCCAGATCCTGATATTGAATTCCTAAAAACTTACATAATTTTCTGAGTGATTGGGGCGAGAGTAGCACCTGTGGTCATCCACCCACAGTAAATCCTTCAATGAGGGGACCCTTAGAGGAGAGAGAACCACAAGAGACAAACTCAAGATGAGAGTGCAGTGATGTTAGGTCCGCCTAGGTCTGGGGGAGGGACAGGACCTCCACATCGGTTAACAACCACCAGCCAGTAGTTTAGCCAATCATGCCGAGGCAGTGCCGCCTCCCTATAAACCCTAGGTAAGGAGGCGGGAAGAGCTTCCAACTCAGTGAACACCTCACGCATCCAGGTAGATCAGGACGGCCATGGAAGATCTCACACCATTTCCTGGCACTTTGTCCTGGGTTTCTCTTCCACTTCACTGTTTCTGAGTTGGAGCTTTTGTGATAAGCTCCTACTAGCAAGATTCTCTCACGTCTTTGTGCCATTAGGAGATATTATTAAAGCTGAAGAAGACATTGTGTGGACCCTGATCTATAGCTGGGCAGTCAGAAGGAGAGGTGAAAATTGAGGACTTGCAATTGTCTAAAAAGGTGTCTGAAAAGGCAGCATTATTGTGGGACACGACCCTTAATGTGTGAGATAGGCACCAACTCTGGACACTTAACCCTAGTCCAAACTGAATTAAATTTTAGGACATTTCATCGATGTATACAAAGGATTCCTTGGTGTGGAAAAAACCCAGACACTTGGTGTCAGAAGGGTTGGATGTGAGTACAATTGCAGTAGCTATTTTCTTTTGACTGCTTTTAGAAAATCCAAGATGTTCCAACTCATTGATCATAGGGATCATATTGTGAAGCTTGTGTTTGACACAATACAAACAATTCTCAATACTTCCAAGGTATCTTAACATTTCAAATGTTAATATGAACAGCATTTCCTACTTATTTCCTAAAATAGTGCAAACAGTTATCTTTCAGACTAAAATGATAATTTATAAAAAAGCAGACTTGGTGTATCTTGCAGAAACAACCTTCAAGTGATGAAATTAAAATCACATTTATGGGAAGCCAGTTCCCCTGACTCTCACATCCCTGCCTGTTGTTGGGAGGAGCCAGCTCCTTTGTTCTTCTGGTCTATGATTTCAAGGACATCCTAGCATGAAGGACCTTGGAAAGTGTCTCTCCAGGGAGCAGAGGGCAGGAGCAGACTTAATGCCCCTTGAAAACAAAGTGTTTTCTCCAAACGGAGGCTCTTTCTCTGCAGTGGAACCGAATGGGTTCAAAAACAACACCTGGTCCTCTCTGTGCTGCCTTGTGTGTCTGGACCTTGACAAACTTGCACAAAAATGATGATGAGTCTGGCTATTCCTCTGCTCTGGGTCATAAATTCTCTTTTTTCTTTTTTTTCCTGATTCACGATTCTCATTAGCTTCATACCAGCATTCATGGAAGACAGCTGCCTAACTCATAAGCTTATGAGAAGGGTACAATCTTAGGATCTGCACAGTTCTTGACAGATACAGGATCATTAACTCCACTTTCAGTAAACCAATTAGCAAATTGACTCTTCCTTTATAAGAGACAAATGGAACTTCTGAAGTCCCTGGGAAATGGTAATTTATATAATGACACCTTGCTGTCTGGGAACTAAATTCATCTTCATTTTGATTTTAATTTTTCTATTTTTAAAGTAATTCATAGGAGAAATACTTTGCTCTGAAAACAGATGTCAAATCACGTCACTTCCTTCCTCAAAACATGCCACTAACTTCCCGTCCCACTCACAGTAAGCTCAAGGTGCCACGAACAGCCTCACAGGTCCTTCAGGACCCAGTCCTGGTCCCCTCTGGTTCCGTGTTCCCCAGCATGCTCTGCATCCTCTTTGGCTTGGTGGCCATTAGCACATGTGACACACACTTCCTACTCCTGGCCCCTGCCTCCTTCCTCTCTCCATGGTTCCCAGCCCACCTCCATCCAGGCCCTAGAGTTGCTGAGGACCTGATGACCAGAGCTTAGCCTCAGTCACTCTTGCATCCAGGTGTACAAATGTGGTTGTTCTGTGCAAGAAGGTATAAGAACTTCCAGGTGATGCCCAGCACTGCTGCTGTTGCATCTCAGCAAAGACCCCTCAGAGGGAGGGCCTCAGATACAGTTTCTGACTCTCTGCTTGATAGTGTCATGCCTGGCCTGAATGAGACTTTTTCAAGCAAACAGGCTGCTCTCTGGAAACAGGCTACCAGGAAAGGTGACTATAAAGAAAATTCAATCCCCCAGCCCCGAGAAGTCCAGTGATTGCACACCTGCACTGACCATCCTTGGACCCTTAGTCATCAACATTCCTTAAGAACATAGCCCCTTCCAAAAATCTTATATAAACTTAAGTTTTCCTCCCAGCTCGCTGCTCCTATCTCTTTCTCTTATTGTCAGCCCTTGGATGAAAGAAACTCAGCTCTTCCCAGCGAGCTGCTGAAATCTGCCCCTGATCTTAGTCTCTGTTTGCACCTGAACAGGAATAAAAGCTTTTTTCTCACAAAGCTGTCTCCAAATGGCCTCACACATACTGTTTATAACAGTAGTCCCTCACCCTTTCTTCCCCCAAGTCAAGTCACAGAAGCCAAAGCCCCTTTCCCCAAAGCCAGCCACAAAGCCTAAAAATATCACTCTAACTTCCCCTGCATTTCTGTGTATGAGTTCCCCATAAAGAAATTCTGATACACTTTGTGTGGTAGTAGATCTTAATGATATATGGACCTCCAAATAGTAGAAGGGAAATATTATAATTCTCAACCTGCTAGATGTCCATCCTGACGAGTTCCCATTCTGTAAAACTGAAGAATGAGTTCTAGGAACAACCAAGATTAAGAATAGGAGGAATTTATTGAGAGAAAGACCTTTTGTCTAAGTGAGTCAGAAGGAGGTCCAGAAAGTGGGTCACCCACCGACCCCACTTCTCAAGGGTGTTTTATTGAGCAAAGGCACAAGGAGAAGCAGGTTCAAGGTGTGACAAAACTATAGTTGACTAATAAGATTAAAAGTATAGTTGCTTAGGTAATATCGATCCAATGGGAAGGTAGGTAGGAGGTGGGACAAAACTATGGTTCGCCAATAAGATTACAACAAGTATACTCACTTAGGTGATATTGATTAAATGGGGATCGAAGGGAGAAGCAAGTCATGCAGCAAGCGTACAAGGAATGAATAAGGATTTACAGGGAAGAATGGACTGAGGAGGTTTTGGTCCCATCCAAGGTGATCAATACCTATTAAGAATATCAATCACTGCTGTTTGTCCCTGGGGAAGTATGTGGGTGTAGTTGTTTCTCTTTTTCTTGAACCTTGGCCTGGCCTTCAGTGAATGACCCTCAGGCCACAGTTGTCTTCAGTGCTGAGGGCCCAGCCTTGCCTACCTACCTTCTAATATTTCCTCATGAGCTTAGCTGTCCACAATACTGAGGAACCCCCCCCCCCCCGCCCCATTCTAAGAAGAAACATACTCTCTACTTGAGTGGAAGGAAAACTGTGTAGACAGCCAAGGAAAATCTGCATAGACAGGCTTTATTGGTTTTTTCACTCTTTATCTGTTCCCATTGGGTCATTCCCTTTTTAATCAATCATATTTCTATACAGCTGTCCAAGATTTACAGTATCTGACCATAAAACTGGATTTTAACCTGGTTTGTGGGTCTGCAATCTGAAGTCTTCCTCACCGAGTCAAAATGTACTTAGGTAAATTCATATGCTTCCTTGTCTTATAAATCTGGCAATTGTCTGTTCATTTCAGGTAACCTTCAGAAGGTAGAGGGGAACTTCCTTTTGGCCATAACCTACACATAAGTTTTCTATTTTTCTCTCCTTGCTGTAATATGGGGAGTTAAGGAGGCAAGTTACTCCTTAGGATTGAAGACCCTATGGACTGAATGAGAGGGTCGCCGAAAGGAAGGGGCACACGTATGTTCAAGCCAGCTTTATTGGGGCGGCAATCTGCAGCCTGCCGGGACTGGCTCACAAAATGGAGACCAGCCCTCGCAGGAGCTGAGCTGGAGGCTTATATGGGGTTTTTGCATGTGGGAGAGACAGAGTCCTTTGATGTCCTTTGATGGGGGTGGGTGATTGTGGTTAGGGCATATAGCAACAAATTCTGTCTGGGGGATGGGAAACAGGCTCCAGGAAGTCCCTATCTCACGGGAGTATCCGGTGGGATGAAGTGACAAGCTCCAGGAAGTCTGTCTTGTGAAGGACATGGGACGTGGGACGGGACGGAGTGACAAGCTCCAGGAGGTCCCTATCTTAAGGGAACATTTGGTCATGAAACTGGTGGAGCAGAAAAGCCCCTAACTCCATAGGAGGTCATTAACTAGGAGCTGTCAAGCCTTAGTTATGTAGAAAGTCCCTGTTCGCCTTTAGGGAGGAGGACAGGGAGAGGGAGAAGGGGGAGGGAGCTTGTTCTGTGGGAACTTTGGAACACCTAATACTAAACACCATAAAGATATGAAGCACTCAGAACCCTAGTGTAACAGCTCTGCCCTGTCCACTTCTGTTCTTCTCCACCACAAAGGTGAAATATACCTTCTCAAGGCAGTGGTGTTTTAGTATTTCTGTTTTACACATGGTCCTGAGTGTTCCAGCACTCATAGACCTTCATTCTCTTCTACCTCATCCTATACCACATCCAGGTATTTTACTAGATCATTTATCATGGCCTGCCAGTGATGCTTTTATTAATTGTGTGTTTGTGTATTGTACACCAACTGGAATATAATCTTCATGAGAACACAGGCATTTTCTGGATGATTTGTGTGTTCCTAGCACTCCAAAATGGTCACTCAATAAATGTGAAGGAAGAAATCTGTCACTGAAGTTTTACAAGTGATCCTGAATTATGAACATACAATGAAAGGCTTCTGTTTGATGCTAAGACCATCACTTTTGCATTAAAAACACTTAATGGAGATCATTCTTTGCTTTTTATGCTAAATGAGGTTAACAGAGAAAACCAAGTGACTTGTTGGTAGCAAATCAAAGCCCCACAATCATGAAAGGCCTGTGGTCCTATTATTCTGCAGACCTCTGGTTGATTCCATAGCTTGAAACTCCTAAAGACAGGCTGATTTGTCAATCTGCATATCAATGAGAAACCCTTGCTTTGCAAAAATGTTATCTTTGAATTACAAATGGAAACTTGTAGTCCTTTTAAAACAGAGGTTTGGAAAAGAACTGCATATAAACTAGATGAGACATCTGAGAAGCACTTGAGAACTCCAGGACAATTGAGTGACCACTAATTGTCCTTCCACTTGAAATACCTTTCACTGGTATTTGATAAATGCTATTCTCAGCTAACAAAACCTAGACACAAGGCTTCAAGTTTTTCTTGAGATTAGTAAGCATGTTTAACACTTTCCAATGTATTAGGGATACAGTCATCCTTGAGACCTAAGTGGACTGGGCCACTGTGGGATTCTAATTGCTACTAACAATATAAAGTTGAAGTGACTATTCAAAATATGAGGAGTCATTTTGTAATGAAATAGAACCTGAGGTCCTAGGTCAAAGTTTCACATTATAAAAATTAGTAGTATCTAGGAAAATAAAACGAAATCTTAGAAACCCAAGGAACATGAGGCCATCTTGTAGAATACATTCACTTTCCATTGAAGAAGATTACCATGCAACGAGAAAGACAGAGCAGCTGTCGGTCAGTCTGGTTGGGGAGGACCAAGACTAGGACCCGTGGGGTTCAGGATGAATCCTATCTCTCCACAGCATCATCTGTGGGCTCTGATCTACAGTAAGATCAACCAGGCCACCCTGATCCTGCACATCCTTAGCACCCAAATCATCACAAAATGCTAAGGTCAATGGCTCTGTACCTGGGAAATGGCGGTTCCGGATTCTCCACACAAACAATGTGCTGTTTCATCCATGTGATGCCACCGACTCTCCTGGCTATGGCCTATTTCTTCTTCCCCCTCTTATTTCTCTTTTCATTGGCTAATAGTTGACTGTCACATTCAGTCACCAGTCTGTGGTGGGGGAGGATTTATAAAAAGATCAGATTCTGTAATATCACGAAAATGGTAGCAGTTAAAGTTGTGATGATTGATGGATTATGCTAACTTGAGTAAGAGAAGCTCATTTACATGGGCTCAGCATTTCCACACCCACCTTAGGGCGGCTCCTCACCTGGATGGTATGAAGGAGAAATGAAGAACTGATCGGCTTCTGTTTCTCAGGAGGAGCTCCCATCTTCGACTTCACCGTAGACTTCATTTCCTGGCTTCCGGCACAGACGCTTCAGCTTCCGGCGCAGATCCTTCAGCTTCCGGCACAAACTCTTCAGCCTCCATCGCAGACCCATCAGCCACCTGATACAGACTCTCAGGGGACACTGCAATGAGCTCCGGACCTTCGACTGAGTCCTTCGGTCTCCAGTGTACAGACGGACCCTCTGCTCTCTTCCTCATCCGACTCTGTGGGCGGCCATTGCAAGCCAATCTTGTAAATTCTCATATATTTGTATATCTGGTGCTATATATCTGTTTCTCTAGCATACACTGACTGATACAGATTTTGATACCAAGGATAGTATAGTCTTTTTTTATTTTTTCTGTAGCACAACCTTGGACTCTGATTTCTAGTTTTAAGATTGACATACAACATAGTCTGGTTACAAAAGAAAATGAATGAACATGTGTTTGAGAAGAGAAAAACCAGGGCATAAATAAATCAGTAACAGGATAAAACCTGGATAAGTTCTCTGTCTGCTCAGATCAGGAAATGAGAGTGCAGTCTAATATCCTCTTCGACTTTTTATTTCATGATGACAGTAAATCTCTTTAAAAGTTCATATACTGATTCTTGTTACACTAGATCTAAATGCGCTAAGAAGTTCCATTTCAGGGGATAATTACCGAATGAATGATGTAGATATATTCACTAAAATCTGCCCTTACTGGTCCTCAAATTTCAAGTGGTGAAGCAATTATTACTTCCAAAGAAGAGAATTTTTCTTTCTCTCTTCTTCTTCGAAGTTTTTTCTTGAGTTAACTTTACAATTGTGTGTTAGGAAAACTAAAAGGTGAGTGTAGAAGACAGAAGTGAATGTATCCTGTCACCTACTCAACAAGGAATGCATAAATGTAGAGGATAAGTTTTAAAAAAATAATATCACACAATATAAAAGGTGATGAAGTCTATGGAAAGACTATATGGTAAGTCCTGCCTCTGGGATACCCACATATGGGTCAAAAAGGTGACTGAGTAATTGTCTAATGGATTGAGGGAAGACTTCCTGATCTGAATATTTCAGAATTGGGTAGAATAAGCAAGGAATGGGAAAGCCCATTCTAGGAAGAAAGAGCTACACCCACAACATAAGGGCAGTGTGAAATGGCACACCAAGTATTAAGAATGACAGAGGACAAGGAGCACAGAGGGAAAGAAGTGTAGACAGTCAATATTTCCTAGTCTCCAGGGTCCATTTACCAGTTGTTCCTACTCTGTCCAATTATCTGTGAATGCATGTTCTCACAAGTGTTAAGTGCATAGCCCCAGCCCTACATGGATAGGAGTAACAGGAAGGCTGGACCTCATCCCCCATGTAGCATAGAAGAGACACAAAGATTTTGGAACATTCAACTGCCTGAGAGTCTAAAATCTAAAGCAAAAGTTTGTCTCCCTCACCCATAAGAGGTGGGAGTGGGCAAAATGAGCTTACTAGATGGCTTGTTTCCACTAAGACTTTCTGGATTTCAGTATGTTTCCATTTTCTAACTCTCTATTCATGTTAGATATTCACACCTGCATAATTGATGTTAGTTTACCACCAGGTCTGAGCTCCAACATTAAGGTATGGGCAAAGCTGAAGAGCAAGGGCAATGATTTCAAGCACAAGATAGGAAAATCTCATACATTTCTCTGTTCATCTCCATTGGCTGGAAATCATATGTGAGCAATCGCATAGCCACATGTGGCTGAAAGAGGGGGTGATATATGGTCTATGTGGCCAGCTGCAGACCCTGGAATAAAAGGGGTAAAACCAGGGCTCTGCAAAAGCTTCCTCGTCTCCTGCTAATCCTGACCATGACCCTTGCCCTCCACCCATGTCTTCGGAACACATTCCCCTTTCGCTGGTCTCATCCTTCATTTCATTAAGTGTCACTTCTCATGCTTTGTCTGTAGACGCAAATTCCAGGCCTACAACTGGCTGAATCTCCATTCATTTAAAAGGACTTCCTCTCCTCCCCAGTCCTGGCCTCCTCCCACCAGGGGGTGTGCCCCTCCAGTGCATTTGTTATCTTGATCTGCCATCTTTCTTTCTGAGAAAGTCCTAAACAGTTAACCACATTTCTCCTCCTTTTTTAGCCTAGCCTAGTATCCTGCTTCCTCATGTGTCTCCTAACTGGTTACTCTGACAAATAACACCTTACCTAATCACATTTACTAATTTTGTATTGGTCTTTTTGATTCTCAATGCTTTCCATTGACATTCTAGTAATTTCTTCTGATGCTTCCTTTTATCTAGTGCGGTTTCCCTCTTGTACTTCTTTGAATGGAAATCATGTATTGAAGTTCATCTCAAAACTCCTGATTTCTTTCACCACCACTTCTGCCCTGATAAGCATTCTGACATTTAATTCATATTCATTACATGTTTCCTGGATGGTTTCAATAAATGAAATACATACAGTGTTAACTGTCAACCAGATTGTTATATCATTCTGACGAGAGCCACATTAATTTTTATTTTTCTGTGTTTCATGGAACACATTAAGGAATTATGCTTACAATGTACATATAAATATTTGATAATCAACCTAAAATCTGGGGGTGGAACCTCATCTATAGATATTTAGAACTATACAGTCTGTTGGTACTGGTAGATTCTTCATTGATTTTTATTTCATTTGTTAAGTAGGCTGCTGCTATGTATGTACTCTTTAGTCCCAAGGTAAAACCAGATCTCATCTTGGATTTCTGTCCTTCCTCCAAGTCCTGTTGTTTCTACTGTACTCCTTCTTGACTTCTATTACCTTCATCCAGGCTATCATTATATGTTTCCTAACTGACTATGAACTGGTTTTCTAGGCTTCCGTGGTAATTCCCTGATAGCCTCATATCTATTTCAATATTAATTTGCATAAATAATATCCACAAAGTATTTGCTGAGTGTCTACTCTGCACCATGCTTTTTTTTTTTTTTTGGTTTCTTGAGGCAGGGTCTCCCTTTGTAGTTCAGGCTGGCCCTGAACTCACTATATAGCCCAGGCTGGGCTCCAACTCACAGCGATCCTCCTGCCTCAGCCCCTAGTGCTGGGATCACAGGCGTGCACCACCACCCCCGGCGGCACCATTCGAACTTTAGGCCTTGACCATGAAAAGCCAAGTTGCTGCTCTTGAATAAAAGCCCACGCGCTCTCTCGCCTACAGGGATTTATCTTTGCTCCTGCCTCCCCAGAGCGCAGCCCCATTCCAAGACTTTGTTCTTTTGCTCCCTAATTCTTGCGTGTTCCCACCGAGTGCATCAGCATCTGCCTTTCCCATGCCTCGGGTGCTCTGCCTCAGTTCTGTGTGGTGGGATCTTTGCAACATTCATGTTCCCGTACTCGTGGCATGTCTCAGTGAGGCCCGTCCTGGGTGGCCATTCAGAAAAACGCCTCTCCACTCTACGTGCCTAATGTTACCCGCTCTGGGTTTCGACTCGGGCTTCTCGCTCGCTCAAATTCTAGTTCTGCGCACACGCTTGGTTTCTCAGTGTCTTCCCTTCGGGTGACGGGCTTCCTGATGGAAGAGCTTACCCTGCTCAGCACTTTACTGCTCTGGCATGAAACTATGGGCAGATAGAAGGTGACCAGATGGAAATGAATATTTGCCTAATAAATAAAAGTACGAGCATATATTCATTCTGGAGAAAAGAGCTTGAGACTGTGCAGTGACATGTTGAATACACATACTTCCTCTTCCTTCCACAGTGTAACTGAACATTTTAATGACAGTGGAAATGGAACGCCAGTTTGACCTGCAAGGAACACAGGTTTGGTGGAGACTCAGGAATCAACCCTTGAGCAGCTGATCTGAGAAACGAAAGGAAAGGAAGAGTCAGTGCCACGATGCAGAACTTGGCCTCTCTGAACAGAAGCCAAGAGGGGTGGAATGCACCTGAGACCAGAGGAAAATTGGTACAACACAGAGCCTAGATAAGGCTGAAGTCAAAGGCTCTGTGAAAACCAAGCCCAGAAAATGAGACTTTTCAAGAAAAATGGAACAGAACTGCTTCTCCTGATTTGTGAGCATTTTGTGCCTTGGAGGCATTTCAATTAGGCGAAGTGAGGCTAACCTCCATGGCAGGGTAACATGTGTCAAAGGCTGGGTAATTGCTGTGTTAGTGTTTCTTCTTGGTATAGCTGGAATGTGAACATGTGGTATGTTTTCATGTTAAAAAAACAAACAAACAATAACACTATAAAAGGCCAACAAAAGAGGAGCCAATTACAGAATCCAAAGCTCCCTACTGGGTGTCCTGTCCCTCTCTATGATCTCTGGGACTTTAGGAGCAACCGCCTGGGTACTGATCTCAATTATATTCATTTGGGGAGGGGTACTGGGGATCGAACTAGGGATCTTGCTCTTGAAAGGCAGGTGCTGGAACCACTAAGCTAAATCCCCAGCTATATTCACATCTTGAAAGTTTAATATAATATTTATTTGCTGTGTGTAGAATCAGACAATCACAGAGTATCAATAAATTTTCCGAATTCATGGTCTTGCTAATTTAACTAAAAACCAAGACAAAAACTTTGGTGAAGTATTAGAAAATAGTGTAAAAAGAGAGATACCCAAGTGTGAACAAAATAAACTGATCATTCTATGTGTAGTTGGTGCAAATGTCAGTAAGACTGAGTGAATATTTATTCCAACAACTGTCAGGATAACAGCATTTCCTTGAAAGATGTCCGTGGGTCCCACTGACTCTTATCCTGTGCAAACCAACTAGCTCTATTTTTCTCCTCTCACATCAATTCAAAGCTCCCCGTCTCACAAGTACTTCACTAATATGTTCTCAGATTTTCAGTAACTCTCCTCATCCATCATCTTACACATGACCATAAAGTTAATTGTCCTCATTCACAGCAATCCCATCCCATGCTGCTCATTCTTCTGTAGCATTTATTCCTTCCGGTTGCTTGTTTCTCCTAGGAGTGCTCTTTGCTATGAAATTTAAAAGCATTCTTCTAGAAAGCTCCATGCGTCCTTCTGCACTCTCCTTAACCTCTCCAAGAACATGGGTTGCTTATCCCAGAACCCTCAGTATGAAGTAATCTTTATTATGTATGAAATTAAAATTAAAATGGGTGAGCTCTGTTGAGTCATGGTACCTAAAAATTACTACAAGTAACCCGAATCCTTAAGCAATACATTCATTTTCAAAGTCATTGAGGACTTCCTGTGACTAGACACTAGGAAACACCGAGGGCCCAGCTGGGAGGCATTCTACTCGGCCCACAGAACTGGACAAAGGCAAAACCAGCAACCGCCATGGTGGCAAGAATGCGGGAAACACAAGTGTCTCAGAAGGGCCTCTGTGTGGCCAGAACAGCAGGAAGTGACTCACCCAAGCCAAAGGCTGGGTCCCAAAGGCTGAAAACATGCAGGGCCAAAAAGAGAACCCTTGGCAAACCATTCAGCACAGAGAGAAAATAAAAGAATGTCAAATTTCAGCCATGCAGTGTAACTGGAATTTAAGGAAGGAAGAACTGGTCAGGATCTATAGAAGATTGCTTCAACTTTAACCTAAGGTTATAAATTACTTCTTTTCTTAAATTTTCATTTAAGAACAGACTAAAAGTAAATTTGAAAAAAATATATAAATCATAATTATATACAAAATTTATATACATACACTTAAATACTTCTTTTATGTATAAGCGAATGTATACATCCCACATGTGTAGAAAGGTCATATTTAAGAGCAAAGAACCCTATGGACAATATTTATAATGAGTTTCCTCCATAAATGAAGAGTTTTGGTATAATTCAGACAGCTTGAAACGTACATCTGGCATTCTTGAACATGGTAACTCTGCTCTTTCATCCTGGTTTGCAATGGAGCTATCCAAAGTCCTTGTGATGCCTAATTCTTTGAATGTCATTTTGTTCTTCTCTCTGGAAGCTTTTAGGATCATCCTTGGGTCATTAATGGCTTGACATTTCTCAATAATGCATCTAGGATAGAGACTATTTTCATCATTTTCAGGAACATTTCTGGAAATGTTTCATTATGATTCACCCCTTTTTTTCTCTTTTTTTTACTGAGTCACTCAGTCTTTGATATAGATGGAGATAAAGATTCTGAACTTGATAGATAAAATATGCACAATTTAATACTTGTAAAATAGAGCATCCATGTATATAAATATGTAATTTCCATTTATTAATTATAATTCATGTGCATTTTTGCAAGTGTCACAGCAGTGATGTATTTCTCAGCCTTTAGTTAGCATCTGGGTGTGTCTTTTGTTAGATGAATTGAGTCTGCAAATAATTTTATCAGTACATTTAATACTGTCAATTAAGTAAAACATTTTTCCTAAGATATTTTACTTCAGGCTAGTTATAAATTATTAAGTATAATCTAGTAAGACATGCACGATCTCTGTTTCCGTATAATAAGTCCTCTCTCTCTGGTGGCCACCTGACCACTGGTGAGAAAACACAAGGCCAGGGACCCTCTGGAGGGGCAGTGCTAAGATGGCTGCTCTACCTGTGTCAAGACTCGCGCCCTTGGGAAGAAACTACTAGTGTGAGCTCTCCACCACCTGAGACTGAAGAGGCACCGAGGAGTCCGTGTGACTCCCAGCAGCTTCTTACCACAGACCTAGGGTTCTTAATCTGACATCACTGTGGGACCATTGTTTAAAGTATTCAGACTCCAGCAATTCGAACACAGAGTCTGTGTACATGTAGTTTTGTGGGAGCCCAAATACATAGCTTTATTATATATTCAAATCAGCCTATGTCCCCAGGAGTTAGTTGCTCTCCACTCAAAATATCCTGTATCTTTCTTCTCCCTGCTTCCTAATGCAGCCACTCCTCTGCTGTGACCATTAATTCTAATTTGTCCACTTTGTTGGATTAAGAAATGCCTAGTAGATTTGTCGAGCCTGCTTCTGGGTGTGCCTGGGTAGGCCATGGAGGCATGGTCTGAGGGACTACATTTGGCCCTAGCCCCTTCTTCTCTGGCCCCATCCACTGTTCTACTTCCTGGCTGCCATGAACTGAGTGGCTTTGTTCCACCCTTCTACCATGATGTTCTTACCTTGGAGCCAACTGGCTATGGACTGAATCCTTTGAAACTGTGAGCCAAAGTAAGCCTCTCCTCCTTCAACACTTTGTGGGTGTTGGGAATGTTGTCCTTGCTTTGGAAAAGCCTAACAATACAACCACTACTGCATGTGTACCTCTTTCATTAACCTTTCCTTTCTCCCTGACTCCTATGCATAGGAAAAGCTCTTCTGTAGCTCAATTCCAGGAAGAAAAAAAGTTTTCCAAAATTCCTTTCATCTGTAATAAATGAGTACCCAGCAACAAGGCCTAAACAAGGCCTAAAGTCCGTTTAGAATCCTAGGTAACATTCTAAAAAGTCTCTGTTGAACATATGCAACATATGGTTTTGATGGACAGAAAATTGTTTTTTTTTTTAATGTGCTATAACCTATGGTCTCCTCAATAAACAACTCTCTCCCTTTTTTGTTTTTAAAAGAACTAAACATATTTTTCTTGAGTCCAGACACTCATGGATAAGAGAGTCAGTCAAAAATCACTTGTGAGTACAAGATTAATAGGCTTCACAAACATAAGAAAATTAGACATACAAGCCTTACTTAAGAGGCTTAATGGGAAGAGTGATTTGCAATGTCCAAAGTCACCCCTTACAAACCAGACATTTGAAAGAGGAAAACCTGTTGCCTCAGCAAGTAACAGAAACAGAGTCACCATGGCGTTCGTTTCTCATGTAGCAATGGAAGCTGTGTGGGAGAGAGTGGCAGAGACGGAGGGAAAGGAATACACACACAGGGTCCAGCACCTAGAGAGCCAGAGCTGCCTTGAATTCGAAGCCCCCTCATTACTGCTGGGGACCTTCAGTTCTCTTTTCCTCTGTCACTTGGGGTTGATAGCCATCATGCCCCCTCCACAGCCCCAATCCGTGGGCGCTCGGGTCACACATATAAGAGTGTAGAGTTTGCATATAACCTACATGCATCTTTCCATCTGCTTTAAATGGTCTCTAGATGACTTACAATGCCTACTACAATGGCAACATCATGGAAATAGCCATACGTATTATTTAAGAAACAATGACAGAAAAACACATCCATACCGGTTCAGTTCCGTCGTAAATCTTTTTTCAAATATTTGTCATCTGCACTTGGGTTGAATCTGCAGATGTGGAACCTGTGGGTATGAAGTGCTGATGGACTCTGATTCTTGTTCCAGGACATGAAGGATACGATGACTTAGAACTAAGCCCAGGATGTCGTGGAGTGTGAGGATCACTGAAGTGAATGAAAATGAAAATGCTTCCCCAGTGTCTGTGAGCAGGAGGAATCAGGAGGGAGACACAGACATACGACAGGTCACAGAAGGTTCTACTGATGAAGTCTGTAAAGTCCTACCTGGATTTTTAAGGAACATGAGCCTCAAACATTAGGCAGTGAGAAATCAATCTCTCAGGAAGATCTGTCTACTACCACACACTGTTCTGCTAGCAATCTGCTCCTGCTTTTGCTTTATCCCTCATTTCTCTGTCTTGAAAATAAGATTTTGAATAAAAATGTAGCTTTAGATAATTGTCAACAAAGCTCAGTTCCACTTGTTTGCAGAGTAGAGATGAGGGAAAAAGGAGACATAAGAATGGACTACAGAGTAGGACGTTTTATAAGAGGTGGAGCTACATCTGCTCTGAGAAGCCAGGGATTAGGAATGTGATGAGTGAGTAATTTACAGTCTGAGATTCAGAATTCTTCATAATGTTGTTATGTGTTTTGGTTCGATAATTACAAGTCACTTTTGTCTTTACTCTTGTTAGCATTATCTTCAGCTGGGTTAGGGTTTGAGCACATCTTGGTAGTTGATGTTTCTCTGCCAGACTATGGCCCACAGCAGGAGATGGGCGGGGTGTCATAGTCCTCCTCCGCTTCTCCCGGGCCTACCACAATAAATGTGCTAAATAAATGAATACAGGGATAGATGGAAGACTGGATTTTGGATAGAGATTCCCTTGCTTGCTTTATCAAGAGACTGATTCCTGAAGACTTATTTAATTCAGCTAACACTGTCCACGTATCAAGCGCTGTCAGCACAATTTCTAAGGAGGCACACCTGTGAACACCCTCCTCTACTCCCTCATGATGACACTTGCAGAGAGCACCCAAAGGGGCAGCACCAGCAGAAGGCACTGATGGTGTACACACAACCTACTCAGAACGAAGCCCAAGAGGCTTAAGAGAAATTAATCCATGCAACAGTCAGTGGCTTTAGGTGGCTCTGAGCCTCTGTCCTGATGTACAGAGACACGGAGCAGCGTGTGGGGTAGTTGGTTGAGAGTCATGAGCATGAGGCCATCATTCATCTACGTCGATAAACCAGGTCCTGAGAAGTGGAGCCAGCGTCAGTCTGCCTGGATGGAGAAGCCAGGCCCCGGGGAACTGGGCACAGGAAGGCCCTGAGTTACGGCGGTCTGACCACAAGGGAGAACGGGTAGAATCATCCAGCAACTGCTGGTGCCATTTTCTTTGTTTGCATGAAGGCTGTTTGGTATTTAGAAATCCAATATTTTTGAGTGGAAAAGGAAGAATAGCATAAGTAAATTAGTCAAGCAATTTCTAGTGTGCCAACGTTTAAATCCACATCTGCATAATTTTTACTACATAGAGAAAGAAATAGCCTTTTAATGTTTCCTCTTCTGAGCAGGGGAGACTTGGTGCCATGTCAGTGGCATTCTGTGGGAACAGAAGTGAGTCAATCCTATTTTCCAGGAATAATGAAAAAAAAGAGAGGGAGCCAAACATTTAAATGAGCCCAGGGCATGTGAACCTCCACAAATGGCATTGCTGCAATTTGATAGCACTTTAAGAAATAGTTTAGGAGTTCAAAAGTGCTGAAATGATCACTTTAATCAAAGGTTAAGACATATCCCGCCCAAAATAATTGAATTACCCTCCATTTTAATTGAAAGTTTGCTAAAATATTCAGAATAGAGAATAGTAAACACGACACTGCCAAGATATTTTGGACCACGCTTTTTGTTCAGGGTTTTTGTCAGTTTTCAGGGCTAGCATATATAATAAATTCTCAAGAAATCAAGAAGCAAATGCCAATTTATGAATTACACAAATTGTTGTTTATCTGTATCTTTCTTTTTTTGCTTTGTTAACATTTTTATGAATATTGGCTCTGTAGGAGTGGTTGGAAAAAATCAAGAAGATAAATTTAAATGCATTGTTTTCAACACTATTAAAATTTTAGTTACTTTTCCAGGTCACAGGGGAAGCCAAAAACACATTCCAGCTGCCTGAATTTGGTAGCTTTTCATTAAATAAAAACACTTTCCTCTGTCAAAAATAGCTCCTGAAACACTTCATGATTTCATCCCACTGAGGTAGAATGTTTAGATAAGTGTTTGGAAGCTACAGCATCTCATTTTATGAATTCGCTTTAATATCCAAACAGTAATCTACCACTTGAGGGAAGATGATCCGGCCAAGAGGTTTTCTCTTATATGTTAGATAGAAGTGGTAGTTTTCTTAACCATTCATTTAATTTTGTAAGAATACACCTGAGACTGTTTAGTTTTCATAGCATTTCATATAAATTTATCCGAAATATATGTAATTAAGCAGCAATCGTGATTAAAAACATGGAAATGTATTTCCAAAACATAGTAACACAGGTACAGTTAGATAGCGGTTAAGGTGATAAGATGTAATCTGGTGTAATGTAATCTAGTAATCTGGTGTCTTCTACACCTGGTTATTGGAAATTGTCCTAAGGTGATGCTTATATGTGGGGGCTGAACTTGAAACACTGACAAATAACTTATAAAAGGCAGGCTGATCCAGAAGAGGGTAGTGATAGGGTGCTAGGTACTTCTAACATATCTGCTAATTAAAAAAACTAATATTTTTTGCTTTTTTACTTGAATGGAGTTCAATTTTCTTTCTACTCCTCTGTTGGCAAGAAAAGCACTGTGATAAATTCACATTATAATTACAATAGTCACAGTACTATTTTGACAAATATTCTTATCATGGAAAATATCACAATCATACCAGTAGAAAATGTTTAATCTTTATTTGTCATGTAAAGATAAATGAAATGATTTCAAAATATTAAGTGAATAGTAACAATTCCATTAAATTTAAAACACTCAACATCTGGCTTACAAGATGAGAATTTTATTCCTGAAAGTTATTCTTACAGGAGAGAGAAATAAATTCATTAACCTCTCCACTTCCCAAATATCTGCGGTAGTTTAGGACATAATGCAATGCACGGCAGTCAGGTTAATTACTGTGTGCCATTTTATTGTCTCAAATATCAGGTGCTGAAAAAGTTTGTTTACTGAATAAAAAAATAGAGTTGTTTGAATTATAAACTAGTGCTTATACAATGAATAAACTATTTCCATTTCTATTAATCTTGAGGAAAAAGGCTTTCTGATTTACAACACTGCACTGTACAGTGGAATATTTTCTATATTTGTCAACTCCAAGAAATATTTCAAATAAAGAAAACCTTGTAATTTAAAATGTTAGAGAGCTTCTCAGAGATTAGGACAAGTCTCAGACATTCCTAACTCCTCCTTCATCCACCTCTAAATGTGCCACGTGTGGGTTTCTCTAAGGCGTCGGTTGTTAGCAGCGCATGTCCCTTGGTGTGTGCTATGTCACAGTGGTCACCGGGAGGGCCCGCAGTGTCACCGCAGGCACAGTTAGGATGGTTGTCCTGTCCCTCATAACCTTCCACTCTCCATACCTTTCTACATCTGCCTCTAGCTCATGAAGAGCTGAAAGCCACTGGCATCAGGCCACAGTGTTTGATAAACAATGAAGCCACAGGATCCGGGGGCTATTTTAAAGCACAGTATTAGGAACTCTAACAGAGGGATTCTAAAATCATTGCAGAGTTTATTGAAACAAGAAATCTGTAAAGGTGAACTTGGTAGACAGTAAAGAGAAAGAAAACAAGCAGTGGGCCAAAGGCCCGATGGGATTACTAATGGTGAAAATAATGACTGAGTCCCTCTCAGGATAACCCCGCATTTCCGTGGCTCCCAGCGATGTTCTGATAGACCTCCTGATACAGCGGTGTGGGCTCTAAATCGCGAAGGCACAGTCAAAAAAAGTGCGCAGTGGAAATGAGACTAATCTAAGATTTCAATACCTGACCAAATGGGAACCCACTCTTTAGGGTGAATAACACTTTGCAACTGTTAAATTTCACTAGAAAATTTTACATAGTTTATCCTATATGTCAATTCAATATCAGTTGCAATACAAAGGATGATTCATCTTTTTTTTAACTTTTATGACATGGTTGACGAGTTCCAAATGAAGAAGTGTAGCTGTGCTGAGGTTGTACGGCCTTGTGTCCTTGCCCGTCAGCTTAGTGCAAAGGAAAAAGGACACAGTCATCTTCTCTTCACTCACTTTTAGAATGGCAGATGATCACTTTTTTTATTCTGAGCAATCACATATGAAAGACACTCTTGGTAGCTGTGATTTTACATTTGGAAACATGTCTGCCCAAATTAAAACACTTTTTTAAAAAGAAGTTTCTGAAAACTAAACCTCATCTGACCCTTTTCTCCAGTAATGAACCTGTATATAAAAAGACGACTATTTCTAGTAGTGCTGAGATGTATGGAAGTTCTATAGCCCTTGAGACCCTGAGGTAGATATCTGATAATATTTGCCCTCTAATTTCAAATATCCACCTAACCAAATGCAAACATTTTATTCATGTAATGTAGGGAACAGGGGAAGGGGACGTTACCAGAACCTCTGCAGTGAGTCCTGGTCTCCTGCGAGCCACCGCAGCACACGGCGAATTACAGGAACGGTAGAAAAATGAGACCGAGAAGAAGCTGAGCTTTGGGTCTGATCAGTGCTGCTCTGGGCAGCAAAGACAAGGCCCCCACCTTACCACACCTTCTATTCAGTACATCGGGAGAAACAAATGTAACAAATGACTTGCAGAGAGTTCAGTAGTTCACCTTGGAATAAACAAGGTGTAACGGAAGGCTTGCAGAGAGTTCAGTACATCTCCGGCAAACAAGATGTTAATCAGTCCAAGAACAATGAGGAACTGAGCAGATGTTTGTTCTCCCAGGATGTTTCTTGTCCTGGAGAATCACAGCATCACTGGATCACTGAAGTCTCAGTTGTGACCGGAGGCCAAACTGGAGTTATTTTGTAGCTGGGCTGTAGGCAAGAGAACTAGGCTAACCAAATGATTTTTCCCTAGAATTATGTAGCATTGCTCCCAACAATGTAACACTATCTGGTTCTTTTATTCAGTGTCTATAGAAAATCTGCTACCTCATGATTTCATTTATTTCTATCAAGGAAAATTGTGTGTGTGTGTGTGTGTGTGTGTGTAAAAAGGAGCAATATTTTTAAAAGGCCAAATAATGTATATGAACTATTTCCAAGGTTTTATTTATAAATAGTCAAAAATATACTAATAAATTGCTGGAATCTCTTTTGAAGAAGTTTAAATGTTTTAATACACTTCAAAACTTTACATTTGACATAACCAGCTAACCATCACAAAGTGGAATGTAGGCAAAACTGGTTAACTCATGAGCATTTTGAAAAATCCCATTAATTAATCCAGAACTAGTTAATCTATGGATAGATTGAAAATCTCATAGTAATTGTCATCATGAAATCTATAATTTTTAATCAATATTAATCATTTAAAATATATAAAATAATATTTCAATTATTTTTATTATGAAAGCAGTTGCATAAAAAGTATGATTAGTTTTTTGACATTATTTATACCATTACCATTCAAAAAACCATAATTTGGGTCCATAAAAGAAAGTGCTTTAATGAAAGTGGCAGGCCATGTAAAACCCGTAATGTCAATTAGTAGAATAAAAAATAAAGAGATAACTGCATTTCATGGCAAAATAATATGATATCTTGATTCCCATGTTTGGAATTAAAATTCTCCACAGCAAATATATGCTCATGTTTTAGTTAGTGTCAGCAATCTTTGAAATTCAGTGAGTATCAAGATCTCGAGAGATTTCATAGATTTTAGAAAATTTTTCCTTGCATGACTTTCAACAGTTTTGTAGGTAATGGTAAGTTCTAAAATCCCCTAACAAAACACAAGGGAAAATGATGCAGATGCAAACTATCTATACTTTTCTGTCATCTGTACATATTCTTTACTTCCTTTTGTCTAGTTCAAAACATTTTAAGATACTTCACTTGGATGGGAGTGTAAAGAAATACACTGTAAACAAGTGTTTTTTTGGATCTGTAAAATAATCCTTACTTATCACTGTTGATCTTTCAGCACATGTTGTCTTTTATTATATATGACTCTAAATGTCTTAGAAGTTAATTTTCAGAATCTATACCTGTTTGATAGAGCACATAATTTCCTAATGTTTTCATTAATTATCTAAATGACAGATTCCAAATAAAGAAGCATTCTCAAAATGCTGTTTACAAATTTAATCTAAGAATTTCAAATTTAAGAACTTTAAAACTATATATCATACTATTTTAAAACATCATATTTCATGAGTAGAGATCAATTTCTAAAATATTGTAAGTTTTTATCTCATGAAATGAATACTTAATGTTTTTTTTTCAAATATTTCCCCATGGTATTCATTAAATTAATGGTTACTTTTTAGTCCCAGAATTTTATTATGATGTTGGAGACATAATATATATTGAAAACTGTTCATTCAATTTAATTTTATATAGAATCCCGTAAAATTATCCTCTAATCACTACAACTTTTCAATAAAAATAAAGGTTTTAATAACTTCAGATAGTAGATAACAACCCTAAATGAAAAGTTATAAGAACATTGGATTTTAGAACTAAGTGCACTTCCAAAAGCCTCCGTCAGGGCATTCCACAGTGGCAATGCTGAGATCCAAAGAGGCCAACAGATATGTTTGGTACTTACCTGGGCTCATACACCGCATGCTAATCGAATAATAAAATGACTGTTTACTGCCAGCAGGACAGAATAAAAAAAATCACTTCTGATCAAAGACCAAATTACAGTTGCCTCTGATACGTATTCACCAGGGCAAAAACAAACAAGAACCCGAATTTGTTTAGGGATTATCACACCTCCAGTATTGTATTAGTTGACTTCTCCATTGTTCCTAAAAAGTACTCAAACGTGCACTGTCCTTAAAGAGGAGAACTTTCCTTTGGCTCATGATTGGAGAGGTGTCACTCCATGGTCACTGGCTCTGAAGCAGGGGTGGAACAGGACCACTCCCCACTTCCCGGGGACAGGGAAGCAAATCACAGGAGAAAAGAGTGGCAGAGAGGAAGGAGCCAGGGACCAGGTGCACACCCCGGGTCAGGCCCCACGACCTACTCAGAACGATGACGCCTTGTAAGTCCCCTGGTGGCTCCTACTCCAGGAGAGCCGGCAATGAGCGTCACTCCCACAGCTGTTATTTAAGGTCTCCGGGATATATTTCGATATATCTGATCTTTGAACAGTATTTGGGGGAGTGTATGGCTGGAATGAAGCTCTAGAATACTGAGGCTGAGACCTTCAGATAAGAGAATTTAAATAAACCTTAACCCAGGGCTTGCATTTACATCAAACTTTCTTTAAAATCAGGCAATCCAGCCTTTGTTTCCTAAAGGCTGACATTACCTCAGCCTCGGAGATGATGGTCCATTTATTCTTCTCCCTTCCTCTCAGTCTTGGAAACTGTCGGTCCCAGCCTTCCCTCACTCTCCACTGAACTGAAATTCGGGCAGAACGTGCTGAGAGTCGACATTCCCTCCAGGCCCCAGTTCTTTTCATGCACAGAGCTGTGGCGTGCCAGAGGAGAAGGGCAAGACTTGCCATGCCAATATTCCTTTTCATACTCTTGCCTTGAAGTTATTGCTTGGGGAATTAGGCACTCGCTACGTATTAGATGAGTTAATTTATGAATAATGAATAAATGAATTATTTGCGTGAATTTAAAAAGTGAAATATGTAGTCAGTCACATTGTGTCATTACTAATAGCATTCTGTCCCCTTCGCCTGCCTCTTCCTTCTCTTTCTTTTTCTTCCTTTATCTCTTTTTTCTTCTATTTATTTGTCCTGTGTGTGTGTTTGTTAAGAAGCAAAAATATGTGCATTTCTTCTGCAAAGTTGTTGAGTTTAACATGTTATTAAAGAACTGTATGTCCACTGCCTTTCAAAGAATCCTAAATATTAATTTCTACTATCTAGTGTTTAATATATGAGATCAGGAAATGACACGAATCATGGTTTAAGGTGTCCATCCCAGTTTCTATTTCAAGCATAAGATCACTAATAAAAGTATCTGGATGAGCCAGAATTCAGTGCCATTATCTCTATGTATTTGAAAATAAAAGTACGTTAATACCATATTATTATTTTTTTCTTTTAGAGGATTTCTTGTAATGGTAAGCACACAAAGACAACTCTGTTAAAAGTTAGAAAACCTTGCTCCTCCACTCAAAAATTATATACACTGAATTTCCCACACATGCTCAGGTCAGTAGTAGATTATCTTTTATGGTGATAATGATTTCAAATCCCAATAGTTCCAGTTATTAAGTAGGCTACTATCATTCTAACATGGACAGGTAATATCCACACAGTTGGGAAACACTGCAGGAACACGAAAGCCGGAAGGTAATTTAGTCTTAGCAGTATTTGTCCTGGAGCGTATTTTATTATCATAGTGAAGTGAAATAGAAATCCTTCAGCTTCTTCATATGGGAATTGCCCACCTAGTCATCTTGAGATCATCACTCTGCTCATTAATGGAAAGATTTTCATTTAACTGGAGTGTTTCTAATCTAGCACATCATGAGACTTCGACATAGTTGTGCAAAAAATGATTCTTGAACCTCACATCCTAAAACGTAAGTGTAATTTCAAGAAATGTCCTCTCCTGTAAATAAACTTCAATGTATTAAAACTGCTAGATAGAAGTGTTTCATATTTTCTGTGGATAACACTAACACTAGGAATGCTATTGGTTGCTCAGGGATATTTTCTAATATCTTTGGGATATTCATGCTTTTCGTGGCCCATCATCTGCATGTCCTCCACCTCTCCACACGCCGGGATAATTAAGGCTAAATAAGTACAGTTGCAGAGCTGGTTTCATTTTTCTAATAACAAACAATAAGCTTAACTGAGACCAACCTTAATGTTACTATTTGTCACTTATGCTCTCTGAAAATATCAGAAGTGCTTTTTAGATCAAGTAAGCAAACTGATTTTTCAAGCCAATTGTGAAATTGTGAAGAAGGTTTGAAATCAAAGACACCAGCAGCAGCAGCGTGGGCACTGTCCCAACGCCTTCACATGCACACCTGCTGCACTGTGCAGTTGCACACACACTGGGCACTCCTGCGCAGGTGCGGAAGGCAGAGTAAGGCGAAAGTGGCATAAAGGAGTTCTGAGTACAGGATTTGGGAGGAGCTCCAGTAGGTTCTCCTACTCAAGTCTCTCAGCTCCTCAAATCCTGTCAGCTAAAGAAGAACAGGGAAAATGCATGCATTTTAGTGTCTGCACTAAGATCCAGCTGAGATTATCAGTCGCCTACTCACTGAAATTCTTTCTTCCCAGGGCTTTTGTTCTTCTGAGTAATGGAGGTAACATAAAGGATACTGAGTTGTGCAAATGGCTTGTTTCCAGGGAAAAATACCAAAGCTTATGAAAGAAACATTGTTGGTACTAGGGAGTTGAATACAATTGTAAAGACAACTTAGAAATTTCACCCTGATCCGAGAATGTGAAGGAATGATTTTTAAAAACGATAATAACATTTGCTGAAAATCATAAAATAGTATATATTCATATTGAGAAAATGAATTAATTTAGTAAACAATTAAAAATAGAGTAAAATTTCTCCATAGCCTTAAGTATCACCTTGATAGTGAACATTTTGCAGTCTGTCTAGAATTTGCTCTGTAGATACACAAACCTAGAAGAGGTCCTAGAAGTAGCAGTATTAGGGTGTGCTGTCTGCACTGTAATCTCCTTAAAATATTCCCAATTCCCTCTCCAAAGTACATATATAAAGTTTGCAGGCTCAGCAGAGCTCTATGACTTCCAAACATTCCAAACAGTTTCCAACATTCCAGCCACTATTTGCTACTTTCAAGGGTTAAAATTTTTGTAAATCCAATGACTATCAAATGTCACTTATTTTAAATTCACTTCCAAATCATAAGTAAAGTTAAACATCATTTGATTACTTTTGTTTTACCTTTCTTGTCTGTTCTTACACCATAGATGACTTTTAACCAGTGTTATAAGATGGAAAGTTAAGAAATGCTGATTATCGAAAGAGAAATCCAATCCAGAAATGTTACCCGGTTTCTTTTTTTAAGTAACTTCTACAGGGAAGCTTAGGGTAATCATACTGAGCAGATGTAGGAATTTGGTAAGTTCTGACTCGTTAAATAGATTACAAAAAAATTGTAACATACAAAAAGGTAAATTCTAATAATTTTAGTCATTTCTCCATTGTGTAGCTTAACTTTGATATAACTTGTTATTATTACTGGAGAGATATCATAATACCTCATGAAATATAATCACAAAGACTAATTAAAGTTTATTATTCTTAAACCAAATTTTCATCTCTGGTAAAGAAGCAGTAGAAACCCACCTCTTTAAGGAACATCTTACATAAGAAAATAACATGACACTCAGAGTTGGAGGTTGAAGATTATGTGTTACAATTGGAAGACAGACACACAATATTCAAGCTTAATTTTATTTAGACAATCTGATAGCATCCCATATATATATATATATAAATCTCCTGGATTTGCAATAGGTAGTACGTAGGAATAGAGCAAACGTGTTTTGTGGTGTTGACGATAAAACCGAGGCCTGGTGCATACTAGGTAAGCACCCTCCCACTAAGCTACACCCTTCATCCTAAGAGCAGAATGATGTTAACTTTTCAACTACTGGCTCAGTTTATCAGTATTCTAGAAGCAGAATGACTTAAGATTTTCATCTCACAAGAAAGATACCAATTGCCTAAGAAATTCACAAACACAGGCCGCCCAAAACTATCTTGCAGATTAATATCTTCTAAATTAATGGTTAGATATTCTATAAAATATTGCACTTTACTAAATATTATTTCTATACAATATTCATAAAAATTAAAATGTTTCAACAGTTTTGTTAACAGCTAACTCATTCCGTAGAAGGAGATGGCAGCTGAACCACCCATGTATTGTGTAGCAGCTGCTGATAGTCCCTGGAGCTTCTTGTATTCTAGATATACACCGAGCATGAGTCCAGGGGCACAGGAAGGTATTAACACAGGCCCTGTGGCTTTAACACCATGCAGGGAAATAAAGCAGTGTGAGCTTCACAAGGACAAGGATTGATGGATGCATCTGCAGTACCATGAAATGCTCCGGACACTTGATTTGACTTCACTATAATTCGCAGAGTGGATGGGCAAAACCATGCATTTTTCAGGAGCTTGAAGGATAATCAGGAACTGTTTAGTCCACCACAGAGCATCTGTCCTGTTGAGGTTGTGGTGGACAAAGCCCATAAAGAGAGCGAACGAGGAAAACAGATACTCATGGAGGAGCAGAAATCACAGCTCCCTAATGACCCCACATGAGGACAGAGAGCCCTGTGAGGGAGTGGTGTGGGCCAGGACCGACACCAGAGGACAGGCTCTGTGTTCACGTTTCATCACGGATCACATGTGCTATCTCATCGTGTAGGGTGATTGTGTGGCGAATCACTCGGCAGAGGCCTCCCCAGAGGAAGAAAGCTGAGGCAGCCGGGCTTCACGCTCGGCGGAGACTCTATTGCCCAAATCACGTCTACGAAGGGAAATTCTGGTCAATTTAAAATGTTCCTTACTGATGTTTCTTTTTAAAAGACTCACTCCTTAATTGTTTTATAAAGCAATGTTAAAATCAATCAACATTATCATTTACTCTTTTACTTAATTGCATATATAATTTAATAGTTACACAATGTAAATGCTTCTCATATGTTATTACAAATACATTTTTAATTAAGAGGTACTTTCTATTTACGCTTTCCAAGTGACTCAGGAATTCACTACAGAATTTCTGCAGAAAATTTATAGAGATACCACTTACTTTCTTAACATGAAAGATTGCTATATTCTGTTCTGAATTATTGAAATTTAAGAATGCCATCTCAGGTTTGTTGAAAAGAGTGGGCCAAATAAGAGGCTTCATAATACCGAAGCAACAGCGAGTTACTTATAAAAGACTGAAGTCATCACCTTTATAAAGATGATAGTCCGAACTCAATGATATGGGTCATTTATTAATATGCCAGTCTGTAAGTGAAAGAGAAGAGATTAGCAAAAATCGTACTGCAAGTCCATGCCTTTCCTTTTACTAACACATCAGTAATGAACACATGAACCCAGAGTCAATTTAAAATTCGACCACATCTAAATCCAAGAAGACTTGGACTCCTGACTCACATGTGGGTGCCCAGAGAGCCATGGTCGTTGTGTCTGCTGCTCCATTTTCTATGCCTCCATCTGTGACTGCAAACACCAGCAGGATTAGGGGCACACAGTTATCTATTTTGAAAATGCCATGCTTTCTGCACACATTTCCTAGACCACGCCCTGGGACACTGTCCCACCATCCCGCCCGGAAGTGGGGACCACAGAGCGAGAGGTGGCCCTGCAGGTGCAGGCACAGAGGCTGTGTGTTGGCCCCAAGTACTCATTTTTAATTGAGAAAAAAATAATTATCAATATCTGATCTTCCAGAAATAATCTGTCTGCTAACCACATTTGAAAACAATATGATTCATGTAGCTAAAATACATGTAAGCCTACAGAAAATGCTAGCGATCTAGCCACAGAGCAGTTAAAATACTAATGCCACCATTCTCTCAAATGCATTGCTAAATCGGTGAGCTTCAGATCAGAAATGTCTGTATTCCCTATTATTGCATTTTGTCAATAATAATCACTATAATCCACCAGATGCAACCATACTGAAGTTGCTTTTTCCCCCCTTCTTTCTGCTTGCTTAGGAGATGTGAGGGAATATGCTTAAAATTTTGGCTTCTGATTAAAGTAATTATTTCCTCATGTTTTCAGATACAAAAATCCACATTTAGAAAATCCACTTAGAATTTAGCAGTTCTTCTCCCTCTTTCTAAGGAATTTAGAAAATATTTTTCTCATTTACACAATTAAGCATTTTAGAGGATTCTAGATCAAGTGAAAATCCCCAAAGCAGTCTTAACTCCAAGTGGAGGGAGGGAGATTTGACACTTCTTGGGAAACAACTGAACAAAATACTGCTGGTGGCGGGAAAGTATACAAAGCATTCCGGTTTCTATGTTCGCTATTCTTTAGGAAGACTTGGCTGAAAAGACAAATAGGAAAGTGACTCTTTACTATTAAGGCTGGGCAACACATATGGACTAAAAGGCAGAGTATAGCAAGTTGCTTCTTTAAGAGTTTCTAATATTTTGATTATAAAAACGTAAGTTCACAAAGTAAAATTCATCTCAGAAAAATGTATATGCGGCAGCCACACATGGTGCCCAATGACAGTGGGCACTGGTGCAGATCTCAAGAAAGGCTTCCTGCACCCCCAGCCTCACCCTGAGGGCACGGGCCAAACACTGTTTGGCATTTCCTCTTTCAATCCTCCTGCTTTGTTGATAACAATGCTACAAGTAGTAAGGATAGCAACTTCCATCTTTCTGACAGCTTACTATATGTCAGGCCATCTGCTCAGCATTTTCATACATTTTCTCTTTTAAAAGATAAAAAGTATATTTAAAAGCTGATACAGTGTGATTTCCATTTCCAGCTAAGAAAACGGAGAATCAGAAATTTCCTCCACTGTCCGAACGGTGCAAGCCGATTGAGTCGCCGTGCTTCTGGTGGATCGACTGCAGCCAGGGGCTCTCAGCCTCGCTGTCTTACACTGCCCAAAGGATGGTTCAGAAAGCACCGGCCCCAAAATAGAAACACATTAAAGAAGAAGGAAGATAAAAACATAACGGGGAGCAGGGAGGCAGATCTTTGCAAAGGGAAGGACCGAGGGATGGAGTACAGACGGAATCAAGATGTGTTCTGCACGGGCACTCACTTCCCGCGGCGAGGAACGCAGTCAGCGTGTAGGACGGACTAGAGCAGCTTCTCCGGTGTGGGAAACCGAAAGTGTAAATAAGGACTAAAAGGTGTAATAGATAATGTGAAGTAGGAAGAAAAGGGGCAAAGGGGAGGGAGAAGTGGGAGGGGTAGGGGAAAGGAAAGAAGGGAATGGGAATAATATGAGAAATAATATGAGAAAATGAAGAAATGGAAACAAAGTCTGTAAATACGGAGGGATGGAGGGATTGAAGGGAGGGCAGGGGAAGGGGGAAAAATAAGATCCAAGAGAGATTATGTAAAGGTGCAAATTTCCAATGATGAATGTCATTATATTGTATACCTAAAATATACCAATAAAAGGATATACAAAAAAAAAAAAAAAGAAATAAAAAACAACCAAATACAGTGCTGGTCAAATCATGGCTTGCGACTGCAGCAGGGCCATGATTTGCTATAAACACAACTAATAACATCCCAGGTTTTTGTTAGACCAGAGATCTAAGAAGTCCACGTATGTCTCTTTCAGCAAATCTCGTGAGCTATTCCTGTGTGCAGGACTAAGTGTGCAGGGCCATCCAGGCTTCCTTTCCAGCCTCCTCTACCATCTGCTCCTGAAAGAAGTCAAGGAAACTCTTCTACCTTCTTACTAACCCATTCAGGGTTTGGTTTTGCAGATTTCTAACAGATTTACTAACAAACCCCCACTTAGGCCTGTTTGCTTAATGATGTATTATACTTTTATTTTTATTACATCTATTCTTTCTTATCTATTAGTTTTTGTCACAGGTATTATTTATGGATTCCATCAAAAATGATTTATTAAATAAAATAGGACTCCATTTGTAGGAAGGAAAGGATTCTAATTTGGCCTGTCTTGGAAACGGCTGGGCTTGTACAGGACACCTGCTTGCTCCACGGTCTGGGTACAAGGCTTGTTTTTCCATACGGTGCGCATCCTGAGAGCCAGCAAGGATAAACAAAGTGGATCTGGTCACTGCTGGTGGGAAACACAGGAAACTTCCCCTCCACACAGAGAAGCACATTAGTTGGGGAAAACATTTGTGGAAACATTTCCAAGCAGGTGACCTGTTTCCATGCTGGGAAGCTAATGCATAGCCACCTAGGCACCAGCTAATTCCCTCCTAAAATGTGTGGACTCAGCCAGCCTGCCTCATTAAAACCATAATCCATCAGGGAACATAAATGCGGAAAGGTTTAAATTTTATTATTTAAGAGTCAAAATGTCTGACATATTTCCCGAAATGCCTTAGAGAACACAATTCCTCATTTATGTACACACTGCAGGCAAAATGCGTTTTAACTTAAGTCAAGGGTGCATTAAAAAGTCACCAGATGAGCATGTGGCTTTCTTTGCAGCTGTAATGGCCTGACAAGGGCACTGGCACACCTGTGTTCCCAGTCCTCATGGCAGGAACCAGATGTAAGCTTGACACTTCCAGAGGAAATGTCCTCTGTCTATTTTGTCTTCCTTGACATCTTTTGAGATGAAACATTTAAATTAAATGTACTCATAAATGAAACAAAATCCACATTAAAACTCGTAATGCAAAATTCAGTCCCACTCTGAACATTGGTCAGCTAGACAGCTCGCTTTATGTTTTCTATGCGATGGTATTTCCTCCTTGAAGCATCACTTACTTTGACTTCTTTGAAATACATTTTATTGTCTTTTAAAAAGCAAACTAATTCATTGGTTTTGACTTGTTTTTATTTCACTCAGCTAAGAAGGGTTTGATTTGAACTCCTCCCTGTCCCAGTCCATTTGTAACTGGAGATGGTTTCCTCTCTGCTACTCTGAAGACTGCTCCTTAGTAAATTTAGACTACAGTTACTGTAGAGCTCCTAGAGACCACTCGGAGGGTCGGTGATGTAGAAGGTCTTGGTTTGCCAACTCCAAGGCTATTAAAATGTAGCCAAGCCTGTTCAAGTGTATCGACTAAAAGGAGCCAGGAGAAGAGGCCTTTGTCAAGTAGTCAGCTTCAACCACACAACCACTGCATGCGAAACTACTAGGAATTCAACTCCATTCATCTTAGAAATATATTAGACGTGGACTTCAGCAAAGGTTATATAGCTAAGCAATCAACTCAAACCGTTCAAAGCTAACATCAGGAATGACCTCAAAAATGAAAGAGATGAATAATGAAAGGAATGTACATTTCATAAGTTATAAGGCAAAAGAAGATTTAGGTTTCAAAAAGCAAGAGGCATCCGCTGCCTGCCTCGCAAGCGCAAGGTCCCAAGTTCGATCTCCGGTACAAAAAAAAAAAAAAAAGAAAAGACCAAGAGGCAAATTCTTTGACACTAGCAGCAGAACAGAAGAACTTCAGGCTGGGATAATATCTCAGAGTGAAGAGGTCCAAGGTGGAGAATTACAGAGTGGCTCACTGATTCCCTTGTCTCCCGAGGGCCGACCGAGCAGCCCTCCCTCCGAGAGGCAGCAGGAAGACAGGAGTTAGCCTGGATTCCGGCTCAGGCCAGCTGGGTTGGAGTTGTGGTTCTCTCGCTTACTAGCTGTGCGACCCTGGGCAATTGTCTTCTACACCAAGTTCGGTGTCTTATTCTGAGGCCTGGAATGTTGCAAGGGGCAGTCTGTGGCTGCTGAGGCCCTGTGGTTGAAGCTGACAGCATTTCTACTGGCTTCTTTTGGGAATCTGGCCCTGGGACCGAGGGACAAAGTGGAGAGGAAGCTGGGACCTCGTGGAGAGGCTCATGGCCATGTTCTGGGCAGCACCCCCGACAGCCAGTGTGCACTGTGGGCTCCAGGAGGGGAAGGACAGGCACAGGACTCCAGGACCCAGAAGGTCCCCTCCAGGGATGCCCCACGGAGCAGACATGAACTAAGTCTGCGGGGCTCTGACCAATTTGTAGAATTCCAGCGAGATAAATGCTGCTGTTGTTCTAACCCACTATGCTGTGGAGTGGCTTCCTACGCAACAGCTGCACACATGTTGTGACTGAAAGCGGGATGTTGCCTTAGCAAAAACTCTACAGCCCATGTGAGTAGCTGGTGACTGTTTGGGAACTGGAAGCCATACTTGGTGCTAGAGCAGGAATTCTAGCATGTAAGAGAATTATTCGGGTTTACTAGATGGAAAATGTAATTAAACGTTTACAAATTAATGAAGAAAACTGTACGATTATGCAAATTAATAAAGAAGAAAATTCAGTAAAATTCTTTAAAAATAATCATGGCACTGGGCCTAGCGGTGCACACTTGGAGTCTTAGGCCTGTGGGAGGCTTAGGCAGGAGGATCCCAGGTTCCAGCATAGCCTGGGCAGCTTAGCAAAAATCTGTCTTAAATTTAAAAAAATAATGATAAAGGGCTGGGGGTGTAGCTTAGTGCAAAGGCCATGGTTCAATCCCTAGCACGACAGATCATCATCATCACATCATCATCATCCCCTCAGCAGCTACTATCATAAAGTATCGTTAGCCAAAACATAGATGTAAAGCCCAAGCAATGCATATTGAGAATGTATTTGTGCATAAATGAACAATGTTTATTTAGATATTTCTACATTTACCTAAATTGACGGACACATATGTGTGAGATTCTAAAAAATCAATTGAAGAAAAAAACAGCAGCAGAAAAGACCCAAATAGCACAAAAAAGATAAAGATATTGACAGTGATAATCAGCATCTGGAGGGATGAAAGAGATACAAAGGAAAAGTACACTGCACTGCATCTCATTTTTGAGAGATCCGCACATACGCAAATCATCTGGAAATGTGGAAGAAATGGGGACAGCGACATCGTGGGCAGTGCCAGGGGTGGAGAAGCTGATGTCTGGTCAGAGGGAAAATGCAGGCACCACACAACATCCAGCAGTTCTCCCGCACGGGCAGAGGTCAGGCTGTGCAGGACAATGGAGTAAACAAGGAGGGTTGCGCATCGAGGAGGATCTGAGGAACACACTCAGAGACAACCCAAATGCCCATCATCCCACTTTGCGATGAAAAGTTCTACAGAATGTGGCATTGAAGGAAAAAACAAATCATATACACAGCATCCATCATCAATGAACATTAGACACGAAACCATGGAAACCATGCATGATATAGGTTGTTTCTAAAAATGATGTGTGTAGATGCTTGAAAATTCTGCCAGAATGAGGCATGTCAGATGTGTGACAGTGCCTGCCTCTGGGGTGTAGACATTATTCAAGGGTGTGGACCTCCCTTGTATGATTAAAGTTAGGTTATACTCAGACCACTTGGAAACAAACGTCTCTGTTGAGCAGGAAGGAAGCTGAGCAGTGGAGAAGCAGGAGCGGCCACATGAGCTGTGCCCTGCACGCCAGCCCTGCCCGGGCATCAGTGTCCCCCGTTCTGAGGGGTCGAGCTGAAGAGGGACGGGATTGCTCTGCAAGGTGCCTGTCATGAGTGGCAGCCAGGGATGGCGCAAACTGACCCTGGGGAGTCTGGAGTCCTGCTGGTGACACCAGTGCCTGGCCAGGGCAGCCTGCTGTGCCCCACTGGAGACTGCCACCCACTGCCCAGTGTGATCCTCCGTCCACAGGTTCTCACCCCAAGTGAAAGATGGCAGCGATTTCCACTGTCAGAGAGCGAGTGGCTGATGTCAGTGGGGGACTTTTGCAGAACAGCTCAGTACCTCTCCTCTGAGCTTTCATGCAATATTCTACTCGAAGTACCTTACTCTGTCGACCCCTACCCAGCTACACCAAAAAAAAGGGAGCAAATCAGTACTTTATCTGTGTGTCCACAATTCTTTGCAAGTACTTCACTCACTTACTATAAATATATGCATAGCGCCAAGAATCCACTGGATAAACATTTTCAAGTCAAACGGAAATAGGTGTTCTTGGCGATAATGTTGGATTAAATCGGGAATGAAAATTTAACCCAATTCTTAATACGAAGAAGATGAGGGAGGACCCAAGTCTACGGGGACAAAGAGGTGCCAGGGCGCAGTACAAAGATGCGAAGAAAGACATGGAGGGGAGCGAGCTGCGCAGTTCGCACGCGTTCTCTCCGGCTGTGTCACCCTGAGGCGTTTCCGGGGCTGCACATTTTCTCATTGGATGTGAGGTTGGAGTGTGACGCTGGGCTGAGCCCACACTGGGTGTGGACATCGCGAGGGCTCTTTCTGTCAACCCAAATTCCAAGTCTGTCCTGTCACACAAAGATGGAAAAGTCCTGATGCACACCCCCTCACTTAAAAGCCATCATTTTATGCAGCCTAATTAAACGTCGGTGATGCCACCACCTCTAATATCCCCCAGAACTGAAGCAAGACGGGCACCTCCGGCACAGTCTTCTACCTGGTTACTTCCCTCCAGCAGGCGGTGTGGCCTGCCTCTGCCTCCCACCCTCCGGACCCCATGGGCGAGGCCCCTTCTGTGTCCTGCCCCCGTGGGGTCACAGGCGATTACCCAAGCTCCCTCACTCGATTCCCACGCTGAAAAAATGGAAACCATAACAGAGTGGAGCCGTGATAAGAATCTGGTCAGTCGGTGTTTGTAAGGTATTTACAACCGTGACTGGGAAGTGGAAAATGCTTATTCACATGCCGCTTAAATGAATAAACCTATCTATTTTTGGATAAGTGTAGGAATTTGTCCAGGGACTACAGGCACTCACTCTTCTGCTCTGAGATACTGAAGTGCATGTTCATTTCTTTTCAAATTTTGCTTTTTCTTTAATTTTGATATGGTACCTCTTTTTGTTTCTAACCACAGTCCCCAAACTATGGCGCCATCACTGTCAAATCAATCAATAGGTGACCTCTTTATTTTCCTCTTCAATCCAAGGCAGACTTTCTACTTTATTTATTTGCTATCACAAGACACAGGTCATCTCTCTGAACAGGAGTCCTCTCCATGCCTGGCCCCCTGAGGACCCACGGAGCTCACCTCTGTCCTGCTCAGTACCCCGGGCCTAGACTCAGGTCTGGGGCTGACCTTGCCCACTTTGCTCCTCTTGCCTAATTCATTTCTACCCGAAACTCTTCCTGACTCAAGCTCACCGCTGGGTCCCGAGCCCTGTAAGACCATGAAACCAGCAGGATCTCTTGCGGCCCTTTCTCTAGTAATTTCTGTGGCCACTGTGATGTAGAAGACAAAGCTCTCAGTCATGAGGCATCCTGGAAAGGAAAAGGCCACAAAACTGAAAAGTGCAAGTTCACTGGCATAAAAATAAAATTTAAATAATAAGATTAAAATCTCTCGCACATGCCTCCCCTCTGCTCTACACACACACGCACACACACACACACACACACACACACACACACGGCTTGGGCTTCTTGTTCTTTCTGAGACCCTCTGACACACAGGTGCCAGCATGTTCAGGAATAGTTGAAGGACATTTCCCAGTTTTGTTCAATAAGTGCTAAGTTGATTTATTTTTTTGTCATATATGTTGTAACAAGAGTTTTTAAGTTTTTTAAAATGTGCTTTGCAAGGCCATTGATCTCTTTTTTGATGAAAAAATTTTAAAACTGTAAATGAATAGAATTGTGGGAAGCCTTCTGAAAACATAACTTGTGAGACTGAGCTCAGATGGGAGACCCTGGCTTCTGGCGCTTTGAGTCCAAAGCAAATGTCAGCAGCCGCCATTTCATCCGTCCTTTGTAGAACAAATGCCAGACAAGCTGACATATGCGGAGGCTCACAGTGGCTCTAGTCACCGGGAGCTGTGATAAAGAGAAAGGACACGCCAGTCCCACGCCGGGAACTCTCCCAACCCCTCTCCTGGAGCCTCAGCAAGCACCCCCCCAGAAGTGCTGTGCTGAGTCCACCTGGCCCTAGACAACAGCAGAGTGCTACTTGCACCCAGTGTGACCGATGACAGAAATGCAGAAGCAGCAGCTACCTCTAGGGAAAGTAAAGGCAACTTTTTTCATATATAGCATGAGACGTCATCATTCTTAATATTGATTTTTAACATAAAATGCAAAATGAGATTTCCCTTGTACATACAAATAAATGCACATTTATTAAACCAAATTCATGATGTATACATTCAATTTGTCATGAGAGTCACCTCTCTAAACAAATTAGGCATTTTAAACTATAAAATCTGCATCCTTAAATTTGAACATTTCCATAGCCTTCAAAACAGCACCATCTAAAAACTGTTTATCTCATTCCACCAGTGTAACAGAGCCATTAGTCACTGTCACCTGGGACGGATTCCCTGGCTGGCGTTTTCACATCAAGGAGGAAGAACTTCCTATTGCAAGTTGTTTACATAGCAACTTATCAAATGCGTAATGAAGATCCTGGCTTCCTCTGCATCCATGTGAGATAAGGAAAGCCAACCTCGAAACTTCACGACGTCCCCAATAGCTGGTGGTTGGTGAGAGGGTGGTTCCTCCAAAGGACAGCAGAGACAAGAGCCAAGTGGGAGGAGCACGGCGACATCCATGGGCAAGAGAGGAGCACAAATCCGGTCAGGGCCACGCTCGGAAGGACAAGTGAGTATGACAGGGAAGCCTGCTAGACAAACCGAGGCCAGACTGACAGAACAGAATTGCTGTGAGAATTGCTTATTTTTCAATGTTTTGATATATGTCTCCATTTCCTCTTCATGTTTCTGTTTGGTATTCCTATGAGCACCCAAGTCTCCAGCGTTTATAGGCCGTCCCAAGTCTCTGGTGATTTTCATGTCACCCAAGATTGACGGTAATTTGCAAATAACTAACATTGCCCACATTTTCATTACTCACCTTCCCATGTTGAAATCTGGCTGCATCAAAAGCCCTTAGAAGCGCTTGGTCCATATGGGTAACTAAACTGGCGAATGCATTTTGTTCTTTAGTGGTTCACCTATTTCTCAGGAGCTCTGCAAGAGACATGATAAATATGCGGTAGGATATCAAGGAGAGGGTGAGGTAAAATGATCAGGAGAACCTCTTTTAAGACAGGAGATTTGAGCTGAGATGGAAAGAAGCCGGAAGAAAGCAGGCATTCCCAGCATGGGGAAAATGTTCCCTCAGGGTGCAGAGAGGATTATGAGTGCAAGCTCTTGAGGCCAGGAAGGAGACTGCTGTCACCTAAACACGACAGCACATGGCCATGTGGCTGGGGTGCTGGGACCAAGCAAAGGGGGATGAGTGGGAGAGAGTGGGGTGCTGCCTTTGGCTCCTGTTTTATCATCAGCACTGTGGAAAGAGGCTGAAGCTTTAAGTGGAGGACACGTTCCGATTTGTACCTCACAAGGACATGAGGCCATTGCCCAGACGAAAAATCAGAGTCACCCAAGAGTGGAAGATGAGGGGCCACACTGGTGGCTTCTGTGGCTGTCCAGTGAGGAGAGCAGACAGTGGCAGAATCAAGACACTAACTGGGAACAGCAGACCGGCTAGATTCGAGGTGCACGAGGGAGAACTTTCCTGGGAGCCTCATGTGTGGGTCAGGGTTGGGAGGAAGATGGTTATGAAGGAAAAGAAAGAATGAAGCATTCGACAGTGACAGTGAGCTGGTGGGTAGAGCCACTTAGGGCCACGGGGTATTGAGAATAGACCAAGGATTGGGGCTCTGTCTGTGCTTGGTGCAAAGCAGCAAGACCAAGAGCTTGGGGATGGCAGAGGTGGCACCCAAGGCAAAGCTAACTCATGTGCCTCTTAGTATTTCTTGTCTATGCACCTCCCCTTTATTCTTCGTAGTGCTACTTGAGAAGATTCTCATTTCCTGGTAAGAGGAACAAGGCTTTCCAATAGAAATTGGAAGACTACAAAGATATGCTACGTCTGCACCATTGAACTAGAACATATTTAGAGATCCCTTCCAATCATCTGGCTTACCTGAACCAGGCAATCCTGGCCAAGATCAGGTGAACACTTGGCTCCAGCTGCACAGCCAGGTAATAGGAAAACTGGGACAGGATTCCTGCCCCACTTCTCAGTGTGCATTGCATAACTGAGACCCTAATGTAACCATGTCATATGATAAAATTTACCCAAACAAAGGAGTTGAAGCTACATTTTGTTTTCAGAGAAGTTCAATACAAAAATTTCAGAATTTCAAAAGCTTGGACATTCTGTTTTTCTGTCTAATTTCCCATATCATAAATTGATTACATGGGTGGGAAGAGACAGATGCCCTTCTCTTTGTGTGCTCATTATTAAGTAATCTGGCACACATCAATGGAACCAGTTTTTTTCCAATTGGCTTTTATGGGGCCTTTAAAACTGAGTCCTAATTGTGATGTTTGAAATCTGTTCAGAAAAAAAAAATCTGCTGGGGTAGGAAGGGAAGGTGCCAGCCCTTAGCCCCGGACCTTATCATCGAAGGCCAAAAGTACACACTGGAACCACACTTGGATGGTGAGCCAGGGAAGTGATTTCAAAAGAATGGCAGTGATTTGCTCAAGTGGGAAATGGCCCTGATATTTAAAGCTCTCCAGACATGCATTACAAAGGGACCCACTGGACACTGATAGAGATGATCTATGTGGGAATTCTACACTATTCTTTCCCGGAGATGGGATAATCTCTAATGGTGTGTGTTGTATGAAAATTCTAGGAGGAACAGAACAAGTTGCAAACTTGCAGTCTAGAAATTGGATGTTCCCAAACCTTTAAGAGTTCTTCAGCAGGTAGACTCTTCCTCGGCTTTATCAACCACTGGATGTCTTCACCTTGTATGTGTGGGCAAAGGGTTCTGATTTTAAGATGCCAGCAAGAATGTGTCACAGTGGTGAGACCCTGGAACCGCTGTGTTCTCTTCCACCACTCACTCGTTGACTCATTAGGCTATAATTGTGTAGCTTTAGCTCATGACAACACAGCAACACCCACAAATCATACCAGATGTACATGGTCCTAAGTATGAACTGTACTCCCCACCTGACCATGTTCTTCCTTTGGCATTCTATTCTCATGGGCGCACAGGACAGAAGGGCCTACAAATTCCTGTGCAGAGAGGCACAAGCAAACTCCTTCAGTAAGTACAGCAATCCATTCCACTGCTCTATCCCTTTCCTTTTCTCTCCGGTGTGCATAACACACGAGCATGTGTATGCACTAACTTCAGCCCAAGAGGACTTTGCCACCACGCATTCCACATCTTCTTACCGTTCTTGCTACCTCAGTGATCAGGACCTTACATCCAGTTTGCTTGTGACTGGCAGTCCCAAGAGCTGTCATTCTACCAAGCAAAAGAGGTGCTTACGGTCTGACTGAGGAATGATTTTGAAAGTTTCGCTGTTGACATACCCATTGTGGAAGGTATGGGGTGTTCCAAATGACCTTCACATTAAGTGTTGCACTCTGATGACTTAAACTCTCCCTGCAATCCCACCCAATTCTGCCTGTCCTAAATTGCCATGCTAACACAGCAGTCTACTAGTAAGTGGTTTGCGTATTCCAGGGATGATAAGGATATTTTAATATTTTTGATTTGATAAGTATTTCTTGTATTTTTTTTTCAGTACCAGGGATTGAACTCAGGACCTTGTGCTTGCTAGGCAGGCGCAGCACCACTGAGCTACATCCCTGGCCCTCTTGTACTTTTAATATTCCTTAAGGTTACATGAATCGTAGAACCATGAGGGCACACATCTTTTATTAATGACGTTAAACTTTCTATTAGGAAGCCATGAACTGTGAGAAATGCGACATTAGAGAATCTTGTTTGGTGAACTTGCAAGCTAAACAGACATAAAATTACAGAGAAAGGAGCAGGAGCACTGAGTCTCCAGAGCAGTCCTAGTATTGGGGTAATGCCTGCTGTACCAGTTCCTGTAATGTGATGCTGCTAGAAGGCTCATTACTTTACTCTAGTGTAGATTTTAGATTAGAATATTCCTTTCCATGTCTAAGTGCTCGCATTGCCTAGAGACAATATACATCTATCTGAGGCATGCCTAAACGGAGTGTGTGACTGACCTGTTGCTCCTATCTAAATACTGAACATTCAAAACTCATGAGAAAAATCAAGACACGCTCTTCCGCTGGGCTGAAATGAGGACCCACACAAGGCTGTGGTCATCTGTACAGAGACCATGCTGGAATCCCTTCCTTGGGGTTTTGATCCGAGCTTTCTAATGCACGATGGAGCCAACCAGGCCCATGTTTCCCTCTTTGCTTCATTTGGCAGTTCTGGCAGTGGAAACGGAATCACTCTTATCATGAAGGTGCTGTTGTGATTCCCAGTATAGTATCTACAATACAGGCCCATGAATGTTTTTCCAAGAATCTATGCATCAGTCCTGCACTGAATTCTGCCTATGCACCTCAGAGGTAAGCTGCTGAAAAAGAAAAATATACCCTGCAGCATCCGGGGGTTGATTTCAACATGGAGACTTACAAATAGATCTGCCTAGATGGGAGCTTCAGTATGAAGCAAGAAACAAATCACTATTCAACAACTAAATCCATTTCAGTTCAGATCTGGCTCATGTCAATTAATTGATTTTTTTTTCTTTCTGTAGATAATGCACTCAACAGGCAATGGTGTTCAGGAACAATTGCAGAAACTATTCATAGCAAGGAAGTGAGAGCAATTGATACCATATATAGGGTTTTCTGTCAAAGTGAAAATGTACATTTATGCAAGACCATGCACATGGGGGAAATGGGTTCACAAAGACAAATTGTAGGGCTTTTTGACAAATCTGATTTGACCAAAGATCCTATGGCAGTCAGTCTATCAAGAACTTCTATGACGGGCTCCCACTCTTGCTGTGATAATCTTTGTATGGTTTCGAACTAAAGTGGCCCCAAAGCCTTGGGCACTGGGATGGTGACTGGTTTACAGGGTGGTGTGGCTGACTTCATGTCAGGGGTGAGGTCTGCTAGGAAGAGATGGGTCCCCAGGGCTGTGACGGGAAGGGTTTATCTCCTTCCAGCTGCTCCTTTCTCTCTGCTTGCTGGCCGCCATAAGGGGAGCAGCTTTCCTCCAGGAGGCCCTTTCGCCATGCCTTTCTGCCTGGAAGCCCATGGACTAAAAAATGAGCCGAAATGAACGTGTCCTCCCTGAAGTAGCTGTGTAGGTATCATGTCCCAGGGATGAGAGAGTGACCAAGACAAGGCTGGTTGTTAGCTTGACCGGTGTGAGATACGTGGAGGACACTCCTGGGTGCGTCTGGGTGGGTCACTGCACCTGACCTGGGATCCGTAGCTGTTCCCTGGCCCTCCCTCCTGGGCTCTGCCCATCGCACTCTGCTTCGTGGTTGTCACCAGGTGAGCAGTCTTGCTCTGTCTTGGAGCCAAACGAGCACATGAGCCAAAATAAGCCTTTCCTCCTCTGTGTTGGCTTTCTCGGGTGCTCGGTGACGACAGAGACACGGTGCTGACTGGTGCAGGTGCCCAGCGCGGGCTCTCCCGAGCACAGTGCACTGTGGTCCGATCTCGGGCACACTGCCAGGGGACACTGGGGTCTAGCGCTTCCTCACAGGATGGCAAGGATGGCATCAATTAGGAGGCACAAACACACACCACTCCTACCACCCTGAGAGGCCTTCCTTTCCAGTTACTGTTGATATAGCTAAGCTGGACGATTTATAAATCACACACCCTTGGGGTTGTTTATGCAGCTTGCATTCAGAGAACAGCAACAACACAGAGGTACTTCTTATTATATGCATTTTTCTCATGGACATACTATTCTTCATACAAGATCAGACTATTTACAGTGACAGCTGCATCACCGGAAAGGAAATATTTCCAAGCTTGAGCAGAGGCTAAAAAAAATTAGAAAATACACACACACACACACACACACACACACACACACACACAGCTTTCCCCTACACCAGGTCTCTAAAAGTTACCCTTGGAAAGGTTTTTGTTTTTTGGTACCGGGGATCCAACTCAGGAACTTGCGCTTGTGAGGCAGGCGCTGGAACCACTGAGCTAAATCCCCAGCCTGACCCTTGGAAAGGTTTTGAAAGCTTCAGAACTTTACATTAAAAATATTCCAAAATCTAAAGTGAAGTACAAACAAATATACCTCAGTGTGACAGTTTCTTTTCTGTTTCGTGCATAATTCAAGAAATCACACAGCACAAAGGTAGAAATACAGAGACAGAGTGTGATTGCTGTGGACTAAGAAGAGTAGACGGGGTTGATTTTTCCACTGCTCAAGCATCTCGAGAAGGCTAAAACATGCGACTGGCCAGCAACTGGCTCTTCATTAACCAGGTGGGGGAAAGGGCCACAAATGGAAGCAACATTATTGAAGAGAGGTTCTATGGACCAGGTAACATTTAGTCAGGGAGTATAAGAAAGGAAACTGGTTCAGCCCAAAGGATTCTGTAGAAGGATTTTCTAGATCAAGAGAAAATGACATGTCAAAACAAGACAATGGATGAAGAGAGACGGGGAAACTTAGCATGCCAGCACGCAGATGTGTGAAAAAGGATCACAATATCATCTATTTACATAGGATTTCACACAGTGAAATGTGTTGGAACATATAAATATTAAGAATTTGGTGAAGAATAACTTGGTGATGGAGGAAAAATCAACCTCATTTTACAAACAAGGACACTGAGGCTCGGAAACCTTAATAAAATAGTTAAAGCTTCATAGAACAGAGCAGTAGAGGTAGCAGTCAACCTCCCTGACTTCATGGAGAGCTCTTTTGAAAGCCACTATGTATTCTACAAATTCAAGTACATACTACATGTGGCTGATTGGGAAGAAGAACGTGAAAAGCAAGAGAAAATTTTAAGAGCCTTTAGAGTTCAAATTATTTATAATAACTTTCCTTCCACAGCACACTGGAGCTGCTTAGTGGAAATCTTAAGAAATCAGAATCTCCTCAATCTGTAGTTCTGGAAAATGCCACAGGATGTCATCCTGTGTGAAATTCTTCCCATGCACGTTAGTATTAGTTTTGAGATGAATAATATCCATTTTTAAAAGACACCACAAAGCTGCACATTTTTAAAGCAATTTTTGAAAAATACTTTATTTGTATGGCATAGAAATTAAAATTATTTAAATAAATTACAAATTAAAAAGTCTTCCTCCTACTGTGATTTCTGTGGGTCTCAAAATTCCCACCCACCAGCACACCATTGTCTCCTATGGTGGTATGTGCCTTCCAGAACGTTACACACACACACACACACACACATGTATCCATCTTCATTACATAAAGATAGAACATGCTGGATGCAGGATTTTGAACCAGTTTCCAATTTAATATATGCTGCAAGCATTTGTAATCAATACATAGAGAATTCCTCATGTTTTTGAACAGCTACACAGTATTCTGGAGTATTTTGTAGAGGTTTACAGAAGGATCCTTGGGTTTTTTTCAATGTTTTTGCCATAAAACTTTTGAATTGTACAAAAGACATAGCTGAAATGTGACACCTGCCTTCCCCTTACTGTAGGCTCTGTCTGTGAGCTTCTGGTCCCCATCCAGGTCCTCTTCCCGTGATTAAACCCTTTCACTGCCTGCTCTGCTGCCCACAATACTCTCCTGACTTCTTAATAAAAGAGGAAGGGAGAGGTAGGTAAGTGGAGATTAGGAAAAAGATGTTCAAGTTCCAAATCTTAGAGGGATGTGCTATGTTATCTTTTCAGGGCAAAGTTAAAAGTAACACAGTGCAGAGCACCAACCCATAGAGATCTGCAAATATATATTCTGTATAACCCCTGGCTTTTCCACGTATGCATCAGTCTAACTCCATGAACATGATTCTAATTGTCGATCAAGGCCCATGAGTCATTTGCTGTGAAGAATTACCAACCATCGTGGGCAGACACAGAACTCCCACATGGAATATCATTTTCTTGCATTTGAAGACTAAATTTCATTAGTGCTTGATAATATAATTCTAACCTGTCTCTACTTACAGCTTTATGGAAACAGAGCATTAAACTCGGATCTACCCATAGGCAATGCAAGTTGGAAAAAAATGAAAAAAAAAAAAAGAAAATGCCAAAAAAACTTGATTCAATGTTTTGATAAAGGAGGCTGAATGGATGGGACTGTAATGATTCAGAGAAGAGAAAGACTTTCTTGCATGTAGCAGACAATAGCACAGACTTGTGCACTATCCACTACAGATAATGAGCTAGGTCCTAGGAAATTATTTAATGTAAAAGTAACTACTTCTAGTCCTGTATGGCAGAGCATGTCTCAGAGTACCTAGGGCACAGTGCTACAGTATAATTTCCCTTCCTCCAGGTCTGTACATGGTAGTGCCATGTTTTATGTGGGATACTGTCTATGAAAAATATGACTGGAAGAGAAAAGTCTGTAAATGATACTCCTGAAAATATAAAGAACCTGGTCTTGACTGTTCCAAAGCCTATTCAATCTCAACACCCATCTCTCCTTCATCCCTCCTAGACCCTGAGGTCTCCCAGCTACCTGCCAGGCCAGAGTGGAATATTTTGGAATAAATGTGCTTTCTCATCTGTGACTATGCGACACCAACAACACTTACTGAAAAGTGAAAATTGATTCCTACCTGACACCAAATAACTGTTTTGATTGATTATTTTCTCTGAACTGACAGGTTGTTTTGGCAATGTAGATACAAGCTTAGTCAATTTAGTGCATGAATGATACATGAAGGATTCCACATTCAATATAGAAACATTTCACAGTTATTCACTGAATACCTAGGGCATGTGTTTGGCTGGGTGACATGTGTTTATCGGGTATTCGCTATGTAGAAGATGAAAGGTTTTTTTAAAATCTTGTTAATCTTAGGCACTACACAAAGTTGGAAAATATTAGCAATGGTCCTTTAGCATTTATTAAAAGTGAATCTCAAAATCTTCAAAATTTAGACTAAGCCCTCACTTTGATAAGCCTGTCATAATCACACATTGGAAAAGAGTGAAAGGCAAAGATGTTTCTTGCATTATTATTTATAACCGAAAAAGTAGAAGCAAACAAAAAGATTTACAACAAGAAAACACTTAAGTCAGTTAATTCATATTTCATTTCTCCTCTGCCATATAGTGCAGTGGTGAATACTAGAAGTTGAGCTGAATTTCAGCGTTCTTCATTCTTCCTTAGCACATGACATAAGAAGCAGTTTTCAAAGGTGACTGTTTCAAAATGGCACAGCACACTCAAAATTGGATCAAAACCTAGAAACTAAGGTGATTTTTGTCCTCGGGTATAATATCTCTAATCCGATTGCTTTAGTGGTCCCTCTATGTTTCAATGAACTCAGGAAAAGTTTTAATTATGTAGCAGCTATATTATTATTGCCCCTGGGATATAGGAATTAGAGAGCGATTTTCAAAAATCTCAGGAAAGGAAATGAGTACCTTTGTGAGACAAGCCTGGCACCAGCTTGATTTGATGACAGTAATTTATCAGAACCTGTATTGTTAAAAAGAACAGAGTACTGAAGGCTTTGCCTCCTTTGACTAGTAGGAGACAGCCCTATAATGGACTCCAGGACTTAGCAGAAGTTGGGGTGGGTTCCCCGCCCTGGGCCAGAGGGAGGCCCGCCTCTCACCCCAGACCTCCTGCAGGGCTTTCTGACCTGCATTTTCTCCGCAGGGGAGCTGTGTGCCTGTCCATCAGAGGGGCACATTGTTCTCCAGGAGCCCTGGCACGCAATTTCCTACAAAACTTATACTTTAAAGCCTACACAGAAGGCTCTAAGAAAAAATGCCACTCAGCAAGCAGCTGGGAACAAAGGACCGGGGAAATATCACTACAGAGAGGGGCTCTACCCGAGACTTCCTGCTGCCTTTCCTCTCCCCGTCCATGATTATTGGTATTATCCGCCTCTGCTCTCCAGAGAAAGCACAAAGTTGCGTGCATTCGATATGAACACCACCCATGGCCTTGCTTAATTTACCCTTCTTACTTCTGAGCTGCTCTGAACCTAGCTCTCTGGACGAAGGAAGGGCAATTTTACAGTGCTTCTTCTGCTTTGAAAATGGGGAAATAAAGCACAAGTGAGCACCATAACTGCCCCTCCTTTGTCACTGAGGTCTGCATAGTCCACAAATGTCATAAAATGAAATCTGAAAATGGATAAGCTATCTGCCTCCATTCCTCAACAACACTCCCTCCCTCTCTCCTATGACTGATCTCTAACCACACACTCGATGTCTGTTTGTTTCTAATAACGTATCACAGAGGCTGGCTGCGGTTATAACAGACACCTGACAGGTTCCCAGAGAAGGGTGTTTTGTTTCAAAAAGGGAGCCAAGACTCAGCTCTGCTCACTCGATGTCATAAATCAATGGACGCTGCTGATTCCTCCTTCTGCATCCACCCATTCTTCACTCTGCATTTTAGCGGACTGAGAGTCAACCCTGAAGTCCTTTTGCATAATGGACATTACACATGGCCACGTCCAGCTCTCCTGGGCAGGCTTCATGGGTTCCTCTCCCTCCTTCCAGGAGGCTGTCCAGTGAAACCCTAATGGATCCCTTGCTGGTTCACTTACTAATTAGAAACAAAGACCACTGGCAAAAATATTAGTGTACGGGTTCTCATTCAATCCTGCGTACTCCATCTACTTTTGTGTCCAGAAATGTCTGAGAAATGCTTTAGCATTTGTGCATTTCATGAAATCCGGTTCACTTTATTAAAAGGTATATTGATTCAATGTGCCCACAACTATACAGCAATGAACAAGATAATTAGCTACAATAAGTTTGCCAAAGTCATTTGCATATCAAAAGGTAACATGGTTTTTCACTTGCTAGAGGTAATTCTCCATGCTCTTTTAAAATGAAAGACTAACCCAGTTTTAAATAATATATGAAACAGGATTTCAGTGGTAATTCTTTTCTCCCTTAGGAAAAAAAGCTCTTGTCTAAAGTGATAATCCCAGTTTGCAAATGTTACTAAAAACAAAAATTCTAAAGCAAACAAACAAAACCCTGAGTAGCTTTCTCATGGAGTGCCAAATGGGATGTCTTTTAAAATATGTTATGCATGTTTTTACTTCAACATAATTCATTTTTTAAAACACTGGGTAATTTAAAATAATCAGAACGCAGAGACATCAAAGCACCTCGCTGACAAACATACTTCACCGGAAGTTAAGAAGTAATGCTGAGGGGATTTTTGTGAACCTTTTTCTGCTTGCCTGATTCCCAATTCAATTTCATTGTCCTAAGGACACTCTCTTCAATTTGTTGCTATAGGTAACAGTGTGGCTAGAATGTGTGCTCAAGTACATACAAATCACTCGAGAGAAGCTTTGTTCCCCATACTCTCATTCCTGTGTCATACCTCTCTGTCCAGGAAAGGACCAGGCAGGGCCTGAATTTAGTTCTTTAAAACGGATGTGCTGCTGTAATTTCTGGACAAACAAAAATGAAAGGCCAAGTCAACTTTATGAAATGTTCATGGCTATAGCAATAGGTATTTACTCCACCACTGATTCTAAGTTGTTGTTTGGCAAAATAATACTAATATACTTCCAATCAATAAAATATCATTCCTTCACCCTTCATACACACATTTATGTCAACATAAGCAAACAAAATCTTTAAAATCTGCTAGTAAATAATCTATAAAGAATTTATAGTATTGTATAGTATTGTAATGGCAGGAAATCACATCACTAAAACTAAGGTTGAGATTTTTGGCAACTATATAATCCCAACTACACTATTATTTTTTAAACTTTTAACTAACAAGGACCATACCTATATGGAGTACAGTGTTGATTGTTGATTCATGTCTGCATTGTGGAATGACAAAATCAGAGTAATTAACATACCCATAATATGTAAACAACCTAAATTTCTATCAACAGCTGAATGGATAAAGAAAATATGGTATATAGACACAATGGAATACTACTCAGCCATAAAAATGTGACATCTTACATTTGTGGCAATATGAGTGCTCTTAGAAGACATTATGTTAAGTGAACTACATTGTGCCAGACAGACAAGCACCACGTGATCTAATTCATGTGTAGAATTTAAAGAATTGATCTCAGAGAAGTTCGGACCAGGTGGTGTTACCAGAAACTAGGGAGAGTGGGTGTCAGGAGTGGAGAGTTCAGTCAGTGGGTTACAGTCAGAAGCAAGAAGTCTTGGTGTGAGACTGCTGCACAGTGGCATGACTCTGGGTGACAGTAGTGTACCTTACATTTCAAAATGCTACAGAAAGGATGTCGAAAGTTTTCACTGTAATGAAATGATACATTGGGATAGATACGTTTCACGAGAGTTAAACACTGCATGAGGTGTAGTTGTGTTAAAGCTTCTGTTCCCGCGTTGCTATGTGTAACTTTTGCATGACTACGTATACAATGTATAACTTTTGTGTTTTCTGTATCTGTAAAACACATCAAGCATTTTAAGAAGGCAGATGCTTCAAGAAGAAAGGAATTTCTGGGCTTAGGAAGCAGTGTGCTTGACGAGCTGAGCCATCTGTGTGCCATGCGCGTCTCGGGGATGCTGGGGCTCAACAGTGGCTGCAGAGGTGTGGATTTGTGCTCACTTCCCTGTCCTGGGACAAGGGGCTGGGCAGTTCAACTCAGCCCGCCTGGCCTCGTGAGCACATAGACCTAAAAATGAGCAAATGCAAGAGTGCTTCAGAAAAATCTTCTGTGGGCTAAACGGCATGGTTTCCTTTTCTTCGCCATACTTCCAGATGTGTAGGTGACAACGAGAGCTGTGTGGATGGTGGGCTTGCTGCTGGTGCGGCTGTGCTGGCTGTCTGCTGACCCCGCTACCCCATGGTGGTCTCGCCAAATATTTTAAAAGTAGAAGCCAGAATCTAAACCCTTAATATCTTAACAAGAAGTGCCGTTCTTAGCATCTGTCTGGGCAGCATGGTCGTCCCCCCTCTTGCAGGGAATCGGTTCCTACCGCTTATCGCTTTGACCCTGTTCCCCTTCCTCTCTCCCCTCCCCTCTTTGGCCCTCCCAGAGTCCCCAAGTTAAAAAGCAAATTAAAGCAGAGGGAGGAGGTGACAAGAAACATGTTCTGATGGGCAAAAATTAGTTTTTACGATGCCCGCTAAATAATCATCACAGTTTCGGTTTTAGCTAAAATATGAAAACATACTTTCAAAATGTGGTAAACAGCAAAAGCGATGTCATTGATACCACCAGACACCCCAAATACAAGTCTCGGGGGCTCTTAGAATTTCCTACTACAGAGGGGCTGAGACACCTTGCAGCTCAGCGGGCTGCGTTCCTGAGCACCATTCAGAGGTCAGGGCCTCCTCGCGCTCCCCGTGCCCAGACCCATGGAGACCAAAGACAGCAGGAAGTGCAATGGTCAGTGTCTTTCAGAGAAAACGCAGATGCTCTTGCAGATGTCAAGAGGAGGGCAAATTCGTTTTGCTTGATACAAAGTATACGTAGTCAGCAGTGTTACAAATATTTCGTTAGTGTCTTATATTTTTAGAAAGCAACCCAGGATAATTCATTCACTCTCTCTCTCTCTGTTTCTCTTGGGCTTCTACAAATCCTCCATGAAAGATTTAGCAAAACAAAGTTCCGTAAGCCTCAGAAAGGTCAGTCCGCACATTTTCCTCCTCCACCTTCCATAGTCTAGGCACAGACTTTAAAATTCAGAGGTTAACAGCAGTAAATCAAAGCTGCATCCCCACATAACTCACCCACAACTGTCCATACGCTATCTAAACTGTACCACAGCTGGGTTTTATGAGTGTCCACAACAGAATGCAAACATTTCGAACGCTTTGGAGAATGGCACTATATTTCTATTTCCTTTGTATCTTCCTCTCTTCCCCTACACACACACACACACACACCCCTCATCTCATCCCATGAGCGTGGTTGTGCCTCCGGTCCCCCGGGCTGTTTGGTTCTCTGCATGATCTTCCGGGCAGAAAGTACAGACATTGTGGGTGGCAGGTTCTGCCCTGGGCCAACACCTGCGGATGACACCCGGGAGCTCCTTTCTAGGTTTTCTTCAGCCTCCCCAGCCTCTCTCTCACTGCCCGAGGGACCCACATCCCCAGCACCACCCCAGACCCATCCTCCACACAGGAAGTTCTCCAAGGCCCAAATCCCCTCACACCCTCCCTCCTTTTATTCCACCTTTTAAGGATTATTCTTCGCCACATCTTCCACTCCTTCTCTAGGCAAGTGTCACTTGTCCCTAATTCCTGGACAAACCAAATAAAAATAATCTGTGAGTGTCAATAGCTTTTTGAATAACTCAAAGGAAGCATCTCTTTCAAAAAGCACAAGAGAATAAATGGAATATAATTATTTAGTGAGTTCTCGAGAGAAAGCAAGCCTGGGAAGGTAAAAATTATAGGAGAAAACGTTGATAATAAGTGTCACAAAACCCACGAAAGGCCAGGTGTATAAATTTCATTGACGGATTACAATCAGTGTGGCTCGTTCTGATACCAACACCTGACTGCAGTGAGGATTTGCATGCAAAGTAAGGCATGCACGTAATTTTAGAAAGGGAATAATTGGTCTAGTGACCTAATTCATATTCATAAGTCTTTAAGTCTTGTATGTTTAAGGAATAAATGTTACTTATAAGTAAAGTAATGTTGTTTGGATATCAAGTTTGGGGGCACAGGTGTGTGTATTTTGACATAAATAAAGCAGTTTCCAGAATTTTAATTTATTTATTGTGTAGGGCATTTCCAAAGTCACTTGAGTTCCTTCTTTCTACCGGGATGCATACTTCGAAGACCATCCTTGTGACCGATGGCTCTGCACCATGCACGCGGAGACCTAAGGCAGCCGCTGGCTTCTCTCTGACCCACTCTGGCCACTCACCCAGACCCAGCACGGCACTGCAGCCGGGACTCCACCACAGTCACACGGCACCTTGTTAGAATTCCTTTCTGTTTCTTCCTTCAGAAGAATATCATAAAGACAAATTCAGAACATTTTATTATAAATCTACTGGATGTGTGGCTAACATTTTATTTTTGTATGTATAATATGTTCTATTTTACAAAGTCTGTCTCATATTGTTTTAGATACTATGATATTCAGAGCACCACATGGGATTTAATGATATTTTAAAAGAGCTGAAGACTATTAACCACTGGTTCTCTTTTTTTTATGAAACTGCCTAGTATCGCAGGGCTGACTCCATATAGGGAACGTTTCCTGGTCAACCACAAAGCTTTCAGTGTCCACACAGAGCACACTGAGAAAGAACCTTGGAAAGGAAGGAGAGAAGCTGAGACTAAATGTTAACTTACTTTCCCTCCAGTGAACGATCTTTATACAGACCTGGGAAAAATAAAATTAAGACACGTGAACACATCAGAAAACCAACTGGTTTCTAACACATGTGGCATGCAACAAAATTTCTGAGAAAGAATAAAATTGTAAAGTTTGGATCAATATAAAACAAATATTTTAGGTGGTAGAAGCTCATTTTTGTTTTATTTCCTGTCTTTTATTATTATTATTATTATTATTATTATTATTATTATTATTATGAGGCAGGGTCTTACTAAGTCCCTAAGTTGCCCAGGCTGGGCTCATGCTAGGGGTTCTCCTGCCTCAGGCACTCAGAATACTGAGATTACAGGTGTGGATCACTGTGCCCAGCCAGAGCTTCAACTAAATATTCTGAAATTTAAACAAGCAGAGAAGAAGACGCTGGCAGGGTGGTATGAAAACACCCAGAGGCAGTTTCTTTATCTTTTCTGGGAGGAAGAAGAGAAGTGCACCACAGGGAGGACAGACAAGGCCTTCAGTGTGTCCAGCAAATGTCACAGTGTTATATTATGGAGAAGAGATTGAAGATCCCATGAGATCTAGCAAGGGAATCACGTGAATTTTGAAGGGAACTGTTGCAGGACATGCTGGGAACAGGGCCAAGGAATAAGTAGAATCACAGCAGCAAGACAGTGAGGAACTGTTGTACTTGAATTTTCTATATTGTATTTATTCAAATCACAGTTCTTAGTACATGTATAAGGCATAATTATTTGTTTTGGCCTAATGTGAATGCATAAATATCTTAGCATCTTGATTCCTACAATCTATTGAGCTCCTAACCTTCAAACACCTGCAGAGTTGAATTCCTCCACGCACTGATGCTGAGCACTTGTGGCTGATGGAAATTTCTAGTGTCCTCTGTACTCAGCCCTGTCTTTACCACCAGTGTGCTCTGCGTAGGTCACTTAACTTTGTGCACTTTACTTCCTCCATCAGTGAAATGGGCATGGGAATCGTGATGAACGCCTGAGTTTGTCTGGTGGACTGAGCACAGCAGGGGACAGCGATATGGCACTGTGGAGAGCATGCGGCTGAGAACTGAAGTGCACGCCAAAGTCCCCTGGGTAGGCTGGTGCGGTGGGGCACACCCGTGTGCTCTGGGAGGCCAAGGCAGGAGGCTTGAAAGTTCAAGCCCGGCCTGAGCACCTTAGTGCCCCAGCAAGACCCTGTCTCAAAACATACAAATAAGCCTGAAGGTGTAGCCATGTGGAAAGGTCCTGAGTTCAATCTCTACTGCCAAAAAAGACAAAGGAAGAAAAAACCAGGATCCATAGTGAGGGCCCTGCTGATGGTTGGGCTGATGCGAACATCATGATTATTCATGGAGAGAAGGGTGCAGACTGAGAACTGAGATTATCTCAGGCTATTTTCAGCCCCTTTCCATAGCTATTTACTACCAACTTCTGTATTTGACCTGACATCCTCGTGACTTGGAATATACTGTTAACCTCAGGAGACCGCTAGCTTCTGCCAACCCTAATGCTAAGAATGCTTTAGGATAATGTATGAAACCTACAGGAATCTCCCCGTCTGCCAGAGCCTGCCAACCAGATGGTCTTAGCAATGCTTTTGGTCAATGCATGGACTTCTGACTTTCCTTTGTTCTGAGGTTATGAAAGCTCTTGTGATCTCTGCTACAGTGAAACCCATTATTCATGTAAGCTGAATCCATGTCCCTGCCTTTGGCACCACATATTTGGCTCAGAATAAACTATTTGAACTTCCTCTGGAGCAAGAGCTCTGATTTGCACGGAGTACCACTAATTTATGTTAGTTGCAATTATTATTATTAGCTCAAAGCAAAACAAAACCTAGTAGTGATGCCACTGATTGACTTAAGAAGGAAACAGGAGGCTCTTCCCACATTTATCTCCTCTAGCTCACTTAGTTACCAGAGCTAAAGCCTGTATCGACAAAGAGATGTTTAGGAAGAAATTTCCCAAGCTGGACAGGGAAGCATTTTTTGAAGGTATGAGAGTTGAGCTAGGAAGGAGGCTCTCCCATTTCAAAGGACAGGTGTCCCAACAGTGCGCTTTGGATTGATACCAGGGGAGCACAGGCAAAGAGTCACCTGTATGCCCAGTGCAGGGCAGAGCAGCATAGACTGTCACTGGACCGCACAGCTGAATTACTGAATCCATTACCTAGTCTAACCTCAACCAAAAACCAAAGGTGCCAACCAGAAATAAAGTGGAATAAAATAGGCATGAGTTTCCCCAAGCCTCCATCCACTGAACGCTTTTAAACAAACACTCAGCTATCCAGAGTTATCTGTGCATTCTCTAGAACTTGCGAGATGAAACAAAACATTTCTTCACTGCATGTTATTTAAAAGACTGATTTGTGGTGGCCCCAAATAGACAGTGATGAAGGAGACCCTACATTTAACCATTTATTTTCAAGAATAGATGCTACAGGATAAACTCTTTCCATTATTCCTATCCTCTGCTTATTGAAATGCCTCCCTAACTCAGTGGCAGTTTTACTGTTTTATCTCACTCCCTTTGTTTTCTTTTCTGAGCATTTTTTGAAACAATAAGAGTTTGTTATTTTTTAATTCTTCTTACACATTTTTGTATGGTAAGGAGAAAAATATCTTACAGGATGTAGTCTTTAAATCAGCCTTAATTTCATAATTTGCTTCTTAGTAACCTCAGTGTATTTTCATTTTAGTAAACCAATTATTTTCTATTTTTCTTAATACTTTCCAGTATTCTATTTTATATAAACCTTATTCTTCCTCCTATTTAGAAATACATCACCTGTGAGGTGACATCCACTGACTTAGCAGATTTTCATTTTTTAAGTTTCTGGGAAACTACATCCATTATGCAATTCTTCCACTTTTGAGATTTTTCACTATTTTTCTCCTCTGTGTAAAAACTCGAACCTTAACCAAACCACAACCCAAACCCTCATTCTTAGACTAACTTCCCAAATGTTCTCTTCCATGAAGTAAAAGATCCCAGGTGGCTCCAGTCTGGCCTCTGTGCACTGCAGCAGCAGGGCGAGCCCTGTGCCTGCTGTTGATGAATGACCACGACTTCCCCGGGGATTGCTGCTGGGCAGCTGCACATGACCTTCCGCTGGAAGAACCCTCACTGGCCGCCTGTGCTGTGTTCGGGTGTGTGGTTGCCTCCACTGGGTCTCTTCCTGCAACTCATTCTAGTTTTTGGTGAGGAGTTTTGAACTATCCTGGCACCAAAAGAATGGGAATGGACATGCTGAGCCTGCCACAAATAACCCAGTGCACAGAGACACCTCAGGCATTAAGATGCAAGTCTTTGAGAAGACGCCAGGTGAAGGTCAGGGCGTCTGGCTTATGTGCGTGCTGTGCAGGACCCGGAGGTCCACCCTGCTCCCAGCCGGCACCATCATCTTCCTCAGCCCTCTGGTGCTCACTGGAGTTTCAGTTTTGTGACGCCAGGCTTGGAGATTGGAATCTGCCTCTCAAAAGTCGTCGTGTTTAGGGCTGGGGTGTAGATCAGTAGTAACGCACTTGCCCAGCATGTGCGAGGTGCTGAGGTTCATCCCCAGCACAGCAAAAGAAAAAACAAAAAGGAGCATGGACGCAAAGAATAGACCTCAATAAGCACAGTTTAACGGATCTTGCTGGAGTGGTTGTAGCACCTTTTTGACCACAAATGATTTTTTTCTGAGTTCATCTTTTCTCATAAGTGGTATCTTAAAAATAAATCATCTGTTTCTGCTAGGGTTGTTATGGAAACCACGTGTAGCAATGAACCCACATATGACAGCACCGAGAATGTAAAATACTGTAAAATATATATTTATAGCTGTTGGAGAAAATATATTACTTAGGATAAATATTGACAGGGTGCTGCTACCTTCCAAGGAAATAGTATAATTTTCCCACAGGAATAGATTCTCCTTTGGTCTAGCAAAAAATACTCCTAACCTGGTTTTTAAGGGAGCGAGGGTCCCAGTTATGTAGCCTAGGTGGTCCTCGCATTCATTTCATCAATGATTCACAGAATCATGCCTGGAAAGGCGTTTACTGAGGGCTGCAGGGCGCTGGCCAGAGTGCTCAGCACAGCCGGCCGGGGCGATGCTGCACCTGTGGCGATGAGTCTTGTCACCTGGGCAGGTGGAGGAGAGGCAAGCAAGCGGGGCCAGGTGAGTCCTGAGCAGCGAACTCCTGAAACACGGTTAGGACAAGTGAGGGAGAGGGCGGGAAGGTACTTCTGCCAGAGTCTGGAAGGCTGCGGGAAGAGCTCGTCTGGTGCCTCGGAGGGCAGAGGGTGGAGGACACTCTAGGCAGAGGGCACCACAGGCTCAGAGCCTGGAAGCCAGAGGGAGACGGATCAGACTGAGACCCCCGAAAGCTGGCCAGGATGGACAAGAGCAGGTGATAGAAAGGGACAGGGGTTGAAATCCCACGGGCAGGAGAGGCCAGACCTACGGAGAGGGCAGAATCAGGGGACACTGGGGCTGAACCCTGGCCTCCTATCCCACACAGCACAAGGATGCTTTCCATTAACTGGAGCTCAATCAACCGTGGCTGGTGGGTTGTTGTTAGAACAGCTGACTGATTACAGCACACTCTAGTAGGAGCAAAGTCTTATCCAGAATACTGAAATGACATGCTGTTCCCAGGAAAGAGATGATTTCTCTCACGTGAGAAGTTTGTGTTGCAGGTGACCAAATGGATGACTCCTAAACCATCCTCAGTGGTGGCCAACGGACGCCCCATTGCCAGGCCACGTGACACCCCATTCCTTTGCTCCTTCCCAGGACCTGACTTCTACTTGAAGCACAAGACTTTCCATGATCTGACCACTGTCTGCATTTGCAAATCTGTCTCTCAACAAATTCCCCTTCCATGCTCCTGGAATGCCTAAGCAAATAACACTGAGTCAGGGACACAGCCTGGCATCCTGTTACTCCAGTGAACAGCCGCTTTGTGCTCATCCGACTTCTACTTTGCAGGCAGTGTTTTGAAATTTCATTAGGAAATGTCCCTCATTAAGCCACTGTGCCTAAAATCCCGAGGGAAGCGAGCAAGCCAGCTTCAGGTCTGCATGGTACGCACGATGCTCTTTAGTCTTTATATCTGATTTATAATTTATAAAGATTTATTTAGAGTGAGATTGTTTTCTACTTGTGCTTGCAGTCCTCATATCTGAGAATGGTAGTTGTACCTAAGAAATGCTTGTTGAATATGTAAATAGTTGAGAATTATCATTCAACTTATTTTATAGGACTACTGTTTCAGACCAATGTGATCATTAAACGTCATCCAAGCAAGCACGTGATGAGATAAAGGCCCATTTGATCTTCAGTGATTAGAATCTTGGAATATTTTAAATATTTGTCATTTATCTTGCCTTCTTTTATCTTCCACTGCAAAGAGAAAATGAAATCATTTAAAATTATAATGGGGAGACCCTCGTGCCAAGGAAGCAGAAAACAAGTTTGCACAGTGTTGAAGGTTACAAACAAATTCTATGTCTCACAAACTAAGCACAACTGCATTCTTGAGGAGGAGAATAAAAATTACAACTGCCTTCGATGGCGGAGCCTGAAGCTGAGCAGAGAGCAGGGCTCCTACATCCAGCAGTGCACAAAAATTTAGCATCAAAAAGTCGCAGCAGGGAATTTCAGAGGATAATTTAAAATGAAATATTCTTGATCATCTCTTCTTACTCTGTTTTATTTTGTTTTAACATGATATTTTTATAGTTCTAGTGATGGTGCATTTAAACTGTCCTGGCCAACGCTCCTGACAGCATTCACATAATCTCAAGTTAGTTTCACAACTGTTGCCTTAGCTAATTGGGGATCGGGGATCGAGGAGCAGGACACAGAAGCAATGATCAGGTTTTGTTCGGCATTGAGACTCAAATCTCACCTCACGGAAATACGTGTGCAAGGACTTAGTATTTGTGAAGATATTCCTAAAAGATATTTTTTCTTTCCTGCACTATCTTTATCTGCACTATCTTTTCTAAGAATAATAGCTTGGCGAAAGAGAAATGTTTGGCATTTGTGTGATGCCATTCCATGGGAGACTTAGGAACTATAATAATGGAAGACCCCAGGTAAAGTAGAGAAAATAGCACTCACCGACTCCATCTAGATCTTCAGACCTGCACGAGGTCCTGTGGCAAGGTCTCGATGTGTACAAGGCATGAGCTGACTCTAGAGAGTTGCCAGTTTAGTTGGAACAACAAACACACTGCCCACTGGAGACACACGGAGTAACAAGAACAACAAAGGCTCGAAATGATGGATGACTGCGGCAAGTTAGGAGCCCAAGCCCTTGAATGGAAATCATTTAATCCTCCCAGTGGTTATGTGAGGTGGACACCCTTATTACTCCTGTTTCAGACACAGAAATGACAGCCCATGGTGCCTGAGTAATGAGCCCAGGGTCACACAGGAGGAATTGGCAGAGCTTCAATCTGCAACAGACAACGAAGCTCTCGACCCTGAGTTCTTGTCCTTGGCATCAGCATTTATAAAATGAGGCGCAATGCTGGGATTGCCTCAGAGGTAGGAGCTATACATGCACAGCATTTTTGCCTCTGCAAATTACGTACCACAGAGCTAAGAACATAAAAAGCACATTAGTATCTAAAACTCAGGGCCACACCACCAAGTCTCACAGATCTCAGTTTTCATTTTCTGAATATCTCCAGTTACTCTGGCATCAACAGACTTTGTCTATGCACTTCCTCCTCCTAGGCTGAGAATGACAACCAGACCAATTCCTCCCTATTCTTCATACATTTTTTACCTACACTTGATGTCTCTCTGGGGAGATCCCAACACAGCGTGGGACCACCCATGACCCGTGGTCAGCGGTCAACAGGAAATATGAGGCTGGCTGCCTCTTTTCTTAGTGCTCTCCCTCCTACATGCACTCTTCCACATCCTTTCTGCATCCACTCTTGGCTGATAGATCTTTTTTTCGGTACCGGGGATTGAACTCGGGACCTTGAGCTTGTGAGGCAGGCGCTGGAACCACTGAGCTAAATCCCCGGCCCTCTTTGCTGATAATTCTTAGCAGCAAAGATGCTATTTTTGCCATATATTTCTAAGAAAAGAAATGAACAGCTGGGTCATTTATGATTTAAAAATTAGTGAGACTTTCAAACCCCAATGTTTTAATTGATCAGTTATTGTCTAAGTCAAGAACCATTTGATAGCAGCTAAGAAAAAAACTAGCTAGCCCCATGAAGACCATTTCAATTGCACAAGTATTTCATGGAGACTGAAGTAACGATGGCCACTGGATGTCCAGAGAGAGGAGCTGAATTCCAGAACCTGTGATCACTCAGTGCTGCTCTGGTTTCACTCCTCCATCTCCACGTGGACAATGCTTCCATTTCTCAAGTGCTGGAAAGCAGCGGGCTCAGATTTATCTGACTCCATTCCATGTTGGGGACAAGTGGGCCACACAGCCTTGCTCTGATAGGTTGGAGGAAGACAGTATCCCACCACCTGCGCTTCGGGGGCTGGTTCAGCCATCTCGAGGGGTTCGGGAGCGAGTTCTTCTCAGGAGCTTCTGCATGTCAGAGCCACCAGGTGAAACTGGCGAACCTGATACCCAATCTCAGGTCTCAACCACAAAATCGCAGTGGCAGGGACAGATGTTCTCGGCTGTGTATTGGGTTCCACCGATACTTAGAGCAAGGTTACATACTCAGAACTGCAGCTCAGGTATTTCTCACATTCCCTACAGCACATCAGACTGGGTATTATCTCCTTGTTTACATACGTGGGTACTAAGGTGAAGATCTAGCTACTGCTAATCCCAGCACTGCAGCACAGTGAACTCAGACTGGGCAATTTAGCACCTTAGGGAGAACTTGTCTCAAGAAAAGGAGGGGAACTGGGGATGTAGTTCAGTGTGAAGACCCTAAGTTCAATCCCCAGCATCACAAACAACAACAAGGAAGCTGTCCAATGCTAACAAGCCAATAACTGCCAAACACTGGATTGGAACCCAAGTCTAATTAATTTCAAATCATGTGCATTTTCTATTCAACCTCCACTTGCACTTAGCTATTTAATGAATTCTTGCTGAGTTCAGCACCATAGACAGAAATAAACAGGTTTACAAAGACAACTTACAGTGTGTATTGCTGTTGCTTAAGTTGTAATTCACAGAATGCCCTAGTAGTCTGAAGAGATGGTTCGGGGCCCTAAATCTCGTCTTTTAAAAGTTTCCCTTTTTAAGTGTTTATGCCTATGCACCTTGGGACCATAATACTGAAATAAATCAGGCACACAAGCTTAAATATTGCGTGGTTTCTCTTACATGAAAGCCCAAATATAAATAAAGAGCAAAACAAAAGATGATAACAGGGAAATGGGCAGGGGACCAAGAGATGTAGGGAGATGGGAGAGGAGCTTAGGGAAGGGAAGGAAGAAGGAATTAAATGTGTTATGCACGTGTACCGACTCCACACAAGCAGCATAAACATTATGCACTGCAAACAGGGACTAATAAAACATTTTTAAACATTAAAAAAAATGAGAATACCTCTAGAACCACACCCCAGGCTAGCCACTATCCTTGCCCCACCTGGTTTTCTGGCAAAGGCGACCATTAGCATGGATTTATCCTGCCTGTTTCTGAAACTCACTCCAATGGTATCAGACTCTTTCCTATGGTGCCTTCCTTGCCATTGTGAGTCAGAAGAGATCACTCAGTCTCACTGCTTCGTAGTCTTGGAGGAACATACTATGATGTGTTGTCATTTTTCCCCACCGTGATGGGTGTTTGGACTTTCTGATCTGAAACTCTTTGAAGTCATGCCATTGCCATGTGTAAGTGTTTTTACTGGTGTGTGCAGGAGAAGTGTGGGTCTCATGAATGCACGCAGATAGCTTGCAGAGATCCTGCCCAGCAATTCTTCGAAGTGAGGGCTCCAGTTTAAAACCCCATGAGAAATTATAGTTGCCCCACATCCCATCAACACTTAGGACTGTCTTTCCCATTTTAGCCCATCTAGTGGATCTAGAGGTATACAGCTGTTTTATAGCATGTATTTCTTTAATGATTATAGTAGGCAGAACAATGCTCTCCCCACCAAAGGTGCCCATGGTCCAATCCCCAGAATGGGTGATGATGTTACATTACATAGCAATGGAGACTTAAGTTTGCAGAGGGGTGAAGGTTGCTATTCAGCTGATGTTAGGGAAAGTACAGTACAGAATCGGTGTAATCCAAAAGTATAACAGGGAGAAGATAAAGAAGAAGAACAAGATTGGATGACAGAGGTCCAGAGAAAGGCTGTGCTGCTCTCTATTAATGATGAAATCAATTGCATCAGTTTTTCAAAAAATCAATAGACTATATTTCAAACTAGTTTTATTTTCATGGAAAAGTAGAGTATGATACATATAGGAGAATCTCATATACTATACCCCTACACACAAATTTTCTCCTATTATCATTTTATATTAGTACATTTGTTACAACTGAGGAATCAATTCATTATTATTATTATTACTGATACATTACTATTCAATAAAATCCATGGTTTACATTGCCGTTCACTCAGGATTGTATAATTCTAGGGAATTTGATAAATGCATAACAACATGTATCTACTATTATAGTGCCATGCAGAATAATTTCACTGTACTAAATATCCCCAGACATCCTCTATTTATCCTTCCTTCCTTCCAAGTCAAATGCAATGTTGACCTTTTTACTGTCTCTATAAGCTTTCCTCTTCTAGAATGTCTTATCACTGGAATCCCAACCTTCATACTGGCTTCTTTCACTTAGCAATATTTCATTAGTGCCCATCTCTTTCACTCTGAAGCTCAGCAACTCCTTTCTTCTCATCTGTAGTACTCCACTATACAGGTGGATCAATTTTGTTCATCACTCACCTTCTAGAGGGCATCTTCATTTGGGCAATTTTGAATAAGCCTACTATAAACATTTTTGTGTAGACTTTTGTATATGTTTTTAATTTACTTAAGTAAATATGAAGGAGCACCTGTACTGAGTTATACTGTAAGAGCGTCTTCAGCTTTGTTGGAAACCACCAAACCACAATCCAACATGGTGCCAACAAAATGGCGGCACCATTTTGCATTTATCCCCAGGGAAGGGGGTGCTATTGCTCTGCGTCCTCCCCAGCATTTGATATTGCTCACATTAGATCTCAGCCTTTTGAATACACGTGTAGTGGTAGCTTATTCTTGTTGTAATTAGCATTTCCATAACGACATATGACACTGAGAATCTTTTTTGAGCACCTTGTCACATGAGTACCTGTCATCTGAGTGTCAGCTTTAATGAGGAATCTGTGCAGATCTTTTGCCTGTTTTAATGAGCCTGTTTGTTTTCCTAGTGTTGAGTTCTGAGCGTTCTTTGCACATTTTAAATGCATGCTTTTATTGGATATAGGTTTTGTAAATATTTTTCCAAACTATACCTTTGGTTTTTCATTTTAATAACAATTTTCAAATATTAAAGATGGTTCCTGACTACATGATGAAGCAATGTACAGAGCTGTATCCTGTTTCCACAAATAAAGTTCTTAAAGAATATGCTGAGTTTTATAGAGAGTAGCAAAATTTACACAGTGGTTGTCTTAAATGTACTGTGTCATGTCTGTGGTTTTTTCCAGTAAGACATTTATATTTTAAAGTGAAGAGATCAGCTCTTTTTATTTATCAGGATTTACATTTAAGTTTTGGTTAATCAGGTCACATAAATTTATTTTCCCTTTAGCATCTTTACTCAATACTTTATATATGTACCTTCATTCAGTTCTTTATTATGTAAATAAAACTTTTCATAGAAAAAATCAGTGACAGAAAAACTTTAGTATATCCTGAAGAATGATTTTGAAAATGTCAAGGCTCTGTTAAATGGTATTAAAAAGGGAAGCTATACCATAACTGAGACAGTACACTGAATTCGTCATTTTGCACAGACTCTCCATGTTTTAGGAAAGTTCATATTTTGTGTCCTGCGGTACATAACAAAATGCTGGCCCTAAACATAATGATGTGCCTATGTCAGGCCCTGACTCCTAAGGTCAACTGTCATCTGAAGGAGAATCGCACGTAGACTCTTGTTGATACTTGGAAGTGACTTTGTGCAATAAAATATAGAACCTAAAAGGATTATAGATTTTAAAAATACTTGACAATGTATTTTCAGTTTTAAAGAGATTACATTTGCTATTCTCATTCCTTCATTCTCAAAATGAGTACTTTAAATTCTCCTTAATTGCAAAATTGGAGGTTTTATTCCCTCGTGGTGCATCATACACTGCCATCGATAATGTCTTGATTTATTTGGCACAAAGAACCCAATACAGATGCCACCCCAGGTAGCAGTGTCTGCAAGGAAGCCCCCGGTTTCCAGGTGTCCAGGTAGGCCTAGCCACCCGGGCTGACCTGGAGGGGGTGGACGAAGAGGTTGCACCATCTGGTGGCTGTGATTTTGAGTTTGTTGTAGCAAAATTGGATTACTCTTAGAAGATGCTTACGGAAAATTAGAAATTCATTACTTCACTGAATTTTTGAAAATAAATGAGAGAAGAGGAACAGGAATCATTTCCCTGTTTGACATACGGACAGGGACTAGGGAAACCCGCTCGGGGTCTCACAGTACGTTGCCTTTGGCTTCGCACATGTCAGGACTCTTTCCATTCTGCATCTTTTTTTATTAGCACACGCTTGCTGTTCACAATGATCTCAGTCATCGTGGGGAGCTGATGCATTTACACAACGAGTGTTCATTCTTTTCACTTCCACTCTCCTCCCCCCACACACCCTTTGCTCCACATCTCGGTCTCCTTCCCATTCACAAGATCCTTTATGAAAAGGCCAATGTCGGGAAGCAGTGGCAGTAGGTCATGTCAGGGGTCTGCAGTCTTCTCATTATACATCCATACAACATCAAAGTACACATTTCTGGTGTGTATTGTCTTGTTTGAATGGGTAGCTGAGATTTTTGTCCATGTTTTCACTTCTTGATTTGCTTCTCTATGTGGAGGTGAGGAATTCCTTGAATTAAATCTCCATATGAAAGCATTAAGACACCACATTCAGCTACCACAAGGAGGAGTTCTGTGGGTACAGGTATTAAGCAGATGTTAAAGGTGGATGGCTCACTGGAAGGACAGATTAGTTACCTCTGAAAGGGGTCAGAGACCAGTTTGCTCATCTCCTCTCAGGAGTCAAGGCAGGTCCTGGCCCACAGCCTCACCTGCCCCGCCAGCAGGCAGAGCATCTCCAGAGAGGCCAAGGACCCAGCTTCTCGCATAGATTTCTGAGGAAGCACTGCACAGAGCCGTGCATTTAGTGATTAATGTCCTTTGAGGAAAAGATGTAGGCTAATGAAATAAGCCCTCGGGAGAAGGGGAGGGACAGCCAGAAGGAAGGCAGCGTCTCCCTCTGCAGGGCTCAGAGGTTAGGCAGGTCCCCGCCTAGAGCAAAGCTCACTCTCAACGTGGACACCTCCATCATAACGAATGCAAGATCCTAAACTGGAAGACATTCTGTGAGTTTAAAAAACCCTTACTACATGATACGATCAGCTCTGTACGTTGCTTTATAATGCTCTGTTTAAACATACTTTCAGTTCAGACGCAGAACTCGCTTCAACTTCTGGTTCCAGCCGCGAGAGATGACTACTCAGTCATCTGGGGCCTGGCCTGGACCTGTGGACAGTTCACTGAGGCTTTGGGACCACGGGCTTCTCATCTCTGCGAAGAGATGGCTGGGCTTCCTGATGATGAGAGTCTCTCCTATCTGAGCTTCTGTGATTCCAAGTTGTAACACTGGAGCGACATTCTTGTACTTGTAATTCCGGCCTTTGTTACAAAGCACTTTTCAAGTGTTTTTATGAGTATGTGCTTGCAATGCATGATGATTACAGTCGTCTTGTGGGCGTTGGTCGATGAACGCACCATATCTTGAGCATTTTCAGTCTTCCTTCTCCCAACTCTCCCTTTCCCTCCCCGTCCCTGGATCCTCTTCTCCTTTTCCATTTCTATCCATTTCCATTTTCTATCATCTCTCCTTTATTTTACTTATATTTATATATTGGGATTCTCAAATAAGAGAAACCATGCGATATTTAGCCTTCTGTGTGTGACTTATTTCACTTAACATCATAGTCCATTTTCCTAAAAATGACTCAAATCCATCCTTCTTTACAGCTTAGTGGTGCTGCATTGTGTGTATACGGCATATTTGCTTAATCCATTCCTCTCTTGATGAGCATGACTCTAGGCTATTTCTATAGTTTCACTATTGAGAACTGTGATGCTATAATGGATGTGCAAGTATCACCATAATTTGATGTCTTTAATTTGGGGGGAAAATAGCCAAGAGAGGTAAGCTAAGTCAAATGGAATTTCTATTTTTAGATTTCTGAGGAATCTCCAAACTCAGATCGATAGTTGTTGTGCTACTTTTAATGGTTCTTACATGGTTGACTAAGTATTTAAATGCACTGGTTAAGAGAAATAGTGATGATTCTTTACACAGAATATATGTATATATATATATTTCCTTGAAAGCATATACGATATGCCTGTAAAGTTTCTTCTCTGACACAATCTCAGAGTCACAGATTTTGGTGACTAAGGAGTAGACGTCTCCAGGGACCATTATTTTGTTCACAACATTCTGTACCCCGAGACCCCAAGGGGCACACTCATTGTGCCTGGGAAGCAAATTCAGACCCATCCCATAGTTCTGTCCTGTACTCCTCACCCACTTCAGCATCCACTCAAAATCCTGAAATCCATCAGCTTGGCACTCAACACTTCTTCCTCCAAGTCATCTGAATCAGACAGGGATGAGAATTACCTATCTGAGAGCAAAACTTCCCTTCCTGTTTGAACCTGGGAACTAGGGGAAAAAGGTGTACTCCCAAAATACAGTGAAAGGCCAACAACAGAATAATAGTTGTAGCTGTCCTAACTCATAGGGCACAACCTGGGCACCAGAAGGGGAATCCCTAGCCCCAGCCACTTCAGAAATTCACATTTCAGGGGCTGAGAATAACCTGCCCTGTCCAGTACTGTACAACACTAATTAATGCTCAGTACAGGACCTGCTCTTGACAAGATGACCTTCCCTAAGGATAACACAGCTTGGTATCACGAAGACACGAACTTTAATGACTGTAAGAGAATGTTGCTGACAAACATCACTCAGTGTCAGGTGACAGCTGACATCTGTCCCCTTTCTATACCTAAGCACACAGAGCATCAGCCTAGGGAATGTATTAGAAAGGGTTCTTGCTTGAGTTCGAAGTATTTTATATGCTACTGTCACAGAGAAGCTAAAACAAGCAAAAGAAGAAAAGAAACCAGGTGTCAGGTGGAAAAATTACAGTGATATTTGTTCATATCATTAAATCAAAGAATGAATTAAGAATTTTTCTCAGGGACCAGTTTTGCTCCTTTTACTTTTATTTTTTATCTTTATTTAATATTTTTTATCTTTATTAGTACATGTTTGAAGTTCATGCAGTTTACAATCAGCTTGGGGAGTAGGTATGTATAGATACCATAGCTTGTTTCTTTTTTCAATCCCCCTTCCTCCCTCCTCCTCCAAATTCCCTATCTCATTTGTCATTCCTGGTGATATCATTATATTATTATTTTTTGATACCTGGATTGAACTTGGGACCTTGTACTTGCGAGGCAGGCAGCAAAACCACTGAGCTCAATCCCTGGCCCTCTTGTTCATATGATTAATCTTAGTGCATGTTATGTCATACGGTGTTTACAACACTTGAGGTGAATGGCTTCCTGTGCATGGCGCATCTTTATTCTTCTCATTTCCCCTTCCCCTCCTCCCCACCCCTCGCCCTGTGGCCTTGGACCACTTCCCTATCGCAAGGGATCCATCCCCTTGTCCCCTTCTGTCCATTCTTTGTCATTCTCTTCCTTTGTACCTTCCCTCACTCAAATGAGAGGTGCCATACAGTACTTAAGCCTGTGTGTCTTGTTTATTTCACTGAACATTATATTTTCCAGCAGTATTCATTTTCCTACAAATGTCTCAAATCTATCTTTCTTTATAGCCCAGTACTATTCCATTATATTATAGATACCACATTTTCTTCATCCAATCATCTGTCGGTGGGAATTAAGGATTTTTAATCTCTCCCAAAAAATCATACTTAGGGACAGGGAGCATAAAGTTTACAAGGACAATTTTCCTTTCTGTATTTCCTTTGTAACATTGCAGGTTATCAGTATGACTCCACTTGCATTCCTGGGCATGTCTCCATCCTGATAAAGTCACCGTCCTTAGCTTGTCAGTAGAGGCTGGTACTCTCGGAATTAAGTTACTGACTCCCCACTTTGGCCGACACAGAAAGCATCAAGGATCAGAAGCACTGGGCCATCTCCCGCAACCGAGTAGCAGGTGGGATTTATTTGCACTTTGCTGTATGCCCGGAAGCCTCCTCCAGTACTGGTTTGGCAGGAGTTTTTCTCTCATAATTTCAGCCAACAAAGTTTCAGGACATGAAAAGGTGGGCTAACGGATACAGTATTTATCCTCTAAAAAATACACATTGGGGATACTTACGACTTTTTCCTCACTTAACCTAGAATTAAGTTACAATAAAAACCAAGAGTGGTTATGGTTACATGGATGTTACTGAAAAGGTAATTGAAAACTATGACAAAAAAGTAGTAAACTATGCTGGTGCCTATACATATGTCTAAACTATACATGTTGCTTTTGGTTTGTAAATTCTGAGAATTAAGTTCACCTGTTTTGTGGACCCCATGAAATTATTCAGCAGAATCACTAAATTGCATATTTTTGTTGTTGTTACTATAGAAACTAAAAAAATAGACAACATTGGACAGTGTAAAAAATTATTAAGCTACATTAATGGTTTTCTTTTCTCATGTGAGACTTAAATACCATTGCTACTGTTGAAAGAATTAAATACAGAGAAATTTTCAACTAAGATAATCAAGTAGTTGGAGCATTCAGATAAATATTCAAGTTTGATAACTGTTATAAAATACACAACAGAAAATTACCCATTGATTTAAAAGACATTTAGGAAATCCCTAAATCTCAAAACTTTTTATGCCAGTGGCTCCTCCTCCTTCATAATGTTTCTCCTCTCACATTTAGAGATTCTTGTACTGTAATTTTTCTATATACTGAATGACTGTTTCCTATAATTTCTAGGAGTCAGAATGCTGGACGAAATTCAACCTCATTTAAAAATGGCCTTTCTTTGAAAAAGAATAGCACCAAGAATTAATGTCATTTATTGGTAGTATTAAGAAGAGGCACTCTGTCGCTGAGAAGCGGGACGTGGATGCAACATGTGGAGCTACAGGCGCTGCAAGTGTCACCCCACCAGGCCTCCAACACTCGCAGCCGCCCTGACCATCTTTGAGAGCGAACACATCACACGAATTAGATGATGTTGGCAAAATAGGAATAATTTACCATTTTAAAATAAATGTTTTATCAGTTTCATTTCAAAATTTTCTTCCTAAAGTGAATGCAAGACAATGCAACGTATCTGTGCTTTTCACTGTACTGGATTAGAGAAATAGAATGAGTAAAAAAATCAGCACTTCTTTGAATTCAATCGCATGATTCCAGGAACCTCTGTGTCTCTAATGTTCAGCTGCAGCCTCTCTGAAAGCCAGACAACTGACTGGAAGCAGTAAGTTCTTTTCTTAACATACGGCGATGTTCTCACGTCCTTTTGCACTCTCGGCATAGGCTGGAAGTTGATCCATTTTGCTGTTTATTGTATACACGTGCACAGGAGCTGATATGCAGCAGAGATCAGAAAGTAGGCAAAAGGAAGGTACAGGCTCAGAAAAATAAATGCAAATTCATCACCTAAAATATTCTTCAACACAAAGGGTCAAGAGGCTGAAAGGCACACTCCCCTCAGATTGTATCGAAAGCTATGCTGCCGCGGGGAAGAAACAGATGAAATAAAATGGAAATAAGAACAAAAAAATTGATGAAAGTCACAGAGACAACTATTATTATGATTAAAATATTATCACTCTGTCAAGGCCAACTTTGTCCATGTTAAAATGAAAAGAATGGTATTGACAATGATTCGGATGGAACTTGCTGAAGTCATGGCACTATGACGAAATGTGTAACCATATTTAACGTGAGAAAGCACCAACATTAACCACCATGTGTTATTTTTACACTTGTTTTATTAAATTCCTCCATCAGAATACCTTAACATCAGTCAACAAACCTTGAAACATAATAATTTAGAAAATCCAAGTAATTACCGAAGTTTTAAATAAATGAAGCCCACTTCAATATACTGTGCAATATGAATAACTATTCAGAGGATAGATGTTGTTCTAAATTAGTATTTCAATTGCACAGCCTCTCTTAGATCACATCACTTAAGTTTAAATTGCAAAATTACCATATCTAGATATAGATATAGATATAGATATAGATATAGATATAGATATAGATATATCAATGCTCTGTCTTATTATCACTTCTACTTTTTCCACAAACATGAGTGGGTTGTAGGTAGCAATGTGATATTTTGAGGCAAACAGATTTTGGAGTTAGTAAATATATTTTAAAAGGAATAAATATTAGTATATGTAAACGATAATATTGATTACTTTATGATGATAGTTTGTTCTGTATAAGTAAAAAAGTAATCATTCTGCTATAAAGAAAATATTGGGAATTAAATCTATATCAGCAAATATGCTTTCGCTACATAAATTAAGGACCTGATCTTTTTCTTTTTGGGTTTTCTACCATATTGCTTGCTTGCCCTGTGCAAAAGTCTCATAAAACTTACCCATATGCCATCAAGTGATGGTCAGAGACGTGTATACCTTCTGTCATTACAGAGCAAAATCAGATATTCAACAACCACGTTTCCTCTACCACACTTCTTATTCCTCATTTTGTTGCCTATTTATTTAGACTAACAATTAGTGATGAGAAGATCATATCCACTTATTTATCATTTTACCCTCAACTCCTACCAAATAAATGCAAGGTAAGGTCGGATGGTATTTGTGAAAACAATGCAACAATGAACAAAAATGGCCCAATCCATAAGAGAAGGGATAAAGTAGGGATTTGGGGTTCCAGCAAACGAGTTTCTGATTGAAAAAACCAGTAACAATACACCATGAGAATTTATAAGGAGAAATGTCCCCTGTGAGATTAGCATCGGAAACTGTAAACAAAAATGGACATTTTAAAAAAAAAACATTCGGAAGACCATGAAATTTCAAGAAAAACAATCTATTCCAGTTTCCCCCATGTAAGTAGACTAAATGGGTAAAGTTTTATTCTGAGCTCTGTGATCTTTTTTGTTGGTTCAGTAACTAAATCACAACCCACGCGCCCCCATCTTTTCATTTATTTTGTAAGGAAAAAGTTAATCAGAAACGACGGAGCCAGGACCCAGTTCACTGAGCGCGCCGGCTGGTGAAAGCGCTTAGAAGGCGAGGGGAGAATTATCTGCCTCCTTCTCCACTGAAGCCCCCTGTCCTCCAGTCCGCAGCCATCCCACCCAGATAAACACGGTACGGGCGGGCCTCACCGTTCTTCCCAGGCAGCTGTCTCTCCCCCGCCCCACCGGCCTCCTCCCGCACGTACGGGGTTCACCTCACGGCCTTTGCACTGAGCCGCATCCTCAGCCCTCGCACCTTTGATTCTGGGGTCTTCCTCGGTCACTGCTTTGCTAAGCCTGGGCTGGAACTTTGGATTCTGCTGCCTCCACGGGCCAGAGTGCTGGGGTTAAAGACACCAACCACCCCCACCCAACTTATTTCTCTCTGTGTCAGATTAGAACGCACCTACAAATGTTGGGCTGTGGCGAGCATTCGTGAATTCTGTGACTTTGGTATTTCCTGTGAATTCCCAGCTTCTCCTCATGTCCTCTGGACTTCAGCCTACACAGGCAGGGGACAGGAGTCAATGAGATGACCTTCATGATTCTAAACTTCAAAGCATGAGCTGCACAGCGAGACGCAATCCTGAAGATATTTTCGAGCTCAAATGTCTGGCCTCTCTGAGGATCCCTCAGTACCACCCCATCCCCCTCACATCGAGGAGGGAAGTGGTAAATGAAAAGTCCTAGCACGGAACCCCTGAGGTCCCAGGCTAAGAACTGTGCACCCAGTTCCTCCTTGTGGTTGCCTCTGAAAAATGGAGAGGCTTCCCCTTGCCCTAGGGTGCTGTGTTGGCCCGTGGCCAGCAGGTGCTGCAATGTCACATGTCCACAGGAGGAGAGGAGGCACTCAGGGTCCAGGGCAGGGGGCAGGGAATTCCTTCTTCTGAGTTCACCCTTGGTGCACACTCGGGGCCCGGACCTAGACCTACACACACGCGTTCCCTAGTGTGCAAAGCAATGGGCACTGCAGCTGGTGGCCAGCAGAGACCACACAGAGAAAGGGGCAGATTCTCTGGACACAGGGGAGCCAATGCGAGATCCCAATTCCTTTGTGAAAGAAGTGAGGCAAGAAGAATCCATGGAGAACCTTAAAGATGCCCCTTCCATAGGCAACCTGGAAAGCAGCACTGTTATTCCCTCCAGCTCAAGGTGAAAATGCATAAATAAAAGTAGAGAAACTAAATATACAAAATTCATGCGAACCCTAAATAGACACATCCACCCACCGGTGCGGACACTGTCTGTCTGGGGGTTAAATGGCCAAGTCTCCAGGGCCTCAAAAGGCCCCCATGAGAAGCTGAAATGACTCCCCGGGGCTGTGCACACACATTGTGATCCAATATTCAGGTTTAGTCAAACAACTGTGTCATCTGTGAAATACACACAACCAGTTCCACTGCCAACTCCTGTCCTGGGCTTAGGGGAGCTGTCACCCCCTCTCCACACACAGGGGCTCCCCACATGGCTTCCTTTGTTGACACTTTATTGTGTGTCCCATTGGGTAGACAGAGAGTGACAAAACCATTTTGATCTTGCGTTCAAAACACCACCCCCCCAAATTCTATTTTTATCTAACAATGTGGCTGATTTAGAGAGCCAGTTTAAATTGAATACATATACACAAAATACAGAGCCACAAATAAAACAATAAACAGAAAAAGAAAGAACCAGGAACAAAACAACATAAATTGGAAACAGTATTTCTTTTTCCTGTTCAGTGGTAACCTAAGCTCTTCAAAAGGAAGTAAGTACAAGTCCCTCCCTGTTTCCCTCACAGCTGCTAGCAAAGGGCCTGCACCTGGCTGGAACTGAATAACTATTTAGCGATTAAAACACTGCCTAAAAATTAAATACAGGGGGAAGAATGTTGGAGGGAGGGCCCCAAAGCAATTTTATGGATACAGCACGGCAAAAGACTATAGTAATATCCAGGTAATTGAAAATAAATTGGCATTTTGCATTACCTTTATACCATATTTCCAAAGATTAAAAAGGAGAAAAGAAAAATGAAGAGGAGAAAAAAATAGAAAACTATGCTGAACTGAACTATCACCGTTTCTATTTTGTGTCTCTACAAATGTCAAAACACATGCTTATTTTTATCACTGAACTAAGATAAAAGTGAACTTAAAATGATACCAAATAGGCAGTTAACAGAAAATTAAGTCCATTATTTTTCTCAAATAAAAAAAGCAGTATTGACTATTAGTTGGTTAATTATGGATGTGAAACCACTGTGACATCATATAAATTTTTGTATGTTTTTACTAGCTAGGAATGTCTTTAAAAATGACGTATTTCAGTTTCAGCCTTTGTCCTGAGCTCCAGAAACATGTGTGCTGAACTGGATTACATATATACTGTGAAATTCTACAGGCAAAGCACATTTTTCCCTAATGGAATCACTCATTTCTGCTAGTCATGTCCAACACCATGAGCAAATAGAAGGTACTTAGATGGTAGGAAATTGGGTTGCCTTTTTATTTTGGCTGGCATTTTGTGAGTGTGTATGTGCTTCTGCACATGTGTGCTTTTAGGAGTGAAGGAGCTGGTCGATAATCATAGAGAAAAGAAAATTTGCAATAGGAGTGGAGGGCAGACGGTCACATTTTGTTGGTTCTGGCTTTCATGCTGTGAGTACAGGGTACCTACCAGTCTTCTTAGGGTTGTTACCCTGCATTGCTGACCAGTGAGCAAGACTGAACCGCTGGGAGACAGGTTCCTTTAAACCGGAGCCACTGTCCGCTTCTATCCATCCTTCCATCAAAGAATCCCCACTGACTCTTGCTTTTCCAGAATAGCATGTTTCAACCTCTCTGTATGCCAGCAACTAAACATCGACATGGTGCACAGCGCTGTTTGTATTTCCCACATATCTTCCAATTTCCTGGCTCACTGCTCCACTCAACAACCCAGACCTGCAGGGATGTCATGTATTTGATGTCCCCTAATGCAGTGGCCTTTTGGGTCATAAACTGTCTATTGAACCAAAGATGAATTTATTTTGCCCTCTTTCTTGAAGCTTACACTTTGAAGATATTTGCCTGTTACTTCTCCTGGGTATTTTGTCCTCTGCTCCTACCTACGCTGCATGCAGCAGCATACTGATTCATACCTTATCTTATAAGCTAAATGCATTGGTCCCAATAACTCTTTCATTTTCCAAAAGCCTAGCCCCAAGTTCAAAAGCTGTTTCCAACCATCACTTGAAATTCTACTTCTGAAAACTCAAGACCCCATCTTCCCATAGCTTCATGTTGTTCTGGACTCAGGTTTCCTCTCTCTAGCTTCTTACCTTTGACCTACTCTTACTGTTTCTGACAGTACTGGTAAAATAATGCCCTGCTGGAAATCACTCCTCAATGCTATTTCCTCTCCCTTAACACCATTAGAGTGATATTTCTGTAACAAAAGAGTGATCACACCACTTGCTATTCAAATCCTCTGTCACTGGTTCTCTTGTAAGCAGATCCATAATTCTCTCACACTAAGTCGAATTCTCTCACACTAGATCAAATCTCCCACTTACGTTGTTCATCAGCTTGAATACGCGCCACGACTGTAGAACTATAAGTAATGACTCACAGGCACCATTATTTCTCCACTCCTCTGTACATCTTCTTGTTATGTGTTTTATTTGCAACACCTTCCTTAATTAGCCAACATGTTCACACATACATGGATACTTTTCATCCTAACTCACTCATGTTCATTCATTAAGAATTCACCGAAGTAGTGTCATACCTGTCTGGGAAGACAAAAACACTTCCTAGGGCAAATCAGCCATCATTATCTTATGTTACAGACAACCCTGTTTCGATTTTGATCCTATATTTATTTGTAATTTGTTACACTAGTCCTTTTTTCATCAAATTGTTGGTGCTTTATTGGTAGATTATTTTATCTTTGTTTTCTGGTACTCAGTGAAGTTCCTTCTACATTGTTGGTGTAAAAAAGAAAAGTTAATGAGTGAATGTTGGGCCTGGAATTTAGCTCAGTAGTGCTGCATTTGCCTGGCAAGCACAAGATCCTGAGTTCCATCCCTGGTACAGGAAAAAAAAATTTAAAATAAAAATAATTAAAAATAATTACAAAATTTTAAAAATAAAAATACCATCCTCTTTCTTTTTCGATTGTAAATATTTTACTTAATACCAGAAACCCACCTTCCTTCTTTGGCCTGCAGCACTTAGCCGGCATCTGTGTTTGAAATATGCAATACTCTATCATTTCTCAGCCTTGTGGCTAAGATCAAGTGAAATCTACGGTCGTCTAACTAGTATTATAGTGAAATTGGCTATCCATATCTCCTTAGCCAATAAAGAGTTCTATAGCAGTTAAGATGTCTATTTCACTTTTTATAGGACCTAAAATATTGCATCATAAAATATTAAATGAAGAATTATATACTTTCACAGTAATAAACTGTTCTGGATGAATTCTCGATAGCATATTCTTTTGTAGACATGTGCAATTCTGTGTAGATTTGAGTTCCAAGATCTCATCCACCTACAGCTGCAGTCCACCCCTTTGCTTTTCTCCAAACCTTGGCACAGGGCAGACCCTGTCCATGTTAGCAGAGGATGCTACCAAGTCAAATTAGTCAGGCTGCACTGGCATCTCCAATTCCATCTGTAAAATATATACTTTCTGTTAGTGTGGGAAAGCAGTTTTATAGCTTGTTTTCACATTCACATCTGATGTTTATGGCAAATGCATGGACATAAAGAAGGAGAATCCATACACTGTCCAGTAACAACAAAAATATGTAGTCCTAAGTTTTATGAGTGACCAATTGCAACAGGAATATAGGTACCTGAATACGAGATGCAAGATGGAAAAGCTCCCTAACAAATAAAGGCACCAAAGCATAGAATGTCTTGAACAAGACATGCCACGTAACCCAAGGATTAATTCAATTAGCATTATATAAATGTTCTGTGAAAACTGAATTACCTCCCATCTCACAGTTTGAGATAACATCCTGTCATCCATCATTGCTGGGAAAATCATGGGTTCCCCAGCCCAACTCACATTGAGGTAATTATGCCTAGCTAATAAGAGATGTCAAGGAATAAATATATTCAGCAACACTAATTTTGTACATATTTTAAGCCTGATACTTAAATACATTACAGCTTTATCAGGATAAAAAAGACAACGTGGAGAAGACAAACAAGAAATTTATACAAATGTCTCTAAATTTTTCCACTCTTAAACCCAATCTATAATTTTGTAATTCCTGTGTGTTTTCATTTAAATATGAAGTATACCCTCAAAGACTCATGTAGTGAAGGCTTTATCTGTAATAAATCAATGTTTAGAAATCTGATCTAATGACATTGTTACCATGAAGGCGCTGACCTCATCAATAGATTAATCCCTTGATGTTATAGCCGAATGGGCTGATGTGGAACCAGTTAGAGGAAGTAGGTAACTGAAGTGTGGCCTTAAAGGATATAATTGGACCCTGGTTCCTCTCTCTCTCTCTCTCTCTCTCTCTCGTTCCCATCTGCTATGAGGTGAACAGCTTTTCTCTGCCACACCCGTCCATCATGATGCTTCTGCCTTGCCACAGTCCCAAAAGCAATGGTGACAACCAAACATGGACTGAAACTATGACTAGAATCAATATTTCCCCCTGAAATTGTTATTTTCACAGATTTTGTCATAGTGACAGGAAATCAAGTAACACATTGTGGCTTATACATATGGCTACAGTCTTTTTTAAAAAATGGTACAAGGAAGTTATTCACATTTATTTCTGTTCCAAGAAGGACTAACTTGATGAATCCTCATTAGATATACAGCATAGGGAGTTCATGGACAAGTGGGTATTTATAGAAAAAAGATCTATCATTCTATGAAAATGGAATCCTTTCTTTGATATTTGGGGCCGTGGAAGCCTTTTGACATATGTTTTCTCTTCCATCTTTGCAACTACTCCTTTGATTTGGTTGGTGTCCCCTGACCTAGTCATTACAGCCGTGTCTGACTTGAAAATGGATTTCCCACAGGTCTTGCAATCACAGGTTACTTCAGAAAGCACACACGTGGTCTCCCAGGCACAGACTCAACCCATTGGCAAAAGAGCTCTTCACTGGCAGAGTGTGTATCCGGGGTAGAACAGGGCAAACAAACAAGTGGGCCATCTGCCAAAACTTCACATTTATTTAGCAGGCCTTTAATAGACATATGGAGAGCGTTAATAGAGTTAGTTAGGGCAAATTAACCTTGTTAGCTATCTTTAACTTATACACCAAAGGAAAAATAAGAAAATAATTTTTTTAAACTGGGGTTGTGTTTAGCAGAGAATGTCATTCCCTACTAATATGTTTATGCAAGTCTCAAGCAGTATGGCCATTAAAAATAATATAAAAACAGAATTAATGTCTCATAACTCTTTTTCATTACATTCTATGATTTGAAAGATTCTACCAAGCTGGAATTTTTAGCAAATTAAAAATATATAAGAAATACACACAGGTAATGGGGAAAGAAATAAGAACTAAGATACATCATGTACAGGTACAAGCATCCAATGATAAATGTAAATGTATTGTATACCTAAAATGTACCAATAAAAGAATCTAAAAAAATTTTTAAAAATTACAGTTCAAAAATATATCTATAAGAAATAGAAAAAAGAAACTACATTTAAATGCATATACTAATTAAGTGTTAATGATACTATTATTAGTTGTAAAAAGATCCTCTCATTTCACAAAGGCTTAAAGAACATGTTTATAATTGAAGACAAATTTAGTTCAACAAAATTGAGACTATTCTTTCTTAGCACAGTATATTCTGGATGTCTTGAAAATGCAAGTGAAATAAGTAAGTTTCAGTTAATTTGGAATTTTAATTTAATTTTTACATTTCTGAATGTTTACACACATTTCACTTTAAAGTATCTCTTAGGGCCGGGATTTAGCTCAGTGGTTTCACCGCCTGCTGCACAACCGCAAGGACTGGAGTTCGACCCCCAAACAAAAAAAAACAACAACAAAAAAAGTATTTCTTATGCAATTTAAATGAATAAATTCATCTAAATTATCTAAATTAACAAAATGTATATATCTTTCCCATATTATTATGATCCTAAATATCCATTTTAAATCATTCTTTTTCACTGAAAAGCAAATTTCATGGTTGTTATAGGTATCTTCTCTTAATCTTTTTATAGGTACTGTCATATTTCATTCATAAAGAATTTCCAATTGTCTTGGGGATAAGAAGAAATTCTAGTTATTCTTTCAATAACTTAGCACATAAAACTCATCAATGCCTCTTTAAGGATCTTCAAAGTCAAAAACTCTAAAGAATCCTATCAAAAGTAATAGGTATCAAAAAAAAAAGTAATAGGTATCTGTTGCATGTAGTTCTTCAATACAGAATTTCATACCTTATATCATGGTTAAACCACAATCACTTGTTTAAGTTCTCAGTCTCATTTTCTTAACAAATACATCATGATCCATTTCAGACATTCAGGAGACAATGCAATGTTTTATTATAGAACCCCTAAAATCTTGTTTTACCTTTAAAAATGTAGAAGGCCTGACAGCCACTCAGCCCAGAATATCACGAATTCTTAGTAATCTTTCTCCACGTGGCCTCCTGGACATGGCAGAGCCCTCTGTCTTCTGTCACTACTGTGGCTCCTCTACTTGCTCTCCCCTAGGGCTCTCCTCCATTCCGAAACCTCCTAGGGACGGGGCAGCTCTGCCCTTGGCCCCTCTCTCTCTGCTCACTCCTCCTGCCCCGAGCACCACTCTTCTTCAGAGGATGCCATGGGCACAGCTCCGGGGAGGAAACCTCCACCCAGGTCCAAGTCCACGTGGAACTTCTGCCTGACATGCCCGCCTGGCCATCTGTAGACAGCACAGAAAATCCCCCCGATATTTTCTCTCCCAAATCTGCCGCTGCTCCCCTCCACCCAGAAAGTCTTCTCCATTTCAGTGCACGAGAAGTCCATTCTCCCTGTTTCACGCAGACCTAAGAACCGGTCCCCTCCTCTTCTCTCTGTCACACATCTGTCCAAGTGCCTGCTCTGTAGCTCCAGGGTCCCCTTAGGCTCACAAGCTGGACACTGCTCAGTGCCTCCACCACCCTGCCAGGGCCTGTCACGTCACTCTGGAGTCCACGTGTCAGCTCTGAAGCCATCTCTACTTGCACTTTCCTCCCCTTCCTCTGTCCTTTTCAACACAGGAGCCCATACAGCCACTCAGGCCCCTCTTCTAAATAAAGCCCCGCATTGTTTTCTTCCAGTTCGTTCAGAGGAAAAGTCCCCACCACTCTGAGGCCCTGCAGCGGCTCCTCTGATGGTCTCTGAGTGGCCCATGACCACCCTCCCTTGGTCCCTGAGCTTCTCTCCCCCCAGCCTCAGGAGACGACTCCTCGCCATCCTGCTCCACTCATCTCTAACTCACAAGTGGCTCTGTGCCCTTTTGCTGCAAATCCACAAGCATGGCTCCACTTGGCACATTTGATGGGCCCCCTATTGCCCCCTATTCTTTTAATCCAGCATGAAGAGTTTCTACCTCCAGCCTTCCTTCCCTCAGCTTGGCCATGCTTTTCTGTAACCAAAACTGCAGCTTTCCAGGAGCATGTTAGATGTCTGCCCGGGTGTTTTTGCCCCCCTTATTTATACCCTAGACCAACAATTTGGTTCCACCTGCTGATAGCTCAGGAAAAAGTGCAGCAAAAATCGGAGAGGGAAACACAAAGCAATGAGGTTTCAAACCTTCCAGTGGACAAAACATGCTCAGACCTGGACACACAAATGCTTCTGACACAGGACAATGCTTTTAACTTTGTAAAGGAACAATTGGGCCAGTCATGGCACTGTAATTAACTGATTAAGGTGCTTCTCTACTCCAGGTTTATTATCCCTCCAGCAGCCAGTAAGATTTATCAGTGTGTTTACTCCATGACTGTTGAGAATATTTATAAAGACTTCAGGCACTAGAGCGCTTCATGGTCAATACCATGACAGAGCTTTTCCTTGAGCCCTAGTGTTTGGTTCTGTTTATAATATAGACACTGTCAATACGGTAACTGACAGGTTCTCATACAGCTTAGGCTATAATAAAGCCCAAAGACAAATTTGTGCATCCTTTCTAAAAAGTGTACAGTATTTCATGGCATGCTGATTCTGCAGAAAACTTACTCCCTCTGCCCTGCAAGTCCCAAGGCTGACTCACAGTTTGATGGTCTACTGCCTGTGTGGAAACATCTTAGATCTAATTTCAACATTGACTTAGCTCCTAAGTCATCTTGTCATGTTTCTGTTTCATAAGTTTCCTTAAACACTCTTAAAAGTATTGAAAATAAATAATAAAAGTTAATAATAGGAACCATTAAACTAAGTAAATTGGCAATTGTACTTACAGATTTTACATTTCTATACTGTCATTTAATCCTAACTTGCCTTCCATGTATCCTGATCAATAAATGCAATTTCTTCTAATACAATGACACAAAACTTAATTGCATTTAAAGTTGTATTTAATTACCATGAAAGATATGTTTTTATTTGAGGATAACTTGAACATAAAATTTTAAGAACCTGCTCATCTCAACTAAAAACATTGATTAATCCTAAATAAATAGTATCAGTTAATTTACAAAATTACAGTGCGGACAGGATCTTATCATCCCCTTAAAAAAGTTTACTTATTCTTGATGGAGTTTTCCTCTCCGGAGGAATCCCAATTTTTAAATCCAAGTCAAAAGGGAAATTCAAGTCAATGCTGCTTTTTCATTACTTAAAACAAGACATAGATTTTCATTTTATTTACTTCTTTCATTTAGCAGATCACGCCCCACTTTCCTACCTAAGTATGTGAGCACTTGAAGGGAATGATTTCTAAGGTTCTTCAAGCTCATTTGAAGGCAGAGAGAAGTGGGATAAAGGAGAATGAAATAATGTTCTTGGTTCAACAAAGCCAATTTTTTAAAGTTCATTCTTCTGCTCTCTTATTGAAAAGACCCAAGTGTCATTCATTAGAAACAAAGAGGATTTATGCAATTTCTACAGAAATCAGAAATAAGATCCTTACAAATAACACAATGCACTATGATTATTTGAGAGCAATAATGTCACTTTATCAAACCACTACAAAACGGTAGAAGGGAGTTAGAATTTCTAAAATAATCTTCTCTAGATACTGAAAATATTTCCTTATATTCTATGATGACAAAAAGTGAATGAACTACTTTTTCTTGTAAGATATTTATCTCTAGATCTTATGTTCTTGTGCCTAATTTAACATACTTAAAATGTTAAATGTATGAACACAGGGACCTTTGAATCAGTATTATTTTTATGGAGAAATGGACAAAGCCTATAAGTAGGACAAGTAGTTTCCAATTTACCTTGAAATCAGCGCTTTGAGAGTTGCTGGTGGATGGTGAAGCACGGCATATGCTGAACAAGCCATCCCAGGAGATGCTGAGATGCTGAGCTGTGTACTGACTCGGAAGGAGGCAGGGGGTGAAGAACTGAAAGTGATCCCGAGTTGTCTCGGGGCTGCTTCTCCTCCTCAGTCCTGAGCTGATTCATCTCAAAGGTGCAGAGTCCTGTCCAGCGACAGTGGAGGCTCTGCCTCTACTTACCCTCCTACCCCAAGAGCCATTCTGCTTCAACATCCCCAGGACCCGCTCCTGGTCCTAACAATGCTTTAAGGTCAGTAGCTCGCCGATTTCTTGCCTATCTGACGCTTGGATATCGACATCTCCCTGTTGGTTTCCTTCCTTTTGCAAAGTGGAGCCTCAGAATTCATGATGCATGTCTGTATTTGCCGGCGGCTGCAGAGTTAATGGCGGTGATTTTTCTCTTGTCCTCAGCATAGGTCTTACACCTCTTCAGACACCAAAAGGAGCAGCTGCTTTGTCCCGTTACATCCGAGACATGCTCAGGCGGCGTCCATGCCTCTCTTTCCCGGGAGACTCCAGGCATGAAGTGCTCCATTACGAATCTAACAGCTTTTCATTTATGATTTAGCCATGGCTCATCACCGACCTCAGAGGGATAGTAGGAAATCTAATGAGATTGGGTCCAGGGGAAGCCACAAACTTCTTGTAAGTCAGACAGACCGTAATAGTGCAGGAAGTATCAGAACGCTCTGAGCTTCCACCTTCCAATAACAACGTTGCTTGAAAAGCATTGGTAGCTTGAATGTGAGAAATCACTACATCATACTAAATATTCTTTGTTTTTATACTTTGTTTTTCGTATTTGTAAACTATAATTGTTTGGGGATAATATAATTACATAGTACTCATATTAATCTTGGATTTTGTATACTGATATTTATATATTTATTTAGACAATCAGTAAAATCTAGTTATCACTTGTTAAGTGCTAAACACTAGCCAAACCCTGATACAGAAGGAAGGAAAAGGGAAGGAAAAAAGAAACTTAATTTGGCTCTAGTTTTCAGGAGCAAATCAGTATAATTAAAATGCCAGTGACGGCTTTTCTTAGATGTAAGTTTTGTACATTAACATAGTTTTCCAGTAATAACCAGAAAACATGAATTACTCTCAATATTTACCGTACAGCAGGCTGCAAAGAATTGCAGACAATGCTTGAAAACTCAAAAATGTGAAACTTGGAACGATATTTAAAAACTGCTTTCAAAAGAGTTGCCAGAGTTTGACCTTAAATCCAAGCAAACACAAGGAGGAACGCAGGATGGCAAACCCACTACCCTCACTGAAGGGGCCCCCTTCGTGCCCCGGGATGAGTCATGGGATGCTAAGAATGTCAGCTCCCGAAGGCACAGCGCTGCTACCTGAACCATCCAACCTATTACTTACAGCAGGTTTACAAGCAGAGCTTGCATGAGGCAGTGCTAAGGTTTACTGACACAACCGCGTTGCTTAGGGAGGAACAGCACAGGGACACCTCAGTAATCTCTCCACGTTCAGTAGGGTTTTTCGTTCATTGTCATGTGCTCGGTGTGGAAGCTGAACACCAAGAAAGCAGCCCATGGCTTGCTTTTGGAGCAAAGCTAGTGAGCCAAAGTGAACGTGCTTCAGGGCTCAGCACAGCCAGAAGAAACAAACGCTAGTTGTGAGTCGCCTTTATCTTCCCTGCTTCAGCACTGCCAGATTTGAGAACTCTCTTGGGACCCCAGGATGTGGGGAGAATGGTGCTGGGAACCCAGAACCCTGAAAGCTGCACTCAGTGGAAGTCCTTTGGTTTCATCCTTTGATTTTCAATGAGCCACAGAAAACGCAAAATAGTTGGGCTAAATATTCTTGTAATAATTGGTCATGTGGACTTCACCACTTATGGGTGCCCAGTGATGAGTTTATGCTTCTTGTTTTGAGCCATTCATTAAAATTGCTCAACTGGTTAATAAATCTAAGATCATCTCAGTTTCATTTGGAAAGGTGAGCTCATTATACAGAAGGCTGTACTGAGACAAATTTCAACAATGCAGATTTCAGTATGATCTCGGCGACTGGTAAAATCACACCTGGAAATAGCCCTTGCATCCATGTGCACACGCAGACATCACACACAAACTCACACATGTGTGCACAAGGCATGCACAGGCTTACAAGAATGTGGGAAAATCACAGTTTCCCATTCATCTCTTCATTTCCAAGAGCCGTGACCGTGAACTCAGGGATGTAAGTAGAGCTCTGGGACAGCTGCACCAGCACTCAGTCTCGGTGCCCGGCGTCCTCCTGGAGAGCAGTGTCGAGGTTTGCACTGTGGCTGTGGTATGCAGCAAGGAATCCCCTACCATGTGTGCAGCACGGCTCCTGAGGCTGCAGACGAGGAGGGGCCCCAGCCGTGCCACTGTCCTGGGATTCCTCACGGTCATTGTCACAATCCACAGAAGCCCCACGCTTTGATATGACTTCCACGCTTACTGGTGGAGGGGCAGGATGCATAGGGCTGCACCTGTTGGGACTGCAACCTATGAATGAACCCTGTGTCACTGTTAGAGACCATTAGGCTCAGCCAAGAAGACCTTGTCCTGGTGGCATGAGAATGTGGAAGACGAGTTTCATTCTACAAAGCCACTCAAGATATTTTTGGGTCTTGATTGTGAGTTTGTTGTCTAGTCACTTCTCTCTACTTTCTGGGGCTTTGTGGTTGGTAGTGGTGTTTTTAGTTTAGCTTAGTTTTGTTTTGTTTGTGTTGAGAGGGATTGAAATCCAGGGTATTTCTACTGAGCTGCATTCCCAGTCTTGTTTTCCCCTTTTAATTTTTGAGAATATTTCTTTATAGATCATTAAGTTGCCCAAACTGGACTAGAATTGATAATCCCTCCACTCTAGCTTCCCAGAGTGCTGGGATTACAGGCATGCACCACCACACCCAGATACTTATAGCATTTTAAAGGAAGATATATCTGGGATCTGTTCTCAATTCTGCAATTTTAAATTCTGTGACTTTGAGCCAATTTTGAATCTTTCAGACTTGCATTTTCCTTATCAATATCAGCAGTGTGCTGTTACATCACCAACTCAATTGTAATAGTAGACTTTTACTCAAATTTTACAAAATTAAGTTTTAAAAAAATCTAGAAAAATAAGTTCTTATGATAGGAAAGGAAAATTTTGGAAGATGGAGAAACGAAGGAGACATTATTTTTAAGATAGTAATGTACCTTATGAATTATAATACTGGCACCAATGAAATGACAGAACGATCCATGATACAGAATATGGATGGTAGAATCGTCCCATTAAGTTTCCCATAGGATAAAAGCACACTAAAAAGCAGAAGGAAAACAATGGACTCAGGAAATTGGTGCTGGCAGTCAGTCCTGGGAAACTGAATGACATTTGGAGGTGACAGAGAGCGAGACCTCCACTTCACAAGTACAGCTCTCTCCCTTCACTGCAGCTCTTAATATAAAGTCAGTAGAAGATGACCAGCATCAGTGGTTTATAGAAGACCTGTGGGAGCCATTTAGCAAAAGACTGGACAACACTTATATACAAAGCTTGAAACTTTCATAAGACAAATGTACTTTCTAAAAATTAAAAAGTAAAGAATAAATTGCCGTATAGTTACAAATAAAAGACTTGCTATTTTTGAAAAAGGAAAAAAAAGGAATATGGTAATACACAAACACCCAAAAAATCCACAAAATTAAATCAGGTAATAGCAACTAATTCCATGCAGAATGTGCAGAAGCAGTTGAGAGATGACGCCATCCAAGCCACCAGGAGGCCACACTTCATTCCTCCGTGATAGGAGAGGTCTGCAGGAGTTCTGATTTGGGGGGGATTTTTTGGTATCTTTCTGAGGTTTCCTTTTTCAAGACACACAGTGATTTTCATAAGCAAAAGAAAACAATGCCTTATTTCTAATTCAGGGGCAAAACTGCCTTGAAAACACTACTTTGCTGGTTTGGGAGAAGTGATGTGGATACAGTGTGTGAAGCCCCTGACCGGCCTCCTGGAACCACTAAGCAGCTATGAGTCATCACCAGGCATCCACCATCCACTTCCAGCATATCCACTGGGCATCTTGAGCCTGGCCCAGCGGGTTCGCTCAAATAGAGGAAGATTTACCAACATAGCTATTACACTTTCGTTCTAATAATACCTTCTGCATAGTTGCTGAGCTCTGAACCTTGTGGAAAATGACCGATCATTTCTCATCCTAGAAGGTGAGCTTTGGTTCAGGTCCAGCATCCTACACAGGAGGAAGTAGATACTCACCACGGACGTGCAGGGAAAAGTTGTAATGTTTCCATCAGCTGCTCTTAGCTTGTGTTATCCTCCTTACCGGCTATAGAGAAGAAAGGCAGAAGGCATGAACACAACGTAGATGTTCTCTCCTACCCCGGCCAGCACCTCTAGAATGGGGAGATGCCTTTAGGTATCACAAGGAAGCCAACAACCATCCTCACCAGACCAAACACCTGGCCTCCTCCATGCTGCCTCCTAAGCACATCCTGCTGGTCCTCTGAGCCTTGGTCCCTGACTGGGGCTTTGAGTACAGCACATTCACAGTGATAAGCTTCCTTTCATGCTGTGCCCTCTGACCTTGAAGCCCTTCTTTCCAATTTATTTCTTTAGGAATAATCAGCTTTTATCCATTCATTTTTTTTTCCAAATAGCATTTATTGGGTCCATTCCACACACCACACAACGTCCTTCAAGAAGATCCCAGCTTGTCCTCGAGGGACAAAGTGGAGACATCAGTGAGACGGGTTTGTGGGGACAGGAGGGCGTGCAGGGAGGATGGACTTGAGACAGGCAGGCCAGACCCCACCTGGGTGTTATCAGCAGGGAATACAGTGCTGCAGATCGGGAGAAGCAGAAGCTGAGGACGGGGCCGGGAGATGTTCCTACCATGTGTTAAAGGCTCAGTTTAAACATCTTTCACCATCAATTCTCCCTTCCAGCAGAAAACAGACGTTCTGTGTACTGTTGCCATGGCAACATGCTCATCACGCTTTCCATCCCTGGCAGTGGTCCCTGATGCCCTCAGTGGGTTTGGGGAGGTCCCCCTGGGTCTGCATCCTGAAGCTCTCTCAGTGCCTGCCCAGCGGCACAGCCTCATGCAGCACGGCCTGTGGTCAGCCAGACTGGAGCTGCTCTTTATGGAATGGTTAGAGACATTAAAAGCATCTCTATCATATTGCTTTATAACTTCTTTGTCTCTCATTTTTCCCCTACAAATCCGAAACTGCATCATTAATCATATCAAAGTCAAAAAATTGAAGTCATAAAATAAGTGCTGACCACACCATTCTGCCCATGTGAGGCAGGATTTTCAAAGTCAATACCAAGTACATAGTTCTCAAGCTGAAAAACATGTCACAACAATTGCAGTCACCACATCCTGCTATGCACAGTGCTCACCTCCCTCCACCCTTCAGGAGTAACTGAGTGCAGCCAGTGACCTGGCCCGAGTCATCTGGAAGGGGACGTGATACAGTCTGTGCTGCGCTGATGATTAATGTTCAGGCTGGAGACAACTGCGTGCTACTTTGCAGTTCGCTCACACATGCTCTCTTAGCAGGAAAGTCACCTCACTGCTGTCAGTTACATAACAGGGACCATTGACAAGACAGGAAGAGACAGCTGACAGCAAGGTTGCTACTTGAGAACTGAGGCTGACACCTGCCTGGCGGAGCCCAGACCACTGGCTCTCCCTTCCCGGGACCAGGTGAGGGGCAAGGAGAAGCAGGAACCACCAGCTCCTCTCCCAGTTCTGTCTCTGACCTGCATGTGCGATGTAAAATTCACAAATCCACTTCTCAGCAGGATTTCCTGTGGTGTGCTCAGTGTTGGCACTGTTATCAGTGCAATGAGAAACTACGTTTGATCTCTGTACAGTTTCCAGAAACACTTATCTTGGTCAGTCTGTGGTTTCTGATGCTAATCCTTCTAGCTTAGAATAAAGAAGAATGGGAGGGCTGGAAAACAAGGGACCATAACAGTACTCAAGTTCACATTAGAAAATGTTTCTGAAGGAAATCATTCTGTATAGGACACGTACCTGAAGGTTCTAGAACGATAAATTGTTTTGAGAAAATGAAACACATTCCCTGTTATTTTTTGGACACTGGCTCCTCCACTGAAATCTTGCCTAGCAGCATGGAAAGGATACAACAATTCCTTTCCTGATGTTTTAGTCTCATTAAATGGTTTATTGCCCATGGCAGGGACATGGGATGAGCTGATTCTAATGGATCCAAAAGAAATGTTTTTCAAGTCCTTGTCTGGTTCTTCCACCTTCCCAGCAGCTGCTACTTGGTTTTGTCAAATATTTTTAAATACAGGAGTTTCTCACAAGTTCGGTTTTATTTCTCCCACACCAATGGACCCTCACACCTGCTTCTGTGCCTTCGGGTGCCATCTGAACATTCATTTCTCCCAAGGATGTGCCTCTGGCCTGGCCTTTCCCAGTCTCCTCTCTGCTCCTCTCTCTTATCACTACCTGACTCTGCCTGTGTTCCATGGCCTGGAGACAGACTTTGGGCCACTCCTGGTTCTTCCACACGCCTGTGTTCCCTGGTGCTCTGCCTGAGTTCTGCAGCTCCTTCCCCAAACTGAACAACTCCCACGGATTAAATCACAGCATGCATTGTTTTTTTGGACCTTTGGTTTTGGGAAATATAACCGTGCTCAAACCAAGCCAAAGTGGGTTCCATTGTCTTCTAAGGATGGAAGGGAAGTGGTTTGGGGACTGAAATGCAGACTGGGGACCAAGGCAAGCAGTGGGCTGAGCTCTTAACCACCCAGCCGAGCCCAGAGCTGGCACCTTCCTGGGGAAGCCGGCCTTGGTCACACCCTGGCAGTTGCAGTGCCCTCCCATTTCACGGTTCATCCTGGGTTCCTATTTTCACCTGCACAAGTTGAACGCATACAGAATATGCAGCCCTTGCCCCTGATTTTCAAGATTCAGCCAATTGTGCTGAACTTGTCCTGAAAACAAATTTGTTGCTGAACATTTAAAGGCAAAACAGATCAGTCAGATGGATACACTGGTCACTTTGGCCATCCCAAACACAAGGCTTATTTCACCTAAACTGCTGCCAGTGTTGCGCCTAAAATGTGCTCAGTGGCCCGTGCCCAGTCCTGTCCTTGCTCAGTTTTGAGTTATCATTTCAAGGAAACAAGAAATGCTGCAGTCGCTATTCGGGAGCCAGTGCCAGGTGAGGCCAGGACTGTCTTGAAAAACGAGACATTTCCCCTCCCTCTCCTTGGCACTAATTGCAGGTTGTCTGGTTTGGGAGAAAGGCAAGACTTTCTGCCATGGCAGAGTGAGGAGACCCTTGCTAGCAGATTTCTGGAGGATTTAACTGGAAACTGCCAGCCGCAAACAGAATTTAAGGCTTGGGAACTTGCAGTTCTATGGACTCGTCAGGTTTGCCCCTTCCCAGGACTTTTGTGAATTTTCACCATTAAAAGCAGAGCCCGGGAAAACTTTGAAGGAGCACAAACCAATCAATCCAAATCCAAGGAGTACCGCAGGCAGACAGCCACTCTGCCTTCGCTCATTCCCTGTATGTTTGCTCTGAAAGTACGGCTTCTTCAGCCAACAGAGTCCTGTGAGCTCAGTGGGGCCCAGTGCTCAGGACACAGATGGGACAGATGGGTCAGTCAACAATCTGGAGCCTTGTGTGGCCTCTGTCACCCTACATATTGAAATGGAGGAAAATGGGTAGAAAAGAGGCAGAGTCTGCTCTCTTTAGCCAGACAAGGCAATAGAAAGCTATTTGGAACATGTAAAGTTGCCTGTTAAGGTTGGCTGGAGAGGCTAGGGCTAGCGTAGAATGGCTGCCATTCCTTGATAAAGACACGGGCCTTTGCTATACAGGATGCTGCCAACACAGCATTTTAATGTGAAGGGTTCCATGAGTAGATGTGTGGTAGAAATGCAATTCTACCTCCTTTACAGGATGAAGGAAAAAAGAAATGTTTCATGTATCTACCTACCTATCAAATACAAACATATATATCCATAATATTTTGCAAAGACTAGTATAAAATAATGTTTGTGTTTATTTTTATTGCATGCCTATAATTAACTGTCTTTTAAAATCACATAAATAATCTCAATAAAGGAACAAAGAGGGGAGGAGAATAATAGAATACCAAAAAAGGAAAAACAACTCCCTAAGGGGACAAAATATCTACTGGTTAAAACCTCCTACAGATGCATGGTTTTGATGAGAAATTGCCTTTAATTTGTTGGATCAGAATCACACCTGATGTCATAGGATCAGTAGGAATTTGGAGGCCAAAGATATGTAAATTCATACAACCACAATAAAGGAAAGTAAAACAGCATTTATCAGGAGCGCTAATAAAGTTAAACACTTCCCTCTGTAACTTCTCTCCTACAATGATGTCTTGGGAATGCAGTTGGCCACATACAGTCAGTTATGCTAAAAACAACATTATTTTTAATATTCAGAATCAAAACTAAATTTAGTATTCAAATTCAGGGAGAAAATAAAATACTTTCATGGCAAATCTGCATGGCGGACATTGCTTGGACATTAAACCATTTATCTAAGAACATGTAGAAAATAAACTCTCAAGTGAAAAGTGCAGCACACTAAACAACATAAAATATGATCACATATTGCTCAAAATCTTTTTAAATCTTATTACTGATCTGCAGCTTTTTAAGTCATGTTTTTCTGCCAGTATCTCTCTAGTCCATGATTACATTCAAAAGAAATAAGATGAAAACACAGGTGGTGGCCCCTGCCTGTAAGCCCAGCACTCTGGGAGGCTGAGGCAGGAGGATTCAAGTTTAAGCCTTACCTTCAAAACTTAATGAAAAAATAAAAATATAAAATAAAATATAAAATTTTATTCTAAAATAAAAATTTTAAAAAAACATTTGGATGTAGCTCAGTGTGAAGGCCCTGAGTTCAATCCCCAGTACTAGAAAAAAAAGCTGAATTAAAATGTAAAATGTGCCAGGGATTTAGCTCAGTGGTGCCGCCAACTGCAGCGAAAGTGCAAGGTCCTGAGTTTGATCCCCAGTACCAAAGAAAGAGAAAGATCTGAAAAGTGACATAATAGAAGTAAAAGCAATCAAACAGAGTTCAACTGGGGAGATCTCTGATTCAGGTGGTTTAACTGGATTTTCTAGAACATTTATACTTTGTAACATTTTATACCTCTTTTATGGGTGTATCTTCCCAAAATGTCCATACATGCAAATGATCTATTGTTTGAGCTGAAATATTAATTTGGGGGTTTCTTAACAACCAGGCCATAAACCATCACAAACCACAAAGCCTATCCTTTCTGTATGTGTCGAACAGAAAACTAGCCCTGCGCGGCGCGTTGGCAAGGCCAGACTCTGGGGAGGCTTTTCCTTCCTCCCCAGGGACCCCCCAGGGACCTGGGGCAGAACTTGGAGTGGCATTTGCTGACTCACAGAAGGCTGTGCTGGCTGGGCGCTCTGAGAGGGAGGAGGTGGTCAGGAACCGAGTCTAACTGCACCAGAAACTCCAAGAGATCGATCCGTTCTGGCCTTGCGACTGTCCCCCGCGCCCTGGATCCCTACACCCCATCACTGGCCAGACACACAGTGTCCTCGGAAGTCCGCGACGTGGGCACAGCTCTGTCACCTCCAGGAAGTCACCAGTGTCTGGCAGCGCTGTCGCCTGGGAGCTCCTGAGGCTGCCCGGGCAGTCTGGCAGGGAGTTGGTGTCTACTCCACATCTGTCCCCTTTCTGGAAAAATCTTTCAGGGATCTTAAATGACACTTAAGAACTGCCGGTTTCTTACATGCTCTTATTTTCCCGAGTTTTATCTCTAGGCTTAAACATGTTGCATATTCTGAGATAGTTTCTTTTAGTTCTAAAACTGATCATGTAGTAGGTCTAGAATTTAATGGGTGATTTTTCACAGCCTTCCCAGTCTTTCTATGTCAAATATGACTTTTTTAGAAAATAATGTTCTTAGGTTCTGTTTGGAAAATGCAGCAATCTCTATTCCCAGGAAGCATCCAGGGTATTTGTCTGGCTATTGTTTCTCCCTGGGTGAGCCTCCTGCTCAGCATAGGACAACTGTCCAGTGACTGCTGGTGGAGAAATGAACGTCAGACACTGGACTGGGAGTGTGACAGGCAGTGACAGAGCCAGGCATCGTCACTGTGCAGGTGGCTGATTCGTGCAGTGACCACAGGTTAGAATTAAGATGCATTATGAAGTGCAGCCATCAGAGAAGGGCCCTCTGGGTCCAGGGACTCTGCAGCCTGCTGGAAGATGTGCACCACCGTGGGGACCTGATCCCCATCTCTCTGGGCTGCGTGCTCCCCTGCACAGAGGGAGTCACCCGTGGAGTTGCTGAGGGCAGCCACAGATTCTGCAGCGGAGCAATTCTGTAGCCAGGTGTCCTGCCTTCCCTGGGCTTCCATGTATATTCACGACTCTGGGCACCCCTGCACGGACAAACAGAGATTGTCACCATGAAGCTCCACTGAGGTCCCTGTTTTAGGGAGCAGGACACCTCAATTTAGCGGTATAAAAATTAGGCTCAGTTGGTCATGGTGATGCATGCCTGTAATCCCAGGACTCTGGTAAGCTGAGGCAGGAAGACTGCAAATTGGAACCCAGCCTGGGTAACTTACTCAATGAGACCCTGTATAAAGATTTGGAGAAATATAAAAGGAACTGCAGATGTAGTTCAGTTTAGGTTCAATTCAAATATAGAATGAAAGAAAAAAGAAAGAAAGAAAGAAAGAAAGAAAGAAAGAAAGAGGCTTTCTCCCCAGGCCCTGAGGTGAGCAGCTGAGCTCCGCATTCCCTCCCGCATGACAGCTCCAAAGCACAGAGGACAATGGACCACAGACTGAGATTTCCAAAACGGTGATTCACAATAGCACCTTTTAACTTTACAAATTCAATACCTCTGACATTTTCTCATCATGGCAGAGACCTGGCTGACGTAGGAAGAAGTGTGCAGCACGCACTCCGACCTTCGCTAAGTATATATTGGTATTGCAGGAACTTGGGTTTGGAGACACCAGGTCTACCATTTTGTCTCGATGCTTTGAAGACAGCTGCTAAGCCCTGACAGCCCCTCCACAGTCCCATATAAACAGCATTTGCTTGGGATGGGACAAGTCCCCGGAGGGATCAGAAAGCAGCAGGAGGGCCTTGGGGGAAGAGTTGGGCCAGAATGAGCTCCTTCCACCCCGTGTTCCTCTAGGCCCAGGTTTCCTTTAAAATCAGTTTCTAAACTAGAATAAGCAGACTTTCGGGCCAGTGGCACCCTTTCCTTGGCAAGCAGAGACAGAACATCATTGTAAACCAGCCGTGTCTTTGGAGCCCCTTGGATCCCAGAGAGCCGGTGTTTCTGAACACAGGACTTAGCAACAACACAGGTGTGGCTGGCAGCTGCAACTCGGTGCAGTGCTGCTAGAGGATGAAAATCTGCTGCTCCTTGGGCAGGTGAAGCTGAATTTGGTTTCAGCAGCGTCTTCCTAAATACTGACTGGGTGGATGAACTCTTTATATCCTCAACTCACACCTAGCACACGGGCCTGCACAGAGGCAGAGGTTGATACTCACAGACAAATACACACACACGGAGCAGAAATGCAGATGGGAGCAGCCAAGTCACCCTGTGACTTATTAACTCTTTTCCAAATTCTTGACCGTCAACAGTGAGTGAGTGAGATTCAGTTCCCGTCTCACAGATGCCCTTTATTTAGTGGTGTGTGTGTGTAGGGTGTGGCAAATAAACCCAAAACCCCACTGGATGATTTTGCTGTAGGAACACAAAACAGGCCGATGTGGGGGCAACGAGGAAAGAAGCAGCTGGGGCCACAGGAGGCAGAGATAGGTGGAGGAGGCTTCGGAAATGGGAAACCAAGAACCTAGGAAAGGCTCCTGGGGAGCCCACCCCACAGTGCCCCAGTTCCTTGTACAGGAAAAGAGGCTCGGGGTGCAGGAGAAGCCGCAGCAGGCCATGGGGCTGAGCACCAGGGGCAGCACATGAGGCGGGGGAAAGGGTTTGAGTTTGACCCAATGGGGCTGCAGGAGCAGGCCCTAGACAAGGCCCTTGTGCAAAGCTCGCTGTGCCTCCTGGTGTAAAATCTGTTCTGAGATTGTGATGATCAGCTCTGCCCAACACAGGGGTCCTCGAGAGCCCAGGCAGGGCATGGGGTGGGAGGAAGAGAGGCTGGAAGTTTGGAAGGATGGCCGGCTGGCTAGGAGTGGGGACCAAAGAGAAGGGAGCCATGATCACAGGTGTGGGGGTCACAGCAGTCAGGATGCGAATCTCACCATGAGGGTATGTCAAGTGTGAACCTTCATAAAATCTATGCATGCCTTGATTTTCAGGTTTTCCTAGGAGGAAGCCTTTCCACCCCTGCCGTTTCTCTGTCATCCAAGGCTGGCTGGTTCCCCAACCATGCAGACTTCCTTCATTTTAATAGTAAGTTTGACTGTTTTCCAAGAAAAGGCATTCTGACCAATTTTGTATTCCGAGAACGTAAAAGGTATTAGATCTAAAAGAATTATGATTTAGGATTAAGGAATCAAAAGATCTGCAGAAAAATGTGGTTAAAAATCTGCCACGTCCCCAGCTCCCTTCTGCTAGCTCCGTTCAAGCACACGGTCCTTGGCATTTCAAACTCCTTACCCCAGGGGTCCACATATGTGAGTAGCTAGGAACCGCTGTCATTCTCTGCGAATACGAAGCCCTCGCTCACCCTCTGCCCAACACACCGCCCTGCTCACCACATCAGGGTCCCTCGCTACTGGTGTCAGGTTAAGATCCATATATTATTCCACGTGACTCGGAGAAGTAGGTAATTTCTACTGAACTCATGCAGCTTCTTTTTACACTATATAAGGAAATAAGTTTCACTCTAAAATTATGTAAGGTCTGAATTTTCACACAATATCATCAAGAAACTATGTTTTGGCTTTAGAAAATGGATCCCAAAATGAGATGGAGAAGTATAGTGATGTCTTATATATTCTTACTGAGTTGCTGTGGTGAGTCCATCTGTTTCTTTTTAAAATGACTTAGTCTGGCAATACTGTAAGTAGTCATGACATAGAGCTTCTTCAGTTTGGAAGATAAAATTCTTCCATATAAATATGTCCTGTGGAATATTAGAGAACACTTAAAAGAAAAGTGCCTTTGTTATTTGTCTGGAGTCAAAATTAAACTGGAAAACTTGAATTTGTTATTTGCTAAGTCTGGCCACCCTAGGCTGTTTACATTACAATAAATGGAGTTGAAATAAAATTGGAAATTCAGATTGCTAGTGGCCCTGATCATAGGGCAAGGGCAGCAGCCACATGTCTGTCTGCAGCTCCATGATTGCAGAGGGCTCTGGTGGACACCTGAGACCCCCAAGCAACAATGACCAAGCGAGAAAGCTAACTTCCGGGATCAGAGCTTTCCTCTGAAGACCTGGGCTTGAAATCACCACTAAAAGTAGCAATAGGACTGCGCCCTAAACCAGCACTACCGCCACTGTGAAGGGCTCACAAGTGCATTTTGCTTTGCATGTGGCAATTGCATCTTGTGGTGTTCTTATACCATTTCCATTTCAGTCTAATGCCACAGGCGTTGCTATTGCATGCATTTTATGGCTTTGAGAACTGGGGCTTGGCCCATTTCGTTAACTTCCCCAAGGCTGCAGGGATACTCACTTTGGCCCCAAACATCAACTTCCACACAGCTGACTCTGACTCTGGCTCAACCTCACATTCCTGAGAGCATTAAAATCCTTTAAATCGGCATCAGGCAGACTTTTACTCTGATCCAGTTTACTGCAAGTAAGTTTATAGTGCATGCCATTTCCATTAAATTAGATGAGTGTGAGATAATCAGAAAAGTACAGCTGTAGGACAATGCATAGCTGCTTTTTGCAGCATAAGAAAGACTTTCCAGGGGACAACAGAGTATCTGGAGTCCTACCACAGCCCGTGCCAGGACACCCCCGCCACAGGCTGTGGACATGTTTGTTGTCAGAGAACTTCAGGAGCAGTTTCAGTCTGGAGGAATCTGTGCATGGTTAGGAGGGGCCCGGCTCCGGGGACAAAAAGACCCAGGCTAAAAAGCCAAGCGTTCTGCTCTGTCACTGGACTGGACAGGAAGATGATCAGACAGCTCGCCTCCCTGGGGACACTTGCTCTGCAGTCCTCTCGAAGGCATCTGGAAAGAAGTGACCCTGCCAAGACACAGCGAGGCAAGGATCTGCTGCTGCTCTTGGTGAGCTCCCTTCACCTCTCCTTCCGCCTCCGCACCTGGACCTCCCCTCCACTCCCGCCTTGCTCCTCTCCTCTGTTTAGGGTCCCAGCTTCTTATCAAGGAAGCAATCCACAATCCACAATCCACAATCCACCATCCACCATCCACAATCCACAATAGTCCACAATCCACAATCCACAATCATCTATAATCATCCACAATCCACAATCTTTGACCTCTGGGTTCTTTTTAAACCCCAATAAATAAAGAATCCCCTTGGAGTTGAATTTTTGCAACTGTTTTCCAAGAGATAAAATTAAAACCCCTTGTTAATAGGTTGATAATTAAAAAAAAAATCTACCTTCATCCTGTGGATCTTTGCTAAAATGGAATTTCAGGAAACTAGTGTGAGCTAAATTGGAACTTTAAAAAATAATAATATTGAAAGATTCAATTTAAAAACCACACATCAAAGAGACATGGCAGATTTTATAAAATGGATTTATTTTGAGGATTTTTGAATTCTCCCGTGGTTCTGAGAATCGAACAATAGTGCAAAGAAAAAATATCTTTAAATCTAGAAAAAGTCTTCAAAATCTTGGTATTGTTAAGTGAATACGTTATAGCAACATTAAAGATATTGCTGATCCTGCCTCTTAACTTGGTTTTATTTATATATTTGCCTTCATTTCTTTTTGCAAACTGAAGACACTGTTGAAGGTAACAGCTCCTAAAAAGTTATACATTGTATCATTTAAGAATTCAAACAACACAAGCCTCGGGCAGATATAACTAAACATGAGCTTGCATCTCCTTGATGGCAGTTATTATGTAAGTAGAGCATTTAATTAAGTAGAAGGGAAAAATTATGCAAAGGAAAGTTTAAGAAAGGAGCTAAACATACATTAATTGTCTTTTGGTATTAAATGTCAGCTGATTCAATGCTCATCATACCCCTAAAACGTTATTTCCTCCATTTTTTAGAGATGAAGAATATGAGAGAAGAGTTAAAGGAACAATAGCAGATGAGACTGCACTGAAATTCTCACTCAAGTCTGCTGTCTTCCAGACCAGGGTGAGGCCAGAAGGTTACATTTCAAGGATTCCAGCAGTCGGAGTCTCAGGTGAGAATGTTCACAAAGACAGAGCCAGAGAGACAGAAAGCAGAGACACACAAGAAAAGACAGAGACAGACAGAGCGAGCTTCTCAGGAGAGAACTGATGTAAACAGGGACCATCCTATTCTTAACAATGCAGCTCACAGATTCAGTAGCATCTAAAGTTTCCAGGACTCCCCTTCCCCAGGGGAGATTTGATGTAAGACATCTGGAAGGACAGGTTTCACATGCATTTGTTTTGAGAAGTGAAAGTGGTTTTCACGTTGTCTCCTGGGGAATTAGAGAGTGATTTGGACTAAAGACAGCATTGAAAATGAAAGATATTTTGATTAAGTGGAACAGACCAACTGTGTACACTGAGAATGTTCATCTGACAATTTAGGAGGTCAAAGCCGAACAGGGAGCAATGGTACTGCCTCGGGTGGAAGAGAGAAAATACCTCTGGGAGGAGCTCACCACGCACGCACAGTCCAAACACTGAGAGCAGACGGGAGCCACGTCACAGCGATGCTCAGAAGGTGCGGGAGCCGAAGGGCTGCCTGGTGCAGTTGAAAGGATAAACAAAGAAGGTGAGGTTGAAATTTAATTATTCATAAACCTTGGGGAGAATTTCTAAGAGTCATAAAGAACATTCACGCACAAACTCATGGCGCGAATATAGGTCACTCAGTAATTCCTGCAGAGATAGGGAGAGCCATTAGTTCTGGAAGTGTGTACCCCAGATTCATAGGTCGAAGCACCCCAGAATGGGAAAGTATTTTGCAATACACTCGTGGGGTCCGGAGGAAAGCACAGTGGGGCAGATGGGCCCCGAGGCCGCAGGGCTGCTGTCATCACACCAGGAGAATCCTCTGGACAGACAGGGACACCAAGAGGACACCAAGTAAAACGGAGGTAGCACGATGTTCCCTCAGGCTAAGGCAGGCCAGAGATTTCTGGCAGATCACCAGGGGCTGTGGAGGAACACAGCAGGCCCTCCCCGCCCCGCCCCAGAGAGGCCAACCCAGCGGACACCTTAGCTTCAGACTTCTGGCCTGCAGGGCACTGGGAGGACTCATTCCTCCCCTGCAGGCCCTGGGTCTGTTACTGCAGAGCTAGGAAAGGAGTGGAGCATCCCAGGAGGCCCTTCACATCCTATTACTCCAAGTGAGTCAGCGCATAAGAATGTGACCCTGCACCCTCTGCATTTCAATCAGAAGCCAAGAGGTCCTCCCTCTCACCTGAGCACAGTTCTGTTTTTCTTAACACAAATTTGTCAAAGTCAAAGGAAGTGCAGCAACAAATTAACAGCCGAATATTGAAATAGGCAAGTATCTGAAGTCCATATATACTGTTATATAATTTAGCCCGCAACATTGTATGTCAGTGCTATGCTTTGATGGTTTTGTACAATACGCCAAGCATGACAATAAAAGGTAACACACAGGTATAAAATAAGACAAACATTGCAAAAAAGTTTCAGTGAGTATAGGTAAAGATGTACATTTCTTTCTTTAAAAATGGTTAACCCACAGTGTCCCAAACACTCCGTTATTTTGGGAAATAACTGCAGACAGGACACACACCACATCGATGTTTCTATCTTCGCAGGCAAGAACAGGTGTTAGTACCTCATTCTCGTTCAACGCATGTTGCTCAAGTCTGGGTGAACAAATAAAGCAAAATAAAATCCTATGGATAAATAAATATACCATGCACGGTATAGTATCAATAATTATTTACATAAAAAGATGAGCAGAAATATAGAGATATTTAAGGTTAATTTATGTTAGTTAAAATCATTCGCTTGATAGTTGTGAATATGAAAATTTTTTAAATAAATATTTCATCCCTCTTTAATCTGGATTCTGGTGAGACTGAGTTGTAGCTAATGCTAATGTTTTGCTAATCTCCTTTGACCAACATCCACACAGAATCCCTAGGTTTAATACATATTAAATATAAGGTAAATTTTTGGAAGTACTAATGTCATGTGCAAAAACTAAATTTGGTAAAGCAATCTATTGGGCATTACATTTTTGTTAGAAATATGCAGCATAGCTAAACACAAGCTTCTTTCATTAAAAATGTCAGTTTTCTTGAGAAATCAAATCTAAATTGATTTCTGTATCATTCCAACAAGCTTGAAACAATCTAGAAATGATTTTAATTCTGGTTATTTATGGATTAAAGCAATAGACTTGATGCTGAAGAAATCCAGCTATGTGATTCCTAGTAGATTCTTCTTCCTAATAGTTCCTTGACAATAATCAAATAAAATGTATCAAAAGCCAAACTATCTAATACAAGTAAAAAATTTCTTTACAGTCCTTGAAAAGCAAAATCCTGCAGCTAATATATACAAACTGATCTTCTTGATACGGCTTGTCTTTATGGCTATGCTGATCAAACATCATCCACTTCCTGTGGGGATGTGGCCAGAAAGCTACCATTTACCACATGCCCACTTACCTGAAACGGTGGAGTTCTGCAATGAACTTTAATAAAATTTCTGAGTTTATGAAAGGAACAGTACAATTTTAAAATAAAGAAAATGGGGAAGCATTCTTTACTGACAGTCGCTTGGAATCCCCATCGTGTTCCTCTTTGAGATGTTTTTTAGAAAACAGTTTTTGTCTTTGTCTGTGTTCATTGTATTGGAGTCAGAGGAGAATCTGTGGCACCTTATTCCTTCTCTACCACATCACCCTGCCAACTGCCGCTATACTTGGGCTGCAGAAATGTGATGTAACATGGCCCGACCAACAAAAGGCCACAGGTGCACACATCGACAGAAGGCAATCCCACTGCAGGAAGGCTAAGGTGTGAGCCTTAGATTTAAAAGTCAGTCCTTTTGGAGCACCAGGCTACTAGTGTCACATACTAGTGTCACTTGCCTCATGGAATCCTGGCAAGATTTCCTTAGGTAAAAATTACCACCTTCATTTTACGGAGGAGGAGACCAGAAAGAAGGACAGAAATCACACACAGGATGTCTCACAGCTCATGAGGAGCTCACAGAAGTCACACTGAGGTCCCAAGCCCCCAACGCATGAAGGTCACGGCAATCACGGTGCAAGGGCAAATCCCACTTCCTCACCCCAGCTGGTGTCCCTGCTTCACCACCAGGAGGATGAGACCCAGAAAGGCCCCCCACGCAGGACTACCACGGCTGAGAAGCTGCAGCAGGGAAGGGTTTGCTCAAGTCAGTGCTGAAGCTGGAAAGGATGAGGGGCCCTGGATCCAATGGATCCAATCTCAAAGCCCAAGAGCTCGGATGCAGAACACCCCAGCCGCTCCCTTTCCAACCAGCGGTCAGGGAGCCTCCCGCTCCGCTCCCCACGCTCCCGAAGCTGCCCCTGCTTCTGCCTACCTCGAAGTTCACTTCACTCCGGCCCCCCATTTCCTCTGTAATTTGATGATTTGATAAAGAACGGAAAGGGAAACTGAATTTGCTTGTAATCTATATATAGTTCGGTGGAAAATCAAAAATCCATTGTGAAGGAAATGCCTGGTTCGCAGGAGAACAGATTCATTCCGGAGTGCTCTGTTGTGCTGCATGTCACTCGGGACGGGCAGTGGACATGTGTGTGTGCCACAGAGTAGATGCTGAGGCACAACCAAACTACTGACGCTATTCATTTTTGATACGCCATCATTTTGCCAGATTTTGAATTTTTCTTGCTCAAGTCAGACTTTTAATTATTTCAAAATAGTCCTAATTTTCTCAGCAAACAAAACCAAAATTCAAAAAGTAGAATGTATCTCAGAGTGTACCTTGACTTAGTCCAGTTTTCTTACAGATTTTATATGTGCTTTGGCCTATTAGTCTGGTTTTCAATCTGTATATATGATAATTAACTTTAGGAGTTCTTATAAATACCTGAATCTGATGCTGAAAATATAAAAGACGATGGAGGGAAGGGGAAAAATAATTGAAATGTGTTATGTATGTGTATCAATTCCCTACGGTAAATGTAATCACTATGTACTATAAACATGTACTAATAAAAGAGAAAACAATTATAAAAAAGTATAATGTTGAGTGGAATAAGCTGGTCACAAAAGTTTTAGAAAATCAATAACTTATGTATCAGACCTTGGAAAGTACATGGGTTTCCCCTCTCTGTTCTCTGCTCCCTGTTTCTAGGACATTATTTTGGAGTCAGTTCCGATTGCAGATACAATTCACCGAGTAACCTGAACTTGAAGGAGCCTCTTTCCTCTCCAAACCTCAGCTTTTTACTGTTGATGTAGAATTGATAATTACCACCTTTAGGATGGAAGGAAATGAAAATATCAAAAGCACCTCTGGACACATCTTATCCTTGGAGAAAAACAAGTCCATGGTAGAGGGCGGGCGTGAGTCTGCGTGTACAGGATGCTTTTCATGCCGTAACTCTGGCTTTGCAGAAAACCAGAGGCATGAAAATAAGCAGATACAGCAAGGTTTGGTCACCTTGGCACATGGGAACATTCAGCAACTCCCGCTCATGTATTTCTCAAAGATTAATATATCACTCTGGTGACAGATTCATGAGTCTTTACCCACATAAATTTGCTTATTCCTTCCTACTAAGATGCCTTCTCATTTAATTTTTTGCCTGTTGAAAGCCCAGAATGAACTTTTACTTTAAATACAGAGATTTTTATCCAGCTCAAATTACAAATAAAAGAAATGGGGCTTGGGAAACTAGAATTAACACAGGTAGGAGTGAATGAGCAAATAACGCAGTTCCACTTCCTAGCTGCCTACTCTTTCTCTTACACCATGGGTCCTTGGTTTGTTACCCAGGGCTGTTCTGATGTTTGGGTCCACGCAGGAAGCCTATACAATAAAGAATGCCTTTATTAGAAGCATAAATTAGATGCAATTTTCAGCACATTGCCTGTTTCAATACATTTTGTGTTGAATGGATTAGTGTAATTTTATGGAGGAAAATATGAGGTAGTTTTGCTCATCCACAAATTCTTCTTAATACGAGTCCTGAGAACTTAGTCATCTTCATGCCTGTGAGAGTGAAACAGTGGGATGCACTAGAGTATCTCCAGTAAAAAGTGTGAATAATTTACAGCTCAAAATCTCCATCGCCTGCTAAGCGTTCACCACGGTGGGCATCCACGTGACAACAGGTGACGAAAAATCCAGTTGCCTTTTCACCACTGAGAATCTCGTACATGGAAAAATAGGCAAAAGAGAGCAGCATAAGAATGTGTGTGTCAGACCCCAAAATCCTTAGCGCCAGCTCCATTTACTAATTCAAGGTGCACGACAAAGCTCTTCTTATCTCCAGGAATTCAACTGTATGTGTTTGTCTAACACAGAAGTACAGTTAATTACATTTCACAGAAATGTTGGGGATTTCAGTCAAATGATACATATGTGAAGAGTCAAGTGTTTGGTACCCAACAATGCTCAGCAAATAGCAGCTCTCCTTTAGTTTCCTGTTTCCATTTGGAGTCATTTGCATCCTTGGCACAGTTGTTACAAGTTAACGCCACACTTTATTCTTCTATTCAGAACACATTCTGTCTCTCTTCTTTGTCCTTCCCCTCCACTCTGAACTTCTTTCCTTTTGTTTTCTTTATTTGTATGGACAACAAGGCTAGTAAATGTGCTGGTAAATAATAAGGAATAGATAAGGGAGAATTTGGCCCTGTAAGATAATTTTGTGTGTTTTAGAGAATGTTTAAATAATATACAGAACATAACTTACAGCCTAAGGACACATGTCAAGGCTATGAAAATTATAATAGGAAATGTAATAGCCAGTATAGCTATTTAAAAGTACCTAGCACTTCAATAATTGACTAGTTCACAGAACACATATAGAAGACTTTGAATAGGTTTTCATTCTACTAAACAAATTTTGATGGCACGGGATTTGGGGAGAATGTCTCAAATGAAGCTACTGATTTACCAAATATTTCATTTAAGTGAAAAAGTCCATTTCAAGAGTTGGAATTAGTGACCTGTAGTGAACTTTAACCAATTTATATTAGTTTGTAATTTTCTTTTCATGGATTCAGCTAGATGCTCTCATTTTGAAGTTTACTCCTTAATACTGGGATACTTGATTTGTATCGTACAATTTTGGGCCATACTTTTCACCTGTGATACTTTCCTACATTGATCCTTGTCATATTTCAGGCTTTAGTTAAATATTTTCCATTAAAACCTGACATAGCCTGCCCTATCTCAAAGATTCTACTGGTTTAAAATACCTTTCACTATCAATAAAATCAAAATGTCTGTTGATGAAAGTAGAACAGTGACATTTTTATGATATTGTACTCAAATATTCAAGGAAAAAATCATTATGTACAAATTATCGTACCCTGAAGCAGCCCTCAAGTTGAAAGTGGTGTTTTCCTTTGTATTTTGTTCTTGCTTTTCACTGACAGTTCAAACTTACAGTACTTTACCATTATTTTTGCAAAGAATTCCCTTCATCTCCAAACTGTCTTTGATGCAGCAGCAAATTAAAATCTCAGACGCAAATAGAAGAGTTCTCTTCACCACTGGTCACCACTCACCCAGGGTCCAGAGGCTAGGAAACTGGGCACACGCAGCCTCTTATGTCTGCCTGCACTATTTCATATAAATGATAGCAATGCAGTACACTCCGTACTTTGTCTAATTTCCTATTTGCTTGTTTTTCCTCATAATGTTTTGCTGAAATCTCTCCACATCCCCTTTCTTAGTAGCAGTGACTTACTACTCCATCACATAAACGTACCAATTTACTTAACCAGTTTCCCGTGACAGCACTCTGGATACTTCCTAATCTTTCACTGTTACAAAAAAAAAAGTAATAAATACCCTTGGGCATCTGTGGCATTCAAAGTTGCCAGTCGGTCCACGTTGTTGGTCAAAGGGATGGATGCCAAATTGCTCTCCAAAATAGTCGCACCAATTTAGCAGTTCTAAGTACCCTCTCCCTATCTACCTTCTGTGTTGTGCTCTGTACATCAGACAGGAAAAGTTCTGATTAGACACTGGAGTACTACCTGGAGTCATTTTACTATGTGTTATAAATACTCTTTAAATAAGTGCATACTCCCATCATACCAAGTGTCTACTTGTGTGCTACATGATAAAAATATTTCCTAACACACAAAAAAGGTAAAATATCATCTTCAGAGCTCAAAGCTACAAACTGTCTCCCCTCTCATCCACAGGGACCAGGAATTTTAGTTGGCCGTAAGACTGCATAGCGTAAGAGCCTGACCCTGTCCTGGCCTAGTGAGGCCCCGAGTCTCAGGAGAGCAGAGCCAGCCAGGGGTTCCGGGCTCTCCCTTCAGAGGAGGATGCGCCTGTGATGTGGTCTCAGTGATGTGATGTGGTGGATGTGGACAGCAGTGATGACAGGGAAGCCAGAGCAATGAGAGATTCTAAGGACCACATACAGCACAGTGGCCTGAACAGCTTGAGTCTTTATACAGAGAAAAAGCTATGCTATCTCACTTAAAGTGTCAATCACTTAATTAACGTCCATTCCTCGGCATGGACAGAGGCAATAATTACGCATTCAGTTAGCAAGTCAAAAAGTATGGTGAATATTTTATGAGAGCAAAATGAATGTGAGCATTTTAGTTTGGAGCATCGCTAATTTTTTGTTCTTATAAATTGATAACTTTGAATCCCCTTCAAATGAATATGTCATTATGCTCCATGTAACAAACGGAGAGAAGCTACTTGGAGAAGATGCATTACTGAGGTTTGGATCCTGTGTTTTTAGACAGGAATATACAGGAGAGGAGAACATTACAGAGGGCCGAACCTTGATTACAAGATGGGTGTCCCATAGTATAATTATTCTGAATTACCCCAATCATAGACACTCTTCCTGAAACATGCAACCTACAGGTTACAATCCCTCCAGCCAGGTTCGTGGTGAGCAAGAACTCCATGAGAACATGAGTCTGGTATACCTTCTTTATCCTCTGTATGCAACCTACAGAAAGACTACAGTGTGCTTCTTTCCATGGGCTCCTGCTGGCTGGGAAAGAAAGGTCCCAAGCCCTGCAGGTATCTGGGGCAAGTGGGGAAGACAGCCCAGAGGCTGCAGATGTTCCCTTCCTAGCGCTGTGGGGAAGAAACGCTAGAGAAGACAATCACAGCTGGCTGCACCACCACAACCGAGGCGCACCCTGACCAACCCGGATGGCTAAATGCATTTTGGTTTGAAAGAAATCCTGTGATTGATTTACTGAGCTAAAGGCCCTAGGGGTGCCCAGACTGAGGCCCCTTTGCTGACACTATATAATGTTGCATGTGTAGCACGTTGGCCTCAGGCAGAACTGCTTTAAATTATGCCTCTTCCAATTACTATCTAATGGTAGTAGCAAAGTTACTGAATTCTCTTGACTTTTAGTTTCATTCTGAAAAATAATATTGTGAGCAGCAACTACTATAATGTATTAGAGCAATAATTAAGATGTGTCATGTACATGTATCACCTCCCCATGATGAATGCAATCATTATGCACTACAAACGGGTACTAATAAAAAATTCTGGAATCAATTTCAATTACAAAGTATATTACAGAAACACCCCTGGACTCTCCAGTCCTGCGACTCCACCGCTAACACTACCATGTGTTTCAGCTGCTTCTCCCAGTATTTTAATTGACCCTAAAAGCGCTCTTACAGAACCCATTATTGAGTCAAGGCATCTCGAGTAGTAAGACTTTTCTGCTGACTTGCTCTTACGAGGGGGGACTGTGTGCCCTGCTAGTTGTTCCCCACCGCGCAGTGAGCAATGTGCAGACCACTGCACCAGGCTGCATTCTCAGTCTCGCCGGCAGCCCGCGTGACATAGGAACCCTTTCCTCCATATGTCAGCCTCCTTGTCTCTGCCCGGGGTCCTCTCCTTTAAGCTCCACATCAGGCAGGTGAGAGGGGTGCACAGATGAGCTCTTGCAAACACAGGCCACAGAGGGATTTCCTAGTCCAAGACTAAAATGTCCACGAGCTCTGATCCGCAATCGGTCAGACCAGGAAGATGGAACTATAAGCCTGTGTCCCCACCATCACAAGGAGGCAGGGATGCAGGGCAGATGCGCCTCGGTGTGACAGACTCTCAGCACACGCGACAGTCATATCTGCTGGAGTGTTTTTTAAAGAAACATGCATTTAAATAGGTTCAAAGGATTTACTGCAGTTGGCAGCAAAGTGCTTGTGAGACGAGCAGGCAGAGCGCACTGGCCTCTGCAGTGCCGGCAGCTTATGCAGCCTAATGCAATGAGTTGCAGATGGTTCATGCAGTGTGTCTACAGAAGGGGAGCAATCCGTGTATTTCCAAGTTTAATCCAAAGTGGGCCGCATTCACACAGTGACGTGTGAGTATAAACAACAGCGAGTTTGTTGTGGATCCTAATAAGAGCATGATCAGACATAAACGAGCTTCCCTGGCTTGGGAAGAACCAAAGTGAGAAAGCAATATCTGCAACATTTATCCCAACACCAGGGGTATATCATAAAAATGGCCTAAGAAGCTACAGCCTCTTGTGAGGACAAAGTGCAGATAATTATGCCTTTCAGCATATGAAAGCATGCATGACTGCTTTCATGAACAGGGTTGTGCAAAGCTTTGGAGCCCTTGTTTTAACATGATTATTTTTCCACAGACAGCTTATATTTGGTAATAGATTTGCAGCAATGAGAGACAGGTTAGCTATTTATCTTTTCCACTGGTGAACACTGCAGATATATCAGAGAGAACAGGAGCCAGAACACCGCCTTAGAGGGGCAGCGGCTGAAAATATTTAAGGTGCTGTCAAAGCTGATGTGTACAGGGAGTCAGGGTTTTAACTCCGGTGGTACCAGTGACTACAACTGAGATATCTAGGTACAAGATAAGTTATTCAGTTTAAAAACACATTATCAACATTTTGCTAAACTGCAGAGGAAAAGGAAAGCTGGATGCCTGCAGTATTCTGGAACAGTGAGATTTGGCCTTTGTTTGCAATAGAATGACTTTAAAAAAGCTTTATCCTGAATCCCAGAGCAGTGGGGAGAAATGGAGACAGAACTTTGGTCGCTTCCAGCCATTATTTCTTCTTTTATCCTGTACTTCTGTTTCCTAAGGATATGTGTTAGGAAGAATATAAGCAAACCAGCTCAGCAAGGCAGAGTGTATCCGCAGTTACTTCACCAAGCCTGGAACAGCTTCATGTTATATTTAGATCTTCATTCCTTTTAAGTAGCTCAGTTTTATATCTTAGAAGTCATTATCATGTTTATTTCTTTAGGCCTAAGCTGCCTGGTTCCCAACCTCCAGGGTGGTTCTTAATACAAATTTAAGTTGAGCATTAAGCAAAGTCCATTTTATTGGGTATCAAGACAGCAGGATCAGTCCTGAGCTAAACAATGTCATCCAGAAAAACAAAGTAATCTTGAAAGTGGATCATGAGATGGAGGGAGCAGAGAGGGAGAAGGAGACATAAAAAGAGGACAAGAAAAAAAGGAGGGAATAAAAAGAGGGAAGAGGAGATAAAAAGATTTAAGATGTGCTATGTGCATGCACCAGCTCCTCATGAGGAATGTAATTATGCACTACAAATATATACCAATAAATAAAACTTCTAAAAAAATAAAATGGGGAGACTAAAACCCCAGCCCTGACTCACATAGGGTAGACTGTGTTAGAATGAGTGGATATCTTAGGCTGATTCCATGACTGGATATACTGACATTCAGCAATTCTCTGACATATCTACCTTATCTTCTAGCATAAAATATCAGTGAGGAAATACTGTCTCTTAATAGTTCCAATCTCATTGGCAGTTGAATACAATTGCTCAGCTCTCTGACGTACATGGGGACAGGAGGATGCCCTCCAGTTTTTGCAGTGTTATATTGTGTTCCTTGACCACTCAGGTAGAGGGAAACAATTTCATAATTGGGAAAAAATATATTTCATTCTCAAGTCATGAAAATGATGCATCCAATATCAACGATGAAGGGATTTGATTAAATTTTATGCATGATGAGGATTTTTCATTATTTTTGCTTGCTTTATTTTGGTACCCCTGTCCATGTTTGTGAAGTTCCCTACTTCTGGTAGACCCCAATCTCACAAAGGAAATGAAAATTCTCAGGGCTTCCTGTCCCATCCTGCCCCACAGCTAGAGCTTTGGTGATGGGGACTCAGGCCCCACAGCACAACCACTCCCTTTCTACACTGACAGGAAGTTACTGGTCCAAAGCATGAGGGGTGCACAGAATCTATGCGGGGAGGGCCGACAGGGCATCTGCAGAGACAGCAATGGTGGCACCTCTCTCAGGCTAGGTATTTGGGGAGTACATTTTATTCTTCATGGGTAGATCTCCTCTGGAGAGATCAGCTGGCTTTCCTGAAGATTCCATTGACTATCCAAAAGTCTTTAGTGCATTTTATCTGTCTGGTTAAATTCGCCACACAATTAACTGGTGATTTTTGCTTACAAATGAGAACTCTTGTGTCCTCCATCTTCTGCGTGCTCCGTGTTTTCATCTTTGGAACATCTAAACCAAAGACACACAGTGTTCCTTGGCATTAGAAATGCATGTTCTTCTTACACCAATGATTACAATGGCTCCCATTTTCTGTGTGGATGGATACATCTATTTTCTAGGTAGCAGCAAAGCAAAGATGAAGAGAGCCAATTTGTTATCTAGAAAACACACACATAAAATCTTTATATCTAGATAATGGTAGGGGCCTTTGAAAGTCATGACAAAATTTGCTTCTAGGGAATACTCTGCTCTTAGGTAAAATTATATTGATCACATTTTTCTCCACCACATTTGGAATCAGAGGATTTTGCTAGGGAAAGGAGCAATCCTTATTGATTGAGACTGCATTCACCCCTAGAGTCACCCTCTCACTATCTGGCCATCATTCCATTTTATGGATACTCCCTCTGTTATTCTTTTATTTATTTATTTTGTACCGGGGATTGAATTTGGGTCCTTGTGCTTGCACAGCAGGAGGTAAAACCACTGAGCTAAATCCCTGGCCCTCCCTCGGTTATTCATTTTATGCCACTACTAGATCTTCTGAAATCCTGCCTATCATGAACACACACAATAAGATATTGACTTTAAGATCACTAACTGTAGCAGATGCCACATAAGGCAGGGAAGCAGAGGGAAGACAGCATGCACTGGCCTCTAAGTACATTCCAGTGTAATCCCTGGGATGGGAAAACAATATTCATGAAGAGCAAACCAGAGTTTTCTAAAGGGAAATTTAGGCCAAAAGTCATAGTGGTTCAAAGAAAGAAGAAATTCACTCAATTATTGGAAATCACAGAGGATTTACTCCGTGTGAAGAATTTGGAAATATGTGATTATTGAAGCAGTTTCTTTTTCTTCTTTTAATTAATTTTTATCAGTGCATGTTTATAGCACATCATAATGACACTTTGTGGGGAGTTGCACATGCACATAACATATCTGACTTTTTTGTCCCCTACCCCTCCCATTTTTCCCTGTTTCTTCCACTTCTTGGTCCTATTCCCATTTGCAAAAGCTCTGTTTCCATTTTTTTCTTCAATTCTTTTTTGTTGTTCAAGAAGAAATTTCAACCGCCAATTTCACCCAGAAATTTCACCATCAAAAATCTACCTTGAACATTTTTCTCTTGTTTCTCATTTTATAGAGAAGTTTGTATTTTCAAAATATTTATCAGAATGCATAAGTTTATAGGGGAAAATAAAACTAATTGCATACTAAAATCAAATAACACCACAATAATACTAACAATGACATTTTAAAACAAAAAGCAATCAAACCCGAAATATCTCAATAATCCTTAAGATTATCAGTTTCAGCTTCATTGAAAAACAAAATTTCATTTGCTTTATGAAATATTAAAAATAGTATCTGTGATTCCTGCTTCCACTGACACTGACCTTCCAATTATATTGGAATTAGAGTCTCAATTAAATTCCATCAAGACATATATTTGTGTATGCTGTAACATGAAACATATAGCCTAGGCCAAGCTTTAAGGCTAAAAGAAATAGCACGGCGCTATCTGGAGCTGTCCGAGGTGCTGAGGAGCATCCCACTCACAGGCCAGGTGAGCTGTGAAGAGACACAGGTAACTCTGATGCTGGATGTCTGGCTCCAGGTTCAGGGAGGCCATCTGTCTGCAGTTCAGGCTGCGTGCTGATGAGCAGCTGAATAGCCACCACGCCTGTGCTTCTCATTGGATCGTGTCTGGCATGCAGACAGTCCAGATTGCTGCTATATCTATGCAGTTAACGGGAATGTGTCTCCACTACAGCATAATTGTTTCAAAAATTCTAGTTTATTAATCATTCTCTTGTGAAACTGATTTCCATCACCTAACATTTAAATGTGCATCAATAATCTCACCATGTGCATGGATTTTAGAAGCTCTTCTAAGTCATTTCACCTTGTAAGATGCCCTGACTAAATATCCAAGAAACATTTCCTCGTATAATTGAATATAGTTACAAGAAATAATTACAATTAAAAGTTGAAGTTCTCAACCAGTTGTTGGTAATACAGCACAGCACATTTCACTATGTCCAAGGTGCGCTCCATAACTTTCAGTCTCAAATACAAAATATCTTTGGCAGATGCTTCAGCCAGACTTGGAACATGATTGGAAAGGATTCTGGGTCCGTGTCTGCAGGTGAACCTACAATACAGACCTCCCAGACCTCAGAGTATCTATTCCTTGTTTAAAAAGTTGGCAACAATTTCCCATGAGAAAGAAAACATCTCATGGGATTGGCTCATTCTTGGTAAGACATTTTTATTCAGTTAACATCACCATTAATTCCATTATGTTTCAATTATTATCACCAATATCAACATCTTCCTTTAAGTTTAGTTTTAATATTTAAGCAAAGATGGAGATTTTCACACTCCAAAAAGGACCCCCAAGCAATGAGAAGTTCTTGATGAAGATTCCTTTTCAACTAAATATCCAAGAAGGATATTACTCTTTAGTGTCTTATGACTCTGTCCCCAGATGAACTTAAGGGAGGTAGCCATGTCCAATAGTTTTCTGCAACAATAGAAACGCTCAAAATCTGCCCAGTACCTCACAGAAGCCACTCCCCTCATGTGACTTATGTGCACTTGAAAGGTAGTCAGTGCAACCAAGAAAACGAATTTTTAATTCTATTTCATATTAACTAATTGAAATTGAAATTTAGATAACCAAACATGGCTAATAGCTACTGCATCACCAAACACAAAATTAGTGGATTTAGTGAACTATTGCTAGGGTGATAATTTTTTAGAGTGTCAGAAAATAATTCTCATTTTACCATGTCTCAGTCTCTCAAGATTTCTTGTTTAAGATAAATAAATGGTTGATTTATAAATTCATATTTCACGATGAAGCAAATGGAGTATTATGATCTAAAATAGAACAGAGAATGAATTTGACCTTTATTTCACCAACTCTACTGCATTTATATGTGATGCAACACAAGTGAAATGCATAAATCCATATGGAATCTGCACTCTCAATTTGGTGCCTATTTCTGTGAGGGTACCCTCAGTGGGATTCAATCATTTGGTCAGATATGGAAGGCACTGGGAACTGATGGGAAGGACACACATAAAATCACAGTTATGCCAACTTGCTTTGTATACAACCCAAGTCTGATTTTTAACTTTTTTGGTTTAAATTTAAATTGTTTGCATATGGCCCCAATATGGTTCTATAAAAATCGCTATGGTACTTCCCTCTGGTATGTATTTCATGTGAACTAGAAATATATAAAAAGGTTTTCCTAGTTGTTATGGTTCTCTGAATCTTAGTTGCTTGGGAAGGATAGGATGTTAGTAATTAGCCTATGATACTCCTTGTTCCCCTTAAATAATTGATTTTTTTCCTTCTACTGAAATGTTCAGTTTCATACCACTGGAAGACATGTTTTATCAGTTATTTATTTAGCTTAGTTTTCTGCTATAAAGTGAGTAGCTGTGCTTACATATCATTGTGTCATCTGCATAGGGTGAAAGAGAGTCCTACTTCAAGCAGATATGTCAGAAATGTTTACAGGCTGAACTGTGACTTACTCTAGGGCCTTAGTGTAGACTAAGCTCCTATCCTCTTTGTTCCAGTTTGTCCTCCTTAACCAAGACTCATTCACACACACACACACAAACACACACACACACAAAGGCAGTAGTTATGTAACATCTTATCTCTCTGGGTACATCTGTGCCCCCTGAGAAACTGTGTGGCAGCTTTTGTAAAAAGAACAAATATTAGCGTATGCAAAACCAAAAACCATAGAGTATATAGCAGGAATTTCAAGCAGCATTCTCAGAACTACCTCTGAATGCTACTTCTTACAGAAACAGGAAAGTGGACAGGCAGAAGGACATTTTTGCTATAGTTCTTGATTATGTTTTTATCACAACTTAATATGAATCTCAGACAGTTTTCAATGAAGATGATCTATGAAGGCAGCAGCTGGAAATCAGTGATAGGAGGGAACTTTAGATTGTTTTCAAAGTCAGAGGAACACAGCTTTGTGTGGACAAGATAAAATTTCACAAAAAAAGGTCCAACAAAAATGTATTAACAAGACCCTCATTATATCAACTTCATAAAATATATACTAAAGGAAAACCTTTGAATGCTTGCCTTAGTCAAGTTATAGTATAATTGTAAAATGAACACCCGCACTATAAATCCACAATGGCAAACCTCTCAGAGACCCAGTGCCCAAACTGCAACCCAAAACCCACTTATCTATTGCAAAGTGCCAACACTGCAACTAAACCTAAATACTGAAGTTTTAGTTTAGAAAAATCAACTCATACAACCGGCTTGCTTGCCAACAGAGGTGGTTCTGCATGCCCTCTGCGGCAGGGCATGCCATAGGTTCACTACCACCGAAATAAGATCAAAATAAGATTCTTACAAAGCTGTTCTGTGGACCAGTGACTTCATTAAACTCAGATGTTTACCTATGAATTGGGAGAATTTTCAGTGCCTATATTCTTCCTTTTTCTTCTTTTCTCTAGAAGAGATATTACTAATCAGCAACATGCCCAAGAAGAATTAAAAAACCAGAAGGAATGAGCCCAAACCAGATCATAATGATAGCAATAAAACACAGGGCAGAGCATTACACAGCCTAAAAGCTATGCGAGCTGTGAGCCATGAAAACAGTCCAAAGTCTGAGGTGTGGAATTAAGCTAAGACCTAGGTCGACACACAGAGGCTGTAAGAGTCATAGGCATTAATTTGGAAGGTTCTTTTTTTGAGATTTGGTTAAAAAGTCTGGAGACAGAACAGGCCAATGTAAACAACAAAGCTTTGTTTCAGGGAGCAGGCAAGCCCTGCCAGATATGGCGATGCTTCTACTTTCCCTGTGGCATGTACTGTAAGAAAAAAATTTTAAAATGAAAGCACAGAAATGTCAAGCAGTGTGAAAGGCTTCTATGAAAAGGTACAGAGCTGTCTTTCAGCAGGAATCTACAAAGGCTCTTCAAATTGTTGCTTCATAACACTGCAGTGGTTTGATCCCTTAAATTCAAAAGACTTTTTCTTGTAGCCTATCAGAGACAAAGCAGGCTTTGCTAGCCCATGGACAAAACGGACCAGCGTCTGCAGCTCTACCTGTGTCTCCTCCCATCTGCCTGCTGCTGGGCCTTATCCAGCTTGTAAACCTGACCTGGGAACCAGCTGTCCTGAACCCCAGACATCCATCGCTCCTGACTCCTGTCTACACACAAGGACAACATGCTCTGGAGCAAGCTCACTTACATGTGTGCTTGCAATTTAATTAGGCTCTTCTCAGTCCCCTTCTCTGCATTCAAAAAACAGAGCATAGTATATACTGGTTATCCTCTGAGGGCGATGAACACAATCGACTGGCTTTTACTCTCTTAGGAAAAAAACAAAAAAACAAAAAAAACAAGTATCACTGGACATTGCTCCTGTCTTATTTCATTACAGGACATTTTCCTGCCCTGTAATGTTTTGAGGACTCTGAAATACTGATGCCCATGAGCAAGCACCAGGGTTAATTTATGGCACACCACCTTCTCAATAGGGTGGTCGGGGAGAGAACCCCTGTCTGTTTTAGAGATGAGGAAAAGCAAAGTTAAAGGGACTAAGTTCCTCATCAGAGGTCATAGTGGCACATTTAAGAGTAAGTTGTCTAAGCTGCTGTACTTAATTTTGTCTTATCACAATCTCATCTCATTTGGAAACCTGGTCCCTGGTTTTCTCAGGATACAACTTAGCATGGAGGCAATAGAAAGATTAAATGGGAATTGGAGCCAGGCGTGGCATCTGATGCTTATAATCCTGCACTTGGGGGAGAGGAGGGGATCGCAGATTGGAGCCCAGCCTGGACAGTTTACTGAATTAGTAAGACTGTGTTTCCAAAAAAAGTTTTTCTTTAAAGGCTGGAGATATAGCACAGTGTGAGGGTCTTGAGTTCAATCCTAAATACAGAAAAACAAACAAACAAAAAAGGAATTAACCACATACACAATGGGGTTTTTTTACATATTATTTGGTTGTACTTTTCTGTGCCTTGTTTCTAAAGAAGGGGGAGACTGACACTGTGATCCAATCCCCTCTTCCTTCCTAATTTAAAGTGTCTTGCTGCTTGAAATTGAAATTGAAACTGCAGGCTGCAAGGGCCATGTGCTGCACGGAGCACAGGAGAGGAATCCGCTTAACAGGCCTGACCCACCAGTGGCACAGGCAGGACTGCCCATGCGCAGGCCTGTGCTACCCCACGGGACTGCCCCACGCCGCCCGATGGGACAGTGGCACCTGTAGCACTCGTGGTTCACAGCCACCCAGCAGTGAGACAGGAATTACGGCCCGGGCGTGAATGTGTTAAACAACCAAGTGAAAGGAGGTAAAAGAAAATGGATGGAGAGGGAGAGAGGGCGGAGCAGGAGGCCAAGGCTGAGCTTTTATTATCAGTCAGCCTCAGAGGAGTCACTTCAGCTCCTGGATTTAAGTCAGCGTCACCACGTGAGGAACTGCCATAGCAGGAGACCTCTGAAGCTTCCCCCAGCTCTTAATTCTGCCGTTACCAATCTCAATGGAATGACTCCTTTGCCCGGCACACATTCCACGTGGGCAGAGCACGAGGTGAGGGACAGCGGCATTTGAGGAAAGCCCTGTAGTGACCACCCCTGTCCTGGACCACCCTCCGGTCCTTCCTCCCACCTTCTCTGCTGAGCACCCCCTCCCATTCCCTCCTCGACAACCTGGGCAGCTCCTCAGCCTGAGCAGGACGTGGTCTCCTTTGTGATGGCTTCTCAGCTTAGTCATTTCGAGTTGACTTCCTACGAGCAGTTTGACACAGCCAGGTCTACATCAGTATTGTTTGTGTCCTACTCTGAATCCCGAGGCGCCGAGGGCTGGGCCACAGCCCTGTTCTTCACCTAGGGCTTCTGTACATGAGAGTTTGCCCGATGAAATGTCACAACAAGTTACCAGGTCCTTCCACAAATGCCAGTGCTGAGCTAAACGTGACCACAAGCTACTGAGCAAGGACACCATGCACCCAGCAGGGTGTTTCCTGAAAACTTGGAAAGCCACTTAATCTTCAATGAACCCCAGCCCCGGAGCAGGAAATCGCCTTCCAGAACAGGGCCCAGCCAAGTGGGAGGGCCTTTTGCTCTCAGGTGATGAGCTGGATGTGGGGTGAGGTTGGTAGGGTCACCAGGTGGATCTTACTGGGTTGTGATGCAAGGGACAAACTGCCTCTTTTAGTAGTCGGAGACCAGGCACTGCCGGGCACATGTCTGGCATAGAGGTGCTCCTATACTGTGGGCTAATATGTTTGGCCGCATATAAACACAAATAGTTAGGCTAGATCAGTGGGGACCAAACTTCTTTGAAATTTTTCATAATTAAATCAATGTACAGAATGTCAGGATGCAAGGATTTCTAAAAGGCAAGAAACATCCCCCCCCCCCATTCCAAGTTACTCCAGAGAAATGGAAGTACATGGGGCAGTATGAAGGATACAGCACGCTAGTTCTTTCCTATGACTTTGCTTTATCAAAGTTCTCTAAGTTCAGGGATGCAGTTAACTAGAGGGAGATACAAAGAGAACCTGGGGTGTGAAACTCAAGGTGTCCATCTGAAGCAGCTATTCAAACCCATCTGTGCCCTCTTCAGAGCACCACTGATATCAGAGATCACCCCATCAATGCTTCCATCAAGACCATTCAGATGTTCCCAGAGGCATCAGACTCATTTGCACTTCTTAGCTGGAGTTATTCCCATGGATAAGAGAGTGCTGAAAGGTTTGAAACCCATCAGAACCTTTGCGTTTGGAAAAGATAACTTTCATTCACTTTGGCACAGTGGTTCCTGATTTCAGACGGGTGCAAAATTCATCTGGGATCAAAGTCTCCGCATATTTCATATTCTCCTCAACTGCCCTTCCTACCAAAGATCCACCAGTGTTCAAAGACAAGTACTAGAAAGAGGACAACTTGACCACTCCCCCAAACCCCATCTCATTCTCAATTCTCCAGGCCATGGCTTGATATGAGAGAGGAACTCTCCAGTGACATAGATTAACAAGTTGGTGGGACAGCCTACTTCCTCCTCACTTTCTGCATAAACAAGCAGGACACCTAGAAATCTTTATGGGACGCTATATTGAAAAAAACTCAGTTACCAACATGGCTGTAGGACGAGCATTATAGCTGGAGACAGGAGATGTGATAATACTTAAATGTTGACTTGCTTCTTACATGAAATGGCTTTAATGACTGGTAAGGAATCTCTCCACGACTGCTTACCTCCCTGGGAAAGGGGTAAATGTTGAGTTTGGTAGGAAGAGAATTCTGAGAACAAATGCTTGAGCAGTGGAAGATTTGGGTTATGGATTGTAACACATCACTGTGCCTGAATGTTCATTTGCATATGATGTTCTGTAGAAAGAAGAGGACATACATTATATTGAATGAAAACGTTGAGCTTGGGAGAACCAAATCACTGCCTCTCAGAGCTGAGAGGAAACAGTGATCATCTACTTGAATCGCACCCCATGCTAGGGGACATGAGCAATTCCTCAACAGGTAGATGCCCCAGCTGTCCTTAGAGCTGGCCATGATGCACACGCATGCCAGGCCAGGGCCTCCTCTCTGTCAGCCAGGTTCCTCACGATGTACTAAAGAATTGTTTTGTCCTGCTCACTCATTAATTCTGTCTGTATCCCCAGGGACCAAACATCAACAAAATCCTTCTTCTAGTTGACAGCCAAGTAGATAGCAGATGCAGCCTGTCATGCTTTCCAGCCTCAATCCAATATATTTTGAGTCTACCAATTCCCCAAGTGCAGTGGGGACATCTTGGGTCTGACCGCAGACCCACTGGGCCAGAAACTTGGTTGCAGCCCAGCAAGATGCAGCTCAGCCAGCCCCCCAGTGAGGCCAGATCCACAGGAAGGCTAGAAACCACTAGGCTGGTAAATCTTTAGCAAGGAGAGGGGCAGCTGGGAAATGCGGGAGATGCAGGACTAGGGAGAGAGCGTAATGTGGTAACTGAGGTAGCTCAGGCGTGTTAAGTAGGGGGTTCTGTCCTGAACTTGAGGGACCACTGCTGTGAGCAAGGAGGGGAAAGGATGGCTGCGCTGAATGAGGACAGAGGGCCTGAAGCTTCAAAATGCAAATTGTGATAAAGGCTTTTAGCTTCTTGAAGCAGGGATGGGTGACCAAAGTGTGCTCTCCACGCTTCTTTTCCTTCTGTTGCTACTGTGTCTAGCTGTCCCCTAAGAGCCTCATGCTCTCATAGGTGGGGCTTTTTGGAGGTGGCTGGATCTAGCATGTGTGGAACTGGGATTAAGACTGTGTGATAACTCAGTGGGTTTAGCATAGTCCTGGGTGTGGATGATGGAAGCCCCACCTTGGGTATGGGTGGTCCCATTCAATAGGCTTATAGCCTGGGGGATATAAAGGGGGGAGGGAGGCAGGCTTGCTGCAGGTGCTGCTCCTCGCTGCCTCCTACCTGCTTTACAATTGACCACTGCTCCTCTGTGATGCCCTCTGCCTTGCCAATCTGCCTTAGAACCAGCCAACTACAGACTGAAACCTCTACAACTGTGAGCCACATCAACCTTTCCTCCTTTAACTTTGGGTGTTGGGGATTTTGTCTCACAATGAAGAAAGTAACCAAGACATTCTTTACAGCTCACATGCTCTGTCTTGGCTTCACCTTCACTGAGAAGCAGCCAGGACTGGGGCACAGAATGTTTAATCCTCTTCAGATCCCACTGGCCCATGTGCTGTTTCTGTGACCTTGACTCCCAGGTAGACCAGCCCCTCCCCTTTGCTTGGCCCAGTGGACAGAACCCGCCTTCTCCCTGGTTCCCACATTCAGCCATTGGACCAAAATGGCTCCAGCTGTCTCCACAGCCAATGTTTCTCTGTCACCTGAGACCAGAGGCCTGCTGCTGCCCCTGGCCTGGGCATCCTGCCTACCCACCTTGTCATCCTGAGTCTTCTCCACTCAGTTCTGCTCACTGCACTCTGTCTCTGTTAGGACTCTACCCCAGGGTCTCAGAGCCTGGAGCAATGTATTACACTGCCATGCCACCAATGGTAGACCATGAATGTCACAATCCTCTGGAAAGTCACAGTGAGCAACTTCAACAAAGCTGGGCCCACCTCTCCCAGGAAGGAGACACTGTTCCCACCCACAGGCCCGTGTCACTGGGGAATTCTCTTGGAGACAGCATCTGCTCAGCTGGGCTTGAACATGGACATATAATAGAAGGGAGATTTTGTACCAACAGAGGGTGACATGGGAAGAATATTTAGAATTTTCAACAAGCACCAAACTCACTGAGCAGTGTGAGCCTGGTGGTGTTTGAAGCCAGCAGGACTTGGGTTCAACCCTGAGCTCCATTACTGCACTTCCTTGAAGGATGCTTCTTCCTCTCCACCCTGAGCCAGGTCCTGAGCTGTCTAGTATGGTGGCCTTAGCCAATGTGGCTATGCAAACTTAAACTAACTGAAGTTAGATGGTGCTAAGAGCTCAGTTCCTCCTTATCCACTGTTGGTGGGAGTCTAAACTAGCAAGAACACTATGGAAAGCAGTACGTAGATTCCTCAAATAACTAAAACTAGAGGTTTATTTGACCTAGCTATTTCTCTCCTAGATCTTCCAGAAAGAGTTAAAGTCCTCATACCATAGTGATACATACATACCCGTGTTTACAGCAGTACAATTTATAATACCTCAATCTTGAAAAGAGTCTATATGCCCATCAACAGATGAATGAAGTAAATGTGGTATTTACATACAGTGGAATACTACTCTGTCATGAAGAAGGATAAATTTGAAATATATGTAAGTAAATGCATGGACTTCAAGACTCTAATCTTAAGTGAAATAAATCAGACACACGAGTTTAAATATCACACTGTTTCTCTTATGTGAGAAATCCAAAGGATAAACAAGGAGCAAAATGGAGGGCAGCTATGAAGAAGTTGGAAGACCGTTTTCAAATGGGAAGGGAACACGACATGGAGGAGGCAAGAAAGGGAGAAAGAATTAAGAAAAAAGAATTGAAGGAGAATTGGAAATAGAGATTTGTGAACAGAAAGCGGAAGAAGGGTTGGAGGGAAGGGGAGGAGGGGCCAAGAAAAGATTTAAGGGGGATGCGTACACGTGCACACTCGCCCTGAGGAAGGCGGTCATTATGTGCCACAAATGTGCACTAACGAACACAAATGTAAAGATAAATAAATACAGGCTCAGTTCCCCTGGAACTCCAGCTGCACTTCCAGCGCTGAGCAGGCCTGTGCCTGGGCTGCCCCTCCGAGGGCAGTCAGCTCCTCTCCCTCTGAAGACGTTCAGGCCAGGCAGGTGCCAGAGATTCTGCCAGCCGCATATGCTCCCTAAACACTTGGTCTTAAATTCTTCCCGCAGCTCCCACTGCGGTGTCTGAATTAGGCAGTGTACACAGTGTCTGGTCCGAGGAAGACAGTCAATAAATGCTGATTCTCTCAAACACTTCTCAGGTTATCTATTTAGTTCTTGTTTTTAAATCAAAACCCTTGGAAAGGATTAGTTCCATCTCCGCATTGTCTCCCCTCTTTCACCACTTGAAATCTGCTGATTGTCTGGGGATTGGTGATAACCGCACAGGTTTTAAGTATTCATCCCATCCCTTTGAGACACCGCTCAGCCGTCCGCCGAGGTCTCCCCTCCGTGCCGCCCGGCTCCACCTCGCCCCTGCCCGGTGAGCCTAGTTCTCTTCCTCCGGACGCCCCACAATCGTCCTCCCTCCTCCCTGCACGGGTGGCCCCTCCCGGCCATAGCGTCCTCCTTCACACTTCAAGGGTCACGTGTTAAAGCCGGCTCCTCAGCCCCTCTGCCCTTTCCTGGCCTTGATCCCCGTTTGCATCTGGAGCTCTGTCTAAATATCCACGCAGGACCGAAGCGAAACAACTAAGAGCGCCCGCCTCCTGACCTTTCCTCTCCTCTGTCCCCTCTCCACCTAGCACGCGCTGCTGTGCTTTGTGTTATCTGCAGATCCAAGCCAGGAAGTAGGCGGCCCCCTTTCCCTGCAGCTCCTCCGGTGCCGGTGCTTCAGCCTCACTCAGCTTCCCTCTGGGCTCCATGTTGGGGTGGCTGAGCCTGGGCTTCTCACCCAAGCTCTCTGCCGGTGTGGCCCACCTCCCTGGGCGCATCCTCCTGTCCTCCTGTCCTCCTGTCGCTCCTGCTCCTCCCTGGCCGCCCCTCAGCCACTTGTTCCCCTCTGCTCTCTGTCCACACCCACCTCACCTGCATCTGGTCTGGTCCGAGCCCTTGGCTCATCTGATTTGTCACTACCTCCCTGGAGTTCTCCTGCCTCCCCCACCTAGAAGCTTACTTTTTATTCCTTAGAATTTAGGCCTCCATCCTATGAAATATCCATGCATTAAAGCTGTGTGAGACTCCTCTGCTTGCCTAAGTGTCCCTGAAGATAGTATCGTCCTGTGCTCCATCTGTAGCAGCAGCTGTCCACAGCCAGTGTGCAGTGAGTACTAAGGGCCCAGCGACACACGTTGAACTGGATGTTAGTTTTTGCCTGTGGCCACCTGAGGGGCTGCAGAAGCTCGGTTGCCAAACCAAATGACACTTAGCTGGGAGATCGGGGTCTGATATTTTCACAAGCTTCTCCCTCCTGCAGCACACACCACAGTTGCAAGTCATGTCCCTTTCATGACAGATCACTTCAGAGCAAAAGCACATTGGGCTGAGGGAAGTGTTTCTTCCACCATCCGAGCCAGCGCAGGTTGAAACACTCCTGTCTACACCTAAGCAGGGAGAATGGCCCGGCACCGTGCATTTGCATACAAGCAGTCTGGGACGGGACGAAGGCTGAGATGCTAACAGGAAATGCAGCTTCCAATCGCACATGCACCCTGTGGACGCTGGCATTCCTGATGGGCGGCCTGGGCATAATGTGAGGGGTCCCTGGAACTGGGGACTTAGATTCTTGACTTCAGAGTAGACATCAGTTGAACACCATCTGATTATATTGTCATTAGATCCCAATGTATATAAAACGACATAAAACAATCCTATCCTGATTTGGGGAGTAGATACCAAGAATAGAGTGGTGAATACTGTGGATATCCTGAACCAAACTGAACAAAATAAAGCTAATGCTTTAGAAAGCAACGTGGCTTCTCAGGAGACTGTTCAGAACCAAGGCGGCCTCGCTTACACTTATGTTGCTGCTGAAGCAGTGAGCGGGGCCTTGGCATGTCCCATAACAGCCAGCACAAGGAGCACAGGCCCCTTTATTAGCCTTCAGAACATCAGGCAGTGCAGCAGGCAGCGGGAGCCAGCACCTGCAGACCTCCTTATACTCAGCGCCAGGCGACATTGTGAGTGGAGCAGGCAGGAACATTTCAAGTTCTGTGTCTTCCTGAAAAATACATGGGATGCAGCTCCCTCCACCGTGTGGTGTGTGTCTTCCTTTCTCTCTCCCTGTAGTAGAAACCAGTGTGGCTCAGGGAAGGTAATTAGGAGCAAACTTGTATCACCAACCTCAAAATCAATAGGACCTAATGGATTTTTTTTTAAATGGGTCCTTGCCAGATGTAGTACACACACTTGTAATTGTAGGTACTAGGGAGGCTGAAGCAGGAGGACTGCCAAGTTTGAGGCCCTCCTTGGCAACTGAGAGAGACTCTGTCTCCAAGTAAAAACCAAAAGCACTTCAGTGCTAAGAGTGTTTGTGGACAATGATCCTGTGTCCTGACAGCTCCCCAGTGCTGACAAACCTGGCCCCTCATTTAACTATACTGTAATTCTGCACTGTTAGCTATTAATTACATTTTTACCTATAAAATCAGTTTTAATGAACCAAACTAGCTCTGGATGCACAGCCAGTTTTCTCTAGGTGGACTAGGGAGGATACAGGCTCAGTCACTGGGGAAAACATCGGAAGTATTTATTCTCTATTCTGGTCAAATATATAAAATACACTAAATTTTCTCAATCCATAAAGCTCTTTAGCAATATAACAAAAGACTTTCTGTTGATTATCAATAACATAATCTCTACAGTGTCTATTTTTTAAGTCTACTACTAAACTGTCTATAGGAAAGACCAAATATCTATTCTAGAAAAGTGAGACAGCATCTCAAAAAAATATAGTCCCCTATGGAAAATGAGTAAAGTGATTTCCTTTCACAACACACTGGAGGTATTGCTGATAAACACATGCACTCCATGCTCTGTGCAGGTCTTCACGGGATTCAGGCTTAGTCAACACTCTCAGACCTAGTGACCTAGCTACACCCTCCACAATATAAAAATTAAACAAGATGCTGGTTCCTGAATTTGTGTGTGTGTGTGTTGCTAGAGACTGAACATGCTGAGCATTGTACATGCAAGAAAAGCGTTCTACCACGGAGATATATCCCAATCTATGAATTTATTTGTATTTTCTGTGATGATTGATATTAGTTCCATTTTTAAAAAATGAGCCATAACATAAATGAAGCTTAGAACATTGATTTAATCTTTTCCCTGTACCTCTGTGTTTATAGATTTAATTCATCAGTTGAAGTTGAAAGTGACTAATAATTCTTGGCCTTCCCATCCAATACTTCCTTTCCTTAAAATATGTCAGTATTATCTTGTATTTATAATATCTCAAAAATAATTTTTAAACACCACATTGAAATCATTTTCGATGTTCTTTGTCGCATTCCTTTATGATTGGGGAAACCCGATCTCATTGCACTCGGGCAACCATCTGCGGATCAATTACAGCCATTTACATTTTATTCTCCTGCAGAAGATACGTGCCAGAGCCTCAAATAAATAAGTGCTCGCAATGTAGGGAACAAGAAGCGTGAAACATCTCCACAGCCTAACAGGACTCGGCTGAAGTCCTGGATTCGGAATCTGTCATGATCAGGGACAGCACTGCCTAGAAACAGGGTCCTTTACTCGGGGTTTCCAGAAAAAGCTGTGGGAGGAGCCTTCACCCCAAAGGGTGGAAGGCGTCTTGTGTCCACAAGGAGATGATCTGAACTGTTTCTCTGGGTCCCTTCCAGAAATCTTACCCCTGAGTTAGTGCAGCACCATCATGACAGCTCCTCAGTGGCAGCCTTTATTTTATCTGTGAATCTCCAACAGGACAGTGTGCTTTGGGGTATTCAAGCAAAATGCACTTGAGGATCCAAATATTAACTGACAGTATAGTACATTTTAAGAAATTCTTCCTTTCTCCCCCAGAATTGTCCATGGGGCTACCTGGACTTGTGGGAATTTGTGTGATAGAGAAAAACAAATTAGCAAGGGAAAAACAGGAAATGATAAGCTTACTTATTCTCCACAGATGATCAACTGCTCACACATCATCAGCCTCATTTCAGGCAATCCCCCACTCTGCCCATCTGTGGACGGCAGCCCTACTCAGTCTTCCCCATGAAGCTCTTTTCCCTCTGTTCACATGGCTTTGTGCATGTGCCACAAACAGGAGCACATATGTAGCAATACATATGTGGTACACATCACCCACATCGTCTATGTAGCACACATGTATGGTCTGCAGTGATTTCATCCCACCCGACTCTACGTCTGCTTGCTGTGCCAGCATAAAAAGTGGATTTTCATCTGCAACAGTGCTCTGGACACTGGGTGAGGACAAAATGTATGAACTAAAAGCCAAAGCATCCAGGGGCCTGGGCAGGCTCCCTGGGAGCCGGCCTGCTGCCCCAGATTCCTCGCTGGCTGTCAGTGCTCCTCTCTCCCTGTGGAGCTGCAGCCCTGCTCCCATTGTGAGTGAATAGGGCTCCTTACTCCCCATCCTCGCTGAAGAGCACTGCAAAATGATTCACTACATATCTAGGACATGGGCTCCGCAAAGGGGCATGCGGCTCTCCTTCGGCATCACATAGACAGAAGGGCATGTGCCTTCTAGTATTTGTTCTAACCTACTTTCTTCAATAGTGAGATTGGAAGCTTCCCGTTATCTTTTACCAACTTTCGTGGCCATGATAAAAGGGTATGCAAACCTGTGTAAGTCTATTCCAGAAAACAGAAATGTGCTGAGAAGCCTGTCTGCGGCAGGTCCTGATCACTGGCCCTCGGCCACGCCTTCCCTCCTTCCACCATGGTGACAGGTGTGTGTGTGTGTGCGCGTGTGTGTGTGCGTGTGCACCTGTGCTGGTGTGTGTGCAAATTTGCAGATAGCTCACTCCTTCAGAAGCAGCTTCATTTCCCCACATTAATTACTTCTAAAGAGTTCAGAGGAAGGTAAGAGGTAGGAGGAGGCCACCAGTGTTTGCAAATGCATTATGCTAATTCCAAGGATTAATATGGAAAATTGTGAGGGAAGCCAGACCCCTGTAACAAGTCAGAGATGCCTAAATTAAAAGCATATTTATGCAAATTTTCCAGAAATAGTGAGTACGGATGCCTGTAAGCTGTCCTATTAAGATTAAAAAGCACCAAAGCATCAATCCATTAACAACCCACACCTAACGTTACCTCCTTAAATGGTCTAATCTCTCTCAACCGTGACCAAGGGTGAGCAGTCACAGCCCACCTCTCGCACCCCTTCCCCTCGGGGCTCCACACAGAACACACCTGCACTTTCCCTGGACACTGCTGGGTCAGAATGGAAGGCAAGAACTCAAGCTACAAGCTTGGCAACGCCTTGTCTATTCAGAAGGCTTCATTCTTAGCTGTTTTGTCTACTGGTTGAATTCGTACAGGCAGAGTGAGATGTCTGATCTAGACAGACTTCAATTACTCACAAAAATAGATTTTAGCCTTCCTAGCACTATGGTTTGGGTGTGAAATGTGCCCCAAAAGCTCTTGTGTGGAAGGCTTGGTCCCCAGTCTGGGAAGGCTCAACAGTAGGGCGTCTGGGAAGTGACCGGCCCGTGAGAGCTCCAACCTCATTACCAACCCAGGCCATAATGGGTCCATAGTGCAGCTGTCTCTGTGGTGATGGCAAAAATGTCAGGAGGCCCAGCTAGGGAGGGGGCATCACTGGTGCCTGCCTGAGAAGGCCACGCTTCCTCCTGGATCCTGTGCTCCCTCTTCTCAGGTGCCACTCAGAGAGCAGCTCCACCATAACACTGTCTCACACAGCCAGAAACAAGGGCTGGTGACCAGACCTCCAGACCTCCAAAACCACGAGCCTCACAAACCCTTCCTCCTTCAGGTTGTTTTTCTCCAGTATTTCACCAGACAGACAAAAACCTGGCTGACATGCCCAGGTGTGTCTTTGAACAAAAAATCACACAAAAAGTATGATTTCTAAAATCAAAAGCATTATTAGTTTCATCTTAAAACAGAAATATTTATTTTAGTTTGAATAAAGGAAAATGATTTTACCAACAACCATCTATAAAATGCAAATAAATCAATGACCTAAATTTTAAAAAACTAGCAGAAATATGATGGCATTAAAGTCATTAGAGTCATCCATGAAGCTTAATATGTGCAGATGCTTTTAGATGTTAATGATGCCAAAAGTCGTTCCTGGGATACACTTTCTGTCTACCTCTCCGAAGGGGAGTGGGAGAAGAGGAGTAGATATGTGAAGAGGAATCTTTTGGTGCCACCGAGGAACCAAGTTCTGTCCCGAGGAAGTGCACAGCCCAACTTTGGAGGAAACTGTCACGGGGAGCATCTATGGTGTCACACTGGGTGACCACAAGTCCGCTGGGGCTTTGCTCCTCCTCACAGGAGCATCACAGTAGAATCAAGAAGGAGCCGAGAGCTCGATGTGGGGTAATGAAAATATATTCACCTTCCTGCTGCAATACCAGTGTCCTTATGAAGGTTAGTTACTTTGTTAAAATGTTTATTACTTGGGGTACATAATGATTACGTTCATCACGGGGAGTTGGTGCATGTACACAACACATCTTAATTTCCTTATCCATTTCCCTCCCTCCCCTTTCCCTCCTTCTTGTGGGTCCCTTCTCATTTAGAAAAGTTCTACCTCCTTGTTTCCTATTATCCATCTTTTATTTTGCATTTTAAATTATTTATACTTTGATTTTTCATACAAGAGAAACCATGTGATAGCTGAGCTTGTGCGTCTGACTTATCTCACTTAACATTATAACATCGAGGTGTGGCCATTTCCCTATAAATGACTCAAGTTTATCCTTCTTTATGGCACATTAGTACTCCGTTGTGTATAGATACCACATTCTCCCTATCGATTCATCTGCTGATGGGCATACAGGCTGCTTCCAAGTTTTAGCTATCACGAGTTGTGCTGCTATAAACATGGGCATGCATGGATCACTGCAATAGGATGTCTTTAGACATTTTTGAGCTGCGGTACATAGTATAATCTGTGGCATGATGGAAATAAATTTTCGGACCCAGGAAGATGCCATTTCAAATCCCAGCTCTTTTTAATTATTAGATGAGTGACTTGATGAGATGTTCATGCCTTTGAGCCTTGGCGGTCTCATTCACAAAATGCAGATAAGGTTTATCTCTGAAGAACACGGTGAAGATGAAATGAGGTAGCATCTGTAATGTGCTCACCTTGTGAATGATGAGAACAGCCATGGACAGAACACGAGCTCAGTGCTGCATTTTGTATAAACAACATTACAGGAGAGTCTCCAAAACCATCACTCCTTCTGCTTCCCCTTTCCACTCTGCTCTGAGATGTAGACACTGCTGCAGGGAAGCCTCCTCCACCCGTGGCAGGAAGCTGGTAAACTGAGTTCCATCTGTGTGTCTTCAGAATGAAAGACTCTCTCTCCTGGGAGTACAATCGCCACTGCAGATTACCGGGCCTGCCTTCCCGTCATGAACACAATTTTCCACCCAGAAACCTGTGGGCAGACAGCCTGGAAACTCTGGAGAGGGACTTGATCTGATGGCACAGCCCCTGGTGGGAACCAGTAACCTAGAATGCAATGGCTCTTCAGAGTCACAGCGAAAGAAGCTTCTGATGATGAATTCTGGTTTCCAGTTTTAGCTTCCCATACGACAACTAGACCCCTGGAATAAAGGCGTACTGAAGCCGGTGTGCGCTTGTGCGAGACCAGTAATGGGCATTTCTCAATTCCAAGTGAACAGGAATATGACATGGTTGGATGAATGAAATAATTAATTTACAGAGAATGGTCAAATGCTTGCAGCCAATACTTGAAATCAGGCAATTTGCCTATTTCTGCTGGCTTTACAAAGCTGACTAGTTCTCTGGATCCAGGAAGAGAGTATGAAATAGGAAAACTGTGCCTCCCAACCCCCATCTGAAGGTACACATTTTTAGTTCCTCTCTCTTACTCCACTGAGCCAGGAGAGGGGAAGTGGGAAGGAGGAGGTGAACAAGATGCCTACGATGCCTCAAAACAGACCCCATTAGCAGCTGAGATGGTAACATGAGTCTTTGACAGAAATCCCTAACCACTTTGTGGAGACAGTAGGTGCATGGGGAGGCGCAGCCCTCTACATGGGAACTGCCAGCATGGCCAGGGTGGGGCCAACCCCTCCCTGCCTCTCTCCCTCTCCTTCCTCCAGGCCCCAGAGTACCGGCCCAAGCCGGGCCATGGCAGCAGCATCCCGGGTTGCATAACAGTCCCTCTCAGCTTTTCCCGTGGAACTGCTCCCCAGGTTGATTACACCCCTGTGGCTGCTGCTGTCAGTAGGTTCTCCCGAAAACAAGATGCCGCACTTCAGCAGGCGGGAATAAATCAGCACAAATAAGCAGCAAACCTGCTCACTCCTCTGAGATGTGCGAGCCTTGGCTATGAATCTCTTTCAAGTGCGCACTGTTAGCTCTCTCCGGACAGCACAGTCCTGAGCACCTTGTCCCTCCTCCACGGGCCTCCCACGTGCTCGGTTTGGGCGTTCGCCTCACAGTTGCACATTAGGGGTTCTAAGCAGCTTCTTCCTTTTTGTTCAGTAGTCATGTATGCTGCTGCTTTCAGTTAACAAGTCATGGAAAAAGCCAGAAAGTGTCAAAGTCTCAAAGCTCATTTCAGGGTGAAGAAAAGCCAAGAGAGAAGAAAAACGAAGGCTAAGAGGAGCCCCTGGAGAAACCAGCAAGCTTCTCCAAAATGAAAGACAAAAGCAAATAAAAGCATCTCCACTGTACTGATGTTGTTTTTCCAAGACTAATGTGGGTTTCCCGTGCAGGGAGGAAATCCTCCTAGCATGCCCTCCACTGAGCAGTCCATATTTCTAATTACACAAATGTCCAAGAATTATAACGTGATGCTTTATCTGCTCAACCAGGTTGGAGTCCCTTGGAAAACTACATCAACTACTCCCTGTTTTCCCTCTGTACCGTATACCACACCCCTACCATGGAGTCTCTGTGAATAACATTGTCAGCAGCTGCGTAAGAACATAACACACAGAAGCACTGTCATCCTCATTATTACCAATTTCCTGTCTTTAATGATCATTATCAATGATTCCATGATACTATTTCTCAGCAATTTATTGTTTCTATAGTCCCGCTAACAACAAATGAAAACTACACATCAAAACTGATGAATATTTATTAGTTTATTATTTATTAGTAAATCAAGTTATTTTCGAAATAGGTTTTATCAACATTCCAGTATGATCCGGAAATCCTATTCACTGCATCCAATTGGCATTTATAGAAAATTAAGGGAGAAAACTGGAAGATTATTATTAAAATTTACATAACTTTGATAATGACAAGTGACCATTCCCTGTATTTGTGGAGCATTTATATTTTCAATTTTTATTACCATTTTTTTCTGATCCTAAAAATTTATGCTGGCTTTAGAAAAAAGAGTCAAAATAAAACTAAATTTTGGTTAGTTTCATTGAATACTTTTGTATAACTAACTTCCTAGGGAGCTGAGGAACCAGAGTAAAAACAAATTTCCTAATTACTTGTAGATTTCTCCTTGCATTCTGTATGAACACATCAGTTACCTATAATTATTGTGAATGATTCATCACATAGTAGAGTACCCTGCTATCTGGGATTCTGCTTACCTAAAACAAGCAATTTCCTTCTTTCTCTTCCAACACAGAGTCCAAATAGTCTTTGAAAGAATGGAAAACATAACCATGTATGATTCAGGCAGATGAGTATTAAAATACAAAGTTTTTTTGGAGAATACAAAATTTCTACGAAGTCATAAATGCAGGCACACAACAAGCAGTAAAAAATGGATGTAGTTCAGTCCATTTGATACTAACACACAACATTCAAATATTTAAAATGCCATCAGCGCTATTTTACCATGGAAGGTAATAAAATAAACCATTAGCTAAGTGACTGAAGCCATCTCACTGAAATGCTTCTTTGAAAACCTGGGTGATATCGTTCTTAAACTCTAGTTCAAATGAACAACATCTATGGTTCCTTTATGTCTTGCCACAAGAGAGGAAACTGAAAATATGCCCTGGATCATTCTCCTTCCACTATGGCTTCCAGCACTTGAGAAGTTGGCCCCGGTGGCTTTGCTGTGTCCTGTGGACTCATGGTTGCGGTGGGTAGAGTCCATCTGTCCAACAGGACAGTGAGCCCATCAGCTCATAGGGTTCTAATCACAAGGCTGCACCCTACTCAGCCACCCTTTCTCTGCCACTCACTGGTCCCCACTATCCCATCCTCCTCCCAGTCCCTTGGCTGGGATTATTAAAGACTTGTGAATCTGCAAGGAACCAGCAATAATACCACTGTGTCACAAAACAGGAGATGCTGAAGGGCATCCATCCCCTCTCCCAAAACTTAAGATTGGCCAATGAAAAGGCCATGAGAAGCAAAGTCAATACATTCTCAAAAGAAGTGTGTGTTATTCGCAAAGAGAAAAACTGAAGTTATATTTTATCATCAAAGAGCATGTTTGCTCAAAAATCTGGCAGCAGGGATTCTGGTCATACGTTGGACCAGTGGTCTCGCCTGCTGACACTGGCCTCCTTGAATCACCAGGAACATACGGTGACCAATGTACTCCTGATACTTCTTAGGACCAATGCCATCCTGAGGGTACAAGGTGAAGCCAGTTATTCACTGGGACCTAAAGGCCAAGAACCATGTGGCGCATTCACTCAAGCTATTCTTCACACCATTTATATCCTGGACATAACATTTTTATGAATATAAAGTAGAACATCACATATGTATACACATATGCATGCAGAGAACTATGAATTTTTCCATTGGAAATGACAAATGCAGAATAGAAATATTCCAACATGAACAAAAAATAATCCCATAGAACTTGAAATAGAATTAGAATATAAACAATTCATGAGGTACTTGTTTATAATACTGTATCTACCTTCTTTATCTTTGGAGACTAAAGAATGAAAATTTACAAATATTATTTTTTGTTCATGGGACATATGAAAATACTTCACCTCAACTGCAAGTAATGTGAACTGGGCCAGGGATTTAGTTCAGTGGTTCTGCCGCCTGCCTCTCAAGTGCAAGGTCCTGAGTTCAATCCCCATACCAAAAAAATAAAAATAAATAAAAACAAGTAATGTGAACTGAATATCTTGAAATAATTAAACATCTTATTTTAGACTCATGTGTAAAATATAATAAAATAAATTACGTAATTCAAAAACTAAAAGCACTTACCTACCAATTTCACGCACTTTTCTACAACACAAACTACAAGTAACGTAGGCCACTGCCAAACATCATCAGTCCTGCTCACTTTGTTCACAGGATCATTGTACCACGGGCAACATTTGGCACGTACCTCTGCCACACACAGTGTGCCAAATGGTGGGAAATTCTGTCAATTCCTGCCAGCTTTGGGGGGTATCATAAACACAAAATCTCACTGGGAAGAATCAAAAGATGGTGTGGAACATAAGCAAGAGAAGGAAAAACTTTCTGAGGGACAAAAGGGGAAAGGAGGAAAGTAATAGGAAATATCTTGAAGCATCCTTAAGTTTAAGAGACAATGGCATTATATTCATTCATTCCTTTATCACTGTGGTCCATACAAGGCACAGCGTTTATGCTCCCATTCAATATGAGTAGCACTTTTACTATAAGACAACAAAATAATGTAAGTATTAAGACAACTCATTTCTGATAATATGTACAGGTTCACCAGTAGCTTTATCTGACATAAAATTCCAAGGTCCACTGTTCATATTTTATTCTCATGCCAATTTGGATTCTGGAATTCAATCAACTTTTGAGAATTTCCATAGGTGTTGGTTTCCCAAGTAAGAAAGGTAGGAAAGAATATTTTCTACTTTGTTCAAAATAGTTTAGCCTCTCCTGGGAGAAACATTTGGATAGGCGTATATTGAACAATGAAATGCCCTTTTTATGACTAATTGATTTTTGGTTTTGTCGGGAAAGTAAGGACAAAAAGAAGATAAATGCTTTCCTTATTAATACGAAGCATTTGTTGAGCACCTCTTTTCACAGATTTTCAATCTTTTGGAGAAACTACCTCATGAAACCATATACCTAAAACATTACATAGTACCTAGGAAGGTCCTTAAGGAAGAAGTTCATGTTTTTTTTAACATTATATAATCATATGAAGTCATGCCCATTATCACGTTGCACAATCATCCAGCAGAACTACGTGCTCTTCATGTAGTTTTTGCTCCTCAACCTCAGCTGAAGGTAAAATAACCTTGCAGCAAATTTCCCATAAGCACTGCTGCACCTAGGGAGCCATGAGACATTTGCTTCTCTATTGATTCTCAAGTACTCATCTTCTACCTCTTTGATGCATATGATTTTCAAGCTCATAAAAAAGTGCTACCATTAAGAGGAGGGATGTTTTTCAGGAAGTGTATCCCGTGCAACCTTTGTACATCAAAATTCAGTACTGGTTCACAGCTGGTCATTCATATGATATCGGAGTCATGTCCACCCTTTGGTAACCAGCTCTGGTTAAATTAAGATTCAAATCTCTTTAAAGGAAAAGCAGCCTGCTGAATATTTATGATAGGAGAGGAAGGTGGACTTCTGCTGCTGAATTTGTAGATTTGGAAACAAGAAAGATGAAAGGCATACCAACCAGGGACATCTATTGGTAAAGAATACAGTCACTGAATTTTCCTTTTATCTAGACACACATGCTCTGGCCATCCCTCTCAGAAGACATGCTCCCCAAAGGAACAAAACACATAAAAACAGCAACTAAAATAAACGTATGATCAACAGGACCAAGGCAAGGCTGTAGAAATATGAATATGTAATGAAGAGTGTGGACTTTAGCTGAAGTAAGTGGTTTACAAAAGACAAAATATGAAATGGGGATTAGAGAAAAAAGTTGGATTTAAAGAGCCATAGATGCCAGATATTTTGATGTTATATACAAATTAGCTGAGAAACCCTTAAAGATTTTGTACAGGAATGTTCTAGAATTAACAATCTAGAAAGACCAATTAAAAGAAAGCCTTGAAGAGAGACATAGAATGTGGGTGATTGTGATATGGACAAGGAAAAGTGAGAAATCTAAAAGGACCACAGACCTTTCCGGGCGGGTCCTTAAGAAAATGAAGGTACCCAGACAAGAAAAGAAGTATCTTGCAACCATCACAGAGCTTACTTGTAAAGCTTATGGATTCAGTTTTGAATCACTGGGTTAAGGAGCTGGTGCATTTCCTAGTTAAAATTGTCTGTGCAGGACAACATGAACTCAAAGTCAGCATTCAGGTGGCATAATTAGGAATAATTGGATGAGAAAACGTTTGAAGGTAATTTGATGCAAAGGATATTTGAAAGAGAGACATTGAAGCCAAAGACAAATAAATTTGTGGTGTGGCACTCAGGTAATTCTCTAGCTGATGGATGGGAAGGTGAAAACAGAAGCTTCTGGAAACTAGCATGATGCAAGAAATCTGACCATGCCAGAGCCAGGTGTGGTGTGACTCTTGCTAATACCAGTAATAATATGCTGAAAAATGAAATTGAACCTAGAGTGCCATATGATTTTTATGGTCATATGATCTCCTTTTAGTGTGGTCCCAGGTGCCACGATGACAGACAACCTCAAAGACTCTGTGACCTCTCTCAGCATGGTCGAGGACGCTCAGCTTTCTGAAAGCCACATGACCATGGCCAGCCCATGTGCTCGCCTTCCTGGGAATGGATCGCTACCACCTTAACTCATGTGGCTGCTCTTTGCTTCTCTTTGCTTAACTCAAACATCACTTCCTGTAGACTGCCCACCCTGGCTGGAGTGAGCCTGCCTCCTTTCTGGTTGCCTTGTCTCTTCTCTCCAATGATCTTTGGAGTATAAGTACTGTGTGAGCAGATACCACGCTGCTCTGGGTCCTGAGTGTATTCATAACCCCTACGAAAAGGCCTGGCATCTCACGGACACTAGTTTTAAAGGAGTGAGTAAAGGAATAGACAGAACTTGCTAGGAATCATGTGATGGAGGATACTGAGATAAATCCTCAAGATTTCACCTGGAGAGTGTGGAAGATGCTGGCAGCCACATCCCACGCCACTGCACCAGCACCCGCATTTCTCCAGCAAACCAAGAGGCCGTCTGTCTCGGCACTTTCTCTGGCTGCTTGACATGCCATCCTGCAGAAGCCTGGCTCAGGGAGCTGCGAGCTCATTTCCCTAGGAGGGGCATCAACCAAAGCGACAGGCAATTCGCATGTTAATGCCCAGCTGCTCCCCTAGCAGGAACCCACTACCAGGGCTCCTGGAGAGTCCAAGCAGCTTGAGCATCAGTGGCCCATGCAGGAACCTGCCTGTTAAGGCACACCCTCCCCCCCCCCCCCCGTCTCATCTCCACCCCCATCCCATAAGTGCAAATCAAAAGTAAATTACTTGTATTCAGACCTTCTTGTAGCCTTGACTTTTTTTTTTGTATTAAATTCTTTTATTGGTACATCTTAGTTATACAACACAATTACATTTCTCATTGGGAATTGTACCTTTACATGATGCATCTTGGTTCTTATTTTTTCCCCATTCCCAGCCCTCCCTTCACCCCCTCCACCCTTCCCTATTTACAAAGACTTTATTTCCATTTTTTCCATTTCTCATCATTTTTCTTTTCCCTTCTTTCCTTTCCCCTGCCCCTCCCACTACCCCTACCCCTTTGGACCTTTTCTTCCTATTTTGCATTATTGATTATTCATTCTAATCATTGGTACATTTTAGGTATACAGTATAATGGCATTCATCACTGGAAATTTGCACCTTTACATAGTCTCTCTTGGTTCTTATCTTTCACTGTTGCCCAGCCCTCCCTTCTACCCCTCCAGTCCTCCCTATTTACAAAGATTTTGTTCCTATTTTTCCATTTTCTCATATTACTCCCATTCCCTTCTATCCCTTCCCCTAGCCCTCCCACTTCCTTCCCCTTTGCCCCTTTTCTTCCTATTTCACATTACCTATTATACATTTAGTCCTTGTTTACACTTTCAGTTTCTCACACCAGAGAAACTATTCGGTATTTACACATGTGTGTCCTATTCACTTCACTTAAGAGTATCGCCTCAATGTGCATCCACTTAGCTATAAATGTCTCTAATTTCACAGCCTTGACTTCTGAAGGAATCCACCATGAAATGGAGCTTATGTTCTCGTGGGAAAAAAACGAACTGAAATCACCCCAGGATAACATGACAGGTAGGAAGGGCCACAATCAAATGCTGATCAAATGACACCTAGGTTCCAGGGAAGTAGTGGATCTGGAAAAATCAGGCAAATTTGTGCTGTTGAGTCAATGGCTCAGTGTCCAGCTTGGTGCTGTTGGGAATGGTCGGGGCCTTGAAGAACACTGAGTGGCCCTTACATAATTAGCCGTGACCTTGAAGGGGAACACTATCCCTCTCTTCTTCCTCTTTTGCTTCTGGGCCATAACGTATTGGGCTTTAACCCACCACATACTCCTGACATGATGAGCTGACTCATCACAAGCCTGGAGGAACAGAGACAAGAGCCATGGACTGAGACCTCCAGAACTGTGAGCCAGGGTCAGCCCTTTCTCCTTACAGTTGATTATTTCAGGCATCTGTTATAGTGTCAGACGGCCGGCTAGCATAGATGGCACTGACAGAAGGGAGATTTGAGCCAGGCACGGTGGGGCACACCTGTAATCCCAGGACCCTAGAGGACTGAGGCAGAAGGATCACAAGTTCAAGGCCAACCTGGACAACTTATCAGGAACCTGTCTGAAAATAAAAAATAAAAAGGGCTGGAGATGCAGCTCAATGAGAAGACCCTGAATTCATTCTCCCATGCAGATAATAAAAGAGGAAGAGGAGGAGGAGGAGGAGGAGGAGGAGGAGGAGGAGGAGGAAGAGAGTGGTGATTTACACACAGAAAACAGTGAGTAATTTGGTTTGGGTGGGCCAGTGGCCCTGTGAAGAGGATGGAGGTAGTAGGAGCTGCAGAGCTCCTGGGGACACAGGGGGCATTCATAACAAATTCTGATGACTCTGCAAGCCGTGACGGTGTCTGTAAGGGTAATTCACACCATCCAATGTGCCCTAGGAAAAGCCGTCATTTAATCATGCAAGATGGACCACCACGGAGAAAGAGGGTTGCAAACCCTCAGAGACAACAAATCCAAAAGGCTGTGTAGCACAAGTTGGTGCCCCAAAGTAAGGGCACAGCAGTGGGTGCCAAAGCAATGGTGGAAGCATACAGAGGACTCAGCCTCATGGGCTGTGAGGCCTGGGAGAGTGTGTGGAAATCAGGCAGAGCTCACAGGACAGAGACAGAGGGAGAGAGAGAGAGAACTTTGAGTCTCACAGATGGGGTGGATCCAGGGGAAGATCTGGCAGGCTGTTTAAGCCCTCTGGGACGGCAGGAATTTCACTTGCAAGAGAAGAAAGAAGACATATCCCATAAGTTCTGAGATGCTTAAAACAGAAAATGTGTTTCAAGTCTGGCCGAGCACCTGGAGAGTGCTAAGCACACAGACAAGGGACAGCAGTTGCTGTCATTGCTGTTTAAGTATAAATAAATAAACTACATCTTTAGAAACTGATATCCCCATGCCTAATACTTAGACAAAGATATTGACTTCTTAAAATAAGAAATCATTCAATCACCAGCTGGGTGCAGCTTCTCAGCCTAAAATGAACTGGTAAAGAAAGGGAGCATAGAGGGTCAGGTGCATCCAGGGACCAGAGCTCAGCACACTGGTTCACATGCACAGTGAAACTATTGTTCTTGCCGCTGTGATGACCTTGAAGCAGCCTTGAGATTGTAATGTGGTTTTCCATTTAGGTCTGACTACAAGGACAAAGATGATGGCCAGGCTCACATAAGAAATCAGCCTTCTGTGAAAGGCGAAATTTAATAAATTCTCATTTTAAATTTATATGTAGCTTCATATGACATAGTTTAACATGATTATACTCCCTGAATCAAGACAAATTTAAATTTTTATGAGTAAAAGCCTTAAGATTCCACTCTAGGCCAGGCAGAATTTACTAAAAATATCTATCTACATATCTTTCACTTCCCCGTGATTAACATTGTCCTTTCAATGTCTTGAGTGAATGAGTCAACCCTTCATCCTACCCTATTTACACTCATATCAGTCAGAAAGTAAGGCGGATCCACTGGCACCTCCAATCGGAGGCTGTTAACCAACATGGTACATCAGATTTTTTTCAGTCTGGGATGGAAACTCAGCAGCCCTCTGGCCCACGGACTAGAGCCAAAGACACTACATTGGCTTTACCTGCAATCAATGCTCAAACAAGACGACCCAGGGATTTTGTTGCTTTGTAAATCTTCTGAAGGACAGGACTTTCTTCCCACCTGTAGAAAGTTACGTGGACAAGAGGGGAGCCAGGACAGCTCTGCTGTTATCGGTAGCAGGAACACTGCAGTGAGCCTTCAGAAAGAAAGATAACTTCCACTCTCCTCTACGCCCCAGTCTAGCTATGTGATGCTAGCTTATGGACACTCCCTAAACCCAGTTCCAACAAATATTGGTGAAATTATTGGATTCGAAGGTCATGAAAGACTCCAGAAATTCTAACATGCTAAATAAAACTCCCATTGCTCCTTAGCACACAGAGATCTCATCCTATCATTTTCTCCCTGTTTATAGGGTTCAAATGAATGAATAATGGAAAGGTAATAAAATATTTATAGTGACCTATGTTTATTTTTCTGATGTAAAGAAACTCAAATCAGGGAATTCCTCTCCTCACACACAGCTCCTATATTTATTATTTATTACTGCCAGCGAGGCAGAGTAATAACATAGATCCAGGGCTCACTCCATGGTGCTTAATAACTATTGATGAAAGAACGTGTGTGCAAAGGAAATTTATAATGTGTTGAAGGAAATAATCAGGTTCTCGTCTAGACTTTGTGGGAAACATCCCATTGTTGAACATGGTTTTTCACTGTTTGGCATTCTGTCTTTGCAGAGCCTTTTTAGAGATCAATTTTCTAATTCATCCACAACTGTATATTAGCATGTAATATATGGCGTTCACATTGCATGGGGATTTAGTACCAAGGAACATCTTCATCCACAAGCAGTTATTTTCTATACCTCTACTCAAGATGCACTGAATTTAGAAGCATCTCCTCAGTGTTAACAGGAAAGCAATACTTGGTGTGATAACACTTTGGAAAGGGCCTTTCAATCGGCTCTAAATGAGTGGGTTTATTTCTGGGCTCTCCATTCTGTTCTAAGAACTCACCAGAAGGAAAGGTCACTCAACACAAACTATTGGGAAATCTGGATGTCCAAAGCCAGAACGATTACATTGAGCCCTCTTCTTGCTTCATACACAAAAATCAACTGGAGACGGATGAGATGCTTAAATGTCACACCTGACTCTTCAAAATTACCAGAGGAAAACACAGAGAGAGAGAGCTTCTTGGCTTTGTTCAGGCCAGAACCTTCCAGATGTGACCTCAAAAGCGCACAATGAACACACTTCAGACTAAGAAGCTTATGCACTGCAAAAGAAACAACCAACAGAGTGAAGAGGGAAAACTAGAGAAGGGAAGAAAAAGGGTCGGCTAGTGGGAGGAGCATGTTCTGGCCTCCACTACACAGCATGGTTAACAGAGTCGTGTAGCACAGTGCATAGTACACATAGTAGGATCACAAGTGCGGGCACCGGAAGTGTGTGAGGCGAGGCTGGGGAGAAGCTCGTTAGCTTGACATAATGACTCCACAGCGTAGATCCCCTTCCAACACCACACCGTGCGCTGTCACATGCACCTTCTGTGGTACTAGGGATTGAACTAGGGCCTTTGCACTGAGCCACACACCAGTCCTCTTTATTTTCCATATCTTGACACAGGTTCTCTCTCTATACAATTTTTTATTTGCTCATTGTGCTTCAATGAAGCTGGAAGGAGAAAAGGGATCGGCAAGCACTCATCCATTTCACAATGATCAGACCAAAGGAAGAGTCCATGCTCTGCTCCACACACAGGCCCTTGGTTATCTTTCTAAGACAGAAACAGTTTCTATGCTACCAAATACACATTAAAGTCTATGATGACTTCTGCATTCAATCAAAAAGTCTGTTGATAAATACACCAAGATCCAAACTCAAAGGTGTCATATTGGGCATTCACAGAAAACTGGCAGTGAAAGGAAAATTGCCCAAGAGTTTGCAACACAAGGCAATGTTAAGCAGTGCAGGGTTGCCTGTGCCCCCGTTTTGGACTCTGTCCCAGGACCCGAGGGACTCAGACTTCGAGCTGAGCCCGTGGCCCACAGCCACGTCACGTGAGGCCAAGACATGAAGGACAGGGGCCTCTTCCCAAGCACCGTCGCGTAGATTTACAAAAACAGCTCCGCATCTGCTAGCGACAGGGCACTGACCCCTCACCATAGCCCAACTCCTCACCGCTTTTGCTTTGCTTAAACACAGGCAGCTGAATCTCTGCCACAGAACAGAGGCCTTGGCTAGAAAATGACACTGTATGTAAGAGTTGCGTTTACTCAAGAGAAGTTCTGAGCTTTTTTTTTATTCCAAGGATTTAAAATTAAAATGCATGTGTGAGTCCCTAATGATATTGTTAAACACACACACACACACACACACACACACACACAGCAAGTAGGCAAACAAACAAGAAACAGAGTAAAATATTTAATCCTAAATCTAATTATTTCTGACTTGTTTCCTGTATGCAATCAGCAGTATATTTCATGGGATGATTTCACTTCTCCCTGAGTACTTTCTCTGGCCTGATCACTAATGAGGAATGTCCTACATGAACTCATTATCAACCGGAACAGCCCATGTGATTGCCCTCCCTACATCTCCAGGCCCATCAAGTGTCAGCCTTGGATCTCACAACAGTAATCTAACTTCCTGTCCTTCCCTGGCATGGTGACTGATACCCCCCAATTCCCTCCCTGTTCCCCAGGATCAAACAGATGTTATACATTAAATCACTCTGGAAAAAGCAAATGGCACAAAAATAAAAAGCAGGAAAATCTTATGAAGTAGCACTCCTTCTGCTTTCTCAGCAAGTAACCTCATATTCCTTATTAATCTGAAGCAAATATAAATACCTTAGCTGCAGATACTGGTTGACGAAAAGGCAAAAACATTTCCTTTACAGTTACTATGTGCAAATAGTTACACTGCAGTTACACAAAAGTTATCTCGGTTAATATAAAGAGCAAAAAGCAAATACAAACATAATAGTAAATGAACAATTCTTTCCATTGTCCTGGCACTGACTTTTTGCTGGATGTGTAGTATTTGTTTGGTGGTAACAATTCTTCCCGGTGGAGTCTGATTATTGCTTCTCACATGCATCTGCTGCTGTCTACAATATCGTTCCCTGCACACTACACTGTAAGTACTCAGTAAATATCTATTAACTGACCTGAGAGCTCATTAATACTCATTAGTCAGGAATAATTTTTGAATCATTAGCTTCGAACATCCTCTGGTATTGAACTTAATGTCTTGAATATTTAATTGAAGCTTGTGAGAAGAATTAGAAACATTTAGCACATGAAAATATGTAGAAGAAATGCCGCAACAGGGATTTCACGCACGTTATTTGATTTAATTATACTATTTGCTCTTTTACCCACAAAGGAGGAGTTCAAAAATGAAGGGAAGAATGAAAGGAGGAACCTGAGGAATCTAAATGGTGTGGGAATTCACTGCCAAGCTTTTCACCTTTCTGAAGAGACTTCGACAGTCTCCCTCCATCTGCACTGCTGGAGAAGCTCTGAGTAACAGGAGTGAAAGCGAATATAAATATCCCCGAAGGCAAAGGGAAGCAAGAAAGAAGAAACAAAGAAAGTCAGTCTTAATATTGCACTTCACTGCATTTAGCATGACTAAAATCATTCCAGCATATAACCGCTATAAAAACAAGCCTGAGATATTTGACTTGTCTTTCTGATACCATTGCATCTAAGTCTTGTGCCTTACAGAGACAGCCTTGGTGCAAAGTAAGAAGAGTCCTAGCAAAGCAGTATGGTATTTTTAACATGAGAGTGCACCACATCAATTTTTTAATTTAAATTGATTAAAATTAAACATCTGTAAAAGGCACTTTCTCTGTCTCACTGCCTCCATTTCAAATGCTCAACAGTCATGTGGTGCTGCTGGCTGCTATACTAGAGACACCAGACACGAGCAGAGACTCAGCTCAGCACCTAGACAGAGGCCAGCTGACCCATGACAGCATCTGCTGAGAGAGGGCTGTGCACCGGAATCTTGCACAAAACAACCATGGGATCTGCCTTCTCAAGAACATATATAGGAAATTAACCAATATTTAACTCATACCAAATTGAGATGTGCAACAATTTTTCTTAAAGTGGCCTCACTATGTAATTCAGGCTGCCCTTGAACTCACTATGTAGCACAGACTGATCTTGAACTCAAGCAATCCTCCTGCCTCAGCCTCCGAGTGCTGGAATTACAGGTGTGTACCACCATGCCAGGCTGTATTGTAATTTTTAAACATTCATCAGTTACCATTCATTTACCATTTTATGTCTGAATATGTCTTGAAATTATATTGGATAATAAGAATTCCTATATTTATGGAAAATGGAAGGTTGAGAAAGATAAAAGCAAAAAAGAATAAAAAATGCTATTCAGAACAAATTTCTAGCCCCCTAAATTTATAATGGATTTCATTAACACGGAAAAAAAGAAAAGACAACAGACAAAACTGAAGCACAGATAGTGAAGAGATAGTAACAGCCAACATGCTTTGAAGTAGCTACTAGCTTTCCACCAAAATTATAATGACCAGGTAGGCACTCACTCAAACATTCCAGCGCAGACCTGCAGACCCTAAAATGTATTTACTTAAATGTTATTATGGAAGTCCTTTACACAAAAAAGTCATAAATGACACATTCAGAATTACAAAATAACATTCTTGAGAGAGTATTTTTAGGCGTTAAGAGATGTTAATTGGAAATGCCCTTTAAGTGCTCTCTGAAGCAGGCAGGCTGACCCCTCCCCAGTAACAGCTCAGAAAGCCTGGCTCGGAGACACCTGTCAGTGCCCACGGTGAGAGCTCCGCCAGTGACAACCTTCACCTGGAAGTCCCTCGGGAGAACAATAAAACAAGCCAGAGGCTGATTAACCCTTGGAACAACAGAGCTGAGCAGATTGTGCTCTTGAAAACCCTAAAGGGACAGCCACACTGAGGAACGGGAAGCTGCCTTACCCTGAAATCATCAGTTTGGAAGGCTTCGGGAGGTCACAGCCAGATGACACCCTGTGGCTCTCCTGGACCGGGTAAGTTATGCTAAGTTTGTAACAAAGCATCAGTGTATGTTCCAGTGAAGTTCTCATTGCTTTGCCTAAGGTGGAGGAGCTGCATTTGTATGTGTATGGAGCCTTCAGCCGGCCTTGAAGAATGTCTGTGCTTCGTATAACGTTAGCGAACACTATTTGGGTAAAACAGGTACAGCTGCACAATGCCAGAAGAATGGTCTTTGGGTTAAACAAAAAACCTAACTGGCTGCACTGTTTCGCTAGAAAAATTTTATCAGTCACAGAGGTAGAGCACCTCATCTGACATATGCACAATTTATTGACTAAAATAATGACTCTTTAAAACAGACCTAATTAATGTTAATGGATTACAGACTTTTATACTGTGCTGGACATGCACGAACTGAAGCCTTATGAAGACATCACCATGTAAAATAGTTGTGTCTGAAATGCGAAGTCATGATAAATGTAACATAGAAATTCACCGATTCTTTTACATTACATTCTGAAAGTGGCTGCTAACCCTAAACAGACTTAAACACAAACTTGCCCAATGTCTTAGTGCTGGCTATTAGCATATTTTTATGTGTAATCATAAAGTAAAATAATTTTAAATAAAATCATGCAACTAGCATGCTTGGAATTTTACCTCTGCTTATAGTAAAAAATATAAATTTTAAAGTTTGCAATGCGTATTCATTCTTGATATTAAATGTTAATTGTTTCAAAACACTAGAATCTGGAGGAATGATTTTATCACTTTTATTTAGTATACAATAAAAAAAGTATTAAATGAGTTAAATTCAGTAATGGATTGGTATATCAGATGTCCTGACTATCTGTTGAATGTCACATCCACTGCACAAATACCCAATACTGTCTTTCTTCTATTCTTGTACAGAAAGAAAAGTAATAGATTGGCAATCTATTAATTTTCTAATTGCCTTTTATCACTGTATTTGCCAACCTTTAGGTTTTGGACATCACATAAGTATTAGTTTACTAAGATGAAAACAGTTCTGAGACTCATAGTTGCTTTCTTTATCTTTAGAATATTTTGTGGACTATGCTTTCATATATTCAGGGTATACAAAGTGGTGATTTGATATACATTGTGTAACGAATTTCACAATCAAATTTACTAACAGAATCATCACTGTCCATGCTGACTACTGAATGAATAACTAAGATGTGCGTGTGTGTGCGTGTGTGTGTGTGTGTGTGTGTACAGTTGGCCCTCTGTACCGAGTTCCATTCCTTATCTAATGATTTAGCCAATCACAGAAAGAAAATATTTGAAATAAACTTTGTACCTTACATGGAAAGACTTACTTTTGTCGTTATTCTTCCTCGTATTCTGTTTTGCAATTAGTTGCATAGCCCTTACATTGTAGGTACCACACATAATCTCAAGATGATTGAAAGAACACAGGATATCCGCAGGGTACCCACAAATACTGTGTGGCTTTTTTAAGGGACCTGAGCATCCTGGGATTTTGGTATTCACGTTGGGTCCTAGGATCAATCTCTCACCGATACCAAGAGAACTGTTTTATATGCATTGTAGAATATTAGTCAGCCAAGAAGAAGCAACTTCTGCCATCTGTAAGAATATGAACAAGCTTACAGGGCATAATGTTAAGTGAGGTCAGCCCGGCACCAAAAGTCAAGTTCTCCACCAGCTCACTCGTGTGTGGAATCTAAAGAGAGCTGTTTTTTAGAGTCAATCAGTTAATCCCCAAGACTCTCATCTCTTAATAATTTGTTCAGTCAACTAAGTAATACATCAAATGTTAAATGCATGATCAGCCCAGAAAACTGAATAAATTACTGTGCTGCTAAACACTGGATAACTAGCAAAGGCCAGAACATATGTCACTGCCTCTGTGCTTTTCAGATGGTGAATCTATCACTTTACAACTAAAAGACAACAAAAGGCCTAAAGATTCATGATCTGGACCATTTTTCCTCTCTAGCAGTACCATGGTGAAACTCCAAGCGGAATCTGGTTCCATATTTCATTGGTATAAGATCTGTTCTCAACACAGCTGTTTAGTAACAGAGGGACTGTGTCCTTCAGAACCAGGATTGTGAGTGTCTTCAGTACAAGAGCAAAGCAGATGCACAATAACTAGAAGCAGTTTCCCCGCTCGCTTTTGCCGTGCTGCGTGTGGCTCTGGGTCTCTCTCTGGCCATCTGGCCTTGCACTTGGGCTGTGTCCACCCACCCCAAACACCTTCCTCTTATCTTGCCAGATTTCTCTTTACTCCAAGTCATTACTTTTCTAAGCATTTACACACAGTTTTCTCAATTTCACCCTGCTTATGCCTAGAAGCTCTGTCTATTTTTTTTGCAACAGGGCCTTCATCCTACAGGTTTCCTGAGATTACAATGAATTCTACCTCCTGATTCTTCTTGACCCCAAATTAGCTGTTTAAGCAAAACATTCAATCCTTTTTCTTATTTTAATTTTAAACATTGAGGTTGGTCATGACAAAAATAATGTGAGTTTTTATTTTGTTCTTTATGTTGAAGAGATGAAAAAATACAACACTATGTCTGCTAAACTACAATTGTCTTGAGGGAATTTTTTAAAGTACATAAAATGGATTCAATTTTTATTTATGTCAGAGCAAAAGAAACATAACATCATATCCACGTGCCGAATACTTTCTGTAAAGAGTTCTATATAATTTACCTACCCAATTTTTTCAATGGCCTGAAGTCACAGAAAGCAAACTCTAGAGATACATCATCATTAATCTTAAAGTTCTCAAAAGAAAGCAATACTGGGTCAAAACCAACTCTATAAAGTGAGATAAAAATGCACATAGTGTTACCTTTAGATTCAAAAATGAGTCGTGGAAGTCAGGAGAGGGGTCTGGGATCGCAGAGGGCACACAACTGGAAGACTGGCAATGTGGAAGAAGAGGGTGAAGCTTGACCTATTGCGTGCAATTCTCACCTGACATTTTTAAAACGGGCATTGACAAAGTAGAGGTCACATAAAAGAGTGCATCTAAAATGCTGGTCTACTCACCCTAAAGAGCTTTCCTATAATCCATGGGGGGAAGAAAGAGAATGATAAGGACTATAGGTTGGCTATGTATGACAAAATTCAGTTGTTGTCACATAGGGATTTTTTATTCTGAGATCAATTTCTTCCCACCTTGAAGTTCAATTGATGTTTTTATTTGTTCAGTAAAGGTCAGGTTAGATGGTAGTACTTTTCATAAATGCAATTTGATAAACCTTTCATTTGATTTGATTTATACTTACGGGTATATGTGTGAACGATCATTTATGGAGTGTTTGAACAACATAAGCATGTCTATATTAGAAAAAAAATCCAAGAAGAAACAGGGTAATTATCTCTGAGGATCTAATTGGAAGGAAATCATATGTCTTCTTGTGAAGTAAGGCAGGCAACTAACAAGCAGCCCACTAGATTTTATTCCCTGACTAACCAACCCAAGAAGGAAGAACTTTCCAGAAACTTCCTGAAAAAAATGAAGAAAACTCTCAGTGACAGAATTTAAATAAAATTCTGAATGAAAACAAGAAGAAAGATAGAATTTCTGCCCTTCATGTGAAAACTGGATGAAGTTATTTTCAACGATGCTTTCATTTTAAACCCACAGGGTTTGGTAACTTACAGTTTTGAGAATTATCTTTCCCCATTTGTCTTCTAAATTCACTCAGGAGCTAACTACCTCCACCAGTATTAACAAGAACAAAGCCTTGTGCTAGGTTATTAAGGAGGTGTAAGTATCAGTGAGGCAGTAAGGAGAGTTCTCTTTCTTCAGTGTTAAGGTACATTTTAAATGTTTCTCATTTTTTTCTGGTTCTGTTTTCATGGAGAATTTAAGCTGTGATAGTTAAGGTCTTCTGATGCTATGTAGCACTGACCCAGTGTATCTCCTTCAGGCAGTGTTCAATATAATTTCAAACCTTAGCTGTAAAGGTGTTGAAAACATTGAGATAAATGGTACAAGCACAAAGAGTTAAAGACACCCTACATCTTGACTATGTAACAAAAACAAAATGTCTAGTCACATGTGAGAAAAATGAGGTCATAGATTGTGCCATATTGTCACCATACCGGAAGTAACACTCAGAAAACGGAACTTTTAAATATTTTTTGTTGTTTTAAAAGGTTAAAAGAAAGGATATAGTATGGAAATGATACATATAAAAAGAAAATAATAATTATTTGAGGAAGTAGATTTGTCCACCCTGATTTGAATATTTCACAATGGATACAGGATATCAGTTAAAATCAATTCAGAAAAACTTTCAAAGAACAAAAGTATGTTTCTCCTGGCAGATTGCTCTGCTGTGGGCTCAGGTGAGATCACAGGACCCTCCACACTACGCCCTGCCTGGCTTCTTGGTGCAGCCTCAAGTGTTAAGGCCAGCATTGACTCTCACAGGGCTCAGCTCTGAGCTGCCCACCCTCTGGCGCCCTTCTCTGACCACGCTCACAGTTCTCCTCTGTGGAACTCCATCCTGCACACCGGGTGATTGTCTGAGCTCAAACCTTTGTGCACATTGATTCTCCAGTCCAGATGCTCTCGTGTTTTGCACTTGCTGCAGTGTCCACATGACCTCAAGGCCCCAGTCCATACCAGTTCATCCTAAGTGTCTTTTGGATGACCCTGTCCACAGCGGTCACTTCCACACTGACAGGATTTCTGTTCGTTATGGGGGTCCAGCACACGGGAACTCTGTGCACTTGGCCTTGCAACTGCCACAGCTCCCGGCATGCACATGTGTTGATACATGAAGCTATTAGGGCCGTTCAGAATTAATTTTAGACATGGTGGAGTGCAAATGTATACACACCATCAGGGAGCATGGAAGCTTTGCACACTGGGAGATGGACCAAAGCTTTGTCTTATGACATTAAAGTTGTATCAAGCCCCACGACCAAAAGATTTGCTCCCTAAGGAGCAATGGAAATCAGGTCCAGCGGACTCATTTGGCTACGGTTTTTATTTGTGTACAATTCTGTACAGTGCTGGAGGCTTCTACATGGAATACAGATTAAAAGCTGAGGAGAAACGGGGCCAATGAATGAAAAGAGCCTGGTTTCAATGATATAAGCTTGTTATAAACATTGTCCAAGGAAACCGGGCTTCCTGGGTTCCTAAAATCAAGGTACCTAATGTTTCTTTGTACTATTTTGTGTGACTCTGAGGACAATCCTGGCCTGGCAGCTGGGATGCAAAGAGAAGAAAAGTACTAAACAATCTTCACTAGGGGCTCTCACAAGCCCAGAATGATGGTGATGTTTCCAAACTGAACACTAAGGCAAGTGGCCAGAGCGCACGCGTTACAGAGCAGCAGGACAGCTCCCGCGAGTCCCTGCACATAGCACCACATGGCTGAGCTCCTGAAGATGACATTCAGCCTTGGCACAGTCCAAAGTGGCACCAGAACTCTGCATTTCTCAGAAGCTCCCCGGTGACGGCAGTATTGCTGGGCCGCGGACAGTGCTTTTAGGAGCTAGGACTTGGAGGTCCGTACTTGAATCAGTCACAACTAAATATTAAGTGAATTCAATGGCAGTACACTTAAAGCATAAATGCACACACAGTTGCTTATAAAACATAAATGCATAGATATAAATCATGGCAGAGACGCCATGATTTGAAACAAAACAAATATTAGCCTGGGCAGGCTTCACACAGCTCTTATATACTATCAGCCGTCATCTCAGAACTTCCATCCTTTATTAAACATGCCTGCTGAGCTTCATTCCACACTCCAGGGTTTGTCACCATTTCACTGATTCCTTGTGGCCCATAAACTGCGAATATCAATTTTCACATGTACGTCATGGGTCAGAAGCAGACCTGAAGGGGTGTGAGAGAGGGTGTGTCCTCAGTGGAAGCAAAAGCCAGTCATCAGGAGGAGCTGCTCTCCCTTTCTGGTGATAAACAAGGCCAAAAGCCACACTGCACTGCAACACCGACTGGTCACATGCAGAAGTGTGAGGGCCCGAGTGTACTGTAACAATGCTAGGTGTGTTTGTCAGGCAAGTTTTCACAATTAGTCTCAAGAATTCCTGGGTGGATGGATATTACAGGATTCATTTCATCAGTCCATAGTGAAGGCTGCAAACCCACATGTGTCTCAACTGCCAACTGTTCCTTATTACAAGTATTTACTCACAGATAGCTGGTGAGAGACAGGATTCTATGCAGCTGGGACTCGGCACTCGAGGCCCCTACAAGCCTCCCTGTGCAAGCATGCGGGAGGATGAACAAGCAGCCCTTGTCTACAACAGGAAGAAGGCCATGGTGGACGCAGGATGTACTGTCCTGCAGTGGAGCAGCGCGGACAGGGAAGAGTCTGCCTGACACAGTGGGTAGCCAAGGTCGGGTCCATGTGAGCAGGAGGGCGGGCAGCCTGAGGAGCCCGTGGAGCCTGTGGCGTGGGAGGAGGCGCTGGGCTCTGGGGGAGGAAGACAGCTGCCGGGCCCCCGGCTCATCTCATCCTAGAGAGCTAGGGAGAGTGAAGCTGCGGGGAGCTCCCCGGGCCGGCTGACACTGGCCTTGACTCTTTCTTTATGTTCCTTCAACACATATTGATCACAAGTCTAGCTGAACAACAAGAACCTGGGGATCTGTAACAAAGGAGACTTTAAATTTAGCTTAATAAGTAGTAAAAAGCCATTTCAATTATGAAGAGATATAAAATAATTAATCCAGCCGGGGATTTAGCTCAGTGGTTTCGCCGCCTGCTGCACAAGCACAAGGACCCGAGATCGATCCCTGGTACCAAAAAAACCCCCAAAAAACAAATAAAGTAATTAATGCACAAATGTCTTTTACAATCATTTAGAAAACTCTTGTGAATATATATTTATGTGTATATATAATCACACACACACACACACACATTTTTCTCCCTTATATACCTAATTAAATTCTCCTGTGAGTGCGGTATAGACCTGTTCTCAGACTTTAAAATAAACTCTTAGGAGTGCTAGTGACAAATTAATAAAATAAAACATCTGCCAAAGAAATCCCATGACTGATGGGAGGACCATCAAACTAGATGTTTGAATGCCGTGGGCAGTTTGGAAATGGTGGTAGATCATCCACAGCCTTTATTTTGAGCCTTCTGAAGAGCAGTCAACTATTTTCCACTATCGATGCCTTGAGGACTGATCAAGAACCCTCGACCATATCTCGCTTGGCAGTTGCATTTCTATATCAGACTGTAGCTGCTCCCCATTATCATCCAGCAAAATGACCCCAGGGAGGCACAGAGGCTTTGGGCCTTGGGTCCCCGTGTCCTGCCACTCAGACAGTACAAGCAGAAAGTCTGATGCAGAAACAGGCTGAAGAGACCAGAAGAACTCTGACTGGGACGTGACTTCCAGGGAGCTTGCTTATCTATTTTATTTCTCCCGACACTGCTATGGATAAATGAGTGGGTGCAGCTATGCTCACAAATCTGAACATTGCCAGAATAAATACTAATTCATTTATATATTGACTCCATCTTATCCATAAATCTCAAATAATCATCTCTCTCAAACAATTCCATTTTTATTTTGATATAAAAGCACATTCATTATCTTATGATAACTCCTTTACAGAGTCAAAAAAAAGCATGTTTGTTTTTTCCACAAAATGCATGCCTAATGATTTCTTAGCATAATGGGGAAAATATTTAGGTATGGAATTATTTTATTCAGAATCTTGATACAGACTTCAAAAGAACAACATCACAAAACCCCCCCATGAAGGCTGGGGTCGTAACTCAGTGGTAATGAGTGCTCAGTATGTCTGGCACCCTAGGTTCAATCCCAGCCCCAGAACAAAACAAACAAAAAACCAACAACAAAACCCCTTATGTCCAAGTTTTAAGACTCTGTGAAGCCTGCTAGGTTGCATAGGCTGAGAGGCTACACGGATGACCTGAAAAGTTAACTCCAGTTTCCTCTCCAAGAAAATCAGGGTCTCAGGTGGTGGTTGAGTAGGTGTGAGTAGGTTTTGTAACTGACTTGGGTCCTCTTATGTCAAAGACTCAATGGGTGAAGAAGAAATGGCAAGCCAGCTGTGGTGGGAGGCGCATGCCTGTAATCCCAGTCTCAGAAGGCTGAGGCAGGAGGATCCCAAGTTTGAGCCCAGCCTGAGCAATTAGTGACTTAGTGAGACCCTATCTCAAAATAAGACATAAAATGCTCAGTGCAAAGATCCTGGGTTCACTGTGGCAGCATAAATGGGCCGGTGCTTATGGCCCAGATCCACACTCCACCCCATCCAGTGACTCATTTCGCTAGCGCCCACTGGAGGTGCTGATCCCTGCTCTTCACATCCCACAGCCACAGTGGCCCTCACGCTCTGTCCATCTCTCCGACCTGCTCAGCATACAGCTCTGTTCTCCTGCTGGTGCCTCAAGTCACTGTCTGCAAACAGTGCCTACGCGCCTCTCTGGAGCTCAGTTGCTGGGCACTGCTGGTCTCTTCCTGCAGAATCCGCCCTTCCTACAAGGATGTTTTCCTCTCACCCTGCTGGCCCACTTCTCCAGCTGTGCTCTTCTGCACAGGAAGAAACCACAGACACAGCATCATGCTGTCCAGTTTGTGTGACATCGGAGGAGGTGAGGACAATCACTTCTTTGTACGACTCCACATTATAAAGCATGAAATATCTATAGAAAGTATCAATAATTCCACTGAAACACCCAATTATTTCCCATCCCAATCAATAACCAACCCTTCTGACTAAGGAGAAGTTATAAAATCCTACTCCAGTCAGTAGAAATTCATGACTAAGGTAGAATTATAAAATGAGTATAATAAAAATAAAATTTTCAATAAAATACTAATATAACTTTTGAAAACTTAAAATAGAGAATAGTTTCCACATCTCTTAAACACTGGAATACCTCTTGTCATCTGTCCTGTCTATAAATTGAGTTCAGTCACCATCTTCTTCTCCATGAAAATTAAGAGGCGCTATGGGGTTATATCTTCAGCAAACACAATTTATTCTTGTATTTTCTTGATTTACTGAAGCACACTTTAACACAAAGGTGTCCACACAGACTGAGCACCACTGCAAATCCAATCCCAGGATTGGGTTTAGTCGCCGACACTACTGCAAGCTTAACTGCACTGAGCGTGCAGAATCCTAACCCCTAGCACCTTAGATGTGGCCTTTGTGGAAATGGTGCTGCTGTAAACATCACTAATTAAAGGAGGTCAGATGGGGGCTCCTGCTCCAATAAAATGCGGATCCTCACGCCAAGGGACCCTTGTAAGAAGGGGTTCTCACATGAGACACAGACACACGGGGAGAGCCCCATGGCAAGGTGGAGATTGCAGCGATGTGCCCCTAAAGCTCGGAGAGGGACACAAAACAGCACGACCCAGCCAGCAAGACAGCTAGATTTTGGATGAAAGCCTTAGATCTAGGAGAGGATCAGTTTCTGTCTTTAGGAAAGTGAAAAGAACAGGGACAAGAGGAGGAAGAGCAGGAGTAGAGGAAGGTGTCGGGCCCTGCTGAGTGGCACCGGAAGGTCCCGGTGACAGCAGCTGTCCTGACTCAACTGTCTCGTTGCCCTTTACACTCTCAAAAGGTTGCATGACGGATTCCACTGGCACAGAACAATTAATCTGGAAATGTAAGTTCTAGCTCTTATTTAGGTCCCAACTACTCTTATCCTCAGCAAGCCAGGTAGAGTTCTTTGAAAAAGTGGAAGTTGCGATGTTGTTTCTTTTCCAATCTCAAGGTCAGCTGTGACTGGAATGGCAGGAAACGTGTGCACAGGCCTAAGTTGTAAGTGTTACTCAGACGCTGCACATTTCCACCCCAGCCCAGCACGGCTCGGTGCTCGCTCACAGGACGCTGCTTCCCACTCTGTCCTTCTCCGCCTTGTACCAATTATAGCTCCTTCTCCTCCGGCCGCCATTGCAAAACTTCCCTGACCTAATTCTTCCCTGCTCGTAGTTCCCTCTGACTTGCTCTAATTAAAGGAGGAGAGAGGGAAGAAAGGAGCTAATATTTATTGAAAGCCTTCCTCATTAGAAGAAGGCACTTGACACAGACTGTGACAGTGGTAATGACTGCCGTTTGTTGAGTTCTCACCAATGCCAGGCACTGAGCTAACCAGCTCCGGCAGATTAACACAGAAATGTTAACCACTCATCTCTGACGTGGCGATGATCACTCGTTCTCTATTAGGACAAAGGGTCCCAACACATCAAGCAATGCTGTCTCAGAAGGTGACTTCTTATTGAAGTGCCTGACTCCAATGACGGCTGTTTCTCCCGAGCAGTGTCAGCTTGGACAAATTTCTTAACAGCCTTGTCCTCCTCACTGAGCAGTGGATGTCATGACATTCCCACTGCAAATAATTACTGGGAAGAGTAAATGGGTTGGTGTAAGTGAGGGCTAAAAATGCCTCATGCGCAATAAGTGCTTTGTGAACTCAGTGATGGCTGTTGCTTTTATACAATAACTATCATTTTAGTTATTATTATTGTCATTGTCAAATTTATCCTATGTACCCAAGGACACCCAACTAACAAGCAACAAAGTAAGACTCAAATCTGTGTGTTTTGAACACTGACCCACTTACTCAATGAATATATTGTAACTGTGCGCTGTGGTCATGAGAATCACGTAATGAGCAGGACTGGAAGTCCTTATCTATGCAGCTGTTAGTTTTGCTTTCCATGTATTCAAATTCTCACAAAAATAATAATTATTATGATAGTTGGAAATACAGGCACATAAAAAAGCACATGGTAGGTACACATCTCACAACCTAGGAAAGCCTCTGAAGTCTATTATCTGAAGGTGAACTGGCCAGTTAACCACACAAAGGGTTGGGGGAAAGTGCCCAGCCAATGGGAGAAGAGAGTCCCAGCCAATGAAGGAAGTATTCCAGCCAATGGGAGCATCCCAACTAATGGGGGAAGAGTGCCACAACCAATGAGAAGAATATAGGGAAAAGCTCTGAACAGAGAAAACAGGAAACAGAAAGATGCCATGTGTGATGTGGAGCTGCTTGCGGGATGGTTAGAGGAAAACACACAGCGCAGGCTAGAGGCAGGTTGAGGCTGTCCTACAGACTAGAAGCTGCCAGGATCCAAGAGAGGAGAAGGGAGCTGTTCCACGGTGCAGAATTTCAGTGTTGCAAAGAGAAAAATTCTGGAAAACTGCTGGACAAAAATACACCCATACTTACACTATTCAAAGCTACACTTAACAATGGCTAAGGTGGCCAATTTTGTGCTGTGTTTCTTACCACAAATAATTTGTATAAACTAGTACAATTGCTATGGAAATCAGCAAAAATTAAAACTAGAAATTCCATTTGATCCAGCTATTCCTCTCCTGGTTGTATTCCTGAAAGAGTTGAAGACATCATAGTAGAGTAACACAAGCACAAACATGTTTACCACAGTGTGATTCATGATAGCGAAGTCCTGGAAACAGCTTAGATGCCCATCAACAGGTGACTGGGTAAAGAAATTGTGTGAGAGAGACAGATGATAGATAGACAGGTGATAGATAGATAGGTGATAGATAATTACTCAGCCATAAAGGAGAACGAGATCATGCAATTGGAAGGAAAGTGGACGGACCTTGAGTCTAAAATGTAAGACAAAATAAGCCAGACACCGAAAGTTAAATATAATATGGTTTCTCTTATATGAGAAACCCAAAATTTAAATTAAAGAGTAAAATAAAGGCAAGAAAGGCAATTGTGCAGGAAACAGGGTGGCAGAGATGTTGGAGAAGGGAAGAGAGGAAGGCAGGGGAGGGTAAAGGGAGTGAACAAGTGCGCCTATGTATTGCAAAGGCTGACGGATTGTAAAACTAAGAAATTAATAAAGCGAAACGTCCAGAGACAAAACGGAGAAAAGAAGTGGCAAAAAGTAAAGGAAATCTTATAAATTTTGTTAGAGAGCTTCCGTTTTATCTGCCTGGTGGTGAGAAACTTTACAGACTTGGAGAGAAGAAATGGAGATGGTCCGAGATGTCCCAGGGCCCAGGTCTGGGTGTCAGCTGCCGCGGCAGCTGTGCAGGAGGGCAAGGAAAGCACAAGTTTTGATTTTTTGTTTTGCCCAGTGGGCCTCAATTTTAGCTTCAAGAAAGAAAAATGAATTTATCCTTTCTCTTGGATTCAACAAATTATTTGAAACCCTTTCATGTATTTCACGAAATCTTCTAAAGCCAACAGAAAACAATAGAAATTATAAAAATTAGACGCTAAGCGCCTACAATACCTACACAAATAAAGGACTATCGAGTTGAAGAACTCTAGTTGCCTCCCATCCTGATAATTAGTCAGCAGTCCAACTTCGATGGATAAAAATAGGAACTGCACTCAAGGGCCATTCCATTCTGTCTTCCACTTCTCCATACAGTGTCTCCTTATAGCCTTAAAATACTTATTTAGTTGTCCTGTTATCATTTTCTTCAGGCTAAATCACTGGTTCTCAAATTATGCACTTTCAGAACATCTGGGATCTAGACAGAAATGTTCCCCACTGATTTTTCCTCTTTTCAATGACAGGCCTTCCCAGCTCACTGGGGAGAAAAATAATAGGTAGGATCACTTCCCTATTAAAAAATGTCCTTCAAAAATATTTTGAAAGACTTCTGCTGTATGTCTGAAACACACAACATTAATTTGAAAAAGCTGCATGGAGATATGACCAGTAAGCTTAAAAATAGCTGCTGACTTCTCTGATTGGTGTGTGTGCTTTGGTTTGCTGGAGTCAGGAGTACAATGCATGTATGCTACTAGGAAAACACTCACTGCCGTGTTCCATGGAGATGCTGCATCCGTGCTAACGGAGTCACATGGCGGGACTGCCAGGTGTCCAGGCGCCTGGGTGAGTTCTCCAAGCACTGGCCCAGGGCTCCACCCCATGCTGCCGCTTTGCGGTGCCATGCTCAGTGTGTCTCCTCCTAGACTCTTCCTCTTTCTTTGCACATCCATCAAATTTACCTCCTGGTCTCTGTAAGTTGATCTGCTCCGTTTGACCTGAGATTTCTCTTTCGTGGCTTTTGAGAAAGGGCACCAGGCAGTCAGGGCATGCAGAATTAACGGGGTATCAAGGACATTGCTGTTGGTCATCCTTGCCCCTTTACCTTCTGTTCCTTCTTCTCTCAGCTGGGGTGGAAATACGGAACCTGAGCATGCTCGGAGAGCAACGGATGGGCTGGGTACGACAACCTCACAGAGCCAGGGTGTGTCACTTGTCTCTCGTCATGTTGAGGATATGTGCAAAGACACACACATGCGCACGTGAAATACGACCTCGACATCCAGACATCAGTATTCGGTAAAGTATTCTAATAAGGGAATTTTGTCTTCTTAAGGTAACACTGGCGTAAAAAGATTGACCAAAGCAGATTTGACCTCTTAAAGCCAGCACTAGCCGTTTCTGTGACTGGATCCAAATGGCTCTTCCGTGTTGGGAGACACATAACTCATAGCCCCTCACACTGAGAAGGTTCTCCTGTCACAGGCGTGTTGCTCTCGGGGCCCTGACCACCAACCCTGAAGCCAACAGGCAGAATATCCGGTGCTAGGCAGGACTCGCCACGGTGGGGCCTCCGGTTCCTCCCGCAGACCCCCTGTGCGTAAGTCCACCCTGGCCTCAGCGAGCCTCCTGGAGGGCTGTATCCAATTAGTGTTTTCCAGGCATGGGACGAGGAGAAGCAACAGAGACTGCAAGCATCTTCTCATCTACGATTAGTGTATGCGTGGAGGACGTCTAGTCCTTGCCTTTCTGGACAACACCTCCTTGCTAAGTTCTCTCCAAGGAGAGCTCCTCGCCCCCTGGAAAACTGTCTAGTAGATATATTTGTCACTTCTCTAAATGACAGTTACCAATGAACAGAAAGAAAATATGTCGCTAGGATGAGAATTTCCCAGACACCCCCCGTACATAGCTCAGCCGCAGAAATATTGAAATCTTACAACTTTCTTCATCTTTTAGCTTTGTTGCGTTAATTGCAATTGACAGATTTTCCTTGCACCACAAATTTTCAAGAAGCTATAAATACCCATTTCCAAAGAGCTGGGTATCATCAGAAACCGTGCTGAATGAATCCAGCCCAATGGGGTTTCTAATTTTCTCTTATAATATTTATCCAACAACGAATTCCAAGGCTCCGCACCAGGTTCCTGTGGGCAAGACTGTGCTGCTTGGTTATGTAAGTAATAGAGCAGGAAGTGCCTTTCTAGCTGGAGTACTAAGTAACTATAATTTAGCACATAAACTTGCACACCCCTTACCTAGTATTTACTTATTTGGTTCTGGTTATGAGTATGTGTGTAAAAATTCATGTTTGCATACACACTGTTAGAGGATAAATTTAAAAATAAATTGAATCTTTATTTCTCACGAGCCCACTTAGGTAAAGGATTCCCCACCAACTCTTTATATTCATAATAAATGAAAATAATCTTGGCTCACATCTTTAGAAAACTTTGTCTCATTGAGTAGAGCTGGGATATCACCTCAGTTTGTTTAAGACTTTCAAATGAATAAAGATTTATAGTAAGAAATATTTCCTATATTTGTTTTTTTTAAAGAAATGAAGTATTTAGGGACTGTCTCTTATGAAAACTTTATAAAATTTTGAGGAACACATTATGTCTATGACAAATCACCTCCTTTAGAGTTTAATCGAGATGTTTTAAATTCTCCTTTTTCTAGGCCCAATGGTTTTCTTTTCTTAAAAATGACCTATTTTTTGGCGATCTTTTTCTTTGCTCATTGTGGAAATAAATACAAAGCACAAAGAGCAGAGAAGCCACTTGTAACAGCTCCCTGGGAGGGAAGCCCTGTGGGCGTTTGGTCCTGATGCTTCCTGCCAGTGAAGAGGCCAAGTCATTCCCAAATGTTCCTGTTGCAGACCCACTGCCTTGGACATGCAGGACTGCGGTACCTGAGGCGCTCACTGCATCGGTCTGAGAACACTTTTGTCAAACAAATCTCTACCGTCTGTACTGATCAAGCAAATAAAATATGCATTTTTTGTTTTCATTTTAGGCAGCAAACTAAAACCAAGAGTGACTTGACAGATGTGTTGGAAATACTGACCTGCAAAGCATGAACACTAGTTCATAATGTGCTCACCAAAACACTCTTATATAAAATGAAACCAAGCGTAAAGAAAATTAGGATTAGGTCACTAAGAATGATTTTTCTTTTAAATTTTTCTACAAAAACAATTGAAAGGCAGAACTATTGGCATAATAATAGGGGAAATATTTATTGAGTTCTGTAGTGAATTTGTTGGGTCAAATGCCTTAATGCTTTGTTAACATCAATGAATGAAGATTTAAGCAGGTGTGTTAAGTGTCAAACAGGATATTTTGGAATTGGTTTCAACTTATGAGAGGATTTCCACCTGTGTATGCAAAACAGAAAAAGCCCTTTTTATATTGTGAACATACCGGCTCATACTTTTGCATTAAAACAACATTCAGAATGCTGTTCTTGATTTAAAATACAAGTTCCACTAAAACTAACTGAGCATAACAAAATTTATAAATTCCAGATTATCATATATTTATTTCATTTGTATTTGACCCAAAGTAGTTCAGAAGAGGCTGAGAACATGGGCTCGCACACCATTCTTTATTTTAATGGTACCTGACCAACAATACAGAAGCTACAGAAATGAAAGCAATTTTCTTTACATCTTTACATTGAAGACAGTACTCAAAAACCACTCAAAGAAATTTGTTTACAAGTTTGCTTTATATCATAGCTAAAGGAAGTAGATGACTGGCAACAGAAAGAATTAGGAATGCCAGGAGGGAACCCACACAAACAGTATGTTGAGGTAGGAGGAGGTTCTGCGGAAGAGGAAAAAACAGGATGAAAAGTGCGTGCAGCCACTGACAAGGATGTACTCTGCGGTGTGCTTCTCTCACAGAAGGAAAAAGGAAAGCGTTAGCGGATTAGAATCCACAGCCTGTGACCCCCTGTGCTAGTTTGTCTACAGTTAACAGCCACAGTCTGCTGTGAGACTGGAGGCACCGTTGGTGTGTGGTTTCTACCTCTTTCCTCATGTCCTGCAGCAGGAATGGGTGAGCAAATGCAACCCAGGAGGCTAAATGTCTGGAAGTCTTGCAAGGAATTTGTTCATCAGTTCACACGAGACTATTCTAGGAGGCCACACGGCTGTATATAAAGAATAGGACATGCACACTCCTTGTGAGAAACTCACTAGCAGCTCAGTGTTGGGGAGCATTTTCAGTGGATCCTGTGGTTTTATTTAACAGTGTGAGAGTCGCACAGATGCCACTGAACATCGTGTTGTTCACGCACATTTCATTAAGTGCTACGACCAGAAAATTCTGAGACTGCTGCACACTTGCACCCTCGGGTTTGGCCCCAGAGTCCATTCTTCCTTCACAGCTCAGTAGCAGAATTTCTGATTCCACACCCTGCCCAGCATGGACTTCAAGCCATTGCTAAATCCTTCAGGGTTGTTCTTCTCCTCCTGTCTCTATAGGATAAGAATTACCCTTGAAGAGTGGGAGATTTGTATAAAGAAGGGACAGATGGCAAAAGCAAGGATGACCGAGAATTATCCCTGTGTGGTCATTCTGAAGACTCGCCCTATGCCTCAGTTCCAGGGGAGTGGAGGAAGGGAAGCAGGTCTGGGGCCACTCAGATGTCCCACGCACACACCAGGTGTGTCCCCTTCCTTAATGGCAAATGGAACCAATAGTACATTCCTTCTAGGGTTATTCTGAGAATAAAACTAGAAAATATGCACGCAGACCTTTGAGCAGTACCTGGCCCACACTAGGCCCTCCATGAGCAAATAATGATTTATTTTAAAAATTATGGCTCTGACATGCTAAATATTCTACAGTTACACAAGTTATTTAACTACTGGGATCCTGGGCTTTGATTTTTTTTTTTTTTTTTTTTTTTGAGACAGAGTCTCACTATGTATTTCAGGGTGTGTCTTTGAACTCACTGTGTAGCCCAGGCTGGCTTCAAACTTGCAGGGATTCTCCTGCTTCAGCCTCCCAAGTGCTGGGATTACAAGCGTGCACCACCTCACCCTGCTCAATCCTGGGCTTTTCTTACACAAAATAAAATAAATATATCTACCTACAACTGAGATTCATGTCAAGAATTAGGGATAATAAACAGAAATACTCTATGAGGAAGGGACACAAGAAAGAAATTGATACATCACTACAGTCTTTTTAAAAAAACATTTAAAATATCAATAAATTATTTAGATATTTATTCTGCTAGCATTTTTTTAAGAACAGGAATGGACAATTTGACTCATTCTCTGAATAAGCACCCTTTGTTTTTAGCATCTCATAAGTAAATAGAAGAAAATGGAACCAAACCTTTCTGGAAGTGTGAGCATAAATTCTTAAAACTGATGCTCCTGATAAAATTAAGAATTAAGAGCAAATATAATACTTTCTTCAGAGCTTGCAAGCAGGTACAGTTTTTAACCATGAAAACGGCTCCACCGATCTTAGTGTTACCTCCTAAATTCCCAGCTGTCAATGACACTCCGTGTGTGACAGCTCAGCCTCAAAGCCAATTAGCCCACTCTCAGTACTTGAATAATTTCACCAGTGGCTCTCAAACTTCACAATTCACTTTCATTTTCTACAATTACAATCATTTCCAAGAGTAGCCAGAGTTATCTAAGAGCTTTTCTTTTCATTATCTCCACTGTTTGGAGTTACCTAACATTCCGTTAGTTGTATAGTTCTGATAATCCATTTAATTCTGCTTTGTAAGATACAATAAGGGAGTAGAAGGTCAACTTCATTTGTGTGATAGTGCTTGCCTAAATCTGTTAAATATTAGCAACTTAAGCAATATTATTTGCTCACAGTAAATTGTTCACAGACATGAAGAATAGCAAATCGAGTTTCTTATTCAAGAAGGGGTCTACATTTTAAGGAAAGATGCTTTTCATAAGTAGAACTGTGTTTTAACATTGGAAATAGACTGCAAGTACTACGGTTTCACCCTATGTAATATGGGCTGTCGTATCCAATGATCTTTCTAATTGCTTCCAAGCCATTATCCAATTATGTTTCTGCAAAGCATAGGGTTTACTCACAGCGTTTCCGTTTCCGAGCCTTGCCTGGTGTAATTAGGAAGACATGTTAATGGCCATGGGGAAGTCTCAGTGGAACTATTGTGAAAGTTCATTGGGTGCCTTTGTTCCATTTGACTTTCACTAGCCAATTAAATCCTTAATGGTCTAACTTGCACTTTCCTCTTCCTTTACCTGTAACATGCTGACTTCCTTTTCCACTGTGCTTTCCTTGCTTGGCAAACTTTTGTGGCGTTCTTCCTCTCAGAGAGTCTCTGACCTTCAGGGTCCCTGTGATTCCCTTGTCTTCTTCCTCTTGACCAATAAGGGAATTTGGGCTTAGCACCATAAATAAAATCTCCTGAGGTATATTTTTTCAAAGAGGCATAAAACAATTTCATTTGAAAAGAGTTAAAATACATTATCTCGCAGTTTAGATTTGCATTATGCTAGCAGTTACAGTGTAGACATCTACCTAAAATATAAAGTTAACAAAATGCCTAAATTTTGCTTCCTGGCTATTTCTAAACCCCAAATTTCTTGATTGAGTTGAGATTAGATTTGAACACAAGAGTTTTTTGGTCAGTATGTGAAAATTACTTGGATTCCATTTTTTTTAAAGTGTTTTACAATAGAACATATAGGCAGATTTTTAGAAGGGCTATAATTATGGTCATAATTAATGCATAACATATTTAATGGGTATCAGTTAGATAAAATGCCATTTGATGCATAATATTATATACACCTAAAAGAATTGTTTTTAATTACACAAATATATATTACATGAATATATTACATAAATACATATATTACATAAATATAGGATATATATATAAATATATCCCATGGCTGTTTATATATAAAATATTATATATTCATAGAAAACTTTGTATATTATATATTCACAGAAAACTTTGAAAAACTTGAGGCTGATTACTAGGTACCATTATACATTTTGGAGAGTTTCTCAACTTTATGTGGAAAAACACACACTCACGTATCCTATCCATCACAAATAATATAGTATGTCTCCATTTATTCAGATAAACTGATGTAAAACTTAAATTTAGTGAGGTCTTTGAAGTTGTACAAAATTTTTGGTTAGAAAAATTAAACAACAGGCCCAAACAACCGATGTAAAATTTGCCTCATCATTCACAGCAGGCTTTCCTGAAATATGTTCAAGGGCAAAAGAAACTCTGAGGTGAAAGAGTTGTGCAAAACAGTGAACTGTATCCCTTCCTACGTCACATGAGCCTATTACAATAAAAACTGTGAGGACCCTGAGTTCCTAAGTGGAACGAACACCTATTAACAGTCTCTGAAGCAGTGTCCCTTAAAACATGCTTTGAAAAAAATGCTACGTTTAAAATCCCTACATATAAAATAAATAAAATAAATAAATAAAATAAAATCCTTCCATAAAATGTCCACCATATGTGATTGTTTCCAATTAAAATTTAATGTCTGGCTTTTATGCAATGAAAAGTTTCAGGGTAGGTCTTTATTGGCTATTGCATTAAAAGAAAATTTCTAATAATTATATTTGCTTGTACTAAATGAAGATTAAATGAGTTTCTAGGACGTCTTGCCAAGCAAATATAATGTAGGTTGAATAATTCACAGTTCTTTCTTTTATAGGGTACAATGTCATCAGAGAATAAAGGAAAGTACTAGTTCTTAATTATGATAAACAGTCTGCAGAAGCTCTTTGACTACTAGGATAGTTTTCATTCTCAGATTTTGACACATTTCAGCTTGGTCATATTCCAGCTTGATGGGTCATTTTCAATTTTCTCATCAGAAATATGAACAGAAACAAGGGTAGCAACTAAAAACTGTGAAATTACTCTGATCTACAAGATAAATCATACTTTAGGGTTATCAATCAAACTTGGTATAAGCAATCTCAAAAATAATGCACCATCGAGATGAATGTCTTTGTGTAGAGCCCCTATGTGGCTAGACCTAAAAGTGTTAATGGGATAAGCTTGTGATTTGCTGTAAAGGAACAAGCTAATAATTTGATAAAATAATTGAGTATTTATTAATTGTCCATGCCCTAATTATACTCCTCTATTTCTCAAAGAACTTTCTATAACAAAACAAAAACCAAAAATTACCATATAAAATATCTGTTTAATAATGTGTATTTTAAGCCTTTTTATCATTTAGCAAAGAAGGTGTGTCAATACGTTGTTCAAGTTTTAAGATCAACTAAGTTGTAAAGGTCATTTTATATTTTCAATCCTACAGAAGTTTTTTTTTTCCTTATGTGATCGCTTTTAAGTATTTTAAACTATTCATTATTAACTCAATTAATTAAGTCAGCCTGTTATATTAACCATTAATTGAGCATCTAACCACATCTAAGAGTCTGCCTTGAATTTTTACTCCTTAAGGAATGTATAAAGAACAGTCACTTCAGTCATGGTTCTTGGTATTCCAACATATTTAAGAAATCTGACTCTCCACAGCAGTAATTCTGGATCAACTGAAATGTGTGTACCTCATGTTTATTGCAAAATATGCATCATCAAGATACAGTTATGGATATTATGCCTAAAATATTAATTCAATAAATCCATCTTTTGGATGAATTATCAACATCTTTCAGGATGACATGCAAACATAAATAAAATCTGCTGGCCATATGAGGGACATTTGACAGATTCAAAGGACTTTTAAATCGACTTGGAAGGTGAAGTTTGATGAGAATAACACCAACCTACCAAACCAATTGGAGTACTCGATTTTATGGCCTTTTAAAAATAAATTATGAGGTCAAAAGCCCTAAGAAACTATAGTCATAGATTCTGCAGTTAGAAATTCCATGTCCCTTTTTCTTCTTTTGACTTGATGAATTATTTGGGCTAGATTATAACCTGTTTGCAGCTGTATGTTTTCATGAATGAAATGGAGTTTAAAATCCTACTGATCTAACATCATATAATGGCTGTGGTTATTATATTCTCTATTGCTTTATAATTCATCCAAAAGATGCCTATTGGGCTGAGATTTCAGGCAAGACCACAGTGAAATCAGCAGAACAGGGCAGGAGCTGAGGACCTGCCTCACAGACCAGCCAGGAAGGGCACCTCTTGGGCTCCTTCCCTCCTCCGGGGTTAGAAGAGCATCCTCCAATGTCTGTATCTCATGCACACGTCTAGCAGGTTGCATCTCAGGCCATGCCCCACTCCGCAGTTCCTGATGTCAATTTCCATTTTCCACTAGGTGAGGGACAGGTGACACAGTGACCTTGGTGGCTTCCAGTTTCTCTTACTCCTAACTGTAGCAGAGAAAAGTGAGGCTGCCTCCCTTCAAAGACAAGAAGGAGAAGCTGAACAATATCACTGAGCTATACCAGCAAAGCCAGGCGGGGCTCTCCAGGCAGGCTGGCTTTCAGCTCCTGGCCTGGAAATGGCACTCACTGACATCTCAGTGCTGCCTACATGGAAAAATGGTCCTCAAGTAAAAGTTGGCCTCATTTTTCTCACAGGCCAACTATACAACTTGCAGGCATAGAGGTCAGCAGGAGGAGAGGCCCTGGCACATCAGCTGTGGCTTCTGAGACAGTCAGGGGAAAACCAGACAAAGGCAGAAATTGGCCCAAATCTGGAGCATTTTTAAAAAATCATCACTATTATTAGAAACATTGAACTTGAGCTACTTAGCAGGGCAGAAAACAGCCAGACCGAACCTCCCAGCCCCACAGCACCAACTGGCAGCCAAGTGCCTGCCTTGGGCAGAGTTCTTGCCCTGCAGTGCAGGAGATGGCAGTACTGACTGTGCCCAAAGCAGACTGGGAAGCATTAACCCCACAGCTGGCTTGTTTATAAAAGTGAGAGAATCCAGCCAAAACCCACATGCCGAGGACAGAGTAACTCGCACCCAAATTCCATTCCCACAACTACAACCTTCTTAACTAGAAGGACAATGTTCTGATTACAACCATATATTCTGTCTATTCTGTTCCTAATTAGAGAATGCTTTGTCTTTTCCTTTATGAGCCTTGCTGACATTAATTTCCATAGAAACCACATGACTGTGCATCCTTGCACATAGTCCTGCCCTTGTACATAGCATAGCTCCCCTTTACCCCAATTGATTACTAAGAAAAATCAGTGCCTGGGACTAGCCAGTGCCTCTGTCAGTTGCACTGGCATTGGTCGTCCTGCCCCCAGCCTTCTTTCTCTTAGTTGTCAGTTTTTTTCCTCAGGTGTGTGTCATAGACTCAGAAGGAGACTAGAGCCTACTGCAGAGGTTCCCGGTAATGTTTCAGAAGTCCCCAGTACTCCAGGACTCCAGTCTCCTTGTATAGGAAAGGGAAAACTGCACATCCACAGTCGCTGGCACCTGGTGAGCTCTGGGTAATCCCAGAAACACAGGCTGGGCTTACACAAGCACACTCTCCCTGCATGAATCCATCCCTAACCAATAGAGCAGGGTGGTGAGCTCTTAGGCTGCACCACACCTATCTTTATTAATCCATTAGTGGTATTCCACGTGCACAGCCCCTAACTGATCTCCACTCCTGTCTCCTGTGCCTGCACTGGTGCATGCTGAGCTTCAGGAGGAGGCCAGTTTGCTTTTTTACATTTTTAGCATTTAGTATATTGCTGGTCATTTTTTTGATGTTCATGTATTGAATTAGTTAAGTGATTTTTTCTAAGTATTTTACCAGTCACATAAACCTGAACATAGAAGGAATAGCAGATGTTTATCCAAAGAAGATTTACATTTTTTGCTGGAGGCAGTACTGCAAGTTTGTTCTTGTGCAAGGAGAAAAATACTCAGTATTATCTATGCTGATATTACTATGCAATACACTTCCTCGTTTCTGTGTGCTGGGGAACCAGAGATGGGCCTGGAAAAACACGAATGTTCATCTCTAAGTCAAAGATGTTCCCCACTGGCCATCCAAGGAAGGCAGGGGTCTGCAGGAGACAGTCCCTTCTGCAGCAAGCCTCTGTCCCACTCCCAAGTGGCCCAGGAGCCCCACAGCCTCAGGAGCCATCACCAGAGGCACCCAGTGATGGTTTCACCTGACCTCATTTTGGATCTGTGTGAAATCTTAACTCAGCTTCCTCCCACCCTGGCTGTGAATGGGACCCTGTTGTAATCTAAGTGTCACTTGGGTCCATCCATAGCTATTCTTCCCTAGCTGCTAATAGTGCCTATCTGCACTGGGTATGGAGAGCAGGATGTTTGGTTGAGTCACTTGAGGTGCATCAGCAACTCGCACTGATCGAGGCAGCCACACATACATTTATACTCCTTACTAGAGGCTGCCAGGGCACACCCTGCCTCTGTCCTTCGAAGCACTGGTGAGAATCTAAGTATGAAGCATATGCCTCTCCTCATCCTTCTAGAAACTGTTCCTTTACTCATTTATTTGATTACACATTGCATATACATGGTAATTATATACATATATAATGTGTATATCTATGTTTATCTATACATGTTTATATATGTTTCTTTTATTATATCCCTACTGCTTAGCTCAGCAAAATTTTTGAATGAATGAAACAGTTGACTGCTCTATGATTATATTTTTGATTCATAATTCACGCTTACATTTTCTACACAAAACTCACTTACTTTGAACCAAACACTGGAGGTTTTCTGTTTGTTTTTAGTTATTTTAATTTTGGTTTTAGCTCTTTAGTTAGTGATAAAAATTATAAAGGAAGGCTTGGCATCATTTCTGTGGATGGATTTCCTAAGAAAATCTCAGCCCTTCTGCCCCTAGCACAGCGAGGTGCCCAAGGTACTCAAAGGCAGCAGGGAGACTGTGCAGAAATCCGAGTTCCTACTCCTCCCAATCAGGCTGAGGGATGGAGGACGCACTTTCCCAGAGTCAAATGGCATGGTGTTCTAGATGGTGAGCCACCCGGTGCTAGGAAACTGACCCACATTTGGCTGTAGCTAAATTTGTTTGTTTTGGAAAAGTAGGTTCTCTAGAAGACCTGAAGGATACCGGGAAGGAACTACTGCCCTATGAGCTCTGAGTCCTGGGGCTCAAACAGGGATTATTATTTCAGCAAGAAGAGAGGAGGTGCAGACACAGAACCTGCATGTTGTGAGGAGCTATTTAAACGGCAATTGTCCTGTGCTGGTCTACAAAAGCATCCATGAGTACCAGAATAACTGTGCCCGAGGCAGTCCATGAAGACTGCTCCTGGTAAATTATTCATTCTTTTCTTCCTCACATAGAAGAGAAATCTCCTCAGGTTAACTAGAACTGTCATAATTGAACCATTACGAGGCCTATTCTGATCAATATTTTAGGTCAAATTGAAGAGACATTCCTCTGTTGAGATGTAAAAGAAACACCCACAGTCATCATTTTCCCGGATCAACTTTTTGATGGTCTTATTTTGCCCACAGTTTTCAAACCTTGTAGCTACAAAGACTGCCTTTCTGGTATTGTAGAAATCACTCTATTGATAAGAATCTGATGGGACCCAGAGGACACCAAGCTGAGAGAACTCAGGGAGGCTATTTACAAAGGCAGGTGGGGCATGAGGTAGGAAGACCATCCAGGCAGAGGAAAAGCCATGGGCCAGAGGGATCTGAGCTCTTTCCAGGACCACAACCTGGGCAACCATGGCACAGGAACAAGGCTCAGGGAATAAACACTTGACCTCAGCCTTCTGCTTCTCTCTTATGTCCTGCAGATGTGCCCCCTCCCTGATCTGAATAGGAGGAAGCTCTCTGAAAGAAAGCTTGGAGTCAGTGCTATGGGTCCACAGTGGAGATGAGGACACAGTGGAGAATGCTGGAGAGTGGATCTAGTGGGAAACTGGAAGTCTAGGGGATAAACCTTCATCTCAGGGATAAGAACGCAGATGTCCAGAAAATTAATGCCAGGGATATCCCAGAATGTTACAGTAATTATCTCACACTAAAAGTCTGTCTCCCCTTCTATGCTTACTACTCAGCCTTACTAAAAGTCTACACTGAGAATATTAGGTATGCACCTCTAATGTTAGTCCTCAACTTTGAAATTGTTATCAGTCTATATCACTGAGGACTTAAAAAGCTATCTTACCAGTCCTTTCTGTATTCATCACAGAAAATATATTTGTGCAGCTGAGAAATCCAGACATATGTAGACACACTGATTATTTTTAAAAATCTGAAACTCTAGCCTTAAATTTATTCAATGATATTTGTGTATATTAAGAAATATTATCATCACAATTACATGATGAGAATATCTGTGTAACTGGGTTTATTCAAAGATACAAACTTCATTAGAGGCTCAAAAGTATTACAAAGTCATAGGAGTTGAGTCCTAAATATGCCCTTTGTTTGCTTCATGATTCACAATTTATATAACTTTAGCTTTACAACCAATGATACCAGGCTATTGTTACCCAGTTCATAATAGAGCAATTAATGAGCTAGTAGTGTTTCCTCGTCTTAGGAGCATGAGACAATGAGACTCAGAGCTACCTGACTCTTGCTACCTCCTGTGGCTTGTCTATCATTTATTTCAGTAATGTGTAGGTAAAATTAAGTATTTTTGAAGTTGTGGCCTTAGAAAATTTGTCATGGTCTGAAAGCTCTTGTAAACTAATATACACAGCTCATGAAAAGCCTTAAAACCATTATTTCATGAACACTGCTGTGGATGTGCTCAAATCATTAATAAGTGTATCTGCTAATCAAATCTTCCTCAAGGATAGAATTCATTTGTTAAGGCTCTGGGGGTTTCACACACCGCTGTGATGTGTGAGGTTTTGACTCTCATTTGTCACCACAGTAGATGTTCATCTGCCAAATAGCTGCCTCCACCGATTACCCCGTGGCTGCCTCAGCGGGTGTGGCCAGGCATCCTGCTGCCCAATGGAGCTGGAGGCAAAGGCTGAGGTCAACCTGACCTTGACCTCCACCCAGGACTCTCCTTCCTCATCGTGCATGCTTGTGCCGGTCCCTCTCACCTCCTCCTTTCTGTTTTCCTGTTTCAGTCCACCTCATCAGCATGGGATTGGCTTGTCTTTGTGACCATACTGGATCCCTAATTATTACCTAGGGTTCCTGTTCTGTCCTCACTTGTCCCTTCTCCACACTGGGGTCTCTGTGGGACATCTTCCCCTGTCAACCTGTCTTCCACTTCCACCCTTCTGCTCAGTCAGGACAGGAGCTTCCTACTCAATCAATGAAAGCTGTCTGATTTCACTGCATTTTAAAGATATTTTTTAGATACTGTCTTAGTCACTCTCTCATCTTTGCAACAAAATACCCATCATCTACAATGTAAAGGAGGGGAGAGGTTTATCTTGGCTCACAGTTTCAGCAGTTTTAATCTGCGGTTGACTGGCTCAGAGGCAGAAAATGTGCTGGAAGTGGAGGGGGTGGCTAGGAGGGAAACTGCTCACATCATGGCCACCAGGAAGCAGAGACAGGAAGGAGATGCGAGGCCGGAGATACAGCTTCCGGTTCACGCCCCAGCGCTTCTACCCGACCAGGCCCACCGCCTCCTAACTCCAAATCTGTGGCTGAGCTCAGTGTAAACGCATGTGCTGATGAGTGTCCCACCCCAAAATCCTGGGCATGGAGCAACTGAGGGTTTTGGGGGACATTCTAAATATAAACCATAACGTCCTCCAAACCCAAGATTTTGTCAAGAAAAGAAACAGTTGAAAAGAGTTTATGAAGAAAAACTCAGCAATATATGGGAATTATGGCCTTTTTTTCTTTTTTTGGTACCGAGGACTGAACCCTGGTCCTCAGCTTGCGAGGCAGGCGGTGGAACCACTGAGCTAAAAATCCCTGGCTATATGGGAATTATAAAGGATACTAGAGACTGAATATGCTCAGTTCATCTTAAATTTAGGATTGGTCAATTTATTTCAAGAAGGAGGCTGGCAAAAGAAATGAAAAAAGAAAGATAAAGAAATAAAATATAATGAAATCTGACTGTGCCACACACTCTTTTTCTAAGACTGAAAATCATTCTGAAATTGAAGCAATCACTTTTTAATCCATTTTTCAAATAATGAATTTGAGACTCAGAGGAATTCCTTACCAGAATCATGCAATTAGAAGGTTCCAAGCCAAGATAGTTTGCTTATGGTCACCTAAATTTCTGGTAAATCATATCTAGCTGATGGTATGTCCATATTTTTTATTAAATTTTATATATAGGCAAATATGCAAATGCAACTGAACCTCTGTTTAGGAAATGTTTTTAAAAAAGCAAAAGTGTGCTGTTCAAGACTTATGCTCACCTTTGCACTTGGTTTATATTTTGAAATCCTCAATAGTACCTACTGCAGTGCCATCACAATAAAAGTCACTGCTAGATCAAAATGTGAAATCAACAAGACTTATAAATCATAGGATAACTTAGGAAATCAGGCAGAATCACATGTTATATTTAAGAATATTTCTAAAATTATTAACAGCCACCATCAATACTATTGAGTACTCATTCTAAGCACTGTTCAAAGACTTTCACGTGTACTTATGTATAAAAGTTGGCTGAAATAAAATGAAAAATATTAAACATAGCACATGACAAGTTTAACAAAATGGAATAATACATAGAGGATGACAAAATTGACTTAAATAGGCATCAAACAGAAAAAGCATAAAAAGAAAGTTGACATATAAAAAGGCAAATTTTACTTTGGAAGCTTGACTGGAACTATTTATGGAATAAATCATATATTATATGAATAACAAATCTATCCAATAAGTAATTTGTGCATAGATATACATGAAGAAGTTTTAGTGATGATCATGAGGAGGAGGAGGAGGAGGAGGAGGAGGAGGAGGAGGATGAATTGAGTAAAACTGGGCTGAAGTCTTTACCTAAGTCTTACACCAATTCAGTATCAGCAACACAACATGAATCATAAAAGATAAGTCTATTGCCCAGTTATTAAAATAGCATAGGAATTTGCCATGTATTTATGTGAAATAACAGAAGCAGCCGTTTCACTGTGATCATGGTTAATCAAGGACTGTTAATTTCTAGCCAAATAAGTGGTCTTATTAACTGGATTTGGGGAAAATGTATGGAAAATGTATGAAGCTTTAGGTACTTAATTTAGAGGCCCTTTAGTTATTTGATCTATAAGGCTAACTGAAAATATGCAAATGTTTGAAAAATATGATGCACAAATCTTGAGATTCTCATTCTTTAAAAAGCTTACAACAGCATTAACAAAAAACATAATACATTATAGCAAAAGAGGTATGCAATGAGAATGTGAAAACTACCAATAAACCTGAAAACACAAGCAGCCTAATTTATATAAGAAAAAAAGCTGTAAGGGTTGGCAAACTAAAGAAGTGAAGAAATGAGATCTACGTTTCCCTATTTAATTTGGCGATTTCATTTATTATAGAGAAAGGAGAAAGTTGTTAGTATTCAGGTTTATTGAAGGTACAGTAAGACTGAGGAGGATAGAAGATGATAGAAACATTCCAGATTTTGACAATATATATCAAGTACTAAAAATGTATAATTACGGAAAAATGATTATGCTAGTAAGGAAAAGACTGAGACTGACTGTAGTATCTGTATTATCAGCTTTTTAAAAAATACTATATCTACCTGTCAGTCTATCTATCCATGTATCTATCCACCTATATATCTGTCTATCTGTATGTCCGTCAATCCACCTACATACTTACCTATCTCATCTTATAATGACTCTATCTACTATCTCTCTATCTACATGATCTATATATCTGTCCATCTACCTACCTACATTTCTACTGTCTATCAGTGCATCTATCTATCTATCTATCTACTTATCTTTCTCCCTATCCTATAAAGCCTATGCCTAAGGGTTAGTCATCTTGTTTCAAATTGTCCATGAAAGCATTATTTCACTTTCATAATTAGATGTTTTCAAAATATAACAACACAAAAGTATTAGTATAGGGTACATTATGATCCTTCAATTCTCACTGTTACTTTCTTTGTAATTTTCCTCTGTAGTAAGTACAAAACAAGAAAAATGATGTATTTTGCATTTGCAAAGGTATAAAGTGTTGTGAGATGGGAATCATCAATTTACCAAGAGTCCTTAAATTTGAAGCTCATGAAGTACAGACTCTCCAAAGTTCCTAAGTTTTAAATCTTATCAGGAGCTTAAATGCATTTTAAATTACTTTTCTTATAAATATGCAAATGAATAACAGAGATGTGGAATTTTAAATGTGCAGTTCTCGCCAGGAACTTACAAACAGCTTTTTTATGTCATTAAGTCTCACTTGTTTGAGGAAGTTTGTCATTATCCTAATAGACTGACAAGCCAATGTCCTCTTCAGACTGTGTGAGCACCTCCCTCCAGTGTGACCCCACACAGACCATGAGGTGCCTGCAGTCTGGGCCAGGGCTGGGGGTACCTAGGTTCCAAAGCCAAGAGCCTCCTCAGGGCCTCAGGACTGGAGTCTGCATCCTATGTCACAGCGATATTTGTCTTCCTCACCATGTGGCACTAGGAATTCTATTCAGTGCATTATTAAAACATTGTAACCGGGTATGCTGTGCAGCTTGAAAATAGTTACAAATAAAATACTGCACATGGACCATTTCATGTCATATTGTGAGATTTTAATATGATTATAAATTTTTCAAGCCTATGCTATCTTACAGTAGAAATAAAGACAAATGTAAAAGTGTCACTCAGCAATACTCACAGATTCCGCTTTGCCCCAAAACAGATCTTTATAAACTATAAAGATATGTTAGAGAATCTTCATGAAAGAGATGGATTATCAAAATGGATCAAAGGCCTAAATAGTCAAACAGGAAGACGAAATCTGTTAGAAGAGAGAATAGGTAGAACTCTTGAACCCATAGGTTAGGCAAAAACTTTATGAACAAAACCTCGAATGCACAGGAAATATTACTAAGAATCCACAACTAGGATCTCGTCTTATTAAAAAGCAAAAGAACTCACCAACAGAGTGAAGAGACAACCCACAGAGTGGGAAAAACATTCCCAGTTGTTCCTAAGACAAAGGACTAATATCTAGAATATATAAAGAACTCAAATAAATCATACCACACAAATTTAAAGACCCAGTCCAAAAATGGGCATCTGAAATGAATACAGGCTTCTCAGATGAAGAATTACAAGTGCCAAATAAATATGTGAAAAAAAATGTTCAACATCACTGGTCATTCAAGAGATACGAAATAAAACAACACTGAAATTGCATCTCACTCCAGAAAAAAATGGCTATTATCAATAAATCAACCAATAACAAATGCTGGCAGGGCTGTGGGGGAAAAAGGAAGGCTTCTCCACTGTTGGTGGGAGTGTAAACTCATGCAACCACTGTGGAAATCAGTGTCAAGATTCCTCAAAAACTCGTGCTCGCTTCAGCAACACATATAGTAAGATTCCTCAAAAAACTAAAAATAGAAGTTCCATTTGACCCAGTTCTTCCCCATCTTGGTATTTTCCCGAAAGAATTAAAAGCATCATATGCAGCAATATATGCACACCCATGTTTATAGCAGCACAGTTTGTAATAGCTAAATCTTGAAAACAGCCCTAATACTCATCAATCAATGCAAGGATAAGGAAGACGTATTTTTATATACAATGGAGTACTATTTTGCCATAAGAGTAATTTCTATTAATTTCTAAAATGAGACATTTCTAGGTAAATGGACACACCTTGAGACCATACTCAGAAGTGAAATAAATCAAATACACATGTGTAAATATCTCATTGCTGCTCTGGTGTGAGAACCTGAAAGTATAAATAAGGAAAGTATAAATAAAGTATAAACAAATGTATAATAGACATTGTGAAATAGAAAGAAAATGTTCAAATGGGAAGGGAACTAGGGAGGGGAAAGGAAGGAAAAAGAAAAAGATGAGAAAAGAAGGAAAAAATGGAAACAAAGCTTTTGTAAATAAGGAGAGGAAGAGAGGTTGAAGGGAAGGGAGAGGAATAGAAAAAATGAGGAATCAAGATATATCATGTACAGGTACAAATTCCTGTGATGAATGCAATCATTAGGGATATCTAAAATGTATCGATAAACTAAATTAAAAAACAAAAACAGAAAGAGATGGATTATTTACATAAGAGTCATATTAACTAAACATTCTGATAGCATCACTCCGTGTTTTATACCATACTGTGAAATTCAACTATATTCTTTAGCTTCAGTGTCATGCAGGTTGTTTCTTTAATGTGTAAGGACATCAGTGAGACATATTCATACAACCACAAACAAAACTTCTCTTTTGTTTGATAAGATTTTGATAATAACTTAGATATCAAACATTAAGCAGAGAGTGAATGGGGGCTCAGAGGGAAGTGAGAAAGTTGGCTCTTTGCTCCTCCACCTTGAAGCAGGAGCTAGTTAAAGAGGTGACCAGCTTGTTTTAGTCCACTCTGTACCTTACAGTGTGTCATGAGAAGCAATCAGGACATCCTGTATTACCCCAAGGACAAAGCCAGGCGGTCAGAACCAGAAGGAGTGTGATGGAAACCTGTTCTAACATAAAGCTGGGTAGGAATTTACAACTAGGCTTACGTCTTACTATACTCATCAAATAAAACGACTGCCAAAGATCATGAAAAATGCCAGCAGGGAAGTTTTACTTAATCTATTTTTATAATTTCCCCAAACTATACTATTTGATGTTAAGCACAGCGCAAGTATCACCCCCATTCGGCTGCTATTAAGAAGCAGGTTCGTGTCAAAATTTCAGTATTCGTATTTTTTATATCTCAGCTTCAAAGTTTCTGCCTTTAGTGTGTCATAAATTTGAGTCAGACACAGTCATTCTAAATTCCATGATTTTAGGTTATAAAGTCTCTTCTACCTACATAGCGTATTATAAATTCTACTATAACGTCATGTAGCAGGACACAATTAAACCCACTGTAACTTAACTACTTTCTTTAGTCACCAAATTGACAAAGAATCATTAATTGTTTTTTATTTCAGTCTTTGGAAATTGATTGTAATGTGTGAAAAAGTTGGATACGGATAAGAATTTTACTAATTCTTCCTATTCCTTCTTTTTTCGGCGGGGAGGGTACCGGGGATCGAACTCTGGTTCTTGTGCTTGAGGAGCAAGAAGCAGAACCACTGAGCTAAATCCCTGGCCCTTCCTATTTCTTCTTATTCCTTCACAAGGTAATAACTTTATTATCCCAAACAGGCAAGAAAAGTCTTGGCTTTAATATACATCTAGGAAACAGAGTTGGATATCTTTTTTAAAGAAATTATTCCGAAAACCGAGTTATGCTTCACCTAACTGTGTGGTACAGTTCTGTTCCTAAAGAGGGATGGCCACGCTTCTCAGCTGTTCCTTCCATCAGAGATTATGTCGCTCACCTGACCTTTCTCTTCCAATCTAAACTTGTTGATCTTCTTTCCTCTTGAATAATTTTCTGTCCTTTTTTAGTTGATCAGTCTGTGAACTAGAAAGAGTCACCTAGGGTCTAATAACACTAATTATAATGGGAAAAATATTTTTTATTTATTCCAAGTGGTATATAGTTTGTTTTCACTTTTCACTGCAAGTGCCATAATTTAACACAAAATATGTAAATATATTGTCATTTTTTTTCAAAATGCTAATTCACTCACACAGAAAATCCCTAGTAAATTCTGACATGGACTCATGTTTCCACAAGTGGCTTGGAAACCACATGATAGTATACAAAAAGAAAAATCTACTGTCCCTATTTTCTGCCCAAGGGACTTCAGGAATGATGTAACTTTGCTATAAGATAATTGTAAGAACTGAAGCTGCCATAGGACAAACTTCTGCCACATAGGAACCACTGAAAATTACTTTTATTTACATTCTTTTAGTTATGTTTTGAATGCTTGTACAATATATTCAGGGGGAAAGATACCAAAAAACTTAGTTTCGGTTCTTCATTGGAAAAATACTTCTCTAAACAAGTTCTTCTATCATGGAAAATATAAGAAATCTCTTGTTTCACTGTTTTCCAGTCACCTTAGTGGTGGAGTGGAACAATGAGAACAAAAAGTTAAAGGAGACAAAGTGAGCGTGTGCATTAATTTCATAAGCTATTCATCTGCATAGAAAATAATTACCAAAAAAAGGCTAAGCAAAACAGGCAAAAATGAGCTAAGGAAACGTCAGAGTCATGCATTTGCAGGTTGTATTCAGAAGATAAGGATATTGACAAACCATGCCGTGTTTCTGGATAAAATAAAATACAGCCGAGTAATATTTCTCAGGCAACAACCAACCCCCAAATCAGTACATGTCTTATGAAAAATAGGAGGAAAGTAGTAATCTGGGAAAGAGAAAAGGCATAGAAAGGACGACCCTTCAGGTGCAGGTGAGCTAGTCTCGGACGCTCAGGTAGAGGCGCGGATGGACACAGAAGGGAGACTCAGGAACAAATCAGCCGCCTGGGGTCAGGCTCTCTGCGGCCCCACAGGGTCCCTCTCTTGTAACAAATCGGGGGAGACACTGAAGGAAGACCCTTTCTGTTTCCCTGACGAATCCCCTCTCCTCAAGTGCACTCGCGTTCAAAACCGAGAAGCTTCGCGCTGGAAGCTTGCTGCCCGGGTGACGGTCACTGTGCTGCCCCAGCTCCGGCCCGGGAAGGCCGCACAGACAGCGTCACCAGCGCACACCGGGTGGAGGTGCAACATGCACGCCCAGCCTCTCCCTGCCTGCCCGCGACACCTCTGGAGGACAAGGGCAGGTTTCCTCTCTAGCTTCATCTTAGCGGCCTGCCGCCGGGTCAGCGCACGGAGGAAAGCCGCGCTCCCACATTGCTCACTTTCCCTTCCTTTTTCTTTTTTTCTCTTTTTCATGTCTTTTCCTTTCTTTTCCTTTCCTCCTCCTCTTTTCCTGTTCTTAAAAACCCCCTCATGTCTTACTTCCAGAGTCACACACCACTGTTCACTGATTGACTGGGAGGAGGTCCTTGTCGATACTGATACTTTCTTGTACTCTTGAACCCCTATCATTCTATTTTGAATGCTCATCAGGGCTACGTTTTCATGTCCTGCGTCCATGCTGGCGGTACGTAATGACCACACGCACGGTGGTGAGTCTGTGCGCGTCCACAACACATCTTAGTCCTTTTCTTCCCCCCCTGCCCTCCCCAGCTGTTGATCCTCTTGCCACTCTCAAAAGCTCTATTTCCATTTTTTCTTTGATTCCCTTGTTTCAATCTTCCCATTATGTTAAAACATCAAATATTGATGGTTAAACCATTTTACCATCAAAATACATTTAAAGCTCATATAAGATAATCTTTGTGTGTTTTATCGGAGAGACTGATAATTCTTAAATACCTTTCTCTCTTAAACTTTAGAGCCATATGGTTGGATTTCCTTTTGTTTAACTATACATCTTGGGCTTCTTATAAATTTTTAAGCCCAGTAATAAATTCATAGTTTTTATTCCCACCAAATAGCATCTAATTTGTCCGCCTTTTTCTAAGACTGCTTAGTTAAGTTTCTTAAACTGAACTCTTTCTGGAGTTAATGTGATACTCTTGGTTTATCATTTTGCTTTAAGAAATTATCTTTGCCTTTATTATTTTCCAAATCTTTTCCTCTTATTTGATATGAACAAATGATTGAGATGCATGTGATCTCATTTTGTTGGCAGAGATTTAATGATATCTCCATCAGAAGTTTCCGTGAAACCTGTATTTTTCCTAATAATAAATAGCAACCTCTGTTTTTATTGGTGTTTGACTTCCTTTGCTCAATGCCAGTCCTCCCGTGTACCCTCAGCACAGTTCCCAGCTCCCAGGTCCCTCCCCCTCTCAGAAGACACCAGCCTGCCCGACTCTTTCTAGTCCTCATCCCCATTTGCCGGCCACAGTGCTGTCCGAGTTGCCCTTCTAAAATCCCACTGTGACTTCGCACTTGGATGGCTTGAATGAACTTACTTGGGACACTGTCCAGAGGCTGCAGTGAAGAACCCCTTGCCAGAGAGGCAAACCTCTGACAGACACAGCTGCCTTCCACGTCTTTTTCTGACCTCCGTCTACACCTGCAGCCCACACTTTCACACTTCTGCTGTACAGCTGCCCTCACCTCCCAGCAGCACGTTCCCTCTGTTCACACAGACACAACCTCGAACACAGCACTGCACACTGCCTCAAAGGTCACCACTGAACCAGCGAGCTCTGCAGTGTCCCCTCCACCAGGCTTCCAGGGTCTCCGCACATGGCAAGTCAGAATATTGCTTTGTTGCTCCAAACTTTATGTTTATATTCTTCACCACCCCTTGCTCCTCTGCTCCATTTTGTATACAGGAGCTTAGCAAATAATGCCCAGGTATTTATGGAGACCCTGTGCGTCTGTCTCCTGGGCACTGGGGCTCCATCAGTGGACACAATGCATGTCTTTGTGGAATACAGGATCAGGCTGAAAAATGGATGAAAATCAAAAATTAAAACAGTACTGATTTCAGATTTTATATTCACAGGTGAGTTTCGCTTGATTTTTTTCCAATATCTAAATTCAGGGAAGATGAAATCAGGAAAGTAAGAAAATCGTTCAGAAACCCGAAGAGCTAATCAGGTATTTGAGACATGCACATGGGCCATGCTTCCTACATTATTTTTCTATTCTTTACATAAAAGTGATTTTGACAGACCAAAGAAAATGTACCTTGATTTAAATGACCCACGATGGCTATTTTCCCCTTATATTTAAAAACATTGAAGCCCTTATATAGCAGTGTAGACAGCAAGCCCAATTTCCTCAGCTTGGGTTACAGCAGATTCCACAAGGTATAAGTGGTGCTTTGGAAAACAGTTTTCTTGGCCATGGTGATGTGCTACTGCATAACAAAGGGTTCCTAAGCTCCCCGTGATTCATACTTTCTGCTTTTACCCTTATGAATGTGGGCACCCCGGCATCTGTCCACACACCAGCACTGAGCGGAGAGCATCCATGGCTGACTGCAGCCGACTTTATTTCTGTGTATTTTCTTGTCCTTTGCAGACAGAATCATGTTTCAGAGGGGGCAATTAGTAAAAGGCATGTCCAATATATCTTATCTTGCCTGCTGAAACGGCATTTTAAAGTTTAAAAACCCAACTTCTCTAATAGATTTCCAGAGATTTCTGAAGTCGTCATCATAAAACGTCCTGTCATGCAAACTTTGGAGGAAGGAAACTGCCATTACCAGTCTCTTCTTTCCTTCCTGTACTCTCGGCCACACCCCTTTCCTCCCATTTGTTTTACACGTGCACTTCCCTTTGGTTCTGATTTTGAAATGTACCAGACAAACAGAAGAACCAGATGATACTACAATTAAACTGATTAGATCCTGGGTACCTGGGGTGGATGTCGTTCAGATTGGTAAGGAATTTGCAGTTTCCATCGAAGCATTTGGAAATCACCTTTTGCCCAGAGACAAAGCAACATTACCTTTGCAAGCTAATGTTTTCTGGCTGATTCTATTTTGAGTGCACCACAGGCTGAGAAGCCTTGGCAACAGAGAAAAACAATGCCCTCAAATATCATGGAACAAACTGCAACTTTTGCAAATGAGGAATGATAATGAAAACACAAATTATGTCCTTTTAGAACCTATATGTGTCAGGAACCTTATGTTTTCTCTCTGAAGCTCATGGCGACTGTTTCATGGTCTCATTTCAAAGGAAATATTAAGCCTAATGCACTGAAAGTCCAGGACCTGCAGATGGAGAACTGGAAGTCTCTCATAGTCACCAAATCTATGTTCCTAGCCGTGGCACATGCAGTCTGCTGCTTAGGTCCTCATCTTCACACTCCAGTCTGGAACCTTTGCATGAATAACGGCGGCCTTAGACATTCCCTCCCATGACTGAAACACCTTCTGTAGGGACTGAGGGCATGCGGGCGAGTCCTGGAGACATCCTGCTGGTGTGGCCACAGCCCATTTGTAGTTTGCTTGATGAGGTGAGAATGCAGAGCAGTCTTCCGATATGAATGGGATGTCTATAAATGAAGCAGTGTGCAGCATGCAGCGAGCACTCATATATATATTCTCTATATATTTAAAGACAGGAAAGACAGAAGCAACTGCAAGTTGTTTTATATGCACCAGCTTTTTACATCGGCTCCCCCACCACCATCTCCGTCCTGGTGAGAGAGCTGGACTCTATTCATGTCGACACGAGGCTCTTACATGGAAAAGGTGGGCTCTGGCTCTTACAAATCTTGGTACAGAATGATCCATGGACTAATACTTAGATGCTTTTTCAAAAGTAGAATTAACACACATAGAAATGTGTCCTGCAAAAGATCAGTCAAAAGAATGTCCAGAATTTTGGAAACTATCATGATCACATCAGTGAATGAAAACAAAATAGCAAGAATGAGGCCCTAAACATTGCTCAGATTACCTTTAAAAAGGGAGTAAAAAGCAATAGCATCAGCAATAAAAACACAAACATTCTGATCTCTGGAATTCAAGTCAGTTACACATCCTTTGATTAATTTTTAGAGACAGGAGGAAGCAATGCAGACAGAAGAAATTCAGAAAAAAGAAAAAATTAAGAGGGAAGAAATCATTATTATTTTTAGGAAATGAAGGATGGCTAACACCTCTTTTAACTCAAAGAGTATACAATTGATATTCCTTTGTGGATTGACAAGTAAAACTAAGAAAAAGAGAAAGAAAGATTAAAAAAGAAAAAAATAGAACATAATCTAATGGTTTCCCTCAGCGATAATTTTGAATCATGTTTTATCTAACTTTTATAAGCAAAAAAATTCAGGTGAAGTAGATTATTTAAGAGCTTTAGATTTGATATTTTATAGACAGCCCAATTTTATTGCATTTCTTACCATCCATGTCATTTTTCAGAAGTTGTCATTGGATTCTTGTGATTAAATAAACTTAGTTTAAAAGTAGTCTAAATAATTTCTGATTTGCAAAAGAAATCTAACTTTTCTCTCTAGCATTACTTGGATTGAGTTAGGATATTATGTCCATTTCTAAAATAATGAACCAGAAATACTTGCAAAAAATCTTTTCTTTAAAGTTACAATCTAACATTAGAACAAAGCCTTTATCAACGAACTGTCTTATTCCAGATCCACAACCATACTTCAAGGAATGTGGTTTGCCCAAGTTATCTTGTTAGAAGTTCTACATGATCCCTCAGGTAAGCTATTTAAATGCCCTTAAGTAGCACTTGCTTTCATTTGTTTCAACTAGTCCCACAGATTTCTTCTACACAAAAACAAAGAGAGTACACCACATAGCATGGTAGGAAGATGTCTGTCATTAAAACACCAAGAGCCATTATGGGTCCTTTTCTGTCACAGAAATCAAGACATCATACCTGGTGTGGTGGTGCATATTTGTAATCCCAGCACTTTGGAAGGCAGAGGCAGGAGGATTGCATGTTCAAACCCAGGCTGGAACAACTTAGTGACTTAGCAGGACTCTCTCGTGATTTTAAAACAGGCAGGCCTGGGAATGTCACTCAGAGCAAAAGGACTAGGTTCAATCCCTATTGGAAGGAAGGAAGGAAGGAGGCAGGGAAGGAAGGGAGAGCGGCGGAATCAAAACATTATAAATGACCAGTTGCTTCACTGAAACATTCTATTCTGTGCCCATAGCTGGTCTTCTTTTCTAGGTGCCCATGGGTACAAAGACTTCCCCAGGTTTTTCAGGAGTGGATTAGCTGGTGGACTAAGATGATGTGAGTTTGTCTGGCAACATTTGCAAAGAGGTTCTGAATAGATGAGCAATTACTAAAGGCAGGTGTTGCAATGATACTCCAGGCCTAAGTAATGCCCCAGCAGTGTTCTTAGGTACAAGGACATCAAGGAAATCCAGCTAGAGAAAAGAATAATAACACAGATGACTGTGCCAGGGCCTCGGCGGCTGTCAGGAGAAAACACATCATTGCCTCCACTCCATACAAGCTTTTCCTAGAAACTGACTGCAGAAAATTAAAATCCTGTCAGGGCCCAACTATGTGCCCTCGATTGCTGACATAATATCCAGTTGGATGTGAACAGATTTTAATTTCCCATCCTAATTAACATTGATAGAGAGCAATTTCAAAAATGTTTCCCAAGGATGAACCGCGTCTACCCGGCCACTCTCTAAAACTGACCGTGGGTATTCGCTGTCTACTTCCCGCCTCCTCCCTGCACACTGCTACAGGGCTGGAAGGGGATCAGAGCAGCCTGGTCCTTCCTGCACATGGAAGCAGCCAAACCCTACACCCACCTGCTCCAGCCCTGTGAGAAGCCATCTCTCCTGCCTGAGAGTCCGGCTGGAAACATAGTTTAGAAATTTGAGAAAACAAGGATATTGCTGCAAAATCTTCTTAGGCAAATATTTCAATTTGTAAACCTCTTTAGAGGAAAAACGCTTAGCTCTATTCTTAAAAAAAAATAGCTGTTAGGTTCACATCTTCTCACAGATAAAGACATTTGTGTCGAAGACAAATGTAAGCCTCAAGTCTTTTATGCCATTTTAAAAATAATTTTTTCTGTTTCAATTTGTAGAACTCTCGCTATTTTTGCACTTGGGTAAAATAATTATTAACTAAGCATATTACAAATGAGTATGTCATGTAGATATCACCAGAAAAAAATGTATTTTTTAACCACAAATAGGAATGACAAAATGAGTCTTCCCAAAACATGCTTTGAGATATTTTTATTTTTTCTTTTACAGCCTACATCTAATTTCTGTGGATATTTCTGATTGTTAAAAAAAACTTCCAAACAGTAGTAAAATCCCTTATTTAGAGAATATATCCTTTGAAACCTCTTGTATGTAGATTTTCTAATCATAATTTATGATTCTATAAATATTTGAATCGCAATAATTCCTATCTATTTTTCCCTTTCTTATTTTCAGTTTTTTGACCAGTCACCTAAAATGTATTGACTTCACAGAATGTTAGAGACACACAAAATATAGATTGCTTCTATTTTGCTGTTACTTATTTTTAACTGATAAGTAAAACATAAAAATTGCCTATATTTGTGGAATACTATGTAGATATCATATATATAATATATACAGATTTCTTGATGAAAGATATCATGTTTGTAAGACATCATTTGCTGTACCTAGCACAAGGCTTATCAGGTAGTATATATTTAAGAAAGCTTATATTGTACGTGGATGTGTGGATGGATGCATGGGTGGGTGGATGGATGGATGTGTAGATGGGTGGATGGACGAGTGGGTAGATGGATGGATATGTGGATGGATGGGTGGATGGGTGGATGGATGGGTGATGGAAGGAAGACCACTGTGCTGACAGAACAAAAAGAATAAAAAATATTTTTATACTATTGCAATTATCAGGACAGTTTGCTTTGAAGATTAGGATGATGGTTTGCCGGATAGGGCTAAAGAAAAATCTTCTAGTGGGCAGCTGGAGTCCAATAAGTAGTCATTCAGTGCCGTGTAGTCAGTTGTGCTGCCGAGCCGAGCTATGGTCAGTGCCCTTTGGGAAGAAGTTGAAAGATCTCTTACACGGAACCACCAGAACAATCCCTGGGCCACTATAAGGACAGCAGGCAGGAGGGAGGGGTCCTTGCCTTCTCACTCTGGAAAAAGTCGGGCTCTGTCTGCTCTTTAAAATGAGCAAATAAGCAGCCCGGAAAACCAGAGGCAACTGGATCAAATCTATAAGTTATATTGGTCTGAATTCAAGGCAGAAATTCCAGCAATTAGTGACAGAACCTCTCTAAATTGAACCCAGTGTGGTCAGTTTTCCTCTCAGGACCCTAGTTGGCTTCTAGAAAGTAGTAATGGGGGCAAACCGGTTTCTTGCTCAAAAGTAGGCAGTGATGATGATATCTAGTGACCATGTGGTGGCCAAATCTGGAGCAAGAACTTTTAGGAGGGTTCATGATATTCAAGATAAGATGCACTGATAAATACTGGATGAAAACCTCTCCTTTTCCAAATACAATATCTGTTTTGAAAATACCAAAATTTCACCTCACTGTCCTTTTTTGCACCTAATTTCTCCTTGTCTTCCAGTGCAGAGTGATATTTTACCCAGCAAGGTATTGACTCCTTTAACCTAAAATATTTCCCTTAGAGAAGTTACCTCAAATAGATGGGGCTTAAGCTGGGAAGCTGGTGGCCTATAATCTCAGCACACTGGAAGCTGAGGCAGGAGGATCGCAAGCATGAGGCTAGCCTGGTCATCATTGTGACTTATGAGAGCCTGTCACCAAATAAAATACTTTAAAAAGAGCTGGGGATGTAGATCAGTGTGAAAGCCCTGAGTTCAACACCCAGTACCACAGAAAAAAGGAGAAGGACTATTTGTGTTTATGGTTTTGATCTAAACAGGAAATAAAATGACTCTCAAAACAACAGATTTCACAAGCTGACACATTTAATAAGCAGACACTTCTGTCTGCAATGGTCAGCTTCACACACAGCACAAGAGGACGGAGCAGAGGGCAGCACCTGTTCCCTCGGTCTGCTGTCTGCAGTCCAGGCTTCGTGCCCACTGCCCGGAGCTGCTTCTGCAATTTGGCCCAATCACCAGGAATTGGCTGGTGATTTTACTGACTTCCTGGCATCAGAGCGCTGCCCACAGCCCCAGCCCGGGGTCACACTCCTGTGCTTGGTCTTCCTGGAAGCATGCGCCCTCTCCCCAAGGCCTCTGCTTTGCTGCCCTGGGGTGGTGTCCAGGGTTTGCAGGAAACTCCACTGGCCAAGCCGGCACCCCGGGCCTCCCTCGCTGCGCTCCACCTCCAGGCCAGCAGCCTTGCTCTTCCAGCCCTCTCCCCCTCACTCCTGGCCGCCCTGAGACCACACCCTGCGATCCCCTAGTTCTGTGCACTGCCGAGCTACTGGAAACAGAGCAAACACAGGACCAAGGCTCCCCTTTGGCCTCCACTCTTGAAACTTCCTTCCGGAGATGTCTTATGTACTCTCTTCTCCAGGATGAGCACATTGCCTGTCCTCCCTGCGCACCTTACTTACTCTTCTGCAGACCTTGGCATCTGCCTGCACCCCCGGAAAACTCAACATGTGTTTGCAGAACTGATTACAGGCACTATTTCCCCATCAAGACAAAATACAGGCCATGGTTGTGCTGTTCTCAGAATGACTGTGTCTGTCAGTCATTTTAAAGATAACAGGTGCACGTTGTAACATGAAGCATTTAATTCATAATGAACAATTCAGGTTTAATGAACAATGTCAGAGTATCTCATTTGCATTGGGTTTATTGTCTGAGACATATGTACATGCTGAATGTATTGTGTTGACCAAGAAACGAATAGAAAATAAAATGCTTATTTGTCTATATAGACAGACAGACTGTGCCTTCTGTAGTTAATCACAAACTTTTTGCTTCTAATGACATTTAGAAACACTTAAGGAATTAAATACAATAACATGCTAAAGCAAAATTTGCATCATAATTCATATGCCCAAAAATGTAGCATAATTTAAATCACTGAATATCTATCAAGGCCTTGGTGGGTGGCTCTAGAAAAATGACATAATCACCCTCCAGTCAGTTAGCTGAAAACAGTGAATGAAATATGTTTAGCAAAAGAAAAATATCTTTGGTTTATGGTTTTATGGGCCCAGTCATGTAATGTTGAAATGCCATTAACAAGATGTACCGTGAGTATATTCTGTAGGTCCCTTCACCATCGCCTACAGGTTACCAGGAGCATATTCTTATGGCTTACATGCAGTCTTCATTTGTTTATTATTTATTTATTTATTTACTGCAGTGCTGGCAATTAAAGCCACATGTTTAGCAAGTGCTCTAGAGCTAAGCTATGTACCCCACTGATGTCCCTGTGGATCCCAGTAGTATTCCTAATTTCACGTTTTTCTGAAGTCTTATGTCACTTCTATGCTGTATGGTTAGAAGCACGGATCCTGATTGATAATGTTATGTCAGAGATGATTTTATTCCTTTTGAAAATAGAATTAACAGGGGCCCTTTGAGTCCTACAGAGGGATAGGAGAGAGGCACCCACAGTAGAACGCGGAATTTATCTGTCTACCTCTAACCCTTTATTTCCCTCAGGAAAAAGAGTGCATGCTTCAAGTTTTCTAAATCGTATGAAACAGTAAGTATTAAATTGAAAATATTTTTTATTTAGTCTTACATGTAATTAATCCTCAGAATTAGCGGACAAAAGGGAAAATTTGGTGTAAATAAATTATTTTTTATCCCCTGGAAAGTTTTGGTTAAACATTTTGCAGTATCTCTGAGTAAACTGCCAACTGTTCTAACTCTTTTTGAAATTCTGTGGCATCTCTCTGCCTAGATCCTCCAACTACGTCTCCTGGTCATAAGAAAAATATCAGATCTCAAATTAAGAAGTCCAGTCCAAACAACTGAAGGTTTAGCGGGAAGGGTGAACACAGATCGGATGTCTCAGTATATTTTCACTGCTATCCTCTGTTCTAAAACAGGCTTTGTAGAAACGCACAGAAATGTAGAAAACCATTAAGAAAGCTCACCCCTTCTTGGCAGTGTCAGACAGTGAGCATTCTGCACGCACTGCGAAGATCTCAAAGTGACCCAGAGAGAAGGCAGCGGGTGGAAGGCTGTGTGCCCCTCTGACACTGTGCCCCACTGTGCCCTGACCTGCGCTGAGGACAGGTTTAAAATACTCCCTGCTTCCCCTGGCCTGGTCATGTGGTCACTGCTAATGCAGCTTCAATGGTGACCTTTGTATTTGCAGAAAGATGAATAGCATATTTCATGTTTTACCACTTGTAAAAATGTTAAAGACTGAAAAGCAGACATATTCTAGGTGAAAGTAAGGAAATTATATCTGAAGAGCATCATAAAAAAGGAATAAATCTTGAGGCATGCCTTTTTTTAAAGTCAATTGTATGTTACACCCATCTCTTAATATTTCAAAAGCTCTGAAATAATAAGAATATATAATTTTATGCATTTGAAACATCAAAGGATTGTAATTTATGGTTTAATATGATGGCAAAATGTGACACCTTGTCAGAAAAGCAAAATGTCTTCATGTAGGGTTAATTCAGTGCACCAAGTACTGGAGAAATTTTGAAACACATTTACAGAATATGTCTTATAAAAGTCACTACCTAAGCCCCAACCTGCATCCTTGCCAGTGAGGCCAGAAATGCCTACATTTTATTTCCTGAATATATCTCCATCCAATGACATTAAACTGAAAATAAAACTTTTGAACAATTCTTCTTTAAGTACTCAAGAGTCTCAATGGAAAAAATCAAAACCATGTATTTAAAAACTCCTTTGTCATGGGCACCATGCTTATATATTTTCTTTTTAAATCACTTATTAATTAAATTACTTTTTGCTAGTAGATATTTTATAATTTTTTCTCAAACTTAAGATGATTTTTGCCAAGTTTATCTGATTTCCTATTTGGTGAATTGTAATGTTTTTGAAACTCTAAATATCAAGCCCACAGGCACTGATTAAAGCACCTAATACTGCTATGTACTTCAAAAGGATATAGTTGCATATTTAGTGTCTTTCATAATTAGCCCCTTCCTGACTTATCTTTATAATTATAGAATACTTATTATACTTTATAATGATACATGATATATAAATAATTATTAGTGGGGCCAGGGATTTAGCTCAGTGGTTCCGCCACCTGCCTTGCAAGCACAAGGTCCCGAGTTCAATCCCCAGTACCAAAAATAATAACAATAATTATAAGTGTTCAATAGATATTTTATTGATATGATAAATTGCTTTTTGTGCTTCATGAAACATTTTGTGCTATTGCAAACCACAATCCTCAACACCTAATGTCTAACATGCGCTTCTGAAATACAAAGTTTCATCAAACGTTTGTATACATACATTGTGATAAAATATTCAAAGTTGTGAATATACCTGGGTGATTCTGCAAAAACTGACAAAGTTACTGCAGAAAAGCGAAAGGTTTAAGACTTCAAGGTAACAGTCTACAAATGTCTGAAATGTCACATGGAGATGGGAACATTTCCCATACTAATAAGCATCAGTTTTTATCTCAAAGAGCCAGTAGATGATTCCAACCAAAGCAGCATTGTAGATTTGGCATTCTGATTTGCACAGTGCATTACCTACATGTTTTGGTAAAATGGGAAGTGTATCAATACTAAATGAACTCAGCAGATTCCAATGTTGTTCCTTCTACAAGCATCATGCATGCCGGAAGTAAGTATTGTCTGGTAAACTCTAGGCCTCCCTGGCTTACAGGCTTCCTGAGTTAGGGAAATTATTTGTTTCCCTCTTCAGGCTTCATTTAATCTCTTTATCGAAGAGACTGTAATGATCGCTACCTCGAAAGAGCACTGTGGACTACAAGTGCTTTTGCAGTCTAGATACAAACAGTCCACAGGGAACTTGCATAGAAACGACTGCACTGAGCAGTGTTTGCAAGAGAATGTATATGGTGTTCACTTAGGTGTTCTAGACTAAAGGGACCTCTCTTTCCTTTTTGTTTTTTTCTGAAAAATCTAAATTTCACATAATATTTTTCAAAATTGGTTCAAGATCCTTTCTACCTCTGCCTTAATGAAATCTGACTGTTCCCCCGACTTCCTGCGTAGTGGAGTCTCCTCCCCATCCATGGACTCCCTGCTGGAATCCCAGACACACATGACTAAGGAGAAAGAAAGCTCCGCTGATGGGGGCCAGGCTTCCCTGTTTCCATTTCACTTCTCCTTGCGACTGATTTCCCACTCCTAAAAAAGGCTCCTTGGATAGATTAGGATAAAATGTAAGAAGCTGTGTAACAAAGAGAAAAACCATCTGGAAGATGACTTCCTGGAATCTTTCAGAATTCCTCTCCCTGCTCCTGACCATAACATGAGCTGCACCTGGGGAAGGTGCAGCCTCACACGGGGCCTTGTCCTGCCGGCTCAGCCAGTCCCAGCTTTGTTACCTGTCCGTCTGTGAATGTGGAAGCCCACTTTTCTTAATGAACTGGACAACCGGGGCTTAGAAACCTTGTTCTGTGAAACCAAAGCATACAAAATTTGCAGAGAAAACCATTTCAGTGAGAGAGAGAACAAGAAAACATCCACTCCGGGAGCCGTGGGAGCCACTGTAATACCGGAAGCTGACTAGATTTCAGAATTAGGGTGGCGCTTTGGGGACAGAGCTGGGGGTCTCAGCAGCCCCGTGTCTGTAGTCCTGTGCAGTCACCGGGAACAGCCCACGGCCAAGTCCACTCCCAGTGCTCTGTTCACCAGACCTTGGATTTCCCAACCACGCAAAGCGGTATTTCAGCGAGAAAGACAACAAAACCCGTTTTTCTGCCCAAGGCACACAAGTCCTCTTCGTATGCACTGGGTTTCTGTCCACAGACCTCTCGCTCCGTTCATTTCCTCCAACTCCTGCACAACTACTGAGACAGGCAATGGCTGGACAGGCGCCTTCTCCTCACAGCATGTGATTTAATGTCACCCCTACGTCATTGACACACTGACCGGGGTTCAGCAAACTTTCACACCTTAAATAGATCTCCTCCATCGCGCGAGGCCCTCAGCGCTCATGTGGGATGTGCTCCCCTTTCTACAGCAAAATCAAAATCTCACCTTAGACTTTGGGAACCTTTGGCTGTGGAGTTAACCCAGCATGACTGAAAACCATGGTGAATGCTTAATTAAAAAAGAGTAAAAGACAATTGTCAGTGAATTCTCTTCGAAGCGTCCACCTCGCTCTGGGCACACTCACCCATCCTTCTTCCCACTTTCTGCAGCAGCTCTGGAGTCCTCTTTCTTGAGTGCTTTTCGCTGTGCTGTCATAGCTGCTTTGGTGTTCTGAACAGATTCAAAACATTTACCATCCCTTGTTATTTTGCCTGTGAGGAAGACCGGGAAATCACAAGGTGCCAGATCTGGCGAATAAGGTAGACGAGGACACGGTGTATTGTAAGCCTGCCTTTTTGTTGGATGGCCCTGGGCAGCAGCGCTCACCGTATCTTTGATCACACCTCCTAAAACACTCACAAAAAAGGACCTTGAAAACTACTTCAGCAAGTGCCAAGGAGAATGGGATAAGTGTGTTCAAAGTGAGGGGAGCCTTCTGACAGATTCATCACAATGGCTCTTTCACTGTACTGAGTTTATAAATTTAAACATGCACCGTATATTTGATCACACCTCTTGCCATCTTAGAAAACCCTAAAGAATCATCTTAGAGTACTGAGTACTCTCCATTTTTGGAAGGCTTTTTCTTGCTGTTATCTTCTCAGTGGTACTGGGCCCGAATATCACAGCTCCTTTGAAGTCCTCACAGTAACTTTCCCAGGAAGGTTTCTCACTGTGCCAGTGTGAAAACTCTGAGCGTGCAGCTGACTCTAGCCTGTGTCCATCTATACACATCTCCGAGGAGACAGGATCGCGCATCTGGGGACGGCCTCTGTAGTGCACAACTACAACTCACATTTTTCTGTGCCCACTCATCATTTCACTCTGTCTCAAGGAAGCCAAAGTTCTGTCGTCCCCGACAGCAAATCAGGCCTTCTTACTCTCGGTCTGAGCCCGCCCTCCTTTCCTGTCGCTCCTAAGGCCCCGCTCCTTCGCCTGGAGTTCACTGCTTAGTGTTCCAAATAACGCTTTTCATTGACAACTGCTGTCCAAAAACTCATCTACATCTTCCACATCCACTTCCTGTCTCCTCTTTTCTAAATACAATCCTATTGGTTTCTTCTTCATTTCTCCACTTGTGTAGAAACTTTTCTCCAAGTCAATAAGCTCTTCCCTATGGCAAATCCACAATCTACACACAAATTAACATCATCAGAGTCGATACTCTTTGACAGCCATGAGATTAGCTCCTTCCGGCCTGTGTATGATGGTCCACTACTGCTTTTCCTTCTCTGTCACTGGCAAGTCCGTCTCCTCGCCCTCTGTGACCATTCAGCTCCCATTTAATGTCTCCCAAGTCGCAAGCACCGCGCCTCATCTCGTCTTGCTCCATATGTTCATTTCCGGGGCTTCATCTCATCACCTCTATTCAGATAATCCCGAACCTGTACGTTGGTCCTCATCTTCTTAATGACTGTCATACTGAGGTGTGGACATCCCGATCACATCTCAAACGGCGCAGAGATAAAACAACTCTCTTGGTTTTGTAAATGCACCTTCTTCCATCATTTTAGCTTTTTGCACCATCACTCTTTTCACAACCTGCAATCACATTTATCTAACACCCGTTTCTCTTCTCTCACACGTGCTGCCCTCCATCGGTCGCCAGTTTCTGCCAGTCTTTAGTTTGCAGCCTCTCGGCCTGTTGCTCCCCATGTACTCAGGAGTCCTCCTGTGGGCTGCATCTTGAGTCTGTCCACAGAGTTGTTCCTCTAGCATCTGGACCAATCTTTCTCGCTTTCCTACCTCTCCATCTGTCTTTCGCTCTATGACCAAATCAGCTGTCACCCATCTCTCCACATAGGCTGTTTGTACGACACCCTGCATCACCCAGATAAGAGGTCTTAGTAAGCAGATGTGTAAAATAATATGCAAACACGCTGCAGGACACATCTGACCTTTACTCGGAGATACTTATCTACGGAGTAGAATCCAAAAGCTCCCCATGCAACTCAAGAGCTTCTGTAAGCTGGGAATTCAGACTGCAGTTTTCTCAAATCAACACTCATTTCTGCAGAGAGCTACAGAACGCACTCTGAGCTGAGATCACACGGGACGACTCCGCAGTCCTGAAGCGGTTGGTGCAGGGCATCGCACTTGCTCTCATAATGCCCAATCCTCAGGGAAAGTGAGTTCGTTTTTGTCCACTTAAGAAATTCACCAATGCATCAAACCCGGCTTAAATGACACCTTTGTAACCATCCATGATTTCTGAATTTGAAATAATTTTCCCTTTCATTCTGATAATGTGCCTTTTAGTCTATTACACATTTTCTATTTTATGTTGATTGACTGTAGACATGTGTATATATGACATATACATATAATCGCCTCTATTAAGTTTCCAGTTTCCAGAAGACTGAAAAGGCACCTTATTATTCTTTATAACCCCTAAGTCTTAAAATATGCTTTTGACTTTGGCAAAATTTAAAATTTAAATTTATGTAACCTAGGTACTATATCCAGTATGAGTACAATTTTATTTTCAAGAAGATTAGGTAACTATAGCTACCCAACAAACATTGCTAGCGTAGACACTGTCGACATGCTTTTGGGGATGAAGTGTTTCGTCATCACATTACTTGATAACTGCTCCAGTGAAAGCCAGTGAGTTCTCTGGAGTCCTTTGGCCGTGAGAGTGGTGAGAAAGGCTGCGTGAAATGGGCTTGTGTGACTGAGCGGAAGAGAACACCCCACATTGGCACAATCTGGTCCTGGTTCATCTTAGAAATGTGACTTTTAGTAATGTCGTTGAAGAAGCATTTCCTGTAAAGCGTACAAATGTTCGTGCTACAAGGCCAGCACTCAGTTGCTCCTTCTTGGGACATATTTTCCACCCATGGATCTATTTGGAAATTTACCTTTTTTATTCAATATTTAGCATGTAAAAGTCTTCATTGTGAAGTAGTATTTTTATTTTTCCAAGACAGTAGCTACTGTTTGCAAAAAGTACAGCTATCTGAAAATTTCTACATTTTGCTACATTATTTCTATCCCTTTTATTATGAAGTATAAAAGCAAGATGTATGTGCCTTCAGCTCTGCTGTGATACCACGAACAACTTGCTTAACGAGTAGCCACCGTGACACAGACCTGCACACATTTCCATAAACTGTGAGTTATGCAGCTTTGAATAAATACGCCTGTTTGTATGTATCATTTGCCCACAGCAAATTATCACAGTGAACAATGCAACCAAAGCTATAATTAAGTTGATAAAAAATGACTATCATATTCTGCAAATAACACCCTAGGTCCTGAAGGTGACTGGTTTAGAAACACAGCTTATTCCACAAACGAAAAACATACAGAAACACGAGTGCCTCAGAAAAAGCCACAGTATTTAATTTTACCGAGAGTAAGTATGTTTTGGAAAATTCAAAATGAAATTTTAGAAAATTCAAACTTGTTTCAATGATGGCTTATCTGTATGTTTCTGCATTTTGTCATTGGAATAGCTATACATAATTAGGTTCAGTACAGTACATATTTACATTATATTACATATATACTAGGTGTTATATATTTCACATGCAGCAGATACTGAATTAAACTGGCTGTAAATAATAAAAATGTTTCTCATGAAAATTCTAGAAAAGTGCGTAAAGAAAGAACATTTTTCTGTTATGACATTGGAGGAGTCCTGTGGGTTCACACAACAAAATGATGTGATATTAATTTAATATGAATCCCCTAGCCCTTCCATATCTATGTATGGGCAGACAGGGGTAGGCTTTGGGCTTGAGAGTGGTTTTGAGCTACCCTGCTTGAGGGTAGGATTCAATATGGAGCTCTACTACTGCCTGTTAAATTGTTGCTGTTCTCATTATTTAACTATCCTTGCTAGAAATTAGATGTAAAGATGAAATCAGTGTAAATATCCAGAATACATGGATTTTTGAGGTCCTGGTGTGGCAAGCTAACATAAAATACAAGGAGCAAAACGAAGCATAGAGCAGGGGTGTTCTCATACTCCACCACACGGAGCTTCGAGGAGACCCGGCTGTGGTAGAACTTAGCTTGTCCTCGTGACACACAGCCAGGGAGGAGGAGCACATGGACCGACCATGCTCCGTCCACTGCCCACAGTCTGTCCCCACTGCGGTAGACAGCAACTGTCACTCAGGGAGGGTCCCCATCCGGCTTTCCACCCGGCAGCCAGGTCCCAGGAGGGGAAGGGCTTCCAGCACCCACTGGCGTTTTCCTGACCTGCTCTGTGTACAGGAGATACTTCAGAGGAGCAAGTACAAATACCTGAAAGTAAAAGGAGGAAATCATGCAAACAGCAACTGCATGAAAGCTGATTTGTTATACTAATATCAGATTAACAGACATTAAAGCAAATAAAAACTGTGCCACTAAAGATACAGAGGGACATTTTATAATGATCAGAGGTCAACTGCCCAGAGGTAAGTGTAATACATGAAGCCAACCCTGCAAGAATGGAGGGGAGCAACACATAATTCTCAGGCAATGGTTGGACAGTGCTATACCCCATTTTCAGTAAATATGGAACCAGTGAGCAAAAGATTAAGAAGGAAATGAGACCAGAACAAGCTTCAACCCAAGCCAACCTAGTAGACTGGAGCATCCTCCATGGATTCTCCAACACTGGCAAAATGAAGACTCTTCTCAGAGGCACATGGGATGCCCCCCAAGACAGACCACATCCGGGCCATAAAATGAGATGCAATAAATGCTTGCAATAGTGCACATTATCCTTTCTGATTTCACATAAAAATTAAAGCAAAATGGATCACAGACCTTAGTGATAAGAGCTAACACTTTGAAACTCTTAGAAGAAAACCTAGATGAGAACGTTCATGACCTTGGAATAGGCAGTGGTCCCTCAGACACAACACCAAAGCCGTATGTGACTAAAGAAAAATATTAGACAAATTTGACTTTATCAAAATTTAAAATTTATCAAGAAAGTAAACAGAAACCCAAAGAATGGGGGGAAAATTTGCAAATCATGTATCTGATAAGGAACTTATACCAGGAATATATAAAGAATTCTTGCACCTCAGTAATAAAAAATATACATAGCCTAACTGAAAGCTGGACAAATGATCTGATTGGAAGTTTCTTTGAAGAAGCTACACAAATGGCCACTACAAGCATGAGAGCAGCTCTACATCAGTACAAACCACTAAAATAAAATCAAAATCTCAATGAGATACCAATGCACACCCGCTAGGATGGCTATCGCCAAAAGGACAGACTGTAACAAATTTGGGGAGGGTGTGGAAAAATTATAGCCCTCCTACATTCTTAGTGGGATTGTAAAAGTGGTGATGATATATTAGAAAACAACTTTTCTGTCCATCAAAATATAGTTTAAAAATATAGTTGCCATACACCCCAGAAATTCCACTTTCCTGATATACTCAATAAAAATTAAAAGACACATCCATACAAAAACTTAGACAAGAATTTTTGTAATAGCATTTTTCATAATAACCCCAAAATGGAAAACAACCTAAATATCTGTGACTGGTAAAAGGAAAAATGTATGTGGCATACCCAAATCATGAAACATAATGTGGAAATAAAAATGAGGGTAGTACCAATACATACAGTATTACAAATTTCAAGCCAAGTGAAAGAGAGCAAACACAACAGACCACACATCTTGTTAACTCCACTCATACAAGTTGTTGAAGATGCACAAGTCTCTACAAGTAAGTGAAAAGTGGACCAGAGCTGAGGGCACATGGGGCTTCTTTGTGGAGTGGGAAAAAATGTTCTTAAGTTGATTATAGTGATGGTTGGACCAATCTGTAGATGTAGTAAACACTGTGAAAACATACATTTTAAAATGAAGAGACTTGCCGATGTGTGATTTATATGACAATAAGCATGTAGTAAAAGTGTTTTATTACAACAAAGCCTTGGTGATTGCCAAGTATATGATATGTATCATTGACTTATTTAGTGTTAGACAAGAAAATAATACATTTCCATTCAATGTAGAACAGACTAAGGTTGAATATTATTTTTATACAAAGTGTGTTCATCTGATTCATAGAACCAATTTTCTATCTACTCAGTACAGAAGTACTATGGATATACAAGAGCAGAATTTGGGTCAGCTAACCATAGGTATTCATAGGTGTCATTTCCAAGTTTATCTTATCTTTTCTCCTTTTCCTTATTCTACATACATAGGGATTTTGCAGAGTGTAGTACAAGAGTGTCGTTTTTTGTATTTTTTTAATCTCTTAGCATATATTCCTGTGGGAAAGAAAGAACAAAAATGAGAGATATAATGGGATCGCTGTGTCCGCATATGAATACCAGTATTAATGGATGAAAAGACAAATCTGTGATTACAATGGAAATAGGTAAATATTTCAGTTCTCAGACAATGCCATCTAAAATATATCTCATGACTGAACACAGAAGGAATTGCCATTAATAGAATGGAATGGAATGTGATGGACTTGAAATTGTGATTTGTGCAAAGTGACGGATGATAGATGTAGAAACAACAACATGTAACAGCTGTGGCATCCTCGTAAATGTTACTTAGGGTGATGTTTCTGATACTATTCATAGACACAAATGAAGATCTGTGATCTAAGAATAAATGAGCTAACCATACCCAGCCAGAACTCTATAAAGAAACATTATCATGATATCTTCATAAATATCTTTATCTTTAAAACACTGCCCATGGCAATTAAAGGGATATTAAAAATTATATCCATCTTTAGTTGAAATATAAAAATTGTACATATTAACGAGATAGCATGTGATTTTTTAATGCATATATATATTATGTAATGTTTAAATCAGGTCAAATATGTCGATCTCCTTAAATATTATTTCCTTCATAAGTATTTCTCCTTTTTTTCTTACTGTATAGTACATAATTATGACCTATAGTTATGTTGTTGGACAATAGCACACCACTACTTCTTTCTCCTGTCTAACTATAACTTACTACCCACTGGCCTATATTTGGAAGTATGGTGACCTTTATTCCTATAAATATCTTACATTTCCTCTCCCAATTCATTCATCTTTAAAAAAAAAAAAAAAGGCTTTCTTGACATTCACCCACCTGTGCCATTTTACCTCTTTTTAAAATCTGTTCTCAATCTCTTTCCAAAGAAAGAGGATGTCTCATTCATCTGCACATGTCCTCAGAATCATCTCCTAAATCCTAAATGAATTACCTCACCCTCTCTACATCACTGCCAAACTTCTTGAAAGGGCCTCTCTTATGAATCTTCTACTTCCCGAATGCATTATCCCTTGTGATCTAGTTTCCATTTAATTTTTTATGGCAGTAGCACAAATGAAAGTGTTTTACATTTTTATGCATCAATCCATCCATTTATCTGCCCATCTACCCACTAATCTATTCTTGCACTCATCTGTCCATGTACACATTCACCCATCTGTCCCTCCATCCACCCCTCCATCCATGCATACCCACCCATCATCCATTTATCCACCACCATCCACCCACCCTTCCACCCAACTCTGCATCCAATCATCCACTCATTCAACTATCCATCTGTCTACCCATCCACCAATCATCAATCCATCCGACAATCATTCTTTAATTTCATGTGATCTGTTAAGTGTTGTGCATATACACAGGAATAAAACTTTTCCTAAAGGATCTGTGTGGTGGAAGAGATAGATATGTAATGTAAGATTAATTCCCTGTCTTCCCTGTAATGCTATTTCTCTGAGACATGATGGTATCTAAGGAGCATCAACAAATATTCTCCAGCCAGGCCAGGGATACAGAAATCTTCAAGCATGCTGAAGAGAGGTGAGCTTGCTTTTCAGATGAACAGATAGGGGCTGAAGTTAAGGACTCTTCCCACTTGTTGCTGTCCCTTGGAAAGTGTTGAGGGATATCCAGCTTGGGAAAGAGTAACACACACAGGTGAGTCTGAGTGTCAAATAGCTTTTGCTCAGGGCCACTTGTTTAAGGCAGTTTCTGGGAAAAACCAGAGCTCGGAAGCTGGAGCTGTTTGGGGAAGCAGGGCCATGCATAGCTCTTCCAACTGGTCGAGGGTGTGGGAAGGGTAAATCCTAGTCCTGAAGAACCTTAAAGAGGCCACATGGATTCTTAGTACTGAGTTGAAGATTACAGAGTCGGAGCACCTACATCTCCCACGTGGGGTCAGAAGTGATCCTCAACATCTAGTTCATCAACTTTGCGACTTCGAGAGGAAAGGTACAGCTATGTCCTTACAGGTTGAGAACACTGAGAACTTAGGAAGAATGAGAACTCCTGAGAGCCATGCTTGAATACTTTCATTCTGAGTTCCCTAAATGAGGAATCCTCTTATTGATGCATATTCCTGTTACAATCTTTTCTCCTACTGAGCATGAGTGGATGGCTGGCTTATTGTACCAACTCTTCACTTTAGTAGTGTGCTCCATCTAATAAGTTTTCAATAAACATCTACTAGGTAAATGATAAATGATTAATATTTATTAAATAAGCACCTCTTTCTCACTAGTCAATAAGTATTATGAGTCAGAGTACAATATTTAACCTGTTTACTCTGAATTTGCATTTCTAATACAGCAACTGACAGAAACAGCAGGCGCTCAATAAATGCATTGAAACAAATGGTTTTACAAACAGCTATAAATTTGTCAGATCCTACCTCAAAGGCATTACTGCAGCCTGTGATGACATCGTTATCTTTTGCACATATCACTAGGTGTTCTCCTAATAATTCTGCCTACCCAAGTGCTATTTTATAAACTTTGGCCAAATCAACCTACCTACCGTACAATTTTGTAGGTGTTATTTTATTACCTGTAAATATTAATCACTTTCCACTCACAACTGAGTAAGAGCTGGCCTTAAATATCTTCAGTAACATTTAATTTTTTTCTGAAACTGCATTCACAAAAAATAAAACTGCTGTCTCCAACCAAAATTTCCTCTCTTCTCACACACACATGAAAGTACTGTATTTTTCTCTCCCTTCCTTCCTTCACTGCCCCCTCTTTCTTCTTTTAAAAGAATTTAATTCTTGTAGCCTTTGTCAGTTCCTATTTTTCTAATATGCAGTTGCCTCCACAATATATTAGTTAGCTAATAGACAAAATGCTTGACTCCCACAACGTAATACAGAAAAAGTTTATTCTGGCTCACAGTTTCCGAGATTTTGTCCCCAGTCAGCTGGCTCCAAGGGAGAAATATGGTGGTGGAAGTGGGTGGCAGAGGAAAGCTGCTCACTCAATTCCAGGCTTCTGAGCAGCAGAGGGGAGAGATGGAGCGAGGGACTAGTTATAGTCCCGGGCTCATGCACCCACGAATCAACCGACAACGCGCAAGCGAGCTTACTAATCTCTAGGCATCCTTTAAACCAAGCAAATTGACACTCACAATTAACCTTCACACTTGTGTACCAGCTCTAGGTTATTACCCGCTTGCTCCCTAGCAGTGGATTCCTTCACAAGAAATTCTGAAGTGAAATGGAGTTGTGTTGGTACATGCCTGCAATCCCAGCACTCCAGGAGGCTGGGATAGTTTCAACCCTAGACAACTTAAAGATTTACTGAGACCCTGTCACAAAAGTAAAAGAAGAAAGGGGGTGTAGCTCAGTGAAGGACCTGAGTTCAATTCCTACTACCACATAAAAAAATCTAGAAGCCAAACCCTTGAAATGCAGATGACCAACTTGAGGTTCAAATCCCAAAGCCTGTGCTTTCTGTTCCATATCAGAGCCATTTGTCCTGGAACTCTGCTTACAGAGACCCGGACTTCCTTCTTGACTGGGAAGAGCAGGCATCTGTGAGGCCACTCATTCGCTCCTTGGGAGGAGATTCATACACTGTATCATTTCTACCCTCTACTATGCCACAGTTCCAGCTCAATAAATGCACATTTTGTGAACCACGCACTGTGTGATACTTTGTGAGTGTAAGAATTTTCTATTCTTCCAAAGAAATGTTATAGTCAGCCAGACTCATTGCTAACCATATATTTTCATGAGTGTGACTGTCTCTGATTGCCGGCATTACCCTGATATTTTTTAAATTGAATGCACACACAGAGCTGACATGTACTTTCGATGGATTATCCCAAACTGTGTCTAGTGCATCACAGGAGCAGAACAAAACTGCCCTCAGCCTTGTTATCTGCTACTCCCTATCTGCCTTGTCAGGGTGTTGACATGCAAAGTGATTTCTTCAAAATCTTCCAGGCAGAAGCTTGTGGCACTTAGGGAGTCTAAAAGCCTAAATGAAACCTTCCAAGTGAATACTGGGAGAGTTAATCTATTTCCCCTTATCTACTCTACAGATCTTTCCCTTCGCGCTTAAAGGATTCACATTTTAATAGAAAATACATGTTTCCCAGTACTCCCTACATTGATATTTCTGTCACAGTGCCTGCTACTCACAGTGATTTTCCAGTTCTAGTCTGTAAGCTTAATAACCACAGGAGACAATGATTTTGCAAAATATGATATTTTTCATGATCTAGTCTGTAATCAATAATAGAGAGCTGGAAGCAAAGTGTCCTGGTTACATATTTACTCGAGGTATTACAAAGCTCATCCTGTCTGCATGTCTGCTGGCCAGAGGTACAGAGATTTATTTTACATAACCCTTCTCCTCACTAGTTCATCAAAACAGTAATGGAGCCCAAAGTATAATCATTACCTGCACATGTGCATCGCTGAGTCAGTTCTGCCCTCTAAACTATGCTTCTAGAGCTAGAAATAAGTTTCTTTAAGGGCTAGTATATTTCTCTGATTACAGATGATTTTGTTGTTGTTGATTTGTAGCTTTGTTGACAAACTTTATAAAATTTTGCTTAATTATAGCAATATTTATAAGAAAAAATGTTTGCAAATGGCTTTCATCACAGTATCCTTTAACTATTGATAGTATGCATCCTCTAATACATCCCAGGGGAAGCCATTTCTTCTCGGTGGAATTCTTTCCCCAAATCCATATTCTCAGTCTAATCCTGAAAAATATAGAGAGACAAATCCAGATTGGGAGACTTTCTGCAGGATGGCTAACTAGTTTAGTTCAAACTGTTAAGATCATGAAAAGTAAAGAAATACTGAGAAACTCTCATAGGCTGGAGGAGATAGAGGCAAGAGGACAACCAAACACAAGGTAACACAGATTTGACCCTGGAACAAAAGGAAAAAAGGGGAGACTGGTAAAATCCAAATAAATTATGCCACTAATCATGTTAACAAAAGAGGAGTGAGAGTTTAAACTAACCCTTAAGTTACATTTGTAAAAATATTTCTTGACAATTTTAATCAACTTATCTTTATTATATCATAACGAATGTCTACACTCAACCATTTAAAAAAATGACTCTTTGGGATTTTAAAAAAATGGCACAAAATGGCACTCATTGTAACCCTGAAACCACAAAACAAGGGCTGGAATGTAGCTCCGAGGTGGACCCCTTGTCCAGCATGTTCAAGGGCCTGGATGGAAGGCCCAGCACCATACAAAAAAAACCAAAGTTGGACAATAAGGATGCATGAACACATTTTCTGTTGGCATACTTTTGTGCTTTCCTGTGAATATAAAGTTAATTACTAACATGCCTATCCTTCTGAGAGCTTGCGTGCTCACCATTTGGGAAGAGTGCTTCCCTGGCAGGCTGGCTGACTTCTCACTTCACCACAGAGCTTCTGTTTCAGAAGCCCCAGAGCAGCCAGGAGATGGGTTTATCCTGCCCACTGTCCACCCAATGTGTCCTTGTACAGTAGCAAGGACACGCAATGCGCCTTCCCTTTGTTTTCCTGGAAATGCACTGTGATGGTGGGCTCTGCTCTTTCTCCAGCCCAATCAGCTCTTCAAGGTCATCAAGTTACTTTTGCACGTGGAGACCCCTTTTCCTCCCACCCACAGTGCCAAAGCACATGTGTCTCCTGGACTGGCTGCAGCAAATGCACAGCAAGTGCCTTCCGAGTGTGAATGTAAGGCACTGAATCAGAAACTTGGGGCTGTGGCACAGGGCTGTGTGCTGTATCTCACATCCACCTGTGAGGACCATGTCACCTGTAAAGCAATTTAATACGTGAAGTCAGAAGTACTCAGCAAAACACAGTCTTACTGTACTAGGCAAATCATGAATATTGTTCAAGTGCTGAGCTGCTTTTTGTAAATGGCTCCCCCCTTTTTTTCCATTTCAGCATGAAAGTGATTGAGAATGCTTCAAAGTCTGGCACTTTAGTTAACGGGATAGATGACATTAGTATTCTGGAATGATATAAAAATTTAGGGAAACTGTTAAATATAAAAAGAACAATGAAAAACCCGGGCTTAAAAAGATGAGCCCAAAGACTGAAATGGCCAGCTGAAGTGTTACAGTTAGACCAAGAATTCATGGAGTGTAGATATTAATTCATCATTGCAAGGAAGCTTCTCTATCTTCCAACCAGGCTTTAATAAAGTGTTTGCCAGTGGCTCTAACAAACAACGGAGCCCTACTGCTTCCTGCTGAGGAGCTTCTCCAGAAAGGCGCTGGGGTTGGGCACAGCGATCAAAGGGCTGCTGTTGTCAGGAGCATTTATTTGGCTTTACTGTGACAGTTCAAAGACCTCAACTTGCTCCATCAACATCTCTTTTTTGGCTCTACTCAGAAAAGCCAGTCGCCCTCCTTCTCCATCTAGCAGACTCCTCCTTCATGGTCCCATGCGGCTGGTCCTTCTCTATCCAGTCTTTCTTCACTGGCAAAGTCTGGAGCAGACAGAAACTCTGTCTTGCAGTGGTCACCAAACAGTTTGCATCTCCACAGTCACCACTGCTCATGATCACCATCATCTCTCACTGGAGAAGGTGTGACTGGCATCCAACTTACCTTCCAGGAGCCCCATGCCCTGGCTCCAATTTATTCTCTATGGGACATCCTGCCATCTTCTTGATTTCCTGCTATGGTTTGTGTGCAGACGAATCTCCTGCTCCAGTTGGAATTTTCCATTTCCCTCCAAGAGGCACGTGTGATAGTGCTTTGGCCACCACCCCACAATGCTATTGGGAGGCAGTAGGACTTCAAGAAGTAGAGGAGGAAGTTTGGTCACTGAGGAAGTGCCCTGGAAGGGGACACTGGGACCTGGCTCTTTACTCTTTCTGTTTGAATCCCAGCTGCCGTGAAGTGAAAGGTCTCCTCTCCCACATCCTCCTACCGTGGTATACAGTGCTACCATGGACTAAACTCTCTAGAACTGTGAACCAAAGCAAACCTTTCCTGCTTTCAGGTTCATCATCTCATGTATTTTGTCATACTAACAGAAAGCTGGCTAACATCTCCAAACCAGAGCCACAAAGCCTGTGCCTGGACCGGCCCTGTGCACCCTCCAGCCTCACCTCTGCCAAGCTCCTCTGGCTACATCCTCGTATGCATCACCCTGCCTTGGTTTCTGGAGCCTTTGAACGCTTCCTTCTCCACCAAGTTATGCCTTGCAAAGCCTTCAAGAGCAAGTTCTTCACGAGGGCCTTCCAGAACCTTCCAGCTTCACTTACAAGGCCATCTTACTTACGTTCGTGTGATAAGTGCATAGCCGTGGAACCAGATAACCTGGGTGTGAACATTGCCGGTGCCACTTAGTAGCTGTGTGACAGTGGGAGCACGGTTTAGCCTCAAGCTCTCAGGTCCCCCGTCTGCAATGTGGGGTGACAGTAACACTGCACACAGCTACTGGGAGGAAGTCATGACTCAATACAGGAGCGGGAATCTAGAAAATGCACCATATTATCATGGATGTTACTGTCAATTATTATTATCACCCTCATCGGAATACACATTTCTTACAGGCAAGAACAGTCTTTGTTTCATTTTTTCTATGTAACACATTTTTGGAACAGCATACGGATGCTTTTCATTAAATTTTTAATAAATTAATGATTATTTCCATCACTACATTTACCACATATGAAATAGTTAAGTACATAAATATGTCTTGTCATTACTTTGCCTACGAATAATGGGGACCATCTATGCTTTGACTCTAGTTAGTGTCTAACATAGAACCAAGCATGTAACAAACACTTCTTAAACTAGGAAATAAATGAGGAAAGTGATGAGCAGATGAAGGCTCTCACAGCTATCTCCTCCATCGCTTCCTTCCCGCACACAGCACTGGCCTGGCCTGAGGAGGCTGGGATGGAACTCATCCTCCACGAGCGCAGACCCTGGGAGCAAGGCTCAGACTTGAGGACACAAGATAAAGGGAAGCTCAGAAGTCTTGTGTTCGGATATACCGCATCCGAGGCAGGAAGCCCTGGCAGCACTAAGCCAGATTAAAGGGTCAGATGAACTGATTCGAGCAGGAGATTGCTGTCCTCAACCCCACTCATGTAGAAGGCCATTCCTTGCCACACACTTGAGTGCAGGCCACTCCAAGCCAGGAGGAGGGGCTTTGCTGCATGTGCAGCCCCACTGAGGAGCATCCACTGGACAAGGAGCACACATCCCATGGCACGGAGAACCAGCTTCTCATCTCCAGGTCAAGCTTCTCATTTCAGAGCTCCTCCAGCTTTGCATCAGCGCTCTGTGACTTCTACTTTGCTCTTTCATGGCCAACTTTGAAGTGTGAAGGGGGAGGATACACTAATCACATGTTTCCTGCTCCTCTTGAATACCAGGGCATAATCCACAGCCACAAGCCTAGTAGCTATGACACTGTTTATTTATTGTTAGCTGATGTGCCAATGGTATTCTGAGTGTTTAGAAAGGCAAAGCGATACCGATGACAGCAGACACATGACTCACAAAATAAAATGCAACTAAAAACAACTTAGTAATCAAAAACTTGGACTTAGGTAGAGAGAGGTAGGGGTTCTGGCCTGTCTTCCTATGCAGCCTTGCTCTTTTGTGGTAAGTTACTTAAAACCTGCATTCCAGAGATTCCTCTGGTGTAAAATGAGGACATCAGTCTACTTGGTTGTAGCTACAACCTCTTGTGCCCCTCCTTATATGATGCCTTATCTCTAATCGGACCTAAAATCAATACGCTATTTCATTGGTAAAATATCATTTCTCAATATTAAATGTCAAAATGTGGATGCTTCTTAAATTTAAACAATACTTAAATATATAATTTTTCATCAGAGCCTGTTTTCCTGGATCCGAATTCTTGCCTCATTTCAAAATTAGAACACAAAGAGGGGGCTGGTGGGCAACCCACTTCCTGTTCCCCTTCTGTCTCTCTTAGGCAGAAGCTATCTTTCTCTCAATAAATCCTTCCTACTCTTAAGAAAAACAACTGCTGAAAATACAACTTGATAATCAGAACTATAACTGAAGAAAAATATATTCCTGCTCCTGCAGGAAATAATCATCACAATTAGCACTCATGTAAGTTGTTCCTTACTCAGGAAAGAAAACTTTGGGTTTTTCAAATGAAGAAGTAACATCCCAACAAAGTGTAGTAGTGCATCTGTGTTTTGTGCACAACTGGTTATTGCCTATTATAGAGTAAAAGTACCCAGCTGATTGTCCTTCAAATGAAGTCATTTTGTAGAGAAGAATGTGGGGGATCGGTGGGAGAGACAGAATCATTTGAGATCCTTGACAGGTAGTCTTTCAGAACTAGTCTACTTCTAAGCAGATGCCAGATTTTCTGTACCTGTGTGTGTGTGTGTGTGTAGCTCCTAGCAAAACCACTCAGGCAACAACAGAGCCCTGGGTGTGCATCCCCGGGGCACGAGGGCAGTTGAGACGCTGTCGGACGCTGCTCGAAAAGGGTGCACAAAGACAGAGCGGGAATAGTGTCTGTTGTTTCAAGCAGAAGAGGGGGCATGGGAAGTTCACAAGAGCAACAAAAATCACACACAGAGGGGCAGTGTGAACAGAAAGATGCCAAGGGGGCCCCCCGGAACGCATGAAGCAGCAAATGAGAAGACAGTTGATGAACATTTCCTAGCAAGGGTGGAAAAGCCCTTTCACCATCGCAGCCCAGAACACCAGTGTGAAATCTGTCTGTGTAAAACACGCACAAGGTCATGGAGGACACACACATTCCACTCACAAAGAGGCTTTTTCCCAGGAAGGAGTGGCAGGCAGTGGACTGTGAACCAAGCCAACTAAAATTCTGTTCCACTTCTTTATTTACATTACTTTGCAAGAACACACGCAACCCTCCCAGCCTACTCTTTCTCTTGGAGTAAGAGGTATCATAGATTTGAAAAAAAACATTGAAATGAATGGAACTTTGCCTGACATACATATGGTAGTTACCCAATCTTAGTTGATGGGATGAACAAGACCTTACACACATGGTAGAAAGTAATAAGAGAGGGAAAGCAAATATGTATATGAAATTATGTCAGACTGCTTCCAACTACTAATCCATATAAACTCATTTATGTGCAAGACTCAGTACCTACTACATTCGGGGAGCTAAACCCTAACCTGAACACAATTTCTGTATCATCTTAGGATCTACTAATAAAGCTCCTCATAAAATCACAAATACTGCAGTCAACCTCTTTTGCCACCCAAATCAAATACTATATGAGTCAATTTAGAACTATAAAAATAAATATTGACAGAGTTTGTGTTGAAGTCTATGGGATTTTCCTAATAACTAAACTCCTAGCAATCTTCTTAACTTCACTTGTAGACTTACTTTGCCTTTCTATTCCATTTCTCCTGTTTTTCAGCTAGCTTAGGGTTTGTCTGACTCAAGGATCCCAGGGATTCCTCCGTAATGAGCTGTCTTCCTTCAAGCTCTGTTCTGCCCAGGGGTCCAGGAATAAATAAGCTTTCTTTCCATTCAGAAGACTGTCTGGAGAGACAGAGGACAGATCTCGCCCAGGCAATGGCCCCAGCATGGGGCGGCCACCAGGCAGCCTCAGAGTCCAGCTGCCCACACCTCCCCCAGGCCAGCAAGCATCTGGCCACTTCCAGACTGTCTCACTCCCTTTGCCTTTAACCTACTCCTCTCCATGTTTGTTTGTTTTTATATTTAGTTGCCTACCTACCCATGATTCTTGCCCTGCAAATCAATAATCTAATTTTTTCAATTCACATGTTTAAAAAAATCATTCTGATTGTAAAGACTTGTTTTATTTTCCCCAGGCACATGAAAACAGGAAACGGAAAATATGAACTATTTCCTTCTTTGTCAGTTTGATGCAGAATGGAAGAAGCAGCAATATTGTAATGACGGGTTACAGTTTTAAGACAATTGAAGTTGAGTAGATTCTGCTAAGGATAGTCTAAAAGCATGTGTTTTAGCTCTGCAAAGAAAAGACAAACTCTTCTGGGAATATCACACTCTTGCATTTTTTTTTTTTTTTTACTAAAATAGCAGCAGCAGCCTTTGGGGAGCAGGTTCTGAATCTCCACGTTGCCGTTTTCAGCCAGCGCCTCCGTGCAACCCCAGGTGACGACCTCGGAGTCTGAAATGAACCAAGGGGGTCTAGGGTTTCAACTTCCCATTGCTTCTCCTCTCAGCCGCTTTCAGCTCCTTCTCACCTTTCCTAAGGCCCACAAGCCTGTTTTCTTTTTTCCTTCTGGGAAGGTTTTCACGAGGAACTGAGACTTCGGGCGCTCCGCAGTACAACTGCCCTTCTAGCTCTGCCACCGTCCCTCAGCCGCATTCAAGTCACTGTGTGTGGTTCCAATCCACAGTCCCTGCAGTAGGCAGAGACCCAGGACGCAGAAGTGCAGAGGCCTGAGGTCAGGCATGCTGTACGGCGGCTGCATCTGTGAACACCAGAGTGAGCCATGCCGCTTCTGTAACCCATCCCATCCAGGGGACTAAACCATGACCCTCAGAAAGCAAAGCTGTCATGGTTGAGCTGGTTTCCTCCCCAAAAGAACACCATGAAGAAATTCAGAATCTGAGCTGAATCGCATTAAATTCTACCCAAATATGTATATGTACACACACACACACATCCGCACACATGCACATGAACATCTCCCCTAAGACCAAACATGATTTCCATTTCTACTGCTTCCCCACCAATATCTATTTTCAGAAAAGGTTTATTTCTGCTTGGAGAAGCAGATAAAAGAATAATGGCCTAAAAACTGGTCACTTATTCAAAACCTGGAGAGAAGAGATGTGAATTCATAATGTGATTCTGTAATGAGCATCTCAGTCTAAATGGACCAGGCTGAGGTTTCAGACCAGCTCAGGAGGCAGTACCCACAGGACCATATTGGTTGCATGTGCGTCCTTACTGGGGAAAGTCATTTCTCTAAGCAGTAGATGATGCACTGTCTCTTTTTCTGGCCCACGATTTAACAAAACCCATATCTGCCGCCTCCACTTAGAAGAGCTCCCAAAGATGGCTGAATCATGATGAGTCCCTCTTTTTCTTTACATAAAATTGTAGCTTGACAAATGAACAAAAATAAAGAAGAAATCTGAGGATGCAAGGCTTATGAAACACCAGAGATTATGCATTATTGTTTATTCAAAGCAAAGCAAAGAAGGGCCTTTGGAAGATGTCAGAATGGCTTGGAAGTGAAGTAAAAATAGCCCTGATCCAATGCCCGTGCTGTTCACACAGCACCCAGGAAGCATCCACACGGAGGCCTGGCTAACACGCTGCTAATTGCTTTGCTTCCTCAATGCCAGCAACTTCAAAATGCACCCTGCATCCGTGTATGTCACAAACTTGCCAGACCAAAAGCCCTGCTGACCCTGACATTGCACCACGCTTCTGTCCCCACAGGAGAGACGGAGAGACTTTTCCAACGCAGGCCATTGGTCGTCTCTGCAGTGGTTGCGTGAAATGGTTTTCAAGTTCTTTCAGACAGAAGCACTGACATTTACAGGGCCGTGTTGTGAGCAGACATGCTTTTTGCATTTCTCCCTATTAATTATAATTAAGTTTAAGACAACTACAATGACTACATATCAAAACACTACTGATACTTCAAAATGATTTATGGGAAGAAGATTAGCAACATACATACTAACGGGGTACATATTTTCCCCCACCAGTGAATTTCATACTTATAGGCTTCTTGAATTAATAATGCTCTGTATCCTGTAAGTTTTATGTTATAGTACAAGGGTATGGCAAATGAAAAAAATCATGTGACTGTATGCATTATCATCCATGCTGTGACGTCACACGGGCTGCAGTTAACTCAGCGTCCCTGCGTTCAAAGAACACACAGGTCACATCCAACCTCAGCAGAAGGGAGAACATGCTAGTTTGGCACTGGGCAGCATCTCTGACCCACAGAAGATTCCATGCCCATGACCCCGAGAGAGATGTCACGATCCCTGGAAACCCTCAACAAGTCTGGAGGAAAACTACACAGAGGACGCCTTGGCCAACCTGTGTCTGGAGATTCCATAACTTCAAGGGCTTTATTTATTTGAATCAAATAAAAACAATACCAAGACACTGTACTCACGATATAGTACAGTGTGCCTTTTTCTTCCCTAATACCTTTCAACAATACCTACCCAAATCATGGCATATTTCTACTCCCCTGTGACCACTCATTTCTCTCTTTGATAAATCTTTAAGTTTTCCTGTCACTTGTTCCTTTGTAATAAAAACTATGCCTTTCCCTTTGACTTTTCGCATTATGATACTTCAAAAAACTGATGAGAATAGTTCATTCAAATTATTGAAAAGCTGTCATCATTGACATGTACACAACATCTTCTTATTCTACGTTGATTTTTTAACAATACAGTCTACTGTCCTTAAGAAATAACTCCAGGACTATTTTGACCCATTTCCAAGTATGATCACAAGCCTAGAGTAATCCTAAGTAATTCGTTTTTCTTGTTCCAGCCCAGTCCTTGAGATGGAAGGGGACACCTATCTCTGCCTTTTCTTCCCCCTTCCACAGCTGCACAGTGCTTAGGAGTCTGTGCGCAGCCAGGCCCAGGGAGTTAGCTCTCTCCACCTGTGTCACCGGAGGGTGGCCCAGGTCTCCTTGAGTCTCCCATGCCTCATGGCTATAACGGCCTCCAAGTACCCTTACCAGAATTTCAGGGACAATGCTGCAGGTAGGAACTTGGGTGGCATGCTTTCTGCAACCTGCTAATGTATTCTTCCATGTAGGACAGAGACAGAAATATTCTGGGCCAAGCATGTATTCTAGCTTGTAAAAACTCCCTCTTTATAATCATTGATCTTGCTCAGCTATAATCTGCTCAGATGAATTTCCATGTTTGCTGACAATCCAAACTTCAAACTCCTCACATATTATACAAACACTACTAAGTGTCTAAGCAAGATAAGCAATAAATGATAGAAGCAATGAAGGCAAATAGAAGCCATTCACAAAACACAGCCTTCCTGGCCCAGATGCCATCACGCCCCTGAAAGCTCTCTCTGTGTGTTCTTCAGGCATGGCTCTCCTGGCTGACCATCCATTCTCCAGGCCTCTCTGTGGAGGTCCACACCTGGATGTGGCCTTGTAATGCTCCCTGAACATCCACATGCACCCTCTCCAGAGGGTACTCACGAAGATGTGTCTGAAAAATTACTTGAACTGCTTCCAGAACAAAATCTAGGCCTATTCTGCTCACTAGGGTAGACGGTGCCTTACATGGCATCTTGTCTCTACCACACATTTCAGGAATAGTGTTGGATACACAGACAATCATTATTGGTATAATTTCACATCAGCTTCAAAATAAGCTGTCCGCTAAACACTGGCCATTATTTGGATGAAAAGTCATCTCTTCCTCCACTTTTTCACCTGTTACGGGATTTTCTGTAAAACTATTTTTGCTTGTGCTGTCTCTGAGATGACTACCTACATTCAAATCTCTCTATCATAAGTAAATATCAGATGTATTTAAACTTATGTGTGCTGTTTTAATATATGTATTTTTTAATTTTCACCACCACCTTCTCAATGCTACCCATTGGAAAGGTGATAAAAATAAGATACCTGACTCAAAAAGCAACAGGGGAACAGAATATTAGATCACAAATTGAAAGTTCTCAGCCAGTTAACATGCTGCGATGAAAGTCAACACTTGTCCCCCTGTGATCTAATTCCATCCACTTGCTTTCCCTGACACCCTTTCACTTTCTTCCCACAATAGCATTTAACTTTCCAACATTTCACAAATTGACACCAGCTGTTTTTCTTTACTTTTAATCATGCCATTCATTAATATATGCATTAACTATGCAGCGACTTCAAGGAAGAAAGTTCAAACCTTATGCTAACTTAGGCCAATGTTTGTCTTATACTTGAGTCGGAGAGCATGAGGCTGAATTAGTTTTCACATACTTTTAATAACAGTGAAGCTCTGTTCATAGATGTCAAGAGTGTGAGAAAAAGGCAATGAATCATGCCCCTGTTTACCAGCCAACCTCTGAGAGTAGTCACCAGGGTATGGCCCAACAAGGTTGGCAATTAATGACGCAATCGCTGGGTAAACAATTAACCAGTGTAATTAAAAAGATTCTGAATCCCATGTCTAAAATGTTACCCCAGGCAGCTGGATCATTTGCCTGGAAAACAGCTCTACTCTCTAATTTTTGATAAGAAAAACAGAATCAATTCCCCTTCTCATCTCCCTATGTGGAAGATAAGGATAACTCTCCAGAACATATACATTAAGTTATTTCAACTCTGCTGAGTATGGTATGCAATTTAATTTTGAAACTTCTGTCAAAACATTATTTATCTGTAGTATTGCTTTCCTCACTGTAGGATGGCAATTTCCTGTATTTTGGTGAATCCCTCAGAAAGTGTTCTAAGGAGAGGAGGCAAGAACACCAAACTAATTCCAGGTTTAACATGACAGCAATTGACACAGAAACAAGGCAAGAGAGTTCATGGGAGACATGCTACAACTCCTTTTTAAAAAATTCATCTATTTAATTGTATTTAGTTAGTTATTTATTTGGGAGTAGTAGGAATTGAACCAAGGCTCTTCACACTGAACTACATCCCAGCCCTTTATTCATTTTTAATTTTGAGAGAATCTCACTAAGTTGCCCAGGCTGGCCTTGAACTTCTGAGCTCCTTCCTGCTTCAAATCCCCACAACAGGCTTCAAAGTCTGATTTTGTTATATAAATAACATTTACATAAGTACCTTCCTTTCCTCTCTGTTCTGCCTTTTCATATGCATCACGCATCTCCCGTGGTACAGGATACAAGGTTAATGACCACTGGGTTAGTTGTTGTTTTCCTTTAGTACAGCATGATGTCATTTCCAAAACGGTTGTGAAATGACATACCATCCCCTGGGTTAGAAATCATTGTCACATTTGCATAGAAGAGCACTATTCACCTGTCAAATGCCACAGAGACACATTTCTCTGTTCCTAGGTGCACCATGTTTGCTCCACGCCATGGATATCTCCCCCAGCCCAGGGTCGGCGTGGCCTCAGTGCCCCATCACTCCATTTCTCCCCTGTGAAAGCTGCCACAGAAGGAGTGGGTGACCTGTTTGACTTCAGCTCCTCCAATCCACCCACTTCCCTTCCTGGCAAGATGAGGAAAGAACTACATCGCTGGGATCATCCTGGCTGTCACAGATTCTGCCCTGGGACCGAGGAAAGCAGAACTTCTGTCACTTGGGCCATCTGGGTCACAAGTCCTATGGCAGTGGGGAACACAGGACTCGGGGCTGTGACTGGCGGGCATGATGGAGACTTAGAACAGAACATGTGTGAATTATGCAAATAATAGGGGTCAACAGCAGTGACATAAAATCTGGGAAGTGACAACGTTAATTAAACGAGCTGGCACTGATTGTTCTCTGCCAGCTGTGGGCCACGTGGCACCCCAGGGCCCTGATGGCGTCCATTTTCACAGGCAGGGACCAGAGGTTAGAACAGCCTTCCTTCCCCACACTCCAAAGGACCAGGAGGAGACAGCGCCCCTGGAGCCAGTGCGTAAACCCTCACATGGTATGGTGCCCACCCAGCCTGATCCCAAACACAAAGCAGGAGCAAATGCATGTGAGTTTTAGGAGGCTTTTGCAAAACCGCCTTAAGTCAGTTGTATTTCATATGAAATGCACTTTGAAGAGTGTGGTAAACCTCGAAATGAGGACAGTTGAACTTTCCCATTCTTATACTCTTGCTTTCTTGTGAAATGTGGCAATCAGAGCATCGTGAGAAACGAGAGGTTTCTTAAGGAAACGCAGGTCGGTCAGGTCGCATATGAGATGAGATGTTTGAATTTTACAAAATTAGGGGTTAATTAGGAAAATACTAGAAATGTATCATAAGTAAATAGAAAAGAGAAATCAGAATTTTACTATTCTATATGAACCATCACTCTGTATTTGAAGGGCGTTTTGAAGCATTTTTCAAGCAGAGTCCTGGCACGGGACTGAGTGGTCAGCTGACCTCAGGTGATTCGCTCCGTGAAAATCTCCCGATGGACGTAACTAACCCTAAGAGATGCTGTTCACCATACTTACGAGCTCTGAGAGGGTGGCGCCCAAAGAGGAGAGGACGAAGAACAAGACATACCCCCAAAGCTCCAAGTTCTGACTGACTGGATGAAAACGTATCCGTACAAGGACAACGCTTGTGAGCAACAGGGCCTTTTCCTGCTTGTGCTCCTTTCTTGGCATTAACCCGTCATTCATTCTCACCCCTCATTAAATGAACCTCTACAGTTTTTCTTGGGCGCCTACCTAATGGAGGGATGTGTTCCTAGACTGCTCTGGACGTGGGCCCCAGAAAGGAGAGGGAAGCTGAGGCTGCAGAGAAATACCAAGAGTGGAGAGATCCACTCGACATGACGTAGTGGGGTGTAGGGAACAGGAGAAGGGGACGTTACCAGAACCTCTGCAGTGAGTCCTGGTCTCCCGTGAGCCACCGCAGCACACGGCAAATTACAGGAACGGTAGAAAACTGAGACTGAGAAGAAGCTGAGCTTTAGGTCTGATCAGTGCTGCTCAGGGCAGCAAAGACAAAAGCCCCCAGCTTACTGCACCTTTTATTCAGTACATCGGGAGAAACAAATGTAACAAATGACTTGCAGAGAGTTCAGTACATCCTGGGTAAACAAGATGGTAACAGTCCAAGAACAATGAGGAACTGAGCAGATGTTTGTTCTCCCAAAATGTTTTCAGCTCCCAGGATGTTTCTTGTCCTGGAGAATCACAGCATCAGCGGATCATTGAGGTCTCAGCTGTGACCGGAGGCCAAAATGTCATTATGTCTCGGAATTTCATAGCTGGGCTGCAGGCAGGAGAACTAGGCCAACCAAATGATTTTTCCCTAAATTATGTAGCCTTGCTCCCGATGGGGGTGGGGGGTTCGAGGCCCCAAATGTCCACAAGCTGCACAGAAGACCTTCCCAGGAATCACCCTGGCGTCCGCTACTGCACACTCCGCAAGGGCGCTCACAGCGCAGGCTCTGAGGCAGATACTTGATGAGTGCAAACGACACTTTACAAGTTCCGTCCGCAAAATAGCCAAAAAGTCCGTGGGCTCTCCGTGGAAGCTCTCCGTGAGGATGCAATCACCGGCGACCCCTGGGGGAGCCTCTCTCACCCTAGGAGAGTTTCTGGAAGTAGGAACAGAAAGGGGTGCGGGGATAATCCAGGGCCTACGCGCCAGGCGCTCAGACTGAACTTGCAACTGTTGGAAGCACAGACCTACCGAAAGACAACTCCAGGGCCTCCCCCTGGAGCAGGGCCGGAAGAGCCTGCCAGAAGCCTTCTCCTCTCCACTGAGACCCTGGCCCAGCAGCCTCGGACAGGGTCTTCTGAGAAAGCCTCATGGCTCCTCTCAGCACCACTTGGGATCTGGCTCGAAATGCCAGGATAGACCCACCCCACTCTGCTCTCCATGTGCACCATGGAGATTTCAGAGACAAGCACCCTGCACTCCACTCAACGGTACAATTCTAATGCTTTTATAGATCAGTTAGAAATACATTTAATTTTTTAAAAACGCACGTTCCCAAAAAAATGCACTTTCAGGACCTACCCCATCTGACCAAATCCAAACCTTCAGTTTAAGAGACCTCCAGGTGATTCATGCACCCAGTAACACCTCCAAAGAACCGTGATGCATTGCTTTTTTGTAAACAAATGCAACTGAACGTTCTTATCTTTCCTTTTCAGCTAGAGCACTTTTTTTCTGTACAGAGCGTACTACATTTGGAAAAGAGTTTGCTTTTCCTATTCAAAGGGGCTGGGGACAGGGCCCTGAGTCATGTGAGAAGGGGTGAGCAGTGAAGCTAACTGTGGGACGTGTACTTGCATGAACACGCATCTGGGCTGTGTCGCTGATGAAAGCGATCTCAGCAGACACAATGAACACAGCAATGGCTTGAAAAGCGCTCCGGAGCTCTGTTTTACCCAAGCTATCATTTAAATTCCTGCCAAACACACCTCCACGCTAGTCTTCCCCCTAGTGATTTCACTTGGCTGAAAAAAAATCCATGCTGCCTGGGTCCCAGCGACTCCTGAGCAGGTGGGAGGATGACGCAGAGCCTTCAATCACTTGTCTGCTCGAGCTCAGGGATGTTTTGAGTATGAAAGTCATTACACAACAACAAATCCTCTTCTAGCCCACTGCATTGGTGAGTAATTATTGTGCTCTCTCAAACGAAGGATTATCAGCTCTGCAGCAGGGGAGAGCGTGCACAGCGGGCGCTTCCCCCACCGAATCTTCAGCAAGGAGCCTTCACTGTGGCTGCAGAATTCCCACTCAGTTCTCTGTCCAGTTTAGTCTCGCCTTCCAGAGAGCAGGACTCATGATGACCTGCGCTATCCTGAGTTACACTAATAATTTCTGTCCTCCGGGGAGAAAAATATTTGATGTGTCTTACGGCCCAGGGGAAAGGGCTGACAATCCGCTGGTCTAACTATTTAAGTGTTTAGTGCAGATACTAAGCCATGTAGATGAAAGCAGTCGTGCTGTGTGTATCCTGGTCACCTTCATAAACACTTAGCAGTTACCTCAATGGCATCCTAGTGCCTCTGCTTTATCCTTCTTCCAATTTGACTTTGAGGCTCCAGTCTCCTTCAACCTACCTAAAATCCCCCTTTCCTCATCTCGAATGCTTCTGCTTCCATTTAGATAACATATTTTTCCTTTGGATAAAGTCTAATCTCTCCTGCTGACAAGGAAAGGTCTTCCCTTGTAATAATTGCTGGTAATTTGATAGTGTTGGGAATGCAATTCAGCCTCTGAGGTCAATCCTATTATTCCCCATCTTACCTGTGAAGTCAGTGAAAGGGACAAAGTTTAAGGAAGGTGCCCAGATCACATAAAGGAAAAGCTAAAGAATGAGTTTCCAACCCAGGGGCCATAGTGTGAACATCTCTTGAGTCTTATTTAAATTTTAGATAAAATATCTTGAGCCATAAAACATTTGGAAGACAAGGAATAAATTCTGTAGACAAAGTATACAGGAGACAAAAAATTGTGAAAGCCCATGACTTTTTATGTTTCATAGAAATTTAAGACTATTCTATGGATAACTTAATGCATGAAAATGGTAATATACTATATTCAATTTTTATTCAATTTTTAATTTGTATCTCTCTTCCTTTAATATATTAATACAAAGTCACACACAAACATACACACACACACACAGTCTATAAACGCACATATAGAGTAAACTAACAATGTTACTGCATAGCTAAAGTGAGACCTGCAAATTCACCCCATGTATATCCTAAGATCTAACTGTAAAGAAATTGAATGAAATCAGCATGTTACTAAGAAGTAACATCAGTTCTTAGTAACATCAGTTCCACATACATGATTCTTTCATGCATAAATTCACTTTTACTTAGTTGCTTAATAAGAGCTTATCATGTATCTAATGCTGTAAATATAACTATATAGATAGGAAGAAAACAGAATTCAGTCTTTTGGATTATAAAACTCTAGGAAAATTATGCTGCATTTGAGGGTTATATAAAGTCAGAATTCTTTTATCTAAATGTAACAACAAACCCTGCAAATAATAGTGTTTTCAAGCAATAGGTCTACTTCTTACACCGAGAAAACAGAACTGAGGCTGAAAGGTCCACATGGGCTGAGATCATCAACAAGCCATGGCTAAAGTCAGCAACCTTCTGGCGGGCACTCGGAAACATCACACTTGTGTTCCAGGTGGGCAATGGGAAGCCAGAGGGAAGAGGAATGCCTTCCTCTTTAGCATGACACCTAGGAGATTTCACTGAAACACTGAGTATGTTTTTTGGCTGGGATTTGGCCATACTGCACATGTAGCTACAAGTGAGTTTCACATATTGAAGATCCACTGGGAAATAATAAAGAAAGAAGGACTATTAGAAACCAACTGTCATTCTCTAGCCCACAGAGACAAAAGCAGAAACATGTAAAAATCAACTAATCAAGTCTTTGGTACATCAAAGCCATCAGACACACCAAGCTTGCTGACCGCCAGGCCTTCCTGGTTTTGGTCTCTGGATGTTTGTTCTTAGCGTTCTCTTTCCCCAGTGTTCTTTTCTCCTCTGTATGCTAGGATTCTGCTTCTCCTTGTTGTGCAATTTAAAAGCCACTTCCGAACTAAAATCTTTCTGAATTCTTCCCCGCTGAACTTGACCTTTCCTAGTGATCCACAGCCCCTGGGCTTGCAACATAAACAGCCTGAAACAACCCTGTTTCTCCTCTTACATAACATCCTCCGGGGCCTCACCGTATCTCCATTCATTTATTTCACACACAGGGAGTGAGTGACTATTATGGATCCTTTACCTCACACTTTGCACACAGAAAATATTCAATAAATTGTTAAGTTTTACAACTACTCCTAAGTGAATTTCAAATAAAATTTGAACAAGATTTTAGGTTTTGCAACCCAGTGAGGGTCAAGGCAATCAAGGATTGTCTGGCCTCCATCTTCACTGCCAAAACCACCATCTAAGGAGCTGGCCATGGAGGGAGAGCCCTCGGTACCTCTGTCTGCAAGGTGCAGCCTAAAGAGGGCAGAACTGGTCAAAGACAAAGGACATCCTGTAGCTCGCCTCAGAGAGGAAGATGTACTGTTAGGGATGTTCCTCAAGACACAGACAGAAACATTAAAATGGTTGAGAGAGGAAAAGGGAAAACCCCACTACTGAAATCATCCAGATTAGGATAGGGAACAGATATTCTCCCTCTTACCAGTTCTTGGTTCTTCTCAGTGGAAATTACTCCTGGGTGGTATTGCTAATGAAAAAGAAAAATGTGAAAGAAAGGCTGGAATCTGTCTCTTTAAAACATAAAAAAAGCCCAAACTAGAAAAAAAAATATTTTCAGTGTTTTATTTAACTTTGTTTGCTTTCTTTTGTTTTGTTTTTACACACCACATTTCACAAAGACTGTTTTCACACTGTGATGAGGGAAGCATATTGCTTGAATGAGTTCTAGAAAAGAAGTGATTATGAGCCCATTTTACTCTTTGTAACCTTCCCAGCATGCTTTAAGTATCCTTGAAATCCCAAATATTCTTGTAAAATTATGCCTTTTACACTTAATATGTAGAAATATGCATCTGTATGTAAAATGTCATCACTTTAGAGGTCTACAACATGTAGATATAATATTAATGAATATGTATTCAAAATGAAAATACAGTCTTGCTTACATTTATAAATTCTTTAAATCTGCTACTTGGTAAAATAGTCTATTCTTTTCATATATTAATGATTTAAAAATTTTTTATCACATTTTATCTCATTTTAGCCATTTGACTTCCATGTTTATAATAAGGTAAGGTAAGTGATGGATAATTTTCTATAAAATATATCACAAGATATCACTGGTATAAACATGACACAAATTCCTGTACCCCTAGATGTCAACATTGAAAAAAACATACAGATGTTCTAGTCGTCACTTATTTGAGTGAAAATGACTCATACCTATTTTATAGAGGATAAAATAAGAACCAAAAGAGATCAAATTATCCATGCAAGATCATGAAGAAATGGGAGACTACTACAGAAATATGCTACCCTTCATTTTTAAATTCCTTAAGTGGTAGCCATTGCGATGCAAAATTATGATTGGTTTCAAGGTCAAATGCGCCAATTAAAAGTAAATTATATGTAAAAAAGTAAAAGTAGAAATGTGTGCATTCATCATGATGTTGGCAAAGTCTCTGTAAGGTTATTTGCTTGATATTAGTGTCTCCCATCACACTGGATCCACCTTCCTCACAAAGCTTTTGAAAAGTTTCATGGGTAAAAGAACTTGAAGATCACAAAGTGCATGATGTACACCCAGAACAGGCCTGCTTAAGGCACAGAATAAACTTCCTCAAAAGCCTGGTCACTCTCAGACATAACTGTGCAAAATCCTTTATCTCTCAATGTCTCTTGGTTTTCTGTCCATCTGGTCACTGTCAGGCACACTCCTCAGAAATCCCTGAGAGTTATGTAATCCAATCTTGGCAAATCTCCAGGAAGAAGATGACAAGCTAAAGCTTCGGAGCATTTTAAACAAACTCTTAATAATGGATTTCACAGCTTACTAAATGTACTTGATTCCTTATTATGTTTAATTTCTTATCCTTGCTTCAATGTATTCAACTTTGAAAGTTAATCATTAAATACAAACTGTCAAATGAATCTAATGAAAAAATGGCACCCTTGAATATTTTAGCTATGATTCAAAAGTAAAACACTAAGCTGGATGACTTATGAAATGCAAAGTATATACATCTTTAAGCAAATAACTATATTTGCAGTAGGCAACCAAGAAACATGGCTGACTTGGGATGACCAGGTATTTTTTATGCTTTTATACACTGATATTTCTATTTGCAAGATCTACTCTGTTTTCTTTGACAGTTGAAATTAATTAGAAGGGCATTTACTAGGGAGAAGGTGTTGTATATCCATTGATACAGATCATTGGAAATGGTTTCCAACACCGAGCATAGCACACTGATTATGAGGCAGGGTGTTTAAGACAAATCCTCTTCTTAGAATAGATAGGCATAAACAATATTCTTTATGGGGCTGGCATAATAATGATGAGTTTGCTAAGTTTGTTGGTCAATAGATGATGAAATACAGGGACTTTAGTCAAGCAATAGAAGTCAGAGACAATCAACCACTATGATTACATGCTCCATCCCAGAAAGTGATAGCAATACCAGCAAACAAGGGACTCCACCTAGCACTTCTAAATTGTAAGTGCTTCCAGCTGTTAATTAAGCTCACAAAAAAAGTATGCTTTTTGCTAAATGACAAGAACCACAGAGTAATGACTTTCTCCCTCTGGCCTTCAAAATAGTAGCTATTTGATGTTTGCTCAGCTGTCTCTTCTAGGGAAACATTTCTTAAACCTATTAAATTTCCTCTCTCTCTCTCTCTCTCTCTCTCTCTCTCTCTCTCTCTCTCTCACCCTCCCTCCCTCTCATATATGGCCAATGCTTCCTTCCCTGAGTGACCTGCAGTCTTGCTAAGCACACATAAATCACTGGGGAATCTTCAGTTTTCTGGGGCAGGGCTGCGGGAAATCCCCAGGGCCTAGACTCTTCCCACCATGCATGTGCTCTTGCATGCACCACACTGTGGATGGCACTGTCTCCAAGGCCCTTCTCTCGGGGCCTGTCCACTCCCACTCCCACACACCCCACTGACTTCAGGTTTCAGTGCAGAGCTCAGTTCCTCTGAGTGGACTTCTAAACCTGCTCAGTCCCCAAATGTCCCCTATAGAAGCAGCGATCTCACTGACTTTAATGATGCACTCGCTGGCCTGAGTCTTATTTGCCTTTGTTACTCAGCTTCTAAGAGAAAGCTTGGCATATAGTAAGGTATTTGTTTCATTGATGAGTGACTTATTCTCATGGTATGCAAATGAAAACTATATCTCAGCAATGGGCCAAATTAAATCTACAGGTAATAGACTTTCAAACTTCAAATATTAAATAAAGAACACCCAAAGTCTATAAAATAAAGATTATTTGGATGTGAACAAGTCTCATTGTTATGACTGTCTCAAACCCTACCCAAATGCCACAGGAAGCATGGCCCATTTTATGCTCCTGTGTCATGGTCATGACCCAAACCTTGCTGGAAACACACAAACCCAGGTCCCTTCCCAGACCTACAGAATCAGGCCTGGCACTTATTAGATCTCCAAGTGGCTGGCTTGGAATTCACTGGTAAATGGACCTAATCTCTTCATTTCCTGGTTTCTCATTTGTTTTCCAACAGATACATCTTGAAACTTCAAATATATACATGGAAGACCACGTTCGTTCCCCAGGATTGCGGCCAGCTTGACCAAAAATCAGCCAGGAAAAAAGAGCCAGTGAAAGGATAAACTATTTTTCTAAAACAACTTTATTATCAAACACACACACACATACCAAAAATTAAAACCATTCAAAGAAGAATAATGCAAGGGGAAAACAATACAATAATATTCAGGATAAACTATCTTTAATGGAACTGAACCGAAAAATGGAGAACAATGTTAACAGTCTTTCAAAGATGTTTGAAGAGAAACGAGATACTAAGTAAAGATCAAAAATCCTTTTGTGTGTGCTGGGAGGGGTCAGGTTACTAAGTTTGGACCCTGGTCCTTTGTACTGAGGTGTATCCCCAGTGCACTTTTAAAATTTTTATTTTGAGACCGGGTCTTGCTCAGTTCCTAAGTATCCCGGATGGGCTAGAACCTCCAATTCTCTTGCCTTAGTTCCCCAGAATGGTGGGGTTACAGGCCTGCATTACCATTCTTGGGTGCTGCTAGTACTGCTGCTTCTGCTTCTAAAGAGACAAAATATCTTAACAGTATGTTCATCGAGTTATTTTTCACCCAAGTACTGAAACACCACATTTTGCCCTTCTTTCTGCCAAAGTTTTCGTGTGAAAAAGTGGATGATGAGGTGTGACATTCACTCTGCTCTTACCCATTTCTCAGAAAGCTTCTTTTTTATTCTCAGAATGATTGATCAGATTAGAAGACCTAACATTATCTTTTCTGATATTTCTGATTAGAAATAACACCCTGCTGTGTAGCAAGGTGTAAGTAGCCAGAGATAAAATACCAATTTTAAGAAAACCTGGAAAGGCAGTAACTATATGAGAAAAGCTTTTGAAATGGCCAGAGGGAAACTGATAAAAATTATGAATTTAAACTGAAAAGCCAAGTCTTTATGCCAAGGTTCTTTCTGGTAGTGTGCTAATAAAAATTTGAAAATTCATTATTATATAGGTCATTCTTAAATATACTTCAATAGGCTTTAAGGAACAAAATATCTTGCCTTCAGATTCAATCTCATTAAAGGAATATTCAGCAATAATATAGCTGAACTCAATATTCAGCAGTTCTCACTACAGACAAGCTCTTCACATTTCATCTTTTTTTATTCATCACAAACCATTAAAATATCTTCAGTCCTTTAATAAAGCTAATCATAATACTGTAATTATATGAATCATGCTTTGATTTGAAGAAATCCAACAACTACTGCTAATCTGACAATGGAATGAATATACTTTCAAATGAAGAGATGGATTTGTTTAAATTATTTCCCCTGCATGCAAACAAGATTTTGACATTGTGATCCAGCAGGACTTTATCTAATAACCACGCAGAAAAAGGCTTCAGCTAAATTATGCCTGGTTTCCGGAAGAGCACAGACTTCAAAACAGGTTTTTCTTATAGTCACAGCAGATTTGGGTATCCAACAGAATTTCTTTTCATTTTTTAATTTGTGGAATTAAAATTAGATTTTTCCCTGTGAAAACTATCTATTCAATAACGATTTAGTGACCATGTATGTACCATCTACAGTGAAAACACAAATAATACTTTAAGGGCTGATGGCAAATTTTCATAGCACCTTAATTCCAATTATGCACTTAGGCACAGGGGAAAAGAACAACATCTCTGTAATCTAAACGTCAGTTCAAAATATCCAGGAAGACAAGGATTCCATTTATGGAAAATCCAGGAAAAAGTTAATTCTTAATTTTGATTGAATGCTCTCATTTCACTCTTTCTTTGCGCATGACCCAAGTCTGGAAGAAAGATTGCTAAGCCCATTCTCTCCTTTAAATATCAAGATGCTGCTGTTAGGTGGCAGATGCTTGGAATCATTTTTCAAGGGCAATGATGTATTTGCGGTGATTCATTTCGACTTTTTTCAACAGCCAGAATAGTCTGTGGCATGGAGTGCAGCTATCTTGTGACAAAGGACAAATGGAAGCCAGAACAGCCAGGATGGCTGTGAACCCGAGCCTCACTCCATTTGCTGAACACTGCTTCTCCATGAAGAACATGCCATTCGCTCACTGAGGAAGAACACAGAATCCAAAACATTTTCTCCACACTGTGCTTTCCATTTGCAACAGACAATATTCTTTTACTTTCCATCCCTTTGGATAATTCCAGTCATAATCCCATAACAATGTATATAAGAATAATGCAATTGTGAACAATCTTTCAAATTTCAGAATTCTTTAATCTCTATACTTAAGAGAAGGCTACAAAATATTGTTATGCCTAAATCATCCCTTTATCTCTCCCACTCCCAGGGAAGCTATACTTTGATTTAAAACTACCAAGATTTTAATATTGCAAGCAGAAAATTCTCATCTATCAACCCTATAAATTTATGTCCACTATAACACTATCCAAAAGAATGCCACTAAGAAAGTGTTCTTTGGAACATTTACATAGGAAATCACAGCATTCAAGTTTGAAGATAATGGTGCATGTGCACACACACACATACACGCGCACATACACATTCACATATCTTGTAGAAAACATAATACTGACCATAAGCAAAGCCTTAATATAGAATATCCCTTCTTTGAGCCAAGATGGTGCATTTTACCCCCATCTTTCAAGTTTATCACTGCTCACCAAGCAGTCAGAATCCTTCCTGCTCTCTTGAACACAGAAAGGCGATGTGACTTACTTCAGGCATGCAATGTGGCTGCGAGTGTCATGTAGCATTTTAAAGTTGAGCTGGACTTTTAGAGCTAGGATATAGGAATGTCTCTTTTCTTTCTGCCAGGAGACTGAAATTTTCTGGAAAAAAATTGTTCTGTCAAATCAAAACCTAAAATAAAAGTATATAGCACAAGTATTTCCAACTTAGCAAGGCATAGAACATTCACAAGAAAAAAGCTCTTGTAAAATGTGTTTCAGGAAGCACCTGAGTTCAGGGGGATGTTTGTTAGTTCAGTGTAACCTGGTGGATTTTTCCTCCCACTCCCAAGCCTGCTGCCGACCCCTATCCTACTACCTGGGCATGTCTCCTCTCTCCCTAACAAAACTATATAGTAAGTAGAAATTTGAGAAATTATTTCACTTTAAAAGGTAAATGTTTAATAAAGAGAGCCATGTACAACTTGCGCTTCAATAAGGTTCAAGACCTCAAGACAAGACAGCTCTAGAAAAGAATTCCCTAGATTTCTAGAATTAGTGAAGGGAAATAATTCACTAAAAGGGTTGGTTGAAGGGAGAGAGTTTCCAGACCTCTGCTTATAATGGTAGTTTCCCTGAAGTGCCTTTCTGTGTATTTCAAATCCCACTGTGGAAACCTTTAATCTGATTTTAGTAATATGGGTGGCATTCCAGGCAAATGAGATTTACGCGGATGACTAAGCAGGCACATGCAATAACTCTGTTGGTCTAAATAAGTCAATCTTATTATGAGAGTGTGTTACAAGTCACCACTTAGAAAGTACCAGGGCCAAAGTTTCATTTATTTATCTAAAATACATTCTTAGAAAACAGACTGTATACTTCTAAAGTAACTAAGTGACATTTATTATCTCATAATCATAGCACATTTCGCAAATAAAAAAGTATCTCAAGGAAAACTTTAGAATTTATTTTACACATAAATACTAATTCTCGAAGAACTAAAGAAACTTGAAAGTGACCATTTTCAATTTTGTTCATTAATATTCTACTCCCCCCTGCAGAATAATGCCTAATAGAATTTTATTTATCTATCCTACAGTAAAAGGTTGATGCTTTTCTACATTTGTAGCTAAATATTTATCAAATATCCCTGGGCTTATTGATGGCACTGACCAAAAATAAACATTTATTTTGCCTGAGATGATTAAAAAACATGTGAAATATTTCTGATTACATGAGGAATACTGGAATTGAGGGATCTTCAAAAGGAAAGGAGGGCCAGGGATTTAGCTCAGTGGTTTCACCACCTGCTGCGCAAGCACAAGAGTTTGATCCCTGGTACCGAAAAAAAAAAAAAGTCATGGCTATGCAAAGAGACCTGTCCAGTTCCCTCCCCGCAGTGTGGTCTGGGCCAGTGTGGTGCCTCGATCAAACAAAACACAGCAAGGTGAGAGATGTCACTTTGGCAGAGACCGTATGTAAGACCGTAGCACCTGTCTCACTGAGAAACTTTCTCCCCTGAGGCCTTTAAGGAAACCAGGTGCCAGCTGTGAAGTACTTTTGTGAGGGCTTCATGGCCCAGCAGTAGGGCACCATGCAGCCACACACTTCAAGGAGAAAGGCTCCAGGCTCCAGGCTCCACAGACTACAAGGAAAGAATTCTGCGAGCAATCAGGCAGGCATCTTTTCCTAGCAGACCTTGAGATAATCCCCTAAAATTAAATGCAATATTTTTCCATTTTGGAAATTACCTGTGAGAAGTGGCAAACCCTTTATTGAATAAGAAGTCTATTAAATCATGCAGAAAACTGATGATTTATTCTTTCATGACGACTTACAGTTCTCTTTTCATATTCTTCTCAACTATTAGGTAATGCCTTGTTCCTGCCTATACCCTAATCAAGTTTTCTTTGGTGATTTCCATGAATATTAACCTTTAATTCTTCCCAAATTCTTAAATAAACTGAATTTACAAATTGGCATAACTCTTTACAGTTGATACATACAGGATCAAAGATGCAGTAATTTTAACATGTGCATAAAAATGCAACTACTGTCTCCAAAAGCAAGGTAGAACCCCAGGTGAAAGAGAATACCAAGATAATTGCCACTTGAAAAGACTCCATGTTAAAAATGCAGAGTAAATGAGCCAATTTCAAGAGGACTGGTTCACTGTGGTTTCTTGATTAAAATAACTACAAAATGTGAGGATTGCAACAGAATTTCCCCGATAACGCAGGCTTAAAGTTACTTTCCCCTTAAAAATGTTCACAGATATATTTTGATACTTTAATCATTGGAAAAATAAATCTCCATTTTACCTCCCACATATGGACACACTCTGAAGCCTATCAGTATGATCCAAGGAAAGAAACAAAAAGTTATCTCCCCAAAGCTCCCATGTGCATTGTGCCACATCTCTCTGTAGTACTTACTGTCCATATTTAGTTAGCTACAACTATGTCTTCTCAGTTAAGCTGAGTGCAACCTATCATTACAGCATATAAACATCATACATCTTGGAACTCCTCAAATGATGAATAATGCAGAAAAGTTTATGAATATTTGAACTGGCAGGGGAAAATATCACAAAACAGCTTCAACCTCTACTTGCCAGACTTTTAACCAGAAAGAGAGAAAAACTTCAGTCAAATACATAAGGCCACATAGATTTCTTTGATTTCAGCTTTCATTAATTTCACTCAATGGAAACTCTCAAGTAATGAAGAACCATTCAACAAGCTATTATTGACCACTACCCTAGTTATTTATTGCTGCCTAATAAACCACCCAAGAATGTAGTTTACAACCACCACCAATTTATTACAGTCTAGGATTTTATGGACTGGAAATTCAGACATTACACAATGGAAGCAGCTTTTCTCCTCTCTGAAATATGTGAGGTTTGGAAAAATTTAAGCAGCTTAGAGAGATTTATGTGGCTGGGCACAGGGCCTACCATGAGACTACATTCACATCCCTGTGACTGGCCAGTAAGCCTCCAAAGCTCGGACCAACAGTTGCTGCCTGCAAGAAAGACTGCCCAAATAGCTTGGGTTTCCTCATAGCATAGTGGCCTTGGGTTAATTGACTCTCTTACACAACAGTTCAAAAGTGCAAAAATGCATATCCCATATAAGAGAAGCCAAGCAATATTTAAGCTTGTTCGTCTGACTTGTTTCCTTTAATAGTATGTTCTCTAATAGCAACCATTTACTGATGAATGGCTCAAGTTTATCTGTCTTTATGGGAGAACAGTATTGTTCTCACAATAATGGAAGTGTTATTCCATTATGTACAAATACCACCTTTTCCTAATCCATTCATCTACTGATGAACATATATGCTGTTGCCAAGATCTAGCTATTATAAATTGTGCTGCTATAAACATGAGTGTGCATTTATCCCTGCATATGATGACTTCAATCCTTTAGGGGAGATACTTAGAACCAGGATAGCTGGGTCAAATGGAAGTATTATTTTTTGATTCTTGAGGAACCTCCACACTGGTTTCCACAGTGGTTGGAAGTTCAAATGATTTCCTAAGTTACTTATTCCCCTGTATCAAACATATTTTAATATATATATATACTAATTCATTTCATTTATGCTACTAATTTCTCTTAGTACATTAAAAAAAGTTTTGTGGTATTATCTGTTTGTTTCTTCTTTGCAAGAGAGAATCTTTTTCTGTCTCTGAGTAACTACTCTGAAGATAATGACACATGGTATAATAACTTATTACTCTCTTATTATTTTGTTAAAAAATTTTGTTTTATTTTTCATAAAGTAAAAAAGAATGCATATCCCCGCAAATACCACAAAAACTGTGTGGCCTTTAGTAGCTTCCTTGTGAAACACAGACAACCACTGCTGTTGTACCCCCGTGGTCAATGCGGTCACCCCAGGCTCAGACTCACAGCAGGTTAAGGGCGCAGTCTCCCAGTCGGAGGACCAAAAAGACTCGGCCGCCATATTTTACAGCAAAAACAATCTCACCATTTTCTTTTTTACCCTTTTCTTCTTTTTTGCAAGTAATTGACTTCCTTCAGATATAACTAGTATCCTTAGAATATGCTCAAAATCAAGTAAAAGAACAAATGGACAAGTAAACATAGAACTCATTTTGTAAGCAACATGTAAGTTATCCACACATGCTGCTAGAAATTACTTTTATATTTAGTGATTTCTTGTTTTCTTCCTTTTCAAGATTTTGTAATCTTTGAAAATTAAGGTTGCTTCTATACCATAACAATAGTTAAAATACAAATATAAAATAGTTGTTACGAGCTCTCAGCTCAGAGCCGTCTGCCCTACCTACATCTTAGTTTCTTATCAAACTGAGATTAATTATCAGACCTACTTCATAGACTCAAACAGTTTTGTTTGGTCTTTTCACTAAATGCTGTTCACTATTTCCAACCTACCAGAGGGGTAAACTGGCTTCCAGATTTTGGAATACCTTAGCTGCTTTCCCATCAGCCAAATTAAAATTTTAAAAAATATATGTAGTTAAGTCATTTATTTGTATTTACAAAGTCAGAGAAATAGTATATTTCAAATATTTACTTTATTTATGTTATTGACTGATATCAACAAATTCAAGTCAGATGACAAAATGGTTTCTATATAAAGAACAGACTTTTCACAAAGAACTCCTAATGACCAGTAGGGTTTGTTTTTTTTTTAATCAGTAGTTTCCTAATCTGGACATCCTAGGTAAATTATATAAATTGGATTTTGAAAAGAAAAAATAGGATATCTATAGTTTTACCCCAGTGATAGAATTAATAGAAAAAAAGTTTCAGTTACCCTGTCTTTTGTGTGTGTTTTTTTTCCTATCAAGTAGAATCCTATTCTCTCTAAATCTCTTCTTCACGTTTTTTCTCTACGTGGTAATGTCATTACATCTTTTCAGTTTCTTCAAATTCATAAATTAATCAGCAGAATCAAACAGGGACATATTTACATGTAGTCTTCTAAATGTGTAAAGCAGATGACATGAGCTTTAAAATCGCTTCTCTGGAAAGGGTCACAGATAAACAGTTCTTTCTTTCTTTAAGTGGCCAGATTAAGGAAACACACATCCTTACTGCAGGCTGTGGAGTAATTATACTGCTGTTTATTATTTTCAAACCCATAATTAGCCATAAAGAGAAATGTCCAAATAAAATCCTGTGTTTATATTTCCTGTATAAGAAGCTGTGTTGTTCAACAACAAAGATATCAAACACCATATTTTATAAAACTGGTATTTTGTAATTATCTGACTTAGAGCCTACTGTATTTTAAGAGAGAAACATTGAACCTTCCATTAGCAAGCTAGAAGGAGCAGCTTCGGGTTGTAATTTCCACACTGTCCTGATTTCAACAATCTGAATAAAATCTAATAGTTACTTATAGATTAAAACTGAGACCATCTGAAAATGAAAATTTGGTACTGAGATTTTTTTTCACTAACAGATTCTAAGCACAACAGCTTTTGGATTAAGAGTTTTACATGCCCTTTAATCTTGTTCTCATTTACTTGCATCTTAAAAAGGGAAAGCAAATATTATCCCAGTTTCCCTGCATTTTCCTCTCTTCCCTTGCTCTAATAATTACCCTGTTTATATATAAGTTGGTTACATTTTCCATGTCCACACATGAGTCACACATGATGAAGTGCCTGGTTATTTATTCCTCTTTTAACTAGGTGCACTGTGGGATATCTTTTATCTCAGTGACTAAATTACTGTTGCCATATAATAACAGTACTCAAATTCTCCAAGAAGTTTCCACTAAAGATCTATTTTTAAAGAGTAATATTCACTTGCCCCTCTCCTATGTTTCTTTTTCCATGCAGATACAAAAAGAGCGCGACAGAATGCACTCCCAAAGAAGATGATGACAAGTACATTAAAATACTCTTTATCCAGCATCCATGAGTGCCTCTGGACAACAATTATCAGGTCCTTTCTGAATAATCCCTGGGAACGTCTGAGGACATGCACATGTTCTCTCCCTGCTGAGAGCTCTTGGTCCCTATGATTCCCCTGATTATTCTAAAGCACAGGCCGCCCCGGCCCTGTCTCTTACTGTTGGTGGCAGACGTCAGAAGAGCTCAGTGGCTCTGTCCCTGGGGACATTCTCTTCAACGATTTACTACAATAAAAGCAGCACATACTGTCATGGTGTTAAAGAAGATACAGAGAACCAGGATAGGCTCAGAGATACGACATAGCCCAGGATGGAGAAAGCACTACACCGAGAAGACAAAACTGTGGTCATCAGCGAGGTTAGGACATGAGCACTCTCCAATGACTTTGGGGCTCTTCTAGGTCTACTTGCAGTATCAGTTCAGCTGCTTCATCTTGTCTCATGTATTTCAAACGTCAGTCCATTTAGATGAGTAAATGTATTTGGGTAAAGATACTATTTTCACCTAAACCACATCTATTAGGGATTAACTGTTCTACAATGCATCTCTAATCTCATAGAAAAATAAATGTTGAGTGTTGCATAATATCTGTAGTTATAGTTTTAATTGTATCAAGTAGTGAAAAGTGCAAATCTGCCCTGCTGAGTTTTTGCATTTATCTGTTTAAAGAGAATACTTTGAAACAATTAAACATCCATTTAATAGAAGTGTAATATTCAAGAGCTTAGCACTGCTTTCCAAACAGCGATTAATCATATGATTGACACGACCACTTTTCAAATCTGTGTACATTTGTATTTGAATCTCAGTGGCAGTTGTTTTAGGTCTTCCATGTCCTCCCCTGTGTAGCCACAGGAAGAAAAAGAATTGAGAGAAGTTGATCGCTCCAAAATTGTTTCTGCAATTGGAGCCTATTTTCACATTTCTATCTTTTGAGAAAACTTAAAAGTTCAGATTTACCACTGTAAAAACAAGAAACAAGTGAAGAACATTGATATTAATTTCCAAACTTGCAAGGAAACATTCAAAACTTCACTATTATTAAAAATGTCAAGTTCTTAATACTGTACTGTCTTAATATAATAAATCAAATTTCAATTAATGAATACTTAATTAATATTTAATGTATAATTAAATTTTGAGATATAAAATCAGTGGGCCTTTTTAACTTTCAAGAGTTTGAGGTTATTTAGAAATGAGAACTGTATCTTCCAAAACTAAATAAAACATATAAAGAGGGTAGGTGTTTTTTTAAGATTTCCCTTTATCAAAATATAAATAAATAAAGTAAATATATGAGCCCTTGTAGCATACATCTTGAAAGGCCAATTTCACCCACTAAGTCAGAAGGACAACAAAATATCAAAATATTCCAAGGACTGGATCAATTATTCTAATCATTACAAAGAATCAATTCATTAAATGGAGAAATTCAGTCTCTGGCAACATAGTTATCAACTGCAAAAACTCAGAGTAAACACAGTCTCTGCTCGTTAATGACAGGATGGTGTCACTCACACTGGATTTCCCCCCTTTTCTGGAGTCATCAGACAAAATTGAAATGATTCATTTTTTATAAATGACTTTTACATTTTGAATTTCTATTTAGAAATTTCCTGGGGCAAGCAGAATACAGTAGTGAAACCTGTTATAATTTGCCAACCACTCAAAGTGGATCAGACATAAAGTCACACAATCACATGGGCAGCAAGGGCATCTACATTTGCAAGAAGCCTTACTGTTTTTGTTCTTATTTTCCACTTTTTGCTTGGACCCATTGTCCCAGAAAGTGCCCAAATCTCCATAGCTAATGGCCCAGGGCAACCAGACACATTTGCCATGGGAGGAAGAAAGCCAGTGTTTGAAATGGTTTAAGATTCAGATTGATCTTTTCAAAAACATTTGTTTTCCTCCAGATAGACTTTCACAGATTATTTGATCCTTGTGGTTGAATTCATCATCTGTGCCTTAAAAAAGAAAGCCTATGTGAAAACCAAGTTCAAGATCTCTGTCAAATGGTGGATCCAGACCAGAAAAGGGACAAATTAGACTACAAGCCAGTCACTGAGATTAGAAGGATAAACTCGCCTGTGTCTCCCACCAGCTCAGTAGCTGGGCAGTAGGGACAGGAGAAGCCGGCTGAGGTTTGGTAGGAAGCTGTCATCACCTTCGCTCAGAACAGCAGACAGAGAGGAGGACAGCCCACCAGGGATGTTTGTGTTTTGCTACAGGCTTGCTCCATTCTTGCTCCCAGCCCCTCCCCAAATGGAAAGAAGTATCCTCATTTGATTCCATTTCACCCACACCCATCCGTAACACCAGCCTGTGAAACAGCAAAAATCGTGGGCGAAGCAAGGTGCACTACTTCCAGTGTGTCAAGTGATTTTCTATTCTACCTGCTATTACTCTCTGCATCCCACCCCCTTCCCTCTAAAACAAAACAAAACCAAACCAGAGAATCACAAAACTAAACATGGGTAAAGACAGGAAACAGACTGGACAATATAATGTAACAGTTGACTTAAAGCCCTGGATGAAGAGCCAGATACTTCTGGCTTGGAAGCCTGGGTACATCGTACGTTACCAGTGGGAGCTCTACCACATTTCTTCATTTCTCTAAGCCTTGGGTTCTCCATTAGTTGAAGAAGGCTAATTGGAGCCATTAAGTGGGGTGGTTGTGGGTAATATAAGATCAGGATGCTCAAGTTATCAGGATGGGATTTGCTTGTTTTAAGAATGAAATCAATGATGGGATTCCATGCAGGGATTTTTGTATGATGACTTCAGTCCTACTGACTAGACTTTTCTGTTAAAGTCAATGAATATGTAAAAAGAATGGCTGTCAAGCCAGGGGAGAACGGGGGCTACCTAACTTTTCTCTCCCAGTTCCAGCATGTGTTTGGCTCTGAGTTTCCTGGAGAGGGTGCTTAGAGAGTTTACAATAGTGACTGCAGAAGAGTTTTATTCTCAACATTCACAATAACGACAAAATGACTCCCATCGTTTTCACTTCCTGTCTACCATCAGGATAAGAACATACAGTTGGTTCACTATTTCTTAAATGCAAGACTGATAACAGCACGAATAGGAACAAAAGAAATAATTTTAAAAGTTGCCAAGATTTCCTATTTTAACAGCAAAGAACTACTACTAAGAACAAGATGCTAAACTAAGAAAATTCATTTTCTGTGTAAAAAAACTTTTTATCTTTCACTGGGATTGTCAATAAGTACAACCTTACTGCACAAAGTTATCACTTCCGGGTGCCTGCCTTTATGCCTCAGGATGCTGGGTAGATTATTTAAAAGCCTCTAGTCCAACCACAGCCCGGCAGAAAACAGGCGTCCGGGTCACGGCACACAGCTCCCATCCCATCTGCACATCCTCTGTGGCAATGGGCTCCTGATTTCCCCAGACAATCTGTCCCGCTGTAGGACAGCAACAGGCCCTTAAACAGAAGATGCTTTCTTAGGTGTGCAGAGATCTGCCTGCCTAAAACACCTGCGAAAAGGCATTCTCAGCCCTGACAGGAGGGGCCCTGGGTGGCAGGACTGCTCTGTCACAGGGTAACTGCCGTGCACTGAGGGAACTGGGCCGCGTCTCCCTGTGTCACCCTCTCAGGGAGAGCATATACACACTCAGAGTCCAGCCTGGTGTCTCTTCCACCATGCTCCATCCCCGGCATCTTGGCACGGCCCATGTTTGCTGGGTCTGGTGGTTCGAGGTCAATGCCAGTGCCATTTGTCAGCTCATTTCCTCTCCTTCCCTAGTCGATAAAAATGCTAATTATGGCAGAGTGGGTAAAAGTGGGGTGTATCAGGGAACAACAAAGACAACAAAAACAATACAAAGCCAGGCAGCCAACGTGCAGGGCAAAGTTCCCTCCTTCGAAAATGGGATCTGGAGGAATACGGCTCCCAATACCTAACAAACTGCACCCCAAACCTTCCCACGACTCTTTCTGCACACAGCTTTGCCGGAGGTGGAAGTTAAGTGAGACAGCTTCTCCACTTGTTCTGGGAGAAAGCAGTGCACGAAAGTTCTCCACTGCCTTTGGTTAAAGAACCAAACAAGATCTGCTTGGTCTAAAATGCAGCTTATGTTCATGTTCACTCTGAAGTAACACGGGAAAAAAGCAAGCCATAGAAATGAAACACATTATTCCAGCTGAACTTCTGTCTTCCATTTTATTCTGGAGTTTTTCAATAATGTAGCCACTTTTCGAGAGAAGCAGAATGAATGTAGATGCAACAAATGAGGCATTTATGATGCAAAGTCTGCTTATAAAATCCGTAATAGTGTCTATAAAACATCATGGAAGGACCACAGTAGTTTTGTTGATGCTTCCCATGGTTTTTAATGAATCTCTCCTACTTCCTGGACATCATCATACTCTAGGCTAGATACTTTCTGTGCATAAGACTCCATTCCTAAGACAGAGGCAGTATTTCAATCCCTATTTAAATAATTTAGGCAATGTAGTACAGCTAATCAATGGTGAATCTGGGGCTCGAACCCAGTCCATCCTAAATCTTTCTAGTAATCATTTTACTACACTTTCCTATTAAGGTCAAAACTAGTTTCTACTTTTAGAATTTATATCAAATATATCAATTATTTTTCATGAAAACCTAAAAAGATAGCCATATTTAATTCAACTGGTCCTATACATACTCCATGAAATTCCACAGCAACATATCCCTAATGAAAATAACTTGTAGTAACCAAGAGTATACAATTATTGATGATTTCATATTTAAAGCCAGTAATTATTTTATATTATTGGAAAATGAGTTTTCTACTTGATTTAACCATATTCAAGTTGATAATTGTGTTTCTTTTCTGAAGCCCTAAAAGTAAGCCATTGTTCCTGTTTAAAATTCAAACAACAACAAGGGAACAGATCCCGAATGCGCACAAGGCTTCACCACTTCTCTGGCCCTAGGCTAAGCAATGGATGGAACCCATCCCGTCTCTGGGGTCTGACTCCATCCACTTTTCCTGAATGTATTCCTATTGATCATCCACTCTTATCTGGGTCTCAGAACAAAAGCTCAAATATTCCAAAGTTTAATTCATCATAAATCACCCATTTCTTCACACTTACATCCATCTTCCTGTTTATTCAGTTGTCTGTTTCACTGCTACACTCAGTGAGGAGTGATGTGTCATTCTTTCCTCTACCCCAGCCCATTCCCTAATTCATCATGTTTTGACATCTCTTCCTACCATTCTGTTACAACTACTCTTGTTAGGTCACCCTGGACTTAACTGGCAAATCAGTGACCTATATAAAGGCTTCATCCTACATCTGCGTTCTGAACCTGGAGACACTCATGACTGATTCCGAATCTGTCTTTAAATCTTTTCCCAGTGTCGCAGTTGGGTCTGGAATACCCCCAAGTCCCATGTGCCAAAGGCTCGGGCCCCAGCTCAGCACTATCAGGAGGTCATGGTATCTTCTGGAGGTGAGGCCTGGTAGTACTGTGGTCATCGGGTGTGCACCCTGAAAGGGGGCATTGGGGCTCCAGCTCTGCTCTTCGCACTCTCTGTCCTGTCTCAGGTTTGGCATGTGCTCTATTTGCCATGTGATGATTTGTTGCCTGGCCGCAGCTCCGAAAGTGAGCAGGCCAACCATCCAGTCCTGTACTGAATCTTCCAAAGCTGTGAGTCAAAATAAGCCTTTTCTAGGGCCGGGGATTTAGCTCAGTGTTTTCGCCGCCTGCTACACAGCGCAAGGACCCGAGTTTGATCCCCAGTACCAAAAAAAAAAGCCTTTTCTGTTTATTAACTTGTTATTTCAGGTATATTTTTCAGTAACAGAAAGCTGACTATTTATGAAGGCCTTGCACACCATCGAAATCTCAAGGCTATTTTCTCCCTCTTTCTCTCCCCTCCCTTCCCCTCTGCACTCTCTCTCTCTCATTCACTTACACTTTCTTTCCCTGTACTTTTTCTGCCCAAACTCTTCAAGATTCATCTTTGACACTGTCTTTCTATCATCTGTTTTTATTGAATCGCCTACTGCCTGCCCTGGCTTCCCGATCAAATGTCCATGCGGACAGTGCACTTCACACCATTCCTCCACTCACCAGACATCGCCTGATCTCATTATCTCCAAAAGTGAACCCCTTTCTTCCACCAGGCTAAGACCCAACTTGTTCTCCCCTTAGCTCCTGTCTCATTCCATGGAGTCAACGCAGACCGAGCTTCACAGCTGGTAAAGGTGGCTGCAGCCTCTCACACATGCGCTTAGCCACTGCATGCCACACACACACACAAACACACACACACACACACACACACACAGACGTCTTCTCAACCTGCCTCTCTTCTCACTTCTAGAGCACAAACTCATGTAGAGCTTTCTACTCATCGGTGGCCACCATGGGGACTAATTAAAGCTAAATACAATCAAAGCTGCTGCTCCTCCTTATCCTAGCCGCATCTTAAGTACTCCATGGTGACACGTGGCCATGGTTACCACACTGGACAGAGCAGACTATGAACAACAGTCCAACTGATGGAGGGGACTGACCAGAGGACTCTCTTTTGATTCCTACATGAGAGCAGCAGCTTCTGTCTGAAATGATTTCTCTGCCACCATGTTCCCTGGTCCTGACCCAGGGCCACACTGCTATTAGAGTTAAGTTTTGAGAAAAAGAGAACATCCCAAATGAATCCCTTCAGTAAAATTATCCTTGGATTTTTTTCAGCAGAGAGACAATAAAAATTACCTGTGCCTTCCTCAGTATTATGGACGAGATGTGTCCCTCCTCAAAAAACAAAACAAAAACACTATGCTGAAGCCCTAAGCCCAGTGTAGCTGCATTTGGAAATACTGGAAGTGAGGTCTCCAGAGAGCTTGAAAGGTTACGTGAAGTCCTGAGGGCGAGACCCAAACCAAGAGGACAAGTGTGCTGGGAAGAGAGGAGAGGCGCTGAAGATCTCTCCGAATCTGAGCAGGAAGGAAAGGCCACTCCAGAGCTGCCATCCAGGAAGGGAGTCCTCACCAGGAGCCAAGTGTGCTGCCACCCTGGTCGTGGGATTCTCACCCCCAGAACTGTCTGTTCCTTAAGCCACCCAGTTGGGGCATTTTGCCAAGGCAACCGAGGCAGACTAATACACTCAGCTACACCAAAGTTACGAGCCCGGTGTAAAGAATTATGACAGATCTCCAAGTTTCCTTCCTTCCCATCAAAACTGCATAGTCCTCTTTTCTCTAATTAGCTCTAAATGTGAACAGACACCCAAGGATTCTCCTGACATTTCAGACCGTTCACTCACTCTCACCCCTTAGGCCTTTGAAATGATGAACTCGCCATCCATCCACCTGCCCAGGACTCCCCGAGTTCTGAATTAACAGCACACTTTATCATCCATAAAATATTTCAATGGTAAGTTCAAAATAAATGATGCAAATACAGCAAGATTTTAAACTGTGTGACACATGTGTAGGCTTAGGACAGTAATCTTTTAATTGTTTGGGATGTTTGTAAAAGCTTGTAATCAAAAAGAAAGAAAAATATCTAAAGCAATGAAGTTCATATTTAGTATTACCCAGTTGTTTGACCTTGGGGTATTTAGCTTTCTCTCGTTCTTATTCATCTGTAAAATTTGACTTCTAATAACCTACATAGCTCATTGGCTGCTATAGAACCTCCCAGTACTTAAACTTCTCAGTGATTTCAAGTCATTTTCTGTGAGTTAACACTGTATCATGATTGCCTGTTTGCATCTTAGTTCAATTTTTCTTACTTTTTAATTAATTTTATTGGTACATTTTAGGTATACAATATAATGACATTCATCGTTGGAAATCTGTACCTCTACATAATCTTTCTCGGTTCTTAATAATTTTTCTTTTTAAATAAGCAAAGTCAACCATAGTTCAGTAGCAAAGAGACTGACCCTTTTTATGGTAGTGGAGGTACAGAGGAGAATGAACCCTGGAGTTTGAATTTCCCACAAGACACAGGGAAATGCAGCTTCTCAATGTCAGGGAAGGACGCAGCCAGGTGGCCACAAGAAGGCTCTGACAAGGAGTGAAAGCTAGGGGAAAGGGGGCTTAATGGACATCAGTTTACAAGGCTGATGGGGTTAATTTTCTTCTAAAGCGGGATGGGGCAGCCAACTTATACAATCCTCTGCAGAGACGTGATTAGTGAATTCACCAATCTCACCTTTGAGTAGATATAGACTTGCCAAGACAAACAGCAGTATATAAATGGACAGCAAAGATCTATGTTTTGCAGGACTTTTACCACCTGAAATGATTTCTATACCATCTTGTTTATAAATGATTAAATGTAGAAACAAACCACCACAAGCCAAAAGGGAAAAATTAGCCATTACCTTTGAACACCTGAAACACCCAAGAATTAAATATGTTCCCATATTCTAGCACAATGCATGGCATAAGCCATTCATTATTTACTAATAAGAGTGGGCACATTGCCTGCGATTTAGCTCAGTGGTTCCATCCCCTGCCTTGCAAGTGCAAGGTCCCGAGTTCAATCCCCGGTACAAAAACAAAAACAAAAAAGAATGGACATGTGCTACCCACCTCTTGTCCAGTATGAAAGAATCAAAGTAAATTAGAACATTACATTAAGGAAATGCTATTCTGTGTATTACAATTAATTTATTAGATAAAATGGATATTTCATTTTTATAGTGCCTTGTTAGCCAAAATTAAAAAGTAAAATCACTGATATTTACAATCACTTTAAAATTGATTATAAATTGGTTTAAAATTTATTTATAATTATTTATATTAAAACTCAGCTCTGAATCAAGGTATTAATATGGGATGATTTAGCAATTTACTGCTTCAAAAACTTCTATGATATAGGTAGCTGCAGATGAATGCATAAGTCCTTTGGCAGTAGTGGTTAAAAATACTTCACTGCCTCATGTATGGAATGCAGCCTGTCATAAGGAACAATGAAGAATTGGTCAAGAAAACATGAACAGAAGCAAATGACACAAATATTTGATGTTGAAAAATTCACAAATTATGTAGAAAAAGGCTTGACTACTTGTACTGCTGAATAATAGTTTTCTTTAAAATAAAAAAACCTTATACGAATGTCAATTTTATAGAGTTAAGTAAAAAAAGAAATGTGGTTTATCATTTAGATGAAAAAAGAAGCAAAGAAGAATGCCTAATGTCCTGTATTTAATAAAGTGAATAGTTACACAGTAGCCTGGAGTCAGCGGAAGAGACGCCAGGGTTTTCCTTAACATCAGCCATAGACTTTGGAAAAAAGTCTGATTTTGTCCGTTTGTGTAGGATAAGAGTAGAGACAGACAGACGGGGGCTAGGCTCCCCCTAATCAAGCAGTTGATTGGCAGAACAAATGCTCCCTGTGGGCGCCCTGTGTGCAGCCCGCTGTGCGAACACCGTGTAGGGACTGGGCCCTCCTGGGGGACAGAAAACCTGAGTAGGATGCAGTCCCAGTATTCCTGGGGGTGAGTGAGAATGATCCGGAGTTGGAGCCCAGCCTGTGAGCCTCAGTGCATTAGCGAGACTCTATCCCCAGTTAAAAACTACAAAAAGGGCAGGGCATGGAGCTCAGCAGGAAGGCCCTGGATTCAATCTCTAGTGCTGAAACAAAAGAAAACAAAACAAAGCCCCGCTCTTCCAACCAGTTTTAAACGTGACCACAGAAAACTCTGCTTCTGTGTGGATCCATCCCTGTATCTCCACATTCCTGCCACCACTGCCCGCCTGCTTGGGACACATCTGGTCCCCACGCTCTGCCTGCGACTTATCAGTGTCACCACCAGGACACAACGTTGACCTAAGCTCTGTCTTCTCAGTGGAGCAAAAGCATTATCCAGCATTGCCTGGGACTGCCAACCAGACTGGCTCCTGGCCCCAGCTGTCAGCTACAGCCGCTGGGCCAGCTTTGATGAGGCCGGGCCTCTGACAAAGGCCAGGCTAAGGATATCAAGTTCGCTAACCCCAGAAACACCCAGGCCTCGGGTTGGCAAGGTTCCCTGGGGTCACACTCAGTTACCCGACCACCACTGACCCTGAGGAGCTGGTCACTGGTACTGAACAGACACTCTTTTGCTATAAATTAAAATAAACAAAATATTTGGTGCTTAGTTGCTGTGAGACTGACGCAGAAGATGAATGCTGTTTTACAGCAATCTTCGGAAAATGAGGATAAATGTAAAGCAATGGGTCAAGTCATTCATATCAAAATGTTCCTTCCCTTAAAAGAGTGGTCTGGGTATTTACCTGCAGGGAGGTGAGACCCAGAGCTCTGTTTGATTTCTTCCCTTTCTTTCACCCTGCTGCTGCAGACACGCACCTCCCTCCCCGATAAAGGTGATTAAAACAATATGTATCAGCAGTTAGGTTGTGCCCTATATAGCTGCTCGTCTGACCCACTTACAAGTCCAAAGTAAAAATATTTATTCTTTGCTCTGTAATACAAAAGATACCTAATATATTAAGACAAAATCTGGCTGTATCTCAATAAAAATAAAACACAGATCAGAAGTCAGAAGTTGTATAGAGAGCCACATATATAAAAACCATAAATCTCAGTCATAAATATCATTCCACTAGAGTCTTTGACCTTATAAAAAGCCTTATGAGTGGTTAAAATCAGCAGCAGCATGATGAGACTGTTTGATTCTGCAGAGAATCATTCAACCATGAGCATAATTTGAAAACAACAAAGTGGAAGAATAAGAAAAGGGTCTATTTATAGATTACACATTTATGGATAATGACATAATATGTACAATAGCACTTAATAGAGAGTAAAATAATATTTTAGGTTCAAAATTTGAATGGACAGAATTGTTCTGTATTTTATTTTCTCTTAAAATACTATTTCTTTATGAATCTGTAGACCATGACCCTAAACTTAGTAAGAATTAAGAAATGGAAAATTTTCAAATTACACATTATGTAACTCAAATTCTATGTTCTCAAACTAAGTGATATTGGGAGCAGCATCTGAAAAGAGACAGAAAGTCTCACATATGCTTATAGAGACCTGATATTTACAAGCTGTGTTGCGGTTGGTGTCTGTTTGTTAGGCACAAATAAGCCATATACCCATATAACTTGCTTTAATATGAGCTTGTAAAAGTAAAAATATGACAATGCATGCATCTCAGGAGAATACAGATTAAACTCTATGCTGAGATAAGGCAAATACATACAGTGCAATAGCCCACCAATGACTTTCATATTACACCCGTGTTCATTCACCAATGTCTAAGTGTATTCAGGAAGTACAGAGGCATGAGCAACTACAGAAGTTTACCCGTGACACAAAAATTCATATTTCCTAAATACCTCATTCTTATAATGTTTATTTGCAAAACTGATCAGGAGCTTGGTACATGTAAGAGAAAAGTTTTAAGGAAAAAAATCAAGCATGAAAATAATATATATTTATAACTTTATAACTTAGAACATTTAATTTTTCATATCACCTGGCAACTTAAATATTTTGACAGATTTGTCAGACTTTTATATACCAATAACAGTTCTGAATAATACTGTAGGCTACTGAAAAAAATTAGTCACAATTTTTGCTATCCAATTTGTGTAATATAGCCACTTAAATGCGGTATAACAAATGATGCATGCAACAGGTTTTTATCATTTACTTTTCCACAAATGCAAATATTTTATTTTTTTTAAAGTTAAATCAATTATTTCTTACAATATTCTTGGGTGCAATATTTCTATTGTATGTTAATATACAAAGATTTACCAAAGTAAATTAGCTATATTTGGCCTGCAATTACTGTGAATTCAAGACTATGATGCTGTTAGATCTACTTTATGGTTTCAAAAACATATGGTCAAAAATATCTTTAAAACAATTTAAATCAAAATTAAATCTAATCTATTTTTGTATTACACATATTTGGCATGTGATTATTTTTAATGGTGAGAAAATATAAAACTAGAAGATAATAATACATTCTAACTAAAATGTTAGAAATCACAGAAGTTATTTAGACACAGTATTTAAAAGTTAGTATATTTTTCTAAAATACTAATTCCACTACATTTGTAGCACTAACATGTTTTTATGAATATTATCTGCAATTTTGATGAGTATATTTATAATATAAACTATTAAGATTTGCTTTTTCACTAATAAATTGCCAATTACAGAAAGATAATGCATTTACTTTTAATATATCTCATGACTTTGTAGCTGCCTTTAAAAGATGGAAAATTTTGTTTCATATATATTATTGTATGTTACACAATATATATACATTGTGTGTGTTTCTCTGTGTGTGCATACTCGTGTGTGTGTGTGTGTGTGTGTGTGTGTGTGGTGCTGGGGATTAAATCCAAGATGTCATACACACCTGCCAAGGGCTCTACCACTGAACTACATTCGCAGCCCCACAACACACCTTGAGTAGAATTCCTGATGATAGTTATTTCACAGTTAGAATTGTGTTGGAAACAAGAGTACAAGTGTTCATAAAGAAGCTCAAACACAATCTTGAAAGATGACAAGTACCATTTTAAGCTATCTCTATGCTATGACTTGTACACAGGTATGTTTGTAGATTTTTCAGAATCATAGAGAAATACCATATTAAACTAAGAAACTAACTCTTGTATTATATTTCTGAATATAACCACTTGGTTTGTGGGTCCTAAACCAAAATCACTAGTTCTTTAAAACTGAAATTACAGTTTTTTAAAAATAACTACTATGGAACAAATGTTTCCAATGGCCAAACAATAACAACAAAAACAAATAAACAAAAAGAACTCACTACAGCCAAGAAGTATCTATAAGAAATCAGAAACAATGTATTAAATGTTGAGCTTCTGAGAAAACTGATACCTATATTTACTTTTCAAAATGAAGAAATTTTAAAGCAGTTAAGATTTTTATAATATGCTTTTGTTAACTTCTACTTTATAAAAATTAGTTGAGAACACAAATTTAACTTCTATCATACTTTATAGCTGTGATGATGTAAACAGGTTGAGAATTAATTCAGGTCAAGAGGGAAGAAATATTTTAATATATTTATGTAGACATTTGAACAAAGATAAACTTGACATACTTTTTTGAAATTATCTTCCAGTCTACTGACAACAAAGTCTATCTTTTGAATGCTGAATTATGCCAACTGAAATTACCAGAAACTTCTATGAGGGCTTATATTCAAAGCAGCAGGAAAGTCCAAATTAATTACAAGGTCCCACTCTTAAAGGTAAATATGCTGAAACTTTACAACCTCGGTGGTGGAATTCTCAGCAGCAGTGCCTCATAGTACATTTTCAGTGCAATACACCTTATCAAAATTAGTAACTGTACAATAAGTACACTAACCTTCATTATTAATTCCTACCATTAACACCTGAGTTTAATTCCCAAGCATGAGTTACAATGGTACGGTTTAAAAAACAGCTAGGAAAGTTTAAGATCCACTTATTTAATGAAATAGTGTTCTCAATGTCATAAACTCAGAGTCCCTATTTTCAAAGATGCATGTTTCTGGTCTTACAGAACGATGATAGAGCAAGGTCAGACTGAGTTTAGCTTCACTTTCAAAAGCACGAGTAACCCCAAGCAAAACGAGGCTCTTAAACTGTGTCCATTTAAAATAAATGTCCCCCAGCATCAATGATCTTCTAATTTATGCTGCTTTTGATTACTTTCCAAGGGAGGCAAGGGGCAGTTGTTCCCCTCGCGTGGGAGGCCGGGGGAAGTAGGAAAGGGAAAGAAGAGAGAGCGTGGTGTCTGCTTTCCTCTGAAAGTCAAGGCTGTTTCATTGTGCTGTTAAGCAATTATCCCTGACCGACCGGCCTAGGCTTACGGAGAATCTGTCCTAATTTTCGCCTGTTAAGGTGACTGCAGTTCCCTCATCGCATCTCTTGGGCAGAGGCCCTTCAGCACCACGGACAGCGACCCTGCAACTTGCCTAGGTTTCCTTCACTTTGCTAAAACAGGAACTGGGAAGTATTTCAGTCAATGTTAACCCACAGCTTCTGAGATTTGCCATGTAGGACTTCTAAAGAGGATACTGAAAAATCCAAATTACATAAGGTGTCTGCCTGATAAATAACCTAACCTTGCTATCACTGGAAAACTAATTATAACTTTTTGCTTGTCATGAGTCTCAGATCAATAATTATACAAATGTCTAAGAAAACAAGAAACAGGGAGAGTGCATATCCTCAGCTAGGCCCCCAGATGTTCCCATAAAGCAAGAACGAACCCCTAAACACACGTGCAATTTGTTGCTTATCCTACAAAAGCAATTACACCTTCTCTTGCCCTCTGGTTCACCGGTTTCATGACGTGACTTGGGGGGGCCCGAACCCTAGTGCCTATTTCTGACTCTTCTGGCTGCTGTGGTCATCAGTATCCCTTCCTGCATTGCATCTTTTAAATGCCATGTGTAACAGAGTTCCGGCAGCGGCACAGCTATAGGAAACACTGAAAGCGCCACTCCTGGTGTCTCCAAAGGCCAGGGACTCCCCTGATTTTCCAAGGATTCCCAAAGGAAGGCAGCCAGCCGTGTCCGCCAGCAATCCACCAGGTACACCACTCCTGCAAACCAGAGAGGCTACCATCCAAGTAACCCAACCGAGCCAGGAAAGAAGAAGTAAATAAATAAGATCCAAACACTAGCCGACGCCTCGGCCGACTCAGCAGAGAGACAGAGGAGCGCAGGCTAGGGGTAAAGTCCACCGATCCTACCTTACAGTCTTCGGGACACGACTTCACCGAGTACTCCTCCGACTGCAAGTATTTGTGCAGCACGCTCTCAAACTCTTCGTACTTCTCCTGCGCATGGTGGTCGTAGTCTTGGTAAGCTTCCACGCACTGCCTGCATGTGGTCGTCTCCCCGCCCTCCGTCAGCACTACATCCAGACTGCAGTTCAAAGTGCTGGGGCTGGACAGACCGGAGAACAGCTCCCAGAGTGTGTAGGAATTACAAAACGAAAGGTAAAAATCCGACAGGTTCCAGAGCGGGGCCGCCTGCGAGGCCCCCGGCCGCCGCCCCTGTGCCCCCCCGGCCGCCGCCCCCCGACTCCAGTTCCTGGCGCACACGGCGTCCGCGCTGTCCACCGTGAAGCACTGGCCCAAGGACGCGCCCTGGGGGTAGCAGCTCTCCAGGCGCCATCCGGGCTTGGCAGAGTTCCCTGGAAAAGGGGGCTTGCTCCGGGGGCTGCTGCCTCGGCCGCTCCCGCCGCCGCCCGGGGACGGGGGCAGCGTGGGGGACGCGGCGGCGGGGAGCAGGCGCGGGGTCGGGGCGCCGGGAGCCGCCTGCCCCATGCCGGCCGGGAGCGCGGGCCAGGAGGGCTCCGGCGGCCGCGGGCGCTGCGGGCGCTGCTGCTGCTGCTGCTGCTGTTGCTGCTGCTGCTGCTGTTGGCGCTGCTGCTGCTGCTGCTGCTGCTGGCGCTGCTGCTGCTGCTGCTCCTTGTCCCGGGTGCGGGTCAGCTTGGCCTCGGCGCAGAACCACAAGTGATCAGAGAGCAGGACGGTGAAGAACAGGAGGGACGCCAGGGACAGGCGCCATTTCTGAGCCTTCTCCGAGTCGCCGAACGGTTTCTCGTTCTCCCGCGGTGCCGCCAACCAGATCTTTAAGCCGTCGTCACACTGCCGACACATCCAGGCACCGCTGGTCATATTTCGGGAACGCGCAGCCCTGGCCGTCTCCACCGTGAGGGCGCCTGGGTCTGGCCACCACAATATGCATTGACTTGAAGCGTCGGGGTCCGCGTCCCTCCCTGGCCCTGTCTCCCTCTCCCTCTCCCTCTCTCTCCTCTCGCCTACAGAAACATTACCGGGCTTTGGAGGAAGAGCTGACTGGCTTCCGACCTAATCATCAGCCGACAACATCCTCAGCAGAGTGGGAAACAATAATGCAGAGAGAGCGACAGGCAGAGGCTGAGGCAGGACGCGGATGGTGGAGGCGCCGGCCGATGCGCTCTCACCCCGGCATCGTCAGCGCGCGGGTCCCCATGGCCCCGCCGAGCGCAGCCCGCTGTCCCTCGCCAGGGCCACGCGCGATCTCCGCTGCCCACTGGCGGCGACCGGAGCGCCTCCTCTGCTCTCCTCCCCTCGCCGCCGCCTCTCCTCCTCCTACTCCTCCTCCTCCTCCTCCTCCTCCTCCTCGCCGTCTCCGCCGCCGCCCCTCCCGCCCTAGTCGGCGCGCGCCGGGTCCCGAGCCTGGGCCGCCGCCCCCAGACCTCGGGCCCGCGAAGCCTGCGCCGGGCCGCCCGGGAGCGCGGGCATCCTCAGCCTCCTAAGTTGCCGCCGCCATCTTCGTCCTGGAGCCACTTTTTTGGGGGGAGCGCGGGATTTTGCGTCATCTCCTCCCGCGGCCGGCTCGCTCCATCCTGGCGCAGTGGCGAGGGGCGCAGGCGGGGGCCCCGACACACTCCCGTGCACACAGAGACCCCAGCACGGACCCCCGACGCGCCGCAGACGAACCCCACCCCCAGCCGAGCTCGCCCGGACCCGACTGCACCCCGCCCGGGCCCCGGCTGTGGACCCAGCCTCCGACTTGTGCGCCCCTTGTTATTTTCCTCGTCCCCGGCGAGAGCGGGCTGCAGGGCCACCTGTCCGGCGTCCCCCGCGTCCCGCCCTCCCGGAGTGCGAGCGGCCGGCGAGGGGCCCGGCTGCCTTTGCTGACTGTGGCTGTGCCTCGGTTTCCCAACCCAGCTACAGAGCAGCGCCAGCTCCCGGCGCACTTGCTCCCTGGCTTGGGGCCTGCGTGGGGGGACGGGGACGCGTCTGGGCATCCGCCCGCGGGCAGCTACATGCACCCTGGGGCTCTGGGAGGCAGCTCCCGAGCCGCGCCCTCCTGTTCCACACTGACGGACGCGCCCGGTCCCGCGGGCGACTCCTCGACCCGCGTGGTCCCCGCCCAGCACTCCGCGGCGGCTCAGGCCAGGCCCCGGGGACTTCCGCCACGCCGCGGCTGCCGCCCGGGCTCTGGTGCCCCTTAGCGTCGGCTCCCGGAGTTCCGAGAGAGGAGCAACAGCCACGCTGGGAAAGCCGGGGCTCCCCGCTTTCCGGCCAGCGGGTCAGAGGGGGCGCAGTCCGGGTCTACCGGGGCCCCTGTGAGCGCAGCCTTCCGGCCCACCCGAGACACAGGAGGCCACGCGGCCAGACGCAGCCCGGGACCGGCAGAGGCGCTGTGGCCACGGGGAGAAGTGGGCACTGTTACCAGGAGAAGTTGCAAAATGCAGACAGGTTCAGCCAGCTGGCCGGCGAGGGAGGTGCCGATTCCACCCACGCAAAGCCCAAGTTCTGAAATACCGTGGGTAACGACTGCCGAAAAGCTGGGTCCACTTTGACACAGTTTCCGGCATCATGCAAGTACTGTGTAAACATATTAGAAAAAATGATAACATGCTAAAAGGCAATTTTAATGGTCATGCTGGAGTGAGGCGAGGCGCAGAGGCTTGAGTCCCAGCTACCCCGTAACAGGAGACCGGACGGAGCGCAGGAGCTCTGAGCCACCCGACCACGGAGCCAGACTGATCCAAAAACTCACGAGGGCCCAAGCCCCTAAAGAGTCCAACTAGCTCTTTTGCAGTGTGCCTCTGACACATTTATTTTATATTAACCCACTCTTTTGTGATACAAATGTAGATGTTTTGAAGGATGAAGTACAATAGAATTCACACCCACGTTTATTGGATAATAACACACTTTCCCTTCGACGTGGCCTTGGTGGTTTGAGTCAGAAATGCACAAAATTTAGTGATGGCTCAAATGACTCTTAGCCTCTTCTTACTCCACTTGTGTGTGATTGAACCAAAAAGAGAACTGAGAATAGGAGAAGAAAACGAAAGCAATCCAGAATGCCAAACGAGTGAAGAAGGCAGGTCCAGCTGCAATTTTTATCTCCTTGCTATGCTTATCTAGCTAAGCTGTCTCGGAAAATATTTCAGTGCCATTTATACTACATGAAAACAAAATTGTTTCATCTGCTTTTTCCTCGGTAACCGGGCCCTGCTTCTGTCTACTGCTGCTCATGAATTGGGACCTTTTAAAATAAGGGAGTTGGGGGGGGGGACCAATGGAAGTGAGGTGCCACCTCTGCTAGCCCCCAGCGTACTGGGGTGACCCCTGGGAGCAGGAGATAGGAGGTCCTGACGGACCTGCTGGCGCCCGGGCAGGGTGGGAAGAAACCACCCTCTTGGGGGATCTTTCCGGGGAGTTTGGGGGGCTGTCCAGGAGCCCAGCGACCTGCAGTCAGATCTTCAGAGGGCTCGGGATGTACCAGGCACTGACACCAGAGCTTCTGGGGGGGTGTGAGGTGCTCTCAGACTGGGGGTGTCCCGAGAAGTGGGCCACGTGGGAGTGGGGGTATTCTGCCCGGAGGGGGGCAAGCAGGCAGAGACCAGGGGCAGGTTTCAGACTCCACCGCGAAGACACTGCAGAGAAACCGAAGGAAGGGCGTTTCTCCTGAAAGCGACTTGGATTTATTGAAGAAATTTAGGTCCTGATTTGAACATTCCTTTTCATTAACGTCGTCCCTCACTAAAATCAAGATGGGTCAGATGGACAGACTGCTAACCAGACTGGTAACTGTTGACTCTTGTTAGCTTACGGATCAAAATCCTGCACAGTGGGAAGAGGAGGAAATGGCCTGGCTGGATGAGGGTTTCATTTCTCCAGAGAAGCAAGCTGTGGTGTCTAGAAACTCCTGTGTAGGTTTTAGCTAAGAGAGTAACTAATGGCCAAGGAAAGTTTAATAGCTGGCTCATCTCATCTGAATAGCAGAGTCACAGCTACATTACACTGAAAAATCTAGCGCCAGGATGTACTTGCACAAGAACATTCCAGAGACGACCTACACATATAACGTAATGCCACGCTTGTACTGTTTAGCCTGTCATTTATGCTTATTTCCTTCAAAGATTCGAAGTTCTTAAACATACTGATGATGTCCGTTTCCAAGAGACTCTGTATTTTTATTCCTATTTCCGTGGGCAAATTTGCTACGATTTGGAAGGGCTTCTTCTGCTTTAATGTTGTAAAAATAAAATAAGCTTAGTCCTTAGACTTAATGTCTGACACATAATTTTATCATGGAAAAGAATTCAAACTAACAAGAGATGAAGATTGAGCAGTGACACAGAATCGAAAAATAGGAAGAAAAGGTCCAAAGGGCAGGGGAAGTGGGGAGGGTTAGGGGAAAAGAAAAAATGGAAACAAAGTCTCTGTAAACAGGGAGGGGTGGAGGGGTGAAGGGAGGGCAGGGGAAGGGGGAACAAATAAGAACCAAGATGCATCATGTACAGCTACAAGATCCCAATGAAAAATGTAAGTGTATTGGATACTTAAAATGCGCCAATAAAAGAATTCAAGAAAAAGAAGAGCTAATAAAAATATCAAAGTCTATTTATAAAGAAAAATAAGCTCTTAAGGCCATCACAGTGTGCTAATGGAAAGCTCTCTGGAAGACAGAGGTACATTCTTGGCACCAGTGGTGCCCTGAGTGCTTTCGGCGGCTGGTTAGCTGGGGTGGAAAGTGAACCCAGGGTCGCTGCAGCCTGGTTGTCAGCTACACGTGATTGGGCTGATTGGGCAGAACTAGGATGTCCCCTCTGCCTACAGACCCGCAGTAGCCTGCAGCTCAGTGATGTGCTGACTTTGGTGTGAATGAGTAAACTTCGGTCTCTCTCAAAGACTGGCTTCAGGGAAATGAGTTGAGATCTAAGAAAACTTTATGCTTTTTATGGGTAGGAATGTAAATGTTATGTACTGAAAACACGTATTACAAAAAAGGAAAGGGCTCAAGAGATGATGGAGAGGGGAGGGAAGGAAGGGGAAGGGATGAAAACAAGGACTTCAGAGGTGCTATGCTATGCCCGTGCATACCAATTCCTCACGAGGAATGTAAACATTATGACCACACACATGGAATAATTCCCTCTTTCAGCTTTGTATAGCCTGTGCTCCCTCCATCCACAGGGATGGCTCTGCAGGAAAGAGTGGTGAGATTTAGTCAAATGAGGAATGGTGCTCTAAACAACATAGATCAGTTTGAAGATACATGTGCAGCAGAGTGTGCTGTTGGTATTATTTGTGATTCAGATTGAGCACACAAATAATTAGGAAGCAGACATTTTTCATAGAATGTAAATATAGCAAACCATGCATGACATTACAAATCTACATCTTCATCGTCCTCAGAAATTGCTTGATATCTGCCCAAGGCAGACCTGAGAATGTGTATACACATATCCAGCTTTGCAAAGGGGAAAGCCAAAGAGGAAACACCTTTTTATCAAAACACACAGAGCAGGACTCATACCTGGAAACCACAGAAGCTACCTGAACGCAAGGCGTCATATGTGGAATGAAATTATTCCTTAAAAAAGAGGAAGGCACCTTCCAGCTGAGTCCTTATGAGACCCCTCATATTCTGGAAACCTCTATTCTATTTCAAACTCTTTTGTAGAAGACATATTCTCCTAAAATAGCATTCACCAGTGCTAGTATTAGAAATGTTAGCAAAGAAATAACATTTTTCTAAAGGAAGCAAATTTAGTAATTATTTTCAAGGTAATGATTTCTCAATAGCAAGTACAAGGAGTGATAAAAACTATACAGTGAATGTTTAGATTAAAAAGTCTATCACAGCAAGAGATACATTGCCATTATTCTCCCTCAAAATCCTCCCCCTCACTTCCAACTCACTTCCCCCATCCTTCTTGCCACTTTCTGAAGCAACTCTGGAGTCTTCTCTCCTGAGTGACTTTAGGGAAGGTGTGATCAAAAATACAGGGACTGCTGCTTCACCCTGTATCTTGAAAACAGTGCTCTGAGTGCCTCCCAATGGAAAGGCAGGCTCCTAGGACACTGTAGGGTGTCTTTGCCCACAGTATTCACTGGATCTGACTCCATGCAACTTCTAGCTCTTCCCCAAGGTCAAAATGACCACAAAAGAAATATTTTGAATAGATTCAGCACATCGAAGTAGGAACCACTGCCCAATTAAAGGCACTTAGGGAAGAGGACTTCCAGAACTGCTTTAGAAAGTGGCAGGAAGAAGGGATGAGTGTATTCAGATTGCAGGGAGGGTATTTTGAGATGGCTTCATGACAATATGTCTTTTAATGTAATATTTTTTAATGTAAACATTCACATATTTCAACCACACCTCAAAAATTTTAAAGTTTGAATAAGAATTCTACAGATCATGGTAAAGGATAATATAGAAAGCATTTGTGTGGCAGTGATTAAAAATATACATTCTCAGGGACTTTTTAACATAAAGAGAGAAAAGGACAGTCCCGCCATTGTCCAATGGTTTCTCTGGTTTGGCTCAGAACTTTCCCGCAGCAGCATCGGAGAAGGACCCAGCGATTCCTGAGATGCTGCAGAGCAGCGACGCCCGGGACAAGGGTCAGGGGGTGTCACGGGGCCAGCGCTGGTTCCCATGTGAGATTTACGGGGCAGAGCGAGAGCAGCGTCTCTCCTGGAGATTTCATAAACGGGGAGGGGAAGAAGGGTTGTTGGGGGAGGAGACAAAAAAAAGGTTTAAGATGTGCTGTGTGTACGTATACACCTCCCACGATGCATGTGATCGCTATAGACTGCAGACATGTACCAAAAAATGACATCACTTCCGGACATTTGAGCAAATAGAAAGGGCATTTAAAGATAACTCTATGGCTTTATGTGTTACTTTCAATAAGTGTATCTAAGTTAATAGATGGAATGCTATGAATGGGCTTGTGGTTATTTAGTTTCATCTTTAAATTCCATAAGAATCAATCTTATAAAAGCCTTATTAGGATAAAGTTCTATTCACCCAAATGGATACACTTCATGCATGTGTTATTTGGGTCTGCTTATACCTGAGCATAAATTCGGGCTGTTTAATACAGTTTCAAATGAAAAAGGTTTTTCTGGCAGAACCTGACAAGTTAGAGTTTGTCTAGAACCCTCACTAGATCGTGAAACGGAGCCACCCTGAATGTCAGCTGCAGTTGCCGTGGGAACAGTGCTTCCACCCTGCATGGGCCTGGATGCAACTCACGGCAGGACCAGGGCTCCTGAAGAGAGCAGTCACAGTCCTGTCTTTCATGCTGTCTCCCTTTCTGTCTCTCAGTTTCTGTTTGTCTCTCTCTCTCTCTCTGTCTATCTCCGTCTCTGTCTCTCTGTGTGTCTCTGTCTGTCTGTCTCTTGCTTTCTCTCTCTCTCTCTGTCTCTGTTTCCCACCAACCAGGAAGTTCTCAGATTTGCTCTATAGTGCCCTCTCCACCTCGATGCTCCGGCTCAGCGCAGGCTAAAAGCAATGGAGCTCAGTGACCAAGGACTAAACCCTCTGAAACTGTGACCCACAAGAAGTCTTTCCTCCTCTAAGTTGCTTATTTTTCAGGTAATTTTATCACTGCAATTGGAAGTTAACCAACGTAGATGATGATAACTGAACAAAGTACCTAAATACGTTTTTATGATGTAATAATTAATTCAGTGTGTATCTGGCCCAAGAAAGGGTGAACAGTAGTAAAACATAGAAACTAAAGAAAAAAGATGCACTATTTATAAGATTTTAGTGTGCGACAAAGGCATTAAACATAAAAATAATAAACTTAAAAACCAAAGAGGAGATAAAATGATGGAAGAAGACTTAAAACTGATGGACAAAAATCACATGATAAATTACATGATTTAAGTTCATGAAATCATAAATCTTTTTTCTTTGATAAAATGTGTAGGTATAACAATGGAAAAACTCTCATGCATTCAAGGATTTAATATGCATATTGTAAATCATTAGCTTCTACTGATACACATATCTCTCACAAGCATCTAAACATAAAAGGTTAGAATTTCAACCTGCTGTGGAGTGTGTGTTCATTAATCCACTCATTGTGCAGTGTTGCTTAGTACACAACTAGTAAGTGTAAGGTAAATATTGCTGTCTGCTTAGCTCAAGATCAGCAATGTAAATGTGCTTCTTTGGCCACATGGTACTTACAGTCTGAAAACAGTTAAGGAAAATACAACGTAAGGTGATGTAGACTCACCCTCATGAAAAAGCAAGCATGTCACTGTCTTCCATCATTAAGTCTTACGTGGCTCATTATTTTCCCTCCTACCTTCCTGGATTATTGCAGATGGAGAGTTAGTGATTTAGTAGTTCTTTTAAAAAAACGTATACCAAGTGGCTATTATGTGCTTTTCTAGGAATAGCAATGTAATCATGCCCTTAACACATTTTGAATGCAGTTGCAATTTTGTCATTGATGGTTTCCTCTTTGGTGTTTGTGCAATACTGCGTGCAGCAGTCATTCTTACCCCTCTCCAAGTAAAGGACCTCTTTGCTTTTCTGATGTAACTCTGCAGTCTCCCGGAAATAGGTTTATGTGTTCATCACTCAGCATTTTGCTGTAATCGTGTGGGGTTCACAGACTTCTGAAATCCCATTATGGGTCATTCACATCAGATTAACAAGACCCGCAGTAAACCCTCCTGTCTCGGCAGGTGTTCCTGAGCATTATCTGTGTTTGTTTATCCAAATGCCTTTTCCTCCCTTGTTTACCTTTGCTGTAGGCGCCTCTTGGGCAGTATGTCTTTTTTTATACCTAACAGAGTGACACGAATGTCAATACTTATTGAATGAAAGTTGGCATGTTCAAAAACATAATTCAGTAGGCTCCCATAACTTTTCCTCTAATGCATCCACATACCCTGCTTCTCACCCAAATCCCTGAAAATATGCAGGTACATAGGCTGCTTTTTGTCCTCTACAAATAAGACAGCATTTATCAATTAGGCCTATTTTATTTACAAGTCAGGGAAAATCTACTCAAAATTAATTTGATTCAAGAGAAAGGAATATATTGGCTTTTATTACCAAACTTCCAAGAACACAACTGGCTTCATATTCATCTACATTCAGCTCAGCCCAAGGTAAAAGTCCTGGCCTCTGGAATCCTCTGCACTCTGGTTTCTACTGATTGGGTCTCATTCTTAGGGTTCACATAGAGGTATGTGGAGATCCAAGGTTAAACCTATGCCCCCCAAATTGAGATTTCTTGCTCCTGTTTTGCTCATCCTCGACCCGGTCAGTATGCAGGAGAGGGCAGAACGTGCTTAGAGCTGAGCATGAAGCAGCAGTGGGTTCAGAAACCTCAGGAGTGACCTTAGCATTGCAGGAACCAGCTGGGCTGAGGGGAGACCCCCAGATAAGTCAGGGTGCTGTGACAAGGAAAAGAAAGTCAATACTGAGAAGAAAGAAAGAACAGTTACTTAGGCTTCAGTTCTGGGATCGTTGGGGCAGATGTGGCCACTGAGGACAAAAATGCCGACCTCGCCCAAACACACCCAGTACCAAGCTGTGGAAGTGAGCACAGAGGTATTCCATTTCCTGTGTTGGAGGAGAGGCTGCTTTCCGCCCAAGAAGCTGGTGAGGAGCCATGAAAACACTAGGAGTCCAACACTGCACACTGCTCTGCAGGAATCTGTCAAATCATGGGCGACACAGAGCTGTCTCCCAGCTAAGCTGAGGGGCTGAGGGAAGGGCAGTGAAGAGAGCAGAGACTGGTGAACCCCTTGGGCATTCAGGAGGAAACCTCAGAAGTCAAAGTCAAAGAAGGAGAAACAAAGCAAGTCAACTTAAGGTCTGAAACCTCACTCTCTCCCTGAGGTCCTCTTTCCTACCCTAACTGGCCACCTAGTGCAAAGCTGAACCTCCAATGAGAAACACAACACCACCTAGATGCTCAAATTATTTGTACATGGGGGCATACTAATATCTGAAGCGTAATAAAAATGCTCAAGCATCTCAGAAGACAGCATGATAGATTTCCAGAGAAAAATCAAACAACAGAAATGTATCTGCAGGACATCTAGAAATTGGTGCAGTTCGGCATGGAATTTAAAATGATTTTCAATTAATATGGTTGGTGATGGCTTGTATCTAGATGTTCCTCCAAAGCCTTATGCACTCATAGCTGGGGCTCTGGGTGGTGCCAAGACCATGGTTGTGTGATGCTGGGATTAAAGATGTGTGATACTGCATCGGTCCACTAATTGGCTTAGCATATTTCTAGGTGTGGTTCCCTAGATTTACTGCAGGCAGAAGCCCTGCCTCGGGTGTGGGTGGCACCAGCCACTAGGCTCATAGCCTGAATGGAATGTAAAGGGACAGAAAGAAGGCCGGCTGCTGCTTCCTGCCCCGTCTGCCATGTGCCATGAGCTGTTTCTCCACTGCGAGGCCCTCTGCAGGCCACCCTGCCTTGGCTGACTATGGACTGAACTTTCTACAAACTGTGAGCTAAATAAGCCTTTCCTCCTTTAGCTTCGGGTGTCAGGTATTTTGACTCAGCAACAAGAAGAGTAATTGTGATACAGTCATCCTAAAGAAAATAGGTAAGAATGTAAGAATTGCAAGAGAGAAACCACAAAATTGAATCAGATTCCAGAGCTAAAATGAGAATGGTAAAGACAATGTACATATATTTAAATATCTAGAGTAACCACTAAATAGTAGCAAGTGAATGCACTGCCGCCAAGAGGAGGCTCGGTCATTTCCACTGGACACCAGTGGAAGTCCGGAGTCTTGCTCACTTGTCTGAATTCCCCTGGGCTGCGGGTGTTCATGCCTCACTCCTAAGCACCCTCTCTGATCTGCGCTCCAGTGACACCTGTGGCTCAGGCACTGTGAGTCGATGGCGTGAGAAGAGAAGGCAGAGGTCTTGCACTGGGCCCCGTGACTGTTTCAAAAGCATCTCAACAATGAGGGTAAAGGGCTTCTTCTCCAGCAGAGGCAACACCAGCCAGCACTGAGGACCGGCTTCCTCGGGTCCCAAGACACAGCTAAAGGTTGATCTTTGTTGCATGTATTTTCTCCAGATTTAGATTAAGACTGGGGCTCTGGCTTTTCTAACCACGTGAAGCTGCTGACCAGTACACATCCTACTTCCTCTCAGTTACAGGCTAGACATGGAGTGCTCTCTATTGCTGGGCAAGCTAGTCTCAACTGTGGCTTGGCAGGCTTTCCTTACTGTTCACTGGAATTTCCTTAGTTTTTGCTAAAAAAAAAATTTGTCAAGGCTGGTCTTGCCAAGCGTATGGCCCAAGTCTCAATATTCCCAAGGTGCGCTTAGCTTCCCATTCTGCCTCTAAGTAACAATGCCCAAATTCCAATTTAGGGTACTGCCAGCTTGAGACTTTGGCTCAACTAACTCTATGAACCAGGAAGTAAAGCTCATATTTTGCGATATCATTCTTCTCAATTCAAAATCCTATTCTCATTCTAAAATTGTGTATCCATGAGGATTTTTTGGCTCATATAACTAAAATACCAAGGCAGAGCAGTGGCTTCAGGATGGGTTAGATCAGGCAGCAGCCCTCTCTTCCATCTGACCCCTGGCTCTGCGCTCTGCTGCCTCCGATCTGTTCTCAGAGTGATGCAACATGGGAGCAGCAGCTGGAGATTCGCAGTAGCCTGGCCAGAGCCCCACAGTTGTCTTGACTCCCATATGATTTAATGCCCATCTCCGAGCCTTACTCTGGAGAGAGGAGTGAATTGTTCTTATGTCACCAAGTCTAATCATTGTTCTGTACCCACAGCATATAAGCTGAAGGAGCCTGGTCCCCCCGCAAAGCAAAACTGTGGGGAGAAGGGAATAGGTGCCAGGTGGCCCAAACAGAAATACACCTGTTCCATCATTCCTGAAGTCTGTACACAAGAGAACAGCACTGAAATAATCCACGGGAACAGCAATCAGAGTTTGCATCTTAGAAAGCTGACTTAGGCGGTAAAGTGAGAGAGGTTAGTTTGCTGATCCCACAGTCTGGCATATTGGTGAGAAAAGACACTAGAAAATCATTCCAGAATCCCTCAAAATTAGCTCAGAACACTGTCAGCCACCCTCCGCCTTTGCAGTGTCTGCAGTCTATGTCCTCTTCATGATGCAGGCTTTGACTCCCTGGCCACCTTCGACTATTGGCTTATTTCAGCACAGCACCAACTTCTTCCCTGGGAATTGTCCTCAGCCAAAAGGAACCTCCTCCTCCAACAACTCATCATCGAACAAGCAGCTGGTGCAAAGGAACAAGGGTGCAGCCCCCCGGCTTGATGGGGCAGTTCTGCAGGACTGCCCAAGGTAAAGGGTCCGATGGCATCCTGTGAGACAGCTTCCACCCGAACCACGGTTCAGCTTCTGCCTCTGCCTTTTGCTTCCTTCTTCCCTTGCGTTTGCTTCAGTGTCTGCCCTGATAAACCTTCTGTGTGCAAGCTTCTGCCTTTGAGTCTATTTCCAGGGTCTCAGCTTAAGTGCTACCAAAAGTATCCTAGGAATGGATTCAAAGCCGGACAGCACTTCTTACCAGCTGGCCCGCAATGAAAGCCCAGCACTGGGGGTGGGTGTTGTGCACTATGGCAGTGCAATTTTGAAATGTATCGGTGGTGTAGGTGAAGGGGCAGTTGTGGAGACACGTTCACCAATGAATCGCTCTGCCACCTGAGAGACACCGGCAGAGTGCTGGCTATGAGGACCAGGGCTGTTGGCAGATGTTCAGTGCCCTGAAGGAACTCCGAGAGGGAGGGGAATGAATCCAAACCTTCACTGTGGAAGACACAGCCCTTCCAAAGCAGCACACTGAGGTTTCTACTCTCTGAGATTCAAGGGCGGAGAAACAGCTGGTTGTCCAAGCCTGGCCCTGGCAGCCCCACAGCACAGATCAGCAGTGAGATGGGAAGGGCCAGATCTGACCCCATGCAGATCCTTCACATCCTGACTTCCTGATTCTTCTGACCCTCCGAGACTGAAGAACCTACCGGAGGCCAACTGTCCAAGGCCAGTGCTGCTCCCTGCTTGCAGTCAGGACAGAGGCCCTGGCTTTGTAAGACCCGACTTGCTCTCCCCAGAATCCATGCCCAGCTTCTCCCCCACTGACGCCCACCTCCATAGTGGGGGCAGATCGGCATAATCTAACTGGAGAGAAGCTGGGTCTCCTGAGGGAGAAAAGGAACTACAAGCTGAACCAAATTGGGGGGCAAAAGGCAAAGCTGCGTGGAGGAGACCTTCTCGTAGGATACAGGAGCGGCATCTTGACGTGACCCTTGGACGTGAGCTGAGAGGAGCTGGGAGCAGCAGCCTGCTCTGGGCATGGCAGGAAGGCAGAACCACTGTGGTGGACACCAGGAAACAGAACAAGACCCACAGGAGTGGCCCTGCTCGGGACTAAACACGTGGTTAGGACCTTGGTGATCCAGGCACGGAATTTTAATTTGGCATAGATCCTTGAAAGGGTATTTGACAATATTTTTCAAAATTTAAAACATGAGTGTTTTGGGCTCAGAGTTCCACCTTTAGGACTAAATCTTTAAGAAATACTTTTACAGGTGATGAAAACAGTCCTTATAAAGAGGTGAAAAACATTATACTTAATTCATATAAAAGTAGGGAAAACCAACTTACCTTTAATATAGAACAACTATACAATAGTGATCTTTACTACAGAGTATGACTATTAAATATATAAGGAGAGTCAAGAAAATTCATATGGAAAGATTTTAACAATATTCTTTAGGGTGTAAAAATCAACCTCTGTCAATATTATTTGATTCAAATTCTGTTTACACAATGCTACAAGACCATCTCTTGCATGTACACAGGAACTGTAAAGACGAAATTCACCCAAGTGTTCACAGTAGGCATCTGTACTGTAGACATGAGCAGACTGGAAGTGGAGGCAGTAGACAGGAAGGAACAGCGCTGTGCAACAAACATACTTCTCACTGATTCGGAATGTGGTAAATGCCATACAACCGTCTCCAAGATTACAGTTCGGAGGTATCCAGTGGAGACGTGTGTTTGTGTAGCTGTCATCCATTTCCAGAACTCTGTTCATCAAGCAAAGTGAAACTCTGCGTGCATCAAACAGTAGGGCTCCAAGGCCACTTCCCCCGGCCCGGAAGCCCGTGCGCTGCTTTCTGTCTCCAGGAGCTTGATGACGCTAGGTTCCTCAAGTAAGTGGAATCATATGGTAATTAAATCTCTTCCCTTCTTCATCTTCATGTACTGCTTTCCAGAACTGCTTAAAAGGAGAAGTTTTATATAGCAGTGACTTAGGCAGTTAGTGAGTGAAAGAGGAGAAAAAATTGACAATCTTGAGTTTTTATCTGAAATTTTTAAATTCCATATTTGTCATTCACTTTACAAGCTTTCCGGTTGCCAGGGTCTATTTTCAGCTAGCATAACAAAATGAAATGGAGAGATCTAGTTAGAAAGCCGTGGTGAGGGACAGAAAGCTCCCCGTGAAGCACCGAAAATAAACTCAATCTGCAGTCAGTTCCCCTGCCTGGGGTTTAGACAACCAGAAAATACTGACTTCATTCGCTCCACTCTTACAGTTGATAAGGGACAACGACAGCAGCTGGAGAACACAGAGTGGCAGGGACTTCAGCCTTGCTGACTGTGTAATATCTTTAACCCACAGCTATAAAACACGTTATTTGCTGCCAGCATTTTCATCCCACCAGCTGAGTCAAAGCGTATTCCTCAGCTGTTGGTTGATTTTTCTCTTATTGAGAAGATGTTCCAGGAAGTATCTCTCCGTGAAAAAGCCTTGCTATTTCTTCAGTTTTCTAATGTTTCTTGACTGTTTAGCCAGAAATTAACGATCCAACGTTACATGGAAATCAAAAGCATGAAAGTAAAGTTAACGGGATGAGCTGAGATTCTCAACATTCACAACTTCACCAGTCCTATTTTGTATCTTGTGATGTTGAAGCATATAATGCTGTTGAAATTGCTCAAGTTGCAAGTATCCTTGAGACCAAAGCCTAGGAGGATCTCAATAGAGAATATCCTAGGAGTAGGTTCTAAAAAACTTTAAACTTTAAAAAAATATTGTGAAAAAGCATACGTGAAAAAAAGTCTTCCAGAATTCAAATGATCTAGAAATAGCTTCCAGGTGTTAGAGACATCATAGCTGACGGATTGGCACAGATTGAACAAAAACTTACAACAGATCACTTTATATTGCACACAGTTTTACCATTTGAGTTCCAACAATTATGTTCAGGCTACATCTGAATATTGAGAACATTGGTGTCCCACATTTCAGCTGGACTCAGTACTGGAGGCTATGTGTGAAGTGAAGTCCTTCTTAGTAAACTCAGCATTCAGCAGTTGATGCAACTGTGTTGCAAGTTAACTTTGATTAAAATTTTCATGGCTTTAAGTAATCTCTAAATATCCATACATTTGTGGGGAAAAGTCAGGTAGGTGTCTGATCAAAGTAAGTACACAAGCACACTAATGTATTAGTTAGCTTGGCTGCCAACCCAAAATGCCACAGACGCGGTGGCTCAGTGGGTGTTAGGGTTTATATCTAGATGCCCCTGAGAGCTGCATGTGCTCATAGGTGGGGCTTCTGGAAGGTGACTGGATCCTGGCACTGACTTCTGGTAGGAGGTGGGATCAGGTCAGAAGAGGAGAACACTGTGGGAGAGAGCTCGAAAGGTACATTCCCCGTCCCGGCTCCCTCCTTCTCCCCCTGCTTCCTATCCACCATTCGGTGAGCGGCTCTCCTCTGCCAGGCCCCTCTGCTGTGCTGTCCTCCCTTACAGCCCACTGACTATCGGCTGAAACCTGGGTCAAAAGCACTCTCACCTCCCTTAATTTGTTGGTGTTAAATATGTTGTCCCAGCAACAGAGAAAGTGGCTAAGACAACAGGAGTTTCTGTCTCATAGTCCAAGATCAAGGTGGGGCTGATTCCCAGTGAGAGCTTTCCTCCTGGCTGGCAGAGAGCTGTATCTGCACTGTGGCTTCCTGTGGAGAAGAAGAAGGAGTAGAATCTCTAGGGTCTCTTCCAACAAGGGCACTAACTCCAACACAAGGGTCCCAGCTTCAGGATGGCATCTAAGCCTAATGATTTCTGAAAGGCCCGATCTCCAGATTCTATCACATCGAGGGTTAGGACTTCAAATACTTCAAGTGTTCTTGGGGGATGCGCTCCAGACCACAGCAACTAGTATATGCTTGTGTAGGGTTATGTTGGTGAACAATTTGAAAAAAAATCCAATAAAATCTGCATTGTGATTAACTTTGGGAAGTGAGGTGGAAAAGCAGTGGGGGAAAAAAGTGAAAATAGAAAGAAAAAATGGAAACAAAGCTTTTGTACCTGGGGAGGGGAGAGGCCTAAGGGAAGGAGATGGAGAAAAAGAGGTGGGACATGCCATGTACAGAGGCGAATTCCCCAAGATGAATGTTATCATTGTCCTTGCCTAAAATATACCAGTGAGTGTTTTGCTATTAAAAAGGGTCTAATCACACACATACAGATAAATAAGTACATAGACAGAAATGGAGTGATTTGCTTTGTTTTCCAGTAGTGGAGATTGAACCAGGGCCTTCACACTGAGCTACATCCTCAACCCTTTTTTATTTTTTATTTTGAGACAGTGTCTTGCTAAATTGTTAAACTTCCCAGACTGGTCTTGAACTTATGGTTCTCCTGCCTCAGCCTCCCAGAGTGCTGAAGTACAAGCATGCACCACCACACCCAGCTGGAAATGGAGGCATGTTATAGTAATAGCACTAAATTTTGTTGTTGTTGTTGTTGTTGTTTTAATGATAGCAAAGCTTCATTAAAGTTAAGAAAAGAAACAGGCTCTGCAAAGTGGGTCTGGGCCAAGTAAAAGAAGGAAAGGAAGTGCACTCCACAGCTCTAGGTGGCCATGCCTCCCTGAGAGAGCAAGCACAGTGCCAAGAACTCAGAGTGGGCCTCCTTTGTGTGTTACCCAGTCCTCAGGCTCCCCTCAGGGGAAGGTCCTGTGGAAACCTGCTCCAGTTCTCATGAGTAGCCCACACGCAGGGCCATGGGAACTGTTCTGCAAAAAATAAATAAATAAAATTCTCCAGTGATTCCAGGCATGGGATCATTTTGGCAGCCTAATTTTGAAAATTTCTGAACTATTCTTTCTGAAAAATTAAAGGAATAAAGCAGGATACTGAAAGCAAAAGCGGTGGCACATTCTACAAGCTGAGGTGACAGATGATGTCCAAAGACCCCCAGATACGTGAAGGCGAAGACAGTCTTCACTTGCACTGCCCTGGCTGGCCAGATGCCTTAAATCAGCCTAAACGTTTTCTTTCTGTGGTCATTTTGACTTCTGGGAAGGGCCGGAAGTCACATAGTGCCAGATCTGGTGAATAAAGTGGATAAGGTGGATGAGGACACAGTGTTGTGTTTTTAGGAGCTACCTTTCCATCCCTATATTTGTTATCACACCTCCTAAAGACACTAACAAAAGAGGACTTCCAGACCTGCTTCAGAAAGTGGCAAGAAGGGTGAGATACTGGTGTTCAAAGGGAGAGGGATATCTTGAGGGGGATTCATGACAATGTGTTTATGTGAACATCCACTGTATATGTGGATCACTCCTGTATGGAGACAGGAGGGATGTTTTATGGAAATTGGCTCACTGATTAGGGATATCTTGGAATCTCAGGCTATGTAATCTGCAGGCTGGAAAATCTGGAAAGACAGTGTAATTCAGTCTGATTCCCAAGCCCTGAGAACCAAGGATCTGATGGTGTAATTTCCCAAGTGCAAAGGTCAGAACCTGGACCTCTGCAGTCTGAGAGAAGACAATATGGACTTCGCTGTTCAAGAAGAGAGAGGCAGAGAGACAAGAAACAGAATTCGCCCGTCCTCGTCCTCTGCCTTTCTTTCTAGGCGAGCCTGGGTAGGTTAGAGGATGCTGGCCCACATAGGTGAGCCCAATCTGCCGTGCTCAGGGTGCTGACTCAAATCCAATCTCTCTGGAAGCATCCTTGAAGAAAGATCCAGAAATAATGCTCTACCCGCTGTCTCGACTTCTCATATAGCAGTTAAGTTGGCACATAAAATTAGCTATGATGCTGATCAGGACTTCATTTAGGATGGGTGATGGTGGGGTAGCTTACTGGCAAAGTGCATGCTTAGTATGTGTGAGGCTTGGATTCTGTCTCTGAGACAGAGAGGAGGAGAAGAGGCGAAGTGAGAAGGAGATGAGGGAAGAGAGAGGTGGGAGGAGAGAGGAGGGAAAGGAAAGAGGGAGGAAAAGGAAAGGAAGGGAAGGGAAGGGAAGGGAAAGGAAAGGAAAGGAAAGGTAAGGAAAGGAAAGGAAAGGTAAGGAAAGGAAAGGAAAGGTAAGGAAAGGAAAGGAAAAGGGAGGGGAGGAGAGGAGATGACTTAGAACAACCAAGCAATGGCTTCCTAGAGCCAAGTGAAGGCTCATATTTTGAAACCCTCAGCAAAACAACAGATGAGGGAACCCACAAGCCAGCCTGCTGGAAACCGAAAAAACTCCTCTAGCCCATCCCCTCTCTCCACTTCCTGCAAGGGGATAACACACAAAAATAGAATGTAATCTAGTCCATAAAAATTGATTGCAAGAAGGAAGAAGAAAGAAATCTTATTAATATTTGGACAGATACTGAAAATACACAAGAAACGGCCACATAGTGAATGAACTGTACTCTAATCTTTCCTATTAATCTGGAAGAACTAAAAAAAAAATCAGTCATGAAATAACCCATCAAAATAGCAAATGTGGTGTCTAAATCAAAACTGTAATGGCATTATTAAATTATTTTCTAAATGCATTCTCCAAGAATTGGTTCAATTTTATTCCAAATTGGTTGGAAATCTTTAATCCTAGCATTTAGTGAACAGAGTGCTAAGGAACTTTAGCTTCTGAATAACTGGGTGAAGTACAATTATGGAAAATAGACCTTGTAAGCAACATGACATTGAAAACTATTCTGACAAAAGCAAGGGAGGAACTGAACAAATCAAAGAGTGAGACCTCAGATGGTGTTCAGAATTTAATTCTGAGCTTCTGTAAGTGTGATTTGGAATATCTTGGATGGTGAGGAGAATTTTTGATGAACTTTCTATTTTAATATGATAAATTTATGTTCTGACTGGAACAGAATGAAACAAAAAAGCCTATGATTTTCCAGCACATAAATGTAAAACATTCAAAGAATCATAAATTGAAACAACTGACTTAATAGTACAAGTTTTAAATGTACATAAAAATGGCTAAATGGGAAAAATATTAGACAAGTCTTAAAAATCTCAAGGGTAGCAGACAGGAAATGTATACCCAAAAAGTAGAAGAGGAAAGTTTGGATCTCTGCAAAAATACAGCAGAATGTTCTGGGAAAAATCCTCAAGTTGAATAGGTCCCAATTTTTTTTTTCAGCTCTGGGAATTGGACCCAGGGCCTCAGACATGCTAGGCAACTGCTTACCACTGAGCTAAATCCCAAGACTGTTTTAAATTTTATTTTCAGACAGGATGTTGCTAAATTTCCCAGGCTGGCCTCAAAATTGAGAACCTCCAGCTTCAGCCTCCCAAGGAGCTACTATTATAGGTCTGTGCCACCTTTTGCTTCAAAATATTTTAAAAGCAAAATTCAGAAAATTGACATTGGCATTTGGCTTGACTTTTTCCCCATCCAAATGCTAACAATTTAATTCTGCAGCTGAGACACTCAGCTACCTTAAAGTAGCAGCTGAGAGCCCAAGAAGTTAGACAGAGCCTTAGGTAGCTGCTCAGAAGTTAAGAAGTAACTCTCAGGAATGGGTCATAATAGTCCCCAGAGGCCTCTCCTGCTTCCTCTCTACTCCACATGAACCCAACTGAGATTTCTGCCATTTGCAACCAGAGAGAGCCCTCTTCAGAACCCAGTCAGGCGGCATTCAGGTTTTGGACTTCCAGCTTTCGAAGCTGTGAGAAATGTGTTTCTGTTACTTAGAAGGTTCTTTGCCTGTGGTGTTTTATAGTTGTAGCCTAAGCTCACAGATGGTAAGTTCCAATGACCTCAAGCTTGCCTTTATTTGCCCAGCTACCAGCATCAGGAACAAACCACTGGTCTACACCCAAAGTCCCAAGCAGGGGAAACTGAGGCAGGGAGCCACCTGATCTTCAGGATCCACACCAGGGTGAGACACACCTGCTCCACCAGCCCCACAGGCCGGTTAGCGACTCTGATGCACATCACTGATGCACGTCACTGGCCATGCTTGTCTTGTACCTTGCAATGCTTCTGCCCTCTCATTTCTCCTCAGTTAGCATCAGTGATTATAAGAACTGAGGGGTAATCTTTTCTCTCATGGAAGACCTTTGCTTCTGGTTTTCTGGCTGATTTTCCAAACTGCAGCACTCAGAGCCCGAGCCTAAGCATTTCCTTCTTCCTTTGCTGCATGGGTGAAATGTGTCGTCAGCCTCGAGTCACTGTCCTGTCACAGCAGATCCAGAGTGCTGGCACCATCCCGCAGCAGAGGGAATCCGAGGGTGGGAGTCCTCATGTGACTCCTAACGCCAGGCTGGGAACTTCTCATTTATATCTGTCACTTCCACCTGAGGCCTGTCATTTCTCTAAAAGTTCGGTGACACATTGCAACGCTAACTCAAATTTCTCCACTCTTGTTTCTGGCACTGATTTTCCTGCAGAGCTTCAGCTGATACCAGGAGACCCGGACCTGGGTGACAGGCACTTCCAGGACCACTCTGCAGCCTTGTTTTCCCTGCATTGGCAAAAGGCCTGCGTCAAGCTATTTGTGTCTGCCGCGGACCTCCTTCCCAGGCTTGGACAGCTCTGACTTCCTGATATAAGTGTACGCCAAAGCTCGGCTGCACCCCACCTTGCACTGTGGCCTGTCATCACGTGACTTCTCAGCTTTTCTCTTGGGAACTCACACCCACCCAGGGCTCATCCTTGAAGCCACTGTTATAATACCTGTGGTTCACAGAAGTTTTAGCTAAGACCTAGGGGAGATTTCATACCGTCCCTGACTTTGAAGACAGCTATTGAAGAAGGACCATCTGCCTGCTCTGTCTCAGCTTCTGGTCACCCCACATAAGGACTGAAGAAACAAGGAGCAAGACCATTCTTTTAGAGCTTGAAATACATCACCCTGTGCCCGCCTGGCCTTTAGAGGTTCTGATGAGAATTCTCAGTTATTCTGATGAGCCTGCCTTTATAAGTGACTTGACATTTCTCTCCTACAGCTTTCAATACTCTCTCCTGGTCTATACTCTTGACCTTTGAACTATAACAAGATATAGGAACTTTTTTTCTGGTCATGCCTATCGAGGTTCTCAATGAGTACCATATTTGGATGTCTACATGTTTCTCAAGATTTGGGTAATGTGCATTTATTTCACTGAACAGATTTCAGAGAGTTTCTCAGTTTGTAGAACCACCTATCAGCTTGGGAGAGGTCTTTTGTGCCCACTGCTAGGAAGACTCTAGCAGGGGAGGGTAATATTTGAGGATAGGTACAAAAGCAGTGATAATTCCAGAGGAGACGCTGTACACCCACCACCATTCCTGATTATTTGAGCTTCAATATAGAGTGTGGTCCCTTTGTTAAAAAGAAGGTTATAAGATTAAATAAAAAGTTAATGCACATTCTAACTAACCTCAAAGAAGCAAATTAAAAGAGTTCATGAGCACTGAGCCAGCACTGCAAAAGATAGTGAAAGGAATCTTACACACAGAAGAGAAAGATAAACACCATGACAGAAAAACTAGAATAAAATAAATCTCACTAAAACAATGGGTAAACAAATGAGAACTAGGAAACAAACAAATATTAGAAAAACAACAGATGATAAAAATTAGTAACTACCTTTCAATTATGGCTGTAAATGTAAAAAGTCATAATTCTCCAAGTAAAAGTCACAGACCAGAAGCCTGGATTAAAAACAAGCCCCAACCGTTTGATAACTGAAACATACCTTTTCACCAAATACATAAAAAGACTAAGAGTAAAAGATTAGGAACAATATTCTAAGGACATCAAGTAAAAAAGCCAAGCAGGAATAGCTACATGCATTTTAAACAAAGCAAGCTTCAACAAAAATTAGTCCAAAGAAGCAAAGGTCACTATGTATTGGTAAAGAGAAAAATTCACCAAAAATATGTGCCAATTTTGTGTGTGTATACATACATATACATACATATATATATATATATATATATATATATTCTGAACATGAAACAATTTCAAAAAACAAGCATTACTCAACATAAAGGAATACCCACTCTCATCAATTGCTGGGTCATCTGGAAAGAAAAAGCAACAAACAAATATCAGTTAAACTACTGACCAAATGTGAGTATCCACTAACAGTACTCTTATTCAATACACTACTTGAAATTTTAGACAGAGCAAATAGACAAATAGATACAAGTAGAGGGAAATGAACTCAAATCATCTGTTTGCAGATGATGTGATTCTGAACTCACAAGCCCCAGCCTGTACTTAAAGACTCACCAAACACTCTTAGGAATAATAAAAAAATTCAGCAAAGTTACAATACAAAATCAACCTACAGATATCAGTAGCTTTTCTACACACCAATAACAAACCCATGGAGAAGTAAATCAAGAAAACAATGGTCACAATAGCTTCAAGAATAATAAATAAGGAGGTAAAAGATCTCTTCAAATAAAATTGTGAAACATTTAAAACATAGGTTAAGTCAATAGAAAATGGAAAGAAAGGAAATGAATGAAAATAAAGTAAAAAAAATCAATGTAACACAAACAAATAGGACAAAAATCAACAAAATCAAAATTGGTACTTTGAAACAGGTGTGATTGTACCACTGAAGCTATTCAACAAATCATCCATACAGAAATTTGAAAGAAAACATTGTCATGGATGTTATAGACATGAACAAGAAAATAAAGAGACTGTCACAGAACCGTATTTACACATTTGAAAATTTAAGAAAATGCACACATTCCTTAAAAGTAAAACCCATCAAATATGCTAATAAGAAATTTGATAGCTACATATTCCAATTTGATTAAAGAACCTTAATTCATCATCTAAAATGTTCTCATTAAGAAAATTTTAGGTCTACATAGCTTCCTTCATCTCTGAATTCTTTCAAATATCTAGAGAATCACACCAGATTTTCCAGAAAACAGTAAAAGGAATGCTGTACCAACTCATGTCATGGAGCTACACAGTCTTGACACAAATACCCAACAAGAACATTACAAGAGAAGAAAATTGCACACAAGTATATCTTGTATAGAAAGATGCAAAAATATCTAAAGAAAATTTTAGAAAATACAGCCAATGCAATACAAAATGTAGAATTATGAGGCTGTAATTCAAGTATTCTTATTTGTTTCAGGAATACAACATTAGTATACTATTTGAAATGAATGACTGCAAATCCTTGCTCTAACAGCACAACGGGAAAATTTGGATCCTTGAATAGATGCAATAATAATTACGAATCCCCAGCCAGCAATACAGTAAAGTAAACTTCAGGGGAGAAATGACAGTGATAACATAAGAGCAATAAGCTGGTGCTCAATCCTGTCTAGCTGTTACCTGGAATTAATTTCTCTCCTTGGCTGTTTACAGCTTTTGTTTCACTGGGCTGGATTTGTGTCGGAGATAAAGTCTAGGAGTGGCAGTTTGGATCAGAGTTATTACATAAGCCAGGTCACCACATCCATTGTAAGTGTGAGAGGAGTTAGAAATAAGCCCTCATTTCCTTGCTAGAAGTGAGCAGGGAAAGTTACTGTCCTCTTTCCTGTCTTTCTTCGTCAAAGGGAGAGGGAATGAGAATGTCATGCCTGGTGTCTAGAGATAGGCCCATGTTTTACACCTACTAACACCTTTTTTTCTTTTTGTGCATTTGCTGAAATATTTTAATCATAATATAAAAAAGTTATTCTCAGAATATTTTACTTCTTTCCCACCTGAATTGGTTCACATTCATCCAGGTAAGCCCCATGCAAACAGGCATGGCAAAGCTGGATTTTATAGGGGAAAAGGTCTAAACAGCCTACCCATCTGAAGCATTTGTAGATCTGCATGTGAACTCAGGGGCAGGGCTCTTCTAGAACACCTACTCTGTTTTTCCTTGTTTTCCGATTTGCAATTTGTAAACTTAGCTCCCATATCTCACTCTATCCCCAGAGAAATGTTACAATAATCTGGCCTTATAAAAATAAGTATTTGCCATAGACATGAAGTCAGCAGAATTCCCTGCTGCCTCCTGTGTCCTGCACCTCAGAGTCTCTGCTGTGGCCAAGGAGGCCAGCAGCTTAATCAGAGCCTCCTCTCCAGTTTCCCAAAGATAATTCTGTCAGAGATTTCTTGGATAGTGACTGTTTTTCATGACCAAGTGCCCATTTTTAAGTTAGTCCCCTTCTATACTACCTCCTCCCAGACCCTACCAAGGACTTGGCAATGTTGAAACACACAAACACACCAACACCGTCTGCCTGTGGTGGCTTGGGCTGGTTTGATTGCTTGCTTGCTTGATTCTTCACAGCTTCATCACTTTCCCTCCTACTATTCCTAGGCAAAGTGAGAGGAGAAAAGGGTTTTTGTTAGAGGACTCCAGAACCTTCAGTGGGCAGCCGTGTGGCGAAGTGTCTGACGTACACAGCTCTGAAGAGCCAGAGTCTGGCTGCCTGTATTTCCTGACCACCTTCTGGATGTTTCTCTGCTCTGAGCCTGAACTATATTTCAGAAAGAAAACAGCACCTACCTTACACAAGAGCAACGGCGGCACTGCTACACTCTATTAAGGATACTTCCTCTTCTTATAGCCAAAAGAGAAGCAGAAATGCAGGAAAGTTTACTTTTTAATGACTTTTTAAACAATTCTAAATTTAGGGTGCTCATAGCTCTGATTGTCCGATAGACCAGACATGTTTTTTTTGGGGGGTGGGGTGGGTACCGGGGATTGAACTTGGGTTCTTGCACTTGCACAGCAAGCAGAGAAACCACTGAGCTAAATCCCCAGTCCTAAACATTTTAACTTATTAGTGCTTTTGGTTTAGTGTTTCCTAAACAATACTCTTTGGGGAGGAAATGGGATTGGAGGGGAAGCCCTGTGAGCTAACAACCTTGGCAAACACAGAATATCGTCTGTGCTTCCTGGAGATGCAGATTGCCTACTTTTGTGTCCAAAATTCTAAGATATTCTATCATGAAAAACTCTGCTTCACTTGTCTACATCACCTTTTCCCAAATTATTTGACAGATAATATCTTCGGAGGTGTGTATTAGTCTCACAACGTAAGAAGTGCACTTACATATTTTGTATTCCTCTCTCCACTCCCCAGACCTAATTCATGGTCGGCATACAATACACACTTCACATGAATGCAGAATTTTTGTATTTAAATATAAGACAGCCAACACAGTGTACATCTGTCCATTTCCTTCCTGAAGACTTTCTGAATGTTTCCAGTTCAAACATTAATTAAAATTATTCTGCTTAACACTTACACTATTGCAACTGGTTGGTATCTGCTTGCTGTTGCTCTAGCCCATTACATTTCACTGAATAAAATAATACTCCCCACATATTTTTAATGCTGTACACATAAAGAAAGATATCCTGATCTGTGACACATTTCCATGATATATCTTACTTATTATATCCAAAATTAGTAACTTTGTGGAAAAGCAAATAATTCACAGAATTCAGTAGGAAATTTCTTACCAGCTATCTAGGAGAGATTGTTTTAATTGTATTTTCTGTTTTCCTCTATTTTACCTCTTCCTTTCATATCCATTCAGACAATAAATAATTCCTCACTCATTAACAAAGTGAAGGGAATTTTCAAAACCATGGGTGGACTAATAAATACGAAACATCAGGAACATACTCTATCTCATCTCTACCTTGTCCTGGACTCCAGTTCTCTGCAAGGTCTAAACCCTTCATCGGTGTCCTGAGAGGAGAAAATTTTTTAAAATATTGTGTCTGAGAAGGGTAAAAGCTTTTCATTAATGATTAATCTGAATGATAGAAAAAAGTTATGTCTTCTGCACAGCTAAAATTATACACTGAGATATTTATCCTCTGCAACACTCAGTAACTTGGAGGACATAAGTGGGCTGTGACTCACTGGCAGCAGAAGCTGCTACAGGAGGAAATGACAGCAGTGAACACCTGAGCTTCCAGATGCACTTTTGGTAAAACATCTGCCTCAGTGGCTGCACCCGGCTGGGGAGTGGAGTTTTCCAATCAAGGTGTGCAGGGCTTGACTTTCGATGACAAATCTATAAATAAACTGAGGTTCCATCCATACACATACATACTGCTACAGGAGTGTTTTTTATTTTATAATTAGATTTGGTGAACAAAACACGTCTTAGGTCCAGACCCTAAATAGTTAGATTAATCAAACTCAGATGTGAAAGGCTACTTATATCAGGAGCATGGTGTGAGTAAAATCAATTATGAGTCGGACAGAGCAAGGGATGCACTGGAAGATGAATCACCAGTAAATGACGGGTCATGCTTCCACCACCACTAACAAATTGCAGATGGCCAGGCAGGACAGAGTGGAGAGACAGTGATGGGGTTCACACAGAGCACATGGGGACCACAGCTCCTGACAGAGGACACAGAGCAAACTGCAATTCATTTTCACAAGTCGATCAATTGTTTAATGGAACATGTGGAGCACATAGTATTTGTTAGACAAATAACTACGGGATATATTACTGTGTTAATTTCATTTATTTAGTTAATAGCTGAATGTCTGTTTCAGGCAAGTCACTGTGATTTTCCTGCATATAAAATTGTTAATATGATTTTGTACTTTACGTCAAGAAGCATCTTTCCAGAGGGAAATAAATGGACTCAGAGAGTCCAGAGTACTTAACGAGAGTACTTTCAAGAGAGTAGGGAATAGGGAAATGACAGAGCATCAAAGTGTATGGGCATATCTAAATGACCTTCCGAGATAAAGCTGTGTTTTACAATGCTGAAACGAGAGGAGAAAAAAAAATTAAAAGAAATGGAGGAAAATGTACCAATAAAAGAACAACAAAAACAAAAAAATGGAGGAAGAAATTTATCCCTGTAAATTTAGCAGAAATTTTAAACAATGAGATTCCCCAATGTGGACAGTGACAGTGGGTGAGCAAGTGGCAGCCATGAAATTATGGAAGAAGCATTTAAAAAATAATCTAGTGATATCTGTTAAAATTAATATTTCTCTTGATTCAATTATTCCAGTCCTAAGAATTTACCAAGTGAAACAAAGGTATGAGATAAATATACATCTCATTTGTGCAAACATGCTCACTCCATGTCTATTTGAAACAGGAGTGGCCATCAACAACAAATGTTCACTTAAATATTGGTATTGCTGTAATGATACACCATTCAGCCACTGAAATAATGGGGATGAGCTACAAGAGCTACAGACCATAGAGAGCTGCAGAAAGCTGACCACGTTGGGAAGTTAAAGGAGAACCAAGACCTATTGAGAAAGAATAAAGCAAACTTTCCAGGCAAATGATAAGAGTTTATGTATGTCTTAGTTACTTTCTCATTGCTGGGTTGAAATACCTGACACATACAGTTAAATGAGAAAAGGTTTATTTTGGCTCACAGTTTGTAGAGGTTTCAGGCCACAGCCAGCTTGTTCCAAGGCAGGGTGGCCTGGTGGAGGAGAAACAGTCCATAGCAGGAGAGGCATGAGGCAGCAGCCATTGAGAGAGGAGGAGGGTTACAGTATTTACCCTTAAGGCCCACCCACAGTGACCACCTCTTCCACCAGGCTTCACCTCCCAACATCACACCAGCTATAAACTCATCACTGGACTAATAGAGTACTATACACCCATGATCCAGTCACAGCCCCACAAAGCCCCACCTATGAGTACATGAGGCTTTGGAGGGTCATCTAGATATAAATCATAGCAATGTGAAAGACCTTTGCTCCCATTAAAAGGAGAAGACACTGAATACAGGAAAGCATAATTTTCTTTAATGCATCAAAGAACATTGTGTGGAAAAAAAGAAATCTAACTTAAATTCCTTCCAGAGAAGGTTAAGCCCTTCATAGATGAACAAAGAGTTGCTGGGAGGGCTAGTTTTATGTGTGAACTTGACTGGGATTTAGAATGGCTAGGTGGCTGGTAAAAATATGTCTGGGCATTTTCAAGGGTGTTCCGAGAATAGACTAGCATTGGAATCAGTACACTCAGTAAAAAAGATCCACCCAAACCAACGTGGGAGGGTATCACCCAATCTGTTGCAGGTTTCAACAGGACAAAGAGATAGAGGAATAGCAAATCCTCTCCCCGCTTCAGCGCAGACATGCATATCCCCTTGCTCCCAGATGTCCGAGCTCCTACTTCTTGATCCTTCAGACTCCAGGACTGATGCCAGAAGCCCTGTTCTCACACCTTGCTGTTGGACTGGGAGATACATCATCCATTTTTCCCCTGCTCTGCAGACTTTTGCTAATGAGCTGGATTCCACCCTGGCTTTCCTGGCTCTCCACCTCAGAGGCAGCATATCATGGGACCTGGTCTTCCTGCATAACTGTGACACATTTCCCATAGTAAATCTCTCATAGGTTTATAATAGTTTGGGTGCTAAACATTCTCTAAAACTCCATGCACTGAAGGCTTGGTCCCAGGGTTATGTTATTGGACGCTGCTATAAACCTTTAGGGGCAGGGACTTCATGGGAGTTTCCTAGGAGTTCCCTCAGAGGGCACTGGGGAACCCAGCCTGCCCTTTTTGCTTTTGCTTCCTGGCTCATATGATGAGCAGTTTTCTCTGCCATGCTCTCCTTCCATGATGTACCTCCCTCAGTACAGGTCCAAAGAGAAAGGGCTGATTAATATTGGACTAGAGCTGCCAGAAACTTAAGCCAAAATAAATCTTTTCTCTTTACAAGCTAATTGTCCTAGGTACATCATTATAGTAAGGGGAAGCTGATACATACAATGCAAGTATTTATATATTTTATTTGTTCTGTTTCTCTGGAGAGCCCTGGCCAGAACAGCTGTTGTCTTACTTGGGCCAGCTTTTTAATCTATGTATGAACAGGTAGATGGAAATTACTGCTAAAATTGGAGTGGTATTTATAGGAAAAGAAGCAGCCAAACCCTTATTACTGTTATTGCCTAGAAAAATCTAGTTGCTAACTGGAAGAGTCTGCAACACAGAGCACACACAGGACATTTTGACTTGACAGTTCTCCTCCTCTAAAATGCCGCTAATTGGGCTGAGCAGGGCAGAGTTGGACACAACTCCACTGCACCTGCATTTGGAACTAAGCTGAGTTAACTGAAGCTGCATGCCCACTTGGCCCCAGGTAATCTGTGAAAGATAAAAAGCTCAGTCCCTCCACCAATGCAGGAAGGTGAGGATTGGGAGGAAGGACTAAGACATTTCTTACAGTTACATTTGAAGCTAGACAGGAAGTAAAGCTAATTAACTCTGCAGTTGCCCAACTCCATTTCAGTCCAACTCATGAGGCAGCTGTGAGGGTTAGATGGTGCTTAGGGAGAGTATGTATTTTCTCTGGAGGCAAAACCCAAATAAAACCAAAAAGGTACTCAGTTTAGTCTGCTGAATCCTTATACAGAGTGTCTAACATGCTATAAAGATTATGAGACATACAAATGAACAGGAAAATGTCACCTTTGATGAAGAAATAAAATAGTAGGGTCAGAACAATAGATGTCCCAGGTGTTAGGATTAAGAAGCAATAAATGGCATTTAAATTAAATATGTATTTATGTATGTCGTGGTGGTGGACATATGTAATGGGCTTTTAATCAGCCTTGGGAATTTGAATGAACCTGAATTCATTAGTGAATTCTCCCATCTACTGAATAAATAATACTAATTTTACAAGTGAAATAAGCTGAGCACAGAAAGACAAATGCTGCATGATCTCACCAAGGTACAGACTCTTAAGTTAAAATCATAGAAGTGGAAAATAACTTGGTGGTTACCAAGGATGGAGGAGGGGAACCAGGGAGCTCTCAGCCCCGAGGCCAAAGTTCCAGGCGTACAGGAGGAGCAAGTTTCAGAGGTCATCTCACATCAAGGGTCTATAATGAAGAGCACATATTATACACTTGAAATCTGTGAAGAGAATAGGTTTGAAAAATGCCAAGCATGCGAGGTAATGTGAATGTTAATTAGCTTGATTTATTCCATCATGCTGCACACTACAAATATGTACAATTTGTGCCAATTAATAGATATTTAAACAATTATTAAATAACTAAATAAAAAGATGTATGAAGATAGGGATGTTCAGTTTCAAGGAAAAAATAATCAGAACATCCAAACAGATGATTTCAGCAAAAGTTCTAATTGAAAACTGAATAGACATTGTAGAGCTAAAAGATAAAAGCATGAAGTAAAACATTTACTGGGTAGCAATAACAACGCATTTTAGGCAAGGGAAGTGATTCATGAACTCAAATAAAGGTAAATGTGAATAATTACATCTCTACAGCATTGAAGTGAAGCAAGTGTCAGAGATCTGTACAAAGCAAATAAACTGAAAATCTTGAGATTGGAGTCCCAGAAGGATAAAGTAGAGAGAGAATGAAACAGAAAGCTCTGAAGAGATAGTGGCCAAAGTTCTCTAAGACTGGTAAAAGACAGCAAGTCACAAATCAGAAAACCCAAAAAGGAAAAAAACAGAATGGAAACCACATCTACGTGTTAAAAGCCACACCTACACATGTCATAGCTAAAATGCAAACTATAAACACGAGGCAGGAAATCTAAAAATCAAATGAGAAAAAAGATTCCTTACACTCACTGAAGTAAGTGACAGCTGCCTCCTCATTACAAGCAATGGAAATAAAAATTAATGGAGCGATATCTGTAAGTGATGAAACTGAAAATCATCTACATACAGCTTTATGTTTAGTGATTTCACTTTTTAAAATGAAAACATAATATTACTATTAAGAGCATTTTCCCTAGCACAACTACACAACAACGAGCACCAGAACAACAAGCACCAGAGTTCTTCAGGCTAAAGCAAAATGACGCTAGGGAAGGAAAGAAGTTCAAAATGATCATTTAATAACTACAGATCAAAGATCATTTTTCTTATAATTTAAAAAAATGGATGTGGTTTGACTATTGTAGAACAAAACTCCTGATGGTTTAATGACCCAGCGTAAGGAAGTAAGAAGTGACAGCTGCAGACGAAGGGAAGAAAGTGCAAATAGAGGTGCATTGTTGCAAAGCTTGGCTTCATGCATGGAGAGGTACAACCCTAACTCGGGTTGGACTGGGACAAAGTAAAGGTGGTCAATACAATTCTCAGAGCAGCTACTAAAATTAATACAAAGTCATTTATGAAAGTAGTGAATAAATACAGAAGAAACATATTTGAACAAAAAAATTAGCATCAAGTTAAAAAGAGGTAGCATTACAGATCCTCCAGATGTTAAAAAGATAAGAGAATATTGACTAAGTTAATGTCAAATTAAAGAATTTAAATGAAAAAATTTCTTTAAAAATACATTTATTTTAGAAAATACCAAAGAAGTAAAATAATGTGCAAATATTGTGAAAATATATGTTAAAAGTTGAAAACCTCCTTCTCCCTTAAAAAAACCAAAAACAAGGAAATAACCACAAGCCCCAAGTGGCATCAGTAGTAATTTCTATTATTTTTGTATAAATAATACCAATTGTACATATTTTCAGCCAATAATGAGGGGAGGTGTTCTGAGTTCCTCATATCCCTGGAAACTAATCACAAAACAGTTGAAGAAAAGAGCATTATAGAGGATGGAAACATATGTTCACAAATATTAACAAAGTTTTAGCAGTTTGAGTCCAGAAATAATTCAGAAATATAATAAATCACAAATTAGTTTTGCCCTAGGAAACAAGGTTTTCATAATAAAAACTCAATCCAGATTAACATGATGTGAGAAATCTCTCAGATGTCCAGTAATTTTATAGAAAAAGTATTTGACAAAATCAACACACATTTATGAGTTTTTAAATGTTTTAGCAAAATAACAGAAGTAATTTTTCTCAATTTGATAATGAGAATCTGTGAAAAATATTTAGTGAACATCATACTTATTTATGGAGTATTGAGTACCTCCTCATTTAAGTTTAGCAATAAGGTAAGAATGTAAAATCTTGCACCTATCATTGAACATATTACAGAAGATCTTACCAACAGCATTAATTAAGAAAAAGATTAGTGTGGTATCAATTAGTTTGCCACAGAGAACATGATTGTGTAAATAAAATTGTGTATGCAAAAATTACAGAATTAGAGAAATTTAACAACGAATAACTGAATTTGTCAACACATTGGCATATAATGTTGAGGTTAAAAAATTAAGCGTGTTTCTATTTGTAGCAAAAATGAATTGGAGAGAAATTTAAAACTCCATTTATACTACCTTAAAATGAAATATCTACAAATAAATAGCAAAATGTGTATAAAATTTAAACAGAAAATTACCAAACAATTACTGGGAGAAAATTACAGAATTTGTCTAAATCCTATAGAGTGTTTCATCCATTTCTAGGTGCAATACTGAAGCCACTGGGAAGTCTGTTATAGTTTGGACTCAGCGTGTACCCCCAAAGTCTCATGTTTGTGGAAGGTGATTCTATCATGGTGGTCTCTGATGAATCTATAGCTGAATGTGCTGTAACAATGAGGTGGCGCCCAGTTGGAAGAGGTGGTTCACTGCAGGTCTAGCCTAGGAATGTGTATCTCCTTCCCAAGCTCCTCCCTTCCCTCTCTACTTCCTGAAAGCCATGATGTAACACCTTTCCTCCAACAGACCCTTCTACTATACCCTTACCACCTTGGAGCTAACTGACTATGGACTGAAAGCTCTACAAAACCTGAACCAAGATAAACTTCTCCTCTTTTAAGTAGTGTGTGTTGGGTATTGTGTCTTGGTGACTGGGAAGTGACTAAGACTGATTTTGTTATAATACAAGTGGGGTTGTTGTTGTGACTATACCTGACCATGTGGTTTAGAAATCTTTTAAGTGGTTTGAGGTGGATTTTCCAAAAGTTCAGAGATGCTGGCTAGAGAAGCCCTAGATAATGCAGTAAGCCTAGCATTATGGGAGATTCTGGACAAAGTTGAGAACCAGAATCCTGATAGAAATTTGCACAGTGAAGGCCAGGCTTAGGCGATCTCAGTTGAGAACAAGGACTCCATTAGTATTTGGATTAGAGGTCATGTCTGTTACTATCTGGTGAAAAGTAAATTAGTCTACATTTTGCTCATATCCTGAGACTTTGTGAGAGACTGAGACTCAGGGCTACAGACACTAATTAAACTGGTGGAGCAAATTTCAAGACCCAATGTTTAGGTGGTTGCATGAGCAATGCAGGTAGCTTTTAGCCAGAGCCATAGTGAGAAACAGGAGGAAAAAGTAGAAGTGAAAAATCTGCAGTTTAATAAAAAAGGAAGTGCCTACAAAGTTGGGGTCATAATAGCAAGATTGTTGAAAAGGACAGCATTAAAAAGAAAACAAGCATGTTGCATCAAAACAATATAAAAGATGCTTTGAGGGCATCTAAGGAATTAATAAGACCCCACCCTTTGTAGGCTCAAAGACGAAAAAGTGGAAGACTTTACTTTGAGAAGAAAACTCCGTGGAGCCCAGCCCTTTCTGGGCCCACTAGGAAAGTGTATTCCAGAGTTTAGCCATGTAGACACTGAGAAGTCTCAGCAGCCATGGTACAAGGAGGCCAGGTTACTGCTCAAGCCAGTGGCAGGCTTGGCATCACCCATGTGGTGCTGGTTTTATGGGCATGAAGAATGCAAGCATTGCGTGTCCATGAGGCTTCCAACCAGATGTTGGAAGAAGGTCTGGGAGGCCAGGGTGTGTGCTCCGAGAGGGGTAGTACATCAAGCTCTGAGCGTGAATGTGCATGGCGCCCCTAGCTCAACCTCACCTGGGGACTCTGTGGCCACCCCAGATTTTAGCCACTCTGTACATGCCCATAAATGACTACAAAGACACTGTCTGAGTGGTGTTTTGTATTTATAAATACATTTTAGGTGAATTTGCAAATACAAATTACACTAACAATGAGGACTTTAATACCTCAAATTCTAATGAGAATATTTAAATATAAGTGAAAGAAGAAATCTAAGTATTTTATGTCCTGAGATATACACGCACGCGCGCGCGCACACACACACACACACACACACATAAACACATACTCTTCTACAAAAAGAAGAAAGGGAATGAGAGAGATAAAGAGATGGAGGAAAGAAAGAATGAGTCCTGGGAGCAGGGAGAAAGAGAGAGAATGAAAAAGAAGCAACCTGTACAGCAATCAGTGAAACCAGCAGTTAAGTGAGGAGGAGAATTATAGAAGTGTCTTAGAAGCTAAATGAACAGAGTTACAGACATGGTCTAAGTGGGAAATGAAGGCAAAAAGATTGTAACCACTGGAAATTGCTAGAAATCTTGATATTTAGAGTCAGTGGGTAAGTTAAAACATATAGACTAAGATTCTGGTTACTTATTTTTTTTCTTCCCATTAAGTTTATTGGTACATTTTAGGTATAAAATACAGTTACACTCATCATTCAGATCTTGTACCATTACATGAGTATCTTGGTTCTTATTTTTTTCCCCTTTCCCTGCCCTCCCTTCACCCCCTCCACCCTTCCCTATTTGCAAAGACTTTGTTTCCATTTTTTCCCTTTTCTCATATTTTTTCTTTTCCCTTCTTTCCTTTCCCCTACCCCTCTCACTTAGCCTGCTCCTTTAGACCTTTTCTTTCTATTACCCAATATCAATTATGCATTTTTAAAATTACAACATCAAGATCTAGGAGACATTACCACAGATTTTACAGAATTTAAAAGGATATAGAAAGCATATTTCAAAAATTTGTTTTGAAATAAATTTGACAACTTCTAAGAAGTACCTTGGAAGACAAATTAATGAAACTAACTCTGGAGGAAATATAAAATTTGAATAGCACCTATTAAAGAAAGTATATTCCTAGCTTGAAAACCTACCTATACGACAACAACAGGCTCATATACATTTTAACTGATACATTATATCAAACATTTAGAGCAGAAAAAAGAAGGAACACTTCTCCCCTCATTTTAGGAAATCAACATTGTGCTTATTCTAAAACTGGATAAAGATAATAGAGAAAAGTATGAACATACATAAAAATTTGTTTAAGAAAACAAACCATTAGAAGTCAGATCTGGCAGGATGTAGAAAGTGGTTTTATTATAGGGATGGCAGTGTTGGTTCAGCATTGGAAGATCCACCTCCAAAAGTCATTGTTTTAACAGAGGAAAGGAAAAAGCCATATTATCCTGTCACTAGTTGGAGAAAAAGTATTGGACTAAATTCTACAGCTGTTCATAGTAAAAGCTATCAGGAGACGAGAAGTACAACAGAATCTTCTCAACAGATTAAAGACATGTACTCCATACTTCCAGCAAAAATGCCTTAGATGAATGGAGAAGATACAATGCTTTCTCCCTAAGGTGGTGAAAAGGGCAGATATGCCTACTCTTCATCTGTCCATTAAACTTTTGAAACACAGGCCTAAACCAAAATAGTCTGGCAATAAAATGACACAATTAGGATAGGATTGGCAAGGTAGAAGCAAAATCTTTGTATGTAGATGAAATGATCATCTACAGAGAAAATACTAAGAAATCCCTAGGAGCCCCTAGAACTTGTATTTGAATTTAGCAGGATTAGAAAACACAAGGTGTATATAAAAATTCAAGTCTATGTAAACTTGCTATAAATGAAGAATTGGATATTGAAATTTAAAAGTTATGTAGGAGTACAAAGGACCTAGAAAAGTAAAAAGAAAAAAAAACTGTTGTAACATGTTTAGTACCTAATTTTAAGACTTCCTCTAAAGCTACAGTAATCAAGGCAGTGTTGGTGTAAGGAAAGACATATAGATCATTGGAATAAAACAGACACTCTAGAAATAGAACCACACATACATGGTCCACTGAGTTTTGAAAGATTTAACATTAGCATTTTATAGAACATAAACTCAGTTCAAGAGCAGAGGAAAAGATAGTATTTTCAGCAAATGGCACTAGAACACCTGGTATCCGTATATAAAAAATTAACCTCAACCCTTCATTTCCAGACATAAAAATAACTTGAAGGGATCTATGAACCTAAATATGAAAGACTAAAACTATAAAACTTTAAGAAGAAATTATAAGGGAAAATGTTTATGAATTTAGGGTAGGCAAGGACTTCCTAGAACACAACAAACTGATGTATAAAAGAAAAAAATGGATAAATGAGATTCCATCAAAATTTAGAACTTTAAATGACACATTAAAATGAAAAGTAGTCCTTAAACAGACCATATTTACAATGCATACGAACTATGACCAGAATATATAAAGAACTCTTACAGCTCATTAATAGACAACCCAATTAAAAAGTAGGCACAAGGTGCTTGCTTTGGCAGCACATATACTAAAAAGTAGGCACAAGAAGATAATAAATAGCCAGTACAGCACAAGGAAATGTGTGCAACACTAGAATCAGAAAAAAACTAATCAGTACAATAACAAGATTGAGCTATACACTCATTAGGGAGATGAAGTTAAAAGTTTTAAAAGCCTTCTCATGACTTTTTGTTTTTGTTGGATTCTCCCCCATTGGGTTTAATTTGTCATGCCCAATGAATTCATTCTGCTGGGCTTCCTGGGGTTGTGATCCTTATTGTATTTTCCTAGGATATTGTCTAAAATTGTATGGAGTGCTGGTTTGGTATTCATGAAGTTCCTAAGGTGCTCTTTATCATGAAAGTATCTTATTTCTCCATCAGTTTTGAAAGATAGCTTTGCAGCGTACATCAATCTGGGTTGGATGCTGTTTTCCTTAAGGGCTTGAAATACATCACTCCAAGCTCTTCTTGCCTTGAGTGTTTGCATTGAGAAGTCTGCTGTGATTCTGATGGGCTTTCCCTTGTATGTGATTTGTTTCTTTTCTCTCTTGTAGAATTTTGTTCTTCTGTTGAGTTTCTGCAATTATAACAATTATATGCCTATGTGTAGACTTTTTTTGATCAAGGCTAGCTGGAGTCCTATATGCCTCACTTATCTGTATGTCAGATTCTTTTCCCCTGCTTGGGAAGTTTTCTGCCATCACTTCTGTGAACAGTTTTTTTATGTCATCTGCATTCTCTCCTGTTTCTTCATTGACTCCAATCAGTCTTGTGTTATTCTGCTTTGTATCGTCTAGCAGCTGGTGGATTGATTTCTCATGGTCCCTTACAATTTTAAAGCAATTTTTCTTTTCTTGGTCACTCATTACAATCTTATCTTCTATATCTGAAATTCTATCCTCACATTGGTTCATTCTGCTGCATAGACTTTCAATGGAGTTTTTAATCTCCTAGAAATCTGTTTGTATCTGTTTTACGGATTTCGTTTGTTTCTTATGTTGGGATTCCATCATGTTCTTCAGTTCCTCTATTTTTTTATCTGTGTCCTCTCTAGATTTATTAATCATGTCTTGCACTAAAGGCATGATCTCTGCTGTCATCTGAGAAATTATTTCTGATTTCATTTTTTCCAGATCTTCTTTTGTTGCCAATTAAGGGAGAGCAGGTTTTTGAGTATCAGATTGTTTGGTCTTGTTTCCCTTTGGGGTTGCTGTAGGTGATCTGGAAATCTGTTTTTGAGGCTTCTTTACATGTCTTCTCATTTCCACGGTGTGTAGAGGGGTCCTACTGGTGCCTGTGCAGCTTACCTCCTCTGCCCCGGGAGTGGTGGAATGGCAGCCAGGGAGCCTCCTCCTGGGCACTAGGATTAGTTCACTTCCTCTGCCCTAGGAGTGGTGGAATACTGGCCAGGGAGCACCCTCCTGGGCACTGGTATTGGCTCACCTCCTCTGCCCTGGGAGTGGGGGAATGGCGACTGGGAAGCCTCCTCCTGGGTGCTGGATTGGCTGACCTCCTCTGCCCTGGGAGCAGTGGAATGGCAGCCAGGGAGCCTCCTGTGGTTACCTATTTTTTTGCCTCACAAACCATCCCAAATTTAGTGACATAAAAACATTTTTTATGCTCATGGTTCTGTGAGTCAGAAATTTGGTTTTGAGAAGTAGGGGAAATCTGACTCTCTCCCATGTGTCTGTCTTGATCAGCCTGACTCCAGTGGGGGCAGATGGCTGGAAAGCTTGGCTGAAATTATGGTCTTTCTCTGTGTGACATCTGCTAGAGCTGGATTATGCAGTGTGTCTCCTGCACTATGTGATTAGTGTCTGTGCTATGGTCACCCATAGATGGGGCTTCATCACAGCATGACAATCTCAGCCATGGGGACTTATGCATGGCAGATGATTTCTCCATAGCTAGTATTCAAGGAAACTGAAAGGCCTCAAAGATCAGGTAGAGTTTGGGATAAAGATTGTCAAATGGAAAAATGAGATCATCATGGACAAGAGTAGATGAATGTATGTAAAAATGGAGAGGTAGTAACTAACTTGGAGCAGAGGGTTAACTCATTACCAGAGGAGGGAAAGTAGATCACATGGGCTCTGAGACAGTTAAATGGGAATTCTATTTGCTTTTCTATTTGCTTTCATTTTCTTAGTGAAATGAATAGAAAGTTCAACAGTGGGGCTGGGGTCAATGGGTTAGAGTCATAAGAATATGGGATAATTTGATTATTTGAACTGTGTAGGAAATTTAAGAACATACAGTAGCTGACCTGCAATGAAAGATCCCTATCTTCATGTTCAAATCCACTTCTCCACCATTGCTGCTATGCTTTCTTACCTCTTTTGAGTAGATTCTTTTTAAATAGGAAAAAAAAGATACTTTGGGCTGTTTGTTCCTTTATCTTGATCTACATTCTGACATGATATGAATTAATTTGCAGACACAAAGTCAAAGAATGATTTTAAAAGTTATTTACCTCTAACTGAATTCTAATCTGAAATCTCATACCACTAGGCTGGTGGGATCCAATCTCTCTCATTTTGGGAAAACTTTACTATAGTGTAACCCTACAAATGGAGTCCCTGCTCTTATGTGTTACACTGGCCCTGCTGTTGCTACTCCCACACTTGCTTTCTGGAATTTTCATAACTGAAAATGTTCTTTGAAGACAGAAAGCTCTGCTGTTCCTTGCATCACAGGAATCTGCCAATGCCTCGTTATCCAGAACTGTGCATGGCTGCTCACAATGAACCATGTTCTCTTCCTACTTCCCAGGGCCCTCTCCATTTACTGAGATGAAGCCAGGAAGCAGAGTGTTATGGTTTGTATCTAGATGTCTCCTGAGAGCCTGGAGGGCTTATAGGTCAAGTGTAAGTAAGAGGATTGAACCATGGGGCCCTATAGCTGACTTGGTGTTAGGAGGTCAGGCCTGGTCAGCAGAAGTAGGTCATGAAGGTGAGACCAGGAAGGATCTATCTCTCTCCCAGCTCCTCCCTTTTCTCTCTGCTTCCTGACCACCATGATGTGAGGAGTTTTCTTCCCCAGACCCTTCCACCTTAGAGCTTCTGCCTTGGAGCTGGCCAATTTTGGACTAAAAACATGAGCCAAAACAAACTTTTCCTCCTTTAATTTGTGAGTCTGGTATTCTGTCTCAGTGACAAGAAAGTGACTAAGACACAGAGGTTTCTACTTTAGGGCTAAGATCATCTTCCAAAGAAGTTTGTACCTTGTCCCCTCTCCACATCCAACTCCACCCTGGTCAGCAGTGACTCTGCACTTTCCCACTGGGGGTCCTAGGGAAGGGTCCTTTTGTCACACCACATCTCTGGATAATAGTCCCTTCATCCTATTTGATTAGCTCCTTACGTTCTGTCTAGACCTCATGTTGGAGCACCGGCGCTGTTTGCTCAAGTTCTCATCCATGAAGACCCATGGATGGATGCAGGAAGGGTTCAGCTATAGAATCCCCCAACAACCACCGCCTCTCATACCCTGGGTAAAAGGAAGGTGGGCATGGGCCAACTGAAACAGAGGGATTCACTGGCCAGCCACTTTCTTTGTTTATTTTGTAGGTGTCATGATCAGCGATCCATCTTTTCATGTGCTGAGTTTCCACATGATGATACTCAAATATCTGTGTGGTATCTGAGCTGACAAAGGAGTTATTATAGGAAATATTAGTCTTTTCTCATCGTTACATATTATTTACTCCTAAAACAGTTCTGTAAGGGAAACATTAGTTTTTCTTTTCCTTTTTTCTTTGTATTAGTGAAAAATGAAGCCCTAAAAACTTTTACATTTCACTGTATCAAACAGAAGGTAATAACTTCTGGAGGACTCAGTCAAACCTAATTCTTCTGCCCTGTGAAAAATAGCATTTCACTATGTGCTATGATCTTAAAATCACATGCCATACTTTCTTGAAATGAAGTGCAATTTATACCTTTACTTGCCTTCAAAACCAATTTACAAAAGGCAGAAAACGAAGACTTCCTACCCCCCTTCACCCCAGCTTCTGGCACCCATCACACACTTCTTCACACAAGAGGAGGTATCTCTTACATCTCAACCTCCCTGCATTCAAAGATGATGGCTGTGAGTTGATTTCATATTAGCATTCGTTTTATAGATTTTTGTTTCTGACCAGAAATATCACTTCAACTCTACTCACCATGGCAACAAAACAGCTGAAGATTCTTACAGCCTGCTTACTGAAGAAAAATACTTGAAAATACCCTTTGATGCTAAAATTGGCTTTGTTTTCACAGTACCAGGAGAAATAACTGAGGGATGTGGACATCACTGTACATTTCAGATGGATTCACCCACTGGGAGAATTGAGGGTGTACCAGAAAGAGAGAAAAAGAACAAAAGAACAAAAGACAAAGGAAGGATTGGAGGCATAGAAAAGAAGGGAGCCAGAAAGGCTATAGCATGCTTATATAATTAAACATTTATCCATTGTTTTATAATTAAACAATTTTCCATACACTTACCCCCCACAAACCATTCCTTATTTCTATCGATGCACTCACTGTGTTGCTGGATACATCTTGTTCACCTTTCTGTCTTCTGTAATTGGATTATGGTTCCCTGGAAGGCAGAGACCATGCCTTAGTCATTCGTGAACCTTTCTTTTTAAGTGTGTGATAGCTCAAAAAAATAAGATCTTTATCAATCAAAATAAATATGGAAATAAAGAATACATAACTTCAAACACCTTTAGAAATCTTGGCATGGAAGGAGTTGTACGAATACAATTACTTTTGATTATATTATTTATGGTGAAACATGATGAGAGATATGTTTTTCTGTCTCAGAGGACTGGTGGCAGGACTTGCGTTAAGCAGTTATTTACTCAGAGGCTTAATACTTGATTGAATTAAACTAAGCTCATTTGGAAAGGTAAATATATCGACAAAGCCACATTGAAAGTATTTTGTTTACTATTTTCATAGCTAGGCCTTGTTTGTGTATATACCTGAGATTTGATTATGTATCATAAAAAATGGATACATGACAGGTTATCTAGTTGCCAGGGGAGGGGAGAGGGTTTCTAGGAAACTTAGTTACCTTGTTAAAAGTACTCTGTTCTTGATTCCCAGTTATCAAGAAAAAAAGCTGCTGTATTTGGAGAGAAATGTTCCATCAGGGCACTAGTCAGTGCTTAACAATCAGCTTGCTAGGAGAACAAAATAAAGCCCAGGTTTGCAGGACTTGCCAGTTTCCACAGTATAAATACTTGTACTTTAACCAGGACCAGGTCCCTGGCACAACACGAGGGAATGCAGCATTGAAGAGGAATCCACAGTAACATGTTAAGATGTAGTTGCTGCATCCTATAAATGCAACACAAGTGGTAACCTTAAGAGCATGCAGAGGAGTAAAACAGGAAATGTCATGCCTCGAATACACATTACTTCCGTTTTTATATAATCCACTTAACTGTAAATGTATAGGTTTAATTTGTGACTGAGAGCTGTGTTTGGAGCCTTAAGCGGCCCTCTCTAGTGCTGGGGAGCTAGGTCCGGAGTGTCACTGGATATTGGCTCTGTCGTTTCACCTTAGAGGACAGCCACAGGGCCAAGTGTTGCCAGGCTCGGCAGCATTAGGCACCTCTGGGCCCGGTAGGGCAGGGTCAGCCTTCTCCTCACAGTGGGACACTGGTGCAGAGGGTCAGCAACGGGCAGGTGGTCTGTGCTCTGAAGCTCTGACAAAGGTCACCGAGGAGACAGGCAGCGAAGTTCGGGGTTCCATGTCTCCCCTTCTGCAGCAGCCTCCAGACAGGAAGCTTGCGGTGGGCAGGGTTTACTACACCCGGGCAGCACATGGACGAAGCGCCTGACCTTGACATCACTGTGAAGGTCACAGAAACCAGCAGGCACGGCAGGCAGGCCACTGGGTGGCAACAACTGACCCCTGCGAAGGAAATAACATTTCTGGAGCTCTCCTTGCACTGAGTCAACTCGGACCTGTTGAACTCCGGAAAAGGAAGACACAGACCATTCCGAATACGCTTGTTTACTCCACACCAACTACAGAGACTCTCGAAATAAATATGGTATGCAGTGTAGTTGTTTCTTCTCTCTAGCTAGGTTTTATTTTTCTCAAGTCATCCGGTTTTCCTGGATGGCGTCGGCAGATGACATAAAGTCTCGTTCCTCCTTAAGATGCAGGTAGTAGAACGGGGGTCTTCTCGCAAATTGAACTCTTAGAGGGAGGAGTGAGCTCACGCCCAAAGCCGCACCCCTGCTGAGCGGGCGGGGAGACGCATCAAACCGTGGGTGACTGAGAGGGGATGCACAGCGTCGCCCTCCGAGACCACCAGGCCTTCTGCGGCCTGCAAGGGAACGGCTCCACGTCTGTCCAGCCAACGTCCACCCGGAGAGGGGCGCCAGACAGCGGTTGCGCGGAGACCTCTCGGAAACCTGGAACACGAGGCGAACGTGGCGCCGGCCTCTTCTGCGGAAGGCGCCGGCTCTACACCCGGAAACCCTGCCGGGGTCCGCCTCGCAACCCCGCGCAGACTCCAGCAGAAAGGTTCCGGCAGCTTTTCAGCTGCTGCTGTCCGACAACTTTCCCTAATTCTTTTAAATGGTCTGTTTAGAATTTCACTTATTGAGATTGCAGTACAGTAGTTACTTCTAACTTCCTACGAAGTCATTCTTGTCACCTAGGATTTCAAAATTACTTTCTTAGCCTTGAGCAAAAAGCTTTATGAATCTAAATTTCCTCTGTATCTGTTGTTACTTTTCCCGTTCATGTCTTGTGTTGAAAATTTGTTTCTCTCCCCAACCCTTTTTATTTTCCTTAAAGAAATTATGTAATGACCTGTATACTTTATTGTGCCTGTTACTTCCTTCACTCATAAAGCTCTGGGATATATTTTTGATAATTTTATTAATTTGTGCATTTATATCTATTGATTCCTACATTTTGCCTGCTTTTTTCTGTACTAGGTTTATTTTGTTGCTATTTTTCTAACTCTGTGAGCTGGATATCTGGGTAGTTATTTCTTCATAATTGATAATGCAGTGATTAATTGCTATGATTTTTCTCAAGGATGAATTTGGCTCTACCTAGTGTAATATGGTATATTATTATAATTTGTAGATACTTTGCAATGATGCATCTTTCTTCTGTCTACCACCCATCTTCCCTACAGCCTTAGCCAAAAGTCTTTGAAGAAACTTAGGTTCCAGTTCCAGTGGGATGTTTTATTTTCTAGGTTTTGCTCATCTATTGGTGTTGCAATGCATTAAGAAAATAACGTCATGCTTCATTTTGGAATGGGTTGAGGTTTCCTTTGTCATCCTTGCAGTTATTTCAGGTTGAATGACCACTTTGTTGACAAGAGTTGGCAGAGGGTAAAGGCAGAGGTAACCCAAAAGTCTCAGCGAGTAGATCAGTCCCTGTTTAACTATCTAAAGGATACATATATATCAGCACAGCACAGTCAGGTGGCAAAAAGATGAGCAGTAATTTCAGACAGGTTGAATATTTAGCCCGGAAATTCCCCACTGGAGAAACAAAGCTGCAGGTAACATACCTAATTTAGTCATTTCAGGCTGTAGAAATCCTGCTGCAGGTGGATGTGAGTCCGTGCCAGAGAGCATCTAACTGGGCACAGGTGTGCAGCTCAGGCCCTGTGCTGCCAGGGCCATTCATCACTGCAGGGCAGGGTGCCCTTCTCTCTAGTCTTCATCCATCACCCTGGGACTTGGGTTGTACAGTCGCCTAAGTCAGTTCTTGAACTCAGCAACTGAGAACCAGGACAGAGGAGCTTCCCAGACAGCTCCCAGAATCATGTTTAAAGAAGCTTGGACCTCTTGGAGTGCTCCTTGGGCTTGTGGTCAGGCACATACATGGGCTGTGACAAAAGGCTTACTTCCCATTTTCAAGGTATAGAATTATATATATATATATATGGCAAGATGTCTAGGTTTTGTTTATCATTGTTTTGTCCAGGAACTATGCCACAAGAAAGGCATGAATCACATCTTCTTACTACAGTTTTTATGTCTCATTGTATTGCTTGTGGATTTGGTTTTACGAAGATTTGTGCATATATATTCATGACTATTGGATTTTGGTTGTAGATTGCACAATTTTGATTCCAGTTTGGACCTGGCAAGCTTTTCCCACCTGATTGTCAAGAGTCATTTTGTTTTAGTGACTTACACCCAGTAGACACTTGCATTTTATTTGCTAATTCCACCTAGGGGTTTTTTTCAATAGACGCTTTAAAATAATTAAAGTCTCTGGACATGATAAACCTACTTATTCTTGGATTTTTGTTTGTGTTTTATGTCACTGTACTTTTTGATGTCTTAGATTATTTTAAACATATCTCCTGTGTGATTGTGTATGAGTGTGTGTGTGTGTGTATGTGTGTGTGTGTGAGAGAGAGAGTTCTGATTGTTTGGAAGCCTTGAAATTTTGTTGTATTGCTTGACTTTAGAACTAAAACCTTATGTACATTCTTCACTTTGCTCTGACTTACAGCAATTAACTGTATAAATTAAATGCATACTAGCAATATCCTGTAAATAAATGTAGGCTTAATAAATGATGCTACTGAAGAGTAATTATGTAGAAATATTAAGTTGTTTTAGTTATGGGCTACTTCCTACAAGGTAATTCTCTCTGTGTTACAGATTTTGCTGCTATTCCAACCTAACTGTGCGTATTTGTGGATGTTTTGCTAATCAGCTCTCCAGGTTGGTGAACTGCACTAGACTAAAGAGATTGGGAGCTGGAGACTGTGGGCTCCTTGAACTTGATACCATGAGATGTGGTAGGCTCAAGGAAAAGTAACTTACAGGAATAATTGTTATAATCTGATTGTCCTTGTTTGCTGACAGAGGACTTCTCCCTGTGACCAGTTTTCCCTCCTTTCCTTACTGTACTTTTGTCTTTCTCAGATAATAATGTTTATGTACTGTAGTCCATTTTCCTTTTCTTCTTGTCTTTCCTCGCAGTTGCCTTCTGTCCATTTATTAAGCTGTAATGTGATCACACTTCAACTGAATTTTGGAAAGGTAATGGAAAGAAAACAGTATTAACTAGAGAGACAGTAGAGCCCTAAGGGTGCTCAAAACATGCTCAAAATCAGAATTTCATTCTCAAACAATACTGCTGGGGCCTTGAGTCAGAAAGAAGCACTAGGGAAGCAAAAGGCTTTTGAAATGTTGTGCATAGAAATGCAAGGAGAAAGAGTTGAGCAAAAGTTCCAACAACTTTGTTTTTAATTTTAAGTAAAGAATAAAAGATGACCACTAAGCTTTTACAGTATTACTTTAGAATATTTGGTGGAACGATGCTTAGTTAGGAAAAAAATAGCATTTATCTGAGGAATAGTTTTTCTTTCATTCACACCTTGGTCCATTAAACAGAAGTGACTGCCAATAATATTCTAAGGGTGGTGTCACACTTCTAGGTATGACAGCCTTTTGAATACTTAATGTAATTATAATGAAAAAGTAATCCAGGTACTTACAGAAATCCAGAAAAGTAGCAGCATAGAAGAAAGGAAAATTATACCTGATAGAATTGACATTGTATTCATTATCTTTCATAGCCTTCTGGTTTTACTAACATGAAAACAAATATATATTGAAAACATATTATATTTGTGTATTACTCTTCAGTTCTCTTTTCACTTACTATAAAATACAATAATTTTCCATGTCACTACCTGGCTAACTTAATGCTTTATACAGTAACACTCTCCTACCCCCTGGGCATACATCCCAGGACCTCTTCTTGATGCCTGAAATCATGCATAAGACTGAGCCCTTTACAGACTGTATTTTTCCTATGTGTAATACTTATGATAAGGTTTAATCTGTAAGTTAGGCACAGAAAGAAATATAACAATATACCGTAATAAAAGTTATGGGACTCCCCGCTCCCCCTACATATCTTATTTTCCCTTCACTTTCTCACTTACGCAAAACACTGCCTGCTTCTCTTCAGATGATCTGAATTTGCAGGACAGCTACTCGCACCTTGGCGCATTAGTAAGGAAAAGAGAAGTTACTTGAATATACCCACTGCCAGATCGACCTTGGACACTGAGATTTCATCCCGATATTCAGGACAGCGCACAACTCCACAATTTGAATTATTTCTAGAATTTTCCATCTAATGTCTTGGACTGCAGCTGACCACACGTACCTAAAATGCTGGAAACCAAAACTGCACTTGCAGGGCCACTGTGGCGGTCTTTGCACAGGCCCATCTCACTTCTCCCAGCGGCCCAGCACCACCCGTGGATCTGAAAACCCAATGCCGCTCTTGCACCTGGGGAACAATTGGTCTACAAACTCTTAGGGTGCAAAGTCCTTCTAGTAGAACATTTGATCATGATCCTACTGATCCTACTGTATACGTGTTTGTAAATGTGTAAACCCTTTTACACTCTGTATACAAATTCATGTACCTGTTTTAAATTTATGATATTTCTATTGTTTTTCTGAAATTTGTGAAGAACTAGACGTTTAACTTTTTTAATTTGAATTTTTATTAGAGCATGTTTGCAGTACATAATAATGATGTTCCTTGTGAGGAGTTGGCACATGTACATAACACATAATAATTCTTCTTTCATCCCCTTCCCCTTCTCTCCCCTCTTCCCTCCATCTCCTCATTGCCTTCTCACCTGCAAAAGATCTCTCTCCGTTTCCTATTTTCTGTCTTTTACTTTGCTCATTGATTTATTCACACTTTGGGTTTCTCATACAAGAGAAACCGTGTGATATTGAAGCTTGGGTGTCTGATTTGTTTCACTCAAATTTGTGCTCTTCAATTCCTGTGGAAACGATTCTGTGCCCTCTTTGCTATGGACTTCACCCCCGCCCTTGTCTGCGAGGCCTCAGGCTGCCTTTCCTCGGGGATTCTGTCCCCCACGAGGCAGGCCTGCCCTGCGGGGTTTCCACAGGGGCCTCTGGGTGCTCACAGGCTCTGCGCTTGGTCTGCTTATCGCGTGGAGGTCTTTTGAGCTTGTGTGAACTATGGGGCATGTTCAGGTTGCCTTCTTGCCCCCTTTTCGAGGTGGTCTTTGACACCTCCGGATGTGTCCACACATCTGCAGGGCTCTGTCAATGAGGCTCCTTCCTTCTGGGACCCTGCCCTCAACCTGCAGCCCCTCAGCCTCCCTAACTCCCACCCTCAAGTTCTCTGGTGCAAGAGGAGAGTTCTCCCTGCACTCCCTCCCATGCCTCTGTCTCCACGGCCCGCTGGACCCTGGGTCCCAGCCATCAGCCCTGTCCCCTGTGTGTTCCGTCCCCGAGAGCAGTCAGGTGCTGCTTGTCCTTCAGGGTCTCAGCCACTGGAGTCATTCCGTGCATTGTCCTTACTTGTCTAATTTTTTGTGACAGTAGGTTAAGTCCAGTCCTTGTCCCTCTCTTATGTCTGGGAGCAAAACCCATTCCATTTAAATTTCAGTAAGAACATAACATGCACGGGACACTTTGTTTTTCCTTACACACATCTGATTTGCCTTTCGACCTTGCTTTGATGCCAATTGCTTTTGGCCAGAAAACTTGCCGTTTTCTTCAGAATGACTCCTGGATGCCCACATAAGAATCCCTACTTGCCCCCGGGGGTCCATATTTCCTTTCCTTCACCATCCCAGTTGTGTTGGGTTTTAAATAATCTCCAAGGTCTGCTCAGTGACTGAATATTCTGTGACTCCTGTTCTACTACCTTTAACCTCAGGCCTGTACATGGTGATTCCAACAATGGGATTCATGGTTAGTTTGTAGCAGCATGGTCCCCATCACATTGCCAGACTCTGACACAGGATGGACACTCAGCAGCATGGACATATTTCTCAGGCAAATTTCTCCAGTTCTGCATTCTTTGCTCAGCAGCTGGGGCACCTTGGGTCCGCACATAATAATTTTGTGCCTCACCCATCTCACCTTAAAATGAGACTATATGATAATAGCTACCACCAATGGTGATTGGGAAGACTAAATATATATTTTTTATGTAAAGTGCTTGGATTACTGCCTGGCACACAGTGAATACTCCATTAATGGGAAGTAATCATGTCATCTGAAAACCCATGGCTAACTCACTGTGCAGTGACCCACACTAATGTGTTCTTCTCGTGAACAGATCTCCTTTGCCGCTCCTACTCAGATAATACACAATAACCACATATTCTGCTTCCTTTTGCATAAGTAAGCTCAATTTTACTTGTTTTCTATCATTTAATAAGACCACTGTAGATAGTTTAGCATTTACATTTAAAAGTTTGTGTGTTTGTTTGCACAAGCATCCTTATATGAATTATTATTTACAGTGGTTAAAATCTGGAAGCAATCTTAGTATCTAATTATTGGGAAACAGTTAATGTCACTAAGCAGGGTATCATGAAGCCACTATACAATATTTTTATAAAACATATTAATAAGTGATGAATCTGGCCATATCATAAACCATAAAGGTAGAATTATGTGTGTGTGTGTGTGTGTGTGTGTGTGTGTGTATAATTCATAGGCTGTTCAAAGTTTAAGTGTGAACATATACTGTAGGTTTTTGGTTGGTTTTGTTTTTTTTTTTGTACTGGGGATCGAACTCTGTTCCTCGCGCTTGCACAGCAGGCGGCAAAACCACTGAGCTAAATCCCCGGCCCCATATCCTCTAGGTTTATAGAAAGAATGAAGTGACCCCAGTAGCCCTCGGAAGTTGATATTTTCTGTCTTTCTGTGATCTTGGCATCACTAGTCCTGCTGGTCCCCAGGTGTTTTACTTGTAGAGATACAATCCAACACAACACCCATGGGCTCTTTCACTCAGCAAACACATCATCTCTGTGCACACGTGCATGCGTACAGACGTGTGTATGTGTGTGTGTGTGTGTTCATTCATTTATTTTCATTCCCTTACATAATTCCTCATTGTGATTTCTTGTTACTTTGCTCTTTTTACTGCTTTTTTCTCTTTCCTTCTGTGGACCTTCAGGGACATCACAAGGAAGAACTAGAGGAGATAATTTGTTTTTCATTGTGTGAAAACTCTGACAAATGAAACCGGACAGCTGAAAAACAATCTCGACTCCATGCCGTAGTTGAAAGTTGGTACATTTCGTAAACAAAGACTGATGTTGTTCTCAAAGACAGGGGAGGATTCCCCGAGTAAGGGAGCCCGTTCCTGATTATCCACTTGATGTGGAGCTAAGTGTCTTCAGAACATTTCTTGACATCAAATTTCCCCACACTTCTCAAAATCCATCTTGAGCCTTGTATTGAACACTATATTTTTTGCTACAAATGTCTGTGACTGGGAAATGACAAGCTAAAGTGCGTAAGAGCTTTAATCCAACATCGGTGGACTTAACGTGTTCTCCACATTTCACTAATTGCTTTCAGTGAAAAGAAGTCCAGCATGATATGTCCTGACCTGACCTTTGCCATTTGTTCTCCTTAATCATCCTGTGGGGGTGACTTCGTAAATGCCAGTTATTTTAGGGGGCTTTACCCTCTTTACCTTCAAAACTAATGCTTTGCAATTCCTTTTTGTTCTTCCTAGGCCACTTTACCAGTCCTGATGACTGGTAGAATTATGGTTATGGGGAGTGCACACACACAGCTTACCAAACTTGCTTTATGTTTAGATGAACTTCTGGGAAGTCGATATTCTACTTCCTTTCACAGTTATGAGAAGGTTAAGAATCACCCTGAAACCTGGACTGATGTCACGTAATCCACAAGGGGGATTTAGCGGTCCCCTTGCAGGATCAGGTTTGTCCTCTAGCTCATTCTACCTTTCCTTGTGAGGATGCGTCAACCTCTTCTCTCTGCTCACTGAAATTCCTGTGCAAACTTGATCCTGGACTTACAGATTTATGTTTCTAAAGCACAGGTATTCCCTGGCTTGAAGTCCTCACAAATCTTAAATGGCTGTCAAAGCCTTCTGCACAAAATTCCCAGAATAGCCATAAGACTGACTCTTTAAAAAGATATAGACATGGATTTCCATCACATCCAATCTACTATCCCTGAGTATGGTCCAATGTTTCTTGACTTATATTTTTCTCCCTGTTAAACTTTTTATCTTAGTCAGTTTTTCTGTTGCTAAGACACAGTGTCCAACACCCACAACTGAGAGGAAGAGAGGTTAATTTGGCTCACAGTTTTGAGAGATTCAGTCCATGGGTGGCTGGGTACAAGACAGGAACACTATGGCAGAAGGGTGTGGAGGAGCACAGCTACTGGCCCGGAAGCAGGAAGCAGAGTAGGAGAACAGAGTCAGAGAACAGCTGGCTACAGACCATGAGTTTCCAAGGCCCTGTCTCTAGGACCCACCTGGTACACCCATCCTCTGCTAATCTGCTAGGCCATTCCTAACCTAATGGAGTGACATATCCAGATTAAAGTTCATGCCTTCATACTCTTCACAGCTCTTGAGATTATTATTTGTCAGTAAATTTCATCACAAATGGCTTATCAGCACAGCTGGTCATAGCATGTATTAATTTTTTTTTAATTTTGAGACAGAGTCACACTAAGTCCCTAAATTGCTCAGGCTGGGCTTGAACTTGTGATCCTCCTATCTCAGCCTCCCGAAGTGCTGAGATGACAGGTGTGCGCCTCCATGCTGGACCCAGATCACCCCTTGTATCTCACTGAATTACTATGGTGCTTTTAATTCCAATTAATTAGACTATGACTATTTTGCTCTTCTTGTGCCATTAAATGTATGCATCAAGTTATATTAAAAATTAAACAGCAATATATTTTCAAAGATATCCACAAGTAAGAGTATTAAAATAATTAGAGGTGGGCTCTTGGGGAATCAATCCACCTCTGGATGTGCTGAAGGTAAGTATTTTCTTTCCTTTTCATCTTCATCTCCTTGTGTTCTTAAACAATATCTTACTAGAAATGTGGACCATGAAATGCTTGTTAACTTCATTTCAACTTTTAAAACATATTTCTCCAAGAATGAAGATAGGCTAAAAAATTTAATTAACTATGGTTAAAATACTTTATGATTTGTGTGCATAGTAGTGAGGAGTGAACCCAGAGCCTTCTCACTTAGCTACATCACTTTTTATTTTTTGAGATGGACGATTGCTAAATTTCCCAGACTAAGTTCAAGCCTGCAAACCTCCTGCTTCAGCCTCCCACAGTGCTAGGATTACAGCACGTGCCACCACACCCGACTTTTTCTTAAATTCTATTTTTATCTTCTAGTGATCAAGGTTATCCCCAGAAGCCTTATTTCAAAATGGAAATTGTGTTACTAAGATTAATGTAATGTTTATTAAGTTATATTTCCAGTAATATGTCAAATTGCATTTTTGATTCTTTTACTTCATCTTTAATTCTGAGGCAGACATGATCCTTTTGTGCAGAAGGACACTCACTTGCTCCTTGAAGCCACAGTGCAAGCAGCTTGGCAGCATCAGGCAGGCAGGAGGAGGCTGGAGTGTTGTCCTCCCCTTGTGCCTCTCTCTTCCATGTGCACCACCCAAGGTGCACTGGTGGCTGAGATGCCCAGGGTCCCTCACTAAGCATTTGCACCCCTCTGACTGAGATCTGCCTCTGCTTCCCTGCAGCAACCTCACAGACTGGCTTCCAACCCTGTGCGCGCGTTCCCATGGAGACAGAAGAGGAAGGATCAGCAGCAGCCAGTGAAAGTCTGATCCACACAGGGCGTGTGCTGATTCTCACTGCTGATGCCTCCACAGAGGCTGCACTCCTTCCTGGAGATCCCCCACCAAAGCCAGGAGAGTGCTGGGCTATAAGGCATGGCTGTCTTCATCGGAGTCAGGACAGTGACAAGGGATGGCTCTGCCTGCAGAGCCCAGTTCCCTGTGTTTTGCCATTCAAGCAATGGAGAAGAGCAGCCAAGGAGGAGTTCAGCATGGAGATGTTCACTAATACAGCTGAGAAGATGAAGAATTCCTGCAATACGCAGTTATGAAATGCACAGAATGGTAACTGTGGTCCCCAAAACTGCATCGTACACTGCAAATTTGCTAACAGAGGAGCTCGTAGGTGTTCTCCCCACACACAAGCAAACAACAGTAACTGGGTGAGGTATAATTAACTTGATGGAGGTAATCATGAGGTCGTCACAAAATATGGTGTGATGAAATGAAATTATTATATTAAAAAACACAATGCCATTAATTCCTCTCAATCCTCTTCCTTCTGCCAAACACACATCCCATCATTCTTGCTACTTTCTGAAGCAATTCTAGAAGTCCTCCTTCGTGAGGGTCTTTATGAGGTGTGATAGAAAATACAGTGAATACCTCTGCTGACCACCATCCAATGGGAAGGCAGGTTCATAAAAACATTACCTCATCCACCTTAGTTACCGGATCTTGCACTGCATAACTTCTGTCCCTTCCCCAGTGTTGAAATGACCTCAAAAGGGAAATGTTGTGAGTTGATTCAGGCATGGAGGCAGCTAGGACAGTGCAAACAAAGACACCCCCCCCATGCTTCTCATACTACACTGTATACCTGGAAGTCAGGCAGTGATACCTGTCAGTGACTACTCTACCTCAATGACATTGCAAGAAAAAGACGTATGGTTGGGGCCACACTCTGTGGAAGGGACAAGATGGGTAGAATGAAAAGACAAGAGGGTCCTTAGGTGTCTCAGTATGAGTGTATGTGCCAGTGCCTGGACATGAAATGGGTTTTGCTCCGTTTTGACAGAAAATGTCACAACAAGGCTTGATTGTTTCAAAGTGACAAGTTGTCATTTCTAGGTCACACTTTGGGGTGCTTGTTGAGGGGACAGATGTATTTAGGGGACAGATGTCATGTCTTGGGGCATCATTTATCTGCCTGGCAACCAGAAGAGTTTCCATCACACAAAATTATTAACTAATTGTTGAGGGAATTACCAAACTAATTCTTTACATGACTGTAGGAATAAGTGCCATGTATATCTACCTGCTTTTTATCTGTTCTGTTTGCTTGTTCATCTTTTTGCAGTACTTGAGATTGCATCGGTAGCCTTCACACCAGCTCTTTTTATTTTTTATTTGGAGACAAGGTCTCACTAAGTCACTAAGGTACCCAGGCGAGACTTGAACTTACATCCGTCCCGCCTCGGCTTCTGAAGGTGCTGGAATCACAGGTGTTGACGACACCCAGTCTCTGTCATCCTGTGTTCTCTTCTCGTGCTTATCACTGAACGGGTTATGCAAGTGTGCTTCCTGAAAGTATGGTACTTTCCTTTCCAAGTCTGCTGCAGAGGCTCCTAAACTGAATGCTCCCAACGTCCAAACGCTGTCCCTTGGCATCAGAGCACAGGCAATTGAAGACTGGCAAAAGAATAGGACAATAAAAAATCAGGCCATGGGGCAATGTACTGGAAATCTCTTGTCATGATCTCCTTACCATGAGGCCTTCGCTGCAATACACCCCAGCCTTCTTTACCGCACTGTAAATTAACATACAATCACCAATAAAGTTCAGTTTACCTTCAGAAGAAATCAGAGCGAACTATTTCTGGCAGCCTGTAGAACATAGAAAGAATAATTATAGGTTAATCTGTATCATTTCTGTTAAAATAGCATTTTCCAAATGCAATTGTAATAACTTTCCATTGGAGAAAACCAGGAAAGTATGAAAAAACAATCATTTTCTTTATTCGCATTAATTTAGTTTTAGGGACTCGTGTGACTTTGGTAGCTCTTCCTGTGGGGTGTGCGTGTGCGTGTGTGCATGTGCGTGCGTACATGCACGTGCCGGGACTGGATTGCTCTGCAGCACTGAGACCACAGAGAATGCCACTTGCCGCTCGGGCTCCACACTGTGTAGAGACCAGCGCAGCTCAGGGGCCCGCTTGCCAGCCTCTGGTCCGAGTCTCCACTGCTCCCAGCGGTCCAGAAGCCTGATGTTCCCAGCTGCTGTCACCGCACTGCCTTCTTCTCCTGGGGCTTCTGACCCAAGAGTGTGAAGTTGATGTGACTCCCTTTGGACCAATCTCCACGCTTGCAGACATCTGAGAACATCACTGGGCTCGGAGGACCTCCCGTCAGTTCCTGCTAACTCGCAGTCACATTCTTTGTTCACCTAGTTTCCAGGCAAATATAAAATTTCTCACAGGACAGGCTTTGAGCTTTGGCAATGACATTACTGTTCTGTTCTCTTCGTGAGCTTTTACTGTGTCAACCATCTATTAATGATGTACCAGTCTGTGCTTTCCCAAATGGATGCCCAGCTTCCTGGCCAAACCCTTCCAGCCTGCAGCGGGATGGCACGGTGCCCCCGGTGTCTGAACGGTTTCTCTGTCTGGTGCCTCTGTGGTTGAGACGGGATCCTCACCTTCTCAACTGTCTAAGTGTCTCTACCAAGTGAATGGCATGCAGATGTCTTATTACTGCCATCATGAGATAAAAATAGCTCCTGAAATGACAGCATCTGCTCTTCCCACCCGGCTTCCCCTCCCTAGCGAGCCACAGGAAGCGTGATGTCGGAGACATAGAGCAGGTTTAGCGGAAGCTCACTAAGCCTTGGGGTGGTGTGGGTGCAGGTGAGAGAGTTTCCGGGGGGCTCATTCCCTGAACAGCACTGTGGGGTACACGGAGGTGACGGGCAGACAGTGGACAAGGACTCTGCCCTGCAATCCTTTCCACACCACGAAGGCAAGATGACCAGAACCGAGGAAGATCACCCTTGATCCTTGGAGATGCCGGGACTGGGGCTCTGTGTGACAAGGCCAGAGGATGTAACTTCTATTTGCTGCTGTGCCCTGCATGGATCCTGAGGAGCACAGGACAGCCAGAGCCTGCAGCAGGGACCCTGGCACCACACCTCACCAAGGGAGGGGACATCACTCACAGGAGAGACTCAGTAGCGTGCCAGGGGCACAACTGTGTCAAAGAAAGACAGAGAATCACCAGTGCCAGGCACATTCACTTAATGAAGCAGACAATCAAGAACTTAAATCAGCCCGGCATGCGCTTCCACTTTGTATATTAGAGACCAGGTTATGAGACGCGTGCAATAACAGGAGATGCTGCTAGGGTACATTCTAGGCTGTTTTAAGTATTTGTTGAAAAAAATGACTTGTGATTGAAAATCAATTCAAAATTGAACAAAATTCATCCCAGCAATAGCATGAAAGCTGGGATTTCAGCCCCGCGTGCTCTGCTGTCTTTACGCTGTGCTGTCTTCCCTCAGCGCGTGGCTGTTTGGCACTTAATTCCTGGCCCCGGCTCCTGATTGCAGAGACAGCCAGTGCTCTGTTTGTCGCTCCTGTCTGCACTCAGACTTTCTGTGCAAGAGAAGAGTCGTTTAACTGAATCAACCTCTTACAAACTCACCCTGACATGCCACGCGTCCTCGCCCTCACAGTTAGAGACAGATTTGAGTCAGGGCAGAGCCTGTATCAACAAAGGCACAGCGTGCCTGGGGGTGGCTGAGGGGTGTCTGAGGTAGGATTGCATGACTAAATCTTACAGGAGCATTTCTGAAAACCGCATTTGAGATGGAGATTTAACCAGGAATCTAAAATTTCAGCTGATGTGGGGAGCTTGTCTCATAATATTCTCTACCCCACAGGAGGGAGTCACCAGGGCTGTGTTTTCATGACAAGCCAAGTACAAAGTGAAATGAGGCCAAACTGCCTACCTGCCTTTATGCCCATGGTCCCAAGTGTTTAAAATGTGAACAGACGCGCTCTTATCTCTGCACCCCTAACTCTGTGTAAATATACACATTGGAACAGGCCCGATACAATATGTAACAGAAGAGGAAACAAGCAAGCGCAGTCCCCTGACATATTTTGTAGTTCAGGAGAACAAGTCTTCTGTTTACCATGGAATCTCAAAGTTCTCGTCTTTGTGTTTATTCTTTGCTGCAAGATGTTTGCGTTGGAAGGGTTCTTTTCTTTCTTTTCCCTCCAGTGTGTGTTAACATGAAGCTCATACGAGATCACTGCTCCAAAATACATATAAATATTTGTGAGAGGGTACATGAACGGGGATAACCTTTATTAGGTAAAGGGCATTAGCCAGCACTGCAGGCTGGTGTTCAAAACACCCCAACAGAAGGAGAAATAATCAAGAAATTAAATTCAATAAGTGACCTATGATATTAGCATGTGTGCAGTAGTAATGAATATTCAGTTATCTCGGTGGATTTTATTATTCCTAAATCAAATTATTTCAAAAGGCTACTGCTTTGACTGTTCAACATATCTTCCTTAAAGTTTACAATGCATATATAAAATGCATGTGCACCACATGGTACTGTTGTGATCATCCATGCATGAACACATGGGTGTATTCAGAAATGAAAATATTCCTGAAGAAGCCATGTTCAACTGCAGAAGAAAGATGTTAGTGTCTGTCTAACATGTGGTGTCTCAAAGGCACAAAACCAGTGTATGAGGTAACATTATAAACGTAACGCATATTTCACAGCTGACTTATGGTCGATGTGGTGCACACCCAGCCTGGTGCTGTGCTGTGCTCTGACCAAGTGAAGATAGGGCAACTTCCGGGATCATGGGGTCACAGAAGGCGGGCGTCTGATGCCTGACACACTCCAGCTGTCAGAGCCTCAGCTCGCCTGTCTCCCATGGCCTTGCACACGGCCCTACAGCTCTTTCTTTATCATGCAAGAAGAATTACGGCACCTTGTCCCAAACGTGATTAACAGCTCTTTCTTTTCTGCAGGATCAACCAGATTTCATTGTTGGAATGTCATGATCTGGCTCTGTCCTACCAACCTACTCATTTTCTATTTCCTTGGGACCTGATAGTTGTTTGGCTTTTCCTTTTGCTTCTATTATGTTTCTTTTTTTCCCCTGGTCATCATCTGTTTTGGAAGCCATCTCCCATATATGATCTTGCAGTATTGCTGCATTCTTTACATGCTCAGAAGGGATTTGACATGGGCCCCATTGGATAGCCCCAGGGAAGACAAAATGGCCCAAATGATCCATATCTTTTAATGGGGTGCTGGGAAAACCACAGCGGCAATACCAGCAGCAGCGGAAGTGCACATCCACTAGGGTAGCTGGCTGGCAGGTGGATGGGCGCTGCCAGGTTTGGCTACTGTCTCACTGAGTCCAGCGCTTGTTGCTAAAACTGAACACTACCCACTCAGCCACTCAGTAAGTCACAAAGATGTGATGTTAACTGGAATCATGGTTCTGAAGTGTGTGAATTCTGGGCTGGATGTCTGATGAGGTAGCTTTTGCAAGTGGGGACTCTGCCAAGGGCTCAGGAAGATCAGGGCATTGTGTGGCCACTCAGAGATCCTCCCCAAGTCTCTCCTCGTGGTTCAGGCTGTGGATTAGGGCCCACCCTACCTTCATTATCTCCCACTTCTAGATACCTTCTTAACCCTCAGAATGGGGCTTACATTTCAGCCTGAATTTTGGTAGAATATTCAAACCATAGCAAGGATTGTCTTTTTCAACTCACTGAAGACAAAGCCAACAAATGAGAAAGGAGAGACAAGGAATGGAGACCAAAAGAGAGTCCACAGGGGGTGATTTGAACCCTTGCCTGGGTATTGAACCTGTTAGTTACTTTTCTCATTGCTGACACAAACTACCCAACACCAAAGTTAAAGGGGGAAAGGTTTATTTAGCTCACAGTCTGTAGATTTCAGTGTGGAATCTGTCAGCTGCAAGGCAGGGTGGCACATGGCAGAGGAGAAACTTCACTGCATGCAGAACGCAGCAAAAGTAACAAGGGAGAGAGGGACCTGACAAGCCTCCCTGTCCCTTATATTGAATCCAGGCTACTGGGATTGGATGGTGCCAAACCAATCAGTAAACTAATCACCCTCCCATAATCCTAGCATTGCACCATAAATCCATCACACACTCTAGATCCAGCCACCTCTGGAAAACGCTCCAGCTAAGATTGCATAAGGCTTTGGGGGACATCTAGACATAACCGTAACCGAACCCAATACCAAAATCACATTCTTATAAGTTATATGAACACAAGTTTGCCTCCATTTTTTCTTAAATTTAGCTAAGGCAAATTTCCACCTTCTTAATTGATAGATTCATTGCTAATACGCTCTCATGCTGCATCTCAAACAGTGATCTCCTGCAACACTGCTGTGCTTGTGTTTTTGGGAGCAACTTGAGTTCCTTCGCACTCCCAGGGGTTGGCAAGGGACTCTCCTCTAGAGCTCTCTCCCACTGCTTCTCAGCCCAATTAAACTCTCGCCACTATTTCGATCCCACTGAAATGCTTTGTCGGCAGTCATGACCTCTCCGACTCCATCAGAAATTCACAATTTGTGAGTAGAGCCAGTGAGTGTTAAAGTAAGGCCTGGCAGACTCTGACAGATAGAGATGGAATAAATAAGGGGATCTAATGTCTCACAGTTCTAGGGGCTGAATGTCTGAATTAAGGCTCCAGTGGGGCTGCTTCCTCTGAAACCTATAGGAATGCATCCTCTTAAAAACGTATTTATTTATTTACTTACTTATTTCCTGTTCTCAGCTCCTGTGGCTTGCCAGCAATCTGTGATTCCCTTTCCTTGCAGTTGTCTCCACTTTTGTCTCTGCCTGTTGCTGCATGATATTTTCTCCTGTATCTTTTTCTTTACACAGCTATCTTCTCTTAGAGGCACTTTGGTTGTTAGCTTTTCTCTCTAGTGATCCTCCAAACCCTCATGCATTTTGGGAGGTGACTGAATCATGGTGCGTGATGCTCATGAGTGGATTAGTTCCCTGATGAGTTTATACCTGAATGTGACAATGGGAGATGGAGCCTGGTGAAGGAGGTGGTCCCTGGGGCATAGCCTGGAAAGATCTGTCTCCCTCCTCCTCCCTTGATCTCTCTCTGCTTTCTGTCACCATGCCACATGCTGTTTCTCCTCTGCCAGGCCTTTCAGCTGTGCAGCCCTGTCGTGGAGCCAGCTGCTTGTGGACTGAAACCTCTACAGACTGTGACCCAAAATAAACCCTGTCCTCCTTTAGGTTATGTGTGCAGGGTATTGAGTCTCAGCAGTGAGAAAATAACTAAGAAACCAGTCAAACTGGATAAAGGCTACACTAATGTCCTGACCCTAATTAGAATGCATAACATCTGTGACAATCCTATCTCCCTATGAAGCCACAGTCACAGATGTTGACAAGGAGGACTTCAACGGGTCTTTGAGGGAGATGTGATTAATTTAATAGTATTGATTTCTTTCTTAATGCATGCAGGAAAATGTATAACTCTGTGTTAATAGGCATACAACTTATGAAGATGTAATTTGTGACAATAATCACCAAAAGGTGAGAGATGGAGTTGTGTAGGGACAAAATTTTTGTATGTTGTTGAAGCTAGGCTGGCATTAAGTTAAACTATAAATATAAGACATTAGTATCCCTAGGCAACAATAAAAGAATTACTGTAATAAATAAATAATAAGAGGAAGGAAATGAGAATCAAATGACTCATTATGAAGTAGAAACATTTTAGTTTTAAGGAAGTAAAATTTATCATTTTTCTTTTAAAAATCACTCAAACACAAAAGAAACAATCAAATAAGTGTAAAACAAAAAGACATAATTCAGAAATAAAGACTAATGTACAACTTACTATGAATGGATTAATCTTTCAAAATTGGGTAAAGAGACAAAGAGGGACATTATATACTGATAAAACTGTTAATTCATCAGGAAGATATAACAGTTGTAAATCTATGTGCATAAAATAACTGAGTCCCAAAATGCATGAGGAAAACATTGACATAAATAAAGAGACAAATGGTTCAATAATAGTTGAATATTCAATATTCTTCTTTAAATAATAGACGAAAACTAGACAGAATATCCACAAAAAGCAAGAGGACTTGATCATACCATAAATCAGTCGGTTCTAAATGGTTTTACATAACACTGTACCCAAAACCAGAACATACATTTTCTCCAGCACACAAGGAACATTCTCCACCATCACCCATATCATAGGTCAGAAAACAACTCTCAATGAGCTTAAAATTTTTGAAATTGCACCAAGTATCTCTACCAAACACAAGGAATAAAATTTGAAATTAATAACATAAGCAAATCTGAAAAAATGCACAAGTGTTTGGAAATTAAATAACCCATCCTTAATAAATCAATCAAAAAATCAAAATGGAAACTAGAAAACACTGTTAAATAAATACAAATGAAAATATTACAAAATAAGTACTATGAGGTGAGCAAGAGGGGCACTCACAAGAGAATATAGAGCTGCAAACAGCACCATTGAAAAGGAGAAAGATCTCAAATCAATTAACTGATCTTCTGGCATAAGAAACTGGAAAGAACAAGCAAACTAAACCCAAAGGAAGCAATGGGGTGGAGATATAAAGATAATAATGGAGATAAGCAAAAGAAAGAATTAAAAGTCAATACAGAGAACCAACAATAAAAAAGTTAGTTGTTTGAAAAGATTTAAAAAATGACAATTTATGTGTAGACACATAAGAAAGAAAGTAGACACAAAATATTAAAATAAAAATGAAAGTGGGTATCACTATAAAATATCCAGAAATAAAACAATAATAATCAAAAGGCTAATCAATGGGGGAAAGAATTATCTTTTCAGCAAAGGGTGCTAGGATGAACTTGGACTCATACTTCACACCATATACAAAAATAAACCAAATCAAAGCTTCAAGTATGAGTAAATTTATCCAACACTTAGAAGAAAACATAGGTATAAATCCATTTAATCTTTCATTAAATATGATGCAAAACACAAAGGAATAAAATAAAAAGATACATTTGATTTTATCAAAATAAAAATATTTCTATTTCAAAACTGTCTCTCAAGAAAGTTAAAAGAGTTCACAGAATAAGAGGACATATTTGCAAACCACATCTCAAAAATGTCAAAGACCCAGAATATATAAATAATTGTACAACTCAACAAACCTAAATAAAAACAAATTTTAGAAAAAGAATTTAATTGCATATATTTCTTTATATAAGGTACACATGTAACCAATAAGCATACAGAATATTCTCAACAGCATTAATCATTATGGAAAAACAAATGAAAACCACAGAGATATTTAGTCACATCCACTAGGATGGATATGGTAAAAATAAAAATGAAAAATAGCAAGTATTAGCAAAGTTATGAAGAAATGGGAACTGCTCCCCTGTACATCACTGGTGGGAACACCAAACTGTGAGAAAACTGCAACATAGTTTTGAATTTCTCAAAATGTTACATAGAATATCTATATGATCCAGTCATGTGACACATAAGTACATACCCATAGCATTGGTAACAAGTATGAAAACCTGTACATGAATGCACACAGAAATATTATTAATAATAGCTAAAAAGTGGAAACAACTCAATGTACATCATGTCATGAGTAGATACCCGAAAGGTCGTGCACCGTACAATGGGATATCATGTCACAAGTGGATATTGGGGTAGCGTGTCATGAATGGATACCTGAAAGGTGGTATACCCATTCAAAGGGACATCATTTGGCCAAATGAGGTATTGATGCAGTTAAAACATGGATGCGCCTTGAAAACAGTGTGCTCACAGGAAGAAAGTAAAGTGTGTGTGTGTGTGTGATTCCATGTACAGTAAGTTCCTAATTTAATGAACATTCGAGTGGCAAACTTCCACAGGTGTGTAGTACCAGACTCACAGGTATACTGTGTAAGGCTCACTTTGTCAGATTAAGAATGTACCCAACTTACGAACGTTCTCCTGGAAGGGAAGTGGTTAGTAAATCTGAGACTTACTGAGATGAAGTGTCCAGAGCAGGGAGATCCACAGAAACAGAAAGTAAATTAGTGTTTGCCAGAGATTTAGGGAGGGCAGTAAATGGGATGAAATACCTTAATCTGGAGACAGTTTCTTTTTAAAGTGATGAAAATATGATGAAAGCTAGAAAGTGGTTATAGCTGTAAATGCACTAAAAGCACTGAATCATATACTTTAAAATGTATTAAACAGTGAATTTTGCTTTATGTGCATTTTAATTCAATTAAAAATGAAAAAAAAAAACCCGAGGAACAATTGAAATTCACCACAGGGCACTTGATGAATTATATTAATGATTTCTCTATTCACTAAATTAAATACTGATTTGAGGTGATTTCTTATAACATCTTAATCTGTTTCTCTATTTCTCTTTAGTGTAAGGTAAGTACTTGTCATTGAATATTTATGTAAGTGTAACATAAGTTAATGTTAATCTGTGAGATAACATTCCTTTATCTGTTGAAATATTCCCTTAAGATTGACAAATAACATCAGCTTTCAGATTTTTCTAAACACATTTGTTAAACTGTAATTTCAACAAAAAATAATTGTTGAAATGAATTGAGATGATAGTTTTTCTCATGGGAATCTATTAAGCAGATACATTAAATAAATGAATATCTGCCAAGAATTCTATATTCTGATAATTTATGTTTTCTTTCTATATTGTTGACAAGGACAAAATACCAAGAAGAAAAATCTTAAATATTCACATGACACTAAAAATCACTAGAAGTCTCAAGAATGTGCAGGGGAAAGAATACAGATGGCTTCGCTGACTTTCAGAGACGATTAATGACAGCTACTTAGAAGATGACAGGATGCTATCAGCTGGCCGGTGGCTAAGCACATCTGATACCAGAGGAGGCTCAGGTTAGAGGTTCCAGTCACCCAAGAGTTCTTTGGGTTCTTTCTTTGATTTTGGATTATATCTAAAAAGAAATGTTTCATTTTGGAATTGTAAAACGTTCTGACAATTTCCGGGGGTGGAAACAGTTCTAGAACAATTTGGTGGGGAGCTGTGTGTATTCATTTCCTACTCAGTCCTCAGATCTGGTAGCAACTGCCATGGAAGACAAAGGAGTGAAACAAGACCCCAAGCACAAAAGGTTTTTGTAACATTTTGTAATTTGTTGCTAGACCTTTGAAAGAGTTTGGCTCTCTCCACCAGGTATGAAGAGCAGTCACTGTGGCTCCTGCAGTTAACTGCCAAGGCTGGGTGCTTCCTTCCATGACTCTGCACTGATCAGGCATTCACTAACCTGAGCAATGCCGTGCATGCTGGTCTGTTCTGTGGTGAGTACTTACGCTATTTAAAATACTGTTCAACAATTCATCAAAGTGCTATATGAAAAACATATTATCTGGATGAAAATGGGAGGGGGTAGTATAAAACTTTGGAAAGAAAAAAATCTACTTGATGAAAGACAATACAATACAATACAAATAAGGAGTCACTGTGTTTTAGATCTAGAATGTCCCCAAAATTCTTATGTCTTCAGAGCTGGGCTTTTGGAAGGTGATTGTAATAAGGAAATAATGCACAACAGGGTGAGCTTTTACTCCCGCCCCTTGATGTTTTCTCCATAAAACAAGCTATGTAACTGTGCTGCACAATGTTTTTGCTCAATGTATCAAAATGTTCTGTTTAAGCAATGTAACTGTGCCTCAGGATGTTTCTAAGGTTTTATTAATGTGCTGTTAACTCCACCCATCCACCTCAATGAGCATGTTCGCCTCGTCAGTGGGCCTACCTCCCTATCCCACAGACCTCGGTATGACACCGAGCTGTCATGCTTTGCTGTAACATTTGGCTCCTGGATGGGAAAAGCTGACTGCCCTGGCCCCTTGAGCCACAGGACTGGAGCTGGGGAGAGGCTGATGGGACCCCCTCTGAGAGGATGAGGCAGCATCCCTTGGCTCAGTTGACAAGCCCTCCTACGGGGGCAGGGGCATCTGCTGATTTCGCTCACACCTCCAGCCCGGACTTGGAGGAGAAGTGCACTTGTTCCCCACAGGGAATTCACAATAAAGTGAAGCCCCAGGGCCCACCCTGGGCCCATCCTGTCCCTCTGGATGGAAGAGGATATTGATCACCTCCCACAGTCTCAGGATGGAGACATCAGTTAGAATTCTTCCCAAGGAGAGAGAAATGTTTAGACTGTGAATGACTGCCTGATTGTGTAGGTGATTGTAAGCAGTTCATGGCTTGTGACTACTGGTCCGTGTGGTGCCACAGCTTTGGGTATGAAGTCTGAGTGGGCCCTAACCTGTGGCTCCATGGTGCCGTTCTATGGCCTAATGGTGACTCCCCTCCCATTATAAGAGGTTGGCAAGGCTGAGGTCAAGGGTACACCTTAGCCAAAATGCACCTAAGTTCCCATGAGGGATGCAGCCAGGCAGGTGCCCGAGTGGTCTCCTCTGGTGACTCCCCTCCTTTGTCTGCTGTGGCTCCATTTAAGGGACGCTACATACACCATGGACAATTCGTCCCGTAAACCCACTGTCCTAGACTCTATGGTTAAAAATTTCAAGAAGAGGTTTAGTGGGGAATATGGAATTAAACTTCACTATGTTGTGGACCCTCTGTGAAACAGATTGGCCCCAGTCTGATGTAGGGTGGCCCTCTGAAGGAACTCTGGATGTCCAGACTGTGCATTCAGTTTGCAGAGTTGCCACTAACAAGCCAGACCACCCTGATGAGTTCCCCTGTACTGATTCTTGGCTAGAGGTTCCTCAGACCCTCCTGCCAATTCTGCGTGAATAGAAAGGGACAAAGTCGGGCTTTTGTGGCCCTCGATCCAAACTGAAGACACCAAAAACACAAGATCATTCACCAGGGTGACCTGGAAGTAAACCTTCAGCCTCCACTTTATGTTCTCAAGGTCCCTTTAGCGCCTCCCCTGCCTGTCTTGCCTGACCGTCTACCACCACCCACCTTTCCGATGCCCTCAGATCCACCTTCACCTGCCCCAGTACGCAGTCCATCTCCAGCACCACCAATGTATCCAAACAGTCTGCTTCTCAGTCCTCCAGCAGTTCCGTTTCCAGCCAGTCCTCTTCTCTACTCACTGCTCCACACATAGGCTTCCAGCCCCACTACTGTTCTGTGTGGAAATGAGACTGCTTCTCCTGAGACTCCTCTGGTTTGACACCTTCACTCAGTTCAGCTTCCTGCCATTCAGCTGCCTGTCCATGAGACCCGACCTCCACCCTGCATCCTGGATGACAGCACCATCTAGGCCAGACCTGCCACATGCACTACCAGCCCTTCACCACAACTGATCTCCTTGACTAGAAACAATATACCCCTCTTATTCAGGAAAGCCTCAGGCCCTCATCAACCTCACGGAATCCATCATGGTAGACTGAGATAATATGCTTTACACAGAGAGGCATGACTTGGGATCCAGGAACACATCAGCCAGCTGAGCGGTGCAGGGATCCTGAAAGAATGCCAGTCCCCTTGGAATACACCACTGTTTCCAGTTAAAAAGCCAGATGGAAAGGGACACCAGCTGGTACAGGATCTTCAGGCAACCAACAATGCCACAGTTACTGTGCATCCAGTACTTCCAAACCCCTACACCCTGCTGATCCTGCTCCTGCCTCAAGCAATCTTGTTCCTGCCTAGATCTTAAAGATGCCTTCTTTTGCCTGAGGCTGGCCCCCCAAAGCTCTTCACCTTCAAGTGGGAAGACCCCAGTATGGGGCAAAAGACACAGTTAACCAGGACAAGACTTTCTCGAGACTTCAACAACTCCCCCACACTATTTGGGGAAGCCCTGGCTGCTGACCTAACTGCCTTCCCAGGGGATAAACTAAACTGTACGCTGCTCCAGTATGCAGATGACCTCCTGCTGGCTTGCAAAAGCAAACAGGGCTGCTGGGAGAGGACACAGGCCCTTCTGTGGCTGCCCGTGAATGTGGGCTACAAGGTATCCTGGAAAAAGGCACAAGTATGCCAACCTTCTGTCCAGTACCTGGAGTTCATCATAACCAAGGGACACCACACCCTGGGAATGGAGAGAAAATAAATCATCTGTTCCCTCCCAAGACCTGATTAGAAAAAGAAACTTCAAGAATTCCTTGTTGTGGCCAGTTTCTGCTGAATCAGGATCCCAGGTTTTGCAGAAAAGGCCAAACCCCTCTTTGCTACCCTGACGGGACACAAGGGGCAGCCTCTAAAATGGGAAGTTCAATAAGAATCAGCCTTCAAAGAGATCAAATGGCTCCTCGTCAGCACTCCAGCATTAGGACTGCTGGACATGAGCTGAGAATTTAATCTCTTTATTCATGAAAAAAACCATGTAGCCCTCAGCGTCCTGACCAAATGGTAGGGTCCTGGAGGAGATGAGTGGACCATCTGTCTAAACAGTTAGACACAGTAGCAGGCAGATGACCCCTTGCCTCTGTACCCTAGAGGGGTGCACCCTGAGGGTGCACTGTCACCCTCATTAAGTCAAGCAGACAAATTGACTTTGGGACAAAACCTCTGAGTAAAGGTTCCCCACTCCATTATGACTCTGATGAGTAACGAAATACATAAGTGGCTCTCAAACACAAGGATGACACAGCACCAAGGTCTGCTTTGCAAAAATCCCCACGTTACTTTGGAGACTGCTCAGTCTTTGAACCCAACCACCTTTCTGCCAACCAAGGGAAGCCTTCCTGACCATGACTGTGAAGAAGCCATTGATGAGCTGTTCTCTAGTCAACCTGTCCTCACTGAGGTATCAGAGCCCAGTCGGATGCTACCCTGTTCATAGATGGGGACATCTTTGTGCAGGATAGATAGCAGTTGGTAGGATATGCAGTCACCACTACAGACCAAATCATCCAGGTAGGCCCCTTCCCAAAGGGGTGGTCTGCACAGAGGGCCGAGCCCTGGGCCCTCACCCAAGCCCTCTGATGAGCAAAGGGAGAGACTGTTAACACCCACACTGACTCTAGATATGCTTTTGCCACAGTCCACATCCATGGAGCCATATTTAAGGCAAGACAACTACCAATAGCAGGAGGTAAAGGGATCAAAAATAAAGGAGAGATATTACAACTCCTGGAGGCTGTCTGAGAACCTAAGAAAGGGGCCATCATACACTGCTGAGGATACCAAAAGGGGCAAGATGCTGTTGTCTCAGGAAAACAACTAGCAGACCAGGCAGCAAGAGAAGCCACCCTCACTGGCATGATGACACTAACTCAAACTGATTCCACAGAATACTCTCTAAAGATTACCAGGATACAGAACCAATATACACCCCAGTAGAACATCAGTGGGCCCAACAAGAGGGAGCATTCAAAGGCCTTTGTGCATGGTGGTTTCTGCCAGATCAAAGAACATTCATACCCCAGTGAAGTATGTACGCCCTAGTTCAAGAATTCCAAAACTTGAACCATGTGGAAAATCAGTCTCTGAGGCTCTGTTGGGCCCCTACTTCTACATCCCCTAGCTGCCATCCCTCTGTGCCACCATAAGCCAGTGATCCCCACCCTGCACCATGAACAACTCCCTGCAGTGACCCAAGCCAGCCCCAGAAATTCAATGTATTGGGGTGTCACCTTTGAAGACTTAGAAATAGACTTTACTGAAGTATAACCCTGTTGGCTAAAGAAGTACCTGTTGGTCATTGTCTGCACATACTCAGGTTGGGTCGAAGCTCTATGCACCTGGACCAAGAAAGCACATGAAGTTGTCAAGCTCTTGTTGCATGAGGTTATCCATGACACGCAGACCAATATTTGGACCTATCTCTACTGACATGAAGCTCACCTTCCAGGCCCTCCTCTGTATAAAGCCATGCTCCCTTGCAGAGGGCCTGTGCTCCTCTGCTGTTTGGGGGCCTCCCAAGGCATTGGGACATCTACTGCCCTCTGACTGTAACTTCACCTTAATCTTACACCCTCCCTGGGAACATCTTAATGTATGAGTTGACGCAGGCACTCCCCAGTACCACCTCACTAGCCAGTCCAGATGAGACACCTCCCAGCTGATTAACATGGAGTCCCACTTCTGTAAGGACATGAACTCCTTTACCTAGGGGAATTCTGGAGAACCACAGCAGCCTCAACCCCTTCCACCTGCACACTCTTACCCAATCTCAAAGGCTCACAAGAGTGGTTACTGACTCCTCTTACACTGGGAAACCTGCTCCTCTTACACTGAGAAAACAAAATTCAAGATGCTACTCAACAGACTCACACAGAACAAGCACCTCCTCTTATGGGAGCAGCCCTATATTTCACACTGAGTGCATGGGAAGTAGAAAAAGGAGCCATTGTACATCACTATAATGTTCACAACCATTTCTGTTTTTCCTGTTTCAGCATTGTTCTGGCTCTGCAGAACTTCTGCCTACCTCCATCTCCCTGCTAACTGGAGAAGAACCTTCACCCTTGCCTGCCTCAGCCTCAAAATAGACATTGCCCCTGGAGACACTGACTTTCCAGTCTCAGTCCAGGATCATACCTGACAACCTAATAGCCCTGATATTAGGCTTAGGAATAACTTCAGGGATTTGAGCCAGAGTCATAGGCATAATAACTGCAGCCCTCACTTACCAGTTACTCTCTCAGGAGTTAACCAATAGCTTAAATCTCTAATTCTGTAACAGACCTACAAAAAGAGAGCGACTCTAGGTGCAGTCACTCTTCTGAACTGCTGTGCCTTAGACTTACTAATTACAGAAAAGGGAGTACCTGTATCCTTCTCAAGGAAGAGCGCTATTTCTGTGTTAATCGATCAGGCATCATTCATCAGGCTGCAGAAAGTCTCCGAGCTGCCAAACTCCAGGAGCAATCCCAAACCAGCCAGTTTTGGAGTTTCTCCTGGGTAACTGGATGTCTTGGTTTGCCCCTCTGCTCTGGACCTTGATCTCCATCTTCCTGTTGCTGATGTTCATCCCTTGTCTGTTCAGGTGTTTCACAGAGTTCCTCCAAGACTGAGTTCAGGCTCTCACAAGACAGTGCATCAGTTACTGGTGAGAGCTCACCTAAACTATAACCCTGTAGCTACTGGTGATGGCCTATGAGGCTACACCTGTATAAGGGCATCAAATGGGGAAAATGGTAAGGAAATAATGCATAGCAGAGCAGGCCTTCTCCCACCCCACCTATGTTTTTAACATAAAACAAGCAATGTAATTGTGCTACATGATGTTTCTACCTAAGTTTTCAAGAATGTTCTGTTAACTCTACCCCTCTGCCTCAATGAGCATGCTCACCTGGTAGGTGGGCCCACCCCCTAGCCCCCTAGATCTCTATATAAAGTTGCTTAAATTTCTGTTCAGGGCTCAGACTTTAGAGTATGAAGTCCTTTGAGTCTGCCACCATCATAAGGGTTCCCTCCATCTCTCTGAGTGTTGCTCGATTTCTGCACCTACAGAGACCTTCAGGTAGCCTGGCTGTAACACTTGGCTATAATGCTAAGCTCTCACGCTTTGATCTAACAGTTGAATCATGGGTCCCCTATACTCCTCAGTGAATTCATACACTGATGAGTTCATAGCTGAATGTACTGTTGGGAAGTAGGGCCTGGAGGGAGGGTATGTCACTGGGGCTGTGCCTTGACTTTGGAGGGTATGTCTCCCACCACAGCTTCCTGGCTGCCATGAGGTGAGCTGCTTTCCTCCACCAGGCCTTTCCACCGTGTTGCTTCTGCCTTGAAGCCACCTGAGCAGGGACTGAATCCCTGCAAAACTGTAAGCCAGATGAAACCTCTCCTCCTTTATGTTATAGGTGTCAGGTGTTTTTTCTCAACAACAGGAAAGCTGACTTGTACCGAAGCCCTCCTCTTTGTAATTTCCATTTCAGTTGCTTAGCTAACATTTTGAGTTGGTATCAGATCTCTTGTCATTGGCCATGAGCAAGTTCATCATGGCCTATTACATTCTTCTACTCAGTACATCATTACCTACAAAAACCTCACATGTAAGCACCTTGAGATGAAGGACTTCTTCCTCTAGTTCAGGAATTTATCTGAAACAGAACAGTCTTGTTTTGTAAAACAACGCCTTCCTGTGAGTGACCACACTTCTGCTTAAACTTCTTTCAGTCTGTTGTTTCTGCTATGTAACATTCAGCTAAAGAAGTGATGGTGTTGTAGTGAAAACCAAGTGAAGAGTGTAGCATTCAGATATTTAGAAGACTAATGAGAATCTGAATCCCTAGGTCTTTTTTTAGAATACATGAGTGTGAGGCTCCACAACTGACCATCCATTCCACAGAAACTCCCTGGAAGAGAAAAACAAGGCACTACTTAATGTTATGAGCTAAGAGTCAGAAATGCTAATTATTAGCATTCTTTATTGACTATGACTAGAACTATATTATACATTAATAACCGTTCCCAATTTCATCTAATGTTGTTTATGCATGAGAAGCAAAAATACCCAGCTTGTAACTAGTATTAAAGCAGTTGACATCTGAATAAATGTAAAAGATTTTTAAAATTAAATGTACAGGGTTTGCCTGTGAGTTAAAGTAAATCAATTCCTCTGTACACATGTGGCTGGCTAGGTTAGATCTGAAAACATGCTCTTTTTATAAGAGATACTACTCTTTCTCTAAAGGCTGGCTATTTACTGGCAAGTGAACTCAGAGGGCCAGATGGCCAAGACCAGACAACATCATTAGACAGTTCCTGTTAAAATTTTGGACAACAATTAACAGAAGCCCAGCAGGAGTCCCCACTGCTGGCCCCTGAAGGGTGGCTAATCAGCAGCATATGTGTTTATTTATACCAGCAGTCCCTTTTAATTAACAACTCTGAGGTGTGTGCTTTCTGGAATTTAGTACCGTGTATAAGGAAACAATTCTAAAAAAGCACATTTATAAAGCATTCTTCACATGACAATTGGAGGGAGAAGAAAAAAATGCCAAGATGTCTACTTATGATACAGATGGAACAATATTTATAGGATCTTAAGGAAAAATTCCTATGGCCAGTGGAGAGGGCTGCCAAGTGTTGGTCCAGTTTTCACTCCCACCACAATCTGGACAAATTTGCATAACCCATGACCACACTGCTGCCTGGACACTCAGATTGTCACTACTGGTACTGAGCCCAGTGTCCATCCTGGTAATCAGGCCCCTCATCATTAGTCCCAGGATCCATAAGGACTTGTAGTAGGCGGGCCTTATGTCATAGGCATCATGTGTGCGAGGCCAGGGAATGTGGAGTGTCCCCTCAAGACTGCTTCTTTATCCAAAAGATGTACTTGGTGCATGTAAGACCTTTTGTGTGACTGGGGAAGCTATGCATATTCAATAACAAAAGGTTACCTAAATTCCCTTTCTGAGTTTTAATATAGCATTTAATCTTCGACCACTTAGACTGTTACGGTTAAAGGATGATACGTGAGAAAGTAGGAACACCAGCTTCAGCATCAAATTTACTCCTGTGAGTCACTGAGACCAATTATTAACAATGTGGCCCCAGGACAAAAATTCAGTGAATTTGATTCACATGAGGGTTTGGAAAACATTGGACTTACTTCCAAGATCCTCAAAGACAAAAGCAGCCAGAAATATTAACGAAGCAATCACATTCAAAAAACTCAATTTTCTTATTATTCATTTTAATTCATTTCAGAGTATTTGTGCAATAACATAATTTTTAATTCAGAAAATATAAAAATTATATTGGAATCTGATCTTCACTGTTCATATCTTCCTTTGATTTTTTTGAACATTCAGTTCTCTTCCAAATTTTTGAATCAATTTGATATGTAATATGTCCCCAGCTTCTGGGATAGCTACAGATTGAAATACCAGGTACTTCTATGTACTTATATTATGAAGAAGCACAATGCTGGTCTTAAAAATGATGTAACCATCTTGTTAAAGATGCAAAAGGCATTCTACTGGCATTTATTTATATATGAGATGAGGTTTTGGATCATCCAGATTGATATTCTCATATTGTAATTTGAATATGAATCTTCAAACCAAATAAGAGCATTATGTTGTTGGATTTTCTTGAGATAAAATAATGGTTAAAGAGTTCAAGGAATAAAGCAATATAGGTGTTGTTAGGGGTTTTAGTAATCATCTAATCAAACCCTTTAGCAGCTCTAGAACTTCAGGTTCTTCCTTTTAATTTAGTAATTTAACCAATAAGCTACAATTATTTTTGGTAGAACAAAAATTATGATCCAGGTACTACAACCTATTCAGTACATTTTTAATGAAGAATAATTGGCCCTAAACATTCAGCCACCCATGAATTTTTTGAGGCCTAAAAATTAGGTAATTAGAAGTGTTATTTGACAATTTTATACTATATACATATAGAAAAACAGTTTCTATGCTGGTGATGGTATACTTAAGAAGATCCTATTTGGAAAATATATTGCCAGAGACTTTCAATACATAAACACCATGTGTTATTTTGAAAAACAAATATAATCGAGGTGAAGTTTCAAATTGGAATCCAAGCTTTGTCAAAAAGATCTAAATTTATTGATCTTACAATTCCTCAGTTACACATCTGTCATTAAATATACTCATTTAGAAATGTGTGTGCTCTTTTTAGAATTTAACTTGGTCAGCAACTTTAATTTCTTACTAACAAATGAGTCTGAACTTTGGAAGACAAATACTTTGGTGGCAAAGATAAATGTAAATACAGGAATTAGGAAAAAGGTTTTATGCAGACTCTTGAAATGTATCTCCAGTCTCAAAAAAAATTCTATTATTCCAGAGTGTGTGGCTATGGGGACTTGATGTAATTCTTATTTAAAATTATACAATCAGGCATCAACTTTAAAGAATATTGGTGACGGATAGCTTAATCCCACACGAAGAATAAATAAAGCACAGGCAGGTGGTCACCTCAATTGTGACACAAACAGCCTCAACAAATATGGACTTTCTCCAAATGTGGAGTCCCTGGCCATGATGGAGACATTTTGTTTCTCAACAGAAGGTGCCTCCTGCTTTCCACACTGATCTCCTGCAGTAATGTTGGGTCTCTTATTCCCTGTGATTGTTTTTATTGGCTCTATTCTGGCTACTACCAAATGCTTCTGTTTCCTCCACCTTGAAGTTGTGATTTGGGATGAGCTCTGATTGGATCAGCATAGGGCTGCACACTCACTTTCAAGGGGGTGCGTGCAGGGTCTGGTAGCTGTTGCATTTGAATAGGCAATTTTTTTCATCCAACCATCTGTGGCTAGGATGGTAAATTTACATGAGACAAGGCATAATGACATTTTGGATGCGGATTTGCTTACTTTCCAAGGCACTAGAGAGGAAATGATGAAACTTTCAAGTACTAGTCTTAAATTATGAACACTGGCGCCCACCAAGTATTAGCTGTTGTCATCGTCATTGCTGTAATTATCAATCTGATGATGCCAGTCATCACAGGCCTTTTCAGTTCCAATTCTCAAGAACTCTGAAGCACAATGACACACTGCTAATGAAAACACCTCTCACGCAAACTTTGTTGATTGGATTGAAGTACTGTTTAGGAAACGGGTGGTTATTCCTCTAGATCCATCTCAAATTGCAGGCTGTTTTTATTCTTCACTTTCTTCCCTTAGATATAAATGTGCTAGTACAGATGATGCTCCCAGGAAAAAGAAGCTACCGGCTGTCACCTGCCTTCCATTGCTGGTGGCGGCGGATTGAATCCTAACTTACATGCCAGCCTTTTTCCATATTACAAGTACAGAGAACATGAGCAGATTGATGGTTGCACGTTTTGTTTTCGTCCTAGTCATAGAATGAAGGGAGCATTTACACCAGCTGATCCCAATTGTCCTCAGTGTCTAGGCTCTGGTGGTCATCAGCTCGGCTCTTAATCATCGATTCATTCACATTAATGGTACCACACTCAAGCTGTTAATGGCTCTTTGAATTTTAGCATTTCTTATACTCATGAATCTTGCAGAAATGGATAAAAAGGAATACTTTCTAATAGAATTTTTGTTATAGAGAAATGTACTACTACTAAAACTATAAGCAAAATATAAAAACATATCATTAGATAATGGAGGGAAAGTAACACAGCATCCAAATGACTGAAATCACATGCATGGATATATTTTAAACTGTCCCAAACATTCCTTTTCATTTTATTAACATTCTATTGGATATGTCGTAGCTTCTCTATTATGTAGTGCTACAGTATGGTTCAAATATCGAATGTTGCCGCTAGCAACATCAGCAAACTAGGATTTATCTTTAATGATATTTTGCTCAAAAAAATTAAAATAATATATAAACATTGAAAATGTACACCAAATGATTTTGAGTTATAATCATACATGTTAAATATTAGAAAAATCTAGCTATGATTTTAATTTCAGAAGAAGACTAAATACAGATCAGCTTTAATTAGCTTGTATGATCAAGTTAATTGTTTCAATTAATATTTTTAAATCTTACATTTAGAATTTAAAGCATGCTCATTGCTGAAAGCAGAAAGCATTTTTAAAATACTATATATAAGCAAATATAAATAAAATCACTGAAGAACAAGTCAGTTATGTGTTCAATTATGTTCTCAAAAGAAACATATGTTGAAATCCTAGCCCTGTTACCTCAGAATGTGACCTTGTTCAGAACTAGGGTCTTTCAGATATTACTTATGTAAAGGTGAGATCACAGTGGGTCTCTCATCCATATGACCAGGAACTTGGAAGAAGACAGCTGAAAAAGGTTGAAGGTCTCCATGTGGCACTGAAGGACTAGAGAGAGCCATCTAAAGCCAAGGAAGGCCACAGCTCACCAGCAACACCACACGCTGGGAGGGGCAAGGCAGGTTCTCTCCTGTGGGTTTCACAGACAACACAGAGCCGCTAATACCTTGATTTCTGACTTCCCAGCTCCAGAACTGTGAGATAAGAAGCTTTAATTTTCTGAAGCCAGCGATTTGTGGTACAGCTACACTGCCCTAGGAAACGAATGCAAGAACATTCATAAGTAATTGGTAGGCACCTAACAAATGCAACACTTTGTGTCAAATGTCAGAGGTAAATCCAGAGAAATGTCAGTTTATCTGCATATCTCTCCAGTCTCACCAACATTTCACTAGTGATTTCATCTTCTTATTGTTTAAAATTAATTTCATTGGTTCTTTTTAGATATACAATATACAACATTCGTCATTGGAAATTTGCACCTTTACATAATCTTTCTTGGTTCTTATTTTTCCCCATTCTCCTGCCCTCCCTTCAACCCTTCCATCCCTCCCTATTTACAAAGACTTTGTTTCCATTTTTTCGTTTTCTTATATTAATCCCATTCCCTTCTTTGCTTTCCCCACCCCTCCCACATTCGCTTCCCTTTTGCCCCTTTTCTTCCTATTTCACATTATCTATTATACCTTTTAGTCCCTATTTACACTTTCAGTTTCTCACACTAGAGAAATTACTCGGTATTTACACATATGTGTTCTATTTATTTCACTTAACAGTATCACCTCAATGGGCATCCATTTAGCAATAAATGTCTCTAATTTCTCATGTTTTATGGCTAAGAAGTACTCCATTTTATTTTTAAAAACCACATTTTCTTTATCCAGTCTCCAGTTGTTGGGCAATTGGGCTGCTTCCAAGTTTTAGCTATTATAAATTGTGCTGCTATGAACATGAGTGCACATATATCACTGTGGTATGATTCTTTTAATTCTTTGGGGAAGATCTCCAGCAGTGGAATAGCGGGGTCAAATGGGACTTCCAGTCCTAGTTCTTTGAGGTATATCCATACTGATTTCCACAGTGGTTGCACCAGTCTACACCCCCACCAGCAGTGGAGCAGTGTTCCTCTTTCCCCACAGCCCCACCAGCATTTGCTATTGGTTGATTTCTTGATAGCAGCCATTCTTTCTGGGGTGAGGTGGAATCTCAGTGTTGTTTTCATTTGCATCTCTCGAATGACCCCTGATGTTGAACATTTTTTCATATGTTTATTTGCTTTTTCGACTTCGTTGTCTGAGAAATGTCTGTTCATTTCAGATGCACATTTTTGCATTGAGTCTTTAAATTTGGGAGATCTGATTTTTTAAAGTTCTTTATATATTCTGGATAGTAGACCTTTGTCTGAGGAACAGCAGGTGAAAATTTTTTCCCACATTGTGGGTTGTCTCTTCACACTGTTGGTGGTTTCTCTTGCTGTTGAGAAGCTTTTTAATAAGAAGAGAACCAAGTTGTTGATTCTTCATGCTAGTTCACGGGCAACTGAGGTTTTGTTCATAAAATCTTTTCCTACACCAGTGTTTCCAAGAGTTCTACCTAACCTCTCTCCCAGCCGGTTCAGTGTTTCTGCTTTAATACTTAGATCTTTAATCCATTTCAATTTTAGTTTAGTGCATGGTGTGAGATATAGGTCTAGTTTTAGTCTTTGGCAAGTTGAAACCCAATTTTTCCAGTACCATTTATTAAAGAGGCTATCTTTCCTCCAGTGAGGGTATTTGGCTCCTTTGTCAAAGATGAGGTGGCTGAGTGTGTCTGGAGTTGTTTCTGCATCTTCTAATGTGTTCCACTGGTCCTCAGGTCTGTTTCTTTGCCAGTATGATGCTGTTTTTATCACGGTGGCTATGTAGTATAGTTTCAAGTTCAGGGTTGTGATACCCCCTGCCATGTCTCTGTTACCTAGAATTGCTTTTGCTATTCTGAGTCTCTTCTTGTTCCAAATGAATTTTTGGATAGTTTTCTCGAGGTCCGTGAAGTATGCTGCTGGGATTTCGATTGGGATTGCATTGAATCTATATAGCAGTTTTGGAAGTATGGCCATTTTCACTATGTTGATTCTTCCTACCCAGAAGCAAGGGATGTCTTTCCATTTTCTGATATCATCTTCAATCTCTCTTTTCAGAGTGCTATAGTTTTCAGGGAAGAGGACTTTGATTTCTTTTGTTAGGTGGATTCCTAAGTATTTCAGTTTTTAGGATGCTATTGTGAAAGGAATTGTTTGCCCTATTTCTCTCACAGTGAGTCTGTTGTTCATGTAGAGGAAAGCTATTGATTTTTGTATGTTGACCTTGTAACCAGCTACTTTACTGAAATTGGTTATTAAGTCTAGAAGACTTTTGGTGGAGTTCTTGGGGTCTCCTATATAGAGCATCATGTCATCTGTAAATAATGACAATTTGACTTCTTCATTTCCTATCTTTATTCCTTTTATTTCTTTCTCTTGTCTAATTGCCGTGGCTAATGTTTTCAAAACTATATTGAACAGGAGTGGTGGTAGTGGACATCCTTAGTTCCTGATTTTTGTGTGAAGAATTTCAGTTTTTGACCATTTAGTATGATATTGGCTGTTGGTTTTTCATAGATGGCTTTTATCAGATGGAGGTAGGGACCATCTATTACAATTTTATGTAGGGTTTTTATCATAAATGAGTGTTGGATTTTGTTAAATGCTTTTTCTGCATCTATTGAGATAATCATATGGTTTTTGTCCTTGGCTCTATTGATATAGTGTATTACATTGATTGATTTGGGTATGTTGAACCATCCCTGCATCCCTGGGATGAATCCCACTTGGTCAGGGTGTATGATCTTCTTGATGATCTTCTGCATTCTATTTGCCAATATCTTATTAAGGATTTTTGCATCTATGTTTATTAGTGTGATTGGCCTATAGTTCTCTTTTTGGGTTGGGTCTTTCTCTGCTTGGGGATCAAGGTGATGCTTGCCTCCAGGAATGAATGTGGGAGTATTGCTTCATTTTCAATTTCACTTAAGAGTTTCAACAGTAGTGGCAGCAGTTCCTCCCTAAATGTCTTGTAGAATTCAGCAGTGAAGCCATCAGGACCCAAGCTTTCTTAATTGGTAAGTTTTTAAATACATTTTCAATGTTATTGATTGATATTGGGTTGTTTAAAATTTGTAGGTCTTCTTCTTTCAAATTTGGTAATTCATACATATCTAGAAATCTGTCCACTTCTGTGTTTTCTATCTTACTGGTGTATAGGTTCTCAAAGTAGGTATTAATGATCCTCTGGATTTCTGCTGGGTCATTGTAATTTCACCCTTTCATTCCTAATTGCATGGATTTGGGCCTTTTCATTCCTGTCTCTGATAAGGGTGGCTAAGGGTTTGTCAATTTTGTTTATTCTTTTGAAGAACCAGCCCTTGGCTTCATTGATTTTTTTGTATCATTCTCTTAGTCTCCATTGCATTGATTTCTGCTCTGATCTTTATAATTTCCTCCCTTCTATGAGCTTTGAGTTTGTCCTGCTCTTCTTTTTCTAGAAGCTTGAGGTTCAGCATCAGGTTGTTTAATTGGGCTCACTCTGTTTTCCTGATATGTGTATTCACTGCTATGAATTTCCCTCATAAGACTGCTTTCATTGTGTCCCATAGATTCTGATATGTTACATTGTCATTGTCATTTAATTGTAAGAACTGTCTAATTTCTTTAATTTCTTCTGGACCCATTGGTTATTCAGAAATGTGTTGTTCAATTTCCAACTGTTTATGAAATTCTTGCAGTTTCTTTTGTTATTGATCTCCAGTTTCACCGCACTATAGTTTGATAATATACAGTGATAATTTTAATTCCTTTGCACTTACTTAAACATGTTCTATGAGCAAATATGTGGTTTATTTTGGAGAACAACATGTGTGGAGCTGAAAAGAATGTGTATTCTGATTTTCTGGGGTGGAACACTGTAAACCTCTGTTAAGTTCATTTGTTCAAGAGTTTGATTGAGTTCAATATTTCGTTGTTTATTTTTAGTCTAGTTGATCTATCTATTTGTGACAGTGGGATATTGAGGTCCCCCACTACTATTGTGTTAGTGCTTTTTTGATTTTTCATGTCTGTTAGTATTTGTTTTATGGAGTTGGGTGCACTACTGTTTGGTACATAGATATTTATGATTGTCTTCTCTTCCTCTTGGATTGTTCCCTTTACAAGGATGTAGTGTCCTTTGTCTCTCTTAATCAGTGTTGGTTTGAAATCCACTTGATCTGCAAAGAGGATAGCTACTTCTGCTTTTTCTTGTGTTCCTGTTGCATGGAGTATTGTTTTCCACCCTTTAACTTTCAGTCTATGAGTTTCTTTTTGAATGAAGTGTGTTTCTTCTATGCAGCATATTGTTGGATCTTGCTTCTTGACCCATTCTGCCATTCTATTTCTTTTGATTGGTGAATTGAGACCATTAAAATTAGTGGTCATAACTGATACATATTGACTTATCATTGTCATGACTTTTTCTTTTTGTTGGATTCTCCCCCTTTGAGTTTCATTTCTTGTCATGCCTGATGGATTCATTCTGCTGGACTTCCTGAGGTTGTGATCCTCATTGTCTTTTCCTAGAATATTGTCTAAAAGTTTTTGGAGTGCTGGTTTGGTATTCACGAAGTTCCTAAGGTACTCTTTGTCATGAAAGTGTCTTATTTCTCCATCAATTTTGAAAGATATTTTTGCAGGGTATGTCAATCTGGGTTTTCCTTTAGGGCTTGAAATATGTCACTCCAAGCTCTTCTTGCCTTGAGGGTTTGCATTGAGAAGTCTGCTGTGATTCTGATGGGCTTTCCTTTGTATGTGATTTGTTCCTTTTCTCTCACTGCTTGTAGAATTTTGTTCTTCTGTTGGGTTTCTGGAATCCTAACTATTATATGCCTGTGTGTAGATGTTTTTTGATCAAGGCTATTTGGAGTCCTATATGCCTCACTTATCTGTATGTCAAGTTTTTTCCCCCTGCTTGCAAAGTTTTCTGCCATCGCTTCTGTCAAGAGTTTTTTTTATGTTATCTGCACTCTCTCCTATTTCTTCACTGACTCTGATCAGTCTTATGTTATTCTTCTTTGCATCATACAGCAGCTGCTGGATTGATTTCTCATTGTCCCTTACTATTTTAAAGAAACTTTTCTTTTCCTGGTCACTAATTGCAATCTTATCTTCTATGTCTGAAATTCTCTTCTCACATTGGCTCATTTTGCTTTGTAGACTTTCAATGGAGTTTTTAAACTCCTGGAAATCTGTTTGCATCTCTTTTATGGATTCCATTTGTTTTCTAGGTTGAGATTCCATCATGTTCCTCAGATCCTCCATTTTTTCATCTGTGTCCTCTCTAGATTTATTAATCATGTCTTGCACTGTGGACACAATCTCTATTGTTATCTGAGAAATTATTTCTGATTTCATTTTTTCCAGATCCTCTTTTGTTGCCAGTTCAGGGAGTCCAGGTGGTTGAACATCAGATTGTTCCATCTCCTTTCCCTGTGGGGTTGCTTTAGGTGATCTGGAAATCTGGTTTTGAGACTTGTTTATGTGTCTTCTCATTTCAATGGTTTGGGTGTGTGTGTTGCTGACACCCACAAGGCTCACCTCCTTCACGCTGGGGGAGCACTCTGCTCCTTGGTGCTGAGGGCAATGGTACAGCCTGATTTAACCTTCTTATTAATGCCCCATTAGAAACAATGAAGGAAAATTGATGACTTATAAAAAATGTCTTTGTAGAAGGGAAAAGAAAAAATATGAGAAAAGGAAAAAAATGGAAACAAAGTCTTTGTAAATAGGGAAGGGATGATGGAGTAAAGGGGGGGCAGGGGAATGGGGAAAAAATAAGAACCAAGATAAATCATATAATGGTACAAGATCCCAATGATGAATGTAACTATATTTTATACCTAAAATGTGGCAATAAACTTAATGGGAAGAAAAAAAGTCTTTGTAGTTTGTGCAGCAGGGCCAAATTGTAGGCCCCTCACTGACAGGTCTTTCACTAACAACATTCCACTAAGCCTCATATGGGCCCTACTTGGCCAGGCTCACCACTGAGAATGGAAATGAAGCTTCAAAATAAGCACATTGCTACTAGGAGTGGAAAGAATAAAATCAAAGTATCCATGGTATGTGGAGGTAGCAAAGGTAAGAGTACAATGACCATAGCTGGAGAAGACAGGGATAACTCCAGACAGAAGGTGACTTCTGAGCTAAGATTTAAGAAGGAACACAATGAAACCAATTTTCGCAGCACTATTTATTAAAGAGGCTATCTTTCCTCCAGTGAGGGTGTTTGACTCCTTCGTCAAAGATGAGATGGCTGAGTGTGTCTGGAGTTATTTCTGCATCTTCTATTCTGTTCCACTGATCCTCAGGTCTGTTTTTTGCCAGTACCATGCTGTTCTTATCACAGTAGCTTTGTAATAACTTTCAACTTGGGGATTGTGATAACCCCTACCTTGTCTCTGTTGCCTACAATTGCTTTTGCTATTCTAGGTCTCTTCTTGTTCCAAATGAATGTTTGGATTATTTTCTCAAGGTCTGTGAAGTATGCTTCCGGAATTTCAATTGGAATTGCATTGAATCTATATAGCAGTTTTGGAAGTACGACCATTTTCACTATGTTGCTTCTTCCTAAGGGCATCCCAGAGAAAGAAAACAGGTGACAAGATGCAGTGGCCTCATATTCCTGTGATTGTCCTCTGCTTCAGCCATAGTCTGAATGGCCTAAGGTTTCAGTTCAGGCTCTGCTTTGATTTGCAGCCTTCACCTTTTGTAAACTCAAAAAAGCTTATAGGTGACCATAAAATAGCAACATATTGATTAAATCTGTTTTTCTTATGAAAGCTTAGGCCAAAATGAAAAGAAATTGCATATATCAGAACACTTGGCTGGTTGGGAGCAATGGTACAGATTCTCTTCCAAGATCGGCAAGTGTATCTAACATCTTCCCTCAAGTCCATTCCATTTCCCTACAGCATTTGCCACCCAAGGTAGACATCAGTCACCCTCCACCCTCACTCTTCTGCTGAAAGGGAATGGTGTATCTTTGGAGCACCTACAGAGTGTGTGTGCATGTGTTAGTGAAAAGGGGATGTGGAAGTCTTGCAACTACAGATTCCTTCAGAAGGGGTAGAAGGCTTGAATGGTGATGTTAGAGATGAGGAAAACTGCAAAAAGAGTGAAGGAGCATTGTCTTAAAAGAAGAACTCAACTCTGTATGCTTCCTGGACAATACATGTTCTCCAGAATCTTTATGACTTTTCAAGGCAGGCGGCGCCACCACTGAGCTAAATCCCCAGCCCCTCTTTATGCCTTTTCAAAGAGCTTCGGGTGGCCTTCATGTCAATCCCCAGCAGCTAGACCATCCTTAGCAAATGACAGCAGCTTGCTTTCACAAGTGCATTTAATATAGCATAATTTATGGATTTCAGTTTCCAAATAGGAGCCACTTATCCAGTCTGACACCTCTCCCTCCTCCTCCTTCTCCATGAGAAGTGTCAGCTGTGAGTGGAGTGGCCTCCAGCAGCACAGTGAGACCAGCAGGCAGATGTTCTTCCTCCCGCCCGGTCGGAAGGCTGGCAGATGCGACCCTCCCTGCGCTTCCCTGTGGGGCAGGTGCAGTGATAGCTGGTGCGAAGTCAACCTGCTCTAGGTCTTTTATTGAGAACCCAGTTGTCATGCTCCAACATCTGCCTAGAATTCGGTAAACTGAACAAAAGGATGATTCTGAGATAGAAGGTTGCTTGAATTCTTTTAAAGGTGCGCATTTTTGTCTACCCTGAGCATGCAGTGAGCAAACATTGCAGTCCAGGAACAGCGAGAAGGTAGAACTCACCTGGGAAGGTGACATCTCACTTCAGGCACCAGCTTCCTTCAGATGCCAGCTGCTTAATTTGCAGGTCTCAGTACAGAAATGAAAATGCCAGGCCCCTGCTAAGAAAGGATTAAGACTGTCAAGATGGCAAGAGCAAGGTGTGATGCAAGGCCTGGGCCACCTGAGTACTCCCCTGAGTGGCCACACAGGTTCTGCACCCCACAAACCAGTGCTGTCTCCAGGCTTTGACCCAGCCACATTCTGTGTTTCTGTCATGACTACTGGGTCAAGTACTGACATTCAACATCTCCTTCCTAAGCTCACTGTGCATGGACTTTGCTTCCTTTTCTCATAGTCTTGCTTGAAAGTAACAAAGTAAATGTCTTAGTTTTATTTTATTTTCTGTTGGCAGGTTATTGATTTATTTCTAGGGATAAAGGTTTCCTACAACAAATTCATAATTCTGTGACTTACAAAAAGAGATCATACATTTCCTGACAACTATAGATCATTATTCTTAGATGAGGTTTTTTTGTAATGATGCATCTAATAGTAATTTTAGAAATTATCTCCTAGCAAACCCCAACTTTTCACTGATTTGTCAATTTGAACTCAGCATTGCTGAGTAGAGAAATAATCTCCTCACTTATTAAAATATTAGAAATACAGGAAGTACAGCTTTGGAAACCAAATGCACCCCAGTTATCAGCTCTGAGCTTTATACTATGGAGACCTAGACGCCTGTGTATCAAAGCACACCCACGTGCTGTGGCATATAGACCCTATTAGCTCCTATTTCTGTATTTAACGGAAAGAAATTATTGTCCAGATTAACTAATCTGCCATGCACACATTACTTTCCTTAAAAACTATCCTGATGAATGTTTTGTATATCACAGAATTCACTGTCTCAAATGTATAATGCCTTGATATTTAGTAACTTTATCGCATGTTAAAATCATCATCAAAAATCAATTTTAGGATGCTTTCATCCATATTCTTTGTGCCCCTTTACAGTTAATCCTGTTGCCACCCTCAGCTCCAGGAAACCATTGGCCTATTTTCTGTGTCTATAATTTTCTTCTCTTTGGACATTTCATGTAAATAGAATCGTACACTTTATGTTTAGTTAGGTCTCCCTTTTTCACTTAGCATAATTCCTTTGAGATTCACAGATTATCTAGGATATGTCAGTTTACTGTCAGATTATTATTTATATGTCAGATTATGCTTTTATATTGCTAAGTAGTATTCTATTTCACAGATATATATTGGATATCCATTCCCATTTGGTGACTGTTTATGTTATTTCCATTTTGGAGGTATTTAAATAATGGACCATGAGCATCCATGTGCAAGTCTTTTTTAAAAGTTTTGACACTTAAATACAATTTATTAATAAAGAATGTTAAAATGAGCATATCAATTTAAATACAAAAATGTTTTTCAACTCGACAATCATTACTCACGTGCAAGTCTTAACATGGACTTGTGCTATTAATTCTCATGGGTAGACATGATAACTTTAAATTGGAGAAATTGCTAAACTGTTTTCTAGAGTAGGTACACCATTTTACATTTCCAGAAGAATGTTTATGCAGGTACTCATTTCTTCATATTCCTGCCAACATCTGTCCATCTCATTTATTATAACCATCCTCCTAGGCATAAAATGGTATCTTATGGCTTTAATTTGCCTGATTGCAATGATTAAAAATGTTGAACATTGTTTTATGCACTTATTAGTTATTAGTGTATGTTCTTCTGCATGTCTGTCTTTTGCCCATTTTGATTGGTTCATTGTTTTGAATTGTAAATGTTCTTGTAAATTCTTTACTTTAAATGATAAGTATTTTCTCTCCATTGTTGTTTATCTTTTAATTTTCTTAATGGTCATTTTTTAAATATAAGATGTGAATTTTCAATGTTGGTGGAGTCCAATTTATCATTTTTTCCTCTTATGCACTGTATTTTTAGTGTCATACCTAAGAAAGTGTCACCTAACTTAATATCTCTGCGAGTTTCTCGTACATTTTCTTCTACAAATTTCATCATTTCAGTGACTTCATTTCGGTCTGTGATCCACTTTGAGCTAATTTTGTGGGTGGTAGAGGTGCAGCCTCAGCCGTCTTTTTGGATATGACTGTCCAATTGCCCCAGAGCCATCTGCTGAACAGATGCATCTTCCCTCAGTGAATATTTTTGGCACCTTTGTCAAGAAAAAAATTGACTATAAATATAAATATTTATTTCTAGACTTCCAATTCTGTTCCATTTGTCCATAGGTCTATATGTACCATCTTGATTACTGAAGATTTATATTATTATATTTTGCCTTTTTCCAATTTGTTTTTCTATATATTCTGCATCTCCATATAAATTTTTAAATTTCTTTGATAATTTCTTGATGCAAAAATCCTGCTAACATTTTGGTAGAGACTGAACTGGAACTACAGGTCAATTTGAAGACAGTTGCTCTCTGGACAATACTGACTTTTTCAATCCTGACCATGGAAGGCATATCTATTCCTTTATTTATTTTTTCTTTTCTATTTCTTTCAGCAAAGAAAGAAGAAAATATTTGTGATTTATAATGTAGAATTCATTTCTTTTTGTTAAAGTTATTCATTAACATTTCTCTGACACCACTGTGAATGGGATTTTTATTCTGAATGTCACTTGTGGATTTGTCATTGCTTTTAGGCTATATCACCTTTTGGTGCATATTAGAGACAAAAAGGAATGAAGATCCCTGTGTGTGTACAGGGAGAAGGCGAGGAAAAAGTTAATATGCAAGAGGATTAGTGCACCATGTAGACATGTCTTTTAAAAGTTAAAGAAAAACGTTCTCATCTTACTTTTTCAGCCTAAATGCTGTAGAAGGCAGGGTCACGGGAAGCCGTCATGGCAGTGGAGTCCCATCTGCATCCATGCTGTCCCCAGTCCCATCTCCCACACTTGCAGGTCAACCGTGCGCTTCCCAGCAGCCCCACGGCTGTTTCTGGACAGGCGGCAGGGCTGGCTTCCAACCCTTGTTCCCTACTCACTGTCTGGAGACTTCGAATAGCCCTGCTCATCACCCAATGACCCCCACTTCCTCACCCCTACGAGGAGGTGATAAGAATCCACCCTCCTTCCCCTCCTCCTTCTCCTTTCCTCCCTTCCTTTCCTTCTCTCCTTCTCTCCTTCGGGCTTTCCTTCCTATCTAATTTCATCACTCTAGGAAGTTTGGATCCATTTGCCTGTTTGCAATAACTGTTACTGAACACTTCCTCTCAAAAACTGTGAAGCCAACCTGATTATTTCTCTCCCATTTTACCACTGTGCCCTAGTTCTGGGATAGTCTTCCAGACCCCAGTAGTGCCTCTGCAGAGGCGACCTCTAGTCTCGCCCCTGTGCCTCCCTGTTTTCCTTCCTCTTGAGCGCTTTACCACCCAGGTGCAGTTTGGGGTGGTCTAACCTCACGGGCTGACAGGTGAATGCTCAAGTGCCTGGTTTCAGTGACATTGACAGGCAGCCTCCTTACTAACCATCACTGCCATGGGACAGCTTCATCTCCCAGGTGACCCATGTGGAGAGATGCTGTCTCCCCACGTGCTTCGTGTGGAAAAGCTCAGCCAAGCAATTGTCTTCTCTAGCTCTTAAGGAATTCTGAAGAATGCTAGCTGAGCTATCTAGAAATCCAGAAAAGAAGCAAAAGAAAAAGGAAGCACTTATATTTATGCTCAGCACTCACCACCATACTGAGAATATGTGCACAACTTGGTCTCCATTTTCTTTTTAGTTCTCAGATATAATGTAGAGTGTAATATGATTGAGGCACCATCTAGATTGTGGCTAAAATGATCTAAAGATTGTAAGTTCCCAGAAATCAGTGAATAATTTCAACAAGCTGCTTAGATTTTCTCTTCTTTGCATTTTATCCAGGGGACACTGCGTCTGGATCATGCTAATGTAAAGTTGGAAACCCTAGTGCTCTGCTAGGGACAAAGGCCACCCTTTTGGGGAAGTGAGGGCTCCTCAGGACTTCACTGTCTTTCAATACAACGTGAGGAGGCTGATCCAACCAGACTTCAAGATCCCACCAGTCCAACAACTTACAGAAATATGAAACACGTCTCTGTATTAATGTCATGCAAACCTAAGCTGAAAGTGGTGGCTTCATTTTGAAAAATAATATAGGCATCTCTATGACTTAGTCTAAATCCAAATCCAGTAAGAATGGATAATGATAACTTTATCACAGCATTTTGCCATCTTCACAAATGCAAAAAGTTCAGACAATGTAATTATGAAAGGAAATTCAAAAGCCAAACTGGTCCAAATATTTTAAAATCATAGATTATTTCTCTGCCAAATTAAAAGGAGACCTATGTAGTTCTTTAGGTTATCGGTCCTTTATTTTGAATTTAGAGAGATGACCTAATGAGTTTATGTCATAATTTCTCCATCTTTTTCAATAGAAGAGTAATTGCTTGTTATTTCTCTGAGGCCCTTTCATACGTTTAGTGGTTTCAAATGATTTCAGAACCCAAATGACCATTACTCATCAAGGACAAAGTGTCCCAACACCCCTCAATGTGAAAATGTGGCTAGTTGGTTTATATGGTTAGAACTGTTAGACAAGGGTTTAAAGTTTCTTCGGTGATCTTGGTCTTCATTTCCAGCCCACAGAGGCTGGATAGAGGACATTTACTGACTTGTTCTGCATAATAAACAGAAAGTAGAACCTGGTTAACAAGGACCCGAGTTTGATCCCCGGTACAAAAAAAAAATTTTGCTCACTAGTAACAAATCACCATGTTCCTTGTAAAATGCCGATCAGGGGCACTCATTTTTGCTGAAACAAACAATGTAATTTTGCCATTTCTGTAGTAGTTTTCCTGCTGAAGCTCGTGAGGTAAGTGCTGTTATTAAGCTCACCCTTAAAACCCTCACAGCTGCCCTTTTGCATTTGTGGCTCTATTAATGTGCCTGGAAATAATTCAAAGAGGACAGAATTGTTGTCATCGTGTTAGCTATTTCTCAAGAGCAGCTAGGTGGTGCTTTTAAAATGACAGCTCATGTTCACAGTGAGATGCTCATGTCATGAAAAGAAATTAGTTATCAAGAATGTATAAGCAACTCAAGTGAGGAAGAGGATATGAACACTGTGTAAGCTGAGGTGGCATCAGGGAAGACTGGCTATGAAGCTGTCTTCCCCAGTTAGACAAGGAAGCTGATCAGTGGCATGTGGGGCATGGAGAAAGAAGCTCTCCCTGGCGGGATCAAAGGGGGATAAGGCAGGAAGGCTGGAAAGGCGAGGGCGCTGCCAACTGCCTCCCAGCATGTATCCCCCTACCCCACCCTGGCTAAGCAGGAGACTGGATCACGACCTTCGCTCAGGGCCATCGCCCCTGATAACAGAACCGGGGCACTGTGGCTAGCACTGGGAATATTCGGTTGGTTTCAGTGTTACGTGATACACCGCCATAGGGGCCTTTAAACGGTTACGTAAAACAAGGCTATTTAGATGCTTTATCATCTGTACTTTCGAAAATGATGTTTTCCAATAAATTGTTAGGGTACATATTTTATCAGACAAAATACAGTAACAGATTAATGATTCTGATTATTTTAAATTATTCAGTTTTTTCTTGTCATCCTTTTTTCTCTTCATTCTCTTTTCAAATTTGGACATTTAGAATTGGTTTTCTACTAGAATAGGTGCAGATTTACATGCTGGCGCATTAATCATTGCAAAAGCCCAACTTACTTTTAGATTTGCACATTACTTCTGCTCATCACGTATTAGGACATTGAGGTGATTCATCGTATAACTCATTAACCCTTGCCTTATCATCTCCTCTGTTGTGTTTATTCCATATTCCCTGAACTCTGAGCAGCATGAGGCTTAGGAAAGTGCCCAAGAGCTGTCCACAAACTCCTGTCTCCAGCCTCCCAGCACCTGCATGAGGGGCCGGAGCTGAGAAGTTCGTATTCGGACAGAAACGAGGTCATTTCATGGAGTCCACACTGACTCCCCTGCCTTAGTACAGCTGTCCCAGGGTTTGATGTCACCGCCCACAGTGGACTCAGAGTCATCCCAGCTGAGACAGGTCACCCTAGGGGTCTGGGCACATAGTGAAGTCTGAAAGGGTCTGGGCACATGGTGAAGCAGGACATTATGTGGTTTCACGCCCTCCTCTTTGTTTAGTCCTCTGACATTTGTTTCTCCCTATTAAACTTCCACTGACAAAACAACCATGTCTTCCATTCCACTGTTGAGAAATCTGTGTGTTTGAAGTTTCCTGGCTCAGCCCTGATAGACACAATAAAATTATTTAACTCAAGGTGGTCTCTTCAGTTTTGAAATGAAAAAAGTTTACTTGACAAGGGGATGACATTCTCTGATACACAGGGTGGTTTTAATTTTTGTTCTAGCATTACCAACATTACAATTATTTCATATAATGCCTTTAGTATTTAGTTCTATTACACAGTATTTATAAGCATACAATCATGAGTACTGATAAAATCCCCAGTCTGGGAATTCTGAAGAGCTTAACTCATTATTTTTCTTACTGAAACTTAACTGACTTTAAATAACAATATTAATGCTTTTCACCAAAATAGGTGTCCTAGCACAAAACAAGTTTACAAAAATTATTACAGAGGATTTTTATGTTTTCTGAGTAGAATTTATATGCTTCTTACTGATGGAAGTTGCAGTGCCGTGAAGGTTCACTTAGATAGCTTCAGCCCAAGATCCTTGACAGGAAGAATAATTTACTCACGGAGGAAAGACAAACAAACATTACATGTTTTACACAGACTATTGCAAATTGCAAAACCAATTTAGGATTTATCAGTGATCATAGGACCCTGTGAAAAGTGAGAGGTTCAGGGATCACATAAGTAGATCCTACTTCTGTTACCACTAAATGCTTGATGTTGGCTAACAGTCTTCCTGCTTTCTTAGTGATGAATTGACAACCAATCACCTGTTGGTCTTAGATTATTTTATCATCATTTGCTTTCATTAATGAAGGTCACTGAAATGTAGAATTGTAAATAAAGCTGTGTCTATAAGGCAAGATATGCTTATCATATCATGGAAAAGGATAGTTCTGCCTAAGCACACACCTAAATACGCACGACTCTATCATTCGAGTACAAAGGACAATATTATAGAAGAACATAAACTTCTGAAGGTAAATAAGGAGCACACAGACTATGAAGTACTCTGAAATTTGTAAATGGGATGGCATCTTACAATGGGCAAGGACACATTTGAACACTGCTGCAGGCTCCACTAGCAAAATAACAAGATCAAAGCAAAACAACATCACCTGCCATTACTTACAAACAGAGAGCTAGAGAGGTCCAAATATTTGTGTCATGAAATATCTAATGTCAGGTACTATAGAAAAGAAAAAAAGATAAGCCACATAAACTATGGGGAAAGCTCATTTTATTATAAAAAAATGTCAATTTAACACCTAGTGAATCATAGACAGTTTTAGCTGTTTGTCCCACTTGAAGTATGCCAAGAGGTATCTTTAAAACCTGTAAGGGAACACACTCTCATTTTCAGTTTCACTTTGACAAAGGCTGTGTATTTAACCCATTTTACCTGAAGCATTGAAGGCACAGACTGCTTGAGGTAAGTGGTGGAAATATTACCCAGGGCAAGTTGGACCTAAAAGACTTTGTCTAAGGCCTTAATAGGGATGAGTGGAAAGCCAATTGCTCAAAAGAGTAAATTTCCATCTAAATTAAATTCTCTCACCATAACCAGAACAAGAAAGCTTAAATTACTGCAAAGAGAACAATATTTGATGAGCAGGTCTCGAGGAGAAAGATTTGATGTCTGGGGAGACTGCAGTGCTCTCTCCCACATCCAGCCCATCTGTGGCTGGCGGAAGCAAACTCTTCAGCAATTCCACTGCCCCACTGCCAAGCCTGACCACTTTCCTGTTAACAATTGTTAAGGAAATGGGAATATTAGAAAAGAAAAATGTCCAATTGTTCAACTGACTATATCTCACTCACAGAACCCACCCCCAGGAGTTACTGGCTGACTGAGAGTGGAGGGAAAATGAGTATTTATCTAGTGGGTACGATTGTTTCATTAATGTTTTACTTTTTAAATTAAGCATTTATTACTTAGAAATTTGGAAGCAGAGGCTCATGATGGTTAATAACTGCTCAAATTCACACACCCCAAAGGTGGCTGAATTGATATTCGAAGTGAAATTTGTAATGATGCAACTCCTATTTTTTTAATTTTATTTTTAAAATGCTATAAAAGTATATATTTACAAAACGGCATATACTATGTATATCAAATGTATATGACCTGTAAACATATGCACATAGTTTAAAATGTATAAAATAATATATTTATACATACTACTGAGTCTAAGAAATTAAATTAGCGCCTCTTTGGAAGTCTCCTGAATTCTCTGAAATTGCAGCCCTCTTCTTTTGCTCAGCTGTGACAAATAAGCTGGGTTTTTTTCATCTTTTACTAAATATTCAATCCTTAATTTGTGTATCATTCACCTAGATTTATTTTTAAATGATACAAGTACTATAGCCATTTCCATTATCATATTAGGCAACATTGTTTTTAAGATATGAGTTACCTAATTCTTCAATATGTAGATTGTTTGCTTTCATTTTCCTTTTATACTGTAAACCACGCTTCCGAACAGTCAAGTGTGTGCTATCTTATGCACACCTGTAATGGGTATTTCACTAAATATATATTTGACTGGAAATGCCAGGTTATAGAATACACACAACTGTAATCTCAGATTAATGTCAAATAACGGACCAACTTGATGAATCAATTTGAAATCCCAGGAACAGATAAAGACTTCTATTTATTTCATATCCCACAAACGTTTGGTTCTGGAATACTTTCTTTACTCATCTGTGTTTATTAAGGAAACGAAAGAACATTCTAAATAACTAAAAACATCTAGTAAAAATGAACTGTTGTTACATGCAAACTAGAAAAACGCATTCATGAAAAACCCGTAAGAGAAGAAAAACTACAACTACCCAGGATTAATCCCTGAAAAATAAAGGCGAGAAGCACTTCTTTACTTTTGTAAATTGTTAGTTTCCTGGTGTATTCTACAGAGCTCCCGGTGGCACTGTCTTCACCCATCAGACTCAGGGCGCTCCTGGAAATCCCGCTCAGTTCTTTTCCTTTTCCTCCCGGAGGACAGTCGCCCTTGGCCTGCAAAGAAGGGAGGCGGAGAAGACTTCGGTGCGTGGAGCAGAGCGCGCTGCCCCACGGGGGCGCGGGGAGCCCCTCCCCAGGGCTGCGACGCGGACCGAGATGCTGGGTGACGCCACAGGGCCTGCGCAGGGACTGGGCACTGCACGGCTTCCTGGGGCAGCAGCGGTAGCCTACAGAATTCACCTCCCGGCATCTCGTCTATTTCACGTCTTGCTACTTACTCCGAAGTGTTTGGGGCTGATGCCCAAACTGCAGCACAGAGCATCTCACCCTAAAGGGGCAAACATTTGTCCTGCAGCTCCTACATTTCCTTCGGCAAGTTCACATATTTCTGTGATTACTGTTCTGGTGAATCGTTCACTGGGACCAGGCCTGGGGAGCACTAGTTACACGTCGGTCTGGTGCAGAGCGTGTTCCGACCTGACGTGGCGCGCTTGCTTACTCCCGGAAGAGGGCAGCTGCTTGGGAGCCGGAAGTGGGCGGCGACCGCCGGCCGGGCCCTGAGGACAGCTCCTCTCGCTGTGCTCTCTGCGCAGAACGCGCATCCCGGACACCCAGTCTCCCGCCGGCCTGCGCTCCCTCTGGGTTCCGCTGCCTCCCCCTGTGCGGCCCAAGCAGCACCGTCTCCGGGGTCCAGTCCCGTCCAGTCCCAGTCCCCTCACTGCGCAGGGAGGCTGTAAGCGTCCATCCCAGGGACCCAGGACCCAGGTTCCAGGCCCAGGACCCAGACCCAGGCACAGGAGGAGCCAGGCCCGGCCACTCTCCTGCCCCGGGCGCGGCCTGTGCGCTTTGCAGGCCTCGTCCAGGCCGGGGCGGGGACCTCAGAGGAAGCTGCTGCCCAAAGGTGCAGAAGGCTCAGTGTCGTCAGGGTCAAATTCACCCCTCTCTGGGCACAGGGTCCCGCGCTGCCTCCCTCGCCCCTTCCTTTCCCGGCCCCTCCGCGTTTTTCTATTAAGCGGGCACTGAGGTAGTAGGGCTTCTCTGAAGAACAGGACCGACCCGGAGTCTGCAGCCAGGCGAGGGGTCGGCCAGATGGGTTTCTGTGGTCGCCCGTGCACCCAGGAGCCAGGGACCCAGAGCTGCGGGACCACAGGGGTGAAGACCCGCGCAGGCCAACGCTGGGGTCTTGGGAGCTCTCCGGAGGTCACCAGCTCGAGCCTGCCCTGGAAGACTGAAGACACCGGATCCCTTGAGGCCAGCGTCCAGTCACCAGGTGGCAAAGGACAGACCGGCTCAGGAGTCTGGAGGGCTCCGAATCAGGCACGCTTCTTCCTTCTCCCTCTGCATCCCACCCAGGCTTCGAGCCTATTGGTTAGTAGCCCTACATCCGGCGTAGGTCTTCCCCCCTAGTTTGCTGGCCTACATGTCAATCATCCACAGACACGCCCAGAGCTTGCTTTGCCAATCTGCTAGGTGCCTCTTAATCCACTCAGGTGGGCAGTGTCCCACGAGTGATGACCACACCTGCCATTCCCTTACTCTGTGCTGTCCGGCGCAGAAGACACTGCATGGCAGGAGACCTGGGGATGCATCCCTGGGCTTGGGTAGCAGCCACCAAAAGAGAAGGCAAAGGGCATGCATTATCCACAAAGCGGCTGGGCCGGAGACACGGACCACCGCAGTGGGACACAGATGGGGAGGGCAGAATAAACCTTTGGGCATGGCGTGTTCCAACAGAGTGGTCATGAGGTCCTGATTAAAGCCACAGAGCGTAATGCTGGCATGAAACGAGAAGGGATTCACAAGGAAAGGCGATCCACGAAGGGACCCTTTTTGAGCTTTCAGGGATAATGAATAGCCGGCTGCAGCAGCGCGCTGTGCGTTGGCCACCCCTGGCCTGCGTAATGCCTCCAGCCTCACTTGCTCGAGGTCTGCTTAAAAACCGCTAACTGGCTGTCACACAGCTCAGCAGTACCTTATTTGTGCCCCACTAGGCTTGTTGTCCATGGCAACTTGGATACGGGGTCTTGATGAGTTCCCTGCTTACTTCCTGGGGACCTGAAGGCCCCTTTGCTGGAAGCCCTGGCCCTTTGCTTGAGCCTACAAAAGTCTTCTAGGTGACTGAAGTAGGATAAAAGCGTGGCATCTCTGTCTTCACATTGTGTTTGTGCCATTTGCTGTCTTAACTCTGGGTCAGCCGTCCACTCAGCTCTGCGCTAGACAGGTGGGTCCCTGAAAAGTGGCCCAAGGCTGTAACCCAGGGCTAACTGGCCTCTTGCCCATCGGAGCTGTGTGCTTCTTCTTCTGTCCCTCTTTTCTGCCTCACCCTTTTCCTCCATCAGAGGCCCCTGAAACCCAAGCACCTGCAGCCTTGGGCCTGTCTAACCCAGGGCCCAGACTCACAAGGCCGGGATGCTTTGCACAAGATAAAGGAAGGCACCAGACCCATTGAAATCCAGCAGCCTCCAAACTGGGCCGGCCATGACCAGGCAGTGGTCTAAACCCATCGCAAGAAGCATGTGGACATGCACCTCCGGCCAGTGGGATTACCAGACACCACCCACCCAGCAAATCAGTGAAAACCTGCTGCCATCCTTGTCCCAGGAGCGGAATGCCGGTCCCCTCCTTACAGCTTTGCTCTGCTGGCCTGTGTGTACCTGAGGATCCCCCACTCTGGTTCCTCCCATCTCTGAGTCAGAGGTCCTGGGATGTCAGGCCTGCACCCTCCATCCTGCTGTGCATGGCTGGAAGGTTTTATTTGTGTCCTTCTACAGCATCGCTAATCTTCTCTGTAGGCAAATGAACTGCCTGGGGCAAGAAGCTTAAAGGGTACCGTTAGGAAAGACATGTCAGAAAAACTCATTCTTAATCCTCCATTGGAAAAAAAATCTGTTCAATAACTTGAAAAATTTGCTGTGGGTCGGTCTTGTGTGAGGAAAGTTCATATTCAAGGTGAAAAGAAGAGGAGTGGAATAAAAAAAGTACGATCCAGGAGAAGACAAACACACAGAGGAGGCACGGAGCCGCCTCCAGAGCCAAGACAGAAGCAGCAGCTCCACAGCAGGGCTCCTGGACCCAGCCTTGGGCGAGCACCTTGGGGTAGCCTTTGTGTTGTGACACTGGGGCTCGGAGCTCCGCCCCGGGCTTCCGATCAGCACCAGGTTCTCCTTTTTAAGATAAAAAAGTTCAAGCAGAACTTGCTGGTAATGAGTTACAGACAGCCATCCCTCCACCGCGGGCCGCTTGGGGCAAGCCGATTTGTCAGGCACTAAAGGAAAACGTCCCCACCTATCTTTATAAAAGTAACGTTTGTGAGACGCTGGACATTAGGCTTTTACGCCGGAGGTTCTGTGTCACTTACAGGCACTGTGCCAGTGGGCAGAAAATACGGCTAGATGGTTCTGCACTACCTGCACGTGGGGAGCAAGGTGTCGGCAGCTGTAACTCCTTCCTGTCAGCACACGCCTCCCTTTGTGTCAGAGTCTAGTACCACAGTGTGCACAGGGCAGCAGCTACTGAGCACAGGAAATGTGGCAAATCCAAAATGAGAAACACTGAGATGTGAGTTACACCAGGTGTGGTCAGAACACGCCACGAATGCTTAAGTTAAAAATTATTTCAGCCAAAGACACATCGACATTCATTGCCCTCAGAATCCTCCCCCACTCTTGGATACATTTGTCCCATTGTTCCTGCCACTTTCTGAAGCAGTTTTGGAGTCCTCTTTCCTAAGCGATGTAGTTGTACAGTTCTGCCTGCCTCACTGTCCTGAGTCAATTTACAACCCTTCCCTTCCACTGTCGTTTGAACTCTTGTGGGGAAGAGCCAGAAGCTGCCCAGTGCCGGGGCCAGTGAATTAGGTGGATGAGCACACATATGATGCTTTTATTAGATAGACATGGCTGTGGATGTTTTAAATCAATTTGGGACATCAAGGCAGCCACGAAAGGACACTCATGGAAGAGAACTCCAGAGCTGCTTCAGAAAGTGGCAAGAACAATGGGATAAGTCTGTTTGAAGTTAGGGGAGTATTTTGGGGGACGATTAATGGCAACGTGTGTTTTACTATAATAATTTTTTTTTGGTACTGGGGATCGAACTCGGAACCTTGTGCTTGCGAGGCAGGCTCTGGAACCACTGACCTAAATCCCCGTATTGTAATAAATTTTAAAAAATTAATCATTCACTGTATTTTTCAACCATACCATGTGTAACTATCATATAGTTCCACTATAGTATTTTAATCCTTCTAAACATATTACCGAAAGTAAAATTACAGTTTTGCTCAGATATGGTGGGGAATATTTTATGTAAACAAGAAAAAATAGAACTGAAACTTAAATCAAGCATTTAAGCAATATGCATCAAGAATAATCTTATTTGGCTGATTTGAATGAGAAATGTGCATTAAACTTTTGGTTTGAGAAAACTAAATCTGAATAATTTAAGTTTTCCTTGTATTTGAAAAGTGTGCGTTTTATTTTGCACTTCCGTGTAGGCATCCATGCTCATCCGTGATCACGTGGCTAATGCAGCCCTTTATTCTTTCCAGGGTTGTTCAGGTTCACGTTCCCTGGTCCTCCCCTGCTCGTCTCCGTCTTTGCCCCCGCAGCATGTTGGCAGAATGAACACTCTACACAGAGGCTGCACATGTTTTTATGCCCAGATAATCATACACAGAAGCACATATGTATTTGTGGACACCTGTGTATGCATGTATTTGTGTATATGTGCACCTGCTACTTTGGTTTGCAAACCTGGGTTCACAGCATGCACATTTTTCTGGATCTCTATCTTTCTTTCATAGCTCTTGTTGAAGTAAGTTCAAGTTTTAACATTTGGACTTGCTGCTTTCGGTGGCAGCAGTGTTCCAAACCGTGAGCGTCATGGGACATATTCATGTGACCCTCAGGCTCCTCTCTGACAGAGAATCGTTGTCTTGCCAGAGGAAATTTTCCTTTTAGCATTTTCCCTCTCACTCTGTCTCCTTTCCTCTTTCCCTCCATTCCTTCCTCTCTCTCTCCACCCTCCCTTTCTTCCTTTCTTTCTTTGCTATCATAAACAGACTTTCCTAAACCTTCACCAGGATCATTTCATATGTGGACTCTTATTTCTATGGGAAAGATTCTTAGGAAGGAATAATACTACCATCAGAAGATTTATATAAAATGCATATATGTATTTCAAAATATGACATTAAACAAAGAGTGTTGCTTTACCTTTAAAAACAGTACGGCATTCACAGTTCCATGGTAGAGCAAACATACATTAATTCCTGGGAGAAAAATACATCCTGTTCTTTTCAAGTTTTGAAAATGCAAAAGTGATATTCTTTGTGACTGTAATCAGTCCCCAAAATAACTAGTGAATTTGGGCATTTAGGGTTTGCTTGTTGGCCATTGTTATCTTTTTAATATTTTATTTTAATATTTGCTTTTGAATAAATGTTTTAATATTTGCTATTTAATAAATGTTTTAGTTTTCAAACATCTTCTTTTAATCTGTTTTCGTTATTTTCAAAGCAAACAGTCCTTATTTACCCACTTTAGTAGTCTGCATCTGGCTCCTTTTACTAAAGATACAAACATTAGTAACCACTTGGGTTTTTAAGTGAAGAAAATACAACTGTGATACACATATTCCATGTTTATTTATTCACTCAAATGTCTTCTTGGCAAATACTGGACAATCCAAAACAACCTGTGATTTTATTTTTTCTAAAATAAACCACCGTGTAAGCTAGAAATTCATGTAACAGATTGCTAAGTTTAAAGCGGAGGTTATACGGTATAAAAAAAGATACTTGAAATTTACACTATCGATTGGAAAACTTTCCTATGGGAGAATATAACAATGGAAATATAGGAGAGGAAAGCAGAATAGATTTAGATTTCATCTCACCTTTCTAACATGCAGCCAAGGAAAAGTTTTATTTTTATCACAAAGAAAAAGCAATAAAGATAGGGCAGTTGTAGTTTTCACACCAAGAATGCACTGCTTCATGTGCGTGATGAGGATTTTGCTTGTGCAGAAGACGTGGTAATGTAATTTTTCTTTGAGGGTGATAGATTTTAATTAACTGTGGATCCCACTATATACATATATATATATATACACACATATATATATATACACACACACACACATATATATATATACACACACACATATATATATACACACACTATATTTATTTCACTAAAATAGTTATCCTTCATTAATTATAGGCTAATGGATTTCAACACTTATCTTACATTTCACTATTGTTTCAGTAATAAGATAAATTTCCTATTTATAAAATTAACACCTGTGTATTGGAAAGTGTTTAGAAAATACTAAGAAGCAATGAAACTAAAATTAAAAGCACATAAAGGGAAAGAGAGAAAATGCAAGCAATGAAATAATCCTCCACCATTATCTTAACCTACCAAAGCACTTTTTAATTTATTGAAATTGTAGAGCATAAACCATTTTGAAAATGGTTAGCGAAGCATTACCGTGGAACTCGTACCACTGGCAACATCATTTTGCTTTGCTCCGCGGTGTTTCCTGCGATGACAAGCCGGGGTTCTCAAGGCCCCTTCCCTGGCTCTGTCACCACCAGTGCTGAAGTAGAAACTCCTCCTGGCAGCGGGGTGGGGCTGCAGCATGGGGAACCCCAGAAGCACAGCACATGGATGGAGTGAGAGTTTCCCTTACCTGGAGATTTGCCTGTTTCCAGGGTCTGCTACTAAAGCCACTAAGACTTTGAAAAGATCTTGGTTGGAATAAACCATAATCTCAAAATGTCAGTGTCTGCCCGAGCCAAGCTCTCTTGCTTTAGGGCCCTACAGACATATAGGTTCCCCCCACCCAGTCTCTTCACTGGCACTTTTATTTTCTCATTTTAGGATTTTATTTCTTCTTCTTACAGTTGAGTGTCCAAATTATAAGGCTTCACCTCCGTAAAATCTGGATCTACCACTGGTAGTCGTTAAAATTTGTTTCCAACTTTTCATCCTTTGGGTTTGGTAATTGGCCATTTTTATTTTTTCTTTTGTAAACTGACAATATAGAACAGCAACTTTCAATGACATTTTCAGTGACAAAAGACTGTCTTGAACTGTGAATTAGAAACTGAATTTTCGATTCTGTTTAACAATACTATCAATGAAAGGATTTTACAAAATATGAAACTACCGATCATCTTTGATACAGAGCATCATAAAATCATTAAACAAACTTTTGTCGATCTGTCATTTCTATAAAACCAGGAATTCATTTAACTGCAGTACAAGGCCTTGTCATTTATTTCCTTTCTGTTTAAAATTTTTCTTGAGAAGAAGACATTTAAACATTAAAAATATGAAGCATTTTCATTTCTCGTCCGAGTCTCGTTTCTTGCATTCATTTTTGGTTTCTCTCGTGGGCATCTGTGCCATGTGAAACCCCACACCGTACACTGGGCTTGTCTGTTTATCTGTTAGATTATGTGCTTCACCTGAGACATCAGAACAAACTACTTCTCTACCTAGTTGCGCCCACAGATACTTACTGGACTTTGTACTTGGTTGTTTTCTTTACTTTGTGATCCTTACAGGCTCTCACTCACTTTTACTTTCTCCATTGTGCCAAGTTCATTCTCAAAATTGAATTAATCATGCTGAATGTATCAGTCACTTTCCTGTGGCTGGCATAAAATACCCAATACCCACAATTTAAAGGAGGAGAAGTTCATTTGGCTCATGGGTTTCAGAGGGTTCAGTCCATGGTTGGCTGGCCCCAAGGCAGAAATGATAGGGCCATGGTAGAAGAAAGCTCCTTAACCCAAGGCAGCCAGAAAGCAGACCAAGAAGGGAGGAGCCAGGTATGAGAATACACCCTGCCAGGTCCCACTCCTAGTGACCCACTGACCCACCCACAACCAGGCCCCACCTCCTATCTGCACATTCAGCTATGAGCTCAATTCATCAATGCATGAATCCACTTATGAGTAAAGCGACCCCATAATCCAATCACCTTCCACACATAAGACTTTTGGAGGACATTTGAGCTTTACACCATAGCACTAAACTAGTCTGTAAAGTGCAAATGCTTTTTTACATGCTTGTCTGAGAAAATTTGAAAAAAAGGTGAAGTAAAAATTCATTTGTGAAAAACAAGGATCAGCAGCTTTATGCTTTCATTCATTTACCTAACCAATAAATAAGAAAGATGCTGCAATGGTTAAAAATTGGGGTTTTAAAATTAGATGACTGTCAAGAGCCTGGATTTAATGGCAAATTAAAATTTAAGCCAGAGCTTGACTCCTTTAAGTGACGTTGCCATCATATAAAACAATGTAGGTGTGCGTGTTGCTGTTGCTGCTGATGAAGAGAGAGTGTGTTTACATTTCTGCCCAGTCAAGAGCTCTGTGCACCCTAAGCTGAAAGCAAGCTCAGAAGTGGGTTCCAAGCAATGCACATAGTGAGAAATCCAGAGAGATTTGCCCACCTCTATCTAGACTTGAACCCTGAGGGGGTGATCAGGCCCAGCCCCTGGAGACACCTGAGTTCTAAAGCTGAAGGCAAATGACTTCCATGTTCCAGGACAGACTGGTTTACATTTTTCAGGGTTACTAGACTCTCTAAGCAGATGAAATTCCTTCTTCTCCATTCCCTGCTGGGGAAATAGAATGTGCATGGGTGAAGGATTTGACCTGGTTTTCACTCTCCTGGCCCAGGGATGGGAGCAGGAAAAGACAACCACCTGCTTGTAAGTAACAGGAAATCTGTCTCAGACCCAAAACCACTGGGCCCCTCAGCACAGATTTGATAAAGACAAATACTGAAAGCTTAGCAGTTTGAGGTGAAGATTGTATTTGTGGTCCGTGAGGACGCTTGTCAGTGTGGTCCACAGGAAGTGCTCAATTCTGGCTTCCACTTAGAATCTGCATCCTTTAAGCTCCTGGGAAGGAAACATGCCTGTCCACACGCTGTGTTTCCACACAGCCCTCAGGAAACTGAGACAGGAATGGGTTATTCAGAGTTGTCTGCACATTTTATACAATTTCAGAACAACTCGTTCATGGGGACACTGGAATAATTCTGTATTTCATTGATTGAGAGGGTTGTTTTTAGCCATTTGAATTCATTCATAAACCTGGTCACTTCTCTTCGGGCTGTAACAGGCCATTCAGCTGCCAGTCTCAATGTCTATGCAGTGAGAACCTCTGAGGCCGGTTAACATCATCTCAAGCCTTTGTGTTCCAAGTGCTTCTGTCAATAACCCATATCACAATAGTATCACTGCCAACTTTTTAGGAATCATGAAAGTACTAAAGAAAAACACAGGGCACTCCTATACAGCTGTTGTGTAAACAGCAAGAAATCACTTTGGAGTCAGTACAAGCTAACATCTTTAAATTTAGACAATTTTTTTTAATACTCCGTGTCTTTGAAAGTGATAATTTAAACAAATGAATGATTTGAAGTTCGTGGGGTCTGAATATAGACAATCATAGGGATGCCAAAAAATCCTCAATGTTCATTCATAAATACAATATTCGATGAAGTTTTAACTTTAGTCTATGCAATGAAAGAAACTCACTCTGCAATTGTACGTGTGTGTAAATGTCTAGATGTAGTCACAGTCAAGTAGGAGTAGCACTCATGTCCCCTTGGGGATGGAATCTAAGCTGGGGTGGGGTGGTACTCAATTCCAGGTCAGGACAGGAAAAGAGGGGAGATTTCTTGTCCCTGAAGTCACTGCCCTGTGGCAGGTCACTTTCCTGGGGTCCCCTCAGGGCATGAGACAGGCACACTCTCAGGATGCTTAGGCCCCCCATCCTTTCCGTCCAGTCCAGCTCTCCTGGCCTCCACCTCTGCTCCAGCCTCCTTTCTCTGCACACTTCCTCCTGGCCCCTGATTTTCTCTCTTCCATGAACCCAAAAAATCCTCAAATGTGTTGGGTGTGGGGGAGAGAAGAAAATACGTACATACTCCCTCAAAGCTTTGAATTCACATCTCTTTCTCTCTCTCTCTCTCTTTCTCCTATTTAAACTTTTCTCCATGAAAAGAATATGCCATTTGAACTCAATGAAGCTCAAAGGACCAAAGAATAGAAATAAATCCCGGGGAGAACAGGGTATCAGAGATATGGCCCTGACCTGGTAGACATCTGCACTCCGGGAGTGCATGGCAGCTTTCAGAACAAGACACAGAGCAGTGCCAGGGTTCCTAGCATTCAGATCGCTAGTCAAAGGGGAATAGGAGCCCGCACTGTAAAGAAAGTTACAGAAATATTTCCTGTATTGTGTAAAATATGTTTCAAAATAATGATCTCAATGCCAGATTAAAGTAACACCAGTCATTTACTGATCCAGCATTAATATAATAATGCATCAATATCGGTTTGTTAGTTGTGACACAGGTGCCATAGCCACATAGATGTTAAGAACGGCTGAAGCTGGGTGTTGTGTATGGAAACTGGTGGTACTGTCTTTGTCAGTTATCTGTAAAGCTCTTCTAAAAATTTAAAAACTCTCTCAGTACTTTTTATTTTCAAGGAAAAAGTGAAGTTTCATTTACCTGGGAACCAATTACTTCAATTTCAAAGCTTCTGTGCTGTGCACCAAGCCACACCCAAGACAGTGTTTTCGTAAACCAGTCAATGAGGAAGACTGAGCCACCTCCAGTGGTGGTACACTGTGCGCAGGTCGTGTCAGGGTGTCAGCCCCCAACTGCAGCTTGTTGGCATGGTCAGGAGGGCTTGGTGCCCTCTTCAAATTCTGTACGTATCTCTCTGTATATCATTCCTCCAGAGTTACAGAAAAAAATTCCAATCCGTTGCCTTATTTTGTGTATTTCAGTCTACACATCTCTTTTCCCATGCATTAGAATACAAGGGCTTTTAAGTATGAATGGCAGCTGAAAGAAATACCCACATGTGAAACGGAGCCTTCCAAATTACACACCACACATCAGATGCCAGCTGACAGCCCTGAAGGGACTCTTCCTGAAGTCTCTCTGGCTTCTTTGTCCTGGGATCCCAGAAAGCATTCATTTACTTTCCCTGTCAGCTAGAATCGCTCGACTTTTACATTTGAGTTAAACACAACAGACCTTCTGCTCAGAAAAGATAAAAACCAAGGGAAGGAAATACACCAGGCTCTATCTAAGGGCCTTTAACAGCATCAAGTCCTGAGGAAAGGGAGGGCAATGAACTTGGTGAAACGTCCTTCACCTTAGAAGTCTCCTTTACTCTGTTTGGTGTTGCGCCCCATCCTCATTTCCATGAACTAAGGCAGTAAAACACTAGACATTTAAAAGCGCATTTTCAAAGTTCTGTACTTTTGGGAGAGCAGAAAATACAAGAGCTTTCAACAACCCCCTGGTTTTACTAAGGAAAATTAATCCATTTCCCAGTCTGGTAGCTAGTTGGGTTTTGTTTGTTTGGTTGCTTATATGTTTTGTTTTTGTGTTCTGAAAGTTGTTGCTTATCGGTTAATTTTCCTGACTAACAGAATAAGTAGACTTTAATTCTTTGCAGTTATTCTAGAGGAGTAACCAGCAGTATTCGAATTCACTTCCCTGGAGGAAGCATCTTGTGGCAGCACACAAAACTTTATGTTGCAGTTTCTGGCTCCTGTGAGTTGTGTGGTGTTGATATTTTCCAGTTATTTTCAAAGAGTGTTTTGTGATGACAGATTCCAGAGAGGTTTAGAAATGTTTGGCTCTCCAACGTTTGGCGAGTAAGAAAGAAAGGTGAAGAAGAGTGAATAAGTAAATAAATAAGCTTTAAAAACATCACTGGCTGGAAGTCTGGCAGTTCTTCTGCTGTGTACTCAAGAGCTTTAAAAGATCTTATGAAGACTTCCACTTCAGGTCACGACAGATGACAGTTTTCAACACACTAGACAGCAAAGGACAGAGGCCCTTGAAGCAGCAAAAAGAGTCCTAGTAAGTCCTAGATGTCTGTTTGGAAAGAGGTGCTGGCTGCAGTGTGGGAGGGAAAACTTGCAGACACAAGAAGTTGTGGACAGACTGAGGCCGAGGAGTCCAAGGAGGGTAAGATTTACGGAAAAGAGAGGGCTACATGGAGGTTCTGCAGAGGCATCTGTAGAGGTTCCTCCCTGAGTAATGCTCCACTGACAATGTATGGGGAAAAGGAAACGAAAAGAATCAAACTAACTTTTTGCAAACTCATCGTCTGAAATATAAAACACAACATATCATGTTCAATGGAGTTACACATGGCAAATAAAAATGTCAGGTAAAAGGCCGAAGACCAAGACCAGACCAGGCCACAACAAGCCTTTATTAGGGGAATAGATCTGCCGGGCTGTCTCTGAACAAAGGAGAGACAAAAGCAATATGGCCGGGGCAGGGAGAGTCTTTTATAGAGACTGGGGTGGGGTTTGTAGGGGCTGAGGTGGGGTTGAGTGAGGTAGTGACTAGGGAATGGAGGAGCTGGTGACTTCACTAGGTGGTAGGAGGTGAGCGAGTATTAGGTTACTCTCTAGGCGGGAACAGGGGCATGCTGGGAAGAAGGGTTTATTCTTTGGTGGGAGCAACCATCTTGGCATGATGTCACACAGGGGAGGGGGCAAGGCAGGATAGGAAGAGGGCAGCTGCTATACATAATAGCTGCTGAGGTAGTAGGAGACCTATCAAAAAAGATTTTAGAGATCTTAGCTCGCGATACAAACTCAGACAGAGAGAGAAAAGAAAAATTTTAAACTTTGACCATTTTAAATGACATCAATCATTAAATTAAATGACAACCATCATTTCTACTTATCTCTACAAGGTTTTCATGATCTCACATTGAAACTCTGTCTCTTTGAAACAGTCCCTCCTCTTCTTCCCCTCCCTGCCCACCAGCCCCTGGCAACCACAACTCTACCTTTGTCTCTGTGAATTGGACTATGTTAAGTAGTTCCTACACGTGCAAATAGTGTATTTGTCCTTCTGTGTCTGGCTGACTTTATTTAGCACAGTGCATTTGAAGTTCATCCACACCGTAGCATGTATCAATATCTCACTCATTTTTAAGGCACAATATTCCCACACACGTATGCACATTGTTTCTGTTCAATGGTTGATGGACAATCGGGTTTGTTTCACCCTTTGACTGCTGTGGAGAATGCTGCTGTGAACCTGAGTGCACAAATATCTGTTGTCGTCCCTATGTTCAGTTCTTCTGGGTACACACTGAGCATCAGCACGGTTGGATTGCACGGTGGTTCCATGTTTAATCTGACGAAGAACTGCCGAACCATTCTCCTTAGGGCTGCACAGTTTACATTCCTGCCAGCAATCCACAAGCACCCCAATTTCCTTGCATTTGTGTCAACACTTGTCAATCTATTTGATATCTTTTCAATACAGACATTCCTCACTTAATGAACGATTTTTTTTCTCCCAGCTATGAGGTCATTCAAACAATTGTTCACCAAATGAGGAATTGTAGAGAGTATTTTCGTTACAATACTCAGAACAAAGAAATGGCCAAAGAAAATTCCAGCCTGATGACTTTGCTTTTATTTGCATAACTCTTAGTGCAGTACAGTACAGTAATGTATAACAGAAGATAAAACTACAGTAAGGTCAGTAAAATTCACAGTACTACATAAACTAGGTATACTGCAAAAAATCATTACGAGGCCTTAAGAAAAATCTACATAACTGAGCAGAAAAAAAGATGAGTCATAAGCCAAGCAGAGAGCCCTGAGTCTGAACAATGTGTCTCAGCCACAAGTCTGAACAGTCCTTAAACTGGACTTACGCAGTCATTAAACAAAGAATATCTGTATGCAATGCTGGAACAATACAATAGCCACATAAAATAACTACTTCATCCCAGCACAATACTAACTAGTGAATCATAATCCAAATGTACAATTTAAATCTGCAAGACTTAGATCAAAAAATTTTAGTAGATATGAAATCAAAGGTATAATCATTTAACAAAGAAATTGACAATTACACTTCTTCAAAATTAGTAATTTCCACTTTCCCTGTGACACCATTAAGCCAATGAAGAGAAAAGCTACAAGCTGAAAAAATATTTCCAAATTATCTATATGATAATGGAATTTATTCAGAATTAACACAGAACTTACAAAACTCAAGACTGTGAAAGTGTGAAACCAGATACAAGATGAGTGAATGATCTACAGTCACTGCAAAGATGTCACATGGGTGGAGAATAATCACATAAGAGGATCCTTGACAGTTCCTCATTAGGGAAGGAAACAATAATGCCATTCAATTAATTAATGAAGGAACTATATATTTGTACTAGAATAGCAAAAGTTAATAAGAATGAACATTGCAAGTGCTGATAATGATTTGCAAAACCTGAAACTCATGTATTTTTGAATGTGAATCATTCATCTACCTTGGAAAACCGAGCACTAATTTGTTGTAAGGTTAACACACCCGTCTATGTGCTTGGCAGAATAACTCTCCCAAAGCCAGGGACACTGGTGGCTTCTACAAGCTGGGAATGACCCTTACCTACCAGCAAGAGAGCACATGGGGACCTCAGTCCAACCAGCGCAAGGCACTGGATTCTGCGGACAACTCAAATAAACAAGGACGCAGACTATCCCTCAGGGCTTCCAAAAGGAATGCAGCTCTGCTCACTCCTTGACTTAGACCAGAGACACCAGGTCAGACTTCTAACTTAGAGAACTATAAGAAAAGTGATATGCATTATTAGTATGGCCTACACCTAAGGTGTATCTCTAAAGTCTCCTGTGTTCAGAGATGAGGCAACTGGAAAGCAATTCAATCATGGGGGTGCTATATTCATCAGTGGATTAAACCTATCCATCACTGAACGTGCGATCGGGGTCACTGGGCACATTACCTGGGAGATTGATCCTTGTCTCCCGCTCCTCCCTTTGCATTCTGCTTAATGGCTGCCGTGACATGAGCAGTTTTCCCCCACTGTGTCACCAGGCCATTTTCACCTTGGCGCCAGGCAACCATGGATGAACCCTCTGAAACTGTGAGCCAAGATAAACTTCTTCCCCTTGAAGTTTTAGGTTTCTGGTATTTTGTCCCAGCAATGGGTTAAGATGACTAATACTATTATTCAGGCAGCCAGGAGTATTTTCATTTTTTGTGGCAGCAATAGAAAATAAATAAACTATGAGAATCAGCAATCTTACTCCTACACATTTATTTCACATAATAACCTGCACACAAATGCTTAGAGTGGTTTTATGCCCAACTTCCACCAACTAGAACTGCTATAGTTTGTGTCTAGATGTCCCTCAAAGGCTCATGCAGTCACTGGTAGGGCTTTTTCAGAGGTGGCTGGATCTAGAGTGTGTGACTGATGGGTGGTGCCATGCTAGGATTAAGGGGGCTAGGATTAAGGGGGCTAGGATTAAGAGTGGGTGATTACTAAATCAGCCCACTGATTGGCTTGGCACCACCCTAAACCCAGTGGCCTGGATACAATATAAGGGACAGAAAGAGGCTTGTCTTGTTGCTTGCTTGCTTCCTTTGCTGTCTTCTGCCCACCATGAACTGTTTCTTCTCTGCAATGCCTGTCTGCCATGCCACCCTGTCTTGGGGCTGGCCCATTATGGACTTAAACCTCTGCAAACTGTGAACTAAATATACCTTTCCTCTCTTAACTTGTGGGTGTTGGGTATTTTGCCTCAGCAATGAGAAAAATAAGACAAGAACTAACTCAGATGTCCTTCAGCTGGTGAATGAATGGACAGCTTGGCCACAGCCACAAAACAGAGTACCATTTGACATCAGAAAGGAGGAAAAGGAAGACTGGGAGTTATAAAGTAACTTGGTGCATTCAAAAGTCAGAAGGCCATGTAATTTTTTTATCTTGGTAATCTATTACACAATAAAGTGAATACTAAATAAATAAAATATCTTGGTGAAATACAGAATCTCTGCTACCTAGGAAGGCTGTACAAAAGTGATTAAAATTTTTTATTACCCATTATTAATGTCTCTTGGCTCAGCTTATAGATTTAACACAGATAAAACTAAGTTCTAGGTTCACATTTATACCATATTTGGTAACAAAATCTCACATATACTTTGCTTCTTTGAAATAACTTAGCCCACTTGGTGAAATTATAATGTTTCATTCTTCTTTTCAGACCTATTATTTCTGGTAATTATAAATGAAAACACAAACATTTCCTCTCTACATATCTTCTGCAACTTTCTCTGTCCCTTCAGGGTTACCTTTTGTCTTCATTCTATGAAGAAATTCTATGAATTCTAAACCCAAATTCTATGATGAAAACTCAAACAACGTACAACAAACCATGAAACTCAAACAACAAAAACTCATCTTTATAAATTGCACACACAACTCTGTCTCCATTTCTATAAGTTATCATAGAGCCCCCAAACATTCATATTAAATATAACTTAACCAGAGCAACTCACTTATGTTTCATAAACTAAAACAGAATTAGATCATGGAGATCATCTATAGCATACTCATTTCACAGACCTGCAACATTTATGACCCAGGTTCTACACCCACGAGCATCACATTTGCACTGTGTGTGGTAACACAGCCCAAGGTAGAGCAGCTCTTCATTCTGAAGTGCAAGAGAAGATGCACACGAGTGTGAACGGCCCGTGCAAAGCATGTCTGAGGCCACATGGCTCGGTCTGCTCTTGTGCAGCAACCGATGAGCTTCATGGTCAAACTTCCCAAACTGTCAATCTCTCCTTTTCAAATGTGTTTAAAATGGACATTTATAAAAATAAAATAAACATGCATCAAGTACTTACTTAACACATTGGTTAAGGAAACTGCTGTGATGTTATAACCAGATCTAAAGCATGTGAGGAGCTAGGGATAAAGAGGCCAGGATAGGGTTAGGGTCCCTCGGTTAAAGCCGATGATTGTCAGAGTCACCTACCTACCACCTTCAAGCTCACGGCTAGGGAGAGCTCCTTCACATGTGTTCCAGACAAAAGCTTACAGGTTAAATCATGACTTTGCTTAGTCCAGGACCTCTGATCTGTAATGAATGCAAATGAGACTTGAACTCTGCTCACACTCCTGGGCTTCAGTTCCCTATGATATTAAAAGAAAGTGTTGCCCTCATTTTTATTGTATTCCCACCTGCCATTGGCTGGCAGGTGCTCCAGACTGAATTTCTGAGACTCTGAAGAGATGGACTAACATATTCGGTAGCACACGCCAAGGATGCCTCTGCCTGTGCGTTACCCCAGCTGATCCCCAGAGTGCCCCCCGCCCGTGCCCACCTAGGAGATTCTAGTCCTTCCCACCAACTCCAGTGCTTCTTCCCTTCCAGGGAAGTATGTCCTAGCGTCCTAAGATACAGCCGCTGCACTGGGATGAGATCAGTCCCCATAGGTAACACCAGGTAGCCTGGTGACACCTGGAACATTATTTTATCCCCCAGGTTTCAGTCTCCTGCTTTTGGATGCAACAGTGATAATCCCTTTGCCAGGGAGATCGGGGAGGGTAAAGGAAATGCATAACTGCTCCTCTCTGCAGCAGTGCTATTTCTTTCCCAACATACACGGTGGATCTGCACTACTCTGTCTTTGGCCAGTGCATTTCCGGGATGGGCTGGCACCTTCTGTGGAGCGGAATTGGTGGAGACGGAGGAAACGGCCTCCATCTCACTGTCCAGGACCAGAGGCACTGCTTTCATGCCACTGACCAATGGGGAAAGGACAGCGGGGTGCAGCAGAGAGATTAAGGGTTTACACTTTATTACGCTGAAATTGGTGTAACTTTCATTAGCCACTTGTGCTCAGGGAGTAACAGCACCTTGTGCAGCGACAGCTTGGCAAAGTGACAACAACCGACAAGTGCGACAGGGTGTGATGGCTCAAAGATTAAGCTACGAAATGAATAGCTGATCTATCAATGTCAGAGTTAAACAGTTGAGACGAAAACCAGGAATTAGGTCACCTGATAGGCATAGCTGCAATACAGCAGCGTAAGATCGCTTCCGTGTGTCGGATGACAAAATAAATCAGTCCCTTTAAACCAAGCTGTGAGGTGGGGACGGGGGTCCTTGGATCCTTGGAATTCAGTGAATCCGATCTCCAAAACCCTTGTCCACATTTCTGATTTGATCTCCTTTTTTTTACTTCCTTTCCTGACTGTCTTTTGAAAAATGTTCAGTCCCAAAATAACTGAAGTCAATTCTTTGGACTTTTTTGTTTGTTTGTTTTGACATTTTCCTATTGCAGCTGCTGAGCACTGAATTGCCACCGCCAGCTGAGGCTGTCGAAACTGAATGTTATCACACGATTGCTTAACAGGAATTTGTTAACTGTTCAGCTAAAGTATCAAGTTTACATGAGGTGATAATGCCTGCACACTCAAGAAAGGAGCCTTTTCTAGGACAGATGGCTAAGGAACAGATAACACCTAAGCAGTCTTCAGTTCAAATACTGTGGTTCCCCCATAGCATCAAATTCTAGCCACAGCCAAATATTTCAATTCTTGACTCTTAGGTTGGAAAAATACAGGCCACTTATCAATAGGTACGGTATGATTATATATCAATTTACCCAGTTAACAAAGTTTAAGGTTTAGAATTCATTTTATCCCAGATATTTACATACAGAAATGAATTGTGCAAGTTCACATTACCCAAATTCAAAAATTTCAGTGAAACAGGTAGGCTTTACGTAAATCTAACAGAAAAATGGAGTTATCTGCCATGTAAGAGATTGTGAGTAATGTAGACATAGCCTAAAATATGCTTCTTTAGCAGATGCCCATTTCCTTTATTCACCACTGGGGACTTTGATATGTGCTGGAGATACTGCAAAGAAGTAGTGTTTATTCTTCCTTCCATTTAGTTTGTTTTGTTATTATTTTTAAAGCATTGCTTAGAATGTGTTAGAAGATTCGTGCGCCTGAAGAATCGCCTACAGAGCTTGTTTTCAGAGCAGAGTCACTGAAGCATTTCTGTTTTGGAGCGGAGTGACAGGAACTAGAGAGTGCCGCATCCCTCAACAAGCTTCCTTAACCAAAAATGCAGCAAAAGTTCGAAGTATCAAAATTGTTTATGGAAATGCTGGCCTGAGATCATCTTGAAACTGCTGATAGTCTAGCAAAAACACAAAAATCAGGGTTGTTTGCTCAGTTTATCAGATAATTGAGCAAAATATTTTCACATCTTCCAGATTTCAATTTCTACAATGCTCTACAGAAGTTGCTTTATCTCTCTCCCAAGAATTTCACTCCCTTTGTTTCTGTCCAAGCAGTAGGCGTTTCTGCCAATCAAATATTCCTGGCTTTGGAGGGAGCCATGGTCATTGGTTTTGTCTGCAGGGGAATGAGAAAGTGTGTATGAAAGGGATCAAAAGAACAAATAGAGCTGGAACAATGATACTCAAAAATAACAATCAAACATGACCTTGGGGAACACTAATGCTGTACCAACAATTTTGCAGATACACTGCAGAGAGAAAGAAACAGGACCTCGATTAACATGTAAGCTGTGCATTTTTACAAATTTTGGTATTTTACAAATGTCAGCACATAAACTGAACACTCATTATGCTGGCTGACCCCAGCTGAATAAGCATTTATGATTTGTTATCGTTGGAGTATTAAAAACCTGGCATAGAAAATTTCATAAATAATAACTAATATGTATGTATTTTTCAGCTAATTTAATGGTGGACCAGAAACTTTCCTAGTGTTCAAGTCATACCTGTAACACTGCTGAGAAAGAGGAAAGTCATTTGTGTCCTGGGGGTGAGAGCCCGCACTCACTGGTGGTGACTGGGGAGTAGAAATCTGCCCTGTCTCCATCCGTATAATTAACAGCTATAAAATAAGACTTAAGTGTTGGACCTGTGTATTAAAATACTTACCAACTGTCAAGGGAAAGAAAGATAAACTTATCTTTCAGGGTAAATTAGGAAAAATTTTTTTAGAAGAATAAGAAGAAATTAGAATTGCTCAATTTCACTACAACTTTTACCATTTTTGGCATCTCCCTTAGGTGTTTGGGTAGGGTATGGGTTTAGAAGGAGAAGTCATTTAATCTATTTTTATAAATCAGGAAACCGAAGGGATCTACAGTTACAATATTAATTTTAGTAATATAATTTTGAATTATTCTAAGTCCATAAATTTCCTTCAAAAGTATTAAGTATCTTTCACTGTACAGCTGTGTCATTGTCAATTAAGTAACATCAATTTTCAATGAGTAGATCATCCCTAAAGTTCTAAGTACTGTTTTTATTATAAATAATACTGTCTCAAGTATCTGTCAGCAAAATTCCCACAAACAAGCTTATAGGTAAATAATGTGATCTTAAAAATACCTTTTCTCAGATCAATATTAGAATATTTTCATTGTGCAGTAAGCATTAAATATTCAAAATGCAAAGTTAAAACAGTGAAAATCATTCATTATTCCCATCTCCCTTTCATCTGTAAAATTTATTTACACTCTATATTTTTAAACAAGTGGGAATTTACCTTTTTGCCTAACATAGGAACAGTATTATTTTTGATCTGGATTCATATTGCCAAATTGCTTTCCAAAATGATTGCACCTATATATATTTTTCATTTTTTATTTTACATTTTCTGTTGTTAGAGTCAGCCAAGAACAAAATCAAAATATGCTCATTTTAGAAACATTTTGGAAGGCATCCTATGACCCTTCTGACTTGGCCACTGCAGACACCCTGCCCTCCGACAGGGAGGCCCGCAGTCAGACTGTCGGGGTTTGGGTCCTGGCTCCCTTTGCTGACAGCGGGGACTCTGTCTCTAGTTAGTGAGATGACAAGACAGTAGCGACAGTAGCAGAGAACTCTGCAAGCTGCCTTGAGGACAGCGTGGCCAGTAACCGTGCAGGGCCTAACCCGGAGTGTGCGTGGGTGAGAAGCCCCACACGGTACCACCCCACGTCTCCCAGCACAGGTGTGAGCACCCCACGGGTTGGGCTGGGGCCCCACTGGGCTTCCAGCTCTGGGACAGCTGAAGGGCAGTTGTTCTTCACCAGCTTCCTGAGATCTGCACACAGGTGTGGCTTAGGGTTCTGGCCAAGACTTAAGAGAAACCCTGTGCCTGTCCTGGGCTCCCGCTCAGCGTGTGCTCTGTTGGCTGTGACACTGTGACACCATCAGCCCCTAGGCCCCCGTGTCCACCTGAGCTGCTGGGCCTGGGCAGCCCCCCAGGGCCCCCTCAGCCCCCCCCATCTCCACTGACTGTAAAGCGTGTGTTTCACACACTGTCCACTTCTCGTGTCCTGCTTGCCACTGGAAAGCCAAACTGCTACCACCAGGGTGAAACAGAAACCTTACATATGGTTTTGTGCACCTAAAAACAAGAAGTCATCAACGGTATCACAAACATCTGTATACACCACTAAGTGCAGGTTGGCATTATCATTTTTAAGGTGAAGAATCCCATTTATGGGGATTTGGGGTTTCATCTCTCTTAAAGCAACATATCAATTTGGTTCATTATAATAATGTTCAGTGTATCCATCACTGAATCAATGTTCATTATTTCTAAAGGCCAGTCACGCTACTGTCTGAGTATTCGGCAGTGTGATGGTTAAGTTAGAGTCATCACTTGTGAAACATGCAGAGAGTAGAAAAGAATCAGTACAAACATAATCGGTTGGCACATTAATGTAACAAAATACCTGAGGCAATTGACTTACAAAGAAAAAAGACCTGCTTTGTTTCCCAGTTTGGGGGCCCCAGTTCCAGGTCAGTGGTCCCCCTCACTGTGAGCCTTTAGCATCCTAGGGCAACACCTGGCCCTCCTCACGACACCAGCCAGGAAGCAAAGAGGAAGCGATCAGGGTCTCAGTCCCCACTGACAGCAGGAGCTCTGTGATCTAAGGGCAGCAGACAGACCTCACCTCCTGGACACCCACAGCACCTCCCAAAGCACCCCTGGGACCTGGCTTTAACACACACACCTGCAAGCGGCACTCAACCACCCAATGCTAGCAATGATAGCGCAGGTGGACAGAAGATGGGTGGATGGGCAGATAGAGAGACAGACAGACAGGCAGCCATAAGAGGTTAGGAAATGATATGCACAAAAACCCATGCATATCAAGCAAACAAGAAGAGCATGGTCCACAGTCACAGCCCTGGCCTCTTCTGTACCTGGGAATTGCTGCCTCCTCTGCCACACCCCTCCTACGCCTCTACCACTCTCCCAGCACACGAGCGAATGTGTTTCTTTAACAGGTGGGGTGCCCAGTGCTTTCATATCTTTGGGACCCAAATCTCAGAAGCCCTGCTTGGCTTTGGCTGGCCAGCTCTCCATGAATTCCACTATGTGATCTGGCAGTTTAAGAGCTGCCCAGGAGGATGCCTGGAGTTTGGACAGATTTATAATTCCCTCCCTGCCCAGACTGTCACATTGTGTGGTAGCAACCTGATTTGTTTCTCTGTCTCTGTCTCTGTCTGTCTATGTCTGTCTCTGCCTCTGTCTCTCAAAAAATGTTTATTTGTATAGAAGATTTTTCATTTTATTCGGCAAAAGAGGGCAATTTTTAAAACTGTTGTAGAGAACTGCAAATACATGTGAAAGGTTAAGGTGGATACTGGGTGCCTACAGTGGAGGGTGTACTGGGTTTTACACTATTATCTTTCCCCTCCAAACCACATCCATTCTTTGCTTGTGACACCAGGGTTAAAATCAAAACTACTCCTTTGCCTGCTAGATTAGTTTATGCCAACAAGTACTACACAGAGAAGAGAAAATAAAAGGAAAGGGCTTGTTACTGAGTTTTATTGCTCTCCTTTTTTTATTTTTCGCCTGAATTATGACCTTCTCTATGGAATTTTTAGTAGCAGGTGGTTCTATTTCCAGGAACAGATGGTTCCCAAATTATGATGATTAGATTTAGTAATTTTTCAACTTTACGATGATGAGAAACTGAAATGAAATTTGAATTTTGAGTTTCCATCTTTTCTCTGGCCAGCAGTTTGCAGAGCAATACTCTCATGGGATACTGGACAGCCGCAGGTCGGGACCCCAGCTTAGTAAGGGTGCCTCAAGCTCATGCCTTGCCAGCTCCAGCCTGGCTCCCCCGCCTCAGACACACGGGTGCACAGAGCTCCTGGGCCAGGCTCCTGGTGTGGTCCCTCAGCCCCACTTCTTCCCCAGCTCCTGCAGGCCTCCCTCACTGCCCACCTCACGGACTCTGTGTCTTCCAGCCCTCCCATACCTATTTAACCAGCACCCTGTGTGGATTATTTTTCTGGTAAAAAAAAAAAAAATGCAACACTTTGTGTATGTGTTTTTGTCACTTGAGCCTGTCTGATCCAGATGCCAAGCCTCCCATTTGAAAGCTTATTAGTTCAAGCAATATTCAATCATAAACACATTGCAGATATACTGAATTTCCCTTTTGGATGCTAAAATCACATGATCATTTTTCCTAGCATCCCTTAGAAAATGAATGGGTCCTATGAAGCACCTAATTCCTTTAAAAAATGAGTAGAAGTAATAAGGATCAGTATATGGATTCTTCCGCAGACTTCTATCAGTAGATGCATAATTAACATTTTTTCTTAGCATCAAATAAATTTCCAGCAATAATATAATCTTATTGTGGCTTTTTAAAGTAAAGCAGTAACATGTTACCTAAATTCAGTACAATCTGGAATCCACCTTTACCTGGGAACATGTCCAGGAATCATAGGACAGGAACAGCTGCTGACCACACTTACCCTCCTAGAACTAAGTGGACAACTACACTACTGGGCATGGAGGAGAGTCGGTGTACTACAGTTTAGCCCATCTGGCCAACTCCCATGTACTTGAAGGGGAGTCCCTAGAGAGCTTTGTATTAAGGAATATGAGTTTATGGCATATGCAACTTTATTCTCTAAAGTTCAAGGTAAGTTTTACTCTGCTTCTATTGTTTCCATGTTCTGCCCCATGGGTTTGGAGAAAGTTGGAGGAGCTGAAATCAGCCAAGACAGGGCCACAGGTATGGTGCTCAACGGCTGGTCCACAGGGACCTGAGACTGTTTTAGGGTGGGCTGGCTCCTCCAAGCTCCCTGGGTCTCCTGGGCCACCAAGATCTTAGGGAGGCCAAAGGGGAGGGTCCCTGGACATTTACAGGCATCCTTCTCCCTTGCTCTTGGAAGATCGGGCAACAAGTTCCCAGCTCTATGGACACTTAGATACCTTTCTTGTCTGCTCCCTGGCCTCGAAGGATTTCTGTATCTTTTGTATGAGCAGTTTCAAAATGTTGTTGTATGGAAAATCCAAAAACTGTAACATTTCCTGTATCCTAGATTATAATGGCTTAAAACCCAGTAAAATAAATTACTTAATTCTATCATAAATCATCATCATCACTTGTATATAGTGTACTGACACACACTGAAAAATAAATCACTCTTTTTCCCTCTCTTTTTTTTTTGGCTATTTTGAGACAGGGTCTTGCTATGTTGTCTGTATACCACAATACCCATCTTGAATAATAAATCTCTGATGTGAGACGTCGTACTTTTGTAGTGAAAGCTCCTCTAATTGGAATAGGTAAAAATATCAGTTGTTTAGAAATATTTTAAACTATTGTTTGAATGTTCATTAAGACATTAGTCTGGATTTCTGGTATGTTTCTGAGAACTCCATTAGCATTCAGGGTCACTATAATTTTAGCAAATATGAGCTTATTACTTAATGTTACTTAATTTTGAAGAGTTTATCATAGAAAATGACTCACATAGGGATTTTATTAAAAGAGAATCCCTGTGCTTGTTATCTAATATTTAAATGATTAAAAGTTGATGCAAGTTTAACTTGCCTTTCTTAACAATGCATAACATTGTAACCAAATAATCCAAGATTCCTTTCAACTAAAATTGAGGTTTTCTGAAGTCTATAGTCATAGAGAATTGTTATTCCTAAAAACACACAAACTGATTTCCATCATGCATCTTTGAGGTTTGGTTCTATGGTCCCCCCTAAAAAAGAAAAAAAAGTGATTGAGAAATTCTCTTGGTTTCAAAAGGATTCTAAAAAGTCCATGACCAAAAACAAGCATTGAAATAAGACTGTCTCTAACTTCTCTGGGACTTGTCTATTTATACAGGGCCACAGAGTGAGTGGAAAATAAACCCAAGAGCTAGATGAATCCATGCTCAGTATCCAACCACCTTCTGCTTTGGATTTTGCAGGAGCAGTCCTAAGCAACACCACAGCTCTGGATGCAGTGATACCAGTGCCCACAGAGTCAGTGGTGTTTCTTCATCATTATGGCTTGAATCTAGATGCCCCCCTAAGGCCTTGTGCACTCTCGGGTGGCACTTTTCAGAGGTGGCTAGTCTAGGGTGTGTGATGCTGAGATTAAGGGTGTGTGGTACTAAATTAGTTCACTGATTGGAATTAGTATAGTTCTGGGTGTGGCTGAATGGATTTATTGAAGACGGAAGTCCTACCATGGGTGTGGGTGGCATCACCCAAAAGGCTTATAACCTGGATGGGATAAAAAGGAAAGGGAGGTTTGTTGTTGTTGCTGTTGGTGCTGGTGCTGTTGCTACTTCCTGCCTCCTGCCTACCCTGCCATGGACTGTTTCTACCCACTTCCTACTCTCTTTTTATCATCTATTCATAATCAATCTCCATTTCTTCATTGTGAAATAGAAGTACATAGGTTCAACACTAATTGATTTTATGCCCTGGACAACAGCAGTAGTTAGCTAAGAATATAGTGTTTAGTTAGTAATCACCTTTAAGATTCCAGATTTAAACTGTATGGAAACAAACTTTGAGAGAATATTTTATATGTCTACTCTATAAAAATCCTTAGAGTTTAAAGTTCCTTTTGTTCGCTAAATTAGCATGAAATTTTTGCCTCAGAACATACATATTATGGCTTATGTCTAGATGTTTCCCCAAAGCCTGATGTGGTTGTAAATGGAACTTTTCAGAGGTGGCTGGATCTAGAGTGTGTGATGCTGGGATTCAGAGTGTGATTACTAAATTAGTTAACTGATTGGTTGGGCATAGTTTTGGTTAGGATTAAGGGTGTCCCATCCTGGGAATGAGTGCTACCTGGCCTAAGGGTAGGTAGCCTGGATAAAATATAAGAGGGTCACAACTTATTGCTTGTTGCTTGCTGGTGCTGCTGCTGCTTGTCTTCTGCTGCCTCCTGCCTGCTCTGCGATGTCCTCTGCCGTGCCATGCTGCCTTGGATCCAGCCGATTATGTACTGAAACTTCTACAAACTGTGAGCCAAAATAAACCTTTCCTCCTTTAGCTTTGGGTGTTGGGTATTTTGTCTCAGCAACAAGAAAAGTAACTAAGACAACATATCACTGATTTTACTTCTCAAAATAGAATTGTAGGGTTTGTGACCTGAAAAAGTGTATTCTTATCTCCAGCTCTCTTCCTCCCTCTCTCTCTCTCTCTGCTTCTCACTGCCATGAGGTAAGCAATTTGCCTTCACTACAGCCTTCTACCCTGACACACAATCTAATCACAGGTCCAGCAACAACGGAGGTAGACCATAGACGAAAACTATAAGACAAAATAAATCTTTCTCCTTTGCAAATTGCTTATGTCAAGTATTTTATCACATCAACAGAAAGCTGTCCAACACAGGAGTCATTTATTTGTGTTAGAGGAAAATCTATCAGCAAGTTAAAAAGTATTTTTACCAGATTTGAAATAGTTCTCAAATTTCCAGATTACCTAATTTATTTTTGCTTCAACCAAAAGCATTTTTGGCATTCCACTTTAACCAGGATATGAATTCATCCCTGGCAAAGCACAGGACTGCTCTTAGTGTATTGCCTCAGTGGGTGACCAGAGGTGGCACAGTGACAGTGACATCTTGTTTATTTTCACACCGTCCTTGCATGCTGCACCACCTTGGTCTGAGCAGCCTCTGTGCTGTTTCACGTGTGTCTCCTTTGGCGAGTGGGTTGTCCCCAGTTGCCCACATATGACCAGATGGTGGCAGCTGAGTGTCCCTGATGTCCCTCTCTGCTGGAATCAGTGAAAATTTAAAGTCGTTTCCCTTTTCTTCTTTTAAACCTTTTTCACCAGCTGTAGGCAAATACCTCACTCCATTCTGTATCACCCCTGCCAGAAGTTGTCGTGAGCATTTAGGGAAAAGTCAGAACTTCAGTGCGGCAAAGCTGCCCACTCTATGCTCCTGCCTTGCGGCTCAGCTCTAACCTAACTCCCAGAAGCCCAACCAGGGAGCCTTGTGCTCTGAAAAGCTGCTCTGCTTCTCCTCGAGGGAGCTCAGCAGTGCTGAAGAAATTAAAAAACAAATAAGCACCTCTTCTTTAGGATTCCACAAATGTATTACTATCCCAGACATTTTAATGCGAGCTCAAAAGACTTCTTCACATAGCATCGAAGTGCCCATGTGAGTAGCAAAGCCTATGTCTGTGTGGTGGGCAGAGGATGATGAAGTTCGACTTTAAGACTGTACATTTTGGATTAAGTTTCAATAGTGTAAATAAAGTGTAGATGGGGTTTTTATTCAGTCTCTAGGAAACTCATGAGTTAATTTTCAACATAACCTGAGCTAAAACTTTGCCATTAGAGATGTCACAGAAATGTAACACGTGTCGATCCTTGTTCTCCAAGCAACTTGAAATAATCCACAGGAATTATTAGTGCTGTTTCCAGGCACATTACTAAATCAATCACAATGGTGCACAGAATGAGAGACAAAAGCCTAGAACTTTACTATAAAAAATAGAAGAAAATGAATATTTTGATATTCATAAAAATACTTGGGCATGTGCCAAGTAGTATCTCTGAATATTTTATGTTAATATGAGGCCTGCTTATATCCTTAAACACTGGGTCATGGTCATAAACGCTTGGTTTTATATCAGACAAGTGAAATATTCCTTTACAAAACATTACATCAACATAAAGCCTGCAACAAGAGTGCTACTGTCTGCTTTTGTTTCAGATTGGAAATAATCACTTTTCTGAAATGGTGAGGCCAACTTCAAAGTCATTTTCCTAGCTTTCAAATACTTGCTAATAATTACCCTGCCTGGAGGATACATTATATTGTCTGAATAGAAAAGCCTCAAAGGCAATGTTTTCTGATGTGCTTGCCTTTGAGTGGACAGAAAATAAAGCTGGAAATAAAAAATGCCATGATCCTAATAGGTTTGCTGGGATTCAAAGGCATGTCCTTCAAAATATAAATGACCCCAGCAAAAACAGCACTGGTCTTCTCAGTGACAATATTTGCTTAAGAAATAGCCTCACGGGTGAGAGGGGGCCGGTACGGGTCTTGTGCACATTCATCCACACGTGTCAGATCACACATGCAGATCAAGACGTAAGTGTGTGCCAGTGTGTGTGTGTGTGTGCGCGCGCTTGTGTGTGTGTTACTGGAGATTGAACCCAGGGCCTCTGCACCAAGCTACCTCCTGAGCCAGCTTCATTCCCTATTTTGAGACAGGCTCTCACTAAGTAATTACATTTCCTAGGCTGGGCTTGAACTTGCGGTCCTCCTGCCTCATCCCCCAGAATGCTGGGGCACAGGCCTGAGTCACCACATCTATGTCTGGCTGATAAAAGTCTTTCATTCAGTCTCTGTACAAAAGGCTCCCAAGGAGGGAGGAGCACAGCTGGCTGCTGGGAAATGCAGGTCCTCTTTGCAGCCCAGTTCGATATTCAGGGGCAGCAGCTGCCCTTGCTGTGATCTCTGCACTCACCTCTCCAACCCCACATCCTCTTCTACTTGTAGAATCACTACCCCAGCTTCACCCTGGCCTTCCTACCTTCTTCTGATTCTACCCGTAGATTCCTACCTGGGGCCTTCATGCCAGCTCCAGATCCAGAACACCATTTAGGATTAGAATCTGCAACAGTCAGATTGGAGAGGGACAAGGGGACGCCCCCACCTTGCGTGTCTGATGTCATCTGAATACACTGACAGCTTTCACCCCATGTCCTGCAAACAGAATTGCTTCCCTGGAGTCCCTTTTAGCCCCCTAATGCCTCACCTCTTCCTCAGCCCTCTTCTTAGTTACTTCTCTAATTGCTGGGATAAAATGCCCATCACTCACAAATCCCAGGAAAGGTTTATCACGGCTCACTGTCTGTAAGGATCCAGTCCACAGTCTGCTGGCTCTGAGGCAGGAGCACATGGTAAGTGTCATGGGCGAGGAGTGCTGCTCATGGCATGGTGGACAGAAAGCAAAGGGAGGTCCAAGGAGGAGCTGGGGAGAGAGCTATACCCTCATGTCATACCTACAGTGACCGCCACTTGGAACCAGACCCCACCTCCTAAGAGCGAGTCAGCTGTACACCCCGTAATCCAGTCACCTTCCAAAGTCACACCCATGATTGCATGAGGCTTTGAGGTGATGTCTAGGTATAAAAATAAACCACAGCCCTCCTGAGAGTACTCATGCAGCCAGAACAAGCACTCCCTGAACTAGGTAATGACTCTGCACACTCAACTTGACAGTCACCCCTTTTACCACATTCATCCTCAACCTGCATAGCACTGACCTCACGGGCCATTTGGAAGTGCTTGCCTTTGTGTATTGTTTGCTGTTTAATTGTCACAGTGGCTGAGGACCACAGGTAGCACACGGAGGCTCTGCTGATGCAAAGCATCATCTCGCCCAAATGCCCATGGCGGCCCTTGGGAAAACACCTGATCAGAACACAGAGTGCTGTGTTCTTTCGAATGTTCTACATGGGGTGCAGAGAGGTTCTTTACTCTGCATTTGCATGGAAATAAGCATAGCCTTGCAAAGTCAGAAGAGAAAACATTGGAGGGATTGGAATTTCAGAATCGCCTTGAGGAAGGAAGAAGACAGACAACCTGTGAGGAAACTCCACCGGCCTCCTCCTGTGGTGGGGAAGCTTCCTGAGACTGTAGGTGAAGCAAAGAGATTCCCACACCAGGCCACCTGGTCCTGTGAACACCAGCACTCCTGCATGGGGCTCTCCCTGCAGCTACACTCCTATCTAGAAAGAGGAAAAATAGAACTAACTGTTCCTTTTATCCAGCGCCACTAAGCCATTTCCTACCCACCTTTCAAGAGGGGGAGAAGAAGCCCCTGGGCAGCTCAGAAGGAGGGAGTCGTGAATCTGCTATGAAAAACATGGTGGGCTGGGTGTATGGATCCCGCCTCCTCCTGAACATAAAAGTGGAATTTGTCAATTAAAAAAAACTCAGTCAACATGGGAACCTGGATGATTCAACTGAGCAGGGAAGCCGACTTTTCCCCTCAGGGCATTTGCCAGGTTGGGGGGTTACAAGGACATAGAAGGTCCTGCAGATGCCCAGTGGTAAAAGGAGCACAAAGCCCTCATTGTGTAGGTCTCTGTCTTGCCTCATAACTTCATTAGCACAGCAATCACTCAGGGACGTGGTTCACTGGCCTTAAATCTACCTAGGCCATCTCATCCTCCTTCAGAGCTGGGGACACCAGGGAGAGTCACAGACTACTTTCAGGATTTGCAGAGACGGCTTATTGCCAGGTTGTCTAGTCCAGTTCTGAGCCCCAGAGAGATGCCTAGAAGTCTTGGGTCATTGCCCCCAACTAAGCCACCTTGGATTCCAGGAAGAGCAGAATCTCACAGACTCCCTAAGTATAAGCAATTACCCCACAAGGAGAAATGAAGCTGCGGCCACAGATGGAATTGCCACCTCATAGCAGGAAACACACTGCCCCTCAAAGGGTGACGGCTCTCCCAGAACCAGCCCTGAGGTACTGATCACCCAGTCTGCACTTGATCAGCATTTTCTGCACTACCAGCTGTGCAACACACCCCCCGGGCATGCAAGGCCCCAACTCTGGTTTTTGTTCCTTTTTTCTGTAAAACTCCAAAACTTCCATCGGCCCCTCCAAGGCAGATCTTGAACCTCTATGTTCTTCCTGCATGCCATGCTGACTAAAGCTCCTTCCCTCCTCTCCTCTTCCCCTCTGCGCATCTCCTTCTCAGATGTTATGGGATGGGTGGCCCAGCCTGGTCCGTTGGGACCCCTAGATCTGGGAGGTTGGCCCTAACACTCCAGTAACAATAAAGCTTACAGATTCAAGGTGCTCTGGATCAGATTAACTCACAACCCACAAAGTGAGGAATGTCACTGAGATTCTTCTCCCAAAAGCTGCAGCCCCCAAAGGCTAATTCATCAGAGTAAAGACAAAGAGAAATCAACACCCTAATTTCATCACCCTCCCTAAGGAGCAAGGAGCATCACTTCTCTGGGACTATGCAGAGGGGAGGCACTGGGTCTAAGAATGTAGAGCTACTGATGTGCTCCTGGGATTGCATTCTGAATCCAAACTGAATGAAGCCCAGAGGTATTTGGCATGGTCCTGGTCAGCTGTCCTCCAAAACCCTATCAGATGTAAATGAAGATCCTCCCCAAAACCACATTGAATCCCTCCCCCCTATTCTCAATTTTTAAAAAAGTCAAAGAAAATAGTCAGCTCAGAAATAAAATAATAATAAGGAAAAGAGACTCCACTTGCAAAGGCTTTGCATCAGTTAGTGCTTACTAGAGAAACAGATTTAATATAAGATATACAATTATGTAAGAAGTTATAAGACTGGCTTACAATGGCCGCCCACAGACTCGGGTGTAGAAGAGTTCAGAAGGTCTGTCCTGTGCACTGGGGATCCAAAGGATCCAGTCAAAGACCTAGAGCTCACTGCAGTGTCCCATGAGAGTCCATACCAGGAGGCCAAAAGGCCTGCACTGGAGGCTGTAAGAGTCTGCAGTGGAAGGCAGGAGATAAGGTCCAAGGTGAAGGGGAAGAGTGGAGCTCCTCCAAAGAAATAGGAGTGAGCCTTCCTTCTTCATTTCTCTTTTACACCACCATTCTGGTGACAACCCTCCCTAGTGTGGGTCTTCTACACCCAGTATGCTGAGCCAATTTAGTTGGGCATTTCTTACTCAAGTTGACAAAAGCAATCAACCATCACAGGTTTGTAGCTATGACCCTGTATTAGTCACTTTCACATTGCTGAGCAAAATACCCAACACCTCTAGCTTAAAGGAGAACAGGTTTAATTTGGCTCACAGTTTCAAGGGATTCAGTCCATGGTCAGTTGGCTCCAAAGCAGGAACATCATAGCAGAAGGATGTGGCAGAGCAAAGCCACTCAGTTAAGAGAACACAAGGGATAAGTGCCAGTGAGACATACTCCCCCCAAAGCTGAGCCACCTCTCTGAACAGCTGTGTATTATTGTACTGGTGAATGCAGTACATCCATAGTCCAATCACCTTTCCAGGAGTCTCTTAATCCAGTCAAGCTGGTAATTAAGATTCACTGTCACAGAAAGAAAACTTTAAACTATAATCAGATGTTGAATTTACAGTGCTAGACTGTAGAATACCTGCTCAATATGCACTGTTCAATATGCCTATTAAACTAATGAAAAAGGTTGAGAATATTTAAATATAGATATCAAAAGATTTAAAAAGATTTGAAAAATATTAACATAGAACTTTTGCTTAACATAAAAAATAGAATGACTGAGGCTAAAAACTCAAGATGTGGGTAACAGGTAGACTGGATGTGATGAAGAGAGAATCTGTCTCTACTGCCTGCCCTGTCCTAGGAAGCCTCTTCCTCCTCATCCCTTTCTGTCTCTGTGTGCTTAAGCATGCTTTGGTCGAAGATCTGCCTTTGTATCATTAGACTGTGTAAAGATCCACCTTCATCAGTGTGGGTGGGGGGCCATCATAGTTCATGGAGGGCCAGAAAGGATGAATAAAGAACAGGAAGAATAAAGAAGGGTGATCTGTCTGTCTATCTATCTATCTATCTATCTATCTATCTATCTATCTATCTCTATCTCTGTTCCTCTCTTTCTGAGCTGGGACATATTTTATCTTCATCTGCTTGTCCTGACTCTCAGACCTTTGTATTTGGACTGAACTACACCACCAGATTTCCTGAGTCCCCGGGTTCCAGCAGATATCATAGGGTGTATCCAGATCCAATTCCTGTAATAAATTTCCTCTGGTTTCTATGAGAACCATTCTGGAGAACTCTGTCTGTACATCAAGCATCCTATGATTTGCATCAGTGGAGAGACACATGCAGTAGTATAAGAAGGAGATTAATTTTAAAGATGATTATACTAATAAAGAGAAAAGATTACATAGCTTTGGTAGGATGAATCAATATTTTGTTCAACAGTTGATAGGAACTTAAAACATCTATTAAAAAGAAAGTGGTAATATTCCAGAGAATGGATTTGAATAAATTATCTAGACTAGAGAACATATGGACAAAAATAGAAAATATATAAGAGAGAACAGAATACATTGGAAGGGCAGTTAAGTAAAGAGACAAGCTGTTGAGTCAGGGAAGGTGGCTTTATTTGGACAGCCAGCTAGAGGAGAAGAGGGAATCCTCTTGTCCACATCCCATCTGCCAGGAAGCAGATTTAGGAGTGGTTTATACAGATGCTTGAGATGTGTTCTCAGGCAGACAGGTGTCCTCTCACAGCAGGTGAATGTTGCTCACAGGCTGGTATGTGGCTTCTCACAGGGAAGCAAGTATCACAAAATGAACCATGATGAGATGCTTTCCAGTCTTTCTTCAAATCTCGAGAACTAAGACCATCATTTCCTCAGGCTTGTTTGCCACCATGGAGCTCCTGATGTATTACACAGTGCACAGGCAGAGGGGGACACCCAGGCCCTTTGCTAATCACCAAGTGGAATGAAAGAAATATCATTAATGCTCTGCTTTAATATGAATGTCAGCAAAATGGTCAGCTAATCACAGCCAGGTGTGAGCATTTCTTTATTCAATCTCCAACCTTAATAAACTTCTTCCTTCTAAAAAGTCAAATAATGATATTTCAGACCATAAAATCTTTGTGGGTTTTTTTGCATTTTATCTTTTCCTTCAGGGCTCAATGTTTCCTTATATATCATTTTAAAAAGTCATATACCCAATACTTTTATCATATTTTACAATTTCCTTCTACTTTTTTTCCTTCTCATGATTGGTTCAGATATGTATTCTTCAAATAACTTATTCAATTTCTAATACATAAAATCTGTACTTGAAAGTGTCTTGTCTTTCATTTTTCACTTTGTTAACATTTTCCATACAACTATTCTCAATTTTGTATTTACTGTCATTTTAACAGCCTATGTATTTATCATAGAAGGTTTCTCTATTGGGATTGTGAAGAAACTACATTGTTTGCAAAAACTCAAACTTCAGAAGTATGCATCTCTCATCTGTTCTCGGCATATGCTTACATTTCTTTTTGTGGCAATATTTTTCCATATATCCCAGTTGGATTTTTCTGTGTTTACTCAACAATACAAAAAGGCCTCTATTTTGATGGTTAACTCTCCTTCCCTCTCCCCAGAGCCTCTTTCCAGGCAATAGCTGCATGCTTTGAAGACAACAACAGAGCCAAATTGATCCACAAATATTTTGATACTTTATAGCAATCTCTCTGCTGGGAACATGCAGGGGAAGAAATGACCCGCAGGAACAGCATGTAAGATGGTCTTGAGAGATCTCCAATTTCAATATAGTGTGTTTCTGCTCATCTGTTTTACAAAACATTTCCACGTTACTTTAGGCATTGTTCTCTGCATGAATCCTCCAAAACATCACCTCAATTCTTCCTTCTCTTGTGATTACAGAATCATAAAAACTGTACAGCTTATTCATTTCTATCATTTTTGTATCACTTTCATGTACAAAAGTATCTTGCTGAGCAATCTTTCCATACACTTGTAATGACTCGGTATGTCCTATTTTTACAAAGCATAGTATGTATTTATATTTCCAAACATACAAGAGCTAATGGTGCGTCTCCCACATTTGTATGTCTTGACTACCTCCTCACTTTGTATTTCCATAAAATGTCTGATGTTACAAAGATGACCCCCAGAGGATTTACCTGTGGAATAGCTAGAAGGTGTGGATTTCCAGGGGATTGCAGAGGTTGCTGAAACTTTGTGATGTATGGACAATTCTCTTCGTGTCAACTGGGATGAATTTATTTTTTTAAAAGGCAGATACAGAGTTTGAAAGAAAGAACAGAAGTTAGATTTCAATCTCAGAAGTGAATTGAAAGAGATTTGAGAACAAGTACTTCCATTGTCTTAAGTTAAAACAGAACAGGTACTGTGTGCTCGCCCCATGGTAAATGGTAGCTCCTGGGGTAGGCGTAGCTGTGAGGTTGCGATTGTCCTGTCCAGAGAACGGGTCCTCTGGCCATGAGACAAATGGGATTGTGAGGAAAAATGTCCACAGAATCTACAAATGACATTTAAGTCTTTTTAACTTTGCCTTAACCTACACAATGATTACAGCTGTAGTGTTAAGGGAAAAGAAAGTGATCCTGGGAATTGACTCACAGGCCGCTGATGGGGGAGAGGTGGGGACATGCACATTTCCGGCAGGACAGGACTTCAGGGACAGCGGATCACAGCAAAGCAGACTTCTCACTTTAAGTTCAAGTTTAACCTTCGTCTCCGGGGGCAAGGCGCTACAGAAAACGGAATAGAGTGAACTCCAAGTCCCACTGTCGAGCTTAGAACCTCTTGGTGCTCTTTCTCCCAGGGCTTTCGTTTCACTTTGGGAGTTGAGACCAATGGAGCTGTTTGAGAGGTGATGGGCACAGGCTGATTTGCTTTCACGACGGGCAGTGGTGGAAGCAGAGAGAGAGGGTCAGAGGCTGGGGCGACAATGCAGACACGACATGGCCACGACTTCGACTTGAGGGTGGGTGATTCCTGCAGAGCCAGGGAGTCATATTCTGTATGCGGACGGAAAGTCAAGCCACAGGACTTCCTGATATGATTACATGCAGGATGTGAGCAAAAGGCCTGTCAAGCATAACGCCAAGATTTTCTGGGGCCACTGAAAGAATAGAGATGGACGCAAGGACATTGCTAAATGAAACAGACACAGAAAAACAAGTACCGCGTGTTCTCGAATACATGAAGCTTAAACAAACTGAACAGAAAATACAATAATGATTACCACAGATGGAAGGTGGGCAAGGGATGGTGGGGTTTGATCAGTGTGTGCTGCATGCCTGTATGAAATTATCACACTGAGCTCCACTAATATGTACAATTAATTTGCATTAATAAAAAATAAACTATTATTCCATTGCAGGTGCCATGTTTTGAAATGAAGTCTGTGGAAAGGAAAGGCATGAGAAAATAAGAATTCTAGCTTTAGGGATGGGGATTTTGCTCAGTGGTTCTGCTGCCTGCCCCATAGGAGTTCATTCCCCGGAACCAAAAAAGAGAGAGAGAGAAAAAAAAGAATTCTAGCTTTAAACATTTTATATTAAAGTTGCCTGTTTAATATTGAAGTCAGTTGGACATAAGATCTGGAGTTTTCTCAAAAAATCTCAGGATCCACTTGGGTATCATCAGTCTATGGGTGGAATTTCAAGTTCTGAAGCTGGCTGTCATGATCCCGTAAGAGAACAGGAGAGGTCTGAAGACTGAGTACTTAGATGGAACACCGACAGGTCAGGCGGTGAAGGAGAAACCCAGGAAAGGCTGATTCACCTCCAAGTCAAACGAAGAAAGATCTGAAGAACTGATTAACTCTCCTGTGCTGATGAGTGCTGAAGAAAGAAGAAAAGAAGGCCAAGAATTGACTGTTGGCTTTGGCACTCATGAGATGATTGCTAAGACCTGCAGCACCTTTTTGGGTGGAGCTCCGAAAACGCAGGAGTACTAAGAAGGGAGTTGGACACAGGCCATAGGGACGGCTCTGTTGACAAATGTCAGCTGTGATAGGACATGTCAAGATGGGGTAACAGATGCAGACTGACAACAGAGTTAATGTGATTCATGAAGGAGTACACAGAAAGTCTTCCCAGAGAGGAGCTCAGGCTGCAACCCTTAAGGGACAGGAACACGGGTATGTATGGTGGTGAAAGTGAGTGGAAGGCTTCTGGTATTTTCTACTTTCTCCATCACTTCAGTATTAAGTGTGGGAAGGTATGTGAGACGGAAGTTAAATTATAGTTAAGTATAAAGCACAGGTTCAGTCATTGCTGCTGACTAACAAACCTTGACATTTCAGTGACTTTGAAAAGAAAAGTAATGATTAATTCTGCTTTTGCTAGCATGGTACCAGCTGGGAATACTTGACTGGAGACTGGAGGATCCAAGTTCGAGGGACTCACACATCCAAGGGTGAGAGGTGTCGGTGTGGTCAGAGAGTTAGGAACCATGGCAGGTGTGGCCCATGGACTTCTGCTTCCATCCACTGGCCTCTCATGCACAGCTTGGTCTTCACCAAGTCACACACTAAGCACAAGCACCCCAAGAAGACCCAATGGCCAACGTATCCCTTTGTATGTATGTCATGTAGCCTTGGAGGCCACATGGCATAGATGTGTGTACAGTGTTTCACCAGTTAGTGTGGGTTCTTGCTTCAGTGATAATGGAAATAAAACCCGGGCATTCAGCATGAATTTATAGGGAAAAGCTTTAACTGGAAAATGAAGGAAGCACAACTCTGAAAAAAATCAAATGATCCTCTAACAAAGGAAAGCAAGAGAAGATTTAATATCAGAAAAGGGATTCAGTTTAAGAAACTGAAGGGGACACAGGCCTGAAGAAGTGGATCATGCTGGCCCATTAACAAAGAAAAGGGGCCAGTTCACAGGCTGCTATGTTGGGCTGGATTCGGGCTCATCATTATCTCCGTTCTGGTTTTGGTAGCTCTGGAAGGACCCTCGCGGCCTGAGGAGCAATTCCGTTTCTGTGAGAAGACAGTTGCCAGGGCAGTCTCGATTCCGAGGCTCTGCTGAAATCCACGGTGAACTGGAGAGGCTTCTGGGTGTTGCTCCAGTGGGGTCTGGAACTGGAGGAGCAACCTGGAGGTCTGCGGCTGATTATGATCAACCCCAGCCTGCAGAAGAAACTAAAGCACAGAGGCATTGGCGTCAAAGAAGCAGAGCTGGGATTGGAACCAAAATCCCAGGCCCAGCGCCTAGATCTCAACCAGTCACTCTCCCGGCATGAGGGCGCAAAGTGCGGCCTAAGCCAGCCATCACCTGTGTTCCACAGCAGCTTTTCTCAAACTGGGAAAAGAATCACAGTAGCTGGTAACTCTAATGTGTCCAATTTATACCCTATTCTGTGCAGGCTGGTTTTCTTTAATCCATCGTTCGTTTTCTTTTTCTTGTTGGTGCTGGAAATTGAACCCAGGACCTCGAGCTTACTAAGCATGTGCTCTACCACTGAGCTACATGTGCAGCTCCTGCAGCCCAGTACTTCAATCCTGAGGCACCATAAATATTATATGGTGTGTAGGTGACTTGGGTACTAGCAGACTGAGCCACAGTGGCAGTGTGACTGATTAGCTCTCAATCACAAAATCTCATTGTAGCATAGATGGTGTTTTGTAAATGAGTGCAATTTTACAGGCTCACTGTCACACTTACGGGTGGCTCACAGACACCGAAATGTGTACCTGCACATGCACAGTAGGAACACGGAGCTTGGTTGGGTGGCGTCTGTCGTCTTAGCTGGGCCTCACATGCTCCTCATGGCTCTAAGCACGGGGATCAGGTCCCAGATTGACTCCCAGCTGCAAGTGGCTCTGCAATTTCTTACCTCAAGCCAAATGCTCCCTAGATTTCTTTGCTTCAGTCTGTGTGGAAGCAGAAGAACAAAATATCCTAAGACGGCGCAGCAAAACCAGGCCACGTGTACTTTATTTTTATGCACCTGTATGTGAAGCCCTGCAGATACTGACTACGAGATGTAATGCGATGTCACAACAGCTGAACGTCGAGAGCAGCATAGCATCTGTGGGGCAGAGTGTGAGAAGTGTGTGAGGAATGCAGCACGCAGCAGGCCCACACAGAGCAACACATGAGCACCAGCTCACCTCTCACAGGCTCGAGCCTTTCCCCCAGAAAAGCGTGGCTGAAATGCCCTCTTCACGCCTGACGTGCTTTGAATACTTGAAACCACAGGTTGCAAGACTTTTAGTTTGCACCCAATTTTAGCGCACTAGATTTTACACAGATTCCAAGCACCTGTGCTGTATTTGACATTCATCTTTCCTTTTTCCTAACACAATTGTAAAGCATCTTGCTTTCTTCCCAGTAATCAGCACATGAAATATTACCTGGTGTTCCGAATGTAACTGCAGGGGTTGCTTTGCAGTCTCTACAAGACTCGAGGGAATTTTGCACAAATGTTGGAAAAACGCATGCTGGCAATGTCATTAAAAAGGAAGAAAACAGATGGTTCTTTGGCTTGAATTTATGCCCGCAATTTTATGTGTTCAGGACAAGTTCAATTAAATAACAATTTCAACAGGAGTGCAGCTAACAAATAACTGTCACTGTCCACACATTTTCTGTTTTAGAATAAATGACTCTGTTTTTTTCCCACTTCTTCCTGTTCTCCTAGCCTGGGTGAAAATAATTGACATTTTCAGTCTTAAAATAGCAAATTTGAAAAGAATTCACTTTGTTCTGTCATAATGTTTTAACTGTAATTACTTTCGGCATAGGGGAGCAGTACCGCATATTGGTTAGGAGTCTGTGCTTTGGGGAAACAGGTTAGAATAAAATCCTTGGTCAGTTCACCATCTATGTTTCATCTTCTTATTGTTTTGCATGAAAAAAATGGCAGGATCAACTCCATGAGCCTTTTGTGAGAAGACAGAATTCAGAGAACAGTGCCTGGTACATAGAAAGGACTCAACCAAATCCCATCGTCCTGGTGAATACATGTTTGGCGATATAGGCATAGAGCAATACTTACTTTCTCCAGGCTTGTGGCTCTTTATTAACGTGGTTTAGAGTAAAGAGAAAACGAGCTTAGCCTCGATGACTTGACATTTTCCCTGAATGCTTCTCCATGTTTATCCGTAACTAAAAGTAAAAGGGTCCCATTCCATTCAAGTGGGAATGACCTTGACAATAGAACCCCATCACCACTGTGCCATTTTGTATTTCTTAGCACACAAGGGCTCGGTTACAGATTTTACGTCACCCTGGTGTCAGTATACAAGAGGGTCAAAAACTAATGAAGTTAATAACCGGCTTAACTGTGAATAAAGTGTGGTTTCCACAGGACTAGATTTTGGCCTGTTCCCATAGTGTCAGTGCTGAGTCCCGTGAGTGCGTCTTAGAAACTAGAATTATGAGGATTTGCTGCCGCCTTAGGAAGAACCACCTGCCCAGGCCTGGGTTCCCTACCCCTCGGACACCAAGAAGACTTTCCTGCAAACTGTAGCTCTCACCCCAGGGGCTGTCACTTCCACGTCCTCAGTGGGCTCTGGTTGAAGGATAAAGGACACTTTCTGTCCTGCAGTCAAAGGAGAAGTTTTTCATGGAGCTTCTCGGGGTTGGTTTTTGCAGAAAGCCTACATTTTTCATTGACAGAAAACAAGCCAAGTTGTACACTCCAAGTATCTACATCCTAGGGAAGGAATATTCAGGGCTGCTGGTCAGAGAAAAGCACTCTTTTTATGTAGTGAATGAAGACCACTAAGCATGAAGCCCATTCCCAGAGCCTGATTTCATTTTCTGAACTTACTGTTTTATTTTCTTTATTTGACAGATAATATTGTTTCCATTAAATATTTAGCATGTGCAAGGCAATGTTTTACATTTATATACATTGCACACATTACTTCTAGCCCCTTAACAAATGCATTTCCACATAGCTGTCATTGTTGGGCCGTGAGCATCCCACGTTTATTCCGTAGTTTTCAAGTACTGTATATTGTCATTAGCCATACTCACCCTGCTGAACTTACTTTTAGGAAATGGAAACATACAGTCATGAACCCTAGCTTTCCTACATCAAAATAGAACTATGTTGGAAAATTCTGCTGAAATGCTTAAGTCCCAAAAATCTCTTAAATATTATGCCTGCAGAATGCCAAGTAACATCCCCAAGAATTTTTCTGAGTGTGCCTCATGCCCCCTAGGTATGGTATCTGTACACAAAGATCAGAAAGGTACAAAAAAATTATGTTGCTCCAACTGGGGGAATGAAATCTTTATGTTCTTTGGGAGGTAGTCCAAAGTATATATTTCTACTAATTATTGTAAAACTCAAACTTGCTTCAGAAATTCAGTTTTAAAATTCTGATAATAGAAATAAGTTACAATAGTGAATTTTCAGATGAATGCAAAATACTGTCAAATACAGAAACAATTACTACATAAAACATCCCGTTAGATTTGCAATGCTTCCAATTTTTCAACATAATGCAATAGAAAAGCATATTTTTCAAAAGAACTTATATATGAGTTAGCAGAATAAGCCACTAAATTAAACTATTTATTAAACATTTGTAAGATTAACGCCTTTAAGTTGCAGCTAAAAATGTAGCAACAAAACCCAACATGATGGTGTAACTCTGGCAGCCAGTACTCGTATTGAACTCCATGGAACTTGCTATTAGCATGAGAATAAACATCAGTAGAATCAAATCATTATCATATACCAACAAATACAAGGTTATTTTGTTTTTGTTTGATGAATAAGTTTATTGGTCATCATCTGAAAGATCTTCACAGAAAATTTGGTTTAACTCTCAGCAGCCCACTCCTGAGCTCTGAGGAAGCTTGCTTCTCTTGAGCTACCTGATCTTTCTTCTGGGCAAGGGACATTTTGCGATGGCTCCACCTCTTCTTTTTAGCTTCTCTCTTTGGCTTCTTTTCATAGACTAGATCCCCTCAGATAACAGCATGAGCTTTCGCATACATCTCCTCCATCATGTCTGGAGTTACGTTGTTCTTTATGTACTGAGCGAACTGTTTCTTGTAAGCATCTCCATCTTCTTCCATTAGGTAACACATAATTGGCAACGTTCTGACCCAGGATGTGCTTCCGATGTACTTCTGCTCTGAACTCCTTGCTTTCGGAATCATAACCAGGGAATTGTTTGGTACTGTGAGGGATAGGCAATCCTCCATCCACAGCAGCCTCCGGAGCTCCGAAAACTTTATTGCCAGTTGTAGTTCTCGCAAGGCCTACATCCAAATAGCAGGTGAAGGCACCAGGTTGACCGCCAATGCTTCCCACATTGTATTTACGTCCAGTCACCTCCACCTGGCCTTTATCGATCTTATCCATACCAAACCTGTTAAGAAGTCCATGGGCCAGCAGCAGGCCAGTACAGCATGCCGCAGTATAGTTTGTTAGGCCAACTTTCACACCGTATTTTGGTAGTTCATGTGCATTTGCTGCACAGACCATCATACCTGCTTCAGTATGGACATGAGCAATCTGACAAATGATATCTCTGTTAGTTAGAAGAACTATCATCCTGTATTTAGGTGTGTTGTACTTACTTTTGCCCTGGATCACCAAGCATTTCTGAACATAGTAATCAGTTTTTCTAAACTTCCCTTGGTATCTCTTAAAGCAGGCCTTATTCTTGACAGCTTTCACAAACCCCATCCTGTGGAATGAAGACTGGCTTACGCGGCTCCTCGGAGACCTGCAGTGGCCACTTTTTGACATAGATTCCAAATTAATACAATGGGAAATGATAATCTTTTCAACAACGGGATAAATGAAAATAAAAGAACGGAAGGAGAGAGGAGCAGAAAGAAGGGAAAGAAAAGGGAAGGTGAGGGGAAGGAGGGAGTAAGGAAATCAAAGCTCAAACTAAAGAGTCTAGACCAAAAGTAGACCTAAAAACAAGCCTGAGAGACACCTTTATGGCCTCATGTCCGACAAAAGTTACTAAGGCCTCAAGTAGCACAAACGGTAGAAGAAGAAATTAACTTTCTCAAAATTGAAAACTCTTCCTCAAAAGACACTTAACAATAGCAAAAGACAAGCCGAAATGGGGAAATGGTTACTGTGCAAATATTTGACAAAGGGCTGTGTCAGGTCATGTTTTTAAAGACCTACATCTCAATAATGAAAAGATAAATAACCCAATTGAAAAACAGACATGAGGGAATGTAAGTCAGGTAATAGCTTTGTAGATGTAGATTTTAGTCAAAATTCATGAACCTGCACAATTAAGCTTTACACTTCACTGTACGTAAATTGCATATACATTAAATGCGAAATAATATAAATTTCATTAACAGTGTTTATTTTACTAAGCTCTACTCCTCTTGTGAAATTGAAGCTACTCAAGAAATAAATTGGATTCGATATTTTAACAAAAAAATCAAAACTTAATTTCCCATGTTTTGGGGCCTTGTAGTTAAATGCTGGCTATACTTGAAGAGACTACTGCCCTCATATGTTTTCTGTGTTTCATCTTTCTCATGTCAAAATATTCTTCATCACATTCCTTGAATCTTATTTCCTAGCACAGAAGAGCCGTCCTGCCAGTAGGAGGCACAATGACAAACAGATCTCTTGGGACTTTTCATGTAGGTTGTCGTTTGGTCAGCTGGTTTTCTCATGGGAAATCTCTCTCTCTCTCTCTCTCTCCTCTGTCCCTGTGTCTCTGTTTCTCTTTTTCCTTCAGTTTCACAGTCCATGTTCTACAAAAATCTGAGTAGTCTTTGAATTAAACTATCCAATCAATTGGGAAGACATAGTCCTCATAAAATTTATTCCAGTGACAAAGACTGAATCAATCATATGAGTCATTTAGATGCACATTAAAGAATACAGAATTGTGGTTAAATTATTTACATATTTATAGAACTTTTTGTGTTTTTTTCAGTCACATTTCTTTCAATTTTCACTTATTCATGTCAAGGACTGAAAATACTTCCTAACAGAATTAATGTAACATATATATGCTGAAATGTTTATGGATTTAAATTAAAGGCTGCTAGTATACATTTAAGTAATGAAAATATAATGATGGCTTAGAAAAAACCAACCATTCTGAAATTCATTTAAAATATTTGTTTTCCTGAATTCAAAGTCAGAATTGGCTCTATCAGCCAATTTTAAAGTGTGACTGTTTTAAAATTAGAAAAATAGAAATGAAAGCATATCAAATAAGGATTGACAAAGGGAATGTATATTATAAGCCTACCAGTTTACTAAAAAACATTTTGCAAATTTAGATGCTAAATTTAGAAGAGAATACAATGGGACAAAAGAAATTTTAGCTAGAGGAATTAGGCAAAGAAATTAAAGGGATACGAACTGGAAAAGAAGCCAAAATACCCCAAAATACATGATCGTGTATTTAGAAGACCCTCAAGAGTCCACGGAAAGACTTTAAAAGCTAGTAAATAAATTCAGCACAGTAGCACGATTTAAAATCAACATTAAAAATCAATAGATTTTCTATATACTAATAATGGATTAGATCAGAAAAATAATGCCATTCACCATAATTCAAATGAAACAAAACCCCTAGGGCTCAATCTAAGTAGATGAAAGGGCTCTACGATGAAAATTTGAGAACACCAAAGAAAGAACGTGAAGACCCTGGAAGATGGAAACACCTCCCAGCTCCTGGACTAGGGGAGAGGGTGTAGAAGCAGGTCATAGGAGAGGGATGTGATCCAAGTATGTGAACTGAAGCCCCCATCAAAAGCAAAACTAGGCAGAAGGGCTGGGCAACAGGTAACGGGGGCAAAATTACCAAAGTATGTTCAGTGCACGTACAAATCTGCCAAAGGGAAACCCATTAAATAGTATGATCAATATGCACTAGCCATAAAGATGTGGGACATATGGAAAAACAAACATTTATCTGGAAAATATTCAACTGCATTGTTAACTGCATTCTTCCAGGACATGAAGTATACTGGATAGAAGTGAACTTCGGACACACTGGCAAGCAACTTGCATAAGTTTACATGCCTAAAGTTTGTAGAGCTGGGGTGATTCTGGCTGTATAGACTTTGTTAACAATGTCCTAAAATCCTATTAATAATTCAAATGCCATGCCTACATACATTAACAACTATCACAACTTTCATACTCTGTTTAGCAACCTCACATCTCGTAACTAATTCCAAAAAAGTTTATTAAATATGAAAAAGCTACTTAAGCAAAAAGGTGGTATAACACTATTTTAGTTGCGTTCCCGTTGCTGAGAGACAGCACCTGACACCCACAACTGAGGGAGCAGAGGTTTATTTGGCTCACGTTTCTTAGAGGTTTCAGTCCAGCCGGCCAGCTCCAAGGGTGGCCTAGTGGAGCGGCAGGGCCTAGGGAAGGCCCCTCACAACATGGCGGCCAGAAACAGACAGTGGGGAGGAAGAGCCCCTCCCCAGGCCACGCCCCGTGACGGCCTCTTCAGAGCAAACCCCGCCTCCCAGCAGCAGCCAGCTACAAGCCCCTGCCATCCAATCACCTTCCCAAGGGGTCAGCTTGATATAGATCACAACAAATATCACTGTCAGAAACAAAATGTTGTTCAGTAATATGAAATATCAAAAATTATCTTTTCATTGGGTTTTATGATGATATTTAAAATGGGAGATAAGAATTTCCACTAGTTAAGAAGACTTACGGTGTAACAATAGGCAAAATAGTCACATAAGCAAGTCAGTAAAAAAATCGTATTTTCCTTATAGTAAAAGCATATGGATGAAGTTTGTGTAAGGTTTGTCAGATTATAAATATCTTTTATTTCATATCAAAATCACATTAAAATTACAATATAAATTACCTGTAAAAGCAAAATACATCTATCCCTTAAAATGTATTATTTAAAACAGATAATATATTCAAGAATCATGTTATAGTTCTTATAAATCACCAGTGTGTAATAATATTTTTATTAAAACTACCCAGCAGTGGAAATAGATAGAATAAGAAAGAAAATCTAATTGCAAGGACTTTACAGAATTTTGTTTCTCTCCCTGTAAATGTGTGAATTTTATTCGTAGTGTTTTGTGTGAACTTATTTTTGTAAATGTGCTAAATAAATGCAGAGTTGAAATAAATCATCTAAGTCCTTGCTTGAAAGAAAAGAATTAATCATCACTGATGGCGGACAGTGTGCACAGATACTAATTTCTGCTCAATGAACCCAAAACAGCAGAGAAATCGAGAGAAAAAGGGAGGGACAGAGAGGGATGGAGGAGAGAATACTGATCTATTGGTTCACTGCATTTCTAACGTTTCAGTGGTGTGTCTCCATAATTCTCAAAAACAAAGAGATAAACACTAAGCCTGTGGATATAATTAATTTAGTATTCATTCACAAGTATCTCTACACTTCAGGAAGTGTCTAAGCACAAAGACAAAGCATTACTGTACATGTTTAAATTAATGGTGATCAAACTCCCTGACGTTTAATCATTGGTAGTGTCTAACATCAAGATTTGTGGTATTGTCGGAAGTTCAGAATTCGCTGCTCGCACCTCTTCAGTGTGGAACTTTATGTGGTCCTCATAGCAATCCTTTGATGCACACATCATCACACACACTGGATGATGAAACTGATTTCTATTTGTGGGTTCAAGGTTAAGACGGAAGAAAACGCTTGAGTATTTGTACTTTACCATTAGCTAACTTCTCACTGTTAGGCTTACAGTACAGATTTTAGGACTGAAATAATGCACAATACCCAAACTTTTAAAATACTATTTTATGTTCCATTGAAACTTAAATACTAAAGAAGATGATATAATGCAAAGAAGTCATTTCCTTTTCAAGTCGTCGGCTCATAGGCTGAGCAGAGGCGTAGAGGGATACAGACAGCTCTGAGATTGTCTTGCTCTGTCACGCGTGAGTCCCACAAAGACACCCACGCGGAGTCTGCCGAGAACACTGTGAATGTAAAGCTGTGACGGGTGTGGGCAGTTCCTTCCCAGATAGAAGGGTAATCGTGCACGGAATATGCAAGCAAAGGAAAAACTTAAAAATACACATTTGGCTGGGAGTTCAGTGTTAGGGTAAATGGAGAATGAAGCCAGGACGTAGAAGTAGACGTCAGCCAGAGGAGAAGGAGAAGAGCGTCGCGATTGCGTCATGTGCTCCAATACCATAAGCCGCTCTCACCTGGCTACTTCGGCAGGTAATGTAGAGAAAGTAATAATCCTCTTAATAACCATACTTTGTCCGCAGATGATAAAAGGAATATGAAAATAGGAAACCTACGACGAACAACGAATGAAGTGCTATTCTATGTTCTTCAGGTAACAGTGAAATATACAGAATATATCCCAAACCCTTCTTTTATTTATTTATTTATTTAATTTTGGGGGGGTGGTACTGGGAATCGAACTCAGGACCTTGCGCTTGCGAGGCAGGCAGTGGAACCACTGAGCTAAATCCCCGGCCCCCAAACCCTTCTTGTGTTTTAATGTCAAACAGAACTAAGTGCTCAGTTCATTCTGAACAAACCATATTTGTGGAGTTTTTGGATACGTGCATTTAATGGAGTGTGTGTGTTTGTGTGTGTGTGTGTGTTGTGTGTATGAGTGTACGTGTGTTGAGAAGATCAACTTCTAAAGGATGTGCGTTTTGTCTTCTTTTTTCAAACTTTTTAGAGTGGCCTCTTATAATAGTCACATGTGTACAATTTTGATGCCTCAAATATAAAATTTTTCAAAAACCCAAAACCACTCCAATTGTACTCAGGATTGTCAGGAAGAGTTGAAAGAAAGTCACTTCCACTGCTAAAAATTAGTTTAAATAAATGCAAGTTCAATTTTAAACCCACCAGAGGCCTCAGATCAAAAGGCAGCTGCTGGGCTGCGAATGTCAGGAGCTCCAGGTACCAGCAGCAGGGGGCAGCCCAGGAGACCTGCTTCCCTGGCATAGCCCCAGCTGGATGCCGGAGAAGCATGGTGCTAAGCCAGCCTGGTTGCATCCTGTCCCAGGCTGGGACTCGGGCCCAGTCAGCCCCTGGTGAATTCCCAGGCAGGAGCGCGTGCTCAGGAGAGGTGGAGGCCTGGGAGCCTTTAGGGGAGCAGGGAACCAGAAGGAAGAGCAGCACCCTCACCCAGCTGAGCCCAGGGCTGTTCCCTGAGCTTATCCTGCAGGGGCCCTGGCCCTCTGCAGCCACCTGTCTTCTGCTATTGACCCCTAGACACCTGAGTGAGGGCTGAAGGCCATAACTGCCAGGCAAGGGGACTCCCACTTTAAGGCACTCTTGGGGCCTTGAGTGAATAGACTCTGAAGGAATCGCTATCAAACATTCATGGCTTGAATGCCCCACTGGCTCCTCATGTTCAACACAGTCTGAATTGAATTCAGCGCTTCCGTCTCAAAGCTTGTTCTGACACCCACTTCCCTGTCTTTATCTTATTATTATCCTCCCAGACACAGGAGCATTGGATTTCTAAGCCAAATTTACTTCTTACTTGCTTTTATTCACTCATAAATAATGCATTAATTCTATAAATATTGCTGCTGGGAACTAAAATAGTGCTGGCGACACCAAGTCAAATAAAACACAGCCTCTGCGTTCAAAGATAATTGTACCTGCTGGGGGTGAAGACACAAGTAAATCAGGCCTCCAGGACAACATGCGAAGTGCGTGGCAGGACAAGAGGGGCTGGAGGGTGGGGGAAGACCCCAGAGTCCTCCCAAAGAGGGGCGTTTCAGCGGAATGTGGAGCAGGGAACAGGGGCACTAAGCAGATAGGGGAGCCAGAGGCAGAACAGCTCAGACCAAGGGTGCAAGTGGCCCATGAGGACCCAAAGGGTGCATAAGGAGAGGATGGCACCCCCCCAACTCTGCCCAAAGCCCCCCTGTGCCAGACGGGGGGACAAACCGAGCAGACAGGAGGGCCTCCCAGAGTTTGCAACAAGGTCACTTAATAGGGTGCGTGTGTGCGCGTGAGTGTGTGTAGTATGTGTGTGCCCACAGTCCATTTTCTCATTATGCCACAGCACCTGGTTAGAACCCTTGTCCGGTTTGGGGGTGTGGCTTCCCCGTGCTAAGCTGATAACAATTCATTTGTTCTGACCTGACTTAAAATGGAAATATCTCCTTTGTTCTAGGCACTGAGGACTCAGAATTAAGCAGGACCCAGTCCCTACCCTGGGGTCTCACAATCCCTGAGGAATAAAGGAAGAGCAGAATAATGTGGTCGTATCAGCACAAAGCTGTGAACTGGCAGCTTCCAGGGCCTGAGGAAACAAAGACAACCTCTGAACTGGCTTAGTCCTGCCGCACCTTGCTGGGTCCCGGAGATCACAGGCCTACAAAAATTCTCCTCCTCAAAACGCGGCTCTGGCAGGATCCCAGCACACACATTTGTCTGACAGTAGGATGCTCTCTGACACAGGTCACTTCAAAGGAAAACTTGTTTTTCTTAAATTATTTCAAAATGAACATTTCATTGGTACAGATATTTAAATGATACAAACATTCCCTGAATGAATACAAGGAAAGAAATCACTTTGACTGTAAAATCATGCGACATAGATTGCAGAACTGCAGTTATTTAGTATTCTTAGTGTTCAATTTACTATAGTGTATAAAAATTTCATAGTGGTGATAAGATCAAGTGATAAATCATATGCAAGACATTTTATTTGGGTCAAAATCCTCAGAGCAGTGTCATCTAAGGTCATACTTTCTGTATTATTAATGCATTCATTATGCATTTGATTTTGTTTGTTTTAAAATAAAATTATAAGCTGATCTAATTTGCATGTTATTATCATATTTTGCATTATTGCAACAAAATTTTCAACAAAATAATCTTTACAATAATTTGGAAGATTTAATTACTTATGTTTTCTTCAACAGTCTTCAAAAAAACCCTTTACATGTTTGACATTTTGGTAATTTTGAGGTCAAAAGCAATTATATCTTTTCCATGTAAATGTTAGTACAAGTTTCAAGCAATTCTTCAAAGAAGATAATACGATGGTGAAAGGTTACATGAAAAGATGCTCATTTTGCCATTAAATACTCATAAATGCAAATTAAAATCACAATAACATACAATTCCACACTCAGGAGAATAGTTGATATTTTAAAAAATGGACAGTATGCATTCACAAGCATTTAGAAAAATTAGAACCATCTCAGGCAAGCAAAGCCTACTAGTAATTCCAACATGCTCCAAATTAGCCTTTCAACTAATTCCTCTTTTTCAGTGTGAGAACTTTTTTATTACCGAAATTGTGTGCAAACTGCAATGACAGAAATTGTTTTAACACTTATAGTTGAAAGAATAGGAAGCAATAAAACCACAGCATAAATTCAGGAATATTTTCAAACATTTTTCACAATGGCTAAAATAGCATTTATATCCACTGAAAAAATGTACGTGTGCGTGTGTGTGTGTGTGCGCACGCATGGTTTTGTGTGTGACAGGCATTTGTGAGGCTTATTTTAAGCCAATGGAATGGGGTAGTCCAAGTGAATCATGACTGCCAAACGTACAACATGAATGGAATCCATGAGTGTAGAGGGCAGCAATGAGGCAAGCACAGGTGAAATTTTCCAAACCTTGGGCATGGCTGATTTTACAGATGCCACTGAGTCAGTGCCCTGTGCTGAGGAAGGTGCTGCTCATTCACCTCTCTACTGATAGGTGGAAAGGGTAGAAATGCTACATGAGAAAAGCAAGAGCTCTAGCTTCAAAGCAGGGAGAGTTGCAAGGAGTCAGATTTTTCTTTTTAAAAAGAGTTAACAGTGTGATGGGCAAAACAAATGAACTCGAAGTGGTACGTTTCAATTTTTAGAATAAGCATAATTATTAAGACAAGGTTCAAGAAATTTTAAATCAGGTCTTACTCTGATTTATAAAAAGTGATAAGCATACCTTTATATTAGAAAAAAGTTTGATAGATTATGGTGTTCCTGACACTTGATATGCACAACATACAAAATATTCCCAGAGTTCTGTGGGGAGTGGACTGAGTGACTCTGTGTTGGGTAGAATGGAGACATTTAGACAAGCGATAGAGAACCTTTTAGAGACCACATGCCCAAACTGCAAACCCAAACCCACTAATTTATCACAAAGTGCCAGCACTGCAATTAAACCTGAACATCCCATGCTTGGCTTCCAGGGCGACCTGGCTCGTGTGCCCACTGAGAGGGCTCCAAGTGCCCGCTGCAGCATGTGTGCCAGAGGTTCAGACTGGTTCAGACTGCTCTCTGCCCTGGGTGATTCTGTCCTATACAACAGCAGACTGCTCCATTCCGGGGGCAAATGCCGAGGCAGAATGTCCTGATAGCTCATCTGTGTAAATAGAAACCCAAGATACTGGATCCACCAAACTTATCTACAAAGCTTCCAGCTGCACAGCACCATCCTAAGGCACAAACTAATGAATAAATTCATCTTGCTATTAAAATTTGCCTCCTGTAAATCTGTCAGATCACATCGGGGCACACGGACTCATGACCCAGCAAGGCTACACCCAAGGGAACCGGTGGACGGTGCCGACAGCAGGTCACAGGCCCACCTGGTGCCGGTTGCATGTCCCCAAGACCCCTGCTGACCATGCCTCATGCTCAGAGGGCTCAGACCCTGGCTGTCCCTACCTGGGCTCAGCTCAGCTCTCTCCCTGCCTGACCAGATCTATGCCACTTCCTGTGGTCCAGACTTGGCTTTGATTCGCCACTGTTTGCACAGGCCCTGCACTCTTCCACAAGAAGCTGTGCCTGGCACCAAATCTTTCCTTTGTCTGTTGTTTATTGATATATATTTGCTGATATATATTTGCAAATAATTACACATACTTTAGAGAAAAAATATATATATATCTCCTATCTGGATCATTTTCTACCTCCTTCCTCCCTTCTCCCATACTCTGAAAGCCTCCCATTTCCAACAAGCCTTTCCTATCATTTCTCCTTTTCTTTATTCTTTCATTTATTTATATTTTGAGTTTCTCATGCAGTATTTAATCTTCTACATCTGACTGATTTCACTTAACATTAAGGTCTCAAGATCCATTTTCCCACAAAGGCCATGAATTCATTCTCCTTTGCGCCTGAGTAAATCCTGTGTGTCTACATCTTTCCTGGGCCCCTGAGCAGGGCTCTCTGTCTGTGTATTCCACCTCACCTTTTGGGATCCTGCAGCAGTGTCAGGCCTTTTTTACCCATCCTATGATCTGTGTATGATTTTCTGAAGGATGATGTGCAACTTGAGTGTTACAGATATTAATAACTAGGATTAGAATAAAAGATACCATGATTGCCTGGCTCATTGGCTATCAATTGAAATCTAGAGTACTCAGCAAGATAAGGCTGAAAAAATCGATATAACTTGTGATATATTGTTATTTCACATATTCTGCCATTATAGAAGACACAAACGTTTCCTGTCTGTGTTAATAGCATAGTTTGCTCATGACAAATATCATATTAAAAGACCCAGTGAGTCTATAATAGTAAGACTTACCATCATTATTTTTATAAACTCCATAGATAAGTCTGATGAACACCAGCAATTCAGAATCTATGGTCTAGATGGACTAGACTCAAATTGAAGAAGGTGGTGGCCAAGTAAGAATTTTAAACAATAACTAAATATCCAACTGATATATGTTACCATTATCCCCCAGGATAAAAAAATATTGTGGACAATGAGAATAAGAACCACTCTCTATGAACTTCCTAGAACATATCCAGTTCAATTTCTGGAATATTTACAGTAAAAACATGTTTGTTCTGAAAGACTGAATATATCTTCTGATTTGACATGTTTGGTGTTGCAACTATAATACCAAATATCAAATCAAGTGCCTAATCATTCCTGCACCTGTCTTTCGTAAGAGGAACTAAAACGTCTTGATGATTACTTAAGACCCCTCGATGAAAACTCAAAGCTAGTTTGAAGTTTAAAAGATATCTTCAAAGTTGTATATTTTTAAATTTAGGATCCAATTTAGAAATGCACAAATCAAAAAGGTTGTCAGGGGAGATTTGTACTTTGATTAGAACGGGAACCTGGATCCCTGAAAAGTAACACCTGTTTATTTAGTAAACAAGAGAAAAAAATATTTTAAAATAAGCCCAGCCACTTCTTCAATAACTGAAAGATATCCCAACTATTAAGAGTTAAAACAATGTCAGTCACATTGTACAACAGCAAGAAAGGAAGACAAACTGAAAATTACTTACTTTGCTTGAACTCATCAGAGCATTGAAACTATGGAATGTTCATGCTCTTGAATTTGGGAGATGAACTCAAGTCTGCATAAAAATGTTTGTTTAGGGGACAACATCACGGGGTGAGATAAAATCTGCCAGGAAATTTGAAGTAGGAACATTTAAGAGAGTTCTAAGGACTGAAGATGGAGTAGCATGGGTATGCAAAGGCCCTGGGCGATGCCATCCTGAGGGTCACCTACACCTCAGGTCTGTCCTCAGGGACACCACCCTGAGAGATCCAGTTTCGCGGGACTCCTCCAAGCCTGAAATCAAACCAGACTATTACAATGAACACACCCCCTCTCTCCCACACCCATGGCCATGCTAACAAGCCTGGGATAGCTCTCAAAAAAAGACACTGCTAGAAGGATTGCAATTCTCCAGTCCATAACAACAATAAACTCCAGCACTGGTAACTAGAGCAACAGTGCAGTTCAGATCCAACCCAAATGCTGACTAAATGGAAACAAATCTCATGCTGAATGCATCGCAGAAGAAATGCAAGAAATGCACACCTTGGCCTCTTGTCTTGCCCAAGGCATTCGGCTTTCAATACAAAATCATGAAGCTTAGCAACGGGCCAACACAGCAGTCTTGGAGCATCAAAAGCACAAGCGGAGCCAGTTAAGGATGGATGCTGGGCCTGTCAGATGTGGCTGGAAAGCACACAAGGTCAGAAGGCAGCTGGAGCAGAGAAGGATTCTGTAAGGAAGAGTTCAAGGAAAATAATGAAAAGTGCAGATTTCATCCAGAGACTTGGTTAAGAAAATAGGGCTTGAAATACTCGATGAAATACCCAAGCCAAAATGCAAAGCAAAGAAGATACAGAAGAAACCAGATGGAGTGTCCAAGAGCTACGAGACAGCCTCAATCTTCCTGTCATGCTAGAAGCTAGAGTTGAAGCCCACCTTCCCCATGGATGGAGCCTGTTCCCTGGGTGTTTGGCTCTGTCCCAGCTGTGAAGGCACGGTTGGCCTGCGATTGCTCCCACACTGACACCATCCCAAGGAAGAGGGAGGAGGGCTCGGGCTCCAAGCAGCTACAGCCTCAAATCCGTCTCATTCCGCTCTGCTTTCTCCACACCACCTTATCTCATATTCCCGGGCCGTTCACTTCTTTGCCAAAGGGGACCTTCCACGGTGTCCTCTGGTTTATCTGTTCCTCTACGCTGTAGACTTTGTGACTCTCTTTAAACGTGCTGACTTCAGTTGAGATGAGCCGGAACTGGACTTTTTCTGCAGAAGCCAACATTTGCTGGTGGAGCAGTGCTATCTGTGACAGGAGCTGGTTGTCTGGAATGTTCCTGGCTGGGGTGGCAGCTCTTCCATGGAGCCTACGCTGAGCAGCTCCAGCGCCGATGCCGACATCCACTGAGGACTCTGCTGAGGCCAGGGGTCCTTGTGCTGCTGTCGGCCAGTGAGTGAGCCCCAGGGTGGCTCAGTGCCACCACAGCCTCTCTTCATCTCGGCCTTGCACCCACACCCTCCCTCGCTGGGAGCTTCCCTGACCTCCACAGCGCTCTGACATTCTCGTGCCTGGTCAGTTCATCTCCCCTTGCATGCTGGTCTGACACACATCATCAGCTGAGGATGGCCCCTGCCTCAGTCCTCTGCAGAACTAATCTCACTATTCGCTCCATGGAGAACCCATCATATAATAAATAATGAGTATTTATTAGGGCTGACTTTCAACTAGGCACATACCTTTAATCTCAGCACTCTGAGAGGCTGAGGCCGAAAGACTGAGGGTTTGAATCTAGCCTAGGCAGCTTAGTAACTTTGCAAGACTCTGTCTAAAAATTTTAAAAGTATATATTTAAAGAGCTGGGGGTACATCTCAGTGTGAAGCCCCTGGGTTCAAGTTCCAGTATAATCAGTCAGTCAGTCAATTAGTCAACACAACTATTACTATCCACATTTCATAGTGATAAAACAACTTGAGCTCTGAAGAATTTCAACTTGGTTCTGCTTATTTCTAAATTTCATACTTTCAGCTATAGAGTAGATGAGATTGGTCCTTTCCAAATAAATCAAATAGTGCATGGTAGCTTAATTATATTTTTAGGCAAAAATAGATATATTTCTAAATCTCCCCAAATGACATACTGTACCAATTCTAATTTGATCAATTATGTATGCATGACTTGTCTCAATCTTAACTAATTGCGTCTTCACATTAAAGGGACCTTCCCAATGTATAGAATCTGAACACGTCCACAAAGTACAAACGTCTCCTACATACACTTTAAAAATAATTTTAAATCCCTGCTCTACCACTGCTTAGAAATTTTAAATTTAATCTAATAGGTAACATATCAAAACAGAGACCTTTCAGTACCTAAGCAAGATGGAAATCCTTGTAAGAACAAGGCAAAAGCCTGACATTAAATCATGAATCAAAAACCCCTTGTAATCTAGAAGTATGAGGTTCTAGGATTAGAAGAGCAAAGAAACTTCTTCAAATGCAAATTATGATGAAGAAGTGACATTTTCACACTTGGAACCACTGTCTAAGAACAAAGCAAATTTTCCATCCTTTAAAATCTGGTGAATTTCTTGAATGATGAACAGATGTACCCTCCCCTCCTAATTTCAGCCAAGTTGGTGACAACACCCAAATGCCACTCCTCACCATTAATTAAAGTTAACAAATGAGCACCTAAGCTTCCCGGAGCACCGGCCCTTAGATGTGTGTTTAGCTGGCTCTTTTAGAAATGAGAGACTGCTCTCTGCTTGGCATGACAAAGTTGATAAGCCATGATTAATACCACCCTGCTTAAGAATGCTAATGCCTTCTAGAAAAATGGGGCCATAAGCTGCTAACTCAATCAGAATTCAGCTTTCAGCATCTTACTGGACACCAGGAAAAATGTGGCACTGTGTCAGCAACAGTTACATAAGACTTTTATTGTGTCAGGCAAAAAATTTAAAACACCAATGAAAACGGAAATGAGGGATTGAAATAGGATTAATAACTTCGATGGCTCAGGGGGATATGCATTGAAGTGTGATGGGGTTCAAACCAAGGACCTGCTGGATAGTTAACTTGTACCTAGAGCAAACATTGTTGCTATTTCAAGACTACCAGAAAGTTTCACTGATGTACTATGGCCTTCGAACTAGCATTTCATACCAGGGGTAATCTGCATGCCTCTCTCTGTGACCTCTGTGACCAAGCACCTCAGGGATGTTGATCAGTACGTTATTGTCTTATAACCTCAGCCTCCAGGCATGCGGCCACCAGCGCCACCCTGAAGCTAGCCCTGAGCAATAGCCACCATTCAAGTTAAACCCTCAAGCCACAGTAGCCCATTTTAGAGCAAAGCTGGGTGCTTTGCAACAAAGGCAAAATCAAAAGGATGATGATCATTTCAGTTCTGAGAAACTTACTTGTTTCAAGAGCAAAATCCAGATGTTCCTTGCCGTGCGCTGTAGACATCAATGGGCAAATCACAGCAGAGTGGCAGCCACTCTAGAACCAAGCCTTGGAATGTGGACTAAAGTACTCTTCCTTTGCAGAGGCAACTCACTTATGTTTGACAGCACTTTTGATAATCATTATTTGAGTTTCAGGAGGTCCTGGACAGGGCATTGCAGATAAAATGGCACGTGTTGCATATTTCAGGTCCTTGAGTGTTTTCCGTGGGGCTGGTTACTAGGCAAAAAGAGAAGATCCTTAGCCTGAAAGGAAATGAAGTTTACGAACTTAGCTTCAAAATAGTTGGCAATTTGCAATTGCTTATAGGAATATACCATTAGAGTGAAGTACTAAAGAAAGAAAAAACTGATGCTCCGATGTCATGCAGAAATTGGCTTTCTGAGTCAAAGGTGTTCGGGAAAATTTCAGTAGCGTGGCTTCCTTTGACTAGAACCATGGCTGGAGACTGAGACTAGAGAGGGAGTGACAGGTACATACCCCAAATAATCGCATTTTATTGAACTTAGAGATCAGGTTGCAACTGCACAGGGATGTGTGTTTCTACTCTTTATTTTTGTGCAATATTTTTACCTGCACAAAAAATAATGCATGTATGTATTCATCCTCATCATTTCTTCCTGTGTTATCAATAGGCTCTGCTCAAGTACTTTAATATCTACTCTAGGTCTTCACTTTGTGGTTACATAAAATATAGCTATGGAGTTTACATAAAACATAGTTGTTTTTTTTTTGGTGCCAGAGATCGAACTCGGGACCTTGCACTTGCGAGGCAGGCGCCAGAACCACTTAGCTAAATCCCCGGCCCATAAAACATAGTTTTAACAGGCTATCTTACAATAACAACTTGAGTACAAAAAATAACTGCTTTACTCTGTTCCACCATTACATTTTGTGCTTTGGTTGTCATAATTTATACATATGCTAAACAGCTTAAATTGGCCATTCCACAATGTATGCATATTGTTGTAGTCAGGGTTTGCAAGGGAATAGATTTAATACAGGACACATTATTTACAGGATTATTTTACAATAGTCACTGAAAAAATCAAATGAAGAGGAGTACAAGAGATCTGTCTACACACTAGAGGCCTGAGGAATCCTGGCGAGGGCCTGGATCCCATGGCGATGTCTCATGCAAGTCTGTATGGAGCATTTGCACCCGGAAGGGACAGAGGCCAGGGTAGGAAGCTGGAAGATCCTTGCCTGAGGGGTGAGGGGTCTGTATACCAGGCTGAGGGATCTGCACTGGAGCCAGGAAGCGACAGTCAAGGGGAAGACCAGGGATCTCCTGAGGAGAACAGCAGCCGTCCCCAGTAACAGCGAGGACCCGAGCTCCTCCAACAGACAACAGCTGAGTTTGTATCAGGAAAACCAGCCATGGCAAGCCTCTCCAGGAGAATCAACAGCCCACGATCTTCCCCTCCGGTTCTCCTTTTGTGCCGTTGGCAAAGATCCTCAGGTGGCTCTTCCACGCCCAGACCACGCTGACTCAGTTCAGCTGGGTGCTCCACATTGAATTTCAGTTAATCCACCACACGTATGTACATACAGCATGATTTTTTTACTTCTCAATTAAAAATAAGTAAATAATTAAATACAGATGGCCATGGTATAAGGGTTCAATGTGATTTTTTGACTTTTGATGTATGAAAGTTAGGCATGCGGTGGAAACATATTTCACAGTTTGAATTTTGATCTTTCTCTGGGTACTGGTAAGCCCTATGACACGTTCTTGTAACACTGAATGGTAGCAGCTACAGTCGGCCCTGTGACCTGGACGTGTACTTCAGGGTGCTGTGTTGCTGTATGATATGCACTAGGTTAATGTATTAAACAGCTTTGTTCACTCATGATATTTTCAACTTATGATGGGTTTATCATGACGTATTTTCATAAGTCCAGGAGCATCTGAAAATAATAACTATATAATTTACCATGTGTAATTACCTATGCCCAAGGTCACATGTATAGAAAAAAGAAAAACTCATACAACTTAAATTTGTCTCTTTAACAATTCCAAGGTGCCACTTTGAATGTCTATAGTTTCTGTTTGCTCTTTGTATCTGATACAGTGGGCCCTCGAGTTACAATGGCTGGACATACAAACAACTTTGGTTATGGCCAGAATTTTAGCTTTAACTTACAAACAAGTCTTGAGTTACAACCCATATGCCGGCCACTCATGCTTCCAGATGGTCTCAGATCCAGATCTAACCCTTAGAGAGCTCTGGAAGGAACTTTACAGCATCCTCTCCTGGGTGGGGCTAACTGAGGAATCCTGGGCCGATGTCTCTCCAAGGACACTGAGATCTGCCTGTGTGCAGGAGAGAGACTTTGCAGGCTGTGTAGAGGAGTCTGAGCCTTCACTGACCAACTTGAGTTACAACTGGCCCTCGGGAAAGAATTGAGTTCGTGAGTCAAAGGTCCACTACAATGTGAATACAAATTGAAATCAATCAAATCGTCAGAAGAGGCTTGATAGGCTTGTGCCTGTGATCTTGTGTTGGTGAGACTCACTCAAGCTCCTAAGTGACTGTCCCAGGATTTTCCTAGAGCTGCAGAAATGCACACATTCCCAGGAAGATGAGATCCTGTGGGAGGGATCTGCCCCTTAAATTCTTAGGGTTTCTCACAAAGCACCCGACAGGGAGAGTCGAGAGAAGTCGCAAACTCAGATATGCACGGGGACTCTGACAAGAATGGAATGTGGGTCCAGATTTCCCTCGCGAGGAAGGTAGAGGAAGGCACGGGATGTGCATGTGATCACACTTGGCACTGCAACGTGGATCTGTACTTCCAACCAAATCAGACTTCTTGAGTACATTCTTTAGAGGCGTATCATGCTCGTAAGGTAACATTGTGTGCAGGGTGACCACTCAGATGTGTGGATCTGAGCTTGGGAAAGGCCAAAAGCAGCCTCCAAAAATCACTGTCCAACTTTCTCCTCAGTCACAGCGGAGGGTGAATGAAGCCTTGACTCTCACTGTGCAGAACTGCTCTAAATACTTCCTGCATCTAAACAGCTTCTAAATTCTGCCAGTGATGTCCCTGTTGGGGACCAGGGGCAGCGACGAGGGGTAACTGTGGGAAAGGACGGCACGACTGCCGTGTGCTTTGCTGCAAACCAGCGGTGGAGGCCTGGCTGCATGTGCCAGGCTTCCCTGCAGCCTGGGCTGACCCCATCTGTGACAGCTGGTTCCGTTCATTCAGGAAGTTATTGTTGACACTGGGTGGCTTTCTTCTGCATGACGTCACACCTCCAGCACGTTTGTGTTATCATTTGTGATTTAATAGTTCTAAACTGATAAAACATGTAATCACTCAAAGTAAAAAATAAACTTCTATTCTCAAGGCCTTACATTTTGATCACTCTATGTAGTCATCCTTTTGAAGATTTCTCTGCCCTTCCCCCTTTTCTTATCTGTGTCAAAAATATAGAAGTCAGTTCTTTCTTTGTTCTTAGGCTTAGGGTAGCCTTTTAAAACATCTCGCATTTGCTTGAAGCTGAGGACATTTCCTGCTTCAGTAGCATTACTGTGAGCTCACAGTGCTTTTCTACAGTTGGGTGTGCTTCTTTCACATTTCTGGCTGTTGATGTTAAGGATGACACACTCGGACATTCCTGTGCAAAGGGAACTAAAGAGTATAAATGCCCCATGTATTAGTTTCTTTTCTCTGGTTGCTGAGACAAAATACCGCCACCCAAAGTTAAAGGGGAAGGGATTACTTAGTCCACAGTTTGTAGAGGTTTAGTCCATAATCGGCTGGCTCCAAGACCGGGTGGCACATGTCTGGGAGCAACAGTTTAGGGCAGACTGAAGGTAGCAAAGCAACAAGGAACCTTAACACCATCTTTCTGCCCCTTTTATCTTACCCAGACTACCTGGATTAGGGCGGGGCCAAACCAGTCACTGTAATGATTTAGTAATCACACACTCTAGATTCAGCCACCTCTGAAAAAGCCACCTATGATTGCATGAGGCTTTAGGGGACATCTAGACCCAAACCCAGCACCCTGAGCCTGGACTGTAGTCTGGATCCAGGTGGATAAACAAGGCTAAGGGTGGAAGTGACCATATTGACTTCTCCATGTTATTATGATCATTAATCAGCACCATAAGGGTTTAGTCCATTCGCTTACATTAAGAAAACTTAAAAAAAAAAATTTAAAAACACTTGGGGAATGTATACACATGGAAAATAGAGGTCAAGGTGGAGAGTCAGACTACAGGAGCAAAGCAGAAATCAATGTCCAAAGTAATAAACAAGTCAAAGAAGAGGAACTTGGATAAAATTTAGGAGGTAAAGTGAATGTTAAGGTTATGAAGCCATTCTGTTTTTTTGTGTTAAGGCTTCTTTTGTTTCAGGGGATGTAAATCCAACTCAGATGACTCGCGCAAAGTGTTCATTGGCATGCAGCTGGCAGACCTGCAGGTCTGTTGTGCCTGGAGTTTAAGTCTTCTCCTTCCTTCCCTGACAGACAGCCTTTAAGGGGTGGCCAACATGAAGACAGCATTGTTCTTGCCTACATTGTCCATGTACAGAACAAGAATAAAGAAACCAAAACCGCATCCTTCCTATTGTTCCAGCCAATGACCTGGAAGCATTCGAGTGGCCTGACCTGGGTCAGTGCAAACCAATGGGCTGGCTAATTACTCCACCAGGTGAATAGAGGTCTCTATGAGCTTTGCTAGCTATGCTCGTCACTGCTGCAAGAGTAAGAGAAGGGAGAGAACTTTCTATGCCGTGTGCAGTGAGCTCTATACAGAGGTTGCTTGTGACCATGGAAGGGTTTGTGATGGGCAGAAGACTGAGCTGTGTGTGCAGTCTGTGGTCAGTGTGGCCCATGACACTTCTCTGACCACTGCTGAGGCTGCCAGGCTCCAGCCACGGGGACACAGCCTTGAACAGAGGCTCTAGAAGGACAATGAGTGGCCTTGGGGAGCAGGAGATCTATGCAGTGCTCGGACCCTGCAATCTGGCAACGTGACCCTAATCTCTATTGATGCCGGTCTCTAGCTGATGTTAGCTACCTCTGTTCCTTTTCACTAGACTCCGTCATTCAGGGGCCAGCCCCACAATCTGTATCTAGGATCTCAGAAAAATGGCCCGAGTTCCTTGTGTATGCAGGTTTTGATAATGTTTGCATGGTTTACCATTTTTAATTCTCTAGGCTGTGGTCACTGCAGTGTCTTAGAAACAGTGTAATATTTTACGTCAGTCCCCTGGAGCATCACTGGCATGGTAAAGAGCAGCTGGGTGTTCTTTACTCCGAAAATACACAAGAGAGCTTTGAAGTGAAGAAGGCAAAGCTTCTTGCTTGGGTCCCCCAACAGATGAACCCACCCATCGAGGTCCAAAATTCTCATCTGGCCTCCAAGTCCCTGGTGGCAAATTCTGTCCCAAACTCTTCCTGATTAGTGTCTGGTTACACAAAGCCTTTCTGGTGGACTGAGCAGTTCAATCCGCCCTGCAGACTTTAGACTTTTCCTTGATTTAGAGAAAATAGTGTCTCTGGAGTTTTGTCATCCCACGTCCTGACACTGGGCCCAGCTGGCCAGAATGCTGCAAGGGGAGCTTCAAAGATGGCAGCAAGGAGCTGGCTTCCGGGGCGTGCTGGGTGTGGCGGGTGAGAATGAGATACCCAGCAGAGGCTGGCTTCTAATGGTATCACAGCATGCTCTTCCCACCTCCAGGGGCATTGCCATGAGGTCTTCTCCATGGAATTCTGCTCTTCGGAGCCAGGGCAGTGTCATGGACAGAATGGGAACCAGGGCCTGCAGTGACCACTTGGTGTATCCACACTGCAGCAGGTCGCTGTTAGAATGTTTTCTGCATACCAACTTCTATGTGTAAGCGATATTGAGTAAACCAATTTTTCCCAAATAATCAGTAAAGCTTTAAGTTTGAATAATTTGAACAGTTGTAAAGTTTCAATAATTTGAATGCTATGGCTTAATTGAAGGAGGGCCATAGTCAGTTTTATAGATAGAAACAGTAAAAAGATAGACATGTGAACATCCCTTAATATGGACAGGCCATGGGACAGAGGGGCAGGTGACAAAGTAGCTTCAAACCACAGCACGGACTCAAGGGAAAGCTCCATTTGGTTACCTCCTTACACTGGAGCCTCACAGCCCCAATCCAGCCCTCTGGACCTAACATTGCTGTCTGTAGACTCTTCCTGCAGGTGTCAGGGGAACAAACTGGTTAAGAACATCGGCGCTCTGTGTGAGAGCTTATAAATGACTTTACTGGCATAAAGAAGTAATACATTTCTGGAGCTTTCCTCACATTGTCTATGCTAATCTGTGAACAATAAAGGTCACAAGACCTTTCCTTTGGCCAAAGCTTTCACGCACATCCAATTCCCTTAAAGTGGTTAATATGGAAACACCCAGTGTCCTGCTGTGTGTGACATTACCTTTTAAAGCTGATACAATCCTCTGTAATTGTTTCAACTTTATAAGAGGGACACTGAGGCTTACTTCCCTCTGGTGAGAAATGACAGGAGAAGCAGCATTAAGGAGGGGCACATATGCGCCTTGCAGACTGGGCTTCCCCAAACTCCCAGTGCTTGAAAGAGGTCCATGGTAGCTAGAAAGAATTTGCCTCTAGCACCTTTTTTTTTTCTCAGTACCTAGGATCAAACTCAGGACCTTGCACTTTTGAGGCAGGTGGTGGAACCACTGAGCTAAATCCCCAGCCCTGCCCCCAGCACCTCTAAAAATTCCATATCACTTCACTCCCCCATTGTGTTCTCTGTAGGAAATTAAATGCTTGAAATTGTACTTAACATAACTTCTCCAGCAAAGACAGCAACTTCCTAACCCTCTGCCAGTCGATGTTAAAGAATTATACGGAGATCTGCATACCAGGCGAAACAGGCAATGCCCTTACAGATGCTATTCTCACCCCAAATGTAAGGATGGGTTCCATGTCATCATCTTCAGTGTGAACTCCAGCAGCTCAGGAGGTGGCAGAACAGCAAAGCTTCCACCACTTGGTGCTTATTTCAATTTTCCACTGACAAAATTGAGAAATTCATTAAGAAGCAAACTAATCACACATACTAGTTAAAACTCTAGTTTTTCTTCTGTGGACTTATATAACTTTCTTTTGTATTTATTCTCCAAGCACAGTTTTTCTGCAAAGGCTTTCTGGTGTCTAGGAAAGGCTTTCAGTGTGGGTCCCAAGAGACCTACCCTCCAGAACATCAGAACCCAGCTTATGTGGAATATGGGTCTCTGCAAATATACTTAAAGTAAGGCTCTCAAATGAGATTATCCCAGATGAGCATGGGACTTTGGCATCAGAAAAGGACAGACACAGGAAGAAAGGAATGGGAAGTAGGGTGGAAGCATGAAACACAGCAACAGGAGAAGCTGGAGGAAGCCAGAAAGGGCTTTCCCCAGAAACCTTCACAGGGGTGAGCTTTTGCTCTCTCCTTGAGTTCTCTCATGCTCTGGCCTCCTAGAGTGAAGAAGAATAAAGCTGTATTGCTTGAAGCTACCTTGTTTGTGGTAATTTACTACAACAGCCCCAGGAATTATATATCTTAATGAGGTAGCTTCAATGGGAAAGATCCATAAAAGTAACTTCCTGCAGGGCTGGTATTGACAGAAATAAAAATTATAACAAAAAGATTTAGTAAGATCATCCAAGGGTATAATCCTGAAATTTATTCTCAAATATTTTACCTACATCTTAGGAAAGTGTTAAAAAGCCCATTCTGAGTAATTCGTCCAACATGCGTAAGTCTGAGACAGTAGGTTTATTAATGGACAATTGGTAATGAGAACCAAGACAAACTGAATAATGTAAAGTAGACAGAAAACCACTAAATTCTAAACTTTGTGAAAATATCTTTTAAGAACAAGAGTGAAATCAACACAAATAAATATGAAATTTATTATAGTCTTCCCTAAAAGAAATCCTACAAAGTATAATTCAAAGAGGAGGAAAATTACCCCAGAGAGTAAGTCTAAGATAGAGAAAAAAATAGAAAGCATAAATAGCAGAAAAGGAGTGAGTAAAGTTCAGAATTCGGAGAATCACTAACACAGTCATAATAATTTCTAATATCTTTTTTTTAAATTAGCAACATAAAATCAAAATACTGGACAAAGTTAGCAAGATATTTGAATGGAGCAAATGTCTCCCCCAGAAAACTGCAATGTCAAAACAAAACAAAAAACAGTAAGCCCTCAATTAATTGAAAAGATGAAATGGGGTTAAAAGAAAAAATAGAATAAATAAGAACAGAATAAGGCATGAAAATAAACTCATAAGCCGTAGCCACACAGCAGGAGGTGAGGGGCAAAGCCACCCCATATGGAGAGCCCGAACATCTCTGTATCACTACCTGGCTCTGCCTCCTGTCAGACCAGTGGGGCATTAGATTCTCATAGGACCACAAACCCTACTGTGAACTGTGCATGCGAGAGCTAGATCCTAAGAATCCAGTCACCAATCCCCCAATAACCATTAGGGGAGAAATTGTCTTCCACAAACCCAGTCCCTAGTGCCAAAAAGTTTAGGAACCGTCACTGTAGATCTTTCTCTCTTTCTATAATTCCCATCTTTCTTCTTTTCCCTTGATAGCACCACTGTCTTAGCCAATAATACAGATTTTAGGGTTTCTAACAGATTCTTGGTCATCAGACATGGTCTAAGTGAGAGGTATCTGGACAGAGCAGTGCCAGAAGAATTGCTGTGTGTGCTGATAATTCCCCTCACTTAGGAAGAGGAGAATTTGAGACGTGGAGTAAGAGAAACCTTCTTCTGTGCTCATTTTACTTCCACGGTGCCTGGCTTGCAAGAAGTGAATGTTGTTCCAGTGTGAGATTTCCCAGGTGGATGGTAGGGGACCCAAGAGTCTTGCTGGCTTCTAGTCAGGTGCTTCAGAATATAAAGTAGAACAGGGTCCTCATTGCTCATGAGCAACCAAAGTTTCCTGATGCAAAATAAGACTTAAAAAACAAATTCAGACTCTGGTCTTTGTTTTAAAATCAAAATGTAGGGCTGAAGTTTAGGAAGGGAATGACCTAAGTGAGCTCAGCTGGTGTTTTACAATGGAGAACCTGGGAAGAGAAATATCTGTTAAAATCTTCACACATGGCTGTTTCCAAAATACAAGATTCTGGACACTAGTTTAATATTCTGAGCAGTAAAGGCACTGGAAGGACACTCGGGCCATCGGGATGAATACTGAGGACAGGCCACCTTGCCTGTCCAGAGGGCCTCCTGCATGACAGATGCAGGACCTGACACTTTGTTACCACTTGTCAAGGACTCCCAGAAGCAAGCATTATAATGTGAAGCTTTATGTGTAATCAGGGTTCTTTATGTGTAATAAGTGTCCGCAGAGTCTAAGTCAGAAGAAATTCCCTAAACTCAGTAAAAGTTTTCTGAGTTTTTTGAACTAAAATAAGGCAGCACAGATTTATTTTCTTTTTCCATGCTTTCCTTTGCCATAGAAAGGAAGAGTTTTTCATTCACTATCTAATCCACCTCTTTCATTTAACATGCCTGGATGTGTAAATGCATTGAAGTAACTTGAGTGCAGAAATCAAAATTTTGTTTTTCTCTTCTAATAGAAGGGACTAGGATGCAAGGCTTCCACTTGAAAATGTTCCCCACTGATCTTTTAATTTTCTCTGGAGATCTCCCTACCATTCCTGCCACTTCACAGGGCCCAAGACACCCAGTGACCTTGGGTGGTGGTGATGGTACACATTGCGGGCAGAAAAGAATGTGTGGTCTGTTCTCCATTCCCCTGTTGCTCACATACACAGAGAGAAAGCAGCCGTATCACACAGGAAACAAGAAACAGTTAAAGAAAAGAGTCAGCGCCGAAAATGTAACAAAGTCTCTCTCACACAACTTATACTAGCTGAAAGGCAAAGGCTACACTTTGAGAAGAGGGATCTATAGCCACATGGATGGATGAATGAGAAAGAGAGAGGAGGGAGAGGGAGAAAGAGATGATTGTGAAGCTTCCAGTACAACCACCCGGAATAACCATTGATAACTTACATAACCTACTTTATAATATCGGAATGACCTTCAGATATACCCTGGGAGAGAAGGTTATCTTACAGGGAAGACGATCTTACAATGATAACATGTTTTATATTGTAGTGAGTACAATTTCTTAAGCCCTGGCCACCTTAATAGCAAACAATATGAACATTCAGTTTGTTTTAACAAAATTCTGGTACAAAGAGAGAGTTGAAACTGTGACTCTTCTTGGACAGGTGAGGGGAGGAAGAAAGTGCTTTGAAAGTTCTTTTCCTCGGCAATGAATTAATGACAGCATCTCTTATAGAGTTTTCTTCAGTCACTGCATTCTGCAAACCATAGAATAAGGATAAAACTATTTGAGAGAAATAGGAAAAAAGATTCTGACAACGTTGATAGTAAAAATCATAGATATTTCATTTTACAACAGAGAAATAAAAAAGGGTTCACTATTTTCACATTTACAGGGTGATTTTAAAGGGAATTTCATAACGTGTGTAAATGGCAACTTCTGTTTTTCCTAGGTAATTTTAGGTTACATAATGATGTCATGAAACTATGAGTAAACCATACCCATTCTCACGGCAGAAATAAAGATTTCAGTCGTCACTGTATTATCAAATATCTTCATTATTGACTCAGTCACAGGCTGTTTGGTTGGTTATTATTCAAAGGCTGTAAATAAAACCCTATGAAACTAACTTAGTCAAAAAAAAGAGGGCCGGGATTTAGCTCAGTGGTTCTGCCACCTGTCTTGCAAGCACATGGTCCTGAGTTTGATCCCCAGTACCAAACAAACAAACAAACAAACAACAAAAAGAAACTCAAAAATACTCTGGATCAAGTCAAGAATTATAAGTTTACAAAATACGTTAGTTGACAGTAAAAAATTGGCCACAATAAACCGTGCTATATCCAAAGTGTATAATTGATCCTAGTGGATTATATTGATATGTTTAACATTTATTTCATTCTTATCATACATGGATAAAACTGACTCAGTTATTTTCCAGAGCGATCCAAATTGGGTCACACTGTATCAGCAATCACCAACAAAGTATTCATTGGGTGGCTTTTAAGAAAAGACTAGACTAATTCACAGAATTCTTATAAATCTCATTTAATCGAGATCCAATAATTGCTCTCACATATAAAGTAGAATTTATTTTTCAACTCCAAAGTTTCTCTTGGGTCAATGATAACAAATTGTCATCGATCGTAATATATTATTTGCCCATCTCAGCATCTGTGATGATCAGTTGCCTCCTGTCAAGGACACATATCATAGTTTAATTGGCAGAGCATTTTCTATAACAGTGAGATATAAAGCAACTATGTGTTTTTAAAATCATGACCTCGTACTTTCTGTAAAATTGAGCTCATCAAGACTTTTCCTTATTTCTACCAATTCACATATTTAAGAAGGCAACACAGAAGTGCGGTGAATAGAACATTTCAGGCTGAAATCGCAGGTTCGAGTCTCAGTGTTGGCACTTGATGATGAGTTTTGTAAGTAAAACATGTTTAAAACTTACTTTCTTGTAATATGAAGGATTAGGATGAAAATTGAATGAGATAAATGAACGTATTTTGACTGCATAAGATATATAAAACACGTCAGTTTCTGTTTTTCTGTGATTTAAGACAAATACTTAATTTAACCAAATGTATACTTAGGTAGATAACACAAAGCCAAGAAAATAAATGCAGAAAATAAGAACAATAATGAGTAGAAGGATTGCTAGTTCCCACTGCTTTGGTTGCAAAAGGAAGCGTCTTCCTTAAGGCTTCCTGGTCATCTGTCCTGCAACCTTCCTGCCCAGGGGGCCGATGAGGGACCGAAGTGGCGACATCACCGCTGCTTCCCTAGGTACTGTGACTCTCTGTCAAGCTCCAGGCCCCACCAGCCCCTGCATTCCCCTGGACTCCTGGGAAGAGGCACCACGTGGGACACAGGCACCATGCTGCCAACGGCTGTGCCGCAGTAGCTGCTTCCGACAACTCAGTTTACCTCTGAGAGGTTCGCAGAGCCCGTCTCCACAGCAGCCCCGCGACACTGCATTTAGAGAACCTTCTCTCCGACCTCTGGTCATGTGAGTGTGATTCTCCTTGTTGCAATAAGAATCACAGCATCTGAGCTTGAAGTTAGTCCTTCTTCTTTAGGAAACGTGCTCTCTCCAAGCCTCTGAGCTCAGATATGAGGCATCGCCTTACTCTCCCCTTCTCCCCTCCTCTTTACCCCCAGCCCTGCCCTTCCTATGGCTGCCACTCAAGCTCAGCTACTCATAGCCACTCTGAAAATGTCTTGGAATCTGTGACCCTGATACAAAGGTCTGTTTCTTCATTCTTCTCTTTGCTTTTGTGTTGCAGTCATATTTCTTCCAAAGGTCACTCTTCCCATACGTGAAGGTGCCATGACTGTAGTGAATCTGCCACGGCCATGCTTGAGAGTGTCTGGTTAGCAAAGGTTACTCTCAGTCTTTAAAAAATATGGTCTAAGTGAGTTTAGATATGAGTCAATACTACAGGCATTATGCACTCTCCCACTTAATATGGACCAAATGTGAAAAAATAATTCTGTAAGGAAGAAGCCAGGATGGAGGAGTCAGGGAGTGCTCTATGGAGAATATTGGCTTTGATACATTCTTGAAAATACAGTTAAAAAGAAAAAGAGAAGAATGAGTGGCTAGGATGATGACAGTACTTTCAAAATGCACGTTGCAATGAAACTTGGAAAGCCAGTGGTTTTCCTTCATTGTATAAATAGAAATAATAATTCACATTTGTACCTCATCTAGAGATTTAAAGCCACTTTCCAATACAATATTTCAAGATTCCCATTAGATTCTCACTGTTTGTACAAAATGTCAAGATATACTTTGGGAGTGACATGTTAGTAAATATGACTGAAAACTCATTTGCATTTGCAAATAAATGAAGTGTGCCCCACAACAGTGTTTATATTGTGCATGGGAATTTAATTGAAGTCAACATTTCCATGAGGTGAATGTCTTAGTTACTTTCTTTTTTCTGGCACAAAATACCTGACATCCACAAGTTAAAGGAGGTGAGGTTTAGTTTTAGCTCCCAGTTTGTAGAGGTTCCAGCTCATAGTCAGCTGGTTCCAAGGCAGGGAAGAATGACAGAGAAGCATGGCAGAGGAGAAACAGTCCATGGCAGGGTAGGAAGGAAGCAGCAAGTAGCCAGTCTCCCTTGCTTTTATACTCCATCCAGGCAATAAGTCTGGTGATGAGTGAACTGAGCCAATTATCACACAACCGAAATCCATATTTACACACCCCAGATCCAGCCACCTCTGAAAAGCCCCACCTATAAGCACATGAGGCTTTAGGGAGACATCTAGAGACAAGCTGTGACGGTGGGAAAGGTTGGTTATAGTTTCACTCTTGATGCAATATCTTCACATATGTGATATTTACTTTAAAAAGAAACATATTTTCCTTAAATATAAACATCTATAGGCATTAGCAATCTAAATCAAAGAATGACTAGTGGCAAGAAAATTTTCTGTGCCTTATGCAGAAATTAATTGCTCAAATTAGGACACAGTTCTGGTCCAATGAAGGAAGATCGTGCTGGTCTGGGAAGTAGTTTTAGTCTGAGCTCAGTCCCTACATTCCTCCATTCCATTCTTTGCTCTATCTTGAACCTTGCTCAAGCCTGGCTTCCCTGCAATAGGCCCTTGTCAATCTTTATTCTGTTCCACCCGTGTATCTAGTCCACTCTGCCAGTGGGCATCTTTTCTGGCTCATAACCCTGGCTCTGTTTCATGACTACAAACCTCCTGTCCTCTCACTTACAAATGGGGCATCTCTGGGCATCCACAGAACCACACAAATATCATCCCTTCTTGGGAGCCCCTGGGAGCAGCAACTTATCCAGTTGCTCTCTTGACAGGATGTCGTAGTTAGCTTTCCAACATTGAGGCACAACACCTGATACCCATTACTTAAAGGAGGACAGTTTTCATTTGACTCATGGTTTTCAGAGAATGTGATATATGATGGGCTGGTTCCAGGGCAGAAACATCATAATGGAAGGGTGTGGTGGAGCAAAGATGCTCAGTTCATGGTGGCCAGGAAGCAGAGCAGGGGAGCAATGCCAGAGAGGGAGGGGTGAGTGCCCTGATATAGACCCCAAGCGCCTCTCTGACTCATTCAGATACACCAGAGGTGTGCTCCAGAAAGTCCCTTGGCAGATCTTAAACCAACCCGGTCGACACAATCTAGCTTAACCATCCTAAGTTTTCAGTCTTTTAATAATGAAGAATTTGAAAGCCACTAACCCGACTTTCTATGAGTCATGAAGATTTGGATACTTAGAGAGTAAATTTGGAAGCAATTTATCATCATATCCTTACTTTCTATTTTCTGTTTTTTATATAGATCTATGTCCATTGTACAGGTTCAGTGAATAACTGAGACCCTTCATGTCACAGAGCCCTGTTGGATACTCTCTGCTTTTAAGATTCCATATTCTTGGACAGCTGGCTCCTTCACAGCTGCAGTGTGGACTGGGTCCACTGCCTGAGTAGCTGCAGTATCAGCCAGCTCTGCCTCCCTCTGTCTTCTGCTGGTACTACACACAGCAGAGTCACTCATAAAAGATGTAAAATGCAAAAATTATCCAATTTTTGATGCCCAATTATGCTTTTAAATTAAAATATTCCAATTCACAGCACAATTGGATTTTCTAGTGCCAACTATCTTCACCTTACCTAAAAGTTTGATTGTTACTTTTCTTTAGATAAAAACAGAAATCAGCAGGGTGTGGTGGCACATGCTTGTAATCCCAGCACTCAGAATTCTGAGGCGGGAGGATTCCCATGAGTTCGAGGCTAGCCTGGACTACACAGTGAGATCCTGTCTCAAAAAACAAAAAACAAAACAAAACAAAACCAGCAGAAGTCACTGATAACAAATTAATCTTGTCTTGCTTTGCAAATTTTCACAAAACTTCAATTCTGTTACAGGGGGAAAATAAACCCAAGTCAGTTATTGTTTTAAAATTACAACAGCATAAAAGAATCTTTTGTACAGTCCAAGTCGGAATATATTGTTTTGTCTCAATTTGGGGGAAAGCCCTACTGACAAACTTCATTCTTACCAGATTATGTCAGAGTGCATGTTTTAATCTCACAGACCACAGTAACACACAAGTGATGAATTTATTGCGGTTTCCTCCCTTACATTGAGAGGCACATTTCACAATTAAGATTATAATCAACTTCTCATTAACTCTGATGGTGATGTTTATTAGTTTTTCAGATGTCCATTTTATTCGATGACATCCTTAACCTTTCACAACTCCCTCATCAGAAGAAAATTTAGAAAGATTTAGAATGTTTGGTAAAGGTTAAATGTAAATTAAGTTATTTCAAGTTCTTCTTAATTGCCATTTTCCCATTGTTACTACATTCTCTAAATATCTGCCCAATTGTCATGCTGCCAATGTGAGGCAGGCTTTATCAGGAAAACATATATTTTTAAATATAGAGGAACACTTTTTGTATTTTTGTAGTTTGAAATAATGGATCGCCCACTCCTGTCTCGTTAGTTGACCTGATGAAAGTTGATAGAGAACATGCAGGCCTGCAAATGAAGACTCAGAAGCTGAGTTCCGGGGATGGTCAGAGGTAATGATTCAGTCATGAGAGCTAGAAAGCTCTCAAAAGGTAAGGTCGAGGTTTCTTTGCACTCAGCGTAGGTCTTCAGGCTCATGGACTCATGGAGCAACTCACCATGATGAATGCACTCATTATGTGTTGCAGACACCTCTGCTGCCGCTACTGCTGCTGCTGCTGCTACTACTGAGGAATAAAATTGCCAGCAATGTGCTAGACTATTTAAGCAAGGCAGCATGATGAACAGACCCAGGAGGGAGCAGAGAAATTTTTAGATTGGACAAAAAGTGAGCATTAGATCAACGTTTGGATACTAAAATACAAGCCATTAATGGAAAGTGACATGTTCCTTACAAGACTCGATGTCAATGTGATTGGCTTAAAAGTGGTAGCAAACCTATGGCACGCACGTTGTTTGCTTTTCTTTCAAGACAAAACATGCTAATGTATGAGTTATTTATTCTAAACTAAATTCTCGGTATTTGGGTTTAATTGCAGTGTTAGCACTCTGCAATAAATAAGTAGGTTTTGGGTTGCAATTTGGACCCTTGGACTCTAACAGGTTCCCATCACTGGCCTAGAACAAACAGCAGATTTCAATGGAAAATTATAAACAGGAGAAACAGCCATGGAATGAAAACAGAAATGCTATTAGGGTAAGTTATGTATGGGAAATCTAAGAAAAATATTTCTACGTGTGTTAATGCATATTAGAAAATATTTTGTTAGAATTTTTGAGAACTTATATGAGTTTGGATGGCTAACAAAAATGGCCAAACATTTTAAGACAATACACCTTGGTCAATCCAATTTTGGAGCATGTAGATACAGAGCAGCAGTGATAAAGAGGCAACGGCTCTAATTGCAGCAGTGTTCCAACCCCAAGGCACTGTGGGCTGCAGAGTCCAGGAGCTGCATGCACAGGGGTGCACTGAAGGTGCAGGCTTGGGCAGGTGCCAGGCCAGAGGCCTGTCCTGCCTGGGTGGCCTGGATGACCTCTCAAGGAGGCAAGTCAGAGTGGCTATGTTCCCTGGAGACTGCATGTTTGCTTGTTCCCCATTCCTGTTGAGGAGGACAATCTAGACACAGCAATGAGGAGGATGTGATAGGATTGCACTTATTTATATTTAATATTGAATTATCAACTATGATTCTGAAATTCATTTTCTAATTTTCATAATAACACTCAGAGCTCTTTTGTTTCCTGAGTGTTATGGTGTGAGGTGTTCAATCTTTCTCTCTCTCTCTCTCTGCCTCTGCACCCAGGAGGTAGGCAGCTTTTGACCCACTGTGTGCTTCTCACCCTGATATGCTGCTTTGCCACAGGTTCAGCCAACCATGCACTGAAACTTCTCTTACGTGTCTAACACAGCTAATACCAGAAATAATACTTGCCTCGTATGGTATTATTATGCAAATGGAATAATGCATTAGAGTTGTTTGCCACAATGAAAGAAACATTTTAAGTTTTGACAAGTGACTAAGTAGAGTCTGGTTATCTTATCCTTGGAGAAAATCACTCCAAAGCGCAATAGCAACAAGCCTGAGATTTAAAGACTGAACGTAGGGGAGAGGGCAGCGGTCTTGTTTGAGAATTTCTAGGTAGATCTAATGTGAAGCCCGGGAAGAGAGTCACCACTCGCTGGCACTGTCCTTACAGGGAAATGTCTCATGGCCTCCACTCTTCCTGGCTGGTCACAAAGACTCAGATGTCTAGGTGACAGGCTTTCCGTTAGTGTGACCGAGAACTGTACCTTGGAGCTCCACAGCCCGCAGCAGGCAGACAGCACTGTTCCTCAGAGGTAGGGATGCTAGACGAGCAAAACACGAGGCCACTACAGCACCCAGTACTGACCAGAGGAGAGCGGCCTGGCCTCTCCCAGCGGACTTCACAGGATGAGGGAAATGTTCTGCATCTTGATCTGAGTTACTTGCTGAGAGCAAAACTCATCAATCTGCATGTACTTATTAAACATATATTCTAAATACATAATTTATTTTATTGAAATGCCTCAGTGACATAATGAAACTGCCTATGATAGCTGAGATGTGATTTATAATCAGTCTTTCCGTAGTGTCCTAGATTGCACACCTCTAATCAAGGATAGAGAAGGTTCTGAAGGAATAGACAGACACAGTGGTTTCTTCTGATGTCTTTTATTTCTAACAGCGCTGAGTTAAGTATTCCACGCACATATACACTCATAATTCAAATAATGTGTCTGCAATATTCTGCTCATCAGATTTCTGTTGCTATAACAAAATGCCTGAGATAATTAATTATAAAAAGACAAGTTTGTCTTGGCTCATGGTTTTGGAGCTGCCAAGATCAGATGAGTCCTTTGCTTAGGGATCCAGCAGGCATGTACATGGCAGTGGCAGGGCACATATGGCAGAGAACACTGCGTATCCCAGAGTCAGGAAGTAAGAAGAGGCCAGTCCTGCAATCCCTCTCGAGGACACACCCCTAGCAACCTACAGGTCTCCCTCGCCGACACACCTCTAGTGGCCTATGGAACTCCCACAAAGTCTCGCCTGCCAAAGGTTCCACTACCTCCCCAAAGCGCCACTCTGGGATCAAGTCTTGAACACGTAAGTCCTTGGAGGACACTTTTCCACGTAATAGCAACTATGTCCTTATTCACTATAAGTTGCTAGATGCTTAAAACGGCTTTAAAACTAATACGGTAAAATACTACACAGAACCTCTTTTAAAATTCTAGCTTTGAGTATACAATTTTAAAAAATTGTTTCCTAGAATATGACTATATTCATTTTCAGTTGAGAAAATATTGCTTATTAAAGAATAGAACTCTACTTGAGGCATGAAACATGCTTATTAATAAGTATAATAGTCAAGAAAATTTTAGATCCCATTGCTTCTTGTTTTGAATGTAAAAGAAAAGAAACTAGAGGTAAATTATATTCAAAAGCCTGTCTTTATCTTGTACATTATTCTTTTTCTTCCTTTGTACAAAATAGTCTCATTTATTTCATGTAGTCTATATAAAACCATTAAGTCCAAATATTTATATTTGTAGCATTATTTTTATATTTCAATGATCATTTATACCCACAAATTATATATCTAAATGTGTGTCCAAATATCTTAGAATCTGTAAAATTTTTTATGTTTTACTAATTTATATGCTCTTTTATCTGCCAAATATTTACTAAGTACCTCCTATGAGCTAAGCACAGTGTCTGAATAAAGAAATCATAACCTCATAGAAAATCCTTTCGAAAACCAGGTAGAAAAAAATCCCTACAGCGTAGTGATAGAAATTGTAAGAGAAATGATGAAAATAGCTGGGATGAAAGACGCTGGAGAGATAAATCATGAGTAATGAGAATCCTAAAAGGAAAAAGAAAACCAAATAACACAGAAAATTAGCCAAAGGTGAAAAATCACCTTGAGTCTATAACTGTGAAAGGCATCCCAAAGTCCTTCAATAACTTTCAGACCTATTTTGTATAATTCCTGATTCCAAGAATTTTACAAAAAGATAATGTAAACACTGTGATGGAAAAAGAATAAAGAAATGCAATGGTATATGGAAAATCCCAGTGTTAGAAAGTAGGGGAATGCAATTACGAAAACATTTTGTGCCAAGCCCTGAGAGGACTCTCCTATTAGTGCAAGATAAAGACACTCCTGGAGCTGAATTGAAAGCTGAAGAACCTCGTGGGCCTGGGCTGGCCTTGGGCTGTGGCCCTAAGGCCATGCCCACCCTTATCCAGAGTCTTTGTGCTACAGATCACTTTCTCCAGGCCCCTTTCCAACTCGCTCCTCTAGGGTCCAGCAAAAACAGTCCTTGCCGCAAGACAAGCAGTAGGAAGATGTACGTCTTCGTTTCCTCCCTCCTCTGCATGGGCCGCATCCTCAGGCAACACTGACCACCTCCTCTATGGCTCCAGCCCCTCCGTGGTGCTGGGGATACCTTACCGTTCCCCCATCCCTCCTTTCCTGGTGGAAATCACTGTTCCTTGGAAAAAGAAAGAATGGGAGAGGAAGAACAGCAAAGATGGCACAATACTTTTGTTGCCAAAGCTGCTGAGGGAGGAGACGACACAGCATCCTAAGACTCCCAGGACTGGGCAGCTGCTGCACCGATAAAGGACATCGCTTTCTGCACTGAGAGATGAGAGGAACAATACCAGCTTCTGTCTCTTGTCTGCCCAAATTTAACAAATGAACAGAGCTTTTTGGTGAAGTATTAAGTTCCTGTGAGTCACCAGCTGAACGTGGGTACAGGAAGGAGCAGCCCTCCACACTGATAGGTGGTAGCAGAGACGTTTTAAGGAGTGCACCTTTGGAAATTCCTCAGCATCAGTCTAAGAAAAGAGCCTTCTGCCTGCTGAAAGGCAGTGCAAATGACTTCTGAACATTTGTTACAAGCAGTAGCTAATGTATGGCAAAGTATTCCCAGACACATTTACACATTTGGAACTTCAAAACTATTCTCTAGAAGATCAAATAAAAGCTAGTTGAGTTTCCAGTCTCAGCCACAAAATCATAACCATAATAAAACAGGGAAAATAATCTCATAAAAAAATAACATTCACAAGCAAGTGATCACAATGCTATTTTCCATGTACCTCCATCACCTACCCCATTCTTCCTTAGGGTAACACCATGAATTTACCTCCTGATTTGTTTTATGTATCAGGAAGAAGGGTAGCGAAGAAATAATCAGAAGTATCTGCTGCTGGAGTGGATACAAAAACCAGAAGCACAAGGAAAGTTAAATGTTTGTAAGTTCTTAAGCCTTTCCTTACAGGAATGAGAATGCAATAGCATCCATGGAAATAAAGTCAAGATAGTTTACCTCTCAAGAAATTAATACAGTACTGTGCAGCAGCCTGAAGTAAATGTTCATAAGCCATTATGAAATTACGGACAAATGAGACCCAAGCTCAGAAAATGGTTCAGTGTTTGGAGTTTGGAAAGTGGAATGGTTTTCATAAAATGCTGAATGGAAGCCTCTGAATGTGCCCGTTCAAGGAAGAATGGAGCCCAGGTTTGAGGACAAACTGGGGAAAATCAAGTGAAAAAAATCAATTAAGCCATCCGTTTTCCTATGTGTTGATTATAATTTACTAAAGAATATGTTACAATCAGTAAGCAGTATTTTACCAAAACTCCCTGTGCTTAAACACAAAGTACTCACACATTTAGAAAAAGCTGGGAATACTTTCATATGAAAAATTTGAAAGATAAAAGCTCATGAAATACAAAGTGAGTAGAGTCAGTTGGTACATTATACTCTAGATGATAGTGAGAAATGTTGGAAAGGAAACAGCACAAATACAAACAGAGTGATTTTCCATGGTTGAAAGGTTTTTCTATGAAAAATTCATAAAAGTCCACTCAAATACAATTTTTTAATTCTGACTTTTATAAAATAAGTGGATAATTTCTTTTTATCTTCCCCACTCCATATTCCTTTCATCAGTCTCTCTCACTCTCTCTCAAACACACACACGCACACACACACACACACACACGCACAAAAAACTTCAATAGCTACGTTCTCTCAAGTTCTGATTTTGTATCTGCCTTTTATGTCTGTTTTTTGATAAATGTTTTTCTCTTATAACTTCTAACTATTTGAAGGCATCTTTTTTTCATAATGATATTTGCTATATTCATTATAGTTCCTTGGAATTTTAAAAAATAGATATACACACATATATGTGTATATATAGCATGCATACTGATACATATATAGCTACACACACACCTATATGCATAAACATATGCGAATATACAGATAACAGGCATGAATGGACTTAATGCCCCAACTGTACTATATTACTAATGGCTCAAGGCATTTGATCACTTGGTACATCACAGTTTAAACAACCAAGTTGCTCTCAGGAGTGGAGGCAACACCTATATTAGTCAGGGATCATTAGAGGAACAGAATTTATATGAAATACACTATAATTATACAAAGGATTTATGACAAAAGTTTACAGGATCAGAGGGGAGGAGCCTTACTAGTCCTCTGCCAGGTCAGAGACAGAAGAATCCAAAATGGCAGTCTGTGCACTGGTGAGCCAGCTGGAGGGTCCAGTAGTGGTGGAAGGTTGAAGGCTTGGAGCTCACTGCAGAGTCTCCAGTGGAAGTCTATGATAGAAAGCTGAAGAGTTAGAAAGCTGTATCAGTAGGCTGAAAAGTCTGCATGGGAAGCCTAAAAGAATAGGACACCAGCTTCTAAAGACAATGGCAAAAACCAGAGGTCCTCTGAAGAAAAAGGGAGAAGACTTCCTTCTTTCCCTTTTATTCCATCCTGGTTATAAGCCTATTGGTTGATGCCACCCACTTCCGGGGTGGGTCTTCCGGCTTTAGTTTACTGGACTACATGTCAGTCATTCACAGACATGCCCAGAGCTTTAGGAATCTGCTAGGTAGGTCTTCCTCAACTCAAGCTGACACTTCACAAGTAAAGATCATGACACCCTCACTGCAGGGGCTGGATTCTCTCCTGTAGGAACTGACGTCTATCTAAAGACTCACCAGAAATAAAGGCCATTGGGGACTTTTTAATTTTTTTCAAAAAGGTTTTCAAAATTCTTTTCAATAGTAATTCTTACTGTACTTTGTAGTCACCTGTAGAGCTCCTTCCCCCTAAAGAAGGAGAAAGAGAGAAGAGAAGGAGGAAAAGAAAGAGGAGGAAGAGGAGGAGGCAGGAGAAAAGGAGTGTGGAGAAAAGAGATAAAAGAGAAGTAAAGTGCCACTGAGGTATCAAAATTCTGATTCAATGTTGTAGGGTACAGCACAATCTTTTTTTTTATTTTATGAATTTTGCATTTTACATCACACTCCACTTCCCCTACTCCATAGAAAACTCTTCTATTTAATATATTCTTTTTAAAATCCCATGTACATGCATTTTAAATTCTCTTAATGGTGTCATGCTGAATATTTCATTATATTTCTTTCTTAACTAAGCAAATGCTTCTAAGATCCACCCATATTGCTCAGTAAACATTCAGTCCACTGAATGGAGTTGCTATTTCTGACTGCTGTATGATACTACTTGGTTGATGTCTACTAAATCTTGCTGTCCTATCTCACAGAGATGGATGGCCATCTTAAAATCAACTCATTGTAACACAAATAATGCTGCAATGAATATTCTTGATCGTTTTCCCTTAGAGTCCTGTATAAGAAAGTTTGGGTTGTATTGCTAAAAGTGGAACCACTGTGCTATAGGCATAATTTGGCTAAATAATGACAGATTGCTTTTCCAAATGGCCTTAGCAGTCTACACTCCCAAGAGCAAACCCTGAAGTTTTATATATGTTTGCATTCTCACTAACTCCTGGCAACATCCAACTTATTAATTTTGTCTTTCAAAATTTTTTTTTAAATATTTTGTTTTGTGTTCAATTTATGTATTTAGCAATGATTCCAAGTATCTTCATTCTTGCTCATTTTTGTTTTTTTCTTGCAGAGGTAACCCTGTTAAATCATTTCTCATTTTTATATTATAGTAGCTTTTGATTTATTATTAATTTCCAGGATTTCTTTGCACATTCTAAATATTAGTTTCCGGATCTAAACTTGCAAGTACTTTCTGGGCATTGCTATTTGTCAATTAATTTCATCCATGATATCCACTTGATCCCAATTTTTTTCCTTATTTTTTGCGTGAGTACTATTTAAATTCTGCAGATGACTTTGCAGTGTAGCCAGGGTTCATTCACTGCTCTGAACTAATGAACTACATGGATGCTGAGCACAGAGCAGGTCGATATTTGTAACACAAGCCTGGGACAACCCAAGTTTACTGGGTAATTGGAAAACTGAGCACACAAATCACATGGGCATGTTCTATAATTTTCAAGCTTTCCACATTAATTTCCATTGCTTGCCATTGCAGTTGGAAAGACAGAACAAAGATTATGTAGTTGTAACCTCCATATCAGAGCAGCAAGACATGATTTTTGGTTGGGAACAGGTCACAGCTCCTTCTGAATGGCTGACATGAGATAGTATACACTTCCGTAACTTGCCCCTTGCTTCTCCTTTTCTATGAGTGAAATTAAAAAAATCAGCCTGCTCTACTAACTTGAAAATGACTAGTGGTGCTAATGCAATAGAACCAAGAGTGGAATAGACCACTGTGGATTGTTGGTTTCCTGCGTAAGTCATTGAGCTCCATCTTGTTGGAATGCAGACTTAAAAGACACCATGGTGAGTTAAACAGGCCAGACTTGACCACAGAGATGCTCTGGTAGGACTGTACCATTAAGCACGTGTGTGCATCATAATCTTAGCAACTCAGATCACATGCACAGAAATATTTGTTACTTGAGTGGCTGAACCTGCTGTATAATCCTGGACAATGGTTTTAACTATCAGAGTCCACATTTTACCTAAACGTGGGAATTAGACTAGATAATATTTAATGTTTCTTCCAATTCTGTGATTCCAATATATTGACAGTTTCCACCAAATATTATCATTAACATGTGCAGTATTTATTCTCGAGTTTTTATGATATAGTCTCTTTGCTGGTATTTTGATCATATATTCATTTAAATCTGTACAACAAATGGCATAAATTCCCTAACCTTAAGAGTTCAATGCACCTATAAAATAAAAGAATATAAAATAAGTAAGAACAAAACTAGAAAAGTAATTAATTACAAATTAATAATTTTGCTACATTGTTTTGTTGAAACAAAATCATAAATAATAGTTATAATAATAAAATGATAGGTAGTTAATAAAACAGATTGATCCTTATGTGGGCCTAAACATACTCATATTGGAAATCTTTATATGCATTGGTATGCTTTACAAAATATCAACTTTAAGGGCCGGGGAATCAGCTCAGTGGTTCCACGGCTTGCCTTGCAAGTGCAAAGTTCAGAGTTTGATCCCCAGTACCAAAAAAAAAAAAATCAACTTTAAGACTTGGCTACTTGAACCAATCAGACTTCTCTCTTCTTTCTCTGCTGTAAGAAATTCTCTGTGCTGATTTTAATTAGAAATCACTTAGTAGGGCTGTAGTGCTTTCTTGTCGACTTGAATTTTCAGCTTGCATGACTGAATTTTGCATTTCCTGATTCCATGCTGCAATCACAGTCGCTAATGCGAGCAGAGCAAGTCTTGGTTGTCAACTGTGGCAAATGACAGGGACACAGAAAGGAAGCAGCTGGCCTGCCTGCTGCCATATGAACACTGTGGCTCCTGCCAGGCTGAGGGTGTCCCAAGCAGTCCCAGCCTCACCAGTGAGCCATGCGCTATGGCCCTACCCCTCCACCACTTTCCTCAGATTATTCCAACACCCTCATTCCCACAATGTACTGGAAATGTTGATACTTGATCTGTACCTGGAACGAAGTTAAACAGAAAAGTAATTATGGCAGCAGTAATAGCAGAGCCAGGACTCAGTTGAAGGCTAAAATGCATGCAATTCAGAATATATTTTATTTAAATGCTTTATTAAAGACAAAGTCAAAACACTTTCCATAGCAAAAAACATGGAGAAAGCGAAGGCATCTAAGAAAATATTCTGGGCTGGCAGGGATTTAGCCCACAGGTTCAGTAATGTTAGAATTTGACCAAAACTGTCGGTAAAAATATTAATATTTTTAATGAGAGAATACTCAGAGTGCATTTCTGCCACTGAGAAATTTAAAACTAACAAACCAAGGGAAAAACCTAAATATTTTATCATAGCTCTGAATAACTCTATTAGCCAGTGTGACATTCTGGTTTGCTAATAGAAGCTACAAGCCGCAGAAGGCGAAGCTAGATGTTCAGGTAGTGATTTCCGAAATGGTACAGACGAAGATGGGTCTGAGGGCAGAGAAACAGCAGGCGCTCTCTTCCGTCCTTGTTTTACTTGGCTTATCTGTCCACTCAGCCGCTTTGAAACAGGCAAGGGAACAGGCCCCTCCCTCCTGCCCTGCTAGGTGTGCTGTGATGCTAATGAGCTGAGCACCGTGTTCAAAGGGAAAGAACAAGAAAAAAACACCCAACACCTGCGAGCACAGCGAACTTCGGGCAAAGACAGCAGGCTGTCTCCCTAAGATAAAGAGGAGAATATTTTTGAAAGGGACACGTTTCCGGTCTTTTGGAAAAGATCAGTGTCAGCATGATGCTTGCACAATGTGAAAGGAAAGTATAGGTGTACCATTCTTTCAGCTAAAAACAGGCAAAAATGTGAATAAACCAATGATCGGGGCTCCACACGCAGGCTGCTCCTTCTACGGCAGGCCTGTGTTACCTGGCTGGAAACTCAAAGGCTCTCTCTGACCCCAGGAGATCTCAGAAATTACAAGCAGAGGCTGGAGGCCAGTCCAGCAGTGTGTGGGAAAACAGAGGAAGTAAACCTTTTAAGAACTCTGGATTACAGTATTTTCTATTTAGAGTTAGTTAATGATGGCCTTTTAAGACACAAAGTTGCAATCCAATATTGATTGCTGAGGTTGGAAAGAGCCTTATACAAGGACTACTTCTGTTTCTCTCAGAGCTGAGCCCTGGGGCAGAGATTTAGCTCAGTGGTTCCACCGCCTGCCTCACAAGCGCAAGGTCCTGACTTTGATTCCCGTTATCAAAAATATAAAAACAAGAAAAAAGAAAAAAGCTGAGCCCTACTCAGGAGCATAGCTTAGATGTTAAGGAGATGGGATTTCTTATTCAGTCAGTTTTGCAATAAAGTGTTCATAAACTGTATCATGCCCAGAGGGAAAGGTATCAAAGTCCATTGTCCTTATGCCTAAACTAAGAATAATAGTCTGGATCATGTCAGTTTACCAGGAAGATTCGGCCAGATATGAACAGAAGAATCCTACACATGAAAAGTACCTAGTATATGGCAGGTGGAATTATTAATGCTTGAAGTCTTAGAGTCAGTTACTGACTGGTGATGGCATATGCCCCAGAACCACGGTGTAGCATGCAGATCCCTCTGTGACATAAGCCATCACTGGTGTGTGCAGAACACACACACACACACTTAGCAGTGGAGACACTGGTATTCTTTTTTTGACTTTGACATCAATGAAGTGTGCGATCTGGGATGTGTTGTTATAATAGCTCTCCACACACACTTTAGGGATGCATTTCTAGGGAAATATCCCTGAGTTCCTAATCTATGAATGACATACAGCTCCCTCGGTCCTTTCATAGAAGGAGGATGGTGAGACTACCCTTTAATCGACACCATGCCTCAGCCCACAGAGGAGAAGTGACAGTACTCAGCTTTGCCATTGCCTAAACATTCCAGTGCCTGTAAAAGAACCAGTCAATAACCAAAAATAATCATGAAATAATTTTGATGAACTAAGAGCATGATCCTGTGAGGGAACCACATCTGAAGAGGTAAAGCATACATGTAAGAAGAAAGCTAACTTCATTTAAACATAAGCATAGTGGGTGGCAAATATTACTTGCTAAATCCATGTAGAGTGCAGAAGTAAGAGACAAAGACTGAACATTAACTGTTTTAAGATGGATATGACTCAGAAAACAAGAGACACCCGGGCGCGGGTAAACTGCTCATCTTTCTTCTCTGCACTATACTCCAGCTACACACAGTTTATCCTTTCCTTTCATAGCCACAGCCACTGTAGCTGTTTAAGTGTCCTGTTACTCAGGGAGATCTGGAGAATATACATGTTTGTACACAAGCAAAAAATGGTCGACAAGTGAAGAAATGAAAAATAGAAGAAGTAGAAATAGAAAGTCACTTCTTCCAACAGAAACATTTGAGCCATGGTGAACCTTAGGTTGGTTTATAAATAGCGTCAGGTCCTCTGCCTCAGATGCCAGCCCCTCTTGTCTCTGACCAGATGTCAAGGATGGGTCCAATATCTCCAAATCCACTTTGGGGCTGATTTGGGTTCTACCGCACAGCAGCTTAACATGCCTGACAGACTCCGGTATCACTTTCACAATCCCATTTGGGATTTCTCACCACCTCCAGTCAAAGGCATAGTACGGTTCCTTGAGACAGTTTTTTATGCTTATCTTTCGATGGTAAATATTACCGAACACTTACTAGTTTTTAAGCCATGGAGAAGCCCTTTGTTAAACAGTGGTGAGCAGGAGAGCCCTGTGTCTAAGCCCAGATACAACTTTATGTAGGATTCACGGGGCACAGAAAACAGAATTGCTGAGATCATCTGAAGACCTTTTCAAGAGCGAAGAAAATGCCAACCCAATCTCCTCCACAGTCTCAAAATAAGTTTGCAAATGCAGTTCCAGTTGTTGACCATCTAATTGTGCTTTGGGGCTAAACTCCTCAGGATGCAACTGTGACATGAGGAACATTCCATCCACAGAAGTAGATCATTACCAGCTTGAGCTCATTACCCTCTAAAGTGATTCCCATCCCGCAGGACAGGGCCTAACAACCACTTCTGTGAGCTTAGGTTCTTTCCTTTAAAATTTGTCCAATCCATCAGTCTTATGAAGGGAAATATTAGAATTTCCCCAAACAAATCATAGTATTGCAGGACCTTTTGTAAATATGAATTTCAGCATTTCTTTTTGAAGAACTTTACATGAAACCTTCTCCCAGATGATGAGATTAAATCCTAACCGGAAGCCTGATGCTCTTCTTGATGTCACTCCTACTCTCCTTGCGGTTCACTCCACAGTCATCCGCCCCCATCGGCCATGCCCTCTGAACACGTGTGATCTTTCCCGCAGCGGGGCCACTGCTTTGTCTGCTGCCACCAGTCACCAATGCCCCATCGGTTCTCTGCACTGCTGGGAAATTCATACTCACTTTTCAGAGCTCTGCAGATGGTCCTGTTTTTAACTCTGTGCCCTCAAATAGTTGCTAAGGCTGTCTATTAGAGCCTCACCAGCTTACAGGGTAAGACATCATGGAACATTGTCTGTACAAACTAACTGGGTCATGAGTCATCGGAGACATGGGGCATTGTTCATTTTTGTCTCAGTGGTGATTTAGGTTGAATCAAATGGATTGGAAAATTCAGGGTCTTTCTAAACTTCAAAGAGTGTGTGTAGGTATGTCCCAACAGCAGGAAGCTTTAAAAGGGAAGCCAACTCAACGATGGGAGACTCTCATAATAAAACTCCAAAGATGCTCTATTATGTGGCCTTACCAAGGAAAAAAGAAACACCATCTAGTTAGCTGAGGTGCCTTATGTAACAGTGCAGGCTGTTCTCTAGCGAGTTAAGATATTAATGGATGTGTGCATAAAGTGAAAAAATAACCAAGAGCAGAGAGGCTGGAATTCAGGAGTATGGTGATTCGTGCTGGACCCTAACTCTCCACAGAACTTTACTGCCCCATGAGTGAGCGTGAATATTCAGTGGGGAAGCAAGATGGGAAGAAAATTCACAAGGCCCACCAGCGCACAGGAGGTGGACCCTGGGATGGGACACTGTCCAAGAAGGCTTGCTAGGTTGAAGGGGTGTGCCAGCCAGCCAGGCAAGAGTTTTCCAGTCCTCAGGTCTCCAAGGTAGAGCACACTCCAGCCCACAGAAAGAGATCAGCAAAGGAGAGCCAGAGGGTGGGAGCCACAGCAAGGCGAGTGAGCAAGAGGCCCGATTCCAGCAAGGGGTGAGAGCGCAGACTGGACGAGTCCAGGTAAGTCACTAACTGGGCTGGGAGATGGTGCCGTGGAAGATAGGAAGTGTCGCTGACTATTAGGTGCTCAGGGAAACAGGGAAGTGGAGAACAGAGGGGTAGAAGATGCCAGGCTTAAGCACTCAGATTTGTCCTCTCACAAATCAGAGCGGCCATATATTATGGCTTTTGGAGTGAGGTCCTATAGCAGAGTGAGGTTAGACATAAGGTCAAAACAGATTATAGGGTCATCAATGCAAAAATAAAAGCTATTATGGGTTAGGGAACCTTGATCCTCATTAACACAAATGATTAATAGACATGTACTCTATGGAATATAATAGTGCTCCCTGCTCTCTCCCTGTGCTCTGCGAACACCCAGAATGCCATGTTACCTTCTCAGCAAGAACTCTGAGATAGAAAAAGATGTGCGCATGCAGTGAATGCAAATCAAAAAGCACAATTCAAGATAGCCTCAAAGTGTGCCTATAAACACAGGGTTCATTTTAGCTAGAGAAGAGAAAATCATGAATCATTATGCCACAATTGAAATGTAGATGGAGGGATAAATATAGACTGCAAAGTGGGAAAGGGTACGAAGAACTTGAAGATAAAGTGCACACTCCTATTTACTCACAGTTATTCATGTACTTTACATCATACCATTCACTGGTTTTACACGCGTCAAACATCTCCTGGTCCATGGCTTTTGCCACCTCAATCTATGATATCTCTTAAAAATAAAATATCTTTAATTTATTTTTTTAATTGACAAAAAAGAGAAAAAATATTTTAAATTTTTTCTAACATATTTTCCTTTTGTCTTCTCCTGTTAGGACTCCTCACCACTTGGTGTTCCTAAAGACACTATTTTGCCATATTTAATATCTTAAGCCAACAGAAATTTCTTTTCATATACAGCATGAGATAATGATTCATATTTCCTTATCTCTACAGGAGTATCGTGCTCAACACTGGTTCCTAAGGAACCATTCCCCACATCCACAGCGCAGCTGTAGTTCCTTGCCCATGAGTTTTCTCAAATGCTTTGCTCTTGGTTTGTTCTACTTTGCTCAGGCTCCCCCTCACCTAGCCTGTGACCTGTCTGCAACATCTAACAACTTGACTGATAACACTCTTGCTGGAAACCAAGTCAGTGAACACTGTCACATTTCTCCTGGAGTCCACAGAAAGCCAGTCCCTGACTCCCTCTCACCAGCATGGTCAATGCCGAGATTTTCCTGGGGACGCAGTGTTTGACGGAGAGGAAGGGAGACACACACAAATGTTGTTACAGGGCTTCCATCCAGCAGAGATCTCCAGCATCATACCTGGGCTTTCAAGTTCCTAATAGTGACACCCTCATCTTCTCTGTGGGCCATTCTTTCTCGATGCCACTGTGGATTAGATATCCGCTCAGAAGCCATTGCTCAATTTCATCATTGTTAGGCACCTGGAGAGCTGAGAACCTTTCAGATCAGCAAGTCATGGTTTATTCTTGTTGACCAATCCTTTTTCTTTTATTTCCAGTCCTTGCCTCGTATAATAATCAGTGGGAGAAACCAGGATACACTTAAATGACACTTGTAAGAAATCTCCTCAGTGAAGTCACCCAGTGCGTTAGGTACATTTTATATCTTTACACATCTGCAAGTGACCATGTTGTGCATATCTGACTCTGTAAAAGTAGCAGCCCCACTACCTTCTTGTCCTAAATCATAGCTCTGTGCATTGAATGCAGGAGAATATTTACTCTCTTAAATTCTGAAATTAAATTTCAAGTATTAGGCATGAGACAGTACTCCAACTCTCAATGAAAATTGCTGTTTTTAGGCAACTGAGAGCAAAATACAGTGCTAAGGAGAGGAAAAGCAGATGGAGAAAGGAAGAGAGGGTCAGGGGAAAGGGGGCAGCGGAACAGGGAAACATTAAGTCATCAGAGAGGAGTAAGCTGGTGCTCTCAGTGTCTACTGGTCTGCGGCTGGATCTAGAATACGGCCTTAACCATTAAGATGCTGAATTTCTGCATCTGCTGCCAATTCGGCACTGAGTACCTATGGCTGAGGTTTCTTTTCTGAGAAAGGGGATCCATGGCATCCATTTGACCCTTAGGTTCCAAGCTGTGGACACCTGTGCCAGGAGGAGGCCGCACATCCCTCTTGACTCTGGGTGGCTGAGGACAACAGCCTGAAGGAAACCACCCTGGACCAGCTGCACCTGCCTGGGGCTCACCTCCCAGCTGCATCCCTGCCCTCCTTGTTCCTGTTCAGGAAGCTGTGATCTATTCGTGCCATTGCCCCTCTTGCCTGCTGGCTTCGTTTTCGTTTTTAGCTTCTCCAAATTAAGCCCCATGAACTTCAGCTGGCCGCTGGCCCCAGAATCCCATCTGCCTCAGTAGTGTTCCCGCCTCTCCCCACAGGTTGCTGGACACTGAACCTGTGTTCTAACGCCTAGAACACAGAAAGGGTTTCTATTTTTTTCTTCACACATGTGTCACGTACCTTGCTGGAATCTAATATCATTGAGTATCTTTGAAGAAATTTTTAAAAGTGAGTGTATTTAATGCCATTTTTATCCTTTTTTGGGCCCATGAGAGAAAATATTTTAAACCATCCTATAAAACCATTAAAAAAGAATGAATTGGGTATCTCAGAGATAGAAGAAAAGAAAATAGAATGGAAAATAAGGTTCATTCAGAGCAACCTGTCCCTAAGTAGGCATGGAAAAGACTCGGAGCCAGGCATGGGGCACCTGTAACCCCTGCACTTGGGAGGCTGAAACCAGAGGGTCACAAGTTCAACCCCAGCCCCGAGCAACTTAGTGACCCAGCAAGATCTTGTCCCAAACAAAACTTAAAATAAAGGGCTAGGAATGCAACTCAGTGCAAAGGCCCTCGGTTTAATCCTTAGTACCGCAAAAGAAAAAAGAGAGAGAAAAAGATTGTCTCTGAACTCCTGACAGCACTCCCTAATTATCTCTCAGTTGGCATTTACCTCAAACTCATTTCTACCCTTCCACTCATCCTGAAATATCTCATCTAAATATATTTCAAGAAGCTACTTGAGGTACTTAATTTATGAACATTCCCTCTATTATTATTAGTTACTGTTTATGAATCATTATTATCAGTTATTATAGTTAATGAAGCACTGTGCAACGTGAAGTGTGGCAGTCAAACACACACGTCCAGGCTCCGAACTCGACACCCACCGGAGTCGGGGTCACGCGGTGTCTGAGGCCCAGCGAGCCTCGGTCCCCTCTGCAGCTCTGGCCCGGGGAGGCGCAAGCCCCTCTCTCAGCAGTTTCTTGGCCTGTGCTGCGGCTCCGAAACTGTTCGTGCCCTAGAGGGTCCCGTGCTGCAGCGTGGTCTCCAAGGCTCAGCGTTGGGCGGTGAGGATCTCGGAGAGATAATGGATGAGGTGCTGCGTCCCCACTCGCTCGGGGCAAGGGCAGCGTGGCTCTCGGAGGGAGAGCAGGTCAGACACCAGGGCGGCGGCGCTCTAGGCCTCGCAGCCTGCTCCCGCCCTCTCCGTCCGGCATCGGCTTGGCTCCCTGCTGCGCTGCCTTCTGCCAGGCGCACTTGGCATCTGCAAACCCCATCTGGCCTCGCCTCCCCAGTGCCCCCAAATCGCTCGCGGAGCAGGCGTTTGCACAGACTCTGTGGCAGTCCGCGGTGAAAGCTCTCTGAACGTCAGCTTGGGATTCACAGCGACGCTGAGGAGAGAGCGCTGGCCCTGCTCCATTTGCCAGGGGGACAGTGAGGCCCAGGGTCTCGGTCCTGGTCACCCAAGTGGCAGAGCTGGGGCTTCGAGCCAAGCAGTCTGGTCGCAAAATCGGTGCTTTGACCCTTTGTTGTGCTGTGTTGGTTTATGTGAGAAAACAGTCTCTCGGTATGTTCTGGTGTCTGTTTTCCAAGTGAAAATCGTAAGGCAATGAGTTTTTACAATTTATTATGGGATTGAACATTTTTTATATTCATATAAATACCTTAAAACAAGAAAGAAAGAAAAAATAGAAACAAAGCTTTTGTAAATAAGGAGGGGAAGAAGGGTTGAAGGGAGAGGAGGGGAATGGGAAAAAACGAGAATTAAGATACATCACATACAGGTATAAGTTCCGTATGACGAATGTGATCACTACGTATAACTAAATTTTACCAATAAACTTAATTAAAAATAAATAAATAAATAAACGTAAACGTTTCAAATTTTTTGAAAATCTCTCAATTTCATTTCATATTTACTTAATCACCTATTATTGCTGCAGCTATAGATGAAGGATGTGCATATACGTATATATTGATTAACGTCAATACTATTTAGCCGTCCTGAGTGTGCAATCACATATATCCATTGAGTCACTCAGAAAGCACTTGAAGGTTTATTATGTGCAGCCTCAAGGCTAAGGAGGAGGTGTTCCTGTCTCCCCCAGGGCTGAGTTATCTACAGGCACAGAAATGCAAACAGAGCAAGGTAAAGGGGCTGCTGGTTGGTTCCTTTGAACATTCCTTTCTTCGCTCATTGTCATTCAGCCAATGACAAGGTACTGACCCCATCTATTTCCTTCAGTTTCCTCATTAATAAAACACAAATAACAATGCTGCGCAGCTCACAGTCATAATGGGAATTAAATGAGAAGTCCCTGTAGAGTCCATAGCAAGAAAGTAAGTTGTCAAAAATGTTAGCTACAGGTTAAGAGACAATGTTAACAAAGAAGTGTACGATACAAGTAAACAGTGCAAAGTGTGAGCAGACTACAGATTCGTCCAGCTTGAGGGGCTGGTACCAAGGCAGCACACCTTTGGGCACCACACCAACTACACCTGTACAATGGATGATTTCACAGCTGTATCTCAAGGAAACTGAGCAAACCCATTGATCACGTTGTATGCATCATAATCTACTACTCCCAGTCGTCATTGACAATTTCTTTCTGGGGGGGGGGTCAAAAGAGTTTTATTCATATTAGGCACAAAGTAGCATGCTTTCCGAGCTCTGGCATATATAAAAATGTCTTCATATTTGTCTTACTTTTCACTGATAGTTTTCCAGTTAGAAGAACTGTAGTTTCAATTTTTTTCACTCTAATAACATCTTTTAGATTAAGTTTATTGTACATTTTAGGTATACAGTATGATCATGATAGGTCTCCTACTACCTCAGCAGCTATTATGTATAGTAGCTGCCCTCTTCCTATGGTGCCTTGCCCCCTCCCCTGTGTGACGTCATGCCAAGATGGTTGCTCCCACCAAAAAACAAACCCTTCTTCCCAGCATGGCCCTGTTCCCGCCTAGAGAGTAACCTAATACTCGCTCACCTCCTACCTCCTAGTGACGTCACTGGCTCCTCCACTCCCTGATCACTACCTCACTCAACCCCGCCTCAGCCCCTACAAACCCCACCCCTGTCTCTATAAAAGACTCTCCCTGCCCTGGCCATATTGCTTTTGTCTCTCCTCTGTTCAGAGACAGCCCGGCAGATCTATTCCCCTAATAAAGGCTTGTTGTGGCCTGGTCTGGTCTTGGCCTTTGGCCCTTTTACCTTACATTTCTGGTGCTGTGACTCGGATGGTAGATGGTCCATTAATGGACGATCCCCCACAGGACAGGGTTGATTGGCCTTTTGGCCATCTCCATCAGACCAACCCTATCTGCCGTTGCCAGGACCTGCCGGGGCTTTCTACCTTTGCCATTGCTGACACTACACATCCACACTGGTCACCAATCTCTGGGTGAGTAGGCAGTTCAGCCTCCCTCTCGTTGGGTTCTCTGTCTTGTGCTCTCCCCCTCTGGGGACTTCTCAGAAATCCAAGTGCTTGGTCAGAGAAACCCCCACGGCCTCTGGGCTCAGGACCGTGCCCCTGAGAGACGTCCCATCGGCCCGGTTCCTCTCGTTCTCTCCCTCTGGGAGACTAACTCGGAGATTGTCAAAGGAGACAAGGATGCTTCTCCCCTTTGCGCCTCTCCCAGGGGGCTGCCTCCTCCTCACCCACCCTAACATGGGAGCCCAACAATCCAAACCCTCAATGCCTCTGGGCTGCCTCCTGGCACAACTTAAACCCCTCGGATTGTTGGGACCAGACTTTAAGCCAAAAAGACTTGTTTTCTATTGTAATCAGGTTTGGCCTCAGTATAAATTAGATAATGGGTTTCAATGGCCTGAAAATGGCACTTTTGATTTTAATATACTGTGCAATTTACACAACTTCTGTCAGCGCAATGGCAAATGGTCAGAAATCCCCTACATACAAGCCTTTTTCTACCTATGCTCTCGACCCTCCCTCTGTCAATCCTGTTCTCCTTCTCAAGTACTCCTGGCCCAAGCTTCACAGTCCATCCTTCCCGGTTCCACTCTTTCTGATTCTGACTCATTTGATCCAGCTGATCACTCACCACTAACACTTCCCCCACCTTATAAACCCCCAAATTCTTCTTATGCCTCATCCCGTGCTTCTTCTCCTCTGCCATCTTTTACCTCTCCTTTGTCTCCTTCCACCTCACCACATGGCTCCTCTCCTCCACCATCTTGTGACCCTCCCCCTCCACCATCTTGTACCCCTCCTTTGTCTCCTTCCTCCCCCCCCCATCTTGTGACCCTCCTTTACCTCCTCCTACCCCATCCCCTACACCTCACATCTCCCCACCCCACACCCATTCTCACTATCCCACCCTTCCACCATTAGCCCTGGCCACACAGATGCCCCTCCGAGAGGTAGCCGGGACTGAGGGCATTGTTAGAGTACATGTTCCCTTCTCTTTCTCTGACCTTTCTCAAATTGAAAAACGCCTAGGCTCCTTTTTCTCTGATCCTGATGTTTATATCAAAGAATTTCGCTACCTTACTCAGTCTTATGATATGACCTGGCAAGATATTTACACAATTCTTTCAACTACTCTCTCCCCAGAGGAACGCCAGAGGGTCTGGAGGGCAGCCCAGGCAGCAGCAGATGATTTTCATGCCACAGATCCAACTAAACTAGTGGGTACCCAGGCAGTGCCAGATACTCAACCTGATTGGACTTACCAGGATGGAGACCCAGGCAGAGATCTCCGAGACTACATGATTGTTTGTCTCGGAGAAGGCTTAAAGAGAATTTCACAAAAGACAGTTAATTTTGATAAAATTAGAGAAATAACTCAGGGACCCCAAGAAAATCCAGCACAGTTTCTTTCTAGGTTGGCTGATGCTCTTCAAAAATATACTAAAATTGATCCCACCTCTCAGGCAGGCACAATTGTTATTAACACCCATTTTATTTCACAGTCTGCCCCTGACATCAGGAGAAAACTAAAAAGGGTTGAGGAGGGCCCCCAGGCCACACAAACTGAGCTCCTCAATGTTGCTTTTAAGGTGTTCAGTCACCGTGAGGAACAAGCAAAACAACAAAAAGTGGCCAATTACCAGATGCTGGCAGCAGCCCTACAGGGTAAACCACCGTCCTGCAAAAGGACGTTTACTCATGATGGGCCTCCTGGGGCCTGTTTTAAGTGTAATCAGACTGGATACTGGGCTAGAGAATATCCCAATCCCAAGCCACTGCCTGGCCCTTGTCCCGACTGCAAGCAGACAGGTCACTGGAGGGTTGACTGTCCCCTTCGCCAAAGAGGTAAGAGGCCATCCCCTCCTCAAACCCAGTCAGCAGGTGTGGAGACGTCTCTGTCAGAGCTCATCGGCCTGGCGATGGAGGATTGACGGTGCCCAGGGTTATCTGCAGCCCCCACGGCCATCACTCTCATTGAGCCCAGGGTAACTGTCAGCGTCTCAGGTAGGCCTATTTCATTTTTACTTGATACGGGGGCTACCTATTCGGCCTTACCACAGTACTCAGGCCCTACATGTCCCTCCACGGTAACTATCGTGGGAGTTCAGGGAATACACTCAAGCCCACTAAGTACACCACCCCTACCTTGTTCTCTGCTGGGCAGTACATTTTCACATAGTTTCTCGGTTATTCCTAGCTGCCCTACCCCCATCTTGGGGAGAGATATTTTAACTAAATTTAGGGCTTCACTCACCCTTCACTCAGCCAATTCAGACCCTACCAGTATTCTGCTGCTCCTGGCTGCCCCCCTGACAGATTCAACTCCCAATCTAACTTCACCCTCTCCTAGGGAGCTTTATATTGACCCCTCAGTCTGGGACACCTCTACCCCTTCTGTGGCTAAATATCACCCTCCCATTCAGATCGCTCTCAAAGATATCACTCAATTTCCAAATGTTCCCCAATACCCTTTAGCCTGAAAACACTTAAAAGGATTAAAGTCTGTAATTACTAGTCTACTCAACAAGGGACTTTTCAGACCAACTCACTCCCCCTACAACACTCCTATCCTTCCAGTTTTAAAAACAAATGGTTCCTACAGATTAGTACAAGACTTAAGAGCCATCAATTCTGCTGTACTTCCTTTACACCCTGTTGTTCCCAACCCCTACACATTATTGTCCCATAGCCCCTCTTCTTCACGTTATTTCACGGTTCTAGACCTCAAAGATGCCTTTTTCACCATCCCCCTACACCCCAACTCACAAAATCTTTTTGCTTTCACATGGACTGACCCTGATACGGGACACTCTCAACAACTTACTTGGACAGTTCTTCCACAGGGTTTCCGGGATAGTCCACACCTCTTTGGACAGGCCTTGGCTACTGACCTCTTAAAGTTAAACCTGTCTCCCTCTAAGCTGCTCCAATATGTAGATGACTTACTTTTGTGCAGCCCCACCTTCACACTCTCTCAACAACACACGGCCTCATTATTTAATTTCTTATATAAAAAGGGGTACCGAGTCTCTAGGGACAAGGCCCAACTCTCCCAACTCACAGTACAATACCTTGGGGTTAAGATCTCATATCAGCAAGGAGAGATCACCTTGGACCGTAAACAACTTATTCGGGACCTCCCCATCCCCTCCTCCAAGGCTGAGATCCTGTCTTTCCTGGGGCTCGCAGGCTTTCTCCGCTTATGGATAGCAAACTTCAGTCTACTTGCTAAACCCCTGTACGATGCTTCCAAGGGAGACCCAAATGAACCTATAAATAATACTTCTATCAAGGGACCATTTCTCAGGCTTCAGGCTGCTATCCTCTCTGCCCCAGCACTGGCTCTCCCAGATCTTCAAAAGCCATTCATTCTGTATGTCACTGAATGAACAGGATTGGCTTTGGGAGTTCTGGGACAAAACATAGGATCACACTTTGTTCCAGTTGCCTACCTGTCTAAACAGCTTGATTACACAGTCCGAGGCTGGCCTACATGTTTACGCCCTCTGGCGGCCACTTCCCTCTTAGCCCAAGAAAGTTCCAAACTTACCTTTGGCCAACCAACGACAGTAAAGTCACCCCACCGCTTACAGGACTTACTCACTCATTATGGCCTCTCACACCTGTCCCCCTCTAGGCTACAGCTCTTCCATACCACTTTTATAGAAAACCCGTCTTTCTCTCTTCAGTCCTGCCCCTCCCTTAACCCAGCCACTCTCCTTCCTGAGGCTGTTCAGACACTCTCCCACTCGTGCACAGAAACAATTGAAAACCTCCTTCCCTCCCTCCCTAATGTCTCCTCAGAGGCTATCTCAGACCCAGAATTCACATGGTTTATTGATGGCAGCTCAATTTCCACCCATGTGCCTGGCCAGAAGGGGGCAGGATATGCAATAGTTTCTTTCACACAGATCATTGAGGCTAACACACTCCCACACAACACTACCTCTCAACAAGCAGAATTAATTGCACTCATCCGAGCTCTTACTCTAGCTCACAACAGGCGAGGTAATATTTATACTGACTCCAAATATGCATACCACATTCTACACTCTCATAACTCCACTTGGAGAGAAAAAGGCTTTATGACCACAAAAGGGACACCCATTATTAATGGACGTCTAATACATGCCCTTCTCCAAGCGGCCACCCTCCCAACACAAGTGGGGGTCATTCATTGTAAAGGACATCAATCATCTTCCTCTCTTATAGCTCAGGGAAACAACAGAGCAGATCAAACTGCCCACAATATGGCACAACAATGTGTTCCCCAAAGCCAAAACCAGTTGTTAATCATTCCACCCTTAAAACCTAACTATTCTCCTCAGGAAAAGCCCAAATACATGGAAAAGGGTGCTATACGAAGAAATGATTGGCTTCTATATCAGGGACGCCATGTCATACCTGATGATCAAATAATTCCTCTCCTCACTGACATACATAACTCACTCCATATAGGAACCCAACCCCTCCTGCACCTTCTCAGACCTTTTCTATACCACCCATCCTTAGCGTCACACACACAGACAATAATACAGGCCTGTCCCATTTGCTCAACCACCAGTCCCCAAGGTGGCTTTCAAACACACACAAAGACTCACCAGTCCAGGGGACAACTACCAGGGGAAGATTGGCAAATTGATTTCACACATATGCTACCTCTAAAAAAGGTTAAATATCTCCTAACCTTGGTAGATACTTTCACGGGGTGGATAGAGGCCTTTCCCTGCAGGTCAGAAGGAGCGGCTGCTGTAGTTCATGTGCTCCTAACAGAAATCATTCCTCGATTTGGCCTTCCGCATTCCATTCAATCAGACAATGGACCTGCCTTCATCTCTCAGATCACCCGACAGGTAACAGAGACACTCAATATACAGTGGAAACTACACATCCCATATCGACCTCAATCATCAGGCAAGGTAGAACGAGCCAATGGGTTAATTAAAATTCAACTAACTAAACTCTCAATAGAGCTCAAACAAAATCAGATTACCCTCCTCCCTTTAGCTCTCATGAGGCTTAGCTCGACACCATGAAAACCATTAAATTTAACCCCCTTTGAGTTGATGTATGGACAACCTCTCTTGTTTTCTAACTTACCAGACCCATCACCAGCACTTGCTGATTATATCCCAACACTTAATTATGCCTGCCATCTCCTTCAAACCCTGGCTAACCAAACTCTCCCCTTTCCGGACTCGTCAGGTATTCTACATCCTCCTCCTCTTTCTCCAGGTGACCAGGTATATCTCAAGACCCTGTCCCCAAGACCCCTCCAGCCACATTGGGAGGGACCTTTCACTGTTTCATTAATAACTCCTACCACGGTAAAACTCCAGGAAAGAGTCCCCTGGTTCCATCTTTCCAGGATAAAAAAGGCTCCTCCAGATTCCCAGATAAAACAGCCTGAACAACAATCTAACACTGCCAGATACTCCTCCATTTTCACAGGACCTACTAAACTCAGATTATTTCGTACTCTCACACAGATTCCAGAGGAAAGTTAACCTCTCTCATTGACATCTCTAACCTTATTGGCTCAAAATCCAATTGACTTTCCTAGGTAATACGGATGCACATCGTCTTACAGCAGCAGTTTCAGGCCTTCCTTGACTGTGCTCTGGAAAATGTCGCTTGGTGCTGCCCACAGGACGACATCCCTGAGACAATCCTCCAGTGGGTAACAGACCTCTGGTTACAGGGAACACTAGCTGATTTTTCATGTTTTGAGATAGTGCTCTTTTCTTTTCTCCTCATTTGCCATTTATACACACACCTTCATCTGCCTCAAGACATTCCCCTTTGTTAAGGGACCCATGGGGTATTGTGATTCCACATACACAGGGTCACCTACAGATATCCTCAGCCTTCTCTTATTAATTCTTTCAGGCCTTCTCTTTGGGATCGGGCTCACTGCCACTGCCCCAAGAGATTGGAAAACCATAGACAAATGTATTCTGACAGCAATATACTACCTCATCATTACCCTCATTAGTATTATTGGTTGTCTACAGTAATTTATCGAGGGTGACTAACAGCTGTCATTAGGGCTCCCTCACAAGTTTTTTTTTTTCTCATGGTAACCTATTACCTAATTATCGCCCTTCCCAGTATTCTTATTTGTCTTCACAAATACACAAAAATGTTTCTTCACTCCTCTCTTCTTCCCTTTGACAAGACTCTTCACCATTCCATCATACACCACGGGGTCCACATCACAATTCTCCTAAGTGCCCTCATCTCCATCTTCCTCTTTCCTCTACATGCAGTTTCCATGGCCCCACCCTTACCCATCAGCCCTACACACATATACAATGACCTCCAATTGACTCACTCCTCACTTCCACACTATCTAGATAACATGCTCCAGCTAACCCACTCCCTATTAAATCAATTCAACCCATCTCTAGCCAGTAACTGTTGGCTCTGTATGTCCCTATCCACTGCTTCTTATACAGCCATCCCGGTACCTACAAAAGTCTGGGCTATAACCAATCTTACTTACCATCCTCAATATAAGATGGGAAGCCCTTTACAGTTATTTAATAAACAGTCCCTCACCAACTTTCACATCACTGATATGACAAGAGGACAACAAACAGGTCGTGCAGCCCAACTCCTTCAATCTTACATGGCTAACCTGTCTCTATATGAGAGTAAGGAAAAGTCTGTACTCGGACCTATAGCTGATAACATCATCTTGAGCTTTCAGGCCCCATTTTGCTTTCAGCGTATCTTGTCCATGGGCTCCATGTTGGGACATCTTCCCTCTTGGAAGTGTAATTACACATTACAATTACAGGCCTCGTCAGGTCATACTAACTACAAGGTCACCCAAAATGCCCCCTTTGTTCAGCCTGTCTGCTTCACTGGGGCTCCAAAAATTATGACACAGGGTCTTCTCAACAAAGATTCTGGGTTTTGCAATGGTCGGCATATGCCCTGCATGACTATACATCCCTGGACTCCTTGCAACACAGCCCCCTCAGTCTCAGAATGCCTCCTTATTCCAACATTTAACCTTTCTCCAGAATGGCTTCTGGTAGATACCAGGAGATTCTTCCTCCAATGGGAAAATAAGACCAACAATGCCCAACAAATCTCACACCAAAGACCTTTACAACCCTTAACAGGTGCTGTGCTGTCAGGAACACTAGGAATACGGGAAATGGAGAATAACAAACTCACACATCTTTTCGACATACACAACCAATTCTGTTTACCCAGTCAAGGGATCTTCTTCCTTTGTGGAACTTCAGCCCACCTGTGCCTGCCAACTAACTGGACAGGGACTTGCACTCTAGTTTACCTCAGCCCTAACATTGATATAGCCCCCAACAATCAAACTTTATCAGTGCCAACAAAACACGGGTCAGACATAAATGAGCTGCCCAATTAATACCCTTACTTGTAGGACTAGGCATCACTGCTGCTTTAGGGACAGGAGTAGGGGGCCTAGCTACCTCACTAACTCAACTCCAAACGCTCTCTAAAGAGCTAAGTGACAGCCTAAAAGAAATAGCTAGATCAATCACAACTTTACAAAACCAAATAGATTCTTTAGCGGCTGTCACTCTCCAAAATAGGAGGGGACTAGATCTCCTTACAGCAGAGAAGGGCGGTATATGTCTTTTCCTAGGAGAGGAATGTTGTTTTTATACAAATCAATCGGGTATAGTACGAGATGCAGCAAAAAGGCTCACTGAAAGGGCCTCAAACATTGATCAACACATGAACAATTGGGTAAATGAAAATCTCTTTTCCCTAAATAGTTGGCTGCCCTGGCTCCTTCCTCTGATAGGACCATTGGGCACCATCTGCCTTATCTCCCTCTTCAGACCCTGTCTGGTTCGCTGTTTTCAAAATTCCTTGCAGGAAAGAATGAGGGCATTCACCAACCAGACAGTCACGGAATTCATCATGGCAGGGTACCAGCCAGTACGACAAATAGAAGAGGTCCCCACTTGCCATAGGCCTCATCAGATCCAGGTCTAGCCCCAGTCTTCACCCCTGGTCAGCAGGAAGCAGCTCCAGAAGAAGAGACCTTCGCCCAACTGTCATAAAACAAAAGCCTGGAATGATAGGTCTTCCACTACCTCAGCAGCCATTATGGATAGTAGCTGCCCTCTTCCTATGGTGCCTTGGCCCCCCCCGTGTGACATCATGCCAAGATGGTTGCTCCCACCAAAAAACAAATCCTTCTTCCCAGCATGCCCCTGGTCCCACCTAGAGAGTAACCTAATACTCGCTCACCTCCTACCACCTAGTGACATCACCGGCTCCTCCACCCCCTGATCACTACCTCACTCAACCCCGCCTCAGCCCCTACAAACCCCACCCCTGTCTCTATAAAAGACTCTCCCTGCCCTGGCCATATTGCTTTTGTCTCTCCTTTGTTCAGAGACAGCCCGGCAGATCTATTCCCCTAATAAAGGCTTGTTGTGGCCTGGTCTGGTCTTGGTCTTCGGCACTTTTATCTGACAGATCACATTCATCATTGGGAATTTGTGCCTGTATATAATATATCTTAGTTCTTATTTTTCCCATTCCCTTTCCCTCCCTTCCACTCCTCCAACCCTCCCTATTTACAAAAGCTTTCTGTTTTTTCCTTCTTTTCTCATATTTTTCCCTTCTTTCCTTTTCCCCACACCCCTCCCTACTTCCCCTTCACCTTTGAACCTTTTCTTCATACTTCACATTGTCTATTATACAATTTGGTTCTCATTTACAGTTTCAGTTTCTCACACCAGAGAGAAAGTTTGGTATTTACACGTGTGTGTCCTGTTTATTTCACTTAAGAATATGGCCTCAATGTGCATCCATTTAGCTATGTCTCTAGTTTATCATTCTTTATGGCTGAGTAGTACTCCGTTTTACATGTGCAGTTTTGTGTGATTCCCAAACTTGTGTTGCCATGTTACCATCACCACAATCATGACATTGGGCACCTCCATCACCCCTAAAATTTCCTTCACACCCTTTTGCAGTTCATCCCACTCTAACATCCTGGAGACCAGTATTCTGCTTTCTGTCATAATAGTTTTACCTTCACTAAAGTGGATGGAAATAGAATCAGAAATCAAGTAGCCTTTTTTTCTAGAAAAATCAATAATTTTTAAAAGTTTGTTATACTTAGGATCCAACTTTGTGTAAATTCTGGGGGCTTATGTAGCAAAATTGCTAACCCTACTGCTACCAAGTATTTCTTTCAGTAATTATATCTTTTTTTGTGTGCACATCTTCAATGTTCTGGCCTTAAGACATAAATTCCCGTAATCTTTCATGAGATGAAGGAAATCTAAGTGGGACTACCATACTTGATTGATTTCAGTAAAATCTTATCTGAGATCTAAGAGACCAGACAGACATAGGACATATTTTAATGTAAAGGAAGTCCAAGGTGGATGATGTGGACATTTAAGAGAGGATTTTGCTGGTTTGAAAATCATGGGCAAATTATATTACATAAACACCTATGGGGCTGCCCCGATTCTCTTATATAATGAAATGTTACTGTTTTCTAAATTTTGTCAATCTGTGCCTTTCCAAGTATGTGATTTTATGTGCTGTCCTGTGTTGCTTTTGTGATTCTTTTTTATCCAAAATTGCACCAACATCTGCTCTATGACATTCTTTCTTGGGCTGAGATCAGAGCCATTAAGCAAGTCCTTGGGGTCCATAAAGCTAGAGGGTTGTTCGAGAACAGGACCTGCAGAGAGAAAGAAGACAAGTGAATCCTTGTTTCTCTCTGTGTCTAAGCCCACTCTCTTGCATACCTGAGGTGCTGTGGTCTGAACATAGTTCATGAATTAAAAAATTAACACCCAAAGGAACCCATCTGCATTGTCAGTGAGAATGTAAACTGACACAGCCACTATTGAAATCAGTATGGAAATTCCTCAAAAAAACAAAAAATTAGAAAATCCATTCAATCTGTTTCTCTTCTACATACCTCCTGAAAGAGTTAAAGACATCATATTACGATCATCCATGCATATTCATAAATTTTAAAAAATAACTTAATCTCTAATTCATAATTGAATGAAATTGAGAGGTGAGGACTTCAGGAAGAAATTAGGGTTCGAGGAGGTCAAGAGTGTGCATCCCTCAGTGGCATTAGCAGCTCTGGAAGAAGAAATAGACCTGACCTAGACCCATCCCACCAACCAAGCTTCCAGGTCACCAGATGCTGAGCAGATGTGGGCATGACACTGGAGTGGTCCCCAGACTTCAGAACCGTGAGCCAAATAACCATGGATTCCTCATAAAGGACCTGGACTCAAGTACTTGGTTTTAGCAATGATCACAAGATTAAGTCATCCTGACCCCAGATTTCTGTTCTCACTGCCTCATCACAAAGCTGAAGTTTCCGAGCCCATGCTGGGTTTCCCTCTTCTCGCCAGGAGATGGGCTGCTGGAGAGCAGGGGTTACAGCCACAGCTACGGGACTGACAGTCCCACCCGCCGCTCCCCAGGTCTGCAAAATGAAGCTGCTCCCCTGTGGTTGGCTTTGGTGAGCACCTTGTGTTCTGAGAGCTTGGCCTCCATTTCTGCCATGCTGCTGAAGCTCCTAGTTTCTCTGTGCACTGGGGTAGCCACTGGGATGTGAGAATGAAAACAAACACAAGTCCTCCCTCCCTCAGCCACACAAGAAGACACACATATTACTGAGATGCTGACCAAGAAGGCTACAGCAGACAGGAAGAGCGGGCTGCACCCTTCTCTGGGTGTACAGTGGCACTGATCCGGACTCAGTGTGACATTTGAGCTGAGCCCTAGGGGAGGGTCACGGTGAGCAATAGGAGTCGCCTGTACAAGAGCAGAGAGGAGAATGGTTATCCTGTACAGGGGGAAAGTGAGTGACTCACTTCATCATTTTGATCTTCCCCCAACTTTAAAAACTTAGATGTTCATTAGATTCCCAGCTAAAGACAAGAGATAGTTCAGAATGATTCAGCCCCTGCACCTGGGGGTGGGAGGCGAATTCTCCATCTAATACTATGATTAGTCCCTTAATTATGTTTAGCCCAACCTTGTTTAATTTATGTTGACTTCTATGTTGTCAAAGCCAGAGAGCATCAAATTAATGAAGCCTTTGGCAGCTGGAATCAAGACTCCTTTCTTAGCCCTCTTAGCTTCATCCCCGAGGGCCCTTGCTGGCCGCCCTTTGCCCCACTAAAGTCCCCCCAAGCTTCATCTTCATGAGCTTCTCATCCTGCACCCCACAGTGGTGCTGACATCATTTCCTGTGGTTCAGGTTCTCTAACGAGGTCCATGACTGTCTGCTTCCATCCATCTAAAGCTAACACGCTGCGGTAGGTACTATCACGATGAAGGGCCATTCGGGATGAGGCTAAAAATTACCTCCCCTTTTTTAACCATCATTTTAGCATGTAATACCATTAAAATACTGCTGAACTCTCCCCTGCTCTCCGGTAGCTAAGAATACTCTTAATTTCAAGGACAAGTTCTTGTTTAAAACAATCCAGAACAAGATGCAACATGAAAGAAAAGCAATTGTAATAACTGCACTGATAAATAAGTCAAATCAAGCCTCTTGTTGGCATATCTTGTCTTTATCCATAAAGATTTTTGGAGCTTAACTCACCTTTCCATGGTGAGGCAAAGATACAGAGGTAAAAGAAGGAAGTTACAACCAAGGTTTGAAACAACATGTTGAAATATAAACCTTGATCACTAACTATATAATCTGTCAACATTGTGTACATATGACTCATTGCTTGATAATTTTAAGAATAAAAATTACTGTAGCTCTCTGCAAAAAGAAAAAAAAACTCCAGGTGTAGTGACACAGGCCTATATTCCCAGGACTCTGGAGGCTGAGGCAGGAAGCTTACCTTGAGTTCAAGGCCAAACTGGCTACATAGCAAGACCTTGTCATGCAAAAAATCATTCCGGGCTGAAATGTTATGCTTTAAATTATTACATCCTTCCCTAAAATCTACTTTGTCAAATTTACAGCTTGCTTATTCATTGAAGTCACTGTCATTTTAGTTTACCACTTAATAGATGTCCTTTTCCCAGCCATGGTTGGGTAGGAGATGAGAAGGAACTGACATTTATTAAGACCCTGCTTTGTGCCTACCATTAAGCTAATAGTAACCCAGATGCCCTTAAAAATTCAAGGTAAATTGACTTGAGACACTAAAATCCTTGAAACTTTCTCACAATCCAAAAATCTCACTGGGAATCAATACATACTGCTTCAGTACGTGCAGGCTGGACAGCCTGATACACCCAGAGACCAGGAGCTCCTCCCCAACATCCTCTCCTGCTCAGGACTCCACCACCCACCAAGACAGTGAGTCATCCTCGAATTTCATCCACTGCAAAGCTGTGGACACAACTTTCATCCCAACCAGAGAGTGTCACTTTGTAAAAGATGGGGAATCCCAGTCTGTACCAGAAGCAAATTTCAAATATTATAATTTGAAATGAGAACATTTATGATCAGAGAGCAATTTGCCTAATCTCCATCATAGTGCCTGCCTCCTTCCCATGGGACATTAGAACCCAATATCAGGATCAGTCTTTCATGACATCCTGTGAAGTACACAGTGATACATGATGTGAAATGTATTGTCATTAAATATGAGTTCCATCATTTTCAACTAATTCATAAATTTCTGAATACTAAAAAAGTTAGACAATGTTGCATAGTCAGAGAGATCTATCAAAACCACAAAAGTTATAATAAACATTGTGAGATTCACCAATGTCCGGACCTCTTTTTACTAGACATATGGTATTTATTACAGCAATAACTATACTGAGCCTTTGCAGTTAGTAAGGGACACATGACATGTGTGGGCCTCTGAGATGTGAGTGGATATTGCATGCATTACATCCAAGTGAGTCTATAAAAAGTCATCTGATTCTCTAGTTCCCCTTGTTTGTCACCATGTAACTAACCAGGAGGGAGCTCAGGGCCAAGACTGTGCAAACACAAGATCAGAGCAGCCTGAAACCACCCTCACTGGAGGAAAGATAGCCTCTTTAACAAACAGTGTTGGAAAAACTGGATTTCAACCAGCCAAAGATTAAAACTAGACATATATCTCTCACCATGCACTAAACTAAAATTAAAGTGGATTAAACATATAAATATTAAAACAGAAACACTAAACTTGGTGGAAGATAAATTAGGTAGAACTCTTGAAGACATTGGCCTAGGAAAAGATTTTATGAACAAAACCTCAGTAGCACCAGAACTTGCACAAACAATCAACAAGTGGGATCTCATCTTATTAAAAAGCTTCTGGGGAATGGGATTAATATGAGAAAATGGAAAAATAGGAACAAAATCTTTGTAAATAGGGAGGACTGGAGGTGTTGAAGGGAGGGTTGGGCAAGGGTGAAAAATAAGAACCGAGAGAGACTATGTAAAGGTGCAAATTTCCAATGATGAATGTCATTATATTGTATACCTAAAATGTACCAATAATTAAAATGAATAATTGATAATGTAAAATAGGAAGAAAAAGTCCAAAAGGGTAGGGGTAGTGGGAGGGGCAGGGGAAAGGAAAGAAGGGAAAGGAAAAAATGATGAGAAATGGAAATAAAGTCTTTGTAAATAGGGAAGGGTGGAGGGTGTGAAGGGAGGGCTAGGAATGTGGAAAAAATAAGAACCAAGGTGCATTATATAAAGGTACAATTCCCAAAGAGAAAAAAAATAGATAAAAAAAAATAAAAATAAAAAGGTTCTGCACTACAAGAGAAACCACCAACAGAGCTAAGAGACAACCTACAATGTGGGAAAAAATTTTTACCAGCTGTTCCTCAGACAAAGGTCTATTATCTAGAATATATAAAGAACTTTAAAAAATCAGACCCACCAAATATAAAGACCCAATTCAAAAATGGGCATCAGAAATGAACAGACATTTCTCAGACAAAGAAGTAAAAGCAGCAAATACACATATGAAAAATGTTCAATACCACTGGTCATTTGAGAGATGCAGACGAAAACAACACTGAGATTCCACCTCATCCCAGAGAGAATGGCTGCTATCAAGAAATCAACCAATAACAAATGCTGGTGGGGGTGTGGAGAATGAGGAACACTTCTCCACTGCTGGTGGGAGTGCAGACTGGGGCAACCACTGTGAAAATCAATATGCAGATACCTCAAAGAACTAGGACTATAGGTCCCATTTGGCCCAGCTATTCCCCTACTGGGGATCTTCCCAAAAGAATTAAAAGAATCATACCACAGCAGTATATGTGCACCCATGTTTACAGCGGCACAGTTGGTAATAGCTAAAGCTTGGAAACAGCCCAACTGCCCATCAACTGGAGCCTGGATAAAGAAGATGTGGGGTTTTTTTTATAAAGTAGAGTACTACTCAGCCATAAAGAATGAAAACTAGAGACATTTATAGCTAAATGGATGCACATTGAGCCCATACTCTTAAGTGAAATAAATAGGACACACATGTGTAAATACCGAATAGTTTCTCTGGTGTGAAAAACTAAAAGTGTAAACAAAGTTCAAATGGTATAATTGATAATGTGAAGTAGGAAGAAGAGATCCAAAGGGGTAGGGGAAGTGGGAGGGGAAGGGGAAAGGAAAGAAGGGAAAAGAAAAAATATGAGAAAAGGAAAAAAATGGAAACAAAGTCTTTGTAAATAGGGAAGGGTGGAGGGGGTGAAGGGAGCACAGGGAATGGGGAAAAAAATAAGAACCAAGATGCATCGTGTACAGGTACAAGATCCCAATGATGAATGTAACTGTACTGTGCACCTAAAATGTGCCAGTAAACTAAATGGGAAAAAAAGACCAGAGCGGCCTGGATTGCAGTGTCCTTGCGTGGAGGAGGCGATGCCTGTGATTTACCTCGCTGACCTGTATGCTCTGCCTCATCAACAGTGCATGCTTATGCACGGAACCCACTGATATGTAAAATTAATGTAGGTTCATAAAACTAAAATGAAACACTATTATAAAAAAATAAGCCAACTTGTTTTAGGCTAAGTAACCAATATCAAAGAGGTTATTCACAGCAAAACCCAGTTCATCTTCTCTCTCATGAGTAGTCTGAATTCAGTGAAGACCAGGAACCCTCACCTTTCCTGCCTCCTTTACACCATTTGCCCCCTCTTGCATCACACGGTTCCAATCTTACATCCGTACACCAGCTGCACCGGTTTTGTTCACATGACCCTGCTGCCTGGAAGTCCTCCACATCTTCACTACTTACACGTCCTCTCTCCCCAGACTCAAATATGGCTTCCTGTGGCCAGCGAGAGGCTCCTAGACACCAGAATGGCTGGTGTTGCTTATCTACTATTCCATGTCACAGGAGTGGGTCACTGTTACGGTTCATATCGAGATGTCCTCCAAAGCCCCACATACTCATAGGTGAGTCTTTGGGGAGGTGATTGGATCATGGAGGTGTGGCAGTCATCAGTGAATTAATCTACTAATGAGTTTATAGCTAAATGTGATGTTGAGAGGTGAAGCCGGCTGGGAGGATATGGTCACTGAGGGCAGGTCTGGAAGGTTCATCTCCCTTGCCCTCTCTCTGCTTCTGGTCGCCCTGCCATGAACAAGCCTCCTCTGCCATGCTCCTCTGCCAGGCCACCCTTCCCTGGAGCCAGCTATGGACTGAACCCTCTACAAACTGTGAGCCAAAATAAACCTCCTCTTTAAGTTATGAATGTCAGATATTGTGTTCCAGTGAAGACAAAGTGACTAAGATAGTCAACAACTGGGAAAAATACAAGAGAGTTAAATTGATCTGCTTGTGCAGCTATCTCCTCCTATCATTTAAGATTTTTACAATACATGCACAATAGAATTATTATAGAAGAGAACGCAATTATAGCATACTTCAAGGGTAATTTGGGGCTGCTATATATCTGAATATATCAAAAATCCCAACGATTATGCCTTCTTAATCTTTCGCTTGTGTCCCCAGAACATGGTGTCTACTTCCAGTGGAAAATGGACATTCATATCTATTACTAAATACACTTGACATGAGCAATGGGCTATGTTATAATAGGCTAGTATCACATAAATAATTAAGGTTTCTGTCAAATCCTGTGATAGAGAACAAGGCTTGATTCACCTTAGAAAGGGCACAATGCCCTGGATAATGACAAGATTAAAGGCCTATTAATATCGCAGGAGAAGTATGACTCCTCTCCAGCATGGCTAGGTCTTTGTGCTGTGTGAACCCAGAAGCCCATCCACCTCTGCAGGGGACCTGCTGGGAGCAGCCACCAGCCTGGAGCTGCCCAGCCTGGTGCACCCTCGCTAAAGTCTTTCCTCAAACCGTAGCACGCTTTGTCCAGATCTCTCCCACATATCCTGTTCACTGGCCCCGAGCAGAGCTTGTCCTGGCTTCTCTGATCCCACAGCCTGTCACCCAGTCTGTCCTAGAAGGAAGTCCCTGAACAGATGCCAGATGCAGTTCCATTCCTACGCTTCACTGGGTGGCTTTCTTCCACCATGGTCTTTCTTCAGTCTAGGCTTTGTTTTCATGACCAGGACTCAATGGGTTTGGTAGTTTGCTATAGAAAACTTCTCAAAGGCGGCAAACTTGCTGGACAGACGGTCCTCTGCCATTGCGTGGTGTAGTCCCAAGGTCATGGGGTCACCTTCCTCTCCACCACCTCTCCACAAGGGCCCATGGGCCTCGCCCCCCCTGTGTGTCACTAATTTTCTTTTTAAAAATAGTTTTCATTAGTGTGTTTGTGACACATAATGAATATATTCATCATGGAGTGCTGGTATGTAGGGACACATCTCGATCCTCTTCTACTTCTGCTTCCCATTCCCGGACACCCCTCCCATCTGCAAAAGTCTAGGACCCTCCTGCTGCTTGGGGTAAGTAGATGCCTTGGGCACTTTCTCTGGGCCTCCCCACACATCCCAATCCGTGAGTGCACTTCCTCTGCCCTCACGGGCTAGGGCCCGGAATGCTGAAATTCCCGCAAAAGACAGCAGAACACTCAGTGCAACACTCAGTGTTCAGGGATTGGACCCCTGAACAAATTCCTCCCAGCTCCACCCAAAATCAGCACAGCCAGGATGTGCATGTGTACCTGTGATTTGCTTTTGAAGTTTTTTACATTTTCTGTAATTATTTGGGAAGTTTGATTTTGGCATTGCTTGCAAATCACCTAAGGTGGGAAGGGCTCACTCTGCTGCCTTTGTGGATTCCTCTGCCTCTGAGGGGGCTTCGCTGGCCTCCCCTATGTTGTTGGTGACCAGATATCTTGTTCTCATTGGAAGAGTCCTTGTCGTGCAGCTTCTCAGCCATGCTTTGCTGCCGGGTGACGCTGAGAGGCCTGCTCATGTCCCTGAGCCACAGCGGCCACCAAAACCAGGAGAAGCCCTCCTGACTGTCCTTTTCCCCTGAGGACTTCCTTCTCCGCCCACAAATGCTAACTGATAACCCTTCCTCATCTTGCCCCGAAGCTGTTCTGTGGGAGCAAATCTCGATGAGACAGAAGATGATGATCAGAAGCATTGGGGTCACCGTCACTGATAGCGCCAGGATGAGCTTCTTGTTGTAGCCGTGTCCCGGAACTTCCTGCGTGTGGTCCCTTGGCTCACCTTGCATCTTCTGATTGCTGGACACCCCCGAGCTCTCGTTCATGTAGGTCTCACTCTTCCACTGCTCCATGTCCCACTGGGCCTGGGCCACCTTCTCTTCCTGCTTACTGAGCAGCTTCATCAGGAGGCCTGTTCTGGAGATGAGCTTGGCACAGGCCAGGTGGATGCGGGGCTCGGAACTGTCCCTTGTAAGAGTGTGAATCACATACTGATCCCTGAATGAGGACGTGAAGCTGCTGGTTTAGCTGGGTTTCGAACTCATCTCCAGGGGATGACAGCAAGGGGACAGAGGTTTCTGGAGGGGGCAGCTCAGTGCCGGTGCTGGTGTACTCCCAGTGCCTCTCATCGGTGTGGTCATTGGTAGATATCAGCGTGAGGGCAGAATCCGTGGCAAAAACGGGGGAGTTTGTGGTAAAAACTTTTTTCAGAAGTGTTTTTTCTGCCATTTGGTTTTCTTTTTTCTTTTTTTTTTTTTTTAGAAGGGACAACATTTATTCCTCTTCCAAACGTGACGGCAAAACCAGGTGGAAGAGAATGGTTTTAGCAATTAGAAAAAAAAGTACAAATCTGAGTTTGGCCATTAAAATTATTAACAACAATGGGAGAAAACAAAAAAGACAACAAGAAGTTGTTTCACATTACAGACCTCCCTCCCACCCAAAGCCTAATTAACACTTGCTTACCAAGTCAAAAAAGAGACAGTTGATTCCCAAGCTGGAGGTCTGAACTTGAGTAAGACATTTACAAAAACCTAGATGGGGTAGTGTCCTCCCCAGCCCAGGTACCACTAGGCACAGCACGAGAGACCAAAATAACTCAACACGGGGAAGGCTGGAGACTCAGGGTTTGGGAGTGTAAGCACCCCACTTCGGGCTCAGGGATCTGGGGAGTAGGATAAACAAAACCTACTTGGAAAAGAACTGGGAGAAAACCAGCAATTGCCTTCTGTAGGGGAAGGGACAGGGAAGGAAGTAGGGCCAAGGACAGGAGCATTTCACCTCACCACCCTAACTTGGGAAACTGTAAGGGACCATCTTTAACTGGCCCTAAGAGGAAGACGAGATGGCTGATGGGAGAATCCACAGGAGGGAGAGGAGGAGAGGGATGGGGCTGGGAGGGGCAACAAGCCCCTTCCTTTCTGGGCACAGGAAGGCAGCCAGGGCACCAGGTCCAGGCAGTGACCCCACAAGGACAGCACAGTTTTTACAGCTTAGAGATCCCCCGCCTGCCCCCACCCAGCTACTCATTCTGCTCAGCGCTGGCCAGTGGCCAGTGGTGCAGGGTTCCTCTCAGGCCCCGAGGGAGTAGACGGCTCTGCGGCCTGGGGCTCTGTCTCCTCTTCAGCGTCTCCTCCCTCGGCGGCAGCACTAGCCTCTGCCCCCTTGGCCAGGGACTCCTGGCCCTCAGGGGTGGCAGCAGCCTTCCCTTCCTGGGTGGTGCCCTCCTCACTGCAGGCACTGACCTTGATCTCCCCCTGCTCCTGCTCTTCCTCTGTGGGTGAGGAGGCAGAAGGATCACCCCCACCCTCCTTCCGATTTCTCTTGAAGGACAGGCTGCTCAATTTGAAAGGCTTCTGGAAAGAGAAATTCTTCTTCTTCTTGGGGGGTCTCCTTGAGGGAGGGGGGCTCCCCCTGGGCCTCAGCGCCCTGGTTAGGGGGTGCTGGCTCGATGGCATCGCCAGTGGCCCCAGCTGCCTCATCTGTTCCGTTCACCGGGGCGACTCCCCTTCACCCTTGGGGGACGAGTCTCCATTGCTGTTCATGTGGCCATACTCCTGTCCCTTGGCCTTGGCGGAGGAAGCACCTGCTGCCTCCTCGGCGGTCACGTTGCCCCAGGGAGCCTTGGAGCTCTGGCTGCCCACAATGGGCGTCTGCTGAGCTGTGTGTGGGGCTGCCCCGGGCTCGCGCCACAGGGGATGCTGCCGTTTGGTTTTCTACAGCAGGGATTCCTATAGAGGTTTCGGCAGGATCACGTAATTCGGGGAAAGGATGCTCCTGAACACGTGGGTCTCCAGAGGACGAGAGGGGCCCCTGAGGGGGGGACTGGAGGAGGCTCCTCAGTGCTGAGAACAGAGGCCCCTCTGCAATCTTCAGCCTCCTGCGTGTGTCTTCCTTCGGGAGCTACTCTCTGGGGTCGGCCTCGAGTGTTCTGTGGGCCTCGAGAGAGGCAATTTTATGAAAGCCATGACCTTTCTTGGAACCTAAGATTGGTTTAATAGCTTTCATGTATTGACTCTAGCACCGGCATGTTCTAAAAGCAAAATGCTGTCCAATTTGTTCAGAGGATTCTAGACGTGGAGAAAACTCCCGGGAGGGAGCAGAAGACGCTAGGTCATCAAAACCCTCCGGCTGTAGCTGCGGAGTAAGGGCATCGGGCAATTCTGGCAGGCCATTAGGCAAAGACCAGGGCTCAGTGGACACCTGTGGCTTTGAAGTATTTCTGGGCAGGGTCTCGCTGCCCCTTCTCAGGCTTCCTTTGGGCAGGGCTGGTAACATTGGCCAGTCTGTACCTGCCCCTTCTGAGGCTCACATGAAAGTGGCTCATTATTATATAGGCCATATTCACCCAATATATCAATGCCAGGAAAACAAAGACTACATTCTTGATTCAGCGGAGTTTATCTGAATGATCTCCTCTGACCAAGTTAGTAATTTGGCAGCTCTTGGCATCGTAAGTAGTTCAGGGCAAAGGCCCCATGTCACTACTGCCTGTGTTTGGTCCCAAGACAAAATTGCACTGGGGGGGTCTGGAAAAGCAGCTTCCTGTCACGGGCCTTTTGGGCTCTTTGAGCATTGCTCACCGAATACATTTGGATGGCTCAGAAACGGCCCAGGATGGGCCACTGTGGGATTTGGGACAACCCAGTCTGAGTGCAGAAGCTGAACCGGGAGAATGCTGTGAACAGAATCCGAAGCAAGGCCTCGGCCGAGGGTCCAGAGCTCTGCTCCTGCACTGGCAAGGTTTGGTCACTCTCAGTGGGAACTGCAAGAGGTACCAACTGCCATCCTGCCTTCACTGCGTCTGCCATGTGAGCCTTTTAGAAAACAATTTGAAAGGCAATCGCCCATGCTGTGCCCTTACATGGAGACAGCAGGACTGAGGAGAAAGAGGACATTAGCAGGAGAGGGGTTCGGGCTGATCCCACGTGCTCACAGTGTCTGAGCATTAAGGTCGCCTCTGGTTGAGAGCCGGCAACCTTGGCTTAATAAAACATCCCAGGGCTCTCTCGTGTGAAAATGGCAGCAAACAGGTGGCAAGCACGACCCTTAAAATAAGCCGCACTACAAACTGTGGAAGAGAGCATCCCTGGGAGGTGAAGGAGCTTGCCCAAGGTCACTCAATGGGTCAGGGTCAAGGCCAGGACTAGACTTTGGGTTACAATTTCCAGCCACTTTCTTTCTCGTTGCATGATCCTGCCTCCTAGCAGAAACCCTTGGGGAATAAAGTTCTGTCCGGTCCCGTTTATTCTGGGAAAGGCTTGGAGGCACTGACAGCTGTGTGCCTGCCCCCTCCTCCGGCCTACTTCACATCTCTATCCGAGGCAAGGCAGGTCCTCTGTCTCCCTTGTACATTCTCTGGGGCTCACATATCCAAGTCCTTTCCCAAATCCCCAAAGCCCTGCTCTTGAGGGCTTCCCGGGCCTCAGAGCAAACACCTGCTGTCCTTTTAGGGCCACACTGCTCCTTCACGCATGGAGCCAGGGCTCCATGCCCCCCGCCTTGGAGAGTCGCTAAGGTTGGCCCTCAAAACCCCTCTCAATGACACCACCACAACCCAGGGCCAAGGCCGGGATTGGGCCCCTGAACAAATTCCTCCCAGCTCCTCCCAAAGTCAGCACAGCCAGGATGTGGATGTGTATCTGTGACTTTATTTTGAAATCACCTAAGGTGGGAAGGGGTCGCGCAGCTGCCTTTGTGGATTACTCTGACACTGAGATGTCGCTGACCTCCCACATGAACTGCTCATCCTGGTTGGCTGAGTTGATTTGTCGTAGCTTGTTTGCCACGCTCCGTTGCTGGAAGAAGTTGAGAGGCGTGGTCAGGTACCAGCCCCACAGCGGCTGCCAAAACCAGGAGTAGCCCTCCTGACTGTCCTTTTCCACTGAGTACCTCCCTCTCGGCCCGCAATCGCTACTTGACGACCCTTCCTCATCTTGCCCCGAAGCTGTTCTGTGGCAGCAAATCTCGATGAGACACAAGATGATGATCAGAAGCACTGGGGTCACCATGAGTGCTATTGCCAGGATGAGCAAGTTGTAGCTGTGTTCTGGGACTTCCTGTGTGTGGTCCCTTGGCTCGCCTCCCGTCTTCTGATTGCTGGAGACCCCCGAACTCTCCTTGATGTAGGTCTCGCTCTTCCACTGCTCCGTGTCCCACTGGGCCTGGGCCACCTTCTCTTCCTGCTGCTTACGGAGCAGCTTCATCAGGCGGTCTATTCTCGAGATGAGCTTGGCACAGGCCAGGTGCCCACGGGGCTCTGAACACTGCTTTTTGGTACTATCGATGATACCCGAAATGAGCCTCCTACCCTCACTGTTGGGAATGAGGCTGTGAAGCTGCTGGTTTAGCTGGGTCTCGACCTCATCTCCGGGGGACGACAGCAAGGGGACAGAGGTTTCTGGAGGGGGCGGCTCAGTGCCGGTGCTGGTGTACTCCCAGTGCCTCTCATCGGTGTGGTCATCGGTGGCTATCAGGGTGAGGGCAGAATCCGTGGCAGAAATCGGAGAGTTTGTGGTAAACACATTTTTTTCAGGGGTGTTTCCTCCAGGTTGGTGTTCCACATCAGTGCTTCCTGTGGAGGCTTCCGCAGGATCACGTAATTCAGGGAAAGGATGCTCCTGAAGACGTGGGTCTCCAGAGGACGAGAGGAGCCCCTGAGAGGGGGAATGGATGAGGCTCTTCAGTGCGGAGAACAGAGGCCCCTCTGCAATCTTCAGCCTCCCGCGTGTGTCTTCCTTCGGGAGAGGTTCAAGCTGCTCAAGGGACACTGAGGACTGAGCTGGGGCCTCCTGTGCAGTTGAACTTTCAATTTCAACCTCAGTAGACAACGACTCTGCAGGAGTAACAGCGCCACGGGTCAGTGTTGGAGGCTGAACTTGCTCATCACCTAGAGGAGAGACTGTTTTCTCCTGAAGTTCTGGAGGCTGAGGTATGAGTTCATTAGGGAGCTCTGGAGGCTGAGCTGCAGCTTCTTGAGTGGTCCAAGATGGAGCAGAAGACTCTAGGTCATCAAAGCCCTCCGGCTGTAGGTGCCGAGTAAGGGCATCGGGCAATTCCGGTCGGCCATTAGGCAAAGACCAGGGCTCAGGGGACAACTCTGGCTTGGTGGTCGGCGGGACCCAGTGCCTTTCTGGAATCGGGGCTGCCAGGACCAGGAACGACAACTGCTGCCAGATGAGGAGTGCGGGAACCCAGGGGCACCGCAGGAACATGACGGGGTGGGGGTAGGGAAGGACCAAAATGAGTGAGATATAGCAATCCAGGCTAGTGGAGTGCAGGTGCTCTGCTCTGTAGGGTAGAACCCTTCTGGCAGTCACTTGCCTTTGAGCCTTGGGAACCAGGAATGTGCTGCCCCGCCCTGTATTTATGACATCATTGCTAAGGAAACCTGTATTACATCAGGCCCAGATGGTCTTGTGCCACATGGGGGAACTTTCCCCACCCCCGTGACAAGGCCCACCTCCCCTTCCCCAGGAGAGCTCACAGTGGCCTCTTACAGGGCAGCCTCCCCCATCACGAGGCAGGATGTGGGGCTCAGAACGGGTGGGTCCCGAACATGGGGTAGGTGGGGTGGACAGGACTGGGCCCCTGGCTGCTCAGAATTGCTGGGTATTTCGTTTGGTTCTTGAAGGTTGTTACTGAGTGCTGACACCGATGGACATCCCAGCAGATGACCCCAGAAGTGACACTCTCACAGGAAGGGCTGCCCTGGCAGGAAGGCTGAGACCAAGCAGATCCACTTCTTATGAGCAAGTCAGGGCTGCGAACAACTCAGCTGGGATTTCTCAGGGTCTGGGTCCTCGGGGCTTTGAAGGAGGAGAGTATTTCTGTGCTGTAAAAACTGTCTGCCAATGGTTTCCAAAGATGGGAAACAGCACTCGACTCTGCCATGGATTCCTTTAGCCAATGAAATTATCCCTCTTGAACTGACATTTACGTCGTGCGTTGCAGTCCACAGGCCCTTGAGCAAGGGGGCTCTCACCACAAATCCAGTGTGAGGGAGACTGCGCTGCATTAGACCATTAATGAAAGGCCGATGGGTGCTGAGGTGGAGCCACAGAGAGCGCATAGGGCGACTCACACAGGATAGGAACAGTGATTCCCGTGCTTTGGTTCTGGCATCAGACAGATGCCTGTCAACCCCAGGGAAGCTATGGACCGAATGCCTCCGCTTTCTCTCAGTACAACAGTGGGCAGATGCAGGACACACACAGGCATCCTATAGAGTGTGTTTATTAGGCCCATAGCCCTTGCTTGGGCTTACTAGGACAGCTCTATTAGTGAGATTATTAAGTAATACAAGCTCTTAGTAATAATATGTCATAGAATCCACATTTTAAGGTTTGTTCTAAAGTTTCTGAAACCCTTCTGAGTATTAAATGTTGAGCTTAAATGTAAAATAAAAGCAGTGAGAGTTTAGTAATATTAACAAGAAGGATGAGAATGCAATTCACCAAACAGGAACAAGGGAAGAGAGGGTAATGTCAGGGAAGGAAAATGCCAAACTCGGGGGAAGTAGATGTTTTTTACCTCTATTTTCATACACTCCACTGCATTGTAGGTTTATACCATTTAAGTTTTCATTTAAGCATGATCTAACTGGTTTACAGGTAAGTTACAAAATTCCTGAAATTTTAACCAGTGGCTCTCAGAGCCAGTAAGGACAGCCCAGGGCACTCGAGGGAACAGCCGTGTAACGCACAAGAGACAATGTCTGGGAATGCCCAGGAATGAGCAGCCCGTACAGCCAGGACACCTGAATGTCCTTCTTGTCACAGATCCAGGGGACAAGCCACATCTTCTCCATCCACCCATGCTCCACCTCGGCCCCAGGGAGGGAGACTGGAACATTTTGCCTTTACCCATCCAAGACTCTTTTCACACTAGCATAGGTATCACATGGTTTCTCTTACATGAGAGGCCTGAAGCACAAATAAAGAACAACTTTTCCAAATGAGGAGGGGACCAGGAAATGGAGGGACAAGGGAGAGAGGGGAAGGGAAAGTAAAAAGAACGAAGATCTTATGTACATGTACCAACTCACCAAAATGAACGTAATCATGTACTGCAAACGTATACTACTAATAAAATTTTTTTTTAATTTTAAAAATAAGCGAACAGTTTTAAAAAAGGACATTTAAAGGCAACTTATAAATCATCCTTAACCTATTAGATCCACAGACTGGATATTAGCTGGTTTGCCCCTCTTTCCCATGACTGAAGACCCAAGAATAAGACAAAGTCAACTATCAACAAAATAGAGAAAGTGCTTATTCTTCACATATACAAATAGAAGTGTGAGCTGAGTTCTATGACTCTGCTAAGGGTTAAACATAAGATGTGTAAAGTCCTTGCCTGTTAAGATAGTGTGAAGAAAATGCCACTTGCTTAAGAATTAGCTTAGAACCAAAACTTCTGAAAAACAAGAGGGCACATCTTTGATAACACGAACACTTTTGTAAGATGTAGGTTCTAATACTGTTCTAAGCATTTTGTAAATCTCACTTCACTTCTCCCTCCACTTCCGTGCGGTTTACTAACAAGAAAACTGGGAGTGTGGCAGAGCCACGGTCCTGAGGCCACAGGCAGATGCAGAACTGGAGTCCAGCTGCCTACTCCAAGGCCCATACTCCAGCCAGCACCAGCATAGAGGAAGATGAGTCATGGCAGGAATCAAGAGCCACTTTCGTGGCCTCAAAATTACTGATTTTGTGGGAAATTGCTAGAATTTAGATTAAGACATTTTCTCTAAAAAGGTACAGCTTCTCAGCAACTGTGCAGTAAGAGAGTTCAAACTGCCAGTGGCATGAGCCAGCCCCACCTCCCAGAGTCTGTTTTGGGGAGATGGCAGGAGAGCCAGGAGAAGCAGCCATGGGAAGAACACCAACAGGATGCTATAAGGGCTGAGATTTGATCAAAAGAGAAACGGACTCCAAGACCTTCACCGGTTGGGCTAAAATGTGGGGTCAAATGCACATGGCTAAGGGCCCTTCCCTGACACTGCAGCTGGTCCCTCCCACGGTGACCGAACTGCAGAGTACCCCTGGCCAGCAGCATCAGCGTCACGTGTCCCGGTGTCACCCGTTCCTCTGCTTTCATACACAGACCTGACTTCCCTGGAGATTTTGGCAGCTGATGTGAGCTTCTGACTTACTCATGAATTTATTCTCTATGCACTGAGACTGACCCTCTGCGGATGGTGGCATGGAGGTTCACAAGGTGCTACTTTTAAAGTCAAGAGGGTTACAGAAAACTGGAATAGAAGCCCTTTATCTTAACCTGATTAAGGCTATCTATGAAAAACCAACAGCCAACATCATACTAAATGGTCAAAAACTGTAAACTTTCATGCTAAAATCAGGAGCAAAACAAGGATGGCCACTATCACCACTCCTGTTCAATATAGTTCTGGAAACATTAGCCACAGCAATAAGAAAAGAGAAAGAAATAAAAGGAATAAAGATAGGAAAGGAAGAAGTTAAACTGTCATTATTTGCTGATGATATGATACTTTACATAGAAGACAGAAAAAACTCCGCAAAAAGACTTCTAGACTTAATTGACAGCTTCAGTACAGTAGCTGGATACAAGGTCAACACTCAAAAAACACTCCATGCCTTCTTATACACAAATAACAGACTCACTGAGAGAGAAATTAAGGAAACAACTCCTTTTCCAATAGCATCCAAAAAACTGAAATATCAAGGAATCAACCTCACAAAGGAAGCAAAAGACCTCTACACTGAAAACTACAGCAGTCTGAAAAAAGAGATCAAAGAGGATATAAGAAAGTGGAAAGACATCCCTTGCTCCTGAGTAGGAAGAACCAATATAGTGAAAACGGCCATACTTCCAAAACTATTATATAGATTTAATACAATGCCAATTGAAATTCCAACAATATACTTCACAGAACTAGAGAAAAGAATCCAAAAATTCATTTGGAACCAGAAGAGACCTAGAATGGAAAAAGCCATTCTAGGCAACAGAGACATGGCTGGGGGTATCACAATCCCCAACTTGTAACTATATTACAAAGTTGCTGTGATAAAAACAGCATGGTACTGGCCAAGAAACAGACCCAAGGATCAATAGAATAGATTAGAAGATGCAGAAACAACTCCAGCCATATTCAGCCACCTCACCTTTGACAAAGGAGCCAACTACCCTCATTGGAGGAAAGATAGCCTGTTCAATAAATGGTGTTGGAAAAACTGGATTTCAACCTGCCAAAGATTAAAAGTAGACCTCTACCTATCACCATGCACTAAATTAAGATCAAAATGGATTAAAGATCTAAATATTAAAACAGATACACTAAACTTGCTGGAAGATAAGTTAGGTAGAACTCTTGAAGACATTGGCATAGGAAAAGACTTTATGAACAAAACCTCAGTAGCACAGGAACTAGCATAAAGAATCAGCAACTGGGATCTCATCTTATTAAAAAGTTTCTGCACTGAAAGACAAACCACCCACAGAGCTAAGAGACAACCTACAATGTGGGAAAAACATTTTACCAACTGTTCCTCAGACAAAGGTCTACTATCTAGAATATATAAAGAACTTTAAAAAATCAGACCTCCCAAATTTAAAGACCAATCCAAAAATGGGCATCAGAAATGAACAGACATTTCTCAGACAAAGAAGTAAAAGCAGCAAATACACATATGAAAAATGTTCAATACCACTGGTCATTTGAGAGATGCAGATGAAAACAGCACTGAGATTCCACCTCATCCCAGAGAGAATGGCTGCTATCAAGAAATCAACCAATAACAAATGCTGGTGGGGGTGTGGAGAACGAGGAACACTTCTCCACTGCTGGTGGGAGTGCAGACTGGGGCAACCACTGTGAAAATCAATATGCAGATACCTCAAAGAACTAGGACTATAGGTCCCATTTGGCCCAGCTATTCCCCTACTGGGGATCTTCCCAAAAGAATTAAAAGAATCATACCACAGCAGTATATGTGCACCCATGTTTACAGCGGCACAGTTGGTAATAGCTAAAGCTTGGAAACAGCCCAACTGCCCATCAACTGGAGCCTGGATAAAGAAGATGTGGGGGTTTTTTTTATAAAGTAGAGTACTACTCAGCCATAAAGAATGAAAATTAGAGACATTTATAGCTAAATGGATGCACATTGAGCCCATACTCTTAAGTGAAATAAATAGGACACACATGTGTAAATACCGAATAGTTTCTCTGGTGTGAAAAACTAAAAGTGTAAACAAAGTTCAAATGGTATAATTGATAATGTGAAGTAGGAAGAAGAGATCCAAAGGGGTAGGGGAAGTGGGAGGGGAAGGGGAAAGGAAAGAAGGGAAAAGAAAAAATATGAGAAAAGGAAAAAAATGGAAACAAAGTCTTTGTAAATAGGGAAGGGTGGAGGGGGTGAAGGGAGCACAGGGAATGGGGAAAAAAATAAGAACCAAGATGCATCGTGTACAGGTACAAGATCCCAATGATGAATGTAACTGTACTGTGCACCTAAAATGTGCCAGTAAACTAAATGGGAAAAAAAGACCAGAGCGGCCTGGATTGCAGTGTCCTTGCGTGGAGGAGGCGATGCCTGTGATTTACCTCACTGACCTGTATGCTCTGCCTCATCAACAGTGCACGCTTATGCACGGAACCCACTGATATGTAAAATTAATGTAGGTTCATAAAACTAAAATGAAACACTATTATAAAAAAATAAACCAACTTGTTTTAGGCTAAGTAACCAATATCAAAGAGGTTATTCACAGCAAAACCCAGTTCATCTTCTCTCTCATGAGTAGTCTGAATTCAGTGAAGACCAGGAACCCTCACCTTTCCTGCCTCCTTTACACCATTTGCCCCCTCTTGCATCACACGGTTCCAATCTTACATCCGTACACCAGCTGCACCGGTTTTGTTCACATGACCCTGCTGCCTGGAAGTCCTCCACATCTTCACTACTTACACGTCCTCTCTCCCCAGACTCAAATATGGCTTCCTGTGGCCAGCGAGAGGCTCCTAGACACCAGAATGGCTGGTGTTGCTTATCTACTATTCCATGTCACAGGAGTGGGTCACTGTTACGGTTCATATCGAGATGTCCTCCAAAGCCCCACATACTCATAGGTGAGTCTTTGGGGAGGTGATTGGATCATGGAGGTGTGGCAGTCATCAGTGAATTAATCTACTAATGAGTTTATAGCTAAATGTGATGTTGAGAGGTGAAGCCGGCTGGGAGGATATGGTCACTGAGGGCAGGTCTGGAAGGTTCATCTCCCTTGCCCTCTCTCTGCTTCTGGTCGCCCTGCCATGAACAAGCCTCCTCTGCCATGCTCCTCTGCCAGGCCACCCTTCCCTGGAGCCAGCTATGGACTGAACCCTCTACAAACTGTGAGCCAAAATAAACCTCCTCTTTAAGTTATGAATGTCAGATATTGTGTTCCAGTGAAGACAAAGTGACTAAGATAGTCAACAACTGGGAAAAATACAAGAGAGTTAAATTGATCTGCTTGTGCAGCTATCTCCTCCTATCATTTAAGATTTTTACAATACATGCACAATAGAATTATTATAGAAGAGAACGCAATTATAGCATACTTCAAGGGTAATTTGGGGCTGCTATATATCTGAATATATCAAAAATCCCAACGATTATGCCTTCTTAATCTTTCGCTTGTGTCCCCAGAACATGGTGTCTACTTCCAGTGGAAAATGGACATTCATATCTATTACTAAATACACTTGACATGAGCAATGGGCTATGTTATAATAGGCTAGTATCACATAAATAATTAAGGTTTCTGTCAAATCCTGTGATAGAGAACAAGGCTTGATTCACCTTAGAAAGGGCACAATGCCCTGGATAATGACAAGATTAAAGGCCTATTAATATCGCAGGAGAAGTATGACTCCTCTCCAGCATGGCTAGGTCTTTGTGCTGTGTGAACCCAGAAGCCCATCCACCTCTGCAGGGGACCTGCTGGGAGCAGCCACCAGCCTGGAGCTGCCCAGCCTGGTGCACCCTCGCTAAAGTCTTTCCTCAAACCGTAGCACGCTTTGTCCAGATCTCTCCCACATATCCTGTTCACTGGCCCCGAGCAGAGCTTGTCCTGGCTTCTCTGATCCCACAGCCTGTCACCCAGTCTGTCCTAGAAGGAAGTCCCTGAACAGATGCCAGATGCAGTTCCATTCCTACGCTTCACTGGGTGGCTTTCTTCCACCATGGTCTTTCTTCAGTCTAGGCTTTGTTTTCATGACCAGGACTCAATGGGTTTGGTAGTTTGCTATAGAAAACTTCTCAAAGGCGGCAAACTTGCTGGACAGACGGTCCTCTGCCATTGCGTGGTGTAGTCCCAAGGTCATGGGGTCACCTTCCTCTCCACCACCTCTCCACAAGGGCCCATGGGCCTCGCCCCCCCTGTGTGTCACTAATTTTCTTTTTAAAAATAGTTTTCATTAGTGTGTTTGTGACACATAATGAATATATTCATCATGGAGTGCTGGTATGTAGGGACACATCTCGATCCTCTTCTACTTCTGCTTCCCATTCCCGGACACCCCTCCCATCTGCAAAAGTCTAGGACCCTCCTGCTGCTTGGGGTAAGTAGATGCCTTGGGCACTTTCTCTGGGCCTCCCCACACATCCCAATCCGTGAGTGCACTTCCTCTGCCCTCACGGGCTAGGGCCCGGAATGCTGAAATTCCCGCAAAAGACAGCAGAACACTCAGTGCAACACTCAGTGTTCAGGGATTGGACCCCTGAACAAATTCCTCCCAGCTCCACCCAAAATCAGCACAGCCAGGATGTGCATGTGTACCTGTGATTTGCTTTTGAAGTTTTTTACATTTTCTGTAATTATTTGGGAAGTTTGATTTTGGCATTGCTTGCAAATCACCTAAGGTGGGAAGGGCTCACTCTGCTGCCTTTGTGGATTCCTCTGCCTCTGAGGGGGCTTCGCTGGCCTCCCCTATGTTGTTGGTGACCAGATATCTTGTTCTCATTGGAAGAGTCCTTGTCGTGCAGCTTCTCAGCCATGCTTTGCTGCCGGGTGACGCTGAGAGGCCTGCTCATGTCCCTGAGCCACAGCGGCCACCAAAACCAGGAGAAGCCCTCCTGACTGTCCTTTTCCCCTGAGGACTTCCTTCTCCGCCCACAAATGCTAACTGATAACCCTTCCTCATCTTGCCCCGAAGCTGTTCTGTGGGAGCAAATCTCGATGAGACAGAAGATGATGATCAGAAGCATTGGGGTCACCGTCACTGATAGCGCCAGGATGAGCTTCTTGTTGTAGCCGTGTCCCGGAACTTCCTGCGTGTGGTCCCTTGGCTCACCTTGCATCTTCTGATTGCTGGACACCCCCGAGCTCTCGTTCATGTAGGTCTCACTCTTCCACTGCTCCATGTCCCACTGGGCCTGGGCCACCTTCTCTTCCTGCTTACTGAGCAGCTTCATCAGGAGGCCTGTTCTGGAGATGAGCTTGGCACAGGCCAGGTGGATGCGGGGCTCGGAACTGTCCCTTGTAAGAGTGTGAATCACATACTGATCCCTGAATGAGGACGTGAAGCTGCTGGTTTAGCTGGGTTTCGAACTCATCTCCAGGGGATGACAGCAAGGGGACAGAGGTTTCTGGAGGGGGCAGCTCAGTGCCGGTGCTGGTGTACTCCCAGTGCCTCTCATCGGTGTGGTCATTGGTAGATATCAGCGTGAGGGCAGAATCCGTGGCAAAAACGGGGGAGTTTGTGGTAAAAACTTTTTTCAGAAGTGTTTTTTCTGCCATTTGGTTTTCTTTTTTCTTTTTTTTTTTTTTTAGAAGGGACAACATTTATTCCTCTTCCAAACGTGACGGCAAAACCAGGTGGAAGAGAATGGTTTTAGCAATTAGAAAAAAAAGTACAAATCTGAGTTTGGCCATTAAAATTATTAACAACAATGGGAGAAAACAAAAAAGACAACAAGAAGTTGTTTCACATTACAGACCTCCCTCCCACCCAAAGCCTAATTAACACTTGCTTACCAAGTCAAAAAAGAGACAGTTGATTCCCAAGCTGGAGGTCTGAACTTGAGTAAGACATTTACAAAAACCTAGATGGGGTAGTGTCCTCCCCAGCCCAGGTACCACTAGGCACAGCACGAGAGACCAAAATAACTCAACACGGGGAAGGCTGGAGACTCAGGGTTTGGGAGTGTAAGCACCCCACTTCGGGCTCAGGGATCTGGGGAGTAGGATAAACAAAACCTACTTGGAAAAGAACTGGGAGAAAACCAGCAATTGCCTTCTGTAGGGGAAGGGACAGGGAAGGAAGTAGGGCCAAGGACAGGAGCATTTCACCTCACCACCCTAACTTGGGAAACTGTAAGGGACCATCTTTAACTGGCCCTAAGAGGAAGACGAGATGGCTGATGGGAGAATCCACAGGAGGGAGAGGAGGAGAGGGATGGGGCTGGGAGGGGCAACAAGCCCCTTCCTTTCTGGGCACAGGAAGGCAGCCAGGGCACCAGGTCCAGGCAGTGACCCCACAAGGACAGCACAGTTTTTACAGCTTAGAGATCCCCCGCCTGCCCCCACCCAGCTACTCATTCTGCTCAGCGCTGGCCAGTGGCCAGTGGTGCAGGGTTCCTCTCAGGCCCCGAGGGAGTAGACGGCTCTGCGGCCTGGGGCTCTGTCTCCTCTTCAGCGTCTCCTCCCTCGGCGGCAGCACTAGCCTCTGCCCCCTTGGCCAGGGACTCCTGGCCCTCAGGGGTGGCAGCAGCCTTCCCTTCCTGGGTGGTGCCCTCCTCACTGCAGGCACTGACCTTGATCTCCCCCTGCTCCTGCTCTTCCTCTGTGGGTGAGGAGGCAGAAGGATCACCCCCACCCTCCTTCCGATTTCTCTTGAAGGACAGGCTGCTCAATTTGAAAGGCTTCTGGAAAGAGAAATTCTTCTTCTTCTTGGGGGGTCTCCTTGAGGGAGGGGGGCTCCCCCTGGGCCTCAGCGCCCTGGTTAGGGGGTGCTGGCTCGATGGCATCGCCAGTGGCCCCAGCTGCCTCATCTGTTCCGTTCACCGGGGCGACTCCCCTTCACCCTTGGGGGACGAGTCTCCATTGCTGTTCATGTGGCCATACTCCTGTCCCTTGGCCTTGGCGGAGGAAGCACCTGCTGCCTCCTCGGCGGTCACGTTGCCCCAGGGAGCCTTGGAGCTCTGGCTGCCCACAATGGGCGTCTGCTGAGCTGTGTGTGGGGCTGCCCCGGGCTCGCGCCACAGGGGATGCTGCCGTTTGGTTTTCTACAGCAGGGATTCCTATAGAGGTTTCGGCAGGATCACGTAATTCGGGGAAAGGATGCTCCTGAACACGTGGGTCTCCAGAGGACGAGAGGGGCCCCTGAGGGGGGGACTGGAGGAGGCTCCTCAGTGCTGAGAACAGAGGCCCCTCTGCAATCTTCAGCCTCCTGCGTGTGTCTTCCTTCGGGAGCTACTCTCTGGGGTCGGCCTCGAGTGTTCTGTGGGCCTCGAGAGAGGCAATTTTATGAAAGCCATGACCTTTCTTGGAACCTAAGATTGGTTTAATAGCTTTCATGTATTGACTCTAGCACCGGCATGTTCTAAAAGCAAAATGCTGTCCAATTTGTTCAGAGGATTCTAGACGTGGAGAAAACTCCCGGGAGGGAGCAGAAGACGCTAGGTCATCAAAACCCTCCGGCTGTAGCTGCGGAGTAAGGGCATCGGGCAATTCTGGCAGGCCATTAGGCAAAGACCAGGGCTCAGTGGACACCTGTGGCTTTGAAGTATTTCTGGGCAGGGTCTCGCTGCCCCTTCTCAGGCTTCCTTTGGGCAGGGCTGGTAACATTGGCCAGTCTGTACCTGCCCCTTCTGAGGCTCACATGAAAGTGGCTCATTATTATATAGGCCATATTCACCCAATATATCAATGCCAGGAAAACAAAGACTACATTCTTGATTCAGCGGAGTTTATCTGAATGATCTCCTCTGACCAAGTTAGTAATTTGGCAGCTCTTGGCATCGTAAGTAGTTCAGGGCAAAGGCCCCATGTCACTACTGCCTGTGTTTGGTCCCAAGACAAAATTGCACTGGGGGGGTCTGGAAAAGCAGCTTCCTGTCACGGGCCTTTTGGGCTCTTTGAGCATTGCTCACCGAATACATTTGGATGGCTCAGAAACGGCCCAGGATGGGCCACTGTGGGATTTGGGACAACCCAGTCTGAGTGCAGAAGCTGAACCGGGAGAATGCTGTGAACAGAATCCGAAGCAAGGCCTCGGCCGAGGGTCCAGAGCTCTGCTCCTGCACTGGCAAGGTTTGGTCACTCTCAGTGGGAACTGCAAGAGGTACCAACTGCCATCCTGCCTTCACTGCGTCTGCCATGTGAGCCTTTTAGAAAACAATTTGAAAGGCAATCGCCCATGCTGTGCCCTTACATGGAGACAGCAGGACTGAGGAGAAAGAGGACATTAGCAGGAGAGGGGTTCGGGCTGATCCCACGTGCTCACAGTGTCTGAGCATTAAGGTCGCCTCTGGTTGAGAGCCGGCAACCTTGGCTTAATAAAACATCCCAGGGCTCTCTCGTGTGAAAATGGCAGCAAACAGGTGGCAAGCACGACCCTTAAAATAAGCCGCACTACAAACTGTGGAAGAGAGCATCCCTGGGAGGTGAAGGAGCTTGCCCAAGGTCACTCAATGGGTCAGGGTCAAGGCCAGGACTAGACTTTGGGTTACAATTTCCAGCCACTTTCTTTCTCGTTGCATGATCCTGCCTCCTAGCAGAAACCCTTGGGGAATAAAGTTCTGTCCGGTCCCGTTTATTCTGGGAAAGGCTTGGAGGCACTGACAGCTGTGTGCCTGCCCCCTCCTCCGGCCTACTTCACATCTCTATCCGAGGCGAGGCAGGTCCTCTGTCTCCCTTGTACATTCTCTGGGGCTCACATATCCAAGTCCTTTCCCAAATCCCCAAAGCCCTGCTCTTGAGGGCTTCCCGGGCCTCAGAGCAAACACCTGCTGTCCTTTTAGGGCCACACTGCTCCTTCACGCATGGAGCCAGGGCTCCATGCCCCCCGCCTTGGAGAGTCGCTAAGGTTGGCCCTCAAAACCCCTCTCAATGACACCACCACAACCCAGGGCCAAGGCCGGGATTGGGCCCCTGAACAAATTCCTCCCAGCTCCTCCCAAAGTCAGCACAGCCAGGATGTGGATGTGTATCTGTGACTTTATTTTGAAATCACCTAAGGTGGGAAGGGGTCGCGCAGCTGCCTTTGTGGATTACTCTGACACTGAGATGTCGCTGACCTCCCACATGAACTGCTCATCCTGGTTGGCTGAGTTGATTTGTCGTAGCTTGTTTGCCACGCTCCGTTGCTGGAAGAAGTTGAGAGGCGTGGTCAGGTACCAGCCCCACAGCGGCTGCCAAAACCAGGAGTAGCCCTCCTGACTGTCCTTTTCCACTGAGTACCTCCCTCTCGGCCCGCAATCGCTACTTGACGACCCTTCCTCATCTTGCCCCGAAGCTGTTCTGTGGCAGCAAATCTCGATGAGACACAAGATGATGATCAGAAGCACTGGGGTCACCATGAGTGCTATTGCCAGGATGAGCAAGTTGTAGCTGTGTTCTGGGACTTCCTGTGTGTGGTCCCTTGGCTCGCCTCCCGTCTTCTGATTGCTGGAGACCCCCGAACTCTCCTTGATGTAGGTCTCGCTCTTCCACTGCTCCGTGTCCCACTGGGCCTGGGCCACCTTCTCTTCCTGCTGCTTACGGAGCAGCTTCATCAGGCGGTCTATTCTCGAGATGAGCTTGGCACAGGCCAGGTGCCCACGGGGCTCTGAACACTGCTTTTTGGTACTATCGATGATACCCGAAATGAGCCTCCTACCCTCACTGTTGGGAATGAGGCTGTGAAGCTGCTGGTTTAGCTGGGTCTCGACCTCATCTCCGGGGGACGACAGCAAGGGGACAGAGGTTTCTGGAGGGGGCGGCTCAGTGCCGGTGCTGGTGTACTCCCAGTGCCTCTCATCGGTGTGGTCATCGGTGGCTATCAGGGTGAGGGCAGAATCCGTGGCAGAAATCGGAGAGTTTGTGGTAAACACATTTTTTTCAGGGGTGTTTCCTCCAGGTTGGTGTTCCACATCAGTGCTTCCTGTGGAGGCTTCCGCAGGATCACGTAATTCAGGGAAAGGATGCTCCTGAAGACGTGGGTCTCCAGAGGACGAGAGGAGCCCCTGAGAGGGGGAATGGATGAGGCTCTTCAGTGCGGAGAACAGAGGCCCCTCTGCAATCTTCAGCCTCCCGCGTGTGTCTTCCTTCGGGAGAGGTTCAAGCTGCTCAAGGGACACTGAGGACTGAGCTGGGGCCTCCTGTGCAGTTGAACTTTCAATTTCAACCTCAGTAGACAACGACTCTGCAGGAGTAACAGCGCCACGGGTCAGTGTTGGAGGCTGAACTTGCTCATCACCTAGAGGAGAGACTGTTTTCTCCTGAAGTTCTGGAGGCTGAGGTATGAGTTCATTAGGGAGCTCTGGAGGCTGAGCTGCAGCTTCTTGAGTGGTCCAAGATGGAGCAGAAGACTCTAGGTCATCAAAGCCCTCCGGCTGTAGGTGCCGAGTAAGGGCATCGGGCAATTCCGGTCGGCCATTAGGCAAAGACCAGGGCTCAGGGGACAACTCTGGCTTGGTGGTCGGCGGGACCCAGTGCCTTTCTGGAATCGGGGCTGCCAGGACCAGGAACGACAACTGCTGCCAGATGAGGAGTGCGGGAACCCAGGGGCACCGCAGGAACATGACGGGGTGGGGGTAGGGAAGGACCAAAATGAGTGAGATATAGCAATCCAGGCTAGTGGAGTGCAGGTGCTCTGCTCTGTAGGGTAGAACCCTTCTGGCAGTCACTTGCCTTTGAGCCTTGGGAACCAGGAATGTGCTGCCCCGCCCTGTATTTATGACATCATTGCTAAGGAAACCTGTATTACATCAGGCCCAGATGGTCTTGTGCCACATGGGGGAACTTTCCCCACCCCCGTGACAAGGCCCACCTCCCCTTCCCCAGGAGAGCTCACAGTGGCCTCTTACAGGGCAGCCTCCCCCATCACGAGGCAGGATGTGGGGCTCAGAACGGGTGGGTCCCGAACATGGGGTAGGTGGGGTGGACAGGACTGGGCCCCTGGCTGCTCAGAATTGCTGGGTATTTCGTTTGGTTCTTGAAGGTTGTTACTGAGTGCTGACACCGATGGACATCCCAGCAGATGACCCCAGAAGTGACACTCTCACAGGAAGGGCTGCCCTGGCAGGAAGGCTGAGACCAAGCAGATCCACTTCTTATGAGCAAGTCAGGGCTGCGAACAACTCAGCTGGGATTTCTCAGGGTCTGGGTCCTCGGGGCTTTGAAGGAGGAGAGTATTTCTGTGCTGTAAAAACTGTCTGCCAATGGTTTCCAAAGATGGGAAACAGCACTCGACTCTGCCATGGATTCCTTTAGCCAATGAAATTATCCCTCTTGAACTGACATTTACGTCGTGCGTTGCAGTCCACAGGCCCTTGAGCAAGGGGGCTCTCACCACAAATCCAGTGTGAGGGAGACTGCGCTGCATTAGACCATTAATGAAAGGCCGATGGGTGCTGAGGTGGAGCCACAGAGAGCGCATAGGGCGACTCACACAGGATAGGAACAGTGATTCCCGTGCTTTGGTTCTGGCATCAGACAGATGCCTGTCAACCCCAGGGAAGCTATGGACCGAATGCCTCCGCTTTCTCTCAGTACAACAGTGGGCAGATGCAGGACACACACAGGCATCCTATAGAGTGTGTTTATTAGGCCCATAGCCCTTGCTTGGGCTTACTAGGACAGCTCTATTAGTGAGATTATTAAGTAATACAAGCTCTTAGTAATAATATGTCATAGAATCCACATTTTAAGGTTTGTTCTAAAGTTTCTGAAACCCTTCTGAGTATTAAATGTTGAGCTTAAATGTAAAATAAAAGCAGTGAGAGTTTAGTAATATTAACAAGAAGGATGAGAATGCAATTCACCAAACAGGAACAAGGGAAGAGAGGGTAATGTCAGGGAAGGAAAATGCCAAACTCGGGGGAAGTAGATGTTTTTTACCTCTATTTTCATACACTCCACTGCATTGTAGGTTTATACCATTTAAGTTTTCATTTAAGCATGATCTAACTGGTTTACAGGTAAGTTACAAAATTCCTGAAATTTTAACCAGTGGCTCTCAGAGCCAGTAAGGACAGCCCAGGGCACTCGAGGGAACAGCCGTGTAACGCACAAGAGACAATGTCTGGGAATGCCCAGGAATGAGCAGCCCGTACAGCCAGGACACCTGAATGTCCTTCTTGTCACAGATCCAGGGGACAAGCCACATCTTCTCCATCCACCCATGCTCCACCTCGGCCCCAGGGAGGGAGACTGGAACATTTTGCCTTTACCCATCCAAGACTCTTTTCACACTAGCATAGGTATCACATGGTTTCTCTTACATGAGAGGCCTGAAGCACAAATAAAGAACAACTTTTCCAAATGAGGAGGGGACCAGGAAATGGAGGGACAAGGGAGAGAGGGGAAGGGAAAGTAAAAAGAACGAAGATCTTATGTACATGTACCAACTCACCAAAATGAACGTAATCATGTACTGCAAACGTATACTACTAATAAAATTTTTTTTTAATTTTAAAAATAAGCGAACAGTTTTAAAAAAGGACATTTAAAGGCAACTTATAAATCATCCTTAACCTATTAGATCCACAGACTGGATATTAGCTGGTTTGCCCCTCTTTCCCATGACTGAAGACCCAAGAATAAGACAAAGTCAACTATCAACAAAATAGAGAAAGTGCTTATTCTTCACATATACAAATAGAAGTGTGAGCTGAGTTCTATGACTCTGCTAAGGGTTAAACATAAGATGTGTAAAGTCCTTGCCTGTTAAGATAGTGTGAAGAAAATGCCACTTGCTTAAGAATTAGCTTAGAACCAAAACTTCTGAAAAACAAGAGGGCACATCTTTGATAACACGAACACTTTTGTAAGATGTAGGTTCTAATACTGTTCTAAGCATTTTGTAAATCTCACTTCACTTCTCCCTCCACTTCCGTGCGGTTTACTAACAAGAAAACTGGGAGTGTGGCAGAGCCACGGTCCTGAGGCCACAGGCAGATGCAGAACTGGAGTCCAGCTGCCTACTCCAAGGCCCATACTCCAGCCAGCACCAGCATAGAGGAAGATGAGTCATGGCAGGAATCAAGAGCCACTTTCGTGGCCTCAAAATTACTGATTTTGTGGGAAATTGCTAGAATTTAGATTAAGACATTTTCTCTAAAAAGGTACAGCTTCTCAGCAACTGTGCAGTAAGAGAGTTCAAACTGCCAGTGGCATGAGCCAGCCCCACCTCCCAGAGTCTGTTTTGGGGAGATGGCAGGAGAGCCAGGAGAAGCAGCCATGGGAAGAACACCAACAGGATGCTATAAGGGCTGAGATTTGATCAAAAGAGAAACGGACTCCAAGACCTTCACCGGTTGGGCTAAAATGTGGGGTCAAATGCACATGGCTAAGGGCCCTTCCCTGACACTGCAGCTGGTCCCTCCCACGGTGACCGAACTGCAGAGTACCCCTGGCCAGCAGCATCAGCGTCACGTGTCCCGGTGTCACCCGTTCCTCTGCTTTCATACACAGACCTGACTTCCCTGGAGATTTTGGCAGCTGATGTGAGCTTCTGACTTACTCATGAATTTATTCTCTATGCACTGAGACTGACCCTCTGCGGATGGTGGCATGGAGGTTCACAAGGTGCTACTTTTAAAGTCAAGAGGGTTACAGAAAACTGGAATAGAAGCCCTTTATCTTAACCTGATTAAGGCTATCTATGAAAAACCAACAGCCAACATCATACTAAATGGTCAAAAACTGTAAACTTTCATGCTAAAATCAGGAGCAAAACAAGGATGGCCACTATCACCACTCCTGTTCAATATAGTTCTGGAAACATTAGCCACAGCAATAAGAAAAGAGAAAGAAATAAAAGGAATAAAGATAGGAAAGGAAGAAGTTAAACTGTCATTATTTGCTGATGATATGATACTTTACATAGAAGACAGAAAAAACTCCGCAAAAAGACTTCTAGACTTAATTGACAGCTTCAGTACAGTAGCTGGATACAAGGTCAACACTCAAAAAACACTCCATGCCTTCTTATACACAAATAACAGACTCACTGAGAGAGAAATTAAGGAAACAACTCCTTTTCCAATAGCATCCAAAAAACTGAAATATCAAGGAATCAACCTCACAAAGGAAGCAAAAGACCTCTACACTGAAAACTACAGCAGTCTGAAAAAAGAGATCAAAGAGGATATAAGAAAGTGGAAAGACATCCCTTGCTCCTGAGTAGGAAGAACCAATATAGTGAAAACGGCCATACTTCCAAAACTATTATATAGATTTAATACAATGCCAATTGAAATTCCAACAATATACTTCACAGAACTAGAGAAAAGAATCCAAAAATTCATTTGGAACCAGAAGAGACCTAGAATGGAAAAAGCCATTCTAGGCAACAGAGACATGGCTGGGGGTATCACAATCCCCAACTTGTAACTATATTACAAAGTTGCTGTGATAAAAACAGCATGGTACTGGCCAAGAAACAGACCCAAGGATCAATAGAATAGATTAGAAGATGCAGAAACAACTCCAGCCATATTCAGCCACCTCACCTTTGACAAAGGAGCCAACTACCCTCATTGGAGGAAAGATAGCCTGTTCAATAAATGGTGTTGGAAAAACTGGATTTCAACCTGCCAAAGATTAAAAGTAGACCTCTACCTATCACCATGCACTAAATTAAGATCAAAATGGATTAAAGATCTAAATATTAAAACAGATACACTAAACTTGCTGGAAGATAAGTTAGGTAGAACTCTTGAAGACATTGGCATAGGAAAAGACTTTATGAACAAAACCTCAGTAGCACAGGAACTAGCATAAAGAATCAGCAACTGGGATCTCATCTTATTAAAAAGTTTCTGCACTGAAAGACAAACCACCCACAGAGCTAAGAGACAACCTACAATGTGGGAAAAACATTTTACCAACTGTTCCTCAGACAAAGGTCTACTATCTAGAATATATAAAGAACTTTAAAAAATCAGACCTCCCAAATTTAAAGACCAATCCAAAAATGGGCATCAGAAATGAACAGACATTTCTCAGACAAAGAAGTAAAAGCAGCAAATACACATATGAAAAATGTTCAATACCACTGGTCATTTGAGAGATGCAGATGAAAACAGCACTGAGATTCCACCTCATCCCAGAGAGAATGGCTGCTATCAAGAAATCAACCAATAACAAATGCTGGTGGGGGTGTGGAGAACGAGGAACACTTCTCCACTGCTGGTGGGAGTGCAGACTGGGGCAACCACTGTGAAAATCAATATGCAGATACCTCAAAGAACTAGGACTATAGGTCCCATTTGGCCCAGCTATTCCCCTACTGGGGATCTTCCCAAAAGAATTAAAAGAATCATACCACAGCAGTATATGTGCACCCATGTTTACAGCGGCACAGTTGGTAATAGCTAAAGCTTGGAAACAGCCCAACTGCCCATCAACTGGAGCCTGGATAAAGAAGATGTGGGGTTTTTTTTTATAAAGTAGAGTACTACTCAGCCATAAAGAATGAAAATTAGAGACATTTATAGCTAAATGGATGCACATTGAGCCCATACTCTTAAGTGAAATAAATAGGACACACATGTGTAAATACCGAATAGTTTCTCTGGTGTGAAAAACTAAAAGTGTAAACAAAGTTCAAATGGTATAATTGATAATGTGAAGTAGGAAGAAGAGATCCAAAGGGGTAGGGGAAGTGGGAGGGGAAGGGGAAAGGAAAGAAGGGAAAAGAAAAAATATGAGAAAAGGAAAAAAATGGAAACAAAGTCTTTGTAAATAGGGAAGGGTGGAGGGGGTGAAGGGAGCACAGGGAATGGGGAAAAAAATAAGAACCAAGATGCATCGTGTACAGGTACAAGATCCCAATGATGAATGTAACTGTACTGTGCACCTAAAATGTGCCAGTAAACTAAATGGGAAAAAAAGACCAGAGCGGCCTGGATTGCAGTGTCCTTGCGTGGAGGAGGCGATGCCTGTGATTTACCTCACTGACCTGTATGCTCTGCCTCATCAACAGTGCACGCTTATGCACGGAACCCACTGATATGTAAAATTAATGTAGGTTCATAAAACTAAAATGAAACACTATTATAAAAAAATAAACCAACTTGTTTTAGGCTAAGTAACCAATATCAAAGAGGTTATTCACAGCAAAACCCAGTTCATCTTCTCTCTCATGAGTAGTCTGAATTCAGTGAAGACCAGGAACCCTCACCTTTCCTGCCTCCTTTACACCATTTGCCCCCTCTTGCATCACACGGTTCCAATCTTACATCCGTACACCAGCTGCACCGGTTTTGTTCACATGACCCTGCTGCCTGGAAGTCCTCCACATCTTCACTACTTACACGTCCTCTCTCCCCAGACTCAAATATGGCTTCCTGTGGCCAGCGAGAGGCTCCTAGACACCAGAATGGCTGGTGTTGCTTATCTACTATTCCATGTCACAGGAGTGGGTCACTGTTACGGTTCATATCGAGATGTCCTCCAAAGCCCCACATACTCATAGGTGAGTCTTTGGGGAGGTGATTGGATCATGGAGGTGTGGCAGTCATCAGTGAATTAATCTACTAATGAGTTTATAGCTAAATGTGATGTTGAGAGGTGAAGCCGGCTGGGAGGATATGGTCACTGAGGGCAGGTCTGGAAGGTTCATCTCCCTTGCCCTCTCTCTGCTTCTGGTCGCCCTGCCATGAACAAGCCTCCTCTGCCATGCTCCTCTGCCAGGCCACCCTTCCCTGGAGCCAGCTATGGACTGAACCCTCTACAAACTGTGAGCCAAAATAAACCTCCTCTTTAAGTTATGAATGTCAGATATTGTGTTCCAGTGAAGACAAAGTGACTAAGATAGTCAACAACTGGGAAAAATACAAGAGAGTTAAATTGATCTGCTTGTGCAGCTATCTCCTCCTATCATTTAAGATTTTTACAATACATGCACAATAGAATTATTATAGAAGAGAACGCAATTATAGCATACTTCAAGGGTAATTTGGGGCTGCTATATATCTGAATATATCAAAAATCCCAACGATTATGCCTTCTTAATCTTTCGCTTGTGTCCCCAGAACATGGTGTCTACTTCCAGTGGAAAATGGACATTCATATCTATTACTAAATACACTTGACATGAGCAATGGGCTATGTTATAATAGGCTAGTATCACATAAATAATTAAGGTTTCTGTCAAATCCTGTGATAGAGAACAAGGCTTGATTCACCTTAGAAAGGGCACAATGCCCTGGATAATGACAAGATTAAAGGCCTATTAATATCGCAGGAGAAGTATGACTCCTCTCCAGCATGGCTAGGTCTTTGTGCTGTGTGAACCCAGAAGCCCATCCACCTCTGCAGGGGACCTGCTGGGAGCAGCCACCAGCCTGGAGCTGCCCAGCCTGGTGCACCCTCGCTAAAGTCTTTCCTCAAACCGTAGCACGCTTTGTCCAGATCTCTCCCACATATCCTGTTCACTGGCCCCGAGCAGAGCTTGTCCTGGCTTCTCTGATCCCACAGCCTGTCACCCAGTCTGTCCTAGAAGGAAGTCCCTGAACAGATGCCAGATGCAGTTCCATTCCTACGCTTCACTGGGTGGCTTTCTTCCACCATGGTCTTTCTTCAGTCTAGGCTTTGTTTTCATGACCAGGACTCAATGGGTTTGGTAGTTTGCTATAGAAAACTTCTCAAAGGCGGCAAACTTGCTGGACAGACGGTCCTCTGCCATTGCGTGGTGTAGTCCCAAGGTCATGGGGTCACCTTCCTCTCCACCACCTCTCCACAAGGGCCCATGGGCCTCGCCCCCCCTGTGTGTCACTAATTTTCTTTTTAAAAATAGTTTTCATTAGTGTGTTTGTGACACATAATGAATATATTCATCATGGAGTGCTGGTATGTAGGGACACATCTCGATCCTCTTCTACTTCTGCTTCCCATTCCCGGACACCCCTCCCATCTGCAAAAGTCTAGGACCCTCCTGCTGCTTGGGGTAAGTAGATGCCTTGGGCACTTTCTCTGGGCCTCCCCACACATCCCAATCCGTGAGTGCACTTCCTCTGCCCTCACGGGCTAGGGCCCGGAATGCTGAAATTCCCGCAAAAGACAGCAGAACACTCAGTGCAACACTCAGTGTTCAGGGATTGGACCCCTGAACAAATTCCTCCCAGCTCCACCCAAAATCAGCACAGCCAGGATGTGCATGTGTACCTGTGATTTGCTTTTGAAGTTTTTTACATTTTCTGTAATTATTTGGGAAGTTTGATTTTGGCATTGCTTGCAAATCACCTAAGGTGGGAAGGGCTCACTCTGCTGCCTTTGTGGATTCCTCTGCCTCTGAGGGGGCTTCGCTGGCCTCCCCTATGTTGTTGGTGACCAGATATCTTGTTCTCATTGGAAGAGTCCTTGTCGTGCAGCTTCTCAGCCATGCTTTGCTGCCGGGTGACGCTGAGAGGCCTGCTCATGTCCCTGAGCCACAGCGGCCACCAAAACCAGGAGAAGCCCTCCTGACTGTCCTTTTCCCCTGAGGACTTCCTTCTCCGCCCACAAATGCTAACTGATAACCCTTCCTCATCTTGCCCCGAAGCTGTTCTGTGGGAGCAAATCTCGATGAGACAGAAGATGATGATCAGAAGCATTGGGGTCACCGTCACTGATAGCGCCAGGATGAGCTTCTTGTTGTAGCCGTGTCCCGGAACTTCCTGCGTGTGGTCCCTTGGCTCACCTTGCATCTTCTGATTGCTGGACACCCCCGAGCTCTCGTTCATGTAGGTCTCACTCTTCCACTGCTCCATGTCCCACTGGGCCTGGGCCACCTTCTCTTCCTGCTTACTGAGCAGCTTCATCAGGAGGCCTGTTCTGGAGATGAGCTTGGCACAGGCCAGGTGGATGCGGGGCTCGGAACTGTCCCTTGTAAGAGTGTGAATCACATACTGATCCCTGAATGAGGACGTGAAGCTGCTGGTTTAGCTGGGTTTCGAACTCATCTCCAGGGGATGACAGCAAGGGGACAGAGGTTTCTGGAGGGGGCAGCTCAGTGCCGGTGCTGGTGTACTCCCAGTGCCTCTCATCGGTGTGGTCATTGGTAGATATCAGCGTGAGGGCAGAATCCGTGGCAAAAACGGGGGAGTTTGTGGTAAAAACTTTTTTCAGAAGTGTTTTTTCTGCCATTTGGTTTTCTTTTTTCTTTTTTTTTTTTTTTAGAAGGGACAACATTTATTCCTCTTCCAAACGTGACGGCAAAACCAGGTGGAAGAGAATGGTTTTAGCAATTAGAAAAAAAAGTACAAATCTGAGTTTGGCCATTAAAATTATTAACAACAATGGGAGAAAACAAAAAAGACAACAAGAAGTTGTTTCACATTACAGACCTCCCTCCCACCCAAAGCCTAATTAACACTTGCTTACCAAGTCAAAAAAGAGACAGTTGATTCCCAAGCTGGAGGTCTGAACTTGAGTAAGACATTTACAAAAACCTAGATGGGGTAGTGTCCTCCCCAGCCCAGGTACCACTAGGCACAGCACGAGAGACCAAAATAACTCAACACGGGGAAGGCTGGAGACTCAGGGTTTGGGAGTGTAAGCACCCCACTTCGGGCTCAGGGATCTGGGGAGTAGGATAAACAAAACCTACTTGGAAAAGAACTGGGAGAAAACCAGCAATTGCCTTCTGTAGGGGAAGGGACAGGGAAGGAAGTAGGGCCAAGGACAGGAGCATTTCACCTCACCACCCTAACTTGGGAAACTGTAAGGGACCATCTTTAACTGGCCCTAAGAGGAAGACGAGATGGCTGATGGGAGAATCCACAGGAGGGAGAGGAGGAGAGGGATGGGGCTGGGAGGGGCAACAAGCCCCTTCCTTTCTGGGCACAGGAAGGCAGCCAGGGCACCAGGTCCAGGCAGTGACCCCACAAGGACAGCACAGTTTTTACAGCTTAGAGATCCCCCGCCTGCCCCCACCCAGCTACTCATTCTGCTCAGCGCTGGCCAGTGGCCAGTGGTGCAGGGTTCCTCTCAGGCCCCGAGGGAGTAGACGGCTCTGCGGCCTGGGGCTCTGTCTCCTCTTCAGCGTCTCCTCCCTCGGCGGCAGCACTAGCCTCTGCCCCCTTGGCCAGGGACTCCTGGCCCTCAGGGGTGGCAGCAGCCTTCCCTTCCTGGGTGGTGCCCTCCTCACTGCAGGCACTGACCTTGATCTCCCCCTGCTCCTGCTCTTCCTCTGTGGGTGAGGAGGCAGAAGGATCACCCCCACCCTCCTTCCGATTTCTCTTGAAGGACAGGCTGCTCAATTTGAAAGGCTTCTGGAAAGAGAAATTCTTCTTCTTCTTGGGGGGTCTCCTTGAGGGAGGGGGGCTCCCCCTGGGCCTCAGCGCCCTGGTTAGGGGGTGCTGGCTCGATGGCATCGCCAGTGGCCCCAGCTGCCTCATCTGTTCCGTTCACCGGGGCGACTCCCCTTCACCCTTGGGGGACGAGTCTCCATTGCTGTTCATGTGGCCATACTCCTGTCCCTTGGCCTTGGCGGAGGAAGCACCTGCTGCCTCCTCGGCGGTCACGTTGCCCCAGGGAGCCTTGGAGCTCTGGCTGCCCACAATGGGCGTCTGCTGAGCTGTGTGTGGGGCTGCCCCGGGCTCGCGCCACAGGGGATGCTGCCGTTTGGTTTTCTACAGCAGGGATTCCTATAGAGGTTTCGGCAGGATCACGTAATTCGGGGAAAGGATGCTCCTGAACACGTGGGTCTCCAGAGGACGAGAGGGGCCCCTGAGGGGGGGACTGGAGGAGGCTCCTCAGTGCTGAGAACAGAGGCCCCTCTGCAATCTTCAGCCTCCTGCGTGTGTCTTCCTTCGGGAGCTACTCTCTGGGGTCGGCCTCGAGTGTTCTGTGGGCCTCGAGAGAGGCAATTTTATGAAAGCCATGACCTTTCTTGGAACCTAAGATTGGTTTAATAGCTTTCATGTATTGACTCTAGCACCGGCATGTTCTAAAAGCAAAATGCTGTCCAATTTGTTCAGAGGATTCTAGACGTGGAGAAAACTCCCGGGAGGGAGCAGAAGACGCTAGGTCATCAAAGCCCTCCGGCTGTAGCTGCGGAGTAAGGGCATCGGGCAATTCTGGCAGGCCATTAGGCAAAGACCAGGGCTCAGTGGACACCTGTGGCTTTGAAGTATTTCTGGGCAGGGTCTCGCTGCCCCTTCTCAGGCTTCCTTTGAGCAGGGCTGGTAACATTGGCCAGTCTGTACCTGCCCCTTCTGAGGCTCACATGAAAGTGGCTCATTATTATATAGGCCACATTCACCCAATATATCAATGCCAGGAAAACAAAGACTACATTCTTGATTCAGCGGAGTTTATCTGAATGATCTCCTCTGACCAAGTTAGTAATTTGGCAGCTCTTGGCATCGTAAGTAGTTCAGGGCAAAGGCCCCATGTCACTACTGCCTGTGTTTGGTCCCAAGACAAAATTGCACTGGGGGGGTCTGGAAAAGCAGCTTCCTGTCACGGGCCTTTTGGGCTCTTTGAGCATTGCTCACCGAATACATTTGGATGGCTCAGAAACGGCCCAGGATGGGCCACTGTGGGATTTGGGACAACCCAGTCTGAGTGCAGAAGCTGAACCGGGAGAATGCTGTGAACAGAATCCGAAGCAAGGCCTCGGCCGAGGGTCCAGAGCTCTGCTCCTGCACTGGCAAGGTTTGGTCACTCTCAGTGGGAACTGCAAGAGGTACCAACTGCCATCCTGCCTTCACTGCGTCTGCCATGTGAGCCTTTTAGAAAACAATTTGAAAGGCAATCGCCCATGCTGTGCCCTTACATGGAGACAGCAGGACTGAGGAGAAAGAGGACATTAGCAGGAGAGGGGTTCGGGCTGATCCCACGTGCTCACAGTGTCTGAGCATTAAGGTCGCCTCTGGTTGAGAGCCGGCAACCTTGGCTTAATAAAACATCCCAGGGCTCTCTCGTGTGAAAATGGCAGCAAACAGGTGGCAAGCACGACCCTTAAAATAAGCCGCACTACAAACTGTGGAAGAGAGCATCCCTGGGAGGTGAAGGAGCTTGCCCAAGGTCACTCAATGGGTCAGGGTCAAGGCCAGGACTAGACTTTGGGTTACAATTTCCAGCCACTTTCTTTCTCGTTGCATGATCCTGCCTCCTAGCAGAAACCCTTGGGGAATAAAGTTCTGTCCGGTCCCGTTTATTCTGGGAAAGGCTTGGAGGCACTGACAGCTGTGTGCCTGCCCCCTCCTCCGGCCTACTTCACATCTCTATCCGAGGCGAGGCAGGTCCTCTGTCTCCCTTGTACATTCTCTGGGGCTCACATATCCAAGTCCTTTCCCAAATCCCCAAAGCCCTGCTCTTGAGGGCTTCCCGGGCCTCAGAGCAAACACCTGCTGTCCTTTTAGGGCCACACTGCTCCTTCACGCATGGAGCCAGGGCTCCATGCCCCCCGCCTTGGAGAGTCGCTAAGGTTGGCCCTCAAAACCCCTCTCAATGACACCACCACAACCCAGGGCCAAGGCCGGGATTGGGCCCCTGAACAAATTCCTCCCAGCTCCTCCCAAAGTCAGCACAGCCAGGATGTGGATGTGTATCTGTGACTTTATTTTGAAATCACCTAAGGTGGGAAGGGGTCGCGCAGCTGCCTTTGTGGATTACTCTGACACTGAGATGTCGCTGACCTCCCACATGAACTGCTCATCCTGGTTGGCTGAGTTGATTTGTCGTAGCTTGTTTGCCACGCTCCGTTGCTGGAAGAAGTTGAGAGGCGTGGTCAGGTACCAGCCCCACAGCGGCTGCCAAAACCAGGAGTAGCCCTCCTGACTGTCCTTTTCCACTGAGTACCTCCCTCTCGGCCCGCAATCGCTACTTGACGACCCTTCCTCATCTTGCCCCGAAGCTGTTCTGTGGCAGCAAATCTCGATGAGACACAAGATGATGATCAGAAGCACTGGGGTCACCATGAGTGCTATTGCCAGGATGAGCAAGTTGTAGCTGTGTTCTGGGACTTCCTGTGTGTGGTCCCTTGGCTCGCCTCCCGTCTTCTGATTGCTGGAGACCCCCGAACTCTCCTTGATGTAGGTCTCGCTCTTCCACTGCTCCGTGTCCCACTGGGCCTGGGCCACCTTCTCTTCCTGCTGCTTACGGAGCAGCTTCATCAGGCGGTCTATTCTCGAGATGAGCTTGGCACAGGCCAGGTGCCCACGGGGCTCTGAACACTGCTTTTTGGTACTATCGATGATACCCGAAATGAGCCTCCTACCCTCACTGTTGGGAATGAGGCTGTGAAGCTGCTGGTTTAGCTGGGTCTCGACCTCATCTCCGGGGGACGACAGCAAGGGGACAGAGGTTTCTGGAGGGGGCGGCTCAGTGCCGGTGCTGGTGTACTCCCAGTGCCTCTCATCGGTGTGGTCATCGGTGGCTATCAGGGTGAGGGCAGAATCCGTGGCAGAAATCGGAGAGTTTGTGGTAAACACATTTTTTTCAGGGGTGTTTCCTCCAGGTTGGTGTTCCACATCAGTGCTTCCTGTGGAGGCTTCCGCAGGATCACGTAATTCAGGGAAAGGATGCTCCTGAAGACGTGGGTCTCCAGAGGACGAGAGGAGCCCCTGAGAGGGGGAATGGATGAGGCTCTTCAGTGCGGAGAACAGAGGCCCCTCTGCAATCTTCAGCCTCCCGCGTGTGTCTTCCTTCGGGAGAGGTTCAAGCTGCTCAAGGGACACTGAGGACTGAGCTGGGGCCTCCTGTGCAGTTGAACTTTCAATTTCAACCTCAGTAGACAACGACTCTGCAGGAGTAACAGCGCCACGGGTCAGTGTTGGAGGCTGAACTTGCTCATCACCTAGAGGAGAGACTGTTTTCTCCTGAAGTTCTGGAGGCTGAGGTATGAGTTCATTAGGGAGCTCTGGAGGCTGAGCTGCAGCTTCTTGAGTGGTCCAAGATGGAGCAGAAGACTCTAGGTCATCAAAGCCCTCCGGCTGTAGGTGCCGAGTAAGGGCATCGGGCAATTCCGGTCGGCCATTAGGCAAAGACCAGGGCTCAGGGGACAACTCTGGCTTGGTGGTCGGCGGGACCCAGTGCCTTTCTGGAATCGGGGCTGCCAGGACCAGGAACGACAACTGCTGCCAGATGAGGAGTGCGGGAACCCAGGGGCACCGCAGGAACATGACGGGGTGGGGGTAGGGAAGGACCAAAATGAGTGAGATATAGCAATCCAGGCTAGTGGAGTGCAGGTGCTCTGCTCTGTAGGGTAGAACCCTTCTGGCAGTCACTTGCCTTTGAGCCTTGGGAACCAGGAATGTGCTGCCCCGCCCTGTATTTATGACATCATTGCTAAGGAAACCTGTATTACATCAGGCCCAGATGGTCTTGTGCCACATGGGGGAACTTTCCCCACCCCCGTGACAAGGCCCACCTCCCCTTCCCCAGGAGAGCTCACAGTGGCCTCTTACAGGGCAGCCTCCCCCATCACGAGGCAGGATGTGGGGCTCAGAACGGGTGGGTCCCGAACATGGGGTAGGTGGGGTGGACAGGACTGGGCCCCTGGCTGCTCAGAATTGCTGGGTATTTCGTTTGGTTCTTGAAGGTTGTTACTGAGTGCTGACACCGATGGACATCCCAGCAGATGACCCCAGAAGTGACACTCTCACAGGAAGGGCTGCCCTGGCAGGAAGGCTGAGACCAAGCAGATCCACTTCTTATGAGCAAGTCAGGGCTGCGAACAACTCAGCTGGGATTTCTCAGGGTCTGGGTCCTCGGGGCTTTGAAGGAGGAGAGTATTTCTGTGCTGTAAAAACTGTCTGCCAATGGTTTCCAAAGATGGGAAACAGCACTCGACTCTGCCATGGATTCCTTTAGCCAATGAAATTATCCCTCTTGAACTGACATTTACGTCGTGCGTTGCAGTCCACAGGCCCTTGAGCAAGGGGGCTCTCACCACAAATCCAGTGTGAGGGAGACTGCGCTGCGTTAGACCATTAATGAAAGGCCGATGGGTGCTGAGGTGGAGCCACAGAGAGCGCATAGGGCGACTCACACAGGATAGGAACAGTGATTCCCGTGCTTTGGTTCTGGCATCAGACAGATGCCTGTCAACCCCAGGGAAGCTATGGACCGAATGCCTCCGCTTTCTCTCAGTACAACAGTGGGCAGATGCAGGACACACACAGGCATCCTATAGAGTGTGTTTATTAGGCCCATAGCCCTTGCTTGGGCTTACTAGGACAGCTCTATTAGTGAGATTATTAAGTAATACAAGCTCTTAGTAATAATATGTCATAGAATCCACATTTTAAGGTTTGTTCTAAAGTTTCTGAAACCCTTCTGAGTATTAAATGTTGAGCTTAAATGTAAAATAAAAGCAGTGAGAGTTTAGTAATATTAACAAGAAGGATGAGAATGCAATTCACCAAACAGGAACAAGGGAAGAGAGGGTAATGTCAGGGAAGGAAAATGCCAAACTCGGGGGAAGTAGATGTTTTTTACCTCTATTTTCATACACTCCACTGCATTGTAGGTTTATACCATTTAAGTTTTCATTTAAGCATGATCTAACTGGTTTACAGGTAAGTTACAAAATTCCTGAAATTTTAACCAGTGGCTCTCAGAGCCAGTAAGGACAGCCCAGGGCACTCGAGGGAACAGCCGTGTAACGCACAAGAGACAATGTCTGGGAATGCCCAGGAATGAGCAGCCCGTACAGCCAGGACACCTGAATGTCCTTCTTGTCACAGATCCAGGGGACAAGCCACATCTTCTCCATCCACCCATGCTCCACCTCGGCCCCAGGGAGGGAGACTGGAACATTTTGCCTTTACCCATCCAAGACTCTTTTCACACTAGCATAGGTATCACATGGTTTCTCTTACATGAGAGGCCTGAAGCACAAATAAAGAACAACTTTTCCAAATGAGGAGGGGACCAGGAAATGGAGGGACAAGGGAGAGAGGGGAAGGGAAAGTAAAAAGAACGAAGATCTTATGTACATGTACCAACTCACCAAAATGAACGTAATCATGTACTGCAAACGTATACTACTAATAAAATTTTTTTTTAATTTTAAAAATAAGCGAACAGTTTTAAAAAAGGACATTTAAAGGCAACTTATAAATCATCCTTAACCTATTAGATCCACAGACTGGATATTAGCTGGTTTGCCCCTCTTTCCCATGACTGAAGACCCAAGAATAAGACAAAGTCAACTATCAACAAAATAGAGAAAGTGCTTATTCTTCACATATACAAATAGAAGTGTGAGCTGAGTTCTATGACTCTGCTAAGGGTTAAACATAAGATGTGTAAAGTCCTTGCCTGTTAAGATAGTGTGAAGAAAATGCCACTTGCTTAAGAATTAGCTTAGAACCAAAACTTCTGAAAAACAAGAGGGCACATCTTTGATAACACGAACACTTTTGTAAGATGTAGGTTCTAATACTGTTCTAAGCATTTTGTAAATCTCACTTCACTTCTCCCTCCACTTCCGTGCGGTTTACTAACAAGAAAACTGGGAGTGTGGCAGAGCCACGGTCCTGAGGCCACAGGCAGATGCAGAACTGGAGTCCAGCTGCCTACTCCAAGGCCCATACTCCAGCCAGCACCAGCATAGAGGAAGATGAGTCATGGCAGGAATCAAGAGCCACTTTCGTGGCCTCAAAATTACTGATTTTGTGGGAAATTGCTAGAATTTAGATTAAGACATTTTCTCTAAAAAGGTACAGCTTCTCAGCAACTGTGCAGTAAGAGAGTTCAAACTGCCAGTGGCATGAGCCAGCCCCACCTCCCAGAGTCTGTTTTGGGGAGATGGCAGGAGAGCCAGGAGAAGCAGCCATGGGAAGAACACCAACAGGATGCTATAAGGGCTGAGATTTGATCAAAAGAGAAACGGACTCCAAGACCTTCACCGGTTGGGCTAAAATGTGGGGTCAAATGCACATGGCTAAGGGCCCTTCCCTGACACTGCAGCTGGTCCCTCCCACGGTGACCGAACTGCAGAGTACCCCTGGCCAGCAGCATCAGCGTCACGTGTCCCGGTGTCACCCGTTCCTCTGCTTTCATACACAGACCTGACTTCCCTGGAGATTTTGGCAGCTGATGTGAGCTTCTGACTTACTCATGAATTTATTCTCTATGCACTGAGACTGACCCTCTGCGGATGGTGGCATGGAGGTTCACAAGGTGCTACTTTTAAAGTCAAGAGGGTTACAGAAAACTGGAATAGAAGCCCTTTATCTTAACCTGATTAAGGCTATCTATGAAAAACCAACAGCCAACATCATACTAAATGGTCAAAAACTGTAAACTTTCATGCTAAAATCAGGAGCAAAACAAGGATGGCCACTATCACCACTCCTGTTCAATATAGTTCTGGAAACATTAGCCACAGCAATAAGAAAAGAGAAAGAAATAAAAGGAATAAAGATAGGAAAGGAAGAAGTTAAACTGTCATTATTTGCTGATGATATGATACTTTACATAGAAGACAGAAAAAACTCCGCAAAAAGACTTCTAGACTTAATTGACAGCTTCAGTACAGTAGCTGGATACAAGGTCAACACTCAAAAAACACTCCATGCCTTCTTATACACAAATAACAGACTCACTGAGAGAGAAATTAAGGAAACAACTCCTTTTCCAATAGCATCCAAAAAACTGAAATATCAAGGAATCAACCTCACAAAGGAAGCAAAAGACCTCTACACTGAAAACTACAGCAGTCTGAAAAAAGAGATCAAAGAGGATATAAGAAAGTGGAAAGACATCCCTTGCTCCTGAGTAGGAAGAACCAATATAGTGAAAACGGCCATACTTCCAAAACTATTATATAGATTTAATACAATGCCAATTGAAATTCCAACAATATACTTCACAGAACTAGAGAAAAGAATCCAAAAATTCATTTGGAACCAGAAGAGACCTAGAATGGAAAAAGCCATTCTAGGCAACAGAGACATGGCTGGGGGTATCACAATCCCCAACTTGTAACTATATTACAAAGTTGCTGTGATAAAAACAGCATGGTACTGGCCAAGAAACAGACCCAAGGATCAATAGAATAGATTAGAAGATGCAGAAACAACTCCAGCCATATTCAGCCACCTCACCTTTGACAAAGGAGCCAACTACCCTCATTGGAGGAAAGATAGCCTGTTCAATAAATGGTGTTGGAAAAACTGGATTTCAACCTGCCAAAGATTAAAAGTAGACCTCTACCTATCACCATGCACTAAATTAAGATCAAAATGGATTAAAGATCTAAATATTAAAACAGATACACTAAACTTGCTGGAAGATAAGTTAGGTAGAACTCTTGAAGACATTGGCATAGGAAAAGACTTTATGAACAAAACCTCAGTAGCACAGGAACTAGCATAAAGAATCAGCAACTGGGATCTCATCTTATTAAAAAGTTTCTGCACTGAAAGACAAACCACCCACAGAGCTAAGAGACAACCTACAATGTGGGAAAAACATTTTACCAACTGTTCCTCAGACAAAGGTCTACTATCTAGAATATATAAAGAACTTTAAAAAATCAGACCTCCCAAATTTAAAGACCAATCCAAAAATGGGCATCAGAAATGAACAGACATTTCTCAGACAAAGAAGTAAAAGCAGCAAATACACATATGAAAAATGTTCAATACCACTGGTCATTTGAGAGATGCAGATGAAAACAGCACTGAGATTCCACCTCATCCCAGAGAGAATGGCTGCTATCAAGAAATCAACCAATAACAAATGCTGGTGGGGGTGTGGAGAACGAGGAACACTTCTCCACTGCTGGTGGGAGTGCAGACTGGGGCAACCACTGTGAAAATCAATATGCAGATACCTCAAAGAACTAGGACTATAGGTCCCATTTGGCCCAGCTATTCCCCTACTGGGGATCTTCCCAAAAGAATTAAAAGAATCATACCACAGCAGTATATGTGCACCCATGTTTACAGCGGCACAGTTGGTAATAGCTAAAGCTTGGAAACAGCCCAACTGCCCATCAACTGGAGCCTGGATAAAGAAGATGTGGGGTTTTTTTTTATAAAGTAGAGTACTACTCAGCCATAAAGAATGAAAATTAGAGACATTTATAGCTAAATGGATGCACATTGAGCCCATACTCTTAAGTGAAATAAATAGGACACACATGTGTAAATACCGAATAGTTTCTCTGGTGTGAAAAACTAAAAGTGTAAACAAAGTTCAAATGGTATAATTGATAATGTGAAGTAGGAAGAAGAGATCCAAAGGGGTAGGGGAAGTGGGAGGGGAAGGGGAAAGGAAAGAAGGGAAAAGAAAAAATATGAGAAAAGGAAAAAAATGGAAACAAAGTCTTTGTAAATAGGGAAGGGTGGAGGGGGTGAAGGGAGCACAGGGAATGGGGAAAAAAATAAGAACCAAGATGCATCGTGTACAGGTACAAGATCCCAATGATGAATGTAACTGTACTGTGCACCTAAAATGTGCCAGTAAACTAAATGGGAAAAAAAGACCAGAGCGGCCTGGATTGCAGTGTCCTTGCGTGGAGGAGGCGATGCCTGTGATTTACCTCACTGACCTGTATGCTCTGCCTCATCAACAGTGCACGCTTATGCACGGAACCCACTGATATGTAAAATTAATGTAGGTTCATAAAACTAAAATGAAACACTATTATAAAAAAATAAACCAACTTGTTTTAGGCTAAGTAACCAATATCAAAGAGGTTATTCACAGCAAAACCCAGTTCATCTTCTCTCTCATGAGTAGTCTGAATTCAGTGAAGACCAGGAACCCTCACCTTTCCTGCCTCCTTTACACCATTTGCCCCCTCTTGCATCACACGGTTCCAATCTTACATCCGTACACCAGCTGCACCGGTTTTGTTCACATGACCCTGCTGCCTGGAAGTCCTCCACATCTTCACTACTTACACGTCCTCTCTCCCCAGACTCAAATATGGCTTCCTGTGGCCAGCGAGAGGCTCCTAGACACCAGAATGGCTGGTGTTGCTTATCTACTATTCCATGTCACAGGAGTGGGTCACTGTTACGGTTCATATCGAGATGTCCTCCAAAGCCCCACATACTCATAGGTGAGTCTTTGGGGAGGTGATTGGATCATGGAGGTGTGGCAGTCATCAGTGAATTAATCTACTAATGAGTTTATAGCTAAATGTGATGTTGAGAGGTGAAGCCGGCTGGGAGGATATGGTCACTGAGGGCAGGTCTGGAAGGTTCATCTCCCTTGCCCTCTCTCTGCTTCTGGTCGCCCTGCCATGAACAAGCCTCCTCTGCCATGCTCCTCTGCCAGGCCACCCTTCCCTGGAGCCAGCTATGGACTGAACCCTCTACAAACTGTGAGCCAAAATAAACCTCCTCTTTAAGTTATGAATGTCAGATATTGTGTTCCAGTGAAGACAAAGTGACTAAGATAGTCAACAACTGGGAAAAATACAAGAGAGTTAAATTGATCTGCTTGTGCAGCTATCTCCTCCTATCATTTAAGATTTTTACAATACATGCACAATAGAATTATTATAGAAGAGAACGCAATTATAGCATACTTCAAGGGTAATTTGGGGCTGCTATATATCTGAATATATCAAAAATCCCAACGATTATGCCTTCTTAATCTTTCGCTTGTGTCCCCAGAACATGGTGTCTACTTCCAGTGGAAAATGGACATTCATATCTATTACTAAATACACTTGACATGAGCAATGGGCTATGTTATAATAGGCTAGTATCACATAAATAATTAAGGTTTCTGTCAAATCCTGTGATAGAGAACAAGGCTTGATTCACCTTAGAAAGGGCACAATGCCCTGGATAATGACAAGATTAAAGGCCTATTAATATCGCAGGAGAAGTATGACTACTCACATTTGTCTATTTTGCCTCCTATTTTTGATGCTACGTGCCTTCAGGACTTAAGATGTTAGCTTATAAAATTCAGTCTTCCTCTTGTTTGGTGTTTATTTGTTGAGTGCTCATTGGACGCTGATGATGACAAAGTTTGGAGCTTTGAGATACACAGAGGTAGACAATGCATCCCTTTCCTAAAACCGCAAAACCTGTGGAGGGACAAGGATGAGCTATGCACCATCCTTCACTGTGTGCACAGGAGGGGTCGACCCTGAAGAGTGATGCTCATGAAGGGGAACAACCTAAAGGTCAGGGGAAGAGTGGCTCTGCAGAGGAAATGTCTGAGACAGTGAAACTCATGATGCAGTGGTGACATTGTGAAAATTATAGGTTTGAATGGAGTCACTGGACCAGGTGACCTGTATGACAACATGGCATTCCTTGCACTTTGCACAACAGCATATGCTGTGCCTTGTTGTAAATGAATAACACATAGTTTTTAGAACTCAGAATTCATTGTTAGAGAATCCGTGATGTGAGTGTAATTCTTCCAAGGTTGTAGTGATAAGTAGATCATTTACCAGGGAAAGGGGTTTACACTGTTCACGGTGGGCATCTCCTGCTCCAGAATTTCACTCACTGTGCTCCTCAAGGACACACACTCCCTGAAAGCTGATACCTGGAAGGCCTCCTCCTTAGATGCACACTTTAAATTAGGTCTCATGGAAGACTGCTGAGGAAAATATGTTTGTTTAGAGGAAAACCATATTATTAAGAATTTAATCTTACCAAAATCCTGTGCAATTTGCTATCCCATCTGCAAAGGAGTATTTTTTTTTCCATTACAAGGCAAAATATGTGGTGGTTTGGGTGAGAGTTATCAGAAATGGCTTTGCCTCTTACTATGCTTTGACTGGAATCTTTGTAACAGTGCATTCTTTCACAACAGCATGTTTGCATTCCTTACCCAGTTGGTGTCAGCTACATCCTCAGATATCCAGCACACTTTATCACCGTGAATACTCTGACATTTGCACACAAGGGAAGATTGAAAAATATGGTTACTGTTTAAATTTTAAAAACTTATTATAGTAAAAGACACATTGCCAAGAGCAATGCGACAAGTAGGCTCCAAGCAAGGGAGCATATTTTGAGTTTGGAGGGGTTAATGGCAATGTGACTTTTACTGTAATAAATTTTTAATTTGAACATTCACTGTATTTTTGATCACCCTTGTTGATAAAATATTTATGGAAATTTCTATGAAATAAAAACATTATGGTGTGTCCTCAGCTACATTATTCACTTAATCTGGCACCGTGTGACTTCTGCCTCTTCTCCAAAGCAAAGGTGACCACGAGTGGTAAACATTTGGGTCGATTCATGACATGGAGGCAACCAGGACAGAGCAACTAAAGACCCTCATGACAGAGGGCCTCCAGGGCTGCTCCAAACAGTGTCAAGAATGACAAAAGAGGAGTGTTAGGAACGAGGAGGAGTTGAGGGAGATTAGTGGCAATATGTCTTTTACTGCAATAATTTTTGTCAATTTAAACTTTCACCATAGTTCTTTATCAGATCTTGTATACTACAGGGCATTGGTTCGAAATATTGCCACAATCAAGAGAAAAGGGTAGTACCCAGCATGCTAGCCTTGTCTTGCTAATTTAGTGAAAGCTATTGTAATTATCCCTCAAAGGCCTCTCTGTGTGTGGGCTTAACCCATGCTCCATGTCTGAGCTCCCAAATTCCCTCGTGTGACTTCTGGGATAGCCTGTCAGCTCTCCATCTGATAAAGGGAACCGGCCTAAAAATATATGAATTAGCCAAGGGGAGGCAGATCACCCTGTGGAGGGCACGTGGAACAGGCGTACGTGCAATAAACACTAAGCTAACCAAGAGATTAACACCTACATAATCAATTCATAGCATGTATAATGGTACATAATAAAATTAAAATTGGGGGTGGCAGAGAAGACATATATTTGAGATGCATTATTGGTCCTTTAATTTTACTCTCACGTTATAATAAACCAAAAATCATAAAAGTAAGCACCCTATTATTATAGATAGATGAGCTAGGTAGACATACTACAGGCAGTCGGATAGGGCTGAGTCCTCGGGAGGGCCAGGACAAGGTGAAACACAGCACAGCTGCACATCAGCTGAAAACCAGGCCTCAAGATGGAGACAAGATGACCAGACCCACATACGTCTGCAAAGAAATGGGCTTAGTGAAGTCTAGACAGGCATCGACCACCCTGGGGGTGACCAGAGAGCTCTGGACCCACCGCCCCTAGGAGGCTCCTTGTTCTTTCCATCCGAGCTTGTTGCCTGACTCGCTTCCCAATTGGACCACCGTTACCTAAGTGACTGCACTTGTAACCTTATTGGATGATCACGGCTGTGGCCCACATTGTACCCATGTGGGTTTAGCCCTGTAAAACTCCTCTGTAAAGTGGGGTCCCCGGCTGCCCACTCAGGACCCCTCCTGCCCCTCAGGAGCCTTCTTATCAATAAATATCTTCTTACCCTTAACCTCCGTCGTTCCTAGAACTCATTCATCAATTTCTAGAGAACAAGAACTCGGCGTATCATACAGTTAACAGGTTGGGAGATGTAATACTTCATATTTCATACTTCCCATGACATAATGATGTGTTGTTGGCCAATTTTCACGTGACACAACTCCATTCTCTTTTTAGAAGACCTATTATTGGATTATTATACTGATTTAAATGGAGTTCCCCTCAGTTTCCTCATAATTTATGAAGTTCTACTGTTTGAGAGGTTATGATGGAGAAACTAAGGAGAATGTATGATGTACCTTGGATTCACAAGTTAGGATGAAAGTATGCACTGCACTGCTACATAATTCTTAGAATAATATTCAATTTCTCTGAGTCTCTCCTTCATCTGCAAATGGGTTTAATAACAGGGCTGTGAAAAAGTTGAATGAAATTATGCATATAATTGCCCATGTTGTGATTAGGTTTCAACATATGAATTTTAAGGCACACAAATTTCCAGGATGTAGTGTAATATGTGTGTACAGTAGGTACTACTGGGAATCTTCCATTAAAATGAAAGCTATGTCTCAGGACTTGGTGGCACACACATGTAACCCCAGCACTCAGGAGGCTGAGGCAGGAGGATAGGTGTAACTTCGAGGCCAGCCTGGGCTACCTACTGAGACCTTGTCTCACAAAAATGAGCAAAAACAAGCAAACAAACAAAATGAGAGGTGCATCAATCCTTTAAATAAGTGAATGATTTATAAGTTTTATCTCCCTCAGAAATTTATCAAGCCACTCAAAGATATCAATAATAGGAGTTTTCAAGCTTCTTGACGTCAAAAACAGGTAGGCATTATTCATACTGCCGTCTCAATGATTTTTGCAGAGCAAAGTATATTGTGGGAAAAGTACACCAGTTATTAAATGTAATTCTAAGCAATTAACATTTTTCAGAAGAATTGATTGCCACCCTAATAGGATTGGGGTTCTCTTGTTTCCCTTTGGAACAGTTCCACCTCACATATAATCTCCTAAGTGTGTTTTACCCTGGAGATGTTTTATCTGTGAGTTTCCGTCCATGCCTTGAGTTGGTACGAAATTATAGATGACTCTCACAGTTTCCATCTTACCTAGTGTAAAGAAGCTACTGATCAGAATCCCATTTGCTTTTCCCTCAATGATATTGGAATAGAAGAAGGCAAATGACAACCTTCAGTGATGAAAGCCTGGCTTATTCAGTTGAAACCCAGAGTGGATTTAGGCGAACTCCGTGAGGGCAGTGAAGAGCAGTAAGTGGCCCTGGGCAGGCAAGGAGAGGGCGAGCCCAGGTCAGGCTCCAGTCCTCGTACCACAGGGGCCGGCACTGCCCGTGAGGTGAGGCTGTCTCCCCTGGGCCCCCAAGGCCCTGCACCCACATGCACATCTGATTCTGAAAACTGAATCTTTGTACTCACTTTCTAAAGAGGGATCTCCAAATTTCCAAGCTTCAAATCTCACATCTTCCCCAACAATTCACTGTGATATCACCAGGAAACAGCTTCGTTGAAAAGATTCAAAAACAAAGGGGATGCTGAGCATCCCCACAGCACCTCATTCTGATGCACCACCAGTTCTCCATTCTGTCTGGACTTCCCCAGCTCAATGAACCTCTGCTTGCTCTTTTCTGAGAGTGTTTCACTGCAAGAAGGAGAAGGAAATGTTGCTTTGGCATCTGCAAAAGGCAGCCACAGCCTTTGCGGCTCCACTCTGAGGTTTTCTTGCTCCTTCAACCCCAAGCCTCGGGTGGATTAGCTGGGTGAAGCATGTGATTGCTTCTCGCATCTTGGCTTTTCCCAATTCTAGCTTAGGATTAATGCTGCTTGCCCACACAACATCAATTACTACTGTGCATCTGCTTTCAAACTAACAAAATCGTGCTGGTGTTTCCACCCTCTCCAATCTCTCTCTCTCTCCCTCTTTCTCTCTCTCTCTTTCTCCTCCCTGTGACCAGCTGCCCACTTGCAGTAACATATGGGGCCAATTTACTTGCACTTGGATAAAAATACATCAAAAGCATAGATAGATACTCCCTTCAGCATTACATGTAAGCAATCAACTCCTAAAACTTTCCTTTTGAGGACTACCAGTTAAATCATCTATGGCACATCCATAAACATCACATACTTTGTAGCCATGCTGAAGAATAAAGTAGATTTCACTTGCTGACATAGAATTAGTCTTCAGATACTATTAAATGTAAAGATTTTTACAATTGTAAATAGTTTATAAATGTGTGGAAGAAAATTTCTTCATGTTTTTATGTATGTGTATATTAACATGCTGAAAATTTCTACAAGGAAATAGAACAAATATGAGATGGAGCTTTTCAGGCACAGCAAGGAGACATTATCTTGTGAGTACTTAACTTAAAGGTTGCCAGGCAAATATCTTATATTTATATTTAAAAGAAAGCAAGTTCAAAAATTTTAAAAAGTTGACTAGTAGTTAAACACAATTTTGTTTGTGGTTAAACAAAGGGAATAAAGAGAGCAAAACAATGCTCTAAGATATAACTCAACACAAGGGGAAATTTTTTTAAATAAAGGATAATGGGCAATGAGAACTCAGAACATCAGAATAAGTTGTTTTAAAGAAAAGAGCTTTCGGGCCGGGGATTTAGCTAGGTGGTTTTGCCGCCTGCTGCACAAGTGCAAGGACCCGAGTTCGATCCCCGGTACCAAAAAAAAAAAAAAAAAGAGCTTTCTTGAATCTTCATTTCATATTATACTGGAATGGATTCAAGTCCAATTCCAGACTAAACTAAACAAAATGATAGGCTATTGACTAAACCACATAATAATTTCAGGAAAATATGAGTCTTTAGTAAACCTATTGGAGAAAAAAACCCAATGTATTTCAAAGTAACTCAAAAGAAAGGGGCCTGGAAAGTGGTGTATGTGGCGAAACTGGCTGAGTGGATACGGGTGTGTTTCCAACAGAACCCAGCAAAGCAGCTACCAGTGACTCAGAGTGGGGCCTGCAGGGAATGAGATGCCTGCTTCCCGGATGGTCCCCTCAGGGGCCCACTGAGCCATGTGGGCCAAGGGGCGGCAATGCAGAAATAGCTGCAGGGTGGGAGTGGGATAGGTACACTGCCCTGTGCCAGCTGGTGGAGACCACGTCCTGGCCACACTGTTGCTGCAAGGAACATCAAGAAACCAAAAGAAAACAAGGTGTGGGGTGTGGACTAAGAGCTTCTGGGCAGAGAAGTCTTCTTTTCCATGAAGAATGTCCTGGGAGAGGTGTCTTCCCATTCGGAGAGCCGGAGTAGGAGAGGGCTGGGAGCAGAGCTGCATGGAGCACTGGGATGGAATCAGCAGGTGAGGCGGCAGAGGGAGGGGAGGCAGCTTGGCCCTGGTGCATGTGGACCGACACATTCTCTGCTGCCAGGTCTTTGGTTACAAAAGCCAGCACATTAACTTGGTTGTTTAAAACAACTCGAGTCTTCCATAACTTGCAACACAAAATATTCCAAATGACGCATATTTTAAGCAGATATTTTCTCAAGGCAATATTTTGGATTTCAAAGACAGTTTTGGAGATATTCACAGACAGCTCAAAAAGTATGAAAATCCATAGTTATACAACAGGAAGAAATCCCTCACTTCATACATAATTCATGATGCGCTCCACTGAATATAATCCACCCCACTGCACTTAAAATGGAAAGTGACTTATAAACAATTTATATTCTTTTAACGTGAAAGTAATAGCCTTCATCTCTTAGAATTTCACAGTTTGTAAAGCTGTTTTATGTGCATTATCTCATTCAATCTAGGAAACCAAAAGAAGCTTACGTTGGCCATGATCCCAGGAGTATGTTTTTAGAAGGAGCTGACGTACATCTCAATCCAGCTGCCAGTGACACTGTCTCCTGAGCCCCCTGCACCATCGTGGCATGACGGGAATAACCACGCCCATCAGCCAGGTCCACTCTGTCCCCCACAAAGCAGACCCACAGCATTTTCTTTCGGTGGCCTCTGGTTCCAAACCCCATTGCCAAGTGAGAAGCTCTTGGGCTCTTCAGAGACAGACTGAGCTTGAAAACTGCCCACATATACTAAGCATGTAACATTTGGGAAGGATATTTAAACACTCTGAGTCTTTGATTTATCATGTGAAAGTGGGAATAATAAACACCCATATGGTAGATTTTTAAGTACCAAGCAAGAAAATTCTCTTTGCATTCTTTTACGCTTCTTTTGACCTGCCTTAGCTTCTTCAATTCTTCTTTTATAAAAATATGCAAATGTCCCTACTCCTTTAATTTATGTTGGATCATTTTGTTCTCATGCTTAAAATCTCTCAATGATTACTTAAGGCTAAAGAAAACAGTCTGAGCTCTACTTCAAGGTTCTCAAGATTGTGTGTATTCTGGCCTGTGCCACCTCTGGTCCCTGAGCCACCAAGCAGTGTCACAGGCTAGTGCTGCAGGGCCACGTCCTTTTAGAAAACAAAGTTTTAATTTTCTGAGTCCATGTCTGTAGCACCTAATGATTACATTCATTGCATGGGGAGTTGGTACATGTGCATAACACAACTTGATTGTTTTTACTTCCCCCTCTGTCTCTTGGTTCTCTTCCCATTTGCAAAAGATCTGACCCTGCCTTACTCAGTGGTGGTGCTTGCTCACTAGGACTGAACTCTAGTCAGGCCTTTTTCTCAGAGCCACCACTTTAGAAAACTTGTAAAAGCTTTGTCTGCCCCTTGAGATGTGTGTAAAATTTGTTAAAGCTTTAGTTTTACAACTCAGAAGTGCCTTTTCAAAGAGCCTGGAGAGTCCTGCAGAAATGTACTCCTCTGAGAATCATCCGTTCTCTGTTCCTTTAGGCAGAGGGAGCCCAACTTAGGGCTTCCTGATCACACTTTAATTTCTCCTTTGGGTGACAGCAGGTAGCAAACACCGATGCCCTGTGCTTCGTAGAACATTTTGGTATTTGAGAGTTCAATGTCTCTAGAATTATTCTTTCCACTCAAGATTACTTTGACCATTGGAACTATGTTTTGGTTTCACACAAACTTTATGATTGATTTTTCCACTGCGAACAATGCATTGGAACCCTGATAGCAAAAGCATTGAAAGTGTGGATCGCTTCGTGTAGTATGGACATTTTAATAATATCACTTCTTCCAGTCCGTGACCTCGGGAGATATTTCCATTTGTCTGTGTTTTCTTCAGTTTCTTTCATTACTCGTTTATGGTAGAGATATTTCACTTCCTTTGTTAAATTTACTTCTACGTATCTTTTTTGTAGCTATTATAAGATTATTTTCTTGATCTCACTGTCAGATAGTTCACTGTTAGAGTATAGAAACACTACTGGTTTTTGTACTTTGACTTTACTTTGTATCTTGAAACCACTAAATTCATTCATAAATTCTAATGGGTTTTTTGCTGAAGTCATTTCCAATTTAGATGTCTTTCCTTTATTTATTTTGCCTAATTTATATAGCCAGGACTTTCAGTACTATGTTGAATAAAAGTGATGAAAGTGGGTGACATCTTTCTCTTATTCCAGATCCTAAAGGAAAACCTTTCGACTTTTCCTAATCGGTATGATGTTGCCTATGTTTTTCCAACGTGGTCTTTAACACATAGAGATATACACATTGGGCATAGTTTCTACTGAATTTATTGAGAGTTTTTATCATGAAGGGAATTTCAAGTCTGTCAAATGCTATGGTATTAGCACAAAAACAGACACATAGATCAATGGAACAGAATAGAGAGCCTAGAAATAAATCTCTGCATCTACAGCCAAACAATAAGAGACAGTCTTTTAAAAAATGATGCTGGGAAAACTGAATATCCACATGCCCTTGTCTGTTTCCTTGTTCAAAAATCAAGTCAAAATGTATCAAAGGCCTAAATGTAAGGCCTGAAATTATAACAATGCTTGAATAAAATACAGGGGAAACACTTTCATGCATGAAATTAGGCAAGGATCTCTGGGTAAGACCAAGAAACAAAAGTGAAAGTAGATAAATGATATTATATCAAACTAAAAGCTTCTGTACAGCAAAGAAAACAATCAACAAAGTGAAAAGACAATCTATATGAAGGGATAAAATATTTGTAAACCATATATCTGATATGGCATTATTATATAAGATATTTAAGGGACATAATTATGCAGCAACAAAACAAATGATCTAATTAAAAATTTGGCTAAAGACCTAATTATTTTAGGGCATTTCTCAAAAGAGAAAATATAATGAGATGTCACCTCACCTGAGTAAGCATGGCAGTTATCAAGAAAGGAAGAAAGAAAGAGAGAGAGAGAATGAAAGAGAGAGAGAGAAGTATTGATGAGGATGTGGAGAAAAAGAAATACACACTTTCACTGGAAAGTAGTGCAGTCATTAAGGAAAACACTAAAAGGATTCCTCAACAGATTGAAAATAGAACTACCATATGATCCAGCAATCTCACTCTTAGCCAAATACCAAAGGGAAAGGAAATCCCTGTTCAGAGAAACCAGCACTCTCTCACTTACACAGCAGCTTAGCTATCAGACCTGGTTAACAGTGAATGGATGGGTAAAGAAAATGCAGAATGCATACAAAAGAGAATACCATTCAACCCTAAAAAGAACCATAGTTCTATCATTCATGAGCACATCGATGAACTGGGAAGACTCTGTTAAATAAAATGAACCAGGCCCAGACATATATGGCATGACCTCACTCTTATGTGGAATTTACAGAGTGGAATCTCAGAAATAGGGTAGAACAGTGGACACAGGAGGCCAGAGAGGATGAGAAGCAGGGAAGGATAGAGAGAGAGCTTGCTCAAGAGTCTTCCTGAGGATAACCTTATTTTGTTCTGAGGTGAGCTCCGTGTTTTGTGCTCACTCGGTATAATCTCCAAAAATTGCAGCATCTTTCAGTCACACAATCCCAGCCCCTCACTTGGCTCCCTAGCTAATGAGCCCGATGAAGTTCGTTTGAGTCAAAAAGAAGTGGAGGCCATAAGGAAAAACTTGTAAGTAAACCCGGAATAAAATGCCAGTATTTCTGCTCAGCAAAGAAAACGGAAAACCACGAACCCTATGCTCTCTAACTACACGGTGCAAGGGAAGCAGACACACAAAGGGGGGGGGGGGGATGACGTCTAAACCTTCAAAGTGCAGTTCTCCAGATAAAATGGAAATGTCTCCTTGATGTTTCCACACAGGCCAAGACTGGAGTTCTCTTCCTAAACGTACTTTAACGAGGTTAACATGGCAAATGCATAGCAGTTATCACAAAGACAGTAAGAAGAGAAAAGGCAGGGAAGAAAGGAGAATACCAAGCACATGGGGTCCTCACAGTTTTGCAGGAACTGTTCTAAGCAGTCACACTCTGGCTGTGAAGTGGGAATGATTTACACCAGGTCACTGGGGAGATGGCAACAAAGTAGTCTGGTTTGCTGGTCAGTAGCTCAGCAAGGATGGGAAAGAGACACCCACCTAAGAGCCTCTGCCTGGCTCGCTGCACACCCACCTGTGTATGGTCCCAAAATCATAATGCAAACAATATTGCTAGAGCAAAAACCCATTTGCATGTGCATTTATTTATGATAATGACCTGTGCAGAAGATTAGCCCCGAGTTTTAATTCCACACAACCCAATATTTTAAGGAGAGTATTGAGTAAAACTTTTTGCCATCTTGCTTTACCAAGCACCCCCAGGTTAAGAAACATAAATGCTCAAGGAAGACAACAGCTGAGGATACATAAGTGAAACCTATCAGCACTTTGCATTCAAGCACCCTAAAAATATATTAAATCAGAATAAAGTAAATGTGGGTGAACATTGTTTTTCTAAACAAGAGCCTGTAATTTGTAGTAAAATACTTTCAAGTCAAGCAAGATAGATTTTTTTTCTTCCAATTGAAGTAACTTGAATATTATATTAAAAGCAAAAAAGTCATACTTTTACATGAAAAGGGTATTTCTACTTATACAGACTATCTTGTTTTGAGAATTATGAAGTCCTTAGAGGAAATAATTGCATTGCTGTAGGGTTCTCAGTACCTTGATACCTTGATATTAAATTCCTGAGAGGCCCCTCTGGTCACTGTAGGTTAGCACATATTAAGCCAGCAAGGGAATCAGCAACTGAAACGGGTTTTCAGAGGAGATTCAGATACTCATCTGAAATTTTAATAAGAAAACTCAGAAAAGCTAAGCAGAAAAATAGGTAAATTAACCTCAATTATTTATTTATTTATTTATTTAGTAAATGTACACAGGAGAGCAGCTTAGATGAGAAATAAATTAACTTTATCCACCTTGAGTTTTGTGGATATTAACTATGACCTTCACAAGGTACACTGGTTAAATATATTTAGGAATGAGAGTAGCTGAGAAGTTGAAAGCCAGAAGTAATAGCAGGCAAAGAAAACTGAATTCCAGCCAATCACTTCAAGATTTTGGCTTGAGGCATGTACTACTGTGGTAAGATCTCTATCCTCCTTTTTTGCCAGAGTAATTACTTTTTCTGCATTGAAAGAAGTCAGATTACTTTTTAGTGCATTGTTCCCCAAACTATGCCTTTCTTATAAATATATTGAACTTCTTCCATGAATTTGTGTTGAACATGTTTTAAAATAATGTTAAAGTTGTGAGAAACTTTTGTGTCACAATTTATGGGACTATGTGGTTGGTCACAAAATTGAATAGTCAGGGTTTGTCTTTATATATTACTTGAATTTTCTCTGGAATTTGACACTATAATCTTCTCCTTAAACTCATTGCTTCCAAGCCCAAATAGTGCCAGCTCAACAAACCCGATGAATAGTCCTTGTTCGTATATGACTGAATTATCCTCTTCAGCTTTTGTTTCTCCTTCTAAGTTAGTACCATCATTCATCCAGAGGCCTAAAACTGGAGTCACTGCTCAACTTCCATTTCTTTGTGTCTAGATTTTCTCCAAGTATTGCAGATTTTGCTCTGTAAATCTCACAACAGCTTTCTTTCCTATATCCCCACTATCAAACATGGCCTTGGTTCAGGCTCTTTTCATATATACCTCAAAGGTCTCCTTGACACTGCTCCTTATCACTCAACCATCTACAACACTACTACCTCAATCAATCTGATGTGTGATCCTGATTATGCTATTATTGCATTTAAAATTCTTCCATCACCACCTATAAGTTACACAAGAAAATCTGCATTCCTTAGTAAGAAGTGTCAGAGATAGCACTGCCCAACTTTCAATCTTCATCTGCTTTCTGTCCTCTGCAACTGCACTTTAAGGTAACAATTGTGAGTTTCTACTGTGTCTCAAAAGTCTCCCCAAAATTTCATGTGCTCAAAAGTGAGGCCTGGTAGGAAGAGGTGTGCCAGTGGAGACATGACCTTGAAGGGTATCTTCTTGTACCTGGCTCCTCCCTTCTCTCTCTTCCTCTTGGCTGCCATACAATAAACAGCTTTCCCCCACCATCCCATTTTGTGGACTGGGAGTCAGCAACCATGGACTGAACCCACTGAAACTGTGAGCCAAAATGAACCCCTTCTCCTTTAAATTGGCAGGTGTCAGTATTTTGTCCCAGCAACTGGAAAGCTCATTAACACAGTACTTTAAAAAAAAAATACCAAGAGTTCTACTTAAATTATGGGTTCATTTCAACAGGTGGTTCACAATCTCCAAGCTCACTATGTATGCTATGTATATGACTGGCTATAAAATGAAGCAATGAAATCTTCAAAACCACTTCGCCTTGGAACTTAAAAATACATATATGTGAACAGAAGGAACACAAGCAGTATTGAAGCCTACTGCTTCATCAAACGTGTCTGCACTGAGAGCATCACTCTTAGTGGCTAACCAAATTGCTAAAGCAAAGAAGCTCTTTGCTATTGGCGAAGTGTTGATCCTGTCTGCTGTTGAGGATACTTGCCACAAACTTTTAGGACGGCCTGCAGTTCAAAAGGTAGCACTTGTTCCTCTTTTGGCAAGCACCACAACTAGTCCAGTTGATGAAATAGCAGAGGATTTTGAGGCACAGTTGTAAGGAAGGAGTCACCCTGGTACACAATCCAAGTTGAAGAGTCTGCTATTATTGACAACAGGGCAGCAATGCTAATTTTTGTTTGATACATTTTTCAAGAGAATAGACACGAGGATATGTTATCCTCATGTTTTGTTGCCAACCAATGCCACACCTGCCAAACTATTCAAGTCTTTATGGGATTACATATCAGAAAAAGTAAATTGGTCATTATATCATAAGTGCATGGATAGAGTGGCTCCTGTGATTGGACAGCTTTTTGCTTTCACAGTTCAGATCAAAGAGGTCACTTCTCAGTATAAGAATACACACTGTGTCATTCATAGAAAAATGCTGGCTGGTTGAAAAGTGCCACCCTAATTTAACAACATCCTGCAGAATGATGTGATTATAATTTAACCTACACTGAAGTAGATGCCATTAATCCATGTCTGTCTGTGTGACTCTATGAGGAGATGGATGCAGAGCATAAACATTTTGTCATATACACAGAAGTGAGATGGCTTTCTAGAGATAGATTACTAACCAGGATTTTTGAGTCATGACAGAATGTTTGAGTCATGACAGCTGCTCTAGAGAGTTCTTTTTAAAAAGCAGTCACTGCTGGCAACATATGTCAGTGACATGGAACGGATTACAAAAGTTGCTTATTCTTGAACATATTCAACATGCTCAATGCTGTCATTTCAAGGAAGAGCAATTGTGTTGAAGTCAGCAGATAAAGTGGCTGCATTCAGAGCCAAACTGAAATTATGGGGCAGCCAGTGAACATTAGGTTTTTTAAATGTTTCCAACACTAGCAGAGATTTTCAAAGAGACTGAGCCAGAGTCTTCTTTCTCCCAGCTTATCAACTATCTTAGCTCTCAAAAGAGTTTGAGCCAAAAGAGCTTCACAACCACAAAAGACCCTGAACTCAGAAGGTATGGATCAATAACCCATCTGCACATAAAACCATACTAGAAGAGGATCCACAGCTTGAGATCTCCAATGATAGTGAGGAGTCAAACTCCAGGTTAAAAAGAGAGACATAAAAGCTCAAGTAAGAGATACAGCAGTACTCTCTGAATTGCTAACAATATCCAGGAAGAATGGGGAATAGCAAAGGAGATGCCTGGTACATCATGGAGTCCCATCCTCGCCCCATTCTAAGTGAATGCTGGTAAGACTCAAAGCTACTGCAGTACAGGTCCACTTTCCATAGAGGCTGAGCAATCAGATGCCAAATGCTGTCAAACAAGAGTCCTCAACCACAAATCATAAAACAGAATACAGAACACACAGCACTTATGAAAAACACACATCATGGAAAAGATAATATATTAAAACAAGAGAATTTTCTAGCAGAATGAGAATTTAATGAAGGCTATTTAATGTTCCCCAAAAGAAGCAAGACAATATTGAATACATAAAACCTGAACAACTAAAGACATTGAAAGTTTAAAAAGCTAAAGTGGTACCTCAGTTCACGAACTTGATTCCACAATTCTGGTCACAAACTGTTTTGGATGAGAACCAAATCAAAGTCAATGGTTAGGTTCAATGTTGACCTTCTGGGAAAATTTGATTCAGTTCTTGTTTAGTTCTGTTTGTGACCAGAATCATGGAGAGAACTGAGTTCATGAACTTTAGGAACCACCTGTATTAAAATTCATGCTTCAGGGCCGGGGATTTAGCTCAGTGGTTCCAGCACCTGCCTTGCTAGTGCAAGGTCCCAAGTTTGATCCCCAGTACCCCAAAAACAAAACCAAAAAATTCATGCTTCAATCAGTGGTCTGAAACATTTATATTGAAAGGATAATTTAAATGGAAATCAGTGTGGAGATTCCTCAAAAAAACAAACAAACAAAAATCCCCTTGACCTAGGTATTCTTCCAGGTATCTTCCTAAAAGAATTAAAGATATCATATTACAGAGATACATGAGTATCCATGTTTATAGAAACACAATTCATAATAGGTTAACCTTGGAAGCAGCCTAGATGACCATCAACAGTTGAATGGATAAACAAAATGTGGTACTTACACATAATGGAGCACTACTCTGCCATAAAGAAAGATAAATGAGTCATATGTAGGAAAATGGGTGTATCTTGAGAACATAATGTTAAGTAAAATAAATCAGACACACAAGCTTAAATATTGCATGGTTTCTCCTATATAAGAAACCCAAAGTATAAATAAAGAGCAAAATAAAAAGTAAGATCTTTTGCAAACGGGAAGGGACCCGAGAGATGGAGGGAAGAGAGGGGGAGGGGATAAGAGAGAAGATGATGTCATGTACATGTAGCAACTCCCAATGAAGAATATAGTCATTATGTACTCCAAAGGTGTCCTAAGGAAAAGGAAAAGTTGAGAAATAATGACTGAGCTCAGCAATCTGTCAGAATGCTGCGTGAGGTAATGAGATGCAAAGTGTAAATACAGGATTGCAGAGTAGGAAGGTGAGGTTGAGCACTCGCTTTAGACAACTTTGGCATTTCTCTACAGAGTCAACTCACTATAAGCCAGGAATTCCACTCCAAGGTCTGACCCAAGGTATTCTGACCCATGTGTCCACAAAAGAAGGCATGAACAAGAATGTTCATGTGAGATGAAAACCATTCAAATGTCCATGAAAAATAAAATGGATAAATAGCCTGTGACACATTTAAACAATGGAGCAGGAGACGGGAAACCGACACAAGAAAGCACTAATGAGTAAAAAATCATTCCCAGGGCTCATAGACCTCGTGGTGAGTAAAAAAAGCCAGAAGCCAAATAGTGCATTTATAAGAAGCTTGAGAACAAGGAAATGAAAAGATGGTGACAGAACAGGATATTCAGTTATGGAGTTGGATTGAATATAGACTGAGAAACAGTGAGATAAAACTGGATTAGTGAAAATATTTTCTATTATGACACAAATGATGATCAAGTGGTTTTTTATATATTCAACTCCGTATGTGTCTGTGTTTAAAAATCACTGAACAGCACACTTAATATTGCTATATTTTATCCACTTTGCTGTATGTATTTCATGTGTTAATTTAAAAAGGAAAATAATCCCCTGATGCCTGGATCCCACACTTAGAGGGTGGTACATTAATAAATCATGCAACTCAGAAACTGTGCCACCCACAAATCAGCCCTGGAGGAAATGTTACAGGATGTATTTTAAGGGAGAGCAATGAATCCAGTAGAGGGCAGTGAAATGCAAAAGCAAAAATGAAAATACAAATTTTTCAAAATGGATTTCCAAGTAGAGTCTACAAAATCTAAATGAGTCATAATTGTCTAAAGGAGAATGCATATTATGTGTGGATGAAAAAGACAATGACCAGCTGTCATGGTTCCCCAGGCTCCTCTTTGGTTATGACTACTTCTCAGACTGTTTGATTTTAATGATCTTGATCATTTTGAGGAGTCCTGGCCTGCTCTCTATGATGACCTGCTACTGGAATTTGTCAGATGTCTCGCTCATTATTAAATTTCCGTGGTCAGCCATGGGGAGGAAAATCTCAAATGTAAATGCCCGTTCTCATTTCAGATCAAGGAGCCATGCTATCAACAGAGCTCCTCACTGCTGATGTTGGCCTTGATCAGTTGGCAGGGGGACCCTTTTCCAGGTTTCTCCACTTCTTCTCCAGGTCTCTCTTTCCATCTTTTAGCATTAGAACACTTCAGGAGTGAGGAGTTTGGCTCTTCTCCTTGAAGGCAAAGAATCTATGTATATTACTCCAAATTCTACCTCACCAAACAGTGTCTTCTCGCGCATTGATTTTTGTCACCAATCACTTAGGTATACCAGCATAATTCATAGATACCTATCTTACATCCTGTGCTGTACTCCAACACAACTTTATATATCTGTAGCTACATGTTGGCCACTGGAGCCCTTTGAGGGACTTCATGTGGCTTGGACACTGCCACATCACCGTGTGGTTTCCATGTTTCAGGTACTTCCTCTCTTCCTGGCACTGAGATGCTCCAAGCTCCTTCTGATCATTTCCTAGAATCAGCCATTTCTCCAAGGAGCCCGGGTTCCTTTGATGAGAGAACTGTTTCAGAAAAGAAGATTTGAGACTGACCGTACTCATTCCAACTGGGCTGTTATTTTTGTTAGGTCCTCTCAGCTGATACAGAGCCAAGGACTATATGAGTGCAGCCTGCATTTATGCATGTGTGCGTATCTATAACTGTTTCTATCTGTAGGTCCTGGCATTTACATTAAACTACGCCTTCATTTTTACTGAATCTCTGACTCTAATCTGTCGACGTGCATCATTCCAAGGCCTTCCCTTAGCTTAGCTATGAGTTTCCACTCTGATCACGGGAGACGCTTGCCATCCATCACCCACTTATTTCCTTGCTGTGTCCCAGCATACACGTGCAGCAGATTCAGAGCTGCTCACCTGTAGCTACATGGGGAAAGTTTTACCAGCTATAGCAGTGAGCTTGTGGGCAGTTCCTTTCGCCTTTTTTCAATTTGTATAGGTTAAAGTTAGTCCTTGTCCTATAAAGTTCTGTGGGTGTTGACAAATGCAACGTGTTGTATATCTGCCACTTCAGTATCATCATACAGCACAGTGTCCTCACCCTAAACATCCCATACTGCTCCTCTTCAATCCTCTTGGCCTCCCCCTGAAGCCATGGGAACCAAGGGCCTTTCTGCTGTCTTCGTATTTTCACCTTCTTCACAATATCATATAATAGCAATCAAACAGTATGATGCCTTTCATATGGTCGTTCAAGACTGGCTTCTTTCACTTAGCAATATGTATTTAAAAATTCCTCTGTGTCCCTCATGGATTGAAAGCTTACTTCCCTTCATCACTGAATTATATTTCATTGTATGGATGTAGCATGGTTTGCTTACCCGTTCTCCTCTTTGTAAACATCCCCCTTGCTTCCAGTTTGGGCAATCATAAATAAAGTTGTTATAAATATTTGCATGGGGATTTCCTTGGGAACATAGTTTTTTCAATCCAGGTAAATACATAGGAGTGCAGTTGCTGGGCTCTCTAGTACGACTATGTGTAGTTACAGGAAGGTGTCATACTGCCTTCCAAAATGGCTGTACCGTCTGGCAATCCTACCAGCAAAGAGCAAGCATTTTTCTCTCTCAACATCCCTTCCAGCATTTGGTGCTGAATATTATCCACAATAGGGCCAATTCTAGTTACCATGGTTTTCAGTTGAAATTTTTCTTTGAATATCTTAATACACTCCAATTCTCCAGTGAAATTTCCCACGCTGTCCTTGCTTTTTCTGAATCTAATGATCATGATTATTTTAAGGACTGTAGCTAACAAGACCTATATCTGGATCTCCTGTAGTTCTGCTTCTTTTACTTGTTTGTTTTTTCTTTCTCTGCTTCTTGACATGCTTGGTAATTAAACACTGGGTAGTGAGTATAAATGACAGTAGAAAAATTGTGTGAAATTTAGCTTTTGGTAAGCAGTCAGAACACCGAAAGATCCTCCTGTTCCAATCAGGAATTGAGTTCTGCAACACGAATCTACGTCTCCCACACTTATCCAATTTGACTTTCTCACTAGCCTGTGGCTAGAAGAGCATACCTTCTGGCTTGAGACTGCTTTTGGACTTTGGCCTTTAAAAATTAGGGTTCATTCTGGTTTCCATATGTCTTATGATGTGGTCCTTTGGGCTTTGCAGTGTCCCAGCTGAAAATCGGGGTATCTAATAGGGTGCATAGCCCAGCAGGCCTGAGGCTCAGCTTATTTCTCCAGGCTCAGGAACCCTGAAAAATCCCTGACCGCTTTTCAGCCTGTACACTGAGCTCCTTCACTCAGCTGCTTCGTGGACAACAAATCCTCCAGTGGAAAAGTGACCGACTTCCAGACACACCTTTTCTATCCCTTCACTCTCCTGGAATCAGCCTCCTAAATCCTAGCTGGTTTGAAGGCCTGAATTTAAATTCTAGTTCCCTGGTGCTCTGAGATAGCCATAATCTCTGCTTAGCCTCTTGCTTTCTGCTCAGATTCCTCTGTGGTTTCTCAGCCTCTTGTCCAGCTTAATTTAAAAATCACCAAATGCTTCAGGGGAAAAGTGGTTTGAAAAGTCAGGCTCCACTTAATGATTTTATTTTCCTTCAGCAATCTTTGACCTTCAGGTTTTGGCTGCCATGGCTGCTCCAAGCAGAGTTATTGTCCTTTGTTTTTGTTTTTCAAGGAAGGTTGTTTTCCGTGTCACTTAGAGAATGTTTTGTCCCATGTGTCCCATGTGTAGGATGACAGGAGTTTGCGTGTCTGGAATCTAGTCCTTCATAGCTAGAAACAGAAATATTCACGAGAGTATTTTAAAACAAATCTCAGTTACCATGTCAGTGTGTCTGTAAATACTTCAATATGTATTAGCAGAAGATACGTTTTCTTGACACAATTCTGTTACCACAAAGATAACGGTAATTATTTAATATGACCTAGCATCAAGTCTATGTCAGATCTTTCTGATTATAAAAAGTCTTTTAACAATCTATTTGACTGAATTTACATTCATTTCACTTCCAAATATTGCATTTGGTTGATTTCTTTGTTAATCTCTTATGACTTTTTAATGTCGTTTTTTATTGAAAATAAAAAGTGGTTCATTGTTCGTGTGACCTTCTTATGGTTCGCTATTTCATCGGTTGTTTCAGTTCAATTTGTTCCTTTAATCCTCATATACCCCCTTAATTTGGTGTTAGATATACAAGTTTGATTTTATCCAAGTTTCTGAGATTATTTCAGACTATTCAGACAATTTGGGATGATTCCACGCTTCATGATATTTTATACCTATCTGCAAGCCCAGATGTCTGCAGAGCCCAATATTTTTTTAAAGTGAGGCAAAGACATGGTCAAGGTGTACACCAGGTGGCTCGCTTTGTAACTGGTAACAGCTACGGCTCTCCTTCAGCAGCATCTCGGAAGACTCCTGTTTTCTTCTTCCCCTTCATGAACTTCGATTAGCTTTCCCTCGAAGAGATTGAAAGGCGGAGTGCCTGTGTCGCACAACGTGTGCTGGGTCTCGGTGCTCGCCCTGTAGGAACTGTTGTGTACAGGAAGAAAAGAGAGAGACGATGGTGGGGAAGGGACCACTTCATTCTCCACGGCCTCGCAGATGAAAGGCAGCGGCTCGCAAAGTGGTGAGCCTGTGCTCAGCAGGCATCGCGCAGATTCGCTGAGCTGTTTGTCAAAATAAGTAGGCATGTGCTGGCATTTCGTGGACAGGCACCAAGAGCACTTGAATTCCTTCTCTGTGCTGGACACCACTCATACCCACCACTCCTCATCTCTTCGGTTACAGCTGATCCCAATCATGTCGCTGAGACATTCCCTCACACACTACATTCCCACTCTTCCTTCACTACAGTACATCTGGGAGGCTGGAGATGTGCTCAGAAAGCATTTCCCTGGCAGGTACAAGGCCTAGATTCAAATAATGACACAGTTAAGGCTTTCATGCTGCTTTTCTTAAAAAGTATAGATAGGTCCACTCTCACTACTCCTGATCAATATAGTTCTGGAAACATTAGCTACAGCAATTAGACAAGAGAAAGAAATAAAAGGAATAAAGATAGGAAAGGAAGAAGTTAAATTCTCATTATTTGCTGATGATATGATACTTTACATAGAAGACCCGAAAAACTCTACCAAAAGACTTCTACACTTAATTGACAGATTCAGTAGGGTAGCTGGATACAGGGTCAACACTCAAAAATCAATAGCCTTCTTGTACACAAGTAACAGACTCACTGAGAGAGAAATTTGGGAAACAATTCCTTTCACAATAGCATCCAAAAACATGGAATATCTTGGAATCAACCTAACAAAGGAAGCAAAAGACCTCTACACTGAAAACTGCAGCACTCTGAAAAAAGAGACCAAAGAGCATATAAGAAAATGGAACGACATCCCTTCCTCCTGGGTAGAAAGAGGCAACATAGGGAAAATGGCCATACTTCCAAAACTGCTATACAGATTCAATGCAATTCCAATTGAAATCGCAACAGTATATTTCACAGAACTAGAGAAAACAATCCAAAAATTCATTTGGAACCAGGAGAGACCTAGAATACCAAAAGCAGTTCTAGGCAACACAGACATGGCAGGGGGTATCACAATCACAATCAACTATACTACAAAGCCACTGTGATAAAAACAGCATGGTACTGCAAAAGAAACAGACCTGAGGATCAGTGGAATAGATTAGAAGATGCAGAAACAACTCCAGACATACTCAGCCACCTCATCTTTGACAAAGGAGCCAACCATCCTCACTGGAGGAAAGATAGCCTATTTAATAAATGGTGTTGGAAAAACTGGATTTCAACCTGCCAAAGATTAAAACTGGACCCCTATCTCTCACCATGCACTAAACTAAAATCCAAGTGGATTGAAGGTCTAAATATGAAAACAGAAACACTGAACTTGCTGGAGAATAAGTTAGGTAGAACTCTCAAAGACATTGGCATAGGAAAAGACTTTATGAATAAATCCTCAGTAGCACAGGAGCTAGCACAAAGAATCAAAACTGGAATCTCATCTTATTAAAAAGATTCTGTACTGCAAGAGAAACCACCAACAGAGCTAACAGACAACCTACAATGTGGGAAAAAACTTTGACCAGCTGTTCCTCAGACAAAGGTCTATTATGTAGAATCTATAAAGAACTCAAAAAAATCAGACCCCCCAAAGTATAAAGACCCAATTCAAAAATGGGCATCTGAAATGAACAGACATTTCTCAGACAAACAAGTAAAAGCAGCAAATTAAAATATGAAAAAATGTTCAACATCACTGGTCATTTAAGAGATGCAAACGAAAACAACACTGAGATTCCACCTCACCCCAGAAAGAATGGCTGCTATCAAGAAATCAACCAATAACAAATGCTGGCAGGGCTGTGGGGAGAAAGGAACCCTTCTCCATTGTTAGTAGGAGTGCAGACTGGTGCAACCACTGTGGAAATCAGTGTGGAGATACCTCAAAGAACTAGGACTGCAGGTCCCATTTGACCCAGGTATTCCTCTGCTGGGTATCTTCCCAAAAGAGTGAAAAGAATCATACCACAGCAATATATGTGCACCCATGTTTATAGCAGCACAGTTTGTAATAGCTAAAGCTTGGAAACAGCCCAAATGCCCATCAACTGGAGACTGGATAAAGAAGATATGGTTTTTCTATAAAATGGAGTACTACTCAGCCATAAAGAATGAGAAACTAGGGTCATTTGTAGCTAAATGGATGCATACTGAGGCCATACTCTTAAGTGAAATAAATAGGACACACATGTGTAAATACCGAATAGTTTCTCCAGTGTGAGAAACTGAAAGTGTAAACAAGATTTAAATGGTGTAACTGATAATGTGAAATCGGAAGAAAAGGTCTAAGGAGAGGGGAAGTGGAAGGGGTAGGGGAAAGGAAAGAAGGGAAAGGAAAAATTATGAGAAAAGGAAAAAATGGAAACAAAGTCTTTGTAAATAGGGAAGGCTGGGGGGGGGGTGAAGGGAGGGCAGGGGAAGGGGAAAAAATAAGAACCAAGATACTCGTGTAATGGTACAAGATCCCAATGATGAATGTAACTGAATTGTGTACCTAAAATGTACCAATAAAGTTAATGGGAAAAAATAGTGTAGATTGGTAGTTTGCGTTCTTTGCATTTCATTTCATCTATCATAGCAAGTGCTGTGCTTAGGTAAGCAGCTGGGGTCTTGATCCCCAGGACAGCAATGCTCAGACCTGGGACCTAGGAGGTAAAGGATCCAGAGGATGCAAACTTCGAGCGGATTAACCCAGCGAGGAATGGGCTTCTGAGGTGGCTGAAGGAAGTGAGCCCCGGGATGCCATGAAAAGTGCCACTTCCCCACGACCCTTCCCATCTCCACCATGAGGGTGGCGGCTCTGCTCCGCCACGCTCTCCTGCCCTGTGTTCCTCCCCACCTCACACCCAAGGCCATGGACCCATCCCACCATGAAACCAAGAGCCCAAACAAACTTCTCCTCCTTTGCATGGTCTTTGTCTGGTATGGGTCATGGTGACAAAGGGCTAGCACAAAAAGAGGTCGTAAGCCTACTGATTATTAGCACAGGACACTGGATCTACCGAAGTGAAAAGCCACGTATCTCCTCGGGATGGCAGGATTTGGGCCTTGGCTCTGTGCTCACCAGGCCCACCCTGCCCCGGAAGCAAGCTTGGGAATAGCTGGAGTCTCTTCCGCCAGCCTTCCTCCAAGGTGCAGTCTTCCTGGCTCAGCTTCCTCTTCCTGCCTTGGACGGAGGCTGTGCTGCACATGGACAGATCGCTCCTTCATTAGGAGGCCTCAGTGTTTTCCAGTCTTGGGGTGAAAGAGCGCTGTGTCCTAGCTCTCACAGCAGCGTGAAGAGCACACCTGAGCTGGTTCTCTATGGTGTCAGCTGACATAAATCACTGCCTACTTTCTTTGTGGCTGTGGTTAGTAGCCTTTTACTCTTTTCTCCCAAAATGAGAAAAGGGATCTCTGCTATTTAGCATGCACAGCCCTCTTTGGCACATGGCTGCTAAAGACAAAGGTGAGGGGTTCCTGGCTTAGCCTTGTGAGTAAACCAGTCGCTCCTGGAGCTGGACTTTGCACCAGTCCCCGCTGGGAGAAAGTTCTCTGCCAGGCGTTAGTAGGCTGCGCTGAGGACACAAAATTGCAGAATACAAGGCCCTGTCTCTCAAAGCGATGTGCATTGTAGCAGGGGAAAATCTACAGCAGCGAGTTAACAATGCAGGAGGAGGCTTTAATTCATATCCTTTTTAAAAGCTGACTGCTATTTGTTCTTGGCCGGCTGACATTCTCCTGCCCATCCTTGCTGCCTTTCCTGTGCTCAGTATTGACCTTGTTGCAGTAACCACCATTGAAAGGGGCGAGGGAGGGCCTAATAACCATTACTGTAAGGGGCTGCGACCACGTTTAGAAAACAAGTTAGACAGATGCACGAAAGGACAGGAGTGGCCGAGATACTCAGACACGAGCGAGTGCTGTGGGTGAGCACAGGGGCTCACGGACAGAGGACACCAGGCTGTGCGTCAGTAAATAACTTAATTTAGAAGGGGTCGTGGTTCCTGCCATCTGGGGAGGGAGGGTAAGGAGAGATGGGAAACGTGGGGTGCGAAGGGAACCGAGGGACCAGGAGGGAGGAGCAGGAGGTCCCGGTGTGCTCTTGCACCGTAAGGAAATTGTAGACAAGAAGAAAGTTCTGTGCTTCAAAACAGATAGAAGAAAGTGGTTGGAATGTTTTCACCACAAAGAGCCGATACTCATTTCAGGAGAGAGAAATGTTTAAAGAGACTTCAACCTGCAGCGTGTGTAGAGGGTGGAGGCATCCCGTGGGACCCCGCAAATAGGTATGATTTTATGCCTTTGTGTATCCGTGAAAAATTAATTCAAGGTACACTTAAAAACTAAGTTCTGGAAAGAGTCAAGACATAGATGACAGATAGATAGATAGACAGATATTTACATAAACGATCATCTTGAAATTTCCTACCCTTCCTAATGTTCACACGAAGGCGAGTGTGGGTGCAAATGTCCGGGACATCTATCACTACCCGCAGCGCCAGCGCAGACCGCGCAGGGACGTGGGAACCGCCCGGAGTTAGACCCCGCCGTGACTTCCCCGCGCGCAGCGAGGTCGCAGGTCCCGTGACCCTCCACAGCCACGCCCTCCGCCCGCCGCCTGCCGGTGTCCCGCGCTTCCAACCGCAACCGCCGTACCTCCACCCGTCCGTCCTTCCCAACCCCCGGGCTGCTCACCGCAAACTCTGGACGCCTCAAAATCCCACCGTCCCCTACTTGAATGACTCTTCGTTCCGTCCATTCGATGCTTTATTACTGCATGGCTCCTGTTACGTCCCCAGAGTTCTGCAATTACTTTTAGTGGTGCCTTTCCTGGAAACGCACCGTGCTTTTGCTAATACTTTTAATTTTAATCAGTCATTACATTTCCAATAATTAAGCAACATACCATAGATTTTAAAAGCCACACAGCCTGGCTTAAAATCTTAAGTCCTTGGGGCTGGGGATTTAGCTCAGTGGTTTCGCTGCCTGCTGCGCAAGCGCAAGGACCCGAGTTCGATCCCCGGTAACAAAAAAACAAAAACAAAAACCGAAGTCCTTAGTTACTATGGGCACTTGAACAATTCCAAGTGTTCACTTTCCTTGTCTGTAAAATAGACAACGATATCAACAAAAACAATTGGGAACATTAGATAACATGGACTACACACTGCCGGAAAATACTAGTGGAAAGTATAGAATGCATCCTCAATAAGGGTTAGCTTAGCTCTATTATTATTCACCTCAGTATTATATGTCATTGCCACAGTACAAAGTTATTTCATCTGTTACATATGCATAGTCGTATATTAAGGAGAGAGAGGGAAAACTCAGTCACAGGAAGAGAGAACCATGCATTGGCACACGTTTTCTGAGGAGATTCCGTGCTTTTGTGGTATTATACGCTGCCACCTGCTGGTACTATCAGGAATTGTTCCCATCATATAAGATAATACTGCCATGTTGTCAGACATAGCTTTTATATTTACACAGAATAACTAAATCTATTGCTCAAACGCTTGACTAATATCATCGCTCTCACTGGGTGGCTCTGTTAGCCTGAAAGGCCGTGTTGTCAGCTGCAGGAGGACGCCTGTGTGGTGAACAGCAGCAGCCATTTGTGGCCATGGCTATGAGGCGGTCCTAAGTAACCCCTCTAGCTATGATTTTGTTACCCAGAATCTCAAAATGCTCCATGGAAAGTTCCAGAAATAGGTAACTCATAGTTTTTCAGTTAAAGGCCATTCTGAGTAGCATGCTGGGATCTTGTACCATCCTGACCCATGGTACCAGGGGACGCAGGAACTTGTCCCTGTGCAGTGTATCCCCAATGCATTCCCTACCTGCCTGGCAGCCACTTGACAGCTGTGTCTATCATCAGACTGACAGTGGCAGTATCACAAGGCTTGTCTCCTAGCAACCTTTATCTTACTGAATAATGGCCCCACGGCACAAGAGTAGCGATGCTTGCATGCAAATTCGTTACAGTATATTATTCTAATTGTTCTATTTTATTATGTTATTCTTGTTCATCTCTTGTTGTACCCAATATATAAGTTGAAGTTTCCCATCAGTACATATGCATAAAAGAAGATATAGGGTTCAGTAATATCTGTAGTTTCGGGCCATACAAAAAGGACTGCTATGGTGATAATTCACACTTTGGGGAGATCTGTAATGAAATGCAGAATGTGACACATGTATGACATTTAAAAATTGATTTCCTTTAAAGCTAAGAGGAATTTAAGTAATTGGCACTATTAAAGTGTTTTCTTGTTTATAATGCTTTGGTATGAAAATTGTAAATAATTAATAGTAGGTGATATAAGATTTTTAAAAAGTCAAACATTCTCCCACTAGAATACTATAGAAAAAACATATTGTATATCCTTATATTAGTCCCCCCTCCAGTTATGAGATTTTTGTTTCACAGAGGGTTGGGTTTCTGTAATAGAATTCATATTTTGTTATAAACTATTTCTTTTTAAATTTTTCTTTTTATTACATGTTTGCAGTGCATAATCATTATATTTGTTGTGGGAAATTGGTACATGTTCATATACTGTACTGTTGCTAAGTTTGGGTCTAAAGCCAGAGATAAATAAATACGATAATGATACAGAAAATGATACAGCAGAATTTCAGAGATGAAGCTTAGAAAACATAACTGTCATGATTTAGAAGGACTTATCCCCAAACAGTATCTCAGAACACACGAGATCTCTAAGGATAAGGGAACTGAAGACAATGAAGAGTCCCCTGAAGGGGACAGGTGCCCAGAAAAAGGTGTTGAGACACTTCTCGCGCCCTTACTGATATCCCTGGCGACCACTGCACCGCCTGACGCTGGGTTCTCTCTCTAGGAGGGGACAGGTGAGGCCCAGGACATCTCTGGAGAAGACAGGGCATTGCCCTTCCTTCCCGGCCCCCAGCCAAAGAGCACACCTCCTCCCCCGGGGACCAGTCTCTGCCCCATGGGAGTCATGGCCCATCAGGTCCCATGCTTGGGGTCAAGGGCCAAACTGGGAGCAACGAAAACCTATAAACAGTCTGCCAACGTGTTTTGACTCTCTCCTTGAAAAAGAACTAGTCACTCCCACATGCCCGCTTGGACCTTTAAATCTCCTGCTCGAGTTCCCAAAGGTAAATAATCCATGAACTAGACCCTACCTAAGGAACTTCCCAATACTAAAATCCAAATAGTAAATTTAGTTTCAGGTTTAAAAAAACTCATGAAGAAATTTGAGAAGCAATTAGGCATGATTTCAAAGAGGTTGGGAGAAGGAGGCCGAGTCGTGGTGACACACCACGACCTGGCATCTCCGCATGGGAGGAGAGTCTGTTCTCCGTCTGGAGGGAGCAGTTCATGGCCTGTGTCTCACATATCACAGGATGTCCCCACCCTAGTCTGGGAAGGTGTGGATTCCTGCAGGGACCGGCCTGAGGACAGACGGTCAGGGAATGGATTCCTCGGAGCCTGGGAGGTGCCTGGCATGCGTGGGGTGTGTTCGTGGCAGGGTGGTGGGTGCAGTGGCAGAAGGAATGAAAGCAGGTGGGAAGCACAGGGTGCCCTCCCGTGTCACTGCAGGACTAAGGACACTGACAGGCCTCTGCAGTCCCGTGGACGGCCCCAGAAGGATGGGAGTGCCAGGCACAGCTAATGTTGGAGGGGCCCTAAAAGATCAAGAGTCAGAGAGAGCAGCGATTCAAAAACAGCAGCATGAATGCCCAGAATGTGGGGACTCAGATGGAATGTGCAGGACCACAGCAAAGGCTGGGACTGGGCCAACGCTCCCGGGATACGGTGCTGCCTGCCTTGTGGTGTAGGTGTCTGCGGGGCCTGGCGAACACGCCACTGTCGCCTACATAAAACTTGTGGTCAGACGAACAGAAGCCAGGCTCGGCTGCTCTGAACCCCGAATCTCTCCCGGGCGTGGGGTGAGATGACTGGAATTCAAAGCGGGACCCTCATTCCATTAGTGTGGACTCCTGATCACCAAGCCTCCATCTTCTCCTCCAGGAAAATGGGCACAGAAAGCTCCAGGGACTGCTGTCAGGGTGAGTATGATAACACACGATGAACCAGCACCGCCATGCCGTCTGAGTTTATGCACCGACATCTGGACATGTAGGGGTCCCGACTCCGGAGACTCCCAGATCGGAAACAAGGCGGGGCAAGCCCGGCATGGGAGCCCAGACCTTTAATCCCAGCACTCTAGGAGGCGGGGGCAGGAGGATCACAGATTGGAGCTCAGCCTGGACAACTTAGTGACTCAGCAAGACCCTGTCTCAAAACAGAAATAAAAGGGGCTGGGGAAGTAGCTCAGTGTGCAGTCTCTGGGTTCAGTCCTCAGTAGGGAGGAAAGACTAGGAAACACTCAGTCCCAGAATTCAGAATGAGTAGGAAGAGCTAACAACTATACAACACCAAAAGAAATCTACGGCTTTGCATTGAGATGAACAAAGGAGCTCAGAAAAGCCGAGTCATGCTCCCACTGACTCAGGCTACAGTCCTGGCCTTCACATTTCCAGTCTAGGGCTCTTCCAGAAAAGAGGAAGACGTTGTTGAGGTGTGGAGACTTGCACCAGCAGAGCTGTCCCGGGACAGAGAGACCAGAAGGACCCGTGCTTCCACTCACCCGTGCAGACTGAGACTCTAGTGACACCAGGACTTAAGTAATCCATTCAAAGCTCTTCCTCCACCATTGGGCCAGTCTGTGGTCCAGAATCCTCTCCCTTCTCAGGTGACTCGGCTCATCCTGGAGAAGCAGGAACTCATCGTGAATGAAGAGCAGGCAGGCTGGGGCCGGGACTCTCAGGGGACACGTCCTCCTTTGCAGGTGACACAGCTCACAGGCAGTGCAGGACACGGCCACCTTCCCTATTTTACTCACTAGAACACCTGCACCGGTCAGACCCATTGGCGAGATCTATGTGTACACAGACTTGTGTTCTTCATGATTTTAAATCTGACAGCAGCCCCGCGGGGACATAGGGCAGATGAGTGAGCCAGGGCGGGAGAGGTCAGCGTCCCACATGGTCAGATATCATGCACACGGCCCCAGAGGCAGCCAGCTTTCCCTGTGGCTGTGGTACCTGTGGCCCCTACTAATTCTGCATCCACCCTTATTACAAAGGATCCGAAACACTTGAGGAACAAGTGCTGCTGTTTCTCTTCTAATGATGCGTTCACATTTAACTTCAATGAAGAACAGAACCTAGTCTTTATGTCAAGGGATCTGAACCTATCAAAAGGAAGACCTTATGTGAAGTCAAACAGAATGATTCCTTACAATCAATCTGATCGATTATTTTCTCTGTCACACACTGTGTCCTTGTCTTCCATTTCATTTGTAATGTGTATTTTGAGAAAACATCTGCCAAATACCAAATGACTCTTTCCCAGCTTGTTAATGCTAATAATCAATGTTCTCAGCAACTATCATGTCATACCTGATTTCTGGGTTTAAATGTGCTGAGTCATATGCTGCCGGTAACTTCAGACCCACTGGCTCTGGTAGGAAATTCTCCTTATGCTCCTCCTCTCCGAGCCCCTCATCCATAGAAGCAAGGGTCCCACTGACTGGGCTTCTGTCTTTTGCCATGATGGCTACACATCCACATGTAGTCATCTGTTTGTCTTGCCTTAGGAGATAAAATCCATGCAATGTAAACAACTTAAAAAATTCTAATTAAGAGACAAGCTTTGTGAGATCCAAAATGTCTCTACACTTGTACACTTGCCACCTTTCCTTTAAAGTTTCCATTATAAACAATGACTTTTCTGGTAATAATGTGTTTGTCACCCAAACCTTGCTTTGAATTTCTTACATAAGCATCAATAGTGCTATCGGATTGCTCCTTCTAAAACTGGCTCTCCAATTAAACGTTACCGGGCTCTGGGTTGCTTACTGCCCCTGCTCCCTCTGGAGTTGGAGTCCAGATTCTTCTCATCTTGTGCAAAGAATTGGATGAAGCGAGCAAAAAAATAGTGACAAAGTTTATTTGAAAAAGTAAAAGTGAAGAGTGAGGAAGAAAGTGGCTCTGCAGAATGAGCTTGGGTCAAGTAAAAGACACCCTGGAGAAAGCAGGTGAGCTACCATGAGGAAAGTCGGGACAGCCGGTCCCCCTGATGTCTGGGTCCCTGTATGCGGTCCAAATCTGGAGGAAACCCGCAAAAACTTCTACCTGCGAGTCCTGAGAGGCAGTGCTGGGATCCCAAACCTCAGGCTGACATTAGGTCCAGTCATCCTGTTGGAAATCTGCTCAAGTTCTCCTGAAAGCGAAGACCACATGCAGGGCTCTGGGAACTGTTCTGCTCATGAGTCTGGTCAAACCTACTTCCCCAGCCAGCTTTGCCACACCCTAATCTCCTCTCTCATTAGTGTCATTTTCCAAGACAGAAGGCAAGAAGCAGAAGGAGGGGTATGTTACACAGGCCCTCCTTACAGGATGTCTTAGACACGTGGCTGTTCTTTCAGTGGGTTTGGCAAGCCTTGTGACCTTCTTCTACTGACTCATCCTCCAACACCTCCCAAGGACTCACTAACTCCACTTCCAGAAGACATGGTCTGTGACAGGGATAGTGCCACAGTGGCATCTTATTTTTCAACTGAGAATGAACCCACAGCAAACAAAGAGTCTAGACAAGAAATGCCTTTGCTGTGTAACTCAGCAAATTTTCTTGTCCATGAAACACAAAGTATGAAATAATAAAAATAGTAACAATATACAAAAAGGTAAGTATGTGAACTTTTTTGTTTACAGTAAAGCATTTGTAAAGTGAAATACATGGTTCTTTTAACTTCTACTGTAAAACTGGAGAAAAATGACTCAAAGAACAGAATTCTCTGAGTTCAAGTTTTAGCCTTGATGTAAATTGTGGCATAACTTTGGCTAAATCATTCACTCTTTCTGGACTTCACTTTATCTGGAACATTTGTTTTCTTTCCTGTGTCAGTCTCCTCTTCTAGCCACTAAAACATCAGAATGCCTCCTGAGCAGTCTCTAAACTGTCTTTATAGAATCACACCCCAAACTAATTTTAAATACTGTGGCTGACCACTTGCTATTTCAATAGCTCAGTAGTTCACGTGCTGCTTCACCAGTTCACGTGCTGGTGAAGTCCAGGTGCTGCTTCAGTAGTTCACGTGCTGCTTCACCAGCCCAGGTGTTTCCCAGTAGTCCACTTGCTGCTTCAGTAATCCAGGCCCTTCTTCAGGAGTCAAGACAGTTGACAGTGACTCAACATAGTGGTGTCGGTCCCGGTTGGAGGTCAGGGTGCTCATGGCATTGTTTTCTAATGAATGGTTGAATAAATATGAGATGATTCTATTAGATCAAATTATCCCTAAATTGTCCTTCCTCCCTAAACTTCCATAAATGTCCCAGTCCTTTAGGGTCTGTGTGGCAGAACATACCATTACTCTGGGCCTGGGCCTCACCCTTGATGTCATAATAGCAGCACAGAATTTTATTTGCTATAGTTTAATCTTTTTAAAATTCATCATTGTGTATTCTCCTGACTATTTAGATAGACTCCTCATTAGATAATAATTCTTCAGCTAGTAACGTGACTGTCAGTCAACTTGTGGTGATTGTGCAAGTTAGGCAGCTCGCTTCTGCCCACACGTGATCACATCTCACTGGATCCTCAACACCTAACATGAACCATGGCAAACAAGTTCAGGCCGTAAAGGCACAAAGCTAATAGAACGGGCATGCAAATAACATCCATCACACACAAGATGAAGGACTCTCATCCTGTCGTTCCTGTTGGTTATTTGCCCTGCTTATGTTGTCTAAGTGGGAAAGAAACTCTTTGCAATACCCTATTCCAGTCTCATCACTAATCTATACACTATCAATTGCTGCTTAATTCTGTAACATCTATTCCAGAATTTCTAATTTATACTATACTTCCAAGTATTTAAGGGAAGAATTTTAATTTCCTCTACTTTTTGAAATTGTTTTTTGTTGTTGTTGCTTAGTACAAATATCCTCAATCTTAAGATTCTTTGTTTTACCCCCTAGAACCAACTGAACTTTGGCGATTGGTGAATCGTCGCCATTACTTGGAAGCAAAATCAGGGTCTTCCAGGTGTCCACAGATTTCTGGTTCTATTTTTTTACAGCTGTTGCCACAAACAGTTGCGGTGATGTGTTTGCTCCAAACTCTTCAATTCTTCAGCTCTGTGGTCCCGGGGCCTTGTAGGGCCAGCTGGACTATGCCTGTTGGCATTGTCCCCACCCTAGCAGATCTGGCCTGATGCACAGCCAGTACTTGGTACATACTCTATTCTGAATACATGGATAAGCAAATTAGTTCACTTACTTACACTTTGAACAACAAAAATGGACAAAGCATGAAGCTCAACACTAGGGCACCTGTTGAGAGTTTGGACTGGCATGCAAACATGTGGCCTGAGGGCCTCTCTCTGCTGTAGGGTGGCTAGAATGTGATAACTAACAGTTCCCAAAGCAGAATGCCTCTACATGGTAGTTTATTTCTCAATCAAAAGACGAAAGGCCAGAATAGGTGCTCCCAGCCACCAGGATTCTCCCCTCATTGTGTGGATTTAAGGTCCAGGTTGCTTCTACCTGTTGTTCCTCTAGGAGAGCAGTAGGGAAAAATGAGTGGAGGTGAAGTCTGCTTCTAAAACTTCTAGGTCCCGAAATGCTACTCCCTGCCTCCATCATGCTCTCCCGGCAAGCAGGTGACATGGCTGCACCTTCATGCCGGGAGGCTGGGAGTACAGACTGCGGGCAGACAGTTGCCTCCCACAGGAAACACAGGCTGGGAGCAAGGCCCACGTGAGTGCAGCCAGCCATCCTGACCACATCCTCCACACCGGCCTTTGGGGAAACCATCGCAGACACTTAATTCCCAGAGAAGCACAAGCAACTCTCAAATTCCCCTGCCTTCCCCTGCCTGGTGGAGATCTCACTTTTACCTGGAATTAGAACTTAGACCCCGGCTGAGCAGGTAGGAAGGGGCAACGGGGAGAACTTCGAACATCTGACTTCTAGTCCTGCATCGAAACATCACAGTTATGCATCGGATGCTCAGAACTCAGTGTGATGTGTTCCGAACACACGTTCTGGCTACACTGTCTGAGCATGAGTGAGCGTACTCCCTTTTTAGTAACTGTCTAAGGTAGAATTGTTTCAGTTCCTACATGACCATGCGCCATCTACCCACCATATAATATTGCAGCTTGGAATATTATTAAAAACACTCCAGAGACCAAAGAAAATATCTCTTTCACTACAGTCACAGCCCAGTTGTAATGAGCAGGTATCTCCCTGATGCAAGTGAGAGGTAAGTACTGCTAGCCCCAAGTGAGCAACAAAAGTGCCCGAGGGTAATGATGTCAGCCTCAGCAGCGGGAGCAACAGCCCCACTCAGGGGATCCAAGCCTCTTGTCCCACCTTCCACAGAAAGCAGTGGAATTACCTGGAAGCTAATAAACAAGAATACCTCTCGCTTGTCTTTTTGCATTTCTCGCTTTCATGTGTTGATGTGAAAAGCGTCACATGATTTCATACCAATGGAAAACATTAAAAGGCTGGCCTCCCACAATTTGCATGTAGCATCTGGACATCATGGAATTCCATGTTTGAATACCTTAACAAGTCCAGCACACTGTGAATTTGAGCATCATAGTTTCACGTGACAAACTACGAATTCTAAAGATCAAGATAATACTCCAAAGGCTACACAAAAGAAACTGTGCAATGTATTTTCCCAGATAAATTGTAGAATGATCTTAAATATCCTTACCACTATATTTGATTGAGACTTTAAATACCAAATATTCAGAAATAAAACAGGACCTGATTACACAACATTTGTATTTGAAATAGTCTGTGGGAAAGACAATGCATTACGACATGATGTCAAAATGGGATTTCCCCAGTTTGTCAAGGATTAAAATACGGCTGGATATCAGAATTGCATGGAGACCTTCTCAAAAGACAGAGTTCTAGGTGCTATCTCCAGAGTTCATGACTTAGTGTGTGCTTTCGCAGCGTTGAAAGGTTTGCATTGTATTTGTCCGGTACCTCAGGCAATTTTGATGTCCTCTGGCCACAGACTGGTGCATCCCTAATGAGGGACTGGAAAGCTCCCACAGTGTCTCTCAGGCCTGACTGTGCCTATGAGTCGCCTGTGATCTGGCCGCCAAGAATGTCCTCACCCGGCAGGCCAGATGGGCCCTGAGGCCTTCGCGTCTTCCCAGTAGGCTCCCAGTGACGTCCATCCACCTGGTCTACTCTAGAGCACTCCTGGGAGAGAGGATGGAGCCGGCAAAGGGAATGAGCCAGGCCGGTGCGCATGAGGGCCTTGAAGAGGAGTGAGCGGGGCCACCTGCAGGCAAAGAAGTCCTTGCATCGCTAGTCACCAGTTGCCAAGAAGGCAGGCCAGCAGGGGGACTGACGGAGCTCCCTCGGGGTACCGGTCGCCCCTCCTCTGCTGGGAAAGAAACAACCCCCAACACCCACAACTGCAAAGAGGAGAAGTCCGTTTTGGCTCACGGTCTCAGGGGTTTCAGTCCACAGTCACCTGGCCCCAAGGCAGGCACAGCTGGCAGAGGAAGGCTGCCCACTGCACGGAGGCCAGGAAGCAGAGAACAAGAGAGGGAGCGGAGGGCAGGCCACCCCCCGGTGACCTCCTCCAACCAGGCCCCGCCTCCTGACAGCACATTTCGCTCCGGAACCGAGCCCGCGGATAGATGGATCCACCAATAAGCATAGAACCCTGCACAATCCAGTCACCTCCCACACACATGAAACTTTTGAGAGACGTTTTCATTTTAGACCTTAACACGTAGCAAAACGTTCCCCTGGCAGGTGGCACTTGCCCGTCATGACAAATCTTTGCGGAACACCTGGGATGCTGCAGTGGAGAAAACGCCCACTGTCCCCCAAAATGTGTGGAGAAGCCTGAGCCTCCCCTCGCCCTGCTTCCCAGTGCCCAGCGCAGCACCCTCCCTCCACGCTCCTCCGCCTCCGGCTGCCCTGGCAGCTCACTGTGCAGGTTGTGTATCCAGCGAGGCTGTGGAAGTCGGTAACTCTCCCAGGCCTCTGATTTCCCTGGTGAAGCACCCGGACAGCACCTACATCAAAGGACTGCTGAGAACACCAAACAGGGACACACAGTGCTCTGTACATTGTGATGCTCTGCAAATGTGAGGCATGATTATTTTCACAAAAGCCAAATAAAGAGCTGGAGTAAAGGAGAGATGTTCACCCACTGGGGCAAAACAGAAAGCAGACTGACTATGATATCCAGAGTTCACCATAAGGCAGATGATGCTGTCTACCCAGATTTGATCTCCTGAGGGGTCCCATTGTGATTCCTGAAAGATGGTAACTGGCCACCAGTTGGAACCCGCTCCCATGGCCTCAGCCTGGAGCCAGAGAGAACTTTCTGGCATGCCAAACACAGGGTTTCACTTCCTCTACAAGCCCCGTATTGATGTGTCCTCCGCTTTAGGACAAACGTAAAGATCCTCCACGGGATCTGTTGGTGCTGGGGGCCGCTTTTCTCACCCCCGGTCCTGTTCTCTCTGATCACATTGCACAAATTCAGTGCCACTTGTTTAGAAACCATTTTCCCAGCCCCTGTGTTTCCCCAACCCAATGACTTCCACACTTCATTCAGCACCTATCTGTTTCTCTCTCTGCCCCTTCTTTCTGTGAGATCGATCAAGGCAAGCATCTCAGTTGCCTTCATCACTGTCTGATTCCCACAGCTCCACAGTCCCAGGCACGCCATGGTGCTTAGCAAATACCGTGTCAAACACACATATTCCTTACCTTTACGTGACTCCTGTGAAGGAAACTTTTGTCGTTTTAAAAAATCCCTTCCATGAGTCACAGGAAAACTACTTCCTTCGTGTACTTTCCACAAAGCATAATGTTACTTGATCAATAGCTTTATACCTCAAATTGCACAATGTCTATAAGTCAGTTTTCACAGATCTCAACTTCTGTGTGCGGATGAGAACTGATTACTTCAGTCATCAATTCATGGAAATACAACAGATAGTGTGACCTGCTTTTGGTAAAATACTGTGTTTGTGCAGGGGAAAAGAACACTTAGAGAAAGAGATTTTTAAAAACTAAAGTTCATTTCGAGTGAATACAGGTGTTGGTGGAAAGAACATCATTGCATGCCGTGGTAAAATGTAGTTCGAACTCAGTCTGGGCTTCCCCGGCCCATACAGAAGAAAACAGGTGTGGGAAGACAGGTCCTCCTGTGGAAGGAAGCAGCGATCCCATTTTGCGAAGTTACCTTTCTTTGTTACTAATAATTTGGGTTCCTCTCCTCTCCGTGCCCATTTCTAGCACCAGAAGCAAGAACTGGTTTCATTATTCCTCCCATAATAATATTTATGTGCAACCTATTCTCCATTCACCTATATTACATAAAAATTACTGCCAAAGAACTGATAAACTGGGGTTATACATTTTACTCATTGAATGAAGCTCTCACTTCAATATTGCGTTACACATGCCCAACTTAAAAATATACTTTCCTGTTCTTCCGTATTTGGGGTCTGAAGAAATTTTGCCTATAACAACAACTTGATAATTAGAGGGAAAACAAGGAGGTCCAGCTACCACCCACTAATACTGGACAAGGAAGAAGGAAATGCATGTGGACTATGTTCCCTGCAGAGCTCACCATAGTCCGAACCGTCTAGAAGCAGCACTCTGCAATAAAATGAAGAATGTGCCTCCCACACGTATTTGTATAAAGTCCACTCCGTCTGAGGAAGCCACGCAGATTGATGTTTCTGTGTCCACTACGGATGAGTCACTGGGTCTTCTTAAGGACCAGTGCATGGGGCAGCACCTGGTGAGAGCCCCGTGGCCTCATTTCTAACCTGCTCCAGCAGGTTGTGATCCTGGCCTGCGACCACAGCTAAAGTAAAAATTCCCAGGGTCTTCAGAAGAAGAATCTGCATCTAGGAGTTCGAAGGCATCTGCTGGGCTCCGGCTGAATCTTACAGGGATGGGTATTTTTTAATTTCTAAATTGTATTTTGACTTAGTACACTTACCTGAATTACTACGCTGATTGATTTCTATAAAAAGGTCACTTCCCATAATTAACATTGTATCTCTTCCTAAATTGATCCAAAGTATAGTTTTCTAGTTGTCTACTGTTGCTTAATACACAGTCCCAAATGTAGTGGCTTTACACATCAAGACTTTCATTCTATTTCACAATTTCATGGCCAGGAATCCGGGCAGGTGTCGGCTGAGGCTACCCAGTGGTGCAGAGCCACAGCCTGCTGGAGCGGACGGTCCCAAGTGACCTCATGCACACATCTGAAGAGCAGCAGCTGCAGAGTGAGCTCATCCAGGCCTCTCCTCCATTCCATATTTCCAGGCCCTCACCAGACGGGCGCTTCAGCAGGACAGCTGGATATCTTACCCAATGGCTGGGATTCCCAGGCCAAGACGGAAGTGCCAGCCCTCTTGCAGACTGGGCGTGGAACTGGCATGGTGTCGCCTCTACCACATCTTGTGAGTCAAAGCCACCATGGGTCAGCCAAGGCTAGGGCATGGAGCTGGGCTCTTGGCCTCAACAAGAATGAGCAGACCCTCTGCCTCTCCCTGAGTCACCCAGTGTCAGGAAGCAAAGACAGCTCCACAGACACCATGCATTCCTGGGCTTGCAAGAGGGCTGTGAAGGCCCAGGGTATTTACACTCCTTCTTCCTTCGTGAAATTGACCATATGTTTCAAGTTGTGTTCATTTAGATCTCTCTACCTTTCACTTGGCTATCATGTTCATAATGCGGAAGGGATTACCATTGTGAAAGGTACATCATTGTTACCATTGTGAAAGGTACATCGGCTTGTGTCAGTTTTCTTGAGTTAGGATTTACATAATTGCTAATTCTCCTTAGAACTCTCCTGAATTTCAAGGTACTAAATCTACTCAGTTGTCATCTATTGTCTTAATATCTATTAATGTTCAGAATCACGCCAAAGCAAACAAACAATATATACATATATACACATACACACACACGTGCATGCACACACACGCACACATTTTTATCATTATCTATTTATACCTTAACTGCCTGCCTCATCTTTATTTCTGGCACAGTCTTCAAGAGCTTAATTTAACTACTACTTATTTGAAGATAACCTTCCTCTTTGAAAACCCTTCAGATGTTTAGAGAACTCTCATAGCTCACTCAAGCCTGTGAAATTTATTCATATACTGCACTTATTTTTTAAAGATTAACTTAAACCTTCCCTAGCTCAAATTATTATTGACTATCTTTTGACCCTTTGTTTCCTATAAATGATCCTTTGCAGCTACAACTGCAAAAAGTTAGAACATCAGAAAATACTACCCACTTCCTTCCTCTGGCCCATGCTTAAAAACAGGTGACCATGAATCTTGGATTGGTCCCAAGACTAAAGATAAGGGAAGAAAAAGAAAATTTACATTAGCATGAAGAAGACATCGACATATCTAGAAGTTCCTTTAAAACTGCTAACACATACTGACTGTCAGTCAGGGTTCTCTAGAGGAATGACTCCACAGGAAATGCTTGGATGGTTATGTCAGGGGATTTATTATTGAGCTCACAGGATCAAAGCCCAAGGAGTCCACCATGGACTCTGCATGCTGGAGAGCAGGAGCAGTCAGGAGCTGCTCAGCCCCATCAGATGGAACCCTCAGAACAAGAGGGCCGGAGGATGCAGCCCCAGCCAAAGGCCAGGAAGCTCCTTGGACAGTTGCTGGTGCGAATAGCATTGGAAGGATGAAGTAGCTGGAGACCAGTGTCCAGAGGTGATGTCCAAAGGATGCACTGGCCAAGAACTCGGTTCTCTAAAAAGCTGGCGAACTTCCTTCCTCTCCTTTTTTATTCTGTCCCAGGCTGGATCTTCCCCTCTCAGCTCGCTGGTCTACCTGAGAATCATCCCAGACACATTCAGAACTGAGCGTTATTAACCTGCTAAGCATTTGCTAATCCAGTCAAGTTGACATATTCCTGATTTTGAAATATAGTAAAAAAAAAATGATTGCACTAAACAAATAGTAAGAAGAGGGTGGGGTCGGGAGGAGAGGACCCCTTCAGCTGCAGCCTTTCTGCTCGGGAAGGTGTGAGACACGAAGGAGAGTAAGCACTGCTGGGTTCATCTGTGGGGAAATGGATGCACCTGGAGACCAAAGTCTCACATGAAATAAATCAGACACACAAGCTTAAATATCAAATTCTTTCTCTTGTGTGAGAAACCCAGAGGGTAAACAGGAGCACATGGAGGACAGACACTGGGAAGAAGGAGGAACATGGGAAGGGGCAGCCAGAGCCAGTGGTTCTTGAATAAATACTCTCTGGATTGCTGCAAGCCTTTTCAGGTTACTGCTCGAAGTAGATTTTGACAAGCATCCCCATTGCTTTAAAGACGACAATCTTGAGGTCTCTACTCCAACTTCTCCAATGACACACAATGGTCTCATACTTAACTTTGCATTATTTTTTTTTATCTTTCCTTATACAGGAATTGGAAAACTGCACAAGGTTTAGGCTTCAGAAAAATTTCTCTGTTTCTAGTATAAGACAGTTAATTTAAGTTCTTTACAAGTATTAACTCATGTAACCTTCAACACTGTGAGGAGATTCTATATTACCCCAATGTTATCTAGAAGTGGGCTTAAGCTCAGAGTTATTAACAGTTCCAGGTCATACGGCCCTTTAGGAAACTAACAGCTCAAGATTGCCCAGCTAGAAATATTACTCGGGCCTCCAGAGTCCAAGCTCAGAACCACTGTACTGTGACAACTTAAATCAGCAGCAGGTGCTTCCTGCCGGTAATGGTCCTCAGCCCCACCTCAAGCACAGGTCAAATCACCTGCTTCTGCACAGCTCTGCTCTGAGGCCTTTTCTGGGATTAACTGCTCTTCTTCCTACTGCCTATTCCTCCTTAGCAGAGATTTTCTTTCCTTTGATATTAGACATTATTGTCTCACCACGAAGCTTCTTGCTTCCTAAATATCATCACATCATTTATAACTTATCCATCAGCGATCCTATGAAATAATGTTTACTTGCAAACTTTGCATCACTGTTGCTACATGTTTTTATTGAAACACTACTGTCAAAAATGTAAGTTGTTTTAGTTGCTTTTCTCATTGCTGAGACAAAATACCTGACACCCAAAGTTAAAGAGGGAAAGGTTTTTAGCTCACAGTCTGTAGAGGTTTCAGTCTTCAGTTGGCTGGCTCCGAGGTGGGGTGGCACAGGGCAGAGGGCATCACAGGGGAGAAGTAGCTGATAGTGAGCCAAGGTAGCAAAGCAACAAGGGACAACCACAGCTCTTTCTTCCCCTTTGATCTTATCCAGGCTACTCCGAGTGGGCGCGCTCGCACCCTTAATCCTACTGCCCTTGCACCATGAACCAGTTCCAGTGTCACACACCCTAGACCCAGCCACCTCGGAAAAAGCCCCACCTATAACCACATAAGGCTTTGAGCCGACAGCTAGATATAAGCCATAACTTAAGTATAATAGTGCGGTAATATTTAACCAATCCATCAATAGTATTTACAATATGACCGCATAAACTGTAACTGAAGTAGGGGGAAATCGTACAAATCTAAAAAAAGAGGCTGGCTTGCCCTGAAAGAGCTATTATCTCGAGTTGTGGGGACCAGCAGTATTTCCCAGGTTCCTACTGTCCCTTTCAATGAATTGGTCAGGGCAGCTGGTGAATGCGAACGATTACTCTTTATTTCAGGGCGGAATAAAAGAAGGTAAGGAAAATAAGTGCAAAAAAAGTGCCCAAGGAGAAAAGGGGGCTTTGAAGGAAAAAAGGAAGCTGTGTCCTGCAAGCAGAATGGAGCCGAGCAAGGACAGCAAAGGGCAGGGCCAGCAAACTCAGTTGCTGCTGTCCTGTTACGACTTCTTTGATAGTTGATCCCCGTGGTCCCACTTGGTCTCGTACTAGAAGACTGACATCAAAGGCCAGGTTTGGCGAGCTCTCATGTCAGAAGCTTAATCCCGGGTCAGGCTCGGGCATTGCTGCTCTGCACCTGGGTTAACAAGTCTCTTCACTTGGCAGGTGATGCCCAACTGCTCCAGCCATGGTGCCAGGCACCAGATTACTATGATTATTTTGATGAAACTGAGCAATTAAGTACCGGATTACATGGCAGTGTAGTTTAAAGCACACTAGAAGTTCAGGGAAAGGAAAACTTAGAAGCCATCTGTGAAGTAGGTGAGATGGGAAATAGACATTCACGCACAGCCGGAGGCGGGTTGGAGGTGGTCCCAAAGGCCTGTGGATGCAGGCACGTACATTCCCTGTGCTTTTTAGAAATGATTTACGATGTATGGATGAGAGAGATGGGCCAGCAGGAAGCTAATGATTAGAGCAAAGATGCCTTCATGAGAAGCTTGACCCCATTCTGAGCATTGAAGAGCTCCCGTCGGTGCACAGAGGATGAAAGCTATTGCTAAACAATGGGAATCTTTCAGCTTCCAAAAATGAGGCTTTCTGATTTCTAAGTCCTAAGCCATCACTTTTCCCTGATTGCCTTGGCTCCTCTCTCTTCCTCTCCCAATTGGTTTTTTCACTTGTTGTCTTTAACAAATGGTCTTCAGGTAGATAACCTAAGTTGAAGGTTCAGAGAGATGGATGAGGAGCCCAAGAACCACACAATTCGGTCGCAGGACATTCGTTCGACAGATGCTGTTAGAGTCACAGCCACAGAGTCTGTCCTTTATACCAAGGACACCTGGTGAATTTGTATCTCTGATTTTACTTACTTTGATACATTGTGCTACAGAATCAGTTAATTGCCTAAAAAAGTAGCAAAGAAGTTTATGTAAGGATCATTCTCAGAGCACCGTGCTCTGTTGGGTGGGACCAGCCATCATTTTCACTTTAGACTTCCCAGAGAGAGCACCCCGTGCAATTCCGTGGTACTCCAGGCTCCCATGGTGCCAGCTGGCAACCCATGACTGAGAACCGGGACGCACCTGGAAACTTACCAAGAGAGGAAACACAACTCCCATTTTTGCGGGGAGGGGGTACCGAGGATCAAGCTTGGACCTTGCGCTTGCGAGGCAGGCAGCGAAACCACTGAGCTAAATCCCCGGCCCACAACTCCCATTTTTCCAGGAGGAAAAATGTGTGAGATAAACAAGGGGTCATTAGAAAGTAATGGACATCTAGAAAAACTTCATCCAATGAAAAACGCGCGTGTCTTATGAATTCCACTTGGAAACGAAATGAGATTCCTGACTTCCTCACCCAGCTCCTGCACCCAGTGCCTCATATCTAAGTTCATACCAACTGCATTTTATTGGAATTTTTTCAAAAGTAATAAAAAGGTTTTGAGCTCACAGTGAAAAGAAAGCACCCGTAATTACTCCATTTACACATAGTCAGTGTCCACAGTTTGATACATGATCCACAAAGTTTTATTTTTCTCTGTATTCAAAATATACCCTGAAAACTTATGTGTACGGCATCATGCCACCCTGGATGTCAATAAACGTTCCTCACTACTATAATCATCGTGTAGCATGCCTCACATGAAGGGTTCTATTTTAATTAACATTTAGACTGCTCCCAGTTTTCCCTGTTGTAAAAAATGCTGTGATATACTTCTCTCACGGTGTATGAAATCTCACTTAAAAGAGTGATTCTAACCAAAGAGACCACGAACACTGTAGCTCCCCACTCTTACTATACTCAAGCAAGTGAATATAATTAAAATTCGCATATCATCTCCACTTCTCCCAGCAGGTATTTGATGGCAACTGATGATTAGCAACTGCCCCTGCAGCGATCTCATTTACACTAATTAACAAAACCAAGTAAGTCTGAAATTTACTGTCCTGTTCAGTGAATCAGGAGTTTGGCACCTGCTTTGGCCAAGGGAGGCATTTGTGCCTGGCTGTTAACAGATCGTCTGACAACCCATAAACTTATTCTTAGGAGTCAATATAATAAGAAACACACCACCACATTTCTCTGTTGAGAGGAATTCAAAGTGACTTTTACATTGGGGTTTCCTGTATAAAAAGGAAAGCTCTTCAGCTAATTTATTTATATTTAGAGAAAGCCAGGACGCTTGGAGAATATCTTCTTTGAGACACCCTGCAAAGAGAGAAGTATTTTACCTATGTAATTTTCAGGTGATATTGCTCAAAGAAAGTACTGTTGGGGTGAGACTGAATTCATCCCTTAATTTCCCATTTCACAGTCAATCTAGGTAGAGTATCCATTTTGAACATGCCAAATCTTACCTTTATATTTATATTTATAATAGAAGGACAAATATCCAATTGTGTTCACCATCAGTATAACAACAAGTGAAGAAAGCAGTGAATTTCTGTCGTTATTAGACTAAATTCTTAGGATTATGACTTATTCTTGAAAAATAAAAGAGAAAACACACGTTTCATTTAACTTGTCCTCATACACCTGCATATGACCGCCAGGTGTTATGATTTAGATACAAATACCCCAAATCTCATGTGAGCAGAGGGGGGCTTTGGGAAAGTGATCACATCCTGGAGACACTGCATGCATCGGTGGAGTGATCTGCTGATGACGTCATGGCTGCATGTGCTCTTAGGAGACGGGGTTGGCTGAAGCAGGAGGGTCACTGGGTGTGACCTGGAATGATGTCCCCTGTTCATCCCTTCTCATTTTCTGCTTCCTGGCTGGCATGGAGTGAGCAGCTGTTCACTACCAGGCCATGTCTTTCTCAGAGCCTGTTTTAGTCACTTTTTTCCATTGCTGAGACAAAATACCCAACACTCAAAGATAAAGGAGCAAAGGTTTATGTGGCTCACAGTTGCAGAGGTCTCAGTCCATAATCGGCTGGCTCCAAGGCAGGGTGGGGCATGGCAGAGGGCATCGCAGAGGAGAAACAGCCCATGGCAGGCAGAAGGCATTAAAGCACAAAGTAGTTAAGCAGCAGCAAGTGACAACAGCAGCCCTCTTTCTGTCCCTCATATTCTACCCAGGCTACCTGTCCTGAGGGTGGAGGTAGTCACACCCAGGGTGGAGAATCCTTAATCCTAGCATGGACCCATGAATCAACCCCAGCATGGCATCCTTAATCCCAGCATCACACACTCCAGATCCAGCCCTGTCTATGACCACATGAGGCTTTAGGGGGTCATCAAGATGTAAAACAAAACAGAGCCAGACAACCATGGATTAAGTCCACTAAAACTGTGAGTCAAATAAACCTCTCCTCCTTTAAATTGAAGATGTAAGGCATATTGTCCCAACCATGGGAAAATGTAATCATTATAAAAATGTTTCAAGAATATAATGAAGGTTTCTAAGTCTGGACTGTTTCAATTAGATATCACTTAATCCCAACAAAATTTCATTGTGGTTAAAATGCCTTTGTTGCCTGTGCTATTTTTAGTACACAACACACTATTATTTTATTTCTACATATTGAATAATCAAATTTCATAGTTTTTCAACACTAAAACTAATACATAAATAACATCTTTCTACCAGAGAAATGGCCACTGCAGAGGCACTGAGGTAGGGGAAGAACATTTCCTACTTCCCTGAACAAAAATGATACTCAAACCTAGAAGGTACAAACATGAGGGTAAATAAATCAATCAGTGTCTTGCCTCCATCTACTGAGGTCTTTGGTTTCCTTCTCTGGAAGAGACCCTGATGGTTCTTAATATCATGTGTAAAATAACACTGAAACAAGAGATGAAATATGGAAATATTGTATCTCCCAACCAGTTAGATGTCTGATATGCCAAGTGTGTGTTCCCCAAAATCAAAGAATGAATTCTAGGAACAGTGGCAGTTAAGAGTAGGAAAATATTTACTGAGAAGATAGCTCCTGAGAGGCAGTGGGGGGACCGATTGAGGGGGGCTGGGGACCCCACTTTACAGGGAAGTTTTTATAGAGCAAAAACCATGTGGCACAAGGTGAGTCAAAGATATGATCAACCAATAAGTTTACAAGTATAGTCCTTTCCCCCCTTATTCTTAGTATATCTTAAAGATCCTTCTACACATAGAAATTAGTTCTGTTTTTAGTAGTTGCATATTACCTTGGGCTAATGTACCACCTTTATTTAACCAAATGTCTGCTAATTGATATTCAGCTTATTTCCTCTTCCACACCATTATAATTTTATGTTTATTACAGTTGTAAATATATTATTTTGTACATTAGTAAACATATTTATAAGACAAATTCCTATGAATTGATTAAATTGGTCAAAGTGGAAATGCATTTTAAATTTTGATAGGTACTACCATGTGCCTGTCCTCTACCATAGAGAATCAATGCCCACATGATATAAATGTGAATACCAATGACCAAAATTAGGACATATCTACTTTCTTATGCCCTTATGAATATAAAGCTATTACATTTTTAGTCCGAGAATTTGATATTAAACAAATACAGTACAATGTCACTATGTCTTCTTTTGTTCAGGATAGATAGCGTGAATAGCATTTGATAAGTTTTATAGCCATGTATTCCTTTGACCTATCTTTACATATTTTTGAACATTTTGTATACAGTTTGTTATTATCTAGTTAATAGCTCTTCTTGCATATGTCCTTGCTGTAATAAAGAAAAAAGTCATTTTAGTATGCATGCTTTTCTTACTGCATCACCTCTTTTGTCTTATTTGTAGTATTTTCTGAAAATCCTTTTTATAAATTATACACATTAAATTTACCAGTCTTTTCTTCTCTGTCTTGTGTTTTGTTTACTTTTTCTAATGCTTAAAAGATATTCCCTGAATTTATATTATTTGTATGGCTTTGTTTTTTACTTTTAAATGTCTGGTTTTTCTGAAGTATATTTTACTTTAAGCACCAAGATAGGTCCCAAATCTACTTTCTAGATGACTACATCACTGTCCCCAAACGGCACTAAATAACATACTTCTCCAATGACATGAAACATGGTCTTCATTGCATCCTGAAGTGCGCAGAGTAATTGTGTCTTGCTCTGTACCACCTGGGTCCTTGGTCTGCCTATTCAGCCAGGTAACAGGACCATGCTGTCTGCATTCCTGAAGCTTCCTGCTACTCTATACTATTTTGCATTGTTTTCACCAATAAGCCTCAATTTTTATACCACGGGTACAACCCTTCATCATGATACTCAATTTTTCTCATCTGAGTGTAAGTCTAGCACTTGTGTCCTTGTGTTGAGAGAAGGATGTTGGAAGCTCACAAAACAGCAATCAGCAAGTGCTGGGGGATGTCTAAATGCATGTTTATTAGAAAGAATACCAGGAAAGCTCTCCGCGAGTCAGAGATGAGAGTTCTGAAAGGTGCACGCGGTGGAAGTTCAGACTCGGGGTTGTATATGGATTTCGGTACCACTGTCCCTGAGAGAAAGTAGGGATGCCCCTGGTCGCAGGTGGGCCTTTGATGTCCAGAGTGCAAACTGCTTCATTTGCATCTTACTTCCTCCAAGGTCTCTCCCCTTGGGCTAAGGACCTATCCTTTGTCTCTTGCATTCCGTTAGGCTCTCCCCATAGTCCATTTTGGTGTGTTAGCTCACTTTACTTTACTCTTCAGGACCTGGGCCCTATCTGGGTGACTCCCCCTATCTCCTAGCTTCAGGAGTAACCATCTCATTTCTCTTCCTGGCATATTTATTTAATTTTCATAATAATGTTTTTCCAAACAATGTTTTCAGTGCTATTTTTTAGATCTAAAACAATCTAACATCATTTTTGAGTCTCTTTGTTTCTCCTAACATTGTACTATTTATGATGATTGAAGAGCTAAAAAAAATTTGATCTCTGATATACAGAAATTCACAATCTAATTAAAGAAATACAGATCAGCTTTAACACCATTTGAAGGACTCGGTAACAATTTTCCTAAGCAATGTGAAGCATAGCCAGAGAAAGACATCTTCAGGGGCAGCATGGATCTCTCCACCAGAAGAGAAGATGTTTCCTCTCCTCGGGTCAGTTTTTTGAGGTTTATACGAAGGGATCATGTACAGTGAAAATTTTCTTTACCATACTTCAAGGGCTTCCATGGTAATTTTCCTATCACTGTTTCCTGTTTCTACATTTATCTCTGAAAATGAGTTACCTAGGAACAATGTTAACAATATGGATGTTGAGCTGATTCATATTTGCAAAATGTGTTCCATGAGAACTTGACAAAGACAAATCCCATAGCTCTGATTTATGCATCAACAACGATATAAGCCCCAATTCACATTCACCCCAGTAATCTGCCAACAAGTATTTTATCCTGATTGAGACTGAGTTTAAGAGTAGGACAGGCATTTTTAACAGTGCCCAATATACTTGCTATGTACACTCAACAGGAAAATAACATAATCAGTAAGACAAGCCTAGAGCTACCTCGAAACTTAAAAGACATTTATAGTGTCAAAGTATAAAACTATACAGGGCATGATTTATACTTCCCATCTACAGAATAAACAAAACAGAAAACATTGGATAATGCCCAATATCTTGAAATTTTTCAGGTTTTAAAAATTATGTTTGTGTTCATTTTGCCAAAATGATCCAAATATCACTGTGATTCAATGGCCAGAGAAATCCAGTTTACAGATATATAAATAATACATATTTATTTCTATGAATTCTTTGTTTCTTCCTAATCATTTACACTTGTTTCACAGATTTTTGCCACCACCTTCTCAGACATTTAGTACTGCAAAATTGGAAGAAATTTGTTTCAATATAGCAAACATATCCCAAAGCAAAACCTATAGTTTTCCTGATCTTAATGAGCCAATTTATATACAGTCATATCCCAGCTATCTAAATTGGCATAAGTGTCTGATGTCTATCTCATAAATACTCAACTTACCAAGAAGAATTCAGTATTACTCAGGTATTTGAGGCTTGGCTGTGACAGAGAATAAGTAGGGTCACAGCATAGGTCTTCTAGAAAGGTAATTATTAACAAGCAGCATTTACACAGAATTTTACTCTTCAAAGAACTTGGCAAACACTGATTAGCCCAAACACTAACCCTTCTAAAGGAAGTAAGCAGAAATTAGCATTTGTCTTATGACCAGGAAAGAGACGTGCAACACAGCTGTGGTTAAACATGGCCAGTGGGTTGCTCAACAGCAACAAATGTCTCTTCTCCTTATATTTCAGATGGTTGTAGATCAAGTTTTCTCATCCTCTGGGCCAGTAACATTTTAGTTTGGATAATTACTTACTGTACAGGCTGTTCTGTCCATCCCGAGATAGTAAACAGAGTTCCTCGACTTTACTCACTGGACACCAGCGGTTCCTGAGTCTCTACCATTGGGAACTCTTCAGATGCTGTTAACCAGAAGGAGTAAAAGTCACGCCCAGCTGTAATCCAAGGGAAGGAATACGGAGCCCGGCAGTGCCACAACTAGGTTTTCCTTCACAAATGCTTTTCTTTTCTCTAATCCGCCTACGTTTATCATAGCACCTTTGCACTGATTACTGTTTTGTCACACCATGTGCAAAGCCACTCATACAGTAAAACATTCTAAGCTTCATTCTAATCTCTCTCACACACATTTATTCTCAAAACAACTCTTTAAGATGCCCTTGTATCCTATTTTATAGTAGAGGAAGCAAAGGCATGGAAAACTTACATAATTTGCCAGAGACACCAGATTTCATCCATTGCAAGGTTCATGCTCTTAGTCACTTAGGTATACATGAAAGTTTTCTTTCTTTTCATTTTTTTTTTCAGCAGAGAGGTTTTCATCAGTAGACACAGTTAATTTTATAGTGCCAGTATTAAATCTGTGAGCCACAACAGTGTAATTGAACTCCAAAGATATTTATGAAAGATTCAGTAAACACAAGACATGCTAAAGCATAAAAGATTCTCAAGGAACTATTCATATCTTCAAAGAATCTAAGCAAAAGATAAAGCTACCTAAATATATTATGAGACAGAAAGTGATAAGGACCACAAAAAATTTTAAGTTCCCTGGGTGATAGGAGAAGGAGATTCATGACTAGAGGTTTAGAGTCATTTGGTGGATTAAAAAGCAGCATATGATCTGTGGCTTTATGGGTGAATAACATTTGAACATTTGATGATGGTCGTGGCAGGGGCTCAGAGAAGGATTTCAGATCAAAGGAATGGGATTCATGGAATTAGAAACGGCACAGTGCAATAAGTCAGTTTGGCTGGAACTGGCTGAGCAAAAAGACGGAGATTAGAAAGAAAAAAGTAGTCTGAGGTCAATTATAAATGAATTACAATCAGGTTGGATTTTTTCCAGCTCTAGAAAGCAAATGAGAAGAAAGAAAACATTTCTTCAGTGTCTCTGCACATTACAGACTCTGAGCAAACATCGCCTGATTTAATCACTGAAATAGGAGGAGGGCATGAAGAGAAGTGCATCAGATATGAAGTGTTGGTCCTCATCTGGAAGCTCCTCTTAGGTTCATTGCCTCCTTATTCTCATGGCTGCTGCAGCTTCCATTTCCTTGCATTGTGGGATCCACCCTGGTCCCACAATGATCAGTGTGGCAGGCAGCTTCCCATTGCTTTTAGTTCATAGTTTCCAATGTTCCAGTCCATGATTGGTTAGTCTCATTCCTTGACAATGAATCACAGCACAGCACAAGTGTGTGGTGGAGCAATCCACTTATATTATGAGCCGGATAGCAAAGGAAAGGAAGAGGAAGGGCCCAGGTTCTCATAATCCCACTGAGAGACATGGTCCCAATAACCTAAATTCCTCTCCCTGGACACCACCTTTTAATGGTTTCACCACCTCCCAATAGCACCACTGAGGATAAAGCCTTTAACACATGTGTCTTTGGGGACATTCAAGATCCAAACTGTAGCAGTCAGCAAGGTGGGGGAGAGAGGAAGGGGAGAAGAGGAAAAGGGGTGTGTGGGGAGAGAGAAAGAGAGAGGGAGACACTGCAGCAAGTCTGCTAGTAAGAATGAGACTATTTGAAATCATGGGAGTAACAATCTGTTAACTTTTTCATATTCTGTTGATAAGAAAATTGTAGGTCTTATAGACAAGTGGAAGAGATTCTCAAAGAATATGAGCCGCATGAGGCAAAGATCATAAGTATATCACCAGATGGGGTCCAAGGGGGTCCCCAAAGAGGAGATGGGGACTTCAACCCACTCTACCCACTGAGTAGGTAACCAATGTGCTGACTTCTGTTGCAGAAAGAGAATTTCAGAATGCTCTGATGTGAGGCATAGAAAGGTTTATTAGGCAGAGTTAGAGAGTGAAAGAAAGTGGGAGAAGTCTCCAGCTAAGTAACTGATTCAGGGGTTCAGACTGGCATGCTCACTGAAGCACAAGGCCAGCTTTTAAGGATTAGGTAAGGTGGGCCAGGGTCCTGTGGGTCGGTCATTATCTCAGTTCTAGTTTTCATAGCTCCAGAGGAAGCTCTATGGCTAGTGAGGCAATTGCTTCCTGTGGAGGCGATTGTCCTTCCAGTGGGAGAGGGAGGGAACTGCCTCGGTTCCCTTCATGGGGTAATTGCTCCTGCTTGAAGGAAGCAATCTCATCATGGGGTGGTTTTCAGGTTCTGCTTTTCCTGGAATCTCAGGTGACCCCATGTTTAGGGCACTGGCTAGAGACTTTAAGGCATTGTACCAGGGGGTTCTGAAACCAGACATTGTGTGTCTTAGTTACTTTTCTCCTTGGTGAGACAAAATACAAGACACCAAAAGTTAAAGGAGGAAAGCCTTATTTAGCTCTCAGTTTGTAGAGGTTTCAGTCCATAATTGGCTGCTCGAAAGCAGGCATGCCAGACAGGTACTACAGAGGAGAAATACTTCACGGTGGGCAGAAGGTAGTAGCAAAGCAACAAGAGATGACCACCGCTCTTTTTATCCCTTATATGTTACCCAGGCTCCTCAGGGTGGGTAGCACTCACACCCTGAATCCTACTGCCCTTGATCCTAGCATTGCACCATGAATCAATTCCAGGTTCACACACTCTAGATCCAGCCAGCTCTGAAAAAGACTAACCTGTGACCCCATGAGCCTCTGAGGAGACCTAGACAGAAGCCATAATGCTGTGAAAACTGGCAATCGAGCATCCCTGAAAACTACTTTAGTTACTCTTATCTTGGTGTCCTCGATCTTGAAGGGGAATGAGAGGTGCTAGATAAATTGAGAGTTAATACACCTGAATATAGGCACTTCCCGATGAGCTTGCTCACATGCACAGCTGTGCAGGAATATGTCCCAAAGCTGTAAGGTAATAAGGGAGACAGAAAATATTGAGTTTCCTTGCTACCTTCTAGCTATCTTTCTCTCTTTTACCCTACTTCAGAATCACCTTAACATCAGTTGACCACTGGCTGACTCGTGGTCCCCAGTGGTTCATTCCTTCCTAAGATCCTCCGACCTCACCCAGTTATTGCACCAGCAAAGTGTGACACTCAAGTGTGTACACCATGTTCAGGCACAGAGGAGGTTGCTGACAACCGCCTTCCATCGGTGGGTGGTAAAATCTGGAGGGAATTTTCCACCCTCAAAGCACCCAGGGTCCAATAGTGGCTGAGACACAGAATGACAGCCATGGAGGTTCCCCTTCCAGAGGAGGAGACATGGAAGGAAAAGTAGTCTCTAGTCTCTAGCAACCCTGAAATCCAGCCAAACATGTTCAGAGCTCCATGATATGCTTCCACAGCTTCGAGAAAACCTTCTGTGGCTCTTGGCTCCACCCCCTGGGCTCGGGACTCTGCTGCTGAGTTATTCTTCTGTTTCCATGGAAGGAGCCATTGGTGTACTGTGGACTGGTTTTCTGAGCCTTCTTCCTGCCAGTTGAATTCCAGGGCTCCCTCAGCTTCCTTTCATTGTATACCCTCCCTGTTTCTTTCTGTCCAAGCTGGCAGGGTCTCTGCTAAAAAGACCTCAGGTTCCTCCTGAGGATTCTGGTGGCACTCACTCTAATAGACGAAAGATTCAGATCTTTGCAATGTTAGTGTTTCTTTTCTTCCCCCTCCTGTGGAGAGGGCACGGGGACAGCCTGGTAAATTGAGAGAGGGTCATTTCCTCCCACGGTCTTTTGTTCTCAGCAGGAGGCGAACAGTTTTCCCACCACACTTTCGGGTTACGATGAACAAAGCCATCCAACCTCCGAAACAAACCTTCCACTCCTTCTGTGATAGAGATGAAAAGCTGAATAACAGATATCCCAGCATTACAAAAAATACTTCCACAGGTTTAGTTACCAATAGCATTTAGAACAGTCCTTTATATCTAACTCCTGAGTTTTGTCACTTTATTTCTGAGTATGTCTCACTCTCTGAAATATGTTGTTCTTTCACCTCTTATATCTTTGAAAAAATGTTTGAGCTTGATTTGAAATCACAGCGTTCAGGTTTTGATGTTTTAGGGCCATCTTTCATGTATTATTTCATTTTCATGGAAATGTTATTCTTTCAAGGATTTTTATTCATAGTTTTGTATATTTAGTTCCAATACCTTTTGGTCGTTCATCTTTAGAAGAGCTAGGCTTCTCTGAACATCAGAAAAAAATGTGCTAATGGTGACTTTCCTCCATAGAACTTCCACTACTGACATTTTCCAAGGACATTTGCTTTCTACAAATTCCCCTCTCTACTTTCCTGTGGACCTTGTATTTGCTTTGTATATGCTTTCCCTATTCTGATCATTTTTTATGCCATTCCCAGCAGTGTGTCATCAGTTTGGGGTCCTGTCCTGGAAAGTATCAGCAGTGGATCTGTTCTGAGAATTCAGACTTCCTTGCCCTTTGGATTTACCTGGGGCTCTTTACCCTCACCAACTCTTTGATTGGACAAAAACCCTCTCCACTGCTTTCAGCCCAGGCTGCTGTACTTTCCAGTAAACCACTGTTGAATATCTAGTTTGTGTGTTTCTCAGAGCACTCTGGGCCTCATACAATCCATTTGCTTCCTCGCCATAAATTCTAACACCTTTCGCATCTTGTAGTTTACCAGGTTGTCCTTATTTATTTGTATACTTGGATTTTCAGAGATACTTCATCATTCACTCCCCTGGTAAACACTGGCTGTGAGGTTTCAGCTGCTGTCTGGTCGTTCTGTCTAGCTTTTATGTGACAATCTCAAAACTTGGGTTGCCACCGTCATTCTAGAACGCACAACGATATTTGCTTTTTCTTTGAACGACTATAATACTTAAGAATCTCTATTTTATTTAGTTTTAATCCTTAAGAAATAATGATGTAGCGTTTCATAAAATGATTTTTCAGGGCCAGGGATTTAGCTCAGTGGTTCCGGTGCCTGCCTTGCAAGGAAAAGGACCCGAGTTCGATCCCCAGCACCAAAAAAAAAAAAGATTTTTCACTACTGCCTTTAATCTATTAATAAAGTCACAAAATATATTTTTAATATTGCTTCGTGGTTTTTTTGTCTTTGTTTTTTTGGTACCAGGGATCCAACTCCAGACCTGGCACTTGTGAGGCAGTAGCAGAACCACTGAGCTAAATCTCAATGTTTAATACTGAGTCACCCTTACAGACTTTAAAATTGGTCTTCTTCTTGCAGTATTCTTTTCTTTAAAAATGTATTGAGATCTTTCCTGTGTTGAAATTCTTGAAATATAATTTACATGGAATACAATAGGAAAGATTTACGTTAAAGAGCTTTGCGAAGTATATACATCTGTGTAACCAACACGCCAATCAAGATAATTACATTTCTATCACTTCAGAAAGCTTCCCTTGTTCTTTTCAATTAATCTTCCTCCCCAGAGATGTCTACTGTGGTTTATATCACCATAGATTAGTTTTCTCTGTTTCTGAACATACAAAAGAATCATAATATCTATTTTCATTGGTATCTGGCTTCTTCAACTCCAGTGGGAATCCGTACATATAATTGTAGGCACCGATTGTTGTTTGTTGTTATTGAGAAGAATTCTGTTGCATGAACACACCATAATTTATGTATCCATTCTCCTGATTAAGTTTGTAATGTGGGGTTTGTGGCTGTTAATCCTGATGAGGCACCTTTATTAGATTAAGAAACACCTAGCAGATGATAGTAGAATAGCTTGCTGCAGGGTATGTTCATGTGGGTCCTGGAGGCATAGCCCTGGCACTTCCTACCATCCCTCCCTCATTCCTCTCTGGCACCGTTCCTTAGCCTGCTTCCCAGCCTCTAAGAACTAAGCAGCTTCGCTCCACTATTCCCTCCTACCATGAGGTTTCTCACTTGGAGGCTGCTGACCATCTGCCGAATCTCTTGAAACCATGAGCTAAGTCAAACCATTCCTCTTTTAAATTGTCTCGTATGGTATTGTGTCTCGGGGACAAGAAAGCTGACTAATCCAAAACACTGGTAACCGATAAGTGGAGCTGTGGCTGTGCCTGTACCTGATCATGTGGCTTAGAAGCCTTTGGAACCGGCTTACAGGAATTTGGAACAGTTTGGAGAAGAGGGCTGGAGAAGCCCTAGACTTCTGTGAACACACTTGATGGGTGATTCAGATGAGCATGCTGGTAAGAATGTGGATAGTAAAAGCCCAGCTCAGGATGTTCAGTTGGGAACCAGATTTCCACTGGCATTTGGCCTGGAGGCCATGTGCGTTACATTTTGGCAGAAAAATCTGTCCACATGTTTCCCATGTCCTGAGACACTGCAGGAGACTGAGACTAAGGGTGGTTGACCACATCTGTTGGAAGAAACTCCAAGATAGCCCAACATTAGACCATAACTTTGGTAGTGCTGACTGTTTTAAGCCAGATTTGTAATAAGAATCAGGAGCAAAAGGCAGAGCAGAAAAATTGAAGACATTTAATTTTGTCCCAGAAGGTACCAGGTGTAAATTTGGGGCTGAAGGAGATATGGCAGCTGGAGATTAGCACCATTAGGAAAGAAACCTATTATTTTGTACAGGGATAATAAGAAAGATGTCCTGAGGGAATCTCAGGAATCAATAAAACGCACCCATGGCAAGCTCAAGGGTACAAAAGTCCAGACAAGGACTCTGTGAGAGGGCAGTGGACGATGGTGTGGGAATGAAGCCAAATATACAGGGGTGACTTGCAGAAATCAAACATGCTAGGAATGCAGATCGGCAGCTAAAGAAATCTGTAGGCCGTGGGTGGAGCCAGCCTAAGATAGTGGCCTTTTGGGCTCCAAATGAAAAAGCCATAGTTGTGGGGGCCACCCATGCCCTTTGGAACTCATATTTTTCATGTGTCGCAGATGCTGGGCATGAAGCTATAGGATTTAATGCTTTTCCTGTTGGTTTTTGGTCTTGCTTTCTTGTCCAGTTCATTTCTAGCTCTTTATTCCTCCCTTTATGAATGAGAATGCTTATCCTGTGCCATTATTGTAGCTTGTTTCTCATTTTTTTAATAGAGGTTCATAGCTAAGAGTTTGCCTTGAGTCTCAGAGGACACGGATATTTGAAAAATGCTGAAATTGCTGAGACTTTTGGAAAGGGACTGTTGCATTTTCAGTTTTATGCAGGAGAGTTGTACTATGTTAGCAGAATTATGAACTTGCCATTGTCTTTATCTGGGGAGTAAGGTTTAAGATGTATTTGGGTACAAAACCCCTTTGACAAGGGGTGAATTGCAATCATTAATCGTAACACATCAACTTCACTGGATTAAGGAACACCCAGCAAATCAGTGGACCTTGTTCCTGAGTGTGTCTGGCCGTGTCATAAAAGTACTGGTTACTTTCTGGCATTGTTCCCGTGCAGTGCTTCCTGGATGCCATAAACTACACAGCTTTGCTCTGCCACAGCCAAACACCGTGTTTCTACCTCGGAGCCTGCTGAGCATGTGCTGAAGCTCTGACACTACGAGGCACACAGCAACTTTATTTGTTAACTTGTGGGTGTTGGGTCTTGTATCTCAGCAACAGGATATCTAATACAAGGCTACTACAAACAAAGTTTTTATAAACATTCTTGAACCAGTTATTTTATAACGGGCCTTTCTTACCCTTATGGAGCAACAGATCTGAGGAGCTGGGAAATAGGTCTATAACTTTAAAAATTACCAGTTTGCCAAAGCACTACTATTTTACATTCCCTGTAGCAATGTATGGAAATTCTGGTTGCTCCAAATTCTGAAACACTTTTGTGAAGAGGTAGTGTCAAGATTATAAGATTCAGAAATGATTTGAGAAGACTTCCATGTTCTTTCTATGCATGAAAATGTTGCAGATGTCAAACAAATTACCTGTTCCTTCAAAAACAATCTCCACATGATATGTAGGATTCAAAAATCACTAGGATTTACTTGGCTGATCTAGCTTACTAGGTAAGTGGGTTCCCCTTTTCCTTCATTATTCCAAGTTTCTCTCTTCAGAATGATTATACTTTCTTCTGGGTGAAACCAATGTAAAGGTTTATGCACTATCAATAGAATCCCCAGGGTTTTGGCCTTTATGGAATGTAGCAATACAGTCCAGACTTCATTAAAAATCATATGTGGAATTTTAACCGTGAAAAGCCAGGAAACATAGCTAGAAGTTTAGACCATTTTTAAAAAGTACTTATAGATGGAAAGAAAATCAGCAAGAAAGTATAGAGCTGTTGAAATATCAAGAGAAACAGCCACGAAAGAGGGAGGACAAAAAAACCAGAGAGAAGAAATTGTTGATTATTCTCCTTCCCTTTTAACAAACTAAAATGTAAAGTGAGCCAAGGCAGGGATGTTACCCATTTGATGGACGCTGTTGAACCAGAAACTAGGACAGTGCCTGCAGCTCAGGAGGTGCTCAGATTGGTGAATTCCTGCAAGGCATGGCAAGGGAAATCTATCAATCAATAATCCGGCAGAAGGTCAATTTGGGAGGTGATGAATAAGTCTGTGGTCTTGACTGTGACGATGACCTCACAGTCACTTAACTCCAAAGTCGTCAAGTTGTATATATTAAATATGTGCAGCATTTTATATGTCACTCATGCCTCAATAAAGTGGTCCATGAAAAAAACTATAAAATTGAAATTTAAAAAAACCCTTAGACATGAGGCTGTTATCTTGCTCTGAATTCTTCAGTGCAGTTACATTGAGCACCAGATCCAATCCATATGCTGTAGAAGGACATTTAAAATTTTTCAAAACTTACCCTAAGCTATATACCTCTCTCACTCACTAAGTATGAGTATTTTGCAAATATCCCTGCACACTTTTGAATGCCTAAAGGCTTGCTTTGTAATCTTCTGTGTTCTCTTTGCTAGGAAAATCCTTTCAAACTACTGTGGCCGTTGAAGTTCTACTTATCTTTCCAAATCTACTACCCCACTGGGAAAGGCCTGCTAAAATTAGCAGGTAAAAACCATGGAGAGACCTTGGCATAGACTGGGTGCTAAAATTCTGTCCTCAAACACAGTGGTGGGATGGGTGTCATTTTAATTTGAAAATTAAGAAACTAAGGTTCAGAGAGGGAGTCATTGCTCAAAATAACACAGAATTGTTGGAAGAACTGGAATTGAGCCAAGGATATCTTGATTATAGAACTTGTGCTCTTTTGCCTACACTATATGGCTTTCTAGGGCAACCCCTCCCTTCTTAACCAGGGAAACATGAATTTTATCATCAGTACACAAGGGGCTCCTTGACCAGGGAGTGGCTTATTCATCTTCTCACCCAAATGATTATCAAAGACAGAGCTTATTGAACTGGTTGAAAATGAGTAACTCTAGTGCTGACATTTTCAATTTAACTCCTTTGCCAAAAGTGAGGACCAAGGACCAAAAGCAACCCCTCCTTCAGATCCCAAGGAAAGCACAAGCATGAAGCAGCTGTCCCAGCCAACCGACCCTTCTTTAGCCCGAAGAAAGGAAGACTTGCAGGTCAGGCCTAAGTCACTCAAGCATCAAATAAGTGCTTGTGTGTGTGTGTGTGGGTGGTGATTCATGCTAAATGGCCTTGGATAACATGAGCACAGTACGTCTTTCAGCCTGCTTCGGAATAGAGAAAGATGAAGAATGAACAAAATCGAGTTGTCATGAAGTTTCTACACTGGTGGTAGGAAATACAGTGCCTTGGAAAAACAAAGCACACGAAAGGTCAGTAAGTACTCGGGGGTAGGTGGGGTAAACATTAGGGGGAACGAATGAGGTGCACAGGGGAAGCAAATGCAGGCCCGTGGGTGGAAGTGCGGTAAGCGAGTGGGAGGGGAACTGGCAGGTGAAGAAATCAGGGCACCAAACAGAAAGGGGTAAGGCACGTCCAGCAGACACTTAGAGACCTTGGGTGCTGTGGGTGAAGACAAGCCAGTGGTTTAGCTAGCAGAGTAACACAGTCTGTCTCCCACCTCTAAAAGTAAAAACTACTCCAGAGAACAGAACCTCACAGACGAAGGCCAGCTAAGGAGGCTCCTGAAACAGCCCAGGAGGACAGGCACAGGTGGTGGTGACTGGCACAGTGGGAAGAGCTCCCATCTGGAGCACAGCGTGAAGTCCAGCCTGACAAGACTTGCTACAGCTCAGAAGTACGACACAGGATCGTCAAGCACAATGCCATCGTTTTCAGCTTGGCAGAAGAGGTGTACAATTTAGTGAGCATGAGAAATGCTGGAAGACTGCAAAAGTCTGAGAAGTCAAGGGTTCCATCATGAAGTATGCACAGATGAAATTATGTCATCTAAAAGTAATCTAGAGAGCCGGGGATTTAGCTGAGTGGCGCTGCACCTGCCTCGAAAGCGCAAGGTTCTGAGTTTGATCCCCGGTACCAAAAAAATAAATAAAAATAAAATTAATCTAGAAACACATGACTATGAAAGATCACTGACAGTTGTAGGAACTGGGTGATGTGTACAAGCAGGCTCATTATACTATTGTCTTGTGCATGTTTTAATTTTCTTTTAATAAAACTTTTTAAGAGCAGTTAGAGACAAACTAAATTTGAGAGTCCTATTTGATTTTTCACATGGAAATATTAGTTAAGATGTATGAAATGTAGCTCAGCCGAGAAACTGGGGGTACAGAAATGTGGAGGCTGTCAGCAGATTAAAAGCCATAGGACAGGAAAACACAACTAAATGAATAAAAGTAGAGACCAGGTCTACCAATGGGCAGCTAAACTGTCCAACATTTACAGACAAGGAAGATGAGAACAGTCAATAACATATTTTGGCTAGGAGTTTTCAATGCCTATCAAAAGTCACTGAAAAATACGTAACATTGAGCCAGCATTTCCACTTCTAGGAATGGATCCTAAGAAATTGACCGGATTCATACACAAAGATTTATCACATTGCTTGACAGGAAAAGAAATAAAAGGTGAAAGCTCCATGATGACAAAATAACCTAAAATTTGAATAATATATTAACAAGATAATATTACAGTACATTCAATAGAGTATAAGAATTAAACATGATGGCAGTATATTCTAGTGACCTACAAGTATTCTTATCATTAAGTGACAAGAGCTAATTAAAGCACTATACTTAGCTTTTTTATTCTTCCCCTAAGTAGTTGTTTTGTACTTTCCTTACCACTGATAAAATAGAAAATGGTATCATCTTTGGTGGTAAAATGTTGGAATTTTTCCCTTACTATACCTATCTGTGTTTTGTAATTTTTCTCAATAGATACAAAAATGTTACCAGTAGCCCAGGCTGGTCTTGAATCCACAATCTTCCTGCCTCATTTCCTGAGTACCGAGATTATAGGCATGTGCCAGCATGCCTGCTTCCAGGTTATTAATTTTTAATAAAGCTCATTCAGTAATGTGAAATACAAGGGATCTCAAAAAGGAACTTGATTAGAACCAGTTAAAACTGTGCTGACACAATAAAAATCTTACTGAAATAACTGTTATAAATTGTTTGAAAATAAAGAAAATATAAACAACATAAATTATTTTAACACTATATTAAATATTTTATTTAAATTAAGTATAACATAATCACATACATTTGTTCTACTTCCAAATAATTTACACAGTAGTTTGGGTTTCAAATTCCCTTAATTTCAAGAGTGTTCTGAACATGTATTTTTGAAAATAGAGTATATTGAAAAATTTGTTATATAAATTCGGACATAATATACATTATACACATTGACTTTAAATAACTTAACACCTTAAAAATAAATTTATTTATATTCCACTTTTAAAAGAGGTATTTTAGGCTTCAAGTAAAAGGATGTTTTCACAGGGCAAACTTAACAATTCCTTCAAATAGCTAAAAACTATTAAAACATTGGACTTGATTTCAGAAACTATTTAAAAGATCAATATTCTAGAGAATTCCTAATTTTATTTTATTAATATCTGAATCTAAATTCTAAATTTCCATATGGATATAAACATATCTTCATTCATTTCATCTTTGTTACAAAAAGTCACAAAGTATATATCCTAGTGAGAGAATTTCTTTCCTGGCTTTGGGCCACTCAGTTGCTTTTCTATCTTAAAAAAATTGTTGTCTTCCTAATAATAATTAAGTACAGCTTTTAAAACACACAAATTAAATACATTTTATCATTATCATCTGTTGCAATGAGGATGCAGGGTCCAAGGCTTGAAGAAAGCTAGCTTTAAATCCAATACTGACTTTCCTCCTCTAATTCACATTTATCTATTGAATCCGTTACCCAACATTCTCGTAGGATTTTAAACTTTTTCTTAAGACTTCTTCGAAAAGCTTTAAAATCTGCAACCCGACTCTGATCTTCCCCAACAATCACATGAGACACACCTTCAGCTAAACAAGAAACTACTTTTGCTCCGTGAAATCGAAGCTCCAAAGCCACAATAGCTAATCTCGTTCCCTCAATTTTGGTACTCAAGTCATTAATAACGGTATACAAGTCCAAATAAACAGTGTGGTGTCGAAACATGCTGAGAGAGGAGCGGTCCCAGGAATAACGATATTCCAGATCCGCAATCACAGGGGCCATTTCTTTGGGAGTCTGGGCATTAGAATTTTTAATCCCTGAGAACACTTCTTTCAGTTGGTTCAAATCTGTGTCAACAAAATAGCTGTCACCATAGCGATCATATTCCCGTGCAAAATGTTGCCTTGTAGAGGGACACATGTGAATCATAAATCGAGGATGCCACGGCAAGCAGGTCTTGGTCTTAAAACACTCCAGCAGCCACGCGGGGCGGACCACATCGTGTTTATCCGAAGACACAATGTTCCTCACTCTGATGTTCTCCAAGCCTGCAATCACACAGTACGTGTCAGGGCCTGGGTTCTGCACTATGTAACCTCCAAGCTCTGCAATTCTGTTCTCCAGGTCAAGTTTTGAATGACTGTCTGTTCCACTCATGACACAGAATTCCACATCCTCAAATATATTCGAAACTTTGCTTATGTTAGAAAGGTTAGGTGCTTTCAGGTTTTCAAGAATCCCAATGACTTTCTTCATCTTTGGGGCAGCTTTCCGCTTTTTTTCTTTTGGTTCATCATCACTGCCCACATAGAGATGCTTCGAGGCGAGTTTCCCAGATGCCTTCCCCCTCAGTTGTTCCAACTCATCCAGAGTCATGCATTCATGCCACTCTTTGTCATCTCTTATCTTCTCGATTCTTGGAAAACGCAATGTGCAGCTAGTTTTATACATTTCACTGGGGACAATCTCTGCTGCCTTAATCTGGACGATGACAGAATTACGAGGCTCAATGTACACTTCTGGCTTCTCTGTTCCGCACAAAATGCTACTTGGTGGAGCTTTTTTCTGAAAAGGCTTCCAATGTTTGGCCAATTTCAAACCTAGATCGTACAGTTCTTTCATAGTGTATCCTGAGCCAACACGACAGAGGGTATGAAACACAGCTGGTTTCTCACCAGGAGGTGGCTTCTCTGCGACAGCACACAAAAAATGAGACATCATCCCACCCCGGGAACCTTTACCCCAATATCCCCCCACAATTAAGATGTCCAATTCATCCATCAGTCCATTGACATACTCTGGTTTAATTTTTAGCCATCCCTCACCTCTTTTGTCTGGCTTATAAATGGACAGAGGATGTTTTATCATGATTCCCTCTTCTCTTTTATCAATTGCTTCATTCAATGCATCAATGACTTCTTTCTTTGTATGAGCTTGTGCTTTCTGTATTACTTCCATTCTACCTGATACTGGTGTAAAAATACTATTAAGAATCTCATACCTCTTTCTCAGGGTCTCACGTCCTAGCTTTTTATTATTAACCATTAGCACATCAAAAACACAATAACAAGTCTGCAGGTCAGAATCTTCTACCATTCTTTTAATGTCAAACTTATTCCCCTTTTGCATAAAAGTTTGTGTGTTGGGGTTGTAGGCCATCATCTCACCATCCAGGATACAGATCTGCACATCCGGTTTGAATGCATTATAAATGAAGGGGGTAAGAGAACCTTCACTGGGAGAAGCACCAAACTGCTCGGTGTAGTTGTACCCATTTCGAGAAAAGTACTGATACACATCTCCATCTTTGTGCATCTGCATGCGTTCACCATCGAGCTTGGTTTCGATGTAGAAACTCTGGTGTTTCATGTCCTTCTCGATGTGCTCAATATCTGCGATGGCAGCCAGCATTGGTTTAAAGGCAGAAAACAATGTGATAGAAATGTCACTGAGTCCAACAGAGGGGTCATGGAGTTGCCTACAGACTTTCTCCAGGTCTGTGGTGACATTATGCAACTCAGCAGCATCATTATGAAAAACAGAAAATATAGTTTTCTCACTGAAACCAAGCTTTAAGTCCTTTACAATCATCCGTATAAGCCACTTTTGTTCAAGTGCTGAACTCTGAGTTATAAGTTGAAGAAGACTCTTTTTCACTAGGTCTTTTTTTCTGGCAGAATTATTGCTGGCAATTGAGTCCAGAAGTTCATTGACTTGCTGTATGTTTAAACTTCCTTTCTGTAAACATCTTGGCTTCAACACAAAGTATGCAATCACTGCAAAGTCTCCAGCATCTCCACGAGTTCCAGTAGGTGTTCTGTAATTGAGGAGTTTAAGAGCATCTTTCCCTTCTCTCGGTAAATTCAGCAATTCAATATAAAGCTTAGCAAGCATAGTTTCTTTGATTCCATAAGCCATTCTCTCTCTTTCCAGCTGAGGAAGAATAAGTCTCATTGCTGGGTAAAAAGAGTCTGTAACATCTTTTTGGTTCTTATGAAGAGCAGCATGAAATTTTCTCCAAGAATCTAAAAATTCCTTGAAGTGTCTAATTTTTTCTGCACGTCCTTTACTTTTCTGCATCCGTTCTAAAGTTGAACATAAATCTGCAAAGGGAACATGAGATGCAACAGTTTGTGAAGTTTGTGAGGCAGCCATAGAAGCAACGGTGAATCCTCTGGTTTACCTAGTAACACAAAAATAATAATTTTAACTCAAAGGTAAAATTCAACTAAGTATTTAACATTAATGACCTCATAGAGTTCATCCAGATCATAATAAATGTCTATAAATGTCTATAATTCAACGAAAATAGATCAATGCTAGGAATGATACCTTTTCAACTTCATCTAACAATTGGCATTTATTAGAATTAGTATTCATCAGAAATATCACCATGCCCATGTTCTATAATATTGAAAAATAATTTTATTTTTCCCTAAATGCCAAGATACACTGAATTCACTCTTTATCACTTAATTATTTAGCACACAATCCAAAAGAATATTGCTAATAATAATGAAAACCTAAAAAATCAAGCACAATATATCTTATTTATAGGCTTCTTGAAGTAAGGTCCTCCTTTGATGTCTCCTTTCTCTCTCAGACTACTACATGACACCAGAACCAAAATGCTTAAAATAGATTTTTTTTTTAACAAATCACCCAATTATGGAGTTGAAATTTGATTTCTTAGGAATTTTGAAATTCTAATGATAGATTTCACTTCACAGAAAACAAACAGAAGATATCCTTTTTGTCCAGTCCAACAATGCTTATGCCTCTGTTCACATTTATCTCTGCAAATCTTTCTAGCACTCAAAACCCAACTCAAAATACCCTCCTCATAAAATATCCACTTTACTTCCCTATCTAACTTATTATAGTTATTTATAGCTTCATAAATATAAATTCATTAGTACACTTTTTTGTTTATATTCTTACATCAGGAATTCTCCAAGTATTTAGTGATTACATATAAGCCAGGCACTTGTATTATAGCAAATACAGTACGTTTCTGCTTTAAAAGATCATATATTTTATAACAAAAAGGGACATAATGAGAACTAATTATAATGAAATGCTGAGTATGTTAAATAAATAAATAAAATGTCTTGCAAACCACTGAGCTAAATCCTTGGCCCCAGAGCCTTTTTACTGAAGTCTGAAGTCAGAAATGGGGGTAGGGTACTCCTCTGACTGCCCTGGTAATGGTGCACAGCAGCCATGTAGTGACCTACAGAGAAAAAAAACGAAACAACAAAACTGCTCTCCTCAGCCTAATTTCTTTTTTTAAAATGTATAACTTTATTATCATTCACTAAACATACATATATACAAAAATTAAAATTATTCAAAGAAAAGCAATGCAAGGGAAAAACTGTAATAATATTTAAATATAATAGAACTCAACCAAAGCAAAACTGAAAAGTACTTAAACATTTTTCTATATAATATAAAAAAGCATCTCAAGCATTAACAAGACATCAAAGGATGTGGTTTGTTTTAGAAATATTTTCAAAACTAATATTGAACAAATAATGATCTGGAAAAAAATTCTAATTAGCTAGTAGACTCCACATAGGCCAAATTTTTTTAATTTAAATTTCAATACAGTCATGTGACACGTGATGGAAATATCATGAGAAATACGTTATTAAGCAATTTCATCCGTGTGTATCGCAAAGTACCACACAGAGTGCCAACTTCTAAGTGCAAATTGAGAAGGTATATGTCAATCAGCTGTGATGGCCCCTTGATATTATCCAAATACGCAGTTAAATACGAGATGCATGAGGCTACCACTGGCATAACAGCACACTGTTTTACAGTAAACTCTTTTATATAAGTAGGATTATGCTCTAAAGGATGAAAAGCACAGGATGTTATGATAAGTACCTAAAACAGTAACAGTCATTTATCACACTATCGAGTACTGTGTACTGTACATAGTTGTATGTGCTTCTTCTGGAAACACACCCTTCTCTCCTTTGATCTCAGTGACTCTTCCTTCCCAACCCACTGATGAGCTCCAGCCTAGTTGCTATCTACACCTCTTCCTATAATTTTAAACACAATCTATATATGAGAAGAGATCAGAGTTACAGGCTGGAATCTGGAAAGAATCCATATAAAGAATCCTCAGCCTAATTTCTGACAAAGGAAACCCAGCTTCTCCTGAGTAGGTTAGATCAAGAGACAAACCCACCGGGGCCCACTTTCCCAAGACTTTCATCACAGTAACCGCTTCCCCTTGCTGACACTGGTTTGCATAACTGACTGTACCACCTGGTTCCCGGAGTGGGTACTTTACAGTATATAATGCTATATTTGCAATATATGTATAACGCATGCAAAATGAACTGTTTTAAGAAATATATGCTGAATGCTCAAGTATTGGTATATAATTTTTATAGATCTATTTGTAGATTCTATGTCTCAGTTTCCCTCAACAAATCCCAGGAAACATTTAAATTACTTTACAACAATGCCAAAGTTTAGGTAATGATTGGATAAACATGTATCCTAAAATGCCTGTATGTATAGATAACAAAGCTCCAAACAGTATAAAATGGATAGATAACGTTTTTTGCTCATTTTAATTCCCTAAAAAAGTCAAAGATTAGGATTCCCATCTCTTTTTACATGATGTTGAATTTTATTTTTTGGATTCTGAGGTTTTTAGCTGATGCTTTCCATTTGCAATAAGACAAAAGAGGTTTGTTGTTAGAGTGCATGCTGTGGAGCAAAATAAATTTTTAGTTCATATGTGGACTCTAACATTTACTAGCTGTGCAATGTGAAGAAATTAATTTCTCTAAGTAAACTTCAGCTTCCTCAAGTATAAAATGGGGTTAAAAACGTCAAAATTAGGATGACAATGAAATTAGCTATTCTGTGTCAGTTGCTTAAAAGAGTATCTGGCATTAGCAAATCCTTGATATTTCAATACTTAAGTGCTTGCCGTTCCAAGCAACGTTTAAAATCCAATACTGCAAAATACTAAGTAGATCAGAATCGGAGAAGAATGTTTCACTTTTTAATTGTGCGAAAGTATTAGTGAAAAATAATGCCTCATCCATTCTGCTGCTGCAAGGGCCACCAGAAAACCAGCAGGTTTCATTCAGTGACTACGGAAGATGATTAAGTGCTATTTCACTGGAGAAAAGGAAGATGCACAACTGAAGTTCCCTTCATGCCACCCTTGACAAGTTGTGTTTCCCTCGGGGACAGTTGGGTTACAGTCGCCTAACTTCCGCAGCAGCCACTGACATTCTGGGAGAAACGGGGCGGGGGGGGGAGGTGGGGCGCGGGCGGGCGGGCGTTTGAATTAATGGTATGAGAACAGCAAGAGGTTCTGGGACCCGGACAGTTAGTGAAAAGATACAGCAGGAGAGCAACAAAGCAACCTCCCACTCCACTTCCATCTGTGTCTTCTCGCAAAATCCAAAGACGTCTACATCACCGTGATCATAATAAACGTGTTTCCCCCAAATTCTCCGGGACTCCGGGTGGACACCATCTGTGAGCTCGAGCCCCATAGGTAACGGGGATCCCGGGAGGGGTCAGGATCGGAACCCAGGCCACGGAATCAGGCGCCACAGCTCCCGAGGGTCACCGTGAGCGACCGTCGCCTCCCCGCCCAGGTGTGGCCAGGACCAGGAGCCTCGAACCAAGAGAACAGGCGCGGACCTGCATCTCCAACCGCGTCCACGCAGACCTGCCTCATGCAGATCCCCACCCGGCGCCCCGCACAAACCTGTCAACGGCCGCCGCACACACTCCCACCAGAAGACACGGCCACCAAACCGGAAGCTGCCGCCAAACAACACAGGTGCCGCCAGCTGCTCGCCGCGCATGCGCACTGACAATCTGAGGGCAGAGCTAGATGGGCGGGACGTCAGCGGACGGTGTGCGCAGGCGCAGCGGATTCGCAGGGAAGGGGCGTGTCGAATTTCCTCGCCGAGGGAGCTCCTGAGCCGGTTTAAACTGAAACCACCCGCAGCTCTGCTTTGCTTCTGGAGCAGTTGCTCTTCGCAATCGGTCGACCCACGCATGAATGGATTTCTTCTTTGACCAAAGCACTGTGCGTTGATTTGTTACCAGAACCCCGAGCCTGGGCTCTTCCTAGCAAGTGACAGCCTTAGTTGTTGTTTTCTGTATGTAAAACTGTGGCAGCCGCACTCCTGCTTAGCAGCCTGGTTGTGGTTGTGAAAGCATCCAGTAGAGAAGAGGATGGCCTTCCTCCCGAAGTTCCCGCTGTTTTATTTCGGTAGAAAAGTGAGCTTTTGCAAAATTATTTCAGGCTGTTTTTTCTGATTTGTGCAAGTGTGATGTGCGTTCTTGTTTCTTAGGACAGAAGTGACTCAACACATCATTTATCATACAGATAATAAACAGGCGCATGCGCTCTGGGCTCTTCTACTCGGCTCTCAAGGCTTCAAAAAGCTGACAAAGCTTTACTGAGCACCCATGAAACAGTAATTGTGCTAGATACTCAGGACTGAGAGATTTAAACAAACCCAGTACTTTTGTTACGGCGCCACTGCTTCCCGCTGAAATCTTGCTGTGATCTGTCGTCCTTTTTCACAGAGACTTGAGAAATTAGTGATAACGGGTGGTAAAACAACTCTTGTAATTATTTGCTTGTAATATAAATAATGTTTTAACACGAGAGAGTCAAATGTTGCTGCCGTGAGCTGTGATAACACATTTCAGAACTGCCTAGTGCCATCAGGGCCATGCACTGTGCAGAGCTGAGAATCAGTTCACAGTGCTAATCGACGTGGAACTCGGTCCTAGGGCTCCTCCAGCACAACACATTTTCTTTGCAATTGTAATTCACTAACATCTGCCGAATATTTGTCTGAAATTATCTGTGATGTTGTAAAGCCACAGGATTCTGTTTAATAAATAACATCTTCTCTAGCCTGCTCTTCGACTTATTTATCACGTTACTTTCGAGCAATGTTAGACGCTTCGGGACGCGTGTCTCTGTACATTTGTGTCTTGTTCAACACCTACTCAGCTCCTGCATTGTGAGATATTGGACTTTCCATTACTGGTAGGAGAATCGCGAGCTAGACAAACTCCCTCTTAATTCAAAGCCCAGTCGCTATCATGCTATTTTAAATTAAAAGAGAATTCTTAAGTGTCTTCTAGGGCTGCTGTAGTTATTACTTATATAAATGGAGTGTCCCGTCTCTATCTGGCAGCGAGATACATGTGTTTAATGACAATATACACTTAGGAAATTACCACCGTATATATAAACTAGGGAACTTAAAACGGAACGACCAAGGTAGGAAGGGGACTTCCATCTGTAAACGGTAAAGTCTGGTACGAAAGTGGTGGGCAGTGAAGCTATTGAGACTCTAGATTCCAAGGCCTCAGGAAAGCCTCTGATGTGTCCCTATGAACTGGTGTTTTTGCAAAAATTGAAAAAAACACAAACTTTTGCATTCTTTCCCTTTACAGAAACTTTCAGATTCGGGCCTGCAAGAGCCCCGGACGGTCCACTCTGATACAGGTGAAAAAGAAAAACAGGGCAGCGCTTTAAATTCTGGAATTCTGCTCACACCCTAACACCCAATCAGGGAGAAACCATTTCTTCTGTAAAAAGTGCGTCCTGAAGGGCGACCAGGAGGTCTCCCTGGGTCGGCCCTGGCCCTCCTGCCCCGGAAGTCTAGGGTTTGACGGGCAGGGTACGCAGGCTCCCGGAAGAGCTTGAGAAGCCAGGAGTCTCGCTCCGCGGGGCGGCGCCGGCCTGCGGCGCCGAGGTCTCTTTTCCGTCTCGGCCACCGTCGCACGACTCCGGGGGCGGTCTCTGCGCATGCCCCGGAGGCGGGCCGGGGCCGCTCCGGGAGGAAGGCGGGGAGCAGGTTATGTGGGAGGTGGCGGGGGCGCTTGCCGGCGACGCCGAGCGCGGGCCGGAAGTGGGGTCGCCGAGCGCCACGCCGCAAGAGCTCCGGCCAGACCGTGGCGACGGCCGCCGCGGCCCCTCGGCTGGCGGGGGACGATGAGGAGCGAGGGGAGTGGCGCGGGGCGACGCTACTGCGCGGCGCCCGGTTTCGTGGCCGCGGCCGACTGCGCAGCCCGCCCGCGACCCTGAGTGAGTGCGGCGGGGTCGGGGCCGGGGCCGGGGTCGGGGCCGGGGTCGGGCCCGGGCGGGCGCCGGCGGGCGGCTTCCGGGCTCGGGCGGCAGCGGTGTGCGCTCCCGGGCTGGAGCTCCGGGTCGTTCGCTCGCCGTTGCCCGCGAGCGAACCCGGGATCCTTCGCCATCGGCCTCCCCGCCCACGCCGCGGAGGAGTCGCCGAGGAGCAGCCGGCCGCGTCTTCTCGGGAAAGCAGAGCCGCGAGCTCCGCGGGCGAAGTCCGTTTCTGCTGAGCGTTTTTGTCTGCGTTTCGAGCAAAATGCGTTACCAGTGGTGTCCGCCGAGGTGTCCTAACCGAGGATGAGCGGCGTTCAGCAGCCCTCCTCCACGATGGTCTTTAACAGTAACAGAATAGAAGGGGCCAGCCCGAGAGCTTTACGTTCACAGGTCTGGTTTTCATCAGACTTATTTCGGCATGCATTGATTACATATCCTCGATTGAAATATTAAATTATTTCCCACTGGGTAGAAGTCATGGTTGTCACATCTGGTATCATTATCCTACTCAAGACGTCAACTGCTCAGTAGTTATTAGTAGAGGCCCCAGGCGCCTCTGTTTGGTGAAAATACAGAGTTGAACGCGAGGAAGTCGCTGTTACAGGGAACTCGGCCCTCCCTATAGGCAGGTTAATTACACTGCAATCTGCAGCAGGTGCCCCACGTAAGTTAGCACAGTCCACAGAAGAGGGGACGATTGGTGGTAGGGGTCAAGAAAAACTTTCTCCAGGGCCTACCACCAGAGCTTGACTTTGACAGAAAAATAAGGAATTGCTCTAATTATTTCCGTGTGAAAACAGCAGCCTCCAGTGAGTCATTTCCATTATTTAGGCCAAGTCTAGCAGGACTCCTAATTGTATTTACTTTACCTTACTCTGGTAGGCAATAAAATACATTTTGTCACGTAGCCGTAGCTTCATTTATTAGCACACTATTACGTCTGATCGCGGCAGTATTTCCATGCAGTGTTTCTCCTTTTACCTACGAAGAAATACATATTTAGAGAGGCTAAAGGAGCTGGCCGAAGCTACCTAGCCATTAACAGACCACGCCCCAAAGAGGCTCCTTTCCGCTGTGCCACCGGTCATTAATTTGAAATGAGGAAAGCAGACTGTCTTCTGCACTCTGCCTGCAGGTCGCTCTGGGCCCGTGTCCACGTCGGGCACGCGGAGGACTCGTTGCCCTCCGAGTTAGGAGTGTATCCGAGCCACGTCGTCCTGGGCAGAGGGTGTGACTTAGTATAGTACAGAAAACTCAGCCCTCTCGTGCTTCTCGGGGGCATTCTTTCTGTTTCTGTGTTTCCATTAATCTAGAACTCATTTAATTATTTCTCGGAGGTTCTAAAATCTTGCTAGTTCTTCTTTGGTCCCTTCAGGAAATTCTGAGGTCCGCAAACATCCTTTTCTGAGCAGATCTTAAAAAAGGCTTTAGTTCTTCTAGTTAAGTTTTTTTTCTTTAAATGGGAGACTTCATACTACAGTACTGCATTTTATGTTACTGTTCCACAGGTCTGAAACTGTAAAACCAGGACCTTCTGCCGAAATCCCTTGGGATGGTGGAATTCTTTTCACGTCGTGAACTACACGTGTTTAGGAGCTCTCCGGAGATTCCAACAACTCCGTAACGCTGGTTTAGTATAAGAAAATAAATTCCAAGTTTCACCTGTCTAGATTATAGGTTACATTTTTAAAACATTACCCAGTCATAAATTGTAAACCAACTGAATTTCACTAGTCTGAATTCTAGAATCAGCATTTACATTTTTGATTTGGGGGCTTTCTTCTTGTTGCTTACCATATTCTCCCAGATATTTATAATACCCAGGTGTGATTGGTTCCCATAGTGATAATCTGTCATCTTTGTTTTTGTCAAAAATGACCATATTGCCAAGTCTTTAATGTTTCAAGAAGGCAGAAAGTACAGAAATGTTTCTAAGTTGCTGCCTAGTAGTATAAGTTTGAGGGATCTGCTCCTGCCCATTTAGAATGCGCTGCTGAACCATTCATTTCCCCCATCTCTCCAGAGGCAGTTACTGCTCATTTGTCCCGTGGGACTATTAATGCACACTTTCTCATTATTGATGCGTGTGGGTAACCATCAGGGAAATAGTAATTCATTCTGTGGTGTCTCTGACACACTGAAGCAGCAGTCTGTTTCCACTGCAGCCCTGCGGCTGGTGCAGTTGCTTGACTCGCCCGTGCTTCGCAGAAAGGGAGGCGCATTGGTGTAAGGAGGCTGAATCTGAGCTCTGTGGCTTGGGCCACGACTGGGAGGTGTAGATCCCGAGTGCCCGCCGAGCATGCGGGTCCCCGTTGTCCCATGTGACCTGTGGTCCTGCTTTCCCCTCTTCGCGGGGCCTGCGTGTTGCGCTCTCTCGTAGGTCGTGTACACTGTTCAGTGGTGAGTGGCACTCACTTTACGACATTTCTGAAATTATCCACTGAAGAAAAACTGAAGGACCTTTAAAAATGATAGTACTTATATTAAGACTTCTTACTTGTCCTTATAATTATGTAGTCCTTCGTTAAATTGTCTTGGGGGATTTCATATATAATTCATACATAGGTAAACCATTTGTATCTTTCAAACATCTTTTGGTTTGTAAAACATCGTTGAATATATACTGTGCAGCACAGTGTACTTTTACAGTTAAAACATTAGAATAATTATTTCATGGTGTGGAAGCGCCAACATTTATAAAATATGTGACTTTTTTCTGTGGTGGAATAATACATCCGCCTAGTTTGGTCTTCTAGTTATTAGGTCGGTGATAAAGTGCATACAGCTCCTGCAGTTTGTGTTTTAATTCTTGATGTAAGTTGCATCTTTACTTTTAAATTGTGGATAGACTATTACTGGGTAAAGAACCTTAAATGTATTTATAATATGCACAGAGGACTTCAAAAATTGTAGAATGTCATTCTTAATTTGAAGGGACAGGTTTCTGGGGAAAGACAGTTAAAGTTACAGAGTTAGACTGTGTAAAACAGTGGTTCTCAGACTTTTTGGTCTTAGGACCCTTTTACATTTTAAAAACTTACTCAGAATTTCTTATGTAGATCATCTAGATGTTTTATTAAAAAGTAAAGCTATAAGTTTATAAAATAATAGTAATAAAGCCCATTGTATATTAATATACATAACATTTTGTGTGAAGCAACTAATTGCAAAAATAAGACTGGCATTGTTTAACATTTTTAAATAAGTAAGTTTAATATCTGCTTAATAGAACAGGCAGATTATCGTGTTTCTGCACTCAGGCTCTTTTAAGTGAAACCTGAGGGAAAGTAGGCTCGGGCCAGGCTGTGTTTGGGTATGGAGGGTTATTGTGCCCGCTCTCCCCGAAACTGATGCTCGGAAGAGGGCCTTCCTCAGGCCGTGCACCGGCCCCCAGCCGTGCCGTGCCTGAGACTGACTCACACCCTGGGTGCCTTCTGGGGACGGGCACGGTGTCCTCGCTCACAGGCCTCAATGGTGACACCACCCTTCATCAGCGGTTAGATTTGCTCTACTTAGTTGTGCGGATTCTTCCACAGGGTGAAACATTTGATACATTATGAAAAGTCAGATTTCTTAATGTCACCACTGCCACCCGAGTGCTATCAAAAGACCCAGCTGCCGGGGAGTGATTGGAAGCTTCATTCCCTTCCCAGGAATGTTGGTGACACTCAAGTCTGAATGACCGTAGTTTGTCAAGTGTCTTTTTCAAAATTAAAATACTGTCACTGAAAAAATGCAGCGAATTCTGCTTCCTATTCAAATGTATCTTAAGGCACAGCACAGGTCCCATTATGTCAGGTAATGTGTTCAAAAGATAGGTACTTGTTGGTTGAGTACAGGTAAAGGAATCATTGTTGCCGCTGCTTCCCCGCTGTTCCTAAGTGAAGCTGGCTTTTCTCCCCCCTCCTGTGAGCTTGTGCTGCTAAAGAGTACTGTGCTCTTGCATGTTAATGCTACTGCCTTGATTCCTGCGCTTCACCCATCCTTGCTTGTGCACCATTAGTACACAGGTCAGGAGGTGAGAAGGGAAATGTGTGTACGACGGTGATCTGGACCCCTGGAGAGGGTCTAGAGGACCTCCAGGAGGCTGCGGCCACCTCTTGAGGACCATTGGCAAAAGCTGAGCACAAGCCTCAGACCTGTACTCCCAGGGCTCTGTGAGCCTGAGGCAGGAACAGTGAGTCCGAGCCCAGCCTGTGCAGGTTAGCAACTTGCTTAGGGCCAAAGGGCTCAAAATAAGAGAGCTGAGCGTGTCGTTCTGGAAAGGCCCAGCAGTCCGTACTACTTGATAATCTAAAAGAGGGCCTTAAAGTGTGTCAAGTTTCATTGCTCTGATTTTTTCTGCACCATCCTTGTCAAGCATGTATGTTGATTATGCAAAATACTTCCAGTTCCTGTGAAGAGTTGTGCTAAATAATTAAAAATAAGTGACTGGTTGGTAGAAAGTAAGAGATTCTTAGCCCTGGAGTTACCCTTTGTCCTGGTTTTTGAAAGTTTGCTTAAGTTTTCACTTGGTTTCTGTAAATGGTTGAGCCTGATGAGGTCCAGCTAGATGATTAAAGGCGTTGTGAGGACACATAGCTAAGGTTTCGCTTCCCTGTGCCGTACTTAAGGGCAGCTGTGCTCTTTCTTTGGCGCAGTCTCCTCTAGCTGAGTGCGGCCGTATCGCTCGTGTGTTTTCCAGGCCGGCTCACCAGTGCGGAGTAGCTTGTGAGCCGCAGGAGGGCAAGGCCTGTGGTACGCTTATCTGTCATCTCTAGTTAGCCCGCTCTTCCTGCGCACAAGGTTCACATCGCTGGTGTCTGCACTGTGATTTGTGGCATCGTCTTAGCCTTGAAGTAGGAGAGTAGGATGTGCTGGAATGAGATGACCGCCAGCTTGGAAGAGGCCAGCAAGCTGACGCTGAGGCCCTGCAGTGCTACAGGCTGGGCTGATGGCTCCCCTAGGGCCTGCAGGAGGACTCTGAGGGCTAGGCCTGAAGGGGAGGCGTAACTGCAGTATTGAGTGCTATTTTTTTACACCTGAGATGCTTTGTGGACAGGGGCAGTGCCTGGCTCGGCTTGCTTGGTGACTTATTCAGCCAGCACTGCTGGTCACCATGCTTACAGTTTCAGATCATTCTCTTGTGCAGTTTTATATTGGTTATCGCACGCCCGTGATGAGCTTAAAGGCGGAAGCATACAGAACACTGGAGGTGACTGTCCCACCTTGCATGTCAAGGGCATCGGGATCAGAGTTCTCCACACTGTATCAGGGTGTTGCTGAAGTCTGACGTGGATAGTTCAGAACCATTCTTTTAAAAGGAGAACAATCATTGTATCTAATCTATTTTATAAAGACTAGTCATGCTTTCAATAGATTAGTTCTTTTACATTTATTTTATTTATTTATTTATTTTTTTTTTTTGTACTGGGGATGAACTCCCGTCCTTGTGCTTGCACGGCAGGTGGCGAAACCACTGAGCTAAATCCCCGGCCTCTTTTGCATTTTTTAAAAAAATGATTAGCACATGTTAGTTAGCAAAACGTGAAGTTTACGTTCATCTAAGGGCAAGGGCGTAGGTCCAGGCGGGTATAAACACACCTTGATTCTTTCCAATAGGTTACATTTTACTCCACATATTATATATTGAGCCTCAAAATCAAACCCATGCTTTTTAAAACTGTAGGTGCTTACGCATCATGCTTTTTGTTCCTAATCAGCACAGGGCATACAAGATGTCCGGGGACAAGGAGATGAGTTTGAGATGCCAGGAACCCTCAGGCCCTCAAGACGGGGTGCAGAGGAAGCGAAGACCCAAGCAGTTTGGGCAGCGGCCACGGGTGGGGCCTGGAGAAAGTGAACCTGGCACTGGAGCACAGTGAAGGCCCTGGGGAGCAGGCCTGCGTGGCTCACCGCTGAGAGGCTTCCTGCACTCTCTTGGCCTGCAGCCGGGGGTGGGGCTGTGGCGAGACAGTGCGCGATGACACTGAGGGCCTGGCAGAGGGCACTGCTCCTTCCTGGGGCTGGAAGCAGAGTGAGGAGGTGTCCCGGCCACGGCCCCCAGTGTCCTGCAGGGACCCAGCTTCCTCTGACTGGAGAGGAGACCAAGCCTTTAGGACAGAGGCCCATGGGGAGCGAGTCTGATCCAGCCGAAACAGAGTAACCCAGAAGGCTGGGGACGTGACCTTGGGCAGTGCCTGGCCAGGGAGGGAGGCAGGAGAGAGACAGGAGTTGGTTTACGTCTGTGTCAGTGCTGAGGAGGAGGCTCCATGTGCTGCAATAGCAGCTGAGATGTGCTCTTCACTAGCGCTCACTCATCCCAGCTTCGGGAAGTGGTTAAGATGCTACGGAGGAGACAAGCCACAGATGGATGAGTTTTAGATTAGACACACAAAAGCCAGGGGTGGTGGTGTATACCCACAATCCCAGCACCCGGGAGGCTGAGGCAGGAGGATTGCTGCAAGTCTGAGGCCAGACTAGGCTCCATAGTGAGTTCAGGGTCAGCCTGAACTACATAACTGTCTCAGAAAACCCAACAAAATAAAATAGATTTGACATGAAAGATTGGGTCTGGTATCATGGCACAGGCAAATTTGAGACATACAGATAAATCAGAATTCATTTAAAATATAGGCAAGTTAAAATTACATATTCAGTAACGATGTGGAAGGAAAATGAAAGGGGACAGGTTCTTAGTTGACTATAGGTCTGTTCTTCATGGAACAGTCAAAGAGCTTTGATAGAATTGTGTACAGTATTTTAAACTTGGATTTTCTCTTGTTTATGATGCTGAGATGTTAGTAGCAAATGTGTATCGGCATGCAGAAGAGCCTGATGCCCCTCCTCTCCTGTGACACTGCATACTGTTTTACCACGTCGGACACACTTTAAGGGACGGCAGCCTGCCTTCCTCCTCCTGCGTCACTGCACCTGGACGCCACACTCACAGAGCCCAGTGCCCTGCCGAGCGCCCTCTGCTCCACGGAAAGAGGGGTGGGAACCCGGCCTGTCAGCTGCAAGCCTGTTTTGTGCAGGTCTAGTGCAAAGATGGCACACAACGGGGTGGGTTGGAGCCCCCGTATCCACTCTGCTTCTCAACACAACAGGACATTTGGTCACGGCACAGGGGCACCGCGTCTGGCACTCAGCAACGGACACACTGATTACGAGTCACCTCCCATTCAGCAAAACCCGGTGTGAGCTTCCCCGGCCCTCACTGTCCCTGTGATCCAGATGTGGCTCGCCAATGGGTGTCTTCCTTTTCTCTAAAAACTGTGCTGCTTAGAAGCACAGCTGGGGTTTCCAGGGAAACTGCTGGAAGGTTAGCCAGGGTCATTCCTAGTAGGGAAAAGGGCAGGTTTTGTAACCCTCTAGCCTAGTTTGTTGCAAACTGCAGTACACAGAAAACTCACGACGGACGTGCTGGCTGTAGGAGCTCTGCAGTCGAATTTTAGAGCCGGCGATTATTTTCTTTGAACATCTGGATGTGTACACAGTTGTTAATGCACCTCAACAGATGGCTCAGGACTGGTGCTTTGCGGTTAGTGCATTAAAAGATCCTGTGCACCCTAAGTCTGCGTGTATCAGTTCTCAGAGCATCCTTGAAGCGGAGGTAGGATGCAGTGAAAAGGGAACGGATTGACACACGGTCAATGAAAATAAGGCCTCTGTGAGTGGAGGTCTTGTGACCCACCAGCGCGTGAGAGCACCCTAGGAGGAGGGCCCCGGCATGCACCTGGCCACGTTCACTAACTGGATCCTAAACTGGAGCGCCTGTTGTCCTTCCTGCTTCATGGAGAGCACCTCGTCGTGAGAGTGTGTTTATCACACAGTCCTTTAACGTGGCCATTTGGGGGTGTTTCCTGGAAAACTCTAATTTTATTTTTCACACAAATTTTGCACACAAACACGCGAGCTTTTCTGGCGTGACATCCAAAACATATATGCCCACTGCTGTGTGTTTCCTCAGACAGCAGTAATTCAGCTCTGTCACTGGGTTTTTTGTGTCTGAAGCATTTTAGTCCTGAGCACCTATAGCCATTAGGGATCCTGGAGTGAAGAGAGAAATCCACCTCTGGCCTTACAAATCTAAATTCAGTGTTGTAGAATGAAATTGGAAATGACATAGGCTGCTAAAAGAAAAATAATTTTCAAAATTTAGTAGCTGAAAATTTTAACTATATAGATTTAATAATTACAGATGTAAATATAAATTTTGAATTTCAAAATATGTTTTTATCTGTTTTTTTTAGCTTTATATTTGTAGTTGCATTAGTTTTTTAAATAAGCACTTTGCCTTGAAAACCAAGTTACCTTGTCTGTCATTATCCAGGTAAAGGAACACTTCTTACTCTGTTGAAAGAACATTGATTCAGACAGGAAGTGGTGATAAAGACTGAGTCAGCAAAGACTCAGGATGCTGTGATGTTACTGTGCTTTTCCTGCTGTGTCACCAAATAAATGATGTTTGAGTTACTCATCTTTGATACTTCTGTCAGTGACTGGCTTAGCTATAAGAAAAATATGATCTTGACATTTTCAATACAGAAATGTCTTACAGTATTATCTTACCAGATGTTGCAGTGCTGACATTGCGTGTGTGCCTGTGAACATGTGCACACACCACACACACATACACACACACACACACACACACACACATATACACACACACACACGAATGAATGACCCCAAACCTTTTAATCCCAATCATTGCACCAAAATTGATTATTTTATTTTGGTATGTGATGTTCTTGCTATTTCTCGCATTTTCCTAACACAGCTTCTAGGCACAAACCAAAATCATTCAGATATATTTACACTTTAAACAACACCAACAAAAGAAACACTAGATGGGCCATCTAGGTGACCAGATAACCTTGAGACTGCTCTGCTAGAGGGCAGGCACACAAGCACTATGCTTTGACAGGTAAGGATGGCAGATTATAAAACAAATAATTCAGCACAGCAGGGTTATTATTTGGCTCCTGAAATGTAATGCCTTCAGTCTAATTTTCACCAGGTTTAATTTTCTTTTCAGGCCTGGGTTTTTGCTTGAATCTCTGCTTGCCTTTGTCGATAGAGTGTAGATAGTGCCCCTGCAGTAACTACTGCTGCCGCTGGGTGGCAATGTTGATCTCTGGGCGTCCTCAGAAGTTTCATTTAAATAGGAATTCACATATGAAAGTCTAGGTTTTGTGAAATAATAGCAAAAAGCCAAATTTATTAAATCATCTGACTCATTCCTTTAATAACCAATAACCAACCTACTTTGTTTTAGTCCTTTTGTATCTACTAAAATACCGTATTTATCTGCTTACAGTATATAATAAAATTTTTTAAATCAGTCATTAACGATTATCTGTTGCAGTTAAAGTAGTTTCCTCAGGTAGTTTCGTTAGTGTGTAAAGGGGACTTAGTGTTAAGGGTCTTGTAAATAAGCACATGTGGATGAATAGTGCATCGGGAAACTTGCAGGCTATTTCGGGGTGACGTTTTAGGACAACAGGCATAAACTTTGTGATAAACTTGGTGATATCTATGATAACTTTTTTCTTTATGTCATTTATATATTGTAATCTTTTTTAAATGTCTGAATAGTTCATTTTTGCTTCATGTATCTCAGTCAAGGCTCTGCATTCTCTGTTCTCAGAATTTCTGTGCATTTGTTTCACACTTGTCCCCAGGCATCTCTCATGGTCACGTCACAGTGATCTGTCACACTCAGCCCTAAGCATTGTCTGTCATCACATCCCAGCAGCCTGCATCACACTTAGCCCCAGGCACCGCCTGTCATCACGTGGCAGGGCTCTGCCGACCCAGTGGGGTAAAACTTCAGCAGGGATTATGTGAAAGATGCTGAATAGCTCAGGAGGCCGGCGATCTGAAATGTACTTTAAGTTGGATGTGAAAAACAAATTAGCTTATTAAACTTTTTTCCTTAAAGATAGTGTAATTTTGGAATCTAAAATTATTCAAGCTTGTGAAAACTTCAGCTACCAGGGAAGTATTATTATTTTGTGCCCTAGTTTGTTTAGTCATATATTTTTCTATAATGTGGAAATTGAAATTAACAATACATTCTAATGAATTGGTCTTGCTAGAATAGAATTCATTAGCTGCCTTTCCATGGCTCAGCATCAGGTGTACTGTGAGCTTGGAATTGCATTTCTTTGCCTCCTAACTCTTCTCCTTGGGATAATGCCAAATCTTTGTTGGCTCTTGAGTCTCTATCTCTGCGTAGTAAAATTGGGAATGGCGCCAGCTTATTTTTCTGTCAGATCAGTGGGAATGCCCGAATGCAAGTACCTGGCAGAAAATAAACACTTTTAGAAAAATGAATGAATTTAGAGTATCTTTATGTTTCATAAACGTGGCTTTGGAATGATACAGGAGACTGATCAGTGTGAGCAGAAGGGTGAGGACATTAAGCAACATTGTCAAGGGAGAGTGGTGTAGGCTCCAGGAATGCTGCGTTTGTTACATCGTGTACCTCACTTTACACACACTAACGCGTGCTGTCGGTCTTTCTGTCTTTCTCTAGGGGACTTTCGGAGAGCGATCATGGAAAAGTCCTGGATGCTGTGGAACTTCATCGAAAGATGGCTGATAGCCTTGGCTTCCTGGTCTTGGGCTCTCTGCCGCATTTCTCTCTTACCGTTAATAGTGACTTTTCATCTGTACGGAGGCATTATCTTACTTTCGTTAATATTCGTGTCAATAGCAGGTATTCTCTATAAATTCCAGGATGTGTTGCTTTATTTCCCAGAACAGCCATCCTCTTCACGCCTTTATGTCCCCATGCCCACAGGCATTCCACATGAAAACATTTTCATCAGAACCAAAGATGGAGTACGACTGAATCTTATTTTGATAAGATACACTGGAGACAGTTCGCCCTACTCCCCAACTATAATTTATTTTCACGGGAATGCAGGTAACATAGGGCACAGGTTACCAAACGCATTGCTCATGTTGGTTAACCTCAAAGTGCATCTTCTGCTGGTTGATTATCGAGGATACGGAAAAAGCGAAGGGGAAGCCAGTGAAGAAGGACTCTGCTTAGATTCGGAAGCTGTGCTTGACTATGTGATGACCAGACCCGACATTGATAAAACGAAAGTTTTTCTTTTTGGCCGTTCCTTGGGGGGGGCGGTGGCTATTCATTTGGCTTCTGAAAATTCACATAGGGTTTCAGCCATTGTGGTGGAGAACACGTTTTTAAGCATACCGCATATGGCCAGCACTTTATTTTCCTTCATCCCAATGCGTTACCTCCCTTTGTGGTGCTACAAAAACAAATTTTTGTCCTACAGAAAAATTTCTCAGTGCAGAATGCCTTCGCTTTTCATCTCCGGGCTCTCTGACCAGTTAATCCCGTCAGTGATGATGAAGCAGCTCTATGAGCTCTCCCCAGCTCGGACTAAGAGACTGGCCATTTTTCCGGACGGGACTCACAATGACACGTGGCAGTGCCAAGGTTACTTCACTGCGTTTGAGCAGTTCATCAGGGAAGTCGTCAAGAGTCACTCTCCTGAGGAAGTGCCGAAAACTTCATCCAATGTGACGATTATATAGTGTCTCTCTTGGGCTGATGCGTTGTATTTTAATTTGTGCAGAAGGGTAAAGAATGTTCCTTCCCAGAAGCGCGTTATGTTTTACTTGTCTGAAAGTGACATTAAACTTAAAAAGCACCACGGTGCCCCTTTATGGTGATCCAGATCGCTTTTTACATGTGAAGAACTATAATTCTTGGGGTTCTTTCATACATTTTCATCAAAACTTTGAATGTGGGTGTGTATCCATAATTTTAGTTTAATATGTCAGTGTAATAGAGATTATTCAAAAGTCTCTTGTTGCTTAAGTGGTATAATCTGCTACACTTAGGTGCATAGCTGGGTGTGGAAGGCGATGTGTAAACAAGAAACCTTTGGGTGTAATTCCTTTAGTAAATACTGGGACAATCATGGTAAGCAAACTTAGTTCTATAACTGTATTTTTCACCTTACAAGTTAAAATGAAATGCATGATGGTATTTTATTCTTGACTTATGCAATGCAGCATTTTTAATGTAAATAGCACTGGTCATAGCCCAATGTATATGGGTACCTGGGTTATATCTATTTTTATGTAAACTATTTTGGTTTTGGCAGGAAATGAAATGAGGCCTGTGCGCAGGTTGCCATTAAATTTGTTCTGGTGAATGCTGAGATCCTGCTTTTTCTTACAAATAAAGGGGACCCTGTTTTCCAATATAAATGTACCATGTTTCTTAGGAGATGCAGTCTGGATCATTGCAGATAGAAACCGAAACTTAGAATTTATTGCAGCTTTCTGTGCACATTTTTAACATTTGTAATTTTGATGGCAAAGAGAATTTTAGCTTCTGTGAGTTTTGTAAGTCTCCAGCTAAATCGCTAGTAGGGGTCATAGTGAAAAACTTGCTTAAGACTTCAGTTAGGGAGACTTATTACATGCCTGTGCATACCATTTCAGCAATTCTCACATTTGACTTTTAAATTCCAGTACCTAGGATATTCCTAACCCATGAAAGGCCAAGAGAACATTTATTGGACTTTTTGAAGATAAATAAAAGTTACAAAACAAAAGAATGTGGTTAGCTTAATGTTCCATTTGCTATGAACTAGAGCTACATCAAAAGACAGCTTTAGAAAGTCTTATATTTTTGTGTTTGAATTTTTTACATGTGAGAATGAAGGAAGTCTAGAGCTTTTTGGCACAACTTATGACCACATCTAACAATTAAATGGCTATAGGTGGGAAGTATTTAGATACACAGAAAAGTAAGAAAAATCTTACAAAGAGAAGTCCCTTAAACCTTGAAGGATTTACCTTAATAAAATATGAGCTACAAGGTAGAATTGTGCCAGGTTGTTTCAAGCAGACTTCAAAACCTGGGTGTCACTGAGCTCTGCATTATGATGTCCGCGCTAACGTGATATCTTAATATTTTAGCTGTCTTTGTTGGGTTTCTGCAGGCAGCTAGAGCAGAGAAACAAGGAGTCAGTAATCTTGACCTTAATTTAAAACTTTTTCTGTGGAGGTAGGGCTAGAAATACTTTTGCCAAATAGCATCTTTATCATTCACTTTATGCTAGTATTTAGAAAAAAATAAATTATAACAAGAATAATTTCTAAAGATTAATGGTTTTCTATAAATTATTAATTGTAAAAAGTCTTTTTAAAAAGAGTTGGTAATGCATATCATGGAAGGTGTATTTTGTATGTATAAATTCACAACAATTAAAGGCTACTTTTTATCTTGTCAACATTGCTATGTGGAATGACTGGTAAATAGTAATGTATTAAAAAACCCTAACAACAAAATGTATATTTAGACATGAGCTTTCTTGGCACACATACTTGTATCAGTTTTTAAAGTTTACAAAATACTGTTACGTTTTCACAGATCATTTAGTCCCCAGCACTGTGGAAGGATTTATCAACTTCAGTTGTAAACATGCTGATGAAGTATAGAATCTTCCTCTTTGTCAGCATTACTTTATGCTGCTTTTTTCTCTCCCCCCCCCGCTCCAGGCTTGAGGCTTATGATCCTGTTCCCCCTTTTCTTTTAAGCCAGAACTTCAGAAGTTGTAGAGCACTGTGTTTTTCACTCTCCACCTTCATTCTCCTCTTCAGGGCCTCTGCCTCTGCTGCCTTCTGTGTTTGAGGCTTTCCTGAGAGGAGCAGGTGGAAAGCAAGTTCATGCTTCAGGGCCTTGAAGCCCATGGCTTAATGTTTGAAAGCATCTCTGATTTTGCGGTCGGGGCATTTGGTCTTGGTACAGCATGACTCCTGTATGAGTCACACCTGTGTGCCAGCCTGTCTCTAGTTGGAAGGGAAGTGTATCCGTCTGGATTGCTGATCTGTGGCCCATTTATACAGCAACAGCCAGAGAAGTTCCTAAGTGAATTGTAAATTATTAAGCTACTATCAATTTAGAAATACTAAGATCTTAAATATGACAAGATAAACTCATTGAGGAAAAAAATCCATTATTTTGAAGACAATTATGGGGGGCAGAGAAGACTGATTTTTTTAAAAGGAGCTAAAAGTGCTACCAACTAAGGGAGAAAATAATTCGTAACCAGTAAAACAATACTAATAGCATAGAAACAACCAGACGAGAAATGTGAGGTAGCCAGCCTTAGGAGGAGTGACCGGTGAAATTGGTGAAAAGATAACTGCAGAACAGCTTTGCACGCAAAGCCTTTCTAACAAGGGGAGTGACTGAGGATCTGCCATTGCATCTACCTTATGGCTTTGCAGTTAGGTAACACGATCGTTTCACTAAGTACTGTTCCGAATTTTGTCACGGAGAAGCTTAAATTTGTGATGAGCTGTAATTACACAACTCAGCTGTGGCAGTGTGTCACTGGAGTAGGTAGAGTGCAGTGCTTATTTCTGAGAATTCCTACCATCTGATGTTTATTCACTCCTCTGTTAAGATTCGGCTTGGGTGCGTGTCGGTTTGGTGGAATGAAGAATGAAGGCCGTATTTGTTGGATTTCATGTAAATGATCTTGCAAGCCTAAGCAGCATGGTGGTTTGTGTCTGTGACTCCTTTCCCTCCTCAGGGTGGGAGTGAATACATGATCTGTGAGAAGGATGCTGCAGGAGTCACTTTTTCCTTTTGGTCATGCTTCAGACACTGAAATCCTCCGTTCATCTTCCTCTCCTTTTTCCTATTGTGTTTGATAATTGTGGAATAACAACTGTGAAAGGAAAAATTAGTTACAAGTAACCCTTTTGGATTATTCACTTAAATTTGTGTATTTTCATATTACTCAGGTAAAGTTGGAAATGACAGAGCACAGACATCTATTTTTAAAACTGATAGAGTAGAAAATGGAAAGTACTTCTGTTTATTCTTCCTGCCATATGCACACATCACCTTAGCTAGTCAGAAATAATAATATATTCATTTGTATGATGAAATAAATAGTTGTCGTAATTCTAGTGGATACATTTTTGCCAAGTGGCACAAATATACCTCCATTTATATTTTGTATCTTAAAAATGTAGTTTAAAAATAGGACTGTATAAGCGCCACTTTTTTACAAAAAGTGCCGTATATACATATTTAACGGGTGTGTGTTGAACATAATTTATAGTATAATTTCTGTCAGTACAGCATATACTGAAAATTCAAGTTTTCAACATACCCAAGTACATTCAGGATAAAGTAAATTGATCAAACCTAATAATGTAAATCACTTGTTATTTGTCATATTTTATTTGAAATCGTAATACAGTTTTATAACTCAGATTTGAATGTCATCATACATTGTATGCTGTCCATGGCAAGCAAACATTTACATTTTTTTTTACTATAAATTTCTTTTAAAATATACTTTGTATTTTCTGTAGTGACATATGCAATAAATTGATACATTAAAAGTTTGATTAATGTCAAAACAGTTTGTATTCAATCTTTTAAAAATTTTTCTGTTATTGTGAAATCTATCATAGGACATTAAAGTTTCTTCTAATTGTTAAAATTCCCGAGTTTGCACTGAAGTGAATTTGATTCTACTAATGGTGTGGATAAAAAGTAGAATTTAGGTTTGTATTTCCTTCACCAAAAAAATCCTTCATTCATTTAATATAAGCTATTATCAAAAATATTTTATTTATCTAAAACGGCCAATGATTGCATCCCAAAGTATTTCTTTATTTGAATCTAGGCTCAAATAGATTTAACTGTCATAGTCCTGTTGCCTTCAGATTTGGTAAAGTGCTTTTTCAAAAAAATTCTGTTTTTTCCCCCTCTGTATGATTTCAGTATTGGTTAATGTTAGTGCTACTGACTTAGCCTTTAAGGGCCGAATCTAACCCTTGGCCAACAGGAAATGGTCCCTGGAAGTGGGAAGGAGCAGGTCATACTGCAGACCTTGGGTCTGGTCTGCAGCACAACAACTGAGCCCGAGGTAGAATAGATTTTCTCTACACATTCCCATTTCACTGTCCATCTCTTCCTTTACATGTTGCTGCTTCCTGAAAAATAAGGTAGATCTAGTTAGAGAATATAACTTTGGTCTCAACTGGGAGGAAGGGCTGGAGGAGAGGCTTTGTGAAACCCTACAAATCCAGGGCCTGGGTGTGGAAGGTGTTGATGTCACTGAGTCCTCGATGCAAACCTTGGGTTAACCTGTGGCCTCATTATATCAGACCCAGGCTCAGGCCCAGTAAAGCCCTCGGGGTCCCCCTGAGGGGAAGCCAGATTTTCACCTAGACTTCTGATTCTTAATGTTAACGATCCACTTGCTCATTCACTCAGCAAAACAATTTGGAAATTTTTCTTCATGTTGCTGTAGAATTGAAATGCTGAAATGGAATTGAAAGTGGACTCTGAGATCATTCCCGAGGAATTGCTCTGAAGAACTTCCATGAATGCAGTAAATGACATTTCCTTCAAAGCAGTTAAGTTTTCCTGCAGGAAAAGCTAGATGTTAACCTCACAAGCCTTGTACTCTTTCCTTGGCTTTATAAATAACCATGGCTCAAAAAATCCTAGATCTTCAAGTTATTGCTGGTACTTTTGAAACTCGCCTTTCTTTCCCAGTTAGGGAAAATCTCAGTAGATCTACAGTAGATACATCCCAGGAGATAAAAGAGTGACTTCTCTCCAGAGGGGCTTTGACGCATGGCTGAGTTCAAGGCTCCTTATGCAGTGACTGCGTGCTTCCAAACAGAACAGGTTGGACTAGGAGGGGTGAGCAAGGGAGAAGCGCAGCATCTAGGGACATCAGGGAAGTGTTATGGACACCTAGCTCTCCGGCGCATCATCTCATGCCTGATGCTTTAGCTGGAGAGCGGCTGCTTTTCCACCTCTCAAGGGTTCTGAGTCTCAGACACATTCATGGTAGCTCCAAGCAACACTTTTCTCTCCTTGCTGAATACCCATTTTTGCACTTGATACTTGTTATATTCAGTTTAGTTCCTTATTACATACTCTTGTTTTCCTTTTGTGTGTCTTGCTCCTCCAACAAGCCAAACTCTGACAGCACTATCCTGATTCTTTTCTGTCTTATCTAGCACTTAGCACAGTGCTAAGAAATTCATACTCATCAACTGTAAAGTTGGTCCAAACTTTCCTCTTTAAGAAGAAATGGAGACCATTACTATATTTAAGGTATGTATATGTTTACTTAGTTACGACTAAGGTAAGGATTCAGACCTAGACCTAGACCAGTAAATCTTGAAGGAGACACATACAGATCCAGAATCAGTGAAATAGTAATGTAGGGAGTTAAGTCACTTCAGAAAAGAAAAGGAGCAATCATTTTACAGGTCACGTCACATGAGGAATCTAAGCTGAGCGGAGTAGAGTCAGGAAAGAGCAGAGATGGATGTGGAATCGACAAGATCAGCCAGTGGCAAGCAGGAAGCCGCGTAGTGGCCCTTAGAACTGGTGTTTAATGAGGTCGACAGAACCCGAACTAAGGTCAGGAGGCAGATTGGGAAGCCAGAAGTTCCTGTTCCAGGCCATAGTAATTCTGCCCCAGCTTTGATCTCTCCAGTCCCTTTTTAACCCTGTACTTTTAGCTCCCCTTTAAAAAACATCAGTATCATAATCACCATTAATTTTAAAACGAGATGCCACAGACACTAGAATTAATGTAACTTACTAGTGTTTTCCCTGCTCTTCCTTTGTAGGGCATCTTTCTTGAAGTAAGAGTTCAAGGCTCCTTTATATGCAGAGAACCTGCATTCCTCCAAACACTGGTCAGACTAGCCTGGACTACCCAAGGGGAAGGTGGGGCCTGTAAGCTCTAGAGTCAGCCAGGAACTGGAAAACTAAGTGCAACCTTTAACCCCCAATAGGATAGATTAGGAAGTGGGGTGCTTGGGAGATACGGTGTTTAGTTCATGACAGATTAGCGCGCTTGGAAAGCAGGAGAGCTAGCCCTCTGCCGTGTGAAGACAGGATAGCTGTCTAAAACCAGGAAGCAGGCCTGTTGGCACTGTGATCTTACACTCTCCACCCTCCACGACTGTGAGAAATAAGTTTCTGTACATTTAGCCACAAAGTCTATGGTACTTTGTTGTAATGGCCCAAATTGAGTAAGAAAGCAAACAGGCAATTTTTCCTTCAAAGTGGACCTGCAGATGAGTGAAAATGAATTTCTTTTAAAGTCCTTCATCCTCCCAACTTATTACTGTCTTTCACCATTATTCATTTACCTTGTACTTAAGCCATTAGCAACTTGAGTGATAGCCACGTGGATGCCAAGTGTGCAGTTTCACCCACTAGATCATGGATGGTGAACCTTTTAGAGCTTTCAGTGATAACAGCCTACTGTGGCATGCCTGCTATAGGTTTGCCACAACTGCACTAGATTATAAATTTTACAGATGTGAGAACAATTCTTTCTCCTCAGTGGAGAGACCAATGCTCTTGGACACATCATTGGGATTCTGTAAACACTTAATGAATGAGGAATTTTAGTATATAGTAAGTTCTCCACTGCATGATGATAGTCATGGAAAACAGGTGAATACTTTTGCACCCCAGGAAGCTGGAACTCTCACGAGTCTGTGGAGTCTGTTTTTGCATCACAGTGCCCAAAACATGGAAAGGGTACAGTGTACAGGTCAAAGTTGAGTAGGTATTAAAGTTAATAAAGGCCTGGTATAAATGATAGCTATACTTATTAAAATCATAACCAAAACATTTTAGTCATTAAAATAACCATTAAAGCTCAGGTTATAGCATATTTTATTTACTAGAATACAAGATAGTTGGGGTAGATAGCTAATTTTGGGTTCTGTTAAAGTTTTCTGCAGGGAATTCGGACTTTTTCATATTCAAATTTACTTCCCATTTAGTATAGGTAGATAGCATATCTTTATTATTTGTGCTCTGTTTTCTAAAGGGAGAAACTAAACGAATCTAAAATATAAGCCATTTGTGCTTTAATAGTACATTTGATTTCCCTTGTTAGAATAATTGATCCTTGGAGCCTCAAATTCAAGAAAACATATCACTGAGTAATTCATTGCCCTTTATTTCTTACTTGTATGAATAAAACTGGAAGAGGAGAAAGGCAGAAGACAAACCTACCTAAGAATTTCTTCATAACAAAGTTATTTTAGCAAAATGTGTTCTACCGAGAGACAGAAAAAAGAAATTTCAGGGACTGGGAATACTGGAACGTGAGAAAAAGCACAGACTAGATTATAATGTAGCTCTAAAGTAGCTTGCTTTCTTATCTTCTTTGGTATTAAAAAGCCTATTGCATTTTATTGAATTTCCCTTCCTGCTGAATCTCTTGCTTTTCTAAAGATCATAGGAATTCCCCAGCTCTGTTCTTTATGTTCTACCTACCCACTTAAAAATGTTTCATTTTCCTGTTTCTTTACTGGCTTCTTTTATACAATCATGAACTTACAGAAAAATTAGAGGTACGTTAAAAAATAACTTTAAAAAGTTCATCTTGCAAATAAGTTACCAAGCTAATACACTCTTGCCCATGAAAGTGTCATGTGTATATTTCCTGAAAGCACTCTCCCAAGTGCCTACAATTCATTCCAACCATTAAAGCCAAGAAGTAAACACATACATGGCCACCAATGAATTCGCATACATCTTTCAAATCTTGCCAGTTATCCCAATAATGTCCTTTATAGTCAAACTGAATAGTTTCAAACCACATGTTGCATTTAGTTGACAGTTCTCTTTAGTTTCTGTATTGGCTGAACAGTGGCTTTGGAGACACCAGGGTCTAATCCTGAAAGTCTATGCTACCTTACAAAGAAAGGATATTTCCAGACATAATTAGATTAAAGCTCTTGGGAAGAGTGTCCTGAGTTACGTAGGTAAAGATCGCTGCTGTCCCATGAGAAGCAAAGGAAAGTGTAGCATACACTGACAAGAGAAAGGTATATGACAATGACAATGGAAGTAATTACAGCAATGAGTCCACAGGCCAAGGAAGTCAAATGATACCAGGAGACATGAGCAGGATGGATAGATTCTTTCCAAGAGCCTTGAAGAGTTGTCCTGATGACATCCAAAACCGTCAGAATGAATTTTTGATGTTTCAGTTCTCCGAGATTGTGGTAATTTTTTTTTTTTTACAGCTTTCACAGGAAACTGACACAGATTTTGACACAAGGAAATAGGGTGTTGCTATAACAAACATCTAAAAATAGATGGAATTGGATAATGAATAGAGGCTGGAAGAATTTGGCTAGGTATACTACAAAAAGTTTAGATTACTTTTTGACAAATCTGTTGGTAGAATTGTAATCATAAATGTGCTTCTGGTAAGGACTCAAAAGCAAGGAGGATGATCGAGAAAGCCTATGTCAATGTGACAATGCAGAGAGAGCTAGCGCAGCCTGGACGACTCCAGTGACCTTATGTGGTCCCTTTGATTTGAGTATCACTGGACTCTGCCAAGGGCCTGTGCTTTGCAGTTATAATACAAAGGAGGCAAATTGAGCATTAGTTTAGCTTAGAATTACCTTTTAGAACATCATCAGGTGTACATTACAAATCAGGAGACTCTGAAATTAAAGAGCCTTCAACCTAGTCTATGTTATTTCAAATATAGAACTACCAATTTAAGAATTTATAGTGGGAAAGCCTTTATAAGTATTTTCATCCATCTTTAAGAATTTTTAATATAATGATGTAGTTTATAATCTGAAGTTGATATGAAAATGTTTCTATCCACAGTGTCTTCCTAAAAACCTCATTTTTCCCAGTTATCATCTTAGAAACAACTGAACTGCTATTGAAAGTAACTCATTACACTTTAGGGAGCTTTTTGGTTTGAGGGCATTTTGCTGATTGGGAATTTGGTCTCCTCATATACAAAATGAGTTTGGCTCATTGGGTCTAATGGTCTTTCAGCAAGGATTGACTGTGATTCTAAGTATAGGGAGATGTAAAGCCATATTAGATTTCCATAATATTCAAAAGCAGATACTGTCTTCTTACAAATATAAATATTTACTTTGAATAAAAAATCTCATAATTATATATGTGTTAATTACACATGTGTATTTCTTTGAATAAAAAATCTCATAATTATATATGTGCAATTACATATGTGTATTTCTTTGAATAAAAAGTCTCATAATTATATATGTGCCAGTTCAACCTTTGTTTCCACGGTTATTTATCCAGTCATGGGAAATGGAAGACAACTTCTTAGCAATGTTAAAATGGATGTGTTTGGATTAGTTTAAATATTACAAGCTACATGTATGAAAGGATTAAAAAAATTTCTATTTTCATGTGTTAATTGGACATTTAAATTAGCAAGTTATTCTCAGACTGACCGCAACATTAATGTTGATAATTTGAATTATACTGTATCTAACTTGGATTTATAGACTCAGTTTCACTAATAACACTTTTCTGGGTGCTGAAACACAAATCTTATTACCTGGGTGACAGGTAGGGTATAATCATGCAAAAATAGTAAGAAAAAAGAGACGTCAACATTATATTAATAACTTCTTCAATATTGTATAAGCCATAGACAGTACAATTTTAAAGTGATTTTCTAACTACATTTTCAGTTAAGCTAAACAAAACTGAATATTCCTTATTGCACAGAAGAAGTGAAAGCATAAATATTTCAGGGAAAATGTCAATATTTATGCTGTTCCAATGAAGATGCTTGGGGTCTACTTCTAGTGTGGCTGGGCCAAACTTCTGCTAGATTTATCCAGCAGTAAATTCCTAAGCAAGATCAGCATTTGAAAGATGGGTTGTCACTGGATTATTTCTTATTTTTTAAACAGTATTTGTCTCATCAAATAAAGAATATCAGAAAGGAATTATTTTTGAGAAATGAACCAAATGGGAACTCTAGAGTTAAAAGGTACAATATCTGAAAGGAAAATTTTGCTAGAAAGGCTTAATAATAGACTCAAATTAGTGGAAGAGGTATTAGCAACTTGAATATAGATGGAAAGACATAACAAAATCCAAAAGAGAGGGAGAAAATGAAGAAAAGTGAACTGAACCTTAGGGAATTGTACCAATGTATGCATAGTGAGAGTACCAGAAAAAGAGGAAGAAATGGGCAGAAGACTGTCCAAAGAAATAATGTTTGAAAACTCAGAATTTTATGAAAAGTGTCTGTCTAATACCTTCAAATTCAAAGATCTCTACTTAGGATAAGCACAAAGTGATCCACCTTGGAAACAGTAGAATAAAAATCCTGAAATAAAGAGAAAATGCCAAGAGCAGCAAGAGCAAAACAGCACATGCACACGAGTAAACTCCAGTATCGACAGCTGAGTGACCGTCAGAAACAGGGGAAGACAGAGACACTGGGATGACCTAGTCAAAGTTCTGGGAGAGCCACCAAAGAACCTCGTATTTGGCAAAGCAGAAAGGAAGGTGATAAAAAATGTTTCTGGAAAGGGAAACAGAAGTTACTGCTACCAGCCCCACCTCACAGGAAATACTAAAGGAAGTTATTCACTCTGAAAGCAAGTAATAGTTTACGGCAATTTAAATCACACATAAGAGCAAAAGCATTGGTAAAGATAGTTATGTAATTAGAAGAGAAAGTTTAAATGTATATTTCTTCTCCTATCTTCTCTAAAATTATCTAAAACGCCATTGTAGGACTTGTGAAGTCGCTCTAGTAGAGTGTTTGCCTATTATGAGCGAGTTTAATCCCCAATCCCTCAAAAACAATGAAATAAAATAAAAACCCATTGTGGAAAACATGTATATGATTGTGCTGTTGGTCTTATATAAGATATTTGACGATAACAAAACACTGAAATTGAGTGGAAGTGAACCTGGATTAATGAATGACACCAGGTAGTATAACAAACTACACAACTAAACTAAAACGTACTTTTCCCGAGAGCTAGTATAGGTCTTCATTTCTCACACCTACTAGTGCATTCCGTTCGGCCGTAACAGAATACTATACCATTTCAAGCCCACTTTTTTGTTTTGCTTTTGTGGATTTGAGTTACTATCTGGTGTCTTTCTGGAGGCTGGGAAGTCCAGTCAAGAGGCTGCATCTGGTGGCCGCCTTGTGACTGTATTTTCCATGGCCGGAGGCAGCAAGGTGAGACAGAAGGTACAGGAGAGTAAGAGGCCAGACGCACAGCCTCAAGCCCATGCACAGCCTGCATGAATCCGCCCACCAGGGCAGAGTTCCCCCAGCCCAGACCCCACCCAGTGGGCCCAGTTCCCCCCCACTGCACTGGCAAGCTTTTAGCTCTTTCTGTGGATATTATTTCTCTTCCTTCCCTGTCTGGCTGGCTCTCCCATTATGCATATGTTGATGCAATTCTCCAAGGCTTGTTCTCAGTTCTTCATTCCTTTTTCTTGTAGTTTCAGATCATATTATCGCTATCCCTGCACCTTCAAGTTACTGATGCGTTCTTCTGCCAGTCTTACCTTGGGTAGTAAGTTTCCATTCTGTGATTTTTGTGGGACACATTTAGACCATAGCTCACACTGTGATAACTTCTTAAGCTTTGTGTGTTTGTCCATTTTCTGTTGCTGTAACAGAATGCCTGAGAGTATGTAATTTATAAAGGAAGGATTATTTTGGCTCAAGGTTCTAGAAATTCAAGAACATGGTGCTGGCATCTGCTGTGTTACTAATAAGAGTTCAATGGTAGAAAACAAAGGAGAATGTGTAGAAGAGGGGCTCATGGGTGAGAGGGAGAGGTGGGAGGTGCCAGGCTTGCTTTTGCACAGTGCCCTCAGGAAAGCAATCCAGTCCTGCAAGAGCAAAAACTCACTCCCACAGAAAAGGCACTGATCCCTCTTAACGACCTCCTGAAGATCAGGCCTCCACAGGAGGGGATTTTTGGAGGGAAGAAACCATATTAAACCACAGCTGTGTGCATGCCCTCTTTGAGCTGCAGAGTGCATGGCCTACAAAGGTTTACAAAGTGAAATATATTCCCTTGTGTGAAATGGTGTGATGCTCACTGAAGGACTCTGACCGCCCTGTCTGAGCCAGGCAGCGATCACGTGACCCCCACTGTGCCTGTGTCCCTGCTAGAAATGAGAAATGTAGACTCAGGGGCTATGAGGCTCTGTAGCCGTGGTGCAGTCCATGACTCCCACCACCACTCAGCCCTGCGCTTGACACGTAGCCACAGTCCCTGTGCACTCTCAAGCTGGTCCCTAATGGTAAGCACAATGGCTTTTTGTGAAACCATCCCTCCTTAAGCCCATGACCCTATAAAAAACCCTATAGCCTGGACGAGAGTGGCTGGTCTGGTCTTGAGTGCCAGCGTGGTCCCTCTCAGGTTTGTTCTGAAATAAACCTGTCCCATGAGCTCTGTTTCTTTTTCCTTTTCTCTAACAATTACCAATTCACAAATCAATGATATTAAACAGCAATTGAAGAATGACTTTTAAAAATGGTTAAGATGGTTAATGCTGGCCTGAAGATAGATCTCAGTGGTAGGTTGCTTGCTTAACAAGTATAATATCTTGAGTTGAATTGTCAGCACCACAAAAACAAAAAGTTTTTGCAGGATTGGGGAATGATCCCAGGCATTGGCATTGACCCATATTCCCAGCACCCTCTGCCCCTGACTTCTTTTAGTTTTTGTTTTGAGACAGTCTTGGTAAGTTGCAAACTTTCCCAGGGTTTGTTGGACCTGGTGATCCTCCTGTCTCAGCCTCCCAGATTATAGGGATTATAGGTTCATGCCAACACTTCCAGTCATAAATTTTATGTTAGGTAATTTTAATACAATTTTTTTAAATGCTGAAAATTGATTTTTTAAAAGATTTTTAAATTAATGTTTTAAATGTGGAAATATTTTAATAGTCATGAGCAGGGCACAGTTTACTGATTTCATTTGACTGGTTACCCTTTGCTGATCATTGCTATTGCTGGTGGATCAGTGGTCATGGGAATGTCACGTGCATTGTGCACTCCATCTTGGGTTTCTTGTCCTGCGTGAAGAAATAGGAAGGATCTGGATTATGTTTAATTTTGAAATTGTTGGAAGCCCATCATTCAGTTTAAAATATGTAAACAACTGTAGCCATGAGATAACAGAATATGCTTTTGGTTAGAATTCTGGAAATCACCCCTTTTTTATACTAATGCTAGAACAGAAAAAGGCTTATATTTAAAATGAATAGACAAAAAAAGTCAGCAAGTTTATTTTACATTCAATGAATGCAGATGTGATTAACAGTAAGTATAGTTATGAATTTACTAACTCCTATATATGACACGCTTCTACAAGTATCTAAGCTAGTTTTTATAAGTTTTCATACAAGATTGTACTTCTGTAGGCAATCAACCTTGATAAAACAATTTGAGATGCAGTGCCTAGCTTTATGTATTGTAGCAGGAAAACACAAGAAAAGAAGTCGTGGCTTGCTAATAGAGTACTAAACAAAATAGAACTTGAGTTTACTTGAGACTGTATAGCCTCTCTCTAGGATAATGAAACGTCCATGCATTTTCAATATCTAAGTATGGTAGATCAGTTTCCAAAATAACTTTATTTATTTTATGTTTTTAAAAGAACATCTTTGCTTACAATCTGTATTAGGAAATTTTCCATCATCATAACAAACTTCTTGAGACTAGGAAACTTTCTAAAGAAGAGAGGTTTATCTGTCTCCTAGTTCTGAAAGTTACAGGGCCTCTGCTTTGTTCTGATGATACGCTTTTAGTGGATACCTTCACAGTGCCTGTGGCAAGCTGATCACATAAGACAATAATGACAAAACTAGTATGTTTTGGCTATTTTTGTAAAACAGAAAGAGAAATCACACACAGACCTTAAAAACATACAATTAGCCGGGGATTTAGCTCAGTGGTGCGGTCGCCTGTCTCACAAGCACAAGGTCCTGAGTTCAATCCCCGGTACCAAAAAAAAACCCCACAAAAAAAACATACAATTAACTACAGATACAAAGGAAAAAGTCAGGCACGAAACTGTAAAAATACAGTTAATCATAAGTACAAAAAAGTTGAAAATGAGATAAGAAGCTATTGTGTGGGGCTGGGATTTAGCTCAGTGGCTCTGCCATCTGCCTCGCAAGCTCAAGGTCCCAAGTTCAATCCCTGGTACCAAGAAAATAAAAAAATAGAAGAAGCTATTGTGCATAGATCTATCAAATAAAATTGAATGTCTTCGAAATGATTTTACACAATAGAATTGAAGCTCCGTAAGAGAGGAGGTTCCAGCTTTTTTCTTGCTACATTTTCTTTTTCATTTTCTCTCTTTTTCTTTAATTGATTGACCCAGTACCCAGAACATTATTAGACTCAATGGTCAAAGGAGAAATATATGTATGCTTCAATTCCCTTATTTTTACTGCGTAAATTTGTTAATATTCTTTTATTATCAACTCCCCCTCTGTTATAGCTCTAGAAAGGCAATATTTTTCATTTGTTTTTGAAGCTTTGTAATTTTTTCCTTTATCTTCCTACAATCTATCAATTTTATAACATTTCAAAAAGCAAATTTTTACCCTCTATATTTATAGTTATTATCTATTAGGGTTTTTTTTAATATCTTCACTTCTACATTTAGGCTTTATTTACTTTCACATCTCATATTTTTTAGAACTTCATGAACTGTATGCTCAGTTTATTGCTTTCCATCCTTCTTTCCTAAAATATGCAATTGAGGTTATTATGTTCCTATAAAATGACCTTCAAGTGTAGTTCACAGTTGTGATACGCTTTATTTGCAGTGTCTCACAAATTTTTCTCTGCTCAGGGATTTTCCTCACCGCTCCTTTGGGGCCAATTTTCACCACATGGGCTTCACCCACGTGGACTTTCTGGGTGCATCCAAACGTGTGTAGCCACAGGAGGGTTAGGTCCAGATCTGCACCAACCGAGAAGAGCCACATCATCATTTTAAAAAGATGCAAGTAAGCTGAGTATAAAAGTACAGTAGATATCAGCCTAGTCAAATGATATATATATGTTATCTTGCACTGAGGCAGAAGATGAAGGGGAACCCTGTGGGGTAGGATCTTGCATGAGACGAACCCTTTAGCAGGCAACAGAAAGAACACGGTGCCGTATCGTTTGTTAGTTTCTTAAGTACTCTGTTCAGACTTGGCGTCAACAGGCCTGCGAGACTGGAAGGATTGTTCCTAGCCTGAGCCAGACACATGGGACACAAGGACACACACACTGGTAGTGTGCTCACACCTATCTGGAAATAACATTTCTCTCCCAAGGAGGGAGGCAGCCAGCCCCTCCTTGTAAGAGATGGCATGCATCTGAGTTCATCTAGCAAACACATGCATCTCGCTGACTCTCATTATTTTAACTTTTTCCTTGACAATAATTGAAAAACTGTAGGAACTTTCTTTAGGTCCTAAAATACATTCCTACAATTGAATCTTTCTAAGCCCTCTACAAATTTGCTAAATTCCAGCTGTCTCTGTCCCTGTTTTGCTTGTGTTGAGCACACACTCTCTCCCATGAGTGCCTGGCTCTCCCAGCCATCTGCGTGGCTGTCTTCCATGGCTCAGGTGACAGGAAATCTGGCCACCTCCAACATCGTGGGGCAGCACTGAGCTGGCAAGGAAAGGCCCAGCCTACCGAGGGAGCCCTGGGGGCTGCTTCATTTCCCCTGAGTCCTTCCTGAAGGCTCCTATAAGTGGACCCCCACTAAACTCGGCACACACACGTGAGACAGATGGTGGCCTGCTCATTCTTTCTGTCCTGCACCCACTGAGACTGGTCTCAGACACAGTATCATAAACTCTTACATTGGAGGAAAGGGACTCACATTGTTTTTCTCTGTCTAGAACCAACTCGAACCTAATGCCTCACTGACATCCAGTTACTGCTGGGCTCCATTGCAGTTTGGCTCTGAACGCAGGTTTACATCTGGCTGTGAAGGAGAAGACAGGTGAATTCATATTGCATTGTTTTAGGAATACCCTGGACTTGGTTTCTATTTTAGTTTGAGATGTTTCCCTTCCTACATTAATAGCCACGGTTCTGATTTCATATACTTGCTTCTGAAAAAGGTAACTAAATTTACTCGCGTTCCATGCAGAAAAAATGAACTAATTAAAGACACCTTCATATATGGGCGATTTAAAAGATGTTGTTTTCTTAAACAAGTTATCAAAGTAAATATTTTATAAAAATTAACTGTTGTCCAACTGAAGAAAGGAAATAATTACTTTCTTTAGCTTATGCCCTTTTCTTCTAATAGTGGACTTCTAAAAATGTAGGCATTTGGGAAAATTCTAAAAGAACATAAAAAAATGTGCTATGTACAATTCTTTGGTTACAGAAATACAACTCTCAAAGTACAGACTTAGAATCTCATTGGGTGCATTCACATCTAATCAGGTCTCACGTTGGCCCAGCCAATAAGGGAAAAGCTTGATGCAAACAGCGAACATGGAGAGTTGTGAATTCAGCAGGACAGCAGTGACTTTAGAGACCCTCGCCCCCCCCCCCCAGATCCTGCCTCTCTCAGCATTCCGCCTGGCCAATACAGGAGCAGCACGTTGCAGTTCTAGGTGGCCACACGCAGACTTGAAATGTCCCGTGTACTCTGTCTTTTTCTTGCATTTCTTCCTCAAAATTGAGGAGCCCTCAGGAAACCATCTCATACACAAGGGCTAGTAAAAAAAAATGTGGTGTCTAATTGCCATTAATCACCCTCAGATCACCCCCACCCCTGGCTTCAAACACACTTATCCCATTGTTCTTGTCACCTTCTGAAGTAGATCTACGAGTTCTCTTTCATGAGTGTCTTTATGAGGTATGATAAAAAATATATAATGAATGCTGCTGCCAAGTACCATCCAGTGGAAAAGTAGGCTCGTAAAAGCATCTGTCTTATCAGATCTGGCACTGTGTGAATTCTGGCTCTTTCTTAAAGTCCCAATGACTATGAAAAGTAGATGTTCTGAATCAATTCAGGACACTCAGGCAGCCATGACAGCGCAGCTAAAGACACAAAAGAGAACTTCCAGAGTTGCTTTAGAAAGTGGCAAGAATGATGTCTTTTGTTCAAACTGGGGAGGGGGGGATTTTGGAGGGATCAATGGCAGTATATCTTTTATTGGAATACTTTTTAAACTTACATATTCACCATGTATTTTCCGATCATGCCTTACATGGAAGAAATTCTTGCTCATCCATCCAACCTTGCAATTGATGGATGCTGATGTAGATGGAGTCACCATGAGTGGATTTCAAAAATGAAGCTTTTCCTGAAGTGTGAGATCCCGTCCACCTCCTGCAAAAGTGGACAGATATCTGAACACAGTCCACTTCAGGACTTGAGGGAGGCAGGAAGGAGATGGTGGTGAAGGGGAAGGGTATTTGTGGCTTCAGAGCCTACCCTCTTCCTCTCACTTCTAACATCTGCTAGGTAAAATGTCAAATAAATTTAGATATTCACCAAGTCTGCTTTATTACCTTTTAAAGGTAGAAGGGATTGAACAGGTAACACTTCCTGCATAGATAAAATTAAGTTAACATTTCTTCAATGTTTCTGAGAAGATCCCATCTGACCAGGTGTTATTGGCATGTCCCCATGAGTCCTTGCCCTTTCTGTGTTGAAAAGTAGAAAAAGTCATTCACATATATGACAGAAGCACACGATCACATGGGCTGGTACACGTTCATCTTAATATCGGCAATATCCTTGTCTGCACTGTCTAAAAAATAACAAAGTAAATCATACTCTACAGGGAAATTGTATTGAAGTAAGCAGAAATTTCTTTAAAACGTGTTTAAACACTGATTCATGAGCACTCTGAAAAGCAATTGCACAATAAATTGAGAACATAACCACAAACAGACCTGATATATAAAACCCTTGGGTTTAAGTTTCCCAGCAGTGACAAGACTTCAGCCTCAACAGATGCATTCACACATCTCCTTTTTATATTATCATTAGGAAATAGAAAGGAGCACTCAGCCCCCTACGTTATCCTTCTGTGTAAGAAATGACCTCAGTATTTTTATTTTAAATAACATGTCATTACTTTGTAGTTAAAACGACATGGAGTGATCAGCATTTAGCCTTCCAAGTCAGATTTAACTAAAAATATAATAGTCACTGACTGCTATATATATATACATATATGTGAGAAAACAAAATGATTTTTTATTCGGGGATACAATGATCATTTGTAGCAAACCATTCCCTCTGTCCTGAGCATTTTTAGCTGCCAGTTTTAGGCAGGTTTCACATTGAGAAGAACTGTTGTTTCTGTACTCGGAGGACCAAATCCTCCTGGGAGACTCTTCTTTCCCCAAAGAGGATACAGCAAGAACCCCCAGACCTGTTAGTGCTGCCAGCCAGAAACCTGTAACGAAGCTTTCTAAATATTTTTGAAATTGTCAGTATAAGAAGCAATCATCAGGGCATGAATATTTGTCTTGTCCTGCAGTTAGGTCCTCTGGAAAAACCCAGGGCTTATAATCTTTTCAACCCTATATCCTGCTCTCGGGTGGGCAGGATGGTCCCACCGTTCCTGCTTCACAGCATCCGTGCCATTCCACAAGGCCTGTCTTGCAGAACGAGTGCTTCACAAATGCCTGCCAAGCTACGGACAGTGCTGAATGGATTTCTGAGCTTCAGGTCTAGTACCTTTTCCTCCCTGGACAGATGTGTATGGTATTTTATTCAACAAATATGCTCTTTGTTTAACAGGTAAAATGATTATCAAACCACTTCCTCTGGTGGAAACAGGTCTCTGATTTATAGAGTAATAACTTCCTTCCGTACATCGAAGAAGAGATTCAGGAGCCATGAATGCTGCTTAGATTTCTCCCTGTGTGCAGAGGAAATGTCCTCGTGCGGGCCCTGTAGCAGACATGCAAGTAGAATTCCACTTCCCTGTGTCCTGGGTCAGACACAGGGCACCCGGCCACCTTTCCAGGAAGAGGCAGCGGCCCTTCTGCATAGGACTACCCCTTGCACCAGCCACCCATGGTGCTTGCTTCGAAATGGCCTGAGAAGACTCTGGTCTGGTCGGGAACTTGTCTGGAGGTGGTCGGCCAGGACAGTCTCTGCTCAGTAGAGCAAGGAGTGCCGAGTTCATGCTCCCAGGCAGCTGCCTAACTGTCTGCATACATGTTGCTGAAGAATACGGCAGAGGTGGCAGTCTTCTCGGTCACGTGATTCCTGTATGCATTAGGGTAACATGAGCACAAGCAAGTGCACACACACACAGTGTGAGTCTTGATTACTTCCGTGTCACGGTTTGATGCGCTTCCCAAACTGATTGCATCGGCCACTGCAAAGCCCCCCTGCATGCTTCACCCGATTTAGCTGCAGCGGGACAGTGACAAAGAACCGAGTTGGTGACATCTGACCCAAAAGAGCCTACATGCACGTTCATCAAAGAAGACTTCCCCATGAGAAACTAGCAGATTTCTGGGAGTCAGTGAGGATACGGACAAGCTGTTCTGAAGGGTCTTTGGAACTAGCAGAGGTGGAGAGAAAAACCTAACAATCCCCACAGGTAAAAGTGACAAGGTTGATGACATCCTTGGGGGAGGAAATGAGCGGGGGATACGGTGACACTCGCTGAAAATGGGGGTGTTGGCTGGAAACCCTGTGGCCGATCCGGGGGCAGTGGTACAAAGACGCCTGTGCAGTGGGTCTGCAATCACGGCAATACTTGGTTTGCTCTGTGATTTAATGAGTGACGGCGAGTGAAAAACACAAGCATTGTAAATGTAGTTTCACTGCCACCTCCCTGGAAGCCTTGCTCCAAACCTCAGGGACTGTGACTGTTACCCCCTTGTTTTACAGAAGGGAAACCGAGTCACACAGAGGTTCTCTAATTTGCCTAAGGAGGGCAAGAGGTGGAAGCAGCATTTGCAGCCAGCATCCTGGCTCGAGAGTCCTTGCCTCCCCACCCCATTATTACTGCAACTTTCTTCCTAAGGCTGTGTGGCGATGCGGCATGAGACAGAGCAGCCCCCAGCAGTCTGAGCACAGAGAGGAGCAGCGTCCTCTCAGGCCTGGGAAGGCCCCAGGAGCAGCTCAGGCAAAGCCACTGGAAACTGGTGCTGGTCCTGAAGCCAGCCAGCAAGACTGGCAAGACTGGAATGAGAGAATCAGGCCTGCACCCCAGGTCTGGCAGCAGACTGCAGACAAGTTCTGGACACCTTGCACCCTGCTTGCTAGCAGGGGCACAGTCCGCATGGGTATGCCCACGAGCTGCCCGGCGCAGCTGCTGGTGGAGTGGGGTGAGTGCGGCTGGACACAGGGCTAGTCCCTGCGGAAGAGGCGGGCCTGGAGGCTTCTGCTGGGGACAGCGAAGGGAGGGTCCCGGACCGGCTCCTGGAACTCCATCTCAGAAGGACACAGGTGACCGCGCCTCCCTAAACACGCAGACCGTGTGTAAAACACTCTCCCTGTCTCCTCTAAATCTGTCTCCACTCACCACTGCCTTAAGACCACAAGAGTAATCCATCCCCAACGGACTTTACGCCTCCTTTAAGGAAACCTCATTTTTTTTCTCACTTAAGGGCTGTTAATAAATCACCCTGCAGCAAAGCGCAGTCCAGTGCTAAAGCACTTGGCCCATCTGACCTTCCCATTAGTTATTTTTACGAGACCGCAGTGGCTTTCCGCGGTCCCCTTCCCCTTCCTTAGGAGCTGCCGGCCCCAGGAACACCGGGTTCTTGTCTGACCTCCAGGGTGAGCCCTCGCCAGGTGCCTGTCTTGAAAGTGCCCTCAGGGGTGAGCTGCTCAGTGGGTTCCCAGGGCCGCAAACATCCTCAGCCTCAGCGGGGACGTTTCGCAGATGGCATTAAAGTTCTTGCAAAAACTGAAAGTGAAATGGGGAAGGCGGGCGGATTGAGCAATCCAGAAGGGCAGGCGCCAGCCCGCGGCCGGCTCAGGGCGGGCAGGGATGCCCGGGGTGGGAAGGCGCTCAGGGGCGCGCTCATGCTCCCGGGGGAGTCGCGGCGGGTCCCCCCGGGCCGCTGAGGACAGGAAATGAGCCGGGCCCTGCGGTCGCTCACGCCGAGGCCCCGACCTACAAAGTGCGAGCGCGGAACGGATGAGCCCGCAGTGCGGTCCCGCCTTTTTCCCGGCCTGGAGGAAGCAGAGGAAATGAAGGCGGCGCGCGCTGCGATCCCGGCACAGCAGCGGAGCCCCTCGGCGCGCCCGTCCGGGACCTCGAGCCCGCTGCTGGCCGCGAGCCTGCTGCTGGCCCTGCTGTCGGGCGGCCTCACCGTGCTGTCCTTCCGCCGGGTGGCCGCGCTGCAGGCCGACCTGGACGGGCTCCGGGCGCAGCTGCAGGGCCCCCGGGCCTCGGGCGCCGCGGGCCCCACGGTGAGGGTGAGTGCGGGGTTGCGGCTGCGCCCGCCCAGCGCCCGGCCCGCCCGGCCCTGGTAACCGCTTTCTCTGTTGCCAGGGGCTCCTCGCGCCCGCAGCGCCGGGACGCAACTCCAGCGGGAGCAGCCGGCAGAGGCGCGCCGCGGAGCGCCCGGGGGCAACAGGTGGGTCGGGGCGGGCGGCGGGAGGGCGACAGGTGGGCGGCTGGGATCTGGACCGGCCCGCGCCTAGGAGAGGGAGGGAGAGGGGGGCGCGGGGCGCGGGTCCACGCTCCCCTTCCCTGCTTCTCCGGAGCTGCCCGCCTGCCACTGCGGACGTCGCCGGGGTCACGCTGCGCGCATCGAACCTGGCGAAACGGTCAGTCTGGCTCTGTAACTTCGAGATGAGAAGTGTTCCCAGCGTGTATGAAATTGCGATTGGACAGATCCCCACTCTTGGGTCCTCTTCCTGCGGAAGACGCTCCGGCTCCCAGAGCTCGCGGGCCGGGGCGTCACGATTGCGCCCGCAGACCCACGGACGGGTCGCGCCCTTCCCGGTTTGCTTCGTGCGTGTTTGCAGCGCGCAGTGGTCGCGTTCCTCGTTCCTCGTGGTCTTCGTTTTTCTCAGGTCCCTTCCCTCTCCCGGTCCGTCCCCTTCCTCTCGGCAAGATCTGTGTCCTGTGCGGGGCGGACTCAGGGGGACGGGATCCCTTTGCCACGCACAGGAGCACGCGCGCACACGCTCGCGGTACTCTGACTCAACTTACTTTTTCATTCGCTGCCTTATTTATGAAAGATAATTCTTCCTTAATTCATAACATCGTAACTTTTCTGTGACTGATTAGTGTGTCTTTGGACCGTTCATGAAAAGCAATTGGGTTTAGGTATTTTTAAACTACACGCACATTTTTCCTTGCTTTAATATTTCAGTTGTTTGTATCTTTTGTAGTTTACCAGCTGTATTTTCTGCACGATTGAAAATGTAGCACATTTACTGTGGGATAGGCTTTTCTTCTCACTTTTACAATAAGCATTTCACCTATTTCTAAACAATTCCTTGTATTTGTGTTAAATTGGTATAAATCTTAGCATGGCTCTTCTTTTTGCCCTAATAGAACACGTAAACATTTTGTGCATCTCCTCTTTCTGAGGGATTGTATATTCAACATAAATTCCATGTTGTGGAATTTCTGAGGTGAAGATGACATGCTACATATTGTCACATTGTTTCTAAAATGAATTATAGATGATGCATTAAAACGTGATGTACAAGATTCCCACATCCTTACCATCATTTGGTCTTTAAAGACTTATTTTTGTATATAAAGAACTCTGAAAATATGAACTCTCTCAAAGCAAATGACCCAATCAAAAAAGGGACAAATGAACTGAATGGACAGTTCTCAAAAGGCCAGTACTTCCATGGAAAAGTATTCATCACCCTTAGTCCTTAGGGAGCTGCAAATCAAGATAACTGTGAAATCCCACCTCACCTCAGTCAGAATAGCCACCACCCGGCACACAAAATATAATACTGGGAGGATGCAGGGGAAAGGGAGCCTTATGCTATTTCTGGGAGTGTAAACTGGTACAACCACTGTGCAGATCAGCATGGCGAGTCCTTGGAGAACCAAAAATAGGAATTCCACTTGACTGGCTCTCATGGGTACACTCCCCAAGGAGTCAAAGACATCATAGACGGTGACCCAGACGTGCCTATGTCTATAGCAGCACAATTCACAGTCGCTCGACTCTGTTAGCAACAGCCTAGATGTCTGGCAACAAACAGATGAATAAAGAAAATGTGTATATGTAGAATGGTGCATATATATTAAACGGAATTTTTTCAGCCATAAAGATGAATGAAATGGTGTCATGTTTAGGAAGATGCATGGAACTTGAGACCATAATGCCATGTGAAGTAAGTCAGACACAGAAAGTTAAATATCACGTGGCTTCTTCTGTGAGACACCTAAATATAAATATACACGTGAGTAAAATAAAGGAGAGATGATCGGAAACCAGAAGGCAGACTTTTCTGGAAAGGAAGAAGGGGGGGGCAGGAAAGAAGTAAGGAAGAAGGGAGAAAGGAATCAAGGATGATCATGATGTTACATGAGTGCACCAGTTTCCTGAAATGAATATTGCTACTTTATTTTGCAAGCACACACTAATAGAAAAATTTATTTTATTTGCTTCTGTAGCTATAAAAATAGCATCTAAAATTTATTTTAATGTTATTTGTTCATTACTAATAATGAACATCTTTCTGAATATTTTGACTGATTATTTCTAACTGTATCTTCTGCTAATTTTTGTTTCTAATTGCCCATTGCCCAATTTTTAAAAGATTTTGAAAAAAACTTTTTTAATGAGACATTATTTAACAAAATATATATATTTTTTTGGTACCGGGGATCAAACTCGGGACCTTGAGCTTGCCAGGCAGGCGGCGGAACCACTGAGCTAAATCCCCAGCCCTGTTTAATAAAATTTTCATGTAAATATTTTCACAGAATTTTGCTGCATTTTAAAACTTGTACAGATTTTATATCAATATTAATGAAATCGTCTTTTTAAAGCGAAAAATAGACTTGCTCATGATCTCTTAAACAGTTTGCTCTGTTTCCTGTGGCTTTGACTTGATCATGACTTAATGTTTTATTTGGTTTTAACTTATTAGTCCTTTTTGTGTTTATTTTGTTGAATCATCATACTGTCTTTAACTTCTTCCTTTCCTTCTTTTAAAAAATTGTTTCCCTTCCAGATTGCTGCCTCAGCCAAATGTATTCAATGTTTCTTGTAAATACCTTTGTGTTTGAAAACTTACCCGACTGCACTCAATTCTTTACACACACATTACACGTATGTACAAAATATAGTGGTACCCTGGCTCACGAACTTAATTATTTCCATGCATTCTGGTCACAAACTGAATTGGACAAGAACCGAATCCAGTTTCCCCATAAGGTCAACATTGTATTGTGGAAAGAAGTAAGTGTGTGAACCGAGGTACCACTGTATTGTATATAGTATAATGTATTTGAGACTTTGTTTCTATCATTGATTTCTTATTCTATTTATTTGCCTTAACTAACTAGATTAAGTAATTTTGTATTGTAATAGGCTACAATATCTAGTAGGGTCTGGATTCTAAATATCAGCTTTAAAAATAAACGTTAACTTTCTAAAGGTTATACAGACTCATTTCACCAGATTTAAGAAGGAAAAAAGACATTTAGCCAAAATATCCTTTCTTAACATTTAAAAATTTCCTCCTATTTGCATGTTTTTATATACTTATGTTTTTAGGGTATCCAAAAATTGTAGGTCAATGAAAACATCTTTGTCAAATAATGACAATCTGCAAAAAGTTTAGAGAAAAGCAGATTTTAGCAAAGTGAATACAATTTACCCAGATTTCCACAGTCTGGATGTAATCCTTTCTGTAATTAGTCTTCTTTAAAATTCTTAATATAGTGTAAATATATATATATTTTAATACATGTATTATTTCAAGACATATATTACTGTATATTATATATTCATAACATTCATAGTCAGAGCTCCTGGGTTTGAAGATGAGGATTTCAGGACAGGTACTATCCACTACTCCTTGTTAATGAAATCAGCCTCAGTGTTGTTCCACATACTGACCTTCAGTGGAGGAAAAACTTACTTCGTTTAGCATTATGGCAAAATTAATGTTTATGCACCCAAGAAAGCTATCTGAAACACAATGATATATTTTCTTTCTCTGTTCAGTAGGCTTTCAATTTGGAATTAAGAGTAGTCTCTGGAGCTTAAATTTGTGTACCTTTTAAATTTGTATTTCCTGTCAAGTTGTTCTGATTTATTTTCTTTACACCTCGATAATCCTGGCCTCTCCCTTTCACGTTCAGAGCTTTCATTTATGTTCTTGGTGTCCATATGTGTTCCAGAACTGTGTATTTCCATGGGAATTTCATGAGCACAGTAGGGGAAGGGTGGACACAGGCCCATACTCCCAGTTCTCTAAGGGGAAAGACTGCTTTTTCTGAATTTTGAAACTTAGTGCTTTGGCTTGAATTTCATTTCTTAATTATTTTGTATTTCAAATTAAGGTTTTAATAAGTTTAATATATTTCAAAAGATCATTTGTGATTACAGTATAATAAACAGAAATTTGGGGAAATCCAGGATAAAAAAATTGCCAAATGGCTCATCATAGCCAAACATTCACTTTTAAGACCATAAGCGTCTCAATTTTAAAAAGTAACTGAAGCAATATGGTTTTGCAAATACAATACAATGCAATTTCTTTACAAGTGAGTTCATGATGGTTGTGTCACCTAACTATAGTTTCATTCATTCATTCATTCAAAAGAAAAAAACCCTAAAGATAAGCTTCCCAAGAGTCCATCAGGACATTGAATTCTTTCAAATGGGTTGCAACTGAACTAGGATAGTTTATGGGTAAAATCATTAACCTTTGTGTTTTCCCCCTTGTTAGTAAAGAATTAATTTTTTTTATTTTATTGTTACATTTTAGATACACATAATGATAACATTCATCATAGGGAATTTGTACCTATACATGATATATTTCACTTCTTTTTTCCCATTCCTCTCCCCTCCCAAGACAAAGTTATTTTGTTAGCTTTTTATGTATCATTTTTAGTGGTAATGTTTATTATAGTTGTCTCAGTTACAATAGCAAAATAATGGTGAAAATATGAACAATTCAAAGATATATAAACAAGAGTGGAAAGATTGCCCACATTTTATCTTTCAAATGATTATCATAAGCTTTTGGCTAATCTAAGTTATTTTTCTCCACTTTTGCATAAACTTCTTAGCTTAGTTCTAGAAAAGTTGCTAAGACAGAACAGAGTTGGCAAGGACTCCTCATCCTGCTTCCCCAGATGCTGAGATCTTCCATGACCCTGGAACTGGGTTTCAAGGAAGAAACCAACACCAAGGCTCATTGAGTAACTCAACTCCGGAACACCAGACTTTATGCAGATGTTTCAGGATCCATCCAGGATCCCATATGCATTGAATTATTAGAGGTTAAGCACTGCATTATTTTGAGTCTTCTTTCTTGAAATCCATAGACCAGCTCACTGGCAAAGAAGCAGGAGATCCTTACAGGTTTGACACCAGGCTGTCCTCTGCTGGCTTCCTGGCTTGGCTCTGCCTTGCAGAGCTGGACCATGAGTGTTGACAGCTTGCAGTGCAGAACTTGACCGCTAACCTGACACCCTCAGGCCCTCTCGAGCCTCTGACCCAGCTCCTTCCTGGAACCACTGGCCATTGCCAGGTGATCTCTGACCCCAGCTTCCCCGACTGCTATCTTTCTTCTCCCTGCTTCAGTCTTTCAATCCTGAGACTTCTGTTTTCAATGTTGCAAGAGCTGGCTACTGCTCAATTTCCAAAAGCTGTTTAAAATTGACCTGACAGCCAAAGCTGTGAACCCCGTTCTTGCTAAGCCTGAGAGTTTTGCGAAACAGAAGAACCAGGAAACAAGTCAGTTTATACAGCCAGATGTGACGCTGCCCACAAACTCTTTTGGTGTAGTGAACTGGGGAGAGAGAGGCAGGGAAAACAAGTAATGAGTAAATTACAATACTCAAAAGTGCTAATATACTGAAAAAGTGAAGAAGGACAGAGTATGAGTAGCAGCAGCGTGGAGGAGCAAGGGAAAGAGGGTGTACTTTATTTCACATGGAGAGGCTAGAGGAAGTCTTTCTACCTTCTTGAAAGATTAGTATGTTTTCAGACTTCCAACTTTTTTGTTATGCAGACATGAATCGGTGCTTTAGAATAAATGCATAATGACGCTCAGGGACATGTTGTTCTTCTTAATAATTCCATATGAATGGGTAATATTAGTTTTAATGTTTGCCTACTGTTTTTATAGCTCAGCTCCTGTGTAAAAGAATTGCACAGGACAGCGGAATTTTTGTTGTGGCATTTTCGTTTAAAAGTCATTCTCATTTTTGAAGAGTTAGAGAAAGAGAAGAAAGAGGGCCCCTTCAGAGTGGGTTGGTCACCACTGTTTGGGCAATGGCTGATGTAGAAAACACAGAGAAGAGAGAGCAGCTTATGCAGCAGCATTTCTCATGTGCAAACCCAGCATCAGCCGGAGGGTGAATTGTGCCGTTCACCCCTCAATAATCAGATTCTCTGAACTTTGTTGTCTTCATTTAAGTGAGAAAATGGAACCACACACAGACAGAGTCAATTCCCCTCTCAGCAAGCGAAATGTTTAGTTGGAGAAATTCAACAAAGTTAACATAAAACTCAAAACCATACTAAAATAACAATGAAATAAATAAGTTTCTTACAATTTACTACAAAGCACATCTAAATTATGATATCAATAGATTTCTTTTCAGTGCTAGAGATCCAACCCAAAGTCGTGAGGGTGCTTGACAAGGACTCTACCGCTGAGCTACAGCCTCAGCCCTCATATCAATTGATTTTGATAACACTATGAAGTATATATTATCATTTACAGAATGAAGACAAAAATATTTAAAGATTAAGTCTCAAACTCATGGTTATACCACTAATTGATAGGGCAAATAAGGTTTGTGTTCATTGCCTATTTATTATAAACTGATTCTTTTCAATCGTAGAAGCCATCTATGCCTGATTTTCAAGTAAGTCATCAAATCTGAGAAATGTTAGTGGGTTCTGGAGAGGTTGGAAGTGTTATTTTTATGATACTGGATTAGAGAAAGATCAAGTGAAAACAAAATAACAGAATGCTATTCGTTGTGATTACAGAAAGATTGTCTAGTCCATGGTCAATTAGAGCTGAAGTGGGTTTAGAAATTGAATAGGTTTGGGTAAGAGGACAGAATACCCCAGATTTTGAAAACATAAAGAAACAATTAGAGAAAAGTTCAAAAAGAGGGTTTATCATGCACAGTGGAAATATTACATGCAGACACTTCTAGATTTTTTTTTTACTCTTCTAAATATTTGAATATTTTCTGATTAGTGATCTGTTGAAGTGCTTTGCAAGTTCAGCTTTCATCCAGCCAAATGCAATTTTCATTTTCTTCCACTGAATACAGTAGATTCTATGGGAATAGAGATTATTTGGCTTTTGTCTGCTATCCTGAGCATGGCACTTCATAACCTTATTGTTCAGTAAGTTCAGTGCATGAGTTGAATGAGAGATGAAATCTAAATTCAACAAAAGTTAAAGATTCAACCACTTGAACATGATTGTTAGTTGAATTTCAGGTCTGAGGAGGAAGGAATAAGCATGTTCCTAAGTTTCTAGCTTGGACTATTCAGAGGCTAATTATACATCCACTAAGAGAGAGAATAGACAAGAAAGAGGAGGTGAGTGTACCTGAGGCACGTGACAAGTTAGACTTGGGGCATGCTGAAGCTGGGCATCATTACGGTACCCAGGTACGTGTCCAAGGAGAAGTTGGGGATGTCACAGCTGATTATACAATGTACTGGTACTTTTTGTAGACAAGGGTGCATTTCCCTTTTCGGCTTTACTTTCCTAGACCCCAGATTGGTTTGTATGTGGTAGTGTCAAGCTTCTGGTCTTTCTTCCCTGGCAAGTTATTGCTATCAGTACCTTCTGTATCTTTGTTATTAATATCTCCCAATAGCATAAGTCTCTCCCCCATGGTTCTTGTCACTTTCTGCAGCAGTTCTAGAAGTCCCTTTTCCTGAGCATCATTTGTGGCTGCCTCAATACCCTGAATGGATTCAAAATATTGACCCTTCATGGTTATTTTCAGCTTGGGGGAGAGCCAGAAGTTGCACAGTGCCAGATCCAGTGAATAAGGCGGATGAGAACACATAGCCATGCCTTTTGGAGCCAACCTTTCTGTTAGATGGCCCTGGGCAGCAGCATTCACCATAGTTTTGATCACATCTTGTAAAAACACTCATGAAAGAGGACTTCTGGAACTGGTTCTGAAATTTGCAAGAATGGTGGGATAAGTATATTTGAAACAAAGGGGGGACTTTGTAGGGGATTAGTTTCAATGTGTCTTTTATTGCTATAATTTAAAAAAAATATACACATTCACTCTATAGTTTGTTCACACCACATACACACAATGACAAAAGGAAGATGGGAAATTTGTAAATCTCCTTCTGACTTTCTTGGTGTGGGGAAAGATCAGAGTTCTGTGTGCTCCGCTCTGGCCGCCCTGGCAGTCATCCCAGAACTTGCCACGCTGCCTTGTGAATGGTAATGACTTTACGCAGAATTTGTTGGAAAAATAAGAATGCTTTTGAAATAGGTTTACTCTGGCTTCTCCAGTTACTGTATGCTTTGTGCTTAGCAGCTTCGAGTACCGGGTCTTTTGTTACTTTCGAGATGTTACTCATGACCATTCTGCCACATTATCATGGGGCTTTTACGGATTTTCACCGGAAGAGCACTTGCCGTAGGAACTGTGCTGTTAGACCCCACTTTCCCTATGACATAGGGGTGGCTGCCTTTGGTTCACAAGATGAGTGAAATAATCCACAGAGTAGATCCAAATGCACTGCTGAAATCAAAATGAAGGCCCGCATCAACAGAAGTTAGAAAAGTTCTGTGATTACAAAGAAATTTGAGTTTTGAGTATATTTTCATCTCTAAAGACCAAGGAGAATATTTTAAGACTTGCTTATGCCATCACCCTTCAATAGTTTGCACTCAACAGCCTCAGACTGCTGCATGGGTATTACTCTGTTATTCAAGTTTTAAATGTTAGAAAAATTTCAACTAAAGACTAACATGGAAGTTACTCATTGTGCCCACTTCTTAAAATGCATATATTGAGAAGCAGGTGTTTAAAGTGTTACTTCAGCTCTGAGTAGAACATGGCCTAATGCAAAATCTTGTCTAATACTTCTTTAAATTAAACCATACAAGCTTAGATTTAGGTCCTGTATTTCACTCAAATATTTGCTGGTTTTTCTTTTTTCTCCCTACACATACAACGGGTAATGTACTTAGTTTGCTTTTGCCTGAGATATTTCTTTATTTAATGCAATCACTTTTTATTCCTCTGAACATTTTTGAAATATTTCACGTTGTATGTAGAAGCTTTCCTGATGATGCAGCTTTGCAAAAATCTTACATTTTATTTTTAAAAGATATTCCTTCGTTCTCTCTTCCATCCAAAATATTTCACCAGAAAGTTTGACTTTGATTTCCAAGTGAAACCGAATGGATTTAAGTTCTGGTCTGGTCACTTTCTGTCTCTGAGGGCTTGAACAAGCTGCTTGCACTTCCTAAGCCTCAGTTTCTCCTGCCTAAATTGTAGGACGCTTTTTTTTTTTTTGGTACTGGGGATTGAACTCAGGTCCTTGCGCTTGCAGGGCAGGCAGCGGAACCACTGAGCTAAATCCCCAGGCCTGTAGAACGCTTTTGAGGGTGAAAGGAACTAAGGTATCCTGGACTCAGCCTCTCGGTGCTGTCTGCATTCAAATCTGCTCAGTAAATGTGAGCTTTTAGTATTATGTTCTGTGGTGGCGGAAGTCCTGTTTTCAGTAGCAGTAAATCAATGTTTAATGTCAGACTTTAAAAAAAAAGATTGTTTGGGAATTATTCAGTAGTTTAACTGTTCCATGTGTTTGGTGGACTTGGAAAAAATGCATAAACCTGCTTTCTATTTAACAATAATATTTCAAAGCAGATCAGATTCACCTGTATAGATGGCACGCTTGGTGTACTCAGACAGCCAATACCACTTTCTAAATTATCATGAATTTCAAACATATGTTGAACTAAATGGGAAAATTTTATAAAGAAACTTTTAGAGTAATATCTTGCAAAGATATTTACAAAAGTATAATTAATTGATTTAGCATTTCTGGGAGAAAACGTTTGTAGCTTTGTGTTTTCAGTCTTCTTAGCTCCTTACTATTTCTACTCTAGTAACCAAAATGATGTGTTTTTGTTTTTCAGTCACTCAAGACTGCTTGCAGCTGATCGCAGACAGCGACACCCCGACTATTCGCAAAGGTAATGAAATAGCTCCTGCACTTTTCCAAGGGGCATTCGGTCCCCGGCAGCTTAGTCTTGGAAGTCTGAGCTCTGCAGATTGTACTGGAACTGCCTCTCAGACTGGCCATCTGCTTCAAAACTGCTCAATATCACATTCAACAAAATAAAATTTATTCAAAACGACTGGGGAATAAACATTTAGACTAGCGTAATAATCTAATAAACAGAATTACCTCAGAGAAACTAATATTTAGAAGTTGTACATAATTAGATTACAATAAAACTAAATTAAATCAAATACTAAATCAAATTTAACTTATTTAGAAATCATTTTGGCTTCAACAATGATGTAAGATCCTTTTCACAAATTTAATTATTTATGTTTTGTTGTAGAAATCATAAGGGGATGAAAACTAAACTGAACATAGTCTATACACTATATTTTTTGTGACGATTCTCCAATGTCAAATTAATGCACAATAATTTATCATTTTCTCCTAGGAGTACAGTGTGTTAAACTATTTTAATTGTGTGAAGTTTTTGTTAGCTGTAATTATAGACAACTAAGTATTTTTTGTAATAATAGCCAGAAACAATGTTCATGGAGAATAAACTTTTTTTCTTTTTTTGGTACTGGGGATCGAACTCCGGTCCTTGCGCTTGGGAGGTAGGCGGCAGAACCACTGAGCTAAATCCCCAGCCCAAGAACAACCTTTTAATACCATTTCCAAAAAGGAATCACCCAGGATATTAATTCAGAGAAATAGGCTTTGGAAATAAGGGTTTTATTGTCAAATAAGTTTGGAAACATAGCATCCTATATATTTTTCTTGAAGAGTCTTGAGGCACATTAACAAATTATTGAATCTGAGAGGTCTGACTCTGGGAAAATAAATTCTTTTTTTTAAAAATCCAGTTTGCATAAATTCATGTGACCCTGCCACTCTAACCTGTCCCAACACCTCCTTGGAAGCAAAATATTTCAGTAGTTAATGTCCTATTGCTTCTTCTCTTTATACACAATAATTAATGAACAAAGATGTACCAGAAAAGGACAGTTCATTCATTCACATAGGTTCATTTGTCCACTTTACATGTGTGGTTTAGAAACAGACAAACTTCCAGTGCCTGGAGGGAAACCCAGGATTTGTGCTTCTCTACTTTGATGGAGGTTTGCCTTCTGATGAAGAGAAAACGGGGGCGTGGGGAAACCCTGCAAATGAACAAGTAAAATGCAGAATGATGAAGCGAATGCTGTGGGGGAATAAACCAGACAAGGGCAGGGGGATCTCTGAGTTGTGACCCACAGTAGGAGTCCTGGATTATCAGGAAAAGGGGAAAACAAACTCGCCAGTAATGAACGTGGATTCTCTTTCCTGGATGCTGTTCTGCATCTGTATTTTTCCCTGTAACTTTGATTATCCTAAATGTCAAGCAAGAACCAAACTCTTTAAAAATGTATTATTGTTGGGCCAGAGATTTAGCTCAGTAGTTCCGCCACCTGCCTTGCAAGTGAAAGGACTTGAGTTCAATCCCTGGTGCCAAAAAGAAAAAAAAATCGATTATTGTTTATTGCTGTACATTTCCCAAAATCCTCTTTGCAACTTTTGAAAGGCAGCGAACTATTTCCTAAGAATTAAAATAGAGCCAGCAGAATACCCTAAGGACTCAACATAAAATTAAAAAAAAAAAAGAAGAAAAGAATTGCTTGGAAACCAGCTTTCTTTACAAATGCAGAGTGATGTAGCTGCTACTCCCAGAGTGAGCATGACTTATCCCGAATATTGTGACCTTCTGGAGAGCTGAGTGGGGCCAGACTCGGGTGTGCTTCCCTGGGGTGCAGCCCCAGGGCGCTTGGAGCTCTAGCATCCATGGATTGGCCTTGCAGTGCCAGCAAAACCATGAACAGTGTTTACCTGGTAGTGTGCATGGACATTTTAGCGGGGAAACCGAGGCAGACCACATGTTGTTAAGAAAGGCTGTACTCAGTGGAACGTTTTCACATGCGGAAATCCATCAGGCCTTTTGGAAGTGGTAATACATTGTTATCTTGCTGCATTTGATGTAATCCCAGTCTTGAGCATGTATAACCCCAGTCAGGAGCAGAAATCCTGTTCCCCGTTCCTGAGGCATGAAGCTCCAAGGAGAGGACCTGTTTTCATCTGCTAGTTTGAGTCTCTTGTTGCCATGTCCCTTCTTAGTTTTGTTCAGGTGGCAAAGGAGGAGGGAGCGTACTCAGAGCAGAGAGAGGCAAGAGGGGTCTTGGAGTGGAGGCTCATACCCTCCTGCTTCTCTGTTTGGAATTTTCCTTTACGTTTATAAAGAAATAGTACATCCACATGTTGGAAACAAATTTTAAAGCACAAGAGTGTGTCGAAAGCACTTCCTCCCCTTCCAGGCTGTTCCTACCTATCCGCACTGCATGATTTTTCACTTGTATTGTTTCTTCTTTTTTTTAATTTTTTTATTATTTTGATTTTTTTGGTACCAGGGATCCAACTCAGGACCTTCTGCTCTCGAGGCAGGTGGTGGCACCACTGAGCTAAATCCCTGGGCCTGAGATGTACAAAATTTGAAGCCACCACATTTCTTACTGTTTTTAATAGCATTTGTTTATGAAACATATTAAAAGACTGGTTAGTAATTTAGTCTTGGGGTTTCTTTTAAAATGGAGAATAGGGGAACTAGTTAGGAGTTCACAAAGAATATTTCTGCATGATATGTTGACTCAATTCAAAAGACAATACCACATCAATCCTATAAACTATATATGAATTCCTTATTTTTTTTTTTTGTTTGGTACCGGGGATTGAACTCGGGTCCTTGTGCTTGCGCAGCAGGCGGCGAAACCACTGAGCTAAATCCCCGGCCCTGAATTCCTTATTTAAGATATTGGTTTACATTATTTTAAAATCCTCATTTCTTTAATAAGTACTATAAATGGTTCTTGAAAGCCAATTGTAGACATGGTATACTCAGTCCAACTTGTTGGGGTCTGGAGGCTCATTTTTATGTGACTATCCAATTTAGAGTTAAATGGCGTTACGAAAAAATTAAAGTCATGGACAGCATAATCCCTCAAATGATAAAGCTTCCAAGATCCCATCATTCTGGTTCCCCTTCTTTTCCCTTTCACTTGCATGCTCCTTTCTCTTAAAGAAGCAAAACAATACATAAGTTCACCAAAATTCTGAAAGTCACAGTCTGTACAGCAGTGAATGAGAGTAGCTTTGGCCTTTGAAATTATGGTCCCTTTCATCACAGATATTTTCTTCATTCTGGGTCAAGGCGAGGTAAAACAGGAAGAATACGATTCCCAAAGGCAGAGTCTTGAGTTTTGAAGTATCCAGATGAATGTGCGTGAGCATGCTGCAAAGCTGCCTTCTGCTCAGTATGATCCCGGAAGTCCTTATTAAGACAGGGCCTGGACAGTGCAATGCTAGCTCCAGGATGATTTGCTGAAGATTGGTTCTGCATAAGTAATTTTCTTTTTTCTTTGTCCAGTTCTGCCAAGATTGCAACTCTATTTTTGTTTTGAAAACCTTGTCCTGAAGAGTTTGCTGCCATCTTCCTATTTTGTTTCAACTGTGCTCAGTTGCAAATGATCAGCCCTTTACCATTACCTAGGACAGGAGTGCGCCCTGTCAGATCGCGGTGGTCCAGTCGGCCGTGGGACCGCACAGGCAAAAATAGCGCTACCCTAGCTCCATAACCTTCTCGGCCCCCTTGTATTGTTTCTTATTGCAGACTTTAAAGCGCTCTCTGTGTAAATACAAATAAATTAGAATACAGTTCTGATTTATGTGATTCTTATACTAAACATAATAATTGCCGTACCTGTAATACATACTTCTGAAAACAAGTGTATAACCTGTTTTTTTCTTTTTTACTTAACATATATTACAAGTATTTTGATGTCTGTAAATAGAAAATTTTAATTTAGAATCAGCGTAGTATTCCACTATATGAATATTGATTTAATCAATTCATTGCTAACAGACGTGAGGGCAACCTCTTGCAAGGATGATGCTTCACAGAATGATTGTGTGCGTTCAGTTTCTCACATTCAGCCTATGTGGAGGATGCATTTTCAGGTTCTCTAGGACGATCAAATGCTGTGCTACCACTGGCAAAAAAAGGACTTCTGGGGCAAAACTGTCTCTAAATTTGCTTTCTTTCATTATGAAATGTGTGAGTCACCTCTTTGTTTGTTTTAAGAACCATTTGTGTTTCTATGTTTATGCTCTTGTAATTTTAAAATTTGTATTTCTATTTCCTTTTCTCTGAGGTACTTACTCATACTCTGCATTTTTGACTTGTCTCTTTGCCACAACAAATTGATTTCTGTGTGCTCTTTATCTGTTAAACAGATTAATCCTTTATATTACAAATTGCAGCCACTTTGCATTACAGTGCCATTGTTCATTTAATTTTGCATAATATAAGATTTTTTTATCAAATTTGTCGACTTTTTGAAGGGCTCTGGATTCTGAGTGGCGATTAGAAAGTCCTCCAACCACTTGGAGATATTAAAGAAGACTCTCAAGTTCACTGTAAAACCTTTATTGTTTTTATATGTAAATATTTTACATATTTGCTACCTATATTGTTATTGGAAGTGAGCTGTGCAACCAACATACTTTTTTTCCCCTGGGGGATGTCATGATACCGACAGTAAAAAACAAATAGCTTATTGTTCCAATGCTGCTGGAAGATGTTAACTTTAACTTATATTAAATTACTATAATTGAGCTTATTTGGGTTCTTCCAAGCTTTTCTATTATATTCATTTATGTCTGTCCAAGAACCAAAAGAAATTCATTATTGTCATTAGCGCTTTATCTGATAAATCTGTTTCCTTCCCCAGTTCTATTGGCATCTGTAAAGTTGTCCTGTTTTTCACTTTCCCCATGGGGGCAGTAAAATCACTAGTGAAAAAGAAAAAAATAACTTCTGGTACATTTATGAGATCGCTTATGCTTATGAATTACAGTATGGAATATATGCTTATGATAACAGGTGTTCCAGTCAAATCCAATCAGAGAACATAATATTCATTATATATGTATTCAGTCTTCTTTTAATTATTTCTTTTGGTATGTATTGAAATTTTTCCCAGTAGATCTTGCATATTTCTTGTTAATATTTTTGCAAAGTATTTATCCATTCAGTTCCTCTTGTAAACAGATACATTTTCTTTCATTATATCTTCTAGTGATATTCTTTTTGTCTTGATCATGTATCTTTTCATAACAGTGTGTATTGCAGATATTTCCATGGTGTGTCTTTTCTGTACTAAGGTTGAAATATTTTATGTTTTCATTTACAATTTCTTAGTATGCTTTCCTTCCAAATTTCATTTTTAATTTTTCTGAAATAAATTGTTTTACATGTACCTCATGGATGCGGAACAAACTTGGCATTTACTTTTTAAATCCCGTCTTACAATAACATTCATATATTGGGTAATATAATTTCATTTACATTTACTTATGTCAGTAATGTTTGCCTTTTACCTATCATATGATATATTGCATATTCTCTTACATCTTAACAAAAGAATTTCTACTTTGTAGTTAGCAAAGATTGCTTTGCTTTTTCTCTGGGTAGAGCTCTAGTACTTATCTTTACAATGGTATCTTTTCATTAAGGTCCAATTCACATAGTATAAAATTAAAGCCTGTAAGTCTCTGACATTTTGCACATTCACAGTATTTTGCAACCACCAACTTTTTCTTGTTCCAAAGTATTTTCATCAGCCCAAAAGAAAACCCTTAACCCATTAAGCAGTTAGTTATCAGTTCTCCATTTCCCTAGCCTTTGGTAACTGCCAATCTGCTTTCTATTTCCAAGGATCCACCTATTCTGGATAATTCACATAAATGTATTCATGCGATATGTGACTTTTCCTTGTGTCTGGTTTCTTTTACCAAGTGTAAGGTTTTGAGATTCATCCACATTGTACTGCATTCACATTAGTACTTCGTTGCTCAGTGATGAATAATATTTTGTTTGGTTTGGTTTGGTTTGGTTTGGTTTGGTACCAGGGATCAAACTCAGGACCTTGCGATTGCAAGGCAGGCACGGTGCCGTTGAGCTAAATCCCTGGTCCAGTAATGAATAATATTGTATCAGATGTAAACCATAATTTTCAATCCTTTCATTCATTAATGGTCATTGGGTTGTCCCTACCTTTTGGTTATTGTGTATAGTGATCCTGTGTACATTTGTGTAAGATATTTATTTGAGTCACTCTTTACAATTATTTGGAGTATACACAGGATGAGAATTGTTGAGAAACTGCCAACTCTTCTCCACAGTGGCTGACCCATTTTACATTTCCACCAGCATTGACTGTCTAATTTTCCAAAGCCTCGCTCACCAACACATGCTATGTTCATTGCTATTTTCCTTACTGTTGCTCTCTTATTGGCTGTGAAGTAGAACCTCACTATGGCATTGATCTCTGTATCCCCAGTGACTAGTGATATTGAGTTTCTTTTCGTGTACTTACCAGGTTTTTTGTTTGTTTCTCTTCTTCAGAAAAATGCCTATTCATGTCCCTTGACCGTATTTTCCTTGGCTCATTTGTCTTTTTGTTGTTGAGCTATGCAATTGCTTTATATATTAGGAGCTAGATGCTTACAGAGTACCTGATTGAAAATGTTTTCTCCTATTTGAGACATTATCTCTTGAATTTTTTGATAACGCCCTTGGATGTACAAAGGCATTTGATTTTGACAAAGTCAAATTTATCAATTTTTACTTTTATTTCTTATCCTTTGGGTGTCAGTATTGAAGATTACATTATTAAATCCAGCATGCTAATTTACCCTTATGCTTCCTTCTAAGAGTCTTAGAGTTTTATATTTTGTATTTAAATCATTACACTTTTTATATTTAGTTTTGTATACGGTTTGTGAAAAGGGCCCGGTATCATCTTTTAGCCTGTGAATATCCAGCAGTCCCAGTGCTGTTTAGTGAAGACTATTTGTTCTTCATTGAATGGCCTTTTCGTGCTTGTCACAAATTAATTGGTCATAAACAAATAGGTTTGTTTCTGCAATCTTAATTATATTCTGTTGCTTTATATGCCTATCCTTATGCTGTGCTACCATGCTATTTTGATGAATGTAACTTCTAGTAAGTTTTGAAATTGGGAAGGGTGAATTCTCCCACTTTTTCTTCTTCATTTTCATGATTATTTTGGCAATTTGGGAGTCCTTTCTAATATTAATGAGTTTTAAGATCTGATTTTTTTTCCATTTAGAAAAAAATGACCATTGAAATGTGTGTAGGAGTTGTACTGAATATGTACATAACATTGGCTAGTATTGTCACCTGAATAATATTAAATCTATCAATGCATGAATGTGAGATGTTTTCCCAGTGGTGTCTTTTATAATTTATTTTAGCATTTTTTTTTTTTTTTAGTTTTCAGTATATATGACTTTTATCACCTTAGGTAAATTCAATCCTAGGTATTTTACTGGTCTGGAGGCTGTCTTTGTTCATGTTGCTGTAACAAATTAAATAGGCTGGGTAACTTGAACAAGAGAAATTTATTTCTCACAGTTCTCAGGGTTGGAAAAAAATACATCAAGGTGCCAACATTTTCTGGTTTCAATGGCTATTTTTTCATCGTGGCTTCACTTGGTGAAGAGCAGAGACAAGAGCAAGCCTGTGATGCTTCTTCTAGGGGAGCAGATAACCCACTGAAGACCTCAGCTCCCACTGTCACATGGGAGGTGAGATCTCAACACACGGTGTTGGGAGGACACAGGTACATAGCCTACAGCAAGTGATATTTAAAAGGAAGGGGTTTCCTTATTTCATTTTTAGATTACGTATTCCTGGTATATTAAAACACAACAGATGTTTTAGCGTTGATTTTGAACCCTTGCAACTTAGCTGAACTCATTTTTTAGTTCTTATGGGTTTGGGTGGATTCTTTAAGATTTTCTATACGTGAGGTAATGTTTTCCGCAAATAAAATACAGGAATTCTCCGCTTCCGACTGGATTCCTCCAGCGGGATGCCTCTGTTTTCTTTTCCTTGCCTTTTTGCTGTTACTGGAGCTGTCGGTGCAGGGCTGACTGCAGTGGGTGAAAGCAGACGCTGCCTCCCCCAGCTGAGCGTGGTCTGGGGCAGGGCGCTGCGGTCCCCAGGCTTCGCTCTGCAGTTTGCTCAGGCGTCAGGCTTTGGGACCAGGGTGATTGTGGTTTCAGAGAGAGAGCTAAGAATCGTTCCCTCCTTTTCTATTTTCTTTTTGAAATTGTTAAGAGGATTGGTTTTACATTTATTTAAATGTTAAATACAATTTACCAGGGAAGACATTTAGGGATTGTTCTTCCAAAGATTTTGATTAATTCAGTCTGTACGTATTATATTTTCCACTCATTCTGGAGTTAGTTTTGGTCGTTTGTGTGTTCGTACAGGTTTGCCTATTTCATCTAGATTATCTAATTTGTTGGAATACAATTATTATAATCAACAATGTAATTGCTGATAAACTCATAAAAGTGTAAACATTTTTTGCTGATTTTTTAAATTGGAGTCTTTCCCTCCTCTTTGGTTTGACAGTACACTTAAACGTTTCTCATTTTTTGTTGATTTAAAAAAAAAATCAACTTTAGTGTTACTGATTGTATGAATTATTTCCCTAGTCTCCATTCCGGTTACCTTCCCTCTCGTTAATCATATCCTACACCGTGTGGGCTTTGGATTTACTTTGTTCTTTTTCTACTTCCCTCAGTTGTAAAGGTGGGTTACTGAGTTGAGATCTTTTTCCCTGTAAGCATCGTCAGCTATGTAGTTCTCTATGAACCCGCTCTCACTGCATTTGCTACATTGCATTTTCATCTGTCTCAAAGTATTTTCTGTTTCCTCCTGTTATTCATTCACATCTCCAATGACTACTTAAAAGTGTACTGTTCAATTTTCCACATATTTGTGAATTTTTCTCATGTCATTGATTGTATTGTGCTTGGAGAAAATCTTTTTAAGGGTCTAATCTTTTAAAATCTGTTAAGCATTCTCATATTCCATTTAACGTCATCTGTCTTAGAGAATGTTCCGGGTACATCTGAGGAGAATGTGCTCTGCCTTTTTATGTGGAGCGCTATTTGTCTGCTAGATTTAGTTACTTTGTAGTGCTGAGTCCTGTAGTAATTTATGGCTCTTTCATCTAGATTTTTCTGGCTATGATTGAAGGAGATATTGAAGTCTCCATTGTTACCATGGAAATGTCTTTTTCTCCCTTAACTTCAGGTGATCTATGCTTGTAGTTTGAGATTCTGTTCTGTGGTGTACTTATGTTTATGATTGTCAGGACTTCTTGATTAATTGATCCTTTTATGAGTATATAATATTTCTCTTGCCTTCTGTAATACATTTTAGATTGATATATATTTTGTCTGGTATCAGAATAGCAATCTTAGTGATCATTTACTAATTGTAAAATGCATATTTTCCCAGTAGTTTTCATTATTTCCCATTCAACCTATTTGTGTTCTTGGATCTAAGGTAAATTTCTTAACCATGTTATTGGTTCATGAGTTCTTTTTTTTAATTTAACCTTTTTTGCCAGTCTGTGTATTTGAAATGGCAAATTTGATTCATTTATATTTAAAGTGATTATCGATGTGGAAAGAATTCAGTTTTGATCCTTCAGTTCCTTTATTCTTTTATTTTGCTTAATAGACATTTACATGTATGCTGTTTGTTTTCCTCCAAATTCCTTCTCTATGTATTTTCCACTATTATTTTAATTCTTACTCCGAGAATTACAAAAAACATCCTAAATTTATAATATCCTGGTTGAATTGATTCTAATTTGTCTTTTATGTTACTACTGTCAGAGAATAAAATGACTTCTACTGAGTAACCACTTTGAAAATAATGATGCACAATGTAATAACTATTATTATTCTCTTTTTATTTGGTTATGAAAATTTGTTTTATTTTATCATAAAATAAAGAAAATATATGCTTATATATTGTGTGCCTATTAACATAGATTGATAATTTGTTATGCATTTGCCTTTTAAAGGATATAAGAAACAGAAAGAGAAGTTATAAACTAGAAATACAATGATATTTATCTATCTATATCTTTATCTGTGCTTTTTATTCTTCATATGTGTTCCCGTTACCATCTAGAGTCCTTTTATTTCAGTCTGAAGGACTCTGGCAATTCTTGAAGGGTAGGTTTGCTATTGATGAGCTACCCCAATTTTCGTTTGTTTAGGAATATTTTATTCTTCATATTTCAAAGATATTTTGGCAGATACAGAACATTAATTTCACAATTTCTCTTGCAATATTTTAAATATGTCACCCATTGCTTTTAGTTCTGATGGGTTTTTTTTTATGAGAGTTTAGCTATTAATCTGATTGAATGTACTTTGTACTGAACCAACTGCTTCTCTCTTACTTCTTTGAGGATATTCTTGTCTCTGATTTTCAAAAGTTTGATTACAATAAGTCTTCGTGTGCATTTGTATTTCACCTGTTTGGAGGTTATTGAGCTTTTCAGATTTGTATATTTATGACTTCCACATTAAGGATAGTTCAACCCTTATTTCTCCAAATAGTCTTTCTGCAATTTTATATCTCTTTTCCCTCTGTATCTACCACAATGAAAATGTTGGTCTGGTTCATGGTATTCCAGTGCTCCCTTATGATCCATTAATTTTTCTTCACTATTTTTAGGCTTCATTGCAACAGCTGTTCCATATACCTACTGGAAGACATCTCGGTGGCTACCAAGTTTTGGTAATTATGGATAAAGCTACTATAAATATTCATGTGCAGGTCTTTGTGAGGACATACATTTTTCAAACTTCTTTTTGTGAATACCAACAAATGATTATGAGATCAGATGGCAAGAGTGTTTAGTGAGTAATTTTGAAACTGTTTTCCAAAGTGGCTGTACCGTTTTCCTTTACCATCAGAAATGAATGAGAGTTCCTGTTGCTTCTTTTCTTTGCCACAATTTGTTGTCAGTGTTCTGAATCTTGGCCATTCTAATAGATATGTAGTGGTATTTCATCATTTAAAAATTTTTATATCCCTTATAATGGATGATGTGGGGTTATTTTGTTTTTTTGTGTGTGTTTTGGGTTTTTTTTTCCTTTTTTTTTTCTGCTTGTTGCCCTTTATTTGTTTTGTTTTGCTTTTAGTTTTTTGTTTGTTTGTTTTTGAGACAGGGTCTCACTGTGTAGTTCAGATTGCTCTTTAAATCAGTCTACAGCCTGGGTTGTTCTCAAACTCACAATCCTTCTGCCTCAGCCTCTCAAATGGTCAGGTGGCAGTCATGCGTCACCACATGTGTTGAGTTTTAAGAATTCTTTACATTGTCATTGCAAACAAGTCCCTTATCAGATAGATCTTTTGAAAAGATATTTCGTCCCAGTATGGGGTTCATGCTTTCATTTTTTTAACTGTCTTTCATAGATTAGAGATATTTAATTTTGATGAGATTCAGCTTATCAGTCCTCTCATTTTTGATAAGATGTGTGGTTTTTTGTTGTTGTTGTTACTGGGGATTGAACTCAGGACCTTGGACTGGTGAGGCAGGCACAGCGACACTGAGCTAAATCCCCGGCCTGATCCTCTTGTTTTTGAACTGTGCCTTTTGTGACATATCTAAAACATCATCACCAATTGCAAGGTCATCGAGATTTTCTTATATCTTACATTCTAGGAGTTCTTATAGTTTTGGATTTTATTCTTTTTTCTGTGATCCATTTTGAATTATTTTTTGTGATGGATCTAAGGTTTGAGTTTGGATTCATTTTTTTGCATGTGGAAGTACCGTGTTCCAGGACTATTTTAAAAAGTCAATCTTTTTTCCGTCATATTACTTTTGCCTTTTTTGTCTCAATTACTGTAGCTTTATAGTAATTCTTAAAGTCAGTTAGTATCAATCTTCCAAACTTGTTTTTCTTCTTCAATGTTATGTTGGTTTTTTTCTGGGCCTTTTACTTCTATATATACACTCTTTAGATTCAGTTTGTTAATATCTAAAAAAAATTGTGGGGAAATTTTAATTAGGATTTCATTGAATCTAGAGATCAAGTTGTAAAGAATTGACATCTTCACAATATAGACCTCCTATCATGGACATAAATATCTCTCCATGTAGTGTGTTTCCAACTTTTTTTCATAAAAATGTTGTAGACTTATATAGATCTTATGCATATTTTGTTAGATTATACATTTTAACTTGGAGGGTTAAGTATTTTACTTTGGAGGGTTAGTAACATAAATAGTATTATGTTTTTCAATTCAGATTCCACTTGTTATGGTATATAGGAAAACAAGTGCCTTTTGTGTATTGACCCTAAACCTTGCATCCTCCATATTATCCCTAGCTTTAATACTTTTTCTTTTTGCTTCTCAGACTGGATAATTTCAATTGTCTTATCACCAAATTTTCTGATTCTTCTTTGCCTGCTCAGTTCTGTGGTTTAACTTCCTCAGCATTTTTTTTTTTTCATTTCAGCTATTTTAAATTAGGCTCCAGCGTTTCTCTTTTGCTCCTTTCAATGTGTTTTACCTTTTTGTTGAAATTATCAATAAGTTTATACATAATTAGCTTAGTTTTCTTAAGTTCTTTATCTGTGCTTTCTTTTAACTGTGTGGGCATGTTTAAAAGATCTGAAGGCTTTATTTAGTAAGTCCAGTGTCTGAACTTTCTCAGGGATGGCTCCTGTTAGTTATTCTCCTCTGTGACTCTTCCATAATTTTCCTTGTTCTCTTTATGCCTTACAATCTTTTTTGAAAGCTGGACAGTTTGAATACTGTAGTGCACTGATTCTTGAAGTCAGACCTACTCTCATTTCCAGAGTTTTCTCTTGTAGCGTTGTGGGTTGCCGTTGTTCATTTGATGAATGCCTTTTCCCAAAACATGTTTTGCAAAGACTGTCTTCATTGTCCTGTGTGGCCCCCAAAATCTTAGTTCTGTTATCTCTATAGTCAGGCTGTCAGAGATTGCCTTCTCTTTCATTTTAATCCCGATGGGTATTTTCTTGAACACTAGAAACCAAAAATGAAATGAATACTTCCCTGGTCCTGGTGGATTGGCCCTGCACTAGGGCGCTCCTTCAACTCTGGCCAGGTTGTCTGCAGTCCTCCCTGTCTTTACTCTCTGTGTAAGTGGACTGCAGAGATGAGCCCGAGGTGTAGACCCAGCACCCTCAGGTCATTTCTAGCACCCATCCGGCACTGGCCATGCTGCCTACACTCCAGATTCTTGGAACACATGCAGTTGCCCTCCCAAACCTGTGTTTTCCTGAGGACCCCCCTGCCCCCCTACAGATCAGCCTTTGCTTGCCTGCCTTCCACCTCATGCTTCAGGTGGCTGGTTTTATGTTGATGCTGGCCCGGGAAGCTGTTTCTGTCTGAACAGAGTGTGCAGAGAGGTAAAAACTCCCAGCCACAGGCTTCGAAAGCCGTGTGAGGACCGCTCTCTCCCTGGCTCAGTCAGCTGTGCTAGCAAGTCAGGTCAGTATCTCAAAGGCTGCTGCCAAACTGGTAAATGGGAGAGAAAAAAATGCCAATTTCACACTGAAATTTTGATGCTTTCTCTTTCTTCGTTACACACTCCCTTAGATGCTATAAGCTTTCTTTAAATTACACTGCTCACATACAAGAAGTTGATTATATCAGTTTTACCAGCTTCATTGCTGATTCAGTGAAGGACTGATTCCTCCTCTGTTCTTTTTCACAGCATCGTTCTGACTTCTGTAATTATTTCCCTAGATGCTATCTATTGTCTCTTCTCTAGTCTAAATGAAATTAATGTCACTCTTCTTTATTTTTTTCTCTCCCTCCAGTCCTCCGACATACATTTCCTTCCCTCTGTACCCGTAATATATTTTTTGGTGTTTACTTATGTACTGCTAAAATATTTCTATTTCTATTACTTGATCTGTCAACTTTAAATTATATTTGTTGAGCCCCAGCTGTGACAAATGAGGGAAATGATGAATTTACTGCCAATCTACCTTTACCTCTACTCCCCAGTGTTCTTTAGTTGCTGGGAAGGCATAAGACAGATTTATATTTTTCTGTCAGACTGCTTTCCCTGTGTGTTTTCATCTTAGTTTCATAGATCAGTGTGTTCAGTCAGCACGGCAAGACTTGCTGTGGTTTTCTTGTTCATTTATTGTTTGTCCAAATTTTGTTCTTTGCTTGCTTACTCAAAATGAGCTAAGGAGAGCAGTGTCTGCTAGGCATTTGCATCAACACAGCTATTTGTTTGTAGTCTTTATGCAGGAAGGACAGGAGGCGGGATATAAAGTAGTTTACCCTTTCTTTACTAGAATGTTGGTGGGAATTTCCCCTCCGTTTGTTGGTGTCTTAGTCACTGTGGACAAAACCGAGGCAAGAACAACATTTCTCTTCATCAGTGGCTCGACTTTCTGGCCTAATCACACAAGGATTATTTGTTTGCTTTTAAAATTCAACAGTTAAATTTTATACATGTCTTGGCATTGACTGTTATGGTGGGTAAATGATGACCCCGAGATGTGCGCGCCTGGAACCGAATTCTGTGCTTGTGTTACCCTGTGTGGCCGATGGGACTTCACACAGGGGACTAAGCTTTGGATCTCAGGAAGGTTAGGGTGACGAGAGGGAGGCAGCGTGCGACGCTGAGGGTCAGAGTCAGCAGAGTTTGGAAGCCCTGGGCGGCTGCTTGTGAAGCTGGGGACTGAGGGTCGGGAACGAGGCTCTGGAAGCTGGGAAAGCGAGGAGACAGAGCCCCCAGAGGGGACAGCCCCGCAGCACCCGGATTCCAGCCCTTGTTTACAACTGAGCGAGAGTAAATATGTGTTGCCTAAGGCACTAAGTTTGGGGCAGTTTGTTATAGCAGCAGCAGGAAATTAATAAAGCTGACCTCAGCCCACCGTTCCGGGCACGGTCATTGCAAGTTCCCCTGTCGTCCTTGGGCCAAAGACGCTCGCTGGCCCCCGTTTTGTCCTCCGAGGTTTGAGTTCTGTCTGCCGCTGCACGCTTGCTGTCTCCTAGTTCTGTATTTTTCTCGAATCCTTACTTCTTTCTTTGTTTCCGTCTCCGTTTGTTTGGGACACAGTGTGTTTTCCCCTCCTGAAATTCGTTTCATTTTCACGAAATGAGTTTTTTTCGCTCACGGTTGTCCCATTTCCCTGGCCGACCCTGGGCTTCCCTGGGCTGTGTGTGTGTGAGTGGGTGAGAGGGTGCGAGGCTTCCTCGGCGGGCCGCCCGTCTGTGTGCTTCCGCACTCCGCTCAGCCGTGGGATTCCAGCGGCTCTCACAGCCCGCAGAGGTTCCCTGGAGAGCGTGCGTCCCTCTCTGACACCACCTGCAGGAGGCAGAGCAGGGGAGGGGCGGGTCCCACGTCATGCTGACAGCGGATGTCTCTTCCTCACCTCCGCTCAGTATCATCAGCTCACGGAGGTTGTTGTGACTTTTACTTTTAATGGCGCAGAATGTGACCTTTGACGGTTCCGGTTCCCTCCTTCCAGAGGTACGTGCTTCTGCTGGTGGTTTCTCTGGCCTATTTTCCTGTATTCCGGCTAGGCTTGCAAGTCACTCCTAGCTGTGTCTCCTAAATACTGATGTTCACCCCTCTGGCCACCCCTTGTCCTCCTCCGTCCGCAGTTCAGTCTCCCTGTGCTATCTCTGGACCTCTGCCTGCCGGTGGCTCACGTGTGTCCCTCCGTCCCCATCGCTCTCTGAGCCCCACGCATGCCACCCTCTGTCCCCGGAGCATCTCTCCTTGAGTGTCTTGGGGAGTCCCAGCCGGAGCTCTTGCCCTTGGCCTGTTCTGCCCACCCTCCAGTGTCCCTTGTCCCGGGAACTGCCAAGGCCATGCCTGAGGGTGCCGACTTCAGAACCGCGGGTATGGTATTGTCCTTCTCTGTCCCCTCTAACTCTGCACACTGGTCTCAAAACTGTCAGTTCTTTCTGCTCTGGGCATTTCTGCTCGTCCCTCGGCCTGCCTCGCAGGTCTGCATCCTGGTGCAAACCTTCTGTCTCTGCGGAGACACATAGTTATATGTGACTCTTCTGTTCCCTGTCATAGCCCACAGTGGCTGCTCGTGGCTCTTCCAGTCCTCAGGTGGAGCTAGCCGCAGCTCCTTCGTTTTGTTAGGGTCCCGGCCCCACCTCATCCACAGAGCTGGGGGTGGGCTTGCTTGATTGCGGTGAATACCATTATGAGGCCAAACCACATTTGTTTTAAAAAAGAAATAAACCTTATTTCTTGAATTGATTTAGTTTACCTTAGAAAGTATTATTGCTATTTGGTATTGTCTTTCTTAAAACTATTTTGGGGACTTTTAAGATAATCAAATGGAAAACCAAGAGAAGCCAATCACTGTGGTAGTAGCCTGAGTCACCACTGCCATCTTCAGCTCACCTGGGGCAGTGCTAGAGTGTAAACGCGTGAGAGGGAACTTCCATCCAGACACTGGAATAAAAAGCAAGCGTTAATGAAATACATCCGATGTTCTGTAAAAACTGGCATCCCCAGTGTAGTATTTACAGTTCTTCAATATGTATCAGAAGAGGAAAGATAATACCCTTCAAGGCCAGACATGTTTACAAATACATGCATATTATATTCACAGATGAATGCTGACATTTGTAGCTATTTCACATGCTGTGTATTTTACTGTCTTAGAAATTTTGAAATCATTGAAATATATCAAGGATTTAAAACTGAGTGAAGCTAGAAATTCCAAAGATTTTATATGAAAGTACATCAGCATCTTACCTGTTTATTAATAATAAATATTTACATTCTGGGAGTTTAGTTCCAAATTCTTACATATCTCTTAGAAGGAGGGACATCTGTTATTTTAGGAACACTCTACATGCAGGCATTAATGCATATTTTATTATTTGCATTTATCTGTTGTCGTCTAACACCCTAAAAGCCTAAATACGTTTCAAGATGTAGAAACACATCACAGTATTTATGCTGGTGTATAATTACATTGGTTTTACGATTTTGTTTAGCATATTCTCTTAGAAGATAGGATTCATTCTCCAGCATTAGACGCTATTATTGACATTTTCAAACACACTTGGACTGCAGCAAACTCTCCGAACTTGTGGAGTGTAATTGTGTGTGCGTTTGTGTTTGTGTTTCTATGGCAGATGTAGGTGTAGAGAGGAAGACGAACTGCAGACAGTAAATAAAAACAAATAACCATGTACTTTATTTCTTAATGAGAATATTGCCAAGAAGAGATGATAAATGTCAAAAGAAAATAAATATGAGGTAAAGAAATAGGAAATACATTTAAATTATTGCAAAAGTCATCTTAGTAAATAGCTATTTCCAGACAGGATATAAACAAGTACTTTTAGGAGTATATGCTTTTCTTCACTTTAAGAGTGTATACTAGCTCAGGATTGGATAATCATGTTTGACTTCCTTGAATTTCCATAACTAGGTAGCAAATATGCTTTTAAAAGAACATCTGAATGCTTATGACCAATTACCCTTGCACATATATCATTTTGAATTATTTTATGTTTAAAGTTGAATTAGTTAATTTAATAAATATTTGCTGCACATCCACTGTGAGCTAGTCATCATTTTTAGCCCTGCGGAAATAGCAGGAAACCAAACAAACAGTCCCAGAGCTTAGAGAAGTGAAAAGCTAAGCAATGTATCATTTTAGGGTTTGGGGAAAAGCCCTCTTTGACCAGAATATCAAGTCAGTACCGCTGAACCCTGGAAGCAGTCGCCTCCGATGCATCAGTTTGTATTTTACAAATAGGTAATTATCATTATGTTAATTTCCCACCTTTTTTAGCACTCAGTATTTAAAACTGTGTTAAGACATCATCTCATGTAAATAAAATTAAAGGCTTTTATTACAATCTTTCTACAGAAGCTATCTTGCCGACAGACAGGTGAAGATGACTTTGCCTGTGTTTCTGTAAGGCAGGTGATGTTTTGCTCATTAACTGTTATCATCCTTGGGGGAGTTTGCACTTAAAAGGAGCTCAGAACCCTTCTTCGGGTTAAAGGCAAAGTGGGGTGCCCAGACCTGCCCACATCAGATGGTGGTGATGGAGGGGCTCTTGAGAGTGAGCACAGGCCAGAGCTGAACTGAAGAGGTGGGTTCTCCACACAGCCACCTGTCACCCGCCATTCCTCCCTTGCTTCTGGGTATCTGTCCAAAGGCAATGAAATCGTTGCATTGAAAAGACATCCCAGTGCCCTGTTCATTCCAGTGCTTGGCACTGTTGCCAAGATATGGAGCCAACCTAAGTGTCCATCAACAGACAAATGCAGAAAAATGACACAGTAGATGAGCACTGGAATACTCTCTAGCCCTTCAAGAGAGGGAAATCCTGTCCTTTGTCCCAACATGGACGAACCCGAAAGACATTATGTTAACGTTCAGTCAACCAGGCACTGAGTGGCAACTTTCACTTGATATCTTATATGTGAAATCTAAAATTGCTGAACTCAGAGTAGAGTAGAACGGTAGTTACTGGAGGCTGAGGGGTGGGGATTGAGGGAATGTTGGTTAAAGGTACAAGATTTCAGTCAGAGAGGAGAAATATACACAAGAGATTGATTGCTCAGCATGGTGACTAAGATAACATATAGTGTGTTCTTGAAAAGTGCACAGAAACAAGATTTGAAGTGTTCTTACTACAAAAATAACACCTTGTAGGGTAAAGAGTATGTTAATCAGCTTGATTTACCCATTCCACAATGCATATACATTTATAAGCATTGTGTGGTACACAGTAAATATATGTAACTTGAACTGTCAATTAAAAATAAAATAAAATGAATCTCATTTGGGAGTAGTTCCAACATGCCTGGCATGCCTGGGATACACTGCGTGGCCCCAGCAGTTGTGTGTATGGGATGCGTGAACATTGGCAGCCCCCACATCCTGCTGTGCCCACTGGGGAGAACCCTGGACTATCTGTCTTTAAAGTTAATCCCGGGAGAAGCTGTTCTTTGCTTGAGCTTGGGGAATCTGAGTTTTGTTATTGCCTTTGCCCCATCTTTCCCACGACCAAGGTAAAATCCGGAGACACATGCAGCTCACCATTGCCAATTACATAGGAGCCTCTTAAACACGGTTAAACAGGGGGGCGGCGCTTTTATAAAGGGGAGGGGAACGAGTGGGGGAGGGAGGGCAAGATAGGGAGGGGCCGGGATGAAGACAGAGCGAAGACGCGTCACACGCACGGACCAGCTCCCCATGATGAGTAGAATCCCTGTGCACTGCGATCATGCGCTGATAACTAAAAAATAGGGAAAAAGCACATGATTTTAGACTACCATAGCTTCATTTTACCGTTTTGTCCTTATATTACCATTTCTCGAACCTTCTCCTCAATTATTTTCACCCTTTTACTTATACCTACCAGAATCCCCAGCCTCTAGTCTCAAGGGTCACCTTCACCCCGGTGTTTATGGCTGGGAGGAATCCAGTGAGCCCACACTGTGATCCACCAGAAAGGAGTGTTCACACACTCGTGAGGGGTACTGGTGTCCAGGAGCACCCAGACTCATCCCAGCTCACTCACGGGGTAGTCACTGCTTGTCCGCTCTGTGGCTGCTGTTTTCTGTCTGTCCTCCATCCAGCTTTGAGCCCGCGTGGCATCTTTCTGTCCCTTCTCCAGTGACTTCTGGGGATGGTGGAGAATGAGTGTGCTGAACAGAAACCACTTGAACTCGCAAATTACAGACCCCTGCCCTTGCCCATTAGGGTTACGTCTCAGTGGTGTCTCCTTCTCCTGAGTTCTGTTCATCGCTAGGCTGTGGGGTGCGGGCTCCCTTCTCCTGACACCTTTTGTTGAATTCGTCTTCACAATAATCATTTCCTCCTCTAGAAGAACCAGTGAAAACTCTCTACTCATGTGTTACAGAAATTGTGTCCATTCTTTTGCCCAGGCCACCTTCATGATGAAATAAATGAAATGTAGAACAATGGAAGAAAACCCAGATTCACACAGAGCGTCATGGTTGTGCAGGTCAACATGTATGTGATGACTGAGAATCCAGTGGGGCACTGTGGGTTTTCTTTCCTCTTCTTCTTCTTTATTTTCAGTAGGTGGAAGTTTCCTCTAAATTTCATGCTTGGTTTAGCAATGAGGAAAAGGTGAAAACCACTCTTCTCCGTTTCTTTTCTTATGAGCAATTCTCTTCTTTGTAGGATCATACACATTTGTACCATGGCTTCTGAGCTTTAAAAGAGGACGAGCCCTGGAGGAGAAAGAGAATAAGATAGTGGTGAAGGAACCTGGTTACTTCTTTATCTATGGCCAGGTAGGCTCCAGCCCTAATTCTGCTTTGACACGCCCTGCCACCCCTGCTGCACACACTCCTGACGACGCTCTTTGGTTTGTTTCCCAGGTGTTGTACACTGATAGCACTTTTGCCATGGGACACCTAATACAGAGGAAGAAAGTCCACGTCTTTGGGGACGAGCTGAGTCTGGTGACTCTGTTCCGCTGTATTCAGAATATGCCCGAGACACTACCCAATAATTCCTGTTATTCAGCTGGTAAATAACCCTTCTCAGATCTGCTTGGTGGGGGGCGAAGATGGACTGTGATGGAAAATCAGAGCTGTCCAGAGCAATAAAAGGACGGTGGCCTGAAGTGTGACTGGGAAGTCACGCTTCAGGATCCTGTGTGGGCTTTGCTCATCTGGAACAATGAGCTAGCGTCTGTTTCAGTCATTGTTGACCATTTTTATATCCATTTAGAAAGGAGAGTAACTTCCTTGAATTCCTCATCGCGAACAATTCTCTGGTGTATTTGCCATCAGTCTTTTACAACCATCATCAGTTTCCATTCTTTCACGCCCACTCATTTACTCTTAACCATTGAGGGGGCCGGGATCCGAGAGCTAGGCAGGTGATATGACTGTCCCAAGTTGCACATCTGTTAGGGTTAAACCAGGAGGTCTGGCTCCGTGGTCTGAGCCACCAAAACCCCACAGGCTGTGGAAGAAATGACCCAGGATGCCTGGGAGCCTGGAAGTGTCACACAGCTACTGGCTGGTGTGTGTGCACATGGGGCAAGTGACTTGAATTTAACAGTCTGTCAATTCTCAGGCTCGGGACTGTGACTGCTAATGTTTTCTTCATGAGGGATGAGGTGAAGGGAATAATTTCAAGTTAATCAAGGCTAGTTTTAGAAAAGATAGTAACCTGGACATGCCAGATGAAGCTATTTTTCACCTTGAACATGTATTTTTGTCTCTGGAGATTTTGACAGATGTCGTCAGAGGTTTCAGGAGTACCTTCAAGTCTCAGTTACAGAGAAGCAGCATGGAACGCAGGGTTGGGAAATACTTTTTAAGTATCTCAGAGTTTGCAGACAAGCACCCTGTAAATCAGTTAGAAACCAAGGAAAACAGTTACTGCAAACAGACGTGATGTCATTCTGGATCTGAAACCCTAAATAACTTTGTCAGAGGATGAGGAAGTCTGACACATTGGAATTCCCTAGCTTTCATAAAGAAACTTTCTCTGTGGCCGGTTCTGATCAGCAGTTTGATATTGCAAACTGTTTATAAATGGCAAGGCCACACAAATCTATTATTAATATTCACTAGTGCTTAGTGGTTTATGACTAACTTTAAAAATTTTTTTCTAGTCCTCTCCTCCTCTCCCATTCACTTCTTGAGTTTGAGAGTATTTGGCCAAAGTTCTTAGGTGCCTTATTTTGTAAGAATAATTATTTTGATTTCCTAGATATTATATTACTCAATACTTATAACTCAGTGGTATACATGCAAAGCATTCTCCAAGAAGTTTCAGGATTGCAGTTTTAATCTACTTTAGGGCAAATTTGTTTAAAGGCACTAAAAACTACCTGATAGTCTGAAAGTGTGAAAACTACTTCCATATTAGCCTTAAAAAACTAAATCGTCAATTTAAGAAGCCCAGCAAAATACTTAAGGACCACTTTTATATCTGAAGTTAAATATTTCTCATTTTTCAATTAATAAATTGAATATGGTTATTGTAAAAAAAAGTTACAGCCGAGACTAGAGTCTGGAATAACTGAAACATGACAATTCAAATTTTAACCGTTTTGTTTATTAGCTTCTTTATTTCTTCTCCGCCCCTCTCTCTTCCTCTCTTTCTACTTCATAGTTTTCTTTGGTAGTGTGGCCAACAATTACAGATACAGTAAAAGCAGTTTGTGACTTCTACTCTGTTCCCTAACTTCATAGACTACACCATTGTACATCAGGCGCACACAGATATACTGGTCATTTGAAAGAAGCTAACTGCTTTGTTGTTTGGGAGTCTAGAGAAAAACAATATTAAAATGTGCTTTGTTAGTAAAGTGTTGGAATTTCTCTCTGACTTTTTTCTTTTTCATATTTATACTTTTAATTTGCGTATTTAAAAGTATAGCCCAGACTGTTCAATATACATAAATGTGTGATTTGTTTTTTGCATTCTTATTGAACATTATTATAAAAAGTGTCCTTCATTAATAGAATTCAGCAAAACCTCCTTGAACTAGTCTATCAAGGGACATGCTATGATTTGCTTATCTCTTCAATGTGATATTTGGGTCTTTTACAGAGCATTTATTTTATGAAGAGTGCATGCATAATCCATTGGATCTGTTGTTTCCTGTTTAGTTTATTTTGTTCCATGTCCTGTCATGTCTTTTCCTCTTCGAGGCTAATAGATCTGTAACTGGCTTAGAAGTCTACTAACCCGTCCTGTGCTGTGAGTGCCTGTGTTAACATTTTTTCCAAAGCAAAACCATTTTCTTTAAGGTTGCTATTATCTTCCCTTTCCCGTTGAACAACCACTTAAAGCGCTTGTAAATCCTTTTTTGCCAGGCATCGCAAAGCTGGAAGAGGGAGACGAAATCCAACTTGCAATCCCAAGGGAGAACGCGCAGATCTCTCGCGATGGGGACGGCACGTTTTTCGGTGCCCTGAAACTGCTGTGACCCCCGCGGTCCGCCGTTGTCCCTCTTTCCCTCCCTTTCTCTGGACCTCTGAAAGGAGAACACTTAACTGAAAACACCAAAAGGGGAAAAAAGTCATCACCATAGACTTTCCTTGAGCTTTTTGTTTTGGTTTGCAGAATCTGGTCCAAAACAGGAAATTTAACAGACAACCACAGCCAAAGCGTGTCATGTGAATTACAAGAATCAAAAAGATAGAATCAGAAAGATTTTTATGATGATTCTGCATCGAGCAATGTGATTGTCGTGTCTTGGCTTGGGAAGTGTACAGTTCAGAGGGCAGTAATGATTTTTGCAAAGGTGACATTCCATGGTTTACTATGAGACGTGTGCCCACATCTGTGGGCATTCAGACATTCGTGAGAAATCTCAGGATTCATTGTCCCTGTTCATGCGAAATGTGCTCCTCTCCTTTCCAGCAGCTATCATGGAAAGTTAAAAAAACTACAAATCTTGCATTAGGTACATGAAAATGATAATACACATTTATGAGGTGGTTAAAATTAATTTTAAAAGTCTAAATTTAAATACTATACAAGTGGACTGAAAATGAGATACATATACTATTCAAGTCTTTTTGGGTTAGTTCAAGTTGGCAGTTTTTAGCTCTAATATTTTCTGTTAGAAGACATTTTTCACAGTAAGGAAAGAATTTCCTCATTTGTATATGCATATATGGTTTCCTATAGTTTCAGTTGCTTCAGGAATTTTCAGTGTAGGGTAATTTCAGTTTATGCGTATGAATCAGTAATTAAAAATAACAAAAATTGCACTTATGTCCACTGAAGTGAATGGGTCAGTTTATGATAAAGTAATATAATTTCCTTTTATTTCCAGTTCTTCTGTTTCAAACTGCTGCTATTACAGTTTATGTATCCCAGGCAACGAAAACAGTCGTAATTTGCTTTATAGAAGTTGAAGTTTTACTGAAGCCCTTCGCACACTGGAGTGTGGGAAGTTCACTGAGTCTCTCAAAAGATTGTAATGTCCCACAAGACAGGCTCTTCATCTTCACTTTATAACCAGTTGTACTTGAGGATGTTGTAATACTTACCTTCTATAACATGTTTCTCTTGCATTTTGTCTCTTTATATCACCAATTAACAGCTCTAATTTCATTAAACAATTTACTTCATTAGTTTAAACAGTAGATGAAACAACAGACCTAAGCTGACATTACTCTCCCCTCTACAATAAAATAACTTTAAATATACTTCTTTCAAAACAAACAAAAGGACTCAAACTTGGCATCTAAAATCAAACTCTGCTCAAATGTCTAGTTCCCATAATTTTTACATTTTGGGTCAACTAAAATGTATGTAGCAATTTATTTTCTTTTATAGCACAATCAAAAAAGAAGAAGTGACAGGAGGGGAAGGGTCTTGCCATGGGAGGAGTGGTCAGTGCTGTTCCTAGTGTTGCTGCTAACGTAGATTGCCAAATAGAAAGATACAGTGCCTTCTGCCTCCTTGTCTGACTCAGTTTGCCTGGCAGCTCTCATTGTTGGGCTTCTCTATGTATGACGGTCACCCTAAAAATCAGGTGAGAAACAATGTGAGTTATTGTAAAGTAATATGTGTTAGTTTGTGACAATAAAGTATTTGAAATCTGCGTCTTTTCCACATTTGGAAAGGGATCTGTTCCTGTCTTGATTTGTATATTATTATTTCTTAAAGCACAAATGTTAAAAAATAATACTGGATTATAATAGGCTTACTCAGTACACTATTGTCATCTATAACTCCCACCACTATTCTTTTTAAACAGCTTAACAAACTTTACATCAGCAGATGTAGAGTTTAGCCATGCGAGATACTCTTAACTCTTATTTTAGTTTCGGTTTAAACCAGTGTTAAAATGTGAGTGCTTTTTACTTGTATGTGATATTGTGAGGAAAACAGTCTGTGGCTAAGTAAAAGTTCATTTAAATATCAGAAAATAGAACTAGGATTAGGTAACCAGTGATTCTAGGTGGGAATCTCCCTAGACTTAGTAGCTGTCTGAGTTTGTTCCTCTCTACTTTTCCTGAATTTATTTTAGGAAAAAGAAGATGTCATTTTGGGTTTTCCTGTAACGAAGCATTTTAAGGTTAAGTGCATGGACCCAGTCCAGGTGCTTTTTACCTTAAATGCCAAATCCTAAGTGTGACCGTAGATAATTACTGGAGGCTACCGAGGTGCTGCTTGCCTGTGAATTCCAGACATCCAAATTAAAACAACTGGTAGCTCTCAGTGGCACTTGGAGAGACATCTGAGTCATTGTGCAGAGAGGCCTCTCCAGGATGATGTGTTGTGTGTGTAGCAATTGCTGTAGAGCCCTGGAGGAGCCCTTTTGGAATCTCAGTTACATTAAGTGCATGTGATGTGGTTCTATGAAGTGGGCATACTCCTGTAACCATCAGGCACGTTTATTTTTCACTTTTTCATCTCTACCTGTTTTAGTACCTAAAGATTGCATTTGTTGTGGGGAGCAAGTACGTGTACCTATTCTGTAGAACTGGACATGAACGTTGCCAGCATGTTGCTGTCTCTACGTCCCAAACAGTCTTCAAAGGCAATTGCCATTCTGACTTCTATCAGCTTTGCTGTTTTCCACTTGGTACAAATGGTGCGTGTGTTAGCTTTCCACCACTGTAACAAAATACCTGACACAAGCACCTTATAAGGAGGAAAGTTCATTTTGCCTCAGCACTTCACAGATTTCAGTCCATGGATGGTTGGCCGTGTTGCTTTGGGCTTGGGGTGATGCAGAATATCATGATGGGAATGTGGGAGAGAAACTGGTCATCTCATGGTGGGCAGGAAGCAGGCAGCCTGGAAAGTCTCCCTCAAGGACACATCCATCCCCAGAGCTCTACTTCCTGGAGGATTTGGAGCCTACCAACACAACCACAGGCTGGGCCCCCGCCTCCTCTGGGGACATTTCCAGAACCATCCCCGCACGGTACAGGAAGTTCCACTCTCCGCCACAGTCCTCCTGCGTTCACCGTCATTTTGCCAGGGGAGCTTCCCATGCTACTGTGGGTCACTGTTGTTCACTCCCGCTCACAGCAGGTTAGAATTGCACCCTGGGATGGATCACAGTGCATCTTTCCGATCTACCCCGGAAGGGCCTTGGGAGCATTTCCAGTCTGGGGTTATATGAATAATATTCCTGAGAACACTTCCTTGCAGTGCTTTGGGGAACTCACCAGGATTTCTGTGTTTCAGTTGGATAAACACCTGAAAGTACAATGATTACCACATAGAAAATGTGTATGTTCAGCTTTAGGTGATACTGCCAGAAATGATTAACAGCTTGCGGAAGTCTGACAGAACCAGCTGGACGGGGCAGTCACTGTCCTGTGCCGCAGCCCCAGCTGCTCCTCCCTCTGCCACACTCAAGTCCTTGCTCACCAACTGACCCTCAGCCAGTGATGCCAATGAGTGGTAAAGTGGAATTCTCTCTGATTAATCCCTCTTTATAAATTAATTTTGTACACGTTTATAAATTTGGGTAATGTTTTTATACAAATCATGATTCAGAGGAGGCTGTGGCTCTCGGAGCTGTTTCTTCTTTTGGGTTCCTCTTCTCCCGTGCCCTAGGCACAGCCGGCGCAGGGCTGGTCGGGCCTCTGAGTCAATCCCAGCCCGTCCCTTTGCACGTCTGTGCGAAATGTGCACAGGGTCCCCTGGAGCACAGGGAGAGGTCAATCTCCATTTCATTTCCTCCACTACTCCCATCGGACGTGGACGGTCTGGTGTTAACAGTTAATGAAGTAGAATTACATTTGGGTTACTTTAAAATAAAACGACAGAGTAAAAATACAGAAATATATTAGCAATAGACTGAGAGCCTAGATTTGTTGCTCTCCTTAAATGCATTACACAAGCTTATACTACTGTAACCCTTACAAATACTGAGACAATATTTAGGATTTGTGATCTCTTCTCCACACAATTGTGTACACATGAAAAGAAATTTGTTTTCTTTACCTATTCTTAATTTTTATCTCTTTGCAGCTCTGCCTCAGTCACGCACTGTATTTAAAAGTAATCCCAAAGACCGGAGCTGAGGGACTGAGCCGTGGGGAGCCGGTGGTGAGAAGTGAGAGGTGCGACTTTGTGACACTGCACCGTTAATTTAGGTCTCTCAGTGACCAATGACTTAGTCTTCAGAGGACTGAACAGCAAGGTCAGCAACACAAAGACAGTAACGCACTGGGGACACAAAAATGCAACCCGGGAAGCTCCTCTGTGTCTCACACTTTCGCCTTTAATGTAAACATTGCAATAGAATCCTTCAAAAGTAAATGAATAAACTTTCAAAACCCATTTGAAGCTATTTAGGAGAAATTGGTTACAGCATTGCCGTTAGGGTTATATTTAGAATAGCAGGGATAGTTTATGTGCTTCCTGGGGAGATGTGTAAGTTCACACGCATGTACATGACAGTGTAAACCACAGACTCTTCTCTCTAGGAGCTGATCATGAGACGCAAAGTCCCTCAGGACAAGATGAAGCGGGGAGCCAGGGAGGTGGTCACAGAGCATCCCATCCTCATTCGCCTCTCACATCTAGGGCCTCACTCCTGTTTCTGAGCACAGTTAGGTGCAAAGGAGAACTCAGCTGATTATTAATGCCCCTCATCTGAAGCTGTGTGAAGTTATGCTAAAAGACAAACCACAAGAGAGGTTATAGATTTGAGAGAAGGCAGGAATTCTTCACCAAGTTAATAGGTTCCATGTTTTCAAACTTCTGACTTTTCATTTTGAAATAATTTTAAACCTTTAAAATACAGGCAAATAAAAACAATACAAAGAAACCTCTTAGATTCTTCACTTATGAGCCTTATGAACATCTTATATTACAAAGATCAAACTTAGGGTAGTAATACCGATACAAGTCTTAAATTTCAGATCTTATGGCTATGCTAGTCATGAAGCTGGATTTAACAAATATTAAGTAGCTGCTTTTGTATCAATTATAATTTTTCACAACAGTCTTTAATAACAGAAATCAGTAATTAAAAGGTAGAAAAATAAGTATTTAGAAATTAAAGCAGAAAGAAGTGCTTCTATATAATTTAAAGTTTTAAGAAAACATGGAAGTTAGAAATTATTTAAAACTAGATGATAATAAAAAACTTCTATAAAAACCTTAGGGTGCAGTAAAATTAGTACTTATGTGGAGTTTTATGAAGTAAAATGTTTCTATTAGAAAAAAGAATGGCTGGAAATTATTAGCTCAGCATTTATAGCAAGAAAGACAAAAAGAAAAGAAGGCAAGGATAAAGCAAACAAGAATGCCTAAGCTAAAGAAGGTAAAAGACAGTAATGAAAGAAGAGAAACGCAGGTAAGAGAAAATGAAATAAAGACAAGCGGCCAGCACGCTTTCAAAGCACTTTATCACGGACAAATAAATATGACAAAATAAACGCCATGTTTTCAATCAAAATTACAGATGGCAACTTCACACTGTTGAATTTTACAATGGGGACAAACCTGGAGGGGAGCAGAGATAAAACGACCTAGGGAAATATTAGGAACGAAGGTTTTTTTCATACACTTTAAAAGAGTAGATGAAAGACATATTCTTAGAAAAACGAAAATTACTAAAACTGACCAGGAAGAACTAGACTAGAATAAATATTTTAAAATATCCACAGAGATATTGAACCAGCAGTGCAGGTTGAGCCTCTTATCCAAAAACCCAAATTCCAAAATGCTACAAAATTCAAAACTTTGTGAGTTGCAAATATGTTACCACAAGTAGAAAATTCCACACTTGGCCTTCTATAATGAGCTGCAGTGAAAAAGAAGGAATGCTAAAAATCTTATATAAAAATGCCTTTGGGCTACACGTACATGAAAAATGAACTGTGTTTAGACTGGAGTTCCATCCTCATGATATCTCATTTTGTATACTTGCAAACATAGCAAAATACTCTCAAAGATCTGAAACCTGAAACACTTCCAGTACCAACCTTATGGGATAAGGGACACTCCACCAGTCATTTACAATCTACACAAAATGAAATGGTCAGGTTAAGATGGGCAAATTCTCCCAAACATTCAAGGGATAGATTTATTCAATTTTATGTGGTCATAAGTACCAGGGATTGCACTCGGGACCTTGTGCTTGTGAGGCAGGAGGCAGCACCATTGAGCTAAATCCCCAGCCCAGTCATAAGGAAATATTAAAAGAAAAATCAATGATCATGTCAGTAGATGTGGAAAAATTCCTTACAATTCAATATTTATTTATGGTGAACATTTTCAGCACACATGCAATAAAACTTCCTTAATTCAATAAATCAAAATTCCTCAGGACACGGTTATCACTGGATAATTGTCACCACTTCCGTGTTATACCAAAAGGATCAGACATTTCATCAATTCAAGCAAATCTATTGAAAGCCTATTGTGTACTAGCTAGTATTCTTGGCAACACAGGGTGTGTTAGGTGGAGACAGATATTACGGAGTTCAGTAAAGTAGCAAAGGCACATAGGGAGTTGCTGAAGCCAGGTGGGTCGCTGGTATTTCTTAAGTACTCATGTTAGGGTTTATAGCTAGATGTACCTCAAATGCCACATGAACTCACAGGCAGGGCCTTGGGAAGGTGATGGCAGTACAGGGGCTTGCAGCTGGCTTCTTGTTAGGAGGTGAAGTTTGGTTGGAAGAGTCCATCACTGGGGACGTGACCCGGAAGGTTCACCTCCTCCTTTGCTCTCTGCTTCCTGTCCACCATGCAGTGAGCAGCCCTCTCCCGCCAGGCCCCTCTGCCACACCGCCCCGTCCTGGAGCCAGCCGAACATGGACTGAGACCTCGACAGATTGTGAGCCAAAGTAAAGCCCTCCTCCCTTAAGTTGTGGGCGCCAGGTATTTTGCCTCAGCAAGAAGGGAAGTAACGAAGACACCTCACAAGCACTTGCATTGTGTAGAGACCCTCTAGATGCTAAATCACTTCAGTTCTTCAGTAACCACCTCAGCTTAAGTCGCTATTAAAGCCTCCTTTCATAGATGAGGAGATGGAGAGGTCAAAGTCCCCCTCGCTGTCAACTGGGGTCCTCCAGCCCCAGGCCTGCTCCCACAGCCTCACCCTTGGGAAGTCTTCCCCGAAGAAGGGCAGTGAGGCCCAGAAAAGGTGCTGGGAAAACTCCGTGAATACACACATGCACTTACACTGGCTAAAGGGCTTTTGCTTCAAAGGCATGCATGGGAGGAGGGGCTGGAGCTGCAGCTCCAAAGACAGATGTTAGAGTGGCAGGAAATTGTAAGAATATTTGGTTTTGTTAAGATGTTTAGAGTGTATCAGAGAGAGAGAGAGGGGGATAGAGTAGGCAGGGAGGGAGGAAGAAAGGAACGAAAGAGGAAAAGGAGGGAGAAATAAAGGAAGGAAATATGGAAGAGAGGAAAAAGAAAGACAAAAAGGATCCAACCACAAATGCCTCTCTCCTCTCTCTGCCCAGCAGTGCAAAGGAAACAGAACAAACATCCACCCTGCATCCTCCCAGAGCTAAACACTTCCCACTGACCCAGGTGGGAGCAGAAAGGTGCTTGGGGCTTGATCTGATAGGAGTGAAGGAAACCCAGGGGCAGCAGCGAGAGAGCAGAACAGGGTGAGGAGGATGAGGCAGGACATGTCCAGGGGGATCTTCTTGGGCCAGGGAGTCTCTGTAGGACCCACCTTGTATTGTGGGGGCCAGGGAGGTGGACAGGGCTTCACTGCCTACAGCCCCAGGCACACCTCATCTGCGGCCTCCTTCCACACTGGGGGAGTCCCGGGGGTTCCCGCATGGAGGGGGCACATGGGGTCTCCATCCCCCTAGATCAGGGGACCCTTCCAGTGTGAGCAGCACTGTGGACAAGGGGTTGGGATGTTGTGGGAAAGAAACAGCCTCATTTGATTTGCATTTCCAGTAAGATTATTGCATAATATGTGCATGCCGACTCTTGGAGATGATAGTTGTGCAATTTTTTCCTTAAGTATAAACCTCAAAATCGACAGAGCTTCCAGATCAGAGTCCAAGTGTTCCAGTGAACATGAACAGAACGTTTCCAGAGTGACATCCCTCCTTGGGTTCCCCGCAGCTGGCCAGGGAGAGTTCAGCCTCCCAGGAGGAGACAGGAGCGCCTGGTTCACACCACCAGAGCCCTGTTCATGGTCCCAGCTGTCCTCAGTCCTCCCACGCTGATTGTGCAGTGTGGATGTGTGTTACTAGTCCACTCGTGCAGAGCTGGTGCGTGAATGAGACATATCTTCATTCTTTTTTCCTCTCCTTTCCTTTCACTTCTTCCCCCTTCCCTCTGTCTTAGGGTCCCCTTCCCATTGGCAAAAGATCCATCTCCCTGTTTCTATTAGCTATCTTTTATTTTGCTCTTTATTTATTATTTTGGGTTTCTCGTGTAAGAGAAGCCATGTGATATTTAAGCTTGTGTGTCTGTTTGATATCACAACATTATGGTCTAAGGATGCATTTATTTTTCTTACAAATGACTCAAATTTATCCTCCTTTGTAGCAGAGTCATGTTCCACTGTGTGCACATACCACCCTTTTTTATCTATTCATCTGTTGATGGCCACATAAGCTGCTTCTGAGATTTAGGTGTTAATGAGCTGTGTGCTGTAAACATGGGTGTGTGGGGGTCACTGTGACACGGTGTCTTTAACTTTCAGGAAGACACCTAGAGGGGAGCTAGTTGGGTCGAATGGTGTGTGTGTGTGTGTGTGTGTGTGTGTGTGTGTGTGTGTATCCACAGTGAAAGTTAGAGGATTATTCCTCACCCATAAGACAGGATGAGTTTTATTGAGAAGGCTCAAACATTATAACGTGGCTCGTTCATGGGGCAGCAGGTGAGCAGATCCAGAGGCCTCTGCGCGAAGGCATAGGGTCTGGACAGCAGGACGCAATGCCCCAGAAGATGGAGGCAGAAGCTTGGAGGAGCAGTGGCAGGTGCATGATATCTGTGCAAAGGAGGGAAGCCAGGGACTGCACCCCAGGCCCAGCACGCCCTAAGCTCAGTTCTACTACTGAGCTATATCCCCAGCTCCAGATGTAAAAAATGTTTTAAATGCAAATTTGATCCAGATGCTCAATTTATTTGAAATCGTGCAGCTAGTACATGTTCTGCTTTTGAGCCTAAAGGTCAGGATCACTCCTATTCTATTAGTTTTTCTTCAGTTTCTAGCTCTGTTATTAGAAGTGATGACAGCTTTTGTTCTTGCTTCCAGGTGTTCTGGGAACTGAAAATGGAGCTCCGGGTTTAGACCGATCGCTGTCTTCTATCCGCCATGGATCCCTGGAGTAGAGCTTTACTGAACTCGGCACATAGCTAAGAGAGAATTACCTGACAGTGGAAAGTACAGAAACTGTCAAAACAGTGGAATGGAAAGGTCTAGAAATTTCTGTACAAAAGAAAAGAAAGACATCCTCTCCCACAGATAAAGGTGTTGAAAGAAAAGAAGAAAGGGAGGGAGGGAGGCAGGGAGGGAAGTGGGGAGAATGGAGGGAAAAAGGGGAGGACGGGAGGAAAGATGGGAGGGGCAAGATAATTTTCAGTATTTAAAGGGCTAAGCGTGACTGAGGCTAGCAAATCAATGGGCAGAATTTATAGACTTTAAAAAATGTTTCTTGAGATGTACACAATATGAAATTTATTCACTTTAAGTAAAATTCAAGATTTTAATACATTAGAGTATTGTCTGAGAAGTTATAAAATTCATTGTAAGATATTAGGAACTTGAAATTAGAATCCAGGAAAGGGAGCAACTTGGAAGAAGATGAAAGATGAACAGAAAAAAGAAAACCCTGAAGCATCTTTTGAGAGAATATTCTTAGTTTACTTTTGAATCGATTTAGATGCACAGTTATGGGACAAGACTGAGGTCCCTGTGCTCTGCAAGATTTGACTTACTGTTAACGCATCACCGTCGTGTTTGTCACAAGTGAGAAGTGGACCTTGTGACATTGTGGGAACCGGATCCACGCGGTACTGGGGCTCTTTGGCTTTTCTTGCGCTGTCTTCCAGCATCCAGCCCACAATTCCTGCGCTTACGAGTCGAGTCAATCTCCTTGCTGTCTCTGGCCCCGCGGCTTCTGCGTCTCCTTGTCTTTCACGACCTCCACTGTCCTCAGGAGCCCTGGGCAGCTGTTTGCTACGGTGCCTCTCCACTCCAGCTTGTCACATTTGTCTCAGGGTTACAACTTGGTTCTGTCTTTGGATGAAGAGTACAGTACAGATGAACAGCCCTTCCCACCACTTCCTGATCACCTGGTCAGGTAGGGTTGCCAAATTCCCAAGAGATGACTCTGAGTTCAGATTTATTTTTTTCTAGTCATGAAACCATCTTCACGCACAGGCTAGGCCCAGTTGGAAGCAGGCCCGCAGAGTAACCAGGTTGAACTTTTCCTGGGCTTTGTACACACAGGGGCCACTGGGGGCAGCACTTGAACAAATAGAAGGAGACATGGCTTATTCTCAAATAGCAATGAAGAAAGAACAGTAAAAATTATAAAACCATGAACTGAAAGAACAGTAAAAGACTACACAGACACTTTTAGGGTTTTCTGAACCCAGACTCCACACCTAATAAAAGTCTGAGATCTGGCCCGGCTTCCAGATCTGTAGTGCCACTGTGTGCCTGAGGATGGAAGCACACAGATCCATGAGACAGGTCCAAGGTGAGGGACGGTGGCCAGGAGCAGTGTAGGGAGCAGAGGACAGCCCCCAAATCCACCTGCTCTTTGTAGGAATCTCTTCTCCTCTCTGACTTTAAGGAGCCCCTTGCCTGTAATTACCAGCGAACAGTGAACGGGACTTTTCCCCGGTCCTAAGTATGTTGTTTTCTGGTTCTTCAACATCTTGTCCTCATAATCCCTTTGTCATCTTCAGCTGAAACATGCACAGCCTTGATTGATGTAAAGTAAAATACACACACCGTGATAGGGATCTTTAAATATGTCACTAATACAGCGTGACAACTATATGTAGTGCATATTTGTCGAAATGTTGTAAACTACCCTGAATCACTACTCTAAATCAATTTCATCCATGATCTAATTTTTAAAAAGTTGATCAACTTGATATTTTAAGAGAATTTGGGGGTTTACAGAAAAATTGAGCACAAAGCAAAGAGTTCCATGCACTCCCTCTTTGTGATTTGCCTTTTTTGCCTTTCCAGAATGTCATGTACATGGAATTGTACAGTACACAAGCTTTTCAGATTGGCTGCTTTCACAGTGTTCTTCCATGTTTTCATAGGATAATATCTCATTTCTTTTGATTGCTGAATAATATTCCGTTGTGTGGAGGATCCACAGTGTGTTCACCCATTCACTTTCTGAATGACCTCCTAATGTTTAGCAATTATGAAGAAAGCTGCTGTAAACATTCACGGGTAGGTTTTTGTAGCAGTGTGAGTTTTTAACTCAGTTGGAGAAATAGAACAACTGCTGGATCATATGTTCAGACTGAGCTTAGCTTTGTAGCAGCTGCAAAGGTGCTGTCTCCCAAGGTGACTGCAGCACCGTGGTGAATGACAGCTATGAGCTCTGCAACCTCATCAGCATGGCATGGCTTCTTGAAGGATCATACAAAATTCTGCAGCCACTTTTCAAACAGAAGGAGTTAGCTTTGTTCTTTGTGGAAAAGGAAGGGGACCCTGGGGAGCAAGAGCATAGGTTTAATGATCTGTATTAGTGTTCCTACTGCTGGGACAAAAACACCTGACATCCACAGTTTAAAGAATGACAGGCTTCTTTGGGCTCACAATTTCAGTGAGTTCAGTCCATGGCTGGCTGGTTCCAAGCCAGAAACAGCATGCTGGAAGGTCATGGCAGAGGAAATATGCTTACACCATTGTACAGGAAGCAGAAGGGAAGAGCTGAGGACAAGAATACACCCTTCCAGGTCATGCTCCCTGTTACTCATTCTTCCATCCAGGCCCCACCTCCTAACGCTATGCAGCTGTAAGCTCATCGGTGATTTATCAGTGCACTACTGTGCCTTCTTGATCCAATCATCATCCAGGTACATGAGACTTCTGGGAGACATTTTAGATCTAGAGCATCACGCTGTGCTCATTTAGATCCCATTAATCACTTGGCCTGGAAATATTCCAAGGGGAAGAGCCATGATGGTCCCTTAACTGAAAGACATCCACAGAGAAACAATGGAGAGGCACCCTTGGGGTTTTCTCAGAGTGCTCTTGCTAAGATGACCAACTTTATAAGAAGTTCTTTTTTCACATCTCTCCTAGTTTAAAATCAGAAGCTTTTAACAACGTTACATAGGTATAATTACATCCATGCCTGACGGGTTGGCCATGTGTGAACAAACCTGTTCACCTATGATCTATACATCCTCCACCTGTTCAAACCCCCACCTGCTCTAGAGCTCCCTGCCTTTCGGAAATGGCCTGGCTCCCCCCAAAGCTCATTCTGTGATCTGTGACGTGGTGTCATCCCATCTGCTTGCTTTTGTCTGCTCTCTGTCATAAGGCTCTGTGACCTCTCCCTACACACTGGATGCAGACCTCAGTCCCGCTGATTATATTCGACTTTAGTCCACTCTTCTTACACATTCTGTAACTTTGGTAGGTGTTTTCGGAGGACTCGGAGGATCATGGGGATTGGTGTCATAGCTCATGGATCTACGGACAGTGGCTTGGAGCTCCCTGGCTTCCCCTCCACACTCCCTCCTTTCCCAGCCCCCTCCCTGGTCCTTAGGGCATCGATGACAGGACACAGCTCTGCTTTTTCTTCACAGAGCTGTCTTAGTCTTTCTGAGTCTCATTATCAAGCACTTACCAACATAATTTTGTCTTCCTAGCAGTAATTCTGACAGCAAAATATGCATACACACATATACATATATTCTGCAGTGAGCAAATACACATGCCACTTTCATAGAGGTAAGGCTGTCATTTCCACAGTGAAACTGATGTATTAGAGTACAATATTTGTAGTTTTATTTTGTCTTCAGTGAGCACCTATACATCCTGATAACCATCAATCACTGCTCTTACAGGAAAACAGCAGGTACCATGTAAATGAAGACCAAAACAAGCCGTCCTTTCCTTAATTACCTGGTCTTGCTCAGAGATTGTCTGAGCTCTGGATGGGGCTCACCCTGTGACTCAGGACACTCATTGCTTATTATAGCTCCCCTGAGTCTTTTCTTCCATTCATCTCCTTGAAATTCTGTCCTATTCCTTATATAACTATATGGAGGTCCAAACATGTGGGCTTTAAAACTGTCAAAGCCTAGACAGATATAAATCTTTGTTACATTTGCTCTCAAAAATAAATTAAAGATAGGACATAAATATCACACGACCTACTCAAATGCAAGAACAGCTTCTAATCCTCAAGTTACTTCTAAACTTTTGCTTTCATTCCTTATTCCACTTTAGGGAGCTCAGAGGAAGAATAGTTTGAAATTTCTGTATGGCCCTGGCTAGAAGTTATTTAAATTAGAAAGCATTTGTTCTCATGATCTTATCCTTTGTGGAGTCTAAAAGAAGTTGGAAGTGGAACGGGGGTGACCAGAGTGTGGGAGAAACGGGCAGCAGAGGTGGGGAGAGGTTGATGGGTGTGTTCTAAGCTACTGTGAGGAGCAAAATGCTCTGGAGCACTCTTGCATGGCAGGTGACTGCATAGCGTCATGACATACCACACATTCCAAAACCCTAGAGGAAAGATTTTAAAGGCTTTTACCAAAGAGAAATGATAAATGCTTGGAACATGCATGTATTGAAACATTCCTCGGTCCAATATAAATGTGTTCAACTTTGATGTCTCAATTAAAATGAATAAAAGCAGATGCATAGGAAGGGGTGGAGGGTCCAAGGTAAAGAGTTATTTGTCTAATGAATATTGGGCCTTCGGGTTCTGCTGAACCTGGAGATTCGCCGCTCTGCTGCGTTTCCCTGTTGGTTCTGGAGCTCGGCCCTGAGGGCAGCTGACTCTTCTGCCTTCATCACAGCATTGTCATCGTGGCCAAGCTGGGTACCACACTGGCACTAGGAGGGCCCATGGCTCGGGCGGGTCCGACTCCGAGGTGGATGGGGTCTTCTCACTCAGTCATCCACTGCCTCCCCTCCCACCTCCTTGGAAATGCAGGCCCCTCCCCAGGGTGCTTTCCTTTCAGTATTGCCACTAATCAGGGCAAGTTGGGGGCCAGAACCTGAGGACACTTTTATTGATTCATCTGCGGCTGGTTGGCGAACCTGCTTTCTTACTTCTATACTGAGAAATTACCAATTTAAAAAAAATTAATGACAGAATTCATCCTAAATTAAACAGGAAGGAAAAAGTATGTGCCTCACTACACCTTCTGGAGTCTCCTTGGTCCCTCCTTTGTTGTGAGTTGTTTGGTGAGCACCGGCGCGTGTTATGTATATGCCCCAATATGTAATGACAGGCATCAATACTGGTCAGCTCCAGTGGTCCCAAAGCAATATGGTGGACTGGGCAGCTTAAGCAGCAGAAATTCATTTTTCCATGATTCTGGAGGCTGGATATTGAGCTCAGGGTGCCACAGAGTTGGTTTCCTCCGAGGCCTCACTCCTATCCTGGCAGACCTTTTCTCTGCATCCTCGCCTGCCCCTTCCTTGTTTGTGAATCCTGCAGACTCCTCTCCTCTCTTCTAAGAGACATGAGTGCTGCTGGACTGGGCTCAGTCATGCAGCCTCACTTACCCTCCATGGCCTGTTTAAAGCTTGCAACTCACCATATACACTGGAGGCTGAGGAGGAGAGACATACTAGGGGCACAGCTCAGCCTGTGACAGTGCGTTCAGGCAGCTCTTGGCTCTGTGCATGTGGTGCTGTTTCCGCTCACAGCCACATTACCCTTTTATGGCTCTGCAACATCTGCCTACAGTATGAGGGTTTTGTGTCCTCCACCACAGTTCTGTCTCATGCCTCTTTGGAATCTGGTGCGAATTCATTCTTTTAATTCTTTGAAGCTTCCTATATTTTCAGCTATGCTTTCACTTGGGGGATAAGTTTAGTATATTGGCTTTTTTTCTAAAGATAAAGTGAACATCGTAGAACATAGGGCTTGAGGCTGGACTAAGATACTCATTAATTTCAGGAATTTTATGAGAAAGAGAGAAAGGGGGGAACTTAGGAAATGGGATAGGAGGTTTATGGGCCAAGTATGAGAGTTATTTTTGAATATTTAAAGTGCTAGCTTTAATAAACATTGGTAATGTTTTGTGTGTATGAAAGGAAAAGAACTCTTTCAAACTTATTCTGAGGATAGCATTACTCTGATACCATAATCAGACAAAGACATAAAAATAAAAGTATAGACCAATATTGCTGATGAACATAGATGTAAAAATTCTCAAAATACTAGCAAAGCAAATCCAGTATTACATCAAAAATTATATACCACGATCAAATAGGATTTATCCCAGAGATGCAAGAAAAGTTTATCACATGCAAATCAATAAATGTAATAGTGCAACAAAATAAAAGAAAAAATAGATACGGTCAATAGCTGTCCCAAAGTATTCAATAAAATTCAACATCTCTTTATGATTAAAAAATCCTCAACAAATCATTTATAGAAGGAAAGTATCCCCCAAATACTGAAGGGTATATATGGTGACAAACCTACAGCCAACATCATACTGTGTGGGGAAAAGCTGAAAGCATTTTCTCTAAGATCAAAAACTAAATAGAAATGTCTACTTCTACCACTCTTATTCAACATGGTACTAGAAATTTAAGCCAGAGAAATTAACCAAGTGAAATAAATAAAAGACATACAAATATGCTGAAAAGAAGAAAAATTATCCCTACTTGTAGACAAGATTCTAACCTAAAGACTCCATCAAAAGACTGTTGGAACTGATACATGAAATCAGTAGAGCTGAAGGATACAAAATCCATAATACAAAAATCAATAGCATTTTATATAACAACAATGATATTGCTGAGAAAAAAATTAAGAAAGCAATTCCATTCACAATAGGTACAAAAGTAAATTACCTAGAAATAAATTTACCCATGTAAGTGAAAGATCTCTACAGTGAAAATTACAAAGCAGTCATGAAAGAGATAGAGACCTAAAAAAAAGAAAGACCTTCCACGTTCATTGATTAGAAGAACCGGTATTGTTAAAATGTCCACGCTACCCAAAGTGTTTTACAGATTAATTTGCAATTCCCATCCAAACATCAATGGCATTTTTTTATGGAATTGGAAAAAACATCCTAAAATTCATATGAAACCACTGAATTAGTCAGCTTTCCTGTTGGTGCGACACAATATCCAAGACTCACAACTTAAATGAAGAGAATCTTAATTTGGCTCATGGTAACAGAAGACCCAGTCCATGGTCAGCTGGTTCCAGGGCAGAAACATTATGGTGGGAGAGCATGGCAGAGGAAAGCCGCTGCACATTTCCTCCGGACAGCCAGGAAACAGAGAGAGGAAAAGGAAGTGAGGAGGGACATGGGCCCTTCAAAAACACATCCCAAGTGACACAAGTCTTCCAAGCAGGCCCAACCTTCCAACACTTAGCTATGAGCTCCTCAGTGGATGAATCCAGATGAGTATAGCTCCCCCGTGACTCAATCACCTTCCAAAGGTCCTACTCTAAACACATGAGAATTTCCAGGGGCCTTCTAGATCCCAACAATACAACCTCAAAAGACACCAAATACCCAAAACAATCTTGACCAAAAAGAACAAAGTTAAAGGAATCACAATACCTAAGCGCAAGACCCATTGTAGGGCTGTAGAATCCAAGAGAGGATGGTACTGGCATTAAAGCCGAGACACACAGCAATGAAATAGAACAGAGATCCTCAAATAAATCTATGCAACTACAACCAAGAGATATGTGACGAAGATGCCAAAAAGATACTCTGAGGAAAGGACAGTCTCTTCGATAGATGTTGCTGGAAAAACTGGAATATCAACCTGAAGAAGACTGCAATGTGGCCTGTCTCTCACACTGTACAAAAGTCAATTCAAGTTGGATCAAGACCTAAACGTAAGACTGGCAGCTACAAAATGCTAGAAGAAAATAGGGGAAGTACTTCAAAACAGTGGTGTGGACACTTTTTTTTTTATAAGACCCCAAAAGCACAGGCAACAAATGGGATTGTATCAAACTAAGAAGCTTCTCCACATCAGAGGAAACAGCAGAGGGAAGAGAAACCCTATACAGCCTGACAAGGAATTACAATGCAATGAAGCGCGGAAGGCGAGAGAGGAGCCGTGGGCCGTGCAGAGCGCGGCTTCCGGGCCCAGGCCTGCGGGTCTGGGGTCCGTTCCTCGTTCCTCGTTCCTCGTTCCTCACAGTGCCCGTGCCCACACCTGGGCTGGCTCCCGGGAGGCGAGCCCGGCTGTCTTCCCGCTGCCCGCTCCTCCGGTTTCCTGCTGCTCGTGGAGTCCTCTTCTCTCGCACTCACCTTCTTCCGGGGCCGCACAGACGCCCCATCTCTGTGTCCTCAGCCTTGGCCTTCGGGAGGAAGCCATGTGGCCCCAAAGCTATGGGGATCACGCCGCCGTGCCGCGCTGGGCGCCCCTTCCTGACCTGCCCTGCCCCGGACAGCTCGGAGAGGCCGGGAGGCGACACGCGCGGCTGGGCCCGCCCGCAGTCAGCACTCGGGTGCGCTCCTGCGTGCAGAGCGCGGGCAGCATGCGGTCCCCGGCCTTCTTCAGCCCTCTTTTCCCAGCCAAACAACGTGAATATCAGAGTCCTAGGGACCCTGTGCTACTCGGCTTCACGGTTCTAACGTGCAGTGTAATAAAAGCAACAGTGAGTGTGATTGCTTTCCATGCAGGATTTAAACGAACCATTTTTGGCGCTACAAAAATAAACTAGCTAGGAGAAAGGAATCTGTACGCTCCCAACACAAGCAATGATAACTGGTGAGGTGCCGGAAGTGCTATTCTACCCCAATTTATCATTACACACTATGCACGTGTGTCAGCATTTTATACCATGCCCCCGAAGTATGTACAATATTTATGTGTCAATTATTAAAAAAACGAGCCGCAGACGCTGCAAGGTGGCTGGCGGGCTGCCCTGTCCCACCGCCCCTCCATCCACACCCGCAGCTCTCCCCCGGAGACCCCAGCTTCACAGAGCTTCCTTTTCTGCCCTTTGAAAGGCGACAAAAGGTTTTCTTTACATGGAATACTCACAAGTCTCACTGAAGTTCTTGGATGGAAACTCCATTCAAGCTCAGATTATCATACGCTTCACATTGTTTCCTAAACCAACCCGCTTTGATTCATGGTAGTGAATGTAGCTACATCATTTTCTTTTCCTCTTTAATTAGCTTTCGAGTTTCATAATGAATTGAGTTTCATAGGCCCTGAGCCCATTGAATCTCACTGACTTCTGTTTGAAGAGGATCGGCCAGGCATCACCAGGAGGAAAAGGGTTCATCTGCATCGTGAAACATATCAACAATGTTCAGCAGAAATAGTGGAATTTAAATGGTTATGTTCCTAACATTTAGAAATCTAACTGTAATGGATGTGCTATTCACATGTATCTCAGAGTTGCAAATCATTAATTTCCTTTTGAATTAGTGCACCAGACCAAAGCAATGTGATAATCCATGGCCTTTTTGGTATTTCATGCACATTTTACTTTCTAGGTAGGAATAAATCTTTCCCCACATACTTCTCCTTGACCTTAGGAGTTGCGAATTGATGACTGTGGAAAAGGGTGACATGTTTCTAAGTGGCAGCCAGGGTGGAATCGCTTCGGAATGCGTTGATTCATTGCAACTGGATACCGATATTTCTGCGTGTATAGAAAGTCATTTGCTGGGCCATGAAGAGTTTAGAGATCTCTCCATGTGATGGATAATTGTGATGCCCACTTGAACAAGAAGTGTCTGGCAGGTGGCTCAGCAGAGTTCTGGGTGTGTCTGGGTGTTGGATTTACTGAGGAGGTGTGGCTATGGCAGCACCAACCAGGGCTGTGGCCTGGATGGAATTGAAAGGGAAGGAAGGAAATGTCACCTTTTGTTCCTTGGAGGAGCTGCACCATTGCCTTTGGACGTCCATTTCCAGGCTTCCAGCACAGCATTCTGCCTTCCAGTGTGGACTCTTTGGCTTCCGTATGTGGACCCGCAGGGCCCTCTGCAGTGAGCTCCAGGCCTGTGACTGCCCTCCACTCTCCCATGTACAGACGCCGGCCCTTTTGCAGGTAGCCATTGCAAGCCTCCCTTGTAAATCCTGAAGGTGTGTATGTTATATTATATCTGTTCCTTTAGTGAACCCTAACTGATATACCGCATTTGGTATCCCCTACGCCGTCTTCTTCTTTACACATTTTCTACGTCTTGTCACATTTCCTTGACATGCGCTGAAGTGTCATGACAGCACCGTGGACCTGGACCAGGGAACTGGCTCAAGTCCCAGCTGTGTTCATTGTAGATACGCATCTCCAGCATGCCCAAATTCCCTGGCCTCTGTTTCCTGGTCTGTGAAGTGGGGACATTAATCCACAGCAGTGCCGAGGCGAGAGACAGAGACGTGTCTACAGACAGTGCATGTTTCAGTTCCTGCCGTGCTCATGTGACAGACTGGTACCACCAGCCCCACCTTTGTCACCAGACTGGCCCTGAGCTGATCAGAGCAAAGGCTACTTCTGTCCTAGTCCCTCTCTTATTCCATTGCTGATCGCAGTGCTTTGCCATCACTTCATGTTTCCTGCTTTAGAAAGACAATTATTACAGAGATCATCACCTTCACATACTAACGGGAAACCTGGGCGGCGTATCAATATCTTCCTGTACATGACACCAATTTGTAACTTGATGGAGCTCTTTCATATGCATTAGAAAGAGGAAAACACCTTTGAGACATCTCAAGTAAAGAGAGAGCATTGACAAGCCCACCAAGGGGTTCTAAAGTATCCACTTCCTCCCCGACATTCAGAAGGAAAGGTGATGTGATTTTCATCCCTCAGGAGTAAATAATCTTTGTGAGAGGTTGTGATTTCTATTTAAAAGTGGATTCTTTGTTTTCTAGCATTGGGCCCCTATAAACATAATAATGACAGGCACTTTTCCCACCCCTGCTCTTGGGTTTAACCGTGTGGGAACAGGGCCTCGGGACAGAGTAAGCAGTAAGGTAGCAGTCTGCTCGCTGCGCTGGAGAAGCTGGGGTTGGCGCCTCCCAGCCCGCAGTGCCAGCCTTGTCCCTGCATGTTTGTGGTTAGGATGGAGAGGACTGGTGGCATGAGACCACCGCAGAGAATTCCTGCTTGCAGAAAACCCCTTTAAGGCCCAGCTGAAACAAACTGTGTCTCTATCAGACAAAGCCCTGAGAGATGACTCTGAAACCAGGACAGACACCAAGGAGCTACCCAGAGGCTCCAGCAGCCCCAGACAGCCCACATCACATCCCAGGGTGGGGTGCACTTGCATGGGGAAAGCGGTGCAGAAACTCTGCATTATCTTCGAGGCGTGTGTGGAAGCCACGAGTCTTCTTGCTCTAGGAAAACAGAAAAGAGCTGAAAAACAGGACTATGAAGGAGAGTAAGAAATCTTCACAGGAAATGTCCTACGAACAGGAAATGGGTTTCTAACTCTACCTGTCCATATCTATCTTTGTTCGTTTGTTTTGTTTTGCTTTTTGAGACAGAATCTTGCTGTGCTGTCAGGGCTGTCCTTGGACTCATGATCCTCCTGCCTCCGCCTCTAAAGTGCTGGGATTATAGAGGTGCACACCATGACCAGCCCCTGCCCACATCTTTGAAGAGCCCCCAGACACACCGAGAAGAGCAGACACCGAGCCTGAAACTAAGGAGAAAACACCAGAGCCACGCCCAGAATTGCTGCCTTAGGAACTGAGTTTACACTTGAAACCCATCCGCCACCATTTTTGACAAGTACTGAAGTTCACCGATCTATACACCCAACTACAAATGCTATTACTGCGTGTAAATGTTTTCAGAAAAAGAAGAATGGAGACAAATTAGAGCCAGACAAGTCTAATTTAAGTATAACTTAGTATTTCATCTGCTTTGTGGGTTTTCAAGTAATTTAGGATCCCTTTGTTATTATTTATTTATGTTTTAAACGAACAGCTTCCAAGGAAAATTTCCCCCAATTGTCTTTTTAGATTTTCATTGCAGGTTGTTGGCAGATTCAAACTTTAGGAAACCATCTGTATCTTCCTACAGGTGCCTATATTTTATTTATGTCTCATTAGCATAATTCTCCTGCAACACACTGAAGCTTTGCTCATCTGCTCAGATTTTGGTGTTGCTCCCTTCAGGATGTTATACAAGCATAGCCAAACACTTACCTCATGGCTTCATGAATTAACTTTTTCTGAGAGAGATTCACATCTGTCGGGAACTGGTGTAAATCAACGTGGGGATTCTGGGCTTGCACAGCAGGTGCCACGCCTTTTTGATGCACATCAGCAGTTTCTATCAGGTAGTTTCTATCAGTTTCTAGCCTGTGCCCCACAAGCTGTCTACCAGGAGGCCACTGCAAAGAGGAAAGGCACTGCAGTCCACCATGCAGAAGGAGAGCCACTCAGCTGTCCTGGCCACTGCTTTGATAGGCAGTCCACATGGAAGTTTTGCAGGTGCAAATTCCAAAGCGTTCTGAAGGTGGGAGATACCAAACATTTTGAAATATGGGGCCCGACGTTTAGATCTTCAGCACCTTTTTGCAGTTAACCTACTCCCCTCCCATGCTCTATACATTTCCTGGGTGGAGGTGCATAGCTATTTTAGCAGCCCTGAGCGTGAATACCATTTCTCCAGTGCAGCTCTGTTTGTGGCATCCCTTATCCTACAGAACAATCTTCCGGGGCAGATGGATTGAGTTACTCGAGTGGCTTGCCCTAACCCTCCGGAGTGGGGTGTCAGGTTCTACAGCTGTCCCATCCTGTTTCTCCCAACCCTGAGTCGCCATCCCTTGGTTATGTTCTAAAGGTGAACTGTGCACAAATGAGCTCCACTCTGCCTACCCCAAAGTGGAGAGAGGACACTGCCGACCACCTAACGATGCTTGTCGCATGGAGTTGGAAGAGAACAGGGCCTGCGGAGCACTTCCGACTTGTAGGGGGCTGGCAAGTTGGTCTCAGGGCCACTGAGGCAGAGGAGGAGGGTGACAGTCTTTCTCTCTCCAGGACTGGAGCCACGGTTCTGAGATGGAATCACCAAGGAGATGAGCTACCCCTCAGCCTGGGTCTGCAGAGGGGACCCCGAGGCCAGCGGTCTCCTGCACCTGTAAAACTTCTTCCATCGTGAAGACAGGAGAAGTCTATTTTTCCTTCCTACGAACCCAGTTAGCTAAGGGGTTTTATCTCCTGCTACACAAAAGGTGAGGCATTTCTTTTATTTTTATAATCTCGTAGCAGATCACCTGTTATGGCATCACAGTCTGGTTTAATGCTTGCTCCACAGTAACGGTTTCTCTACTGTGTTCAGAGGATTTCCAGGCCAGAGGGAAATTTTATCTTGACTTTTTTTTTCCCCAGGAAAGGTCAACACTTGGAGGAATCTTTATGAATTCTTTCTTATTTTATGGTAGCATGAAGAGGATAAGAGTTGCTCTTGGAACATTCTCTTTCTGCATATAGAAATACAATTTATTTTCTAATGTGTGAACAAGTTAATCCCACCTGCGGAGGAAGATCAAGCTGTAGCTGCTCCTTGCTTCTGACTTCTCTGTTTGATCTCCTTATTCTTTCCAACACTGTCCTCAGGCCTCCAGGTCCACTGCGGGTGATGGATCAGTATTGTTCAGCCACGTGTAAACTGGGCCCCAGAATGATTTAATCAACATAATGCACAGGTCTCTTCTTCAAGCAGTGATTATTTTGGCAGATTAATGGAGTTTGTAACTGTCTTTGAATATTTTCATCAAAACTTCAGATCTTTATCCGTGTCTACAAATTCCTTTTCTGTACTTTCCCTAGTTGGTTAACTCTATTTTTAAAGGATTCAAATAGAAAAATAAAATTATCTCCTCTCAAAAGAACACTCACAAAACTACACAGAGCTTTACAATTCCCTGTGTTTGAGCACCCAAGTCTTTCCACATTTTGGTTGTTGCAAAGAAGACAAAACAGTAATAAATAAATATAATTTTTAAAACAAATTAAGAAGGAATAAAATAGAAATATCTCCCCCCATATTCTTAATAGCACTTATATATTTTAAGAAATCATATTAAGGAGCACTGTACTTTAAAAATTCATTTGAAGAATATTCATTTCAATTAGGCTTTTATGTTGAACATCTTACTTTCGGCTTAATTGCAGCAAGCTGAATTACTTTGGCTGAATTGCTTTCGGCCTAACCATATGCTATTTCTTAACTAGTGCCTTGTGTGACTATTCCAATTAAGGGAAGTAATCTTGAAGGGTTCTTTCTCATTAGAGAAATTGTCTTTAGGGATCAATCCATCATCTGCTTAGAGTTTATAAGAAACAGCAGTCAGGATTGGACAGCAGTTTCCACCACGCAGGACATTTCTCAGGTTCTGCTGTTTGTTTAAAGATACTGAGCCTTGAGCAGCCCCTAAATCAACAACGGAGACTTGGGCAAACACCTGTGATGGTGAAAGATCATTGGTCAGAAATCTGACTTCCAGCGTTAGGAAATTATTTCTTCTGAGCAGAGGGACTGGCTCGATGAAAGGGAAGTGATTATTTATTTGAGCTACTTGTGAACTACATCAGCCTTTTAAAATGATCTCTCATATAATTTTAGTATTGCAAGAAATGCTCTTCTTCCTTAAGCACGAATTTAAAGCCTTATATTCTTAGAAATTACTGGGTTTTTTAGGTGGATTGATTTATACCAGGGAACTGTTAGAGGCTATGAGCAAATGTGGCTTCAATCCCATCCACATTCTTAACTTGGAACACAGAACCGGCCGTGTCTCTCTAGAATGGTGACCACTAGGTGGGGACAAGAATACGCCTGCTTCTGCATCGTGCAGCAGCTAAGAGTAGAAGGCGCTTCTTTTCAGGGACTTCAAAGACTGTAATCTCAAACGTTCCTGTCATTATGCACCCACTGTCTTTTTAAAAGGAGAAGCCGAGCATTTCAGCACAGGTGAATGTCATCCCCTGCTTCACCCGCGCTGTGTTTCCAGGAGGCCCACGGCCGGTGCCTGTTCCGTGCCCTGCTGCATCCCAGCTTCCTGAGGAAGAGCCAGACCCGACTGTGGGCCACAGGCGGTAGTCATGGTGGGACAGGCTAACCTGAGTGGGCCGGGCAGTCTTGGGAGCCAGGAAGAGGGAGAAGACGTATCCTGTTAATCTCTGAGTATTTTTTCTTGAAGTCCCAACAAGGGCGACCTTGGCTTTAACACGTCCAAAGTGAAGGTCAATTTTGATGCTTTGTCCTTGTTGCCAAGGACAGAAAAGAAAACATGGAAGCACAGGGAAGAAAACGACACTGCTGGTTGGCACAGTGAGAGCACAGGGTGACCGGAACTCCCAGTGCCCCGACAGGAAAGTGTGTACCCCGAGCCAAGCCAAGCCTAGTGGTCACCTTCACCCATCTGGTTTCCAGAACAATGAAGCCTGGACTACTTTGCATAGATACGGACTTCATAACAAAATTGTGAGCCCTGAGTATTCACATATTAAACATTGTGAAACATCGTTACTGCTGGAGAACTGGCACATCCTACCTAGTGCAGACTACTGTGAACTTACGGAGCATGGTAATTTCCAACTGTTAAAAATGTTTGTTGTGTTTAAGGTTGGCGAGTCAGTCATTCCGAAGCCCAGCTCGCCTAGAATTCTCAATGAATAAAACATTTTCCCGGACTCTGAGTGATTCTGTCTCTAAGTTTTCCTTGACAGCATTATCAACTAGGGCATGCAAAGATGTTTGATCCAAGGAGGAATCTTACTTTCAGAAGCAACACTTGGATGTTTCTGTAATGCGTAGGTTACAGCTTTTCCAGTGACCTTTTAAAGCAACATCTCTTCTAAATCTTTTCATAATTACTTCCAAACAAATAGTAAAAACCACAGCCCGTAATTCTGTAAGATTTTCAGCGTAGCACATTTTGCTGGGCAGCCTCCAACATCCACCTCTTCTCCACCCCTTTTGTAATGACAGAAGTTTTTACTAGGTGCATTTCTTCTGAGAGTGAAGAACACGTCGCTCAGCCTCCCACCAATAAGTCAATGTCGTTGTTTGATGTAGTTTCAGGCAGCAGAGGAAACAAAAGCACTGCGAAGAGTTTTAAGGAAATGTACATAAGAGATAAATGCTTCTCTTCTTTGCTGCTTTCTCCTTTGCCCAAACCTTCTCCCCACCATCCACAACACAGTTGTGGCTGAAGCTGGTTTTGACCCAGCAGGTGAATTTGAGACAGACAACAACTGTACGCAACTAAGAAACAAGAGCTTGGTACCCCGAGGATATTGCTAAACAGTGAACTGGTTGTGGTCATATTATTTCTGGATTACAGGAGAAAGAATCAATTTCGATCTCGTACAAGCCACTGTTATTTGGAGTCTGTTATATGTTGAATTTTGTCTCCCTCCAAGAAGATAACAGTCTATGCCAAACTTGGCTTTTGATTTCAGCTACCTGCAGGACCAACTCATGAGACAGGCAAAAAGAGGTTTGGAAGCTGCAGCTTTCCACATCCACCCCCTCAGGCTGGTGAGGCTCACAAGTCCACTGGCTGTTGGTGGAGCTATAAGGGCCACGACTTAGCTTCCTGTTTCCAATATTCCTGTGAGTGGCCTCTCAGTGGGAATTTCTAGTTTAAAATCCTGCTGGAAAATCAGGAAATATATCGTTTAGACTTCCAGCCCCTCTAAATATAGTCTGTATTAGTCACTTTCTGATTGCTGGGATAAAATATCCAACACCTACAATTTAAAGGAGGAAAGGTTTATGTTAGCTTACATTTTCAGTAGGGTCAGTCCGTGGTTGCCGGCTCCAAGAAAGAAATGGCCAAGAGGAAGGGCAAGGCTGAGCAAAGCTGCTCATCCCATGGCAGCCAAGAAGCAGAGAGAAAGGAGAACCCAGGGACAGGAATACAGCCTTCCAGCTCACACCTGCAGTGGTCGCCAGGGGGTGGCCAGGCCCTACTCTGAACACATACAACTTTTGGGATGCATTTTAGATTGAAACCATGATACAAGGAAAAATATGGAAGTGGCCAGGAATGTTCCTGTGATGGAAGCAGAAAGTCCCACACGACCCCTTTTATTGACAACGAACACTAACCAAAGTTAGTGCCCATTCTACATCCAGACCTTTGTTACTCACTTTCCCATCACGGGGCCAAATACCTGGCACCCAGAACTTGAAGGAGGGGTTTACATGATTTCAGTCCATGGTCAGCTGGCTCTAAGGTGGAAGCCACATGGTGGAAGGGTCTGGCAGAGGAACATTGCTCAGCTCATGGCTGCCAGGAAGCAGAGAGAGAAGGAAGGAGCAGAGGGCAAGGAGACATCACAGGCTCCACCTCCTCACAGCACATTCAGCCAGGAAGTCATCAGTGGATCAATCAGCTGATGAACATAGCACTCCATGACCTTCCAGACACAGGAAGCTTTGGGGGAACATTTTAGATCTTAGCCATAACACTCCACAAGGGGGTGTCCCCTTCCTTGTCCTGTGTCCCTTTGACAGTGTTTACAAAGTATAGCTATAGAATCAAGTTCAAAATATGCTCCATGTTCTGTTTTCATTGCTTTGTCATCAGTCAATTTGGGGATCAGACCCAGGTCCTCCATTTTGTAGCCTTATGACCTTGGCAAGTTACTGAAGGTCTCAATATTGGCTAACACGTGTTAACACTGGGAGCTGACAATAGGCATCTTTAATACTTGTGAGAATTAAATGAAATACAGTATCTAAAATGACTTTCACCTTGGACCATCGCCAGTGCTAGATACAGTGTTAGATATCTGTATCACACTGTTATTTTTTTCATCATTTTGATGAGATTCCTCATGTATCAGTCTGTCCAGTGAGGCTCCTGTGAGCTCCATGAGGTCAGAAATCTAACACATATTTTAAAATCTTATCCTGATAAACATCACAACATGCAACACATAGTTAGAATTTGATAAATATTTTCGCGGAGGGTGTTCTTATCAAATGATGTCTATAATTCTGGAGTTTTTCAAGTGCTCATAAATTAATTCAGCCAACCATTCTTTCAATAAATTTGAGGTTAAAACTCTTAACACCCACTTCAAAACCTAAATTCTGGTATCTTTAAACTCCCGTATGGGAGGAGATTTACTGTACAATGTGGTGATACTTTATAAAGGGATTAAGTGTTGAGCGGGGAGGCAGGGAGGCATAAAGTAAAAGGAGATCTAAGCCTGGAGAAGATAAGGTTATTTTTGCTCATTCTGGTCTCATACGATATGTTAAGGAGTTTAGCACTCATCTTGGAGGTAATGGGAATTAAATAATGATTTATTTGAAAAAGAATGTAATATGATTAGTTTCACTTGTGATACTACATGGCTGCCACTGCAGTAGGTGGCTTGCTGGGTGGGAGAGGAAGCAGGAACATTAGTCATGAACCTTCGCCTTTGAACTTGGGTCAGGAGCAGGCCCTCTGGCTCTAGAGAAGCAGCCTGCTGGGGTCAGTGCAGAATGAGAACCACCAGGCTTTTGCTTCCCCCAACCTGTACTAGAAAGCAAGGCGTGAGGCTGCAGGGGTGGCCCCCTTGAGCCTGAAGCCCTTGCTGGAGGACTGGGCAGCAGCAGGGCACCATGTCCTCCTGAAGCCCTGGTCTTGTTTCTGTGCTTAACATGGCTTCTCCGAGCCCTGGCCATCTCTTGTGGTTTGTCACATGTGCAACCATGAGCTACCAAGACTGGCTAGGATGAGAGCAAACATTCCTGACACTCGTCAGCCATGAGCAGGTCGAGATGCCTTAGTGAGAGCAGCTGTAACCTTTGAGGAGCGTTGGATGGCAAGGTGTGTGGGAGGAAAGGAAGTGGGAAGTGGGAGGTGGAGAACTTTACTTCATTCCGTGAGCTCGTCCACAAAAGGAAGGAGAGAAGGCAGCGGCAGCGTGGGGCTCCACCTCTTCCTTGCACTCACTGAAGTGCTCTTCAGGCTCAGTTAGGTGGATGGCTCTTTACGTGAACACTGTCCTCTAAGCCATTCGGTTGCCTGATTAAGGGTGCGATGCTAATAAAACCGACTTCCCATCCTGTTATTTATTTATTGTTTCAAATCACCAAATTACCCACTGGCCATTAGTAATCAAAGTCTGAATATATCGATGATAACAAAATGTTTATTTAGGACAGATCTTGCATGAGGCCAGCCTTACTGAGTAAGTGAACGTGCTTTGCTTGTTTCTCAATATGTCCGTACCTCATTACTCATGAAGAACAACGGCAAAAATTCCCCAGAGTGGAAAACCCAAATCGACTTAGCCAGCAACAAATCCTAACAAATACTTTAGGAGAAGCTGGGGAATAAGACATTGGAATCCGAATGTTTGAGGAGTTCAAAATCGCTTTGGGGGAGACTTTTTAAAAGAATCATTCTTGATTTACAGGGGAAAGTGAGAGCACAATAGAATTCTTCTATGCTCTGTATCCTGTTACAATCAATGATCCTTTACAGTGCATTTCTCTTTCCTATGCTTCTCTTGCACCAGGAGTCATCCAGGATTCCAGCTGGCTTAGTCTATTTTGTGCTGCTGAGACAGAATACCACAGACCCAGTAATTTATAATGAACAGGTGTGTATTTGCTCACGGTTCTGGAGACGGGAAGTCCCAGATCAAGGGGGCAGAGACTTTCATTTTGGGACATACCTGGTGGAAGGCATCACAAGACAAGATGGGTTCTACAAGAAAGAGAGAAGGGGCCACACTCACCCTTGTACTGGGAACTGACCCTTGAGGACTCATTTCTACTCGCACAATATCGATCCATAATTGTGGGTCTTATTTGTTCTTCTCGGTATCTACAGCGTCTTGGAGGATGTGTGACATGATTTAGACTCAAGTATTACTTGTCTCAGCTTCCCAGAAATTCTCCATCAGTATTTCTTTTTAACATTTAGCTTTCTGTCCTTGCTCTTCAAAAAGTGTAAAAAGGCAAAACAGCATGGGATGTTCAAAATGGCTGCTATGGTTTACATGTCCTTTGTGGAAAAGAATTAGTAGGGTCTTTGATAAGGAAATTTATATGTATCTGGCATTTTCAAAAGGCCTATTGCAATGCAAAGCATTAGTTATACTTAGTTGCTTCCTTATTTAATGAAATCAAAATTCTGGTAAAATCTATCCAATTAAAAATTGGAAGGACTTTCCCCAATTTATATAAAATGCAAAACTTTGGGAATAGCCCAGAAAACTGTTTTATAACCCACATAGCAGATGTCAGCAAATACTAAAAAGCCACTGGAGTCCCCTCAAAGTGGTGTTGGCATGAGGGCAGATAAATAGATTAGTTTAACCAAATAGTAAACCAACTCGATCAAACCAAATGGAATCCTGAAACAGAGCCCAGTGTTTATGAGATAAGATACTAGATAAATATGGCATTTTAGTTTAGTGAGAGGAGGAGACTAACTCAAGAAACGGTGCTCACTACTGCCTGTCTCAGGAAAGAGAACACTTCCGGCCTCAGTGGGAGGCAGGCATCCATGGGTGGCTTGTGTCTCTCTATGCGATTGGGCAGGACGCGAAGGGCCAGGTAATGCCACCAGTTGGGGTGACTTTTAGGCAGTTAACATCTTCATGTGTCACACGAGAAGCCTAAATTCAATACTGTACAAAAAACAATCACTGTTTCTATTCAGTAGAAGAAAGGCCATCTTATCTAGTTTAGGAAAGAGTTGGCAAAATGTGGACTTACTGGGCCAGGGGAGAAAGTTGAAAGTGCTGAAGGTCGTTGGGGTGGAGAGCCCAAGGAGCAGAAGGGGAGAGGAAGGCTCCAAGAAGCCAGAGAAGGGCCTTGGTCACAGGAGGCAACCTTGGGAAGCCTGGCTGCTTCCTCCCCACGCCCAAAGCCATTCACGCTCCGCCCCGCCTTGCTCCTGCAGACCTGCGCACACCACCCCGGTGTCCTGCTGGCCCCTCTGGTTGGAAGCTACAGGCATTCAAAAGGTGCAGGCTTGGGTTTTCCACCCACCGCATCCCACTCTTGCTCTGTACCTGTTTCTGGAACCGTCTTTCATTGTTTTGACCTGCTGGATACCCAGAAGCTCTCCAAGAAAAGACTCACCATGGGCACCTGAAGGCCTTGCGATTCCAAACCCAACCTTAGAGTCCCCGGGCACGAGGGACATGCATCACCAGACCACAGCTGTGTCAGTAAATAGTGGCACCCGCTGTCGGGGCCAAGCTTCTGTCCGCAGCACATAGTGCAGCTGTCACCAGTCGAGATGGCAGGTAGGACCCAGCTGGGCTGTAGGACTCATGACTCTTTATTGGGAAGCTGAGGGGTCAATCCTTGAATGACAAAGACTATACTAGGCTTGAAATCCGTTCAAGTTGTATACTGTGAAATGTCTCTGAAAACACAGAGCATAGGCAAATCTGAAATCCAGGACGACCATCAGGGTCTTTATGTGACGTCAGGTCCTGCTTTATGTCCTGTAAATCTATTGTGACATGGAAGATCTGGGAGACAGAGCTTTCCTTTGAGAGTTTCTGTCTTTACTGTCCAGATTAGTGTTACAATTACAGTGGCATCTCAGAAAGAATCAAGTTCTTTCCAAGATTCTGGTCTTAAACCAAACTGGTCGAAAATGGAGTCAAATTCAATGGTTAGGTTTCAGTGTTGACCTTATGGGGAAGTTTGTTTGATTCGGTTCATGACTAGAATCTTGGAAAGAATTAAGTTTGTGAACTGAGGCAGCATGGTACTCTTATATTAGTCTTCAGTTTATTCAAGTACTCCAAATGAAATATTTATTCTCACTTTACTCTTCCTCCTCAAATCATTTTATTCTCAAAGAAGTCTCTATTTTATCAATGAGTTTTCAGCAAAATTAAGTAATTTTGCTAAAGTCACACACCTGGCAAGTGAAAAATTGGTAATTTGAGTCAAGTGTACAGGACTGCAAAAACATGTTTTTCCCGCATTATAATTCTTGCTGAGTTGGCTCAAGAAACTAGTTTGAATAGAGAAACTTGAGGGGCGTTTTGGTGATGCATTTTACCTTTAACATACATTGCTTCATGCCTATACCCTTCTTTTAGTGGGAGGACTTAACTAGTCATTTCATGTGAGCACTGACTGAAGACAGCAGAGCTAGTCTCTGGCATTTTCCTTCATAGTGTTACTGACTACGTTTAGGATCTGATGATAGAGCAATAATACACAATAAGACAGGCCCTTCCCTTTCCCTTGCCTTGCCTCCGTGTTTTTTCCCACAAAATGTTTTGTTCCAGAAATGTGACACGTTTTGTGTTTGTTTGAACAGTGTGACCTTCCAGGAATGTGCTGTTGCGCTCCGCCCCCTTGCAAGAATGTTCTGTTAAGCTCTGCCCCCTTGCCAGAATGTTCTGTGACTCCACCCCTCTGCTTCAGGGAGCTTGCTCCCCTACCCTATGGATCTCTATATAAGGAGGCTTTCATTTCTGGTAGAGCACTCAGACTTCACATACGAACTCCTCTGAGCCCTCCAGTGTAATAAAGGTTTTTCTCCACCTCTTGAAATGACCATTGAATTCTTGAGTTTTCAAATTGCCATAGCCATGACCCAGAGCTGTAACAATCAGCCATGACTCAGAGCTGTGGCACTTGGCTATAGCACTGAGCTGTTCTGCTTTGCCACAACACTGATAGTCACTCAATGGTTACATAGAACAAGTTACTTCCATTTATAAAATGAGCTATTCTACATATCAAAAAAGAATTGATGTATTCCCATGGACAGGGTAATAACTAGAGTGATAGTCTGAGTTGTTCTTACTCCTTCATATCTAGAGCATTAGTTCTTATATTTCAAATAAACCTTGGGTATGGATGGCATTTAACCCAAAGAATACTTCTCTAAGATTGGGATTTTGGTGTCACATCAAACAAAGGAAAAAGGAACTCTGAGTCGTAAGATCTTGGAACACTCAGAGTTCAGGAAATCTAGTCTACTGCTTTCAAAAGTGCTATGAAAATCTCGGTTTTGGTGAGTCTTTGTGGACGAGGTCAGACATGCATAGAAGGGAAGAAGTAACTGTGAATCCTGGACACAGATGGTCAAAACATTTACAAATTTTGAAATGAACCCATAGAAACATTGCAAGGAAAAATGAGAAATGAGACATGAAAGAAACCATTTTGAGAGAGAAGCTTGGAATGTCGTTTGCCTTTGACATTGCCATTTTTGTCTCTCTGATGTTAACAGTAGCTGCCTAATCCATTTGGTGGGAGATAAATGCAGTGGGCACTGTGGGTCAGCTAAGCTGGAGGGGCGAGAGGTGGTGTGAGGACCAAGTGTGGCCATCAGCACTGGGCCCTAGAGGCTGGCAGCACTCGCCGCCAAAGGCGACAACTCGGGACGATTCCGGGGCACTGCAGGGCTCAGAATCAACTTTCCCGAGTGTGACAGGTGGGCGTCAGGACCCGGCTCTGAGGGAAATGGTGCAGTGGTCTCTGCAGGGCTTTGGGCACGGTGCTGCCAGAAAGGGATGTGTCACTCTGTCACAGCCCTTCCTCTTGCCTCTGGGGACAGGATTAAAGAGCCCAAGTTTCCTCCTGCGAAGTCTCAAGGAATTCCATGAGTACCAGAGGAGAGGGAATGTTACTGAGCTCCTGGGAGTTGTCAGACTGAAAATGCACCTCCAAGTTTTCAGGAAGTGCTCCTCTTCCCTCCCTGCATTGTGTTCGAAGTCAAGACAGGTTCTTAACCTCTCACGGGTGACTCTCAGAGGTCTCTCTGCTGGGTAAGGTGCTTATGCCCAAAGTGATATACACAAATGCGCCAAATTACCTGGTATCAAGGCAAATTGTAGGAAGTGGCTGTCAGATTTTGAAATCTGATACACAGGAAATGGGGTAATAAAGAATGTCCTGTCACTAGGTCCAGATAATTGAAGAATGGCTGAGTTAAAGCCTGTGCAGAAAAAGACAGGGAGATGAATTTAGCTTCCTCTTCATCCATTTGATATTGACAGGGCAGCTAGGGACCAGGCTCTTGAGGGAAAGCAGAAAGCCAGGCTGACAGACAGGGCTGCTCACCTGCTTTGTCCTAATGGGTTGGCGTGGACACATCCGCTTTTATCTAAAATATGAAATAAAAACTGGATGCAGTGGTTTGTCGTAACACCTTCCTGTCCCAGGCCCGTCTGAGTGCGGGTGAGGTGCAGGGTGGACTGACAGTGCTCGAGATGGAGAAGACTCTGCGGCACGATTCGGTGGCTCACCTGGGAAGCCTGGCCAGGCCTCTCCTGACTCCAGCAGGCTCTGCTCAGGTGCTGGCGCCGCTGCCTGTCTTGGTGAGACCGCTGCCTGTGACCGGAGGGTGGGACCCGGAGTCTGCCTGCCAGGCCCCTCACGCCGGCCACTTTCCCCACCTCCCGAGTCCCCGAGCCTCCGACGCAGGTGCCTCTACCTCCTCCACTGTCCTCCCAGCTTTTCTCTGCACTGTACTTTCCGATCTGAGAACTTGGTGGGCGACAAGGTTTCCGCTCCTCCAGGACAGTGCGTCCCCCCTTCCCCTTCTGACTATTGGGCCGGGAGTTCGGTTCCGGAGCTCTCCTCACAGGCTGGCCAGGTTTGACCAACAGGACGCTCTGGCTCCTGCACTGTGGCTGGCTTCAAAGTGAAGCCGGGTTCACACTGACGTGTTGGAGGCCTGCTTCTCTCCGAGGGGCCCCAGTCCCAAGAGCACCTGGAGTCACCCTGTGATGAGTGGGATGCCCGTCACCCTTAGGGGTGCCTTTCAGCTGGGTGCCACATCTCGGCAGGCTCTATGGCGGCCTCACAGCCTCCACTTTTCCCAACTTGCCTTGCTGTATTCTTAAAGTTGGCCTAAACTTAATTCTCTCTATCTGTAAAAACTTATTTTTTATGCACTACTGCTTGGTCCCAATACAAACTCCATCCCACAGACAGATCTTTTCTGTTTTTGGCGTTGTTTGGGAGAGAATGCCAAAATCCTTTGGTGGAAGAAGGTGATCACATGTGCCTTTCTAAAGCCTCCGTTCACAGCCCCTATTTCTGAAGGGCCAAGTCCCGCGTCTGATGTTTTTAATGAACCTCCTGTTGGCCTCTCTTGGCCAGCCCCTGTCCAACCCCTGAAGTTAAGAGAAACATTGTCCTTAGTAACCAATATGATTTAAGAAGATAAAGAGATCTACATAAGACTACAGTGACCTGGCAGTGGCCCCTGCTCATGGCAAAAGCTGCAAAGGCACCACTCCAAGCTCGCGAGAGTCCCTGCCAAGAGAGAACAGGAAAGAAAACTGGGATAAACTTAATAAAATGCCAGTGGTAGGCAAAAGATGCCAGGGAGATACAGATGGCAGAAGAGGGGCACCAAACTGAACTTGAGGAGGCGCCTAAGTCCGTTCTGGACCAGAGAGTAAGTCAAGTCACAAAGCACGGTATCAGGTGGGAAAAGTAACTCTGCACGCGGCTTACGCGGGGTCCCGGCTGGTGGCGGCTGGGGTACACCCTATATCACAGTCCCAAGGGAAAACAAGCCTTCCTGACAGCCTGACGGGTTAATGAGAGCCCATGGAGAGCAGAATGGCTGGTTGGTGAATTTATTTTTGAATTCTATGGTTTAGGTTGATATTTTTGTGTAACTGCCACCCTAAATCATTTCTTGTGAATAGCTTTGAGTTAGTTTATAAACTGCAGTTACAGGGTTAACTTGCTATTCATTTTGCCTTCTGCTGGAACTAAGATAATTTACAGTTCAAGGTTACTTGGAAGTCTGTTATTCAGCCGGTCCCAACTGGAATGTAAACATCTGTGAGTTAACTCTGAAACCAAAACAAAGAAAAATATATCAGAGGAATCCGAAAACCCACGTGGCCCTCCATCGCACCATGTGGCAGGACAAGACCTGGTGCTGGGCATTCATATGTGCAGTCCCCGTGTGGGCCTGCCTCTCTGCACACAAAAGAATGCTTGAGAAACCCTGCTGGGACACGACTCGGAGTTCACACGAGACAAGAGCAAGCAGTGCTTTCCTCCAGAGGCTTCTGATACACAAACAGACCAGGACTGAGGCCTGACACGTCAAGTCTGTGTCTCCACCCTGCAAGTGAACAGATCACCCGAGTTTTTCAAATGAAAGGGCCAACTTTCTTCCTGCGCTCATTTATCTGCCGAATAGTGCCTCTCACTCGTGTGTGTGTGTGTGTGTGTGTGTGCTGTTTGTGCAAAGCCACAGACTTGCGCCTTCTCCAGATGACAGCCCTGCAAGATTCACCCTTCAAGGGGTGTGTGGGATTGGGAAAGGAATTTGAGTGGGCAGCTTGTTAAGTGCCGGGTCATGTTTTGCACCAGGAAATGTTGCAGAGAAGAAAACAAGTTTATATTCCACTGGAGAAGATGGACAATAAATAACTCGAACAAATAAATCACACAGTCCATAAAAGAGCCACAAGTGCTCTGTAGAAAATACAAGAGGAGTGGGTAGAAGAAGCATCAGTGAGGCAGGGGAGCGTGTCGGGGCCAGGCTGGAGAAAGGCCACAGAGAGGCTGCACAGAGGGAGCAAAGGGCAGGGGCCAGCCTCGGCTGAAGGGAGCAGGAGTGAGCGCCGGAGGGCAGCGGGAGAGCACATGGCGGGCAGAGGTGCTCAGTGTGCTCAGGGACCCAGAAGGTCTGTGGGCCTGGAGAGGAGAGTCGGGGGAGCAGGGAGCCTGAGATGGAGCAGACAGAAAGCGCAAGCCTTGCCGAGTACAGGCACCTCCTTCCCCCATGTCACTGAGGAGCAATGAGATACGCAGGCAAATCAAAAGACAGTGCACATTCACAATTTAAAGAAATTTACCCTAAAAGGTGATTGCCATCAATCTCCTCTAAATGATCTATCTCATTCCAAACACACTCATCCTATCGTTCTTGCCACTTTCTGACAGCTCTGGAGTCCTTCATGAGCGTCTTTATAAGGTGATCAAAAATACAGTGACTGCTGCTGCCTAGCGTCATCCAAGGAGAGTCAACTCCTAAAAACAAAAACATGACGCTGTGTCCTCGTCCACCTTATTCACTGAGTCTATGCACTATGCACCTCTGGCTCGTCCTCAAGTCAAAATGATCATAAAACATCAAGGTTCTGAATAGATTTAGGACATTGAGGCAGTCAGGACAATGCCACTGAAAACACCAAGGAAAGAAGACTTCTGGGACTGCTCCTGAAGGTGCAAGAACAATGGGATGAGAGCGTTTGAAGCAAGGGAGAGCAATTTGAAGGGGATGAGCGGCAATGTGTCTTTTGCTGGAAGAAGTGTTTTAAAATTCAGACAATCACAATTTTTTTCATAACACCTCACACAACCCACGTTTGAGAGGTTTGTGCTGACCGTCCTGTTGGAGAGATTTGTTAGAGAATCTGAGGCAGAAAAAGTCAAAGCCAACTGAACCACTGGTAAGGCCAGGACCGGGGAAGCTTGGACAGGCAGTGGCAGTGAGGAGAGCAGGGAAAGAACGGGATTTTCTGCTGCAGGGAGCGCACGGAAGGAAGACCCAGAGGCCAGACTACCGTCACCCGAGCTGGGGACACCGTGGATGAGCCCACGTGGCAGAGAGTGGCTCTTTCTTCGAGGACACATGGGACCAGCTGGGCGGGGGGGCGATGTGCTTTCTCCATGCCCGTACTTAATCACCTGACTCTGTCGAAATCGGACCTTGAGTGTGAAGCTTTTCTTTCTTTCTCTCTCTCTTTTTTAGTACGATGGATTGAACTAGGGCCTTCATACCGAGCTACATCCTCAGCTCTTTTAAACAATTTTTATTTTGAGGCAGGCTCTCATTAATTTGCTAAGTTACCCAAGCTGGGCTTCAACTTGGGATCCTCGTGCCTCAGCCCCCCACAGTGCTGGAGTCACAGGCGTAGGCCACTACTCCCAGCGTGAGTGTGGGCTGCACTTAAGTGGGAAAGCCACATCCTCATTTGTAGAGAGGAGAAACGTTGAAACAGGAGAAAGGAAGCGTGCAGTCAGAGTAACTCTGCTGCAGCAAACAGCTTGTCACGTTTACATTAAATAGATTTAAAATGTATAAAATTATAGACATTTCAATGCATATAATTATATACATATAAGTACATATGTGTGTATATATAATATATAAATGCATAAATACATTTAAAGGTATAAAATTACATGCATTATATACACTTATATAATTGTATAAATTATACACAATTAATACATTTAAATGTATAAAATTGTATACATTTACTCTGTATGTGTATATGCATTTATCTGTTTAACACAAACTCTTTTTTTTTGGTACCGGGGATTGAACTCGGGTCCTTGCACTTGTGCAGCAGGCAGCGAAACCACTGAGCTAAATTCCCAGCCCAACACAAACTTTTAACTAACACCTGCTGTTTACGTTGTTCTGGCGTCCTTGAAATTGTCAGTGTTGATGATTGTGCAAGGTTATCATTGACTCTTAATTATAATTAATTATTAATTGGAATTATTCATCATAGTAGCATGACATTAGGAATTATTTTTAATACAGTGTGTCTTGAGTTTTGTTTTGTTCCACTGACGTGCTGGGACTCAAACCCAGAGATCCAATGTGCTAGGGAAATTCTCTCCTGCTGAGTGACATCCTTGGCCCACATATCTTAAGATTTTAAAATATCTCAGAATATGATAAATATCCTACGTCTTATTGTCAATGCTTATTTTAAATATTTTGGGTTTAACTGGTCACAAGTGTCTCCTTATTTGTTCCATATATGGAAATTTCTTTAAATATAATTATATATTTATTGTTGCCAAAATCAAGTTCAATAATCTGCAATGATAGTGATTTATGTATAAACAATCAAGAGCTTTCACATGTCAAGAAATCCATATAGATATTAAAAAATAACAGCAAGTGTATTAACTTGAAGAATGATGGTTTCATAACTTTTGAGTGAAAAGTCACATATTAAAATTTAAATAACAATACAAGGTAAAGTCATAGAGATCAAATAATATCACTGATCCAAATTCTGAGGAATTATGTATCGCATTCATAATATAAAAAACAAAATTTAAAAGCTGCATTATCTCTTCAGTTTTTAAGTTGTGTTGTGGCCTTTAGTTTTCTAAGTAAAAATCCTAGTCTGGCATTCTTGACATCTTGTAAAAATGAAGTAGGAGTAAACAAATTTACTTGATAGCTTGAGAATTTCATAATGGAGAAAACAGCCGACCAGGGTGGTATCACACCAAGAGATAGGAGGCCGGACACGGTCTCAAGTTGGAGCCCGTCCTGAGCAACTTAGCCACTTGGTGAGACTGTCTCAAAATAAAAATAAAGAATGGGCTGAGGGTGTAGCTCAGTGTGAAAGCCCTGGGTTCAATTCCCAGTCTCACAAGGGGAGAGGGACAACACCCAGAAGCTTGTAAAAATATCATCATGAGGAATATGTGGCTTATGAATAACAGGCAAAATGTTGCAGAAAAAAGGAAGCATGCTCCGAGAATAAACCTCAGCTGAAAAAGGACAAACACTTATTACTACAAAGCTGTGGTTCATGGCCAAGGACCCGTCAGCAGCTCACCGGGAGCAGAAGTTGTGCTGCTTCTGGTGTAAAATGAAGCCAGTCCACTTTTTAAGAACACCGATGCTTATAATTTCAAAAATCAATGATATGTTTGATTTATTCATAGGTGGAAAAGTTTATGCTGTGATATTGGTCTTGGGTGGTTATTGGTTTTAAGACTCAACAGTTGGGGATGTGTACAAAAATGGATTTGGTGTCTTCTCTATGTATAGTTCACTCCTAGGTATTCATATAATTTGCCTTCCTATCTCTGAACCTATCTTTCTAGCACTCAATCTTTGAAACGTACTATTTTTCAGCATTTCAGATTTTTCACCAGTGAATCTATGCCCAGTGTACTTTTTCTCCTCTAACTCTTAATTTCTCCAAAATTGAATGTTTCATTTTGTTCACATGTTTTATTTCTACACTCTAGATTACCAGGTACAGGGTTGAATCTCATTTTGTGACGGAGAAAGAATCTTCCTTGTATAATTTGCACAATTCAGAAGCACGTTAGCCACTTAACAAGCACTCGCTGCTTTCTTGTTACGTAAGAGTAGTAATTTCATAATCATGTTTCTTCTTTATCATGACATGCTCCTAATTGTAGACTACTGTAGGATTTGAGGAGGAATGAGGCTTGTGATGATACATTCACAATTTTAATTTTTGCATATTTACTTTTGTCATTAAGGACTCTATCATAAAGGAAAGCTCATCAGCTCCACTAGGGCTTAGTTATTTTCAGGAACGAAAAATAAACAAAACAAAACACAAAAAGAGCAGAAACTCAACTCCATTGGTAGGATGTCCATAATGATCCTCTGTTTGCACTGTATTTTGTCCACTACCTCCCGCACAAGGAGAGCATACTGCTAAAAATGGTACCTGAGGCAGCTGGTTGCAGCCTCAGCTGCCACAGCTGCCTTGGCTAAGCTTCAGGCTAAGTCATCTGCACAGCAGTTGTTAATGACTGCTGTAATAAAGGGTTCTTCCAACGTCTGCGATAAAGCTGTAATACTCGTCCTTTCTGGCAGCATGGATTACCTTTCAGCGTGCTCAGGGCAGAGATAGAATATAAAGAAGTCAGTAAGTTCTGTGTCTGAATGGAATGCCACTAGAGCAGTAGCCAGGGAACAGCGTACTACACACAGGTAACTACCTGAACAAACTACTGGAGCTTGACTCAAAATCAGGAAAACAAGACAGACTCTCAGGTAGATGTGAAAGTTGCATTTAGTAAGCGGTAAAATACACAAGGCAAAGACAAGGGATGGCCATTCCCACTCAGCCTTGACCTGGACTCTGAGTGCAGGTGTTGTGTGTGCTGTGCACTTCCGAGTACAGAGCCTGAGCTCACAGAAGCCTTGCTGCACACAGAGTCTCAGGAAGTGCAGTTTTCCACATCCGGTGGGTGTGGGCTGAGGGCTCACACGGGACAGAGTCCTTCTCCGAGTTACCCGTCCACTTCTGCAGACCCACGGTACACAGTTAAGAGTTAGACTTGAAAAATCAAATTCCCAGGAGTGACACCTAATAAGGGACAAAGGAAAGAAGGACATTTCCACTGGCCAACCCGCAAATGGCCTCCCCGCGGTCGGTCAGAAGTGTCACGTTTCTTCCAGAAAGTCAGCTCATTAAAACAAAAGCCTGCAATTTTATAATCACAAATGGACTGGAGTTACTGATTTTAACCTCTAATGGGGGTGACCGTGACACTCACGTGGCACATTATTAGGCAACTGTTTTTATGAATACAAAATTATCTATTTGGGAGGCATGTCAACATTAGCAAAAAACTAAGAACGATCCCATTTTTGTAGCGCGTCCTGCGTTCGCTCTGAGTGAATTCCCGCCCGTGCTACTGTGCTGAAACGTCAGCTCAGTGTGTCTGGGTACGGTGAGGCGCGGTGCGGAAGAACACTCCGCAAGGGTTTTGCTGAGCTCCTCACTCCTTTGGTTTTGTCCCCACCTTCAAGGACGTCAGAACACAGGCCAGGAAAATGAGTCTAGCAGTGAATGCGGTCTCCGTTCCTGCATTGTAGGTGGGGCCCTACGGCTACCCCTGTTAGAGGGTGCTCCCCAACGGTGGGCCCCTCCTCAGCAGGGAGTGTGGCAGGTGGCAGGTGGCAGGTGAACTGAGTCCTGAGATGTGACCTCACCCGGGAAGTCTTGATGCTCGATTTCCCACTCTGTTGACAAGGAGTTAGTGGCGTCGGTTCTGACTACTTCCCGTGGTTACAGTGAGAATCGGGTGAGAAGGTGAGCGAGCGACCTCTGAGAGGTGGTGAGAGGCCAGGGCTGTCCTTGGCGTGCACACTGGACTCACCTGGGGAGAGTAGCACTCCGTCCCCAGGCCACCTGCAGCCCCATTCACCCAGAAACTCTGGGCCCAGGAATTGGGCATGAACACGGTTCACAGCAGGCCACGGGATGGCACTGGGTAGCTGAGTTCGAGAAGCACCGCGTTAGCAGGACATGAAGAATGTCCCTTGCACACAAAGGGATGACCTCAGTCTCAGATGCCACCATCCAGGACTGTCCACTGGCTCTGACGAATAGGCACAGATCACAAAGCCCCAGGGGTCACTGGCAGTTCGAGACTTGCGGAACCGAGTGCTCCCGCATGATGCTTCGTAGACAGACACCGGTGCACCATGTACTTCCCCTCAAATCCAGCCTAAAAAACCAATTATCTAAATAAATTCAATGCCTCTGACCCATGGTAGAAATAGCCATTAATTTAATTATGTGTGCACAGCTGAAATTTTAATTTTTTTTAATATGGAGGAGAATTTAAACAATATTCCCCAATTCAAAGTGGAGATGGTAATGACATAAATTAAAATGCAGAACTCAGAATCAGAAGTGAATGTAACTGATTATAACTGTCCTCTTACTACGGCAAGTAAATTAGTCTTTGGATGGATCTTTATTGCATTTTCAATTTTTATTTCTGAAAAAAGGTGCTTATTGTCCTAGTTCTTCAGGGTCCATACAATCCAACTAGTTTTTTTAAAGGTGCTCAAAAGAGACCAGTTTATTCTTGTGGCTCCAGCTAGCCGCTACTTCTTTGTCAGCAGAGCAAACGCCCATCGGCGGGGCCTTGTCCATTGCTGTGGTCCCCACAAGTCCGTCCACAGCCACTCAGAGTCTAGAGGAAGCTTGAAGTCCATTTTTCTCTTTGTCACATTTTGTCAGTTACAGCAAAGATATTCATGGGACTTGTAAAACAGAAGAAATGTAACCAAAGAAGGCTGCTGATATTTCTTTTGTTTTTGCTTAAATTCTTTTACTGGTACATTTTAGGTATACAGTTCATTTCCATTTATCATTGGGTGCTTGTACCTGTACATGATGCATCTTGGTTCTTATTTTTTCCCCATTACCTGCGCGTCCTTCCCCCCGCCCTCCACCCTTCCCTATTTGCATAGACTTTGTTTCCATTTTTTCCTTTTCTCATGATTTTTTCTATCCCTTCTTTCCTTTCCCCTTCTCCTCCCATTTCCCCTACCCCTTTGGACCTTTTCTTCCTATTTCAAATTGTCAATTATTCGTTTTAATCCTCATTTACACTTTCAGTTTCTCACACTAGAGAAGCTATTCGGTATTTACACATGTGTGTCCTGTTTGTTTCACTTAGGAGTATCGCCTCAATATGCATCCATTTAGCTATAAATGTCTCTAGTTTCTCATTCTTTATGGCTGAGTAGTACTCTTTTATTTTTTAAAATCTTCTTTATCCAGTCTCCAGTTGATTGGCAATTGGGCTGTTTCCAAGGTTTAGCTATTACAAACGGTGCTGCTATAAACAGGTGTGCATATATCACTGTAGTATGATTCTTTTAATTCTTTGGGGAAGATCCCCAGCAGGGGAATAGCAGGGTCAAATGGGACTTCCAGTCCTAGTTCTTTGAGGTGTCTCCATACTGATTCCCACAGTGGTTGCACCAGTCTGCACTCCCACGAACAATGGAGAAGGGTTCCTTTCTCCCCATACCCCCACCCGCTTTTGTTATTGGTTGATTTCTTGATAGCAGAAGGCTGCTGATTCTAAGCTATAAATAAAGCAAGCCTATCACTACTCTTTGAGTTGTTCTTTATTTTTTATTTTTTTGTTAAGTGTGAATGACTCAGTGATCCTAGCAGCAAATATTAAGTGCTGGAGTCTTCTCATTCACCCACATCCCACAAAGGCAGGAGTGTGGGCTCGTGTGCTATGGGAGATCCATTGTGTCTTATACTTAGATTCTATCCATACACTTGGAAATTCCTCTTTACCCTGAAATAACCAGAGGAAAATATTTATTTAATTAATTAGAGCATCCAGCTTCCAATAATTGAAGAAGGCTCTGTTTCAGAGTCTTAGCTGATTTTCGGGGTGTGTGTATATGTGTGTGTATGCGTATGTGCATATGTGTATGTGTGTTTTAACTTCTTGTTATCATTGTGACTGAACAGGTCCTGTCTTCCATAGGATTGGTCCTGATAATGCCCAGAGAAGTGCAGGAAAATGAATAAATTGGTAATCTTGGCTTTTACATTTGCTGAGAGAATATGGAGGGGTGGCAAGAACTGGGATTTTCTCCAGGAATTAGTGAGAAGATGCAAACAGAGTTAGTGCTATTTTGTTCAGAGAGAAACTGGTCAGCCATCTCCATGAGCAGAAAACAATTCTGAGGAAACAGGAAGTAGAGCGATGTGGATTTCAAGCCAGTGACCCAGTGGGGAACCTGCCGAGGACAGGTGTTGGGTGACCAGGTCAGAAGCCAGCTGTGCACAGAAAGATGTGCACCTGCCAAGCTCTGTGCAGGGCAACCACACCTGTTGCTGAGTAGACAGGTGGCACAGGGCCAGGTGGGGAGAGGGGACAGGCGCAGGGTCACTCAGGCAAGTCTGTGACCCATGAGTATGCGGTTGTTGGAATGGCTATGAGACTCCCTTCCTCTTGTTTCCAGAGGAAAATGCAGAGCATGCCAAGGCATCAGAACTACGTAATTCTGACTCAAATTGACTTCTGTGTCTAGAAATATTTGTAGAAAATGGGTAAGATATTTATACAACAGTGAATACATTGCGCTGTGTGCTGTCTTGGTGTTGCTCTTTCCTAGAGGAGTCCGGGTGGTGAGGGGCTAGCCTCATGTCAGGTCCCAGTTGGTTCATGTCCCAAGTATTTGACCCTGCCTCAACCTTTCTTTCCCTTAGTTTCTCCGTGAGGACAACAAGGGTGATACTGTGCAGGAATGGGAGAAGATGAAATGCATTTATGCTTGAAAAAACCAGCAAAAGACAAAACAAGAGCAGCGATGACATCGCAACAGCCTTTTACACACGTAGACCAAATATCTGTGATAAAACCGCAGAGTCATTACGTTGTTTTCCTACGCTGGCCAGCTACATCTGGTGAGTTATTTAGATCAGAGGCCTGGCTCTCAGATAAACCTCAGTTCATGTACTGAACTCATCTTATTACCAGCATTATAGCAAAACTCTGAAAGGCTTGAAGTCTGAATTCTTTGTACATAATTAAGAAAATGTCAAACAACTTATAGATAGGATTAAGAAGGCAAATAATGCAGGAGCACTTAAGAAAACAAGGCCTTCTTGCAGTGTTCTCCGCAAAGCGACAGTTTTTCTTCTCTGTGTGAAGAATAACACTGATGGATAGGAAAAGGCACGCAGTGTACCAGGGGGATTTGAACAAGGTGAACACATTGGTGGGGCCCCACCCAGATGGGACTGTAGAACTGGTAGGGAGGGCTGGGGCAGGAGCGCCGCGATAGAGCACATGTTGAGCATGCACAGGGCTCTGGGTTCGGTTCTCAGCACCACAAAAAGCAACAACTGTGATGCCCAATACACATGGCCATTCGGCATCCATAACAAGTGAGAATTGGTGCATTTATCGGACAACTTTATATTTGGGGCACATTGAATATGTGTGGCTGCCTCGTATCTGTAAAACTGACAAAATGTAAGGATAGATCGTGAAGCTGTAGTGATAAATTACGTCCCTTGACAAAGTCCAAGGCTGCCTGAAGTCCATTCTTCACGTAGGATAAGCCGAGGATGTCACAGGGAGGTGGGGGGATGACATGTTTTAGCCAGATGCTGCCATCAGCGAAGCCTCCTGAGCTCTCTCTTACATGAGGTGATTTTGAAAAATACAGTAAATGTCGATATTTTTTCAACGTCATCACGGTAAATGACACATGGCCATGGATCCCTTTCAAACTTCTTTCCTTCATTCTGAACGCACTCAGCCCACCATTCTTACCGCTTTCTGAAGCAGCTCTGAAAGCCCTCTTTCCTGAGTGTCTTTAGCTGGGCTGTCTCAGTCTCCTGACTGATTCAAAATGCTTCCTTTTGTCATCATTTAGACTCTGGAGGCCACCTAAAGCCACACAGTGCCAGATCTGGTGAATAAAGTGGATGAAAACACCGCACCATGTTTTTACAAGCTGCCTCTTTGGATGGCATAGAGCAGAAGCCTCAGATTTTTGATGACACCTTGTAAAGACTAACTTTACCTAACACAAAGCATAAATTTTATCTGTGTATATTCTTAAAAAAATGTTTCACCTTTTAAATTAATTCCATCATTTTGAGTTAATTGTTCTGGTATAAAGTGTAAGGCTTATTTTGTCTGTATATGGCCTTATAATTCCTGCATTGACAGTTTTTGAAAAGATTATCCTTCCTCTGTGGAGCTGCCTGGATCTCTCCTTTGTTTCGCTGATCATGTCTGTTCCTTCTGCAATATCACTGCCTTGACTACTGCAGCTTTACGGTATGAGTTAAAATCGAATAGTGGAAAGTGTCCATTTTCTCCCTTATTCACCATTTTGGCCTCTGCGGTTCATTCACATCTTTATTGGTACGAATTCTAGAATCAACTTGTCCATATCTACAAAATATGTGAAGAGTTCAGGTCTCTCAGACTTTGATCTTCGGTGTCATTTTTCTCACAGACCCAGGTTTAAAACACTCTCTTCTCTGGGCTGACTTAGATCTTGCATTTGAAGATTTTGTGTTTGTTTTTTATTAGGAAATGTCTGTGAGTTTCCTTAAGCTCTACCTGAAAAGGGAAGCCTTTCCCAAAAGTTGGTAAATGTTTGAGCCAGAAGTATCTGAGCTTGGCTCTTGTTTCCCTGAATGTCTGGGGAGAGGGAGGAGTGAAGATTTGAGTATAGACAAGCCTGAGGTTTGGTGTGGATTTAGTTAGGAGCACCAATGTTAGTAATCTTACATAGATTAAGTACCTAATATACTTATTATGTGAAGATTTGTGTTTGTTGCTTTTTTGAAAATAGCTATTATAGACTTGAAATAGGACAAGTGAATATTTTAACCAGGAATTCCATGCTTGTGGATGGAGGAGGTAGTACATCAATATCTAATTTCACTCTAGTTAAAGAAAAAATGCAGCATCTATATTTTTCAAGTTTATTTTCAATTTTTCGGTCAGTGCTTCTTTGGGGGATGGGTCAGATATGATGTTATCAATGAGTTATCCCATCCTACCCAGTGCATTCACAACACAGGCATTCGGGCCGCCTCATCAATCAATCTCAACTGCACTTTGTAAACATATCCCATCCACGAGTTCGACAGTTGACTTGGAAGCAGATGAGCCCCATAGAGGAGCATGCTGAAGGCTCTATGGGTGCGATCGAAAACCAGGTATTTTTGAGAAGCCCCACCTTTTAGAATATCCCTACTCTTCAGGTTTGGTTGAGAAGAAGAAAAGCTAAGTATTGATCTCGAGATTTCCTGGGAAGCTCCTCTCTGGGGTTGGCTATACCTCACGGAAAGCTAAGGCTGTGAGCAAGTGTCTTTCTATTCTGCTGGACTGAATTAGCTCTACAGCAATTACTTTAGTGGGAGGATACATTCTCCCCAGTGAACTGCAGTGGTTAGGTTATATGAGTCAGAAAACTGGATGTGAACGCGTACAATTTTATTCCCCTATCACATCCTGCTCTAAATTCTTCTCCCCTGAAACCTGTTTTGTCTACTTTTCTACGAGTATTAGCATGGTGTCTTAAGTAAGTCCTAATCTATTAACTAAGAAGAGAATAGCATGTATTTTAAGAATGTAGAAGATTCATATAGCGTTAGTCTGTTTGCTACCCAGTTAGGTCAGGTTCTGTCAGCCGTGGGTCTGATGTTTCGAGGTTGACCACTCTTTGCTCTGGACTGTCTCGTATCTGTGCGTTGCTGAGCAGCACTCCTGCCCCTACCAGCAGATACCAGGAGCTCGAGACCCAGAGCTGGGAGAGGACACATCTACAGACACTGCAGCCAGCCCTGGGACACTGCACCTGAACTCGGGGCTGGGTGGAGCAAAAATTCCCTGGTTGAGAACCACTGAATGAGAAAACCACACCAAGTAGTAATCTGTGTTTGTGCAGTGACTGTCACTTCTGGTTAGAAATACTTTTCATTAAACCAAGGACAGAAAAGTCCCATTGCAGAGATCTTGCGTTCTGAAATCAGCGCAATCCAGATGGACATCAGAATGCATGGATATTCACGTTGAACAATGTAGCGAAATACTGCAATGCCATGTAATTGCCCAGGCCTCCACCGTCTCTACTCAAGTATGTATCGCACTACATGTCGGATGTATGTACTTCTGGGATTTATTTTGCTATAAAATATTGGCTTTTCCTTCATAAATAAGTTTCATTTTCTGGCTGTTGGATATGTCTATAGTTTGCTGGCCTCAGTGGACTGTTATAGAACAGCTATTGGTGGGATCCAATGGAAATATCGGAATCATTTTTTTAAGAATCACGTATCTTCATATTTAGTGCTGTAATTTTAGGCAATTTACTTATGATATGAAGCTATTTTCCTGGTTTTTTAAAAACGGATTTACATCCTTCCAAGTACCTCGGCAGCCAGTCTTTAGTGACTGTGGTGTGCTCTATTTCATTTTCACTTTGCTCGTTTTCCTGCAGGAGGCTAGAGACTGGTAATCTAATCTGAGCTCTTCTCTCTCTAGCACGTGGTATGTGAAGTTGCACTCATTTTTGTTTGATATAAAATGGAGAATAGAATTATTCACTTGAGAGAGTAACCCATAAAAGCTTTCATTCATCTTAGAGGTATTTAAGGTCCAGGGATAGGATTGAAATGCAATAGCATGATTTGTTTCAGGATAATTTTTTTCAGAAAGTGAAACATTTTTAACAATGCCACCTGTAGTACATAATTTAGTGCATCCAGTCTGAGATAAAATTCAGGAAATTCAGTGGTAATAGAAATGTTTTCGTAATTTCAAAAAGCATTTGCCACTGTAGTAAGTCTAATTACATATATAAAATCTTAGTTTTTAAAAAATAATCACTTATTAAAATTGATATTGAGCTTTTAAAATTTTTACATATCGTATTCTTTATTGGTACACATTGGCAGCACATAATGATTAATTTCCTCCTGAGCAGTTGGTGCGTGTACATAATACAGCTTAATTCTTTTTTTCATACCCTTTCCCTCCCCATCTCCCTCTATTCATCTTCTGATCCCCTTGTTTACAACCATCATGGAAATTAGAATGAAGAGTCCTCAACAAACGAAAAGTAGAAATTCCATTTTATACACCTATTCCCCTTCGAGGTGTCTTCGCATAAGAGTTAAAGCTATCATATTACAGTGATCCATGCACACTCATGTTTACAGTAGCACAACTTAAACAGCTAAATCTTGGAAGTGGCTTATATGGCCATCAACACAAGAATGGATAAAGAAAATATGGTATTTATATACAGTGGAGTACTACTCTGCCATAGATGGATGAACTTGAGGCACTTATAGAAAAATGGATCCACCGTGGGACATAACGTTAAGTGAAATAAATCAGACACACAAGCTTAAAAATGTCATGGTTTCTCTTATATGACAAGGCCAAAATATAAATAAAAAGCAAACTGAAAAATAATAGGAGATAGATGTTTTGCAAATGGGAAGGGGATTGAGGTGGAGGGAGCGAAAGGGAGCAGGGCATGAAAAATGAACCGAGATGTGTGATGTCCATGCACCAACTCCCCACAAGGAATATAATTCTTATGCACTGCAAACAGGTACCTACTGTATGCACACAGTCTGCCAGAAAAATGTGTACATCGGGAAAAGAAAAGCTTGCATACATATTTTAATACTAAATTGATCGAGACATCATAATACTAATACGAGCTCCCTTTGGTCCCCTTGACCTCTACAGTGACAAGAGGTGCTCCAAGTGGTGGCCATGAGCTTCCACACAGGTCCAGTACAGCGAGCTGCTGCAGTGTGCACACATTTTCTTGGCGGACTCAGTATATATTCAGCATAAGCAAATAAAACGTGTAGTTTGATTTGTTCCGCAGCACACCCGCCTGTGGGTTTGGAATCTGTTCACCCACGGTGACCAGGTGACCAGCTCATCTCATCAGAGGCTGGGGCACACGCCAGTCTGCGGACAGAAGTCCCTCCACACGTGCGGACCCTGCCCGTGGATCCGGTTCCGGGGCCAGTGGGGGCGGGGACCACAGCCCTTCACCAAGCTGGCCCGGGGCCACTGCGAGCGTCCAGACATGAGTGAGTGCAGGAGCGTTGTGCCTTCCTATGCAAACTCTCTCGGCTGCTGAGGAGCAGCGTGGCTCCGCCAGGCACTTGGCTTCTTGGGGTTGACTTTTTCTTCTGTAAAATAAAAGGGAGTTTCGTTTTTAAATTCTGCTATCATTAGCCTGACTGGGGAGGAAAGGTAGGATGTATAAAATATTATAACTCCCCCAGTGCATAATCCTGCCATGAAAAATGTGATATGAGGTTGCCTGTGAGAATCTGAACACTTTCCTCATTTATGACTTATACATGAGCAGAGTGAATTAACCCAGACTATTTTAGCTCTTGTGAGTCTTTTATTACAATTCTATTTGTAAACCAAGCTACACTGTGACCCAGAAATTATTTCTTAGTGCTGATCAGGAATTCTGTAAGTTAAAGCCAACTAACAAGAAACATAACAGTCTTTTTTTTTTTAAAGAACACATTTCCCCCAGTATTCATTTCTAAAAATTTTCAAGTCTTAGTAATTAACTCAAACTTCCAATTACACTGCTTTTAGCACTCAGTGTTCACACAAGAACAATCTAACCCAAATTCACTTAGCACATGGAGCTGCAGCTGGGCCAGTAAAAGGAGCCCAAGAAAGCTGGGCTGTTCTCCTAAGTCCCAGGTATGGGGATTAAAACACCGCATTAAGGGTTGCAATCAGCTTCCTGTTGTGTGGTGTTGAAAGATCTGCTGCCACTCCCAATGGAGTATGTGATGAGGGCTCGCTTGGAAATGGCTAGACTTTCAGAGGGAGCAGCAGAGCCACGCCGAGGAGCCATGAGGTAAGTCGTGGCACTGCTGCAGACAGCTGCCACCATGCAGGCAGCAGTGTGACCTTGTGTAACCTTGGGGAGTTGTGTAACATCCTTGTGCTTGGTTTCTGTGTGTGCAGAATCACACGATCACCATCACATTGCGTCCTTGCGTGGCCAACCTGGATGACCCATGCACAAATCCCAGAGTGCTTCTCCGTCTTGGACACTCGGGCTGGGTTGGGTGCACATTCAGAGTCGGCTCAGCAGATTGAGAGGCTGGGCCAAGGTCTTTAAATGCAATCCCAGGAAAGGCCCCGTGGTGGCCCAGAGGCAGGCGGCATTCAAGCTGCTCCAGGCCGTCCACCCGGAGTAGCAGGGACACAGCTGCACAAGGCGAGGGGACACAACAGGAAATCCCTGCACTACAGTGCGGAGAGCAAGGGGTCAGGCAAAACCCGGAGGTACTGACATTTAGAGAGAGACGCGAAAAGTTAAGAGAAACCACGCATGCAGGCAATGAATGAAGGAAGGGCAAGTCCGTGGGAAGGGCCGGGGGAGGCAGTCTCACGGGAATGCTGGCCCTGCTGCTGGACACACGCGGCCCGAGCTGAGCACATGCACAGCCCAGGGCACGGGACAGGAGTGAGGGCTCCCAGCTTTTCCCCGTGGCCTTGGTGTCCCGATGAGGAGGCAGCTCAGAGCCGCCCTTTGCCTCCCCTCTGTGGCCTGTGCAGGGGACCGGACTTAGACAGAACCAGCTTCCTCTGCCTGGGCAGGTGGGATGGGGAGCAGAGCCGCATCTCTAGGGTAACGGTCACTTCTCTCCCGGGGGAGACTGGGAACTGCCCCAGAGTCAGCTCAGGCCTAGAAGGATGGCGACCGTGACACAGAAGAGCTAAAATCCCAGGGTGGGGGACCCAGTGGCTGGGTGATGGCAGAGCAGACTCCAGCTGTGAAAGTCACAGCAACATTTCGGGAGGATGTGAAACCCTACCAGCAGGGAGCACATCCAGCTGGGCCTAGGGAAATGCAAAAACGAACAAAAAAACAGCAGAAGTTTGAATGTTGTGACAGGAAAAGAACAGCCATGTGAGGAGGAGGTTTGGTGGGGAGAGGGTCCGGATCTGGTGCACCCCTGCAGGGCCTGGGGAAGGCTGGGGCTCCCCCTTCTCATCCCAGCACAGCCTCCTGTGCCCCTCCACCTCGGCCCTGCACAGAGGCATTCAGAGTGAAGACTGCAGCACCGACCTCGGGCAGCCGAGCCTCCAAGAGCCCTGTCTGGGGGCAATCACACACGGGGGCCCGCAGACACCCACATTCTTGCTGTGCCATTTTCCAGGTACAGAAAAGAACTGAGATCTGGGTTGTGACCCATCCCACCTTTGACTGACTGTCCAGCCCCAGCAGTAGTGTGTAACCACGGAGGGGCAGAGCTGACGACGCCAAAGGATTTCTTCTATAGGACAGAGGCTAAAAAGGGCTCCAGATTAGAAAAGTCACATCCCCACCTGTATCAGGCAGTGCCCCATCATAGATGCCTGGGGAGGCAATTGTCTGCATTATGAATATTTCCACAAGGAGGAATATTCGGCCTTTTCTTTCCTGTTTGCGTGTGTGCATGTGTGTGCACGTGCAAGTGTGTGTGCGTGTGTGCATGTGTGCCCGTGCACGTTCATCTGGGCTTTGATTTCTGCTTTTGCTTCTTTAGTATTCCACCTTGTTGGGTCATGTCTTCCCACACCAAGGCTTGTTTTGTAGGGTTTTCTAACTGTGTTTCTATTACTTTATCAATTGCATTCCATCTCCCCATCCTTTCCCTCGCTTCCCACTTACATATCTTCTCTTCTTTTTTTCCTTCCCTCTTGTCCTCTCCCAGCCCATTAATTCTCTTGTGTAGAAATACTCTCACTCACGCCTATCTTTTTCTAGCTCTTCCACATTATTACTATCCAGTTCTTCTCCTGGATTAGTGAAATGGAAGACAATGTTTTTTTTTAAATACCTTTATTATCAAACACACACATACAAACAATTAAAACCATTCAAAGAAGAACAATGCAAGGGGAAAAAAACCTACAATAATATTCAAATACAGTAGAACTCAACCAAAACAAAACTGAAAAGCACTTAAACATTTTTCCATATAATTTAAAAAAGCGTCTCAAGCACCAACAAGACACCAGACAATGTGATTTGCTTCAGAAAGATCCCCCAAACCAGCATTGAACAAATAGTGGTCTGGAAAAGAACTCTGGTTAGCTAGCAGACTCCACTTAAGCCAAACTTCTCCCTAATTTAAATTTTGATACAGTCATATGACACGCAATGGAAACACAATCCGAGAAATGTGTTGTTAGGCCATTTCATCCATGTGTATCCTTAACTACACTTTCAGTTGGAAGACAATGTTTTACACAACCCTTAAATTACCTGCTGGTGTATGGGTGGTGTTTTCAATCTGGATATTCCCGGTAGCTCTTTTCTCCCTCACAAAGGAGTGCTGGGCTCGATAGCTTGTGTGGGTGCTTTCACAAGGATTCATACTCACAGCCTCCGCCACGTTACAAAGTTACAAAGAGAATGCCACTTAGTAAAAGACCTGCACAAAACAGCAGGTGAGATGTTGATCCTAATGATCTGTAAACCTCAGCAGGAACATGCAAGAATCATGAGAAAACAAGGTGACCAGACACCTCCAAAATTTATAACTCCCCCCAAACTAACCCCTAGATATTGAAATGGATGACTTTCCAGACAAAGAATATTAAAGACTGACAGAATTATTAATTAGATCACTGGGGACAGAAATAAGCTGCTAGATGAATCAGTTATTAAAATGATCAATGAGCACATACAGAACACATCTTTAGCAAAAGGGAAAGCAACCAAGAGGCAGAGGGAGGAGGAGAGAGGAAGGGGAAGGGATGGGAAAGGAATTAAGATTTGTTATGTCCATGGACCAACTCTCCACAGAGAATGTAAATCATTGTGCACTGCAAACATGTGCTAATAAACCAAGGGAAAAAACCAAGTAGTAGCTGAATGAGTTAACAAAACTAATGCAGGATATAAACGAGAGACAGAGGATCTCAAACACAACCAAAGAGAATCCTGAAAATAAAACCCTCAATTAGTCAAATAAGAAACTCAGTTGAAAGTTTCAGCAGTAGAAAAAATGAATCAGAAGAAAGAATGTAAGGACTTTTAAGACAAGGTGAATAAACTAGACAATTTTCAAAAAGCATAAGAATCAATGAACAAAATATTCAAGAGTTCTTGGACAACTCTTAAAGACCAAATGCAAGACTTATTGTCCCTGAGGGAGATGAGGAAAGACAGGCTAATGGCACAGAAAATCTATTCACAGAAATGCCAGGGGCACAAGAAATAATATCGAGAATCATCAAATGGGGTCAGAGCAAACTCAACAGCTTCTGTGTGCATCAAAGGAGAAAACCAAAAACGAGAAGAGACAATTGACAGAATGGGAAAAACTCTTTTGCCAGCTATTCCTCAGTCTGAGGGCTAACATAAAGAATATTTAAAGAACTAAAGAAAATTAGACTCCCCCAAATAAAACACCCAATCAAAAAACAGGCAACCAAAATGCATAGACACTTCACAGAAGTACTGCGAAGTAGATGGCCAATAAATGCACACAACAAAGTTCAACATCACTGGCTAAAGAGAAATGTAAATTAAAACTACACTGAGATGACACCTTACCTCAGAAAGAATGGCTATAATAAAAAAATCTAATAATAACAAATGCTGGCAAGGGTGTAGGGTAAAGGAACATGTCTACACTGTTGGTGTAAACTAGTACAGCCCCTATGGAAATCAGTGTAGAGATTTCTCAAAAAACTAAAAGCGGAAATTCCATTTGACTCAGCTATCTCCCTTCTAAATATTTTCTCAGAAGAATTCATGTCATCATGTTACAGGGATACATGCATACCTGTGTTTATAGCAGCATCATTTGTAATAGCTAGATCTTGGAAATAGTGTATATGTCCATCAATAGATGAATAAAGAAAATGTGGTATTTACACACAATGCAATATCATTCTGACATAAATATTAACTTGACACATTTGTAGGCAGATGGATGTAACTTGAGAACATAATTTTAAGTGAAGTAAGTCAGACACACAAGCTTAAATATCACATGGTTTCTCTTATATGAGAAATTTAAAATGTATACACATATCAATAAGGACCAAATTAAAGATAGAGAAATAGGAAGTAGGAAAAAGTTCAGTTTATTCTCTAAATCCTCTATTCCCTTGTTTCAAAAATATTTCAATCTATATGCTCATTTGTTCCATATATACTGTTAATTTCTCTTAGTTCATTGAAAAGAAAGTTTTGTGCTATTATCTGTTTCTTTTTTGTAAGACAGAGTCATTTGTTTATGAATTATATTCTCAGTAACATTTTGGCCATTCTCTTAAGATTATGATACACAGTGTATGAACTATTGTTATTCTCTAATTATTTTGTTATGAATTATTGTTTTATTTTTCCATATAAGCAAGAAAAGTGCTTTAAAAAATTTTGATGAACATCTCCATGTATTACATTAAGATAAAATTAATAAATTAATTCAATAAAAACATTGAAGAAAAGAAAAAAGAAAGCCTAGTCACTGACATTATGACAGAAATTTCTCCAAATCTAGGGAATAAAATGGATATCCAGGTATTGGAAGCATTTGGAAACCCACAAGACATACCAAGAAAAGAATCTCTCAGTGACATGTCATAGCCAAACTGCCAAAAATTCAGAACAAGAGTATTTCAAGTTGTTAGATATGAAAAATCACTTACAATTGCAAACCTATGAGAATAACCACAGATTTCTCAACAGAAACTTTAAGGACAAGAGGACTTTGAATGCTGTATTTCAACATCTGAAAGAAAAGAAAAAGTCAAACTAAATACTTTCTGTATGACTTCAAAATTGAAGGAAAAATAAGGACCTTCCAAGACAGGTATAAATTAAGGAAATGTATTACCCAAAACCAAACACTGTAGAAAATGCTACAAACTAATCCTAAACACAGAGGAAGAAGATAATCACAACCATCTGACCAAATCACACTGGAAGAGTAGGTAAGTGAATGAGAATCAGGAAAAAACCAAATACTCGAAAACAACAAAATGACAGGAATTAGACTTAATTTAAATGGTCTTAATTCTCCAATTAAAGACAGAGACTTGCAGATTGAATCAAAAACCAAGAACCAACTATATATTGTCTACAAGAAACACACTTTACCTGTAAAGATATACATAGAATTAAAGTGAACAGGTAGAAAATGATAATTCAAGAATACAGAGTCAGAAAGCAAGCCAGGAAGCTAATCTTATATCTGACAAAGTAGACTTCAACTAAAATTAGTTAGAAAAAGTCACTACATAATGGTAGAGGGACAAATTTACCAAGAAGACATAAAACTTGTGAACATATGCACAGAGTGCTGGTGTACTCAATTTCATAAGACAAATGTTACTTGACATAAAAGGAATATCGGATCTTAATACAGACATAGTGGGGAATTTTAATGCCCTACTCCCACAAATAGATACATCAACTAAACAGAAAAATCAATAATAAAATTCAGGGTTAAATTATACTGTAGACCAAATGGACTTACCAGATACAGAGTGTTCCATCCACAATGGTACAGTAGACATTTTTTTCAGCAGCCTGAGGAACTTTCTTCAAGATTAAGCCAGCCACAGATGGTGGTGCATGCCTGTAATCTCAAAACTCTGGAGGCAGAGGCAGGAGAATCACTGTGAGTTTGAGGCCAGCCTGGGCTACACAGTAAGTTCAAGGCCAGGCTTAACTACATAGGGAGATCCTGTCCCTGTCCCCCTTCCAACCCCCACGAAAGCCATACTTTAGACCATAAAACAAGTCTTCACAAGCACAAAAAAAATGAAATAATTTCATGTACCTTCTCAAGTCATAATGAAATGAAACTAGAAATCAACAAAATAGGCCATAGAACACAAATAACATACAGATTGAATAAATTTTGAAGAATCAGTGGATCATTAAAGAAATCAGGATAGAAAGTTAAAAATTCCTAGAATCAAACGATAATGGAAGTGTAATATACTAGACTTTGAGATACAATGAAAACAGGTTTAGCAGGAAGGTTTATAGCTATGAATGCCTACATTAGAAAAACAGAGTACTTCTAAAGAAATGGCCTAATCATGCATCTCAAGTCCATGAAGAGTGAGCACAAACACAAAACCAGTAGAATGAAAGAAATAATAAAGATTAGCAAAGAAGTTAATGAAATTGAGACTGAAAAGTAACACAAAGAATCAGTGAATCAAAGAGTTGGTTCTTCGGAAACATTAACAGGATCGATAAAGCATTAGGCAAATTTACCAAAGAATGCAAAGATCCAAATTAATAAAAGTAGATATGAAAAAGGGGAAATGACAGCAAATACCACTGAAGTCTGGAGGATTATAAAAAAACCATTTTTGAATACCTACATTTCCATAAACTAGAGAATCTAGAAGAAATAGATAATTTCCTAGGGAATAATGACCTACTAAAATTAAACCAATATTATATAAACATCCAAACAAGTCAATAATAAGCAATAAATATTAAAACAGTGATTAAAAACTCTCCCAACTTAGAAAAGTCTGACTTTAATTGGATTTACTGCTGAATTTTACTAGTGTTTTAAAGAAAAATTAGCACTAATGCGCCTCAAAGTTTTCCATGAAATAGAAAGTAATTCCTCTCATGAGATAAAGAATCAACAACAATAAAAAAGAAAATTATAGACCAATATCCTTTATGAAAATAGATGCTAAAATTTTCAATAAGATTCTTAAGGAAGCTCCCCCACCTCCATGCCAGGCTCCTAGGGCAGTGAAGCTCAGCCGGTCCCAGCACCCGGAAGGAAGCTCCCCTGCTGCCATCCCAAGCACCTAGGGCACAGAAGGTGAGCTGCGTGGGCGCCAGAAGCACACACCACCACCACTCCCCCCCCCCACCCCCGGTGGAAATGAGAAGACACATAAACAAGCCTCAAAAACAGACTTCCAGATCACCTACAGCAACCCCACAGGGAAACGAGATGGAACACTCTGATAACCACCTGGACTCTCTGAACTGGCAACAAAAGAGGATCTGGGAAAAATGAAATCAGAAATAATTACTCAGATAACAGCAAAGATTTTGCTCATGGTGCAAGACATGATTAATAAATCTAGAGGGGACACAGATAAAATAATAGAGGATCTGAGGAACATGATGGAATCCCAACATAGGAAACAAATGGAATCCATAAAACAGATACAAACAGATTTCCAAGAGATTAAAAACTCCATCGAAAGTCTGCGCAGCAGCATGAACCAATGTGAGGATAGAATTTCACATCTAGAAGATAAGATTGCAATTAGTGAGGAGGAAAAGAAAAATTGCTTTAAAATTGTAAGGGAACATGAGAAATCAATCCAGCAGCTGCTAGACGATGCAAAGCAGAATAACATAAGACTGATTGGAGTCAATGAAGAAAGAAGAGAGAGTGCAGACGACATATAAAATCTGTTCACAGAAGTGATGGCAGAAAACTTCCCAAGGAGGGGAAAAGAACTTGACATACAGATAAGTGAGGCATATAGGACTCCAGCTAACCTTAATCAAAAAAATCTACACATAGGCCTATAATAGTTAGGATTCCAGAAATCCAACAGAAGAATAAAATTCTACAAGCAGTGAGAGAAAAGAAACAAATCACCTACAAAGGAAAGCCCATCAGAATCACAGCAGACTTTTCAATGCAAACCCTCAAGGCAAGAAGAGCTTGGAGGGATGTATTTCAAGCCCTAAAGGAAAACAGCCTCCAACCCAGATTGATGTACCCTGCAAAACTATCTTTCAAAATTGATGGAGAAATAAGATGCTTTCATGATAAAGAGCACCTCAGGAACTTCATGAATACCAAACCGGCACTCCAAAAAATTTTAGACAATACCCTAGGAAAAAACAATGAGGATCACAACCCCAGGAAACCCAGCAGAATGAATCCATTGGTCATGACAAATGAAACGCAAAGGGGGAGAATCCAACAAAAAGAAAAAGTCATGACAAGGCTTTTAAAACTTTTGACTTCATCTCCCTAATGAGTGTATAATTCAATCTTATTATTATACTGATTAGTATTTTTCTGATTCTAGAATTGCACACCATTCCTTGTGCTATACTGGCTATCATCTTCCTATGTCTACATTTTAACTGGGTTGTCTATTAATGAGCTCTAAGAATTCTTTATATATCCTGGTCATAGGTTATATGCATTGTAAATATGGTCTGTTTAAGGACTACTTTTCATTTTAATGATGTCATTTAAAGTTCTAAATTTTGATGAAATCTCATCAATTTTTTTTCTTTTATACATCATGGTTTTTGTATCCTAGGTAGTTCTTGCCTACCCTGAATTCATAAATATTTTCCCTTATAATTTCTTCTTAAAGTTTTATACTTTTAGGCTTTCTTATTTAGGTTCATAGATCCCTTCAAGTTAATTTCATGTATGGAAAAAAAGGGTTGAGGTTAATTTTTTATATACAGATACCAGATGTTCTAGTGCCGTTTGCTGAAGACACTATCTCTTCCTCGTCTCTTGAATTGAGTTTATATTCTATAAAATGCTACTGTTAAATAATATTTCAAAACTCAGTGGACCTTATATGTGTGGTTCTATTTCTAGATTCTCTGTTTTATTCCAGTGATCTATATGTCTTTCCTTCCACCAACACTGCCTTGATTACTGTAGCTTTAGAAGAAGTCTTAAAATTGGGTGCTAAACGTCTTCCAACACTGTTTTTGTTTTTGTTTTTGGCTTTTCTGGGTCCTTTGTACGCCTACATAACTTTAAAATTTCAATATCCAGTTCTTCATTTATAACAAGTATACACAGATCTGAATTTTTATATATACCTTGTGTTTTCTAATACTGCTAAATTCAAGTACAAGTTCTAGGGGCTCCTAGAGATTTCTTAGTATTTTCTCTGGAGATGATCATTTCATCTACATATAAAGCTTTTGCTTCTGCCGTGCCAATCCTATCCTAGTTGTGTCATTTTATTGCCAGACTATTTTGGTTTAGACCTATGTTTCAAAGTCTAATGGACAGATGAAGAGTAGGCATATCTGCCCTTGTTCCCCACTTTAGGGAGAAAGCATTGTATCTTCTCCATTCATAGAAGGAGTTTTTGTTGGAAGTATGGAGTACATGTCTTTGATCTGTTGAGAAGGTTCTGTTCTACTCCTAGTCTCCTGATAGCTTTTACCATGAACAGCTGTAGAATTTAGTCCAATACTCTTTCTCCAACTAGTGACAGGATCATATGGCTTTTTCCTTTCCTCTGTTAAAATGATGACTTTTGCGGGTGGATCTTCCAATGCTGAACCAACACTGCCATCCCTATAACAAAACCACTTTCTACATTCTGCCAGATCTGACTTCTAATAGTTTGTTTTGTTAAAAAAAATTTCTATCTATGTTCATACATTTTTCTTCTATTATCTTTATCCAGATTTAGGATTAGCACAATGTTGAGTTCCTAAAATGAGGGGAGAAGTGTTCCTTCTTTTTTCTTCTTTAATTGTTTGATATAATTTATCAGTTAAAATGTTTATGAGCTTGCTGTTGTCATATAGGTAGATTTTCAAGCTAGGAATATACTTTAATAGGTGCTATTCAAGTTTTATATTTCCTTCAGAGTTAGTTTCATTAATTTGTCTTCTAAGTTACTTCTCAGAAGTTGTCAAATTTATTTCAAAAAAGATTTTTGTAATATGCTTTCTATATCCTTTTAAATTCTGTAAAATCTGTGGTAATGTCTCGTAGATCTTAATATTGTAATTTAAAACATGTATAACTGATATTGTGTAACAGGAAGAAAAGGTCTAAAAGAGCAGGGGAATTGGGAGGGGTAAGGGAAGGGAAAAAAGGGAAAGGAAAACATATGAGAAGAGGAAAAAAATGGAAACAAGGTCTTTGCAAATAGGGAAGGGTGGAGGGGGTGAAGGGAGGGCAAGGGAAGGGGAAAAAAATAAGAACCAAGCTACTCATGTAATGGTACAAGATACCAAAGATGAATGTAACTGTATTGTATACCTAAAATGTACCAATAAATTAATGGGGGGAAAAAATAAGATTCTTGAAAACACAATTCAGGAATGCAATAAAGAGATCATACACCATGGTGAATTTGGTTTTTATCCCAGTGATGAAAGATGGTTCAAAATACACAAATCAATAAGTGTAATGCACCATGTAAACAGAATCAAGGATAAAAATCACACCATTGTCTCAATAGATGCAGAAAAAGCCATCAACGAAATTTAACATCCTTTCATGATAAAAACCCTGAAGAAAACATGTTTTGAAGGATCTTATCTCAAATTGATAAAAAGTCATGTAAGACAATCCAAAGCTAACACCATACTGACCATGGAGGAATTGAAAGCATTTTCTTTAAAATCAGGGACTAGAAAAGAGTGTCCATTCTCATCACTCCTGTTCAATATGATTCTTGAAACTTTAGCCAGAGCAATTGCACAAGAGAAAGAAATAAAAGGGATACAAAGAACGTAGTCAAGTTGTCTTTATTTGTAGACTACAGGAACCTTTATCTAGAAGACACTAAAAACACTGCCAGAAGACTCTTTGATCTGATAAACAAATTCAGCAAATTAGCAGGATAGAAAATCAGCACACAAAATAGCTTTCCTACATATAAATAATGAATTTGTCAAGAAAGAAACCAAGAAAACAATTCCATTCATAATAGCTTCAAAAACATAAAATAAAATACCTAGCAATTAACCTAACCAAAGAGAAGAAAGATCTCTATAATGAAAATTACAGAACACCGAAGAAGGAATTCAAAGAAGACTTTAGGAAGTGTAAGGCCCCTCTCTTCCACGGATCTGCAGAACCAAGATTGTTAAAATAGCTATATTTCCAAAACCGATCTACATATTCCATGTGATTTCTATTAAAATATCAACAGCATTCTTTACAGAACTAGAAAAACCAATTTCAACTTTTATACTGAAACACAAAAGACCCAGAACAGCCAAAGCAATCTTGAGCAACAAGAACAACTGCTGGAGAGGTATCATAATATCCAACTTCACACTGTACTACAAGAGCAAGGTAACAAACAGCATGGAACTGGTGCAGAAACAGACATGTAGGCCAATGGGACAGAACAGAGCACACAGAAATAAACCCATGCAGTTGCAGCCATCTGATTTTTGACAAAGAGCCAAAAATACACTCTGGAGAGAAGACAGCTTCTTTCACGAATGATGCTAAGAAACCTGGATTTGCATGCGAGGACTGAAACTAGATCCTTATTTCTAACCTGGAAATCAGATCAAAATAGATCAACAATCTACATATAAAACCAGAAATGTTGGGAGATAACATAGGAGAAACACTTGAACACACAGGGATAGGTGAAGACTTCTGGAATTAGGCTCCAATAGCACAGGAAATAATACAAAGGATCAATGAAGGGGGGGCAATATCAAACTTAAAGTCTTCTCACAGCCAAGGAAATCTTCAACAGGGGGAAGAGACAACCCACAGAATGGGAAAATAGTTGCCATCTATTCTTGTGAGAGAGGATTAATATTTATTGAGAATATATGAAGAGCTCTAAAAATTAACTCCCCAAAACCTCATCAATAAATGGGAAAATAAATTGACACTTCTCAAAAGGAATACAAATGGCCAATGAGTGTATGAAAAAAATTCAACATCTTTAGCCACTGAGTGAAGTGCAAATCAATTCTACATTGAGATTCTATCTCATCCCAGTCAGAATGTCGGTTATCAAGAATACAGCAGATGATGAAAGCTGGAGAGAGTCTTTCTACATTCCGGAGGGAAGCTAAACTACTATTGCCACTACGGAAATCGGCATGCAGAGTGCCCCAGAAGCTAAAAATAGAGATATTATCTGATTGAGCTATACTACTCCTTTGTACAGTCCTGAAAGAATTAAAGACTGCATACCACAGTGATGTGCCTGCCTTTATGCCTTTATGCCCATGACTTTATCTGTGTTTACTGTAGCACAATTCACAATAGCTGAGCTGTGGAAATAGGTCAGGTGCCTGTAAGCAGATGCATGGATTATGCAAATGTAGTGTTTATACACAACAGAATATTGCTCAGCCGTAAAGAAGAATGAAGTCACATCACCTGAAGGAGAATGGATGGAACTGGAGGCCATGATGTTAAATGAAATAAGCCAGACTCAGAAAGTTAAATATTGCATGTTTGTTCTTATATGAGCAATCAAAAACAAAAGGAGAGAAGACATAAATGAGATGGTAGACTTAGAGATGAGGAAAGGGCTGGGGGAGGGGGATGAATGAGAGAGAGAGAGAGACAGAGAGAGAGAGAGAGAGAGAGACAGAGAGGCGAATGGAAACAAGAATATAAAAATACATTTTATGCATGAACCAATACATGAAAGCCGATCTCATTATTGTTAGGAAAAAGGAAAAGAAACAGACATATGAGCTCACAGGACAGGTTTATTTCAGAACAAATCTGAGAGGGACCACGCTGCCACTAGAGATCAGACCAGCCACTCTCGTCCAGGCTATTGGGGTTTTTCTTTTCTGGTACTGGGGATCGAACTTGGGTCCTTGCACTGCTATTGCGGTTTTTTTTTTTAATTTTTTTAGCTATTGGGTTTTTGATAGGGTCATGGGCTTAAGGAGGGATGCTTTCAGCAAAAGCAGTTGTGGTTACCATTAGGGACCAGCTGTGGCTACTTGTCAAGTGCAGGGCCAAGTGGTGATGGGAGTCATGGACTGCACCATGGTTACAGGGCCTTATAGCCCCTGAGTCTACATTTCTAGCAGGGACACAGGCACAGCGGGGGGGGGGGGGGGGGTGTCACATGACTCTGTTTAGCTCAGAATGGTGGCAGTCAAAGTCCTTCAGTTATTCTATATTACTAATCTACACCAACAAAACACTGCAATAAAATCTCTCATCTGCATTGCTATGGTTTAGTTAGACAATGCCCCCCAAAGCCTCATTTGCTCAGAGGTGGGAACTTTGAAAGGATATTGCATTATGAAGGTGCTGGAGCTAACTTGCTGGAAGGATGCAGGGCTCTTGAGGCACGACCTGAAAGGGTCTTCCCTTCCTGGTCTTCCCTTCTCTCTCTTGCTGTGAGCAGCTCTCCTCCGCAATGTCCCTTGGCCATGCTACTTTCATCCAGCCAACCACAGACTAAAAACACAAAGCTCTTTTGTTATGTGTTATGGTTTGTATCTAGATGTACCCCAAAAGCCTCATGCACTCATAGGTGAGCCTTTGGGGAGGTAATTGGATCAAGACAACATCACTCTCATCAGTGGTTTGTCTTGGCCTGAATGATTTAGCTTCCTTCCCTATCCCTTTATCTCTCTGCTTCCTGTTGCCCTGCCACGAGCTGTTTCTCCTCTATGATGCCCTCTGCCACACTACCCTGCCTGAGAGCCAGCCTAGCACGGACTGAACCCTCTACAAACTGTGAGCCAAAATGAACCTTTCCTCCTTTAAGTTGTGGGTGTCAGGTATTGTGTCTCAGCAACAAGAAAGTAACTAAGACAGCGGGTCTCCTTCCGTATGAGACTTCTGGCCTCTTGTGAACTAGAACTATAGGCACTTATCTCTATATTTCTAGTAGCTGAGACAAAAGAGCTTAATAAGTACAGGTTACATAAATGTGTGGATAGTATTTTTTGCTTTGATTGATAGATTCAGTGTAAAATGTATTGCCATTCCCAAATGTCACAGAAATATTTATGGTATTTCTGAATCTTTTATCAACTCTGAGAATTATACGAAAAATAATATTTTAGGCTTAAAACAAAAACTTATTGAAGATAAAGACTCCACAAAATAGTATATATGCAGCCACACAGAGCATTTTAGATTCTTAAGTCAATTAAGTGAATAAGCAACTAATTAAACCACTTAGGAGCCAAAAGGATTTGGCTCCTAAGGATACAGGGCTGGCAGGCCCCTGACCCCATCAGCTTGCTCCTTTGGGGCTTCGGGGGGCTTCGGCGCCCGCCCGCCCGTTGGCAGGAATAAGAAGAGGGCTTGGCCCCGTTTGGAAGGGGCTCGCTCCTACGGGGTTTGCATCCCACTGAAGTCTGGGTGCGGAACAACAGCGGCCCGGAAGTAAGTGAATGCTGCAAGGAACACCGCCCTAAGGGGCTGCTATTCTGGGTGATCAAGGGAGTCTGATTTCTCACCAGAAAACTTTAAAAACAAACAGCTCTGCTGAGTCAAGGACTGATGTGGTCTTTTGATGAGCAATTAGAATAATGAAAGTAAAATTGAACTACTTAAAGTAAAGTAAATCAAAATTTCCTTACCGCTTTTGCTCATTACCGTGATGCCCACACACCATAGCGAGATACTGGATTACAGTTGCTTGTTCTTTCCTAACTTGGATATTTGCAATGAATCTTATCATGCATTAAATAGGTCTTTTACAGTGGACTACTTTGGCTTTTAAAAAATATAACTTAATTCAAATTAGTTTAGCTAGATAATGACCTTTTAAGTTAATAAAATCTTTATATGTTTTTAATATAGTTTAAGTCAAACATAATAAACCTGATATGCCAGGTTGCAATAATCAGTCATTAAAAATGAATGTAAATGTAACCTGCACCTTTTAAAATAACATAACTAATTCCTTACACAATGTATCTGAGCGAAAAACAATTTACTGCATTCCCTATTTATAGGACAGTAATTTCACACAGACTATTAAAATGATTGGTGGATATTATTTCCCAAAATGAATCATCTTTGTTTGTAGATAATGGCTCACATTATCATTGAAAGATACTGGTTGACAGAACTCTATGAAATTCTGATTAGAGGAAAAATTCAGTTTATTAAGGATACCCACTTTATGCACAACACACACCAATATTCTCACATCCAGATCCCCACACATCTGCATTTCCATCAGATCCCATGCAGGATGGTGGATAGATAGCCCTGGATCACTGCCAACGGAACTACATGTTTTCACTTCACACTGGTGAGAAGAAAAACCAGTCACAGTGGGTCGTAAAATGTCCTGGAAGTGGTTGAGCTTGGCAATCTGAAATGAATTGGGGGTTTATTAATACTGGGAAAAAAGAGTTAAATTGCTAATCTAAAATGACAAAATATCAAAAGGGATACTTGGATAATTGTAAAATGACAAATGAGCTACCCTTTCATAACTCCATGGCTTTTACCAAGATCTTTAATGTTTCAGAGTCAGTTTCTGAGTCAGCTCCTACACCTCAGGGAAATGTCCCTGTCAGGAAACTCCCACGGACAGAGAAAGTCCCTCCACCTATGTTCTCTGTCTTCCAGATGTTATCACACTTAGTATTATCAAAGGATCTGTTAGCATTCCTGGGTCAGTGCACACACACACACACACACACACTTCCAAGGAAAGATAAGCATCTTACTATATATTCTGCATTAAACAAGGTAATTTAGGATATTTTGTTATTGTTTGAATCAAATGAAAGTATTGGTTCTTCAGAGAATCCATGTGGAAAAAATTAAATCTTTGATGCAGATCCCCTGAGAAACACATGAGACAACTTAGTGCTCCACCAAGTTGTGTTTGTCTGCTTCAGTTTGCAAAGTAATGAGGGCTCACTGGGATTTCAGACCAAGCAAAATTCTCCCAGGTGAATTATAAAGAGGCACGGTGGGCAGAAGGAGTGAACGTCGAGACATGGGAGGGAGGTAAAGCAGCACTTTGGACCCCACCAGAGGCCACGAGGCCCACCCACAGGGTAGGAAGCACGAAATTGACACCCAACGCATGGCCACCACCTGCCACCCTCATCATCTTCCCTGCTGTCTGTGACCACCAACTCTCAAATCAGTATCTGTGAAAGTCAGGAAAGTAAACCGCTGCATCACCACTGCGAATAGGGCCATTGGCTCAGAGACAGAATAGGGAAGGAACTAATTTCAATTATCAGATCAGTAGTGGGGGCTCAGACAAAAGCAGTCTGCTCCTGTGAGATTGTGGCCTCTCTTCAGGAAACAGATATCTGAAAAAAAGGTAGAACTTTCTGGTATTTGTGATGTCTTACCTGTGACTCGGAGACTTGCCAAAGAGATAAGTAAGTTCCTGTCAGTCTCAGCAACAGAGTCCGAGATGCTGTGAATCATTAAAAATGCACAGGGAGTGGGACTGAGCTCAGTGGCGTGGTGCACTCTGAAAGGTGAGGACCTATAAATTGACAGCAGGCGAGAGGTGGAGAGGCAGCAGGATGGTGTCAGGAATGGTTGCAAATCTGTTTGCTTAGGCTCCAATGCTTTTCCTGTGCTGGAAGTAGATTTGGAAGGTTGCGTAGATGGTAAAGCAAGAAGACAAAAGCGGAGAGTATCAGTCTCGTATTCTCTGTTGGGCTTCGAATTAGACTGGAAAGTTTGTGCAAGATCTGTGCTCTCCAGCACTGGTTAGGAGAAGTGGACAGAAAATTAGGGCCAAATACTGTTTTACACATTATTGTACGTCAAACGGTATTCACACACACAGACACACACACACGCACGCATGCAGGCAGAGCAAAGAAGACCTATAAGGAAGTACTGCAAAGTAGGTGAAAGAGAAGACTGAATTTACAGTGCAGATCCATGCAGGGGCAGGGAGACAGCGTCAACTGTGAGTGACGATCAACACTGTGCAAGCAGCATTTGGGGCCCACATGCTTTGGTCCACAGCGAAGCCAGGAGTCAGCCTTGGCCGACGTTAGCAGATGACAAGACGAGCCCAGGGCCACGCGGTCAGGTCTTCAGCTACAGGAGCTGCTCCAGTATTCACAGCACTGCGCACACCAGACCAATCAGGTCTTCATGTCCTGCGTGTCCCAGGAGAGCCATTGTAGTTGGGGTTTGCAAGGGAGTAGATTTAATACATGACACATAATCTACAGGATTATTTTAGAATAGTCACCCAAAAAGTCAAATGCAGAGGAGGGCAAGAGACCTGTTGGTGCACTAGAGACCTGAAGAATCCAGCTAAGGGCTTAGATCCCACAGCAGTGTCCCATGCAGGTCCAGCTGAAGACCTAGAGCCCATGGCAATGTCTCATGCAAGTCCTCACGGAGGGTCTGCACCCAGAAGGCCTAAGGGCCAGTGGTGGAAACCAGAAAACCTGCATGAGTGGCAGGAAGGATTTGTCCCACCAAGCTAAAGGATCTGCACTGGAGCCAGGAAGTGATGCTTATGCTGAAGATCAGAGCTCCCCTGATGAGAACAGCAGCCTCTTCCAGCGACAGTGACAGGGAAGCCCCAAGCTCCGCCTCCAATGAGAACAGACAAGTTCGCATCAGGAAAAATCACCCACAATAAGATGCTCCTAGAAAATCAACAGCCCAGGATCTTCCCCCTCCAATTCTCTTTTTATGCTATTGACAACAATCCTCAGGTAGCTCTTCCATGCCCAGAACCACCCTAACTCAGTTCAGCTGGACGTTACAAGTTGACCATTAATTACTCTACCACAAGAGCTCTGTATTACCTTCGTCAAGCACTGAAAAAGCATTAAATATTTACATCTGAGTATGGTAGAAACACAAAGGCTTAATTATCATAAATATAATACTTTACACTGGGGCTTTGGCAGAAGAGATAAAACACAAAGAAAAAAACAAATTATGTCTATCATCTAGATTGTTAATCAGTTGGATTCATTTTGAAAATGTAAATATATTTTAACATTGGGACACTATAAGTGATACAAAATAATTATGTGACAAAAAATGTAGGTAGTAAAGCTCAATATCGATTTTAATTAAAAATTATCAGTTAAGATGGACTAGATGCTTCTAAGGATACTTCATAAAAATGAAAAGAAAATTCATGCAATAGAAGAAGCAGTTACAAATTATATGTCAGGTAAAGGAGTTGCATACAGAATATATGACAAATTTTATAACTCAACAATATAAAGACAAATAATTCAATAAAGAATAAACAAAGATTTGAATAGATATTTCTCCAAAGAAGATATATGTGACAAATAAGTACTTGGATAGTGTGTGCTTATTCAATAAAATTAGTGATTAGGTAAATGAGAATCAAAACCACAATCTGACACCACTTCAAACCCAACAGAATAGCTAAAACTTATAGGACAGACAATAACATTCTTTGGCAAGGTTGAGGAGAAATTGAAACCCTGAAATATTGCTGGTGGGAATGTAAAATGGCACACCTATTTTGCAAAACTGAAAATTCTTCGAAAACTAACACAAAAACACTACCATAGGACCCAGAAACTCTATCTATACACCTAGGAAAACTGATAAAAAAAAAAATCTTCATGCAAAACACAAGTTCAGAGTAACATCATTCATATTGGGAAAAAGAAAAACAAGCTCAAACGTCCACCAGCAGAGGAAAGAATAAACAAAATAGAGTCCATAGGTATGATGCAAAAGCTTCCTAAAAATAAATGAAATATGGATACATGCTAGAACAGGCATGAACTTTGAAAAAGTTACTCCACGAGAAAGAACCAGACAAGAAATTACTGATTGCATAGTCTCTTCTGTGTGAATCTGGGTCTAGGAATGTCGAGAGTAGGTGAGTTCATAGAGACAGGAAGCTAATTGTTCCCCCCGCAGGAGCTGGAGGGAAAGGGGGTGGGGAGTGACTGCTAATGGGCACTGAGTTTCCTTTTAGGTTGACGACAACGTTCTAGACTTAGGGTGTGGTGATTTTTGTACATCTGTGAACATGCTAAAAGCCACTAAATTGTGCGTTCTGGAAGGATGCATTTTATCCAGATGAATTATATTTTAATAAACCGTTATAAAAAGGTAGAAACATTCTTTCTGCATGATACAGGTTAGGAGCAGGCGTTCATTTCCTTGTTCACCTCCGTTAAATTTGTCTTAAGAAGGAAATTGATCTAAACACAGCATGACAAGCGCGGCCCGCTCACCGTGTTGCTGGGTGCGCAATGCTTTCCCATTAAACATTACCCCAGTCACCCTGCTTCTCACGTTGCAAAGGCCGGGGGTTCCCGCAGTAGTGTCCCACACCCACCTCGGTGCGGACCTGTGAGCTCCGCCTTGCCTCGCCCCTTCCAGCCCGGGCCACAGGCACCATAGCAGGGTAAATGGGAAGCGCGTCTGACAAGACAGCAGCAGTCTCTGGAAGTCTGCTTTCGGAGGAGAGGTAGCAAATGAGGGAGAGGCGAGGAAGCTGCAGTGCAGAGCAGCAGTTCCTACAATCGCTCACCCTTTAACAATGTCACACGTCAAAACCCAGCCCCAGGTTCCGCTGTGGCAGGTCCAGAGCAGGGCCTCGGGGCTGCGCTTCCAACAAGCTTCCTGGGGATGCTGATTGGCTGGCCACCATGGGTCCAGTCTCGAGAAGAGTCTGCAGCCCAGGGAAGACTATTTGAACCCCAAAGCCCCTGGGCCTCAGAAGTGGCGGTTACAGAAGAGAGCAGCACTGAGGCTGTGGGTGCAGGGGTCTGCCTCCGGGAAGGCTTCTGTTCAGGGCAGTTAACCCGAGCCTCTCACTTCGCCCAAGCATGGTATCTACCCAGCAGGCACAAAATTGTCGTCTTTTCCAAAAGCAATTGCCCCAGAACCTGATGTTCGCATTATCACCTTCCAAGGTACTGTCCTGTTTCCCGAAATAATAATTCCCTAAAGCAAGGCTGTGCATGGTCCAGCCCTGCCTGTGCCGGGCTTACCAGCAGCTCTTAGCATTTGGATTTCAAATCTAAGTGACCGCTGAGGGCTCTATGTATCTCACGAGATCCTGTGACAAGAAAGACCCCGGGATTAACAACCGGAAGAACAGGAAGCAGCCAGAAATAGGTGAGACTCAAAGTGGGAGACATTGGGGAAGAAAGTCCACTCACAAAGTAAGAACAAAATATTACAAAAAGTGAAAACAGAAAGAATACTCAGAAAATTAAAACTGTGAGAAAGGATGTTAAAATATTCAATAAATTATGGGAGCTGAAAATGAAAGTTTGGAAAATGGAATGAAAATGATGAGTGAAATATGGAAGAAATACGGAAGTTTATTTCAAAGAATTAAAATTTAAACTATTTCCGACTAATAGAAATTCCAAAAAGAAAGAAGAAAGAAAATAGATGGAGAAATAGACAAAAATCTAACACAAAATATTTTATCAGAGGCAATGGTCAGATTCCACAGATAAAAATGGCTGACAAATAATCTAAAATGATGAGAAGATAATCATGGTAAGTATGTCTCTGTAATAAGTGAAAACAACAGACTTAAAGAGAGTATTTAAAATTTTCAGGGTAAAAATTATCACAGAGAGATGAGAATCACAAAAGAGCTCAGATTCCCCATTATTAAAGACAAAATGTGCAACACCAAGGATTAAGACCCTCAGAATCATAACAATACATTTTTAACTTAGGATTTAGCTTTAGCAAGACTTTCAGTGTATTAAAATATTAGAAAAAAGAAAAATTTTAAATACAAGAAATCAGAACCTTCATTCCTACTCATTTTTATTTTAGGGTGTGCTCTAGGAAAATAAGGAATAATTTTCAAATGTGGAATAAATTGTTGGATCCCAAAATTAGTCACCATCTTGGAGTGGTAGTGAAGGCCATGTTACAATGGCAGATAGGGACAGACAGGACAGAGGACTCGGGTGTTGTGTTCGGGATGTCTGACAACACAGCAAAGGCAGATGACGCAGAGAAGAAAAAGCACGCAAGACAGAGTGGAGCTATTAGAGGGTGATCTGGAGAAACAAAGGCATTCACAGCAACGATAGAGGAGATGAAGTATAGAGGAGAGGAGGGAGGGGGAGAGACGGGGTGGGGGGAGACGGGGAGGGAGAGATTCTTTGAATAATATTCATGTGTGTAATTCTGCATCGAGGTCCTTTCATGTGGAGACATTATTTCCAACTTCATAATGTTACTCAATTTACTAGGTATTTCCATGTCACGTAATATATGTTTTTGATCTTTAAATTTCTTCTCAGTGCAGGTCTGCAGCACACAGTGGCCACTCATGTTGTGGGGAGCTGGGATGTGCGCAGAACTCGTATCAGTTCTTCTTCCTTCCCGTTCCTCTCCTCCCTCCCACTCCCTCCATCCCTCGGTGGTCCCCTTCCCTTTTGCAAAACACCTGGTTTTATTTATTTATTTATTTACTTATTTATTTATTTAATTTTTGGTACTGAGGGTCAAACTCGGGACCTTGCGCTTGCAAGGCAGGCGGCAGAACCACTGAGCTAAATCCCCGGCCCTGTAAAACACCTGTTTTAAAAGTAAGTTCTAGCCCAAGTCATCAGCCCAGAGGTGGAAAATTGAGTCACAAGTGTGTCGTCAATAAGGCATTTTGATGATGAGGTTATCATGTGGACAGGATTTGGCTTTAGTTTAGGACCCTGTGAGCCTTCAGTTTTATAAACTTGTCTTTCCAGACCCTGGAACTCTCTCCCATCCCATTCCTGCTTGAGTTCCGTGCCATCACCATGTTTTTTCGTCTGTCCCTTCCCACGGGGCCAGTTAGTGGAGCCACAGGGTTGGAACAGAACTCCTGGTCCTGATGTGGTCAAAGGGCTCCAGCTAGGCAGACGGTTGGGGCTTACACGACCTCACCAGCCACTCAGACACAGTGGAGCAGTGGCAGCTCCAGCTTCCCAAGTGTTGGAGATTGCTTGGCGCTGTAATGAACAGTAACCTAACTGTCTTCTGTTTTTTCTCTTTAAATTTGTTACAGTAATGTCATGGTTTCTCTGCCATAAAAATATTTTATATCAAATGAGCTTCATATTGAGCATGCATTAACATTATAGCTATGTGTACACATTCTAAGAAAAAGATTTTCAACACGCATTGGTATGGCTAAGTAGTTTTGAGTAATCAAAAAGCCTGGTATAACACTTGTCTAATTGAGAATCATTTCTTTATACTTGTAAAAAAGTTAGAGATAGCAACAGACATGTATGACAGCCAAGAAATTATGGACACGCAAATGTCATTGCCATTTTGATAAAGCCATTGTGATAGTTTCTTATATTTTTTCTCCAGTTAGAGTCTCTCTCTCTCTCTCTCTCTCTCTCTCTCTCTCTCTCTCTCCTCTCCACATGGTTTCTGAGCTCAAACCATACTGTATATTACTTTATAACTTTAAGTAAAGACCACAATGTCAAAAAACCCTCAAATCCATAATAAACATCCCCCTAACTCCTGTGTAGTTCTAGAATCTTACAAAATATTCCCTTTCCAACAGAACTTCCTGCAGTTTGAAACCTTGGCATGAAATGAAAGATTGAAAGTTTGACTACATGAAACTTATAACTTATGTAGGAAATGGTACGAGACACTAAGAGTAAAAAGACAAGAGGACATCCTCCTCCGAACAACCGGCAATGTAGCTGAACAACCTTTCCACCACAAAATGACAACAGGATACTGATTCATATTTGCGAACTGCTCTTCGATGCTTGATTGAGCTGGTAGCAAATAAGGAACACTCTTAGCTATTAAAATTGAGCCAGAAGGGGAATACAGACAGGTGAGCAGTGCTGCAGCTCTCAGTCCGCTGAGGAGTCCACAGAACACAAGGACAAAGCCTTGGGCAGCTGCGGAGAGGGTGCAGAGCCTGGGGCTTCCCCGGGATGAGGAGGAGGGTGGGCCGGAGCATGCCAGGGGCAGGGTCCTGGCTACTCTGGTAAAAGCACACACCCCATGTTTGCCGTGTCCATGGCCACAGGCTGCCCCCGCACTGCTGGGGACTGAGCGCACGCCTGTGCTCATTTTAATTCTTTTCCAACGGGAGAATAAACTGGGCAAACTCAACGGAAGTTGACTTGGCAAAAGCCATCAAAATTTAAAAAATGCATCTTGTGAGCCACAGATGCCTCTTCCAGGTTTGTCTAGTCTCCAGGTGCCTGACACAGAACATCCCTGAGGATGTGTTTAAAAATAAAAAGCAAAGAAAATAAGCAAGTGTTTCCCCATCAGTGAGAATACTGAACAACCACTTTATACAGCAAGCATTGGGAAGGTAAGATGTAACTAAGACATAATACAGGAAGTATTACTGCAAGGATCACTTCAACCATTTATTTTAAATCTTCAAAGACAAATGATGGGCCGTGGCTTGTTATTTGTTACAGAAGCAGTGGATATTAAAATTCTTTTAAGAAAATAATTCTGGGGCCAGGGATTTAGCTCAGTGGTTCTGCCACCTGCTTCACAAGCTCAAGGTCCCCAGTCCGATCCCCAGTACCAAAAAAAAAAAAAGAAAAGAATTCTGGAACAGCATTTCTGTAGCCTAAAAAGAGAAAGTGGAAGCTAAGAACAAAAATTATATCTATGTAAATATATAGATACAGATGTAGGTATATGTAGAGAGAATGCTGAACATAAAAATGAACAAAATCTAGCATGTTTTATAAATGTATGTAGTATGAATCTCAATCCATAAGCTCAGGTCGGTAAGTTATATATATGAAGTGTGATAAAAATATGGTAAATATTTAAACTTTCAAAAATGCATTATAGGCTGGGAGTGGTGGTGCATGCCTGTAATCCCAGCACTCAGGAGGCTGAGGCAGGAGGATCACCATGAGTTTGAGGCCAGCCCAGACTACTTAGTGAGATCCTGTTTCAAACAAACAAACAAACAAAGAAACAAACAAAATCAAATGAAGCAACAACAACAACAACAACAACCACCCCCCGAAAAATGTATTACAGTAAAAGGCACATTAATCCCCATTAAAATCGTCCCCCTCACTTAGAACACACTAATCTCATTTTTCTTGCCGCTTCCTGCAGCACCTCTGGAGTCCTCTTTCCTGAGTGTCTTTAGTTGCGCTGCCCTGGCTACCTGGATGTCCTGAATGGATTCAACACATTTCTCTTTCTTGGTCATTTGGACTTTGGGGAGGAGCCAGAAGTTTCCCAGTGGCCAATATGGTAAATAAGGTGGATGAAGACATGCTTTTATTCAACAGAAATTGCTGTAACTATTTTATCAAGGAGAGGTGAACAGAAAATACAGTGATTGTTTAAATTAAAAAATACTATGATAAAAGACATGTTGCCACCCCCCACCCCCCAAATATCCTCCTTACTTTGAACGCACTTGTGAGGTCATTCTCGGCAGTGTTTCTCTTACTATAATGAGCTTTAAAATTTAAACAGGCACCATATTTTCCAATTGCCTCTTGTATTTACAAAATTGTGGTGTAACAAACATTCTGATCCTAAGCAGCAAATGGAAATTTCAACTTTATTTACTTTCAGGGCTGAGATAGGATAAACACCAGAGTCTTAGGAAGCCCGGGCAGTGGGGGGCCTTTCTCCACAGGCATCCGCGCAAATCCTGACGGCCACGCCCTTCCTGGCCCTTGGGAGCCCAGTGAGCCAGCACAGCCTGCAAGTGCACCAGTCCACCTCCACCCCCCACGTGGTTTTCTCGGAGTCCTTCTGCCTGAAGCAGCTTCCAGAGCCTCCCACAGCCCCAGCCCTGAGCTGGCAAGTCTGGAGGTGACAGAGCTCTGGGCCAGCACACCCTGCTGTCAGGGTGTATCACAGGCCTCACCTGACTGCCAGCTACCCTGGGACCCCGTTCCTGTCTCCCAAGACTTTCCTCCTGCTCAGAACCTTTGAGAGGACCAGAGTGAGCTCTCTGATGACTTTAGACTTCCACAAAAGACAGGGAGAGGCTGGCAGCCCATGCTTTTATCGCAGCCAAAACGCTGGGAGAAGAATGTGAGAGTCACAAACCCCAGCAATTTGCTGGAAATGAGGAGAAAGAGAAAGTTACAGGAAGTACTATTTCAGTGCTGCATCTTGGCCATGGGAAGAAGGAGGACTTAAACCCAGCAAATGTAAAGCATGGTGAAAATGCTTCAGGCAAGAATACATCAAAAGCGTGTTGCCCAGTTTAAAAGCATATTTCGAATAAAACTGCAGCCTCCAATAGAAAGGAAAAGGCAGATGTGTTAGTTACTTCTCTCTCATAGCTGAGACAAAATACCTGACACCCAAAGTTAAAGGGGAAAGGATTTATTTAGGTCACAGTTCATAGAGGTTTCAGTCCATGATCGGCTGCCTCTAAGGCAGGGATGGCAAACAGGCATCACAGAGGAAAAGCAATATGGCGCGCACAAAGTAACAAAAGCAACACGGGACCTTGACCGGGTCTTTCTGCCCTTTTTGTCTTATTCAGACTACCTGGTTAGGGCAGTGCCAAACCAATCATTCACGTGTAGTGGTTCAGTAATCCTAGCATCACGCACTCTAGGTCCAGGCCCACCTTACAACTGCAGGAGGCTTTGGGGGGGCAGCTAGACACAAGCCATAGCAGAACATAAGTCTGGCAAGCTATGGAAGTGGACTAAACAATTTAGACCCAGCATTTCATCAATGTAATGTTGCTGATTCCAAGGGTAGGGACAGCCATCCCCAACCAGAAGGGGTGACATCTGAGCTCAGAGAATCTACACCCTGGGAGTGGGACTGCTAGGGCCCAGCTCTCAAGGCAGCTCCTGTCTCAGCTGAGCAAACTCACCCAGATCTGCTGCCCCTCAGCCAGGTCCCCTCAGAGTCCTGGACACACAGAGAGCCTGAGCATCACTCACCTCCTCAGTCAAGGAAATGTCAGCTGGGATCTCGAGGCTGACCAGCCTCTGCATTCCACAACCCTGATTACAAAAACCCGAGGCAGCAACAGGATCCATGTGTGGCTCTGGAGGGCAGGGAGGGCAGTGTCGCCGGGAGTTTCGCTCTGAGTAGAGACTGAAGTTGGGTACTAGGCGCACATGGACAGAAGGACAAACGGAGGCTGGTTTTGGTCTTCCAGTTTTTGCCTCTTCTCGGGTGTGATGCCCTCAGAGAGGAATGGAGGAGAACTGATGTGGCAGGGGAAGCAGGCAGGGGCTCAGAGTTGGAGCAGGCCGGGGATGATGCCGGTGCCCTGGTGACCTTTTCCGGGTCACACCCAGGGCGTCCCTAGGGACAGAGAACAGCTGAGCACCCACCGGGGTCTTGAGGGGTGGGAGGTGCGCCTGGGGCACCCTCTGGCTCTCCCTCTTTCCCTGTGAGTGGGCAGTGAGCACATTGGATGCAGAGAGGACAGTGGGAGATGTCCCAGTGCCAAAGCCAGGGCCTCTCTTTCCTCGTGGCCTTTGATCTCTAAGTGCCCCTCTTTCTCACTGGGCGTGGCAGCACACACCTGTAAACCCAGCACCCTGGGAGGCTGGGGCAGCCAACCCCTAAGCCAAAATTCTGTCAGGAACCCACTAGCTCACTTCTTTTCCTCCTGGAGCCCCCAGAAAATTCTGTCCACCTCTGTGCCAGTTGATTATCTCCGTTTATTTCGCACCACTCTAGAAAATCATTATTTCCTGACTCTTCTGTCAGAGCGTCACTAGGAGGCCCAGCACCCAGGTTTGTTCCAGCCACGGGTTAGTCATCAGGACCCTTCTCCAGCACACAAACTGGGACGAGTCAGGGCGGGGGGCGGGGTTTGGAGCCCAGAGCAAGGGTTACCTGATGAGCTCATGTGTCTACTGCCCCTTCAGCTCCTGCTCAGCAGGAACGGGGTCCCCCCCCCTAACGGGGACCCCTAAAAAGCTGGTCCACGGTGATAGGGAAAGCAGAAGCTAATCAATTATTATTTTCTTCAATGAAAGCTATTTTTTTTAAGCCAGCTAAATGAAATTGTGTGCCTAATGAAGCAGTTGATTTACATTCTGGACCCTGGTTCCAGTGGTGTCTTGGGCCAGTAACAAGCGGTTGGCAGAACGGCAGAGGTAGTACTCAGGTCTGAGAGCTCATTTCCCCTGTGGCCAGCAGGACTGTTTTTGGAAAGGTAAGTGAGGTCACACAGCCACTTCCTGCAAATTATCCCAATAACCCTTTCACTTATTAGGCAATCTACAGATTCCTTTATTAGCCCAGAAAACACCTCGATGCACCCCTTGCCTGTCTCTCTACTCCTCTTGTGCATTCTATTAAGCTCCAAGCGCACTGAACAACGTGTATTTCTCTGACTGTTACATTTTCTCTCCAACACATTGGAAGTTATTCTTTTTACTTGAAAAGCCTTTCACTCTCATGTATCCTTGCTAAATGCTAACACATTCTTCAGGATTGAGGCTTGGTGCCAACATTCCTATGAACTACACCCTGCCTGCTAGTGTTTTGTACACACTTGTATTTTAGATTTTATGCTATCGTAGAGGAGAATTATTGCCATCCACTGCACTGAATTCTTTAGGGTAAATTATTTTGTGTTAATCATCTGCGTATTCCTAGAGCATAGCACATAGTGTGGAGCTTGAAGTCTAGACATGGAACAAAATACAGGAATCTTCCTTTCAATATGCCTGCTTTTATAGATACCCTTTTTCTAGATTTCTGGGTCTCTCACCCAGCACCTGCCGACAACGCATCCTGTACATTACCTTGAGGGACTCATTAGGCTCTTAGAGACACTATGTTAATGTAATAATAGTGATTAAAAAGACAAATGATCAAGATTGTAACATAGTGCACAGTGGAAATGACATTGCATGGTTGATGGAATCTCATACAGGACGCAAACCCAGGGGGACCACTTTATGATTGTGGGGTTTCCAGGGGTGATAGAGAAGAACAGAGAAGAGAATAGGTATGGAGCTGAGATGAAGTCATACTGGCTTTTGCTGCTCACTGGCTTATTTTCATTTCTCTACTCTTCTGCTGGAGGGCATGACCTTACACGTCCTCTCTCCCATCATACGCCGCAGGGTGCAGAGTTCGGCGTCCATGCAGGAGGTGTCCCCACACTCCTGAGAAGTGGGTAGGGCTTACATGGAGCCATTCTTCCCTGGTGGCTTGTGAGGATAACGCACGCTGCATGGGATTGCTTTATTTATAATAAACTAAACCCTGCTGCTCTTGCCATGACCATACCTACTCTCTTTCGGAGTGAGTGGAACAGCCCTCCCATCTTGCTGACTATTCTGTTGCAGGCAGAGCTCCATTCCTCCCTCCACACTGGGGGACTTTCATGGTTGTCATGGGAGGTGTGATCCGAATATGTGGTGCGTGTTTTTAAAAAATTACAGTAAAAGACGCATTGCCCTTAGTCACTATTAAAATACTCACCCTGCCTTCAGACACACATATTCCATTGTTCCTGCCAATTTCTGAAACAGTTCTGGAATCTTCTTTCCTGAGTATCTTTCCAAGTCCCATCCAACACAAAGGAAGTCTGGGTAAAAACACGATGCTGTGTCCTTGTCCACCTTAGTCACCAGATCTGTCACCATGTGACTTCTGGCTCTTCCCAGAAGTCAAAATGACCATGAGAAGGAAACGTTTTGAATCATTTCAGGACACTGAGGCAGCCATGACAGCACAACTAGAGCCATTTATGGAAAAGGATTTCCATGTAGACAAAATATCTTAAATTCGTAGAATAGCAGATAGGAGGATTCCTTACTGGCTTATAAGGACTTTGTCCCTGAATAAGTTCAGTCAGCCAGGTGAGCATCTTCTGCAACCCCGTGCCCTCCTGTGGTCCCCCAGGTCCTGACAAAGTTGATCTCTGAGTCTGTGGCCCCAAAGCCACCTCTGTCACCTCTCTGGGACACAAGTTAGGAAACACTGCTCCACTGACACTGCCCTGCAAGAATTTACAAGTGCCTGGGCTTTGTCATGACAGAGTGATTCATAGTTAGCCTTGATAAATAGACAAGTAGCAGGTAAATGACTACCATGTCTCAGTAGAATGTATTTTTTGTATTTAATTTTTTTTAAATCCAGAAACAGGACAAAAAAAAAAATATATATATATATATATATATGAGTAAAGATTATTCAAAGAATAACTAAGAGCACCATTTGTAATTAACACCCAAAATGTCTAACAAATTCTGTATTGAAGAAGGGAGTATTATATATTTTTGGGTTTTTACTAATTTAAGAAGCTTTGCTGGCACTTTTTCTTTCTTAAGAGTTCAGCTAAAATTAGCTTCCTTTCCCAGCAGAAGTTGAATACATTATAAAAATAAGATAATAAGTGTCTTTCCCACAGTAAGTCAAATTTACATTTCTTTTTTTATTATCTTTTAAAACAATTTTCACCAGACAATGAAATATATGATAAGCTCTCGGTCCTGGACTACAAAAGCCTAACAACTATAGCCAGTAATGATTATAATAAAATCTCCATTTTTCTGCAGCTTATAAAGACTGCAGACCTAAAATAAAATTCACACAAAGCAGCAGGTGCAGCCAGTCCTGTAGAACCCTTAACAGTTTATGTATAAAAAAGGAGCTGATTTTATTTCAGCAGCTAGATCTGGATGTGTGAATGCTTATATATATTTTATAATTTTCAAATTCAAGTGAGCAGGAAACTGGAAATAGCTAGTAGTAAGAACATACTAAAGTTTAAATGGCCTCTTTTTAAGCCAACCTACTGGACTTGCCAGCTGCTAATAAGGTGCTACCTGCTTGTCCATCACACCTTTTAATAAACTAATTCCAAGATAGCAGATAAATTTTTGTTAAGGGATACTTCAAAGTCTCCAAGTGATAATTCAATAAAAGCATATGGATTTAAGAAATGCTAAGAACAAACGAGTTGTGCCATTAATTTGGGCTTAACAGTTTTTCACTGTAGAAGAATAATCATCATTATCAGTATGTAGATATTTTAAGAAGATTTCATTTAAAACAGAATTATCTGCTCACATTATATATGTGGTAAAACCATACAAAAATGGCAGAGTAAAAAGTGATATTTATTGGTTTATGAATTTGTTTCCATAATATGTGTTTATTACCGTAAAGACTGAAACAAGTCACCAGCAAGTCACGGGAGCACTGGGTTGGCCACGGAATGGACTCCTTCCTTCTCGGTGGAGGCTCTGCTCCTGCAGTGAGGAGCATGGGGGTGGCTGTCACTTTAGCTAAGCACACACGTGAGACAAGGCAAAGCCTGGGCTGAGACCCTGCTCCCGGAGAAGCCAGGGTTTTCAGGAGTGACAGTCCCCACCTTACTCACTCATTCGGTGCCTCAGAATTGGCTGGGACATAATATATGCTCAGTGAGTGTTTGTAGGATTGATATCATCTATTTTGGACAAGTTAGGTTAGAGAAAATTTAAGTCAGCTTTCTATTAATTAAATAAATTAGAAATCATAGAAACATTTGATAGAGGATTGCTTTGAAAATTTCCTATGCAGCAAATGTTGACCAAACTCCATTTTTCTGTGTGAGGACTTTGTACTTGTGTTTGTAATGGTTCTTTGGGTATTTGAAGATTACTAGGCTCGTGTGAAAAATCAACACATTTCCCCACATTTTTCATGGGACCGGGGATATTACTAAAATCTGCATTGCTTGGAGATGATTTCAAGCTAAATTGTTTTTTTTAAAAAAACAACTCTTTTTTAAAGCACTGTTATAACTAGTTTTGTGTCCATGAGAAATCAAAACTCCTCTTTGCCATAGTACATTTTCTCCTCTTACATCTATTGAATAAACACATTTTAAATTCATTTAAAAATAAATTAGTGTTTACCTCTCATTATGTTCCATACAGAGAATATCCCCTAAAGGCCTCATGTGTTCGTAGGCAGGGCTTCTGGAAGAGGATTGACCACAGGGTGATAGAGCTGACTCACCCTGAGGAGGTGGGGCCGGGTCAAGGGAGGAGTCCATGGGCTGTGACCCGGAAGGGTGTTGTCACCCTCCCTGGCTGCTCCTCTCTCTCTCTGCTTCCTGGACATTATGGAATGAACAGCTTTTCCTCTGCCATGCCCCTGTGCCATGCTGTGCTGCCTTGGAGTGGGTTGAGCATGGACTGTAACCATGAGGCACAATAAATCTCTCCTCCGTTAAATTGTGGTACTGTGCCTTGGGGACAAGAAAGTGACTAAGGCAGATGTTGGTATCAGAGAAATAGAATCATCATCATGACTGTATGTGAACATGTGGTATAGAAGCCTTTGGAACTGGTTTAGAGAAGGCATTTGGAAAGGCTTGGGAATGAGACTAGAGAAATCCTAGAATGGCATAAGCTAAACTTGATAGGATACTCTTGTTGGATCTCAGAAGAGCAGAATGCTGATAAAAATAAAGATCGTAGAGACCAGGTTCACAAGGTTTCAGTTGAGAACAAGGATTCCATTGACAGTTGAACTCAAGATCATGTGTGTTTTCCTCTGGCAGAATATTTGTCTACATTTTGTTCATATCTTGAGACCTTGCAGAGACTGAGACTCTCTGGGTGGCAGATTAATCTGGCAGAGGAAATTTCAAGGCAGCCCAATATTCAGGCTGTAGAATGGACACATATTGCCACTTTTCATGAGAGCTGTACTGAGAAATAGAAGCAAAAAGAGGATTTTAAAAGTTTTCAGTTGCACCAGGATAAAAGCACATGCAATTTGGTGCCTTCCAGAGAAAGGTTTCTGAAAAAGATTAAAAAGAGGTCAAGTACTCTGCCATAGGACAAAAAGCAGATGCCTCAAGGGAATCCTGGGAACCAGCAAGACCCTGCATTTCACAAGTTCAAAATTACAAAAGTGAAATACTTTGCTTTGAAAAGAGATCTCCAAGAAACTAAGCTCATTCAGGGCCAGCTAGGAAGGGTTTCCCAGAGCTCAGCCATCCAGGCATTCAGAGGCCTCTGCAGCAATGATCTGAGGGGAGGGGCAGCTTCTGCTCCAGCTGGTGCAGACCTTGGTGTCACATAGGAGGTGCTGGTTTTACTGGCATTCAGAAAACAAGAGTTGTTGGGTCAGGAGACTTCCTCTCAAATTTCAGAAGGAGGCCTGGGTGGACAGGTAGTATGCCCCTGAGAAGGCAGTGCATGAAGCTCGCAATGAAGGCAGAAGTGCAGAGACCACAAGAAGTTGGAGATGCCAGGACCATCTGCCAGAGAAGGCCACAATGAAAGCCATCCCAAGAAAGAAGCCATAGAACTGTGACCAGTAGCATTGTGGGGGCAGAACAGCTCGAGCCACGTGGAGTTCACATTTTTGCTCTGGGTGATGGGGATGGAGCTGTAAGATTTAGTGTTCCCTCTTGCTTGGTCCTATTCCTTCACATCCTCCTATTCCTTTCAAGACTCTTTCTTCAGGGAGCTCTCACGGGGCCACATCTAGTTATGAGGATGAAAGGCAGAGGGAAGGAGCCCTGGGATACTTTGATCACAAATGTGTAGTGTCTGCCCCAGAATCAGGTAAAGTGTCACTCAAGAAGCAAAGTCAGGGGCTGGGGATTTGGCTCAGTGGTTCCACCACCTGCCTTCCAAGCACAAGGTCCCGAGTTCGATCCCTGGTACCAAAAAAAAAAAAAAAGAAGAAGAAGCAAAGTCAAAGATGTTTTCAAAGGTTTGTTCTTTTAGGAATTATGCACTTGTCTTCAGAAAAAGAAATATAAAATATATATATATATAATATTGATGACAAAATCCGCCATTCAAGAGATAAGTGACGCTAAAGCTAAAGGACTAATGCAGAGCAAGGACTCTAACCCTGAAGGACAGGTACAGAGCAAGAACATGATGGAATCATCAGTGCAGCCCCTCAGGCACTTGGTCTGCAGGTGGAAAGGGGAGAGGCATTGGGGAGGAGGGAAGAGTGCTTCAGTCTCTCCTAGGTCTCATGGTGGGCAAACGGTGGAGTCACAGAAACTGATCACTTAGTAGATCCTTCAGAGCATCAATAAGTATTTTAGAGAAAACAAATTGTAATAACACTCAAGTATATAATTGATATAGAGAAGATGGTAAGAGGGGGGAGAATAATTTTTAATGCTATCATTCCCTCATCTGGAAAGGAAGAAAAAGTAGAGATGAATATACCTATATTTCTTATTATCATTCACCAGTATTATTGCCTGGTTACAAAAATTGCTAAAATTTAAAAAGGAACTTTTAGTATAAAATTAGTCTAGACTATAATCCCTCCAAATGCTAAGGACAATACACATGCACATGCAGCAAAGTAAAATATTGAGACATTGGAGAAAAGGAAAAACAGAAGGATTATCAAAAAGGAAATGTAAAAGAAAATGTAAGAAAGTTAATGAAACTGAGAACAAATCTTCCTGTCTTGTCGCTAAATTTAGATGCAATAAAATGAACTACTTAAAACAGAAGCTTTCTGCATTCATAAAAATAAAATTTAAATCCATGTATACAAAGTAATTTATTCTAGAACATAGAACTTATAAAGAACATTTGAGAATGAAGGAAAAAATTTCCAGGTAAATGTAAACAAAAGGAACCCAGCGACCATAAGATTGTGGCATACGATGTTGAATTTGAGGCAAAAATATTGAAAGACAGAAAGAGGTACTGGGTAACAAGGTCAGATAAGGAGTTGGAACATCCAGCGCTGCAGCACTGTACATACACATTGTACCCTGGATTCTGAGCATACGTCTTCTTTCAGGGTCGGGACGTGGCTCTGAAAGATGTGAGGTTTTGTCTTGACTACTACATGGAGGACACAGAGGACGAGAAGAACCCTAGGCTCATCCTCCCTCAAGCCTAAGAGGGGCTTCTTGCATCAAGCTGGCCCCAAAGGGTTTGTACACCTGTAAGTGAAAATAGGCCCGCTGAGAGACCAGAGAGTTTATCTTCCACACTGGGACACAGCTGAGGGCAAGGTACACTGCTTATAATCCTGCTACAGAAAAGGGCTGAGATAGGTAGTCGTTCTAAGTGGAAGGGAACACAAATGCCGTCACAGTTTATAACCACAGCCCCGTCCTTAAGCAGGCTTTCGTCATGAATTCACATGACCTACAAGTCCAGGAACACACACGTGCTGCTAATTCAGTCCAAAGTAATTTTAGGGAGGTTGTAACTCTACAAGGCTGGCAAGACAGATTCCTCTTTTGGAGGAAGTTTAAAGCAGGTCCAAGGAGAATTTTCATAGAAAACTAGGGTCTGAACTTAAGGGCAAATATCTGAAACCACACAAGCAATAAAATCAATTCTTAATGAAAACAGCAGAAATACCTGATGGTGGAATTAAATGCTTACTCAAACAAAATAATTCCATAGAATGCAGAATTAAAATGAAATACAAAAACCTCAAATAATTACCAACCCAGAAGCTCAATTACTTACAGAAGAATTTTTAAACTGGTCATTTGCATGGTAACAATGGAGCTCTTTACTAAGATATGAGACGAAACACATGAAATAACAGTAAAGAGATACAAAAGAAATGAAAATGGTTATATGTGATTAGATGGCTAAACTTTAAGCAATAATGTGAAAACCGGATAATTATCCTTGAAAAATGTAATGTTAAAGTTGACTGATCTTAGAAAATATTGAAAATCTAGAAAAGGAATAACCAAATTTTTAATAGGCAAATAGTTTCCCTAAGGGGAAGGGACCATATTATGGTGACACATTCCCTTTCCTAAGGGACCATATTATGGTGATATATTACAAAATGTTAATATATCAATGAAGACAAAGCAACATTTCGATAAAATATAAATCAAACTGATAAAATTCTCTATTATTTCTGATAAAAGTTGTCAATGAATTAGGAATTTACAAGTTTAAGTGTAAGAAAAAAAAGATTGCATACGAGTGTTTATTTTTACCATCATTGATTGTGACAGCTCCAAACGGCAAACAGCCCAGTTATGTCTCAACAGTAGAATGGATAAACATTGTGGCCTGTGGGATGAGAATAAAATGAGACATCAATGAGAATACACCGTGCAGTTCCACTTTATAGCATGGAACAGGATCAGGCAAAACCAAGATACAGTGATAGAAATCAGAACAGTGCTTCCTGTCAGGATCAATAGTGACCGGGTCTTGGGCCGGTGGCAGTGATGCACCATGTTTGTACACAGCCTGCCCACACAGCGCGGGACACACAGGGCTTCCAGGTGCCTGTAGGGCCCCACCTTCTCTGCTCCTTAAAACCATGTCAGATCCAAGGGCAGGGTTTTGTCACCTCAGCATCCTGGTGGTCACAAGACAGCAACCAGAGGCATAACTGTAAGAGTGTCAACAGTGACAGGAACGTGAGGGAGGCTCCCAGAGGTGGTGCAGGGCAGAAGCCCCAGAAGTGAGGAGGTTTCAGGGGAGATGCAGCAGGAGGCAGCAGGGGACAATGAACTCCCCAGTCTCACAGATTCAACTCCAGTTTTGCAAATCATGCTTCCAGCATTTCTGCACATATATATTTGTATATCTATGTGACAAGGAAGTGATATGTTGTTACTTGCATAAACAGTACTTACTGTAAATACTGTACTAGAGCACTGCATTTATTGTAGTCTGTGCCTTGCTTTTACATCTATCTGGGATCAATTTTCACACAAGCACCTACAGATCTACTTCACTCCTTAAAAATATGCACAGCATCCCATTGACTGCACAATAATTTTTAAAAAATTATTGACAGATTTGTGATTATAGTTCAGGTTACATCTGTACATGTGAAATTGAATGATTATGGGAATTAAATTTTGATGACATTGCTGGGTTTCTTCTAAACAGCTTGTAAAATTTTAAACTCCCACATATAGCACTGAAGTGTCTATTTCACTCGGCTCTCAGCTCAGAAACTCTGATAGGTGAAACTGTTAGAACACTAGTTGTAATTTGCATTCAATTAATTACATATGCATATATTTTTAAAGACTTGTTTTTTAAGTCTTCAGGTTTAAGGTCAATTATTTTTCCATAAAAATTTTTTCATGTACAATACCAATTTGTACGGGCTTGCTTTCTTACCTTTGGCTTACTGACTCATAAATCCTAATTAGATATACAGAAATCAACCCTTTGTCCTATGTGTTTCAGATCTTTTATGAAGGTTAATATATATCTTTATGGAGATGTTTCTCCACAGTAGAATCCTTGCCTAGCTTGGGTGAGGCTCTGGGTTCGACCTCCACCACCACAAAAAGAAAATACACACATACACATACACATATACCTTTAAAGTGGATTTGTAATACTGAGATAATTGTGTTGTTTTCCACTTCAAACCATTATTGGTAGACATATCTACAAAATAAATCTATCTGTTTTTCTAGCATAAACTCTACTTGGTTTTAATGCATTATTTGTTCCAATACACATTTGCACACTTGCATCTGAGTAGCAAATAAATTTTGCTAATTATTATTTTATGTAGAATCATTTCACCAATATTAATAGTTTTTATAATCCTTCCTTACTTTTACTATTGATATTCTACTGGTTTTTTAACTCATTTCTTATTCTTTATGTCATTTTACCTCCTATATTCTGTACTATCTGTATGCCATAAGAATTTCTTTAAACGTTTCCAAATTTTATAGGTTAAATACATTCACCTGCAGCTTTTGTGTTTCTTTATATGAGTGTGTGTGACGCTTGTGTGTGTATACAGATAGTTTCAGGGAGAAAAGATTTTGAATACCATTATTAGATATTTTAGTCATCATTTGTCATGAAAATGCCTACATTTCTCATTATGCCTTTTTATATTTTCTAGTGCTTTTTGAAAAAACTTAACTATAATTTAGGTCTTCAAATGTATTAGAGTCTTGGTACAGAAAATTTAAAGGGTATTCTGACTCTTCAAGTATTTTTAAATTATTTTAATAACTTGTCCCTGGAAATCCTGTTTCCTATTTATCTGCATAAAACTTTAGGGTCAGTATTTGCAAATTGTTTTTGTATTTTTGGTTCTCTCAAAGAAATGGCTTTCCGTTTTAATAATCAAATCTGCAATAATTCCATTCGATTCCATTGTCTTTCCGTTTAGTATTTTATCTCTAGGTTCATGCTTAGTCCGCTGCCCTTCTGCTAGCCTCTGGGTCTGGGATCTGCTCGTCCTCTGAACCCCCAGGAGCGCTCTGGTTGAGCCCTGCACGCGGCGGCACAAACCCGGGCCCTGCCGGAGCAAGCGCCGGGATGGACAGCAGCACCTCCCGCCTGCCGGGTTTAAGTCGCAGAAACGTGCATCCTTTCTTGGGTGCCACGGGGGCAGATCCGACTGCGAGAAGTGTGCGGAGATGACCCGTGCCGAGCCGTGCTTGCCTTTACAGCAGGAGCAGCGGGGAAGATGGACGTTCCCCAGGGGCCAGGGAAGAGCAGGCCGGCTGCCCCCCAACGCCCTCTCCCCAACCCTGTGCTCCTGGCCCAGGTCGGAGTAGCCAGAATAAAGTATTTCCAGCTGGGTTTAGGAGGAGGCTGCAACGCCGAGCTTAACTCAAGAACACGCACCTCCTGCCTGCAGTGCTCGGAGCGGGGAGCCATGCTGCTGCCTTTGTCCACTTCATAGGTAAGAGCTGAACTGGAAAGGCCGGAGGTGGCCGACCGCGCTCTGGCCAGTCTCGGCCTGCTTGTGTGAGCGGAGGGAGGGCCTTCGTGGCTCAGCTGAAGCGCCGGAGGGTGGAGGAGGCCTGAGGCCCCGGCTCAGCGCCTGCCTGAAGGGCTCATGACTGACCCTGGATTCCAAGGGGAGGCCCCAGGGCGAGGGCGGGGTGGGCAGCTTCCACCTTAGGGACCGATTGGCCCCGCACAGTGGCTGTGTGGAGCAAGCTGCACTCTCACAGGGAGAGGAATTATTTCAGTTCTGTGGAATAAAGGATGACCCTTTGGATGGCAGCTGGCTTAGAGCCTGCTTAACCATGTCTACAGAAACCCAGTTCATAACCAAGTCTCGGAAGTGGCCCATATGACCATCAGCAGATGAATGCATAAAGAAAATGTTTTTACGTGCAATGGAGTACTACTCTGCCATAAAGAAGGATAAGATTGAGTCATCTGTAGGAAAATGGGTGCGCCTCGAGACCATAATGTTAAGTGAAATAAATCAAATGGATGCACAATCTTAAAGATCACATGGTTCAGAGCAATCGCTTATGTCCACTGGTACTTTGTGCTTGGCACTGTTTCTCTGTTATTTTACCCTCTTTTCCTGGAGTTGACCACCGCTGTCCTTCCACCCTGGCTTTTCATCTCTTCTGCTATCATTCTTGGATCACTTCTTTGTCTTCTGGAAAAGCTGGAATTTTTAGATTCATCTTGAAATTTTGTTTGCAACCCTAAAGCTGTCTCCAAAGAGCCTGAGGTCTTGGTAATGAATGGGCCTTAGGTCTGCTGGTTCCTCATGGGGAGTCACACTTCCCGCTTCACTCACTGGACAGAGCTGGGACACTACATACATTACATTCACATCTATTCCCATATCCATCTCCATACTTTGACAACCACTTTGACAATATGAGGTGTGATCGACAAATACGGTGAGTTAAAAAATTTTTAAGCAATTACAGTAAGAGATACATTGCCATTAATCCCCCTTAAATTCATCTACACTTCAAACACACTTATCCTGTCATTCTTACCACTTTCTGAAGAAGTTCTGGAAGTCCTTTTTGGTGTCTGTATGAGGTATAATAAAAAATTTGGTGAATGCTGCTGCCAAGTACCTTCCAAGAAAAAGACAGGTTCCTACAAATGTGACTCTGTGTCCTCATCCCTTCAGTGCCTGTTTCTGGCACTGTGTGACTCTTGGCCTTTCCACAAAGTCAAAATGACTGTGAAAGGGAAACCCTTTGAATTGACTCAGGCGGCCACAACAGCGAAGTTAAAGACACTGTTGAAAGAGGACTCCAGAGCTGCTGCAGAAGTGGAAAGTCCAATAGGATGAGTGTGTACAAAGCAAGGGGAGCTTTCTGAGAGGGATCAAGGGCATTGTGTCTTTTACTGTGATCAGTGTTGTAAATTGAAAAATCCATTGTGTTTTTATCACACTTCACGTAACCACCTCCAATCCAACTTCACAAGAGAGTTATTCTAGTCTTCTCTTTTTCTGTTTTTGTAACTCCTTTCCCTGAGAATAAACAAAGCTAGCTCGAATCATCCTCGAGATATTTACTTTTCTGATTACTCCCCATCTATAACCAGCTTCCTGTGCACACAGCCACCAGCTTCCGTCGGAGGATGCCCTCTTCAGCCTGCTTGGGTTTCAACTTCCAGGCCAGACCACCCCACAGGGACAGTGTCTTCCCAGGGCCGGGACTCTGGCACCTGCAGACACAGCCTCCCGGGAAGGCCTGACCTCCACGCCCGTACCCTCTCTCACCACCAGGGCTGCTCCCCAAGTGGCCACGGGGGGGGGGGGGGGGGGGGCGGAGGCTTAAGGGGTTCTAGGGAGGAGGGATGGGGAAGGGGAGGATGAGGCTGCTACTTGTAAGTGGCGGAACAAGTGTGAAATACAGGACTTTCAGCTCTGACTTGGTTGCCTTTCAAACAAGTCTCTGGTGTGTGTTGGTGCAGTTGTAGAAGCTGACAGACCTCCGCTGGCTTAGTCCAGTGAGGCATGAAATCGTCGTGCACCTTAATGGCTTAGTTGGCTCATCTCAGAACATCAAAGCACTGCCTAGGTTTTTCCTAGAGTGTTCTAACGAAACAAGCTCAGAGCACTGGTTACTTCCAATTATTCATTTATATCATGATTATCATTTTTATTTTAATTTCCAGTTACCTATTTGCAAATTTTCCTTGATAAGAAATACTTCAAAGACATCCATGTGAGAAAAATATGACACGGTCCTTAGGGTAAATTCCTAAAATGAAATAAATTCAAAGAGAAAATAATTTCAGAGGTCCATATATGTGTAAATTGATCTGTTACTGCCTTGTAATTCTCAAACCCATACAAGTTTTGCCAGTTGTACCAATGATGCCTTTAAATCAGAAAAGAGACAATGTTGCGATTGTTCATCATGTCTCTTCAGTGATGATCTACATAAACGCAACTGTTTATAATCTGCCCATCCCCTGTTGATTTAAAAATAAAAATAATTTTACTATGTACTAAAGTTTTAAACACACTCAAAAATTTTTGAGTATCTTTCTTGTTCTACTACCTCAGTCACTATCTTATCTAGCCCATGTTTTAATTATTCTCTTTTTAATAGCTTCTAATATTTTATAGGATTTGCATCTCATTAGTGTGTTTTTCTCTCCTCTCATGTGTGAAAAGAACTTTAGAACCAAACATATATTTTCAGAATAAAATCATACTAATATTTTTATTGGAATTTTTGGAAATATAGATCTCCAGATTTTTATGCTCTTATCCCTCTAGCTAATTCTCCATTTGAAAAACTTCCAACTGGTCACATATCAGTCAAATATTTTGTATTGATATTATTTCTAGTTAATTTATAGTTTTCTCTTTTAATTTTACCTCCTTTGGTGAATACGCTTAGTGTTCGTATATCAAAAAACTGTTGATTATGTATATATAAATTGCTTTACTACCTCCTTATTGAGCTCAGGCAATATTTTGGTCATGTTTGATTTGTTTGGGTTTGATTTCTATGTGCAATGCATTCCTCCTTTCAAACCTTATAGGCTGTAATGATCAATGCCATGAACTGTCCATCTGCTCCATTCCAGGCTACAGTTTTTAGACACATTACTAATTTTCATAAGCAGTGCCAAGGGGAAAGCGTTCAGTTTCTGAGATGACAACATAGTTCCAGAAGCTGAAACAATGTACAAGTACGTTGTAGACTCCTCCTGCTCTATGGGCTAAGGGACTGAGCAAGTTCAGAGCCTGGAGACACCAGGGGACAGGTGTGCCATACAGGATGGGAGAGGAACCAGAGAGCCTGGACTTACTCGGGGCTGTGTCCGAGGTTCCGGGAGAAGCGAGCGAGGCGGGTGTGCGGCCCAGACCCAGTGGGACTTGCCCTGCCTCAGGATGGAGGCCGATTATTACCGCAAAGATGCCCCTCACGAGCACAGAGGTTGAACAGTGCAGTTGTTTGCAGTCTAAAGAAGAAAAATGCCCCAAACTTTGGCAGAGCTTTGATGCGGCATTCGAAAGGAATGTCCCACCACATTTTCCTGCACTTGTGAGCAAATCGGGTGTGGTCTTGTTTCTTAAAATGTTGGTAGAAAAGTTTCACAGTATCATTTTATTAATTGTATAAGTGAAAAAATACAAGATTAAAGCAGACTTTTTACTAATGTTACTACCACAGGAAAAATGGGAAATGTGGTCCATATAGACTGATCATACCACTTGATCCTCAAAGTGAACCAAATAAAATGTCTCAGACTGAACGATGCTTAGAGTTTTGTCATTATTCAAATGATAAATGGACTCAGCCGACAGTGAAGCGGTATGGACTCTTCCTACAGAAATGGAAACCAGGGCGTGTGGCTTACAGCTCCATCTGGGGAGCTCCATCTGGGGAGCTCCCTCTGCACCTCACCGCCTGGAAGACGGAATCTGTGCCTGGCCTCGGGCTCGCCTGGCCTCACGGTCCCCTCCTGCCTGGATCTACTTTTTCCACCCCAAGACCTGTATCCTGAAGCTTCTCAACACCAGGAAACCTCCGCCGGGGACTTCTGAGTAAAATGCACGTGTTGCCAGTTGGCTTTATTTAAAATTAAGGACAGATACTTACAATTTAAGAATCTAATCAAAGGAAGGGAGAGAGAAAGAGGGAGTCACAGCAGCAGCAGCAGATACTGCTAAGAATTTCGCAAAGCTAGGAATGCAAGCATCCTGGAACAAAACCAGGCAGAATTTATTTCAACCTGGCTGTGCTGTGATTGAAAACGGGATATTGCTCACCTTGAACCCTGCAGCTGGCAGAGAAGACTAGAACACTTTGAGTAGGATTACTTGGCCTGGGTCCAAATTGCTGCCGAATAAATTTCTGGAGGACTCAGTTTCCATTCTCCTTCGGCACTCCTTCGGCGACCCTGATTTCTCAGTGTCGGATCGGCTGGTTTATTTGACTTCTGTGTACATTGCAATTGTCCATATTGCTTCGAAATACTGGCTGCTCTGTATTTTTGCCAAATGTCTGCATATTTAACCAGTGTGTATTATTTTGTAAACATAACTGTGTTTATAGATCCAGTTACTTATTAATTTGTATCTCTCTGATATTTGAATCATCCCTGCAAGGAGAAGTCCTAGGGCTAGGAAAAGGTATCTTTGAGAGTACACCAGCTCCTAGCTGAAATTTCTATTAAAATGGAATGAGATGAAACCCGCATTGCATTTGTATTTAGATCACCTTGTCGGTTCTCATTACCTAATTCTAAACAGTTAGGAATAACTGAAAGTCCCAGTTATCCACTGTGGGTTATGCCAATGTAAGGAAAATAAATGCAGGGTCTACACCAAATTGTGTCATTATCACATTGTCGAAGCGCCAAATGTGTTCTATTTAAACAAGATGGATAAGCTTTTCTCAGCTTTTCTGTGTGATCAGAATTTGCCAGCGAGACTTTTGTTGCTGTTGCTGTTGCCATGTAGGTTAGAATTACTCTTATAATTAATCTGGACCTCAAAAGTTCGAAATTTCCATTCTTCTAAATGCAGCAATGCTGTTCTAAACTGCAGACTGCAGATGCACAGGTTCAGTACAACCCCCTCTCGGAGCCAGGATGGTGGAATAAAGGACAAACAAGCTGGAAAAGGGAGTCCAGAGCTCACACCCACAGGCCTGACCATTGTGTAGGAATTACAGGGAACAGTGGCTGTTTGGAAAAACTCTGAGGATATTCTTTAGAAAACCATCTTTCTAGCAGGATACACACTAGAACCAAAATCACTACAATGTATTGATCAACTCTGAATATTCGGAAGGCTCAAATTATATCCAAACCTATTTTGAAACCCCTCACTAGTTTGTTTTTTTTTACCATGCTAGGTCAGTGGTCAGCAAACACTGGTCCATAGGCTAAATCCCAATGCTGCTTTGTACAAACCATGAACTATCAATGGTTCTCACATTTCACAGTTTTTTTGGGTTTTTTCTTTTGGTACCAGGGATCGAATTCTGGACCTTGTGCTTGCAAAGCAGGCAGTGGCACCACTGAGCTTAATCCCGGCCCACGTTTCACAACTTTTAAACAGAAGAGAAATTTAAAAATTGCATGATACATGAAAATAATATAACATCCAAAGTTTTGTCCCTAACTAAAGCTCTACTGACTCACAGCTGTGCTTCTTTGTTTGCAAATTACTGGTGGCTTTCAAGTGATAAAGCAGAAGAGGGCTGGCACCAGGTCGCTAAATGACCCTGGGCACAATAAAGTCTCGGAGGAGCTGGTCCCTGCCCTAGCTTGTCTCATTATCACTGTTCCATCTTCCTGGGGACCAGCTGAGCTCCAGGCCTGTGCCTGCCAGGTGGTAAGGAATTACAGAGGTGCCTTTGTGTTGTGCAACTCACAAGACGTCACCAGGTGCTGCCCGCCTTGAGAGCTGCATGTCCCTCTGAGGGAGGTATATTGGTTATGGAGGAGGTTATAGTGACTTTCCCCCAGAAACTCTCATTAAGCCATTTTCTTTATGTGCAAATCACTTCATTATGATTGGATGGATAAGTACAAGGATGAATATGTTTACTGCACATGCACCAACCCCCCACGATGACGAATGTACTCATTATATATCGCCAACGTATGCTAACAAAAAACATCAAACATGGTTGGATGGATAATGCACGAGCTCAAGATCCACATCATTCAGAGCTTTGTTTTAGAAGGTAGCTGCTTCCGACTCAGCGGTCGTCCCTCAGAGGTCCTAAGCACACATCTGCAGTGTGCTTCACAGTGTGCGCTGGCCCCTCACCCAGCCCGGAGCCCTCCTTGCAGCCCACTCAGCAGACGCCCGTGGGTGCATTCTGCACCTCTCCTGAGACCTCAGGCTGCTTTCCAGGGGAAGGGCCCTGGGCAGAGGGCAGGAGCGATGGGGCGTTGGCTGAGAGGCTGCCTCGGTTTCCCACACCTGGGATGTGGACAGCACTTATGGGCACTGCACTTCCGTTTCCCTCTGCCATGACCATTTTGAGTCAGGTTTCTATGCAGGTGGATTCCGTGTCTTCTTACAAATTTCTGACTTCAAATCAGAGATAAAACATTCAGGGATGCCCACACTTCCCCATCCAGGGCTACAGGGGCAGGGTGGTGCCTGCTCAGCTCTGTGTGAGTCCTCCTGGTCAGCTACAGCTCTAGAAGTCCTCTCTGGTTGGGTCATCGTAGTCCCCCACTCCTTTTTGCAACCTTGAGGGTTTCTTCTTCTGCCCCTGCAATAATCCGTAATAGGCACAATTCCTTTCCCATGGTGTGGCCCACTATCATATCCAAAGCAATTGTGCCAAGGTTTCATTTCTCAGTTAAACTTTCCTCTTTCCTTCAGTTCCTTCTAGAACACTCTGTTTTCTAATCCTCCGGAGCTGGATTGCCTTCCTCCTGACACACAGCAGCCTGCAAATGTCTGTGCTGAGTTCAGATTGGAGAACTCTGCACAGTGCTACTCTAGAGCTTCTTAAACATATCACTGAGTATTTTGCTCAGCTTCAGAACTTTTCAGCACTGTTTCCATGGCAGGACGCTAAAAATGAGCATGAAGGAAGTGCTTTTTTGAGGCACAGAAGTTTTTTCGGAGACCCTTTGTTAATTGACAGGAATCTACAGAGATTTTGAATTCACTCTTTAACTATTTCACACAAGAAAACATGACACAAAATACCATTCAAGGCACATATAAAATTCTTCTTTTCAAAATACTTCATCAAAAGGTAGCACATTTTTTGTAGGAAGACAGATTAAAGAAATGAGTAGAAAATTAGTACTGAATAGCTTAGCACTGAGACTAACAGAGCGGAATTATGACATTCTGATTTCAGGATCGCTCACTACTGGAGGCCCGCCGGAATTAACACCAAGCTGAGTTTACCATGCATCTTTATTTTTGGCTTGGAAATGAGGACAAACAGCAATTCCTTTTGTTATTTTGTAGCTGATCTCGATTTAGAAAGTATTGTAAGCACCACTAAGGAAAGAAGGCTATTATTTAAAACAGAACCATAGAAGTTAAAAATACACCTGGGAAATAACAAGGTAATGTTTAGCCTGGATAATTCGAGTTAATAGAAGTAGAGACCAGAAATCCCATCAGTCAGCCAGCAGGGAACTGCTTAGAAAGCCCTGTGCACCCACACTGGAAAAGACCTTTTAGATCCGAAAACTATCAGATGAGTCTGCAATTGGAAGTAGGCAAATCCGTGGACCTCAGCTGTACCCAGATGGTATCCTGAGGTATAATCCTCCCGTCGGTCTTGCCTATGAAGCTGGAGAATGCAAAATAGTCAGAATAAACCCGATGACATCAGCGCACCTTAATGACATAAAGATGTGATAAAATTTGAGGGGATACAGCAAAGTGACTGTGGAGGAAGAAAGGGCTTGGTGAAGTGAAGGTGTTTTTCAGGAGTGTTTTGCCATGAGCATATTATTATTATTATTATTAATATTATTTAATTGTATGCAAATGACACAGTGACTCACAGCGTAAAGTGATCTCGATTTCTCTCTGCAGATGTGAGCATTCCATGGGAAAATACTGGAAAGATGTAACCAGGAAGCAGCGAAAAGGGATGACTCAGTGATGTACAGGCAGAATCAGCCTGGCAATCAGAAATGGCACTGTGCTGGGCACGTGTGTCTCACGGTAAGTACTTCACACATTCTGCCTTATTTCAAATATCTGGCAGCTTGTTCGGTTCCCTTTGCTACTGGCAGGGGCACAGTGCCTGACAGATGGGCTTCACACCCTGCAGCGCCAACATCCAATCCCTGTCCGACTGTAACAATAATGTCCTTGCGATTTTAATACCGCCTATCACCGGAGGACTGGTGACCCTCCTCGACTTTCATTATTCCAGCACTTCCCTGAGGTTGGTGGTCCGTTTTGTTCTTCTCTGCCTGGGAAGGATCGTGTGAGGGATGTGCACATGGCCTAATATGATCCACATTGGTTAATGCGTTTCAAAAGTTGTGTACAGTAATTAGACCCACGATTCCTCGGACCTCGTTGTACTGTGAATAACTACTGCATTAATTTGTACGGGCCTGCACCTTGACCATGAATGCAGCCACAGACGATGAACTCAAACCGTCCTTTATCCTTCAGACGTTAGCAAACAGCAGCAGCATCTCACGGTGTCCATTCCTACACAGCTTATCTCTTAGAGTTGAGAACCACGGGAAGTGGGGGCGTCCCAGTTATTCACAAGGGAATGTTCAACAGGGCTCCATGGACTTTGTGAAGAGAGCATCCCTGCTAAAAGATGCAGGGACATTCAGTGTCCACACCTCCACATGGCTTTGGTCATCTGTCCTCTTCCTGCTCTTCTGTCACCTCCTGTCACCTGGCCCTGCCTCCATAGACCCCAGGGTTATTGTTCAGGAGGGCCTACGATGGGACTAATGACTTCATTGTTAATAGTCTCTATTTGACTTGAACCAAAGAAACATTTAAGTACATTCTGCTGATACGATCAATTTCAAATTCTCACTGCCTTAGATATTAATATTTCTCTCTCTCTCTCTCTCTCGCTCTCTCTCTCTTCCCCTCCTTTCCTCTCCCTCCCCGTGTGTGTGTGTGTGTGTGTGTGTGTGTGTGTGTCTATGATTTATCCAGGAAGTATTTACCCAACTGGTCAAAGCAGTCATTTCACTGAAAAGCAAATGTGCCCTCCTGCCCCATTGATTGACGCAGTCACTGCTTTTGCAGCTTGCTGAGTCAGAAGAGCTGGAGGCAGGGTTGCTGGCAGCCTGGCCGGGCTGTATCCACCCAGACAATTCAACGGTGACAGTGGCTACCGCAGTGGCCACAGAAGCAGCCACTCACCGGAGCCCATCCTGCCTGCCTGGTGGCCTGTGCTCCCACACTCACTTGCTGGGAATCCCGGAAGTCTCCCCAGCACCACCCCATTGAGAGGTGGCTCACAGAAGGCCCGGAGAGGCTGAGAACCTGCCCCAGGTGCACAGGCAGTAGACGGTGGATGGAGGGCAACGCTGGCCAACCATGGGAAGAACGGCACCCAGGCCGGCTCACTTGGCCTCTGCGTGGCTCGTGAAGGAGTGGCCGCATCGTTTGTAGGCCAAATTGGAAATGAAACGGGGCCTCAGTTCAAACCCTGTGAAGAATTTCACAGCACTGAGGCAGAACATTGAAGGAAGCTCCACATACTCCCGTGTGCACCCTTTGCGACTGCACGGCTCTGTCACCAACAAGGTGGCTGCGCTTGGAGCTCCTGTTTCCCCCGCTAATGGCCCAGGCTGAGCCAGGCCCACATCTCAGGCCAGTGATCTTCGCCCGGTTCTGAGCCCTCCCTCACCTGACCCATGTCTGTCGTTAAAGAAGACAAAGGGCTGCCTGTCTCTGATCCCTGAATCAAAAGACACTTAACTGCTTTTATTCACATAGACAAACTCTGGCTTAATGGTTATATCACATCTTGTATGTCTGTGTCACCCTGAAATTTCTCTGGTTGATCCTTGCATAGTGTGCACACACGTAGGTGCACGCATGTCCACACTTTTCTCAACAGATATATTTTGAATATGATGGTTCTGTCCCTGGGCAGGAAAATGTGCACTTTGCCAAGGAGAATGACAGTGAGAAATCCCCAGCATCCATAGGTTACGAGCTAAGCTCACAAATTTTCCTACGCTTTCTCCTTTCTCAGAAAGCTAGTGACAGCGAATGGAACGGATGGCTTTGTATTCATATTTATTTCTTAATTTTCACAAATCAAGCAACTGCAGATTTATTCCGTCCTCATTTTACGTATTTGGAGAACTGCAATTTCTCCTTTTCCTCCTGTGAAATGCTCACTGAATCTATATTATATTGTGCTCTGTGTGGCTGACGTCCACTTTGGGCCTCATGTCCAAGGAGTTAAAAGTGACACTGGCTTCAGATTCTCTACTTTCCACTTTGCTTCACAGAATCTGAGCTCTCCATCTGTCTCCTTGAACCAAGATCGGGGCCTCTCCTACCACTACAACCCCCGACCCAGCTTCCTCACTGGCCAGGCTGTCAGTACCAAAAATAACAAGCTTCACCTGCATTGTAAGGGTTCTTTAGGCTTTTGTTTCCCTAGATGTCTTCATTTGTATGTGAAATAGTCTTTAAGCAATGCTCTGCATTGCATTCTTTTCAAGGAAGAAACAGCTGAGCATTTTAGCATTCTTTTCCTCATTGGCTTCTGCATTCTTCCAGTGGAGAAACTGAGTGCTTCTTTTCATGCTTCTCGTAAGATACATAAGCTGCTTCTTATTTATGCCCACACTTACGTGAACTGCTTCTTCATATTTATTCTATACCTGAAACTTTGCTTACAGAACTACAGAAGGAGGTAATTTCGATTGAAAAGCTTCAAGATCCCTCAAATGTGTGACAGTTGATGCCACAAAAGTAGCTGTTTAATCAGCAAACCAGGCTCTGTCCTGGATGGTTTTAACCTTGAGTTATTTTTATAACTCAGATTGACAAAGACCATTTCACCTGGACAACACAGAGGATGGTTTATTTTTTTATTTTAGGAAATAGAGAATGAACAAATTAATTCAGGAATGCTGTCTCCGGTGTATTTTTGCTTATTTTTTCCTTATTACATGGAAACTGGTCTGCCAAGCTTTTGACATCTTTTCAAATCTGGCCCCGTCTTACCAGGTTAACCCTATTTTCTTCCACTGTGTAGCACAATCGAGGGCGTGGCCCGACTTCACACCAGGAGGGCCATGTGGACTTACGGACCGCCCTGTTCTTCATTCCTCATGTCAACACCAAGAAATCCTAACAGTCCTCCAAAGCTCAGCCCAGATGCCTCCCGCCTACCTTAGTGAAGGCTCCTTTCCCAGGACTCAGCTTTGTACCCCTGCCAAACCTGCCCACTCTGTGTACCACTTACCTAATATGCATTAATTTTGTTTTCTCTTTAAAATGATGAATTCCCAATTATAAGGATTGCAACCACAGCTAGCTTAGTCCGAGTACACATGATTCACATAATTAACTAATAGGGAGTTGATACATTATGATCAAATGATTGTTTCATGGCTTACTAACAACTTTTGGGAACATTATCTAATTTAATCTTCATAGCTCCATCACATAGCTCATCATGAAGAGTTAGGTTGGGTTCCACTGAAATTCATACATGGATGCCCTGACCCCTAGTACTTCAGATGATGATTGTGTTTAGAGACAACACCTTTAAAGCGGTGATTGGGATAAATTGGGTAAGATTGGGGTGACTGAGGTCATGAGAATGGGCAATTGTACAATAGCACAATGGAGTCCATATAAAAAGAGGAGACAAGGATACAGATACCCAGGAAGGAAAAGGTCACATAAAGATACAGTGAGAAGATGGCAGCTAGAAGCCAAGAGAGAGGTCTCAGAAGAAACCAGCTTCAATGGGATCTCCAGAATTCTGAGAGCAGAAGCTCCTGTTGTTCAAGCCAGGAGTCCATGGTACTTTGTCATGGTAGCCTGGCAAACTGGCCCAGGAGTTCTGTAGAGCAGGGGTGAGAAGCTCTTCATTATGACTGGGCCGGGGCCTGTGTCCAGGACTCTAACTCCAAGTACAGCTTCTGGCAACCTGAGCATCTGCTCTCTAGAAGCAGGAGTTTGTTGAGTATGTTTTCTCTATTTTATGGTCTTGACTGTGTGTTAAAGAGTCTCACTTTATAAATCTTTTAGAGTAGAATTGATCAGGTCAGGAAAGGCCAGGGACGAAGTCTTATGAACTGCTCTGTTCATAATGAAATGGGCAAGGTTCAAAGAGGGCAGGCACTCTGTCATGCTTCGATATCTTTGAGGACAGTGGAGGTGGAAAATACCCACTGTGCTTGGTTTTCACATGGAAAAAGTCTACATAACATCATTAACGTCACCTCTCCTGCTCTGCTCTGAGTGCCGAGCACCATCCTAATATAGATTTATAAAGAGCAATTTTATTCAGAGCATTCAGAAGATGGTGAGGTCATCAGAGATTAAGCAATGTGACATCTGGTAATTTGCTTTCAGTGTGAGGAAGCAGAAGAAGTAAGATTGGAAAAACGCTACCTCAAACTGGATGATGAATGTATGGAATGCATTTTAACATTGCATGCTATTTTGTATAAGTGTAAAATTTTGTCTAATGGAAAAATCTCTTCCACAATTGGCTTTGGAGTTGCTGATTTTGTATTTGGCAGGCATAATAGCAAGTTTCTTGAAGGACAAAGGTAGAAAGAGATAATACCCATCCTACTTTGTAGCTGAGCCAAGAAGGGAAACTTAGGGCCATGGTCGATGGCTGTAGTAGAGTTTGTCTCCTGGTTAGACTATCTCATGAGCTTTTTCTTTACAATATAGTATTTTTATTGTAAGGACCTTACGCCTTAAGCTCTTAGTGATAACTTCAAATTCAACCATGAAGTGAGATAATAGGATGTGTTGACTAGGAGTGAGAAGTGACCAGTGAGAAAATAAATCACATGGCAAAATGGTTAAGGCTTGGAACAACTAACGAGGCCAGATAATCACCTCCAGGCAAAGCACACAGTGGAACCGAGGCAAGGCCGCCCATCTCTGATCTCATCCTTGGGTGTTCCTTCCGCTGGGTGGAGACCATGTGGCCATGTAGAATGGGAAGAGATATGAGACCCATGTGTAGATGGCAAAAGCCAAGCCTGGAGGTTAAGGGAGGAAAGGAAATGGGCAGGAATGTGGACAGAGCTCTCTCCGGACAATTTTGGAGATGGAAGGAGAGACCGGCACTAAGCCTGGGCAAGACTGGCTGATGCCTATGACAGAGGGGATCAGGCTTCCTGTCCAGGGTCATTGTCAGTGAAAGAGGTGTTTTAACCCAAGAGCCCTGGTGATAGTCTTTGAAGTGAATGACTTTCAATTACTAATATGATGCCTCCTTTAGGATTCGCTGAACCAGGAGGCACCATAGAACACACCTGTAATCCTAGCAATTTGGGAGGCTGAGGCAGGAGGATCATAAATTTGAGGCCAGCTTGTCAAACTTAGAGAGATCGTGTCCCAAAACAAAATGAAAAAGTGCTGGGAATGGAGGTCAATGGCCCCTGGGTTCAATCCCTAGGACTGAAAAATTAGCTGAGAAAATCCTGTCGCTGTAGGTGCAGTATGTATTTTGAAATGATTACATATGTGCAGTATGTAATTAGGAATGACTCCACCTTTCACAAGATGGAGACAGAGAAAATAATGAGCAGGTTACTAGTTGTTCGCTTCTTGCTTTGATTTTTCAAACACACAAGCTGCTTCCCATTTTCCGGTTAGCTTCATGACTGGTTTCTGCAGGTGAAATGAAGAGATTTAGCGTGGACTGCATGAATCACCTCTTCAGAGATGTTCTTGATGGTAGCACGAATGCTGAAGGAAAGAGCTTTGAGTATCTCCTCTCTCCCTGGGCTGTGCATCGTGTTTCTTCTGGAGCTCATTCCTTCCGCATCTACTGTGGGTGGAACTGTGATCTCCAGAGAGAGGAATTCTTAGCCACTAGTACTGGTGAATGTGACATCCTTTGGGAAAAGCATATTCCCAGATGTTGAGACCCAGTGACATAGAGGGAGAACGTCATGGGACCACAGAGGTGGAGAGTGGAGTGATGCACCCGCAAGCCAAAGGAAGTGAGGATATTCCTCAGCCTACAGCCAGAGGCGAGAAAGCGCCTCCCAAGAGCCCGTAGAGAGTCTGTGTGACTACAAACACCTTCATTTCAGACTCCTGGCCTCTGTAGCTGTGGGAGAGTAAATCTCTGGTATGTTGAGTCATCTAGGTTTTGCTGCTTTGCTATGGAAACCCTAGGAAAATAATAGAGCAGCCAGCAAATGGAGGTTCTCACCTTAGGAGTTCAGAGCCTTTCTACACTTGTCCTAGAAGACAGCATCATTTCAGTGGCACCTGTGCTAAATTTGAGAAAATGTGCCAGCGTGGTCATCGAGGGCATTGTGAAAACAAAGCGTTATGTTTCTTTATATCATTTTTTGGAGGAAATTATCTGAGTATTCAACAGTCTCATTCATCTTTCCAGAGGTGGGTCCTGGGGTGCTGGCTTGCCTTGCTTGCTTCTGTGGTCGACCCAGGCCAGCCGCAAGCACATGGACTCCATTCTGCATCCAGTGTCTCTCATGTCCAGCGGTCCAGCCTAGCTGCACCCACCCAGTGCTGGCAGAAAGGAGCAGGGCCTGACTCAAACCTCTGCTTGCACTGCTTTGCTGAACCCCAAGAGCTAGAGCGAGTCACATATCTGAGCCCGGAGTAGGGTGGGAGGCACTGTGATGTTACCCATAAAAAGACACAATGACCATGGGGCCACAGGTCCAGCACACCGTACAGCGAGTGCATTGTCCATTGCTCTTGTTCTCATCAGCTCCCAGAGGCTGAGGGTTTCATTCATGCTAGCCAAGGCAGGCTGTTCTTAATATCTAAGTAAAGCATGCACAGACCGAAGGTCTGGAGTGTTCATACTTTATCCAGCACATTCTCAGACGTGTCTCTTAAACTGAAATGTTTCTTTGGAACGTTCTGATAATCTACTGCTTTGCGCTGACTTTCCTTTTGCTGTACAGCCATTGCCCAACCTGGAACTCAGCTGCAAATCAGATCGGGAAGAGCTGGGGACTCCACTGGGTGGGTGGGCCAGGACAGGGCAGGCAGAAGAAGAGCCCAAGCCTGTCTCCACCATCTGTGTCGACTACTTTCCTCTTCGCTGGGACACCATGCCCAACAGCCAAGTTTAAAGGAGGAGTAGATCCTTCCAGCTCAGTTCAGTCCCTGGTTGGCTGACTTCAAGGCAGAAACATGGTAGAAGGGCATGACAGAAAGGAACTGCTCACCATGGCATCCAGGAACCAGAGAGAGGGGAGTCAGGGGGTGGGTACAGGCACCCTTCCAGGGCCACACCCCCTGTGACCGCCCCTTCTGACCAGAGCCCCCCAACATCAGCGAGCTACAGTGCCCCCGTAACCCAGTCACCCCCCCAAGCCCCAGCTCTGAGCACCCAAGGCTTTGAAGGGACATCGGGATAAAAAGCATAGCAGCGTCCAAGCTCCCCTGATTCATCCATGCGCCTTCACAGCATGCAGAGGTGGGGATAAGATAGAAGTTCTCGCCAGCCTCGGAGAACCTGGACGGCCACTTCCCTTCAATCATGAGAGGGACAGTGAGGTGACAGTCCCAAGATAGCGTACTCCAGGGAGGGAGGGAGTCCCTGTCTGTGTGCAGACACAGAGAACAAGAGCCAACAAAACGGGCTGTGCTGAGGAGTCCTCAGAACCGGAGATGGGTCTCTCATCGCTCAGAGAGAGCCAAGAGGACTAACTATCCATAGAGCCAGAGCAAAGGGAACTGCTGGCTGCCTTCAAGAACCAAAACCGCATCCAGCCTCGAGGAGAAATGAGTGTTTCAGAAACAGCCACGCTATTCAGTAAGTGTAATTACTCATCTAAGTAGCACTGCACTCCTTGGTCCTTGAAATCAATTTAACTTACTTCAGAGCATCAGGAATCCATTACAAATCATATACAAGTATGACTATTCTAAAATCCAATCAAATTATCCATGATACTTAATGTCTGAGTAAACGAACTGAATTACATGGAGGGAAGTGCAGCTTATACCTTCCATGAGTCCATGACGTAGCAGTGAAGAGCACGGTGTCCGTCAGTTTTACGCACATGGCAAGTTAGTTTTCTCTCTAGTCCTCAAACGAGAGTCTGCCAAATGGGGGCACTCATTATATCTGGGCATAAAGTTGTTATGAGAACTAAGTTCATACATGTCAAACCTCACAGTTCCTGATCATGGCATTAGAGATCACCCTGGTGGTCAGGAACCTCCGATTAACTTTTTCTTTGAGGGTGAAAGCCCTAATTTCTCATTTGAAGAAGAGGCATTAAATACTTACACTGTGCAAATAATGCTGCCAAACTCTGGAGATGTATGGAAATGAGCAGCATGCAACCTGGCAGCGAGTGATTTATAAACCAGGACAGGTCGGTATCACCTGTGTGAAGGTGTAATCCAATGAAGTGGTGTGATGAGGAAAATCCTGTGGAACCACACACAGAAAGGAGGGTGACTCTGAGATGCCATGGGGCTCTGGGTTTCCCTGCAGGGAAAAGAGGGATTTTGCATCAAGGGGAAGAGAATCCCAGGCAGAGGAATAACATGAGGAGGCTTAGGAAGTTGGACACTCAGGGTCCATGTATATGTCAACCCCGCTAACGTGTCTGAGAAATGAGTTGGATGACAGTATTATAAGTCATACTATCTTATTCACATACATCATAATTAAACAAAGACTACGATGATTTAAAAGTCAACACTTACTGCTGTGATTGCATATTGTCTTCATTAATATTAAATACTCCCATGATAAATGGGTCCAAAGGACACTGGTTTACCCAACATTTACTGGTTCACTGAACACTTGGGTTGCTCGAGAGGGTGGCAGGCCCTGTAGTAGGACTCGGAAAGCAAAACAAGTGAGATGCACGAGGCTGCTGGACAGCCCACTGCAGATGAATGAGAGGAAGCTGGAGGAGGGGTCTTTCCTGTCAGGGAGACGAGTGTGCACATCCTGGAAGGGAGAGAATATCAGAGATGCTTCACATTGTCCTGGGATGCGGATGAGCTGGGAAGACCTACGTTTGACTGCTCAAATAAGCAACAGGAGGTCCAGGGCTTTCCACACCACATAAGGAGTCAGGATCCTGTCCCGGAGGAATGACGAGTGAACCAGTTCGGGCCAAAACAGTAAACCCTGCAATGAGGAGGAAACCCGGTGGGCTGGGCCAACTCTAGACCAGGACAAGGGTGGCTGGGCCTGGGGCAGTGTGGGAATGCAGGGCAGTGGAGGACTCGGTACCAAGCTGATCCGTGCTGGAGGGGAGGTCACTTGATACCCGGGTTCTAACCTGGTGATGGTGTTATCGACAGGAGTTAACCAAAGGCTCTGCAGCAAACAAGCCCGATAGTAAGTGATTCAATAGAGAAGAATTTTACCTGGTTTAGAGCTCATTTAGGGTCCAACTCTGTCAGGCACTGACCTTTGTAGTTTGGCCACATAAGAATTGTCTGAGATCAAAGAGAACCACAAAGACCAGATTGCAAGGGTTTAGCATCCCTGATCCTCAGCAGAACTCGAACACAGGGGCCACACCATCCTTCTGGGATCTTGGGTGGCTGGGGAATATAATTTTCCTTTGTATCCAAGGAAAATACAAAACAACCCCAAAATAGCGTTTGTGCCAAAGTGTCCTTCTATGAGATAGGTAACAAATATGGGGACATAAAACTGAAATTCTGAACTTATTAAAATTGAACAGATTATCAGACATTGTCAATTGATGGAGATGTGAAAATTAAAAGCTCCCAAGATGTTTCTGCAGTCAGATATGTAGGACTCACCAACTAATAACTGGTAGAAGAGGCAAATGGAATGCAAAGAACGATACAAGAAGAGAAAATCCTTGGAGAAAATTAACTTCCAAGGACAAGATAAAAAAAACAGGAACCTACAAAGTAGACTAAGAAGAAGCAGAGACTGAAGCCTTCTAGAAGCCAGAAGCTGGAGTTAAATGATTAAAGGAGTGAGAGAATTTACTAATACAGTAGTTAATGTTTCGGAAAAGTCAAGAAGCTAAACTGAAGAGGCCACTGGACACAGCCAGAAGTCCACAGTGAAAGCAGGTTCAGTTAAGTGTTGGGGAAAGTTGTCAGATTTCAGTAAGTAGAGGAGACACTGGATGGAGGTCGAAGAGAGAGGAAGTGAGAGCAGATAGCTTCCCAGTTTACCTACTTGGTGGCATGGCAGGCAGGCGGGATGTAGAGGGTACTGTTTTCCTTTTCTTCCTTTGTTCTCTTTTGTTGTATTAGTCTGATATCCATTGCTGTGACAAAATACCTGAGATAAGCAACTTGAAAGAGTAAAGTTTTATTTTAGCTCCTAGAGTTTCCAGTCTGAACCGCTTGGCCCTGTCACTTTGTGCCTGTAGAGAGGTGGCATATCATGGTGTGAGCACTTTGTGGAGGAGCTGCTTATCTCAGTGAGCAGGAAGCAAAAAGATGAAGGCAGAAAGGGGACAGGGTCTTAACATCCCCTCCGAGGGTGCGCCATCAATGAGCTACCTACCTTCCACAAGGCCCCCACCTCCCCAAGGTTCCACCATCTCCACAGCACCATCGGCTGGACCAAGCCTCCAGTGCGAGCCTTTGGGTGACATTCCAAATCCAAACACCTTTTTTTGTCTTTTTAATGAAGAAAGGAGAGGCCTTAATCTACAGACTTGACAGAAAAAAAAAATTATTTTAGACAGATGTTAGAAAGCTGGTCAGAAATGGGATAAGTGATAGACTTAGGTCTTTGAAGACTCCAAAGAGCAAAAGATCCAGAAGGACTAAGGTGCCTTTGAGGGAGAAAAGCCCCCACCCTTTCACATCAGCTGTGGTCCAGATCTGAGATGTCCTCCCTCTCGGAGCCCCATTTGTATGGAAGGTGATCTGTTTGGAGCTGAATGAGTCGCTAGGAGGAGGCGCCTGGCTGGAAGGGGTTCCTGGGACGTGACCTGTGACCTGGAAGAATATACTCCTGCCCCAGTGCCTCCCTTCCCTCTGCTGCTCCCTGGCTGCCGTGGGTGAGCAGCTTTTCCTCTCCCATGGCCCTTGGCCGCCTTGCTTCTGCCTCGGCAGAGCCAGCCAATCATGAACTGAAACTGTGAGCTGAGATAAACCCCTGTTTTAAATTGGGGTGTTGGGGTGTTGTGTCCAACAACAGGAAAACGACGAATACAGCATCACAGATGCTAGGTGGAGGCCAGGGCGGGTGCCTGGGGGAACCATGATTTGGGGGACTAGCTGCTCTTACAAAGCGAAAATTAGTGACTGCACTGCTCAAAGACTCGGTACCCATTCTGTTTCTGCACAGAGTGGTGCACAATTTCATGAGGTGAACCCAGGTGTCTCAGACTGCTCTCACCCGTAATTTTCTCACAGATAGAAAAGGACAGAGGTAGGAAGACGCTTAAAAATGAATCAGGGCTGTTTTTGAAATGCCTGTGAGTTGCAAGTGTGTGGTCAGTGTGCTATTTATCTTGCATTTTTGACATTATTGAGATGAGGATTGATTGGGCCATGTAAAGATTTGGTAGATGTTTAAAAATTTTTCTCTGCAAGTTTGACAGGTATTTATACACACAGTGGTGAAGCAACAGTGGGATTGTGAGCCATTCTTACATGCTTTGCAATATGGGATTTTATTTATTACATTTTGAACTGTCAGGGAAAATTATATTTTATTGCTTTAACCTCCCTGTTTGGGTGCTATTTTAAATCTGATATTTTCTTAGAGTTACAGGTAAAAAAAATCTGTTGAATGGTGTTTTTATTTAGGTATCTGATTGAAATTAAGTTCTTATGACTTGTACTTAATAGTTTTGTTACATTTAGTATAGTTGTATTTTTTCATTTGATTTGGCTGTTATTGGAAATAGACTTATAAACCCGCAAATGATAACTTTGGCGTTGCTTTCTAATTTTGCAGTCATATCTTCCTCTCTTTCTCCTGCATCCACATTAGCTAGTGTTCTTGAAAGGGCTACAAAATGATGCACTGGCAGGGGCTTCCTTCCTTGTTGCTGCCTACACAGAGCTGCTCTTAGGGTTTCTCCTGAGATTGCGGCAAGCTTTGCCGTACACGCGTCCTTCTGAGCGAAGAAGGGGATGTTTGTGTTTCTGTATTACACACATGCTTTTTCTTCATCAAGAATGGACATTTCCTTCTCAAATGCTGCTTCTTCATCAAATAAAATGACAAGACAATGCTTTTGTTCTGATTCATAGTTAATTTAATCTATGATTCCATTTTTGGATTAAGTCTCCTTTTGTGTGGGCTTCTAATGTGCACTGGAGCCTATTTTGCTTTGCAAGAGACTGACAAGTTGCTCTGTTTCCTTTGTTATTCTATTCCTATGATTCATCAAACTTCCCTTTGTCTTTTATAGCCACCAATTGCTGGGCCCCTCTCTCTCTCTCTCTCCCCCCCACCCCCTCCATCCCCACGACTTTCAAACCTGGAGTCAGACACACTTACTAGAAGGATCCAAAATCGAAACCCTATGTGGAAGGAAGTACAAGGACAGGTGGCTCCCACATTCATCTCTGCAACAAGGACGAGATGTCAGGACAAAGTTATGTCTTTGTTGACATGGACCAGGGACAACTCAAGGATGTCAGAGAACCAATGCTTAGCTTTCTTTTTCTGATGTGGGTCATGTGCCCTTCTTATTTCAAACTTCTAATATCATTATGCCCCGGCATCTGTAGGGAAATGAGTCCATCACACCCCAGGACACCAAACTCTGTGGAAGCTCAAATTTCTTATGTAGATAGTGCAGTCCTTGCAAATAACCTACACAAATCTTGCCATATACTTTAGATCAACCCTAGAATACTTGTAATACCCAATATAACGGAAATGCTATATGAACAGTTGTTATGCTGTATTGTTCAGAAAATATAGTGAAAAAGAAAATTTCAGTACACGTTCAATATAGACAGTATTTGTTTTTTAATTTTCAAACTCAGTCGGTTGAATCCATGGATTCAGAACCCCTAGGTAGGAGAGCTCACCACTCTACACTGCTCTTTTTTTTTTTTTTTTTTTTTGGTACCAGGGATTGAACTCAGGACTTTTCTCTTGCGAGGCAGGCACCGCAACCACTGAGCTAAATCCCCAGCCCTTACACTGCTCTTGATTTACTGTTGCTAATCCTTTCTTTTCCTCCTCCTTCGTTTTACTTTAATGTGCGTTTACTAAATTCTTAGAAAATGCTATAGTTTAATTTAATTCATTCTTGCTTAATGTCATATACATTTATCTGAGCATTGTCATGCTTGCATGCTAAGTTCTTCCTTCTACAAATATTTCATTGTCCTTCAAACTTCAACAAAGGAAAACTTGTTCTTGTAAAGAGAGAACCTAAGCACATTCACTCCATGCCAGCAGGGATGTCAGTTTAGACAACCTTTTACAAAAACAGTTTGGTGATACATTAAAATGCACTTAAAATTTTTGTCTTTTAGCCGAGTAACCTCATTTTTCCTAAGAAGAGCATTGAAAGTATACAAAGTGCTTTTTCTGCAAGCATATCAATCCCACTTCTGTTCACAAAGTAGGAAAACTCAGAAAGGTCAAACGAGGGCACAGTGCTCAGGCACACATTTTGGTAATCTGTGCAATGGAATATTTTGTAAAATAATTATTAAAAATAATTTAAAATAACTATTAAACCATGGAGAGTTATTTTCTTGGAGGATATTTAAAAGCACAGAAAAAGTCTCATGATATATTTTAAGTCAGGAAAAATTACACCTACTAGGATAAGCATGTCTCCAAATTTGCCAGAAAATCATTTGCAAAATATATGCCAAAATAAAATGGTTATTTCTGAGTGGTGAACATACAGGTAATTTATACTTTTCATCTTTTTTTGCTCAAATTCTCCACGTTCTTCATGTATGGGTTTTATAAGAGAAGAAACAATAAACATTTTCATACAGTCTGAGAGATGAAATGGGCCAACTTAGGAAAGAGCATGCCATGCACCCCGTGAAAATGTGTAGAGAGCAGCCTCGGGTGCGGACTTGTTCAGAGCACTCAATCTTTCAATGTTCTGGATCCGAGGAGCAGCAATCAAATATTTAATTTCCAAAACTACTCAGTGTGCATGTGTAATCGCTCCTGGAAGTGAAGTTTGCCAAAGCAAAAGAAGCTTTTGGGAGTCGCATTTGCGAGGCAAGAGCAGACGCGCACATTGGAGAGGCAGAGACGCACCTGCAGGACCTGCCGTGCCCCTGGCTGGGTCCAAGTCTCACTACCCGTGGGAATTTCTCAGGACCAGGTTGTGCTGGGTGAGCTTGGAACTGGCCCAGCCTCGGGCCCGGGTTACAGGAAGGAGCGCCTTTCAGAACCTTAGTCACCAAGTGGAGTTGGCATTCTAGATTGTCAAAGCACAAACTTTAAACATCTTGCTGAAAGAGAAGAAAGTCGAAATGGCTTAAGGTGGAATCAAAGATGCTCACTACATACAACAGGAAGGGTAAGAAGGGCTTCTTTAAGATCTGGGAAGATGGTGGGTGGTGATTCTGAGCAGGGAAAACTGCGGCAGCGCTAACGTGTGTTTCAAGCTTTGTTGTAGTCAGGGTTTTGGCAAGAGAATACATTTACTATAGGATACATAGTTTATAGGATTATTTTATGATAGTTACCCAAAAAGTCAAATGCAAAGGAGTACAAGAGATTAAGTGCACACTATCGGCCCAAAGAATCCAGCCGAGGGCCTGAATCCCAGCAGTGTCCCACACAAGGCCAGCTAAAGGCCTAGAGTCCAAGGCAGTGCCCTATACAAGTCCACCCAGTGGCGTGGAGCCCACAGCAATGTCTCATGCTTGTCCTTATCGAGGATCTGCACCAGGAAGGCCCAAAGGCCAGTGGTGGAAGCCAGAAAATCTATGCTGGTAAGATGGATTTGTGCCACCAGGCTGAGGGATCCACATTGGAGCCAGGAAGTGATGCTCACAGCGAAGATCAGTGCTCCCCTGACAAAAATAGCAGCCATTCAAAGAAACAGACCTGAGGACCAGTGAAACAGATTAGAAGATGCAGAAACAACTCCAGTCACACACAGGCACCTCATCTTTGACAAAGGAGCCAAACACCCTCACTGGAGGAAAGATAGCCTCTTTAATAAATAGTGATGGAAAAATTGGGTTTCAACTTGCCAAAGATTAAAACTAGACCTATATCTCTCACCGTGCACTAGACTAAAATTGAAATGGATTAAAGATGTAAATACTAAAAATGCTGAGCCGGCTGGAACAGAGGTTAGGTAGAACCCTTGAAGACACTGGTGTAGGAAAAGATTTTATGAACAAAACCTCAGTTGCCTGTGAACTAGCACAAACAATCAACAAGTGGGATCTCTTCTTAGTAAAAAGCTTCTGCACAGCAAGAGAAACCACCAACAGAGTGAAGGACAACCCACAATGTGCGAAAAAATTTTCACCTGCTGTTCCTCAGACAAAGGTCTACTATCTTGAATCTAGAAAGAACTTAAAAAAATCAGACCTCCCAAATTTAAAGACCCAATCCAAAAATGGGCATCTGAAATGAACACGTTTCTCAGACAAAGAAGTAGAAATAGCAAATAAACCTATGAAAAAATGTTCAACATCACTGGTCATTCGAGAGATGCAAATGAAAAGAATGCTGAGATTCCACCTCACCCCAGAAAGAATGGCTGCTATCAAGAAATCAACCAACAGCAAATGCTGGAGGGGCTGTGGGGAAAGAGGAACCCTGCTCCGCTGCTGGTGGGAGTGCAGACTGGTGCAACCACTGTGGAAATCAGTATGGAGATACCTCAAAGAACTAGGACTGGAAGTCCCATTTGACCCTGCTATTCCCCTGCTGGGGATCTTCCCCAGAGAATCAAAAGAATCACACCACAGTGATATATGTGCACCCATGTTCATAGCAGCACAGTTTGTAATAGCTAAAACTTGGAAACAGCCCAAATGCCCATCAACTGGAGACTGGATAAAGAAAAATTTTTTTTATAAAATGGAGTACTACTCAGTCATAAAAAATGAGAAATTAGAGACATTTATAGCTAAATGGATGCATATTGAGGCCATACTCTTAAGTGAAATAAATAGGACACACATGTGTAAATACCGAATAGTTTCTCTGGTGTGAGAAACTGAAAGTGTAAATAAGGATTAAAACAATTGAAATGAATAATTGATAATTTGAAATAAGAAGAAAAGGAAAAAGTAAAACCAAGAGAGATTATGTAAAGGTGCAGATTTCCAATGATGAATGTCATTATATTCTATACCTAAAATGTACCAATAAAATTAATAATAAAAAAAAAAAAAACAGCAGGCATTCCCAGTGACAGTGAGGCCCCGAGCTCCTCCTTTGATGAGAACAGCCTAGTTCAAATCAGGAAAACCATCCACAGCAGGCCTCTCCTAGAAAACCAACAGGCCGCCGTCTTCCCCTCCAGTTCTCTCTCTATGGCCGTTGGCAATGATCCTCAGGTGGATCCTCCACGCCCAGACCACACTGACTCAGTTCAGCTGGACGCTCCAAGGTGACCCTCAGTTAATCCACCTCAGCCTTCTTCTGGGAAATTATTAATGTCAGAAAACTCTTTGTGTGAATTAAAACTAGAAATGGAAATTACACTTGTCTTTCTCTTTGAGAATTATAAAATTATTTTATAATGTAATTCACAAATACAGAAAACCCTGCCCAGAGTAGGTGTGCGGGGCTCACAGCCCTCTTCCTTTTTCTTTATTCCTCCCTCCGCCTGACCCTTTGCTCCTCCCTCTCTCTGTCTCTGTCTGTCTCCCTCCCTCTCTCCTTTCCCCTCCTTCTCTTCCGTTTCTCTCCCCCTCTACCATGTTTATTCCGTGAAGGCAGCTTGTGACTGGTCAGCCTCAAAGGCGCCCATCCCTTCTTACCTGTTAAGGAATGCAGACGTGAAAGAAGAGTTTTGTTATGAAGTCAGCGAGTATTGAGTTTATTCACGTATCACATGTATAACTAGATTATGTATATGCTCAGAAATCAATTTCTATAGCAAAAAAAAGAAAACTGGTTGTAGCTACTGTATGATTTAGAGAGTACCAACTTCATTCCATCTTTTTCCAAAATAAAAATAATGAAGCCAGGGCAAAAGACCTGACATTTATTTGTAAGTGGAATTTTACAGTAAGTGCCAGGGACTGTTGATGATCCAGCTTTTTTTATTGCTGAAGGTAGTGATACATTTTATAATTTAAGAGTGACATGATGAGAAAAGCAGAAGTATGCAATTATACTATTCTTTCTTTGAAACATGAAGTCTATTCTAAACTTGAATCGATTTTTTTCCTTTTTATGGAACCAGTACTAAGAATTGCTCTTCTAACTCGGGCCCACATGCGCTCTCGGTCACACGCTGTTTGGAAGCTAAGCAGTGTGTGAGAAGGCACCACATGCTGAGCTTTCTTTTCCATCCCTGATTCCGGGATTCCTGATAAAATTCCTGCTGTGCTCCTGGCTTCCAAGCTGTCATTGCGGGTCAGTTTGGGGTGTTGCCCATTACGTGGATTCAGTTCTGCTCTCCAGTCTGAATCAGTGTGAAGGAGGACCAGTTGCCTTCCTTCCTTTCCTGCCAGTGTCTATCCCATGATGAGAAGCAGCAACAGTGCCTGCTGGGTGTGGGGTAAACATGGACTGTGTGTGGGTAGAGTCAGAACTGCCCAGCTCCACAGGAATGTTTCTGTTGTGATTATTAGTGTCCTAGTCACTTTCTCATAGCTGGGACACAAAACACAACGTCCACAAGTGAAAGGGGGAAAGCTTTATTTTGGTTCACAGTTTGTAGAGGTTTCAGTCCACAGTTGTTTGGTTCCAAGGCAGGATGGCATGGCAGAGGGCCATCACGGAGGAGAAACAGCTTATGGCAGGGTAGGCAGGAGGCAGCCTTCCTCCTTTCCCTTTTTATTCCATTCAAGCTACAAGCCTATTGGTTGGTGCCACCCATACCCAGGGTAGGTCCTCTCTCTTCAGTAAATCCATGTGGCCACACCCAGAACTATGCTAAACCAGTCAATGGCTAACCAATCAGTATCACACACCCATGACCCAGCCACCTCCCAGAAGCCATCAGAGTGAATGAGGCTTTGGAGGACACTTAGGAATAAGCCAGGAAAGCTATCACTGTCACTACTATTACTTAACTCTGTCGGAAGCCGGCAGTGACCTCAGGAGCTGACCCACACATCAAAGCACATCAGAGCAGGGCTGTCTTTAGGACACCACCTTAGCATTCGCTTTCGGGGTTCCTGTCTTGTTCCAGGGCCCCTTTTCTCACCTCAGAATGTGCCCAGGGTACTCCTGCTCGGTCATCTCACCTGCTGCCAGCACAGACTGTGACCACCATGACTCAGTGCGGGAGCTGCTGACCTCCTCACCTACCCTGCATTCCAGTCAGGAGGGGCTCAGAACCCGGAGACTGCACTGGGGGGAACTGAACTGTCCTCACTGTGGATAAACTCTAGTGGATTCCACCTTCAATTCCCAGAGGTCATGGGCTCACTGCTTGGAGTCCAGGGAACCTGTGGTGACCATGACAGTAGTTTGCATAGTGACCTTGTGCCACACGTGGTGGGAGAAACTTACATTCACTAATTCATTTGATGCTTTTAACAAACTGGTAAGTTTATTGCAGTTATTATGTGCATTTCACAGATGAGCAAACTGAGGCCCAATTATGGAACCATAGAGCGTGCCCCAGCCAGCTCACTGGGGCCCAGGATGTTTCTCTGCTTAAATGGCCTCAAGGGCATAGTGATATTTACTGGAGCCTCCTGCTCCTGTGTTTTTCTTCTCAAAGTCCAGAAGTTTTCCTCTATGGCACCACCCTCGGGTGCCATGAGGGCCAAGGGCCTCCTGACTAGGGTTTTCACCCAGTTGTTTAAGTTGACAGTGGTTTGCAGCATCTCCCGGGGTCAAGCGTGTCATCCCTGGCAGGGCTCAGCCAGGCCCTGTCCTCTGACTGTGAAAGCGGAAGTTGAGACTCCACACAGAAGGACGCGGCAAAGGACCCACCAGGTGGCGGCGGTGATGTGTGTGGGAGCAGGAAGTGCCCTGGTGCTGGCGGAGCTCAGAGCAGAGAAGGCCATGACAGGGTGACAATGCCGATCCTGTGTTTGGGGCAGCGACCCCTGCTGCTTCAGTGGGAGCTGGTGAGGAAGGAGAACCAGAGGGTGTCAGGTCACCGGTGCTTTTAACTGATTCCACACTAAGATTAAAGGGTCGGTGTGAGCCCAGCGTTGCTGAAGACGGGAAGATCGGCCAGAGAGATGAAGGGGCCCGTGAGTCCCGGAAGGTGATCTTAGCTTCAGAAGCCTCATTACCATTGCGTTCTGAAAAAGAAAAAATGCTATCTGAATCGAAAAGAAAGGCTAATACACGACTGCATGAATGTTTGCATTAAACATACCTTTGTGACTAACATCTTAGAACTGTGGTGTTTCCTCATCCCTAACGAAAATGTTTGAATTGGATAATTGAACACTGACTACATCTCCAAGGACAGTGTGATGTACAGTCTGTCTTACAAGATCGATGGGATTATACATAAAATACACATTCATTTGTGATTTTCCAGATCTGTTACCTTCATTAAACTGTTAGCTGGAGTGTCGTGAGGAAAAGACAACTCTGTATTTCCCAATTTTGCATAATCCTACAAAGTTCAAAAGCCTTGAGGGCAGGAGAATAGAGTGACTTTTGCTAGTGCCGAGGGATCAGACAAACTTCCTGTCCATCCAGCTCCACTTCCTGCCAGGTGTCCCCAGGTGGAACTGACTGCAGTCTCAGCACCCCGGCCAGTCTCTCTTCCTCCTACAGACGCAGTGTGTGATGGACCCTGCAAACCTTGGCTTTAAACAGTGCCAGAAATTTCTGCCCAAGTGAGAATTTGGAAGTTGTAGTTATAAAAATCATGGCACTGCTAAATGCCGCTCAGAAAAAAAATGCCTTGCTAAGATGAAGGGTTTGTTGTGCACTCAGTGCTGTATGACCTTAGAAACAAGGTTTGTTTGGTGGACCTTGATTTTAGAGAAGCTGTTCTGATCCTGTCTCTGACTCAGTCCTCTCAACTACTCCTCTGGGAGAAGGAGTTGATCACCTTCTACATTGAAATAAAGTCTACTTCTCTCCAGAGGAGACCAGATAGGTTATCGCATTTTTAGTAGACGTTCATTCTTCTCTTTTGTTCTATAGCCTTATTCAAAAAAAGATCAATTAGAAACCTAAGTGTCATCACTAGGAGTCCAAAAATTTTAACTGTGGCATTTCGAAGCTTAAGGAAATTTGTAGCGGCAATAGCTATTTGACAGAAAATGTCAAATATAGTGATCAAGAACAACAAAAGCAATTTCTCCATGACTGGAGGGGAAATCTGCTGATTTTGCAATGGAAAGCAGAGTTGGGCTGTGGTAGAGAACTTGCTTTGGCATTTGAGCCAGAAGCCCCATGAACCTGTTGAGAATATGGGCTCTAAGAAATAAAGAATAACAAACAAAACTGGGCTCTGAAAATGAGTGTTACCACTTTTGTAAATCTGCCAAGGCTCTCAATACAACTGCCAAAGTTTTGATATTCAGAAAAACGCAGCGGAACTGCTAACACGCATGCTGTATAAATGACTCCTCACAGAATGAATGCTGTGGCTTACATGGGACTCCGCTTTCCCTGGCTGACTAATATATCAAGCACGGTACTTGTTTTGTGCTCTGAAAAGCTTGCTCCATTACCATAGAAACCTCTCACATGTTGGTGGAAGCTGATGTCATTCAAGGTATTATTCATTCTTAGTGAATTGATACTCAGAGTGCTAATAAGTCTGAAGGAGATAAAAAGAACTAAGGATACATACTGGTTAAACATTACTTAACCATTTCACCCAGAGTCCTCCAGTGCCCACTGAGAGCGTTGCTGAGCACAGTTTGGAATACTGTCTACACTCGGGACAGGAAACGGACACGGGTCCCTTAACATTCTAGCTTACTTTGCCCAGTAGTTTTATATGGCTTTATTCAACTTGTAAGGCTGCTTAACAAAGTATCTCAGGCGAGATGGTTTAAACAACAGAAATTCACTTGACCACAGTTCTCGGAGCCAAAATCAAGGTCCTAGAAAATGTGTTTGTTAATGATCCTCTGTTCCTCGCTTGAAAACAACCCCTTTTGTCCTCCCGAGGAAGCCAGGAAGGGAGCTGTCACCCAGAGCAGGACTCAGAGACTTCATAAGGGAGCAAGGGCCACAGTCCAAGGGTCACATAAATAGAAAGCATCTCTCATAAAGATCACTGGTGAATGTGAACAGTGGGGTTATAATAAAGTGCTAGAGACGAAAACTATAGTTCTGTGCCTGGAGGAATACACAGAAAATGAAGTAGAACATGCTCAGAGTTTAATTTATTAAAAGTGGACATGGCGGAGCACAATAACTTAGGAGAGGTGTCCAGAAATGGAAAGCCGAGCTCGCCGGACACTAGTATTCATATCCAGCGTGCAAGTGAGCAGGGAAAAAGGAGGAAACCTCTTGCAGTGAGGTCAGGCACAGAGGGGCCCGGAAGGGGCAGATGCTCCCACGGAAATGGGCTCACAGTTCTAGAAAGAGCAGGACAGGGCAGCAGGAACGATGGCAGAAGCTGTGGGAGGCCCCGCTGCCTGTCCCCTTAGCTGCAGAGAGCGAGCCCTGCTCTGCAGGCTTAGTAACTGGGCAGCTGGGTTAGAAGCTCTGTTCACTCGGCTTTGCACTTGGGGTGCCACTGCCCGAGGAGGCCTTTAATAATTGGGGTACTATTATGATTTTTATGCACAGGAAGAGCTTTTTGCAATTTCATGTCTTTCTTTTTAATTCATACATAGTAGTTACACATTTATTAGGTAAACTTTGGTAATTCAGTCTGTGTTTACAGTGTGCAGTAATCAAACTAGGGTGACTAGCAATTCCATCTTCTCACTTCTTTATGTCTGGAGGCCTCACACTCTTCTATTGTAGTTCTTCATAAAATACGCCACAGTAGCTTGTTGTAAACTGTCATCCTGCCATGCTCTAACTACCCTGTGTACTTACCCCTCCTGTAAAACTGTATTTTCACACCATTATCCAACCACTTCCTGTCCCTCCTTCCTCCTTCTCACCTCTGGCAATCACTATTCTACTCTTCGTTAGGATCAGCCTCTTTCATTTCTACCAGAGTGAAAACCTGAGGTCATTTCCCAAAAGATGTGCAAATGGCCAACAAGTGCATGAAGACACTCCGCATCACGAGTTTCAGGCAAAGGCAACGGGATGTCCTCTCACCTGTCAGAATGGCTATTATTGAAAAAAAGACAAAAAAACCCAAATGTTGGTGAAGGCGCAAATGAAAGGAAAAGTTTTTGGTAGGTTTGTACATTAATACAGCCAGTAGGAAGAAAGATGGATGCTCCTCCTGCCAACACTGTTTACAGTAGCAAAGGTATGAAACCCACTGGAGTGCCCATCATTGGAAAAGGAAAACGTGCTGTATACACACAGAGGAATATTATTCAGCCATAAAAAGAATGAATTTCTGTCACTCACAGCAAAACATATGGAACTGTGAGGCAGTATCTTAGGTGACAGGGAGCCTTTTTAATCCCGTCAAAGGTAAAGGATACAGTAAATTTCACTTTCTGATTTTTTTTTCTGGTACTAGTAATGGAACTCAGGACCTTGAGCTTGCCAGGCAGGTGCAGTGCCACTGAGCTACTCCCCGGGCCCTAATTTTCTGCTTTTCAAAGAACTCTTGTACCTTGATCTTCAAAGCACTCCGACCCAGGGTGGTTGAGCCCCTACAATTCTGCATCCTCACAGATGAGAAGAATGAAACTCTCCCACAGCAATGATCTGACCAGGGCAACGCAGTGACAAAGTGAAAATGTGAAATCTATGACCCCTTAAATCTTACACGTGTGACACTGAGTGAGTATTGAATATTCAGGCGATGTTCAATATTTTGAAACTTCAAGGCTGAAAACTGTCCAGTATCAATTTTGCAGAGGAGAAGTGTACTTGTACTTGTTAGAAAGGTTGCTGCATACAGAGGACTGGGTGGAAGAGAAAGTCAAGGGCCACTGACTCACGGTTCATTCAGAAAGCAGTTGAGCAGCGTTGGTGTGCACTGCTTACAGGGGACAGAGGAGTGAACAAGAGAGCACCTTTCTGCTTTCATGGAGCTCACTTCCTAGTATTTGGGGAGACAGACGTCCGCCAGGTATGTACGTAATGTGCCGGAGGGAACCGTGACGTTGGCCAGGTAAGGCGGGAAGAGGAGAGGGCCTGGGCATGGGGTACGATGGCCGAGGAGTGGCAGGAAGCCCCGGGTGAGGAGGGTTCGGGAGGCGAGCAGGGAGAATGAGACGATGCGTCTCCTGCTAATGGTGGCAAGACCAAGAGGAGCTCTGGGGACCACAGGGAGGCTGGAAAGGGGGAGTCGATGAGGACCAGGAGCTGTGGCAGGGCTGGTGCAGGGAGGGCCCCGAAACACATGGGACCCTGCGGGGCTTGGGGCAGAGGAGAGGCAAGACCTGACTTGGATTTTCGAAGGATCAGCCCTGCTACCATGTCCAAAAGCAGCAGAGACCCCAGGTGGTAGACCAGTCCGATGGCTGAGTCGAAGAAGAAGGCTGAGACAGGACGATGGCCCCGGGAGGGAGGGGAGCTGACTGGGGTCAGTGTGGAATCCGAGGACAGTCCCAGCACTGTGCTCGAGGGTGACCTATGTGAGAGAGGAGAAGACTCCCGGAGGATCCTGAAATGTCTGGCCCAAGCAAGCGAGAAAGACAAAGTTGCCCTCTACTTTGACAGATAAGGGTGATAGAAAACCACTTTGAACAATATGGGTCACTGAGATGCAAGTTTGAGACCTTATCTGTCTCCAAACCAAGTAGACTTGGGTCATGGTATTTAAATCCCCATGGGGAGAATGTTAGGTAACGTGTGTTAATATGTGTTAACATAACACATGACGCAACGGTTATTTTGATTCACATGTGTTAATGGAACACATATTAGCCAGGGTGCTGCTCTCACAGCATTGGATAGCAGACAGCTTGGAACAGAGCAGAGTCTTCTAGCCTCCCAACCCTGCGAATTACCCCGGGAGGCTTTAAATTACTAGCCACAGGAAGGAATATCCCAAACTCTCCAAATCAAGCGTGTGTACTCATTTGTAAACCAAATCTTCTAACACTGGATGTCAGCAGCCATACAAGAATTAGGTTTAAAGGGAATGTGAAGATTGTCATGAACATTTGGGGATGATTTTCCCCATCTCTACATTTCTTCCCTCTACTCCCTGTGCCCACAGTTAGAAAGCAGACAGACAATCCCACCAATGTTCATGCATCTGATTCCTTCAGAAAGAAATCACTGGCTCTATTGTGTAAAGCAGAGGTAAACAGAGAATAAAAATCACTATTAAAGTCTTGGCCCACAGTTAGTCGCTATTAACATCTTTTATATTCCATCAGTCTTTTCTCTACATATAAAAACGTGCAGACAATTCAGTAACAATATCAACCACACAATTCTGCACTTGCTTGCCCGCTAAATGATAAAAGCATGGGCAAACTTGTCTGTCGTTACACATTCTTCTAAAACTCACTTAGAAGGGCTGCATGGAATTCTATGATTTGGACAATGGAAATAGTAACTGGGGTCACCCTGTCTCCAAAGCCATAGATAAGACTGGTTGAAAATCCCCACATAATACACTATGGAAAGTTCAGTGGCTGTACCAGGATTGCTATAAATTACAAGGGTTGTTACCTCCCATCCTGACTCTATACTGGGGCTCCCGTTAACTTAGTTCTCTTAGACTCTTCTTACTGCCTCACTTAAGGTTTCCTTGCCTGTATCCCATTGACTCACAAAGGAATCTCAGCCATTGTCCTTAAATAAAGATCATCTCACAGAGGATGTTTGTGTGTGGCTGGGTGGAAGCTTGGTGAGGGAGGGTTTCTGCACCTCTGGTCTCTTGGTGTCAGCATAGCTGAAAGAGGATGAAAACTTTATTTTAAACCATGTCTCTATGCATGTGTGGGTTTGTGGATTACATATAGCTCTTCTATGTAGCATGTGTGTAGTGTATGCACGTGTACTTATATGTATGCATGTGCATACAGATACATATATATGCATGTGTGCATACATATGCCTGCATATATACAGGAAATATATGCAGTTGGTCTTAATTTTAATAAAATTACCCTGTTAAGGTTATTTGGAACAGGGAATTATTCTCTGACTGATTGGATCAATAAATAGTTTGGAGGGGAAAGGCAGTCTTGCAGTACACAGCATTCCCTTCTACGTTTTCTTTGGCCACAACAGACTGAGTTTGTATGCTGTGTGTCTCTCACCTTGTCACTTTGGACATCAGGAATTCCTCCCCAGATTCCCAGAGTCAGGGAGGAGCCTTCCCAGTCCGTGTTGGAATTCTGGCTCCTGTCAGGGAGTAGTGCTGCACTTTCCCAGCGAGATTTCCAGTGTTGTTTTTGCTGCCAGTTGCCAGGCTCAGGTGTAAAGCTCACTGAGAAATGACTCTTGGCCCCTCAGTGTCATTACGGGGAGCAGTGTTGGGAAGGGACCTGGAGGTGCCTCTGGGTGAAGGGCCAGCCATCGGGTCTGACACATTCTCCCCACACAGTGGGGACAGTTTTCAAAGAAAATGTCATAGGTGGTGAAGATTAGGACAGGGCATTGAAGCGCAAACACAATTCTCTACAAATGTATTTCTGAGCATTTTGCGAATCTGCCCATAAATTCTTATGTGTTTGTAATAGAGGGAAAAGGAAGATGAGGTCTAAGTTACACAAGGAGCTGAGGGAGGACTTCGAGTGTCCTTCAAGGGCAGAGGGAATGAGATGAATCTGCATAAGGCTTAAATGAAGAATGACAGGAGGGGCACATGTGGTGACTCAGGAGCAGCTGCTTGGGCCATAAACCATAAGTGGCTTCGGGTCAAGCAGTCAGGACTGATGCTGCCGGATTCTAGCCCACTCTTGGGGCCCTAAGGTGTGCGTGTTTGTGGGGCCAGAAAGCAGCACCCATCCCTGCACTGCCCCACTGCAGGGGTGTTTGTAGGGGATCAGACAGGGACTCGGGCCCAGGAGCTCTGAGGTGCTCCTGAGCCTTTCCGGGTGACAGCTGCCCAGGAGTCCAGTCTGCACCCACTGCAGGGCAGTGTCCTGTGCACGATACAGAAGCATCAGAGTCAGGGTGCTTTCCCTGAGCCAGTGGTCTGAGAGCGGAGTGAACTATCGTGCAGCTTCGGAATTTCCTTTCTAGCATGCTGAACGCTTCTGCACACCCACTGCCCTCTTCGAAAGACTAAGTCTTCTTGGTGAGATGCGATCAGTAGTGACAGTTCATAGCCTACAAGTTAAACAAGGTTGCTGTGGAATTCTCCAAGGAGACGCTGGGCCCTAAAACCCTAACGTGGAAAAGAACTGCACACTGTGTGTGCGCATGTGTGCACGAGTGTGGGGGGGCAGAGATCAACTTAGCATGAAGGAGAATACACACTTGTCAGCAACAGGGTCCTGAATCACAGCCTGCACTTTCGTAACTCTCCGGTGACTTGGAGCGCGGGGAGGGATGGAAAGCGGTCTTCCACATCTCCTCCCTGGGCTCAGAGGCCCGGCTTGCTTCTCCCCATGAGGGCAGCTTCTTGGGTACAGTTTGAATGCTGATGGCATTCTTCTCAGTCCGCGGACCTACTTCCAGTCAAATTTCCGAAGAAAAGCTTTTCAATATAAATCAAAATTAGAAATGGCATATTTGGTTTAAAGGAACAACTTGCCTCAATTCCAAGAGTAAATGCAAAGATTATAAAGTTTGGAATCAAGCGATCTGAGTCTGAATCTTAAATCTTTCCCTTACCAAATCACATAAATTGATCAAGACCTCTTGCTTCCATAACCTCAAACCCTACGAAGGAGTAATGGCGTCTCTGCTTTCAAGAATGCTAATTTTATATAAAATCAACTTTAATACAGTAGTGTAGAAATGTTAATAGTTATTTTATATGCTTTCCCCCAATTTTGTGGTGAAAACAACTAATATTAACTTCTTTGTGTTTGTTCAAGAATAAATATACTGCCTTTAGGCATAGTTCCTATGTTCTACAATAGATCTCTTGAATTATTCCTCTTTCCCAACTGTAATTACATGCAAGAGGTAATCAAAATATACAGGGAATGTCTAAGTTTTAAAGAGATTTATTACATTGAAAGACGTATTGCCATGAATCCCCCTCAAAATACTCACTCTAGCTTGGAAAACATACTTTCTCACCATTTTCTGAAGCACTTCCAGGACTATTTTCAGAGGGATTCATGGCAATATATCGCTAATAAATTTTTAAGTATTCTGCATAGTTTTTGATCATGTCATGAATCCCCGGAGCAACATCTCCCCATCATCTGTTCTCCCCTGATTCTGCAGCGCCTGGTAAATGGCATGCTCTTTTCTACTTCAAACAGGCTAACTTTTTTGAGATCCCACATGGTAGTAAGGTCATGCTTCACATCTGAATGGATGTACTGCAGCCCGGAACACTGGGTACACTCGCCTTTAGAACACTGTCTTTCAGTCAGCCTGATGATACGTATCTACAAATAAAATGTCACAGGAACGATATTTTTTCTAGACTGAAATAATAAGAAGAGAAAGACACATAAAATAGTGCACATTTATCACACAAAAGATGCCAATGTGGAAATGTTTGCAGTCATTTTCTCCATGAGAGTATCTGCAACGACTGTGAGATCTACATTTAGTGGCCACCACTGCTTATTGTGCGATGAAAGTCTTTTCTTTTCAGTGCTATTCTGTAAGATGACAGCGCACACTGCTGTATCCCAATTGCTTCTGTCATCTTTACGTGCTGCTTCTATTAAGCTTTTCCAAGTTTTTTCTTACATCTGTTCTTTCTAACTTATATTTCTCATTGTAAGTTGTCTTATGTTGTTTCAGAAAGAGGGGAAGGATAAGCAAAAAGAAATAGATGCTGCACAATGATACTCACAAGGACATTCTGCGTGAAATCAATGTACATCATACATGTGTACTACATATGGTACACATATGCGTGATATTTACATCATATAAGGTTGTGTATATTGTGATAAAAAAATTCAGAAATGTCAATAATATCACAGTATACTTAATGACAATATGTCATTATTATAAATTCATTTAGAATATTTTGTTTCCAGAGATCAATGATATTTTTGCTTTTATTCTTGACAATTTTCTGAAAACACAGGAACAAGAGTAACCACATGAAAATCAAAGGGCGAGAATAGGTCACTCTGTCCCCTAGAGATCTGCTTGAAATAATGATCGATTTTCCTTGCCAAATGTATCCTGACTGAAAGAAATTTCTCACATGCCCACCAGTAGTGGCATTGAGGCAACTGATTGGAAATGATATGATTGATCACTGAGGTGTCAGCACTGAAACAAATGGAGTCTCACTTGCAAACTGGCATCTCCACTTCAGGGCAGAGAGGAGGGGCCCGATCTTGGTTGAGAACTCAGCTGACCTGTGGCCCATCCTTCCTCAGCCAGGAGATGGCCCTCTGAGAAGCAGGTGGCTGCCAAGGGCTTCCACAGGAGCATCTAAGTGCCCATTCTCTTGACCAAGAGGAAGTAGGTAAGTTACAGGCTCAGAAAAACTGGCTGGAGGACTCTGCTGTCTTTCTTGGCTTCCTTCCACCTCATCCACTGTATCTTTTCTCTCCCCTCTCCTGAAGAAGGTCTCATGGCTTTCTACGCAATGGAGAAGACATTGATTTGTCACTTACACTGATTAGAATTGCTTTCCCTGTCGTACATAGCTCAGTTCCACTTCTCTCAAACATTTTTGTTTTTAAACAGTTTCTTTTGGTTAAATGGAGAAATTTGTTGATAGAAATTTCATCTCTTGTGAGAAGAATTTTTCAAGAGGAGATTGACATTCTGAAGATCATATCCCATGGAAGCCCTTGGCTGAGCCTGCTTATTTATTTTCATGGCTCCGTGGAAAGGAGGAGACGGGAACCAGAAAGGTGAGCTGCCAGCCAAAATACCGCATGGCTGCCCTTTGCTCCCTGTCTTCACTCCTTGGGTGTCAGCTTCAGACCCCACCCCTAGGAGCTCACCTCTCCCCTGCTTCCTGTCTGTGTTTCCCAGCCAGGCTACGGAGTCATCCCGCTTTTCCGTCTCCACGCACCGCTCCTACCTTATTGGCTTCTACACTGTTAGGACACTTGACATAAGGACAGTGACCCGGACAGGGATGGAAGTTTCCATCCTGTATTTGGGGGACCTGGATAAAGACTGGCCAGGCTCTCAGGAATGAGCTTTGATGATCATCTAGGGCCCTAACATCATGGTAGATGTAGGTTATGGACGGGAAAAATCAAAATATTGAAGAATAAATATCTGAAAACTTTCCCTCATGTCTACAAATCATTTTCAATATAAGATCATAGCTGTCATAGAGAATGTATCCTATCAAACACATTTATAAGTGTTGTGAGATTTATAAAACAGAAAAACTGAAAACTGTTTTTGGCTCTTAAAAAGTAATATAAGAGAAAAGCTAAAAAAAGGTGGCTTTTAGAAAACAATGTGAGCTACAATAGTCTAAAACAATGACTTGCCCTTTTGTCCAAGTAGGATGAACCCTAATAAAATTACACAAATCAGCAAATATGTCAGACTTGGCTGGGTGAGTTAATTTGCAATAATAAAGTCAATGTACCACCAATCTTCCCCAAAGACAATCGGAGTTAAAAGGGAGTCGTATACTTGCTTATGCTGGCCATCTAATCACACCTGTAAAGTATGTGGATAAAACTACTAATAGAAGGAAATTATGCTGTCTTGTGCATCTTAACAATATGAGAAGTCGAGAGTTAGTGCATCAAGCTTGAGACAGTACAGGCTTCAACAGGGAAAACGTTTTGCAATGAAGGAAGACAGGCTCAGAGACTTACATCTGGGGACTCCATTTCATTTTGTCCCGTGAGTGTAAAAAGTCTACTTGTATGAGAAGATGCAGTAGCTGAGCGTAACATTAAACTGGAAATAGAGTGTTTCCAGCCAGAAAGCCTAGACAAGACTCAGCCTAAGGTAATAAGACCCCTGAGAGCCGTATGTAGGACAGAGCAAGGATCTGGAAAGAAAAGGAGCCAGTGCTGCAGTAGGAGACCTGCTGCCTTCAGGGAGCATTTCGTGAAGACACCGTGGTGTGTCACACCTGTGAAAGCTCCACATTCACACGAGGACGGCAAGCTGATGGCAAGCTGACATGGTGTGAGGACGGAGGGGTTGCTCAGTCTTGGGCCCTTTGGTATAGTTTTCATGTTCCTCTACTACACATTTTGTAATACTGCTAAATTACATTTAACAGAAATGTGTTGTTCTCTCCTTTCCCCTGAAGGATTTGGAAGACACTGATCATTGCTCTATACTGACTTCTGCAAACTGAAAGGATGGAGGGGAAGGCAGTAATGGGTAATTATAAACCAAAGATAAACACATTTCAATCAAAAGAAAAGCAAGTATGCTCCAGAATGCAAGACAATCTTTAAACTGAAAATATCTCCAGAAAGTTCTTATGTTTATAATGTTAACATGACCATCCCGTGTTTAGAAATAGATTCTGCTCTGCATACGTGGGCTCCAGGGTGATGATATCATCTCTCAAATTTCTGAAACACATCTTATTTGTTAATAAGTTTGCTGCATACAAATGACATGGTGTGTCCAGGGTATGTAGTATACATCGAGGGGCAGAGAAGAAAACAAGTCAAAATTGAAGAGAAATTCAAAGATAAAAAATATGCATAAAACCTGTAAAGTAGTACTTAGCGTTATTTTAGAGAAACTAATGTAAATTCTTATAATTTTAGGGAAATGGAAACTACAGATAACATAGTTCAGGTACTTGAGAGCTCAGAGAATTAGTGTCATCCATTATTCATTTATGGTATAGTCTCATCTTTGAATTGACTTGCTAAAAAAACCTTCAAATTGTCTCTAAATCTTGGGACATTGTGTACAATGAAGAAACAATACCAACACTGGAATGAGTTTGAGCTAAAATGTGGGGCACACCTCAACTAATTATATTTACAAGATAATTAATGAAAATCCTATAATTTGCTCTGGATATTTCCATATGATATACACTTGAGATTATTTTTAAACAGATTCATTCAACACTCATAAGAGTACATATAACATATACTGCTCACTTTGCATTACAGAGACTTTCATATTTGAATTAATTCCATCACTTCCCAAATATCTTTGAAGGAATTGTGGACAGTGACTTTTAAAGGAAAAGTTTTACAAATGATTCCATGGTAATACTGAAGAACATCTAAGCAAAGATTTTCACTTTGCCCAAAAAGAGTTATAAGAACCAAATAGCCCATAGCCTTAACGACCCAAGAGCTGAAATAATATGTAAAGCATCTTTTTGTCAAGATGCTGGATATGCACAGTGAAAGACAATGATCCCTGATAGATGGGGAAAAGCAGGCAAATCCTGTCTGCAGCTACTCCGGGTCACTGTCCAAGGAGATGTCCAGGTGGTGCAGGGCTGGGGAGCTCAGGAGGTGCTGGTGCACGGCCCAACTGGGGAGTCAGGCTGAGGTTCTGAGTGTGCCACACTGGCTGGAGTTGCCAGGGTGGGTGTCACAGCTTTGAGAGCTGTTCAGAGAGACAACTCCACAATGCTGCATATAGTTTCTCTCAAATCTTCGTCCAAGTATGGATCAACCAGGCACAGAAGGAAAGCGCCCAAAGCTAGGAAAATAATTGCTGAAAAAATGTCTGAGAAACTAGCGGGAAAGTTCCCGCAGAACTAGGAATAATGTCGGAGCCCATAGCCAATGTGGGAAACCTCGCGATTCCTAGAGAACACTCGGGGAGATTTTAGCCAAAATATAGTGCAACTCTAGACAAGACTCAACTCTTGTTCATCTCAAAAGCAAGATCCAAAAGGACCAAATAATTATCTTTGTTTTTATTTGTGTCCTAAAACAAAGTTCACAACTACCCTGGCAATACAAAATATCCAGGCAGCAGATAACACAAACAAGAAAACCAAACCTTGTAATGTGTATCATCCAATAAAAAAAACCCAGAGTCACAAAACTACAGCCCCTATTTTCTTGTTTACCAGCTAGTTTGCACATAGTTTTTCCTTAATTGGTAGCTGCTGGGGTCTGATCAGACCCTTGATACCTTTGAGGGGGGAACAACTGGGAAAAAGAGAGACAGAGACAGTATTCAAGATGCAAGAGGACCGCGAGAAGCATGCCTCTAGTGGACAGACTCAATAATCACCAGGTTTATCCACTTTTATTAGCAAGCAAGAAGCACAGGAAGAAGGGGTCGTGTGTCCTTTGTGGAACAGTAACGGCTGAAAAGATATTTTGAAAAACAGAGAACGGCTTAAACTTTTACAAGGGGAGTGTGTGAGAAGGGAACATGTTCTTCCCTATACCTGCATGCCTGTCCAAGTTAACAAGAAACAACTATTCTTTACATTTTCCTCAGTGGATATTATCCTGCCACAGGAGCACTGTGATTACGAGCATTCCCACACACAGCCAGAAAGTATTCAGCTTTCTGCATGCTTTTCTGCCTCCCAAGGCACGTCACATCAGCCTCGGGACTGTGGGACACAATCTGGCCCCCAGTAATTCCTCACATGGCCTGGTCCCCAGTAGGTACCAAAGAGTTTTTGTTTTGCAGCTTGAAAAATAATGGCATAGATTAAAGAATAATGTTCTCACCTGTTTAAGCTGTTTTTGTAAGTGAAAGCGCAGTGCATTCCTGGAGCAGTGGCTGGTGACAACGGAATGGTGAAGGGATTCTGCCTTCTCTGTGAGCCTTGCCCTCATTGCATATTGGAAGAAAGATTCTGAGGTCCGGGAATGTATGTTATTGATGACTTATATGGTGCCTAGGGAACATATGGATGACCTGTGGACCCTTGACATTGAGATTGTGTCGTTGTCAGAATTAGAAACTGGAGAAACAGCTGCTACCATGAAGATCTGACACTGTATTGGTAAGGGGAGAAGATGTACATTTAGGGTGGATGGATTTTACTTACAGTGGCAAATATCCAGATCGGGCCTCATGGCTTTTTATGGTAAACACAATGGCAGACTGAGGAAATGCTGAGCAGAACCAAAAGTCCTCCTGTCTCAAGAAACTCAGAACCGAGTAGTCATTGCAGTAACCAGCAGATTCGAATGTGGAACTGGCTGTCAGACATTCTTCTTCCCTCTGTAGGAAGCATGTCCGCATCCAGGCGTCCTGCATTAAGCACTTCCTCTCACCTCTCTCATATGAACAGGCATCTAACAACTGTCTTTCATTGGACAAAATTTTATATTGATTTTATTAGCAACCTGATTTGATTCCTTTTATTTACAGTTAGCTCAATGCTTAAAAAAATTAAAAAAAAATTCAAGAGAGTCTGTTGTTGGGTTTCTATGGTTTTCCAAGAATCATTGTGATTACAAAATAAATAATGGATTTTCAGGTAAGTTAATATAAATTTTTGGCCCTTGGTCTCTGGATTAATAAAAGTTTTTATTTATGATCCCTTTCAGCACTACAATTCTCTATTGCATGAGATATTCCATGAGATATAAAGTCATGAAACTGTCATCATTTGAAATTAAAGTGCATGTTTTCCTGTCACAGAAAGAAGCATCTTAACAGGACGTGGCTTTTCAAATGTTGCTTTCAATGATTATAAGATTTTTGTAAGTCCTCTAAATGTTTCATTTTTACAGCATTCCTCTCAAGTGATGTAAGCTTATTTGCTTCTGACATACAAATGTTGCTCCAGGGCAAACTGCAAGATGCAGAGAGGCAGAGGGCAGCCATTGCTGCGGGGACCCTTTGATTACTGCAGGGACACGGTGAGACCCCTACAAGTCCCTGCCAAGTGCACTGGGTGCAGGCTGCACGGTAGACACTCCCACCCAGGGCTGCCAGGAATTCGGGGTCCAGCCCTGCCCTTCTGTGGCCTGTCCCTCCTGCCACGTTAGTTTGACCACGTAGCTGTGTCTCCACACTTCATGCACAAAAGCCAAACTAAGGTGAGTTTGTGTCTGCAGGATTCCTGTGCCTGAGTGTTTGGGTTACTAATATAAAATGTATAGACTATTTAATGTACAGGTTTTGCAAAGAAATAGGGGGTTTTAACTGTAGTATTTGTAGCTAATATGTGTGCTCTTTCTTTATCTTTCGAAAGAAAACAATCATGCAAGCAGTTAGGTGCATAATGAGGATTTTCTGAACTCTAAACCTAAAAGAAATGCATGACAGTGGCGTGGCTAGAATGTCTTTTCTATCCGTACAGATCCTGAGCTTTGAATATGCACTTTTAAAACAGCGTGGTAGGGGTTGAGAGAGAGAGATTCTGCATTTATTGAAGTCATTTTCTTTGCTGCTGGCTTTTGCCTGCTTTAACTGAAAAAATTTTAACTCACCTGATGATTATGCTTCAAATCATTTGTTTCAGCACATTTAATCAAATGTGTCTGATATAAGCTAAACAAATACTCAACACAAGTTAGATTGACAATAAATGGCAATCAGTTTTGAATGTATTCAGCATTCGAGCTTGCCAAGTGCCTATGTGTGTTTAGAGGAAAAATGTGAATAAAGTTGCACAAGTGTATGTCTCAAGAACAATGATTTTGATGAACTCTTTTCTTTATTGGAGAAAGACTGGCTTTTCAGGGCCTTATCCTCAACCTTCATTAGCAGTTTGTTTCGGGAAGCCCTTCTCTTAACGACAAGGCATTATTTGATGTTAAGTGAGGCATAGGAGATTTGTTTGAATGCACAAATTTGCACCTATTTAATATTTTCAAGTGTTTGGTTTAAGGTGTTTTGGTGCTTCCGCAGCTGCGGAGCAGGAGGTGAACAAGAAATCCTGCCTAACTTTTCAGAGAGAAGACGGATGCTACTGTACCAAGGGACTTGCTAAGCTAAGTAAAACATGTTTGCACTGTCAGAATCATCCAACTCCCGTTGTTATTTTCTGGCATTCGCACACTAATCACAATCACATTTATCGCTCACGTAAGAGACCTGTGATCTGCAGATGTCACTGGGCCTTCTCAATAGCTTAATATGAGACAGATGGCCTGGCATTAGTAAGTGGAGGGGACCAAGGAGCCTCTGCTGGTTTGCACATTTTCCTCATAAAGATCCTTTTGTGCAACAATGGAGCATTTAATACAGACAGGATTTTCCATAAGGGGATGTACAGTGAGTTAAATTACTTTCTTTATACTTCCTAACTCTATGAGCACATCAGATGTAGCACGCTTTCATTCATCAGCCCTCTCCCTGTGCCTTGTGACCTTAGGTTCTTATCCAGAACACAGGGACATCTACCGTGGCAATATTCTCATCTTTGGATAGAAGCATATAAGAGACCAATGTGAATGGTTTAAATGTAATTAAAAGGCAGACAGGGATAAAAAAACAAGATGGAGGTATATGGGAACCATGTGATTCTTGCAAGAAATAAAACGTTAAAGATAAAGACTCAAATAATTAAAAAGGAAGAGTGTAGGGAACAGGGGAAGGGGACGTTACCAGAACCTCTGCAGTGAGTCCTGGTCTCCTGCGAGCCACCGCAGCACATGGCAAATTACAGGAAAGATAGAAAAATGAGACTGAGGAGAAGCTGAGCTTGGGGTTTGATCAGTGCTGCTCAGGGCAGCAAAGTCGAAAGCCCCCAGTTTACTGCACCTTTTTGTTCAGTACATCGGTAGAAACAAACGTAACAAATGACTTGCAGAGAGTTCAGTACATCGAGAGAAACAAATGTAACAAATGACTTGCAGAGAGTTCCGTACTTCACATTGGGATTAAACAAGGTGTAACAAAAGGCTTGCAGAGAGTTCAGTACATTCTGGGTAAACAAGATGTTAACAGTCCAAGAACAATGAGGAACCGAGCAGATGTTTGTTCTCCCGGGATGTTTTCAGCTCTCAGGATGTTTCTTGTCCTGGAGAATGGCAGCATCACTGGATCACTGCAGTTTCAGTTGTGACCGGAGGCCAAACGAGTTATTCTGTAGCTGGGCTGTAGGCAAGAGAACTAGGCTAACCAAATGGTTTTTACCCTAAAATTATGTAGCATTGCTCCCAACAGAAGAGGATAGAATAATTATCATACTGTTATGTGCAAATGCTTATGCCCCTTCCCCCCTAAATCCCATATTAAAACCCTAGTCCTCAGTGTGGGTCTTTTGGGAGGTAATTAGGGTTAGAGTAGCTAATGGGGATTGAGGCTGTAATGGTAGGAGTTACAAAGAAAGGGAGAGAGGAGAGATGCATCTCCCTCTTCCATGTGAGGTTACAACAGGACCGTGCTGTCTGCAATCCAGGAAGACCCCAGAGGCCAGAATTGAGGCCGCCTTCATCTTGGATTTTCAGCCTTCTGAATGGTGAGAAGGAAATGTCTGTTGTTCACTCCAGCCAGCCTATGGCGCTGCGTTGTAGCCTCCGAAACTAGGGCAAATGCAAACACAAATCGACCCGAAGAGCCGGGTGCATCTGGGGACATTTTTTGGCGATTGATCCTTTATCACTATGAAGTGAAAATGTAAGGTGCCTAAGTTCTGTCACAAATAAACGGATAACATGAATAGCCCTATACCAACGAATGTAGTTTAACTCAAAATAAAATATTACCTCAAAGAAAACTTTAAGCCCAAGAGCTTCATTGGTGAATTCTATCAGACAATTTAAGAGATCATTGTACTTTTGCACAAAATATTTCAGGAGAGTGAAAAGGAAAGTAGTTCTCCATTTAGTCTTCAGCAGCAAATTCTTACTAAAGCCAAACAAAGATATGACAATGAAAGAAAATTATAAACCATACCTTTATAAATGGAGATGCAAATGGCTTCCAACTAAATTTTAAGCCAATAAAGTCCAACAATATATTGAAAGAATAATATCTTAACTATGTGTGATCCATCCAAGAATCCACACCAGGTTTACTATTCAAAAGTTAATAAGTGTAATTCACTATGTTAACAAACTAGGGAGAAGTTGAGAGAAGGTAGGAAGGAAAGAGAGGGAGGGAGGGATCAGGTGGTCTTCTCAATAATGCAAATGACATTTAACAAAATCCAGCACCCGTTCTCAGCAAACTAGAAATAGAAGAAAACTTCCTCATTCTCGTAGACGACACCTACAGCAGGTGTGTAGTCATCATCATGGATGAAGGCAAAAGACTAAATGCTTTTCCTTGATAGTCAGGAGTTGGCTGGGCAGTTCATTTTCATCAGTGAGAGCAATATGATTCTAAAGATTGCAGTAGGCAAGGAAAAGAACCAAATGCATTTATATTGGAAAGGAAGAAGTAAACCTGTCTTCCTTTGCAAAGGACATGCGATTCATATAAAAACACAGATTCCACAGAATCTGCAGAAAAGCTACTAGAATTAGTGAACTCATCAAAGGACCAGGATTGGAGGCCGTTATACACAGTACACATTAGCAGTAAACTTGGAGAAATGGAAATTTTAAAATAGCATTTAAAGTAGCATTAAAATATGAAACTTAGGGACAGATACTACAAATTGTGTGTAAAACCTGTGTACTAAAAACTAAGAAATACTGTGGAAAGAAAATTAAAGTAGACTTAAATCAACTGTTAGATATGTAAATGTTCAGGGATTGGAGCACTCAAGATTGTTGAAATGCCTCTTGCCCACAAATAATAGACTGAAGGCAGCCTAATCACAACCTCATCAGCCTTCCAATACAGCAACAAGCTGATTCTAAAATTCACATGAAAATTCAAAAGACTGAAGATAAGCAAAAATGATTTTATAAAAACAAAAACTATACTTGAGGGTTTAACGTGATCTGATTTTAAGACTGTGTATTGACAGTGTAAATTTATGTAAGTGGATCAATGGACTAGAATAAATTTCAGAAATAGATCCACACGTACATGGTCAACTGATTTTTTACAAGATGCAAATGAATTCAGTGGATTTGTGGTAGCCTTTAAAGATACTGAACAAAGATAATTGGATGTCAAAAGTTATTTTTTAAAAAGGAACCTTATAGCATATACAAAATTAACTCTAAATAGATAATAGACCTAAATGTAAAAAGTAGGTTATAAAATATTGAGGAGGAAGCATAGCAGAAAACCTTTAGAATGTCTGACCAGGTAAAGATTTCTAAAATAAGGCACAAAGTCACAAATATAGTAAAAAGAAATCGACAAACTGAATATCATCAAAGTTGAGAAAGTTTCTTCCTTCAAATCCACTGTTAGAGGGTTGAATTATAAATCATTCATTGGGTTAAATTATTTGTAGTGTACCTTTCTGGCAAATGACTTATACTTAGAATGTATAAGAGGTTTTCCAAATTCAATAAAAAGACATTAAACTACCCAATGCAAAATGGCAAGCGATGTGAACAGATATTTCATAAAAGAAAACATATGGGAGGTCACTCACTGAGCAAATGGAAATGTGGTCAACATCAGAAGTCTTGAGGAAATGGAAATTAAAATTGCAGTAGCATTGCCCACCTGTTAGCATGTCTAAAATTAAAAGATAACATGCCAAGTGCTGGCAACCAACTGGGTTTCTCTTGCACTGCTGGCATGAAAGTAAAATGGTACAACTACTGTGTAAGTGCTAGGGAGTTACTCAGAATATCACACTTCTTCCTCAGCTGACCTACCCACCCTACTGCTAGGTATTTATCCAAAACATATGAAAGCCGTGTTTGTCCACAGGAGAATGGGGTATGAATGTTCAGAGCAGCATATTTTGTGTGTACATATCAGCCCAACCTAAAGACTCAAATGTTAATCAACATGTGAATGACAAGACACGCCTCAAGCTTTCCTGCGGTGGCCTGTGGTTGCCAATTCACAAGCTGTTGACTTGTTGGTTGCCATTTTGGTATTCGTAGTGTGCCTGCGTTATTTGGCTGTCCAAGTGATAGGAAATGTGCTCTGAAAATGAACACAGTGAATTATTTTCTGTGCCAAGGTGTCATGTTCCTTACTGTGACCAAGCATCCAGGTCTTCAACTGTAAAGGGGAAGATGAAATAAACAGTAGCACATGTCTTTGAAATCATCAGATTTGCATAATTGTATCAAACCTGACCATATCTTTACACAACTTAAGATGAACTTGGAGGACCTAGACTTTTATAACCTATGGGGAAGCTGGAGTTTTAACTGTTCACTGATCAAAAATGGTGCTGTTTCTCCACAATGTATATGAAATTCTCCATCTGCTAGTGTATACCAATGCTTTGAAGGACATGATTGTAGCCATGGTGTTCTATAAGGAGCGTTTGTGTTCGCAAATAATCATCAAGAGCTAGCAAGTTATCACTGTATTTCCATGTTCAAGCCCCAGTGAAGTTAAGAACAGCATCTACAGAGGCAGAGTAGATTCTCAGAGTGATGAAATAATTCACTTCATACTCTCTCCCATCAGATGAAACTACTGATTTCTGTCCTAGAGAGTGACAGAAACTTCAGAATGTAATTGCAGCCACGTTCTTAGGTGTTTCTACTTCAGACAATCCTGTTTATCACCCCTTATCTCACTGGGTCGGCAGGGTGGGTAACGGGTGCTCCTGTGTTAGCCAAAACATTGCTCCTTCAGAACCAGGACATCGTTATGTGAACTTAGACATCATCAAAGGCAAGTCAGCAACTGTATCTCACTTGGGAGAAAAACATCACCTTTGGGTAATGGACTGATACTGACCTTGTTAGAATACAGTGGCTGTGTGCTTAGGGAGCAGCCGATGTTTTACACTGTGTTGGAGGCAGTTGTGAAGCCGAGGCCGTCTGTTTACTACGGGATGGAGAATGAGAGGGGAAGACCTGCGGCTCAAATGCGTCACATTTATGCATTGTGCTTTCTTTTTTCGCTACTAGTTTTCTTTTTATTTATAAACCACTAATACAGAAACTTAGGGGTGTGATACAAACACACATATCTCAAAGATAAAACCTAGAGCTCAGAAATTTAAGCTACTTAGCAACGAGAAGTTGCGTGCTGAATGCCCATTCCTGTTTTAATGGGCTCTGTTTATTTGATGCCTCTTGAGGTTTCAGATGTTGAACACCAGTGGAAACTTCATTAAGCCAAATTTGTGACCATTTCGTTCTCCTCTAGAAATCTTGCAGTATAAAGAGAGGTGGAGTATTTTTGTACATTGTATCGGACAATAAATATGGACGTGCTAATAGTCTTCAAATCACATTTTTATTTCTCTTGTGCTAAATGTATGAGATGCCAGGAAAACAAATAGATACTGAAATGTCTGTTTTACTTTTAACTCACATTTTTGCCGGTTTACACTATTCTTGGTACTATGTTTGAGTTGTTTTGATAGATTCAATGATTTTGCAAATTATTTAACTCTGATTTGAGACTGTAGCCTTCCCTCTTTATACGTGGAAAACATCTCACAGTCTCAGGAATGTTACGGATAATTGATCCTATCTTAGCATTCAGAACATATTTCAAATCACTTAAAAATAGAAAATCTAAACGGAAGTTTTAAAAGTATCTCATTATTTAATCCATTCCTGAACATACAGTGTTATGGGAAGTAGTGGAATTCACATTCCGTGCCGAGAACAATACTTTTTTATAACGCATGTATCCTACAACTTTCCAGATAATTGATTGTTTGAAACTCACTGAATGCTGTTACTGAGCACAAGCACAAGGCGCCCTGCTGTTTCAGATCTGCACACGCGTGTGCGATGCACACTCGCTTGATTCAGTGGCCTCAGCCTGAGCACGCGTGGAACAGGTTCCCCAGCCGGCCGCGAGCGAACCCCTGGCCCGGCGGGCAGCACCCTCGTCCACCCCACCCGGCCCCGGCCACCCAAGTCTCTGAGCCGCCCCGGGCCGCGCGGCTCAGCCAGGGTCACCGCCGCCGTGGCCTCTGTTCCGGGCGCTGTCCGCGGGTCGCTGTCCCCGCGCCGCCGCGCCGGCTCGGGCACAAGTCCGGCCGGGAAAGTTCGCGCGCCCCACGCGCGGGTCCCCAGCGGAGGAGGCTCGCGGGCGCGCGCGGAGGGGCCGGGGCCGGAGGGCGGGGACAGAGTCTGCGGGCGGAGGCTGCGGAGGGCGCTGCGGCGCGCGGTCCGGTCCCAGCCACCCGGGCACTGCGTTCCCCAGCCCAGCACCTAGCGCCCAGCACCTAGCGCCCAGCACCGGGCACCCGGCACCGAGCACCCAGCCCCGAGCACCGGGCACCCGGCCCCGAACGCCGAGCCCCACCGCAGCCGCCGGCGCCGGACGCATCCCGCAGGTAGGGAGGCGGTGCGGGGCGCGGGGACCTCGGCCCGCTGGTCGGGCGCTGCGGAGCCAGAGGCGCTGGGCGCGGAGGCGGCTGCTCCGACCGCGCCCGAGTCCCGCCGAGGCGCTGGACGCCCTGGCTGCGCGGGCGGGGAGGGGGCGCTGCAGCCCCGGCCGGGCCGGGCCGGGCGGAGCCGAGCCCGCGGAACTCTGGACCGACCGGGCCGGGGCGGGGCGCGGCGGGCAGACGGACTGGGGCGGGCGGTTCCCGGGTGGAGAAGCGGGCGGGCGGCGCGGGCGGCGCGGGCGGCCTCTGCCCCTCGGCCCCTCCCCGGGGACGGAAAGGGACCGCCGGAGAACAAAGGTGTGCGAGCGGGAAGGCCGAAGTGGGTCCGCGCCCTCCAGCGACCCGCGGGCGCTGCCAGTCCATTGTCTCGGGGCCGCTCGGCGGGGTCGCCCTCCAGGCGGGGTGGACCCGGCGGCCGTCGGTGTCACTGCAGCCGGCGCCGGAACCAGGTGGAGCTCGCTCAGCTCTGCCGGTGCAGCCAGCGGTGGACGCTCACTTGTGGCTCGGAACTCTGCGTGGGAGGCGGGGTGGGGCCGGAACCCTAAGGTCCCGCGTTGATCTTTGGCCCCGGACGGGTTCGGCGGGGCCAGGCCAAACTTAGCGGGTCTTGGGCGGCGGAGGGGCAGCGCTGGGCCGCTCCCTGGCCGACCTCCTGCTCTGGCTGTCTGTGAGAATCACAGGAGTCCCCAGGTCTCTGCTGGGCCAGGGTCACTGCCTCCACCCGTGTTTGCCGTGCGTTCTTGGGAGGCTGTGAACTCCTGCACCGCTCATGGCCCGGAGTTTTTCATTTAGACTTCAGAGGGAGGACGGGCGATCCAGGGAGCAAAGCCCCAGACTTAGGAGGGGCAGCCATGAGTACTCCCAGACCGTCCAACCTCCTCTTCCCGACATGAAGTAATGCATAGCTGCCGGAGCAAATAGCTCCAGGTGTTCCTAAAAGCTTTCACACGGTCCATAGGTTAAAGTTGTGTACCACGTGTCTGTCAGAATGCTTTCTGTTTGCTAATGGCATGCAGGTGTATGTGATCCACACTTAACCCTGACAACTAGGGTCTCTTCTCACATGAGGGCCACTCGCCTGAGCGTAGAGGTTTATGTTTGGTGGGTTTTTCTGGAAGCCAGCATATATGTCATTGCTTTACAGCCAGCCCTAATATGTCCTAGAGATTGAATTGCAGCCTGCAGAAATCATCCAGAGAGTGATATTTGTTTACTAAAGAACAAATTAGTTTAATCAATACAGCTTCATCTAGAGGGCACAGTGTAATGGTTGGGCTGGTCTGGATCCTATGAGAATTGGGGGAGGATTTAATAAAGTGAATGGTTTGTTCAAGACTCCGCAAAATAGCTAGGGTATTTTACATGTGCAGCCAACGCTCTAAAGATAGCCCCGTGGGGAATTGGAGAGTGCGTGAAGATACAAGCTCTGGCAGCCTCAGCCCCAGGTCGGCAGTGTGATCCCTAAGCAGTTCGTCCCCCGCAGGTACCAGGGCGTGTCTGCTAACCAGGAGCCACAGAAGGAGACTGAATAAAATTAGAAACATGTCCTCCTCTTTAGGAAATCAGGGAGGGATTAAAACCTGGTGGGTAGGAGATTCAGAGAAGACGTGTGTGTCTCACATATCGGTGCACACGTGTGTGTCTTTACGTATGGTTGGAACTTGCGGACTGAATGTGGTAGACGTTTGCATGAACGAGCAAAGCTGTGCTTGGGGTCTGGGCCGCTTGCTAATGGTGCTGCTCTCAGTCTGAGCCTGGGCTAAGTAAGCGGCTGAGCAGCAGGTCTGCCCTTTCCACATCTTTCCCCAGGCAAATCTGAGCTCTTGACAGCCTGTGTTCCTAGAATGAGAAAATGCTGGGGGGAGAAGGGAGCTTTCCAAAGGATTAGCTCCAGCTCTAGCCTTGCAAGGAGGCAAAGAGACCGGGGAGTTTAGAGAGTCCCTTGAAGCTCAGCAGCAGAACTTGGTGTCTTTCTGGGCGCTGGCGTGTCTGTCAGTGTGGAGGGCTGGCTTCCCGAGCCCCTCCTGACACGGGGCTGGCCGTCCTGTCTCGGACAGATGGCCGCAGTCCTCCCATCTCCTTGGGCCTTTTCCGTTCGGTTCTCTGTCCATCCCCAGCCCTGTCTGGTTCGTTCTCCTGTCCGGCTTCCGCTCCACACAAGGCACCGTTCATTGTTAAGGCTTCAGAGAGCAAAGAGAGAGCGTGCCAAGAGACCCGGGGATCTCACTGAGATTAAACACATGCAGTTAACCCTGGAGGCCTGAAAAGAGCAAAGCCGGGCAGAAAACACAGTGGGTTTGCCCCTGCAGGCGCGGAGGTGAGGACAGTCTTAGGGGTGGGATGCTCACCCTGGGGAGGTGAGGCGCCCTGTCAGGACACACCGCGGGCCATCTGCTGTCCCATCCCTTCTCTCCTGTGCTCTTCACACTTGCCCGGCCAGGAGGCAGAGTGGCCTAGACACTCATTCCACTTCCCATTGCAGCCACCCCTCTCCCAGAGTCCTGGCACACGTGGATCCTCTGCTGAGGCTGTGCTTTCTGGGCTGCTGGTCAGCTTGGCCGTCACATCCTGACACCCTGCCCTGCACTTGGTCCCTAAGCTTTACAGAGCTTCAGGAAGCCGAGCTGATGAGCTCCTGTAAGTCAAGCATTGACCCTCAGCTTGCCTGTCTGAAGCAGGGGCTTGTTTTCCAGGCAGTGTGCCCCGGGACATTCACACAGCGTAAAGTAATAAAATGTCATTAACAGTTCCTGGAAATGAGCAAAGGTGCACGTGTGGGGCGACTTGACTGAAAAGATTAGTAAGCGCTGTCCAGGGTCGGGCCGGCTTCTCCTTGGGCTGTCCTTCTAGGTTTCCTGCAGGAGCCGGAGCGGACAGGATTCTCCAGCCGGCCCTGCAGGACTGGAACCTGAGCTGGGACCCAGCAAGGCCCTGGGTCACCCCGTGGGTCTGCCGTGGAGGAGAGCCACATCACCGCGTCACTAGGAATTTCAAGTTCTGCCTCTCTGTGGGGCTTGAATGGCCTGGTTTTCCTATTTGTTAGGAAGACTTCCAGCTCGATTTTTTTTTTTTCATTTTTTGGATCACCAGAAAGACAATGCACAAGGCAATTCATTTGAGAGATGTTTAGATTTACATTACTGCACTGTAACTAAAAATCTACACAGACAAAATCTTTGAATACATTTAAGCTTGAGGCCAGATCATGTCAAGTGTTATCTGAGGCTGGGTCTTGCTGTGTGACTAGGCGCGTGCCCCACCAGATTGCAGTTCTTTATTTGCAGTTGTGCTTGGGAAGATAGCCAGCATGACCTGGCTGTCGTGATTTCTGCCTGTGGTTCCGTGGACCCGGGGCAGGCTGGGAGCGGCTCCACCTGTACCCTCTCCCCTCCTGCAACTCCTTCCTCTGCCCTTTGCCGTCCGGCTCCTCTGGCCCCTGCCTAGCCCACTCTCTCCCACTCCTCAGTGGACCCAGTGTTCTCTTTGGCCCTCTGCACGGCCACTTTCCTTCTGTACCATCCTGGCCCCCTCGTTGTCCTCTTGTTTGGACCACTGCTGTGTGGCTGCGTCCATACCAATGCCTGCAGCTCTTCTGCACCTTCTGACCTGTGTCTCCCTGCAGGCCACCTTGACTGAATGTCCCCACCACGCCTGCCTTCGGATCTCCACACTGAAACCTTGGCCTCTGCTGCCCTCCCTGAGCCTGCTCTCTTCTTCCTCTTGCTTCTTACCCAGATTTCCTCTTCTGCCCCCTCTTCCCTTCCCTCTCCCCTTCTAGTCTCCATTCATCTTCAGGTCTTTACAATTTATGCCATGATGATTGCTCAAATTAATCTTTGCTATTCATTGCTTCCTCGAACCAGTCCTCCAGGCTCAGCCTCCCGAGTGCTGGGATTACGGGTGCACACCACCACGCCCGTCTACCCAAGCTTCTCAGTCCCCTGCCTGACTCAGTGATCAGGCCCTGCTTCCTCCTCTGCTCTCATCTGTGCCCCTCCAAGCCAGGCTCACCGTTGCCAGAGTCTATTTTAAATGCCCCGTTGGCCAGGACTCCCCTTGCTGAAGGGCCTGAGAGACCTCCTGTCACCCACAGTGTGAAGGTGCTTGTTCCTCTGCTTGAGCGGCTGCCTACCTCCTCCTCCCTGGCTGGAGTCACATGCCTAGCTTTGCTCACACTGGCTTGTGGGCAGCTCTCTGCACAGACCTCAGCATTCCTTAGTGCAGTGGCTTCTTTCCTCCTCCGGTGTGCTGGACAGGAGCCCACAGCCGCCCCTCTGTGGACATCTCCTTTCCCCATGGTGTAAGAGCTGCTCACTGTCCACCTTGCCCAGTCTGGCACTGGCCGCTTCCTGACCCTCTCAGCGTGCCAGGCATCTGCGCATGGACAGGAGCCTTGGAGGCTCCCACTGCCCAGCTCCCCCACTGGACAGAGCACCTGTGCAGTCACATCCTGCCTTCTTCGTCCTTCTCACTCTCTCTCCACCTCTTTTCCCTCCCTCAGAAAGCATGTCCTCACTTTATGGTAAGGAAAAGAAAATACGGGGAGACTGAGTAATTTATTCAAAGTCACACTGCTAGCTTAGGAGGGATCCAGACATCGGCAAAGGTCTGATTATTTACCCTGTGTTCTTATTACTTCTTAAATGAAAAGGAATTGCTTCTTTAACAAATGCATGTAGGAAACCATGTATAGCCGGCTGCAATAACCTACCCCACTGAGCCCCGTTCAACCTGTAGCCTGTTTGTGGGTAGCCCAGAAGCTAGGCATGTTGCTTACATTCAAAAATTATAGTTAGGCAAAAATCAACAGCCCAAGCAAAAGCTGTGTGAAGAGCTCAGGTCCTTCAGCCCACAGAGCCTGAAAGATTTGCATCTGAGCCCTTACAGAAACGTTAGCCAGGCCCTGATGCATAGCAACAATGGAAACTGAAGCTCACGTCTAATATAATGTATGTGTGAGTTTGCAAATAACTATAACACTGGAAAAGACTGGACTTAACAAACATCAATTGCAGATGTATAGAATTTCAACAAAAATATATGACTCATATCATGTGCAAGTAACTGATGTCATATTTAGTTCTTAAGTTTTGATGCTTATCCCTTATCTACAAATAGTTACCATGACAGGCATAATTATTATTGAACAACAACGCAGGAGAGTTAATACTTCGTAAATGTCTATGTGAGCATTTTGGATAGAACGTTTGTTTGAAGGTCTGGATAGGGGCAAGTGTGATGTTCAAATTCTAATAAGCTAAATTGAATTATACATAAAAATAGGCCTTTGAATGCCTCTTTTTTTCTGTAACTAGAGTGTTGAAAGCATTTTAATTTCATTTTTATTGCTGGAATTAGTTAGTATTTTAAAAATAAACCTGAGACGTTAGCAACCTCTAGCATGTGAAACCATATGCCTTTAATGAACAAATGTGAAATATTAAATAATTCCTTTAAGAATGATAAAGTCTTACCCGGCTTACTCATTTTCTTTCCAATTTAGATTCTTGGTTATAAGAGCTCAGTAATATGTGGCTGGTAGTCCCTGGGTAGAAATGATTCCATGAGCTTCCAAATCTTCTTTAAAAATTCTATTACTATGCCTTTTATCTTTATTATTTGGGACAAAGAGCCATTAACTTTCCATTTATTTCAGTGATTTAAAACTTAATGCCAAGGAAGACAAGAGAAATACAGCCCAAGAAATGAAGAAACTTAGAGGAGGATGCTGAGGATACAGTTTTATATAGGTTAGGCTTGCTATTTTTATTTTACAGTTTGCAGAAACAAATAACAGACTTTGGTGTGACTCTAAGACACTTTATTGGTTGGGATGGGAGCTCCCTAAAGCTACAGATGCACAAACATTTAGATAAGGGTCCAAGTGGAGTTTTGCTAATAAGAATACAAAGCAGATACTGAGGCGGGAAATCATGGGCGTAAGATGACCAATAAGGGGCTCCCTTAGGCTGCAGGAGGCTGGCATCCCTGCTCTGCTCCCCACTTCTCGGGGAAAGTGTGGGGAATGTGTGTTCTCCTGCATGCAGGGGGCCAGACAGAGTGACTCGTAGGTTTAAAGGAGGTCACGTTTTCAGTGGCACTCCGAGACTTCAGTTAGGGCTGATCTGCCATGGAGAAAGTTTCAGTGGGTTTAGACTCTTCTGAAAAGTTCATTCGGCTGATGTCTGGGCAGCTAAGAACATTTGAGCTCTCTATCAAGATGTCACTGGGAACCCCAGAAAGGAAAGAAGTCCTCTGAAGGGCACAAGACCCAGCAGTGACAGATGTGTGACCTAACATGGGAAAAGAGGGTCCTCCTGCAGGCCCGCACCCTAGTGTGTGCTGTCAAGACAGTGCTGTGTGTAGCACATGGCAGGAGAGTGGGATTTAAGATGTTAGGGGAAAGAGAATTACAGCTCGATGAGCAGGAGTTGTACAATTAGACACAATGCCAGTGGGAAGGAAGCCTCCTTGACGAAAAATAATGGCTTCGTGGTCACCTGGTATCATCACTGACTAAGGAAAGGTGTTACCTAGAGATGCCACCGGGGAGGGGACATTTAGCAGGGACGCAGGGGCAGACCATCCAGACAGAATGAAGAAGGGGCCCATGAAGCCAGGAGAAAGTGAGGCTCATCTGCGTGGCCACAGAGGCGCCTCACACTGCAGAGACAATTTGAAAACTGCTATGACTCGCACACAACTCAGCTTGATTTTTGTCTCTCTGTACCCTTCTCCATTAAGAAAACACTCAATAAATTTAAAAGAAAGCAAAAGAATCTTGTGTTAAAGCCCAAGACAGATGAGGATATTCAAATGTCAGTTAACATTTTTAAGTGAATTCAAGTTAGGCCAAGTCCATTCTGTGCCATCACCCTGAGAACTGCAGATACCTCGGTTCGGGAAGTTATTTTGTTCCATGATTTGGGCAAAGATGGTCATATTTGTGTTTGTGTTTGTGTGGGAGAGATGGTTGTGGTCCTGTTTTCCACCCTGATGCAGAATTCACAACAAAAATAACATTTTGCCAAATGCTTCTGTTTGCGAACCAGATTGTTTGCAAACAAAAGCATTTCTGAGAAGCGGTACTGCTGTGTGATTTCGAGGGTGCCACTGGCAATGGTAATGATAAATATAAATAGTGTAAATATATAGTGCAAGAGTTGTAGAATTACAGAAATACCAGAGAACTGGGGTAAGTCAAACACTCTGAGCTTCAAGTGAAACATCCTAGAAGCTGTAAACTAGTGCATGGATTCTTACCAAAAACTAATTATATATTTTGGGCATACTACATCACCAATTCTGAACCTGTGAAAAATAACCAAAAATAGTCTACAAAAGTCAGTCATTTAAAACTGATCTGATCACTCACTCTGAGAATAAAGCTGGGTAAAATTAATGCTAGTTTGTTCTTCTACAAAACAAGGAATCTGGGAAAATTAATTTGTAAGGTTCCTATGTTCTCAGAATTTATACCCAAGTTCATTTGCTAGTTTTTGCTTTACTCGGTGCAATTTTAAAAAATGTGCTAAAATACACAAAATGAAAAATTTACCATCTCATCAGTTTTAAATTGCACACTGCAGCAGTGCTACAGATGTCTAGAACTTTCCTCATCTTGCAAAACCCACTGAACAGCTCTTCCGACCTCGCAGCCCTGGGACCCACATCCTACTCTCTGCCTGTGAGTCAGGCCATCTATCAGAGGTACCACGGGTGAGTGGAATCTGCAGTGCCTGTCTGCCTGGGACTGGTGGATCTCGTGTACCTTCGCTTCCTGCAGTTCGTGTTTGGTAGCATGTGACAGCTATGTATTCTCTTTATCCAGTCATTCATGGTTGGTCATGAAAGTTGATTTCGCCATGGCTGTTGTGCATAATGCTGCAGTGAACATGGGTGTATAAATATCTCCTCGAGATTTTGTGTTCTTTTGCATCTGTACCCAGAAATGAGATTGCCAGACCATGCAGTAATCCTACTGATGATTCTGTGAGGAACTGCATACTGGTGTTCACCATGGCCACCTGCTTCACACTGCCTGTGTGGGTTCCAGTTCTCCGCACCCTGCCTGGCAGGCCAGGCAGTGCGCCTCTCACAGGGCAGTGTGTGCAGCTGTGACAGCAGGGACCCTGGGAAGCTGGGCAAGCCAGGAACTGTCTGCTGAGAAAGCTGCAGGCACTGAACGGAGCCGGCCCCAGAGAGGCAACAAGGCCCACGGCCAGCAGAGCCACGGAGGCAGGGCCACCCCAGCCCTGGAGGGCTCACTTCTCACCACAGCTTTCCCTGGGTGCTGGGCATGCACTATGAGGTGTAATTCATGGCTGGTTTTCATGTATGGATGTCCGTTTTCCCCAGCACCATATGAGCAGGCTGAGCTTTCTTCATGGAGCGGTCTCAGTCCCCTTATTGAAGACCCTCTGACCGTGTGCACAAGGATCCTCTGGGTTCCCTCTTCTCCGTGTTGGTCTCTGTGTCTGTTTGTGCTACAACCATACTGTTTTGATTACTGCAGCTTTTGTTTTCATCTATATGTTGCAGGACGCATAACAGTTACATCTCTTTTGGTACATGCATATGTCATATCTGAATCAGTTTAGATCTCTTTACCCCTCTCTCTACCTCCCTCTGTCCCCTACCCCATCTTTATAAAGTCTGCCTTTTTGTTTCCTTCCATCACTCCTTTATTTTAATCTTTACTTATAGTTTGGGTTTCTCACATAAGAGAAATAATGCCGTATTTAACTTTGTGTCTGGCTTATTTCACTTAACATTAAGGTTTCAAGTTCCATCCACTTCCCTGCAAAACAATGATTTTATTCCCCTTTATGGCTGAATAATATTCTATATTCATGTGTTGATGGGCATCTAGGCCATTTCCAGAGCATAGTTACTGTGAATTGAGCTGATGTAAACACAGGTGTGAATGTATCACCATAATATGATGTCTTAACTCTTTGGGAATAGACCCAGGAAAGGTATAGCTGGGTCACATGCAATTTTCAGCAAAACGAAGCAAAACAAAAAATCTCCCATATATTCTACTCTTGTTGGGTGAAGAGTTTTATAAAAGACTGTTAGGTCCAATTGCTCTATAATATTGTTCATGTTTTCTATTTCTTATTGACCTATATAGTTATTCCATCTATTATTAAAATAGGGTGTGGAAATCTGCTATTGTTGCCTTACTGCCCACTTCCTGCTTTGATTCTGTCATGTAGTTGGGTATCTGATGTTGAAGGCGTATATATATTTATAGCTGCTATATCTTCCTGTTCAATTGACCATTTTATTCATTGTATATGTATTCATTTCCTTTTTTGACACGTTTGACTTAATCTTTGTTCTGTCGGATAAAAGTCTGGCACCTCCTCTCTGTTGGATCCTGTTTTCATGGAATATCTCTCTCATCTTCTCACTTCCCTCCTGTGTTGTGGCCTCACATCTAAAGTGAGTCTCTTGGATACTACAACCAGTTGGAGCTTGTGTTTTGTTTTTTTTAAAATTTTTTTGGTACCAGGAATCGAACTCAGGACCTTGCTCTTGTGAGGCAAGCGGCAGAACCACTGAGCCAAATCCCTGCCCCTTGGAGCTTGTTTTTTTAATCCACTCAGCCACTCTTGTCTTTTGATTGGAAAGTTCAATCCATTTACATTCAAAATAATTACTAAGTAATAAGAATTAAAATATTTTGTTATTTTTTTTCTATATGTCATGCAGTAGTTTTATTCTTTCCCTTTCTGCTACCTTTCTTCTTGCCTTTCTTGAAGGATCCTCTTTAGTATTTGTTATGACAGGTCTAGTGGTGATAAACCCCCTCTGCTTCTGTATACCTGGGGAAGTTTTTATTTTACCTTCACTTTGAAAGACATTTGTGCTGCACATGACACTGTAGCTGACAGTTTTTCTTTTTTTTTTTTCATTCTTTCAGCAATTTGAATCTTCCATTCCATTCTCCTCTGTCCAGCAAATTTTCTACACGAGATCTGCTGATAGTCTTATGTTAGCTCGCTTCTACATGTCAGGCTTCATTTCCTTGCTGCTGTCTGGATCCTCTCTTTGTCTGTTGACAATTTGATTATAATGTGGCTGAGTATAGGTGACATGGATCATTCTAGCATATGTTGCTTTTCTGAATTTGGATATTTACTGCCTTCCTCACATTTGGGAAATTTTCAACCACTATGTCTTCACATAATCTCTCTGCTTTTCTCTCTCTCTCTCTCTCTCTCTCTCTCTGGATCTTTGAGAGACTTCGGGATGCTCAGAATGTATGCATTGCTCCATTCAGTGGTGTTTAATAGGTGACTTAGACACTGTTCACTTTTATTCTTTTTATTTATTCTGATTAGGTAATTTTAAATGACCTCTTTTGGAATTTGATGATTTCTGCTTCTGCTTGACCTGGTTGGTTGAACTCCTCTGCTGAGTTTTTAAATTCAGTTATTGTGGTCTTCAGCTTCAGAATCTTTACTTCATTTTTTTTAAAGTTTTCTTTCATTTCTTAATAATTCTTTCTTTCTTAATAATTTCTTTTGTTTATTTTAAAATAATTTTTAAATAATTTCTTTCTCTTTGTTGATATTCTGATTGTGTTCATACATTGTTTTCCTGATTTTTCTTAATTGTCTATATTCTGTTTCAGCTGAACTCAAACTTTTGCACTGAACTACATCCCTAGGTCTCTAGGTTTTTCATTCTGAGACAAGGTCTCACTAAGTCTCTGAGTCACCTGGGCTGAGCTCAGACTTCCGATCCTCTTGCCTGAGCCTCCCAGAGTGCTGAGATTACAGGCGTAGGCCATCACACCTGGCTCCCAGATGACTCTTTGAATTCCTTTGCATGTAGTTTGATAAATTTCTGTTTTTTTAAGGTTGGTTTCTAGAGATTAGTTGTTTGTATTTTCATGTCATTGTGGCTAGGACCTTTTTAATTTATACTGCTTGATAAACTTTGTGCTTCTTAAATCAGTGAAGTCCTACCTGTCATTCATTCTGGAAAATTCAGTTATTTTTATCTTCAAATGTTTGTTCTCCATTCACTTCTTTACTTTGCTACATGTCTCCCTGTTTCTTTGCACTCTTTATGTTTTCTGTGACTTAGACGTTTGAAAAAATGACCACCTTTTCCCTCTCTGCAGACTGGCTTCCTATAGAGGAGGATCGTCATCCACCATCCTGCCTAGAAATTCTTGGGGCCTCTTGAATGCTCCTGTGTAATTTCCCAACCAGTTTTCCTCTTTCTGAATCTGTAATCTCTTCCTCCCTGGTGCATTTCCGTGGGGTGCAGGTTTCCTGTAGGAAGCTGTATAACTACTTTTAGTTCTCAGTCGCTCCCAGGGATGCGGACCACAGTGCTTTCACTAATGCTGGAGTTGGGGTAAAGAGAAAATGAGGTCTTTGTTGTCTCCTGAATTGTGGGTGGATGCAGGTTGCTCTCTTTTCCTTCCTTCTTGGAGAAGAACCCATGAGTTGGCATTTACTCTCTTAACTCTTGGTTTGAAAAACTGTGCTGGCCGGGGGGCAGGGGGGAGAGGAGCTCATGAGTAAACAAAGGCTTCTCAGACATATTTCAAGGCAGTTCTTTTTCGCTTGCATCCACCTCAGGTCCTGAGACTTCCAGTCTATTTCCTGGAGTTCTCACAAAGGCAGCTGGATTCACATAGTGTTGTTTAGTTATTGTATCTATGTGGCAGTGGGCACCATGCCATGGACTTAAGTTTAATTTGATTTTAATAAGACATTCTGCAAACTTTCTTGGATTTCCCAGATGTCTCTCTTGCCCTGATCAACTAGTATACCCATCTATGTTCAGAAGAATCTGAGTAAGACAAAAGATGTTGAACCAAGGTTACTGTAAAGTAAAATATTTAATGAACCAATGTCAGCCCAGAGCCAAGAAAGACCATAGCAAGTGGGACATAGCTGAAGGAACAGCTAGAGAGATGTGATAACAAGAGGACATGCAGTGAGGCATTGACCTAGATGAAATCATGCAGGACCAATGGAGACTGTAATGAATTCCAGATTGGAATCAAGACTGTACAATACATGTACAATGGGAGAGTACTTCGAGGGCAGAGCTTCCTTATTCAGAAGCTAGAATAAGGGTTTGTGGTTAATATAGAAACATTAAAAAATACAGGAGAAAAACGAAATTGTTCAGAATCCCGTGACTGTTTGGAAATTAACTTTAGACCTTGGCATCCAACCCTCCATTGCATTGTCTGTAGGAGTGGCACGGGTGATCATGTATGTATGCATGAGTGCAAATGAGTGTACACAAATCACACTTTGTTACACCATTTCCCTATCATTAAGAACCACATAGTTTGGGTGGAATTGATCAAGGTCAAGAATTGCATGGAGATCAGCATCAATTGATCTGTGTCCTGCTTGCTCTGGTGATTACCCCCTCCATTGGGGCCCAGGACTACTTTTCGTTTTCCTCTATTTCTCTCTCTCTCTCTCTCTCTCATGCTCCAGCCATGCGGCTTTCATGACAGAAGCAAACCTATTTTTAAAGCCACCACAAGTTACAAAGGAAGTGGAAATAGATCAGAAAGGGGCAAAACCCATGACCAAATGGCACCTGAAATCACCTCTGGATTAGAATGTAGATTTCAGAAGAATAGTTGTGACCATAAACTCTTCGTGTAGCTTTCACCATTTTTATTGAAAACTATAATACTAAACAAAAAATACATATAAAATAAATGCACACTGATTACATTCTTATTAGGTAAATATTTGTATAGAATAATATATTTTATAGAACTCCACTACCTGCCATGTCTGTTTTCATGCTGTTTATTGTCTTTGCTTTTTAAAAAAAGTTTTATCCTCTAAATTTGCATCCCTGAGCATTGTTGTTTTGTCTTGTGTGATCGTGAAATTTGTGTGAATGGAGTCATGCTCATTTGTTGTATGAGTTGTAGGCTCTTAATTTTTAATTCTTACAAGTTTATCAGAGTGCATTTTCCACCTTTACTGTCACTGAGCTTGGAGGCTTCTGCTTGGAGAACATTATGGATAATGTTCTATGGTCAAGTCCCAAGACGCCCCCGGGCACATGTGTATTGCATGTCTATGAGGAGTGTACCCAGGAGGGGAGGGGAGGGAGAGCTATGGACCTGAATACTCCCGACAAGTCAGTGTTTAAGAATAACAAGAGGAAATTTCTTGGGGAAATTGTGAGTTCCAGGTGGTGGATTCAAACTATGGTACCAACTCAGAAGGTCAGGGACCTGTCTTGATGAAAGAAGACTCAGGATAAATATCTGGGTTTTCCATGACTAATGCTAAACATCATAAGCCCAGTGTTGCTGTCACAAATGCTGATATTGAAGTACAGTGTCTACTGTCCTAAGCTGATGAGTTCATGTTTAGAATAATATATTCATTTGAGGGAATCATAAAAATTCAAAGATTGGTAAACTGGAATATATGCAGAGGAAATAAACTAGAATGACGAAAGCTCAGATAGAACAATGTGAAAACTTTTGCAGGGAAGGTTTACCCTAGAAAAGGTTAGTGATAATGTAGTATCTTTCATGTAGAAAAAGGACTGTAACTTTTTTTTAATCAAGACGTCATTGACCTTGGGCCAATGGATGGCATTGGGGAAGACTGTATCAGGCATACTTCATGTGACTCATGATTTAATATAAATTCAACCCTACTGATTCTAAGGAATGAAAGGATGATCATATAACAGAAAGAGAACACCCTCAAAGAGGTTTTCAAGAGAAACAGAAAGAGCTTCTGCCCCAGAAATTTGAGATTCTGAGTTTAGCTGATTATTTTTTAGTCTTTTCAGTATATCATCCTGTAAGAAAGTGGAAAAATTCACACCCAGATCTAGGGAAATCCTGGTAACCTTTAAAATATTCTACCCAAAGCGTTCTCTACTTCTTGAGCAGAGAGGTATTTCTTAGCCCTGAATTACAGCTTCCGTTCACCGCGTGTGATGCGACTCAGACAGCGGCACCTGCTTCCTATGCAGATAATTACTGCTTGGGAAAATGGATCAAGTCAGAACAAAGGCAGAAGTAACCCCGAGGACAGAGAATTAGGACACAAGAAGTTGGGAGAAATTGCTGGTGTACTAAATCTTGCCCTGGCTAGAGATCTCGACCGTTGCATTCAGAGCAACTTGACGCAGGGCAGGAAATACAGTAAGGCTGGAGGGGGAAGTGATTAACTGACATGAAATTATTTAAAATATTTTAGGAATTTGGTGGTTGATTTAAAATTTAAAGATTAATACAATGCAAATTTGCTATCCGCTTCAAAGAATGCACAAAAATTTAGTGATGTGCCTTCAAAGAGATCCTGAAGGAAGGAAGGAAGGACGTAAAAAGGAAGGAAGGAAAGACCAGTCCTAAGCATCTTGGAATAAATGTTGCTTTAAAAGTGAAGAAAACAGAGAAAATAAATTCACTGCTTAGGTATGTCTATGTTTGTAGAACAGCAGGATAAGAAATTTTAAAACTCCACATCATGCCCACTTTACCAGAGGCAAGAAGTCCAGACTTCGCCCAGGTGAGCACAGGATAGTTCAGTCTTGCGGAGCAGATGGCTGCAGGTCGGTGGCCAATAATGATTTGTAACACAGCCGAGATGGCTCAGTGTGCAGGGTCCGGGCACAGCCAGACCTGTGGTGTGCAGACAGAGCAGGCCTGGCGGCTTTGTCTGCAAGGCGAAATCCATCTCCCCAGCCCTTGCTCTCCTGCCCTTAGTTTTTCTCTTCCTTGTTAAAAGAAATTGCATGTTTAAGCAAATTAGGTACTTAATTGGGTAATGTACATAAGTTGGAACAGTGTGAATAGTGGAAAAATAAGATTTAGTTGGCTAGAATAAGCAATATGTAAAAAAAATCACACACACACACATCTGAAAAGTATCAAGCTTAGATCCAAGTCCAAACGTCCCTCAGGAGCTTAGGGAAGCTTCCTCAAGAATGGATATGATGTAAAAATTAGGATGGGAAGAGCATAGGAGTCAGAATAAATGCTGGGGAATGTCTTCTAACTCCTGTTCATTTTAAAAGAAGGAACAAAGTTACTGGCACATTATAAAGGAATTGAAATATAAGGTAGATAGAGTTGAGCACTTTTACATTTTAATTCTGCATCTGTCTTATGAAAGAATTTCATGTAATAGGATACATTTAAAGGAGGCTTCCCTTCTGACCTTGAGACTGTGACCTTAGGGCCTTCAATTTCTATGACATCAGCTTACTAGAATTTCTAAATATATTGTCGCTGAGAAAATTTATAAAAAGTGAGGGTAAACCATCAAAGGACTGATTCTCTCCGGATTTCCATTACTCTCTCCTCCTCTCCTTCTTCTCCTTCTCCCCTCTTCCCTTATATGCCCGGGTCAAGTCCTCTGAGGTGTTACCATGGTGTCCTCATTGAAAGAGCGCAGTGTAAGGCCTGTCTGGCCTGCTGCAGGCTTAGTAGGAGTGAAATGGGATGACACACGTGAAAGTAATTTGCAAAACTACAATATGTTTTACACACACACACACACACACACAGTCTGCCAAAAATACACACGTCAGGAAAAGAAAAGCTTGCATAAATATTTTAATACTAAATTTATTGAGACACGACGAGATTAATACAAGGTACCTTTGGCCTCTGCAGTTACACGAGGTGCTCAAGGTGGTGGCCATTTATTATTTTTCTTTTCCTGAAGTGTGAATACGTTTTTGTGGACTCTGCATATATTACCATTTATATCTCTGCATGTAAATATGCAACTGCAATCATAGTGAAACCACAGGTGATTTAAAAACAAACCAAAACTCTAATTTGTGTGAGGAAAAGCATAATGAGACTATACCTTTTATTATTTGCATATTAGGGCTTATTTTAATGCTTCCACTGTGAATTTGAATTTCTTAAAATTTTGAGGAACTTAGCAGTATACTACTCACTTAGAGGAGTAAGTACTCTTGATTTCTGAGTTAGAAAAATATGGCACATTAAACACACTTGGTATTTGTCAGGGAGAAAATTGGCCAGTAAAATCTATTGACGAGCTGAAATATTTTTACAGTTCATTAAATTGCACTTTTGATTTAAATTACCTTCAGTCTCAGATACATTGAAATCAGTAAACATTTAGCATTCCGTTGTATGGATGGGTATGATTTGAAAGCACAGAACATAAAGGAATTTTAGGAGGATCAGAGTCTGCTGTCGGGAGCAGAGGCGTTCTCGGGGCCCCGGTGAGCCCCGCTGGTGCGTGCAGACCACAGCCTTCCCCTCTCCAGGGAGGCCAGCAGCACATGCTTTGCACCCTCCCCGAGGTCACACAGGACTGGGGCTGGGCGGCCTTTGGCTCGTGACTCGGGCCAGTCTGCAGTGGGCAGTTCCCTTCCTCCGTGTTTCCTCCTCCCCTCCCTTCTCTTCCTCCTTTGCATCCTCTACTTTCTCTTCTCCCTTCTTTCTTTCCTGCAAAGTGTATATACATCTGCAGTGCTAGGTGTGAGAAAGAAACAATGCAAGACGTGTTCTCTGCCCTTGAGGAACCCAGAGTCTAACTAGAAGGATGGGAGGAGGCGAGCCTGTGAGCAGGCCAGGCGGGGCGGTGCAGAGCACCTGTCCCAGGAAGTGGAGGCAGCAGAGTGGCGGAACCCAGGAGAGGCAGCCTTGTGGGACTGAGACAGGAAGGGGCTTCCGGCAAAAGGGGCAGCTCACCAGGGATTCCTCAAAGGTGGACACGGGCAGTCAGGCTGACAGTACAGAGAGAGCAGAGAAGACTCTGTACTTTGTGAGCTGTTTGTGTTAGGCTGCACTGGGTGGCAAGCACAGGAAGTGATCATAACATGCACCCCGGCTTATTTTAAGGGTTTGTGAAGCGCGTTCCAGTACTGTCATCTGCGGGAGTGCTGTCTTGTTTTCTGATCCCTTCTTTCGAAGACACACTTGGCAGTGGTACAGACGAGGCTGGTGTCTGCAGGCCACTTTCTCTGTCACCTCTTGTGCAGCTGCCTGGTAAGCAGCACAATTGATGCTGGAAACTGTCCTCATCAAGTCTGCCCATCCACATCAGGATCTGGGATCTAGCATTTGGGGCCTTCAGTGTGTGCTTGTAAATGTAATTGTGTTTGTCGATCTGCTTGGGGAAGGCAGTGGCTTTCCATTCTGTAGGTAGTCTGCTGAATCTGAGTGTGAGAAAATAAAGGGAATAGTCACGAACCAGAGACACTTCAGAAATGTGCCTATTATTATGTATATTTTCTACTTCATCCTACATTTAGTTTAGATGCAATTTCATCATGTTTAACCTCAAACAATAAACATGTGTCTTCGAGTTATGTAAACATCCTTTGGGGACAGATCTAATCTTTACTTTGGCATTTTTCAATTTTTTCTCCTAAATAGGATATTTCCAGTGCTGCACCAGAAGGCTACTTAATAAATAGTTATTCGCTATTTTCCAAATAAAAGCAAAGTCAAAGTCATGGAGAAGAGAAGAAAGCAAACCTGACACTGCACACACTGAGGCCCAGTATTTCTGAGTGTTCCGACCCAGCCCGGGCCTGGACACGACACTGGGAGACCCCAGCCCTGCCCTGTTGAGAAAGCACTGATCTCTGTGAAACCAGCTTCCTTGCTGGAAAGCAAACTTTTGGCAAGTCCATCCCTACCCCATCACTCAGTGAATGAACAAATGACTACAGAAGTAAATCGCGCTGAGTACCTCTTCCCTGTTTCCCCACATGGACTTAAAATTCCACTTTAAGAGGCTAGTTCTTGAATCTCATAACTTCTAAGAGGATGCAGTATCTGTTCTTCATGAGTGGGTTTCCTAGGGTTCCTGTAACAAAGAATCACAAACTGAGGGGCCTCAACAGCAAATGCATTTCCTCCCCACTGTCGGGACCAACCGAGGTGCTGGCCAGTTGGGTCCTCCTGCAGGCAGGGGATGAGGATTTGCTCTCAGTCTTGCCCCTACCTCCCTGTGCTTAGATGACAACCTTGGTGCTCCTTGGCTTGTAGATCTCTGCCTCTGTCTTCCACCCTGCCCTCCCTGTACCCTGATTCCTCTCTTAATAAGGACAGAAGTCAGATTAGATGGGGACCCGTCTTAGTAGCCTCACATTAACTACATGTGCAGGGACCCTGTGTCCAGTGAGGTCACATCGTGAGGTACCCGGAGTTAAGTCTTCATCACAGACATTTGGGGCTGAAGGACTTTAACCCATGATGATGTCAAAGGAAGCCCCTGATCCCTTTTAGACAGGAGCTCTTTAGATGGAATCAGATTGAGTAAGGTACACGAGACATCTCAAGACCATACAGTGAGCACTGGGGTGGAAGGAGACCTCGGGTGGAGAGGGTGATGCCCACGAGGTGGTCCAGCCTGGCTGAGAATAGTCAGGGTCTTCATGGAGAGGAGAGGGTAGAGTCGGAGAGTGGAGGAGTATGAAGGAATTTGTCCAGTGAACCAAAACTTCAAAGCCAGCATATCTGAGAGGGAGGCCACGGCTCTGTACACGGGCAGCTTCCCTGCAGTCCTCTAGTCCCATTGCTGGAGCCAGCAGGCCGACACTTCCCTGCCCCTCTCCTGTCTGCCCAGTGTCAGGGCCTCCTCCCTGAACGCTTGACATGTGCCATGTCCTGTGACGTGCCTCAGCCTGTCTTCCGCCCTTCACCATCCATCCTAGCAGGTCATCTCCTTGCTCGGTCCTCGTCCTGCAGACCCCAGACCTCCCGATGTCCGTTAATTGTCAGTCTTATCCATGCTTGTGACTGAGTAGCTGATCATTTCCCAGGCTGGCCTGAGCCTTCATTTCGCATGTCAGTCCTCTGAAGGGCAAAGATTCTCAGCTTTGGGAGAGCTTTAGAGCCCATGGGATCTCACCCTCCACTGGGTCCCAGCCTTCAAAAGCATCTCAAGAAGCAGGTCACGGGGGCAGTGCCAATGAGGGTGGAGGGAGCGTACCATGCTGCCCCTTTCTGTGCGCTCATAAGAAGTACATTTCCTGGCTGAGAATTACCGCTTCAGCACTAGGAAGCAGTGCACTAGGAAGCAGTGCACATCATAGCTAATTTCCTCAGGTCTCCAGCCTCAAAGTGCTCTTCGGGTGCTGGGCATTTCTCAGTTCAGAGTGATGAAGACTATTCCAGAAACATGCCAGATGCTGTACTCTGTTCACAGTCCATGGGACGTGTAGGACCTCACTAGGTTTATAATTTGTTTTTAATTTTTACTTTTTAGGGTATGTTTGCGGTACATAACAACTGGGTCCATCGTGGGGAATTAGCACGCATATGTGTGTCATCATCATTTTTACTCTCCCTCCTCCCTGACCGTCCCCTCTGCCTCCTTCCACAGCCCCCCCCCATCTGCAGGGAATCTGCCTCCCTGTTTTCTGCCTTCTGTCTTTTATTTTGCTCCTTATATTATTTACATGACATTGACCTTCTGTGTTCTATTTATTTTACTTAGCATTATGGTCACAAGATCCATCCATTTTCCTACACATGCCTCAGACTTCTCCTTCTTGATGGCCAAGTCATAGACCATTCTGTCTGTACGCAGTATGTTCTCCATCCGGTCCTCTGCGGATGAGCATGCAGTCCACTTCCACAGTCTCTTAATTTCATAGTGGCCTCTTTTCTCTGTTGCACAGCAGCCTTCTGTGGGTTAAACATTTGATTTAATGGTGTGGCCTTGCTGGAGAAGCAACCCCAGCCTCCAGGCCCCCATCTTGGTTGGGCTATCACTGGCTAGCTGTGCAACCTTTGTGCCCAACCCGATCCAGATGAAGGGCCATGGCATGGCTGGAGAAGTAGAAAGAGGTGTGCTTCTCAGCAGCGAGGGCTCAGGCCAGGGCTTCTGGACTTCAGCGCTGTGGACCAGAGCATCCTTTCTGGTGAGGCTGTTCCTGCATCTGGCCTCCACCCTAGACATTCAGAGCAAACCTCACCCCTGTGTAGACAGCAGAAATTGTCTTCAGTCATTGCTGAGATGCCTAGCAAACAAACCATCTGAAGTTGGAAGCCACTGAACCAGACATTAGCATCAACTCAGTTTGCACCCCTGAATGGTCACATGCTCAGGACACCATCTGTGCAAGGCTGTGTGACAGCCATCACCGATGAGCAAGACTGCAACAACAATCCACAAAATAAAATCTGTCCATCCAGGGTTTCCTGCAGGACTGTATTGTACTTTGCTCAAATGAGCTGGGAATTTAATTACATCTATTCCTCTTACACATTTTCTGAGTTCTTGCTTGAACAACATGCCACTTCCTTTTCTTTCCTGAGTCCAGCACCAGGCGCCACGCCTGTCTCTTCACATGTAATTTTTCAAGAAGTAGATGGGAAGGGGACAGCAGAGAGCAGCTGGTGGAGGCAGAATTAATTACAGACTGTTGCCTAAAAACACACCTGGGTGACGTCCTCTAATGACCGTGGCAGCTGTTCTTGGCCTCTGAGGGTTCCCAGTCACTGCACAGATTCTGTATCCTTTTTCTTGGAAGTGTATGTTGTAATTTGGGGAGCTTTGGACAAGAGAAGCTTTGTTATGGATGTTTTATTTGATGGAAAAATACATTTTTGATGAAAATGCACATCTATATGCTATTGCCTCAAATCCATTATAAACTTAATTAAACTATTAATTCACTGTTGCCTGTGCTTGGTTTTGTTTTTTTTTTTTGGTACCGGCGATTGAACTTGGAACCTTGCACTGCCAAGGCAGGTGCCGGAACCACTGAGCTAAATTCCTGGCCCCCGCCTGTGCTTGAATTTTTGTGGAACAAAAATGAGTAAATAAATATATCTCAAAAACTGCTGGCTTAGCATTGTAGCACACGTGCCTACAAGTAGGAAACTTTCAGGCAGGTAGAGAACAATCATTCTATTTGTATTGCATTTGAAAAAGAACCTTTTAACTGAAATTTAAAATGTTATAAATGCTGATTCATTAATGATTTCATTGCATTGAAATAGAGAATTTGAAAAACTGCAAGTAGGCAAGGCAAACAGGAATCATTATTGGACTAACATTTCTATGTTTATAATTTTTATAAACTTAAATTGTTTTGATATAAATTATAAGTTAAAAGAAAGAATGTTAAAAATCTTGAATATTCAATTTTATGTTAGTTCCTATTTCTCACTCTACGCACAAAAATGAGCTTTGTTTAAAGTATTTTATTAACTAGTATATTGATGATTCCTGTGAATATTCAGTGTCAGCTTTGCTTTGCTTTGCTAGTTGTCAAAGGCTGCTGATCCTACTGTTAATATTTCTAACATCTCGTTTCCTTTTGAAGGAGAGGCAGGTGGCATCAGGGTTAAAAGCAGAGGTATAAACAGACTGCAGAATTTGAATCTTAGTTCTGCAATAGGCTGATCTCGGAGAAGCCAGTGCAAGGTGCTATGTCGCTCTCTCACTAACAAATAAGGTCAAGTCATTTAATTTGGAGTTACAAAATGCTGTGAGATCACAGATGGTGAGTTAATTATCATGAGGCTGGCACATAAAATCAACCTTCTAGGACAAAATGGCTCATAAGTTTAAGTGACTAAGCAGAGCTTTCTAAGATAGGTTTCTAACAAATGTAGCTTTTTGCAGTAAGCAATCATAAACACAGTACTTGGAACTTTTATATTACTAAAGTGGATCTTTCAATATTTATAGAGAAATGAATGTGGGTTTTTTTAGCAGTTTCTCCAGAAACTCACAATGACAAGATGTGGATCAAGTGTAGAGTCAGCTTAAGTTTAATGCAACACTGAAGCACGTTTTGCCAAACGTTGCCCTATGTTTAAGAGATACAATGAGCATGTGCGTGCATTGCTTTCTCAGATGCCCCACACCCACAGGTCCTGATTCTTTGCATGTTTTCTTATTGCACTGTTGGGTAAGACTTGTATCCTCTGACACCAGCTTAGTTTTCTCTAATCCCAGAATCAGAGAATAGAAGGCTCACGATTTCCTATTTCTATAGATTCTCTTTAAAGAAATAATTTCACACGGATTTCTGTAGGTGATCAACACTGTTTGGCCATTTTAATTGCATTATAGATGGGTGATAATTCTGTGTCTTGCCAAAAAGGGATTCCCTGAAAAGGAGAAGTGACTTTTGTGACTTACACATTCCGCTTGTAAGAATTACTAACATGAAAATCTCAGGTCGGCAAGAACCCTTATTTTTGAAAATGCTCTTTTTGTCCATTTGATCTTCCCGGCATCTCCAGGCCCCGGGGCTCCCAGTGAAAGGACTCTGCACACGGGGCTTCCGTTTTCCTTTTCCCAAGGTCTTCCTCACTCTGCAGCTAGTTTCCGGGTCCCTGGGCATTGAGGTCAGAGGTGTAAACACCTGCACTGGCATGTCCTCTCGGGGACTGACAAACACTAAATCTGACCCGTGGAAAATCGGTGCCCATGGGATACGCGGGCACACAGAGAGACAGACGTGGGGAGGTGAGATCATGGTGAAGACAACCTGGAGAAAAAGAGAGAAACTCATTCAGAGGGGAGGTTATGTGGAACTGATGCTTTACGGTAACAGGTCAGCAGTGGTGTTTGCCATAGGTGCAGGCTTTTCCTTTCTATGGTGTCGTGTGTTAAGTGGAAGCATTGTGACTAAGATGAGGGAGAAATTTCCCAAAGGGGCAACCCTTATAAACAGCCAGATGGCACAACTGGAGGCCCCTGTTGAGGTCTGAGCAGAGCTTGGGACAGCATTCGATCTGAAGCCAAGAACTGGAAAGACACAGGGAGCCCTGGAGTCACCTGGCCAGGTAACAGTGAAGCCTGAAATGAGTGCTCACCAATGAACGAGGAACTATGGACGCCCCGAAACCAAGAGGCGTTTCGTTTTGTTTTCTTTCCCTTCATTTTCATTTCCCCCCTTTTTCTTTGGCTCTTCTCTCTTGCTTTCTTTCTAACAAATGGAGTTTTCAGCTTTGGACTTTCTCCTAAGAATACGATGTTGGAAAAGACACTAAAACCTAGGAAATAACATTTCCTCCAGAAAATCTTTCTTCCCAGTTCACCCCAATTTCGAATAATCTCTCCACTTCCAAATCCCAATACCATTCACCAGTTGTTCCTACAATTTAATCACCAAAATACCTACATATTCTATTATATTTCTCTCCCTGTTCTTTGTTTTGTGGTTTTGAAACTGGGTCTGGCTATGTAGTCCAGGCTGGCTTTGAACTCAATGTAGTCCAGGCAGTCCTCCTGCCTCAGCTTCCTAAGTGCTGAGATTACAGTCATGCAACACTAAGCCTGAGTGTATTTCTATGACTGTTATCGTAAATATTTCTGTAAGGAAATATATAAATATATAAATGTTTGGTTCTGGCCTGGCGTTCTCATTTTTCTCTCAAGATCACTAAGATTACTAGGGTATTTGGGGCAGAGTTTTATGCACTCTTTTTATTACTCCAGCACCTAACACAATCTTACAAGACAGTATCCTCTTTATTAAATGCTGTATTTCTTCATTCGTTGAACTGTCAGTCTGGATAGCTTAATATTTCCACTTTAAACCTAGCTTCCTGTCGTAATCAACTGCTCTTCCTTGGAAGCACACAAGTGTTCCAGGGAAGAGACATGCTCTCCATGCTGCTTGCACTTGTGTTTCCTCTGCAAAAAGCGTCAGACTCAGCTCTTAGCTCTGGCAGAGCCACAGTTTCTAGGGCACAGGGACTCTGAATCCTGGGTAAAATCCCATGCACCCATTCGGGGGCAGGCTGGGGACCCCAGTCAAAGGTGTCCTCAGGGTTTTCTTCCTTTGAACCTAACAATGTGGAGTGCACCCTAGCTTGGAAGAGTAAGTTACAACAGACTCTGAAAAGCATTTTTTAGCCTCATTTTGAATAATGTTTCTTTAATTAAAGTAGATTTGATTTAGCAGCAGGGCTGTCGTTTGTAACTCCGTGGGACGCAGACACCCCATAGGACGGTCCTTGGCCAGCAGTGCGGTCTGTGGCCCCTGTAGGCCGAGGGCTTTCTCATGACCCACTTGTGGGCCACCTGGATTCCCCAGGCTGCCTTTTTGCAGCGCTGCAGGAGCATGCCTATTCTTTTGAAGAGCATTCCTTTGATTTCTCTCTTACCGGGTTTTCTGGATTTTAGACCCCTTCCGGTGATTTTCCAGTCCCTGATGGGGGGTGGGCTATTCCAGATTCCTCACTGCACCCCCGCCCCCCAGGGAGCCCAGAGCAGAGGCATCTTTGCATTTCCTGTGCATGGGCTCCCAGGGACAGCTGTGAGCTCTTCTCTCCCTGCTGCTTCCAGGCCACTGGGAGTTTCTGGGAGGGAAATATCCCAGAAAGGGCAGAGCCCAGAGGAGGGAGTGGGTGCTAACAAAAACCATGTCTTTGAAGTAGGGAGGTGAAGTGGCAGGAAGCAAAGGAAATTCAGAGATGTCACACTAAGGGTGCAGGAGCAGAGGGACCAGAGCGAGGTTAGAAGGGGAGGTGGGTGTCACTCCAAGCTTCAGAGAAGAGCGAGACGATTATTTAAGTGTGAGGCAGGGTGGCTCTGCAGGGCCAGTTCTTCATTTCTACCATGACTTCTTTTAATGACATTAGATTTGAATAGATCAAATATCCAGCTATGTATCTTGTTTTAATAATGGAACCTGTTCTTTTTTTTCCCTTTTGAATGTGACTAGCATCTTAATTCATAGGTCTTTCTGTGCTAGGGCTAGGGCAGTGTGGAGGCAGAGAATGTGTCTGCTTGGATCAGTCTGGCATTCTGTCTTTAGCTGCTTTCCTGGCTCCTGGGCACAGTTTAAATTTTAGTATTTATCTTTAAACTATGGTAAAATTGTATCACGTATTTCTAATTACTAGTAAGATTTGATATTTCTAATCACTGTTACTTTTCCTGGTTCATGGTGACAATTGAAAGGTTTAGTACTTGGCTTTAAATTATAATGACAGTGTCACATAAGGCATGATACTCCCGATAACTATTATTTTACTTCTTGATTTGGAAAATTGCCTTGTACTCTATATCACTTAGGTCTTACTGTTTTTTGTTGATTCATATGATGCTCTTAACTTGGGACAAGAGAATTTTTGCCCTTATTTTCTAGTTTTCTGGTATTGTGATTTGGAAGTGGAGAGATTATTCTAAGTTGGTGAGAATTGGGAAGAAAGACTTTCCCGAGGAAATGATATTTCTTCAGTTACCATTATCTTTCCCAAACTCATGTTCACAGGAGAAAGTCAAAAGCTGGAGACACCATTCTTAGAAAGAAAGCAAGAGAATGTCATTATATTGTATACCTAAAGTGTGCCAATAAATTAAAAAAAAGAAAGAAAGAAAGAAAGCAAGAGAGATTTGGAGGTGTGGGTCCATGAAGTTCTTTTTCAATACCTCAGCCACACCTGAAGTAAAGACAGGAGCTCCGCCTGGCAGTGGCAGCCTCTGAGAAGATTCTAGTGTTGCTGTCAGAGGCGGAGGCGCTTGTGGGCTGAGTAATGTAACCCAAGAAAACTGGGCGGGTGATGCCTGGGGAAATCTGTCAGGGTTTCCGATTCGACTAAGGAAACGTGAACCTCTTCACCACAACAAAGAACACAAGAATTTAAGAATTTAGTTAAACAATAGATGAAGGAAAAGCTTTGTGAGGCAGATGTTTATGATAAACAAAAGCGCCACACAGTCAAGTGTTTGTCTCACAGAGGTACTAAGGTGCAGGTATGCAACCCTGGCCCTGAGGCCTTGGCCATGGTGGAGGGTTGTGGCCATTGTACTTCATTTCCTCCTAAACAGCAATTACTCCAAAAAGGGAGAGTTTCCACTTAAGTAATACTTTATTCATTACAAATGAATCTGTATTTGTTTGAATCAAATGCAGACGTTCTTGTACAGTAGTGCCTCTCTGTGTGTCCACCTGAGCGTTCACAGCAGCCTGCACGTGATTCTCTGACCTCACCACCGTCTTTCTTGCTCTGGAGATTCCATGAAGCTTTTCTCCACCCCCTTGGTTTTTGCCTAGTTGAGAAAGTTTTCTCAGGCTGGATGTTATCAAAGTTTTTAGAACTCAAGTTAATCACTAGAATCATTAGGAAAGAAGTGAAATACTACTTATACTGTTTCGTTTCTTGCCTTCCAGGTCTGGTTTTATGTTCCATTTATTCATAGATTGTTCTTTTGTCTAAAAATTTTACCTGCTGCTTAAATGGGGAATTCAGAAGTGAGGCTTCAAGCAAGAATCCTATTTAGTATCGTCTTTTAGGCTAGCTCTTGGAAACTGTTTCTGTCCCTCAACCACCATTTTTGGGTGAGTAGGGAAGGAACCCTTCAAACATGAAGAGATCTCAGTTTACTTCATTTGTCTTATTTAAATATTGGATAAGGTGGCCAAAGTCATCCAAAATAACTGGCTTATTCGAGGAATAGGCTCAAATAATATGGAGTTCCTTTTTCCCTCTTACTTATGGGCATTCATGGCCTGGCATGGCTGCCATGGTGACCCCATAACCATGCTGGGCTGGGGGCCTTCCGTCTGATGGCTCCATGGCCCACGGTGGTAGCTCTAGCCCCAGGGAGTGTCTTTGAATTTTAGTTTTCAAGATGAAGGAAAGGAGAGAAAAGTAAGTTATCTTCCTATTCAGGGAACATGTTGAGAATTGCTTTTCTTTTTACTTTCCATTCTGTGGGGTGGGATTTAGTCTATGGCTTCACACAAAGATAGTATGTTATGTACTTTTTTAGAAAAAATTGTATTAGTACATGCTTGCAGTGCATAGTAATTACATTCATCACATCACACATTCTTCATTCTTATGTGACCTGCATCAAGCCAGCACTGCAGAATTATACAGCTTCATTAAATTTCCATTTCTGAAAACTAGAATGATGCCTTATGCGTTATCTACATAGCCAGTTGCTCCTACCAATGCAGTAAGTATGTTCCAAGGTTCAATTAATTCTGGGCTAATTGATTTGTCCTGACACCTTCTCTCTGAAAAGGCCTCCACAGTTACTTGGAAGAGAGAAACCACCTCAGTCTTGATGGGAGTTCTTTTTCCGGCGAGCATAGAGCCAGCACACAGCTAACTTGTGATAGCTCCGGGCTTCTGTTGGCAGCTACCACCCTGGACTTTCACAGCAGGAGGAGCTTATTGAATCCGGGGAGTGGACACATTTTCAAAATAACATTCCAAGAGACAGCAGACAGTGTAGGATATGAAATGCATCGAATCCTTTTGTTTCTTGAAGCTTGTGTCCCAGGTATGCTGGAGTCAGGGTAGCGTCTGAATCCCAACAGTGACAGAAACAAACTAATTCTGAGTAAGTTACACAACCTGTGGATATGTCTACTCTGCCACCCACATACAGGGGAGATTGGTGTATCATCCAGTCAGTTGATTAATGCTGAAAATCTTAGAAGCGACTTAGTCAATTTCACCACCTGGAAATAATCTCTGAGGAGGATTTAATGAAAGGGAATCTAAAACTTTTAATGCAAACTAGATTTGGGGACTTTTCTTATTAATTTCTCACTTTTTGTTATATAAGTATGTGTCAATAATTAAATGCCTTGATGTATAATTATTAAAACTTAGGGGGTAGAAAATATTCTAAATCTAAACATCATTTTACTGATAAGGGCACTGAGAAGGCTTGACTGGAACGGGACCTAAATAGATTCTAGCAGTGTTCACCACCGTAAGTAGTGTTATTGACACTCCTGGAACTCAGCTGAGGTTTCCATGTTAAGTCTTGGGCTCTTATCTTACTCAAGGGTCCAAGTATTATTGAAAATGGGAAGTACCAACGCAGAAAGGTGTGTAGTCTAATACAGGGTGTCCTAGAGATGACCGTGATGTACGACCAGAGGGATAACAATGGTTACAGAGTGGAGACAGCAGAAATTCCTCAAAGGAGATGAGAAATAGGATTAAGAAAGAGAATTGGGAGGGATAGGATTGTGGGCAGAAGACTCAAAGCTAACACTGGCAAACATCCTTTTGAGAAGAGAGCAGGACTCTTCCTTTGGGCAGCTAAGTGATGGTCAGTGCTTTTGGCAAGGGAAATCTCCCTGGTGATCCCTGTCAGTGTGGAAGGGAAATTCAAATCCAGAACATGGTGAATGGAGGGGTGAATACGAGCGAGGTGGGGTAGAGACAGAAATACTGGTGACTCTTCATTGATGCTCAGCTATGGATAGAATGAAATGCCGGGCCTACGGGAAAGTGATGGTTCGCTATTTTCTAGATAAGGGTTTCACTCTGGGTCTAAGACTTAGAGAACTGTTAGCATTAACACATATTGCTATGGTGGTCTTGCCTCCTTCCAGCTCCAGTCTGAGATCTTAGTATGATTTCCTTGTCGCTAGTGTTCAGTACCATGGCTAGAGCGCTCGCACCTAAGTGTGAATGACAGAAACTCGCATGCACTCCGTCATCCAGTTCTCACTGTCGAGTTTCTTCAGTTCTCTTGATAGAGCAGCATCTCTGGTAAGCATGTCCATTGCTCTTGTCTACGCGCCTGCTCCTGCCACTCTGCTTTCTGCTGCTTGCCCAGCCCGGATCGGTCCCCTTCTATCCCCTGCAGCTTCTTGCTAGGTGCTCAAGTTCAGAAATAAGGTGCCTGGGATGTCATTTATCAGAGAAATCACTTTCCAGAATTTCATGTTCCATTCTTGATTTAGAAGAAATGAATTTGATCTGTATGTCCAAAGACTGTCTTTCTAAGAAAATATTCTCCTTAGCATTAATAATTTACACACTGCGCAGACACCCAGTGTTTGATGTCTGTTTTGTGGGAGAGTAGGCTTGTCTTATCCCCAGTGTCCACGCTAAGCCCTGCAGGGCCCATGCTTCACTGGCATCAGCCCGTAGCAATGCATGGGCTCCACACCTCCCGCTCCGTTCAGTTTCCAGTTCTTAGAGAGTTGACATTTTGTGATTTGCACAAATGAATGATGAAAGCCTAAAACATATATTAAACTTCACCATCTGTTGAGGAGACAAGGACAAGGAATTGAAAATTGATGATCTACCTCCCTGTGGGTCAAATAACATATGATCTATAACTAGTGAGCTGGATGCTTAGTGGAGAAGGAACATGACAGTGGTTATGTGCAGATGTTTCCTACCTTGGAAAATGGGTTTATGAATGGCATGCCCATGAAGAGGGCTCTAAGCTGGGCTTCTGTTACCATATTCAATTAACTAGTCAACCACTGAAGATCCATGCAGCTTAGGTCAAGAAGGGAGGGGCAGGCAATTTTTGGCTTTGCTCTGTCCACAGGTAAGGAGAGGTTGCTTGCAAACCTCAGGAAGCCTAGTTGGAAGAGTAGATCAATATTTCATTTCATCTTTTGTTACTCATCCGCTGAGAGGAAATACACTCGTGTTCTCCTCACTTTGACTTTGGCCTTATATGTGCATAATTTTCAAAGGTGCAGAGGAAAGGTGACTTGGAAAAGAACATGAAATAATTTATGTCATTGCATATCACAAGTATGCAACCAGCGTTTATCACTAAAAATCCAATGAATAATTCTGAAATGGGAATCAGAGAATCTTCTTAGAGAATTTGAGGGACAGTGAACAGGTTGCTTTCCATAATTACGTTACTAGACTCCTCCCTTTTCTAATACCACTGATGAATGCGTCTGAACAAACTGGACTGGACTGAAGGACACAAGTGCGAAAACAGCAGGCCTCTCATTAGTGTGCGCAAAGTCATGCTGTGGTCTGTAACTGGAAGAAATGCCTAGGGGACACGGTGTGAAGTCCACTGACTTGTGGACTTGACTTTGTGGAAAAGCTAGTCGAACCTTGAAAGAATGAGAGCTCTTGTGTGAGACCAGGACATTTTTCTTTTGCTCACATGAAGACAGTCTTTATTGTACTCAGTAGCCCTCGAAAGTGCCATCCCCAAGGCCTGAACCTGGGAGAGTGGAGGAGCCTGCCCGTGGGTGCACCTGACCTCGCCGCTCCACCTGACGGAAGAGCTGGACCTTGCGACTCTGAGCAGCAGTTCTCAAAGGCTCTGCTCTGCTGAGACCTGCAGCACTGGAGCGCTCCCTGTCCGCTCTCAAGGGAGGCACAGCTGAAAGTGGGTTTAGGGCGCGCGACTGTCCTGAGTCCAGCAGACTCACTTCTTCACCTGCTCCCGTGGTCACTGTTACAAGCCAGGAAGTGGTTGTGTCTTCCTCATGAATATACAGAAGAAGCATAATTTCTATGAAACCATTGAATTACTCAGAATGCACACACTTAGTGGCGGCCTGAAGGTTAGGGATCTTTGACACGTGAATTGAATGCACAAAGGGAAGGGTGTGCTTTGCATTGAGGTGATCTGAATCATGGTCGGATAATTTGGGGATTTTTAAAGGACAGAAGGCTATTGCAGAAAGGTTTTTACTCAGAGTTTCTCAAAAATGTCAAGTGACCCATCAACATGGGCTATGTTTTACAATACCATCCAAACCAAAAATGGTAAACTGAAGTAAAAATCTACGTTTCCTGTAAGTGGCTTTTGAAATACACCTTATACATTTACATATTTGTATAAATATTAGAATAATAATACAGGTCTACACAATATTCTGTAAGGAATTTTTGATGTGCTGTAATATTCAACAGATAATTGATTATAGCTTCCCAGACTATTTTATTTGTTTTTGTTTAATGCTTTAAAAATCATGGCTTCAGTATTTATTTTCCTCTTTGTTTTAAACATTTTACCCTAAAAAATTTAACATTCAGCGGAATTGACATAATACAGATAAATAGCCCTCAGATATTTTAGATTCAGAAATTAATATTTATTTCTTAATAAAACATTTACCTGTGTTTTGGTTTTATAACTTTCTTTGGTGTCTCATATTGTACAGTATTTCTTGAAATGACTTAAACATGCAAATTTATCCTTGAGATTAGTTTTTACTTTGAAATCTTATATACACATTTCCAAGAAGTAATAAACACATTGACATGATATAAACATTACTGTTGATATATTGACTAGGTATTGGGACATTTCTACAAAGACAGTAAAGAGAAAATTGATTATTCTTGTGATATTTAATAATATTCTTGGAAACAGAGTTTTCTGTAACTGAAATAAAGGTGCAAATCAGAGAAAAACACAAGAAAATCTATTTGCATTTCACATTATTATTACTCGGTAGATAAATGAGTTTTATAAGATTTGAGTACTTTGTGACTATTTTGACTTTTTTACAATGAGTATTTCAATGTCAACCTGAAGATAGATATAAATATAAACCACAGTTTTGTACTCCACAGTAATCAGTAATTTGATTTCATTCTAAAACATTCTGCTTGTTTTAATAAATATGACTTTCAGTATCAAATATAGTAAGCCTTTGTCTGCAGAAACTATCAGATGAGTATTTGGGAAAGATAAGGAAATTAATTATTAAGTGAGTAAAATGAAGAATAGTTCTTCAGGACAGTTTGCTTGAAAAACAAGGGGTTTTCAAGTGTTTAATAAAAGATCAACTGCAATAATCTATGTTTATTGAGACTATAGAGTCCTCAATAATATGCTGTAAGTAATTTCATCTATTTTTAATATGAAAAAATATATTTTGGTAAAATAGAGCCTCAAATTCTCTTTTTTAACAAAAGTAAATCATTGGTTTCCGTCAATACATTTTGTCCCACACTGAGTTAATAGAGAGTATACCTCCTTTGTTTCTTATCATCCCATGCTATACAATGTTAAACACTTAATGTTTCAAGCACCCATGTGTATTAGTAAGTATTCCCACTTGGGATCACATTTATTTCAGGCCAAATGTGGAGATGACATGACGATCCATGACGGCTCCTCCTCCATCAGGTTCGAGGCCCTGGGGGGTTGCAGTCCTGTGAAGCTTAGGTAGTTGATAAGAGGGAAAGGGACCCTTGAGTCATATTTAAGATAAAAAGATCTGTGGCAGAGGGACAAGGTTGGATTTTTACCTTGGGATGGAAAAGGTAACGATGGAGACCCTGACATGAGGTCACAACCAGAATCAGGTTCTGCTTTTGCCATTTCCTATGTGCTTGAAATAACTTTTAGTTTTGGGGAAATGGAGATATCTAAGGCGTAGTTTCTGTGGAGATAACCAACCCCTGGTTTCTGTGGAGGTAGCGAACTCCAGGATTCTGGAAAGGTATCTGACTCATAATTTCTGTGGGGATGCCTGTCTCAGGATCTGAAGGGATAACTAACTCACAGTATCTGGGGAGATATCCAATTCATAATTTCTGTGGGGATGTTTAGCTCATAGTTGCTGAGAGGGTGCCTAGCTCATAGTTTCTGTGGTGATATCTACCTCATTGTTTCCATGGACATGTCTACCTCATTGTTTCTGGGTGTTACCTAACTCACATTTTCTTTGGAGATTCCTAACTCATTGTTCCTGGGGAGATATCTATCACATATCTTTTGTGGAGAGAGATAACTTACAGTGTCTGTGATGATACCACACTCATAGTACTTGTCGAGATTTTGAACCCTCATTTTCTGTGTAGATACCCAACTCTGTTTCTGTGGAGACATGTGACTCTTGGCTCCTGTGAGACCCCATTGGAAAATGTATAGAGAATGTCTGCTACATGATGCTCTGTCAAACTGCATGAGGAGCGTGGTAGCCACAGCTGGTTTGAGTTGAGCTGAGATATTTGGCCATGGAAGAACAGTGTTCCTTGTAGGTGTGATGTCCACCATTTTTCTTCGTGAGTGCAGGGCCTTGTTGCTGTAAGCCTATTAGGTCTGAGGGTTTGTTGATGGTGTGAAATGGTGGAGGGACACACACAAATCAGGTTTAGGGCTGCCTACATATGGCCCAGAGCAGTGGCACCAGTGTGACCGAAAATTCTAGAACCAGCAGCGGTCACCCTGCCAAAGGCCCTGGGGCTGCCTCCTGAGCACATCGCCCAGCTGACAGCGGTCCATTTGCTGTCCTGGTTTCTTGTTATAAATAAACTGAAACCATCCTCTTGGGGAGCTCTTGCCAAAAGAAGCTCTTCTAATGTAGTTGATTTTTAAGATGTTGAAAGAAAGTCAAGAGGATCTGGAAGATAGTTCCAAGAACTTTGTAATACATACTGTGGCGGTTGTAATACATGGGAAAAATACTCCACTCTGTAAAACATCTCTCTCTCTCTTTCCTTGTCTCTCACACACAGCCCAGAATGCAGCTGTTTGAAACACGGCTGGCACTTCATGTTTAATTTCTCATTCCCTTTCTGACTCTAGTATCCTCACTGATCTTCAGAATCTTTTGCAGAGAAAATATTCACCATGGGAAAATCTTACTGACCCCTGAGGTTCTGCAAGCATCACTGCATGGCAAATTTCAGTCCCTGTGCTCTCTTTACAATATGGATGTGACACGGGATTCTTCAGTGGACGTGGAAATCTTGAGTTTCTTATTATCTCATTTAAGTCTGAATAATGTAAGTTTCTATTTTTAGAGCACATTTTAGAACTGACTTTCAGTTCACTCAAGAGAAAATCATGCAAGTCTGCTAAGTACTCAGTGGAAACCAATATCCACGCGGCCAGGTAAAGCAGAGACCAGAAACCCAAGTGGCTCACCAAAACCTCATGTGCTCCTCCATGGCTCAGAACGAAGTCTAGGACTGCTGAAAATCGAGCCCATTGACAGTTCGCCTGTATCTAATGTAGATGCCTGGATACACTCTGGCTCCTAACGTGTTCCTAGTCACTGAAGTGTGGACACTTCCTTCATAGCCGATTGAAAACGCAGGTTCTCAGGTGATGGGACACCCTGATTATTACATTTTGCTTTTCTGCAGAAAGAAAGCTCATCACAGCCTTTGTCAGCCTCCCACCATGGTGCCCATGAATGGAATTGAAAAGAGACCAGTACCACTGGCTTTGGGAGCCCTTCCCAATTGAATGGAGAGTAACACCCTTTATTCTTTGTAAATAAACATTTTGGACATTTAGGTAGTAATTTACTGGATCTTCCTTGGTCATTTGCAAACCAAACATCTTGTACTATGACAGTTATAAGCAAATGGGCTGCATGGCATCTGTCATTCAAGAGCCTAAAAATAAAATAGTAAGGTAAGATGAGTAATCTGCTTCCATGCAGGTAGCATTGGTGGTCTACCAGTTGCCATGGACATGGTAAGAGCACTCAGGGGCGGATGGGCAGGGCTTTGACTAGTAGAACTGAAGAAAAGGGGCTGGGACAGTCCCCACTCTCGCTTCGTAATTGCATCAGTCAGTTGAATTTGACACCACCCCTTCTACCGGTCTGGGTTCCGATGTTGCGTCATTTATGCTCTCCAAGACAGTGTAGTTAGGAGGAAGGAGCACCGGGTCATCAAAACACATGTAGCTGAAAGAGTAGATTCATTGCCTTCTAATGGAGGAGTAGCACAAGCTTCCCACATGCCCTGATTGATCTAAGCCCATATTTTATTCCTACAGGAAAGCAATTTTGGTCCATTTTGTGAGTTTGTTTGGTGAATTCATGCTGTATTTAAAAGGGAGAAATCAGTTTATAAGTCTGCTGTGGTGTTGTGCTGCTGCCACCATGGTGATGATGATGGCAAAGATGGGGATGAAGATGGTGCTGGTGATGCCCGTGAGGGAGATGATGATGGCAATGATTGGTGGTGATAATGATGTGATGATAGTGATGATAGTGATGGTCAGGATGGTGGTGATGGTGCTGCTGCTGATGGTGGTGATGCTGCTGCTGCTGATGGTGGTCATGGTGCTGATGGCAGCGACATGACAGTGTGCTGTTGGTTCTGAGGGCGGCAGGGATGGTCATGGTATTGGGGATCTCAGTAGATACAGTTGCATCACCTAAAATGCTTCAACAGTAACAAATGTGGTTATCTAAGAACCCGTGCAGTATCGTAGCTGGTTGTACTAGTAACAACCAGTGCAATCAAATGAGCAAGGAATACCCTCCATGGGCCTGAGTAAAAAGGTCTTGTTCTCATTCCGGGGGAGGACACTTAGGGTCAGGACAATTGTGGTGTAACTGGGAGATCTGCCAACATACCATACCTGTCTCTCTTCTCCCTGTCTATCCTTGATCTGTTGCAATACTTTCGTAAGGTAAGAAAGAAGATACAGTTCCACAGAGAAAAATGCAGTTTTATAGAGAAAAAGTCATCTAATGTTTATATAGGTGGCTCCTGTTATTCTTAAGAGGCTTCTATGCTTGGCACAAGAAATTTTAAATCAGCAGAATCTAGATGAGAAGCTCAGACGGGGAAGGATGCATTTTAGCATCCGTGGTCAGTTTATGTTGACAGAGAGCTACCCGTGCCTGTCTCCCCAAAGTAAGTACACTATTTATGCTTTGGGCTATAATTATCTGTTACTTAAATTCTTTATCATAAGCTCCTTAAAAATGTAAGTAACTGATTTCTGCTTTTGTTTCATTAGATTCTGTTCTACATTTTTTTTTTTTCTTTTGGTACTGGGGATCGAACTTGGGACCTTGTACTTATGAGGCAGTTGCTGGGACCACTGAGCTAAATCCCGGGCCTTGTTTCATTAGATTCTTTACAAAAGCTCATTCCCATTGGCGTCCCTTCCACATTCCCTCAGAGATGTTGCTTGGAGTCTGAGACTGTGTACATGTTCCCCTTCCGAGGCCTCATGGGCTGTGATTCATTTCTTTTAGGAGAAATTGTTTGCCAGGGTAATCCATCAGAATAACTCACATCATGTCAGAGGATCCCAGTGCCATGCAAACCAGGGTGTTAAATGGTCGTTTTTGTTGGCGAGGAATGGCCCAGAATATCTGTCTTTCTTCTTGCAGAGATTAAATGATAAGGCACAATGATTACTTACTGGTTCCCATTTATTTGCTGTCAACTGGTTTTTGTTTGGTAAGGTTTTACATTCTCCTCACACAGCTCCCAGCCTTGCTGGCGAAGTCAGAGCTCCTCGTCAGAGCTGAATGTTGCCAAACGCATGCAGTCATCCATGCAGATACATGTTTCAGGGGTGGCAGGTCAGCTGGGCGCTCCAGAGGCACAAACAGGAAAACAGTGTGCTAATTAGGGACATGAAGCCGTCCACTTGATTTGTAACGCTGAGTGCATGTGGAAACCCTCGCCTTGGCCTGGAAAGTGGGTCTCAGCCTGAAGGTTCGCTCCTTTTATATTTTGAGGCATAGGACGATTCATGAGTGATATTTCATAAAATATTATTTGAGTCAATAATATTTTATTTTATCATATATAATTGATAATATGCAAGAAAGTCAATAATTTAAAGGGGTTTAAAATATGTTATTAATGCTATAGAAGATTTATACTGTTACAATGTCCACAGCATGATATGCATTCCTGTTTGTCCATGTGTACTTTTATGTTTCTTAGGAGTGTGTTGCAATTTTCCACATATAGGTATTATTTATATTCAGTACTCATACACACACATGCTTATGCCACAGTACTTGTACACATATACCCTAAAATGTCTTTGTTCAGCACTTTTTCTCTATAGCACTGAAATATAGTTCTTTATTTAGTGTTATGTCGCTTCATTAAAAAGCTATATTATGAGGTGAAAATATATTTGCTTTGTTCAGTTGGGAACTCATGCTATGAATAATATGTAACACATTATAAAAACTCAAAACATAACTGATGGATTGATGAAAAGTAAGATTATTCTTTCTCCTTACTGTTGCCTTCCAACCACGTAATCATGTTTAGACAAGGTCCTCCTGTTGTCCTGATTGTCTGTACCCACAATTACGTGACCTTTGTGATAATTAACAGTGAGAACATGAATGCTAGAGCAGCAGGTGCCAACTGGCAGTTCACGGCACCTGTGGCAGAGACTTTCGGCCTTTCCTGAGCATGTGTGATGCCTCTCTTGGTCACAGGGTGCCTTTGCCACCGTGTGTCTCGCTTGGCTTCCTGTGGGGAGCTGGTGGCATTGGTGTCCTGGAACTTTGCTCCCAGTCACCCAGTAGGAGGCACCAGGCATCTGAACGGCAGGGCGGAGCATGTGGTTGGCCTGCTGGCTCTTATTCAGATGAGGGAATGATGGTCCCTTTGGGGCAGGAGATGGAAGCGCTGTGTAGGGGGTACTGGGAAGGGGGATGGGTCACTAACACTGTATGGAAATAATGAACAGGGTGTAAAAATGAGGGAAAGAAAAACCCAAACCATCTCACCCTTCTCTAGAAGACAGTAAAAAATGACTACAAGTTCATCAGATCCTAATAAATTTGATCTTGAAAAGAAGCTCATTTGGGTCACGATTCGGGTGCAGGCATCACAATGACTGGCGACCTTGGTGCAGACTCGCTGGCCCCACTGCACGCGTCCTGTGGGCCAGGCCTGCAGCTGGAACTGAGTCCTCTCTGCCTGCTCGGTCCCCAGCATGTGGACAGGGCCAGCTGGTGGGTGGGCACACCATCAGGCTGCTTTGTGCCCGGGCCGGGGCTGCTGAGGGGCTGCAGGGGTGGAGCCTCTGAGACACAGAAGCGACAGCATTCCTCACCCATCTGCTGCTAGACAGCTCTGGGCAGCTCCTTCCAAGACGACAGCTGCTTGGCAGTGGTGCCACCTTGGAAAGAAGAGCAACTTTGCTTTTGCCTGCTGGTCAGCGCCGCCCGGCAGCCTCTGGCTTTTGCTGCACGGTCAGTCGCAGGGGTAAAGAGAGCACACGTGCTTGAGTTATGTCGTCAGATCACCTTCCAAGCCGAGTTCCCTTTCGATCTAATGCCTTGGACCTCAATCTGGACTCTCTTGTTCTCTAAAAAAAGTATAAAAATAGTTTTCTCTCACCTGCTAGAGTACAAACAAAATTATAAATAGAAAAGCCAGCTGGGGCTGTTAGATGTGCTGTTTGTATTCTGTCATGACTTTTAACTAAGGCAAATAATAGTGAATCATTTATGCCACTTTGAGATTTATTTAAGCTATAATGTCTGTGGATCTGTAATAGACATAAACTGAATTGCAAGAGGAAAGTAATGATCATCATTTGTCTTTATTTTATTATACTTACCAGTGCTAGCCTTCACTTCTGAATTTGCTTTTTCAATTAAAAACATTTATTGAGTCCCTGCTAATGCTTTGAAAATGAGTTATTGCATGTGGGAGAAAAGCATTGCATTAGTTTTCTCCCTCTTTGCTGGTAATATGAACTTGCTCTTTGAGAGTGCATCTGGAAGAGAAATGCTATATTCACAGACATAATGCATGATTAAAAATGCACCTAATATTTTATGCATTTGGTAACTGTCAGTGTCAGAAAGTCCTTGCTTTGCAGCAGTAGCTTCTATCCTTTGTGCATTTATATAGAAATGTCTTTCATGATTTTCTTAATGCCAAAATAATGCCTTGACATAGCCAGCACCTCTTTCCTGCTTCCCTTCATGCATATAGTTTTATCTCTACTTTTCTTACATGTCAAGGTTTTACACACTCCCTTTGTTCCCTTTTTATTTGCTTTCATGATACACAGTCCCCTGGGTAAGCTCATCTGTCCCTTGCCTTTGTCTTACAGCTATACCTGGCAATGCCCTGTCTAGATCTTCAGCCCAGTCTTTCTCTCACATTTCAGACTCATCTGCCGGACAGTCTAGTGGACCCTTCCCGGTGCTCAGCTCCTAGGGCTGAAATTGAGCTTAACATCCACCCCACCTGTTCCACCCGGAAGTGACAGCTGTGCTGGCTGTCTCTCTGGTGCCTTGCAGCTGGTCCTCACATCACCTTGTCTACCCCACTCATGGTCTCTAATCTGTTTCCTTCTCAGCAACCCTACAGCTAAGAGTCTTGCTTAGACTTTTTTGTTTCTCTCTGGAATTGTGCAGCACTCTCTTAACTGTCCCATCTACCTTTAATCCTGATTCCTTCCAATTCACTCTTCACCATTCCAGAATTATCCTAAACATGGTCATGCTTTTGCTTTCCAATATCCTTCAAGGATTCTTCATGGCCTATGGGATAAATTCTTCACCTCAAAGCTTGGTAGGAAGGACCTTTTATGATCTAACACATGCTTATTTTTATCACCTTGTCTCACTTCAGTCTGCAGCTCGCATCTAATGCTCCAAGCTCGTTAGATTTCCTGTGGTTTTTCTCATGGATATGGTTGTCTGAGAAATCACCCTGATGCAATTTAGCTTCCAAAGTCACTACCAGCCAGATTATCCTACAGGTTTCAGGAGGGCGGATCTCATATGCCAACTTAAAATAGAATCACTTGGTTCACTGAATTAATTAAAAACACAGCAAAGAGCAAGGGAAAGACATGGGTGAGTTCACCTTCACTGCACAGACTGCAGGCAGGCAGGAGCATTGCATCTACCCAAGGCTGGGTATAATGATAGTGATCATGTGGTTATGAGGACCTGGATGAACTCTGAGCGAGGGTCCCATGAGCAGAAGTGATCTGTGCTTCCTCCTTCAGAGGGCAAGTTCACTGGCTGCGGGTGTTGGTACTGGTGAGCCTCCTCATCACCCAAGGTTGTCATGAGCTTTTCTGGGTCAAGTATATCTGGGTCATGCACAGGAACCCACAGGGTGTCACCAGTGGGTGGGCAAATGTGAGAGACAGGGGCATCAGCCCAGAAGTGACAAGATCATGACTTGGTGTTTCGATCCTTTCTGTCCATAACAGTTCTCTTGTTTGTTGCTACATATTTTACTTTTATCTGTTCCATCCACTGGTGTGTCCTGCAGCACACTAACACCCTTTTTGGTTCTGCCAGGGGTTGGTGACCTCTCTGTCCGTGCATTATCTACACTCAACATGTCCTGCACATTTTCTCTGCATCCCACCAACCATCAGGCATACTGTGGTTTGCATTCCACACTTTTTGAGTTCTTTCATTCTTTTATGTCTTGTTTTTATACCATGATTAAATATTCTCAAATGTATTTTCATATAAATGTCCTTGAGCAAAATGTACTTTACAGTTGTCTACTGTGATGGACCAACAGGCTTAGCTTCATCCTCCTGTCATGTCTGTCTTAGCCATGTTGTGCTGCTGTAACAGAATACTTGAGACTGAGTGTGAAACACATAGCAGATTACTACAGCACACTTCTGGGTGTGTCTGGGAGGGTTGTGGAGGCATGACTCTGGGCATCATTTCTGGCCCTTGCTGTCTGCTGCTCTTCCTTTTTATCTTCTTCCTAAATGCCATGAGTTGAGGAGTCTTCCTCTTCCTTGTCCTTCCACCATGATGTTTATGTATGCCTTGGAATCAGACAGCAATGGACTGAAGCCACTGAAACTGTGAGCCATACAAACTCTCCTCTTTTATATTGTCAGGGTTGCATATTTTGTCCAGCAATGGAAAGTTTATAATGAGGAGAGACCTATTAGCTTGCACCTCTGGAGGCTGAGAGGTCCAATGCCATGATCCTCTGCTGAGAATCTTCTGGCTACACCACCACATGATAGAAAGTGAGAAGGCAGGAAGGACCAGGATGGTGAAGGGCATGCATCCACCCATGAGGCGGGAACTCTTGTAACCTAGTCACCTTATAAAAGTCCCACCTCCTAATTGTGTTGCCATGGCAATTAAAATTCAACATGAGTTTGGGAGGGGACGGGCATCCAACCACAGCAGCCTCTACCTGTTATGACACGTTGGTCCATACACTCTGTAAGGCCCGATTTTCACATCCCTGGGAGACTTCTTACCTATTTGTCTGGCCCAGAAGCCCTGGGGGGAATGTGTCCCTTATCTATAGCTGTTATAGCATTTAATCATACTTTTCTGTAATTTCATGATGTTTTATTTTTTCACATTCTTGGGAACATCTTTGGGTAAAATTTAGATTGTTGTTAGAATATTGAGTTACACATGGTTGAGTTACTCCCATAGATGGAATCTGAGGACACAGAGGTGGAAATAAACTGTTAATTTGCTTTCACTCCTCACTGAATATTTTCTGATAACATTCCAGGGCCATGCCTTCCCCCATTACTGTAAGAAATGCCCAGGAATGTCCATGTGCATTCACACCACATTCATTTCAGACCACACAAGGGGTCAGCTGTTTCCCTGCTCTCCCACTCTCTCTCTTTCTCATCTATTCCCTGCAATAACACTAGGACCCCAACACTGACCCTGGGCTGTTGCCCATCCCTCTTGGTGTTTGTTCCAGAACTAAGTTGCTTTATCCCTGATGCCCTCTGAGGTTTCAAAATTTTGAGTTCCTTCAAAGTCCTGTCACATTCATATCCCTTGATGTACCACACAGAGCACCTAGGTTTCTCTACTGTTTGAAGCAAACTATTTGACTTTATTGAATATTCTGTATCATGGATCAAAGTCAGTGCTGCCTTGACTTGCAACAAGCAATGGAAATTATTCACTGTGGTATGACTCTTCCTTCCTGAACTTTTTCTCTTTTGAACTCTATGCAACTCTTTTTATTTCCCTTTGGGTTCCCTCTCTGGGAATTTTTCTTGTGCCTTTCTTCAACTAAAGGCAGAAATCTGAGTAAGCGTTGATCTCCCAGACTTTTCTGTGAATTCTTGTCTTGGAGCATTCATCCATTCTTCTGCTTCGAGTTGTGTATTAGTCATTTTGCCCTCACTGGGAAAAAATGCTGGCATCTGCACTTTAAAGAGGAGAGGTTTATTTTGGCTTATGGTTTCTGAGGGCTCGATCTAAAGATGGCTGACTTTAATGCAGAAACAGCATGGTGGAAGGTCCTGGCTCAAGAGATCTGCTCACCCCATGGTAGCCAGGAAGTGGGGTGAGAAAGGCAGAGCCAGGGAAAAGATTACATCCTTCCAAGCCATGCCCCAGTGACCCACTTCCACCTCCCAACACCACATTTAGCTATATTAGTCCACTGATAAGTACCACACACCCATGATCCAGTCACCCTCCCCCCCCCCCGAGCCCTCCCCCGTTTTGAACACATGAAACTTTGGTGGGGCCATCGAGATGTAAACCATAACTTAAATGATCAACAGTTTTTGAACAGCACTGTGGTGGTGTACTTGAAGTCAAAGATAACCGCCATTAATTTTGTTTTCCAAAGCTGGAATGTGATATTTATGAGAGATCCTTAGAAAAGAAAAGTCAACATAATGGGTGGAGATAGGTAAATATTTACATTAAAAGAAATTGTTGAGCACCTGGAAGGAAGCTCCCAGCCTCCATCCCAAGCTCCTAGGGCAGAGAAGGTGAGCTGTGTGGGCACCAGAAGCACCCCCTCCTGTGGAAATGAGAAGACACATAAACAAGTCTCAAAAACAGACTTCTGGATCACCTACAGCAACCTCAAAGGGAAACGAGATGGAACAATCTGATACTCAACCATCTGGACTCTCTGAACTGGTAACAAAAGAGGATCTGGGAAAAAATGAAATCAGAAATAATTACTCAGATAACAGCAAAGATTTTGCTCATGGTGCAAGACATGATTAATAAATCTAGAGAGGACACAGATAAAAAAATAGAGGATCTGAGGAACATGATGGAATGCCAACATAGGAAACAAATGGAATCCATAAAACAGATACAAACAGATTTCCAAGAGATTAAAAACTCCATCGAAAGTCTGCACAGCAGAATGAACCAATGTGAGGATAGAATTTCACATCTAGAAGATAAGATTGCAATTAGTGAGGAGGAAAAGAAAAATTGCTTTAAAATTGTAAGGGAACATGAGAAATCAATCCAGCAGCTGCTAGACAATGCAAAGCAGAATAACATAGGACTGATTGGAGTCAATGAGGAAAGAAGAGAGAGTGCAGACAACATACAAAATCTGTTCACAGAAGTGATGGCAGAAAACTTCCCAAGGAGGGGAAAAGAACTTGACATACAGATAAGTGAGGCATATAGGACTCCAGCTAGCCTTAATCAAAAAAAATCTACACATAGGCCTATAATAGTTAGGATTCCAGAAATCCAGCAGAAAAACAAAATTCTACAAGCAGTGAGAGAAAAGAAACAAATCACCTACAAAGCAAAGCCCATCAGAATCACAGCAGACTTCTCAATGCAAACCCTCAAGGCAAGAAGAGCTTGGAGGGATGTATTTCAAGCCCTAAAGGAAAACAGCCTCCAACCCAGATTGATGTACCCTGCAAAACTATCTTTCAAAATTGATGGAGAAATAAGATACTTTCATGACAAAGAGCACCTCAGGAACTTCATGAATACCAAACCGGCACTCCAAAAAATTTTAGACAATACCCTGGGAAAAGACAATGAGGATCACAACCCCAGGAAACCCAGCAGAATGAATCCATTGGTCATGACAAATGAAACGCAAAGGGGGAGAATCCAACAAAAAGAAAAAGTCATGACAAGGCTTTTAAAACTTTTGACTTCATCTCCCTAATGAGTGTATAATTCAATCTTATTATTGTACTGATTAGTATTTTTCTGATTCTAGAGTTGGACACCATTCCTTGTGCTATACTGGCTATTTATCATCTTCTTATGTTTACATTTTAATTGGGTTGTCTATTAATGAGCTCTAAGAATTCTTTATATATTCTGGTCATAGGTTATATGTATTGTAAATATGGTCTGTTTAAGACTACTTTTCATTTTAATGATGTCATTTAAAGTTCTAAATTTTGGTGGAATCTCATTTATCAATTTTTTTCTTTTATACATCATGGTTTTTGTATCCTAGGTAGTTCTTGCCTACCCTGAATTCATAAATATTTTCTCTTATAATTTCTTCTTATAGTTTTATACTTTTAGGCTTTCTTATTTAGGTTCATAGATCCCTTCAAGTTATTTTCATGTATGGAAATAAAGGGTTGAGGTTAATTTTTCATATACTGATACCAGGTGTTCTAGTGCCATTTGCTGAAAACACTATCTCTTCCTCGTCTCTTGAATTGAGTTTATATTCTATAAAATGCTAATGTTAAATAACCTTTCAAAACTCAGTGGACCATATATATGTGGTTCTATTTCTAGATTAGATTCTCTGTTTTATTGCCATGATCTATATGTCTTTCCTTACACCAACACTGCCTTGATTACTGTAGTTTTAGAAGAAGTCTTAAAATTAGGCACTAAACGTCTTCCAACACTGTTTTTGTTTTTGTTTTTGTTTTTAACTTTTCTAGGTCCTTTGTACTCCTACATAACTTTTAAATTTCAATATCTAATTCTTCATTTATAGCAAGTATACACAGACCTGAGTTTTCATATATACCTTGTGTTTTCTAATCCTGCTAAATTCAAGTACAAGTTCTAGGGGCTCCTAGAGATTTCTTAGTATTTTCTCTGTAGATGATCATTTCATCTGCATATAAAGGTTTTGCTTCTGCCGTGCCAATTCTATCCTAGTTGTGTCATTTTATTGCCAGACTATTTTGGTGGGGACTAGGTTTCAAAGTTTAATGGACAGGTAAAGAGTAAGCATATCTGCCCTTGTTCCCCACCTTAAGGAGAAAGCATTGTATCTTCTCCATTTATATAAGGCCTTCTCGCTGGAAGTATGGAGTACATGTCTTTAATCTGTTGAGAAGTTTCTGTTCTACTTCTAGTCTCCTGATAGCTTTTACCACGAACAGCTGTAGAATTTAGTCCAACACTTTTTCTCCAACTAGTGACAGGATCATATGGCTTTTTCCTTTCCTCTGTTAAAATGATGACTTTTGGGGGTGGATCTTCCAATGCTGAACCAACACTGCCATCCCTATAACAAAACCACTTTCTACATCCTGCCAGATCTGACTTCCAATAGTTTGTTTTGTTAAACAAATTTCTATCTATGTTCATATTTTTTCTTCTATTATCTTTATCCAGTTTTAGGATTAGCACAATGTTGAGTTCCTAAAATGAGGGGAGAAGTGTTCCTTCTTTTTTCTTCTTTAATTGTTTGATATAATTTATCAGTTAAAATGTATATGAGCCTGCTGTTGTCATGTAGGTAGTTTTGCAAGCTAGGAATATACTTTCTTTAATAGGTGCTGTTCAAATTTTGTATTTCCTCCGGAGTTAGTTTCATTAATTTGTCTTCCAAGGTACTTCTCAGAAGTTGTCAAATTTATTTCAAAAAAGATTTTTGTAATATGCTTTCTATGTCCTTTTAAATTCTTTAAAATCTGTGGTAATCTCCTAGATCTTAATATTGTAATTTAGAAAATGTAAACTGATATTGTGTAACAGGAAGAAAAGGTCTAAAAGAGCAGGGGAATTGGGAGGGGTAGGGGAAGGGAAAAAAGGGAAAGGAAGAAATATGAGAAAAGGAAAAAAAATGGAAACAAGGCCTTTGCAAATAGGGAAGGTGGAGGGGGTGAAGGGAGGGCAAGGGAAGGGGAAAAAAAGAAGAACCAAGATACTCATGGTAAAGGTACAAGATCCCAATGATGAATGTAACTATTTTATACCGAAAATATGCCAATAAACTTAATGGGAAAAAAAAAAGAAATTGTTAAAATGCTTATTTATCTACTCATACGGGCAAATAGATTAAGAAAAAACTTGAGTATTAGGCATGTTTTTTATTTGATTTGATTGTCATGTTGAGATTAACACGTATGTAATTGCAGATAGACAGATACACAGATGTGATTCTTAGTAGGCCTACCTGAAAACTAGAATTAATTGAGCAAACTAATATCAAGAGAATAACCAGGCTAATCACTTATTAAAATTTTGTTTTCAGTTTTTATAAAGAAAGATCCAACTATTAGGGGCCTTTCAATAAAGTGATAAAAGCATTTAGGGCTCAGTACTCCACACACAGGCTCGACTTCTCCTCCTGGAGAAGAACGGCACCCCCTTTCCTAGGCGTGTGAACCCTGTCACCCCCAGCGAGAGCAGCTCACCAAGCCAGCAGCCTGATGACCTCTGAGCCACACAGGCCCTGGGAATTTTTGGTGGAGGAAATCCTACCTAACCTCAGTCCCGCCCTGGCACTATTTGGGATTGGCACGGGAGGAAGAGGTATGGCCTTTTGCTCTTTTTGTTTGTTTCTTTTTCCTGTAGAATGGGGACTGAACCAAGGCCTTTGCGCTAAGCTCCCTCGCCAGTGCTTTCTGTTTTTTATTCTGAGATGGGCAGGGTCTCAGCAAATTGAGCAGGTAGACTTGAAATTTTGATCCCCCTGCCTGAGCCTTTCCAGTGCTGGGATTCTAGACTTATGACCCAGGCCTGGCCTCTGCTGCACATTTCTCCCGGGGCCTACTCTGCATCGCAGGGCAGCCCTGTGATCCTGTGACACCTACCAGCCTCCACACTCGGTCACGAGTGCATGTGGCCCTGGAGTCCTGTGCTGTCCCTTGTTCTCCTGGGGACCCGCATGAAAGGCCTTGACTGAGGCGTCAGTGAGAGAACACTTCGGCTGCAGCACCTCATCTTCTGGTGTGCACCAAAGGCCTCCATTCCGTCCCCTTTTCATGCAGCAAGGAGCACGATTTAGGACTTGTAGCTGCCTCTCCTCTTAGGTGAATGAAGCAGTGACCTGATAAGATGTTTATTGTTATTTATTGTGTAAATACGGTTTTCAGTAGCACCGAACTAAGTTGAGTTGAATCCCCTGAAAAATGCTGAATTCCCAATCTCCAGGATGTGTGAATGGAAGCATCAGGAAATAGGTCTTTCCACACACAGACCGGTTCCGACGAGGGCCCGAGGGTGGGCGTGGTCACCACGATGGACAGACTCAGAGACGGTGCCCAGCGCGGGAGGTGAGCAGAGACACGCGGGAGTCGGCGCTGCGAGCGGCCGCAGCTGCCGTGATGACACTGACACTTGCGCAGGCGGGGGCCCAGGGACCTTGGCCCTACGCAGGGACGCCCTCTGTGGGGCTCTCAGAGAGGGCGAGGTCGTGCTGGCACCTTGAGCCTGGACCTCTGAGCTCCAAGCTGTGCGATGAAATTTCTGTGTGTTTAGCCCCCTTGTTTTCGGTCCTTCACAGCAGCCCTAGGAAGCAAATCCAAGCTCATGGTCGCTGTACCGGTGAGATTGTATCAGCGAAAGACAAGGCGCGGTGCCACTGAACCGTCTATGATTAGCAATCAGAAGCCTCAATTTGGGATAGAAGCTTTTAGTTGAAAGTGTAATACTGTGACTAGATAGTCTATCTGGAAATTATTTTCTTAATTGTTACAGTAAACTAAATCCCTCTACTGCCATTCTTGATGGTAATACAAGTTAGTTCGAATTCTTTTCCAAAAGGCTTTTAAAGAATTTTAAATAGGCACCTAAAATTTCTTTCCAACAAAAAAATCACTTTACAGTTGTTTTAATGTTCAACTATCATTACTTGGATTTAAATGTTAGGCCAGGAGCGGCATCAGAGGACCCGGGCCCATGAAGGTGCAGTGCTAGATGTTCCTATGATGCAGTCACCATTTCTACTAGGCTTTGAACAGCCGAGCTGAGCTGGAGCGTTACCATGCTGCAGAGTTGCTATGGCAACATCAAACCAATGAACGGACCACCTCCCAGATCCCGGCTGTGAGTAAGTGTGAAATTGATTCAGTTGTACACAGGAATACATGCAAGCCAAATTTGTCAGGATCAAATTTCTGGTAGGAAACTGCATTTTTAATTACTTAGACATTATGAATATGATATTAAATATTTGCTTTGGATATTCCAGTATGGTATTTAAAAATTAAATGCTAATTTTATGCTTTAGTATGTAATATCTATTCTGCACTTATTTCAGGTAACAGATTTGTTTCCTTTTATAGAAATTTGGATATCTAATGTCGAAGTTTACACTTGAGATAAGTATTTTAAATTATGTACTTTTGAAGTCAAACTGCTTTTATTTATTTAAGATTATCAAGTGTAGAGGAATGATCTTTTAGGGAATATAATGACAGGTACTGTGTATATACATTTATTTTTAGATCATATTTTAAAATTATGTTTTTCACTGAACAGTATCAAGTATCATAAGTAGTATGAATTAGAAAAATAAATACATTTTAAAAATTTAATGCTTAACCATTAGTCTCTGTAAAATAGCTTGTTAGCATGCTTATTATTTCATTGTGTTCAGATCTCATTTTTAGCAGCCATTTATTGTGGGGTGCTACTCTAAGTATGAAGTAAGTCTTGAACTTGTTCAGAGTGATCCGAGATGAGAGATTCCTGTCACATCCAGTTGCCTGCTTAGGGAACTCCTTTTTGGTATGGACTTGCTAGTGCATTGTTGAACTTACATGATGACTTGAAAACGATATGAGCTGTGTACTTCTCATATGTAGTAGGATCATATATTAATCTGTAATTAATTTCTTTTTCAAAGTTCATCTTCACAAACTACTTTTGGGCAACCTGATGCAGTGGATGTGCTTTGCTTCTTTTCTTTTTTTTCACACCACATATTCAAGGCTTTGTCTATGCCGTAAGGGTTTTGGAAACAAGAATAGGGAAAGATCTCTTTGGGATGTGTTAATTGCCAGAATGCCTCTCCCAAGTAGTCAGTGTAGCTCATCTTAACAAAATGCATTTATCAAGCATATTCAGCTAGAACTGGAACATATCTCGTCTCAGGGAACCCACACACATGAAGGGCTGTCTACTTTCCCATTAGTTCAGCTCGTAGAACAGAAGAGCATGACTTGTTTACATAACAGAAACCAATATTTGCTCTTTTATTCTCTTGGCAAAGACTTCCAAGGGCAACGTTTGACAGATCCTGGCTAAACCCTTGCTGACAGTGTATTTTTTCTTGCTTGATTCAGTGGAACTCAGTGGACAACAGCGATGCAGGCTAGTTATGTTTATGACTTTCTCACAGTTACATCTGAAGCCCTTCCTGTTTCTTATGAACAGCGTAGGTGTTGTTAAGTAAGACTGAGACTAGGTATTCTGAAGCATAACGCCTTTAGTCTCATGACTAACATTGCGCTGAGCTCACGTGCTGATATTTAACGGAAAGAATGAACACAAGAAAATGACTCTTGGATCAAATTTGACCTTGTCCTGAATCACTCGTGAATCTAGTGCAGCAAGAGCAGTCACCTATTTCTTTCTTGTAAACTGTTAGATGTGTGAAGACTGATCTTAGAAAAAAATGTGTATTTCATGTAAATCAAATAAATCCTGTGATGCCACTTTCGGAATGATGGTATGTTTTCTAGTATGAAAGTAGTAAGCTTATTGAAAATAGAAAGTCAGGAGGCAAGGAGAGTAAATATGGCGGCCCTCCACTGAGTGCATTTCCGGCCTGTCTGAGCCTGGACTCTAATCCGCCAAACCTAGTTTTAGTTGCCCAAATGAGCTTCCTCCCAGAAGGCACCTGTCTTGGTTAGCTGGGGTGTTATTAGAATCGTGTCCTGCGCTGAGCACCTCAGCAGCAGCGGGAACTTAGTGCTCACTGCTCTGCAGGCTGAAGTCTGAGATGTGGGCATCGACGCAGTCAGGTTCTGCCTAGGTCCCTCATTGGGGTTCTGATGCCCACTGCTTCCCCAAAACCTCGAGGAGCTGCCATCAGAGAGTGAGAGCTTGCTTGGGGTTCTTGTAGGAGGGCACTAATCCCATTTGTCAGGGCTCCACCCACATCCCCTGATCACCTCTCAAAGCTTTGCTTCCAAATACCGTCATGGTGGAAGTCAGGATTTTAATGTGAATTGTGAGAGGGCACAAGTATTCAGTCCTTGCAGAATCCTAGCTGTTATAGAACATGCGAGAAGTTACGAAGAGCAAAGAAATGGTGATTCATTGTAAAATGACAGTCCCATACACAAGCCCCACCACTGGATGCAGATCTTTGGGATGACTAGCAATTTTAAATAACTTTATACATACTTACATAATTTCGGCGTATGTATATGTATATGAACTACTACTTATTTGTGAATTTTTGTTCCAGGACTGAAATAAGTACAAGCATTGACAGGATGTGCTTAGAAATATTTAGACCAATGTGGCATTGCTGTGACATCCGGTTGCCTGATTGGGGAACTCTTTTTTGGTATGGACCAGATAGTGTATTGCTGAACTTGCATGATGACTTAAAAATGATATGAGCTGTGTACTTCTCGTATGTAGTGGAACCATATATTTATCTGTAGTTAATTTTTTTAAAAAAGTTCATCTCACAGACTGCTTTAAAAGAATTGGATAAAAGCCATACATTTATCTGTATCAAAAGATAAAATATCAGGATTTTATATATATATATAAACTGTAACATATTTAATTCTGGAGCTTTTTTATTGAGAAAATAAAATAATTCTATTTCTAATAAGGATGATACCAATAGTAACAAAACAAAAAACAGGCAAATAGACAGAAAACCCTGCCTCTTTCTGAGTAGTACATATGTTTTGGGCACCATGCAAGGTTCTGAATTTGCTGACATTATGTTACTTAGTTCTCAAAAACACTAACTTAGTAGGCAATGTTATTTCTACTTTAGAGATGAGGAAATTGAATAAGGAGAGGTTTGCTAGCGTGCCTGAGTCTTAACACCAAGAAATGGCAGATTGGGATTCAGTCTCCTTCCAAATCTCAGCCCTTCCTCACTATGATGATAAGAAAGAAGTATTACTTCATGCCCTGATTTATGCATTGAACTTTATCATAGTATGTATACATAGAACAGTTGCAATGAGTTAAAATATCTTGGTAGACACTTACTCAGACTTGGCTTTAAGAACAAAGTATTTCTCCAAGGAGGTTTGAGGGGACAGTGACATCTTCTTAATTTGTGTCTTTTTGGTATGAGGTAGTTTGAGTAAATCCAGACCAGATTGTTGTAGCTTTTACTATTACTGAGGTAAAAGGAGAAAAAACAGAGCAAGGCGAGTAGTCTGTGCTGCCGTTGCCATAATTTTCTCTCCAGGCTCTGAGCACATACTTCTTTGATGCCTGAATGTCTTCAAGCTTTAGAGATCTGGGAGTCGGTTCGTGGTTAGGGATGAGAGCATTGGTGAGGATGGGAGCCAGGGACCAGAGGCCAGCTCGGCATGGAGGACTGGCCCCAGGGATCAAGTGAAGACAAAATTGTCAAGGGTTGTGGATGGCTGAGAATAGAAAGCATAAAATAAGCAATGGCAAAGCTGAGAAGGACACGTGTGTTCCTGCCATGACACTGATGCTGATTCCAGACATCTCTGAAACAATAAAAGGCTAATCATGGAGTTGACAGTTGCAATTTCAGGTTTTGCTAGTTGTGTAGGAAGAGTAAAACATGCTTTTAGGGTGTCAGAGATGCAAGAGGAGGAGGAAGAGGTAAAGGGGCACCTGTGGGGTCAGTCACCTGTGTGTGATGTGCTCATGTGCACCTGGATGTGTGTTAGCTTCTACATCTGAATAATAAAGGCGCTTTGTGTTTCTGAGAGCACAGTTGGCCAAGTCCTCATGGCACTGAGTTGCTGGAGAAAAATGTTCACATTGTCGAGCATGGACACAAACCCTGTGCCAGCTCCACCACCTTCTCTTGGCACTGAGCTTCAGAACTTTTGATGTTTACCCATAGCCTACCATCCTTAATCTACTCCCATTAGCTATTGGGTATAATCTGCATTATTAGAGTAACTTCAAATACAAGTGATACTTATTCTAGTTGGAAGAAAATGCAGTTCCAAATTTCCAAGTGTTTGTAATGAGTCAAGTGAAGAACTTGGGAAGAATTGGGAATGCTGAGGTATCCTGCACCGTCTTTCCCATCTGCGAGTGGATTCTAGTGAGGACATGCCCGAGAGCGGTCATTTCACCCCTTCCTCAATTTCTTTGAGTAGACCACCACTCAGTAACACCCCCACTCTCTCTTTTTGCACCTGAAATTGTTGTAGAATAGTCCATGCCATCATACCTTCTCTCCTCCCTTCATTGACAAACATCTGTTTTCCATTGTTATCTCCTTGGAGACACAGTTGCGGAATCTGTTTCCATTCCAATTACATCCTTCAAATCTGGCGTTGATGATCTCTGCTTTAGTGACATGGCTTCAAATCAGAATCCAAAGCTGAATTTGAAAATATTTTTAAACGAAATGGGCTGAGGGGGCCAAAAAGGATGCTAGTGATGGTTTTGTTAACAGCGTTCGCCGCAGCGACAGCAGCACACACGTCTTGGGTCTGACCATCGTGAGACCATCGCATTCCAGACTTGAGGACCTAGGCTTGTTCCGATTTCTGAGTCTTTATTCTGGAGTCCACACTGAACAGGGAACTGCCTTTTCGGGCCTCACTTTCTGGAGCAGAACAGAAGCTGAAAGGGACAAGAAGGAACTCCCTGCCCCTAAAGTTTCTGGCTGTAACTGGCAGGCTTTTCCTCCTAACGTGCCACGGCTCAAAGCAAATCCCGTGGCCACATCCACAGTGCCCACTTACAGGGCAGCCTGCACAGGTGCACGGGAAGCGGGGGCTGCCCACCAGCCAGCCCAGGGACAGAGAAGGCCGTGGCCGCCCCTCACAGGGCTTAGAGTGAGGTTATGGGTGAGTATCTGTCTTTTCAATTTTATTAGTATTCTTTGGAATAACAATCAGTTTCCTTAGTAGTTAGAAAAGAGTAACACTTTTAATATGATAACTTTTTTAAAAAGTAGGGCATATTTTAAAGTGCTAAACTCAAAATAGTCATATATAATTTAAAGTAATCACAATTTGCATCTGTAACATTTATACGATTTTGATACTTAGTTTATTAAATGAATTATTAACGACATATTAAAATTTTCATGGCAGGAAGTAGGAGGCAGTCAGCAGACCAGGGATAGGCAGTGGCAGATTCTGAAGAAGTGAAGTTGGTCAGGGAGATCCAGCTGTCTCTATTCCGGTCTGGAGCTGGGGAGGGTCGAGCTGTCTCCTCTCCAGACCCAATTTCATAGGCTGAAGGCTGGTACATCAGCCTTTCAGATTTTTATTCTCTCTTCTTCACCCATTCACGCCATCTCTCTGTTCCCCCAAAGTCAAAGTAATAAATACAGGCAGCAATAGTGTGGGAAGATTAAGTGCAGTACTGTTCCTGGGTCCTGCCCCTTGGTGGGCTTCTGTCACGGGGACTTTTCCAGAGTAAGAGGCAGCTGGTTGGGTTTGCTCACAGCATCTTTGGTGCCTCAGTTTCTCCTTCATGTCCATGTCTGGCTCTGCAGTTGCAAGGCAGTTCAGAAAACTCACAAAGCTCCTGGTCACATGAGCAAGAAAATAGGATGAAGTTCTACTAAATTCTCATGTCTCAGCGGGCTGGGCAGTTCTGAAGCTGCAGGTGTCAGGTGAACCTACAGCATGGGGAGTTCGTGGGCACTGTGATGGAGAATCACAGATAAGCTTTAAAATTAACTTTATCTCCCACTGAACCATTAAAGATACTCAGAGAAAATACTGTGTTCTCTGACACCAGTAATACTGTATTATTATACCATGAACTCGAATACCTGTAAGGACAGAAAGTGTGATGGAAAACAACAGTAATTATGTAAATCATTGTAATGTATTAGACACAAAATGTAACAATCTGTGTTGTATGAAGAACATGTTTTTAATTTCTAAAGTAATTCAGTTGTAAGATATTTTAATGGTGTTACACTATTTGAGGCATCAACATTAGGAATCCAAATGTATTGTCTTCTTGGAAAATTGGTTGTAGTTAATATTTTAAATAATCTAGGGACATTTCATCACTATTTTGAATCATTGGTGAACTTTGTAATGCCTTTTCATTTGAGTCAGTTTTTCAAAAAGTTACTGTATAGCTTAGTGTTTTAAAAATTGTTCTTACCCCGAGGTTTTAGTCGCTTTTGCATTTCAGTGCAATGAGACATCCCACTAACTCTTGATGACTGGAGAAAATGAGTGCACGTAGACGTGACCCCCATCCCAGAGTGTCCCTGGGCAGAGTGGCCGCTGAGAGGTGCACGGTTAGGTCCTGGGGCAGAGGCCTGCCTGGCTAGCAGTCTCGACGTCTGACCGGGGCCAGGGTCCACCATGGGGCTCCTCCTCACCGAGACCTGTGCGGGTGAACTCACGGCTATGCGGGGGCCTTCAGTTCTGGACTCCAGCACGGAGGTGTCTGGGTTGCTGTCCACCCACTTGCATATCCTCCATTTCTGCTTCTCTCCTCTGTCTGGAGCATCATTTCCAACTCTCCTGCTAGTGCTGGGTCTACCCTATCCTGCAGGTGTTGATCACGTGCCCCTTGCCCTGTGAACAGCACAAACCCCACTGTCTGCCTCCGTTACTCAGCACTCCCACTAAGCTGGGGTCTCCTCCCCATCCTGGACGCTCACGGCTATCAAACACCATGGAACCGCAAATGTCTTGTGGCCCCATTTAGACTCAGTGGTTTAGAGATCAGGGAAGTATCCAGGAAAAGTTCATATAATCATTAATTTACAAGAAACGAGGTCATTTTGTTTGTGTAAAAGCTTCAGAACTTACCCCGTCTGTCCGCACTGCACATCCCTCCTCTTCATCTGTTTGGCATCCACACTAGTTTACTTGAGTAGCTTAACGTCGGAGATAAAGATCTCCACTTGTCACCTGCTGTGACTTCCTTTGGAGAGCAAGGATGCACCATATTCTGCATGGAAAAATTATAGTTTTCAAGAAATCTGAAAAAAGAGATTCTCCAGATGAAAGACCTTCTTCTATCTTTTGATCTTATCTGAACTAAGAAGCAGTTACCAATGTTAAACTTGGTTTTTAGCTAAATATCTGACTTAATATTTATTTCATATATACATGAGCATTATAAGTTGCCAGAGTTTGTGCATCTGCCTGAAATGACTTGGTATAATTATGAAAACTGTGTGACCTTTCCCACATTTACCTCAGTAATTAGAATACTAAAAATGTTACATAGGTTGCTGTTTGAAACACGAAGAGTGGATAATGAGAAACTTGTTTGTATGTTTATGTAGCAGCATTTTTAATTGCAATCCATTTCACAGTTCTTACTTTGAAATCCAACAGGAATTTTATTATATAAGATAAAATGTCAAAGTAGCGTCCAGTACTGAATGTCCCGTGGAAAACTCAACTAGAAATGACCACTTAGGAATGGTGTACTATGGATGAGTCAGGGCTCAAGAGCTTTATGTCCTTCTGTTTGGTTCACTTTGTGTAATTGCGTCCCCATCCCTCTCCTTCTCTCTCTCCCCCCCCCCAATCCTGTGGAACAAACCTAGAGCCTTTGCACTGAGCTACCTCCCCAGACTTTCTTAATTCTACTAATTTTTGAGACAGGATCTTGCTAAGGTGCTTAATTTCCTAGGCTGGGTTCAAACTTATGATCCTCCTGCTTCAGCCTCCCAGAGTCCTGGGATTATAGGCATAGACCATCATGCCTGGTACAGCAACTCCTTTTTAGAAAGCTGCCAGGCCCTTCCCAGGGCTCACAGGCTGCTGTTAGTCCTTCCCGACTGAGATCTCTGCTGGTTGGCATGAACCTTGGGCACCTTGGTGCCATGGTTTCCTCGTGTTGAGCTTCAGGGAAGAAGAACTACACCACGGGTCCACATAATCATCCCTAAGAGAACTGGGATGTGTGCACACTCCCAGGCCTTGCATTTTCCTGGTGTCATGGGACATTCATAATTACAGACTCTGTGGGGGTCATAATAATTATGGGATATTCCTTTGTGACTCACATGTGTCTTATTCCAACATCAGAGCCCGGGAAACATAACTGCTGAAAATTCCATCTTTAAAGTCTTATTTAAACTTCCCATATGTGATTTATGGACAATTCCAAAGGGGCTAATGATACAGTCTTACATTTTTTTCTTTGTTAGAAAGCAGACTCGAGAGACATCCCTGTTCACTTGCAAGTATAGAATTGAAAGTCACCTGAGCCAACTATGTGGCATGAAAAAACATTCTATCACAAATGACAAAAATAATTTCTGTGTTATGAGTCCATTTAAATCACTTCCAACTGCATTCTTTAAATTAGGTTTAAGCCCCACAAAATTATATTTTTGTTATGGCCTAGACACTTCTACTTAGAGGTCAAATTATCTTACAAAGATCAATTCAGAATTAAAGGATACATGTGAGTATTCCATAGGTCCGCTCTATAAAATCTCAGGTCAGTTCGTGTCCTGGAGTACGAATAGTAATCCTGTATTAAAAATTACATGGGTGATTTTAAAATAAAAACACTGACTATGTCATTTCTCCCCCGTGGCAATGTTATAATGAATGATTGCAGTCTCTGGTTTTGCAAAGACCCAGCTTTCCGGCTTTCACGCCCATCTGGGACAGTTCAGCTGGAGCAGGCCCTGCCCAGCTCTCCCAGTGCCAGAGGTCCCCGGTGCTCCTGCAGCTGTTGGAGCTGGGGGCCCTCAGGTCCCACCCACTGCCCGTCTTCCAGGCCTGGGTTCTCCTCCCCACCAGCTTACTTGGTGCAGTGCAGTACCTGCTGCAGCTCTGTCTTCCAGCGGTCACTGACCACACACCCACCCTTTCCTGTCCCCCCATCAGGTCATGATCCTCCTCTCTGGAGGGCTGGCTGGGGCGGAGAAGTGACAGAACTTTTCACTGGGGACCGCCGAGAGATGGGCACCGGGGTCAGCAGTAGGAGTGAATCTGGGGAAATGTGCCGATAGAGAAGGCGGATCGTGCTCAAGAGTGTTTCTGAAGGCAGAGGCTGAGTTGCATGCTGCAGGTGCCAGGGTGCTGCCCCAGGGCTTGCACTTCTCCAGTGCACAGTGCAGACCCAGTCAGGCAAAGGAGCTCAGGGGGACAGCTGGGTCCCAAGGGAAGCAGAGTGGGTAGAACGCGGCCCACTAGAGTGAGTGACTTGGTGGGTCCCCGAGGGCAGCTGGGCTCTGTGCGGCCATGGACACAGTGGTATCTTACTTAGTAGCAGCTGAGATTGTGTGCATTATCAGTGTGGAGTAACGTGTGTCTTTTGCTTGGGCCTCTTGGAGTCTTTCTATCCATCAGCATTGCCTTTTGGGCAACCTCTGTGACTAAACCAGGAGTCATTAGCGACTCAGGGCAGTCAGTCCCCGTATTTACACTTTCTGTATCCACCACCAATGGCAGATCTAAGATACCAGGAAAACACTGCATCTGTACCAACACCGACAGACTTTTTATTCTTGTTGTTGTGCTCAACTACTTACATAATATTTGTATTGTGTCGTGTATTATAAGAAGGCTAGAAATTATTTAATATATATATGCAGGAAGATGTGCAGATTATACATGAGTACTGCGTTTGATGTAAGGGACAGCAGCTGCAGATTTTAGTATCCCCATGGATCCTGGAAAGGTCTCCCTAGATTCTGAGGGGATGACTGTGTCCCAGAGGATAATTCCAAAGAGCTGTGGGCTGGAGGCTGGGAGAGAAGCTGGTCTGCATGCGGTTTGATCTGTAGGACTAAGGCTGCTGGTGGAATTCTTAGAACTGCTAAAGGCAAGTTCTGGGGGAATGTCCAAAGAACAGAATTCCGTGGAGGGATTATGAGTCACATCTACTGTTTGGCCACCTGAACTAATGGCTGTAGATGGTCGCTTCCTTAAAAATACTTTAAACCAGTGTTTCCAGTGAATGTTGTCCATGAGCAACACTTGTTTGTGATTAGGTGGTTTTCCACTCAGATTAACTTAGAGATCCAAGGATCTGTATATGAGATTGGACTGGTTGAGGCCATTTTCTTTCTAGTGGAAAATCGTATACAATGGTACCTCGGTTCACAACTTGATTCACCACCATGATTCTAGTAGCAAACCAAGTTGGATGAGAACTGAATCAAATTCTGTGGTTTGTGACCAGAATCGTGGAGAGAATCAAGTTCGTGAACCAAGGCACCACTGTAATCAAACCAACAGTAGCTCATTGTTTGATTCTGGAAAATACAGAGGATAGAAACAGTCAGACAGCTCCTCCATTCAGGTAAGCATACCACTGTAAATTGATGAATTTTCAAGATAGAGTTTAAGTCAGTTTCCTGAAATTACTATCCTCTTCCTTTTGCCATGCCTTCTGCTATGGTGGCAGCAGTTCATGCCCACCAGAATAGTTTAGAAATGGTGTCAGTTTAAAGCTGCACTCCATGCTATGGTGTGCATGTGCTGGGGAATCTCCTGACATCTGGGCAGGCACAGGGCTTCCCTGAGAAGGATCCTGCACACTGGTGGTCCTGTGTCTCTCTTCACTCAGTCACACCTCCCTTGTACACCCTGTGATTTCTGTGCTTAAAATTCTCTGGGTTAACCTGCAACCCAAAGGTACACGTATGACAGGCTAAGTAGAATCTTGCTAGGTTTTGAAAATTTCCCCTCAGACATTAAAGTTGTTTTATCCTCCAACTAGTTGGACAGTTCTTTAAGCTTCTTTGCTTTTACAAAAAGTTTTCCCAGTAACAGTTCTATTTTTTGCGCCCCACTCGTTAGTTAAATTATGCAACCATAATTTAATTAGCCAAATTATGCAACCATAACAACTAGAACCCATTTGAGACTAAAGGGAACAGCCTCGTGCTGCGGTCCCAGCTGCATGGTGGGGATGGAGTGGCTTGGGTCACCTGAGCTGGCTGGGGTTTGAGAGGGTCTGGAGGACAGCCAGGAAGGGAGCCAGTTAGCAGCTTCCCTAGAAAAGAACTTCTACTTGCTTTGTACAACTCAGCAATTCAGGAAATAACCTGTATTATCCAATTTAACATTTAGACTTAATGGGAAATCTGGAAAATGTGAATTGCCTCATAAGCCTTTAACCATGATGTTTTTCTAAAATAAAATGTCAAAATATCCTTCTCTACATAGCAGAAGTTGTGAACAGCATTTTAATTCAGTTATCTTTAAATCCATGGATCCATACGGGGATGTGATGGACACAGCCAGTGTGAACGCTCCCAGGCCCAGTGTCTGAGGGCCCGGTTCAGAAATGTGAAAAGAGATAGAAGAATTTAACTTAATGATTTACCAAAGAGATAGCAACAAAGGACACAGTGTACACATCATATGATACAGGATTTCCAAACGAGGAACCTCATGCTAGTACAGTAGCTATGATTACAGTTTCTGGTAGTGAAATTTTCCCCATGTCAGAATCTGAGTCACACAGATGACAATGCACGTGATATGCAGGTCAAATGGAATGTGATATGTATATTACAATAATACAATATTATATTCCATCTGCTGTGCACTCCTTGGAGGACGTCCTCCCCCGGCCACTGCATGTCTTTTTTCTCCTTACACACACCCTGCTCCTTGGCCATGTGTGTGTATGTCGTTGTGTTTGTTGTCCTCAGGCTGCCCCAGGATTTGCTTCCTTCTTACTCTTTCTCACAGGGCGATGTGATGAAGAGGATGCAGCTCCTCAGTGCTGGGGGAACAAGTGAGGGCCTCAAATTCCTGCTTCAGACTCACTGTTCGCACAGGGGAGACTGTGTTATTTGCATACATTCAGTAGTATATTTCCTGTGGCCATCAAGCCATTGGGGGTATAGCCCAAGGCCTACACTTTTTCTTAACCTTAATTTTTTTTTATCTTACTTAGTTTGGTCTCCCCAGTGCTTTTCATCCTAATTCTTTTGTCCTCAGGAATTTCTCTTGATGCATTGTGACTGCTGCAAACTCAGAGATAACAGAGTGTAATGAGTGTGCAGCACTCAGGGAGCAAACACCACTGAGCTGCTTAGTTTGACTGCAGCCCTGCACCCCAGTCCGGTTCCACGTCCGGGTGTTCTGCCCGCTCCCCATGAGGCATCTCAGAGTGGGACATGCAGGAAACAGCATCCTGAGCCGGGAGCTCTTTAAGAAGGTAACTCACCCCATTTAGGACCCATCACCCCCAAACCTACCCAGGGGAGAAGGGGAATGAATACTCAAGCCCAGCGTCTCTACTCAGGGTGGAGCAGGGCTGTGGGAACGCGTGGCAGGGTCGGCTGCCGTGAGTTCTTGTGTTCCCTCGGCTGGTGCCATCCATGTATGTGTACGGGGGTCTGAGTTGAATTTTGAAGTGTGGATGAGCAGAGTTTGGATAAATTAAGGGTGCGAGCATGGCGTTGGAGGGGTTAGGATGAAGGTGAAGGCTCTTTCATACCAAAGGAAGACAAGGAGGCCCTGTTCCGCGCACCAAGGTTGCCTGAACGCCTCTGAATGAATGGCTGTGCATGTGGAGGACAATGGGAACACTGGAGGTTTTGCTGACTCCCAGGCTTACAGGGTCATCCACCCTAGGTAGGACCGTGCATGGGGAACCAATGAACAGCACTAAATTGCAATAGTGTTATAATAATATTCAGCTTTGACACTGATAGTGTAGATTCATAAAATGCTATAGAGCAAGTTTATGAGTAAATGTAATATTAAAGAGTGTGCCCTGGGGCTGGGGATTTAGCCCAGTGGTTTTGCCACCTGCTGCGCAAGCGCAAGGACCAGAGTTCGATCCCCGGTACCAAAAAAAACAAAAAACAAAAAAGAGTGTGCCCTATCAAAGAGAAATAATGTTGAAGATACACAAAATTACTTGATGCATATTTTGGCTATTACAGTTTGTGTGAAATGGTAGGAGCAATCTTGGCTTCATTTCGGCTTTTTAAAACTTGTGTATAAGATTACACAATTATTTTCTCCACCTGTTTTGGCTAAAGATGGTTCCTGGTATGTCATATAAGGACACATTTTGGAACATATCTGTAATTCACCCTGAGGATGGAGAGAGTACTCATGCATCACATTGATAGGAAGGATGACATCATTCACTCAGAATTCCTGCCTCAGACACAGAAGTTTCTAGAACACAGTTTACCTTAGGCTGAAAAATTCCCCAGAAACAAGATTATAATAACTTGCGGGCTGCTAAATTTGAAAATTTTAGTACACTGCAGATTTAAATCTCATATTTCTAAAGTATGAAAACAAGAAGTATGCACAGTGGGCTTGGAATATTGTATTATTTTTTAATGGTTTGGAAGGGAGTATATTTTGGTTTTTGTAGAGAATAATTTTAGATGTAAAAAAATTAAAATCAGTATATATTTTTCCCTTTATGTGGGTAAATATTTGGGGATATTTAAGGAAATCAAAATGGACTCACTGACAAAGTGCTAGAATGATAATAATTTACTCATTTTTGGAATTTATACTGCTGTGTAATTTTTCTAAATTAAGATAATTCTGGTACAATGTGGAAAATTTGGAAAGCAAATGTAAGAAAAATTAAGGAATTAAAACCACGTTAGATATCACCAGTGAGTAAAGAAAAACTATGAACCTGTTGGTCTTATCCACCCAATATTTAGTGTAGAGGTTAAATTCTTACTATATTATGTAAAAGTAGAACTACATTATTATTGCCTACTACACAACAGCATACACATATAACATCTGGAATATGAACTTTGAAAAAGGGAATCCCCTCTCACTGCATGTAACTCTACTTCTAAACACCTGGTTATTGTAATATATGATCTCATGGTGTTAGAAAACACCCTGAAGCCCTACTGCATGAGTGAGCGAGGTTAACAGTCAACCGTGTCAGAAAAGACAAATACACCCCAAACCAGCCCAAAGCACACAGTTATTTGCTAAAATAAAAATGTATTTCCATTTAGAAATGTAATAGCATTGTACTTCAGAGTATCAGGAAAACAAAACATCTAAAGAAGGAAATGATGTTCTCCACGTTTCCAATGCCATCACTCAGAACAACAACTTTGAAAACCTGTTTCCCACCCTGTTCACACTGTAGGGTCCTCTTGCGTGGGGAATTTTGTGGGTGTCCTCCACCTCTCCGGGTGTGCGATGCCATCAGCCCACATGCGACATCTTGAAAGGGGCAGATTTCTGTGTTGGGTTCTCATCACCACTTTGCCTGTCTGGGAAAGGGAAGTGTCCCTTGTTGGTTCTGGACGAATGGGCTCTTCTCTGGCCTGCACTGGTCGCAGAGACTGTCGGAGAAGGTACCCTCACTCGGTAAATCTGTGGAGCTGAGGCAGTGCAAAAGCAGTGTGGGTGAAATGTGGCTTCTGAGTCCACACGCTCTGCAGTACCAGGGACTTAGACCCAGTTTTCAGAAAGTGATAAAAAAAATACAGCGAGACCGACACCAGAGAGGAAATTGAAGAACAGAGAGAAAATTAGCAAACAGCTCTTCCTCAGAAAAAGAAAAAATAAGAAAAAGACTAAGAAAAGTCTTTATAAAGAGCAAGTTTTGAGATCTTGGGTTGGATATTATTTTTATGGTAAATCATTACTAACATTTGCAAATATTTCCATCTCACCTCCTCTAGACCCAAGGAGGGGTGGCATCTTCATTCTCTGTTTGGGCAGCTTGGTGGGATTCCTGGAGAAGGAGAGGCGGGGGCAGGGCACGGCACTGGTTGGTGTGAGACCTGGGACTCTTCCCTTCCTGGTACAGGGGGTGGCCATAGGCAGACTTGGGCTGGACAGATCCCTCTTGCGTATTCAGGAGGAAGAGGCGATGCGAGAGACAAGGGCACTTTCTAAGTTTTGGCCACCGGGATTTGGAGTTGATTTTTAGCGCAGTGTCAGTCTTACTCCTCACAGTGGGGTGGAATTTACGGATTCTGTGGGTGGCACCTTGCAGTGATAAGTGGGTGCTCTTCCCCAGTGCAGCGTGGGAAAGACCTCCCAGGGGCCAAGGCAAAGGCACAGCAGTGCTGAACCAAAGCCACGGAGGCCGCCCTGGGCTGGAGGGCGGTGCATGGAGCTCTTGTCCTTGCATAACTACGAACAGCAGCATCTCTCTCTCAAGGGCTGTGCTTTATATGATAAATTGTGCCCGAGTGCTACATAAATCACATGTTGATGCTTTATCCCTGCCTTTTCCAACTGAACAGGTTTTGTGATATTTTTTATTATTAACGTGATTAATATGTTCCAGTAAATTCCATAATAGTGTTTCACATCTCACATTTTATTATACTGTATTTCTTTATTTTCTATTCCTTGGTGTTGTCATTAATGCACTGTTTACTTTCCTCTAGATTTTACTATGTCAGTATTTCCAAAATTCCTTTATATCATCTTATAATAAACACAGTGAAATTTACTATTTCATGAAATTAGCATTTTTTAAGCCAGTAATTGCTAAAACCACCAAGCAAATACTAACTCAGAGTTGTCTTCAGTCCAAAAAATACAATGTCCAATGTTACTTAATGAACCACTTTCAAAGCACATTCTAGGACTTTAGGCCTGATTGTGTATATTAAACACTTTCCTAACTTGTTCTCTCTCTCCTTCCCTCCCTCTCTCTCTGCTTCTCTCTCTCCCTCTCTCAATTACATTTATCTATGTGAAAAATTCAGAAACCATTCACAGGTGTTTTCTGAAATCATGACTGGAAAATTGGGGTTAACTTGGAGAGAGAAGTTCAAAGAGAGCTCAGTATTCTAGAGCAAAATTAGAAATGGCATCATGTGCAACTCTTTAAAAAGACACGGTATTGTAAATTATGTAGATTAACTTCTCTAAATCCAATTTTTCAATACGTACCTTCTTCCTTCACTTTTATTTATGAATGTATATGAAGGCTATATGTAGGATTACATATTCTATAATCCGTGCTATGCTCATTTTAAAACCTCATCAAATAGTTACATTCACATGGGCGAGAAGGTTTTGTGTTCTGGAAGGCCATTATCAATGATCAAAACCCTGTTTGCTAAACAGTATATTGTCAGCATAGATTAAATTACCAGAACATTATTTCCAGTGCATACTAAGAAGGCAAATATTTTATTTTAAAATATTGTGCATTTTCACAAAGATCCATACAATTTGAGCCTTATGTAGTGCTTCTCGAAGTTAGTAGGTGCTAGGATGGTTTGACAAGTTTTACCGGGGATCAATGCCTGGGCTCACCCCAGGCCACGGACTCTCAGTGATTACAGCTTAGTAGTGGTGCGATTTCCTGAGTCCCTCTGCTGACCCAGTGAACATTGTGGAAGGTACAGTCTTAGTGGATCCCAGACTTTGGTGTCCACGGTTTGGATTGGAAATGGCAGTTCTGGTCCATGAAGCGTGGAATGTGGCTATACTGTAAAGAGGGTCTCTGCAGATATGATCACGTTAAGATGAGGTCAGCGTGAAGTACAGCAGGGATTTATAAGAAGAGGGAAATTTGGGTCCACAGACCTGTGCCCAGAGGAGACACCAGGTGAAGACTTCGAAACAGGAGACACAAAAGGGAGAAGACCATGTGCTGAAGAGGAGGACGTGGAGAGATCCATCTCCAAGCCCAGGCAAGCCAAAGGGGTGCTGTCCAGCTATGCAAAGCCCAAAGCCGAAGAGGCGAGGAAGGATTCTTGCCTGCAGCCATCAGAGGGAGCATAATCCTGCTTGCTTGATTTCAGGGATAAGCCTCCTGAGCCACGAAAATACATTTCTGTGGTTGTTAGCTACCTAGGTGTGGAGCTTTGTTATGGCAGCCGTAAGAAACCAATGCGGTGTGTTATGACCATTTGTTGAATGAATTTAAGATAAAATGTTTCACTCTCCATCCCAGGGGCTTGACAAAGTCTCTGGACATAGGCCGGGGGCTGTTGAACTTTCCCTAGCTCTAGGCCTTGCTGTCCTGGGACCCACTGCACTGGTCTCCAAGGAGACGGAGTCTCGGGGCCCTCACCTGCTTGGTCTGCAACTCCCCCTGCAACTGCTCCAGCTCCCCAGGAAATCCGAGTGCATTCAGTCTGGGGTGATGAGGCCGCGGCATGGCCCATTGCTGTAGTCAGGAAAACAGTTTTTCAGGTGAATAAGAGCTTTAGTCCCCCAGTTATTAAGAACACACATTTTCTCCCCTAAACATACAGAAAAAGCACCCAGCCTTGCTTTGAAAGCGTAGCTGAAAATTGAATTCAAGAGAAAATATTGATTCCTGAGCTTGTTAAAAGAAAAAAGCAAGTTTAGCTTTCAGGCTTGTAAACGGTTAATGTCTTCATGCTTTCATTTGGAGTGCTAGGCCATTATTTTTATCTTTTTCATTTTTAGTTTGTGGCCTTTCGTAATGATTGGATGGAGACATAACAACAAAAATTGATTTTGTGACCATTTTTTTCAAGTGTGCTGTGGAAGGGAAAAAAGCATTTGGATTTAGGCTTCGCTGTGGGGAGCCTTAGTTTTTATGTTAACTATTTTCTCTTCTTTCTTCCATGTCCTTTTCACTGTGCAAATGACCTACTTTGAAGTTTCAAATAAAAAGAAGTTAAATAGGCTTTTATTTGGCTCTTGATTCTGTCTTTTTCTAGCAAATTTGGAAAAGGTCCTGACTTTGAGTATAACATGGCCGGGAGGAAGGAAGAAAAGAAAGAGCTTATCCTGGCATGTCTCTTTCTCCTGGTCCACTGGGGGACTTTTCTAGTCTGAGAACACCAGCAAGGCTGCCAATAGCTGCACTCTGTGAATAGAAGCGTTTGCCTAAAAGATAAGCGTAAAAGATGTTGATCCATGTGTGCGTGCATGTGCCTGTGCGTGTGTGTGCACCTGCAGGTGTGGACACGGGAGTGGGTGTGACTCAGCCACTAGCACTCGGCTACCTTGGATGGTCTGGTGCCCTGCAGGGTCCTCCTCCGTCGATGTTGCTGTCTGTGGCTGCTTCCTATTGAAGAAACATGGCATGCTGCTGTGAAAGGGAAGATTGTGTGTAATTATTTGTTTCTTAGAATTCATAGGAAGTTGTGCTCTTCTGCAGAGAAAATTATAACTGAAGTTACTTCAAAATAAAATGTCCTCTGCCTCCATGTATCTGGGCTTCAAGTGGAATGGCTTCAGGGACACTTTTGCTGTTGCCATAGTGAAGGGGGATGGAATCCCGGATTCATCACGAATCTCTAGGGAATGAATGCTTGCACTGTCACGTTGATGTTCTGTTAGAGGCCAACGCTTTCTCTTCTGAAACCTATGGGTACGTGAAGAGTAGCTGAGTAGCAGTGACCATCATGCTTAAGAAGTGGATTGATTGGGCCGGGGATTTAGCTCAGTGGTTTCACCGCCTACTGCGCAAGCGCAAGGACCCGAGTTCGATCCCTGGTACCAAAAAACCCCCCAAAACGAAGTGGATTGGCAATTCTTGGGATGCAGGGAAATTTATTAGCAGTCATTTAGTATGAGATTGCCACACAGGGAGACAGTCCTGTGACCATCCTGCAGAAACTGGAGGTCTAACCCTGAGTCTGCTCTTTCAGAGGGGAGAGGGCCCTAGGGTCTGAGCTGCCGGGGTGCAGTGGAAGGACCAGGCCCTTGGTGCCTCGAAGACCCTGGGCCTGGGCCTGGGGACTCTAAGCAACCACATACATGGTACAGTCTGGTGCTTTGCAGAGAAGCTGTTTCCCTGTATGTTTTAAAGGTGAGGGATAAAGACAGTGGCTGCCTAGTGGGTTATTTTTGACCAGTGACACTAGGACGTTTTTACCAGCAAACCTTGACATGTGTGGACTTGACTAGCTGTGAGATCTTTCTCCATGAATCATAAACACAACCCCTTGTAGGCAGGGGCCACACCTCTGTGCAGGTACCTGTCCTGTGAGGAGCTCCCACGGACACTCGGCTGTCCAGCAGGTCAGACCTCCGGTCCACAACTGCCCCCTGAAAAGAGAACAAGAGGCCCCTATCCAGGAGCCACCTGGCATGCGCAGCTGGCCCGGGGGGCCTTGAGCCTAGGCAGTGGCACCAACCACTAACAGCCAGCAGCGGAAGAGGCCCCTCCGGGTTAGCGACGGAGCGAGAGGAAAGCAGGACCTCGCTGGGATGATGGAGCACAGGTACACGCGCCATCCGTCAGCCACAGCAACGCTGGCTCCCCAGGCTGCCCATGCCGGCTCACGTGACATGACTGACCAGTCGCAGCCTTACCTCCTTCTGTCTTCTCTCCTAAGAGCCAAGCTTCAGTGAGACACCCAGTTGGATGCTGAATCTGTGACCCAGCAAACTCCCATCCTCAGACAGTCTCCCTCCTTGCAGCCAGTCCCACCCTACCTGACTTGGCCCAGGTCCTCTAAGCCTCCTCTGAGCTGCTCCACAGCACTGCACTGTGAGCCTCTCCCTCTTCCCGAACCATTCGGTCTCTGGGGTCCTGAGGCCTCTTCGAAGAGTCCTGACTTTCTCTCCATACTTCAAAGATGCCAGTTGCCCTCTGTGTGACTAATAAGCCTCATTTTGAGTCCTAACTAGTTTATTCCAGCCCTTGCCAACTAGGTCATTAGCATCTTGCCATTTAACTGGTCAGTTGGGTTGTGTTGCGGTGGATTAGCTCTGGTTTACTCACAGTGGAACTTGCCCATTCTCCTACTCCATTTATAGGACACTTTGGTTTTGGGTTTTCAGAAAACCTTAGACCTCTCCACACCACCTAGACACTTCAGTGTATCCTTTGCTGCAGCCTAGAGTTGGTTCTGTGTTCTTACTCTCAAAGCCTGGTGTTGCTGAGCAAATGACAGGTCTTGTGCCATAGTCTGTATCACACCTGACAGGTGTGAGTTCTCTAGAACCATTCAGGCTTATGTGGAGTGGGACATGTATTTGGGGAAGAGTTTGAACCAGCAGTTCCTGAGTACTGTTCTTGCTGGAAGCTTCTAGGATGTTCTGATTTACAGAAGTTGCAGGAGAAGGATATGTTCTTGCTTCTTTATGATCACTTGTGGATTGCTGTTGCTAAGAGCTAGGTCTCAGAGAATTCTGGATCGCATCTAAAAAATTAACTCATTTCTTTTGTTCTTTGAACTGTCTTTGATATATCCAGGCTATATATTTCATGGGTATTTGGGTGTCTGGGTTATTCTGAAGTAAAAAATGTCAAAATCCCGACTTCTGTGAATGTATTTTTTCTATAACTTCATGTCTGCTTGGAAATCAGCTCTGATTGTTTTACACACAGATGTTTATGTGTTTTGGAGGCCCATCTCACAGCCTAGGATGTTCAGATTGGAAAGTCAGAGGTCACATTGGCTTTGTGAGCTTTGCTCCAGTTTTCAAAGGAGTATTAGGTTTACTTAGTTCATTCAACACAATTGAATGGCTCCGTAGAATGAGTTCAAAGCCTCCTGCCCCCAGCTGACCTTGGGCCAGCTTGTTTTAAGAGCAGCCTGATTTAGAGCTTGCCCCTCAGCTCACAAAATTCTTCAAAAACAGTTTTGAGTGTCACATAGGATTCCATTCGCCAAGCTGGAGGGCTTGGTGGGGACCCTTCCATGGCTGGGTCGGGGGCAGCCTTCCAGGCAGGAACTGCGCCCCCTGCTGGCTGGGCTGGCCCTGGCTGCAGTCTCTGGGCTCTCAGCCCTGTCCACCTGCTGGGGAGCATTTTGACACAAAACCAGGGCTTGGGATTCAGCAGCCTCGGAGCCCTTTGGTAAATAAACCTGCTGCTTGTCGCAGTTCCCTCCCCATCCCCTGCCCACCCCAGTTCATCCCTTGCCGTCATCTTCCTGCTCAATGTTTAACTTTGATGTTCACCACGCTGGCTACCTTCAGTGTCTCTAGACATGAAAAGTAGAGTCCAGGTCGGACCAGAGTTCTTTACAATTTCAAGCTTTTGAGGCATCCCTTCCTGTTAATGAAAGAGCCGCTCCACAGTCGCAAAGGAACCATAGCCAGGCCGTGAAAGTAACTGGTCTATGGGCTGCCATCCAGCCACGCCGTGCTGCTCTGTTTTCTGCTTGACTTGAAGTCACACTGAGGGGTGAAATCAGCCCTCAGGTGTGTGGGGGCCAAGAGTGGCCAGCCCTGAGCAGAGGAGAGGTCCAGCCCAGGCACCATCCACTGTGGTAAGTGGGTCAGCGCTAGCTCAGCGTCCTGGTGGGCCAGCAGGCGAAGCCAGTGCAGACTTAACCCTGCGTGTTCTACCAGTGGATTTTAATTCCCTTCTGTAACTGAAGTCATTTGCAGCAGCTCAGTGTCAAATTCTTTGCTTTGGGTTTTTCATTTTCGCTTTCCCACAGATTCAGCTCAGTCTAATGCGGTCATTTCCTTTAAAATCATGGCCCCAGTTTAAACAAATACAATAATTCTAAATGCAGGAAACCTTCCTTCTTGACGAAGAAGTTCTGGCAAAGTTCAGAAAAATGCAAAGGTGATTTTCTCAGTTGTAAATGCCTTGGCAAATTCTTATTATGTGTGATCCAAGAATTGAAGTTCACAGTGCAAAATAGTAATTTTTACAATTAGCAACACAAAAACATAATATCTTAAAGGCCTGTAGATTGCATATAATGCAATTTAAAACTGAACAAGACCTGATGTATTTTCACATGTCGTATTTTCACGAAACATAATGTATTTTGTGTGGGATCAGTGTGTCTAGATTGCTGGAATATTTCAACTTTGACATTGACTTAAAAAATAATAACTATCATTGATGAATAGTTCCCTTATATCAGATTGTGCCTCTCCTGACCTAGCGTTCTACCCGAGACAGAGCCCTGACATATTTAGTGTTTATGTCTTTATTGGGGATTCACCTCTAGATCCCTAAATAATATACCATCACTGCCATTTAATTCTTTATGTATTGCCTAGTGATGTCATTATTGATGCCATGCTGTTATAGATAAGGATTTAGTCCATTCTTCATCGTCCCTCTGTTACCCCTTCTGTTGAATATAAGTATGATTTTTACTTTCCTGTTAGTTACCTTTGAGAGAGAGAGACAGACAGACAGAGACAGGACCATACAAATGGATACATCAGGAAAAGAATCTTTTAATAAGTTTATCCTTGAGACGTTATGAGAATAATATAAGTTACCTTAACCCTCTACATTACAAGAGTTGCTCAGAGTGGTGGCCATGAACTTCCAGACATTTATGTTTATGTTTGCACGGCCAACTGCTGGAGTGTGGATGCATACTTTGGTGGACTCTGTATATTCCATCAAGGTTGGGCAGTGTTTCTTAGCTCCCTGCTTTATAAAATGCAGTTCTTGTTCTCCCGCCCTTCCCCCCTCCTTCCCCCCTCTCCCTCCCAGCTGGGTCTTTCCTGCCATCAGCTTGCAGCACATGGTGTTGCTGATATGAGACAGGTTTTGACCTGCACAAATGGAAGTTCCTATGTGATTCTGGTCGAGAAGGATAAGATCACATTGTGTTTCCTAATGATTGTTAATCCTCCCTCATCTGTGGGATGGAATCCAAATGGAAAACCAGTTTACGCCATTTATATTGTGGTAAGTGTACAGATGTAGTTAGTAATGAGGATACACAGTGCAAACGACTGCTTGTCCTCATTACTCTCACTGGGGCTTCCCTTTGGAACAGTCTGCCATTTCCTACCCAGGATCACACTTGCCCATCTCAGGAAGCACCCACGTCTCTCCAGGCTGCTGTCAGTGCTGGTAAGGCCGACACTGGCTCCTTCAGCAGAGTTGCTTTGGTGAGATGCCTGGGAGAGTGGGTGGGGATGAGACCAGCAGTACCATGGGGCACTACTGTGCGTGGGGCCCTGGGGGTGAGGCAGAGCAGACACAGGGCACGGTGCCCTAAAGATGCTGACCCTGGGGTGGAACCTTGTGTGGCTTTTCCCAGAATGAAGTGGGGGAGTAAGTAAGGTATGGGGAAAGGGTCAAACCTGGGCTGGGAATTGGCCCCAAGTCACTGAGACTTCCCTGCATGTTTAGGTTCTTCTCAAGTCTCCCATTTTGGTGGTTGTTGTACTGAATGCTGAGTACAAGTAAATGTTTTTTACTCACGTATCAGCTTTCTTATCTCTAGCACAGTAATTTGTGTTGTGATTTGGACAGATTCATATCTCCATAATTTTTTAATGTGCATTCAAAATTCATATAGTAAGCCCAAAGTGGCTTTTCTTTCCATGGTAGAAAAATTGTTTTTAATGGGTTGTCACTTGAGTGGTGCTATGATGCTGATTGAGTAAGGCTGGTTTCTTTAATGCCCCTGTCATATAGGAGTGAAAAATGCCTGTTTCTGTGGCTGAACTTGATGTTTCATAGAAAACAATCAGTTCTCCTGGAAAGTTGTCGGGAGTGGAGGGGTCTGCATTGGCTTCCTGTGCGACTTCGAGTCTTGTCCGGTCCCCTGTGGGTTGTTCCCACTCGTGAAGGCAGAACTGATGTCGCTGCTCTGCAGTCTCCTGCTGTGAGACGCACACAGGAAGCCTGGGATGGGAGCAAGTGGGGAAGGGGAGTTCCCCGAGGCCCACCTGCTCCTGGTGCAGTGTTCCCGCCCAGAACCCATGGCACCCCTGCAAGTTGAGGGCTGTGCCGTGTGAGACGCGTACTTTGAAGCCAAGGACTACTCAGAGGTCTGCCCTTCTGGATGGGTTTGAAAGCATGGAAGGGCCTCAGGCCCAGCAGCTGCTGCTCAATGCATTTGCCTGAAATCAGCAAGGCCATAAAGTCAACTCAATTCTCACTTGATGGCATAAAAATGCAGATACCTTCCTTGAGGTTTGGGTGAAATCCTGGGGGTCTGCAATGTCAGTTTCCTTTTGGCTCTAAACTCCACCCAGCAATTCTAGCATTTTCTGATCATCTCAGACACCTCATATAATGAGATCCTTTATTTGGGTTTTCACATCCTTGTACATGCAGAGGAATACAAGCAAACAACAGAAAGTCCATTCACAAAGGTCATTTGTGGACAGAGCAGAGTTTACTTGCAGTTTGGAGCAGTCTTCTCCATCTGTGTGTGGAGACTTCGACCATGCGTTGGCAGTCTCCCCTGTGTTCGGATGCACTCCCTGGACGTGTTTATGCCAACAAAACTATCCAGCCGAACACAGTGAGCACCTCTCTAGCTACTCCCATTTACTCCAGTCCTTGACTTTTTAAGACGCTATGTTCTTGGACTTTGATTCTGTTGCACAACTTTTGGCAACATTGCCCTGGGAGAGTGTGGGGTGCGGAGAAACTGATGAAAAAAATCTTGGTCAAGAGTAGCGAGTTTGTCAGACCAGACTGGGTTTGTAGTTGGCTCTGATAATTACTGATTTTGACACTGCCTAATTTGCTGAACTCTCTGAGTTGCAGGCTACTCATAGGTCGGTAATTATAACATTGCACCTCTACACAGAGCAGTGACATCAAATAACATAATGCACACAAGGTGCTTCAGCACCTTGCAAGAAGCCAATAACTGTCTTTTGTTAACATTGCTTTATTAATGCTGTTACTGTTGACCCTGATGTAATCAGAAGCCTTTGCCTTTAAGTTCCATCCATCATTTTTAGAAATTTTTGCTACTATAGAGTTTACTGTGTTTCAAAAAACTTCCCTAGGAGGAGAACACAGTTGAAAACACAAATGTGAATGGTGTGGCAATATGGCACATGAGGCTGGAATGTCCCCGCTGGACCATTTGACTTTCTGTTCTGTTAGAAATTCCAGCACTTTGAAGTGAAAATACGTAGAACCTCGTGACCACTGTATCCATGGCGGCACCATTTTTCTTTCAATTTATATTTGCTTTGGGGAAATTCGGTCAGTGTAGTCCATGACAGATTCCTGATAATGAAATTGGTCTTGCTTGGAAACCTCCTCACTTATTTATTTTATGGTGGTTTTTATAAGTAAATCAGTGACTTCAATGTATTTTACACCAGGGTTGATTAAATGGTGCTTTTAAAATAAATTTTTCACCATGATGATTTTATTCCTTTCTTTATGGAAAGAAATATATAGTGAAGACAGACATCATACCAGGTCCCTTTTACTCCAGGGGTTCTTGCATGACTTTAACTCAGCATGCAGGTGATTTGACCCATAAAAAGCCTTACAAAGAAGGACTGCTTTCCTGAGAGGTGAGTGAGAGATAATTGTAAGTCTGTCCATTGGCCGGGCCACTCTTTTGAAGGTGTGCATCCCGTGGAGCACTGCACCTGAATTTTAATGCCTGAAAACTAATATTTGCTGGATTTGGAACTGTTCTGTGAGTAAGCAGAAAATTAGAAAGCTTCCTGGAGCCCAGGTAGGAAATTCCATGTTATTTGTTGCACGTGTACACCATCAGAGTAGGTTATCTAAGCTTCAGTAGGTCCCATCCCGTAACACTTGTTGTTTATGGGATAAAACATACTTTTTCATTACATATAAAAAATTACCTGTGTAATGAACAAAGAAGAAAAACAGATTAATTCTTCCCTCCTTAGAAAACTTTAAATTACCTGGGCAACTAAAACTGTTGGGGATGGCTCTTATTTATTTATTAACATAGCAATTCCATAATTGTTTTCATGTTTCTAGAAGACCCTCAACTCTTCCACAAATTTCGTGGAAGAGGTTGTAGCCAGCAAAGCTAAGGCAGTTCCAAGTCCCCAGGGGCCTGAGCAGGTCCTCCTCCGGGACCCGGCCCACCCTGCCTTGAGTCCAGTCTTCTGCAGCTCATCTTGTGGCCCAGCAGAGCCAGGGAGGCACAAGGGGGCTCTGCTGGACACTGCCTTGCTCGGCTTTGGTGGCATTCGCCGGTACGTTACCAGGAGCTGAGGAGCCTGGGTCCTCGCCCCTCTCACTGGGGCGGGGACTTTTCTGCCGATGCCCTTGATCCTCCGACCTGCAGTGGACTCAGTGACACCCCCTGCACCCTTATCTGCTAAACCCTTGAGCCCCAGGGAGATGGTGATTGGAGGGGGCTTCTAGGGGCCAGGAGGCCCTGTGGGGTTAGAGCTCCTATAGAGAGACAGGAGCCGTCTGTCTCTCTCAGCCATGCAAGGGTAAAGCGAGAAAACTGTCAGGGAGTGCCCTTCACCAGCCACCAGCCTGCGGTGCCTCGGTCATCGACTTCACAGCCTCCGGAACCTGAGAAAGCAGCATTTGCAACTTAAGCTTCCGGCCCTCGGCATTCTCAGCAGCTCTGCCTGCCCGGAACCTCATCCACACAGCCAGGGCTGGCAGCCCTCTTGTCAGCATGCCCTTCTTGCCACCCCTTGGTCCTTTGTAGCTTGTTTATCCTTTTAGTCCTGCAGTCTCTCTGGTGAACACTTTGGTATCCATTTTATATATCATTGCAATCTTGAAACTGTATATTTATATTGTGAGATACACACTCATTTGATTTTGAATGATTTTTGGCAATAATTTAACTTCTCTCATTCCATAGAATTTTGCAAAAATTAAAATAGTTTCAGGATTGTCACTAAAAAGTGGAAATTTAAAAAAACATGGAGGAAAATCACACATTGCATTTTAACTTCAGCTTGGAGTTTAGCGTCTTAGAATCATTTTGTCTTGGCGTTACAATATTAAATGAAGGCCACCCTTATAAATGGATAGTCTACTATTCTGGAGAATCTTGAAGAGTAGTTTTGCTTCAGAAGATAATTCAGTGGTTTTAGATGAACTTTATTTTTACGCTATTTTCCATCTCTTCTATATCTTTCACTTGTTGACTGAAATGTCTCTGTCAAATTTAAAGATAAAACTAGATAGAAGGTAACACTTGGTAGTTAGTGGAACAGGTATAAAAAAAACTCACCTTCGATTAAGGGAACATTGCTAAAGAAAGAATTCAAAGAGGATATTGTGAAATATCACGAAACATTTATTTTGCCTTAAAACTAGCCAAGAGCTAGATTTGTGCTGGACATGGCTGTGTCAGGAAGGAGGGGGTACAGGAATAGCCAGTTTAGCTAATCAAGGGAATTCTGGACAGATCTATATCATCCTAAATTGTTTCGATCAATCTGAAGCACCGAGATGACTAATTTTCCCAATAGGGATAGTGCATGTGTTCTGAATTGCTAATAGGTTCTGAGATTGGCAGTATCTTCTTTCTAAATTCAGCCAAGGGTGGGGAATCTTCATGGACTTCATCTGTAATATATTGTCCATCTAGTGCATGTACACATTTGGCTTCTTTGTGATTTGGGATGTTGGATCTTTTTGATAGATAATAGATTCAAATTGTCTGGTGGTCATTTCTCCTGTTTGGCTGGGTCATGGTCTTTTAAGATGAATTCAAGCTACTTATTCTTTGCTTTTAAATCATGTGATCAGCTGTCTTTGAATGTTCACTATGGGTTCATTCCGTTGCATTACTGTCACAGCGCTGCTGTATTTAGCTGTGTTCAGCAGTTCTGTGACTGAGGGTAGCAGATGAAGAGGTCGAACTCAGTTAATCGATGTCCCTCCCACATGGGACACACAAGTGGATGGCATTTTCTTGTCCTGAAGCCATGCCTTCATAAATACCTCTCTCTCTTCCTTAGTTGCTAGTGATCTGTAATTGATACAACAAACAGTACACTATGAATGATATAAGGGGTATTTTGGTGAAAAACATCATCCCTGTATCAAGGAAGTACCTTGAGTCTCCCATTGGGTGGTATCAGAGGTCACTGTGAAGTTTGGGGCAAGAGTGTACTAAAAAGGCTGAGGAAAGGAAGCCTACATTAAAAGAAGTAAAACAGAAATAAGGTTAAATGAACAGTACAAAAGGTAACTTAGGAAAACAAACTAAGTCAAGAAGCTGATGGAAGAATTCATGGCAATTAGCACTAAAATGGACCTGCAAACATGAGAATGATTGAAGTCAGTTTTGTACTATAAATTCAGGACCCAGATTCCTAAGTTTTCCTTTAGAAACTGCCGTGTGGTGGCTTGATTGTTCTGATCTGTGGTGAGTCTCCTACTAACCAGCGCTTACTGTAAGGCTGTAAAAAGGCACCCATTGCCTTCCACTGCAGCTGCTTCTGTTTCCTCGCTGAGCTGTCAGCCTGGAGGGACAGGGTCACGTCCGCGTCTCCACCACACAGTGTGTGCTAACTGTGCCTTATTACTGATTGCTGAATAAACTGCTAGCTCCTAGGCGGAAGCATGGACTGGTCGGGGTCTAGCTGGGGGGGACCTCTTCAACCTTCAGGCCACATGTAATATTTCTCCCTCTCTGGAAGGTACCATGAACAGTGCTGTGAGGGGTGAACCGTGCCTGGATCTGGTCACGAGCAGACCCTGTACCCTTTCTCATGGCCCCATACCACAGTGACAAGCTTGCTCCATGGATTGCAGGACTGCCTCAGAGGCGTAATGCAACTCCCGTGAAAGAGCCATGGGTGCTAAGAACATAATTGCTCCTTCCAGGAGACTGTCAGGGTAATGTGCCTTTGGTTACCTAACATGAGGTAACCTCTCCCCTGACTTACTGCTGCAGGGCCGGTTCTGAGTGAGCGACAGAAGGGAGCCCTACTTTCTGGGTCCATACTCGGTGCCCTCGTGTTCTGCCACCCTGGTTCACAGCACAGTGGCATCGCACACTGTCCCCTGCGCCTGCGGCCCATCACCACCTCAGCGCCCGCAGGTGCCGCCTCTGCCTGCCCCCCCAGGGCCCCCCTTCCTTCTCTCCTCGGTCTCTGCCCACAGCTCCCTGACCTGAAGTGCTCCATCTCAGAGCCCTCCCTGCAGGTCTGGGAACTGCCCGTGGCTTTAAAATGCAGCGCACACTCCATCAGGCTGCCCTTGATTTTCTCAGCTGGCTGGAAGCATTTTCCCACAGCACTTTGTAATTCTAATGATCGATAATGATCACTCTCAGTTTTGCAGATTTCTGGAAACTCTGATTTTGGTTTCCATCGCTGATTTGGAAGTAGCACAGTAACATTTTAGTCAGACACCGCAGCCTGGGCGGTGTTTAAGCGAGTAACCCTGCATTTACTGAAATGCGTAGCTGCCTATTAGGGAGTCTTCTTGACTCCTGCATGATCCGGCTTCTAAAGTGAGCTCTTCCCTCCCATGCAGCGACAGTGGTGTCTGAGCGAGGCTCATCTGTTAATGACCCTCCTCGTCCTCCTCCAACCAGTACTCAGGCCCCCGTGCGCCTCACCAACCACTTCCATCCAGGCCCTGGAGTTCAGGAGTTTGGTCACCTTTCCTGTTCTCTCACATGTCCCCCTTCCCGCCTTTCTCCTTGTTCTCAGAAATGCTCCCTGTGGACGTGTTTATCTGTTCACCACCCGAATAAACCTCAAACCCATTTGCTCTCACTGTGTAGGGAATGACAGGTGTATCCTTGCCCCAGAAACCAGTGTGGCCGTAGTTCTCTATCTTCATCTACTGAAGAGCGTTGACAGGCTGCAGTTGCCCAGCGCGGTGACACTGCTGGCAGTCTCCGTCCTTGCTGTCGTATGTTTCTACAGAGCAGGCTCAGTGCCTTTCTCTGGCCACTCGCAGGCCTCTCTGTGGTGCCCAGCCGGGAGCTGGGAGCCACCATCAGGAGGATCTGGCCCCTTCTTCCTCTCTGGTCCCTGACCTGCCCGCTCTTCCTCACATTCTGCAACCAGCCTGCTGGGTGGGCCTTGCCCTGGGCGTAGAGCACTGGAGTTGGGTGCAGAGACAGTTGACCAGGAGGTCGGGGTGTGCACTTTGCTTTTAAAATGCAGCACACACAAGCTGAGATCTGCTCATGGTCTTCACGGAGGCCTGAAGGAGAGGAACACAGGGGGCCCCTGCACAGCCCGAGGCTTATGGGTGCTCTGCGCCTCCCCTGAGAGAATGAATGAATGAAGGGCCAACTCGGGAGTCCTTGCACTGCCCAGTAAATGTAGTTCTAAGCTAAGACACTAGAGGGGGATCAGGGAAGGGCTTCAGCAACCTGAGTGCAGCAGGAGCCAGAATTAGGCTGTTTCCCAGTGTGGAAATTTCACTTCTCTGTCCTTAATTTTAAAAAAGTTATATATAAAACTATATATAGTGAAGTCTGATCTGAATCTGACACAAATCCTTTCTCTTCCATTCACCTTTTTTAACCACACTGGGGTTTGACCCCAGGGCCTTCATACTGGGCTACATCCCCAGCCACTATGAAGCGGGTCTTGCTAAGTCACTGAGTTACACAGGCTGGGATTGCATGTGTGATCTTCCTGCCTCAGCTTCCCAGAGAGCTTCAGTTCCAGACATGCACCACCAAGCCCGTCACTCTCTCCATTCTAATGCAGGCCATGATGTCCCCAGCATTGGTAGAACAACGTAGGGCCATGGCTAGGCAGGCTAAGAAGATACTGTATAGTTGAGCAGAAATCTCATGAAACTGCCCCTATCACTAAACAGCCTGGCTACAATGAGCAGCCGAAGTGAGATAGTTCTGTGTATGCAGTGAATGGATTCACGGTGTTCTCACACATAAGGTCCTTGGTGGAATTTTTGGAGCACAGGAGACTTAGGAAGTTACTGAGCAGCATGCCTGAGGCAGGTGCCCAGAACTCGCTCTCTCCTACCCAGAACAAACACCTCTCTGAGCATTGTTCATTATCTATAACAAGGGGAACAGGACAGGGCATCTTTCAGAGGGACTTGGTAAGGCCCAAAGGAGACGGCTTGTGTGAAGGACTCAGCAAACACAGAAAGGATTGCGCGGAAAGGATTTAATGTCATACTGACACATGGGTGGAAGCAGACAGTTCTCTGGGAACTCCCGAATTAACTAACATCTGCCCACCTCAGCGATTTCTTCTCTTGAACTTCCTGTGTGTGGTTAAGCTGTGCTAGAATTTTTTTCTTGGGCTGTCCCTCAAGATGTCTGGTGCCTTGAGTGTTTTGTGGGGAGAGGTGTTTTTCTTATTTTTCACTCCGCCCCTCATGTTGCTCCTGCACCTGAGCAGGGATTTAGGAACACACTTGGAGCACAGTAGTCCCTTCAGGAGCACTTCCACTTTGTAGTAAAGGTGCTGACTGAGGTGCTCTGGGCGGGTGCTCTGCAAGCCAGTTAATCCAGCTGCATTCACAATGCAATTCACAGTAAATCCTGCCGCTTCTATTTGCCCTCCTCCTGGCTGCAGTGCTGTTGGGTCTGGCAGAGGCTCTGATAAGCAAATGGCCAAGAGCTACTGTGACAGCCTGGAGGTGACCTTGGAGCCCAACAGAGGAGAGCCAAGAAAACTGAGTGGATAGAATCCGAGGATCTGAAGACCAGTAATGAAAAGAGGATCTCCGCCTTTGCTTTCACCTTGTCTGTGTTACTGTGTTCTTTTTCCTCCAGATGGATGAAAGTCTGCTGGCAGTTCATTTCCAGACATTTCAATAAAAAAATTAAGTTGACTTATTTTAATAAGAGAGATGATAGGAAAGTCTTCTTTGGGCACAAAAGCCATAATATTTTCAGTGATAAATTCTTACACGAATTTTAAAATTTAAAGATACTCATTAAGTATCACATATATCATTTGGAAAATAGTGTCACGTCTTCTGTCTGACTGTGAAAGAGGCATTATTTCAAAGATCTAAGTGTCGCAGTGATTTAGTTGTCCACACATAAGAGAAAGCAAGCATGAAATAGGAAGTGAAATCAGCATAGCAACTTCTGACAGCCACAGGCCTCTACTTTTGTAGACCTCGGTCGTGTACCTTCCATCCTGTGATATCACAACAAAGAGGGGCCTCTGAAAAGCACCCACTCAAGGAATCCCATTAATCATTCTCAGAAGTTCCAAGCTGGAAGTCACAGTGAAACAAATGAGAAGGGAATTAATTTGGAACTACGAGGAAAATGACATGTAGCCAGTATTGGATGTGGTTCAACTTAAAATGGGAACAACTTTTATGTTTTACCATCTGGCTCACCAAGAACCTTGTAAAATTTGAACACTACAATCTTTAGAGGTTTGCATATGAGCAAAGTTCTTTAAGGCCGTTTAGAGAAATAAAACCAGAGTAAATAGTGTCGGTGCCTGCCCATGAATCCTCAGTAAGGACACATTGTGTCCGTCATCTGGGAGGGTGTCCCCTCCCAGCAGTGGACTTCTATGCACCTCATAGGTGAGCACATTGAGACTCAGCAGACAGGCAGGTGGGCCATAGCTATTCACCTGCAGACAGCAAGAGCTGGGAGAGACATTCTGGCTTTAGGCAGAATCTTTATTTTTTAAAATAGGTGAGAGTTGTTCTCTTCCAGTTTTATGCTAAGGTGAGCTGTGCAGGAGTCAGGCGATGTGCTCATGAAGTAGATCCTGTGGTTTTTACACATGCACACACATGCATCACACCCTTGTGGAGATTTGACCCAGCTTTAGTTCACAGGTGATGAGACCCGAACATGAGAACGTGTTATTTGCCAATTCAACTGAGGGACATGCACACTCCCTAGCCTGTTCGTCTTCACGGGATCCTATCCAGTGCCTCACATGCTCAGTGAATGCATGAATCCTCCAAAAGAAAGAGGTAAAAATGGGGCAACATGCTAATACCAGGAAAACAGTGATAGGCTTTAAAATATGATTCCACCAGAGCAGTGTGCTTGAGTGCTACCAAGGAGAAAAGCCAACCTATGGCTTGCACAGTTTGACAGAAATGCCTGCACTCCTTAAAATATTAAATAACTGACTATTGATTTAACATTTAACATGGGCCAAGTACTCTGGCCTGAAATGTCTAACAAGACACGGTTTCTTTCCCCAGTGGAGTTCACAGAGCTACCCTTGCAGATAGGAGGGAGGAGATAGAGTGACAGGGGTGATGGTCCCTCTGCCACACTCAGGCAGCTCAGGGGGAGGAGTCCCAGCTGCCAGAGGCGAGGCCGTAGGGTTAGTTGGGTGGGAGGGCAGGCTTAGGGGCCGACCCCAAGTAGCCTGTTCTCCATTTGGAGTCTTGCCCTCAAAATTGTCACCCAGATCAAGATTTCAGCCTGTCTCATGCTCCTGCTGTTCTCTCAGTGCACTGGGCCACCCCTGCTCAGGGAGAAAAGAAACCAGGAAAGGCTCATTTTTTGCCGGAGCTAAGGACTGAAGTTAAAGCAAAGTGCTGCTTTCAGAGAAGTGGCCAGGGTGGAGCAAAAACGCCACTTTCACCTTTGAAGGTGACATGGCTAAAGTGGAAGAGATGAGCAGTAAAACTTGTTGCAGTTGTCAGATAACGTTTATGGCTCGGACAGAGAGGATTGATTTGAACACATGCAAGTATGAAAAAATTGGATGCGTTGCCTTAGGGTGGCTACAATTCAATTAAATTTGATTAAAATAATTGTTTTTAGCTTTTTCTGAATATAGTAGGGCACATTTGTGTGTCTGGGGAAATCTGCATAATCTTTCTGGAAGTGACATTCTGCCTGTGAAAACATTGGGAATATGTAAATGAATGACTGCATGTCAATGTGTCCTCCTCTCTGGGTATGCTGGGAATTCTGACGTTCATCTTTACTCATTGCCTCTCTTCCATTCTGAGCAGCCAACTAGTTAGCATGCCCCGTTCCTCATGCTCCTGTCAATCAGCTCCTGATGCCTCACAAGCCGACTTCAGACTCAGTGTCCTAACAGAGGAGGTGACGACGCTTCCCCAGTCATCCTGTGCCCTGCTGTTGTCTCAATACCCAAACCAGACAAAGATGGTCCAAATAACTCAGAGTGGGGTCCTGTCCACATAAACACAGCAGTGTTAAAACAAACACCTGCAAAGCAAGCCTTGAGGCATACAAAAAGGTTTACTTACCACAAGTAGGTAGGATTTACCCAGGAGTGCAAGGTTGGTCCAACATGAGAAAAATCTGAATATGATGCATCTTGTTAATAGAATAAAGTGCAGAAGCCATCTCAATGACTCAGAAAAAGCACTTGATGAAATCTTACATGTTCTTTTTTTATAAAGACACTCAATGAACTAGGCATACAAGGATGCATCTTCAGCCTGATAAAGCTTTATCCTTAAGATCAGGAATAAGACAAGAATGTCTGCTCTTGCTTTTGCAGTTCACTAAATCACTGGAGCTCTGAGGGCCCTCAGGTAAGAAAACAAAATAAAAGGGATTCAGATTGGGGAATTAGTCCAATGACCCATTTTCAGAGACAGGTTCTTGCATATAGAAAACCTAAGAAATCCACAGTAAAAAATTGAACTAATAAGCGAGGTTTGCAAGTTCACAGGATCAGTAAAAAAAAAAAAATGTCTGAAATTGGCAATGAATGAACAACCCAAAAGTAAATTTTAAAAAACAATTCCACTTAAAGTAGCATCAAAAATAATAAGCTACTGAGTAGTAAAATTAACAGAAGAAGTATGAGATTTGTGCATCTGAAACTATAAAGTATTGTTGAAGAAATTTTAAAAGTCCTAAATAAGTGGACAGATGTTCTATGTTCATGGATTGAAAGACTTCAGATTAGATAGCAGTGCCACTCAAATTGGTCTGCAAATTAACTATAATCCCCATTAAAACTAAGGTTGGCCTCATTGCAGGGATTGACAATTTGACCTTGAAATGAATACAGGCAAAACATCCTAAAAAGAAAAAAAATTACAGGACTTGCTAATTCTAGATATGTCTTAGAAAGGAAACAATACCATATACTGCCTTTTGTTTCTCACTTTCTTCACATAATATAATGTTTCCATAACTCATCCATTTTTTTAGCATGGATCTCTCATTCCTTCTAATATTGAATGGTTTTCAGTGGTATGAACATACCACATTTTGTTTATTCTTTTAATTGAACATTTGGGTTGTTTTCATGTTTTTATTCATTTGACTATTTTAAGTAATGCTTCTATGGCTATTCTGGGACAGGATTTTGTTTGGACCTAGGATTTCAGTCCTATCATGGATGTACCTAGAAGAAGAAGTATTGTGGTAGTGAAATAACTATTTAATGTACTGCAAAGCTGACAAACTTGCTGAAAATGGGTGCACCATGTGACAAGTTTCCTACCAGAGTCCTGGGGGTTCCAAGTTTGTCTTATATTTGTCAACACTTGTTATTGTCTGACTTTTTGATCTTAGGCACCCTTACAGTTACAATGTTTCTGATTCTATTTGGATTTGCATTTCCTGAAACACTCATCATTTGGGGCATTTTCTGTGTATTTATATCTGGCTGGGAGACATGTCCATGTTCTTTAGCAGTTTTAATTGTGTTATTTTCTCTTTATGGTTGAGTTCTTACAGTATTTTTCCTAGAGCAAAGCCCCTTATCAGATATAAAATTTTCAAAGGTTTTCTCCTATTCTGTGGTTCAGCTTTTTACCATCTTGATGGTGTTCCATGGAATACAGATTTTGCTAATGCTCAATATATCAGTTTTATGTCCATTACCAGCGACATGTGTCACGCTATCTTCCTTCTCTCTGTCCTCTTGTCCTAAGCTTTTTCCTTGCATGAAGGAAACCTGTTTCCCGTTACCTCCTCCAGCAGTGTGGACCGGCCTTCTTTCTCTAGGCTGAGCTCTCTGGCTTTCTGTGTGTCAGGACCACATGCAGGGACTGTGGGACCCAGCAGACCAGACCCACCCTGGCACCTGGCTTCACTGCCTGGATGGAGCAGAGTATCTGCATGCGTGCTGAGGGCTCTTCTGAGATGCTGCTGCTGGTCCAGGGGCTGCAGTGAGCAGCATCCATGGAACTCAGCTGAGGTGCTGGTTCATCAAGGTTGTCCTGACCCTCGAAGACAGGCAGAGGCATTGTCAACCTGTTTCTGGCAATGCCAGGTGTGCTCATTAGGCTGCCACAAGCAGGGGCTCTGGTCTATGTCCTGGCTGTAACTTGAGGCCTGGCCCTGGCCACATGGTACAGACTCTATCAAAACAGCTGTAAAAGGCAAGGAAAGGAAATGAATCCAGATCAGTCCACCTGTGCTCCCTCCAGCCCCACAGAGGTGTGCTGCATGGCTGGGACTTTCTGAGCACCTACAGTGTGGACTTTATTCTGCTGTGGCCCTGACTCAGACTCCTCCTCCTCAGATAACCTGTTTTTTCTTCCCTCAATCAGCTCCTTCCTCTTCCACTCTCACCCTACAGAGGCCTCCCAAACACCCAAGCACTGCACACCATGACCTGATGTTGTCGGTCTCCGGCCATCGCTTCCTGAGAATTCCGCCCACCTGCCCCATCCTCGCCACTGCATCTCCATTCCAAGCCCACTCCTTTCCAGCCTGCACTGTCATCAGAGCTTTCATTTTATTTCCCTTCTGTCCACCTCATCTCCCTCAAGTCTGTTCTTCACAGAGACTCACAGTTTAACAGCTCTCTTTAAAACCTGCTATCCACTTGTCATCTGCTACAAGAGAGGTCCCTGATTTGGGGTCAGGGATCGCTTTTCAGAACTGCAGACCTTCTCCCAAGGTCTCTAGCAGTGTCCACCTGCCCTGGGCTGTTGTGGACGCCAGTGGCCTTAAGGCAGCCTCACTGCCAAGGCCTTTGTTGAGGTCCCTGCTGGGGACAGTGCATCCCCCTTTGCCCAGCTTCTTCCTTGACCCTGTGGCCTCTCCGGTCCCTGATGCTGCCTTTGGCTCATCTTTGCATGGGCCGCACTGTGTTGCAGGTGCTAGGAAACCACTGTGTGTGCAGTTACCTGCACACATCTGCCTCAGGGCGGAGTCTGCCAGCCGGTGGCTGGTGAATGAAGGGATCAATGTAGACCAACTGACACTTCTGAGTTATTTGGACTTTACATACTGAAGATCCATGTTCAGCACTGATTGCTGCCATGTTAAGGACCTGTCAGTTTTTACAACTTAAAAATAGATGTCATTTGCGTGCATTAGAAGGCACAAATCTTACAACTACAACTCAGTAACTTTTACAAACCTATATACCTGGGACAACTACCCTGTAGGGAACAGGGGAAAGGGACGTTACCAGAAACTCTGCAGTGAGTCCTGGTCTCCTGTGAGCCACGGCAGCACACGGCGAATGACAGGAAAGGTAGACAAATGAGACTGAGAAGAAGCTGAGCTTTGGGTCTGATCAGTGCTGCTCTGGGCAGCAAAGACAAGGCCCCCAGCTTACCGCACCTTTTATTCAGTCCATGGGGAAACAGATGTAACAAGTGAAATGCAGAGTTCAGTACTTCACAGTGGGGTAAACAAGGTGTAACAGAAACCTGGGGGGCAGTGGACATCTAAGAACAGTGAGGAACTGTGCAGATGAAGATTTGGTTCCTCCCAGGAACTATGCAGATGAAGATTTGGTTCCTCCCTGGCGTCTCCCACAGGTGTGGTCTTGTCCTGGAGATTGCAGCATGGGGGGGGGGGGGGCGGATCACTCAGGTCTCAGTTGTGACCGGAGGCCAAAATGCAATTATGTCTGGAATGTCCTAGCTGGGCTGTAGGCAGGAGAACTAGGCCTACTCAAATGACTTTTCCTAAAATTATGTAGCATTGCTCCCAACACTACCCAGATAAAGTATGAGGCATTTCCATCCTGCTAAACATTTCCCTCCTGACCCTTTTTTGTCAATACAGTCGTTGACCTGACTTCCACTACCTTTCTGCTTTCCGCTCTCTGTGCTTATCCTTAAAGTTTTTGTAAATGAGCCCAGTCAGAAGCCTGACACTCTCAAAGTATCCCCCGTCAGGTTCATGTGAGATTTTTATTTTGGCGATCTTTCTTCACACCCATCACATTGTATCTTACCTTATGCCACTTAATTAACACCTACATATGGTCTCTAGAGAGGCATATCAGTGTCTTCTGTGATGGTCTGGAACTAATTCCTGTGCATTAGCAGCTTAGATGTTATTGTTCCAGTGATCTTAATATGTTTGCACGCTGAAAAATGCCCATTACAATTGCTGTTGCTTAACTGCTTGGCGAGAATCTCGAATTCCATTCCTCTGTACGCCCTCAAATCCCACATATAAAAATGCATCCTTCGCCTTTGATAATCCTACTTCCTGTCTGTAAATCAGCCGGAGCACTTCCCCTTGCTGCACATTTGTGGCAGGCTGGGCCATAGCTGCAGTGACCACCTTGACGAATGCTCTGGGAGGCGGAAGTAAACCTCTGGGATCCGCATCCCATTAGCAGTTCCAGAGGCGATCCACGTGGAAATCAATCAGCCATAGGAGGGTGCAGATCTGCAAGTATCACAGGACCAAAGCAGTGCCACCAGCCCAAGCATGGAAGGACAGGAGGGTGCGGCGAGCAGCAGGGAGCTGGTCCACCCAGCCTGGACCCGGAACTGGCTTCCTCCTCGTCTTACCTGCTTCCGGCCCTCCTTCTCCTTCCCTCCCTCTGTGAAGCTTTCCTCTGTGAGCCCTGCTTGCCTCTCCCCATCTCTCCCATGCACATTGCTCACAGGACTGAAGTTCATCAGGGAAGGGAGGCTGGGGGTGAAGCAGTCAGAAAAGCTGGGCTTGGTGGCACACATCTGTAATTCCAGGTCCTGAAGAGGCTGAAGCAGGAGGATTGCAAGTTTGAAGCCAGCCTGGGCAACCTAATAAGACTCTCAAAAAAATGAAGGTGGCGGCTGAGGCTGTTCCTCAGTGTTCCCTGGGTTCAGTTCCCAGTCCTGGGGGTTAGGGTAGGAGACCCAGAAGGCAGAGAAGAAAGTGCCAAAAAGGAGAAATAGTTACGCTTCAGGTTGAGGAACGTGCTGTGATCAGGATCTAAAAATACACCCTGTAACAGTGGCCTGCCCGCCCGGCAGGAGGCAGTGTCCCCAGCCTCGGTGGCCTCTGGTCCTCAGTGTCCGCGTGAGCCCAACCCTCTCACCACCAGGGATCTTGAAAGTCTTCTTTAGCCTTTGTCCTCCATTTTCCTCCTCTATCAGAAAGTAAAATAAAGAAGAAAATGGAGCGGCTCTGCCATTCTGCTAGGAATATTAAAGGCATCGAGTAGGGTAGTGCACAGCATGTGAGGTGTTGTGCCCAGATTGTAAGGTCCCAGAGACCAGCAGGAGGCCGTTTCCGATGTAAGCACATGAGGGTTGTTTATTCAAGCTTAAGCAGGGACTCTCACTTGTCACCGACACAGCGGATCGAGATTGAGAGCCCCGAGTTCCAAATTAGCAGGGTTTTTATAGAGGTTACAGCAAGGTTGGGAGATTTTCCACTTAGCAGTTACGTGATTGGTTAACATGTAGCGAGCATGAAGTGTACATTTTTGATTGGCTGAACTCATCAGGGGTAAGGGGGGATTATGTATAGGTTTTACAAAAGAAAAGAAGGACAGAGGTTAGTGGGCAACTGTCACGTATTGTATCAGCAGACACGGTGACTAATGGTCACGACCACTCAGCACTGACAGTCAGCACATTGACAGACAGTTCCTACAGATAGTGGGCCCAGGATGTTCATTTCCTGGGTAAACAGATGGCTGAGTAATTAACTTAGGAACTTTGGTTTGTTACAGATTGTATCTTTTGTTCCAGAGTGAACACATTTTAACCATTAATTTGAGAGCCTTAGGGGAATGGTGGATTTTAGCAAAATGGAGTCGCTTTGGTCTCACATGAGGAATCAGTGGTTTTGGTTTGCTAAATAAAAATCAAACCTTCAGAAAAACTTGAAGTCACTCCTTAGAACACTGAGAGGTGTATTTATAATTTCATTATTTTGAAGTGATCTGAATATTTATTCTGGCAGTGCCAAGAAGAACAACATTGTATGTTTGCTTTCTGAGTACCAGAGTCTCAGGGCACTACCAAGGTCAGAGAGCTCAGCCACACTGAGGAGGAGAGTGTGGGGTGATGTTGGGAAGCGAGTTTCAGTCACCAATGTGCACCTGGCCCCGTCCTTCTGATCCAGGCTGCGTGGAGCTCCTGGAGGGGAGACCGCACAGAGCGCTGGCATGAGGTGGACTAGCCAACAGCACATTGGCTTAGGTCAGGTGTGTCCTTTGGAGGGGACTGTGAAAGTCTGTACGGAGAGGCTTAGGGAGCAGCAAATGCAGGGAGGAGACTTTGAGACCCGTGGTGGGAATGTGCATCTAAGGGATCGGAAATTCAGATCGCAACCTGGCCTTCAGGGATTGGCAGACAGGGGCTTCATCTCCAGTGACATTTACTGATGTGGAAATCAGGAGGGGCCACCACGGAGGGCCCTGCGGACAGAAAAGACTCAACATCTGCCGTCAACCTTACCAAAGACAGGTGCACCTGTGGACGCTGCTTTGCACGGGGAGGGGGAGGAAGAGGGAGAAGCAGAAGTGGAAGGGGAGCGGGAGAGGAGGAGGCAGGGAGAAGGAAGAGAGTAATGATGTAATGACGGCAGGGAGGCCAGGTTAGCCTGAGTGGGGCTTGCAGTTTTGATCTCTAGTCTTCAAGGCTGGTGGTTTTCCAGCTAGGTCTTCTTTTCAGGGAAACACAGTAAACCCCGACACGGCTGCTATTGTAGCTGATCCAGAAAGCTTTGGCCTTTGACTAATTTAATATCATTTGTGAGTTTGGATATTTCACTTTGCACTTCTTCTTCCGGACCACTTAGACATGTTAAATTGGGGGATGTCTCTAGAGATCACACTTTATGTATTGTAGCCCAAACTGGAATCTGCAACCAGGGAATTCATGTTGAGGAAGGGAAGGAAGTCACACCTGGTCCCAAATCTCCATGTGCTCCCTGCTAAAGGAACATTGCCAAAAACGTTAAAAATCCAAGTAAACTGAGTCTGCTTGAACTCACGGCTCACATGAAGATGAGGTTTTCTTCCAGTTCCCCTCTCTCCTCTCTCAAGAATCTTTAAGTAACGGTAAGACACCTGCTCCTTAAAACAGCAAGTGTCATGGCCCTGAAGATGCTCCATGCTTGTTCCATTTCTCTGGTTCATCAGTTGGGCCCCTGAGTGTTCGCTGGTGTTTTGGACTTCACAGAGAGTGAGGAAAGTAAGCTCTAAGTGCCAGACACTGAATGACCTGGCTGGGAAGAGGGTCCCCGTGGTACAGTTAAAGGCAGATGCAAAGCCTTGTATCAGAAACCTCAGATTGACTGGTACATGGAAGAGATGGGGAATAGGGTCCACTGGGAGCTGGGACTAATTTACACCAAAATACGCTGAGAAGAGTTTGTAGGTTAAATGCACTGGAAAGGAATTTTGGAGAATGCACAGAAATTTGGAGAAACGCACACTAAGTAGACTTTAGTGGACATAGGTGGGTGCATGGGTGATTTCATTGTAAAAGAATAAGGGCATGCTTCAACTCAAGAGGTACTTTTCAGATTAATGTTTATCAGTAAGGAAAGTATGACAGATGGGGTCTGCATACTCCTCAAGCTCCCTTGCCTCCTCCTTAGGAAAATCAAAATGATCTCTAGGTCCTCAGCAGATGGCTACCGACCTGTAGGTCACACACATCTATGCTTGGACCTGTCCTGCCCGGTGACCTCGCTCCTCGGCTGTCATGGAGACCACAGCGCCCCTCGGTGGCTCTCACCTCCACCACTGAAGTCTCTGCCTGCGGCTGCCCCACTGGTGCCCACAGCTGTGCCCTCGCTCACGGTGGTCACACCCAGTCCTGCCTGTCCTTACAGCAGCGTAGCGCATGTAGCACATGGCACCGCCCATTCTCTGTCCTCGGGGGCATACACAGCTCCTGCACCAGGTCACACTTTAATGAAGTGAAATGACATCTAAAACTGGGAACGTCCTCCTGGATAGTGGAAAACACATATGCACGAGAGATTTCAATGTGGGTTTTGGCATTTGAGTGAAAAAATTTACAAATGCTTTGCAAATGTTCTTCTCCCGATACTCAATTTAATTGGTACCCACTATGATTCAAAACATTTCATTTTGATTAGGAAAAAAATCACAGAAGAAAGATGGGTGGCCAGAAGCCCCAAAGGAGCAATTAGAACATTCAGTGTAGCCTTGCGGTGGCTGCGTGTGCATCTGGCACATATGTCCAAGTGCTGTTGTATTTTGCGTTGTGCTACACGGACAGCAATGTTCAGGCTCTTGTGGGGCGACTTTTACATTGCATTATTTCTCTACACTGCTACTGTGTGCAAATACCAGAAGACATGGTGATGAATACTCTGATCTCTACATTCCATATTCCCTTCTCGGCACCAGAGCTTTGCTCAGCTGGGTTAGTCAACATCTGTCTGCCTTATCTTTCCAGCCATGCAGATCTGTACGGCGAGTCCTCTCCTCTTACCCCGTGATTGCCGACCTCCAGTTTAAATGACCATGTGCTCTAGCTGGAGACAGATGGGGCCACTGGGGCTGCTGTGAGTCATGGAGCCTGGCATCTGAGAGCCAGGGGGTTCCAGGACCAGCTGAGATTACAGGCGGCCTCAGAGCCAGTGACTGAGGACTGGGATTTGACCAGAGAGGCGGGGATCTGGTGAGTCATGGAAGGCAGGGCAGATGCCGGTCCTGTGGAAACTGGGTTGACCAAGAAGACTGAATTTATGGCCAGCACCGAGTGCATTGGTGATGTTTTCTTCTTGGCACTCACATCTCTCCTTCTCTGCCACCTTCAGGAAAGGACCCTGTCCACTCATGGGGGCCCAGGGTCTGTCCCCTGCAGAGACCTTGGCCCCTTTCACCCTGCAGCAGTCGACCCTTGGGACAGGGGTGACATTCCTTATGTGTCTCTGGCCATTGCGTGGCTTGTCTCTGCTCGTGGTGCCTAAGTGTGGCTGTGACTTTCTCCGTCCAGTTCTAATAGCTCAGCTCCCAGTTTGTTTACAGGGCAACAGCAAGGATGCCTCTGTCATGCAACTCAAAACTTGCACTGCAGAAAAAATGTTGTTTGTAATTTATGACCTCACCTGGAATCTTTATTGTAATATATGGTGCACATACGCCCTCCCACTGGTGCTTCTTGAGAACTGGAGTTTTAGTGTCATCATTTAATAAGGTGTGAGAGTACAGGAACGATTAGACTTGGGAATTGTCTATCAGACTATGAGCACGATGGACCTGCATGCTGCATACATCCCATCACGTTCGCAGGGAGACTCTGAAGTAGTATCTCACCTGGCACGCACTAAAACACACTGCTGAACAAGTGTGCAGTGTTTAGATGCTGGCTTCGAACTGGAATTGTTCCAGTTTCATATATTTGGGGGCAGGGGACTTGGAAAATAGTTTAGACTTATTTGAAAAAATCTGGTGTTTAATAACACTAGCAGTTAAAAGCAAAAAATCACGTGTTTTTTATCAGAAATAGTGTTAATAGTGAGCAGCTGTTGGGTGCATAAAAGAGAAAAAGATGATTTTTAACCATTCAAAATTGCTTTTGAAATACCACGAGTGATATTTGCAGGAAGAACAATAGCGCGGTGTAATAATTCTGAAAAATAATAAAATAATTGTGCTTTATTAGTTCATAAGTTTTTTGGTGATGAAAAACAACTCCTTCTTTCAAATGCATGGATTTAATTTTGTACTTAATGACCAATTCTGGAAAGTAGATGAATTGCTGACAATATATCTACCCTAACCTCAGCAGCTTCTCATTGCTACGACCATCAACTCTGATATTATATTTAAAATATGAGATTCGAGGAACTCTAAAATGATGGATGTGATGACAGAATATGGAGTTGAGTCTCTTAAGGAAGAGCATAGATCATGAAGCTTTAATAAATTTTAAATTACCAATTTTCCTATTGTATGAAAGAAGCAGATTTAATAGAATCAAATTTATTTTTCCACAGTACTAATTCCTACACGAGAAACCAATCATTGTTTACTATTGATGAAAGATATGAAGATGTACTTTGTGTGGCTAAACATAGTTCCTTCAATGTTTAGATCATGAGAATGTGGTTTCCAGATACAACAAGCTAACAGGGCTTCAGAAAGCAAAGGAATTACATGGATATGTGGCTCACATATCCGAAGCCCAATCCAGGTATTTTACAGACCTCTCCATGTGCCGTCTGGGTTTCCTCAGAGTAGACCGGGTGTTGCTCCTCCGTGTCACGTTAGGGGTGGACATCCCCTAGGCAGTCATTTCTCCTACATTGTGCTGCATAGCTTCATGTGGGGCCTTTCCTCACATCACCAGCGCTGTGTGGGCACAAAGGGAGTCGTGCGTGTCTCTTGTTGCACAAAACAGTGAGCTGCCGAATATGAATGGAGTCAATGAGTGCAAAATCAACCCTTTGATAATGAGCCCCCGGGGAGCGAGTGTGAGGGACACGCACATTCCCATGTGGTGCTTGGTGAGAGTCCTGACCAGGGGTGGGTCCAAGTTATTTGAAGATTTCTAGCGATAAAGCAGACTTGTTTTCAGTGGTAGTTTTCTAGTGCATACTACACTTCTCTGAGTTTCGTACTTTTTTTCCTATCATTTAAAGAGTAAACGATACTATAAAAACCAGTTGTTTTAAAATGTATGCTGAGTATGTATGTGCAGAAGAATAAATTTTCAGGAAAGCGATTAATTTGGGTATTTTTTATCCAGCCTTGCCTTAAGAGGTCGAAGTAAGGTTACCTGGATGAGGGAACCTTCAGCAGAGAGGCCCTGGACCACACTGATGCATCACTGTATTATCATTGTATGAAGATTTATGCTGATTTAAGAGGAGAGTCTGATCTGTGTGGAATAATAGACACAGTTATCTCCAGAAGTTTTATTGGAACATTGCAAAACACACAAGGAAACTTTAAAAGTAGGCTGTGTGTTCCTTACGCATGAAGACTAAGTTGTAGACATACTTTTATTCCTGCAGAGCATCCAACAGGATGACTTGCATGACAGTGACTGTCAGTGATTAATTGTGGAATAAAGAAAGAAAGCTGCAAGCCCTCATTTTAGTTCTTGGGAAATCTAAAGTATGCATAACAGTCATTTGATATGTAGCTAAATATTCTCTTTCTTGTTAATTTTAATGGTAACTTTTTCTTGAATAACAACTATATTCCCTAGGCTTTTTTGTGCTTTATTTCTAACCTTCAGACTGAGAACTAGGAATTTCACTACTTTCCAGGCATAGAGTTGACTCTCTGGTAAGTGGTAGAACCTGGATTTGAACCCGGTCTGTTCTGATGGGAACCTTGATCTTCCTCATTGAAATCATGACACTAAAATGGTTAGAGCTGGTTAGTGGACATTAAGAGTTGGGACCCGTTACCACTTAGACTTGAGTTCCAGAGTCTTGTTTAATAGAAGCATTACTCTGAGTTGGTTTTACTTAGAAAGGGAATCACGCACGCTTCCTCTATAGGAGGATACGAACGTTTATGACACTGTTCATTTTTACCACTCAAAATCCAAACCGCTGACTCTAGACTATAGTAACTTGTTTTCAGAAAAGATCTTAAAAATGTATCATTTTGCAAAAATGCTTATCAATTTTTATTTTTAAGTGACTTAAAACCTTTTATTTTCTTTGACTAACATAGCTGTTGTGAGTATGATATCTATTTTTATTTCAGTAGACTTTGGGAAATCATATATTTTTTTTCTAATTCCAGTTGGGTCAGACTTCACTGGGTTAGGCTGCTCAGTTAAATTCGTTGCAGTCTGCAGAGGTAACAATATTCTACATTTTTAAGCTGTGTGAACCAAACCTTTTTTATGGATAATTTCAGTTTGGCATTCTGCATGCATAACCAAAAGGATGTGTTGGGAAATATAATGTGGTGTCTTCCTGAATAGAGGGAGATCAAAAGATCTCAGCTTCCAAGAGGAGGCTATTTTGAGCTCCTCTGTCAAGTTCCTATTCACACACAGCAACTGGTAGCAACTAAAAATAATCAGTGTCACTACCAGCTAAGAATCGGTCATGTTTGGCTGTTGGACAATGAGCACAATACGATTTGGGATCCCTGCTGGTCGCCTGCCTCCTGCCTACTCACCAGCCTCCTTTGCTGCTTGTGGAAGCTATTGCAAAGCCATTAGCAGGCAGGACCGACAGCGACAGCGGAGCCGGAGCCGCACTGCAGCACACCTCCAGGAGCGCGGCGCAGGGCGGCCAAGTATGAGCACCGATCACAGCTGAGGAGCGTGTCAATCAAGGGTGCTAGGATTGCATGTGCAGGGCTGCTGCCTGAAACCCCGAGAGGCTGGGAGGGACTCCAGCTGCTGCACGAGAGTGAGTTTGAAGCTTTCTGCCTCTGTTCAGTAACGCATCCCGAGGTAAACTGTTACCTGAGCCAGGACTCTGAATAATGCATTTCCCAGGGAAGACCGGTGTAGCACAAGAGAATGCTGGAACTCCTAGCAAGATTCCTGCCTGAGAGGGAAGATGTCTCACTATCATTTTATCAAGTGCTGTAAGTAACCCTGATGATTCATGCATGTGCTCATTTGTCTCCTTGAATATTATTTTATGCAGATGCCAAAGTAAGGTAGGTCTTCCGGGAAAGCACATCCAGACCTGTGACGTAGACAGTTGACTTTGAAGGCTGTTTTATAGGCTGAATATGCTTCACTTTAAGAATCTGAAATAATTCCATTTTTATCCAAATGCTGTAGTACAGAAGTCTTTAAAACTTTATCTTTAAAAAACTGCACGAGCAACCAATAAAAAAAGGAACTCATAGAAAGGAATTGTATAATGACGTTTATGGGTATTAGCATATATTAACCAAGTGCATACAAATGAACACATTCATTTTTCTCTCTCATTTTACTGGTGACCCCTGCGCCTGGTGCTTACCATGTGAGTTGGGCCTTCGGGTTACCCTTGACTGTAAACTTCTGCCCTTGGAGCCTTCTCTGCAGAGACTGGAGTAGAAGCTGTAGGCTGAGGCTCATGTGGTGAAAATACTTCCTTCCTGGCTTTTCTGATGGGTTTGCTGGGAATTCTAATGCCCGCATTTCAGCAGGCTTTTCTGAGCCAGGGTACTCCTGTCTCTACCTCCTCTGGACTGTAACAGCGAGGAGGAAGACATATTTACAGCAAAAAGGCACTACTAGATGAAGTGTTTCCCCTGCAGCACTTCTGTACACTTCTGTACATTTATGTCATGATCTTAAAGTGACAGATGAAATTTGCAGCAGAGGGCCTCCTGTGAAGATGAGGATTTTACTGACAAAGGACATTGCAACGTGAAACTAAGTAGCACATAAAGGCAACACGTGTTTTGAACAAATCCTGGGTTTTGTCATTAAGGAGAGCTAAAAATGATCCTGTTGCTTGAGAAGGAGAAGACATTTGCCTTTCTCGAGTCTGGGGTAGAGATGCAGAGAGGAATCCCAGCTCTAGACTACTGCAAAATGCCTCTCTCTCCAGCAACACCCAAAGAGGCATGCTTTTAACTCCAGAAGGAATGCACTGATCGGCTCCCAAGTTTGTAAATTAGCTCCTTAAAAATAAAACAAAAACTGGGCACATGCAGCATATTTTAAAATTACGGAATAATCCTTTGTTTCAACTTCTGAAAGCTCGGAAATCTTCTTTTGGCGACAGGGCAGCACTCCCGGCTGGATTTTGTGCTTCTTCTCAGGTTCGCCTGCTCGGGCAGAATCCCATCATTTTCCTCTCTGCCCCTGCGGAGAGGAAATCCCGGAAATCCCTGAAATCCCTGAAATCCCTGAAATCCTCCGCGGGGCTCCTCCAGGAGCCTGGGTTCCCCCTCGGGTGCGCGGACACCTGGCCCAGGCAGCCCGGAGCTTGGGCCTGTGCGGGAGGGACAGGGCGGAGACCTGGACGTCCGCAGCTCCGGGTCCACCTTTCACGCCGGGTGGCGGGTGGCGTGGAATTATCTGGCGTGGAGCTGCAGACGAGAAATGGTGGCACCTGGGGTCATTCTGAGAGACGGCATCTGAAGCTGATGAGTTTACGGAATTCATAGTTTCATGAATGAACACGTGTGCCAAGTGCGGGGGGAAGAAGGAATCCCGGGGAATTTAGCACAGTAACTGGGAGCCGCTCGCTGGGACACGCCTGCTTTGTCTGCTTCCCGCGTGGAGCAGGGACGGAAGCGTGCGAACCCCGCTGCGGACCTCGGGGAAGCACACGGCTCGCAGAGCGAGGCGATGTCCGGTGGCCAGCATGGCCGGTGGACCTGCCCCACGAAGGATGTCTCCGTGGGTCCTGAAGGGCGACTCACGTATAGGAGGAAGGGGAGGTTTTCGTGGCACGAGAAAGGTTTATGGATGAGGGTCACAGTTTGCAGTTTGGAAGCGGCTCCCCGTGCCTCAGTTTACCCCGATGTGTTCCCTGGTCCCTGCAGCAGCGAGCGGCGTTCTTTATGCTCCCTGCCCGTCTCCTCCTGCGCCCCTGCATCCTCTCTGACTGACTCATTGCGGCCTCGGTTTATCCACCAATGTTTCAGGACAAACCATGAGAGAGGATATGAAGAAATGGGACCCTAAACATGAGGGGAAATTCCTTAACCATGACTTAAAGCCTCACAGACTCTACCTCCCTGTTTCCCATTACCTATCTTTTAGTTTGCTCTTTAAATTATTTGTATTTAGAGTTTCACTTATAAGAGAATCCATGTGATATTTAGGCTTGTGTGTCTAATTTATTTCACTTAACATTAACAGTCTCAAGGAGACTCGATTTATCCTTCTTTATGGTTGAGTAGTACTCCATAGACTTTGTGGAGATGGGAAGAGGGTTTGGGGGTGGAAAAGATGGGAGGGAGGGCTAGGGAAGGAGATGTGAAAAGGATTAAGATGTAGGTACCTGGCACGGATTCCCCACGATGCATGTGTTTATTATATATCTCACACACAGACTGAAAAAGTAAAGTTAAATCCCAAGCACCAAAAGAAACTGTATTTCAGGATTGGAATTAGCACTGTGTGAAGACAGGAACGTTGTCCTGGGCTGGTGAGGTACAAGGTGCCTGTCCTCGGGGTTCATGGGGACCGACGGGACTCTGCACCTGTGATGTATCTTGGAGACACCGACAGAGTCAGTTCAGTTACCATGAGCCCCGGGGACATGTTTGAACAGTCCTATTTCTTCATAGATGTTTGCGTTGTTTTCAGTGGCGTTTTATCCTTTTTGTCATCAGTTTTATGCAGTCTGTCATATAAGGAAATATTAATTTTTCTCTGGACGACTCTGTGCTGAAAATAGTCTTCTCTCTTTAGTCTTTTTTCTTTGCTTTGGGCATTTATTGGCAGCTAAATTTCTGCTGTTTGTGTGGAAAACTATGTCTGTTTTCTTTGGTGTGTTTTGGTTTCCTGGTTGCTGTGTATGGTCTAGTTTCCCAAAGCCAGATATGTAGCCTTCTACCTCCTCATCTAAGCTTTCACTTCTGTACCTTGCATTTGCGTCTCTGTGGAATGGAATGGAGGAGATGTGAGGATGGGGCCCGTCACACCCATCACCTCCATGTTCCCGGCACACGCCCTGCGGAGTCCAAACCCTACACAGTCACGTCTGCTCTCTGTTGGTGACACTGGTCCTCCACCACCCAGGGCCTGCTGCTTGGTCAAGGTGGCTGTGTAGCGAGTTTTGTTATCTGATATGGCAAATCTTCTCTGATGAAAATTCTCATTATTTTCTTTAAAAAGGTCACATATTTATTTTTCAATATTAAATAATTTCAACTTTTCTTAAAAAAATAAATACAAGTCAGGATTTTTAAAATGTGTCTGAAATTTGAATTTAAAAAATATATCAGGGTAAGATCTGTGGGTGAGTACTACCTGTATCCCACTAAGTAAATTTGTTTCTGTACATGGTTCAGCTATGTATTTCAAACAGATACTTGGCTTTATGTCAGTACATGTATAATTAAGGACTATTACTATCATCAACACTATTTTCATTAGTGCTATTGAAATAAATGTTTCTCTCAAACTAGTGATAAGCCCAGCATTAAATCTGCTGCTAAAGGGAGCCCTCTAACCCTAGATATCTATTTATAGCCACATCCACATCTATGCCCCTCTCTCTCCTGACATGTACACACAGCATCTGACACAAAAATGCCTCCACAGTTCAGCTGTTCAGCATACTAATAAGTGTCTGCAAGCCCAGGGCCACCACTCTGAGCACTTCTCGTAATTGTGGAGCCCAAAGGTAAATTGTATTAATCTCGTGATGTCTCAATAAATTTAGTATTAAAATATTTATTCAAGTTAGCTTTTCCTGATGTACACATTATTTTTGGCAGTCTTTGCATTTAATTATATAGAAATAAGGTATACATAAAACCTCCCTGCGTCACCAGTTGGGAAGCAGCAGATTTGAAGAATCTATAAACGGATGGCATTTCAATCACTTGTGTCTATCGTTTAGCCTTCATGTGTTGGGTTCTGTACAGAAGTTCAGGGATGGATGCCGCAGGCTGTGTCCTGTGGGTCTAACCACACACCGTGTGTGTTGATACCGGCTTCTCCAAGGCCTGTCTCTGTATCTGGGGCCTTCCACACTGCATCCTTACCTGACACCTGCCATTCTAGTGTGTGTGATTCCGTCTCCCTCTGGGGTGTTTGGTGAGTGAAAGAAGACTCTATGCTTTCAGCTCCTGGCTGACACTCAGTAGCATTTTAAGGACAGGTGACTTAACTGAGCTAGATGGATACCATTTCTTTCTGTTCATTCATTCTTATATTGAATTGTTAAATCAACAATACTCTGTCATAAAGAAGGATAAACTTGAGTCATTTGTAGGAAAATGGAGGCACCTTAAGACCATAATGGTAAATGAAATAAATCAGTCACACAGGTATAAATATCACATGGCTTCCCTTATATGAGAAACCCAAAGTATAAATAAATTAAAGAGCAAAATAAAAGATAAAGGAAACAGGAATATAGATCTTTTGCAAAAGGGAATGGGACTGTCTTGATTACTTCTTCATTGCTGGGACAAAATACTTGACACTCAAAGTTAAAGAGGGAAAGCTTTATTTCAGCTCACAGTTTGTAGAGGTTTTAGTCCATAGTCAGCTGGCTCCAAGGCAGGGAAGGGCCATCACAGAGGAGAAACAGTCCATGGCAGGGTAGGCAGGAGGCAACCAAGCAGCAGCATGGAGCTTCCCTTTCCATGTTATCCCATCCAGGCTACAAGGCTTTTGGATAGTGCCACCCACACCCAGGGTGGGCCTTCCCATTATCCACACCCAGAACTATACTAAACCAATCTGTGGGCTAATTTAGCTATCAACATCCATAACCCATATTCACACACCCTAGATCCAGCCACCTCTGAAAAGCTCCACCTATGAGCACATGAGGCTGTGGGAGGGATATCTAGACAAGCCATCATAGGGCCCAAGAGATGGAGGGAGAAAAGTAGGGGAGGAGGATGTAAAAAGAACTAAGATGTGTTATGTGTATGCACCAGCTCCTCACAGTAAATGGAATCATGATGCACTGAAAACGTGTACTAATAAAAAAGAAATCTTATTGAACAACTGTTGTTTTCTAAGAGCATTTGTCTAAGCTGAGGATACCCAGTAAACAAGCCAGCCAATGTCTTTCCTCTGTTGAAATTCCCTGCCAATGAGACAGAGTAAACAAGTAAGCAAACAGAAAATAACAACAATAGCAGCAGAACAACAGTAATAACAACAATAATAGTCAAATGTTGTAGCAGCAGCTGATGTGAAGAAAATAAAGGAGTGTTTGAAAGAGCTAAATGCATGACCTAAGAGCAGAACAGGGATAAGAAATGATTTAAAATGGGTTATTAGGAAAATTTCTTTGAAGTGATTTGCGAATGATTAAAGCCAGAGGGGTCCATATGAAGGTCTGTGGGAAGAATCTGCCTCGCAGAGGTAACAGCAAGTACCAAGGTTCTGGGGCAGGAGAAAGCATGTGTGAGGCATTGAGCCAGACAGTCTAGGCTCCTAAAATTAACTTTTTTAATCGTGTTAATTCTTCCCAAAATAATAGCTAAATGGTACTTTTTATATCAATATTCTCCTCTCTTTGGGCTAATACCCTGGAGTGATGTTTACTTTAACTTCCAAACTTCTTCACCAAGTTACCTTCTCCTCTAATTACTACATCTTAGCTCCATGCCGTTAGTGTAAAAAATGCGAACCTTTTTGTGTTCCTTTTTTTCTCAAATCATTTGTATGGTGGTGTAGTCAGGGTTTTCCAGGGAATAAATTTCATGTAGGACACATAATATACAGGATTATTTTATAATATTCACCCAAAAAAGTCAAATGGAGTCAAATGCAGAGGAGCGCAAGAGATCTGTCTGCATGCTAGAGACCTGAAGACTCCAGCTCAGGGCCTGGATCCCATGACAGTGTCCCACACAAGTCCAGCTAATGGCCTAGAGCCTGAGGCAATGTCCTCCCTGAGTCCAGCCAGAGGCCTGGAGCCCATGGCAATGTCTCATGCAAGTCCTTATCGAGGGCCAGTGGTGGAACTGGAAAGTCTGCTCCAGTTGGGTGAAGGATTTGTGCCACCAGCCTGAGGGATCTGCACTGGATCTGCTCACGGTGAAGACCAGAGCTCCCTTGAGGAGAACAGCAGCTGTCACTGGGGACAGCGAGAACCCAAGCTCCTCTGACGATAAGAAAGGTGAGTTCGTATCAGGAAAACCAGCCGCAGCAAGCTTCTCCAGGAAAACCAACAGCATACGATCTTCCCCTCCGGTTCTCCTTTTCTGCAGCTGGCAACCATCTCCAGGTGGGTCTTCCACACTCAGCCACCTGACTCATTCAGCTGGGCATTCCTCGTTGACCCCTAGTTAATCCACCACCCATGGTTTCCTTCGGTGACCATTCTGACTCCGTCTCCCTGGCTCCTGATTAAAGTGGACACTTTTTGCTCCTGTGAGCTCCTGGTCAGTCCTCCACACACACTACTTGTTTGCAGATTTCTCCTTCCCTGTTGCCTGACCCTACGCTAGGCATGGAGTTTGTGTGAGAAAGCTGACTGCGTCTGCACCATGCACTCACAGTCTAGAATGGAGGCGGCCAGGGGATGAGCAGATTCCCATGTCTGTAAGACAAATGGCGGTGTGGTCAGAGTTGGGCTTTCGCTTGGTCATTCTGGTGGCACTATAGAGTAAGGACTGAGGAGAGATTGAGACAGGAGGCAGCCAGGACACCATCCAGGTGACAGCCGAGGTCAGGATGGCAGCAGCGGCTGAAGACGTACGTATGGTGGAAGAGGTATTTCTAAGATGTGCAGTTAAGAGGTGATCGCCCATGCAGCATTCTGCGTGTTGTTGTCCTTTCCTTCCTCGAGGGAGGGGTCCTATTGAGGGTGGTTATTTCGCCCTCAACGTCTTTGCATGTGGATTCCCAAACAATGTCCCTGGCAGTGCTCTTTGTCAGGACCTGTGGATTCACAGCATGGAAGCCCAAGCGGACTCCTAGGTCCCACCATGCCCCTCATACCTGAAATGTCCATGCTGCCTTGTGCTCTTCCCTCCGGAGCCTGAGCCTGAGCGTCCAGACCATGAAGGAACTAGGAAGCGTGAGGCCAAGTTTGCCCTCTCCCAGGAGCAGTGGACTCTCCTAACATACTTTACCTGTAAGACTGGAAAGCAAGACCCGAGTTAGCGAGGTCACACGGGGAATAGGAAGGGAGCAATGATGCCTCTGGGATGCTGGCTGGGCCGCTGTGGTGACAATCCACACAGGGACAGAGGAAAGCGGGTGCACGTGAGAGAGAATCAAGTTCCAGGAGCCTGCGGAGGACAGGGTGTTCTGGGCGGGCGTGGGGTTCCTGCTGTGCAGCTGCAGGCACCATGAGTGAGGCCTTGGAGGCTGGGGTGGGAGGGCTGAGCCCAGCAGGCCCGGAAGGGCTGTCCAGGGGGTGGTGCTGGGCCACGTGTCCACCTGGAACGGACATGGGAGGCGTGGGAAGGCTGGTTTAGTCCGCGGATGTAGGGAAGGAAGAGCCCACAAGACCAGAGGGCCTCAGGCCAGAGCTGTGGAAAGACAGGCAGGAAAAGTGGTCCAGGGTAGGGGAGGGGAGGAGGGGAGAGAAGAGGCGAGGTCTTCATCAGGAACGGGCGAGAGGCAGCTTCAGAGGAAGGGACAGCGGTGCAGTGAGGCCGGAAATGACAAGACTGCAAGACAAGCAGATGAGCGTCCACTGCAGTCATGGACAAGGAGTTGGGTCTTGACACCTAGTGACTATGGGGACTCACCGTGGAGAGCACAGGACACACGGAAGCCGTGGCTCCTAAGAGGAGAGACAGGCAGGGCGTTGGGAGGAGCTTGGATCAAGGTTTATTGGCTTTAGGACAGGAAATCTTTATAGCGTTAAATTCCTCATGAAATTTGATCACAGGTTCCGATAAATGCACTTCAATTTATCTTTAAAACTGAAACCCACCTATCTTTCCACATGGGTGTGAGACCCTCCACAGTTTGTCAGTCTCCAGAGTGGGGGGGAAAAGAAAATCGAGAGGGCCCCATGTTGGGACCACATTTTTAATCTTTTGGCATCTTTCAATGCTTACAAAATTAAAATAATAATCACAACCATAACAACAACCATAAAAGCCACAGTAACAACGCAGGTCTGGATGAGCCTTAACAGAAAGGAATTTTGTCACTAATCATTATAAAGAAATTAATACTAAAATAAAACACAAGATGCCATGTTTCCAGTGGTTAACACCAGGCATGGTGGCCAACGCCTGTAATCTCAATGCTCTGGGAGACTGAGACAGGAGGAGCACAAGTTTGAGTCTAGCCTGTGCCACTTAGTGATTTATGAGACCTTGTCTCAAAGAGATAAAAGGGCTAAGAATGTAGATATAGCCCAGTTCCAAGGTCCTGAGTTCAATCCCTTGTACCACGCATGTGTGTGTGTGTGTGTGTGTGTGCGCGCGCGCGCGTGCATACATGTGTTGGGGGGTGATTGTCATCCAAAAGTAATTTTTTGTGCAGTATTTGGACACATCTGTTCCAAACCACAGATCCATTGTGCTTTGCTTTCTAAAGTGATGCCTTCTGGAACTCTGGAGTCCATTGAAATGGTTCTTAAGCTATTGAGTTTTAAATTGACGTAGGTATTCAGAGCACCGTGTAGAGGTCACTGTGGAAAGTTCAAGTAATATGTCATCTCCACAGACAGCTGTGGTTGGAAAAGCTAATTAGAAGATGCTCTGTACTTTAAAACAAGATAATAAAACGCAAAAGGAAAACTCTGATAATCTGGCGTGAGCCAACGGTGCCTACTAAGCTCAGCCCTTGGTTTTGTTTACTTCAGCTTTAAAGGTCCTTTGCTAAGAGGAAAGGGTCTGGAGAAGGATAATTAAAGGTAAAATGCTTAAGGCTCTTCTGAGTGAGGAAAGACTAGGGACTTGAATTGTTTATTACCTAGAAGTGAGGACTGACGGGAGAGACAGATGCAAATTAATGCACGGTTTTCTGGAATCAGTTGGCCTTGTTCCTCATCAAGGCTGTCAGCAGAAGGAGAGGCAGAAGTGTGCTGAACTGAACTGAACACAGATATGGAATTGAAGACTGACATGCCTTGCAGTGCTCACATTCTGAGAATGTAGAAGTCGTTCCTGTGGGTGGTGCATCACTGGAGGGAAGAAGTCAGACAGTGGGTGAATTGGGTGCTGGGCTCCAGCTCATCCTTCTCTCTGAGCATTGCCTGCTGAGTTCAGGTGTGGAGGGTGGAGACAAACCTTCCCATGGACACTCATGAGCTGAATCCTGTGGCTCTGCAAGTGCTTCCCCACTGCTGTTCAGGGACTGTGATGGTTTATATCTAGATTCCACCCCCCAAAGCCTCATGTGCTCACAGGTCTTTTGCTGAGAGGTGGCGGGATCCTGGGTGTGTCATACTGGATCTTGAGTGTGCGATACTGGATTGTGAGTGTGTGGTACTGGATTAATCCACTGATGAGTTCATACCTATTGGGTGTGATGTTGGGAGCTAAAGCCTGCTGGCCAGAAGAGGGTCATTGTGAGCATGGCCTGGACTGTATATATATCCCTCTTCCTCCCATGAGCACTTGCTTCTTCCTGCCTGCCCTGCCTCAGACTGTTTCCTGTCTGCCTTGCTGCCCTACCTTGGACCCAGATGACTATGAACTGAAACCTATACAAACTGTGATCCAAAATAAACCTCTTCTCCTTTTAAGTTGTGGGTGTTGGGTGTTATGTCCTAGCAACAAGAAAGTGACTAAGACAGGGTTCCTGAGCACCGTAACCTTCCTGTTCTTCTCACCAGTAATCCATGACTTAGCACAGTTGGAGTGTGCAAGCAACACATTTAAATATATACCCAGTTTAATCCTTTTTTTGTTTTCAAAAAATGTTGTAGCTCACTGCCAGTGTTCCTTTAATTTTAAACAAGGTCATTGAGGCTAGAGCAAATGTGACTGGTTTTAAAAATGAGACTACCACTGCTAAAAGCAGAATGCTATAAGCAGAAGGGGGTCTTATTTGTAAATACTGTCAATGTCCTAGAGCCAAGTGAAAAATAATAGTAACAGCATGGTATTTCATGGCAAATGTTGGAGGTAAGATCAGGATTGTAATCCATGAGTAACCCCAGGATAAACCCTGGAGCTCTGAGCATGGTGGGGTGTATGTAAAGGGAAGTATGGAAGCTCTGAGGTGGTGTTCTCTGTTCTCTGCTGGTGTCAGCGGATTCTGAATGCAGCCAGTGGTCAAAAAACCAGCTGAGCTCCACCTTCATTCCTTCTAGGGCCGGGGGCCAATCCCAGGGTGTCCCAGTTACCTTCCAGTCCTCTTTCACCTTGGTGTATCATTTGCTCCTCGGAGACTGGGCTCTTGGTTTCCTCCTTTGAACAGTGAGACTACGGGTGCCACTGTGGTCCACTTCTAGGGAGCTGTGGAAGCTCCCTATTCACAATGTTCCTTTCATGATTTTCCATCCCTCCTGGCCACCTTTCCCCTGCCACAGCCATCTGTCTGCTCGGTTGGCACTGACTGGGCCACCGCTGGGTCCTTGGTCAGTGAGGGGGCTGCCCTGGGTCCTGGGAACACAGACGTGAAGCCAGAACCCTGCCAACTGCAGTTTAGTGACGAAGGTGAAAGCACTTGGACCCGTGACGCGCCATGCACACCGAGACAGGGCGAGAAAGGGTCACTGTGCTCTTCTCCGCATCCACAGGCCCTGCCAGCACTGGCGTCTTATTTATCTGGCTCTTCCGGTTTATAGCCAGTGACAGAGCCAGACGTCTGTTCACAAGACGACATTTCTGTCTTTTCAAAAATAATTTATTTTATTTATAAATCATAACCAAAAAGTACCCCTAGATGTGTCACCTACCTGTACCAACTACTCACAGTGAACGTAATCCTTAGGTATCACAAACATGTGCTAATAAACAATGTGCATGTTAACAGAGCACGCCTCAGTGTTTTGTGCATCGAGTTCAACATTTTGTCTTACAGCAATTTTGAAGTCTGGTTCTAAATTTAGCCGTCCTCCACTATTGGTGTGTGTATTTTATGAAGTCAGGTTTACTGAGGTGTGATTTACGTGCAGCACTTTTTTTAGGTGTATAGATTGATACATTTTAGCAAATGTATATCAACTTAGGAGTGTTCTACACTCAAGATACGGGGTGTTTTTCTTACTCCACTGTTTCCTTGTGGTTGGTGGAGTCAGTCTTCTCTGTAATCCCCCGTGTCTGTCAGCCTCAGATCTGATTCCTGTCCTGGAATCTTGTCACTTTCCAGAAGGTTGTGTCAGGGTGATCATAGAAGCTGCAATCTTTTGAGGTTGGTTCCTTACTCAGCATCATGCTTTTGGGATCCGTCCAAATTGTTACGTTTACCAGTGGTTCATTCCCCTGTATCTCATGGCCTGGGTGTACAATGGTGGATTGAACTGTTCACCTACTGAGAAACATTTTGATTGTTTTTAAAAATTCAGTTTTTATGAACAATCTTGTGATAGTGACCCTTGATTGTCAACTTGAAGCCTAGGATTTACTAAAGCTGCCTTCTGGGTGTGTCCTGGATTGTCACGAAAGAGTGATTCGGCCTCTTGTTCTCTGGCTCTTCCTTGCCATCTTTCTGTTTCCCAGTGCCCTGAAGTGAGGAGCTTTCCTGCACCGGGTCCCTCTGCCATGCTATTTTTTCCTCAAAGCCAGACAGCCATGGACTGAAGCCTCTAAAACCATAAGCCAAGATAAACCTTTTCTTCTCTAAGTTAACCTGGTCAAGAATTCAGTCACCATGATGAAAATCTTACTGATACAAATTGGTACTGGGTTTTGTGTGCAGCTGTATTTTCGTTTCTCTCTGATAAATGACCAGCAATACAATTTTTGGGTCATATGGTAAGTGTTTTTAGTTATTTAAAGAAACTGGCTGTCATCCTAGAATACAATGCTTCTGAAAATCCACGTGTCGACACATTTTGAGGTCTGTTCTCTCTTACTGCTGAGTGGCTTCCCACATCATGGATTATCCCACACTATCTCTTTGCACTAGTATGTGGGTGTTTTGGTCTTTTCCAGTCTCTGGGTTTTATGACCCCAGCCTCTATAGATATTGAAGATCAGTTCTTTGCCACAGCAGACAATTTGCAGTGGGACTTGTTTCACATCTCGACACAGTGAAGGCCCTGACCTCCTGTGGAGGATCCAGCCTGCAAACAGAGGCCAAGGAATACAGCACTGCAACCACTGTGATTTAGTTACGAAGCCTTGGAGGTGGGAGATATTACATGAATAATCCAGTTTTCTTAAAATCTCAGTTACGCAGGTTCAGCAGAGAAGAAAGTTGCTGGTCCTGTCTTCATACTGAGTTCCCTGTGTCTCAGGTCCAGGGTTCACGTCCATCCTAGCTTCCTCTTACTCCACTCTTGGCTTTGTGTCTTCCGCTGTCAGCCTGAGTTCAGTCCTTCAGCTCATTCTGCTAACAGAACAAGATTCCTGCCTTCATGCTGTGTGGCCCAGCAGTGTCAGCCCAAGGACACCCACCGTGTCACGCTGGGTATCCTCCAGCTTCTGACCCAGATACCTGTGCCTCCTCCAGCCATGCTCTGTCCAGCCTCCTGGTGTCGGATGCTTGGAGCAGATGTCTGCCTGTCTACCAGTCCATCCACCCATCAATTAATGTACATATCATCTACCTAGATGCTCATTATCATGTGATGAAATAATAAAACTTATTCCTCTTTTCTTATATCAGCCCGTGGGAAGGATTACTTCTCTAAATGATCAGTAAATATGGTGCTTTTCAAAGGAAGTCCCGTAATCTGGGTGTATTTCAAGCTATTTCATTAAAAGGAATTTAAGTGGCTATTTGTAAGCAACAGTCTCTAAAACCTATCACCTATAACATACTTTTCCACTTTTTATTACTTTGTTTTAGTTCCATCTTCATCTATGAATTTGAGCGTAAATGAAAATTTAGGAGTATGTCATAATAACTGGTTTCCAGTAGTTCCTATTGTCGGCATAGGTATCTGCGTGTAACTATCACACATGTGAACACACCAAAGACTCAAGTTGCAAAATCTGGTCTGGAATTCAGTTCTGCAAAAGCATAGTGCTGTTATGATTCCTGGTTTGTAATTTGTGATGGAGTTAACAGTAGCAGTTTAGACTATAAATAGGTACCACTAGTCGTACCCATTTACTACCAGTTTCATGAAAATTTAGGTTTACTATGTGTTGCTTTGCGCTACATTTTCAGGTGCTTTTGTCCCTGTCCCTGAACCCCCAAAATGGATGGCAGAGCTGTTAGTGGGTACAGAAGGGGGCCTTGTGGCCATCTGAATCCTCTGTGTCTCCTCCCCCGTGGTCAGGGCTTCCTTTGTGCCAGGTCTAGGGTGGGTCTAGGCTCTTGGGCAAGAAAGCGATCAGATGATAAACTGGTTCGATATTAAAACCAAACTTGGCATTAATAAAATCTGACATGGGGGCCGGGGATTTAGCTCAGTGGTTCAGCTACGTGCCTCACAGGTGCAAGGATCCGAGTTTGATCCCTGGTACCAAAAAAAAGAAAAAAGAAAAGCTGACACGGTAATGGCATTCATAATAATATTGGGTAAAAGAAAATGAGTCATCAGTAGTAATCAGTTCACATAAATGATTGCCAGTAATATTCTTAAACAGAGTCTTATTTAAAATGTTTTCTATCTCTTCCCAATATTTGCAATGATTTTCATGGTTAAAACAGTCCCTTAAGGTTGTAGGAGTTGACATGCGCACTGTTTCTGTCCCCTGTATGTGTAAATGTTCCCAGTGTGTTTCTCCATGCTCCGGTTGTCAAATCACCCACCTCCTGTGGCAGACCCTTCTCTGCCCACCTCCTTCCACCTCCCACAGATAAGCAGTGTGGTTTGGTTCACTCAGGAGACTCCTGGGAAAGTGGCCTCCAGCGGCTGCCCTCCCTCCAGCTGTGACCCTGTTGAACAGGCTGTGTGGCCAAGGCCGAGACAAACTGCATAGGAAGGATTCACAGGAGCCCGCAGAACAGGAGGTGCTGAGTGCCTGGAAGGAATCCACATGGCCCAAGGTAGCAGCACGTCCTCCAGACTCTCACCCCACCCACCCTTTCTGCCATCCACATGGGTACGGTGTGCTCTGACCTTGCCCTATGCCACCTCCTAAGGAGAATAAAATAATCCACATCCTCGGTTTCTTGGCTCAGGGGACAGAGTGTGGACAGCCCTTCTCATGCCACAGGTTGGGCAGACTAAAGATGCAGGCAGGAAGCCCTCTCGGGTGTCTTCAGGACCAAGTGTGCGTCCCCTGCCCCAAGCCAGCTCTGCCAGATTCAGGCTGACCATGAGGACCCTGTTTGCTGGGCCCACAGTATTACTTAGGAGTTCATGATTGCAAATCTGCAGGGCACAAAAGATGACATTTGCAGGAAAGAAGAGAAGAAAACTTCTGAGCAGAGGGCCTGGTTGGTTTGTATGATTTTCTTGTTTTCTCAGTGTGACATGCCATCTCGGATTATTTCGGTTGTACCATCCGTGCTTGTTGTAATATTTAGCACATTTCTTTTTCTTGATATTTGATTAATTTTGAACATATATGCAGAGATTTCAGAGGAACACAGATTAAACATGTAAGGCTATTTCAAAAAACATTCTTGTTCCTTTTTTATTTGAAACCAGCCATGGAGATGCTATGTTAAATGGGAGCAATGAAAGTTATGAAAATAAAATCTATAAACTAATGCAAGTTCCGTCGCGGTGCCACCCTTCAATTCATGACCAACTGATACCACCCTGTGGAATTATTGATTAACATTAATTTGTGATGGGCTCTTGTCTTATGGAGATGGTCTATGATTAGTACAATCTGTCAAAAATAATGCTGCCAATTTAGATGTTACTTACAAGTAAGTGTACTCTTTTAAAACTCATGTATTCTATTATTTCCTCATTTTTCACATTTTATTATGACACGTTTGCACTACAGAATGCTCGCAGTCATCGTGAAGAGCTGGTGTGTGTGTGTGTGTAACACATCTTAATTCTCCGTGTGTCATTTGTATAGCTTTAAAACACCTAATAATCAATGAGATGAGACCTGCTGCTTATCTGCAGAGACTCAGATGAAAAACTACATGCAGATGTTGGCAGGAAAACATGCCTGTGGCTGGCTGCACGTGTCCTTCTTGAGGCGCAGTCAGCTCACACTCAGATGCATGTGCCGAAGTGTGTCACCCAGTGAGCGGGTCCTGCTAGTGCAGTCCTGCAAGCAAGTCCTCTTGCTCTCAGGGCGTCTCGCATTTCCTGTCACCACCACTTGAAACTGCAGCCACTTCCTTTGGCTCCTTCCTGACCCCTTTCTCCCTCCTCAGGGACCTGGGGCCTGCGTCATCTCTAAAGCTCTTCCTCTCCCAGTCCCTGTTATCCTCTTGGCCTTCTGATCAGACTCCCAATGCCAGCCCTGCCAAAGGTCCAGAGTGGCCGAATGTGGAGACAGAAAGTTTTATTAGTGTTTGCTTTGCAGGGAGTGAAGAAAGATGGGGGTGAGAGTTTCTTCTCCGTGACGAGAATCTTCCACAATCAGGTCTGTGAATGTACTGAAGTCACAGAGCTGTGAACCTTGGAAAGGATGAATTTTATGGTATGAGAATTTTATCGCCGTGAAAGCTACACGCAGAGACTGTGTTGTACCTTGGCATCCCTCTGAGCTGGAAACACGGTAGCTTTTGTCCTTTTTTTTTCTAATTTTATATTTCTGCATTAGTAGTGATCGAACCTAGGACCATTTCACTGAGGTGCATTCCCAGCCTTTTAAAATTTTAATTTGAGGCAGGGTCTGGCTAAGTCACTAAGTTGCCCAGACTGGGTTTGAAATTGTGATTCTCCTACCTCAGCCTCTTAAAGTGCCGGGACTAAGCATGCCTAGCAGCAAGTGCTTAATAATATATTTTAATGAGTGAATAGGTTGGCAGATGAGTGAATGAATTAGCCCCTTTAGGTCCACAAGCCAGGGATGTGATGAAATCCTTTTTACAATTTTACTTGCAACCATGAAATTGTAGTTATGTGAACACACACATTTGAATTAAAACGGAAGAACATACAGTGGAATTGTGAATGGCGAGCATGTTTTCTTTGGTCTAGAATGAGCATGGGGTTTCATTGTCTGGGAGCTGCCCGGCTGGAGCCACTAGACGGAGTCTAAGGTGATGCCATCCTCTCCGAGACCATGTGGGCACCAGGGAGGTCAGCTGTGCAGAACCCTGCCTGACAGGGGTACTGAGCTGAGTCCCTCCAAACAGAGCTGGGGATGCTGACTAAGGATGCAGTGTGGGAATGTGGATGCCAAGCAGATGATTCCGTGTCTGAGTGGTCTGCTCAAGGTCTCACCTGCTCCGGTGAGTGTGGCCCCAGAGTGGACCCCCTGAGCCCCACACTGGGGACACGTGGGCTCCAAGCTTGTCTGGAAAGGCTTCAGTTCCAAAGCTTCCTCCTCTCTACTGGACAGGACAGGGCAGCAGTTGGTGCTGGCAAATCTTGAAGTCATGGGAGGTAGGAGCAGAGGTTTGGAATGCTGGGGCTCGGAGGTGCACACTGCTGCCGTGCACCCGAATAGCTACAGTGGCAGCCGTCCTCATGATGGCTTTCTGCTGGCACCGCTCACCTCTCTGTGTGCTGACGTGACACCCAGAGGAGAAGCTCTCAGGCAAAGTCACACAGCCTGCAGATGGTTGAGTGAGGGTCTGAAACCACACAGTTACCACCCACAGGAGCAGCTGCAGGGCCCGGGTGCAACCAGGCTGGCCCTGGCGCTCTGTGTCGGGTAAATCACAGCTCTGCCACTGCCACATGGATGGGTTGCTCAAGGCCCAGTCCCCTCTGCCAGCCACAGGCTCAGACATCGGGCCCACTTGGACAAAGAACCACAAGCATCACATCACGGGTGCTGCCCTTCAGATTTATCCTTAGCCAGAAATGAAACTGGAGGCATTGGTGATTATAAATCTATATCCACTGGAAGCTATTTATCATCGTCAAGCCATGTGGTATTAAAGAAACGCTGTAAGGGCAATATTAAATACATAGGAGAGCATAAAAGATCTATGTGAAAAAACATAAATTATGCAGTAATTTCATGTCAGGTGTACTTGTTTTATTTCCATTTTAATTTATAAAAAAAGCATTTGTCTCACTTGTTCCACTAGAAAAGCATGCTCAAAGAATTGGATGGAAACCCAAGGAATGGCCTCTAGGTATACACATTTAAATTTTTAGAGGTAGCTGTAAGTCGTGAGATGAAAAGGAGTGCTGATTTTCTTGAGAGGAATTAACCTTCTTTGAGTTTATTTAAATACTTGAAGTTTATTTCTCCAGTTTTGAGAGGAGAGCATCAGCGCGGGATTATGAGAGACAGACCTTATACATGTCAACTGTTAGGTAATTGGGGACCGATTGCCCCAAAGTAATTTCATTCTTCTATTTTTGCTCTGTGAAAAGGGATGCCCCCTTGCAGCGTGGTGACCAGGCCATTACAATTTAGCACTTTCTGAAGACATGGAGGGTTTCATAGGCTCTGGGGTGGGTGTGGAACTGGATTGTACTCTTGTCTTGGATCTTTATTGTTCCTTTGTTTCGTTGGCACTGGATTTGCAGTAAAAAAGAAAATCTCTGAAGCTTGTTATAGCAAGGACTCTTAGGATAGAAGTTGTGCTGGAGCAGTTGTGGGGTGCTGATGGTCAAATATCAGTGTGTGTGTGTGTGTGTGTGTGTGTGCAGTACCTGTAAGTGTGCTAAGTTCCTTCCCAGATGGCTATCTTTTATGATCTCAGAGCTTAAAGCAAACATTTTACCAAGTGGGATCAACGATATTTGCTGCTACATTTTTCCTGAAATATTGAAGCCAAAATATCAAATTCCCTATAATGGATCCTCTTATGTCTATTTTCCCATTTTTCATTGTGTTAAAAATTTAACATCACAACCAGTTTTTGTTAATTCATTTTTATTAGCACGTTTGCAGTACATAATGTTTCCATCCCTTGTGGGCGTCGGTCCATGAACATAAGACATCTTCACTCCCTTTTTGTGCCCTTTCCTTCCTCTTCTTCCCCTGCCCCACCCTACCTTTTTAGCATACAGCTCCTCCTCCTCCTCGGGAGTATTATGTATATTCACATGTTTTGTGTGACAGATCTGCTGACCATTTTCCTCTTGCAAATCTGAAGCTCAGTATCCAGGAAGCACAACCCCCATTTTCCCTCCATCCCTGGAAAGCACCATTCTGCTTGCTAAGAGTTGGACTAGTCAGTAAGTGGAATTCTGCTGCCTCTATCTTTTAGTGATAGGTTTGTTTCCCTTAATGTAATGTCTCCACCGTTCATCTATGCTGTAGTGTGTGACAGGGTTTCCTCCCTTTATAAGGCTAAGTGATATTCATTTATGTATATAATTTGGCTTATCCATGCATCTATAGACATCTGAATTGTATCCACCTCTGGGATACTGTGAAGAGTTCTGGTAGGAACATGTTTGTGCAAACAACTCTTTGAGACCAGACTTATTTTCCTGTCAATATACCCAGAAGTATAACGATAGGATCAGATTGTTGCCCTCTTTCTAATTTTTTGAGGATCCTCCGTGATAGTATTTGGCAATCTCATGAACAGTGCAGGAGGATTCCAGTTTCTCCATGTGCTCACCAACACTTCTTAACTTCCGTTTCTTTGAAAGCAGAAATTAAGGGTATGATAAGTGGTTCTATCTTGTTTTGGTCTTGACTTGAATTTGTTCTGTGATTTTTGCTGATGGACATCTTTATACTCATTGGCCATTTGTATATCATCTTTGGAGAGATGTCTGCATTTCTGTAATCATTTTAACAAGGTTATTTGATTTTTGTGGTTGATTTGTAGTTCTTTATATATCTTCATCTTGACTTATCAGAGATGATATGACTTTAAATGTTTTCTCCCATTCTATGGGTTGATTACCTTTTTACTCAGTTGTCATCTTCCAATGCTCAAAGGTTTTTAAATTCGACAAAGTCCTGTTTATCTATTTCAGTTGTTGCTGTCTGTGCTTTTAGGGTCATATCCAGGGAATCCTGCCAAGCACAATATCATGAAGTTCTTCCTTAGTTTTTTTCAAGGCGTTTCATAGTCTCCGGTCTTAAATTTAGCTCTTTAATCAACATAGAGTTATTTTTGTATATGATGTAAAATACAGGACCAGCTTCATTCTTTTGCATGTCTTGTTATTTCTTGTGCTTTTATTATTTTCTATTGTTGAAATCACACATGATTTGGTATGTTCAATTTGTATACATTTTACAACTATGAGAACAATTGTTTCTTTGGTGAAAAGTGTGAACATTCATAGGCAGTGGGAGAGGATTTATATGTCTCTATGTTTCTCATCCTGTGTGTCCTAGATCCTGGCTGTCAGAAGCAAAGCCCGAGAGAGCGTTCAGGCACACCGATGTTGGCTGCTCCTGGGAGGGACCCTCGCTGGAGGAATGGCGGGAGCTGTGTGGACTCTGGGCAGGTCTCTGACCGTCCCATTTCTTCTCACTCTGCTGCAGATCACTGCACAGTCCTGTCTTCCTGAGTCAGAGGACACAACTCTGTAGCTCCGTGTAATTCTCTCAGTGACCATGGCTTACGAGCCTGGGGTGGGCCCTTCCCCTGCTGGGACCCCTCAGACCCTGCCAGCCAGGTCTTGGGTGGTGGGATGGGCACATCTGTCAGCACAGGGCATCGGGCAGAGCACCAACAGCCGCTGCTCAGCAAACAGAGCATCGGTGGTCCCGAGAAAACAGCCGGAGCCACGAGCTGGTGTAGTGGAAATAGCATTCATCCCCTAAATCCCCATACACATATATACCTGGTTCAAAGTTATAGAATGTATGTTTTCTGTCACAGGGAAACTGTAACATTTTTATTTAACTTTGATGATTCATTTTTCTCTTGGAAAAATGGACCAATGAGCTACATATTTCCGATCTTCCCAAGAATAGTGGAACCTGGTAGCAGAATGTATTTGTCTCTCAGTTTTTTGAGGTCCGTTCATGAAGGAGAAGAATGTATCCACCAAGATTGAGTTCAAAAGTTAAGACAAATCACTGGCCGCGCAACAGGCACTGTCCCGGGTGTCCTAGCCTCATCTCCCTGGTGTTGCTCCTTGGACACTGCTGGCTCAGGCTGTGCTGTCCAGGAAAGATGGCCCAAGCAGGGTGCTCCAACACACCCACCCCAGGGAGAGCACGTGGCTGAGGAGGTACAGTGGACCCTTGAGTTATGACTGGAGTGACATACAAACAACTTGGGTTATGATGGAAAAGCCGGCCACTCGGGCTTCCAGATGGTCTCAGATTCAGATCTAACCCTTAGAGAGCTCTGGAAGGAACAGGACAGCATCCTCTCCTGGGTGGGGCTAACTGAGGAATCCTGGGCGGGTGTCTCTCCAAGGACACTGAGATCTGCCTGTGTGCAGGAGAGAGACATTGCAGGCTGTGTAGAGGAGTCTGAGCCTTCACTGACCAACTTGAGTTGAACCAGCCCTCGCAAATGAATTGAGTCCACTGTAGTTATTTTTTTAAAAACACTGCCAAATAGTTTCCTGAATGGCGGTAGTATTTTCCATGCCAATTGCGTGTTCAATATAGGAGAAATTCAGCTTCTCTCTCTCTTTGCCACCTTTAGATATTGGGATTGTTCTTCTAGTACATGCACAGTGAGATGTCAGCATGGTTTCATTTTGTGCTTCCCGCCTGGCTGATAATGCTGAGCATTTTTCATGATTATTTGTCATCCCTGAATCTTAGTAAATGTCATGCCACATGTTTTTACATTTTCCAACTGGATTGTATTTTGTACTGTTGAGTTTTGAGTTTTGACATATTCTAGACGTGGTTCTCTTATTAGATATGTAGGTAGCAAGCAGTTTTCACAGTCTGTAGCCTTTGTTTTCATCCACTTCATGGTATTTATGACACAGCAAAAGGTTTTGTGTTTCATTGACAGTGTTTTGGTGTGAAGTCTACATCTCAATATATATTTGTTCAGACTTGCTGTGCTTTGTGGCCCACACCTGGGGCGATTGCATCAAACACCCATGAATTCTTGAAAGAAGAAGTCTACTCTCGAAAACCAGGTGTGCATTTTTATACATGTCCCTTGGGTCAGACTGTCTATGCCCTTCCTAATACTTTGTACCTCAATGTCACAATGTATGAAAATCCCAGCACTGGATGTGCTGAGGCCTTCAGAGGAGCCATACAGGAGAACAACTTCAGGAGTTCGTTTTCATCAGTTCTTGCCCTTAACTTCATTCTTCATCTTTCTGCTTTGCTGTGATGTTCTGAGATCATGACATCATGGTGTTGCTCATAGGGTCCTGTAAACGACGGTATAGCATGACGCCTTTCCCTGCTGGATGCTGTATTTGTTCTTTTTAGAAAATGCACCTCCACCTTTTCCTTTCTGTATTTCCTTTGCTGGTTCTCGGTTTTGGTCACAAGGAGATGCCCGTTTGCTGAGCAGGGCCTCTCTGGCTGTCATCTTGCACTTGTGGAGGGGACTGAAGGCTGTCTGCATTGAACGCCTGCTGGGAGGGTTGCAGGAGTCTGCAGTCCTGAGGGCTTATTGTCTCTGCTGAGCAGAAAGCCTAGTTCTCCCAGCCAGTCGGGTTCAGTGACATCCAAAATCCGGCTACCCTGACACCCAGGGGCCAGCAGGGGGTGGCTCTTCCTGCCCTGCCTTCCTGATTGTCACACAGGCAGCTTGAAACAGCTGTGCTGGGAATCCATACACCAACAGGCAGGCACTACAGAGCTGCCCCCTCCCCTCCAGGGTGCCTGTTGAAACTTTTCCAGTTGAGTGTATGCCAGTACGACACCGGGTAGATCGTAAGGCTGACGGTTTCCATCCAGAAAGCTCAAGTTTCCCCTGGACCACCATTAGCATTGTTGAAAAAAATCACTCCCTGACAACACCCTACAGTGAAGGCGATGTTAACTGTTGTCACAGTTGCAGCCCCCAAATATCAGCGGCTAAGCATAATAGAAGTGGAGATTCAGACTTGCTGCTGCCAGGACTTCTGGCAGGCAGCGACAAAGCAACCTGGGCCCCATGCATGTGTGGCCATCGTCCCCAGGTGGTTTCTCCAGGCCCCAGGCTCAGAGGCAGCCATCTGGGACGGGGGAGTGTGCGGTGAGGAGCACATGGTGCCTCCTGTGACCAGGCCTGGGCACCTGAAAAGGGGCATCCACATGTTGTCTAAGGAGAAGAAGGACTGGTTTTGTGGCAAGCTCGTCATACTCTGCCACAACAACAAACACACGTGTGCGTTTTTGCGGTGCTCCGTGACTTGCGCCTTGTGGTGAGAAGGAGGCCTGGATGGTACGGAGAGGTCCACGCTTGGTTTTGTGGGTGGGAAGAGAGCCGGGACAGGGAGCGGCGGCATCAGGGAAGAACCCTCAGGTGCGTTGCGCCAGGCGGAACCTATAGGCCTGTTGTGTGACAACTGGAAGCACAGCTTGGACCTGGCCTGGACAGTGCGCGTGACCTTGTGTGGGTGTCGCGCGAGGTGTTCCCTCTGGGATTTCTTAGTGCCCTGGTTAGAAAGTTCCAGGGGCCGGAATGCAGGGCTTCAGACTTCCAGGTGTTTTCCACATGTTCCCTTTGTGATGGATGCCCACACAGGTCACAGCTGACCAAGGGAAGGTCACGGTGCCCAGTGAAGTTTTAAATCATAAAATCCAACATCTAGATGCTTTTTTACATTATAAAACAACTCATAGACTATTTAGAGTCAAAGCATCTTTGTTACCCAATGAGAAAATATATCTAAAGTCAGTATTATATACATGTGTGAACTTGAAATTTAACACCTGTGGCCTTTGATTCTTCCAAATCCTAAGAGAAATAAGGAAACTAATTTGAGAGCAAGCCCTGCCACTTCTTTCTGATAGCATGTGAAGCATCGCCCAGGGACTCCTAAGCTGTCACTGCAGAGTCCTTAAAAGTTAATGGATGGTTTCATCAGGAGACCCTTTCGAGGCGCCCAGAGCAGGAGGCTGGCTGTGTGTATTAGATTATCCCACACTGTCAGGGCATGCTAATCAGCGCATAACACTCGGGGTGCTGCTTTACTCCAGCTTTCTGGTGGCTCTGGCAGTTCCCAGGCACCTGATGACAAAGCAAGGACCGTCCTGGAAGCCAGGGTGTGGTGAGCATCCACGTGGATAAATCCAAACAGGCAGAGCTGAAAGCAGAAGTCCAGTCCTGCTCAGTATTAGTGAGCACTTTCAGACAGCTTGAGTCAGACCTGAATGGTCCCAGTGTTTGTCATTCTCGCTGGACCACTGCTGTCTATCTGGGGTTGAGGCCGCTGGAAAATGAGCGTTGCCTACATAGCTAGCTGGTATTTCCAACACCATGTTTGGGAAGACTTATCAGGGGTCTCATGAAAACATGATAATAGAACATTTAGCTTTTTGCAAATGCAAATAAACAACAAACACAGAATTCCCAATGGTTATTTCTCTTTCTTTTCTTTCCATGTATGTCAGAGCAACTGAATATTAAATACCCAGCTTTAGACAACCATTGGCTTTTTGTTTGTACTTAATCCTGTATGGAGAACTTTTCACTCTGCTGTAAAGTCATCTCTCAGGTCTTAAACAAATCATAGCCTTTCTCAACTAGATTTCTTTACTTGCAAAACAGAGATGGTCATATTTATGTACTTGCATTTGTGAGAATAGAAATTTAAAAAGCATCAAAAGAAACAGAAATGGAAACAGCGTTGTTATGCCCAGATCCTTTGTATGTGTTCTCAGATATTGCACATGATCAGCCACATTTTCTGCATGTATAGTTTTTTAAACTTGCTTCAGACTCACATCATAAATATTTTAAGAAAACAATATATGAGCACTTCTCCGAATCTTTATTTGTGAGCCAGATTCTAGGATTGCAACACTTTAAATGTTCTGCCAGTGTTAAAATTTTAGCCTAGTATACAATTTCATTGCAGGTATTTTGGGTGGTGCTGTAGGAAATAACATCCTGAAAGAAGGTGCATATTTTAAAATCCAGAGTGGAGAATTCAATTTTTTAACTGCTCTATTTGTAGCACAAAGAACACAACAGCCAGGGTCCTATTCTTGATTTTGAGATGCTGAAACAAATCTCTGCCCTTTCTGTCTTTATACTTTATACCATAGTTAGATCTCTTAGAAATAAGTGTCACAGAGAAGGATTTGGAGACAGATTGGTGAGACATGAGTGATGACTGGTGGAGCATATTGGCAGGAGATGTACTGGATCACATTAACCTAGCACAATCTTTACCCTGTGGAAGACCAGTTTTATTAGGGTGTTAGGAAAGACTAGGCGTGGCGTTTTTTTTTTCTGCCAAAATTTAACATGTAAAATTCAGTTAGTGTTATTCCGTTAGACAAAAGAATTTTTGCACCATGGGTAAATATGCAGACCTTTGGGTTTATACAAATAGCATAGAATTGGTTGATGCAATTGTGTTGAGCAAAACTACCGAGATCTGTATCTAATTCTCTTATTTGTTTCCTTACCATGAAATCTCCTGTAAGGCATCAACTTTCTCCATTTCCCCCCAGGCTGTAGCAAGGGCTTTGAGCTTGTATTTCCAGCACAAAGGTGGATGAAGTTAGAATTGTGCAAGGGGTGTGGTAAAGCGGAGCGGCCACTCCCACACTTTCAGCAACGGGGGTAGTGACTTCCGTTTCCGGTATTTCAGGTTGCTTCCGGCTATGCAACGTCTTCCGATGCCACGAGATGGAGATTGACCAGTGCTTGCTGGAGTCACTTCCCCTTGGTCAGCGGCAGTGTCTGGTGAAGCGCATCCGCTGTGAGCAAATCAAAGCGTACTACGACCGTGAGAGGGCTCTGCAGAAGCAGGAGGGTTTCCTGAAGAGGCTCAAACATGGCAAGAGCCAGAAAGTGCGCTTCCGCCTGGCGGACATGATTCAGGATGCCATCGTCCACCACGACGACAAGGAAGGTGAGAGCGAGCAGGGTCGGGCCGGGCGTCTGGTGTCTGCCCTTACTGCTATGTGGTGGGGAGATGGGAAATGTAAAGGAGGTGCCGGGTTTGGACGGTCTGAACTGTTCAAGAAACATCATTGAAAATCCCAAGTCTAGAAAATAAGAAAAAAATATGCAGTTTTGCTGAAGTTGTTATTTTTTACTTTATAAGGTTTATGTGTCTGAAAAGCAAGTGATTTTCTCTCAAATTATTCATTCACGTTGCTAATGAAACTTTTTATCAACGAACTGGTTTCCTTTGATGATGATTCTGGCTGTAATATTCATTAATTATCAGCTCTTACTTGGATGCCATAGTACTAAAGTCAGTTCCGTCAAAATTCTCAGGACATAAGCGTCAATTCATCCAAAATATAATAATTGCTTCCACCAGGGTCTCCATGTACTTGGTCAGTGGTTCCAGGTCTTAATTAGATCTTCGGGTGGTCCATTTTGAGTTGCGTTTTACATGGGGTGAGATTCCATCCTATGCACATGCCATCTGGTTTTCACAGCACCATTTGTTTAAGAGGCCGGCCGCTCTCCAGGTTTTGGGATCTCTATTCTATTCTGTTAGTCGGTGTGTCTGTGTTTCCACTAGTGCTGAGCTATAATATACAGCATGCTCCATATATGCCTCAGGGCCTGGAGTTGCAATGCCTCCCACTCTGCTCTTTTGTGGAAACTCTTTTGACTTTGTTTCACCCTTACCCTTGACTGGCTTATGGCACCAAGGTATTAGACTTTCCTCCAAATGCAAAATACACATCTCAGTCATGTTCAGGAGACTCAGTTCCTACCTTTCATATATTCCTGGGTATGAACTCTTCTGTTCTTGTTCTTAGAATCTACTTTCCCAAGTTGCTGTGGGGGCATAATGTTTCGGCTCTGGGTATAAATGAAGAAGGCTTCAAAGAAACAAATATAAATTAATGTGCCAGGATTGGCTCTAAAACCAGTAGTTCAGTTAATCTGAAATAGGTATTCTTCACAAGGCATTAACCACAATTTGCACTCCAAGAAATTCTGAAACAGATTTTTGTTTTTGTAGTTCATTTCATGCCAGAACTTTCTCTGACCCTTTTCCATTTTTCACTTAGAAAAATCATTAAGAAAATTATAAATGTAGTGAGACATGTGTTTCTAAGGTTTTAACATAGGATGGTGAATCTGTGTCTATAAAGACTGATGGAGCATTTTGTACAATAGTAGTTACGGTAAGACTCAAGTAGTTCTTTGAATTCTCAAAAAAATTTTTGAAGATTTTATTGGCACATTTGCAGTCCATAGTGATTATGCTCACCATGGCTGGCTGGTGCATGTACATAACACACCTTAATTCGTTTTACATCCCCTTCCCTTCTCTCCCTCCCTCTCCCCCATGTCTCAGTCCCCTTTCCATTTGCAAAAGAGCTATCCCCCTGCTTCCTATTATTTATCTTTTATTTTGCTTCTTAATTTATTCACCCATGGGTTTTCCCGTGAGAGAAGCCATGCGATGTTTACGCCGTGTGTCTGGTTTATTCATGGAACGAGTTGGTCTCTCGGTGCCTGCACCTTCCTACAAAGACCCCTGTGTTTTGGGTGGCTGCTGGTTACCCCCGGGCCCCGAGAGGCTCTGAGCCGCGTGCAGCGGTGACGGTGCCGCTGACCAATCCAGGAGGTGTGCTGAGCACCACACAGAATTATTTTGGCCAGAACAGGTAGTGTGTCATTGACAACTGCCAGCTTCCATGCTGTACCAAACATTCCTGAGTACTGGGATAAAATTTTCAAGTCAAAATGTGTAGATGGCCAGATTTGGTGAGTCTCAGAGCAGGGGAGTATGAAGATAGACTGTATAAAGGACCGTGCAGCAGCGGGGCATCTGAGAGCTGGGCAGCCCCTGCGACATCACCTGACCCTACCCCATCATCCTCAGAAGAGCCGAGCCTGGGCCTGCACCCTGCTCTCTGGAAGGCTGCCCACGGGCTTCTACTTCCTGTCTGCCCTTCGTGTCTCAGGGCCACTTCCTTGGTGACTGGGAGCCCCCTGAGGGCAGGGACGATGTCACTGGGATCACACCTTCTCCAGTTCTCCAGACCTCATCCCTCCTGCACAGTGGCGTGAAAGTAAAGTGGCAGGGTATGGGCCCTCACCTACAGTTGGCACAGAAGCTTAAACTAGGATGTAGGTCTTTATGCTCAAGCCCTGTATTGATTTAAAAGCAGTGAGACACAAAACTGTATGTGTCAAGTCATATATCTGTCCTGCAGAATATCTGCAGAAAGCACACAGTAATGTCTCAGTTAAGGTTAGAAAGAAATAAGAGGAATAGACTCAGAGACCAAAGAGTGTCTGGTGACCGGGACATTTATACCCTCATATCTGAGCGCATCCTGTGAGCAGCTGTGTGGATGTGGACTGTGCTGTGTCTCTGGTGGTCAGAGAGCAGGAAGAGGAATGAATATCGGCTTCAGAGACTTCTAGTCCAGACAGAAACAGAATAGAAGGGAAGACAGTGAGCACATGGGAAGCGGGTGGAGCTGCAGTCACCCAGGGAGGTTTGCAAGGCAGGGGTCAGAGAGAAGCCCCGGAGCAGGTGCCGTGTTGAAAAGCAGTGTCCTAGGGCACGTCTCCCATGTGTCCTTCCAGGTGCACAGCCCCGGGAGGCACTGGGACAGAGGGAAAGTGTGGGCAGAGGCCGAGGAGGGCAAACCCCATGAAGTCCCCGCCTCCCTTCCTAGCAGAGATGGTGTCTGTGCCGGGCGGGGTTCTCTAGGGAATGAGAACCAGCAGGCCACAGCCAGGCTCACGCATGTCCACACACTTACTCATGCACATGGATCCGTGTACCTCTGCCTGTGCACATACAAATTTGAACCCAGTGTTTTTCATATTTTAGGGAAAAGGAAGGGAAGTAGTGGGGTAGGGTCTGTCCAATAACATATTGTCTCCTATTTTCAATGACTCCACCTCTGTCAGTTTCTTGCTCAATATTTCTTGGTGATTTTGCCTCCACTAAGGGTACTGTGTGATAGAATTAATGACAGAACATGAAATCTTCAATTGCCAACTCTCCACATGCTGAAATTTTGATTAAATTGAAAGTGGAAAAAAACAACAACAAGCAGCTTAGTTCACTGAATGAATGCCACAGCTGCAGTCTCTGATCCATCAAGTTTTAGACAATGTTGCCCTCACTGAGGAAAGCCTGGAGTTTCCTGATTCATTGTGCTCACAGCAGTTTATGGGAGAAGAAAAAAATGACTGTTAATTTTCATAGGAAAAGGCACAATCTGTCAGAGGCCCAGACTGCTGCTTAGTTTACAAGCGCAGCAGTAAAACAGTCTGTAGATCATATTTGCCTTTGACACTGCTACTGCTGTGCGTGCGGGAATGCGACGTCTTACAGGGAGGCAGGAGATTTGCCATTTATAAGATGAGAGAAATTGTTTAGTGCACACAGGAATGGCCAGAATGGAATATACTATCCGTGTTCTTTCTGAGCGTTCTCAAGGCAAGGAGTCCCAGAAATGGCATTCTCAGTGTGCTTTGCAAGTCGGCAGTGTCCCATGCTAAGTCCCGCCTGGAGGCCTCTGGCCTCTCGAGGTCACTGTTCCCCCAGCTCCAAGTGATCCATAGCACAGGATCTTGGGGAAGAAGCTTTAGTGTTTTCCGCGTAATCAGAGAGCAAAGCCAAGCCACCTGCCCTTGGTTTCATTGTCCCCTTCACAGCCCTCCCTCCCTCGAGGCCACCTGTCCTCACTGCTCTTCTTCTCCCTGTCCTCAGTGCCCCCCCCCCGCCGGCCAGGCTTCCTCCCAGTGACCCCACCATGCCTGCTCAGCTTGAGGACTTCCTCTTGGCCAGTTCTGGGAATCTCATTAGTCCTTCTCATGTCTGTGGACGAGCAGCACTGACATCCTCAATCATGACTCATTTCCCGTGGGCTCTGCACTGGACCAGCCCTTCCTGGCTCTTCATTAGCCTTGTTGGTCCTTCCTTCTTTTTTGATTTTGCAGGGGTTTTTCTCACTGGGTTGCATTCTAAACCACACTGCATCTGTGTTAGTCTGCAGGCCTCAAGTGGCAACACCACAGATTGGTGGCTTAGGCAACAGAAATACTCACTTGTGCAGTCCCAGAGGCTGGCAGTCTCTGGCCAGGAGTCACAGGACTGCCCCTGGGGCCTCGCCCCATGAGTGGTGACTGTATGGTGTGTGTCTTTGCATGGACATTATCTGTGCATCTGCATCCCTGATATCTTCTCCTCCTACAAGGACCTCAGTCATGATGGACTAGGCATCTACTCTTATGATGTCTTATAACTTTAATTTTCTCTTTAAAGATCACTTTGGAATTAGGGTTTATAACAGTTGAGGTGAAGTGCCAGCTTGATTGACTTTGGGATCGACCCAGTAGTTGGTAAAGGACACTTTTCTAGGTGTATGTGGGTGGTTCATGGAGGGGTGGCTTTGAGGTCTCTGTCTGGTGCTTCACCCCTTCCTCTCTAATACTGTTCCTCTGCTCTTCTTTCTTGCCACCATGAACTAAGCATCTTTACTCCTCCACACCCTTCTACTATGATGGTCCTGGCTTGGAGCCCACTGACCATGGACTGAATCCCCTGAAACCATGAGCCAAATTAACACTCTCCTTTTTAAAATGGTGGGTGTCAGGTAATTATTTTCCCTACAATGAGGAATCTGGCTTATTAGGGTTTTAACATATGAATTTGAGGGGGGACAAATCAATTCATAGCAGTACCTCAAGTCTTTGGAAGTCTGTTCTATCTGTACCTCTGCTATAGCAAGTCACGTCCCAGGAGAGACTTCACATTATACACGTGGCAGGAGTCCTCACTTACACACTGCTCATGAGACACTCTGATTTCTCACCTGTCTGAGTCTGAACAGGAGGTTGTGACCACATACCACAGCCCAGGTGGCTTTAAACAGCCACATCCAATACCATCACACTGTAGGTTGCCTTTCAGAATACCCACAACCACTTAGACCAAAATGCTACCTGCATTCAGCCATACCAAGTGTGCTCCTGAGTCCGGCCTTTTGCCTTTTCCAAGCCAAATTCTGCCTGGGTCATTCATCCACCCCCCTCACCTCTTCCTTCCTGCCCCACCTGATCGGCAAGGCTTCCTCTGACCTTGCTCCCTGAACCCAGCCCTTCACTCTCTCCACGCACCTGCTTCATTCTGTTTGCTGCATTTGTCACCCTCTAGTAAGCCCTTGCTGCCTTGTTCACTTGTCGTCTGTGTCCTCCTGGTGGAACATAGCCCACCCCAGGGAAGCTCACTGCTTCTCCCCAGGGTCTAGAACAATGTCTTGTATGAAGTGGGAGATCAGTAGTGTTGTTCACCATATAAATAAATAAAATGAGAAAATAGAGACATTTATAGCTAAATGGCTGCATGTTGAGGTGATACTCTTAAGTGAAATAAACAGGACACACACGTGTAAATACCAAATAGTTTCTCTAGTGTGAGAAACTGAAAGTGTAAATAAGGACTAACAGGTATAATAGGTAATGTGAAATAGGAAGAAATGGGGCAAAGGGGAAGGGGAAGTGGAAGGGGTAGGGGAAAGGAAAGAAGGGAATGAGATTAATATGAGAAAATGAAAAAATGGAAACAAAGTCTTTGTAAATAGGGAGGGATGGAGGGGTTGAAGGGAGGGCAGGGGAATAGGTATAAAATAAGAACCAAGAGAGATTATGTAAAGGTGCAAATTTCCAATGATGAATGTCATTATATTGTGTACCTAAAATGTAGCTATGATTAAAATGAATACTTGATAATGCAAAATAGGAAGGAAAGGTCCAAAGGGGTAGGCGAAGTGGGAGGGGCAGGGGAAAGGAAAGAAGGGAAAGGAAAAATGATGAGAAATGGAAAAAATGGAAACAAAGTCTTTGCAAATAGGGAAGGGTGGAGGGAGTGAAGGGAGAGCTGGGAATGGGGAAAAAATAAGAACCAAGATGCATCATGTAAAGGAACAAGATCCCAATGAGGAATGTAAATGTATTGTATACCTAAAATGTACCAACAGAAGAATTTTTAAAAATGTACTTTTCTCCTAAATATTTCAAAGTACACCCCGACCCTCAGTTCTCACTGTCATCATTCTGTTGTGGCCACCACTATTTCTCTCCTGGATCACTGTGCTGTGCCTAAACTGTGAGTCTTCCCAGGCAGCAGCTGCCCTTCCTTGGGGAGCCTGTTGGCCCTGCTGAGTGAGAACACCTGGTTAGGGCAGGATGCTAGGCCTCAGCATGGCTCGGGTGATGGTGCAGGTCCTCCAGGCTGATGGGACTGTCGTGGCTTCAGCTTGGTGAGTACCAAAGGACTGTTGAGCTCCACCGGAATGCTGCATTGGGAGGACAGAGGCGGTAAATGCAGGTGGTCTGTGGGACAGTGCTAAAGAAAAGCAATCATCCCATCTCAAATACCCTTCTGGTGGGTGTTGAGAAGCAGGACACCTCTGGTCTTACTTAGAGATGCCGACACCTCCATTCCCTGAGTGCATTGCTTGGTTTCCTGGGTCTGTGTGCTTCCTGAGTTTTTTATCCTCACCTCTATCCCAGAATACCTGAATTCTTCTCACCTTGCAAGGCCTGAAGTACAAGGCAAGTCCTTCAGGAAGCTTCCTGGATTTTCTCGGCTGGAAGACTTCCCTTCTGCACTGCCCCTGGCGTTTCCCCCACAGATCCAGAATTCACTCACCTGTACCTACCTCATAATTCGACTCCCCATAAAATGCCCCACTCTCCCTGCCTAAGCATCTCCAGGGCAGGATTGTGCCCTGAGTCACTTGCCATCCCAGCGGCCACCGCTGACTCCGATGCGCTCCTGGGGGAAGCCTCCTTTTCTTCTGCCTCCTAAGCTGTAGTAGCCCTGCAGCACCAGAAGCAGAGGACCCTCTGATTGATGTAGTAATTTGTGAACTCAGAAAAAATCTGTTAAAAGAAATATCGTGGGACGCATTTGCAAGCAAGAAATCTGTGTCTGATAAATGAGCCGCTTGCTGCAGAATTGGATGTAAGAAAATGTAACTGCCCACAATCACGGCTGTGTGATTCCAGAAGCGTTTTGAATACCCCTGAGCAACGAAGATTTGGCAACTGCCTCTACTTCCTTCTCGATTGGAGCTGACTCTAAAAACACAGAACTGCCTTCTTGTCCTATTAAAATGAACATCACAAACACAATTCATTTTAGGCCCAGTTCTGATTTGTGTAAGATGAGGCTTGAAGTTATACTTGAGAATCAGAGAGACCCATTCATTCTGAGGCTCAGTGAAGGGAGGAGTGTGGAGTTTGAGTTTCTGGGAAACCCAGGGAAGTAGGAGGCTTTGGGTGCTGCGGGAGCCCAGAAAGGCCGTGTGAGCCCTAGGAAACAAGTTGCAATTTGTAGAGCACTTGCATTTGGTTTTTCTCTTGTTTGGAAGCCTATGTAGGTTGGGTCCACTGAAAAGCAGTGGTATTGCAAAATAAGGAATACGTGGTCTCTGTCCCAGATTCCTGACATGGTGTTCCTATTCCCTCCAAATTGCCTGGGTCACAAGAGCACGTTTGCTCTACTGAGATGGCTCTCAGTGGCTCGTGGTTGCAGGCTGGGCATGAGAAAGACCAAGCCGTGTTTAGTAGCCTGGTGGTTCAGGCTTACCCTCGTCCTCTGGGAGAGGGGAGGGACTATAGATCCAGTAAAACACTTCATCATTCCCACAGAGGAAGCCTACATAGAAAATCCTGGAGGGTGGGACTTGGGGCAATCGTGTGGCACGGTGCTATCCCTTCTTAATAAAGCTGACGTCGGCACGAATAGAAACATAATCTAAGGCAGTGGAGGCAGAAGGCCTGGGGCAGTGCAGTTTAATCTGGGGACCTGGTTCATTTTAGGGTAGAGAAGAGGTTCTGGGACACAGTGCATCAGGACTCAGGGCAGAAACCGCTATGCCAGCGTGATGGTTAATCTTCACATCAAGCAGATTGGCTGGAGGGACTCGGGCAATTATTAAAGCGTGTTTTGGGTGGGCCATGGGACTGAGACCTTGGGAGCCATATCTACTCCCTGTTCCCCTTGCCCCTGAACTCTTCCCCTGCACCCGGCCTCCTGGACACCAGAAATGGAGCAGCTTCCCCCAACCGTGCCCTTCCACAATGATGCCTGCGCTTTCCAGCCAGTGGATGACATACAGAACCTTCTGAAACTGTTAGCCAGAATAAATGTCCCCTTGAATTTCAGTAGCAACAGGAAAGCGACTACTACAATGAGGAAGAGGCCAAAAGAATGAGGTTGCTGGCTTGCAGAAGAGAAGCTCTAGTGGACCATCGGAAGCATCTGCCCCTCAGGAAATGCTACAGCTTCTTCTCCTCTTACTGTGATCACGCATGGTCAGTACATGGAAAGGACAGGACTCAGCTCTGTGTGAGGAAGCAGTTTCGTGCATTCAGTACAAGCTGCCTGGGGAGACTGAATGAGTTGGGAAAGTGAAGTGAATTTGTGGACCCTCAGATTTCTCCTGGATAATAATAGCAACTGTGATGTAGATAATATGAATATGAATTTGACAGCTTGTAAAGATAAACTACAATTCCCCTTATTGTCATTTTATTATTTCGTGCCGAAGTAACTTGCTTGATCTTTAACATTCTCTCCGCGTTACCATGCTGATGTTCCTGCTGAGAGTTCTGCAGCTTCAACCCCAGTGCAAGCTGCAGGGGAAGCTTCCCCAGTCCTGGGGCCTCTGGTCAGGTCTCCTGTGGGTCTTATGTCCAGACATACATCTCGGGCCATGCAGACTGAAACTGAGCTGGCAGAGCAGAGCTTCTGATGGGGCCCTACTGCTTTTTCATGTGATTGCATTAAAATGCTTCAAGGAAATACACTGTAGCAAAGATCATACATTTCAGAATCAGCAGTGTATGAGTTATAAATTGTGCATAGGGTATTTATATGACTTAGTGGCATCATCACCTTAGTCTTTGAAGTTTGGCTTCCTCACCAGTTAAGTACAGATTGTGCTGGCTGAGGAGCAGGTTGTAAAGGTTGCAAATCAGGTAGGAATGGGTTAAATGGTGACTTTCTTATTAACAAAGTATCAAAGAATAACTATAAGCATATATTGTCTTTATTATATCTCATAATAATCTAAAGATGTGAGCAAACTATTTCCATAAAATACTGTGACAGTTTTAAAACTTTAGCTTATAAGCTTTAAGAACACGTATTGATGTGACATTTGAAATTGAACTGAATCTCATTTTCATAGATCATATGGGTTTCAAACTTGTTAACCATAAGAAACAGTTGGTGTGTTGGTTTTAAACATTTTTTATGCCACTCCTTTTATCATTTAAAAACCTTTAAAAATACATTGTGAACATTAAATGATTTAGCTGTTTAAAAACATTAAATAATTATAAATTTTCTTAAATTGTTTATATTTGTCTTTAAATTGTCATATACAGACTTTAAAAATCATACTCACTTATTAATTTAATCTTTTAAAAAGTACACAAAATTTTAGTATTCTATGGGATGATAGTGAAGTGAAATCACTGTGAAGTCCCCAGACAGACCACCAAACATGGAGTAGGAGCAAATCACCTTTTATTAGCCAGTGGCTCCAAGGGATTCAAATCACCTCAAGATCCACAAATGGAGGTTTGCTCTTCTTTATATAACTCTTTTTACATCTACGAGGCTTACTTTCATTGGAGTTTCCCTGGGAGTATAGCAAGCAGGAGTTACACAAAGTAGAGCAGCAGAGCAGGGGAGAGCAGAGAGGTCTGGCAGGACTTTCTGAGTTCCATTAAGCTCCTTTGGTGACAGATTGCAGAAGTTGTCATGGTTACTCAGGTGCATTCCACAAAGAGCACAGTTACCTAGTTAACCCATAGTTGCCCAATGCCATACGGAGGGGTGGTCTCCTCTCTCAATAGTAGTTAAAATGAATCATTTTCCCAAATTACCAACAAAGATCTGTAAGCGAATCATAGACATAGTTATTATTTTTGTTATTATCCTGTGGATTTGGCAAGAATTCTATTAAATTTCATTGTCAAAGCGAACCCCAAACTAAACTCTGAATAATCATTTTTTCCCTCAATTTTCTTAGTAACTGTCATTTCTTACCAACTGGATGAATGTACATATGAATGATTAAATATGAAAATGCGGATATAATAACAGCAAAGAAGTTAAAGAAGGAAAGCTCACCCCATAGCAACCTGGACTTGGAGACACCATTGCTGCCCGCAGGTTTCTGCTTGCTTCATTTCCAGCAGAAAGGAAGCAGCTGATGAGCAGGGAGGATGGGGTGTCACATAGAGGGCCCTCGAGGAGATTCTGTCTGACAGCTGCGGCAGGAACTGAGGATGTCACATAGTATTGTGAACTTTGTGCTTGCCTGGATTATTTTGCCAAATCTTTATAAGAAGCAGTGCTTGGAGTTACTTCAAACATTGTTTAAAACCCTGTTTCCCAGCCTGGCTGGCTCATGCCTTCCCGCTCGTAGTCCCCAGTTCTGTCATCGTAAAAGTCAGCCTCAGTGCCCTGGAAGACAGATTCGATGCCCCACAGAGCCAGGGTGCTCCGGCCAGTTTTCCTGGAGATTCGGACCTCGTGCGAAGATGTCTCAGCAGTGGACCCAGCACCCCGTGTTTGCGCCTCGCCTTTTCCCTTCTTCTCTTTCTCTTCTCTTGCACTGTGGTTAAATTTTAAATCCCTGCTGACTTCTTCTGAAGTGACTTCCAGCTCTTTCCTGCGGCCTGTCTCACTTCCTGCCCAAGAACTGGGAGGACCGTGTGCATGGCCGCCTGCTTTGTGGGCTCAAGCCCTTCCTTTTTCGTCAGTCCGTTTGGGGCAGAGTCGTTATTCCTGGGTCTGTGCAATCCCACTGTTCTTTATTCCTTCACTTCCCAAGTCCTAAAGTAATGCATCCCAGTGCCAGCGTGGAGAAGCCCCCCACCTCCTCCTCTGCAGCGCATCCTCTGGCCCCGGAATGTGGGCAGGTCTGAGCAGCGCTGGGCTCTGACTGGGCCCCGGGGGTGGCTGCATCACCTTCCACCTGGGCTGCACTTCCTCCTTCCACCTCTCCCACACTCTATGTGCCTGAAAGACCCCTTCCACCTCAGAGACCTGCCCACCCACTCCCCTCTTCCCTGTTGCTTAGTGCAAGGCATTTGGGAGGTGACCTGGCCCCGTTTCTCACCATCTCCACTACAGCAGCACTCCCTGCTCCAGCTCTGCTGAGTTTAAGTAGCTCTCAGGTCTCCTTGCCTTCTGCTTCCTCAGTAGCTCTGGCTGCTCAGAAAGCCCGCTCTCGCCGCCGTGCTCTGTCCCCTCCAGGTACAACCCCTGTGACCAAGAATCTTTCTGACGTTCCCTGCTCTGCTCCAGGTCCCACTCCCTCTTTCTTATCTGTAGTCAGTAAAAGTTGCCCTCGAGACTAAACCTTTAGGAGCTTTTCCCCTGGATCACAAATTTATTTTTATGAATTGCCCCAGGCAGCTTTATTCGGCTGTCAGCTGCTGGGGAGCAAATCCAAATCTCTGCCAAGGCAGTGCCTCAAAGCACACAGCTCCATCTCATGGTGGTTGCGGGCGGAGCCCCAATAGGCGCCCCAGGCTCTCTGTCCTGGTCTGAGGAGGTCGCTGTCCCTGCTGGAGCTGTGACCTCAGGTCAGCAGTTTCTCTGAGAATCCACTTCCAACCTGACCAGGTGCTGGCGAATCCACGTCTGAGGCTGTGGACGGAGGACCTGGGTTCTGACGGGCTGTGCGCGGCCCCGGCCAGGCTGCCAGACTGTGAAAGGGAACCGACGCCCACGGCCTGTGCCACACTCAGAAGCAAGTCACGGATCTGGCCCGTGCTCACGGGGGTGGGGGTAGAGGGACATAAAGAGACGCAGCCCAGGAGGCAGGCACAGCCAGGGAGGGCGCCCTGCCCCCCCCGCCGGGCTCCTGCATTCCTCCAGGGGGCCCTGCAAGGTGCTGCACCAGATGTCTCACCTTGGGGTTTTACTGACACAATCAGCAGTCCGTACGCACGGGTGTGAAGCGCTCGTTGTCATCCACAGGCCAGCAGCGTGCACTCAGGCCTCTGATGCGGGCAGTGGGAGGGGAGGACCGGATGCAGCTCTGCGGGGAGCTGCCACGCTAGGCTGATGCTGTGTGTCAGTGCGTGCAGTCCGTCCTGACTAACGGACCTTCTGCTCACTGGATTTATCTCAGTGGACCCTCGTATGTCCAGGACGTCTATTTCTGTCCATTCTTCCCATTCTCCCCCACCTGTCTCTCTCTGTTTCTGTCTCTCGCTGTCTCTCTCTCTCTCTCTCTCTCTCTCTCTCTCTCACACACACACACACACACACCTGTGTTGATCATTTGAATTCCACATCCCTAAAGAGATTATTTAATTCAAAATGATTTTATTAATCTAAATTAATTTAAATATTCACTTTCTTAAATCATTTTATGTCAAACAGTTTTTAAAGGACCATTTAGGGTTAAGTAACTTGCTTTGCTGTCCATTCTTAGTATTTGAACTCTTAAAATGCTTAGGGCATCAGTTTTTGTTTTTGTTTTTGTTTTGTACTGAGGATCTAACTCAGAACCTTTTGATTTCGAGGCAGGGGGAGGAAGCACTGAGCTAAATCCCTGGCCCCAGGACACCAGTTTTGAAGGAAATGTGTAGGCAACATGTACCATTTCCAATGTACAGAATCATGCTGCAGTGGACTGAATGTGTTGTTCATTCTTATCTTACTTGTGATATGGAACTTGTGTTAAAGTTAGTGGGTTAACTCAGTCCATCGAAAGATGTACAAATGTACTTTACTACCCATGCAGTCTTCTGCCCATGCAATGGGTTAAAGCCTTACTTCACCATTATATTTTCAGTCAGGAGTCTTTTCAATGTGGATATTAAGTACCTTTCAACTTATTTAGATCTTTATTAGAAAACAAAAGAAAAAAAGGTCTGTTGCAAGTAGCAATTAGAAGATACTTTTGTGTGATTGAGTGCAAAGCTAAACAAAAACTTTTTCGAAGAAAGAAGTTGAAATAATTTTAAGGTACAGGTAAGTTAGATATTTAACACAGATGCTGAGGTTCTCCATATATAAATATAAAATATATGTGTGTGTATGTATAGTATTAGTAAATCTGTATAATAAAAGTTAGTCACCTTTTATTCTTTGTAATGTTTCCTACATATTTTCTGCACATCTTATTCTGCATAATCGCACTGAAGTTTTAATGAATCTACTTGAACTGATTGTTCTGATAATCAGGAATGATTGTAGTCAGTGAAATTAGGAATTATATGAGCAAAAATCACTAGATTCCCTCTGTCTCTGTTTCTTGTACACACACACACACACACACACACACACACACACATGCACCCAGGAACACAAGCTCAGTTACCCTGTAAGCTCCCACACACATCTGGACTGGTGTGCCCAGGAGTGGCTGTTTTAGAAGCTTTCTTCTGTCACCGTGTGTGGTCGCCTCTGGCTGGTCCCGCAGGCTGATCACCTGTTTCTTCTCCTCCACACCGGTTCTCTCCCTTGGTTCAGTGTTCTGCATTTACATTTCCCATCTCTCTGTCTCATGCACTGCTGATGTTATCTCAGGCCCTTAATTCTTAGAGATGTTGACGGTCTGTTTCTTTCAACTCACTCTCCTGTAATCTCCTAACTAGCTGCCTATCTTGACAGTCAGCTGTTGCTGGACTGCAGTTTCCAATGTATTAAGGGCTTCCAAGTTGCTAAGTCTTTTTGATTCAATAAAAATATAAATCATTATCTTCCTCTTAGCCGGGGGCTTATCCATATTTTATTATACATGTAGAAACCCTAGATGGCATTTTTATTATGAATTCTTTTTTTCCCATAAACCTAGACAAGAGATTCTAATCATTTTGATGATTTGAAAATTTCAGGTCCTAGTCTCCAACAGAAATGAAATTTCTCACAGATTCAGGAATTAAACTTCGAAGGCAGCAGAGAAAAGTGGGAAGCAGCAATGAGCCATCCACTGGCAGAATTTCTGCACACACATTATTATAAAGCAGTGTTTGGGAGACCCGAGTGTATGATAAAGGAACGTACAAGCCAGGGAACGCCAGATAGTATTTGACAAATGGGGTTGAATATAATGGCCAGTGTGGGACAAAGAGTCAGCTTGTAGTAACATCTTTGATGGCTTAAGCAGGGAAAGGAACCAGTTTTGTTAGATTTTCTTCCTGGTTCTCTCCAAAGCATCCCACTGCGCCACCTGAGGACTTTGCTGCGTCTCCTGGGTGGGGGTGACCTCCTGCACCCCTGTGTGTGCCACCACACCTGGGGGCCGAGGAAGAGCTTGGGGAGTCCCAGGCATTTTATCTCATGCCACGACCTTAATGAAGTTGCTGCTGACCCACACTTTTAGCTTTAAAAAGATATTTAAAGGGACTTAGCTATTTGGCTGATTTCCAGAGAGCAAAATTCTGCAGTAAAATAGGATAAGCACTATTTCTTTATTTTTGTATTTATATTACCTAAGAATTTGCCTTCACTATTCTTTGGGGTAGCAGACATTAGTGTGGTCAAACGCCCATACGTTTGACTTTTGTGTTAATAACAGAATAACGTTTGCAATATAAAATGTTACTGGAGAGGTAAAACTCTTCTTCCAATTATTATTTCTTTAAGCAAACACTGTTTAGCAGACAGTGTCACAGACCACAAAGTGCCTTCTGAAAAGGTCTGAAATTTATCTCAGGGGGGAGGTGCAGTTGAGGTAAACTAGTTTTTCCCATTTGTAAGGACCAAACTTCTGCTTACTCTTACACTGTGACCTAACTAGGCGTTTTATATGCTCAGATCACCATTTTCTCATCTGTAAAATTATAAGGTCTAGTTGTAGGATTTGATAGTTTTTGCATGACACCATATTGACAAATTATTGATAGGAATTTTCTAATTTCTCCTTTTCATGTCAGAATTAATGTTTGCATTTAGACTTGTGAAGTGTTGGCATTGTTCTGTATCTGCAGGTTTTCAGAGAGTCAGTAAGCAGATTCCTAAATCTAATGACAAGGCTTATTCTTTTTGGAAAGAGTTATCTTGTGAGTGGTCTGTCAAAGTTTTGCCTGTTTTATGTTAAATGATGGAAAGAAACAGAAGCAGGATGATCAGAGCCGTCTAAAATAGAAAGGAGTTTGTGTGCATGTGTGTTTGTGGGTGTGTGCATGTGTGTGTGACACAGAGAGAGAGAGAGAGACAGGGAGAATGGAGAAGGAGAAAGAGACAGACGAAGTAGAAATAATCATTCTCTAACAGCTGTTTGATCCTTTGGGCTTTTGCCTATTGTTTATTTTTAAAATGAGGATTTATTTTATCTTCAGTCTGAAGGGCTGGAGGATGTGCCGATTCTATAACTCCTGTCCCTTGCTGATTTCCAGCTAAACATTTCCTCTGCCTTTGAAGCAAGATGACCTTAGCAATCCGCACTAATAGTTGATGATGTGTTTATGAGCAGAAGTAGGCTAGCTAAAGAGCTGGGTGATTCAGACTGCCATGATGCTGCATGTCCAGGGCGTTGCATTCTCGGTGGAGCAGGACCTTGTTTCAGAGGCTGACGAGGTGGCAACATCGGAAGTGCCTGTTTCCCAACCAAAGCAGATGTACTTGTCATGACTCTAGGCTGATGGAAAGGCATCGCTTTCTATAACATTGGGAATCTCCCTGAAGCCTGACTCATTTCACCCTTACCACTGACTTTTTTAACCTTCTCTTTATTTTTAATGATGAATTTTAAATTGCAGCACATCGTAATGTCAAGTTTCAGTGTACTTAAACTAATTCAGGCTCAGACACCAGGGAGATTTCTCTTTAGTACCTACTATTTAAAGAATGACAGGGCCGGGGATTTAGCTCAGTGGTTTTGCTGCCTGCTGTGCAAGTGCCAGGACCCGAGTTCGATCCCCGGTACTAAAAAAAAAAAAAAAAGTAGATATGGCAGTTTGGGCTGGGGATTTAGCTTAGTGGTTCCACTGCCTGCCTTGCAAGCACAAGGTTCCAAGTTCGATCCCCAGTACAAAAAAAAGAAAAATGACAGCCCTTAACAATCCCTTGATTTTTCATGAAACAGAAATGCCCTCAGCTCTCCTGAGGGTAAGTGGCCTGTTTGGCATTCATCAGCATGGCTTGTAGGTCCACACACTATCAGATTTTAAAAAACAGTTGGCCATTAGAGAAATGCAAATTAAAACAACACTGAGATTCCATCCTACTCCAGAGAGACTCCATCAAGAAATCAAATAATAACAAATGCTGGTGAGGCTGCTTCAGCCTCTGAGTGCTGGGACTGCAGCTGTGGCCACCACACTGGGCTGAAAAGTTACTTTCATACAAGTAAAAGATTGATATGCCGCAACTTTCACACATTACAGAATCTGCTGGATGAAGCTGCTCTACATAAAATCATCCTCTTAAATATAAAGCAGCCTTTTAAACTTTATTCTAGTTTTTCTTTAAAAGACAAAAATGGCTGGTGTAAACTATGTCACAGGTGCAAGACAAGCAGCACTCACAGCTGTGAAGACTGGAATCTGTGAGAGGCACCAGAGCCATCTCTCTGTTTTCAGGTCAGTGTGTATTATGAGAAGTCAGAGCACCCTGAGCTCAGGAACGTGATGAGCTGAGGGCTGGGGCCCTCCAAGCCCACAGGTCACAGTGTGCTTTCAGAAGGTGGCATCCCGAGGGGGTCAAAGACCTGTGGCCAGTTCTCTGACCCTCCTCCCATGACGGCTTGGGTCCACCTTTTCTTGCTCGGAACTGGGCTAAGCCACTGTGGTCCTGAGATAAAGTGGAGTGTAGCCAGGAGGCTCTGCCACCTTGGAACTGGCTTAGAAATGGGGAGGTTTGCCCTGTGGGCTTTTGGCGGCTGTGGAAAATGCCCATCTGTCAGAAGCCACGGTCTGGAAACTTCTCCTGTGGAGACTGTATACACAAGGGACAGCGGGGTTCAGAGCCCAGGTCCTCCAGCTCTGGGGTCTCAGACTAGACAGTGGACCTGTAACTGAAGAGTCATTCAGGGTAGCCCATCCCCAGCCACCATCTGACCCTGGCTGCCACCTAGAAGACCTTGGAAGGCCCGGGGGAGGGGAGCCCTATGGAATCCCACAGGTGAGAGGAAAGTAAATGCCACTTTTAGCCTCTGTTTGAGGGCAGCTGGCTCCATAGCAATGGAAACCTGCTATGCCTGGTCCAAACTGGAAGTTCTCCCTCTGTCCCCAGGTCAGAGCCTCACATAGACAGAGAGGGAGCACACAGTCACTGTTGCTCTCTCCTCTTGCTGGAGTGCATCTGCTTTTGTTGTAAGTGTGATGTCTCTTTTGTGTCCCACATTATCCTGGTGCAAATCATATCCTATCACCCGCAAGTGCATTGCCTGAGCCAGGGAGGGTTTGATTGAAGAAATATAAACTGACTCATGCTTAAGGAAGGGCAAGTGACTGAAAATAAGGGAGTACTGCACAAAGCTCAGTGGGAAGCATGCAGTGGGGCTTCACATGTGACTGTGGGTGAAACCCAGGAACTGCAAGGCAAGCAGGAAGTCTGTGCCTCCTTCCTTCTGGGGTGTGTGCCCTCCTGAGGGCCTTCTGGTCCCTTTCACATTCCCCTTGATCCCACCTCCGGAGATTGGTCTGTCCTCTGCACTCAGCTATGGAAATCTGTAAGTAGCACTCAAGTCACGCTCCTTGCCTGGTATCCACAATTAAACAACTAATCTTTGTGTCCTGACCCCACATTCCCAGATAGGAACATCTACTGTGGGGGACAGGGGTGTGCTGGCCCCCTTGGTTGCAATCCATGGTGTTCTGAGAATACACATGTCACTGTGCAGAGCAGAGGGACGAGATTCTCAGCACAGAAGTGTGGATGGATGTTGTTGGGGCTGTGTCCAGAGATCCCTCCAAAGCCTCGTGCGGTCATAGGTGGGGCTTTTTGGAGGTGGCTGGATCTAGGGTGTGTGATGCTGGGATTGATTCATGATGCAATGCTAGGATTAAGGCTGCCCCACCCTGTCTAAAGGTGGACAGCCCGGATAGGCTGTAAGGGACAGAAAGAGGGCTGCTGCTTGTCATTTGCTGGGTATTTTATCTCAGCAATGAGAAAAGTAACTAGGACCGATGTTTTCTATTATAAAAAGAGATAAGACTGGATATGGTATTTCCATTCTGAATTTGAAGTGCATCCCAAGGTAATTCATATGGTGATCATATCTTATTCCTGAGAGATTAGGAAATCTTATGATCACATGGCTCTTTCTTAAATCCCACATCAGAAGAATGCAGACTACACAAGAATTAAGTCTCCCTGAATAATTAAAACCTGATGGAGGAAGGGTAGTATAGAATTATCTATAGATATATAGATATATAAAAGGATGGTGAAACTGGAGGGTGGATTAAGTTCCATGAAAACTGTCTTAAGACCAGATGTATACATCTTTCAAAAAAGCAAAGTGGAAATAGAAATGATTCACAACCATAAATTGTATTTGTGGTTTCCACTGTAAAAGTTTTCCTTGTAAAGCTACATACTGAGTAATCCTTCTCTTTCTGAGAGGCTTTCTTTCAGAGTCTCTTGGGGAGTTGGTCAGTGAAAAAGCATTTACCAAGTGCGTGCTAAGCCCTGGAGTCCACTTCGGTACCACAAAAGTTGTTTTTTCCTTTCGAAACTTGTCTGTTGCCTCCTGTAAGTGTTCTTACTCTTCCCAAAATTGCCAAGGAGGTAATTACCCATAACATGTATATAACGTCATTTTAGAACCAACAATATTAAATTGTTATCACAGTTTTATACACGAGGAAGCTAAGTCCCAGAGAACTCGAAGCACCTCAAGTGTCACAGTGAATGTGGTCCATGGGCTTGGTTTCCAGTTTGTCACTAGTAGTGATCAGTGGCATCAATACTTAGGTATTGATTTCTACCCTACCTCTTAAAAGCATGTGTGTGTGTGTGTGTTTCTGTGTGTACTCTTAATTCAAGCAAGCCACAACTTAATAACTTCCACAAATGGTGGTGTGTAAGTAGAACCCTAGATTAGTAGTCATGTCAGTTCTGTATCTCGTGCTATTTATTTGTAAAGGGGTTATTTTTAACCCAGCAGTATGGCTCAGAAAAGAGTATTTCAAATATAAGTAGCATAAATTGGCAGAGTATCAGATATAGGGAGCAAATACAAACTGAAGCATGTGTTTATGTTGTGTGCATGCTGGATTTACTGTTCATGCATCAAGCTCTAGAGAAACACGGATTTGAATTTATGCCATCATGAAACCATCACCGAGTCTGTTTTGCAGTATTTACAGCGCTGTTGATTTAGGTCTGGTTTTGGTGAACAGGTCATGCCTGGCTCCCACCAGAAAATACTTTTCACTATTGTGTGTGTTAGAAATTCTGTACAACAGGGAAGTTTGATAACAGCCTTTAAAAATAGTTGCATTTTATAAGACCTTGGTGAGGCAAGCTTTATTGTTATTATTAGTAGTATCATTATCATTACTCAACCCTGAACCTTTGCTGATTCTTTTCACTGGGTGACCAATATTCTTAGGAACTCTTCTGTCACATTTAAAATGCGTGCCAGAGACCACTGCTGGGAAGATAGAAGAAGGACCTGAAAATCTGTCCCTCAGAAAAGCAAAAAACAGTACCAGGGAAAGCGAGGCGCAGTGACTCCTGTCATCCAGGTACCCTGAAGGCTGAGGCAGGCTGGGAAGCTCAGAAAGACCCTCCCCACCAAAAGACAAAGAGCAGGGAAAGGGGCAGTGGCAAAGTCTGCTAAAAGCAGCTTTTCCGGGTCACTAGAGGTTAACCAGCCTGCAGTAATCTGACAGGCATTTATTTGCCAAAATGGTTGAATCTCAGCAGGGAGAGTGACTTTGCTGGGAGTCTCATTGTGTCTTACCTGGGCACATTCCCCCCTGTAGCAACACGGGGGCATTAAAAGCCAGCAGCCTTCCCATTCCAGAGGGTGCAGAGCAGATGTGGATTCCTCAAACCCCCTCCTAGGGAGCTGTGCTGGTTTCATCGTCTCGCAGCTCCCTGGGAACTCCTCCTCACAGGATAGTTTTTCTGTGACCCAGCTAATAGACTCGCTACACTACCCATCTTTCCCTGGAGCATTTGTGGTAAACAACTCACAGTAAGTGCCTAGCATGGCATCTTCCCAAAGCTGGGGTAACTGTTGTGGCAAACAAGCCGCTCGCCAAAACACTTACTCTGAGAAGACCAGAAACGGAAACGGTAGGTCCTAGGGCACTTGGCAGGCTGGGCATGTTCCTGGGAATGCAGAAGGCTGTGCGTGTGTTCGGGTCTGTGGGCATGCTCAGGAGACTCTCCAAAGACTCACCTCTCACCTGGAGCGACCCTACAGCCTGGCACAAGAAGCAAGTGCAGACTCAGAAAGAGGAGTACCTCTGGTGCACACAGCCAGGAAGGCTCTGTCCCACGCACAGACGCTCAGCGAAGGCTGGGAGTTACTGCAGCTGACACAGGACTTCAGCACAGTCCTGAGCTGACTACCACAGCAGCTGAGTAGAGATCGCACTGCCTATGCGTGCGAGGAACACAGACCTTAAAGACGTGGCTCAGAAAAGTGAGAAAACTTCAGAAGTCACAGATGAAAGGACAGAGAAAGGGGCAGGAGGAGTGCTGGGAGACCTCAGGCCTGAACACTCCCCGAAGTTGATGGGAAATACTAATCTGCCCATCTTACACACTTCCAGCCCCGAAGTGGGATCATGTGAGGCAGACCCACACCAGGCCCAGTGTAACAGCTGTACTTGTTGAAATCCAAAGACAAGGGATCTTGGAATCACCAAGGCAAAAGTGATTCATCATGTCCGAGGTCCTCAATAGATCAGTGCCTAGCGGCTCATCACAAGCCTGGAGGGAGCCAGCAGGAGGACGACAAATTCAGTGAGCTAGAAGAAAAACATTAGCAGCTGAGAATTCTATCAAGGGAAATTACCCTTCTTGGAGAGAAAATCATGACACTCTTGATAAGCCAAAGCGGAGAGCAGCTGAGGATAGCAGATCCACTGTCAACGCTAAAGGGAGTCAGGCAGGAGGAAATGAGACCCTATGTGGTAACTTGAGCTCACAGGAGAAATAAAGGCAGTGGAAAGTTGAGTGCACAAGTAAGCACGACAGGCAGTATAATGCATGCTCTTGGTACTCTATGTCCATCCTGTTATATTTAAAAGACATAACTCAGGTGAATACAGTAGCCCAGAGTTGGACAGACAAACAGTAGGGCAAAGCTTTTGCACGTTGTTCAAATTTGGTTGGTATTTATCTGACATCGATTGTTATACGTTAAGGTATTAATTGAATGCAGATGAAAATTATAAGAATAACATAATACAGGAAGATAAATGCAAGAGTGTTAAGATGACATACATAAATGTCCATTTACACAAAAGAAGGCAGTAAGAGAGGCACAGTGGGACAAAATAAACCTAATACATACAGCAGTCAAATGCCAAAATGGCAGGTGTAATTCCTTCTCTATTAGTAATTGCATTAATATACATAGTTAACATGCAAAAAGACAGATGAGCAGACTGGATTAAAAATCGTGCAGCTACATTCTGCTTATAAGAGACACCTGCTTGATTCAAAGACACAAAGGTGAAAATCAGAGATGGAGAAAGATGAGCTTATTCAGTGAGTGAGAAAAAGAAAGCTGGAATAGATGGTGTAAAATAACAAGTAGACTTTCTCTGATAGCTTTAAAAGGAAATAAGGACATTTTGCAGAGATACAGGGATCATTTCATAATGAATACATACAAGGTGTAATGCATTTGTGCCTAGCCACAGAGCTCCAGAGTCCATGAAGTGAAACTGACAGAATTGAAAGAAGAGAGACGATCCAACAATGCTGAATACTTGGATGCCTCTTTCAGTGATGGATAGAACAGAAGTTCAACCCAGAGCCCTGTCAGGCACAGACTGTAAAGCCCATATCCGGCAAATGCAGAGCATGTGAACCATTCTCCACGATAGGCTTGGAGCATTTTATTTTTGATATGTATATGTTTGCAGCGCATAATGTTTACCTCCCTTCTGCAGAGCAGCTGCCTCTATGTGACACGTCTTAATTCCTTTCTTTGTCCTCTTTCCCGTATTCAAAGGGAAATATTTTTAAAATGTCTTTTCTGACAATAGAATGAAATTAATCATCTTTACAAGTCTTTAATGGGAGGAATTTTAGAAATTTACAAATATATGGAAATTAATTATGTGAGCTGAACTGTGCTCACCCTTCTCCCTGGTACTTCAGAATGTCACTAGATTTGGGGATTTGACCTCTAAAGACAGTAAAGGCATTAGGTTCACCTGACTGCTGTCCTTCCGAGCCGAGAAATTCGCGCACACATAGAGGTTGTGTGCTAGGAAATCACTGGCACAGAGGAAACGCTGGGGCAAAGGAACAGGCACTCAGAAGCCGATGAAGGAGGCCGCCAAGACTCTTTCCAAGCCAGCAACACCTGCATCTTGGACTTCACTCTCCATTCCTATGAGAAAACAACTGATTGGTTAAAAAGCCCAGTAACAGAACTGCAGTATTCTGCTGGCACAGCACTAGCAGACCAACATACTCCTAAGTAACCCACAAATACATGAAAGAATAAATCACAGTGCACATCAGAAGATAAGCTTAGATGAAGGAAATGTTGTGACAAAAAAATCTGGTAAGGTGTTACTAAATCAGGATGTAGAGGGAATTGTAACTAGGAAGGTGTAACTTTGTAAAATACTTTTTTGAAAAGTTGTAGGTTCATGGCAAAATCGAGATGGTGCGGAGATTTCCTGCACCTCTCCTGCTCCTGCACAGGCCTGGCCTCCACTGTTACCAGCACGCCCTTCTGGAGTAGCCCATGTTTTAACAATTGACAAGCCTTCACCAACACATCACAATCGCCCAAGGTCCGTAATTGTAAATGCCTGTATTAGAAATATCGATAATCAATAACCTAGCACTCCACATTCAAAAATGATAGAAAAGAATGAACCAAATCCATTATCAGAAGGAAAGATATATTGTGACAAATACCACTTGTCTTTAGGGAGTCATCTGTACCAGAAGGTCCTGGAGTATTTCTTTAAAATACACAAATTAGATTCTACCACCAGAAACTGGGAAGTATGGTATATTCTTGAAGCCCTGGCTTGCATCATTCTTTGACATGCTAAAATATGAGCTCTACTTGGGCGGGAAACCTGTGTTTAAGAACCATTGCTGGGCAAATAGACATTGTTATAATGTCAATTGCATAATTTCTATAGTCCTGCTTTCTGCTTCCAGGTTTATCAATGTATTCATGGAAGAAGATAAAAATTTTTAAAAATTTCTCTGAGGACCCTGAACTGTATAAAAATTCTCACCTGTGCACTTTAGAAGTATCTATCTTGATGTTCCCATTCTCATATCAGGAAAAAAATTACACTGGCTTGATTTTTTTGTTATTTTTATTCATTGTGATTTTTTGTTTTGAAATAAAATCAGGTTACTGAAAAGTTTCCAAGGTAATGCGGCGAACTTGCATGGACTCAGACCAGCTTGAGCCATTGCTGACATTTCCACATTGCTTTTTCCTTCCCTCTTTCTGGAAACTATCTCTAGTGGGACTTAAAACTGGTACAAAACTTAGAACCCACAATTGTGTTTGCTTTGTTCTTCTTTCCCTCCTGATTTTATTTTATTTTTTTTGTTTTGGCCTAAAATCTTTTATTGGTACATTTTAGGTATACAGTACGTTTACATTTATCATTGGGTGCTTGTACCCGTGCATGACATATTTTGGTTCTTATTTTTTCCCTATTCCCTGTGCGCCCTTCACTCCCTCCACCCTTCCCTATTTACATAGACTTTGTTACCATTTCTTTTCTCATAATTTTTCCTCTCCCTTCTTTCCTTTCCCCTTCCCCTTGCACTTCCCCAATCCCTTTGCACCTTTTCTTCCTATTTCAAATTATCAATTATTTGTTTTAATCATTTTGATCCTTATTTACACTTCCAGTTTCTCACACTAGAGAAACTATTCAGTATTTACACATGTGTGTCCTATTTATTTCACTTAAGAGTATGTCCTCATTATGCGTCCATTTAGCTATAAATGTCTCTAGCTTCTCATTCTTTATGGCTGAGTAGTGTTCCATTTTATAAAAAAAATCTTCTTTATACAGTTTCCAGTTGATGGGCACTTGGGCTGTTTCCAAGCTTTAGCTATTACAAACTGTGCCGCTATAAACATGGGTGCACATATATCTCTGGGGTAAGATTCTTTTAATTCTTTTGGGAAGATACCCAGCAGGGGAATAGCTCAGTCAATGGGACCTCTAGGCCTAGTTCTTTGAGGTATCTCCATACAGATTTCCACAGTGGTTGCACTCAGTGTGCACTCCCACCAACAATAGAGAAGGGTTCCTTTCTCCCCACATCCCCGCTAGCATCTGTTATTGGTTGCTTTTATGATAGCAGCCATTCTTTCTGGGCTGAGGTGGAATCTCAGGGTTGTTTTCATCTGCATCTCTCGAATGACCAATGATGTTGAACATTTTTTCATATATTTGTTGCTTTGACTTGTTTGTCTGAGAAATGTCTGTTCATTTCTGATGCCCATTTTTGGATTGGTCTTTAAATTTGGGATGTCTGATTTGTTAAAGTTCTTTATATATTCTAGATAGTAGACCCTTGTCTGAGGAACAGTTGGTAAAAATTTTTTCCCACATTGTAGGTTGTCTCTTAGCTCTGTGGGTGGTTTGTCTTTCAGTGCAGAAACCTTTTAATAAGATGAGATCCCAGTTGCGGATTCTTTGTGCTAGTTCCTGTGCTACTGAGGTTTTGTTCATAAAGTCTTTTCCTATGCCAATGTCTTCAAGAGTTCTACCTAACTTATCTTCCAGCAAGTTTAGTGTATCTCTTCTAATATTTAGATCTTTAATCCATTTTGATCTAAATTTAGGTGTATGGTGATAGATATAGGTCAACTTTTAATCTTTGGCAGGTTGAAATCCAGTTTTTCCAACACCATTTATTGAATAAGCTATCTTTCCTCCAATGAGGGTAGTTGGCTCCTTTGTCAAAGGTGAGGTGGCTGAATATGGCTGGAGTTGTTTCTGCATCTTCTAATCTATTCTATGGATCCTCGGGTCTATTTCTTTGCCAGTACCATGCTGTTTTTATCACAGCAACTTTGTAATATAGTTTCAAGTTGGGGATTGTGATACCCCCAGCCGTGTCCCTGTTGCCTAGAATGGCTTTTTCCATTCTAGGTCTCTTCTGGTTCCAAATGAATTTTTGGATTCTTTTCTCTAGTTCTGTGAAGTATATTGTTGGAATTTCAATTGGCATTGTATTAAATCTATATAGTAGTTTTGGAAGTATGGCCATTTTCACTATATTGGTTCTTCCTACTCAGGAGCAAGGGATGTCTTTCTACTTTCTTATATCCGCTTTGATCTCTTTTTTCAGACTGCTGTAGTTTTCAGTGTAGAGGTCTTTTGCTTCCTTGGTGAGGCTGATTCCTAGATATTTCATTTTTTTGGATGCTATTGGAAAAAGGAGTTGTTTCCTTAATTTCTCTCTCAGTGAGTCTGTTATTTGTGTATAAGAAGGCATGGAGTGTTTTTTGAGTGTTGACCTTGTATCCAGCTACTGTACTGAAGCTGTCAATTAAGTCTAGAAATCTCTTGGTGGAGTTTTTTCTGTCTTCTATGTAAAGTATCATATCATCAGCAAATAATGACAGTTTAACTTCTTCCTTTCCTATCTTTATTCCTTTTATTTCTTTCTCTTTTCTTATTGCTATGGCTAATGTTTCCAGAACTATATTGAACAGGAGTGGTGATAGTGGCCATCCTTGTCTTGCTCCTGATTTTAGCATGAAAGTTTTCAGTTTTTGACCATTTAGTATGATGTTGGCTGTTGGTTTTTCATAGATAGCCTTAGTCAGGTTAAGATAAAGGGCTTCTATTCCAGTTTTCTGTAATCCTCTTGACTTTAAAAGTAGCACCTTGTGAACCTCCATGCCACCATCCGCAGAGGGCCAGTCTCAGTGCATAGAGAATAAATTCATGAGTAGTCAGAAGCTCACATCAGCTGCCAAAATCTCCAGGGAACTCAGGTCTGTGTATGAAAGCAGAGGAACGGGTGACACCGGGACACGTGACGCTGATGCTGCTGGCCAGGGGTACTCTGCAGTTCGGTCACCATGGGAGGGACCAGCTGCAGTGTCAGGGAAGGGCCCTTAGCCATGTGCATTTGACCCCACATTTTAGCCCAACCGGTGAAGGTCTTGGAGTCCGTTTCTCTTTTGATCAAATCTCAGCCCTTACAGCATCCTGTTGGTGTTCTTCCCATGGCTGCTTCTCCTGGCTCTCCTGCCATCTCCCCAAAACAGACTCTGGGAGGTGGGGCTGGCTCATGCCACTGGCAGTTTGAACTCTCTAACTGTACAGTTGCTGAGAAGCTGTACCTTTTTAGAGAAAATGTCTTAATCTAAATTCTAGCAATTTCCCACAAAATCAGTGATTTTGAGGCCACGAAAGTGGCTCTTGATTCCTGCCATGACTCATCTTCCTCTATGCTGGTGCTGGCTGGAGTATGGGCCTTGGAGTAGGCAGCTGGACTCCAGTTCTGCATCTGCCTGTGGCCTCAGGACCGTGGCTCTGCCACACTCCCAATTTTCTTGTTAGTAAACCGCACGGAAGTGGAGAGAGAAGTGAAGTGAGATTTACAAAATGCTTAGAACAGTATTAGAACCTACATCTTACAAAAGTGTTCCTGTTATCAAAGATGTGCCCTCTTGTTTTTCAGAAGTTTTGGTTCTAAGCTAATTCTTAAGCAAGTGGCATTTTCTTCACACTATCTTAACAGGCAAGGACTTTACACATCTTATGTTTAACCCTTAGCAGAGTCATAGAACTCAGCTCACCCTTCTATTTGTATATGTGAAGAATAAGCACTTTCTCTATTTTGTTGATAGTTGACTTTGTCTTATTCTTGGGTCTTCAGTCATGGGAAAGAGGGGCAAACCAGCTAATATCCAGTCTGTGGATCTAATAGGTTAAGGATGATTTATAAGTTGCCTTTAAATGTCCTTTTTTAAAACTGTTCGCTTATTTTTAAAATTAAAAAAAAATTTTATTAGTAGTATACGTTTGCAGTACATGATTACGTTCATTTTGGTGAGTTGGTACATGTACATAAGATCTTCGTTCTTTTTACTTTCCCTTCCCCTCTCTCCCTTGTCCCTCCATTTCCTGGTCCCCTCCTCATTTGGAAAAGTTGTTCTTTATTTGTGCTTCAGGCCTCTCATGTAAGAGAAACCATGTGATACCTATGCTAGTGTGAAAAGAGTCTTGGATGGGTAAAGGCAAAATGTTCCAGTCTCCCTCCCTGGGGCCGAGGTGGAGCATGGGTGGACAGAGAAGATGTGGCTTGTCCCCTCTATCTGTGACAAGAAGGACATTCAGGTGTCCTGGCTGTACGGGCTGCTCATTCCTGGGCATTCCCAGACATTGTCTCTTGTGCGTTACACGGCTGTTCCCTCGAGTGCCCTGGGCTGTCCTTACTGGCTCTGAGAGCCACTGGTTAAAATTTCAGGAATTTTGTAACTTACCTGTAAACCAGTTAGATCATGCTTAAATGAAAACTTAAATGGTATAAACCTACAATGCAGTGGAGTGTATGAAAATAGAGGTAAAAAACATCTACTTCCCCCGAGTTTGGCATTTTCCTTCCCTGACATTACCCTCTCTTCTCTTGTTCCTGTTTGGTGAATTGCATTCTCATCCTTCTTGTTAATATTACTAAACTCTCACTGCTTTTATTTTACATTTAAGCTCAACATTTAATACTCAGAAGGGTTTCAGAAACTTTAGAACAAACCTTAAAATGTGGATTCTATGACATATTATTACTAAGAGCTTGTATTACTTAATAATCTCACTAATAGAGCTGTCCTAGTAAGCCCAAGCAAGGGCTATGGGCCTAATAAACACACTCTATAGGATGCCTGTGTGTGTCCTGCATCTGCCCACTGTTGTACTGAGAGAAAGCGGAGGCATTCGGTCCATAGCTTCCCTGGGGTTGACAGGCATCTGTCTGATGCCAGAACCAAAGCACGGGAATCACTGTTCCTATCCTGTGTGAGTCGCCCTATGCGCTCTCTGTGGCTCCACCTCAGCACCCATCGGCCTTTCATTAATAGTCTAACGCAGCGCAGTCTCCCTCACACTGGATTTGTGGTGAGAGCCCCCTTGCTCAAGGGCCTGTGGACTGCAACGCACGACGTAAATGTCAGTTCAAGAGGGATAATTTCATTGGCTAAAGGAATCCATGGCAGAGTCGAGTGCTGTTTCCCATCTTTGGAAACCATTGGCAGACAGTTTTTACAGCACAGAAATACTCTCCTCCTTCAAAGCCCCGAGGACCCAGACCCTGAGAAATCCCAGCTGAGTTGTTCGCAGCCCTGACTTGCTCATAAGAAGTGGATCTGCTTGGTCTCAGCCTTCCTGCCAGGGCAGCCCTTCCTGTGAGAGTGTCACTTCTGGGGTCATCTGCTGGGATGTCCATCGGTGTCAGCACTCAGTAACAACCTTCAAGAACCAAACGAAGTACCCAGCAATTCTGAGCAGCCAGGGGCCCAGTCCTGTCCACCCCACCTACCCCATGTTCGGGACCCACCCGTTCTGAGCCCCACATCCTGCCTCGTGATGGGGGAGGCTGCCCTGTAAGAGGCCACTGTGAGCTCTCCTGGGGAAGGGGAGGTGGGCCTTGTCACGGGGGTGGGGAAAGTTCCCCCATGTGGCACAAGACCATCTGGGCCTGATGTAATACAGGTTTCCTTAGCAATGATGTCATAAATACAGGGCGGGGCAGCACATTCCTGGTTCCCAAGGCTCAAAGGCAAGTGACTGCCAGAAGGGTTCTACCCTACAGAGCAGAGCACCTGCACTCCACTAGCCTGGATTGCTATATCTCACTCATTTTGGTCCTTCCCTACCCCCACCCCGTCATGTTCCTGCGGTGCCCCTGGGTTCCCGCACTCCTCATCTGGCAGCAGTTGTCGTTCCTGGTCCTGGCAGCCCCGATTCCAGAAAGGCACTGGGTCCCGCCGACCACCAAGCCAGAGTTGTCCCCTGAGCCCTGGTCTTTGCCTAATGGCCGACCGGAATTGCCCGATGCCCTTACTCGGCACCTACAGCCGGAGGGCTTTGATGACCTAGAGTCTTCTGCTCCATCTTGGACCACTCAAGAGGCTGCAGCTCAGCCTCCAGAGCTCCCTAATGAACTCATACCTCAGCCTCCAGAACTTCAGGAAAAAACAGTCTCTCCTCTAGGTGATGAGCAAGTTCAGCCTCCAACACTGACCCGTGGCGCTGTTACTCCTGCAGAGTCGTTGTCTACTGAGGTTGAAATTGAAAGTTCAACTGCACAGGAGGCCCCAGCTCAGTCCTCAGTGTCCCTTGAGCAGCTTGAACCTCTCCCGAAGGAAGACACACGCGGGAGGCTGAAGATTGCAGAGGGGCCTCTGTTCTCCGCACTGAAGAGCCTCATCCATTCCCCCTCTCAGGGGCTCCTCTCGTCCTCTGGAGACCCACGTCTTCAGGAGCATCCTTTCCCTGAATTACGTGATCCTGCGGAAGCCTCCACAGGAAGCACTGATGTGGAACACCAACCTGGAGGAAACACCCCTGAAAAAAATGTGTTTACCACAAACTCTCCGATTTCTGCCACGGATTCTGCCCTCACCCTGATAGCCACCGATGACCACACCGATGAGAGGCACTGGGAGTACACCAGCACCGGCACTGAGCTGACCCCTCCAGAAACCTCTGTCCCCTTGCTGTCGTCCCCCGGAGATGAGGTCGAGACCCAGCTAAACCAGCAGCTTCACAGCCTCATTCCCAACAAGGAGGGTAGGAGGCTCATTTCGGGTATCATCGATAGTACCAAAAAGCAGTGTTCAGAGCCCCGTGGGCACCTGGCCTGTGCCAAGCTCATCTCGAGAATAGACCGCCTGATGAAGCTGCTCCGTAAGCAGCAGGAAGAGAAGGTGGCCCAGGCCCAGTGGGACACGGAGCAGTGGAAGAGCGAGACCTACATCAAGGAGAGTTCGGGGGTCTCCAGCAATCAGAAGACGGGAGGCGAGCCAAGGGACCACACACAGGAAGTCCCAGAACACAGCTACACCATGCTCATCCTGGCAATAGCACTCATGGTGACCCCAGTGCTTCTGATCATCATCTTCTGTCTCATCGAGATTTGCTGCCACAGAACAGCTTCGGGGCAAGATGAGGAAGGGTCGTCAAGTAGCGATTGCAGGCCGAGAGGGAGGTACTCAGTGGAAAAGGACAGTCAGGAGGGCTACTCCTGGTTTTGGCAGCCGCTGTGGGGCTGGTACCTGACCACGCCTCTCAACTTCTTCCAGCAACGGAGCGTGGCAAACAAGCTACGACAAATCAACTCAGCCAACCAGGATGAGCAGTTCATGTGGGAGGTCAGCGACATCTCAGTGTCAGAGTAATCCACAAAGGCAGCTGCGCGACCCCTTCCCACCTTAGGTGATTTCAAAATAAAGTCACAGATACACATCCACATCCTGGCTGTGCTGACTTTGGGAGGAGCTGGGAGGAATTTGTTCAGGGGCCCAATCCCGGCCTTGGCCCTGGGTTGTGGTGGTGTCATTGAGAGGGGTTTTGAGGGCCAACCTTAGCGACTCTCCAAGGCGGGGGGCATGGAGCCCTCGCTCCATGTGTGAAGGAGCAGTGTGGCCCTAAAAGGACAGCAGGTGTTTGCTCTGAGGCCCGGGAAGCCCTCAAGAGCAGGGCTTTGGGGATTTGGGAAAGGACTTGGACATGTGAGCCCCAGAGAATGTACAAGGGAGACAGAGGACCTGCCTCGCCTCGGATAGAGATGTGAAGTAGGCCGGAGCAGGGGCCAGGCACACAGCTGTCAGTGCCTCCAAGCCTTTCCCAGAATAAACGGGACCGGACAGAACTTTATTCCCCAAGGGTTTCTGCTAGGAGGCAGGATCATGCAATGAGAAAGAAAGTGGCTGGAAATTGTAACCCAAAGTCTAGTCCTGGCCTTGACCCTGACCCATTGAGTGACCTTGGGCAAGCTCCTTCACCTCCCAGGGATGCTCTCTTCCACAGTTTGTAGTGCGGCTTATTTGAAGGTCGTGCTTGCCACCTGTTTTCTGCCATTTTCACACGAGAGAGCCCTGGGATGTTTTATTAAGCCAAGGTTGCCGGCTCTCAACCAGAGGCGACCTTAATGCTCAGACACTGTGAGGATGTGGGATCAGCCCGAACCCCTCTCCTGCTAATGTCCTCTTTCTCCTCAGTCCTGCTGTCTCCATGTAAGGGCACAGCATGGGCGATTGCCTTTCAAATTGTTTTCTAAAAGGCTCACATGGCAGACGCAGTGAAGGCAGGATGGCAGTTGGTACCTCTTGCAGTTCCCACTGAGAGTGACCAAACCTTGCCAGTGCAGGAGCAGAGCTCTGGACCCTCGGCCGAGGCCTTGCTTCGGATTCTGTTCACAGCATTCTCCCGGTTCAGCTTCTGCACTCAGACTGGGTTGTCCCAAATCCCACAGTGGCCCATCCTGGGCCGTTTCTGAGCCATCCAAATGTATTCGGTGAGCAATGCTCAAAGAGCCCAAAAGGCCCGTGACAGGAAGCTGCTTTTCCAGACCCCCCCCAGTGCAATTTTGTCTTGGGACCAAACACAGGCAGTAGTGACATGGGGCCTTTGCCCTGAACTACCTACGATGCCAAGAGCTGCCAAATTACTAACTTGGTCAGAGGAGATCATTCAGATAAACTCCGCTGAATCAAGAATGTAGTCTTTGTTTTCCTGGCATTGATATATTGGGTGAATATGGCCTATATAATAATGAGCCACTTTCATGTGAGCCTCAGAAGGGGCAGGTACGGAATGGCCAATATTACCAGCCCTGCTCAAAGGAAGCCTGAGAAGGGGCAGCGAGACCCTGCCCAGAAATACTTCAAAGCCACAGGTGTCCACTGAGCCCTGGTCTTTGCCTAATGGCCTGCCAGAATTGCCCGATGCCCTTACTCCGCAGCTACAGCCGGAGGGTTTTGATGACCTAGCGTCTTCTGCTCCCTCCCGGGAGTTTTCTCCACATCTAGAATCCTCTGAACAAATTGGACAGCATTTCGCTTTTAGAACATGCCGGTGCTAGAGTTAATACATGAAAGCTATTAAACCAATCTTAGGTTCCAAGAAAGGTCATGGCTTTCATAAAATTGCCTCTCTCGAGGCCCACAGAACACTCGAGGCCGACCCCAGAGAGTAGCTCCCGAAGGAAGACACACGCAGGAGGCTGAAGATTGCAGAGGGGCCTCTGTTCTCAGCACTGAGGAGCCTCCTCCAGTCCCCCCCTCAGGGGCCCCTCTCGTCCTCTGGAGACCCACGTGTTCAGGAGCATCCTTTCCCCGAATTACGTGATCCTGCTGAAACCTCTATAGGAATCCCTGCTGTAGAAAACCAAACGGCAGCATCCCCTGTGGCGCGAGCCCGGGGCAGCCCCACACACAGCTCAGCAGACGCCCATCGTGGGCAGCCAGAGCTCCAAGGCTCCCTGGGGCAAGGTGACCGCCGAGGAGGCAGCAGGTGCTTCCTCCGCCAAGGCCAAGGGACAGGAGTATGGCCATGTGAACAGCAATGGAGACTCGTCCCCCAAGGGTGAAGGGGAGTCGCCCCGGTGAACGGAACAGATGAGGCAGCTGGGGCCACTGGCGATGCCATCGAGCCAGCACCCCCTAACCAGGGCGCTGAGGCCCATGGGGAGCCCCCCTCCCTCAAGGAGACCCCCCAAGAAGAAGAAGAATTTCTCTTTCCAGAAGCCTTTCAAATTGAGCAGCCTGTCCTTCAAGAGAAATCGGAAGGAGGGTGGGGGTGATCCTTCTGCCTCCTCACCCGCAGAGGAAGAGCAGGAGCAGGGGGAGATCAAGGTCAGTGCCTGCAGTGAGGAGGGCACCACCCAGGAAGGGAAGGCTGCTGCCACCCCTGAGGGCCAGGAGTCCCTGGCCAAGGGGGCAGAGGCTAGTGCTGCCGCCGAGGGAGGAGACGCTGAAGAGGAGACAGAGCCCCAGGCCGCAGAGCCGTCTACTCCCTCGGGGCCTGAGAGGAACCCTGCACCACTGGCCACTGGCCAGCGCTGAGCAGAATGAGTAGCTGGGTGGGGGCAGGCGGGGGATCTCTAAGCTGTAAAAACTGTGCTGTCCTTGTGGGGTCACTGCCTGGACCTGGTGCCCTGGCTGCCTTCCTGTGCCCAGAAAGGAAGGGGCTTGTTGCCCCTCCCAGCCCCATCCCTCTCCTCCTCTCCCTCCTGTGGATTCTCCCATCAGCCATCTCGTCTTCCTCTTAGGGCCAGTTAAAGATGGTCCCTTACAGTTTCCCAAGTTAGGGTGGTGAGGCAAAATGCTCCTGTCCTTGGCCCTACTTCCTTCCCTGTCCCTTCCCCTACAGAAGGCAATTGCTGGTTTTCTCCCAGTTCTTTTCCAAGTAGGTTTTGTTTATCCTACTCCCCAGATCCCTGAGCCCGAAGTGGGGTGCTTACACTCCCAAACCCTGAGTCTCCAGCCTTCCCCGTGTTGAGTTATTTTGGTCTCTCGTGCTGTGCCTAGTGGCACCTGGGCTGGGGAGGACACTACCCCGTCTAGGTTTTTGTAAATGTCTTACTCAAGTTCAGACCTCCAGCTTGGGAATCAACTGTCTCTTTTTTGACTTGGTAAGCAAGTGTTAATTAGGCTTTGGGTGGGAGGGAGGTCTGTAATGTGAAACAACTTCTTGTTGTCTTTTTTGTTTTCTCCCATTGTTGTTAATAATTTTAATGGCCAAACCCAGATTTGTACTTTTTTTTTTCTAATTGCTAAAACCATTCTTTTCCACCTGGTTTTGCCATCATGTTTGGAAGAGGAATAAATGTTGTCCCTTCTAAAAAAAAAAAAAAAAAGAAAAAAGAAAACCAAATGGCAGAAAACACTTCTGAAAAAAGTTTTTACCACAAACTCCCCCGTTTTTGCCACGGATTCTGCCCTCACGCTGATATCTACCAATGACCACACCGATGAGAGGCACTGGGAGTACACCAGCACTGGCACTGAGCCGTCCCCTCCAGAAACCTCTGTCCCCTTGCTGTCATCCCCCCGGAGATGAGTTCAAAACCCAGCTAAACCAGCAGCTTCACATCCTCATTCGGGGATCAATATGTGATTCACACTCTTACAAGGGACAGTTCTGAGCCCCGCATCCACCTGGCCTGTGCCAAGCTCATCTCCAGAACAGGCCTCCTGATGAAGCTGCTCAGTAAGCAGCAGGAAGAGAAGGTGGCCCAGGCCCAGTGGGACACTGAACAGTGGAAGAGCGAGACCTACATGAACGAGAGCTCGGGGGTGTCCAGCAATCAGAAGATGCAAGGCGAGCCAAGGGACCACACGCAGGAAGTTCCGGGACACGGCTACAACAAGAAGCTCATCCTGGCGCTATCAGTGACGGTGACCCCAATGCTTCTGATCATCATCTCCTGTCTCATCGAGATTTGCTCCCACAGAACAGCTTCGGGGCAAGATGAGGAAGGGTTATCAGTTAGCATTTGTGGGTGGAGAAGGAAGTCCTCAGGGGAAAAGGACAGTCAGGAGGGCTTCTCCTGGTTTTGGTGGCTGCTGTGGCTCAGGGACATGAGCAGGCCTCTCAGCGTCACCCGGCAGCAAAGCATGGCACAGAAGCTACACGACAAGGACTCTTCCAATGAGAACAAGATATCTGGTCACCAACAACATAGGGGAGGCCAGCGAAGCCCCCTCAGAGGCAGAGGAATCCACAAAGGCAGCAGAGTGAGCCCTTCCCACCTTAGGTGATTTGCAAGCAATGCCAAAATCAAACTTCCCAAATAATTACAGAAAATGTAAAAAACTTCAAAAGCAAATCACAGGTACACATGCACATCCTGGCTGTGCTGATTTTGGGCGGAGCTGGGAGGAATTTGTTTAGGGGCCCAATCCCTGAACACTGAGTGTTGCACTGAGTGTTCTGCTGTCTTTTGCGGGAATTTCAGCATTCCGGGCCCTAGCCCGTGAGGGCAGAGGAAGTGCACTCACGGATTGGGATGTGTGGGGAGGCCCAGAGAAGGTGCCCAAGGCATCTCCTTACCCCAAGCAGCAGGAGGGTCCTAGACTTTTGCAGATGGGAGGGGTGTCCGGGAATGGGAAGCAGAAGTAGAAGAGGATCGAGATGTGTCCCTACATACCAGCACTCCATGATGAATATATTCATTATGTGTCACAAACACACTAATGAAAACTATTTTTAAAAAGAAAATTAGTGACACACAAGGGAGGCGAGGCCCATGGGCCCTTGTGGAGAGGTGGTGGAGAGGAAGGTGACCCCATGACCTTGGGACTACACCATGCAATGGCAGAGGACCGTCTGTCCAGCAAGTTTGCCACCTTTGAGAAGTTTTCTATAGCAAACAACCAAACCCATTGAGTCCTGGTCATGAAAATAAAGCCTAGACTGAAGAAAGACCATGGTGGAAGAAAGCCACCCAGTGAAGCGTAGGAATGGAACTGCATCTGGCATCTGTTCAGGGACTTCCTTCTAGGACAGACTGGGTGACAGGCTGTGGGATCAGAGAAGCCAGGACAAGCTCTGCTCGGGGCCAGTGAACAGGATATGTGGGAGAGATCTGGACAAAGCGTGCTACAGTTTGAGGAAAGACTTTAGCGAGGGTGCACCAGGCTGGGCAGCTCCAGGCTGGTGGCTGCTCTCAGCAGGTCCCCTGCAGAGGTGGATGGGCTTCTGGGTTCACACAGCACAAAGACACTAGCCATGCTGGAGAGGAGTTTTGGCTGCAGCCATGCCAGCCAAGAGTGTTTGTCTTCCTGGGCATTTGGTTAGAGTTGGGAAAGAGGGTGAGCCTAGTTCCTGGAAGGCTGAAAGAGTTGGAATGAATAGAACAGAAGATTCCTTCAAAGAACATTCAGGACCCCTTGTCCCTTTCTCTGTCCTCGGTGTCTGCTCCACCCTCTCCAGGTCTTGGAGAACATTCCAAGTCGTGGAGAAACTTGATGGGAAGACAATATGCTTCAATGAGGTTTGATTTTGGACCTGACCCATTTGTTGTAGTTTGTTGTAATGAAATAAAAGAGTAATGTTGCTTTAATCACACTGTTTGGAAAATGCATTAATGGATTTTTATGAAGACTATAGTTCTTCTGTTAACAACAGAAGCCAGGATAGTGCCTGGGGAACCTGAGGGACCTCTCTATGGGGCTCATCGTGCAGCTCCATGTGAAGGAGCAGAGTGCATTATGTTTCCCAGCCCATCTCTCATTGCCCTGTGGCCATCTGTGTGCCAGTGAATTCTCCTTTGCTGTTCATGTGGAAACCTGGGGTGCCTTTCAGTGGATGGTTGATTCTCATAATTGCTGCGTGTTTTGACCTATGTGACATTCCTATTTGGATGTGTGTGCATTTGTCCCATCATGCTTTGTGAGAATGGTCGAATCCTTGCCAAGGACTAGTGGCACAAATGGAAGTTTAGTGTACAAAATGTCAACTTTATTGTTTTAACCCAACAGGGCCTAATGAATTTGAAAGACAAAAATTCAGCAACCTAATGCCCACAAAAGCCGGGTGCAGTAATTTGTCTTCATTCATTTATTTATTTTTGGTTCTGCACAAGTGGCATAAACCGGACGTTTCAGAATGATAAAACTGTGAAAACTATGTTCCATTTTCTCATTCACGTGCATGGGCGCACCAGGTAATTATATTGCAAAGCAGGAAATAAATATGAATGTGAAGAAAAATGCTACCCATGGTACATGCATGAGCTCAGGTTGGAGGGCTTCCATGGCTGTTCGTGTTGTAAGAATTAATGCAGTGCTGCCACTTTGGGCTTGTGTGTGGAAGAGACCTGCTCCAAGCACATTATTCTCTCTGTCTTGTTTTCCAGTGCTCCGGCTCCTGCAGGAGGGCACAGATCCGCACACTGTCGTGTCCTCGGGAGGGTCCTTGCTCCATCTGGTAAGTACTGTGACAATCTTGGGGGACACCTGGAGAAGGGGATCAGTGAAGGGCTCCAAACTCAGCCACAGAGTGCACACCTGATAGATGATGATGATTCCAATTAGCAGGTGCAGGTAACGAGCTGCCCTTACAGTGAAGTCTGTAAATAATCTTTCACAAATGGCACCAGAGCCTCGGCCCTAAAGGGAACGCTTTTGCAATTGAACAGCATTTGGGAGTAAGTTCAATAACACTGCACCCATCACAGAGCAGTATGCAGCCCTGCCCCTCCCTCACTGCCGCAGCTTGTCCTTGCTGCTCTGCTGAAATTTACTCTGGTCATGGTCAGGCCTGACCCTGTCAGTGTGGATAAAAGTGGCCTTATATTCTTTTGTCAGTGAAGTTGGCGTGGATTAAGTAAAAAGAAAAATAAGTGCATAAAGAAAGAAATATTTTTATGAGGCTGATGCCTGTGAAACTTGCTGGTTTAGTTAAACATTAAGTAAAAGGAGAAGTCAAGAGTTATTTGATTTAGTGGTATTTAGGACCTGTTTAAATATAGTAACTCAATTTTGGAAAATAACAAAATAGCATTAGGAAAAAACTCTAATTTAACATTGTCTACCTAGACAAAACATAATGCTGTATTTATTTTGGCTCTAAGGATCTATGACAGAGGGCTCATGCACGCATCAAGTGGGAGATCCTTCCTGGACCAAATTTGACAGTGGGAGTTTCCAGATCTCTCCAGGTGCTGCTGATTTATAACCACCACTGAGAAGAACTATAAAAGAGAAATGATGTCTAAAGAAAGCTTGGGGAATCGGGATAACAAGTTATGTTCCACAGTCAGCAGAACAGAAAACTGGGAATTGATAGGAGATGCTCTGCAGAATCATGGAGATTGTTTCTCCTGTGCATTGGAAAGGGCCGAAAAGAGCCATTTCTAGGTAACTTTCTTTCCTCCTGGGATGTTCTAGTGATGGAACCTCTCCATTGTCCACGTGGTTTGTGCCATGGCTTCCATCTTTACAAGGGGCTGCACCTTGTTTTTCCTTAGATCCCAAGGGTAATGTGAGAAGCCCGGACCAGGGACTTCTGTAAAAGCCATCCACAGGCAGGGATGCTCCTGCTGGGCAGTGTCACCAGGCTGCTGTCACCACTGGGGGTGTGGGAAGCAGTAATTTCCATGAATAAGCCTGTCAAAGATATTGTTGTCATTGCCAGGAGAAGGCTGTTAGAGAGAGAGAGAGAGAGAGAGAGAGAGGAAAAGTGGAGAGTAGATGAACAGAGCCTGTTACTTCTTCATGTACACAATGTATCTGACCTTTAGTGAGCCTATAAATCTCTGTCCTACAAATCAGAAAGTCACAAGTTGCCTTCTTTACCTTTTAAATAAAGTCAGAAAGCCACACAGTCATCAGCTGGCAGCAGCTGTGCTCTCCTAAGCTGCTGTTGCTGGTCCCAGGTGAACCTTTTCCTCTCTCATCCCACCCCCTGCCAGACTATTGCTCTGTTTCTCACACAACAACCACAGCACAGCACAGCACAGGGCTCCCTCCGGAATGCCCCAGTCACCCCCATCAGTGTCATTAAAGTCCCCAGGCAACCCCGCCTGCAGCAGTGGCCACCCACCTCCATGTCACTCTGACTCCGCTTGCCCACCATGACCTCTTTGCTGCTCCTTACCCCATGCCCTGTCCTGCTCCGTCTGGGTCCCTTGCTGTCTCCTCCCCGTTGACCCACTCTAGCTAGACACCCACACAACATACCAGCCTCTTGCTGTGGGCCTCCGCTCCCGCATCTCACATAGTCCCCCTCTCTGGTGCATCCCACAGCATGGAGCACCCACCAGAAGCCCTCAGGCAGCCCCCCGCATCCCTGAAGTGTCATTCTCCATCCCCTCCTGCACGGTGGCTCCTGTGGCTACTGTGTGTTCTCCAGGACCAGCTCTGTGAGAGCAAGGACTCCTGGGTAGATAATGAATTCCTGTCGCTACGGAAGTCAGGAGTGTCTGACACTGACAGATATCGGGGGCGAAAAGGTGCAGAGCCCATATTCTGTGCCGGCACTGAGTCAGGTGTTCTGAGGGGAACAAGCTCACCTGTGAGGACAGCAGACCTGGTGAGGGTGGAGCAGATGCTGAGGACAGAGCAAGGGACGGGGGTCTGGTGGGGACCCAGGTCCAGGCCTTTGCCCACCTGCCTGCTCTGATTGCTTCTCCTTTCACCAAGGTCATAGAGGGCCCGGCCCTTGCTTTGCCGTGCATCTGGGCGCAGTGGGTTGTAGTCATGGACAGTGTGGCTTTTTCTCTCTGCCAGCCTGAAATTTCAAAAACTGATTCCTAGTAAGTGATTAGTGAAAGGCCCCTGAGAACAGAAGGGGCCTTCGGTTAATAAGAAGGTGGTTATTTTAGTCTTCAAGCCAACTGTGTGAAAGGCTCAGAAATGGTAGCATCAGGAGGAAAGGGAATGAAAAGACTAAAGGGGTCAGGTAGGCAGGAAACGTGTTATTAAATCCCAGTCCACAACAGCAGCGGAAGTTGGGAGACCGAGACCCAGGGAGGTTGATGGAGGAGGTGCAGGAGCTCAGCGCTGGGGCTGAGTAAATAAAAACTAGTGCAAAATCACAGGTTGCCACAGAGACAAAATTGCAGGGTTTCTGGATGCTGTGGGTAACGAGGAAGGCAATTTAGCCATCTCGGGTGTCACCGTGAGCGGCCTCACCGTGTGCCCCAAACCTCCGAGGCTGATCCAGATCACAGGGGCCCTAATTACATGCTGCCCCCACTGCTGGTGTCGCTCAGCGCAAGGCAGCGTATGTGTGCATGGGGCTTGGGAAAAGGCCGCAGAAATGTTCAGATTTCCCAGGGCTGTTTGTTTGGTGCAGTTTTTATTCATGGCATGCCTTGTTCTCAGTGCAGATTTCTGTGAGGCATCTTTTTTCTCTTGGAAGTGCCAGAAAAACGTTTTTTAGGGTAGGAATTGCAAAAAAAAAAAAAAGAAAAAAAACACACAGGATTTAAAGTTGATATGTGAGGAAACAGGTTTTAGTATTTTGGGTCATGCAACATTTTGTCTCCTTTTTAATACATTTTCTACAAATACATTGGACTCAGTTTATTTATCTGCTACTCATTAAATAATTCGAACATCAAACCTAACCGGTGTTGTGTTCTGTGTGGTGGGCAAGAGGGGACAGTTGCATGCAGTAAACGCGTGGTCACCAAGGACTGGGCAGTGGACGGCTGGTGACATGTGCAGCCTTTTCATTCTGCACAGACTCCAGTTCAGGCCACAGACAAGCGAAAGTGGAATATTTTAGAAATATGAACTATTTTCTTTTACTGAGTGAATTCTGGTTTTAACATAAGGATAAGCATCTCAACAGTAGCATTCTTGCAGCTGCTAAAAATATTGAGCTACAATAGATACGAAAAAATGTCCATGATGTATTGGTGCATGGCCAGAAAAACAGATGGAAGAACAGTACACATAATGCAGATAGATAAAGACAGATGCATGATCCTTTATGAAGCAGAGAAAATATCTTGAAGGCTAGATGAGAATTTTTTTTTTTTTTTGGTACTGGGGATCGAACTCGGGTCCTTGCACTTTCGAGGCAGGCATCGGAACCACTGAGCTAAATCCCCAGCCCTGTGAATTTTTGAAAGTGACTCAAGTTGAGGAAAGGAAATGATGTCTTTTAATTTTTGCTGTTTCCTTTTACATGTTGCTTGAACACTTCAAATGGCAAGCATGTGTGTTCCATATAATAAAAGAAAGTAATGCAAAATAGCCAGGACTATGTTTCAATTAGATGTTTAGATTTGAAGGGCTTCAGTGTCTTTGCCATTTTTACAAGAAACTCTGCAGCGGTAAGGTGAGCTGCTCTCGGGCTTCCCTGAGTTTCCATAATCACAGGTGCTATGAGAAGCCGAGCCAGCAGCAGCTGATTCTGACTGCGGGACAGGCAGTCCCATGCCTTAGCGTCTTCAAAACCGAGCAGCACATAGTGTGCTTGGCTTTGCTTTTTCCAGAAGGAAGAGGCCAAAGCCTGCAAGGTGGAGTCTTAGCAAGGGGACCATTCACAACAGAAGGGATGAGAGTGGTGATGTCACCAAGAGGGGATGGTGCTGATGTCTGGAGCAAGTGGTGATTGCACGGTGCTCGTGGGTGGCAGCTCGCAGGTGCAGGGTGGCATGCACGTGAGAACAGGGCTCCCCACATTTCCCAGGGATGTGACTTTAGGGCCCACACTCCTGACTGGGGCTTGTGTTTTACAGACCAGCCTCGCTTTGGTCTGTGAGAGCCATAGCACCCACAGCGATGAAGTCCACCGTCCGGGATTTCACATCACTAGCCCGGTGTCCCACTGAAACTCAGGCGAGAACCACAGCCATGAGCTGTACTCTGGCTCCCTTTTTATCCAGAGCAGCTGTGTGGGTGACTCAGGAGCAGAAGGTCAAGAGCAGAGAAAACGCTCTTCATGCTTCGAGAAAGTGAAGGGGCTGAACTTCTATCTTTGAGTGAAGATGCCAGCAGGGGCTGATTCATTCAACAGCAAATGGTTTCAAAGGTCTTTGTGGAGTTGCCAGCCAGATGGGGTTTTTTGTTTGTTTTGCTTTGATTTTATTTTTATATCTCTGCAGCAAGGGATCCCTATTTGCTTAGAATCAGAACCCTTTCTTGACAGGGTGGAGGCAGATGAGCAAGGCACTCTGGGTAGACCTCTTGCAGATCTCTCTCTGTACCCTTGCCAGAAAATGTGGAGCTGGCGAGTTTGGGAAACACGGTGCAGGGCAGAGTGTGCGAGAAGCCAGGGCTGAGCCCCAGGGAGGCCCTCCCCATGTCGTGTCAGCCTGCAGCGCCCCGCTCGGTTGGGCGGGGGGAGCTTCCGCAGTGCCGAGAACTTGGCAGACTCTGAAGATGCACAACCGCTCGCTCGTGACCCACAAATGCTCCTCCTGCTCCTCCTCTTGTTCTTCCTTCTGCCTCCTGCTCCTGGGAGCTCCCTGGACTTCCCCATCTCTGCTGCTGGTCCCCGTTCCCGGCCCCCGTACCCCCGAATGGAGGCTGTGGATCAGTGGTGACACTTGGTTCTGGCGCCAACTGCCATGGACTCTTAGGTGCGTGTAAGGTGGAAATCACACATGGGCCGGTTCTTCAGGCTGCTGACATGCATTACTGTTGCCCGTCCTGTTTTCCAGCGCCTTGCAGAGGGCTTCCAAGATGAGCAGAGGGTCCCTGCTCCATTTGGACATAGATCATGAATGGTCAAAGTGCAGCTCCTTTGCTGTTAGCATCTCGGGCTTTGAAGACAAGTGGCTTTTAGGCTTTCGTGTTGCAGCTCCAGCTTGGACACCAGGGCTTGTAGCTCCTGGTAGCCCCCCCGTCCATCAGCTTCAGCAGCAGGGGTGCTGGTAGCCCCTTGGTAGCTTTCAGCAGCTCCTGCTGCCTCTGCAGGGCTTTCTCACCAGTCCCAGGAGGTCTCCGTGAGTCTCCAGCAATCTCTGCAGGTCTCCGAAGAGCTCTGCAGGTCTTCACCACTCTTGGCTTTGTCCTCTTGCGGGAGACCCCTCCTGGACCTCCCACTGAGTGTGAGGGAACCCTGTTGAGAGAGTGGGCATGCACGTGGTTTCCTGCATTGCAGACCACTCGGGGGACATTTAGAATGGGGCACAGATGCCTGGGGTTACAGGGCTGGGTCATCTGGCGGGGCCGCAGGGCAGTCAGGTGGGTTAGGTCCGTGATTCAAGCCCGCCATGTAAGGCAAATGTTTTCCAAATGAGAAAGGAGGTGTTGGGAAAACTCATGTTACCACAGCACAGTTAAACAAAAAATGGTAAAAGGTAATTTTCATATATGAATCATGTAAAATGTGTGTTTTTAAAATTTTTCTCCACGGTAGACCAGAGTTATCCATGACATGCTTGTTAGTCAACCACATGAAGTAAAGCACACAAAATAACCATTATGCCAAAACAATTTTAAGTTTAAAATTGTCTCCGATTGCCATTGGTTTCTATGATTTTCAGTCTTTTCAGCTGAATCAATAATATACATGGTCATCATTTGCAGGAAAATAGATAGAACTCGATTGAGACCATCAAGATAAATGAAATAAGCCAGACTCAGAAGTTAAATATTGCACATTTTCTCTTATGTGAGAAACCTAAAATATAAATAAATGAGTAAAATAAAGGAGAAATGATAGGAAAGTTGCAGGTCGACTCTTGGGGACTGGGAGGGAATCGAGATGAGGTGGGGTAGGGGATAAAGGAATTGGCAATGCTCCAGATAAGCTGTGTGCATGTGCCACTTCCGCAGCGTGCACCTCTGCACAATGGATCACGCACATTGTACTGGGCTTGCACTGGAGAGATATTGCCCTGGTTGGGGGCAGTTAGAAAGAAGTCCTTGCAGAGCTGCCCAAACTGTGGATTCTGCACGGAAAGTGCTAGGCATCACTGTGGCTCTTGAGTCTGCTTTAGGAGGCCGAAGGGGTTCTATAAATGGAGATGTTCAAAATTAGTATTTCTGAGCATAGGACATCGTGCTTGTAGTAAGCAAGGAGAGATGGGGACGATCGATGGCCTTCGGATGGAGACAGTCAGGACCTCTTGCAGGGTGAGTAAGCTGGGGGTGTTGGTCCTCACCAGCCCACACTGCTGGATTAGAGAGAGGGCTGCTTCCACAGTCGTCACGTCTTCCAGGAAGGAGCGGAGTGGTTGGGGAAACAGGTGGGTGGAGAGGTGGGATGAAACAGAACAAAATACAGAATGGCAAGCTTGCAAAGACTGTAGAAGAATCACCAATAAGCTCAAAAAATGTCCAAGTTTTTTGAGCAACCCTTGGGGAACTATTTGACCCACACTGCAAAAGGCCACAGGGCAGATGGCGCTTTTGACGAGGTTGATTTCCACTTCAGTCCTGTGGACATTCCCAAATGAGGAAAATTTATTGAAAATGACTGTGTTCCAGGGTTTCAGTGGAATAAAGACAAATGTGTTGACCTCAGGGAGCCTGGGAGCTGAGTGGATGGAAGAGCCTGTGGGTTTGGGGCAGCTTCACGGCATGTGGCCAGCAGTCACACGCTTGTGTGAGGAGGACGCCAGGACTGGTTCATGCATGTGTGGCCCATGAAGCCAAAGAGCCCGGGTTAGGGGGACACCAGGCTTGGTTGTCCTCATCTTGGAATTATTAATGCTGTTGAGTAAGAAGGCCCGCCTTTTCATTTTGCAGTGGACCTCACAGATTATGCAGGGAGCTCTGCTTGGGATTTGAGAGGCAGATGACGGTGACAGTGGCAGCTTGGGTTCACTGCTCCAGCTGCAGGCAGAGAGAACTAGTGCTGTCACAGTTCTGGCGAGCATGACAGGGCAGGCGCCTTCAACTTCTTGGTGCTGTAAAGTGTCACTAGCGATTGCTTTTCCCTGATGAAGAGTGATCAGATGGGAAGGAAGGTCAGCTGCCCTCAAGAACATTCTTTCCAGGGAGAAGCAGGTTTACGCTGAATTGACAATGTAAGTACACTGTAGCAGGGATGGGAAACCATCACAATCTCTTTGGACAAGCATGATTAAAAGGTATTTATTGCTGTCAAATTATTATTCATAATTCTCTGAACTGTGAATTTAAATGTTACATCACTGGAGAAGGGCTGCTACCACTGTCGGCCTTGTATCTAGTTAACATTTTTTAGTGAAAGACACTGAAAGTCCTCAGGTATCTGAATGATACATGTGGATTCCTAGACAGGCTCATAAGGAGGTCACACTGCTTTAACTGCACAATGAGTCACCAAAAGAGAGTGGAAAAGAAGTACTTGCACATGAATTTCACAGAATAAGTTGGATCCAGGTACCACATTCTAAAACCAAGTTGTTGAACATCCATATTCTAATCTTCACTTTCTCCGTCATTGTTTCCCAAACTGAAGCTGTGGTGGATGAGGCCACAGTTCATGCCATCAGATTCCTGATATTAGTGACTTCTGTTATTGACACATACAATTTGGAACATCGTAGACACAGGACCTTAGTTCCAAGCTGTAAGTATTCCATCCAATGCCGCATGTTTCCCAGCACCTGGATTGCTTCCCTGCATCCCAGCTTTCATGTCTACTAATATCCATGGGGACCGTATGCCAGGGTTTTTTGCTGGACTTACTGTACATTGGAGTTTATCAGGTAATGTGGTGATGGGTGATATCACTTAGACCTTCTGTGTGCCCGACAGAACTTTTGTAATTTTAGTTTTTACACTTTTCACCATTTAGCATTGTACATAAATGTTCTCTCTGGTGCGGAGAAAAGTGAAGAACAAAAAGGTTGTTCTATGTGTGCACACCCAGGTGATGGGGTGAGAAAAATTGAAATAATATTCCTTTTCCTCTGAATTGCCTTTCTAGCTTTCTCAACAGTCAGTTGTCCCCGTATGTGTCGCTCTGTTTCTGAATTCTCTCCTGTGTTTCACTGGTCCATTTGACTTTATGCCAACATCACTGTGCACTGATCACTGTAACTTTATAAAAAGTGCTGCAGTTGGGTGGTGATAGTCCACCAGCTTTGCTTTTATTCAAATTTTGTTGGGCTGTTCTAGGTCTCATGGATTGCTGTGAGTGAGGTACCAACAAGATAGAATGGAAAAGGAAATATTTGCCTGTCAATTTCAAAAAACAAATCGGATCCAATTACCATACTCTAAAACTAATATATTGAAGATTTATGCTCTGTTTCTCACCCCCTCTGTCATCATTGCAAAACTGAAGCTATTGACTTAGGAACTTTAAAGTCATTATTTCAGATTCTACATGAACACCCCCTGGAATTCTGGTTGCATCTGAATTGAATTTATATATCAACTTGGAAAGAATTAGTTAAGGATGCAGTCTTTTGACCCATAAGCAAAGTCTGTATTTCATATTTTTTAAGTTTAAAAATATTGCCTCACTAACGTTCTGTTATTTCAACACGCAGGTTTTTTACATATTTTTTTTGGTCAGGTAAGATGTATGAACAAAACATATAATGACTACTTAAAAATATTTATTACAGTGAAAGACACATTGCCATGAATGCCCCTCAAAAATCTCCCCCTTGCTTCTCACAGGCTCTTTGGCACTTTCAGAAGCAGTTCTAGAAGTCATCTTTCAGGAGTATCTTTAGTTGTGCTGCTTTGGCTGCCTTGGTGTCCTGAAATGATTCAAAATGTTTACCTTTCATGTTCATTTTGATTTTGGGAAAGAAGAAGGAGAGGGGGAGAGGGAGGAAGGAAAGAAAGAGAGAAAGAGAGAGAGAGAAAAGAAAGAAAAAAGAAAGCAAGCAAGAGAGAAAGCGAGCAAGCAAGAAAGAAGGGAAAGCAAGCAAGCAAGAAAGAAAAAGAAAAAGAAAGAAAGAAAGAAAGAAAGAAAGAAAGAAAGAAAGAAAGAAAGAAAGAAAGAAAGAAAAGGAAAGAAATTGCCCGGTGGCTGATCTGGTGACTAAGGTGGATGAAAACAGTGGTCTGTTTTCACAAGCTGCCTTTCTGTTGGTTGACGTCAGTCAGCAGTATTCACCCCATTTTTATCACACCTTATAAAGACAGGAAAGAGGACTTCATAGCTCCTCCAGAAAGAGATAAGGAATGCTGGGATGATGGGATGACAGTATTGGAAGTGAGGGGAAGTATTTTGGGGCAATTAATGGTAATATGTCTTTTACTCTATTTTTTAAAATTTAAATATTCACTGTGTTTCAATCACCCCTGTACAGTCTTAAATATTCCACATTTTGATGCCATTTTAATTAAAAATATATTTACCAAAAGTCTGTTGCTGTTATATCTGATACCTTTGGTTAAGTTGAAATCTACCATTTGCATTTTGCTTACTCCTCCCATTCGTTCCCTGTCCTCTTTTCTGCCTTCTTTGGGGTTATTGTTTGTGACTCCTTTCTCTCTTTTGTAGTATTCTGTGCTACATTTGTTGTTTTAATGGCTGCTTTGGCATTTTCTGGCTCTACCTTTGACTTAACCCACTCTCATTTCCAGTACTATTCTACCCCTTTGCATGTGGTTCAAAACATTACTGAAAATGTTATATTTCCATTTCTCCCTTTTTCACATATTGTACATCTATATATAGTATAAAGTCCGTACTCCATTGTTATTAATTTTAAACACTAAAGTATATTTTAAAGATATTGTCTTTCTTTGTTGCAGTGTGTAATTCATTGCATCTTCCAGTTTGCTAGCTTTGTTTTCTTACCTATCTAGTGTGCTGCTAGTTGTATCCAGTAGCGGCCTTTTCATCCCAGTCCCTGTGGATCTCTCTCATCTCTAGAAGTATTAGATCTGAGTCTTTTTAATATTTTTCATGTATCTACTTAGCACAATTAATAATTCCCCAGTTTTTTGATGATATAGAATATAGTTATAATAATGGTTGTGATGCCCTAATTTGCAATTCTGAGAGGTGTTTTTATTTCTGGGGTGCTTTTCATGGAATATGTTTTCCTTTTAATTTGGTGCTATTTTACTAGTTTCTGCATTTGTGGTCATTTTTATTAGATTTTAGACATAGGAGAATTTGACTTGTTGGGTATTCAAGCTTTTCATACCTGTGTAAATATTCCTGAGCTCTCTTGGTGGCTGTCATTTGGAATCAAGTTGATCTTTTCAGGACGTAAACTTGAGATCTCTTAGGTGGGAACGCAGCAGCATTTACTTTGGCCCAAATCGTCCCTCTGCTCTGGGGCTCCTCAAGAGCCCCATGGGCTGTGACGTCTCCAGTCTGGAGAGCAAACCTGGCCATGGGCCATGTGCCCTGGGGGTGCCCTTCCTTCTGGGATGCTCGCCCTCTGACCTTGGAAAGTTGCCCGGAAAGCACACGCTGATCAATCTTCAGTGCAGGGCTGCCGTCATCTTCTTCGAAATGCTGAAGTCCCTCTTCTTGGAGCCCTGCCCTTTCCGCTCTGTGGACCTCAGAGACACAGTCTCAAAGGGCAGCTCAGGGTCCTCCTTGTGCTGTTCCTGGAGCACTCTTGACACAGTCAGCTGGACATGGCAGGGCTCCTCTTGCTTCCTGACTTAGAGGTTATACTCAGAAGTGGTTGCCTTCGATAATTTGCTTTTAATTAAACTAGCCATTGTATAGCTGGATGAATTTGTATGACTGCACTTCTTGTGGCAACATTGATTTTTCAATAATCTATTAAATTAATTGATTATTAGAAATGGATATTAGGTTATTAGAAGTTAATATTATTAGGTTATTATAAATTAATAGAATTAATAGATAATTAGAAATAAGTGAATATTGAATTTCAATAATTATCAAAATTTCAAGATGGCAACAGGAGAATATTAACACAGCATAGGAGTCTTTTAAGCACAACTTTGTAGACTACACGTGTACCCAGGAAGCCAGCCTGACTTAGACATATATTTACCTGAGGTTTGAAATAAGAACAAAGTAGGTTCCTGTACCATTTGACTGAGGAGATTGTGGAGCTTCTATAAATTATAATATTACAAAATCATTAAAATTTATGTTAGAAGACATTTTAATTTCCACAGGTAGCTTTTCTAATATGGTGTGCCGTGGGATTACTAGGAAGTCTCCTGGAAGTCGTGTGCCTCCCTTATGAGAATGATGCCAGATGAAGTTCAAGTGATTTCCAGAGTCTTGTATACTTGGATTCCAAAAAATTGTTAAATTTCATTCTTTTTAGTAAAGGCAAACTATCCATGTTCTGAACCAGAAGCATAATATTTTCAGGTCTATATTTTAGAAAATACCTAATTGTAAATGGCTAAAGATTTTCTAATAATTACTGTAAATAGCTGAAGCTTTTTTGTCTAGAAGTGGAAAGAACTTTAGCAATAAGATAGTATATTTTAACATTCTTAGTATCTACCTCTTCTTTCTTCCTTTAATTTACTGTTCATTGGCCCAGTTTCCTATCAGTGCAGGGTCTGCCCACTTCTCCTGTAGGTGAGTTGGGGAACATGGGATACATTTTTTCCCAGTTTGGCTTCACTTCTCATCTTCCAAGGGTAGCACTGAAGTTTTCCAACTATGGAAATTTCATAGTTTGCTATGGAAATTTGGAAATTTTATAGTTTATTCTGATTTTATTTTTTCTTTCTTTCCTTCTTCCAGTGTGCTCGATATGACAATTCCTTCATTGCAGAGGTCCTGATTGACAAAGGGGTCAATGTCAACCACCAGGACGAAGATTTCTGGACGCCAATGCACATTGCCTGTGCGTGTGACAACCCTGATATTGTCCTGCTGCTGGTGTTGGTAAGTAGGACCATCCAGTTTATCTATCATTTGAAGTTCGGATGGTGTGTTAATTACTTTTCTCTCATTGCTGAGACAAAATATCCAACACTCAAAGTTAAAGGGGAAGGGTTTATTTAGCTCACGGTTTGTAGAGGTTTCAGTCCATAACCAGCTGGCTCCAAGGAAGGGATGGCAAACAGGCATCACAGAGGAGAAACAACATGGCGTGCACAAGGTAGCAAAGGTAACAAGGGGAGCAACAGTTCATGGCGGTAGAAGACCACAAAAGTAACAAGAGAGTTTAGTAGTATCTTTCTGCTCCTTTCATCTTATTCAGGCTACCAGGGATTAGGGCGGAGCCAAACCATTCTCTCACGCTTAGTGGTTAAATAATCACAGGCCCTTAATCCTAGCATCACACACTCTAGATCCAGCCACGTACGACGAAAGCATGAGGCTTTGGAGGGACATCTAGGCCCAAATCATAAGAGATGGCATGTCAAGGGCTATTCTTAACTAATAGTATTTCACAATGTATAATAATTCACTTGAGAAAAACATGTGTATGAGCCATTATTGATGATCCCAGAACACAAGGGAATTAGGAAACAAGCAAGCGGGTCGCATCTTCCTACAGCAACCTGTGCAGACACTGAGGCAGGCTCCGTGGCACTCACCTTTCAGGGAAATTATTCACAGCGATACAAGTCAGTATTAAGTAGAGTGGCTAGATTTTTCATTTTTCAACTCTTTCTCATTTCTTACATTTTTAACCAAATGGCATACAATCATCGGCCATGTCTAGGCTTTTTATTGACTCTTCTTTTCTCTGTTACATGTACTAAAAAAAAGCGCCTTAAACATTTGTTTACATGAAAAGGCAAACTACATATAAAACACAGTGGAGGTTGCTGCTGGGTTTTGTTACAGCTTAGATGTTGATATTGACATTCACACAACTTTATTTTTGAATTGACTTTTTTTTCTGATTAGCTCATCTCTTAAGGGTTTTAAGAAACTATGCAAGATTTTTATACTTAATGCTGAAATATAAAAATAAGAATGATTTGGGCTTTTTCATCCCTTCATTAATAAAAATCCTCTAGTTTCTTAGTGATTTCCTATTATTTCCCTGGCTTTTCACACATATTATTTCATGTAAATGCTCAAGATTTCACATGGCAGCAAAGTTTGTTCAGTAGTGAAGGAAAATATAAAGCACGTCATAGAAAATAATGGAATAAGCCGTTAAGAGGTGTTGTGAAATGAACCAGTCCGGCTACATGAGGGGGGAAGGGGCATCCTCCATAGTGGTTATTTGATGTATTTTTGGATAGTTCAGCCACAGGGTGACCTGGGTGGAATTGCTGCTTTGGGTGAGAATGAGATGAGAACTTTGGTCTGTGACTTTCGTGGCTCTCCTGTGTCCTAAGGTATTTCACTCTGAATATTACCTATGAGATCCATAACCGTTATAAAAGCCTGTTGTCATTTGCTTTCTCTAATTGTTTATTACACTGACCCTTTTGCCAAAGACGGCTCTTGGTTTTCTTTTCTGTCCTGCATGGAGAATGGCCTTATTTTTTCTCAGCAGTCAGTATTCAGGTGGCAGTGCTTGAAATCTGAAAACCCCTCCTGCTCCCCTGAGTTTAGGCAGGCCCGTGGGCTCATTAGTTTCACAATCAGTGAAGGTGACCTTCCTCAGTCCTAGGATGTCTCAGCTTCTTGTCTATGATAAAGCAAAACAGGAGGATCTGGGTAGGCCCCTCGTGTGACAGCTATAGTTCAGTACTGCAGTGGCATCCCAGAATCGACACGCCAAACCAAGACAGGAAGAAAACAATGCAGACCCCAGTGCACAACAGAGGCATGATTGCTAGGTGCAGCAGCTACACATGCATGCAACCGGATCTTCTCCCACCCAGCGTACATTGACAGCAACATAAAGAGCACAAGGGTCTGGATGGGTTCAGGGCAGAAGGCTACTGAGACCACCCTGCAGCATGTTTGCAACCAGAGCTAGGATTAGGGCAGACTCCGAAACAGCTACCCAAGTGTCACTGCACAAGTTACGTGATTATAAGGATGAATGGTGTGGGGGAATTACTTAGGTCTCCCAGGACTGCTGATATCAGTGAAGAAGTAGACACTAGCTGTCTCTGTGTTGAGGTGAAGCAACATCTTCCAAGGAAAATCAGTAGATAATGGCACTGATCCCAGTCTCCAGAATGCATGTTTGGAGATAAGGTAACAGCGTGAAGAAGACCTGAACCACTGTCCTCGATGGAAATGCCTCTGTCATTGTCTGAGCCAACGGTAGCTTTGTCACAATGCAAAGTTCTGTTCTTTCGTTTTGTCTTCCTTTTCTTTGATTTTTTACCACCCATCCATGTGTATTGTTGGGATGATCAGCACATTTATTACCGGTGTTCCTTGCTCCTCACAAGCATGTGGCCGTTTAAATAATAATGTATGTTTTTTCTTTGTCCTCATGGGAGACAGTTTCTGTAACTCTTATTTGTTCCCATGACAACAACTCTGTCACATCCAAGGCAATTTAAACATCTCCTTGTGGAACAACTTAGTTTATAATGTGGTTCTTTAATTCTTCATCAATTTACACTTGTGGTGTTTATTAGAGAGCATCAGTGAAGCATTTATGCCATATGTAGTGGTCCACATCTAAAATCCCAGCACTGGGAGGCTGAGGCAGGAGGGCCATGAGTGCAGGACCAGCCTGGGCTACATAACAAGACTCTACTTCCGGAAGAAAAACAAATGTAGGCACTGACTTAGTAATCAGCTTCCAGCAAGTTACAGAAGTAGCAGCTCGTGCACTCATGGCTGTTTGTTTAAAGAGTGGCTTCAGCTTGACGAAAGCTGTCTGACTTGCTGAATTCATGAACCAGCAAATGAACTGAAGTAAGCAGGCCCGTCTCTGGGGTCAGCCTGAATTTGATGGGGCCCGCATGAACTCCTATCTAACAAAAGCTGTCACATGACACAGTCAGTATTCAACATCTTCCAGCATTCCTCCTCCCACTCAGTCTACACTTTCACTACAAGTGCTTCAGCACGTGGATGGTCTCCTTGTCTGATACTGCTTCTCACTGTAAGACAGAGTTGAGAAATGGAAATGGGTTGTTTCATGTGTGATCATAGAGTTCCATCTGAAGTGTTCGAGTTATCCATGGCTCTGCGGTGCTGTTTCTCACAGGACAGAACAACCCAACCTAATGTGCCAAGCGATGTATCCGATAGTTGCTCCTACTCAATGACTCTCACTTACTGATTACTATCTTCATTCACTTAACTAATGAGTATTGATGATCACTTACTGGGTATTCACACAGGGCATCCCCCGAGGGAAATTAGAGTCCATTCTTTCTTTCAGTCTTCATTCATTTGAGAGACATTTATTGAATGATTACTGTGTTCTGGATGCTACCCGGTGAGCGGGAGGACATCTTCCATCCCAGGGAGATGGCAGAGATGAAGGAGCAACAGGGCACCATGGGAAAGTCTATTAATGGGTTGAACAAATCTGAGTTGGCTTCTTTACACAATGCCGTAGCCAGCCTCAATACCATCCATGGAAGTAATTTACTTTTAAATAGATGTTGATGAAATATGTTGTTATAAAAATTCTAATTGCCATAAAAATATGTTCCTGCAAACAACCTCTGAAAAATGATTTCTTTTACTTGCAGAATTAAATGCCACCATACATGGTTTAGGGCTGTGTGCCTAATACTCTGCTTTCCAAAGCTTGCTGTTGGTACAAGAGACTTTGCAGTGTTTTTTCTCCAGAAAGATTTGCCCCTCTTCTGTCTTGGTTAAGGGAGCCAGCAGTAGACATGAGAAGCAGAAATCCCTGCTGTTTGGAGCTTTCATTCTACTGACGAGGGACAGGAAACAACAAATAAATTTAGTTTGGGATTGGATTTGGGATAAGAGAAAGAGCAATGGACAGAAATGAATTAAGCATTTTGGGCCTGAGAACTGGGAGGCTGGGATTTTGTGACTTTTGTTTGCTGAAATGTAGAAAGTTGGAATATCCTGAGGGGTGAGGGATTGGGTTAAAAAATGAGTTATACTTGAATCACATTTTAAATTCTTTAGGAAGTCATCTGTAAAACCAATGTTATTGATTTTTGAGATGGTTATTGACTAAATTGTTGCTAAAAGGTAGCACTGTGTGTGAGTGTGTGTGTGTGTGTGTGTGTGTGTATCTGTATGTCCGTCATTAGAGTATTGCATCTTTAACTGAATCACAAATGCTTTATGTTTTGCAGTAGGTTTGGCTCCCGAAAATAAAATCAGTCCTTCCGGCAAAAGGTCTGCAAGGCCCTGGCAGAGACTAATAATTAACTTGTACGCAGCCCTCAGTATCTGTCAGCATCTTTCTATGTGTTTTACAATCGTGAAGTCACTTAGTGCCCACAGCGTTCTGTTTTGGGGTTCCTGCTTTTTATCAGTGTGGGGCTGATGTCCAGGGACTGATCTTCCTGCTGAGGGTCTGGGGGGCGTGGTGGAGACCTCAGAACCCTATCTCACAGCCACCAGAGCTGCTGCTGTCCTGCTGGGGCACAGTGGGTTAGCGTGTCTCCCTATGTAATATCATCCATTTCCCTGTCCATAAATTTTTATTTTTATGAGTCCATGTGTGCAGTACATAGTGATTACATCCACCGCGGGAGGTGTTCCCGGAGCGTAACGTATCCTAATTCCTTTTTCCTTCTCTTCTCTCCCTCTCCTTGCTACATCTCTTTATCCCCTTTCTTCTACAAAAGCTCTGCCTCTCTTTTTCTGTTATGTAGCTTCTATTTTGCTCTTTGAGTTTTTTACACTTTGGGTTTCTCATATAAGAGAAATCACGCGACATCTAAACTTGTGTGTCTGATTAGTTCACTTACGGTTGTACCTCGAGACCATACATTTCTGTAAAACACTGCCTTCTAACTTGTTTGCTTAGATTTGGGGAGCAATATTAAGAAATACTGGATAGGCTGTCAATTCTCATTATTCAAAATAGCCTGTTCTGCAGAGTCACCATAAACACAGGCTTTGTGTATACCAAGCCCTTGCTTCTAGGGGAAATACAGGGTTAGATTTTTTCTGAGGCCCTGGTCACAATATTTTATCAACTGTCAATCGACAGCCTTGTATCATATGAGGGTTGGATGATTTCTCTTTCATAGTTAAAATTCTGAAAAGGATTGATAGTTTTGCTTAGCAATAGATATAAATGATTCTCATTATTCATGCCTTCCATAATTGCAGATGCACCCACTTGCTAAAATGTATTTGTAAGCTCCAAATCAATAGCTATGGCTTTTGTTTAAAGACACCTTGTCCATATCCAATACTGATTCATTAGCGTGAACTCGCAGCCCACAGCCCTGTCTCTGTGTTGGCAGAAGCTCCTCTGAGGCACCTGGGTTCCTGTGCGACAAACCCAGCCTCAGCCCTTCCCGTGCTAGACAGGACTCCGGCGCTGTTCTCAGGCTCACTTCTGAGAGCTCACACCGAGTGACATTGTATTAAACAGACAGCGAACAGGGCACTGTTTTCCTAGAAAAGCTGAAACAGGAGGCAAGCTCCTCATGGTATTTGACCTCAGTCACAAATGTGCAGGTTGGGGCACCACAAGTTTTCATAACCCTGTGTAGGTCTGCACATGACACACATGCCCCATGAGTATTGATTTGGGGGCCACAAATCAATGATAGCAAGTAGGTGATTTGCAAACAGGGAACGAAGGAATAATGAGAATCGTTTATATTTATCACTTAGCAAAGTATTAACGCTTCTCAGAATTTTAACTATGAAATAGAAATCATCCAACCCTAGTGTCTTTTAGGAATTTGGAGATCAAAAAATGTATTTCTTCAACACATTTTGAAAATTTTGTCAGAAATGTTTCATTGTTATTATTGTACTTTTTATCGTGTAGTTGAATAGGCTTCTGCAGTTTCCTAGCTATTTTACCAACATAACAGGTCATTGCCATTTCAAATTTGCAGAAACACATTATTTTTATTAGCTGTTATTTATTTTGAAGGGAAAATAATTTAATTAACCACTTTATGACTGTATTTGGGAAGGTGGTTACCTATGTTACTGACTAATAATCTTAGGCTTTTTCTCTTTTTATTGAAAAATTCAGGGAGGAAGTGCCTTCATACCTCATGTGTCCTGGAGCCATTAACAAATTGTATCTAAAGGGTGTCTGTTATACGTAATTTCAAGAAATTGACAAAAGAGAATTCAAGGATGTTATTTAATCATTTATTGTCAGAATTATTGACAAGCAATTGCAAATTGTTACTGTTAGCTACTAGGAAGAGATCTTTAAGATATTTTCTCTCAAAATCAGAGGCAGCAGGAGGAAATATTAGCAAATAAATAGTTGTTTTCTAAATAAGGCTCGCTTGTGACTTTATGATGTTTCACTTCAGTAACAATGCAATGTTTCCTGGGAATTGCAGCGAAGGTTTCCCAAGATTTGGCCTTTCATGTTTGACATTTGCTGTTAGCGATTTCTTTGCCTGTGTACGGACTCTATTCGATGGGCAGCATGGAACTAGGCCCTTTAAAAAGATGCTGCAGGCGACAGTCCTGTCAAGGCTGGAAAAGCGAATGATATTTATAAACATAGGGCTTACTTTTTAGATGGCTTACACTGATAGACCAAAATGAAATCATTCCCAAACATTACCCTTTAATTGCTTAGACTCTTCCCAGGTTAAATATTACTACATGTAATTTCAGATTATTCATTTATAGATTACCAAGTGCATTTGATTTGGTTTGTTAGCTTCAAGAGCATAAGTTGCTCTGCTGTTTCTGAAGGTTATGCACTACCCTGGGAAGTGCAAGTGAATTTAGATGGTTTAATGTAAGTCTGATTTTCCAGTGAACAATGTTACAAGATATTGATCATGTGCCTGATTATTATCATTTTTATTCTTCTCTTTATTTTTCTGCTTTTTCTTTTTTTTAAGAAAAGAAAGGGGAGTGAACCCAGGGGTGCACTACTAGTGAGCTACATCCCAAGCATGTTTTCATTTTAAGACAAGGTCTCCCTGTGCTGCCAGGCTGGCTGCAGACTCATGAGCTTCTTGTCATAGCCTCCCCAGCAGCTGAGGTTACAGGATGGCATCTCTGTGCCTGGCTGATTACCACCAACCTTTTATATAGATTACAATTCATACAGTACTTCGTCTCTTTCTTCATCTCCTGCCTTTACCTGTACTGAGAAAATTAAAGTCTTCAGGCTTGAGTGCCTTCACCTTCCTACTGACCAACCAGCTATTGATTGGCGGTCGTTTTCCTGTTTACTTACTTTCTTCATTTCTTAAAGAGATATTTACTCTTGTTTGAAAGCAAAGTCCTTCACAATTTCTCCATATTCTAATTACCAACTTTCCAAACATATTTTTCCTTATATCTCTCTTAATTTCAATCATTGAATAAACATTTTCCTTTAAGTTTTTTAAAAAAATCAATCAAATATTTCCTTTGTCGCCTTGGCGCCCTTCTTATTTTCATTGTCAAGCGGACCTCACTTGAGGCCCTCCGGGTCTGTCTTCTTCCAAGCAGTCTGTCTGCCATCTGCTCAAGCCCCTCACATGAGCCCTGGATAAAATGTGGGCCGCCATCTTTGTGATGCGTCTGGTGGATGCATTTCCACCACACTGATTATCCTACTGAATTTATCTCATGTGGTCTAAAGGGCAGTTAACCAAAGAAGGAATTTGGACAGACATCTGATACATTACTCAAGGTTCCATTTTGACGTACTTGGTAAGCATTCTCAGAAAGTGACTGTCTCCTATGCTCTGATCATGGTAATTGAAGATCAAAGCCCTTTGATTTATAGTTTTTGTTTTGTAAATGTACCACTAGTTAAACCTTCCCATTACTAAAAATCTACGGTGAAATAGTGAACCTATCTATGGTAAAATTTTTTGCATAGTGTTAGCAGTGATGACGAACATAACATTAGATTTCAGAAGTTAAGCAATGAAGTGCCATTAAAACATATATGAAAGAGTTCTGGTTTTGACCAGACATTCTTGAAGTAATGCCCTCTTTACAAACAGAGCAGTTGAGCCAATTGAAAATTAATTTCTATTGGACACATCAGAGAACTGAATTTTCCTGAAGCTTATCCCACTCTTATCTCAGGTAATAGCAAAGGAAGTAGAACCAGGCACCTGGGCAGACATCAAGAAGGCCATTGTGTCAGGACACACCCTTCTAAAAGATCCACACTTAACTCATATTTGTAGAATGTTTCTTTTCTCCCATGTTACACCAAGACAGTACGAGTAAAACAGCAGAGGGTTTCAGGCAGATGGGCCAGAAGACACTCTCTGAAGAGAAGTTCTTCCAGAAGGTCAAAAATCAGGAAGGGAGGCCAAACCTGGGGCACTGGAAGACTGGAAAACTCTGGCTTCTACAGTCACAGCAAACATCAAACACAGGCCATTTACTGACCACGTGGAAATAAATCTTCATCCTCCAAGGCTGTTACTTACATAATACTATTTAGCTTTCAACCAAAAGCTAAGAGGCATGCCAAGAGCCATGCCAACCAATCTGAAGAGAAAAAGACAACATTAGATACGTGATTGATGTTAGAATAATCAGACAAGAAATTTTAAATAGCTATGGTTAATATGCTAAGGGTTCTAATGGAAAAAAGTAGACAAATGCAAGAACAGATGGGTAATTTAAACAGAAAGTTAAGTATTCTAATAAAGAATCAAAAGGAAATTATGCAAATCAAAAATACAGAAAAGAAATGTCTTTGATGGGCTCATCAATAGACTGGATATATTCAAGGAGAGAATTCTGAGCTTCATCTGATAAGACTTGTGTTCTGAATAGGACTTTTCTAAACTGAAACACAAAGAGCACAAAAATAGAACTTTAGAACAATTTCAGAATGATTGGCATATGCATAATGGAAAATGGAAATACCAGAGAAGAAATACAGAGCACATAAAAGCGTGTAATTAATAATGTCCAAGAACATCCTAAACTTAGTGGTAGATACTGAGCCCTAAAATCCAGGCAACTCAGAGGACCCCAAGAAAGATAAATACAAAAGCAGAATTTACTTACAAATATTGTGTCTAAGCTCCAAAGAAGAAAAAAAAAAGAGAGAAAATCTTGGCAAATGCCATAGAGGGAAAAAAGAACAAAAATAAGGATTAGAATTCACCCCAGAAGCCATGAAGATAGGAAGACTGAAGTGGGATATTTTGAGATCTGAGTGGTTATCTCTGCTCATGTGGAAATGTCACCAGCAGGATTCAGTACTTGGGGAAGAGAAGTAAGGTTTTCTCTGACAAATTTGAGGGGTCTTTTTGCCAGCATACATCCTGCCTTTTAAGAAATTTTAAAATATGTTTTTCTTGATATGATTCAGAATATCTGATCTGTATGAAGCATAGGGAACATTGGAAATTAAACAACTCATTTCAGAATTATACATAGACCAGAAAAGAAATCTCAAGAGAAAATAAAATACATTTTGAACTTCATAAAATAGAAATACCAACTTACTGCAATGTGTAGGATACAGCAAAACAGTGCTTAAAAGGAAACTTGAGCATTAAATGCAAATGTTAGAAAAGAAAAAGTTTATAAAAACAATAAACTAAGCTTTCTCTTTAGGCAATTAAAATAAAGAAAGGCAATTTAAGCCTAAATCCAGTAGAAGAAAATTATAAATATTAGAGCAGAAATCCATAAAATTTGATATAAGACAAAAATAAATTCAGTCAGTGACACAGATCTATATTAAAAGCTGCTTATTATAAAACTACACTAATCAATACAATGTAGTTTCCATAAGGAGTAGAAGATGTTTTATAGATCAATTAATCAGGAAAAAACAGGTTCATAAAGAGACCAAAATAAAAATAGTGAGTTGGTCATGTACAGATGAATCCCAGCAACACAGAAATGCAAGAGAAAGAACAGACTGCCCAGGAAATCATGCAGAAAAGCTAACAGCCTCTGTGGAAAAGAACGAGCCTTGGTAGAGCCCTGAGAGACTGCACACAGCTAACTCGAAGTCGGTCAGGGCCTAAATAAAGTGCAAAATTTCAAAACATCTAAAAGAAATCACATCAAAATCTACTTAACCTTTTGTTTCGTGGTAAAGTTTTGCTAAATCATGATCCATGAAAGAAAAAGTGATAAGATGGATTATGATATGTAAAACAAATGACTGATGAGTAGTCTTTTTTTAACTTCAGCACTTTATTAATGACAAATAAAAGTTGTACAGATTGTTTATCCACACGTTTTGGAACAGCTAGTCAAGCTAATTAATATTTATATCACTTCTCATACTTAGCCATTGTTTATGGTGAGAATACTTGAAAGCCACATTACCAATTTTTAAATGTACAATATAGTTATTGATTATGGGTACCGTGATATGCAATAAATCTCCTGTACTTATTCCTCTAACTGAATATTTGCGTTCTTTGAACAGCATCTCCCTAATCCGTGTTATCCGATAATTACCATTTCCATGATATTGGTTGAGAAAGAGCTTATAGCTAAACATACAGAAAAGAAGTCAACAATGAGAAAAGAACCCAAGTAAAAATGGACAAAAGATCTAAACAGGCATCTCATCAAAGGTATGAATGACTAGCATTTGAAAGGGGCTCCAGTGTCATTAGGCCGTAGATAATTGTAAACTGAAAAAAGGCTAATACCGCTATCTACCTATGAGAGTGGCTAAAATACAAAAATGAGAAAAATCAAGACTGATGATACCATTTGTAGATGATGAGAGGGCGCACAGGACTCTCGTTCTCTGTTGGCAGGAGCTCAATGGTGCAACCACTTTGGAAACGCCCGACAGTTTCCTGGGAAGAAAAGGTCCTCTTACAGTACAGTCCTGCCCCAGGCTCTCAGACATCTGCCCGAAGGAGCTGACAACTTGGGTCTGTTCAGAATAATCACACGCTCTGAGTTTGATCCCCAACGCCACAAACAAAACAAAACTGGTACACACATGCTAATAGCAAGTTTGGGCCCCTAATTGCCAAAAATTGGACGCAAACAGGATGTCCTTTAGAAATAATGGATACACAACCTAGGGCTCATCCACATAATGGAGAGGATTGATTAAGCAATACAAAGAAATAAACTAACAAGCCATGAGGAGACATGGATGGATCTCAAATGCGTACTGCTAACCAGGAGAAAGGAGCCAGCCTGAAAAGACTTCTGAGAAAAGCCGAACTGTAGGTTCAGTGAACACATCAGTGGTCACTTAAGTGTTGGAGATGGCCAGGATGGTGGGCAGGTGAAGCATAGGTTTTCTTTCTTTTGTTTTTCTAGGGCAGTGAAACTATTCTGTATGATAAAACAATAGACATACGATGCCTTACCTTTGGGAGAAAGGTGAAATTTATAAAACAAAGAATAAATCTTAATGTATGTAAAATTTTAAAAATCATTTAGCATGCCCAGGGAGCCACCCATGGAATGCAGAAAGTGACAAGAAAACTGAAATGTCTCATAAATTTATGAAATAATTTTGCCAAAAGGAGTGGAGGTGAAAGTGGTGTTGGTACTCAGTGAAGTCTGTGTGACCAAAGGCCTGTACTGCAGGCCTCAGTGCTCTCTCATAAAAGAATGAGTTAGCACTGTTGATACTGTGGTGCATAAATACTGGCAGTGAGCAGTTAAATACGCAGAAAGTGGATCCTAGAGACCAGCTGGGGAGGAGGCAGAATGATCAGTATGGACGTGGATTAGTGTTGGAGCCATGGGTGCGGACCTGCGTTCAGATCAGTTCTGATTTGGATGTTGACACACAGACATAAGCATGTGCACACGTACATTTCTCCGCTCACTCAGCTGGTGGGGCCTAGAATCAGCGACGCTTCCGTGCCATACGCACACTGGGCTCCCAAACCGTGGTTTTTAGTAAAAGTACCCCGGGACCCCTGGAGGCCTGGGGGCTGTAGAGATGGCTGGGCAGCTTCTGAGGGCGCCTGCGTCACCCGGGATGCCCAACAGGTGTGCGGGGTGGTGGGGTGTGGAAGGGGTGCAGAGACCCCTGAAAGAGCTTCCCTGCAATGCAGTCGGAGAAGCAAAATACTTCTCCTAGGTTCGGACTCAAGATATCAAATAAATAGAGACGTATTTATAGACATAGAAACAAAGGGCGGAGAACACATAACTCTTGATTATGCAGACGCTCTGTGCTCAGAGCTGGAGGGAGGTCTGCGCTCCCAAGCCACCGCCCAGGCGTCTTCTTGCAAGTGCGCACGCAGCCCTGGGAGAGGTGCAGCTTCTCCGATGAAAGCCGCTGCGGGCTCCATCCTGCCACAGCGTCAGGGTGAGGGTACAGGAGCGCCCAAGCCCGACCATCCCCAGAGAGCTGTGCCATCGGACAGACCTCCGGGCTGTTTCCCCCAGCAGCTCACCAGGGCTGCTCGGAGCTGCTGAGAGGCAGCAGACCATAGCCCGCACCCCACCCTGGGACCAAAGCTTAGCTCCACAGCCCGGAGCTCTTCTCTAAGCGGAGCAGACGCCCTGCTGCTGCGGGTTCAGCTGCCCAGGGAGCTCGTGTCCCTGCCGGGAAACTCTCCTAGCTCCCAGTTTGTCTGTGAATCTAGAACTGTCCCTTAATACCCAAATCTAAGACAAAAACTCAAATCTGATTTTCTAACGGAACACTGAAATTATTTTTGTGCTTTAGGTGACCGAGGCAAGATCATTCTTATTGATTTGAGAATCTAATAGATGCCGATGTCCGTAACTTTCTTGGAAAGAAAATTACTGTGAAAATATCTGTACCAGATTGTCCTACACAAAAAGCCCCCTGCTCCAGAATCTATGAACTACGTACCAGTACATCTCTTTGGTAGTGGGCAAATTCATACATAGGTTATACTCAGTTTCCCGAGGTAGTCATAAAGGCAGTTTGTTAGGATTCATGCAGTGACTGTATAAGTGTAAATGTTACAGTCATTCTTAACCAGCAGAAAGTATAAGAGATTTCATTAACTCCTTGCTTGTTGACATTAAGAGCTTAGGCCATTAATGCCTATGTGAGGGTGGAGATTTTAAACTTACTTTGAAAGAACATATGGCCTTAACTTATGGAGGAAAATGATGGTGGAAAACAGTATAAAAGTTTTTACATGTCAGAAATATTAAATACATCCAAAAGGCTGGTGTATGAGGTGTGGTAGAGGAGACAGTACAACAGTGCTGATATGCAGCAGCACTGGGGCTTAATAACACGAAGCAGAGCCATGTCTCTTCAGAAAATGATGCTTTTGCACCAATGAAAATCAGTCTTTCTTTGGGAGTCACTCCTTTTGGGGAATGGCTTTATTGACTCATTCCTTATGCCAAAATTTAAAGAGACTTTACAGGATGTCTAACTACAGCAGTGCGCTGCTTCATCTGCTGCCAAGGAAGAAAAATGGAATTTGAACTAGGCGTTGATTAAAAACGGAAGCCTGAAAATGTGTTTGGTTTTTGAACTGTAAGAGAACATGGAGACTGTGCCATGCCTGAATCAGCTACGCAAAGCCTCTGCAGCTGGAGGACGCTGCCAACAATGCTTGTGCAGACAGGCTCCTCTGGGGCCACTGGTCAGCCTGGAAAGGGACAGTTAGCTGGGAGAGAATCAGCTGAGCATCACCCTACACAGAAGAGTAAGGATCAGCACCTCCAAATTTGCCTCCCGAGTGGTGACTGCAAATCCTACCTCAAAGGGAGAAGCTCTGGCTCTGGAGCTTGAAGCCCTCAGGCAGCTGACACCTGAGTAGGGAAGGGACTGCTGCAGACTTCACCTGCCTTTTCTATGGTGAAGTCAGTGACCTTGGGTGGAGATAGCAGGCATTCCATGTGAAGGTGTGTCCTGAGCTGCTGTGTTGCTGTCAGGAGGCTTGGTGTGGCAGACAGGGAAGCAGAGTGATCGTAAAGATTGCCCCAGAGAGGCCACCAGCATCCTGCAAGCTGAACTTAGTCAGTGCCGAAAAACAGGTAAATGCATAATTCCAGACATTCACAGCTCCTTGATGGAAAACCTGACTGATGTACTGAGCACCATTTCTGAGTAACCAGCACTGCCAACTGCTATAGAGGACTTTGACCCTGTTCGAGACAGGAATTGTAAAGGGGGAAAGTGGAAGAAATACAGAAAGGAATAATTAGTTGTTGAAAGGCAGAATGAAAGCGTTGCGGCTAAATGCGGAGCCTCCTGACTCAGATCCCTCTCAGTGTGATGCTGACCGATCCTCTTGCTCCTGGGTGGCTTGGAGAAAGCACTTTGGTGGGTGGACCCTTGGGGCTGAAATCCAGGGCCTCCAGCCTGCTGGGCAAGCAGGTGAGTACCCTGCCACTGGGCTGCCCCATAAAGCCCGTCTTGCCGAGGAGCTCCGGGGAATCAGGAGCCCACTTTTCCTCCTGGCCCTCGTTCTGCCCTGGTGGAACACCACACAAGCTCAAGTCCATCCCCGCAGGAAGCAGCTGTGGAGCCCACTGTATTGGGTTAGCTTTATACTATACTGGGTCTCAAAACACTCCTGTCCTTAGAAAGTATCTGCATGCCCACGCTGTACATATACAACACTAAATGTGTTAGATGTGAAGAAGACTCAGTTGATGTCATGAAGCTTTGAAGCGAGTACAGAAACTTGATGACAGAGGCACTGGTCTCCTACTCAACTCAGAGGAGGCAGGGACTGAAAATCTGTGGACTGCCTAGATAAATGATTCCAGCTGAACATAGTGCAAATCCTTCAGAAACTTGAGAAAAATTCCCTAAGTTTCATTTTACTTTTTACAAGCAAATGCTCAGTACAAAGTAATTTAGAACTTGTCATTTGACTATCAGTTTTCTTAACTTAATGTTAATGTGATTATTAAGTTTTTTGTGGGTTTTTTGGGGTACCAAGGATCGAACTCAGGTCCATTGCACCTTCGAGACAGGCAGTGTAACCACTGAGCTAAATCCCCAGCCCATGTTAATGTAATTATTAAGCACAAATGAAGCATTTTAAAATTACAATTGACATGTTTTTCTAGTCTGTGATTTTTCACTCCTTACTGTAATAAAATTCTCATGGATATATCTTTAAAAAAAGGAAACAGTATTCTGCTAGCTTTTTTTTTTTGAGATTTTATAATAGTTTGTATTTGCACACAAACTCTGCCACATTACTCAGTACCACCAGAGTAAAATTCTTGATGCTTTCTCTGAAAATGAAAAACACATCTATCATTTGTTCCTAGTAAAAAACTGATTGTTCTACAGAATCAGCTGTTTTAGTCAGATAAGAACTGAAGTTTGAAAGATAGTCTTTCCAAGTTGCCAGTTCATCAAATAAAGACCATTCTAGGAATATGGCAGAGACTAAGAATACAAGGCCGAGCAGAGGGACCACAAGGAACAGACAGAAGAGCCAGGGAGTCTTGCTAATCAATGTGCCAGTGTCTTGAGGCAAAGAAAGTTCATCCACATCCACTAGTTTTGTATCCTCCCACTGACTGGTATGGAAGTTTTTCATAAAAGGGCTTGTGGGCAAGTTAGAGGGGGATAAGGGAGGTTCCCTGACTGCTTTGATTTTCTCCCTGAACTCCTGCATCTGCTGTGGAGATATGATGAGTTCTGACATGTCTTTGAAAGCCTCAGCAATGTTATAGGCCATTCGTTGCTCTTGCAAGATTGTGTTGAGTTTGTTGATCTCTGGGTCATATGCTTGCAAAACTGTAAGTTTCATGGTCTCAAAGTCAGACAGGATTTCATTTTTCTTTTGATCTAATGTGTGTTGTAATTTCTCAAAAAACTCCTTCACTGTATCAGAATCTTTAGTCAGTAGCTGTAGGGATTTCCTCTTGCTAGTTTCCAAGGTGTCTAAGTGAGAAAGAGCATCTCCCTGATGCCAGGTCTCAAAACTCTGGAAGAGGAGGGACTCAAAGGCATCGCTGTCCTGAACATAGGCGTCTTCAGTGGAGCAGAAGACATGCCTGGTATGGTCACCTCGAGTAGCACTGATCCCACAAATCAGCTGCATATCAGCTAAGCAAAAAATGTTGAGAGGCTGCCCTAAGTGTCCTTTGCACTGGCATTTTCGGAGAGATCTCAATTTTGTTGTACTTCTCCACAATACCCTTCAGGGAGTAATTAACTTGCAGGCTGCTAACTCCTGTAGCTAAAGTTTCTTTATGGCATGTAGGGCACTTGAATGGAGATGGTCTCCACAAAGAATTCTGCACATTCCCTTCTAGAAGACCTTCTAAGCATTTTTTGCAGAAGTTGTGTAAGCAAGGCAAAACTCGAGGATCATCAGATAGACTGCAGCAAATTGGACACGTGAGGTCTTCTTCAAGCAGCTCCATCACATCCCATATAGGGCTGGGGATTTAGCTCAGTGGTTCCAGCACCTGCCTCCCAAGCGCAAGTTCCCAAGTTCGATTCCCGGTACAAAAAAAAAAATTACCCATATAAAGGCAAATAACTTTTCCATGATTCACTTCTTCCTTTGAATGTTTCTCTGTCCCTGGCAAGCAGGTATATTTGGCAGGGTTGCTATTTCCCATGACAAATCAGGTTGTTTTTCATGTGTTGACTGACAACCTTGTGGCTGATTACCAGATTTGATCTTCATTTAAGTAGCAGTCAGATGTGCAACATTGGAGAAGTGACAGCTTCTGGCTGCAGAGTGTGGAAATTCAGTCACATATGTGCAGCACCAGTCAATGTGGTGGGGAGACGTGAGGCCACCCCGGGGAAATCTGCTGGCTTTTTAATTAATGCTTTATCTACTCTCATGAAAGTAACTTCCAAAGATTGAAATAATTTTTGAAGAATGACTGCATTTGATTTTCTTCAATTCTGATTTCCTTTTTGCACCGTTATCGTGATGGCCAGCATGCTGTTGCTTTGCACTGAGTGACACGGTCTGTGGTCAGAGACACACTAGTACACTAGCTGCTACTTGAGATGGTGGGATAAAAGTTTTAACCAGACCATTCAGTAAATGTGCGTTAAGTATTCCAGACATCTCTAAAATTTGGATTCATGTTGTGTACATATTGCTTCCTTATATTTCACATAATTTTGTGAATGTTAGAGTGTTAGTAGAAAGGGAAGTGCTTCTATTATGCCTGTGTAATATTTGTAATACAAAACTGCACACTATATTTGCAGTTCCTTAAAAGGAAATCTGACTTGTTGTGAGCATAAATTCACTTTGTCCTTTGATTCTCTGATCACTATTTTACACAATAAAAACCATTCGTTCCTGAAGATGAGAGACTTGTGTTTGCAGGAACTTTTGGGTAGCATGATTTAGTGTGTGTGACATGCTGTGCTCGTAGCCTTTTCAAAGACTTCCAGTGTTGACGACTAAGACTGTCCTTTTCTTAACTTACTGTATCATAGAAGAAAAAATACCTTTAAATGCAAAAGCACAAACTTTATAAAATTTCTATATTTTGGCACAAAATTATTTGAGTAATGTGTATATTCATGCAAAATACCTAAATTGCAACATTTCAAGATACCTGGTAGGAATAAGAGCAAAGGAAGTTATCCTTTGTTAACGACATGGAGAAACACATCTGTGTCATCCTGCACAAGGCCTAGGAAAACTTTACTAGGTTTACCTTGTCCGTGAACTTCTGCTTCCATTTTTGGTAAATTATATTCTCTCATTAAAGTCTTCTTTCCTCCCTCATTCCCCTTCAGTACTGGGAATTTGTGCAACTAGGGATTGAACCCAAGGCCTTCACACTGAGCCACATTCCTAGCCTTTTAAGTAATTTTAAAAAATCTTGAGATAGAGTCTCGTCACTTAATTTGCCCTGATTGGGCTCCAACTTGTGATTTCCCTGCCTCAGCTTTCAGAATGCTGGAGTTGCAGGCATTCACCACCACCCTCGGCTTCCAAAAGTATTTTTCTTGACACATAATCTTTTTAATTGATATCTTATTAAAGATAACTTTAAAATTTTAATCATTTACATCACTATAATACAAAATATGCTTTGGATTTTCAAAGTTATTGTAATGTATTTTCTTTTTATAATTACAAAATCAATTTGTATTTATTTTGGAAGCATTTGAAAGTACAGAAAAACCAAAAGAAAATAAGTCATCCATAATCCCCCCTCATCGGGCAAAATGCGTGTTAAAATTTTAGCACATCTTCCTCATTCTGTGTGTGTGTATAAACACATGCTGGAACTGTGGATTCATATTATGCACGTGTTGCTTCTTTTATACTTCACATAGTTTCATGAGCGTTTCCACATCCTCAAGTTTCCCACCCCACCTGGATTTGGCGATGTGGTGCCTGTGTTTAGGGGCCATGATGCTCGATAATTCTGTCTCTAGCTCTTTGCCCCTATACATGATGAGTGCTTCTAGGTTAAGTGAGTTGCTTCTAGCAAGACATAATTACCAGTTTCTTTTCCTCTGTGGAGAAATAAAATAAATTCAAAGAAGGAGAGCTCCAGGGAGTTTTCTGGATGTCAGTAAAGCTGGCTCTTTCAGTACTAGAAGAGCAAACTGAGATTCTTCCCTTATTGTCAGCCGGAGGTCAGTGAAATAATTACCCATAGTGCTCAGCTCCAAGACCCGCTTTGCATGAGAGGAGGGGCCATTGTGCTAAAGCAGTGGGGGCGAAGCTGTGGCACGCGTAGTATTTGTTCATCTGTTACGACAAAAGCAGTTAATGTATGAGTTGCTTTTTCTAAACTAAAACCTCAGTATTCAGATTTAATTGCAGTGTTGTCACTTGGTGAAAAATAAGTGGGTTTTCAGTTGCAGTTTGAGCACTTGTCTGAGAAAGGTTCGCCAGCACTGCTCTAATGTGTTCTAGGAATGCAAATCCTGTAAGAATTGGGAAAAAGTCAGACCCAGGATGTTGGTGGAGAAATTTGTGCTATTGTGCCCTGTAGAAATTTAACCAGCACCTGGGTGGCTACTATAAAGTCAAATACACCTGAAAATATTTCCTTAAAGAGAAACAGCATTGTACAGCATTTCTGCTATGCATCATCTTCCTCTCAGATTTTATTTCCACTGTTACGACTCAAGGGCTTTAAAATGATGTAATATCTATCCAGTTGATTCTCAGGGTGTGCAAGTCACACGGTCTGGTGGACTCTTAATGTGGAGGGCACCTTCTGTGTAGGTGACCCTGCACTGGCCTAGGAGTAAGGCAGGGGAAGTGGACATCTAAGATCAAACTGGGGAGGGGGAGAGAGAGGGGGGAAGGGGAGGGAGGATGTGTTTTACCAGTTGTTTGGTCATTGGCATTATTTCTTTTCATTTTCAATGTTCATGCTGTTACCTGGCCGCAATCTTGTCCAGGATTTTCATGAACAAATTCAGAAGGATGCCCAAGGGTAGCAGCGGGACCAGTGATTTATTTCAAAGAGAAAAATAGCAGCCAGGGAGAGGCGCTCACCCTGGAGGGCTCAGTGCTGATGCTAAAATTTCCAGCCCTGGGATTTGGGGTAGGGTCACCGTGTGATCTGAGGTTGACTCCAGCCCCCTCTCTGGAGGTGGGCTTTGACCTTCCTTGCCTTGGAAGAACCATGTCTAAAGCCCGCAGTGGTGAAATCTGTAGTCAGTGTCAGTTGCTTAGGGTTGGGGTCACCAACTGCTGCAGAGACCATGAGCACAGGCCTTCGGTGTAGACACTAAGTGACCAGGTCATCTCCTTCCATGGTGTAGATGTGGGCAGCCTGGTCCTGAGCTGAGATCTTGTTATGGCAAAGTGGAACAGCTCAGTGCCATAGTCAAGTGCCACAGCTCATTGTCACAGCCAAGTGCCACAGCTCTGAGGCATGGCTCTGTGTTACAGCTCTGGGTCACATCTATCACAATTTGAAGACTCGAAAATCCAATGGTCACTGGAAGAGATGGAGAAAAACCTTATCAAGCTGGCAGGCTCAGAGGAGTTGGTACTATGAAGGCTGAGCCCTCACCAGAACTGAGAGCCTCCTTTTATAGGGATCTACATGGTAGGTGAGCATGCTCACTGCAGCAGGGGGGCGGACTTACAGAACATTCCTGAAACACGTGCCATGTGAGCATGCTCACTGCAGCAGGGACGCGGACTTACAGAACATTCTTGAGACGGGCAGAAGTAAGGGAATATTCCTGAGAAGGTAGGAAGTTCCATTAGTCACAAAACATTTTGGTAACCCTGAGCAGGACCACTGCCCTGCAGCACAAACTGTTACACTTCTGGAACAAAACATTTTATGGAGAAAAAAAATGCAGGCAAGGCAAGGGCCTGTCTTATTGTGCAATATTGCTGTGTCGCTCTGACTCTGGAGGTGGACCCAGGCCCAGGAAGCGGCTTCCGGGTGCCCTCCCCGCTCTCAGTGGTTCCTTGATACCGGAAGCCTCAGCTGCAGTCCCGGAAGTGGCTCCAGGAGCGGGCCTCCCTTCCTCCTCCAGCCTGCCCTGAGCCACCTGCTGCCTCTGTGGGTCCTAAGTGCCGTGTTGTTAAGGTGAGACAGTGCGCAGGGCTTGTTAGGAAATAGCATCACCCCCTCCACGCGCCCCTTAGGAATCGTCCGAGGTACAGTCATAGGCACCTCTTTTGGGTGGCTAGTTCCTGTGTCTACCCGTATCTGGATTTTATGTGCATTTCATGCTACGTAACTGCTTTATTGCTGACCTCGATTTCTCATCCCCAGTGCAGGAGACGGAGAAGGAGCCAGCCCTCTGTTCTCACCCCTGACCACACTAGACCTGCACTCTGCCCGCCACTCCTACCTAGCCGTGGGTGCGGGGCTGCACAGTGGGACAATAACTGTGTTCCACGCCCTGCTCACAGTAAGGCCAGCATGGCCTTTGATGCACATAGATATTTACTTTCTCCCAAAGTAATAATTACTGACCTCGGGAAGTTTACAGAGGGAGCAGTAAAAATGTTCTCAAATATAATTCAGAGGTTATAAAATTTTAAATGGCTGTAATAAAAGTTTTTAATTTTTACTGCCATAAAAATTTGCCATCATTAAAATCTCAAAGTACATTTTAATCATAACAAGGGCCCAGCATTTATTCCTTAATAAATAAGTAGACTCCCCAGCTGTACCGCCGCCTGTATTATCTGCTGCAAATCTGGAATTGGAGGGAAAATGATGTGGTCGTTTTCTGTCTTTGCGTGAAGAGTGGGAACCCATGGGAGTTTCTGCCACCAGAGACCCTGGCCGGGTGGGGCGGGGAGACCCTGGCGGGTGACCCCAGGCCCTGGGAGGTCCTCCTGTCCCAGGCCCAGCCCCACCGGCTGCACTCTGGCCTCCCTGGCTGCCCTGCGTGGTGAGAAGCCACAGTCAGTCCTTGAAGAGCAAGAACTGTGCGGTGCCTGACGCAGTCTGTGCGGGTAGGGGGCGCACACGTCCAAAGAGTGGAAATAGAGTTGGCTGAGGCTCCACTTGCGCTCTGCTGAGGACGTCTTCCTCCTGCTGGGCAATTTCCAAGGAGCAGATTTACTTTTAAAAAATAAGGGTAATGGCAAGTGCTTTCCGTTCAAGTTTCCAGTCTGTTATAGATACTGTGCTGCAGCCTTTTAACGTGTTGGATCCTACATGCTAGAAAAAATGTGTTGTGACCATTTCTTGCCTTTGACTGAAATTATTTTCCTTTGCCATTCATGATTTGTTAAAATATATTATTTGCTAAGAGCAAAGGGAGAGGAGACATAATTGGACCCAGTCTGTCCCCTCTGTTGTTCTGTGGAGCTCCAGGCTGTTATCCCATTCCCTTCTCTCTTCCTAGAGGCCTCTGTGTATTTCGTTCTGCCTGGCTCTTCTCAGGATTTGAGTTCTTAGACTGAGTCCAATCCTGCAAACCAGAATGGGTGCTTTGATAGACTGTAGTTAATATACCACATACTGCAGTTGTCTATGAAAATACAGCGCTCCCATATGATACTCTTTTCGCATTGATAATCATTTTGGAGGTGAACATGATGGAAATGAAGTTGGTTTGTCTTAGCCTTTTACTGCTCACCATGCCTGAATACTTAGCTGTCTGAAATAGATTCTTTTGTCAGAACTTCTGCTTCTCATTACAGAGTTTGAGCAAACAAATGGCAAATACTTTTAACTTTAGCAAAGAAACACAACCCCAATTATTAAATAAGCAGAGCACTTAAACAGATAACTCATGAAGGAAGAAATACAATTGGCCATAAGCATGTTACAAAATAGTTGTTCTCAAAATTAAAACTGCTAAATAAAAAAGTTCTAACATGTCAAACTGTCAATGATGTGTTGTATAGATTATTTAATATCATGAATCATTCGTCTCTTCATTAAAGATATTTCCTCTGTACCTAGGTTATAGTATGCTGTGTGTTAAATGCTGTGAACACAGCAGAAGCAACATATTTTTGCAAATGGTGCTTCCACTCTAGTAAGGGATTTGTAAACTATGAAATTTGTGCATGTGTGGTTAAAACATTGGGTAGTAATCATCACCTTTAGAACAGAGTGGCATATTTGTAAACTGAAGTATGGAGGGGAAGAGGAATTTAAATAAGGGAATCTAGCAAGAAAGCTCTTATTTCAGCCACCTCAAGACGCCTGTAGGTCAGGAGAACATTCAGTTGGAAGAGAAGCTTCAGAGTCAGGATCTGAGGATGTTTGAAGGATAGCAAAGAAACCTGTATAGCTAGAACAGAACCTAAGCAAGCAGGTGGTTTCTTTGTGAAATAATTCACTAAGATGGATTCATGGAAGCAAAATGTACCAAGCACCTTAATAATGTTGTGTCATTCCAGTTACAAGAATCATTGATATGGGGATGGAATAATGTTGCCTAGATTTATGTCAAATTGTGCTATTTATAATAGTGATGGACTAAACATGTCAATGTGTAAAAATGAAATAGTTAAATGAATTTGGTATATAAATGTAGCGGAATATGATATAGTCATTTAGGTAATGACATGGAAAGAAAGTGTTCATGATTAACTATTAAGTGAAAGTGAGAATATAATACTGTAAGCCCAATTTACTTTCAATGAATGCCTTCATTTAATTGATGTGCATTGAATGCTTGGAGCATGGCTCTGTGCACAGAAAAAGAAATAGCCATGGAAACAGTAGTATTTAACTCTGAGTGCAGCAGTGATAAATTATTTTTATTTTCTTTCCATTATTTTTAAAATTTCTGGGGAGCATATTAATTTAGTAATATAAAACAACTTTTAAAGAGCAGTATTGCTATGAAATCAAACTGTGATATGTGGTAAGCTTTGTAACCTTGCTGAAAAATTCATGAAATGCATGATGGATGTTTCTACTTTATAAACTGAATTCTCTGTCAGCAATGTCTTTCAAACTGTTACCTGAGCACCTCTGACCAGGACTGCCTGCCCTCGCAGTTCACCTCTGAAAGCAAAGGTTCCCATGTCATCTCACCCTTGTGAGCAGGAGAGTGGAGATACTGAGGCTGGAGGACCCAGATGAGGAAATAGGAGCTATTTCCAACATAAATCCCAAAGTAAGGGCTTGCTCTAGGCTGCGGCTGTAGCTCTGCGCTAGAGAACTTGTCCAGCCTACACTGGGCCTAGGAGTCAATCCTCAGCAGTGCCAACAACAGCAGAGCAAACTGAGGAAAACCCTGCTCTCACATCACCACAGCTCCTATACATCCGGGCCCTCTGCTCACCAGAAGCCCTTCCCAGGGGTTACCAGATACCTACCAGAGTGAGCCTCAAGTGATAGCAGTCAGAACAGATAGAGGGCTGGGTGCAGGTAATGTGGATCCTTGCAGATCACTGGCAAGAGCTGAGGCTATCACAGGAAGCACCTTGCAGGCTTTTATTTTAAAAACAGTAGCTGTGACACCAGAGGTGGGCATGCCAGTGCTTGCTGTAGTTACCATTAGCGATCTAGCTCTCTTGGTGCTGTGTGCTCTGGAGTTGGACAAATGCACAGTGGTGCACGTCCACCATGATGGGACCATACAGAGGATTCCCACTGTCCTGCCACTCCGCTGGGCTCTACCTCTCATGCCTCCCCTCTACCCGGGTGATCACGGCTCCTTCTACTGTCTCCATAGAATGTGAAGCAGGTGGAGTCACATGGTAGGCATTCCTTCTCAGACTGGCTGCTTTCCACTTAGTAGTAATATTTAAGGTTCTTCCATGTTTTCATGACTTGACAACTCAAGTATTTATACAATTGAATGATGCTCCATTTCTTGGATGTACCGTGATTTATTTATGCATTCACCTACGGAAGGGCATCTTAGCTGGTACCAACTTTTGACAGCTATGAACAAAGCTGATGTAAACACCAGATGTGGATGTTGTTGTGAACATGGTTATAAGTGGATGGCTGCATGGATGGCTGTTAGATTGTGTCAAATGCATTTTCTGCATCCATTGATAAGGTCTTATGATTTTCTAACTTGTTGATGTGATACATTGCATTAATTGATTTTCAAATGTCAAACCAGCTAGAAAGCTTGGGATAAGTCCCACTTGCTTGTGATATATAATTAGTTTTTGCATTTTCTGATTCAGTTTGTTGGTATTTTGTTGAGGATTTTGGCATCTGTTAATGAGGGAACTGGCCTATAGTTTATTTTTCTTGTAATGACTTTTCTGGCTTTGGTATTAGGATTTTGCTGGCCTTAGAGACTGAGCTAGAAATAGTCACACTGCTTCTGCATTTTGGAAGAAATTGTAAACCAATAAACATATTCTTAAATAATTTATAAAGTTCACTGGTGAACCTACCTGGGCCTGTCGCTTTCTGTTTTGGAAGGTTATTAATTATTGATTTGATTTATTTAATACATATGGACATATTCAGATGGTCTGTTCTCAAGTGAGTTTTGACAGATTAAATCTTTGGAGGAATTGTTCCGTTTTAGGTTGTAAAGTGTGTAGCAGGGAGTTGTTGGTAGTAATGCTTTATTATCTTTCCAGGGTGGATGGGATTTCTGGAGCTAACCCCTCTTTCATTTCCGATATTAGATTTGTGTCTTCTCTTTCTTATATTGGCTACAAAATAGTCGGTTTGGTGGATTTTGTGTTTCTTTTTTTTTGGTACAGGGGCTCGAACTCGGGACCATGCACTTTTGAGGCAGGCGCCAGAACCACTGAGCTAAATCCCTGGTCCTGTGTTTCTTTATAAAGACACCAATCTCAGTCACGAAGTCGCCATCTTCCTGAACTGATCCCTTCCCCAACCCCCCTTCTAAGGATCCCCTAGGGTTTAGGCTTCAGTGTATGGATTTGGGGGTGATTGTCAGCATTCAGTCCATTGTGTTGGGTAAAGGCACTGTGCTAGTTTCCTAGCGCCACCCTAATAATGTACACAAACAATGTGTCTCAAAACAATACAATGTATCTTTTCCCTTCCAGAGTCTAGAAGTCTTCGGCCTAGGTGTTAACAGGGGTGTGTTCCCTCTATCTTCAAACAGGTCCTTTCTGGCCTTGGACAGGTCCCCATATCCCCAGGCGTTTTGTGGCTGGCAGCAATGTCACTTCTATCTCTGCCCCCATCTTCCCACATTGGTCACATTAGATTAAGGGCCTATGCTTCTGCAGTATGACCTGTTCCAAACTAACAACATTTGAAATGATCCAGTTTCCAGATAAGTCCATATTTGCAGGTGCTGGAGTAGGGCTTCAGTCTATCACTTTATGGGAGGGGGGACACACCCCACTCATAACAAGTATATAGGAGCTCTTTGTACTCTTTCAACTTTCAGTACATTTGAGAATATATAAAATTAAAAAGATACGTGTATGCATGTAAAAAAAAAGTTGTTATTCATTAGAATTTCATTAGATGTCTTTTGTTAACACTCCAGCATTAACATTTCAGAAGATTGTAACTAAATGAAACCATTTGCAAGTATAATAAGTGAAATTATATTGTTACACTATAATGTAAAATGTTTATTGACAGAAAATGTACAACTATTGGTTTATATATCAACTGTTTAGAAGCAGTGATATACTTAAATTCCACTTTCAATACTATGGGAACATAGTTCAGGACGATTGGAAGTTGAGTGTATTCCACTTTCAGTAATTAGAAAACACTCTTAGGGCTCCCAGTAGGAACTATCAAATCTTCAATTATAAAAATTATTTGAGGGTTTGCTGTTCATTTTGCATATATAACACTGATTACTTTCATTTCCCTAATGAAAACCAATCTTGATGTGATTGATTTATTTTCTTGAAGCAAACTGAAGATGTGCTCTACAGTTTATATTATATATGTACAACATTTTTGTTTTCCTGGGATTATGTCTCAAAGGTAGCATGATTCTGTAGCAGGCATGAAGCCCTAAGTTTGAAGCTTGATACCTACCACATATATGATGTCCTTGTGAGGTGTGATTAAAATATGGTGACTGTTACTGCCAAGTATACCCCGTGGATAGTCAGGCTCCTAAAAATATGATGGGTCTGGCACCTTGCAACTTCTGGCTCTTCCCCAAAGCCAAAATGACCATGAAAGAGAAAGATTTTGGATCAGTTCGAGACATTGAGGCAGCCAGGAGAGTGCAATTAATGACACACAGGAAAGAGGGCTCCAGAGCTGCTGCAGAAAGTGCAAGAAGGATGGGATGAGTGTGCTCAAAGTGAGGGGGAGGATTTTGAGGAGGATTCGTGGCAATGTGTGTTTTACGGTCATAAGTTTTATAAATTTTACATTCGCTGTACACACTGTGTGTGTAATAAGTTTTTCTTATTTTGAAAGTTTTTGCAGTGAGACATCAGCTAATAACTGTTGTCAGTATAAGAAATTTGATGTTTGCTGGTTAGGGATGTAAATGGAGAAGACATTCCATGTGCATGAGCACACATGTGCACTCACACGCATCCTTATTGAGCCCCAAATATAAATAGGAACCCATTTATATGTCTACTCTCACCTTGCACCATCTTTTTCACATACCCACTTCCTAAACTGTATGTTTTTGTAAAGTACAACAGTGAGTTCTTTGAAAATATTAAGATTTATAAAGTGTGTAGTTATTGCTAAAGCTATTGTTCTTATATCATATAGTGAGTTCTGGCTTGACTATTCTTTGTTTTATATTTGAAAAATCTACTTTACAATCCTCAAGACCTCTGCTTCTTATCCTCTGAAATCAAACAACTATGCACCAAATCCCGTGCACACACAGGCGCAGGGGGAAATTGTCCAGGACCTCCAGTGTTGGCTTCTCCTTTTGCACAATGTAGAAACAATGTAATTAACATACACACACTCCAGGGGTGGATTTCTCCTGTTGTTATAATAATAGCTGATAATGTATTGGATGGCCTCTCATATCAGCGGAGGGAAATAGAAAATGTAAAAAGAATATTTTCCAAAGACTATCAAGTGTACTTCTTGGAAGAGAGAAAAATATATTTTAGAACACATGTATATATACATATATGTATATTTTAAAATTCTCATATTAATATTAATAGTGATTTTAAAAAAATAGGAAAGGTTTATTGGGAATAAGAATAGCTCCTGAGAGACAAGAGGGATCCTGATTGAGTTGCCACCGAGACCTTTTGTCAGGGATAATTTATACAACAAAGTCACGATATGAGTACAATATGGGTCAAACTATAATCACCCAGTAAGATTACAAGTATAGCCACTTAGTTAATGTTGATCCATTAGGGAAGCAGGGCACTTAGTAAGGTCCCATGTCTAGCACCATTAACCTTGGGTTATCTATGTTTGCTAAAATAGGAGCATTTTGGAAAACAGGTAGGACCAGGAGTTCTGGTCACCCATCAGGGTGTATGATGCATTTCTGAACTTAATGGACTGGGTGGTACCAAGTAGAGTATAATCTCAAGTTTCCCTTCATCCTTTAGGGGAGTATACAAGTCTGGCCATTAGGAGGCCTTGCCTTCTTCAGATGTGCCTCCAGCAATAATTTTGATATGCTCTTATCTTCTGCACTGAATTCCTTGAGGGCCTGTCTCTGTCTGACTGCCTATTAATTGGTACCTAACTTAGCTGCCTATAACATTCCCCTCTCTGAATAACCATCCCTAAGTGCACGTAGGGCAGAATTTGTGAAGTTTCAGTCTAGCTGCTTCAAGCGGAGAAGGGTAGGGGAGACCACACTGGGACTCTCTCCAGGAAGTTAATCCAATGGGCCTTGGACAGAAGTCATGTCGGAATTTAGCACCTATGAACTCCCTTTAGAAGGTCAGTCTAGTGGATCCCAGTGGAAGGGGTCTGCCACATTTGTCGTTGGTTCCATATGCATGATCACGATCGCTTGGAGTTTGGCAGCCCTTGGGTGAGAATAAACAAATTTTTCCAAGAGATTAAAGCATGTACAATCAAAGCATGAGCACTAGAATGCAAAGGCAGGTTGGAGAAAGAGTCACCTCTAGACACTGCTCTTAAGGGACTGGAATAGTGATTGTAACTGACTCCTAGACACCTCTACTGATGAAGGTTACCTCTAAGTCTGATAAGATATTTTTCCTTCATCAGATCTGAATTATTTATCCAAAGAGAACATATTTCATTTATTAATGCCCAGGTCCCTCCAGTCGTAGATGTAAGAAGATAGAGAGTTTGTTGGTTTTGAAGGAGAATTTTAGCTAAGGAATGTAAAGACTCTTGCTGTGCTTTTATACCTTCCACTGTAGCTCCCTAGCCTCATTGAACCATAATAGGGGTCAGCTTTAGGTGTAGCTGGGGACTGCTAGCAAGGATCATTGTAGTGACTAGAGCCCCCTCTTCTATGTCCAGCCTTTATTGCTATGGTATTATTCTTATACATCTTCTGATTATACTTTTCTGTGAGTATTTAAGACCAAGTTAAAGTGAGACCTGTGTTAATCACAGTTAACCTCTTGTTATCTATCAAAGTCAGTTAAAGCTCTTCGAGGGTTACTTTTGGAACCATGTACAGAGCCACTTAGCTTCTCTGCTAATGTCATCAGCCAGGATGAGTCATTGTCTTGCTTGGCCACATGGCTTCCTGTGGAAGTGTGGAAGCATGGAAGATGGTTCTCTCTCTGGTGACCCTCTTTTTCAGCATACGGTACATTGGTTGACTCCTGTTCTCTGGGTTCCAACAGTCTTCTGCCCAAAAGGGTTGGGTGACTCACTGAAGTTGTAGGATCTTGTAGAAAAGGTCCCCTCCTGTCCTGGGTCCTTATTGACATTGGAGGGCCAGGGCCAAAATATTGGCTGTCCTCTTAGCCCAGTTATCTTTCTTGCTCTGGTCTCCTAACCTCAATTGTTGAACACCCAGATGACAAGAACAGTAACATCAGTATTATAGTGGGGAGTAGGTTTAATTTTATGATCGTAAGATATCAAGAAACTTACAATACATAGTGTGACCAATGAACTGTTATTTCTTTATCAATTGTGGTTGTCTTAGAAGTTGAATCCCTGCAGAATGTTGACAGATAATAATTATAAAGTTTTACAGAGAAAACTTGAGACCAAGGGCAACATAACATTTTAGCATGACAATCATGGTGACATTATTGTACTAGAACCATTAGGTTTTTCTCTGAAACACATTTAAATCTCCATTTTAGTATAAAATAATTTTTGAGTCAGTTACCTTTATCTAATTAAAAATAGTAAATGGCATAAAGAAACTTTTACCTAATTTGTTATCTTTTAACTATCCTCTGTCCCAGAGTGGCATATAAGTAGAATGTACTTATTTATACATGTACTTTACAGATTATTAATGCCTAATCTCTAATCATTAGAGTTACATTGTCTGGACTGCATAGTTATTAGGTACCTCTAACTGTTATAACACAATTACATAACAATTACAAAAATATAAACATGAAAATGTATCTGCATCATCTGGTCTGCTGTCTCATATTGGATTCACATATACATTTCATCACAAATGGTTGGAACACAAGTAAGGGAAAGCCCAATTCTTGAGCTAAAACATTTAGCATAAATAACTTTAGCCTGAAAGCATGACAAGATGTTTTTCAGTTTTTCATCTTTGAAGGTCTGTACACTTGAGAAACACAAATACATCATTTAATATACCATAAAATTAGCCATAATTGGTGTCACAGCTATATAGAAATCTTTTCATATTTAGTTTTCACTCTTAAGACAAATTTTAGACTACTTTAACAGGTTTTATAAGGTATAACTATATTGAAAAGCATTAAGAACATCTTTACAACTCTGAGAAGTCTTGGAAATAATGTTAATGACCACAGATAGACTTATTACCCAATTATAAGTGTATATTATTTATACAATAGCAAAAATGCTTGTTTAATCAAGCCAGTAGGTGCACATCAAGTTTAAATGTCAGGACTAAATTTAAAGAGCTGTCAAATTTTGATCATTTTATATGTTTCATGTCTAAACATGTATAAAAGACAACACCTAGTAATTACTTTGTATGTATTAAACTTACATAGTCTTAACTCTACAAACTTAATTTTAAAGCTTAAATTCACAGCATAGCTTGTTTTAGATATATACATGCACAGATGACTAAATATGTGTTATGTCATAAACCAAGACAATAGTTTTCTTTAACCAATCAAACATTTTACAGTTTAACAGTCAAATACTCTTCAACTCTCAAAGCTCACTTTTTAGTAACCAGAAGCCTAATGATGAGAACACTAGAATCTTATTTTAGTAAAATACAGAACCTTTGCTTTTAAATCTACTTTTGTAAATTTAACCAAGTGCATCTCAATATTTTAGAAAAACCGTATTGTTTTAGACATAGAAAACTTAACCTTTTAATTATAGCCAAAAACAATTAGTTTAGGTGACTCATCATTAACAGTTAATATTTTTTAAAACTATCTATCTATCTAATCTAAAGTCTTTGACCAAGAAACCCTCTCAAGTTATTTTACACAGACAATAATATACATTGCATTTATAAGACTGATTTTTGATATTACTTCAGTTAAGATAAAAAGCTGGATGGAAATTGATTACCAGCTTTAAAGATAACTTTATTCTTATCTTGTTCACTCACTGTTAAGATATGTGAATAAAAGTATTTTGGCTAGGTCACAAGTGTCTACTTATCTATATATCAACTGAAATAGAACATATACCTGAAAATTGACACACAGAGACATATACATATTAACCTAAATCATATATGTAAGCTTTATGTCATCAAACTTTAAGGTATTTATTCCTATGTAAGCCTCGAGCCTGTCAGTCTTTATCTGGTAATGTTTTAAGTAAGTTTTACTCCCCTAAAAACCTATATAAATGGCCTTTCCATGGAAATCTCCAAAAGAACTAAAAACTAAAAATAAACTGTTGAGCTCAAAAAAGTATTTTTGTTAACCATTTATTAACACACATTAAACAGACAGAAAGACAAACATACAAACACACAGAACAGTTATTTTTAAGCCAGAGTTCACTCTCAGGTACACTGTCCAAGCTGACCACAATGATCCTCTTCTAGTTTTTAGATTTGTAACTATAAGTAGACTAGACAGAACCCTTACAGATAATAATTAACAGAGATCTCTTATAATAAGGGTCAGAAGGAAAAATTCCTTTTACACCTGTGACAGCAGTGGGACTCTTACGTAGGAACTGCTTGGGCTCCAGTAGGAGCTGGCTGTTCCCCTTGCTGTCTCCCTCTTCTGGTTTCATAGAATGAACAATACAATATTCATCTCCAAATGTCACACAGCCTGTCATGCCGCTTGTTTCTCACTAGAAGTACATGTTTGATCTAAGAGCAACATTACATCTTTCCAGTCCAGTCCATGGGTCTCAGTAATTCCCCTAAAGACCTTAAAGTACTCATCAGGATTGTCTGAAAACCTTTCCCAGGTCTTGGTTGACCTGTTTGAGGTCACTGAGCACAAAGGACACATGGACACGGTTAGGACTGAATTCTCCACCACCTCCTGTAAGGGATCCTGCCCTTGAGGAGCTTGAACACAATCAGGTAGAGGTGGATGCAGCTCAGCAGAGGCTTCAGTTAAGGGTGACTTGGAAGTCTCTTCCTTAGGGTATGGAGGACGGGGGAGAAGACCCTCAGGCTCAGTAATGGTGACTGCATTAGACTGTACCCCACGCACAGAGGCATTTGGTCTTCCAGTGGCCACATCTCCACCTCAGACACAAGTGGGGATTGTCTCTCAATGCAGAGGAGGTCCGAACGTAAGGACCCTCCTGCTCTCTTGCAGTACAACTCCATCTGTAAAACAGTACTGCAGTCAATGCTTTCTTCTGCCTTTTTTCTTGCCTAGTTTATACAAGAAAGCCTATCTTTGGTGCCCTCTTAGATGAAGACTCATTTACCAGGGGTTCAGGAACTTCCAATTGGAAAGGAAAAGAAAGATTTTCAGGATTGCAGAGAGAAGCACATTACCATTTTGTGACACGCTACTCACCACCATCTCTGACAGAGGTGAACTTCCAAAACCTGTCCCATAGCCCCTGGCTGAATCCTCAGACACACCTGCTCTAAATGTTGTCTGTAATAGACCCATCTCATAACCACCAAACAAGTCAAGTAGAGAATGCAAAGTTCTGTTTGCAAAAATAAAAGTGTTCCGTCCCAGAAACCCACATCACAATCTTCCATACTCTCATTGAACACAGTGCAAGCAAGCAACAAAAGGCATAAGCAACCAGCAAACCACAGGTGACAATTTTTGATTACCTAAAGGAATCACAATATAGAATTCAGTCAAAACATTTAGGCATGCCAGGAAACAAAAGCAAACTCTTACCTCCTTCCAGTTACCTCACTGGGGCCTCCAAGGTGATGCAGGAGAAATATAGCCCCAACCTGCTAGATGTCAGATGTGCCGAGGTGGTCTCAGAAGTCTAAGAATGAATTCCAAAGAACAAAGGAGGTTAAGAGTAGGAAAGGTTTATGGGGGGAAAAGGAATTTCCCTGAGAGACAGGAGGGGTCCCGAGTGGGTTGCCCAACAGCAGTGTTTTTGTTGAATTAAATTACTTGTTTGCTTTTCACTTTTCAAAGTTGAGCAAATTGATTTGCTGTTCCTGAGTCATTTAAAGTGTTTTCTAAATAAGAGCTAACATCATGCCTTATAAATGCTACTGACTCCCAACCCCATGGGTTCTTTTCACACTGGTATGGTAGAAATCAGACTGTCTTTATAATACGAAGAGAGGACTTCTGACATTTGAAGAAAGTTTTTTGCTTCACAGGTCAGGTAATCAGCTCCATACATGCAGTGGGATTCATTATCAGCTGAAATTGTACATTTGTTTTTGAGTTAGCTGGGCAGATAATAATGAAAGTCAGCCATGGATCTCTTGAGTGGCATTCACAATTATCTTAAAGTGCAGGAAGAAAATTAGCAGGTGCTGAAGGATAGGAAGGTATGTGCTCAGGTGTGTGTGAGGTGTGCATCAGGCCTCTGGACAGCTTTGGAGCATTCGAAGCTCAGAGCTCTCAAACCTTCTCAAGGGCTGCACTTCCAGTGCACAAAGATTTTAGGGACTGCTGAGTCCCAAAGGGCCAGGTTGCATCTATGGATGTGTCTGAATTGTTGTATTATAATTTGAGAAGCAGCAAAAGCTCCACTTGCTGGAATGTTGTGGTCCAGCCTGCCAAGGGGGCTGGTATGCACTCAGCATTGAGGATGCCCCTTTGTGCAAAGACATCCTCTCCCAGTGCAAACATTACATGCAATTGTGTGAAGCATCCCTGACAGTAATCCTAAGGAAACTCAGATCTCTGGCACCATGGGGCCTGGGAAGAGTGGGCCCTTAGTTTCATGGGAGCAAGACAAAGGACTCCACGTACAGAAGGAATTAGGAATCATGGGCACCCACAGGACAGCCTGTAGGAAATGGGGGTCTACTAAGAGACCTGATTTGCCTACTCTAAAAATTTCCAGAGGCCAGTGATAGAGCTATTCTAGCAGCTCTGGCCCTTTTGGCTGTGGTTCACACCCACTCTGTAGAATGCATCCATTATAAATAGCCCTGTGGACCTCACTAGGCATAATAAGGATGTGAGTTATTTCCCATATCCCTTACTAGAGTGCTGTTACATTAATTGGTGTTTATCTCCACATGTGCACTTATTTGCAGCATCCCAACAAAACTGCTTCAAACAGGTGCCCTCCTGCATTTTGGCCTGAGAGCCTTGTATATTTCCATAGGACACAGTAGCTATTTGCCTGGGTTTTGTGAGTCCCATTATCACGATCCAGAGGCTGAGGTGGACCTGTTCTTGCCCCAGGGCTGAATGCTACCACCAACCATTACCTTCAACCCATGGAGTTCTGGAGGCTGTGCCACAGCTGCCTCACTGCACTCACCCAACGGAAGCCAGTGTGTCCATTGGGTCCCTTGGACAGAAAGCTCCGCAGTTTAAACAGAAAATGGTTTACTATGAGGACCTGTTAATTAGCAGAAGTGGGTTGATTACTGTGTGGGGCGAAGGGAATGCTAAGAAATGGCAAGAAGTGGACATGGGAGCAGTGACCTTTCCAGAAAGAAGAGACTGTCCCAAAAGGGAAAGTTGGAAGAGCACCTGGAGGATTGGGAAGTGGCTGTGTCCCTCTGGGTGTGGCCGTCCGGAAGCCTCTCCTGGGTGCCTGTGGCATTTCTGGAAGCTTCCTGGTCAGGTCAGCAGAGCTGGCTGGGCTGGCACCTGTGCCCCCTGCCTGCTGCCAGGACCAGGGCCACAGGAAGGGTAGGGATGGTGCCTGGCCTCCAGCCTGGCTGTCTCCCCAGGTCCTTCCCTTCCCCTAAACAGAGCCCGCTTCTGTGTCTAATTGCAGGGAGCCTGTGGAGCAGCAGTCTGAGCCATCTCTGGTGCCCCTGGGGTCTCTGGGAACAGCTCTGGGTGTGAAGTCCAGTTCTGCACTCACGGTCCGCTGTTTTAAAGACATACGCATTCTCCAGGAGTGTGAGAGTGTGTGTGTGTGTGTGTGTGTGTGTGTGTGTGCGTGTGTGTGTTTCTCCAGTTTGGGAGATAGATGTAGAAACAAGATGTGATCAAGAAATAGCAACACAACTGACAATAGCTAAATCTTAGAAAGAGCCTGTGTGTCCATCAGCAGGTGAATAGGTAAAGAAAATGTGGTGTCTATACACAGTGGGTTACTACACAGCCATAGGATAAATTTGAGGGTTTTTGTAGGATAATGGGTGGATCTTTAGGGCATACTACCGTGTGAAATAAATCAGACACAAAAAAGGTAAATATCATTGCTCTTTATGAGAAATCCAAAGTACAAATAACTTAAAAAACAAAGATAGGGAACAGGGAGGTGGACCTTTTGCAATGGAAAGAGAATCGATGGATGGAGTGAAAGCAGAGGTAGAGGAGAGGAAGGAGAAATAAAAGGATTAGGATGCAATATACTTATGCTCCAACTCCCCACCACGAATGTATTCATTTTGTATGGCAAGTGTTCTAATAGGATTTTTAAAAAATGCACTGAATGTTTAAACTTTTAAAAAATCATGACAGTACAAGACACATTGCTGTGAATCACCCTCAAAATCCCCCCTTCAAACATGCTCACCCTATCATTCTTGCTGCTTTCTGAAGCACTCTGGAGGCCTCGTTCCTGCACTGTCCTGGCTGCCTTAATCCCAATGTTTTGAATCGATTCAAAACATTTACCACAATTTCTGTCAAAGAAAAACATCCCACCATGTCCTCTTGCACCATATTCTTGGATTTGACACTGTGTGACTTCTGGATCTTCCTCCAAGTCAAAACGACCATATCAGGGAAGCGTTTTGAATCGATGTAGCACATGGAAGCAGCCAGGACAACACAGCTGAGGACACTCAGGAGAGAGGATGCCAGAGCCGCTGCGGGAAATGGCAAGGACAATGGGATGAGTGTGCTTGGAGTACTCTCGAGTGTAAGCTACTTCCTGCTGCACCCTGGTATCAGTTTCCCCAAAAGCACACTGACATTTCATCCTGAGTAGGAATCTGGGGGGGGGGGGGTGAGAGTTTGTGAGAAAAAACAACCCCTTGTTCAAGGTGTCTGCACCCAGTGCCGTGGAAGCAGGTGTAGGGGCACCTCGGGCACAGGGAGAAATCTCCTTTCCTGGTGAGAAATGTTGAGGGCGCTGAGGGGGACGGAGGGCCCCAGATGTTGTGTTCCTTCTGAGCTCAACTCAATATACCGTCCCAAGTTTCAGAACTCCATCCCATCCCGATAATTGGCAATTTTCAGATTAAAAAAAAAACTGAGGAGACTGTGAGTTCCACTGCCACTGTAATTCAGCAAGATCACAACTGGATTCTGTGGTTGATCAGCAATATGGTAGCTGCAGGAGACTCAGTGAAGGCTGGATGGATCCTTCCTGGTTCTCTTATTGTGGCCTGAGCTGAAGGGCAACGGGATTGTTTGTCTTTTCTTTCTTGTTAATTTCTTTGCTCTTTTCTTGAGTGAGTCCTCCACTGCACGCAGGGGTGCCCCATGGTGCTACAGTCCCTCTGGTCATCACTTCCACTATAACGGTCAAGTACTACAGCCAAGGTACCTGCACAGGGACAGTCAACCTCAAGTGACAGTTTGGTGGTGTGTGACATCACTGTGTGCTGTGGAACGCACACCTCCCAGGTCCCCTCACACTGGGCCTCAGCACTGTGCTCCAGCTGCAGGGTGACCCACCACACCCCAAGCCCCCTCTCAACCTTCATCCCCTGAGGCCACTCTGCTTCCTTGAGGGTCTAGCCAGTGCTCTCACCCATAATCCCAGCAAGGAAGAGGGAAGTCACGTAATTATTAACTACAGTAGTGAGCAGGAATTAACTACTTACTGTGATTCAGAAAATGCTGAAGGACACAGAAATAGCAGACGTAGGTAACAGACGCCGTTGTGGAGCAGCGGGGTGGCTGTTCGTGCCCTTTCTTGAAGAAGACGTGGTAGCCATGCCTGGAACATTTGATGGAGGGACTGAAGAATGTGGAGCGGTGGGGATGAGTCATGTGACCAGTTTGTAAGAATGAAATCAAAGCTGTGGTTCTAGGCTGAGATGGTCAATGGGGTGGGATAGGAGCACTCAGAAGACCTGCTGATGAAGGGCCTCTGCAGCTAAAAGATGTGGAAGAGCCACACTAGTGAATATTTCTTCCTTCCAAAATGGAACATAGAAGGAGAAAAACCAACCAGGAGCCATTAGCACAGGTCTTTGTTAAATCATTTTAGCAAGAGAACAGCTCCCAGGGGCATTTCTGTGGAGCATAAGGAATGAAAAGATTTTACAGGATAGACTGGAGAAGATGAGGCCAATGCACCTTGTTCTTGGAAGAGTTCACCATGGACGCTCTCCCAAGGCATGACCATGCCCTGGCAGTGTAGTTGGGGTGAGCAGAGGGGTGGGGAAACACAACTGGGATCCTGCTGTCTGTGTAACACGTTGCACACTTAAGAGTCTCTACAGTTACTGAATGTACTTTTTTTTAATAATTCTGGTTGTCTCCTTGGTTCACCAGGACTGTATTGACCAGAAACTATTTCTGGGTCAGTTTCCTGGCCAGGACTAAAGTGAAGTTTAAAATCTGTTTTGTATTTCAGTGGTTTATGTATAATGTCATGTTTTTCTTCTTCATGTAGGCTGGAGCCAATGTCTTTCTCCAGGATGTGAATGGAAATATCCCGTTAGATTATGCAGTGGAAGGGACTGAATCCAGCTCTATCCTATTGGCCTATCTGGATGAAAATGGTATGTGGAAGCTTTGTGAAAAAATGTATAAGAAATAAGTGGATAGAACCATAAATATACATGAATTTTTCTAGCTATGCTGAAATGATTTCAGATGGATGTTGTTTCTCTTGATGGTGTAAAATACGATATCTTTCTCTTCCATTTTTCAGTGCTTGTACTATGTGGCTGGTTTTATCAATGTAGATTTTTGCAAAAGCCAGCAAAAATCTAGAGACCAGCGATGCAAGAACATTTTTACAGTCATCTGAAGTCCATAATCAGTAGGATTGGGTTTGTGATTGCGGTCTTCCCCCACCCCCGGAGGGGAAGGGACTTGAACCAGCATGACTGAATTTGAGTTAATGAGCGTGGGGCTGGCTCAAGTGTATTCTCGCCAGAGCCCTTGATGCTGGTGAATGTGCAAGGGAGGACATAGGTCGAGGGCATTTGTGCTGTCCCGGGAGCCACACTGTCACATTTAGAAACACAGAGGCTGTCGTGCGGTGCTGGGCAGCAAAGGTGAGGCTGAGGCAGATTGTGTCACTGAGGAGGACATCAACTGCCCTGCACGGCGAGAGTGTTTCCTGAGACCACTCAGTGATGGGAAGGTGGGGCAGGGAAGCAAAGAATTAAAGAGTTGGCTATCGAGAAATAGGCTGCTGTGAACATGGGTGTGCGTAGATCACGGGAACAGGACTTCTGTGACTCTGGGAAGACAGCTCAAAGGGGAACAGCTGGGTCAAACGGAATTTCTCGTTTTACCTTTTAGAGGAAACTCCACACTGGTTTCCATAATTGGGGTACTAGTTTACAGCCCCTCCAACAATGTGGGAGGGTTCTCTTTGCCCCACAGCCTGGATGGCATTTGTGATTGTTTAATTTCTTCATGGTGGCCATTCTTTCTGGGTAAGATGGAATCTCAGTGTTGTTTAAACTTGCATTTCTCTAGTGGCAGTGATGTTGAACATTTTTTCATATTTTTATTGAACATTTATACTTCTTCTGAGGTGTGTGTGTTCATTTTAGTTGCCCATTTTTTGATTGGGTCTTTATATGGGGGGGTCTAATTTTTGAGTTCTGTATATATTCTAGATATTAGTCCTCTGTCTGAGGAATAGCTGAAAAAATTTTTTTTCGCATTTTTTGGGGTAGTGGAGATTGAACTCAGGTCCTTGCGCTTGCAAGGCAGGTGTGGCACCTCTGAGCTAAATCCCTGGCCCTTTTCCCATTTTGTAGGTTATCTCTTCACTCTGTTAGGTTGCTTTTTTTGCCGTACAGAAGCTTTTTAATTTGATATGGTCATTTCTTGTGCAACTGGGGCTCTGTTGAGAAAGTCCTTGCCTATGTCTTCAAGAGTTTTACCTATTCTTTCTATCAGCAGATTGTTTCTGTTTTACCGTTTAGATCATTGATTCATTTTGCATGGTTTCTCTGACATGAGAAGTCCGAAATATAAAGAAAGAAAAACCTAAAAGATAGATCGCAGAAAATAGGGAGATAGAGCTTTTGAAAATGAGTTAGGCATGAAGAGATGGAGGGAGGAGGGCAGGGAAGGGGAGGGGAATGGGATGAAAACGAATTAGGACGTGTCATTCACACGCACCAAGTCCACACGATGGAGGGAATCGTGATCAACCGCAAACATGGAGTAGGAATAGAGAAATAGGAATCGGAAAAAATAAAGTAAGACCCCCTTTCCATGCAGAAACAGGAAATACTCAAAGAGTCAGGCCCTCCTGTTTGCTGCTGTTTGCATGTCACTATCCAGCAAGGAGGCACAGTCCTCCCAGGGTAGCCCTGCACAGAGGAAGCCCATGGTGTCCCTGGCCCGTCCAGGGCTGGCCACGCCCACCTTATTGCTTCCTGTGAGGTGCCTCATTTTCCCCGTGCCATTGCCTCCTGCCACTCGCTGGCTCCAAAGGCTTATTTCACGAGGGCATGGGTACTAACTGGAGCTCAACGGCCCCAATTCTAAAAGTCTCATTACTTGGGAAAACAAGGCAGGAAAGGCTGTCTTGGTGGGGAAGGCGCGAGCCTCCCTGTGCTGAAGGTGGCCTAGGGTGCGGGGGGTCTGGCACAGGCAGGCTGGGGTGCTGGGGTGCTGGGCCCCGGTGCTGCCCACGCCGCAGCCCTCAGGCCTGGCTCCTCAGCCGGTAGCGGTGTGCTTGCTGCCTTCAGTCTTGGGGACCGAGCCTTGCTGGAGCGGATTCCATCCCGTTACTTCTAAGAGAGCGAAGCACGAGTAGGGCAGATTTCACGTACTGGAAGTGAATGGCGGATCATGCCGAACTCCCCAGGCAGGAGACAGCTCTGAGTTTGAGAAGGAGCTGGCTGTGTCGGCGCCGACAGTTACCAATGCTATGTTACTGTGTACTTCTTCTTCTGGTGGTGGTGCGGGAGATTGGGCCCAGGGCGTTTGCACTGACCTGCATCCCCAGCTCTTTGTTTTGTTTTGTTTTGTTTTGTTTTGAGACAGAGTCTAGCTAAATTCCCCAGGCTGAGCTTGAACTTGCAGTCCTCCTGCCTCAGCTTCCCAGAGTTCTGGGGATACAGCCGTCTGCCACCACTCCTGTCTTACACGCTTAATGATTTTAAGAGTATTCTTTTGTGACCTGTTAGCATAACCAAGATGATAATAGTGATGATAAATAAAGAAAGTGGGAGGAGACATTGCAGTGTGGGCTGTGCTTACGTTTTACAGCTGTAGACTGGCCTGGAAATTGATTAGCTTGTATGGGTTTCCACCGGCCTTGCTCTCCCACTCCCTCCTGTCTTCTGTCACATGTCGTAGGGTGCACTTCCTTGGCACCCCTTCCATCCTGTCCACCTCGCTCACCAATCCTGCTGTTACTGCCTTAGCTAAGACTCTGCTCTTTCAATTTTGGGGTAGAGCCGCTGCCTCCCAGTCTGGGCACTGTGCCCCTGTCAGCCCTCGCCATTCACACTCATGCTATGTGGCTGGATTCATACATCTCTTGTCTTTCTTCTGCTTCGTGAAGCTGGTTCGGGACCTGTTCCTGCCCCAGGCTGTCCAGGGTCACCCACAGTCAGGTGACAGCACGTCCCCACTGCACTGAACAGTGCTCAGCTATCTCAGCTGTGCAGGCTTGGTGCAGGGAACAGGCAGAGGGCAGCAGTGCCCTTCTGATGGCACTCATCTCTCTGCTGGAGCCACTGTTCTGCATTTGCCTGCAGAACCAACCTTACTGCTTCCTTGAATCTCTTAGGAAGTTTGCATGGAGACCACGGTGTGGGAAAACTGCTATTCTGTGAGTCGGGGAATCCAGTGCCCAAATCATGACATCACTTGTGTGTCCTAGTGCATTAGGACCCCGTCCCCCTGTCTCGTCACTCTTTTATTTTTCCCTTCCTTCCCTGGGATTTGAACCCAGGACCTTCACACTGAGCTGCATCCCCAACCTTTCATTTGTTTTCATTTTTTTATTTTGAGACAAGGTCTCGCTAGGTTGCCCATGCTGGGCTTGAACTTGCAATCCCCGGCCTGGGCCTTCAAGGTAGCTGGGATTCCAGGCATGCGCCACTGCACCCTGCTAGTGTTGCTTCTTTTTGGGAAGCAAAAATGTGTTTTGGTTATACCCAAATGATGATGCCATACATATGGAACTGAATGAAAATCAGTTGAGTGTAGATCTTACAGAAACACTAAGGAGAGAGAATATACTTTGTCCTAAATCAGCTACAGACGTGTCACAGTCCTCTTGGGTAAGGGGCTGTTACATCCCGGGCCAGAGAGGGTGGGTGACAGGCAAAGTGAGCAGCTCAGATAGAGATGGGCTTGGGGCGGCTGTGGAAGGGAGGGGTTATGAGGTCTTCTGGGGTCTCTACAGCAGTACACTTCTGCAGAATTGTCCTGGCGTTACACTAACTGCATTGGAGAGCCCCATACAAAGGAAAAGCTGGATTGACCTCCCAAAATTCCTTAGAACAGTTAAGAGAAACTGAGGTAAGGCTAAGATTGATTGTGATATTGATATAATTTCAGTTTTGCCTAAGTATCTATTCTTATCAAATTAACCAGTCAGTAGAAATAGTATCCCATGGAACACCTTAAGGGTTTCAGGTAAATTATTTTTTTTAATTCCTAAGTTAAATACCAGATTCATCTCCAAATAGTAAATCTAAGCAGGGCTTATGTTAATAACTTTTTTGGTGGGGGGCATACTGGGGATTGAACTCAGGTCCTTGCTCTTGTGCTGCAGGTGGCGAAACCACTGAGCTAAATCCCCGGCCCTATGTTAATAACTTTTCAGAAAATATATGGAAATAAAACTAAGTTTCTCTTAGAAAATGAGAATTGGCCCATCTGTTACAAAATAGATGTATGATGCACTGTGGTCATCTGGATCATTTCACTTGGGAGCAGAATTTGAGAACCTGGCTTAACCATGAAGAGAGAGAATTTCTGTTGCATTACTACCAAAATGATGTCTGTGTTTCTTTCCTGAACAAATAATGGAAATTGAAAAATTTATGCTCCAGAGGCTTGACCCGAGTGTCCACACTGAGTTATGTTCCCAGCCCCTTGAGACAGAGTCTCACCAACTTGCTAAGCTCTCTAGGCTGCTCTCAAACTTGCGATCCTCCTACCTCCACCTCCGAGACTGCTGGGTAACAGGAAAGCAGTGCCGTGCCTGGCTAAAGATTGCATCTTGATTTACACCATGTTTGATTCAATATTGTTTTAGGTTAATAGGATACAGATTCATGTTTCCCTGTGGTGTCTTCATAACAGAGATCAGAAATAGATTGTTTTTCACACCGTGTTGTACCATGATGAGCTTGCAGTGAGTGGTATTTTACCACTGTATTTTAATTTGTGTCTTTCATCTTTGAGCTGTTACATTTTTTCATTAAATTTTAATTACATACTTAAATAATTTTTAAAAGATAAGTACAACTTGTGTGAACACTGCAGCATTAGGAAATTTAATAAAATAATGTAACCTTAGATTCTTCTGCAGCTTTGGGTATAAAATTGAATAATAGCATTCAGGAAATAACATTTTCCAAAATTAAATCACATGTCAAATCCCATAATCCTGAAAATGAAAATACAGTGACAGATTTAGTTGGTTCCTAGCAGAACTCAAATGGCTCATGATTCAGCAGTTGAGGGTGAATGAGAGTTTCTAGTTCATTTTTCTAAACATAGCCTAGCTTTTAGCAGAGTATGTGAGATTCACACATGATTCAGAAATTTATTTTGCTTTATTTTGATGTCCTCAGCCTCATCATGGCCAAGAAGGGAACTCTACATCAGTGGCGTGCACGCGTGTGCCAGAGGCTGGTTAATAACCACAGCTCCCTTTTCCAAAGTGCTTACTGCAGCCTTGTGCTGCTTGTATGTTGTGTTTTAACTCGCTCTAATATCTATTGGTGAAACAGGGGAGCTCTCAGCCCTGTTTTGCAGAAGCAGTCCTGGGCAGGTGGGCTCCTGTGCTGCCCAGGTTCAGAATAAGCTGGGAGCAGGTGTGGACACCCTAAGGGGAGGGAGGGCGGAGAGGCACCATGCCCGACGTGGGCTCTTCCCCGGAGAGCGGTCTGAAGTCTGTGGCCAGCAGCATTGCCACTTTGGGCTCCAAGTTCTTATCCAACCTGCTGGGGATGCCGTGACCCACACAGGTGAAAGGACTGCCCCAAAGTCAGCCAGAGGGCGCCAACCCGAGCTGGGCACCATAGGAGCCTCACACAGGGCTGTGCTTGGGTCCACGTGCCAGGCTTCCTGTCCAGGTGTGCAGCCAGGACTCACTCAGATATGAGGTAGAAGTGCTCAGAAGAGAGGCTGCTCACAGCAAATGCATCTGAGAGGGAGAGTCCATCGCGATCACCATCCCCATCCATCATCTCCATCCCCAGCATCCCCACCCTACCTTCACCACAGCAGTCACCACCTTTATCATCATCAGCAGCAGCATTGTCATCATTTTCATTTACACTTGGAAGTGGGTGAATTATTTCTCTTCAGTAAGTATCAATTTTTTCTAGGAACCAAAGCAGGTCACAGGAGATATCTAAGTAGAGAGAGAGTCGCTTGTGGGGCCATGAATTTCATGTTCAGCACCTGCTGATGTGGGTGTGAGCAGGAGGTAGAGGGACCTGAGCTTCCTGTCATACGCGATGGCCTGAAGTTAAGGACTGGCGTGTGAGGATTTGACTTCATTATCTTCAGTAACGTGCACAGTCACGAAAGGCCTGGCTGGAGCATCCTTTTAAAGAGTGACTTAGAAATCATGAGATGTGTGGGAAAATCTCACGGACAGCACCGAGGGTTCCGAAGCATCATACTTGGAGCTTCCTCCAATGCCACCATCACATAGCTATGGTGTATCCATCAAATCTAAGACACTAACATAGGTACAACCCTGTTATTAACTTAATACACATGTTATTCAGATTTTTGCTAGTTTTTCTATTACAATCTTTTTTTAAATTCTAGGATACTATACTGCTTTAAGGAGTAACTATTTGGGTCAGAAAAATCTTAAAGAACAAGAATCGTATCTTTTCAACTTTTTAAAAATTCAGTTTAAGTACTTTAAAATACTTTGGGCAGTGTATCTTGGTAGTTTATATTAAAACAGATATTCCTGAAGAGCTTGCCACATATAAGGCATCCCATCCTGGCTCTGAGATGTAGCAAGTGATGAATTTTTCTTCCTGTAAAGACTATAATCTAGTTAGAAACAGAATGCATGCAGAAGGAAGAATTCACAGACCTAGAATTCAGGTACAAACCGGAAAGGGGGCTTCAAAGCTGATCCGGGGGAGGAACACCTGCTAAGGAGCTCTCATCCCCAGTGGTGTCTCTCCTTTTGTCCTGAAAGTTCCTTTCTCCCCCAGGAGTGGACCTGACCTCGCTGCACCAGTTGAAGCTCCAGAGACCCATGAGTATGTTAGCTGATGTGGAGCGCTTCCTGTCATCTGGAGGAAATGTTAACGAGAAAAACGAGGAAGGGGTCACTCTGGTGAGTTCGCTCTCTTGACTCAGGGGTTGTCTCAGTCGACTCTAAAATGTAGAGCTGAATATAATTCACAGTTAAATAGCATAGGATTTTTTTTATTATACAAAGCAATGCCTATTCATTATAGGAATTTTGGAAAACACAAAATCTGTAGAAAAGAAAGTGCAAAATATTTACACCACCATGTGTTTCTGCTCATGTATTTCCTCCAGGTCTTTCTTCTATGGATGTTTTTCCTACAGATTTAAAATAAGTTCTGTGCATTATTTTGTCAGTGCAGGTTCTGCAGTGTAACTTAGAGGAGAAGGCTTTCATTTTAGTTTGAAGCAAAACAAACTTGGTTCCTTTTGAAATTAATTCAGTTCAGAAATTCTAGCAAACTCCTCCCATGACATTGCTGTTACTCTTCAGGACGAGTTACAGTAAATTAAAAATAGGTCGATTTAATTTGGAATCATTTTAATATAATTGATGCTGACATCGCAGTCACATTCTGCCTTATTGACCCATAAAACATAAAGTGAACTATAGCAGGAAGAAATGTAGTAAGCACCAGAGGGCAAAGCACTGAGAGAAAGTGAAGTGGGGTTTGGAGCAGGAGTGGTTTTGGAGCTGTACAGAGGGCTGTGTAGGTCGGGTGGGACGTGGGCGTCAGTGTGTCCATGGGCAGCACTTGGTGTGAGGCCGGACAGCAGCAGGACCGAGCTGAGAGCAAGGGGTTCTGTCAAAGCAACGTTTCCATGACATACATTTGAATTTCTTAGGTGGAGGTTCGCTACCTGGTGACTTCCAGGTGGAATCCCTTCCCAAATATTGATCGATCTTCAAAAACTTAAATTTAACATAGTATTTAAAATTTTTATATTGTGCAAAATTTATAATTTTAAATTTATAAAATGTTAAAGTTATAGTCTTCTAAACTTAGCCTACCAGATTCAGTATTTGTGGATGTATAAGCTTCAGAAATCTCTAAGAATGCAACTGTAAGTCGTAAGAAAGGAAGGCAAGACATGATGAGAGTGCACTGGGAAGTGACCTAATCAAGTGACGAAGCACTGTAACCAACTTACTGAAGAATGTTTATGGGTCACGTGTTGGGAACAAAATACAGTGGTGAACTAAAGCATGGAGATCCCTTGTCACCGAATCACATTGCAGTTAGGAGGGCAGTAATGTGCACTATAAATAAGCAAGTCTACTATATTAGTAATAATAAATGCAAAGGAGAACATAACAAAGCGAGGCCAGTGTGTTGGCTGGTGAGAGGGGTGAGCTCACAGCATAGAGTTATGACTGGAAGGAGAGGGCACCAACCCTGAGGCTGTGAGGGGTGGCCTCAGCCAGGGTGCCAGGTGCAAAGGCCCTGAGGCATGAATGAGTGTGAACAGGGAAAGGAGGAGCCAGAACCAGGCTGCACCGCCTCTTGTGCCTCTGAGGGCCATGGTCCTTCTCTCGGTGAGGTGGGAAGACATCAGAGGTTTCTGAGACAGGACAGACACCTCACTTTTAGGAGGATTGCTCACTCTGGCTGCTGTGTAGAGAGCAGATGACATATGGGGTGGTGGGAGCTGGGAGGAGGTCAGGAAGGTGGTTTTTCCGGCAGCCTAGGGCGTTAGCTTTCTCATTGCTGGGACACATTACCAGTGCCTACAGCTTAAAGGAGGGGAGGGTTAACTTGGCTCATGTTTTCAGTAGATTCAGTCCATGGTCAGCTGGCTCTGAAGCAGGAACATCGTGGTGGAAAGGCCTGGTGGAGCAAAGCTGCTCAGTTCACGGTGGCTGGGAAGCAAAGCAGGGAACAGTGTCAGAGAGAGAGGGGCCAGGAACCAGCCACAGAGCCAAGGTCACAAGTCTATGATCCACACACTCAGAAGTGTGCTTGATTAATCCGCTCTGTGGCTTCCTAGCCAACCATATTGACAGTGAACCCTCACCGTTACATCTAGGGAGTTCTGATGTGGCTCAGACAATGGAGTTAGGGGCTGGGGGAAGCAAGAAAATTAAGGATATATTATGAAAAGATTCAAGGAAGCTTCCTGATGGGTGTGAGGTAGGAGATAAAGAGAAGACTTCCAAATGACTCTAAGTACTTTCAACTTAGTGCACCGTTGTGAAGGAGTTGACATCAAAGGACATAAAGAAGGCTGACAAGAATCAGGCGCAGGGCATGGAAAGTCAGATCCAGTTTGGAAAGGGCAAGCTTAAGTGCTCTTAGCCACTGTAAGGGTGCTGTTGAGTTTGTGTTGGATATAGGAGTCTGGAATTCAGGGAAGATCTGGACTGGAGAAGAGTTTGGGGAAAAGGAGCGCACTCCTGATACTGACATCCTTGGGAGGATTCCTGGTGAACCAGGTGGGTGAGGGAGAAGAGGCACTAAGGCATGAAGGAATCCAAGAGAATGAGGCCTGGAAAACCTGGGCATGCACGGAGAGGATGGATGGCTTCACGTATTGCTGAGAGAGCAAACAAATCGCAGTTGTAGATTGGATTTGAACTTAGTAACTTGGAGGTGGTTATTTTTGCTTGGAAGAGAGTTTCAGCAGATTGGTAGGATTAGAAGCTGATTGGTGTGAACTAATTAAGAACTCCACAAACTGCGTGTAATAAATTGATGCCTGACATGTAACAGAAGCACAGTGGAGCCTTTACTCTGTGTGCTAGGAAATATAGCAACTTTGTAGTTTTTAAAAACTCAAGGCTAAATGCATATAACTTACATGCATCAGTAACTGCTAATATATTTGTAGACTTCAGTGGAGAAGCTTTTGAAAGAACCAATACAGAGCAGTAAATTGCTATCATTTTCAATGATCTTCAGTTTTGACATTTCTTCTGAGCTGTATTTTTTTACTGAATGGAAAGCGTAAAAGTTGCAAATGATTGTTCCATAATAACGGAATCTTGTGGTGGTCATCTGTGAGCTTTTAACGAGACAGTAACAATGAACCAAAGCTAGGACTAGCCTCTTGCAGATCACAGCATTAAAGAAGTAGCAGTTGGTTTGATTCTTACCTCTGAATTATGTCTACTTATGTTAATGAGCATAATTGCTGACATTTTCCTTAATTTTAGGTGTATAGCTATATCATACTTTCTGTCTATTCCCAGGAAAAAAGATAAGAAAATACTCTACTTTTGTTTGCCGATTGATTGCCAGCTCCTGGGTTGGATTGTCAGTTGTGGCTCAAAATTAGGTGTAATTTCTTGTACTATTAAATTGTTCTGTGCAAAAGATGAAACGACCAACAAAAGACTCAAGGGAATCAGCTTCTAGCAAAGTGGTTTTTATGTTGTTTTTTTCTTCTTAGAATATCCAGCTAAATAACCAAATGTGATACAAATCTCTTTGAAAAGATCTTTTAGTTTACACTAATATTCTTCTGAAATATAAATAAAAGCCTCAGAAAAGGGAATAATTTTTGCAGTGGCATATACCAGACCATGTGAAAATGAATTCCTGACGTTGAATGTGTAAATTCTCTTTAAAATATCACTATATATCTGGCACCTGCCTCGCAAGCACAAGGTCCCGAGTTCAATCCCTGGTGCCAAAAAAAAAAAAAAAAAAAAAATCCCTATACATACATGCTACTATGAGATGATTCTTTACTACTGGATCACAGAATCCGATGTATCACATCTGGCTGTTGACAGTCATTAACTGAGCTTGTTGGGAAATAATGACCCAGGAGATGCAATTATTAATCACTTTTATTGGTTCCCCTTTCTTTATTTCAGTAGTGCTGGTTCATTCCTTACTTCTAAGTATACTCAGCCAGTGTTAACAATTTTCTTTTCAATTTTAGGGTGTTATAACTTCATGGTCACTGTCCCAAAACATAGTCTCAATGTAGGGATTAGGATGTCTGCTCCAATAAAATCCTGGAATTCCCAATTTAAGCCAGGGTCATTGATCTTTGTGAACCCTGCTAGCCTTTGACCATGCAGGTAGTCCAGAGCGTCCTGCTCAGGACAGTGTAATGGAAAAGGTGCTCAGAATTACAAAGTGAACCCATTATGGTGAAACACCAATGGTGAAATTAAAATTAAACCTGTGGTTTGTAGTGCTTCTATGCTCTATTAACGTACCAAGCAACAGATCTGATAAGTACTATGATTTTAAGGCAGCATTTGGACACAAATGATATTTTGAGATTTGTTCTATAACTGTAATGTTACCATTGATGATGTGGTCCTGGATGGTTTCTAGGTTCTTCTGTTTGATGAACAAAGAGTTGGATGTGGCACACAATGGGAAGGAAAAAACAGCAAAGGTTAAGCGACAGTATGCTCAGAGTGAGCAGGCTCATGTAGGCAGAAAGGGAAATGGCAGAGTGCTGAAGGCCTTGGGTTTAAGAATTTAAAGTGTTGTGCTGGTCTAGGGCACCCCCATTGGATTTTCCAGAGCATGACTGACCACGTGGTCGATGGTGCTGAATCAGGTCAGCTGTGTGTACTGAGCATGTCCTTTCCCATAATTCCTTCTGTTGTAATTGGATGTATGAGATGCAGTCCATATGCATGAACTTCACTGGTCTCCAAGAGAATATTAAAGCTGACTGTAGGTTGTGCCGGCAGGTCTGGCACACAGGCAGAAGGTGTGGGATTTCAGAATTTTCTAGAGCAGGCTCAGAGGTCTTTGTTTTTCTCATCTCTTCCTTCATACCAGGTCTTAGGACAAAGGTTGAGGGGACTGACTTGGGGCACTGCCCAAGTTCAGATAAAGGGAGAGTGGTCCCGTAGCGATCTATCTGCATCTGTCTATCTATTTGCTATCTGCATCAGTGTAATATGTGAATATCATGGGTTGATTTTCTTAGTAGGGTTTGCTGCCTGTGCTCATCATTAAATTCATGTTTAAATTTCAGTTAGTGACTAGAAAAGAAATAAAAGGAACCATTTTTCCATTGGAGCTTGGAAGCTCCCGAATTCCACCATGCATACTCTGGAGGTTGTGGCCCAGGTGTTAGGGGCTCTCATTTTAGCTCAGTCTTGACCTCAGCCTGGCTCAGACTCAGACCTGACTGAGGGATGCACACAAGGGAGACCGGGCACGGTCAGCTGTGTCCTCTGTCACGTGTCCTCTTGTGAGTTCCTTGACCTCATCACGCTGAGGCTGATGGGAGGAAGAGGAGGGCATGGATGAGTGGATAGGAGAGGGCAGGGGCAGTGGATTCTGAGGTTCTACTTGTCCTTAGGAGAGGTGGAGCTGAGGCAGGATAGAAAAAATGAAGATTAGAAAGGCGACAAGGAAAATTGAATTTTACAATTATACTTTGAAGAGAAACTACAGCTTCAGGACACAAAAGGTACACGAGCCATTTTCCCCTCCAGAAAAATCACTCAAAAAATAAAAAAAATGCCTAAGATCCTCACAGATCAGTGCACTTGCACTCGGGCTCCGGGCCTGAGCTTGTCCTGTAAACAACACTTCCTCCCTGACCACCCTCAAGGACCCAGCCCCTACGTGGGCAGCGGGTCTCAGCGTCACACACAGGGAGACGGTTTGCATGGGGACACAGCCACAGGGCAGGTGACCGGACAGACAGCAGGACACACCCCAGATTGCCCACCTCGAAGATACCCCGAGCCGCAGAGATGTGCCGGGCCCTGCAACACAGTGCACCTCTCTCTCGAGGGCCTGAACTTTAGTTCTTTGAGTGCACACTTTAATAAATTTCTGCCTAATAAACCCCTTCATGTTCCTTGCTGATGCATCCCGAATATTCCTTTTCTGCAATGGGACGCAGTGAACCTGCAACTTAATTCTACAGATAGAGTGGGTTTAGGAACCTCCTCCGGTGCTTTCTGGTGACAGTGTTGTGCTTTCTGGGCAAGACTTTACAAATTTCTCTCCTTTGAGGATTTGGGGGTTCTTCAGATAACATCCTACCCTGTCTCAGGACACTGTGGCCCACACCATGCCTGTGTGGACACAACTCCTCCATGGGGTCCTTTCTACCTGCTTAGCTCTCAGGCATGTGTGGCTGCCCTAAGCCCTCTGTGATGCTCTGTACCTGCACCTTCAGGTACCTCATGAGATAGAACCAGCAGTGCACAGCTGTTCCATGGGAAGCTCTGCACCTTCTCCCCCTATGAACCCATGGGTGCAGGAGACACTCCCCATGCACCAGCCACCCCGTTGGGTTGCACACCAAAGCCAATGCTGTGGTTTATGTCTGTCTAGATGTCCCCCCAAACCTCATGTGCTCATAAGGTTGGTCTTCTGAAGGATGACTGGATCATGGGGACACTACAGCTGACTCACTGTGGGGGGGTGACTGGAGAGAAAGATCACTGAGGGCTGTGACCTGGAGGAGTCCCCTCCCTTCCCTCTCTGCTTCTTGTCTACCATGAGGTGAGCGGCTCTCCTCCACCAGGCCCTTCCACCACACTATTGGCCAAAGGACTGAAACTTCTAAAATGTGAGCAAAATAAACCTTTCCTCTTTTAAGTTGTAGTTATCAGTAATTTTTTTTGCCCATCAATGAGAAAAGTGACTAAAAACCAATGCCACCCATATTTTGCTCTTTAGTTTTTCAGGAGAAGTCCAGAACCTGTCACTTCACCCTCTCCCAGCTGTCCACGACATGGAATTTCTCAACTGGTCCAGAGAGTGCCTCTGACTTGAAATAAGAGAGGCACTCCTGTCCACACCTGCACCACCCTGCAGGACATCACAAGGAGGGGAGGGGGCTCCCAGCCCACCCGCAGTATCCTATAGATGTCACCCAACATTTTCTCTTTCATTTCTGACCCAGTCTGGGGGAAGCATTCCAAAGTCCTGTAGGCAGTGTTTGGGTAACTGTCTTCCAATTAGTGTGCGCGATCTCACTTTGTGATATGGCACATCTATGTATTACTTTCCTGTGTTATTCAACAGCACGACAGTAAGAATCCTGTGTAAATATTACCATGCATGAAGTGACTGAAATTTGGGTCAAATCTGGACTGAACCTAGAAGGTGCCTAATGGTTACTTGTTAAGAGTGATTTTCATTGACTCATAGCATAGTTGTGAAAACACATCTGTCTCAGCTGATCTGCCAGTTCAGAATGCCAGGGCTCACAGACCTTAAGTGAAAACAGATTCAGTGGAGAGATATTTTAAATTCTGCACCTAGATTTTTTTCTCTAAAATAGATGCATAAAATATAAGAGTGACTTAAAAACAATACCTACTTTCCAAATTAAATGTGCAGAAAACACAAGCCTGGATAGCAAAGTTCCTTCTGACATTAAAATCAATCTCAGAGGAGAAAACACAGGAGGAATATTGATAGCATTCACCACCACAGATATTAAAATGAGTGTTGTACATCAAACAGGGAGTAAAATTGAGAGGGAGATGTCAAACCAGGAATAATATTTGCAAACAGTTTTTTAAAGCTTTAATATCTTTAAGTTATTCAGAGTTCATAAAAATTAATAAAAAGGATGACCATCACTCAGTAGAAGATTAAATAACAAGAGACAAGTCATAAAAGAGAAATTACACCCATCCAAAAAATGCATAAAAAGAGAAGCATTATTAGGAATTAAATGAATGCAAATTTATTTGTAGTCATGTTAAGAATAAATAATGGTGAGGATGAGAAGAGCTAATGATGATGAGAACAGATTACCTTGTGCCCTGCTGGAGGGAATGGAAGTTAGTGCAAACCTTGTGCAGCTCATTGGGAACCATGCCTCATGAACTTGAAGAAGGGTCTTTAGCATTGGAATTCCATTTCCAGGAAGGTAGCAGAGGGAATAATCAGAGCTTTATAGGTAGATGTCTCCCAAGAGCCTCATGGCCCATCGGTGGGGCTTTGGCAGGCGACTAGATCATGGGTCTCAGAGCTGACTGCTGTCAGAGGGGGGTCTGGTCCGAAGAGCAGAGTCCCAGAGCGGTGACCTGGAAGCATTTAGCACCCTCTCCAGCTCCTCCTGTCTCACTCTGCTTCCTGGCCTCCATGAAATGAGCCCCTTTTCTTCCACTGTGCCACTATTTTAGTTACTTTTCTCTTGTTGCTGAGACAAAATACCCTACATCCCAAGTTAAAGGAGCAAAAGTTTATTTAGCTCACAGCCTATAGAGGATTCAGTCTGTAATTGGCTAACTTCAAGGCAGGATGGCACATGGCAAGGGGCAACAGTTCATGGCAGCAGAAGACAGCAAAAGCAAGCAAGCAAGGGACCTTAACAGTGTATTTCTCCTCCTTTTATCTTACCCAGACTACTCAGGATGGGTAGCACCCTTAATCCTAGTGCCCTTGAGCCTAGTGTTGCACCATGCATCGATCACACACCCTAAATTCGCCCACCTCTGAAACAGACTGCACGAGGCTGGGGGGACATCTAGACACAGCTGTAACAACCACCCCACCTGGGAGGCGGCTGCCTATGGACTGAACCATGAGCCAAAATAAACTCCTCCTCTCTTAAATCATAGGTGTCAGGTGTTTGGTCCCAGTGACAAGCAAAGTGACAAAACAAATCATGTTGAAGGACTGCCAAAAAGACATAATTTTATACTATCAAAGAAGGGAAATGCAGAAATGCCCAATAAGGAGGAATTGGGCTGATTCCGCTGCATGTGCATGACCATGTTCCATCCTTTCCTGAAACCCAGGGCAAAAGGAAGCTCCCTTGGTGTGGAGGCCAGACAGACGCTTGCCCACCCCAAGCCCCTCTCTCTAGGCTGGGACCGATGTGGCTTCTCAGAGTTTCGCTCCTGTCACCCGTAAGGCTATCACCGTGCTTTGTGTGGGTGATAATAGTGCCCTGCTGCAGCGCCCCCCACCCAGGAGACCAGGAGTGGAGATCTCTCTGCTGCTGCCCAGGGAAGGAATGCCTGGGGCCTGGGTCACAGTTACGCATTGAGCAAAATAAGTTTGAAATCAGTAAGTGCACAATGATCCTCAGCTTAGAAAATGAGTGGAATAGTTAAATGCATACTAATGAGCAGAATATGGGAAGCAGTGATCAGCAAAGCACAAGTACCAGTTAAAGTCTTTGTACACCTTTTACATTTCGTAGACTTGAAGAGTAAATACATCCTACTTTGTATGTAGAAGTTGGAGAAATATCCCTGGACCTCTACTGAGTGGGTGCAGGGTGGGGACGGAAAGTTTGTCCCTGCTGAACCCAGGCAGCGTGTGGGCTTCCTCCAGCAGCTGAGCCGTGCTGCTTAAGCCCAGTGTGGGGCAAAGGCTCACCCAAGAGCCAGCATTTAAATGTATGACCCTTGGTGCTTCTTTCTATTTTTGTAACTATTATGCAAGGTGATTTTTTTCTTAAGTAAGTGTGGCACGTACTGGGGCAAAGAAATTTAAAACTTGTGACTTTAGAAGAGAACCTGTAGTCTGTAGTACATTTTCTAGCAATTAAAGCTGTTGTGAAGTGGCACAGTGCCAGGAGATAGACTCTTAAGTGCGGGCTTTGTCCTGCTGCAGTGGAAAGCACCTCCTGTGGGACCATGAGGAGCAGATGTCCTCCGGACCCAGTGTCTGTAGATCAGGACCCCCACCTGGTCAGGTCCAAAGTGTGGACCCCAGATTCCTGGGGTGGGGACTCAGACCCTCCTCTCCCATGGGGGATGAGCTCCTGGTGCTGGCTGGGGAGGCAGCTCGAGCTAGGAGGCAGGAAGCTGTCCCAGCAGCCTGCGAGCCCAGGCAAGAAGGAAGCAACTGTGCAGATTCTGCGCAGAAAAATTTCTCAGACTGAAATTTAACATAAGAGGAGCGTGTGGCTGCAGGTGGCTTAGAGGAAGAAGAAATATGTATATTAACACAACCATGGTGCAATGGTACAAGAAGGGTCGGGGGCACTCCCGTGGCACTGCCACCCTCTGGCCTGGCCACCTTTGTGCCCACCGTGTGTGTTTCAAATCTGAGAATTAGCAGAGCAGGAGACTGTGGTCTCGGGACCCTACTTGCATAAGCCAGGGGCCTAAATTTCTAAATCACAGTTTCTCCATCTGCCAGATCAGGGTGTCAGCATAATCACAAGTCATAAAGATGAGGAAAATGGTGTATGACTTCATAGTTACCTTTGTGAGGCCACTCCAATGTCCTGACCTTTGCTGTAGCTGAGTAGGTGACTTCCAGATTTGGGTAATTTTTCCATAGGAGCTGTGCTTCTAGAATGCACTGAAGAAAGGAGGCCCACACCTGGCATCTCCCAGACCTGCAAGCAAGGGACATTCCAGGACAGCACAGTGACCCACAGTTCAAATGTGGGCAACTGACATCTTTTGGCCAGTCCAGATGAGTAGTACAAGTAAACTTCATTTTAGAAAACAGACTTTACATTTCTTTTATTTCCTTAAACTCTAAATGGAGTGCATCCTCAGTGATGAGAAGATTTACTCCATGGGGCCCAGCGATTTGCTTACAAATCAGAGGTTAATTGTCAGTAAAATCAAGGCAAAAGCACTTAACTCCTGATATCTTACGATGACGACATTTCAAAGTTCTTTTCTTTTGTGACAAAGGGAGCCTATTCCATTAAGGGTTTGTTGTTTTGAGATTTTTTTCCTTTCTCAATTTGTTAATTCCTGTATATTTGCACTACACAGTAAGCACATTCATTGTGGAGGGATCCGTGCATGTGTACTTTGCATCTTGGGCCTTTTACTTCCTCTCCCCTGCCTCGGTCTTGTCTCCCTCAGCTCCTTCTCAGCTTTTCACAGAGCCCAAAGTGAAACTCGCCAGCCTGTAGGCACCACTGGCAGCTAGGCTTGGGGCAGCTTCTCGAGTCAGGGAACCAGGACGGTTTTTCCTCTCTTCTGCTTTTCATCTGAGCATAAGGCTACATTTGGCTGTGTTTCCAGGCAGTGGGACCCAGTTTTGCTGTGTGGAAAGAACACCTACGCCTTCGGGGGTTGAACTTGACATCATTACTACATTTGCAAACCTTAGAACTAACAGATCATACCAAAAGTGAAAGTCCTCTGAAATCCAGATGTTACTGCATACAGCAAGCCTAACCTGCTAAGCGTTTACTGATTACTTGAATTAAGTAGACCAAATTTAGAAGTGAGTGAACCAGAAGTTCTCTAGGACTAAAAGTAGATAAAATTATATTTCTAAAGTACTTGTGTATATATTTTTCTCAGTGCAGCTTGCTATAATATGAAGAAAATGAATTCTGAATATAGCAAACTATGGGAAGATCTATGTGTGTGAAACTTGGTTAGGACACCAGGTTTTTTGTATGCCATAAATAAATTACTCATTCTGATGAAGTTGCAAGTACCGGAAATAATTAGGTAAATTGTGACAGACCAGCCGTCACCAGTGGAACAGTTTCTGAATGGAGGAAAGGAGGACTGAGAAAAATCAAGAGAAGAGAAAGAGTCGGGAGGGCTCCCAAGACCGAGCAAGCAAGTTTATTTTCACCTCTCTTTTATAACACTCAGTGAGTTAGGTCATTAACCATGACCTTTATCCAAAACACCTGCTTCATTTGTTGCTAGTTTTTTAGACACTCCTCGCCCTTATGGGCTACTTTGTTTCCTGGGGTTACAGAAGGTTCACCTTGTTGCTAGGGCAAACTCTAAAGGGAAACATTGGAGTTAGTGGAGAGACACGGTTCCCCATTACATAGTCTCCTGGCCATTTATAACAAAGGGTAAAATTAAAATGAAGCTTTTTGGCTGACACCCCTCCCCACAGTAAATGTAAGAAATAATTAAGTAAATATACACTGTGGATTGACGAGTGTGAGTCCAAAGGTAACAAAACAAATTTTCTGCTAAGTTTCATCACCACCTGTGCAGTAAATATTTTCACTGTATAATAAAAAAAGCTATAAATGTTTTTGCTACCAACCTCGATCTCATCAGTTTTACTACTTTTAAGTATTTTTTTCTTTTTCCTTTCATGATCGTATCTTCTTTAGCATGTCTAGGAAATGAAACAAATACTTATTTAGTAACCCCATTTAATTTGGGTGTGATAAGAGTTTGATAGTTTACTTAGAAAAACTGCTGCTTTGGAAATGGAATTACCCTACTTGAAAAAAATTCTCCAAATTCTGCACTCATTGTCGTAGATCCTAAGGCCTCATTTCTAAACTTCAGGTTCCATTCAGGAAATAAAGCAGCACATTGAAAAAAGGTAACCACAGAGTCATGTTTAAGCTTGCCAGGATTAATTGATCCTTTCCGCCGGCCCTAGACCTTCACATAAACAGAGGGACACTGGTCATGTTTCGGGATTTACACTTGTCTTGGAATTCCCTGAAATACTAAAGCTGGTCCTTCCTGTGAGCAGGAAGGAGTGAACTACTGAATTATTGCATTTTGCATTTTAAAAAGTTCAGATCACAATCATAAGGAACAATGGGAGGGGATAGGAATTACTGACTCTCAAAGCCAGTGGGAAAATAATAATATGTCTTCATGATTCATAATATTTCTTTTAAGGAATGACAGTGACAAATCAGAAATTATATGTATGTTCTTCTATTTTATACTGGTTTGGATCCTGTGTCTTATTAAACATCTCTCTGAAAACCACTGAATATATTTCGTTGACCTCGCCACTGTCTGTAGCGAAGCTCAGTGGCAGCATATCTTTGGGTTGCAGCTGCATATGGCATGTGCCAGTGGCTACAAGGAGGTGGCATCGCTCATCCTGGCGCATGGCGGGGACCTCGATGTCGCAGACGACCAGCACTGGACGCCTCTGCACTTGGCAGCCAAGTACGGCCAGGTAAAGAGACTACGTCATTTCTCAAAATCCTCTTCTAGTCAGCAAATAATCTCATATTTAATTTTTATTGTATTCCAAATTATATGGTAATCACAGAGTAATCTGAATTTTAACGGTGTCTCTTTACTGTACAAATGTTTTAGTACTTGAATAAAAGCATTTAATGCTACAAGGGCACACAAAAATGTACATAGTTCAGTCAAAATTACTGGAAAAATAATGAAACTAGCAACATTCTTCATACAATAATGTTAATACTCTTTCTCAGTGAGGCACATATAGGCTAATTTCATAAGTCTATAATAATTCTGTTTGTTTTCTACACTGAATAGATTAAAACAAAATTACATGTTATGTTCTTTTTTTTCTATAAATTACATTTTATTTTAATGAATGAAGGATAGGGAGCAGATTTCTCTTAGTTGATTTTTGGCTGTAGCCAGTACATCTTGAGCTGCTATTTACAAGTCAGTTTCTCACTGAGCTCCATTGTATCCTGATGAAGAAACAGAACCCAGCACTTACATGATTTATATGGGAGTATGGAACAGTAGTGTTCAAAATAATTCACTAGTATCAAAATTATGGTTCCAAAATATGGGTACTATTCTATTAAAGTCTTAGTAATATGTGAAACAACAACCATTTTCTGTGTACTTGGAAATTTAAACTAAACTGATTTCCAAATAGTTTGGAGGTAAAATATCCAATGAAGTTGGAGTGAATTCAATGTCTTTGATACTAACCAGTGTGCAAAATATCTGTCACAAAGTCTGGATAATGCAATTGCTGAAATACTTAGAGGCACTTGCATGTCAAGCATTTTATATATATATATATAGATAGCATATAAATATATATAATATATAAATTATAATAGAATAAATAATATAAACAAATTATATATATATATATAAACTATTGCTTTGGAAGGTCTTTCAAACAGATAAGAACATTTTTGCTTTGATAAAAGTTCCTGTAAGATTCATTAACTCCATAAACATGGGCAACAGGCTATGGAAATAGGTCTGGCAAGTGACTTTCTTTGTGAGTTCATGGATTGCTTCCATGCTTGGGCTTCGGCAGCTGAAACCAGGGCCTCAGGCTCCAGATCCCCATCTCAGGAGACAGTGGGCTACAGGCCAGTGGGTCAGGTCACCACACACACACACACACCAGGCTCCTTGTCCAGCTCAGCCACAAACCAGGACACACTGTGTGGGGAGCTGTGTTAGCAATAAAAACTCCAGAGATGCACATAACGGACCGCATGGTTTATGAGAACACAGCCTGTTGACCTTTTCTGATGAAATGATAATCAGCAAATTATCAAAATGTCCCCTTCTATTCAGGGATTGCTTCTAGGGAGAACTAAGTCGAGAAGTATGTGACTGCTTGTTAAGATGCACCTGAAGAGATGAGGTACAGCTCAGTAGTAGAGTACCTGGGTTCGGTCTTCAGTGCAGAAGGAAGGAAGGGAGGAAGGGAGGAAGACAGGGAGGGAGAGAAGGAGGGAGAGAGAGAAGGAGGAAGGAAGGAAGGGTGGAAGGGAGGGAGGGAGGGAAGGGGGAAGAGAGAGGAAGGGCAGAATGCTACCCCAACTTGAAGGAACTAAGGCTTCCATTTTACCCAGTTTCTCCCTTTTTTGGTCTGGACATTTGAACTGTAGATTAGATAGTAACATTTTACATAATAACAAACACTTTCATTTTAACCATTTTCATAAGATGAACACTGGGAGAATAAGACTAGATCAGAAAAGTTCTTTAAAGATACACCTTAGACCAAATATATCACTATTTTCATAAACATGTTTTAATAATGTTATGAGAATCTGGTATGTGTTTTGTATTATCTAGTTGCAAGTCAAATTAGATATTTTACACAAGTTAACATATTTTGTGTTATTTTTCATTTTTTAATCACCATTTGGTTCTTTATTATAACTTCTATTTCTTTGATAAATATTTTTATTTGTTTTGAGAGAATTTGTGGTTCCTTGTTGAGGCATTCTTATGCTGGCTGTTGGAAGTCACTCCTCTGTAGGTGTCAGTCCATCATCTTTTCTCATTTAGGCTTTGATTTTCTGATCTTGTTGTAACAGCTGGTTTTAATTCTATCTTGGACATTTTGAGATTACAGTCAGAGAGGCTTGGTCCTGTGAAAATCTATTTCAGCAAGCAGTCACCATGTCTAGGTTTAGTGTGCAGGTCCTGGCCTCCTTTTTTGGCTGTAGTTCAGATGACTGGTCTGTTTTCTGTCTGGTGCTCCTGACCCCACTGGCTGCTGAAGGAAGGGCTTTCTCTGGTCTGGGCTGCCCTCTCATCTCTGGGTGTGGTAAGCAACCTCCACAGGTCACGAGACTTCCAGGTGAGGAATAGGTCCATTTAGGAATGATTCTACTTGTCCCCAGCCCCTGCAGCCACCCGTGCAGGAAGGAAGGCCTAGAGGAGAGCGAGCACCTACCCAGATGCTTAGTTAGTGGGATCATTTGTGCTGAATTCACCTGATAGAGCTCAGGGGAGAGTTTGAACCAGGGAGGGAGAATCCACACAGGCCACTTTCTGTCCTCCATCTAGGGACTGGGACACAGTGGGTCTGCCTTTGTCTTCCTTTGTGTGTGTAAACTTGTTCCCTCCCATCAGTGGTTCCTAGCATCCAGGGTCCCTGCTCCTGGACACCTTCCTCTTTCCACCATCTTAGTCAAAAATCTTTTTTCTTAACAGTTTCATTTAAGCTACAATTAACAAATGAAATTATATGTTTAAGGTGTACGACCTGGTATGTCCATATATGTATTATTTGTTAAATGATCACAATTAATATATCTATCACCTAACTTTTCTTTTTTCTGACTTGTGTGTGTGCCTATGGTGAGAACGTAAGATCTGCTTTCTTAGCAAATTTCAGGTCCACAGTACAATGGCATTAATAATAGTCACCCTGCTCCAGGGCCTTTAGTTCTCCTGAGACAGCTTGGAGAGTCAGAGGTCACAGCTCTGTTTTCCTCCCTGGCTCCGGACAGTGTGTCCCACTGCCAGGGTGAGTTCTTTGCCTGTCTTCAGACTCAGCTTGTGGAAAAGGGAGGTGACCCCGTCTGCCCCCCATCCATCTATGTCGTTTGTTCACACCACTTCAGTCTGGGCAACAGGTTTGAGGAACCACATATTTACGAGTTGCTATGGTCCCAGTGGACTGCTTGAAATTCATGAGCAGGAAACTGTACCCCCTGCAACAGCATGAGAAGGTGGGGCCCTGCAGGAGGTGTCTAGGTCAGGAGGGCTCCTCCTTCAGGAATGGGCCAATGGCGCTTTGCTTTTCTGGCCCGCAGGACCAGCTATTCCTCCTCTCCAAGGCCACATGCTCAGGCACTGTCTCAGAGCACAGCCTGAGCCCTGGGCTATGTTGGGAAGCCTTGATCTTGGGCCTCCCAACCTCCAGGAGTATGAGAAAGAAATTCCTGTCCATGAGAAATGACCACGTTGTTGCCACACAGCACAAAGTAAGACAGTATGAAAGAAAAGTTCCTCCAGAGGAGAGAAGGGGACTCCCTGTGTGGGGTAGAAAAGGGTGTGTCTCGAATAAAGCCCCAGGGCAACGGCATAAAATACCTGAGTGGTCAGCAGCATCTGGGAACCCAATGCACAATCTCATAGTTGAATCATAGATAAATATTAATTTATAGACAGTTTTACACCTTAGATCCGAAATTCTCCCAAGGCCTTCAGAGCTGGAGACGTGCACTTATGGCCACACGGGCATGCGAGCCGAGTGTGGGTGCACAGATGGCAAACTGGACGCAGAGGCGGAGTCGGGGCTCCCTCGGACTTCAGCAGCGTCATTGCCCCTTGTGCAATGAATCCAACGATTAGCATCCCCCCTTAGTATCTGCGCCAGGAACGAATGTTAGTTCTGCTTATGGCTACTTTAAAAATTTTAAAGAGAGACTTCAAGTGCCTATCAAAGAATTAAGTTTCTAAATTTAATCAGATGGAATTTAAATTTTAGCCACTTAGTGTTCCCTTTTTGCACACGTGCATGCACACACATGTGTGTACACACACATGCACACACACACATGACGGTGCACTCACACTGAGATATTGCCCTCCCGGGCGCTGACTGCCAAGCTGCTTCTAAAGTCTCAGTGTGGTGGAGCTGATTTCTCTACCTGCGGTCTCTGGTGAGGTTAGCAGATGTCCAGGGCAGGAGAACACACACAAGTCTGGCCGGCCTCCTTCCGGTCTGACTCGCTGCCTTCTAACTGGAAGCTGATAGGAAATTCTGGACAATCAGAAAGGAATTCCCCCATAGAAGAAGATCCTCTTTCCACACATGAATATTTATTTTTATGGGCCGTACATAAAATGGAATTACTTTTATTGTTGGAGATTTTCATGTAGAAAACATTTTGCTTTTATTACTTAAATGATTTCTGCATTTAAGAGTTGGAGAGAGGAGTAGGTTGTTGGCAGCTCTCCAAGTTGGATTTAGAAGTGCAACATGATTATTAGACTCTTGAGAGTTTTGAAAAGATAAAATCCTTTATGCTTACTGCCATTCTTTTTAATCTGTGAAAAACAAAGTCAGTTTCACTCAATTGTTGGCTTTCCTTGTTTTCTTCTTCATTTCTCTCTCCCTCCCTTGCTCTGTCTCTCCCCTCACTCTCTCTCATCCTCCCTCCCTCCCTTCCCTGTGACTTAAAAACACTGGCTCTCCAACATCCTTAATATAAAACAAAATTCTGTCATGAACCTATTTTAATATCCTGAAAATATGCTATATAATTTTTATCTTTCACACTTCAAAAGACCGTTTCTTTCCTTAGCATCAGTAAACTGTATATTTGAAAATCAAAATAAACTTCTAATTATAAGAACTCTGCTATAAGGACATTAATTTTACTGAAATAATTTGTATTCTGTAAAAGCAAACACTAATTTTGAATAAACCTGTGTGAGATTTGCCAGTAAGGCACACAAGTGTAACCTAGTGAGTTTTAGAGTGAGAATACTGACAAAATTAATAATTGATGTTTGAAGAGCTGTGAACAGGGCACCCAGAAGGGGTAAAGAATGCCACAGAAAATACTATAAAAGGGAAAAAATTGAAGAGACCAGTCCATTGGAATCTGTGTAATAAAGCAATAAATAGAAATGAAATGTAAATTTAGGACAGGAGAAAAAAGAATAAAAATTCCAAAAGAAGTTATAACTGAAAAAGTATATCCAGAACACATAATGAGTACATACAGTACCAATGATAGAAAGATTTTAAAATCCAATAATAATTGGAAGAAAAACCTGCAATACACACTTCACAAAAGAAAATATAAAGGTGGCCATTAAACACTTGAGGAAGTGTTCAGCATCATTAGTCATGACGGAAACGTAAATTAAAGTGTACAGGAATACTTCTTCACTCTAGTAATCACAGCTAAAATTGTTCTAACATGACAATATCAAGTGTCAGAGAGGACGTGACATGAAATGGCTGGTGAGGATGTAACATATTAAAGTTCCTTTGTAAAAGTTTCTTTAAAAAGATGAAACTGACCAGATCACCCAAGATTCTATTCCTGGCATTTTCTAAAGGGAAATAGAAGCCTATGACCATCAAAATGGCAAATGTCCATATCAGCTTTGTTCAGAGGGCCCGAAGGGACATAGCTCAAATGGATCCAAGCATTGCAGGGAACTGACACAATGCGCCATGCCTCTGGCAGAAAAGGAAGAAAGTACAGATGCGTGGGAAAGATGAATGAGTGCCAAGAACACTGTGTGGGGCACACTTATCCGGCTCTCTTTCTGTCTCCTAAGAAACCTATATGAAGTTTGAGAATAAGCAGAGCAATCCAGGGTGATACAAACACCAGTGTGTTTTCTTGTGTGGTGGGTGTTAATTGTAAAGGGGCGCAGGTGTTCTGGATTTAACTGTGATGCTGTTTACCTGCTTGGTCAGACTTCTGCAGCGGTGCCTTTAATATCTGTGCACTTTATTACATTTAAATTATTTTAAAAAGGAATTAAGATGTGTTATATACATGTACTAACTCCCCACACAGAATAGAAACATGTACTGCAGACATATACTAATAAATAAGAGTGACAAATTCCCAAAAGAAGAATATTAGAAGAAATGTACTTAAGAAGTTTCTGATTTCCAGACTAATGACTGAGTTGAGCTCTTCTAATTTTGTGGTTTGGTTTCCATTATTTTGGCTCCCCTTGCCTACAAAAATGCTATGTCGCAATATTTATCAAATGAAAGGAGCTATTTTTGTTGCAGAAGCATGCATTGTCTGAGAACCTACTTTATAAATAAAGAATGAAATCCTAATGACAATTTACAGATATTTAGAACAAAGTCATAATGAAAATGATACACTGTTATATCTCTATATGAGATATAGAAAAAATGGTGTTTTAGTGGAAATGTATAGCCTTTAATGTTGTAAAGCAAATAATAAATGTTTATAAGTGTTTCAAAATGAAGGAGCTAAATGATCAGCATAAAGTTTGGAAGAGATTAGTAAAATAAGCACGGAGAATGTAGAAGGTTCAAAAGCATAAGAGCAAACAGTATTGAACTGTAACACAAAATACTGTACAAAGGACCAAGAGTACTCAGAGTTTGTTTGTTTTGATTGAGATAAGCCATGTTCTATAACTGTTTGTCCTGAGAGGGAAAGATAAGAGGAAGGGAATGCAAAAATGGCTGATGGCCTGCATGTGAAGCAGAAAGTAACTGCAGGAATAGCGCAGCTGTGGAGAGGCAGTAAGAGCCTCTGGGGAGGGGCATCACGTCTTGGTGTGGTTGCGTCCGTGGCAGATGGCCTGGCACTGGCCAAGAAGGCCAAGTGAGAGTGCTGGCGGTGTCAGTGTTTGCTGAGGACCTGGTCTCTCCCTCCAGGTAGGCAGAGTGGATGCTCTGAACTCCACAGGCTGCATGCATGGCCTCAGCCGAGGAGGGGTGGGGAGGTGCAGGTGCAAGGGGCCCAGTAGTTCCCCGCAGCCCATCAGGAGCAGCAGGGTCCTCATGGCTCACGTCCCCCAGATGCCCTTGCCCCTTCATTCTGCTGCACTGAGGATTAAAGTCTGACGGGAGTTTCGGAGGGGCACAAGCGTTCAAACCAAAGCGATAGCCAACGGTGTTACGCCAACAAATCTGAAGTTCAACAAAAATGGAAAATACTAGACAATCATAACTTAGGGAAGTGACTCAAGACCGAAAAGGAAGCCCAGAGAGTCCTTCAGGACTCATGACTTTCATTTTCCAAGCGAAGGGGTTTGGGGACCCAAGGACTAATCCCACCACACCAGGAACCTAGCAACCTGTAAAATGTCTGATGGTAAATTTATCACACAGAGTGTGGGGCAGTAAGACCCCTGTGTGGAGTAGGAGTGTAAATCAATCATTTTGAAAAGATACAGGCCACCCATGCTCTGTGATGACTTCTCCTCCTCCCGTGTCTTGGCCCATTCCATTCTGTGCGTTTATCCTGCATGTACACACCAAGAATATTTCTAAACACAATACATACTAATATTAAACAATGATAATCATACTGATACTTCAAAGCTAGATAAATGGCTGCAAATAGCTTGAATGTCCACAAAGACGAAGGCGCATAAATTGTGATATATCTGAGCAGTGCAATTCTGTGTAGACAAGAAAATGAGTAAACCTTAGTTAAATGCAACTTAAGGACGCTCAGAATCATGCCAATGAGAAGGCAGAGAGGAACATGTATGCTGCAGTGTTATTTCTGTCAGTGTCGCGAGCAGATTAAGCACTGTGCAGTTAGGTATACTTCCATACATGTTGGCTAAGCATAGAAAGATAATAATGAATCCAAATTCCTGATAGCATCAGCTCTGAGGAGTTGGGAGGGGCTGGCTTTGGGGATAAATGCACAAAGATACCCTTAATTCGGCTACACTGAAGTTAGTTATTGCTCTTTCATACATAAATGGTGTGAGTGTATATACTTTGTATGTACATGTTATATTTTAAGTATATTAACTCTTATGAAAGGGTTAATAAGGACTTCTTCACTGTAACATACAATTGCATTTTTGTAATTATAGAACATTATAATGTATAATTATAATCTAATTATAGAACATTGTAATGTCCCGAACGTTGTCATGGATAGTACCAACAAGTTACACTTTGTTTAGTTGCTGAATTAAAAACAAGACGTGTGTCATATAATTCCTCACACAGAATAACCCACGAGCAGCTGGAAGGTGTGAAGTACCTGCTTCTGATCCTCAGGAGGCACGCTTGCTCCTCATGCCAAGCTTTGTTCGGAAGCAACCCTCGCTGAGACATTCTCAGGACTGGCCGGGACGGGGCGCTGTAGAAGCGCTTCGCGGTGCTGACTCTGGCGCCCGGTCGGTCAGCGCCTGGCTGCCCACTGCTCGCGGAGCCCCTGGGGTCCGGCGTGTGCTTCCTCTGTCCAATGTGTTTGTGTTGCAGACGAACCTGGTGAAACTCCTTTTGGTCCATCAAGCAAACCCAAAGCTCCTGAACCAGAATGAAGAGAAGCCGTCAGGTGGGTGAGGGGCGTGCAGGGCCCATGAGTGGGCGCTGGCTTCTTCCCTTGGGTGGATGGGATTGTCCCTCGTTAGCTGAGAGGCGCGGGTTTCCGTGGAGCTGGGTAAAGGCGCGATTGCATCCACGGACCCTGGCTGCAGAGGGTTGGCAGGGCGCAGTCAGTGCTGCGGGCCACCGTGCTGTGGCCTCTTGTTCCGCTTTTCCTGCTTTAGCTTCCCGACTGCTGGTTATTAAATGCACTCACTTAAAAACACACTTTTCTGTTACCTGACTGGTTTCTCATCGTCGCAGATATGTGCTTGTTCCTTAGGGTATTTTTCAACAATAACAGTGTTCTGCTTTCTGCACAGGTATTTAGATTATAGGAAATAGAGCCCGACATTCTCATGGTAGGTAGTGCTTTGAAACCTGGACTAGAGGTTACTTGTTCTCTAAGAAATATTTTTGAAAATTTCTATAATTATCACTACCTTTTCACGTTTTGATACACTACTTAATGAATAGATGCCACATTGGTTTTGTAGCTTTAAAATTTAATTTTAAAATTTCTCATAGTTAACTCCATAATATTAAAAGCAGAAGAATTTTAAATAAAGAGAAGAGTCTAGCATAAGTAACACAGGAATGTAAAGAAGTTTAAAGGTAGCTATTGATCTGAAGAACTGAATAAATTGATGTATTGCGTCCCTGGGCCTCTACCAACTGAAAGGGCTTATTCTTAGGAGTTCTCATTCGATTAGTGCTAGGAGTAAAATTATTTCATAAATCTCTAGTTTAAGCCAAGATGAAGGAATTTGCTCTGTTTTTTGTTGTATGAGTATTAAATATGATTAATGCTTGTTTAACTTCTCTGCTAAAATGAAGTGAATAACAAAAAACTGTGATGGCTAACTCCTGTCAGACTTTAGATTCGGGCTAATACTCATGATGTCTGATCATGGTGACGTTGGCTGCTTGACACTGACTAGGCCTCATAGGAAATATTAGAAAGGCGAAAGAATGTTGCAGCTTTTTAAAGATCTTGTATAAAATGTACTCATTGGCGGGCGTCCTCTGCTAACTCTAGTTCCGTCCGGGCCACAGTGTCAGCTTCCTGCCCTGGATTCTTGCTGGACAGGGGAAGAGATGAGGGACCCTCATGCACAGGGCCTCCCACCCTCCTGCTTTCCTCTTCTGAGCCACTAGCAAGGGTCCCACAGCCAGTACCAGTGGCGGCTGACCCTCTTGGGGACCCAGGGAGGGAACAGACTTCTGTTGTCTCTCAGCCCTGGTCACCTTAGCCCGGGGAGGAGGCCTCGCTCACACGACTTTCTCCACCTGGTCCTGCAGAGCTGACCACCAGTCCAGTACCTTCTTACACCATCCAGACACACAGTACTGGGACCATTGTGGACCCTCAGGGCATATTTGTTAATTAAATAAAGATATCTCTCTCACACACAAGGAGCAGGGAACTGTGATGCGGTGAGAGATTTCAAGTAAATACTGAAAATCCAAGCATCTAACCAGTGAGCAAGGAGAATGGATAAGGACACAGGGTAGTGCAGAAACTAGTGGACTGGGCAGCAGTGTGACATCTGAGCAAGTGCAGACCATCATCCCTGCTGTATTCTGCTCTCATCCTTTTCTGGCTCTTGAATTTTAGTGTCTTGGGGAAAAAGTGGTCCGAGATGTAACTTTTAGGTGGGCTAGAAACTTAGTCTCCCAACAGGAGGAAGCGGGGCTCTCTCCCCTCTTCACACGTGTGGTATCTAACCGAAGGCAAATAAAGACCAGACCCTGCTTAAATACCGTCTTACTGCAGCTGAATTACTTGGATCAGCCCATAAGGCCCTGCCACTCACTGTGGATGGAGATGGTCATGGGAGTGAGTGGCCGCCTGGTCAGGGGCTTGTCAGTCCTGGGGATCATTCCTCAGATTTTACAGTTTCCGTGTTAGATTTGGATGGTGCATATCTATATTGCTGCCCAAATATATTCAGACATCATTGTTTAGTTGTCATTTGAAAGGAAATAGATTAATTGATGTTTCTAATGGGATAAATAAGGCCACAGAAAGAGTCCAATGCCCTGTTCTGTTTGCACGTGCATCCGTGTGGTGGAGTGTGTACAGAGTGTGTCCTGGGCTGCATCACATCTCCGCCCTGGGAACATAGCTACAAGGGGAGACCAACACATACGGTGAATGCTTACATTTTAAAAAATGTATTGCAGTAAAACACACGCTGCCATGAATCCCCTTCAGAACCCTCCCCTGCACTTTGAACACACTCCTCCCCTCATTCCTGTCCTTTCTGAAGCAGCTCTGGAGTCCTCTTTCCTGAGTGTTTTACCAGCTGTGATCACAAATACGGTGAATGTTACTGCCATGCACCACTTAACAGAAAGGCAGGTTCATAAAAACATGAAAGGATTCTCCTCGTCCACCTTATTCCCCAGATCTGGCACCGTGTGACTCCTGGCTCTCCCCAGAGTCAAAATGAGCATGAAAGGGAAGCATTCTGAATCCACTTAGGTCATCGAGGAAGCCAGGACAGCGCAACTAACACACTCAGGAAAGAGGGCTTCAGGGCTTCTGCAGGATGTGGCAAGAGCAATGGGTTAAGTGTCTTTGATGCCAGGGGGGATAACTTGAGGGAAATGAATGGGAATGTCTCTTTTACTGTTATAAAATTTTTTGATTTAACCATTCACCTTATTTTATGATCACAGCTTGTATTGTCATCATTTTGATTCACAGTCAGCCAGGCACAGGAAAAGTGTTAATGGGAATGAAATGATGTTAGATTCTTTGAAGCTAATCTTCACCGTGATTTTCCATGTTGCACATCACCATCCGGTGGATATCAGCATACTTTTTTCATTGTCATTAAATGTGTCACTGATGTAAGACCAAACAGCCGTCTTAAGTGGCAATATTGCAGTTTTAGCTGCACCATGACCTTTCAATGTGCTGTGATTCGCTTCATGTGCTGATAAGCTTTGTCATCTCAAGCATAACCGGAGTGCTGAAAGTGAAGTGTTCAGGCTGTCACCCTGCGTGGCCTGACTTTCTTGTTTCCCGCAGATGTCGCTGCCTCGGAGTTTATTGAGGAGATGTTGCTGAAGGCCGAGGTGGCGTGGGAAGAGAAGATGAGGGAGCCGCTGTCTGCCCCCTCCTTAGCCCAAGAGGAGCCCTGTGAAGAGATCCTGCAGGAGCCGCCAGCGCTTCCCAGCAGGCTGTGAGTCTTCCCTCCTTGTCCTTGTCACGGAAGTGGGCCCTGCCCGGGGCCCAGAGAGTCACACTCCCACCCGCACTCTCTCTCTGACTGTGGTGGTTTCACGCCCAGGACAAGTCCCTCTCTCCATGCAAAGAGGTGGAAAACTTGACAGTGCTTTTCAGCGCGTTCCCCACAAGTGGTTGTTGATGGTGATGAACTTAGCATAACTTGGGAAAATCTTCTGGCTTTTTAAAGCCCTGCTGCCTTAGTTATCTGTTCACTTCAGATGGTGCAACACTGCCTTTAAACCTATTGTGACGCTTCAAGAGAATGTTAATGGCTGGCTTTTCTAAAGCAAGGAGTTCAAATATATGTTTTTTCTTTTATATAAAACTAATAATTTCTTGTGGTCTAAAATATCTCCTATGGAAGGATATTTCCTCTGGCTTAAAGATGTCAGATGCTGGGATGGAAATTGTCATTTTGCTCAAGGTCTGAAACAGTGGCACAAACTATGACTCATGCGGCGGCGATAACTCACTCCTAATTCATGTCAAGTTCATTGGGACCGTGTTCATTAAACCCAAAGGACTGAACAGGGGCTTCTCTGGGCCAGGGTAGGTGTGTATGTGTGGTGTGGGTGTGTGCGCACTTGTAGGCTGCACATAACTGTGTGTCACACACACTCACACACTCACTCACTCAAGGGAATGATCAAAGCACGCAGCTCCTTCAGCACAGACCTAAACTGGCCCTGGCCAGGCCCCGCGAGGGGTGGGGTGACTCCCAGGGCTGAGAGCTGCTGTGGGGTGAGGGAGAAGGCCTGGACGAAGACTCTTGTGGTGGTTACACCAGTTTTGAATATGTTAAAATCCACTAACCTGTAGATTTGAAGGTGTAAGTTTTATATCTCAGTCGAGGAAATCAGTAGGTGAAAAACGTGTTGCAGGTCAAAGGTCAGGCTGCGACCTTCTTTTCCACCCATGGGGCCATGAGGAGCTGCCTAGGAGAGGAGCTCACCCAGGGGGGAAAACCAGAGAGAGGGAGAGCAGAGAGGGCCACAGGTGTACACTCAGGTGCTCCCACTGAGGAGCTCTCGTCTGGCCGGCCGGGGCAGAGGTGGCCCAGGGCGCATGACTCAATTTCCCTCCCAAGAAGTAGAAGAGAAGCATTTGATGGAAACGTCACAAGGCTGTGGGGAGGAGCAAATGAACTCAGGAAAAAGAGTCTTATTTCAGAGCTTGGCACAGCACGAGGATTTTGAAGCACTTTTAATTTCAAACTGCTCTAGGTGAGTCGCAGTCTAAAAGGGTGCAGAAGTATGAGGTGTGATCAGAAAACACAGCAAATGTGTAAATTTTCTGGAAACTTACTGCATTAAAAGACACATTGTCATGAATCCCCCCACAAACGCATATGCTTAGAACACACCCCATGGTTCTCGCCACTTCCTGCAGCAGCTCTGGAGTCCTCTTTCCTCAGTGTCTGCAGTTGCACTGTCTTGGCTGCTTTGATGTCCTCAATCGATTGAAAATATTTCCCTTTGGTGATCACTTTGACTTTGAGGAGGAGCCAGAAGTCACAAGGTGCCAGGTCCGGTGGAGAGGTGGATGAGGACACACTGTTGTTTTTCTTGTTTTTTTTTTTGGTACCGGGGATCGAACTCGGGTCCTTGTGCTTGCGAGGCAGGCAGCAGAACCACTGAGCTAAATCCCCGGCTCATGTTGTGTTTTTATTTGACAGAAATTGAACACTGGGGCAGCTACAGCAGCACAACTAAATACCTCCAGAAAGAGGACTCCAGGGCTGCTGCAGAAAGTGATAAAAATGATGGGATAAGTGTGCTCAAGACAGGGGAGGATTTTGCGAGGCTTCATAGCAGTGGGTCTTTTACTGTAGTAAATTTTTTCATCTAAATATTCACTGAATTTTAAATGAAACATCATCTATGGACCTCAGTTAATATGAAAATATATTTATTCTTGAATTTAGTTGTGTGACAAAGGCACTTGCTTTTTATATCAGGCTCTGTGCAGAGAATTTTCAGAGTCTGTCTCACACCGTCCTCACAGCCTTCCTAGCCCTAAGGTTGTCGCATTTCCCTAAGCTCCGGGTGGGAAGTGATGGGTCGGTTTGGACTGCACCAGTCTATCACAGCTCCGAGACCAGGACACGCATTTGCCTTCTCCTCTGTTCACAGGTGGGGAAAACGGTGTTACGTTTCTGTGAAAAAGAAAAAAATAAATATAACACTTGGTGTCAAGTCAGGAAGGGGCTTTTTGATAAAATATGTTGCAAGTTGAAATTAATGATCATAATATTTGATTCAGCCATTTACATGATTATATTGGCATTTTACTGAAGAAGGGAAAGTGATCCACATATTTTGTATGGAAGAACTTTACTTGCCAAATGTAGATGTGAAAATCAATACCAAATACATCCACTCTGCTTGTAGTTACAGGCCTCCAAATAAAGAGAAATTAAAATGTAAACAGAATTAAAATTTAGTTCAAACCAAGTTATGTTGGATAAATATTAGCCTTTATGTGTGTCTGTAATTCTATTGTTGGTTCCTAATTTATTTAAAAATAGAACAAGCACAACGAATCTTCCCATGCTTTTCACTCTGTTTTTTGTTATATTATTGACTGAACAATGGATTAATCAGGTATAAACAGATTAATCAATGACTTATTTGTTTTCCACAATGAAGTACATGGTTTAATCACATTGTTTTCTTTGGCCTCTCTGATCAAAGCTTGGACAATTTGAACTGCATTATGCACTGAAGAGTGGCCTGCTTTTCTTTGTAGTTAACTGTTACCTTTCTTCAGAGGTAGAATTAACAGTCAAACTAAAAACAACTCAAGAATAATTGAAAGTTTCATTTAACTCTGATAGACTGGCAAGCAGACCTGGTTCGTCTAAGGATTATATCTAAGCAGTTTTGAAGCTTTTGTAATTCTTGAATGATACATTTTATCTTATTTTCACTGCCAGTTAAGTAAATAAGCAAATAAAACCAGGAAAAACATATGTGGCAAAAATAACTAGGAAAAGTATATGGGTTAGTGCAAAAAGTTAAATTGCTATGATGTGCTTGGTCAGACCTTGTATTTGTCTGAGAAGCAGACAGAATGCTTGAGCATATGAATGACAAAACTTTTCTGAAGCTGGAAAATGTGTGTACTGTGGACGAAAAGATGTTGCCTGTTGATCCGATTGTTTAGTATTACAATGCTGTTTGATTGGGACAATTTTCTTAAACACGCTGAGAAATTTTCTATATAAAATAAATCAGCAAATGAACAATTACAGGAAATATAAAGTTATCTCTTTGAAAAACTTCTCATGCATCATCCAAAGAGCAGCACCTGTTCCAGCACCAGCGCTTGAGAATGGTGTGCAGGGAGGGAGGTCTCTATGCTCTTTAGCATCGCCTCAGCTCGCTGAAAACACTTCCTTTCCATCTGTTGTCTGCGTTGAAGTGAACAAAAGCTACCGTGTGACAATTCAAGAGTCACTGGTTTGAACCAGGTGCATTCTTGACTGCTTTGATAACCCAAATTTTAAATAAGTAACTAGTCCACCAGCTGCTTGTAGAAATCCCTCAGGTTTAGGAAGGTGCAGGAGAAACATTAAGGCAATCAAAGGAGAAGCCAGAGAGCAAGCAAAGATTGAAATAGCAGTGTCTTCATGTATTCTAATCAGGTGCAAGCACTCTGCTGCAGCTAATTGCTCCTTACATTTTAGGATTTTGCCCATAACAAAAATGGTGCATAATCATCGATATGAGAAGCATAAAATCAGAAAGATTCTTGAAAAGCATCCCACGGGACCTCCTGCAAGGAAGGAGTATTTCACTTATAGTTGCTGGGTCCTTAGAAATAGAAATTTATAGGCACCTGAATGGTTCTATTATTTTTTGAGAAAACTGAAATTCTTGCTGTTTAGTGTATGGGCCCTGAGCCGGTACCATTTTCCTGCCTGGAGGACTCTCAAAGCCCCACTGAGCACGCGTAGAGTGTGCGATGCTGCATTTGTCAGCTTTCCTGTTATGGAGACAAAATATTCCCCAAAGCCACAGCTTAGAAAAGGAGAAGCTCATTTGGCTCCGCCTCAGGGGCTCAGTCCATGGTCACCTGGCTCCGAGGTAAAAGAGTGTGGGGGAACAAAGATGCTCAGTTCGTGGTGGCTGGGAAGCTGCGCAGGGGACAGTGCTGGGGAAGAAGGGGAGACCAGATATAGAACCCAAGGCCACAGCACTGTACCCAAGGCACACCCGAAACTGGCCTTCCTGATCTACTAGGTATTTTAAGACAGCTGACCTACCCAATTACCAGTCATAATCCATCCCTTGGCAACCTGCCCCCAAATACACCTCCGTAAACCATACTTCATCTCCAACTAAAGCGATGTTAATAATTCTTCCTGATGTGGTACAACTACTCCTTATGCAACCAAAATACAGTAACCCTTCCCCAAAGTTTCAGCGGTCCCAGCAGGTCCAGCCCAAAATCTCCTTTTAGTCTCAAGGCAAACTTTTAGCTGTGAATGGCTGTAAAAAGATTTTTTGAAAGTAACATAATCTTAAAGTACAATGGCACAAGGTAAATTTTCCCATTCCAAAAAGCAGGAATAGAGGGATAAAAAAGAATATAACCAAAGCAAGATGACCCCTGCAAAGTGAACATTAAGTCCTGTAGGTCCTTATCCAGCATCTGGGCATGTGTTGGTGCTATGCGAGCTCAGTGTGCGTGGCAGCCTCACCCCTTTGCTTTGCTGGTTGCACCCCACATGACCTCTCTCTTGGGTTTAGCCGCTCATTGTTTGCAGCATTCCTCAGCAGACTGTCCATATTTCTGGCATCTCCAGCTTCCTGGAGTCTCCATTGCACCTTTGGCTTCATTCCCACAGTTCCGAGTACTCCACAGTTCCTGACTCCTGACCTCCAGGGTCTTCTTTTGAAATTCCAGGTCAAAGCTGCCTGTCCCCACACAGCTTTTATTCTTAATGCTGGTAAAACAAGGATGGAGTGGATGATACCAGGGCCTGCTATCAGTGGCAGTAGCCAGACTCCCTTAGGCCATGGCTGTAGTGGCCTCCTACTGCCTGGATGGCTGAGCATGGTGAGCTGAACCCTAGGGAACCAATTTCCTAGTGGCCCCTGCTCAAACAGGGGCTCAAATACTCTCTGCTTGATTGAAAGGTTTACACTCTTGTGTCTTTGAGCTTGTGATGGATGGTGGGGTCTTGCTGACATCTGACATGACCTCAGGGAATCTTTTTTCTTGATCCTGTACTTGTTTTTTTGAGGCACTAATCTCTTCAGCAATCACTTTTTTTTCTGCCACAATTTTACGCTTTGTTCCTTTTAGTCCAAAATTTAAGTTTTTCACATTTTTCTGCTTGGCTTTGTGTTCCCACTTCTCACTGTAAATATAGCTGAAAGCAGCCAGCAACACCCATGTCACAGCATGAACTTTGAGCTGCCTTGAGGTTTTCTCCAATAGATTAATTTATCCACCACCCTTAATCTCAGTCTCCTGAAAAGTCTCAGGAGGTAGGAATTTTGAAGACAGACTTTCTGCCAGAGTAAAATGCACATGGCCTCTAGTTCATTTCCTAATGGAGCCCTTGTTACCAGATGAAACCTCAGAGTCTGGACTTTATTGCCTGAATGTCTGTTGGCACTATAGTCTTCTGAGCTCTGATCAGAATCACCCATCAGACTCTGCTTGCAGTATTCTAAGGCTTCTCTAGCCTGCATCTCCAAACATTTCCAAAGTTCTCCTGCAAAACCAATTTCAGAGGTTTCTAAAACACATGGTCAGGTACAGTCAAAGCATTGGCCATACTTCTCTGGTCCCAATTTTATATATTAGTTAGCTTTCCCATCTCTGGAATATAGTATCCAACACCCACAATTAAAAGTAGAGAGATTTCATTTGGTTCGTGGTGTCAGGGAACTCAAGTCCATGGTTGGCTGGCTCCCAGCTGGAAGCATCATGGCAGAAAGACATGGTGGGGCAAAGATACTTAGTTCTTGGCAGACGAAAAGCACACCAAGAGAACACTGCCAAACAGAAAGGGCTGTTGGACCAGATATTGTGCTTGGGGTCACAACCCCATGACAGCCAGACACACCAAAAAGTATGCTTTAGTTATCTGCTAGGCATACCTTATGCCAGTCAGGGTGACAGGTCATGATTATGGGTTACAGATGCCATCTCTAAATGAAGGCATATCATCACTGTTTTGATTGAAATGTACTCCTTTATCTGCAGCCCTCACTCTGATGATTTTACCATGTATTCCTTCTCCTAATTTGTGGTTGTCTGTCTTCCTCCATCAGTTGCAGTTCCAACCTCCCATTCTTTTGCACTATAAACTTGGTGTTTCTTTTACACTTTCCCAAAATGCATTTTGCTTCTTTAAAGAAAGAATAGAATGATTTACTGTATTATCTCAGCATACAATTCAAACTTCCTTTCCACTATAATTCTTATTTATTGTCCTGCAAACATTTGGGGCAGTAAATCATAACTCAGTAAGGATAAAAATATTTTCCCACCATGTTCCACTGTCAGAATTTACTATCTATCCTAAAACATTTAATAAGTAGAAAGTGTATTTTATATCTTCAACCATATCTTCTAAGCCTTTGGTCTTTATGTATTGCCTGACTTTCAAGTTCATGTCTAAAAATGTGCAGGTTAGATTTAATTCCAAAGGTCTTCCCACTTGGAATATTTTTTATCTATGAAATGAAATCCTTTTAGGGCTAGGGTTAGGGTTCGGGGTTAGAGGTTAGGTTTAGGATTAGGGGTTAGGGTTAGAGTTTAGGGTTAGGGTTGGGGTTAGGTTTAGGAGTTAGGTTTAGGGTTGGGGTTAGGGTTGGGTTAGCATTAGGGTTAGGGGTTATGGGTTACGGTTGGGTTAGGGTTAGGGTTGGGGTTGGGTTGGGGTTAGGGTTAGGGCTAGGGTTTTCCTTAAACCTGCAGAGTTCTTCTCACACTTGGCTGCTAGTTCTCCTGTTCTTTCCTTCTGTGTGTGCTTGACCTTTTTCATCCTTGCTTGGTGGTCCTTTCTGGTGAAAAGTGGCCTCTGTTGAATGCACTCTCTGGTGTCTGAGCATGGAAAGCTCTCCCAGGGATTTTCTGTCCCGAGAAGTTTTGATATTTGCTTCTTGTGTTTCCATGTAGAGACCTTGAGAGCAAGTCCACACAAATGCTACCTAAATGCCCAGGTGATTAAGACTGATCCAGAACTGGGTGTTCATCTATTAATAATAGTAAGAACTGTGTTCACCGCTCATATCTTTGCTGCAGTTACCAGGTGTTGGACTTGTGAAAAGTGCTTTACCTGAATAGCTGGGTACTGAGAATGACCCATGTGGAAGAACTTTCTCTCACCACACCTGTTTTACACATACTTGTCTAAGGTGTGGAACTTCAGTGAGTTGATTGATGTTACACACATGTGCTCAGTCTGTCATGTTTTGGTGGAAAAACTGCTTTTATGTGCAATTCTAAAACTTCTGGCTTTGCCTCTAAGAGGGAATTGATGATCTCAATGTTATATAGTTTAGCTCTGAAATGTCCCCCCAAAGTCTCAGGTGTTCAGAACTGGGGCTTTTGGGCGAGGTGCTGAACTCATCAGTGGATTCATTCACTCATCAAGCTGTTAGGAGTGAGCCCTGGTTGGAAGATGTTTAGTCTCTCAGGGTGTTGCCTAGCAACGTATTTTCTTATCCCTGCCTCTTCTTTGTCTGTTTCTTGGCTGTCATAGCTTGAGCAGCTTTTCTCTTCTAGCCCCTTCTACCATGCTGTTTTTGCCTTGGAACCAGCTGGCTGTGGGCTGAACCCAGTGAAACCATAAGCCAAATAAGCCTCCCCTCCTTTAAATGAATGGGTATCAGGAATTTTCTTCCAGCAACTGAAAGGTGTCTAATACATTGATCTTCACTGCTTGGCCTGTCAGCTTTCGATGTGGAATCTGTCTGTGGAATGGGCTCTTTTCTTCATCTTGTTGAAGATGTGTTTGCCATGATGACTCGAGAAGACAGTGTCAAGAAACAATTTCCCTTCTGCAGAAATGATGAGCATCAAGGTACTTTGTAACACAATTACTGCTAGAGCTGCAAGTCAAAATGGAAGCATGGTGGGGCCATTATATATGCTTCCCCAACACCCACAAGCCTATAACTAGAGTCTGGCTTTTGAGATCTGTGCTATCTCTGAGTGGTTGGCAACTGAATTGCACTACAGGCCATCAGAGTGTGTTGATTAGAATAATACTGATAATAGCTGCCTGACTGGGTTCTTCTTGATTACCAGCTAATATTTATAAAGCACTTAAACCAGCATCCATCTCATTGCAAATATTACATAACAACTGAGAAATGACAAAATGCATAAAAGTTGTTCTCCATTCATCTGTGGACAGTCAGCAAAGCCATCTAAAGAACATCTTTAATTCACAAGCTGAAACAAACAGAGTTACTTGGTGCCTTTAAGCTGACTGTACACATGTAAGAAGACATGAGGTGAGACCAACTGGGAAGAAGCTCAAGATCAATGGGAGCAACTTGGGTTGGCAGCTCCTGGGGTCAGACTGGGGCTGTACCCAGGGCTGTGGAGTCCCCAGCACATACGGTGGCCAGAGCTGCTGCACTGGAGGAGGGACAGGATGGAACGGGGGAAGTGTGCAGGGCTGAGAGCCACAAGGAAGAGGGCTGGCTGGATTGGATCTCTGGTGGCTTTGGCTGCACAGCTGGTGGGAGGAGAATCACTGGCAGGGATTTGCGAATGGGGCACTGTGAGTTGGTAATGTGCCCTTCTTGACCTGAGTGAAAGAATAAAACCACATTGGGCTTAGACTGGGCTCTGTGGACTGTCTCAAAGATGCCACATGTCATGAACTAGACTCACCTTGTGTCCACTCCAAGACAGCCTGCTGTAGCTGTGTAGGATTTCTGCAGAGACCTCTGATGCTCATTTGGAAAAACATGAGTTACATATCAAAGGGAGGTTAATATGTTCCTTTCCATTTCCATTTCCAACTTCATTCCAACCCCATGACATAGGATGGACAGACATCATTATTCACATTTTGTGTGTGGAGAGTCAGGAGACTGGACAGTGTGGAGTTAGCAAGGGACATCTGCAGCTGAAACCCAGGTCTTCAGGCTGTTCACACTTCCACCCTGTGCTGAGCACCGAGATCAGGAAGACACCCAGGTGCCTCCCCAGTCTTATGTTGCAGGTGATCTTGCCATACAGATTTTTTAAATCCCGCATGAGACAGAAAGCCTTTTATCCTTGCTGGAGCACAATGCAGGGGCACATTCCTCAGAAAGCTCTCCCACTTTGGACAAGGATGCTGGTCTCTGGGCACAAAAGTGCGTCTGTACACCATGTGCCCTGGGGCAGTTATGCTACTGCAGCATTCCCAGCTCCTGCTGCTTCAGCCCCAGCCTCCTCTGCTCCCATGGGGCAGCTCTTGTATAAATACAGCTGACCAGAAGTGACTCACGTGTTTCACAGCCAGCACAGCTCCAGCCACCATTCCTGGGAAAGCAGCATCACCTGAGATAGAGACCAGCAAGTCCGTCAGCCCTGGTGTCTGCAGAAGCTCATGGCAGTGCACCATGGCGGCCCTGGCCAGGCTGATTCTAGGAGCATTCATCCTGGGCCATGTGGCAAAGAGCACTGAAGTACAGACCTGATGAAAGCCACTTCAGTTAGTCCTGCGACTGCAGTGCTGGCTCAGGGCCTCACGCTTTGTGACTGGGCTTCAGACTGCTCACCAAGTCCATTGTTGCTTGCTTTTCTCCAAGTGGGTCTGTCGTGGGTTAATACAGAGCAAAATTAATAAGCATTTCCAATTGTGGAAAGTTTCTCGGGTCAGTGTGTTTTGATCTGCAGTGGTAAATCTTCAGCAAACAAGAGACAGTGGACAAGTGTAAAACTTTTGTATACAACTCAGTGCAATGTTGCATGTCTATAATCCCAGCTACTCAGGAAGCTGAGGCAGAAGAATTGCAAGTGTGAGCCCAGCTTGGGCAACTGAATGACTTAGCATAATATTTTCTCAAAATAAAGAGGGGCTTGGGATGTACCATAGGACAGAGGCCCTGGGTTCAATCCCCAGTCCAAACAAAATTAAAAAGTAAAAAAACCAAAACAAAAAACCAAGCACAAACTTCCATGTAGGTGAGCAGACAGCAGCATAAGCCGTGAACCTCTGAGGAAAGACCAGCAATGAACACCACTACTTACATGAAACACAGCATAAGAAGACCCCAGGGCTGGGGGAGGCCAGTGCTTTGCGCTGCTGCCTCCTGGTTGCATCTCTGAGGCCCAAGGAGCCATGAGGCCCTGCGGTGTGGATGAAGGAATCCGAGTTTTGCTCCTCACTGCTGCGCTTGTGTAGAGGTGGAGAGTGCCTGGCCCAGCACTGATGTCTTTCAGTTAATCCAGACCTCTCACATGTCATCAAATGGAAAGACTCGATCTCAGCTCCCCCAGGGGAAGCTCTCAGTGCCTCGGGCTGGAGCTAGGCAGTGGGACTCCTGCCCCGAGTCTGTGAAATGGAACTGGCCAGGAGCGAGCTGAGATATGGGATGCTGAGCAAAGGAAGCTCTTCTTGGGCATTTTAGAGGCGAGGAGAGCGCCATGTTGGAAGATTGCACAGAGAAAGTGCACTGAAATGGAAAGAAAACTTCTGTTGCCAGAGTCATTGGTTCTGGATCCAAACTTGCAAATGCCACTCAGCAAAGCAAAGGCTCTCTTGGGCGCCTACTGTGCATCACTGTAACGGGATAACCAAATGCCTTTAAACTTGAAAAGAGGAAGGGCTTACTTGGGCTCACAGTTACAGAGGCTTCAGTCCGTGGTTGGCCCCATTGCTCTGGACTCGTGTGGACTCCAGCATGGCTGGAGGACTTGGCGGAGCAAAGCCACTCACTTCATGGCCAGGAAGCCAAAGAGAGGAAAAGGAAGGGCTGGCTCCCAGGGTCCCTTTCGGGGACACCACCAGAGTGACCTAAAGACCCCCTCCCCAGCCCTCAGCTCCTAAAGTCTCCACCACCTCCCAGTAGACCCAAACTGGAGACCAAGTCTTTAACATGTTGACCTGAGGAACAGTCAAGATCCAGACTGCAGTACTGGGCCCTCCAAGTGCCAGTCAGAAAACCCAAGGTGCTGTCACTACCAGGAACTCCTCAGCCAAACGGAACTCCAGTTTCTTATGTCAGCTCAGCTGTCATCCCATGAGGGACATCTCATCCAGTTTCTTCTTTCTCTTTCTCTGTAGGACCACCACTGTGTTCAGGATGGAAAGAGCCCAGGTAAAATACTCGCAGCCTGCAGCCTCTGAAGTGCCCATTGGTCATAGCCTACCGCCTTGGGCTATTCAGAGTCCTGTAATGAAATACCATGGACCGAGGGCCTGGAGAACAACAGACACTCATTGCTCACGGGTCCAGAGGCTGAGAAGTCCACAGTCTGGGTGTTGGCATGTTTGGTGCTTGTGCCTCGCAGATGGAGACTCCTACAGTGCCTCACATGGTGGAAGGACAGAGCAGCTCCCGGGAATCTATTCTGAGGGCCTTAATTCCCATTCCTGGGGTGCCACCCTTGTGACCACCCTTCTCCATCCTATTGGCAAGCAGTGATTGGAGATTTGATTTCAACATATAAATTTGGGGGCCGCCTAAAATTTCGCATCCTAGTAGCCACTGTCCTGACCATTGAAATGTATGTGTAAGTCTTGGAATTATAGAGTTGCCAGTTAAGATTCAAGACACCCAACTCAATTTGAATTTTCAATTAGAAAGCAGTTATTTAATGTAAGCATGTGCCAAAGATGGCACCTTTACTTGCTGTTTCTAACAAAGCTAACTGGGCAGGGCCTCCAGGAGAGGTGCTGTTCTCTTGATTAAAAGAAACAGATTTACCTAGTTAGCATTACTGTTTGTGTCCTTCTGTTCCCTCCCTGCCTGCTGCATAAATGTGTTCTGTGGAGATGGTTAAGTGATCTTGCAAAGACAGGATGGGAATAACTCTCTAAGAATAGTAAAACAGGAAACTAAAGCCAACCAAAGCCCTGGAAGTCACCACAAGCCCAGGTTGCTACTTCTGGATTTCTTCTTTTGTGAGAAGAACAAACCTCCAGTTCCTGAAAATCCTGGGTATGGTTTCCCATTCTTATAGCCTCATGGGATAATGGCTGGTATCAGATCTCAGAGCATCTGAGGTGTGTTCCTTTGAGTACCACGCACTCGGATGTCTTGATCTGTGCTCCATAATCTCCAAACTGTTGATCAGAGAAGTTGTGGTCATGGTAATTCAGTCATGCGCTGCATGCTGATGTGTCAGTCAACAGAAGACCACACATGCCAGTGCCCAGTGGTTCCACAAGATTCCGTCACCCAGTGACATTGTAGACATCTGAATTTGTGTAAGAAGACGATGACACTTGCACAATGGCCATCTAATGACACATTCTCAGAATGTTACACGATGTAAGGTTGGACTCCAACTCCCCAGTATGTCTCAACTTTCCGGAAAGGTTTTATGACCTGACTGTCCTTTTAATCCTTCACTCAGGACACATCACTCAGGACTCATAGGTGACGGAGGTCCTTGTTTGGTCCACAGTACTTTGTGCCTGCTTATTTTGCATAATCACTAATAAAGCCCTCTTTCAGATTGAAAGTGTCCCCAACTTATATTTTACTTTTATTAGAATTTTTGGGGACAGGGATTTAGCTCAGTGGTGCTGCCGCCTGCCTCACAAGTACAAGGTCTGGAGTTCGATCCCTGGTACCAAAAAAAAAAAGAATTTTGAAAGTCTAGCATAAAATTTCTTTTGTGGTTTCATTTCACATTAATATTTCAGAGAAAATAAATAATGGATAGTTACTTCAGCAATAATAATGCATGTTTGTATATTGGCCTATAGATTATAAAATATATCTAATACCTTATTTAATATATGTATTTTTCAGTTAGTAATAAGTGCTATATATTGTCCACCCTGTATGCTAATCAAATATTATGACTGCATTGCTAAAACATGCAGATCAGGACTCCAGAGTTTTCACAAAACTGACAATTCCCTAAGACTTTTCACTTAGAAGGGAATTCTGTGGTCCAGTGGTGGAAATAAAGAAACGTTACAGAAGAAGGGCTGGAATGATACATTTAAGAAGTCATTGCCAGGAAGGCCAACACTGGAAACTTTCAGAAACTCCCTGCATAAAGCATTTCCATTAAACTTATTTTAATTTGGAGATATTTAGCTTAGATTTGATAATTTAAAAATTTCCTTGCAAATATCTTATGAGATAAATATAAATTGTCTTTAAAATAATACAAACTCCAGTGCAGCCATTTGACATAGAGTTGTATTTGTTTTGTAAACCACTTTACCAAAGTGGTCTTTAAATTGTAAATTTGTTTTTCCTTATGAAACTAATTCTGAGAGAGATGAAGGATAGCAATTAATTCAAGTGTCTCCAAGATCTGTTTATTTAACATTGATAATAAATGGTCTTACTTTATAGAAGCAGAAACATCCAGCAGGTTAATTGAATTCCCTAGAGTAGTGTTCGCATGGCTGTTTCCAAGATTGAGCACTGAGAACGAACCACTCGGTGCATTCTACACTATCGGATTCATCTATGCTGGGTCTTTGCATTTGTTTCCATTCGATGTTTTTGTTGCTGTGATTGCCAACCTGACATCTCGACAGAGTCAATTTTATTTCATCTCTACAGTGTTCTGAAATTGCCTTAGTTATAGTGAGCAATGATTGTTGTCAGTCTTAGTTTCATTTTATCATTTTCCTTTTCCCATGGTCAAAAATAAAATCCTATTTTGTGCAGGCATGTTTGCTCTGCATGAAATGCCCTTTATGTTTATCGGAATAAGTAAGTCTTGATTGAATCCAGGGGAGTTCAGAAATCGGCCATCACTGGTGCATTTCCATGCGCTGTCTCCCCGTACACATCCTGCTTTCATTTCAGCTGTTCCTTCTTTTTCGTGTGTTTCTCATTGGATACATTTCTGTCACTAATAATTCTCCTGTATAATCAAAGTAAAGTCTTATTGAAGAAAATTTGGAAAATGCAGAAAATGAATAGAAGCGTGAAATCACTCGCTCATTAGGCTCAGAGAACAACTGCAGCAGGAAAGGGAGGGAGACAAGGAAGTATTCATTGAAGACTGCTGCAGGCCAAGGACTGAGCTCCACTCAACCGCCCTGACAGTGGCAGTGGCCCAGTGCTGGGTGAGCTTGGCCGTGACCTCCATCTCTCTGGTCTCCCATGTCCTGCATTCTCCTCCATGTTCACATTTCAGAGGGTGACTCCCAGGTCTTTCCTGGGTCTGAAGAATTGAAAGAGGCTGGGAGAAGGCAAATATCTCAAAGGGACCAAGAAGGAATCCCACTGAAAGTTTCTAGAGTCAGCGCCATAGGAAAAGGAAGTCAGGGCCCAGGGGTTAGGGAGAAGCCAGTCTCAAGTTCCAGGGCTCTAGAGAGGATGTTAAGACTCCTTGGGTTGTTGGTCCACCTTCTTCATGAAATTCCTCTTCATTTGGCATGTTTTCCTTGTCTTTGAAATGTATCACCTTTACTGAATCTTGTTCTGTAAACATAATTGAATTTTAGTTTTAAAAGTGATTTTTTTAATAAACTTTTCCACGACTGATAAATATTCAGTATGTGTTAGAATGGACATAAAATAGCACATACATGCAGTGCACTTCCTACAACAGAGTTGACACAAGCTGAGTGTTGAGAACAGAGACTGTCACGTGTAAATCCCAGATAACTACTAAGGCATTTTACAGATGGCTCATTCCCCTAAAAGGAAAAACAGGGTAGCCGCAACAACTATGTCAAAGTGTTTGAAGGGCTCCTATGTCAAAGAAGTATAGGACACATTCCAGGGAACTCTGGGAAAGATGAATATAAGTCGCAGTGGATGGGAAGAAGTAAGACCTCTTCGAAAGTTATCGATCAATTGTTATTTAGTAGTATTTCAGTAGATCTGGATATGAGCTTTTATAAGCATTATAAGCATTCATTTTGTACAGTTATCTTTTTCAGTTACTAGGGTACTGTTAATAGCTATGTAGCAGTCTCCCGTGGGCACCGAGCACATCCTTGCCGACGCTGTCGGGTGGAGAGTCCTATTCGGGTCATCATGGAGGCAACTGGTGACTCCAGGAAATGGCCGCTCACTCCCCACTGGAGGGGTCAGCTTAATGTTGTCTGATACACTGCTTGCTGCTGGCTTCCCCTCCTGGATCGCAGCTCCCGTGTGTGGGAGTCTCCTCGGGTCCTGCTGTGCTGCTGCCCATCCTACCCTCCTCTCAGGTGGGACAGGAGGGAGGGTGGACTGTGCGAACCTGAGGTTCTGGGTGCCGCCGTGCTTGCCAAGTTATAAGGTCCTTTGCCTCTGCCCCAGCAAGCTCTTGTCTTCTGCTGTTAACCTAGCAACAAGCTAACCTGTTAATCTGTAGGTCGGGTAAAGACCCAGCACGCTCCAGTTCTGGACACACAATGTGAGTGTGTTAGTGAGCCCTAACCACAGTCCTCTTACAGGTTGGCTGAGCTAAACAGTTGTATAACTACCAAGGTGACAGAAACAGCCAAAGTGATAGGCATGAAACTTTGTACTTGTTCTGATTTGAAAACATTAAATATTAAATAGGATATTGACTGTTGAAAACTATGCCCACTGTACTTATATAATGCCACACCAACTCTTACTAATATGTGTGCCACAGCCTCCTCACCTAGTTGCAGTAACTTCGTTGACTAAAACACTAAAAAAAATACCATTGTTCAGAGCGCAAAGGAAGTAAGACTGACCCCACACTTCCATAAACTGCACTTCCTGCCTGTCCGTCAGGCGGGGCCCTGAAGGGGGCATGCGCTCCTCTTCTCCACACTTTCCTGCTTTCTAGAGCATGGGGGGCCAGCACAGAGATGGCTGCAGAGCCTTGAGACCCAAGCTCCTGAAAGATGCCCTCACATCACACTGCTCTGCCCTGGCAAGCTCAGTGTCCCAGAGCATTTGCAGTCCTCTGTATACTGACGATCACAACTGATGTTTTACTCCTATGTGTACTAATGATCAACAATTATTTGGTAATGGCATATCAAACAAAGAATGCACCTGTGGTAGTCAGTTTCCTACTGCTGGGACAAGAAGCCTATCCCCAGCAATTTAGAGGAGAGGAGGTTTATTTGGCTTCCAGTTTCAGAGGGTTTGGTTTGTAGTCAGCTGACTCTAAGGCAGAAATGTCATGGTGGGAGTTCTTGTGGAGGGAAGCTGCTCCCGTCATGGTAGACAGGAAGCAGAGGGAAGGAAAGACCCAGGGTGAGAGGCACACTGTCCAAACATACACCCCAGTGACCCCTCCTTCAACCAGGCCCTGATCCTAAGAGCGCATTCAGCCCTGAGCTCTTCAGTGGAGTAGTCTACTGTGCACAGCATCCCATGATCCAGCGAAAGCCCAACCCTAAACACAAGAGACTTGGGGGGACATTTTAGATCTAAACCATAACATCATCAGAATAAATCTAACAAAGTATTTGAATATTTTAATTCTGGAAGATATGAAATGGATGAGAGAAATGAGCAAAATCAGAATAGACTGATATACTGTGCTTATTGGTGATAAAATTCAACATTATTGGAATTTTGGCTCTAAGCAAGTTGATTTATCAATTGAAAGCATTAATTAAATTCCCAATAGGCATTTCTACAAAAATTGACAGTGGACTCTAAAATTTACATAAAAATGCTAATGATTTCAAATAACCAAAAGAATTTCAAAAAAGAAAACAAAGTTGGATGACTCAGTACTTGATTTCATGGCTTACTGGGTCAGTACATTAATTAAAACAGGGTAGTAGTGGTGTAAGAATAGACATGTCTGTGGTTCTCACTGGAGAGTCCTGAAGCAGACACGCATGCATGCTCGCACGCACACACACACGCACACACACAGTCAATTGATTTTTAACAGCGACAAACAGCTGATTGTGTGGGGAAAGACACACTTCTTTTTTTTCAAAATTGGTGCTGAGATATTTAGACAGCAATGTGGTAAAATGTGCCTTGATTCATATGCAGCACCATAAACAAAAAGCCCACACAATGGATCCTAGACCTCAATATAATGCATAAAACAAAGGAATTTCTAGAATTAAGCCTAGGAACAAGCCTTGTTGACTCTGAGTTCCTAGATGAGACTTAAAAAGTACAAACCATGCGATGGAAAATTTGTTCTTTGAAACACAATAATGAAAATAAAATAATAGCAACACCAAATGGGAGAAAATATTTGGCCAAGTGCATGTGGGATAAAGGACTTGCATGCAGAATACAGATTCTCACTACTCTGAGAACAGATAGTCCAGTAAAAAATGATCAAAGGATTGGCACATGCACTTAACCAAAGAAGAGCGAGCTCTAAGATACCACCACGACCCCAAAGTGCTGAAGCAATCTTGAGATAGAAGAAAGCTGAAGACCTCACATTCCCGTTCTCAGACGGCATCACAAAGCTGCAGTAATCAAGACAGGGCGACACTGGCGTAAAACAGACATAGAGCAGCAGGCCAGAGACAAACCCCACGTGGTCGGTTGGTTCTTCTGACAGTCACTGCAGTAAACTGCGGTGGGAAAACTGGGTGTCTGTGTGCAGAAGACTGAAATCGGGACTTTGCCTTGTAGCCATACAAACATTACATTGAAATCCGTCAAAGGAAACTTTGAGAAAAATTTCTTCTCTTTGGTCTTAGTGCTGATGTTTCTGGATCTAACACCAAAAGCACAGGCAATCAAAAATAAAGAAGTAGGATGATGTTACACTAAAGAGCTTCTGCGTAGCAAAGAAATCCATCATCAGCATAAAAGCCAAGCTACAGAACTGGCAAAAACAGGCGTGAGCCATAGATATGTTCAAGGGTAACACCCAAAACATAAAAGGAATTCACCCAACACACAGCAACAATTCAAATTACCTGATTAAAAATGGGCATTCAACCTAAATAGACAGGTTCCCAAAGAAGGCACACTAGTAGCCAGTAGTTGTATGAGAAAGTGCTCAGCATCACTACCCAGCAAATAAGTGCAGATCAAAGGCACAGGAGATATCACCACCCCACCCCATCTGCCTGTTATGATGGTTATCATCAGCAAGACAAGTGATGGCCAGTGTGGGTGAGGGGTGGAGGAGAGGGAAGCCGGGTAGCCTGGGAGCAGGTATGTAAATAGGCGTAGTCCCTGTGGAAGCAGAATGGAGGGGCCTTGGAAAGGGAGAAATAGATCTACCATGTGACCCAGCAGTATGTATATGAGAGAGGTGAATTCAGGATGAAGAGTTAGGTGCACCCTGTGTTCACATCAGCATTATTCATGACAGCCAAGAGAAAGAAACGATCCAAGGTTGCACCAATGGTTGGATGGGCAGAGAAATTTAAGCAGATATGCACAACACAGTATTGTTGAGCTACAAAAAAAATCTTGTTTGCAACATGATAGAATGTGGAAGACATTTTGCTAAGTGAAATACACTAGACACAGAATGACACTGGAGGACTTCACTTGTGTGGGAAATCTGGAGAAGCCAACAACTCATAGAAGGAGAGTACGGAAGTCATTGCCAGAGATGGGAAGATTTGGGGCAATGGCCACAAACTTTCTCTTATAAGAAGGTCCAGTTCTGAGGGTCTGTTGTGGATGGTGGTCATGCATGTGTTCTTCAGTGTGATCGTGGTCATCATCACATGGTGTATATCAAACCACCATGTTGGACACCTTGAATGTATCTAATTTTTATTTAACAGTTAAATAATTAAAAATTCAATTCAGACTACATTTAAGAGCCAGTAAAACAACTGATAATGGGTTCCAGAGAGCACAAATGGGATAAAAAAAAAAACTCATGGTTATTTTGGTTACAAAGTTATAAAAATTTTGGCAGAAATCATTGGAGTATGAGTCTTGAAAGGGGCTATATTACCTTATATAAATTTGACCTTAATAACCTTTAAATTTAAAAAAGCAAACAATTGCATTGACCTCTACTTAGAATCATAATTGGTACTGTAAAGTATAGGAAGTAATTATATTTTCATATCCTGACTTGATTAAATATGCATGCATTTCTGGTTGTATGATAACATTTGGGAAAATACATTTTCACATCCTATAGCAAAGTATTACAGTGCCAATTCAGCATTTAAATTGTGTTTGTTTTTTATGAACATTACAAAATAATGTCTTTCTTTATGGCAGTGTGCTTTATAGAAGACTAAGAGATGAACTAGTTTTTATTTATTTTTGCCTAGTTTGAGCTGTGCGCAAATAACAAAATCTAATCCTTAAACATTTTTCTAGTTCTTATATTACTATTGTTATTTCATTATAAACTTAAAATATTCCCTATAGTTCTGTATTTTATATCCTAAATGAATTACATTTTAAATTGAGTACATGATTACATGTTTCTTCACTTGTTTGCAGTCCATTTTTACATTTAAATATCTTGCTTATTTCAGTCATGCATTTCAAACTTAGCTTTTAAATTGCTTATTGATTTGTCTATTACAATTAAATATGCAAACATTTTCTTCTGGAGCCTAAATGAATATTATTTTTTTCTTAGAAGTATGAATGAATGAATGAAATGGATATTAATAGAAAACTTTACAGATTCTACATTGTTACTTTCTCCTGCAGTTTCTAGAAACTGTGTCATCTGAATAGAAGAACTTTGTAGCATCCAGCTGTCCTGCAGTTCTTGATTGATAGGATAATGTTAGAAGAAAACTAATTATAGTATTGATTGTTTCCTTTAGCAGTCCCCTGGTGCTACCAATAGCCAAGCAAGACAGTTTGTTGGAAAAAGACATCATGTTCAAAGATGCAGCAAAAGGGCTGTGGAAGCCACAGTCCCCGGACACTGCCCCTGAACATGCCACGATGAACAGCTCTGGCAAACCTGATCAGGTAAGCGCTCGTGGCCGCGGTACTCCTCCACATGCCGTCCCCCTTACAGTCCAGCATATTTCAGAAGCAAGTATCTGCTACTTTCCATTCAAAGAGAAACTGAGGAATGCAGAGGTTACCATTTTGGTTACAGTTCCCATGATTAAAGAGAGCATTGTATTCATCACTGACAAACGTAATTGCTACTGTGTTTTACACCAATTTGAATTTCACAGTCTTGACCTCTGTACCAGGAATACAGGCTCAGCTGGTTTGTTACTTCTTGCGTATTTCCTGGTGAGTCCTTTATTGTTATTTTGAATATTAGGTAGTCTGTTTTTCTGTTTTCCCCAACTATCCAAATGCAGGCAAGAGAAAGAACAAAGAGCCACTGACAGCCATTATACTTAGAAGTAAATAACTATGGCGGCTCACTGTGTGTGTGTGCATGTGTGTGTGTGTGCATGTGTGTGCATGCGTGTGTGTGCACTTGTGGAGAGGTGTCCAAGCATGGACCACCACGCTCAGGTTAATCACTTTGGAGTCGGCAAGCTGATGAGTTTGGGATTATAGAAGTGAGTCTGTTTTCTTTTTTCATTGCCACAGAAATAAATGATTTTACAGGTTGTTTTGTAAATGCCAGTGTAATCTGCATCCTTCAAATGATTTTCTTTCAGGGTCTCTAATTCTGAATATTTTAGTGTAGTTAGAGTTTTTAAAAACTCTGTTCCCCAAATTAAATTTTAATTTAATTTAGATTGCTTTAGATAAAACTTTAAAATGGTCCTTCTTTTCATTTTTATTGGCATTGTTTTGAAATACTTTTCTTAATTAGTTTATAAAAACATGTGGAAACTCTAAAGTTAATTTGATATCCTACTGTTGAGATTTGCTAACATTTTAAAAAAACCCTTTCTAATACAAGTAGAGCCATTGCATGATTTGTAATGAATTCTTATGTTTGAATTTATTTTATGTTTCCATTGATGTGTTCTTAAGCTCTCAACTATTTGTCCAAGTTCAGCAGAAGTTCAAAGATAATTATTTAGTTAAAGATAAGCAAATTCGGGTCAAACCTTCCATTAAGGTACTGGGATTTCCACCTCCGGGAGTCAAAAGGATTCCTAACAGGCAAAACGATTGCTTTTAAATGTTAACTCAACACAGTATTTTCAGAAAACATAAAACATTGTTTGAAAGTGAGAAGACCTTCCCAACCTATAAGCACATCAAGTGAGATCCTTGCAGGGCTGCTTTTCTGTTGTTAATGTCAGCGCTTAGCACTGCGTCCTAGAGGTGGAAATCACTGTAACCCCGCGCTGTTTATGCGCCGTATGGGAGGGCAAGGTACTGCCTTAGGACTTCGGCTGCTGCGTTTATCTCAGACCCACGCACAGCGTTGGCCAGGAGACTCGAGACTCGGGTGGGTCTCTCGGGGCGACCCAGGGCCGGGGCTGACTGCGCTGCACTCTCAGCAGTCACAGCAGGGCCTTAGAGAAGACTTTCTGAAGCTTACAAAGTTCTGATTCACATTTGAAGGAGAAACTCATAATGTAGAAAAGAAATTGTAATCAAAATAAAAACCACTGAGCGTCTTTGCTTCCAAAGTTTTGTAACTTGTAGGTCTTCTTCTCAAATGATGACTGCAGATGGATAGTCAAGGTTTGATTCAACTTTTTAAAAAAATTTTTGCGAGTCGGTGAGAATAGGATTTGCTTTCATAATACCGCTGAGGAAATAGAAGTGTTTTTTGCTGCTTAAAAATATACATTTCCTGGGCTGGGGCTTTAGCTCAGTGGTTCCGGCACCTGCCTCGCAAGTGCAAGGTCCCGAGTTCGATCTCCAGTACCAAAAAAAAAAATACATTTCCCCTTCTCTCTACTTCTGTTCTGGCCTGCTCCTTCCCACGCAAGGTTTGTGTTCAAATGTAGCTCCTCGGCCAAGTGAGGAAATAGTAAGTCACAGGGCTTGGCAAGGTCACCAAGAAACATACAACTATGAAGCAGGAGGAGGGCAGGACCATGACAGGGCCGTTCAGCAGGGCAGTGTGTCAGCTTTGGGAACCCACAGAACTTGACACATTATCACCCTGTCCTGCTAGGACCAAGGTCACCTGGTCTTTTTATCTGACTTCCTCTTCCCTTTCCATTGACCCATGCTGGATTCTGTAGCTTCCCCTACACTGAGAGCCCCAAGCCTGTCACCCTCACCTCCTGGGTCAGGCTTCTTTTCTGCCCATTGAGCAAGGAGCTGATCCCTAGACGTCCACTCTGTTTCCTGGAGAGAAAAATCATAGGCAAACAAAACAAAACAGAGCAGTAAATCCAACAGTGCTGACAGCAGACTTGTAGGAGCAGGGATAGGTGCAGCGGGCTCCGTGTGGTCCCGGAACAAATTTCCCTCAGATCTGGAAACATTTCTCAAAGTGCTTTTGAGTTTTTCAGTATCTTTTGCATTATGTCTTGTTTTGTGTTTTAGATTGCTCCTTTTGGACAAATATATACAATAATAAAACATAAAGGTCAGTCCTGGGGAGATATGCAACCTTTTGAAGCATTTTTATCTGACACCGGCTTAGACTGTCGTAACTGATGGTAGACATTTGTCCTGTGCAGTATTCACCCTGCAAGTACAACATAGAAGTAGTGACAGACAGTTTTCTTTGTCTCTCTGCTCGCCTTCAGCTGCCAACATGCCTTTGAAATCTTTATGCAGAATCTGTGCCCGGGACAGCCTTGCTTAGGGCTGATGATCAAAGCTTCCTTTTGATCACTTTGTAATCCTGGCATGACTCAGGAAATGCCAGGAATCCTTCCCCTGCTCTGCAGCACACAGTTTGTGGCATTTCCTTACTATAAACAGGCTGGCTGGGGTGGTCACATTTTGCTGTCAGCCTCGTATCTCTCGCCCACATAGCAGCTGTAGCACTGGGGAGGAGACCCCTTGGAAACACCAAAGAGAGACCCTAAGTGTCCTCCCAGACTCCTCAGAACAAATGCAAACATCTGTCAGCACCACTGTGCTTCTGCTAAGTGCGTGGGAAGAAAATGGCATTGGGATCATTAGCATTGTGGTTGTGAGAGGAATTTTATTCTCTTAGTGTAAATCATTATCCTTGAAGCAAAAAATCTTGCTCTTGATAATTCTTTTTCCAGATTGCGTTGGAAGTTAAATAGATATGCCAACTTGCTGCATATTTTGGCCATTGTTCAAAGTTATTGCAATCATATTATTTATATATGCATGCATATTACATAGGTATATTAATATTTGTGTCTATACAAACATGAACACATACTACATTGTTCATTTTGAGGTATCCATGAGTTGCCCAAGTTTTAATTCTTTGGGATAATGTTTGCAAATACATTAGAAAGAAAAGATATTTATATTTACCCTTAAATTGATAATACAAGTCTCCTATTGCCGATGGGTGTTGCCCTCCTGGAACATGCAGCCTTGCCCATTTGTGCATATTTTTCTAGAGTCTTTTTATATCCAAGGCAAGCATTTCAGTCCACGGCCCTAGGATGCATTATGTTGTCCATCAAGGCAGGAGCAGCCCACCCTTGTCCAGATTAACCCTGAGTAGAGAACCAAGTGCAGTGCAGCAGCTCATGGCTGAGTGTCCTAACTGTTCTTTCTCTGGATGCACTGCTTGCCTGAGTCCTAGGCCAGCAGGATATGACTATGGGTTCTTCCAGCAAGGCAAGCCTGACCACTCATTCCAGAAACAAGATGGGAAAAGTAATGGTGAAAGGCAGGAGTGGGATTTGTTCAGGAGAGAAGGCCAGGGCAGGCGGGGGCAAACATCGTCACGGCTGTCTCGGGCCTCACAAGAACACAAGCATATATAGGGAAGGCGGGCAGGAAGGAATGATGCAGTCGTCTGGGTCCGACCCTGGTCTGTGTGTGTGGTTTGGGGAAGCTCTGGGGAAGTCGGCATTGCTTGAGGGTGCAGCACAGTAGTTCCCCTCTGAGATGATCGCCCCTGCTTTGGAAGCAGCCTTGAGCTACAATGACTTCCGGCAAAGCTCCTCAGTTCCTGGTGGGTGTGGTTCTAGGACGAGGCCTGGGGACGTGGAGGCATCACTCCAGGGGTCTGGAACAGCTGGCAGCCTCTTGATGATGCTCCTGCAGAAACTCAGGTTAGTCCATCTCCCTGCCTTCAGCCTTGATGGAGGAGGGTTGTCCTGTGAAACACGGGTTGTACAGAGAATTTACCATAGACGAGGAGAAAAGACAGGAGTTTCTGCAGCTCAGAGAACACTGCTGTCTTAAGTCTTTCTCGCCTCTGAGACCGATACCGGCAGCCACAACTTAAGGTTTCCTGTGGCTCACAGTTCAGTCCGTAGTCAGCTGGTTGCAGGGGAGAGGAAAACTGCTCAGGCATCAGGTGTCCGGGAGGCAGGAGTCAAAGGAGGAGCTGGGGAGGAAAATAAGCCCTTCCAGTCATGTCCACAGTGACTGCCTCTTCTGACCAGACCGTGCCTCCTAACAAGTAGCAGTGAGCCCCAGGACCCAGCCGGGTTCCAGACACGCAGGCACTGGGGACATTGTAGATCTAAACCCCGTGACGGCTGTCAGGAAGGAGAGTGGGTGACTGTCCAAGAGTGCAATCCCATGGGGCGAAAGCCTGGGGTTTTTCTAGGGGTTTCAGGGTATGGAAAGAAGCAGCAGATGTGATTATTTTGGAAATATCTTTTCCTGGATCACTAAGCACCTTGAAGCTCCTCCGGGAGTTGCAGTTTTTACAAGGCCCTTTTCCCCTGGCTTCCAGAAGGCCTGCAGCTGTAGAGAAGGAGGCAGTAAGGGGCTGAACATATGATTTAGAGAAGTTGGGTCCAGAGTCATTGGGAGGAAGAACGGGCCTCATATCCACAGGGCTGCCCCTGGCTTTGGGCTGCCCACCCCTCCTTAAATGATTAACACGTCCCTGTGCAGTGCTGAGCAGGGATCTGACCCCACATTTAAGGTGACAGAGGGGACAGGTGGAAAACGAAGGCAGAGACGCCCAGCATCGCCTGCTTTTCCCTACCCACTGCCACCTGCAAGCCCGAGTGAAGAAGCACCGGTCCACCCCTCCCCTCCTGCCTGCTCTGTGGCCTCCTGGATTGGAATTTGCTAGCCAGAGTCCCCCTTCCACTGCCCCCCTCCACACGCTGTGGGTGCTCTGCTGAGTCCGTGAAGCCAGTCTTCACCCCGCCTGGTGGTCACTTCCGTGCCCCGGAACCCCCTTGGTGCCTGCTGCAGCTCCCCGCTTCACGGCTCTCCTGCTTCCGACGCAGGGTGTCCCCCACGTTTGCTCCTGTTCGGGGTCAGTCTTCTCCTGCATCCCAAAGGGCAGCCTTGCCAGACATTTCCCAGTTTCACCTTCAGTTGGCCCTCTTGGAGGGGACCATCTGCTAAAAGCTCCGCCTAGGGCCCTTGCTTCTCCACCAGTAGACTGAAAACACTCTGAGGTCCGAGACGTCGCTTTTGTTCCATCCTGTAACCGAATCACTGCTTCAGTGCCTGGCAGTCCATGGAGGGAAAACCTGGCAAATGACCGCACCTGTGGTAGCAGCCCTATTCGTGACCTTCCCTGAGCTCCTGTCCCAGCTCCTGCTCCTGCTGACCAGCTGAGGGCCCTGGGGATGTCCTGTGGCCACTCTGGGCCTCTGGGCTTTCACTGCCGTGAATATCAAACTTTTGCAAAGTATTATTTAGCAGGAGAAACTTCTCCAAAAGTTGTACGGGAAAGGGAACTGAGTTTTAAGGCAGAGAAAAAACTGAGTGTTTGTGCCGAGGACAGTGTAGTCCTGGCTGCTCTGCCTGCCGACCTGTGGCTGGGCCCTCGGACTTCTCTCGGGCCCCTGCACACTTCCGTGTAAATCCAGATTTCTTAAAACAACCCTGCGCCAAGGGACTTTGTCCAGAGGCCCCAGGGTTCGCCTCTGATCGTACTCAGTATCTGATTGGCTTCCCTGTCCTCCGCCATCGCCTCAGCTGGAACCCTCTCAGCCCTGGCGCTTCCTCCCGGAACTTCCTCTCCCTCACCTTGCACCTCTTCCTGCTCCTTGGCTCCAGCCGAGCTCTCCCGTGGCTGGGCTCTGCTCAGAGCCGAGTCCCATTTCTGATCCCCACTCCAAGCGGCTCCTGTTGCTGCCTCCACGGTGGTATGGTCTTCCACACTGTGCTTCAGTGTGTGTCAGCAGTGTGTGTCTTTACACGGTTCGAGGAATCAAACCCAGGACCTTCACATTGCCACGGCCATATATCCCCAGCTCTCTCCCCACCCACTCACCTCCTTTTCCCCTTAGTTCTTATTTTGAGACGAGGTCTTGCTAAGTCACTGAGTCGCCCAGGCTGAACTTGAACAACTGATCCTCTTCTCGCTCAGCCTCTCAGTATGCTGGGGATGCAGGCACACATGGCCATGCCCAGGAACCCCCGGGGAGCTGGTGGAGAGCCGACCATTGGTGCCCGGGGTCATTTCTAAGTGTGTGACAAGCGACAGCAAGGATGCACCCTTGGCTGCAGAGCAGGTGCCAAGCTGAGGCCCCACGTGATTGTCATTCTCACAACCAGCCCATGTGTTCACGCCATAGTCACCACACGTCCTGAGAGAAGTCGGGGCAGCTGCCTGATGTTAAGATAGAAGATGTTCCAGCTCTCCCAGCTGGGGGAGGGCACAGCTGGGCTTATGCCAGAACATGAACGACCCACGGCTTAGACTAGGTGAGTTTTCACATTTTTATACTGAGCAGGGCCTGTTTGCAGTCCGTAGTGATGACAGTCCTCATGGGGAGTCGGTGCCTGTGCAGAACGCGTCTCTGTTCCTCTATGCCCCCTTTCTCTCCTCTTCCTCCTTCCTCTCCCCATCTCTGAAGAAAGATCCCATTCTCTTTGAGAAAGCTCTGTCTTCCTGTTTCCTAGAATCTGTCTTTTATTTTGCTCTTAGTTTTAACTCTGGTGGCAGAGAGGCGCAGCTACTCTGGGTGTTCGCACATTAGCATCACTAATGAGTTCTGAGGACACAGCCTGGAGGCAGGAAACGTGGCCTAGGGACTGGGCCACATTTCTCCTCCTTTCCTCTGAGCCACTTCCTGTGCCTGAAAGGCTTTTCATGATGAACTGTGTTGTTGTGTCAGGAAACCGATTTCATATAATCCCCAAATTGTCCTCACAACCCAGGAAATGGTTAAGAACGCTGAGACCATTGTGACTTCTGCTTCTATCTTCAAAAAGTGCCCATCCTGGCATGCTACTTTTGAACTATTTAAGTAGATGATTCTAAACTCCAAAACTATGTTAATGTTAACTAATTATAAGAAGTTAATATCAAATAATTCTAATAAGGCTGTGTTACATCCTTTGTGTTGGTTAAATCGGTAAGATGTTTCACAGATATTCCTTGTAATTGTTGAAGAGTAGAGGAAATAATGCATTCGACATGTTTGGCTGAGTGTGCATGTTGTGTGGCAGAAGGAGGCTTGTTCTTGACATTTCTGACGTCAGAATATTTTGCAAATTAATTTTCAAATAAGTAAGCATGCCACCATCGGAATATGATTTTCCTGCCTACAGAAATGCTTGTATCATCAGTGCTAGGAGACCCCATCCACAGCACCTTCTAACTAGAATGCAGACCATGCCCCTGAGCTCTGAGATACCCAGGGCACCAACTGCTCTTTTGTCATTATTGTGTTAAGTGAGAGACAGCCTGAGGAACAACGAACTGACTTTATAAACTCATGTGAGAGTTTTACTGTTGTGAAATATTCACTAATATCAGAAAAATAATCCTAAGTTTAATATTGAAAAGATGTAATTTTCACTATGCAAACATTTTGTTGATAAATAGTGATATTTGTTTAAATTATTGAGCAATGCTACATGCAGTTAATAATGCAACATATAATACAAGTACAGATAAAAAATGTAAATACAGAAAGCAAACAAGAATAAGAAGAATACAAACAGACTTGCTGTTATTAAAATTTACTGTGGGCACCAGTGGGCTCACAGGAACATTGATAAGAATATTCTTGATCTTCTGCTCTCCTGTGTTTGACATAAGAAAACCAACACTGTCCTATTACAGGAAATGCCTACTTTTCAGAGCATATCCTGTGTCCGTAAAATTAAGCCTTGCTCCTTTCCATCTATTCAAGGATCCAAATTTGCCCGCATTTTATTTGAAACACTGCCCAATTTTAAACTCTGTCACTGTGTTCAATTGAGTGAGAAAGCTTGTGACAATTCTCTTAACCTCACAGCTACTCTCATCAAGAGTAATGTTGGACAGAATGAAAATCACAGTGAAAGCTGTAGGGTCCTCTGTGAAGATCTGGCTCATCTACGTGAATGCAGAGGCTAACTGCAGACACTTCCTGCCTTGCCACCTCAGCAGGGAGAATTTCAGTTTGGGGACACCACAAGCCCCTGAGCATGTCAGCTGTGCCTGTGACGGGGGCTCAGGACAGCACAGAGCTGCCTGAATTAGGTAGGGAACAGGAAGCATCAGCACGCAGGAATGAGCTGGGCAGCTGCGATGACTTTGAGCGTCAGGTGGCCTTCAGGGTGAGGCATGTGCACAGTGGAGGGCAGAGATGAGCGCGCCAGTTCTCATCTGAATGCATTACTCAGTGGCTTTGCATATTTTTTTCATTCTCACTGAACCATTTCACCCTTTAGTAACACTTTCAAACTCAGGTGGTCTGCAAACTTTTGACATGTTAAAAAAATGGAATTTCGAACTGTGCAGAAAGTTGATTGGAAAGCAGTAAGAGTTGACCACACTTACTCTCCCCCAGGTCAAGCTCATGCCGCCAGCTCCCAATGATGACCTGGCCACGCTCAGTGAGCTCAACGACCGCAGCCTGCTCTATGAAATTCAGAAGCGCTTCGGGAACAATCAGATCTATGTGAGTGCCCTGGGGATCGCCTTTCCACTGTTGTCTTCACCCTGTAGTGGCGCAAATATTGCAGATAACGGGTTCCTGGGGGCTTAGGCCCGTGGGCGTGGCTTGGGTTAGATTTCTGAGTCCGGGTTCACACTGTCTGTGTTATAAGCAAGGTCAGCTGAAATCCAAGCTTTGGAGCCAAGTGTAAGCCAATACCCAGTGCAGACACAAGTGCTGGCTACTGTTGCTTCCCTGCGGTGGTGACTGCCAGGGAAGGTCTTGGTAACACCGGCAGGGTGTGAGACCGCTCCTAAAATGCAGTCCTCCTCAGCAGCTGGGCCACAGCCTCAGTCCGGTGGGGAAGTTGAGGAGGACCAACTGAGAGGGCCAGTCTTGCTGCTCCAAATGATCGGGAAGTGTCTCTGTCTGGAAAGCAAATAATCCATGCCTGATTTCTGATAATAGGATAAAAAATTTTACTCAGATGCCAAGCAGCATGGAACGTTGGTTTACAGCAATTTTATTCTTGCTTATCTCTTCTTCCAATACTGATAGATAATAATATAGATTCCCTGTGATCCCAAAGCCCCTCTCCCCCCACCCCCCATTGATTTTATCTCTGACACAAACCACAGAGCAATTCAATCAGAATGTCTATGGAGAAATCTGATTACGCACATACCTCTTATCCTCTCTTGATAATACCCATTTTTCCTAATCTACTGAGAAATTGATGAAGTAATTTTCATGTAAATGTGACCTGTGCAGTTTCCTTAATAAGTGATACGTTGTCAGAGGCTGGTTAGTCTATGAAATGTAGTAGAGCATCTTAATGCTTGGATAAATTGCTGTTGCCATAAATATGCTTAAAATTAAATGATTTCTATCACAATTAGTGCAATTGACTCATCGCCATAAAGTGGTGAGACCTGATTACATCGGACTCTGCTCCCACCCTGGACAAGTGTGCGCTGTTTCTGTATCATTTTTATTAGTCTTTGCCCCAGCATTATTTTGGTTTTCTTTTTTAACCTTTTCCTTGTCACGACAGTATTAGAAGACCGTAGCGCAGGAAGACCGAATTGTTTGTACACCTTCATCCCCGGCTGCTGGCCCTCTGGCTCCATGCCCTAAACACAGACTCACCAGCTTCTCTCCCTGAGATGGTCCTGTCTCAGCCGCAGCCCAGCCGGCCCGGCCCTCACCACAGCCCCTGACCGCCCGGGGACCACCTTCCTCTCCCTGGCGCCTCACAGTGGACCTCGGTGGTCTCCACTGCTTCCTGGGACTCACCTTGCTCATGGGAGGGAAGCAGGGTCCTTCTGTGGCTGAGGCCGTGGGCCCTTCCGGCCCGGGTCATGGCCAGGGCTCAAGTGGCCCTGCATCAGGGACTTCTGTGAGACTCTCTGCTCGCCGAGCTTTCCTGTCGAGTCTGTGGAATAGAGGGCTTCGGAAACTCCCTCAGACCCTCCTTTTTAAGTATTTTCCTAGTCTACGTCTGCAGTACAGCGATCACATTGCTTGTGGGAAGCTGGTGCGCACACGTAGCGCATCTCACTTACTTTTCATCTTCTTTCTCGCCTCTCCCTCCCCCGTCTCCTGGCCTCCTTCCCTTTTGCAGTAGATTTGTCTCCCTGTTTCTACTGTCTGTGTTTTAGTTTGCTCTTTATTTACGCTTTGGGTTTCTCGCAGAAGAGAAACCGTGCTATACTTAAACTTGTGTGCCTGACCTATTTCATTTAACATTAAGGTCTCAAGATGCGTCCATTTTCCTATAGATGACTCAAGTTTATCCTTCTTTATGGCAAAGTAGTGCTCCATTGTGTGTAACATCACGTTTTCTTTATCCATTCATCTGCTGATGGGCATAGAGGCTGCTTCCAAGATTTAGCTACTAAATCTGTGCTGCTGTAAACATGGGTGTGCATATATGCCTGTAATATGACGTCTTTGACTCTTTGGGGAAGATACGTAGAAGGGCAATGCCTGGGTTAAATGGAACTTCTCGTTTTAGTTTTTTGAGGAATTTCCACACTGATTTCATAGTGGTTGTACAAGTTCAGTTTTCCACCAGCGAGGTAGAGGGTTTCTTTCCCTCCACAGCTCGCCAGCCTGGGTTCTTGTTTGCTTTCTTGCTGGTTTCAGAGTCTTGTGTGTGTAAGTGAACCTTGCCTGGCTTCCTGGAAAGCCATGATGTCAGTACCCCACCCTGGTTGGTGACATTAGGTTTAGGGGGCCTCTGACTCCAGCGATGAACCTGGCACTCCTCGAGGACTGAGCCCCCCCATCATGTGGCCACAAGGCCTGGCTGGCGTGTTCCAGCCTGAGTGACACCTTCTCCCCCTGTCTGTCATAGCCCGGCTCTCCCTCTGCACAGTGCCCTGAATTCGCGGTGCTCTTTGCTGTCCTTGTCTCTATCTGAATAAGTGGAGGTCACGTTCCCTAACTTGCTGAAGCTCACGTGGGCTGTGGACTTGCCACCATGTGAGGCGTGGCTTTCCTCATCCCATAGCAGAAGAACCAAAGAGCTAAATCCTCCAGGGTCAGTTTCCTAAATGAGTGCTTGAAGTTATGGAGCCCATGTTCACACCCTGTGGATCGACACGCCATTCAAGCATTGCGGACTTATAATATGTGCTTTTCAAACGTCTCACCTGCACATTTTATTAGCAATCTGTAAAGAAAGTAAATATTTTTAGAGACTCTTACTGCAGTTGGATAGTGAAATTTGAGTCTGTTGGATCTAACAAGAATTTGGGTTTGTATTTTGTATGTCTTCTTTTCTCATCTCATTTTTCTAGTGATCCATGTTATACGTTTATCAAAGTATCAGCCCGTGATTAACGGGGGTGAGAAGGCGACGCCTCTCCCCACACATCGGCAGTGCTGGTCTGGCAGACAGGCCGCATCCTGACACTGCGGCTGCTCACCTCGCTCCCCTGCCCCTCAGCCTGGCCCAACCGTGCTCAGAGCTGTGCGCCCTAAGCACGCAGCGGTTCACTTTTCTTCCCATTGAGCTTCCGATATCCTGCAAGTCCAGAGTCTGCAGCAGCTCAGGTGTCTGGATCCAGTCTGCTGCCCAGCTCGTCTCTTGGCCCCAGGGCCACAGCTCTCCCCTCGGGCTCTGCGATGTGGCCTGAGGTCACCGAGGTGTCCAGCGAGCACAGGTGACGCTTGTGCCCAGGGCTGCTGCCTCGTCTCCACGTCTGCTCCTGTCTCGTGCAGCACTGCCTTGCTTTGCCTCGTCCTCTGCACACTCCCCACCTCCAACATGCTCTGCAGTTTCCTAATCAAGACCCCTCATTGTCTACATCTCCTACACACGTGTTTATGTGTGCAGTGCACACCCATGCGTGCACATACAAGTGCACAGCCCGGCATACCCACACCAGTAGAATGCAAGCTCCCAGGGCCAGGACCTTCGTTTCCTTTGCTGCCACATATGGGACACATAGAAGTTGCCCAGTAAATCTTGAATAAATGAAAACCCTCTTAGACTCAGTACACATTTTTAGCCCAAGAGGAAAAGTCAGTATTTTTTTTAACCTGAGGCAGGGATGAGCATTAACTTCATTGGAACCAAGGTAAAATATGTCAACTGCATCAACCAGGACTGAGCAAGATATTCATGACTTCCTACTGTAGCCCTGATCTTTCAAAACCAACTATAAGTTGCTCTGATCTTAACTCATACAAAATGCATTTAGACCCTAGACTGGGGAGTTTGTAGCATCTGCAGCAACATGAAGTTCCCAAACCTTCAAGCAGAAAACATGGCAGGGGGCGAGGCCTGTGCCCCCCTCCCCAAAAGGCATAGAATGAATTGCTTTGGCTCCTGAGTGGTTGCAGCCAGGCCAGCAGCTGCAGTGGGACAGAATACGCCTGCAGGCTCCTTTATGCATGGTAGGGAAGCAGACTCTGCGTCCAGCACTCCAGGGACTGGAGGCCCAGCCAGAAAGAGGGACCCAGTGACCACAGAGCTCCACCCAGAAGCAGCCAGAGCTGGCACCAGGCAAACCTTGCATGGCACTCTGGGTGCCCAGCATGCTGATGGGCCACTCAGTGACCCCCCTGAAGGAGGCGCGGCAGCCTTGCCATTGGCTGACACACCCCGGGCCTGTGCTCCGAGTCCCCAGCCTGCTCTGAAGACCCTTCAGGGCACACAACAAGTGCCAGCTTCAGAAAACAAGGAAATGTGTTAGATTGCTGAGATGAAGTCGGGTGTGGTGGTGCACACTGTGATCCCAGCACATGGGAGGCTGAGACAGGAGGACAGGAGGATCAACATGAGTCCACGCCCAGCCCGGGCTACATAGTGAGTTCAAAGCCAGCCTGACCTATGTAGTGAGACCCTGTCTCAAAAGGAATACAAAACAATGATGAAATAAAGAAAATCTCTGGGTTTCTGCAATTTAAACATTTCCTTCTTTGCAATGCATTTAGAATGTTTCACCATTTCATCAAATCAGCCTCTTCAGGTTTGAGCACTTATAGGTAGTCATATTTTAGGATTTTGTCACTAACTTTGACTTTGTCATTAATTACTTAGAGTTAATGATGTCTGTGTCCTGCTTAAGAAATTTTGTAAACTGTCCTTGTTTATCACAAAATATGTTTTCAAAGACTATCGTTAATTCTTTCAATAATTACGGCAATGTAAAAACATTCTTCAGTAGAAAAATACAATGCTACAATACTTTTTATTTTAAAGTTTCCCATCTCTCTTCATCACCAGCATCTCTTCTACCTTTTCTCATCATCTACTTTCTTGCTTTATTTTTCTTCTCTGAAATTTAGTGGCGCTTTTCAAATGCTATAGTAACAGTGTCCCTTTTCCCATCACCTTTAGCTCTTTTCTTCTTTATTTGGCTATTAAGTCCTGGCCAGACCCTCTCTAAGTAAGCGGTCTGTCCCAGGTCACCTGACAGAATGGTACTCACACATAGTGTCGGGGCTCAGTGGAGCTGTATTCTGAGAGCACACTTGTGTCCTCAGCAGCTTCATAAAGACCAGGACTAGAAGGAGCCCTTCCCCCCCACACAGCAATCATTACAAAGCATTCTGGGGTCCACAACTATGGGTAAGTTTGTCTCATCCTTAAAATTTGTATACAGGCAGTCTCTTTTATCATGTTTCACTGATCGTGTTTCTGATAGCAGCTGCACTGTTGCTTGTAGAAGTAGTTACTCATTTTCATTTCCCAACAATAAGCTACTATCTGAACACATTCTAATTTATCTATGTACTCCTAATTGAGCAACCTTTGGGTTAATCACTTTTTGGTTATTATGAGTAATATAAATAGTCTGTTGCCTCTTTGGGGGGTCCACCCATAAAAGTATGTATGTGTGGTAACACACAGTAGTATTCCCATGGAGTGTCCTCTGGGATGGAGCCCAGCACCCTAAACTCAGCATCCTAAAAGCTTCAGTGGAAGAAGCCAAATAGTCTTTAGTGTGGCGAGTATGATTTGTTGGATCGGTGTTTTTCAGATCCTAGCCTGTCTCGCCCTTGTGCTATAGCATCTCACTGTGGTTTTAATTTGCATTCCTCTGATAATTAATGAGGATGCCGGTAGATGCTTGGTGCTCACTTGCTTATCTTCTTTCATGAATTGTCAATTCAAGTGTATTGCCGTTCTTGAAGAATGAGTTTAATTTTTCTTCCAGATGTGGAGGAGTTTTCGATATCCAGGTACACATGCTGGAAGCATTTCCTTTCAGTTTCTGGCTTGTATCGTTCTCTTCCAGTGGTATCTGTGGGTGAAAAGAAGTTTGTGAGTTTTACAAATTATTTATGGTTAATGAGTTTTGAGTCCTGCTTAAGAAGTCTCGGCTTTGGTTATAAGGATGCTCCTGTGTATTTTCTTCCTGAAGTTTGATCGTTTTAATTTTTCCGTTGAAGGCATGTCACCCACGTCAACCTGATTTATTTCACAGCGCTAACAGAGAGGGGGCAGACTAATGATGTTTTCTCGTGTGTATCTTTGCTGCACTGCAGTGAAACCTTCACCATGACTTAGATGGCCATGGGATGGAGCTCTTTCTCAAATCTGTTTTCTGTTGTATTCATTTGTCCTTAAATGGATTCTGAAATATCTTAACCATTATAGCTATAATACATCTTGATGGATAGAAAGTTCTCTAACTCTATCTCTGGACCCCTGTATGTACTCTACCATCAATTAAGAAATTTCTATTGGATTTTTACTGGAATTACGTCAGATACATAGGTTAGATGGGAATAATTGAGATTTTTACATCTCACTTTCCATTTTATGGACTGTTACCTCTTTCTTTGAGTTGTCAGTTTCTCTACCATATTTTTTACTTTTTTGGTATAAGAAGTCTGGGCCATATGTATTAAACCTATGTCTAGGCATTTTTCAAGCTTTGAGGTTATTTTCTAACTATGAATAAGAAGAAAATTTCATTTTCTAATTGTTTAAATATGATACACAGAGAAAAATACTTTTGATTTTATATGATTACCTTTTCATTATCAAATTTTGTCAATTCATAATAAATATTTATTATGGAGATTCTATTCCATTTTTTGCATACAATGTCATTCTGTGAGTCATGACTTTTATTTCTCATTTTCAAATCCTTGTACCTTCTTTTCTGTCTTTCCTTGTGTGATTGTCCATAAAAGAATGACTGGAAGCTGAATACCGTGCCTTTCAGTCCCAGTGTTTCGTCACTGGTCCTTCAAGTGGCTCAGCCACCGCTGCTGTTACTTTTCCTTTGACCTTAATGGCTCTAGAATTTACCACTGTGTTTAAATTGAGGATGGGGACTGAATGTTATTAAGTGTTTTCCTTCCACTTAGGAAGATGATCATATGTACCTTTTAAATATTAGTGAAGGTTTTTTTAAACATAAAGCCAAACTTGCATTTATAGAGTAAAGCTCACTTGGTTGACATGTATTTCTTTTCTGTCCTTTTTTCTAAATAGTTTGATTCAATTTGTCACTGTTTTGCTCCAGACTTTTTGTATGTATTTTTATGAGAGAGGTCAGCATGTAAATCTGCTTTTTTGCAATATACTAGTTAAACTCTGATGTCCAAGTCTTGCAGGCCTCTTAAAGACAAATAAGAGGTGTTCCTTCTTTCTTTTTCTAAATAATCTGTATAACACTTTGTTTTAATCAGTACCAGGAGGAATTCACCAAAGTAGCCTAAATATTCTTTGTGAAAAGGATTCATAGACATTGATTCTATTTCTCTCATGGAGAAAGAACTAGCTAGATTTTCAGTTACTTCCTGTGTTGGCTTTGCGAAGATGTGCTGTCCTGTCTTTGTCATCCACCTTACCTAAAGTAAACACCCAAATCCAGTGGCCCCATCCTTGTGTCTGTGAGACCTGTAGTGATGTCCCTTCTGACACTGGAATGGTGTACCTCCTCTTATGTCTTTAACCAGTCTCGTTACAGTATTGTCAATAGTAATAGATTTTTCAAAGGCTCACAATTTGGCTTTTTTTCTTCTATTCCACTGATTTCTACTATGTATTATTTTCTTCATCTATTTCTGCACAACTTGGTGTTAATTTTAAGAGCTCCTTGAAATGCACACACTCAAATCATTACGCTCATCCTTCTTTTCCAGCATTTTCAAGTATACCTTTCACACCAAGTACACCTTCAGTGGGTTCCCACAGGATGCAGTATGCTGTAATCAAAATATTTTCTTATTTGCATTTTTATTCTTTTTTCACTCCTGGGTTACTTGCAGATACACAGTATATTTTCTGAAAGTTTGGTGATTATTTTAGGCGCCTATTCTTGATTTCTATATTTTTAGTTAAATGACAGTTTTAAAAACATTAATTTTTATTGTGTATACCTGAAGTGTGCAACACACTGTGGTGATATACACGGACATACCTAAATGATTATTGTGTTTAAGAAAATTAGCATAGCTTTCACCTCAAATCATTTTTTTTTGTTCTGTAGTAAAAGTCCCTTAACCTTCCTACCCAGTTTCCAATACACAATAAAGTTATCCTAATTCTACTTTGATCAGAGAGCACACTTCTGTTCCTAATACCTTCTAAATTTACCAAATTTCTCTGTGTTTAGTTCAAGGGAATCCTTATTCCAGCAGTGCACTCTATAAATCAAAACTTTGTCTGCTTATTCCATTAATTCCTAAGAAAAGCTGGTAAAGTTCCTCACTGTCATTGTCAATTTGAGTTTTTCCTCCTTGTATCTGTCTTTGTTTCATATAATTGAGTTGGGTTTTATTATGATGGAAATTTAGAACTGATGTATCTTCCTAACTGATTTGTCAGTTTACCATTAGGAAATGCCCCTTTGTATTTCTGTAATGCTTCCTGAATTGCATTTTCTGTGCATTAAGGAGTGCTACAGTGACCTTTCCTGCTGTGATTATTGGTTATTGCTTCATCCTTTCACTTTCAAATTTTCTTACTCTTTACATTTCAGCCTTTTGTTTTTGCTTTTATCAGTCCATGTTTTTGGTACATGATGATGACATTCACTGTAGGGAACTGTACAGTACACTATACATTTCACTTCGGTTTCCCCCTTTCCCCCACCCATGTTTATTTTGCCATCATCGGGTTCATTTATTTATCTTAGAAGACCTTACAAAGTTAATTATCATGTATACAGATTGAATGTAGCACCTATTCAGTATTTTAATCTAGTTCATACTTATCTTTAAAATATTTAGTAACTTTACATTTGCTGTAATTGCTGGTATGCTTGGGTTTAAATCTATCATTTTATCTTTTCTTTTTCCATCTGTCCTTTGTGCCTTTATACCTCACTACTAAATTTTTTAATTAACAAATTATTTTCTTTTTGTGCTTTAATAATACTTCAGATTTGTTTCATCATTATTCTACAGCAGCATAGAACTCACTACTCTGTTTACTTCTCCTTATGTACATGTCATATGTTTACATTCTGCATTTTTTATTCAGTCTGATTCTCACAAAATTCTTCTCAGATAAACACTTAGAATTCAACCATTTCACTTGTTACATGTTTAGTGGAACAAAATCTATTGGTTTTATTTAATTTAACATTTGCATTTCTTTAATTATAATATTTGAAACAATTTGCAAAATGTTAAAGCATGGTTTTCACATATTCATTATCTTTGCCAGAATGATTTTTAAATTATGTCATTTTTAATTTTTAAAAACACTTAAGTCTGTGGCTCATGAGTTATTTACACCTTTTCTTCACAGACTTTTATTGGGGACATCCTCCTGCTGGTCAACCCATTCAAGGACCTCCCAATTTATTCTCCCATGGTAAGTGTAAATTTTAAAATATCATTTAGTCCCATAGAATAACACTCACTAGGGATTCTCATATCTACCCAGTGAATGATTAAGAAGAGACAAATCAAACAATAATTAAAGTCATACTTCTGAGAAAAAAAATTAAATTCTCTGAGTCACATGAGTCACTTTAGTTTGTTCCAAAGCAACTTTGAAGATCAGTAATTTTATCAAAAATATTCTTTGTACTTAAAAGATGTAATTCTGCTATGACTGTTCACTAGACAGACTAAAATTAAATAGTACAGAGCCACATTTCCTATACATGTTTGACAGATCCGAGACCAACTGGTGCCGAGCTTACTTGAGCATGGGCCTCCTGTTTGAAGAGGTTCTGTCCCAGTAAAGCAGCAGGACAAGAGCAGTGACACCACGTGTGGCAGTCTTTCCAAAGGACAGGCTGGGTTTAGGTATGAGGCCCTCCAAAGCAAGAGGCAAATTACATGTAGGAAAATATTCCAGCTAGCTGAAAATATGGTGTGGTTTTCAATAGCAATGGATCAAAAAATATTACTGTATATCATAGGAGCTCCCTGTTTTTGTGTGTACCCATGAGACTGGTCCACTTGTGAAGCATAAATCCTAATACAGAGCACGTCCATGACAAAGGGAAGCCGGGGAGTAGGTATGGAGCCCTGCAGCACGAACATACCAATGATACTGCAGGGAGCCAGGGAGAAGCAAAGATAGAGACAGAGGAGACAGAGAGAGGTGGAAACTCTCCACCTTTCAAGGAGTCAAATACTTCTCACATGCATAGCTCCTGAGCACAAGAGAGTCCTGCTTACACCCACCCTGCACCCTGCATTCCAAAGTGCAATTCCACGTGGCCTTCAAACTGACTTGAAACTTGTCCACTCTCCTCCTTCCATTCCACCCACCCGGACCTCATGCTGGGTAATCTGAGTCCCCGGGGAGGGATGGCAGGGAGAAGCCTCCCATTATCATTTCAGAAGTTCAACCAAAGATTAGCATTAACCTGATCTGTGGTTATTATTAAATAGTTCTGAGGACAACTCAGTGCTATTTCTCACTGTGCGGTTGTGGCATAGTTAATGTTTCTGTAAATATTTTAGCATAGCAATGCAAGCAGTGCATCAATGTTGTATGGTGTACAAATACTAAATATCATGTTCATCTAATTTATGTAAAGCAGTCACACTCTTAAAACCATCATGCAGATCAAGAAATAAGAGTATGAGTAGCATCTTCCATGTTCTTGTGTGTAGCAACATAATAAATACAGTAGGAAGTGGAGTAGGCTTTTGCTTTTGTGCTGCTATATAAAATCCCCTTTTGTGGCTGGGCAGGATGGTGCACAGCTGCATCCCAGCTGTGACACAGACTGAGGCAGATGGGCCACGAGTTGGAAGCCAGCCTGGGTAATTTATAGAGAGTCTGTTTCAAGGTAAAATTTAAAAGTGCTGAGGATGTAGTTTACACTGGGTTCAATCCCCACTAGCAAAAAAATAAATCCCTTTGTGTATATATGGAAATCAAATTATTGATGGAAATGTGGCCTGTTTCAGCAAGGGTATTACTACCAGGAGCATTCCCACACATGTACTTAGATAACATATATACATACCTTGGTTGCTGGATGTATACCTAATAGTGAAATTGGTGGGTCAAAGTGCATATTTATGTATTCAATTTTGAGAAATATCAACAATTTTCTAAGTTGTGCTAATTGATGCTGCCCCCAATAGATTACAGAAATTCTACTTGCTTTGCTTCTTTGGGTAAATTTTATTTGTTGTGTTTGTCTGTCATTCTACTAGGTATATCCAGTGGCATCTTCTTGTTGTTTTGTGTTTCTCTGATTAGAAGTGGGATTGGCCACATTTTCACATAATTTTTGTCCACTGCCAGCCTCTTTTGTGAGGTATCTGTTCAAGGCTTTAAAATGAAAAGGATTACAATTGTGATGTCACCTTTTCCTTCACGACGGAGATTTAAGTATTGCAGAGTCTCCATGTATGTGGAAAACATCTTAAGATACGGGGTCAAGATTAATTTTTTTTCTTTAAGCGCATCAGTTTGACATAAACCTGTTTCTTAGAAAGACCTCCCTTTTCCCACTACCTCACCCTTTTGCATAAATCAGCTCACCAAACACGAATGGTTCATTCCTGAAATTCTCTCGTTGTTCCACTGGTCCATGATAAGACACGGTGACTTCTTGAACTCAAGTCCTCCACATGGACGTCAGAGCTGCCTTGTGTCTTCTTAGTCCTTTTGAGTCAGAATCTACTCACCAGTACCCTGAGATGAGAGGGTGCAACATTCCCCGGGATTTTGAATTTTATTGCATTAAATTTAGGAACAACTAAACACATAAGTGTTTCTAAATATACTCATTTGTTTGGGTCTGTAAAATTCTTCTCAATAAATAATCGTATTTCTCTTTTCCGTGAGATTTCTTTTATAGCTCTGATTAAATACTGTTATACATAAATTGTAATGTCTATTTTCTAATTGTGGATGTTTATTGTATAAAAAATATTTTAAAAATAACGCCCCAAGCCCAGTAAGTTTATGAAATTCACTTAACTATAAAAGTATTTTTTAATTTTTCTATGTACACAATTACGTTGCCTTCAAAAAAGACCAATTTTGCCGGGAATTTAGCTCAGTGGTTTCACTGCCTGCTGCGCAGGTGCAAGAACCGGAGTTCAATCCCCGGTACCAAAAACAACAACAACAACAAAATAGTTTTATTTCTTTCTTTCCAACCTTTTGCTAGGCTTTCCTTTTTCCTCTGGATAAGATAACCATAGTATTTCCTTGAACACAAACTGTGATTTAGTATAAAAGAAGACAATTCTCCTGAACTTTTAGTAACTACATTAAGAATGAAGATGGTTATGAATCTATCATATTAAGGAGATTCCATTTTCTAAGACTTTAATAATTTTCTCTGTAGTGAAGGATTTTGATTTTTCTTAATTTTTATCTCGTCCATTTGAAACGCTCATTTTCTCATTTATTATTTTGTTTGTGAATTATATTTCCTGATTTTCAAATGTTAAATTTCCCTCTCATTTTTATATTTTAGTATTTTCTTTGTAATACTGGATTCTACTAGATAATAATTTAAAATTTTTACATCTATGTTCATGTCAGACATCAGCTTCTAATTTTTCTTTTACTGTTTTATCAGTCCTTCATGTTAAAATAAGCTTGCTCCATAAGAGAAATTTGAAAATGTTTCCCATTTTCTAGCCTCTGGGAGCATTTGTGAACACTTGGCATTCCTTCTTTCTCAGATGCTTAGAAGAATTTGCCCTGAACCAGTAGGGCCTTGTACTTTCTTTGTAGGAAGAATCATAGCTCTGGATTCAATTTCATTACATGTGTAGGGCTCCTCATATTTTTATTTCTACTCATGTTAGTTTTTAATAATTGTATTTTCTAAGAATTAAATGAACTGTATTTAATCTTCATAGTTTTGGCATAGAATTATTCATCATCCTGTTTGTCTATTAATATTTGTAGAATTTGGGGGGATTTTCTTTCTTTCCATATGCTGGTAATTTGAGACTTGTTAAAGTCAGTATCCAGTGAATTTATTAATTATAACACGCTTTCCAGGGAAAAACTCTTTTGGATTAATCTTTTATTGAATATTCATTCTCTATACAATTGACTTCTGTTTTTACTTTTATTCTTTCCTTCTTTTAGTTAGTTTGCATACATACAGCATTCATTTATTGCCTTTTTTAAAATCAGTATTTGAGGTTGTAATTTTTCATAAATCACAGATTTACTGAACTATGCATGTTGATATGCATACCGATATTTCACCAGCTCATTATCATTGAATTTAAGACATTGTGTTTCTATTTGTGATTTTTTTTCGGTATGAATTCTATGAAAATATGACCTTTTTTGGTACTGGGGATTGAACTCAGGACCTTGTGCTTGTGAGACAGGTGCTGTGCCACTGAGCTAAATCCCCAGCCCCTGAACTATTTTTTCCCTGTCATCTACCCTTTATCTTTGGGTATATAAGCTGGGTTTATTGGCGTAACAAGTTATTAATTCTCTCTTCTGTTTTTTTGAATCCCCTGATAAAATCATCTACTAATGGCAGATGTTAGGAATTTCTTTCAGTATTAAATTTTCCATTTCATACACTTGAAGATTTCCCCTTCTGTGGTGAAATTCTTTATCATTCCATGTTTTCATGTCAGTCAGTATTCCTTAAAATTTGGTGTCTGAGAACCTTAAAGCGGGGTCTTTCTCTGCTGTGTCTGTGTGTGTGCACTCATTTGTCTGTTTCTATTAAATGGAAATTTTTCACTAATGAACATTCCTTATCAAAGTTTTTTAGCGGCCAAGATGACATTATATTTTTCCGAAGAAGAATCATCTCGTTTCCCTCCCGGCGGGCAGGTGAGCTGTAGGCAGACATCCTGACCCAGCTAAGGTGGCTTGGTCGCACCTGCTCCCTCCCTGACCTGCAGCCCCACCTAGGCCCCAGGTGAGCAGCTGGTTTGCTGTCCATGTGGCTTTGCTCCGCTACTGAGCCCAAATCAGAGTAAGATGGTGTCTCCTTGGCATTGCAAAACTGCTAAATCTGTGCTCCGCTTTCCCCACATTTAACATGCGCTTCCTGTGCGGCCCGTGATCTTGGCTCAGAAGTAAGAGCATGCCCACTGAAAAGGCTGCACTGCCGGAGCCTGCTGGCTCTGTGCATTTTGGTTTTCTCCAGAATCTTGGCTCCTTAAATCCTAGCTGCTTTGGTGATTTTCTGAGGCCTTCAATTGGATGCTTAATTTAGCACAATTTTCATGGCTACTCCTGGTTAAGAGAATGAATCTGATACCAGCTTCTTCATTACAACTCTAAGGTAAAGGAGGCCGTATCTCATTTTATTGCATTGGTGTCAGAAAATCAGATTATTTGCCTCCAAACACCTTGGCCAGTTGGCGATTTCATATCCATCTGTCTGTACCTCCTAGGGGTGGAGTGGGGTGCTGAGAGAAAGCATAAGAATGCGCATGTGCTATTTAAAATTAACTAGAATGTGTTGCTCCTGGCTTGTATTTGTGCTGTCACAGATGATTATGGAGTTAAGAGAATTTTACGGTGAGACAAAGTCAACTTTGAATTACCTTCTGAAAAATAAATGCACAAAAATAACTCCAATTTACATTCTTCTGTGAATGTAGAGGTCAGATTCTAAGTCAGACACAGTAGAATATGGAGGTTGTTAGATTTGACATTTCTACACTATTTGGATCTTAGGATGGCAAAAGCCTGTTATTTGGTGGTTTGTTTATCTTGAAGGTGTCAACAGTATGACAGTTTTATGGCTTCAAATAATATGTTGTGTTTGCAGTTTTTTCAGAAATATATAATTCCAGAGGAAAGGAGAGGCACATTAAGAGGCATATTTCCTTATCAATGTATAAATAAGGTGAAATACATTGGAATAATTACCAAATAGTTCATTAAAACTTAAAATGTAATGTATGATGTCTATAACTATAAATATATTTTCTATAATTTATAAATACATCGATATAATTCATATAAATAAACTTACACCTGAGTTTTAACACATATATATATATATTAAGTATTTAACAAATGTGCTTAGTGTAAACACTGACCACTCATTATATTCACTATCTTCAACTAACTGTCATAGAATATGAGAAAGTAAATGGAAAAATATGAGGTAACAAATATATGAGATACAGTGTGCACTGGTGTAAAGCTTACGATAGAACTATCTACTTTTATAGCTCATAATGGAATTTAAAGTGCCTGTTGCTTGGATTTCACATCTGTTATTCAGAATCCAATAGATCGTCATCTCCTTGTTACAAGTAACAACCCACAAGTGTGGAGATGTGAAGTTGATATGAGAGCCTAGTTTTCTGTTGAGTTAGCAAATGTCCTCTGTAGTACATTGGAGCTCATTATTTTAATACTAGCTTTTTGTGTAAGACTCAATTTAAAGTGGTCTCCTTATTCTCTGGATGCACCAAAGAAAAATCCCATTTCTTTTCCTGTCTGTTGGCTATGATTGTATTTGTGTTGTTTTAAATGACGTTTTCTTTCAAATATTATAGTTTCCTCTTCTGCTGATTAGACATATTAAGATGGTCATATCTAGGAAAATAACATAGTAAGTATGATCATGTATATGAAGTATGATTCTGTTTATAAAGACCAGGAGAATTACTTGCTTGTTTCACGTCTAAACAACACTTGGAAACACGTGTGTTTCCCTCTGACTTTGCTAGCATTCATGTGCTGTGTTGAGCCTGGCATGTACTCATTTCTGGCTCCTAGCAGTAATCTGTCCTGGTGTAGAACCCCTTCCCAGCCAGCCACACACTGAGACTCACAAGAGCACTGGGCAGCAAGAAGCTCAGTCCACTGGATGCTTGCTCCCATGGCAACACGAGTCTGACAATCCCTGAGAAGAGGCCCTGGTGGGGAACTGAAGGACAATCAACAAGGAACAGGGTTGGTTATGGTGCTGCAGAGTTATGCTAAAGACATGTGACATTGTTTACTTTGAACAACGATGAAATGTAGGGAAAAGAGAAATGATGGAAATCTTTCTGTTCTGGCTGCACAGAAGCAATCTTAAATCAGGAATCGACATGATTTTTTTCAAGTCTAGGAACGTGCACGGAACTAGGACAAATTGTGTGAGATATTGAGGTAGTGTCCTTGTGACAGTGTTCCCATAACTGGGACAAAATACCTGGCACTCGCAACTTCAAGGAGGAAAGGCTCATTTGGGCTTACAGTTTTCGAGGGTTTAGTTCAGGGTAGGCTGGCTTCAAAGTAGAAACATCATGGCAGAAGATCATGGCCCAGGAAAATTGCTCAACTAATGATATCCGGGAAACAGAGAGAAGGGAGGAGCCAGGGACAAAAGCACACCCTTCCACACTCCGTGTGACCCACTCCTTCCCATGAGACTTCACCTCCAAACAGCACATTCAACTTTGAACTCCTCAATAGATGAATCCACTTATGAGCACGTTATCCTCCATGATCCAGTCACCTTCCCAAAGCCCCACCTCTGAATGCCTGAGACCTTTGGGGGGCATTTCAGATACAGACCATAATAGTCCTCATCCTTTAGACCACAAAGGTAAATACAAAACTCAAGTAACAGAAAACATCACAGACTTCCCTTGGAGCTGAGGACCCACTGAAGGATCTGAGTTGAGAATTTGCACTACTAATGACAAGTCAAGATGTCACTGGTTGCTCAAGTCCGTACACTCAGGTGCGTTTGCTCGCAACTCCCAAACAAACCAAGGGAGGCCGTGTTTGGCAAAGGAAAGAAGCTTTATTCAAAGCTAGTTCAGAGGAGAACAGGGGCTTCGTGTTCCCATGAATCAGTGACTCATTGTGTCCACGTGTGCAAGGGTCTTTATAGTGAGGAAGAGAAAGGAGAGCGAATACAAGGGGACAGTGGATAACGCCACTCTTGCCTCATCCCTCTCCTGTTTCCTGTGGAAATAGGAAGTCAACCCTGGCCTCCTCAGGCCAGCATCACCTGCATATTCTGTCCATTCCTTGGGGCTGAGGAGAGGAGAGGCCCGTGGTTATTCTCTAGGCCTGAGGAGGTCTGGAGAAGCAGCTGTCTCTAAAGGAAACATTCTAATTTCAAAGTTTCATGTCGCCCTGTTGCCTACAAGGAGGTTAGAAGGCAACGAAGCAACACTGAGTTGAGAAAGCCATTTCATGGAAAGGAAGTGCAATTGGGGGAAATCGGAAAGAACTGGTAAGATTACAATAAGGGAGAGGGACTGTTCGGGCAGGAGAGTTCACTAGAGCTGTGTTATGAAATGCAAGCAATCTGCGACCACAGGGGCTTTCACGGTCCATTTTGATCAGGGCAAGAGGTTCAAAGACTGGATATTTGAAGACCTATTTTAGGCCTAGATCATAAACTTGAATTCAAGAGTTACTTTTCAGCAGCACTGGTTTCTTGCTGTTCTCTTTGACTATATGCAGCCCTTTGTAAAAACATGTACTTCTCCAAAACATTACTTGTGCTGCATGGGCACTGTGTGTATCAGAAATAGGGGGTGGAGCCCGGCGCATAGAGTGGAATGGTCAGCATCATGCAAAACCAGAGTCCAGGCCCCGCGCCGTCCGCCTCTGCGGGCCTGTGAGGTTTCCCATGAAACCTCAGCCGTGGCCGCTGGCTGAATACACGTGAGCTGGGGAAGCAGAGCGTCAGCTTCCGAAATGCAGCCTGCTGGAGGCATGGTGAGAGGACCCTGCACCGTGGAAGAGAGAAGGGAGCTGGCCACAAATAAGGGAGGGCCGTGTTCCCCGGGACCAGGGGTCCAGGGCTAGAAATTGGCAACAGCTCACCTAGGACCTGAGATAGAGCTCTTAAAGCGTCTCCTGTCCCGGAGTCCTCTTGTCTCTAAATAATACCAATGGGAAGAGCATCAGGTGAAATAGAGAGAGGGGATGGGAAACAGGACATGGCTGGCACCCTGAGAAAGATTTCTGGACCAGCTGAGAGTCTGCGATGACATCGAGAATGATAACAATAGCCAGTCTAAGAAGCAGATGGTCGTCAGTCACTCAGGAGACTGGAAACTCTTGAGCTTCAATGGAAAACAATGAAATAGAAACGTCTGTTGTACTCCCATTATTATTTCCGTAGTTATTTAGAAAGCATCAAGCAGCCGTGAGCAGAGCGTCCCCCAGTGGCAGCAGTGGGCTCTGCCCGGGCAAGAGCAGGTTTCCCAGAAAGGCAGCTGGAGAGGTCCTGGGGGTGACCCACAGGAAACAGGTTCCAGAGGTCGGCCAACCTCTAGTGCCACTTGGCCAGAGGAGGATATGTCACCCCGAAGGGGCCTAGAGAAGGGGCGCTCAGCCTGTGAGGATCGTTCACCCATGCCCCGAGGTCTCTCCTGCCGCATCTGATGAAATCCTCCACTGTCTACAGAACCGGTGGAGTTTAAAAGCATTTGGTCAAAGTTACATTCAACCCATGCTCGACTTGGAGAAAAGTGAAATTGTATTAGGATAAGTTTTCGAAATAGCAAATTTGTCCTGCAAGAAAATAAACCTGGGTGATGCCTCCCTGCTTGTTTTATGTCTGTATCACCATCATTTAATGATTTTAAATGTTCATTCTAAATCCCAGAATAATGAAAAACACAAAATGTGTAAGTATAATGCACTAGACAATTGTGTACCCATTATCCATCTACCTTTAAAAATAAATTTAAAATGGGAAGGGGGAACTAGGGAGGGGGAGGGGGATAGGAAAGAAGGGAAAAGAAAGCAAAGAAAAGAAGGAAAAATAGAAACAAAGCTTTGTAAACAAGAGGAAGAGGGGTCGAAGGGAGGGGAGGGGAATGGGAAAAAAAGAAGAATCAAGATACACCAGGTACAAGCACAAATTCCCTATGATGAATGTGCTCATTATGTGTATCTAAAATGTACTGTAAAATTATTTAATTTAAGAAACAATGCATAAACAAATAAAATACCTGTTCCCCCATACACTCCTGAGGAGATGCGGCTTGGAAAATGTGGTGAGAAAACATGGCCTTGTTTAACTGCAACATTTACTTTCTAGGTCGTAGATGCATAGAGCTATGCTTGCATTCTAGGGTGTCGCAGAGAGCAGGGATTGTACTGTGGGAATAGAGGGCAGAGCTTACTTCCGTGCCAGGTGATAATCCCCATCCTGAAGGCTGCATCCCTACTTACAACCCCTTTCTGTCTGCCACACATGTAAAGTAGCTGCATAGCCCACTATTCTCTAAGTTACCAGGAGAACATATTATTTACACCCTGTTTAAAAGCATCCTTAACCATGCCGTCTTCAAAAAATTTCCATGCCAAAAGGTTCAGTCCTTAGCTAATTTATTCCAAATGACTAATAGTATACTTTTTACTGACACAAAATCAGTTGTATTTACCTTCTAATCCCTATTACAGGCTTTTATTATTGCTGTCTTTTGTGCTGTTACAAAGACTCTTAAGATAGGTCCTAGGAGTTCCTTTTTGGCTTGTACGTGAGGGGTTTACAGAGGATGTAATATACACATCAGGTTTAGAAGACGGGCATGAGATTCTTCTACTCAGTGAAAACAGCAATGCTGGGTCTGCAGACGGGGCCTGCCCAGTAGAAAACTCTTCGTGGTGAAATTGGGCTCCACCAGGAGCTGGCTGTGTCAGCCTGGGCCAGTCGCTGACGTGTCCTGCCACCCAGTTCCTCAGCTGTGAACAGGGAAATGCTCCTTACACCAGGTCATGGGTTTCCAGGAGGGCTGGACCCGTGTGTGTTGTGAAAAGCACCTAAAGCATCGTTGTCATTATTGTTAGACTATTCTTGGTTAAATTTGCCAGTGATTTGCATGTAGTATGTGATCTTATTTTAGGAACTAGCATTTCCACAGTCATCAGACAGCATTTCATCTTTTTTTTCTTATACATTTACCAGTTTTTTCAGTTTCTTTTCTTGGCCCAATTTTCTGGTGTATTTCCATCTTATCGATTCCCGGGGTCTATTACGAACTGCTGAGAATTGACGATTATATGTGCCACTTATTCCCTTCTCAGTTTGCTTATCCTACTTTTATTGCTATGCGCTTGACCAGGAGCCCTTAAATTTACTATAGTGAGATTTCCCCCTTGTCCTCCTTAGGATTTATGTCTGTGATCCCGGTTTGCTTCCTTCCAGTTCATGAGAGTAAGATTGCATACATATGTAAGTGATCTAAACTCTGCTTTCACATTGGAACTTCAGTTCACACCTAAGTCATTGTACACAGGGTGTGAGGAGGAATGGCCATCTCTTCCTTTACACAGACGACCCGGCTCCACGGCAGCAGCACCTCCCCACTGAGGAGTGACGCGGCCCTCACCCCCAAGTCTTCCCCCGTGGGGGTGGAAGCTGAGCCGTGTGTTCTGTCGGGGCTGGGCTGGCGGCCTCTGCAGCACACACCGTAATGCTGAGCACACTGCACGGCAGGACGGTGCTCACGGCGTCCAAGGGCCGAGGGGCCTATTTTCACAGACACTCACACGTGCAACATGACCAGTGCTTCAGGACCAGCTGTCTCCCTACCTACACACTCAGCTGCCCAGGCCTGGCCACCTCACTGTGACCACAGGGTTTGGCTCAACCTGCTGGTGTTGCCAGGTGGGTGGTAGTGGGCAACCTGTGCTCTTCAGTGTCTGACAACTGCCACCCCACTGTGAGACTCTTTGGGTGTTTCTTGCAGCTGTAGATCATTTATTTGACTTTTAAAAACTTTTCCTGAATAAATAATTGTAAATTTATGTAAAATTTGCAATGCTTTTTCCTTCATCACTATAATTTGCTGCAAGATCCGCGTTGTCTCCACTGTGCCCAGGTGCAGATGTGGCGTCCGTCCCCAGGCTCTGGAATCCCCTTCCATCAGGAGGCTGCCATGCTCTCTCAGGTTCCCAACCTTGATGTCTTGAAGATACAGAGCAGTTATTTTATAAAATAAAAATTAAGTTTGCCTGGTGTTTCTTCATGACCCAAAGGCTTCCTATATTTAGTTTTTAATTCTAATCTAAGGGTATTCATTAGAAACTGAGGACTAAAACTGCTAGCAGTGAGTCACTATGGCAATCAGAAATCATCCTTTCAGTGGAATGCAGTTAATTACATTTCTGTTTTTCCAAGAAATCTGTCAATTCCTGTGTGATTCACCCTCAGTGGCCTTCTGATGCTCAAGTTTAAAATACTTGCTGATTTGCTATTGACATTAAATGCTGCTAGAGAAATCACTTGACATGAGTAACCAAGCTTTTAGCTTCCTCAGGGATCTCTATTAGAGTGGATCCTTCCAAATTGCTCTGCTTTTCTTTCCCATCTCACACACAATTTTGTTCACCATGTTAGGTTTGTTTGTTTGTTTGTTTGTTTTGGTACCAGGGATTGAACTCAGGTCCTTGTGCTTGCAAGGCAGGTGGCAGAACCACTGAGCTAAATCCCCGGCCCTAAATTGCTCTTCTTCACAGCAGAATAGTCTAAAGCCTGTGGACCAAGAAATGAGGACAAAAGCCACCGTTTGTCCCCATGCCCGAGTGGGAGAACTGCCCAGCGCTGCGTGGACCCCCTGAGATGCGCGATCAGAGCGCTTTGCTTTTGTCCTGTGGGTGCGGGATGTTTCCACAGCCCTGTGCTTCTCCCTGTCCAGGTGTCGCAGCTGTACCTGAGCCACACGGGGGCCCCCAGCCCCTCACTGCCGCCCCACGTGTTCTCCTGTGCAGAGCGCGTGGTGCACCAGCTGCTCCAGGACCAGAAGCCACAGCGCTTTGTGCTCAGGTCAGTCCCTGCTCATGGCGCCGCACAGAGTGGCCCCGGTGTGGCGGGTGCCCGCCCTCCTCCCCACTGCTGGCCCTCAGCACACTGACTTGTGACTGCGCAGGAGCCTCATTGCCACCCCAAGGAGCCCCAAGAGGGGCAGAGACCCCACCAACGAGCTTACAGTGAAGCTCGGTTCAGATTGGAGATTTACCAGTTAGAGCCACAGCACTTCTGCTTTCCAACCTAAGAACCCTGGAGAAAGAGAGGCTCCCCAGACTGGCAGGCCTGAGCCCCTCATTGTGCAGACGGAGGCAACTGGGGTTCTCTGCAAAAGAGTATTTTCCTATCAGACTCCTGCGAGTGGCTTTTACCTGAAATGTAATCGTGATTTTAACTTTATTGATTCACATGGGAGCAAAATCTCTTCCAAAATGGCAGAGGGTTAACATGAGAAGAGGTTCCAGCCTCATAAGGAGAGGAGTGAAGAAATATTTAAGTACTAAAATAAGATCTGCATCAGGGAATTGTCTTCTGTGTTAGGCCAAACATCTCCCAGAGAGAGAGGTCTACAGATCCTCGTGTTTTCGCCTCATTTTTAGTGGTGGTGGCTGGAGACAGAGCATGGACAGAAAGTGGCTCATAGCTCAAGTTCGTGGGACATGAAGACAGAGCCTGGATGGAAACAGACTGATTCACATCAGCACTTATTTCTGTTCCCTTGTACATTCCTTGCATGTGAACCCTGAGGCCAAGCGAGGTGAGGGGTCCGAGGTCCGAGGCCACTCTCTGCCTCCTTTCAAAACTGCACTTTCGTGTGGCTTTGACCCCATCCATGTCCCAGCTAAACCAAAGGCTCTCTTCGTTTCTGCCAGTATGTTAGTCATGCGTGATTCCCTGACACCGTTTGTGGGGCTTCTCTCGTGTCCCAGAAGTTCCCTTACAAAGGGCAATTTAAGATTTGAGGAACAAAAGTGTTGGATGTCCCAAAAACAGATGTTCCAGCACCAAAAAAAATGTTTAACTTTCTTTTCAGATTTTACTTTTAACATCTTATTTTGTAGATAATTTTAGGTGCTGATGGTTAAAATGTTAAGGTCAGCACAGATGAGGAGGGAAAATGCATTCATTAGCAAGTTGAGACTTAAATAATTATTTCATTCCAGGAAAATTCATGCCCTCTAATCAGCTTCATTAGAATAAATGTTCCAATACAAGAACCTAAGAAAGTACCAGTAAAAGAACTTCAAAAAATAAGATTATTTGCTACCAGCTAAAGACTGAAAATGAATTTTCCATCTGAAAGCACAAATAATTGTATTGTGTATCACATCACATTGGTAATTATTGCACAGGAATATTAGGATAATTTGACATTGCCTGTGCAGGAACAGAGCTCAAGTGTTGTTTGTCAAAACTGGATAAACTAAGGAAGTGTGCCAGGGAGGTGTCTGAGTGTCATCACTGGACATTGAGAGGTGAGTTTGTGATGGGCTCCCAGATTACGGAGGTGCAAACCAGAGAACCCCAAGCCTGGGAAGGTCCACATAGGGTCTGCCCTGAGCAGCGAGGAGGTATGAGGAGTTTCTCTCTCCAAAAGAAGGGGTGCTAGGAAGACGGGGTAACTTTGCCGAGGAACATGAGAGTCCTTCCCGGAAGGCTCTGGGGGACATCACGCATTCCTCGAGCCGATGCCAGGGGGCTCTGGGGTGGCCACACCCGCTGTCCACTCTCAGCTGGTCCCCGGGGATGCCCAGCTGTCATTTGTGCCTTGGGGTGCTGAGGACAGGTCACCCCCTGAGCTCTAGGACCCTGAACACCAGAAGCCACCTCACTCTGGCCTGCTGTCCCATCTCACGCACCTGTGCCCAGGACGCGGCATGTGCTTCCTAACATTGATGAATGCCTTGATGACAGTGAGACTGAATCATGGACTCCCTAAATGTCGCTGAGCTCCCCCTTGCCAACTCCATGTTGGAAGCTGAGAATCGCCTCGGCTTCCTTCATCTCCTTCACTGCCTTCTCCAGAGCAGTGAGCTCACCTCTTCCTTCTTTCCTCCAGTGGGGAGAGAGGATCAGGGAAGTCGGAGGCCTGCAAGCAGATCATGAGACACCTGAGCCGCCGCGCTGTCTCCGGTGGGGCCCTGCTGAACTCCAGGCTCAGACACGTGAGTCGCTCGGCAGGTTGGCAGGTGTGTGCGTGTGTGCATGCGTGCATGTTAGGCCAAGAAAAGTGTCACTTACAAATAGAAGGGGGCATCATGGGTAAAGGTGTTCAAAAACTGTGGGGAAAACACACAAGACCAAGCCCTGGTGCAATTTATTTAAAAATACCTCGAGCATACTCTTTTTGACCTTTGCTCCGGTACCCTGGACCCGGAACTGCATTGGTTGGCAGTCAGGGTCATGGCTCTAGAACGTGCCGCTTTGCCACTCTGGCGAGACCAGCCCCAAGGCCGTCAGGGGGGGATTCTTCAGAGCCTATCTTAAAGTTTCAAAACGTCTGGTGGCTCTGACAGCCACAAAAGGGGAGGCAGTGACAGGCTGCGGGGACCTGGCCCAAGCCAGTTCTGAGAGGTCAGGAGCACCTGCCGCCTCCTACTCAGAGACACTGCGGGCCTGGGGCCTTCTCCTCTGGTGCAGCGGGGCCAGAAGAGAGGAAGCGGCAGCTCGGGCGGCCTCCTCCTCAAAGGCCCCGCCAAGCTGTGTTCCGGCTTCCTGGGCTGGACCGGGCCGGAGAAGAAGTAGGGTGGGCGGGCAGGTCCTGCTTTGCACTGGGGACCCTCGGGGAGGACACGGGAGGTGCCCGGCCCTGGGCCATCCCGGAAGTGACCCAGGCTCCTCTGCCACTCTGGTGGCCTGGCTGCAGCCTGACCTGCCGGCTTAGTGTCTCCCCAAAGCAGCTCTCCAGGCCCAGGTTGGGTGCAGGGCTGTGAACAGACCCGCTGCTCCCCGCGTGGCCCTCGATGCAGTGACACGGGGACCGTGGCTCCCAGCCTGGCCCTCTGCCCCTCGCGGGGTGTGCAGGCCTGGCTCGGCCTGGAACAGCTGATTCTGGTCATGTCCATGCCAGGGACCTGGGGGCCCCCTCACCCCACTCAGGCGCGGTGTTCCTCACATGCTGCTCGGGCCCCTGGTGGACATCAGGTCCTCTTTTGTCAGACCTGGTGGGCAAGGACGGGGCCCCGAGGAAGGGAGGGACAGACAAGGGATGCCTGTGTCTGCTCAGGGCATGGCACAGAGGTGGGCACACTCAGGGCACACTCGGTGGTCACACTCAGGGCACGGCACAGAGGTGGGCACACTCAGGGCACACTTGGGCCATGGAAAGTCAGCCCTGCACGCAGCCCAGGCGACGCCCTGCGGAGACCAGAGATGCATCGTGAGCCGCGGCTCTGCACCTAGGTAACCGCTTCCCTCCTGCACCCGCACCATCTGCAATCTGCAGGCGCAAGCACAGTCCCCAGGGTCAGCACAGGCAAGCGACAGTGCCCCTGTAACCAGCGCTCCCTGTCCTCCTCCCCACGCTGGACCCAGTGGGGACCTGCGCTGTGCTCTCTCAGTCTCGGTCCTCTCGCCCCGCTGTGCCTAGGACGTGCTACACCTGCCACCGTGATGCTGCCTAGCCTGCTGCGTGAGTGACCATAAGACTGAAAGGTTTCAGGACAGTTCGGCGCACCTAGGGTTCTTCCGACTACCTAAATGGCCTTCGTTAACGAAGCCTGCGATTAGCAAGTCAGTTTAATGCGGATTACCACTGATCAGTTCCTGTGTGTGCTGTGTGAGTCCCAGAGCCCTGCGTTCTCTTGCATGGACCCTACTCACCTGCTTTTATCAAGAGAGGGAACTTTCTTCCATTCTTCCGTTTTTCATAACTACTCTCTGTATTTTGGTTCAAGCATAGCAAAGAAATACTTGTTAAAAATTACAGTCTCTCAGGGCAAAGGCTATTAAATGTGAGTGTCAGGAATCTGTTCAGTTGTGCTCAGAAATCACGTTCAGTTCCTCCTGGAAAAGACTGATCTGCCTGCTTGGGATGTCAGTCAAGGAAATGATGTACGTGCGTGCTTCATCCTTTCCTTCCACAAATGAACAAACACAACAACTAAGCCACAGTGCGTTGCAAACATTGCAGCGGTGAGTCCCCAACTTCCCAGTGAGGGGGTGCAGTGGCCAGTTCCTGTGTCCCCCACCCCGAGCACAGGCTGCAGAGAGACACCTGCTGTCGTGCACCTGCAGGCCAGCATGAGTGGAGTCAGTCAGACAAGCCAGCTGAAGTATCTCGTGACCCGATGTGTAAACAAAGCAAAATAAGAGTTACTAGGACACAGGGAGATGGATCTTTAGCAAATGGAAAGGGGATCAAGAGAGGAGAGAGGAGAGAGGGCAGGGAGGGCAGGGGAAAGGGACACAAAAAGAATTAGGCTGTGTGATGTCCATGCACCAGCTCCCCACAAGGAATGTAAGCCTCCTGACTGCACAGACAGACCGATAGCAACTTCAAAAGGAGAGACACCTGCGTTTGATCCAGAGCTTCCTTACTTAAAAGTGTGTGGGTAGCGTGGATAAAACAGCTGCTGTTGCTTTAGGTCATTCCCAAAACAGCCAGGCCCATCCGAAAGGGCACAACTTAAAAGTCTAGACACTGGTGCCATGAGTATAATGTGCTTTTGTTTGTTTTCTGGTCACCCGCCCTGTCCACAGGCTCGGAGAGGCAGAGCTGACTCCCCGATGTAATCAGACTCTGATACAATCATGTTAGCCTGGGAATATTCTAGGAGTTTATCATATCGGATGCTGCATTCACAAATTGAGGAACTTCTGTTTCATCAATGGATTAGTATTTGTTTGTTAGTTCACGTCAGTTGTGCATGATACCAGCTTTCATGGTGACATTACTGGTGCATGCGTGTAGTGCTCTTTGGTCATTTCCACCCTCCTTACCTCTTCCTCTCCTGATTCCTTTCCTCCTTTTGAACATTCTCCCTTCACTTCCATGTTGTCTCTTTTTCTCCTTACACTTTGGATTCTACTTACAAATTCTTAAACATTACATCTCTCTAATGGATTCCTATGCTTCTACTGGAGTCTGGAGATTTTTCTCAGAATAAAGAACGATTATGAAATCAGTTCTGCAGCATCACGTGCAGTATCATACATATGCATAAATGACTGCAATTTGTGACCATATATTAGGCTCCTACTCTCAGGAACATTGCAGCATTCTATAGCACAGCTCAAAATAATGTAACATCATCGGGAGTCAGTGTGGAAAGAACAGTATCACCTGTCGTCTTTGTTCATATGTGTTAATGTTCTGACTGCCAATACATAAGGTTAGAGCATGAATTAAACATGGTTAGAAAATAAAGCAGGTTCACTAATGGAAATAACAGAATCTGTTGACTTAATTGAAACAACAAGGAGGAAACTGTAACTGTGAATTACAAACTAAAGCAATCACTTATTAAAATGATCATTTAAGACAGCAAGCTGTACATTCTGAGAATGCATTCTGCCTGACTTCCTGTAAATTGGCTTTGCATTTTCGTTTGTGAATGTGTTCTAAGTTGCCTTCCTTCGGACATGAAGATATAACTTCTCCCAAACAGCAATCTGGGAGTCAAAACTATGATAGCAGTACAATTTCAAGTAAAATTATTCATTTGTTTTATTCATTTTACATGAGACATGAGATATTATAAATTATCTCTAATCTCATGACAAAGTACTGTTCAGGTTTGAACATGGCTTAAACTCGCTGTCACTGTTTCGTTTTGTTTTTCAGTTTCCTTTTACACTGCCATCACATGACTCTCATTCAGTGTCTAAGAAGTTCATGAAAATTACTCAGCCACAGTTGTGCAGAGCATCTGCCTGTGTCTGCAGGAATTGACTGTGGGTGTTGCACAGATATAGGAACGTAGATGGCGATGAAAGAGTGGGAGCCCAGAAGCATTTAGGAGATGGACGGTGCACCTGCAGGAAAGAAAGGCTGATTGAGGGAGGGCCAGAGACAGTGCCCGCAGCAGCCAGGCTTGTGTAGTTCCAGCTCCAGCTAATTTGAAAGCAGTGGTCATCAGGCTCCCAGGAAGGAGGGTTGGGGCAGCTATTCCAGTTATGAACCTGACCCCCGGGCAGTGGTCCAGCCAGGCCTGGCTCATGGGGCTGGGACGCCTTCCTCGGGGAGGTGGGTTCATCTCCACTTGTGCCCGGAGGGAGGTGGACCCACCAAGGCCTGTGGCAGGTCCTGTGCAGCCTCGGGACAGCTGAGGCCATGCTGGGCCGGCCTTGCCCTGCCCCTGAGTTTCCATCCCAAGGCTTGGGAGCAGGAACTGCCCATGGTGTTAGAATTGCTAGAACAGCGAAGCCAAGTTTTGGGAAGAAGCTGACTTGGACTTCCAGCCGATTCTGGCCCGATGGGTTTCAACTGCAAAAAGTAGCATTCAATTCCATTCACAGCATGAAACTAGCATTTATTGAGCAGTAGCTTTCACAGACCAGAATGTTTTGATCAACTTGATAGACAGGGAATTAGCTTTTACAAAGGAGCCACAGGTCTTCACTTTTAGAAAACAGAACACCCGGGTGTGGTGGGGCGTGCCTGTAATCCCACCACTTGGGAGGCTGAGGCAGGAGGATTGCCACAGGTTTGAGGCCAGCAGCCTGAACTACACCGTGAATTCAAGGCCAGCCTGAACTACATATAGAGACCCTGCCTCAAAAACAAGTAAACAAAAAACGTAACAGATCACTACAACTGTGATGGCATGTAACTATTGAGACGTATGCCATGCAGTATGAATGGAAAAAATCATGCCAATAAAATTTGAATCATTTAATTTTGAGGATGTATATATCTACTTCTCTTCACTTATATTTTTATTTAAATTTTATTGCTATGCGACATTCTCATCATTTTGATTCGGAGTCAAGGCCAGCAGTTGAATGCTGCCAGTTTCGTGTTTCCTAGTGTTTCTCCTAATACCTTTACTTAGTGCCACCTGTTGGCCTGGTGCTGGCCTCCTGCCTGTTGGCTGGTAGTGAAGTGAAACCATTCTGGCCATTGCAGAGCTTAGGGTGTTAATCTCTAATTCTGGAAGAGTGGGGTGCCATGAAAGAAAGCCACAAGGATGCTGCATTTTGCTTTGTGTTAGTGTCACACTCGAATGTCCTTGTCGTTACTGCAGCGGGAGCAGCTGCAGGCCACCTAGATGGCTCTGTGATTCTACACAGAAGCCCAGAATTCAGCGTTGGGAAGCTGAGTCTCGGGAAGGTCATTTAATCCACTTGCTGGTTTGTGAAAGGGAGACCCTGGTGTGAGGATTGAAAGAAATCTCTCTCTCACACACACACACACACACACGCGTGCACGCTCGTGTGCTCGCCTGTGCATACATCTAAATGTTCCCAGGCACGCAGCGCTCACAGAGACGTCCTGTTTGTCATTATTAACCAACGTGAAATGAGGTGTTGTTGCCCATCAGATGTTCACTCTGCCAGATGCAGAGCTGAGCGCCCTGCGTTAGAATAAAGCGAGACCCAGACATGGTGTGGAGTTTGAGGAACCCACGTTGGACGTCCTAGGATTGCTCTTGGGCTTGGCTGGGGCAGGGAGAAGGCGACCGCTCCCCCAAAGCCCGTGCAGTGGCTCTCCCTGTGCTCCCGCCTGGGCAGGGCCATTAACTACCTCCGAGCTCTTCTCAGAGGGTGGTGAAGACCTCCCTTTCCTGCTGGGCACATTACCAGGGCAACTCGGAGTCAAAAGGTGCTTCCAGATTCACCCTACATCAAGACTTTTAAACAACATTTGACACCATACACTGTATAGTGTCATATAATTGCAGTAGGAATTCCATTGTGTATTTGACTTTTGTAAAAGGAGCGCAAATAAGTCTAAAAAGTACTGACTCAGGTTTTCTTGCGAAAACATTTCTGTCATCACTGCTATCAATTTACAGTTGATCACCTTTAAAATCACTACAGGCCTGCCCAAATCATAGGGTTCATAAAGACTTGATGTGTGCTTATGTCCAGAAACACAAACTTCTTAGACAGTTTACCTGCTTCATACTTCTCAGAACCTTTAGCGATTCTGACTTCTGATTAGCATCAATGTTGTTGTATAACCTTTTATAATATAGAATACTTCCAGGAGAAATAAATTGCTTAGGATAGCAGATGTCAAAAAATTAAGAAGTACAGTCAAAGCACACTTTAAAAATATGTAATAAATTTCTCAAAAATTACAGGGAATAGTACAACCCAGGGTCTTCAAAAGGTGAGATGGTGCTCCCTCTTGTGGCTGACATAGAAACTTCAGTTAACCTGTAACCCTGCAAAGAGGAACCACTATGGACCCTTCTAGATTTTCAAACTCTTTGGAGAATTCTTTGGTTACCATCACTATCAATAAATTGGCATAGAAGAAATGGCTTCTATTTCATGACCAATGTCCAAAAGGAATTTCAGAAATGAGGGTTGATCTGAAGACCTTTATTCTTAGCCTTTCGAAGCCGTAAGCTTTGCCACCTAAGAATGCAGGCTCAGGGCAGCAAGGACATCTCACACGGCAGCCTGGCCCAAGCCTGTGCTTCCTGCCTCTGGGGAGAGAATGTATCATGTGTGTACGTGTGTGCATGCATGTGGGTGTGTGCATGCATGTGTGTGTGTAGATTTCCTTCACTTAGGTGGAGTGAAGATGTAGTGCAGAACCTGCACGTCACTTTATTAAAAGTGGCTACACTTGGAGACGCTGTATACAGTACTAAGAGTTTACATTTGGACAGAGCTATGTTAAGAATCCCACATGGTATTAAAAGTTAGTCAGTCATGGTGGTGCATGCTTGTACTGTAATCTGGCTCTCTGGTAGGCTGAGATAGGAAGATTACAGGTTAGAGACCAGTCTGGGCAACTTGGCAACTTTTTGAGACCCTGTGTCAAAATAAAGTTTTTAAAAGGCAGGGGGTAACGATGGGGGGGGGGGGAGAGAGAGAGAGAGAGAGAGAGAGGGAGAGAGAGAATATGAATATACACTCGTAGATAATGGAGAATTCTACATCTTTGTTACTACTCCCATTTTGTTTAAAATGGGTGGTTTAGTAGGAATTCTCTCTTCTGCTGCAGGTCATGTGCATCTTAGAAGCCTTTGGACACGCCAGGACACCACTCAATGACCTATCCAGTTGCTTCATAAAGTATTTGGAAGTACAGTTTAGTGAGAGGAAGAAGCGAGCGACTGGAGGTAAGTGTGCAACTGGAGAGCAGAGGCCTCCTGTGCCACCGGAGGATGTGGACGGGGCCCCTGGGGACCAGTCCCACCTGGGAGCACACCCTGGGGGGGGGGGGGGCGGGAGAGGCCAACAGCAAACCTTCGGGGGCGGAGGAAGCCTGTTATTCCTGGGAATGTGGTTATGAACTTGTTGAGATATCTTGGAAAGGTTCTATCATCCTGTAAGGAGGATCAAGACTCAGGCACATGGAGGGCTGTGAGTGTCACACAGGGCACGTGAGTGTGTGTGGGACTGAGGTTATGAATTCCAAATGTAACACGGATTGAAGAATATTCTCAAATGCAAAGTGAATCTTTTCTGGATGATCACTGTACAAACTATGTGACATCAAACCCAATCCAACCCAAAAATAGCTGGAGGGAATTTAACTCATTGAACATGAAAGCAAATTCAAATACTCAAATAAATCATAACCTTATTTAATTATTTCACCCAACACACAGTGAAATCTATTTTAAACAAAACTGAATCTGTATTTTTAAAATGACTGAATTGGAACAAATCAAAACATTAAAATAATCACCAATGAAATGTAAACAGAGCCTATTTCTTCTTTGATTTAAATATTTAATGTTTATTTTGTGAACATTCTTCATTTAAAATTCAGCTAATTTAGAACACACCCAGGATTTTACATCTTTCCAATCATGCAAATTAATAATATAAATACAATGATACATGGAATGCCTACGCTACATGGAGGAATCATCTACTTTAAAATCTTTTATAAGAGCTATCATGAACATTTGCTGATTATAAATGACTTTTGAAAGCATTCAGTTGCATTTAGCTTTTTCACTACCTTCCTTTGTGGAAAGTTAGTTTTGACTGTAATTTAGTGTTAGCTTTTCATCATTGACCAAATATCTCATAAAAACACCAAAAGGAGGGAAGGATTATTTTGGCTCAATGTTTCAGAGGGTTCAGTCCATGGTGGTTGGCCAGCTCCAACCAGAGACATCATGGTGGAAGGGCTTGGGAGAGGAGAGCTACGTACCTCACAGCAACCAGAACCAGAGAGTGAGTGGAGAGCTGGAGGGAGAACAGGGGTCCAGGGACAGAATATGCCCTTCCAGGGCATGTCCCCGTGACCTATTTCCTCCAACCAGGCACCACCTCCTGACACATTCAGCTATGAAGCCACCCACGGATTCATCTATTGGTGAAGTTCAGAGCACAGGATCTAGTCATCCTCCAGAATCCCCACCTGTGAACACATGAGCCTCTTGCAGGATATTTTTGATCCAAATCATAAAATCTAGAAACAAAGAAAGCTTTATTTTGAAGCAAGTGTAGGTAGAAATCTAATTTCTGCTTAAATGAAACTTGATGAGTAATATGCAAAGGAGGAAGGAGAAACAGTTGTTGTAGGTGTGAAATTTAAGTGCTGCAGTGGGACAGTTACTGTCACCATTCGCCTGAGGCTGAGTCCTGAAGGCCACTGTCTGGGCAGACCGCAAGAGGGGACATCTTGAGCCCCGGCCTGGACACCCAGCATGCGCACTTCTACCCAGGACAGGCCCGGACCTGCTTTCAGAAAGGGGCACGGCTTGCTCCTGGGCGGGACTCGAGTGACAGGCTGGGGGCCCTGGGCTCGGGCAGGAATCCACGGCCCGGAAGGCTGGGTCCTGGCCTCTCACTCTGGGGCCACGTGGCTGTAGCTGTGACCCACGAGCGTCAGCAGTGGCTTCCCAGGCCAACCCCGACTGAGCCAAGTCTGTGCCAGTCCTGAGTCCGAGCGCCTGGCTGGGTCGGCACCGCGGGGACTGCATCTCCCGCAGCCGGCTCTGTACCAAGCGGAGGTGTCCCAGGGCCTCTGAGGTTATTGCCTCTCATGCCTGCAGCTCTGCTTTCTTACCGTGTCCATGTCATCAGGAGCGCTCACTCGGGAAGTAACTGTGGACACATAAGGAAAGGGAGGAGCGGGCAGCCGCAGCAGACCCCGGTCCCAACCACGGTCACCACAGACAGCACCAGCTGGCAGCTGGCAGGCTGCTCGCCACGTGGCGGTGCTCACGCTAATGTACAGCCAGGAACCTGGCGTAGTTCGAGGCCCGAGAGGCCTGTGAGTCCTGAGCGGGGAGCCCAACTCAGGAGGCCGCAAGCACGCTGTGGGACTGTGGGACGGGACGGCGTTGGCGTTGATTCTTCTCCTTGGGAGACTGGGCCCGGGCAGCGGGACGCGCTCCGCACGCCGCTTTCTCCTCGCTCCCTTCTACTTCCCGCCCCTTCGCTGCTGCTCACATCCGTTTGAAGGTTTCATAGTTTCCGGCTGTGTTCCTTTAAAAACCTCACCGAAAATGCTTGGGTGATTACCCTTACGGGTTTTTAAAGTTGAGAGCAGTATCACTGCCGGGGGGGAAGACGCTGGTGCTACTTGAGACTCACTAATAGAACTACACTCTGTGACGAGCTTGGGCCTTAACACCTGGCTCCTGAAATGGCCGCCTAGGAGCCCAATTCCTGCTTCCTTTATTTAAGTGGAAAAATAAAAATGATGCATCCAGAGGACGCCTTCCAGGAGAGCGAGAGGGAGGCGGCAGGGCACCTTCTCGGGAAATGTGTGCCCTGGAGAAGGAGAGGGTCAGGAGCTGCGATGAGTCACCCTGCCTGTCACGTGCCGTGGAAGGGCCTGGGGCCAGGTGGGTTGTGTGCGCTGCAAACATCCAGGAGATGCTCCCTGCATCACTGGAACTCGGGTGCTGTGGCAACCGAAGGAAGGAGCCACGCCCAGAGTGGGCCTGACAGGACCCAGGACCAGATTCCTAAAGGTTCCCCCTTGCCCCCGGGGCACCCACGCCTGGACCCAGCGGTGGGACTTGCCCACATGGGCCTGTCCCAGAAGCCGTGGAGGCTTTGGCATCCTGGAGCTGCCACAAGCTGCATAGACTCACAGGAAAGGGCCGGGTCTTGTGTGTCTGCAGCAGCAGGGGTCCAGGGCTGGTTTGAGTTGGCTTCTTAAGTCCCCTTCAAGACTTCCTTTTCTGACATCTCACTGATCTGAATGCTGCTGATCCTCAGCCATTGCACTTGCTGTGTGAGATGAGCTGAGATGAATAATCACTGTTCGGCTTTTGAATGCAGAGGAAAGGCACCAGAGTCGCTCCATAAGTGAGTTGGGGTCAGGCTAGCCCTGCACGCTGCTGGAAGGGAACTTGTGCATGGCCAGTCCTGTGGACAAAGTCGTCCCTGTCCCCAAACGTGGAAGCCCGGGGACCTCGCAGCCTGCCTGGCCCCTTGGATGCTTTCTGCTGGAAGACAGTCAACAGTGGAAGTTCGTGTCACACATGTGTGGATTTAAAACATATTCTCCTGAACAGTGTATAATTTCTGGGTGAATATTATTAACATTAAACAGAAAATGTTTTCAGCCAAAAATGTAAGAAGAAAAAGGAACATTTTAAAGACCTCAATCTGCAGCCACTGCCTGGTTGCACATCATGAGGCCGTGTGCACACACCCAGCCTGGCAGTGTGACGCCTGGTGCGGCGGCAGTACCTGTGTCCCCTCCCTACACATCTCCTGAAGTCCCCAGACTGTGCGACACAGAGTGAGCTCTATCGCTAACCCTGGGTGTATGGGTTTGGTTACTAGGAGTGTGTACACACTGGTTCCTCGTTTCTAGGCCATGTTCACACAAATGCACTAACAAAAGAGAAAGTCATTGTTTGGAGGAGGAAGAAAGCAATGGCTGGGAACTCTCAGTACTTTCTGCTTAACCTACAGAAATCTAAAGCTTTTCAAGAAAATGAAATCCCTGCATTTCAAAAGCATATAAATGCACTTATTGATAAAGGCGATGTGACTTTCATTGTGTGTAGGTCTTGTAATTCACAATAGGTGCCCCGTGTCTCAGAGTAAAAATATTTGTTATGTATTTGAAAAATAAAGTCTATTGATTTTTTTAAAGTCTGAGTTGGATACCACTGCATTGTTCTCTCTTCCGTGTAAATGCGTGGGAGGGAAGCCACAATGCCGTCTAACAGTTGCTTTTCTTTACCAGCCAGAATTTACACCTATATGCTAGAGAAGTCCAGGCTCGTATCGCAGCCTCCTGGCCAGAGCAATTTTCTGATTTTCTACTTGTTGATGGATGGGCTCTCTGCTGAAGAAAGGTATGGACTTCGCCTCCACAATTTATGTACACACCGGTGAGTGACTTTCCTGCCTTCAAATCATGGTTGCAATTTTGTAATCTTATTGTCTTTGTATTTTTCAGAGGACACATAGTGGCTAAAGAGAATGGTTGTGCCCTTTAGGTTAGAATTGTCCCTGTCACAGGTGGTCACGGCTTATTGAATGTGATGCCCAGGTGCAGTTTGAAGTGTGCATATGAATTCATGCTTCTGTCTTCCTGGTCATCAGATCAGAACACAAACACACTGAGGCGTACATACATGTTTCTATTCATTTTGGGTATTTTAGATGTAACATTGGTTATGCATTCCTAATCTCTGGTCATCTTTTGGAATAATGGAATAATTTGAATCCATTATTTTTCATTAGTAACAGAGGAGGTTCTGTAATGGAAAGAAGAACAATACCCATAGCCTGAGGGGCTGATTTTCTTTACTGGAGGCAAAGTGATTGGTGTTAAAATTAGAGATGTTGGTCACACACTGATGGATGTAAGAGGCACAGAGACTTAGCCGAGCCTTGTCTGCTCAAGTTTTGCCTGCTGCTCGCCAGAGCCTCCTGCGAGCAATGCTCTGGGTGCAAAAGGCAGCCAGAGAGAATCGGATCCTGATCCCAAATCATGCCTGTGTTCCAAGGCAGGGATGGGGAGCTGGGCTCTGACAGAGATGCGATGTCCTTCTGGTAGCCATCTTACCTGATCTGTAGTTTACAGGGTGGAGGTGTTAGGCAGGAAGTAGAGGTGCTGGGCAGGAAGTGGAGGTGCTGGGCAGGAAGTGGAGGTGCTGGGCAGGAAGTGGAGGTGCTGGGCTGGAAGTGGAGGTGCTGGGCAGGAAGTGGAAGTGTGGAGCAGGAAGTGGAGGTGCTGAGCAGGAAGTGGAGGTGCTGGGCAGGAAGTGGAGGTGCGGGGCAGGAAGTGCAGAGGGTTTTTCTAGTGTGATGGGGCCACATTGAGGCTGAACTTCCAGTACTGTCCAGAGAAGTAACACTTAATGTGTTTCCTACCATGTCAGGGAGGTATGACTGATTCTGAGCATAATGTCAGGGAAAAGAGTAAATTGGCCACAGACTAGTTTACCATTATATCACTGTCATCAGATTTTGGTAAAAAATACACCTGAGGGTATAGTAATAGTTTGCCATATTGGGAAAAATGTAGCCAAGAAGGTAAAAAGCCCTTATGAGAGCTTATTTAAAGAGAAAGACCACTTGGGGCTTACTGTCTGCAATCACAACAGAAACTTAGGAGAAACAGAAAGCAGTAATATTGAGGTCTGCAGGCAGAGCTATGGATGGATGATGAAGTTTGGATGCAGATGCAGGCAGAAATGGTGGAATCAGACACCCCAAGCTCTCAGGACATCAGAAATATTATCTATCAAGCCCTTGAGAAAACCAAAGCTAGAGCCATGAAAAAGTCTGTGCTGACAGTGAAGCTAATGAAATCCATTACCTGAAATTATTATTATTATTATTATTTTTTTTGCAGTAGTGGGGGTGGAACTCCAGGCCTTCACACCAAGCTACATCCTCATTCTTATTTTATTTTTGATTTCTGAGACAGTCTCACTAAATTGCCCAGGCTGGGTTCAAACTTGTGGTCCTCCTGCCTCAGCCTCCAGACTGTGGGGATCACATGCCTGAACATCTCTTCCTAACATGTCACTTGGAGGAACAACATGATACAGGTGACAACGGGCTGTGTGTTAAGGGGTGGCCTGCAGGAAGAAGAGTGGCGTGGGTCTCCCTGCCCCAGTTCTTCCTCCAGGCCTGAACTCAAAGCCCACAGCAGGCAGGCAGCTTAGAGAACACATCTGTGTCGTGTGTGTGTGTGTGTGTGTGTGTGTGTGTGTGAGAGAGAGAGAGAGAGACACACACGTGTGCCTGGCTTGGGGACTTGAGCCACTAGGACCAAGGCAGTGATCTAGGCCACCATGCAGAGGAGCGGTGTCATTTCCTGGCTGTGGCTGGAGGCGTGTTGGGCTGAAGGGGCGTGGGAACAGGCGGGTTTGGTCGGAAGGACCTCTGCCTGCTCTCCAGAGCGCACTGGGCCTGCTGGCGTCTGCTGCCCAGAAAGCCGATCCAGTGCTGGCTCTGTGAGTCCCCAAAGCAGACCTTCTCTGCAGTCAGGAATAATTCAGTGGCCTTGGACAAAGCAGGCCGTTTTTTGAGATAGACTCTGAATACACAATGCATGCCACGCTTTCCCGTGAAAACAGACACCCTGCTCCACAGTCACAGAGAGGCCCATTGGAACTTTGTCCTGGGACCTTCCCACTTTTTCACAGTAAAAAACCAGCTTTAGACATCACACTTGTGTGAGGGAGGTCTTCTCACGTCTCTAATGCTGGTGAGGTCAGAGAAGTTTTATTTTGCTTTGATATTTGAGTTTGGGTGGGGGTGTCATCTTTGTTTAGGAATTACGACTATGAAATATCATAATTTTGACAATTGTTGCCTTGTTTACAATCAGCAGTATTAGATCTGGATCTGTAGGTTTTCTAACCTTTCACAAATTGATGCTCCTTCGAAGTCTGCTCCTTAAAATCGGGGCTCCTAATGTAAGGGTGTCGCTGTTGGTGAAATGTCTAATCCACGTGAGTGAAACAGTAAGAGTGTTTACGTACTAGTAGCAGAGATGATATATACATCATCACCTCGAATTACTGATTTTCCTTAAAAATACGCTGACCTTTTGTGTCACAGGGAACACAGCAGACTGTGCTCCGCCTGAAGAACTCCCGCCCTCCCTGGACCCCCCTGCAGTCCTCAAGGAGTTGTTGATGATGTACACAGAGTCCTAAGGTAGCCGTAGAAAACACTTGCAAACGCTTCCTCCAGACATGGCCCGGCTCTACTTTATTCCTAACAAAGCAAAATGCACCTCGCAGGTTACTGTGAGCTGAGGCCTAATGAAACACGAGTCATGTCACTTTTGTGTGCGTGAGCCAGAGGAAGAAGCAGGGCTGTAGCTCATGCTCTCCTACTCAGTGCCACTGATGTGCTGTCTAATGCTGACCTGGTATCCAGGACTAGAAGTTTTCACGGTCCCAAGTGAGAATGTGGGGAGCTTTATGTCAGCATTAAAACACACCTAGGAAGACTGTTTGTAACATGGGGACACACTGGAGAGAACACTACAGACACAGGCATGGACCCCGGAGGCTCAACTGCATGAAAACAGTGCTGACACTTTGCGCAACACTCCTTCAACCGATGGCTAACAGACAATGAGGCCTGAAAGTCTGGGATTTTTATATTTTGAGCTGTGGCAGTAAGGTTGCGTGTACCTAGAATCACCACCAGAAGGCGTGCTCTCCACAATGTCAGGAAATAATAAAACACAAATAGTAAAACAGGCAACAAACAAAAAAGGGAAAGGAAAAAAAATCACAAAAACAAATGCTCATCACTTACAATTTTCTTTTTCTTTAGTTTTTACTCTGCTTCATTTTTTCCCTAGCTTTTGCTTTTCAAGTGGCATTTTAGCTTTTTAAAGAGCGCACTGACATTTAGGGAACTGATGACCTTTATGTCCCTCGAAATCGAGAGGTCAAGAAGGTTAGAAGTCATTTTTCATTGTTTAGCTTCATCTCACTTGAAACAACTTTTCGAGTTCAGTCCCAGAGCTCCAGGGTCTTCACTCTGAGGAAAGGTGGGGTGGGGCTGCAGGGGGGAGGCGGTGAGCAGCCCTGTGACTCAGAGCGTGCCCCGGGCCTCACCCCTGCCACCTGGAGGCTGCGCTGACTCAGTCTCTGAAGTTGGGTCCCTGAGCTCACACTTGTCACGGGAGAAGCATAGCAATTAACTCCCCGGGAAAGGTTTATTTTCTTCCCTCTTTTGCTAAGGGATTATTATGAACATCGAATTTAACCTGAGGATCTGTCATACAATTTTTTAAAACGTAAAGGCAAGTGTGGAGGTTACTTGAAGGTGACTCTTCCTAATCTTGGGATACAATGCATTGTTCACTTAGTCACACATTTTAGGCAAGAAAAGCCTCATGGTCCTCCTGAGACCAGGGCGAGGCCCACGTCGTTGAGCAATTTCTCACGGGCTCTCTTCCTAGTCATCAGTGGCCCAGGCCAAGCTCCTCCTCAAAGTAGGTACTGTCACCCTGGAGCCCAGAACTGGAGCTGGGCCCTGCTGACTCTAGACCCCAAAGCTGTGTCTCTGCCCCATCCTTGCTTTTACCAGTGACATTCTAAGGACAGTGAAACTGAGAGCACAAAGTCAAAATCTGCCCCTGTGTGGCTTTATTTAAATTAAAAGTGGCTAGCAAAACTAACTATAGCATCCTAGGGCTTGGCATCTTTACTACTATAGAAAACAATTTTGGGTTATTATCTAGTTGTGTAATAAAATGCTTTAAACCAGTGGGGTGCGGTGGCTTATACCTATAATCCCAGGACTCTGGGAGGCTGAGGCAGGAGGATGGCAAGCTCAGTCCCAGCCTGGCCAACTTGCAGATTTAGAGAGATCCTGCCTCAAAGTAAAAACAGGGTGGGAGCTTAGTTCCCTGTGAAAGGCCTGGCTTCAATCCCTAGTAACACACACACACACATACACACACACACACACACACACACACACCTTTTTCTAACTAATGAAGCTCGATTACTCCTCCGAAGGGTGCAGCAGGGCAGTGGTAGAAGCTATGCCTGCCCAGGTCTTACTGGCTGCCTGCTCCCCAGCACCTGAGCTTTGTGCCCTCCACCCTGCCTCCTCCGAACCCCAGAAGTTCCCGGGCCTCCTGCACTTTATTGACGATAAATCTGAGGCCCAGCTGCAAAGCTTTTCAAGGACTTTTAGCGGATACATTTAGCATGCGGTGGTGGAGGCAGATTCCAAACCCAGATCCAGCTCAGATTTCTGCTCAAGACCCTTTGATGGGAGGGTCAGGGCCACAACTCCACTTGACCAGCAGGGTCCGCTGAGAACAGAGCCAAGGCTGTGGTATCGTCCTGGGGTCCAAGTGCTCTCTCCCTGTCTTGCTCCTCCCTGCTCTTGGGTTTTCTTTGTATTTCCCAGCAGAGAGAGGAGCGTGGCCACATGGGCCACACAGGGCCCCCGACTCCAGAGCTCCAGAGTGAGGGCTATCTGTTGGTCTTGCACAGGTCTGCCGGGCCTGGCCCCACACAGAGGTCAGGATGAGCCATGCTGCAGCCCCCCTGAGCCCACTCAGTGGAGCTGCTGTCCAAGGGAGGCCCAGCCCCACAGTCCCCATGAGGCCCACACCCAGCCAGCACTGTCCGAGATGCCCAGAGCTGGGCTGGCCACCTTGGCTTCCCAGCCAGAGCCATGCAGATTCCACACAAGACCCGCAGGTGTTCCTGAGGCCGCTGTAAACCGTGTCATGGCTCCCTAGAGCAGACATTTATGGGTGTCCCTAGCAGATGTTTCGGAGGAGACCCTGACCTACAGTTCCATCCAGCAGTGAGTGCAGGACCGGGCCCTGTGACGGCCCTGAATGCTCCTCACCCTTCAGGCCTCTGTGCAGCTTGGGTGGCCAGGTTTACCTGCAGCCACATCTCTTGTGTTTGCTCAGTGGGCTTTGCTGCCTAGACTCCCAGGCTTCTGTCTGGGGGACACCCAGATGCGTGGAGGACCCACTTATCACCTTCCAGAGGAGAAGAGAAAGTCATCTTGTGTTGGGACGGGAAGCAGCACCTGCTCACGTATCTCATCAGCAAATGAGATACCCGTCCTCAGGGTGGCATGAGAAAGTGGAGCTATGAATTCATAGCCCTCACCTGTTTGTTCAGAATTCCCAAATCCAGAAAGTTCTGAAATCTAGCATTAACTTATGACTCACACATTAGTAAAAAATACCCAGACTTGACCCAAACTCATTGGGGAGTAAACTCTAGCCTGAAATGAGACAAGTGCACTTGTAATCTTTATTTATCTCCCTGATGGTGAATATTCATATGGTTTTCCCCAAAATTAAAATATTTTACTGGGGGGTGCACCTTCAAGCCTGCTGGGGATAGGAACGCCACACTAACTTTAAACAAATCTGGATTCCAGAATGTTTTTGTCCTTAAATGTTTAGGATGGGGCTATGGGCTTGTGTTGTGTGGCTTGTTCAGGTCTAAGCACAGGGTGGTCGCTGCATTTCTCATGGTTAGAAGAACAGGTCACCTCCCAGGTTAGCAGGGAAAGCTGAGGGTGGTCCTCATTCTGCTCTGATTCTGGGCCACAGGGGGCACTGACTTCCAGATCAGTTCTACCCAACATCTTCCTCCCCAGACTCCCTCTCTGTCTTTCTCTTTAAAATGAGTTGTCTCTTACAGATGAAGACATATTGACTTGTCCCTATGCTATGGGATGCTAGACAGGCACAGATTTAGAGGACAATCACTTCTCTTTGCCCATGGTTGTGACATCTTTGGTGGGGGGTTGGCTCTCACAGACAAAGAAGGGGTCAGAGCAGGCCTCACATGTCAGCTTGGTGACCCACACTGCCATCTTAGATGAGGTCACAGACTCTTGGGTTGTTTCCAGTTTGGAGCTGTGAAGATGCTTACTTTCTTAGTTACTTTCTTGTCACTGTGACACAATACCTGACACCCACAAATTGAAGGAGGAAAGGTTTATTTTGGCTCACACTTTGTAGAGATCTCAGTCTATAGTTGGTTGGCTCCAAGGCAGGATGGCATGGGAGAGAGACATGGCCAAGGAGAAACAGTCCATGGCAGGGTAGCAGGAAGCAGAGAGAGATCAAGGGAGGAGGAGGGAGATAGCCCACACCCCCAGTGACCACCTCCTTTAACTAGGCTTCACCTCCCAACATCACTTTCGCTATGACTAATCTACTGATGAGCATCACACTCTCATGATCCAGTCTTCTCCCAAAAGCCTACCTAAGAGCAATGACACTTGTGGGGGACATTCAGATAGGAACCATAATAATGTGTATCTGTCTCCATTCTACTACCTGCACATGTCACTGTAGCAATCAGGATCACCCCGTGACCCGCCCATCACCCAACCAGTGTGCCTCATGTCCAGCCAAGGCAACTGCTGTTTCAGCCTCTCCTGGCCAGGTCCCTCCCTGTGGAATCGCACCTTGCACTGGGTTCCCTCTGTGGGCATGGAGTGGGGTGACTGCCTCTGTCTGACAGACCCGCGTGTCACCACCTAGCCCTATTCATGCCAGCCTGGCCTCCTCCCCTTCCTGGCTCAGGGCCCATGCTTGGCATTGTGAGCATGGCATCTCTTACCTGTGAGTTCCATATTGTCACTGGGTGAGGTCTGGCCCTGGGTCTTTGTGTCCTAAACGAGGAAGTGCACAGGATGCCTGAGGGAAGAATCAGGCCTAGGGGTGACTGGAAAGGGAGAAGACCAGACCCACCCTGCAGCACCTGGGGAGGTGCTCACCGCCCCCCCCCCCAGGACTCAGTGCTGCCTGCCCTGGGGCTTGGGAAGGGCCTCAGTTTGGTCTGAGGTTGGCTCCTGGACTCAGCCCCTCCCTCGAGGTGGGCTTTGACCTTCAGGCCTTGGAGGAACCCTCACGGGGTCCCAAGGCCACCAGGGGTCAAATCTGTAGTCAGTGACAGGTGCTTGGGGTGGGGTCACCCAGGGCTGCAGAGACCCGGAGACCACAGGGCACAGGCCTGGGGACCTGCAGTGTGGATGCTAGGTGACCAGGTCACTCACGCCCACTCTGCAGACCCGGGCAGCCTGGTCCTGGGCCGAGGTCTGACTCGGGAGGTGGATCCAGGCCCAGAAGCAGCTCTGGGTGCCCTCCTGTCCCTCCCAGCTGTTTCCTTGGTTACCTGACCCTGAAGATTCACCCCGGAAGGGGCTCCAGGTGGGCTGACCTCCCTCCTCTGGCCTCCCCTGAGCTGCCTCCCCAGTGTAGCTTTCCAGTTTCCCTGTGGTGAGCAGAACCCACGGGTGACACATGGAAAGTTGAAGGCAAGTGAAGTTCTTTGTCCTGACCACAAACCCACGTGCAGATCCACGTGCCCGAGAAGTGTGTGGCTTCGCCCCTGTGTGGGCTGCACACCCAAGCTCCCGCCGGTGCCATTCAGAGAGCCGGTGGCTGTTTTTGCATGTCATATGTATTCATTGCAAATCTGTGTGAGCTGTGAAGCAGTGCCTATTAGCTGAGAGCGGAGTATAAGCCATACCTGTCCCTGGCCTGGAGCATTGGAGAGTCACCTCCACTTCCAGTCACTCGTCCGTGCTGGGGACAGCAAGGGCCGGGACCCGGAGCCCAGCACCTGTGCACACATGGGTGGTTACTGTCCCGGGCACGGCTCCCCCCAGCACAGCCCTAGAGTAACAGGTGTGAATTTGATGAACAAGATGGAAAATGCGGAGGAGACCCCGACTCCATGCAGCCTGTCCCTGATTTCCTCTCCCTTCCGGTGTGGCTTTGCCCAGGGCCACCCCGCCACTTCTGCAGCACCATGGAGTCTGGGCTGCGACGGGTCGCGTCTCACTGACAGTATTGGAAGTGTTTCAGTGACTGCCCCCTGGTGGAAACCAGCATGGGAGCCAGCTGGGCCCAGAGGGATGCAGAGCCGACTCCCATGGCCCACAGCCTGGCCTCTCTGCAGCCAGGGCTCCTGCGTCCTTCTGGAAGATCAAAACAGAGCAGCAAAAGAGAAACTGAACACCCCTCTGAAAAGTTCATTATTTTTTTCACTTAAAATGCGTCATGTTTCTGTACCAGCTAGAGTGGAAAATGAGAATTGGTATCTTTCTTAAGTCTGAAACCTGCATTTATTTCATCAGAAGAAGCCACGGTGGTGTCAGTACGATTCCAAGTGCACGGTTAGGTACCCGGCCTGGCTGGTCAGGAGGCGCTGTCAGGCTCCCACCGACGTGTGTGTGTGTGAGTGATGCAGAGTCCCGAGATGGAGGCTGCCGTGCTTGTGGGGTGTGACCACAGCCACCATGCTCACACTTGTGGGTACAGAGCCCAGGAGGGGCTGAGGCCTCAGCCCGGGGTCCCCCGTGTGGACCGGGCAGGCTCCTCCGGACCGCAGAGGGAACAGCTCCCAGGAGGCCCCGCCCAGGAAGCTCCAGGCACGCGCACAGCAGGCGTCGCTTCTGACCTGCAGGGCTGTGCTGTGAGCACTGGGCCATGCCGCTGGGCTCCGTGGGGCCCGAGCCCCTGGCCACCACGGCGAGAGAGGACTCAGCCTGAGAACGCTCACGGGGTGGCTGCAGGAGGTGCTGTGTGACCCTCAGTGGAGGTGAGGCCTGGAGCAGAACAGCTGGACACAGGAGGAGCCGGGACTCCAGGCAGCACAGACGCCATAAACCAGGTGTTTCCTCTTCCTGGGATCACAGGCCCGGAGAAGCGTTTTAGGAAGACCCCATTGCAGACATGTCCCAGATAGTTTTCCATTCCGTAAGTCATCCGCTCCTGAGCTGTCTGTAGCTTGGCGCTGTGAAGATGCCAGGAATCTTTGGGTGCAAGTGTGTATTTTTTATTGCAAAACCGAGTCTCACAAAGTTGCCCAGGCCGGGCTCAACTTGTCATCCTCCTGCCTCAGCCTCCGAGTGCTGGGATCACAGGTGCATGCCCCCACACTCAGCTGCCCTGCCTGCTTCCTCCTCTTCCCTGAAGGTCCACACATCTTAGAACGCAGGTCCAGCACTTCTGGCTCCTCTGACTTCCACTTCTTGGTGGGATTTTCCTCACCATGCCTTGGAGTTCACCTTACTGCCAGTGAGCATGCATAGATTTTGTATTTTGCAGGAATTACTCCTATGTGTGATCTTCCCCTTCCAGCCCTCGTATTCTCTGATTTGGGGGCCTAAGTATTGGCATTGTCATAGGAGGTAACACTTAGTTTTGTTAGGCTTTTTCCTCTGGGACACGGGCATCTCATTCTTGACCTACTTTGGCACTGAAGTGACCTCATAGAGTCTTGGAGACAGCAGGTTTCTGCCTTCTTCCTCTGTTCGTTTAGGGCCATGGAGTCAACAAATGTGTTAAAAGGCATTGAGTCTCCACTGTGTGGACATGCATGAGAAATGCCCTGGGAGAAGAAGCTAGGCCCAGCGGATCCCGCCCAGGACTCTGGGGGCCCTGCCCCTGGACACTGCGTCTGAGAACACGCAGCTCTGCAGCCACAGCGGCTGCTGGGCATGGCTCCTCCGGGTCCCTTCAGCTGGGCCTGTAGCAGTCAGAGTGGGGCCCACAATTCCCTGAGCCTGGGAAGCTTCCAGGGCAGTGTCTGCTGCCTGCTACTCCACACCTTAACTTCCTCTGTGCAAACCCAGGGCGCAGCAAGAGGACAGCTAAGTGGGAGGGAGGGAAGGGAAGGGGGAGAAAAAGAGCGAAGCTGTGTGGTGTCCTGGCACCACCTCCCCACGGTGAATGTCATCACCAAGTGCTGCAAACGTGCAGTGATACAAAGAAAAATTAAAGAGAAAGAAACATCAGTGAGAGCAGGCAAAGGGCCATTTGCATCCTGAGTTCAGCATTCTGAGATGGGTGAACCTCAGTCCCCACACCTTGCCTGCCTGCCACTTGGAAGCTGGGGCCATCTCTCTCTTCGCTTCTCCTTGCTCCCCAAACCCCCTGGGCACTTCCTCAGGCTCTGGCCGTGAGCAGTCTGCACCTCCCCACCAGGGAGCTCTTCTGTACTGGGACACAGACCTGTCCCTGACCTGCTCCTGTCCCTTCGGAGCAAGGCTTCCTTGTGTGGTCGCCCGGCCCCATGGCAGTGCCTCCTGCTGACCCCGTGACTTGGCCACTTCCTGGTGCTCCTCCTCCAGACCTCCATGTGGAGATCCCTGGTATTCCAGTCTCGGGTCTCACCTCCAATGCCTTGAAGGCTCTGCAAATGTGGGACACCAGGGTGCTCCAGCCTGCATGCTGCCCAGCAGTAGCTCAGCCCAGAGGACCGGCAGCCAAGGCACAGTGCATCCTGGCCTCATTGTCCCAGGCTGCAGCTGCACACAGAGCACATGCTGCACTCGGGGCACTCAGCCACACTACTCAGTGCCAGCCATCAGTCTGTCCCCTCTGAGGTCCAATGTGACAGACGCCCACCACCAGGGACATCAGGAGAGCCTGCCACAGGCCATTCACTCTGGAAACTGGTGGCCTGAGTGGCCAGCAAGCGGAAGGGAAGTGCCGTGGTGCAGTTCCTTCAAAGAGTGTCATCACGGCCCAGCGACCTCGCCTGAAAGGGCTCTTTCCCGATAGCCACAGAGGCACATGATGCTTGCCCAGCTCCGAATCAGCCACTGCTAAGCTGTGTTTGCACAAAAACATGCTCCGGAAATCCTGTATTTCACCCTTCAGTCGAGGCCACTCACTTTTACTTGCTGTATTTTGGAATTCCTTGTGCTTCAGATTCAGAGATTTCACGATGGAGCAGTTTGCAAACCTTTGCACTAAGACAGTGGTGGCAAAGCTGGCTGTTGCTTATCACTGAATGCTCTGAAATGTTCACCATCCCTGCTCGAAGGCATTCCTGTCTGCTGTGAATTCCTCATCCCCACTTCCATTCCTGTGGGAGGGAGTCTCCTGCCAGTTCCACCACACCTCTCCCCTGCAGGAGCCATGTGCAGTGTGGACCCTACTGGGCCAATGAGCCGGGCCTCCTCCTCCTCTGAGAACACAGGGGGGCCCAGGTCTTCCCCGCACTTCTGTGCCCCTGTTCCTCACCTTTGCACATGTAAGTGGTCCCTCCCCATGCTCAAAGCCGGGTGCTCTGTGCAGGTCTCCTCTGTGGCAGTCATCATTTGTCTGAGGTTAATGGCACTGTTACTTCTCCCAAAAGCACGAGCCCTAAGACTTAGGAGCTGACTTCACTTTGTGTTCCTATAACCTGCCATGCCACTGCCACAGAATAAGTGAGTGATAAATGGGTGAGTAAATTGCTCTGTGTGTGTGTGGTGTAGACATCTAGTTTTGCCATAATGATCCTAGATGAGAATTTTTAAAATGTATTCTATTTGAGATAGTGATTTGCACATCATCAGATACATTTATTTTACCAAATTTGAGGCATGCCCTGGCATTTTCCCCGTGAATGTTCTTCTTCGTTTTTTCCTCCTGAGTTCTTCTGGGATCCCTTCTAGATGGTGCTACCCTTTCTCATTTGATCTCTCCTTCCATAGCTTCCTTTTCATATTTCCACCACTGTGCTTTATTACAGGTCATTTTTGCATGTTTCCTTATGCTTTACTCACCCTTCTTTGAGAAGTGATTGATCTGATATTTAATCCCTCCATTGAATTTTAACCTCAATGACTTTCCACTTCTAGGAGTTCCACTTTTATCCTTCTGAATTCTGGGCTTTCTTGGATACTATTTCTTGCTCTTTTCTCATATTAGATTCCCAATTCTTTTTTGGTCTACACTCACTTCAAACATATTTTTTACACAGCACATAACCAACATCTCATTATGTGAGGCTCCTGAGTGTTCACTACCACTATGTCCACCTGCTGCTGTCACTGGTGGACATTCTTTCTCTGATCTGTAATTCACTTGGGTGTGAGCTGGTGTCCCTGGCAGCTGGCAGAGAGTGTCCTGTATTACCTGGGTCATGGTTGGTCCTGGAGAAAGCTCCCCTCCCCTGATCTGTGCTCCCATGATGTGACCAGCCTGGGCCATCTTCTTGTCTCTGTTGTACTTTAAAATCCCCATGACCTTCAGTGCAGCTGGCTGTGGGTGTGACTTCTCTGAGGTGGACATTGGTTTGCCTGGCTGGTGCCCATCCCCTGGGAGTCCTTGCTGGCTGGGTACCTGTGGGCAGGGTTTCTAGCTAACCCCCTGCCCAGTTTACTGGCAGGCTGCGGCAGAGACCTAAGTCCTAGTCTGAATCTGCAGGGCCCTGATTGAGGTAACATCATGGCTGAGGACAGTGCAGCTCCACCTAAATTCCTTTCCCTGAGTTGTGGCCTCCCCACACTTTCCTGATGGGTTACTGGTCAATTACCACTCAGTCCTGGTATCCTTTTGTTTCTTCTGCAACAATGCATCACCTCCCTTTTACAGGCTCAGCTGTGATAACTGCTATTGCCAGATGCCTCACACACTATCTCCAGATGTCTCACGTGCACCCTGTCCTATTTCTCCCCTGCTGGTAACCAGTCAGTACTGGAGGTCTTGGGTGCCTGGTGTCTTTGCTGCCCAGATCAGCTCAACCATCCCAGATCCTTGATTTCTCTTTAAGTCTTGTTTCTGGGTCTTTCGCCTCACACTGTAGCCCCTAGGCAGGAGAGCTGGGCTCAAGGCCGGGAAACCAGATGAGTGTTCCATGGAATTCAGACCCACTGAGGCAGCTGCCCCTTGACCACTCAGCTTTATGTAGTTTCGGCAGAGCCTCTTGCTTCATAGAATAAGCCGAAGACCTCAGGAGCCCAAGGCTGAGGCGCCGACCTCTCCAGGTGAGATGTGGGCTAAGCAAAGTATTCTTCAAGTAGAATTCCTGTTGAGAGAAACGAAGAGGGTCTTTCCTTCTCATTGTGAATCCAGAGTTCATAGTGGTCCTGGGTGATTTTAAGATGTCTGACCCCGTACGTGTCGGACAGATGTATGTTTGTGTGTGTGTATGCGTGCATGTGTACACAAGATTATCAGTAACTAAAGCAATAAAATGTGATTATGAGCATCCTTGCATCAGCTCAGGAAATGGATCTTACTAAATTTCATTACAGATACATGTATGACAAATTCCAGCGTGTCTCTCCCTGTATTTGGGGAATGTCATTAGAAATAGCTCATCCAGAGCTTTGCCTCACACTGATCGACTCAGTGCCTTCATCTGAAGTCAGGTGCTTGGTGACATGGATGTGAGCAAGGTGCTGCTGGCCTGGCCTGTGGTTCCTCACGCTGTCCTAAGGGACCGTGGTGTCTGTGGCTGCGTAACACTGTGTGGCACCAGGCACAGCACAGCACATCCTGGGCGTGTCGCCCGCTCTCGCCTGCCATGATGTTTCACAGTGAACAGAACGTCAGGAAATTGCCTCCTACAACAAACGCATCTACTTGGTCACGTAACCCACACCGCTGTCCCTGCAGCCTCTCCTCATACACAGCTGCTTGCCAGGAGTCTGCAGGGTCAGCCAAAACTACAAAGAGATGCTGAGCACCAAGGACAGCAGAGGACCCTGCAGGCACCTTGGGAGTGGAGGCCACAGGTCTCCTACCCTGCAGGGCACTCGGAGAGACCCCACCTGAGAGGAGGAGTCAGGTGGTGCACAGTAGCCTCCTTCCTTGATGAATGGGCTTCCTTCTGGCTGATCCTGTCCTCCTCACCCCGTGGGAGCAGGGATTCTGTCCCCCACCCCTCTAGCACCCCTTCCTTGGTTCCTTCCCTCCTCTTTCCGGTAACCGTCTCCCCTAACCGCCTGCAGTCCTGCTCAGAGCCCACCGTGGCACTGGGCACGTGGGTATCCATCTGTCCCTGTAGACCACCACTCCTGCACACTCCGCACCACATGGTCCCTTCAGTGCAGCCACCTCCTGTCACCTCGGGGCCAGGCCAGCCCTGGGGACACCTGAGAGTGACAGCAGTCCCGCATGGGCCCAGTGCCCCTCGCCTTCTCTCCCAAAGGGACTGAGGGCCAGGATGCCCTCCTGCTGTCACCAGTGCTGTCAGTGACGAAGGAGCCAGATACTGACACACAGGTCCCCTGCTCACTTGTCCCCTTCCCCGTTCTCTCTCTCTCCCTCTCTCTCTCTCTCCCCTTCCCTCCCTCCCTTTATCTCTCCCTTTCCTTTCCTTCCTTTCTCCCTCCCTCCCTTCCATCATTTCTTTCTTTCTCAGCAGTATTAGGAAGTGATTCCAGGGCCCTTTGCACTGATCTACGTCCCCAATCTTTATCTTTTATTTTGAGACAGGGTCTTCCTGAGTTGCCCAGGCCGGCGTTGAACTTGTGATCCTCTTGCCTCAGCTTCTCAGAGTGTTGGGATAACAGGTGCACCACCATGATGGGCTGCTTTTGTTTTCTTGAAGGGCACTCCCAGCTTAGAGTGGTGATGCACGCCTGTAATCCCAGCACTCAGGGAGGCTGAGACAAGAGGATCACAAGTTTGAGCCCAGCCTGGACAATTTAGCAACTTAGTGGACACTGTCTCAAAAACAGAAAGGAAAAGGAAGGAAGGAAGGAAGGAAGGGAGAGTATTCCCCAAGAACTGAGTTAAATTCAAGACAAGCCTTTTGCTTGTGGTACTGATGTGAACATCTTCACCACAGCCATGAGAATTCAGATTAATTCAAACTCAACACACCAGGTTGAGTGGCTTCGGTCACAACAAATACACCCTCCTCCTGGACTATAGCAAACTGAATTTATTTTGTCCGATTAACTGAATTTTCTTAAGTACTTGGGAGTCAGCTTAATTTTGCTGCACTGTGGATTGTCAGGAGCACACCACATCTGGGGCGGTGGCTTCGCAGTTCCTGAGCATCCTCCGAACCCCATGAGGCCTCCAGCCTGGCTCCATGGCTCCTTGATCGCTGAGGCAGGATGGACTGTCCTGCGGCTGCAGCCCTGCTTTCAGCCCTTCATCGACTGTTCCAGTAGCGATTCTATTATCTGGCTATTTTCCTTAGTCCTGCTTAGTATCATCATCATCTCAAGCACGATTAAACCAAGCATCTGAGTTCACCTGGCTTATGCAAGGGATTTTCCTTAACGTTTGAAGACTCCCCAGAAGGATAAAGCCCCTTAGAAAACATGCTGAGGGGGAGGAGGTGAGTGCATTTGCAGGCTGTCAGCATTTTGTCCTCTACAGGTGAAATTCAGAGAGTTTCAGGCCAACTGTTATCAGAACATCATCCAGCTTTTCAGGACATAAATAAACCAAGACGCATTTGAAATATGGATTTCCCTCCTCAGACTTAAATAACCACTGCTGCCCACACATTCCACTCTGCCCTGTGGATTGTTCTACATGCTCTGCATCTGGCGCTGTAATTGTGTCTGCAGGGCTCTCTCAGTGCCTGGTGTCCCCGGACAAAGGCTGCGTCACATTCATCTCTGAAGCCCCAGGAGTCACAGTTCAGGCACACACAGAAACTCGAGACTTGTGTTCTCTTGGCCGAAGCTTTGCCATTTTGGCCATCAGTGTTAATAACCCAGATATGCACCAGTGTTCCTCGTGAGCAAATTCCGCAGGATTTGTTCGAGCTCAGTTGCCAAACCTGCACCCAAGTAGTGCCTCCCCTCTCGCTGTGTCCGTCCTCTCAGTTTCTGTTTAACATCTCCCTATTATTGAGCAACAGAGGGGTGACAAATGTCTTCACCTCGTAGAGCGCATCGTGGGCTCCAAATTCAACATCGATAGAGTGAACACCTTGACGAGTTGAGGGAACTTGGCTTGAGGCTGTGGCAGTGACTGTGTCCCTCAGTGAAGTAAAGGTGCATTCTGTTCTGAAAGAAGAAAGGCTCAGGGGGCTCTTCACGGTACCCGGAGTTCAAACATGAAGGCTGTCTATGAGGGAGTGGATTGGTAGTTAGCAAAAAGGGGCCTTTCACCCCAACATTGTTGTTCTCTGGGGCCTCGTCTTTCTATGTAGTGGATGCTGGAATGCAGGTCGCATAGCAGCGAGTCCTGAAACTCTTCAGCCATGTTCTGGTTGGGACCGGCGTGTCTCCGGGTGCAGCTGTTCACATGGAACAGCACTGGTGCGCTGATTGCCCTACACTGCCTGACGGTCTGCAGTGGAGTTTTCCTCCCTGTGTGTGACAGATGCTGTGGAGTGGTGATTTCAATCCCAGCAGATTTCTGTTCTGAAAATGGAGATTCATGGGAAGGGAGAGCGTAGATGGTGAGGACAAATCAGCTGACCAGAATCTGGGCCTGAAGAATCAAAGCCCAGCAGGGCCCGTGGTGCCCAAAGCCAGTGCAGCCCATGGCGCTCGCTGTCCTCCATCACCGTGTCTAGACTTCCTGCTTTGACCAATGCTGGTGACCAGCCCCCACCCCAGGTGATGTGCGGACCCAGCTCAGTCCTACGCACAGCTGCCTAAGAACATCATCGGCTAAAGTCCAGGAGAAACGGAGGCTCAGAGATCTGTGCCTGTAGTCCCAGCACTCTAGGAGGCTGAGGCAGGAGGATTGCAAGTTCTACCCTGTCTGTCTGGGCAGTTTAGCAATTAGTGAGATCCTATCTCCAAATAAAACAGTGACAGAAGAGGCTGGGGATGAAGCAGGGCTTGAGTTCAGTCCACAGAAGAGAAAAAAGTTCAGATCCATTGCTGGCTCTTTGAAGTATTTGAAGCCTTAAATGTATTGAAGTTGTGTGGAAAAGATTGGACTGAAAGTCACTGTTGAGGGATTGTTACAGTGTCCAAAGAGACCAGAAAACATGAATGCATTTCTATTTATTTCTCAGGAATTCTATATTTCTTTCACATTAGAAAACTGAAAATAAATTAGATATTGGTAGAGTACATCTGTGTTTAACCATAATTTTTCTTATAATTCTACGTTGTTAACATTTTAAATAACTGGAATTGATTAGAGAGCTACAGCTATTTTGAAAGTAAGAGTAGCCTTCAGTGATCTTGTCAATAATGGGAAACGAGCAGCCCAATGTCTGCTTAACCAGAATATTTTATTTCTGAAATACATCAGAGAATTGTTTCATTTCCTGAGTACCTGAGGGAACATTAAAACAATATTAATTTCCCCTTTGAGTAGCAGATGTCAGGCCCACTGGTCTTGAAGATCCCCAAATCCATCTTGTGTAAAATGGGCCTTGAATTGTCTTTGACTGAATCAGTACCTTTCTGTGTGACTGGTTGCTTTATCACAGCTTTGCATCACTTGCCTGGATTTTTCATAGGAAAAACCTTCTCAAAGTTAGTAGGCCTGCTCTGACAATGAGCACATCATTCTGACTGATTTGTTGTAAGTTCTTAGAGTGCTTTGGCTTCAAGATCACTTGTAATTATTAACACACAGTGGCATTCAGGCCCCCTACCTGGTCTTCTCCCTGGGTTCTCTAGAACACAGAATTGACCTTGATTCAAGGACATGGTACATGGGTAGCTGTAATATGAGGTCTCAAACTCTTTCAGGAAGGTACCTAGAAAGAGAATTCCTAGTGTTAGTGTTTTGAGGAATCTCCATTCTGACTTCCATAGTGGTTGTGCTAGTGACCCATGAACACCCATATTTATAGCAGCACAACTCATAAGAGTTAAGTCTAGGAAGCAGCCTATGTCAGTCAGCAGATGAACTGAGAAAGCGTGGAATTTACACACAGTGGAGCACTACTCTGCCATTAAGAAAGATAAAGTTGAGTCATTTGTAGGAAAATGGACGCACCTTGAGACTATGTTAGGCAAAATGAATCAGACACACAGCTTAAATATCACATGGTTTCTCTTATATGAGAAACCCAAAGTATAAATAAATTAAAGAGCAAAATAAAAGACAGATACTAGGAAACAGGGAGACAGACCTTTTGCAAGAGGGAAGAGGATAAGATAGGAAGGGAGGGGGAGGGAGAGGAAGGCAAGGGGACAGAAAGAGAATTAAAAATAACGAAGACATTCTGTCCATGCACCAACTCCCCACAAGGAGTGTCATCATGATGTGCTGCAAACATGGACTGACGAAAATGAAAAGTAAGAAAAGAACACAGTAAATGGCCAGGGAAGACAGCTGGAGTGTTAACCCATTACTTGGATTTCATTTATTATTTAGGGAATCCTGTTCTATTAGTAGTAGTATTGCAAGTTGAGCATGCAGGTAGGAATATTTGACTAGTTCAAGAAGTTGAGAATTACACTAGACCAAGTAAATAGCTCACTCTGAATGCCTGTGACTTCCTCCCATCATTTTCTTTTCTGTGATCCTGGCTATTGTAGAACCTGTATTATAATGTTTTAGGACATTATGAGAGGCCTGATTGTCATTGTATATTTATAATTACAAGTGATCTCAAAGCCAAAGCATTCTGAGAACTTATAACAAAAAAGGTCAGATCCCTGGGATGCTATACATTGCAGCAATTTGGAGCCAGGTGGCCACCTCATCGTAGGAAAGGTGTAGGGTATCTGTAGTCTGTGCTCAGAGCCTTGCACTGTGTGCTGGTCCTGTCTCCCATGAGGATCCCAGTGCCTGCCACCCTGGCCACATCATAGGCTCCACACCTGTCATACTGCCCATCCTCCTGCAGGGCATCCACCAGCCTGGGGCAGGGCGTACTATGACCAGGAGAAAGATCTGTGATTTGAGTTGTCCCACTGACCCAGCCATCATTCAGGCAGAGCAGTCTGCACATTTTGCTCTTCTGTTGGGTTTCTGGAATCTTAACTATTATATGCCTAGGTGTAGATTTTTTTGATCACAGCTAGTAGGAGTCCTATATGCCTTACTTATCTATATGTCAAGTTCTTTTCCTCTGCTTAGGAAGTTTTCTGGCCATCAGTTTTTTTTATGTCATTTGCACTCTCTCCTGTTTCTTCATTGACTCTGATCTCTAGTATGTTATTCTTCTTTGCATTATCTAGCAGATGCTGGATTGATTTCTCATGGTCCCTTACCATTTGTAAGAAATTTTTCTTTTCCTAGTCACTAATTGGAATCCTGTCTTCTGTATCTGATATTCTGGCCTCACATTGGCTTATTCTGCTGAGTAAACTATCAATGGAGTTTTTAATCTCTTGGATATCTGTTTTATGTATTCCATTGGTTTCCTGTGCTGGGATTGCATCATGTTCCTCAGCTCCTCTATTATTTTTTTATCTGTCTCTGCTCTGGAGTTATTAATCATGACCTGCACTGTGGACACAATCTTTGTTGTTATCTGAGTAATTATTTCTGATTTTATTTTTTCTGATTTTATTTATCCTCTTCGTTGCCAGTTCAGGAAGTCCAGGTGATTGAGTATCAGAGTGTTTCATCTCGTTGCCCTTTGGGATTGCTTAGGTGATCTGGAAGTCTGGTTTTGAGGCTTGTTTATGTCTTTTCTCATTTCAACAGATGCAACCTGCTGCAACTTTGTTGAGGCAACTTTTTGCTCACCCAGTGGTCTTTAATTATCAGCAAGCCACTGAGAGGCCTTTTCTCTACTGCTCACCACTGCACCAATTCCTGGGTTCAGAGTGATGAGCTTGTGGATCCCCGAGCTGCCCTGTTGTCCAGTGGGGTTCTGGCCAGGGCCTGAGCACACTGGGGATGGTATCTGGGCATATTGCTGACTGGGGCCTGCTCCACTGTGTAGCTATTGTCTGCGAGGGCCTTTGGCTGGGGGCTGTGCACCCCAATTGCTAGTGTCTGAGCAGGCTTCTGCCTGGGGTCTGCACACTTACCGATGGTATCTGGGCAGCCTCTGGCTGTGCACCTGTGCAGCTCTTCCAGGCGGGCCCTTGGCTGGGCCTGTAGGCCCAAGCTGCTGGGCTCTGGGTGAGGTCCTGGCTGGGACCTGCCTATAACCGCACCGCTCTGGTCACTGTGGGCTTCTTGCTGGGATCAGTCTGCACATTTTGATCAAACCTTGTTCCTTCTGTGCTTTGCCAGTCCACTCCATCCCTACTGGCAGCCCTCTGCAAATGACGCCCTGCAAAGGGACAGTGCAGGGCCCCAGCAGAAGGACCACGCAGCCCTTCTGCAGTGGGTTCCATGCTCTCACTGCCCAGGGCCCTTGCACAGGATGAGCTGCTCACCCCGTGTCCACCCAGAAGTCACAGGGTCACTCTCAGGAGCCACTTAGCTGACCATAGCGGCACCTACGATTCTCAAGATGGAGAGAGCACTGAATGTGTTTCACCAGATGGTTTGAAGAAATGTTCTGACTGATGAGAAGAATCTGGAGAAACTATTCTGAGAATGTCCCCAGAGCCAGAACCTTTCCAAGTGTGTAAGGCACATGGTGGAGTGCGTTCTTTTCCTGACGACTGTGGCCAGAGCTCTCACTTTCCAAACAAAGCAATACATGGCTAATACATTAATCTTTTTGTTGGTGGAGATTTCTGTCTCTAACCCTCTGGTTAATAAGATACTGCACGCATACGCCACCAGAAGAGGCTTAAAATCAGTTAATATGTTCTGGATCATTGGAAAACAGTAAAGAAAAGAATTTCCTTGTTAAGAGAAGGAAGGATGGCAAGAAGCTGATTCTGACATCTTAGCAAATCGTGTTGTCTCCAGGATGCGGTCTGCCTTTGCCTTACTTGGCCTCTGTTTACCTATTAAACATCACTAAGTCAGAGACAGCTCTGGCCACAATACAGAAGGCCATGTTCTTTTCACAGCAGATGAGAAACTAAGACAACATGGTGTTTTGACCTGCAAGCCGCTGATGGAGCGAGGAGACACCACAGGTTGTTTGGAAGCAGCCAGGGCTTCTGCTCTTGTTTAAGCTCCAAGCCCAGATGCCCCGGAGAACCTGCAGGCTCCTAGGTCATTTTCTGCATGATACTCATAGCACCGGCTGGGCACAGGCATTTTACTGTGCCCATTATGGACAGGCATGGACATGGGCCCTTGGAATGTAATGATGATTTCTTTGCAATCACTGTTTGTATTTGATATTTGAGTCACTATCATTGCTCTCTTGAATTCCTGTTCCTCATAGTGATGCCATAGACTGAGCAGCAGCTCTTTACTATGGGGCAGGAAATTGTCTCAATGTGTACTCCAGGCTGGCCTTCAACTTGCAACCCTCCTGCCTCAGCCTCCTGAGTGCTGGGATTCCAGTTGTGCTTTACCCTCTGCACAACAGGGCCAGAAAGAGACTCCTAGTGTCACTTGACTCTCCTGTGGACAGGGAGAGCCCTTCTGTGCTTTCATGTGTGGAATAAGTTCACTCTGGTGTTCACAGGTGGCATAAGAGTGGCACTATTCCAGTGCACGCTCCACTCTGTCACAAAGTGAAAGTACAAACACACACCTTGCACACCCTGCATATGGAACTGTGTGGGCGGTGTAACTGGCCCACTGGGGTGATGCACCATCGGGCTGCTGGGTATTGTCAGCACACAGGAACAATGGGGCGCCTGATTATAAGCAGCCTGGAGACTCACTTCAAACAGATCTGACTGTAGCGAGTTCTCCTCTTATCTGTGCTTCAGTGGAACTCTTCACGATTATAGCGATTATAGCACACACCCACCTAGGTTTGTAAGGGCAGCAAGAAGGTGAAGTGCGACTCTTCTTCACCAGTCTGTAAGGATGACCTTTGTACACTTAGTCAGGAGAAAGCACCATCGGGTTTTGTGAAAAAAGTGCGAGGGGCCGGGGATTTAGCTCAGTGGTTCTGCTGCCCACCTTGCAAGTGCACGGTCCCCGGTACCAAAAAAGAAGAGTGCAAACCTCTGAGGATTCTACCCCGAAGTCACCTAAAGCTAGTGAATGACTCCAGCTTCCTCTGGGTATGAGATAGATAAATGCCAGAGGGTACAAACACAGTGCAACTTCAGTTCATGAAGCCAAATGCAATGGTCAGGTTCAGTGCCGGCCTTAAGGGGAAGTTCGATTGGGTTCACAACCAATTTGGTTTGCAACGAGAATCACGGAAAGAATGAAGTTCGTGAACCAAGGTACCACTGTACTACTGTGTGTTAACAGTGAATGCAAGGAAACCAAAATTCAAAATGTATGATGGTGAAATACTTCAATGTACACTTAACAAACCTACAGTATTTGTATGCTGGAAGCAATAAACTCCCGATGAGTAAGGTGGAGAGACACGCCATGTCACGAGTTGGAACGGTCAGTACAACAGCGGTCAGTTAACTTTCAGATGCCTTGGGAGGCCAGTGCCTTTCCTGTCGGAAGCCACACTAAACACATAAACAAGGCTTGCTCCAAAGTGTATTTGTAAAAACGCAGGCCCTCCATATAGTTAAAATAATCTTGAAAGAGAAGAATAAAATCAGCAGACTGAACGACACCTGGGCCAACCACGCCCACATAGTAGTCTAGCTGCTGCGGTATTGGCAGGCAGGTCACAGGCAGAAGGAAGGAGGGAACTGTGGGCATGGACGCACGCACACGCCGCTGGTTCCTGACTACGGCACACAGCAGTTCAGCGCAGGAAAGATGGTGTCGTCCCACGGTGCCGAAGCAACTGGACATCCACAGACACAGTGTACACAGGACACAGATAACGGAACAAGGCAAAGCGAAAGCATTTCACATCTAGTTCAAGGCTGGAAAGGATTTAAATGTGACAGCAGACACAGGAACCATGCAAGGGATACAGGACATGTTGAATCGCATGACAATGTAAAGCTCTTGCTCTTCAGAAATCCCTGTTAGAAGCATCAAAAAGTCAGGCTACAGCGTGAGGGCAAATGTTGGAAACCTCACATCCAGCAAAGGCTTAGAATATATAAAGATGTCTCCAGAGTTAACAGTAGAAGAAAGTGCTTTATGTGCATTAGAAAACTGACAGAAGGCATGAAGACATTTCACAGGAGAGTCATGGAGATGTCAGACCCGCGCGGGAAACATGCCCCATCATTAGCAGTGGGGAACGCAGACTGCAGCCCCATGAGGTGGGTGTCACCAGGCATGCTGCCCGCGGAACCGGCCCAAGGGCTGCGACACTGGCAGATCCCGGGGAGGGTGTGGAGAGGCCGCACTCTGGTGTGGCTTGTGGGAGTGTGAAGTGGCACAGGAGGCTCCCTGGAGCCCAGCAGTGCTTCTGGGCCTAAAGGCACACCCACCACATGGGCCGGCTACTGCTGGGGCCCTTGTTCCGAGAACTGTTGCTTACGCATCTGCAGGGGAGTGCTCGCTTGCTCGTGGTGGCGTCAGTCGCAGCCCCCAAACTAGAAACAACCTAGAGGTCCCCCACAGCTGAGTGGGCAGATGAGCTGCATTCACAGAAAACTGTGGACAGAGAGAGAAGAACGACTGCAACAGACTGAAAGAAGCTCGCTCTAAATCCTTGATATGGGGAATCCCGTACAGATTTATGTCAGTATCCTTTCGATGAATGATTATCTCTTCCCTTCTTTCCCACTTCGCTTTCTCGGGTTCCCTCCCTCCCTTCTCTCTTTCCCGTAGTACAAACCTGCACATTAAATACCTGCTGAATATGCATATCACCAAGTGACACTTTTCACATCCATCAGGGCTTTTAAGCACTTTGCCACTTTAAGGACACAGAAATACATCTTTCCTAGAATTTATCTCAAGGAGAAAACTGACCATTCTTAAATAATTGATTAATGTATCAAGAGAAAGGATGAATAGAAATGAGGAAGGGGAAATGCGTAGGGGAAAGGCGGTTGTGTGGACGGCTTTGGGTGAGATGGCTTCATGTTCCTCCTCTCCACCAGACATTGAAGGTCAGGAATCTTCTCTTTGCTTACGTACAGTGTAACTCCATGGTGCTGATGGCAGTGCTGCCCAGTTGCTGTGCTGCCACACTGCTGGATTCTGGGTGTGGTTCCTCCTTGTCCTGCTAACAGCTGAGGGCCTGGGTGAGGTGCTGCCAGCGGCTCCCCGCGGGGTCCTCTGCCAGCCTTGGGGGTCTGGAGCACCGCCTGTGGCTGGTCCCCAAGCCTGCGGTGGGGAGGTCACTCTGTGCTGAGTCCCCTCCTCCCCAGCCAGCACCCAGCATCCCTGCCACCACCTGGGCCGGCACCGCTGGGCACAGTGACCCGAGCCCCGCTGGGCATTCTCCCTCCCCAGCTGGTGCGGCAGGAAGCCAGCAGCCTTCTGCGGAGGAGGGGCTGGGCCAAGACCCGGGGACAGAGGCCCCAGCCCGGCCCCTAGCACCATGCACTGAGCCCACGCCAGCCCATCTGAAGCACTGGTCCCTGCGGCTTTGGTGATTCTGTCAGACGTCTTTATTCGCCCTCCTTTCCCTGAACCCTGGATTCCTTCTTCGGCTCTGATGCACTGGAGTCCCATTCGGCGAGCTCACCCACCCTGGTTTTATCCTCTGCATCTTCATGGTTTCCAGACCACATTTTCTCTCCTCTCCTGAACCCTGGTGCTTGCATCTGGCCTCTCCTGGATCTCCTCCACTTGAGCTCTAACAAGAAGCTCACATTCAGTGCGGCTCTGAGACTTTCTCTCCCCAAACCACCCGCCGCCCTGCAAGGCTCCCTGGGTGAGCGCACCCCCAAACAGGGCCCTGAAAGGCAGGCGCCAGTGGCCAGCGCCCTTTCTCCTCTCCCCTCCAGGAGCACCTGGCTGCCCTCTGCCCTCTCCTCCTGTGCCCGGCTCTCTGCTCCTTTGGGTTTTTCTCTCCTTATCACCCCCCCCCCCGCCTCCTCCTCCTCTTTTCCTGGGCCACCAGGATCCTTTTCCTAAACCTCCACCCATGACAGCTCTCCTCCAGGGCCTCCAGGGCCCTCTTCCTGCCCAGAACACACCCCACACCTCTCAGGGTGTGATGCTGAGCTCCAGCCTGGGCAGCCTTTCCTCCCCGCCTGCTGGCTCCCTCCCTCCCTCCGTGCGCCTCCCGGGTGATGCTGCTTGCTCCAGGGACTCCTTACCCTGGAGCAGTTGCTCGGCCGGGCTGCTTCTCACTTGCATGCCAGCTTGGATCAGAACCCCTCTGCTCGCCTCAGGGTTTGTTCCTCAGCCACTTCTGGGTCACCACATACTTGTACTTTATCTTTTAGGTCTTTACATTTTTATTCTTCTCAGGACATGCTAGCAGTACATAGTGAATGCACTCCTCGAGGGGAACTACTGCGTGGACGACACACATCGAAATTCATTTTCCATCCCCTCCCTCCATCTCTCTGCCCTCTTGCCATTTGCAAAAGGCCCATCCCCCTCTTTCCTATTATTTATCTTTTATTTTGCTCAGTGATTTATTTAGACTCTGAGTTCCTCACATAAGAGAAGCCATGCCATGTGGAATCTCATGTGTCTGATTTACCCATTGTTCCCTGCTATTCTACCTCAGCACTGCCTTGTGGCCCTCTGTGCTCCTGTCTCTGCCCCGAGGACTGTATCTTGTCATTGCTGGCTTCTGGCAAGGAGCCCTTTATGTCTCCACCTCAGCTGTGGGGTATGCTCTGTTTAGGTAGATGATTCCTGTGTGTTTGCTGAATGAAAGGAATAAATCAGCGAATTAATCAACTACCTCATAATTAAAACATACTGACAAGAAGAGAGAGCGAATTGGTATAAATTCAGCATCTCTGATGCAAATACTAATCACAGGGCCTGTGGCAGTTTCTGCCAGGCGTCTACATGAAGAACAGGAAGTGCCTGTAACTTTCTTCATTTCACAGGGACGGTCACAGCTGAAGCAAGGGCCCTGTCCCACAGTGTAATTATGTTCTGGAACAATGAGAGCTACATTGTCCCTTGCAGAAACATCGTGTGCTATTAGGTTCCAAAGGCTTTGTAAACACACGGGCACATGGTGTCCAGGTGATTCCGCTGTGGAGGAGACGGAATGTGGCTGAAGTGCCTGTGGCCACCAGAGTTCAACTCCACGCTGAGCTACAGTGCAGTGTGCTTTGTCCCCACAGGTATCTGAACCAGGCCACAGGAAGAGATGCAGCCACAGCCGAGCATGTGCTGAACAGGGAAAGATTCGTGGCTTTGAAACAAGCTCTGAATGTAATTGGCTTCAGCAACTTGGTGAGTCATCTTCGTGTTTCACTGAGAGAAAACCAACCTTGAACCAGGTTATGAAAGTTATTCATCCAAGTTCATCTCCCACACCTGGTTACATCCAGACACTGTTGGAGACGTTGGTGACTCGGCATAACAGAAGCCCCAGCCCTGCTCCTGGAGCCCGAATTCTAGTGGGGCAGGAGATGAGCAGAGAGGCTGGGGAGGGGAGAGGTACTGGGAAGACAAGGAGGAAGGATGACCTCAGAGTGTGACAGGAAGGGGTGTAGTTTTCAGTATGGTGGCCTGGAGCCTTTCCCAAAAGGAACATGGGTGCATGTCCAGATCAGACCAATAACCAAGGTGTGGTCCAAGTATACGCTGAATGTTTAAATTTTAAAACTTGTATCCCACTAAAACACATATTGACATTATTCCTCTCAAAATGCTCTCCTTGCCTTGAACAAATACACTTATTTCATTGTTCTTGCCACTTTCTGAAGCAGCTATAGAAGTCCTCTTTCATGAGTGTCCTCATAGTGTGATCAAAAATACAGTGAATGCTGCTGTCCGTGACGTCCAACAAAAAGACCCATAAAAACATGACGCTGTGTCCTCACCCACCTCATTCATGGGACTTGTGGCTCCTCTCCCAAATCAAAATGACACAAAAGGTCAACATTTTGAATCTGTTCAGACATGCAGGCAGCCAGGACAGCACAACTAAAGACAAAAGGAAAGAGGACTCCACAGCCACTTCAGAAAGTGTCAGGGACAATAGGGGGAGTGTGTATAAAGAGTGGGCAGGGATTTTAGGGGATTCATGGCAGTGTGTTTATATTTACTGTAATAAATATTTTTAACTTAAGCATTAACCATGTTTTTCATCACACTGCCTGAACTGACCAACCCACTAGAATCCTAGGGGACCTCAAGATACTGTTGACCACTCAGAGTCAAGGAAAATGAATCTACTCACTGTATTACAGTGTCTTCTTAAACAACAGAAAACAGTGCTCTCATTCCTAAAGGATTACCCGGTACCTGCAGACCTTGCTGAGCTGCGCGGTCCCTCAGAAAGGCCTCCCCACGGCTGTGCAGAAGGAACATACGTGACCCGGAAGTGTTCCCACCTGCTGCCAGCCCTGCACCACTCCCAGCCCCTTGGCGTGCGGCTCACAAGGCGGAAGAAATTCAATTTTAATATTTTTCTTTTGATTAACTTACATAGCTGTGTGTGGTTCACAGTTGCTGAAGTAAACAGCGCAGGTCTGCTGAGTCAGAGATGTAGAGTGGTCCAGCTTGGGCGAGACAGCTCGCAGACCCCCAGGCCTCGCCTTCCCTCCGAGGCACCGAGTCCCCCTCCGCATTCGAGGTCTGGGTTAGGGTTACCTTGCCAGAGCGAGTGCCTCCGAGAAGCCAGGCGTGCACAGCCCAGACTCCACCCCAGGCATGACATGTTCTGTTTGTGGCCAGTGTGGGCCTGGGTTTCCCCATCCCCAGCCTGAGGGGGCAGAGACTGCATGTGAGGGTGGGAAGTGCCCCGGGGCCAGGGTCAGGAATGGCCCCCGAATGAAGTCACTTGAACATTCGCTCTGGTCCCCCCTCACTCTATTCAGAAACCAGTTTTTTTGTTTTGTTTTGTTTTGTTTTGTTTTTTGAGACAGGGTCTCACTGTGTAGTTCAGGCTGGCCTTGAACTTACCGTATAGCCCAGGCTGGCCTTGAACTTGAAGCAGTCCTCCTGCCTCAGCCTCCCCACTGTGAAGGTTACAGAAGTCTGGCACCGTGCCTGGCTTTGAGTGGGATATCTTTTTTAGAGGCTGGAATTCTAAAAGCTGTGGTCAGACAGTGTCTTGTTCTTTTTGCTCTAATTATCTAATCTCTCTTTTTCTGTCCTTTCCTAGACCCTACCTACTTGCACAGTTTCATCTTTGTCCTTGCTCCTGTCAGGTTTTTCTGATTTTATTATTTCTATTTTCTTAGTTACTTTCTCATCACTGAGTCACGATACTCAGCACCCACAATCTAAGGAAAGGTTTATTTTGGCTCATAGTCTGTAGAGGTTTCCGTCCACAATCAGCTGGCTCCAAGGCAGGCAGCATGGCAGAGGGCCTGGCAAAGGAGAAACAGCTCCTGGCATGGTGACAGGAAGCAGAGAGAGATCAAGGGAGGAGGAGGGAGCCTGACCCTTCCGGGCCATGCCCCAGGGACCACCTCCTCCACTAGGCTCCACCCCAATATCACATTAGGCTCTAAACTCATCGGTGGACAAGTCTGCCCTTGAGCACCACTCCCCATGATCCAGTAACCTCCCCAGAGCCCCACCTATGAGCACATGAGATTTTGGGAGACATCTAGATAGAAACTGTAACACCCACCCTCCATGCCTAAAGCTTCTAGCTTCCTTCCAGGAAACAGGAGCACAGACAGAGGCAGATTTCATTCCAGTGAAATCCAGTTGCTTGGAAACAGGACTTTGAAAATCCAAGATTGGTGTTCAAAGGCAGAGCAAGCAAACTCTACCTGCTGGCTGCGGCACTAACAGAAACTCTCATGATGTGTTAGTTTTGACCTGTTGATAGAAGACAACAAAAGATGTGAAGTGCATCCTTCCTCTTGGTCCTGGAAAGCAACTGGAATAGTGACACTTAGCCTACTGGGAGGGGTGGATTCAATCCATTGCAACTCACAGGAAGGCATTTCTGGGCTGACCAGGACTCCAGCCAAAATAAACCAGAAGTGAGCTGTGGCCCTAGGTAGTTTGATCATCCAAAACCTTGACCTGCACCCTCAGCCCCAACCTAGTGTGGGGAGGGCAAGATATCAGGGGCCAGCTGTGCACAACAGACAGAGTTATGGCCTCGCTGCCCACAGGGACTGCAGACCTGTCATGGAGTCCGTCACACAGTGACACATATCTGCCTCCATCATTAAATCCTGTGACTCCTGAGCACGGCACAGGTTCTGCTTGTCCATCTGTCTTGCAGATACTAAATATTTAATGAAGACCTTTAGGAATTATTACTAAGGAAAAAAGTTGTCAAGTCACTTAAGAGTCTAAGATGATGCTATTTTATAAGGCAAGAGTGAATTAAATATGAAATTTAGGGATTTGCAAACACAGTTTTGTGTAATGTCAGGATCATAGAATGTGATACCTAGAGAGTGTCCACCCGAGTGCTGTCTTATAAAAGATGACAAAGTCAAGCTGGGTGTGGTGGTGAATCCTATTAATCCCTATATTTTGGGAGGCTGAGGCAGGAGGATTACAAGTTTAAGGCCAGCCTTGGCAACTTGGCAAATTAGCAAGAGGACTTGTCTCCAAATACAGTGGACCCTCAAGTTACAACCCAGCCTGACATAAGAACAACTTGGATTACTACCAGAATTTTGGTTTAACTTATGAACAAAGTCTTGAGTTATGACCTGAATGCTGGCCACTTGTGCTTCCAGATGGTCTCAGATACAGATTTAACCCTTAGAGAGCTCTGGAAGGAACAGGACAGCATCCTCTCCTATGTGGGGCTAACTGAGGAATCCTGGGCGGGTGTCTCTCCAAGGACACTGAGATCTGCCTGTGTGCAGGAGAGAGACTTTGAAGGCTGTGTAGAGGAGCCTGAGCCTTCACTGACCAACTTGAGTTGCAGCCGGCCCTCGGGAATGGATTGAGTTCACAAGTCAAGGGTCCGCTGTAAATAATAAAGAAAGGCCTTGGGCTGTAGCTCAGTGCAAAGGCCCTGGGTTAGATTCCTACACACACACACACACACACACACACACACACACACACTACACCACACAATAGAATCATGCCTTTTATGAAAACTGGAGAAAATGGTGCCATCCCGAGGACCCCATTGCTGTGAGTGCTAATGAATCAGACGGCAGAGGCCTTGAGGGCTACCCACGCAGGTGTGGCAGGAGCTTTTCCTCCACAGTCACAGATTGGCACACTGAAAGCCCCTCTGTCTGCGCCCTGTGAGCACCAAGTGCCACTATTTGACATTCTAGAGAAGCAGACTTTTACGCTCAGCTCGTCCTTGATTTTTCATTGTTGCCATAAAATACCCATCCAAAAGCAAGCTGCAGACCTCCATCTCACCTCTGCGGCGTCCTGGGTCTTGGCTCTCTCCATGGGAGCTTTCTCCAACCCCCTGTGCTTTCTGCCCTGAGATGGCCCTGGAGTTTTCCCATGTTTCCCTGGCATCCTGGTCTTCATCGCAGCAGAAGTGGCAAACTCCAGTCACCGCCTTTGCTTATCTCAAGGGGCGATGATCATTAGGAAAGGCCCACCATAGAGACCCTCCTGCCTCTGCTGTAAGGGTTGGGTCAGAGGACTGGAGTCTTACCCCCCAGGTGACTCCCAACCAGTTAGACCTCCATCTGTAATCATCTGTTTTTGTTGCAATCAGTATTTAGAAGACATTAATTTCTGGGCATGGTGGTGCACACCTGTAGTCCTAACCCTTAGGAAGCTGAGGCAGGAGGATTGTTGAGAGTTCAAGGCCAGCATGGGCTACATAATGGGTTCAAGGCCAGCTTGGACTACATAGTGAGACCCTGTCTCAAAAAACAACCAAGAAGACATTAATTTGTATCAGAATCACTTCCTTATTCTCTTATGTTTGAGGAAAAGAAACACTGATGATGAGAAATATGCATTGATTATGAGATTTCTGCTTGGAAACAGGTGTTCACAGTTCTTCTGTCCAACACTTGGGATCTGAGAGGCCCAGTCCCCCCACAGGTTCCACATCTGTGCTGTAACCTACGTCTCAGTTGTCCAGGACTTATCGGTTCGCCTTCCTAAGTGACCTCTTCCTTTGTCAATGGCAGGAGGTGGAGAACCTGTTCGTGCTCCTGGCTGCCATCTTGCACCTCGGGGACCTGCAGTTCACTGCGCTCACGGATGCTGACTCCACCTTAGTCTCTGACCTCCAGCTGCTGGAGCAAGGTCAGGGGGTAGGGCCCTGACGCTGCCCTTGACATGCAGTCTGCAAATGGCCAGTAGATGGAGACACAGTCTGCAAAAGCCAGCGGGATCTGGTTCTCTGGAGAGCTCCCTGAGTGGCATGGCCTGCAGGCTGTGCTTTCTCCCGGGCAGCTGCGGGGAGGATGGAGGAGACGCTCTTAGTCCTCAGTCTGCACACCCACCGCCTCCCCATACTCACCCTTCGGCTCCTACTCGAGCTCCTCTAGTATTCTGTACCCCCACCGCGCCACATTATTAGCTAAACATGTTTAAAATACTTAGTACCATTTCTTCCCTTCCAAGATCTCACTGGAAATCTCGCTCCCTTTTTAAAACTGCCTTGCTAGTCACTTGAAAGTGTTGTCAAAAGGCCTCAAAAGTACAGATTGTCATTACACACCCTGTGTCCACCCACAGCAAAATGATTGAGTAAGGAATTTGGGAAAAACCTCAGTACCATCTGTGAGGAGAAAGAGGAGATGCCAGCTGTGATTCAAGGCACAGAACCCAGGATGTATGCATGTTTGGATAGCTCTTTTGCTGGTCCCATCTGACCTCTACAGTAGTAGTTACTCTCTTCAAAGCACAAATGTGCTTTCTTCAGTGCATACAAAGTGCACAGGGTAACTGTAGACTGTAATGCTCTTCATAGGCAGAAACGGATGCTGACTTCACATTTCCAATGTTGCTTCCTTTCAGTGGCTGGGATGCTACAGGTGTCCACAGATGAGCTGGCATCCGCCCTAACGACTGATGTTCAGTATCTTAAAGGTGAGCTTTCTGTGCATGACTTTGCCGTTGTACACACCTCGGTCCTCTTTCACACGTGGAGATGAAGCACATCTCTGTCTGCCCCCACTCGGCGGAACTGTGTCTAGGAATTGAGGGCCAGTTTAGAAACCCATCACAGCCACGAGTCCCTCAATGTGGCACAGCACTGTGTGGGCCTTGTGATCCCGAGAGCTCGTTTTGGTTAACCGGTTGCCCTCTCTAGCGAATCTGTCACGTGAGCGAAACAAACCATCCATCCAGAGGCCCTATTCCGGGAAAACGAGGCCCCCGCACGCACCCCTGGCTGTGCTGCCCGGTCGGTGACAGCCCAGCCTCCCAGCAGCTCTTCCTCTGCTGGGCACGCAGGACTGGGCAGGCATGGTGCCCAGGCTCTGAGTGTTGTAGTTTTCAATCTCTCACAAATCGTTATGAGGGGGGCATGATGTTGCCATTTTCACGATGAGAAAATTCAGAGATTCAGAGGTGAGATAACTTTGAATGCCCAGTCACTGCTAACTGGCCGGCTAGATCCGAGTGAGGGCTGCATGAGCCCCAGGTGTCCGGTCCCTGTCTCTCTGTCTCTGTCTCTCTCCGCCTGTGGCTGAGAGGACTGGTCCCCACGCCCTTCACGTGCTCACTGGGATGCACCCCTGTGAGGCCTCAGAGCCCATCTGCCGGGGCCCCCTTCTTCCTTCCTCCTCCTTCTTCACTTGGAATAGAACCAAAGCCTTTGCACTGAGCTACAAGCCCCAGTCCTTTCTTTCTTTTGAACATTTCAAGACAGGGGCTCAGCAAATTGCCTAGGCGGGGCTTGAACTTGCGATCCCCCTGCCTCGGTCTTCCTCCGGGGTGCTCGTTTTTCTCTGAATCATCACGGGTCTTGCCCGCTTCCTCCGTGCACTGCTCTGGAGGTGTTTGGCCGCGTGCTTGGCGATGCCCGCCCGTCCCTGCCCCCAGAGCTGCCTTCGGGTATCCTGGAACTGAGAGAATGTCCCGCTGCGCACTAAGTGTCCCCAGGTTGCCCCTGACATCTCTGACCATTGTTTCTCCGTGGAGAGGGCAGACATGGCCCGCAGGACCCTCGGTGTCCTTGCCTCTTCTTCTGCGATTCCTTCCCTGGTCATGGCGAGAGCCTCCTGGAGAATCCTTTACCTGACCCTGTCTCCTTCTGACAGCCTCCCGTGCTAGTTCAGAAGTAATCTGTGAAAGGCAAGTATGATATTCATCTGGAGATAGCAGGCTTTCACGGATGTCTCATCTCCCTGGTGGACAGTCCATCCCTTCAGGAAGGCCCTGGAGCTGCAGTAGTCCTTAGGCCACACCTAACACGCCCCCCGTAGCTGTGTCTCCAAGACCCCTTTGCATCGGCCTCATCTGCATCTTGACCTCCTCCAAGTCCGTTGTTCTCCTGCGAGCCTGCATCATCTAGCATTCCTGCACCTCCGCTGCCCTCGCCCTCCCGCGTCTTGGTGACTGACCCGAACGCCTCCGTCGTGTGCCCCCTAGGGACCGGGTTCCATCCTCCTGCACAGCCACTGCCCTTGCTGTCATCTGTGCTGTCCCCTCGGTGGCACTGGCCCCCTTGTCTTTCCTGGGTCCCTTCTCCCATCTGTTCTCTTCCAAAACTTCTCTTTCAAGATTTCAGCACTCTTTTAGGAGAACGACACAGAAAACTTCTACCTGAGCGCCCAGTCTTGTTCCCTAACTCCAGACCCACGCTTTGGCTGATTAGACCATTTCTTTGAAAAATATTTAAAGTACAGCCCCTTGTCCACACAGACAGGCCTCCAATGCCGAGGAACAGTTCAGTACGCCAACCAGTGAGCTGCTGTCAGGACACTTAGCTGGGGATCCCAGGCAGGGCGGCTTCCTGGGAGGAAATGGCAGGGCCTCCTGAGAGGCCTGAAGCTGTGCTCACATCTGAGCAGTGATGGCAGCGTATTTCACACTCATGTCAGGGAGCATGTTCTGTGAGAACCCACGGAGACCTCATTTGTTATTAGAATCATGGGCCATTTTTAACATCCTTCAGGAGACGTGGGTGCGGAAGGAAAAAGGATGTGCATGATTTTGCTGCTTCTAAACTGGCTGTCCTAACCCCTCTTCTTTGCATGACTCTAGGAGACTTGGTAGTGCGGCGACACACCGTGCGGACCGCCGAGTTCTACCGCGACCTGTTGGCCAAGTCCCTGTACAGCCGCCTGTTCAGCTTTCTGGTGAACACTGCGAACTGCTGCCTGCACAGTCAGGAGGAGGATGCCAGGTAGGAGCGGGTGAGGTGCCCGGGCTCTACTCGGGGCTCACTCTTCAAGCGCTTTGTTTCTGACGGTCATCTTCCTGGGTGGCCTGAGCAGTGGTTCTTCAGACCTGTGAGTCCTGCCCACCCAGCAGAGGACGAATGACCGAGCCACCGCGTGCACATAAATGTGCAGTGACCTGCCTGACAACGAGGTTCTCCATGGGCTTTTGTGCACCTGGAAGGATGAAAGGCTTGTGAGTCTTGGAGGAAGGCAGTCTGAGGGCATCTAAAGCGCTGGAGGGAGCCCGAATCTCTCTTGGAACCTATTTGATGACATGTGTGATTCTTCTTCGTTTCTTCACTTATTTCATGGGTTATTTGGCAGAGGGTCTCCATGGTAATCACATGGTTCATACCCTTAATCAACCTTAAGCAGTAGCTTTTCAAGGCTATTTCATCTTCTGAAAATTACACACTTCTGGGCATCTCGTCAATGGCAAACTTTGTTGTTATTCTTGTCACTAATAATGACCTTGAGCACACAATTGAAAGCAGAACTGCATCCAGGAGTCATTCCACGTGTGCTTGGCTCTGAGTGAAACCTTCTGAGAATTTCTTTGTTTCTTTTTAGACTTCTTTACCAAACTGGTGAAAAATGCTGCCTTTAGATGTTTCTTAGACAACATTAGGGCTAATGTGTATTAATGGGGAAGCTCTTAAATAAACATAGGCATCGCAGGGGATCTCATGGACAAAGGAATACTAAAATTCTTATAAAATCTACACCTATGAAACACACAGCTCATTGGTCAGCACGTTCAATACAGAGCTGGTGACTGACGGGCAGATGCAGTATAATCTGGATTCTAGCAGAAAAACGTCAGTGTTTGGTAAGATCAGGACTCTGGACTTTGCTCTCCCTGTGTTCACCTGTTATCAGTTAATTTGCAGTTTTCCTCTAAACATTATGATTATTCATAGAGATACTAACATGTGAAGTTTACTCAATTAATTGTGTATAACATGATTAGTACCCTTGCTAAAGTTGACATTGAAAAATTAATACATAATTAACATATAAATCAGGCTGTACCTAGAAACTTTGAGAAAATTTCCATTTGACATTTAGGTCTTACCAAAGCCTAGATGTGTATAATTGGAAAGATCTAGTTTCTGATTATACACACAGAGAAGGCAAACATAAAGGGAGAAAAAGCATGGTTTCCCCTTCTGGTGGTTATTGCCCCGTGTTAGTATGTAAGTTTAGGATTACCCTTCATATTTTCTTACTAAGTGGGTGAATGAAGGCACAGATTAGAGGGTAATTAGAAGTGAATTAACATATTATAAAGTTCATTTTCTATGAGACAGTATCATCTCTTGGGTCTTAATTTCAGTTTTCCCTCCCTGTTTCTTTCATGACTCATCCGACTTCAATATAAATCTGCAAATAACGCAGTGAAAGCTTATCTTTGTTGTATTTCTAACACATTGAAACTCATGGAAAGCTTACGGTTTTGCAGAATTACCAGCCCATTTTCTCCCATCCAAACCCTAACCAGGCCTGACCCTGCTTAGCTTCCGAGATCAGACAAGATTGGGTGCCGTCAGGGAGATTGGCTGTGGATACCAAGCCATTTCCTAAGTCACACAAACCTCTCAAAAACTTGGATAACCTTAGGATATGTTTTTAGGGTTTACCAGTCCCCAATTTTGAAATTTTTTTTGATTGTGTCATAAAAATTATGAATTAAAAAATGATACCCTGCATGGGTAAAATGGGAGAAGACATTGAAATTTATGAGACAGGCATTTTGCACGCTCTTCTGTATTTGTGAATTTTGCAAGAGAAAATAAGTAGAATTTACTCTACAAGTTATGAAGGGAAGACAAAGTGAGATCCAAATAGGTGACGAGACTGATCTGAGACCGACGGATTCACTTCTGGATTCCAGTGACGAGGGTGCAACGTTCATAACCGCACACTCGAGACAGCGCTGCTCGCTCGCTCTCCAGATCCCAGGGAGGTTTCTTTCCACTTGAAAACCCTGGGCTGCAACAGAGCTGAAGCGGGGTGGCTGGTTCACTAGGTCGAGCCGTGCGTCACAGACGTGGCTTCCAAGATGAGCGTATGCACTGCCCTGTTGGTGTCTGCTTCAGCTCTCACATCTGTGCATTCTTTATTTTCAGACAAGGTCTTGCTAAGTCCTTAAGTTGCCCAGGCTGGGCTCAAACTCATGATCCTCCTGCCTCAGCCTCCCACAGGGCTAGGATTATGGGTGTGTGCCATCACACCCAGCTGAGAAACCCATTTTAAAGTGTTACATTATCACAGTAGCTGGCAAAGAAACAGACCTGAGGACCAGTGGACACACAGCCACCTCATGTTGGATAGAGGAGGAAAACACCCTCACTGGAGGAAGGATACCCTCTTTAATAAATGGTGCTGGAGAAATTCGGCTTCAACTTGTCAAAGATTAAATTGAGACCTATATCTCTCACCATGTACTAAACTAAAATCGAAATGAATCAAAGATCTAAACATTAAAACAGAAACACTAAACCGGCTGGAAGAAAGGTTAGGTAGAACTCTTGATGATAGGAAACAATTTTATGAACAAAACCTCAGTCACACCTGAAATAGCACAAAGAGTCAACAACTGGGATCTCATCTTATTAAAAAGCTTCTCCACTGCGAGAGAAACCACCAACAGAGCTAAGAGACAACCTACAATGTGGGAAAAAAATTTTACCAACTGTTCCTTGCACAAAGGTCTACTATCTAGACTATATAAAGAACTTTAAAAAATCAGACCTCCAAAATTTAAAGACCCAATCCAAAAATAGGCATCTGAAATGAACAGACATTTCTCAGACAAAGAGGTAGAAGCAGCAAATAAATATATGAAAAAATGTTTAACATCACTGGTCATTCGAGAGATGCAGATGAAAACAACACTGAGATTCCACCTCACCCCAGAAAGAATGGCTGCTATTAAGAAATCAACCAATAGGAAATGCTGGCTCTTGCATTTATCTTCCTGTATTATGTTATTCTTATAATTTTCATCTGGATTCAATTAATACCTTAACATATAACAATCTATGTCAGATAAATACCAACCAAATTTGAACAACGTGCAAAAGCTTTGCCCTACTGTTTGTCTGTCCAACTCTGGCCTACTATATTCACCCGAGTTATGTCTTTTAAATATAACAGGATGGACATAGAGTACCAAGAACATGCATTATACTATCTGTCATGCTTACTTGTGCACTCAACTTTCCACTGCCTTTATTTCTCCTGTGAGCTCAAGTTACCACATAGGGTCTCATTTCCTCCTGCCTGACTCCCTTTAGCATTGACAGTGGATCTGCTATCCTCAGATGCTCTCCATATCCTCAGATGCTCTCCACTTTGGCTTATCAAGAGTGTCATGATTTTCTCTCCAAGAAGGGTAATTTCCCTTGATAGAATTCTCAGCTGCTAATGTTTTTCTTCTAGCTCACTGAATTTGTCGTCCTCCTGCTGGCTCCCTCCAGGCTTGTGATGAGCCGCTAGGCACTGATCTATTGAGGACCTCGGACATGATGAATCACTTTTGCCTTGGTGATTCCAAGATCCCTTGTCTTTGGATTTCAACAAGTACAGCTGTTACACTGTGCCTGGTGTGGGTCTGCCTCACATGATCCCACTTCGGGGCTGGAAGTGTGTAAGATGGGCAGATTAGTATTTCCCATCAACTTCGGGGAGTGTTCAGGCCTGAGGTCTCCCAGCACTCCTCCTGCCCCTTTCTCTGTCCTTTCATCTGTGACTTCTGAAGTTTTCTCACTTTTCTGAGCCACGTCTTTAAGGTCTGTGTTCCTCGCACGCATAGGCAGTGCGATCTCTACTCAGTTGCTGTGGTAGTCAGCTCAGGACTGTGCTGAAGTCCTGTGTCAGCTGCAGTAACTCCCAGCCTTCGCTGAGCGTCTGTGCGTGGGACAGAGCCTTCCTGGCTGTGTGCACCAGAGGTACTCCTCTTTCTGAGTCTGCACTTGCTTCTTGTGCCAGGCTGTAGGGTCGCTCCAGGTGAGAGGTGAGTCTTTGGAGTATCTTCTGAGCATGCCCACAGACCCGAACACACGCGCAGCCTTCTGCATTCCCAGGAACATGCCCAGCCTGCCAAGTGCCCTAGGACCTACCATTTCCGTTTCTGGTCTTCTCAGAGTAAGTGTTTTGGCGAGCGGCTTGTTTGTCACAACAGTTACCCCAGCTTTGGGAAAATGCCATGCTAGGCACTTACTGTGAGTTGTTTACCACAAATGCTCCAGGGAAAGATGGGTAGCGTAGCGAGTCTATTAGCTGGGTCGCAGAAAAACTATCCTGTGAGGAGGAGTTCCCAGGGAGCTGCGAGACATGAAACCAGGACAGCTCCCTAGGAGGGGGTTTGAGGAATCCACATCTGCTCTGCACCCTCTGGAATGGGAAGGCTGCTGGCTTTTAATGCCCCTGTGTTGCTGCAGGGGGAAATGTGCCCAGATAAGACACAATGAGACTCCCAGCAAAGTCACTCTCCCTGCTGAGATTCAACGAAATAAATGCCTGTCAGATTACTGCAGGCTGGTTAACCTCTAGTGACCTGGAAAAGCTGCTTTTAGCAGACTTTGCCACTGCCCCTTTCCCTGCTCTTTGTCTTTTGGTGGGGAGGGTCTTGTTGAGCTTCCCAGCCTGCCTCAGCCTTCAGAGTACCTGGATGACAGGAGTCACTGCGCCTGGCTTTCCCTGGTACTGTTTTTTGCTTTTCTGAGGGACAGTTTCTCAGGTCCTTCTTCTGTCTTCCCAGCAGTGGTGTCTGGCACACATTTTAAATGTGACAGAAGAGTTCCTAAGAATATTGGTCACCCAGTGAAAAGAAACAGCAAAGGTTCAGGGTTGAGTAATGATAATGATACTACTAATAATAAAAATAAAGCTTGCCTCACCAAAGTCTTATAAAATGCAACTAAAATGCATCGCCAGTGGCCCCAGCTGCCTCATCTGTTCCGTTCACCAGGGGCAACTCTCCTTCACCCTTGGGGGATAAGTCTCCATTGCTGTTCACGTGGCCATTCTCCTGTCCGTTGGCCTTGGCGGAGGAAGCACCTGCTGCCTCCTTGGCGGTCACGTCGCCCCGGGGAGCCTTGGAGCTCTGGCTGCCCACGATGGGCGTCTGCTGAGCTGTGTGTGGGGCTGCCCCGGGCTCGCGCCACAGGGGATGCTGCCGTTTGGTTTTCTACAGCAGGGCTTCCTATAGAGGTTTCGGCAGGATCACGTAATTCGGGGAAAGGATGCTCCTGAACACGTGGGTCTCCAGAGGACAAGAGGGGCCCCTGAGGGGGGGACTGGAGGAGGCTCCTCAGTGCTGAGAACAGAGGCCCCTCTGCAATCTTCAGCCTCCCGCGTGTGTCTTCCTTCAGGAGCTGCTCCCTGGGGTCGGCCTCGAGTGTTCTGTGGCCCTCGAGAGAGGCAGTTTTATGAAAGCCATGACCTTTTTTGGAACCTGATTGGTTTAATAGCTTTCATGTATTAACTCTAGCACCGGCATGTTCTAAAAGCAAAATGCTGTCCAATTTGTTCAGAGGATTCTAGACGTGGGGATAACTCCCGGGAGGGAGCAGAAGACACTAGGTCATTAAAGCCCTCCCGCTGTAGCTGCGGAGTAAGGGCATCGGGCAGTTCTGGCAGGAGATTAGGGAAAGACGAGGACTCAGTGGACACCTGTGGCTCTGAAGTATTTCTGGGCAGGGTCTCACTGCCCCTTCTCAGGCTTCCTTTGGGCAAGGCTGGTAACGTTGGCCAGTCCGTACCTGCCCCTTCTGAGGCTCACATGAAAGTGGCTCATTATTATATAGGCCACATTCACCCAATATATCAATGCCAGGAAAATAAAGACTACATTCTTGATTCAGCGGAGTTTATCTGAACGATCTCCTCTGACCAAGTTAGTAATTTGGCAGCTCTCGGCATCGTAGGTAGTTCAGGGCAAAGGCCCCATGTCACTACTGCCTGTGCTTGGTCTCAAGACAAAATTGCACTGGGGGGGTCTGGAAAAGCAGCTTTCTGTCACGGGCCTTTTGGGCTCTTTGAGCATTGCTCACCGAATACATTTGGATGGCTCAGAAACGGCCCAGGATGGGCCACTGTGGGATTTGGGACAACCCAGTCTGAGTGCAGAAGCCAAACCGGGAGAATGCTGTGAACAGAATCTGAAGCAAGGCCTCGGCCGAGGGTCCAGAGCTCTGCTCCTGCACTGGCAAGGTTTTGTTACTCTCGATGGGAACTGCAAGAGGTACCAACTGCCATCCTGCCTTCACTGCATCTGCCATGTGAGCCTTTTAGAAAACAATTTGAAAGACAATCGCCCATGCTGTGCCCTTACATGGAGACAGCAGGACTGAGGAGAAAGAGGACATTAGCAGGAGAGGGGTTTGGGCTGATCCCACATCCTCACAGCGTCTGTGCTTTAAGGTCACCTCTGGTTGAGAGCCGGCAGCCTTGGCTTAATAAAACATCCCAGGGCTCTCTCGTGTAAAAATGGCAGCAAACAGGTGGCACGCACGACCCTTAAAATAAGCCGCACTACAAACTGTGGAAGAGAGTATCCCTGGGAGGTGAAGGAGCTTGCCCAAGGTCACTCAATGGGTCAGGGTCAAGGCCAGGACTAGACTTTGGGTTACAATTTCCAGCCACTTTCTTTCTCGTTGCATGATCCTGCCTCCTAGCAGAAACCCTTGGGGAATAAAGTTCTGTCCAGTCCCATTTGTTCTGGGAAAGGCTTGGAGGCACTGACAGCTGTGTACAGGCTGCCTCCTCCAGCCTACTTCACATCTCTATCCGAGGCGAGGCAGGTCCTCTGTCTCCCTTGTACATTCTCTGGGGCTCACATATCCAAGTCCTTTCCCAAATCCCCAAAGCCCTGCTCTTGAGGGCTTCCCGGGCCTCAGAGCAAACACCTGCTGTCCTTTTAGGGCCACACTGCTCCTTCACGCATGGAGCCAGGGCTCCATGTCCCCCGCCTTGGAGAGTCACTAAGGTTGGCCCTCAAAACCCCTCTCAATGACACCGCCACAACCCAGGGCCAAGGCCGGGATTGGGCCCCTGAACAAATTCCTCCCAGCTCCTCCCAAAGTCAGCACAGCCAGGATGTGGATGTGTATCTGTGATTTTATTTTGAAATTTGTTTGCAATCACCTAAGGTGGGAAGGAGTCACTCAGCTGCCTTTGTGGATTACTCTGACTGTGAGGAGATGTCGCTGACCTCCCACAGGAACTTCTCATCCTCATAGGCTGAGTTCATTTTGTGTAGCTTCTTTGCCATGCTATGCTTTTGGAAGAAGTTGAGAGGCGTGGTCAGGTACCAGCCCCACAGTGGCTGCCCAAACCAGGAGAAGCCCTCCTGACTGTCCTTTTCCACTGAGTACTTCCTTCTCAGCCTGCAAACGCTACTTGACCACTCTTCCTCATCTTTCCCTGAAGCTGTTCTGTGGCAGCAAATCTTGATGAGACAGGATGATGATCAGAAGCACTGGGGTCACCATGAGTGCTATTGCCAGGATGAGCGTCTTGTTGTAGCCGTGTCCCGGGACTTCCTGTGTGTGGTCCCTTGGCTCGCCTTGCGTCTTCTGATTGCTGGAGACCCCCGAGCTCTCGTTGATGTAGGTCTCGCTCTTCCACTGCTCCGTGTCCCACTGGGCCTGGGCCACCTTCTCTTCCTGCTGCTTACGGAGCAGCTTCATCAGGCGGTCTATTCTCGAGATGAGCTTGGCACAGGCCAGGTGCCCACGGGGCTCTGAACAGTCCTTTTTCGTACTGTCTATGATACCCGAAATGAGCCTCCTACCCTCGTTGTTGGGAATGAGGATGTGAAGCTGCTGGTTTAGCTGGGTCTCCAGCTCATCTCCGGGGGACGACAGCAAGGGGACAGAGGTTTCTGGAGGGGGCGGCTCAGTGCTGGTGCTGGTGTACTCCCAGTGCCTCTCATCGGTGTGGTCATCGGTGGCTATCAGGGGTGAGGGCAGAATCCGTGGCAGAAATCGGAGAGATTGTGGTAAACACATTTTTTTGAGGGGTGTTTCCTCCAGGTTGGTGTTCTACAGAAGTGCTTCCTACAGTGGTTTTGGCAGGATCATGTAATTTGGGGAAAGGATGCTCCTGAAGACGTGGGTCTCCAGAGGACGAGAGGAGCCCCTGAGAGGGGGAATGGATGAGGCTCCTCAGTGCGAAGAACAGAGGCCCCTCTGCAATCTTCAGCCTCCCGCGTGTGTCTTCCTTCGGGAGCTGCTCCCTGTGACCGTCCTCGAGTGTTCTGTGGCCCTTGAGAGAGGCAGTTTTATGAAAGCCATGACCCTTTTGGAACCTAAGATTGGTTTAGTAGCTTTCATGTAGTAACTGTAGCACCGGCATGTTCTAAACGCAAAATGCTGTCCAATTTGTTCAGAGGATTCTAGACGTGGGGACAACTCCCGGGAGGGAGCAGAAGATGCTAGGTCATCAAAGCCCTCCGGCTGTAGCTGCGCAGTAAGGGCATCGGGCAATTCTGCTAGGACATTCAGCAAAGACCAGGGCTCAGTGGACACCAGTGGCTTTGAAGTATTTCTGGGCAGGGTCTCACTGCCCCTTCTCAGGCTTCCTTTGGGCAGGGCTGGTAACGTTGGCCAGTCCGTACCTGCCCCTTCTGAGGCTCACATGAAAGTGGCTCATTATTATATAGGCCACATTCACCCAATATATCAATGCCAGGAAAATAAAGACTACATTCTTGATTCAGCGGAGTTTATCTGAATGATCTCCTCTGACCAAGTTAGTAATTTGGCAGCTCTCGGCATCGTAGGTAGTTCAGGGCAAAGGCCCCATGTCACTACTGCCTGTGCTTGGTCTCAAGACAAAATTGCACTGGGGGGGTCTGGAAAAGCAGCTTCCTGTCACGGGCCTTTTGGGCTCTTTGAGCATTGCTCACCGAGTACATTTGGATGGCTCAGAAACGGCCCAGGATGGGCCACTGTGGGATTTGGGACAACCTAGTCTGAGTGCAGAAGCCAAACCGGGAGAATGCTGTGAACAGAATCTGAAGCAAGGCCTCGGCCGAGGGTCCAGAGCTCTGCTCCTGCACCGGCAAGGTTTGGTCACTCTCAGTGGGAACTGCAAGAGGTACCAACTGCCATCCTGCCTTCACTTCATCTGCCATGTGAGCCTTTTAGAAAACAATTTGAAAGACAATCGCCCATGCTGTGCCCTTACATGGAGACAGCAGGACTGAGGAGAAAGAGGACATTAGCAGGAGAGGGGTTCGGGCTGATCCCACATCCTCACAGTGTCTGAGCATTAAGGTCGCCTCTGGTTGAGAGCCGGCAACCTTGGCTTAATAAAACATCCCAGGGCTCTCTCGTGTGTAAATGGCAGCAAACAGGTGGCACGCACGACCCTTAAAATAAGTTGCACTACAAACTGTGGAAGAGAGCATCCCTGGGAGGTGAAGGAGCTTGCCCAAGGTCACTCAATGGGTCAGGGTCAAGGCCAGGACTAGACTTTGGGTTACAATTTCCAGCCACTTTCTTTCTCATTGCATGATCCTGCCTCCTAGCAGAAACCCTTGGGGAATAAAGTTCTGTCCGGTCCCGTTTGTTCTGGGAAAGGCTTGGAGGCACTGACAGCTGTGTGCACGCCGCCTCCTCCGGCCTACTTCACATCTCTATCCGAGGCGAGGCAGGTCCTCTGTCTCCCTTGTACATTCTCTGGGGCTCACATATCCAAGTCCTTTCCCAAATCCCCAAAGCCCTGCTCTTGAGGGCTTCCCGGGCCTCAGAGCAAACACCTGCTGTCCTTTTAGGGCCACACTGCTCCTTCACGCATGGAGCCAGGGCTCCATGTCCCCTGCCTTGGAGAGTCGCTAAGGTTGGCCCTCAAAACCCCTCTCAATGACACCGCCACAACCCAGGGCCAAGGCCGGGATTGGGCCCCTGAACAAATTCCTCCCAGCTCCTCCCAAAGTCAGCACAGCCAGGATGTGGATGTGTATCTGTGATTTTATTTTGAAATTTGTTTGCAATCACCTAAGGTGGGAAGGGGTCGCGCAGCTGCCTTTGTGGATTACTCTGACACTGAGATGTCGCTGACCTCCCACATGAACTGCTCATCCTGGTTGGCTGAGTTGATTTGTCGTAGCTTGTTTGCCACGCTCCGTTGCTGGAAGAAGTTGACAGGCGCGGTCAGGTACCAGCCCCACAGTGGCTGCCAAAACCAGGAGTAGCCCTCCTGACTGTCCTTTTCCACTGAGTACCTCCCTCTCGGCCCGCAATCGCTACTTGACGACCCTTCCTCATCTTGCCCCGAAGCTGTTCTGTGGCAGCAAATCTTGATCAGACAGAAGATGATGATCAGAAGCACTGGGGTCACCATGAGTGCTATTGCCAGGATGAGCATGGTGTAGCTGTGTTCTGGGACTTCCTGTGTGTGGTCCCTTGGCTCGCCTCCCGTCTTCTGATTGCTGGAGACCCCCGAACTCTCTTTGATGTAGGTCTCGCTCTTCCACTGCTCCGTGTCCCACTGGGCCTGGGCCACCTTCTCTTCCTCCTGCTCACTGAGCAGCTTCATCAGGTGGTCTGTTCTGGAGATGAGCTTGGCACAGGCCAGGTGCCCGCGGGGCTCTGAACAGTCATTTTTGGTACTGGCTATCATACCCAAAATGAGCCTCCTACCCTCCTCGTTGGGAATGAGGATGTGAAGCTGCTGGTTTAGCTGGGTCTCGACCTCATCTCCGGGGGACGACAGCAAGGGGACAGAGATTTCTGGAGGGGGCGGCTCAGTGCCGGTGCTGGTGTACTCCCAGTGCCTCTCACCGGTGTGGTCATCGGTGGCTATCAGGGTGAGGGCAGAATCCGTGGCAGAAATCGGAGAGTTTGTGGTAAACACATTTTTTTCAGGGGTGTTTCCTCCAGGTTGGTATTCAACAGAAGTGCTTCCTACAGTGGTTTTGGCAGGATCATGTAATTTGGGGAAAGGATGCTCCTGAACACGTGGGTCTCCAGAGGATGAGAGGAGCCCCTGAGAGGGGGAATGGATGAGGCTCCTCAGTGTGGAGAACAGAGGCCCCTCTGCAATCTTCAGCCTCCTGCGTGTGTCTTCCTTCGGGAGCTGCTCCCTGTGGCCGTCCTCCAGTGTTCTGTGGCCCTTGAGAGAGGCAGTTTTATGAAAGCCATGACCTGTTTTGAAACCTAAGATCGGTTTGGTAGCTTTCATGCTTTTACCTGTCCCACTGGCCTTTTCTGAAACCCAAATGCTGTTGGCGAGGTCTTTGGCTCTGTTTCTTGCCCCATGTGGGCTTTGGCCAAGCCGGCGGTGGCCAACCTGTGCAGCAGGGCATCCTGCAGGGCAGAAGACACGGGTACCTTCTGTGCTGCACGGAGCGGGTGCCTGGGCCCCAGCACCCCCTCATTCTGCCCCGGCTTCCCTGTGCTGGGGCTCCTGAGGCTCCGTCTGTCTGCGCTGTTTTCGGCCAGTGGCTGGGTGCTCTGCTTCCCCCTCACCTTCTGTTTCTGCCTCTCTTCGAGCAGTCTTTTCCGTATGCCCTTGGGACCCTTGAGGACCCTGTCCACTGTCCGCAACCTTCTCCCTTCATGCTGATCTTCCACCAGCCGGTTTTCCTGTGCTTGAGCACTTGCCAATTTCTCAGGAACGTCGGGAATGATTTGAAATTTGGGTCTTGAAAGGCTGAACTGCGTAAGCATGCCTGTTTTCTCTTTTTTCTTAACCTCCTCAAGTTTCCCCTGGTCGGCTGGACCCAGTGCCTTTCTGGAATCGGGGCTGCCAGGACCAGGAATGACAACTGCTGCCAGATGAGGAGTGTGGGAACCCAGGGGCACCGCAGGAACATGACGGGGTGGGGGTAGGGAAGGACCAAAATGAGTGAGATATAGCAATCCAGGCTAGTGGAGTGCAGGTGCTCTGCTCTGTAGGGTAGAACCCTTCTGGCAGTCACTTGCCTTTGAGCCTTGGGGACCCGGAATGTGCTGCCCCGCCCTGTATTTATGACATCATTGCTAAGGAAACCTGTATTACATCAGGCCCAGATGGCCTTGTGCCACATGGGGGAACTTTCCCCACCCCCGTGACAAGGCCCACCTCTCCTTCCCCAGGAGAGCTCACAGTGGCCTCTTACAGGGCAGCCTCCCCCATCACAAGGCAGGATGTGGGGCTCAGAACGGGTGGGTCCTGAACATGGGGTAGGTGGGGTGGACAGGACTGGGCCCCTGGCTGCTCAGAATTGCTGGGTATTTCGTTTGGTTCTTGAAGGTTGTTACTGAGTGCTGACACCGATGGACATCCCAGCAGATGACCCCAGAAGTGACACTCTCACAGGAAGGGCTGCCCTGGCGGGAAGGCTGAGACCAAGCAGATCCACTTCTTATGAGCAAGTCAGGGCTGTGAACAACTCAGCTGGGATTTCTCAGGGTCTGGGTCCTCAGGGCTTTGAAGCAGGAGAGTATTTCTGTGCTGTAAAAACTGTCTGCCAATGGTTTCCAAAGATGGGAAACAGCACTCGACTCTGCCATGGATTCCTTTAGCCAATGAAATTATACCTCTTGAACTCACATTTAAGTCATGTGTTGCAGTCCACAGGCCCTTGAGCAAGGGGGCTCTCACCACAAATCCAGTGTGAGGGAGACTGCGCTGCGTTAGACTATTAATGAAAGGCCGATGGGTGCTGAGGTGGAGCCACAGAGAGCGCATAGGGCGACTCACACAGGATAGGAACAGTGATTCCCGTGCTTTGGTTCTGGCATCAGACAGATGCCTGTCAACCCCAGGGAAGCTATGGACCGAATGCCTCCGCTTTCTCTCAGTACAACAGTGGGCAGATGCAGGACACACACAGGCATCCTATAGAGTGTGTTTATTAGGCCCATAGCCCTTTCTTGGGCTTACTAGGACAGCTCTATTAGTGAGATTATTAAGTAATACAAGCTCTTAGTAATAATATGTCATAGAATCCACATTTTAAGGTTTGTTCTAAAGTTTCTGAAACCCTTCTGAGTATTAAATGTTGAGCTTAAATGTAAAATAAAAGCAGTGAGAGTTTAGTAATATTAACAAGAAGGATGAGAATGCAATTCACCAAACAGGAACAAGGGAAGAGAGGGTAATGTCAGGGAAGGAAAATGCCAAACTTGGGGGAAGTAGATGTTTTTTACCTCTATTTTCATACACTCCACTGCATTGTAGGTTTATACCATTTAAGTTTTCATTTAAGCATGATTTAACTGGTTTACAGGTAAGTTACAAAATTCCTGAAATTTTAACCAGTGGCTCTCAGAGCCAGTAAGGACAGCCCAGGGCACTCGAGGGAACAGCCGTGTAACGCACAAGAGACAATGTCTGGGAATGCCCAGGAATGAGCAGCCCGTACAGCCAGGACGCCTGAATGTCCTTCTTGTCACAGATCCAGGGGACAAGCCACATCTTCTCCATCCACCCATGCTCCACCTCGGCCCCAGGGAAGGAGACTCGAACATTTTGCCTTTACCCATCCAAGACTCTTTTCACACTAGCATAGGTATCACATGGTTTCTCTTACATGAGAGGCCTGAAGCACAAATAAAGAACAACTTTTCCAAATGAGGAGGGGACCAGGAAATGGAAGGACAAGGGAGAGAGGGGAAGGGAAAGTAAAACGAACGAAGATCTTATGTACATGTACCAACTCACCAAAATGAATGTAATCATGTACTGCAAACGTATACTACTAATAAATTTTTTTTTAAATTTTAAAAATAAGTGAACAGTTTTAAAAAAGGACATTTAAAGGCAACTTATAAATCATCCTTAACCTATTAGATCCACAGACTGGATATTAGCTGGTTTGCCCCTCTTTCCCATGACTGAAGACCCAAGAATAAGACAAAGTCAACTATCAACAAAATAGAGAAAGTGCTTATTCTTCACATATACAAATACAAGTGTGAGCTGAGTTCTACGACTCTGCTAAGGGTTAAACATAAGATGTGTAAAGTCCTTGCCTGTTAAGATAGTGTGAAGAAAATGCCACTTGTTTAAGAATTAGCTTAGAACCAAAACTTCTGAAAAACAAGAGGGCACATCTTTGATAACACGAACACTTTTGTAAGGATGTAGGTTCTAATACTGTTCTAAGCATTTTGTAAATCTCACTTCACTTCTCTCTCCACTTCCGTGTGGTTTACTAACAAGAAAACTGAGGGTGTGGCAGAGCCACGGTCCTGAGGCCATGGGAAGATGCAGAACTGGAGTCCAGCTGCCTACTCCAAGGCCTGTGCTCCAGCCAGCACCAGCGTAGAGGAAGATGAGTCATGGCAGGAATCAAGAGCCACTTTCGTGGCCTCAAAATTACTGATTTTGTGGGAAATTGCTGGAATTTAGATTAAGACATTTTCTCTAAAAAGGTACAGGTTCTCAGCAACTGTGCAGTAAGAGAGTTCAAACTGCCAGTGGCATGAGCCAGCCCCACCTCCCAGAGTCTGTTTTGGGGAGATGGCAGGAGAGCCAGGAGAAGCAGCCATGGGGCTGGAACTGTCCAGCAAGTACCCAGCCATTAGCTTCATTATCAAGCCACGGCAGAACTCCAACAGGATGCTAAAAGGGCTGAGATTTGATCAAAAGAGAAATGGACTGCAAGACCTTCACTGGTTGGGGTAAAATGTGGGGTCAAATGCACATGGCTAAGGGCCCTTCCCTGACACTGCAGCTGGTCCCTCCCACAGTGACCGAACTGCAGAGTACCCCTGGCCAGCAGTATCAGCATCATGTGTCCCGGTGTCACCCATTCCTCTGCTTTCATACACAGACCTGACTTCCCTGGAGACTTTGGCAGCTGACGTGAGCCTCTGACTACTCATGAATTTATTCTCTATGCACTGAGACTGGCCCTCTGTGGATGGTGGCATGGAGGTTCACAAGGTGCTACTTTTAAAATCAAGAGGGTTACAGAAAACTGGAATAGAAGCCCTTTATCTTAACCTGATTAAGGCTATCTATGAAAAACCAACAGCCAACATCATACTAAATGGTCAAAAACTGAAAACTTTCACGCTAAAATCAGGAACAAGACAAGGATGGCCACTATCACCACTCCTGTTCAATATAGTTCTGGAAACATTAGCCACAGCAATAAGAAAAGAGAAAGAAATGACAGGAATAAAGATAGGAAAGGAAGAAGTTAAGCTGTCATTATTTGCTGATGATATGATACTTTACATAGAAGACAGAAAAAACTCCGCAAAATGACTTCTAGACTTAATTGACAGCTTCAGTACAGTAGCTGGATACAAGGTCAACACTCAAAAAACACTCCATGCCTTCTTATACACAAATAACAGACTCACTGAGAGAGAAATTAAGGAAACAACTCCTTTTTCCAATAGCATCCAAAAAAATGAAATATCTAGGAATCAGCCTCACCAAGGAAGCAAAAGACCTCTACACTGAAAACTACAGCAGTCTGAAAAAAGAGATCAAAGCGGATATAAGAAAGTAGAAAGACATCCCTTGCTCCTGAGTAGGAAGAACCAATATAGTGAAAATGGCCATACTTCCAAAACTACTATATAGATTTAATACAATGCCAATTGAAATTCCAACAATGTACTTCACAGAACTAGAGAAAAGAATCCAAAAATTCATTTGGAACCAGAAGAGACCTAGAATGGAAAAAGCCATTCTAGGCAACAGAGACATGGCTGGGGGTATCACAATCCCCAACTTGAAACTATATTACAAAGTTGCTGTGATAAAAACAGCATGGTACTGGCAAAGAAACAGACCCGAGGATCAATAGAATAGATTAGAAGATGCAGAAACAACTCCAGCCATATTCAGCCACCTCACCTTTGACAAAGGAGCCAACCACCCTCATTGGAGGAAAGATAGCCTATTCAATAAATGGTGTTGGAAAAACTGGATTTCAACCTGCCAAGAATTAAAAGTAGACCCATATCTATCACCATACACTAAATTAAGATCAAAATGGATTAAAGATCTAAATATTAAAACAGATACACTAAACTTGCTGGAAGATAAGTTAGGTAGAACTCTTGAAGATATTGGCATAGGAAAAGACTTTATGAACAAAACCTCAGTAGCACAGGAACTAGCACAAAGAATCAACAACTGGAATCTCATCTTATTAAAAAGTTTCTGACTGAAAGACAAACCATCCACAGAGCTAAGAGACAACCTACAATGTGGGAAAAAAATTTTACCAACTGTTCCTCAGACAAAGGTCTACTATCTAGAATATATAAAGAACTTTAAAAAATCAGACCTCCCAAATTTAAAGACCAATCCAAAAATGGGCATCAGAAATGAACAGACATTTCTCAGACAAAGAAGTAAAAGCAGCAAATAAACATATGAAAAAATGTTCAACATCATTGGTCATTCGAGAGATGCAGATGAAAACAACCCTGAGATTCCACCTCACCCCAGAAAGAATGGCTGCTGTTAAGAAATCAACCAATAACAAATGCTGGCAGGGGTGTGGGGAGAAAGGAACCATTCTCTATTTTTGGTGGGAGTGTAGACTGGTGCAACCACTGTAGAAATCAGTATGGAGATACCTCAAAGGACTAGGGCTAGAGGTCCCTTTGACTGAGCTATTCCCCTGCTGGGTATCTTCCAAAAAGAATTAAAAGAATCTTACCCCAGAGATATATGTGCACCCATGTTTATAGCGGCACAATTTATAATAGCAAAAGCTTGGAAACAGCCCAATTGCCCATCAATTGGAGACTGGATAAAGAAGATTTTAAAAAATAAAAGAATACTACTCAGCCATAAAGAATGAGAAACTAGAGACATTTATAGCTAAATGGATGCACATGGAAGCCATACTCTTAAGTGAAATAAATAGGACACACATGTGTAAATACCAAATAGTTTCTCTAGTGTGAGAAACTGAAAGTGTAAATAAGGACTAAAAGGTATAATAGATAATGTGAAATATGTAGAAAAGGGGCAAAGGAGTAAGGGAAGTTGGAGGAGTAGGGGAAAGGAAAGAAGGGAAAGGAATAAATATGAGAAAAGAAAAAAATGGAAACAAAGTCTCTGTAAATAGGGAGGGTTGGAGAGGTTGAAGGGAGGGCAGGGGAAGGGGGAAAAATAAGAACCAAGACAGATTATGTAAAGGTGCAAATTCCCAATGATGAATGTCATCATATTGTATACCTAAAATGTACCAATAAACTTAATTAAAGAAGAGGTAAATTAACCACTTTTAGAAATGTTGCTTTTCTTAAACTATCCTTTCCTGACTTCTGAAATCAGTTGACAACAATGAAATCGGAGATCGTGTGTGCTGCTTGGCTTTCTGTGGGGATGCCATGCTCACACAGCTCACAGCCACAGTGCTCTCCCCTGCACACCCGCTGCCCTGGCTGCGGTCCATTGCCTCCCTCCAGCACCGGCCCTCCTGTTCCCGCAGACCTGCAGTGGTTCCAGGTCATCTCGCTCTTGAGAGCTGTGGAGGGGAAGCTGATTGCACCCCTATTCTCAGCTTCTAGGCCGCTGACAGACGAGGAGACCAGGAAGGACTCCCCAGCTCTCCTGCCAGGTTCCCCAGACAGCCACATGTCCCGGCACTTCCTCATGGGCAGAGTGTCCGTGGAGGGTCCGTCGTGTGGGGGACAGCCCCACCTACAGCTCCTGGAGCCATGGGCAGCAGTTACCGTACAGTGGATAAACTGAGTTTCGGTACTGCAGAGATTTTTGTCTTGGTTTTCCCTGAGACATCAGTTTCTTAAGGATCCCGCTGTTGCTTTCTTAAAATATTTCAGTTGACCTAAACATGGACATTTAAAAGCACGACTAATGGTGTTTGGCCCCGGTGAGGTCTCATTTACTTAGGCCAGTTCTGACACGTGCTTACAAGGACTTGTTTTTTGTCAGGTCACTTGAAGGCCAAATGAGGTGGCGCCCAGACAATCGGGTGGTGGCTGTAATAAGGATTCAGTGGCTGGGGCTGACAGGTGCTTTGGGTCTATGAGTTTATTGATGGGGAGGGGAGGGTTGTAAAGGTTGCAGCCTGCACATCCAAACCCCCAGGGACGGCTCGGGCTCTTCCTCCCAGGTGTCCCTCGGTGATCTGATTTGCTTTAGAGAGTAGCAAGTACATTTCCTTGGAAGTAGAAATGTCACAGTTCAGAGAAGACCCTGGGGTCTGTAGGTGGCTTTCTGCACTGTTTTGCTTGGGTTTGCTTTGGGGTAAGCAAGGACCACACATTTGTTTCTGTCTGTTCCCAGACTTCTCTCTCTCAGACACAGGGAGGACATGTTTGAAGCGTCCCCAGTAGGGTCTGGAGCAGTTTGTGGTCTTTGATTATTGCAAAAAATGAGGACAAATGGCTTAGAAGCAGTGCTTGGTCCCTGTCAGCGGGGGATCCTGGAAGGACAAAGTACCAGGGAGGATACCAGGTACTGGCATGAAGGACAACTTCTGGCCTGGAATCCTGAGGGGGGTGGGGGGTGGAGAGCAGGGACCACATGTCCTCCAGGGAGAGGAACGGGAACACCAGGGACTGGGGATGAGGCCAGGACGCCTCACTGTGAGGGTGACTTTCCCCAGCAGCCATCAACCACTAGCTCCCTGCTCCACGGACTGAGGGTGGCTGTAGGACGGAGCAGACAGCTGCTGAAGAAAAATGTCCCTGGTGAAATTTCTCACACTATTAAACCTCCTCACCGCTGCCCAGTATACCCAGAATATGGGCTTAGATAGTGGAAGAGAATGTTAGGTTTAACAGCACTGAGAAGAATGATAAGAAAAGAAATTTTCAAGTCAGTGTGGTCCAGATTCCTAGAGGTCCAGATTTCATCAGCACATTTATCAAATCGTCCCTGTGTTCTGAAGCAGTCTGGTTGAGGTAGTTCGTAAAAGATAGCCATGTTAACTGGCACACGGCTTCCCACAGTCTCCAAACTAGCGACTCACTCTCTGAAGTAAGAAGAACACATCTGTATCACTCAGCTTTCATGTCCCTGGGCCATAGTACCTGACACTCACAAGTTAAAGCTCCAAGTGTGTAATTTGGCTCAAGGTTTCAGGGGCCCAGTCCATGGGTCAGCTGGCTTCAAGGCAGAAGCATCATGGCAGAAGGGTGTGGGGGAGCAGAGATACTGGAATGTAGAGCAGGGGACCAGCATCAGAGAGGAAGGAATGAAGGAATAGATATAGAGCCCAATGTCATGCCTCTACATGGGGTGAGACACACCCCACGGAGTGCTTTACTAATCTTCTAGGTGATTCTTTTTTGGGGGGGCAGTACGGGGATCGAACTCAGGACCTTGTGCTTTCAAGGCAGGCGATGGAACCACTAAGCTAACTCCTGGTCCCCTTCTGGGTGATTCTTAATCCAATTAAGTTGATGTGTCATGATTATGGTCACAGCATCAGCCCCAAAAGATTTGAACTGAAGGTCCTATCAGTGTCTGAGCTAAGTACACAGGGACCCAGTGTCAACAACACTCAAGGGAATGTTAGAGTCCACATGGAAGTGAAGAATCTCCACTAATATGACATAACAAGCAATTTCATAGTTCTCAGAAAAAGTGCACTTCTTACCTGAGATTTGCTGTTTTAACTTGCAGGATCAAATGTTTCATTTAGAGAACAAAATAATTATAGCCTTGAAGAATTCTTCAGGCTGTTTTAAACAAAGGAGCCCCCATCAGCATTTTGGAAAATAATCATTGGTGTGAATATTGTGGAATAGCTTGGAAGGCTGGCCTTCACCTTGATCTCTGAAAGGAAGGTGAATTAACTGGGTTCTGTGGATTAAGTTAAATTGGCATAGGTTTTCATTCCATAGTTCTATGGCTTGGTTTTTTTCTACTAAAACAACTGCTTTTCTGGAATACTTAGTGGTGTAGATGCACATGTCTGGTGGATTTCCAAGGATGTTAAATATAAGAGAATAGTTTTTCTGTTCATATTAAAACATAGTCAAATTTTCTACAAGTTTCATTTGTTTCCCTTAATTCAATCAGGTAGCACTTAATATATTTATGAAACATTATAGGGTTTCTGAACCTTTTCTAGGTCAAAGTCCAAATTAATAATCCAGCAAATGGCATAAACACGCACACTCACAAATACAGTTTTTCATATAAACCTTAGACATAGCTGAGTCTCCTCATACCCCCAAAAGTCTGTACACCTGAACTGTAATAATTCCTTGATTTATTGGCTAAAGTAATTCATAAATTCTGAATTACCATCTTCAATGTAGTTGAGTTTCCTGGTATTCCTCAGCATTTTTAAGTTGTAACCATTTTAATGACTTTATGTTTAGCATGTTTTTGATTAAGTAATTCTTTTTAAATTTTAGATAAAATTTATGACTTTAAATGCATACAGTGATGAATTATTTAAACATTAAAATGGAAGTAAGCACACTAGAAAGTAGATTTTTTTTTTCCTAAGATCGTTTTTAGTAGGTTAGATTAGGTTTTTAAGGTTAAAATGTTCAAGAATCTCATCCAAGAAGGACAGTCAGCTGGAAATTTAGTGTATAAAACACCCTGGAGCTGAGGATGAAGCTAAGCTGGACTATTAAACACATCCTCTGACTTACGTACCGATAAGCTTTGAAGACTTCGCTGAGCATCTAATGACGAATTTCATTTTGTATGGTTTTTTTTTTTTTTGTATTGTTGTCTGCTTTATTTACTTGTTTTTGTTTGCTTTTCACTTTCCATACCAGGGTGTTTTCCTTGACTGCTGCAGGAAATATTTCTCATCTTATTGTGAAACCCTGTTGTGATCACTAAGTATGGCAGCGAGTTGAGATACACCATTGAGCTTTCGATTTGGGAGTGCTGGCTTTTCCTAAATCAAAGTGTAATCGGTATTCAGCAACACAGAGTGTGTCTGAGGCCTAGGGTTCAGGGCCCCATGGCTGGTGTGGGCAGCAGGCGCTCACACTTTTGTGTTGTGCAGGTTGTATAGAAGCCTAGCCTTCAAATCAGGTGCACACATGCCTCTGTGTGTGTGTGTGTGCACATGCACATGTGCGCACATGCACTATTATTGTATTCTCCAGTTACCCCACCACAAGATTACTTTTAGTGTCACACGCAGTGTGTGATTTTTCAAAGGACTGGAAAGTGGTCACAATAGTAATAAACTGGCCTTACAAGAGTACAATTGATTTGTCTTCTGTGAGTAATGGAGTTCAACTTGAGCTGGTTAACTGAGTCAAGATGTGAAGATCGGGCTGGTGATGTGGCTCAGTGTTTGAGGCCCTGAATTTGATGCCCAGCCCTGCCAAAGCATTGGTAAAAGTTTGACCATTAATCTGTTCGAGAAGTGGCGGCCACTGGGATCACCCTGGGTCTGTGTCCTCCACTGGACCCTGCCAGGCTCCCTGTGGACAGGTCTCCTTACTTTTAGAGGAAGGCTGGTCACCACCCCCTCCCGGGGAAAGGGCCAAATGGGACCCCACCTGAGGTGAATGGGGCAGGTATATTCAGGGAAGGAAATCACATGATTTTCCAGAATGGGTGTGTCGCAGTTCAGGACTGTTGCAGGGCACAAAGGATGAAACAAAGGGTGACTCGGAGTCAGTGTCCAGCCTGCACTCCGAGAGGGCCCAGAGGGGCTGACAGGAACCAAGAGCCTGATGAGGGCGCCGCAAACTGCAGCCTTGGTGGCCTTTTATTGGTGGAACCAGGAGGCAGGGACGAAAGAAAAGGAAGGCGTCTGGGTGGGACTCGGGTGGGGATGGGGCAAGGACAGGGAAGGGGGGTGGTCTGTTTAACGACCACCCTGAGGGCTGACCGGGGTGTGGGGAGGTCAGGCCAGAGGCTTCCCTCCATAAGGCCGTGAGTCTGGTCCTACTGTGTGACTTAGGCCCGTAGCTGACCCCTCGTCCCTTCCAAGCATTCTGGGAGGGTCTGGGCACGTGGCTTCAAAGCGCTCGGCTCTGCGTATCCGGCTCATCCCTGCCACTGGCCAGGCCCCTGCAGATGAGTGCCCCACCTGCCATGTGGGTGGACAGTAAGGCCCCTCAGCTCCAGGCCACAGCATCCCTGCTCCTTGGGACCCGGGGAGACACCTTCCTTCTGAAGGACAGCACTCTCTCCCCCATGTGGTGTGGCAGGGCAGGGGCTCCAGGCCGTGCAAGTTCCGCGCTCCTGTTAACCAGACCGCACGTCATCTCCCCTGAACAGGACTCAGTGAGGGAGAGGCTACAGTGCCCCTGCTCTTGCCACGGCTGAAATAAATTAAGAAACGGAATCGAAACAGCAGGGAAAAGCAAAGCAGAGTGAGAAGAAAATGTCTAGAAATCGCATGTTTAAATGATTCTAGTTGATAACACAATTGGAGGTTTATTTCCCCATGAAACATCTAGCCACAGGATATATTGACATCACACGAGAATCCTCAGTGAAATCTGTCTCTGTCTCTCCATCTGTATCTCACACAGTCCTGTTATTCAAATGCAGAGGCGGACAGGGCCTATCGTGCACCCTCGCTTAACAGACAAAAACACAGGAAACCGAGAGGAGCCTGGGATCTCATGTGTTTCTTTTTACTGTTCTTTCGTTATAGACAGTGTGGTACGCTTGTACATGTCTTCTGAGATAAATGAATCTGATTAAAGTATTTTACTTAAAATCTGATCCAAACATTTTACTGTACGTGTTAAGTTCAATTTCCTCCCTTATATCTCTCTATTGAAATGGTTGTGAAGATTTAAACTCTGATGGGAATTAAAAATTTTAAAAATCTACAAGGAAGACAAGAATCTAAAAATTTAGAAATCAGTTCCTAAGTAATTAAATATGGGTTAGAAAGAAGAATATTTGTGCATTACCTTATTAACTATAATGAAAGCACTTAGTTCTTAATAAATGGATTTATATTATTAATGTTCAAATGCCTCATAAAAATAATAAAAAATACCTGCCATGCCTTTGTAAGAAAAGGAAAATAGACTTATACAGATTTTTTTTAATCTAATGCATAACAACCTTCTCTATTATGTGTCATCTTTTATTCTTTTTGGAAAAGATTTAATAGTCAAAGAGAGTACAAAGTGAAATACAAGACATCCATTTATCTGCTGCCTAAATTTACACCCTTAACATGTTACAACTTCGGCTTCCGAGTCTTGGTAGGATAAAAGATACAGAGAGAACTAAAAGTGAGGTTGCTTTTGTTTTCTTACATAGACTCATTTTTGTACTTCCCTTCCAGAGACAGAAGTATATTAAATTTTGTGTAAGTCTTCCGTAATTTATTTTTATTTCTCTAACGATTGGTTTTTCTTAAGTACAGAAGACCATCTGCCCTGAGGAATTAAAGAAATGCTTGCCTATGGTGCATTTTTTGTGCTTTCCCTTTTTAACTCCACATAGTTTTTGAGATTAAACTACCTTACCATATCCAAATTAAGTCCATTCTTTTTCTTTGCTGCATTAAATTCCACAGTACTTCTACCTATTTCCCTTTGGTGGAAACTTGTCTCTTTCCACCTTTTTCTCAGTTATGCACAATATTGCATCCTTTTACATGTCTTCTGAGAAATGTGATTTTCCCAGCAGTGTTATTTAATCACAGAATTGCAGGGAGAGCATTAATTTGCATTTCCCTTATCAGGAGCAAAGTTGAACATGTTCCCTCAGAAAGCTGTGTGTCACACTGCATCCTCACATTCAGACACACAGAAAGATTGTCCCTGTCCTACACAGGGCTGTGATGTTGGGCCTCATCACAGATTTTTTTTCCTACTCCAAGAGTATCTGACTTTTCCTAAACTCTTTAGATTTTGAACACATCAGGAATCTATGTATATGAAGAATTGATGGGATTTTATATTTGTAGTCAGATATTCTATGATCCCTACTATCTTAGTTACTTTCTCATTGCTGAGACACTATACCTGACACCCACAGCTCTAAGGAGGAGAGGTTTATTTTGGCTCACAGTTTGTAAAAGTTTCAGTCCATAATCTGCCACCTCTAGGGAAAGGTGGCATGGCAGAGGGAAAGGGTGAGGAGAAACCGTCCAAGGCAGGGCAGACAGAAAGCAGCAAGTGATCAAGGGAGGAGGAGGGAGAGAGACCTTTCCAGCCCATGCCCCCAGTGACCCACCTTCCCCACCAGGCTCCACCTTCCAACATCACATTTAGCTATAAATTCATCCATGGACTAATCCACCCATGAGTATCCCACACCCATGACTCAGTCACCTCCCAAAGCTCCACCCATGAACACATGAGGCTTTGATGGACATCTAGATGTAAACCATAACTCCTGGCCTATTTATCAGCAATGTTTGCTCATTCCCTTCTTGATTTCTAATCCAACTAAAGCTTTATCAATAACATATCTTAAATAACTTATCTCCTTTAATAAGTTCCTATTCTTATTTGTTTGGGATTTTTATTTTTGCAAATGAATTTTATAATCATTTTGACTGTTCATAAAAATATCCTTTTGGGATGTTGACTAGAAACGTATTTATAGATGAATATGGAAGAAATTAGCCCTTTTAGGCTATTCATTCTTTTCTTCCACAAATAAGATTTATATTTCATCATGTTTTCAAGTACTCTTTTATTCATTTAATGTTTGTAATATTTCCCAAATCTATTGTGCATCTTTATTTGAGGTACTTGCTAGATACTTTGTGTTGCCATGATGAATGCTGTTTCTCTCTTACATTTTAATTTGTTTATTGAAATCATGAATTTTGAGTTTTTCTATGTTGATCTTATATCTAGAAATCCTGCTGACTCTTATTATTAGTTCTAATATTTTTTCCATGGAATGTCTTACTAATTTCTAATGTAAATGGTTATAATGAATTTTCTTCCTTTTCTCATATCTCTTATTCCTTCTTATTTTATTGCATTGGCTAGCACTGCCAGTATAACCTTGCAAATTTGTGAGAATAGTAGCTCTTTTCATCTTGTTTCCAAACTAATGGTGATATTTGTAAAGTTTTGCCACTAAACAGTATGCTTACCTAGCGTTCCAGTAGTTAATCTTTCCTAAATGAATGCTATCTCTTATCTATATTTTCTTCATCTATTAAGATGATCATAGCAATTCTCTCCTATTCTTTGCTTATGTGGCATATAGCATTGGTGGATTATTTTAGGCTAAATTATTCTTTATTTATAATGTAAACTCTATTTGGTTATGATATACTAGATTACTACTTTACATTTATTTTTTCTCTCTCTCTCTCTCTCTCTTTCCTTCTGTACTGGGAACCAAACTCAGGACCTTGCACTTGCCAGGCAGGCCCTACATCCCCGGCCCTACATTTATTTTCATTAGTGAGATGAGATTGCCTTTTTTTCTTCTTAGACAATTCTTTGCCGTCAAACATATTAATGAGTAACTGAGGCATCTTTTTCTGTTTTTCTCCTCTCTGAAAGTGTGTATTAAATGAAGATGATATATTCCTTTCATCTCTAGGGAATCTACCTAAAATCTAGGATTTGGAAAAAGGAGTGACCCCAGATTAGTGTCTTTCTTTTTCAAGTCAGAAATATTTTATAGAAAACTAACCACTTCAAACTTTTAAATAGATTCAGCAACTTAATCGTTGCTTTTTTACAATCCTGCAGTCGATATTTGGTTGTAGTTTGCCAGCCTTTGCCTCACAGATACTGTTTATTTGTATGTTTCCCATATCATTGGTATGTTGCTGGAAACTTACCTGTGAGCATTATTTACAAAGACTACTTTTTGTTTTATTGTTATGTCTCACTTGTTTATTATCGTACAGTTCATTATATTACTTATTTCTATTTGTTTATATGTGCAGTTTTATTACATTCTTCTGCTTTCCTTGAACTTTGCTCTTCTGTTTCCTGAATTCCATAGTTGAATATTTGTTTTACATTTTGCAATAATTTTCTTTACCTTGACTGTGAAAAATCCCCTAAATCTCTTAGTTCATTCCACAAGTTTTATGTGTAATTCTTCCTTTGTTGTTTAGTTCTAAATATTTTGTCTTTATGTTGTTTCAGAGATAAAATAACAAGCAGTTTGTCAGAAAGGTAAATCTGCCACACTGTTTTCTCCTCTATCAAAACTGAATTTTTTTCCACTAAATAATGAGATTTCTTTGATTCTTATGAATATAGGATGAGTGACTTCTATTTCTGTGTAGACTGATTTAAATCATGCTGCTCACTACCATGACAACCAAAACCACACAATTTAGCAAATATCTGAGACAAAACATGCTTTCCAAATAATTCTCCTTCTGCTCCATTTCCTTACAGAACACTTACATGTATAATGATTTCCTAAAGAGCTAAAAATCTTTGCTCCACAACTGTGCATTTGTTTTTCATTATTTGTAAGGTTGTTTTTACTTTCAATTTACAGTATCAGGAAGAATAAAAAAGTACTGTGATTGTTACCAGAACATCAGGCTCCTTATAATGCTAAACAAAAATTACCGCGTAATAAATGCAAAGTAATGGTTGACAACCTGCCATTCTTATTATAAAAATTACCATACACTGTGGCAAAAATGGGGGTTGAATTCAAATATTAATCATAATATCTGTGAAAAATTGCTTCAATAATTGTACAGCTTAGTGAGCCAAGAAAGAGCTACGTACTTTTGCTTTAAATATGATTTTTTTTCCCTTTTCAGGATAGGGGAAGAAAATAGATTTGCCAGATCTATGAGAATATGACATTTTTAGTAGTAAATGCTAGTCTTTTACATAATAACCATTGTGTTCTTTGCAAATATTATCTGAGAGCCAACTAGTTCCAGTGAAATGTCTAAGAAATTAAATGATTTATAAGGCTAATAAAAACTTCTAGATTTCTACTTCTCTAGCTCTTTCTTGAGCCAAGAATGCAGAGGCCACCAAAACATGTGTATTTTATGCAAAGCATAAACTTTCCTTGCTGCTGGCCAGGCATGCCCTCCTCCTCCCTGGCAGGGGTGTGCCTGGCCTCTTCCCCTAGCAGCCTGGTCTGTGCTGACCACACTCTGGTGCTGGCTATCAGGCACCGTGGCGTTCTGCAAAATGAATACAGCTCAGAGCTGCTCAGAGTGAGGCAGGAGGTCCCCTTCTGGCTCTCAGGGACCCCATCTCTCTCTGGGAAATAAACAGATAACAAAAACCCAGGAGGACATGTCAGTACCGATACTTCAGTATTATTTGCCTGTTTTAACTTGAATTTTCTAATTGAGGAGGATGTGCTTTGCAACTAAAGGGCTTTTTAGTTTCCTCAGCCATGTGTTTTGAGCTTTTCTCTCCCCTTCTGCTGTCTTGTAAGAAACACATTTTCCAGTCCTGGCATCTTAGGTGTGCAGGTGTGATATAGGATGGAGGTGCAATTATCATGGTACTATTACCAATAAGCAAGCTGGGCTTGGAGCTGACAATTATTACTGTCTATTATTGGCATTAGCGAAAGTGGGCCTTGTGCTCTCCCCTTTCCCAAGGAAACCGGGAGAGGTTGAATGAGTGCCCCATAGCAGGGAAGAAATGGATTTGAGGAGTGAACTTTAAAATTCTGGTGTTTCCAAAGGTGCCTTCTCTGTTGAAGACAATCAGAAGAGTGATAGGAGAAAAGCTTCATTTTAAAACTAAAAGGTTTACGTAAACCCTTTATCATAAGGGCAATTTCCTTGCATCCTCTGATGTTATCACTGTGGTTGAATCCACATGAATCAGACGTGGTCCTTGCGCTTGGGTCTCCGGCATTCAGAACAGTTCTTGGCAGAACTGCGTGCTCAGCAGAGTAAGTGAAGGAACCGAGAAGTGACTCAAGGCACACCTAGCGTACGAGCGGAGAAGAGTCACGGGACAGGTGTGAGAAATGCATCTGTCCCAACTCGTTACTATTCTGCCTCTGTGCCTGACATGTGCGGCTTAGATGCATCTCTTCCACAGAGGTTAAGCGCATTCCTTCTCCCCTGGAATCTGAGCTGGCCAGTGACCTGCTTTAGCCAAGAGAACCCAGCAGAAATAATGGCGAGCCATTTCCCAGCCTCGTGGGAATCTGCTCTCTCAGATCCTGGTCACTGCCAGGTACACGAGCCCAATTAGCAGACGGGACATCTGTGCCAGGGGCCAGGTGGGCACCGTCATCTCGGACCTGCTGGTGGTGGTTCTGCTGTCCGTGCTGATGCACAGACGTGAGAAGAGAAATGAACACTCACTATGTGAAGTGTGGTTTCAGGGTGCTTGATCATCCAGGACCGCACTGCTGCAGGTCCCCAGGTAACTCCACAGCTGCCACTTGGGACCACCACTTTTGAGTTGTTATATTTCCACTTGCGGGTGACTGGTAGAAAGACACCCATCCCTTTCCCAGGTGACTTGAGATTCTGAGATGGCCCTGCTTCCTGGTGTCTTCTACTCCTTGGTCTGTTGTCTTCTGAACCATTACAATCTCAGAGGGTTGGATAAAGAAGACTTTTGGTTTTCAATACTTCTATGAAATTGCAAAGATATCCACAAACGGTATTTAAAACATGCACTAGCCAGAACCTCACTGGGGTGGGGAAAGCACAGAGCTGTTGATCAAAGGATACGAAGTAGCAAATTTGTAGGACAATGAGTGGAAAGATCTAAAGTATAAAATGAGTAATAATAGTGCATTGCTTTTAAAATTTTTGCTAAATTAGAAAATAGTAGCTGTTCTTGCTGTAGAATGGGGGTGCGTTGTAAGAGAAAAATAACTTACAAAATGATACAGGTATTAGTTTGTTCCACCATAGTTCTCTCTCTATAATATATAGTATTGTGTACCTTAAATACACAATAAAATTTATTTCAAAAGGTATTACAGAAAATGTAACAGGAGAGTTTGGGTTGGAAGAGAATTATTACAAAGAGAGAACAGGACTCTATAAAGAAAAGCATAAATAGAAAACAGAGCAGCACATTTTGCCTTGGCCCATAACTAGTGTGTGGAAATGGCATATAGACTTCTTATTTTCATATTTTGTGCATGTAAATGTCTAAGTAGAGGGTCACTAATTTATGAATATGGTAATTATATCTTTTAGCTGGGTTGTAGTATTTTTAAAGGATAATAGCAAGCTAAAGACACAGATTCGCATTCTGAGCCTGCCACTTAACATTAATGAAATCTTTAGTAAAACATTTATGTCTTGTGAATCTTAATTTTCTCAGTCCCTAAAATTGTGCTCATCACACCCCATCTGCTGATGTGCGGAAGCTTAGCCGGCATGTCTCTCTGGCTTGTTTTTGATTTGAAGACCCAGGAGTCTATGATTCCTCCTCACGGTGCTTTTGAACATGCCAGGCACATCCAGATCGCTGTTGCTCTTGAAATGCAGCTTGGGATTGATCTGCCCAGTTTGTAGTTTACAGAACTCAGGACACAGACGGTTTTATGATTGATTGGAAGAGCTGAAGCTGAGATGACTTTATGTCACATTTCTATTAAAACCCCTCCTTTCCAGAGATATTCTGCTCCAGGGTGCCAGTAATTTCATTGTTAAAAATTCGTGTTAGCACAAGAGGAACTCCCAGCAGTAAGGTGAACTGTGGCCGTCTAAGGCCTGGGCCTGTGGACTGTGTGCGGTCCAGTGCCACCCATATCAAAGTCCTTTCTGAGAAACAAATTCCAACTGTCTCCCTGATGTGACCACCTCTCTCTTGTCTCCCCTCCACTTCCATCCCCCCGCCTTCCTCTTCCTCCTCCTCCTCATCTTCCTTTTCCTTCTTACCATGAATTTCACTTCAGAACCACGGAAGGAATGAACTGATTGGACTGGGACAGTGTCCCCAGAGAGTGTCCTGTGGAGTACGAGTCGACTAGGCCAGGAAATAACTTAGCCATTCAAGGCAGGGTTCCTGTCCTGGAAAGAGAGCTGTGTTGTCTCTGGGAGCAGCACCAGTGCAAGGCAGTGGACAGCTGCGCCCATGGCAGGGGGCCCTCGACTCAGCTGGCCAGGCCGAGGGGGAGCCACCCGAGGACTCTGGTTCATTTTTGCGCTACGTAATGACTGCATTCCCCATGGAGAGTTGGTACGTGGACATCACACATCTTCTTTTTCCTTCCTTCCTTTCCCCTGCCTTCCTTCCCCTCCCTTCATCTCTTGATCCTCTTCCCATTTGCAAACTCGATCTCCCTGATTCCTGTCATCCCTCTTTTATTTCACTCTTTAATTTATTTACACTTTGGGTTTCTCACAGAACAGAAGTCGCGTGATATTTAAGCTGTGTGTCTGATTTATTTCACTTAACATTATGGTCTCACCATGCACCCATTTTCCTACACATGGCTCAAGGTTTTCCTTCTTTATGGTAGTACTGCACTGTGTGCGAATACCACATTTTTCTTTATTCATTCATCTGTTGATGGCCAACCTTAAAACATGCAGGGGCCAGGGACACTGGGGCCCAAAGTACCACACGCCCTGCTGGGCTGGTGACTTCTGCAAATGGAAACACGGAAGTGACTCCATGTTCCGGTAGCTGAGTGTGACCTCTCTCAGCTCTCTGCTCCCCAACTAACCTGCAGGTCACCTGAGCACAGGTGTGAGTCTTATACTTCCAGGTGTGGACCCACCGACGGGTGTGGGAGGCAGTGCAACACAGTTTCATTGACAGAAACAGTGAACAGCTAACCTCAGGATCCTGCCATTTGTAAAACAGATATTTTGAGCCCTTTGTCCTCACTTATTGGTAAACATTGACTTAGCTACCTGCCGCCATCCTAGGACGCTGACCTAAGCTCAGAGAGGTGTAGGAGGAACAGTGGGCTGCAGGCTGCCATGCTGGGGAAAGAGCTGCCCTGAGAATTCCCCGAGGGTTCTGGACTCAGCGGCCCATCCTCAGAGGACCTGCAGCTCCATTGGCTCCCGGCAGCGAGACAGAGGCAGCTGCCAGTGTCTGCACCCACCGATTTCACCTCACTGCTGCATCAGGTCCAAGGCCCTCACAGCCATGTTGTCTGATGCTGGGCCCATGGGGCTTCTTTCCATGTTCTCCATACCCCAAACAAAGGACTGGACAAGACACAGAAAGGGCATGAGAGTGGAAAAGAAGTATGCCCTGCAGAGTGGGGACAGGCTGGGGGAAAGCCTCACAGCGCACCAGGATAAGGGAAAGGTATCTTTTGTATCCAAAATTCCTGGTTGTCCACCTCTCAGATAAGGCACTGGGACAGCTGTCCTATCAAACATGCCCTGGGTAAACTTCCTATGGAAAAACTCCTTTGGCTTCCTGTTATAGGAAATGAAGGGTCAGAGTTGGTGGCTTTTGATTGGCTGTGCCCACATGCAAATGAAGGATTGAAAAGAGCTTCATCTGATTGGTCCTGTGAACAGCGCCAGATTCAAATGAAGGATTCAAAGTAGCAACTTTCTGATTGGTCCAGAACAGCACTTATCTAATCGCTCCGCTCCTGTGCACAGCCAGGATAGTGGCACTGCACTGGGAGTGCCCCTCCCCAGTCACCCTGTCTTAGAGTTGTGCTGGCCCGAAGCCCTTGCGCCCCCAGCAGAGGGGAGCAGCCCTCAGGCCTGCAGCTCTGATTGGGTCATCCGGATGACAGTGAGGACACCAGAAGCCACCAGTCTTTCCTTTTGTTGGAGCGAGTGAGGTCACTGTATGAATGTGTTCCCAAGGCATGGAACTCTCTGAAAGTAGAGAGAGCAGTGGGATGTCCCCAGAGGTGTCTGCAGACACAGGAAGAGGACCGGCAGATCTTGAGCACAGATGGGACCAGCAGTGGGATAGATACTGCTGCCCTTCAGTTTCCTTCTTGGACAATGTATTTGCATCTTTGCTTCCAGCTCAAGGCCAGGCTGGTGTCCTGCTGGGCCTTGCTTCCCTGCTGACATCTTTCTGTCAACAGCCAGTGTTGGAGCCTGCTGTGGAGCCAGGGGTCACTGTGTTCAGTTCCCTATGTGAAGTGCCAGGATGAGGGTGCATCTCAGCACCTCCCGCTCCACGGATATGTGACGAGGCTTCTCTGCCCCGTGCAGCTGTGACCCAAGGGAGCATGTGATTCTTTACCGTTTGAGTGACATGTAGCATTGCTGAGTGCTCGCGTGATGTGTATAGTTTGGTGGACCCCTGGACCCATCATGTGAGCATGTCACCTCCCCTGAGGTGCACAACCCGCCCTTTCTCTGGCAGTGCCTCCGTGCTCTTAAAGTGGTAGCTGCTTTGGGTCTGGGTTATGCATGTGAGACACTTCTAGGACACTGAGTGTAGCGGTGATTCACTCGCTGTATTCCTGCATGGCCTGCCTATGTGGGAGCACACCCCTGCATCCTGCTTCTCAGTTATTTCGCCTGCCACTTGGGGAGTTTCTGTTTTTATTATTATAATGAAAGCAGCCCTGAGCACTCTCATGCATATCTTTTGTTGGACGTACGTACTTATTCTCTTGGATTGGTGCCCAGCAGAAGAATGTCTGGGCCATTCAGTAGTCCTGTCTTCAGCTTCAGTACATGAAGCCAAACCATGTTCCAAATTTCAAATTTAAGGCACCACCAGCCATGTATGAGGGTCCTGAGTAGTTCCATATCCCAAGTGTATGGTTTTGTATCTGACCACCTGAACATCTTCACTTTTGACAACTGTCTCTCCACATTTCTGCTTTTCATAACCTTCCTTGTTACTGACCACCAAATAAGTGGTGGAGTAGTGATGTCATATTAAACAGTCCACTCTTACATTCAAATGAGAGTTGTTTTAGACTAAGAACACAATCATTAATATAAGTTAAATATGGATTTATGGTTTTAGAAAAGTAATTCAATTAAGTGGCAGGCTGACTTGATTCTTGTTTATGAAGATGCTTTTCGTGACAAACACACACACACATATTCAGTGTTATAAACACCATGGTAAGGCCAGGGATTTAGCTCATTGGTTCCGCCGCCTGCCTCACAAGCATGAGGTCCCAAGTTCGATCCCCAGTACCCAAAAAAAAAAAATAAGATGCTGTTTCATCAATAGCTAACTTGAGCGAGAAAGTCCCATCCTGCAGGAAAGTCCCAGGGCATCCTGAGGCCAACTGTGCTGAAAGGGCCAGCTCACCATGTGCTGAGTTTGCCTGGAGGATGGGATCGGGTTGGTGGGAGGGCCTTCCTCTGCTGCTCCTCTGGGAAGCTGGATGTGGGGCCGAATCCCAAGTCACGGTGTCAGTACACCCGGAAAGCCTGCCCAGGTGCTGCTGAGGCTGAGGACATGGCTTCCATTCAGTCCTCATCCTCATGGATGCAGCAGACTTAAGTGAACCTGCTCTGTCTGCAGAAACCTCAGGAGTACACCTAGAAATGGGTTACATTCGCATCTAATTTTCTTTCAGACAGTAGATTATCCTCCTTTATAACATTTTATAACATTTCCTTCTTTTTAGCATTTTAATTGTATAAGCAAATACATTTGGAATCTGGTGAAATGTGAAGCAGTCGTCTAAGAGGGGCGCTCTTTCAACCGGATATGCTAACTCCAAGTTGCTGGTTAACAACTGATGCTCCTGCTGTGGGCGGGGACCCTCAGTGGGTTTCTTTGCCCACTCGTGCCCGGCCTGCTGGTCATCTGTCTCCCGCAGGTCAAACTCTCCTGAGCCCACCCATGGGCGGGAGAGGCAAGCAGGGGCTGTGGGGCTCTGGGTCTCTATTTCCTTCCTTGAGTTCCACAAAGCCCTAAGCTGGAGTGGTAGAGCCCCTGGCACCACACGAAATCCGCTAGAGGTGAGCATCAAATGTCTCTTTCATCCCTCCCTGCTCTGCTGTCTTGGGAAGTTTAGATACAGGTATTTTACACACTCTCCTTCCTGTTTATGAAGCTCATATTTCTACAATATACAAAAATATAACCCGACGGAATACTGTACCACAGGATCATCATTCTACATTTTTAAAGGAAAAACTGTTCACTCAAGTGATATATTACAACCCAAAGTATCATGAAGATGTGCCATGTGTGAAAATCAAAATACAGGTGTAAAACCAGGCCTGGCTGCCAATTAGGCTCAAAGCAAGCAGAGGGGAATGAATAAAACAAACAGGCAGAACCCATACCCACAGCAGAAGGCAGGACGCAGGCAGGCCCTGGACACTGAGGCCCATGCATGGGGGTGTGCCCCATGGGGGCCCAATTTCCACACTGAGCTCCCTTTGCAAGGAGCAGCCTTGGGTCTGGGGATGCGTGTTCAGGGCCACTGCCACTGAGGCAACTTTGTCTTCTCCTGTCCTCGGTCACCGAGGACTCAGCAGTGAGATGTATCACTACGTAACCAGATTGATTCATTTAAATTTCAGAATTTCCCATTCTTCATTCTTCATTTATGAGAATTCTGTTTCGAAGATCACAACATAATTTGTGAGTGGCGAACTCTGGTCTGTGAAAGGAGGGGCTGTGGTCGGCTGTGATTTACCTTCTCTTGTCCCTGAGGACCATCAAGCCAGGACAGCTGGCAAGAGGCGCTGGACATGGGCTCTTGCCACCCCAGCTCAAGGTCCTGAGGAAGGGGAGTCCAGTCCAAGAGACAGACCCCTTGGGGGGTCCAGAGAAGCAAATGTTATGCCGCTCATACCGCTCCGTGCTTACACTCGAAAGCCGTGTGTTTTTACTACCGTAGCTGTGACAAAAGCTTTAAACATCATTCTTAGCTGCTTTCAGAGTTTTCCGTCAGACTCTGAGTAACTATGTGTGGATTCTTAGTCCAAATTGGTGGTGACCTGCTGTGGTCTCAGAATGACCCCAGCAGCAGCGAGCAGAGGGTAGAGGGACTCCCAGGACCCCTGTTTATTCCGGTGCTTTGTTTCCTTGTAGCACCCAGGCATTGGACATCGGAATACTGGACATCTTTGGTTTTGAAGAATTTCAGAAGAATGAATTTGAACAAGTAAGTAGGCTTTCTTCTGAAAGCTGTGAACTTTCATTGCTTTTCAACTGAATTAGTTCTTAATTCAGTAGAGCTGATTATATAATTATATTCAAATATGAATTTAAGTGAGTACTTTAGTCTTGTGTTTTATAATTATTTTACCTGGTTTGTTGATCTTGCATCATTTTTATGTGGTCCTCTAACTGGCATACTCACACCTGGAAATGTGTTGCTTGTTTTGGAAGATGATGTAAGATGGAGAGCTGAGCCTTGTTCATGGAAATGCAATTTTAGCTAGGTCAGGGAGTCAGAGAATGTATTTAAAATCAGGGCAAAAGTCTTCAGAATCATTAGCCAAACATCAGAGTGAAAATACGTTTTTATTTTACTGCCTGATGTTTATGGATTCATCTCCAAGTGAGGTTCATACATAGGACTATTGGAATCACACATAAAACATCCCGGAGAAACATTGGCTAGTGTTAATTCACCTACAATGTAGAGCATCTTACAAAACACTGAAGTATTTAGGCACCTTAATAGTACTGCATGAACGGTTTTATTAAATTAAGTATATATATAAAATGAAATGTTAAAGAGAGTAGAAATACAATTTGCCTTAGCAGAGAATGAAAATAGACCCATGAAAAGGTACCTGGGGAAAGAGGAAAGTAACATCTGTCATAGGAAGAAGTGTAAATGACCCTGGCATTTAGGGAGAATTCCTTAGTTTGTGGAATTTATAACTTGTTTAGCTCTATTTTCTTCAAATCCATAATGAGCTGCTTAGTGACACTGGACAAGGACTCAAATAGAAAGCATTTGAAAGCAGGTCTGTGACTTTGACTAGCAGACATGTCTCTTATTTGTCAAGTCAGGATAGTAAAACATTTGCAGATCTGTGAGGTCAAACACAATTATAAAACAGAGGTTTTGATGTCGTTGTTTACCATCCCAGTACACACTGTGAAGAAATATTGGAGCTCCCACTGCTCCTGGGGACACTGAAGAGTGGTTAAAGTGCAGCAGCTTGGTTGCTAGAGTAGCCTTGCCTGGTCCTTTGGGTAGAGCCCACTCCTGCTGCTCCCTGACCCCCGATGACTGCAGCAGGGCATGCTCCTTACAGAAGTCTGGCTTGGAGCGAGACCGGAGAGGCTTCTTTCCCCTCCATGTGTTTTCATGCATGAGCAGGAAAGGGAAGACTCCTGATTGTGTATTTATTTGCTTTGGACTGTCAGTAACCCAGTGAAGGGGATGCCAAGTCCCTGGGAGTCTTTCCTCAGCCAGAGTTTAGATATCGCCCCCTTACATTTTCAACTTGGAAAAGCCAAGTTTTGTGTCTGGCGAAAGTCACTGGGCAGCCGTGGAAGTCACAGATGCAGTGAGGTCCACGAAGTCCCTGCTGGGGCCCTGCTCCCCAGGCTGCAGCTCTACCCAGACTCACCTGTCTGTGGAGTCCAGGCTGACAACGGACGCATCGTGACTGCACGTTGGCTCCTTATTGCTAAAGCATGTTTGCCTCACTGTAAGCACACCGAACCGTTGTTCTCTCTTTCTGCTAAATATTTTAGGAAGGTATTTCCAGATACACCACATCCTGAGATTTCTGTGCAAGGAGGAATGGGATTTTTAAAATCTAAGGATGAATCCCTATTAAATGCCAGTTTTCAGCGCATATGGGTAAAACATCAGTACCGATTCTTAGACTTCCATTACTGAAAAGATGTTTTTAAATTACCATTTTTTCTTAGCTGCTATACACAATAATAACTAGGAGTGATTCAGAAGGATAAGATTATTTTCTTAGTGATGAATGCAGCTCTTGCATTGAACTAGGTTTAGTCATTTCCTTAACCTGAACTTCTTTAGAAGGCCTTCGGTTTGAGTGATGAATTCTGGGTCCCCTTGTTGTCCCCTTCCATTGCAAACTTTCAACAAAATGCTTGACACATCAAACCCAGAGAGGTATCAGTGCTTCTGAAAGGATTTATTTTATCCGGCTTTGGATTTATTGACTGGTATATCAGCTATTTGCGACACTGTCAACTTCTGCAGGGCTGAAGTTGTGTGTGACGCAGCATTCTGTACATCACTGAAGTTGAACAAATATATTCCAAATAAAACTTGGAGGAAGAATAACCTCATAAGAAAGGAATCCTCACAGTGGAAATTACTGTGCCTGACAAGTGTTCCTCCGAGCTTGACAGAGGATTGGAAGAGGACACCTTGAGCACATCCACAGGAGGACATCTCCCACCTTGGCATCTTCCAGGGTTCTATAAGACTAACGGGCTGAGAGGAGAATTCATTTCCTCTCATAGGGCATTCTGTTTTCAGCTTCTCTGACATCGTCTTGGATGGTTTGTGCTATTATAACAAAGCACCTTAGACTGATACCTTATAAAGACCAGAAATCAGTTGATCACAATTCTGGATGCTGAGAAGCTCAAGATTCAGAGTGGTGACAGGCCCAGTGTGTGACAGAGCCCTGTCTCCATGGATGGAAACTTCTCTTCAGGTCCTCACCTTGGGGAAGGGCAGGCCCGCTCTCTGGGTCTTTTATAACAACACTGGTCCTTTAGCAAGGGCAGAGATGTGCTGGCTTCAGGAGTCACCTCTGTAACACAGCACCCCAGGGTTAGGGTTGCAGCATAGGCCTTTGGCCTTTGGGAGTGATGCAACATTTCGACAGTAGCAGAATTTAATGAACTACTATTATTCAAGCTCTTGATTATAATGAAAATAATTTTATAATTTATGTAATTCAGCAATAGTTTGATACTTCAGCAGAGAGAAGCATGCTAGTCCTGCAATACAATCTGCTTCCCCGATTAATTCAATAATGGTGTCATTGTTGCTTCACCCTGTTGCATAATAAAGTTTCAGGTACCCCCTTCCCCCATCCCCTTCCTTATGAGAGTTTCTCTTAGCACGACAACAGAATGTCCTGCAGTCTTGAAGAGGACTGTTCTACAGCCTGTGCTCCGACCTGGAGCAGGAGTGAATCCCCAGACACAGTGGGTCACAGGCAGCAACACGGGCAGAGGACCCTGCACTGCGAGCCACAGGAGGAGGCGAAGGGTGTCTACTTGCAGACAGAACTGCGTATCTAGAAAACCCAGAAGAGCAATGGAGATGAGCTCATCAAAGCAGTGTGTTGTAAAGTCAGCATGTGAAATCAATAGCGTGCACTTAAAAAATCACCGGTAGAGGATATGATGGAAAGATGATGATGTCTACAATCGGTAAAATACGCAAACAGTCCAAGGCTGGGGAACTTCAGAAGCCAAAACAGACCTGGCCGTGGAAAATTGTGCTACATGACCAGACAGGACAGCTCAACTGACAAACGTGCTGTTACTCCTCTGGTGAACTTCTCTGCATAACCCAATACGATACCCCACAAATAAGGAATGAATTTGCAACCAGAACAAGTCAGTTTTATAGCTGCTACTGAGCGATGAATCTGGGCAATGAGTACCCATGATTGAGCGTATTATTAAAAGAAAGACAGCACACAAGACAGGAGACATTGTCAAAAAATACAGAGATTGTTTAATTTTAAAAATGTATTACAGTAAAAGACTCATTGCCATGAATCCCTCTCAGAATCCACCCCTTCACTTCACACACACATCCCATCATTCTTGCCATTTTCTGAAGCAGCTCTGGAGTCTTCATTCCTGAGGGACCTTTTGTGGCTGCCTGTCCTAAATCAATTGGAAAACATTTCCCTCCCGTGGTCATTTTAATTTGGGAAGAGCCAGAGGTCTCACGGTGCCAGACCTGGTGAACAAGGTGGGTGGGGACACAGTGTGATGTATTTGTGAGCTGCCTCTCAGTCAGATGGCACTCGGCAATGGCAGCAACATTCCCCATATTCTTTCTCCTCCCGAGAGAGGGCTCCAGAGCTGCTCTGGCAAGTGGCAAGAGCAGTGGGATGTGATCCAAGCCAGGGGAGGGTTCTGAGGAGGCTCTGGCAACAAAAGTGTCTGTCACTGTAATAGGCCTTTATATAACACACTTCTCAGCCTTAACACCAAGGAAGAAGGAAAGGAGAGAGAGGGAGAGAGAGGGAGAGAGAGAGAGAGGAGGAAAGGGGGGGGGAGAGAGAGAAAGGAGGAAGAGAGAAAGGAAGGGAAGATGCACAGGGGGAAGGCAGATCCAGTGTCTGGGGACAGCGGCTCCTCTGCAGAAGGCTCCTTTGGTCACAGACCTAGGGTGTGGCTCTCATGTGGGGCTGTGGTTCCCCTCCCCTGGGTCTCCACACATGGAGCTCCCGGAAAATACTAAGCCACCTCTCCAGCCAGCTGTCTGATTCCCTCACGGAATCAGATTCCCAGGGAGCCCCAGGGAAGCTGTGGCCTTTTCTGAAAGGTGGCTTCACAAGTCACATAGTGCGATGCCCTCTGGGGTGGAACAGTCAGGGGCCAGCCAGGTACAAGGGCACGGGCATGGACAGCCCACCTCTGCATGGGACGCGGGTCTCACCTGGGCCCAGGCGGGAGAAGTGGGAAAGGCTTAGTGAGGACAGACTGTTAGCTTGGCCCTAAACTGCAAGGTCTGTGTAGTTTTAATCATAGTGTCTCTTGTGACAGTACAGATTAGATATCAATATTGATCTGTTTGCCCATCTGGTGATGCATAAATAAAGTATTGCCCTTTTAAAGTTGTTTTGCACAAAGATTGCAAAATCATAGATTTGTTTTTGACTTTTATAAGTCCATGTTGGCAGTACAAAATGATTACATGCATCACCTTCCTTTTATTTTTCTAGCATTAAATGCATTTATTCATCTTGTAAAAGCGTACAAAGTTAATTATCATGCATACAGATTGAAAACCAGACTAATAGGCCAAAGAACATATAAAACCTGTAAGACAATTGTGCTAAGTCAAGGTACACTTTGAGATACATTGTCCATGCTGGATTACAATACTTTCCTTTTATTCATTCTTTCTCTTTTTCCCCTGTTCTCTCTCTCTCTCTCTCTCTCTCTCTACACACACACACACACACACACACACACACACACACACACATTCATTTTTCATGTAAGAGAAACCATGTGATATTTAAGCTCGTGTGTCTGAATTACTTCGCTTAAATCAGGCTCTGCTGTATGCATCTCTTTTTTGCAAAGATATTGAAATTTCCAAAACCCTTTCAGGAATTCAGCTAGCTGTTTATAACACACTTCAAGAAAAATTTGCATGAGAAAATGTATTTATTTCAATCTGTAGCAAAATCCATATATAATGCTGCTCAAATTTCTATAGAAAAATAAAGGGAATAATGAAATGACCAGATGCTACTTTCCATGTGCTTTTTATGATAATGTTAGGTACTGTTTGGGAGCAGTAGAGCTATCAGTCTTCAGGTCACAGCTCTTGAAAACTTGTTTTGCAGAAATGAAAAATGAGGAACAGTAGTAAAGGATTTTGAGTATATAAACAGTGCATTCAATGCCTTTTTCAAAATCTTCATAAGAGTGAAATACAGATAAATTCATTAACTCACAGAAATTCCCAGAAAACTGGGATCTGAATCCAAGTTTACTGCCCTGGGCTGATTTTGTGGCCAAAGTTTCTTTGAAAAATTTCACTTAAATTTGCTTTAGTAGCTTATATTTTCTAAACTTTAACTACGTCCTGTTTTGGGACATATCTATTTTTTGTATTTCTTGTAGGTCATACTTATTTATTTTACTGAGTGTAAAACAGTAATCTCTTAATAAGTTTTATTGGCCATAAGTTATTTCCATAGTGGAGTTTTCTGCCAGATCCATTTAATATAAATAACGGGTTAGGCAGGACAGTTACACCTCCTTATTGGAGAGGAAGGAGCATCATGAGTTTGAGCAAATGCTGCAAAACACACGAGAATCCCTGCTTTGGAAAATACCTGAAATCACCCTCCAGAGCAGTGATGGTGCACTCTGGGGACACGCAGGTCCCACACAGGGGCCGCCCAGGTGGGAAGCCCCACACCTCGAAGAAGTGCGAGCGCCCAGAATGCCTTGTGGGGTTTTCTGCTGACTGTGAAAGGCCTCGGTGCCCAGGCTCCTCACTAAGCTGGCTTGGTCTCCTTGGTGAAGCCCAGCTCCTAGACCCTGTGGGGATGTGAGACGACACCCCAGAGCCCTCACACCAGGCAGTGTTTGGGGACAGCCCTGGGGCCGTGCTCTGCACCAGGCTCCTCGGCCTCCCTGGCCACACTTGGACCTCTGCGATGGCCACGACCTGAAGGGATGATCGATTCATCGCAGATCATGTCGTAGTCATTGTTTCAAAGCCTACATCCATAAATTTACATGAATAATGAAGGTGTGTGCTGAGAGTTTATTGCCAAAAACAAAACAAAATTTTTCTCTGAAAAATGATAAACAGTATGATATAGAAACTTTAAAATAACAGCATTATGACCAAAGGTTATATTTCCACTTCTAGGGCATGGCCTCTATTTAAATTGAGGGATATATGTCATATATGAGGTATCGGACAAAATGCCTAAAAATGTTTTTTAATATATTTTTCAGCCCTGATCTTCCCATATCATTACACAGAATCTGGCAACCGATTTAGCCAAGGGGCTTTGTTATGAGCTGACTGGTTTTGAAGAACAATGCATCTAAGCCCGGTTGCTATTGTTTAGGTGATTGTGTCTTTCTTGGTCCATTTTTGTGGGGGAAATGGAATTCCTGAGACCAGATGATTGATCATTTATGGACGTGGGCTGGCTGGCAGCTCTGTAGGTTGAGATGTCAGCAGCTCCGGGTAGCGACTAAGCCCTGAGGCTCTGCATGGGAACACCCTGCGAGAGGCTAGGTCTGCAGGGGCCATGTGTCCTCCGTCCCTTCCTCCTCTGGTCATGTTGGGAGTAGAGCCCGGCTATGCCAGACACCAGCCTCCTGCCACCTTGGGCTTGGGCTTCCCTGCTTATAGAACCTAAAAGTAAGTTTCTGTTATAAATGCTCAGTCCGTGGCATTATGCTGCAACAGCCTGAGCAGACTAAGACAGGGGAGCTGCAGGCATTTATGTCACAGGAAAGCATAGCTGTGAAGGACACCTATCACCAGCTTGGCTTTTAGAGATGAATCCATCTTGCTCCACGTAACAGAATGACTGAAAGAAACACAAGGAGTTTTTTTATCTGTATAAAAATGTGTTTGTGCATGGGAAGTAAGTGCCATTTATGTGTACTTAACTCTTTCATATATACTTTGATTTTAAAATTCAAAGGGAAGTAGAGCAGGAAAGGATGCTTGATCCCTGTAAGAAACAAATCTGCCAGAAGAAGGGAGCAGGGGAAGGGAGGAAGAGGGCAAGACAACAGTGAAAGACAGAAGGCCGGGGTCGGGCGGCAGCAGCAGGTTGGGGCAGGTGTGGCGTCCTATGACCCGGGCACTGTGACCTTGGGCCCTGCCCTCCAGCTCAGCCACACCACAGGCCTGTGCGCAGGGAAGCGAGACTGTGGGCCAAGATGGGTTTCTCAGACTTGGAGAGGTACTCAGTGCCAGGAGACAAAGAAACATGAGCTTACGGAAACCGGAGTGCTGTAGAAGAAAGGCCACTGAAGCAACAGGGAGTTCAAGAATTCAAAAGCTAAAGAGGAAGAGCGGTGCTTTTGCCTCACACCACCCCCAAGCTTGGCATTTTAGGCACAATACATTGACATCAGGGTTATTAATTAATTGGGGGAAACACACAGCATCTAAGCAGGAGGTGTATGTGTGGAAATGTCACAGTAAGATCCACTAATTTGTACAATTAATATGAGTTAATCACTCTAAAAGGCATACAGACTTAAAAGAAAGAAATAAAGCTATCTCTGTTTACCAAAATTCAAGTTCAGTTGCAGCTTCATAGTGCAGTTGCCATGTTAAAGGCTCTGAGAAGTCCTGCATAGTTGCCCATTGAGTGCTCCTAACTGTTTCCCTCCAGCAAGCTTCCACCTATTTAGTGTTTCTTAGACAATATTAATGTCTCATACAACTGGAGCTATGCTGAGCATGTCTGAGAACTACGAGGTATCTTTAACCTAGTCTCACACACACACGCATACACAAATACGTGCATATTTCATGGCTGTGTCTACTTACCAGGTGAGCGGGTTAATGAATTGTGCATTCCTCATTCCATCACCAGGCTCCACACATTCAATCATGTTTACATGTCAGAGCCCCCTGAGAAGCTTTTAGAGTATATCAGTGTCTGGTTCCTGCTCCAGTTTAATGGGCTTGGGGTCAGGCGCAGGCATCCGCCTTTCTGAAAAGCCTCCGGGTGAAATCCGGTGTCACACAGGGCTGGGAATCACTGTCTCATGCCTGGGGCTCTGCCTGGGACTACAGTCAGCTTTAATTAATGTTCTACTTTAATTCTGTGATGCCCATGTCACGCTCTATTATATTTCTGCTTCAGCTATATTTCACTGAGTAATAAAAATAAAGGGAGAACGGTTGGTGAAAATTTACTCAGGAAATTAAGTTTGTCATTAATACAAATGACAGGCCATCTGGAGAAGCTGGAGGTTCTGCCGTGAAAGTGTGTTTCGAGGACTGCATAATTTTTATTATTAAACCTGTTAGCAGTGGCACTTAACGGACAAAGTGTATACTTTGATTAGATGAGGATGCATACTAATTAAGCAGCTACTTAGCAGTTATTATCATTCCTGAATGCTCACCTTTCCCCCACATTCAGCTCTTCCCTGAGGAGTACCTGTAGGTCTAATTCAGCCCAGACACGATTCCGATGAGTAGAGAAGAAAAGCAAAAATAATGACTCCTTTGCATCGAGTCAGTAATCTTCTCAGCTACTGGTGCAGATCTGTTCCAGATGCATGGACTGATGTGCTTGTAAAAATCTTCTTCCATTTATGTTTAACACACACTCACATATGTGCACTCACATACAGACGGTTTGGTGAAAATAGGCCCAGCATAAGTTCTAGCTACAATTTTGGCTATCGTTTATTTGGCTGGATTTTCAAATAATTGTCTTGCTTTAGGTAGGAGGCCTATGTTATTGATTTTGTGATGTTTTACTGGCAGTTTTGAAGTGCACCATGTCTGTCTTAGTTCTTTGTTCTTGGGACAAAATACCTGACACCAACAACTCTAAGGAGAGGTTTATTTAACTCACAGTTTGTAGAGGTTTCAGTCTATATTCAGCTGGCTCCAAGGCAGGGCAGCATGGTAGAGGGGCACTGAAGATGAGAAACAGCTCATGGCATGGTGGACAGGAAGCAGAAGGAGATCAAAGGAGGAGGAGGGAGACAGATCCTTCCAGGGCACGCCCCTGTGACCACCTTCTCCACAGGCTCCACCCCCAACATCACGTTCAGCCCTAAACTCATCAGGGGACCAATCCACCCATGAGTATCACACACCATGATCCAGTCACCTCCCTATAGCCCCATCTATAAGCACATGAGGCTTTGGAGGGGGCATCAAGATAGAAAGCATAACAATATCCCAGCAGAACTTCTGTGTTTTAATCTTGGTTCAAGCAGCGAGTGCTTTAAACAACTTGGAATAGGGAAAGGAAAATTTTGGGGAACACTTAAATTACTCATATACAAAGCTAATTTTGAATAATATTCTACTTTGAGCTGCATATATTTCCAATGAGTTGGTGTTGTTCTTCCTTGTTAGAAGTACAAATATAGGTTTACTTCCAGAAAGTACTACTGCAATAAAGGCTGCAAGCTGAAAATCTCTCCACAAGCTACTCACTTCTAAACATAAAGATGAAATTTACCCTATTGGATTTTAATAAATTATTTTAATCTTTTTCTTTTCCCCAAAATAAAGAGACCACAATGTGCAATACAATTTTCAGATATGTTATAAAGGACACCTCACGCCACAGAAGAGAACTACTGTGGAACACTGTGTCTTGTACATGCTGGAGGCTCAGTAGAGAAGTTGTGTCCTTTATAAATCATTTGACCAGGAAAACAAAAATTTAGGTTCCTCCACCCAAAGGCTCAGAAGTGCTTTCCTGTTATCACCAGTTCAGCATACTGCTGAAACCTCTCTGGATACAAGGAAGGAGGAGGAGACCCAGAGTATGGCCCCTTTCTGCTCCTTTACTTTGCCATGCCTTTGCCTGCACAGTACCAAAATTATTGAAAAGTCCAAAGTCTCCTCTGAGACTGAAGGCCAACGGCTTGTGAGCTCCTATTAAAAAAGACAAGGACAAAGATGAAGATGAAGATGACTACAATCACAAGGACAATGACAAAGAAGAAGAGGAGGAGGAAGAGGAGGAGGAGGAGGAGGAGGAGGAGGAGGAGTTAAATACTTCCAACATGCAAAGGCACAGGGTGAACATCCCCATTCCAAAAGGGAGAAATAGGAGAATGGAAAGGAATAGGACCAAACCAAAACCAAAACCAAGCAGGACAAACATTAAGTCCTACAACTACATGTCCAGCACTCAGGGAAGGTTGTGTTGAGATGTGAGTTCCAAGAAACTTGTGTGGCCCCAGCCCTGCAGCACTGCCAGTCACAGCCCACACGGCATTGAGTTGACTCTGCTTGCTACCTGCAGCTTTCCCCAGTAGATCATCCACATTCTTGGCACCTCCAACTTTCTGGGGTCTCTACTGCACCTGTGGCTTCACTCTCACATCTTCACCCACTGCCCTGTCTGGAGCACACCACATGGCCTCCCAGGCCTTCCTTTGAAATCTAGGTGGAAGCCTTCATGACCCCAGAACTCTTGTATTCTGTGTTCCTGTAAAACCAACACAACATGAATGATGCTAAGAACTGCTGCTAGCTCAAGCATTAGCCAGGCCCCCTTAGATCATGGGTGCTGTGACCCCTGAATGTCTGCATGGGTGAGCATAGTGAAATTAATCCTAGGCACTAATTCCTTAGGTGGCCCATCTTGAGCAGGTACCCCAGGGAATCTCTTCTTAAATGAAAACTTTACCGTTTTTAACCCACAATCCTGCAAAAGATAGGATCTAGCCAATTCTGGAGATACTTTCTAGCTGTCTTTCCTAATATTCTGATGCTAAGTATTTCTTTTTAATGCTAATCTTTTTAGTAACGACACTCTCCAAGCTGTCCTCAGCTGAAGCTTTACAGGGGCTTCCTTTCTGAAAAAAAAAAGGAAATTTTTTTTCATACCTTTTGAATTTTTTGCTTCTGATTTTCACTGTTGATGTGTCTCAAAGCAGCCAGCAGTTGCATACCACAACCTGAATGATGAGCTGTCTTAAAATTTCTTCCACCATATTAGTCTTCTGCCCTTAATCTCTGTCCCCTGTAAAGTCTCAGAACATGGGTAAAATGAAGATGGTGTGACACACATGGCCTCTAGTCCAATTGCAAATGGACTCCTTGTTCCCAACTGAAACTTCTGAGCCTGGCCTTTACTGTCTGCATTCCTATCAGCATTCTGGTTTTCCTGACCTCTGCCCAAAATCACTCATCAGGCTCTGCTTGTACCAGTCTAGGACTTTTCTAGTCCACTTCTTCAGATTTTTCCAAACTTCTCCTGAAACTTAAAGGAAGCAAGGTTTATTTAGCATTAAGTAATGTTTCAATGGGTTCAATCCACACTAGTTTGACTCCAGGGCAGAAATGACATGGTAGAAAGTCATGGTGGAGGAGAGCTGCTCACCTCATGAAGGCTAGGAAGCAGAGTGTGAATGAAGCAGCCACGGACAAGAATAAACCCTTCCAGATCATGCCCCCAGTGATTCACCTCTTCCAAGCAATCTACCTACTAACAGCACATTCAGCCATGAACTCATCAACGGATCAATCCCTGTGATCCAGCCACCTTCCAAACACATGGGACTTTGGGGGACATTTTAGATCTAAGCCATAACACATCAAGAGATGAAGCCAATTGGGAAGAGCTGATCTATTGGTATCACTTAGTTTTGATTGAATAATGCAGGGGAATGAGTATCTTAGACAGTATAAGTTACCAGAAAGATGATATTTGAATATTAGATGCCATCCTTCAGGGTACCCAGGCCTATAATCTTCTCATGCTCTGAGCTCCCCATTTCCAAAAATGTGTGAGCTGTCTGCTCCTATGCACAGAATTCTAGCCATAGACAGAAGAATGAAAGTTTCCACTAAGCCAGCCCAGCCTCAGGACAGACTCCTCTCTGTTCTGACCCGTGCTGAGTGCTCAGATGAGTTTGCTTGTCTCTGGAGAAGTTTCGCTCTGCGACCTCTTCATACTGTGACCTTCCATCCTCCCATACAGGGAGTCTGTAGCCCAGTGCCCTTTCCGTTATTGCTCATGTGACTCGGTTCATTAACAGCCACACCCTTTGGCAGGCCTGGAGTACATGATGAGAGGGGAGGTCTTTCCAGAGAAAATTCTGGCAACTGTTCATTCTAGTCTCACATTCTATACAAAGCTTTGGCACTTTCTTCATAGGAATACAGGATATTTCATGTTAAATATAATCCTGGATATTATTCCCTTAGAAGATGAGGTCTAGTCTCCTTTGGGAATGTTTCCAGGTGTTTTCATCTCTCCAGACCATTCATCTTTAGTTAAGGGTGGCAAGTTACTGAACACTATGCCCAACTGATTCTGGACTTCACCTGGTGTGGCAGGGCTCAGAGGCATCTGGAGGCTTCTGAGGGTCTGTGGGACTGAAGGAGCCCTGGGAAATGGGTGTGGGTAGAGATAACGCCTGTGGGACGAGCCCCAAATGCTGCGGTGGGAAGAGGTGGGGTGGAAGAGGAGTCGGGAAGGACAGAGAATGAGCAGTGACCAGTGAGAGCTGGAAGGCCTGTTCCAGAGAAGGAAAAGCTCAGGTGTTTCTGAGAAGCAGGAGTGATCATGAAAAACAAACACCGAGAACCGAATATCAAAGTTAGAAATACACATCTCTAATGACTTCGGACAAATTGGCTTTTGTGGAGCTGTGGGAAAAAGAGTAATTAGGGCGGTTTCAAGAGTAAACAGGAGAACTTGAGATGAGCAGAAACTGCTTTTGTGATGTCTTGACGGAAACGGAAGCTGGGAAGGCGCTTGAAAGGGAAATCGCCCAGGTAAATACATTGTTTGTGTGATAAAACTCCTGCGGGTCAGTACTCCTGGGAAAACCCCTCGGCTGGGCCCATGGGCAACCAGAGTGGGGTGCGGGGGTGCACTCTTCTCTTCCCTGGGTCTTGCAGCAAACCTGACTTTCACCTTTGTTGACAAGAGCCCAAATATGCCTTCCTTTTGGAAATATTTTTTCAATGATTAAGTATGTTGGAGGCGCAATCTTTGTAAGTTAATGCTGTCATTATGCTGTTTGTTGTTTTCAATATCCTCACTTTAAACTGGACAGAGAGAGTGACATCAAAAGACCCTCACTTCGCCCGCAGCGCCCAGGCCCGGTTCTGAGGGACTAATTGGGCACCGCGTTCCCGGTCAGCCTCCACAGGGCTGTCACCGTGTCACTCTGCAGGCTGGTCTGTGCCTCACCTGACGCTCTATTGTTTCCTTCTCCCCCACAATAGCTCTGTGTCAACATGACCAACGAGACGCTGCACCACTATATCAATGAAGTCCTTTTCCTACAAGAGCAAACAGAATGTGTACAAGAGGGGGTTACCATGGAAACAGCATATTCTCCTGGTAACCAGGCTGGAGTTTTAGATTTCTTTTTCCAGGTATTCATATAATATAATTAGATACTTAACAGGATACGTGCATTCAGAATGTACTGGAGACAAAGAATTTTCGTTCTGAAGGCTTTGTTTTTGAGATGGCTTTATATATAAAACTCTGGAGTGAATTTAGAACATTTCAGAATCTATTGAGGGGCACAAGTTATCTTATCTAAAGGGGCATTTGAAAGATCACCAATTCACTGAAAGGACAAGAAACATAAGAACACCTAGATGTAAAAAATATTCAACATTTTTCATTCGTTATGACTAATACTCTTCTTAGCAGTTACACGTGACCACTGTACAAACTTTACACCTTGTAAGATAATTTTAAGACAGGTGATATTATGAAACAAATTCCATAGAGTGTTTTTTATTTATCTTCAGTTTCTAAAATCTACGTTTTGGAAACTTGACAAAGTATACACGTATCTAATATTTGGTTAAATTGAAGAGGCTTGGGGCATCTGCAGGTGTTGATATTTATCTTTATTGTTCTACTTACAGTGAAAAAGTTTTGACATGGGAATCACTGCATACAAATACAAACCTTTCATGCAAACAGCCCCCCCTTACTGGAAACTGAACCGAGGGCCTTGTCATGAAGCTACCTCCCCAGCCCTTTTCTATGTTTTTGTTGGGGTTTTTTGGTTTTATTTTTTGAGCTGGGATTTTGCTAAATTGCCCAGGCTGGGTTTGAGCCTGCAGTCCTCCTGCCTCGGCCTCTCAAAGTGCTGGGATTACATGTTGGGTGGGAACACAACAGTGAGCAAAACCAGAAGGATTAAAAGTAGATAGAGACTGAATCTGTTTCCGAGCGTCTATATAAATAAAACTAAAACAAGCCTGCCTGCACAGTATCAGAAATGCCAGCCTAAGTGACAGGAAAACTCTCCCTCCCTCTCAGAAACCATCCGGATTTCTCTCTTTGCTGGATGAAGAAAGTCAGTCGGCGGAACCGAACCTTCCCAAGAAGCTCCAGAGCCTGCTGGAATCGTTGTGCAGGAGCGCGGTGTACCCCGCCCTGAAGGACGGCAACGGGAACCTGGCGCTGCGGGGCGCGGGCAAGGCCTTCACGGTGCTGCACTACGCGGGCCGGGTGAGTGGGGGCGCGCGGGCGCTTACGGTCCGACGCTGCACCGAGCCCGCAAGGCTTCACGAGGTCGGGGTTTGCTGGCAGTGTTGGGAGGGACCACAGTTCCGGTCCCCGCGCTGTGGCATGGGGTGTGCCCTCGCGTGGCTTTCCCGTGTGGCTTTCCCGTGTGCTCATTTCTCGCACCAGAGCCCTCGACTTCCGTGCATAGCAGGCAGCTGTGCACCCGGGGTCTTACAGGACTCCCACTCGACCTGGAGATTTCCTGCTTGTCTTCCTAGGAAGACCGAATTGCATTCATCTTTGTTAATTTTCTTTTCTTGGTACTGGGGGTTGAACTCAGGGCCTTTCCCCTGAGCTGCACCGCAGCCCTTTTAAAGCTGCGTTATTTTGAAATAGGGTCTGGCTAAGTCGCTAAATTGCCTATGCTGGGCTTGGACTTTAATCCTACCCCCTCAGCCTTCCAGAGAGCCTGGTTGCCCGCCTTTTACCCACCTCTGAATGCTCAAGTCCGTTCTGTCTGTCTCCAGTCCCACTAGGTCTGGAGTTACTAACGCCACCTTTGTGTTTGCCCCTGTGCCCTCGGCTGCTTAGGCGCCAGCCCTTAGCAGGAACTGGGTCCTGGAAGACCAAGTCCCTGCTCATTAGCCATACCCAGGCTCAGTTCTCCTGCACCAGGGGCTGCAGAGACTCTGTGAACCCCAAACGAGGTGCATTAGCGGCTGAGAGATTGCCCAGGGCCTACCCCCTGCTCTGGGGTATCTGACAGTCCCAGGAAGGCAGGGCCCACCAGCAAACAGCAGTGCACAGAGAGTGTTGGTGTGATGATATTCCAAAGTCTATGTTCGCATCGAGAAGGAACCAATTGCCTGGCTCAAAAAACCCAGCAAAGCATGGAGACCTTTTGCAGGAGAGGTGCAGTGTGACCTGGGATCCCGGTGAGTTAGGAGCGCTGCTTTGGGGGCCCAGGGGCTGTGAGTGTGTGCCCTCCTGTTGTGAAGCACCGGGGCATGGGCAGAAGGTGACTCAGAGGAGCAGATCTTCACAGACTCTACCCTGACCTTTCAGGAGCCCCCTTAAGACCGCACCCCAGAACTGAGCCCCATCTTGATGGGGACCCAGCCAGGCTGAGGAGCAGCTGCTGCCCTCTAGGGTTTCCCGCTGCCACTCAGGTGCCTTCCTCATCCCTGGCACCCCGCCTGGAAGACTGGGCCATGGAGAGCAGGGCTGGCCAGGGCAGTGTGTGATGGGCTTCCCTAGAGCGAGGGCCCGAGCCACATAGGAGCAGCCTCTGCCCTCTCTGCCTGCCCAGCCTGCCCGCCGCTGCCCTTGGCAGCTCTGAAGTCAGCGCCCAGCCGTAGGGGCTTGTGGGAAGGCTCCTTTCTGGCCCCCCGACCGCGGCCGTGCAGCTGTGCCAGTCCACCCAGCCACCACGTGGACAGGAGCCGGGGCGAGAGTGCAGCCGGGTGCAGTCAGACGGGAGGTGGAATCTCTGAAAAGGGTGCTTTGGGCCAAACCGCGGATAAGTCTGCGTCTGCTCCTACGGACTCAGTCCTCTTGACTCATGAAATACTTTGGACTCGGGGGGGACAAGGCAAACAGTACTAAATGCTAAGGCGGTAGAGGGCGGGTGATTCTAGAAACACGCTTGGAAATGTGTATCCTGATGGTTTTACCCAGGAAGAGTATGAAGAAGGGGGAGAAAAATTGAAGTGGGAAACCCTGAGAACAGAGTGTCACAGTGCCCCTGGGAGATGTAGCAGCCAGGCCCTGGATGGCCCTGTGAGCGGGGACAGAGGGCCCCGTAGATGCTTGGGGTGGCTGCTGGACTGTGGAAAGGAGTGGGAGGAAGGGATTCTAACCGTGTCCCTGGACGGCTATTACCTTCCTCTTATAGTCGAGATTGAGCCTCTGAAATTCTTCATCAAAACAGGAATCCGTTAGTCTTGTGTTCAGGTTTTTTACCTATTCCTTCTTCTTATTACACATGGATCGCACTTATAACAATTACATAAAACTTTACAATAAGGTATCATGACTTAGGGAAATTACTTTCCTTGAACATTTTAGGGGAGTTGTGTTAGGAGATATATGTTTAACCCATCCTGTGCATCTGTACTGTGTCGGAGACAAGCTAGATATTGAATAAAAGCTATGTCTTCATGGGTGGAAATACATTTAGAATCCTAGTTTTCTGATTTACATTCAGTTTTTTAAAATATTCTGAGCACTTAATAAAATATCAACTTTAGCTGCAATTGTTTTTAGAAAATTTGGGTTGAAAACAACTAATAGTTTAAATTAATAAAATCACTGCACTGGTTTCTGTTAAAAATTAGCCCATAGAGGGACAAGCAAGTGATCAGTTGGTGCTGATCCAAAGTCCTTGTGGACTTGAGTTTTCCCACAAAAGCACCTTTATTTTTAAGCAAGTTTCCCATAATCAGAGTCAATCTTGTGGTTTTAAAAAATCTTTCATTTCAGTGAGCTGTATTAACACATCTTGGCCAAAGGACCCCCTGAGGACAAATTCACATGTGAGAGTGCGGATTATGTGTAATTTGTGGCAACATGTAACCCACACTTTAGAATCATCCAGTGTAGCTCTACATGCACTTAAATTTTGAACTATGGCACTAAAAAAAGGCAGTATATTCTTCATTTTGTCAGTCAGGGTATGCAGAAAAAGTTGAATGTCAACCTGCAGTGTCTATCTGGATGGGAGGAGGAAGAGTCCTGAATAACCTTTGACAATGAAGTTGACCCCATGCCCTGGACTTCCTATGCAGGCTCTCTGGCCAGATGGCAGGGCCGAAGCTGTCCCTCGCTACCCCGCTCCTCTGCGTGGTTCGCCAGGTCTTTCTATTTCTCGTCTCCTAGGAAGGGCGGCAGTAGCTGCTGCTGGTGGTGCTGATGTCCAGGCCCCACCTAGGGGACTCACCTGTCCCAACAGCACTACCTGGGAGCCTGTGCCTTGGTTCCGAAGCATGTGGATGCCGAGGCTCACAGGTCCTTTTAGAATGTTGAAGCAACGTGATTTGAATTATAGCTGAAGATCTTCTCTAAACACGTTTGAATTTTTCATTACTCATAGGAGCCTGGTGTATCTTCCAATCTCCATTACGGAAATATTTTAAAGAAAATGGTAAGAGGTTGTGCATGGCATGAAATCATGAAATATTAATAAGGTCTCATTAATGAGCATAGATTTGAATTAAAGAAGTCTTGTGGGGTTTGTGGGGTTTTTGGTTGTTGTTGATTATTTGCGTTAGCAAATTTAAAATCATATACGGGATGGCTGGTTTTAGGGATTGCTCTTAAACTGCTGATTTAAATTACAGATAAGCATTTAACTCAGAATTGTGTCTAATTCTATTGACTTAAAAATGAGAGTCTTGAAATGAAGGAGAATGATAGCTCGACATTGGCTCTTGGGAGACTTGAGTTTCCATTAAAGCAGTTCTCAACCAACTGTTGTAGGAAATAGTATTTTAAAGTTCTTAAACTTTGATATGAGAAAAGTGGATGGGTTAGGAGAAAGTAAACCGGTCTGAAATAATAAAGTTCAAATTAATGAAAACATAAGTGAAAGTTAAGAGCTGTGCAATGTGTGGCACATGCACCTAAGACCCTGGATTATTTCCTGGTCACACAACTTCCTTGAAAGCTGTTGTAATTTCCGATCGAGCAGTTCTGTGTGATCTCACTGCAGTTCCTGGTGGTCCTGCGTATCACATCACCACTGTTCTCTGCCTTTGGAGGCTGTGTCTATGTTTCTGCTCTGTGTCCCCACGAGTACCTTAAGCGTTGATTAGGGCTGCATGGTGGACTCCAGAAAGTGTGTCCCGGTCCCCACCCATGGAAGCTGGGTACCTGAACTTGTTCGCAAAACAGGGATCTGTGTATAGAGCGCTCGTGAGCTAAGGATTTGACAGTGGGGATCATCCTGGATTGTGTGGGAAGGCGCTAAGCCTGATGGGAGGTACCCACAGGGCGGTGCGGTGGCGGAGGAGGCGCCATGGTGTTGGAGGCGGAGCAGGGCGCGCTGTGCCACAGCCGGGGGACGCGCGGAACCGCCCGGAGCTGGACCGGGGTGGGTGAGGAGCAGCTGCACTGGAGCCTGCAGGAAATCAACCTCAGGCCTCCAGGACCAGGGAGAGCACCCTTCTCTTGCTTTGTGGCACCCAGTTTGTGGCCTGGCCACCAATTGTGACAGCTTTAGGCGGCCAGCACAGCCCTCGCCGGTTTGTCCCACTTTACAGATTCTGAGAGGACGATGTGGCGTCACCGTGCTAGGCTGTCTTCACGGGGCATGGCCCCATTCTAGGGATCCCGCCTTCTGCGCCCGGCTTTGACCGCGTGTGCCCCCTGTAGACCAGCTCTCCTCCCTCTCCCCAGGGTCAGGTTCCTGGCCAATCCCAGATTTCCTTGATTCCCCCTGCCCATCAGTAGTGAAGCAGGGTGCTCGCTTGGCATTTCACGGCTTGCAGAGCGCGTCCGAGACCGCTTCACCTCGTGTTCGTGTATGAACCAGCGTTGCCGCTTCGGGTTTCATCCGGCGTGCTTCGGTGAGGTCCATCCACTCCCCACAGGATGTTCAGCCCCTCGAGTGTCTCTGCCTGTCCTCTCCTCTTCTCTTTTAAATTTTTAAAACGTTGTTATTTTAATATAATGCAACTAGCTATTAATTTTTGAACAATTTCTTCCTATTGCACTATATTTATTATTCTTTTTGGTATTTATTTTCTCTTCCAGTTTCTCACACAGAGAGACAATATGGTATTTACACATGTGTATTTGATTTATTTCTTTTAAAATTCAAACATGGTCTCAAGGTGCATCCATTTATCTAGAAATGTTTCAAGTTTTTTATAGCTAAATAGTACTCCATTATATATATATATATATATATATATATATATATATATATATATATATATATAAAAGCACATCTAAATGGTCAAAAACTGAAATCCATCACACTAAAATCAGGAACAAGACAAGGATGTCCACTATCACCACTCCTGTTCAATATAGTTTTGGAACCATTAGCCACAGCAATTAGACAAGAGAAAAAAATAAAAGGAATAAAGATAGGAAACGAAGAAGTCAAACTGTCATTATTTGCAGATGACATGATACTCTATATAGAAAACCCCAAGCACTCCGCCAAAAGTCTTCTAGACTTAATAACCAAATTCAGTAAAGTAGCTGGATATAAGGTCAACACACAAAAATCAATCGCTTTCCTCTACACAAACAGCAGACTCACTGAGAGAGAAATAGGGCAAACAAATCCTTTCACAATAGCATCCAAAAAACGGAAATATCTAGGAATCAACTTAACTAAAGAAATCAAAGACCTCTTCTCTGAAAACTATAGCACTCTGAAAAGAGAGATTGAAGATGATATCAGAAAATGGAAAGACATCCCCTGCTTCTGGGTAGGAAGAATCAACATAGTGGAAATGGCCATACTTCCAAAACTGCTATATAGATTCAATGCAATTCCAATTGAAATTCCAGCAGCAGGCTTCACAGACCTTGAGAAAACCATCCAAAAATTCATTTGGAACAAGAAGAGACCTAGAATAGCAAAAGCAGCTCTAGGCAACAGAGACATGGCAGGGGGTATCACAAGCCCCAGCTGCCGTGATAAAAACAGCATGATATTGGTGAAGAAACAGACCGGAGGACCAGTGGAACAGTTTACAAGATGCAGAAACAACTCCATATAAACTCAGCCACCTCATCTTTGACAAAGGAGCCAAACACCCTCACTGGAGGAATGATAGCCTCTTTAATAAATGGTGCTGGAAAAATTGGGTTTCAACTTGCCAAAGATTAAAACTAGATCTATATCTCTCACCATGCACTAAACTAAAATCAAAATGGATTAAAGATCTAAATATTAAAACAGAAATGCTGAACCAGCTGAAACAGAGGTTAGGTAGCACTCTTGAAGACATTGGTGTAGGAAAAGATCTTATGAACAAAACCTCAGTTGCCCGTGAACTAGCACAAACACTCAACAAGTTGGTTCTATTCTTATTAAAAAGCTTCTGCACAGCAAGAGAAAACACCAACAGAGTGAAGGACAACCCACAATGTGGGAAAAAATTTTCACCTGCTCTTCCTCAGACAAAGGTCTACTATCTTAAATCTATAAACAACTTAAAAAAAATCAGACCTCCCAAATTTAAAGACCCAATCCAAAATTGGGCATCTGAAATGAACAGACATTTCTCACACAGAGAAGTAGAAATAGCAAATAAACATATGAAAAAATGTTCAACATTCGAGAGATGCAAATGCAAACAACCCCGAGATTCCACCTCACTCCAGAAAGAATGGCTGCTGTCAAGAAATCAACCAATAACAAATGCTGGCGGGTGTGTGGGGAAAGAAGAACACTGCTCCACTGCTGGTGGGAGTGTAGACTGGTGCAACCACTGTGGAAATCAGTATGGAGATTCCTCAAAGAACTAGGGGTAGAGGTCCCACTTGACCTAGCTATTCCCCTGCTGGAGATCTTCCCAAAAGAATTAAAAGAATCATACCACAGTGACATATGTGCACCTATGTTCATAGCAGCACAGTTTGTAATAGCCAAAACTTGGAAACAGCCCAATTGCCCATCAACTGGAGACTGGATAAAGAAAACGTGGTTTTTTAAAAATAAAATGGAGTACTACTCAGCCATAAAAAATGAGAAATTAGAGACATTTATAGCTAAATAGATGCACATTGAGGCGATACTCTTAAGTGAAATAAATAGGACACGTGTAAATACCGAATAGTTTCTCTGCTGTGAGAAATGAAAGTGTAAATAAGGACTAAAAGGTATAATAGATAATGTGAAATAGGGAGAAAAGGGGCAAAGGGGAAGTGGGAGGGGTAGGGGAAAAGAAGGAAGGAAATGGAATCAATATGAGAAAAATGAAAAAATGGAAACAAAGTCTTTGTAAATAGGGAGGGATGGAGGGATTGAAGGGAGGGCAGGGGAAGGGGGAAAAATAAGAACCAAAAGAGATTATGTAAAGGTGCAAATTTTCAATGATGAATGTAACTGTTGTATACCTAAAATGTACCAATAAAATTAACTTTTTAAAAACCACATCTTTTTTTTATCTATTGACGGCCATTTGGGTTGCTCACAAGATTTAGCTATTACAAACTATGCCACTATGAACATAGGTGAGCATATATTACTGTGGCATGATGCTTTTATTTCTTTTGTGAAAATAACCAGAAGAGGAATAGCAAATAGCAGGGTCAAATGGGATAAAGACAGCGAGGTACTGCCGGAAAAGAAAGAAAGAAAAGAGGCCTGAAGATCAATGGGACAGACTAGATGATGCAGAAAGAACCTCAGACACACTCAGTCACCTTATCTCTGACAAAGAGGCCAAACATATTCACTGAAAGAAAGACCGCCTTTTTAATAATTGGTGATGGGCAAACTGGCTTTCCACATGCCAAAGACTAAAACTAGACCCACGTCTCTAGCATGCACTAAACTAAAATCAAAGTGGATCAAAGATCTAAATATTAAAACAGAAACACCAAATCTGCTGGAAGAGAGAATCAGTGGAATGCTTGAGGACATAAAAGTAGACAAAGACTTCATGAAAAAACTCCAGACTGCCTGGGAAGTACTACAAAGAATCAACAACTGGGACCTCATCTTATTAAAAAGCTTTTGCACAGCAAGAGAAACCACGGCCAGAGTGAAGAGACAACCCACAGTGTGGGAAAACATTTTTACCAGCTGTTCCTCAGACAAAGGACTAATATCTAGAATATATAAATAATTGAAAAAAATCAGCCCACCCAAATTTAAAGACCCAATCAAAAAATGGGTATCTGAGATGAATACACACTTCTCAGATGAAGAAGTAGAAATGGTAAATAAATACATGAAAATGTTCAACATCAGTGGTGGTTCAAGAGATGCAGATGAAAACAACCCTGAGATTCCACCTCACTCCAGAAGGAGTGGCTGCTATCAAGAAATCAACCAATAACAAATGCAGGCGGGGGTGTGGGGAGAAAGGAACCCTTCTCCATTGTTGGTGGGAGTGCAGACTGGTGCAACCACTGTGGGAATCAGTGCGGAGATCTCTCCTCTTCTTGAAAGGACCTAGTGCCCACCCTAGTAGGCCCTCCTTTTGATTTAACTAATGACTCTGCAAAGGCCTTGCTGTGATTCTGGGAGAACCTGAATTTGAGGACACTCTTCAGCCCACTATTGGCTGGTAGGTGGCTTGACCCTAGCTCATCGTGCAAGTCCCCGGTGCTTTCGTGTCCCCGCCTCATGGTGGGGTGGCTGTCTCCCAGCCCTGCTGTGTGCACTTGTAGGATCTGTGGTGTAGTGGAAAGAGAAGAGTGCCAGGCCCAGCGGGGCGGTGTGGAGACAGGATGGTACTGACTTGGGGCCTGTCTGTAAAATACCGGGCTTTCCCCTCTCCTCGAAAAGGAGGCACCCCGCCTTTGAATGAAAGCATCGGTCACTTGTTTAGATTTAGCCGTGACCCCGCTCTCTGAGAGGTGGGAATCTTTCTCGCTGATAGTCCAGCAGGCGCTCTGTGATGTGCTCAGTAAAGCAGCTTGCCGCCGTGGACACACTGGCACGAGCGTGTCAGGAGCCCTGCAGCTCTGTGACCCCACCTGTGCCGGGAACACCGTGTGTAGCCCTTCACCGGCCTTCACCCCAGGAGATTTGTGGGAGACACGGTGTACCCAGGACAGCTCTGGAAGTGAGCCTTTAAATCAAATGACAAAGCAGACAGACTAATCAATGGGCAGCCTCCGTCGATTTCTCCTTTCTCCAGGCACAATCTCCAGACACAGCAATCAGATCTGTCTGGTCCAAGCCAAAGTGATGCTATTAAAGGTTATTTGACAAAAATATTTTGACCTGCACAGAGAGAGCTTAATTTCCATCTGTATTTGTTCACCTCTTGGGCAGACGATTTGAAAAATAAATACGAACTCTGCCGGGCTTGATGCCCCATTCTGCACACAGAGTCACCTTTGGCAGGCTGTGACCGAGAGCCATCAGTGCTGCCTTGTTGGGCTCGGCAGGGGAGGGAGACGTGGGTCTCACATGCAGTCTTCCTGCTTCTTCGGGATTTAGCGTGTCCTGTATACCTTCATGGCTCACAGGAAGTTATGAATGTAGGCGTCAGATGCCCTGAATATTGGCATTTTAGTGTTACTTGATTGCTTCTTTTCATCAAATGGAATGAGGCATGTTCATAAATGTCACCTATACAGAAGTCACGTAAGTCCATGTCCTGAAAACCTTCACTAACCAGCGTTTATCAGCTCACTGTGAGCTAGAGGGAAACCAGCAAAACTGCTGGGTAGAATCACTTCATGGAAAAGTGAAAGAGAACCGTGTGCTTCTAAACGCTGGTGGAGGATGGAAATACCAGCACTGTGTAAGGGGCCAAGACCCTCGGCGGCACGCCCTGGGCAGAGAGCTAAAAACAGGCACAAAAGAATGGGACACGCTAGCATCTTCTGCAAGTGATTGCTATCGATTTTGCTAAAACCGATCTTCGCATATATTCTGATGTGCTGTATTGAATTCACAAGCACACGGCGGCAGTTGAGCGTTTTGGTCATCTGTTCATCTTACCTCTTCTTCTCCGAAGACTCCATGTCCTGTCATGGAAGCAACTCCGTGCACACAAGGGTGGCTCGTGTGTCCCCGTGGCAGTGGTCCTCAGGGTCAGAGTTGAGGGACTCCCAGGGCTCAGCGTCCTGGTGGGGTGCCTGCCACGCCCGCATCACACCACCTCTCCAGGGGCTGCAGCCTGCACAGTCTTCCCACTGCCCCCTACTCACACCACAGAAGGACGCGCATAAAGGAAACTGTCTCCCGTCTGTCCCACGTGTAGCGCATGGCAAAGCCAGAAACCAGCCACATACTGAGCATCCCTTACCCGGAATGCTTGGCACCAGCAGGCTTTCAGATAGTGTGAGATTTTGGAATACTCACATAGAATTTACTGGCTGAGCAACCCTGATTTGAAAATCCAAAATCCCAAACTTTTAAGAGCCTGTCAAAAACCAATTTGTTTTTTCAAGTTAGATCATTTTGGGTTTCAGGTTTCCCGATTAGGGATGCTTGACTCACAATGGAAATGCAGGCTTCTCTGTTTCCTGTTTACACCTCAAATCCAGATCCTCCCCTTTCACCCCAGTTCCCATCACACAAGTCACCCACATCCTCTTGGGGCCCTGCATTAGCGCCCCCTACTGGCGGAATGAGTACTAATTATCCACAAAGCAAAGCATGAAAACTGTAAGCACTTTTACTTGAAGAGTTGTAGAGAGATGCCTGTGGCCTCTAATTCATCCTTTTTTTTTCTTTTTTGTTTGTCTGATAACTGCTGGAAATTAAATAGGGTGGCTTGGATTCAACTTGGTAGTAATGGTCCTACGCGGGCGGTCAAAGTGGGTGCCTTACCAACAGCTCCTAAGCTGCCCTTTTGTGCCCTTCTCTTTATTAGTTTAGCCCTGCCGAGTGCAGGGTGACATCTGCTTTCCATACCCCCTCCAGCAGGTGTGTTCTCCGTGCACCTGGCGGCTGAACAGGCTGGCTTCAAAGGACACAGTCAGGATCTAGTTGTCTTTGTGACTCGCACTGCTTTTTCAAATGTATTCAGCAAGTGCATCCTTTCCTGAATCTGATCCAGAGTTGGACAGCTCCAGGGGGAATCTATTTCTCTCTAGCCTTAGAAACTCCTGGAGGCCTCAGGCTCAACTCTGATTAAGAATTTCTAGTGCTCTGTGACCACCAACATAGCAGACTTAGTGGGAAGTCTGCGTCTGCGGCTCGGTGTGTGGCCCAGTCCCCTGCCTTCTTGGTTTTCACAGTGTGGACAGGAGGGGCCTGCGTATCCCGTATGGTCAGCGAGGTTTTCCGCACTGGCCACTGGGGTCAGGGCCTGCTGTCTCTGGGTGCTTGCGACATCCCCTGCACCCCGGAACACTGGACCTCCTTCCTGCTGAGTGGATAGGCGCATCACTCTGGCTCACACCCTGGGCCTGGGCTTTGGGGTTCACTCCACATAGACCCCACCTGGTCCCTGCCTCCCCACCTATCCCCTGGGCAGCACTCACATTGCTGTGCCTCGTGAGTGAGACGCAGAAACATCAGTGTCCTCCGCATGCCCATCAGAGCAGCTCCCCAGTGCAGGGCTGTCCCTTTCGCCAGCCCACCGTGTGTGTCCTGGGGCCCATGCTGGCACAGGGCCACCCTCACTAAAGGGACCATGCACAGGTGTCTGCTCTCTCTTGACTGAAGGGAAGCCAACAAAGGCCATCGAAGTGCTGATAGCAGAATTTGTTCTTTTAACTGAGATATAATATTTGCACATTTTTAGGAGTACATTAGGGTAATTGGATACCTTTATAAAATGTGTAGTAATCAAGTCGAGGAAATAGCATTTCCCTCTTTTCAAATGCTGATCATTTTTGTGTGTTGGGAGTTTTGTGGTCACTTTGAAATCCATCATTCATTGTCTCAGCCCATCTCGGCTGCACCATGCTGTGGAAAGGCAGGACCAGTCCCTCTGCTCCTTGCGCTCAGCATCCCTGACTGAACTTCCTGCCCCTCTGCCCCTGCTCTTCCAGGCTCTAGTGACCACTTCCTGTCCCCTTCTTCACAAGACCAACTTCCTCAGTCTCCACAAATGATGAGAACCCATGCTGTTTGTCTCTCTGTCTGGCTTTCACTTAACATAATGGGGGGGGGGACATTACGACATAAAAATATGAACTATTTTTATGGCTGAATAAAATCCTTCTGTATAGAAGCATACCCAGGTACAATGACACTCCATTGTATGCATGTGTATTCTGTTCTCTTTATCCACATCTACTTATCTGTCTGTCTCTGTTTATTCCATCTTTTCTCCATCCATCCATCCACTGGTGAACATCTAGGTTGATTCATATTTTAGCCATTGTGAATAGTGCTTCAGTAAACATGGGAATGCAAGTATCTTTCTGGTATAATGATGTCACGTCGTTTAATTATAATTACACACCCAGAAGCAGGGTTGCTTAATCATATGGTTGTTCTATTTTTAGTTTTCTGAGGAATCTCCATACTGTTTTCCGTAATGGCTACACTAATTTGCATTCCTGCTGTGATGGTTTGTATCTAAAATGTATGCCAAAGCCTCATGCACTCCAAGGTGGTGCTTTTGGGAGTGACTGTATCATGGGTATGTGACACTGGATTAAGGGTTTGATAACTGGATCAATCAACTGATTGTTTTAGCACAGTTTTGGGTGTAGGTAACAGGAAGCCCCACACTGGGTGTGAGTGGCAGCAACCAACAGACTTGTAGCCTAGATGGGATGAAAGGGAAGGGAAGGCTGCTGCTCACAGCCTCTTGCTTACCCTGCCATGGACTGTTTCTCCTCTGCCATGCCACCCTGCCATGGAGCCAGCCAACTATGGACTGAAACCTCTACAGACTGTGGGCTGAAATAAATCTTTCCACCTTTAGCTTGTAAGTGTCAGGTATTTTATCTCAGTGACAAATAAAGTAATATGACAGCACATTGTAATAGATCAGTTGATAGCTCATTGTGGTTTTGATTTGCATTTTCCTACTGGTTAGTGTTATTGAGCATTTTTTCATTTATTCGTTGATTGTAGCTATATTCAGAGACCTAAAGCAGCATAGCTGTCAGTGTTTTGTGCTCAAATGGGTGGAAGATCAAGAGAGAGATAGTTATGGACATTAATATGTCCATCAAATGTGTAGAAAATGGGAAAGAGGACATTACCAGAACCCCTTCAGTGGGTCCTGGTCTCCTGTGAGCCATGACAGCACAAGGGAAATTAAAGGCTAAAGACAGGGAACGAGACTTAGAGAGGAAGCTGGATTCTGAGCCTCATCAGTGCTTCTCTGGGCAGCAAAGACAAAGGCACCCAAGCTGGCCACTGTTTATTGGGTTCATAGGGAGCAACAGAGGATTCAGAGGGTGGCCATAATCCTAAGTTTGACAAGGATCTTATAAGTGGAGGGAGTATCAGATGTCTTGGAGGGAGGCAGTAATCCTATGGCCATGAGGATCTTATGCAGATGAGGATCTTAGGATGATGCGAAGCTCATGTTGATTAGGATGGTAAGATGAGCAAAGACGTTCTTACAACAGTAGGTGGGATGAGTTAAGCTGAAAAGGAATTCGTCCCTCTCCAGGTGAATTCTCTCTTGCTACTCTGTTGTCAAGGAACCAGGATGTCTTTAGCTGATATAATCTTGCCCTTGAGTGTCACACCATCATGGGACCATTGAAGTCTCAGCTGTGACCAAAGGCAAAAATGAAGTTATATTTCAGCATGTCATAGCCAGCAGGAAGACTAGGCCTAATCATAATTCAACTGTGAAATAATTTTTCCCCAAAATTATATAGAATGGCTCCCAACTCAAATACAGTATACATAGATATGGCCGCAGACTCTCAGAAATCCAACACCAAAACTGACCACACTTCATGGCCATTATCCATGCTGTAATCTGGCATGTCCTTAAATGCCTGTGGTTCAGGCTGGCCTTGGACTCACTGTAGCCCAGGCTGTTCTGGAACTTGCAAGGATCCTCCTGCCTACACCTGTCAGTGCTGAGATTACAGGTATCCACCATGCCCTGAGGGGACTTTGTAAAAGGAGCCCAATCTTGGAGCACTTAGGCTGCACAGAGATGCAGGTCTCGCCTCCCAAGTGTCTCAGTGGATGGTGCAGTAATGTCATTAGCACTCTGCCCGATCTCAGCACGGTGACTGGGACCAGAATGTGTGGGCATTATGGGTCATCACCCCCGATGAGGCGAGAGGAAGGTGGGCGAGGCGCAGAAAGTCTGAGTGGCAAAGCCATGGGGGCTGGCACCACAGGCTCCTGAGGCCTTGCCTCTGTGCATGTCTCACCTCTGGCCGGAATGGGGGGACAGAGGCATGGAGACACAAGCTCCTCTTCTCTTCCCAGGCCCCCACTCTACCCAGCCCCCGAGGTTCCTTCTACATCCACATGACGATGTCCCTGTCCACTGCTCCCTGCTTCCTTGGTGCCTTAAGAGCCTCGTTGTCTCTCCCCTGGGTTTGGGGCAGCGTGAGCACCTGTGGACTCTGTCCCGCTATAGGATGCCTGCCAAGATGGAATAGATGAAGCAGAGAACTGGGAATGGTAGAGGCCAGGCACCATCTAGACAGGAAGAGAGGCTGCACAAAATTCTCAAAGAGAATAAAATGATTGCAGGGATAGGTTATGCAGGAAGAGGTGAGGACGCAGCCAGAAGACAGGGAGGTATCTGCTGCAGGGGACAGCTTCCCTGAGGCTGGAGATAAAGGGAGCACAAGATGCCATGGAGCTCAGGCACTGGAGACAGAGTGCGTAAGCTGGAGCCATGGCAGTTGCCCCAAGCCCATGAAGCATGGGCTCTGAGATTAACATGGCTCCAGGGAGGAAGACTACTGTTAAAGCTCCTGCCCTCCTGCTGGTTCCTGGCTTCTGCTGGAGGCTTGCAAGGGAGCCCGGAAGCCCCGGGCCTGGGGAGCTCATGGAGTGAATGCACGTGAAAGAATTCACCTCTTGCAAGTGCGGCATAGACAAAATTTTAAAAAACTCTTTTTGGTGGTACTGGGGATTGAACCCAGCCTTTCGAATGGAGCTGCATCCCCAGTCCTTTTCTATTTTTGTTGTTGTTGTTGTTGTTTTGAGACACAGCCTTGCTAAGTCACTAAGTTCTCCAGACTGAGCTTGAACTTGCAGTCCTCCTGCCTCAGCCGCCCAGCGTGCTGGGGTAACACATGTGCATCACCACACAAGTCAAAATTAGATTTCAGAGCTAGGTAGATATGGAAGTTCAAAATTTCTCTGGGAAAAGAATTTAAAGGTAACATTTGATTTTATTATTTTTAGTATTTTAAAATTTTTATAAATATGCATGTATTATAAGATTACCCTCAGCTGTTTTCCAGATTCAGTCTTTCTAATCTCCTCGGTCCACTGAGGGCTGTTTTGATAACTTTTGACAGTAGCAGCAGTGCGCAGCCTGGACGCCTGACCCATGAGGCCCCTCCTGCCTGTGGCCTGTCCCTCCGAGCCCAGCCGGTCCTCAGTGCAGGAACCTGGCTTCAACTCCGGGCTGTACTGAACTTCCTGGTGGGGCCAGCAGGGCCTGGTGGCAACTGAACAGAGAAGAAAGGTGGCTGGGCCCTGACAGCCCGGCCCCTTGCTGAGGACCGCAGTGTGGCTGTGGGAGGGGCCTGCAGCTGGCGAAGTGACCACCCCTGCCCTGCCCCTGGCCGTCTGCCTCTCCCCGGACCAAGCTTTCCTTCCTTTCATTCCTGCACCCTGGTTCCCCGCTGTGCTGCCTCAGCCTCCCCAGGGCTGCACAGGTTGCTGCTCCTGTCCTGCAGTCCCCAGGGAGCCTCAGGCGAGTGGACGGGTTTGCATTTATTCCAATAACCCCAAGGAATCCGAGGCCTCGTTCTGAGAAACTCGGGAGTGTGGGCCACAGAGCAGTGCCCAGGGACCCAGCGCCTGTCCTGGCCCCTCCCCTGCTGTCCCCACTGGGCCAGCAGACCCCGGTCCTCTCTGCAGGGAAGGAAGCTGCCCTTGCTCCAGTCTGAAGTCTCGAGGGGCTGGGAGACGGCTCTGCGCTCCCTTCGGGCTCCAGCGTCCGGGCTGAACAGCCTGGCACCAGCTCCGCAGCCTCCAGCCAGGCAGAGAATGCATGAAGCTCTCTTAACTTTTCCTTCCTGAGCGAGCGGGACACTTGGTTCCTTGAGGAACTCAATCATCACAGCTGCCACGCTGAGAGTTTCACGGGTCTTCCTCTTCCTCTGTAGGGACATAATCGTCTCCTAGTTGCTTGTCTCGCAGTGCTGGTGTGTGACCTAGGATGTCCTCAGAGCAGGGGCAGCCCTCAGAGCTGCTGTCCGCTCCATGGCGCTGAGCCGGGCACAGCAGTGGGTGGCTCCGTGAGCGCCGCTGCTGCCCGCACGGAAGCCAGAGGCAGTCGCCCCTTGAGCCATTCAGCAGAACAGAGGCACCCGAGGAAATTTCTGAACGTGTGACAGTGTCCTGGAGCCTGTGCGCTGGGTCCCGATCATGAGTTTGCCTGTCGCACGTGTGAGGATGCGGGCCCAGCCAGCACGAGGCCCGCCTGTCTTCCAGGCCTTAGAGTAACGAGGCTGGAGCTCTGCGGGGCAGGGCGGTGGGGCGGGGCCTGGCCCGGCTCTGTGTCCCGCTGCTCGTTTGTCTTTCTCCTTTCAGCTCCCAGATCATAAACTAGCAAAAAAACAAACCAGAAAAACAAAACAAAACAAAACCACAGGTGTGACTGGTGTGTGGCTTCCACAGACTCAGGAGCCCCCGGGGCACCTCAGACAGGCTGGGCTCTTCCTGCGTGGACATCCCCCGTCCAGTTCCCTGGGCTTTGGGCCTCACGTCCTCTCTGACACCTGGGAACCCTGCCCCACTGCACAGCTTCACGTTGTGTCTCTGCCTTGCACACGTGCTGCCCGGGGTCCAGTGGCCCTTCCTGTTGCAGCCCGTGGCTCTCTGACCCAGGAGCCCGAGGGCACTGGGGCTTCCCTGCCCCGGACGCTCATCCCATCTGTGAGCAGCTCTTCCGGAAGCGGAGATAGAGTCGGTGCAGGTGCAGGTGCAGGTGCAGCACAAGGCTCTTCTTGCTGGACAGGCAGCCCCTGTGCCTCCTGGGGACCGCATAGGTGTTGCCGTGCATCCTTCTCCGGCCAGGGGCTCGGAGTTCTGGAAAAGGGAAAGACCAGCATGGGCCAGGATTAGAAATGGGGACAGGGATGTAAACCACAGGTGCTGTACACGGGGAGGGGACAGGCCTTTTAGGTTCTCTTCAAAATGAGAGGCAGATGGGAGGGAGGTCGTGGCAGATTAAGGGTCCACTTGGAGCACCCAGCTGAACTGGGTCAGCATGGTTTGGCTGTGGAAGACCCACCTGAGGATCACTGCCAATAGCATAAAAAGAGACCTGGAGGGGAAGATCCTGTGCTGTCGATTTTCCTGGCAAAGCCTGCTGCGGCTGGTTTTCCTGATACGAACCGGGCTGTTCTCATCCTCAGAGTCCTCGCTGTCCCCAGGGACGGCTGCTGCTCTCCTCAGGGGAGCTCTGGTCTTCACCGTGAGCATCGCTTCCTGGCTCCAGCACAGCCCCCTCAGCCTGGCGGCACAGAGCCTTCACCCCACCAGCACAGTTTTTCTGGCTTCCACCACTGGCCTCTGGGCCTTCCCGTGCAGACCCTTGATAAGGACGAGCATGAGCCATCGCCATGGGCTCCAGGCCTGGCCGGATTCTTCAGGTCTCTAGTGTGTGGACAGATCTCTTGCCCTCCTCTGCATGTGACTTTTTAGGTGACTATTATAAAATAATCCTGTAAATTATGTGTCCTATAGTAAATCTATTCCCTTGCAAACCCTGACTACAACAGAGGTGAAGAGATGGAGAGAAATGGATATGGAGAGAGATGGAGACAGTGATTAGAAGGGAGGAAGGAGAGAGAGAGTGAAAGAAAGGGAAGAAGGAGGAGAAGGCAAGGAGAGAGAGGAGGAGAAAGAAAGAGCAAAAGAACAGGAAGGGGGGGGGGGAAGAGAGCCAGGAAGAGAGCCCAGCATTGCCACCTGCTCTGCAGGTGGGCCTATCAGGAGCCTGGTCTCCCTTCCTGTCTTTCCCTCCAAATGGCCCGTGTGCTTGCGGTGGTGGAGTGTTCTCGTGGACACGGCTGGACCGTGGGACACCGAGAGGGAGCGGTCAGCCGGCCTGATTCTTCCCAGATCAGCGATACATTGTACCTCCTGCACAGACACAGCAGTTACTTGCCAGTTAAAAGCCAGTATTTGTAGTTTTGGTCACGTTTGCAGCAGTGATGATCCATGCACGTGGGGAGCGGGTGCCCGGCACCACTTGCTCCCGCCTTCACCCCTCCAGCCCCTCGGTCCCCTTCCCGTCGCGAACAGTCTTTTCCCCATTTGGATTATCTCTTATTTGCTCCTTGGTTTATTTATACTTGGAGTTTCTCCCACAGAGAAACTGTGTGATCCTTAAGCTTGTGGAAGCAGGACAAGGCCAGCGTGTTTCGAGTGTCTGAGGCTTTCTAGAAGAGACTGGGATTGGACTCTGTGGCCCGTGGAAAGCAGACCCTCCGCTTCCAGGCACCGTGGGTCCCTGGCCATCTTGAGGGCCAAGGAGGACAGCACAGAGCTCAGGGAAAGCTGGGCCCCTGCCCGCCCGCTCCCCACTCCTCAGACCCCCGGGCCCCGGGCCTTCAGCCACTGACTCCCTGGGCCTCCGCTTGCTGCAGTGCCTGAGCTATGTAAGCTCCTCCTCCTGACAGCCAGGCTGCCACGTGGCACTATCAATTCCACTGGTTCCCTGGGAAACCTCCCTTACACACGGGTCTTCTACTCCTTTAAGACAAAGATCAAACATGGTTATTTTGGTCCAAGTTATAATTATTGAAAGCTATGGCCATCTCATTTGTTATAAAATTTTTTCAAAAACCAAAAATTTTCATCACACATAAAATCATAGCTTTTTTTAGTACATATGATTTGGAAATGAACAGATTTTGTTATAAATTTTGAACAATTTTTTAGTTTCACTGATTAAAATCCTGGTTTTCTTTTAGTATGTACAGTTTTGAAATGCTCAGTTAATTTCCGGTTTCAGTTTGTGCCGAGCTTCCAGGTTTGCGTTAAGCGACCTGCCTCCTGGTCCGGCTGAGCAGCATCGGGAGCCCACAACTGCAGGGCCGGCAGAAACTTCAGCAGCCTCCTCTCCACACATCAGAATCCTGCACAGAAAACCCCAAGTACCCAGAAGAACCATGCAGCACCATCAGCCAACAGCTTCTCATCAGTATTTACTGAAGGTGTGAGCCCACAGAGGCAGAATTCCCGGATGCAAGGGGTCAGGGAACGTGTATCAAAGGAGGGTGTGGTGAACTGTGAAACAGAACAGATTCAAAGAACTGAGATTAATCGGAGTAGGTCGGCCTGCAGCAGCAGAGTCAATCTAGAAATCAGCAAGAACAGGAAAATCTCCAAATGCTTAGAAGCTATACAGAACTGTTTCAAATATTCCATGGATGGAGGAAGTCTTGAGAGAATTAAAAATATATATATATATATATGTCCAATGGAATGAAAATGGAAATGTAGCATATAAAATTTGTGAGATGCAGTTGACACAGTACAAAAAGAATAAGGAAACAGAAAGTTGGAAATGAATGAGCTTCCACTGCAGGAATTTAGAAGCAAAATCAAAGGAAGCAAATATGAGACAGTGACAAAAAGCAGAAATCAATGGAATTGAAGGAAAAAGGGATAAAATCAATGAAGCAAAGACCTGGATCTTTGAGAATATCAATAAAAATGATAAATCTCTGGTGAGACTGACGGGATAAAAAAAGAAAAGACGTAATTACCAATATTGGGACTAAAACAGGCAGTGGATTTATAGGCATCAACAAGACCCAGAGAACACTGCTAATAACTCATACGAGCCTGAGTATTTAGATGAAATGGACCAGTTCCTCAAAAAACAAGGTGGTCCACTGCACCCAACGTGTAGTTTTAATAGACCTATCAGGGGAAGAAGTGAATTTGTAATTTAAAATCTCCACAAAATGAAGCTCCCTGTTCGGGATGGTTTCACTGAAGAAGTCTACCAAATGTTTTGAGGAAAATTAGTGGCAACTTTACACAGTCTTATCCAGAAAATAGAAGTGAGAACACTGCCTAATTTGTTTTATAAAGTTAGGATTACTGATAGCAAAATCAAGGTCTGTGACACACGTGTGCACTCGAAAGACGGCCAAGAATGAAAATCCCTCATGAATCTGGAGAATTCAGCAATCTATGAAAAGAATTACCCACTAGGGCCAATTGGGATTTTTTCCAGAGAGCAAATCCACCTCAGTATTTGTAAATCAGTCAAGGTAATCCATCAGTATTAATACCCTAAAGAACAAAATCCACATCATCCTATGCATTGATGCGGGAAAAGCAATTGATAAAAAATATTCCATATCCACTCACACAAAATCTCTAATAGACAGTCCCGACCTGATAAGTGACATCTTCTGTACTCCCACTGCTAACACTGTTTAATGTTGAAAGCTGAGCGTTTAACTCCTGTGGTCAAAAGCAAGGCACAGATGTCTGCTCCACCCTCAGCCAGCACAGTGGTGGAGTTCCAGCCAGTGTACTGAGGCGAGAGAGGGAATAAAAGACAGACTGGAAAGGAAGACATGAACCTGCACCTATCCACAAGGAACCTACCAAAAAGAGAGAAACTTGCAGAAGTAATCTGTGAATTCAGCAGTCACAAGATACAAAATGAACATAAATCCATTGCATTTCTGTATATTAGCAATGGACACTGAAACTAAAAATACAGTAACATTTACAGTCATACAAAAAAGATGCAGTACTTAGGTATAAATCTAACAAAACATGTGGAGAAGCTATGTGCTGAAAAACACAACATTCTGATGAAAGATAGCATAGAAAAGGGGCACCATGGCATGTTTATGGATGAGGAGACAACACGATAAATCACTTAGTAATAATCAACATAGCAATAGTCTGTTCTCCCCCAAATGACATACAGATTTAATGGAATCCTTATCAAAAATCACAGCAAAATGTTTTATAGATATGGAGGACTGGCAGTACTATTTTAAAATGTATACGGTAGATGAAGATGCTAAAATGGCCAAATTGATTCGTATAAAGAATGTGGTGGGAGGGATTGGCCTGTGGACTTCACATCATGCTGTAAAGTTACAGTAACCAAGATTGTGTGGAGGAGTAGATCCGAGACGAACGGAGAAGGAAGAACCTAGAAATAGAGCCACACAGGCTCAACAGTTTTGGGAGACACGAATGTGTCCCCGGAGTGGCAGCAGGCAGGATCCATCTGCTGGTGTTAATAATTCTTGATTTTCCTGCACTGATCAGTATCCTAGTTGTGATTATTTTATAGGATGTTAGCACTGAAGGAAGTCATTTAGGGGACACGTGATCTTTCTGTGTAGTTTCTTGCAACTTCAGGTGAATCTAAAGTGATCTGCAGATTGAAGTTTAATTTGAAGTATGTAAAGGTGATAATATGTTACTTATGTGTGTGTTCCAGGGGGATGACTTGGCATCATTTGTTTAGATTTTTAAATGGTCCTCAAAAAGGCCAATAGCAAACTGTCTGCTTGTGGAAACTATGGTGCTTAAAAGGTCAAATTTGGAATCCATTTGTATTTTATCTTTAAGAAAATAATGAAAGTGTGCATGGGGCAGAGGTGTGTACACCGGTGTATGCATGCTCGTGTGTGAATATTTCTTAACTCTGTCCACTGAAAAGGCCGAGAAGCCTGGACCACTGCAGTGACAACGTGCTGCAGTGCCCCGCGGTGCAGAGGGGGGTTTGTGTGTCATTTTTCCTGTCAGACGTGCCACGGCTGCTGGACGAAATTCGTGATTTCAGATTTGGAACAAAAATTTTATTTGAAGCCACGTGTTAGGAATTTACCAATGCCAATCTTGTACAGTACATTCCCCATCATTTGCATTACTCTGTTAGTAATGATAACTGCCCTACTTTGGTAGTGTCTCATGTTTCTATTGAACTGTCAATCAAATGCTGTAACCCATATCTTATGAGCAGGGTCAGAGGCTTTCAGAGTTGAGGGGCCTGAGAGAACATAGTGGGACACACGGAGAAGGGCTCTTGGCACGGAGTTTACCTGGTATCACAGGTCCCCAAGCTCACCTGCTTCGTGATTCATTCATAGGTCAGTACCCCGGCAATACAATACATTTTCCTAAAGTAGGCATCCTACAAACACTGAACTGCCCTCACTGAATGTTGCATTTGTCTCTGTGCCTTAAATGCTTTTCTAGGCAATTTACCTGTTGAAGTCTCCACCTGGTGGATTTGAACTTCAGTTTTAGTGGGAGACCCTCAGCTTTGCCTCTAGTTACGTAAACCAAGTATTAGAAATTTCCAGAGCCCGTGATGTTGTGACCAGGAGGGACTCATAGCATAATTTCACGTTTAAAGAGACTGCACAGTGGCATGCTGTGTCTGGTCATAAAACAACAAAATGCCTCATCTGTTTCACCACATACTTACCGGGTGCACCCAGGGAGCGGGGTACTTGGCTTGTCTCTGCACAGAGCTGAGCACCCCATCATCACTACCAGGCACACCCGGAAGTGAGCTTACCGGGGTTAGGAAGCCCCAGCAGGATGAGCTAATGCAGCAAGGAGTGTACCAGAGGAAGCCGAGTGGCCTAGTCGTGTTGCGTGTGCGTGTGTGCGTGTGTTTCCTTTGGCACCCTTAGATTCCCGTGCGGGGAAGAGCTTAGACTTGCGCTTGGAGCCATGCAGAGGTGGCCCGGTGGGAGAGGGTCAGGGGTCTGGGTAGGAAACATGCAGCTCTGTGGACGTAAGCGTGAAGACAGGAGGCACGAGGTAGTTCTTGGTCTTTTTGATTGTTTACCTGTCAAAATAATCCGTGGTGGTTTGTACCCGTGTGCGGTGGAGAAAATGCCAAGTGGGGGTGGGAGGGGAGCGCGCGAACTCCCTGGGCGGCGTCCAGGCTCCTTCCTGCCTGGAGAACAGGCAGTGGACGGGCGGGAAGAGCAGTCAGAGGAGGAAGGGCTGGAGTTTTCTGGCGAGAGAGTCTTGTTTTTCTTAAAGTTTAAGAAGTATGTTTGTCTGAGGAGGAGCAAATCTGAGGCTGGAAGCTTGAAGGGGAAACGCATTTCCCAGTGGGGGGTTCCGTGCGGTGTCCTGGGGCACGCCGGGGAAGCTTGACAGCCAGGTGCGCGGGACCTTAGCTTGAGCTGCTGGCAGCCGGAAGGATCCCACCGTGGACTTGGAGCGGCGTGGCTCCGCCTTTGGTCAGGCTTGGGCCGCTCCACTTGCTGGCCAGGCAGCGCGGTGATACCGGGCCTGAAGGGTCAGGGTCAGGGTCAGGGTCAGGGTCAGGGTCAGGGTCAGGGTCAGGGTCAGGGTCAGGGTAGGGCGAGGATCTCCGAGATCCCGAGGAGCTGAGAGGAGGAGACCCCACGGGAAGGACGGGCGGGTTCTGCCAGAGAGGGACAGGACGGCACAGCCGCCGGAGACCAGGGTCGGAGCCGGGCTGTCCGCACCACAGCCGCCGGCAGTCCTGGGCCAGAAGTAGGAGGAGGAATGGGGCGAGATCTCCGGCAGGCAGGTCTCTCCCTTCATGCGCTAAGAGGGCGTTTGAGGAACGACATCAAAAACTCATACCTGCTCCTCACCGCGGCACAGCAGTCAGCGGACCTCAGCTCGCCTGCTCTTCATTTGCCGGAAGTGAGCTGGAGGGGCCCTCCCACAGCCCGTGGGCGGGAGGGTGGGTGGACCCTGGGACTCCACCGGAACACCTGACAGCTTTCCTTCTGTCTGCAGAGAGCTTTCGTGTGTGTGGCATCACATTGTGCAAGGGAGCTCATCTTACACCCATGTTATCGATTAACAAATGAAACTCTGGGACAGTAAACAGCTGGCCGAAGTCCACAGGGACCAGAGAGGCTCAGGGAGTTGTGTGGCCTGTCCCGCGAGGTGGCCCCAGCGCTGTGGTCCCTGACAGGGCGGCACAGAGAAGCCACACTCCTGGATCGGATCAGGGCTTCTCCTCTCAACATCACGGACGTTTGGAGCTGAATAATCCCCCACAGTGGCGCTGCGGGGTGTCCCCGGACAGGACTGTCCACGGTCCCCCACGGTCGTGAGGAGAGTGTCTCCAGACCCTGGGAAGGCCCCGAGGGCAGAGTCACTCCTGTGGAGAACACTTCCCTAGTTACGGAGCAGCTGTTGGTGTTGAACCGTGGCTAGAATATGTGGTGTCCTGTGATGCTCCCGTCTGCCCGGTTCCCTCTTCTGCGTCCCTCTGGGCTCTCCGGTCACCAAGTGACCAGGTCTCTTCATGCAGGCTCCTTCTTAGCGTCCCCGCCAGGGTGGTGGCGGAGCAGGTGTCACTGGTCAGCTGGCCCACCAAGGTCGAGGCACAGCCGTCTGAGACCCTGCCCAGGGTGCGGTGCCCGGGATATGTCTGCAAGGAGTCGAGGGACTGAAAACCCACGGCTCCTACAGGGAGGGGACAGAACCACGTCTGTCCCCAGAGTGCCCGTCCCTGCACACACTGCACACCCGGAAAGCATGGTGGAGTCACCTGCAAGTGTTGGTGTACTGAGGTGTACTGTGCCGACCGAAGAGCCTATTCCCTGTGTTTTCAGGCTAAAGACTTGGGGTTAACTGGCTGAGGATCCATCCGAACCTCTTACTCGGGGGACCCCTGGGGTTCTCAAAGGGAAGTCCCACTTCATCCCCAAGGGGTTCAAGTCTTTCTGCTGGGCCACTGCTTTTCTGAGTGAGTTGGAGACCACACTCCGTGGAGGTGAGCCACCATGCCCCGAAATGCAGGGGCGGGAAACAGGCCAGGAAGGGAACCCTTGTTCCGTGAGCAGAATAGGAGCTCACTGAGGGGGCCAGACTCCGACTCCTGACATGCTGCATGAGTCATTTAAATCTTCAGCTGACTCAAGTTACTCTGTAGAGGAATATATTTTCACAGCGATGATCAATCCTTAGTAATCATCCTGTTTTCTCTTATTATAGGTAATGTATGAAATTGCTGGAGCAATTGAAAAAAACAAAGACTCCCTTTCACAGAATCTTCTATTTGTAATGAAAAGTAAGTTGATTTTCCCCCCAATGCTACCCATTCTTTATTTCTCTACCTCTGAATATTTTCCTATAAAATATACCTCCAGCTAAAGGATAATTGAAATATCTTTTACATTCTGATGCCCAGAATAAAAAGGAATGGGTCCTGCCACACTATATATTCATTACAATTTAATTTGGAGTCCAGAAGAAACCATAATTTAACTAAGCTTTTAGAGACAGGAATGTAAAACACCTTTACTACTTCAGTGGTATGAATATAAAAAGCTTTTCTGTGAAGACTAATGAAGATGAATATGGTTTCCAAAGTTATTTAGGCCACAGAAGGGGGAATTGCATTACTTAAGATGACTCTGGAGCACAGCTAGGGACAGTATTTTATTCTTCTGCACTTTTGTTATAAAGTATCAATGCCCACTAAGAGAAATTATATGTGTAAGTACATACATATATGTATAGATTTAACAGCTACTACTTAATGGGGATTAGTACTTTATATATATATAGAGAGAGAGAGAGAGAGAGAGAGAGAGACTATAATTCTGTACAGGTGTGAAACTAAATACTATAAATGTATATACATATACACACATATAAAATTCTGTAATTATTCTGTAAAATTCAGCAGTTATTTTCTTAATAGCAGTTCCACAGCCGTTTAGGTCTTCCCAGTAAGCTCTGTAATGAATTAGAGATGTGGTCTTTCGTGCATCACGCTGGTCCCGATGAGCCAGAACCCTCCTCCTTGGCCGGAAGCAGAAGCGCTGGTAGCTCTGGTGAGGCAGCAGGTGCATCTGGGCCACATCAGAGCCTTGGGAAGCTCCTCTGAGCTGAGACAAACGTGTTGGCCTGGGTCGGCAGCTCAGCTGTTCCCCATTGACTCCTTGGAGCTGAGACCAATGACGAAAGTGTGGAATGGGAGGGTAGCATGAAAAAATAAACGGCTGAAATAATTGCTCCTGTTTATTGGCATTGGGAGAAATAGCCTCCTTCCAGTTTGTGGGTTTTTTAACTTGCATTTTTCACGCACCGTCTTTTCGAGTCTTATCTTGAATGTGGCATGTTTTAGAATGGGCCATCCTTTGACTTTGCATTTCCCAGTAGTGCAGCATGCATTCATACAGATGTGTATTTAGAATGAGACTGTGAGGATCAGGGCATTGCAGTTTTGCTTACAAGTGTGCCTCAATTTTAAAGTGATTTTTGTGTGCACTTACTGACTAGAAAACACAAGTGATTATTGTTTATTCTAAACAAAACAACATAATTTACAATGCGCTTTTATATGTATTTATTTTTGCTGGGGGGTTTTGTTTGTTTGCTTGCTTGTTTTGCAGTGCTGGGGATTGAACCCAGGGCCTCATGCCCTGCATGTGTTTATACAGGTGGTGACAAATGTTTGCTCATAGAGGGCAGAGAATAAGGCTTTAGCCTTTGTCCTGTTTACAAGGAATCCCTCTGCTGTTGTAATGCGCAAACGTCTCTACATAACACACATGCTCCAGAATCCCCTCCTTCACAGGCACATGTCTCGGGCTATAACCAACCCGCAGGCTGGAGCAGTGGTCCGTTCTCTTCTCCAGGCAAAAGATGCTGGGCCACGATGGTGTTTTATGAACCTGTGGAATATTTCAGTGTCCCAGAAAGTTACTACAGCAGTAGAATTGATCAATAACAAGAACGTCTGTTTCTAAGCACTTTGCTTACACTGTGCAGCTCGACCTCCCTATCTCCTGGAAGTGCAGGGCTGAGGAAGAGGCAGGGACTGCTGTAGGTCCCTATGGCGGGACTGTGCGCAGGAGATGCTGCCAGGGGACTCAGGCGTTGAGGGACAGGACCTGGAGGCAGCACACCCATTTGTGCTCGAGAGTAAAGAGAACTCAACCCAGAAAGAAGAAAATGAGCCCAAGTGCAGGCTCCACATCTGCCCCTGAGAACAGGAGAGTCCAGGGCTTGGCATCAGTGATGCTAAGGATCTTTGAGTCCTTCTGCTTGACTGTAACCTGTGGACACCGCAGTTAGCACGTCCCACTGCACGGTGGAAAGGCTCCCCGTGTGAGGCCTGCAGGTGTCAGTCAGCAGCACCTCCCACTGCAGGGCGACACCCGGGATAGAAGCTGAATGGCCTCAAGGGAAGGCTGACGTCGCCCTTTACCAGGACTCCCTCGCCAGGGCCCGAGCAAAAGGACGCAGGCTTCCCCTTTCCATGCCGCAGGGACCCTGCTGTCCACCCCCACTGTCCATCCCAACGGGGCTGCTCTGTGGGCCGGAGGACCCTGGCCAGCTACCTCTGCATGCAGCCTGACTGGGGTCGCACAGAAGGCTGAGAAGTGGGCCTGCTGTGTATCTCGGTGCGTCGTTACATCTGTCTAGAGCTCCTAGTCTCAGTAAAGGGCATTTTTCCTCAGAAGAATAATGTTGCACTATGTATCTCTGGGCTCATTTATATACCAACTTGTCAGAGATATAAGTGATTAGTAATTATTTATTTTCATTTAAATGGGCTGTGTGATATGCTGATTAACTGTTTATTTTGAAGTGGCTGCAGCCTTAAAGAACGGTTATAAATCAGTGCAGAGGCTGTTATAGTGGTTTCCACCAGTGCAGGGTCATTTATCACAGATACCATTTCCTTAGGAATTTCTTTAATTTTGGACACTTCCCAGCTTTTCTTTGGCTTTCACCACATCAGTAATTTTGCTTTGCTTTAAATTGAAGGCCAGTTGTTCTGTACACCATCCCTTGGTTTGTTTTCACTGTGCTGCTCAAATTTGCAACCCAGAATCCATTTGGCCAACCCCTGGTTTCTCCCTGAGAGGCCAAGAAAGGATTCTAGTCCCAGGATCATGAGATTTACGTAGCCTGGTATTGAAATGTCCAGCTTGCTTTACCTGTGTGCTTGCCTGGGTCATACAAGGGCCAGTTTCTCCTCTCTCTAGCCTAACACCTGAGCAGCCAGAGAGGCAGGCTGTCCGCAGTGCTCACACTCTGAAACAGGCCAGATTCTGGAGATTGCGGTCTCGGGTGGTGATTTCCCGGAATGAGAAGTTGCCCACAAAAACCATGAGTCTTCACGGCTCAGCCAGTGCACAAAAGCCTGTTATGTCTGAGCAGGAAGACTCAGTGCCTCCTGCCAGGGACCAAAGGCCAGGGGCGCCGGGAAGAACCTGGGGTCGGGACTGCTGGCCAAGGGCAAATGAAGGTCAGCCTCTGTCAGGCTGTGTGAAGAGTGAAGGAAATAAATGGGCCCATGGGAAGGGCCTGCTCCTCACTGCCACACCAATGACATCTTCCATCCAGGGGCTGTTTAGGGGCTGATGCTCTTCTAGGAAGAATGCATTTAATATTCAAGTAAATAATGGTGTTCAGACACTTACAACGTTCATCTCTTACTTCCCAGCTAGTGAAAATGTCGTGATCAATCATTTGTTCCAGTCTAAACTGTCACAGACAGGATCTCTGATCTCTTCCTCCCCTTCCTGTAAATTCCGAGGACACAAATCAGCCTTGCTCAGCAAGAAAACGACGGCTTCGCCAGTTACCTGGGAAAACAAGAATTACGCAGAGCTCAGTAAGGTAGGTGTGTTGGTGATACTTTTCTTCCCTCCGTTTTTAAGTTTGCTTGTACATTTTCTTTTCTTAAAAAAGCGCAATCTCAAATACTAACTGAAGTAATATCCTAAAAGAATAAAGAAAAAGATGTCCTCCCCTCTCTGTGGAGCAGCAGAGGGAGGGGACGGTACCGGAAGGTGCCCAGAAGCCACCTTCCTCTCTCACTGCGGCTCCCTGTGACATCCTATTTGTGTCTCATCTTGGTGACTGTCTTCTTGATGAATGGAGAGAAACTTTGGGGCCAGAGGCTTAGAGGAAATAAACTTAGCTGCCTTATCCTGCTGATATTCGTCATTTCTGAGGTTTGGCTCTCTACACAATGAATTGTTGGTTTTTTTGATAGAGCCTATTTTTCAGGTGCCTCAGTGTTTTCACTGTGTATTTGTAGACTTCTTGCTTATTTTCATGTTATTGTTTGTTTATTGGTACCAGGGATCGAACTCGGGACCATGCACTTGTGAGGCAGGCACCGGAACCACTGAGCTAAATCCCCTGCCCTCTTTCATTCTTTTTTGCTTATGTGAACCAAACCTACAGAATTAGAACTTGGGAGGTGCTCAGGACAATCAATTTTAGAACTGCAGTTGCTGCAGCTTGCTGGAATGTATCTTAGCTTTTCAATTAAAATAAAAGCCTAATTAAAATTAGCTGTTTTAGAAAGTGGCAGGGGGTGTGTGTGTGAGAGAGGGAGTGTGAGTGAGTCTTCGCCCAGCAGCTCTTGGAGTTAGTCTTTGATGTGCTTGTTCTAGAGGTAGGCGGTCACCAGAGGACCCCTCTCTGCACGGAGAAGGGACCCCTTACACAAAGGGCTCAGGGCTCCATTACCAGGGTGTGCTCCCTCCCTGAGGCTCTCCTGCGCTTCCTGGCCTTCCTTTCTCAATCATCCTGCAGATCGAGAGCAGGAAATCTCAGCACACCTCTAAACTGTGATTTTTAACCTCAATTATGGAACATTATGGGGCCTGGATGCCATTAGTCTTTTCCCTAAAGGTCCGCAGAAGGGAGAGATAATTCACAGTCGTTCCTCGCTCAGAAAGGGAAATTGAGCGTTCAGTTTCAAGGGTGGAGATTTATTTATTATGATTCTCCCTTAAGTGTGCCATCCCTCATACCCTTGTTTCTTCCTTTCAAACAGCCCTCATCCCTGCACAGCCCCCTGAGGCACGGAAAATAGACTTTTATCCGACCTTTAACTGAGGCTCACTGGGGGCTGCATCACCTCGGCCCTGGCTTTTGTCGACAACCTCTCGTCACTTGCAATTAATCGCTCCAGCATGATAGTTCATCTTCGTGGACGGAAATGAGCGATTATCATAGCAGTGGCACCAAATTGATGAGATCCTCAGTCAGAATTGTTTCTCATATCTTTCTATTTTAAGAGAAATGGTTCTAGATCAGTAGATCGCTTGGCTCAAGTCTGTGCGATTCAGTGAAACCTAACAGCGTCCCTGGTAGAATCTCATTAATTACCTCCGCCCTTTTCATCTGCACCCATTCGCCTCATTTCCACTGATTTTCAAAATCACCATTATCATTTAATCTTTGGTACATATAACTGTTTTTCTTTAAAGAGCTATGGATAATTACTCATTGAACAAAACAGTCTATTGTCAATTTTCACAGACAAGTAACTTACTAAACCATTTTAGTAGTTAGTAGAAGAAAAAAGAAAGGAAGAGAAAAAAGGGTAAGGAAGCATCAAACCCATACAACCACACAATATTTACTGTAGTATGGGAACAAGCTAGCAAAAATACCAAATCTCTGTAACATAAAATAGAGTCCTTCTGTCCAGAGTAAGGGACACTACAGGACAAATACACACAGTGGGTGCCGTCAGCACAGACCCACAGTGACTTCCCCATACCAGGTGGATCAGGATCTGTATTTCCTCCTACATGGACCACGTGTGGAGGGTGCAGGGCCCATTTACACACAGCCCCGTCCTGAAAGGCTCACAGCAGCCGGTCACCTCCACCTACAGCAGCATTTCAGAAAAGCCTTCCGTCCTGATTCTATGGTCTGTCTTACGGCTTTGCTGGCAAGTTGCAGTGCACCTCTGTCCCTGAACCTGATTCTCTCCATGGTGCTGGTCACAAACTGAACTGGACCAGAACCGAATCACCTTTCCCCAGAAGGACAAGGTCAAACCTAACCATTGAATTTTATTCCATTCTCATCCAACTCAGTTTGCAGCCAGAATTGTGGAAAAAAATCAAGTCTGTGAACTGAGGTACCACTGTAATTTATATGAATTCAGGCGTAAGTTGCTATTTTTTCCTTCTAAACTGAAATTTCTCTCTCTCTCTCTCTCTCTCTCTCCTTACAGTTCTTAAAAAAGAAAGGGACTTCTAGCTTTCTTCAAAGACTGGAACGAGGACATCATCCGGGGACCACGGCATCTCAGCTCAGGGTAGGTAACACTTTCAGATTCACAGCCTAGTGTGCTTGGCACATCATGGAGGAAGGGCCTGAGTGTGTTCTGAGTGTGTTTCCATGCACATTGAGGGGTGGTTATATAGAATCCTCCCCCATCTTCAGCAACTAGCATGGTCAGGACAGTCCACACCCGCACAGGGCGTGAGCACCACACCAGGGAGCCAAGCACCTGGGCAGCAGAGCTCACAACCATGGTGGGCAGGGCAGGGCAGGGCAGGGCAGGGCAGGGCAGGGCCCAGGTCCCAGCAGCTTCTCTCTCTGCAGAAGTCCCTGGCGGAGCTCACCGGGAGGCTGCAGCAGGGCACGCCCCACTTCGTGCACTGCATCAAGCCCAACAGTGCGCAGCTGCCTGACGCCTTTGACCACTTCTACGTGTCGGCCCAGCTGCAGTACCTGGGCGTGCTGGAGCTCGTGAAGGTCTTCCGCCTGGGGTACCCTGTGCGCCTCTCCTTCCCTGACTTCCTGTCCAGGTACCACCTCTGTCCCATCACTCTGTCCCCTCTGCTCACTGCACAGTCCCAGTGGGGCCTGCTGCTGTGTGCAGCAGCGCTGCCCTGGTCTGCTGACTTCTATCTGGGCTAACAATGAAAAGCACTGACAGAACTTACATGGAAAGTTACCAAACTTTAACGAAGAAAGTATTTTGGAAGGCATTTTCATATTCCTTGAAATGTGTGGTTTCCTTGAATTTACAGGGCATGAGGGGAAGGGGAAGACAAGGAAGAGGAGGGAAAGGGGGCATAAAAGGATCAAGATGCGAGGTAGATATATAGATATAGATGATGTAGGTACAGATGTAGTCCACCAAAAATGTATACACACTCAGGGAAAGAAAAACTTGTACAAATATTTTACTGCTAAATTTTCTGAGACATCATGAGATAAATACAAGTTTCCTTTGGCCTCTACAATTGCTAGAGGGCTCAGAGCGGTGGCCCTGGGCTTCCAGACGTTTCATTAGTACCGTGAACAGCTGCTTGGGTAGCCTTGCTCAAGAGGTTGCTGCACATGCATTTTCGGTTTCTTCTGAAGGACCAGCAGTGAAGTGGGTTTTCTTCCATATACGACATCCTCTAGGGTCCCCCATAAAAGGGGGTTATGGTTTGCGTTTGGATGTCGTCCAAAAGCCTCATGCAGTCATAGCTGGGGCTTTTTCAGAGGTGGCTGGATCTAGAGGGTGTGACACTGGGACTGATGCTCAGCTAGGATCAAGGGCAGTAGGACTAAGGCTGTGAGTGCTGCCGTCCTGAGTAGCCTGGATAAGATGAAAAGGGCAGAAAGATGCTGTTTAGGAAAAAAAAGCTTGTTGATTTGCTGTCTTCCACCACCATGCACTGTTGCCTTTCTGCCGTGTGCCACCCTGCCTTGGAGCCAGCTGATTATGAACTGAAACCTCTACAAACCGTGAGCTAAATAAACCTTTCCTCCTTTAACTTTGGGTGTTGGATATTTGTCTCAGCAACGAGAGAAAAGTAACTAAGACAGAGGATAGCACCATCTGTTGAAAAAAACATCATACTAGTTTTCTTTTCCTGAAATGTGTATACATTTTGGGGGTATCTATCTATCTAACTATCTATCTATCTAACTATCTGCCAGTACCGCATAGTGAATGATTCATTATGTATCACAAACATATACCAAGAAAATATTTTTTAAAAGAAACACAAAAGGAAGGAAAGAAGGGAGGAGAAGAGGGAGAGAGGAAAAGGCAGGAATAAAGGGAAAAAAGAAAAGGAAAGTTAAAAGAAGAAAAGGAAAAACAGGAAGGAAGGGCTGGGCATGGTGGCACATGCTTGTAATTCCAGCTCTCTGGGAGGCTGAGGCAGGAACATACAAAGCCCAGCCTGGGAAAATTAGCATCTTAGCAAGAGACCCTGTCTCAGAATTTAAAAAATTAAAAGGGCTGGGGCTTCATGGCTCAGTGGAAAGGCCCTGGGTTCAATCCCCAGTACTGGGAGGAAGGTGAAGGAGAATGAGGAGGAGCAGGAAGAGGAGGAAGAAGTTTCCTCCTTCAGCTAATCATGCCCATCCCATTCCAGCCCTCAGCTTCACCGGTCCGCATGCTGTCACTGTGGATTTGTGTTTTCTAGGCTTTCTAAAACATGAAATCAAATGACAAAAGTAAATAAACAATGGGGAAGGTTTATGAAATCATGACATAGAAGGATTACGTAGCCTTGATTATTGAAAAGCAGAATATATGTTGAGGCTGTTTCCTCTTTTCCATCTGTGACAAAATGTGACTGAAGTCAGGGGCTCAAACAGGACTCTGCCAAACCCAGCCCACCCCAGGTTTCCATCAAGTCTCACTGGACAGGCAGCCGCCAGCACTTATTTACCTGCTGCCTGTGGCCACGTTTCCCTAGAGCGGTAACAGAAACAGTAGCCACAGTGCAAAATGTGGAGAAATATTCATTACTGGGCCCTTAGGAAAGTCTGTTGACCTCCTTTAGATACATTCATCTCAAAAACATATGATGCACCTTGAGCTGTGAGCAGGAGACCCCGAGAAAGGCCGCATTTCTGCAGGCATGTGCGTCCCCAGCATGATGGTCGCAAGGAAAGCTGCCCCCTGCAGGCCCCAAAAAGCAACATCAGCCTCCCGGGCTGTGCATCTGTTCATTTGCACTAGCACTGAATCAGAACGCTTAGCCTGATTTTAACCAAGTGGATGATGCACAGTAAGGAATCCATCGTGAAGAACTCAGTAATGAATATTAACTCTTTACAGATGTGTACTAATGGGCACTGTCCTAATCTGGGCCTTGGGGTGCTCCCGGTTCTGTGGACGAGACGTGTGCGTCCAGTGACGGCCAATCAGAGCCACTGGGGACTGGGATGGGACAGATTGTCCAGAAGCCTAGGAAGGAGACTGTTTGGAATCAGAGATGATTATTAGGGGAAATGTGGTAATCTTGGTGAAAATGTCAATAATGATGTTTGTAGGCATTCAAAAAATAAAAAGGGGATGAGCAAAAAGAAAACTAGAAAGTACTTTTTAGTCCTAAGATAAATAATGTAAATAATAATGTAAAATAATATCAGTATTACAAGTGTATAATTTTGCATTTATGGCTACAAATGTACTGTACATCTTAGTAGGATAAGCCGTGGACCTAAAAATTATTTTAAACTTTTGTTGATGAATTCACTGTGAACCACTGATTTGAAGAAGCTGTTAAATGAAAAAAAAAAACTGAAATTATTAAATTAAGTTATATGGCTCAGGACAATGGAGATAACATTTAAACTATGACTAAAATTCTAAGTTCAACATTTGTTTCCTCAGAAGACAATAGTAGCATTTGCTCATTGTATATTTTGGTAAATTACCCAAAGATAAACAAAAGAAAATAAACATCATATGAGCCATGCCTTATACGGGGCTGATCAGATACCTTCAGAATATAGAAGGTGTGTCCACCCTCATGGGACTGGAACCCATCATCCTACAGCACATGCAGTTCAGATAGACACGATATTTCCATTTAAGAACTTAACAGATGCTTAGAAATAAGATAGGAGACACAGTATCTCTTAATTTGCAGGGAATAGCTGCCGAGTTTGGTGTTACATAGGAATAAATTGGGTTTTTGAGGCAGGCTGACCTCTAATTCACTCTGTAGCTCACTCTGGCCTTTAGTTTGTGATCTTCTGCCTCAGCATTCCAGATTGCTGGGTGCCAAGTCTGCACCGCTATGCCCAATTGTGGGTTTTTGTTTTGTTTTTGGGTAGGAGTTGGGGGGTATATATCACTGATTATTGTACACTAAGGGTCCTTCCTTTGGCTTTTCTTCTCTGGATAGAATCCATTCGTTGTTTTAATGAATATATATATTTCTCACACATTAGAGTTTACTGATTAAAGCTCACCCCTCCCACCCCATTAAATACAAGTGGTTCTGGGGTTAATGAGTTTTAAACTTGCCCCAATACACGGGTAAAATAGGAGATTTCTAGATTCACTGTGGGCTTTCTGAATTGGAACCAAAAGGGTGGGATTCAAAGGCTGTCGTGGAATTCAGGGGAGTGTAAGCTTATTCTGCCATGGCAAGTGTCCTCAGAGGTCACAGGCATGGTCAACTGTGATGCGGTCAGTAGGACAGACACTTCCCGAGCATCGCCCGGAGAAGCAGCTCCCACCATTAGTGCACATCGGAGTCACCTGGAAGTTGTCACAACACAGACTCCTGGCCAGGATGTAGCTCAGAGGCACTGCGCCTGCCTGGCGAGCACAAGGTCCTGAGTTAAATCCCCGATACTGAAAAAAAAAATAAATAAATAACAGATTCCTGGGTACCTGGCCCAGAGCTGCAGACTCAGGAGGGTGAGGTGAGGCCTGGGGATCAGCATTTCCAACAAGCTCCGCGTGATGTGAAGTTCCTGGTGAGCAGATAGTGTGCTGAGAACCCTGGCACAGTCACTTGGGAGCAGGGTTCTTGTTTGTTTTGTTTTGTTTTCCCCAGGCAAGTGCTGAAAGTGTGCCAGGGCCTCGGTGCCCAGTGAGTGTGGGGGATGAACCCTTCTGCACCACCTCAGTCTGCTGAACCCAAATATGCAAAGCTGTGGCAATTCCTTTATCTCCTGCAGTTTCAGAAGCACTGCTAATGCATTCCTGTACTGGACATGAAATAGGATCCACCTCTCTTTATGAGCGATAAAAAAGTGCATTTTCTTCTGCTTATTTCATGAGCGCGTCTTTTGCATGGTGGCATCAGCTGGACAGTAAAGGCACCTGGGGAGGCTGACTGGCTGGTGTAATCTGTGGAACCGCCGGGGGCTTCCTACGTGCCTTTCCAACAGGCTGGCATTGGACACCTCTCCTCCACAGAACAGGACCAGCACCATGACCGTGTGTGCCTGTGTGTGTGACCTTAGGTGCCACAGCGATTAGAAAATGCTTTATTGTTGCCTTTTGTACCTGTACATCTGCTCCACCAGGACTCATCTGAACTAAATAGGGTGTGTACCTACTCTCTTTGGAAATGAAGTGCAGTTTTCCTGCAAGTGAATCTCTTATGGCTGTGGGTTCATCCAGGCAAGGGACAGAGCTACCTCCATCACACGGCTTGTGTGCTGTTGGCGTTCAATAAGTAGCTTCAGAATGAGCCAGGCATTGGCAATTAATTGCTGTTCAATTTAAAGTAAAATTTCTGCAGAGATGACTTTTTCAAAGTGTATTGTCTATAAAAGAAGAAATCTCACAGAGTAGTGGGGATGGGAAAGGCAGCTTTGGAGCAAATCTCTGCATCTCCTTCAACAGTCCCTCAGCTAAAAAGGAGATGATTTCCGTGTCTCTTGGTTTCAATGGCAGATGAGCAGAAACGGGGTTACTGACATGCTTCACTGCAGTGGCCAGTGGAGGACCTGTTTCTGTAGAACCCTAAGCAAACGCAGTCTGAGTCCTGTACCGTCAAGGCCCGGCGTCATTTCAGATTTCTGCAGCACTCTGCAGTGCCGGGCGGGGCAGCATGGTTACGGAGCCAAAGCCTAGAGGTGGATAGGGTGGAAATCCGGCGCACAGTGTGATTCCTCATATTCCACCTCTTAAGTCCCTATGTAAGATATTTCTTTTCTGTCCCTACCACCTTGTCTTCACTGTTAGAGAATAAAAACTTGCAAAGCAAATGATTCCCCATATACAAAAAGGAATGTGGTTACCACAAAAACCCCAGCTATAAGAAAAAGAGAGAGAAACCCAGTTTGTGGTTTGGAAGCAAACAACTACTTACTGGAACAGCACTTACTCTTCCTGAAGCCCAGCGTGACTACAGAGTGACAGGCACACTTCATGCGTTTCCGAGGAGTTGGAACACGAAGACGCTGCTGTCCTGGCCACCTCACAATCTGGCTCCTGAGTCCTCCCAGCTGCAGCCAGGGGTTTGCTTTCCTTGAGAGCAATTGCTTTTCTTGGCAGGTTCCTGTTCTGGTGCCTCGCGTGGGGAGCAGGGCATTCCCTGCATGTGCTCCGTGGGGGACCATGGCTTCAGGGTGGACAGGAGGGACTGGCAGCCTCAGATGGAGAGAGCAGGACTCCCAGGCATGGAGAGAGCAGCCAGAGCCCAGCAGGGGTACGAGTGCCAAGCGTGACTGGTTACCCGCTGCTGTGGGTGGAGCCACGACTCCCGAGAATCCCCACACTGAAGCTCAGCCTCTGGCCTGTACTGGAGACGCGGCTGGTGAGGGGCTGAGGTTAAGTGGGGCCCCGAGAGTGCGGCCCTGACCTGCTAGGGCTCTCGTCCCTGTAAGGAAGACGCCAAGGAGCTGGTGTCCCTCCCTCCCTCTCCCTCTCTGTCCCCTGTCATACAAAGACACAGCAGGAATGTGGTGGCCACCTGCAAGCCAGGAAGAGACCTTCACCAGACACGGAATTGCTCATTCTTTGGTTTTGGGCTCGCAGCCTCCAGGACCCTGCGAAATAAACGCTGTGGTTGAAGCCACTCAGTTGCTGGTGTTGGGTCACAGCGGCCCAAGGCCATGGAGAGCTACCTGTGTGCTTGTTTATACGGGGTCGCTCGATGTTTTGGGTGTTTTGTGTGCTACTGGGAGGAAATACAGCTCTCTGCTCACATTATGTGGATTTGAAAGCTTGAAGTTTGGTTCATGGAATCCCTATCATCCTTTTTTCCCCATTTTTTCCATTTTTCAGTAGCATTTATTTGCCATTCAAGATCCAGCCAGGTCTCCTCTCCCTGGGGAGACTTTTTGTGTGCAGTAGTCAAGATCGGACCCAGGGCCTATACACTGAGCCACGTCCCCGCCCTGTTTTTATTTCTCGTTATGAGTCAGCATCTTGCTAACTCACTGAATTTCCCAGGCTGGGCTCAAACTTATGAACCTGCCTCAGCCTCCCAGAGTGCTGGGCTTACAGCTGTGGCCAGCCGTGAGGAAGGCTTCTTTAAATGATTACACCTTGGCTTACATGGAATACGTACCTGCAAGAGATCCTCGCTTTCGCCTTTTGGCCTTCGAAGTGTAAATTCTTACTCTGTGGCCCTCCACAGAAAAGTCATGCTTGTTTCTGCGTGAGGTCACCAGAGGGACAAGCCTGGCCCTAGTGAAAGGTCACTCACCTGTTGGGCTTCTGGACCTAGTTGCATCAAACTGCATGGAAGAGGGTGTCCAACACTTCATCCCAGGGACACCTCTAACCTTGTTCAGACTCCTTATTTGTGAGATTGTTTGCTGACGGCATGGTGAGACTTATCTTTCACCAATGTATGCTGTGCAACAAAATGTCCCCATTCCCTGGCTTAGAGCATCAAAGGTTTACTTCTCTCTCTGTCACATTTGAACCTGGTTCACAGGTACCACAGAGAAGGCTGGGTTAGGGAGGCTCAGTGGTTAGCACTTGTCTAGCATGTGTGAGGCCCTGGGTTCCATCCCTAGCACTGCAAAAGAAAGGGGGGCGGGGGAGAGAAAGGAAGAGAGAGAGAGAAAGGAAGGAAAGAAGGGAAAAGAAAAAAAGAAAGAGAAAGGAAGGAGAGAGAGGAAGAAAGAAAGAAAGAAAAGAAAGAAAGAAAGAAAGAAGAAAGAGAAGTAGCACAGTGCATCAGTTAGGGTCCACTAGAGGAACAGATTTAATATATATAAAGGGTTTCCTGGTAGGCTCACAATGGCCACCCTGAGTCGGCTTGAGGAAGCAGAGTGGCCATCTGCCCACAGGAGAGCTGGGGATCCAGTGGAAGGTCAAAAGCTTAGAGCTCATTGCCGAGTCCCATGAGAGCCTGTGTGGAAGCCAAAGAGTCTTCTCTGGAGGCTGAAGTCTGTGCTGGAAGCCTGAAGGGACTAGAGATGACGTCCAAAGGTGATGGCGGAGACCAGAGCTCCTGCAAAGAAGCAAAGGGGAGACTTCCTGCTTCTTTCCCTTTTTATTCCATCCAGGCCACAAGCCTATTGGCTGGTGTTGCCCCCATCCAGGGCAGGTCTTTCCCCTCAGTTTACAGTCCACATGTCAATCATCTGCAGAGGCACCAGAGCTGAGCTCCACTAATCCATTCAAGTTGACAGCACAATGAGCTATGGCGCACAGCTGAGCTCAAGTCAGCTCTGATCTCTGTCTTTGTTCCATGGTAGCATCTGGGCTTCAGGACTACCCTGAGTCTGGGGCCCATTCCTGCTGCACACAGGGAGAAGGGCAAGCAGAATGGGGGTTTAGATGCCGGCAAGGGACCCTGGCCTTCTCTTGTTCCACTAGCTAAGTTCAGACACTGAATGGACTGACACTGGCTGCAGGAGAGAGATCTTTCGGCAGGAGGTTCTGCAAAGCACACCAAGGGGCGCGCAACCCTCTGGTCCAGTTACCCACTGTGTGTCAGAACACCCCACACACAGCGGCACAAACAGCCTGATCATGTTGCCCAGGTCAGGTTGAGCTGGGATAAGTAGGTGGCTCCTGTGTGAGTTCCTTCTGAGGGTCACAGCCATGTAGCACTACAGGCTGGCATTGGCTGGGCTCGGCCTAGGCTGCAGGTTCAGGATGGGGGCTCCTCCACACTGGAGTCTCAGTGTCCACTGTGGCTTTTCTCTTGCCTGCACAGAGTGTCTTGGACATCCTGCCCTGCTGAAAGGTCCTGAAGGACAGGAAGGGAGCGTGTGTCCTCCTAAAGCTAGGGTGTGCCCGGCTTGGCCAACTGTCCCAGTGTTGCACCAGGCAGGCCCCTTGCCCACCAGCCCAGACCTCTTCTGGAGGAAGGAAGCAGCCAGTGGTGCCAAGGCTGAGACAGGTGCCATGTCCCTTAGAGAGGGCATTAGGACGATCAGGAACCATGGGGAGGCTCCTTTGGCCCGGCTCGGGCACAGGGCTGCTGGTGTTTCCATCTCTCTTCATAAGTGGAGTTAGCTCAGTGTGTTGATGATACAGTGCCTTCGTGGGGTTTTGCCAGATTGTAAAATTGAAGGAAAGAAGCATATAAGGACATGCTGGAAAAATGGTCTCGAGAGCTCCCGAAAGGATGTGTTCTGTGGCTCTGACATCTATCCCTAGGGTTTCCTTCATACGCTGCATGCTTACAGCACTGTGATTTATATGTTGTGCCAAGGGATGAACCCAAGATTGTGCAAATTTTGTTCACATGCCCCTCTCTTCCCCTCCCTCGTCTCGCCCTCCTCTCTCCTCCCCTCTCCCTTCCCCCTCTCCCACTCCCCATCCTCTTCCAAAATGCGGAGGGGACACCTTTTGGAGCCTGGCCATGGATCCGACGGGTTGCAAGCTTACACAGGTGTTCACCATCTGTCTGCGGGCGTGTTGGGGACAACAAGAGGACATCACTAACAGAGAGCTCTGCCATGCAGTGTGATGAGCGCACCTGAAAGGGGCAAGAGGACTTGTCCAGGGAGAGCACCAGGGCAGGGTGTGTGGTGTCACACTCGACACGAGAGAGCCCTGAGCTGTGCTTTTGTCCCTGCTGGGTGAAATCCTGCTCAGAAATCATCTGAACTGTTTAGCTCGCTAATGACACAGCTGTTGCCAAAAGGCCACAGTGCAAAAGAACACAGCCAGGATATTAAATTGAGTATGGGGATGGGGTGGGCGGAAGTCACACTTCTGTTTATTGGATTAAAACTGGCAGGCAGGAGGCCGGGGATTTAGCTCAGTGGTTCCGCTGCCGGCCTTGCAAGCGCAAGGATCCCAGTTCAATCCCCCGTACCAAAAAGAAACACCAAAAAAAACTGCCAGGCAGAGTTCACCTGAGACAGAGTCTGTGCTGAAATCTTCCAGAACTTTTGCTTGCTGCATGCTGAGGATGCCAGCTGCTGTCAATACATATTTAAAAGAAATGAGAATTTACAACTTCAGGAGACATTAAATCTTCTAAAAGCTTTGCTCAGCAAAGGACCCATTCTCTCCAAGGTTCAGCCAAGTCTGACCTGTCTTTCTGCTAAAAGTTCTGCAGGACTGGATGGTGATGGTATGAAGTTTAATGACACTGGGAGGGAGAGGACCTGTAACTTTTCAAGGAAATATAAAATGGGAGAGTGAAGCAGATGGAACAAGTCTGGAAGTCATTTAAACTTCAGTATAATTAAGCAAATCCTCATTTGGGATGTATTTTGCTGCTAGTGGATTATGGATCATAAATTCCCCCATCATCTGAAGCAGGAGACTGGGGACCTCGGACAGACCACTCCTAACTGGAAGATAGGAGCAAAAAGCAGCTTTTAATGATGCGGGAGACTCAGCAAGTGACTCCTGTCAGTCTCGAGAGCCCCGAATAGAAGTTTGTGCTTCCTTACATATCTCTCTTTACATGTATGAGGCTTAATTCCATTGGGGTTTTCCTGGGAATGGAGTAAGCAGGACTTACACAAAGTAGAGCAGCAGAGCAGGGGAGAGCAGAGAGGTCTGGCAGGACTTTCTGAGTCCCATTAAGCTCCTTTGGTGACAGATTGCAGAAGTTGTCATGGTTACTCAGGTGCATTCCACAAAGAGCACAGTTACCTAGTTAACCTGTAGTTGCCCAATGCCATATGGAGGGGTGGGCTCTGCTCCCAGTCTGCTCCACAGATCTGCACGACTTTTTCCATGCAGGACCGAACAGGAAGTGCTACAGCCTTGGAGGCCATGTGGTCTGCACAGTGGCCGTGCTCAGCCCTGGTGGCCAATAGCAACACACACAGTGGGTGTGCCAGGGTGGGCTGGGCATGGCTGCGGCCCTACGCACTGCCTCTCATAGCTTCAGGGAGAAAACCCTTCAGAACAGGATGCATGCTGACGGGGTCCCTTTGATGCATGCTTTTAGTCGGCCTGGGATCCTCCTTTCTACTCCCCCATTGGTCTCTCAGGGTGTCACTCATTCATCCTTGCTCACTTCCTCATTCAGTCTCCATGCACTCTTATCTTTCGGAGTCGTGAAGTCAGTAACCTCTGGATGCATCACCAGCTGTAGCATCACGGGCATCATCTCTGGGAACCACCGGGTCCTCTCGGTGGGTCAGCCCTGAATCCTGCATGCATGACCTTACTCCCAGCAGGAACACTTTAAGGTCACTGCTGTCCTTATGCAGATGTCATAGGTCATTCACGGTGGCCACATCTTCTATGTGACGAGCTCTTCGCATAGTCTCTGTTCCCCCCATGACACTCCGTGGCTTCTCTTAGCACCTGCCCTCCTTCTTTCTGGCACAGAAAATGTTCCTCCACAGGGCAATGATGGCTGGGCCAAAGCCTGCCTCCCCCGAGGGCGCGCCTGACTTCCAGCCAGTGCCCACATCCATCCCTCCCAGAGCAGGCCCTCCTGCAGCAGACTGATGTTTCTTGGGCTTGGTTTTCACCAAGACCCACAGGTAGTAGCATATATGCTCCAGGGCAGTGCTGCAGTGTCAAAGAGGAAAAGAAGTCCCTGGAGATTTCTGAGGTTTCTTGCTGGTCCCTGCCCTCTCTGTTGGCTTTGCTCTGTTAGCCAAGAGATTCCAGTGGATGTTTGAGTTCATAGGCTGCAGCCCAGCGTGGACCCTTGTCTTGCCCTGCCTGGCTCCCACAGCAGCAGTTGGACACTAACTGAACTTGGGAAAATGAGCTCAACGAAAAGGACAAAGAATGATGCTTACAAATGGAAAACTGCACCTTTTCAAATAAAGTATGTAAAAATCAAAAATCTTTAATAACTTTCTAATAACCTTCAAAATAAATACCCCGATCCCACCAGCTCAAGTGATTTAAAATAAATATATAACTCCATGAACAACCATTCAACATGATGCAGATAGAACCAGCGTGCTTATGGCTCTTCCAGGAAAATAGACAGGAACATCGTTGCAACACAAAGTCAGTATTTTGATAATCACATTGTACCTTTTTTTTCATATTGTACTTTAATACCACTGTGAGGGTCCAGAATTCTGAATCTTGAGTTCAGAGAAGTAGAAGAAAACAAGTGTTTCTTGGAAAGCGCTATGCTCACAACCAGCTGCGGTTGTTATTTTTTTCTCCCTGGATCACAGATTTGATTAGTTTACCCCACCACCAGGCCTCAGGGATGGAAGAGTGAGAACAGCCCAGTTTCACACTGGCTGCATTTCTAAGGTACACCGGAAATGAAGAGGAAGGCTTCTCCTCAACCCTGGGCAGCGCTTTGTTTCCTGGAACCTCTGGACCAATCCAGGGAGCCCCTGGGCCCTGAGGTTCCCCAGGTGGTCAGGGCATCCCCTGACACACCTTCTCAAGCACTGTGACCCTGGCTGTTCCTGGGGCCGCTGATGAGTCACATGCACTTTGCATCCACCAATCCTAAAGTGGCCACCAATGTGTTCCCTTGTCCATCTCAAACTGTGAGTCATCAGGGCTGTAAAGGCCTTCAGTCTCCCATCCCAAACCTTGGTCAAAATAGTTCAGGAATTTGGCAGCCAGAATAAATGAAAATGTTAAAACAAAGGAGCAATTCTAAGAATAAAATCCAGTAGCCCAGACTTATTTGACTACAAATCTTCTTCCTTTATTAAGTGTGCAGCAAGAAATGAAAGTTCAGAGATTAATACCCCTTGTAAATTAAGTCCAAAGATTCTCAGTCTCAGAGGAATTGAAGTCCTGGATTTGATGATCTTGCCTTTTTGAGTTAAAAGCACAAAATTCCATCTGCAAAGGTTAAAGTCTTGTTTCTAATCATCCCATCCATGTTCTCACCTTGCTGTGTTTTAGCTAAAAATGTTCTAGATGCCCTGGTGCAGCATTATGGCCCAAGCTCTGGGTCACTTCATCATGGCATTTGCCTGCCCAGGATGCCAAATCAGAATCCTGCAGACTGAGGGTGCCGGCAGCAGGCATCTCCCTTCTCAGCATTCTGGAGGCTGGAAGTCAGAGATCAAGGTTCTAGCAAGGTTGGAGTCTGGTGCAGACTCACCTCGAGCTGTAGACGGCCACCTTCTCACCGTGTCTCCCTGGTCTCACTGCCTTTCCTCAGTGCTGGGGCAGGGGCCGAGGGCTAGAGAGGCAGGGGCGTCCCAGCTCTCTGATGTCTCTTCTTACAAAGACGCTAATCCTATCAGATGGGGACCCACCCTCTGGCTTCTTTTAACTTTATTCCTCTCAGAGGCTGAAGAGCCATGGGAAATTGGGGTTGGGTATGTGCCTTTTAGAGAATCACAGCCATGTTGTTCATAACCATCACCTCAGTGGATGGGGCTACTTCAGGGCCTCACACACTGTGTGACTTTAGTGCCAACCTTCTCGATATCTTCACCTTGAAAACCCAGAGAGCAATAAATGGTAGAGGTGATTATTAGGGCACTAATCCTATACCCACTGAATTGAGAACTCTATCCTTAGTCTCCAGAGTAGCATATTACTGGCTATATTATCCCCAAATACTTTATGTTTATACGAGTATCTAACATTGCTGAAGACTAGGGTGAACACAGAGTATGTTGAACAACAGGCGATGTTTTAGAGTGAAACGATGCTGTTAATAATTGTGACCAGAATGCATATGTGTGAGGTATGATCTAAAAATACAGTGAGTGTTTAAAATTCATTGCAGCACAAGACATGTTAATCCCCCTCAAAAGCTCCCCCATGCTCCAAACTTATGCCGTCACTCTTGCCCGATCTGAAGCAGTTCTGAGGGACTTCAGTTTTTGTGCTGTCCTCACTGCCCCAGAGTCCTGGATCAATCAAAATGTTTACTTCTCAAGGTCATTTTGACCTTGGGAAGAGCCAGAAGTTGCATGGTGCCAGATCCAGGTCTCACCTCTGCATAGATTAACACACCAGTATCCTCACTCCTGGGCTCCCCTTCTCATCTGCAAAAGGTCTGTCTGTGTTCCTATAATCTATCTTTTATTTTGCTCTTTAAATTATTTACACACTCTATTTCTCTTATAAGAGAAACTATGTGGCGCTTCACAGCTTCTGTGTCTGATTAATTTCACTTAGCATTATTGTCTTAAGGTGTATGTGTTTTCCCACAAATGACTCAGATTTATCTTTTAGGGCTGAGTAGTAGACCACTGTGTATAAACACAATGCTTGCTTTATCCATTCATCTGTTTATGGACATAACGGCTACTTCCAAGATTTAGCTCTTCTGAGTTGTGCTGCTATGAACATGGGTCACTGTAATATGATGTTTCTAACTCTGAAGTTAAGAGAGAACCTTTAATGTATTCAAAACAGTAAAATCTGCAGAAGGATGAGTGTTATTAGACTGACTGGAAAATCATCAAGGTAGAGAGTGAGGGAATGAATAGGAAAGTGACAGTGCGGATGCGAGCAGAGCCCCCGTGAGTGCTACGATGGGCATTGCGACTCTTCCTGTTGCTGTCAGCACAACAGTACAGTCGGAGTCCTGGTCACAAACAAACATTCCGTGGGACGTTTCACATGAGACAAGTTCTCAGGTCTCCAGGAAGCTAAGAAATGAAAGAAATCATTTATGCATTCAAATAAATGAAGTCATGATAATTTTAACTATATGATAAAAAAGAGAGTTAATGCCTACACATTTTTCATTAATGTTGACCTATATTTCATCTCAAGATTACTAGGAAGAGACTTTGAAAAGACAGCCACTACACAGGCAAATAAAAAATCCACTGGTCCTATAAAGTATTTAGGGCAGCTGTACGTAGAGGATAATCCCCTTTCCATGTCCAGCACACCCCACTGTCAAGACCAACATCAGTGCCTTAATCACCTGCACACTTGAACCAAGGAGTTCAGAGCGGAAGTGCATGATTTCAGGTGTCCTCTGTGTCTCATGGTTTACTTTGTATTTTCCTAGTCACTCACAGTGCTGCCCACCTGACCATCGACTTATTCCCACCCCTGCATCTTCCATGTGAACGTTTCCTTCAAATGTCTCACCTGACATTAGATTGGGTTGGTTAGAGTCTTTGGATATTTTGAAGGCACACATGCATTAGTCACTCAGTTGCCAAATATCTCCCCCAGGATGGTGTCCTGTCTTCTATATTATGGAAATGATTGTGTAGAGTTAGCATTAATTTTTCTTAAATATTTGGTAGAATTTGCAAGTGAAGCCCATCAAGTTAGGAGATTTCCTGTTTGGAAGAAATTAAGATACGAATTCAATTCATTCAGGAGCTCTAGGAAATTTTTGGTTGTCTGTTTCATCTTGGCTGTGTTTTGGTAGATTGTGGGTTTTGAGGAACTGATCTATTTCCTCTATTTCCTCGAGCTGTCTGGAGCAGTCTTGTATCATCCTGAGGATGTCTGTAGGTGGGTAATCATATCCTGTCTTTAACTCCTGATACCATGATTGTGTCTTCTCTCTTCTTTTCTTTTCCAGAATTGCTAGAGTTCTATCAATGTATTTATTCAAAGAAACAGTTTTTGATGCTACTATCTCTTTTATTTTCTGTTTGAACAAGTGTTTACATCAAAATCGTTGAGTTCGGGCCTTTATTATTTCCTTTCTTCTTGTTTTTGGTTTATTCAGTTCTGCCTTTTCCAGTTTTAAGATGAAGTTTAGATTTGCAGCATGAGGTTGTTGATTTGTTCCAATGCAAGTACTTAATGTAAATTTCCCTCTATTTAGTTAAAACAGCACAGAGCTGTTGATGAGTTCACCATGTTCCCTAATGTCCTGTGTCCCAAATCCCAGGTGGCTATGATCTCAGAAGTTTTTATTACTGCAAACAGAAACAATCCCCGGAGAAGTCTGGCTCAGGCTCTTGTTTGGGATGCTTTGAGCCCAGTGTGTGGGAGTGTTTGCCAGTCCTCCACTCCCTGTACCCTCGTCCACAGCCCCACAGCAGAGGGCTCGTGGTTGCCTTGTGCTTCTGGGGTGGAACCTTCCTCTCCAACAGGCGCAGTGCTGGTCCCAAAGGCTGGGGGCCCCAAGGGTGTTTCCTCTTCCAATCAGCCTGTGTCCCCTGCATAGGCCATCAGGGAGGGGCCCAGTGGAGAGGAGGAAGTGGAGCCCCAGACTTTAGGTTGCAGGACAGGAAGAGGAGACCTGGGAGCAAAACCAACTCACATTTTTTTCCACATGATCTGATAGGCTCACCTGTAAGCTGAAGATGCATGAATCTTACATATTTCCTGTTCCTTTGTTCAGCTCATTTTACTTGTTTTTACAGGCTATGTTTTAGAGCAGTTATACGAGTCTCGAGCAAAATTGAGCTATAGGTGGAGAGATTTCCCATTGATCCTGTGCCCTCACACAAGCCTCCATGAGAGCAGTGGGTTTGCATTCTGTGCAAGCCTGTGTGGATGCAGCACAACTGGAGTACCCAATTTGCATCAGGGTCACTCTCACTGTTGTTCTGAAGGACGCTTTTATGAGGCATTTCAGGTCAAAATCATTTTCTTTTAGTATTTTTAAGCTGTTACTCCTCTGTCTTACACGTTTTCCAAAAAGAAGTTGGCTGTCATCCTTAACTTTCTTCTTCTGTACACAATGCACCTTTATTTCTGTACTTTTAAGATGTTTCTCTTTTTTATAACTTTTCAGTAATTTGTGCTTTGAGACAATTCCCTTCATGTTCCATTTGCTTGGCTTTATCCAGCTTCTTGGATCTTTGGATTCACAGGTCTTGCCAAGTTTAGAAAAATTTAATCCATAATTTTTATCAAATACCTTTTCTTCCCCCCGTCTGTCATGTCTCCTTTAGGAATTATAGTGTCATGTGTCATAGACACTTGAGGTTTCCCCACGAGTCACCAACTCTCTGTTCATTAATTTTTAAAGGTTTTGTTTTTTCTTCTGCTCATCTTGGATGGTGTCTACTGTTGTTGTCAGATAAACTGTTTCTTCTGTATAGTCTAATCTTAGGTCCATCCAGTCCTGTTGTTTTTGTTGTTTCCATTATTATATAGTTGTCATTTCTAAAGTTCAGCTGGGGTCTTTTAAATTTTCTTCATGCCTTGATTTCTCTCCAACTATCTACGAATCTACTAATTTCATTGTCTGTATCTCTTCTTGGTCATTGCTAATTGATTATCTTTCCCTTCTATTATAGATGGGCTTTTTCTGCTTCTTTGCACACTTTCAATGTTTGACTGCATGTCAGACATCATGGAGTTTTTTTCATGTTGGATATGTTCTCATACTTCCATAAATGTTGTAAGTTTGGTTGTTAGATGGAACCAGAGTAGTTTTCAGCTAGGATTAATTATCTCATACAGTTGGGCTCCCTACTCGGCAGGTGGCTTTAGGGGCTTTGCTATGGTTAACAGGAGGCACTACTTCCTTCCTGTCTTGGCCCTGGAGGTGGCGTCCTCTAACGCATTCTGGTGGCTCTTTTCTGGGAATTAGGTTGTTTCTTCATGAGTGTGGGGCTTTGTGTTCAGCTCCAGGCTGACGTGTAGCTCTGATAATCTCTGCCATCCTCTCTGTGACCCTCTCTTCTCTCTGATTCTCTGCTCTGGAATCTCTAGCTGCCTTGACCCCCCACAACTCCCAGTTCCACGCCTCTAACCCAGGGAGATTGTCAGGTCTCCAGGCTTCCCCTCTCCCTGCTGAGACCTGGACACTCCCCGTGAAGCAAGCAGGGCAAGCCTAGGGCTTAGCTCTCGTCTGTCTCGTCTGTTGCCTCCGGTCTGCTTTCCAGTGTCCTGAGAATCACCGCTTCACATTCGTTGCTTAGTTAGCTGTTGAGAACAGAGGGTGAGGCCAGTGACCATTGCTCCTTGTGGTGGCATTTATTTCCTGCTACATCGGTGTTTCATCTATTAAGTTGTTCGTGGGCTAACTTGTGAGCGCCGGCGATCTATTCTTGTAATGAAAAACTTCCCACAATAATGGTGTTGCTTGAACATTTGGGTTTTAAGGTAATTTTTGCTAGTGTAGATAATGGTACACTTTTCTGCTTTGATTATTCAGATTATGTATACCAACTTTTCCTAAACAGATTTATATCTTGGGATAAAATTAACATGGAGCAGCTGGTATTTTATAACATGATGATGCTAGACATGAGGTTTGGATAGGAAGTGGAGGCGAATACTATATTTGTTTGAATGTGCATGGATTTTAATTAAGTTAAAATTAAGCATACTAGAAATTGTCCAGGAAGCTGATGACTTTCAGCTTATTCTTAGAGAAATCTGGGTTGGGGGCTTCTATTACCAAATGGTCAAAAATACAACTTTATACACAAAGGCTGTGAACAGAATTCCAAACATCCTGTCTCCCCACCCAAGTTCTCCCGAAAGTGTTTGGCTCCAGATAAAGCGCCACCTGCTTTGACTGCAGTAGCGCCTCAGAGCTAATAGATCACCACAGTGTACACTAGATTTCTTGAATGTATTCCTGCTGTCCTGATTGAAATTTTCTCTTTTTGTCCAACTTTAGCCCCCACTCCACCGGCTCTGCCAAGCACCCTTCTATTCTCTGCTCCTATGAGTTTGACTTTTTAGATTCCACATATAAATGAGACGTGCAGCATTTACCTTTCAGTGCCCTGCTCATTTCCCTTAACATAGTGTCCTCCTCGGGTATTCATGTTGTTGGAAACGACAGGACTTCGTTCTTCTGCAAAGCTGAATCCACTGTGCAGTTACTGTTTTATCCATACATCCAGTGATGGATGCTTAGGCCACTTCCTTTCTCGGCTGCAGTGCCATGAGAGTGCAGCTATCTCTTCAGCATTCTGATTCTGTTTCCTGTGTGTACAGTATATGCTCAATATTGGGATCACTGGAACATAGGACAGTTCTAATTTTTTCCTTCCTTATTAGTCAATAGTTTGTGAATATTTTGAACATGCCTATTACTGTTGGACACTTTGGGGATAAAAGCATGGAATGAATAAACTAGCCCCTTCCTCCAAAGCCAGGGAAAATAGAAAAAGACAATGTGGAAGTAGAGGGAGATGCAGATAAGGGTGTTGGGAACAGTGGGTTTGCAGGAGAAGGATTCATAAGCTGTCTGGAGAGCGTGATGCTGTGTTGAGTATCAAAACCCACATAAAGCTGCCCAGAAGAGAAGCCCAGGAAGGGTGGCACCAGGCACTCACGGAAGTCCAGCAGTGAGCAGGAGAACCCAGTGAGTTTCCACTGGGCAGCAGTGTTCTGTGCTGATGATCAGGGAGATATCCAACAAGAGGTCCATCCGTGCTCACCATCCAGGACCATGCTAGAGGCCTGGAGCCACCGGCGGAGCAACAAAAGAAGAGAAAATTAGCCAGATGGGGCCAGGCGGGTGTGCTGAGGACTGGTCATTTCCAGTAACCGAGAGAAACGCTTGAGGCTCTCAGGAGAGAGTTTGGTTAAGATAAAGAAAAGGACCTCCTCACAGAGATGACTGGGATGTCAGATGATTAGGCTCACGATGAACCCTCCGGACAGACTCCTGGGCTCCAGGTGGGGTGGTGGGCGGAATGCAGACGGGTGAAGGACAGGGAAGTGCTGGGCTGTGTGGGATGTTCTCACAGTGTGCTGGAGAGATCCGAGTTGTGCTGCCCAGGGAGGCTTCCAGCAGAGCGGTGTGAAGGTGAGGAAAGTGATTGTGTTTCTAGATGGTAGCTTTAGCCTTAGTGTGTCTAACATCACTGAGGAAAGCATTCTAGGAGTGCCAGGAAGCAAGTGCTAATAAGCCAGTACCTTCGGCAGGAGGCTGGAGGAAGTCTATCTAGGGGGAGCTTGTGAGGCCAGCAGGAGAGAAAGTAACCAAGTAAGCAGGGAGAAGAGTGTTTCGGTGAGGGAGCAGTCAGTGGTTTCAGAGGCTACAGAAAGATCAAGTTATATGGAAACAAAAATATGCATAAGGAGACCTGAAATGTAGTTACCAGCTTCTCTTATACAGTGTTGTTAGCTCTCTTGACCTGAGATGTTTTGAGAAAGTGGTGGGCACGAGAAGAGGAGGTAGACACCAAAGGTTGCAGAGCAGCCTGAAGTGGAGCAATGGATGCCACCTGACTGTTGGGAGAATGCCCACCCTTCCCTCACTGAGCCTCAGTCACCACACTGTGTTATGCTAAAGTGTAACAAGGCAGCAATCATGACCATCATAGAACTAGATTATGAATGCATACTGAAGATTGTATTTAGCTGCTTGTGTAAAGAGGAAACCACTGAGATATTTAAGCCAGTCCAAATGGAAATTTTATTTATAAAGATTTTTTATTATCTCATGACAAAGTGTATTTGTGCCACCCAAGATAGATATTATTTGCATTGCTTAGAGAACAATTATCTGCAGTGTTATCGGTTTTCTACAGCTTGTACAAAAGAACTATAAGATAACCTACTCAAAAGCAATCAAAGATCCATAGTTTATTAGTTGCCAGGAGATCAGTTGGACAATCTGCTGCATTCTATAAGTGTCTCAGTTACTTTTTACTGTTGAGCAAAATACCTGACACCCACCAGGTAAAGGAGAAGAGTTTCTTTGGCTCACAGTTTGTAGAGGTTTCAGTCCATAGTCAGTTGGCTCCAAGGCAGGGTTCATGGCAGAGGAGAAAAACAGTTCATGGCATGGTAGGCAGAAAGAAGAGAGGGATCAAAGGAGGAGGAGGGATGTATACATGCACCCTTCCAGGCCAAGCCACAGTGACCACCTCTTTCCATGAGGCTTCAACACCCCACTATGAACTCAGCAGTGGACTAATCCAGTATCACACATCCATGATCCAGTCACCTCCCAAAAGCCCCACCTATGAGCACAGGAGGCTTTGGGGGAAAACCTAGATATAAACCAGAACAAGACGCGTACCCCATAGAAGGGTATTTCTTGTTTAGTGTGGTCTCTAGTATCTGCAGTGTTGTGTGACTGTTAGCTCTGATGGGTAATTATTCAAAGAAGTAATGTACAAGTAGGGACAGTAAACAGGACCCCAACTTTAGGTGTGCAATGTGTCAAAAACATGTACTATGGTACTAAACATGAAAAGTCAACATTTTACATATTGTTAATTCCTGTAGGGTCCTAGTAAATGCCAATTTTCATCATGCATTTTTAAAATTAAGACTTCATTACAGTACAGACATTAGCGCCTACCAATGAGTAACAGCATACTTAAATTCCCAAGATGTCTCAAATACTCACGTTTTTCCACTCTGACCCATCTATCCAACATTTACAAATAGTGGAAATAAATAATCAAGATTCAATATGACAATTAGGTGCACAGATTATCTTATCTCAAAATATAAGAATTGGAATTCTTTTTTTTTCAGTATATATCCAAAAAGAATTTTTTTATCCTTTTATTGGTACATTTTAGGTGTACAATATAATGACATTCATCATTGGAAATTTGCACCTTTACATAATCTCTCTTGGTTCTTATTTCTCCCCCTTCCCCTGCCCTCCCTCCAACCCCTCTATCCCTCCCTATTTACAAAGACTTTGTTTCCATTTTTCTCATATTTATTCCTTTCCCTTCTTTCCTTTCCCCTACCCCTCCCACTTCCTTCCCCTTTGCCCCTTTTCTTCCCATTTCACATTATCTATTATACCTGTTAGTCCTTATTTACACTTTGTTTCTCACACTAGAGAAACTATTCAGTATTTACACATGTGTGTCCTGTTTATTTCACTTAAAAGTGTCGCCTCAGTGTGCATCCACTTAGCTATAAATGTCTCTAATTTCTCATCTTTTATGGCTGAGTAGTACTCCATTTTATTAAAAAAAAAAAAACCCACATTTTCTTTGTCCAGTCTCCAGCTGATGGGCAATTGGGCTGTTTACAAGTTTTAGCTATTACAAACTGTGGTGCTATGAACATGGGTGCACATATATCACTGTGGTATGATTCTTTTAATTCTTTTGGGAAGATACCCAGCAGGGGAATAGCTGGGTCAAATGGGACTTCTAGTCCTAGTTCTTTGTGGTATCTCCATACTGATTTCCACAGTGGTTGCACCAGTCTACACTCCCATCAGCAGTGGAGCAGGGTTCCTCTTTCCCCACAGCCACACCAGCATTTGTTATTGGTTGATTTCATGACAGCAGCCAAGGAATTGGAATTCTTAATGTGGCTAAACACATCTAACTATTATCCAAGAACCTTTGTTAAACTGTTCAAATGTAACATGTCAGTATTTAAAGTGTCTCACAGGAAGAAATGGGAATTCCATTCTTTCTATTAAATGTATCAGGATGGTATGTTCTTAAAAGGTGCACATCTATCGCATTTCTTGGTATAACACAGTCAGCTGACATTAAAATTCACTGCCACTAAGGTTTAATATGTCACTGTACTCCTGATTTTGTCTTTATAAGCATTGGTTTGCTGTATTTTAAAAGTAATACTTTCTGAAATGAATGAACAGCCTTAGTTCAGCCCCTGGCCTACACTTTGAAATGTGGTTGTTCAAGGGAAGTGGCATTGGCCATTAGCTGGTGGCCTCTTGTTTCAGTGCCAGCCTGCTGCTTTGCAGAAAACTGTAATCTCATTCTGAACTTCTTAATGATTTGCTCAGGGATACAGTTGTATGGCAGTGATAACATCAACCGAAGCATCACAGGGTAGCATGCCCCGCATTTTACTCTTGAAACAGGCTTACACCTCTGTAAATAATACAATTAGTCTAGTGGCCACCAACTCCACTGAGTGCTTAGTCATTTTCGGGAACAGCATGCTCTCCATAGAGAGGGGAGGAAATGCCAGGATAACAAATGCCTCTGACAAATAAATGTACCTGTGTTAGCTTCCTGTTCCTGTGAGAAATAGGTCAGAGAGGCCCTGGTGAATACTTGATGAAAGAACAAACACATTGCTATAGGAGCGGGATAATTTTACCTAAATCACATGGCTGAAAGAGGTCTCTTATTTAGGCTCAACAACAAATGCACATCTGTTCTTTTCAGTGATGCTGAAAACAAGCTGTTCTTGTACCTGATAAACACGAGCTATGGCTCAGCTGGTAAATCGTGAAATGCACGGAGGATGGAGAAGCAGCTCCTGTCCTCTGAATATACGGAACTGGCTGTTCTCAGCATCCTCGGTACTGGGCTGACTCAGAGGCTCCAAGATCAGTTCCTGCACTGGGGACCATTATTTCAGCTCTGTCACTGACGCAGTGCCCAGGGGCACATTTAAATTCTCCCCAGGGCCCAGGACTCTGGAGCACTGTGTGCACAGGGATGATGGAAAAATACCCTAGAGCTTTATCCAAAGCAACTACAAACCTGGCTGAACAGCCCATCACCGGCTGCCTGGGAAGTGGTACTCTATCCTTCATCTGAGACTTTTGTGATTTAGCTTCACTTCCACCCACTTACTGGCTAAAGAGAATGTTGTTGTGTTGCCCAGTTTGGATGAAGTAGTGGGACCAGCATTGAGAAAGAGACCTTAGACCATTGTCATGTGCATTCTCAGCAGGTGCGCTGAATCCATTTATTACCTGCACTGCTATTGCCAAACCCCAGGGCCTGGAACAAGATGCACCTAGCAGAGGAGCCAGGTGGAGGTGGATGGTGGATCCAGCCTGGGTGATCTTCCCTCACAAAGCAGGAGCAGCAGGCAGAGTCCTTCTCAGATGGTGCTGATGACCTGCCAGGATCCCTGGGCGGCCCAGCCATGACTCCAGAAGTCATCAGCTCTTCTAACTCCATGCGGGCTCCTTCCTCTTCCTCTGAGTTTTTGACATTACTATTGCCAAAGTCAACCTGAGTTGTAACAGATAAATGCCCAACAGATACGGCTACAGTGACATTGAAATCACAGTGACAACAGGGACAGAGAACATGGTAGCGGGTGGGGAGTAGATGAGCTTAGGCAGGCAGGACCTCAGATTCGAAGACCTGGCATTTCTGGGGAGCATGGGGGCCCGCCCTCTTCATCCTTTATAGTTAGTATTCCTTATTGCTACATCTCTCTGTGCACTGGTTGCTTTTGTGTTTCAAGCACGAAGATGAAAGAGGCAAGCTGGGTTTTTATCCACATTGACCAGTGGGGCACTCACTGACTCAGGACCCCACGGCTGGACTCAGATGCCAGCTTCGCCATGAGCCACTCTTTGCCATTCTCACAGCCTCTCAGATGTCACTCGGGTGGCTGTGAGGATTCAGGGATGATGTGGAGCAATCTGCCCTACATTTCCTCTGTCCTTCCCTCCCTTCTTCCTCCTGTCCCCTCTCGACTCCAGAGGGGCACATATAGCATCTGGGACTGCCCCACTGCTCGGTCTTCCAGAGCCTGCAGGGTGGGCCTGTGGCTGCAGGTGCTGCCAGGGGGTGCCCTTCCCTTGCTGGCCTCTGGCCACACAGCCCCTCTGCCATCCTGTTCCAATCCCTGCGGTAAAGCAAACTACCTGGAGGTGGCGCCTAACCCTCCAGGACTGGTTTGTGCGCGCCATGGACTCACACAGGATCCGCTTGGAGGGCTTCTGACCCAGGCAGCACCAGAGAAAGACCTTCGTGACCATGCCCATGGCATTCGGGCCTTGGCCACTCCAGTGGTATGGGGCTGGGGCTGGGGCTGGGGCTGGGGCTGGTGTAACTGCAGTAGGAGTGGAGTCCTGTGGCTCTCAGGGCAGCATTGAGGAAGCTGCTTCTTCCTGTGACACCATCGAGTGTAGACATCTGAGGAGCCCATGAGCCTCCTTGGAGAAGAAAAAACCAACTCAAGACCAAACTCTAGCCCCAAACCTTCCAGGAGGCTCCGAGGCCATCACACTCCAGCTCAGGCCCCCTTTCCGGCCTTTCTGTGCATTTGGAGGCGATGGGAGGGCTGAGTCCTGGGCTCCCTGCTGCACTGGGGCTGGGGCAGAGACCCCGCAGCACAGAGCCCGACCTGACCTGCAGTGGCAGCTGGGTGTTTAAGACTCTCAGGGACCAGGACAGAACATGCACAGGAGAGGACACCGTGGACTTACTTCTGCATCTACAAGATGATTGTTGACAACTTTGTCTCTGTTTCACTAAAAGGAAAAGTCTTACCGATGCTCTGTGCCTTTCTTCCTTCCATGGGGAGAGCAATTTGGGGCTCCCTTTCCTTCCTCCTTCTCCTCCTCTCCATGATGCATCAGCCCGTTGCTAGGCAACTGCAGCCTGCAGCTCAGCTTCTGCTGGGAGTGAGCTAGAACATTCCCTTCCACACCCTGCTGTGCAGGGAAAGCAGCACCAGAACCAGCAGGCCAGGCATGTCCAGGGAGAGCGCAGATCCATCCCCACCATCCCTTGCCAGACGGCTGCATCTGGCGTCTGTGGTTCACACCAAGCTCTGTCCCTGGGAAACCACACCACAGAAGGTTCCAGAAGAACCTCCTCACCCTAAAATGGACTCAGGCAGCAGTAAGTGCCTAGATCGTGGGCTCTGCAGCTGCTGCTGCCCGTGACCTCTGTTGTTTTTTCTTTGACTTTGCAAAAGAAAACATCCAAACGACTTTCACTGCTTCCATCTGACCCTCCAGCTGTTGGTCTTTTATGCTTGTGCAGAACCCGGGGCCCGGGCACTTGGCTTATTCCCGTTGGCAGGTGTTGATGCCACACAGGCGCCTGTTCGCCTGTCTCTGACTCTGTCACGGCTCTACATCCCCCAGCCCCACAGCCCACAAAGCCCTGGGCTGATGCAGTGGAGCCCGGAAGTAAGTGTTCCGCCCCGCTGACCCTGCGGACTCTGCCCCCTGCAATTGACCGCGTTCCAAGACGCTCCTTCCTCTCTCGCTCTTTCTCTTTCCATCCATCAGCTCGTCTCTTCCCGGGGCATGAGAAGGAAACTAGTTTCCATCAAACATTATTGTATGGTTCATAATAAAGTGGTTAAGATATGTTCATAGTAAGATAAATTTCAGAAGGCCTTGAAACAAGAAAGCCGCACCTCTTCTGAGACGTAGCCATGGGCAGGGACAGCCGCGAGGGGCCGTGAAATGAGAGGCCGCTCCTGGAAACGTGACGCTGCAGACCTCACACTGGTGGCGGGCGTAGCAGACGGTGGGCTTCTTGTGCACACAGTAGGTGCCCAATAAATGTTGGCTGAGAGAATTACAATTTTCAGGGATCTCAGGATGCCAGAACAGCAGAATTTTGAGAATGAAGATACAAATGTATATTCAGCAACAGAAACCAATTCAGAGGAACTGCCTGAGGTTAAAAACCAAAGTAGTTGGGTTTGGAACCTTGTATTTTCCTAAAAAAAATGATTCTACCACTTCCTGGCTGTCTTCTTAAAGGAGTCAGTTGAACATCATTATGTTTAGCACGAATTCTATGGACACTGTGTACGCTCTGGTTTGTTCCCAGGGCCATGAAATGAGAGTCAGTATTCCCCTTTAAACTAGGAGGCAAGCCAGGCATGGTGGCACACGCCTGTAATCCCAGCACTCTGGAGGCTGAGGCAGGAGGATTGCCACAAATTTGAGGCCAGCCTGGACTACATAGTGACTTCAAGGCCAGCCTGAACTACATAGCGAGACCCTGTCTAAAACCAACAAAACAAAAACAAAAAATAACCTTTAAAAACTTTGGCACTGACTTCGGGAGAAATGCTTATCCCTTCACTTTCCTGAGCCCCCCACAGCTGCAGCTAGCTTTTCTCCACCTCTTCCCTTCCAGCTGGTCTCTCTTAAAACACAGAGACCTCCAAACACACAGCCTGGAGGGGCTCTTTGTCCTGGGAATTCTGAGGCCCCGTGATTTCTGCTGCCTTTCTGTCCTCCTCGTGATGCCCGGTGCGTATGCACATGCTCGAAGGAGCACTTTCCTCTTCAAGTCCACAGTGCAGAGAGCTCAGGAAGTGGCCGGGGACTTCGAAACTCTGCTGTGTGCTGGCTGCTGCAGCCCGTAAGGGTCAGCACCACTCACCTGGCGCTCGCTCGGCCTCCACTGCTTTTCCCTCCACTTCCCACCTCCTGTGAGGGCTCCTCGCAAGCACGGGCGTGAGCAGAATAGCCGGTGTATGACTCACTCCCAAAAGCTGTCACAGTGAGAGACACAGTGAGAGAGAGACACGAGGATCCCCTCAGAGGCCCCCTTCTCCCTCTGAGCACACTCATCCCATTCTGGCCGCTTTCTGCAGCAGCTCTGGAGTCCTCTTTCCTGAGTCTCTTTATGAAATGTGATCAAAATACAGTGACTGCTGCCCAGAGCCATCCATGGAAAGGCAGCTCGTAAAAACATGACGCTGTGTCCTCGTCCACCTTACTCACCGGATCTGGCACCATGCGACTTCTGGCTCCTCCCCAAAACCCAAATGACCGTGAAAGGGAAATGTTTTGGATCGATTCAGGGCATTGAGGCAGCCAGGACAGTGCAACTAAAGACCCCTGCTGAGGTGGGTCCCAGGCTCTTCTGCAGCACCTGGGACCCGGGACTCAGGTCCGGACCCGTTCCCTGCCCCCCAGGAGCCTGGGAGCTCCCTCAGCTGTGCAGCCAGGCGGGCCTCTGGTGTTCCCCGGGGGAGCCTCCCTCACAGCACAGGCTTTCTGCTCCCTCTCTTCCTGTCTTCCGCCCCTCCCTCGCTCCCTCCTTCTTCCTTCCTACTTCCATCTCTTCCTTTCATCCCTTTATCCTCCTTTCCCTCCTTCCTTTCTCTTTCCCTCCTCCCTTCCTTTTTCTTTCCTCCCTCTCTCCCTTCCTTCCTCTTCATCCTCTCCCAATAGAGCCCTAGGGTTGGGTCTGATCTGTGCCCTTCCCATCCTAGCCCCCGAAGGTTCCCCAGTGCTCTTCTGTTCAGTTCGAATCCTGGAATTGCCTGAGGCCAACGAAGGGGCCCGAGGATCCCAACTGGAGACAGAGGCCACCATGGTCATGGCCTCTCGCGAAAGCAAGCCTAGACCGGAAGCGCCGGCTGTGGTTGCGGGGCTTCCTGCGCACGGTCCTGGCTGTCCAGGGGGAGCACAGCTGGGACCTGTGGGGGACAGCAGAGGTGGCTCAGGGTAAGGTCCCCAAGCCAGGTCTCCATGGGGACACTGTGGGATCATGCCCTTCTGTACCAGAGATGCCACCGCGGTGACACTGACATCCAAACATAAGAGTTTTAAAGTTACTCTGAGCACAGTATCAGCCCTGTCTAAGATGATGATTTTGTCTTTTCAGTTGAAATGTCAGAATTACACCATTTTAAGTGTCAAAAGAACAATACAAAACGAGGGGGAAAAGCACCAAAAGCAAGATTTTCCTCCTGACTCGTTCATATTACATTCAGATGCTGGAATTACATCAATTAAGTTCGCGATGATAATTAACAAAGTTCTCAAATGAGACAATTATTGGAGCGAATAAAGAGATGATTTGAGTGATTGCACTGCATGTGTGAGTGAGCTAAGTGGCAGGTGCCTTGATCTTCTTGGGGCTTGAGTGAGTCTCCACACATCAAGCCCTGAGCCCCTGCTGCAGAGCACAGCCACCTGAGGCCATCAGACCGGACCCTCACTCTGCGCCGATGGGAGGGCCGAGACTGCAGGGTTTTCCCGTTCCGGCTTTGCATGGTCAGTGTCTTCCCCAGAATGAGCTCGGGTCCTGGCTGGATGCTTCTCCCTGGACTCAGCACAGGCAGTGGAACAACAGTCCACTGTCCGGAAGTAGCTGCGCAGGATCAGACTCCAGCTCGGCCACTTGTCCCTCCCGTGTCATCCCGAGAGCTGCTGTGACAGCACCACACATGGATAGCTCACAGAAGTGAAATTCACCTCATATTGCGGGAGGCTGGAGCGCCAAACTCAAGTCAGCAGGGCCCCGGCCCCGAGACACAGAATCCAGTCCTGCCTGGCCACATCCCAGCTGCTTGTGGTGGCCCTCAGTCCTTCGTGTTCCTTCCTAACTCTGCCATCACTACATGGTGTTATGCTGGTGTCTCACTTCCGGTCTCCTCTCCTGTTACAGACAGGAGCCATTGACTGACTTAGGGGCCACCCTGCAAGTCTCCTGTTGACCTAATGACTTCTGCAGAGACCCTACTTCCAAATAGGCCACATGCTCTGATGTTTCGGGAGGACCAAAATGAACCTGTATCCCTGTCTCTGTATTGGACAGGTGACTTAATTCCCATGAACCCCAGCTGTGTCATGGTACCCAAAGGGGAGGTCATGCAGGCTCCTGGCATCCGGGAACGATCTGTGCTGTGATGCTGAAGGCCCTGTTCCCTTATCCAGGGAACAAGACTGACTTCACTTCCTGTTCTGCCACTTCCTGTGACCTGTCACTTCTTTCGCTTGCTCCCTGCAAAGGCGAATCTAGTGGACAGCGTGGACTCCACACATGGTCCTCAGCCCTTGGAGGAGAGGTCTGCTTCGGAGTAGAATCACTTCTCCTCTGGAGAAACACAGGTAGCACTGGCCCTGACTGACCCTAACCCCAGCTCCAGGCAGAAAGTTGCTCCCGGGGGACTTGCCAGGGGCCTCAGAGCAGACGTGATGCCAGAGCTGGGTACTGAAGACTCAGTCCAGCTCCGCACTCCAGTGTCTTCCCATCACACAACCCCCTCGCTTCTCGGCTATTCACCCCTGGAAGGCAGGAGCGCTGCTGAGCATGAGCCAGGCGGTGGCCCTGCTGTGTGGAAGCATCCTGAGGGCTGGCCAGGCCCCTCCTCAGTGGTCCACACTCAGCCTGTGTGCCCTGCCAGGTCCCACCCTCACCCATGCTGTTGTATCCACCGGTTGTGGCCAGTCTCAGTGATGGCTGGACACAGACAGCTGCCAGGTTCAGCATCCACTGCGTAAGAAGTCACGCTCGTGTCCCCTATCCAAAACATTTGTTGGTGGAAATGCAAACTAATACAATCACTGTGGAAATCAGTGTGGAGATTTCTCAGAAAACTAAAACTAGAGATTCCATTCAAACCATTCTTCCCAAGAGAATTAAAGACATTTTATTACAGTGATCCATGCAGACCCACATTTGTAGCAGCACAACTCAGAATAGCTAAATCTTGGAAGCAGCCTGTATGTCCATCAACAGATGAATGGATAAAGAAAATGTTAGTACAGTGGAACACTACTGTGCCATAAAGAAGGATAACCTTGAGTCATTTGTTGGAAGATGGATGCACCGTGAGACCATAATGTTAAGTGAAATCAATCAGACACACAAGCTTAAATATCAAATGGTCTCTTTGACCATAGGAGTTATCCAAATTATAAATAAAGAGCAAAATAAAAGACAGCTAACAAAAAGTATGGAGGTAGATCTTTCTAAAATGGGAAGGGGAACAAGAGGTGATGAGTGGAGGAGGAGAGAAAGTGGGTGAAAGGAATAAAGGGTGTTATGTCCATGCAGCCACTGCACACAGGAAGTGTGAACATCGTGCTCTGGACTCATGGACTAATAAATAACAAAAACATGTTGAAAGTCATTTTTGAAAAATCTATGGGAAACTGTCATGTGACTGTGAATCCCCATTAGGGAATGGAAGGTCACTGCTCAGAGGTTCTTTCTAAGCCAAAAATGTCCTTCAAGAACATTTAAAATATTCAGTACTAAAATATGAAGATGCTATCCTACCCTCATTTAAATAAGACTGAGAGATGTTTTGATAGTCCTTTACTGGGGACCCAAACAATGTCTAGATTCACTTTCAAGTGGTAATAAAAATGACTGAATTTCTTAAAAGGAGTATTTTTAAAGAGCAGAGTGAATGTATAGCTGACAGGCAAGAGATTCATTTTTATTCTCTTCAAATATTCTCTGAAGAAATGATGCGCACCCTGTGAAGCACTGAACATAAGGGCCAGGCCGTGTATCCCTGAAGCTGCAGTCCCCTCACAGTGGGCTCTGTGTGCCCAGGGAGAGGGGCAGGAGGCTACTGGGGTCAAGTGAGAGCATTCTGAGATTGGGTGTGGCAGGGGCGCCCGCCCCTCAGAAGTGCTAACCTTGCTGCTGTGCTTTCCACAGGTACAAGCCCTTGGCCGAGATGCTGCCAGGCGAGAGGAAGGAGCCGTCGGAGGAGCACAGATGCCGCCTTGTTCTCCAGCAGTGCAGACTCCAGGGCTGGCAGGTTGGTGACCCCCACTGAGCACGCCGGGCGGGTGGCAGAGGGGAGGAGCCCTTGGATGGGCACAGCGCCTCAGTCCGTGGGCTGCGGGTTTTATCATCATGCAGCCGACCCCAAGGGGATCCCGAGACCCCCTCAGAGCAGGGCGAGAAGCCAGGGGGGCTCCAGCAGTTCACCTGCGTCTCAGGTGAAGGGTTTGAAAGGATCTGGAAAGTAGCTGTAATAGCTCTGCCATCGCTGTGACGAAACACCTGAGGCATACAAGGCACACGGAGGCAAAGTTTATTTTTGCCAAAGACTGGATGAGAGAGGGAAGAGGAGAAAGAGGAGGAGGAGGAGGAGGGAGCGGGAGGAGGAGCAGGAATTACTGACCAAGGATGACGTCAGCCGCTCCGGAGTCAGTGACACAGATGGGGAGTGACAGACAGCTTGTGTTGTCATCTTGTAGGGAATGGAAGTCATTTCCACTGAATTACTGCGGGGAGTTTTGGATAAGGGATTGTATATGTGTAGTATTGGTTCACAAATAATGTGACACCAAGACGTTCAGGTTACTTCTTTTTCCCTTAAAGAACACTTTTAGATAAGAACGTGCGCATACGTGCACACACACACACACACACACACACGTACTGAGAAAGCAAAGGAAGTGAATTCTTCCACTAAGAAGGTGAAGGTGATGGCAGTAACCGTGTACCCAGCCTGTGTCCCCCTTCAGAGGTGAAGGTTGGCACCAGATGGGGGAGAGCTTGGTGCAGCTGGACTCATGGGTACTTGAAGCAGCAGCCGACGATGGTGTCTTGCACACTGGTGTGCACTGGAGTTTTGAAAACGAACATCAAGTTTTCAAAAGAGAAACCATTTCCGTTTTCTTTCACAAATCTATTTTCTCCTTACTTTTTAACACCCCCAAAGGAGGCTGAGAGGAGAGAGAGAGAGAGAGAGAGAGAGAGAGAGACTCATGCACCCTTTCTTTTGTGCGTGTCTTTGCTGACGTGCATACATTGTCTGGTTAGTGAACTCTGCTTTTCTCCACCTACAAGGTGGAGTCTTTTATGTATTTTAAGCAAATAACTGACTGTGCAGAAATAAAGTCTCACTTTTACGTTAGACATGAAAGGCATTGTTTAAAACTTGCTCTCCCTGAGCTAGAAGGCAGGCTTGGGAGGGTCCAAAGCCCGCCCTGCTCGGGGGCGCTGGTGGCTGAGAGTAGAGCTCGCTGAGGCCAGGGCAGAGCTGTGGGTTGTTCCCAGGCGGCGGGGTCACAGCGTGAGTTCTTACTGGACAGACAGTGCTTCTCTGGCCCCAAGACAGTTAGCATAAAAGTAATGGATACTCTTCCATATCTTTAAGAGCAATTCTAAGTGATGGAAGGAATTGGAGTCATTTTTTGCTGTGTAAAGCTGCACAGAGTGTAGGGAACAGGGGAAGGGAACGTTTTGAGAACCTCTGCAGTGATTCCTGGTCTCCTGTGAGCCACGGCAGCACATATGGTAGCACACGGCGAATTACAGGAAAGGTAGAAAAATGAGACTGAGAAGAAGCTGAGCTTTGGGTCTGATCAGTGCTGCTCAGGGCAGCAAAGACAAGGCCCCCAGCTTACCACACCTTCTATTCAGTACATCGGGATAAACAAATGTAACAAATGACTTGCAGAGAGTTCAGTAGTTCATATTGGGATAAACAAGGTGTAACAAAAGGCTTGCAGAGAGTTCAGTACATCCTGGGTAAACAAGATGTTAATCAGTCCAAGAACAATGAGGAACTGAGCAGATGTTTGTTCTCCCAGGATGTTTCTTGTCCTGGAGAATGGCAGCATCACTGGATCACTGAAGTCTCAGTTGTGACTGGAGGCCAAACTGGAGTTATTCTGTAGCTGGGCTGTAGGCAAGAGAACTAGGCTAACCAAATGATTTTACCCTAAAATTATGTAGCATTGCTCCCGACAATAGAGTATTAGCTAAAACTTTTATTTTCCTAAATAAATATCTTTGTATTATTCTAATGGGTCTTGTAGATCTTGTCACCCTTCCTTAAATTTCATCAGGCCATATACAAGGACAGCCTTAAATCAACAGAATGGGAATCCAAATAGATACTTCTCATACTCCATGGCTACATTGTAGCAATTCAGAATTTCCTTGGTTCAGGCTGGATCTCCCCCCCTCCCTCTCTCCCTCTCTCCCTCTCTCCCTCTCTCCCTCTCTCCCTCTCTCTCTCCCCCCCCCTCCCTCCGTCTCCCTCCCTCTCCCTTTCTTTCTCTCTATTTATTTTGTGTGTGTCTGGTACTAGGGATTGAACCCGGGCCTTCTCATTGAGCTATGTCTACACCCCCTTTTTGTTACTGCATTTTATTTTGCTTTATTTTTGTGACAAGGTCTCATTAAGTCACTCAGTTGCCCGGGCTGGGCTTAAACTTCTGATGCTGCTGCCTCAGCCTCTCAGACGGCTGGGATGACAGGGTGCACTGCCACACCCAGCTGAGATGTCTTATCTTTAGTACCATGGTGTTGGCTGTGCCCCACGCACGCTATGTTCTTTATATGGGTTTGGAGTTGAAGTATGAGGAATATTTAATCAGTAATAGTTCATCTGTGCAGCATGTGGCAGCTATCCAGAGCTTTTTACTTTTTAACATTTCAGCCCAGTGACAGCTCTGTGGAGGAAGAGGAAAGGAGGCAGTGCGTACAGCAGCGACCTCATTTATGATGTGAGGAAGCTGAGTCTCAGAGCCCTGGCCCGAGAGGGCTTCCTGCTGACCAGAGCAGCAGGGCACTTGGTGCTGTCCTCTCCCAAGCCACCCTTGCTGAGGCCAGAAGGAGGTCTCCCTGTGCTGCTTTCTTCCCACAGTGGGAGGAAAGATCTTAACTCAGCTCTGATCTTTTAATATCACAATCTGGCATCGTTTTGTTCAGATTTCAGAACTGGAAAGGGACAGATCATGCATCCCAGCCTCCCTCGCTGTGTCCCTTTGTACTGGGCAGCCCGCTGCTGGTCCCTAGCACCTTTTGCTTGTTTGTAAGTCACCAGTAGGTGAAGGAAAACCAAGCAGGGCACTTACCTCTGCAGGCAGACTCCAATCTGAGTCCCTTATCCCCAAATTGTCACGCCGGTGACCCTGGGGACACAGTGCATTGCAGTTGGGTACCAAGTGCACCCTGGAAAGCACAGGAGGAGGAGAGGGGGAGAGAGCCCAAGGCAGGCAGAGGAGAAGAAAGGCTCATGCTCACGTGAAGCTGGGAACCAGCTCCAGCCTGAGAGCAAGGCCACTGAGCTCTTCTGCAACCACAGCGGGGCCAGGACAGGAGCTAGGCCGGGACAGCGGCGGGCGGGCAGGGTGGAGTCCTCGCTTGGGCAGTGCAGGGAGGTTTGGTAGCAGTTTCCTCCCACAGTGTCAGGACTGCCCAGTCTGCAGCACTCGGGCTCTGCTCTAGGGAGGCTTTGCCCAGCTCTGGGCAGCTCCCTGGCCCTGGCCCTCCCTTGTGCCTTCTGCACTGCCTTGGGTGGCAGTGTCTCTGCCCTGAGCCTGGCAGCCTACCCAGGGGGACCTGAGTGGGCCAGGACCTGCTGTCCTCCACCAGGGCAGGCTCTGGTATGTCCTTAGGCCCAGGAAGCTAATGGCAATACTGTATCTGTATGTGACAGAGACTTGGGAGAGTTTTAAAAATCGGGCCTAATTCACAACAGAAACCAACAGTAATATCTGGGGACCTGTTTAGAGATGAGAGTCAAATGCAAATTTAGCTGACACCTATAAGGTAAATGTATTAATGCATTATCTCTGATTAATGCTTTTACAATTTGAATTAGTACATAATATACTTTTAGTATGGACTGTGGTATAGGTGCAAATTAATTATGTTAAGCCTCTGTGACAAAGCCATCAGTCATGCCATTTTCCTGGGCAACATTTTTGCTTCCTAAGACATCATTTCCACTTCCATCATTACTCCTCGCAGGAAGCCTGGGCCCCTGCACCCCATTTGAACTGGGAACCACAGGTTTTGGCAAACTCATGAGTATTACTGTTCCCTTGTGCTCAAAATCTTTGCCTTTATGTAGTGTAGCATCATTTTAGAGAAAAGTGAAGAGAATCAAGCCATAGCGACGGCTGTGGGAGAGCCCTTCTTCTTGGTGGTTTCCTGTTTGTGTTGAGCATGGAACGACAGTTTAAAACTGGAGAGGCTGCCAGGGCTGTGTCCTTATTTGCAAGACAGAATTCGGACAACTTCTCTGCTAAGAGAAAGGGAAGATTCTTTGAATGATTGGAATGGAATCAGCAGGACTGACTTCCGGTCCTGTTTTCTGTCTCCCCAGATAGTTTTTCTTTCTGAAGTACCCATAAATGACTTCACTGTGTGGAGAAAAAACAAATAGTTCTTAACCATCTGTTGTTTGTTTTATTGTCCTTATCATCCTGGCATTTTATTTACCTAAATAGATACATTTGTAACGCAGGGCTGCCACAAGGTGCCTTTCCCAGCCTTCCCTCCTGAACTCTGGGCTTCTTTCTAATCACACATGTGGTTTTACCAGGGTCACCGCGCCCCAGAAAGGGCCCACCAGGCATTGAGGCCAGAGTGGAATGGGGTTGTTTTGCATGTTATGTCATTTATGGAAAATGAAAACCTTTGAAACTCATTCTAAATGGAGAAATAAGTGGTATAATCTGATTTTCACACATTTCGTATGCATCCCCTGGTTATAGGTTGGTTTCTTCTCTGTGGTTATCTGAGTGCTATATTCATTTCCAGCCATCTGGAGGGATGACGGGTGGAAAGCAAATCTGGTCCGTGCAAAGTCTGGGTGCCACTCGGCACAGGCACAGCAGCGAGCCAGCCGGGGCATGGGCAGGGCGTGGCAGTGTCCTCGGTGGGAGAGCGTGCAGGCTCAAAGTGGCACTGTACGAACGGTGTCTCAGCAAGAGAACTGCTGTCCTGGGGAGAAGGAGCCTGGGACAGGACAGGAGCACCCGGGCTGTGGGGCTGCTGCCCCCAGAGGTGGGATGGGGTGCTCAGAGTCCAGCCTCAGGGTTCAGGCTCTTAAAGATGAATCAGAAGCTTGGGGCTCTTGCAGGGTGGCAGAGACAGGAAGTGGAATGCAAATTAGAACTCAGCTTCACTCAGTGCCCACAGGATGTGGTACTTACTCATGTGCGTGTGCATTCGAGTGTGTGTGTGTGAGAGACTACAAAGAGCACTCAACAGAAACAAGCCTCAAATCTTAGTGAAATGCACCTTTCCTTTCTCTGTGTGTTCAGTGACAACGAGAAAACCCTTTACAGTCATTGTCTCAGCATCGCCTTCTCTGTGTAGCTCACGGAACAGGCTGGACTGCATTATGTGTCTGTGAAATACATGGTCTTTGAAGGGTTCGCCCCCACAGGTGCTGAGAATTGCAAGATTAACATTTTACCATAGCATTAAATGAAGTCAGTTGGATGAAGGATTTAGTATTTCATTAATCTAAAGTAGTACAGTAGAGAAAAGATAATAAAAGAAAGAGCAAAAAACTGTTAAAGTTTTAACCATCCCCTACTGTCTTTCTTTTTGCATCTTCTGAGATGAGACAATGGTATTAGGACCCTCAGCTCTTATTAGTTCAATAAATTAATGGTTTATAACCCTTATTTTATTACTCCAGGAGCACTCCATAAATCAGCTATAAGCACAAGCTAGAAAATAGCTTATACAATGATTCTTTCTTTTGTATTTTTTCTCTGGAATTATCAGTGTTGAAAAGATAAACACTAAGGATTTCAGTGTCTTTTGAAATAGGTACTCTAACTGGAATTGCTATATATATGTATTTTTCTTTCTTTCTCTTATATTGAGCACACACACGCACACATTCCTACATGTTTATATCAACACATTCTTGATAAGAAATTTGAAACATAATAAAAAGAAAATACAAACTCTCCAGAACCTGGTGATGACTACCTCAAATGTTTGGGGCAGGTTTGCTCACTCCGTTTTCAAAAATAATATGACATATGTTTTGCTTTTTATATACCACATCTCTCTTTTCACTGTTTTCTTTCTCTTCTCTCAAACTTTTACTGAAATTTGCACCCCATTGTTCCCTATATATTTTCTCGAGTGTAACTGTTTCATCCCCCCATGGGGGTCTGGCGTGCAGTACACATATTCAACCAGTATTTGCTGGATGAATGAACGGACCTCCTGCTTAGTATCACAGTTTCCCTTTGAAGGTCGGGGAACCGGGTTTTGGTGACACCTGTGATAGCTTCTGCCTTTGAGATGATTTTATCCTTCATGCCTTAGCTGCATTATGTGGGAGGTTTGGAAGAATTCCTGGCACTAAGTAATCACCAAGTGAAAACTAACTGTGCCATTTCTTAGTCTCCACTCCATGTGTTGGAAGTCACTGTAGGCCGTTTGACTTCACAATGTCTGTTGAGCACCTTTATGTTTCCGAAGCTGTGGATGGAAGTGAGGACGCCTCAGGGTCTGGAGCGAGAGAACCAGTCCGGGGAAAACTAATAAACAACTGCACGCGGGCGCTCGCTGGGAGGCCGCCATCGGGCCCATGCAATCCAGAGAGGCCTGTGGTGGTGTGGGGCGTCCCTGGCCTCAGACGGGGCAGGCGGGGCAGAACTGGCCCCTGAGCAGAGTAGCAACATCTGAGCTCTGAGGACCGGCTGGTGGGACAGGAGGGCGTGGTGCTGCAGAATGTGCTTCTCAGCCTGCCTTTTCTCCCTGATTGCTCTGGTCAGGAGAAGCATCATTGAAAGCATCACTAGAGCTCAGTTCCGGGGAAGCAGAAATGCCGGTGCCGCTACGATGGTTCAGGGCCTTTCAAAGGCCCCCGGTGCCCGGTCTCTGAAGAAGTCCTGGAAGAATGACGTTCATGCTCCCACCTAACTCGATTCCACGTCCCCAGTTTCAGCTTCACTTAGTTACTCAACAAGCACTTTCGAGCACCTACGGCCAAGGGCCTTGCCATGGCTCAGGACTTGGCCCTTCAAGAGCCAGTCTCTCCGCTGGGGGCAGAACCGCCAGATGGAGAAGGTTTGCAGCAGCGGGGGCCTCGTGTGGGACCTGGAGCCGGGGTGTCCCCTGTTAACTCCCTGCAGGGCTTCGGGTGAGCTCCGGGGGCACAGCAGGGACATCAGGCCCATGCATTCGACAGGCCTCTGTTTAAGCAAGAATAGGCGCGGGAGAGCAGTGCACTGCGAGTGGGCACTGTGGTGGCAGGAGAAAGATGGCGTTGGAGGAAGTGGAGGGTGGGAGGGAAGGGCCCCGTGGCCTGCCATGAATCTGCTTGCTAAGTTAGCCACTTGAAAGAGGAGTCCCTGTGAAACTGAAATGTCGATGCCGGTCAGGAGCACGCGCCAGCCCGTCTTCACTAGCATGGATTCACGGTCAAGGTTCTGGGTGGAGTACCGCAGATGGCAGAAGATAATTCGGGAAACCAACGGGAGTCTCAGTCTGAGCACGAACACGCTAGACAATGGAAAGGCAGTACCGAGTGTTTGAAGATCTGAACCTGCCCTGTTCTTCCACATCAGAAACGCATGCTCACCGTGGGGAGCCATGGGTGTTCACAGCTTTAGTGGCAAAGCGGACTTCCACACAAGCATGCTGACCAGCTGGCACCAGTGGACGTGGCAGAGCTCCCCAGTCTCCATCACTGTGACACAGCGTCCATATGGCGGGTGCCCATGACGACGTCCATTTAGCATTTGGTGGAGAAGAAAGACTGAAGTGCTCTTTCAGTGCGTTCCTTCGCCCATCCCCAGCGCGGTGCCGTGGTGTGGAAGCCATTGGCCTTGTGGGCGTGGCTTTCCTGGGCTCCTCACCGTGTGTCTGGGGAAAGGGACTTTTGCTTTTGTGCGAAGCACTCTTGACCATAGGATAGGATTTCGGGGATGAAATGAGATACAGGGTCACATGGTGAGCAATTCAGGGGTGAGCTCAGAGTGGTGGTTTTTATTCATCGCTGCCTGCTATGCAGTCCGCATTGTCTAGGTAGGACTAATTAATTTCCCTAACCTATAATTATATGTAATTCAAGCCAAACCACCTTTTTTCAAACAGCAGAAGGTACAGTGCTCTATTAGATCTGCATGGCTGTAATTATCTTTTCCGTGTTGAAGTTAAACTTCAGGAATAGTCTATTTATGACAAAGAGAACTCGTATTTTGGTATAAATTTATCCTCTGAGGATGTTTAATAGTGCATTCAGACATTCAGAGCCAGGCTACACATTAAAACATTCCCGTCTAGTAGACTTTCAAAGCTACCATGAAAATTAATAAGTTGAGATACTCATAGTAAAATATATGCACCCACAAAAAGTAATGCCCATCCCTAGAAACTTAGCTGAATCAAAGCAGAAAGGGGAGGAAATGTGAATTCAGCCTGGAGAGAGAGAATCTCAGCCGAATGGTGGCTTTACTGAGCTTCTGGAAGTGGTAGTCATGTTCTTTTCATCCCTGCGGTCCCAGAGGATGATGTGGAGTTGGCAAGAGGCAGGATGCAAATAACTGATTCATGGATGGATGGGTGGATAGATGGATGGATGGATGGATGGATGGACAGAAGGATGGATGGATGGATGGATGGACAGAAGAATGGATGGATGGATGGATGATGGATGGATGGTCAGACATTTGGATAAATGGGTAGACGGATGGATGGATGGACATTTGGATATATGGATGGATAGACAAATGGGTATATGATAGAGAAAGATGGTAGAACAATGGATGAATAAATGTGAGGGATGAAAACTCAGGAAAAATACTGTATAATATAGTACAGTAAGTAAAGTAGAATGCACATGTATGCTATGAGAAAATGATAGTGAGCTAGGAGTGGGTCAGGTGCAGATGATTCACTGCTATGGCCCAAGAAGAAATGCTGGGGATTGGGAGTGTGCGTCTCTTAGGAAGAGATGCCCTGGTAGGCAGAGAAACTGTTTTGCATGGTAAAAATAGAGCAGTGTTTTACAGGAGCACAATGACATTCTCAGATCAGCAGGAAGAAGAACAGTCTGATGGCAGAGTGCCGCAGACATCAGAACACAGGAAAGAAAGATGGCATTGTTCTATCATCCCTAGGAAGGCGGATTTTTTTTTAATGCTAGAAACAGATTTACATTGACTGGGTACTTTAAAAGATACCAAGGTACTTACTTTTCTGGAATGTGAAGGTTCCAGTAAAGGAAGAGACTACTTTTTTTTTTTTTTTGAAAGAGACTACTTTTAAGGCAACTGTGATATAAGGTATCTTGTCTGTCGTTCAGCTGAAAGTAGTTAATTAAATAGTGTTGATGATTTTAGATGCAGGGAGATTAAAAAATTTTAAAAATTAATTTCAGATTGGCAACAATGAAAATAAAATGTTTTCTTTGTAGCAAGGAACCCAGTATTCCAATTAAACATTTCCCATTAAAACATAATCTATATTATTTTACTTATTATTATGGTCTCAAGGTACATTTGTTTTCCTAGAGATGACTCAAGTTTATCCTTCCTTATGGCAGAATAGTACTCCACTGTTGTAAATATCACACTTTCTCTATCCATTCTTTTGTTGATGTACATATAGGCTGATTCCAAGATCCAGCTATTCTGAGCTGCTCTGCTATAAACACAGGTGTGCATGCATCACTGTAATGTGATGTCTTTAACTTTTTTGGGAAGACACCTAGAAAGGAAATAGCTGGGTCAAATGGAACCTCTAGTTTCAGGTTTTTGAAGAATCTCCATACTGACTTGCACAGTGATTGTACTAGTTTACATTCCCACCAACAATGTGGAAGGGTTGCTTTTTCCCTGCATCTTTGCCAGCACTTATTATTTGATTTCTTCCTGATTGCCGTTCTCTCTGGGGTGAGAGGGAATCTCCTGTTGTTCTGATTTGCATCTCTCTGATGGCCAGCTCCTATCAGAAACCCAAATTATAAATGGAGAGCAAAATAAACAAAGGATAATTGGAAGTAGGGAGACCGATCTTCCTCAAATGGGAAAGGGACCAAGAGGTGGAGGAAGGAGAAGGAAGCGAGGAAGAGGGGATGAGAAAAGAGGTTGAGGTGTGTCTGCAGTGCATCGGGAATGTGAACGTTAGGCACGGCCAACACGGACTCATAAAAAAAAATCTCAAATTGCAACTGCATTTTCAAACCTTTAAAACAATATGTCATTAAATTATGTTAAATTTCCAATAAATATAATCTGTATGAGTAAGACACTCTGATAATTTATACATAGAAATTAGGGGTCCTATCTAGCAGAACATGGAGGACAGCCCTGGTGTCCCTAACGGAGACCCTGGGCAGGGACAGGGCACAGGTCCCGAGGAGTGTGTGAAGATGACTCACACCGGCTGTCTGCTCAGGGGTGTAGGTGGGACCCAAAGTAGCAGCAGCGCCTCTCTTTCTGGGGAGAAAGGGCTGTGCCTCGGAGGTTAATTCAAGACCCTGCCGTGGAAGACTTTGAAGCGCAAACCTCAGAAGCACCGCTGTAACTGACTGGCCGCACGGACTCAGCAGTGTCTGGAGGACTGATGAATTGAGGACAGCATTCGGGGTGAGCCACAGGGCAGGAAAGGCTAGAAATGAACAAACCTCTGGACTGGGCCTCCTGGAATCCTATAAATGGAAGTGCTGCTCTTGAAACAGGAATGCCAACATCGCTGTTTCCTGCATCACATTAGATAGACATTCGTGAAGTGAATTAAACAGTTTAAACAGATTTAAATCATTGGAGATTTATTTTAGATGAATGACTTTTTATGAATCTGTGTTTATGTTATACCTAATGTCCATTAACATTCCTTTTTTGAAATTTTGCCTTCCTTTTTTAATTAATGTTGTTTTATTTCTTGTGTCTTAATATATATAAATTGTGAGTTTTATACTGTTTCTTAGGCCACAAATAATATCTCACAGTTAAGGTGAGTAGTCGGACAGGTACAGATAATGGCAAGTCTGGGGACTGAGTGCTGCCCCAGAGGTGGGTACAGGGACATTAGTGGCAAAGTTGCACCACGGTAACGGACCCTTCTCCAAAGTTGTGCTCAGAGCTGGGAGTCGTGGAGCTCTGTGGGTCCCACCTCGGGGGAAGAGAGGCTTAGCCCGCGCTCTCTGCTGAGTGGGGTCCTGGAGGTAAAGAAGTGGTACGGGAGGAGCCAGGGGAAGAGTGAGCTCTCCCGGGACCAGCGAGGGGTGGTGTCATTCCTGAACTGGGAGCCTGTGCACTGCAGCCCTGTTAGGGGGATGGATGGTGAGAGCAGGCTGGGGAGGTTGGAAGAAGAAAGGAAGGAAGAAAGAGGAAGGAGGAAGGAGGAGGCAGGAGGGAAGGGAAGGAAGCAAGGAGGGAAGGACAATGGAAGGGAGGGAGGAGGGAAGGAACATGGGGATGGAAGGGGTCAGGAAGGGAAGAGAAGGAAGGAAACACGGCGGGAAGGGGAAAGAAAGAAGGGAAGAAAGGAAGGAGGGAGCAGAGAAGGAAGGGGATCCAAAAACCATACTCCGGAAAGCCTGGTGAGCATTTCAAGAGGATCTGACTGTCACCCTGAAAACCGTAACCACCTAGTAGCTGATTCTAGGCAGGAGTGTAACATGATGAGGTTGGATTTTAGGAAGATCATTCTGAAGATGGCCTGGGAAATGGATCTGTGGAGACCCAGAGGTAGGGAGCTGCTGCAGTGATACAGGAAAGCAAAGAGGAAGTCAGATCTGGAGCTGTCTGCAGGTTTTATGACTCACTGAGGCCTGAAGGAGAAGGGTAAGCAGACCCAAGGCTGGTGATGTCTCCCTTACTGGGGAGGAAGAGTGGGAGGGCGGATGGAGAGAAGTGCGTGGAGAAAATGATGCTGGCGAACATCTTGGAGTCAGGGAGCCTGGGGACATTTGGGGAGGTAGACCTCTCATTCACTGGGTGGGGAGGCAGAGGAGGAGTGCAGTTTCCCGAAAGAGGAAGACAGGGCCAGCCTGTGCCCACAGAATGTGGGAACGTGAAGCCAGTACGTATCCCAGGAGATGGGTTATGTAGCCTGGCCTCCGGTAGACTGTGAGTCGTCTGTAGTGATCGTTTTCAGAATATTGAGCTCACCCAGGGAGGTGCAGGGAGGGAGAGGAATGTTTCATGGGGAACCTGAAGATGACTCATATTTAATCAGGGAGCAGAAACAGAGTCCTGGGGGAGAGAGAAGGTGGGTACCAACGAGGGGAGCAAGGAAGCTGTCCCAAAGCAGACTTCAGGGGAAGAGGATGACCAGGGAGCACCCGGTCTGCTGACCAGCATCACGGCTCGGTCCGGTTTGTCAGCAATGCAGAATCCCAGCCTGTCAAATCAGAAGCCATACTTTACCAAGGTCCCTGGGAGACTACCCTGCGTGTGACAATTTGAAACAACAGTGCCAAGATTATCTGTAGGTTTGAGCCTGGGGTCCAGAGGTCCCAGACCGATGGCCTCTGCAGTGCTAACTGACCACATGACCATGCGAATGTCATACGGTCTCCAAAACATACCTTCCTCCCCATCTTAGTCACTTTCCTCCTTGCTGAGACAAAATGCCCAACACTTGCAACCTAAAAGAGAAGGATTTATTTTGGCTCATTTTCAGTCCATGGCCAGCCGGCTCCAAGGCAGGAGGCCATGGCAGAGGGGCCTGGCGGCAGAGAGCTGCCTGCAGCATGGGGGACAGGAAGCCGAGAGAGAAAGGAGGGGATGGGGCGGGGAGGAACCTTCCAGGCCACGCCCCTGTGAGCGCCTCTTCCCGCCAGGCCCTATCTCCTGCCAGCGAGTGGGGAGGAGCCCCAGGATCCAGCGACCTTCTACAGAGCCTCCCTATGAGTGCAGGCGGCTTTGGGGGACATCTGGACCCAACCCATAGCACTCCCCAACGGCACAGGTGAGCTCAGTGACTCCCTGGGTCTGGACCTGCCCGAGAGGTCCCATTCTGTTCTTTTGCTCCCCTGGGTGGAGAAGGCGTCCTCTTCACCTCCTCGGAAAGACATCTCCTGTTTGTTCCCCCTCGAAGGGAACTGTTTGGTTATCTCCAAATAACTCATCCCCGCTTTTCTGTTCACCTGTGTGGAGAACCCTCCACGTCGTTTGAGTTGATGCATCCTTTTTCTTCCCGATCTTGGGAACTGAACCCAGGGTCTTCACAGTGAGCTGCATCCCTAGATCTCTTTTACTTGGAGACAGGGTCTTGCCAAGGGTCACCTGACACAAGCGTCCTTCTGGGACCCACCTCCAGGGAAACCACAGCTCCTTGTATCATTCAGGGACAGGAAGTGGATGAACTAAATCAACTCACCTGGGAGACAAATAACACCTATCATCGTCAAATCTATAAGAGCTCATGGATACAACAAAATGAGGGTGTAGTTGTTTTTCTAAACTTCCAGTATGTCAGATTATTTCTACTTTAATCATTTCTCTCCATTTCGTTAAGGCAGAGAAAAACTTCCATCATATAAACTGTCAAAGGGTAAGAGCTACATTTTCTCTCTGTCAATGCTACTTCAAAGGTGCTCCCAGCAGTTGGCACCCCTCGAACCTGTCCTTAAACAGAGACTGCTTCACAGGGTCCCTAGATGTCTCCACCAGCACAGCGCCACCCCACCCCACCCACACCCTACCAGCTGCCGCTCCTGCTCGTCTGCTGCCACAGCCTACACCTCTTAAAAAACTCCCTGAAAACTAGAATAATGGAGCTTTGGAAGTCGTCAGTGACAATTTTATTTAAGCCTTGAAAATCTGTCACTTCAAAAAAATTCTAATGGTTTTCTAATGAAAACAGGGATGACTGTGACTCACAGATGGCTTCCTCTCATGGGTCAGCGTGACATTAGCATTGCAGTCTCAGATGAGAACACAGGAAGAGAGCTCCGTGAGAGAGTGCGGCCACCTCTCCTGGCTACTTCCAGGCGGGGATGCCACTGAAATCAAGGGCACGCGGGCTCTGAGCCCTGGTTGGCTCAGGAGCATCTTTGCTTGTAGGGCTCCACGTGGTGCTCCATATGGTCACGTGGGCGTGGCCACCCCATGGGGCAAAGGCTATGGCAGTGGGCTTTCCCAACTCTGTTGTGAACACAGTGGAGGTCCCAGGGCCTCTGGACCACACGTTGTCCTGCCTGGGTCTTTGGCTACAGGAAGAGTCTCAGGTTTGCATCTTCATGAATCCCCAGAACCAGTAGAGCCAGAGGACTAATTTCCTCCAAGGAAGAGGAAACATTTGCCACCCACAAGGCATCTTTAAAAGGTCAGAAAGAGACAGGAGAAGCACATTCAGTGCTCTGTTCAGCGGGTGGCTACACATGGTGGGAAAGCACTTTGTCTCGTCTTCAAGCTGGAGTAAGGGTTGTGAATGTTTTCACTACAAAGAAGTGATACGTTTGAGGTAACAGATATGCTCACCCTGACTTATTAGACAATGTATACAATGTATCAAAACATATAATACCATGTAATGATCAAAATATGCAGTGATTGCTTAAATTAAAAAATTATTACAGTGAAAGACATGGTGCCATCGATTCCTCTTAGACCATTCCTCCTTACTTCAAACACGTTTATCTCACCATTCTTGGCACTTTCTGAAGCAGCTCTGGAAGTCCTCTTTCATGAGTGTCTTCGTGAGGTATGATCAAAAACATGGTGAGTTCTGCTGCCTCGGCCATCCAACAGGAAGGTGGGCTCTTGAAACATTATGCTGTGTCGCCTCGCCCACCTTACCCGATCTGGCTCCGTGCAACTTCTGGCTCCTTACCAAGTTCAAAAGTAACCAATAAACATTTTGAATCAATTCAGAACATCTGGGCAGCCAGGACAGCACCTCCAGAGCTGCTGCAGAACGTGGCGAGGAGGATGGGATGAGCGAGATTGAAGAGACAGAAAGGGTTTTGAGGGGAACTGGTGGGACTGGGCCTTTAATGTTATTAAATTTTTATTCACTGTATTTTACAATCACACCTCATACTTTTCATGTATCAACTTCGACACCACAAAAATAATAAAAACAAGTCAGATGAATGCTAAAACTTCCAAAGAGCATCCCAAATATTGCCAGTCCACAAATAAATAGTACAAAATAATAGAGTGAAGTGGCCCATGGAGGCCTGTGAGGCACTCGAGGGTGCACAGCGTTGGCCGAAGCCTCAAGATGGAAAGGTAGCGCCATACCCTGCGCGTGCCTTCAGACTCGCAGGCCCGGCCATCCTCATCTCTGGAGAGCTGGGTGGGGCAGATTCTGGAGCACAGCAGCCCGGAGCCCCGGGGCTCTCCTCCCCCAGCCCCTGCCAAGTGCTTCCTATCCTGCTGCCTCCTTGTCCAGCCCTGGGCCCCAGGACCCTGCTCACCTCCTTCCAGGCATCCGGCACATCCCTGGGCCTGGGGTCCCGGTGCAGGGGACCAAGCACAGCCAGCTCTGCTCTCCTTCCCTCTGCTGAGCCCCAGATGGGAACCACAGCTCCGAGGCTTCTCGTGGGGGCCAGGCAAGGGTCCCCTGAACTCCGCTTCCCAGCCTATGGACCATGTGCACCCCACTTCTTTCTCATCTGCCCTCCGCAGGCTGCCCCACCCCTGCCATGTTGGATTTCGGGTTGTGGGATGAGCCCGGGCCCTGATGGGCTCCCTTCCCCCCACGCACCTTACTTCATCTCGAAGGTCCCTCCTCTGTCCCCTGAGCCATCTTACCCAAAACTTCACCACTCTTCTTCATCTGATTTCCTTTCCCTAATCTGAATCCTTCTCTGGTGTCTCTCCCATGGGTGCATTTCAAAGACAGAGGCCCGCATTCTGCAGAACATGGAGTCTATCCAGTGGACTAGATAGACTGCAGTGTCCCACCGTAAGAGGAATGGTGTCATCCACGGGGTCCTGGAGAGCGCACAAGGAAGGCGTCTCTGCTGCCCACTGGCTGTGGAGAAGGAGCTCTCACCGTCTGGGGACAGAGCTGAGTGTTGCTGCAGCCAGGAAGGGCACGGGAGTGGCTGGCAAGTGACAGGGCAGCTGCTGCTCCAAGCCCAGCTGCTCCCTGCTTGTCCGGCCTGCCTGGCCAGCTGCTGCCCAGAGCTCAGCCCACAGTCCTCTCGACAGACAGTTCAGCAGGTACTTCATCAAATTCAAAACAAACCTCAAAAGCGGGCCTGATAAAATTGAGACTTGATCCTCCATAAATCTTCCAGCAAATCCCAATGGCTCTGCAGGGAAACGTCCACATTTTTCCTGAAATGGCCCTCGTGGTATGGCCACCACTTCCGCAGGAAGCCCCTTCTCTCCCAGTGTCCACACAGCTGCAGCCAGGGTTTGTCCTGTTCTGGCCTGGCCTTTCACACGCTCGTTTCTCTGCCCCTCCAAGACGTCTGCCTGTCTGCTTCCCACCTAGTAGTGTTTGTCTCAGACGCCAGGGCAAGACTATGAACATACCGCAGGCGGTATTTTCCTTCCTTAACAGACGATCAATTCCAGGCTTCCTCAGCAGTTCCCGTTAGGGTGCAGCAGGCTCCTCTACAGCCTTCCTGTCCGCTTCCCTGTGTGTGTGGTGGGGGGTCAGGCATTTAGAAAATAAGCTCAACACCCAAGAAAGTGATTTTAAAGGTGTACAGATGGCGCTTACTACTCTGGTTTTTAGAAGTGTTCCTTAGCAGCTCTCTTCAGTAGTGTGACTTAGATAAGCTGGGTGCCTCTAGAACTCGCAGAGAAGCTGACTTGGGATCTTGCTAAAACTTACTGCTTTTTAAATTCTGGAGATGCATGTCCATGGCAAACACCGGGGAGGCAGGTTCCCAGGGGTCACTTGGAGACATTTTTCCTTTGGTGCCGAAGTTTGGTCTCTGCTTGTGTATAAAGATCCCATTTATAGTAAGATGTGCTGTCACAGCAAACGTCATTGACATGAAACCCCTGGAGTGCCAGGCTGCTGTTGGGTTTCCCTCTGTCTGGGGGTTCGTTCTCCTTTGCGCAGGTTCAGTGTTCCTGTCTGAGTGCTCAGAGAGAAGAAAGGAATGGAAGGGGAGGTGAGGGGGTGGCCGAGGCTTTCTCTTCAGGCAGAGCAGGGCTGGGTCTGCACTGCGCTAGCTCAGCAGCACTGCACACCGCTGACAGTGTGGACACGGCCCACCAGCCTGCGTGTTGGAACAGCACCTTCAGAATTTTCATGAAATAGAACGGTGTTTGAAAAGAAAGAAGAGAAAGTGTAATGAACCCTGTCAGTTTGCTTCTTGGAGTCACGTCCTGGAAATGTCCCTGGTCCGGCCCCTCCCATTATCCTCTGGCAACTTCTTGATGCCAACTCTTCCCTGCTGCTTGCGTTGCAGATCGGCCTCCGAAAGGTATTTCTGAAACACTGGCAGGCGGACCAGCTCAGTGACCTGTGCCTGCAGCTGCAGAGAAAGATCGTGACCTGCCAGAAAGGTAACTGCACACCAGTGCTTTGGACATCTTAGGGCTCATTTCTCACAGCCAGTGTTTGAGTGTCAGTGGGGTCAGCATCACGGCCAACTGCCCTGTTCATCTCCAGGACTGTGCTGGAGCCGCCTGTGCGGGGTGTGTAGGAAACCCTCCCCAGTGTGCTGCATACCTGTCTTTCTGTCACCTTCGTAGGCACTGCTCGCCCTTCATTGGGTAGATTCCGCACGGAATTTTACACTAAAAGGTCAACTGAGTCATGTTGTAAGAGGGAATCCACACACCGTATTTATGCATGCCGTACCTTGCAAATACTCAGGCTTATGGATCCTTTTAGGAAGAACATGACATTAAGATAGTTTGTGCCTTGGGATCTGCAGCCAGGAGGAACTCCCCACTGGCACTGCGGTGCGGGGATGGTGCCATTTTGCAGAGCCCTCCCGGCAGTGCCCCCAAATGGCCAGAGTTTGGTGAGAGGGTGAGCCAATTAGCCGAACACCGTTTCCATAACGGTCCCTATGCCTTGGGGAGATCCTCGAACTTACTGTCCTTAATGAAACAATGACACTGTTTGCAGTAATGTCTTTGGTCGTTGATAGCATGGTTTTCACCGTAGCTTTGCATGAGATTCCATTTAGATTGTGTTTTTTCTGTCGAAATCCAAGTGGCTGTGAATAAAGGATGCATTTCAAAACAACTATACCTCACAGAAAGTATGTATCACTAGTAGATTTTTAAATTTTCAGGTTGCCTACTAGTTTTATTCCTCACAGAAAGGCCGGAGAAGGAGAAGGCAGTCTGTGTGCTGGCTTTTGGTGTGACTCACAAGGTGCAATCAGAACGTACCACGAAAGCGTGAATAGAGCCTTCTTTAAGGTGAAAGACACATCATCATTATCCCAGTCTCACTTCAGAACGCTCATCCCATCCTTCTTGCCGCTTTCTGAAGCAGTCCTAGGAGTCCTCATGGCGAGTGTCTTAGGAGATGTGACGAAAAATGTGCTGAACGCTGCTGCCCCGTGGGAAGGCAAACTGCCGAATACATTATGGTGTTGTCCTCGCCCGGCTTCCTCACCGGATTGGCCCTGAGCAACTTCTGGTTTTCCTCCACAGTCAAAATGTCCATGAAAGGTCCATGGTTTAAATTAATTCGGGACATTGAGGCAGCCAGGGCAATGCAACTAAAGACCTCAGGAAGGAGGACTCCAGAGCTGCTGCAGGAAGCACTGAGGACCATGGGATGAGTGTGTTCGAAGCCAGGGGAGGATCCTGACAAGGACTCATGGCAATGTGTCTTTTACTATAGTACTTTAAAAATAAAAATAAAACTGAACAATTCACTGTATTCTTTGATCACTCAGTGTATAAAGAGCTTAGCTCTGATAGATTTGAAACTCTTCTTCTAACAAGGGAGCCTGATAGCTTGCCGATTTCAGTTTCATTTTTCTCAACCTTCTCTTTCCCCCTGGACTCCCGTGACTGTGGCCCAGTGAGTTCTCTGCTGTAACGGGGCATCCCCCGCGAGTCTGTTCAGAATTGAATACATCCAGTAACAGCCAAAGTGTAAGACCTCGTTCCCAGCTAGCGAATGGCTCTTGGCCATCACAGGCCTGTCCCATACCGAGAGTTCCCCGGGGCAGAGGCTGGGCCTCGTCTCTCAGGGGACCCCTGAGTCCCCAGGGCCGAGGAGGAAGGACAGACGAGGAGGGGACAGTCTCCCACTGGCAGGCTCTGGCACCAGGCTCTGGCAGGGCCGATTCTGCTGGCCTTGTGCAGAGTCCAGGACTCCTCCGTCACCACCGTGCTGACAGGAAGTGCTGGCCCCATCACATGGCCCTCAGACCCTGCATCCTCTGCCCTGTGCCTCAGCAGACGCCTCTTGAGACCACATCTGTGCCGAGAGACAGACTCAACTCCTCCTGGGTTCGGGATGCATCTTCCTTCTGCCTGCACCCGGAACCTGTAGCTGCACCCCTCATCCATGCAGGAGAGCTGCTGGGCCATGGTCGGCTCCGGACCCCCCTTTGCACCCCCATGGGTCAGATCTGCCCTGCCCAACCCCGGCGTTCCTGAGCCCCCACCTCCCTGGTGTTGGTTAGAACCGCAGACCCGGCCCCGCCGCACACTGCTGGAGTCTGAAGTCACACCCACAGCTGAGCCTGGGCCCGGGAGATTGGCAATGAAGATAGCGCATGTGCAGAGGAAACAGGGCACCCAGCTCCCCAGAAATCTCCTCAAATTTAACGAGAGGCATTGGGCTCCTCTTCCATCAGGGACCCCGGGAATTTCTCTTCCATTTACCTGCAAAGATTAACTTGCTGCCCACAGCGGAAGAAATACAGAGAATGCTAACTCTCTGGCCAGCTTTTTAATATAAAGATTGAGAACAATCTTGAAAACAGTGTTGTGATAAAAACTGTAATTTCCTATACTGCATAAATGAAATAATGGATATGAAAGCATTTTGAATATTGCAGGCTCTTAAGTGCAAAGCATCAATTATGGATTTCTCTTTTTCCGTACCTCAGAACAGCTCCCTCAATATTTTTTGCTGATAATAAATTTACTCAAAGTTTGTATAACCTGGGGTGTTTTCCAGTTTTCAAAGAGTTCCTTTTTTTTCTCTTCGTAAGTATTAAGGGAAAAGCAGCTGTAACTCTTAGTTGGAAGTGTAATCGTTGCAATTGTAGATGATCCTACAACCAGCCTTTCACTCACGTATGTTCATCAAACCTGGATGAATAAAGTCCGTAAGTGAAGATATCATTGTGATCGATGTCATAAAAGCAAGCTTCAGAAATTACCACAAGGGCAATGAGTATTGATATCTGTTGGTGGCACATTATTTTTATTGGTTGTCCTTTATTAAAGATACCAACTTTCAGCAGCTGGAGTGAGGGTTTTAAAGAAGTTCAGGAGGCTGCTAGCAGTAGACTCTGTGGGTGACTCCCAGGAATCCTTTGCCAAGCAGGAGGTCAGGAGAAGTTTGGCACCTGCAGTGCACGCTCAGCTTCATCTTCCAGAAGTCAGCTGTGTGGTTTTCTAGTGTAACGTGAGCGAGCAGGTGAACCGGCCACGCTGTAGTCTGGCTTCTCCTCCTGTGATGTGCCTGCCACATGTTCAGTGTGTCTGCAGCTTTCTCTTGGCTCTGTGTTCCCCGGGGCCTGGCTTCCCTTCTGCTATTTAGTGTTGCTGCTGTTAGAGTAGGTCAGAGTGACTGCTTGACAGTTAACTTTATGCATCTGCAACCCAAAGTGAACCCACATGTGGTTTCAGCATCTAAAAAAACAGCCCCAAACCAAGAAAACAAGGCCTGCGCTATTGGATGCCTGCGTAGTGGTTTCCTCTGAAGCTCTAATTGGAAACTTGTGCTGAGCTCTCCAAAAGGCAGCAGAGGCGTCTCTGATAGCCCACTATCTGTTCCTTTATAGTCATGGAGTATGTACGTCAAGCACTTAATGTTTTATAAATGTCTCCCTCTCACAGAGACAAGAGCAATGTATCCTTGCCACACACGGTGGTTTTCCCCCAAATTAGAGTTTCTTTCATCCACAACTCCCTGTAATCTTACAAACTCAGAGTTGGAGGTGATGGCGTCCCAGACTTCGAGGACACATCAGACCTCAGCAGCCAGCACCTGACTGGCAGCGGCCCCGAGAAGAGGCCCCGCTCCTCTGGCCCACGCTCAGGGACAAGCAGCTCCCTTCTCAGGAGGAAGCCAGCTCCGTGTCCACCCTGGCTCATGGCTCCAAGTCCTTCCTCCCATCGATCACGAGTGCGGCTGAGTCCCTGGCTGATGGTCTGTCCCCTGAGAGCTGCAGATCACATGGAGACCTGCAGTCTGAGGGAACGGAGCAGGCCTGGGAGGCCGGAGACTTGAATCCCGGCTCTGCCGCTCCATGGTTGGCTTCACCCAGGAGAATTAGTGACACCAAAATAATTCTGCTGTCACTGTGCCCAGAATAAAGGTGATCATTTATGTCATCATTTGGCCTCGACAATGAACAATGTAATAGACTGCATAACACATGCAAGTGCCTTTGAGAATTGGTCTTTTACTTTTAAGGTCAGTTTTCACACTTGGTGCTCACGTATTACTGGTTTCAGAGCATATGCATGCACATTTCCCTGACTTTTGCACATTTTCCTAGGTTTCCTTTCCTGACTAGCAGGCAACATATCCTATATTTCTACAACATCTCTCTAGTCTTCGATGCAGTGTTTATTTCTGTGGGAATTAAATCAGAGTCCTAGCAATAAGATATGCATGATACTTCCAAGACCAACTCCACGAACCTTAGCTGTGTCCAGCATACTCTGAGATAACGAAAGACAATCATTGCTGCCCCAGATGGGAGCCACACCCAAAACTCTCAGGTTTGGAGCTGGTTCTTTCCCATCCCGTCGGATTAACACCAGGCCATCTGTGTCCAGCTTGTTCCCAAAGTAAGTGAAGGTGGCCCTGTGACCAGACCACCCCAGGGCTGGCCAGGCCAGGGATGTCACCTGTCATGTCGCCATTGCTGAAGTCAGAGATTTTCTTAACGTGAGAATGCAGGGTTTTGGTAAACTGTGACTGGGGCCTAAATGTTCGTATCTTGGTGCATAGCTACAAGTTCTGTGTGCATGTCTGGCTTTGCCCCCTTGTCCTCCGTTCTCTAATGCACCATTGTGTTCTTTTGTGAAGTTGTAAGAGGGTTTCTAGCCCGCCAGAGCCTGATCCAGAAAGTGAGTGCTAAGCAGCAGGAGGTGTCGCAAATCCGGAGCTTCCTGCAGAACACCGAGGACCTGGCGCTCCAGACCTACGATGCCCTGGTCATCCAGAGCGCATCGGACATCGCCCGGGAGAACAACCAGCTCCAGACAGAAGTGAACGCTTCCTACCACAGAGACAAGGGAGAGGCCGCGGGCCAGCCTGAGGAAGGAGCCAAAAGGTAAAAGCAGAGCACCTGCAGCTCTGGTTACCTGTGCAACTCTCTTGGGGCTGTCTGGGGACCTGGAGGCTGGTGCTTCCAAGTTCGGTCACACTGGACAGCGGTTATGGAACGGGCATGCGGGTGTGACTTGAAACTCACTAGCAATCTAGGAAATGCTTTCCTCTGCTTCCTTCTCCTGAGTTAAATGCTGCATGTGCCAGTTTAGTTGCATAAATAATTACTGCTTCCCCTGCTACTGTGCTTTTGTCCCTAAGTAGCTGGAGCTCCCTCAAACCTTTTACAGCCCCTCTGTTTCTGTGATAGGGAAAACACAGTGCCGGATCTTTGACCCTGTTATGCAAATGTGATGCATAGAAAGCTAACTGCTAGCGACTTCTGGAAATCAGACCAAAGAGTCAAGATACCACTGTGAACCATAAAAGTAGTGAAGTCAGTAAATGGATTGTGCCCAGGCATGGTGGCTCCTGCCTGCAACCCCAGCCCTCTGGGAGGCTGAGGCAGGAGGATCACAAGTTCCAGCCCAGCCTGGGCAGCTTTAATGAGATTGTGTCTCAAAATAAAAAATTACAAACTGGGCTGGAGACGTAGCTCAGTGCAAAAGCCCTGGGTTTACTGTCCAGAACCACACACACACACACACACACACACACACACACACACACACAGGATTGCACATATTCTGTTTTCCTGTGTAAGTGGTTACATTTTCCTTGCCAATATAGAAAGCTACAGAAAATAAAAAGCTTTTCAAGTAAAGCTCACTTGGGATGCTTAGCCTGAAACAGAAACACGGGACACCCAGGGCAATTCCCCCTCCACCATTTCCTCCAAGACGGATGGGAGAGCCACTGCCCACCCAGGGAGCTGGGCAGGAGCCTGACTCCCTCACCGGTCACTGCCTGGTCGGGTTGCGCATTTTCCCCAGGAACTAGCAGGGCCTCATTTCTCTCTGAAAACCACGCTTCTTTGCCACGATTGCCTATGTCAAATGATTTCTCTGTTGTTAAAGGGGAAATGGGAATTGTGTCCCTTGCTAATTAGCTTCAAATGTCTCAGTGATTAAATGCTGGGAAAAATTCCCTTTGTAGGAAAAACTGTAATTAAACATTACAGGGAAAACAAATCTCTGCAGAATGCCATGCATCTTCAGCGACTTCATTTTCTACATGGACGACAGGGTCTGCCGGTGGCGGATGCGGCCCTGCTGGGGCCCTGCACGGCAAGATGTAATTATAAAGCTAGGGCAGGAGACTCTTCACACTGGGGCATTGGCGTCTTGCTAGTATATGATTACTTTGACATGTGAAGCTCAGAGGAACTTTTTGCAGCAGATAACTACTCATTTTAAGCGGCTTCCAGAGTAATATTTATTATTTTCTCTGCTGGAACTAAGCAGTCACCCCAATTTCTCAATTTCATTATGTATTTATCTGCCTGATAGAAAATTAAGTGAAGAAGCGTTTGTCTGTTTATTTGTTGAATACCAGCAGTTTGCTCGACACCAGGAACCCAGATGGAGTCACGGGAAAAATAATAGTTTTGCACATAATTAAATAATTGCTGACGGAATTTAAATGGCAAGGAAGGGGGAGGGCGAGAGACTTTGAACATGTGAGGCTTTGGTAGTTCTGAGCGGCATATGTGCTCGTTTTGCAAAGGCAAGTTGTATGAACTCGAGCACTGGGGGCGTCCGCGACTCCATTAGGCTGGATTTCCCCGAGGTTATCGCTCAGACTGCAATTTTGACTTTTGGATTAGCCTAAGAACTGGAGTGTGAGCCCCGACTCTGGGTGCCTGCAGGAAAGGGGACGCCTCTTCGGGAGTTCGGGCCTGGGAGGATTGCGGAGGAGAGCCCAGAGTGTCCATGCGCCCCTGCCCCGAGAGCAGGGCGCGGCCAGGCTTCCCGGCAGCTGCCCGCACTCCCAGCCCCGCGCCACCGAGGGCTGCTCCCGGCTGTCCCCGAGTAACCATCTCGGCCTCTGCTCTGTGCTGTCTGTGTTGTTTCCCCCAAGAGCTGAGGACCAGGCCGGGCCCTGGCTTGTGCACGCCAGCTCCGTCCCAGTCCCGGTGGCAGCGGACAGCCTGGCCCAGGCCCTCGCTGGACAGTCCACCCGCCCTCCCCCCTTGCACACCACCTTCAGCGTGGATGACAGCAGCGGCTTCCCGTCACCACGGAAACAGCCTCCGCCCAAGCCCAAGAGGGACCCCAGCACCCGGCTGAGCGCCTCTTATGAGGCCGTGAGCGCCTGCCTGTCCGCGGCCAAGGACCCGGCCTGCGAAGGTGAGCCAGGGCCCCGGAGCTGCGGGTGTCGGGCTCCTGAGGGTCCAAATTCCAATCTGGGGTGGCCTCGGATGTGCTTAGTACAGATAAACCCGACTGCTGCCTGGGCAGCAGCCCTGTAATCCCTAAATATAAACATTGTTCATTCAGATCTCCCAGCCTCTTAGGGAAAAGCTCCTCAGGTGCCCTCCCGACTGGAGCCCTCCCCTGCCGTGAGTCGGCAGCCTCGAAGCAGATGTGATGTGCAGGGTTGGTCACCGGTCCATGTAAAATCTCACTAATTAAAAGTTTTAAAAAATCCATCGGGCTTGCCTGTGATCACGGTCTAATTGAAAACAGAGCTTGCTTCTTCATGGGGTAAATGAAGTGCTTCACACGCAGGAGAATCGCTGCAACCAATTTAATTGGCAGAATTTGGGGGCTGGATAACAAGGCTGTACCTGCACGGTGTACAGATATGTGGGAAAGAGATCCCACAGGGAGCAGTTTATTCCCCATCCCGTCCCTCCACCGTTACCACAGAGGCTGTAACTGATGCTTAATTGTGAACGGTTAGTTATTGTTCTCATAGACACACGTTTAGTCCGTAACAGTCACATTCGCTGGGTGGGGTCGGTGCGTGTGCCACACGCATCTCAGTGCCTTTTGCGTCCCCTTCCCCCCCATTCATCTCCTGGGCCCTGTCCCCGTTTGCAAAAGATCCATCTCCGTTTGCTATTGTCTGTCTTTTATTTTGCTCTTTCATGTAGTTATACTTTGGGTTTCTGGTATAAGAATCCATGTGATATTTAATCTTGTGTTTTTTGATTTGTACAAGCACTAAGGAAATCAGTATGGAGATTCCTCAAAAAAGTAAAACTGAAAATTCCAGTAGAATGACAGACGTCATTTTGCAGTGATCTGTGCGCACTCACGTCTGTAGCAGCACAGCTCCTAAAGCGAAATCTGGGAAGCAGCCTGTGTGCCCATCCGCAGAAGGGTGGGTTTAGGAATATGATAGTCTCACACAATGGAGCACTACTCTGCTCTAAAGAGGGGTAAACATGAGTCATTTGTAGGAAACGGATGTGCCTCGAGACTATGATGTTAATTATTAATTTTTAGAATTGTGAAAAGCAAAATGCTCTAAGCAGAACATTTGCACATTTTAATAATTTATTATCTCATGTGTGTTAGGCCCTGCTGTGTGTGTGTGTGTGTGTGTGTGTGTGTGTGATATCAAAGGCCACAGCCCTGAGGTTGAGATTTGGGGGTGATCGCATGCACACAGTCACAGTGCTGTGAAAGAAGATGACCCCACTAGGGAGATGGTTGCACCCAAGATAAAATGGAACTTAGGCTCCATTGTGAAGTCTTAGGAGGCAAGAACTCTGTATGAAGGCAAATGTCTGGCACGGTGCCCACCCTCCATCCTAGCTAGCAATTCCAGAGGCTGAGGCAGGAAAGTCACAAGCCTGAGCAAGAGAGGAGACACGGCCTCAAAACCAAGACAACAGAAAAAGGCAAAATGACAATCAAAAAAATAAAGCACAATCACAGGTTTAAAACTTTCAGTTCATTACTACCATTCATGCAACGTCACGCAAGCCCATTGGACCTGGAAGAGGTTTATGAAAACTTGGGTTTCTTGGAACCTGCTTCCACTCCCACGTGGCCACCCGGTGCTGCCCTGGGGCGGCTCCCACCCCAGTGAGCAGCCTGGAAGCTGATGAAAGGCTGAGCTGTTCACTGTTTACTTTCCACACTGGCTACCTGGCAGGCCCTTTCTTAGCACACATGGTTTCTAGTACTGGCTACTTTGTGACCCCCAAACAACGTCTTGGTCTCCTGAAGATGAGTTTCTGCTTTTCGGGACATGTTCCAAATCCACTTTTACAAATAAGAAAATTAAACCACTTGAGCAGTTCAGGTCTTGGAGCTTCCCGGAGTCAGAGTGAGCTGCCGGGGTTGGTGTTCCGGATTTCTAGTCTGTGGTCACAAAGATAGCTACACTGCATCGATGAGCCAGCTGTTAGCCGCCTCTCCGCCCCACCCACGCCACTGGGACTAGAGCCTAAGAGCCAGTTGGGACAGTGGGCAGGGCTTGGCCCTGGGCTTCAGGCCCCCGGGCTAAAGCACCAGCTGGACCTCCCGGCTGGTGTTGCAGTAGTGACAATCCATGCCGTCTCATGTGCTTCTTGTTCATGTTGGCCTTTGTTCTTCTGTGTAGTGTCTACTCTTTGCACTTGCCTGCTTTTTTATTGGGTCTTTTATTTGGGGGTGTCCCATTGTTTTTTAGTTCTTTATGTATTCTAGATAGTATGCTTCTGAGTAACAGCTGGCAAAGATTTTTAAGGAACCCTTCTGCATTGTTGGTGGGAACATAAACTAGTACAGCCACTGTGGGAATCAGTACAGAGTTCTCAAAAAGCCAAAACTAGAAATTCCATGCAACCCGGCTAGTCCCTTTCTAGATATCTTCCTGAAAGAGCTAAAAGACATCACATTACAGTGATGCAGGCACACCCGCCTGCACAGCAGCACAACTCATAATAGCTGCATCTTGGAAGTGGCCCGTATGTCCATCAATAGATGAACCAGTAGAGAAAAAGTGGTGTTTACACACAGTGGAGTACTCCTCTGCCATAAAAAAGGATGAACCTGAGTTATTCCTAGGAAAATGGATCCACTTTGAGACCATAATGTTAAGTGAAATCCGTCAGACGCACAGCTTAAATACTGCAGTTTCTCTTATATGAGAAACCCTAAATAAAGAGCAAAATAAAGGACAAGTCATAGGCAGTAAGGTGACGGGTCTTTTGCAGAAGGGAGGGAGAGGGAGGACGGGGATGCTCACAGGATGAGGGCCTCTTCTGTGCGCACAGCAACCCGCAAGGCCTGTCGTCGTCGTCACGTGCCCCAAACAAGCCCCCAAACAAAATCAAATAGCGTAGGCGGCACGCGTGCTCCTCCGCGGTGGCACGTTCGCAGTGCGCAGCTGTCCTCGGTCGCCGTGAGTCCTCCCTGGCCGCGCCGACCCCACCCACGGCCCGGGTCCGCGAGAGCCGGTGCTGGGCTTTTTGCCCGTCAGTTTGCGGAACATCGTTTCTGTCCCTGCCCCGCCCGAGTGCGGCCGCTGCCCTGTGCGGAAGGAGCAGCCTCGTCCAGTGTCCTCGCTCCTGAGAGCTCAGGTCCCAGCCTTTTCTCGCCCTGCGGCGGAGGAAGCCACCTGGCTCCAGCCTTGGGGTCCCGCTTCCCCTGGAGAGACACCCAAGGGCGGCGCAAGGGCCTGCACCTCCAGAGCCGGGCTGCTGGTGACAGCAGGGCACAGCGAGGCCCGGAACCTGGGGTGAGCGTGCTCATCTGCGAATGGGGCGCAGCCCCGCGTGTGGAGGGTGGGATCTGACGCTGCCGAGCGGAGCAGGGCCTGCACGGGAGAAGGCAGACTTGCGGGTTTAGGGGGCCGCTCGAGCCCCGTTAGAGCTCTGGTATGCTCGTCCTCCTGCCAGGCCAGAAGCCCAAACCCTAAAGCTTAAAGAACCAGCTGGGTGCAGTGACACGCGCCTGAAATCCCGGCATTCTGGGAGGCTGAGCCAAGAGGATTGCAATTCTGAGCCCAGCCTGGACAACTCAGTGAATTAGTAAGACCCTGTCTCAGAAGTGTAATAAAATAACAAAGCCGGGCGTGGTGGTGCAGGCCTGTAATCGCAGCACTAGGGAGGCTGGGGCAGGAAGATCGTTGTGAGTTGGAGGCCAGCCTGGGCTACATAGAAAGACCCTGTCTCAAAAAACATACCAACAAACCATATAAAAGAGGGGGAGCTTGGGATGTAGCTACGCATAGGCCCTGGGTTCAATCCCCAGTGGCACCAATAAATAAGTGAATAAACAAACACCTGAACTATTTGTTAATGTCCCACTACTCGACTCAGCAGGAAAACAGGCTCTGCGCATAGATGCAGTAACAGTTGAGCTCTGTAGTTTACTTTGCAAGTCACATTGTTTCTTGAAAAAAAAAAACCTGTCTTCTTATAGTGTAGAACCGCATAGGTCACACAGCAAGGGCTCAAAACATAAGACCTTCCGAGCCATCACACCCTGCAGAGCCGCGCTTGCTCATGCCCTTTCCTACCCACAACTTCCCAAGGCTCTGGCACTCGGAGGCACAGCTGGCCAGCGGCCCAGGCCGCCCCGTGCTTCACCCTCCGCTGCTGTCAGCACAGGCCTGGCTGATTGCCCCTGGGTGCATCCATCCAACAAAGTGAGTTCTTGGCCAGGGCTGCTCAGAGAAGCGTGTGGCTGGCCATCGGAGGAGACCCGGTCGTGGCTCGAGGCCTCGGCCTTCTCCTGCAGGGACAAGCATGACTCGGCTCTGGCCTGGTTGGGAAGAGAAGCAGACAAGGAAGCAGAGACTGCAGAGTGGCAGCAGGAAGAGGACACAGAGGGGCACATGGCCCGGGCCGGGGACCCAGGAGGCAGGAGGATGACTGATGGGCGGCCGGAAGGAGCCAGGTCCTGAGCCTGCTGTGTCCCCACTGAGACCGAGCAGAGGACGAGGAAGAGTGGAGACAGATCTGGACGCAGACTGGCACGTCTCCCTGATGAACAAGCCCTATTCCCTCCTGGCTTTTCCGAGTGAATGGGCGGGCATCTGGGTGGACAGGGCCGAATAACACCGCCGGTGCAGCTGGCGACTTCAATGCCCCCCACGTGCTGCAGCGAAAACCCGAGAGGAGAGTGGTACGTGTGAGCAAAAGTCCGTCTCCTCACAGAGCTTAAACGGGACGCAGGGCCCAGAGTTCTCCGGGGAGCCCAGAGAGCAGTCTTTCTTTCTAAAGAAGCACTCAGGCAGCTCAGGCATGCAGAGGACTCCTACACTACCGTAGGAACCCCAAGACCTGTCCAAAGTGACTCCTGCTGCGGACTGTCTTCCTGGCTCCATTTCACTGATTAAATTGCCAGGTAGTTGCAAATATTTTATGCATAAACTTTGAAGCTTAAGAAGATTAAAAAAAACTTTAATCTCCGGGAGGCGGGGGTGGGAAGATCAGTCGGGAAGCTCAGTGACTTTATCGAGAATTTGTCTCTAAGTAGAAGCTAAAGAGGACAGGAATGGAGCTCAGTGTGAAGGCCCTTGGGTCACTAACCAGGACTCAGGACCCAGGAAAGGAGGGAGGGAGAGAAAAAGAAACACCTGTTCGTGGAGCCTCTGAATGAGTATTTGCAGGTGAACTTTTGCATGTGGTCAAAACCTGAAATGACCGCAGACCCACGCCAGCCTGTGACTCTCTAACTCGGGTTCTGCTTTCTATGTACGAAGAATGAGGACCTCCAGGTCTGACCTCTGATCCTGCCCCGGCCCTGGAGCCTCGCCGGGGGCTGGGACTTGCCCAGGGGATGGGGCGCATTCACTCCCGCAGGCTCGCCCTGGCCAGGTGTGAGGTGCGAGTCTGCGTCTTCACACCTGCCTGTGAAGTGGACTCCCTGACCCCGTATGGAAGACACCGCCGAATCCCGAATCCCGAGCAGGGTGTGCCTGGCCCTTCGCAGGCAGCCTCCTGGCCCCTCGCAGCTTGGAGTGACCAACCTCTCACAGTGGCTTCACTTCCTGTGTCCAGCTCTGGGGTGGCAGGCTTATCTGAATGGTTCTCACTGAAGAACCTTTTCCATCTATCTATTGATCTATCTGCCTGTCTATCTGCCTGTCTGTCTGCCTATCCATTCATTTTTATGTTTTTTGAGACAGGGTCTCCCTATGTAGCCCAGTCTGGCCTCAAACTATGTGGCTCAGTCTAGCCTTGAATTCACTGCAATCCTCCTGGCTCAGCCTCCAGAGTGCTGGGATCACAGGCATGCGCCACCCTGCCACACTGGAGGGCCTTCCAGAGTGGGCTGGAGTCACCTGAAAGCCAGGCACCTGTGCATCTGCCACCCTCGGACTCCACGGCCCAGCCCTAGGCATCTGCGTGGCCAGGTGATGCCCCCTGGGCTGGGCACCACACAGCTCAGGCCCATGGAGCCAGGGCCCTGGGCACAGGAGCAGGGAGAGAGGAGGCGGGGCCGCAGTGCCACATCCTGGACCTCAGCGTCGGGTTGGGGAAGGGTCCCACCCCTTCCTAGGACTGGAAACACTGCTGGGGCCTACACTGTGGAGAGTGCCACCTGCCCCAGCCTACCCTCTGGGCAGAAGAATCCATGTCCCTCCCACAGCGGAATGCGCTCGCTTGCTCCCCTGAACTCCAGACATCCCCTTCCCGCAGGCCGCCTGTCTAGCCCTTCCGGCAAGACTGCACAGGCTGCTCGGTTGTCTGAGGGAGTGGGGGAACTCAGATCCCCCAGCCCCGCCCACCCCAGCCAGCCCATGGGAGGGACCGATGCAGGACAGAGGTCAAGGGCTCCACCAACAGGAGTGGGGGACCTGGGGCCAGGTGCGAGGCAGCCAGAGACTGGGGCTGGTGAGGGTGCGCTCGGGTTTGGACCTGACTTCGGGTCTGGAGTCCGGCTCCACCACTGAGCTGTCACCCCAGTCAACGGAGCTTCGGGGTCCGCCTGGCTGGAGTCGGCATAAGACTGAGGGCTGAGGCTTTGGATTTCTACTCCACCACCCCTCGCCCGGTCCTCACCTCTGTGCTCTGCTTCCCCTGTGAGCCCAGAGCCATCGTGGAGCCCGGCCGTGCTGCTGGGAACCGTCCCGGAGGTGACACCCAGGCCCTTCGGGGTCTCCATGAAGGGTGTCACCGGGCCACGGCTTCATCTCCAGACCACTGTTTCCGGCCAACGTCCAGCTGCCATCTGTGTTGTGGAACCTTCGTCCCAGCCTCTGCCTTTGGAGTCGCTCCTGTCTGGAAACCCCAGTCTGGGAAGCAGTGTGTGCCAGGCCCCGGGGCCCATACTCCATGGTGACGGTGGTGATGATGATGGTGACCTCCCGTCTCGGGCTTCCTGGTAGCCAGGGACAGTGCTCCTGGCCGATCCTGTGACCTAGAGGCCCCAGCCCTCCCCCGTCCAGACCCCGGTGGTGGAGGGAGGCGGAGCTGCACCGGTGGAACGGTGGCTGTGAGCACAGCTGCCCACTGGGGGTCGCTGCCCGCGGGGCTGGGGGCCTCGTAAGACCCTGCCTTGCAAAGACCGCCACTGAGGCACAAGGTGACTTCGAGGTTTCCACCCCCGATGGCTGCATCCCCCGAGCACCGCGGGCCCCAGCTGAGCTCTGCTCCCCAGGCAGCTGGCGGTGTCACCGTGTCCCAGCGAGGGTCATCAGTGACAGGTCCTCAGGGGTGGACGTGGTGGACCCTGGGGCCTCCACAAAGCATCCTCGGTGGCCTTGAAGGCCTGGGCTTGGCTGGGGTCCCTGGGGAGGGGTGCCGTGGGCCAAGCCCATCCCTGGCTCACTGAGCAACCCTGCTAACCATCCGCTCTGTCTTCCTGCTCCAGCTCTGACCCGGCCCAGGCCCCACAGCGATGACTACAGCACCATGAAGAAGATCCCCCCGAGAAAGCCAAAGAGAAGCCCCAACACCAAGCTCAGTGGCTCCTATGAGGAGATCTGGGGCCCGAGGCCCCCAGGCGTGGCTGGCCAGGTAGACGCACGCCACACCCCAGGGACCTCCAGTGCACCACGGACCTCGCCTCAGTGTGCTGCACAGCTGCCACTGCACCTGCCCTTGCCCCCAGGGGATGACGACTCCGAGCCAGTGTACATCGAGATGGTGGGGAACGCGGCCAGGCCCGGAGTCCCCGAGGCCGACAGCCCTGAGCAGGGGGAGTCGGTGTACGAGGAGATGAAGTACTTCTTGCCAGAGGAGGGCTCCTGGCTCCCGGGCCCGCGATCCGCATGCGACATCCCCGCACCCTTCCCCGACCTGCTTCCGCACCGGCCGCCGCTGCTGGTCTTCCCGCCGGCGCCGGCCACCAGTTCGCCGGCCTCAGACGAGTCCCCGCTGACGCCGCTGGAGGTGACCCGGCTGCCGGTGTTGGAGCCCAGCCGCAAGTACCCGGTGCAGGCCGAGCCCAGCAGCCCTGGCGGCCCGCAGCCCCGGCCCGCGTCCCCGGGCCTCGCCGCACCCTGCACACCGCCCACGCCTGGCAGAGCGGGGCCCGGGGCCGACCTGGCCAGGCCGCAGCCCAAGCCCGGGCCCAGGAGGGGCGCCCCCTACAGCCCCCCAAGCTGCCGGGCGCCCTGCAGCCCCCTGGACGAGCTCAGCAGCCTCTTCAACTCCGGCCGCAGCGTGCTGCGCAGGTCGGCGGCGGGGCGCAGGATTCGTGAGGACGGAGGTGAGTGGCCTGGCGCGCGTGCACAGCACCTGCCGTGTGCGTGAAGGGGCGGGCCTGGTCTGGACAGCAGGTGTGCCTGTGCATAGTTTGCGCCGTGTGCACAGTTACACTGTGTGCACGGCCTGTGGGTATGAGCCTGTGCTTTCGTGCTGCACATGTGCATGCACGTGTGCTTGGTCTAAACCACGTGCACGTGCACGTTGCGTCCGGTGCGATTCCAGTTGCAGGCGCAGGCCGGGAGCAGGTAACCGAGGTAAAGCAAGTCTCCTGCAGCCCCTGCAGCTAAGGAGGCGGGAGCGCGGCTCCCCTCGGTGCAGTGCAAGGCATCAGTCTTGGTGTGAAGACTTCGAGAACTGAGCTAACGCATTAGTGTGATTCGTGCTAGAGCAGAGGTATTTTAGCTACGTTTACTTCTCCTGCATTTCCTTATAATGTGGAGATTGTGCCTTGTGGGAGGCGACACTGCAGGTACCCCACCCTGTGACCCCGGGTCTTCACCGCTGCAGTCACGCTCAGACACAGCTGCCGCTCACCCTGAGCTCCCTCCTGGCAGCCACAGCGCTGTTGTCTGGCTGGGGTGCAGCACTGGGCCGGAGGCGTCCACACGCTCCACAATGGTACCTGCAGCCTGAGGCGGCTGCACAGCTGAAGAAGCATTCATTTTCCACCCCTGTAGTTGCAGAATGCAGCAGGCCCGAGGAAAGAGTTTCTGGGCAGGGATCTTTGCCTCCGAGGAGGCTGGCCGAAGGTTAGCCGCGCTGCGTTGCTCAGTTCCCCTTGATGAGCACACAGCCCGTGGGCATTTAAAAAATATGTATTTAAGGCTTTTATACAAAATCAAAATACCACACTGCTGTGCCCATGTGTGGAGAAGCAGACAGTGAGGTAAGGCGTCTTCCTGGTAAGGGAAACCGTGACAGTCGGGTGACACTGGCAGTTGCACGTGTCTGCTCTTCTCGGCCAGGAGACACTTCCGGCTGCAGAGGTTGAATAACTTTCAGAGGCTTGGAGCTAGGACCAGAAATACAAGTTTGACCTGTGCTTTACCATTATGCACACATTAACCTCTTTTTCTTCAAAAGGAAATGCATAAACATGTTACCTTTCATCATCCAATTAGGAAATTAATTTAGGTACAAAAACTAGAAAATTCAGGAAGCAGCTGAAACAAGGGCGAACAGCTGCCTAACCAGTCCTCCGCCTCCTCTGGAGCGTGTGAGCTCACTGTTTGTTTACCTGACCATTTCTTCTTATTACACGTCATTAATAAATGCAATTAGACTTGGAAGTAGCAGACTGAATTTCACAAGTTATATTTTATTCCAAGGGCCAAAATGGAATCTAAGAGAAAAATCATTAAACAAATTGATTTTGGAACTAAAAGTTGATTAAAATCCCATAAACCTCATTTTACTATAGATCGTAATCTGGTGCCTTCTCCTTAATTCGGCTGCATTTGAGGACAGAAAGTTAATGAACTTCTAGCAGAGCTGTCACATTTGGAAATCCCCAAGCCTAGCACGCAGAGGAAAGTGAGAGTTGTTGAGGCCATCAGGCACAGTGTCTACACTTGCTGATTGCATTTGCCCACAGTGACCTTAACAGCAGGACCTCGAGTACTTGGACCCCAAAATTACAAGACATGTCTTTTTCTGTTGTGGGCTTTTACAAAACACTCTGTAATTTGGAAAGACTGGTTTGCACCATTTTTCACTTCAGCTGTGATGATGGAAAACTTGGCACCGTGAGAACAGTCATCATCCCCATGCAGATCCGGGAATCCCAAACGCACTCTTTAGATGGTGGGAGGGAATGAGATTGTAAGTTTTCATGATGGCATGTTCTCAGAAGACAGCACACATTAATCCTTTGGAATGTACAAGGAGGGAAGGAAAGATATGGAAGGAAAATTTAATGGCAGCCCTATGTACTAGAGCTGCTTATATGATTATTAAGGTTTACACAGTTTGATCCTAGGGTGAGTAATCCATTTTCCTCTAAATTAATTGAATGGCTGATTTACTGTAGCCTTGGGATTTCCCCCTTTTAAAGTTTTTAATCTTCTACTTTACCCTCTTTATATTTAAAGGCATTTTATCTTCACCTGAAATAGCTTACTTACCAAATACTCCAGTGTGGCTAAGTCAGCCCCCAGGCACTTAAATTAATTACAACTCCTTTCTTGCACCCTTGTGTGTGGGGAAATTGTTCTACAGATTTGGCACAAGCTTCCCAATGCCCACCTTGCCTCCTTGGAACAATGATGTTGAAAAGCCTGACCCTCCCATTAATCCCAGGCATCAGTATTTCCTGTTCGAATAGAACGCGCAGTAGCGGGTGGTGGGAGAGGAAGTTCTCTCGTGGATAATTCTCCCATGCAGTTCCAGAGACTCGTGTAGGATTTCACAGATATTGTGCTCCTCAAAGCTGTCCCACTTCCACAGACTCTTTGGCCATGTCATTTGAGGCATACAAACTCACCACCAATTCTAATGTCCAGAACACAGATACAGAAAACAATGGGTGCTAATACATGTGTGACTGTGGTCTGCAAAGAATAACACTAGCAGCACAGAATGGCTGTGCTGTATCATGTTCCAGGCAGTTTCAGCAACTTATTGGATTCTCACACTGCTGTAAGGTGTTTGGTACTTTTGTGCCCCCTTTGCAGCTGGGGAAACTGAGGCACAAAGAGATAGATCACTTTGCTCATGAGCCGCAGGGTGTGGAGTGCTGACATTTGTCTCTGTTGCTGTCCTCCTAACTACCCACATGGGCCCCCCAGAGTGCAGAGGGAAAAGCTCTAAAAAGTACACATCTGCTCATTCAGGCCCAACAAGTAAGAGTTCTGGAATTGAGATGGAGAAAATTGCTCCATAAATGCAAGGAGGTCCCACATGCGCTTGATGGACCATGGGAACAGGAGCTGTCCAAGAGCGAGGTGTGCAGGGCCCTCAGCCCTGCAGTGAAGAATAATGTGTCGGTCCGCTTTTGTTGCTGGAACACAGCACTTGACACCCACAGCTTAAAGGAGGAGAGGTTTAACTTGGCTCATGGCTTCAGAGGATTCAGTCCATGGTCAGCAGGCTCCTAGGTAGGAACATCATGGTGGAAGGGTGTGGAAGAGCAAAGCTGCTTGCCTCGTGGGATTCAGGAAGCAGAGAGGGGAGGGGAGGACAGGAGGGGAGCTGTGTACTCCCAAGGCTCACCGTCTCCATGGTGTAGTGTGTGTGTGCATGCACACGTGTGCGTGTGTGTGTCTGGGGGTAGCCTGAGCTCCTGGACATGATAAAGCCGTGGCCATAGGGAGCACAGGGTGTGCCGCCCTGCGCTCACTCTCCCGCTGGTCTGCCGAGGTCTGTTCTGGCCTAAGGGGTGCCACTCTCCCCCGGAAGTCAGACTCTCCTCTGCGCTCCGGACATCGTCTCCAGTCAACGCTGTTGCCCTCACTTTCTGAACGAGGAAGTCCTTGGGGGAAGCTGGGCTAACAGCCCTGGAGAACAGAGTTCTCCATTATCACGAAGTGGGCATGGAGCAAGGACTTGGGGACAGTCTTTCCCCTAACATTTTCCTGGGAGAAAAGGATTTTTTTTCACTAATTTTTGGGCCAATCTGTGGTAACCAAGAGTACTGGGAAGTGCAGCTACACACTGTGGTGTTTTCAATTCTCTGAAGTCTGATGGAACCAATGCTTGGTTCATTTGCACTGGGAAATGAGCTTCGGATTTTCGTCACCTGATCAGTACCAGATTTAGCTATGTGGGGTCCACAAAGCGCTCTGTCTTCTGTGTCCGTGAGAAACACATTTATGGATGCCTAAGTATGCACCGTGCGTGGTCTGACATTTTTCTTGTAGTTTTCGGTGCTTTCTCTAAATACCCAAGATTTCATGTAGGGAAACTGTGCAATCAGACTTACATAGACTTGGAGAGCTCTTTCTCTTCCCCTCATTTGGGAAGGATTTGTAGGAAGTCAGGAAAATACTTGCGGAAGTGTAGTGTTGGCTCGTCCCTCACGCCAACAGAGGGAGAACAGAAAGATATGCTTTGTGCAGAATCAGGAGTTGGAGCGAGGTGTGCTTTCTCCCCGGAGCTCTGACATCACTTCCTGACAAGGCCCTGAACCGTCCCATTGTCTCTCTTCTGTCACACGGGACTGAGCGGGAACTCTTAGGACCCACTCTACAGCATCCAGAGTGATGCCAGGTACCTGCTTGAGGAACAAGAAACAGTCAGTGCCCCTGCCACATGCGGACGCTGTTCCGCCCCTGATATTTGTCATAGTTGATACTCAGCACTGGCTCTCTGCCGTCGGCCAAGCACACCGAAATCTCTCTCCCTGGGCAAGGCAGGCATGGCATCCCTGTTTACTGTCCAGCAGTCTGAGAGCTACAGGAGCGAGTGATTTCCTCCTAATGACAAAAAAGAATTGGTCTTAGTGTGAGGAACCTAGTGCACATCTCCATCCTCCCAAGCCCCAAATTCTTCCTATAATGCTCTTCTTAGTCTCCTAAAAAAGTCAAAATTAATAGTGACACAAAGACCCTGCCAGAGGAAGCAGCTCCTTTCTTAAGTTAAACACAAAGCCATTACTAGGAAAAGACATGGGGAGTGGCAGAGAAACCTTTGCTCCCATTGTCAGGGTTCCTGAGCTACGTCCGAAGCAGCTTTGGAACTAGGGGAATGTTCTTCTCGTGCCCTATGCCCACCCCCCTGCTCCTCCCCTCTTCTCTGCAAAACCCTTTCTTTCCTGGCCGGATGGATCTGCAGCACACACAGCTCACCCAGAATCCTTCCCCAGTCTCAGTTTCCCTTGGCCTCGGCCTCTCTGAACTCCTGCTTGGAACTTGGGTCTTCATTCCCAGAAACACCCACGTCAAGGTAGCAATCACTTGCCCAGGGCTCATGGAGCCTCCTGGCAGAGAAAGTGTCCCCTGGGCAGGAGCTGAACTTCTGTCTCGGGAGTGGGTGGTGGTGGTGCCTGCTCAGGACACCCAGCCATTGAGGGAGTAGTGAGTGAGCCCTCCGCTTCTGGAGAACCATGTTGAGGACAGTGCTGTGCTGGCCCTGATGGTCACAGCCACCACTGCAATGGGTGCAGGAGACAGACACCCTAAACATCACCATCACCTGTGTCTACAGCAACATCATGTAAAAGGCAGAAATCATCCTCTTCTGTGTGATATGAACATAGAACAAAGATGCGGATGACAGCAAAGTTGTATGTGTGGCAGGCCAAAGACCTGGCGTCACAGCCCCTTGATACAGATTGGCCAGGCAAATGTGAAGTGGTCAGACTCAGGACTGTGGTGTTTCCAGGAGGCCACAGTGCTTCCTGGATCTGAGAAACCCAGGACCAAAACCAAGCAGAGCATTACAAGTAAACATTTAGATGAAAAGCTATCCTTTTGTCTTGGTTACTTTTCTCCTTGATGAAACAAAATATTCGACATCCACAAGTTAAAGGAGGAAAACTTTATTTCAGTTCACAGTTTGTAGAGGTTTCAGTCCATACTCAGCTGGCTTCTAGGCACGGCACCAAGGCAGAGGGGCATCACAGAAGAAAAACAGTCCATGTCAGGGTAGGCAGGAGGCAGCAAGCAGCAGGTTTCCCTTTCCCTTTTATCCCATCCAGGCTACAAGCCTTTTGGGTGGTGCCCCCCACACCCAAGGTGGAGTTTCTATCTTCAGTAAATCCATTCAGCCACACCCAGAACTCTGATAATTCCAATCAGTGGAATAATTTAGTACCACACACCCTCAACCCCAGTATCACACACCTAAATGCAGCCAGCTCTGAAAAGCACTGCCTATAAATGCATGAGGCTTTGGGAGGAAATCAAGATAATGGGCTTAACACCTTTGGATGAACTATTTTGGGAAATCACCTCAGATATTGGCTGTAACTCTGCAGCAGCCAGCACCTCATTCAGAATGAGATGTGTTTCCGGCATGAATAGTCCATCATTTTTCAGAGGAGCCACAGAAAGCCATAAATCTGTTAGAGCTGTGATGCTTGGCAGTGCATTGTCAGCAGAAGAATCCGTTCCATCTGAAACTCTGGGAGTCAGAGCACCTCTTCGGAAGTGGATTATCTTTCATAACCAGTGAGGCCTTTACCCACTAAAACAAGTGGCTATTGTGTATTGTGTGTGTCTACACTGGATTGCAAATTAAACTCCCACTAGGGGCTCCAAAGGGAAACCTAGTGCTCCATCCTTTAAGCCACTCAGCCGCTTTCCTTAAGCACATGAATAAAAACCTTCCTGACTATCTGCATCCCATTATTCCAGATAATGTGACATGCCTGGGTTTCCTGCTTTTGTGAAGTGCTCAAAAGCACCATGGTGACTGGGCTGCCTTCCTGCAGAGGGGCTGATCCGGTGGCATGTCCCCTCATTCCTAAGAGTAGTGGAAGAGGAACCCGATTGCTTAATTACCCACCAGTGTTCAGGTCCTTTATGCCTGGCTTAGATCATTTTTATGAATCCCTAGCTTAGCCTAGAAGATTTCATGCTGTCTGAGTGCTAGGTACAAAGGTATATCCCTTTGCCCAGTCCCTTATTCCAAGAGTCAACAAGTGTCACTTGCTGTCCTATTTACTTTTCTCATTGCTGAGGCAAAATAACTGATACCCAACAGGTTAAAGGAGGAAAACTCTATTTTATCCCAGTTTGTAGAGGTTTCAGTCCATAGTCAGCTGGCTGCAAGGCAGGGCAGCATGGCAGAAGGACATAGCAAAAAAAAAAAAAAGAAGAAGAAGAAGGACACTGCAGAGGAGAAACAGTCCATGGCAGGGTAGGCAGGAGGCAATGAGCTGCCTTCTGTCTTCCCTTTTATCCCTTCCAGGCTACAAACCTAATGGTTGATGCCACCCACACCCAGGATCGGGCCTCCCATTATCCACACCCAGAACAATGCTAACCAAATAGAGGACTAATCTAATCATCACACCCTTACTCCACATTCACATGCTCTAGATCCAGCCACCTCCAAAAAGCCCCACCTATGTGTGTATGAGGCTTTTGGGAGCATCTAGACACAAGCCATAACACTGGCCTCCACTGTGTATAGAGCTTCCGGGACGTCTGACCACTCTCTCCTGGTCTCTCCTTGAAATCTTCAGTTTTCTTACTAATACTCTGTGCATTGGAAACCACTAGTCATTTGCAATTTTAAAATGCAGGTCAATTATAATAAGATTATAAGCACCAATATGATTTTCTCCCCCACGTGATGGCTAGGTACTAAAATACATAGATCCTGAATAGGGGCAGGCATGAGCCAGGGTGGAGACTTGCCCTGATTTACCATGGAACCCGAGAATCTGTGCTTCACTCATAGTCCCTAAAACTCACAGAAGAGCTTCATCATACCCCAGACTCTGGCTCACAATCAAACAGTCTTCCAAAAGAGCTAAGCATGGCACATGCCTGTAATTCCAGCACTCGGGAGGCTGAGGCAGGAGGATTGCCCCAAGTTTGAGGCCAGCCTGGGCTATATTGTGAATTCAAGTCCTGTCTGAACTGCACAGCAAGACCCTGTCTCAAAAAAACCAAAGCCAAAACAAAACAATCTTTCAAAGGAAATTTCCATTTTAAAGGAAAAAAAGGCCAGGTATGTGCATAATTGGTATGTGAGGATATTTCAAAGGAAAATGTGTATGTTTGGAGTTCGGGTTGTATTATTTCCCTTTTGCATGGAGAGGTGGAAGATCCAGGAGGGGGGCGGGGGGCGAGGTGGCCCTGGGCAGAGTGATGTCTGGAAACACCGCATAAGGCAGGTGCAACTCAGCACAGCACCGGAGCCCACGCCAGCACCCACAGCCGGAAGCCACTGGCAACGTCACATCCGCTGGGCAGAATTAGTTCTGTGGACTGCAGTTCACAGGGAGAGCACCTGCTAGGAGGGGTCAGAAGAGCTGCATATGGGATGAAGGGGACTCAGCAGCCCGGTGGCTTGCGGGAGGAGACCCAGCTGCTGTTACAGCCCCTTGACAGGACAGCAGCCGAGTCCAGCCACAGACCCTCTGGGGGACCCAGGGTCCGCTTACACATCCTCAGGAGAATTGCACTGATTCTGCCTCTTAGCATTTAATTATTTTGCATATCGTTAGTAATACAGTTCTCTTAGATTTTCAGTAGATGCATTGCCTTAAGAAGCACTACTGCCATCCTTAAGAAAATCTCATCTGTGGTTTCTGCATGTCACACACGTGTGTGCCCTCCATCCCTAGGCTGCTGTCCCGTGTCTCCTGCCACTCCCTTCTGTGCTGCGGAAAAACTGTGGTGCCACCAGAGCTCTGGCGGAACCACTTCCACACCAGGCCAGGCAGTAAAACTAACTGAGCATTCATTTCCCTGCTGCATTTGCTGCCCAGCGGGTCTCCACCTTTCACTTACCTGGCTTGGAATCCTCTCCGATTTACAGGTTGAGGACAGTGAATGTGAGGCAGGAGAGGCGCTATGGAGATGCGTGACCATAAGGCGTCCTTTAAGTCTGACGACCACGGGAGAACCCAGTGCTGGGCCCCAACTACTGAGCAGTGTGGGCACCATGTCTGTGGAACGGAGCCATGGAGGAGTCCCGGGCAGCACTGCAGAAAACACATTCATCTCGGACAGCACAGTTACTGGGCAGCATGGCCTCCAGATGCATGGCTCCTTTTGGGACTTAAAATATCCAGAGTTAACTGCAAGCCAAAGATAAAACTAGCAATAATATCTGCTGCGACGATTTGCTGATTGGCTTGAGAATGCGCTGAGGGTCTCACTGGTGCCGGGATTTGAGCCTGACACGTGGCCAGACGTGGTTATCTCGCCAGCCGTTCCCACCAGGGCTGTGTCTGGGTCTCAGCGAAAGCCGCTCAGCCTCGTTTCTCCTCTGCTCAGAGCTTCTTGAAAGGGCGTTGTCCAGCTGAGCCTCAGAGTACCCGCGTCAGCTGCATAGAAAGGGCAGCTTCTGCTCTTACTGTTTTTGTACCCGTGTATGTGTGGGCAGATCTGCAGGGTAGGGCACACTTTGTTTTACATTCCGGGACTTTTTCCTATTCCAATGCAGCAACTTGAGGGCGCAGCTCAAGTGTACACACAGAACTCGGTCATGTTTCCTATACACCCTGCGCACACAGTTTGAAGGTAATTTCTTGCCATATTTTTGATAACTTGGTTCACGAACAAAGTTTCAGAGTGTGAAATTTGCCAGTTTGGGCATCACATCAGCACTCAGAAAAAGTCACGATCTGACCCTAGAGCCCTGGGTGCTGAGGCCCTACCTGACCTTGAAGAGGATTGGTCAGAAACGAGCAATGGAGGCCCACGGGAGAAGGGAAGCCCAGCTCCACAGCCACTTGTGGTCTCTTCCCGTGTTCTGGTGAAATGAGTTCCAGAGATCGAGGAGACTTTCTCTGCGGTCGGTGGGCGCCGTACCTGCCAGGGCTGACATCTCCGCTGTCGTGTGTCACCACCAGGGGTCAAAGCCATTTATGCCAGGCCACAAGGAACTGGCAAGGGCAGCTAGGCCACCACAGGACCTGCCACAGACAGCCCCTGTGGCTTGTTGAGAATTCCACAAGAACACAACCTCCGTGGATCATTTCCGTGAACCATGGGAGACCTCGGAGCTTCTGCCAGTGCAGAGTGGCAGGGCAAAGGGTTTCAGCCAGTGTCCCGGCTATGGGCCTTTTGTTAGACAATAGAATCACAGCCATGCTGGGCATTTGCTGCACTGGGCGCCCGCCCCAGCCCTCACTTCCTCCTGGTTAAATGTTGATGCAGCAGGAGCTCGAGTTCTACAGCTCCTGCCTGTTCCAACCCGTCCCGGCCTGTGCACTCCAGTTATTAACTATTTCAGATGGGTACATTTGTAATTAGCTCTGAGCAAGGGATTTGAGAAGACTTCAGACATCTGCCACACTGTGATTACCTTTTGTTTCTTGCTCTTGCTGGTTCTCTCAACAGTGTTCCTTTTATCAAAGGACAGGCATCTTTAGCTTCCCATCCAACACTAACTCTCCTAGCAGAAGAGCAGGGCCGTTGTCCTCTCCTTGTGCTTTCTGGGGAAGTAAGGAGGAAATATTCATGGGCAGGAGACTCATAACAGCGCTGTTCTGTATGCAGAGCCCCAGGACTCCTGGATTTCCATCCCACCCAGCACTGGAGAAATGTAAAAATGACAGCAGCATAGGCCCTCATGGCCTGCAAAACTGCACCCGGATGAGGCAGCCTCGGCCAGGCTTGCTTATTGCTCCAGGATTACATACTCAGCACTATCCAAATACAAGGAAAGAAAGACTCTGTAGCAACCTCCCCTGTATATGGCAGGGACAGAATATATGTGCAAAAACAAACCCAGTTAGTTAAATTGAAGAGAAAATTGGCACAACTTAATATCCTGTGCAGTTTTGAGTCCTGAAAATCTTACTTACACTGACAGACCTTTTCCAGCTTTACTGTGGTGCATTCTATGTTGTTGGAGATCTCACTCTGCCCCACTCTGCTTGATGTTCGCTGGTGCAAACCGTCTCCACTTGGCAGGAGCAGGCGGCAAGAATTCTCCCCGCTCAGCCCGAGGGTGAGGGCTGGAGAGGAAGGAGGCGGCAGCTCGCGAGGGCGATGTCACGGCGGCGGCGTCACAGGCAGCCTGTAATCGGGGCCCAGCCTGCACCTCAGGCTGGCAGCCTGTTGGACTGCTGTGTTTGCTTGGCCTGTCTGTGCTTCCCAGGGGCTGCAGAGTTGTTTTTGTTTGTCTCTGAAGCCATTGATTCTAATAGAAATACACAGCCACCTAGCGGCTGGAACCTGGGGTCCGATTTCCACAGTCTGCACCCCAGGGGACGCAGAGGGTCTCTTGGAGGCGCCTGCAGTTTCGTATGAGACTCGTGGTGTCTACCAGGTGCGACCTCCCCGAGCCCACGCGGCCCCTTTGGTGACAGCTCCACTCACTCTGCGTGTGAGCTGAACCCCAGCATTGGTCTTTCTGAAAGGTAAGAGGCCACATGTTTGGGGTTCAGTCTCCTGCAGAGGGCTGTTCGCCTCCCAAATGCTGGCTGCAGCCAGATGTCATCCGCTTGGGCTGGGCTGGGCGAGCCTTCCAGGCCCTTCCTGGTTGCGGTAAAGGGAAGATCACAGAGGGAGCGGAGATCAGAAGGAATCGCTGCTAAGCGCTCAGGCCGACTGGATGCGGGGTGCCCATCTCAGCAAGCCTGTGCGTGTGTGTGCACACCACCAATAGGCGTGCAAGCACTGTGAGCTGCACCTTCGCAGTCCCAAAGCGGGGATCTCAGAGTTTCCGGGCGGCGGCCAACGCCTCTCTCTGCCTTTGCCTTCCCAGGATGGAACCCAGGCCCCGCCTTCCTCTGCAGCCTTTGATGAGAGGAATTCTCCTGTGGAGGCCCCTGTGTTCCTGCCAGCCCGGGAACGACTGGGAAATGTGTCTTCCCACTTCCTATGCCTCGCAGAGCACTTTGGGTGTTCAGACAGCCAGGCTGCTCGGTTTGTTTTGCTCCTCCATTAGGGAAACCTGGATCCCATCTGGGAAGAGTCGAACTACAGTCTGAATTTACCGAAGTGAGCTACTGGGAGAGGAACGTGGCGCAGTGCGGCGCTCTTCCCGGGAGACGTGCCCTGCGCCTGCGCTGTGTCCTCACCCCTTCTGGGTCGCAGAAGTCAGGTCTCTGGGCGGGGTCCGGCCCTGGCCCTGCCCACCCTGCCCTCGGTCTGTGTCTCCGAGCAAGCTCGGCCCCAAGGCCCCGCCCGGAGCTCAGGACGTCTCTGCTCGCAGGCTGCTGCAGGCTCCGCCCTGGGGTCCTGCTCCTCAGCCGCCTGCCAGCCCGGACTCCGCGCTAGGGATCCTCCGGGCCCGCCCGCTGGGCACAGGGGCTTCGGACTGCGTTTCCCCCGGCTTCTCTTCCTCTGCACCTGCCCCTCTCTCCTCCCCTCTCCTCTTCCTCTTCCCTCCTGGCCTGCCTCCGTTTTCTTTTCTTTTTGTGGTATGGGAGACTGAACTCGGGGCCTTCCCATTGAGCTACATTCCCAGACCTTTAAAAAATTTATAAAATTTTAGAAAAAGTCTTGAAATAGAGTCACACTAAGTTGCCAAGTTGCCCATCCTGAGCTCAAAGGTGCAATCCTCCTGCCTCAGCCTCCCAGATGCGGGGATTACAGGTGCGCACCACCCGGCCTGGCGGCTGCCTCCTCCTAAATCTTTCTGCTGTCCTGTTCACAGTCTCGCCGCGCGGTGCTCCGGCATTACGCTAGGGGAACGGGAACGTGAAGTACTGTCTTCTGCAGCACACGCCCTCGCTGTCTCAGAAATCAAACAGAAACCTACACGTACGTGCAAGGGCTGTGTATGCTGGCATTGTCTGGACAACGGCGAAACTACGTGAAAGCCTAACACCCTGGTCAGGCGTCGTCAGTTTCTGATGCCTGTAGGTATTTTCTCCTCCAGTGAACGCACTCAGGGAGAGGACACGCAGCGCCAGTCCTTTCCGGGACAGGAAGTGTTCATCCATGCAGTTCGATGTCTGCCTTGAGACTTTCAGGAAGTAGAGACCGGAACTCAGAGGGCGCTACGAAGGCGAAAAGCCCTCCACGCCTCCGGGAGGGGCCCTCTCTGACCTGACCTCACCATGCTCACTCGGCAGCAGTGTTCGCAGTGTTCGTTTCAGTGTCAGCTGTTTCGCTGCTCCTGGCTGGCGGCAGGGGTCCACGCGACCCGACGCTGTGGGCACAGTTTGTCTGGAGCTCCTGTCTTGCCCCTCCCCTTAGCCAGTGTGTCCTGGGTGCCAGGCTGTGTTCTGGGCACGGGGATATGGCGGAGGTTGTGTGTGAGCTCGGGGTGCCAAGACTGCGGGGGAAAGTGACGGGAAGCCAGCCGGGTGCCGAAATGGACCAGGCACTGCCCTGAAGCAGGCCCGGGGACAGAAGGTGCTTGGAAGTCTTCCTGCTTGGGGCGGGGACAGAGCTTCCGTGGTCGCTGCAGAACAGCTATCTGGACCGGAAGCGGGGGGCTGAGTGGCTGGGCTGGGCCCAGCCAGGAGGAGTCGGGTCTCGAGGGTCCCTGGCCTCAGCAAGGCTTTGCCTCTGAATCCAAGGGAAGCAGAGAGCGGCAGGAGGCAATGGCGTGATGAGGCCTGCCTCCCAGGCCCGGGCTCCCCACCGAGCTCAGGCGGCACTCTCGGCCGAGCGGTCTAGGTTTGGGGATGGGGGGTCCTGGGTATTGGGGTGCTCGGCGGCAGCTCTCCAGTTGTGACAGCTGGGAATGTCTCCAGGTTTGTACCTGGGGGCCGGATCACCTCCTGTAGCAAACCAGCTGTAAAAGGATGGCAGCTGCCAGAGTGATGTCCCCTTGTGTAAGACCCGGAACAGGGGAGGGAAGTTTATTTCATTAATATTCCGGGTGTGCTAGAACTCTCTTGCCAGGTGAGATTCAACTCCATGTGCGTACGTGCACACTCGTGTTCGTGATGGCGTCCCCCTGGCAAGGTCACCTCCCGACTGACCCCTTTGTCCGGGACCTGCACAGACAGCGCCAGGCGGAGCTCCTGGGGAGATGCTGTTCTGGGCAAGAAGAAAACAGCGCAGGTCCCTGACCAGCACCCAGCACCCAGCACCCGGCACCCAGCACGGGAGGGCCCGGCCCGAACTCAGTCCCGGCAGCCCCAGGCGCAGCCACTCAACATGTCTGCGCCGCACCATGAGCTGTTGGGGTCTCCCTTGCCCGCTCTCTATTTCCTCAGACTCTGGCCGGCTCCGGCTTTTCTGTCGGTGAGACTTTCCTTCGCCACACAGTGACCAGGCGGCCGGGGACAAAGTCACGTCAGGAAGGAAGCTGCCTCCTCCTGCACACGGGCAGGGGACTGACGGGGACAGCGCGGGGCCTCTGTCCCAGTCACCGGTGCACACGTCTGTGCAGGGACCCACAGCCCCGGCCGCCCCTTCTTGGAGTCTGGAGGAAGAGGAGCTGCCTCAGTGCCCTTCTAGCAGGGCTGGCGTCTCGCGGTGCTGGCGGCCCTGGGAGAGGCAGTGACGAGAGCCGCTCACTCCGCATCTCGGCTGGGTCCGCTCCAGGGCCTGTGTGTTTGCCATCACAGACACTGAGGAGATCCTCAGCGGGTAACATGGCACTGGCGCCTAACTTCCATGGCAAAATGTCGAGGATGTCTTGACTACAGCTGAGCCTGGTGACTGGAAAAAGCAGTGTCCAAAACTGTGGTAGCACAGCTGGAGTTTTGACTCCGTTTCACTACTTTCAGCCTTTGTTTTCGTTAGTCCGTGTTCACAATCCATAGCGATTGCGCTGCTCGTGGGGAGTTGTGCATGGACAAAACACAGCATTCTCCTTATGTCCTCTTCTTTCCTTCTCTCTCCATGTCCTGGTCCCCTTCCCATTTGCAGAAGGTCTACCTCCATGCTTCCTGTAATCTATCTTTTAGCTTGCTCTTCAATTTGCTTACACTTTGGGCTTCTTCTGTATGAGAGACCATGTGATACTTAAAGCTGTGGGTCTGATTTACTTCATTTACCGTTATGGTCTGTAGGTGTATCCATTTTCCTAAAAAGACTCAGTGTATCCTTCTTCGTAGCAGAGTAGTACTCCGCTGTGTCATCTGTGACAAGGACAGCCAGCATCATCTATCCACAGGGCAGTTTGTGCCCATGACTCCAGGCACACTGTAGTCATCCACTGCCTACCACCCTACCCTAACCTCCTGGTCCCTGGCCCTCCCTGGGTGGACTCCCAGGCCCCACTTGCTCAGTCCTATGGCCTTGGTCACCACTTTGTATCCACTCTCCCAACTCATGAGGAGGCTGCTGCCCGGTTGCTGGAGGAGGTAAGCTCTTTGGGCCTCACCCTCAGGAGAAGGCTGGCCTCGTACAGCAGCTCATCCTCCCACCGCCTCCTCCTGCGGAACTGCACCTCCTGGCCTACACCACGGCAGAGCATCCACCAGCGCTTTCCACCTGCTGACTTTGCACCCAGCCAGGCTCCGCCTGCTAACATCTGCTGTGTTTCCCCCCAGCAGCTTCCTCCTGGGAGCTGAGCTCTGGGCTACAGGGCTGTCGGATTTGTTTCTGCAGCACCAAGAGTGTCAGGCGTGTAGTAGCGCTCAGCAAATAACTGAACAGGAGACTAGGAAGGTGAAATAGCTTAAGGAGAAAGCAAAGTGGGCAGAAGTCTGTGTGTCTGGAAGCTTTACAAGGAGCCTGCTCACCGACACCGGAAGCTGCTGGATGTGACCAATTGCATGGATGCCCTTCCAGTTCGAGCCGCTTCTGGGGTGCACCTGTCTGGGCTGGGACAGGGAGGACCCCTGTTTTGTCTACTTGTCACTGCTGTCACCCATGCTTTGTGCTTGGCTCTGTGTGCAAGGGGACAACAGCCACAAAGCCCATGGGGTAATTTAAACATAGGCACCTCTGCTTGATTTTTAAAGTGTGGCCATTTTTAAGTTAAATTTATTTTTCACTGATAGGTAAAGGCATAAAAATTGTTCATACTTATGTGGTGCCAAGTGACATTCTGATGCCTGTATACATTGCACAGGCTTTAAATCAGATTCTAAGCATCTACCTCATTAATTCTTTTGATGAAAATACTCAGATACTTTCTTCTACCATTGTGAAATGTGTGGAAGATTCTTCTTAGTTAGCTTCACCCTACTGTGCATTATTACCACACAAGGACTCCCCAAGCCACCTACTCTAATCGGTAGCATGGTCAGCCTCTCCCTGCATTCCCTCCTCCTCCTCCTCCTCCTCCTCCTCCTCCTCCTCCTCCTCCAGCCTCTCCTAACTACCATTCTTCTTTCAGTGTGTAAGAGGTCAACTGTTTTAGATTCAGCATATCAGTGGGATCATGTGGTACTTGTCTTGCTAAGCCTGGTTCATTTTATTTCCATAAAGATCTCCAGTTCTACTCTTGTGGTCCCAAACGACACAACAATTTCATTCTTTTTGTGCTGGATGCTATGCCATTGTACATATAGTGATGGTTAAGCTTGATGGCATCGATTTGATTGGCTCAGGAGCTACCAGGGGATCGGTGGGCACACTTCTGGGTGTGTCTGGGTGGGTCGTGGAGGCATGGCCCTGGGGACTGTATCTGTTGCCTGGCCCCTTCCTCTCTGGCTCTGTTCCCCTGATCTTCTGTCCAGCCACCATGAACTAAGCAGCTTGGCCATGATGTTCTTCTGCCTTGAAACAGCAGACCATGGACTGAATTACCTTAAAACGTGAGCCAAATTAAACCTCTCTTCCTTTAAGATGGGTGTTGGATATTATATCCAACAATAAGAAAGCTGACACATACACACACACACATACTCACATTTTTTATCCATTTATCAGTTGATGGATACTTAGGTTATTCCCATTCCTTGGCTGTTATGAATATTGCCACAATAAACATGGGGGTGCAGATGCCTCTTCCACACACCAATTTCATTTCCTTTGGATATCAGCCCAGTAATGGAATTTCTAGGTCATATGGTAGTTCTGTTTTCAATTTCCTGAGGAACATCCATGCTGTTTTCCACAGTGGCTGTGTTGATTCGCATTCCCAACTCTATCTCCTTGCCGATACTGGTCACCTTTTAACAGGACCTTTCTAACTGGGGTGACGTGATATCACCCTGCAGTTTCCATCTGTGTTTCTTGATGACTAGTGAAGGTTACCATTTTGTCTTACACCTTTGGCTACTTGTGTATGTTTTTGGAGCAATATCTATCACAGTCTAATGCCCTTGTTAAAATTTGATTGTTTTTTACTATTGAGTTTTTTGAGTTCCTTATGTATTCAGGATATTAATCACTCATCAGATGTGTAATTTGCAAATACTTTCTCCCATTCTGCAGGTTGTCTCTTCACTGTGTTGTTCGTTTCCTTCACTCTGCAGAAATTTGATCTATCTCATTTCTCTGTTTTTTCTTTTGTTTCTGTTTTGGTTTTTGGGGTTTTTTTTAATCTTATCCCCATGCCAAAGTCCTGAAGTGTCTCCCTGATATTTTCTTCTAGTAGTTTCCTCGTTTCTGGGCTCATTGCATGTCTTGTCTTATTCTACTCCAGGGCCACCTTTAAACAGGTCTGTTTTTGAGATCACAAAAATTAAGAAAATATTTAGCAGGTAACATAGGCCTGCAGCCTAACTCACATGACAAAATTTTAAGGATCTCTCTAATTTGTTTTCGGTTGGCTTTGTACCGACTGAATGATAGGGGTTTAGTTTCATTCTTCTGCATATGGATACCAGTTCTCCCAGCTCCATTTACTGGAAAGACTGTCCTTTCTCCACTGCACTTTCTTAGCTCCTCTGCCAGAAGTCGGTTGGCTGTGGATGTGTGGGTCCCCTTCCAGGGTCTTGCTCTGCTCTGTTGGTCTGTGTGCCTGCTCCTGTGCCCTTACTCTGCCATTTTGTTTACTACAGCTCCATAATGTATGTTTTGAAGTCGGGCTGTGCAATCCTTCCTGCCTTGTCCATTTTGCTCGAGATTGCTTTGGCTAATTGGAATTACCTTCTGCGGAACCGCAGATCATTTGGCGTTCCTTCTATCTACTCAGTAGTTTTTACCTCTAAATCTTTGACTTGTTTCTGGGCTGAGCAGGCTGTGCCCTGTGACTCTCAGCGAGAGGTCCCTTGGGTGGCCCGACCGAGTCCTGTCACCCATGATGCCCTGTGGGTGTGGATCCCAGGAGCATGGGGCAATGCCAGGGAGGGGAGGGCAGAAGGACCGAGTCCGGGCTGGGCCTTTCCCCTTTCCCTCCCGTCCTCCTCCTCCTCCTTCTCCATGTTTTCGTCATCTCTCCTAGCTCCCCTCATTAGATTTTAGGCAGCGACAGTCCTTCAAGAGCTTTGAGCGTAGAAGTGACATGATTTAACTTGTCTTTCACTGAGTAAAAAGCTGGACGGTAATCAGAATGTAAAGGTTAAACTTCCATCCAACCTCTCCCCACAGCATGACTCTGACTAACTTGAATTCCCAGCAAAATGGGGGTGACAGCTCTGCCTTGTGGGACTGGGTTATTGGGACTGGGTTGGGGAGGATAACATACTTCTGCTGTAAGCAAAGTCGAATGATGCAGAGATGTTTGTTATCTCTTTGGAATAATTATTAGCCTGAAACGTTGGAAAGGCCTAACTTTAAGGCAGAATCCACTAAGTACCAAGGAGAAAGAAGGACAAACCCAGCACACATGGCCTTAGGTTCAGTCCCATCCCAATCCCAGGGACACTGGCAACAGAGTGGGGGACAGCTCTGGGGAGGGGACAGGTGTCACTCAGGCGTGGTTTGCAGGCTGTCACCTGAGAGCTTCCTGGGCGGTGACCATGGGGAAGTCAGCTTCCTGTAGACATCGCTCCAAAGCCTGAGCCTTGGTTACATTTGGTTAATGCGACCTCCTTGGCCTTCACTTGGCCCTCTAGCTGGCTTTCGATGATGGCTTCCGGGTGCTTAAACCCCAGATGACGCCAGTAGGATGTTCATTTGATAGTTAGAGCATGGATATATTTGAGTGTATTTGAAGCTTCATTTTGAAAAGTGGCTAATAAAAATTTTATAATAGTGCAGAAAATAGATTCCTTATTTTTAAAGTATAAGTATGCCTTACTGTATTTAAATTTAATAATTCAGAGAGCTTCTCATACATTAGCTCATTTCTTTCTGCAGATGGGTAAGATACATGAAACTGATATGTGACATCTGTATAAATGTGTGGAAGTGACAAATTATGCAGTTTTCTCCATTTGATATTTTTCTTTTGGCTCAATAGTATTGGGACAAAATTTGGTGACTTATGGAGACCATAGATTTGATTAAAGATTATTATCAATTACTTTAAATGTATTAATATTTGATTTGGTAAGCTCTGTTATTTGTTCCCAGGATGTTTATTCAGCTCTGTCAGTACATGTCTTCACACAGGAATAAGCTTTTCTGAAATTTGTTTTAGGTTTTGAAACTAACTTGAACCTAACCAGTCAGGATGATCCTGGTACATCAGAAATCGCTTCAGAGACTCAAGATAGAAATGCGAACAACCACGGAATTCAGTTCTCTAATTCACTGTCTAGTGCTGTACCTGCTGAAAATGGAAATTCTGTCTCCAATGGTAAGCACTTTTAAATCAGAAATAAATGCACACAAATTTGAAACTGTATCACCTTCCTAGGAAGAACAGATTTAAAATATAAAAGTGCAGGGCGGGGATTTAACTCAGTGGCACTGCACTGCCTCCCCAGTGCAAGGTCCTGAATTTGATCCCTGGTACCAGGAAAAATTATATATATATGCAGTAAGTAGGCTTACTAACTGGAAAATAGAATATAAACTGGGAAACTCCATGAGGTGATTATTGTCAGAATACTATGGTTATTGTTGGGAATTAGGATTTCATTCATTATGTGGAGAATTTTCAGAGATTTTTTGCAATATTTTTCCATTAGAACTGGCATACAATTAGTCATATACTGAGTAGCAAGAGGACAGGGATGTTCTACCAACATTGTTTAAAAAATATTTTCCCATAACTAAGAAATGTGATGGAAAATAATACTGGAGGAATGGTAAGTGCCAAACTGCCTTTAGTTTGTTCTTTCGAGGGCATCAATGAGTGTATCATTTGAAGTTAACTTGACTGTATGTGTCCAAAACCCTGTAAATAAATATTTTCTCTTGTATATCAAAGAACTCTGGCAAAAAATATCAGACCAACCTTTCCATAAAAACCTTCAAAAGAAGGGAACAAATATTTTTCTTTCATCTGGTTAGACTCGCTGGAGAGGCATCAGCACAGTGGGCCGCTGTGAATGAACCGCTGTGCTGCGGCACTGTGGCCAGCACCCCAGGCACACCGGGGACGCTTGCAGAGGCAGGTGACAGGGGTGTGCACCTCACTGCCTCCCGGATCACAAGGCAGGCAGCAAGTCCAGGGCCTGGGGTGGCTGTGGTGTGTCCACCCCAAAGTCAGTGTGCCGGAACCACGACACGGCCCCACCGTGAATTCAGCCTCCGTGCTGGGCTGTGGTGTCCTGGAGTGGCAGGGTCAGCACGTGCTTGGGGGAGGCATGCAGATTATCCTCGGGGTGTAATGGCAGCCCAGGCTTCAAGGTATTCTCACAAACCATTTCTCCAAAACGATGTCTATCATGGCATCAAAAATAACTGACACATAGGCACACAGCATAAGCTAGGGAATCCGTGCTTACTGTCAGTTGTAGGACAGCCACAGTCACTGAAAAGATCATAGATCAATGACACACATCTTAAAAGCATGTATGCCCATCCTGCCTAAGTAGATAATAGAATTGCAGCAGAAATGGAGACTCAACAAAACCTAACCAGTGGAAATCTTGAAACTGCAAAACAGCATAATAGAGTGAGATGGTTCTTTACAACCAAACAGAAACACCTGGGGAAGTGGGGTACAGAAGCAGGAGGAGGAGCAAGAAAGAAGAGAGCATACCTGTGTGGGAAACAGATGTGGTGAGACGTTCCAACACTGCATAGAGAATCGAGAAGTAGAAAGAGTGAAGGCGTATTATTCCAGCACTCCGGGAGGCTGAGGCAGGACCAGTGCAAATTTGAACCCAGCCTGGAAAGTTTAGTGGCTTAGCGAGACCCTGTGTGAAAATGAAAAGAGCTGGCTATGCAGCTCAGTGTGAAGGCCCTGGGTTCAATTCCCAGTGTCCAAGAAGAAAGAGAGAAAGAAGGAAGGAAGGCAAGGAGGCAGGCAGGCAGGGAAGGAGGGTGACAAATATAAGGCTACACATGGAAACAAACGTTTACAATTACTTTAAAGCTTCATTTAGTGCAACTCTGCATCAAAGACAGTTGGCAATACAATGCTTTAAGGACTAAGACGTCTGAAATACATAGTGCTGAAAGAGTAGATATGAAGAAAACAGAGCTTGCAAATATTAGTAAACAGAATGAACAGTCATCATGCATCTGGGATTAAGAATTACATCTCTAAGTAAGCAATGGACTCAAGAGAAAACTCACAAAATAAATTGAAGAGAACATATTCGGTGTCTATGCAAGGCTACAGCCTGGGGACATGGCCAGCATCTTCATAAATAGAAATGTGCGCCTTTAAACGTTGCATTGTGAGAGGAGAGAGGCTGTGAGTCAGCATTAACAATGTCAAGAAGTTGGAAACAAAATCGAGCTCTAATAAAGTGGAAGGAAAGATGTAATAAAATTAAGCATAGAATTTATTGAAACACGAAAGGGCAAAGCATCATTTTTGTTCTTTAAATGAAACTCCTTGAAAGCATGAATAGAACTGATGATCATCTTGCAAAAGTAAGGGAAGTCGATATTAAACTGTAGGCATAGGACAGGGACACCAGATAGAACTTGTGGAAATTAAAAAATTATGTTCATAGAATATGAATAGATTTTGCCAAAAATAATGTAAACTTACATTAAAAAACACATTTTTCAAAAAATAGAAATTACTTATCGCTTCTCAGCCTTTTGGCTAAGATCAAGTGCAAAAAATAGAACTTAGCAAAGTAAGATAGGAAAACTAAATACTGCTCCAACTATTAAATTAATGTAATGTGTAACTAGAATACGGTCCGACAAGGAGAAGTCTGTTTCTCCAGTAAATTTTCCCAAAGTTCTGAGGAATAAATAATGTCAGTGCTGGACAAACACAGTGAGAGAAGTGTCCTGGCTGACGTGAAGAGTCACTTCGTTTGTGACGGAATTGTTTCCCAGGGTTTTGGGAGAAGAAACCATTGCTGTCCACGTAGGGCAAGGCAGGAAGATTCCCCTACCTCAGGATCCACTCAAACACAACCCCCCAAATCTCTGGTAGATTCCAGGTCTAATGCTAAACATACAATAATAAACTCCTAAAAGAAAATATGGGAGACCTTTATTACCTCAGAAAAAGGAGAAGAAAGGACTTCTCAGAGGACAGGACCGACCGGGTGCGGCCAGGCAGCCAAGAGGGAAGAAGACCAGGAGCTGGGCGAAAATCCTTTCCACCACGTGGAACCAACACTGGGGCATCGTCAGAGTGGACGTGACTTGAAAGCAAAAGGCAACTGAATGGAGTGGGGACAGAAGACAGGACAAGAAGAGCACCCGTGACTCTGCCGTGGAGGTGGCTCCCTTGGTGAGGGGCCACGTACCCCAGGGAGCGCAGATGCCAGGGCTGGGAGGAGCTCTGAGAAGATTCCCACCTGAGCAGGGCGGAGATTTACCTCTGAGGGGGAGGCAGAGTCAGTCCGGTCTCGGAGAAGGAATGGCTGGGCTTCCAGTAGCTGACAACGTCTCTCAACTTGTGTGGCAGTGACAGCCCTACAACGAGAAAACGAGCAAAAATGAAAGAGGGAGGAAAGAAAGAGGCACGGGGAAGGGAACTTCCCTCCACCGAGAGACTTCATTTTCTCTGTGTTTTAAGTGAAAAGACAAAAGCTACAGCTGGGGAAAATCATCCCAGAACAGTCAATTCGCAAAGCTCAGTCTTACTCTGTAAGTGAAATCAAAGCCCAAAACCAATGGAACAAACAAGAGCCCCCTAGACCAGAGTGGAAATGCTCATGGCGGACTCTCCTTGAAATTAATAATATAAAAACAAGTCTTTGGGAATGCCAGGCCTTTGAACTTCAGCATGTAACAGTAGAGTGTGCCCAAACCCTGCAGTGCAGGTTTATATATTCTTCCTAAATGCTTGCAGGGTCTGGGTTTTAAAACACAGCTGGTTCTGCGTTGTCGTCAATTGAAGATCACTTGAAAATCTCGAGAGCCATGTGCACAGGCGGGAAATTATTGCAGTGGAAGTTCCAGTCCTTCTCAGCAACGTGACACATTTATGCCCACGTGGTTTCGTGAGCGGCGTGAATTGTGGGCGCCTGGAGATTCCCCAGATGATTAAAATCTCCAGGCCTCGGACATCGAAGTGTGAGGAGGCCTCACTGACGGAACAGCGCCATGGACGGCCTTCCCAAGTGAAGCCGCGGATGAAAGGGAACGCGAAGTTCAAAGAGCCAGAAACCGCTCTTCTCTAGAAACGTTCTGCTCTGGAATGCGAGTGTCAGCATGCTACCTCTGCATCCCAGAAATAATGATCTGGTTGTTCATTTGCCGAAATACAGTTCTGTGTGGGTAATTACAGCTATCACTTACTTTAATTGCCATCCTTCCACTGATGTGAACAGAGACTTAGATCTTTTCTTGTGTACTTAATTATTCCCCAGACTTGTGGTTATTTATCATTAGATTAGAGAGCGGTTTTTAGTTGTAGAATGTTTTAGCTATAGCAAACAAAATATTGTGAATATACAGATGTTTATCTTGTGGAGAAATAGAGATATAAAAACTTCCAGCAAGGATATTTCATCATCTGTGTGATTTTCTGTCTCGCTGCTCAACTGATAGACATTTTATTCCCGAGCAACAGGAAAATGGCAGTTAAAGAGCAGTCGTTCCACCTGCACTTCTCTTTGGCTGTCAGGGAGATGGTCCCCGGTTTACATACATGGTGATCACCCCTTCTCCCCACACAGGAAGGCTCTCGAAGGGCAAGAGCTGTGCACCCCTCACAGGGCCAGGAGTGCTGTCTTCTGCAGGTCTCTGAGCTCAGCGGTTGGGGGGACCCCAAGCCCCCTCCACGGGCCGCGCCTGGAGGTAAACCCCCACCGCTGCCAGCGAGCTACAGATGGGCACTCACAGCTGTGTTCGGACAGACCTTCCAGAAGCTGCCATGTATGTTCATGGGAATTGCACTGAACGCTTGGAAACTGTACTGTTGCCGTCTAACTTCAAAGTTCAAAGGCCAGAAAAATAAGCAGCCTTCCCCAGACGTGCTGGATAGTTTGCAGTTGGCTGTTTCAAGCAATAGATGCCTACAAGAAAGAAGCCCTGGGGCACCTGCAAGCCCTAATCCCTCCCCCTAGAAGTCATGTTACATCACGTCTACTTTGGGCCTCATTTAATTAAATTTTCTCCCCTGCTCGGTATAAACCGGCTGGAAATGGATGGATTGAGGCGATCGCTTGCTGTTTTTCAGCAGTGTGACATTGTTCTTGGGGCTTAAGGAGTCCTCCACCTGGGTCCAGTGCCCAGCTTGACTCTTCATTACTTATCCTCTCCACCTTCAGTTTTCTTGTCTTGAAATCCCAGGGATTTTTGTATGATGGCACTCGTACCAAGTTAGTGCTCAGAGAATACTACCTTACACCATTATAAAATCTTGAAGGGTTTTAGAGCTACAAGATCCATGTGGATTTTCCCAGTAAAAACAGAAACCATGGGCAATGAACAAATGAGATACAAGGTGATGAATTCTCCAAGACTGTACAGCCTACCACACTAGTATCGGTGCTTTACGACAAATTACACATGGACCCGAGCTCAGGCGTGTGTGTAGCCAAACATGCATATCATTGTGCAGCCTCACTGCATTTGGGGAATGCAGTGGGGAATGACAAGCCTCTGGGGTGGATATGAGAGTGCATGGTGAACTCAGGGAGGACCATCTTACTCCTGGGCTGGAGGTTGCAAAGTGGTACACAAGGCAGAGCAGCAGGAGGGGTCCCGAGGGGAGGTGGTGCACACTGCCACTCACAGCGTCTGTCCAGCCTGCTGGTTGCACATAGGCATTGTGCGGGCAAGGGAGGGACATGATGACCACACAAGGCGCCCTCCCTGTGAACATGAACAGTGATGATGCCTGCTGGAAAAGACTACAGAACAGGGCATTCAACTCAGCTGCTCCCCTTCCAGCTGTTCTCCCATGAGTGTCCAAGAGAAGTCAAAGACTTTCCCAGAAGAGTGTGGCGTTAAAGCTTGGGTTGACTGACAGGGAGCTGTGCACACCCAGGTTTATACAGCACGACTCATACAGCTAAATCTCAGAGGCAGCCTGTATGCTCACCATCAGGTGAATGGATAAAAAATGTGTTTACACACACTGGAGCACTGCTGCTCCATCAAGGATACACTTGAGTCATTTGGAGGAAAATGGACACACTTTGAGACCATCATATTAAATGAAATGAATCAGACACGTGAGCTTAAGTATCATGTGGTTTCTCTTATACAAGAAACCCAAAGTCTTTATAAATTAAAGAGGGAAATAGAAGATAGAAAACAGGAAACTGGGAGACAGGTCTTTTACAAAAGGAAAGGAGGCCAAGAGACAGGGAGAGGACAGAAAAAGAGTGAAGATGTGTCACATGCAGGCACCAGCTCTCTGAGATGAGCATAATCATTGTGTACTGCAATCGCGCAGTGATGAAAATAAAGATGAAAACCAGCAGGGAGTCAGTGGTGTCCCCTGAATCGGCTAAGGGTTTCCTTCTACATCCACGAGAGCAGTACTCGATGGCACCACTGCATGTGAATGGCAGGGTAGGAAGTAAGGCCCGGTGTCGAGTTTATCGCCCTTCATGGAGCCTTTCTGGGTTTTGTGTCCCAGATAAGAACAGCGCTCGGGAACACGCTGGATCGGGAGCCACAAAGCCAGCGAGGATGAGGGACAGAGGGCATGGGACTCTAATGGACGGGAGAGCTAGGAGGCGGCCATCCTGGGTGACCTGGGGTTCAGGAAACAAGGACAGCAGTGTCTGAGGACAGGGTCACCATGGAAACGGTGCCTTGGAGCTCATGCAGGACTCCGGAGGTGGACACAGCAAAGGCAGGACTTTGAGCTGAGCTGGGAGCGCCCACTCACGGCATCAGGACGCACTTCCAGAGCGATGAGGGAGGCCTGAGAGCAGAGCCACGCCGGGCGACAAGCTGAGAACAGGCACGGAGGAGAAGGACAGGGAGGGGACGAGTCCCGTCCCGGGAGCGGGGAGGACTGGCCAGGATGAGGGCCCCTGGGAGCCGAGAGGGCGCGGAGAACCCTAAGCACCTCGGGTCCCTGTGCAGTCAGAGCTCCTGTTCGGACTGAAGCTGGGGTGACGCACTTCTGAGGTTTGCCTTGTTCTCCTCCTCTTCAGAGACCTTCAGTGCAGAGCCTGAGGTTGACTGCAGGGCCCCAGAGCCACCCACTCTTTGGAATCCCTTTAAAGACCACAGGGAGCCCCGGGGACCAGAGCCACGCCAGCCCAAGGGACGTGTCCTAGAACCCCTCGTTTCGTTTCTCTTGCTGTCCTTGGTGAGGGGTCATTGGCCAGACTCCAGGATCAGTAAACGGGGCTGGAGAAGAGCTCAGCACCTTCTCCCCCGCCTGCATCCTGTCCGCATCTTCCTGTCCCTGGCCCTGGGGTCACAGTGCGTCCCAGGAGGAGTCTGCTGGGGCCCGGGCTGCGTGTACTCGGCTTCAGGGCGCTCCTTCCCGTGCCCTGGTGCCTTCTTTGGCACCTCGCTGCTGCTCTGAAAAGATGGTAAGGAAGAGACCCACAGTGTCTAACTGGACGCTCTGGGGAGGGCAGGCCGCCTCGCGGGTGTGAGAGAGGCCACACGCTGCTTAGCCTTCAGTTTCCGGAAACGCTGGCAGCAGCTTGGCCCCGGGTCTCGGCTGCTCGGGGAGACTTTGCATCCTGGGAGTCGGCAGTGTCCCCTCCACGGCCTGCAGGAGGGAAGCCGCCCAGTCAGCAGTGTCCCCTCAGTTGGACGCCTGCTGGCGCCCGCCTTCACAGGACAAGTGGCATGGTTTCTGGGGTTTTTTAAAAGGCAGGAAAACATAGATAGAATAAGATTGAAACACGGAGAGTCCCAAGTTTGGGGGTAGGGGTGGAGTTTCACTTCGTATTCTATTTTGTATTAAGTCTGAAAGTTCTGTAAAAAATGTTGTAGGCTTTGTTATTTTGGCAGGTAAAATAGGTAAGTTATTATAATCTTGCATGCACATTTTGAATTTTCCGTAATATGAACGCACTTATACATTCTGGTCATTTACATCATTTCTTTTTTATTTTCTGTGCACATTCTTTGTTCGTTTTAAAAAATCTGATAGTGGGCCTTTTACTTGAATGTGTAGGGTGTTTTAAGAATAATAAAGCCTTTCGTTCCAGGTTTTAAACGCTCTATGTTGTTCTTCGTAAACCTGCCTTTTATTTTAGGGCATTCTCGCGGGCATTTCTTTCTAACGCCCGCGCGAGGAGGTGTAACCCGCTTCTCCCTCACAGTGTGTGCCTCGGGTCTGCAGTGCCCTGTTGTCCACTCCTGCGAACCTCCAGGAAGGCCTCCCCTGCCCGGAGGGGCTCAGACCCACTTTCCTCTCCCACCGGGCCACACCCAGTCTCCCTGCACCTGCCAGGCTGGGCCTTGCTCACGGGGCTCCTCCCATCCCGGGCCCCAGCACCCCAGGAAGCTCTCGGGGTCGCCTAAGTGGGCTCAGGGCCCCTCACTCCGCTCCCCTTACCCCGCTCAGTGGCACTGGCTTCAGTACTGTTTTCTGCCTCAGGAAATCTCCCTCTCCGCTCCAGCACTTCAGGCTCCCTTCTGAGCTGCTCCAATGCATTTCTTCATTAGTTTTTCCTCTCCTCTGTCAGACCATGACGATACTTTGTACTTCCTCCTTCCATGGTGAATTTAATATTCAACTAGTGTTTATTGATGTTTCCATCCGCGACACGCAGCAGTGCTGGTTACTGCGATGGGTCGGAGCTTATTTCTGGGGGAGTCGGCACAACTTGACTCTGCTGTGTGGCCCCCTAGGTCTCGCTGAGGATGCTGAATACCCGCGGGTGTGTGTGAGCGGCACAGGGCCGCCGTCGTTCCGGAGACATCGGGAGAGTCACAGCGCTCAGGTAGGGCCCGCGCGTCCCCATTCCCTCAGGCAGGGTCTTCTTCCTCCGCAGCTGCAGAACCTGGCTGTTCCCACTCCGCCCTGAGGCCCTCCGACTCAACCTTCTTCTCTGCTGACTCCATTTCTGCTGTTTCAAAAAGATAATGTCCAACACAACCGAAATTTATCAAAGGCTTTGAATTGATTATTGCAGACATAATATATGTAGTGGTTTTGAGTTGCTGTCGGGTGACAGTGGTGACGTAAAGCCTGCAGAGGATGTTAATGTGTTTTCTGCATTTGACCTCAGCTGAGAAAGAAGACCGGAAGTGACCACAACAGGGAAATAAACCTCGAAGTGCCTCTGAGCCCCTCACACCTTCATTTCATTGCAGAGAGAGCCTGGGCAGGGAGCGCTCGGGTCAAATGAGGGTATGGGTCGCAGAGTCTTCCTGTGTGCATGGACATCGTGTCTATCTCATTGTGTTTATTTGGCCTCTGAAATTTCACCAAAGCAAAGGAGATTACTCAAGAGAAAAAGGGACACGATTGTTATGGTTTATATCTAGATGTGCCCCCAAGCCCGGACTGGGCGAAGGCTGCTATCTTTTTGGGCAGAGCAGTCTACAGATGAGTTTACAGGGAGGAGGTGGGTCCAGTTGGAAGAGGTGGCCACCGGGGGCTGGACCAGTCCCTCTCCCTCCCTAGCTCCTCCCTCCACTGTCCACTTCTGGCAGCGTGAGGTGAGCAGCTGTCCTTCACCGGCCCCCACTAGGCCGCTCTGCTGGGCCTGGCCAATCATGTACGACCTGAAACCAAAATGGACCCCTCCGCCTCTGAGCTGCAGGCGTTGGGTGTTCTGTCCCAGTGAGGAGAAACTCACTAATACACTAGTATTTTTCATAGAAAGAGAAAGAATTTCTGTAATAGAATTTTGTGTTCTTTTCTTTGTATGCTGTATTTTTTTATTTCATTAGTACATGTGTGTAGTACAAGGAGGTTATATTCGTCTTAAGGAGTAGGGACATGTGCATAACACAGCTTGATTCTTTTTTAATCCCCTTCCTACCCATCTCCCTCCCTCAGTCTGTAAATCCCCTTCCCCATTTCCATTCTTATCAGTATTATTTTGAGTTCATGTTTATGACATGTAACACTTGCATTCCTCGTGGGTGTTGGTCCATGTAAGTGCTGCATCTTCAGTCTTTCTACTTCCCTTTTCTTTCCCCACCTCCCCTCACCCTCATTCTCCTGGACCCCTTCCCATTTGCAAAAGATCTCTCTCCTTGTTTCCTTCTATCGTTGCTGTACTTTAAAAAAATCCTCTTTTGATTACCTCTAAAAGGATAATATGCTTCATTCTAGGAGATGCACAAACCACCAATTATAAACACTTTATTATCAATACATTAAATATTATTGCTTTGGCAATAAAATTCTTGTATGGCATTAGAGCACAATTTTATTATGTCATACATCGACATGAAAATACCTTTAAAACTCAGCTAAGAATACAAATGTTTGCACAAAATCAACCCATCAGCATACGATAGCTTCCATTGGAATATTTGGAATTATGTCAGCATGGCCACATTATCAGCTGAGATTTTTCTAAACAACATTGATGAGGTAGTGAGAAAAATCAATAATTTTAATCTTAAAAATAAATCTCACAGTAGGCAATCTGCTGAAGTCACTGGCCCTGATATATTGGCACAGAAAGAGGAGGAGAGTACCGATTGGTGTAATAACAGATCGTCCTAATCTCCTGTCTGTTCCTTGGGGTTGCCACTGCCCTGTGGCTCACAGGGGAAAGGGGCCATTTGGAAAGGGGGTTGTAGGACAGGCATCTCTGGAACAGCTCATGGATTTGTCTAAGAAGCAAAGAGAGAAGGGCGAAGCCACCAGGAATAGTGCCTGTTTCCGGGTTTCCAAGGGATTTGCTTTCAAACCCAGACATCCCTGAGGAAGCGGAAGTCACCTTATAATACTTCTTCCCGGAAGGAAATGGTAAACCATGCTCCTTTCTTCCCCATGCAAATCGTAGGTGCTCAAGAGCTGGGACAGACTGCTCACACACACACACACACACACACACCCGCCCCGCCCCGCCCCGGAAGCTGAGTTATGTGGCTGATTTGATGGTCTTGTGCAGGTCTTCCAGAATGTGCCTGTGCTGTAACCTTTGGGAGGCAGCACGGACCCAGAAAGGGGGGCTGCATTCTGGATCCCTCTGATACAGGTACAGCACAGCAGCGATTCTGTAAAATCTGCCCTGGACCCAGGGCAGGGTTGGCTCCTCCCAGGGAAATCAAATACTGCGTGAGCCAGAGGCAGAATCCCTCTCTGAGAATGTCTGCGCCTTAATTAGCGTCATTGGCGATTTTAATGCCTTCCCTTTGAGGAAGATACAATGTCTGTGGAGAGGGCTGGAGGCGGCTGGCCTAGGAGCGTGTGGGAAGTGCACTGAGTCCGGCAGGAATAGATGGCACGTGCTTCTGAAAATGAACTAACTATAGCCCATTGACAGGCGTGGACAAGCCATTTAGTTAAAGAATTTTTGGTTCAAAGATAAAAGTTAAATTTCTTCCCCACCACAGTGAAAGTGAAGGGGAAGGAGCATCTCCCTCCCTCCCTTCCTCTCTCCTCTCCTCTGACAGCTCCCTAGATCTCTGGGGGCTCGGTGAGTCTATTTACCATGCGAAGGGTAAATACCATGTGGGGACGGGGGCATAACAGGAAAGGATGTGGAGAATCCACGTGGCCCTTGGGAGACCTCTGCAGCAGGGTGGGGCTCTCCCCCAGTGGAGTGGAGTGGAATATCCAAGTATGAGGGCTGCCCACTGCCATCTTCAGACAGTCCCTCTCCGTGCCATAAATCTTTGCCTCCCATAAAGCCACTCCACCCCTAGCTAGAGACACCCAGAGTTCATTGCTGCTGCTTGCAAATAAGAATTTTGACTGACACACTAATTTAATTGCTATCATCCATAAAATCCATTTTACATCCATCCGCAAGTGTGTTTTTTTACACTAAGTCTACAAGCTCTTTATTGGTTCTTAATATAGATGAAAAACCCTTTCTAATAGAGACCCAGCCTAAGATACAAAATATAGAAAATGTGGTTTATATTGTGTTCCGTCATAATTATTTATTAATTTGCAAAATATAATGGCTTGATATAAAAGAAGTAAAAATTAATTTCACTGAAATTAGTTGAATACACTGAAAGCTGAGACATGAGCTCTGTCTTGGAAGTGTCTGTGTCGATTTGCACTTCGTACAGAAGCCTGGTTTGTCCACCCTGGGACCATGTGAAACATTCATGACCTCTTGGAGCCCTGGTGTGAACGGGACAGGGAGGACAGGCTGGGACGGCTTGGGCCCCACACCCTGGCCCTGGAGGGGAGGTTGGTGGACTGACTCGAATGTGGAGTTTCACAGCTTAGGAAGCCTTTCAAAGAGGCTTTGGAATTAGCATTTACAGTGATACAGCCTTCATATACTTAGGTTTTATGAGACTCGGATGGTTTTCTTAAAGTGTGTGTGCCTGGCAGGGTGCAGTCCTAGACTTAGGGGAGTCATTGCAGTGCTGCTGTCTTCCAGCTGGGAATCACCACAGACTCTCCTGACCAGAGGGCCTGGCACATTATAAACAGAGCAGGTTGGACCCCAGGTGAGGGATGGGGTGCAGACAGGTTGCAGCGGAAGGGTGTCAAAGGGGAGGCACGCACAAGTGAAGCCCCACCCTGACCTGGGCATGAACATCACTGCAAGGGCATCTGCTGAGGGCTCCATGCTGGCCCTGGAGTGGGGGGTTCTCTGCCCTCCCTCTGAGATGGCTTCTTTCTGTTTACTTTATCTTTCAGCCTTACCCACTTTCTTTTTACTTCTTTATTCCTCCTAGCTGCCTGCTTCCACAGTAATATTATGTGCTTTATAAATTTTTATTTTCATGATGGCCATTTATTCTATTTCTTACCAAATTGAAAAACATTTCTTTGGGTTTTTCTAAAGAACAGAAGTTATCCAGGTTTGACTGCACATGCACATTCTTGGCATCCTGGAAGTCTGAGGCAGGAGGATTGTAAATTGGCATTTGGTCCTAGCAACTTAGCAAGACCCTGTCAACCCTCAGTAACACACACACACACACACACACACACACACACACACACACACACACACTCCAGACCTTATGAACATTGGTCATATTCAAATATTCATCTCAACAAATCATTGTCGGTCCTTGGTAAAGTAGTGGTAGTGGTCCAGCGCCCAAGAGTTTAATAAATATCAAGCCTGCTTCTGACACAGCTGCCAATGAAACCCAGAACGGAAACAATATATGATTGATCCTCATCAAGAAGTAAACTGTTATGTGGCTTCTTTTAATGAACCATGGAAGAAACCAGTTTGCAATGCCATAGATCAGCAGAGCTAAGTTCTCCAAAGTACCACGCACCTCCCATACCTGCTCTCTATGTTCGTTTTATTTTTCCTGTGGACTGCTCAAAATTATTATGTAGCATGGAATAAAACAAACTGTGTATGTGGAATAAGGACATACAGGCACTTAGTTTAATCATTAAGAATGATTCTAAAGCACATGCCAGAGAACAGAATTAGAGAATCTTTCCAACAGGATCTCTCTGCTTATCAGTCCACTTGTCTGTCTGAGATATGATCAGGAGGAGACCAAGCAAGAAAGCGCTTTCAGGGAATCAGTATTCACTGCATGACTCACGGGTTATGGGCAAGAAATGAAGACAGTAAATTAACTTGACGGCACTCATGAAGCGCGGCTCTCTCCACAGGGGAAGGGCATGTCCTGTACAGATAAGTAGAAGTGTGGAAAATAAAAAGAAAACCCTATATTTTGTATTTTCCCTTCATAAAATGCAGCAGATGTAAATCCTCCATGTTTATAAATACGTGGTGTCTTCTCGCTGGGACACTGACTGTTTATTATCAATGAGGAAGCACAACTGTGGGGAATTGGCAGTCAGGCATCCAAGCAGTGGCTGGGTCTGAAGAGGACAGAGGCTGAAGCCACCCTGCAGTCGCCTTCCAGGTGGGAAATCCACAGCCAGCAGCTGTCGGCTCAGGCACAGAGCCTGGATGCGTCCGCGCTTAAATTTTACCTAATTTCAGGGTTGATTTCATTAATTTAATGAAACTATTTAAATTAAAGAAAGGCAAAAAAAGTTTAAGAAAACAAAAGAATAAAAGAATCCCAGATATGTTAGCATATGAGTGTAGAACATAGCAATTGTTTTGCGGATTATTCAAAGAAAATACCTGTGACACACCCAGCTTCCTGTGGGGGTCTCCGGAGTGCTTGGGAAGAATGCTTGTTATCCTGATATTCCTCTTTCCTTCAGGGTCAGTGTTCTGAACACCAGTTCTGACTGTAATATAGGAGATGCTTTCAAGGTGTGAACAAGATTAGATTGAGTCAGCAGGACCCAACATCTATGTGGAATTTGATAAAATCTATCATCTGTATGATTTTAAAAGTATTTTATTGTAGAATAGCATAAACTTATAAGAAGCACTGATTAGTAAAACACCCACATTCAACAGATCTTATCATTCCACTGTATTAGCTTTAGAGTTGGAATTTTGGAGAAATCAATATTGGAGGTTTTTTTTTTTTTGGTTCAGACTGGCCTTGAACTCCAGGCAGGGATCCTCCTGCCTCCCTCTCTTGAGGGCTGGGGTTCCAAGTGTCCACCACTTGGAGTTCTTGATTCCTGCCACCCACCCTGGAAGCGGGTCATCAGCCTGAAGCTAGCCTGTAGCCTGGGCCACATTTGCACACTTAAGCAAGTATGCAGAGAGTATCCGTGGTCATGCAGTACCCACAAACACTAGCCAGCACTGCGTGTGTTTTTAAATGTAAATAAATGTGTCACTTGTGGCAGATTATTCTGCTAACGGTTTTCTGGATGCTGAGTTTTCCTCCCTCAGCTGCGTGTTGCACCGTGGGATATTTCATTCTGAGCATCAGCACCAGGCTTGATGTCAAAGCCCTGGAGTTGAGACCTTGGTGCCGAGAAGACCTGCTAGTGCCAAGCTCTCGCTCAGGGCATTCCTGCTCTTGCAGGGAGCTCACAGGGAGCAAGCGGAGGTCCAGGAGGTGACACTGGCACAGATAACCTGCAGGGCACCACGTGGTCTCAGGGTGTGGCGGTGTCAGGCAGCACGTGCCCCTCCACCCCACACAGGGCTGGTGTCCTCTTGGGCTTGGCTGTGTCCTGGACCCCAGAGACCTCACTAAGCCTTCGCCATCAAAGCTGCAGAGGGCTGGAGATGCTTAGAGACAATATACTGCACCGTGAAGCACAAACCTATCCGCCCCCGAAACGTTTCTCAAAGACAAGTTTTCTTGTGAATATGACCTTGGGATTCTTAAGAGCGGCCCATTCACAGCTTGGCAAATTCAGGTAGAAAACTATAAGAACGAGTTTCAAAGTCACCAGTATTCTAGACCAAGCTACAATGAGCATCCCTTAAGATGCCATTCACTCAGTCATTGCAAAAGTATAAATAAATAAAAAGAAATTGCTAGAGGCTCCCTGGAAAAGGGAGGGCTGAGTCCCGTGGAGGGAAATGTGTAACCAGGTGACCATGGCCAGGTCACTCCCCAATGTCTGGTCAGTTTGCGCACCTCTGAGAAGGGGCGAGGCGTCTCCCTTCTCTGGTAAGCACCCAGTCCAGTGATCATTCTGCTCCATTGCCAAGGTGACAAGTATAAAACAGACCTCCCTGCGGCCTTACCTGACATTTTTCAGATGCGCAGAAGGGTTTTTGTGTATGCTCAGATCTTGTCCCGGTGTATTCCTGTCTCCTGTCTCCTGCTGGTGCGTCCAACCTTCTCAGTGATTCCAGGAATTCTCTATATATTCTGGATAATGTTCCTTGCCATTTTCCAGCATGGTAAACACTTTACTTATTGCATTTCCGTGGTGACTTTAGCCAGAGGTTTATCCGTTTTATTGATCTCTTTAAAATCAGCTTTTGATTTTATTGCTTCCCTCTATTGCTCTACTTGCGTTGATTTCTGTTCTCCTCTTTATTATTTCTTCCCTTCTGCTTACCCTGGGCTTGATTTTCCCTGTCTCTGGTTTCTTAAGTAGGTAGAATTAATCCTGACTTGAGGGGTTCCTTTTTCTCAAATAAAGGTACAGTGTCCAAAGTTTCCCTCTGAACTCTGGAACCGCTGCATCCTGTAGATCTAGATGTATTTTGTGTCATTTCCATTCAATTCAAAATATTGTCTAGTGTCCCTTGGGGCTCCCTCTTTGGCTAATGTTCTCATGTTCCCGACACCGTACCTTGGGGTTTTCCCCATAGTATTTTGGTACTGATTTCTAGTTTGGTTCTGCTGTGGTCTGAGAATTCAAGTCCATACCTGTGCATGATGTGGCTCACACCGGGCTGTGGTCTGTCCCCACCAGACTTGTGTGGTCTATAGAAGAGAGGTTGCTGCTGCCGGGCAGAGGAGTCTGCAGATATCCCTAGGGTCGTTGGGCTTAGTATTCCATTCTCCACTCTGGATTTCTGTCTTCTTTTTCTGTCAACGACTGAGAGAAGGGCACTGGAGTCTGCAACTGAAACTGCAGCTTTCTCTAACTCTGCTGAGTTTTACAGCTTTCCGCCTCATGCTCTTGGAGGTTCTGCCTTGGATGCAGAACCCGTTGGGACCGCCACATCTCCGTGGTGAAGAGATCCTGTTTTCATCGGGCCTCCCTTTCTATCCCCCCCACCCATGATGTTGCTCATTCCAGAGTCTCTTCTGTCCGGAATGAATGTCACCATTCCATCCTTCTCTTGATCCTTGTCTGCAAAGTGTATGTTTTCACACTTTTTAAACACAGCCTTATCAAGATTGAATTCCTCTGTCATGCAAATAGCACTTCATGCTGCAGAGCTCGGTGTGCGTCATGAGTCCCCAGCATTGTGTGGCTGTCAGCACAATCTAACTCGAGACCCTTTCACTCCTCCCTTCCAAAAAAGCCATTCCTGTATTTTAAATGTCTTTCTGTGCCTGTGTATGATACGAGCTGCTTGTAGGTAGCATACAGATGGATTTTGTTTATTTTTATACAGTTTAACAAGATTTTGTCGGACCATGTTTATTTAATGCAATTATTGACAGAGTTGGCTTTACCAGTTTTATTTTGTGCTTCCTATTTGTCTTTGATGTTGTTTGTAGGTTTGATTTTTTTTCTGTTTCCCTGTAGCTTCTTTTTGATTATTCAAATAGCCTTTAATATTGTTGCAGTTTACCTACTGGTATCTTAGATGTATGTATTTTATGTATATGGGGATTGTTTTGGCCATTGTAATGGATGCATAACTAATTTCAGTCTGTCTGTGGTCAACTGTCTGGTCCTTTAACCCTTTACTGTCCATTTGACCTTATAGCTGTCACTCGATCATCTGTCTCATGAAAGTCTCCAAGAGAGTGTTTTAATTGTCACACACGGAGGAGGTGTTGGAGAAAAAGAGCCTTTTATACATCCCAGTACTTTCCATTTTTGTAGCTTTTGTTCATCCCTGAGGTTTTGGGTTTTCCTCTGGTACCATTTTTTGCCATTTTAAAGGTCTCCCTCTAGACTTCCATGTACAGCAGGTCTCAGAATTCTCTAGCTTCTTAAAGCATGTAGCATTATTCTGCCTTCATTCCCCACGCTTTAATTACCCTCCACAATTTTTTTGCTTTTGCTTACTTTTCTGATCCCTCAGAGAGAAGTTTTTGTATTTCATCCAAAGTTTAGTTGTAATCAGTAAGAAAATTAGTCTGTAGAGGGCCACCACAGTTTATATATTTATACCACTTAATGTTAATATAGTCAGATTAATTCGTCTTTACCTTTAGGGTTTGTAGTTTTGTTCTGTTCAAGAAAAGCTGTCTGACATATTAAAAAGGAAATTAAAACCTGCTGCCTGCCGCAAAGATATGTTCCTGCATATTTTTTAAGATTGTTTTTCACATGTAGGAATTTAAGTTACCTGGACTTTATTTTTGAGTCAAGTATAAGTAAGCAATGGGAATTTACATTTTTCTGAGCAGGTGACAGTTGTTCCACATTTTTCAGCATAAGACCACAGCTGGGACTTGTTCCTGATGCAGGCTAAGCGTGTGACTCGGAGTGGACTCTCCTACACGCTTCTCTGTGACCTTCCAGGTTGTCTTCCTCCCCGGCCCTCCCAGCATGCCAGTCGCCTTTGTAATGCTATTTCTGAAACTCTGTGTCTCTTTTTATGCAGCTTCCTCTGTGGTATTATAATTGTGTGTTTGTATGTGCGTATGTAGTGTGTGTGTATGTGAGAGAGAGAGAGAGAGAGAGAGAGAGAGAGCTTGATAGATTTCTGAGTTTATAGAGAGTGCACCAAATGCATCTTAATCACTTTTGTATTACAAACACAAAGTACCCTATAAATTGCTAGCTCAATGTAATTGTCAACCAGCAGCACCCCAGAGGAATTGAGAAGCAGCCTGGTATAATATGTTCTAGCTTTACTAAATATATTTATTTAGTCCCATGTTAAAAATACATCAATAAATTTGGTACATAGGACCACAGGCAGCTGCATTGCTGGGTGAAGGTTATGAAAATAGTCACATTTTATATGCTGATTGGCTTGGAAAGTTGTGCAATTTGAGCATCACATGCCATAAGCATGACTCTGGAAGATTCCTTATATTGCACATAAAGAGCGATATACATAGTTTTATCATGTATAACTCTGTACAATTACATGCATACACTTGTGCATAATGCATAAAACTGCTCAGGGCTTATAATAATAATGTGCACTGCATTTTGACAGTGGATTGCATGGATTGAACTTTTAGAGATTCATTCTTTCATTCCTTTATCGGCAAACATTGAAGTCCTACTTGTGCCCAGCACACGTCTGTGTACTTGATCTGCAAAGCAAACAGCCCTACCCTGGTGGAAATTAAATTCTACCACAAGGATGCAAACAGTGAGCTGTATTTAGGCAAAATCTGTGCTACCCTGAAAGGCAGTAAAACACAGGGGAAAAGAAAAGCTAAACTGGGTCAGCAGGGTGGAAGGAACCAAGTGGGGTAGAGGAGGGGGGCAGAGTCGCAGTGTCAATCAGGGAATGGCGAGACTCATGGCGTGAAGAAGCGGGGGCAGGGTTCCAGAGTGGGGACCCCTGGAGCTGCAGGGCTCAGGGCAGTGGGGTGAAAGGACCCCGCTGAGGCAGATGCTTCAGTGCGGTGGAAATTACCTTTAGGCACAAGTGTGAAGTCCGGGAGAGGGAAGCCTTTCGTGACAAACTGGAACAAGAGGCCAGTGTAGAAGGCCATGACGATTGCTGTATTGTGACTTTCTTCCGCACCTGTTTCTAGAGCAACGGATGAGCTGGGAGTGTAAGGAAAGAGTCAGGGTCTACACTCTGTACACATTACACAGTTAGAGCCCGATTCCTGCTCAGGGTAGCCAAGGGTGAGAAGGAGGCTGCAGGGACCTGGGTCCCAGATTTCCTGACAGAGGGACAGCAAACTTGGCTAGAAGCATAGAAAGAGCCCTGCTCTGTGGAAATGTAGTCCTCTAACAGGGGTGGGGAGTTCAGTTCATGGCCTCAGCAGACCTAGGAGGCCTGGCTCTTCTCTGAGTTCTGTAATTACATTATTATTTGTAGCTGTTGCCTTGTATTTCTGACTCTGTCAGACATAGGCTCTAAAACAGATGAACTGTGATATTGGAGAGTGTCACAAAGTCAATGATATAAAAAGCACAGAGTTTGAACTCCAAGTGGGTTTAAATTAATTTTATATGTTTGCAGGTCATTTCTGCCATCTATTTTTGGCAGTAAGTTTCGATTTAAAAGATTTGCTCTCATATTCTGCCTACTTTGGCATAGTCTTGTCTCTTTTCCTTCCAAACTCCCCCTGACATCCGTTTTCCATTTGTTTGCCATTTTTACCAGCACAATTTGCCCTGATGATGTCTTAAAGGCACCATAACAGATCCAGGGTCCCTGTGGCGAATGATATGCTTATCAGTTCCTTCTTATCTTCCAACACAGCCAGCTGAACCACACTTCCCAACATCCCTCTGGTTAGGAGCAGTCATGTGACTGAGACTAGCCAATGGGTTGAGAGCCATAGTAATGGCTCCACATTCAGCCTCGGTCCATACAAACCATCTGCCTGATCTCCCAGAACCTTTCCCATCCCAAGGCTGAATACAAAATCTTCCAAGATGAAGATCAAGGACAGGCCACACATGTTCATGGCCACACACGCTGGATTCCTGCTTTAATGTGAGCAGGAAATATACTTCATCTGTGCTTAGCCACTGATATTTGTGGTTTATCTGTTATCATATAGTGAGTAACATCGACCAGTATCGCTTCATCATTTGTTTGTTTAATATTTTAGTGTTGCTGCTGAATATTATGATTTATAGTAATTTATTTACTAAGCTTAGCTTCTATTATTTAGAGTCTTTATTCTTTAAGTTACCAAAAATCATGCCTGTTTATATTCTCCAATGATAAGATGGTTGAATATTGCTTATCAGAAGATGTAATACCTAATAGTGATTATTTGTGTTCTCATGACATCACCCTTCACACACACACACACACACACACACACACCAACATACGTATGTACACATACGCAGTGTTCCATATGCTTAAAAAAATCAATTGATTTTCCCTAGCGATAAAGTCAATCCCATTAAGAAGATGGGCACAGTGATAAGCATTGTAATAATTTGGGGATCCTGTGTGCCTTTAGCAGTTATTAAGAAATACCTGGAGTTCTCACGCAGGTGGCTGCACCCAGGGACTGTGCTGAGCGTTGAGTCCAACGAGAGCCTCTGTCTCCTCTGTGCAGTGAGTTTTATGGCCCAGGAGCTTGCTAATCTGCGGCTCTTTCTTGATTACAGCTGACTTCTTTAGTCTGCTTGCACTGGATTCTGTTAGCATCCAGTTTCATAACATGGTTTTCCTCATTCTTATTTAATTACATTTAGTATGGCAACACATGAGCTGCAGCTGTTTCTAGAAAGAAATGTCCTGAGAAATTAACAAATTGGTAGGTGAGCTATGTCCAGCAAAGTACTACAGACCAAGAGCACGGCTCGGGTAGCAGGAGGGGCAGGGCCTCCTCGGGCCGGGATCCTGCCTCCCTGGAGACTGTGGGTCTGGCCCTTGAGACTCTAACCCTCACCTTCAAACCCAGGCCTGACCTTCTCTCCTGCTCATTCCCTCTCAAAGCCCATGCCGCATCTTGCGTGAGCCTTTTAATCATGGAGATAGATGTGAACCAAATGCGAACACCGTCGCTTATCCCACTTGGCCCTGGCTGCTCCTCCTCCTGGGTGCTCCCCATGTCACAGCCCAAACGAAGTGCACACCATGGCCATGCAGCCTGTGCCTGAGCCCGAGCCCTTCCTGTCCCAGTGACAGTAAAGCATGCGTGAGTTGTTATCAGTTAATGCCACGCTGCCCGGTGACATCTCTGCGCTCCTGTCTGACCCACACGTCTTTAGTCCTGTGGCTTTTAAACATGTTTATGTCTTGTTCAGTTTGCATGAGCACCTCGGGGGAGCGGCTCTGCGTGGAGGTCTTGGAGAATCCTGTAGAATCTGCCATCCGTACTTCCTTTTCTGCACTCACTCAAGGCACGTTGATTAACTGACCAGCAGACAGGGGAGATACTCAGAAGACAATGTAGTCAGTGTTGCAGAGGCCGACCGCGCTCCGGGCATCTGAATTTGCATTCTGACACCCCCCTTGCCAGCCAAGTGGCTTTGCAATGGAGAGATGAGTCTCTGTGTCTGTGAAACCATGAGGCTGATGAGCTTTGACCCACTTATTTCACACGTGTGGGAGGGTCTGCTAGAACAGTGGCTGGGACTTCACTCTTTGGGATGAGCAGCTAGGGCAGCTTCGGGGCATCTCGTCAGAGAAGGCCGTACACTGGGGCGAGGCAGGGAAGACCAATAGGATCGCAAGTGCAGACTGTGGCAGAGTGGTGGTGTCCAGGATGGGACATCAGTGGATCTGGGGAACACACAGCACCTGCCCTGCACCCGGAGGTGCTGCTGAGGGTTTCTGAATGAGCCAGTGATGGGGACAGATGTGTCCTACAAAGGGAGGGCCTAGTAGGGTCATTGTCCTCAGCCAAACCTCCTGTGTGTACAAGGGCCTCCCGAATCATCCCAAGAAAAGTGCTTTACAAGGGATTTTTATCCTCTTCTAACGGGTCTATTTGTTCAGCCCATCCCTTTATCGGAACCCTTGGCCCTCACTGTGAACACTTGCTCCAGTCCGCTAGTCATTTATAAGGATGGTGTGATGAGTTGTAAGTGGATCAGTGTCGGAGGACAGAGTTCGTGAACAATCCGTATCTCAAATGCTGCAAATTAATGACATCACATGACTTTTAGTATAATTACAAATTCCTGGTTTATAACATTCTGTTAATGGGAAGAAACATACATATTCACTCACCTGAGTGCATCTTTATACCTAAGTATAACTCGACAGGTTAAAACCAGCTGCAAACTCCAAATAAATATCTCTTGAAATGCTATCAAATGTACTTCGATATATTGCCACTTACTATAAAAATACAGTTCTGGATTATTAAGGAAACCAAGCATCCAGTCAGGCTATGAAACTAAAATCCCACTGTCCCCATGGACCCGCTCATTTTCAGTAAACCTTTGGACACACCTTCAAGTGGTCCGCTCCCCTTTGTTTAAACCTCTGGCGGCAATCCCAAGAGTGAGCTTACCTGGATGTGGTGTGAAAGACTACTTCTGCCTTATGAAGGAGCAGCACTTTGCTGCCTAAACCACAGCGCCGTATTCCACTTAAGATAATTTTCTTGCTTTTTGGAAGGTAGAGACAGATACAAGCCCGTAGTCACACGTTTTGGTTTCCTTGGGTAGACCTTAGTTTTCCTGGCAGCATTTCATGAATTTCAGTTTTTGATGTTTTCGTTTTCCAATGTCTTGTTAGCTCCATGTGGAAGTGGGATTTGCATTTGAAACACTAATGCTCACTATTCAGTCAGCCATGACAAAATTCCTTCTTTTAATTTCTATAAATATCGGTAAATGCGTCTTTTCACCTTTGGGTGAAGAGTCAATAGGAAAATCAATTCTGTGACAAATGAACAGCAACGTGATTTTACATCTGAATTATGGAGTAAAGACTGATTTTATCCTGGAAGGGAAAGACTCGAGGTGAAAATTCAGCAGAAAATGACTAATTTACAATTATTAACAATGTGCATAGAAACATATTCAGCTGGGCATGATCTTGCATACCTATAATCCCAGCACTCAGGAAGCTGAGGCAGGAGAATTGCAAGTTTGAGCCCAGCCTGGGCAGTGTAGCGATTTGAGGAGGCACTGTGATAGGAAGAACCCAGGCCATAGTATAGGTGATTGTACATTAAAAATGCTGCCTCTGCTGGGTCTGGCAGTGCATGCCTATAATCATAGCCATCTGGGAGGCTGAGGCAGGAGGATCAAAGCTCACCCCCACTTACCTTCTTGCTGAGACCCTGTCCTGAAGTAAAACATTGGAAGGGCTTAGGGTTTAACTTGATGCAAGGGCTCTGGGCCCATCCCCAGTGCACACAGAGCTGCTCCCTCTGGCCCAAAGCACCCTCATTGGGCAGCCCCACCACTGTTGCTGCAGTTGCAGGGTGGACACCTGTGTCACCTTTTGGAGGCGCCCTATAAACCATGGCTTTTTCATGACTGAGTTACAGTGGCCCCCAAGCTCCGAAGCCTCCAGCCTTCTTTTGAGCATCACAATTTAGGGTCACAGGAGAATTTCCAGTGCCTTACTAGACCCCCACCACAACACTTTGGTTCTCAAAGACATTGAAACTAACATAGCAGCCCGGTGCATGGTCTGAAAGCCCTGGCTTCGTGCTGTCTTTCCTCGCCACCCAGAAGCCACACGCTCAGCTGGTTCCCTCCACTGACGGCGCCTTCTTTGGCAGCAGGAGGTCTGCAGTGACTGCCCATCTGTGGTGGCCTGAGTCACCGTGCGCGGCTGTGGGACACCGTGGTGTGCGTGGCTTCTGAGCACCAGGTTGCTTTCAGAGTCCCCAGGGCTCTCCCTTGGGGAAGGGGACTGAAGGGCACCCCTGGCACAGGATTGACTCAGGGTCCGGGGCCACTGGGGAAGCCACCCTCTTCTCCTCTCTTTTTCTCTTCTCTGGGGCTGAGGGAAGTGAGCTGCCTGCCTGTTCCTGAGTCTTAAAAATGGCCCACAAGTGAAGTGTAGGTGACAGTAGCTCTCCTTTCTCTCCTTCATAGTCCAGGCATTCAGAGGCCACCTCCACTTAAACTCTGTAAGTAAGTACACTGGACGCTAATGGCTGGCAGACATTAATCTGCCGAGTTTGGACCTTACAGGACACCATAGTCTTGTCAAGCAGTAACTAATTGTACTCACATGGCATAGATCAGCATCCTTCCAACTTGAGTAATATATATGACCCCTTTTAAATGAAAAAAGAATGTTCTTGACCCTTAACATCTCACAATTATTTTTAGCAATGTTAATTACATGCCTATCCACACAGTTATGTAAGATCTTTCATTCCGTGGCCCACGTCAGAGCTGAATAACTACAGCAGATTTACATGTGGAGTTGAGTCAAAACCCGCAAAGGAAAACTGTGGAAATTCGTGTTAGGTATAAGAGTTCATGCAGCTGAGTGACATGAGTGTGGAGGACATGAGCCTGGGGTTGACTGGGAGTCAGCGACCTCTCCATGCATTTGGGGGCTGTCTGCCACCTTGTACTGCTGGTCGACCAGATCTCTACTCTGCTGTTCTGTCTGGACCTGGGACAACCTGAGAACCTGCCCTCCCTCACTCTTACTCTCCCTCTCCCTCTCCCTCAGGAAGGAAAAAGAGTTTATTTGCATATTCAATCCAAGTGCTCTTTGCTCATTAACCTGGAACGTTATAAATGATAGTGTTCAACTCGCATCACCCTATTTATCAATAAGATAAAAAGACAGAAAAGCATGTTCAGCATTAGCTTAATGTAAATGATATGAAGCATAACTGCATTGCATTTTTAAGTGAAAATATAAATGTCCAAAAATTTAAATTGTTCAAAAATACAACCTCGATTTCAGAAGCATTGCATTTGGCACTGGTTTAAATTGGTCACTACACTCTGAGACTCTTACTCCTAAAATTAAAGCAAAGCTCCAGAACTTTCATTTTCTCCCTGTCTAACTTTCTTTAGTTTTAACCCATATTTAAATCATACATGAACCACACTAGCATTATAAATCTAATGTGTTGCTCAGTGTTTAGAGAACTTATCTTTAGTAGCAATGGAAGAAACCAAGCCCCAGCCACGGAAGGCCACAAATCATGAGCACATTTATCAGTTCGCATTATTTGATGTAGCCATAAGGATTATTCTAGTTTAGCAACGGTGAGGGGCTTTTTCAAGTCAAAGGCAACGACAAAATCATTGCACCCGGTCACACCTGTCCTTGTCTTCCGGCCATCTGTCATTGCTTAATACCAGCTCCAAGTGCGTTCCCCGGCAAAGAAGGAGTCCAGTGTCACCGTGGCACTTGTGCAAGCACTGGTCAAGCGTCCCAGCAAGCCCCTCCCTGTCTGTGATTTCCCCTTCTCACTGCGGTAGGTGAACATCTCTCATCTCCCAAAATTCAGATCCAAGGCCCCTTCCCAGGGAAACCTCTTTGGGTTCTCCCGCAGGGAGCTCTGGCAAATGGCCCACAGGCACCCATCACAAGACCTTATACTGGTCTCTCTGGGTTTGTCACGCTGTCTTGCTGCCATGTGTGACTGGGACGTGGAGGACACTTCTGGGATGCACTTGGCCAAAAGCTGCTCCACAGCAGGGCACGCACGGTGCTCCTGGAGCCAGAAACACCATACAGACAGGGCACGGAGGCTGGGGGTTCCTGCTCCTAAAGGGAGGTGAACACAGGGGCAAAGACCATCATGGAACACGTTCCAGAGGAAAGTTGGGAGGGGCTGCTTGCTATTCCAAACTCCCAGCACCTTCTCAACACACAGTCAAATTTTAGAAACCCCAATAAAGCAGATCAAATACTTTAGGCAGGAATAGTCTTCCCTCCTCAGAGCCTCTTCAGATGATCATTTTAAATCCCTCTAAATACCACTGTGTTGAAGACAGTGGGTTATCACATATTTTCACAGAATTTTAAACTTCGTTTGATATCTAAGTTGCTGGGTACAATGGCACATGCCTGTAATCCCAACTACTTGGGAGGCTGAGGCAGGAGGATCACCATTTCAAGGCCAGCTGGGACAACTTAGTAAGACCCTGTCTAAAAAAAAAAAAGTACTGGGGTAAGGCTTAATGGTAGAGTATTCACCTAGCTTGAGGCCCTGAGTTCTAACCCCAGGACAGGAAGGAAGGAAGAAAAGAACTAAAGAAGGAAGTGAGGGAGGAGCTGGAGAGAGAGGGGGAATTCTGAGCCCGAGGGGATTATTGCCAACACCAGTCACAATTCTGCTTATCAGGGAACATGGGCAGCTCCTGCTTGATGATTCAGGATGGTGTCCTCTGTCCCTGTCTACATTGTTCACAACACCAACATCCCCCTGTAAGAAAGGGCTTTCTAGTGGTCCGTGTCCATGATTTCACTTTTTATTGCACACTTGGGAATTCAGGTATTTTTAGTAAAACACTAAGAAGCTTGCAAAGGGTAGAGAGGCATTTTGGGGTTTTGTTTTGTCTTTACCAAAAGGAGAAGCAGGACTAGGGAATTGGGACATTTTCTTCCCGTGTCCCTCTGCAGATCAGCCGTCCCTCTGCCCTTCCGGGAGGGACATTTTCAAGGTGTCACATCCAGTGCACTTTGGGCCATTTTGAAAAAAACTGCTGAGAAGTGCTCCGGCTTGGAAGAAACAGAGCGCATGTGTCATGTGGCTGAGGTGAGGACCCAGCTGTGTGGTCTCAAACACAGGCCATCAAGGACACCAGCCTGCGGCCTCAGATGACGGAGAGGAATGCCAGCTGCAGGGGACAGCTGGGTTCTGCTTGTTCAGTTTTTTTTCTTGACTGCTGTGAAGAACACTCTCCATTTCTGGTCATTCTTTCTGCTTGCTTTTAGGTGAGCTGAGTGCTTATGGTTTTACTCTTCTCGTATTTGAATGTGTTCCCAGTTGTTCTCATTCTTCTTCTAATAGTTTCACTACAATGCAGAACGTGCATTCTTGACCCACTGTGACGAGCAGATCTTCTATCACTGTCCGATGTCGCTGGAACATGGAGCTGCTGCAACTCAGTGCTGCTGGCTGCTGCAGTTGCTGTTGGTACACTCTTGTGCTTTATGCATGATTTACACTCGACAGTGCAGCCCACACATATAACTTATCTTCACCTGTGGGGTTACTAATTCCAGGGTTCCTAATTCACTATTAAATTTTCATTTTTCCACCTGGGATTATTTTCATTCACCCTAAAATAACTTCTTTTAGTCTTCCTACTAAGGCTGGACTTCTGATGACGAATTTCCTCATTTTGATCTGTCTAACCATATCCTTATTTCACTTTCTCCGGGGGGGGGGATATTTTTATTGAACAGAGAGCTTCTTTTCTTTCAGGTATTTAACCCATAACGCATTGTTTTCTGGCTTCCGATATTTCTAGTAAGAAGTCAGCCTTTGCTCTCAGTGTAGCTTCGTTGAATTCAGTGTCTTTTTTTTCTGCAGGTTTAAAGCCTTCTTCTTTGTCTTTCCCTCTCAACTTTTCTCATGTAGTTTGCTTTGTGTTTGCTTTCACCGTTACTGTTGTTGATGGTGTGTGTGTTCCTCTTTTACGTGGTTTGTTGAGCTTCCTTTATGCATATATTAATACTTCCACCAGCTTTGGAAACCTGCTGCTTTGAATGTTGCTTTGACACATTCTTTCTACCTTTATTCTTTGAGTGCTTCCTTTATGTGTATGCCTATTTTGATGTTTCCTAATTTGTTCATCTTTTCCTTTGTTCTCTTAAACATTTAATTGTAGGAATTTTAAATCTTTATCTGCTAAATCCAACATCTGAATCAGCTGTGATCCTGCTTTGTTTTTGGTTATTGGTATATCCTCTTGTCTCTTCACTTGTATAGTAATTTTTGATTGCATGGTAGGCATTGTCAGTAAGTAAGCTACAGACAGTACAGGTGTTGCTTCCTTCCACCTGTGAGGGCTCCTCTGCCTTCTCCTGGGAAGCTAAGGTAAGGGTCAATCATCTTCATCAGACCAGAAACAGAGGTGTGCTATGGAACCCAAGACCCTTCCCCTCCTCACTGTCTGTCCAATGCTTGTGCGTCAACACTGAATGTAACAGCAGACCCAGCTCTGCCTCTGAAACCCCTGGACCTTGCTCCGCAGCCTCCTGTCCTGCACAATCTCAAATTCTGGAAAATGTCTAGAATGAGACCAGCTAATACCTGGGGCTGTAAGAAACCCCATCACAGTTTTGCCTTCAAACCACCTCTATCCTTGTAGGGACTCAGCCTGCTTTTCATGAGCACTGACCGAGGCACCAGGCACCCATGCAGCTGAAGAACTCCACAAATGTCCCTTGGGGAGTTTGGGGTGCATTCCAGTTCTCCCCACATTTCCAGTTTGTTTCTCTAGTCCTCTGCAACTGCAAAAACATCATCTACTTTCCCTTCCTTCCAGAAAGGGTTCTTGAGGCCTGGAGAACCGCTCAGAACTGGCCACTGTCCCTGAGGGAAAAGCAGGTCATAGTTATCAGTCTACCTCAGAGAACTTGTCCCATCCAGAAGTCTTTCAGTGGGACAGTGCTTTCTGATGTTTGATAATGCGATTTTTGTCATTTGCCTTTCTTGCTGATGGGAGCAGTAACTGGTCACAACCTACTCAGAAGTGGGAAGCCCTGGCTTTGTCCCTTAAATGAGTGAATAATGGCTTGCATTCCCTAAGAAAGATAGATGAATCTGCACAGTTTTGGGAAAATAATCAGCTGAGATGGTAGAGGTACCCTTCCACCTGTTCAATATCCATCCACTCCCAGGGCTCCACCTGTTGACATTATTTCTCAAAGATCATTAATGTTGCCCGAATGTGAGCCAAGGAGCACATAGAGAAATATTCCACATCTGCAGAGCAGAGGACAAGCTAACCCCGTTCCCCACCACATGCACTGGAGGAGAACAGCAGAGGCACCAAAATGCCCTCACACCCTTGGAAAACCACACAGATAGCAGTGAAATTTCACTTAGCAAAAGGAAAAAGGAGAGCTTGGTGTAGGCAGTGTGGCCCTTGCATATATCCAGGCGATGAGAAGTCTTAGTTAAGAACGTGGAATCCTCCACCAAGTTCCCTGTGATGTTGGGCAAATTACCTGGTTTCTCCATGCCTCAGTTTCCTCAACTGCACTTTCTGGGCCACATAAGGAGAGTAATGAGTTAATGGTTGTAAGGTGTCCAGCAAGGGGCCTGGCACAGAGCGCTCAGGAACTCACTGAACTCTATGCACATCCCTGCCACCGTGCTCTTGGCTCTTTCCACTGGCTCAGGAGCAGTCACCTCCACAAGGTTCCTCGTTTCCCCATCATTCTGGAGACCAACAGCAAGCGCTCACATTGGGGCTGCTCCTGCTCTGCAGCTCCCTTTCCACTGGTGCCTCGAGGGCCACTTGCCATTGGTCTTTCAGGGCCCATCAGTCACAGCCTTCTCCTCCGTGCTGGCTTTGTTTCAGTGCCTCCCTGGCATTCAGTTTGAGAAGCTCCTTTGGCTCCAAAGCATCTCGGAGACCCAGTGATGGACTCTGAGTGTAGGCTTGGCCTCTACGGCTTCTGGGCCTTACACCTCCTTCTTGACTCTAGCCTTTGACAGCCTCCTGCAAGTGAGCAACAGACTCAAGTAGGGCTTAGCATGGCCCTGGAACACTGAAGGCCTTGCCCTCCCTGTGCCATCACCCCCTTTCGCTGTGGAGTCTTCTCTATCTGGTCTTAATGTGGGGCTGTGGGGGTGGAAGAGCTTGTGGGGCAGGGTATTTGGTGCTTTGGGTGTGGGCTGAACCATTTCCTTTCCTTGAATTGCTGTGGGTTCTCCCATTCTAATTTCTAGACTCACTTGTAACCGACAGATACACTTCTGAGTAGCCAGAAAACCCAGCGCCGAGATATCCAGCTGTTAGGGCAACGGCTGCCGGGAGAAGGGAGGAGCCCGCTTTGTCTGGCTGGAGTCCGGCGAGCTCGGTCTTCAAGCGCCCTTGTGAAGCAGGAGGAAGTCACTGTTGGAAGCAGCCCTGTGCACGTGCTTCCCTGCAGAGGCTGGGAGGGCTGGCATCTGAGAATGGTTGCCGCTTTAGCAAATCGCTCTGCTTCACAAACATGCCGTAACGTGGAAGGCTGCGCTGTCCTCGGCACAGCTAACCTGCCTCGAGGGATCCGGCTTGACATTTCAGGGCCATCTCTTGCAGTGTCTGAGCTAGGAAACAGTGCACGTGTCTTCACATTGTATGGATCACACAGGTCCCTCCTGAGTCAGGGAGCAGCGGTCAGAACCAGTCGACCACGTTGCCTCCACGGTCGTGACTGGTGCTAGCCTTGGCCCAGCGGTGGGCCTAGCTCCAGGAGGGGTGGAGCTTGAGAGTTATCAATTATTGAGAACACTGATAAGGCACCATCAGGTATACAGTGATTTTTAACTTAAAAATGTTTATTGCAGTAAAAGACACAGTGCCATTTATCCCCCTCAAGATCCTTCTCCTCACCTTCAACACACTTATCCCATTGTTTCTGCCACTTTCTGGAGCAGTTCCAGAAATTCCTCTTTCATGCATTTATGAGGTGTGATCAAAAACACAATGAATACCATGTAGCTTGCTGTCCAAGAGAAAAAACAGATTCATAAAACACGATGCTGTGTCCCTGTCCACCTTAGTCACCGGATCTGGCACCGTGTGACTCCTGGCTCTTCCCCAAAGTCAAAATGACCGTGAAGGGGGAGAGTTTTGAACCCACTCAGGACATCGAGGCAGCCAGGGCAGTGCAACTGAGGACGCTCAGGAGAGAGGGCTCCAAAGCGGCTGCGGGACGTGGTGAGGACATGGAATGCGTGTGTTCAAGCAAGGAGGAAATTTTGAGGGAGATTAATGGTAGTGTGTCTTTTACTGTAATGAATGTTAGTATTTAAATATTCACTGTATTTTCACATGCAAATTCAATGAAGAAAACGTACAGGGCGTCCTACGTGGGCACACAGTGGGGAGTGCAGGTTGAGCAGGCTGGGCTCTGTCCTCTCGTCTGGAGCGGTGGCTCATGGCAAGCCACACACCGGCCTCCTGGTGCTGGGTCCCTCTTGGGTCCCAGCCCACCAGCTGGCAGCCACCCCCTCCCTGCCCTTCCCATCTACCCTGGGCGGGAGGTCTGCAGACGGGGCCGCCTCAACCCTCCTGCCCACACGTCGTGACCACAGGCCACGCTCTTCACCCGTGTCTGACACCTCCCCTGTCTTCTGTGCCCCAGGTCATCCACCAGCTGCGGCTCTCAGAGAATGAGAGTGTGGCCCTGCAGGAGCTGCTGGACTGGAGGCGGAAGCTCTGCGAGGAGAGAGACTGGCAGCAGGTCCTGCAGCAACAAGAGCCCTGTGCACCCCCGCCGCCGCCCTGCAAGAAGCCCACGCTGCTGAAGAAGCCAGAAGGGGCCTCCTGCAGCCGCCTGCCCCCCAAGCTCTGGGACACCACCATCTAGGGCCCTGGGCTGCAGACACAAGGACGCAGGCTGCCTTGGGGGACACTGCATTGACCCTCTCCCCACACATCGATTAGAAAAAGCACCGGACACGGATGCTCCGATAGGACGCATTTCCTGTGTGCGTGTGTGTGGGTGTGCGTGCGTGTGTGTGGGGTGTGTTCTTTCTTCCCTTTTCTGTGATTGTCAGGCTCCACATTTATAGGGCTGCACTCCCCACAAGTGGGGACAGAAAAGCCAGGCGCGTGAGCCGAGGAGGGGCGGCAGCCAGCAGGGAGCAGTGACAGGGGACCCACGGGCGCCTGGGCAGGGCAGTTCCCTGGAGCTCGGCCACATGGCTCACCCTCACCGCGGCTTCGTGCTGCTCCTGTGCACAAGACTCACTTGTTTATTTCCTCCTAGGTGTTTGTGTTCTGTTTGAATTCCAACTCAGTGATTATTTGCGCGTAGAAGACTGTGTTTTATAACTCGATGCACTTGGTGGTGCGCCCTTCTTTCGAACACAAATTTTAAAACGCCACTTCTAGGTTTTTCCCTTCACACGTGTTGTTTGATTGACCTGGATTGTCCACCCCCTGGGGACCATGTTGTTGCTTGGCTTTGCAGTGTCACCTTGGGCCCAGCCCCATGGTGTCTTAGACTTCGCTCTCGGTTAGGGGACAGCTGGATCCCTCAGCCGGCCTCTGCATTTGGGGCAGCGGCCTGTGTGCCCCTTAGCAAAACCCCGCCCCGCCCTGGCTTTGGTGCTCAGCTACGCGTGCATGGCTTCCGGTTCAGCACTGTGGTGCAAAAGGTCATCCCAAGGTCACAGTGTGGGTCTTGGGCTCAGCCCTGCTGGCTGGTGCAGCAGTGCTGCATCTCAGGCCTCCCCCCACCAGCGGCACTGCATGACCCTCCCACTATGTCCCCTCCCTCCTGTCACCCAGTGGCTCTGCTTCTGCTTCCTTGTGCATTTCCATCCCTGGGGGGTTCCCAGCAGTGGCTCCAGACCACCTGTCTTGCTACTCAGAATTTCTTATTCATACCAGCCTTTGGAATACGACTCTGCCAATAAAAGGGTGGAATTCCACACTGCTGTGGTGTCCTCTGCTTGGTGTCCGGGCTGGCATCTTCCCGGAGCCCTGGAGTCTTCTGACCAGCCATGTGGCGGCAGCAGATCCATCCGCCTCCCTTGCCCTGTTTGTCCTCACAGTGGCTGCAAGCGCCAGGCTCTGCGGGATTTGTTCCGTAAGAGAAGCACTGTGGCTGCTCAGGCATGGCGAGACCAACCACTCAGGAGGCTGATGACCTCAGAGAGACAGACGGCTTCTGGGGCCAGCAGTCCCAGGAGAAGCAGCCATGCGGGGCCATGGAAGGGCCACTGGGAGCAGCAGCAGGGTTGGTCAGAAAGCAGAGGGAGTATCTTGGCCTCTTCCTCGTCCCTGGGACACAATACTCGACTCCTGCAACGTAAAGGAGGCGTTTTTAGTTCAAGGTGGAAGGGTCCGGCAGAAGAAAGCTGCTCACATATGGAGCCGGGAGGCAGAGAGAGGGGATCTGGAAGCCAGAAAGCACCCTGCCAGGGCCCCACCTCCTACCAGCGGCACCAGGACCTGGGCCCAGTCGCCTTCCTGAGGACCAGCCTGCTGTCACACGCGGCTTTAGGGGCGCATCTGCAGTGCTGCCTCCGTTCAGGAGCTCAATTCTCTCCACAATTCTGGTTGCAAACCAAATTAGACGAGAACCAAATCAGATTTGAAGGTCAGATTCAATGCTGACTTTAGAAGGAATGTAACTCGGTTCCTGTCCAGCTCAGTCTGCGACCAGAATCGTGGAGAGAATCAAGCTCATGAAGTGAGGTACCGCTGTGGGTCTGAACCCCGACAGGGAGTGAGCGAGCTGAAGGCTGCACGCCGCTCTGCAGAGCAGCCAGGCAGGGCAGGGAGGTGCAGACCTGCCAGGACAGGGGTCTGGATGCTGCAGCTGACCCCAGATGCCGGGTCATTTGCCCTCTAGGGACGCAGGAGTGGGAGGGGGGCTGGAGCAGATGCTGGAACAGAGCCCTGTGAGATCCGTTGCCGCTGCGGGCTCTGAACTCTGAGTGGCTGGGGTGCCTTTGACGGCGCTCAGCACCGACGAATCTAGGAGGCTGCGGACAGCAGTGGGTAGGGCGCCCTTCCGGGGTCAGAGGGCTCAGGCCACAGCGTCAGAGCAGACAGAACAAGAGACACAGCTGATGCATGGCCAGTGTGGCGTCTCTGCTGCAGTCCGACCCTGGCAAGGAGAGGCGGGGCCCAGTTGCAGCCGAAAGGGGCCAGTTCAGCGCTGCCCACCACTCTGCGCCCTCCACTCAGCCCAGAAGCAGCAGAGAATCGGGCTCTTTGCAGAAACCGGGTTCCTGTGATCAGACCCTGCCGATTGCTCTAGGCGTGGCTCATGGGCTTGGGTCCAGGTCTGAGCAGCCTCTGCTGCATCCCTAAGACAGGCGGCCCTGATCAGGCTGCGAAAGCAAAGCAGACTTCGGGGCTGGGGTGACGCTGGCTCCGACATCCAGGCTCACGGCGCCCATGGCCTGGTGCCCTGGTCTGCACGTGCCGTCTTCTTATGGCGGCTGTCATGGCAGAGGGACGGGGACGGGGAGAGGCTCCCTCAGGGCTGTGTGAGGGCAAGGGTCCCACCAGCGATGCTGCTCCTGACCTAACCACCCAACACGCTTTTCATTCAGTCTCACTGGGGACCGGGCATCAGCCAACACTGCCACCTCGGCGCCAGCCTGTGCCTGCATTCACTGGGCTTAAAACTCAGGGTTTTCAGGAAGTGGATCGGAATGTGAGCTCATGTTTGTGAGGCCCACGTGCATCATCCTGAACACAATATTACAGAAGTTGTCAACTTATGACATCAAAGACATCTTTAGAAAAGTCACACTGAGTGACCTTGTTCTGACCCAGCTGTGTAAAAGCGTGGTTCGCGATGACTGTGGGGAGAAGACTTCCCATGCACACAGGAGACCGAGCCACATGACTCCACCCAGCCCCGGCGTTAGGGCTGGGACACCCCTGGGGTGGCCCTGACCACCACTGCTAGGGTGCTGTGGGCAGCAGGAGATGTTACACATTTCATCTCTCCGGGAGTCCTCTGCCACGGTCCAGGCTGACCCTCAAGGCTAGACGCCAAACCCTGTCCCTCAGTACACGCAAGCTCCGGGCCAGGCAGCCAGAGCAAGCCTGCTCGGTCTCTGTCCGTTTCTCCCTGTGGAGAGAGGTTTTAAGGTGGCCCTGGGTACTAAAGCACCCGATCCTGCCTTCTGCTGCCATGGTAAGGAGATCATCAGAGACTCAACAGCACTAGCACGATAATGACAGGGCAGCCGGGCGGCTGCGACCACCAGACACCAAGTCCGACTGTTCGTTGGTTGAGGCTACCCGCGGAGAGGCCCCAGTGGCCATCCTATGTCGTGACAGCAGACAGAAGCGCCATTCTGAGTAATAGAGCACCGAAGGTTGCTCCGTGTCGGCCAGATTTCAGCAGTTACGTACGTTTGCAAACTAACGATGGTATTTTAATTGCGAACAGACCATAGGAGAGGAATTGTGACATAGTATTGGGCCTGTAACCTTATGTTTAGCAACATAATTGGTTTGAATTATGACCGTATGTTCAAACACTGCCCACTCTGTGGCTTTTAAAAAATTATTCATGAAAGGGCTCTAAAAACTACTATCAGAATGTTTGCAGTGGGTCAAAATGATTTAAAATGTATTTTCCAGGGTGGAAAAAATAGATCATTACTACTCTTAAATAGTGGTATCTAATTTAGTAGAATTATGATTGGATACATCTACTCAGCAAAAACAACCAATTAAAATCTGAAATTTGTGAATAAAATTCACATATAGATATTATGAAATTGGACAAAAATATGACTAAAAAATATGGATAAACTTCTGCTAAAATTCTATTGCTGTCAGTCTACGTCAGACAGAAACCCAGCCCTGTCTGAACCAAAGAGGCCGAGTTAACAAGTCCTAGAGCTCCTCAGTGGGAGGCCGGTCAGTGCTGAGCTCCATCTGAAATACTGATTTTACTCTCAACGTTTAAAAGTTTCTGTTTCATTTTCTCTTTATTTTTCGTGAGACACTGATAATTTTCATCAGAAAAAAATTCTTAAATTAGATGAGAAGAAAACATAGCCTGTGTTCTGAGTAAATTTTTTTCATAGTTTAATTACATTTTCCAAACCATGTTAGCAGTTCCTAAAAATCCGTAAAATAAAGATAAAAGCAGTAGTATTTCTATTTGCTATAGCATGGTAAGTTTGCCACTGTCAAAAAACTAATAACACAGGTTTCACCCTCATTCTTCCTAACCAATGACTATAAAACAATTTCTCCCACAAGGAGAGCCCTGCCTGCCGGGTCCCTGTGACACTACAGAGAGCAGACTTATGGGGTGCTGAGCTTCCAGGAAGGAACATCCCACAGGGCTTCACTTAGCCTCAGCTCTGCTGACCCCTGGGAGGTCTATTACTGTGGCTTTCATAAGTTTCTCTAAAGTCCAGGATGATTTGCAAACTTTAAAGATGGTCTTTTTCAAAGGGTGAGTTTTCTTAGCGGCCTAACATACATCTCTGTGCCCTGTTCTAATTTCTCAGATCATTTCCCAGGGTTTCTGCAGTATATTTAGGCTTTAAATATCACTTCTGCATGCTTGGATACCACCTCTCTGTTATAGTCTGGCTTGGATGTAGTCTACCCGGTCATGCCAATGGCGGGGGACATTTTGATGTCTTTTCACGAGAAAGTGATTGAGGGTGGGTAAATCTCTACGTTCATCCCAGTGGCTGTCGCACAATAGGGATGTGTCCACCGTGTCCTCTCCTGCTTTGATTAGAGTCACCCGGACCCCGGCATCTTCACGGGAATTGTGTGTCCGCAGAGGGGGGCAGCCAAGAATGCTCCGGTGACGCTTCCAGATGTCACCGTTGGGTTTCTAATGTTTAAAGAAAATGAAAGAGAATGGAACTATTAATAAATCCTAAGGGACATCAAAGCTCTGCAGAAGAATTAAACCAAATGCAATTTAAGGTTTTGATCTTGTAAGATTTGAACAAACAGAGGGGCTGGTGATGCATGCTCTGGAACAATTACTTGAAATGTATCCATGCTGCCATACTCCGGGGAGAAGCTTTCTTAAGGAGCCTGTTTCGGGGGCCTGGTAACCTGAACTTGATCTGACTGGCTCTAGGGTGTCACAGAGGAGCGGGATGACCTTCCGAGGGGACCTCTTAGGAGTGTCCACCAAAGGAGCCATTTTAACATTACAGAACTACCCCGAGAGCCCTTTCATATGAATGAGCAGCATATCCACGTGTGCTGTAGGAACCTGTGCTTCGAACAATTACACTGCAATTTGTAGTTGGAAAACCACTGTGTTTCCTCTGGGCTTAGTGACAGTCTGTATTTTATGCAGATAGCAGGAACTGTTCCCCAGCAAAATAAAGGAGAGGTCACAGAAATCCAGAGTCCTGAGCACAGCACCAACAATGGCAAAGGTAAGAGGCTGGGAGCTCGGACCTGACTCCCTGTCGTTCCTGCTGTGCTCTTGTCTTACCGGGAACCCTCCGCTTCCTCGCTCTGAAGGCAGACGAAGCTCCTGAGATGCAGCGCTCGAGGCCCATGCGTTCACAACCTGGAGGTCTGTCCGTGTGGCTCGAAGGAAAACTGAAGAGAACAAGTGGCTACATCCCCAGGCCTGACGGCTGGCGGCTGGTGCTTGACACTAATGAGCGGTGGCCAGTCTGCGACCCTGCCTACCTTTGTGACTGAAGAGGGCTGGTGAACAAACCACCCAGAAACCGGAGCTCTACACCGAGCATTTCAGTTTTCTCCCTGGGCCACAGTCCGTTGACCCCATGCAGCAGCCACTGGGCACTGGGGCTCCCTCCATGGCTATGGCCTCCTGTGGGTCTTGCAGGGCTCCCCAGTGAGCCGAGGGAGGGATGACAGCCCAGAGAAGGGTCCCGGAAGGGGTGTGCAGCTCACCAGAAGGAGCTCAGGCCACTCTGTCCTCATCGGCTGGGGCAGGTTCTGGGTGGGCCTGCACTGTGACCAGGAGGAAAGGGGAAAGCACTCCATGGCACTGAGCCCAAAGCAGACGCATTCCGTGAGCAAGGAAATTCCTAGCTATTCGGAGTGTGATCGAAATGTGCAGTGAAGGTTTACAAAGTAAAAGACACAACACAGCCATTAATCTCCCTCCGACTCCCCCCTCACTCTGAACACACTCATCCCATCGTCCTTGCCCCCTTCTGAAGCAGTTTAGGTGTCCTCTCTCATAAGTGTCTTTAACTGTGCTGTCCTGGATGGCTGAGTCCATTCAAATCATGTCCTAAATTGATTTAATGCTTTTCCCTTTCATCATAATTTTGACTTTGGAAAGAGCCAGAAGCCGAACAGTGCCAGACTGGGTGAGTAAGGTGGACGAGGACACAGTCATGATTTTAGGAGCTGCCTTTCTGGTGGAAGGCTCTCAGCAGTGACATTCACCATAGTTTTTATCACACTTCATAAAGACACAGAAGAGGGCTCCAGAGCTGCTCCAGAAAGCGGCGGGAAGGATGGGCGACATGTTATTTGAAGCAAGGGGGAGGCTCTTTGAGGGAGACTGTGGCGATGTGTCTTTTACTGTAATGATTTTTAAAAACCTAAACATTCTCTGTGTATTTTGATCTTACCTTGTAAATTCTAGCATCTGTTTTCCATCTCCTCCTGGGTTCAGAGGTGCCCAGGCCGGCCTGGAGTGCTGGGAAGTCTCTACAGCGGTAGCTCTTCCTCCCAGAGCTCCTCCAGAGTCTACCCTTGAGGGGCACTGAGGCCAGGGCAGGGGACAGATGGGGAGGCCGCCCTGCCCTGGCTGAGCACTGCCACCGGGCCTGCCGGCCCACATGCTCCTCCCCAGCCTGGCGCTTCTGTGGAAACTGAGGCAGAAAGCATCCCCACGGGGTATCTTCTGACAGACACTTCTCTCCACATGCCAGGCCTCGCGAGTCCAGACAGGCCATACCCTAACTAAAGTCCCTACACCTCGGTGCTGTTAATGCAGTAGACGAGCTCGCCTAGGATTGCTCCACTTTTATTTTTCTTCAGCTCAAGGAAGCATGACCTGTTGCACACACTCACCTGGCAGGATGGACACTTGCAGACTTGGGGCTCTCCTCCGCGAGTTTGTGCCTAGCAGAGGGTAGACAGCTTGGGCAGCACACGGGGAGACTCCCTGACACAGGACGTGACCGTGGAGCTGGGCCAGGTGGGCCCCCTGCAGGCCAGAGTGGAAGGGAAAGCATCTAGCCCTCCAACCGGTCCTTCCTGCCTGGTAACTGAAGGGTGGGAAGCAGGAGCTGGGGTCTGGCTCCGAGCTTTCCTGGGGCTGACGGCACGCAGTGAGTCCCTGAGGAAGTCAGACGCCCCAAATCGCCTGCATTGCTGCTCTCACCAGGGGCTGGGGATGTCGCTGTGAGAGTGAGTTTGGGGAAACCAGGCGCCCACAGAAGGGTGAGCAAATTGGGCACTGCAGGCGGACTGGGGAGAGACGGAGAGAGTGGGAGAAGATGCGGGAGCCGGGCAGAGGCTGGGGGTCTCGGGACCCTGCCACACGTGTGGCAACTCCAGCCGGGCCACCCTCTGACGGCCACTGTGTCACAGGGGAGACCTGAGCTGGCACAGACATTCGTGCTGGCCACGCTGGCCGGCGCTTTGCTCTCTCAGGGCCGAGCCAGGAGGGCGCACAGTTGATCTTAGTCCCAAACAGTCCTGATTTGGCATGGGCGTTCCAAGGCCGATGCCACCTGGAGGAGCCCCGGCTGACAGCGGCACATGCCTGAACAGAGTGGCTGTCACCACATGGGATGTGCAGGGGTGTGGAGGACACCGAGCGAAAGCAGGGTCAGGGTGAACCCCAGGACGAGGAGACCTGGCCTCGGCTGAAGAAAGCCACTTTCCATCCCGACGTAAAGAGCAGGCGGGCGAACCAAATGGCTGGTGGCACCTTGGGGACTGGTCAGTGAGAGGGACACAGCAGCAGCCTTGCTTGGCAGGTGTCTGAGTGGCAGCTAATGGAAAATGAGCGCTGCACCAGGGAACACACACAGGGCAGTGCTGCTCCGTGGGCTCCTCCATCGAGCGCCAGCAGGAGGCAGGCTCCCATCCGCCCGGCCGTGCTGCACTGTGGGAAGGAAGTAACCAGTGCCCGGGGGCTGCTGTAGCTCTGTTTAGTTGGAGCCCTTGCGGCTCCTGCTCCCTCATGTAACTCGCGGACCTCTGAGCAGGTGCGTGTGTCTTCGAGTGAAGGAAGCCATCTCTGCTCCTGCCTAGAGACAGTGTTCACTGTGAAGGCACACAGCACTCTCCGCCTGGGTAAACTGAGGAAAGGAGAGCCACATCCACGTTAGTCACCGGATGCTCAAGTTACCTAGCAATGTTGAAGGGAGATGGGATGGGGGCCTTGAGTGGTGAGGAAACACAAGTGGGTCCTGACCATCAGATGGTGGCTGCTGGTGGCCCATTCGCTTGTGGCCCAAGGGAAGACACGGAAAAGTGGAAGAGGGACTGACAAATTAAGGAGGCGGCAGTAGCTGTGTGGGCAGGAGAGAGGCACACCAGAGGTGAAGACAGCGTCTGCACACAAGGCTGGAGAGAGGGAAACACGACTCGTCCCGTGGACGTGGACGTGGATGTGGTGGCCAGCAGGTAGGCCAAGCCCAGAAACCACCCTGAAAGGCTGGCGTGTGGTAGCCTGGAGCAAGTGACAGGCAGAAGGACCTGAGGATCCCGTAGACTCCAGAGAAGGGGACTGGACAAGCCCTGTCCTCAGAGCCAGAGCAGGCAGGACCCCTCTCACTTTTCTTCCAACAGAGGCCAACTCTGCGTGCGTAAAAATACTGGTGCACCATAGCATTCTATTGAAAGACTCGCAGTGTAAGAATCCTTTCACTGTTAAGAAAAGGTAATACCAGGGCTTGAAAAAGCACAGAAGATGCTGATAACTGAGCACAGAAAGGAAGCAGTTGTTGCAGAAGGAAGAGGATGAAGATTGCAGCAGGCGAGGGCTCCACGTGTGCCTGACATGAGCAGCAAAATGTTATTAACACAGAACCAGAGCCGGGCCAGAGTGAGGGGCCCCACGGCGCCCTGTCACCAGGGAGTTTGATTTTTTGTTTTTTCTTTTATTGGTACATTTTAGGCATATAATACATTTCCATTTATCACTGGGTGCTTGTACCTGTACATGATGGATCTTGGTTCTTATTTTTTCCCCATTACCTGTGCACCCTTCACCCCCTCCACTCTTCCCTATTTACATGGATTTTGTTTCCATTTTTTTCCTTTTCTCATAATTTTTCCTTTCCCTTCTTCCCTTTCCCCTTCCCCTCCTACCATCCCTACACCTTTGGACCTTTTCTTATTTCAAAGTATAAATTATTCGTTATTAATCATTTTAATCCTTATTTACACTTTCAGTTTCTCACACTAGAGAAACTTTGGTATTTACACATGTGTGTCCTATTTATTTCACTTAAGAGTATGACCTTGATATGCATCCATTTAGCTACAAATGACTTTAGCTTCTCATTCTTTATGGCTGAGTAGTACTCCATTTTATAAAAAAACCCCACATCTTCTTTATCCAGTTTCCAGTCAGTGGGCACTTGGGCTGTTTCCAAACCTTAGCTATTACAAACTGTGTCACTATAAACATGGGTTCACATATATCGCTGTGGTATGATTCTTTTAATTCTTTTGGAAAATACCCAGTAGGGGAATAGCTGGGTTGAATGGGACCTCTAGTCCTAGTTCTTTGAGGTATCTCCACACTGATTTACATAGTGGTTGCACCAGTCTGCACTCCCACCAACAATGGAGAAGGGTTCCTTTCTCCCCACAGCCCCACCAGCATTTCTTATTGGTTGATTTCTTGATAGCAGCCATTCTTTCTGCGGTGAGGTGAAATCTCAGTGTTGTTTTCATCTGCATCTCTCAAATGACCAGTGATGTTGAACATTTTTTCATATATTTATTTGCTGCTTTTACTTCTTTGTCTGAGAAATGTCTGTTCATTTCAAATGCCCATTTTTGAATTAGGTCTTTGAATTTGGGGGGTCTGATTATTTTCAATTCTTTATATATTCTAGATAGTAGTACTTTGTCTGAGGTACAGCTGCTAAAAATTTTTTCCCACATAGTAGGCTGTCTCTTAGCTCTGTTGGTGGTTTCTCTTGCAGTGCAGACACTTTTTAATAAGATGAAATCACAGTTGTTGATTCTTTGTGCTAGCTCCCATGCTACTGAGGATTTGTTCATAAAGTCTTTTCCTATGCCAATGTCTTCAAGAGTTCTACCTAACTTATCTTCCAGCAAGTTTAGTGTTTCTGTCTTAATATTTAAATCTTTAATCTACTCCGATCTTAGTTTAGTGCATGGTGATAGATATGGGTCTAATTTTAATCTTTGGCAGATTGAAATCAGATTTTTCCAACACCATTTATTAAATAGGCTATCTTTCCTCCAATGAGGGTGGTTGGCTCCTTTGTCAAAGATAAGGTGGCTGAGTATGTCTGGAGTTGTTTCTGCATCTTCTAACCTATTCCACTGATCCTCGGGTCTGTTTCTTTGCCAGTACCATGCTGTTTTTATCACAGTAGCTTTGTAGCATAGTTTCAAGTTGGGGATTGTGATACCCCCAGTCATGTCTCTGTTGCCTAGAATTGCTTTTGCTATTCTAGGTCTCTTCTTGTTCCAAATGAATTTTTGGATTGTTTTCTCTAGTTCTGTGAGGTATATTGTTGAAATTTCAATTGGTGTTGCATTAAATCTATATAGTAGTGGGGCCAGGGATTTAGCTCAGTGGTTTCACCGCCTACTGTGCAAGCGCAAGGACCCGAGTTTGATCCCTGGTACCAAAAAAAAAAAATCTATATAGTAGTTTTGGAATTATGGCCATTTTCACTATATTTGTTCTTCCTACCCAGGAACAAGGGATGTCTTTCCATTTTCTTATATCCTCTTTGATCTCCTTTTTCAGAGTGCTGTAGTTTTCAGTGTAGAGGTCTTTTGCTTCCTTTGTTAGGTTGATTCCTAGATATTTCATTTTTTTAGATGCTATTGTAAAAGGAATTATTTCCCAAATTTCTCTCTCAATGAATCTGCTATTTGCATGTAAGAAGGCTATTGTTTTTTAAGTGTTGACTTTGTATCCAGCTACTGTACTGAAGCTGTCAATTAAGTCTTGAAGTCTTTTGGCTGAGTTTTTTCTGTCTTCTATGTAAAGTATCATATCATCAGCAAATAATGACAGTTTAACTTCTTCCTTTCCTATCTTTATTCCTTTTATTTCTTTCTCTTTTCTAACTGCTGTGGCTAATGTTTCCAGAACAATATTGAACAGGATTGGTGATAGTGGGCATCTTTTCTTGTTCCTGACTTTAGCGTGAAAGTTTTCAGTTTTTGACAATTTAGTATGATGTTGGCTGTTGGTTTTTCATAAATAGCCTTAATCAGGTTGAGATAAGACCTTCTATTCCAATTTTCTGTACGGTTTTTATCATGAATGGATGTTGGATTCTGTCAAATGCCTTTTCTGCATCTATTGAGATGATCATGTGGTTTTCATCCTTGACTCTGTTAATATAGTGTATTACATTTATTGATTTACAGATGTTGAACCATCCTTGCATCCCTGGGATAAATCCGACTTGGTCAGGGTGTTTGATCTCCTTGTGACCCTCTGTATTCTGTTTGCCAGTATCTTGTTGAGGATTTTTGCATCTATGTTCATTAGGGAGATTGGGCTGTAGTTCTCTTTTGGGGTTGGGTCTTTCCCTGGTTTAGGAATCAAAGTAACACTTGCTTCCAGGAATGAATTTGGAAGCCTTGCTTCCCTTTCAATTTCCTTGATGAGTTTAAAGGGTAATGGCGATACTTCTTCTTTAAATGTCGTAGAATTCAGCAGTGAAGCCATCAGGACCTGGGCTTTTCTTTGTTGGTAAATTTTTTATTACATTTTCAATTTCACTCATTGTTATTGGGGTGTTTAGAATTTCTATATCTTCTTCATTTAACTTTGGCAATTCTTATGGATCTAAGAATCTGTCCATTTCTTCTGTGTTTTCCATTGGATTAGAGTACAGGTTCTCAAAGTAGGTATTGATGATCCTCTGGATTTCTGCTGAGTCTGTTGTGACTTCACCTTTTTCATTCTTAATTGCATAGATTTGAGCCTTTTCTTTCCTTTTTTTGATAAAGTTGGTTAAAGGTTTATCAATTTTATTTATTCTTTAAAAAAACCAACTCTTTGATTCATTAATTTTTTGTATCATTCTCTTAGTCTCCATTGCATTGATTTCTGCTCAGATCTTTATAATTTCCTCTGTTGTACGAGCTCTGAGTTTGTTATGCTCTTCTTTTTCTAGGAGCTTGAGGTTCTGCATTAGGTTATTTAACTGAGTTCTCTCTGTTTTCCTAATACGGGCATTCACTGCTTTGAATTTCCTGTGTAGAACTGCTTTCACTGTGTCCCATAGATTTCTGTATGTTGTACTGGCATTATCAGTAGAAACTGTCTAATTTCTTTCATTACTTGTAGAAACTGTCTAATTTCTTCTTTAATTTCCTCTGTGACCCATTGGTTGTTCAGGAGGGTATTATTCAATTTCCATGTGTTTGTGGGAGTTTTGCAGTGTCTTCTGTTATTGACCTCCAGTTTTATTGCACTATGGTCTGATAATATACAGGGGATAACTTCAATTCTTTTACATTTACTTAAACATGTCCTATGAGCTAGCATGTGATCTATTTTGTAGAATGACCTGTGTGCAGCTGAAAAGAATGTGTATTCTGATTTTCTGGGGTGGAACACTCTATAAACATCTATTAAGTCCATTTTTTCAATAGCTTGGTTCAGTTCTAGAATTTCATTGTTAATTTTTTGTCTAGATGATCTGTCTAATTGTGATAGAGGGGTATTGAGGTCCCCCACTACAATTGTATTACTGCTTATTTGTTTTTTCATGTCCATTAATATTTGTTTTGTATAGTTGGGGGCATTCGTATTTGGTGCATATATATTTAGGATTGTCATCTCTTCCTCTTGGATTGTCCCCTTCACAAGGATGTAGTGACCATTTTTGTCTTTCTTAATTAGTTTTGGTTTGAAATATACTTTGTCTGCAAATAAGATTTCTACCCCTGATTTTTTCTGGGCTCCTGTTGCATGGAGAACTGTTTTCCATCCTTCTACTTTCAGTCTATGAATTTCCTTTTGAGTTAGGTGTGTTTCTTGTATATAGCATATTGCTAGATTTTGCTTCTTAATCCATTCTGTCAGTCTATTTCTTTTGTTTGGTGAATTGAGGCCATTAACATTGATAGTTATAATTGATAGATATTGACTCATCCTTATCATGATGATTTACTGTTGTTGGCTCTTTTGTTTCTTATTTTTCTCCCCTTTCCCTTTAATGTCTTACCTTGCCTGGTGGCTTCCCTCTGTTGGACCTCATGGAGCTGTGACCTTCATTGTCTTTTTCTAGGATATTGCTTAAAATTGTTTGGAGTGCTGGTTTGGTGTTCATGAAATTTCTCAGGTGCTCTTTGTCATGGAAGTATCTAATTTCCCCATCGATTTTGAAAGATAATTTTGCAGGATACAACAGTCTAGGTTGGAAGTTATTTTCTTTTAGGGCTTGAAATACTTCACTCCAGGCTCTCCTTGATTTGAGGGTTTGTGTTGAGAAGTCTGCTGTGATTCTGATGGGCTTTCCTTTGTAGGTGTTTTTTTTTTCTCTAACTGCCTGTAGAATTTTGTTCTTCTGTTGGGTTTCTGGGATCTTGACTATATGTCTAGGTGTAGGTTTTTTTTGATCATGGCTAGTTGGAGTTCTATATGCCTCACTTATCTGTATGTCCAATTCTCCACCTCTGTCTGGGAAGTTTTCTACTATTGCTTCTGTGAACAGTTTTTTTTAATGTCAATTGTACTTTCTCCTGTTTTTTTATGGACTCCTATCACTCTTATGTTATTCTTTTTTGCATCATCTAGCAGCTGCTCTATTGGTTCCTCATGGTCCCTTACTATCTTTAAGAAATCTCTGTTTGCATGGTCCTTAACCACAATCCTGTCTTCTATATCTGGTATTCTATCTTCAGATTCTCTTAATCTTCTCTGCCTGCTTTCAATGGAGTTTTTAATCTCCTGAATATCTGTTTGAATCTGTTTCATGGTTTCCATTTCTTTTTTATGCTGGGCATTCATGGCTTCCAGCATGTTTCTGATCTCTTCTATTTTCTTGTTTCTAGAGCCTCTAATCATGTCTTTCACTCTGCTCACCATCTCTGTAGTTATCTAGGAGATTATTTCTGCTTTGAATTTTTCTAGAGTCTCATTCATCTGTTTTGTTACTTCCTGCGCTATCAGTTCAGGGTGTCCAGGTGGTTGATTATCAGACTTTTCCACCTCATTTCCCCCAGAATTTACCTTTTCTGGGGTGGAAGCCTGAGTTTGTGCCTTGCTTAAATGTCTTCTCATTTTTGTTTTTGGTACTGTCCTTGGTTTAACTCCTGGGTTGATATTTCAAAATTGCTTAATGTATGTATCTTTGTTGCTTGTGTTTAAAACCCTTGTGGAATGATTGCTCTTCAGAGGTGTCTTCCAGATATAGCTGGTCTTTAAGTTTTGAGACTCTAATAACTCTGAGGCTATTTCATTTCCATTATCCCAGGAAGGAGAACTGATTAGATCAATCACAACATCTTAGTCCAAATGATACAATCAGCAACACCATAGTATCAAGTGGAGCTTAGAAAATGGCAATTTGTGAGAGTTATTAATCTATCACCTTTAACTGTATGAATTAAATCAGAACTGAGGACTAACCCAAAATATGTTTGTAGTGAACAAACTCTTCAATACAGCAACTTTACCCTTCAGGATGGGGAGTTAGAAGGAATTGAGGAGGAACAGGTAGGAAGATCAAGAAAGATTAGCAGTGAGGCCAGAAGACACAGAAAGATCACACAAACTCTAAGAAATTGTTAAAGCCAAGAGGAAAAGGCAGAATGAAAGAATAAAGATGTGAACAGAATCATCTAACAGCAACAGGGAGGCTAGATACCATATTTACTTTCCTTTAAAATTAATGATAATCAAGAGAAGCAAAGAAAAATACAGGTGAAATCCAAATTCAGTCCAGAATGGAACAAATAGGGAGATGAAGAACAATGTGGGACAGCAAGAGAATGAGAGAGAGAGAGAGAGAGAGAGAGAGAGAGAGAGAGAGAGAGAGAGAGAGAGAGAAGATAAAAGAAAGAAAAAAGAAGAGAAAAGTAAAAATTTGAAAAGAGTAGAAAAAAGTAAAACTTGAGAATTAAAAATAAGAGAAAAAAATTTTTTTTGCAAATAACAAAAAATAAAAATGAAGGGCCTCCTTCAGGGTATGTCTCTGCTGTCACAATAGACAACATAGGCAGCTGTGTGCATATACAAGTAATGAGTCTCAGCAAGCCAGTTTCAGACCTGTGAGATTCAGGCAGATTTCCGGCTGCAAGTCCCAAATTGAGCTCCCTGCAGGTTCCAGTTGCTCTTCCCCTGAAGATAGTGCAGTTTCCGATGGGAGGTGAGGATCCCTCCAACTTACCAAGTGGGGTGGTCTGGTGTGCCTTTATTGTAGATATTCTCTTTACTTTTCCGCTGAGCTTCAGTTTTCATCAAGGAGCCTGAGAAGCCCTCTTTCTGTTGCTAACCTCTGCTCTATCTTGTCGCGCTCAGGACAAGGGCCTTTATAATTCCCTGTGCCTCTGTAGTGTGGAACCAGGTAGCAGAAGAGCCAGGAGGCCAGAGGGGGAGGAGGTCGGACTGGGTCCTGCAGGTGCCCATGAGGCTAAGCAGAGCTCGGGATGGAGCAGGGGCTCCGAGCCGCGCCTGGGTCCTCACCATGCTGTGGGGGGAGCCCCAGGTAGTTTTTGACCTTAGCCATTTCAGTTACTCCTCTGCAGCCTTCATAAAATTAATACGCTGTGGTTCCCTGACTCAACATTTCTCTGAAGTGTAAGGGGTTTTACCAGCCAGCAAAGTCAGTCAAACCTTCTCAGCCTTAATTTCATTATCAAAACCACAGGGCAGGTAACCGAACATGCGTGTCTGTAAATGACAAACCGTGGTTGCCTGTGGGTCTAGCCACGGGGACACTGAGCACCGCTGGGCTTCAGACTCAACACACACAAGGGACTGGTCCATGGCCACTTGATGCTGGGACCTTTTGTTGAGATCTTAAACTCATTTCTTCCCCAAAACACAAGGCTTTCATCTCCTTGCACAGTTTAGAAAACGAAGGCTAAGAAAGCACAACAACTGATCTGTGGTCACTCAGCACAATCTGGGCCTTGGGTGCTCTGTCTCCAAGATTTCCATGTCTTCGCATAAAGAAAAAGCACCAAGCTGAGCATGGTGGTGTGCACCTGTAATCCCAGCACGCTAGGAGGCAGAGGCAGGAGGATCTCAAGTTCAAGCCCAGCCTGGGCAACTGATTGACTTAGCAAGACCTTGTCTCAAAACAAAAATAAATGCATTTTTAAAAAGAAAGTCAAAATACTAATCCTCCACCCTCGTGGATGGTGCTCCCAGGACAGATCAAGCACCCAGTTTTATCTGCCTCTTGGAAATCAGCCTGCAACAGTATCTTCCTGCTTCCGGCCTAGAGCACTATGGGGGGAGCCACCCTGCACCAGGGAAAGACTACGGAGGCCTCCCATAAGAGATATCCACTGCTGCCATAGCTGAGCCCCGGGACTCCCCTTCCAGATGGGGGTAACGTGCTGTGGAAAACAGCTGTGGAGACTCCAGGCCTCACATGTTCCCTTGGAAGAGGCGACTCCTCTCGCTGTGGAGCTTCTCCTGCTTACAGAGCGCGACACCCTTTAGGGGCTTCCCGAACCTCTTATCTGAACAGCAAGTTCTACCTGGGTGCCATGGGTTGGAGCAGCCCAGCAAAGGACAAAGCCAACAGGAATAGCAATAAAACCAGCATCTTTCCGAGTCTCATCTAGCCCAAAGAGGCATAGAATGCTTTGTAATATTTAAATTAAAAAAAATTTAAACTGTTAAAACACAAAAATCAAACACTGCAAATAAGAAACGCCCAAGTTGGATCCGCGCGGCTCTGGGAGTGGCCGAGCGGGTTGCTAAGGACAGCAGGCCTGTCGCCTACCCTGCCGGGAAAGGAAGAGAGGCGGCTCCCTTCTGTCTCTGTGGACAAGCTTCAGTCTTTGCCTTCACCTTGGACGTCATCTCCAGGCCTCTAGTGCAGACCCTCCGGTCTCCTGAAACGGACTCGCACGGGACACGGCAGTGAGCTCCAGGCCTGTGACTGGATCCTGCAGTCTCCAGCACACAGACAGGCCTCTGCCCTCTACCTCACCTGACTGCGGGTGGCCACTGTGAGCCAATCCTGTGAACCCTTATATATCTGTACATCTTGCATCAAATCTGTTTCTCTAGTGAGCACTGAGTGACACAAATGCTAACGGGGTACTATGTGCTCTTTGATGTATGTTAGGAGTCCTTTAGCTCGGCTTTGTTCTCCCCCTCTTTTCTTGAGAATATATTTGGGAAAACAGATTAAACTTGCAATGGAAAGAATTCCGTGAGTTCCTAATGGTCATCGTTTCTGGTTTCTCTTTCACTGTGTGTTCACTCTAATTTTAAGGGATTGTGATGCCCTTCAAGGGTACAATTTGCACAGGTTTAACTCGTGTGTCATTAGTTTTGAGTTTTCAGCACAACTTTCAGTATTTCTGCCAGTCTCAAGTCATCACTTGTAACTTCACTTGTAACTATTCCGGGTTGAGATTCCTATCTAAAATGTGTTTATTGGTGTTATTATATCTGAGATGGAACGGGCTTAAATTTCCATTTCTTCGTCAAGAATAAACTTCCCTTTGCCGGTCAGTAACACCAGGTGAAATGAAGCAAAACCAAACTCACCCCAGTGAGCCCAGCTGGCCTGTGGCCTTTGTTTTCAGTATAATCTCTAAACAAGAAAACACGAGGGGACGTTTTACCCTGAGAAGCATTCCACCAGCAAGTAATTCAGTGTGGCAATGTTTCCAGACGATGTTTACTTCTTGAATATACTGTCTGCTGTGGGTGGGTTTCTCCAGCTCTGTTTTGTTTGGGTTTTTACTTGGCTTCCGTGAATGGCTGCGCTTTCGGTCCTGGCCTCTTTACGGTTATTACAAGAGTAACGAGCCCCGGCCTAGGAGTGTGCTGTTCAACACTGCAGACCGGGCCGTGTTTGCCGAGTGTGGGGCCATGCACTGAGCCCGAGAAGGAGACGGAAATCAGCTGTCACCCGCACTCTCCAGATGAGAAACAGAACTTCTGTTTCTGTACCAGGCTCACAATGAAGCCCAGCCAGGTGTCCTTTGAGCTCCTTTCCGCTTGCCGTGTGGACCGCAGTTCGGCGTGTGCTCCGCAGCGCCCCTCTGGCCGGGGAGGGCGCCGCAGGCAGCTGCTGCAAACGCCTCGTGGTGGGGCGCTACGGAGGCCGTGTGCTGGTGTTTTCAGGCCCGGACACACCTGGTTAGCGGAAGGAGTCCCGGACTGTCTGCTCGTGGTCCATATAATGAGATGTAAGATTCCCACAAATGGACAGGAGAGACCAGCAGAAAGTGCAGCTTAGTTACCTTATAGAATGCGGGAAGTCCAAGAAATGAGAAACTCAGGCATACCGTGTTCTTCTGAGTGGCCCTTCCCTCCTAAGAACTCAAAAATCCTTTCTACGCATGCTTCCTCTACAGCACCCGTCCCCTGGTACTCTAATAAACGCGGGGTTTAGGAAAGCTTGTGTCCCTTAGACTCTGTGGTGCTTCTCCGCAGGCAGGAAGTCTTGCCTGTTGTTAATGGATGCTTAACGAATAAATGAGCCAAGGAGAACCAATTAAGGCGTTTCTAGTGTCACAGTGCAGGCCCTGCGACCTCCTGCTCCACCCCAAGTCTCTACAGTGACGCAGTGAGTATCTAGTGCTTGAATCAGTCTATAGGCCTTTTGATGGGCAGGGAATGTGAAGCATCGTCCCCTAAACACAGGACTCGGTGGCCACAGAGCTGCAAGCCAAAACATGGCCTGAGGCGTACTCGGGAGAGCGGGCCAGGGCAGAGCCCACAGCCCACCCCAGGGGGCAAAGGTGCCAGGAGCTCCTGGGGCCACATAGCTGGGCCACCGCCAGGCAGGAGAAGGCAGGCAGTGACCCACATACCCCCTTCCCACCTCTGACCATGAAAAATGCACAGGGCAAGGAGGACCAAAGGCTCCCCAGAGAGCAACACAGGACAGTGCTGTGGGCTCAATGTCAAGGTCTCCCTTCCCCAACCCGCACGTGAGAACCAATACCAGAGGAGGAAGGGACGTCTTCAGGAAGTGATTAAGCTCTAAGGTGATTACGCCCTTGGGAATAGGCTCAGTCCCTTGTGAATGAAATAAGTCTGGCACACAAGTTTAAATCTTGCATGATTTCTCCTACATGAGAAGCCCAAAGTGTAAATAAGGAGCACAATGAAAGATGACAAGAAGTAGGGAGATGGATCTTTTGCAGTTGGGAAGGGATCAAGGAGGGAGTGGTGGGTGACAAAAACAGCGAAGGTGTGCTCTGTACTTGGTGTACTGACTCCACATAGGGAACGTAAACATTGTGTACTGTAAACGTGTACTAATAAAAATAAAATAAAATAACGTTTAAAAAATAAGAGGCTCCAGGTAGATCTCATGTTCTTCTCCTGGGGCAAGGCCAGGGCAGCAAGGAACAGTGGCTGAAGCAGAGCACGAAGCAGACCCCAGACCCCCAGACCGCTGGATCTGACCTTGGCTTCTCGCCCACATGGCCAGGAGTCCTGGGACCCTCTTGTGTGGAGACTTCGCTGCCTGCCTGTGTGTTTGTTTACAGCAGCCCCAGGGCACTGAGACCCCTGGGACCTCCAGCCCCAAGTCAGGAACTGCCGGCTGACCCACCCTCCAGGGCAAACCTCCCCTGCACATTCCAACCCTCCCTCCGGTGGCTGCAAAAACAAATTCGGCAGGGTGTTGAGGACCGTGGAGTATGTAAAAAATAAAAGCGCAGGGGTCACCGAGAAGGCTGGGACACGAGAAAGTAGTGATGCCCAAAGGCTCAGTCATTCAGAGCACGCCAGCTTTCCACCACTGGCAGGGAGGTGGGTGTGGAGTCAGCTTCCTCCTTCTGGCTGCATCTTCTGATGTGGGGAAATTCTGCATCCCTTTAGCTGTTTAGTTTTGCACTGCAAGAATCTTTCCTTGGCTCAGTCCTGGGATTGCTCTTCAGCCCACCAATGATCCCCAAAGTTGCTTACTATCATGTGACAGCCTGGCACCCCGAGAGAGCCGGCCATCTTTATGTGGACCCTCTGCAGTGCAGCTCTTGGTGTAGCAAGGTGGGCACAGATGGGAGACATGTGAAAGTGGACCTGACCCACACTGTCTGGCCCGGTTGGGTTCGCACATGGGAAGTTTCTGCTCGCAACCTCCGGACAGTGGAGAAAGAGATGTTCATGGCGCCCTGTGTCGGAGGACACAAAGCATTGGAAGAGGCGTGGTAGGCTCCCCGAACTGTGGAGGGTGGAGGGAACAGCTGCTACAGAGTGGATGTTTTCAGCTCTGCCCCTGCCGCAGAGCTGAAGTTAGAAAGTGAACCACGCAAGAGCACTTTTCATTCTCAGTCACAGCACAGCCAGGAGACAGGGGAAGTCTGGGGCTTAACAATAGCTAATGTCATACAGCTGCAAGGCACACACATTACATGCACATATGAAATACATGTATGAGATGAAATACATGGCCACTGTAGAAATTACAAATATTAAAGACATACTGTCACGAATCCTCCACTTCTGACACTCTCATCCCATCATTCTTGCCACTTTCTGAAACAGTTGTGGAGACCTCGTTCATGTAGTTGCCTCAAAGTCCTGAATGGATTCAAAACATTTTCCTTCTGTGTCATTTTGACTTAGGGAAGAGCCAGGAGAAACATGCTGCCAGATACTGTGCATAAGGTGGATCAGGTGTGTGATTGTTTTATTTTCCATTTTTAAAAGTGTAAACATTTGCCATGTTTTCTGACCACATCTTGTACTTCTGATGGAAGCTTATTCTACAGAGATGGAAGGTGAAGACTGATGCTTTGTGAGACCCATGGCTCTCTCGGACTTGAGACTGCTGCGACATTCTTGGGAAAGAGCTGGCCTTGGGTCCAGCTGCACTTGGCCCTGTGCCGGGGGAAGGAAAGCATACTGGCCAGAAAAACGAAGCTTATTTTCTGGAACTGAGACAGCCACACAGTACTGATCCCCCACAGCCAGATGTGCAGGCGAGGGACCCAAGGACAGGTGCAGGGACAACTTCTACACCACATGGCAAGCACACAGAGCGGTGGTCTCAGCACTGGGGTCTAAGACTGTGGTGCCATTAGGTCCAGAGAAGGAATCTTCCCATTGCCTTGCCTTCTTCGAAGTCTAGTTCAGATCCATAACCCTCAGACCAACCTCCGGGGGCTCCTGTGTAAGTAGTCACCTGTCTTATCATCAGTGGATAAGGAAGGGCCAGAGTGTGACTCGGTAGGACCTTGCAAGCCACGCTTGCTGCGGATAATTGCAGCAGTCAGAGGACAGCATAGGACTTTAGTATAAGACCTGCAAATAGGAAGGTTTAGGGGCCTCCTCAAGGGTAGGAATCCTCTTGGTGGAGGGCAAAGGAGCACAGGTCAACTAATAGAAAAACAAGTTTTAGCTACCAGTCCAGAAATACACACTGTTTGGAATGAGGACTGAATTTGCTATCCATATATCTTTCTTGCTTTATGATAAAAAGTGAAGCTCAAAATTAAAAACAGATACAAAAGAACCAATGTCAAATGATACTACTGATCACATCATGTGTAGTGAAGAAACTAATCCAGGTCACTTTTGCACAAGTCTCCTGCCTGGACCTGCAGCTTGGGGTGTGGCCCGAGGAAACCTGCAGCTGGGTGGCTCTGCTGAGAGCATGCCCCTCTTAGGCCGACGCTGAGGCTCTGTGCCCAGTGCAGGACCCAGGAAATGGGTGAGGTTCGTTCTGAGGCTGTGGGGAACTGAGTCCTCACCTCAGGAGAGGGAGATGCAGACATGGAACCAAGGAGGGGCAGGCCGAGCACAGGCTGAGGCCTGGGGACAGAGCACCCCTGGCACACGGATCTGGGCATCTGGGCATCAGGGTCACCTCTGGGCAGACGGCACACGCAGAGGCCTTCGACAGCTGTTGGGTGGGAAAGCAGGACTTCCAGTAACCAGCAGGGACACCTCCTGTACAAGAGAGAAAACAAGAACAGCTCCCAGGCAGACAATACGGGAAAAATCTAAAGACTGAAAATGTCACTCAACTAAATAATAAAGAGGCAGGAAATAAAACATCAAGAAGGAATTAAGGAGCATAGTAGACGAAAAGCATATATTAAGAAGATCAGGATGTTTCTGAGGATAGATTTTTACCTTGTGAAAAAATGATGCAACTTAAAATATATTTTTCAGAAAGAAGAAAAGAGGTGCCATGAGTTGAAGCAGAACTTGGAGCCAGGCCAGCTGCCTGCCCCATGTATTGAGATGTGCATTGTGGAAATTCTACCCCGTGATCCTCGGCAGGCCCAGCAGTAGGCGCAGGCATCAGTTACACCTGCCACAAACTAGGTGTTTTCCCCCAAGTGTTCAGCTCACCCCACTAGTGACCCATGCACACCCATGTTGCTAGCAGCACAGCTCATAATAGCTACATCTTGGCTACATCGAAGCCTGTATCTATGCCCATTAGCAGATGCATGGATAAGAAAATGTGATATTGCACACAATGAGGTAGTACTTTGCCATAAAGGAGGATAAATGTGAGGCATCTGTAGGAAAAAGGATGCATCTTGAGACCACAGTGCTGAGTGAAATAAGTCAGACACACAAGCTTAGATATCACATGATTTCTCTTGTAAGAGAAACACAAAAATATAAATAAGAAGCAAAGTGAGAGATAGATAATAGGAAGTAGGGAGATGGATCTTTTACAAATGGAATGGGGGCCAGGACATGCAGGGAGGAGAAGGGAAGAGAAGAGAAGGGGTATAAGGTGATTTCAGACGTGTTCTGTGCATACCCCAGCTCACCCAAGGAATGAAAGCACCCTGTACTTCACACATGTACTAATCACAGTAATTTTTTGAAAGATGAGTATAGTGCAGGTGTTTGTGTGCAAGCGCTTTGTAAACTGTGACAAGCCTACTTATCTTTGTTTTACCCAGCGTTGCTATTACTTTGTTACTTAACGATGTGTGGTTCTCTGAACATGGGAGAACAATGAACCTTTCCTCTTCTTCAGTAATCTCTGACAGCCCCAGGTAGGGACAGTAAAAGAATACGATTCATCCCTGCATGCGTGTAGTCCTGGGGAGTCAAAGGCCACTGTGATGCCCAAATGCGAGAGCCTGCTGTGCTTCCTTCGCAGTGAGCAGCAGAAGTGAATCCAGTTCTTTGGTTTTTGTTGGGTTTTATTTGTACATATTTGCAGTGTGTGCATCTCACAGTCATCTCATGGAGCTGGTACAGGTGCATAACACAGCTTGTTTCTGTTTTAACACCCTCCCTCCTCCTCCGCTTGTACCCTTGTTGATATCACTGATCTGGGTGCATGTTTATGGCATCGTGTCCACCCGCATCGGGGCTGTGAGGACCGCACACCGCCACAGCTTCCCCACCTCTCCGGCTCCTCCCTCAGGTAAAGGTCTGCCAGGTACAAGGTCCTCATGCCTCAGAGACGGTGAACACTTGAACAATTGGCCCCTCTGAACAAAATGAGCTAGAACAGCCAAAGGATTGCTCTGGTCCCAACCGGAGCCTAAAGGGCAGGTTGTCCCCAAAGGCAGAGCGGATGTATGCAAACCTCGGGGAGCGGGAGTCACTGGGGCCACAGTCAGAGGCAAGAGCATCTCAGAGTCTCCAAAGCTGACAAGCAGAACGTGACTTCCAGGCTCAGCTGACGCCCGCACACAGCTGCTTTACTGATTTTTTTTCAAATGTTGAAAACAAAGATGACTCCAAGTTGGCAAAGAACCTCTGATGATTCCCTGGGGCAGGACCTTGCCTGGACAGGCACGGACGAACACAGGAATCCAGGGCCATGGGGTTTATTGAAGTGAGGGAAGTGTCTTTCTCAAGATGCAAGTAGGGTTTAAAGGAGATTCGCTGGCAAAGCCTGGGCAGGGGAGGAGGGCCCCAGAGACCCAGGCTGGAAGGCCCCAGACACGCTTGGAGATCTGAGACAAACTGATGGGAACATTTATGGAATTAGCACACAGGTTTTCATAAAACCTCGGAGAACTGTGAAATCAAAGCAACTGAGAAGGCCTGAAAGTATTGCCTCCCTGAATATTTCAAACACACAGATTTCCAGTAAAATCCAAATTTAACAAAATAGTTGAGGTGTGATCGAAAACTATGGTAAATATTTAAAGTTTTAAAATGTATTACAGTAAAAGATGAATTCTCATGACTCTACCTCAAAACACTGCCCCTTGCTTTGAACACACTCATCCCCCCCATTCTTGTCACTTCCTGCAGCAGCTCTGGCATCCTCTTTCCCAAGGGTTGCTGGTGCACTGCTGTGCCTGCTTTGATGCCTTGATTCATTTCAAAACATGACCACCCTGACCTTGGGAGGAGCCAGGAGTAGCATGTGCCAGACCCAGTGACCAAGGTGGACGAGGACACAGCGTTGTTTTTTATGAGCTGCCTTTCTGCTGGACAGTGCTGGGCAGCAGCAGTCACTGGGTTTTTGATCACATCTCATAAACACACTCCGGAAAGAGGACTCCAGAGCTGCTTCAGAAAGAGACAAGGACGATGGGATGAGTGTGCTCAAAGGGAGTGGGAGGATTTTGAGGGGGATTCAGGGCAATGTGTCTTTATTATAATAAATCTTTTTAATTTAAACTTTCACCATATTTTTTTTTGCTACAGGGGATCAAACTCGGGAGCTTGCACTTTCGAGGCAGGTGGTAGAACCACTGAGCTAAATCCCCAGTCCATTCACCGTATATTTTGATCACTGTTTGTATAGTAAAACTGTTTCCAAATTAAATTGTGATGTGCTAGTCTATCTATAATCATTCTCCCTGCTTATGCCAAAGGAGGGAAGAATCCTCAAAATGTGTGAGTCCCTAAGAATAAATTCCAGAGGGAGAGCCAGGCCCTGGATGCCACCTGTCTGCCCACCTGGACATGAGTGGGCACTCGGGGAGGCTGCGCTGGACCCGGGGTCACAGCAGCTGCGACACCCAAACCCCGGGACATGGTTCAGGATGATCTAACTGCCCAGGAAGAGAACCAGACCAAACCTGGCTGTTAGTGAACGGGAAGACTGGAGATGAGCAGGCAAGTACAGAGCAGAATGGGTCTTCTCCTCCACCAGACACTGCCGGGAACTTGGTAGGAGCTCAAGTCAGCTTATGACAAAGCAACGAAAGGGATCTGGTCAGACGTCTCCAAAATTTCTTAACATTTCAGCTCAAGATGTGACAGAATGAAAGCTCTCCCTCTAAACACAATTAAGAAATGCGGGCACAGTTAATGAAGGAGTGAACTACATTGTACAACCTCAGGTTTGAAAGAAATAACCCCGCTAGCTTCCATCATCTCCTGGTCTCCTCTGCACAGCTGGCTTGTCTGAGAGGGCCACAGGGCTGTATGTTCTGCTTTTGAAGCGAACCTCAGCAGAAGCAGCAACAGTAATCTCTTCTGGCCCAGAGGGGAATCTGAGGCGTGCATAGGAAGGGACAGGTGTTTTTTCCTAGGATTCCCTGGAGAGAGGGAGATTTACTCTTTGGAGTGGGTCCAGCCCACACCAGGGGGGCCTCGCTGTTCCCTGTCCCCTATCTACCCTGGGGGCCGAATCACAAGGCTTCCACCTTCTTTCCCACCCTAAGGTCACCTCATTTCTTCTCCAGCACCACGGAGATGTGTACTCACACCCACGGGCGAACAGCGCAGCAACAGAAAGCCCTCAAAAGGAGAAAGCAGAGGCCAACTGGCCAGCCACATACTTTCCATGTCACAGCTCTGGCGGCTTCACATTCCGTTCCGTCGATGAGGGAAAGATGTAATCCACCATCCTGTCACCATAGCTATTAATAACCTGGCCGCCCGCCAGCGCCACATGGGCACAGGGAATCTTCCGTCTCTGCCCGTCACAGCCATGACGAGATGTTTGCTCTGTGAAGCGGCTCGGGTCTCTCGCCAGCCACGTGTGGAAGTCTGAATTTTCCAGGCACATATAAGCCCTGATTAGAGGCAAGAGGACCCACTGCTGCTGTTGGTTGGGTTTGTTTTTTTTCTTAAGGACTTAGGAAAACCACAAAAGAACCTCTGAGTTCTAAAGCACCTTATTAGCACTTTCCAGTCCAGTGGGAAAACCAATGGGAAAAAATGGAAAATGGTATGGGCTGGAAATGTTTCCATGGGAGTGCAGCTGTAATTTTAAGTAGGAGTTTGGTATCTGAGCCCCTAATGGCAAGCGTGATTAAGGGAAGCTTGGAAGTGGTGTTTACAGCAAACCTTGATTAAATCCCAGCAAGCAAATGGGGCAAAGTCAAAAGAAGAAGAAAAGAATCAAGAAGAGAAAAAGATCCCTTCCATGGTGTCCTGGGGGCCAGAGCCAGGAGAATAAACTTGGAGGAAAAAAAAATAAGAGCCGCATGGCTGGGCGGCCCACCCGCCACATCCTCCCTGTCTTCTGTAGCCCTTTGTCCATCGGGGTGATCTGCCTGCTCGGTCTTTTGAATTTCAGCTTTGCAAAAACCAGCCGGCACCCGTCTATTTTATTTTCAGTGTGTGCCTTGCAGGCTCTGTGAAATGCTAAGGAATAATGAGACCCATTATTGGAGCCAGGCTCCCGGGGAGCTTATAGCCAGGCCCAGCGCCACGAGACTGAGCTTCCACTGCGCCACAGATGCAGGGGACCAGGCGCCGAGAGGACAGCAGTCAGAGCGGGGTCCAGTTAGTATGCGTGGTGGGGGTCCGCTGTGCCCGGTGCTCCTGCTGCCATAAAAGGAGCAAGCACACAGCCACCACCTGGCAACACAACACCAGCAAAGCCAGCAGCTTCCGCCCTCAGGATGGAAGCAAGTCCGCCTGTCACAGAGGAGCTGTGACCCAGGAACAAGGAGCCGCGGACCCCTCCTGTGCAGAGGCCCCGCCCTGGGCCAGGGGACATCGTCGAAGACTTGGACGCAGCACACGCCGCCCCTTGGGCCCTGCACCTGGCCCGTCCGGACGGGCCAGGCTCCAGAGGCAGCTCCTGTCCTCGCACAGCCCGCGGGGCCCAGAAGCCGGGATTCTCTAGGAAGAGGTCGGCTCCGCGGCCTGGCCTCGGGTAGGCAGCAGCTGCCACCTCCTACCCTCCCCATCCGCCTCCATCTTTCTCTTCGTGGTCCTCTTTCATTTCTTTCCCTTTTTTCCCCTTCTAACTGCACGAAATAAGAGGTAAGTGGCCACCCTCTGCTGCACAGTATCACTGATTCCAGGTGCTCCTTCCTACTTCAAGAACTGGACGTGGCCTCACCCTGAGCGAACCACTCCTCCGCGCCTTCTCTCTCGCTGCCGACAGCGAGGCCCGGCCCTGCCCCGCTCTGTTTTCTCAGGTTATTTTCTCTTCTATTCCCTTGTCTTCTTTTCCTTTTCCTTTTCCTTTTCTTTGCTTCCTCCCCGTTCCTCTGCGCTCCCTCCCTTCTTTCTTATCTCTCTGAAAACAAACCGCATTTCCTTCACAGAAGCTAATCCTCCAGAGCATAGTAGTAGCCTCTCTGTAGCCTTCTGCTGTGCCTCTTAACTCTTCCTCACTCACCTTCAATCCCATGTACCATTCAGAGTTTGAGAGTCACTATATGTAGGAAGCTTTCCAACTCGAGCACTTTTCACGAACTCCTGGAACAAATGAGGTACTTTTGTATCCTCAAACATGCATCTGTGACAGGGCTTAACACACTCGGTCACATACTAGTCTGGTCGTAGAGCAGTTGTGTGGGGCTGCGTTGTATAATGAGGATGGAGGGGAACTTTTAAGAAAATGAACATGCAATAGTTCACACAAAGTTTGACACATGACAGATTTCTGCTTCTGTCCACGCTGGAGGGGACATTGGCCTCTGTCTACATTGGCCTCTGTCTAAGTAAAACACGGACACTTTATATGAAACAATGGACTTCACACCCAGACACCAGGCGGTGAGACGTGGGTGTCCTTGAAGATGGGAAGCAGAGGACGCAAGCTCTGAAGCTGCCCAGCTGTTGGCCTGCCAGCTCTCCAAGCCCTAGAGCAGGAGAGGGGCTGAGGTGGGCGCCTTGGGCCCTGTCAGGTGGTCAGAAGGAGCTGGGTCACCGCAGATCCCAGGAGAGAGCAGGGAACCTGCCAAGAGAGCTGCAGACAGGCCTGAGCATGCAGCTGATTCAGGGTGAGGACCAGCTGGTGAGAAAAACACCCAAGCTGGGAGCCATTGCCTGGAGGGCTCGGGGTAGCAGTGCCTGGTGCTGCAGTGGACAGCAGGAGCCTGACCCGGACCTGACATCTCCCGAGCCCAGAGTGGAGGAGCCAGAAGGGTCTGGTCTGCATAGAGTGGAGAATTTCACCTACACTGAGGACCAATCTGATTCTTAAAACACGTGGTTGATCTCCCAAATAAGTCAACTATATCAGAATTCAGGCGAAGGGCATTTCCATGAATGTACAACTTGTGACACTAAGCAAAATAAAATCTCCAGTGTCTAGCAGTCAAAAGTGTCCAAAAAGGAAAATATGTCCTGCAAAGAAGATAAAAACCTTTCAAGTGGAAGGGGTCCAGATACGGTGCAGATGTAAGAATTAGCAGACAGGAACCACAGTGTAGCTACTAGACCTATGTTCTATGCATTCAGGAAGTCAGGCAGATATAGGGAGAAGAAAAACAGGATGACTCTTAACTCTGGAAACAAAAGCTTCAACGTATACAGCAAAGGATGTAATGGACGGGATTAATGGCAAGGCATTAGAAGAAAGGCTAGAGGGTAGTTCATCTTAAGCAAGAGAAATAGAAACCATCCAGTATAAAACATAGGGAGAGAATTTTCAATATATATATATGTATGTGGAGAGAGAGAGCCCATTAGCTAGGAAACTTCAAGCAGCTTAAAACACATGACTGGACTCTCTAAAGGGGAAAGAGTGAGGGACACTGAAAATTCTCCAAATTTGATGAAAATAAGAATCCTTTCTTTCCATACCAGAAGCTCAAAACTCTCAAAGCACAGAAACAGGAGAGAAGCTATGGCAAAGCACATCACAATCAAACTCAAAAAGCCAGTGATGGGGGGCAGGGAGCAGCAACCAGAGGAAAAAAAATCTTACATAGAGGGGAAGAAAGGTAAAAATGAGAACAGATTTCTCATAAGAAAGAGTGTAACTAGCAAAATAGCCAGACAACATCTTTAACATCCTAGGGGAAGCACACTGTCAATGTAGAATTCTGTAACCAGCAAACGGCCTTCCAGAAATGAAGCTGAAATATGCACTCATTCCAACATGCAGAGCTGGACAACTCTGTCACCTGCAGAATGCTAAAGAGGTTCTCTGGCAGACAGGAAATAACAGGAGTTTTCTGGATGGATGGGCATGGGGAAATGAAGGCTGTCAGCAATGAAAAGTACTTGGGAAAACAAGATGTTTTTATTAACTAAAAAAACGCCTTTGCACATTGATACGTAAACAAATATATTAAAATTCATGGTAGGGTTTCTAACATCTATAGAAATAGAATGTGTGCTGACAATAACAGAGAAATCCAGGGGGAGATGGAAGTCACACTGGGCAGATTCTTGGAGGACGTATAAAGAGCCCAGCAAGGTGGATGTTTGGCTGTGATGGGCTAAAATACCTTTCATGTATTCTGAAGAAACCACAAGAAAACAAGTGAATATATGGACATAATATTGTGCATATCATCTCATGACTCATATACAACATTATTATTTATATGCAACATAAGAAATAAAGTGGAGTTATGAACAGTATTTAGTCTGAAAGAAAGCATAAGAAAGGTAAACTAGGAAAAAAAAAGAGAAGAGGACCAATTAGAAACAAGCAGTAAAATGGTTTAAACTTACCCATGGCAATAATCACACTAAGTGTAAACGTTCCACATACCACAATCAGTAGATAGGTACTACCAGGTTAGGCCAAAAACCAAGACACAGCTCTATGCTGCATGAAATAAACACAAAATGTTTGACACAAAATGTTTGAAAATAGACACAAAAATGTTTGAAAGTAAACGAATGGAGAAAACATTATACTTTAATCCGATAAAACTGGAGTGTCTGCTGGTATCAGAAAAGGTAGCTTTTTTTTTCAGTAGAAATTGTAATTTATTTCAAAATCTGTCAAAAGCCCTTACTTAACCTCATGGAAGAAATTCACATACTTCCTCCTTGGTATCCTCTGCTTAGCCACTTTTCTCATTACTGAGGTGAGAAAAGGTAACTTTCAGAGAAATGAATATCATAGATAAGGAAGATCATGTAATTCGAATGCATAATAATAAAAGTTTATGCACATAGGCATAGATACTATAAATATATGAAAATTACAAATGGTGAAGGACATGCATACAAAATATGTAAGAAATTCTCAAGCTGAGTAATAAGAAACCAAACAACCCAATAACAAATTCCAAAAAAAAATTGAACAGATACTTCGTGACAGAAAATATAGAGATGGCAAATAAACACATGAAAAGATACTCAACGTCATTAGCCATTAGGAAAGGGTAAACTAGATCTGCAATATGAGGTCACTATCCACCAACTTAATGGGTATAATTATGAAGAGTCCCAGTGTCATATTATTGGAGATGTGGAGGGACCTGAACTCTGCCCTTGATATAACCACTCAGAAAACAATTTGGAAATCTGTGAAAAGTGCAATCACACATATATCATACAGTTCCTTTGTATTTGCCCAGGAGAAGTGAGAGCAGATGTGCATTCAGACTTGTGGTTTTATTTTTCATTGTCCCAAAGTCCATGGAAAGGTGAATAGACAGGTGCCTCACTTCTCTGAGCACCAGATCCCACTCCTGAGTGACTGCATCCTGTATCTAACAGGTACTTCTTCTGTCTTTTACTGATGCATCCTGAAAATCCTTCTTCTGTAATGGGAGTCAGTAAACCTGCAAACTTATTTTAAAGAAATGGGTCAAGTTCCTTGCTTTGGTTTCAGGGATGCTCAGACCCAGCCTGGTGACAATCCTACCTATTATCTATCATGCTACCTACATATGCCATCCTACCTCCCACCTCCTTAGGTGTATCCAGATGTCCCCCTAAAGCCTCATACAGTCATGGGTGGGGCTTTTCAGAGCTGGTTAGATCTAGGGTGTGTGACACTAGGATTAAAAGTGAGGGGTACTAAATTAGCCCCCTGATTTTTTTCTTGAGACAAGAGTTTAGCTATGCAGTTCAGGCTGGCTTTGAACTCACTATGTAGCCCAGGCTAGCCTCAAACTCACAGCAAACTCCCCGCATCAGCCTCCCTAGGGCTGGGATTATAGGTATGTGCCAACACATCCAGCTTCTACTCATTGGTTTAGCATAGTTCTGGGTGTGCATAATGGGAAAAACCACCCTGAGTGTGGGTGGCACCTCCCAAAAGGCTTGTAGCCCGGATGGTATAGGCAGGCATATTGGAAAGGTAGGCTCTCTTCACTGCTGCTGCCTCCTGCCTGCTCTGCCAAGGACTGTTTCTCCTCTGCCATGCCACCCTGCCTAGGAACCAGACAACTATGAACTGAAATCTCTACAATCTGTGAGCTAAAATAAACCTTTGGTCCTTAAAAATAGAAAGATGAGTGGACAGAGCACCATGTTGCCATAAAACAGTTTTCCCTAATAAAGGAATAAACTATTGTTGCACATGGCCACATGGATAGCTCTCCAAGTAACTGTGCTGTTGGAAGATAAAGAGCACAACTCCATTATTTAATTTATATGCACTTTTATAAAATGCAAGAGAGCCTATAGGGACAGAAGGTGGACCAGTGGTTGAGGGGAGAAGGGGCAGAGTGAATCATCTGGGGTATGAGGAAGCCCTGGGGTGATGTGCTTGTGAACCTGATGTTTTGCTGGCTTGCACAGGTGGAAGCTTAACAATTGTAGGTTTTACCTGCAGTTTATTACAAGTCAATGATGCAGGCATGAAACTATCAGAAGGGAGAGGGAAAGCATTGGAGGACATCAGGATGGGCTGTCGTGGCAAAGAGGCACAAAGCTTGGCTCAGGAGCTTCTGGAAGATTCTTCCTTAAGGGTTTCTGTGTCTCTGTCGTTGGGAGCCCCAGGTTCATCCCTGTACCCCGTGCCTAGGGAGTGACTGTCACTTGGGAGCTGCTCACCTAATTCTCATGACTGATTGACCAAATACACCATGCTGCACCTCGGTCGGGAGACAAGGCCAGGCCAACTGCAAACTCGGGCTTCTGGAAGAGAGGCCTGGTGTGTATCAAGCAGCATGGCCTCGAGGACAGAATAAACACTGCCCAGAGCAAAGGGTTTGTTTGAGGTGCTTAACCTCAGGCAGCCTGTGACATGGGCCCTTCCTGGACTTATCGTCTTGATTCCGCCCCCCCCCCCCCCCCCCCCCCCCGTCCCGGAAGGACCCAGGCTCGGTGGAGCACCCTTCTGTGATTTCTGTATGCACAAAGTACTGCTTACCATTCTGTAGGGGCAGGTCACCTTTTTGTTTGTTTGTTTGGGGTCTGTTTAAAAGAGTGAAAGCCCAGTGGTGTCTTTCAATCTGAATGATCACCTAGGGGCTCCGGCAAGTCTGTTGGATTCATGGAGTCACCTCCTCCCCTGTAGCAATTTGGGCAGTTGCCCGGTTCTGCTTGAATCCCCTATCTACAGAGCCAAGGGGATTTGTTCAAAGCAATCCTGGGAGTTTCCCAGATCAATTTTGCTAATGTTTCATTAGCAAGAATCCCTAGAATATCATCAGCAACCCTGAATTGTTGATTTGAGGGAGCTAATTATTTCTTACAAGTTCCTTGAATTAACACTGGCATTATTTTCTTAGCAAAATTTCCACCTCGGTAGTGCACAAGGACATCTTGTGAGCTCATTGTGAGACGTCGAATGAGCACAACATGTTAGCGGGCCCTTAACGAGTGGAGGGAGTAGGAGTGGTTGGGCCACAGATGATTTTCTTCTCTGATAACAAGATTTTTTTCCCTAAAAAATGATATTGAAGATAAGGATGGAAATCTAACTGGAAAAGACCTCAGAATATTCAAAGACATATTCCCCCCACCGAAACGTGGCCACAGTGGTTCTCCTCATAGGAAATGTGTAATTTATGTTCCAGTTGAAGGTCCTGAAACATGGTGCCGTGATTAAGTGCTATTTATCAGGGACCCGATCAGATTTTATGAGGGAGGAGAGATAAATTCAGCTTGCAGAAATTTAGTCTGACTGAAATGATGAGCTGTCGCTTGATAAAATTTTTACATGCTTTCATCAAAAAATGTCAGAATACAGCTGCATTCCTTCAGTAGCATGCAGAGGGGAACGCTCCCGATGCTGTTGCCTTAGAGTGGGTGACTCTTCCGTCTTGGGGCCACAGGGCTTGCCTTCAAGGCCAGGATGTCCCAGCCTCAGCATGGCCCAGCTGTGGCAATGGCTAAATCCCAAGAGCTTAGGACAGAAGCGAGACTCAGAGTACCCTGAGAAGAATATCCCTCATCCTGGTTGGATGGGCACCATTCTAGGTGAGAAACGGACCAACAGAAGCTTTGTTGTTGTTGATGATGATGGTGATATTGTTTTATTTTGAGTTTTGGTACAGAAGCCGTTAAGTTTGCTACACTAAGCATTTTAGTATTCTTTCTGGGAGACAGCCTTTCATCTTTAGGGAACTTCATCTTTTTTTCCCAGCAAGCATAAAAGTTCAAGAGAGATTCTCAGGAAGGCATGTCTGGCTGCTGTCCAGGTGCAGGCTTCTCTAAGTGGGTCTGGGTTGTGCAAGGACATCCTGGGATTCCAGGAGCTCAGGACACTTTAGTCAGTGCCTCGGCCGGCGGGAACCTCTGTCTCTGCCGCATGCCTGCACTGAGAGCAACATCTTTATTTTCTACCAAAATCATAGCCAAATCATGAAGTCATAGCCAAAGTACAGAGATGGCAATGGTTTTTTCAAAAGCAGACTAAAATAAAGGAAAAAATAGATATGTACAAAAAGAAATAAAATACCTAGGAGTAAATTTACCCCCCTGATTATAGCATCCTTTTGGTTTTACATTTTTATCACAAGAAAAATCAAACGTAGTAGACAGGATGGTAGAATAAGTCCTCTTGTATTCACACAATAGCTTCAAAATTAACAAGCCACGGTACATCTTTCATTCCTACCCTGACCTCCCCACCTCCCTATTTTGAAGGAAATTCTAGTCATCACATAGCTGCATTTCCAAGTGTTCCAATCTGTATCTCTAAATTACATGAAAGCTCTTAAAATGCAATCACCACAACAAAAACTGAGAATTCCTTAACATCATCAACTATCCCATTGGTGTTGAGATTTCTAATTTCTCACGAAAGTCATATTGTGTAGTTTTCTTGAATTGGAACCCAAACAGTCAGCCCCTCAGCTGGCTGCTAAAGTCACTGAGTGTTTTACAGTGCACTGGGCTCCCCTCTGTTTGGTAGCTTTCTCTTTTTTCTTTGGTACTGGGGGTCGAACTTGGGTCCTTGTGCTTGCACAGCAGGCGGTGAAACCACTGAGCTCAATCCCTGGCCCAGTAGCGTTTTCTTTTAAAACATAATTTGAAGACATCAAGGCAGGCAACCACTTCCCTGAAGTGGTACCCCAAGGTGAAGGGGTATCAGGGACCACAGCTAGATTCTCCCTGCTTCCTCTGTTTACCTGGAGTTCAGTTAATTAAATTGTTAAGTGAGAGCTTCTTTGTATGGAACATTGAGTGTGTGCGTGCACGTGTGTGTGCGTGTGTGTAACTGGAAACTGAACCCAAGGCCTTTTCACTAAGTTGCCCAGGCTGGGCTCACACTTTCGCTCTCCTTCCTGCCTTAGCCCCCCAGAGTGGTGGGATTGAGTATGCGTCAGCTCGACGATAGTTTTTTTTACAACATTACTGACATCTTTTTAGATCATGTCAACTATTTTGTTTTTGTTTGGTTTTGTGGCCTGCAAAGAAGATAATATAGTTGCCAGTTTTCTTTTGGAGTATTATTGCCAGGACGTTTCATGCACAATTTGACTAAGATATTGCAGCAGACATAATGCTGTGTTTTCACCACACTCCATCTTGTTTTGTTTTGTCCTCCACGGCTACACAGGGGCGAGAGAGACGGGGGGGGGGGGAGACAGAGAGAGAGAGAGAGGGAGGGAGGGGTGCCACTTTGTATCACACCAGCCAGGTTCTGCGCTTCATCACCACTTCAGACTGGAGCCGCCTCTGCTTTGCCCAGTAGTATAATTTTTAAACAGAAATATAAATGCACTGTTTGCAGTCTCGCTGGGATTATTACAAAACCCCCATATGAGAAAGACTCCTCTACTTCTATTTAAATCAATGAACCAAAACATACTTTTGAAAATATATGAGACTTTGAGTTTTGAGGGGTATTTTCACAACAAAGTAAAATACTTAAATATTTTCATCACATTAACTTTAAAATCTACATGTTTATTTGACATAAACATATTAGAAGAGAATGAAGCGGGAAAACATGGGTCACCGCTCTGTCAGCTTAACATCAGACTGATATGGTGGGAAATGTTTCCGATACGTGTTTAACAGGAAAGTGAAGCTCATCCAGCCTTGGCAGGGGTCTGCAGCTGGGTGATCATTATTCTGAAATCGGTGGCCTTCCAACTTCACTGGCCTTGCAAGCACTGTACTGAGCGCCAGGGACAACCGAAAGGAGCAAAGGTTGATCTCGGCTGGCGGGCAGTGTGGAGTCCCTGGTGCAAGAGCAGGCGACCCTCACTGTTGTCCCCCCGTGGGAGGGAGGCCTGGACGGCACCACAGAGCTCATCAGGGAGCTGATCGCTTGCCTGAAGGCCAGGAAAGAAAAGGCCAGGAGAGAGAGGCCAGGGTCCCCCAAGCCATCAAGGGCACATTCCCAGCCACCTGAGCCCCCAGCCTCTGCGTCCTGCTGAGCAGTCAGTCTCTGGGGCACGTGGGGTGGCCACACCGGGCCACTTGCATGTCAACCCCTCAGCCCACAGACCGGTCTCTGCGGATCTCAGTCCATCTCTGAGCCCAGCCCTCCGTTCTAGTTGCAGCCAAGCAGCAGCGGGAGATCACGGGTCTCTGTCTGCACAACCCAGGGCAGAGCCATGGACACAGCCAGCAGTGGAGACTGCCACCCCTTCACCTGAGGGTTCAAAGCCAGGACACCGGCCCTTGACAGCTGGACCTCTGCGCGGGCAGGGCATGCAGGCGGAAGGCCCAGGAGGGACACAACTTGCTCTGTGGCCACCTCACTCACTCAGCCCTCACTTTCACATCTTGTGACCCACATAGTTTTAATCCAAGTTATGAAATATTCTTTTGTCCCTCCTGAACAGTAATAGCTACATGCTAAGCCTTTCAGAATGCTAATGCCTATAAATAGGATGGGCCTCTCCTTGGAAAGCAACACAGATTTACTTTTGTTCCTATGTGGCATTTAGGCAAGCAATCACAGGTGCTGCTGGAAAGAGGACAAAAGAGCTGTATTAGGTTCACAGATACACAAGGCTACTGTAATGCAGTATGCTGCTACTAAGTTACCTTGAAATAAGTTTTGCTTTGATACTTTTCAATGGGGAATAAAACAGATATGCAGAGAAAAGCACTTCCAGGAAAATGTAGCTTCCTGAGGGTGTGCGTGTGTGTGTGTGTGTGCGCACACGCGTGTGTATCCCTGCACTTGGATCTCTGCTTTTGCCACTGCTCTTGTGTTTGCTGTGGGAGAGACGGGTGCCTGCTCCTGAGAACCACTGTGTTTGACCTACATTGGAATGTGCTAATGCAAACTGAGAAGGCAAAACTGTTCCCAACTACTTTCCAGGTCAGACATAATAAAAATCAGGGGGTGACATCACAGAGATTCCCGGACTGGGGGAAAACAGCATGTACGGCGGTCCTAACTATAAGGACAGGTCATGCACTGTGTAAGGAAAGCTGTCATCGCCACTGGCAGATATATGCTGTGCGAGGCACTAGGCCTCCTATAAATTAAGCGGATACCGCTGAATTGGGAATGTAAGAAACCCACACTCGGGGCTGGCAGTACCCTGGATCTTGCTGCCTGTGTGCACCAGGCTGCAGTCCTGGTCTACAATGAAGCCAGATGTCCACACTAGCACAAAGCTCCAAGGTAGAATAAGAGAGTTCAGATAGCTGGAACTGCTGCAGGGAGAAGTCAGAAGCCCACTGCGAAATCTGACTCTCTGGAATGTGGACGCAATGCAGGAATCACCTGACAGGATTCGCCTGGGTCCATTTAAAGACATCATTCAAAGAAACTCTGCTTGCTTTGCTGCCCAGAAATGAGAGCTTTCTCTTTCGAGATTAGGTGCTCTCCCTTGCTCCCCTGAGCAGCGGATGGCATGGCTGTGGAATATGTGGTTGCTGCAGTGTTGCAGCCGTGGTAGGCGCCTGCAGACGTGGAATGAGTGTGCTAGGAAGAGCTAGAGTCTCGATTCTAGACTGCACCGAGTCACCTCCCAGACCCATGACCTTGGATAAGTACTTTGACATTGCTAAACTCGTTGTCCTCCTTTTATAAATTGAAGTTATAGTTCTTGAATTTTTGTTTGCATAGGGGTTGCTTGAGATTCAAGAGAGAAAGTATATAACAGTGTTTGATAAAGTCTAATATACATGGACACTAGTCATTGTAATAATCACCAAAAAGATTTTTTTCCAGTTTTTTAAATACATTTATTAACCAATGTTAACACATTAAATGAATCTATATATTGCTAGTCAAAGCAGCTTACAAAATGCCAGAATGCATCTTAGAACTGGACAGTCACAATGAATAATTACAATGTGCATGGTGGCTAAGCTCAACACCTTGATATAGCTTTATGATTGCAGAAAATTTTAATAATGATTCCTAAAACAATCAATTGTAATTTTACCTAAAACTTTTACAAAACCAGGCCACAATCTCTTTTTTTAATTTTGCTTTTTTAAAAAACACACAGTTTTCACGCTGTAGTAACTGGGAAATGTGCAATCATATCAACAGAGACAAAAAAGCCAAAGTAACACGAATCTTACTGTCATGCAGCTATCAGTTAAATATTACATACTCTGGAATGATTTCACACCAAAAATATTTCCACAATAACTTGCTCTCATAGGGGTGGATCGAAGTTTTAAAACTTGAAAAACAATCAAAGAAGGTTAAGTGCTCTTGGTTAGGACTCTCCCTCCATCTGTGCCCCAGTCCACGGCGACCGGCCTGTTACATAGGGGCGAGGAGGGGCCATAAACCAAGTCCCTGCGGAACCTGGTAGGTAGCTGTGGGAAACGGGCCTGCCAGGGAGGTTGTACAAAAGAGTGCACACCATTTGGCAGTAGTTTGTCAATTAACTTGTGTCGTCACCATCTGCGACAGCATCGCGATTGGATGGACGATACTGAGACAATTTTTACCTCTCTAGAATCAGAAACTTCAGGCCAGGGGAAATAAGGGCCCGGCCAGAGAACGTTTCCTGCCACTTTCTCCGTGGTCTCGGTGTCAGTCAGAGCCTCCCTCTGCCTCTTTCTAGCTGACGCCCCATGTTGTCTGCTAGCTGGCGGCTGTTCTTCACCTCCGAGTCCAGACCGGGATCGGACAAGTCTCAAGGGAGGCTCGAGGTGGAGTGTGCAGGGTAGGCTTTCTCGGCAGCTCTCTCTGCTCGGCCCTAAATCCCGCCTGGGGTGTCCCAGGGCCCTGAGGGTCTCTTCGGCTCTCAAGGTCCCGGCTGTGTCTGCGCTGCACCTCTGGGCCTGGCCCAGAAGGGGAACCCACGCAGGCCGCAGGGGACGGGTCCCCTTCAGATCTCTCCTGCCGTGGATCAGAGCCCTCTTACATCTTAAAACAGGTTTTTTCTAGTTTTTCTGGCTGTTTACGGACACGGGACTAGTCCAGTACCAGATACTACATTTCAACTAGAGTTACCAGTCCACGGGAATATTAGGAAAAGCATTTCCAACAATAGCAGAAAAAGCAACAGTGAATTTTCAATGAATCTGGGCCCAAACGGGAAAGTGCTGACTCAGCGGGAAGAAGCAACTTCGCCAAAGGGGGAGAAAGGGCTTGGATGACTTGGGAAGACGTCTTAATCCCAGGCATCGGCCCTTGGTTATTTATGACTTAATTTAGACGGACTCTTAGAATTCATGTTTGCAAAGGCTTAGGACAGTGCTGGGCTGGTAGTAACTGCAAATAAAGGATTGTTCAATAAATACTGTACAAAACCATAAATAATACCGAGCAGGCTAGAAGAGCCAGGGTCAGCACTGCTGTCACAATGGTCAGACCGACAGACTTTTTTTTCTCGTCCCTCAAGTCTGGGGCTGGGGTCTGTCTACTTTGTTCACTTCTTCGTGTCTTCTCCCCAATTTTTCACACTGTCCATAGCACCGGCCCGTAGTGGAAAGCCAGAAGGCCTTGCTGCATCAAGCCCCAAAGCAGTGAGTGAACGAATGAACAGAAATAAATCAGTCCGCACTGTCCAGGTGCAGCCTACATTGTGAAGAGAACACCAGTATGTCACCCGACATGGAAATTTTATTTCTTCGTCAAACCCACTTTAAAAGCAATTAATTTGTTTCCCAGTGAAAAGAGCCCCGTTTGACTCAGCAGTATGATTCTCTCGAGAAGTCGCTTGTCATTTTGAGAAAGTTGAGAAATGCAAACCAGGAAGGAACAGTTTGCACCGGGAGAAATTTGAGCAGTGGACTGATCAGCTGACAGCCACGCCCCAGAGACCAGTCCTTAAAGAAAAGACCAGCTCTATCTGCCCAAGGACAGCCTCAATGTCAGGGCTGCCCCGGCTTCCACAGCACCCAGTGCGGAGCCACCTTCCTACCTGCAGTCACCGCCTGTGAGTGAAGCCAGGGCCTTCTCGCCTGGATGACAGCAGAATCACCAGCCCATCATGTATGCACAACTGCTACCTCTGCCCTCCCATGAGGAACCTCCAAAGTCGGATGACGGAAGATTGAAAATCTTCAGGGACACTTTCTCCCCATCAAGGAGTGATCAAAAAATGCTGTGAATGTTTGAATTTTTTAAAAATGAAAGACACATTTCAAAGTGAAGGGGAGTATTTGAAGTATTGGGGAGAGTAATGGTAATATGTCTTTTACTGTAGTTTATATTACAAATTTAAATATTGTGTTTTTGATCACCTTTTTTGACCAAATAAAAACATTGTGGGGTGTCCTCATCTACCTTATTCAGCGGATCTGGCACCACAAGGCTTCTAGGTCTTCCCCAAAGTCAAATGACCAGGAAAAGGAAAGGTTTTGGATTGATTCAGAATATTGAGGCAGCTAGGACAGTGCAACTAAAGACACTCAGGAAAGAGGGCTCCAGAGCGGCTGCAGGAAGTGGCAAGGATGAGGGGTTAGTGTTTTGGAGTGAGGAGGAGGATTTTGAGGCTGTTATTGGCAATGTGTCTTACTGTAATTGATTTTTTAAAATGTATACATTCACTGTATCTTTTGATTAAATTATATGTGTTTTCTTCCCAAGAGATAATTGAGGATTTATAATCTTTATGACAACAAGAATACTTCTTCAGTGTTACATATTGTGATCCTTATTCTACCTAATATTGTGCTGCCATATCTGTCCTCCACCTTAGCGAAATAAAAATATAGCAAAATACGGGAAGACAAAATCTCCTGTGTTGATGGAAGAATAAAATGATATCATTTCAATAAAAAGCCATTTGGAAATATTAGCTAAATGACTTAGGCATTTATCATTGATCAAGGAAACTCATTTAGAGGAATCTACTGTAATAAAAAGTATACCACAAAAAACACGAGAGGTGATGTTTGCAAACCCGTTTCTGCAGCATTGGGACTGATAGGGAAGGAAGAGAGACACAGTGCCCTCCAATAGGGCCATGCTGAGTACACCCTGGTGCTGCCTCCCACTGGGGCACTGTAGGGCTATAACACCCCAGGGCGAACCCTTTTATATACATCAGTGGTTTGTGTATTTACCCAAGAAGAGTGTGTGCATGTTCATGTATGCCTAGATATCTATACAAACATATGTTCAACTTTGACAAATCATGGGAAGAAAAGACAGAGAGAAATCATTCTTTCTGAATAAACATTATCTTGTGTAATAGGCAAAGAAATCATGCAAATATTTAATGTAATATTAAGCAAAATTAAAGTTAAAAAGCTAAGTCATAAATATCAGAAGGAAAATGAAAACAAATAAATTAAGAAATTATTTATCAGGTTGGTGCATATCTACACAGAGAAGAAAATTCCGAGTAACTTCAAAGAATATTATTCAGCTCAACCTCCCTATCTATCCTAGTTAGATATTGAAGACCTGGAGAAAAGTCTTAAATTCTTTTTAGTAATCACATTGTTACTGATAGTACTGACACAAGTGTTCTGCCACTGCGTTATCATATTGTGAATGTAATGAGGAACTTTGTGAGATAAAGCAGCATTATGCTATTGCCAATGAGGACTGGGGTTTTCATTAAGAAAGAAATGAAGACAGAGTTGTAAGCTTGATGAGATAAATAAGAACATGTCCTGACTTTGGTTCAAAATTAGCAAGTAGTATGAACTCACACTGTTTCATCTGTGTGTGTGTGTGTGTGTGTGTGTGTGTGTGCGCGCTCCTATTTCTTAGCTTTGTCCCCTAGAAATAGTGACTATTGGGGTTCTCCAGAGAGGTGGACCTCTAGGGGTATGAGAGAGGATTTGCTGGGGGTTGGTTCACATGATCTCAGGGATGGGAAATCTCAGTTGTCAACTAGATCAGATTGGGAAATGCCTGGGACATCAGTGAAGCACATTTTTGGGGTTCTGTGGCTGTGTCTGGCATGTAGAACAGCAAACCAAGGGAGAGACCCTCCCTGAATAGTGTGGGGACCTCAAGCCAACAGGGTGGGAGCCCAGATTGAAAAAAAGTGGACAAAGGAAGTCCTCTTGCACATGCTCTCTTCTCTGCTTCCTGTCTGCCATGAGGTTAGCAGCTTTCCTCCCCCAGGCCCTTCCGCCATGATGCCCTGCCTCGCCACAAGTCTAAAGCAATGGAGCTGGTTCACCATGGACTGAAACCTCTGAAAACATGAGCCAAGATGGTGTTTCCTCCTCCCAGTTTATTTTTGAAGTTATTTTGCCACAGTTATGAAAAGCCAGCACAATCACCTTGGTGGCTGAGCAGTCCTGTGAGAAGCTGTCTGCAAGCTAAAGAGCCAGAGAAGCCCCCAGTGGGGCTTCCTTCTGGACAGCAAAGGTCTCTTCAGCATAAACAATTTTCTTCAATAACTAAAGTCCAAGAAAAAAGGATGCAAAGCTGAAATAGTAAAGAAATTTAAGAGATAAATCAGTCCGCAACGTATAGGCAAACAGGAAATGGTAAATCAGACATTTTGAGAGAAAAAATTAAAATGAAGATATTCAAAAGCATTAAGGAATTATTTTTTATTTTTGAGTGTGAGAGTAGAATTGAGGTTCCATTGTGAAAGAATGCTAAGATTTCAGAGGTGTGTGTCAAAATATCCATGAAAGAAGCGATACGGTGTCTCAGATTTGCTTCAAAATGTTGTGGGGAGGAGTGCGGAACAAGATTGTGGCAGGACTGGAGCACCTTTACCCTTTTCTCCTGTGCTCTCCGAAGCTGTGTGGATGACAGTCACAGGGCTAGGGCCCTGCCATTTTTAAGACATAATGGGGGAATCTGACCTAGCTCAGGTGTAGAAAACCAGACCACCTGGCCCTCGGCCGAAGCTCTCACCAGCTCCTGACCACGGGTTTGGTGTCTTGCTTGAAATGGTCAAGCTCTCTCGCCTGCTTCTTAAGACTGCTGTGGGGACAGGGGCTCACTCGGACCCTGTGCACACTGTCCAGGGGAGATGAAACGGGGAGAAAGCCTTTCAGTTGTGGTCTCGTGAGCACTTCGGAGAATACCCAGCTTCTCCAGGCCACTTCCATGATTACCAGGCTGTTAGGTGTGTACTCATGCAGTCCTCAGAGCACTCCACAGCTGACCAACCATCTGCTTCACAATGGGGAGCAAAATAACAGCACCCAAGGGTTAACTACATTGCCATAAATTGTACGGTCAGCACCGGGAACAGGTGGGAGGGTGGAGTCCAAGCCAGGCACTGCACTCTTAACCACCACAGTCCGCTGCACATTTATTTGATTGCTGTTATTATCTATCGCTGTTGCCATTTATTATAAATCAATGTTGATTGTTGATATTTATTTAAAAGCCCTGATGAGATATTTAAGGACAGACGAGCCTGCGTGGCCGCGTGCACAGGCATTCACTTTGGTTCTGCAGCCTGAAGATACCTGCAAATGTGTGCTAAGAGCTCAGCGCCAAGCGGGAAGGGATAGGAAAGAAGGGCTGAAGACACGGAGACGATGCTCTGGTCCCTGTCCCGACGCAGAGGTCAGAAGGGCGTTAACTCTCACGTACTGTCATTCACAGCCTCCCCTGGAAAGGAGGGGTCCCACAGCCGCCCCAGTCTGCCTCCCAGGATGTGATTCCCCAAACCAACAGCAGCCCTGCCAGGTCAGTCTGGGGAATGACACTTCTCCCCCAGCGATGGTCCCTGGGTGTTTCGGGGTTCTCCTCAGTTGTCACCACAGACAATGAACCAAGGCATGTCACCTTTGAAGACAGATTGCCTGCATACAGATTCTTTTTTTTTTTTTGGTACCGGGGATCGAACTCAGGACCTTCTGCTTGCAACACAGGCATGGTGCCACTGAGCTACATCCCCGGCCCTTCCTGCATACAGATTCTTCTGGAAATAGCTACAAACACCTGACTCCTATCTCACTTCCCAGGGCTTTCTATGACCATGAAGCTCCCTTCTTGCTCATCAGGTCCTCAATTATTTTGATATCAATGTATGCCCTCCCTGTCTCTCACATCTAATTAGCTGATTGGAAAGCTGCTGCGATCCGCCACCCTGTCCCCTCTCCTGTTCCCAAGCCACTGGATCAGTTGGCCCCAAAGGGGAGCGGGACTGTGCTTCTCAATCCCTGTCACCCAAGGAACTGGCCTAAGGCTTTCTTGCAAGAAAAAATAGCTCGAAACAGACATGATGAACAAGTCGTTATATGTGACAATAAACCAACAATTGACCAAAATGTTCAACAAATAGTATATTATTCTGATGACAGTCTGCATTTCTAGTTCCAATGGAAACTAAAATGAAAGTATATTTTCTATCTCTCTCTGTGGAATCCTTTTCACAGAGATGAATCTGAATAAAAATGCACCAAGTGTTAATTCCTCCTGTTGTCCAGAAACCATGGGAGGAAGAGCAGCACCCTGGCAAGAGGGAGCAGGCGAGGTGGCACAGGGGCCCTGCATGGACAGTGTCGGTCCCCAGCACCTCTCCTGAGCTGGGAAGGCTGGTGTGTGATGTCATCCTGGCACCCCGGGAGGCTGGGGCAGGAGGCAACTTAGTGACTTAGCCAGGCCCTGCCTCAAGATAAAAAAATAAAAAGGGCTGGGGATGGAGCTCGGGGCAAAGGCCCTGGGTTCAGTGCTCAGCACCAAAAATAAAGTGTCCGCAAAGGAGCAGAGGAGGAAAGGAGACAGTGTGAGAAAGCTCCCCTACCAAGACAACACCCAAGACCCTGATGCCGCTGAGGAACGGAGATTGAGAATTAAGAGGGAGTGAATCCGACCCAGTGAAACTGCATCCATCTTCTTCGGTGAAAATGTTGGTTTTACTGGCACCTGTCTGCAGTCTTCAACGCTCACGCTCCTCGTGGGGCTCTGAGCGCATCTGCATCCTGTTTCCTCCCTCCCCTTCCCTCTATCTCTGGTTCCCTTTCTGTGGAAAAAGATCTCTCTCCCCATTTCCTGTTATCCATCTTTTATGTTGCTCTTTCATTTATTTATATTTGAATCCCTCATCTGTCTTTTGGAGCCTTTTCTGGAGCCCATGAAAAGCTGGCTTGGGCTGAAGCAGAGCGAAGAGACAGTGGTGTTTGGGTTTCCAAGTCAGGCTGGAGGCCAGCTCTGTGCAGCCTGGGGACCTGGGTGTCGGGTGAGGCTGCACTCTGGCCAGAGTCTGCAGCTCGGCTTCAGCACAGACCCGCACCCTGCAGGACGAGGCCCAGAAAATGGGTGCTGGGGTGTAAACTTCGGTGCTGCCCTCACAGAGTGAGATTCTGGTGTCCACGCCAGTCCTCTGAATCCAGGCAGCTGCAGGGACACTGGGGACCTCGGAACTGATGGCCGGTGGGGTGCCAGGCAGGATGACTCCGGGCAGGGGCACCTCGGACCCAGCCAGGACGCCCGGAATGATGGCTCTGCAGCCACAGCCTCCCCGCCAGGAGCCAGAGCGGGGCCTTGGGGTGAACCTCAGCCGGGAGTCCATGCGTTTCATCCGCTCTGCGAGCGTTGCTGCTCTGGGAAGGCCACTCTGGCAGTCTCTGGGCTGCAAACCGTCAGTGCTGTTTTTCTTTTCTTGTTTTTCCCTCAAATGTCAGAAACACAGGGTCTGCTGTAAAACTTACACCTTGGGGCTTATCCTTGTGTCAGACACAGTGGACACATTAAAGGGCTGTGTTGGCCGGTGAGTGGCATTCTCCAGTCCCCATGGGAATTCGGGCTGTGACACACAGTGGCCAATCTGGGCAGGGCAGAGTCTCCAGCCGGGAGAGCCACCTGCAGTGATCGGAACCACTGAAGAAAGCCACTTGCTTCCTGCTGACGGTTACACGGGAGTTGTCATACACGAAGCTCCTGTACGCAGCCCCACAGAAGTGACCCGCCACCACCAGCCACACGCATGCCTCCGCACGCAGCCATGTTGTTTGGAAGAATCAGCCGATCTGTCTCACAGACAGTAGAATTCAGGGTTATTTCCCAGAGGAAAGAGACTGCAGCTCTGTCCACATGCACTGGCTCTCAATGGCCCAGGGGTACTTGTGGGGAGGCCCACATGTTGGAGTCACAATTCCTAGGATTTACAGGGCGACAGTTCCCTGCGGCACTCAGCTTTGATAACGTGCACGACGATGCCTTACGTCTCAGCAGCTGATGCCTGATCCATGAAGTGCCTCTTATTGGTTGCAAATTTTTAGATGTAAAGCATGTTTATTTCTTTGACCATCAACTCAAATACATTAATAGCCATAGAGGCATTTTCAGAGCTGCAAGTGGACGGTAAGTCTGAAGGTACAGAACTGCTTCATTTCTATCTCACAATCATTTTCAACCTCGAGGCAGACGTAGCAAAGGTCAGCCCTTATCCCCGTGTTTGGGGCCACAGGGCTCCAAGCCTGGGCCCAGCTGTGATTGTTAATAGGGTCACACAGGGCTGGGACTGCCATCCCCCTACAGAGGGCTCGAGTCTAGAGTCCCAGGAAAGTGTCTGGGTGACTGCACGCTCCGCTTCCTGCAGGGTGCACCCTGGGATTCCACTCCAGTCACTCGGACTCACCTGCTTACACACCACTGGGCGCCCACAGTCAGCTCAAGAACCTGTTTACTGTCGGCCGGAGAGGCTGCGGAATCTGGTCTTAGGAGTCTGAGTCAACCGAACATCATAAACAAGACACAGGTTATCTGAAGTGACCACAGTGTCCCCGAGTAGTTCAGGAATCAAGCCATCGGCCTCTACCTCCCATTCTCCAAGGGCCCCACTGGAGAGGTCAGCTGGAGTCACTCGGCAAAGGGACCTGGAGGGGACTCATCGCAGGCCCCGCACGGGCTAGGCCTTCCACCGTGTTGGATGAATGTCGTTGAACCGAAAGTCAGGGACCCGCGTCTCGGCCTCCTCTGAAGACATCCCCACCGTGATGTGATGTGGGAAGAGAAGCCTCCAGCCATCTCTGGATGGCTCAGCACAGTGAGGAGGGGCTCAGCATCGACCTCGAGGGCACGGGTGTGGGTGGCTCCCTTGTGACCTCGACCACGGCAGGGCCCAGCGAGCCTACACCCTCTCCCCAGCGTCACCCGGCCTCCAGGCGCCCTGCTCGGGCCCACGGGCTGTCCTGGGTCTGCGTGGATGATGTGGAGATGTCTGCAACCGATAGGCTTCTCGCTGCCTTTTCAGACTGAGCGTTCCCAAAAGGGCCCATGGCCTCTAGGCCCTGCGCACCAAGCCGGAGTCCAGAGCGATGCAGCAAGGAGCGGCCACGCTTGCTAATTTTATCCCCTCCTGGGGGATGGACAAGCATTGTCTAGGGAACCAGATAAGAGGACAGGGGTTTAGGAACTCAGAATTTTATTCTGGCTCGGATGCTAATTTTCCTGTGACCTCAGCCAAGTCCTATAAATTGTTACTATCTGCAGAGTGAAGATAATGGACGGAGCCTCCCTCCCGAGGGAGGGCTGTGCGGATTAATCAGCAGCTCATTTGAGATTCAAAACGCTGTGAGCCCACAAGGAAGGCGCTGGGCAGAACAAAGGAGGGCCCACGTCATCAGCCAGCTGGGCCCACACCAGAGACGCTCCGGGGTTTATCTGGGCCACAGGGGTGTCTGGCAATTACCCGCCTTAGGGAGCTCGGAGAAGGGACAGATTCGCGAGCTGGGCCGGCACAGGTGCAGTGGAGGGTTCTGGGCTGCAGGGGGCGCCATGGGCACACTCGGAACCGCAGTGGGCCACCTCTGCCTCGCCCTGCTCCTAGGCGTTCCCGTCAGGCAGCTGGGAACACAAAGATTTTGTTTTCCAAGGAAAAATGAAATCAACGACTTACTATGGCTGAAACAAGAAATTATTTTTAAAGAGATACAGGAAGAGAACAAGCTAAGGAGTACACACATGTGCACACACACACATGCACACTTGCACACAAAGATGCAAAGGGTGGCTCAGCTTGGTGAGAAGTGGCCAGGAGAAAACAAATAGTACCTTTCTATTGAAGTGGCTTCAGGGTACACTGTGAGAGTTGCAGGAGGCAGCGAGGGACTCAGAGGAGATGGGGCACTGCTCCCCGGGCTCCCTCTCCTCCCCACGCAGCCCAGGTGCCAGCAGCACAGGTGGCTGAGAGGCAGGAAACACAGGCACTCACAGGCCGACGGCTGCGGGAGACTGCGCTGCATGCAGCCCCTTGTTCCCTCCCTGAAAGCTGCGAATCTCCACAGCCAGGAGAATCCCCAGAATAGAAGGCTGCTCGTGGGGCTCAGCGTGGCCTGCCCCGAAATGCAGGCCCCGGCATTTCGGGGAGTGGCAGGAGCAGGAAGGGCTCCCTGAGCGTCCCCAGCACTCTCCTTGTCCAGCCCACCCCACCGGAGGTCCAGGCGTCCCCAGGGCTGCGTCTCCCAAGCACACAGAGTGCCTGCCCTTCCATCTGCATCGCTGAGGGTCCCCGTGTCATGGATTCTTTACAGTAAATAAATCATGCGCTTTTCTGTTGTTCATCCACCTTTTCTGGTCAGTCCCTCTTCTTCCTGTCCCTTGCCCGACTGTACAAGGGGCTTTTGACTTCTGCACCCCTCCCGGAACTCCCTGGGCCTGGGGTTCTTGGCCTTTATATTTCTGACCACTGGGCTTGGCCCTCCATGACTTTCTTTTCCTACCCCATCATTACTTGCAGTTATGTCATTCACACAGAGACCATTAATTATTCCCCTCTCTCGCTGGGGACAGAGGAGGGCCATGGTGCTCAGTAGTGATCTGAGGGGGAGGGTCATTATTGCCCCATTGACAGGTGAGGAAACTGAGTCACAGGAGGCTGAGACAGTCCCTCACACTGGTAGAATGTGGAAGAGCCAGGTTCCACTGCAGAGAGGCAGGACCAGGGAGGCACCTGCTGGTCACTGAAGAGGGATGGCCCTGCCCCAAGACCACCCCCTTGATATATGGCCTCCAGAAAGCCGGGAGCCAGCTGGAGACTTGGGGTGACATCAGGGCCCTGCTCCTAATGTCACCGGCAGGCCCCAAACACAGCGCACTCCAGAGACAGAAACTCTCTGTCATAACCACTGTCCACTCTGCTGCCCGGAGAGGGTGGACAGGGAAGAGCCCCACTGATAGGTCTGGGACCGCGGCCTGACCTGATTATCCATGTCTGCAAGGCAAGGCTGCAGGCTCTGCTCCCCTTGAGTTGCCCACTCATTCCTCATGTCCTAGGGGTCCCACCGGAGGAGAGTGGTGACCGGAAGTGGTGGGTCTACGGCCTAACACACCGTGGGTGCTCTGGGTCCAGGGAGACCCTGGCTTTCCTGGGAGGGGGAGAAGCCGTGGCCCAGCAGGCCAAGGACCAGAGACATTCAGGAGCAAGAGGCTGAGCTGGAGCAGAGAAGGATGTCACCCACCCAAGGACAGCACGTCCACAGTCACAAAGGGCCGCCCTGCAGTGTAAGGGCCACACGCTGTGCAGCACATGGACGTTTCTTCCTATCTGACATCCACCTAAGCGGCCTCGAGTTTCTGCATTTGCTAACTTCCTACTCAGGATGAGTGTCCACCTCGAGTCTGTAAAGGGAAAAGCAAGAAATGGCAACTCCTCAGGTGGTCAGGGCTGTCTAGAGAACCAGAAGGGTACCAGTAGGTGGGAGACAGAGAGACAGAGCCAGAGCCTGAGGGGCTGGAGGGATTCACTCGGAGGACCAGGCTCTGGCACCGGCACCTGTGGAGAAGGCAGGTCTGAGACCCAGAGGGCTGGGAGGGGAGCCCTTCCCTGAGGGCAGTCGGGCTGCCTAGGGCAGCTCCCACTGGCAGCCCCAGGCTGAGCTGCTGCACTCACAGGGAACAGCCTGGTCAGGGAGCCCCGGGCTGCACCTGAGGTCAGGAGTCCCAAGGCATCTGCCTCATTCCGGAGGGGCAGAGGACAGAGACGGACACAGAGGACAGCAGACAGAGACGGCAGCAATCCAAGAGGGCTCTGGACCGAGGCACCACCCGGAGGGCTCTGCCTGTCCCTGTTCCTCCTCTGGCTGGGCGGATGGAGACACTTCCCCTCGCTCTCTCTTCCCTCCCTCTGACTGACCGACCTCACGTGGCAGCAGGTGGTGCTGGCCTTGTCGGTGTCTTTGGCCCCTTCTCCCCTCAGCTCAGCCCGGAGGCGACACACAGAGAGGACCGGGCACCACTGTGGTGGCTGAGCTGCCTGGGAAGTCCTCCCCCAGCTCCCAGGAGCCAGGTCTTGCTCTTCCTGCCATAAACAGCTGCATGGCCCCCCAGCCAGGGCTCAATTTAGCAGAACACCTGCCAGTGGCCTCCCGGCCCAAGAGCCCCTAAGGGCAACCAGGCTAGGTTCTGTTAGGAGGAAAGCAGTCTGACTACATGGGGGACCTCCCTGCATGGGATGGTGGCTGCACCCTCGGCAGCAGGCAGCCTTTCTGGGACCTCCTGTTCACTGCACAGCCTGGCACGGTTTGCCAGAAATCTGCCAGGTGTAAAACCAGCAGACTCTGGAAAGCAGAGCACAGGGCCAATCTTCCTCCACAGACCCTGTCCTAGTTCCAAGAATAACCAGCTTATCCTGGTACTAACGTGTTCTCTCGCTGTGCCGTGCATGAGGGAAAATGGACCATTGAGTGCTCATCACTCCTGTTCATTCCTTTCCAGTCCCCATCCTGTCTACAGAAATCCTTTCTCTGTCTTCTCCTCCTTCCAAGGAAGAAGGTTCCCTATGGTACACCTGGAGCAACTCCCATCTAAAAGCCCCTCTTTTCAATCAAGATTGATTTATATATAAAAAATCACAAAATTCAAAATAAACTTTAAAATATTTTAGTGGCACTTAAAAAATAGAAAATGTAAAAAAATTCACCTTCGACCTCTGATTTTACCCTTTAAAAAAAAGCAGTGTTTCATGTGGATGTTTCCAGATGAGCTTTTCAGGGCTTTCGTCAGCAAAACACATGAGCTGAATAGCAGCTACGGAGTGAGAATTGGCTTGGGGTGAGAGGGGCAATGTCAGGCACAGCAGGGCCACAGCCCACCTGTCCCATGTGTGTACCAGGCATCTCCCTGCCACCCCGGCAGGCCCGTCTTCTGGAGCTTTTCCATCCTAACAGAGCTCAGCAGTGTCTCATGATGAAGGGAGAGGACGCAGGAGAGAAGAAAACTGCCCACAGGAGAGGACACTATGTTCGCTGAGACCCAGCACCGTTTGGCTCTGAGATGACGCGGATGCCAGTTGCTGACGGGCATCACCAGGGTCACGTGGGATTCACATCCGGGCACGTCATGAAGGAGCATTCACGGAAACTCAGATGAGCACCTCATGGTGGGTAAATGCTGGAGAGGTTAGCGTGCCCACTCTGTGATGAAGGGGAGAGAGCCATCGTGCCCTGCAGCCAGTCACCAAGACAGGGGTCATGTCTGGCACAACTCGAGGCACAGCAGTCAACAACTTCTTACCAAGACACTCTGTGGGGCGCTTCCCCATACATGTGGAAGGAGTGATTGATTCCTAGTAGACATTTTATATGGTTTGTAAAAACCTATTCTGGATTGGTTTCTGAATCTGGGCAGTTTCTGACTCGCAGAGAAAAACATCCAAACAGAAAGAAGAGCCTTGTAGGTGTGTGTAACCTGATTTTAGCATCACACTCTGTTTACGTGCCTGTATCAAAACGTTATCTATACTAACAGATCCGCTAACGTATACAGCTTTATGTTTTTATGTACTGGTCAAAAATAAATTTAATTTTTAAAAAGGAAAGCCTTGCAGGATCTAACATGCAGCATTTTTTTTCTCAGATTCTGCCTGGTTTTGCCTTATGCTCCTGACAGACTACACAGAGTACCTGGGGCCAATTGACACAGAGAAAAATGCTTCTGTCCCCAAATCTGTGACAGCGGAAAGAGTCCTAACTACATCCTACCCTACGGAGACCCCACCCTGGCCCGGAAGCTGGGTCCTCAGAAAACCAGACTGCCTCTCCCAACTCTGCCTCTCCTGCTCATTCGGCTGTTTGTTTGTTTTTGTCAGAAAGACAGACTTGTTCTTTGGCCCAGAGTTTTCCAACATCTGCACAGAATAGCAAGCACTGGAGGGTCAGATGGAAAGAAAACTTCCCTCGCAGCGGGCACAGGAAGATAGTCATGTTTCTGTTTGAAGCCAGAGAGCGAGGGAAGTGCCAGCTCCCTGACATCAATGGGCCATTGTGGTGGGCAGAAGAGGAGCCCGGAGACTGTGACAAGGAAAGAGGCAGGCAGAGACTGCGCGGCCGTCCTGTGGGCACCCACACCCGTGTGTGGACAGCCTCGGGGTGCGCTGCAGAGCCTCCCTCACCTGAGGAGCGGCCCCTACAAAACAGTGTCTGGCCTCCTCCCAGGGCTGCCGAGAGGGAGCCAGGCAGCGAGGACAAAACAGGCTCCGCGCGTTTCCCATTCTGATTCCCCACCACCCGGCCCCGCCCATTGCTGGCTGCTGGCTGGGCAACCACCTTGTGTGCCATCTGCACCTTGGATCGGGCGTGTTCTTTGTGCTCCTTGGATTAGCAATAGATTCAGATCGATATTACAGTGAAAGAGATGCCAGTGCAGAGATGCTCATAATAAGCACTTCAAAGAAATTGGTTTTATGGAAAGTACATTTTCAAGTCCATCCTGAGAGCTAATTAGCTTTGTCGCCAGATCTTCTAGGTGCCAGACAGGACCAGGACTGGGGCGGGGCCCGTCGAGTACTCGCAGGTGGCTGTGCTGTCCCAAGGGGGGGGGCTGGGCAGAGCAAGTGGGGACATTTGGGCAGCTGGCTTCAGGGCCTAGGAAGGAGTCTGCCCTGCCCGGCTGCTGTGATGAGCTGGTACCGATGCAGGTCGGGGCTGACAGGAGCAGCACCCTGGGGACCCACGCGCATAGGAAAAGGACTTGGAAGAAGGGCGGGCACCCAGGTGAGAGCCCCCGCTGAGCATGGTCAGAGGCCCCGGGCCTCCCCTCTGTCTTGAAGACACAGCAAGGTGCAAACAGCATGGCTTCCAACCCAGCTTTGCCTCCCTCCATGGGTGACATCAGCAGACCACTGGGTCCTTCTCTGTTTACTCGCCTGTACAGTGGGAGCCAATAACTTTGAGAATAATCAGGATGATTAAATTGAAGCAAATTTCGGCATTATTTTGTGAAGCACAAGTCACTTGGTGAATATGCCACCATGGTCATCAGAACTGGTGCTTAGGACCAGTCTCGGGCCGAGGCTGTTGCTAAGCATTTTAGTGGAACTCAAAGCTCATAATAACTCCGAGTTCTGTAAGAGTCTGAGTAGCACAGTTTTCAGGCCTGAAAACTCACAGACCAGTGTTCAGGACAAAATGCTCAGGGCAAATAAGGTGAGGATTGTATTCAAGGGATTGAAATAGGGAGAATTTATCAGGGAACTTTTTTTCTTTTAAAAAATGGATCACAGTAGAAGATACATTGCCATTCATCCCCTTGAAAAATATCTCCTCGCTCTTCAAACCCACCCAGCCCATCCTTCTTGGGCTCTCTCTTGCTCTATTTGTTCTTCATTAGCCTATGCTTGGGGTCCAGAGACGCAGATCTCATGGGGTCTGCAGGAGGGTGGGGCCCCGCTGAGTCACGGAGGAAAGGTGTGGGCTGAGCAAGGGACACAGGAGCTGAGCCAAGTCCTGACCCACACCTGTCTTCTGGGAGCTCAGGGCTGAGGTAAAATTCAACGTTTCCATGGGTTTCAGAATTTGCCGAGATCCTGCAGTTAGTCCTAGCTGTGCCAGGAGTCACAGTAGCAGACATACAGTGTCCCAGGTGGTCACCCAGAGCACGAGGGGACATTTACTGACGGTTTACTCAGCTGCAGTCTTAGATGTGCTTCTCCTCGCTGGGGCTCAGTAGCTGACACCAGCACTGTGGCTCGCAGCCTGTAGAGGCTGCAGCCCTTGATTGGGTGGCCTCAGGCAGGGCAGCATGGTGCAAAGGCCAGGGTGGAAGAGAAGCCTGAGGGAGAAGAATCCTTCCAGGCAATGCCCCTTCCCACCAGGCCCTGCCTCCTAGCAACAAGTCAGCTTCCTAGCAACAAGTCAGTTCTGAGCCCAGTGATCCAGTCTCCCTCTCGAAGGGAACATCGAGATCTAAACCATAACACCCTCGCACACCAAAATCTTTCCAGGCATTAGAAGTACGACAGTGCCGGGAAACCTAGGGGCTGTTTCTGTTTTACAGGCCCTCGTGCCAGTTTTCAGAGAGATCAAATAGCATAGCAGGTAAAACTGACACTGGAAGCATCAGCCTGGACCCGGAACTCTGACTTGGCTGGATGTCCACAAGCAGGTTACAGCAGGATCCCATGACATATCGAATATCAAACACCTCCTCTGGTCATGGCAGTAAGAGTCACTTTTGGTTATTGTCATTTATTTTTCTATTTTCTTTCAAACCTACTCCATAGGAGCATCACCTAACATTCCTGAGTCTTCCAAGATCACTGGTGAGAGTTTAAACCTTAGATACTGGTGAATTCTAATATTAAGATGATGGTGACATTAACACAGGAAAAGAGATGTCAAAATGATGGTAACTGTCAACAAAGAAAATCTTTGCTTTGACACACTGATGTTCTGCGTATCATCGCAGAGTTCACATCGGGGTCCCAGCTCCCAGGTTGGGAAAAAAGAACACCACTGAGACTGCTCCCTCATTGCTGTAGCCTCCCCATCACGCATCAGTTATCTGGGTTCAGTCCTTCTAACACTCCTCAGCCCCCGTGTTCAGCTGCAGGTAAATGGCAAGCTCTGTCCAGCCACATCGCTTCTGCTGCACAGTATTCAGGACGTTACAGGGGTTTTTCAACATTTAGTGTAGAGCAGGCTTTGCTTTAGGCAATTCTGCCCAATATAGGGTTTCAGTCAGGCTGGGCCAAGCTGTGTTGATCCCCGGGTCAGGCCCGCAGTGAATCTATTGGGACAAAACTTCCTCATGAGCAGAGAAACATCTGCAGCAGTGACTTGAAGGGAAGGCGAGACCACCCTGGCCGGAGTCAACCTCGCCTGGAGAAATGAGCTTACCAAGGAAAGAATGTGTCTTTTAAAAATTCAGAGAGAGCAGGAATAGGCAGAGACCAGTGGCCCCATGCGGGGAGGACATGGGCTCCATACATGTGATGGTGATGCCCGTCCATATCCAAGGACATCCAGGGGACTTTGCTTCCTAATTTCCTGTCCAACTTCCTCAAGTACACAGCGCAAGGTGAGAGTGTGGTCATTTGTGTAACCGTCGGCCACCCAGGTCATGACCCATGTCCCTACCTACATTTCCCTCTAAGTATCCCTGCAGACCACTGAGAACTTAGCAACTAGTATGGAGCAAATTACTTCAGATAGCTTAGTTCTAGAGTTTTCTCCTTGACAGCTACTGTTGCTTTATCTACACTTTAGATGAAGATTCTACAGTTCTATGCCATTTTTGAAAACAATTTGCTTTGAACAAATTCTTCCATAATTTAACTTTGTCTCTCAAAGAAACAAGGACATATTTAACTCCTGTTTCACGGCAATGCATCTTGCATCAGTTCATAAAATTCCGTAATGACAGCAAAAGCAGGAATGATGGGAAAAGGTGTGGCCAGAGACACTGCTTCCTGTCTGCATCCAGATCAACAGGCAGGAGCAGAAGTGCTTGCATTTGTCCTATAGAGGGACAAGAGTGCTGAGGCTTAGTCCGTGGCGTCAGCGTTCCTCTCTGTCCTTTCCGCGGGTCAGAAGCGAGGCCCTGTCCAGTCTGGGCTGTATGTGTTTATTTTACTGCTCATATCAGTACTGCTGTCCAGGAAGTGAATCGCCATTAATGAAGCCACTTCCCCCCCTGCTGGCGTGCTGACATCTGTCAGTCGTGACAGCATGGCTTTACACAGGCTGGCCACTTGTCAATTCCCAGGGAACGGGAGCAAGCGCACTTCCTTCAGAGGCATTTTGATGCTCAGCTTGGCAGCCTGAGCCACCCCGGGGCCTTTGCTGGCATTTCTATCATGGGCCTGATCTGTCCGTTCTGAGGACAGCAAGATTGGCAAATGGAGCTTCCCCTCCTTGCCGAGGGAGCTTCCCACTTGCTCTCCCCACGAAGATCCTTGTTGGTGATGACATCATTAATTCACTGCCCCAGACCCTTCTCTTTGTAACCTAGAAAAGAGCCAGGGAAGTGAAACTGCCCTCAGACACCCAAAGACAAGGTCACAGCCGATGAGCTCTGGGCCGGGTGCAGCAGCGTATGAGGTGTGATCAAAAACTAGTCGATGCTTAATTTCCTAAAAAAATTTGTTTTGTTTTGAGACAGCATCTCTTTCTCTAGTTCAGGCTGGCCTGGAATTCACAGTGATCCTCCTGCCTCAGCCCCCCAAGTGCTGGGATTACAGGTGTGTGCACCACCATGCCTGACTAAATTTTCTAAAAATTAATTAAATTTAAAAATGTATTGTCATCCATCCCTTCTATAATCCTCCCCCTCACTTTGAGCACACTCATCCCATCATCCTTGCCACTTCCTGCAGCCGCTCTGGAGTCCTCTTTCCTGAGGGTCTTTATTTTCGCTGCCCTGGCTGCCTCCATGTCCCAAATTGATTGAAAACATCTGCCTTTCATGATCATTTTGACTTTAGGAAAAGCCAGAAATCACACGGTGCCAGATTGGGTGACTAAAGTGGATGAGACACAGCATTGTATTTTTATGAGCCCCCTTTCCTTTGGATGGCGCTTGGCAGCAGCATTCACTGTATTTTTGATCACACTCAGGAAAGAGGACTCCAGAGCTGCTGCAAAAATGGCAAGAACTGTGGGATGAGTGTGCTTGAGGTGAGGAAGGGATTTTGAAGGGGATTCATGGCAGTGTGTCTTTCACCGTGATATATTTTAAAAATTTAAATATTCATATTTTCAATCACCCTTGTAGATCTCATTAATTTATGGTCACCCCCAACAAAGTGAGTAAAATAACAAAAGGAAAAATTAAAGATGAAATGCCTTAGCTTCTCAACATGGAATGGTGCTCACAGCAGTTCCCCGGTGCGTTCTGGGGTGGTTTTTCTGTTTTGTTTCCCATTTTCCATTTAGAATTAAACTTATCCCTGGATGCTTTCTGTCTTGATCTGCTCTTCTCCCTGGCAAACTGCATCCTAATTACTAAGTGTGGAACGCCGAGAGGTGGAGCAAGAGGAAATGTCACTGCTTCGTCAGGAACCCAAATCAAAGGTCACATGAAACACAACTGTCTGATTAGTGGATGAGACTTTTCCGCCTGGCCTCTGGGGTGTTCATCACTAGTGGCATCACAAGGGAATTGTGCTGGGGAATCAAAGACCCTATTGCCATGATCTAAATAAGAGGAAATAATACAAAATGCAGACATTCTGATGTGGAAATGAGCAGAACATCAGGCCACCACTGCCATCCAGGGTCACTGGGCAGATGTGCATGGGCCAACCAACATACAATTGGCTCTTGTTAAATATGCAGGGAGGTCATCACTTGTCCACAGTCATCAGGGGTCAGAGAGGACAGGCTGAGGGTCCATTCCACCCAGGAGAGTGTTTGCAAATCAGCCCTAGATGCAGGGCCGCCATCCATCTTCCTTCAACCTGTGTCTGTGGCTGCTTCCGAGCAACAACACCAGAGAGGACCAGGTGCCCCAGGAAGCCGCCAACCTGGCCTTTTTCAGAGAAATATTGCCAGCCCCGCTCTAGACAGACTTAAACCCCACATGCCTTGGAAGAGTGGAGTGTGGAGCCTGCTGGAGAAGAACACATAGCTGCGTCAGGGTTAGGACCTGATCCGTTTGCCCACCCTTGGGACACCCGGAGAGTGCCCAGTGTCCATTTATCAATGACCAACTAATCTAAATGAGAGAAAGCCTGGTTTATTTCATTATTTCAGGATCAACGCATCCAATGGATAATTTAATACCAGGTCAGGTTGTTGTGCTAGAGTCAGTGAGGCTGAACATTGAACCTCAGGATGTGACGTCGCTGGGCAGGGCCATGTGAAGCTGAGGAGTCTGAACTTCACAGACGAGGGCCCAGGGCAGAATTTCTGTGTTTCACGTCTGTTTCAGGGAGACAGCTTTAGCAATATTTGGATGATGAGTTTGCTTTGATAACCCTGATTTTACAGAAGACAAATAGCCTATCTTTAAAAAGTCAGTGACCAACTAATTTAAACCTTAAGAGTGTCAGTAGAACACCCACTAGTCCCGTGAGGCTGCTTCACTCAAATGCAACAAAACTAAATTGTAAAATCAGTCACAGTAGCCCCAGCTCTGGTGTTCCATGACCCCCTGGATCGCGGCTACCGTGCTGGACAGCCACGGGCATAGGTGTTTGCCTTATCACAGACAGCCCAGTGGACAGTGCCTGTTACACTTTGAAAAGCATAATTCAATGTTTTTCAAACAAATGACAGTCTAGAATTGCGGCAGATCAAAGAGTCTTTTACTCGGTGGTTCTACAAACTTGATTATTCTTTGGTAGAAAATGAGGGAGGGTTAGGGTTAGAGAAGAATGGAAATTCCACTTCTCTTGGGACCTGTTGATTTGGGGCCAGACTCTACAGCACAGAACAGCCTCGAGGGGTGTGGCCACTCAGGGATTTGCCCTGCTGTGACCAGCTGCTATACCTGTGGCCGCCTGCTACACATGCTATGTCTCGTGACACTGCAGTGGTACAGCTCTGGTACTGCCGGGAGCTCCACATCCTCTGGGACAGTGAGTGTCCACTGCAGCAGGCTGGGGTCCAGCCTCAGTGGACACTTCCACCTAGCTGTGTGCGAACTCTCATGGGAGTCACCCCCACTGATCCATTTATGTCCCCAGGAGGAGAGGGGTGCTCTTAGAGGTTCTAGCCCTGCAGCCACGCACAGCCAGCCAGTAACCTCAGATGCCAGCAGCTGCCAGTGACAAGGACAGTCCGAAAGGGAAGGACTTGGAACATGCTCCCTGGGTGACAGTGAGTTCTCAGAAACTTGGAAACATTGACCGGAAATGTTTTGAGTGAGCTAATATTTATCAAATGAGGGGGATTATGGTGCATACCACAAAACTTTTATGTAAAACAATATACACTATCCTTTTATAATCATAGCCTGGGGTAATCTGACCTGTATGAATGACCTTGTCTCATAATGAAAAAGCCAGTCTCCTTGGAGGCCTTTTTGCATTATTGAAATTAATAATTCATACTTTTCCTTTGGAATCAAGTTGTCCACTTGGAATGGAGGCCTCCCGACAGAGAAGTCTAAAGGTCTCGGCAGTCATTAGCATGTTTCTCTCTCCCTCTTCCCCCCTCCCCAATTTCTTCAATCAGGAAATCAGACTTGGTTATTTCACATGGTTTGTCACCATTTCTCTGACAAATGATGCTGTTTAAAGAGTTCTATTTGGTGAGACTTTCTGTGCAAATCCCAGGGCTTCAGTCTAGAGCGGATGACACTCATGTCCTTAGCATGGAGAATGCACACTGGACAGGGTTTAGCTTGTTTCCAAAAGATGCTGGGATGGGTCAGCAGGGGTGGTGAGTGGCTGTCGGGAAGGATAGGTGTACCTGGGGTGTCTGTGCGCAGGGAGAGGGTGGCTTTTGGGGTGAGCAGGGTACCCCGACCTGTCTGCATTACTGGCAAAGCCCTAACTAGAACCATGGGGGACTGAATAAAGCAGCAAATTGGAAAAGAAGGGAGTTCCAGTTGTGTCTGAAGCTGAGCTGAGAGAGAAGTGATCCTGAGGGAGGCTGTCGGGCCCCTGTACCATGTTTCTGCAGTTTCACTTGGGAAGATTGTGCAAGGGCACCACACATAACCTCCCTGGGAACTGTGCTGGCCCAACAGAGCCCCGCAGAACCTGGGCTCTCTTCTACCCTGGTCATCCACACAGTGACCCTCCTTCTCTTCATTTCTATGCATTTTTCAGCTGACATAAAAGCTAGATCACAGTTCTATGTGAAAAGGAGTGGTATAATATAAATGTTTTTATAATAAAGCTTTAAGAACATTTTAAATATATCTTTCCTGTTAGGTTTGGTTAGGTAGGGAAAATTACTGTCCTTAGCATCTTAATTAAAATACATTATAATGTTAGGAAAACAAACAGAAAATCATTTGACATATTTATGTGACAATTACATTAAAAAAGATTATTCCCTATTAGTCTTCCTGATTGTACAAAGCCATCTGTGCTTGTAAAAATACTAATAAACAAGGAATACCAATATGCCATATGTACTTTGTTGTTTAATAGTAATTAAGCAATAATCCTGAAGCAGTCACTTGTTCACTCTGATAATTACTTTAAAGGTAATTACTTCATACTAAATGATAATCAATTATTTATAATATTAACCCTAGCTTTCTTAATTTTATTTTAACTATAAAGATTGCTGGTGGCCACAGTCTGTCTCTGCAGCTCTGGGGGAAACCAGTAATTCTGTTGCATTAATAAGAAATTCTCAAAAACAAGTAACAAGTTTTCCACAAATCAGAATTCTTCTTGTGGTCTCCTAGATTTTGAAACATGTGTTTATAGTGTTTTCAAGAATGTTACTGCTATAAATATCTCATCTACCTTATTATCCAAAATAAATGGTTTTAATAAAACTCCTGGCAAAATGTAAAATGTACAGTGATCAGTAATACAAAGCACAACATAAATGTGAAATAATACAATGTTATGACCCAGGTAAGACTATGTTATTACCAAACAATGTTTGATCTGGGGGAGAGGGTAGAAGACCCTGAGATTTACTGCTTATCACAGATAGACACTTTCCAAATCGGTCAACACTGATTTTAGCTTTAGATCTGTTACCACCATATTTCAAGGAATAATGCATACTGTGAGCGTGATATGAAAGGCAACTCAACTCATGCAACATATTTAAGCAGTAAAACAATACAGAAAATTCATGGTGTATAGTCAGCATTTAGCTTTACTTCTATTATGGCCCAAAAACCCAATGCATTAGACGAAAGCCATTCTTTCTGAATTCGCATTCAAAGAATCAAGCTCTTATTTTAGTCTCTTTCTTCATGGAAACACCCTCACATCTCAACACCCAGAAGTTAAAGGAGGAGAGGTTTATTTCGGCTGACAGTCTGTAGCGGTTTCAGGCCCTGGTGGGCGGGTCCAAGGCAGAGGGGCCTGGCGGAGCAGAGCTGCTCAGGGCATGGAAGACAGGAAGCAGGAGAAGGGAGGAGTTGGAGGGGGAGGAACCTTCCAGGCCACGCCCACAACCCCCTCTTCCCGCCAGGCCCCGCCTCCTGACAGCAGTCAGCTGTGAGCCCCACAAAGCACTCACCTTCCGAAAGCCCCGCCAGTGAGTGCAGGAGTTCAGTCTCTCTCAACCAGAGGCAATTGTGTCCCTGGGGGACATCTGGCCAGGTCTAGAGTGTGGCTGTCACCAGCGAGGTGGGGTGCTCTTGGCATCTAGTGGGGGAGCCCAGGGTGGGCCCAGCCCAGAGGGTTGTCTGGCCCTGGTGTCAGCCGGGAGGAGGCTGCGAAGCTCTGGTCTCAGGACGTGCTGTGCAGTGAAGCGCTCACGGAGGAGTGAGAGAGCTGCGATGTGGGCCCTTCCGAAGCAGGATGGGAAGATCCGGCCATCAGAGCTTTGCTTCTCATTCTCCACCTGCGGAAAGAGGAAGTGCCTCGGGGAAAAGTCTTCTCCCCCTGAGGTGTGGAACTAAGCTGCAAAAAGCTGAAAACTCAAAACTGAAAATAAAAAGAAGTCTACCGATGTAGCTGATGCAAAGGCCCCGGGTTCAATCAATCCTCAGTCCTGGAAAAGCAAAGAAGGGTGGCTGCAGGAGAGAGGAGTGAGCCGAGGGCAGGGGCTTCAGGGGAGAACAGAAGAGGAGACAGGAGAGAGGAGGGCAGAAAGCCTTGCTCTCCAGGAGGGAGAGAGCCGGTGCGCAGAGCACTGGGCCACCGGAGCGGAGCCGGCGGAGGAAGCCCGGTCCAGGGGCTGAGGGCAGTCACAGCACGGTCCTGGCGGGAGACTGAGGCGTGCGGAGGCGTCTCTGCCCCTCCTAGGTCGCGTCCCGCCTCCCTCTGACCGGGGAGCGCCTGGAAAGGGCCCAGCACGTCCCAGCACTCGCCTCTCCGCGCTGGTCCTGGCCTTGTCCTGGCCTCGCGCCTCTCCGGGCTGCCCCACCTCTGCCTGGATGCTGCGGGCCATCCGCTCCGCAGGCCGCGTGCTCGGGAGGAAGGTGCTGGAAGCTCTGGTGCAGGCAGCAGCTGGGGGGAGGCTGTCATCCGGCCCCAGGCCGCTCCTGCCTGCTCCCCAGGCTGAGGCCGCCCCCTCGGATGCTCACAGAGACGGTTCTGTCCATGTGGGCGGCATTCGGGCCACCACTCGCTCCAGGATGCCGGCAGATCCCAGCAGGAGCGGGCTGTGGGGCAGGCTCCGGGTTCGCTGGGAGGCAGCATCAGGTCCACATCGTAGTCACTGGCCTCATCCCTGAGACGCAATTCACACCTCCCTCTGGTCAGCTGGCTGCAAAGAAGAAACAGCAGGCAGAGGGCCTGGCGGAGGAGACTGCTCAGCGCACCGCGCACAGGAAACTGAGCTCGAGGGAGGAGCGGGGAGGGAGAGGACCCTTCAGGCCCAGCCTGGAGAGGGCCTCTTCCCCGCCCCCACTTCGCCCACAGGCCCCGCCCCTCCCACAGGCCCCGCCCCTCCCACAGGCCCCGCCTCCTCTCACCAGGACCCGCCTCCCACCAGCAGTCAGCTCAGACCCCACGGTCCAGTCACCTTCCTGCCCATGAGCGCACGCCGCTTTTCAGCCATCCTGATATAAACCATCACCTCTTCTGCAATGCAGAACAGAAACTTGAAAGTCTAGACACAGATCAGTTTCTCCAGCTCCGGATGCAGGGCACGAGCAACTCCCTTCACCCACAGAGGAGTCGGAGTGCATGGATTCCATCCTGCGGGGGCCACAGGGACCTGGGCAGAAGGCAGAACGGGAGGAAATTGCACCAGGAGGGCATGGCCAGGGCTTATCCAAAACAAGGAGCCACGCCCTGGCTGCCACAGAATCACCCTGAAAACCCCAACAGGTGGGTCCCAGGCTGCCCACCAAACCCTGCGATTTGATGATTTCAGACATAGGTGATTCCTAAGCTGCTCAGGGGTCTGTCTGAGGATCAGTAAAGACATGGTGTGGAGTGTGTGTGTGTGTGTGTGTGTGTGTGTTTGTGTGCGTCCGCAATGAAGCATGCTGCATGGCAGGGTTTCCTGTATTATTCTCTATTGCATTTTGTGCACAAATAATTTTGACAAATGCACACATACACGTGCACGTGCACACCCCACATGAAGGTTTTTGAAACTTCACTTCAGTCTCTCCCTCCTTTAAATAGGGCTGTTCTCTTACTCAACACTCTTTAAGTCCCTCTTCTCATAATTCTGTCACATTTATAGTCAGTTGAGAGCTTGAGCCCTACTAATTTGATTACTCTCTAATTCCTTCTCGCCCACCAAACTCCCCAGGGCTGTGAGTTGTTCTGGAAAATTCTGTTTTTCCTGTAGCTGCCACGGCTGGGACTTCATTCTGGGGTCAGCAGGAAGGCTGGAAGCATGTAGACCGGAGAAGATCACAGGCATACAGGCACCCCACCCACAAAGTCTGTAATTCTGCAAAGTGTGTTCGAACGAGGCAGCTCGGGGTTTTAGATGAAGAAGGCACTGTATGATTGGCCCTGCTCTCAGTCGCTGACAAGTTAGGAGAAAGTGAGACATCTGCATCGGGTCAGGAAATTGGGCCAGAGCCCCAGGACCGGCCAGCATCAAAGCCGCAGCCACATTTCTTTTGGGGACACTCTGTTAGCAGGGAACTTGTGCTCTTATCTACACCATGCCCTTTGGCAGGAGACAACATTGACATGGCATGGAGTTAGGTGGAGGTTGGGCAAATACTTGATAAAATGATCGATGTAGGTAATCAATACAGTCACCGCCGGATGACCTTCAGAGAAACTTCACTCCTTTCCAGCAGAAAGTGACCAGGACATCATCTGTCCTATTCTGGCGTAATTTGGGAGAGACCTTTGCAGGCATGGCCAGCAACAGTCACAAAGAAGCGGGTCCCCAGACACAGCCCCAGGCACCTGGGCTCGAGGCCACGGAAGAGCTCCCGTGGGTTCCGGGGACAGCAGTTCCCATGTTTCTGGCTCTGTGGAGCGCACGCTCTCCAGAGCTAACATTTATCTCTGCTTTGAACGTGACCCGGCAGGAGCTTGCTGAGGGAAGACAGGAACAGTGCAACTCCGCACAAGGTAAATATTGTGTTAAGATAATTGTTAGCTTCAGCAGAAGCCCAGTGCAGGACGCCGGATGAGTTTCACAGGTCTCCCCACTGCACCCCACAAGCCCATTGCCGAGAAAACAAGTAGGAACGCCACAGACTCAAGGCCGCAGCAAGGCCTGGTAGCATCAGGAGAGAGGGAATTCTTTCACCTGGCACCAAAGACACCTGCAATGCTTTGAGGAATACTGAATTTATCGCCCCAGCCATGAACTAAGGAGCTACCAGGCCTGAGGTTTACAAATGACTTAAATTCCTATGATGGTCACAAACAAGGACATCCGGGGAGAGTGGGACAGCAGGCAGCTGCCACCTCCCCAGGAAGTCTGCCTGATCTCTTCAAAGGAACAGATGGCCCCTCCTGAGACCTTCTATGACCCTGTCACTCTCCTTGTGACCTGAAAGTGTCTGTCAACCCCACCTGCCCTGCACGGTAATAGTGTATTCTCCAGGCCTGGAATAGGCACTCCAAACGACAAGGGAGGCAGCTCTGAAGGGGGCACACAGGACTTTCTAAGTCTGCCTAGAGACTTCCTTTTGAGAATTTCCAAGTATACACACACAAATAAATAAGTAAATGAAATAGGGCCAGGAGCCATATCAGTCAGCACTGGGCTGTGTAACTCAGGACCCCAGAATGGTTGGAAATCTGGAATTGTCATTTGGACGCTTATCTATAAGAGGGAAAGATTTACCCCAATTCTCTACCCAGAGGGTTTTCCAGCTCTCTTTAGACTTGAATATCACCCCTGCTGATTACCCTAACTATTCCAGAAATTGCTATGGAATCCCAGGAAAGGAAGATCCTGAACCGAGGTGGACCATGTGCGTTTCACAAGGGATGAAATCAGCACTGAGAAACACAGGGAAAAACTGTAAACGAAACATCAGTGTATTTGAAGGACATGCATTGTGAAAATAGGCACAATACCAGAAATTGGATGAGGTATGTTTCTGGAAGGAAAGGCAGAGTGCATTTTACAGGACAAGGTGTTTGTCCAGAAGAAAGAGGGGTGTGGCACTGTGGGAGTGTGTAAGGAAGGCTGTTGCCATGGTTACCTGAACACCTGCTGCTATGTCTGCTGATTGTGGCAGTGGTTCCCTTACAGCACTTCCTCCGGGGAAACCGAGTGACTATTGCAGAGGACAGAGTATCTGTCGTTTTCTGAGGTCCTCAGCACAAGTAATTCTGGAATCCCTGGGACATTTTGCCTGCTGTGTTGAGAAGTTCTGTCCAAGAACAAAACCAGAGCCACAAGGACTTGATAACTTCAGTTGTGCTTCTAGATATGGCTATCCCTGAAGGCTTCACAGATGATGATGACGATGATGATTATAGTCTGGTCATGTCACCCAAACCCTAACAAGTGTTGGGGACACTAAGTGTACTGAGATGCCGGCAGGTGACTGGTGTTTCCTGTGAACAGTTAAAGAGCAAAGGTGTCCAAACTGGGAGAGAGTGAAGGGTAGGGAGGCGAATGCTGGCGAGCAGCGGCACGGTGACCCTGTGTGTCAGCCACTCACTTCCCAGAAGTTGATTAAAATAAGAAACGACCTATCTGAAGGGGTCACTGTGTCACCGTTGCCCACAATGCTCCACCAGAGACGCAGGGTGCAGGGGCTGCCTCATGCTCCACCGGGTTCCCCTGGGCTTGGCCTCCCAGTGGGAAAGTCTCGTTCACATCTGTGAAGCCTGATAAGGCTCTCGGGCTCCTGGGAGTCACTCACTCTGCCATGCACCTTGTCGCCGTGGAGCGGCTGAGCTGACGAGGGGCAGTTATGCTGCAGCTTGTGGCTCACAGGACCGCACAGGGCTCCTGCCCCACAGGCTTGGTGCCTTCTGCTCTCTGAGTTGGCCACTCAGGCTTTGCCATGTTTCTCCCCACCAGGAGTTGGTGCAATTGGTTCCCTGGCTCCTTCTCCCTCACTAATTCCCTGCTGAGCAAATGCTACCTTCTCAGCCTTGCAATCCTGGACCTGCTGATGTGTAGGTTTTAGCTCCCGGGAGGAATGCTTTCCCCCAGGGTGCAGCAGGGGTCCCATTAATGGGAAAGTGACACAACCTTGGGGCCACACCAGCTTCTCATGCCAGGGCCCCCACAAGGAGGAGTGGGCTGCTGCTGGGCTGGGGCTCAGCACAGAGTGTGATGGGGCATCCTCTAGTTCCCATGTCAGGACACTTCGGACAGTGAATGAAAAGCTCTCTCCTTCCCCGAGTGTCCTTACTAAGCGTGACCTTAGATGCAGTGGCTGCTGCCGCTGAGCATCATCCAAGGGAAAGGCAGGCTGGGTAAAATCATGACACCGTGGCCTCATCCACCTTGTTCACCGGATCAGGAACTGTGTGACTTCCGGCTCTTCCCAAAGTCAGAACGACCACAGAAGAGAAACAAACGTGCTGAATCCATTCAGGGCATGGAGGCAGCCAGGACAGCGCAAGTAGAGACACTCAGGAAAGAGGGCTCCAGAGCTGCTGCAGGAAGCGAAGTGGCGAGGCCGGCAGGATGAGTGTGTTCTAAGGAAGGGAGAGCGTTCTGAGGGGATTCGTGGCAGTGCATCTTTTACTGTAATCGTTTTCAAAAATCTGAGCGCACCGTATTTGTCATCACACCCCTGAGGTCCCCATATCTGATGTGCGGGTGGTTGTTTGTGGGCAAGCGGAGGAGGGAAGCACTGTGTGGGCTTCTGGAAAGTGGGACAGTGGCCTCCTGAGTCCTGCCCCTGCCCAGCCCTGCTGGGAGCCGGGGGCCCACGCCTGGTCACAGGCACAGTGAGTGTCATAGGGACACAGGTGCCTCTGGGTTCCGGACTGGGTGGAGCCCTCCCCAGCCCACACAGAATCAGCTCCCACCTGCTGGCGCTCGCCAATGGCACAGGACACAGCAGCTGTCCCTCAGCTTCTCCAGAGCCCGCCCTGGTCCATGCGGCCCCCGGGCATCCCCAGCAGGCCAGGTCCCCAGTAAGCTCCCCACTTCCGGGCCAGGCTAGCTTTACCCCTGTTAGTAACTCTTTTGTGTGTGGTACCAGGATTGGACCCAGGGCTTTCACACTGAACTATACCTTCTGCCCTTTTTAAAATCTTCATGGAGAAACAGACTCTTATTATGTCTCTAAGTTGCCCAGGCCGGGCCCAAACTCCCCCCTCTCCCACTCGCACTGCGCCCGCTAGTTAGTAGCTTCCAAGTTCCTAGTTAGTAGCCCATGGAACTCGGGTCCTCACTCCTTTTCTGAAATGTACCTCTCTTTTCTTCCTCTACTCCCACCGTAGGTTTTTCCAGAGTAATTCTTATCCTCCCAGATGATGTTTATTTACTTATTTAGGAAAACAAGAAACAAAATTTACAAGAAAGGTTTATGAAATATTCGAAAGACATTTGAGTAATTTCATTTACCTACGCACACCCGCTTATAATTTTTAAAACACAAACGTAATGTCTAATTGTACTACAACTGAAAATACCACAACAAGAAAAGATTAATGAAGATTGTGATGTTTAATTCTTTATGTCAACCTGGCTGGACCACAGAGCCTAAGTATTTGGTGAAACATTATTCTCATTGTTTCTTTGAAGGTGTTTTTTGGATAAGATTAACATTTAAATTGGTTACGTTAATCAGTTTGTCCTTGCTGTGAAAAACACTGGAGAAAACAACCCGGAGGAGTTAAGATTTCTTTGGGCTCCCGATTAAGCCCATTGTGGGGCAGGAACAGCATTGTGGAAGGGCCTGTCAGAGGAAAGCTGCTCACCTCATGGCGAACAGGAAGTAGAGAGGTCAGGGAGAAAGGGCCCAGGACCAGACACAGTCGCCAAGGGCAGCCTCCATCACCCACTCCCTTCGACCCTACAATTTCCGTCTCCTCCTCATTATGCTACACAATCACAATCTCACCAACGGACTAATCCAGAGCCCTTACAGTCAATCCAACCACCTGGAAACCCCACCTTCAAACACAGAACAAGACTCCGGGAGGACTCTTCAAATCAGAACCATAACACTGAGGAACACTGAGAAAAGTGGATTCACCTCCACGATGGGGTGGGGCTCACCCTATCAGTTGAAGAGTTCAGGTCAAAAGTTTCTCGAGTAGAAAAAATTCTGCCAGCAGCCCACCTTGAATTCCACCCCCAGCTCCTCGGTGGGTCTCTAGCCTGTGGGTCCACCATGAAGATCTTGGATCAGTTCTCCACAACAGTGTGAGCTAATTCCTTCACTCCTCTTGCCCACCTCTCATCTTTCCCTCTAAGTATCCCCCTCTGTGCACCCCTTCCATGTGTCTCTGTTTTTATGTATGCAGTCACATTTGTCTGTCTTTCTGAAGAAGCTTGTCTAACTAGGTGAAGCAAGTGGTGTCTTAGCCTTAAATAAGTTCCGGTCTTCTACTCAGTGTTTTGCTGTGGCTCATTAAATATTATAGCAATCATCTAGACTTAATGTAGATCACCACTAAATTAATGATCATTTCCAGAAAGTAAATCAAATGGCTATTTTACTCTTTTACAAATTCTTGGTGAACAGTAAGAGTTGTGGGTACTCCCTGAGTACCAGGTGAACGCACTCATTAGTAAGTAGGTCTACAAACTCCTTGGCTGTGGGTGGCCCGAACCTGTGTCGTGTTCAGAGAGAAATGTGGTGAATCTGGGAAATAAGAAATCACATGGGTGGTTTAGGGTGCTGTAGAGTCAAGAGGCCGAGAGTCCCTGAGAAGAAACTCTATGTGATGATTCTTCTTTGCCTAGCAGGTGGAGACAAGCCAGCATCCTAGGTATCCTTCAAATTCATCTGTCACTGAGGGAGCTGCTGAGATGAGCAGAGCGGAAAACCCAGATGATAAAGCCAAGCTAGCCACGTGCTGTCCTACCAATGGTGAGTAAAAACACTTAGAAAAGCCAAAACTTTCCTTTCCTGTGTGGTGGAAGCCAGTGCCCCCAAAACAAGCTGGTCCCAGGCCAAAACAAGATGTGTACGATGCACTCCATGCCTACACACCATTGTGTGTCCCAACAGAAGTGCCCAGGGTATGCGATTCAATCAGCACAGGTACGCCAGGAGCGCTTCCACCTTTACTAAAACAGGGAGAAGTGGAGACTGATCTGTTCAATTATGTTCTTGTGTGAGGAGCTATTCACTCAGAACATTCATTCCTAGGGGGTGAAGTTTAACCTGTCAGGGCTGATGAAAGTAACCATACATGTTTAGATTTTTTTAATTACAGTAAGAGAAACATCACCATGAGTCCCCTCAAAATTCTGCCCCTTGCTTTGAGCACTCTCAGCCCATCTTTCTGGCCACTGTCTAAACAGCTTTGGAGTCCTCTCTTCTGACTGTCTTTCAGAGGTGTGATAAAAACTACGACAAACGCTGCTGCCGAGCGCCACCCAACAGAAAGGCAGTGTGTAAAAACACGATGCTGTGTCCTCCTCTACTTTACCCGCCTTAATGCACTGTGCAACTCCTGGATCTTCCCCAAAGTCAAACTGACATGAAAGGGAAACATTTTGAATTGATTCATGACATCAAGGTAGCCACAACAGCGCAACTACAGAAGAGTATTCTGAGGAAGTGTTTTGAGGGGGGAAGGTGGATTTTAGTGTAATAAAATTTTTAAATTTAAACATTCAACAATAAATTGGTCATCCTTCGTATGGGAGGTAAGATGGGGTGTTAGAATTTTCTAAAAGATTTCCATCCCCATCCTCTGTACCTTCCCAACCTCTGACACTACTGCTGGAGACAGTCGCTTGTGCTGTCCAGGGAGTGGCAAGGCCACCATGGGAATTTGTTATCGATTTTTTGCAGCACTGGGGATGGAACCCTGGACCTTATCCATGCTGAGAAGTTGTTATTGTTATTACCTGTTTCATCCCATGGTTACACTGAGATGAGGGGGAAAGGATTCAAATTACATAGAAGGAAAACTGTGACGTGCATAGTCATTCCCTAGTTCACGTGTATGTGTGTGTGCACACGTATGTGTCTAAATTAAGTGTGTATTGCATATTCTGAGAGTAAATGGTGGGGACCTCAGCTCTCTGGACATCTGGACACCATTAACTCTCTGCACTTCAGAGCAAAGGGTATGGGGTGGCCAGAGGCCAATGGGACCCGGGTGACCTCCCAGGTGGGGACTCTGGCCGGCCAGGGGTGGCGGGAAGCCCCCCGGGTGTGTGTCTCTGCATGGACTCAGCAGCCAGGCACGAAGCACACAGCCTTGGGTAGACACGGGGATGGAGACAGCGTGTAGCCGGCAGTTCCCTCTAGCTGTGTCCTGCCTGGCCTGCAGGGGACTGAGTCGTCCTCTTGCATCAGGTATCATAAATTTATTTGTTTGTTTGTTTGTCTGTTTCTTGGTACCAGGGATCAAACTCAGGATCTTGCGCTTTCGAGGCAGGCAGCAGCACCAGAACTAAATCCCCAGATGATTACCGTAAATTTAAATTGTGACTCACTTCAGTGAGAAAAATGGGACTGCTCAGGAGAGAGAGCATCTTTCTCTCTGAAGTACTGAACACCTGTGTCCTCTCTTGGGAGCACACAGATTGGGTTCTCTCCTTAGGACCCCTTCCTTCACTTCCAAAAAGGGTCAGAGCCCAGAAGGGGCTCTCAGCCCGAATCGACCCATGGCCTTTGGTAAAATCCACTCTACCCCGTCTGGTGCTGAGGATACGACTTCTCCTCTCTCCGAGCCCCTGTCCCAGGCTTGTGCTGTGCACATGTTCACTCCATCGGTATCTCTTTCCGCTTTGGAGAAGCTACACCTTGGTGATCAAGTCCTCGGAGACCTACCAAGGTCCACCCCAAGCCGAGGCTCCAGAAGAGCTCCTTCTGTGGCTCTAGTGGACGCACCAGCTGCCAGCTGTGACGGGCTCCTCCACACCTACTTTGCAGGGGGCCAGGTGAAGGGTGCTAGGCTCCCGTCTCCTCTCTGTAGGACCTAGGCTCAACAGGGTAGAGGCCTGACAGGAAGTCGCCAACCCATCAGAGGGGTGCAGTTGCCATTCACCCCCGTGGGATTTCCCCCAGTCTGAAAGTGTTGTCTCCTGTGATTGTCTCCAAGGAAATGAAATAGCCAGGTCCCTGCAGATTGGACTTGAATCAGGAGTGTGTCAGGGTAATTACACTTCAGCCAGGCCACTCGTCTTGCCTCAGTGGGGTGCAGTTGTGGGGACCATCGCTTCCATCTGGGGACAGCCTGAAAGTGCCGTTACTGATACCTGAACTGAACGACACAGAGGGCTTTGTGGAAAATAATATTCTGCTGATGGTCACAACCAGTCATGTGGGCCATTATTTTTGAGAATGACTTTGGGAGAGACTATAATTACTCCAGCTTTTAGAAAGAACATTCCATTCCCATGCCTAGGGCCATATTTTGTGCTTGCCTAGATTCTTAGAAAAGTCATATTTTAGAGTTCATTTCAAATTCTCTGTTTCTCTGTGGGCTCGTGGGGGACATGGTAAAGGGAAACACTCTTGGTGAAAGAAAACATAAGAAGGTGTCTTGACTAGCAGCTCTTCAGGCTCCCCTTCCGGGGGGGGAGTGGAAGATGGGAGGGCAGGTCTGGGGCGGGCTCTGTGTCTCACAGGGACCAGCTGTCTGCCCCTTCGGGAGCTGGTCAGTATGGCAGAGCCCTGGGGCCCGTGGTTTGCAGTAACCCTGCTAAGCAATGGGCTAATCGTGCATCTCCCCTCCAGTCACGGCCCTCGACCACCATCCCTGACTTAGACTTCCTGGGAGTGGAGACAGAGAGTGAACCAACCCTGTGTTGGTTGGGTTCTCTAGATGGACAGAAGCCATCGAAAATAGATGTCTGATGATGCGAGGAGATTTATGAGATTGTTCACAGTGTCTGAGGCAGGAGGGTCCACACAGCGTCTACACACCAGGGTGGGAGGAGCCAGCAGCCCTCAGCCCAAGGAGCTGGCAGCCGCAGAACAAGGGGGGCCAAGGACGCAGCACCAGCCCGAGGTCAGAGCAGACGCTCCCCAAAGAGTCACTGGCCTGAGTCTGCCACGGACATGAAGCAACCGGAGGCCGAGGGACAGCAGCTGAGGGCGCACGTGCTCGAGCGGGCAGAGGGATGCGCCAGCCTCCTCCCTCCGTCCTTCCCTCTCCCTGGAAGCCCAATGGTCGGTGTCACCCTGGGCGAGTCCTCCCCTCTCACTCTGCCAGTCCTCATGCCAGTCGTCCCACAGGCACACCCAGACGGGGCTCCTCTAACCTGCCAGGCATCTCCGCCCCGTCACGCCAACCCAGCATGATGGACAGCCACCCGTTCCTGCAGTCAGGTTTAGCACTCAGGGCCAGGGCCAGGCCTTCCCAAGGGGGCTTCCTTCCTGCATTCCCACTCCGGTCCACAGAGAAGCAGCAGCTTGAGTCACTCCAGGTGGGCTGTGTCCCATACCCGCTCTGCTGGTCTCCTGGGGGGTGCTCTGGTCCTCTCTGGGCTCAGCGTCCCATCTGTAGGATGTCCTGGGTGTGCTGTGAATATCCAAGGTCCGGAGCCACGTTCTCCACTCAGGGCCTGGCATAGGCGCTCTGAAAGGCCAGCTCTGCTACTTTGGTCCGTGTAGGCCTGCTCCACAGAGCATGTGACACTTTTCCCCTCCCCTCTTCCTTCCCAACTAGTTCTTCTGACAACTGGGGCGGATACAGGAAGTGCCTTACAGGATGGTGCCAGGGAGAGGAACCAGGAGGGTGTGCACCGCCCTGTGCCCTTTGTCTCCAGCAGACATCAAAGTGCGAATGTGGGACTCGGGGCGGGGCATTGGACCCCGCTAATCCACCGGAGCTCACTCAGACCTCTGGCATCTAAGGCCACCCACCTTGTGAAAGGCTTCTCTGCTCATGGTCACGTGACACCTCTCTTCACATTTGGAGAAGTTGATCAGGTCAGTTGAGAGCAGAAGTCGGGCTCCCAACTGATGCCCAGGGGGGCCTCACTACCCCTGCACCCAACTGGGGCTTTGCCACCCTAACCACTTCTACAAATGTGATCATACAATTTGTGTTTTCTGTGATGGAAATTCGCTGGGTTGTGAAATGACAACCACAGACATGTGTACTGTGAAACTGTTAAATCAGTTTGTGTTGTGCTTTAAGTGTGTGTTTTTGTGTCAACATAGCCTAGCAGGTGACTCTCAAAGTCTGATCCCTCCACAGTAGGATGAGTGCCACTAAAGAACTGTCAGATCCCCAGCCCCACCGAGGCCCAGGGAGTCACAAGCAGTGGGGCAGGGCAGCAGATACAGTCGGTCCAAGGTGCTGTCCAGGAGCCTCGGGTACGGACGGGAGTGCATCCTCTTCTGATGAGCGGAGACCAGGAGAGGTCACGGAGGGCAGGAGTCCTGAGTGCTGCATGCAACTGGAAACATCTGGAGCAACTGTAACAAAACAGCTGTGTCACCCCACCCACAGGAGGCTGGCTCAGCTGGTCTGCAATGGAACCCAGCCTCATGCTTTAAAATCATCCTCCAGGTGACTCCAAAGCGAGTGGAGGTTGAAGTCACTGATGCTACCTCCGTCATTTACTGGCAGGCAGGAGGCTGTGAGGGGCGGTCAGCTTGGCCAGGCAGTGAGCTGCGTGCTCCCACTGAGGAGCAGAGCATGCTGGGCAGGCACAGGAGCGAGTCATCCATCGTGCGCAGTTCCGAGATTCATAATCTGCTTTGACCTGGATGAGTCACAGGAGGTCTCTGCTCCTGCCTCCCCTGTGCGTTAGCAATGGCTCTGCAGCCCCGTGATCCCAGATGGTTTAATAGACATAAAATTGCTCATCCTGGGAGACGCGACATCTTTGACATAAGGATGATGGAAGCAACAAATGGGTCATGATTAGAACATTAGATGAAATCAGCCCGATTTCCTGCTTGCATCTGACGGATCAAAGCCCTGTGTCGATACTGCCTTTCCAGGACAGAGAATGCCTGGCCTTCTCAAGCAACACAATAGGGTTATTTCTGAACAGGATGTTTCAGCCACAAGTGGTAGGTTCTTCACTTTTTGTTGTTAATTTTTCTGTATCCATTTGATTTTCAAAGACATCCTTCCTATTCTTCTGGCTGAAGTATCAGATGTGGTCATTAAAATTCCGTGTGGTGGCCGTGACCCCTGCTCAGCACTGGGCATTCAACTTAGTCCCTTGTCGCCTCCTGGACGTCCGCTGGACATCGGGCCAGTGCTGCTGCCTGGCTCTGTGTGTCCCTGGCTGCCATGTGCTTGCACTTGGGTGGGGATGAAGGTGGTGTTTGCTCCTGCGATGCCTGTCTTTCCATCTGTACACAGGAAAATAAGTCCACAGGCTGCACTTTTTCTTCCCCACATTTACCATGTAGTGTAGTAGTCGCGAGGAACGTGGGATCGATTCAACCCCTCGGGAAGACAAAAGCCCCGGGCGAGCACGCTGTTTGATGTTTCTGATCAATATTTGCAAACCTGAGTCCCTGTGGTGTTGAGCTCCAGCCCCACCCCTTCCCGAGTGTCAGAAGCCACCTCTGTGCTGGGAAACTGGGCACTCAGCACACAGGACGCCTTCCAGCAGTGCTGTCCTTGCAACCTGATATTGTGTCCATTGTCAAGTGCTTGGTAATCATCGGTGGATCAGAATGGGCTGGAGGTTACCATAGCAATGCTGGCCAAACGGAGGTGGCACAAGAGGCCAGAGGACCGGGAAATGTCACTTCAACCCCAGATGTTCAGGCTGGGAACACGACTCCAAGTTGCAGAGCAGAATACAGCCTTGAGCTTCTCCCAGGCATGGAGCTCTGGGTGTTGTGTTTGCAGAGATGCAGAGGCCCCTAGATACAGCAGCTCATCACAGGGGTCCTCAGTCAGGCTTCAGAGGACAGGGCTTGGAATAGGCCAGAGAGGTGCTGGAGCAGGAACCAGGGTGGGCTGAGAGGGACCAGGCCTTGCTGATGCAGCCACTGGGGAAGACCTCCATGGTCACAGGCAGCCCATATATGAAGCTGGGGGTCTCCTTTGTCCAGCTCTGGCCCCTGACCCTTGGCCCTCAGTGTGTCAGATTTCTATGGAGCTGCATCACAGGCCTCCAGAAACTTGTTTTTTATTTTGAGACAGGGTCTGGCTATGTTACTAAGTTGCCCAAGCTGGGCTCGAACTTATGATCCTCTTGTCTCCATCTCCCAGAGTGCTAGAACTCAGGGTAGGTTCCCACCCCCAGCTCATCCTGGTTCCACTCAGTTAAGTCTCCTGCCCGCCTTGGTGTGGGGGGAGCAGAGAGAGCAGGTGGCTGCAAACACGGGGAGGCTGGGTGAGAGTCCCGCTCAGCCTCCTGCTGGCTCCGTGAGCAGAGATGACTCTGTCAGGGGCAGACTCAAGCCCGGCCTCTCGGGCCTCATCCATGGGGGGGTGTGTGTGTGTGTCAGGGGTCAGGGTTGCCCAGCTAGGGCTTGGTGACGCTCACACAGATGGTGTACAGGTGCCCGTAAGTGGAAGGAGCAGGCTTCATACGGGCCGCCTGCATCTGGACACAGAGCATCCGTGTTAACACTGAGGGTCCCTGACCCTCTCCTTGTCACTGAAACAATATTCAACACCAGCAACTTGAAAGAGGGAGGCTTATGTTGGCTCAGTCTGTAGAGGTTTCAGTCCCAGGTGGGCGGATCCAAGGCAGAGCGGCCGGGCAGAGGGGCCTGGCGGAGCAGAGCTGCTCAGGGCATGGAGGACAGGAAGCAGAGAGAAGGGAGGGGCCGGGAGGAGAAGAACCTTCCAGGCCACGCCCACGACCGCCTCTTCCCGCCAGGCCCCGCCTCCCAACATCACACTCTGCCCTAAACTCATTGGTGGGCCAACCCAGGGGTGAGCATCACCCCTCACCCAGTCACCTCCCCAGAACCCCACTGTGAGTGCACAAGGCTGCGGGAGACATCGCGATGGAACCCACAGCACCACGAGACCGTTCCCACAGCAACCCCTTTGATCCCTCTATTTTCCTCCTCTTTAAAAGGATTTTTTTGTATAGTGCCAAACCAGCTAATGTTCAAACACATCTTTGCTACACACAATCATGAGAAAACTGAAGAAGAACCCAGGAAGGAGATGAAAAGAGCGAACATCTGTTTCTAGTAAAAATCCCTGTCAGCCTCCTTCCTCCCTCCTAACTGGTCACCTGGTCACCCGGCCACCTGACACCTGGAGCGCCACAGAAATGGGTAGTGCTGAGAGGCTGTGCTGGAGCAGAAGGGAAAGGAGGTCTACCCTGGAGGCGGGGCTTGGAACTGCTTTCCGCCTGGCCTTAGGGTTGTTTACTTGCCCTACGATTTCCCTTTCCCAACAGAGATGAACTCCACGCCAGGGAGGTTTCACAGGCAGAAGAGCAGGTGGTCGCCTAGGACAGCGAAATGTTTGAGGGACCCCATGACGGGTCTGCAAGCTGTGAGAGTGGCTTGTGGCTTCATTCTCCATCTTGCCTAGGGCAGCACAATCCCAGCAGCACCCTAGGGTGGCATGAGAGGGAGCATTTGCATACATTTACATCTTTAATGGAGGGGGCAGAGGGAGGCTCTCAGTTTCCTGCTGCTGAAGGCTCTAATATTCGCTCTGTCTCCACCCCGGCAGGGTCCTGTGACAGCCAGCCTTTCATACAGTTGACATGAAGGTCACAGAGGGCCTCGCCAACCTGGGTAGACCAGGGGGACAGCTGGCACCCGCCAGCCCTTCCCCCCGCCCTCCCTGGAGCATGCGCACTGTGTGTGATCCTATCGGGGCCCGAATGACGCAAGTCCAGAGCCACACCTGGCTGCCAGCTGCGTGCCATCTGCTCAGGGTGTCACAGGCTCAGGTGTCACAGCGCATTCTGAGCAGTGCAGGTCACATGCTCACGGAGCGACAGGAAATTACTCACTTGTTTTCATTCAACTACGAGTTCATGACAAGAAAGTACGCTGGAGGATGAGGCAATGTGCCATGTCAGGAGCAGGTGGAAGACAGGCTCTGGGTTATCTGTATGGAGGCCGAGGCAGGAGGATGGTAAAAGGGTGTGCAGCCTGGGAAACTCAACAACTTAACAAGAATCTCTCTCAAAATGAAATTTTAAAAAAATAGGGCCGGGGATATGGCTCAGTGCAAAGGCTCTGGGTTCAATCTGCAGTACTGAAAAACATTGTTACCACTCACAACTTCCGGTCACCAGCATCACCGGGAGCCAGAATAGGGAAAGACCACAGGACAGATGGAGGTGCCCTCTTTGGTGGAAACAAAAATCTTAGGTCTCTTGGGAAAAGCCTTTGGGGTCCACTAAAGGCCACGAAGGATTCATCTGATCATAGAAGCTGTCGTGGGATATATGTAAATGTCCCCTAAAGTCTCCTGTGTGTGGAAGGTGACTAGACTGTGGCGCACTGTGCTCGTCAGTGGAATCATCCATCGATGGTTCATGGCTGACTGAGCTGTAGGAGGTGGGGCCTGATTGGAGGGGTGTGACCTGGAAGGGTGTGCTCCTGTCCCTAGCTCTTCCTTTCTCCCTCTGCTCCCTGGGGTGAACAGCTTTGCTCCCTAGACCCTTCCACCATGCTGTTTCTGCCTTGGAGTCAGTTGTCCATGGACTGAACCCACTGGAATCATGAGACTAAATAATCCTCTACTGAGTTTCAGGTTTAGGCTCTGCTCCTCTCTGTCTTGATGGGATGCTTGGGGCCAGGCTGGGGACCCCTCTCCCCTCTCAGAAGCACCTGCGATAAGCTGGTGAGCCCAGGCAAGTGAAAGTGCAGAGAAATGAAGAGCTGGCAAGGCTCATGGTGTAAACGTCTCTGCTCCAGCCTGAGCAACATCCAGGAAGACATGGGGACTACAGTTTGGCATCCTGCCAACCAATCCTGCCCTGAGTCAAAACAAGATTTTCCCCCTGTCTTTGCAAAGGAATTTTAATTCTTTTTCTGATTTGTGTGTGGGAATTTTTTGTTGTTGTTTTTAAAGTACTTCCAATGAATAAAATGTGCCCTACAGGTAGCGCCCCACCAATTTGTTCTTATGCCAATTTGGCCACTCAATTCACTCTCATTTCCATGAATGGGAACTAAATATGCACAGGAGTGGGAGGAAACGTCCCTGCCTATCCTAAGTGAATATGCTTTATTCATGTGACTACATGGCTTAATTTTTCTGAGAAAATGCATTGAAGCCTAAAGGTTCAGAATAAATTGACCACCCAAAGGGACTCAAAGATGCATTGGGCCACTTCTGCAGGTGGCCCTGGAGGCCAAGGTGCCAGCCTCAGGCAGAACCTGGGACCTTGTAGGTCCAGTGCCAGGTGCTTTGGCATGGTGGAGATGAAGTGCTGGGTGGGAAAGCTCTGGGAATGCGGGAATGAGCAACAATTTTTAACACCGATGCAGTGAAAACCAGCAAAGCTCACAGTATGAAATAGCACTTTCTGTGCTATAGCTAAATAAATATGTTCCCTTTATACTCCTGTGAAATATGGCCTTGGGTGTGCTTGTTTATAATCATTATTAAAATCCTGAAGCTCTTGAGAATAGACGAAGGTCTAGGTCAAATCTTGTGTTTGTATGTGCATAAAAATTGATGACGCAGGCAGAAGGAACTGTCACATTTGAGGTGGCTTTGCTTTCTTCCTAGATTGTTCGTCCCTGCATACCTGACATCTTTTACTGATTTCTCCCTTGTAAGGCAAGCAGCAAAGCTGCAGAAATTACCAGATGATGAGGAAAGTGGCTTTTGGTTTTGAGAGTGAAAATCTGCGTCTATTTGGAGTGTGAAGGCCACTGCAATCAATCCTCACAGACAAACGCAAGTTGTTCTGGGTGGGCTCAGCACACCCTGTTAAAGGCAGCCTTGACGGGGCCTGCTTGGGGCTGGAAGCCCAGACTGCGGTGCGTGCAGGGGCCCCTTCCTGGACACTGGCTCCCTCTCCTCTCCCCTCCCCTCTCTCTCGATTCCACTGCAGTGACTCTTTCCTTGGAGCTCAGTACACAAAAAACCACACTGTTGACCATGACATTTTTTTGATTGCTGTACCATTGGAAAGAAGACAAATGAAGAAACAAACCAAAATGTTTTTCTGTCGTGTATTCTACTTCCATCAACCTTGACCATTCAGGAGAAATAAAAGAAACTCGTGTGCAATATGTCGTCCAAATGTCAGCACTCTTCACCAAAAGCCCTTTCTATTTGAGGACTTACTCGGGCTCCATGGGTCCACGCTGAGAGGCTGCACATGCCCCTGGGTTGACTGTGAAGATGTCGGAAGGGCGTTTCCTCATGACCCTGGGCTGGGCTTGCTGTGTGGGGCTCTGCTGAGCGGGTCTCACCATCAAAGGCCGGAAATGGCTTTGAGCAGTAGCCAGCCTGAGAGCAAGGGACCCAGCTTCCATCCTGACCTGGCCCTAAGCAGGTTTGTGCTAACTTTGTAGCACTGCACTTGCTGCTCTGCAAAACACAGAGGGGAGTGGGGGGCGCCAGGTTCATTGCTTCCCAGTGAACTTCCACTCTGGAAGATCACGTTCGAAAAACATTGCTTCTCTTCTTTGTGGTCTTGGGCTGGAACCCAGGGCCTCGTGCATGCCAGGCAAGCACTCTGACACTGAGCTCTAACCCCCTCCTAAAACGATTTCTTATGTGAAGAAATAACGTCTGTTCTATTTCCCCCTGCTTTTTAGGGATTCTTTCTCAACTGAAAGATTTGAATTTTTTAGCCCAAAAATTAATTTTAACTCATTTTTTGTCCACAGTCTCCACAGATACTGAAAAAAGCTTTTAATGAAATACAATATCCACTCATGATTTAAAATAAATATTTTAAAAATTGTAATTTTAAGGATAAACCTGCCACACACATAGATAGGCAGATGGGTAGATCTAGATGTAGATCCAATTCTAAAACCACCACTTTACTTAATGGGAAAATACTGGAAGTACTGAAGACATTGTCACTAGGATTAGGACCAAGACCATAATTCTCACCCTCACCCTGGCTGGTCCAGTGTGGCAGAGATACCCAATAATGAAATGACACAAGAAAAATTGACCACAGGAATTAAAATAGGCAAAAAGGAGTAAAATTTTCTCTATTTATGGATGAGGTGATAGCACACTTGTAAATGCCCTGAGAATATGCGACAAAGTTAATTCAATAAAATAATTTAACCAGATGTGGTGATGTATACCTTAAATCCTAACACTCTGGAAGGCTGAGGCAGGAGGGTTACAAATTCGAATCCAGCCTAGGCAACTTATTGTCTTAGCAAGACCTGGTATCAAATGAAAGAAAGGCTGGGGATGTGTCTCAGTGTAAAGACCCTGGGTTCAATCCTCAGTATGTCAAAAAGAAAAAAAGGAATTCACTGAAGCAAGAAGATACAAAATTAACATTCAAGCAGTAAGCAGTTAGAGAAAATTCCATTTGCAGTAGTAATTAAAATAATACTTAAAAATAAATGCAAGAGGAAATGTGCAAAACTGACATGAGGAAGATTTGAAAATAAGCCTGGAAGTTGCAGAAAAGCTGTTGTCCAAATAGGTGGAAAGTCAGTCCTGTTTTTAGACAGGAAGTTTCATTATGATAAAGATGTATGTTCTCCCTAGGTTGATGTACAAAATCAGTGCAATCCCAGTAAAAATATAATGAGCCAGTTCATAGCGCTGGACAACTTGTTGAGGAAATTTGTATGTAAAAATTAATGTGCAAATATAAATGGGAAAAATGCCAAAAAAATAAATACTAAGAAGAAAAATCTCACCCTATCAGATATTAAAACATACAGCATACCTTCTAGGATCAAAACAGTGCAGTATTGGCACACAAAAAAAACAGAGTGGAGAAAAAACTATATAAAGTGTTCAGAATAAAACCCAAGTGCATTTGGAAATTTACTATATTACAAATATGGCATTTCAAATCACCAATGAACTTTTTGGTGAATTAGGTTGGACAAATTCATAGGTATTTGGAAAAACTTATAAAATTATATTTATGTCTCTTATATCTAAGAATATTCTCCAAATTTATTAGGGAAATAAATGTATTAAAAGAAATCATAAAAGTACTAGAAGAAACAGGCAAATTCCATTTAAATCTTCTCTAAAGAAAAGGCTTTTAACTATGATTTAAAACTCAGAAGCACTAAAAGAAAAGCTTGATAAATGTGACCCCATAAAAAATATCTTAAAACACCCCAAATGTTTTATCTCATCATATTGGAAAAGCCAAAGGCAACCAAAAGTGGGAGAGAAATATTGCTAACAAATACTTTAAAGAGCTGATATCCCTAGTATCTAAAAATGCCTTAAAATTAAGAAGCAATGGACAAACTATGATAGAAGGTAGAAAGCTCTCCCTCCCTTCATCCCTCCGTACCTCTCTCTCTCCCTCTCTCTTGTTTGCTCATTCTGTATTTCATTAATTTCCAATTTATCTTATTCTTTAATTCTACTATTTTGATTTCAGCCTATCTTTTGTCTTCTTGTGGTGGAAGTTTACATTGAAACTTTAGACCATCCTTCCCTTATATGTAATCTCTTAAAAATGTTCTTTTGAACATTTTTTCACTCTGTCCAAGGGCTTTTGTATGTTGTGATACTCATTTTTCCCATCCTCTTCATTTGAGTAAAGGTTGTTTTTAGAACAGTGTTGGAAATGCAGGAAAATTACGCAGGGTGGCGGGAGTCCCGGGGCGGCTCACAGGCTTTCCCTGTGCACCTGTCAGTCGGTCCCCCAGCCTGAGTCTCTGTCGCTAGCTAAGCTCACGGTCCCTGGAGTCTTCGCCCAGGACCCCTCCTGGGTCCCACGTCCCACCAGCCGTCCCGACTCCCTAGGGCCCTCCGGGCTGGGCAGGTTCTCAGACCGTCCTGCTGTGGGTGCCTCTGGAGGTTTGGGGCGCACTGCTTGGGGACTGCCTTCGCAGACTGCTTCCCTGGGGAGCGGCTCTGAGGCCTTCTCAGGTCCAGACCGGGACTCTGGGTGACCCGGAAGAATATCACCACGTCCCGGGGCAGACTACCGATTCGGCTCATGACTGCGGACGGGGCCCTTGCCCACGCGGGCCAGCGCCCTGGACAGGGCCGTGCGGGGCTTCTCCTTCTCTCCTGGGACGAGAGGAAGAGGGATCCCGCCCCCATCACACGCAAGGCCTGGGCTGGACGCCCTCCCCTTCCTGGAGGCAAGGCACCTGCTTAATGTTAGGAATTCTTCTGCACAAAAAGTCTGTTCTCCTCTATTTATTTACTCATTTATTTGAGTGTGAATTAATGAACACACATTTCATATTTGTATTACTCTGTCATCAATAATTCCACTTCTAGAAATTTGTAATACTAAGGTATTTACATACTGTCCAGGTGATGTGAAAACGATATAGAAGTTGTTTTTAGATGAGTATGCACACTTTCAATTTTGGTAAATAACCAGAGTGCTCTCCTTAAAAGTTACGCACATTTACATTTCCCCAGAAAAGCACAACAACAGCTGGCTGAGGATCCTTGATAGCTCAGTGTGTTACAAAATGTGTTGAACTTTGACAAAAGCCGAATCTCATTATGGCTTTAATGTGTTTCCTACTTGTTAATTAGATCTAACTTAATAAAATGAATTTGGTTTTTAATCTCCAAGTATTCTGTATTCCTACTTATTTAATCTCCCAGATCTGTATGGAGTGAAATGCTCTAAAATTGTTTTCCAATTATAATTCTGATTGTTTGTTTCTGTTTATAATGGTTTTTGCTTCACATTGTCGATATTATTCTGTGTGTAAAATTTCTTGTATTTAACTGTCACCATGGATGGTAACAACCAGCATACTAAAATGACTGTCTTGGTCTTTTTTTAAATCTAGAGTTTGATTTTTTCTGATATTATGATTTTGACTTTTTACATTCTTAAGAGTTTCATGGTCTTCTTTTTCCATTCTTTTAATTTAAATATCTCTGAATCACATTATTTTTTAGTTTATCTCTTTTACATGTCTATATTCTATTTTATACATTTTTCTTTTTTAGAGATTTTCCCCAAATTTATTGATGTATCACTGACAAGTAAGCATTACACATATTTACAATTATAATGTGAATTTCTGTATACACATGTATTGTGAAATAATTCTCCCAATGAAGTTGATTAATGACCTTTTTTTAAATAATTGAGGTTAGGTCATATGTGTTTAGTAATTTACATAGAGAGCTCTGCTTCTGCTGTAGCATTTTATGTAATGATTTTTTACTATCATACATTTTTATTATATAATAGTTCACTGTATATATTCTACTTTGTGTGCATGTTTTTTTCTGTTAATTTGAATTTACTTGTTTGATCTATAGCTTATCTTTTAACTATATATTCTGTCACATATACATGTAAATATGAAATTTATGGCAGCAGTTTTATTGAGAAAGAGAGGTCATCTACACACACTGTGTCACTCACTTCAGGTCACTGGGACGAAACACCTGATACCCAGGACTTGAAGGATTGGGTTTGGCTCACATTCCAGGGGCTTCAGTCCATGGTCAGCCAGCTGCAAGGCAGAAACGCATGGCAGAAGAGCCTGGAGGGGAGGGCTGCTCACCTCATGGAAACCAGGAAGCAGAGAGAGAAAAGAGGACCCAGGGACAGGAACACAGCCTTCCAGGCCACACCCTGTGACCACCTCCAACCAGGCCCCACCTCCTACAGCACGTTCAGCTGTGAACTCAACCATGGGTAGTGGGTACAGTGCCAATGTGATCCAATCACCTTCCAAAAGCCCAGCTCTGAATACGAGAGCTTTTGGGAGATATTTTACATGTAAACCACAACACATACAACACAACGTAAAGTGCATGTTCATGGTTTTGTCATTATACATGACAAAGTTGTACAACCATCACCACAGCCAGGGTTAGAAAATTTTCATGGTCTCCCAAGAACCCTACCTTTTAGCTGTCACCCTCCAACCCTGCCACTCCCTCCTTGACCTAAGCCTCTGTGAATCCACCTTCTGTTTCTGCAGGTTCACACCTTCCAGATACTGCATAACAGTGACTCCTGCAATGTGTGGTCCTGTGAGCTCCTGCTGATAGTGTGCAGATCCCATGAGGCTCAAGTCTCCGGCCTGGGCCTTGTCTGTGGGGTTTCTCATTCTGCAGGAAGCCTGTTGTCAGGTAGGGAGTCTGCTCCTCATTCTCCAGCAGCTGTGCCAAGGTCAACCCCACCTCCACAGCCACAGAACGGGGCCACCCTGGACCCATCTCCAGGCCAGGCAGCAGGGACGTCTGGGGGCATGGCCAGTCACTGGTGAGGTGCCTGAGCCAGAGATGCCCAGTCAAGGTGGTCCTGAATTCTTCACCTGCAGGAATAACGAGGGTAGCACTGTACATTTCTGTTCGTACTTTAAGCCACAGATCTGGGGGGAATCTGTTAGCCAGCAACAAATAACAAATACAAGCAAATACAATAAATAACCGATACAAGCATTTCCCACTATTGCCTGCGAAAGTAAGGTTAGCTTTTCTTTTATTGTATCTCTTTGCCCCACCCCAAACATGCCCCTATTCTGTTCCCTGAAGACTGTGAGGAAAGCCAGCTTACAGTGGCAGAGGGGACTGTGCAGATAGAAGTTATGGGGCTTGGGACATGGGACGATGATTGTGAATTATTCTTGTACATACTCATCAGTTGTCCTGTTGCAGGGATACAAAACCCAATACCCACAACTGAAAGGAGGAGAGGGTTAATTTGGCTCAGGGAATCAGTCCGAGGTCTGGTGGTTGGAAGCAGACATGCAAGGTCTCACCTCCATGACTCACCCAGACACAACTAGAAGTGTGCTACTAATCTGCTAGGCTTCTGTCATTCTGATCAGGTTGGCCAACTATTGTTGATGGTCACAATGTGGGCCCAGAGCCTTATAAGAAAAAGGTAGGCATATGAGAGTCAGAGAAGAGGGGTGAACATGGAAACAGAGGTTAGAGGGATTCCAGGACTGGAGATGGAAAAAGACACCATGAGCTAAAAGCACAGGAACCCTCAGAAGCTGGAGAAGGGCCTTGTATCTCCGCTGGTGCCTCCAGTAGGAGCACAGCTCTTGGACACCCAGCTTCGGCCTCCGAAGACTAAAAGGAGCGCTGACCTTGGAACTGCCCCCTCACACGGAAGGGATGAACGCTGTCCACATCATTCTGTGTTGTACAGGGAAGCGCAGTGGAGAAGTGGTTCTTTCCAGCACTTCTTCCTAGCCAAGAAGGATGAGCACTTGGCCCGACTCCATGCAGAACCCTCCCATCCCAGCCATGCTCCCTGGCACGATCACCAAAGCCTGATGATGACAGACCTGTACTGCTCTGCTCCTGACTTCTCAGAGGCAGATGCGCCCTGGGTGCTCCTGGGACCCATCTGAGTATCCCATTCCCCTCTTGTGAGCACCAGGTAAGTTCTGAGCCTCACAGCTGTCATTTGAAGCAGTGGACTCGTTATCCTTTCCCAGGCCCAGGAACCACAGTGTCCACCCTGTGTGGCTTCCACACTGACTGGTGTCATTTCTTATTGGTTTCACCCAAAATGAGGTTCACTTGTTTTTGTTTTGCTTCTCATTTTGGAGTCTGTACTCATTAGATTTCCCTTTCCTAGGACACAGTATATGCCACCCACAATTTAGAGGAGGAGGGGTTTCAATGGCTCATGGTTTCAGGGGATTCAGTCCATGGTCACCTGGCTCCAAGACAAGAAAACCATGGCAGAAGGGTGTGGTGGAGCAAAGCTGCTCAGTTCATGGCGGTGGGGAAGCAGACTAGGGCAGCAGTGCCAGAGAGGAAGGGGCAGGGACCAGAGAGAAACCACAACATCACGTCTGCACTACCACCCAGGGACACCCAGTGTGTGCTCTACTGATCCTCTAGGTGGCTCCTGCTCCAGTCAAGTTTACAATTAAGCTCCATCATCATGGAGTTATTTCTTAAAGGAAAGGGAGGAAATCCAATTTAAAATCAGCAAATCCAATTCAACAGCAAAACTGGTGGGCCATCACCCTTGTCTCAGAGGATTTCTAAGGACAGCGTCTCTGACATTGTCTTTACAGCTTCCTCTAGCTGTGTCTGGATTATGTGACTTTGATAATGATTCACTGTGGTAGAGATACTGCCCCTGCCTGGGGATCCCTCACTAATTTGAGGGGATGTTTTCCATGCCTTCAATTGAGTGCAGGGCAAGTGCATTGGATGTAATCGCATCAGGACCTTTCAGTTGCTGCTAATCACTTCCTTGGAGGTTGATATCAGTGCATTAATCAGCACGTTTTCAAAAAAGCAGTTATTCAGTACTTCACATATCATCTGGTTTTACTCAGTCAGCTCACGTCCGTCTTGTGTCTCCATGCATATGCCGAAACTGGCTGTGTCCACGGCAGGTGGAGCCCATCACCCCCTGCCCGGGGCACACTCCCAGCCCCGGTGTAGACCAGGTGTTGGCCAGCAGATCAGCAGAGTGGCCGCAGCAGACTGCTGCGTGCTGGGCCCTTCCTCCTGTGCAGAGCAGACGGAAGTCCACAGCCCAGCCACTCACTCTGCAAGTCTGCTAGCTCACTGGCAGTGCCACCAAGGCTGCCCACTCCGGCTTCACCTACTCCATGGCTCTGCCCTTTCTTTCATGTGATTCTCTTTTCTCATCCTTTAAAAACATGTTTATTAGCACACAGACGCAGTACATAATGATTCCACTCATTGTGGGAATGGGTGCATGGACAGGATGCATCGTAATTCTTTTTGCATCTTCTTCCCCTTCCCTCCCACCTCCTCCCTCCATATCTCATCCCCCTTCCTATTTGCAAAAGTTCCATCTCTCCCTTTCCTGTAGTCTATCTTTTATTTTCGTCTTTATACTCTGGGTTTCTCATATAAGACAATCCATGTGATAGTTGAGCTGTGTGCCTGATTTACTTCACTTGACACTGTAGTCTCAAGGTGCCTCCATTTTCCTACAGATGACTCAAGTTTATCCTTCTTTACGGCACAGTAGTACTCTATTGTGTAGTCTCCACCTGTGGATGGACATAGAGGCTATTTAGCAGAATTTGATGCTGTGAACATGGGTGTGCATAGCTCACTGGAATATGATGTTTTTAACTCTTTCAGGAAGACACCCAGAGTGGGCATAGCGGGGTTGAATGGAATCAGTCTTCAATCACACCCTAAGTCCCGCAAACCTGGCTGAAATGCATTTGGACCTAGCACCTCAGTCCCTGGCCAGGAGCTGCGCTCTCAGGGAGAGCTCCCCAGTGACCATCTCTCTGAGCTCCATGGATGCACAGCCTGCTGTTCCTGCATCTCAATGAAAATTCCTCTTGCCAATGGAGAAAGGGGAGGAGCAGCTTGTGCTGCAGCCCCATCTTCTGCATCCCGTTTCCATGGCACCAGCAAGTCCACTTGCCAGCGCGGTTCTGGTCCCTAGAGCGCTGGCTGCCAGCCTGCAACGATCTCGTCTCCTCTCGCAGATGGCTCATCCATTTGCACCTGGGACAACAGGCAGGACTCTCCTGGGCCTGAGCTGACCCTCTGAACTCAGGGAGCACAAAGCCCAGTGCCCAGCAAGAGTGGAGTAAGCGCAAGGCTGGGGTCATGGCCTAGCAGGGCGGGGGCCCCACCTCTCTGCCCTGGGATGCTTGGAGAGGTGGCTGTGTCCCTAGGACTCGTCCGGCGGGCGCACTGACCCTTCTTTCTTCTCAGGCGTGACCCTAAAACTCCGAGTCCCTTAGAGAAGCCCCTTTGGAGACCCAAACCATGCTGCTGGCCTCCCCACTTTCTTGCCCACTAAGCTATCAGGATTTTAAAAATTATTTATTGGATTTAAAATGATCTCCCCCTTTTAAAGTCTCAGGCAATCGACTCTGCTTACCTCAGCGTCCTTTCCTACTTCTGGCCTTTCCAAACCTGCTCTTCCCTGGGATTCCCTTCTGGAAGGACCGGGGACAAAATTCCCCACGCCTTCCTTCTTCTACTCTGGCCCCTCCCTTCTACCACCACACTAGGGGCAGAGGTCAAAGGGTTGTAAAAAAACATCTGAAGCCAGAATGTGCATCAGTAAAGACAGTACACCCTAAATACGAGCAGAGGAAGGCTTGTGCGGTGACTGTCTCAATCCACCACAGCCTGAATTGTGTCTTCACATTGCCCGCACACTTACCACAACCACACACAGCCTCTGTGTGTCAGATTTCTGCAGAGACAATGACTAATAAACTGGTAACAACTGCCTGACGCTAAGGAGAGACATTTACAAGCAGAAGTAACACCTGAGCACTGGCAAGGTGGGAGAGTCCTGCCATTCCCAACAGAGAGATTGTGCTGAACGCCACAGTCAGAGGCTGCTTAGGGTTACAGAGGAACAGTGATAGCAGATGTTTAAAATACACTGTACAACTGATAGTCAATACTCTTTTGTTGATTCACATTTACTAACAGACTATGGCCAGCAAGTAAGGTCAACCAGAAAGCTCTCAGGTGACCAGGAGGCACCACAGGGAGCCAACTTCTGTCCTCTGTGTCCTTGCTCCGGGGAACTGCAGGGTAGCTGCTCTCCACTCCTGGTGCAGCCATGGGCCTTGCATCAGGTCTGACATGCATGAGTAAGTCCAAGAATCCTGATCTTCCCTGGTATCACATAGGAAAAGCACGTAAGAGCTTCCATTAGAAAATCTAGTGTATTCTGAGAAATACTTGATACAGAAAAACAATCAGAAAGGACACAGTAGACTCAGTTCTAGAACTCTGAGAGTAGTCACTGACCATGAGGCACAGGACCCTGAACATCGGCATCTAATCAAAGAACCCAGGACCAGAGCCTGGAGGTGAGGCAGGGGTCTGTGTGGGTCTGGGGGCGGCAGCAGTGGGTGAGAGAAACATAATCCAACTCCTAAGCTTTATTTTTATCCTCTGAGCCAATGTTCTTCTCGGCTTGTGTTCCGGTGAGGGCCACAACACAACACTCGTAAGCTGACGAGTGCAAGATGCCACTACTGGAGCCCAGTTCAGTTCCGACAGTTACTGATCTGTCTCCCCGGAAACCAACCCTATCTCCGGAGACCTCTTCCAGGCCTGGGTTACCACAGTCGTGTGTCATTTTCCCACAGGCAGACACTTGTGCAACTAAACGGGCACACATATTGGCGACCTGAATGTACAAGCTGTCCACACACAAGAGAAGCCATGTTGGAACCTTTGGTTTCAAAGTCCGCCTCTGTGTGTGCGCTTTCCCAGCGTGCATTCGCAAATCGCCAGTCACCGAGACACTGTGCAAAAATGTCTTCTGTCTTTGGCTGAGCTCAGAGATTCTGGGTATTATTTCCGAAGACATGTAGTACTGTAAGATCAGTATGATATGTCGTTATAAATTTATTACCACATACAGATAGGTGACATGTTTATCATATGTAACACGTTACAGATATGCCAGTATAATATAAAGGAAAATACGTGCTTCAAGAGATGTTTTAAAATCAATTGTTACAATTAATAATATCATCGTCAGCTAAGCATGGTGGTGCGTGCCTGTAATCCCAGCACTCAGGAAGCTGAGGCAGGAGGATCGCTCTGGGTTTGAGACCAGCCTGGGCTATATAGTGGGTTCAAGGCCAACCAGAACTACATGGTGAGACCCTGTCTCAAAAAATAATAATATTACAATAATATCATCATCATAGATAAATATTTTAAATTTAAATCTATGCCATATATTCTTTTAAGCTCTTTGCCTATTTTATTTCTTTTCATCTTACAAAAAACCTAGATACATTTGTAAAACCCGCAGAGCATGCAGCACCCAAACAGGCCTCTAGGGGTGAAGCTGGATGAGTGTAGTTCCGTCCTCTGTCAAGAACGGGCCACTCTGGGGCAGGGTTTGACAGCAGAAGATGCAGGGGACAAAGGGTGCATGAGAATTCTGCTCATCCTGGTCCATTTTTCTATGAAATTGAAACCACTCTAATAAAGTCTTTTTCACCAAACCTATGAATTAGGTAGTACATAGGACCATCCTCATTTTACAGATGAGGACAAAGAGTCACAGGAATGTCCTGCTCTGCTCTCTTCTCACATCAGACGTCCCAGGGATGAGACAAGGGTCAGACTGAACAGCCCACCACAGAGCCGCTTCTGTCTGCATAAAAAGAGACATAAATTTGTTCCAGTGTCCAAAACCCTACATGACTGCACTCTTTCTGTGTTTGCCTTGAACACAGCAGAGAAGTTGGAGATAAAACAGTGCCAAAAGGGTATAAAATATTTGTCTTAAATTTAAAATTATCACAGTAAAAGACACACTGTCACATTGCAGCCGTATTTACCATGTTTTTGTAGTGACCCTCGGGAAAGAGGACTTCCAGAGCTGTTTCAGAAAGTGGGGAGAAAATGGGATGAGTGTGTTCAAAATGAGAGGGAGGGTTTTGTGGGGCATTCATGGCAATGCGGCTTTTACTGTAATAATTTTAAACTTAAATATTTTGGTCATATATTTTGATTTTGCATCTTGGAACCAGTCTCGTGGCTGTGTTACTGCGTGGATTGTTGAATGGGCTTCACCGTTAGTTGCTACTTAGTAAGTTACCACTGTTTTGTACTTCTGGTCTTAGAATGACAAGTCAATCACTCTCTTATCTTCATCTGAGTTTCCCCTATTCATCTTTTTAGGATGATCTTTTCCCCTTGCAGTTGCCATGTCCTGCCCATAATTCAATCACATTTCCACCAAAAAGGCTTCTTCCATGAAGATAAGCTCCCTTCTCTGAAACTCCCTGGCAAGGACCATGTGCCTCTGCCATGCTCTGGCTGGCCATGAAAAGAAACTTCTGCCTGTCCTTCTCCAAGTCGAGGGGCACACATTTCTTTATGCACAACCTGCTCTTCGTCTCCACAGGGCCAGGGACAGCACGCGGCACATAGGTGGTGGTCACAGTGTCTAGACTGACAGAAAGGCTTCCTCTGGGTGTGCAAGTAATCCGCGTGGTGAAGCTGCCAGGCTAACCAGCACGGAAGAGGTTCCTGGGCAGAGCGCACAGGTAATGCTGAAAACCTACATGGAGTTTAAAGGAAATGCAGATTTATAAAACAGTATTTTTAGTAATATAGTCATATTACATAGAAACAATACATAAAGGTTTCAGAGGTTTGTCTCATTAAAAAAGTGCTGTGAATAAACCTTCATTGTTCTGCTTTAAGGTTTTCAATTTCCATATGCAGTAGAAATAGTGAGAAAGAATTTATCTCTCTGCATGGAGAATGTAAAGCTGTTTCTCAGAACCTTTGGTTGGATGTAGATGTTTCAAAACAGAGAATCATTTTCACTGGTTAAATTTATCCCTTGTGTATTTAGTTTTCTTATCCTTTCAAAAGATGCATATTTCAGTAATGACATCATTCAAACTTTAGTAAAGCAGGGATATTTAAAAGCAGTAAGATAGTAAACTCACTGTACAAAGTACAACTGTAAACATTGTTTTACCTAAAGGAGTAAATGTGCAGGGATTTTGCTGTCGTCGCCTCTGTGTTTATTTAATCAGCACCCCTGTTTCTCAGGACAGTGCTGGGGCCACAGCTGCCTGCTGGGCTCTTGAGATGTGGGCTGGGCAAATGCCAGTGTGAAACACAAACAGAGGAGGTAAAACGGGGCATGAATGATGTTCATGCTGACTGCACGCTGACCTAATAACATTTTAGATTTATTGGCTTAAATCTGGCATATTATCAGAATTAATTTCATCTATTTCCTTTTAATTTTTAAATTAATTTAATTTTTAAATTAATTCTGGCTAGAAGATTTGAAATCACGTAGCCGACTCACATTCTGTTTCTCTTGCAGGATACTGCTCGAAGCCATATTCCTGGGAAGATTTTATTAATTCTTCAAAGCATTGGAATTATGTCGTTCACAAAAGAACTCAATTTTTCCCATTTCCCCCCATCTAATAACAAGAAATGACAAGGGTAATTTCTATTAGTCCAGACAAGAAAAGTAGGAAGAAAAAGAACAAAGTGATGAAGGTTTAATTTCTGTAAATTACTCTTAATATATGATTTTTAAAACATCCCACACAAACACCCTGACTTTGGCTTTTGGTGGAAAAATTGATTTGTGGGGAACCTTGATCCCCACCCGGCAGCATGACAAGTACGATAATAAATAGATTACCCATATCAGCTGATAAGAATGCAACTCCACGGCCAGACCACAGCAGATGTTTCCTTGTGCACCATGTTGATAGAAAAATGGACAAGGGACATTTAAAATTCATTGCAGGGAGATTCTATATTATAATGAATCTCATTGATAGTAATTAGGGTTTTTTTCTCCCAAGCTACCATGGCTGATGCCCTCCCTTTTATAGGTCAAAAGAGCTTAAATGTTCAGCAGCCCCTGGCGACTGACAACATCATTTTGCTTCTGAAGAACATGTCACATGCTTAAGCCACTTGTAAGCAGAAAGTGTTTGTTCCCTTCTTGCGTGAGTGGCCGAAGCGGCCTGTATGGCCACGTTGCAGATTTTTAAAAACATGATGGTTTGAAATGGAAATGCATCCATGGCCCCCAAGAGTACCACGATGACAGGCAGGTGACAGGCCAGACCGGCCCCTTTTCTTCCCTATGTGAAGAATGCCGAGGGAATCCACAGGGGAAAACCGCGACCCCTGCCCTGTACAATGTTTAGGAAAAACAGTGGGCTGCTCACAAGTGGAAGTGGCCAAGAGGGACAATTTCCAGCTTCCGACCCAGCCTGCAGCGCTGTAATTGGATGACCCTTCACTTTTACTTCCGCCACACACGCTTGCTTCTGGACCTTTTTGGCAGAAACTCAGAGGGGATCCGACTGTATCCGCGGACTCGAGCTGCGGGCGTCGCGGTGGTGCCGCTGGCGGGAGAGGGGAACAGGCCTCCCGGGGAAGGGAGCTGCGGCCTCCGCCAGCTTTCCTGACACTCCGGCACCGCGCAGCTCTCGAATTTAATGCCAACCTAATTATGCACTTTGGCTTCCGTTTTGGCAATAGGCTGTACTTAAGCAAAATTTAGTACTGTCTTGTGTGTTCCTACAGCTGGGTAATTACAAGGGATTTCAGGTTTCAGGGCAGGAAATTAATGATACAAAGACCAGCAGCTATTTAAAGACAGTTACTCTGTGTCCTTACCGGGAACCCTACTAGAAAGCATGCTGGACTCTTCCAGGAACATTGCCCCGCGGTGAGAGGGAACCAGGTGCAGTTTGGTTTTGGCTTTAAAATAATAATAAAAAGCACGTGCTCTGGGTCAGTGTAATTGTCAGAGACGTTCTCTATAAACATGCTCTTCCCTCTAAAAATTTTATGTAAGTCTTTCTGAAGAATTGAGCTCTTCCACGGGGGTTGGGTGGGGAAGATTTTGTCAAGGCCAAAAGCTAGAGAAATGCAGCTTCCTGGTTTTCCAAGTCCCTCCACTGGAGCGCCAGACAGTGAAACACTAAGAGAGAAACAGCTTGGAAGGCATCCCATCTAGGGTTGCTGAATGTTTATTCCTGCCCAGAAACACATCCTGGCAGAGGTGACAGAAATCTAGGACAGCAGGGAAACTGGGGCTGTCCGGATCCCTGGCTCTGACGTAGGGCTGTGTGAGAATTCCCGAATTGGCACACACAGCTCTTGCCACTCGGAAGGGATCTCGCTCATCACAGGCAGTTATTATATTATCGTATCAGTGGAAGAACACCATTAGCTCGAGCCCAGCTCAAAACAGAAAATGGCTTACCTGAATCACACACTGCCCTCCAGACACCACAACCTGGGCGGCATACACACGGGGATCCATCCTCACAACTCCGGAGGCTCAGAGTCCAGACCCAGTGGCACAGGCTGGGCCGTCTCTCTCAGCTTCTGACTTTTGCTGGAAATGCTGTCGATTACATATGCAAAGGTCCGACATACAAAAAGGCACATTCAGAGGCCCGGAGGGTACAGGTGAGAAGGCACCTGTCTGGGGACAGGATCCCCCTGGTAACAGTGACTGCTCTTGACTCCAGGGTGCACAGTGTCTGTGGGTGTCTCAAGCCCCTCAAATCCTTCCCCTAGCACTTCCCTTTAGAGATACTCTGAGGGTGAGGCAGGAGGACCCCTGGAGTCCAAAGGTTGAAGGTCAGCCTGGGCAACATAGCAAGATCCTATTTCAAAAACAAAATGAAATGAAACAAAGCAGAAGCAAGAGCATAACAGAAAAAAAGAGTTGTCTTAAAATGACAACAATTATCACAGGAGCACTTCCCTCATGGTACTTAGCTCTAAGCACTGACTGCCCGGTAATCATCTTCTGTTTGAAAAAGTAGAGAAAACAAACCATGGACAGCTTCACTCTTCATTTGCCACTTAGAAAATTCTTCAGGTTTAAGATTAAAATTTCTAATCACATGGACCCACTATTATAGGATTCACCAATGTTCTTTTAAAATGTTCCATAGCATTTATTCAAAACCCAATGTAAGTACAGTCTTTTCTTGTGCTTAAAGGAAAAAACCCAATATTTCAAAGCAAGAGCCTCACAGGCACGAAGAATTAGCCCTGATCAAATGTTGTAACCTCTCTTGCAGCAGTGCTGTGAGATCTGAGGCCCTCCCCAGTGCCTGGCCAGGTGTTCAGCCCCACTGTGCCGCATTTAGGTCTGTCCTGATCTGTCCATGCAGAGACGGGTAAATGACGAAGGGCACAATCTCCTCCTAACACAGAGGTGCCAAGAAGCCTGAAAGGAGAAACTCAATTACTTCTGCAGCCCTCCTTGTGTCTCAGCCTCATGTAATCCACCAGGCCAAGCAGCCTGTCCCTCACTCTCTTTTACCATAGACTCTCACCACTGCTTGCTCTAAGCTCCGACCCAAACTGCAGACCAGGCCACGGAACTTGCCGCAAGGGCTTTAGGTCTTGCTTTCTGCATAACCAACATGACCCAGAGCCATGTGAATCCTGCTCTGTATTTGTGGATCAAGCCAGAGCTACTGTGAGCCATAACCCTGGCCACATCCGACAGAGAGGAGGTGCAGACCCACTTCCTCCACACGCAGGGGCCTGGGCTCACTGGCCGAGACCAGCTGGTTAGGTACCTGTGGAAGTGGACAAGCGGGTTAATTCAATTATTAGATGACCCTCTGCCCACCAGTGACATGTAGACACAGGAGAAGCAGCCTTGTTGGAGCCCTGTGATGACAGAGGGGAGGGAGCTGGCATCATCACGAGACACACCCCGCACTTCTGCCTGGTGCTGCAATGCTTTGCTCCCCCGCCCTGGAGTCTCACTTTTGCCTGGAACCCTTGAGGTTGCGGTTTCATGGCAAGAGATGAGGACGTGGTGGCTCCCTCATTACCCCCGTGTGGACACAGACCTGCGGGTGCAGGGTTAATCCTGCTCCCAGCAGGAGACCCAGGGCAGCTTTGAGCCTCTCGATGAAGATTCAGAGTAGGCGGGAATGCAAGCATCCGTGCAGGTCACAGGAACCAAAGCATCTCCAACGCCTTCACAGTCTCCCTGCCATGGTGCCCCCAACTTCTGCGCTTTCTCACTGAGAGCAGACAGCTCTGCCCGGAAGCATCTGAGATGTTTCTACAAGCTTGAAGATGCAAAGATGGTGCTCCAGCTGCCCACTTCCGCTGCGGACACTCCCCACGCTGGCCCCCAACAGTAGTCCCCCCAGCCCTCTACAGCTTGACAGGGGCAAGCATCCGGTGGGCGGCATTGTGTGTCCTGCTGGGGCCGGGGCGGTCAGAGCCTTCTACCCACAGGTGACAGGGATGGCAACAGTGACAAAGCACACAGTGATGTCTAGAGACATCTTAGGAAATGGAAATTGAGATCCAAGCTCTACCTTTCTCACCAGGCTGGCAATTTTTGTTGTTGTTGTTTTGTTTTGTTTTTTGAGACAGTGTCTTGCTATGTAGTCTAGGCTGGCATTAGACTCACTATGTAGCCCAGACTGGCCTTGAATTCACAAAGATTCTCCTGCTTCAGCCTCCTAAGTGCTGGGATTACAGGTGTGCACCACCATGGCCAGTTCATCAAGCTGTTAAAACAATCAAGCATGAAAGGATAATTACTTTAAAATGGAAGTGATATGCAAACTGTGAGGTATTCTACCAACATTCGCTAGTCCACAGCCCATAGGCTGACCTGTGACGCAGAAGATCTGGAATAATAGCTGGCGACTCAGCTGGACCCGGAAGGAACTGGGAGGAAAGGGAAATAAAAGGATGGGTAGGGCCTCACCCATTCCACCAACCTCCAATTGACAGCCTTCCTGCCGTGCTGTGCTGCGTGGTGCTGGCGATCAGTCCTCAGACACAGCTGTGCCCATCACCTGCATCCCCGAACAGAGATGGATGCACGCCTCGCAGGCCATCCGTCACACAGAGCAGAGCAAGAAGACAGAGAGGCCAGCATGCCAGGAAAATGCTGCCCCACCCCGCCACTCCTTCCCAGGGCAGCCTCACCCCAAAGGGCGCAAGATTCATAGTGTGTATTAAGCCATGATCTGTCTGTCATTCCTAGAAATCGCTAGGAAAACAAAAGCGCAAAATTGATGAAATAAATAAATGCAATAACTCGAGTCACACCGTATTAGGAAGATACATCTTCATGCATAGTCGCGGGAATTGATGGCCCCTGCCCGCGCAGCACTCTGTGCAGCCATACATTACCCTGTGCTTTACTGTCTGCCTCTGCAGCGCTATCATACACAGAATGCATAAAACTTCCACCCGTCTTGATGGGAAGCCACCTCGGACCAACGCTGGAAGGAGATGGGCGATCAATCAGGAATAATGAAATATGCAGGAGTGGCTGCCTTTGAGTGTGTGGCTGAGGTAGGGCAGAGGCACCGGGTGCCTGGTGCAAGACAAGAAGGCTCAGGCAAGCAGGGGTCATGGGCCAATCTGCAGCCGCACCAGGGAGTGGTTTCCTTGGCCCAAAAGAGGAAGCAACCCTGAGTCTAATGCAGTGCAATCAAGCTATGTGGCGAGGGTCAAATAAAAGACAATTTATTATGGTGAAAGAGGTACTGCCAGTTACTCCTGCCCCGGGACTCCCCCTCGCTCTAAGCACACTCAGCCCTCCGTCCGCGCCACTGCCTGCAGCAGCTCTGGAGTCCTCTTTCCTGAGGGCCTTGATGTCCTGAATGGATTCAAAATGTTTCCCTGTTATGGTCATTTTGACTTTGGGGAGGAGCCAGGATTCGAAGCGTACCAGATCCGCTGACTAAGGTGGATGAGGACACAGTGTCATGTTTGTCTGAGCCTGCATTTTCGTAGGATGCTACAGCATTCACTGTATTTTCCATCACACTTCATAAAGACACTCAGGAAAGAGGGCTCCAGAGCTGCTGCAGGAAGTGGAGAGAACCATAAGATGAGTGTGCTCAAAGAGAGCGATTTGAGGGGGTTGCATGGTGATGTGTCTTTTACTGTAGCACAGTTCTAAAAATGTAAGCATCCGTGACATTTTGTGATGAGCCTTGGCAGTTACGGTGTGCAAGTTACTCTCTGAAGGGTTATTCCTGCAAGCTCTGCCTGGGCAGAGCACACGCAGCATCAGGAGCCCCAGGTGAAGTGGGGGCCAGTGGTTCTGCCCCCGTCGGGAGGAGCCTGGGAGGCTCAGACACCCCACAAGCCGACCTGCAAAGGCCCACAGCCAGCGTGCACCCGGACGGAGAGAGTGGCAGACGAGTGTGTGTTATGAATTGCTTATGACGTTGGCGCTCTGAGTCCAGGACTGCCGATCCTATGGCCAGGAACGAGAGGTGGTTATTTTGAATTTTTAAATATTCATTATTAAATATTTAATATTTGCCATGGGGTTTTCACCCCGCATAAACTAATTACGTGCAGACCTTTTATTGCCAAGAACTGTCTGCCAGGACAGCTAATTAGCATCACAATAACTGCGCCTCGTGCAGGAGGGCTGTAAAAGAGCAGGATAAATATTTAATTTTAATGCGGTTTGTACGCTGTCCCTGATTATACAGTAAGCCTGACCCCAGGGCCTTGGGAACGCCTCGCAGGAATCAAGGGACACAGTGTAGCTGCAGGCGCATGGCGGGGCGGGCGGGGGTGCGTCTACCCTGGTGCCTGGTATGGGCTGAATTGTCTTCTTTAGTCCTTTCTCATGCTGAGACAAAATACCCGACACCTGAAGTTAAAGGGGGAAGGGTTATTTAGCCCACAGGTTGTAGAGTTTTCAGTCCATAATCGGCCGGCTCCAAGGCGGGGTGGCACATGACAGAGGGGCATCACAGAGGAGAAACAGCCCGTGGAGGGCAGAAGGTAACACAACAAGCAAGGGACCCACAGCTCTGTCTAACCCGTTCATCCAGGCTACTTGGGGCGGCAGCACGTGCACCCTTAGTCCTAGTGAGCCTAGCACTGCACGGTGAATCAATCCCAGTGTCACACACTGTAGACCCAATCACCCTTGGGAAAGCCCTAGCTATGACTGCGTGTGGCATCGAGGGCATCTAGACGCAGCCAGAACAACCCCTTGCTCCTCCGGCCTGGTACCCAGACTGTGACTTCATTTGGAAACAATCTCTGTGGAGATTGCCAGGTTCAGATGGTGCCCTGAGTGTGGCATCTGATTCAACACGGGTAGTGTCTTTACAAAAGGGGGCCATCGGACAAAGACACCACGCTTGCAGAAGCCACATGGAGACGATGACATTTCTCGACCCAAGGGCCAAAAGGATGGCTAGCAAACCCCAGGGGCCAGAAAGAGCCTGAGACAGGTCCCTCCTACATCCCTGAGAAGGAACCAGCCCTGAGGACACCTTGACCTTGAACTTCTGACCTTGAGAACTGTGAGACCATAGAGTCTGGCTTTTTACTCCCCCAGTCTGGGGTTCTTTTTACAGTACCCCCAGGCCAGCACCTCGCACAGCACCTACATTAAGCAGCTTTCCCATCACTGGGACAAACACTGAATGCCAATTATCTAAAGGAAGTTTAAATCGACTCACAATTTCAGGAAGGTTAGTCCATGGTCACTGGACTGAACATCACGGTGGAAGGGTGAGGCAGAGCAGAGCTGCTTTGTTCATTCATGGAAGCTGGGAAGCAGAGGAGGGGAACAGGACTAGAGAGAAAGGGACCAGGCGAAGAGATCTGTAATGGTATTAAGTATTTCTGGCCGTGTCCTAAGTGAGGCCGAGGCTGGAGGCTCAAAAGTGTGAGCTCAGCCTGGCCAACCTAGCAAGACCTTGTGTCAGAATTTTACAGAAGTGTGCTGGAGTTGTAGCTCAGTTGGAAGGCTCTGAGTTCAATCCCTAGTACTGCAGAGAGAAGAAGTGAAACAGGACATCTTGTTCAAATGTTTGCATGGAGGTCATGGCAGACTGAAGCAAGATGAGAGGAAGGAGGGAGGAGGGAGAGGGACCCAAGAAGGCTCTGAGAAGTGCATTTCTGTGACTATCCACACACCCAGAAATGCACATTTTTGGCCAGAAATTGTGCTAGGTACGGAGGGCAGGGAAAAGGCACATTGAAAGTTGAATCCTTTGGACTTGTTTTTTCTCTCTGCTCACTGAGTTCAGATGGCTTCTCCACAGCAGCTCCTCTGGGACACTGAGCTCAGACCCTGGGCAGAGCAGGGCCTCCAGGCCAACCTGTACCGCTGGAGGGGTTGGGCCCCATGTGATGCCGGGGTGATTCTGGCGGAGCTGCGCCTGTCCTGAGGAGGCCTCACCTCTACCCACCTGGCAGCCTGTGCGCTGGGGGACCATTCCTCAGCCCTGCGTCAGCTCGGACTGTTCCACATTCTGCCCTAAAGTGTTAATGCCTAACGCTTTCCTTTGTCTTTAAATCAGCTGTAGTGCATATTACAACTTGCTGTAGAAAAGGATATGGTTAATTACAACCTCGCTAAATACATGAAAAGTACATAAAGAGAGGGTTTTAAGTGTTCTTATTACCAAGAAGTATGTGAGATAATATATGAAGATTGAGTTAGCGAGCCCACTACATATTTCACTACATATACATATATGTGTGTATATAATATTACATAAATGCAGGATGTTGTACACCACAAGTACATATAATTTTATTTGCCTTAGTTTTCTTTCTTTTGCTGTACTGGGGATTGAGCCCAGAGCCATGTGCATGCTAGGCAAGTGCTCTACATCTGAGCTACATCCCCCTTGTGTAATTTTGTCAATTAAACTAAATAAATACAAAAAAAACCCCGGCTCATTGTTTGTCTATATGCTTGTTCCTCATTTCTGTGTTCCACACATAAAACCCTCACTGAGGATGCTTCAGGACAAGAGGCAGGCGGAGTTTTTACAGATCCTGCAACTGCAGCAGGCCCTGCAGATCCCACTCGCAGTAAACACGTAAACATGCCCTGCCCGACAGTGGCTGCCACAGGCCTCAGCTCTGAGGCAGGGTGCTGTTTCCCTGGCTCTGACGTCTCCAGTGCCCTTTTTTTTTGTACCAGGGATCGAACCCTGGACCTCGCACTTGCTAGGCAGGCACCAGAACCACTCAGCTAAATCCCTGGCCCCTCCAGTGTCCTGATTTTTGACAGCCCTGGCCCAGTATATTATGTTCCACCCAGGCTGCAAGCGGTGCAAAAAACAGTAGAAAACACCAGAATGTGATGGTGGCAGCAGAAGTGGTGGCAAAAATAGAAAAATCCATTCAAAGCATGTGGGTCACCCGTCTCCGGCTCCTTAAAGTGGCACAGCCAGAAGGAGGGATGCAGCGGAACCCAGCCCCCATGGGGGCAGCAAGCAGGGGACTGTGCGCTTAGTGCCCAGCCCTGCTCTGTGCTCCCACACCCCTTGTCATTACACCCACACCCATCCATGCTGCACCCTCACCAGGGCGCAGGGGACCCCACACCTGATCAGGCACCGTGGCTCCTGTCTCTGCCAGCCACCGAACCAAGCAAGAGGAAAGGGGCACAGGCAACGTGCCTGGTGCCAGCCAGAAAGGGCATCAGGCTTCCTGCTCCCTTCCAAATTCACAGTGCCAAGCTCTGGCTCTCCAAGCTGCCCCTGCCCAACCCGTGCTGTCGCCTGGGCTGAGCTCCTGGTGCTGTGCTCCTGCCACTGCTGCAACCATGCCTTGGCTGGCACACCAGAGGTACAAAACCAGAGCTCCCGGTGGCTGCGGGTTCAGGACTCCCCTGGCCTCTCAGCGGAGAGAAGCCGCTCTGCATAATCAGAGGAAGCAGCCTTGAAGCACCGCCCACTCCAGCACCACCAAAGCCAGTCACACAGCAGGCCAGCCATGCTGTCGTCTGCCCTCAAAACTGCCAGAAAAGCCAGGTGTGGTGATGCTGGTCTGTAACCCCAGCACTCCCAGAGGCCGAGGCAGGAGGGTCACAAGTCTGCACTCAACCTGGACCACTTAGCCATTTAATGAGTCCTCTTCTCAAAATGAAACGTAAAGAGGGGTTGGGGTTGCAGCTTATGGTGAGGGCCCTGGATTCAGTCCTCAGTACTGCAAATTAATAAGCAAGTAAAATAAAATAAGGAAACAACTCGAAGAAAAGCCAGAGGCCCCAGAGGGAAGAACCAGAGCGGAGTCCCCACAGCACGCAGCTCCCAGTCCTTAGCCAAATCGTCCCCACTCCTGGGCTGCCGTCGAAGCCTCCTCTCCCCGCCTTGCAGCCAGGTGGCAAGTCAGAGCGCCTCTCTCTCCCCTCTCTTGACTCTACCCATGGATCCCCAAGGGCAGCCCAGCTTCTCCCGCCCCAGGCCCCACGGCCAGGACCTGGCTCCCTGAGGCTCGCGCCCCTTCCCTGTGCTCTGGGTCGTGGTTTCCCAGCCTCACCAGGTTGTGCCCACGGGACTCCGAGACACCAGTGTCACCTCACCGGGACAGCACATTCTCACTTCCGGAAGTTCCAGCTCTGTTCAAACCACTGTCTGCGGACGCTTCTGTAGGGTAAAGGTGGCCCGTGCAGAGCCTGGTGCGGGCCGAAGTCTCCCTTCTCTGTGCTCCCAGGGGCAGCTGCACCCTCTGCCCTTGCAAAACTCACCCTGGCAGAAGGAAGCAGCGACCCTGGGCTGGACATCACCCCCAAACACCAGAGTGTGGGAGCCAGGGACGGGAGCCTGTGACGTCTCATACCTTACTTCTGGGACAGGGCCGGTGTGCTTACCGCCCATCTGCTTTCTGCAGAGACAGAGCTGTGTGGTCAGGTGTGCATGGGACACATTGTTAAACCTCCGCTCACAATGACATCCTGCCTCCTAACACATCAGAAATGTTCTGTCCCGCAAGATGCAAGCGTTCTGTGCCATGAATCCTCCCCAAATCCTCACCCCAATACGAACACACCTTTTCCACCTCCTCGCCACTTCCTACAGCAGCCCTGGAGTCCTCTTTCCTGAGTGTCATTAGTTGCGCTGTCGTAGTGTCTTAATGTCCTGAATAGGTTCAAAACATTGCTCTTTCACAGCCATTTGGACTTGGGGAGAGCCAGGAGTCACACGGTGCCAGATCCAGTGACGAAGGTGGATGAGGACACAGTGTCTCGTCTTTAGGAGCTGCCTTTCTGTTGGACGGTGCTCAGTGTCAGCAGTCTCATTTTTGATCCCGCTTCTGAAAGACATCCAGGAAAGAGGATTCCAGAGCTGCTGCAGAAAGTGGCAAAAACATGGGACGAGCATGTTTGAAGTGAAGGGGAGGATTTTGAGGGGATTCATGGCAATGTGTCTTATACTGCACTACAAAATTTTAACTTAAACATTTGCAGTGGTTTTCAATCACACCTCATGTTTCCTATGCTTCTAGTCATTCTCTATACTGTTTCACATGTTCTGTTTGACACTGCATTGAAGGCATTTAGCATATTCCTCCAACATTATTATTCGAAGAGCATTTCCATATTATTATGAAGTTCCCACGCTGAATAAATGCTGGGATTGGTTCTAACAGTTCCTCTGCCATGTTTCCCTTAGCATCTTGCAAAGGAGGCCTTTAGATAGATTTCTTCATAACACTTTCCTTCTCTCCATTTCGAAGTTCTCCCTCAGGGTGCATCCCAGGAATCCATTTATCCAGCACTCACATGCGTGCTTGCCTGTAGATGTGCATGGGATGCAGAGGCCAGGCCTTGCTCAGGTGAAGGTGGGGAGAAAGAAGGCCCATGACCAGGGTCGGCAACCTCACCAAGAGCCCAGGGTCCCCAGTGTGAGGCAGAACTAGGGCGTCTGCAGGGGCAGCGGAGGCTGGCAGCTCCTACCTCTGACCCTGGGCTCCCCACCGGGCACCCCCGAGCACGCCCTCTTCCCCACCTACCCCTCTCACCTACCAGGACAGCCGCGGCATTTCAAGGTCAGGGCTAAGAACTCCACTTCCTGCCAGTGGCCAAGAGCCCTGGCCACTTTAGCGACATTGCCTGGGGCCCCAGGAAGGCCTTGCAGGACGGACCCCCCATGTCACCGGGCTTTCCCACAGCCGGCGGTGCTCCAGCCACCAAGGCTGAGCAGCCCGGGCTGCAGCTTCCCTGCTCCTTCTGGAGCTGCTCATTACCTGCCCCGCTGGCCCTCCCTGACCAGGCTTGGAGGAGAGGGTTGCTGCTGTGCTGGGGCTGAGGACCCCATCTCCACCGGGCCTTGGAAGGGTCGCCTCTCTCCTCAACATCTGCATCCACTCAGGGTGCTTCAGCGAATTGCTGTGCAGCCAGGGTTTCAACAACAGCCACCACCTCTGGCAGTCTGCCTCAGAGCCTAGGAGCATGGTCAGCCCCTGGCAGAAGCCCTGACTCCTGTCCCCGCCATTAGTTACTCACAGCTGGCCCTTTGCCCCCTCTCGGGCATGGGTGTCCCAGATCTGGCTCTGCTGGCATCCAGAGCCACAGGGAGGCTGCTCTGTGCCCCTCTGCTCACCAGATCAGCAGCAGTCCTCACCCTGGTGTCAAAACCAAAACATCTCCCGGTCCTGCCCAGTGTTCCCCAGGGGGCTGCACACATCTTTGCTGAGAGTCCAGGGTTCCAGCATCAACAGAGAGAAGCTGCACTATACAGTCCTTACAGCTGCTCCCGGGCAGTGCGAGCTCCAAGGCCCTGAACTCCTCCCACCACACTTAGGCCCCGTCCCCGAGCAGAGGAGTCTGCAGGTCCCTGCTCCAGAAGCTGCCTGCCCCCTTTGTAGCATCAAGATGGTGACTCACACCTGCTGCTGCTGCTGCTGCTCCTGCGGCAGTGTCCCCAGGTTGACACAAGTCTGCATATGGAAAGGGTCCCCGGGTCCTGGGAGCTGGTTAGGCCACCCCTGCATGGAGGGAGGATGTGGGACCTGGCAGCAGGGGAAATGGATTGGTCCTACCTCGTGGGATGCTGGTGCTGGGCCGGTCCTTGATGGGAGGTGAACGAAGGGGCAGGGCTGAGCTGGTCTGTGCTTGCGTCTGTCACCAATGGAGGAGTCCCAGACCAGGGCAGGGAGGAGCTTCAACAGCACTGCCCCAGCCTCCAGTTTGCCTGAGCAGCAGTCAGTGCCTCACACTGCAGACAGTAGCCATACTGCACCCTGGAGCAAGCATCCCACACACGCTGAACCATCCAGCTGCCTAGAGATGTGAGCAAAACTACGGTGACTGCCGCTGCTGGGCACCATCCTGCAGAAAGGCAGTTCATAAAACACGGCGCTGTCCTCGTCCACCTTTGTCACTGGATCCGGCACTGTGTGACTTCCGGCTCTTCCCAAAGTGAAAATGACCACAAAAGACAAACCTTTTCAATCAGTTCAAGACATCGAGGCAGCCAGGACAGCGCAACTGAAGACACTCAGGACAGAGGACTCGAGAGCCACTGCAGGAAGCGGCCAGGACAATGGGACAAGAGTGTGAAGTCGGGTGGGTAATTAATGGGGATTGTTGGCCATCTGTCTTACTGTGATGACTTTTTGAGAATTTAAACCTTGTCGTTTCTGATCTCAGCCAGGTCATGAAGCTGAGTCCTGCTGCCTTCTTCCTTCCCTGTGTTCAGGTTGCATCCTCTGTGCTCTGGGCAGGCAGGGCTGAGCCTTCCTCCACTCGGAGTCCTCAGCCCCAGCCACGCCCTTGGCCCTCAACCAGCTGAGGCGACTGCAGTTTCAGGACTGGGACAGGGACCCACTCAGAGCATGATTTTTCCTGGATCACAGCACAAATACGCATTTGCAAAGGCTCAAGAGGAAGGGCTGAAGCCCTGGAGCTCAGAGTGCAGCTCTTTGTGTTCCCACAGCATCAGGCCCTGTCCTTCCAACGGCTGCAGCTCGGGTCGCAGGAGGTGAGAAGGTGCTATGTGCACACAGTGGTGCCCAGAGGGTTCCTGAGCATGTGCACCAGACCAACTGGACCCGAAGGGACAGCCTGAACCATCATCTACTTCATTAACATTTAAAAGGCTCCCTGAAGAGGAATCACTAAGAAGACAGCAAGGTACCAGAGGACAGAAGCAATTCCGCTCCAGATTTGAGGAATCTCAAGTATTTAACGGGCACCACAGTGTGACTCTGCCCAGATTCTGTTCCCTGGAGCTTCCGGGGCCGGCCCTGGAGACCTTGTCATCAGTTGCTGGCCAGAAGCCTGGGTTGGCTCAGGCGAGAAACCCTTCCCTTCTCAGAGCAAGCCCTTCATGTGGGTTTCTGACATTGCTGGAAACAAAAGTAGAAGTGTGAGTCAGGGAGCCAGCTGTGCCCAGCCTAGGATGAGCAGCCATCCTCAGGGAGAGTCGTCCACACTGCAGGCCCCCGCAGGCCTGCCCTTCTGAATCCCTTCTCACCCAAACAAGCCCGCCTCGTAGGCCGGAAGGACCCCTGGGGAGGAGGTGCTGCACCTGACTGTGACTGGGGTCCCCAGTTGCCTGAGGAAAGGCTGCAGCTGTCCACTCCAGGACACAGAGATGCTCAGGAGGTGCCGCCCGGTGAGTGAAGATAGCCATTTCCTGGTCTGCAGCCTGAGTGACTGAGGGAACAGCGACCTTAGCCAGAGTCCCGCTGGTCCCCTCTGCCCTCCAGCTTTTTGGACACACACTGCTGCCTCCTCCTTCTCTGGCACTCGTGGAAGGTGGCCCAGAGGCCCAGGAAGGCCCCTGGAGGCCTGCTGGAAGCTGTCACTGGGCTGCAAGGTGGACGGTCCCTGAGCCCAGGGAGACTCCAGGAGCCACGCAAGCTCCTAGCATTTGGAGAGGATTTCCTGGGTTCCCGACTCAAAGGGCTGGCAGTGTGGAAGGAAGGAGACTCAAGTCTCTCCCCTCCCAGTACCGGGAGGGCTCATGCTTAGCTCTCCATCCTGAGAACAACCAAGGCAACCTTGACATCCCACACTCTCTGCTTCTTCCGCAGCACCCGAAACAGGAGCACCTGTCACTGTCCTTGAAAGGCAGAGCAGGTCACAGGGGTCCCTGCTGCCATTTGCTATCACAGACCCAGCAGGGAAACCAACCTGTGCCAGCCACCGTGCAGCTGGATGGAGACAGCCACTGAGCCTCCTAGTGGAAGGGCATTTGCAAGGACCAGGGTCCCAGCCACCTGCTGGCCCTGACTCTCAGGCCTGTGACCAAAAAGGGGGCAGCCCCTGGAGATGCCTGCAGAGCTGGTGGAGGAGGGGGTGTGTCGCTCTGCTAGGGTGCAGATGCCAGCGAGACAACAGTACAGCTTCGATGGTGGACATCGGGCAGACCCAGGTGCACCTCTCTCTCTCTGCAGCTGCACAGGGCCCCACATGGACCCGACTTCCTGTCCCGGACCCAGGGCAGCCCCAGCTCTGTTGCTGTTGGCACAGCCTCCATGGGGCCCCTGCTGCACTGTTGCACTGTAGGCAACCTGCTCACCCTGCTGCTGTGGGGCCACTGGCTCTCATTTTCATTGGCTGCTTGTCTTAGCTACATTCTCATTGCTGAGACACAATATAGGACACCAAGAAGTTAAAGGAGAGAGGTTTATTTTGGCTCAAAGTCTGTAGAGGGTTCAGTCCATAGTGTGCTGGCTCCAAAGCAGGGCAGCATGGCAGAGGAGAAACAGTCCATGGCAAGGCAGCAGGAAGCAGAGAGAGCTCAAGGGAGGAGGAGGGAGACAGACCTTTCCAGGCCAGACCCCCATGGCCACCTCCTCCACCAGGCTCCATCCCCATCACATTCAGCTATAAACTCATTGGGGGACTGATCCACTCACGAGTATCACACACCCCATGACCAGACCCATGACCCATCACACACCTCCCCAGAGCCCTGCCTATGAGCGCATGAGGCTTCGGGGGACATTCTGATATAAATCATATGTCTGCTATAGAATAAATCCATCATTTAAAAAGAAAAATCTTACTACCTGAGCAATCAGAAAGGAAACCACTTTGAGGAAAGCAGGATTCAGCAGGCAGTGCTCCACAGGGTGAGCCATATTATTGCTATTATTGTCCTGCTTGTTTTCACCCCTAGTCAACAGTGCTGTGGAGAGATGCACTATGATATTGCCTGGAGAAAATAAAATACCATCGGCCCACTACACTCCTGGCCGAAAACACCAACAAGACTGTGTGGAAGACACTGTGAACTTTGCAAACGCTCATCAGCTCTTGGACAGAAAATTCTCACATTAATTTTTTATTTGATTTTCCCTGAAAAGCCTGTCTTTCACAGTGTAATTGTCCTGGAGGAAATCCATGTCATTAGCAACTGTTACTTTCACCAGAGTTTAATAGTATCACGTAGATGATACTAAATAAGTATCTTCAGACTGAATTGGAAAGTTGAACACTGAAGGTTGAAAATATAATTATTCCAAGAGATGTGAGTGTGATTTACACTTTATTTTCTCCATGCCTTAATAAGCAGTGATATGTGTAGACAAATTATAATTTGTACTGTGAGGATGGCAAGGTAAGAGGAAAAGAACAATTGCATCCTTAGTAACACAAATCTCTGAAGTCTGAACCACAAGTCAGAGGAGCTTGAAGGGGCTGGGGCTCACCTTCTTCTCCAGCATCTTCTGGGCAAGCGATGTCAGGTGCAGGTGTCAGTAGAATCCTGTCCCCAAAATGATATATTCATCCCTGCGCATGTCACCTTATTTGGAAATAGTCTCTGCAGACAAAATCCTATAAAGACCAAGTCACAGGGTAGACCCCCATCCGAGGGCCGATGTCCACACAGGAAAAGCAAAGGGACACAAACACAGACACCTGGGGGATGCCGGGTGACCAGTCAGAGCTCGGAGGGATGCGTCTACCAGCTGAGGAGCACCCAGGTTTCTGGCAGCCTGGAGGTAGAGAGAAGGAGCTGAGGCAATGTTCTCTCTGAGCATTCAGAGGAAGTTGGCCCTGCTTCTACTGGATTCCAGACATCCTGCCTCCAGAACTGTGGAAGAAGAAAATTCCATTGTTTCTAGTGACCCAGTTGCAATAATTGCTTATAGCAGCCCAGGAAGCTATGGTAGGCACCAAGGGATTAGGCGGTGGGCGACCTGGGCTAGAATCAGACAGGACTCGGTCCCAGAGACCCTACTTGTCTCTAAGTGGGGAGCAAAGCCAAATCTGCAAGGTGTCCCATCTCGGTTCTCAGAGGACACTACTTCTGCCTTAGACTGACACACAGTGAGGTCAGAGCGCAGTTGCAGGGTTGGAATCAAGGTGTCTTGTGGCTGGCATCTGTGGAGCGGGGTTCTGAGCAGGATGGTGACGTGTGTGGCATCTCTGAACCGGCGTGCATGGTGGGAACAGGGCACAACCTTGTGGGACCCTTGGAGGTAGAACCTGTCCCAGAATTGTCCCTCCCAGGGGTGACGGTCTGAGAACCTAGATCACTCTAGAGTTTCAGGATGTCTTGCCTCTACTCTGGCCTCCGGCCTGCAGCTTGTTCCCTAGAGGACAGCAGCCCTGGGCCAAAGGGCACGGAAGACTCCATGCACATCTGCAAGGAATCTTCTAGGGGGAATGAGGGGAGGTGGCGCAGGGCCAGGTCCTCTACAGCCTCTTCTGCGTTGTCACTCAACTAACATGATCACAGAGACTAAAATGTGACACTCAGTGAATTAGGTGTGAGTGTGGTGAAGAGTAGCCAGCGAAACGTCTAACACTTGGGAGGATTTGTCTAACAAGAGGAGGTAAAGAAGGCTGCGGGCACTCACAAGCCAGAGTAACGGGTCAGCGAAGAAAGGTCACTGTGCACAGCACCAATGCCACTGGGGCCTCTCCACACAGGCCATCTTGTTACAGATTTTGTCTCTGCAAATGTGTTTACTCATTAAAATGCATTTGAACCTCAAAATCAATCCTCATGGTCTCCTTGGGCTCCGTCATGGTCCTGTAAAGAGTGCGCCGTGGGACCCGCCAGTGGAGGGTGAGCAGGTGACATAGGACCTTCTCCTGGCTTCCCTTCTCAGCATGGAAGCCAGGTCCTTCCTCTGGGTGCTTCAGTGGCATGATTTTCACGTGTGCTTCCTTTTGGTAACTGCTGTTTTGGATGTCACTCGCACATAGTGTCAGAGCACTGGCTCTGGCCACACGGGCAAGGAGGCTGTGATGTGCCTTCTAGAAAATTCTATGTGTCAGGTGGCTTCGCCCAGCCACTGGATCTGAGCTCAGTGCTCACGCAGAGACAATATATCCGACAGTGTCTTTGAACAGGAACCATGTAGAACAGGTCCGCCCATTGATCAGCTGATGAAACCATTGTGGACCAGAGGAAAGGCGCCATCCCTGGCTTTCTGCCAGGAGAAACTCTTCAGTGTTCACGCACTGTTCACTGGGACTTTACAGAGCATAACTGCTGCCAGTAACAAGAACGGATGGGACTAAACTCCTTTAGCAAAATGATGTGTAGTAAACCCCTTTTCCCCAAAATACGATTATAGTTAGCTTTTCAATAACCTCAATAACCCCAATAACACCCAAATATCACTACTTCATTTTTGTTTTTGTTGAATCCCTGAGTTCAGATATGATAATAAATGAGAACATTCTTTCTCCATTTTGCTTAAATTCCCATTTAGATTTGTAAGGTCTTTGGCACTGAAAATTACTAAATGCAAGCATATGTACATAAATAGCATTCACCCTTGTTTTTAAGCCCAAGGAAATAGAGGTTAAAGTTTTACATTCATTTATTTCCATCATGATATCTGGAAAATTCATCAAGGATTGAAAAGATTCTTCTTTTTATATTTATTTTTTTGGTACCAGGGATCAAACTTGGGTCCTTGCACTTCCGCAGCAGGCAGCGAAACCACTGAGCTAAATCCCCGGCCCCAAGGAGTGAAAAGAAATTGAGCAATTTTGTCGGTAGAGTAGAGCTTACTGCATAAGAAAGTTAAATGGGTAAACAGAGGCAGGGTAGCTCAGAGAAGTCATTATGGAAAGTCAATGACAAAGAGAGGGGCATGGACGTTTTGGACCAAGGCTGCTCCTTTACAACTTCTGCATCTTGTAGGTGTCTTAGCTCAAGCCTGCAAGTCCCCTCCCAGTGGAGCACTGATGCCTGCTGTTCCTACGTTGACTCTTTAGCAAGCTCTGGGACTGGAAGCGAGCCCATAGAATCTGGTGTGTCGCACAATCCTTGTCGCCTTTGCCCAGCGATGATGCTACCCAGACCCTTTAGCTTTCATCCGGTTCAAGAAATGAGGAGCAGAGAGCGCCTCCATGATTCCAGCTCCCCAACTTGGAGAAAACAGGGCCTGACTGTTTCACAGAGGGCAAAGGTTGCCTTACCCAAGTGGATACTTGCCGTGCCTTCCATGGTCTCAACTGCAGGAGAATCCTGAGATTTTTGAGATTCAGACACCACCAGGCGATTTCATTTTTGTCCTTGTCGCTGTTGTTGTCGCCTCTGAAATGTTCATAAAAACTTCCTGTCCAGAAGGCACATTTGTGTGTGATGCCAGATGGCTGGTGGCTGTGGTGAGGGATGAGTGTGTGCCGAGAGGATGCCGAGACACCAGAATGGAGTCTTTGTCAACCGTTCCCCTCTGTGCATGGAAACCCAGCCCGGGCCATGGAGCGAGCAGGGCATCACTTCTGCAAACTGTGTCCTGCACCAAGGCCCATGGCAGACTCTACATTCATCCCTGACACACACCCCTGCCTTCCTGGAAAAAGACAACAGCCAGACATTGGCAGGGAGGAGTCTCGGGTGTCACCATGAACGGCAGGGCAGGGACAGGAGATGTGGCTACTTCTGGTGTTCCTCTGAGATGAAGAGAAAGGGCGACAAAGAGAACGTTGCTAAGAACAAGCCATCGAGAGTGGGTTCCTAGGAGGAGACAGGACGGCGAGGAGAAGAGCTAGGAGAGGCTGCACACAAGAGCTCAGGCAGCTGAGAGCCCGGCCCCTGCAGCATGAAGCGGCTCTCTGGTCTCTGTGCCTCAGTGTCTCCAGTGGAGAAACCCAGAGCTGCCCACCCACGGGAGGGCATGAGGACTCCATGAGCCCCTGCTTCAGTGGTGCAGCTGGCCTAGCAACAGGCTTGGAGCAGTGACCTTCACCCACAGCTGGGCGCAAGTCTGCAACACAGGGCCTGCTGGGTCATAAGGTGTTGGACGTCTCATCTCGTGCAGTTTAGTGAACGCTGCACCCAAGGGGAAAATAGTGGCTGTCAGGGGCCAGGGATTTAGCTCAGTGATTCTACCGCCTGCCTCGAAAGCCAAGGACCCGAGTTCAATCTCTGGTACCAAAAAAAGAAAAGAAAATAGTGGCTGTCTCACAAGCTCAGAAAAGTTCAGATTTGGAAAGGCGATTTCTATGGACCGAGTATCACTCTCACAGCATCTTCAGGTCAAGGGGTCATCAGATCAAAGGCCTGTGATTGGCAGGCACAGGCAGTGATGATGACCACAGGGCCGCAGCTGGGAAGGCCGCTTCCTCACCGCAGATGCCTGTGCCAGGACCCGAGCTGTGTGCTTTGCTCTCCCGGGATGGACGTCTTGCCTGCCTGGTGGGCATGGTGCCCAGCTCTGCCACTTCTGGTCCCCAGTCCTCACCAGTGAGGCTGGGCTGTATTCATCTCCATTGGCACTGTGAGGTCCTCAAGCAGCTCATAACTCATAACTGCGGATAAGCTTTACAAACGTTCTTATGTGGGTTTATAGTAAGTTTCAAAGCCCACATGTGGAACAGACATCCAATCCGCAGCCTTTTACCACTTCCTGGAAGTCTTTCCGGACATGGGGGACCAGGAGTCCGAGATGGTAGAGCCACCTACTCAGGCTTGCTCAGGGTGCCGTGGCTGCACGGTGGCCAGTTCTTGTGATGCCCAAACCACGCAGACCTGGAAGGTGGCGCCAGCTCCTGTGCTGTGCTGTGCTGCAGAAGCGCAGACGGACCGCAGCCGTGGCCAAGAACCGGAGCGCGGGGTGGGTCTGTGCGCATGTCCGGCCCCTCCCTGCCTTGGCAGTGCCTCGTTCTCATCTCACTTACGCGATCAGCTCTCCTCGCTCTAGCTTACCTTCTCTGCACCAAATTTCCCCAAACTAATTTCTTTGTTTTTATTTGGAGTCTTAAAGTGTGTGCATAAAGGGACAGAGTTAATGCAAAATATATAAAGAAGTTGAAGGTAGGCTTACAGCGGCCGCCTGCAGGGTCAGGGGTGGAAGATCCAAAGGGAAAACCGGAGGATTCAGTCAAGCCTGAAGGCCTGGAGCTCACTGCAGAGCCCTCTGTGAGTCCCTATCGGGAGGCCAAAGGCTCCGAGTTGGAAGGCTGAAGGCTCTGCTCTGGAAGCTGGAGACAAGTCCGAAGGTGATGACCCAGGCCAGAGCTCTTCCAAAGAAGCACAAGTGAGACTTCTGCTTTCTTTCTCTTTTTATTCCATCCGGGACACAAGTCTACTGGTCGGTGTCACTTACACCCAGGCTGGGTCTTCCCTTGGGTTCCAGGCAATCAGTTCCCTGAGATTCTGTTCACTTGGAAGCCACTGCAGCAGTGATGCAGAGGGCGTGGCTACTGCTCCACCTGGGGCCAGACCACCATGTCTTCGATGTGGTGCTGGTTTTACAGACATGCAAAATGCAAGAGTCGGGGGGGTGAGAGAGGTTTCCACTCAGATGTAAGAAGAAGGCCTGGGAGGTCAGCGGTGTGGCTCTGACAGGGTCAAGAGTGCAGCTGTGGGTGTGAGGCAGAAGGTGCAGTGGAGACCCCAGGAAGTCGGAGACGCCAGGAACCTGGCGCATGGGCTAAGGAAGGCCACGGATATGAGCAGAGCTGCCCCAGGAGTGAAGGGCGCCTGGGTGAGGCTGGACCCCGGTGCACACAGACACACAATCCTCAGGTTGTCAACCTGGAACACTCGTAGCCCATTGCATGGGCTGGGTTGGCTACGTCCAACTGTTTGAATGTGTTCCCTGATACCACAGATGGTTCAACCAACCGACTTTCCAGCTGAGTCTTATCAGGCGCCTCACAGAGTTGCATACATTGAATACAGACAGATTTTCAACCCTCAATTGGACCTCAAACAAATGATTTAGAATATATTTCACCATCATGTTCTGGGTTTGGTTCCAGTGTAATAATACCTCATTTAAAAGTAGAAGCCACTACTATGACATTTTGTTAATTAAAACAACTAATAACAGTTAATTTTTATATATAATCTCTTAATAAATTTATGATTTTATGTCACAGTAAAGTATTGCCCAGCATATATCAGTAAAAAGAAACAACTATTTTACCAAATCTATAATCTTTCCATGATTTCTTTTATCATTCATTGTCAGAACTCAGTAAATTTTCCAATATTTCTCCTCATGCCTTGCTCTTTGTAAAACATTTAACCATTTTTCTTTGCCGTTCTTACATTTAACTTCAGATTCGGTGACTTTCTTCACTTCCCTGAGGATTTTAGGTTTTCTTTGATAAGATTGAAGTGGGGTAAAATGATAGAACCTGTTTTCCAGTTCCCTCGTGAACCCTACCTCCTTGCCTCCTCTGGCTTTGCTGGAAGGAGTCCTGCTCTAATCCACCAAGGTGACTCAAATTCGCTCCTGTCCTGTCGCAGCCCACCTGCTGGAAGCTCCACATGTGGCTCACATCTGTTCTGTCCCCGGGAGGCACTGGGCAGCTGGGGGCAGGGACCCTCAGGGACAGAGGAGGCTACTGGTGGAGCTGGGCAATGCTGGGCAGAGTGGCCAAGACGCTGTCACTGGTCACAGCAGGCAACAGAGGAACAAAGCATGGCGGGGGGAGCCGCCCCAGCTCAGCCTCCTAGACCTGGCTGGTTCGGCTTCCCTCCTCCGCAGGGGCCTCCCATGACCCTGGTCACCTCCACTGCTCCTGGACACGGGAGCAGCGGGCAGAATGGTGAGCAGTTGCTGAGCTTGTTCTCTGCCCACAGGACCAGGCTAGAGCAGGGGCAGCATCCGGATGCCCAGGAGCATTTATGTAGAATATGTAACTGTTTCCATCTCATCACTGTAGTGATATTGCAATATAATTCCACTAAATGAAAATATTCATATAGCTTACGTGGATGAAAAAAACCGGACAAATCCAATTGTTCTTGATCCAAATAAACCTGCTATGATGCATCCACCCCATAAAATATATGGACATAAAAGTTATGGGTGCTAAAAAATTTTAATAATATGGAAAAGAATGTACACTAAAATGTCCAAGGGCACAATAGAAATTGTGCACCAAATGCAGAGTTGTCATGAATTAAATGAATAAATCAGTAGCACAAGGGCTGGGACCACAGTGCCCAATGCAGAGAACTCAGATAGTGCTGGATATGATTTCAACTAGCGTAGGTCCAGGCGGACCAAGAAGGAGCCTGGGCTGGGACCAAAGTCTTCCAACACTATCAATCCCATGTCACTTTGCTCTTATATCTTCATGCATTTTCTAAATTTTCTGCACTGAATATATAATGCAATGCTAATTAAAACAAAATTATTTGCAGAAAGGAAGGAAGCTGCCATCTCCCTAGTCAAAATTTAGAAAGGAAATAGCGAACAGTAAATCCTGTCATTCACAAGACGAAATGGAGAGAGAGAAGGCCAGGACACACGGCAGAGTCTAAGGCAGCCTCCTGACAGCCTCTGTATCTGTGCTACAAGGAGTTGTTGGCAATTTTGTTGGGTAATTATCTTCATAATTATTAAGTTGCTTGAATTTTTTATGGATAAATAGAAGCTTATGGTAGGGGAGCTTTCCTTTCAAAAATGTATCAGGGATGTATGTGTCTGTGTGGGGTGGAGAGAGAGAAAGTTGGAGAGAAACTGACTACATTCATTTGTTGCTTTTTCTCAAATCCTGCGTTTACCATATTCTAAGAAGTTTGTAAGACAAATTGATTTGTGGTGGGCTGTCACCATGATATCTAAGTGAAAAATAGCAGAGCTGCTGAAAGTGTAAAGCACCCAGGACACCACCTGGTGTGTCTTCAAACTCCTCCTATCTTTAGCTCGTTAAATCTGGCACTAACGCAAATTCACTCTTTCTTTCTTTCCTGGCTTTTGGGGGATGGCCCTGGACCTTAAACTCAGGGATTTCACACTGAGCTCCATCACCAGACCTTTTGCTTTTTCATTTCAGCCAAGGTCTTTCCCAGGTTGGGCTGGAATCTGTGATCCTCCTGGCTCAGCCTCCCGAGTGGTCTGATTTCAGGTGTGCTGTCACTCCTGGCTGAGTGCATGTTTTCACAGAGACAGCAGATCCTTGGCGGGCTTTCTCACTCCTTTAGCAAGGTGGCTTCGGTCCCTGAGAACACCGCCACTCAAAATCCTGAATGAGCTCCTGCAGTCCATTGCTCTCAGCAGCCTTTCCCAGGGCCTGAGGAGCCCGTGTTCCTCATTGTGCAGATAATGGAGCCCTGTGCCCTGTTGAGTTCAGATTTGTCTTCTACCACCGAAGGCCTTACACCCAGGAATCACCCTGCTTAGCCCAAAATATTTAGTTCCAGTCATCAACTCCCAACTGCGCGCAGGAGCTGCTTTCTGCTTCCCTCTTGGTTGCTTGAGACTTGGGAAAGAGCATTAACCACTCTTGTCAAGGAAGGGGCAGAGTGCTACCATGAGTTGCTCAAAACTTGTCAGTCAAACCTATGTTATTACCAGGGCGAGAGCCACTGCCTCCTCCAGTTCCTGCCACAGGATTGCAGAACAGCGAGTGGTGAGGGTTTCGTTTTCAGACCCAGTTTGCCAGAGCGCGTGGGTTGCCCTGTGGCGGTGGCTCCCACAGACACCTCCACCCAGGGGCTGTGTCCACACCCAGGCACCACCACAGATGCACTGCCCGGCAACAGATACCAAGAGTCAGCCCCGAACAGTCTTCCACGGAGCCTTCTAGCAGCCACTGCTAGCATCTCAGGCTCCTCTGGGGAGAATCATGCAGCCACTGCTGACTCCTCCTGCCATTCCCTGCCCCAGTGCCTGTGTCTGAGCCCCCGCTGGGAGCAGGCACTGTGCTGGGAGCAGAGACACAACGGTGTGTCCGGGATCAGCCCTGCCATCTCGGAGCTGCAGCAGGATGGACAAGGGGCCAATTACACCTGCAGATGCTGAACCCCCAGTTCGAGAAGACGCGCTGTCTGAGCAGCCCAGAGGGAGCCAGGCTGTCTGCACCCTCGCACCCCGCGGGGAGCTCAGGTGGGGAAGGAGCCTCACCCCTGGGAAGGGCCCGCTGGCTGGCTTCTGCACCCTGCTCTCCTTGCTCTGCCTCCTGCCTGGTTCTCATGATTTCCAGGGATAGGAGTCGGCCACAAGTCCACTCAGGCCACTGTGATGCCCGTGTGACCCCTCTTTCTGTTGCTTTTAGACCCAGCTGTCCTCAGCCCTCTGAGTCACGACCTTCTGGTGTGGCTGGCCCCGGCCCATGCCGGTGAAAGTCATATTTTGGATCATGACCTGCTGCATGCTCTCCCAGGTTAGGGTCTTTTGAATCCTGTCCCCGCCCCAGAATGCTCCCTGGCTGTGACTGAGCTAACCCAAAACCTCTGACCGCAGCTCCAAGCCCACTACTCTGGGAAACTAGCTCACCACACTGGATCACAGTACGTGTTCTTTCTTTCAGCTTTTATTTTTATCTGTACATGTTTGCGGTATGTAAGGACTACATTCCTTGTGTGCAGTTGGTGTGTGTACAGAACAACCTTCATTCCCTTTTTCATTCCCTTTCCTTCTCCTCCTTCCTCTCTCCCTCCACCTCTTAATCTCCTCCTGCTTTGAGAAAGATCTCCCTCCCTGCTCCCTTTCATTTTGCTCTTTATTAATACTTCGGGTTTCTCCTATAAGAGAAACCATGTGATATTTAAGCTTGTGTGTCTGATTTATTTCTCTTGACATCATGGCCTCCAGGTGCATCCATTTTCTTGCAAAATTCCATCTTTCTCCAGAAAGAATGGCCAACATCAAGAAATCAAATAGTAACAAATGAAGGAGGGGCTGCAGGGGAAAAAGGAACCCTTCCATATTGTTGATTGTAATGTAAACTAGTGCAACCACTATGGAAATCTGTGTGGAGATTCCTCAAAAAAACAAAATGAGAAATTCCATTTGACCCAGCTATTTCCCTTCTAGATTTCTTCCCCAAAAAGTTAAAGACATCACATTATAGTGATCCATGCACACCCGTGTTTATAGCCCCTCAACTCATAATAGTTAAATCCCAGAAGCAGCCTTTATGTCCATCAGCAGAAGAATGGATAGAGAAAACGTAGCATTGCACACAGTGGAGTACTACTCTGCCATAAAGAAGGATCAGTTTGAGTCATTTGTGGGAAAATGGGTGTCTATTATATGTTCTTAGAGTATTGAGTATTTTTTAGGTGGTAGCTCTAGTTTTAATGAGACAGAAATCCATACCTGAATACTTGAAACACCAATGGCTTACAACAAGGCCCGCATTCTTTCTTGAGAGAAGCAGAGCCGAGTAGAGCCAAACACGGCTCGGCCGCGAGGAGGTAAAGCAGAGGGAGGAGCTGGAGAAGGGCAAACCCCTCTGTCAGACCGCTCCCCTCACGTCAGCCAGCTCTGGCGCCCATCCCCAGTCATCTTCCCATCATGGGAACCGTCAGAGCCAGGTTCAAGCCAACGATCCCAGCCCCTGAAAGGCATCTGGAAGGAAGCCCCTCTCCCTGCCCGCCACCCACCCCCCAAGCCCTTCTCACCCCACTCTCGGGGTGCAGGAGTGACATTACCTGGGCTCCCTCTTCTTTATTACCCTTTCTGCTGTGTTCTGCACACATTCAAGCCCATTAGGGCCCGGGAACCAGGAGAGACGCAGCTGGGCCGGGCAAATGGGAAAATGAGGAAAACGGGGACACAGTAATCATCCCGGGAAGCCTAAAATCACACACAGATTCTGAGGGAACGACTGGAAACGCATGCAGGGGCATCCGTGCCTTTCCCGTCCTCTGCCACGCCATCCAGATTCGTCCCTAAGGACGCCCCTGTTCCTTGGTGGAGTAAGGATACTCCCGGGAGGGGCCGGAAGTCCCACGATGGCATTGTGGGGGGACCTGTGGGGGTGACGGGGCTCTGAGAAAGGGACCCTGAGAGAGGAGGTGAGGAAAGATGCCCCAGCGAGTTTCCTTGGCCCTTCCGTCATGTGAGGGCACAGTGACGAGGCAGCCACTGGGAGTCAGAAAGCAGACCGGCCTTCACCTTGGAGTTCCAGACTCCAGAACTGCGAGAAGTGAGTTCCAGTGTCCTGTGGCAGCAGCACAAAAGCACGGGGAGCAGCGCTGTCGCACAACTTCCTACACGACAGCCTAAGGCTGGTCTGCAGTAAGCTGCCGGCAAGTCTGTCTTTCCCCGGAGTAAAGTTTTCCAAAGGTAGATGTGAAATTTCAGAAAAGATAGCCATACAGTAAACAGACCCATGCAGCTGTCATTTCCGCGGAGTGCCATTCAGGTGAGAGGAGGTACTCCCAGGACAACGGAGGACCCAGGACTAGCTTGGCCCCCGGGGCGTTAGAGCCCAGATGGCAGGGAGAAGAAAGACAAGAGGCTGGGGGAAACATTTGATGCGATGCTTCAGCAGAACAATGGTAACAAAATGTATTAGAATTAAGTACACAGACTAAAACAGATTTTTAAATAAGCAGCAAGGACGTAAAGAAGGCCAAGTCAAGAGCCAGCATTGGAAACAGGAACAGAGAAAACATCCCTGTAAATCGACAACCACTGTAACCGTGGGGCAGGAAGTGCAGACCACAGGGCCAGTGTGCTTTATTCAGACAACTCCCAGCACCACCTAGAATGAGGCCTCACCCCACGACAACAGCCAAGCCGGGACTGCTCTGTCCAGGTGTTCACCTGCAGGGCATCAGGGAAGGGGTAGCAGGGATTATTCACTCCCATCATCTCAGACAGGCAATGTCAGGCAGCAAACCAGGATGTGCACCACAGGCGATGGGAGGAAATCAGAGGCAAAGCGTAGAGAATGGAGGGTGGGAGAGACTGGGTGAAGCTTGGAGGCACACAGCCGCAGGGCTGCGAGATCGCTCTCAGTTCTGCTGCCCACAACTCTGCTGGCTCTTCTACTCCCAGGGAGGAAGCAGGACCGGGGGCAGAGAAGCACCTCATCCGAGAAGCCCAGCATGTAAGTGATTTTAAACATAAAATAAGCCAGAAAATAAGAAACAGGAAGGTAGATCCTTTGCTAATGAGGAGATACAAAGACAGAGGAGGGAAGGGAAATAGAAAGAATCAAGATGTGTTAATATGTGTGCCAACCCTCAGATGAATGTAAACATTATGTACTGCAAATCCGTACTAATAAAAGACTTGTACAGGGCAGGTTTTAGGAAAGGGAAAGGAAGACCGAAGCAAGCAGCAGCGAGGTGTGTGGCGGGGCCCTGGGCTGTGTGCGGAGGGGACGTGTCCAGCCAGGCCCCGCATCTCTGTGGCAGTCTGTCACACCCACGACCCTACAGGGGCCCTGTCCGCGTGTCCTTTAAGAACATGGCAATTTCTTCCACAGAAAAAGTGGCGCTCAGTTTCCCCCGTATCCACAGCTGGTTTCTGAATGTCAAAGACTTGACAGTGGGTTTTATTTTATTAATTGTGAAAGAGAAGTAGGATGAGTGTCACTATGCCTGTTTCATCCCATGCAGCGTAATTTAGGGAAACTTAAGGGAAAATACCAAACACAAGGAATTTAATGCAAAACATAGTTAGCTTTTATTTAGTGAAATTGTCATAATAATCCTTTTACATCTCTGGGTCAATAGAAATGTCTAGGGAACTATTTTTATTTCTCAAATTTAATTCTGACTGCATTTCTTGGAAATTTTCCTCTCAAATGACTAAACATGATAATACTATGTCACTTTATGCTGCTAACTGTATTGTATTATTTCCACCCTCATTAGATTATTTTTTTAATGGCCTTGAGGTTAGTAAACACGATTCCGAGTAAACAGGTGTGAGTCATACAGTGTGGGCCACTGAGCGCTAAACATGATATTCTCAGGGTGAAACGCACTTCCAAGATGGCCTAGGCTGAGCCTCTGTTGAGGTTTAGACCTAGGATGTTCTCCAAAATCTCCCATGTCTGGACAGTGACTGGTCCATGGCAGCAGTCATTCTCGTCAGGGACTTCATCACTGGCCATTCCCGACCAGATTGTGCTGTAGGAGGGGCCTTGCTGGAGAAGGGTCCCCGGTGTGACCCGGAAGGTATGCCCTCGTCCCCAGCTCCTCTTCCCTCTGTTTGCCGGCCACCTGGGGTGAGCAGCTCTCCTCCACCAGGCCCTTCCGCCACGCTGTTTCTGCCTTGGAGCCAGCTCACCGTGGACTGCAACCGTGAGCCCAAATACACCTCTCCTCTCTCTGCGAGCCATGGCATTAGGTATTTTGTCCCAGTGATGGGAAAGCGACTGAGACAGACTTGGAACAAATCTTTCTCCACATTATATATTCAGGGAAGCTAAGACGGTGGCGGAGGGGCCTGCCGAGTCCTGCAGGGCACAGCAGCCTCACCTGGTTCACACCCCACCAAGCTCGTCCTGCTGACAATCCACCCTCGAGTCTCGGCACCGCCAAGCTAGGCTTCAGAGTAGACGAAGCAGAAAGGGCCAGAGCCCACCACAGGGCAGGTGTGCGACCAGCCCTGAGCAGGGTAAGAAGTGTCCTTGGCTGATTTTAAAACACAAGTTGGCTGCCTTTGGTCGATGGGCCAAATTTGCCAATATCCACATTGTGTTTCCAGTGAAATGTCAGACAGTGCCCTTCCATCTGTGATTCATGCTCTTGCTCCTTCTCTACATGAACTGTGTTTAGAAACCGACTGTCCTGGAAAGCATAATTTCACCAGCAGCAAAAGGATTCGCAAGAATTTAAAAATCCCAGAACCCATCATTTCTTTGCTTCCATGTCACACAATGGTGACCTCCCTGCAATAACCCTTTGCTTCCCGGTCATTCTGATCACAGTTTACACTAACTTTTCTGTAATTTGTATTTTCAGACCCTAAACAGATTGCAGGTTCTTGCACTAGGAGCTTTGTCACATCTTTCCCTATCATAAAATCAGTGACGAGCAATCATCTAGAAAGAATGTCTCTCAGGAAGAGGCCTCTCAACAGCCCAAGCATTGAAAGGTAGGATTTATTTTAGAAGGTCCAGCTATGAAATAAGCACATATCAGAGCAGAGATAGAAATCAGCGCCAAGAAACGGATGGCTCACCTGCTGATGAAACTCAGCTTTGGGAGCATGCAAGACTCTCATGTCACTGAAAAGCGCCTCACTAGGAGGCTGCTGGTGACGGACACACAGAGAAAACCACAGGAACCGGCAGGAAGTAGGTCCTGGCCTGGCGTCTATAGGACCCTGAGCTTGCTCGTGCCTCGGGAAAAGCACTTCTGTCATCAAATGCACTCGGGAAGCCCGGTGAGAGGCTGTGAGATGCTGCATTCCTCCAGCTCATCCAGCTCTTCTGATTGGGATTTGGTTTCTGGTGCAGATCAACAGGGGAGAAAGAAGCAGCTTTGCTCTTTCAGGCTCCTGGACTTTGTAGTTATTTTCCATTGAAATTAGGACCCAAGGTAGAATAATGCCACTGGCAAACTGTTAGTGCACTGCCCAGCCTTGGGGACAGAGGAGGAGGGAAACACACCAGCCCTGGGGTCGCTGAGGGTCTGGAGGGACCCAGCAGGGCTGCCGCCCACATCAGGGGACTGGTGTGCTCCTGTGAAGCGGTTCAGCCAGGCCAGGGGACGGGGGAACCCAGCGTACCTCACAGCAGGAAGCGCTGGAGAGGGCAGAGAAGCCTGCGCGAAGGGCCCAGCTGGATGCCAGGGTGGGGGATGCAGCAGAAGTGGCTTCCAGGCAGGAGATGACGTGAGCCACTTTGTGCTCCCGATGCTGCGCACTGCTCCGAGTGTGCAGGGGTCGGCCAGGGAGCTGTGGGGCCAGACCTCCCCAGCCTTGCTGCAGGAGATACCAAGGGCACTCGATCATCTTTGATGGCTTCAGAGTCGCAAATGCTCGCTCTGAATACTGTGTGCACTTTGCCAGGTGGTGGGATTCGGGGTCTTCATTCTCCCTCTGAGGGCTCAGGCCACTTGCCTGAGTCCCACAGCTGCAGGGGCAGAGCTGGTGCGCTGCCCTCGGCCCCTGCCTGGAGTCTTCCTCCTCCCGCACATTACCCCACCCCGTGTGCACCGACCCTGGAGCACCCCCAGGGTTTCTAGCTGGGAGGCTGCTGGGAGTGTCCCAGCTGGAAGTGAGAACATGAAGCAAGCCTGGCTGCAGGACGTTCCCGTCAGAGGAGTGGCCTGGCTCTCTGCAGCTCCGGCAGACAGGCCGCTTTTTGATGCCGAGATCACAGTGGCAGGGCCAGGGCCGGGGCCCATTGCAGCCAGGGGCCATGTCTGGAGACGAGACCCTGAAAAAGTGTGTCAGCGGCAGCAGAGCACCTGGCCCCATGGTTCCGTGAAGGTAGAAGTGGCTGTAAATGCCAGGCTGTGCCCAGAAGTGGTGTAGCAGGGCACCCGCATGGTGTATGGACAGAGAAGAGCGAGGGCAGAGGGTGTCGAATTTCAGTGTGCCTGAGCAGCTGCAGACTGGCGCATGATTTTACCTGTCCGGCCTGTGTCTTCCAAACTTTTTACAACAGGTTTGCACTGCTTTTTATATTCAGGACTATTTTCTTCAAGAAAGTGTCAGCAGAAACTCAAAACTGCCTTTTTTACGGAATCATTGAGAAAACTGCACGTTCAGAACTGTGCAGCCTCTCACGTTCCCAGAGCAGACGCGCTGACTTGGCCGCGCCTGGGAGGAGAGGGGCCTGGGCCGAGCGCTTCCGCAGGCGCCTCACACGGGCCGCGCCTCCCTGCACCCAGGACACTGCCTGCCTAGGATTTCACGGCAGGCAGCGGGGCGCAGGCAGCATGAAGGCCTTCGGATCTCGCTCACCTAGAGCCCCTGTGCTCTGATTCACCCTCGCTCGCGCCCACGCTGTGAGTCCTCTCTCCCTGCTGCCTCGCATCCACTGTAGGACACGTCACGCGTGTGGCCGCCGGGAGAGCCCTGCGCTGGGACCCTGAGCTGTGTGCGCCTTTCCGTCCCGGGTTTCCCTGGGAAGCAGACAGCCAGCCCCTGGGGATCGCCCCCGGGGCCCCAATCTTGCCTCCCAAGCCGCCCCTGTGCCTGGCCGCTCTCCTCTCCATCTTGGTCCGGGTGGCGGTGGTGCCTGCTGGCTACGGTTTGTGTTTCCCTCCTGACGAATGAAGCCACGCGCCTTTTCCTGCACGTCATGGTCATTCGGGTGTCAACTTTCGTAGTGTGACTTGCAGAGTTTTTTTTAAAACCTGGTTTTCTATTGGATTATTTTCCCCTTTCTTATTGATTTGCAGAAGTTGTTTACATCTTGCCGATCTGGATCTGTCTTCTGTGAAGTGTGTGTGGTTTCGAATATCTTTCTCTCCTCCCTGACTTCATTCTCTTAATGGCCTCTTTAGAGGAACTGAGTTTACTAATTTTAATCTGGTCCAGTTTGTCATCTTTTAATGATCAGTGTTCTGGGATCCTACTTAAGAAATCTTTTCCTATTCAAGGTCATTTGAAAAGATATTCTCCTAAAAAAAAAAAAGATATTCTCCTATGTTTCAGCCTACAAAGTATGTCGATTTACCTTTTTCATTTAGATATATCACACCTGAGAAACTGATATCTGTGTATAATGTGACATAGGGTCTCTATGCGTCTGTTCACTAGTAAAGATCCCCACTTCAATATCTACAAATAATTTTTAAATTATAAATAACACCCTCCCAAAAGACAGTGAGCCTTCCTGACAAAATACCAGCCTATGCAGTTGGCCAAGGAGGAGCCCAGGCAGGGAGCAGGAGGCAGAGCAGCGGAGCCACTCACAGTGGCAGACAGCAGCCCTGAGCTCCATCTTTTCATATCACTCACCCTCAGTCTATGGAGAAATGGGAGAGCAGGACTCAAGCCCACGCACGCATACCCTGAGCCCAGCGTGGTGTGGAGGTTGGTGAGGACCGCCTGGTGTGGAGGTGGTCTGAAGCCCACTCACTCTGGGAGCAGGAGGGAGTCTGCCCCAGGCTGGGCTCCATCCCTTCTCGGCTTCTGTCCTCGAATCCATAGGCTCACAGCCCAAGGGCTCTGCCACATCCTTCTGATTGATTCTCTGAAACAGCTACAGCTCTTTCAGAGGGAGAGGCAGTCACTAGGGCTGAATTATCTAGCCTGCACTGTCCCTCTCATGAATAAACTCACCTGCACTTGTCACGGACACCATCTGCATTTGAAGGAATGTCTCAGAACTTTTCAGCAGGAGAAGCAGGGCCCCTCTGTGAGTGCAAGCAAAGAAGCGCTTTCTGCAAGGAGTCCTGGAGCGAAAGCATCACTGGCAAATGGCAGTGGAAGTCAGGGCATTACCTTGGGGCTCCTGAGCCCCCCTTGTCCCCACAGTAAGGGGCAAGGACAGCTTCACCTGATGCTCTGGGAGGAGGGAGGCGGCCAAGGACAGTCAACTGGGCATTTGCACAGAGCAGGCTGGGGGCAGCCGTACCAGGCACCAGGGCTCCTCAGAGCCACACTGCAAATCTGGCTGCTGCTGCTTCATGAGATCCAAGCATATTTCTCTCCATGCCACACCACATCTATTTGCTAGAAGTGCATTTTCTCTTCCCATGACGTTAATATTCTAAACAAACAAATGTATCACATCAATCCAATCGATACTTTCTGAAACTCATGACCATCAAAGTTATGGGAATGTATTTTGTACATCTTCAATGTTCAGCTAAAAATCAATAAAAATCCATTATCTCATATTTCAACTGCCATGCACTAGAGAAATGGTAGAAATAAATCTCTCCGAAGAAGGAATTAAACTGTCTCCCACAATTACTAATTATTGATATTTACTTCTTATCATATTATACCTGGTAGACAATTATTGGTAATTAAATGAAGAGTAGATCAGCCTCAAAGGACAAGAGATGTTCCATTGTTAGATGGAGACTTTGCATTTATGTGATGACCCTTCCCTTGCTTATGAAGATCTTCAGAGATGGACATTTGCTCAATGTTCTTCATGCTGCTTCTGAGCATTGATTTAATTTTAAAATGTGTATCCAGGCGGCCTGGATAACTAATACAAAATAAAGAAAAATAAAGTACTTACCGAAACAACCTAAAATGATGCCAGATTTAGGCAAAAAGGAAGGAGACTCGAGATGTGTAGCTAATGAAGAACATGCGGTATTAATGAACCTGAGAGTCTGCAGGGCCAGGCTGAGGCCCCACACAGTAACACCATTTGAAACTAACCTGTGCCGCTCAAGATAGACAGATACAAGTGGGTATCAACTCCTTCATACCCCCTTCTTCGGAGAGGCCCTGGCACGGGGAGAGAGGCAGGTCCTATGCTCACAGCAACGGGAGCGCACGGAGCAGCAGGAGAGCGACCCACAGGAGGCCACCGCATCTCCAGACTGCGGGAGGAGCCGGCCCAGGCCACCCTTTGGGTCTGCGCTGTCCTCTCAGTGCCAGGGATGCAATTGTTTGCATTTCCTGCTCCTTTGCCTTCTGAGTCCCTGTGAGTATGCTAGACTGCTTGGGAATAAGTCCTGGGGAAAGGCAGGGACAGGCCCAGCACCGAAGCCAGGAGGCCTGTGTGGTCCCTCTGGTTCCATGCCTGGGACTGTGGACATCCAGCCCTGGACCTCAGCCAGGCATCTGACAGCCACCAGTGCCACTGCAGGGCCCTCTCTCCAGTGTGGGTGGTGAGTGATGTAAACAAACCTCCTCCCTGCCGATCCCGTCAGGGTTCAGCGCGTTCAGCTATGGACAGTACATCGCGCTTGATAAGGACGATAAATGGCCTCGGGACTGGCTTACACATTTACCTTGTCCCACTTTTTATCATCACTTCCGGTGAACTTCTACTTATAAAAACCGGTTTACAGTAGCAAGGTGTCCCACTACCGGCCCAGCCCAGGGTGGATCATTTCCTCTGCTGGGTGATGTCCTGGCCTGGTGTTTTGTGCCCCAGTCCCAAGAGGACAAAATCCACTGATAACATTGCCAGTAAAAGGCCACACCCAGGGATTTACCTGCAGCAGATGAAAAGTGATTGGGGACTTTGACCCTGGAAAATGTTGTTCCTACTCCACCATAGAAAAGGTGGTCAGAAAATGCAGGGAACATTTGCAGTTTTAAAATGAATTGATTACAGTAAAACACACATTGCTATTGACCCTGCTCAAAATTCTCTGTTCACTCAAACATTAGCACACTCATCCCATCATTCTTGCCATTTTTGCAGCATCTCTGGAGTCCTCTTTCCTGAGGGTCTTTATTTGTGCTGCCCTGGCTGCCTCAATGTCCTGAACTGTTTAGAAATGTTTCCCTTTCGTGGCCATTTTGACCTTGGGGAAGAGCCGGAAGTTGCACGGTTCCAGATCCAGTGATTAAGGTGGACAAAGACCTCGTGTTTTTATGAGCTGCCTTTCTGTTGGATGGTGCTGGGCAGCAGCATTCACCGTGCTCTTGATCACATAGACCCTCAGGAAGGAGGACTCCAGAGCCGCTACAAAAAGTGGCAAGAACACAGGATAAGTGTGTTCAAGGTGAGGGGGATTTGGGGAGAGTTTCATGGCAATGTGTCTTTCACTGTAATAAATGCATTTGTATCTAAACCGTGGCCATATTCCCTGACCACACCCAGTCTGTGTGATGCCTGCACAAAGGTAGGATAGCCAGAATGAGTGCATCTCTCAGCACATAGCTCCCTGTTCAGCCTTGCCTGACTGCACTGTGCCTGCTGCACTCCGGCAAGGACCCCAGCTCAGGTCGGCAAGCTCAAGGGAGCCTGGGGAGGGCAGTGGTGGACCCAAGTTTATATCAGAGGTGGAAGCTTTATTTGACAGACCACAGGGCCAGAGCTCTCCACGAAGCAAGAACGCGTGTCCACATCTGAGAAGCCGGCGAGCAGGACTCCCTCCCTAAAGGAACAATGTGGCTTCTGAGCCAAGAGCTCCAGAGGCTCGGCTCAGCTGATAAGGACAGGTTGTGGGTCATTAAGTTTCCTGCCTGCCTGGGCCTCGAAGTTCATCTCAGGGCAAGAGGAATTCAGAGCGGAGAAATGACAAGCCCAGATTTGATTTTAATATACGAAACCACCCTGGCTGCTCTGAAAGGGGACAGAGTAGGGAATCAGGACAGCAGTGTCCAGAGGCCTTTCCCACAGAGCCAGGACTGAACCCCCCAGAGCTCTAAGGGTTGCAGCTGCCGGAAGCTGATGGCTGGAGACAGAAGCAGAGGCCACGTCCAGCCCAGGCCTGGGGCGCAGACTGGGAACACAGGACGGGAAGGAGGCTGGACAGGGCCATGGCACCCATGCTCTGCGAGAGCCGCAGGTGGGGATGCAGTTCCACCAGGGCTGGGGTGGCAATTCAGGACAGACAGGAATTCGGCTGGGACAGCTGCGCTCTAGGCCGGGGCACATAGAGAAGAGCCAGAGACCCGCAAACACCCACGCTGCCTAGGAGGAGAAGCTGGAGAGGAATTTGCGGAGGAGCCCCGAGAAGGCTTAAGAACTCAGGCTCCAAAAGCAAGGAGAGGGGCAGGAGAGGGTTCCGTTTTTGGGCTCTTCAGCACATAGTCTCGGTGTTTGTTCATAAAAGAATCTGTATTATTTGAACGTCACTCAGCACATTGCCACTGTTAGAACTTGAAAAACAGAAAATCTCATACATAAGGAAAGCAATTTCCCCTAACCCTGTCTCACCAAAACAAAACCTTCTCGTGTTTTTTCACAAGTCTTTCTTTTACATGCCTCTATTTATCCTAGATCTATCTTGCAAAAAACCAGGAAAAGATCCAAACCAAGAAAGAATTGCTTTTTAGTTTCACGGCAGTTGATGCTTACGTTTTCATGTACCATGATGTACACTTTTAGTTTTTGAGAAAGAAACATATTTATTATTTTGAGGTTGAACATAAGGGAATGATGAATGTTTCTGAGGCTACGTGGTAAGTGAACGATTTCTTTTCTGTAGGAAATTATTTTTACGCTAAATATTTTTCTATTGGTATTTAAAAATAATCTTCCTTAACACCAAAAATACGGTCTTAAATTCTTATAGATCAGACTCAAAGGAAGAAACCTGGCAGCTTTTCTAACTCGTTAGAGTTACACCTTTCAAGCCAGTATCTGCAAAAACAATTTCAGAGTAATCGCTGCTTCTCATACCTGTGCATTGTACCTGTTGCTTGGGGTCTTTTATCCCTCTTATTACTTGGCCTGTGGTGACATATTTGCCACTTCCCACCTGGTTCTAGGCATCTTTGATCATATATATCAGGCATAAAATTAAATGCTAGTAAATATGTCTGATGTTCACAAAAGTGGACCAGGACAGGCTATTGGCTGTTGCTGAGGCCCAGTGCAGCGCCGGGGTTTGGAGGTACAGGGGTTGATGGATAAAGATGGACTTCCCCTGGGCCAGGCTCCAGGGATGGGGGCCAGGACCAGGGCTGGGTGGGAGGTGGCTCCGCGACCCTTGATACAGAGCCAGGTTCTCCTCGGTTTGCACCATTAGCCCTGCGTGCCGCTGCGGAGAGCTCCAGGAACAGGAGACACAGCCTCAGGAAGGAGAATGGGTCCGGCATGGTGGGAACAGTGGCTCAGCCTCCTGGCAACCAGTAGGATGGCTTGTGCCAGGGGTCGCATTCAGAAAACTCTTCTGTAGCACATTAGGTATTGAAATCCTACCTTGAAATACCAGTGGCAGAAATACAAGGTGTGATCAAAAAATATAGTGAATGATTACATTAAAAATTAATGTTGCCATGAATCTCTCTCAAAATACTTTTGCTCACTTGGAGCACACTCATCCCATCATCCTCGCCACATCCTGAAGCAGCTCTGGAGTACTCTTCTTTGAGCATCTCTAGTTGCACTGCCCTGGCTGCCTCAATGTTGGATTCAAAATGTGTCCCTTTCATGGTCCTTTTGACTTTGGGAAGAGCCAGGAGTCACACAGTGCCGGATTTGGTGAACAAGGTGGATGAGGACACAGCGTCGTGTTTTTACCAGCTGCCTTTCTGTTAGGTGGTGCTCGGCAGCAGCAGTCACTGTGTTTTTGATCACACTTTGCAGAGACCCTCAGGAAGGAGCACTCCAGAGCTGCTGCGGAAAGTGGCAGGAACCATGGGGTAAGCATGTTCACAGTGGGAAGGACTATGTGGAGGAGGTTTTATGACAATGTATCTTTTGCTGTAATATTTTTTAATTTGAACATTCACTGTATATTTTGGCCACAGCACATATGTACCTTTTTATGTTTTAAAATTCCACACTGGAGTGAAACAATGAACATTCAGGGCTTTGGCTGAAATCCCTGTCGCATCTCAGGCTGTTTTCCAATCTGTGCCAGCTGTAGACAAAGGCGATTAGGTTCCCTTGGTGAGCAGAGGAAGCCACTTCCGGCTTAATAGGCCCTGACCAGAAGAACTCAGACTCCTGCCCCTGTGCAAATGCTCATGGTGCCTGCTGCTCTGAACTAGGTGCATTTTGGGGTGTCCCCGGAGCTGGTTATAAACATGGGACCAAATTACTTTTCTCTGTGTTCTTCAGTAAGGGACTTGACCTGCAACAACTAAGATGCACACACCCTCGATGCTCCACTCGGGCGCCTCCACCCAGAGTGCAGCCGCCCGGGGAACGCCGGCCAGCAGCCCGCCCCGCCTTGCTGCACGAAGGAGGCCAGGCCCCACGCAGGGAGCTGCGATGAGCAGGGCGGAAATCGGGAAGAGATGCCGCTCTCCCATTGTCAGATTTGCCACATTCACGTTTTGAAAACTACATTCTCCAGGGGTGCTGATGCCTGAATGATTTTCTTCTGAACACAATTCCAAGGAAACTTAAGTGTACCCACATAATTGTTCAGGTCTTGAGCTTTTGAATTCTGGGATTGAATCTGATTGTGGAATAAAATATTGAAACAGAATTCTCTTGCCCATTAGAAGCAATGTCAAGCTCAGAACAATCCGCATTTTTCAGCTTAATGGTCCGAAGGTCCAGGTGGGATGCTGTCACATTGAGCTTGTGCCTAAATTTGTGTAAAAGAACCTGAGCCACATACAGAGAATTACACAGTGTCCGCACATATATGCACATGCATGTATCCACACATGTGTGCACGCCATACACACATGCACAGGCAGAGATGCAGGCACGCACACACACATGCACACAGAGAGGTAAACACACACGTGTCTGTGTGCACAGACATGCATGTGTACACACACCTGTGCATACACTGGGCCTGCTAACTGTCCTGCTATGCCACTGCTCCTTGTTTTCCTGGCTCCCTGCTGCCTGCGAGCCCTCAGCAGGGTGGTGAGCACAGACTGGCCTGAAAGACCTCTCCTGTGGGATGGAGTCATGCAGTGCAGACAGGAAGTGCAGGCGGCCCTCCTGCTCCCTGCTGCCTTTGGGACAGCTGGCACTGCAGGGGCACTGGCTTTGGGACCCAGAGGCCACCCTGCTGACAGCACTGGGTCTGCTCCTGGCTGCTCCGAGTCCGCTGTCCCCACCCAGGGCGAGGGGCGGCATACAGAGCCTCTTCCAGCTGCATGGCTTCAGTGACGGCAGTGGGCTCACAAATGAGGAGAAAACCCCCTTGTTCTACGGAGCGAGCCTGACTCCAGGGGAGCTGATGTAAGAGACCCCAGCCAGCCGGGTTCCCAATTAGGCCGGCTGTAAACCCCCAGCCTTAACCTAAGTCAGAATCTCAGATGTGGCCGGGATCTAAGAAGCATTAAATGCCACACAGGAATATTATAATCCACACCACGCTCATTCCTACGCAGGTGTGAACCGGCGGTTCAAAGGGGCTGCCTCCATTTAACGAAGGGAATGAGTTCAGTAAAAGTTTATGTGCTGCATGGTTTCCGTATTGTACTGTCCGCACGCCCTTTCCAGCGTGTGCTTTTCTGCTCGCCGTAATGAAATCTTCAAAGAACAACAGGGCCCCACACTAGCAGATTTTCCACATCAGACAATGTGGGACAAGTAACCTCCGCACCTTCAGGTTGCGCATAGCCAAGGAGGTTTTTATTTTGTATTTCATTGTGCCAGCAAGAATCCAGCACTCCATTTCTCGGACATTTTAGAGGATCTGTCAGGAAGAGTGAACAAAAGGCTGCTCGCCCTGAACCGATCGTACATTCCCATGTCAACAAACCAGCTAACCCTCCCTGTCAAGAAGTCTTCATACTACTTTCAGTGACCTAAAAATGAAACTCTACTCCATTCAGTCTTTTTCATTTTTTCTCAGAAGATAAATTTCAGCTGAAAGCAATGCCACGCACCTGTCCTCCCAGCACTCTGGGAGGCTGAGGCAGGAGGGTCACAATTTCGAGCAACCGGGGCACCTTAGCAGCTCAGTGAGCGTGTCTCCAAACAAGAAAGTACTGAAAAATATGGAGAGAAAGGTGAATTTTGAAGAAGTAAGCACCTTTCCATTTTGTTTTTTATTTATTTAGGAAAAGAGGGTCCGTGATGTCCCTCCACGTTGAGAAAGCGTAAAAATCGTGGGCTCTCCTGCCCCACCTACACCTTCAGAGTTAGTTTTGAAAATTCAGCAGGTGCACGAAGGGCCCTTCGCCCACTCGCAGCCCCTCCAGCCCACCCTCCTCCTCAGCTTGCCACTGTGGCCGTGGGTTTGGTCAAACGATCCTGTGTTCGGGTGTAGCAGAGCTGTGATGGTTTGGCTTCCATCAGACTCAAGTCTTGGTAACAATAGTAACGGTGCCCACAGAGATGTCGCACCAGGCTCAGGCGGGGGTGGGGGAGGACAGGCAGCCTTTGCGCAGATTCGTCTGGAGTGGTGACAGCAAACAGCCCCTGCAGCATGCGCGCTCTGGGCTCTCCACCACCGGGTCCAGGCCGTGAACTTAGGGTCCTTATTTCTATCAACTCTGAAACGCGGGCATGTTAAATAGTGTAGCTCTTGTGCACTTTACTGCTATTAAATTGTAATAAATAAAAAGCAAAAGGAGGGGGTAAGAAAATAAGGAGGGGGAGGGGTGAAATAGGAAGGAGGGGAAAGAAAGAAGGAAGGGAGGGAGGAGAAGAAGATTTAATAACAAAGCTGTTCAGGCCACTTCCTTCTTCCAAATGGTGAGCTGCCCTCCAACACTTGCTGTAATTCCAGCAAATACCATTCATCCTGAGTATGCGTAGCCATTTCTTACAGCAACTGGCCTTCAATTCAGTGTCTATTATGATGTTTTGAAGGAAACACGAATTTTTTTTTTGGTACTGGGGATGCACTCAGGACCTCGAGCTTATGAGGCAGGCGCAGTGCCCCTGAGCTGAATCCCCTGGCCTGAAACAGGAATTTAACTGACCTTTGCTGCAGCCAGCTGCCTTCAGAGCTTTCCCTCCCCGTGAGCCGGGCCTTGCCTGCCCAGCTTCTCTCAGTCAGGCGGATCTCACACCCAAGGAGCCAGGCGAATGGGCCTGGAGTCGTCTGCATACATGTAAGGAAACTTGTAAAAAGTCACTCAGAATCCCAGGGTCAGGGGCCGCATTACCTCCTAAAATGCCTTCTCCGCTGCAGTTCCCATAGCTTATCCTGAGGTTTCTTTTCTTTCTCCTGCTTTAATAATAAATTTCCCAGGAAATGACCTCAATAACTGCCACATAAGGGAGACAGACGTTCCAACGAAAAGAGCAATTTTATTTTATTTTATTCTATATCTTTTAACATATGCATGTGAAGTCTCATAAATTTTCTGAGTAGCAAAGCTGAATCAAAGGTAAGACTATCACAGAATTCAGAAAATGCGATTCTGCAAAAAGCTAATGGAACACAACTCGGAGTTTCTAAGGAGCAAGATTCCTCAAAGCCAAGAACGCCCTGGACTCACCTTCCTTTCCCAGACGTACTCCCCAGGCACCTTCTGAGCATCACATACAGTATAACTCTGATCAAGAAAAGTATACAAGATGAAAATCATGATTTCCCAAATATCATCACTTGGCTAGAACCAACGTTGTTGTTTTGTCTCCAGCTTTTTTTCCCCATGAAGGGAAATTGAAAGAATGTATTGAAACTACATGCATATGAATGTGTTGTGTTCGTTTTCATTTATGAGATGGTCTCTAATCGTCCTGGACACCCTGCTTCCTGGAGGAAATTAAGATTTTTACATCTCATGCGCCCAGAGAAAGGCTAAGCTTCCTCCGTGGACAGGATTTCCTCCGGAAGATGCAGCTGGGGAGATGTCCGGGTTTCAGGCTCAGGGCGCTCAGTCATACACAGCGCCTTGCTCATGGGACACTTTGGTCCTTGCTCTGAGCTGAGATGGGATTGGATCAGAGTCCCCACCTGCCCACTGGATCCATCAATAGGAGTCAGAAAATCCGAGCGTGAGGAGCAGCCCCAGGGCAGGTTCCCAGTCCCCGCCTGCCCAGAGGTGGCACCAGGACCCAGAGGCTGACCGCAGCTCTACAGGGTTCACTTTCTCAGGTGCCGGACAGCGCAGCACCCCCTAGCCCATCATTGGGGAGCATGAAGGCCTCTGCGGGTCCTAGCCCAGGAGGACTTTCCATCCTTGGGTGACTCCTCCCAAACTCTGTTAGTGCTTCCTTGATGGGCTTTTGGAGCAAGCCAGTGGTTTCCTGGGGAGATGTGGACAGACACAAAGCAGACGTGTGAGCCCCAATGTCCCCCAGAACATGCCACCCCCCTAGATGGGCAGTGCATTGGAAAAAGGGCAGAACATCAAAGGTGGGAAGACCCTCGTCCAGGTCCCTGCGTGGGCTTCTTGGGAGGGATCTGTGTGACCGGCATCAACACAGCCTGCTCAGCACCTTGAAGAGTGGGGATCAGCGCCAGAGGGCTGGTTTCCACCCTCAGTTTTCCCCGGCCCTTGATCCCTACTGCAGCATGGCCTGGCTGTCTGTCTGCCCATCTTCCTTCTACGCATCTGTTTATCCCTCCATCTAGATAGCTAGACATCTACCTAACTACCTATCATCTGTCTTTCTAGCATCTATTGTCTGTTACCTATAATCTTCCTCTCTCCTCCTATATATTCATCAGCACAAAATACTCAAGTGCAGGGTATATGGTAACCACCACTAGAATCATGAAACTTGAATTCTGTTTTTTCTCCACAAATTGTGAAGTTTTCCTTGCAAGAGGGCTGTGAACTCCTTCCATTTAAATTTGTTAGACAGCATAGTTGTGATCAAGTTCACAGCCTTAACAGCATACACTGTTACTTTGCTTAGAGGCATTGCATACAAAGCTTTTCTTTAAAAGAACATTCATAGGAGCCCCAAAGAGCTAAAAATAGCTACTATGTGTCTGAGCAGCAGCCTTTGCTCTCTTTCCAGTGTGTGATACTTTTTAAAGTGACAAAGCTCATCAGAACCTTTCAATTTAGCAGTAAATATATTTAAAAGTAAAATACATTTGAATATCTTCAACTTATTTTTATCTTTAAATGATCATTTCATTGGAGTTCTTAGTCTGGCTTGAGCACGTCCAGTGTGTGAGCCTCTATAAACCCCCCAAATTTGCTATAAAATAATACATAAACTGTTTTTTATAGTGTGTAGCACAGTATTAATATAAATAAGCTGCAGTTGTATCTAAATAAAATGGTGCGTTATGAAAATTTTTACAACACATATGTTCGCAAGCACCACTGACAATTTGATGGATCATTATCCAGGTCTGACGCGGGAAATGGGATACTGGTCAGTCTTGTGAGGTCTGCCAATAAAAGATCTTCAAAAATCCGTATAACAGTACAATCCTCCTGCTCCTGTGATAGGTGTTCTTTCTCACTTGAATTCTTTTTGTTTTTCACCTTCCATTTTGAAATAATTACTGGCTTTTTTAAAAATTGGAAAATTAGTTAAAAAAAAAATCCTGTTCTTCTAATCCTCAGATTGGTAACAGCTTTGCCAGCCATAGTACCAGTATCAACATAAAGCGGGCAATTTCTTGAGTACAGTGCTGTCATCTAACCTTCATGCTTTACCCAAACTTCCCTGGTTGTTACATTAATGTGCATTGTCTGGTATGAGTACGATTCAGAGTCGCAGTTGGTTGCACTGAGTTGCTATGTGCCTTGATCTCCTGCTGTCAATCGAGCAGTCCTCAGCCCGTCAACACCTCGGCATTTCTGAGGATGCCCCTTACTTCAGTTTGCCTGATACTTCTTTAGGGTCAGATTTCAACTTTGTGTTGGTGACAAGAGAGAAGTGTGTGCCTGGAACACCACACCAAGAGAGACCCACTAGGCTGTTCCGGGACTGGTGAAGGTAGCTTTGATCGTTGGGTAATGTGGTTTCTTCTTCATTTCTCCACTGTAGGAAGATCTTCTATTTTGAGTAAACACAGAGGGGAGGAGAGAAATGGAAAAGCTTCACTTGGTAGACTCCATGCATCTCTGTATGGGGAGAAATCTAAATTTCGGCAGATTTCCAGCTAATAAACATAGAAAGAGAGGTAAAAATAGAAAGTCCTCATTTAGCAAACACCACAGTAATCATTGTTTCAAGCAAAAATCATTACTGGATGCTAAAAGTAGAATGACAATATGATGAGATACAAGATATTTACATATCTCAAATTATCTCTCCACATGGTATTCGTTAATTACAAAGGGGGAAATAGTAACTTTATGGGAAAAACATAGCAAATGCTACAATATGTTTTTATCAGCATTCTCAGGGGGTAAAAGGCATGACAAACAAAGTTGTTTAATTTGGAAGCAGAGAGAGATGCATGTAACATATATCCTGGTTGTGTGGTGAATTACTCATTCACATTCTGCAGACTTTTCTCTAGATGTTTTATTTGTCCATTATTGATTTATACTCTATTTTTATGCATGAAGTACATGAATCTATTGTTTGTCATATTTGTGGCAGCTTCGCTTTGTTGTTGCTTGCCTTGTAATGCGATTGATGCTGATTTGTGGAATGAGAAGCTTTTTATGCTGTTGCCTCTGTCGATGTTACTGTCCCAGGCTCCTCCTTGGCTTCAGTGAAATTCCTCACCTTTCCTGAAAATAGAAAAGCCCCAGCCTGCATCTTCCACCACGTGTGATGGATACGATGTTGCCCTTGTCCCCGCCCCTAAGGGTAATGCATTGTTTTAGAAAATTCCAGGATGCAATTCTGGTATTTTTCACAATCTTGTGATGCTACTCATCCCCTTACTTTTCCCACAGTGCATCAGTGTGCATCTATTTAACCCATTGATCCAGTTTCCAAGCCCACAAGAATTTGTCTACTGAAGCTTTATGTTTGCACAAATACAGCATCCTTATTATTTTTTCTTTAAAATTTCGTCTTTGATTTCACGTGGTTAATCATCTTAGTAAATTTCATAGTTAATTTGGCAGCAACCTCTGCCCCACGGATTTCACATGGATACTCAAACTGAAATTGCACTAAACCTACAATAGTAGCTAATTTTGCAAAGAAAGATCTTTCTCATATTCAATTTTCTGAATTTTCAGCTCTCATTTATTTAAGTTTTCTTGATGCCAAAAATGGTACATTTTGAGATAGTTAAAGTTTTAACAACTGGCATGATGATATGAAATATACTAATGTATCTTGCACTTTAATTAATTAAAATATATGCCTGAAGGTAAAAATATATCCTCCTCTACCCACTAACTGAATTAAACTAGACACATTTTAACTGTTTTTCATGTGACATGTTTAGCATAACTCTCTCTGAGAGCATGATACAAACTTCCAAATAATTTGCTGAAATTTTTAAAATGTTTCTGAAAGCTTTTCAAAATGCAAGGCATTAGCTAATCCCCTCTGTGTTCTGATTTAACTTAGGTAACTGCATCAGAGCCTTCTGAAGACTACTGTATTGAATCAGAAGCCACTAGACAATGCGGAGTGGAAGTAGAGTTCTACATCATCCTTGATGTCATCCATCATTCAGCTGAATTCTTTTTTTCCCACAAATAGCAATTGTACTTAAAATATCTGTTGGTCACAGCATTCAGTCTGTCGGTAAGTGTCTCTGCCATCACAGTTGCAGGCGTGACTTATTGGCATGTCCTATCCATTTGTTGACTTCATGTTATTACTAAGGTTTCTTTCTTTCAATCCAAGCAGACTTGCAAGAGGAGCTCAGCCTTGATTCCCCAAAGTGTGCTGCTGTTGGTGAGACAAGGAGAGCGCCATCACTTTGAGAGTGGATTTTCCAGTGTTGGACCACCTCTCCCATCAGTGGGTGCTGCACGAGTATTCAGGTCTCAGTGGAATTCTCAAACCATATGCAGCAGATGAGGCTGTCATCCCCGATGCCCAGGGCTCCCTGTGCTGTCCATGTCCATTCCTGACCTCTCAGGTCTCTTTGGGTTACTTGGCACTTAGCAGGAATATAAGGTCGGCTGGGACTAAGGGTTGAGAGGTTTCCTTCATTTACATTATGTAGCTTTTAGGGCCCATCCACAGGTAGCTGTGGGGACGTGCCAGATTTAAGCAGACAAGGGTTTCTAAATTTCCACTGATGCTTCAGACATTCTCCGCACATTTATCCCAACGTCATCTGTCCACAGTTCAGCATGATTTTAGAGAGAATCCTCCTCTTTAATGTATTTCTCCCATGTACCAACAATAAAGTTCAGTTGCTTCCACAAGGTATCCCAAGATCACTGAAAAAGTGCCACCTCAAAAAAAAGTGAATGTGAGATTTTAAGAAAATGATTAAAACAGTTTTGTGGCAACATTTGACATCAGGAATGCCTGAAATGTCAGGGCCTAGATTTTTGAACTTTTGCACGAAGTCACTGTTTTATTTGAATGGATAAAAGTTTGTGATGAGAGTGCTCAAAACGCTAATTCCTGACATCATGCCCACACTGGTAGTAATCTCCTGTAAGTTGCATTTATTATTGAGTTTCCAAATGCTCCATGTTTCCTACTAGGCATTATTAAACATTCTAGAGAGGAAACCTTCAGATCCGTGCACCATGGCACCCAGGCAGGAGGAGGCTTCCGAGTAGGTGGGCTGCGGCTCCCAGCACATAGGAGATGAGTCACGCAGGTGCCAGGAACACCCCACCACCCCTGCGTCAAAATGAGAAGACAAGTAAACAAGCCACAGAACCAGACTTCCAGATCACCTACAGCAACCCCAAAGGGAAATGAAATGGAACACTCTGATACTCAACCACCTGGACTCCCTGAACTGGCAACGAAAGAGGATCTGGAAAAAATGAAATCAGAAATAATTTCTCACATAACAGCAAAGATTGTGCCCATAGTGCAAGACATGATTAATAAATCTAGAGAAGACACAGATAAAAAAATAGAGAAGCTGAGGAACATGATGGAATGCCAACATAGGAAACAAATGGAATCCATAAAACAGATGCAAACAGATCTCCAGGAGATTAAAAGCTCCATTGAAAATCTATGCAGCAGAATGAGCCAATGTGAAGACAGAATTTCAGATATAGAAGATAAGATAGCAATTAGTGACCAGGAAAAGAACAAATTCTTTAAAATTTTAAGGGACCACAAGAAATCAATCCAGCAGCTGCTAGATGATGCAAAGAAGAATAATATAAGACTGACTGGAGTCAATGAAGAAACAGGAGAGAGTGCAGACAATGTACAAAAACTGTTTACAGAAATGATGGCAGAAAACTTCCCAAGCAAGGGAAAAGAATTTGACATACAGATAAGTGAGTCATATAGGACTCCAAATAGCCTTGATCAAAAAAAATCTACACATAGCCATATAATTGTTAAAATTCCAAAAACCCAACAGAAGAACAAAATTCTACAAGTAGTTAGAGAAAAGAAACAAATCACATACAAAGAAAAGCCCATCAGAATCACAGCAGACTTCTCAGTACAAACCCTCAAGGCAAGAAGAGCTTGGAGTGATGTGTTTCAAGCCCAAAAGGAAAACAGCCTCCAACCCAGATTGATGTACCCTGCAAAACTATCTTTGAAAATGGATGGTGAAATAAGATACTTTCACGACAAAGAGCACCTTAGGAACTTCGTGAATACCAAACCAGCAATCCAAAACATTTTAGACAAAATCCTAGAAAAAGACAAGGAGAATCACAACCCCAGGAAGCCCAGCAGAATGAATCCACCAGGCAAGACAAGAAAATAAAAGCAAAGGGGGAAGATCCAACAAAAAGAAAAAGTCATGACAATGATAAGTCAATACGTATCAGTTATAACCATCAATGTTAATGGTCTCAGCTCACCAATCAAAAGAAATAGACTGGCAGAATGGGTCAAGAAGCAAGATCCAACAATATGCTGCATACAAGAAACACACTTAATTCAAAAAGAAACTCATAGACTGAAAGTTAAAGGGTGGAAAACAATACACCATGAGACAAGAAACTGAAAAAAAGCAGGAGTAGCTAGCCTCTTTGCAGATCAAGTGGATTTCAAACCAACACTGATTAAGAGGGACAAAGAAGGCCTCTACATCCTTGTAAAGGGAATAATCCAAGAGGAAGAGATGACAATCATAAATATCTATGCACCAAACATTAGTGCACCCAACCATATAAAACAAATATAAACGGACATGAAAAATCATATAAGCACTAATACAATAGTAGTGGGGGACCTCAATACCCCACTGTCACAAATAGATCAACTAGACAAAAAACAAGCAACGAAATACTAGAACTCAATCAGACTCTTGAACAAATGAACTTAACAGATGTTTACAGAGTGTTACACCCTACAAAATCAGAATTCACATTCTTTTCAGCTGCACATGGGTTTTTCTCCAAAATAGACCACATACTTGCTCATAGAACATATTTAGATAAGTGAAAAGGAATTGAAGTTATCCCCTGTATATTATCAGACCATAGTGCGATGAAATTGGAGATCAATAGCAAAAGAAACCACAAAAAATTCATAAACTCATGGAATAACCAATGGGTCACAGAGGAAATTAAAGAAGAAATCAGACAGTTCCTTCAATTAAATGACAATGACAATACAACATATTGGAATCTATGGGACACAATGAAAGCAGTCTTATGATGGAAATTCATAGCAGTGAATAAGCATATTAGGAAAACAGAGCGAGCCCAATTAAACAACTGGATGCTGAACCTCAAGCTTCTAGAAAAAGAAGAGCAGGACAACCCCAAAGCTCATACAAGGGAGGAAATTATAAAGATCAGGGCAGAAATCAATGCAATGGAGACTAAGAAAACTGTGCAAAAAATCAATGAAGCCAAGAGTTGGTTCTTCGAAAGAATCAACAAAATTGACAAACCCTTAGCCAACCTTATCAGAAAAAGGAAAGAAAAGGCCCAAATCCATGCAATCAGGAATGAAAATGGTGAAATTACAACAGACCCAGCAGAAATCCAGAGGATCATCAATACCTACTTCCAGAACCTATATGCCAATAAGATGGAAAACACAGAAGAAAAGGACAGATTCCTAGACATGTGATTTACCAAAGTTGAATGAAAAAGACCTAAAAATTCTAAATGACCCAATATCAATCAGTGAAATTGAAAACATAATTAAAAACTTACCAACTAAGAAAAGCCTGGGTCTTGATTGCTTCACTGCTGAATTCTACAAGACATTTAAAGAGGAACTAATGCCACTACTGTTTAAACTCTTCAATGAAATTGAAAGGGAAGCAATACTCCCAAAATCATTCCTGGAAGCAAATATCACCTTGATCCCCAAAGCAGAGAAAGACCCAACTGAAAAAGAGAACTATAGGCCAATCTCACTAATGAACATAGATGCAAAAATCCTTAATAAGATCCTGGCAAACAGAATGCAGAAGATCATCAAGAAGATCATACACCCTGACCAAGTGGGATTCATCCCAGGGATGCAGGGATGGTTCAATATACGCAAATCAATCAATGTAATACACTATATCAATAGAGCCAAGGACAAAAACCATATGATCATCTCAATAGATGCAGAAAAAGCATTTGACAAAATCCAACACAAATTTATGATAAAAACCCTACAAAAAATCAGAATAGATGGTCTCTACCTCAATCTGATAAAAGCCATCTATGAAAAACCACAGCCAATATCATACTAAATGGTCAAAAACTGAAATCCTTCACACTAAAATCAGGAACAAGACAAGGATGTCCACCATCACCACTCCTGTTCAATATAGTTCCAGAAACATTAGCCACAGCAATTAGAGAAGAGAAAGAAATAAAAGGAATAAAGATAGAAAATGAAGAAGTCAAATTGTCATTATTTGCAGATGACATGATACTCTATATAGAAGACCCCAAGAACTCCACCAAAAGTCTTCTAGACTTAATAACCAAATTCAGTAAAGTAGCTGGTTACAAGGTCAACATACAAAAATCAATAGCTTTCCTCTACACCAATGACAGACTCACTGAGAGAGAAATAGGGCAAACAATTCCTTCCACAATAGCACCTAAAAAACTGAAATACCTAGGAATCAACCTAACAAAAGAAATCAAGGACCACTTCTCTGAAAACTATACCACTTTGAAAAAAGAGATTGAAGAGGATATCAAAAAATGGAAAGATATCCCTATTGACTGCTATATAGAGTCAATGCAATCCTAATTGAAATCCCAGCAGCATACTTCATGGACCTTGAGCAAACAATTCAAAAATTCATTTGTAACAAGAAGAGGCCCAGAATAGCAAAAGCAATTCTAGGTAACAGAGACATGGCAGGGGGTATTACAACCCCCAACTTCAAACTATACTACAAAGCTACTGTGATAAAAACAGCATGGTACTGGCAAAGAAACAGACCTAAGGACCAATGGAACAGATTAGAAGATGCAGAAACAACTCCAGACACACTCAGCCACCTCATCTTTGACAAAGGAGCCAAACACCCTCACTGGAGGAAAGATAGCCTCTTTAATAAATGGTGCTGGAGAAATTGGGTTTCAACTTCCCAAAGACTAAAACTAGACCTATATCTCTCACCATGCACTAAACTAAAATCAAAATGGATTAAAGATCTAAATATAAAAACAGAAATGCTGAACCAGCTGGAACAGAGGTCAGGTAGAACTCTTGAAGACATTGGTGTAGGAAAAGACTTTATGAACAAAACCTCAGTTGCCCGTGAACTAGCACAAACAATCAGCAAGTGGGATCTCTTCTTACTAGCAAGAGAAATCACCAACAGTGTGAAGAGACAACCCATAATGTGGGAGAAAATTTTCAGTAGCAGTCCCTTAGACAAAGGTCTACTATCTCGAATCTATAAAGAACTTAAAAAAATCAGACCTCCCAAATTTAAAGACCCAATCCAAAAATGGGCATCTGAAATGAACAGACATTTCTCACACAAAGAAGTAGACATGGCAAATAAACATATGAAAAAATGTTCGACATCACTGGTCATTCAAGAGATGCAAATGCAAACAATGCTGAGATTCCACCTCACTCCAGAAAGAATGGCTCCTATCAAGAAATCAACCAACAACAAATGCTGGCAGGTCTATGGGGAAAGAGGAACCCTGCTCCACTGCTGGTGGGAGTGCAGACTGGTGCAACCACTAGGGAAATCAGTATGGAGATACCTCAAAGAACTAGGACTGGAAGTCCCATTTGACCCAGCTATTCCCCTGCTGGGTATCTTGCCCAAAGAATTAAAAGAGTCATACTACAGTGATATATGTGCACCCATGTTCATACCAGCACAATTTGTAATAGCTAAAACTTGGAAACAGCCCAAATGCCCATCAGTTGGAGACTGGATAAAGAAAATGTGTTTTTTTTATAAAATGGAGTACTACTTAGCCATCAAAAACGAGAAATTAGAGATATTTATTGCTAAATGGATGCACATTGAGGCAATACTCTTAAGTGAAATAAACAGGACACACATGTGTAAATACTGAATAGTTTCTCTAATGGGAGAAACTGAACGTGTAAATAGGGACTAAATGTATAATAGATAATGTGAAATAGGAAGAAAAGGGGCAAAGGGGAGGGGGAAGTGGGAGGGGTAGGGGAAAGGAAAGAAGGGAATGGAATTAATATGAGAAAATGGAAAAATGGAAACAAAATCTTTGTAAATAGGGAGGGATGGAGGGGTTGAAGGGAGGGCAGGGGAAGGGGGAAAAAAATAAGAACCAAGAGAGATTATGTGAAGGTGCAAATCTCCAATGATGAATGTCATCATATTGTACACCTAAAATGTACCAATAAAAGGATATGAAAAAAAATAAAAATAAAAATTCTAGTACTATTTCCAACTAGGTATTATTAAAAATTCTGGTACTCGATTTCAAATATTTTCATTTGCTTTATCAACACTCTTTTGATAACACTTTTATCAGTTTTTTGTGTTTATATGCTTCATAGTACCAAAATGGCTCATAATGATATTTGTTTTTACTTCATTAATGATAATTTTTCTTTATTTAAACTGTAAAGATTAATTGCTTATGACCTTTCGATGAGGTGGATCAAAGTTCCACACTCTCCCTTAGTTGTGAGCAATGTTTGCATTCAATATTTATACCAGAAGCCATAGCAAGCCACACACTTTGTGGGGGGTTTTTGGTTTTGGGTTTTTGTTTTCTCAGTACTGGGGATTGAACTCAGGACCTTGAGCTTGCCAGGCAGGCGCGGCACCGCTGAGCTACATCCCAGGCCCAGCACTCACTTTGTTGGTGGTGAAAATACAGCCTTTCCTTCTACCGGCAGATGTGACATTCATTCTCACTGTCGGAAGAGTGTCCAGCCTGCATCAGCTTTTGCGCAGCCTCCCCAGATGTTCTGGGCTCGTCTCATTATTAGCATCAAGATAGAAGATTCGTGTTCACTGAATGTAAAGGGAATACTTAAACATCGCCGAAGTACTCGATTTATCCTAGATCTTTAAGAAGCATTTCAGTATAGTCTGTATATTGCCAACTTTCGGCCCCATCTTAGTCACTTCCTTAGTCCTTGGGACAAAATACCCGAGCCCACATGTGAAGGAAGAGAGGTCGGCTTGGCTTGGGTCTCAGCAGGGCAGGGCCTCGCACGGAGGCAGCAGGAAGGCCAGCCGAGGGGAGCTGCTCGAGTCCTGGTTTCGGGGCCCAGAGAGCGCAGGAGGCTGCTGAGGAGGGAGACGAACCTTCCCATCAGGCACCCAGCACTGGCTCTTCCACCCATCCCAGCACAGGCCCAGTCCTCTGTCCAAAGCCCTGCCTGTGAGCACAAGGGCAGCTGGGGACACTGAGCCAGAAACCCCAGCAAGCCCTTAGTCCGACTGTGCATCTTGTGTTTTGATTTAGCTAATTAATTCACATCTGATGTACTTATAATAGTGGGGATGGAGCTCCCCCCCCCCACTACTTTGTATTTTTATGTTGAGACAGGATTTCACCAAGTCCCTGGATCAAAACTCAGGATCCTCCTGTCACGCTGCCTTCAGGTCCGGGAGATGCAACAACCTCACTTTGCCTTCAGGGCCCCTTGAAGGACCTGCGTGCAAACACGGTCATGTTGCAGGGTGCTGCAGGGCCTCATGCCACGGGTTGTGAGGACACACATCGACCCACAATGCTTAGCCACTGATAATTTTGGTGCTGTTTTAATTTCTTTGAATTTCATTCTGTAAAAGTTTGGTGCTGTTGTCTTTTGAAATCATACTGGGCAAACTTGCTGTATTCACTTTGTAATTTTTCTCCCCAGAATTTTTTCCCTTTGTTTGTTTGGTGTTCTAGGTTTGTGCTGTCTTGCAGTGCTGTGGATTGAACCCAGAGCCTTTGCACTGAGCTGCATCCTCAGCCCTTTTTTTATTTTGAGGCAAGGTCTTACTAAGTTGCTAAGTCTCTTCCTGCCCAGCCTCCCCAAGTGCTGGAGTGACAGGAGTGCACACATGAGCCCTGCCTCCGGAAGCAGAGCTGGGGCAGCACCTGGCCCTGTGCTGTGCAGCTTCACACCTCAAACTCCCTGAGCCGCCGTGTGTGGTGAGGCCGTGGAGACACTGCGCCTCCTGGGAACTTTCTGCTAGGCAGCAGCAGAAGGCTGTGCTCTCTGAGGACCAGGGCCGTGGGGACACCGTCCTCTCCCTCCAGGCCACAGCCCCTGTGGCACAGAGCTCAGCTAGCTGGTGATTTCTGAGTTGCTGGAAATGTTGCAACCTCATGTCTTTCTGTGAGTGAGTTTGAGTGTGTGTACATTTTTGTTGAATACTTATTTGGATTTATTCTGGTTGAATAAATCCCTCCAAAAAAATTAAATAATTCATTAGTTACCCTGCATGGTAAGATCTCTAGGAAAAACTTTGAAAAATCTGAGCTCTATTATTTTCTTTGATACAGAATTTCTACAACAGCTTTATTGAGATACGGAGAATACTTTAAAGAAAAGGATTTACTATAGTAAGTCATAGCTGCTGATTCCCTCAAAACACTACCCTCACTTGGACACACTCATCCCACCATCCTGGCCACTTCCTGCAGCAGCTCTGGAGTCTCCTTTCCTCAGAGTCTTTATGAGATGTGATCAAAGATGTGAATACTGCTGCTGAGTGCCATCAAACAGAAAGGCAGTTTGTAAAAACACGATCCTGTGTCCTCACCCACCTTATCCGCTGGATCTGGCACCAGTGACTCCTGGCTCTTCCCCAAAGTTAAAATGACCATGAAAAACGAAACATTTTAAATTGATTCAGGACACCGAGGCATCCAGGGCAGCGCAACTAAAGCCACTCAGGAAAGAGGGCTCCAGAGCTGCTGCAGGAAGTGGCAAGGACAAAGGGATGCATGTGTCTAAGTGAGGAAAGCATTTTGAGGGGGATTCCTGGCAATGTGTCTTTCACTGTGATACATTTCTCACTAGTGCATGTTGCAGTGTGTGCAGTTTACAGTCATTGTGGGGAGTGGGTACATGTAATACATTTTTTAAAAATTTAAACATTCACCATATTTTTGGATTGCAGCTCCTAATCCGTACTGAACTGTAGTACTGCATTTTGGTATTTTTTTTACTGTATTTTTTCTTCACCATGCAAATAATTTCCATACCCTTCACAGTCACTTCCCATCCCCTGGCAGCTTCACGGCGCTGTCTGTGGATTTGGGGTGCAGACAAGTCCACCAGATCCCTGGGGTCCCAGGAGGGCTCCTCACCTTGGTCTCCACCTGTCCATTGCTGCTGTCCTCCTGCCGGTGCAGACGCCGTGGTGGCCAAGAGGCCAGGACAGTCACAGTAGGTCACTCCTCCACGTCCACGCTGGTCTTGGATTGGTCTCCAATTCCTGTCGCACTAACGATTCAGACAATAGATTACTGACACCATGACTTGCTGTCTTCTTGGGCATAAGTTAGAAGTCGAGGATTTAGCTCAGTGGTGCTGCCGCCTGCCTCATGAGCACATGGTCCTGACTACATTCCCCAGTATCAAAAAAAACTGGGCGTAAGTTGGAAAAAAAGAGCTAATGCAAGCAGCAGGTACCATTTATGGAGTGGCTGCTAGGCAGCAAGCAGTGACGCATACACGGCTCATGCAAAGGGGATTCTCATACTGTCCACACCAGCTGAGGAGCGCGGCTACGATCTACACTCCAAAACTGAGGAAGGTGACACTTGGAGATACTGAAGCCACCCTGCTCCCGAGTAGTGAGCTGAACACAAGCCCACATCTCAGGAGTCCAGTCGGGGGGAGAGCGGGGGGCAGGGCAGGTGGGGCTCTCATGCTGCACAGACCTGCAGGTGTGTGGCTTTTGGGCACTGCTGCGTCTCGCTAGCAGGAGGGCCTTTGCCTCCTGAAATGCACAGCAGATGGATGGATGGACGGATGGACCGACATCTCTTCCTCTCCCATCTCCTCATAAGCCTCAGTGCAAAGAAATGAAAGACGCTGATGAACACCCAGGTAAACAGTCTCCAGACACCCACCATCTGGGGCCCTCTCGTAGAAGCCCCAGCCCATTCCCGCATCCCGGAATCTGTGGGTTGGTGCTCTAAAGCAGTAGCCCCCAAATGCCTCAAAATATTCACGCACCGAATAGGATCTCACTTCTGTGTTTTTTGTTGTACAATAAAAACATGCAGAGAGAAGATTTGACAGCAGGTAGTCTTATAAACCTGGCCATGCACGTGGGTGACCAGAGGCACCCGGGAGGATTCTGTAGGGTGACACACAGACCCCAGGCGCTCAGGCGGTGGGGCGAGGCCCCGCACCGAGAGTGTGTATAGAGTGCGGGTTACACGAGGGCTCCCACGGCGTCCGTCCTTCTCAGAAGTGTTTGCAGGCATGGCCCGCTTTCATTTTTCCTAAGAAAAGTGAAGGTGAGATGTAGGGAGGGCGCAGGCTGCACAGGAAAATCCCCTTTAAGGGAAAGACACAGACGCGCTCAACTGTGAGCACTGAAAAAGATTAGCTCTGACACGGGGTGGGGCTTTTCTCCTCTGTCATTGTTCAAAGCTGAATAGCAGTGAGAATGTAACCGTGGCACTCCATAATAGAATTAGGCCCCTGGATAATGGGGTTCATTATAAATGACACGCAGAATTTCAGCCCGCCCCGTGTCGATTCCACCCTTTGTTGCTGAGACAGTTTCAATGGGCTGAAGGAACCACGCCACATACACGGCACGCTGTGAAATATTTTGCAGAGCGTTTTGTTTTCCTCTCTCCCTTTTCAATAAGTCAGGGTACGAGTCACACAAAAATTCCTGCTGGGATGCCGGGTCCTTGTGTAATGAAACGCATGTGATTCGGGACCCCGCGGTAAACCTCTCCGGTGATGTGTGCGTGCAGACTGCCGGCGCGTTCATTTCCTCTCTTCCGAACCACAATAGGAAAGCAACACAAGGAAGTTGTTTGACTGATGTGGAATTTCAAGGCTACACTCTTGTCTCCGCCAGGCCTCTCATCTCCACCACCGCCTTCGAGCCTTTTGAGAAACCCTGCAACGCAGGACCCCGGATGCAAGCTCTGAAGAGAGACAGCGGAAATGGACGGCGCAGGGCAGCGTGCCTGGGGTCCCTCGGCAATGGGTTTCCCACTCCACTCGGTGTGAATGGCTCGATGGCCCTGAGCCCCAGGCTGGATGCTCTCGCCAGGCTCAGCCACCCCCCATATGCTGGCTCCCTGGGGCTCCTGGGGCCTGGAGAAACCACTCCCTGAGATCCTCCTGCAGGACCCTCACGGACATGGCTGCACCTGCCCACTCCTTCCCAGCCTCGAAGCTGGAGCAGAGAGAAGCAGGCAGCGGACTGTCTAGCCCCGAGAAGTCCTTTAGGCCTGGAGCTCAGCTCCTCCACCCAGAGCAGCGCCCACCCCCAGTCCTCGCCTGCACGCCCACCCCAGCCCGCCACAGGCTGCAGAGCTCTGTGGTCTGCACGGCTCTGCCCAGAGCTCCTCAATGATATTGAGCCTTGCTGATTTTGGGAGGAATCAAAACACTGTCTTCATCCAGACTCTCCATCCTCCCTGTAGCATCACTGATGTTGGCATTGTGCCCTGCCACGGCCACAGGACAGACCAGAGACTCTGTGGGGAAGCCACACTTTCCTCTGGGTGAATGTCCTGTAGAATCCCCCTCTCCTCACCCACAGTACAGACTTTTGTGCACATCAGGAAATGTGCCATGTGGCCTCAGAGAGGTCTACTATTTACAAGAAGTCTCCTACAGGGATCGCTATCAAAGTTTGAGAAAATCCCCAGCACAAGTGACTGGTGTGGAGGGAGGGATGGCTGGGCCACGGTGTCACAGATCTGTTTCGGTGGACGACAGCAGCCCTGCAATGAGAATCACACAGATCGGACACGGAGGAGACCAGTCAGCTCATTGCGACCATCCGAAAGTGATGAGCCGGTGATCTCCGTGTGTCCCCTCTGTGTGGCCTCTAACAGGCTCGTGCAGGGGCCGCTGGCATTAACCAGGGCCCTGGACCTTCTCAGCACCAGTTTAAGGTGAGGTTACCGCGCACGAGGCACACTGCAAGCCCAGAGACAAGGATGTGTGCATTCCCACACTCGTGTGAGAGCAGTCTGTGCAAAGGGTAAGGATGGCTTCCCTGACTGCTGATCCCTAAATTCCTTCTGTTTTCTTTGTTTAGAAATCTATATGCATTTACAGATATGTGACCCCATTACATTACACATCGCTTGCAGGCTGGAGCATACTTACTTTTTAAACAACAAAAGGGAATTTGTCCTCATTAGTAATAAAAGAAATGCAGCAATATCACCAATGATGAGTTGTTGTCTGTGAGACTGCGTATTTCATAATGCTAGTGAAGGGAGTTCATTGACCATCAGTAATACCAAACTTCGAAAACTACAGTGCTGCCTCGGTTCATGAACTTAATTTGTCCTGATTTGGAAAAGGTGGCCACATTTGTATGGGAGAGATGACCCTGGTTGTGTTTGTCACCTGATGCAGAGTTTGCAAACAAAATCTTGCCAAAGGCTTTTGTTTGTGAACCAAACTTTTTGCAAACAAAAGCGTTCATGAACAGAGGTACCACTGTGCTTGAATATCTGAAAACCGGAGAAATTAACCCATATATTAATAACAGTATTTTTATGGAATCACTAGTAAAATAATGTTGAAAATTTATAGCACGGGGATATACTCAGTTTGTATCTCTATTAGGGGTTCCTTAGTAGGCTATGTAGCTACAGAGGCTGTCCAGAGTGTACCTGCCAGTGTGAAGCCACATGCATCTAAATGGATGAGAGGTCTTGCAGTCCAGAAGGGGAGCTGGGCAGGGCAGGGTGGCTCCATTTCTCTGCTCAGGGATGCAGAGCTGGGCCCAACAGCCTCCAGGGAGCTCAGAGAGCCCTCAGTTTCCCCAGTGCTCTTGGCAGGGGAGCTCACGGGGCCTCTGAACACCCACCTGCAGGATGGGGAGAGGTGGCGGGTGACAGCCTGAACCACATGGTGGAAGGCTGGGATGGCCATGAAAGGGGAGCGGCCACCCCGAGGTTTAGGAGAGGTCAGGTGGGTGCCAGCAGCTCACAGGAAGAATTGGTGAGAACCCTAGGCCTAGAGCGAGTCTGGGGTCAACGACTCATCCCTCTGAGCCGCAGGTAACTCCCTGGAAAAAATGAGTATTTTGTCTTGCAAGGCATGTTCTGGAGCACCTCTCTGTGCAGCCCCACCCCAGTGCAGGATCGGGGTACAGAAGCCATGGCCTCATCCACCTGTGCAGTGAAGGGCTGGGCAGGGCCAGGAGGGGTCACGTTGTGTCAGCTTCGCGGCCAGCTGGAAAGGGCGGCAGGCCTCCAGGCTTCCAGACACTGAGGTGAGGGACGAAGCCGGAGCAGAGTGTGTCAGGGACTGCTGGGTCTTTGCTGCTCTTCAAGGCCACGCTCGGGATGGAGAGTCAGGTTTGCCCACTGTATGCTTGCTCTGGATCACTCCTGAACCCGAGTTCTCCACCTGGGTCACTAGATGTGAACCAAAGCATCATTCGCTGCTACATGCTGGTCCTAGGAAATGCAGAGACGGTGCCAGGGGTGCTGGGTGCCTCTGTGCCCGGCAGAGGACCCCTCAGGGCAGAGGGGCAGCTGTGTAGACACTGCAGTAGGGGCCTGGGCTGAAACAGCTCTGTGGGCTCAGTGGCTCCATCTGACCCGGGCTCCCACCCCATACCTGTGTGTGACGCCGCTGCCCGCCGGACCCACTGCATTCCTTGGTCCCGACCCGAACCCTTGCTCCAGTGGTCAGATGACGAGGCCACGTCCTCACTTGGGCCGGGAGACACTCTCTCTGTGTACTGGTGCCTGGTGCATGGGGCATGTGAAGCGGCACCCGTAGGCCTCGGTTGGGACAACTGAAGCTGGCACCAGAGGGCCCCAGGGAACATCACCCAGAGCCGCGTCACGGTGTCCTGGGCTTTATCCCCACTGCATCCACTCCATCAGCTGTATCTGCTCAGCATGCTCCCCACTAAAGCAAGGCAGCCCCCTCTCTGTCTCCACTTTGGGGGGCCCCTCCAGACATGTAGCAGCGTCCAGGCCTCAGCATCACCCCCTCGCCTCCTTTTCCCACTCCAGCTCCCAGAGGCCAGGACATCTGGCCACCCCTCGGTCCCAGCCTGTGACAGCAGGGTCCCGTCTGTCTCTGCTGCTCCTCTTCTTTGCCCAGTGCTGCTTCCCCGTGTCTCTGCAGGCTCTTTGCAGAGTCCCTTCCTGACCTCACAGAGCTTGGCTCTCCCTCGCCTGGCTTCCAATGCCTTTTCCTCCCTCCGAAAAGCACTCCAGACCCCAAGCCCCTCACAGTCCCATAGTGGCCGGCCCCTCAGCACCTCTGCAGCTAGGTTCCAGCAGTTCTGAGTCTTTGCACCCTGGCCACAAGCTCCGCCTCTGTCGGGCAGAGCAGCTCTGCCAACACTGGGGGAAAACAGGCCAGGCCTGCTTTGCAGATCACTGAACTTCATGGTTCCAGTGAAACATCGGGTCACCCAAGGGCTGAGGCAGCCACAGGGCAGGCACAGGGCATGGGCACTGGCCCAGCCCCTGCTGCCCAGCCATGAGCCTTCAGCTTGGGGAAGACAGTCTCAGCCTAGATCCCTGCACCTGCATTCCAGGCTCGGGCAGCTGGAGCTGGGGCTGTTCCTAGATAAAAGCAAGCCCTACAAACAGCTATGCATGGATCACTGTCCTGTGATGTCTTTAACTCTTTTGGGAAGATACCAGAGGGGAATAGCTGGGTCAAATGGAATTTGTAGTTTCAGTTTTTTGAGGAATCTCCACACTGATTTCCACAGTGGTTGCACTAGTTCACATTCCCAACAACAATGTAGAAGGGTTGCTTTTTCCTCACAGCCTTGCCAGCATTTGTTATTATTTGATTTCTTGCAAGCAGCCTATATGTCCATCAACAGATGAATAGATAAAGAAAATGTGGTATTGACACACCATGGAGCACTACTCTGCCATAAAGAAGAATAAACCTGAATCATCTGTAGAAAAATGGATGCACCTTGAGACGATAATGTTAAGTGAAATCAATGAGACACACAAGCTTAAATAGTAAAGTGGTTTCTCTCATATGAGAAACCAAAAGCATAAATAAAAAGCAAAGAGAGAGAATAGGAAGTAGGGAGATGGATCTTTCTCAAAGGAGAAGGGGACAAAGAGGAGGGAGAGAGAGGAAAGGGAAGAGGAAAGAAGATGTGTTATGTGCACGGACCAGTTCTCCATAAGGGATGTAAACATTAGGTACTGCACACGTGGGCTAATAAAAAAAAGCAAGTCCTACATGCATCCAGGGAGGAGGAAGTGAAGGCCCTGTGTTCGGGACGACGATCCAAGCCTTGACAACTTGTATGGGGCCCGAGGGGTCCTCTTGCCTCAGTGAGCGATGGCCATTATTTAAGAATGACACAGCTGGATTTTCTCTCCAACTGTCTCTAGGTATTACTTTTGCAAATGACCACCACTTCGTTAGGATATAAGTACTTCAGATGTCCAGACCCAACTGCCTGGTAGGTGTTAAGGATAAATAAGTATTGGCACACATTCTCTGCTAGGTGTGGCTTGGTCTGACTGTGCTACGAGACCTCTGCTGAGGCAGCTGAGGGTGCCAGGGACAGAGACACTGGGGAGCCCTTCCCTGACAGGGGTCTCTGGGGTCCCTTTTGTAACCAGCAGGAGCTGCTTTCCCCTGAGTTCAGCAACAGACGTGAATTCATTGCATCTGTATAAGGAGTTTTCAGAAGCAACTGAATAGTTTTAAACCAAAGCCTGGGGCTGCAGCTTCCAGAAAGGGTCCTGAAGACTGTCCCTGCTGGGCAGGGGACAGCGGGGCCTGAGCCTGTGTGTGCTCTGGAGAGAAGGGGAACTGCTGGGCTCTGCTGCCAGTGTCCTGACGATAGTTTATTATCTTCATGTGATTAGCACTAGATTATTATGGAAGCTATTAATATTTAGGACCACATTAACATATTGAAATACACGCTTCTGACATTAAAATAAACATCATAAGGATGTTTATACATCTTGCAAAAAATAAATATCAGTTATTTTCAAGCTAAAGAGGAAGAGAACTGGCCTCCCGGTGCTATAAATAACGTCAACGGAAAAAATGTGCAGTGAGTAAGAGTCAAGGTATTTGTGTGGATGATAAAAACAATGGAATTAAATTATTTTCACTTTATTTTTCTTTTCAATAATAAAGATCAAGCTATGTGCATTTATACAACACATGACATAAAATGTTCAAGGTATTAAATTTCCCACAATTATTCAGCAATAATCATTCAGCTGTCAAATGCACACGAGGGGACAGCTCATCGCTGGAGGCGCTGCAACTTCAGTGATAACCAAACGATGGGGTCTGTTGCCAAACTCAGAAACATGCGCCCCCCCCCCATGATGAAATTTGTTAAAGGAAATTTCCAGCCTATGAGGGCCCCTGAAAACACCGTTGTGTGCTGGGCCTGCCCTGTGAAGACCTGCAGGGAATGGTATAGGACAGGGTTGAATCCTTCGAAGGGCACAGAACTGTCCCCCTCCAGGGAGATGGGCAGGCTGCTGAGCCCCACGGTGGGCTCCCAGGGTGGCCACACAGGGGACACTAGTGCCAGACAATGGCACCTCCATGGTGGCCAGGGCTCCATCCAGTCTCGCTGAGCGGACACTGAGGCACTGGGATGGCACCGGAGGTGTGGGCTCTGCCATGTGCCAGGGACTCAGCTGCTGTCACCGACAGACGTGGACAGATGGACACCACCAGCGCTGAGCAGGACCGAGGAGGAAAGGCTGGGTTTCAGGCTGGAGTCGGGGAGAGCGTGAGGCACAGGCGATGCAAATGCCATCAGCATTGTGACTCTGCTGGGGGCAGCAGCTTCCCCAGCCTCAGAGAGAGCACACAGGTGACCCAAGGAGAGCCAGCCGAAGCTGCCCCGCTGCTCCACTTACCCCAGAACAAAGGTTTCTGGCCTTGGGCAAGGGGATTAAGTTTTCCGCACTTGGTTCTCATTACCCAGCCCTGCCAGGCTGTGCCAAAGCAAGCGTTCCAGGACGTGTGTGGCATGGCAGCTTGGTGACACTGCTGCAGTCACACTGCTGGGGCAGGGTGGTCTCAGTTCCTGTGTGAGGCAGCTCTTTGTGCCATGAGGGACGACTCAGCTGGCCCTGTCGCGTGGGGGTTGCCCTGGGGACCCTTGCTGGTGGCTGTGGTCTGCTGACTCCTGCAAATGAGCGTTTCAGGGGCTGCCGGGTGGTGGCATGCGGCTGGGCCAATCCGCTCTCTGCCTTGCTCATTGCCGGGATCTGTGCCATAGCCCGGGCCGCCTTGATTGCAGAAAGATTGTCTTTGAGCTAGAAGATAGGCTGAGCAACTGAAGGCTGCTGATGCTGCCATGACACTGGTCTCAGTCTTGCCACTGGAGTAGACTTGGACTAGGAGTAAGAGCTGCTTGGCTCTGGACAGCCCCTCCTCCAGGCCCCCCGAAAGAAGGAATGCTTTCAAAAGTCAGTATTGAAAACCAGGCTTGCATCTTGCTCCGAGGCTACAGGGAGGACCTGTCCGCCCTCAGCTCACACACACACAGTTCTCTCTCTCTCTCTCTCTCTCTCTCTCTCTCTCTCTCTCTCTCTCCCACCCATTCACCTGACAGGACCAAGCCACCATGCATCAGGGCTGTGACCCTCAGGAGGACTTGAAACTGCAGGTGCAATTGGACCTCAACATGCCGACATGCTCACATGCAGAGCCAGGCGTACTCACTGCTCTCTCCTCTTCTTCCTGCATTGCGTCGTCTCTTCTCCTTCCTGTACAGATGACATCACATGCAACTTCATCCTCTGCTATGCTCCACAGCTTCCTCCAAGCCTAAGAAGGGCTGTTCCTCTCATGCCCAGGAAGATGTCCCAAGCAGCAAACAGCCAACGTCTCGGCAGGAAGGGCTCTGAGGGGAGGCTGTCTGGCTGGTCTGGATGAGCTCATTAGGCCACAACCAGATCCATAATTTAATGCATTTTATGAATCTAGTCCTTATGTGTTCTGAGAGTTCATTTTTAAACAGGAACTTTCCCCACTCCTTGTGTCAAAAAGCTGGTCCCTGTATGCAGTGTTTTCCTAGCCAGACTAGTATCATAGCTTAATAAAAACTCAATAAGAATATATTCAGAAACATATGCATGTAGTCTATTAATTTATGATGACTTTTTATTAACTAAGGGATGTGCTATGCAAAAGTTAAATTATCAATTGTAATAACATAACATTAAAGGAGACAGTACAGTTTCCAACATGATGTAAGAAACGGGTAGAAAAGAAACTGAAACCAAGGGTTGGCAGGGATAGAAACTTCAAGGCTCTAAGCAATACATAGCTGAGCTGTACTCACATGGAAGTCACCCTAGTGTTGGTGCCCATGTGTCAGTTTACACGTCTTTCAGACAGACGGTTTGACTTTCTTTAGATCGCTTTTGATGTCCTCCACGTGTGCATGAGGAATTCCTGAACACTGGCATAGTGGGCTTTAGTTAACTCACTAGTTCCCTAAATTCACAGTAAGCGTGCTCTACTTGTGAGATTCAGACAGACTCTCGGAGATGCGGCATCCCTCAGAGACAGGTGCTTTCGGTCAACTCTGGCATGGTTCTTAAAACGCTGTTTGAAATTCAAAGCCAGCCCAGGCAACTTAGAGAGACCTTGCCTCAGAATAAATAAAAAGGGCTGAGGATGTAGCTCAGTGGGGGCTCAGTCCCCAGCACCACAGACGCAAACAGTGCACAGAGAAAGCCACAGTCATTCAGTAGCCAGGAGATCCGAGCCATTTTCCCAGCCTGCCCTTGTGCAAGATGGCCGAGTCGGGAGGAAGCCTCGCGGGCGGTGCAGCCTGCGGGAGGTGGGTGTCACTACGAGGTCCAGGGGGCTTTGCCTGGACAAACACAGAGATTCACTGACAGAAAAGCAGGATAACAGAAGCCAACACCCAGAGTCCGCAGCCGTGTGACAGCCTCCCACTCAAGGTGGAGGGTTGAGAGGAAGCGTGATAAATATAAGGGGTGAAGAAGAATATGCGTGTGCTTAAACAAACAACAAAAGACCTTTATTACAGTACATGACATGTTGCCATTAACCCCCCTCAAATCCCCCCTCACTTTGAGCACACTCACCCATGGTCCCTGCCACTTCCTGCAGCGGCTCTGGAGTCCTCTCTCCTGAGGGTCTTCACCAGGTGTGACAAAAATACAGTGACTGCTGCTGTCGAGCACCACCCAACAGAAAGGCAAGCCGGGTAAAACACGATGCTGTGTCCTCCTCTGGATCTGCTGCCATGTGACTTGTGGTACTTCCCAAAGTCAGAATGACCACAGAAGGGAAGTACTTTGAATGGATTCAGGACACTGAGGGAGCCAGGACAGCACCACTGAAGCCGCTCAGGAAAAAGCCCAGTTTTTCTCTTCTTTTCTTTTTAAACTTTGAGACAGGGTCTCGTTAAGTTGCTCAGACAGAGGTTTGGGGGAGGAGAGCTACTTACTTCATGGGGGACAGGAAGCAGGGGGAGAAGGGAGGAGCCGGGAGGGAGACAGCCCTTCCAGGCCCCGCTGGTGATGGACCAGGCCGCACCTCCTGACAGCAGCCGGCTGTGAGCCCCGGGAGGCAGTCACCTCCCCAAACCCTCCAGTGTGCGCAGGGCGTGGGGACATCTGGATATGAACCACAGCACACTGTTGGACCTGCAGCTTGTTAGGGCTGGGGTATAGCAGCCCTCTAAACCTGGACTTCCCCGGGCCGTGGTTCAGTGCCCTGAGCAGCCCAGGGGTGGCTTCTCTGTCTGGGGACTTCCTGTCTCCTGCTTGCTCTAGCGCCTGAGCCTTCTGCGGCTCCTCCCGGCTTCCCAGAGCTCCGCTGGCAGTGGTGGCTTCTTCCCGGCCCCCAGCTCAACATCTGGCCACAGGCTGGAGAGGAATCTGTGAGTTTTTCTCACTCTTTTGCTGTGCAGTTCCCTCCTCCCCAGTGCCCTGCAGTGCACATCCCCTTATCCAGTTCCTCAGATACCAGCCCAGCCCAGGGCTCCACCAGGACCCAGGCGGCCCTGGAGCCAGCACCCTCCCAGGGCACAGCCCAGCACTTCCTGTGGCTGGCGCTGAGGCACTGTCCTGGTACCAGTTCCTTTATCATGATAAAAAGTCATCATCTTATTTCATTTCTATAATTGTTTTCTCATTAAAAACAAACTTCGTGCACATTATGTTTAGCTCTGTATGTAAAAACTCCCCAAATAATTTTCTCTGTGTACAGGTTGAGCATCCTTAATTCAAAATTCTGGAACCTGAAATGTTCCAAAATTCTAAACTTTTTGAGTCCCAAATGGGAAATTCTGTGCCTAATCTCATGTGACAGGTCACAGTCAAAATACAGCATGCTGGGAGAACTCTGTAAAATTAACTTCAGGCTATGTGCATGGATAGATATGAAACATAAATGGATTTTGTATTTAGACTTGGGAGCTCCCCAAGACGTCTCATTATGGGCATGCATAAATTCCAAAAGCTGAAGAAATCCAAATCCAAAATACTTCTGGTCTCAGGCATTTCAGATGAGTAATACTCCATCGGTACTTATTAAAAGTAGTAATAATAACCCCAGATGTACATTCTCAAAAGTTTATCTCCTAATTGTATTGTGTCCCCTTTACCTATGCCCTGCTCCAATAGTAAATGGGCAATTTAGGATAACTCATTTCATAATACTAAAAGACATACATGCACACTGTACAGCTCACAAAGGGGTAAAAAAGAACTCTAATGAAACAGAAATCTTGCTCCTGGGTCAATATTTATCACCTTTAGGAGGAAATAACATTAACAATTTTCTTATGTATCTTTTAGCATTTTCCGGGTCTCTAAACACCTGTGTGTTTAGGTGTGTGTTTGTGTCTGTGTGTGTTCCCTTCCCTTTGTTTTCTGAGAGAATGAGAATGTATTCTGGACATTTTGTGCATTTTTAAATAAACAAAATGTGTTTAATAACCTTCCATATTAGCACAGATACAGCTACCCAATTTTAAAAAGAGCTATGAGACCTTATCTTTCTAGATGTAGTATAATTTGAATAATCAGCTCTCTATTGATGGACATTTGTATTGTTTCCTTTTTTTTTTTTTTTAAGTAATGCAAACAACTGCATGTGGAAAATTCTCGTGCTAGCCCTCCTGTAGATCTGAGAATATGCCTCTAAGGAAAATTTCCCAAAGTGAAATTTTGGTTGTTACGGCTTGTGTCTAGATGTCTCCCCAAACCTCATGTGCTCATAGGTGGGGCTTTTTGGAGGTGGCTGAATCTAGGCCAGTGGTGACAAACCTTTGGCATGCATGCCACAGCAGACACACAGAGCCCTCTCTGTCAGCAGCCGACAGCAGCCAAGCATTGGGTAACAGTTGTTTTTTCTAAACTAAAACCTCTGTATGCTGGTTTAACTGCAGTGTTGGAATTTTGCAATAAATAAGTGGTTTGGGATTGCAGTTTGGGCACTGGTCTCTGGAAAGTTCACCATTGCTGATCTGGGGTGTGATAACTAAATTAATACACGATTTAGCATAGTTCTGGGTGTGGGTAATGGGAAGGCCCACTCTGGGTGTGGGTGGCACCATCAACGGGCTTGTAGCCTGGATGGGATAAAAGGGAAAGGGAGGTTTGAAATTCAGCACTGCTGCCTGCTACTTCTTGCCTACACTGCCATGGACTGTTTCCCCTCTGGTGCACTGCCCTGCCTTGGATCCAGCCAACTATGGACTGAAACCTCTACAAACTGATCCAAATTAAACCTCTCTTCCCTTAACTGATGCGTGTCAGGTAGTTTGTCCCAACAACAAGGAAGTAACTAAGACAAAAGTAAATATGAATTTTATTTTGTTCAATGTCACCAAAATGCTCTCCAAAGACACCCAACCCAACAGCAAGGGAGACCCCCTGTTGGCCTCCTGTGTGCACTGCATTATTGTCACCTGTGCAGGCTCTGCTGGTCCCTAGGTTACAACAGCAGCATCTCATTTTAATCTGTGATGCTCTGCCATGGAGGGTGAGGTGGCGCTTCTGCTCTCCTCTCCATATCAGGACAAATGTCCACTGCTGGTTCCTGTCCTGTGTGCAGTCAAGTCCATGCACCATGTTGGGCTGGGCAGCTATTGCTCAGATCACTGAAGCATGGTGACTTCACCAAGAACCACAGAGACAATGCAACCTACTCCAACAAGATGCTCTAAAGTTGCAGAGCTTTTGTCTGGTATTATCATTTATCTTAATGAGTTTTATTCTCAAAATTCTTAACTCACATTATTTGCGTGTGTGCTTGATTACACCAATGTTTCTGTTTCCTATTATAAAATATTTTCAAAATCAGGGCCAAGTCCTTCTAACACATCCAGTCACAGGCTATTGTCAACCTCTTAGCCTGGTTCCAGACCCTGGCCTTCGTGTACCTGCTGTGCCTCCTGTGGTCCTCCAGTCCTCTTCCACCACCCTGCCAAAGTCCTGGAGGGGTCAGAGCAGATGCTGGCAGATGCAGGTGAGTTCCACATCTGGCTCAGTGATCCAGAGCTTGTTCATTGCTACAAACAAGTGAAAGCATTTCAGGCACATCTCACCAGTGTCCCACTCCCTGCCCAGGGGTCCCCAGCCTCTTCCCTGCCCAGCTCTAAGTTCAGACAGAGGCAGCCTCCCTTTCCCAGCCCAGCTGTGGGCTTTGTCCACAGATGCTGAACCTGCACGTGATGTCACCGGACAGGAGACACGGAGGACAAGGCCAAATGCAGGACACTCGGGGCTGTCGAAGTCTGGAAAGGGAGGCTGGGATGAGGCACAGTTTCCTGGCCTCCAGAAAGGCTGAGGCAGGAGAGGCAGGGCCGAGCGTGGCGATGAGACCCAGCACTCAGCATAGCCCGTGGGGGAGAAGGACTCGGCAGGTGACACTTCCTGTGGACACTGCGATCCTGGGGACGCCTTAAGCAGCTCCATGGCTGTGACCCGCACACAGTTACCATGGAAAGAATTCCTAGATTGTAAACAATGACAGCGAGAGTCGCCTAGTTACAAAGTGTGTTTATAAAACGAATTCCAAAGGTACATGACATTTAATTCCAGCCTATTTTTAGAAAGTAAAGGATAATAAAAGGAAAATATCTTTTTTATCCCAGAAGAAAAAAATTGTAACATTTTTCCAAATCTAATTATAGAGTGTAGATCTATATGGCTACTAGGAAAAAATAGGGGCTTTAGGAATCTACTGTCCTCGGGGACCTAAAGAAAGCACAGAAGTGTAGGTTTTGGTGATGCAATGAATTGCAACAATCATGTATTAGAATTAGATTCATAAAAATAATCTTGGAAATAGAAAGATAGACTGTCCCTTGGTAACCCTCATCAGAAACGTAAACTGGGAGGACAATTATGCCTTCTATTTTGAGAAATATTTCTGTTAAAGAAAATCATTATTTCTTGCAAAGAGCTCTTGGACATAGAGGTTCACCTGGTTGATTTATCAAGAAAGGGAAGTGAGGATTCCCAAGGAATCTATTAAAAAAGAAAAGCTGCCTCATAGTCTTTAAATCACATTTTAGTGTGCTGCAAAATGCAAGTTCCGAAAGACATGAAAGGGCTGGGAACGCTAATTTCCACATCCCGTCTAATATCTTGACCTTCCGAACACTACCCTGGGAGAAGCGTCCAAAAAGTCAATGTGTAATTTGGTTCTGAAGCTGGAATCCAATCCTATCTCTTGTTTTATCCTCTAAAACATGGAATTCAAGAGCTTAATAAAGCTTCCAGACTAAAGTTCTCTTTTCTATGTACATGTAATGAACCACATACCGTACATGTGCAAGCTCTTCTGGTTTGATTTCAACACATGATGATTGCACACTGCATTAGAGCTCTGTGCTGCTATGGCACTTTGTCACCAATTCAGAGGCCACAAACAGTGAGGCAGACACAGTAACACGCACCTGTAATCCTGGTCCCCAGGAGGCTGAAGCGGGAGGATTGTGAGTCCCAGGCCAGCCTGGGCCACATCTCGAGTTCAAGGCCAACCTGAACTTCATAGTGAGCCCTGCCTCGAAAAATCAAAGCCAAAACTGCAAATCCAACAAACCAAAAAATACCCTACCCTAGTGCAGCACCTTAGGGTTCTGTAGGTCACAGCCCTGCCATTCTCCCCAGGCTGCCAGCGCTGTGAGCAGTGCACCTCCCACCTCCTCACCAACTCTGGTCTCTGTCCTTCCCTCCTCAGCCAGGCTGAAGGGGCTGCTCCCAGCTGGGCACTCGGGGACATCGAGCCACTCGCAGGTCCTTGCCGGAGAAGCGGCCTACACACAGCTCTGGGCACAAGGCCGTGGCATGTCGTTCTGCCCCTGCAAGCACTTGTCTGTCCTCCCAACGAGTGTTTCATGAGCGGCCACTGCTTGCTGAGTGCAGGGCTGAACAGAAGGGGAAAGGAGTCCAGCTCCCAGAGTCTGAAATGGCCACGATCAGACAAGTGTCATGGGAGTATACTGAGGCCTGCCACTGGCTACTGTCCGTTCTCAAAGTTACAAACCTGTCCAACACCTCTGCTCTCCACCCCAAGGCTGTGCTGCCCTCCCTTTGCTTTTGGTCCTGGGGCTGAACATAGGGCTTTTGCACTAAGCTGCATCTCCAGCACACCCTCCCTTCCTAAGTCTTTGTTTTGAGACAGAGACTAAATTACTAAGATGCTAAGGGGCCAGGCTGGGCTCTCCGCCTCCCAGGGTGCAGGGATTCCAGGGCCACCTCCTGAAGCTTGTATTTCAAAACCATTCCTGTAATCCTCAGGAGGCTGAGGCAGGAGAATTGCTGTGAGTTCGAGATTGGTTTGGGCTACAGAGTGAGTTTAAAGCTGGCCTGAGCCACGTAATGAGACCTTGTCTCAAATAAAAAGAAAGTGTGTCTTTGCCTGTGATTCTCAAGTATTTTGCTGATTCCCTTACATCCTTAAATAGTTGTTGAGGACTCAAAAAGCCCTTACTTACGTGGGCTGCTTCTACTGACATCTATTGTACTGGAAATCAGAGCTCAGAAAAAATTTAAACATTTATTAACTCATTTATAATGGATAAGAAACCCATCACATTCTTACATGCATAAGTATTTATTTTTCACAAATGCAAAAATCAAAAACACTTGACAGCATGCCTTTGTTTGACTTTTTACAAAGTTCTCAGCTGTGTCTGGTTTTACCAAAGATGCAGGATTCTCCTCTCCAGTTCTGCATCCAGAGTGTCCTGAGGTCACGGGACACGTAGCTTTGGAAGGCACCCTGTGCCACTGGCCATGGGAGGGAGAGGCAAAGAGCATTTTTATGGAAGGTTTTGGACCCTTGGGGTCTTAAAAAGCCCTGAGATTCCCTGGAGGTCTTGCTGTCACAGGGCAGTGGAGCTGCTTTGCAGCAGCTGCAGAAAGTCTGGCTTCTTGGCCTCTGGTTTAGGTTCTTGCTCTAGATATGAAAGCTGTAGCTCAGAGTCCAGTCCTTGGAGGTCAGAAGGGGCCCAAGCATACCCCTTATTTCTGCACCACTTCCTTTGGTCCTTGACTACCGTTCCTCATGGTTACAAAGTGGCTGCCATGACTCCAACCATCATAAGCTTGAGGAGAATTGCCCTTTACTCCCTTGAGGGGTTTTAGTAAGAGCAGAGAAGTATTTCTTCATCCTCCCAGAAAAATATGTCTTTAACATCGGTGGTGGCAGCTGGAGAGCTGTGGCCTCGACTCAACTGCAAACAAGGCTCAGCCTCCAGGTTAGCTGAATCTCAGCGACACCACTCAGACCCTGGGGTAACATCCTGTCCCCAAGGGACATGGTGTGTGTTCTTCTGTGGAGAAAAGACTCGGGGATTCTAGGAGCCACGTGGACAAGGTGAGGACATTAGACCTGGAAAAGCCTGTGCTCTGCCTCCCTCGGGGACACTGCACTGACCCATTCGCTGCCCCAGCCTCTGCCTGGACCACTTTGGGAGACCCCTTCACCAGGACACCACGGCATCCCCCAGATCCACATGACTTCCACTTCGAGGCTCGGTCCCTGCAGAGCACTGGGTCCGCAGCTTCTTTAATCACAGCGATTCCTCAGGCCCCACCAAAGGCACCGTGAGCAGCAATTGGGAGGTCCCGCAGAGGAGCCTCAGCTAGGGCCTACTTTGTCTTTCTATTTTTTGTTCTGCCTGTGTTTGGATTTAGGGTGACTTTTCTAATATGTCCATAAACCTCCATAGTTCTTTATTATTGATTAGTCAAGATGAAAATGTGTACCCCTGTCTGTATGTGATGAAAACAGGGCAATTTCAGCTTTAAAAAGCAATATCAAATAGTTCCTGGGGCTTATTAGGGTCTTCTTGTGGGCATGATTCTTCTCTCCAATCACCCTGTGATATCTATTCAGAGGAAGCTCTTAGGCCACATTTAGAGCCTAGGCAGCCTTTCCATTAGCATCCACTGCAGGCTGCAAGCCAGCCATGGGCAACTTTGGAAGCACAAATCAGACGCTCCAGCAGACAAAGGCGCCTTGGCCACCCAGATAAGGTGGGGAGTAAGCCTGCTTTCCCTGAAATATCAACTGCAAAAAACCCTTTTTATTCCTCACATATATGCAGCAGAGTCAATTCTTTCTGTTGCAAAGGAAAGAGAAAGGAAGGGAGGCAGGGAGGGAAGAAAGGTGGCTCAGACAGGGGAGGAGAGGCCGCCCGCCCTGGAGGCCCCAGTGATGTTCCCTCCAGAGGCTTAGACAGGTGCTGCAGGCTGAGCCCGACCCTTGCACAACCACAGTGTCCTGTCCTGGAGTGCTCCCATAGCGGTCGGCAGGAGTCTGGGCTGGGCTGGACGCAGGAGAGCCGCCGTTCTGGCGCACGTTGGGAGCAGGTGAGTCATGCACAGGTAACTCATGGAGGCTGGGAACCTTTTGAAGTGAGTGTTTGGGGCTCATGCTGTCTGTCATCACCCAGGAAGCATCAGATCACATTTCCTGTCGCGGGGCTCTGGGAAAGCTGTCCTTGAAGTCTTAGGTTGGTGACATTAGGTTTCCCAGGGCCCTGTAACACGGATGAGAAGAGGTCATCGCTGTCATCAGAAAAGCTTCAGTGATACCTGGCCCGGGGCAGCCCCTCCTCCTGGGGCCCTCCGCAGTTCCACTCCACAGCAAGTGCTGCAGCCACGAAAAGAGCCACTCACATCTCCTGCTGCAAAGTGGGGACAACAGGGGACCCCAGGTCCTGTCCCCTGGTGCCACCAGCAAGTCCCTCTGCAGTGACACTGGTGCAGGCTGACCCCATAGAGAGGCAGGACATCTGCCCTTGGAGTTGTGGGCCCTGGGGTGCCCTGCTGACCACAAGGCCACCCCACCCGGCTCCTTCTCCATGTCTCTTCCATGCTCGCCTGGGCCAAGGCTGAGCCTCTGCCCCGGCAGCCCACGCCTACCCCGGCAGGCTCTGGCACGGCCAATCCGGGCCTGGAATGGGAGCCCAGACAGAGCTGAGGGAACTCGCTTTGTTTCCCTTAAGTCCTTGGAAAGACATCTTCCAACACAAAGGGAAGTCTCTGATGAATAATTAAAACTAGAATCTAACCGCTCAAAATAAAACTGATGAGATTTTCAAAACATGAAATTTTGTCATATCCTATGAATGCACAATAACTGACAGAGGATTGGCCACAAAGTACCTTCAGCACCCAAGTAATGAGAACCAGGTACTGTGTGGGAGGGGACAGCCAAGCTGCTGAAGCTTAGCCCACGGGAGCCACTGGGAAACCGTCCAGGGTGCAGCAGTGTCAGACTCCACCTGATCGTCCATGCTGTGCAGGAAGAAAAGGTGGCAGCGGCCCAGGGCGTGGTCCTCGGTGAAGAGCCTGGGGGAGAAGATGGGAAAGCGTGTGTCAGAGGTCAGGGGAGGGAACGAAGCTGTGTCTCCAGGGGTGGTCCCAGTGCGCCAGCCTTCTTATTGCACAAGAGTGTCCACTGGAGATTACTCGCCACGGAGGAAACACGGAACAGCCACGTGGACAGAACGATGGCCGGGGAGGGCAGCTAGACCCCACCCTTGGGCACAGTGGATGCATGCGTAGAGGAGCCGGAAAGCGGGACTGAGAGACAGGGAGGCCAGCAGCAGGCGTCCCCTTTGTAGGGCTGTGTTCCACTGATGCCACGGGTCCCCAGCATGGTAGCCATGGGGAACAGTGCTGAGCCCCCAACGTGGCAGAGACCCTGCAGGAAGACAGCTGCCCGAGACGCAAGTTGGAAGCGCCTAGGCTGAGTCGTTCCCATGCTGTCAGCCAAAGCCCGCCCTGAGGACCTGCAGCAGGTTCGTCGTTGACCTGCATGGTACTGCACATACATCGTGCTGGATCGGAGACCCGCAGAGGCAGTGACCGTGTGGCTATGGGTGACCCTTCACATGCCACACCATGCACAAGGCTGATGGTCGGACAGAGCAAGAGAGCAGCATTGTGAATCCAGAGCTAAGCTGCAAATCTGTGACGCCCGGTGACAGCAGGGCATCAGTCGCCGTCATCTGCCATCTGCTCCAAGTCAAATGGCAAGATCCGTGGGACAGAGTACTGAGCCCCAGAGGGCAGAACGCAGGACACAGGAGCAAGGTGTGGAGCTGGGCCTGCCCCATTGCCCTCACCCCCACCAGTGGGTCACCTGCGGATTTCTTCTTCTGATCTGGGCCGTGCTCCCCAGCGGTCCCGTGAGCCTCCCCATGATGCCTCCTACGGTCACACCAAGCTCCCTGTGCCAACAGCAGCAGACCTGGTCATCAGAGGAGTGAGGGTCCCCGTCACAAATGGGGGAGAGGAAAACCAGTCTGACACCCAGTAAGTCAACCGAGGCACAGACTGGGAAAGCACACTGGTGACCGTGGACTGGAGCCCTCAGGAGGATGCTCGGGCCCTGCAGGTGAGCCGCATACTTCAGCAGGATGCTCCCAAGGGCCAGGGAAGCTGCAACAGAGGGGAAAGGAGGGAGGGGACCGGCATCATGGGAAGCCCGTGGCAGCTACTGGCTCTGTGTCCTGTAACACTACCTTACTCTTGCTATATCCTCCGAGAAAACTCAAAGGGACTTTGGGAGGACCTGTCCTGGGGCCAGACTGAAGCTGACCTACGCACACCTGGGGTGGACTTTGGGGGTGGTGGCATGTGTTTTGTTCCCCTTTTTCGGGCAAGGGGCTCTTTTCCCCTCTGCTGCCTACAGCAGGCCAGCCAAGCCCCCCTTCAGAAAAGGTCTTGGCTGAAGGGGAATGAGAAGGAAAACCCATCCTCATGGCTCCTTTGCAGACTGGTTGGGAAGGACTGCATAGGACTTTGATGATCTTGAGCCAGTCATCCTAGATCTGCTCAGTGCCAAACTGACTAGCTCGGGAGCTACCCACAAGGGGATTGGTGGATGCACTTCTGGTGTCAGATGGCTTATGGAGCCACCACCTTGGGTACCACATCTGGTCCCTGGCCCTTCCTCTCTGGCCCTGTTCCCCTGCTCTGTTTTCCAGCCTCCACGAACTGAGCAGCTTTCTCTGCCACCCCTTTCCACCATGATGTTCCTGACTTGTAGCCATGGATGAGTCCCCTGAAACCATGAGCCAAGAACATGTCTCCTCCTCTAAGCTGTGGGTGTTGGGTATTGCGACCAGCAATGGAACCCTATGTTCCTCCAGAGAGGCCCTGGTGCACCTGCAAGGGTTGTCTCTGGACTGAAGGCCTCCTTCACCCTCTGTTCTCACCTGAGTACCACACACTGTCTTATCTTAGCCTCCCACCTCCCCAGGGCTCAGTGATCCCAGCTGCAGTGAGGGAGGCCCCATGAGCCAGGGTTGGCCCCTGATGGCTTCTCATGGCTGTGAGGAGCAAGAAGCCACCACTCCACGTGACCCTGAAGTCACAGACCTGGCTGACCCCAGCCCAGGGTCCCATGGCCTCCCCGGCCCTCTCCATGGCCAAGCCTCTAGATGGCAGCTCCTTCTCTTCACTCTGACACTGCCCTTCTTCTGGAATGTTTTACCTCTCCTCACTTTGTCTAGCTGTGCTCTGCTCAAGTTCCAGGCCTCCAGCTGGAATTTACCTGCCTGCATCCCACAGAAGGCCTAAAGGCCCCACTGTGAAGGTGCTCTATGTCCTGGAAACCCACAGTTTCACCACTGTCTGGTTCTGCCCCAGCCTCTAACTGAGGCACGTGGCCTGCCAACACATACTCCACCCAACCTGTACGTATATGGCAACTACTTCCTTCCGCAAATGACAAAGGTAAGAATATGTCTGTCACATTCTTAATTGCATCCCTGGTGGAGTCTTTGGCACATCTAGTTGCTTACCAAATCCCTCTTGGATGGAAGGGAACTGGTACAAACTTTGGAACTGAAATATGCCCCCTGCTTGACTGAGAAAGCACTGAGTCCATCTGGAGGCCACCTATTGCTTATGACAGCATTCCACAAGGCTCTCCCATTCCAAACATCCTAAAGGCAAAGGGGTTGCAGCCAGGACTGTGATTTGCATTTCTTTGGTAACTAGTGGCAAGCAGGCATGTTCCTCCTGCTATTTATATTCCATTGTGAAGTTCGAATTCCTATCCTGGGCTCTTTCATTTATTGTGCTCTCTGTGTGTTAATCTATCTGTGAGTAAATCTCCTTCCTATAGGCCTTGTTCCTCTATCTGGTTTATTTAATGCAAACATCTTCATACTGTTTCCTTATTGATCCATTTCCACTGTTTTCCTCTTCTCTGTGGTGAGCTGTTTGGAGTCAAAAACCTGTCACCCATTTCTGTGATGGACCAAATGTTTGCATCCCCGTTGTCCTGGTATTAGGAGGTGGGACTTCTAGGAAGTGATTAGGTGCCAGGATAGAGCCCTCATGAATGGAGTGAGTGTCCTTGAAAACAGAAAGAAGGAGCTAGATAAGGGACAGATGCCATCTGTCACCTTGGGACTCTGTCACCCTCCCTCATCAATGCTACATCTGCTGGCACTTTGAACTTGACATTGGACTTCCTGTCCAGGAGACTGCGATAAATAGGTTGTTGTAAAAGCCACCCAGTCTGTGGGACATCGTGACAGCCACCTGAACCAACAGAGATCATTCCTTTCATAATTTCATCTGTTACTTGGCATAGTTTTTCCAAAGTTGTGACATACACACTTTAAAATTTTTTTCCTGGATTGTAATGACTTTTTGTTGGTTTTTAGTTCTCGGACAACATTTCTTCTGACATAGGGTACACAATATGGATTTTAATGACTTCATCTCCACTCTCTTTTGCTGCCTAATAATTTTTTTAGCAGCCAGTGAAGGATGAGCCTTAGTCCAGTTTCCTTCAGTTCACAATTATCACAGCTCAGACGCAGGCCGAGTGATGTCAGGAGGTGTCCAGGGGCAGAAGGAGATGGCCCTGGGGATCCGATTGTGAGCAAGGTGGCTCATAAAGCTGGTGGATCAATCTCAGCTTCTTGAGGGTGGAGGGGAGGCCAGCAATCAGCGAAACTGATCACTAAAACTGATGACAGCAGCAGTCTGGAGTATTTAAGTTCTCTTTGTCCGTGCTACTCTCATTCCTGGCCTGAATGAGACTTTCACAAGCAAACAGGCCTTTCTTTGCAAACAACAGCCTACTCTCAGTAAAGAGGACAGAAGACCATAAGGAAAATTTAGGACAGAGTATACAATCTCCCCAGTACCAAGAAGTCCAGTTATTTCACACCTGCACTGACCGTCCTTGGACCCTCAGTCATAAACATTCCTTATGAGCATAGCCCCTTCACAAAACCCTATATAAACCTAGTTCCCTTCCCAGCTGGCTGCTTCTCTCTCTCTCTCTCTCTCTCTCTCTCTCTCTCTCTCTCTCTCTCTCTCTCTCTTTCTCCATCAGGCCATCCACACACAGATGAATGAAACTCGGCTCTTCCCAGCTAGCTGCAGAAATCTTCTGCCCCTGATTCAGTCTCTGTTCATACAGACAGGAATAAGGCTTTTTTCTCACAATGCCTTTTGCTGAGTGGCCTCACGCATGCCATTTATAGCAGTTATTATCTTTATATTGGCAGCATCTCCTGGGACTGACACTCAGGACCTATGAGGACCTCACAGGAAGTGGGCACCCCCCAAAGGCACCTGTGCCCGCCCCAGTGGACAACCTGGGTGGAGGGGACATCGGCTCTCACTCATGGCTCAGCTCTGTTGGCAGAGCTGCACTGTGAACACAGATGGGACTTGGGCACAAAGCTGAGGACACTAAGAGATGACTATGCTCTCAGTCCAGGTGTGGACGTCAGATTCCACCGCGCAGTGCACCCATGCTGACGGGACCGAGCCCTGGCATCCACTGGACCTTTTGCCCCTCTCAGTGAGCCCCAGGCCAGCGGAATCCACGCCTCATTTGTTTCCCACAGTGTTGCAGTAAACTACACCTGTAGCCTCTCCTGTTCTCAGGGAACACAGCAGGCCCCATTGTTTACCTTTTCATTTATCTGCACTAAAGAAGAGGCCTCTCATTTGCGTCATTCTTGAAGAAAACAGTGATGAGCAGCTGTGGACTGTGGGAGCTGAGAGGGGATGAGTTTTCCTGGCTGCCACTCTGGGTCTCCTCTCTCCCCTCCTCCAGCCGCCACACTGAAGCTGGCTTTTGTGGCTCTGAAGGCTGCCATTTCCTTCTCAAAAAATTGCTGTTCTGTTTTCTCAGTTTGATGGACCTTGTACTTCAAATACAATGGTAATTTCATTTAGGCAGAATTGCAAAACAGCAAAACAGAAAATGAAAATAAAAACTGCAAAAAGAAAAATCATTTTCTGTTTATTAAAAAAGATTTATAAACATGACTGAGTCCTTAATGTATTGTCACCAGAAGTTCCAACTCAGGAAATCGTGAATCCCACTTTAAAAACAGCCCTCCGATTCCCCAGGCCCTGTCTGAAGTGCGTGTGCCCCGCGCAGCAGAGCGCATGGCTCATGCTGTCTCATCACAGTGCTCACATGCAGAGCAGTCCTGAGCACAGGGCCCCCAGGCACAAAATCTGCCATGTGTCTGTCCCCACAGCCCGAGGGTCCCAGCCCCCATCTCATCTTCCTTCCTTTCAGGCTTTTTGGAGAGAATTTTAACTGTATGAAGTTGAATCTGGGGAGGGCATCTCAAAGCCCCACTTGTTCCTGGAGCAGCCCGCCTCGTGTGAAGTTCAGTTAGCTGGTGCCACTGTGGCTGGCACTCGGGATACATACATATGTTCTCCTTGTTGTCAAAGAGGGAGGAAAGACATTTTCTTCTTGGACTTTCAAGTCCCTTTGGGCTAAGGTCAGTGTCCTTCCTTTTTTCTCTTTGGAAGCGCCTTTGACAATCTAGTCTCCACAGCATCCTGTCCCGCCTGGCATTTAAGTGCTCAGGGATTCAGCAGTTTGAGCTGAGCAGTAAGCAGGCATCAGGGCCACAGGAGCACCACTCACAAGGCACCGCGCTTCACTCTTGCAGTCACCGTGGAGATGACGGGGTTTACACCTGAGGCGATGTGGCCCTCAGATCCCATGGTGAGGGGCATCATAGATCCCCAAAAGGGTCAGGTGGACGCTGCATCCAGGGCCACTAGGGGAACCAGTGGCTGCTCTGCCATCAGGGCCCAGGAAGGAGAGGCAGCTCTGGCCCAGAAACCCAGGGCAGGGCATCCAGAGGAGCACAGGGACAAAGCAGCCTGGGGCCCCAATGAGGAGCACATGCAAAGAAGGTGAGCCGGGACCACAGGATGGCAGGACTGGCACTCAGGCCTCAGGGGAACCCAGGAGGCATTCTTGCAGCATCCGAGCCCCAGACACGAACAAGAAAGAAGCCACTCGACAGGACATCCTGTGGGGTCACTGCAGGCAGCCAGCTTGGATTTGCAGTGGGAGCAGCCTTCTGGGGACTGGGGTCTCGGGTCAGGGTGGACTTGGCCAAGACTGGGAACCGCTGGACAGTCAGTGCCCAAACCCAGGTCGGCTGGACTGCACACCTACAGCAGACAGGAAGTAGGGCTGAGCTTCCTCTTGGCCACCAGACAGCGGGCGCTCCTGGGGCCAAGCTGGCCAGCCGTGGGTCACATCGGCACTGGCCAGGTCATCAGATGGGGGACAGAAATGAGAGCCAGGCCTGTGTTGTATCCCAAGGGAGAAGCACAGACATACCAGGGAGGGTGCTGGAGCTCTGGACAGTGCCTAACTGTTTTCATCACCACGGACTCCACGTTTCTGCAGACAGGACTGGGAGGCAGGGGAGACAGGAGGGTGCTGGGAGAATTGGGGACCTCAGGGTCCTGTGGCCAGCTTGTCCTTCAGGGCTGGGACAGACCATCTTCCCCTCAGAACCTCGCAGCCATGGCCATGGGGAGCTGGTTTTTAAATTCCAGAGACAGACACGCTCGCGATGGATACCACTGCAAAGGCGCTGTGCTACTCCAGAGCAAGAGTGGAAGGTGCCGGAGGCCTGAGATAATGCTGCCACCGAGGAACAGCAGAACAGAGGCCACCGATGAAAAACTCCTGTTCACATCTGGAAATTTTCAGAAATCAAACTAAGCGCTCATCAGCAACTCGGGACACTCCCCACCAGAAAGGCATGCCCTTGACTGCAGTTTGCCACTGGGCCTTTCCGGGAAACAACCTGGCACGGCAGGCTTCTCATCGAGAGCCGGGAAGGCCATCATGGGCCTAGTGGGAGGAGCTCTCCCTAGGCGTCGCCTTCTCGGGCAGCTGCTCCGACCTCTCCGCGTGTCTGCTCACTTGGGGCCACCTCGAGGGTGTCCCAGCCAGAGCACTGCACACCCTGGTGCCTGCTCCATGCCCTTGGTCTCGCCACCTGAGGGACATCTGTGCCTGCGCTTGGCTCTGTCTCATTGGCTTTGTCCCCCCCACCAGCAGCCGTGCTTCTCTGAAGACGCTGCACTTGGAGACAGGGATGTCTAGGCACGGGGGCGAGGTTCTCTCAAGGTGGAGGAATTTGTAGGAGACGCTGGCTTTCACGTAGCAGGCCTGGGAAGCGGTAACAGTAAGGCCAGGGCCAGGGCCTGGGAGCGCTGGTCAGTGGCTGCACCTTTTCCATCGGAGGCACCATCCGTGTGTTGCCACCTGGAGTGCAGAGATCACAAGACAAGGTCACTCTGAGCAGCTGCCACCAGTGCCACGGCAGGGAGCTGAAGGTGAGGCCAGTGGGTGCTGCTGGCTCCTGCACAATATCAGGGCTCAATTCAGAAGCACACAAAATAAACACCCGTCTAGTGAGGAGGGCAGGTGAGACAGGAGCTTCGGGCTTCATGCTCCCTTTCCTGGGGAGGTCGTCCACAGCCATCCACAGCACTGAGATTCCATCCCTGTCTACTCTCCTCCTCGGAAACCAGGGGGACAGCACTCAGTAGGGGCTCACACGGCACCTCGTGCATTTGCTCCCAAAGCCTCTTTGCTTATTTGCTCTCCATTCGGTGTCAACTGAACGCTCATGTGAATGGCACCATGGCTCACTTCCTCCTCCCTGGACTCAGTGCCCGACACCTACAACTCTAAGAAAGAAAGGTTTATTTTAGCTCACAGTTTGCAGCGGTTTCAGTCCGTAATCTGCTGGCTCTAAGGCAGGGCGGCATGGCAGAGGGCATCACGGCGAGAAACAGCCCATGGCACGGTGACAGGGAGCAGGAGGGAGACAACCTTCCAGGCCATGCCCCTGAGACCGCCTCCCCCAGCAGGCCCCGCCTCCAAGCAGTGCCTCCCACTTAGACTGCACAGTAGATGAACCCAGGGATGAGTGTGACACTCTCATGACCCAGTGGCCTCCCGAAGCCCCACCATGAGCCTGTGAGGCTTTTGGGGAAACCTCAGCATGGGACTCCTTTCCCTGTCTGGGACCTGGCAAAGCAGTGTCTTCCATACTTCGAGCTCTTGATCCCCAGCTGTCCCCGCTGACTCCCTCCATGCCCTTTTCTGCACAGCCAGGGGACACAGCGTCAAACCTCAGGAAGTGAAGTGGGGGATTTCAAAGGACTGGAAACCCCTTTCCCGGCTCCTCCACGTCGTTGTCCTAGGAGTCCTCTTATGTGCTTCATCCGTTGTGGTTTTGTAAATTATAACCATCAGTTACTTGTCCTTTCTCACATTCACCACTGTGATCTCTATTCTTCATTAAATTTACTGCTAAATGAAACTTTTTTCACTTTGGGAATTTTACTTTCTACTGCAGAGAATTCCTCAGTGTGGACAGAGCTGTGTTTTCCTATGACCACTTTCAGAACACAGTGATTTTGTGGACTTTTTTTAGATTATCCAAATATGTTACATCAGTTCAAATGGGCAAATTTGCTTCAGAAAGAGAAGGAGGGAGAGAGAGAGGAAAAACAGGGAAGAAAACACATTCAAATGCTCCTCACAGGAGCCAGAAGCCCAACAGCAATGTGCTTGAAGGTGTAAAGATTGCTCAATGTACTTGTACGTGTGGCAGATAAAACAGAATTAACGAATGAAATATTCTGGTAGAATCCATGAGGCCCAAAACCTTTCTGCTCTCCATGCATGGAAACACATCAATGCCGTGGAAATGGTTCTTGAACTGTCCGTAAGCAGTGGCCTGTACAACCGAGCTTTTCAAAGCAGTGCTTTGTCTATAGTAACATCTCTTACAATCCCTAATTCATAGTAAATGCAAAATGAATCACCCACCTAATGCATCCACTATTACCAAATTCCCTGTGTCTCATGAGAAAATCGTTCTTACTGCACTTAAAATCCTGAGTATTTGAAAATGTCTTTAAAGGACACGATTGTCCTGAGTTTACCATTTGCACTGGTATTTTTGGTCTTGTTTTTGGTTTTGATCAGACATACAGAAGAGCAAAAACAAAACCAAAAAAACCCCACTAAACTTTATTTACTTTTATAGGTGAGGCCAAACCTTCAGGTGCTTCTGGCCCCGTGGGAAGGGCAGATGCCTCCTCCCTCCCCTGAAGTTGGCCCCAGGTCTAGCCTGAAAACTGCAGCTCACAGACAGCTGTGGTCTGCTCAGTCACATGCTCTGGAGAATTCCAGCAGCAGCGGGGCCACATGCCTGCTTCCTTTTTTCTTTAACAGCAACTTTATTTACTTATAACATCTTCCAAAGAAACTGGATACGGAAGTTTGTGTATGTCATCCCAAGACTCTGGGAAGCTGAGGCAGGATGATTTAAAAGTCCACCCCAACCTGGGCAACTCAGTGACTTAAATAGCCCCTGCCTCAAAAATACACAAACAAATGACTTACATAAATATTTACATAAATAAATCCCCCCAAAGGCAAACAGTGCCCTCCTTTTGCCACGATCCAGGCATTCTGTGACCCTGCTTTGTAGCTGGTAAAACATTGGCCAAGGCTGTGTCCAGGGGAGCCAGGGCAGTGGTGCAGCCAGTGATCTGTGAGGGTGACCAGAATTTCCAGGTCATGGCTGGAGTCCTCTGATGCCAATTCCCAGTTTTCCATCTCAGGGCTTCGGGAAGCTTGGTCTGTTCTGCTACTTCACACACTGAAATGTGCGTTGGGGTCCACAACAAAGCTGTGTCCTCCTGGCCTAGTCGCCGTCCCTGTCGAGATTGACCCATCAGGAAGAGAAGTGGATGATTCCATGCACACCATCACCTCCAGAAGGCAGGGTCTGTGGGAGGCCAGCGGCTATGTGGTCAAACCATCCCTACAATCCAAAGGATACCGGAGGCAGATGACCTGGACCCTGGAACCCAAGAAGCTCTGGGCCGAGAGGGGAGAAAGGCACATGCAGGTGGAGGAAGCCAAGCATCCCGCATCCCAGGAAGAGGACCCAGCGGGCTCTCTCTGCAGCTCCACGTGGGCAGGGGGACCCCAGCTCCACAGAACACCTGGCGCCTGCACGGGCCGGGCAGGGGGAGTTAGCCAGCTGCTGCTGCGTCTCTGGCTTGGCCTGAGATCTGCCCTTGGCGTGGCAGAATCATCTTCTCAGAGGACAGAGTGAGGAGATGGCATGGCAGGGACAGGGACCAGCAATGAGCAGACACCGCGAGGAGGAGGTGACTTGGGGCCGAGGTTAAGGGACACCATGAAACCTTCTCGAGTCTGGCTCAGTTACTTCTCACAATTTGATCGTGAGGCTCCTGGGACTCATTTTCTTCGTGTGCACGTGCATATGTGCATGTATGTGTGTGCCATGTGTTTGCTCAAGTGTCATGTGTGTGTGACCATGTGGGTGCTGCGTGAGTGCGTATCACACATGTGAGTGTCATACACACTCCTGTGCTTGCTGGGATCAGAGAGCTTGGGGAATGTTTGGACACTACTTTTCCAGCTGCTTCAGGGTCCTTTCCACTCCCACACAAGTGTGCCCACTACTCCCCCAGACCAGAGGCGCTCCCTCCTGCCTGCTGTGCTGGGCATCATGGCGGCCGGCCCCGGCACTGTGGGCTGCTCCCCAGCCTTTTCTCCAAGGTGTCCCCTGCCCCTCTCCTGTCTCAGGCACAGTGCTCCAGGACACTGAGCAGCTTTGTCGCCTGTGTGCTCCCAGTCACTGGGGCTCAGCATGTGTGCTCTGTGGGGCCCAAGCACTCCCCCCTCCCGGCTACTGCACCTGTGTTGGTCCCGGGCTGGGCTGCATGAGCTTGGGATGTCCTCTCCCATGCCCTTTAAATCAGTGTTCATTTGAGGCACACAGTAATGACATTCATCATGGGGTGCACGTGCGTGAAACACTTCTTCATTCTTTTAATGTCCCCTTCTCCTCCCCTCCTGGCCCCTCCCTCCATGTTGCCTTCCCATTTGCAAAAGATGCGTCTTCCTGTTTCCTGTTATCTATCCTTTAGTTTGCTCTTTAATTTATTTATACTTTGGGTTTCTCACATAAGAGATGCCATGTGAAATTTAAGCTTGTGTCTGGTTTATTTCACTTAACATTATGGTCTTGAGGTGCATCCATTTTCCTACAGATGCCTCAGGTTTATCCTTCTTTGTGGCAGAGTAGTACTCCACTCTGGGTAGTCCTTTCCCCATGTCCCTTCAGGGTCCCCTCTGTCCTCAGTGCTCTCCTCGCTGGGGCATCCGGGGGTTCTGCTCCCTTGGCCTCTGTAGAGTCTCAGCCCCATCTCCCTGGGGAGCAGCAGGCTCCTCTCCGTGTCCCCCCGGCCCAGAGGCGCCATGCGGCAGGACGCAGTGGAGACTGCAGCTGTGCTGTTGCTCCCGTCCCTGAGGTCACCGTCCCTCACGGGGTGAAGGTCAATTCCAGAAAACCCTGCTCTGCCTCCAAGCATCTCCTCCAAGGCTTCCAGGAGAAAATCTGGGCCTGAGGCTCTGTCTTGGCTGGAAGAATGGGAATCATCAGGTCTGCTTTTCTGACGTTCCCGAGCTCTCAGGGAAGGGCAGGGAGAAGTGGGACAAAGCTAAGCGGGAGCCATCGGCACCTTGCGCCCTGGGTATGGGCTGCCATTCACAGCACCGCCCTGTGCCTCACTTTGCTCTCAATTGTGCTTTTGGGTCTTTATTTTCAAACCCTCAATCTGCACCTGAGAAAACTCAGACTCAGGGAAATGAGGCAAATGACCAACAAGCCCTAATCTCCCGAGTTGGAGTGGAAGCCAGGCCACCACCTTTCAAGGGGGCTCTGCAGGGTGGGGACAAACTTCAGAAGCAGTCAGAGGCAGGGCTGGGAGCAGGACCCCAGCTCTGAAGTCGAAACCCAAGGCCGACTTTAAAGCACAGCATCACGGGCTCTTGGGGTAGCTCTGCACTGTGGACAAGACCGGGGAAGAAACGGACCGTGCTGCAGAACTCCCTGTGTCATGCACACACACACACACACGCACATGCATACACACATGCACACACGCACACACACGCTCAGGGGAACAAGAGCTCCACTAGGTGACGCCATCCACGCCCACTGCTATGTCTCCCAGCAGCTGCCTCACTGCGCATGCCGTCCACTCCAGGGAGCGGGGGACAGTCAGGCAGAGGAGGACACCCCTGCGGCTTCTGAACAGGGACCCGAGTTTCTTACTCTCTTCCCAGGGGCCAGGCTCGGCCTGTGGGTGCCCTGGGGCTCGCGTGTGGAGCGTGGGCCAAATGGGGGCCTGAGCTCTCACTTCTCAAGACTCCCCAAGCATGACCAAGGCACCATGATGGCTCTCCAAGGACAGCCAGGTCCCCGCACTCCCTCAGGTCCCGGCCTGCGGGAGGAGGAGGGAGAGGTGCAGGTGGCCCGGCCGGAGCCCCTGTCCTGGACCGGGAGTCCCCTCCCCACTCACCCAGCCTTCCCGGCCAGGAGCAGGGGTCCCTGTGCCCCAGTGGTGCACCCTGGGGTGGAGGAGGCCTTTCCCTCGGTGCCCTCAGTCCAGGAAGCAGAAGTGCAGGGGACCAAGCCCAGCCTCTGGGCGCCTCCCAGGGCACCCCTCTCTCCTCCCAGAGCGCACAGGGTGGCGCATGGTCCACCCAGGTGCATTCGGCCATGCCTGACCCCAGCTTCCTGCTTCCTCTCCCCACTTCCTGCTGACCCGACAGGAACAGCGGAGCAGCCTTTGGCCGTTCCAGGTAGCACTCTTCCTGGTGTCTGCTCCTGTCCTCTCCTGTGGAGAAAGAAGAAGGGAGGCCAGGCAGATGGTGACACCCCGGACACAGCACATTCCTCCTGCTCCTGCTCAGGCCCAGCCCTCTCACTCCAGCGGGAGCAAAGGCAAAGAGGGGTGATTTTATTTCAGACCGCACAAGATTTTGCGGGACACTGACCGCAAACCCCACATCAGTCCCATCTCTCCCTGCTAAGTAGGAACTGTGGCCCTGGATTTTCCCTTTCTAGCTTTTTCAGAAGTAGCTGGTGCCACAAACACTTCAGTAAGATTCAACTCTGATTTCCAAAGAGAAGCTCAACATGGACAGAGGCAGGGTGAGTTGAGAAATGGAGCCAGGAGCTCGAGCTTCATCTCCTAAGTGTCCGTCCGTCTGCTGGAGAAATCACAGTGCGACGCGAAGGCTTCCCGTGAATGTGGGTCACAACGCGGGACCGAGGCTCGTATTTCTCCGATAAAGGGAGAAACAGGCCGAGGCTCCCATGCAGGGAGTCCGGATGCGGACCAACCGCTGCGAGCTTCCTAGGAGACAGCGCTGCGTCCCAGCTGTGAGGGGCGGAAAGCACCAAGGCTATCCTTCCTGCAACTACTGCCGACCACACCGCTTTGTAAACGTCCTGTAAAGAACTGAACTCTGTCACCTCCAAAGCGCCTAGACGCTGGCCTTCAGGAAAGCAGCCCACCAGCACGAGAGGACGATAATCTAAATGAGGCCAGAGCTAGCTTCCGTGGAAAGCTCAGGGAAAAAATGTTCTGTTCATTAACAAGTGCGGGGAGACGCGGAGTGGGGCTCGACCCCCGCTCGGAGTAAGCGTCTCTCCCGGGGAACTTGTCCGGTCCTCTGCCCAGGGTCTCTGCCCAGGGTCTCTGCCCAGGGTCTCTGCGCTGAGCCCTGCCACACCTATCAGCGGGTTTGCTGGGTGGAGAAAGAAAGCCCACTTGACTTTTCTATTTGTTGGCAACATTAGAGGATTAGGCAGGAATAAGTGGGGCGTGTTTTACTTGTAGGGAAACAGTCCAGTTTCTGTCGGCTGCTTATCCGTCTGCGTTTATCTTTTCTCTCACCTGGAGACTTTGATGTTAAAAATATTATCCGTTTCCAACGAGTCCTGATAACAAGGCAACATCACTTAAGGGGTTCAGTTTGCAAGAAACAGACACATAGTCTGCTTCTAGAAAAAAACAGCCAAGCATTCTGACTTTGCCAGGAGTAGACGGTCAGCACATAATGCATTCCCTTGGAAACGGTCCTTTCTTGCACATAGTCGCAATATAAAATAGCTTCAGACAAGAGGATGGAGTGCCGCTGCAGGGAGGGCCTCCCTGCGCCCCGCTTTGCCAGGGCCTCCGCCTCTGTAGCCAGCGCCGCGGGACCGGCCTCTGTCCTGCCCCAGCTGTTCGGGGACCGGCAGCCTGACCTCGCTCTCCAAACTTCTGCCGGCCCCTGGAGAGCTTCCTCTTCCGACCACGCCCTTAGCAAACATCCGGGGAACTTCACGCCGGCCTGGCTTCCTCCCGAGGGCCCCATGTGCAGAGGGGAGAAGGAGGCGCCAGGACCAGAAAGCCCTGGGCCTGCATGGGGCCCGGGATCCACACAGCGGCCTTGGGTCATCACTTGCGTCACCCTCAAGTTTTCTGCCTGTCCCACCCAGAGCCGGTCGCAAGGCTGACTGCATGTGCGGGAATAAGAACACAGACGGAAGCTGGGCATTTCAGTGAGCTTTCTTTCCTTCCATACATACAGATTTTTTCAATTTTAATTTGTTTTGTTTTGTTTTGTTTTGTTTTTGTTTTTGACACCAGGGATCGAACTCGGGACCTTGAGCTTATGAGGCAGGTGGTGGAACCACTGAGCTAAACCCCGGCCCCAGTTTTTATTTCCACTAGCAGGTTTGCAGTGCGTGATTGCAGCCCTTGTGGGGCGCTGGTGAGCAACCTTAGCACAACTTCATTCTGCACATCCCCTTCCTCTGCGCTCTCCCGCCCTCCTCAGTCTCCTCATTTCCAGAAGCTCTGCCTCCTTGTTTCCTACCTCCCTGTCATCTCCCTTTTATTTTCCTCTTTATTTATACCTTAGGTTTCTCACAGTAGAGAAACCAAGGGCCAGGGATTTAGCTCAGTGGTGCTGCCGCCTGTTTTGAAGAGAAACCATGCGACATTAAGCCGTGTGTCTGATTGATCTCACTTCCATCACGGCCTCAGGTGCCTCCATTTCCATACAGATGCCTCAAGCTTATCCTTCTTTATGGCAGAGTAGTACTCCATTGCCATTTTAAAATTTTTCTTGTAAAATAAAACGTCCATGCAGAAAAATATCAATATCGAAAGCAAAGATAAAAGTCGGTGGCCCACAGCAAGGTGAGTTTTCACCAACACTGTTCAGAACTAGAACTTGGGCGGACTCCTTGGGAACCCTTCCGCAGGCATCATTCCCGCAGTGCTGAGTTCCACAGGAGTCTGCACTCCCTGGTGGGCTCAGCCCAGTGCACCCTGAGAAGCTGTGGCTCAGGCGTGCGCACCCAAGGTGGCTTCCTAGAGCCCCATTTGTCTCTGCAGTCTCTGCCGAGCCCCTGGGCAGTGCAGTCCCGGGGCCCTGCGGACCTGGGGTTCAGTGGGGGGTTCTTAGCCAGGTCCGCACCCCCTCCTGGCCTCACACAGGCTGACGGCTGTTCCCAGAGCTGTGGCCGGGCCTGGGCCCTGGCACCGTCCTTGTGGAGAGGGCATCGGTGGCACCATGTGGTCCCATCTGTCCCACCGCCGCCTCACCAGGAAGCATGGGCCACTGTCCCAGTTCCCCGGGAGGATCAGATCCATCCCAGCCCTGGTCTGCAGGCAGTGACACTGTGTTCCTGTCCCTTGTGACTAACTGGAAAAACGTTTCCAGGTGAAAGGTTCTCTCCTCTCTCATTTGTTTGTCCAGTGAGACATTCTGTATCCATCTTCAAGACGACGAATCATCTCTAAACTGGAACTGACTCATGTTCCATTACACTCCTTAGTACGGTACAGACTCGCCAGTTAAAACCTAATTGCGGGCTGTCCGCTCATTACTAATTGTCCTGTAACTGGCCACAGGGGCTTTTAAAATTGACTTTTGAGTCTTTGACAGATTGCTCCATATGTCAAAATGTTCCAGACACGCTCGTTTCATGGGAAATGGAAATTCACGGACAGAGTTTAGGCTGTGAGGACGTCCACCTTACCTGGTTTGTCACTGTCCCTCGGCCTTACCAGCAGGAAGAGGTTGGAAAGATGACAGATATAGGGATCCATAGACTAACCAGAAGAGAGACAGATAGCAGAACAGGTAGATCTACTTGATGGAACAGACAGAATCGATAGATATCCCGGATACTAGGGCAGACGTATCTGAGAGAAAATAGAAGAGACAGGTAGATAGATATAATAGATACTCGGATATAATAGGATAGATGCAATAAGTCTATACTGGATACAACAGCTGAATAAATGTAAGTAGATACCATGAATACATGAATATATAAAACAATATAGACTAGATGTCATGGACAGATATCATAATAGATATAGTAATAGACAAATGGATAATAGTAGGTAGCTGAACAGGGGAGTAGATATAAACAGAGATATAATATAATAGATATATGAAGATGGACATGATAGATAAATAGGTATTTAATTAGATTTTTAAGGAAAAATAATTCTTGAGCACCTGTCAAAGTTTGCAACTTAAATCGAGATCTCAGGTGTCGATTCTCTTGCCCCTCTTTCATGCCAGGGGCCCTGCCACACGGGTCCTATTGTTCTCACATTCATCACACCGTGGCTTGGGACATGCAGCCCTGTGGCTGTCGCTGGCCTTCCCCAGCCCTCAGACTGAGGCAGAGAGAGGTGACATAGCGCTGTATTTTATTGTAAGCATTGCTGATGGGGATTGGGGGGATCTAGTTTCTCTCTTTATAGCGATTTGGGGATGTCCACACCTATACTGGCTCCACCGCCCAGAATTCCTGATTACCAATTTTCAAGGTTCTAACTATCTCCTATGTTTACGTCAACCACATTCGAGATTCTTTAAGAGGTAAGAAATTCAACACCCGTTCTTGTTTTATGTCCCTAGGCTGCTATGCATGGCTCTGTCACTGAGTGACACCAAAGATACTAAGACAGTAGAAATTTAAGCCAGAAGAAATCATAGAAGTTGACCAGTCTGATATTTTGAATTTGTGACAATGGAATTTATGTTATGAATACTTTTCCTGACTCTATCACCTCTCCATGGTTGGTGCTTCCATTAATAAATGGTTCTCAAAGTGCACTGTGATCGATGGACCCATCCTTTTGAGTTTTCTGACCAGTGGGGTCTGTGGGAAGCTTTCTCCTAGGTTGTTGAATCTTCATGGGAACTTGAACAATTTGTACACTTGCATGGTTTGTTTCTGTTGCTTTTAACATTGAAGAGGCTGACCCATCAGAAAGTTATTTTAGGGGAGCCCTGAGACAGGAAACCCCTCTGTATTTTTTCCTGCAGATTACAGCCCATCCCCAATTGTCCCAGAAGCATTTGTTAAATAATCACAGTGGCTCTTTCCAAATATTTACACACATTTTCTTCATAATGTATTAAATTTGATATAAACTTTATCTTTAATATGTTTCGATTTTCCTTCATTTTCTGAAATTTACAACTTTTATTTCTTCCTGTCCTCTAACAATGCAACTCGCTGCTCAGAAGCACTGTTCCTTAGCTGTCCCCAAACATCACTCAGGCTGGTCTCCACAAGAAAACCCTCGTGTGGGCCTCTGAGCTTGACTTATGTTGGATTTGGGGTTAATAAAGAGAAATATTTGAACCTAGCTACCATTCACACATTACTATTTTATAACACTTTTGTCAAGTTGGATATCAATGCAAATTTTAATAAATGCCTTTTCAGCTTTGATGGAGGAGTGATTTTTCTATTTTCACATAAAATCATGTTGATAGAGTTTCTAACATGGATTCATCTTTATAGCCTAAGAACAGACCACCCTACTTCATCATAGGGTGTTATTTGTAAATACAGATTTAAATTGTGTAAGCTTTTGTTTTTCATTATTTTTGTATCATTATTCCTGAATGAGATTAATCTGTATGTTTCTCTTTCTTATCCTTTTCAGTCCCCATGCTAGGATCACTACAAAGACTGGAATTCCTCTCTGCTTCCAAGAGCTTTGAGCAGTACTGGGGCTGCCTCCTGGAGCCCGCTGCAGTGGGGTAGTGCTTGGCCAATGTCGGTTATTTCTTCCTTTGGTAATTTACAGGCTTTGTTTATTCTTGTTACTGGGGTGAGACTGTTAGTGTTAGAACCAGCCACGTGTCCCGGTTCTCAAATTTTATGTATCTATTGATCAAAATCATCTCTTACACTTGATAGCATTTTTGTTTCCCCTATTAATAATTTCAAAACTTGTGCATTTGTGATTGTACCCTTTTATCCCTACAGCTAAGTTAGCTTTCAGGGCATCTACTTTTCAAATTTTTTCCAAGAATTTTACTTTCTAACTTTACTTCTGTGATTTATGAATTTCTATTTTCACATTTATTAGTGCCTTCCATCAGAAATATTAGGTGAGGTTCTCTTTTTATTCATTTCCAACTTATTTAGCTGTGTTTATTTCTCTGGTTTATGCTTTTCTTACTTATTAATAAAACACTTAAGGCTATTGATTATCTTTTAAGTATTGACTTTGCTGTGTGACACAGACTCTGAGGGGTAGTGCTTTATTATCATTATTTACTCCATAGTATCAGATTTTAGTTTTGATTTTATCCTAAAGTGAAAAGTGATGCTTTGTTTCATTTGGTGTTTTGGTAAATGGAGGTAATTATAGGCAATGATGTTTCTGGGGGGTTGTTTTCTAGCTTTAAAAATAATTTCTGATTTAATTCTCTTGCAACCAGGACAGCTATGAAAATGTGTCACCTGAGGTCCTGAAGGGTTGAGAGGTGAATGGGGATCGCGCTCCTGAGCCCATACCCCTTACCCCTTCCTCTGCCTCTCTTCTCCCCTTCCTGGTGTGTTGCTGGTGGTGGTGCATGTGTGTTCTGTGTGTGTGTGTGTGTGTGCGTGTGCGCGCGTGCATATGTGGCACTGGGAATTGAATTCAGCGCCTTCATACTGAGCGACATCCCCGGCCCATTTATTCATATATTGATTCTTTATTTTGAGACAGTGTCTTGCTAAGTCTCTGCATTGCCCAGTCCAGACTCAAATTTACAACCCTCCTGTCGCAGCCTCCCACAGGGCTGGTTTTACAGGTGGGCTCCACCACACTCAGGTCCTTGCCACTTTTAAAGTAAACATTTAAGTGGAATTGTGGATCAATAGCATTTTAAAACAGAATTAACTCTTTTTTGTAAAAAATACAAGAAGTAATGGTAATCATTTATTAAATACTAACTCCTTTAAAGTCTGACGGGTCTACAGACTTTGGTTGTAAATTTTAAGCCACCAATGATAACTGGGCCTTCAGCCCTCTAGTGGGGTCCCTTCGTCAGACCCAGACTGGTGGCACCAGGCCTGGCTTCCTTCATTCGATCACAGCCCAACGATCCGTGAGAGGTTCGGCAGCGCGCATCCCGTGTGACTGAAATCGGCCACCAGCCGGCCTGGGAAGCAGTGCCTCGGCTGGGACAAAGTGTGTGGCTGGGGCAGGAGGCGGTGTCCAGTGGGTTCCTATTCCCCCGCCCACTGGAGAGGGAAGCCGCTGCCGTGATGATAAACTTCTCTCTGGACACGAAACGTGTGCTGGTGTGACATGGTCACGGGCTTCCTGTGGGACCGGGGCACAGTGTGGACGGAACAGACCACAGGCCGGGGCTGGGTGCCGCGGATCAACTTCCAGGGACCAAGATTCCCTTCTAGAAATCTCCCTGGGGGGCAAACCTGTGAAGAAAGAGGGGGAGGAAGAAGGGAGAAAAGAGGGAGACGGGGGTGGGGCATGCAGGGAGCGGGACCACTGCCTGGCCCTGAATTTCTGGGTTCCTTTGTCGCAGTCCCGACTGCAGCCCAGGACCACCGTGGGCTCCGGTGTCCACCGCCGTACAGAACAGGGGTGGCAGCCTGGGACATCGAGTTAATGCAAAAACTGGAGGAAGATGCGCTGCTCTAGACACTGCTGACAGGACAAAACACAGGAAATACCAGGTGACGCCGTCAGAGCTTTCATGGAGAACAACCAGCCAGAAAACATAATTGATCCAGCTAACCGCAAGGGAAATGAGCACGAGCCAGCCACGGGAAGCGAAGCGCAGGGAGCCACTTGAAAAATCAAACGCCATCCGCCGCCCTTGGTGACACCGCACTCAAGCCTTTCACTTAGCCCAGCAAGTGAGGTGGCACAGCCCTGGGATCCAGCACTGGGGAGGCTGAGGCAGGAGGACTGCACATGGCGAAACTGAGTTCTGCCTGGACCTGTCTCAAAATGCAAAATAGGGAAGGCTGGGGAGGTGGCTCAGTGGGAAGACCCCGAGTTTGATCTCCAGCCCCCCAAATCCTTTGCTTGCTTGTGTATCCCCTGTCTCCCATGTCCATGCAGACCCAGAAGGGATTTCTCTGGCATGGAAGAGCTGAAGGTGTAGGTTCTGCAGTTCTCAGAGGACAGCGTCTGGCTCCACCCCTTTCCATCCCCGGAGACAGCAGGGCTCTCGGGGACCCCGGAGGCGTGAGAGGCAGAACTGGGGTCCCAGCAGGGCCCCCGTGACGTGCACAGCCCTGGGCCACCCAGTGAGCCTCTGGCCTAGTGTCTGCCTGCCCAGGACAGCGGTCCAGCACCTTCTCGGGGGGACTGGTGCGGAAAGTCACGGGCGTGTGCTGCTTCCGCAGATGCCTGGAAGGTGCCCAGGCCTGGAAACACTGGCGCCCCCTCTCCTGGGCTCCAGAGCCCCACACACACAGGGACGTGGAGCTGCCTGGGTCTCAGTCTCTGGGTAAGAAGAGAAGGCTCACAGGGCCCGCCTAGCCCTCTGCTTCCCCTGCTCTCCAAAGCCTCCCTCCTGTCCCTCTGGAAATCCCTCCCCTCCTGACGGGACACGGGGCCATCGTGTCCACGGAGCAGTGCCAGGGGTCACCTAGCAACAGAACCTATGTACCCCAGCTCTCTCTGCACTGGTGCCCTGGGCCTCCCGGAGCTGCGTTTTCTGGAGAGCTCTCTGCCCCGGCCAGAGACAGGCGCAGCACATCACGGACGCCGGCAGGCACTGGCCCTGGCTGGCCCTGTCTGCGATGTCCGGGGATATTCTAGATGCTATTAGAATGGCCTGGGACTCACAAACAATTCATTTTTCATCACCGGCTATTAATCAGCCACAGATCGACGTCGGTTAGCTCATAAAGCTGACGACATAAAGTGCTGGATTTGTGAAAAAATATCAACTAGATTTCAGACACGAACATTAAAAGCCAGCATAAAACCAACATACCGCCGGCGGGTTATTAGGGTCCATTAGCGGCGTCTGCGCACCTTGTAAACCTGGAGCCAGGGAGGTTATGGGCGAGGCCTTCGCTGCAGACACCAGACGGTGCTGCGGGGTGGAGGGCAAGCGCAGCACTCGGGCTGCTTCCTCTCAGCTCCCCTGGAGTCCACTCGTACTGGGTGGAGATGGTTGCCGCCCGTGTGTGTGTCATTATTCCTCTCTCGCTAGCACGCAGCCCTCGGGGCTATTTAATGTGTCTCATTTTAAAGTCAGTCTGATAGTGCCAATAACAGAGTGTGGGCTGCACTTCGGTGTTGCTCCCACCCAGGAACTCAGTGGTTCTCTTTTTCTTGTCCCTGTGCACTCTAGCAGTGAGCGTAGTTGACATGAACCAATAGAGCCAGTCCTGTCACCGGGATGGCAGCGACAGCTCCATTGGTGCCCCTCCTATCTCTCTGCGGGGTACTTAAGTGACAATGAAAAAGGACAAAAGGACGGGGTGCTATGGCTGAATAAAGCCTGGCTGTGGGTTTGAATGGATCGCAAGAGAACCGACATACAATTGTGCACCAATTTTCCACATATCCGCACACCAGCCATCATAATAAATGAACAGAGGCTCCTGCAGGTGAGTTTCCAGACCAATTAAATGTTTTTCACCTTTTCTTTTGAGGACTTGGGGCGGAATTGTGAAATGGCCTATTTTACATTCAGACGGTCCTCCCCTCCCAGAAAGTAGTGGGTGGATGGAGGTTTGAGAGCCAGTTGGTTGGCAGCTGGACCTGACATTTTTCTCACACTGTAGGCTCAGAAACAGTGCGGGGCCCAAGCTGCTTCCGGTAATCATCTACTCCGCCCTAACCCGGCTGCAGCACCACTTCACCGCCAAGCTCCAGCCGAGGCAGAGCTGCCAGAGGGGAGATAGTGCCCCTGGGGCAGAGCTACTGGCCATGAGGGAGGAGGTGTCTGACATACGGACTTCGGGAGCCAGCTCATGAGCACTGGCACTGTGGCCAGAGGAACTTTCTCTCTCCACATTTTTTAAGGAACACACTGTGAGAAATTCCCGGACCTCTCAGGGGTGACCAGTTTCCGCCAGGTCTGCTGCCCTACAGAGAAAGGCCTCACCCTGCTGTCCAGCTGGACAAACCAAGGCTCTCTGGGGTGTGTGCTCCACTCAAGCACCAGGGATGCTGGGAAGGTGGCCCCTGTGCCTCAGTCCATCAGCGGTCTGCAGTGAGCTGGAGACCGAGACACAGCCTCCTCCATCTAAATAAGGAAGAAGAGAAAGCGATGGGAAAGAACATATCTCTCCCACAGAGACCTAAAACACACACACACACACACACACACACACACCTTAGCACACTTATGCGACCTGAAACGGTTCCCACGGCTGCTCCTCAGACTGGCGCTAACTTCCCGGCTGGAGGCAGCTCCGTGGCAGTGCTGCCCCGGGAAGGGGCCATCCCCAGGAGGGAAGGCTTTGGAGAGAGGGAGACATTTGGGGCACAGACCTCAGATCAGACAGGCCATGGTTTCACAGCCAGCTCAAATCTGTCCCCACTGAGCCCACTGGGACGACCCCAGCCCTCAAAGCCCTGGTGCTTTCACACCTGAGCCCCTGGGCACAGAGATGGCCACTTCCCGGGGCACTTGTGGGCCCTTAAAGAAATAGCGCAGCCAGGGCACCTTCGACAGGGGCTGGGGGACCCTGCCCTGGTGACCAAGCGCAGCTTCTTTGGTGCCTTGTGACACCTGTGGTGCCCTAACTGCACCCCAGCTGGAAATGGACACTCTGGGCATCTCTGTCCACCAGCTTTCCATCCCTGACACCCAAAACTTCAAGTAGAAAGGTTTCATCTGGCTCAGGGTTTCGGGGGTTTCAGTCCATGGTCAGCTGGCTCCAAGGCAGGAAATCAAGGTGGAAGGGCGTGGTGGAGAAAACCGCTTCCTTCACGGCACCCAGGAAGCAGATAGCAGGGGAAGGGGCTGGGGGCAGGATGCTCCCTCCTGGTCACACTGTGTCCTCCTAACAGCAGGTTCAGCCATGACCCCATTGGCGGACGGATTCACGGTGACGTCAGTGTGCTCCTGATCCAGCTCCTCTCTGCCCCAGCCCTGACCACCACTGGGCTGGGGATGGAGCCCACGACGCCTACTCTTTGGGAGACGCTTCCTGCAGAAGCCATAACAGCAGCTCGGAGTGTTTACCGTCTCTACAAGTCCACCGGGGACACAGAAGCACCGGGAGTCTGGACTCTGAGGATGCAGATAGGTTTTAGTGAGTGGACCGCTGACACCATCTTCCCCAGCAGACCCAGGTCACGACCTAAGAGTGACCTTCACAGAGCTGGACAACCGGAGACTTGAGGGCTGATAGAATGAGGTCAGCATTAATCTGAGGTCCCAGATGAAGGCAACGAGCTAGAGGGGTGAGAAAAGAAGAGATTTCAGCAAGAAGCGCCCGAGTCCAGTGGTCCCTTTCGTGGACGATGGCAGACGCAGAAGTTCCTGTTCATCCCTCCTGCAGGGCTCTTGGTGAAGCAGGACTCACAGGAGAAAGGGGGACAAAGTCTCGCACCCTGAGCTGGCTGCATCTCCATCTGGGTGCCGCATTTAGCACGGGTGGGCTCACCCCTCCCAGAGCAGTGGCCCCAGGCCTGGAGACCCTGTTATGGACCCTGAGGGGCACAGGGGCCACAGCCCAGAGGGGCAGCAGCAAATCGAGGTGGCGCACACCTGTGATCCCAGCACTCCGGAGGCTGGGACCCAGGGGAGGGAAGTCCCAGCCCAGCCTGGGCAGCTTAGGGCCTTAGCAAGACTCTGGGTCAAAATAAAAGTAGGAAGGACCCGAGTTCAATCCCCGGTACCAAAAATAAATAAATAAATAAATAAATAAATAAATAAATAAATATAGGAAGGGGCTGGGGATGCAGCTCAGCGAAGAGACCCTGGGTGTGACACCCACAAAAAGAAGTCACTGGAGACCTGTCTGGTCTGTTGGTGCAAACACCTGAGAGGTGTCTTGCCCCCCAAAACCCTTCTTTAGTGGAAGAGGAGCAGAGGCCTCCCCCTGTCTTCTGTCCTCACACCAATGAGTGGCCTCATGGGCCTCCGTCCAGGGCTGGGCCAGGGTGACCTCTGCCGCCTCGGGGTGCTCCGTCGGTGCTTTCTGGACACCACGCAGCGCCCCGCCACCCCGGCAGCGCCCTGGAGCCCGGGGTTCCGTTCTTCTTGAGAAAGCGACGTCAGATTGATTTCTCTTCCGGCGTCCTGTAAGATGTGGAGAGAGAACATGGTGCGATAATTAGCATTGCGCACACTCCCGTCCTCCTTTCTATTTATTAAGCGAATGTTCTTGGAAAGGCCCTTAAATTATGATCTAGATATTACATAGACATGCAGATTCCTAGAATTCTACTCGGATTTTTCTGCAAAATTTTTAACGCCTTAAAACGCTTACATTTGCATTGAGCTAGTCTTCTGATTAATAGAACTGGTGAAAGTAAGCAAGTTAGGAAGAATTTAAATATAGAATTTTGAACATTCATACCCATTTTTTTCCTTTTCATTTTTTCTCAACTATCACTTGGCCTAGAGCCTCTCAAATTTCGGGAAAGGAAAGAATCTAAATTGCAAAGTAGTTTCTACCCCAGCGCTTTTCTCTTGCCCCAGGTGTGTGGCTGTAGCTGACTGCTTCCCAAGAGGAGCCCGTGGGCACCCCGGAAGCTCCGTCCCCTCCAGGAAGTCACAGGGGAGGCGCCCAGGTCCCTGGGGACAGCGGCAGGGCCCTGCTGGGCTCGCGCATCGGTTCTCAGGGGGCCAAGTGGGTCAGAAAGGGCAAACCTGGCCTCTGCCCCTCTCACTCCTGCGGGCCCCGGTCCTGACCTCTCTGTGTTGTGAGCCCCAGGGCCTCAGCAGGGCCACTGACCTGGGGCTTTCTGCGACCAAATCTGTGCCTCAATCTGTGCCTCTCTACGAGTACAGTTAACAGCAAAAGCAGCCAGGCATGGTGGTGCACACCTGAATCTCGGCACTCTGGGAGGGTGAGACAGGAGGATCACGAATCCCCGCCCAGCCAGGACAACTTAGACCCTGTTGGGTGGAGGTGAGCGCAGAGGTGCTGGGCTTGAGCCCCAATGGCTCAAAAGAAGAGAGACAGAAAGCGGGCTGGCAGGGGACTCGCCCCTACCCACGTCCTGCCGCCCCTCTCCCCACCCTGCGCTGGGCTAGTCCTCCCACTGCCCACATCCGGTCGGGGCAGCTCCAGGGAGCCCTGCCATGGCCGTGTCTTCCCACGAGAGAGCCAGGACCCCCTCAGCTCCCCACCAGCCACTGCGCCTCCACTCCCCTGAGCTGCCCTTGCCCTTGGCCTCCGCGCTGAGCTCAGGCACAGCTGCTCCAGAGTCTCCCATGCCCGCCGGTCACGTGGCTTCCTGCATTTTCAGGTTCTCTGTATTAGCACATGGGGTTACCCAGGAAGGGGCCTCCCCGGGCAGGTTCAAGCACACAAAGGACACGCTGACCACCCGGCCCTGTGCGTCCTGTTTGAGGCCTCAGTGTGTGCTCTTCGCTCCTGTCCATCCCATTACCCACCCTGAACCCTTCCTCTTGTCTAATAATCTTTCCTTTCTACCTTCTCATCATCCTTTTAGATCCCACATATCAGGGAGATCATGGGATATTTGTCTTTTTGCGTCTGACTTCTTTCATTCAACATGAGCACCTCCCGCAAATGACCGAGCTTCACTCTTCTTTCTGGCTGCATAATACCCGACCGTGCACATGTTCCGCATCATCCTTCACGTTCAGCTGTGGTGGGCACCCGGGCTGCTTCCCTGTCCTCTACTTTGTCCCTAACGTCTCTTTCTCAGGAGGCTGCGAGCTCTTGGAGGATGACGACCCTGGCTCCTTTCCCTGTAGGCTGGCACTCAGCAGAGCTGCTGGCAAGAGGACAAGCCAGGGGCCACGGCCCCAGGATGCCCACAGGCCACGTGCTTCCTGTCCCCGGCCAGCTCCAGGTGCCTGTGTCTCAGACGGTGGGCTGGTCGACACCCGCGCTGCCGCCCCTGCCCTGGGCTTGTGTCCAGGACGGCGGGTCCGCTCCTGAGCCGGGTAGCCTTCTTTCTCTTCTTTGACTTTGAGATCATGGTTACAGGAGAACCTGAGAGTGGCCGGGGTGTTTTCCCTCCTTTTACACTTTTGAGAAGAGTTTGTATCTTGGAAATGCCTTCAAGATGTGAAGAATTTGCTGTGAGTCTGTTTGGGCCTAGAGTTTTCTTTGTGGGAAGATTTAAAAATAGTCTCTCAATTTCCTGAAGAATCATAAGACTATTCTGGCCTTCTAATTCAAATATAAATACTCTCCTATTTCTAAAATGCTAATTGTGGTGTATTTTACAGATTTCTCCATTTCTTGTGTTTTTTAATAGTTTTTTAAAACTCTTTGAAATTAGGGTCTGGGGTTTAGCTCAGTAGTGCAGTGCCTGCCTTGCAATTGCAAAGTCCTGAGTTTGATCCCCAGTACCGGGAAAAAGCCTTCTCAGTTTACCTAGGCCAGTGATCGATTGTCACACCCTACCTGTTTTTCCCGGTCAATATTTCCGGGGAGGGGGGGTTACTTTGTAGTCTTTTCAAAGAACTAGTTTTTGACACCTATGACCCTTGCTGTTTAATCTTTCTTTGCTATTTCTTTCTCCTCTTACCTTTGTCTCCTCCTTCTCTTTACTGACTAGGCTTCTATTGTGCTTTTTTGTAACTCTTTCAATGGAAAGAATAATTCATTCATTTTTTTTCTCCAATACAATGCTCTAAATGTCCCGGTCAGCCTCTTTTTCACCATGGCACCGCTGCGTGGTGTTTTCACAATTATGTTCCATTTCTTTTCACCCCCTCATTGCATTGTGAGTTTTCTCTTCAGGTGATGCTTAGCATATCAATTAGAAGTTTTTTAATATTCTGAATATACATGTTTTTAAAAGGATGTCTTTCTCTTATTGATTTACAACTTCATTGCACTCACAGAATATGGCCTGTTCTGATTTAATTCTTTAAAATTCATTTAGGCTTATTTAGTGACACCATGGGTGATATTTATGTAAATTTTCCCTGTTGTAATGAAAATAATGGTTCTCAAATTATTGAGGCATTTTCATTATATGCCCATTAAATCCAGCTTGTTAATTATGTGGTTCAAATATTTTTTTCTATACTATTTTCTGCCTGACCTGTCAGTCTGTAACCAAGTTATGTGAATATATTCAAGTGTATTCATGGGTTTGCCTAGATCTCCATATAATTCTGTCACTTCTAGAAATATTTTATTACACCCATAAATATTTAGACTTTTTATAACCTTCTGGGCAACTTAAACCTAAATCAAGACATAATGACCCTCTTCATCTATAATAATGGTTTTGCCTTTTGGTTTTTTCTTTGGTGTTAATATTACTCTGCGAGATTTCCTTTGGTTATTCTTTGCCTGGTGCACATTTGTCAATTAATTACAGGAACATCTCGCCAGCCCTGGGCTGGAGGCTTCCCTCTCTCACACAGGACATGTAATTTGATTTTTTAATTCCAATCTGGAAGCCTTTGTCTTTTACCTAGTAAATTTATTCCTCGTGATAACGTGTACATTTAGATTATCTTCACCATTTCATTTTGTACTTTGTGCTTTTGTCTTCTGTATGAAGTTCAGGTTTTCTTTATTTTGCAGAGCGACTACATACACACACACACACACACAGGCACAAGGCACGTTGCTGCTTCGGGGCAGTCCATCTGAGGCTGACCCAGTGACGGCCACTCTCGGAACGAGTCGCCGGAGCCTCACACCCCATTAAGCTCCCGCCCGACCTCCTCCTGAGGCCTTCCTCTGGGACCAGCGAACGTGGCATTTCCGTTACTGCTCCCAGCGAGGGGTGGGCGCCCTGCCTGGCTCAGTTCACAGCTACCCCACCTCTCTCTCCTGTTTCTCCCTTTCTTTGAGCTTTTGCTTCTTTTTCTTTCCTTTTTCCACAGGCTGGGAGGAAATAGAGTGGTATTTCAGTATTGACATTCATTTGTTCCAGAGCTCCTGAGTAGAAGCAACACCACTGAACATCGAGTCAGACTAGTTTCGAAGGGTTTTCCTGTAAGAAGCAACGCGATTAAAAATAATAATCATAACGCTGAAGCGCCCCAAAACACTCCTGTCGCACTGGCTAACATGACGGAGGCTGTTTTGTAGCACAGAACCTCAAAGCTGCAGAGACAGGGATAAAAAGCAATTAATCACATAATCACATAAAAGTAGAATAAAACTTAAGGTCACGATCAAACATGACGCACACTTTGTCCGCAGGGTGGGGGGTGGTCGTACAGTCCTAGCAAGCGGGACAAGAGCCAGGGTGAGTTCCCGAGGGCCGAGCTACGACAGGCATTGCCAAGGCTGCCTGCGACTTATTCCCCACACGGGGAGCCCTCCAAATGCAGTCGAACAGAAACGACCCCAAGGGCCCCAGGAAGACACAGCAGGCCCACAACCCGCGGGAAGCTGCCCCCCGTCCTGGGTGCTGGCTGTCGAGTCTCTCTATCCAGTTTTTGTTTCCCCAAAGCGGATTCCATGAGGATCTGGCTCTGGAGAGGTCACCACAGCGCACAGCCCTGCGGACTGGTGCACACTTTCCTCGCTCTCAAGCGTCAAGAGGCTGTGTGTGCACCTTCCGTGCGCTTACTGCAGTCAGCTCTGAGAAACTCTCCGTCACCCACTCTGCCTCTCCTCACTCACTCTCTCCATCTGCTTGGCCATTTTTATTCTGAACGTTACAGAATCTGAAGCCTTGGGGAACAGAAAGAGGCCGCCTGTGGCTTCTCCTTGGTTGCACACAGTGAGGGCTTCCTCACGGCATGGTGATGTGGGTGGGTGGGTGGGTGTGTACAAGCGTGTGTGTCCACATGCGCTAACACTCGCCCACACTTGACAGGTGGAGGACGCCCTGCATGGCAGTGTGCAGCCTGCCCAAGTTCTTCGCACTGTGCCTCCGAGGAGCACGCAGGGCACTAAGCCCAAGCCAAGGTCCCGGGCACTGTGTGCGCTGCACTGGGAGGGGCAGGCGAGAGGTGCATGTCCTGCTTCCCCCCTCCCCGTGTCCTCCTGGAGCTGCAGTCCCTTGCTCAGCTGGATTCCTTGCAGGAGGTTTCAACCCCATGAGGCAGGTTCGAAAGCAGACCCCATTTGCAGCTGCCTCCCCTAACCAGTGCACCCCTTCCCGGGTGCAGCTGTCAGTCGGGCTTTGTACCCAAAAACACACTGACTTAGGGACGGCCTCCACCCAGCACTGGCTTCTGCTTGGCCAGTTTTCATCCAGCCTGAAAGACTTCTGAGGTGCATGCCTGTGTGCCTCTGTGTGTGTAATAATAATAATAAAAACCCCACAGAATGCTCTCCAGGGGACTGCACCTGACCCCTCCTCTGACAAGGACAAAGTGCCCCTTGTCCACTTCACAACGAGTCACAGGAAGATAATCCATGTTGGGACCAAGAAGTAGCAATAGGTGTGCTAGAGGAGGGCCAGGGATTCAGCCAGAAAGCAGAGCCATCAAGAGTCTCGAGACAGAACCAAGAAGTGGTGTGAGGGGGAAGCACTCGGCGATGTCCAGGGAAGAGAGGCTGGAGACTGAGCTGTCACCAGCTGGGCAGGGAAGGACCCAAGGACAGTCCCAGGGGAGGAGAATGGGCCAGGGCCATCCTGAAGGGTCGATGTCGGTGTCCAACTGGAGCCGATGGACTCATGCAGCCAGCAGCTGAACACGTAGACTGGACCTCATGGAGGATACCTGGCTAGAGACAGAGCACACACGCCGGGTCAGGTGGGAGGGTGACAGCCGGCCAGAGAAGCACCCGGTGGGGGGGGGGGACCTTCAGTGACACAGGGGGGGCCAGAACTGTGGCACCACTTACCACCAGGCTGAGCTGGGGGAGCCCAGGAGGCCAGGCAGCCAGCGTCTTCGAAGAGCTCGCCTTGTAGGGAAACCGGAGAAGCATGGAGCAGCAGCAGGACAAGCGAGCATAGCTGGGCTTTCCTCAGATAAGAAGGCTCCGTGGATCACCTGGGAGAGGGGAAAGGGATGTGCAGGGGGGAGAGAGGACGGGACACCTGGGGGTGGGCAGGAGGGCGGAGAGGCAGCACGGAGCAGAAACAGAGAGCTGGCCATGAACTGGAATCAGTAGCCTCCTCCGTCCCAGCAGGGAGGCAGGCACCCAACCCCTGTCCAGAGGAGGTGGGAGGGTGCTGGGAGCTGTGAACGCGCTGCGGGGGGCTCCACAGCCCAGTGAGGAAGCAGCGCAGGGCAGGAGGGACACAGCTGTGTGGGTGATCAAAGAGCAAGGGTTCAGGGCACACCTCAAACCTGCCAAGCCACATGGTGGAGGTTGCAACTACTGCATTCTGGAGACCCAGATGGTACAGGCAATCCGGCTGGGTCACCCAGGCGAGGGCTGGGCAGGAAGTTAGGCTCAGCTGTGCTTAGACAAGTGGCTGTCACAGAGCGAGGTGGGGCAAGAGAGTGAAGGGCAGGCAAGGACAAGCAGCCAGGACCAGGTGGAGGGGGCAGAGAACCAGGGCGAGGGAGCTGGAGACAGGTGGGTGGATCTGCCCTCAGACACAGGGAGGCATGGACTTGGGGTGAGTGGGTACAGCCAGGTGTGGGGGGGACCAGGAGGCTGAGGTCCCAGGAGCGGCGTCCAGGCTCTGGTCCTGGCAACCCACGGTCCATCTGCGAGCAGTGCAGATTCTGCCCTCACGGGGTGGACGGAAGTCAGCTGTAAGAAGCCTGGCCCTTTCTTGTCTGTTTGTGGGGCCTTTGCTCCTGTTTTCATTTCTCAAATGGTTAACAATCTACTCAACTTTTCTAATGCCGATCCTTTTTGGCATTTTACGATTTTTTTCCAGAAATGTAATTTTTAAAAAATTAAATAACTTTATTATCAAATACACACACACATACAAAAATTAAAACCATTCAAAGAAGAACAATGCAAGGGAAAAAAACCCTACAATAATATTCAAATACAGTGGAGCTCAACCGAAACAAAACTGAAAAGCACTTAAACATTTTTCCATATAACTTATAAAAGCATCTCAAGCACCAACAAGACACCACAGGATGTGATTTGTTTCAGAAAGAGCCCCCAAACCAACACTGAACAAATAATGGCCTGGAGAAATACTCCAGTTAGCTAGCGGACTCCACTTAAGCCAAGCTTCTCCCTAATTTAAATTTCGATACAGTCATATGACATGCGATGGAAACACAATCTGAGAAATATGTTATTAGGCCATTTCATCAGTGTGTATCCTTATTTACACTTTCAGTTTCTCACACTAGAGAAACTATTCAGTATTTACACATGTGTGTCCTATTTATTTCACTTAAGAGTATTGCCTCAATGTGCATCCATTTAGCTATAAATGTCTCTAGTTTCTCCTTCTTTATGGCTGAGTAGTACTCCATTTTATTAAAAAGCCACAACTTCTTTATCCAGTTTCCAGTTGATGGGCACTTGGGCTGCTTCCAAGCTTTAGCTATTACAAACTGTGCCGCTAAGAACATGGGTGCACATACATCACTGTGGTATGATTCTTTTAATTTTGGGGGGAAGATCCCCAGCAGGGGGATAGCTGGGTTGAATGGGATCTCTAATCCTAGTTCTTTGAGGTATCTCCATGCTGATTTCCACAGTGGTTGCACCAGCCTGCACTCCCACCAACAATGGAGAAGGGTTCCTTTCTCCCCACACTCCCGCCAGCATTTGTTACTGGATGATTTCTTGATAGCAGCCACTCTTTCTGGGGTGAGGTGGAATCTCAGGGTTGTTTTCATCTGCACCTCTCAAAGAACCAGTGATGTTGAACATTTTTTCATATATTTATTTGCTGCTTTTACTTCTTTGTCTGAGAAATGTCTGTTCATTTTAAATGCCCGTTTTTTATTTGAGTCTTTGAATTTGGGGGGGTCTGATTTTTTTCAGTTCTTTATATATTCTAGATAGTAGTCCTTTGTCTGAGGTACAGCTGCTAAAAATTTTTTCCCACATTGTAGGTTCTTTTAGCTCTGTTGGTGGTTTCTCTTGCAGTGCAGCTTTTTAATAAGATGAGATCCCAGTTGTTGATTCTTTGTGCAAGTTCTCGTGCCACTGAGGTTTTGTTCCTAAAATTTTTTCCTATGCCAATGTCTTCAAGAGTTCTACCTAACTTGTCTTCCAGCAAATTTAGTGTTTCTGTCTTAACATTTAAATCTTTAATCCACTTCAATCTTAATTTAGTGCTCGGTGATGGGTATGGGTCTAGTTTTAATCTTTGGCAGGTTGAAATCCAGTTTTTCCAACACCATTTATTAAATAGGCTATCTCTTTCCTCCAATGATGATGGTTGGCTGCTTTGTCAAAGATGAGGTGCCTGAGCATATCTGTAGTCATTTCTGCATCTTCTAATCAATTCCACTGATCCTTGTGTTTCTTTGCCAGTACTATGCTGTTTTTATCACAGTAGCTTTGTAGTATAGTTTCAAGTTGGGGATTATAATACCCCCAGCCATATCTCTGTTGCCTAAAATCAGAAATTTACATTTTTAAATGTAATGGTTCCCAGTGTTCTTTTCTTTCTTTTTCAATTTTTTTCTTTCTTAATACACATTTGCAGCACGTTTACCTTCATCACAGGAAAGAGGTGAATGTACATAAAACATCTTAATTCCACTTACTCCCCCACCTCTTGGTCCCCTTCTTATCAGCAAAAGATCCATCTCCCTGTTTCCTATTACAAATCTTTACTTTGCTCTTTAGTTATACTTCTGGTTTCCACTGTGGAAATCAGTATGGAGATTCCTCAAAGAGCTAAAAGTAAAAATTCCACTGCACCCAGCCTTTCCCCTTCTACAGCCACCATATTGCAGTGACCCACACACAGCCACACTTAGAGCGGCACAACTCACAGGAGCTGAACTTTGGAAGCAGCCTGCGTGCCCAGCAGCAGAGGAATGGATGAAGAAAATGCAACATTTACACACAACAGAGCACTACTCTGTTTTCCTTTTAAATCAGTAAGATCTGCAGTTGCTCCCCCTTTCAATTGTTTTCAAGTTTTCATTTTTGCAGATATTGCTTTTCTAAATTTTCAGAGAAACAGATTTTGTTATTTATGCTACCAATGTTTTCAGAAATCTTATTGAGTTTCGCAAATTTTAATTTTCCCCCATGTCTTTATGTTTACTTTTTAACTTTTTTTCCCCTGGCTTTTTGAGTTGGATGCTGAGTTCCCTTGCTTTTTTATTTTTCTTGTTTCAAATAAATTCAGCCACAGCCATAAAATCCCTTTTGTGCTCACATGCACATACTTCGAGCCCTTGTTGTTATTCAGTTCTATTTCCCAAGTTCACTTCTTATTTCTTTCTTAACACAAGGGTTATTCAATATACTTTTGTTTCTCCAAGTATGAGATTTTTTTAAACAATCCTTCTGTGACTCTGTTACAGTTTTATTGGATTGTGGTTACAGAATGGTGTCCAAGCTGGCTTGTGATTTGGAATTCACGGTGATTTTCCTCCTAGGCTAACACACCGTCTATTCTCACGGTGGCTTTATGCGACCTTGGCAGAATCAAGATCTATTTATTGAGTTACGTGCACACCTACTGCCACTATTAGCCGTCCTCTCCAATGCGTAAAACAATGAGTCGCTGTCTCTTTGGCCCCTTTACGACCACCGAGCCCCAAATTTTGTGTTGCCTGCTAACTAAATGGTCACCTAAACTTTCCTGCTGGTTTATCTTTGATAGCATATCTTTCCTTAAATCCCTTTATCTAAAAAACATGCAATATATATTTGTTGGGCAGATGTTTCTCCATGATGGTTAACTGCTGAAAATTTTTATGTATTTGTTTTCATCATCAACCAAATCTGAGAATGAATGTCCTTCCGCAAGTTGTCTTATTCACATTATTGACATTATGATACTTTGTATTTGTTTTGTTTGTTAAACATTATCGTTGTTTCTTTTTTCTCCTTATTGCTATTTAGGTAGAGTTTTGTTGTTTTCTGGTGGCTTAAAAAATTATTTATTCTAGGTTTCATTTTCTTACAGTTCCCTTTGTCACTCAAGGCCCACAATACGACTTTTCCTAGGGTTTCTGGGCCATCTCTTCCAGTCTCCTCGGAAGGAGAGCGCAGCTGCCTCCTGCCCTCCCCGGAAGCCCTGATGTCGCTGCCCGGTGCCACCTGCCACCGCCTCCTGCAGGTTGGGTTCCAGGTTCCTCTGGGTTTGCTGTCCTTGCTCCTCGCTGATGCTGGCTTGGTGTTATCACCACTTACAACGAAGGCAGATAGGGACCCTCCGATCTCAGGCCTCCAGCATTCTTTAATACCAGAAGGTTATCTATCAGACACCGTCCGGTGAGTCTCATTTCCTCGGTGTTTGTCCGACTTGGTCTCCCACGCGAGGGGGACTGATTCCCTCAACCTCCCCTTGAGCTTTCCCGTCGTGCTACGCCCTTGTCCCTGACTGAGGTGTTGGGAGCTCTTCCGGGTTTCCCAGTTTAGGTCTCACCTCTGGGCTGAGGTCACCAGCGGTTGACCCGCAGCCCCGCCCTTACGGAAGTGCTGGGGACCCGGCCGCTCACCCCGCCCCGCCGGGCCTGCGCACTACTGAGCTCCGCCAGGCCATTGGGTGGTGCTGCTGAGGTCAGGGCGGGCCTGCCCCTTGGTTCGCTGGCGCACATGTCAATCATCTCTGGAACTGCCCCTCACTATCACACCCGGAAGTGGGCTTCACCCCTCGGCAGGCTTCCTGCGGTCCGTTCAGCAGCGGCTGACAGCCAGGCGTTGGCCCGGGCGGGGTCTGCTGCCCCTCTGCTGCCGGCAGGGTGGGCTCCGGGTAACCCAGGACGGCCTCCCCACGGTTGGGCCTCATTTTATCCCAGCCACAGGGGCCCGTCGCCCCCAAGCGACCGCCGACCTCCACCCTCCCGGTGCGACCTCGCGCGGCGCCAGCGTCCTCCGGGCGGGCCTTCCCGCCCTGGCCACGTGACCTGCAGGCTGCCGCACCGGTGACCCGCACGGGCCCCGCGAACCGACTCGGGTGCCTCACGCTCAAGCCCGCGCACCCCAGCTCCCGCGTGGGAAGCGTGACGACGCTCGGCTACTCGGCGCAGATCAGCACCCGGCCAGCCCCGGCCAGCACAGACCCGAGGGCAGTGGTGCCCGCGCCCAGTCGCGCTGGGATGCGTGCAGAGCGGCAGGTGGCGTCCAGGTCAGAGGGTCCACGGCCCTCCACTCCCACGTCCCCGTGTCCACCTTCTCCTGTCCGGTGCGCCTCCCATGCCACCTTGATTGGCTGCTTAGCTTCCCGTCGGTCTCTCCTCCTGCCTGCCTTCCTGCCATCTAGCTTTCCTCTTTGCGTTTTTCCAGGGATGGATTTTCCATCTATTTATATTCAGAGTTGGTGGCAGTTAATCTAAAGGGTCTCATCTCACTGTGTAGCCCAGGCTGGCCTTGAACTGGCAGAAATCTTCCTGCCTCAGCCTTCTGGGTTCTGGAATGATAGGCATGTGCCACCACATGAGTAGTCTTTTAATATATATGCATAGATATGGTCTGAGAGTTTTATCTTTTAATTTCTGTTAATACCTTAGCTGCTGCCCTTAATTTGTATGCTGTGGGTAGCGCCTGCATGGCTTCCTGCCTACTGCCCTTGCTTAGGCCCTTCCTCCTCCTCCACCTCCCCTGAACTTTCGTGCTCTGACCGCACTGTGCCCACCTGTGTGCTGCGTCCTCCCTCCCTCTGGCCCGTGTCCCACCCCTCCCAGCGCTGCCTGGCCCCTCCAAACCTCCCCTGCCTTCTCTTGGGCAGTTCCCATTGCCTGCTACCTGCATTGGCTGACCATCCCTGCAGGGCCCCTTCCTCAGCCGGCCCTGGCTCCCAGGTGCCCTGTCTGAGAGGAGGAGGCATCTCGTCCAGTTTCGAGGCTGCAGTAGATGCTCTCGAATCCCAGTGGTCCCCAGTGCGAAGCAGACTCCGCGAACGTGTGTGGACTGGCTGGACGGACAGGTAAGAGCCAGGGCATCGCAGAGCCTGACCTCGAAATGGGCCGGGCCTCCTCCTGGCCGGAACCAGCTCCTGCTCGATCCTGAACCAGGTGCCTGGGCAGCTGTGGGTCAGGCCATGAGGGGCCATCAGGATTACAGCACCTCCCACTTCTCACCCCCAGACAAAGAGGAACAGACTTGGGGACCTCAAAGCTTTATTTTGTACTCCACTTGAGGGAGAGCATCAGAGGACTCTGCAGGGCAAACATCGCCTGAATAGTTCACAAAACTGCACCACTGGATACTTCAAGAGCCCCCTCTGGAAACATGCAGAGGTCATTTAACATGGAAATCTCTATAAATTCACACGCACATATTTCTGAGGGCATGTGGAAGAAATCCCACTCGTGTATAGGACCAGGACGGAAGCCCTCTCCTCTTTCTCGCCTGTCCTCTCCTTCCCTTGTATGTGCTCTAAACCTCTCTGTGGTGATGTCACTGTTAGGATTTGGAAGCTGAGGCTCCTGTCACTGTGCTCTACCACAGGCCCCGCTTGTCCTCAGTTCCTGGGGCAACAGGAGTAGGGATGGCCTGAGGATGGCCACGGTTACATCTGTGCTGCCCTTTCCTCTCCAGTGCCCCACCTCCAAACTGCTGTCCTCCCTCCTCTGTGAGCAGCCAGCAGCCTTCTGGAGGATCAGCAGATGAATAGCGTCCCATCTCCTGGCCCACACCCTGAGCCATCCATGTTCACAACCCATTCCAGGGGGAAGAGAAGGAGGTCCACACAGGAAATCCTCCCCAGTCAGGGTGGGATTCACCACAGCCCTGCAGCTGTCCGGGGGCTGCTTAGCACCTCAACTGCCATGAGACTAACATTCATTCAGCTGCTCTCTGCCTCAGTTTCCCTCATAGTCCATGAGGGCCATAGGGAACATGGGTGCTGTTGTCAAGGAGAGAATGAAGGGAAGGTGTCCACAGCAGAGCAAGCACTCCCATAGGGGTTTGTCAGAGAAACAAATGGAGCACTGGCTTAAACCCAGGACATTTGCCTCTAGACCTGGGATCCCTTCCCTTTAACCATGTTCTCCAGACAGAGGTGGCCACGTCCTGAGCACCCGGAACAAACGCTGCCGACTTGGACCAGCCATTGCTGAGCTGCCAGAACGGGGAGCGGGGTGCATGGGGCTCAGTGAAACTCATTCACCCATCAGTGATGCCTCCCTCAAGCCCAGAATGGGAAAATGCCCAAAGGCAAGCAGATCTCTGCCCAGAGGGTGCACTTTCCTTCACCATGTGACAGTTAAGCCTAATTGTCAACTTGTAGCTTGGGAGCCATCCAAGGGATTAATAATTCACACTTCTGGGTGTGTCCAGGTGGTTATGGAGGAGACCTTGGGTACTATGTCTGGTCCCTGGCCCTCCCTGTCTGGCACTGTTCCCTGCCCTGTTTCCTGGCCATCATAAACTGAGCAGTAATCTTCCGCTAGGCCCTTCCACCATGATGTCCTACCTTGGAGTAGCTGCCCTTGGACTGAATCCCCTGAAACCATGAGCCATACTAAACCTCTCCTTCAGGTTGTGAGTGTCGAGTGTGCTTTGGTGATCAGAAAGCTGACTAACACAACCATCAGGCCTCATCTCCAGGGATGGGAGGACTGTAGTCTCCTTCTCCCTCGCTCCCCCACTCAATGACACATCTATGACAATGGCAGATCAGGTGTCACCACGACAGCATTCTCTTCTGGATACCCTAACTGTACTGCAGCTTTCCTAACACCTCAAGGACTGAGCGGTTCTCACTGGGGATAAAACCTGTGCTTCAGGAGCTCCTAAAGGTAAGGGCAAAACAATTTGTATTTGTTTCGAACCTAATGCCATCCATAATTAATGAGATGACTGGAGCTCAGCAGAGCGCGAAACCACTTCGTGTATTTGATGCTGGATTTCTTCTTCCGGGGACGAAGAATAAATTTACCCTTAAGCTTTCATTTTATTTTTTTGCAGGAAAGGTTATTTCTCTGACTAAACACTTGGCTTCCTTTCGTGCATTCTTGACTAATGTTAGTCACCATCATGAGGTAAGCAAGGACTGCTGGAAGCTGCTTTCAAATAGTGGCCCTGAGAGTGGAGATGCTAACTGGGTTATCACAAATTCGGTTAATGCCTTTCTCCATCCCCCAGCTTAAACTCTTGACACAGTTTTTAAGTTTTTACAAATCACTTGGAAGGCTTTTTCCTGTCTCGATACACATTGCAAAACTAAAAACTTCCACTTTGAGCTGGCGTCCAGGAGAAAGTACAGGTCCATTGCAATACTGCAGGAGTCTGCTTCCCGAGCTACCCGTGGACACGCAGGAAGAGCACGGTGTAAGCTGACTTGCCCCTCCCTTGGAGGACCCACCCAGGGCAGGCTCCCTCCTGAGCCAAGGGCCAGGGCACAACTGACCGGCACTTCCCATATTCATTTATCCAGTCAGCCTCTCAAAATCTTTGTGTTTGCTTTTGGCGACATCCTGGAGGAGAGGTTTCAGGTTTTGACCTGATTCTCACATCAAAGCCTCCCTGGGTCCTGCCAGGTGTTTCCAACAGGAGGGAAGGTGCGGGGAGGACTTGAAGCTTAGATGGCTCAGAAGGGGACTGATTCAAGGAGGGTCCATAAGGGAGGCTGGTGCTGCCTTAGGGCTGAAAGGTGCTGGAATTTGGGCAAAAGTTGAGAGAAAGGCTGGAGCTGACTGCAAATAGAAGTCACCTGAGATCACCAGAAAGGAGTCATTTTGTTAGCTCTGAAGAAAATAGCAATCACACAGCCAAGTGAATTAGGTGAGCCGGAAGTGGGGTCCAAGACCTACTTAGAAGGCCCTTGCACACCTGGCAAAGGCAGTTGGCATGTACTGTGGACATTATAAATCTGAGAGTTGTGTCTGTTTGTTTTGTTTTGTTTCACGGGAGAATGTCCTGACTAAAACTGTGGTTTGATAGTAATTTGATAAGGGTGAGAACATTGGTTTTGAAAAGAGAGGAATTACAAGGCAATTTAAAGCCAGATGGGGGGAAGTCCCCAAAAGGAGCCCAGAGTTTGCCTGACCTAACCCCCAGCGTCCACATGGTGTTAGCTGTGTCCCGCAAGAGGAAGCAGGAGACAGGTGGGGCTCAGGAGTGTTGAGGCCCTGCCACACCGGGCAGGGACAGAGGCAGGCAGTGGTATGGGTGGGGCCTGAGGGCAGGGGAGCGAGGAGGAGGACACAATGCTGCCCTCTTTGCTGAAAGAGAAGTCCCACCTGGCGCTGCCGGGCACCACCCTCAGCCCGGGCAGCTGGTACCAGCACCGGGGCACCCTGCAGTCATCCCTGCCCACCCAGCGTCCTCCGTCTGCAGGTCCCAGTGTCCTTCACACAGCCCCAGGCCATCTTGCCATGACACCTGCACCTGAGATCCGTCGCTTAGCCGCTTCACACCCCGTTCCTTCAGCCCAGGTGACAGGTGTCTGCCACCCTCACCCTGGATGTCCTCCATTCTGTGTCCAGGAGCCTGGCCCCGCCATGGTCTCCCCTGGCTGTTTGGAGGACCACCTCAGGATGCTCGGGCTGGGGACAGCACCTTCTCCTCCCCCGTGACTGGAACATGAGGAGCACACCGAATGGCATGGCTGTTTAGTAGCAACAGGGTGCTGAATTAATGCGGGGACACCATAGAGGGAAATCCCACCCCTCTGACAACACAGAGCCCGCGTCTGTGGACAGTTTTCGCTCCAGTGGCGATGAAGACTTACAAACCGCTACTGACAATCAGGTGGCAAGGTCTTTGTAAAAGGGGCAGCATCAAATAATAACAAATGCTGGCCAGGCTGCAGGGAAAAGGAACCCTTCTAACGTGGTTGGTTGTGATGTAAACTGGTACCACCACTGTAGAAATCAGTGTGGAGATTCCTCAGAACACTAAAACTAGAAATCCCACTTGACCCAGCTATCCCCCTGTAGGTGTCTTTCTGAAAGAGTTAAAGACATCTTGACTCAGTGATCCATGCACACCCATGTTTACAGCAGCACACAACTCACAATAGCTAAATCTTGGGAGTAGCCTATATGTCCATCAGCAGGTGAATGGATGAAGAAAATGTGATATTTATACACAGTGGAGTGCTACTCTCCCATAAAGAGGGACAAACAAGGCATTTTTAGGAAAATGGATGCATTTTGAGATATAATAGTCAACGAAATAAGTTAGACACACAAGCTTAAGTATCCCATGGTTTCTCATTAAGAAACTCAAAACTTAAATTTCATATGTATATATATTTAGAGAGAGAGATGGAGATGGGAGAGAAGGAAGGGAGAGGGCATGGAAAGAAAGAACTGAAGGGGAAAATGCTAAAAGTAGAGCTTGTGTAGATGGGAAGGGGACCGGGAGTTGGAAGAAGCACATGGCGAGGGAGGTAAACATGAAGAACTGGGATGTGTCCTGTCCACCCCCAACTCTCCCTGCAAACACAATCAGCATGTGCTGCAAACATGGGCTGATAACAAATGCCAAAAATGGGTGGCTGCGTCTAACCACGTGCAAACGTGCAAATCCTTCCCCAGCTGGGCAGCACTGTGGGACTCAGCCTGAAGTGGAGCGAGCAGAGCCTGGGTCTCCCTGCTGAGCTGATTTGTTCTTTGGAGACAGGGTTTCAGTAAGCCACTAAGGCCCAGGTTGGGCTCAAACTCATGATCCTCCTTCGTCAGCCTCGCAGCACGCTGCTGTTACAGGCCTCTGCCTCCATGCCAGGCTAACATTTTCTTCACACAGCTCCAGGGCAGCTGGGATGCAGCCCAAGAAAGATGCTTCATAAAGGACTTCATCCATGTACGTAGCTTGGGCCACCCCAGTTAGCAAATGCCCAGTAAGAGTCACCGTATTTACCGCAGGGGAGAGGCTCTAGTCTCCAGCTCTGCAGTTGGCCAGGAGAGATGACCCGTGTGACAGCAGGGTCGCCGAGTGGTTTCCCACCAGCCCTTTGCAGACCCCAGTCCTGGAGGCACCCTCTGCTGCTCACCTTGCTCTCAGGTTCCCGAGGACTTCTTCACCCCAGGACATTTGCACATGCTTTGTCTTCCTGGAAGCTGTCTTCTCCCTCTCTTGGTTTGAGTTTATCCAAACCATTACTCAGGAGTGGGCTTCCTGTGAGTTTCTCAGGAGACCATGCCGGGCCTGGCCTTGGAGCGCTCTACTCACATGGGCCTGTGTGTGATTTGAACACACTGCCTGCCTCCCCTCAAGATATGCAAGCTCCATGAGACAGGAAGTCTTCCTGTTATTCCCAGTTGATAACACCTGTGCGAGACTCATTGCTACTTCCACTTGGGAACCTCAATAAATAGCATCTGATTAATCAACACGTGCATTTTACAGGAGCTTAGCTGTGGATCATCATAGTTCTGTGCAGAATAAGTCACCGTGCCCGGGGGTGCAGCTGGGGGCCGGGCCAAGTGACCTGGTGACTTCTGGCAAACCGCTGCACTAACACCTGGCTTCAAGAAAGATGCTGTCCTGGGCTGCATGTGGATATCAGATCCTGACCTGCAGCACATGGCAGGAGGAGTGAGGAGGGGACCCCATAGGAGGCAGAAGCCGCGTGGGGAGAGGTGGCTTCCAGATGCCCATGCCACCCTGTCTGGTGCCTGGAGCTGCACTTGGAGACAGCGAGGCAGAGTCTGAAGACAGCGCTCAGCCACCAGCTGTGCACTATGGAGGCCCAGGCTTCCTGCCATGTGTGGACTGGGAGTGCGACAATGACCACAGTGGTGGCCTTTGGAGAACATGGCAAAGCTGGTGCCCCAGTCCACCCACGTCCGTGTGGGCCGGGCAGTGTCCACAGCCCAGAACTCCAAAGCCAAGTCAAGCCTTCACCAGGGATGAGGCCCCCAGTCACACAGTTTGGCCACAGGACAAGCTGCACAAGGGGCAACAGGCTCAGAGGCCAAAGGCTCCAAGGCCCTGACCGGAAGCAGCCCGGGAGACCAGCGGCCCCCGACCACGGCCTCGCCGCACATCCCGCTACTGCTGTGGGCGTCCATCCCCACACTCCCATTGCAGCTTTATCCTCAGGAGCTGACGTGGCCAAGCACAGGCGCACTTACTGCCCAGCACCACTCCATGCAAAGGACGACGAGGACGTTTGTATCTAACCTGATGCCGGGGACGTTTGATGGACCTCAGAGGACAGTGACAGGGATGCAGCAGGCCTGTGACTGAGCCCACAGGAAAGGCTGCCAGACTCTTGTCCACAACCAGGCAGGCGAGCCCCACCCGCACCTGGAGGCTGCCCCAGACTCTTTACGGGAGCCCGCACTGCTGGTGAAGCCCCGAGATCTCTACCTTCCCCTCCCAGCCGGAAACGGGACGAAGGGAAGGCTCTGTTGGCCTGAACAGGCTGTGATCCTCAGTGAGGCGGCGCTGACCCCAGCTTTTCTGCGATTCTGGGCTTACCCAAGCACAAACACTTGGGATGAAAGCTTTCTTGACACAGTGCTGATGGCTGGTCTTTCTTTCTTTGCAGCCCCTGAGTTGGACCTCTGGAAAACAAAATGCAGAACTTACACAAAATCATCAGGAAATCGCCTAGAAGTCCGTTCTGGCAAAGGCTATATCCATGTGTCAGACCTGCTACACACACCGCATTCGGCGTCCTTTTAAACACCAGGGCACCAAACAGAATCTTGAGAGCAGCCTCGGGCATCCGTTTCAAGACCTTTGGCCTCCACTTTGAAAGTTCTTTGTAGGTTACTCTGTATGCATAAAGCCTGGAAGCCCTGGTAGCTGCTTCCGACTCCAGACCATGCTTGTGAGCTCTATAAATAGGAGGTATTCATGTTCTCAAAAAGCTGTTTCCCTGTCTTGTGTTTTCTCCACTCAGAAGCTCCTTTCCAGTGTGTGTGTTTCTGACTATACCACCTCTGTCCTTCACCTTGGAGCCGCTGCCCATTCCCTCCAAAGAATAAGTACAAAAGGAAGCATCCCACTGGTGGAAGTCAGGGAGACAGGAGCCTAGGCCCACGTAATTCCCAGCAAAATGACAGTCAGCACCTGCACCATGCTGACTCTGCAGCAGCACTCACAGCCACGAGCTTCCTGGACCCCAGGGCAGCGGGCACAGCCGCAGCCTCTCCCAGAGCACAGGGCTCCCTGGGACTGGGGTCCCAGCTCGGGCTCAGGATCCGCTTCCTGAGCAAGGACCTCAGATTATAAATATGTGATGTGGTCAAAATATACAGTGAAAGTTTAATTTTTTTTTTTTTTGGTACCAGGGAATGAACTTGGGTCCTTGCACTTGCGCAGCAGGTGGCAAAACCACTGAGCTAAATCCCCGACCCAAAAGTTTAAATTTTAAAAAATTACAGTAAAAATACATTGCTGTGACTCTGGCTCATGCTCCCCTTCCCATGCACTCATCCCATGGTTCTTACCACTTTTTGCAGCAGCTCTGGAGTCTCCTTCCTGGGTTTCTTTATGCAGTGTGATAAAAGATAGAGTAACTGCTGCTGCTGAGCACCATCCAATGGAAAGGCAGATCATAAAAACATGACGCTGTGTCCTCATCCACCATATTCCCCAGATCTGGCACTGTGTGATTTCTGGCTCTTCCCAAAGTCAAAATAACCACAAAAGGGAAATGTTTTGAGTCAGGATATCAAGGCAGATGACAGCAAAACTAAAGACACTCAGGAAAGAGGACTCCAGAGCTGCTGCAGAAAGTGACAAGAACGTCATTAATGCCAGTACAGCACACCAGAACTTATGGGATGCAATGAAACCAGTCCTACAAGGGAAATTTATAGCAGTGAATACACATATCAGGAAAACAGAGCAGGCTCACATAAACAACCTAATGTTGAACTCAAACTTCTAGAAAAAGAAGAGCAAGTCAAGTCCATAGCTCATGTGAGGGAGGAAATTATAAAAATCAGAGGAGAAATCAATGCAATAAAGACTAAAAAAAAAAAAAATACAAAGAATCAATGATTTGAAGAGTTGGTTCTTTGAAAGATTAAATAAAATTGACAAACCCTTAGCCAACCTTATCAAAAAAAGGAAAGAAAAGACTCAAATCCATGCAATTAGGAGTGAAGAGGGTGAAATTACAACAGATACTGCAGAAATCCAGAAGATCATCAATACCTGATTGGAGAACCTGTGTTCTAATAAGGTGGAAAATACAGAAGAAATGGACAGATTCCTAGATACATAGGAATTACCAAAACTGAATCAAGAAGATATAAAAACTCTGAATAACATAATATCAGTCATGAAATTGAAGATGTAACTAAAAACCCACAAACAAAGAAAAGCCCAGGCCCTGATGGAGTCACTGCTGAATTCTCCAAGACACTTAGAGAAGAACTAATGCCACTACTCCTCAAACTCTTTAATGAAATTGAAAGGAGAGCATTACTCCCAAATTCATTCCTGGAAGCAAGCATCACCCTGATATCCAAACCAAAGAAGGACCCAACCCAAAAAGAGAACTGCGGGCCAATCTCCCTAATGAACATAAATGCAAAAATCCTCAATAAGATACTGGCAAACAGAGTGCAGTAAATCAAGAAGATCATACACCCTGACCAAGTGGGATTCATCCACTTGGATGGAGGGATGGTTCAACATAAGCAAATCAATAAATGTAATGCACTATATCAGTAGAGCCAAGGACAAAAATATGATCCTCTCAATAGATGCAGAAAGATTGACAAGGTCCAACACCCAATTCATGATTAAAAAAAAAAACCTACAGAAAATTGGTATAGATGGTCTATATCTCAATCTGATAAAAGCCATCTATGACAAACCAACAGCCAACATCATACTAAATGGTCAAAAACTGAAAGCTTTCACTCTAAAATCAGAAACAAGACAAGGATGCCCACTGTCACCACTCTTCTTTAATATAGTTCTGGAAGCTCTAGCCAGAGCAATGAGACAAGAGAAAAGAAATAAAAGGAATAAGGATAGGAAAGGAAGAAGTTAGATTATCATTATTTGTGGATGACATGATAATCCACATAGAAGACTCTAAAAACTCCATGAAAAGACTTCTAGATTTGACAACCAAAGTCAGTAGCGTAGCTGGATACAAAGTCAGCGCACAAAAATCAATAGTTTTCCTGCACGTGGATAAAAGACTCATGGAGAGAGAAATTAGGGAAACAATCCCTTTCACAATAGCATCCAAAAAAATGAAATACCTAAGAATAGTATCCCAAGAAATGGCTAATGAAGGAAGTTAAAAACCACTACATTGAAAACTGCAGTACTCTGAAAAAGGAGATCAAAGAGGATATCAGAAAATGGAAAGACATCCCTTATTCTTCGATAGGAAGACCCAATATAGTGAAAATGGCCATGCTTCCAAAATTGTTATACAGATTTAATGCAATCCCAATCAAAATCCCAATAGCATATCTCACAGAATTAGAAAAAAAAAATCCTAAAATTCATTTGGAACCAGAAGAGACCTAGAATAACAAAGGCGGTTCTGGGCAACAAAGGCAAGGCAGGGGTTATCACAATCTCCAACTTGAAAGTATACTACAAAGCTACTGTGATTAAAAACAGCATGTTACTGGCAAAGAAACAGACCTGAGGACCAGCGGGACAGACTAAAAGGTGCAGAAACAACACCAGACACATTCAGCCTCCTCGTCTTTGACAAGGGATCCAAACAGCTTCACTGGAAGAAAGATAGCCTCTTTAATAAATGGTGCTTGGAAAACTGGCTTTCCAAATGCCAAAAGTTGAAATTAGACCCATATCTTTCATCATGCAGTAACCTAAAATCAAAATGGGTCAAAGATCTAAATATTAAAACAGAAACACTAAATCTGCTGGAAGAGCAAATAGGTAGAACGCTTGAGGACATAGGAGTAGCCAAAGACTTCATGAACGAAACTCAAACTGTGTGGGAAATACCACAAAGAATCAACAACTGGAATCTCATCTTATTAAAAAGCTTTAGCATGGCAAGAGGAGCCACTGACAGAGTGAAGAGACAACCCACAGCATGGGAAACATTTTTTGCCAGCTGTTCCTCAAACAAGGGACTAATATCTAGAATATATAAAGAATTCAAAATAATCAGACTTGCCCAAATTTAAAGACCCAGTACAAAAATGGGCATCTGAAATAAATAAACACTTCTCAGATGAAGTAGAAATAGCAAATAAATATGTGAAAAAATGTTCAACATCATCAGTCATTCAAGAAATGCAAATTAAAACAATGCTGAGATTTCATCTCACTCCAGAAAGAATAGCTGTTATCCAGAAACCAGCCAATAACAAACTCTGGAGGAGCTGTGGTGGAAAAGGAACCCATCTCCATTGTTGGTGGGAGTGTAGACTGGTGCAACCACTGTGGAAATCAGTGCAGAGATTCCTCAAAAAACTAAAACTAAGAGGTTCCATTTGACCCAGCTATCCCCCTTCTTGGTATCTTCCCAAGAGAATTAAAAGCATCATGCCACAGCAATATATGCTCACCCATGTTTATAGCAGCACAGTTTGTAACCACTAAATCTTGGAAAGAGCCCAAATGCCCATCAACTGATGAATGGATAAAGAAGATGTAGTTTTTTTATACAATGGAATACCACTCTGCCATAAAGAGGAATGCACTTCAGACATTTATAGCTAAATGGATGGATCTTGGGACCATACTCTTAAGTGAAATAAAACAGACACACATGGTTAAATACTGCATTGTTTCTCTGGTATGGAAAACCAAAAGTGGAAATAAGGACTAAAATATACAATAGACATTGGGAAATGGAAAGAAAATGTTCCAATGAGAAGGAGAACAAAGAAGGAGGGAGGGAGAGAGGAAGGGACAAGGAAAAAAAGAGAAAATAGAAGGAAAGAATGGAAACAAAGCTTTGCGTATAGGGGGAGGGGCTTTTGTACATGGGGGGAATGGGAAAAAAGAGGCAGGATATATCATGCCCACGTGCAAATTCCTACCATGAGCGTTAGCATTATGTAGGTATAAAATGTACCAATAAATGTTTTGCTATAAACAGAAAGAAAGAAGGAAGGAAGGAAGGGAGAGAGGGATGGGATAAGTGTGCTCAAAGCAAGGGGAGGATTTTGAGCGGGATTCATGGCTGTTTTTGCTGTAATAAAAATTTTAACTTAAGCATTCGCTATATTTTTCAATCATACCTTGTGTATAATCACGTCTTGTACATGATGCATGTCTCAGAGCTCAGGCATAAATCTCCGTAACGGCCACTATGCGAATGTAAATTTTATCCTGCTTACCTGAGGGTCTCCGTTCATCACTTAAAATAATTTAACTTAAAAAAAATAAACTCAAGAGCTTCACTCTCTTTTCTAATCTGATGTAAGACTGCTGGGGATTTCCTTCCATGGCTGTTTGTAACCCAAACTGGGGGGGGGGGGGGGGGGGGGGGTCCCGGTGGTTAGGGCAGAGGCAGCGGCCACCATCGCTTTTCTAAAGTGCGGATGTGAAGGAGAAACACAGAATTGCAGCTCCATCTATGGCAGAGGGGATCGCAGCCACCTTCCCCTCCCTCTCCAGACGCCGCCGGCCCACTTTCTGCCCCCTTGACTCTGCTTCACTTCGCCCCGCTGGCCTCCCGCCCCCCGCACCCCAGAACACACAGCTCCCACGGTGCCCCCCAGTTTCCAGGTGTTCGCTCGGCCTTCACTGCAGGCTTCTCCCTGCCTTCTCTGAATCAGATGCGAGCCCTCACAGGAGAGGCCTTGCGCTCGGGTTGTCTCCGCCCAAGAAAGTAGCAAAGCCTTCCCAGGAATGCAGAGCTGATTAGCAAACATCAGGCCTCACTGTACCATCCGAAAGTTATTAAAAAATTAATGCCTGTGAAATGAGTTTTTGATATAAAGCTGCCTGACTGTGACTTTCTTTTGGTTTTAAAAACATTAATCTCTTCAATAATTCATCTTTTATTCCTTCAGCCTCCCTAAATATTAAGTAGGTGAAAGTTAAACATTTGAAAACAACACAGGCTGGAGTCTCTTGCAGGAGGAGCTGGTGCCCCTGAGGCCGCGGTCTCTGCCCTGCCGCCTGAGACACAGCCGCTCGTCACGTGGCCGGGGCCCCCGCCCGAGTGGGCTCCTCACCTCCCCAGTCATGTGCGGCTGGCAGCAGAGGGATCCCAAGCGCATCAGGAGGCGGACATTTCAGGGGCCCTCCAGGCCCTCCGCTGTGGCCAGCACGGCAGCCTTCGGGGGCCACCAAGCCTCAGTGCTCCGTCTCCCCACAGAGGATCTGCCCAGCTTCCCCCGAGTCGATGGGAGCCTCGAGGCAGACACACCTGTCAGCGTTAGCAGAACCGCTACACGGAGGACGCACGCAGCACACGGCCCTGGGACACAGCGTCCAGGCGGTGTCGGGCCTGCGGCTTCCCTGCCGTGGGCCCGCGTGTCTTCGTGTGTGTGACTGGGTGAAGTCGGTGATCGTCGCTGAGCACCCTGCACTGTGACCCCAGCACTGCACGCTGACCGAGAGGGATGCCCAGCAGGCAGGAGCAGAGAGGAGCTGAGTCCAGACCAGCTCCGGGGGACCCGTGGCCACGGAACCCACGTCCCTCTCCAGAAACACCCAAGCCCCGTCCTCCAGGATCAAGCGCACAAACTCCACAGCCTTCCAGCCCCCAGGGGGGAGTAGGCGGCACCTGCCTGCCCCAAGCCGCCCGCCGGGCCCCCACAAGCTCCGCTGACCCTCACCCTCAGGATCCTGCTTGCGGCCCCTGTTGCTCTCCGGGCCCCTGAGGTCCTTCCTCGCCCTCGGCCAGATCCAGGGTCTCCCAGGTGCCCAGTGCAGGCACGAGTCTGGTGCCCGGGTGGCAGCAGCGTCTCCCACAGCAGGAGGGGCTGGGATCTGCACTGGGCTGGATACAAAGAAAATGCTAATTGGTGACACAGACTCGCTTTCATGTTTTATTAATGACATCTGCAGCGCATTTGTAAAATAATTTACATAACACACTAATTCTCCAGAAGAGGAGGGGACTGAGCGCCTAACTGTATGCAGAATCAGCACTTTCCCTGCCTGTGTCAGGGCGACATGAGGTCCAGAATTTTCAATGGGGTCCCTAATGATGCTTGGGTTATGTGTAAAGGTCAGTTGGATAAGGTTTTAAATCTGCTTTTTGGGACAGAGACTTATTAGTAAATACTCATTTGTGACTTCAGACCTGGTGGTGTGTAAGCTTTGTCTTAAAGAATTAGAAAAAATAAGCCCCCTGTGGTGGCCCGGGCCTGTGATCCCAGCCCTCTGGGAGGCTGAGGCAGGAGGACTACAAGTTCCAACCCAGCCCCAGCAATTTAGTAACTTAGCAAGACCCTGTCTCAAAATAAATTTTAAAAAAAAAATTAAAAAAAATAGGGCTGAGGATGTAGCTTACTGTGAAGGCCTTAGGGTCAGTCCCCAACACTGAAAAGAATTATTAGGGACGTTTCAGTGCCAAATGAGACTCACATTTGCAAATGGGAAAATGGTTGGAAGCCATAAAGCAGTAGGAATCCAGCTGCCGATGCGCACATGGGGCATGCTGGATTTCCGGTGCTTTTATTCTTGTATTTTCCACTCGCACTTTGACCATATAATGTGGAGACACTCATGATGCCCCCCTTGCTTGCAGAAGTCACCCTAGAGCTTTCAGGGGTCAGCAAGAGGGACAGGCAGAGGCACCCGAGTGGGCAGGAATGAAGTCACCTGCAGAGCCAGCGCGGTAGGAGTTGCCCTCCATGCCGGAGAGGTGGGCTGCAACCGGCCCCGCACCACCACCTCCTTCTTTCCAAGGTGAGCTCAGTGCCTGCTGTTCCACAGCAGTGAGCACGAATCCTGAAAGCCAGGCCATGTCCATATTTTAGAACTCAAAATTTGAATTCTTCCTGTTCCCACCCCTGCCAGTGTGCAAGTTGTTTTCAGTTATATGCAACTTCTGGGCCAGCGTGCAGGATGGACTCGTTCCGATCCAACACATGTGCCTGGCGGCGTTCTGGGGCACCTTCCTCATGCCCAGAAGCACCCTCAGAACTGGGGAGCCTGGGCGCATCTTCCCCACATCACAGCCCTCAAATAACAAGGAGCAGATGGGAGAGTAGAGGCCACCGCCATCTTCCACCTTTCCGTTCTCCAAGCGCTGCTTTCAGAGTCAAGGGAGTCCGCAGGAGTGGCTGGGTGCTAAGATTGACAATGATGTATTCCAGGAAGAGGCAAGAAAGTGGTTTTGTTGCTGTTGTTTGTTTGCTTTGATGCATTACATATGTCTCCCTTATTTTAGGGGTCCAGAGCCCTGCCCAGAGTCATAACAATTAGGAAGAGAAGGCCAGAGTTTTCAGCCCTGGTCCCAGGAAAACCCCTGGCTCCCAGGCCTGATTCCAGAGAAGGTGCTGGACCACCCCAGCTAAGTTTCTCCCTTGGACTTCAGCAGGAGGCTGATGTCTGGCGCTCTCTTCAGAGTCCGTTCTCCGTCACTCCACGTGGGTCTCCGCACGTGCGACTGCAGCTGCTTTGTTTGTTTGGTGAATATGCTCACAGGACAGCACAGCGCAGTGCATAGGGCTTTGCTCTGCGTCCGGCCAGTGTCTCCGTCCCTGGGGGCTGGCATAAGGGAGTCTTCTTCACTCTGCTCCCAGCACCATCTCTGAGCCCCGGCAGCGAGCACCCCTTGCCTCTGGCAATCAGGGTTGGTGTCTTTGTGTGAAAAGCAGAAAAGAAACGGGAAGCTCAGATGCATGGCACCACTGCTGCGTGGACCATCACACTCCGAGGTTAGCCCTGGCCTGGCCAGGTTCTCTTATCTACTCAGACTCTGCCTCCACCGACCACACTGTGCTTTTGGAGCCGTGCAGGGGCCTCGTCTCTCTCCCACCCCCAGAGTTAAATCCTGCCCTGAAGGTTCTGCACACAATGTTTTCTTTAAATGCCAGCCCTGAAGAACCCTTCAGAAGGCCAAAGCCTGATGTAGAGGCCAGTTCTGGAGGAGACTCGCATCCCACATCTGGGCTCATTCCCACACTGCAAGGACCCAGCCTAGGAGCCAAAATGGAGGCCACATCTCGATATTTTGCAAAGGTTTCAAGCCAAGGTAATATACTGCTACATGAAACATAGTCTGTCCTCTAACTGGATAAATATATTGGTGTAATTAATTGCAAAGTAATTTAAATGTGCATATGAGGAAAGTTCTCAAGGCAATTTGCAAATTTGCAAATAAACTGTGAGTTCTACACAGCACATGCAGACGTTGTCACACAGTTGCGTAGGAGGGACCGTTATTGCAGAAAACATAAAAGCATTTTAATTTCACCATGTGATAGGACTGAGTTACAGAGCAATGTTCAGTTAGATCAGCAGCTAAATACATGAAATGTATATTTTTTTTACCTCTTCTTTCAGTATCTTTCACTCCAGAGAAATTTTGAAGTAAGTCATAGGTAGACAGAGTATGTCACTCATGGTCAGAGAGTCTGTGTAGATAGACATTTGGAGATTATTTGCACATGAATCTTCTTCATGATAGTTATGTGAAATTCCAGTCATGATTAACAGGTAACAAAATTTAACATCAAAATAAAAAGCATGCCAGGCACCGTGGGGCGCACGTAATGCCACCCACTAGGAGGCGAAGGCAGGAGGGTTACAAATACAAGGCTGGGCTGGGCAGTTTAGCAAGACCAAGTCTCAAAGGAGGAGGAAAAGGAAAAGAGCTGAGGTCATAGTTACTGGGTTCAGTCCCCAGTGCCACACACACACACACACACACACACACACACACACACACACACACAGACAAATTCAAACAAACTGAAACAGGCTTTGGAAAAATTTTTTAAAACTGTTACGCATTTATCAAAAAGATCTCGCAATCTTGTCTTCACTGTCCCTGGAGTGCCTGTGTAAAACTGGGCATCGTGCTTCAGGATTGCAACATCTGGACCTCCAGCCGCACACAGTGCAGGTCAATAGGATTTATTTAATGTTGCAAAACGTTTTTTGCTCCATTTTAAGTAACAGTTGGGAAATCTGAGCTAATTCGCAAAGACCTTTGGACCCAAATCGAAGAGGACGAGAAGGAGAGGAACAGCACCTCCCCGGCTGGGCAGTGGCACCTCCCACACAGGGTGTGTCTCGGCTGCACTGTAGGAGAAGACGGAGCTGACAGGTGCATCATCTGTCTTCTTCTACCTTCATGTTCCTGCCTGGAGCTCTTCTCTCAAAAGCAGCATCTGAGCTGGGCATGGTGGCACACACCTAAAATCCCAGCACTCGGTAGGCTGAGGCAGGAGGACTACTGTGAGTTGGAGGCCAGCCTGGGCTGCACAGTGAGACCCTGTCTCAAAAACCACACACACACACACACACACACACAAAGCAGCGTCTGCTCTCCGTGCCTGCAACCCCACGGCCGAATCCTTTGCACAGTCAGTGCCTTTTAAGACCAAGACAGCTGGGCGTGGAGGAGGGATTGCGGGCGGACTGCGTGGTGTCACTGTGACAGGTGTCTGGGCTCCAGGTGGCCGTGGGGCCATGCTGACCCCTGGGGTAGCTGAGTAGCAGCCGGCACGCAGTGAAGTCAAGGGCAGGGCCAGGCTGCAGCCAAGCCAGCCGTGTCTTCAGGTGCCTGGGATGCACACTCACCTGGCACCCCGAGGCCCACACACAATCACTAAAGGGGCCTGAGAAGGACGCGTGAGGCCGGAATGAATGAAGAATGATCAGAGCGCCCGCCCGGCATGGTGCAGCACAGCTCTGATTTGCTGGCAGGAATACACAGCTGGGTGTCAGTAGAAAAGAGGAGGCAACAATATCTGCCGGGTCGGAGACCTTTCCTCTTTGGATCTGGTCCGGGGCCTGTGCACAAGGAGAAAACCACAGGCCAGGGAAGAAGCTCAGCCTGGCGGATCCGGCCACATACGCTGCATGGCTGTGACCACGGTCAACTTGGACACGTTTGGTTTTCAGTCAGAGGCTTCACATCTGAAGCTACAATGCTTCCTCTGCACCCCAAAACAGAAATCTCGGAGTCCAACCAGACAGGCGGGCTGTTCTTGTTGTGTTTGCAGCCCCAGCTGAAAACAGGAAGTTCTGATTTGAGTCCTAACTGCTGGCACAGAGGACGAAGCACTTGCCTGGCATGCATGAGGCCCTGGGTTCAAGCCCCAGTGTCGCCAGCCCTTTCCATGCACACGCACAAAACCCCCGTAACATTGGCACAGCCCACTGACCCGAGCCTAGAACATGATCCCACGGCTCCCAGGGCTTCTGGAACCTCTACACCACAGCTTTGCCTCAGGGAGGGTGATCAGAGAACAAGGAAATGGAGCACAAGCAGAGCCAATGGGAGCATGAGAGAGACCAAGATGGCGGAGCTGGAGGTCCCATCTTCATCCCCACAGAAACAAACCAAGCTGACCCAGAGCTCCACGGCAGGGCAGAAAGGGAGACTGGAAACTTCGGCACACCGGAGGCAGCTCAAAGCAGAGAAGCAAGGTTAAGACCTCAGCCGATGGAATGGGGGAGGGAGCCTCGTGGTCCCCAGGCTTCCCAGAAAACCCAAGTCTCCGCCCTGAGCCAAGCAATGCCCCCTTCTGCAAGGAGCCCGAGATAGGAAGGGGGGGTGCCGACTCTTCCCACCCAAACAACACCCACCTCAACATGAACAGGTGACTCATCCAAAAGCAGTGAAGAAACACTGGCCTCAAATGGTGTTTTAGACCAAGTGCACTTACCAGACATATCTATAGAATATTCCATCCGACAGCAGCAGAATACAAATTCTTCTTGTGTGAGAATGGATCATTCATTCTGATAGATCATAAGCCACAAAATAAGCCTGAACAAATTTTAAAAGATTGTAATCAGATAAAGTATCTTTTCCAAACAAAAAACTAAAAATCAGTAATTGGAAGAAAAAATTCAGAAACATATAGGAATTAAATGAACAAATGATCAAAACATAAATTTAAAAAGAAAATTAAAATACACTGAAATATATGCAAATGGATATAGAACATGCCAAAACATTGTCTACAGCCAAAGCAAGTCCCCAAGCATTTATAGCAGTAAATACCAAAAAAAAAAAAGGCATCCTAAATAAACAACCTAATGTTATATCTCAAGAAAATTGAAAAGGGACAAACTAAGCCTAAAGCTAATATAAGGTAGGAAATAAGAATCAGAGCAGAAACGAATGAAACAGAAACTAGGAAAACAGTAGAAAAGATCAATAAAACTAAGAGTTAATATTTCTGAAAAGGTAAATAAAATCAACAAACCTTATCTACACTAACCAGGGAAAAAGACAAGATTCATAAATAAAACCAAATTAGACCCTTATTTCAGACTTTATCTCACTTACCAACTCCAAATAGATTAAAGTCTGTAATTTAAAAGCTGAAACTGGAAAGTTCTTGAAGGAATCAGAGAGGAAGCACCCCAGGACTTTGGTCTGGGTGATGATTTCCTGGATAAAACCCCAAAGCACAGACAAAAACAGCAAAAGGAGGCCAATAGGATTCCACTCCAGCAAACCAAGAACTGCACAGCACTGGAGAGAGCTACAGGAGTGAAGAGGAAGAAAAGTTTGCCAGCTACAACTCTGATACAAGGTTAATATCTAAAATACGTAAGGACCTCAAGCAACTCAATAGCAAAACCCCAATTAAAATAATCGGGTGAAGGATCTGAACAGACTTTTCTCAAAAGAAAAGACAATCATCAGACAGAAGCTCAACATCTCTAATCATCTGGGAAACGCAGAGAAAACCACAGTAAGCTGTCGCCTCCCATCTGTGCCAATGGCTGTTATCAAAGATGAAGCTAATGCCAGGCAGTAGGAAGCAGAGAAGAGGAACTTTCGTCACTGCTGGGGGAAAGGTGAGACAGTACAGGCATTCTGGAAAAACCTCAAGAAAATAAAAATGGAATTACTGTGCAACCTGGTAACTCCTGCCTGACCACGTTCCAAGGGGGTCGGGATCAGTATAGAGTTAAGGTTATCAGGGCCCTCCCCAGGTGGACAACAGAAAAGGGAGACATATGTAGAGGGCCCACATACACACACACACACACACACACACACACACATGCAATACTACACAGACTTTTAAAAGCAAGAAAATTTGCCACTCACAATAACTTAGATAAAACTGGAGAATATTGTGCTAAAGAACATAAGCAAGGCACATAAAGACAAGTATCTCACTCTCGTCTGGAATCTAAAAACACCAATTTCATAGGAATAGAGAATAGGAAAATGGTAACTAGAGACGGGGTGGGGGTTGGGAAGGAGGCGACAGTTACCCAAGGGTGCACTGTCCTAGTCAGGCTGGGACAGTAAGTGTCCGGCACCTACTGTGCTCTGTGCGGATCATGGTCAATAATAATATATTGTAAACTTTAAATTGCACAAAAGTAGGTTTTTAATGTTTACACCATTAAATATGTTACATTGGTAAGGTGATGGATATGTTAATTAGCTCGATTGACTTTTTAGTGTATACACAGATGGAAACATCATGCTGTGCTCCATAATTCAACACAATTATCATCTGTCAATTAAAAATAAGCACCTCAATAAAGTACATAGGGAATTAAAGCAACTCAACAGCAAGATTATTAAGTAACTCGGTTATAAAATGGACAAAAGATTGAATAGACATTTCTGAAAAGAAGATATGCGAATTGTCAACAGACATATGAAAAACTGTTCACACCACTAATCCTCAGAGAAATGCTAATTTAGGCCACAGTCAATAAAAGAAATAAAAAGAAAAGTAAGTAAGACTAGAAAAGGCCAATATAAATTTAAGTTCCCCTGTTCCTCTGAAAAAAGGAAAGTAAAGTGATCACAAAAACAGAACATAAACACAGAGATGTGATGTGAGCCCGGCACGGGGCTGTCCTGGCCGTGCTCAGCGTGTCTGTCTCGTCTGCACCCGGGCCGGGCTCCTGGGAGCAGACGGCGTGGTCCTCACCTCGGAACCCCCGGGTTCACTGTGCCTGGAGCAACAGGTAGGCGGCCACACCTCGGCCCGCTGGACTCTGCAGGGCCCCAGATTCCTGCTCAACACTCGCCATAGCCTCCAGCCCTCGGGCTTCGGGAGGACACCTCCTCCTCTTGCCTAACCAGCTGACCTGTCCTCTGCCCGGAGCTGATGCTGCAGTTTGGAGAAAAAGCACCTGGAGTTTGAAACTTTTGATGCAGCCTGTGTTAAGCTAGGGCCTTAAAACTGCACTTTGAAACAGAAACACTTCAGGGCATCGGCATCACCTGAGTAGCTGCGGGTGACAGGGCTGCTTTCTACATTAGCAAAAGGGTGCACCTTTGATGAAAGGGAAAGCTGCCTGGTGGGCCTCCTCCCACAGCTATGACAGGCATGGAGCAGCCCCACTGGGCAAGCCATCTCCCGGTCCCGAGTCCTGGGTCTCTTCCGCAGTTAATTCTCAGGGTCAGGCACCTTGTTATTCTCCCTACAGTAGCGAAGCTCTGGACGCGGGCCTCAGACAGGGTCATCACGCAGGAAGCACAAGGCAAGGAGGGCGGAAGGACGACGTAAGGAAGAAAAACCAAAATAGGACCGAGGAGAAGGATACTTCCTCCCCACCTAACCGGCAGCATCAGCTTGCAATCCTCCTGTCGCAGCCTTCCGAAGTGCTGGAATTACGAGGGTGGACCACCACACCTGGTTGGGATTGTCGGGCAGACATTATCAAGTTCCAGAGTGCCTAAGACCAGCTAAGGACAAGCGAACCTCACTGGAGAACTTCACTTCCTCTACTGTGGGCTGGTGGCGAAGGCAGGAGCCTGAGGAGGCGGGGACAGCGGGGACAGCGGGGACAGCATTGCAGAGAGAACCTGAGTTCTCTGCAGCCCCAGGGCTCAGGCATCAGGGTGCCCCGCCCAGTTTCCCACAAAACCCGATCTCACAAGCAGCTGCAGCCTCCTGAGTCTGGTCTCCGAGGGTGGCCTTGCCCCTGGGGTCCCTGGGTCCTCGGGAATTAACTCCACCCCTCTCATCTGGCTCCCAGGGTTGGCCGACCCTGTCCCTAATCCCTATTAGAGCGATCTGCTTCCAGCTGATGAGCATCACTGTTATCTCCGCCACCCAGCCCTGCCCAAGCCTTTTCCAGCAGCTCGGAGGAAGCGCAGCCCTGGAGGAGGCGGTGACCTCCACAGCCACAGCCCAGGGTTTAACCTCGGACCAGTCTGGGAGGAGAAATTAACATTGTAATGAAACTGTACCTCGATATTACAGCTGACTGTCGCTGAAGGGTGCTTCAGGCTGTGTGCTAATGAACACTATTCATGAGCTTGTTGTGAAGTCCTTGTGAAAAGACAGTGTCTTTAGCTCCTCGGGCCTGCAAGCAGCTAGAAGACAGGACGTCCTCTTCTACGCAGGTGCCCAACTTCCACCCGGCTGCAGTTGGCAGTCTTTTTTCTTTTTCTTTAGTACATGTTTGCGGTCCCTAATGATCACACTCATCGTGGGATTTGCACGTGTCCTCAACGCATCTTCATTCTGTTTTGTTCCCTTCCCTCCCTCCCTCCAACCCTCATCGATTGCACTCCCCATTTGCAAAAGCTCTACTTCCATTTTTCCTTCTACTTTTTTCTTTAAATCCCTTTTCCCTTCCTTCCTTCTCCCCCATCTCTTTTTCCTCTTCCCAATTGAAAAAGTTCTTCCAACTTCCTAATATCTCTCCTCTATTTTGCTCTTGATTCATGCTTCAGGTTTCTCACATAAGAGAAACCGTGCAATATTAAAACCTGTGTCTCTGATTTATTTCACTGAAAATGATGGTCTGGAGGTACAACCATTTACCTAAAAATGCCTCAAGTTTATCCTTCTTTATGACAGAGTAGTGCTCAAATGAATGGACACTTCTCAGATGAAGAAGTACAAATGAGCACTAAATACGAGAGATGTTCTACATCGCTGGTTGTTTGAGAAATGCAAGTTAGAACAACACTGAGATTGGATCTCACTCCAGAAAGAATGGCTATCATCAAGAAATCAGCCAATAACAAATGCATAGTCTTTTCTTTCCTGCACTCTGGCGGCTGTCACAAAACTGAAAGTTTCATGTGCAATTTGTGCATTTGGTCACTTTATTTGCTTTCATTTTATTGCATGTTTTATTTGGTAGATTTTGTTGCCTTGTTTACAATATGCTTTAGCTATCCTTTGGAGAGAGGAAAGATATATTTTTCAAAAGTTGAAGTGTTGCAACAAATGACAAAATCATTTTGGGCTACTTTGTCGCAGTGTTGTCGCGACATACTGGACGTTTTATGTCACCAGCGCTCGTTTTGGCAGCACATACACTAAAATTGGAACATTTTACGTCACCATTGTACCAAGTAGGAACAGTCTGTTTCCCAGCCTGCTGTCCCGGCCACCCACCCCTCGCCATGGGGGAGGACCTGCCTACTGGGATGAAGCCATTGTCACCAGATACTATGTTTTCAATCGCCTTCTGTTTACTTTCTTCTGTCATTTTTTTAAATCCAAGAAGGGAGCTGGAAGAGTCCTTTTCTGCAGGAATTCGGGGTGGGTCGAACTCTGGTCCTCCCTCCCTCCCTGGGTGGATGGATTTGTCCCCTGCTGTAGCTTTCACTGCCTGTTTGTGGTGACAGCTCCCAACCCAGACTCAAAATCTCTTCATGCCCAGAACCTTCTAGCGCCAACCTCTCTGCCTCTGCAGGGGGACTTCTGAAGGACTGTGGGACGAGGCAAGGCCACAGTGCCCCACACGTCCTCTGGAAGTTAGATGACACGACTGTGAACCTTGGGGAGAAAGTTCTGCTTCAGGGTCAGGACTATCTAGATTCTCCTTTGCCTGTGCATGGATCCCTCCAGTCAACGGTTTCTGTCTGTGACTTGAAAAATGAATTTCCTGATCAGACAGGTGGGGAATCCTTTCATACTCAGAGCCTGGTGATGAGGACCAGCAGGGGGACAGAGCAGACCTGCATTTTATGCAGCGTCTAATGCCCTGCACCATTCTGTGACCGTTGTCTTGTTACCTCTAAGAAAGGAGAGAAATCTGCCAAGTAAATAATGGTGCCACATTGTCTTTTCATTCCAAGTGATTTCTATTTCATATTTATGGAGGCCTTTAATTTCATTATGGAGGCATAGTGGATGTGCCATACACCCACTGCACCTCTTAAAGCTGTACAATTTTGATAAGTTTGGCACCTGGACATACCTAGGAAGCCATCGCCATCATCAAGGAGGAAGTGCGTGCCCACTCTGAAACCTCCCACCTGCTTGCTTCAACCTCTGCCATGGGCAGTGAGGATCTGATTCATTTCTCCAGGTCGTTTTCACTTGCCCGAGCTTTGGTAATCTTCTACAATCATGCTCTAAGTTCTTCTGGAGGGTCTGCCCTTTCTCTTGGGGCTGAGTTGGTTGGGATTCAACCAGGTTGCCTACCCCTCTCAGCGGCTCCCTTATTTCCGGTGCTGTGTGGCCTTCCGTGGGTGGAGGTACCACCCGTGCCTCCACACCGCTCTGGTGGGGGCTGGGGGGGTTTCCAGGTTTGGGGCCTCACAGATTAACCTGCTATGGACACTGGACATGTGTTTACATTTGTTTTATGGCCAAAAGTATGGTCTGCCTTGGTTAATGTTGTACGTGCGGTTGAAACCCTGTGCTGACTGGTTTATAAATGCTAATGGAGTCAAGTTGGTTGGGGATATTGTTCAAATCTTCTAAATCTTTACCAATTTTCCATCAATATTTTCTATCAATGATTGAGAGACGAGTACTTAAATCTCTGCATACAGTTGTGGATTTTTTTCTTTGCATCTTGTTTAGCTCTCGCCTTGTGTGTTTATAAGCCATTCCGGTGCATAACCTTCAGGGGCATGACTTTCTGTGGATGAGTGGACCTTTACCATGTTTTGACAAAAGTTTTGTTGACTGAAACACTGTCCCTCATGCCATGAAGGTCACAGCCGAGGTCACATGAGGAGGACAATAGCCACCACACCCTGATGGCCACCTGGGGACGCACACCCCGGTGCAGATGGTACAGATGCTCATCGACGTGCATCTTAGAAATGATGGCATGTGGTGGTGTTTGGCGTTGGTGGCACTAATGGACCACAGGGTTGTTTTCTCTGCTCGCCGTGGGTGTCTGTGTACAGAGTCCCAGCTCACAGCATTTCTGTGGACTAATGTGGAAGTGGCAGGGCAGGACCCTGCCACTGTGAGAGCCATGGTTAGTCTCCTGGGGCACAGAGGAGGGTCCCCCCTGTGGCCAGTGCAGCAGCCAAACCCACCCTGTGCCCCCGACTTGGCAGGATCTGCATCATGGAAGCCCCGTACCCAGGTGGCTGTGTCGGCCTCTGGTCCTCTCCGCATGGAGACCCTGGGCCCTGAGACTACAGCTGTCAGCAGGGAGAGCCTCCCTCCTCGGAGCCCGCTCCTCCCCATCGGGTAAGGAGGGAGCACCCGTGCACTCCTGCACACACACACAATGCTCTCGGGGGCCCTTCCTGTCCCACAGGAAGTCCCTGGTCCCTCTGGTCTCCCTGTGAGTCTGGTCCTGCCTCTCCCCGAGCCCACCTGTCCCCACCGCAGTGTGCTCCAGTCACTCTGAAACCCTCCCTGTGACCCACACACCCTTCGGTCCATGTGTGCCTACACCTGCCACGGGTCACGCATGCTGGGCCATGCTCCGGGAGCCACCTGCCACCAACCCTCTTTCTCTGTGGTCAGGACGTGGTGGCTATGGCCCTCTTCATGTGACCTCCTCAGAGTGGCCCTGCCCTGACCTTGCTCCTGGCCTGTGTACTCCGCCTCCTGTGCACCCCACTGGGCTGGGCTGCTCCCCGGCACTGCCTGGTGTCCCTGTCCCTGGCTCTTCATGAGAGCCGCCTGCAGGGGCCGCACAGGTAGAGACGCCCTGGCTCACAGGGAGCGCTGCTACCGGGTCAGCTATGGCTGCGGGTGTTTACCTGCCACATGCTTTCTGGAAGAAGAGCCTGGGTCCTGGCACAGGAGACGTTGCCTGAACACAGAGTCTCTTTCCGGCCCCGCCTCAGGTGTGTGCCCAGAGGGAGCGTCCCGAGGTCACCGGGAGCCCAGCTCTTCCCCTCTGCTCCGTAACCTTGGGTTACGCAGCAGCATGGACATGGGGACCTGGCAAGTATGACGGGGAAACTGAGGAACACCCGTGTGCACACATGAAAACAGTCTCTCCTCCCCTTGTCCTTTGATCACACCGTGCACACACATTCAACAGAAAACCGAGCCAGTGTTTCGAAGTCCCTCTATAACAATAAGAAAAGAAAGATGGAGTGGTCAAAGGGGAGAACCAACTCTTTGACAGATTCCAGTCCTTGCTGGCCAGGCAAAGACCAGCCAGTCCCTTGTGTGGGAAACAAATGGAAATAAAGCAGAACTTGATTCGGGCATTTCCTAAGCAAGTAAAGTGATTATGGGCTTTTTGTGTGTGCTATTCAAAAACGGGAAAAATTTATTCATCTACTTATTTTAAAATTCAGGAAATGTTCCTGGTTTTGCTTTTAAAATAATTTGTCTAACAATTGAGTTGATGTTTTCAGTTTGTCTGAATAAGTCCTCTTAGACATTTATTAGTAAAAGTCAGCCAGTTTTTATAAATGGGCCAGGATCACCCAAGCACCATTAATATATGAATAGAAATCTGTCCTCTTTGAGCTTAATCTCCAGGTTGTAATCTTAAAGATTAATTTCAAGCAGTTTTTTTTAGTTAGTCCAATGAAATATGTCTATATCCTCTATTGCTGTGTGTGTACACATATATATGAGTATACATACATGAATATACAGACAAATATACGTCATTCAGACATCCAAAGCTTTTCCCAGACATATGAATGTTCTGAGAAAAAAGTATTTTAATGAATTGCCTCAAAGTAAAGTATTTGAATTTTTAAAATTTCATGTGGTTTGCTTTCTCATTAAAAAGAGTAAAACATCTTTCAGTAAAGAAAGTCATGCAATTCAGAGGTTTTCTCTCAGCTGCATAATTTTCATTAATTCATAATGCCTTGGGAGTTACAAAAAGCCAGCACCAGATTGTTTACGTTAATTCTCTCTTAGCAAATTCAAAATTCATTTAGGCCCTCTTTTATAGTAAGCATATTTTCCCACTTATTACATTTATTTATGCAAGAATTAACAAAAGCTGTTTACTTGAAACCTTGAGCAGTGCGTAATGTTTTCGGCATGTCAAATAACTTTCCTTATCTTTTCCTTTAAATTATTGAAAAGTAAAGGACAAGACAGAACAGAGCAGCCGCATGTCTAACTCCATCTGGAAAGCTATTGTCAGTTTCTGGGCCTCTGGAGACCTTGTACCCCAGGATCCACCGGAGCTGTTTCGAAAACAGTTTCTGCTCTGACAAAACAAGGATTTATGCTTCACTTTCAGACTTTGTGCCCTAGGCCGGCTGTTTGCTAGGACGCAGCCCTGGGATCGCCCACACACAACCTCTGTGCCCGGAGTCCTGCACCTGCCCCGGGGCTGGCAAGGCCCCGGAGATAAGGGGAGAAAGCACGATGGCCTTGGGACCTCATGGCTGCTTGTCTCAAAGATGCACCGTCCACCGCCTGGGGACAGCACAGTAAGAAATGCCGCTGACCGTGTGGCACGGACCTGGGGACGACTGAACGTGTGGCTCCTCCATCCTGGCTGTTTCCTGGTTTTGTCTCCCCTACTCTGCCTGAAGTCTGTGCCTTGAAACTCTGCAGCTCACTTACCACCAGCCCTGGCTGCTGGCCGCTTCCCTCCTGTCCTTCCTACTGCTCTGAGCACTTAGACATCCCCTTGGCTCCCAGAGCCTGTGGCTTGTGTCTGTCCTGGAGTCCAGCACAGGAGAAGCACCCTGCAGCTGCACATGGAGAAGCGCAGAACAAAGCAAACTCCGGGCCAGGTGTCTGAGTTTGGCGAGGGTTGGGGCTTGCCATCCGCATGTGTGCCTGAACGAGAGCCGCCTGGCACTCACTGCATCCTGTGGCCTCCGTGTGTGCTCACGTGGCGAGAAGCAAGGGCTGCCCTGGCCACCCTGCCAGTCTGCCCCTGAGCCGCTCCCAGGGTCAGAACTCGAGCTCCAGTCCCAGGAAGGTGAGAGAACTGAACCCCCAAATCTGTGCAGCCCCCGTGTGACCGAGCAGGGCTGCACGGCCCAGCCAAAGCCATGTGGCAAGGCCACAGAGCACTTGTCAGGAAACAGACAGCCAGGAAGCAAAAGGAACCAACCGGGAGCCCTGGCCTGGGTCCGTGGCAGGATCACCGTGGCTCTGTGCTGGTGTCCCCTGTGCCACTGGCTTCCTTTGTACCTGTGGCCTGAGAATCAAACAAGGACTGTACATAAAGTAAAGCCAAAGTGAAAATAGACCACAGAACACAGGAGACAGGTCTTCCGCACACGGAAGGGGACCGGGAGGGGAGGCAGGGAGGGAGGGGTGCTGAGCGAAGATGCTCTGGGTCCCATCTGCCGGCCGCGCCTCTGCCAGCGCCCCGCCCTCAGCTCGGTTCCTTGTCTTCCCCTCCTTTTCTGCCCCGAGTTTTCTTCCCTCCTCTTCTGTGTAAGTGAATTCGTAAAAAGTAATTAAAGTCAGGTTTACCATTTTACCCTAACTGGCAAGAAAAGGAAAGGTTGAACCAAAGTAATCTAAATTAAACACAGCCATAATTCTGCCTTCGAAGGAGAGAAGGATAAGACTGAACTCTTCAGATAACTTCGTAACGGAATTATACAGAATTTCCAGCCCGAGGTCTTCCATCTGGAAATAAGTGTATCTGTACATTTACACCCCAGGTCCCCGGCCCTGCTATGACTTGGAGGAGCGGAGGCGGGGTCCTGGAGCTGGTACTGCTAACGGGCACCCGGGAAACTGCAATGCACTGGGAAACTGGCTGCAGATCTGGCTGTTCCTTAGATTCACCTGGGGGCTCTCCAAAGAAGGGCACCCCGTGTTGCTTGGCATCCAGGCACTGGGCCTTGTGAAACCTCCAAGCGATTCCAGTCCTGAGCCACCCACGCTGGGAGCTTGGGCTCCAGTGGTCAGGGTCGCAGCCAGGGCACCAACACACAGCTATGTGACTCTGACTGCAGGACGAAACCTCCCTGGCCTGTGTAAATTAGGGGTCACTCATTTGCACCCCCGGGCACTGGCACATCCTGTCAGGGGGCGGTCAGTGAAGAGTCTGAGATCACGCCTGAGGTAAGGGTTTCTCCCACTAAGGCTTTCTATCAAAGTGAGGAGGAGCAAAGAAGCTCTGCTCTTAGCTGTGCAGGAAATGCCATGCTCGGTATGCACTTCTGCGAGGACAGCCCCATGCCAACCTCACGATCGCTGCCCACCGTAATAAGGAAGTAACAAGACTGCGCGGAAGAGGATTTCTTTGCTTGAGAACCCGAACGGTGGTAATGAAACAGGGCAGCGATCTCCCGTGAATGAGGTGGAGTCTCACACCCTGCGTTTGGTACCTTCCCTCTGAGAGGGCGATGAAATGTATTCTCCTGTGTCACTCCCTGTATGATGCAGGCTCCGGGGGCCACAGAGCCCTGTCGGATCATCTCAGTCCCCTCTGCTGCAACTCGTGAACAACAGCTATGTTCCTTGTGCCACCCCATTCCGTCGATAGCATTTTCGGTGGTGGAGCAATTTGCACTGCAGATACACGTCCACAGGACCTTAGGGGAATGGCAGTGCTCAGGGCACAAGAGGGAGAATTAATGTAGAATAAGCAGGGCAGCCAAGCCATGCTTTCTAGTAATCCTTGCAAATCTGTCTTCAGGCCTTTTTATTTTAAACCCAATTTTAAAAGTCAATAATCATTAAATATGCAAAGTCATTTACATCCTTCCTGCTTTGTATTTTGCTTGACTCGCCTCCAAATTAGGCCCGTCGTGTGCTTCCTGTCTGTTGTCTGCTTGTTGCACAGAAACCCACTGCACGGGACTCCCAGACCTGACACCAAGACCCCGGTCACTTCTTCCTGGTCCTAGAGGAGCTTGGTGCGGAGCCACCCTGTCCTCTGCTGGCCCCTTGGGCTGGCCCCTCCCTGGGTCCCGGTCTCCTCTTCTGTGGGACGCTTCTCCACACACGCTCAACCCCATTCCTTCAGCTTCCTTCCCGCCTTGACGCTTGGACACAGCCAGTGGTGGCCTAGCGCTTTCCTGCGCTCGGTCCCCTGGGGTTAGGGGCCTGGGCTGGCAGCTTGACAAGGTGACCACTTCTCAGGGCATATCCCAGGGGCTCGTGTGACCTTGCCCTGGCCAGGACAAGCCTGGGCACAGTGTCACTCCCTGGCGTTTGGCCTCGGAGTCACTCATTCATTACATATGGTCTTTATCTTTGTGCATATCCTGGAACAATACTCTTAAATAAATACTCTGGGAGGCTTTTTACTCTGTGGTTATTTACTTTGCCTTTCCATGATCTCAATGGGACTCAGAGAGGGAGGAGACAGAAGGCTTGGCAAACAAGTGTTCGCCACCATCTACGCACATGGGAAGCTCGAGGGAGGCTGTTTTGTTCCCAGAGGGAGGCGCGTCACTGCCACGACACGGTCCATCTGCATGAGCCCAGAGTGGCCCGGAAGTTTCCTCTCGGCAAAGCCTCCAGATCAGCCTGTGGGGAGAGGGCGCAGACAGCCCCGTCCCCAGCCTCGGGGTCAGCAAGTCCTTGGGCATTCGAGTCTCAATGGTGCTCTGCAGTCGGGGAATACTAGCGCGGCCTCCCGTCTACTTTTTTTAGTCATTTTGTGTTTAAAATGAGATTCTGTATGCTGAATGCAAAAGTTTGAAAATCCGGGGAGAGAAACAATATAAAGCTGTCCATCAGTACCTGCTTTGAAAATGCTGATTCCAGCCAGCTGGGTCACTATTAACTAGCAGGATCACCACTGAATGATTATGATTATTAGATTTTTGACAATCTGATGAGATGAAACTTATCTCTAAAGGTTAAGTCCACACATAAAAATTCAGCCAGCCACTGCAGTTCCTTTTGGTCCTGGCCCCACTTGTTCATGACGCCTGGGGCCGCCTCAGCCACCTCGGCAATTAACTGGGAACACAAAGATCTGCAAGAAGCAGATTCCCAGGAGAAGCTGCCAAAGGGAAGTCAAAGGAGGAAGAGGATATTTAAGATTTCTCCAGGTCCACGGTGTTTATTTGCACCAAAGCCAGAGCCACTCCATTCATGCCTAGGACAGCAGGTGCGTATTTTATGACAACAGCCAAAGGTCACTACAGGACATGTTTTCAGGAACCTAGGGGAGGTTTGTTTGCAGAACGTGGGGCAGTCCATGCCAGGTAGATAGCACATCTACCTGTCTGTCTCTCCGCTGCATCCTCTGCCCTGGCCCGGGGCTGAGGTGGGAAGAGAAACTCACATAAGTCCAGCAGCATCTGGGCTCCTTGGATCTGAAAGAGCCCAAGGGAGGACAGAGGGACTTCACAGTGCTGGCTTCCCAGTCCTTCCCCAGACCCCAAGCACACAGCTGTCCAAAGCCAGCACACCAGATGCTCGCTACCGAGCTCCTCGACAGCGGCATGAGCACCCAGACATGAGCACCCAGCCAAGCCTCTCATTCAACTATCCTTTGGCCAACACATTCAGGAAGCAAATCCTCCAGAAATTGTTAGGAGGGTGTCAGGCTCTTTGGGATATCCTGAAAGAATGAGATGACCCACTTTTAGGGTGGGTTTGATTTGGGGAAGCAATCACACATGTGATGCCAGCCTGGTCCATAGTCTGTTCTGAAGCCAAGTGAGGCAGATTTAGTGTTGAAGGAAACGTGGTGTGGACAGACGTGTCCTGGACACGACCCCGGAAAGGGCTCTGAGAGAACTACTGAGTAGCTTCCCAATGTAACTCTCGGTGGGGTCAACGGTTTAGCCCCATTTTTCTGGGGCTCATGTGTTTTATTTAGCCACAATGTTGATCTTTTTTATAGTGTGAAATATGACCTCTGCCCCCCTCAACCCACACACACTGCTACCAAGCTCACAGCACATGTAGAATCAGGATAGGGTTGCAGTGGAAAGGAAGAAACCCATTTGTACCCGCTTGGAGCACTCGCTGACAGACTACAATGGCTGGATTTAGGTATCAACTTGATCAAGTTGAGGAACTCCAAGGAGCTTTGGGCCTTCTTTCTGCTTGTGCCCAGAAGAGCTGGAGTGAGTCTGTGGACTTCAGGGAGGATCCAAATGGGTGAGCACTGTCTCTTCAGCTGGGCACTCGGACAGCTGTAGGGCAGAGGAAAGGATTTCCTCCCTCCTAGAGCCAGCATGTTCTTCGCCCACCCTGAGACAGGGAAGGCCTCTGGTCTCAGGCCTGGACTGAGAATGATACCAGCATCCTTCATTCCCAGGTTTTCAGGCTTGGGCTGAGCCACACTGCCAGCATCCCAGTCTCCAGGGCACAGATGGCCCTTAGTAGGTCTTCTCAGCTCCCAAGCCTGTGCAGCCACTTCCTCTAGTAAATCCCCCACCTGTCTGTCCACCCATCCTCCCACGTACCCAGCCACCCATCTTCCATCCACCCATTGACCCTACTGCTTCCCTCCTCAGAAACGAATCCGAGTTAGAGACAGAGACCACACACACATGCACACACACGCACGCACACACACACACACACACACACGCACGCTGGCCATCCCCTGTGCCTTATCGGTGGTTTGTCTCAGCTGCCCCCAGGGCTCTGCATCAGCATTCCCAGTACCTGGGCTCCCTGGCCTGGGTCCTGAGGAACACCACCCCACATTCTCAAGAATCCTTAGGGAGTAACGCCACCTGTCATACGACAAATTCTCTGTTCATTACAGAAGTGCTCCATTGCAGAGCTGGAGGAAGGAAGTGTGTAGGAAATGCAACGAAGAACCGACAGCATGACAGCGACACGGGAAGGGATGCAGGAAATGCTCCAGCTCAAAGGGAAGACTACAAACCGAGTCTGCGCTGCAGAAGTGCAGCTGGTCTCGTTGACCCGTGGCCTTCACACTCAGTGGCTTCTCTCTTTCACACTATTCCCCCACCCACCTCTCAGCAGCAAACATGAACATCAGTGCATTCCACACCACCTCCCATGTGAATACCACTCACTAATATGCTACATCTCACTCTATAGCCAAATCAACTGAAAAAAAAGTCAATTTTCTGCCAATAATATGAGAGTCAGAGCCACACTGAAAACCCAAGATCTGCAAAGAAGAACTGTGACCAGGCCCAAAGGACATGCGTTACGCACCTGCCCTTCAGTAGGACCCTTGGTTCCTTACCTGGCAGGTACAGCCACACCTACCTCCACAACTCATCATTGCCCTTGCTGTTACTTTCCATGCCAGAATTAACCGACGTATCAGCCTGAAAGTGTGACACCTACAGACCTTGCTTAACCAAAAGAGTTCTTCTACCATTGACAAGTGAAATATAAATAAAAATGGGTGGCAATTCTGGCACTGGTTTGTTGATTTTGGATGGTTGCAGCTCCTGTGAAGGTCATTTCCTGGGTAACCGCGTCTGGAAACAGTAATTTGTCATTCACAAATCACCACAGTGTACACTGCTATAATGACCTACTTGGGATCAAAGGAAAGGTCCTTCCGGTCATATTCAATACCTGGATTCCCTTCAACAACAATACATGTACACCTGCACCGCTCTGTCCCAACAGGCCAGGGTTGAATGTGGTGGAGTCCAGAATGTCACTGGCACAGGCAGGATTTCCCATCCCTAGGCAACCCAGAGTCAGTGAGCCTGAGACCACTGCTCAGCCCGGCTCTTGGGAATGACTCGGAGGACACTGGAAGTCCATCTTCTGTAGATGGAGGGTTGTGACCAGTTTAGCTTTGTGTCATTCATCCCATGATGGAAATGATGGAAAGCTGTTGGTTGGTATTTCAGTGGTGCAGCACTGAGAAACCCTGAGAGGTGTCACTTCCACTCACACATTCTTAGACAAATGGATAAAGAATCACAAAGTCTTTGCACCCATCCAAAGCAAATTTGGGCTTTGGTTTTCAAAAGCAACAAGGGAAGTAGGGTTACACTGGGGTGCAACACTCAGGGGCCGTATCAGAATCTTTGCATGTTGTCTTGTCACTTTCTCATTGCTAAGACACAATACTTGACACCAGGGACTTGAGGTGAGGTTTATTGCAGCTCACACTTCAGTCCATGGCCAGTGGCACCAAGGCAGGGGGGCACGGGAGAGGGGCCTGGCGGATGAAAGCTGCTCACAGCATGGCGGACAGGAAGCAGTCAGGGCAGGAGATGGGAGGGAGAGGAAACTTCCAGGCCATGCCCACAGGGACCTGACTTCCAGTCTGATCCCAACTCCTAACAGAAGTCAGCTGTGATCCAATCAGCCTTCAGAACCCTTGGAGGGTATGAGGCTTGGAGGGACATCCTGATACAAACCATAACACATCTAATAAGAATCCATCACAGTCACCTAAAAGAGAAGAAACAGGAAAGGAAGGAAGAAATAATTTGTGAAACATGAGAGTTTTTCCCTCTTACATCTTCCTTAAATAAGTCAAAGGCTCATTTGGGCCAGGGATTTACCTCAGTGGTTTCGCCGCCTGCTGCACAAGCGCAAGGACCAGAGTTCAATCCCCAGTACCAAAAAAAAAGACTCATTTGGGAATTCTGGAGCAACCAAATGTTCTCCAACTGCCTCTCCAGCTGACTCCCTCCTGATGTACAGGATCTGCCCGGGACCTGAACAGCACAATTCCAGGCTCCACATGCAGAGACCATGCGCACATGAAGAGCTGGAGATGAACAGGAACATGCGCTGTGGGCCCATCCACCGACTCAGCTTGCATCATCCGATGTTCATCTTCTATATTAAACACGATTGTACTTTTTGAATTTTCCTATCAGCTAGATCAGAAGGCACATTTCATTCTGGCTCACCTCTCACCTGCTCTCTCCCTGCCAACATCAACATGGGCCGACACAGGTGTGATTCTGAAAAGGAATTTGACAAACCTCTTGGGAAATGAAGTTTTCCTTCTCTTGATGGTCAAGAGCAATTTAAAAATATCTGTAAGCCACAGATTTTCAGCAGTGTCATAGCCACTTTGCTGAGGCTGGGACAAAATATCCAACACACACACCTGGAGAGAGGAGAGGTTGATCTGGGCTCAGGGTTTTGGTCCTTGGTCAGCTGGCTGCAAGGCAGAAACAGCAAGGCGGACAGAAAAGTGCACAGCCAGGGGTCCAGAGAGAAGGGAGGAGTGGGGGACAAGGATGCACCCTGCCGGGTCGTACCTCAGTGACCGCCTCCAGCCAGCGCCCCCTGCATGTGCCTGGTGAGTGCCAAGCGCCGAAGTTCACCTCAAAGCTGCAGAAAGCCGCGCGTGGCGCCTCCGTCTGCCCTCTCTGAGCTCCTGCGGACACCAGCCTCCCCTCCGCAGTGAGCCAGGATTTGGGCCGTCCTGTGGGCATGTGCAGGCATCTTCTCTCCACACCAGCTCTCCTTTCTCTTTCACGAGGAGGACAATGACAACAGCAAACCCACATGTCCTCTGCATACAGCTGCCGGCCCTGGAACAAGATACCGAAGTCTTCTCAGCCTCGATTTCCTTCCTATAGAGTAAAAATAGCATTGTGTGTGGTGCGGCAAGGAGCTAGGCTAACCCAGCAGCATCTCCAGAGGGCAGGGAGGCCCAGCCACCCCTGCCTCGTGGCACCCTGGGAGCAGTCTCTCTCCACCCGGCCAGGCTCTGGGGAGGGCGGCCTGGCCTTATCTGCCCCTCTGCAAGCGCTTCCTGTCCTCTACTCCTACTTCTGTTTAATGTCCCTTTTCTATTCTCCCTGACCTCTTTTATTAAAGTCAGCATGCAAGAGTAAAGCAGACATCAGTGCAGAAAAGAACACAAGTCATAAGGGCCCCATGAACTTTGGGGGCACACCCAGGACTCGGATTGAGCAAGGGGTCATCAGCAGCTCCCCAAAACCCCACACACAAAGCCCCTCGCTAAAGCTGCCTCCATTCTGACTGAACTCAGGAGATGGACTTGCCTGGTCGTGCAGCCTGAGCTCTTGAGGGTCCAGTTGTACTCACTCAGCATCATGGTTGTGACAGTCCCCTCACTGCCAGTCTGTTGCAGCTAGAGGGGTCCGCAGAGGCTTTCTGCAAGGCGTCCCCCCAAGAGCCTCAGGTGCTCAGAGGTGGGGATTTAGGAAGGGGCTTGGATTAAGGGATTCACAGCTGACTGCTGTCAGGAGGCGGGGTCTGATCCGAGAGGTGCTCACAGGGGTGTGGCCTGGAAGGTTCCTCCCCCTCTGACTCCTCCTTCCTCCTGCTTCCTGTCTGCCATGCCCTGAGCAGCTCTGCTCCGTCAGGCCCCTCTGCAGGCCACGCTGCCTTGGATCCGCCCACCTGGGACTGAAATTTCTGTGAGCCACATTAGCCTCTCCTCCTTTCAGTTTAGGGAATTTTGTCCCTGGGACGAGGGAAGTGACTGAGACAGGACCGCTTCTCACCTCCTGTCTTGTGGGGCTGATGCGCAGAGCCTATAATGGAGCATAAGAAGTGGCCACAGGTGCTACCTAAGCACACAGTGGTTGCCAGCTTCTCGTACAACTCTGCTCATAGACATGGACATTTGAATTGTACGTAATTCTCACAGGCTGTGAAATACTATTGTTGTTTTAATTTTTTCAGGAAATTGTACATTTAAAATGTAAAAACCTTCCTTAGTTTGCAGACGTGAGCTGTGGGTTGAAGTCTGCAGACTCAGGCCCTGGGGCCTTCTGCTGTCTGAACACAACCTCTCTGAGGGTGGTTTCCTTTCCATCCCTAATCCACCAACAGAAGATTTCAGTTAAAGCTGACACAGTTTTTCTTAAATGTAACAATAATAATCCTGTGTCTCAATGAAAATGAAAGCCATTAATTTTGAAAAATTTCATGGTGGAGAAAACTTTTATTTTTTAGTCAACATCTAATATCTCTAAAGATAAATAGAAATGCCCCTTGGAAAATCCCCCAGAGCTTATCATTTTATTTTCTCTTCATGGAATCTGCTGTCTCTCAAGGATGACACTCCCTCAAGACCAGAGACCCCTAACTCTGGTAGGATCACCCTTCACGGGGCTGCCTTCTGCCTCAATCCTCAGCCTGCTTGGTTACAAAGGACCACGGTAAACACAGCCAGCTGCGGCTGGGAACTCCCTCTAAACAGGGGAGCCCAGCCACTGTGTCTGTTGTTGTTCTCACAGGCTTTATCCCATCAGAGTTCAAAGCTGATGAAGAGGTAGATAGGGGACTGAAGAGAAAAGAATGTCAGAGTGTGGCAGATTGACTAATGGTTGACTTGAACGACCTGACCTGCAGGCGGAACTGAGGTCAGCAGTGGTCTGGGAGTGGAAGACCCACCTGAGGGTTGTTGCCAAGGGCACAAAAGAGACCTAGCGGGGAAGATCATTGATTTTCCTGGAGAAGTTTGCCTCAGCTGGTTTTCCTGATAGGAACTCGGCTGTTCTCCTCATCAGAGGAGCCTGGGGCCTTGCTGTCCCCAGGGATGGCTGCTGCTCTCCTCAGGAGAGCTCTGGCTTTTGCCTTGAGCGTGGCTTCCTGGCTCCAGTGCAGACCCCTCAGCCTGATGCACAGACCCCTTGCCCCACTGCCACAGACTCTCTGGCTTCCTCCACTGGCCTTGGGCCTTCCTGTGCAGACCCTCGATAAGGACAAGCATGAGACACTGCCGTGCAGGACCCTGCTGTGGGATCCAGGCCCTCGGCCGGATTCTTCAGGTCTCTAGTGTGTGGACAGATCTCTTGCCCTCCTCTGCTTTTGACTTTTTAGGTGATTATTATAAAATAATCCTGTAAATTATCTGTCCTGTATTAAATCTATTCCCTTGCGAAGCCTGACTACAACACAGTATTCACTCATCCTCTTAAACTCCCAAGGACAAAACTCTTGAGTGATCTCCTTGAAAACACAGCCATATCTGGCATAAGAAAGACACCAGTCACTACGACTAACGCTGTTCTCACTAGGGAAGTACAGAGAGCAGATTTGGGACATTTCAGTGATGCGAGGTATGCGTGACCCTTTGGCAGGTGGGTCTGAGGGAGTCTATCGGGCAAGAACTCGGGCGGAAGCGACTGGACAGCTTGGCCAGAAGACAGAGACCTTGGGGAAGCCCAGGCGGGGCTTTGCTTTGGAAATTGACACAAAGAAGACAGGAGCCCGTGGACATGTGTCAGAGTGGAACTTCCCTCAGGGGCAGCGAAGGCAGGATGGGGTCAGGGTTGGGTGGATTTGGAAGCCTGGAGAGTAGCTGGTTGATAAAAGCAACGAGTCAGGCTGAAACAAGGCTGCAGTAAGGATGAGTTGGTGGCAAAAAATGAAGGCAAATGAGTCGGTCGAAAACCCAAGAAAATAAATACAGATGTGAAGTGGCAAGATTATGACAGCTATGAAAAGAGAAATCCACAGACGTGAGATGCGTGACAGGTCGCAGAGAAGGGGAATCAAGTATTCAATTGAGTACTTTTTCAGTGTGGATACATTGGAAAATGTCGCTCCCATTGCCAGAAGAAAGAAATCTGGGGAGGGAGCTGAGTTTAGCGGGAAAAGGAGTTTGTTTCAACTGTGTGGAATCGAGGCATGGATTCACAGTAGTCATACATCAAATAACGGATTTTCCAAGGAAATTTTATAGTTGAAGGCAGCGGCAATGGAAACAACAGCCCACAGGCCAATCCTTCCTGCTGAATGTTTTTATAAATAAAGTTTTATTGGCACACAGCCTGCACATTCATGCCCATGTTGCCTCTGGCTGTTCTTTCACTGCAGTAGGAGAACTGAGTAGTTGTAGCCCGGATCACAATACTCTCTGACCTCACTAGGGAAAGACTGCGGAATGCAGGTGACAGGTGGCCCAGGAAGGTGAAGACCAAGCCCAGGCTGGCACAAGGGTGCCGCAGAGTAGAAGGACAATGAGGTGGTCCCATCTCTTCCAGCAGAGCCATGCAAGCCTGCTAGGGAAGAGCTGGGAGCTTTGGGTGGGAACAGGACCTCCGAGCTGGCCACACAGGGAAGGAAGAGAGTGTCTGAGGCCCCGTCCACCAGGGGCTCAGGTCTTGAGAGCATGGCTAAGGCACTTCCTGCCTGGAGGGTCTCATTCTGCCTGCCTCCATCTATCCTTTTTGTGTCTGTTTTTGTCATTTCATGATTTATTTTCTTTCTCTACAGATTCCTGGGTTTATTCTGGCAGATTGTGCATGCACATAACTTGACACATCTGGGGATTAGTGTGAGAACTGTGTCTCGCTCACACCAGCCTGCTTCTCCTGAGCCTCAGCACACCTGCACTCCAGCAGGGACTCCCTGCCCCGACAGGTGAGTCCTGCCCAGCGCCACAGTGACCTGCTCTAGAGACCCCTGCTGGGCGGCCGGGCCTGCCCTGGAGTGCTGACAAGGGGTGCCCCCTTTCGACAGGTGACCAAGCCAGGGTGCAGAGAATGAAGCAATGCCCCTGACCACAGGTCTAGCACGGAGAGAGCTGGGCTCCTGAGCGCCTCACCACAGCCCTACCCTTCTCCCTCACCCCTGCCCGGTGCTGGCCTTGGCTCCGAGATCTCGAGCTCTGAGACAGCAAAGGCCCCCTGGGTCCCACTCCTACGGACCCAGCACCTAGGACATTGCATGACACAGCGGGGCTCAGTGCAGTGGAGAGCAGTTGTGAGCCCCGGGCACAGAGCCCAGTAGGCGGGGGGAGGGAAACCAGCCCACCAGATGAGATGCATGTCTGTCACCAATGCCCAGTGCTCATGCTGCAGTGTGGGTTTGAGATTGCAATTTAGGGCATTAAATGCAGTCTTACAGATTACACTGAGTTCAGCCTGGTGGGATATAAGGATAGAATATGGCAATAAGAGGGTGTATGTCATTTTTTTAAATAAAGCAGGGTAATTTACTGTCATGGGTTGAATTGTGTACCTCAAAAGCCATATTGAAAACTTAAAACTCCCGGCACCTGTAACCACGGCCTTATCTGGAAATAGGACCCCTGCAGATGTCCTCTGGTTGGGTGAGGTCATTCATCTCTGGCTTAGAGGTCAAACTTGAATCCAATATGGTGGCACCCTTAGAAATAGAAGCAAGACACCTGGAAAATCCATGTGATGCAGAGGCAGAGATGGACAGATGCAGCTGCCAGGCAGGAATGGCCACCAGGAACAGCTGGAAGGGCAAGGAGGGAGGGCATCCAGAGCTCAGAGCAGGGCACAGCCCTGCTGCAGCCTTGAAGTGAGCCTCCTCACCCTGGGACCCAGTTGCTGGCACTTTCTTCCAATGGCACAGAAGACTCCAGTGTCTGTGGAGGAGATGTAGCTATGCTTCAAGAAAACCTGCAAGCCAGGAGGCCAGGCATTTTCTTGGGCAGCATCGTGGTGGAGACCACAGAGACTCTTCATAGGGCTGGGTAGGGAAACCGTCTACTGGATGAAGGAAAAGAGCACACTGTGGCCATGGCTGAGCTGTCAAGTCCCATACACAGGCAAGACCAAAATGACTGGAGACTTCGACTTCGCACACCTGTGGACCTAATGCTGACTTCTGGCACATTCCTGGCTCACCATGCAAACACCTACTTCCTGGGTTTTGGAAAAAGGGTTAAGCTTGACTTCTGGTACAGGAAAAGGAGGAAATGAACTTTAGGAGGCAGAGGTCACAAAGCAAAGGCTTTCCCAAGTCCCATAGACACCCAGGCATTGGCAAGCAAGGAGCAGAGGGTCCCCAGGAGGAGAGCAGGGAGGTGGCCCCTGGGACACACTGTGATCAGGTGGAGGAGCCCACGCCCAGAAACACAGGGCTGCTCCTGCAGCCACACTCTGGGCTCAGCCTGAGTGCAGTTCACACACATCACGTGCATGGTGGACTTGGACCTGAAGACAGGGATGGAGCAACAGGCAGAGCTCTGAAACAGCTGCCACATGGTTTTGGTTCCATTTGGAGTCACACATGGTCAAGGACAACAAAGTAGAGTTTTTAGCCATGTCCAGATGCAAAGAAGAACAGCAAAAGTGGGCCAGATGCTGTTGTTGGCCTCCTGGGGAACTTGGGGCACCCTGGGTGGGACCCACCTTGGGCTGACTGCGGTTTCCATTTGGAGCGTGGTGAGATGGCATGTGCCCCACTGTCACTCCCAGGGTCAGCACGTGGGAAGTGCGGCTGGTGTCGTGCACGGTGGCTGGCAAGTGCTCGATGCACTCACTCCTGCAATTGCTAATGATTAGGACAGTCCAAAGCTTGGTAGGGAGCAGCAAAAAGAGAAGCTGCCACCATTTGGACCTGGATGTCCCTTAAAGGCATACAGTTCCAGTCCTGGTCCCGTCTTGGTGCTGTGGGTGGCAGTGGGTACTTTGAGAGGGCAGCCTCTAGACTGTGCCCTCTAAGGGGACTGCAGGGCGCTGGTCTCTCCTCTTTCTTCTGCTTCTCCACCTCCACAAATGATGAGCCTCCCCACACCCACCCCTGGGATGTGCTCCCTGGCCACAGGCTCAAAGTCATGGGCTCATCCCACCAGAGAGAAAGCTCTGAAGCTGGGAGTCAGAATAAACATTTCCTTTTCATAGGCTGATTATGTCACAGTTATGCAAGGCTGACTGGTACCATATAATTGTTCAACATTATGATACACATACCCAAACACATATGCCCTTAAAAATCAAGATCTTAGTTACTTTTCTCATTGCTGAGACAAAATCTCCAATATCCACAAGTTAAAGGAAAGATTTATTTCAGCTCACAGTTTGTAGAGGTTTCAGTCCATAGTCAGCTGACTCCAAGGCAGGGTGCCAGGGCAGAGGGCATCACAGAAAAGAAACAGTCCATGGCAGGGTAGGCAGGAGGCAGCAAAAGCAGCAGCAGCAGCCTCCCTCTCACTTTTATCCCTTCCAGGCTATCCACACTTCGGGTGATGCAGCCCATACCCAGGGTGGGCTTCCCACTACCCACTCCCAGAACTATGCTAAACCAATCAGTGGACTAATTTAGTAATCACACCCTGAATCTCAGCATCACACATCCTAGATCAAGACACTTCCAAAAAGCCCTGCCTAGAACACATGAAGTTTTGAGGGACATCTGGATATAACCCATAACAATCAAATCAAAATGATACAAGAAGGTGCTACTAACTCTGTCTACAACATAGTGGGCTCTTAAGCGGAAGAAGAAAATCATTTTTTATGTGATTGTAACACAGTCCTCAATATCTTTCCTGCAGTTAAGCTTTACAGGTATTTTTTTACTAAATATTTGAATACTCTTCCCGGAAGATGGGGGATGGTCATGTGTAATTCAGCTGTGTCCAGTCCAGCATATCTGTGGGGAAAGGCTTTCTTTCTAGTAGTCACACTTCTATTCTTCAGCTGCTCGGAAGATAGAGTGAAGTGATTGAACTGTCTTTCCATCCTCCTGATGGCCATGGCAAATTGCTCCCTCCTCCTGAGTGGGATAAAATGTTATCCCAGTCCAGGAGGTGAATGTGAATCAGATCATCTGCTGAATGGAGAATGGAATGAAAGGAACACGAAAGAATGCTGAGTGTACATTTGACTATGGGGCAAGCAGATTGATGATTCAGGGATGCAGACAGAACAGGCTCTGCCCTACCTCACTCAGAGTATTAAGCAAAAACCTCTCAAAAATAAAAAGCACAAATGCCACCCAGCTGCCTGATGACTGACATTTAACTTTGAAAGATGTGATTTTCTTCTGTCTTCTGAGGGCTTTTACCGACCCGCTGGCCGATGTATGGAAGACTTTTGTTTATGACAGCTCCCAGTTAACCATTCACCAAGCACCCGAGTCCTTTGTACCTCGCATTGTCAAGCATTTGTTTGGACTGCGCTTGACCCTTTGTACCCGAGTGCCTCCGAGCCTTCTGAAAACAGACCTTTGGGGTGAACATGGCCCCTGTCCTCGCTGGAATCTCACAGCAATTCCTGCTTCAAAATCACACTTTCAGCCACAGCGGTCACCCCAAAGTTAGCAGATTAACCCTGAGTTACAGGTCAGGACTCTGACGTGCAGCTTTAAAATTTTTTTTTAGAAATGAATGGCGACTATTGCTGGGGAGTTGTATGAAAAACATGCAAAGGAAAAAATAAGAGCACACTGTTCCAGTCACACTCCTCTCTGCTTTGCGTGTGAAGGTCAAAGTCCTTCCCATCACAGCGCGGGAGGGGTCCACACTTCTGATCCTGCTGACCCCAGAACTTGGCTTTACGCCAGCCAGATCCACGGGCAGAGCAGCCGTGGAAGACCTGCTGTGCCTTGATTTATCATTTTCCTCTGAGAGAGCTCTCTCAGGAGGACTCTCGTGTTAATCTCTCCTCCTTCACTCATTTAGTCAACAAACATTTATTGCAAGGCTATGGGCGAAGTCTTTTGCCATCATTAATCAGGGTGGTCCATGACCTCCAGCAATTCATAATCTCACTGTGGGCATTGACAGGTGCACTTGAAAACAGGGCTGTAAATGTGCAGGCCTCAAGCCCGATGTGGATAACAGCAAGAGTTCAGAGGAGGACTCTATCTATGCCCAGCGTTCAGAAGCCTTTCTGCAGCAGGGGTAGAGTTTGGGCAGTTTTGGAGGGGCGAAAAGGTCAGAGAGAAGAAGTGGTCAATCACAGGGCTGAGAACACATTGACAGAGCTTGCTGGGTCCGAGGGCCCCTGCCCAGGCTGGGAAGACACCGAGTTGAGAACTAAGGGAGGGAGGCATCTCAGTTCACTCTCAGTTGTGACAGGCAGTGAAATGAAGGGAAGAAAATATTGCGTCATCCAGGAAAATTGGAATATCTGTCTAAACGCTAGCAGAATGTTAGCAGCCAGTGTAACATTTTTCTACCTGTAAAACAATATCATGTTGATCATTGTAACATTTTCATTCTCAAATTTAAGAATTTTCCTACGAGAAATCTGATGTTCTCACCACGTCTTACCTGACCTCAAGGTATGCAGATCCATGTGAATAAACCAATAAGGGTTCTCTAAAGCTTGAAAAATCTACAGTTGGACCTGCTGCTGCTGCTCCAGAGATGTAGCTGGGAGTGATGGTGTAGGGCCTCGCCCTGGGTCATCTCAGAGGTAACCCAGGGACTCCAGGGTCCTTAGGGCAGCAAGTAATGAGAGTCAAAGCAGTAAGACAAGGGGAGTCTGCTGGGTTTTGCATTTTTGTTAAAAAAGAAGTTTCCAAAAGTGACAAGTGACCCAAAATGTCAAAGGAACCTCCATCAATAAAGAATAGGATGGCATTGAGGGCACCATTGCCCATGGCTCCCACACCCTCACAAACGCTGTGTAAAGTGTTATCCCGCCCTGCGCCTGGCAGACACTGCACACCCGTGTCGGGCTCTACGGGACTCGGGACTCTGGTCTAACTGGGCTGGGGGAAGAGAACAGTGACGATGGATGGAACGCTCCCTGTGGTTTCCGTGTTCCTTTACACCGATAAAGCCTTTTCACAACCACATGATGTGGCCCAGAAGAAAGGTTCGCCCCAAAACAATTACTTTCCAGGAAATGTCCTTCTCGCTGGGGGTCTTGTGCTGTCATCTGTTACTATTTGAAGTCCTCGCTGTCGCTGATTGCAGACCAAGAAAATAAAAGGATGTGCGGGGCGGGGGGGGGGGGGGGGGCGCTGTACACAAACCCAGCCCCAAACATTTTAGGGAAATTTCCTGGGCTAAAATGCCTGAAAATGCTGATGCTTACATTGAAAATGAAGGAAGAGGAGGAGTTTCGCACTGGGGTGTGCGCCCGACTCTGGGTCCACTTTTACCTGGGTCACGTGGATCCCTTCCCGCGTGGAGGACTCGTGAGTCCCGCATGCAGCATTGAGCAAGCAGGCTCCGCGTTCCAGAATGCACTCTTTTACTGTAGTATTATCTCAGAGATAAAAGTGAGTTTATCTTATCGCTGGTGGAAGGTGCCCCCTGTGTTAGGGATAGCTATAAAGTGACAACACATTTAATCCTTTCCCCTCACACGGACTGTGTGCCCTGGAAAACATATCAAAGGCACAGACAGAGACAGAGTAGGATGCTCATGCTCAGGCCTTGTTCATCTGTCTCCTCTCCAAACCAGAGTCTCCTATCAGTTCGCTCTGCATGCTTCTTATTCATCAACACCTAAAATGTGTTTAATGAGGCCATCTGTGGAAGCGTTTCAGAAACACATCTCTTACCACTCTGATTCATGTCACTGGTGACTCTCCTCAGATGTTTGGAAACACGAAAATCCAACACATGTGAAAAAATAAATTCCAGTTGCTTGATTGCCTTTGTTTATCTTAAACTTTTGTTTTATTTCATCGAAAGGGTAAATACATCTCAAATCAGCCACTTAAATCTTGATCGCTTTGAAGAATTGATCAAGGCAAAGGTTTGAATTAGTTCCTAGAGCTCAGAAAGACTTCAGAACAATTACGTTAAAATAGAATTCACATACCATGAAATTCATTGTTTTAAGGTTCACTAGGATCCAGTCCTTTTTATTTTACTCACAAAATTATAAAAGCGTCACCACTGTCTGTTATCATCCAGAAATAAAGCCCATTAGGTCACCCTTATTTCCTTCCGAGGAGTCTCACGTCTCCTAGCAACCCGGAATCCACTTCCTGTCTGAGGTTCACCTCTCCCTAACAGCTCCGGATAAATGCAGTCACATGATCTGATCTGTGGCCTATCATGGCTCCTTTCACTTAGCACAATGTTTGCAAGGTTCAGCCAGGCTGCGGCCTGGGTCAAACCTTCATCCTTGTCTTAAAATCCCCGTAAATGGCCTCTCACACGGATGCACCACACTTTGCTCACCCGCCCATCTATCCATGAGCATTTGTTCCCAACTCAGCCATTGTGAAGAGGCCGATAAGACCATTTGGGTACCGCTTTTTCTTGGGTAGATGTCACTTCTCAGCTCTCTTGAGCCAGATCTAGCTGCAGAATCACCAGGCCATACAGCAACTCTGTGTTTCATACTTTGAGAAATTGCCAACCTCTTTTCTAAAGGCGCCACACTATTTTACATTCCCACCAGCACTAGATGAGGTCCTGGTTTCTCTACATCCTCACCAACACCTGTCTCAGAAATACTTTTGTGTAACAATTCAGAATAGCTAAGTCTTGGAAGCAGCCTGCATATCCATCAACAGACGAATGGATAAAGAATACACAATGGAGTACTATGCTGCCATAAAGAAAAATAAATTTGAGTCATTTGTAGGAAAATGGATGCACTTTGACACCATAAAGTTAAGTGAAATAAATCAAACACACAAGCTTAAATATCACATGGTTTCTCTTATATGAGAAGCCTAAATATGAATAAAGAGCAAAATAAAAGAGAGACCTCAGGAAGTAGGGAGATGGATCTCTCTCAAATGAAAAGCGGATCGAGAGATGGAGGGAACAGGAGGGAGGGGAGGGAAGGGGACGAGAAAAGGAGTTAGCGTGCCCTGTGCGTGGGCCCGCTCCACACAAGGAATGTGAACACGGTGTACTGCAAAGACGGACACATAAAAAAAGACACGATTCTGATCAAATACATGTATAAAATTTGAGAACAGGGACACATGGCTGGTTCTAACACTAACAATCTGACTCCAATCACAAGATAAAGCCTGTAAATTACCAAAGGAAGAAATAACCGACATTGGCCAAGCACTACCCTGCTGCAGCGGGCTCCAGGAGGCAGCCCCAGTACTGCTCAAAGCTCTTGGAAGCAGAGAGGAATTCCAGTCTTTGTAGTGATCCTAGCATGGAGACTGAGAAGGAAAAGAAACAGAAACTTACTAATAAAAAATAAAAACTGAAAAAACAGACAACATTGGACTGTCAAGCGGAGAAGCAGTAGGGATGAATATTTCTTCTTTAATTAGTTTTTCTATAATAAGTTTTAATCTTTGAAGGCCTACTTTCATTTATATTGGGCTCTATTAACTATTTTAATTGGGCCTCTGTGACGTCTCATTTTACTATTCAGTTTACAAATGGGTGAGAATTGTTATTATTTATTGTAGTGCACATTTATATCTAATATGAGATAGTTAGGGCAACAGACACCATGATTAGAAAAAATTTAGGTAAGATCACAGGCATATTTAGTTTTGTTCCATTTTATGTCTACTTGTTTTTTAAGTTTATAATGGAAAGCATGTTGAAATTTGTTGTGATCACTTGTTGTAATTTGAGCTTCCATGTTTATTAGGATTGTAAAGCTTCAGGCTGGGAGATTTAGCTCAGTGGCGCTGTGCCTGCCTTGCAAGCGCAAGGTTCTGGGTTCGATCCCCAGTACCTAAAAACAAAAAAGGATTATAAAGCTTTGTCAATCCGCCCTTTTTAGCAAATGGTAAAGTTAACTTAGAACCAATTTTGTAAAGGCACAAAACACACTTTCATGTGTTTATGCTTTTATGCAAAGTATTTCAATGTATAATGTTTTAATATTTATTACATATATAGTAAGTTTAATAACATTTGGGGTGTATAAAGAAAGGAAGGTGGCACTGTGCTTGCACTGAATAACGTGCCCTCCTTTCCAGCAGTGTGATGAGAACACACCGTGCCAGTCCTGATGAGAATGAAAGGACTGTGGCTGCCATTGCTCTGACAGCTTCCGAAAGCACGGAGCCACTCTGCCCACCGGGATCCTGTGAAGAGAGGCTCTTGCAGTCTTTGTTATAAACCCAGGGTGGTCTGGAGTTCTCAGACTCCTCCAAGGGCTGGAAGGGCCACCCTCCAGGTCCTACAGTGGATGAAAAACTACAGCGTGCTTTGGGCAGAACGCAACTTTGTGCGTGATGGGGCTGGCACAAGTAAAGTACTGTGGGGTGCTCATGATCTTAGACATGAGTGTGGATGTGAACGCAGGCAGAGGCTTATGATTTTAGGGTGTGAGTCCCAGGCAGATAATGTTGGGACATATAAATCACACACTGCTGTTTGAGACCATTACATCACACACACATGCATGCACGCACACATCCATGCACACATGCTACTAGACACCACCGCCCATGCATTCCAATTCCCAATCCACGCATCTTGACCTGTGTGCAGGTCCTACCAAGTCTTGGTCCCTCAAAAAGGTTTGCTAAATAATTTAAAGCATTATTAAAATTACTAGATTACTCAATGCTCATGTATTCATCTGAATTCTTTGATAAGTTTTACATTCTTATTGTGCTGGATATGGAGTCAACATCATGCACAGTTGCTGATGGATTTTCTTTTGTTTCATTTTTTTCCTAAATGCCAATATTCCAGGGTGGGCAGCAGCTGACTACACTGTAGTATCATATGATGAAAACAATGCACCAATAAATATCATATTTCACAATACATCAGAGGTCACACATCAGCATATTTTCATGAAATAAGAAAGTACTCATTATATTAACTATGTGAAAAGCCACTTTATTGAGCAGTAGGTTAGTACAACCCTGCACTATCATAGACTACTGCGTGATTCTACACATGGCCAACTTGAGAGGGAAGCTATGGCCTTTCTAAATGCAAAAATAGGCATTGTGAATGGCTCTATAATTCCACTTTTAATTGAGGCTATGAAAAAAACAAGGCTCTGTGTAGGTAAAAGGGAGAAAACCTGGAAGGCTGAAGCCCCATAAAATTGTGTTTAGCTTAATGTAGCATCAGGAATCCATACCCTAAAATAGCTCATCTCCCAGAAGGAGGTCTCCATGCTTCTCCAAAGACCTGTGCTGTCTTCTGCTGCTACCCTAGGGACATGGTTACATCTCCTCGTCCTGCTGCCAGTTAAGGTCTTCACACTAGGCGTAAGTAATGCAGCAGTGCACTGTCTTACCTGCTAGGGTACTGGAGATCTGGCTCCGCCTGGTGAAGGATCCCAGTAAGGATTTCCTTGTTGCCTCCAGTACATTGCTAGAATTTGGTGGACCCTTTAAATACGGCCTCAATTTACCCAGATGTCTTCTAGAAGAAAAGAAACAAAGATCTAAGAGCAGCAATGGGCAGTCTGGTCTCTGGGCGGGAGGTGGAGCTCTGCGCCTCCACCCAAGAGGCCCCAGCACTGAGCCTCCAGCCCTGGCACACACCTGTCCAAGCTCTGTTCCTCCCTGCCGGGGCGCCTGGAAGGCACGGACCAGACCTGGTCCTCTGAGTACCTCCAGTGCCTGTGGTAAGATGCATGCTTCACAAATGTGTGACTCGGGGTGGCCATCACCTGCGAAGGCTTTGCAAAAGAAGGAACGCTGTTTACACTCCTGCTCGGCACTCATGCCCACAATAGTAATGTGTGCTTTGCCTGGTTGTTTAGAGCAACAAGTTGTATGCAGGTGTGTGCACGTGTGTATATGCACTGCCTGGCACTTAATGACTGCTAATAAGTCCTAATGATAACTTTGAGGAAATGATCTGCTTAGATTAAAGTTGTTTCTACCAAATTTGACTCAAATCAGGTTCCTGGATGTTATTTTAAAAAACTGACTTGAGCATGAACTGGGTGCAGCAGCCGCCTCTGCAATCCCAGCACTCTGGGAGGAGGACGCAGGAGAATTGCAAGTTCGGGCCCAGCCTGGGCAACAGCGACTTAGCAAGACCCTGTCTCAAAATTGAAATGAGAATCAAAAAGGGCTGGGGATGTAGCGCAGTGTTAGAAGACTCTTGTGTTCAATCCCTGGTACTAAAAAAAATCAACATGTTTACCTCGTATGTAAAGCCAGTTGACTTTGATGTAAGCTGAGTGGGGCTTTATTAAATACATTAGTAATTCAGTTAGTAATCAGTGCTCAAACAAACCCCTCAGTGTGAGTCCCCAGTCATTCTTTGCCCCGCCAGCTCCTGACAAAAGCAGAAGAGACAAACACAAAGGGCTTGCTCCCAAGTGTCCACGTCTGGCCTGCTTACCTGCAGCTCCGCTGTCACTGTGATGTACCTCCTTGGCCTGGCTCAGAGGCTTGCTCTCTGCCTCGTTCAGCCCTGAGACACAGACTCTGAGTCTCCCAATAAATACTAGCTGAACCAATAATTGAAAAATATAAAACCTGCACACCTTTTCAAACCCAAGTACAATTTACATAGGAAAAAAATAAAATCAGTGGTGAGTCACTTTTAGTTTGAAATTCCACTGCAACTTTTCTCCCCATTACAAGCACTATGGGCTTGATCGGGTTTCTGTATTTATCTTTCAACTCAACCTGGAAAGTGAGCATCTCTCTGAACTTCCCATTTCGAGAACTTCTAATTATAGTTCGGGTCACCTGCCTGGAGTCCTCACTCCGCCTACCTCAGGGGCCCGATAAACACAGATATGGAGCTGCACAGGGAGACTCAGCTCAGGGGGAATTTAAAAGACCTAGTTCACAAGTAGCGGGAAATGTGTGCTGTGAGTATATGGTGGGGAGTGTGTGGTTTGAGGGCCACCGGGGGCTGGGTGGAGCACACTGCTGGGTGTGTCTGGGCGGGTCATGGAGGTGTGGTCTTGGGTCCTGTGTCTGTGCTTGCTCCTTCCTCTCTGGTGCTGGTCCCCTGCTCTGTTTCCTGGCCACCATGAACTAAGCAGCTTCGCTCCTCCACGCCCTTCCACCACACTGTTCCTGCCTTGGAGACAACAGACCGTGGACTGAGTCCCCTGAAACCATAAGCCACATTACACCTCTCCTTCTATAAGTTACGGTACTGGGTATTGTGCCACAGCAGCAGGAAACCCAACCAATACAGGCACAAGCTCACTTCATTCCCAAACTTCCAGCCCTGAATGTTGGCAAGTGGAGTTGAGTATGTGGCTGTGAAGAGGACCCCAGAGCAGTGGTCATTCAAAGCCAGTCACCTGCATCAGCCACCGCCAGGCCACGTCCAGGTGCAAGTCCCTACCCACCAGCCCCAGCAGGGAGGCCATTTTGTTCTCAGGAGAAAATTTATTTTTTAAAATCTGGCTGGTCACTATGATTTTGTGGGCACAAACTGAGACCTCCACTTACCTAAGAATAAATATGTGTAAAAGAGTCTTATCAGAAAATCAAAGTTTGCAGATTTAATACATCAGTGCAGTGCTCTATCCGATTTATTTACAAGACTAATCAAATGTGGTGTGATAAGGGAAATTATTATGTAGGGAAAATCTCAACGCCAGCTCTCTTGCTTATTTTCTTCCTGAATTGAAAAATCTAGGTAAAAGTGGCCAATCACTGAACTCTACCAATGGGCAAGGGGACTTTCTTTGGGACATCAAGGGAGAGAAGTGATTTTTATTTGCATCATTTGAAAACAGCTTAAAAAAAGTAAAAACCCAAGCCCAACATAAATGATTCTAACAGAATGAGGCTGTGATAAATGGCCAGTCTGTGATAAAGGCTCCAGGAGAGGAGCTCACGTGTCGTTTTGCTGAGATCCTCAGGCAGCCGACAGCCCTGGCCACTGCCCCTTCCCACTACTTATGTGTTTCCATTCGCATGAAGCTGCTCACAGTCTGCCCGGTTGATTTTTCACGTTAACAAAGGGGCTTGGGGAAAGATGCATGTCCGGATTTCGGAGGCTCAGCAAACTGTGGACGAACTTCACCACAGGATCCACCTCCTTCTCCTCTCCAGAGCTGGAGCACGAGCACAGGGAAGCTGCACATGGGCCCACACAAACCTTCCTCCTCTCAGTCTTGGTGCTGAGCATTTTGTTCCAGCACCAGGAGTGGCTTGTTCCTGGTCTCCCGAACCGGGGGCAGCTCTGCACCAGCCCGCAGAGCTCCCCTGTGCAAAGTGTTCTCTGTCAGAGGCACCAGGCCCATGGTGGTAGCCCCTGGACCTGCCTGGGGAAGATCTGAGCCCAAATATGAACTTTGCTTTTGGAGAAGAAGAGAAACAAAGGCAAAACACATTTTTGCTCTCACTCCAGAGCCGAAGCAACCTGGAAGGGAGGTTTATCTTACTGGACCAAGGCTGAGCTGCCTGGCCAGAGTGGATTTGGGTCCCTGGGGAACGCAGCTGCCGTCTTGGCCTCCTGAATGGGAGTGAGGGCAGCAGAGCAGCAGAGGACCTGGCCCAGCAGCAGAGACTGGACCGTCCAGCCTGGGAGGGGCCCGTGATACCTGGAGATCCATCTTGCAGTTTGATGTGGTTTGGATCTAGATGCCCCACCCCTGCCTCATGTGCTTATCTGCAGGCCTTCTGGAAGGCGACTGGATCGTGGGGATCTGTGGCCTGCTCGCTGGGAAGAGGTGGTCACTGGGGTCCAGACGGTTTGTCTTCCTCCCTTACTCCTCCCTCCCGCTCCGCTTCCTGGACTCCGTGCCCTGAGCAGCTTCCTCCTCCAGCCCCATGCCCCAAGCACCTCTGCTGTGGAGCCAGCTGGCCTCAGACTGAAGTGTGATGCAAAGGAAGCTCTGCTCCTTTTCGTTGTAGATGTTGGGTGTGGTGTCTCAGTGGCAAGAAAGCGACCAGGACACTGTGCGTGGCAGCCCTTTGCTCTGCATGTGGACTACTTCCACGGTCCACGTGGAAGGCCACTTCCAGCACAGTCTTTGGACTGCAGATATCCTAGGAATCAGAGTGCTGTCTCTGTTACTCATGGGGAGCAGCAATCAAAGCCACCTACCAGATTTGGAGCAGGACTCGGCACTGAGTTCTCTAGCACCCTTTGTCACCTGCTCTGAGGTCTTAGCCAGGTACTGGACTTGCTCTTTACCAGTTTGTGTGGCTACAGCTGAATATGGACCCAGGACACTTTGCAGGCATGGAGAAGCATCTCCTTGGTTCTGCAGCCTGGAAGCCCAACAGCAAGGAACACATGGTCTGGGGTCTCACAAGGGCCTGGTCTCTGCTCAAAGTAGGGCACCTTGAGCACCAAGTCCTTCAGAGGTAGAAGGGATGAGAGGGTAGAGTGAGACAAAGTCCGTTCCGTTGTCCCAAAGACTCTCCCGGTAGAGCCTGGGGGTGGAAGCGTCCCCATGCCATTATTCCTTGGTACCATGGTTGTGGGCAAACATGGGCTTCTGCTCATCTGCACTCGGAAGGAGCGAAGTTCTAGCCTGATAGTCCGTTGCCATCTCACGAGATGGAACGTGCCCATTATTGGCTTCTTCTTGCAGACCTGAAGCTCAGGGCCCTCAGAGGCTGTGCAGACTGTTTGCAGCATACAGCTGGTGGCTGGGCGCCTGTGTCTTGGTTCCCATGGCAACGCAGGAGCAAGAAGGAGGAAGAAGCTGGAGTCCACTACTTTGCAGCCCTTCTCTTGGGCCTCTGACACTGAACGGGGCACCAAGTACATCTTTCCAAGCAGTGAGGAGAGAGGAAAGGCCCGCCCCAGGGAAAGAGCCCCCAGGTGCCCCCCAGCCCCCCACCCAGCTGCTGCCAGGCACAGCTGGCCAGATCTGATCCACACCAAGCCAATCTGACTGTTCCTGCAAGCTCGGTGTCTAAACACAGGCCGAGACCAGGCAACATATGGAGTCACAGGCAGTTCTTTTCCTGTCTGAGTTCCATCTTTGCAAATCTGCCTATGACGAAAACTTGCTAGCAACTCCAACATCACAAAATCAAAGCTGCAACAAATGTAAAGGTCGAAATCAGGTTTTATTCATGATTCTAGGATCGGGCTTAGAACCTGAACCTGCTGGAAAATGTTGGGGCTGCAAGAGGTTCAAACAGCACTCAGGGGCAGAAGACAGAAGCGGTGTCTCCCTGGGTACTTCGCCGTTGTTTCGCCTCCTGTGAGTCACCGGGCGCAGTGGACTGGCCGGAGCTGCAGCTGTGACTGGGAGTAAGGAGAACCCTGGTCGGGCTTCAGCTGGTCCTCATGCCATGCCAGGCTGCAGTCAGCCATGTGAGGAGCTGGGCACGAGGCGTGCTCAGGTGTGTAAGGAATTTCACTTTACCTGCTGGTGCCCACACCCACCCCGGATGCAGATGAGTGACCAGACTCCCGGTCTGCAGCCCTGCGCTCCAGCCTGAGGGTGCACAGGACCCGGCTCCCACCCTCTCACCCCCGTGAGCGCCCTGCACACCCCATCAGCACCGCGCTTGGGGACTCTGCTTTCTGGTGTTGGTTTCCCCACTGAAAATGACCCCCCCTCGGTGCGGAAGTGCTGCTGCTTCCTCCATGAGCCAGAAGGCTGGGACACCCCCGCGTATGGCATGTGCCAGAGCAGCTCCATCCACGCCTGAGATGTGTTTGCAAATCCACAACACGCATTAAATAAGTTGTCTCCAAATGCAGAGAAAACAAACCCATCGAGCACATGACGCAATCACAGCCAGGGACTCCCAGGAACCTACTTCTCCGCTTCCGGGAAAGCGGAGGTGCAGGCATTGCCAGTCCGAGAAAGCTCTGCAGAGAGCAGAGGCGGCTGAGAGGGGCAGACAGAAGCCTGGTGCTGGTGCTCGCGCCAGCCTCACCTCGGGACTGGGGCGGGGCCTCGGGGACTTCCAGTTCCCATCCAACCCCACCTCCCTCAGCTGGTTACTGCCAGGTCCCCTGCAGATCCACAGGGACTCAGGCCACACACACTCTCTCGCTTCCTCCACAGCTCTGTGGACTCCAAGGGCCCAGCATCCCCAGAAAACTCACAAAGAGCCACGCTGGGTCCTGTGAGCACCGTGAAGGTCTCCGAGACCACAGCCGCTCTCCTTCCTCACCGTGCGTCCAGGGGGAGAGAAATGTAGCAGACAAAGTTTTTGGTCCTGATGAGCAAGATAATCAGCGGTATTTCTCCACCCTGGGATTTCTGCTTCCCCGTATTTCCTTGAAATAACTTCTGCTTTCTTTTCAATAAAAAGGAAAAGGTCACAAGATGCTTGTTTATCTGTCTCCCTCCCACTAAGGAAATATCTCTCTACCATGCTTGGCTTTGGCTGAAGAACTGAAGTCTAGAGAAGCAGTTGGCCTCTCTCAGGCACCGCACATGGGTACTAAGCCCAAGGTCGCCTGACATTTGTGCTAATTGAGAGCCTTTCAATGAGATGCTTTTACAAGAAATATAAAGTTTTCCAGCTTTCAAAGCTACCTTCATGTCTGTGCTCTCAGGATAATTTGTGCCTAGTGTGAAAGATCAAAGCATGTCAGCGAAGATCCAGGAAATGTACTGTGCTTCCCCATGTATTTACCTGCCATGATTAAAGGACTTGATCACGCATGCAGTTAGTGACATGACCGCTCCGTGCAGGCTGCTGCACATATTTTATGGATAAAGCACTGGATGTCCTGTCTGGCTGTGGCCTAGAGCCCCCCTTATGCAGGAGACCGAGCCTTGCAGACTTCAGTGCGGACCGAGTGAGGAAGCCGGCATTCAACCCTTGCTTGCTGGGCTCCGAGCTGTGCTGTCTCACTTGCCAATTCATGGAGCATTGATCAGGGAAATGCACAAGGTGTGCTTTCCACAAGCGGAAGGAAGGGAGAGCATCACTCTGTCACACTGCATCCTCTGGAGAGGACCCCATGGTCCCCTGCAGCCCAGACACTGCTCTCAGCCTGGCTGAACACAGCAATCTGGCTTCCTTCCTCTCAGCCAGCCACTTCATCCCAGCCTCAGGCACCATCTTCATCCTCCCACAGGAGCCCAGGCTTGCAAACCTGGGAGCCTCTGTGCTGCCCCCAGTGCCCCCGCTGGCAGGTGGTGCTGTCCCCACCGTGAGGGAGCTCTGCGCCTTCACCCTCACAACCTTTCACTGGAAATTGGCTGCAGTAAACAGGCGCTGGTGTTGCTCCTTCTCTGGAACACGCGACACTTCCCACACCAACAAGCTCGGTTCAGTGCCGTGCGGAGCTCAGGCAGAGGAGTGCGCTGCAGAGCGCATTTCACCCAGCGGGGAATTTTGCGCACTGAACTCGGAGCATTTCCATTACAAATCCAGCGAGTGTCCGTGGAACTCAGCAAGTGTTGTGGCAGCACCGGGAAAACACAGCAAGTGGCAGAGGGTTGATAGGACCTGAAACCCTCGGGAGGTCTTCACACCCACGCGAGAGGTCTTCACTCACAGAACCTCTCCGCTCCAGACTTTTTGGACAGTCTTTTGGAAGACGTTTTGGAAATTCCTCACTGTCTTCCACTCCACAAATTGTGTGTGCTTGGCAACCAATGTATGGGTGAGATACATCCAGTGATACTATTCTACCAGAAAAAAATCCAAATGAGGCCAGGTGCCTGCATGCAAGTTCCAGCTATGAGTCCCTCTGGGATTTCCTCGGGTTTGACTTGGAGCCACAGTCACTGTCACCAGACACCTTGTCTACTTGCGCTTGCCAGTGAACACCAGCTCCGAAATAAATAGGCCCCACCCACTCTCCAGAGCTGGGCCAGGCCTGGGCAGGGGGCCAGACCCCCGCCTCCGTGATGCCCTCCCTGGGCCCCAAGAGAGGGGCTGTATTCCCAGAATCGGGGAGCTCTACTGAGCCCCCCAGCCACCCGCTCTCCTTTTCATCCTTCAGAAAAATACGTCATAAAGTGATCCTGCCCGTGGCCTTCTTGAACAGCTAGCTCTGCCTGAAGCCCCATCTTCAGCTTCTGAGCTCGACATTGCATACTGGTTTATTTCAGCTCCGTGACCGTGCAGGTCTCCATGCTTAGATGCATCCCCAAATTGTACAAAATACAAAAAGTGTGAAAAGTAGTGATGTGATGACAAAATTAGAAGTTGGACTGAGGCAAACCATATTCGCTGCTCTGGTTTTCAGCAGATGAGGTGATCATTTACAACTTCTCTGAGCCCTAAGGGCTTGGGCGACCTCAGAGGAAGTGCTGGCTGAAGGTGGCTTCACCAAAACCAGTTTTCCGTTCGGAGGAAGCAGAGGCTGTTTAAGGCGGAGATGATGGCTGGACCCCTGCACTACCATTCGTGCATTTCTTGGCCTTGGGCTCTTCGTCTGTGAAGTACAGTGCCACCCTCCTCTTAGGTGGCATTGTAAACATGATCAGGGGAACAGGGCAAATTGGAATTATCTGTGCGCATCTCAAGTCTCCAGTAAGCAAAGGAGGAAGGAGCAGTGGCATCGGAAGCCATTATGGGGTGACTGAGCCATAGGAGCTCACGTCTGGGAGGCACAAATCATTCCATGGACCACTTGACTGCCTTTCTGATGGCATTACATGGTTTACAGATGAAGGTACCATCCAGAATGGCGACTGTGATCCACCTCACCCAGCACTGCACAAAACGACACTTGCAAAATCTGTCTGCGTATCTTAGGCGGCCGGGCAGGAACAAAGAGCCAGGCAGGGACACTCGAATGAGCGGGGCCCCACACTGCCTCCTGGGGCCATGCTCTGGACCTCAGCTCACAGCCAGAAGAGAGACCTTGGATTTAGAGTGGAAAACTCTGCTTAAAAACCAACAGGCAATAGCCGGTGTGGTGGCACACACCTGGATTCCAGCACCCAGGAGGCTGAGGCAGGGGAATTGCCAGGCGTTCGAGGCCAGCATGGACTACATAGTGAGACCCTGTCTCAACAAAACAGCATACAACAAGACTATAAGACAGGTTAACCTTGCAGACTTCTGGAAACTTCAGACGTTCTGCAAGGAACTGGTAGGACCCTGAATTGACCACAGTTTCTTGGCCAAGACCTGAGAGTGGTGTCAGGGGTGTGAGTAGAAGGAAGCCCATGAGCCCCGCTGCACCTCGCCGGGTCGTCCCACTGGGAAAAGGCAAAATACAGCAATGTGTGTTACGTTCAGAGCAAAAGCAGTCTTCACTTAGAACTCCAACATGGGCCACGGGTCAAGTATCAGGGAAAACAATGACATTTTTAAGACAAAGGAGGTCCTGGGAATAGATTTAACACAGATGGGGGAAAGCAAACCACCTACAGGGTGACAGAAGAAAGGACATGTAATCGTGGTGTGTCGCCTCTACGCTAAGGCGCAGAGCAAGCGTGCGAAGCAGCAGCGGCCCCCAGGTTGCCAGAGATGTGTGCACCTGAGCATGAGACAGGGGTGAGGGGTCCAGGGAGCTCAGGAGTGCAGCAGGGAACACGGCCAGGCCACAGGGGTGGGACAGGGAGCCCTGGCGAGGGCACCTCACAGGGCTGCGGGTGGGCGGGCCACCCGGGACTGACCAGCACATCCAGTCAGCACCCAGCCGTTGGGCTTGTCCTACAGCTGTGCTTCTCTCTGATTTTACTAAACAAGCATGTGCCTCTGGGATAAGAATAGTGAACCGAGCATCACAGCCTGCCAAAGAAAGAGGCAGAGAGAGAAACAGAAAGGGAGACCAGAACCACGGGAAGCACATCCCAGGTGTCACAGGGTGTGGCCACGCGGGGTTCAGACCCACTAGATCCCTCCACAGGCCAACTCCAGATCCCGCCTGGGCTCGGTTGGCTGTGATACACAGGAGGTTGGACCAACCATATCTTCAGCTTTGGAGCACGGCCTCCTGGGAAAATACTGCTATCTGTGCTTTTCCCTTAGAAATAACAGCTCTTGTGAGTTACTAGAACAAAGAAGAGAGGAAGGGAGGCAGGGAGGGAAAGAGGGAAGAAAGAAAGAGAGGAGGAAAGGAAAAGAGAAAAAGAAATACACATGGTGGCCCAGGCCTGGAATTCAGCACCCTGAGAGGCTGAGGTAGGAAGATCACAAGGTCCATCTAACCCAGGCAACTTAGTGACTTAGCAAGACCTCATTGCAAAATTTTAAAAATGGAAATTCTGTCAAACTGGGATACAAATACCATGTGATCTCACTCAGATGGGACCTAGGTCGGTCTAACTCATACAGCAGAGGCTAGGAGGAGAGGTAGGAGGTAGGTAGGAGGAGAAAAGGGACCCGTTAGTCAGCAGGGTGAAGGTCCAGTTACATAGGAGGAACAAGCTTGGGCTGTTCTTTCCTGCAGAATGGCAACTGTTGCTAACAATGAGACATTGTGTATTTCAAGGTAGCCAAAAGAAAAGCAGGGATTTTCAGTCTTCTCCCTGCAAGGAAAGAAAGTGTCTGCAGGGATAGACTCGCGGGTTAGCCCCGTGCACAATGTATGCATGTTGAAAACGCCACACGGGACCCCATTGATTCAGATGATTACTATTAGGCAATTAAAAATGAAACAAAACATTTAAAAAGAGGGGGAAAAACCTGTCTCTGTCAGAGCCCAGCCTGAGGGCCGCCAGAACGGCCTGGCAGAGAGCAGTTTGGGGGTCTGGAGGGGTCGGGACCCCGGTCCCCTGCTCTCTGACACCTGGACTCCCATCAGCCCCCCAGCAGGCTGCAGACTGGGGCTCCGCAGTCTTGGCCCACCCAGGTGTCTGAGACCACACGCTCTTGACATCCGTGGGGAGGGCGCATCTCCTGGGACAAGGCCGAGAGTTTGTTCCTGGGCACCTCTCCATGGAGACGCCCAAGAAGGAAGAAACCTGTGCATCCTCCCTTTGGTGAGAAGGAGGAGAATAGTGTGGAGCAGGTCTTCGATCAGGATGGACACGGCGCCCATCCCGGCAGATGGGGGACTCCAGCCCCAGAGGTGAAGGAGCCCCAGCCAGGACCCGCCTGCAGTCGGAGGGCAGCGCAAAGCCTGCACACCTCCTGGCCCCAGCCACCCCTGCGCGCGTCACTGTTCCTCTGAGCTTCGAATTTTCCAGCGAAGTGTACTTTTTCCGAGTCTTATTAGTGAGGCACCTCCTAGGCTAAACAGTAGTAGAATTTGTGGGGCCAGTGGAACCCTAGTCCTTTAGCCTTTTTAAAAAATTGCCCTACTAAAGCACTGAGTGATACAAAATGGGCCTGAAGGACATGCAGGCTATGAAGAGCAGTGCAGAGATGCACAGCCCAGGCCCATGGCCCGCTCACCTGAAGGGGGTGTTCGTCATCATCCTGGGTGCCCGCACGCCCCTCCTTGGCTCATGATCGGCTCTTCCCACCAAGCCACCCAGCCTCTGGTCTACTCAGCAGTCTGGACTCTTCCTTTAATTGTGGATAACACTGCAGGAAACGGTGGTCAGAGCAAAGATGCGGACAACACTGTCTGACCCCAGCCCCAGGACGTGTCCCCCGCAGCAGTGGGCTCCGTGGGCTCTTTCTCCAAGCCTCTGCTCATTCTCCCCTGAAAAAAGAGTCTACTGTCCGTGGTCTTGCTTTGTCTTACCCTTTTCCTATGCGTTCCTGAACAATGTTATCCCAGTAGAGGAGAGCTCGCCACTCCTAGGACCAAATCCCTGATGTCCACAGCTTGAAGGAAGAGAAACTGAATCTGGCTCATGGTCCATGGTCGGCTGGCTCTGAGGCAGAGACACATGGGCGAAGGGTGAGGCCAAGGAAAGCTGATTAATTTAGGGCAGAGAGCAGGGGAAGAGCCCAGAGCAAGGGGCCAGGGACCTGAAGTATCCCCAAGGCACACCCCGTGATGCGCCCAGACAGGTACTTTATCAACCTTCTAGGTGTCTCTCAGGCCAATCAAGTCAACGATCAACATGCACCAAGGCAGTACCTGTTTTAGAAATGTATAGAGACTTGGTAGTACTTACACAAGCCTGATAAATTTTTTTAATTGTCATAACAATTTAGGGAGAACCTACCAGCCAGTTTCTCTTTATCAATAGAATTTTTCAATTTAGAAAATGTAATGCAGTAGTAGAGTTGATAAATAATATATCATTATCAAGTAGATTTATTCTAAGAATGCTACTACAATGTTTTAATATTAGGGATCATATTAATATAATACAACACATTTCAAGGAAAATGATTGGAAAATAATTGTAAGATAATGTCAATTTTTAAAAATCAAGATATCCACACTTTATATAGAATAATTCCATTTTAATGCCAAAACTATATGTATTTTATATACAAAAATGTCAGGATAAGTAAACACTGGATTGGTTATCATGGTTCCTCTTTTGGTAGCAAGATTACAGGGATTTCTGTTTTCTGCCCTGGACTTTCATATCTTTTCCACATTTTCTACAATAAATGTGGTACTGCTGCCACTATCAGCAAACAGTAATGGAATAATAAAGTTTCACTCTCCCATTAATCAGACAAATCTGACATGTCACTGTGAGGGGAAATCACAACCGCCCCACTTCTATCAAGTTTGCTCTACCAATTTTCACAACAGGACTTATAAGGACACAGATCGTCACCATGGTCTTTCTCAAATTCTTTCACCAAATATGTCGGTCACTTTCCTATTGCTGAGACACAGCGCTCTACACCCACAACTTAGAGGAGGGAGATTCAATGTGGCTCATGATTTCAGGTGGTCCAGTCCATGGTAGCTGGCTCCAAGGCAGGAACAGTGTGGTGGAAGGGAATGGCAGAGAAAAACTACTTAGTTCATGGTGGCCAGAGACCTGAGCAGGGAACAGTGCCAGAGAGGGAGGGCCAGGGACCAGATACAGACCCCAAGTTCACCTCCATGACCCACTCAGATACACCAGATCCTCTGGGCAGATCCCAAGGCCTATCAAGTTGACCTCCACCTTAGTCAACCCTCTGACTTTCTTAGTTGGATCCTTCTGGATATCTATTAAATCAAAGGCACTAATTTCAACACACTTCCTGAACTAAACATGGATCTTTCCTCCTCAATTTACATAGCCCTGAGATCACCCCACTCGGTTTGGAATTGAATAATGGCTTGCAATTTTCTTAGTTATCAATGTGCCTTCATCCTGTCTCCAAGACCAGGTTATGCATCACCAACTTTTTTCATTGTTTTCATGTATTTATTTTTTGTCTACTTGACACCTCCACTGTAATTCAATACACAAAGTCGATGAAACAGGTGGTAAACCTGGCTCGTTGGCTGTTAGCAAGGAAACAGTCCTCTCAGGGAAACAAAGACAAAAATTAAAAACCCAGCACAGTGTTTGGGTCTCTACTTCAACAAGAGAAATAACAACAATAAAATTTAAAGGGAAATCCACCACAAAGCTAAGTGCACTTGCAATAAAATTAAAGAAATTTGTTAAAAATCAAAATGCAAATGAAACCATGTGGGCTTTGCATTCAGGACCACAGGGCACCTCGGAGAAAGAAGGTCACTGCAGTCACAGGAGCCCAGGGAGGGACAGAGTGACCCCAGGGGCAGGGCCTGGAGAGGGGCCAGGAGGAAAGGCTGAGGTCACCCCTCCTGTCACCTGGAGACATGTGGCCAGTGTGTAAATCAGGAGTCCTTGGGCACCGGTCTGAAGACTATGCTGAAAACACACCATGGTTGGGTGTTCTTCTCTGCAGGATCCGTGGTTCTGCATTTCAGTCATTCAATTCATTCTAGACGTTTGGACCAAATATACCAAAGCCTAAAAGAGACTGGACAGGGGACTGGGGTCTCCCATGAGCTGCGGTTCTGGGAGTAAGATTCAGAGTTCCTGCTTTTGTGTTCTGCTTCCTCTACCCACCCATCACAGTCCTGTCTGTTACCCTCTCCCCAGGGCTCCAGAACTCTCCCACAGCGTGCACACCCAGTATCACCAGCTCACCCTCACCCCGAGAGCAAGAAACCTCGCATCTAGTGTTTCCTGGGGTTCTCTCTGTCTCCCGACACTTACCTTCTGTTAAACCACAAAGAGCCTTCTGACACACACAAAAAACCCACACCATTTAATCAAACAGTTAGAAAAATGCTGACCTGAAGTATACGCAATAAGTATAATCTTCTGTACTAAAAAAAAAATCCTTTCAGGGGTGGTGGTGCATGCCTGTGATCCCAACACTCAGGAGACTGAGGTAGGAAGATCATCCTGAGTGTGAGGTCAGCCTGAATTACCCAGCAAGACCCTGTCTCAAAAACATAAAAAATCTGACCTTCAAATTGTATTGTTTACATGAGTCCTGCTTTTCTATATGCATTTCTTTTCCAATGTGTTGGGAACCAGTGGTAGAATCTGTCTTTGCATTGTGATTGGGTGAAATTCCTGTGAGCCTCCCCTTGGCCATGTGGGTAGCTCCCAGGGTGCAGCCCCCACACCCTGTGTGCACTGGGGCTCCTCCTTCCATTGCTGAGACAAAATACCCGGCACCTACCAGTTAAAGGAGGAGAGGTGTATTTAGCTCACAGTCTGCAGAGGTTTCAGTCCATAGCCAGATCCAAGGCAGGGTGACGTGGCAGAGGGCACCACAGAGGAGAAACAGTCCATGGCAGGGTAGGCAGAAGACAGCAAAGTCATGAAGTAGCAAAGCAATGGCAAGCACCAAGTAACAAGCAGCCCTCTTTCTGTCCCTTATATTCTATCTAGGCCACCCACCCCTAAGGCAAGTAGCACTAGTACCCAGGTGGGCCTTCCCATTATCCACACCCAGAACTGTGCCAGACCAATCTTAATCCCAGTGTCACACTCTAGATCCAGCCACCTCTGAAAAGCCCCACCTGTGACCACATGAGGCTTGGAGGGACAGCTACACATAGCCATGACACCTCCCATGCAGGTTGCCCCGTAGTGCTGTGGAGAGACTTTGAAAATGAGGGAAAGCAAGGAGTTCCACGGCTTGCAGAGGAGCTCAGATGCAAACTGGCTGCGTTCTCCTCTCTGACCAGGGTGCCAGACATCGGGACTGGAACCCACCCTCCCAGGAGCCCCAGCCTCAGCCCTGGCACAGGGCGACCCTTACTCACTCACAGTAGATTTTTTTTTTCTTGAGATGGGGTCTTGCTCTGTAGCCCAGGCTGGCCTCAAACTCATGGTGATCCTCCTGCGTCAGCCTCCGCTGAGTGCTGGGATCACAGGCATGCACCACCACGCCTGCCTTCTCTGCTGTCTTTAAAATCCACTCACATCCCAAGTACGGGCCACTGTCCGCGTCATGTTCACCTGTGTAAGTGTTTCACGCAGCCCTGTCACGTACATGCGCAGTGACTTCGACGTTTGACATCCTGATAGCATTAAGTGTTCCCCCATGTCCTCCCTCCCTCCCCCTCCCTTCTTTCCTTTCTAGTACAGATCTAATTAGCACTTGTTTGCAAATTGAGTGGCTGAAGCAGAAAGGCTCAATGGCTGATCTGCGCTTTCCTATGAGTCACATCAAGACGGCGCCCCCTGTAGGCTGGGGACATGGCCCAGACATGGGCCAGGCGGATTCCGAGAGGAAGTGCTCAGAAGTCAGTGTCTTTGCCATGTGACTTCCCTGGCCACCCCGCGGCCTCAGGCCCAGTGACACAGGCCTGCTCCTGGCTGCACCCCCTGCTCCAGTGACCCACAGGTGTGTCCCTAACCTCAGGGTGAAAAAGAGCCCCCTGGGGCCGCCTGTTGCCAGCACCTGGGCAAGGTCCTGCCGGCCGCGGAGAAGATGGCCGGACGCCGGGTGGGGGTGAGCCAGGCGGCGAATGTGGGTCCCGCATCAACCACGCGCGTCACTGAGGACCAGGCCACTGTCACCAGGGTCTGTGAGGCTCCACGGGGCCTGGACACTCAGGACCCCAAGCCCATCTTCCAGGCTGTAGGCAGCTTTGTCCTTCCCTCCTCCCTTCTCTGCTTTTCCTCTCTTCCTTTTGGTCCTGAGAACGGAATCCGGGGCCTTCACACTGAGCTGCATCTGCAGCCCTTTTTATTTTTTTAAATCTTGAGACAGGATCTCACCAAGGTTTTCAGTCATCCAGGCGAGGCTCAAACTTGCAATCCTCCTGTCTCAGCCTCCCAGAGTGCCAGGATCACAGTTGCGCACCACCCCGTCTCTTGAGATGCAGCTCCCCAGTGGGGTCCTACAAGGTCCTCCAGGCCCCTCTGGCCTGTACCCTCACAGAGCTCATCGTTTCTGCCTTAGTCGATCCTGCATTTTTAACTTCCTTGAAGCTAAGCCTTGCACAGCGTCCAACCTGAGGCACTGTTTATGGTGCCCTTCCCTCCGCCAGCTGCTCTGAGCTCTTCCTTGGCTCACTTCTTGGGTGGAGGGGGACAGAGGATCTTCCTCTGGGAGGATGCTGGGAAGGTGATGGAGAGGACTTGGGAGCCAGCCCTGCACTGAGGCTCCAGAGACAGCCAGGAGGGAGCCCTGGCGGTGAACAGGTGACAGCGAGCCGCGGGTGTGCACACAGGCCACGGAAGCTTCGTCCAGAGCGTCGGGGCAGTGACGGAGCGCAGGCAGCTCGCTCCCAGTTCCTGGTTCAGGGAGGCCACTCACTCGCTGGGCGACCTGAGACCCCGCCTCAAAAGGAAATACTGTAAGGGACGGACGGTGGCTCAGGGTGGGGAGCTCACGGGTCCCACTCGCTACTGAAAAAGTCAGGCAAAAGTGGCGCTCAGAGATCCTCCCGGCCGCGGCTGCACCTCCACCTCGCACGCATCCCTCTCAGCTTCGGTCCGCCCGACCATCCGAGCCGCTGTCCCGAGGTGCCTCCGTGCACAGCCCGAGGCCGCCCGGGTGCCCAGCCGCGGCCCCTGAGGTACGGAGCCCGAGGAGCCAGGACCCTCAGGCCTGCAGCAGCCTCCAGCACGTAGCAAGCGTGGGAGGCCCACCTCTCCCGTGCGTGGGGGCCTGGACGGAACCGAAGGGCGCCGCCCGCTGATCCGGCTTCCAGGCCCTCGCTGCGCCTGGGCATCTCTCCCCTCGCTGCTCCCCTTCCCGGCTGGGCCTGAGGAGTCTGCGCCTCGGTTCATCACGGGTCCCTGCCTCCGGGTCGGGCCGTCCTGATCTTCTGCCGGAGCCCAAGGCCACCCTGTGCCTCCCGCCACTCAGGCAAAGGCTGTGCCCGGCTCTGACGCCATGGCCCGCGGGGCGACTGTCCAGGCCTCGTGCCAGGCCCCGTGCTGCAGGCCACCCTGGCTCGGGCCTCCTCCGCGGGTGCCTTTGCGGTGGCAGTGGCTCCCTCTCCAGCACAACCTGGATGCAGATTCTGGGCTGAGGCGGAGATGCCTGCGCTGAGCATTACACAGGCCAACTGCTGGGGACTGGAGAGAAGATGATTTCCCTTTGTTTCTCCTGAGCCTGTGTTCAAAGGTGTTTTTCAAAAGATAAATATTGTCACTCACTTGCTATGGTTGTCAGTGTGCTTGAGGTTGGATGGCTTTTCTTTTCATGCTTTTTCCCCCACAAGCCCAAGAGCGCTCCACACTGGGAGAACCAGGTCTGTTTCTTCCAATGTAGTCACCTTTTCTGGCCTCTGTCCCCAGCCCTCGGGACACTCGGTGGTGGCTGGGTGGCCCACTTGTCCAGGCACAGCCAGGGGTCCACCCCAGGGCTCCCAGGGGATGCAGCAGGTGGTGCGCACCTGTGACCCCAGCCCTCGGGACCTCTGAGGCAGGGGTCACGGGCTCAAGCCCAGCCTGGGCAGCTTGGCAACTTACTGAGACCGGGTCTTAAAAGCATACAAACTACAGCAGAGCTGGGGATGCAGCTCGGGGTGAAGGCTTTGGGCTCGATCCTCTGTACCACAAGAAAAGGAAAGGAGAGGCGACCAGATCTCAGCAGAGCCGCCAGCCCTGGCCTGGCTCTTGCCGCGCAGAAGTGTGAGTGCTCTGGGCGCCCTGCCCCAGTCACCCCGGGCAGGCGCTGTGGAGGCTCACACCCTCACCTCATCCACGTCCCCTGTCCTGGCACAAAAACCCAACGGCTGACACTGTGAGGAGGGGAGGGCCTTGGTTCCCGGTGTGCTGTGGGCTCCGTCCCGGTCGGCTGCGTGCGGGAGGGCCTGGGGACGGAAGCTGCTCGGCTCACGGTGATCAGGAAGCAGGGAGCAGGAGGAGCGGGAAGAAGCAGCCTTCGGGGGCCCAGGGACGCCTCCAAGCCGGCCGCCTCCCGGTGAGCTCTGCGCTCCTCGGGGTGAACAGGGCGTGAGCATGGCGCTCTCTGCACACACGCGACTTCGGGGGTCTTTCAGACCTGAACCCTGGCACTGTCCCCCGAGAGAGCGCGACTCCCGAGGCCTGATGTCCCCAGAAGACCCTGTTGCGGTGGCTTCCCGAGGCTGAGCGCCTTGCTGGTGGAGAACAAGGTGTGCACGGCTGGATCTCGGTCCACACTGACTTCCGCCTCCGGGAGAAGTGGGAGCGCAGGGGCAGGAGGAGCCCGCAAGGTCTGGCCCTGGTGGGAGACCTGGGGCTGCTCCTCCCCGTCCGCACCTCCTGTCTTCTCTCTCCGTGGCTGAGCGGGCTCTGCTTCCACCCCTGTCCCCCTCAGCCCCTCACTCCCTCCCCAGATCCCTGCCCTCTGCAGACCTCCCTGTCCCGGGCTCTGCCCGTCTTCATTTCCTCGGTCTCCCTGTGTTTGCACGCTCAGCTCTGCGTGCTGGGGACGTCGTTTCTGGAGGGGGAGGGGGAGGGATGCAGCGTCCCAGGTCTGGAGCGAGGGTCAGCAGGGCAGTGCCGACCTCCAGGCAGGGCCACCTACCGGCCGCTTACGCGCCTGCTGGCACCGGCTGTCCCACAGCCGCAGCTGTCCCCTGCCTTCCAGGTGGGGTGACGCCAGGTTGGGAAGGGGACTGGGTGGCCCCCAGCCCGGAAACCCAGGCGACACCGATGGTCCTGCGCCTCACGGCCTCACACTCTGCTGTCCCCAGCCCAGGCACAAGTGGCTCTCGAACTCTGTCCCAGGGACGTGGCAGGCAGATGTGGCCACGTGACCTCAGGACCTCCCTGGCACCCCGTGCACTGCACAAGGATTGAAGTCCCACCCCCTTCCTGGGGCTCGAGGGGACCTGACAGGGGCCACTCGGCTCCTGCTTCCCTTCCCCAGGCCGACACAAACTCCACCAACCGGGCGGCTCCAAGGACAGAAGTCTGAAGTCACCGAGTGTGCAGGGCCGAGTCCCTCCCACCCGGGCCTCACTTGGCAGTGGACGCGTCACCCCATTCTTTCGGTCCTTACCCCAGGTGCCGCCTCAGCCGGGCTGCAGGCCCATGGGTCAGACTCTTCCCGTCCTGTCCTCACCGCCTGCCGCCCCTGCCACTGGTCACCTTCCACGGACCACACACTCCCCAGAGGGCTTCCGCCCGCTCTCCTCCAGGATAGACTCCCGGACTCACCTGCGTGGCGCATGGCCGGCGGGTGGCGACTCCTTGGACTGAGCTGGGGTCGAGCCGTGGGCTTGTCGCCAGCAGGTGTCTCTGCATCCTTGTCAGCATGGCAGAGGTGAAGTGCAAAGGCTTTGATGCACCAATGCTTCGGTGACCCGGCCACTGTCTCCCCACACAGGAGAGCAGGTTAGACGCGGCTCCCTGGGAAATGTCCCCACCGCACATGTGCAGGATACAGGGGTGCGCTGGGGTCACTGGTGCCTCCTAGGGGTGCAGCTGCTTGTCACCTTCTGGCTCTGGGGGACACGGCCGCCTCTGAGAAGCAGGGTCCCTGCAAGCAGCGGGTGGGCACGGTGGTCAAGGCACCCTCAGACCTAAGTGAGCAGGTCTTGGCGGATGATCAAAACCTGGTCTCAACCCGCGTGAGATTCCGTGTGCATCCACCCCCCCGGCCAAGCTGTCACCAGTCACCTTTCACCAGGCTTGCTGCCCCTTCAAAGAGCAGGTCCTTCTCCTTCCGTCATGGCTCTTGACTCCTGTTGTGGAAACGTCAGCTTCTCCCTGGAGGCCGTGATACACAGACTGCTCTGGTGAGGGGTGTGTGGGTGCTGATTCTCCAGAGCAGAAAGCCCCATCTTTTAGCATCAGAGATCAGTTTTGTGGAGGCAATTTTTCAGTGGTTGGGGTTGGGGTGGCAACTGGAACAGTCTCGGGATGCGCAAAGGACCTCGAAACATAGATCCCTGGCTGCACGGCTCACAGTGGGTTTTGCGCTCCTATAGGAATCCAGCACTGCTGCTGATCAGGCAGGAGGTGGAGCTCAGGTGGTGATGCGAAGGGTTCCTAAGAGGCTAAGGGGCTGGGGCTGGGCCGGGCCAGCTGGGGATTCCTGCTCTAGAGAAACAGAGCCAACAGACAGAGATTTAACGTGAGGTGTCAGGCCCTGTGACTGGACTCTCCAGATGCGGGAAGGCTGACTGGTCCACTTGCATTCCCAGAGCAGCAAACTGGAGACCCGGAAGAACACATTCTGGCTCCAGTGGGGAGGAGGGGAAGCCAGGCCCAGCTCGAGGAGTCTGCCTGCAAGGGTTCCCTCCCTGGCCCTTGCTCTGGGGGCCCCTACACCCAGCTGGAGAAGGCTGCCACCCTTGAGAGTCATCTCTCCTCAGTCTCCTTCCCAGCCGTCAAAGTCGCACCCAGAGCAGCACCTGAGGCCGGGCAGGCCGTGGCCCAGATGAACACAGCCTGAATTCATTGTAGGTGTGCAGGATGGGGCTCACGGGAGCTCTGGGCTTTCCTGTTAGCCCAAAACATTGCAGAATAAAATCTGTATTTTTAGAAAAGCCTAACTCACAGCACACAGCAAATTTGGCAAAATGATCTACAAGGCGAATGAATCTTACCGAAGTAATCTCAGTTACACGAAGCTCATTAGCTGGACTTAACAATTGTTCCACCACCCTCCCAGCAGCCATTCACTCCCCTTTTTCCTGTGGTAATAAGCATAAGTGACCAGCTTGGCTTTCTATAATGACTGGTAAGTATTTTTCACAGGGATCTTTGGGCATAGATAATGGGAGAGAGAGAAATCTTTCGTGAAGGGAATTCAGCCCCCTCCAGTCTACACTGAGGTACGGGCTCTGTTTAGATCCTACATGACATGCACATTCAGCTAAAGGCAATACAAAGAAAAATCCCAAATGCTTGCCATCAATAAGGGAAGGTAGATTTTCTGAGACTGGTTAATTGGGTTTGATGCTGAATCACAGATCAATGAAGTCAGAGGTCAGCAAACTTGCCCACTGCTGCACATATCTTTATAAATAAAGTTTTATTGGAACACAAGTATCACATATGTACTTACCTGGTGCCATGGTCTGCTCTACGATGGCAGAGCTGAGGAGTTACAGCAGAGATTATATGGACTGCAAAGCCTAAGACTCGATGCCTTGTGGGTTTTTTTGTTTGGTTTGGTTTGGTGCTTGGTTTTTTCAGAGGTTTTTTTTGAGACAGGGTCTCACTGTGTAGTTCAGGCTGGTCTTGAACTCACTATGAGCCCAGGTTGGCCTCAAACTCATGGCGATCCTCTTGCCTCAGCCTCTGGAGGATTACAGGCTTGTGCACCATGCCCAGTTTGCGGTGTTTTTTTATGGACTAATTCTGTGCACTCCTTATAAAGATCATCCACTGTTAGATTCTAAGGAGAAATTTTTGCTGTTTTAGTTTTATGGACAAGGAAATAATTCCAACTCGTTCTTGTTGCCATGTGGTATCCAGAACCGGATCATGGGACAGAAAAAGGAAATTAGCTGTAAGTCCAGTGAAATGGAAATGAAGGTCATCTTTAAAGGTAGTCTAGCAGACTGGGCGTGGTGGCACATGCCTGTGATCCAAGCCCTCGGGAGGCTGAGGCAGGACAGCAAGTTGAGCTGTGGACGGGCATGGAGCAAGTCATTCAGAGGGAGAAAGAAGCAGGAAACAGGTCTTTGGTGCGGAAGTGGGACTGAGCCAGCTTCCAAGTGCCGTGGTTAGGGGAGGGGGTGACAGGCTCTGCACACCTGCCGCCTCAGCCTGGGAACTGTGCCCATGGGCTGCACTGGTCCGGAGATGGTCTCTCTGATTCCCGCCCGCTGAGCACTGCACAGAGCCAGCCAGGCTGCTGTGCGGACGCAGAGACGTGGGGGTGTGGGAGGCTGAGACAGCAGGATACTGCCGGGCCAGCCCTGGATGCAGACTGCAGTATTCACACCGCCTTTTCCAGGGAAGGACCCCAAAGAGCCCCTCCCTCCTCCAATGAAATAAAACAGATGGAGAATAGCTAAAGTCTCTCCGATCTGAGACTGACGCTCCAAGGGTGACACAGGTTGGCATCCAGCGTTCCTGCCGGCCCATGAGAAAGGCCCCTTGCACAGTGTGAGCGCGAGCCACGCGGAGATGTCCGACCTTGCTCCGTGCTGCACCCCAGCCCCAGCCCCAGCCAGCTGGACGGACAGCAGGCGGCTCTGAGGCTCTGAGGGCGGAAGCACAGCTCCCAGGAGCCAAGGCTGTTTGAATTGCGTTTCCTGTCATAAAATCCCAGCCCTGCTTCTCCCCCCTGGGCGGAAATGAAGCGCTTCCTTAATGGCAAGCCAGAGCCCCAGAGTTGAAAGCCAGAGTGGAAAGGACCAGCTGCTCAGAGAATCCCTCAGGGAAACTGGTCGTGTGGCAGGGAGCTCACGGGGTAAGTGACATTTTTCTTTTCTTTTTTTTCCCTTTTTTTTTTTTTCTTTTGGCTTTGGTTTGGTTTGGCTTCGTTTTGTTTTGTTTTGTTTTGTTTTTCTGGCATAAGATCTCACTATGGAGCCCAGGCAGGCCTTGAACTCAGTGCCGATCCTCCTGCCTCAGCCACACCCAGCAAACAACAACTTCACTTTCCTTCTCAGAAGTGAAATCAGGACAGAGTTGAGTCTCATGTTTCCTCTCTACAGCCCTGGAGAGCTGAGGCCTGGCTCTGTCCCATGGGTCCGAGTACCAGACCAGAGCTGACCTCCCTGCCACTGCTCACGTGATGCCATCTTTCCAGCCTCTGCTGCCCGCACTTCTGGTGACACTGAGAACCTTGCCAGCGCTACCTGTACGGACACACGTGACCTCTCACTGCCCTCTGACACTGCTCACAGGGTCCCGCCTGGCTTCCCTGGGGTCAGACTGGGACCCTCTGAGGACCCAGCGCTGGGCTCTCAGCCCCTTCTCCGTCTGTCAACGGCGGCTTTTCTACCAATGCCCGCCTCTGGGCCGTGCACATTGCTTTGATTAAAATGAGAATCCTTATTTAGAAATCTCAGGCTCCCCATATTCTTGTTTTCAAAAATGATCATATTTAATTTAAAATATTTCAAAGTGCTCTGTTTTGTCTTTTACCCCTACTTCGGTGGACTCGCCACTCAAATAAACTTGCCTCTAATGCCAACCTGCAAGGTTCATAAAAACCAACTACCTAAAAGCAGTAATTGCACAGTTTTACCTTCATACCTGCATGAACAAAAACTGCAAGTACTATCTTGAAGCTAGAGAACAAGTTTCATTTCACAGATTGATGCACGTATGTTTTCCTACATCTGGATGGATCTATAATGGCGCATGCTTATAATTCCAGCTCTCAGGGAGGCTGAGGCAGGAGGATTGCAAGTTCCAGCCCAGCCTGGGCAGTGTAACAATTTACAGCAACTCTTCCTCAAAAACAAAATAATAATAAAAGGGCTGGGGACGTAGCTCAGTGGGAAGGTCCTGGGTTCAATCTCCAGGAACACACGCGCGCGCACACACGCTATGCACGTTATAGTGGACTGTCCCTGGGTTCTCAGCAGGGAGCATTGAAGCATTGCTCAGTTTCAGGCGGGAACTGGCGGGGATGCTCTGGGCTAAGGACATGATGGGACAATAGCCTGGTGTAACGGTGCTCTCTGCGAGGGTGGCTTGTGACGCTGTGGTCTGGCCCCTCAGTGCCTGTTCATCGAAGTGCAGCCCTTGCATGAGGAAGAGAGGAACAGCAACCGAGGAGCAGAACTTGTGAGAAAAGTACGAAAAGCAACAGACGTGGCTTGCAAAAGCCGAAGGGTAAGAAGAATGACACCTGGCAATGAGGTGCTCATCCAGGGACCTGGGACCCGGTGTGCATGTGTGTTGCGCTCGTGTGAGGCGTGTGCTTCCACCAGCACGGAAGATGGGCCGGGAGGTGCCCCTTGGAGGGGACAGACCTGCCCTGATCTCCGGCCACTGAGATTAGAGTGAAGGCATCCCCAGGGACGGTCAGCCAGGCTGACCGGTGTCTGGTGTCCAGGAGAGACACACAAACACACACGCGTGCTCTGGAATTACAGGTCTGGTCTTTGGACCTCGGCTCCCTCCTTAAAATCCAAGTAAACTGGCCTCCCTAGGGCTCAGTTTCTTCTTCTATAAAATGGGATAAAACATAGCTGCTTTTGGCAGGGAAAAGTAAGAAATCGAGTCGACCAACCTCGGATGGAGGCAGCTTTCACCTCCGTGTGTCTCGAGCTTGAATCGTGGCCGCAGGCTGTGTCTAGGGGACTACGGGCTCCTTGCCGGGAAGGAATGTGCCGAGCGAGACACACGGGCCCACAGGAGAAGGAACAGAATGGAGAAATAAGAGATGCTGGTTATCACGGGTGCCCCCGGGAGGCCACCTCCGGCTTCTCCAAAATCTGAAAGGAGAACTGCGCAAGAGGCCGCCCCGCCCCGCCCCTCTTCTGAATTTTGCGAACTGCAGAGGACGGAGTCTGTGTGGGGAGACGGGGAGACGTGTGCTCACCCCAGCAGCGCGGGCCCAGGGTGACGTCTGCACAGCGACGCCTCCCTGGCCGGTGGCTCCAGGTCTGCCAGCCGGAGGGCTGCCTGCCCGTGTGCAGGGCAGGGGGCGGGCAGTGTCCGCAGTCCACGGTTAACACCTGGCCCTGGCCTGGCTTCTCTCCTCCCACAGCCCTGCAGAGCAGGCCTGGGCTGGAGGTCGTCCTGCTTCCGCTGCGGACACTGCAGACTCCCACACAGAGCCTTGGTTTCCATGCCAGGAGAACCCCAGCCTGGCGAGGCCCACGCCAGGGAGCTGGCTGCACTCACTCGGAGCAGCAGCAGGACTCCACGGCTCCCGGCTTCCCCTGCTGTCTCTTACACTTCCATCGGAGGATGGAAACTCAGTTTGCCTCTCATACTGCTGTCGTCTAAATGGGCGGTGGTGGCAGCGGTGTGCTCTGCTCGTGATGACATCTGTTTGCTTCCTGGGATCAACTGGATTAAAAACTATCCATCTTTATGTCTTTAGGAATGGGCTCCTGTGGGCTGCAAACTCGGAAATCCTAAGAGCTAAGCTTAGTGCAGCAAACGGCTCCAGGGCCACAGAAAGCAGGGCGAGGGGATCCACAGAGGACAGTGCTGCAGCTTGGGCAGAGACTGCAGAGCACACCTCACACCCAAAGCAAACGTGTGTGCACTGGGGTCCGACTTCAGCAGCACTTCGGCAACAGCAGGCAGCACGCGGGGCTCCTGTTTGTCCCCGTGGATGCTGGTACTGACCAGCAAATCTGCTTTTGCTGATGTGCATACATAATTCCTCATATCTGCTTCAGAGTAAGGGCAGCCACGGCTGGGAAATGCACAGCTGCCTCCCCAGCAGGGTCTTCGGTGCACAGTGAGGCCCCACCTGCTTGCAAGGCAGACGAAAAGGAGGCAGCTTCCAGAGAGCGGGATCTGGCCAGCACAATGGCCTCTGCCCGAGTGGTCGGTCCATTCTCCATGTCAAGTAACAGCCTCATGGGCTGCGATCATGACTGCTGTGGACGAGGACATCTTCGCAATAGAAAGTCGTCCCCCCACTCACCCAGTGCAGATCAGTGGCTGGGTACCGGGTATAACACGGGAGATTCGGACACATGCGGTGTGCCTGTGGGTCCTGCAGACCTGTAACTCATAGCACTTTATAGTTTGGGGCCTCCAAGCCCAGCTAAAATTTAATTTAAAAAATTTTTAAAATAGGGCTGGGGATGCAGCTCAGTGGCACCACAGCTGCCTTACAAACACAAGGTCCTGAGTTCAATCCCTGGTACCAAAAAAGAAAAAGAAAAATATTTAAAAAGTTAGCTGGGCACGGTAAAAGAAATAAAAGACAGATCATAGGGAACAGGGGGGTAGATCTTTTGCAAAAGGGAAGAGGACGGAGGCCCGGAGGGGTGGGGAGGAAGGGGGTACATAACAGGAATGAAGATGCATTGCGCACCAGCTCCCCACAGCCAGGGCCATCATTATGTGCTGCAAACATGTGCCAATAAAGTTCAAATTAACAAAACAATAAAAAACGAGAACCACCAGAACTTGAAATGAGTAGGACTTTTCACAAAGAAGACATAAAGACGGCCAGCAGGAACACGAAAAGCTCCTGCTCATCTTTCAGGGAGTCAACGCCACCCTGAGATGCCGCTGATTGGTTCTGTCTGTTTCGGTAGGAGTGCGGCTCTCCATTTGGCAACGACCCTACTTCCTGTTGAAGTGAGGCAATGTGCGCTGCAGCTCTATCCTCCCGAGGTGATGTTGAAGGGAGGTGCTGGGTCCCCCCAGCCCATCTGAGATCCGGGAGGCAGGAGCAGGCTGGTGCCGGGGAGTTGCAATGCCAGGCGTCCCTCGGAAGGGCCTCACCTAGCACACACCCTCCCCGGGCTCTCCCCACTTTCTGAAGCAGCGCTGGCGTCCTCTCACTGTGCTGATGGTTGAATCTGAACATGCCCATTTTTTCCAGTTACCCCTCAGACTTGGTGCTTCTCCAAGGGAGAAGAGGGGAGGTACCTGGCACCCACTCATCCCTGGGCACATCACATCCAGCCTCCCGAGGTCCCGGGTCACCCCAGGCTCCCTGCCCAGAGGCGCTGGGCTTGAACCCGTCACCAGGAAGCCTCCAGCCATCCGAGTGGAAGGACTGCATCAGCTTCTGTGCCCTGTGGCTTCAGAGTGGAGGCCAGGAAGGCAGAGAGTGGGGTCCCTGCCAGCCCACTGGAGCTGCACGCGCTGTGGCAGCTCACTGCAGCATCGGCCTCCCGGGTGGATCCTTCTGCTGCTAAAGGGCATCTGGAGCCAGATGGAAACGGGTCTGAAGCCGAGGCGGCAGTCACGTGTCCTGCTGATGCCCTAACTGCATGGCTTCTGCTGTGGTTTTTAGCATACACGTGCCATGAAGAGGCACTAAGCGCCCCGGCTGCTGAGGGCATCGTCGTTCTCAAAAGTTCGGGGGAAAGTTACTGCATCGTAGTTGCAACTTCTCTGAAAGCGAGTTCGCCTCTGCTAAAAACAAGCACAGCTCAGACTTTCTCAGCCCCTGCCTGATGCGAGAAGGGAGGGTGGGCCCGAGCCCATGCCACACACAGCCAGCACCCGCTGGGCACCCTTGGGCTCTGTGCCCAGTGGCTGTGACCCCAAGTGCTCCTGTCACACGAACCCAGCTGGGCTGAGGCAGGGAAGCTCTCTACAGCCAGCCCAGCGCCTGGTGATGGAACTGCACAGCTGGCCGGTGTCCTAAAGACAGGGCAGTGAGGTCCACGATGACCTCCACTGGCTGCCAGTGGAGTGGGTGGAAAGGCCAAATGGCTCTGGCAGAGAGGAGCAGGAAAGGTCTGTCCTAGGAGCCAGGCCAACAGCTGACACGGATATCAGAGCTCCCGGTACAGGGAGGACAGCAGTGCTGGACACAGCCCCAGCTGCCACTGACGCGCTGCGAGTCCCCGGAGCATGCCATACGCCGGCTGTGAGGTCATCAGAGCCACCACAGCACGGAATGACATCAGCAGCCCACGCCAGGGCCAGGAGCGCCAAGGCCAGGAAGGCAGAGTCACTGGCCACAGTCCCTCCACCCCCCATCACTGCCAAGACTCGTGCACAGGCTGCAGTTATTCTGTGGCCAAGGAGCAAGCGGAGAGGGAGCTGGGCTTGGCCATCCTCCTCCTGGTCCCCAGCTCAGAGGTCACCAAGGTGCTCAGTGTGTCCCAGGCAGCTGCTCTCCAGGCCTGCACTCCACTGCCTTCCAGATCTGTTTTTTAAAATTTTATTCAGTGTTAATAATTGCACGTATTTATGGGGCCTGGTGTGGTACTTTAGCACATGTACAATAAATAATGATCAAAACAGGGCAATCAGCATTTGTCCCGGCTGGAGCAGGCATCCCCTCTTCACGTCGGGATCAGTCAGCCTCCCTCCTCCTGGCTGTGTAACACACGGTGAATGCTGCTCTGCCTCCATGCTGCTGTGGCCTTGCTCCCCCTGCCAGGATTTCCGGGTCCGTTGCACTCTCCTGCCCTTCCCTGCCGCTGGGAACCAGATTCTACCCTCTCTCAAATGCGCTTCACTGGCCCAGGGCTCAGCTGCCCCCAGAGAGTGAGAATCTGCAGTCACTGCACCACCTTGCTTAGAGGAGAGCTCTGTGGCTAAAGTGACGTGAACGAGTCTCAGTACAACTTAGGTCATGTGGCCAAAAATACAGCGACTCAAAATTTTGAAAGTTTAGTAGAGGAAAAGACACACTTCCGCCAATTCCTTCACTTTGGACTCACGCATCCCACCGTCCTCGCCGCTTCCTGCAGCCACTCTGGAGCCCTCTTTCCTGAGGGTCTTCAGTTGCACTGCCCTGGCTGCCTCAATGCCCCAAATGGATTCAAAATGTTCCCCTTTCACAGTCATTCTGACTTCGGGGAGGAGCCAGGAGTTACACAGTGCCAGATCCGGTGAATAAGGTGGACAAGGACACAGCGTCGTGTTCTTAGGAGCTGCCTTTCCCTTGGATGGTGCTCGGCAGCAGCCACTGCATTTTTGATCACACCTCATAAGACACTGATGAAAGAGGACTCCAGAGCTGCTTCAGGATGTGGGAAGGATGATGGGTTGGTTGTGTTCAAAGTGAGGGGAGGATTTTGAGGGGATTCATGGCAGTGTGACTTTTGCCGTAATAAATTTCTTTAGACATTCCCAGTATATTTCAGTCACTCCTGCTGAGGTATGTTTAAGTGTCCAAGGCAGCAGGAAATGTTCCTGTCCAACCTGCAGTGCTTGCTAGCTGGGATTTCCTGAACAGTTTCTTCACTTTCTGGGAGCAGACAGCACCATCCCCTTGCCCAGTCCCTCAGAGCCCTTGGGAGAGGAGCTGACACTTCAGAGTCCTCTGTGGGAGCAGAAAGAGTCCCAGCTTCCAGCAGGGGGCTCCTGTTAGGCCCCCTTGTTTGGGGCGCTTTTTGCTTCAAACATCTGAGCCAGGAAAATGTCCAGGCCCAAGGACAAGCTCCTGGATTCAGCAGGACCACTGTGGTGCCCGCCTCTCACGGTGGTACAGGGAGTCTCACTCTGGCAATGTGGCAGTGTGTGTTAGTGCAGACATCACGGGGAGCCCAGGTGTGCTCCCCATGAGTCCCCTGCCTGGCTGTGACCTGGGTCTGCCGCCCAGCTTCCCCATGACCAAGGTGATCTGAGCTGGGCTGCAGAAGGCAGCAGAAGCAGCAGAGCCTGCCCATCACGTCCACCGTGCCTGCAATGCTTCAGGGACAGGGTCCCCATGCTCACCAGGCTGGGGCAGAAAGTGAGGTGACCAGCTAAGATCTTCCCGAGGGACCCTGCGTGTCCACATCCACAGCCCAGGAGCCCAGAGTCAGAGTGCCTGCTCTGTGGGAAGGCGGCCCTGTGCCTCCCCAGGGCCCTGTCCCTGGTCCCCTGCAGCAGGCAGGTGGACACAGCCTCATGCTGGACCTTTCTGCTTCCTGTTTGGGCTCAAACACTTGATGCAGAGGCCAGCACAAGAGGGATGTGGTTCTATTAACCGCTGGGAGGACCCAGGTGTGAAGAGGGGCCCCAGCCACTCTGGGGGTGAGGTGGAGCTGCCTTTGCATGAACAAGGGGCAAAGTCCCTTCCTGGGGCACTTGGTGGCCACTTCCAGTCACCCTTGTCCAGCCCTTCACACACACGTAGCCCTCCTGTCCAGCCCCACGCAGAATCAGGGCTGTTCAGAGGCTGTTTGAGTGACATCTCCCTGCGGCTGATGTCAGCCATGCAGCTGCTCTGCTGCCATAATAACCTTTCTAAATAAACTGATGGGGTCCAGGCCACCTACTCCAGGCATCTCTCTCTCCTTTTGTGCTCATAATCCCCAGCCTGGGCCAGATTCTCCGGACAGTGACTGACACACCCACTTGGAGAGACTCACCCGGACCCAGGGGAAGCCAAGACCCCCTCAACCTTTGTCTCCCTCCCTGGAGACATCAGGGCCAACCTCTGCGTCCACTGGCAACAGAGGCCCCAATAACTAGATGCCTCGCGGGACTGTGTAGCCTCACAACCCCACTGCTGAGCCCAGGCAGCCCCACAGAGCCCTAGGAAACCCAGAGGCCTGACGCTTCACCAAGTGCTGCCCCACCATGTCCAGTGGGACCTAGGTCTCCTCTGCCAACCCTGCTATGGTCACTTGGTCACTCAGGGCCTTGGCTGACCTCACCCCATCTCTTGGTCAGCGTGGCTTGTCCAACCTTTCCTTGGACAGCTTCATTTCCATTGCAAGCCTGGAGCAACTCGAAGCAGACCCTGTTCCCAACCGCTGATCCCTGGGGTGGGAAGCTCCTCTGAGGAAATTGGTTGGGACCAAGACGCATCCAGCACTGAGAGCAGCCAGACTGGGGGACCAGACGCCTGTCAGAGGTTAGGTACTTCCAGTAATTCCGGGCTGTCTAGAGCACAGACAGGTTCCCCAGGTTGGTTGTCTGTAATATTTGCGGGCCTGGAAGGGATCACGTGGCTCTCCTGCCTTTGTGATTCTGTTTGTTTTTGTCTTGCTTCTTTTGTTTTTTACAATACTGGACTGGGGACTGAACTCACAGCCTTCACACCAAGCTACAATTCCCAGATCTCTTTTTAAATGTTTTGCTGCTATTGTTCAATTTTGAGACAGGGTCTTGCTAAGTCACTAACTTGCCCAGGCTGGACTCGAACTCGCAGTCTTCCTGCGTCAGCCTCCCCACGTGCTGGGATTACAGGCCTGCACTGCCATACCTGCTAACTTTCCATCTTTTCATCCAAGCCCATCTCTACTCCTTGTAAGCAGTGACTCAACAAATGGGGCTCTCTGTCCTTCCTCCCTCCTCCCCTCCAAGTCATGCATCTGGCTTTGGAAAGAGAACCACCTCTCCCTGGCTCAGGACCAAATCTGCACCTTGGTGCACATTTTCTTCCATCACGGAGCAGGTGCATCCTCCTCCTCAAAGCCTTCCTGAGTGCCAGCCCCAGTGTGGCCCTGCCCGAATCCCCAGGGCCTGGGTCCATCTACAGCGGTCCCAACCCGCCTCTCACTGTCCGGCACTGCGGTAGGCATTGTTCCCAGGATTGTTTTTCATTTTCTGTTCTTAAGTGCAGGGGGCCCAAAAGGAGAACGTAATTCTGCCGTCAGAGTCAATAAGCACACGCGGGTGATCAGACCCTGCGAGGCTCCGCACCCCCACAGGAACGGCGGGGAGCTCTTCCGCCACCAAATCCATTTGGCTCTATTTAGGACCTAAGCACAGGAAGCCAATGATTGAACAAGATTAGTTTCCTGTGGGCCATAAATTGGCAGTAGCAGAAAAATACAGGATGAATTTATTAGCGTGCAAGGTCAGCTAAAAGGAAGACAGCCTGGCTATTCGTTTGTTTTCTTTAGCCCACCTCCCGAATCCGGCCCGGCTGGAAAAGACCCTTTAACTACTTAATTACTTCTTAATAGTTTTAAGCAGATTCAAAAGGCTGGCGTTGCTAAGAGCCCTGGGGCAGAGCTGGGCTATGCCAGGAATGCCTGCCTGGGCCCAGATCCGGGCTGTGTGAGGTTCGCTGCCTTATTTGGTGCCAACTGCCTAGGAATTTACTTTGAAGCTAGAATTTTACATTAGGGAATAAAGGAGCAGCTTCTGAGGGTTAAAAAAAATAATCCACCAAGTCAAAAATATAATTGTTTCCCACTAGAAGCACAAATGTGATAAACGTCTCTAGACATCTGCTTTAGAGAGAATGGGAATAAATTGCTTTGAAAAACAAAGGTGAACCCTTCTTTGAAAATATCCCCTTCACCAAAGGGAGTCCCAAAAGGAGGGCAGCACTCCACTCCGTGCCAAGGCCTTTAACCATGGAAGGAGGGGTCCCTCCGGGTCACCTGAGCTTGCCCTGTTAGAAACCTTCCTGTCGCTCGGTTTTTCTTTTGATATTTTTCCAAATGGCTTCAAGTTGTTGGGAACATGAGGCCCCGCTGGTAGGAGAAGTATTTGGATGCCATCTTCCAGGGCTGTGGCTACAAAGGCCATAACTCAGATACTAATGATACTGGGGGTCCGCAGGGAGTTGGGGACACCCTCTTCCCCACGCTGAGCAGGTGGAGGGCGGGGCCACTGAGCCACCGCGGGGAGGGCAGGTCACCCCTCTGCCTCGCCAGCCCTGGGGAGAAGCCTTGTGGGGAGGAGCTCTCCCCACCCTGGACTGCAGCCCTGTGAGGGGCCAGGAGGCTCTGCAGTCCCGAACCCAGTGAGGGCACAGAGAGGGTGATGACTCACGCTGGCATGGAACAGCCTGCACCACTGCCTCCTGGCCGCCTGGCCCTGGAGGGCGACGAGGGCAGAGCCGCTCCCCTCTGGCTCTGGCTGGGAGACTCACAAGGTGGCTGCCCACGTTGGCCGCTGCTCCTGGTGGCCTGGAGAATGTCCCTGCTTCTCAAGTGTGCCCACTGCTCGCCCATTCTGCCCTGGCCAAACGGGCTCCTGCAGAGCTGCCCATGAGGCGCCTTGAGCCTCCAGCTGAAGTGACCAAGCGCACAGCACAGCTGCCTGCTCCAGGGCCTCGAGCCTGTCCCGGTGGGCAGGTGTGGCCGGCACTGCCTCGCCCATCTCACCACAGCGCGGGTCAGCAGCAGCCTGTGGTCCGCTGTCCTCTCCCCTCCCAACCAGGCGGTGTCCCAGGTGGGCTGGCAGGAGCGTCCATGTCTGGCCAGACCCAAGCTCCCGTGACCTTTGTGAGCCTCAGATCCCAAAATAAGCCGGGATGGAGTGGGAAGTTCACATCCTACATGGCGGCAGAAAGCACCTTCCAGGGCCGCCCAAGGCCAGCCAGGGCCTGCAGCACCTCTGTCACCAAGCAGGGTGGGTGCGCCCCCGTCCTCTGCCCTCTCACAAGGTGGCCCATCATCCCCGCTGTTGGGAAGCGGCTCAGAGGCACAGCAGCCAGGGGTCCCTGCAGCCTCCGTGCTGTGCCCCAGAGAGCCAGGAGAGGCTGAGGGGCATCACGAAGGCCAGCTCGCACTGGGGACTCAGCCTGGTCTGCACCTCACCTGAGGCTGTGCCCTCCAGGGAGCCCCAGGGACTCAGTGGCCTGGGCTTGGCTGGGTCTCTGCCCAGCAGTGATGGACCTTCGCCTAGAGAAGGCATGGCCAGGGTGCATCGCTGGCCTGCTGGTGTCCCTAGTTTTGGGGGGCAGGCTTGTCCCCTGAGGGTTACCCAGGTGTGGGCCCTTGGGACAGCAGAGAGTGGAGACTCCTGAGCCAGGGAAGGAGGGAGGACTCAATCCTAGGGCTCGCAGGCTGTGTCTGAAAGACAACCAGCTACAGAAGGCTGATTGGCTCCCAGCCAGCCTGTACCCCACCTGTACCCCAAACATGGGCCCCTGACTAGGGAGATGCCTGGGCCCCCAAGATCCAGCCAGGGAACACCTGCTCCCCAGTGAGTCCAGGACATCCTGCTTCCGGTGCGGAGACAGTGCCTGGTACTGAGGAGTCCAGTCCCCAGATGCCCCACAGAGCTCTCCCGTCCCTGGGCTCGGCACAGCCACGAGTGAGGCACAGGGGAACGAGAGCCAGGAGACAAGATCTGCAAGGCTGGAAGGAAGTCACTGAGGAAACACAGGAATTAGCAGGCAACCAATATCCCTGCCGTCACCCTGTCAGGGCTCGTGGATGCAGAGACAGCATGTTGCTCTGGGTAGTTTGAAAATTCCTTTTATAATGCAGTGAAGGAACCCGATGTGGTTCAGTCTGTAAACGGAATACTACTCAGCCATAAAAAGAAGAGCAGAGGCACATGCTACCTCAGGGATGGACCTTGGAACATGTGGAGTGGACGCAGCCAGGCACAAAGGCTCCACGCACAGCACAAGTCCGTTTCTGTGATGTCCTCAGGACACCAAGTCAGAAGCAGCAGTGATCTGTGGTGACAGGGGCTGAGGGGAGAGAAGGCAGAGTGACGCCAATAGGTGGGATGACACAAACACCTGAAATCAGGTCCCAGTGACGGCTGCCCGGCTGGGGGCCTGGGTGGGAACCACTGGCCTGCACACCTTGCGTGGTACCCATGGCAACATGTGCTTGCATCTTCCAGCCGTCATGGCCGAGGTTCTGGGGGCGGCGGCAGATAGAGCAGGAAGGAGCCCGAGTCCCTGCCACCCAGTTAGGCAGGCAAGCACCGCTGCTGGGGCAAAGGGCCCAGAGCTGGACCAGCGCCTGGTGTCACAGTTACACTTTCCAGGGGACCCGGCTCTCCCAGTTTCCCGCTCACCCACGTGGCCCTCTTGGAGATGGCGTCGTCGCTGAACCAGCTAATTCTGGCGGAACTGAGTGGCACCAGGAAGAACTGCCAACTTGGTCAGGGCTCCTCAGCCTGGTAACGCTGGCCTGGAAACCAGCCAAGTTTCGTAACAAAGCCCAACGCAGTGAAATGTGTTTTCACTTAGCCGGTCCCGGGGGGCTTCTGCTCCGCTGCCCGGGGGAGGCCTGGGTTTCCTAACCAGGGAACTGGCTTCGGGCTCCAGTGTCCCCAGGTCTGAGGACATCGGGGCTGGGCCCAGGTCCCCAAGCACTCCTTTCATCAAGGTTGAGAAAAAATTCTATTTCCTAATTGCTTGGGAACCAAGAAAGGCATAGAGGCTGCCCTCTTCACTCTCTCTTCACTGAGACACAATGCTCGAGACCTAAAACTTAAAGGAACAAGGTTTACAGTGGCTCACGTTTCAGTCCACGGCGCCCGGCTCCGAGGCAGGACGGCAGGGGCCTGGGAAGCAGAGCTGCTCAGGGCACAGAGGGCAGGAAGCCGGGAGAAGGGAGGGGCGGGAGGAGAGGAACCTCCCAGGCCCCGCCCCCGACCTCCGCGCCAGGCCCCGCCCTCGCAGGCCCCGCCTCCTCGCCGCCGTCAGCTAAAAATCCCAGAACCCAGGCTCCTCCCGAGGTCCCCCATGGGTGCATGAGGTATCGGGGAGACATCAAACCTAAACCAAGACAGAGGAGAAGCGTCTGCCTCCGCCCGTCCTTTGGCCCCCGAGAGCCTGCGCCTCCCTGACCTCCGCCTCTCCCCCTTCAACTCCCTGAGCTCCGCCCAGGCTGAGGCTGCTGGGGCACTGGCCCTGTTGACCCGTGTGTGGCCTCCCAGAGAGGCCAGTCCCCAACCGGTCACCCACAAAGGCAGCAAGTGGCGACTCCTTCCACGCTGCTGCCCGTGGTCCCTCAAAGTTGGGCCAGGTGAGGACGAATCACCGGTCAGCCAGTCAGTCACTACAGCCCCGCAATCTTGGACTGATTCTTTGTCCCATCCCCTCAGTCCCGAGACCTCACAATTGCCTGTCACATTAGAGAAATGTCAAAAATACAAGCTGAGTCAGTCACGGCCACAGTGTCTCCCAGGATAAACTGGAGACTCACCTAGAATTAAGTGGAGGCTGCAAAGCTCCTCACACGCGGGGACCTCTGAGCTCTCGGTCCCAGTGTCGATCGCCAGGAAGGGGCCCTCCCTTCACCGGGGGTCCGATGGCCTCAGTCACCGTCTCTCCCCTGAGGCCCTTCGTCCCTGACACACAGAGGGAGCCGGGTGAGTTGGGGCAGAGGCTCCAGGATGGGCAGCTGACAGCCGAAAGGCCGTGCAGGAGACTGGGCCGGGGATGATTTCCTTCCAGGCCCTGGCTTCCGGGACCGTGGGAGCTTCCTGGCTTCTCCAGGGCGTCAATCACAGGCCTGACTCCTGCTCCAGGACACGAGCCCCGACAACAAGGCCAGTGTCATCATCCATGAGCCTGGCACAGGATGGGCCCACTGAGCACAGCCGAGAGAGTGAGCTCAGGTGGCACCAGGAGAGGCACAGGGTCTGCTGCAGAGCTCTGTGGCCAGCTGGCTCATGGGAGGATTCACGCATGTCACTGGGCGAAACTGTTTCCGGATGGCTCCCAGCACACACTGGGCCTCTGGCCCAGGGTCGGACAGGGTTAATGAAGACCACAGTGCCCCCCAGCTGCGGCCCCACACCCCTCTCTCAGGAGTCCCAGCTGCCCCCTGAAGGCCAGATGTTTTGGTGAAGACCAACACTGCAATTCCACAGGCTCCTCTTAGCACGCTGACAGGAAGTGGCAACTGCTTTGTGATTGCAAACATAATAATGAAAGACATCATAGTATGTGGGGTAAGCAGTGGGAAACAACTGCGAATACTCTTGGGAAACTGCAGACTCCTTGTTATTGCCTTCATTTGGCAGCTGGTGTTGCTCCTGTGATGCCCGCCGTGGGCATGGGGGTAATGGGTCTGCCAGTGCTGTGAGCCAAGTCCCCCAGTAGTGGCCACCCGTTCGCACAGGGGTGCCCCCAGCATTGGGGCTTAACTCAGGTGCCACGGCTCTAGTGCCCACTGGGTTAACCACTGTCCCAGGGTCCAGCACAGCCGGCTGATGAGTCCAGGAAGCAACCCTTCCTCACACCTTCAGGGCATCACACAGAGCACGGCAAAGCCTGCCTGACCAATAAGGCCTGTGACTCTCTGGGCTTCTCCACACAAAAGCATCAAAGGAAAGCCTAAGGGTGACAGAGACCAAGCCCCTGAGGTGCTCCTGTGGCACCCCAAAACATGGAGCTAGGTGTGAGTCTGTGCTGGACACTGGGCAGTGCACACTCCAGCCACCTACAGCTAATCTGTCCTCTGCAACTTTGAGTTCTGTTTTTGTTATGAGTTTGGAGATGGTTGGCAGTTAAAAAGACCCACACAGTTGGGCTGGGTGGACCTTGGGTGGTGTGGAGCTTGGGGACTGGGGGCCGGGGTGTGTGCTCTGCCTGTTCGGTCCCCAGCACCACAAAACAAAAAGGAAGCCTGAAGGAGGCAGAGAGCAGCGATTGCCACCCATGGCTCCACGCAGGACTGCGGTGGGAGGAGCTGGCCTACACTGTCAGCCTCGCTCTGCCTCTGCAGAACGGGGATGGCAACGGATGTGCAGCTTTGGGGCCTCGAGGGTTAAGTGTTTCCGAGGTGCTCAGGTGAGTGTGTGAAGAGTGTTTCCAAAGGTGTTAGCTAAACATAAACATTGGAGGGGATCGGCCGAAGAAGACCTAGGGCAAAAGCATTCAGCCCTGTCCCACGTGCCACAGCTCATGGGGACACCCTGGCCGCCCCACGCTGGATTTCGGGAAACCTCACAGCACCAGTCGGGAGTTAGAGGCGACATCCTTCCGAGGACCAGCGAGGCGCACAGACTGGTGGCACTGGCCAGGCTGCCGGAGAGGAGACAAGACAGAAGCACCGCGTGACTCTCACATGCAGGGCTGGGTTGTGGGGACCGGGCTGTGCCTGTCAGGCCAGAGGACAGCTCGCGATGCTGGCTGATGTTGGAGGTAAGCAAGGGTGCACGTTGGTGGGGCTGGGAGCCAGGGCGGAGGTCGGAAGCCATAGAAATGGCAGCTGGCATCTTAGAAAGGGATGTGCCTGATTTAGGGGAGGAGGTGGAGAGAACCCTGACATCCGCGCTGCAGGGACAGAGGCAGTGGACGCAGAGAGGAAGCAGCCGGGGAGCCCAGCCCCACAGCTCCTGGGCAGGAGGCCACACTGGCCGGACACTGAGAAGAGAGTCCGGCCCGAGAAGAGCCATCCAATGGGGAAGGCAGGGCGGCAACTTCAGCCATTCCAGGAGGGAAGGCCGGGGCACAGTGGACAAGTGCATCGCCTGCATCCCCCACGGCAGCGGTTCTCAGGTGGACCGACAGAGAAGCAGAAGGTGTCGGACGTGCCAGGATCACAAACCCTACCGACCTCTGGGATTCCAGGCGGAAGATGTTAGGCCAGCACTCAAATTCAGGCCTTGGTCAAAAGTGACCGTGGAAATCTTTGTGTTGCGCTAAGCACCGAGTGAGGGTGCACATGGTAGCTTCATTCCTAATAGCCCCAAACTGTAACCAGCCAGTGCCCCACAGCCAGACAGGCGGACAGGTGGCGCCTCCAGCCCGGGCCCCTCAGAAGCCGGCTGAGTCTCTGCTCCCACTGCCAGGACACTGTCCCAGGGAGCTGCACCTGCAACTCAAAGGAGGAGAGGTTTATTTTGGCTCCTGTTTCAGTCCTTGGTCAGCTGGCTCCAAAGCAACATCACGGCACAGGGGGTGCAGAGGCGGGCGGCACTCATGCCAAGGTGGAGGGGAAGCAGAGAGTGAAGGAAGGGGCGGGGAGGAAGATGCACTTCTGGGTCAGGCTCGGTGACCCCTCTTCACCCCGAGCCCCACTCTGACACCCCCGGATCCAGTCACCTTCCCACAGGCAGAAAATTAGAGCTAGGGGAAGAAATCCAATTCCAAAAGGTTACATACCTTTTCCATTTTCACAATATTTCTTAAATGACAACATCTTAGCAATAGCAGACACAGGGTTCCAGACTGAAGCACGGAGGAAGCCGGGTGGGAGGGAGAGAGTGTAGTGCTCAGCACCTCTGCTGCGGTGGGGACACGAACCTGCACAGGTGACAGAACCAGACAGAGCATAATCCACGCACACACACATGCACACAAGCGCAGAAGCACAGGAACAACTGGGGGATCTGAATCAGACTGGCGGGCATGTCAGTGTCTCCACGTGAACTCCACTCGTGCTGTGCATGTACCATGCATGTACTGTAGCTTCGCAAGGTGCCACCACGGGGAATCCAGGTAAGGAGCACGTGGTGTCTCTCTGTGTTACTTTTTACAACTGCTTGGGAATCTACAATTATCTAAATTACGGCTTCCTGTATTCCCAAATCTAAATAAACTCTGTATGCTTTTAACTACGGATCAGCAACACAAGTGTTATAAATGTTGTTTCTTAACGCACCAATTAGTCACCTTAAAGACTGAAGCAAGTTAAAGCGGAAAGTCAGGGAGGAGATTAATGGGGCTAGAACAGCAAACAACATAGAGATGGACTAGATACAGAGGAGAGAGCTGAAAGGGAGGCTCCACCCAGATGTGCTCAGTAGACCAGAGTCAGGTGCGCTGATCTGTGGTTGGAAATAAGAGGTATTCACAGGCACCCACTGTGGGTTTATAAATCTCCCTTTTGTAATCAAACCTCCACTTCTTTGTTCAATTAATTCATTATCTCTAGGAGAGTTATAATGTAGGGCTATGCAGTTAAATTATGTTCAAAGCCCACACACACGTTATTTGTAAACGAACTTCCAGCCACATATGCCCACATAGTAACCCTGCACAGCGGTCACGTGAGGCAAAAACCTGGCTGCTGACCTCTCTCTGTCCCTGAATGGTGGCCATCCCAAGGAACTGCAGGCCCCATGCCCCGCCTCTTCTCTGGCTGAGTTTTCTGATTTCCAGCATTTGTTGTGATTGTGTCTGTAGCTCACTGTCTCTCTTCCTCCTCCAGAACTCATCCCCATGGGCCTGCAATCAGGGGAGGGAAGCACACGCCCGTGTGCTGGGGAGACAGCAGTGTGCCCCAAATGCGGGCTTATTGAGTGAGCGCACCCTGTGACTGTCTGGCCTCAGTGCTTTGCAGTCTAGGAGAGCACAGGCAAGTGTCCACACGAGGACCCCAGCTGGCCAAGGGCCAGTGTCATAAGGGATTCAGGCAAATGCTGGGAGTTCGGCAGAAAGCTCGCTGCCCTCGGAGCAGGGGCTTCCGTCAGGATGGGACTGAAGGCAGAATTGGACTTTAGCTCGTGGAGAGAATTAGGAGGAGCCTAGGCCGCAGGGACCATGAGCAGCTTCCCCTGGGTGGAGGTAATGATGGGTCCGGATAACACAGGTGTGGAGGCCAGGTGAGACCCACAGGTGAAGAGTGCAGGTGTGCACGGGTAACTGGAAACTGCAGGTTGAGAAACACGTGAAGAACACCAGAAACCACCCGGACTCTCCTGCCCACCCTAGCAGAGCACAGGGGTTAACGTGTTCTCCAGCTATGGGGACAGGCTGCTGTTCATGGTCGCTCCCCACAGCCACCTGCCCTGCATCCTGAACCACAACACAGCCCATGCAAGAGCCCTGAGGTCAGGGCACCATTCAGAGCCCTGAGCAAGGTTTGGGGCAGATGCCAGCCTCTAGTCCACCACAGGAACCAGCAAAGACCTTGGCCACATTGCCACCATTGTGCGTGCAAGATACAAAAATAAAGAAGAACTTTTGTTCAGAACGTGGCAGGCAACAAACCCAGCATGTGTACTGGACTTGTACCCAGAGCGTCTGTTTACTGTGGCAGGCTTCCATCGACTTTAAATCAACTCTGCTCACACAGTCACTTTTCACAGCTGACTACTCTGCACGCGAGGAAAGCTTAGAACCTTCTAAAACTTGGAGATGCAGGCTTAATTTGGAAAGAATGGCAGATGTTCCAACGATAAATCGATAAATCACATGGAAACTGAATTTCTGATGTAGCAGTGTGTGTGCGTTTACATTTGGACTGGGGGAGGGAGGCATTTGTCGTGTGTTAGGATCATCCCTGAGCTCCACACCCTGTCTCACTTGCTCCACTCTCTCCTGGTGGAAACCCAGGCCCGGTGCCTTCTTACTCTGATTTCCGAGTTCCGGTGGTCAGAGAGGCACTCAGGCGCTGTTTGTCCCAGAACCTGCATCGCTCTGTTTCCCAGCATGGTGCGTTTCCAAGCGTGGTGTGCATGTGTGAGTGTGTCACGTGCACAGCGTGCAACGCTCTCAGCACCTCCATCAGCTGCTCCTCCTCTCCCTGCACAAATCTGCTTCGATCCCCACAAGAGTCCAGCACAGGACGCTTCCGAGTCAAGCCCAGCCCCCCACCCCCCATCTGACCTTCACTGCCCTCACCTGGTGTGGTCTGGGCCCCGTCCACCTGCAGTCAGCAGGGTCCTCACAGAGGCTTAGCATCCTCCCCACCCCTCCCTGCACACCTGATCCCAGGTGCTCTCCTGGCAGAGGTGCCTGCCTGCTGTAGCCGCCCCGAGCTTTCTCATCCAGAGCCTGTTGCTCCAGGCCCCTTTACCTGGCGGCTCCCTCGCCCCATCCAGATGGGTGCAGCTCCAAGAAAACCTCCACCCCCACCCGAGGCAAAGTGGGAGTGACTCCCAGGAGTGCCCAGGGCTCACCGGAAGTGCTCCATCTCCTCATCAGCTCTGGCCTCTTGCTCTCGGGCAGCCCTGGTACACCCAGCCTGCTCAGCTTCCGGGATTCGAAGCTTCTAACTGAGCTAGCAAGGCTGTGTCTGAGGACGATGGATGGTCCACATCTGGTGTTTCTTTTCTACCCCCAGGACCCAGCCCAGGTTTTTAGCATCAAGAACATGTGTGAGGCCTCTGTACGCCCCAAGGTGGTGGGGTCCTGAGCACCGCCAGCAGTGCCCACGCAGGACAGAGACCTGAGGGGCAGGGGCAGGGCTGCAGGGTGTGGAAAGTGACTGGCTTCTTAAGACAGGGAGAAGAAAGAAGGAAGAAGGGACCAGAGGAGGCAGAAGGTGAGATTCGGCAACGGCAAAAGCAACACGGAGTGTCTCCGTGGAGCCTTCAAGAGGGGTGAGCGGAGGGGCCAGGGCATTGTCTGATGACCTTGTCACCGACCGTCCTCAGCTGGGCCAGGGTTCAGCCTGAGGATGGGGCAGGGTCGGGAGAGAGGAGCGAAAGGGTGGAAGATGACACCGCGCCCAGGGGACGGGAGGGACCTCCCCCCACCCAGCTGAGGGACCTGTCAGTCGCAGGGGTGTCCACTGCAGGGAGGTCGGAGGTTTAGCGGGAAGAGGTGGCTGCCGGGCCCCTAGGTCTCAGGAGTGGCACCCCACAGTGGGGACTGGGGCCTCGGACACCCAAGACCCAGCGGTGCACCGGAGGGGGAGGGAGCCGGGGCTGAGAGCCCTGGATCCAAAGCCAAAGGCCCCTGAGCTTACACCACAGGAAGTGGACGATGGGCCTGCAGGGAGCCCGCCTCCCGCCCGTGCTGGCCACCAGCCCTCCTGGTGTCCTCTGACCTGACGACAGACACCCAGCAGCCCTGCAGCCTCTCGAATTTCCAAGGAGAACAAGATAATCCATGTCTGGGGCTGGGCCGCTCCCGGGCCACCAGTGAGTCCCAAATGCTGGGCCTCTGGGCCCCCCGCACCCGAAGAGCCACAGGCAGCATGGCTGGAGTGAGGGATGAGGTCAGAGAGAAACCAACCCGTTTGTGACAGTGAGACCCATGAGAGATGCTGTGCAGTTGCGTTCTCCATGTCAGATCTCACCTCTGCAGAATCAGTGCTCCGGACCCTGCGCCGAGGACAGCAGCTGCAGCACTGGCCGCCTCCCTCCCGGGAGCCAGGTCCTGCCAACAGCAGCCTGGCGAGGGCAAGTGCGAGGCTGTAACCCAGCAGGAAGGGAGGGGTGCACTCCGCTCGTGGGCAGGCAGCAGGTCGAGCAGGGAAAAGGCGATGTTTACTCTTCCTGTGAGCGAACTACCTGGAGCAACGAGAGCAGCAGCAGAGTGCAGACCCCCGGGCTGGCAGAGCCCGCTCCGCTTTGTCTAGGGAAAAAAGGAGCATTGGGCAAGCATGGGAAAGGAAGGAGGTCTGCAGCCCACTGAGCCTGGCCCACGGAAACACCAAGTGAGAGTCTGGGAAATGAACTGGGGAGGGGCCCCAAGGTACCGGAAGCAGCTGGCGGACTGTGAGCCCCTGAGATCCAGCTGGAGGGGGAGGCAAGGTCGGGAGGGAGGAGATCCTTGGGTGCCCACAAATCTCTGTACTGCCATGCAGGGGATCGCAGCACTTCTACTTCATCTGTTGTGTTCCTAAACTTTGCCATTGGCTGAATAAGCTGAACCCGATTTGTCCAGAATCTTCATTATAAACCTCCTGGAGCCACAGCAGCTCTTTGAGCTGAAATGTAGACCCTGGCCCAGAGGCGAGGAGGATGTCCGGGACTGTTGCACTTAGAGAAGATGCCACTGTCGACCAACCTCAATGGTACGATGCATCCAGCACACGAGCAGCGCTGGGTCCCGCAGAGCCGTCTGAGTGGGAAACAAGCTGAGCTCCGGCACACAGGGAAAACCAAGAACAATGCTGAGCAAAGCTCACATCCCCTTTTCAGTTGCACATTTCTGTGCGTTCATTGCATTGATTCGTGTGTGGAGGGCCCAGCAGAGCACTATGTCTGCACAGGGTTTCTCAGTTCTACAGAGAGCAAAACATCAGACAGCTATGAAACATGACAAAATACCAAGATTACCTCCATTCCCAAAACTACATTTTTCTTCTTAGTGCTGAAAAGCAAGGTAGTATGACAAGTGCGCACCACGCTCTCTGGGTCCTGGCTTAGCTGTCCCTGAGAATCCGCCGTCAGGCAAGCTCCAGCTGCTCCCGAGGTGAGCCGCCCGTGGCTGAGGCCTTGACCCGCTTTTTCTTATCAGTTTAAGTGCTTTTTGTAAGATAAGCAGTAGAATGTGCTGAAGACTTAGAAAAATACAGGGGAACTTTTTAGATCAAGAGAAGCCTGTCCGTTTTCGCAACCCTGCATGTGCACCTGGGAAAGACTATTATTTTGCACTGGTGGCAAAGCCCTCCATTCATCCGGAGGCCCTGATACAGCAGGGCAAGGCATGTGTCCGAACAGAGTTCTCTTCCAGTTTTCTGTCTCAGGATGGCCTAGAAAGGAATTTGTTAAACACATGCTTCTGCCTCCAAGAATGAAGCCACCTCTCTCACTCCTTGTTCTCAGCTCAGTGTCTACTTTCACACTGTTCCATATATATACATGTTGCAGAGGCATAAAGAAATTCCTCGAACGCAACATGAACGCAACACGCACGGACACCACCCACCACCCCAGAAGCCAAGCCATGGTGTCTAAGAAGGCAGAGGTGTCTGTCGCTCCCCGGGCAGTGAGCCTGTTCTAAGCCGGGCCCCGCCTCAAGTCTGGCAACACAGCAGTGGGTGGAATATCCCGTGGGCACACGCTGGTGCCCTACTGCATCCCAAAGGAACCAGGAGACAAATAGCAAGGTTTCTGCTCATCTCTGTGGCTGTCAGGTGGTGGAGGGGTTAGAACCCACAGCCCAAAGGAGACGGCCCTCCAGACAAGGTGACATTTAGATAGGGAGCTGAAAAACCAGGGCAAGACGTCCTCGAAGGAGCCTCGAAGGACAAGGCGTCCCGACTGTGGGCAGGGATTGCTGTCCTAGCGTCTGGGCTAATTGTCCACGGCCTCTGCAGCCCTGCATGCTTAACAGCCTCTGGATGACTTCCTTTAAGAGAGAGGTAGGATGTCAAAGTCCTCCAGGCCAAACTGCTCTCTTCAGACTTCCACTATCACTTCCTCCAGGAGCTCCTGCCGGGTGACCTCAGACACACGTTTTCAGAGCCTCCTTTTATGGCTTCCACTAATTGGACGCATGTTTACTCTCCCTGCTCTGGCATGTAGCAGCGGTGACCACAGCCTGACTCGCACAGGGGCCCAGCTCCTGCTGATGTGCCTCTCTAAATCTTCCTGGAAATTGCTGGAGAGACTCAGCATTTGACCCCGATTTCTTTCAGGTCAACAGCCAGGAAAAACAAGCAGACGCAGCTTCCTTGCCTCATCCTCCCTGCACGCTGTCTGCAGCCTCGACGGTGGGAGGGACCCTCAGTGCAGAAGGCCTGGGGCCACGAATTTGGGGCTGTGGGGGACAGGATTCAAAATCCCACACCCTACTGCAAAGCCGGCCCAGAAACCCAGGATTCCAGAGTGGCTCACGCCTCGCTGGTGCATGCTCACTCCCCCATCACTTGCTTTTTCACTTCTATTCTGCTAGCACATCTGCAGCACTCCATGACCAGTCACCCCGGGGCAGGTGCGTTACCTGAGACATCGTCCTTCTTTTTCTCCCTCCCTCCCTTCCTCTCCTCCCCCGCTCCCTCCGAATCCAGATCCCTCCCCATCTGCAAGATCTAGCTCCCTGTTCTCTACTGTCTATCTCATTTGACTCTGATTCATTTCTCCTTATGGAAGCTCATGTGTCCGATTTATCTCACTTAATGTGATGCTCTTGAGGCACCATATAGACCCACGTTTCCCAGGATGCTTTTCGCCCTCTGTGCAGGTGACAAAGGTGAGTTCCCCGTCGCCCCTGGCCTCAGACATGTCCGTGGGAGGGACACACACCTGCCTCAGCCTGGGGAACTCCATCTCCCGCACCTCAAAACCAATTCAGCAACCATTGGCAGAGTTACCTCGTCACAGGGATCTGTAGGACGGGACCTTCACACCCGCTTCTGTGACAGGTCTGTCTCAGGGCCCCAACTCCAAGGCGTCTGACTGCAGGGCTCTGTGCCCCGGTGGCCCCTGGATGGGGCGAGCTGCAGTGGGGCATGCACGGCAGCGCCAGCAGCAGACAGACGAGACTGGCCCAAGAACCCAGAGCCCCGCTGAGATGATCCAGCTCCCCAGGCAGTGTTGGGTCTGGGCCGTGGGCCGCACTGCCCGGCCGTAGCCACTGGGGGAGCCCCAGGGTGGTCAACATCTCGCTTTAACAGGAAAAATGATCACTGAAAATATTTTGGAAGGGCCAAGAAGGAAGGACAGGGGCTTCCACAGAATCTAATGCTTTCTTTTGGGGGCGTGGATTGAGGCAGGGTCTCACTCTGCAGTCCAGGCTGACCTTGAATTTACAGTGTAGCTCAGACTGGCCTGGAACTTGTGGTCCTCCTGCCTCAGCCTCCCAAGTACTGGTATCACAAGCGTGTACCACCATGCCTGGCTAAAACCTAACGCTTTCATTCTTCAGCAAGTATCCTTCCAAAGTAAGTGTGGCCAACACTGAGATACCCCGGAAGGTGTAAGGGCCCCAGTTCAGTTTACTCTGTTAGTCTTCCAATATGTGTGTATTTAATAGCCAACATCTAATAAATACAATAGTTGTTTGATAACTGATCACACTAGCAAACACACCCTGGATGTGCCAGTCCCTAACTTCAGAAGCACCTGGCCTGTGTGTGTCCACTCTCACTGTTGACCAGGGCTCCTGTGGGTCCAACACAGCCCACACAGGGTCTGGTATCACTCCTGTCCCTCTCCCTGTCGGCAGCCTGGGCATCACAGGCACAGCCACCTGGCCCTGCTGGGCAGGGACATGGTGCCCACTCAGTGCTTTTCTGCCCCTCGGTCTGCACCTCTGTGGCCACTGAGCAGGGTTCACGCCATCTGCACTGGCTTCTTATGAGCCCATCAGCAGGAGGAACTCACAGCTGCCTAACCTGCACCTGGCCGAGGAGGAAAACAGGACCACGCAGCTCTCCCTACGGCCCTCCTCTGGGGAGAGAGGTGCCCCAGCCATAGGACAGCGTCAGAGCTGCACCACACACAGCTGGCATCACCTGGCATCACCAAGGTCCAGTTTCCACCCGTCACTTGGCAGACGCAGCACAGAGCTGCCTCGGGCAGCACCTGGGGACCCTTCCTGACCTCAGGGAAGACGGTGCCTCCAGTTCACCAGTAAGGGGGGCATTGCCACAGCTCACAGCAAAGGTTGAGGCAGACTTCAGCTGGCCTGGTGAGTATCAGGACAGGTCAGAGGAAGGGGGGGAATGCTCCTGACGCTCTCCAGGGGTGCAGGATTTCTTAAAGGCCGTGCCTGCTGGTTAAGGCCAGCACTGCAGCATCACCCATGCTGCTGTGCTCAGACTCTTGCTGGCTTCTGTCTAAGTTGCTTCAGCTCTTGGGAAGCACTCGAGACACAAGATCTTCCTAGGATTTTTTGCCTCCCATTTTTTCACAACTGTTGCACCTACATCAAAAATTGACAACCTGACTGTGCTCTCTGCAGTGTTTCAACTCTAGACACAGCGTTCCTCCTCCACTAGCCCTGCAGCACGTGCTGTCCATGCGTACACCCAATGCCAAGTACCCCAACCTCCCAGGGGTGCACCTCGCTGGGCCCCTGGCTGTCCAGCCAGGCCCATCCTTTTACATGCAGCTCGTGACCCATTCAATTGGCTTAATGACCTGTGAAAGGTCAGGGCCCCAGCTAGGAGAGGCCTGGTTGGGAGCTCTGTGGGTCAGCACCCAAGGGGAGGCAAGGGCACCTCCACCCCAGACAGCAGCAAATGCTGGAGGCATCAAAGCTACTGAAATCAGCTGCACAAATTCTGGGCTGCAAGTTGTTTTCTCTGTTTTGCAAAAGTATAAAAATTTCCCATTTCCCACACAGACAGAAGGCGAATACACAAGCGCCTCAGAGGTCTTACCCGGCCCTGAGCCCCAGCCACGGTGACAGACGCTCACACAGGAAATGACCCTCCCTCCGGCCCACTCCGAGTCGCCCCAGCACTCAGCACCTGGCTCCGCTGGGAACATTCGAGCTGGTGTCCCAGTTAAGTGTTTGCCGACAGACTCCCTGGCTCAGATGACAAGTGGATGATATCTTTCCTATCTCCATTTCTGCAGTAAAGCAAATAAACGATGACGCTGCACTTAGCAACACTGTGTGTCTTATTGGCTGGAGGAGAACCCTTTCCACCAGGTCTTAGTTTATCTGGTTTGTTTAACAGGAAAGAAATTTCCGGACCCCGTGATTATGGCCATAGTTCATCATCACACGCTGAGCGCCAAAGATATGTGTGAAATTCGCACCCTATTCCATGTCATAGCTCTGTTTACATCGGAATGCTACAAATGCCCACCGTCTGGTGAAGGTCACAACCTAGAAAACATCACATTTACCCCAGACCTCCAAGGTGCCCTGGACTCCTCTTGAGAGTGCTCACACTGGTGTGAGACACAGCCTTAGGGAAAAGGGGCATCAGCAGGAATTTCACTCTGCAGCTCTGGGCCAGCTGCTTGCTGCCAGCCCTGGCTGGGCACCATCCCCGGGCGCAGGCTACAGGGATTTCCGCACTCGGTGAACCGACTGGAACATGCCTGCTGTTTCTGCCCTGAGGGAGCTGGTCTGCACACCATGGTACAGTACTCTTCTGCATAAAAAAGATCAGGGCTTGACTGAAGTTCTAAATCCTCACTGTGTGGGCACCAATGAGTTTTAAATTTATATATATGCATATTATATATAATATGTGCAAGTTATTATATGCATTATAGGTTGAACTGTGTCACACAACTTGATTTCCCCCAGTTCTGTCGTTCCTGGCAGCATTTGGAGCTTCTCTCCCCGGCCTGGAGCACACAAACATCACTGCTGACCCGGCCCTGAGCGCCGGGCCCGGGACTGCCAGGTGGCCTCTGAGGTCACACGACTGAACTCTGCTCTGCTCAGCGCTGATTTTCCACCTTCTCCTCCTACAGCGTTGCACCTGCTGCTCCTGAGATGTCCAGTGGCCGGAGCCACATGCGTCTCCTAGAATCGCGGGAACCTCCCCGGGAAGGCCCAAGGCCCAGAAGCTAGAGCAGCCCACTCTGAAGCCCTGCACATGTTTCACGCCTGGATTCTCCTTTCCAGCAGGGTTAGAGGCCATATGTCATCCCCAAGTCTCCTGCTACCCCGTCCTTTCTGGGCGAATCCCAGGAAATGGAAAAAGCGCAATGCGAGCGAGCCCTTGCTGCTCCCTGAACGCTGCCCTTGGTGCGGATTTCCCTTCTCTTTCTAGCATCGGCTGCAAATTTACCCCAAGGACAACACAGAGACACCAGTCTGGGACTGAATAAGAAACACTCACCAGTCCGACTATTAAATACAGGATGACCAAAAATTGCATATTTTAATGAATGTTTATAAGATGATATAACCGGAAATAGAAAAATGACGATTTTATGTAATGTATTCAATACAAAAATTGACTGGTTGAAATGACCCTGCGAGCGGTGCTCGGGCAGTCGGGGTGGGAGCAAGCGCTGCCCTGCCGAGGGGCTCCGGAGGCGGAGCCGCGAAGCGGTGGAGGATGTGGCTGAGGTCGTGCTGGGTTAGGTGAGGGGGAGCGATGCCCACGCAGCCGGGCCAGGAAGGGCGGGGCCAGCGGACAGGGCGGGGCCAGCGGACAGGGCGGGGCCAGCGGACAGGGCGGGGCCAGAGGACAGGGCGGGGCCAGCGGACAGGGCGGGGCCAGCGGACAGGGCGGGGCCGGGGGGGACCGCGTGATGGCGCGAACAGCGCCGAGGGTGTGGGTCCTTCCCCAGGGTCCCGAGCTGGGCTCTGCCCACTGGGTCGCCTCATCCTCCGGGCCGACGATGTGGGACTGGAGGCCGAAGAGAAGGCAGGGGAGAGGCCTGGAGATGCGGTGCGCAGCCGGAATACGCAGTGCCGGGGAAGAGAAGGGCCAGCGGGGCAGGCGGCCGGGAACATCCGCCTTAGGGCTTCGCAGGTGGCGAGGAGCCCTCGGCCCACTCGGGCGAGCGTGCGAATGGGGAGCCGCGGCTCTCTGGCCACTGTCACCGTCCGCAGAGACACCCCGAGGTCAGTGATCAGGAACTCGTTTCTGAGCAACACGAGCATGAAGAAGCGGGGCCGAGTCCATCCTGTGGGGAGGCGGCCTCAGCCAGGGGCCCTGCTCAGGCGTGCGGATCGGCCTGGTCCCCTGCAGGGGTCTCAGAGACCCCGTTCCGACTCGCGCACGGCCGGAAGTGTGGGCAGACCTTTGCCTCCTCACGGTGGAGCAGCCCCGGGCCTGGTCACAAGCTGCCCTGCTGTCTCGCAGGCCTGGGTCCCCACCCTTGCCAGCGGGCTCCGCAGCTCTGTCCTTTGGTTTGCGCTTGGGAGCAGAGCCCACTGCAGAAGACGTCTGTTCTCGGTGGCTGGGTTTCGTCTTTCTCTCTCTGGAAACAAGGAACTTTCCTGTGTCCTTTCTCATGGGCTTCTGAACGTGTTGTGCAATGAGTGAAGTCTGTTTTGATTTTTTTGAGACAGGGTCTTACTCTGCATTTCAGCCTGGGCTTGAGCGCGTGGCGATCCCCCTGCGTCAGCCTCCCAGTTACGCTCAGCAGGCACAATGGGCATGCATCACCACCCTCAGCTCCACTTTTTGAAAAAACGATCCATACATCAATGGAAACATACAACAATGGAAACAGTATGGAAAAGGGAAAAGTGGAATAGCAGTGGAGACAAAATTCAGAAACCTTCTTCCTAGGTGAGGCTGGCAAGCTGTGAGCACTGAGCCCTGATGCACGATTCTCCATCAGGTGACATCGGGACGGCTGGGGCCGCCCCAGGCACCAACTCCAAGTGCAGCATCCCAGGGGCTGTCAGGAAGCTCTGTCCCAAAGACGCCGTCCCAGGGAGGCCTGCAAGCTGCTCCAAGGGGGAGAGCTCGTGTGCTCCAGTACTCGCTGTGTACCCAGGTCCAGCGTCCACCCACCCTGCATACAAAGCTGGGTTTCAGCAGCCGCTGCAACACGAGGCAGGGCCAGAGTGAAATCTGGGTGGCAGCGTCTCCTCCTGAGGCTCCGGAAGCTGCCTAGGGCCCAGCAGGACCGCAGAGCCACAGCGACTCAAGAAATGACAGTAACGCTGTTTATCTTTCAGCGTCTATGAATGTGTGTTTCAAACAGCTACCAAGCTAAGCATATGTGGTGTGATCGAAAAACATGATGAATAAATTAAAAAACATTACTGCAGCAAAGACACTGTGCCATGAATCCCCTCCAAAGCTTCCCTCTCTTCAAACTCACCCATCCCACCGTCCTTGCCATTTCTGCAGCTGCTCTGGAGCCCTCTCTCCTGAGGGCCTTTAGTTGCGCTGTCCTGGCTGCCTCAATGTCCTGAACGGATTCCAAAAATTCCCTCTCGTGGTCATTTTGACCTTGGGAAGAGCCAGGGTCGCACGGTGCCAGATCCGGTGACAAAGGTGGACGAGGACACAGCGTCGTGTTTTCTGAGCTGCCTTTCTGCTCCGCAGCAGCAGTCACTATATTTTTGATCACGCCTGGTAGACCCTCAGGAGAGAGGACTCCAGAGCTGCTGCAGGAACTGGCAGGGCCATGGGACGAGTGTGTTTGAAGGAGGGCGGGTTCTGAGGGGTTCGTGGTAATGTGCCTTGTACTGTGATGCGTTTTAAACTGAAACAGCCCACACACGCCTACTCCCTGCCCACAACCTCTCCTTCACAGCCCGGCCAAGGCCACAGGGGTGACAACACGGAGCCCATAACCAAGACGCCAGGAAGCCCCTGCACGTGTTAGCAGCTCCCAGAAGCCCCAGCCTGGCGCCCGGCCAGCAGGCGTGGGCAGGAGGAGCCAGGCCGCTGTCTCCCTGTTGTTGGGCCTCACCCCCTGCAGTGGGCACTGGGGGCAGCAGGCCGGAAACAGGTGTGCACACTGCAGAGAAGCTGCCCGGCCTGCACCAGCCTCCGTTCACCAGTGAGCTGGGCCTCGCAGGCCGCAGGTCAGGGCAGCGATGGGCAAACAGAGCAGCACCCAAGAGGAAACAGTGATAAGCATGAAATCCAGTTTGATCCAGAGAGATTAGAGAGGAAATTGCACCCATAAAGTTACAAGTGGCTATGATGACAAGTGGAGAAGGAGCAAGGCCAGGAGCAGGGAGAAGCCAGAAACTGCTCTCTGGACAGGGCAGGAGCTGGGAATTCATGTGAGGACCAAATACAGACGCTGCCCTGGAGGAGGCAGCTTGCAGGCCAGCGGTTGGAAGGCATCTGCTGTGGTCAAAGAGAGAAACAACCAGACAGAGGAATAAGGAAAAATGGAAGGAAGGGAGGGAGGGAGGGGAGAAAGAAAGGAAAAAAGGAAAGAAATGGTTGAGGCAGAGATGAAGTTCGCAAGGGTCCAACAAATGCCCCACACCCAGGCGCCTCCTCAGAACCCTTAGCAGCACAGGAAATAAAAGCAGGACCCCAAAATCTCACAGTCTGGAACTCAGCAGGACCCCACAAGCTGGGGAACGCACAGCGCCTGACAGGGCCCAGGGCACATGGGCCTGCCTCAGCCCTCCCAGAGCGCTGCAGGGGAGGGTCCACAGGCCTGAGCTGCCACGCCCAGCTGTCATTCGTGGCTTATTCCTGGTGTTGCTGGGGCTCGCTGCCCCGATGCCGCCTTCGTGAGTGGGGTGAACACTGGGCTTGCGTCCTGTTGGACCTGTAGGCAGAAGCCCCCCCGAGCACCCTGTCTCTCCCGGCACTGTCCATGTCGCCCCCTTTCTTTCTAACCAAGCCTTCTCGCTGCCTCAGGGTTTGAAATGCTCAGGCCAGGGCCAGCTTTGCGGTCAGCACCTCCTCCTGCCACACCCGGTGGGGATCACGATGCACTCGGCCGGCCCTGCTGTACCAGTGAGCCCAGCAGCCAGATCACCAGTGCAGCCAGCCTGGGGTCAGCCTACCTGCACGGAACAGGGGCCAGGGTCCTTCACAGACAGAGAGGGAGCCCCCCAACAGGCCGCCCCGCTCGGGGACTCGGGCAGGGCACGCCCACCCCACACGCGTCCTGCCCTGTCTGCCCCAACAAGGCACCTGCCCCAGGAAGGACAACCGGACACGCTGGGTCTCAAGTGCCACTGCTCCCTGCTCTGGGATGCCTCTCTTCTGCGCCACCAGGGCCTCCCTTCCCCAAAACTTCAGGGACCTTAGACCCAGGGAGAGCCCCGACCTGGACAGTCCTCTCCTCCCTCCCACGTGCCTCGTCGACCTCAGGTGTCCAGGAAGGTGACAGGAGGAGGAGCCTGCTCGCATCCTTTCTGGTCACCTGAGCCTGCTGGCTGCCTGGCAGGAAATGCAGGTAGCAGATGACATCCAGGGACTCAGAACGCCTCGCCCGTTTGCAGCGGTTGAAGAGGAAGCTCACCGCACAGTGACCTCATGCCAGGCCTGAGACAATGGGAGGAATTTCCCTGGGGAAAGGATGTTTCCTTGGTGTTGGAGTGAGTTTGGGCGGGGCTCAGGGAGTTGTCACAGGCAGCAGTGTGGATGAACATCTGCTGTAGCCGGGGCTGGGAGGAGCGGTCCCCTCCTAGCAGTGGGAGAGCCCGGAGCTGTGGAGGGATACAGGAGGCCTGATGTTGGGGCCAGGGCACCAGAGTCAGGTGGGGACCCAGGATCCCTGCTCCATCTCCTTGCTCTGCAAGGTGCCCCTGAGTGGGAAGGGAGCTACCCGCTGGGTGAGTCCACGCCCAGGACTCCCTCCTCTGCCCCCAGGACTCTGCAGGACCCAGTCAGAGGGGCCAGGCCACGGTCACAGCCCCAGACAGAATGGAGCCGGGAAGAAGCCCGGACTCCCCATGCTTGGCTCTGTCTCCGGGGTGCCCCTCAAGGTCCACGGCCCTGGGGAGGGAGGGGACACCCAGGTGATTTCTCCCGCCCAGCCTGCAGCAGTGCTCTGGGTCGGAGACGGGCGCAGCATGCTTTGTCACCCTCAGGGGCCCTGCTTCTGAAAGTCATGCCAGCCCTGCACCAACTCCAGGCACAGCCAGCCCCAGAGCCAGGCTCAGCTGGACAGGCTCCGGCGGGCAGCTCCCCATGCCAAGCTTGCCTGAGCACTGGGCCAAGGCCTCGAGAGAAAACCTCAGGATCAATGCACACGCCAGGCTCTCCGCAAATCTAATCAAAGATCACGGGGTTGGGGGGGTGTTGGAGGGAACAATGAATAACCCCAACTGCACACAGCACTGAAGTCATCTTGTAACCTCTCTTTTAAACAAAACAGCATCAGTGTTTATATTTACACATAAACCTGGCAGGCAGCATTCCATCGCAACAAAGTTTCACAATGAGTAAGGCTTCAGCAAAGCAGGACAACCATCACCAGATGGTGTCAAAGTTGGGCACCAAGTGCCCCGCCACTGTGATGTTTTAATCATCTACCTTGGGTTCACCATGGAGACAAAATCAAGCGGTGTGCTGGACCCCACCTGTCTCCAGGTGAGTCCCCCAAGCAGGGGGAGCTAAGAAGCATGAGAAAGAAACAAGGAACAGCAGCAGAGTTTACGAGGCTCAGAGGCCCAGACTCAGAGCTCCCTCTGGAAACCCAAGCCATGCACAGGGAATGGGGCTCACCGGTTGTCACGGGAGGCCAGTTCCCTGGGGACAGCGTTATGTTTCCTTCCGGCCCTCTGATGTCACATGCTGCGACCCGATGCAAAGCAATACGCATCTTATCACAGGAGAAATCTGCAGAGCAGGTAGCAGGTCTGCAGCTGGCCTGGAAATTCTCAGAAGCTTCGGGAGGGATGAGCAATCACAGTGGAGACCTCGTGGGAGCTCTGAGGAAACTAGGGAGCTCCGGAGGGAAGGTCAGTCAGGCTCTGCAGCTGCAGAGCAGGAGGTCACTGCAGGCGGGGCTGCCAGTGCTGGATTAAACAGCAGTGTTATTCCACGTGCCACAGGAAGGGGACCCGCAGGAGCCGTGAGGTGGGCAGAGTGCCCTTTCCAGGGTGGAGGGACCTGAGCATCCGTCATGCCCTGCTTGCCAGGGCCAGCAGCCCAGGAGGCAGGAGGATGCCTAGAGCTAGGTGTGCCAGTGGTGTGAAGGCTGCAGAGCCTCGTACCTGCCACCTCCTACTCCTAGGAGCTCAGTGCTCATGAACACCCAAAGGCCAAGGAGCCATTTGAAGTGTTTATTTTATCTCTGGATAAATGGATGAACTGAATCAAGGGCAACATGCAGACATGTAAGAATGGATAGAGCTGGTTCTTTGGAACTAGCTTATAGTCAAATGTGCTGTGTGACACTAACAACAAACATAAGAGGTGTGATCAAAATATATGGTGAACGTTTAAATTTTAAAAATGCATTACAGTAAATGACACACTGTCATGAATCTCCTGCAAAACGTTCCCCTTTGCTTTGACTACACTCGTCCCATCCTCCTCACCACTGCCTGCAGCAGCTCTGGAGTCCTCTTTCCTGGCTGCCTCCATGTCCTGAATGGATTCAAAATGTTTCCCTTTCATGGTCCTTTTGACTTTGGGAAGAACCAGGAGTCACACAGTGCCAGATCCAGTGACTAAGGTGGATGAGGACACAGCGTCATGTTTTTACGAGCTGCCTTTCTGGTGGATGGTGCTCGGCGGCAGCAGTCACTGTGTTTTTGATCACACCTGGTAAAGACACTGAGGAAAGAGGACGCCAGAGCTGCTGCAGAAAGAGGCAAGAACGAGAGGTGTGTTTGAGGAGGAAGATTCTAAGGGGTTTCATGGCAATGTCTTTCCCTGCAATATTCACCATAGTTTCGATCACACCTCATGTGCCTGACATTCACCTGCGAGTCCTCACACATGGAGGTGCATGGCCCCCACTTCACAGGTGAGGAAACCAAAGCCCCGGGAGCCTGCCAAGGGGCCTGATCATCCACAGCAGGGCTTGGCTTTCACAGTCTGGGACCCGAGGGCCCCCACAGGCAGCCAGGACAGCTGGGAGGGTTCCTCTCCTTCCTGGTCACTCCTCATTTCCCACCGGCCTTACCCACACCCTGTCCGTCTTCTCCGTGCTTCTGGCTTGGGGTCACGTGGCTGACAGGTTGGCCCGGGAAGCCCGGGACAACTACTCATTACCCTCCTGGCAGTGACTGCTGGACGTCAGGCTGCTCTGTCCCCAGAGGAGGACAGAAGATGCAGAGAAGGGGACCACCCCACCGGTGCCTTGAAGCTTCAAACACAGGACCCTGGCAGAGCCTCAGACAAGGACCCCCTCTCTGTGGTTTTAAGGACGCTATTACTTAAGGAAAAGAAAGAAAGAAAAGAGAGACGAACCTCATTTACAATAGCATCAAACAAAAACAATAAGAGATTTTATTTTAGTTAAAGCAGAGTACAAGAAAGTAACTTAAAATTTTAAGAACAATCAAAGAGGTTATTAAAAAATATCATGAAACAAATTGTATCACACTTCTAAGGACCCCTGGGCAGCTCCACATATGTGGACACTCAGCATTGTAGCCATTAATTATTATCACATGATTAACAGAACCTTTACCAACTGCTTCGGTCATTTTTGAAAATCATTATTGCTTGAAAAGAACCTGGATATCTGTTTTGGGGAATGGAAAATGGAACCCGGCTGGCAAGCAGATATTCTGTGTGAGCCCAGAGGTGCTGGGAAGGGGTCACAGCTGTGTGCTGTCCCCCCACTAGAGGTAAAGTGGCCAAATGGAGGCAGCAATGAGCTCAGGTGCCCAGCAGCCACTCCCAGCCCTTGCCGACCACGCACGCCGGCCTGGCACTGTGTTGCCACCGAGGCCATGGGGAAGGAGGTCAATGTCCTGCCCACCAGGCACTGTGACCTAGGAATAACTGCAGTCAGGGAGGAGAAGCAGAAAGACAGCAAAAGGGCAAGATTTGGGCAAGATTTTGGTGATTCTCAGATGTTAGACTAAGTTTCACGCTGTGAGTCACCAAGGAGTGGTGACTGCTGTGGAACAGAAAAGAAATGCAGGATAACTAACCCCAAACCCACTACCAGGTAGAGCTGAGGTGGCCTGGGGAGACCCAGCTGTGTCCCCAGTCCAGCCTGGGGCCCTCACGCGGGGACGGAGATCCACTGTCTGCATGTTCACGGTGCCCCGTGAGAAGGAGCTAATGGGTGCTGAATGAATTTGCGAGAACAGTAGAAAGTGTGGCCCGAGCAGTGACTCAGTGGCTCTGAAAGTGACAGACCCGTGGCCACTATGCCGCTGTGGCCAGCGCTCAGCCTTGGTATGCACCGCTGGACAGAACCCGGATGTTTGATCCCCACAGCCAGCCAGAGGGACTGCACTTCCTGTGTGTGCACGTGGAGAGTGGACGCCCGGCAGAGACGCGTGCAGCCCTCTGGTTTAAAGGAAATGAAGGCCGGGGCTTTTTAAGGTCACACTGCCGACCGCCCGCCGGCTGCCCTGGGTACTGGAAGAACTTAACAAGCCCTGCCCTGCAAGCCTCCTGCCTCTGTCTCCCTGTCTCTGACCCTGTCTCTGCCTCTCCCTCTCTTTCAAACTGCTCAGCAAGAATCAGCTGTCCACCCTTCCACACCCTGCCTCTGTGTACCCGGCCCTGGGAGGGGATTTGGTGCGAAACAAGAGGGTGTTGCGGTAGCTCCAGCAGGGTGATGAATGGAAGGTCACGCCTTCCATCCTGTTCTCTACTTTGGGACATGCTTAACTGCCTATGAAAAATACAGCCAGAAGTTAATACCCCTAGCAAATAAATGTTTCCTTCAAAACTGGCTCACTGAGCAACAAGCTGAGGTGACAGCTCCTCAGAATGCTGAGACAGGCGTCTCTCCTGGTTTCCCCACAGAGTCTGCAGTGTCCCAGAGCGGACCTGGCAGGCTCCTGTCCCTCACTCCCTGACTAGAGGGTCCCGCCACCCTTCCCACCACCGCACGACTCTGTGTTATGTGGACAGACCCCCAGTCTTTCGGGGAGAGAGCTATTGTTTAAAAATGGAAGCACAAAAAGAATTTTTGGAGCTGTCAGTATCTGGAAATTGGGTGACTGGGATTCCTTCACCAAGTTGCACAAATCCAGGAGTGCTGGTTTCATTTCTGCTTTGCACCAGAATAGATCCGTGTCTGTGAGTTCAGATGACTGAGAGCCGCCTGGGTGAGCACCTGACTTCTGCAGCAATCCAGGCCCGGGGTGTGTGTGTGTGTGTGTGTGTGTGTGTGTGTGTGTGACTATCGAGTGTGCTGTCCTCAATTAAAACACAAGCCAGGTGGGAGCAGTGGTGCTTGCCTGCAATCCCAGCACTCAGGAAGCTGAAGCAGGAGCATTGCTGCGAGTGTGAGGCCAACCAGAGCTGCACAGTGAGTTCCAGGCCAGCCTGGAATACACAGCGAGACCCTGTGTCCAAACAAACAGGACAAAGGACCCTTTAAGGAATTTCTCATAGTGCTGGATGCACTCCTGGGCCAGCTCAAATAATAGACAGTTGTAACCCGAAGAGCTAAGGAAACCGAAAGCCATTTCCCTACACCTCGAGCACAGCTAAGTGTCTTAGATGGAAATACAGGAGAAGAAAAGACCCGGACACCTAAAGCTCTCTCTGTCCATTCCAAGGGGTCCACCCACTGCCCAGAGTTGGCCAAGCACAGAAACCAGAACTCAGGAAATGTTTGCTCCTGAACGTGCAGACTATTGTTGTTATAACTCTTGTGGTATGTGAATGCATTGAAATATTGATATAATCTACTTACACATTTGCTTATATAGTTGTGTTACCGCTTATATGTTATACTGTTATATGTCAACGTAGATATATAGATATAGACATATTTCATACAGATTTCAGCAGCACCAAACCTTAATGAGCACACCTGGGCATGCTGGTTGTCTTCTATTTAAGTGTGTCCAAATATCTGAGAAAGGAGGCAACTGAAATTCTACTAGTATTTTAAGCTGAAAGCATAAAAATGTCACCGGGTTCACAAAAGCATGGTCCTCCCGGAGTCCAGCCCTGGAAATACAAATTCTGTCTTTTGCACATGATGATGTGGGGCAGGAGGCCAAGGGCCTTCCTGTTTCTGTTCCAGGTGAAATCAATCGCCTTCACAGAGCTAGGGTCTGCGGCCCAGGCCCCAGGAACAAACTCAGTTGCCGATGAAGCTGCCAGGAGCCTGGGCTCCGGGAGGAAGTAGTGATGGATCCATGGCTGACTCCAGGAGCTAACTGGGGGCGGGGTTTGTAAGTAGGTTAGAATCTCACCACCTTCCTGCCTCTAGCGCCTTTAACGGAAGCACTTTCTCTCTCAGAGGCCTCTATTGAAATGCAATACTCCTGGGAGTGCTCATACCTTTAATTCTCAGTAACACTCAGCCTTGCAGAGACAGCCTGGATTCGGGCAGGGCTAGGGAGCCTGTGGGCTCAGCCGGGCTAGGGAGCCTGTGGGCTCAGCCGCTGGGCGGGGCTAGCCAGTCCACGCATCTGCTGACGTGTTGGTGAACAGCCTGCCTCCCTGACTGAAAAGCGCTTGGGTGCACAATGGAGACTCCCAGCCCCTGAATTCCATCCCTTGACCCAAGACTATCAAATGACTGCTATCGAAAGCCAGCTAGAGGAGCGGCCCGCATCAGCCCAGAGGCCTCGTAAGTCAGTGACACAAACAAATGAAACTGAGTCAACTGACCTATGTGGCACGAAAATTATGAACTTCCGACTGAGGACATACCCAGGCCATCTGCAGGGCGCGGTGTCCATGGGATCTGACTTTTAAAAGTATAGAGGCATCTTAGGGCAAGGGACTGAGCCCATGGAAAGGCAGAGTGGCAGTAAATGTGCATGCTAAAACTCACCAGAGTTTTCCAGTGTTACCATTAAGATGCCCTGCAAAACATTTCAGTGCTGAAGGAATAGAAAAATGGAATTTCTCTTCTGCCCTCGGAACCTGTTTATAGTTGCTCTCGCTACTGTGAATATACTGTTACACTCTTGGAGGGTTTGTATTGCCTGCAGTTATGCTTGTCCTGATGGGTGAGGAGAGGAGCCTATGGCATCCCTTCTTGAGCCCACCCAGTAGAGGAAATGGTCCCCTCCCTGGGGGACACTTGCGTGGTCCCCAGGGACCCGAATGCCACCACACACGGGTTGCATGCAGCCTGTAACACCCTCCTCCAACGTCCAACCACCTTGACATTACTTACAGAACCCGACCCAGTGAAAATGTTATGCGAACAGTTGTTACACTGTGTTTGTTTTTATTTTTGTGGGGATTTTTTATTTTAAAAAATATTGTCAATCTGCGGTTGGTGGGATCCACAGATGTAAAGCTGGCGGGCCGTCTGCAACACGTTTAGTTTTTGTTTCTGCTCTTTGTACCTTTCCTGCAGACCTCCCAGAACTCACAGCGCCGAACACTTTTCAGTTTGGCACTCTGGCCCCAGCTTCCAGCAGCCGGAATTGTGGCCAGGAACTGCTGAGAATGCGCCTCGCCCCCCTGGCCCCCGTCTTTGTGATGAAGGGGACCCCGTGTACCGTGGACAGAGGATGCCAGGACTGCTTTCCCTGCATGCTCCTCCTCCTGCTGCTATGCTCTTCCAGCGCTGGTACCAGTCAGCAAAACAGAGGGAGTTTTACTTCTTTTCCTTATTTCCAACTTCCAGCAACCACATATATGAGCAATAGAAGGACCAAAGTTACTAGCATTCTATTTTTACCTGTTTTAAAAAATTTATTCATGCATGTTTGCAGTGCACAACTGCGTTCCTTGTGAAGTTGGCCCATGTACATCACACATTGTAATTCCTTCCCTCACACCTCCCTCCCCTCTTCCTGCGGCTCTCGGTCTCCTTCCAGTTTGAGAAAGATCTCTGCTTCCTGTTATCTATCTTTTATTTTGCTTTTATTTATACTTGGGGTCTCGAATGTAAGAGAAACCATGTGATACCCTTATGTGAGCTAAATAGGACACACATGTTTAAATATCCCATGGTTTCTCTGGTGAGAGAAACTAAAAGTAGAAATAAGGACCAAAACGTGTAGCAGATACAATGGACCTTTGACTCACGAACTCAATTCTTTCCCGAGGGCCGGTTGTAACTCAGGTTGGTCAGTGAAGGCTCAGGCTCCTCTACACAGCCTACAAAGTCTCTCTCCTGCACACAGGCAGATCTCAGTGTCCTTGGAGAGACATCGGCCCAGGATTCCTCAGTTAGCCCCACCCAGGAGAAAATGCTTTCGTGTTCCTTCCAGAGCTCTCTAAGGGTTAGATCTGTATCTGAGACCATCTGGAAGCATGAGTGGCCGGCATATGGGTCATAACTCAAGACTTTGGTCATAAGTTAAAACTAAAATTACAGTCGTGGGCCAGGGATTTAGCTCAGTGGTTCCACCCCCTGCCTCGCAAGCTCAAGGTCCTGAGTTCAATGCCCGGTACCGAAAAAACCAAATAAAATTATAGTCAAGAACAAGGGCTCTTACTTCAGCCTGGTTGTAAGTAGAGGGTCCACTGTATAGGGAAATGGGAAGAAAATGTTCAAATGAGAAGGGGAATTAGGGAAGGGGAGGAGGAAAGGACAAGGAAAAAGAGAATAAAAGGGAAGATGGAAACAAAGCTTTTGTAAAGAAGAAGAGGGCCTATAGGGAGGGGAGGGGACTGGGGAAAAAGGAGAAGAAGACATGCCATGTACAGGTACAATTCCCGAAGATGAAGGTCACCATTATGTATATCCAAAACGTACAAAGAAAATTTTTAAAAAAGAAACCATGCAATATTTAAGCTTGTGTATCTGATTTATTTCACTTAACATTATGGTCTCAAGGCACACACATTTTCTTACAGACGACTCAGGTTTATCTTCTTTATGGCAGAGTAGTGCTCCGTGGGTATTAAATTTATCTTGAAAGCAGTCATTAGGAGAAAAGACGCTTGTTCTTCAGCACTTTAACAAACACACACCAGAGCTCTGGGCCCGAATCGTAAGGACGGGAGCCAACCCAGCTGTGGCAAGTTGAACATTTGGCCAAATGAGCCAATTCCCTTCTACTCCAGACCTGCAGGCCTGACTGGTGGCTGTCAAGTCCAGGCAGCTAGGGACGAGCACAGGAAGTCCTGGAGTCCCTGGCCTGGGGGGCGGTGTCCTGCAGCCCTGGGGCTCCTCCGTCCCATGTGCGCTGTGGCCCTGGCTCCGTGGCTGCTGGCTTTCGATCTCTGCCTCCCCACAAGGAATCACGCTGCTCTTGGCTGCTGAGGGGCATGACCGTCCTCAGGTTCACGGAAGCTGTGTGCCAGGCTGGGGTGTGGTTCAAGTTCTCATCAGGCGAAAAGTTCAAAACATCACCAGCCAGGGAAATGCATGAGGAAAATCATCACAGCCACTGAGTCGCCCTGTTTCCCCTCATTACTGCTACAGCTCCATAGATCGGGAGCAGACACTTGACTAATCTGATTCAATCAGGCAACCCAAAACAAAGGGCAATGCCCTGCTCTCAGACTGCTTACATTAGCAATGAGGGGGAAGTTCTACCTGTTAACTGTAGAAACCCTAAAACTCGACCCCATTTCCCTGAAATCTTCTGTGGCAGTCTTGCTACACACAGCAGTGAGTCTCAGAAAAAGCAATTAACATTGAGCAATAAAAAAGCAACTCAGAGAGCCACGTAAAAAGACCACAACCGAGGAGATGTGAGGTGTAATCGAAACACAGGGAAGGCTTCAATCTGTGGATTTTTACTGCGAGACACATTGCCATGGATCCCTCCCCAGTCCTCCCCGTTTGAGCACGCTTGTCCTGTAGCTCTCACCACTTTCTGCAGCAGTGCTGGAGTCCTCTTTGCTGAGTGTCTCCATGAGGCATGATAAAAAATACAGTGACTGGGCTGGGGCTTTAGCTCAGTGGTTCCGGTACCTGCCTCGAAAGCACAAGGACCCAAGTTCGATCCCCATCCCCGGTACCAAAAAACAAACAAACAAAAAAAAACTACAGTGACTGCTGCTGAGCACCATCCACCAGAAAGGCAGCTGGAAAAATATGATGCTCTGTCCTCCTCCACCTCGTTCACTGCGTGACTCCTGGCTCTTCCCCAAAGTCAAAATGATCAGCGAAGTGAAACATTTTGACACGAGGGCAGCCAGGACAATGCAACTGAAGACACTAATCACTGGCATAAATGTGTTCAAAGGGCAGGAGAGGGCTTGGAGGGGATTCATGGCAATGTGTCTTTTACTGTAATACTTTTTGATAGTCTAATTGTCCACCATAGTTTGATCACATGGTGTTTCGGAAAGGCCGCTGGCCATGGGGGCCTCCAAACCTCAGATGTGTAATCTCTGCCTCTGCTTTGCAAAGCCTCCTCTGTCCCACGGCCCCAGCCACAGTGTGCAGGTGCCAGGCGCAGGCCTTCGGTGGCGTCGGCGAGGGGCTGGGTGGACAGGGTCACCCTCAGGGATCCGCCCTGTGCCAGCCTCCTGCCAGCCTCCTGGTGCCCAGGAGCTGGGCTGGCACTGTCCACAGTGCCCTATCCATAACATGTCCTCCACACAGCGCCAGGCTGGCTTTGTGCCGGCCCAGCCTCTGGCGCCAGGGCAGTAGCAGCTCCGAGCCAAGGTCACAGCTCGCGAATGGGTTCGCCTCCCTCGCCTGTCACCGTCCCCTGCTGCTGGCACCCTGGAGATGTGGGGACAGGTCACAGCGGACACGCAGGGCTGGATCCCACCGACTGGGAGGATGTCACCGCGTCACATGGAGGACCCTGCGAGTTGGCACAGCTAAGGCGACACCTGGCAAGTCCGAGGCTGGGCAGGAGGGCGCAGCGGGCCCAAAGCACGAGCACTGGTGTCCCAGTGTGCCACAGGGTGGGTCTGTCCCAAGGTCACTGCGGTGCCTGACACGGGCAGGGCTACGTGGGAAGCACCCCAGGGTTTTTATTATCACCTCAGTGTTCCACGCCAGCTGCCGGCAGGGCTGTCCCTGGCGCCTCCTCCCGTGTCTCCTCGCAGTGTCCCCTCCTCCGGCGTGGCGTGCACCTGTCTCAGCGTCCCCGTCCTGGAAGGCCGCGTCCAACAGTCCGAGAGTCCAGCACAGTGACCTCAGCTTGTCCCTGCCTCTGAGGACGGCCACGTTCTGAGCTCCTGTGGGCTCAGGTTCTCAAGTCCTGACTCTGCAGGGGACTCGGCTCCACCCACGACGCCCGCGGGGGGCGTAAAGGATGAGACAGCCACCCCTCCGAGGCTGCTTCCGAAGCAGAGGTGTCGGTGCAGGGAATGACAGATGTGAGCACCGCCTTGAAGCCACCGCCTCGAGTGCAGTAAGCGCCGTGAGGGCGAGTGGAGCTGGGGCTCGGGCGACACGGGACGCGCACCCAGGCTCAGTGCAGCGGGCACAGGGCAGGACCTGCCGGTGCCCGGAGCCCGTCAGGAGCGAGGACTCCCGTGGAGCAGGACCAGGCTCAGCCTCAGCAGGCGGCCTTTGTGGCCCATGCAGGCACCCATCTGGACCAGACGAGGGGACCCTGCCCTGAGCCCCACAGCCGGCCAGCGTGGACTGTCCCGGGGCTGGGTGTGTCGCCGAGGTCCTGTCCCCACAGTGGCACAGCTCGGGGCCTGCAGTGCGTCGGGGCCTCTTCCTCCTGTGACCCATGGAGCCCCCTGGCCTGGCCCAAGGTGACTGCAGCCAGTGTGGGGTCAGGGCTGGGGACCAAGGTCCCTCTGGGTCCCCACCAGCTGGTTGCGAGCGTGGCCAGAGCAGACCTGGGACAGCCCACCATCATGGCCGGGGAGCCCCTGGTGAGACCACCGAGTGCTGACCCAGGGCTGAGTCCCACGCTCAGCCACATCCCATGGCAACCACACTGACGCACGCAAAGAGAAGCAGATGCTTCCTGTGGACCTTTGGTAAAGACTTTGAGACATGTTTTTTGGTCTTCTTTTGTTCGCTTTTACTACAACAGAAAATCTACTTTATTTTGAGGTCATAATATTACTTAATATGTGCCTTTTAACCAACTCTAGTTGAACTAAAACTCCAAACTGAGAAAAGTTAATGTCCTTTTACAAAGTCAGTGGGACACACACACAAAATCCAACTCAGGAGCTGGACGTGGTGATGCACACCTGTAATCCCAGCACTCTGGGAGGCTGAGGCGGGAGGATGGAAAGTTTGAGCCAGTCTGGGCAACTTACTGATTTAGCAAGACCTTGTGTCAAAACAAAAACTAAAAAGTGCTGGGGGTGTGGCTTAGTTTGAAATCCCCAGGTTCAGTCCTGCATACTGGGCTGGGGATGTAGCTCAGTGCCACCACGCCTGCCTTACAAGCACAAGGTCCTGAGTTCAATCCCTGGTACTGGAAAAAAAGAAAAAAGAAAAGAAAAGATCCTGAGTAATGAAAAAAACATTCTGCACCTCTGATGGCTCATGATCTACTGTGCGCTACTACTCCCCACTATGAAACCTGCAGTTCTCTACTGAAAGACATTCCAGAAGTGCTGAGCCACAGCGACTCGGTGAGGGACCAAGAGCAGATTAGTGGAAAGGAGCTCTAGGCAGCAGAACTCAGAAAATGAGAGCGCAAAGCAGACCTAGGCAGGAGAAATCAGGCACACAATTCATCTCCTGCTGCAGTAAAACAGCCCCAGTTGCTCCTGGAAGTCCATTCCCGGTGATGATGCATCCTGGGGAGGGCATGGGGACAGGATCCTTTTAAAAATCCTTCTGCAGGGCATGGAGAGAAACCCGGCAGGACGGTGGACCCCAGCACAAATCATGCCTTTTGCAGCAAGAATTCTTTTGAATCAACAACCTAAATATTTTAAAGGTTCTTTTGAAAGATAAATGCTTTTCTGGGAAAAGAAAACATGAAAAAAGCATGCATTTTTGCAAAAAGTAGAGCTTGTTCCTGAAAGGGCTGCAATAGGTGTGCATGGGTGTGAGCACAGTCACCCTAAGATGGTGCATGTGCGTGTGCCACATATGTGCACCACACACGTCAGTCAGCAGCATGTACACCCAATCCGTTCCCTACAGTGGTGAGCCCGTCCTCCCGCCATCACCATGGAAACAGATCCATTATCCCACTGCTGGTTCCAGCATCCAAGTTCACTTTGATACGCAGAATTCACGGCTGGTCTTTTCTACTCAGCAGGAATGGAATATTTAATCGTTCTGAATGCGACTTTACGGAAAAACAGTGAAAGAAAGACTGCTCCTTCTGCAGAAGAGATCCCTGTGCATGAGCTCACAGGAGCAGTGCACAGAGCCCAGGGGGTGGATTTCAGGGTGGCCTGCAGGGCCCAGTGGTGACGCCTGTCAGTGCAGTGTCCTGAGCCCCCTGCACTGCAGGGAGCAAAGCTGAGGAGGAAGCAACCACAGGAAGGCGAAGGCTCAGGGCGGCACCAGCCACACTCGCTGCCCACCAGGCTCCCAGGGCCACTCCGAGGCCCAGACGTGGTCAGCCCAGACTGCACAGTCCTCAGCTCAGGGGGCCTCTCGGGGACCCAGAACACGGCCCGGGACTACTGGGGCACTGCAAATGCCCTGCTCTCCTTCTGCTGCTTGGCTAAAGGGTTGGGTGCAGCTGTCTGTCCAAATGAGCTAAGGTCTTACTGCAGATACCTGACAAAGCTTTTAACACCCCCTCTGTCAATCATTTCTGATGGACACCGCATCCTGCTGGCTGGGGCAAGGGGACAGACCAGAGCTCCGGCTGGGAGCCTGTCCGTGTGGACTGCACGGAGGGAACATGGCCAGCAGGGTGGATTTCACACCATCCTGGCCTCCGTTATCCAGTTCTCAAAAGAGAGCCCTGGTTGGGCTGGAGATTTAGCTCAGTGGTTCCAGCGCCTGCCTCAAAAGCGCAAGGTCCCAAGTTCAATCCCTGGTACCAAAAAAAAAAAAAGAGAGAGAGCCCTGGGGGAACCCACCTCACCCCTATAGACGTCACCTGCAGAGAAAGCATCAGACCTGCTGGCTTGGTGTCCTCGTTGCAGGGAGAACACAGCTGAGTGGGTTTCAGGACAAGTGGGGGAGGAAGTGGGCAAAGGTGGGGGAGGAGGAGGGGCTCCTGGGGTCCCAGGGGTGTAGTGGGGATCCCTCAGATTTCTCATTAGCATTTGTCAGCCTCGTGGGCTCCTAACATTTGTGCAAATGAAGAAACATTAAATACAGTTCCTGGTTCCATAATTAAAGACAATTATTTTAGTGGGAGAGATTTTTGTTTTCATCATCTCATCTCTGTCTGCACAGAGCCAGCTATTGGCTGCATCTGCCACCCGTAGCCTTTGCTCTGTTTACCGGGAGAATACGCCCCAGGCTCTCGGTTCTCCACTCCCGGAAGGAAAGATAAAAGAACAAACCTCTCCAAATATTAGAGCAATGGTTACAGACACACACGGCTCAGCAGCCCGCGCACAGCCCCTGAGGAAAATGTGTCAGAGTCTCCCAGCTGGCAGGCTTGACTTGGAAAGCGTACCTCTGCTGAACCAATCACTTACTCTGCCGTCAGTGCCTTCGGCTCCCTGGCTGCCTTGCGCCAAAGTACGGGTATATTTCAAAGGTCATTCACCTGTTCAGTGGTTCAAAGAATCCTCTGTTCACATAAAGATCATTGTAAGGCAAGATATAGCTAAGGCAGGCATGGTGGTGCATGCTTGTACTCCCAGCACTCAGGAGGCTGAGGCAGGAGGATCACTGCAGGTTTGAGGCCAGCTTGGGATACATAGTGAGTTCAAGACCAGCCTGGACTATGGAGCAAGGCCCTGTCGAGAGAGAGAGAGAGAGAGAGAGAGAGAGAGAGAGAGAGATGATAGCTAAGGAAGATGAGTTAGAATTGTCCTAAGTGCGGTAAAACTGATATGAAAACTTTGAAACTTAAACCACAAAATTTTTTTTAAATGAAAATAAAACAGCATTCTTCCACTAAAAAGCAAAATCCCCAAAAGAAAAAAATAAAACACAAAACCACCTCCACCACACTGCAGACGTCTCACCATACATGGGGGTTGACAATAGCAGCTGCCAGAAATGCTTCACTTCTTACCTTTACTCGGAGTCCGCGTTGGCCGTTTATTACAGGTGCCTGCTCGATTTGCCGAATGCAGAGCAAAGGCGGAGTCAAGACTCAGCTGCCTTTCACTGTGTAACAGACCCCAAGGGAGCCGGCCACTGAGCCCAGCTGGGCTTCCAGGACCAACAGCTGTGCTTCTCATCCACCACTTCCCTGGGCCAGGTGAGGAAAAGGCTGTCGGCTCCTTCACCTTGTTTATGATCCAGAAAAGCCCATTCTAGTAGCAAGGCAGAGGGAAACCATTGCCCAAAAGCTGCAAGTCCACTGGACGGGTTGATTATGCTCAGTGAAAACACCGCACAGCCTGTGCTATGGCTGGATTCAGAGAAAAGGAGCGGATGTCTGATTTTCCTGTATTATAACATTTATCCTTACATGGATTTTGTAATTATACTATTGTGGTTTTCACAGCTGTTTGGGCATAAAAATGTCGAGGTTGACAGTGTCTGTGGGACCAATTCCCTGTATGTCGGAGGGCCACGAGACAGCATGCAGAGCATTCAGGGAGCTGAAAGCCTTCTGGTCCCCCCGCTCCTGTGGCCCCTGACACCCAGAAGTGAGTCCTTCAAGTGTGAACCACTTGGGGAGACCCGGGGGCTATGGGGGCCCCAGGAGCCAGGCACTCAGAGGCCTGGGCCTGAGCTGCCCAGCCTGGTTGGAAACTCAGTCACAGACAGAGACACCACGGGGTCTCCATAGCGGACACAGCTCCAGGGGCCTGGCATCCTCAGCAAGGCAGGGAGCAGACGCCGCCCCTTGCTGCCTCTACTTACCACCTGCATCCTCGCTGTGCTGCATCAGAACCACCCTGTAATCCCAGAGAGGCCAGGGCCGGAATGCAAAGGCGAGGGGAAGCTGGGCTTCCTGCCAGTCCAGCTTTTCCTGTTGTTCTCATGCTCAGAAGAAAGTGGGCCCTGTTCACAAACAGCGAATCCGCATGGGGCAAACTGAACCTCACATAAAAACCAGAACAAGCTGCACTCATCTGTGGAGCCCCTGCAGGCAGCCAAAGCCAAAGCTTTCATTTTTGAAACTATAAACACAACCACCATTTCAAAAACACCAGGAAAACTGTCTCAGCCAGGGATCGCCTTGGCGAAAGATGTCTGAAATCTTCGCCCCCAAAATGCTGTGGGTCCCTTCTCCTACTTATAATAATCACAGAATTAGTGACTAAGACGAGCCGAAGCGTCTGGCCATCAGTGGGGCCAGGTTCCATTTAGGCCCAAGTGCTCTCTCACGGCGCTGATTCCCCACAGCTGCAGGCCGGACACGGCCACGGGAGGCCCTGGACTCAGTTTGACAGGATCTTCGGGACGAGGCCTCGCCGCAGGGACCTGGGCCCTGACCACGGTGACTGCCCGGGTCCCAGCAGCAACCACCTTGGTGCTGCTGTGACCTTTACAGTGGCCACTTGTGCACCCGGCTACACCTCAGTAAAGCATCGAGGTCAAGAAGCTCACATGCTGGATGCTGGTACCCGTGTGATGGGGTCAGGACTTCGGCCAACTCTGCTCCGGGCTGAATTTGCCCCCAGTGAGTTTGTAAATCTTACCGAACATGAGGCCAGATGCTTATCAGAGAAGAGAAATGAGCCTTGCTGAAGGAAGAGCTCTTCGTGGACGGAGAGAATAGAAATGAGGAGGAGTCAGGGCTTCCTGACAGTGACAGATGGCAGGGGAACGCAGAGGGTAAAAGCCATCCCACCTGCCCGCCTGCAGGGAGAAGTTTTTGTTCATGCAAGAGCCGTGGCTGGCCGTGCTCTTCAGCCCTCTGCTCTGGGGGGCTGAGTCAGGAGGATTGCAAGTCCATCCGTGTGACTTAGCAATATAGTGAGAACTTGTCTCAAAATAAAACATGTTTTAAAAGGGCTGGGGACACACCTCTGTGCAAATGCTCTGGGTTCAAGCCCTAGTTCTCCAGAAAAATAGAAATAAAAAAATGGAGCCGAGTACCCGCGATCTAGCCACTCTTCTGGGGAGCTCTCTCCCTCCCAGTACCCTCGGTTGGCCCGGGAGACGTGAGCGGTGACAGCCCCTCCAGGGAGACACCACAGGCTCAGCAGAGGGAAGAGGAGGGAAGAGCAGCCAGGGAGCTGGTGCAGGAGTTTGCACCCAGTCCTCGCGGCACAGGGGGGCGTTGTGGGCCCACAGCAGCTGGAGCCTTCATGCTTCCATCACAGCCCCGCACACAGAGATCTGAGATTCACTTTCCCCACAGGAGCAAAGGCTTTGGCTCAGTCTCAAAGTCTATCCCCCACCTCTGGTGTTTCAAACAAGGCCTTGCTATGTAGTTCAGGCTGAACTTGAATTCACTATGTAGCCTAAACTGGCCTGGAATTCATCACAAGCCTCCTGCCTCAGCCTCCTACTGCTCTGATCATAGGTGTCCACCCCCAGACCAGCTCCAGATTCAAAGTTTGAAGAAGTTCTAATTGGCCTCAATAGAAATGAGATCACATACTTACGGTCATTTTGATTTTCAGGCATTCGCATTGGCTCTGTTCAGAGCTCTCTGTGGTCCTTGCTTCATTAGGTTGAAGGCCAAGCGTGGGGCAACAGCCCGGATGCTCTGGCACCACTCAGCCTCACAGCCGGGGCATCTGAACTTCATAGGCCGTGCAGACACAGGACCTGCACTCAGCACCCTGCCTAGACAGGAAGCGGCCTGTGAGTGTCCCGGAGGACGAGGGCTCCTCAGGATGGGAGCCCAGGGTTGGGTCCTCGAGCTGGCATGGAGGAGGCTGGGGAGCCCTGGCCAGCGGACGCAGCTCCTGGGAGTGGACAGCGAGGTCACAGCCCTGCTCAGCCAGGCAGAGCGTGCTGCTCCAAGGCGACAGGAGCTGATCTTCGCTTTCTCAAGCTGTGGCATCCCTGGGTGGGCTGGGCATGGTCCCTGAGCTCACCCTGCACCCACAAAAGTCCCTCTTCAGAGTGCATTGTGCCATGGCCTGGGCCCAAGGCAGTGATTTGAGAAAATCAACAAGACTCCGATGACTGCCAATGGCTGGCGCATTTGGTGGGAGAGCGCACGCGTGTGTAACCCGATTGAGAGCAAGACCGACATCGAGGAGAGGTGGTGCCCATTACCCATCACGGGTCTGCACTGCTAGGTGGGGTGTCCAGTAGGACAGGGCGAGGGGCCCAGGTCTGCACCCCTGGGTGCCATGGGGCCTCACAACAGCTGCTTCTCTCAGAAGCAGTGTCGCGGCTCTGCAGAGGGGACGAGACTCTGAGGGCCGAGGCTCCGCCTTCCCGGGCAGCTGCAACCTCACCTCTGTGGCAACCGGACCTCTGCACCTGCCTCTGGGCAGCCTTTCCAGGGTCCCCGACCAGGAAGGGGCTCTCCCGCTCCCGCTGGCCACGACACTCCAGGCCCAGGCGCGAATGTCCCCCGCTCTCCAGGCTCCGGCCCAGCCCTTCCTGGCTCCGCACACCCGGGGTGGAGAGGAGACGGAACCACCTGTCCCCCTTCAGCACCCGCTGCTTTCGGGTCCTACTTAGCTGGCGAATACACTGCCACATGCTCTGGACAAGACTCTTTGATCTCTGGTACCAAAAAAAATCTCCAAACTTGGGACCTTGCGCTTGCGAGGCAGGCGGAGTTCCACTGAGCTCCATCCGCCCTCTGCTTCACTCTGCCCTCAGCACAAAAAGCTCCTCCTTAAGTAACAATCAGGAGTTACTGTTTCCTACGAACCAGTTCAGTCAGGATCTTAAACTGACACACACGCACCGCGGTGCAGCTCAGTAATTAGTCATCTTCCCAAAAGCAGCAGGTGTGGCGGCCCACACCACATGCCAGGTAATCCCAAGCACTCAGGAGGCTGAGGCAGGAGGACTGCCGGGAGTTTGAGGCCAGCCTGGGCTACACAGCAAGATCCTGTCTCCAAAAATTAATTAATTAAGTAACGTTTAAAATTAAAAGGCATCGAGTATTTTTAGGAGCCTGTTTACTTGTTGGACCTCAAATCCCAGGAGTATATCAGCTTTGTGTTAAACCCAGAATGCATAGGGAAAAGACATCCTCCAGGCTTTATTCATTTCATAAATAATGTATTTATTTTATTTATTGCATATGGCTATTCAGGAGGGTATCCATGATCAATACAGACTAAATACAATGCACTACTCTAGCCTGGCTCATTCCCAACCCTATGTACAGCATGGAAGATGGGGGGGAGGTGCTGACATAACACAATAGCAAGAAATATATTTAACAGCTCCAGATCCAGAAACAATACATACCCAAAAGAAAACACTGTTTAATAACGGTTAAAGTTTATATAGCAAAAAATAGTTTAAATTTAAGGTAAGTCAGGCAAAATGTACAAAGACCCAATATACATTGTGAAATTTTTGCAAACATAACATACATTTTGGTTCCGTTCTGTAAACTAAATAAAACATGTAAATATTGCATGTGCCTTTTTTTGAAATGTACAGGATAGAGGAAAATTCAGTATATATTATCAGCTTCTTGGCTGCTCATTTAGGCTGCACGGGGCGTGGGGAGCGCCAGCTGAGGTTCCCTTCCGGCCCACGGTGCTGCGCCCACCGATTCCTAACGAGAGAAAGCTCCAGAACATTCTACACATCTTAGCAAAGCGTATCATACATGGAGTCGGCCTTCAAACCAACTATGCACGGCTGCGACGCGTAGCTCAGAGAAGCAAAACCTCAGAAATGGTCAGGAGCACTTTACATTCAACTTCGTCTTGCAGTACAGTCCTCGCTTCTAAAGAGTTCAGCACGAAAGCAGGAAGACTTTTGCATTGCCATTAAATACATCTTAAGACATTGAAATTTTTGGTCTTCCTCTACAAAGCCTCATTAATGCATTACTCTATAATGATATAGATCTATATATTTATATATATATATAATATTTTTTTCTCCAAAACAAAAAGTAACAACAGAAGAAACCAATGAACAAGTCACATCTCCAAGAATTAGTGGGGCCTCTACAGGACGACAGGGGAGACAGGCACTGGGGCGGGGTCCAGCCACGAGTCCGGAGCCTCTGGGACAGGGATGGCTTCCGTTGCGGCCACCACACTGGCATCTCCAGAACACTGACCAGAGAAGCAGGGTGCCCCTCCTGTCGAGGGTTTCTCTGACAAGCACGGCGTCCTGCAAGACTGCTTTCCTTCTTTATCTTTCCCATGACCAGCGAGGGAGCCAGAATGCGCTCTCTCTCTCTCAATTCAGGGTAGCCTTGGTGGCCAACATCAGACTGGCATATTTAAAGATCATAATACATTTTAAACACAAAATCTGCCAAACCCAGACCAGCCTGGAATCGCTTGCTGCCCACATGCACTTTTGGTTAAGGAAAGGCCAGTCCTCGGCGGGACAACAGACAGCTGAGCCAGTGGCAGTGGCTTCTGCCTGCAGAGGTACCTGCCTGGCGTCCATGCAGCAGTCAGGGGTCAAGAGCTCTCCATGCCCTCCGGGGCCTCTCTCCACCCCATGCTCTGACACTGAGGGGCTGCAGAGACACCAACTACTCTGTGGCTCTGTCTTCCAAGTTCAATCCCAGGTCTCCCCACATAGAGTGACTGCAGTCCCGCTATGCTCTTCCAAAGCCAGAGTTGCAGGCCCCAGACACGCAGCCCGAGTGGCCCCTCCCCACACCCGGCTCCCCTGAACTGAGGTAGGACTGGCGCGGAGCCTAAGCCAGCAAATATCGGTGTCACTGCTGGGATGGGGATGGGGCTGGGGGCTCAGAGCATGCTTCGGGTGGGGGCTCTGCTCTGCAGGGGGGATGCGGCCACCGCCGAAGACAGGGAAACACGGCCCGACTCCGGAGTCCCTCCCTCGGGCAACTTAGGCGCAAAACTCAAAGCCAAACTCCAGCCACAGCATGGGTGCAGGAGCAGCAGTGGCCGGAGAGCAGGGTCCGGGTCCTGGTCGGGCAGGGGGCAGCCGGTGAGGAGCCAGGAAACCGCAGGCAGCTTCGGGCGGGCGGCCAGGAAACATTCGGGATGCATCCCCTCCGCCAGCCAGTGCAGCCAACGCCACTCCGCTTCACTCTGGAAGAGAAAGCAGAGGTCTTTGGAGCCGGACCACGCGTGGCACCCATGTCTGCCCAGATACCAGGGTGCCCGACATGCGCAGGCCTCCACCCTCGCTTCCGGAACAGCCAGGGCTCTGACCGAACCCAAGGCCCGAGGCAGCAGCAGCAGTGCCCTGAGCTGCTGCACTGGCCGGGCGGCAACTCCAACCAGCAAGCACTCAGGCGCTAGCACAGGAGGCGGAGTGCACACCCTAAGTCCCTGCACCCCCAGCTCCCTGGCTCCAAGTGGGCACCTTGGGGTGAGCAGGAGCCACAGGGGTCCACATGCCCCACGGGCTCCGCAGGCCACCTGTGTGCATGTGTACGTGCATGTGTGCTCTCCAAGAGGAGGGACGGCGAGCCGGGGCAGGAGCTAGGGAGGCCACGCTTCTGCCCTCAGAAGATGCTCCCACAGCCGAGCATCGTGGACCATGCCTATCATCCAGTAGTCTTTGAGGCTAAGGCAGGAGGAGCCTAGGCAACCGAGCGACTTCTAGAGACCTTGTCTCAAGATAAACGTCTGAAAGGGGCTGGCAGTGTTGCTCAGCTTCCCATGGGTTCAATGCCCAGCACCTCCAAAATACAGAAAGAAGAGGCAGGGCCCTGCCAGGATTCCCTGCACTCTTCGGGGTCCACACACCCCCCCCCGGTCCCCTCTGTGCCCTCAGGGACCCCTCCCATGTCCCCCTTCCGCCCACAGCCTCCACCCCAACCTCTGCTCCACCTTTGCCTTTCCAAGTACATTTTCCTTTGTGTCCCAGGGCAAGGACAGAACTGCCCAGAAGAGCCTGATGTTTCACACATTGCTTTTTACCAAACTGTGTGGCTTTCTCACCAAAACGATGCTGTGTGATCACCACGGAGACATGGGCGGCTGTTTCCTCCAATGCAACACTGGCCGTTCCTCCAGTGTCCAGGGGGAGCCCCAGCCTGCACCCCACGTGGCCCCGTTTGCCTTTTGGCCTCTTATTCTTTCCTACCCATCTTTTCTTCACGATCAGAAAGATCAGCGAGAGCCTCAGTGCCCTCATACAGAGCTGTGGGTGGGGACCTGGCCCCTGTCACCCTGCTGCAGTCCCACCCTTCAAAGAGACAGGAAGGAAGAGGAAGAAGGATGGAGGGCGGGAAAGAGGGGCAGAAAGGAGGGAAGGAGGCAGGGAAGTTAGGGAAGAGGGGAAGGAGGAGGAGGAAGGGACAGAGCGGAAGAAGAGACAGAAAGAAAGGGAACGACGGAAGGCCGAGGGAAGAGGGAAAGGAGGAAGGGAAGCAGAGGAGGGAAGGCGGAGGGAGCAGGAGAGAGGAGAAAACAAACGGCGGCAGAACTGTGCTACTAAACCAAGCGGACAGCTTCCTGGGCTGCCCAGGACACACACGTGTCCTGACCCTGAGGCTCCCGGCACCGAGGTCAGGAGAAAGCCAGCCCCGGCCCAGGCCCCACCACCTGCTCGCTGTGACGTCTCCAGAGAGGCTGGGCTTGGGCCTGCGTGACTTCGAGGTCACATTCAGGATCAGGTGCTGTCCACACACCCGGGGCCCGGCCACCCCGGTTCTGTCCAGAGGAAGCGGCACTGGGCGGTGTGGACAGCTGACAGCCTTGACCTCTCAAAGTAGCCATGCTGTCAATACTGAGTTCCACAACACAACAAAACCATGGACTTCTAGAGGTACATTTATTCCTAGCATCAAATAACATCAGTAAAGAAATAAACTTTCCAGTGAACGCTAACATAACTTCCTGCCCCACGTTGCTGCACAGTTTAGTTTTCATGTCAAACACAGGATTATGAGAGAAAATAAACTTTTCAGTTACAGGACAATTCCTAGAAAAATAGGCCTGACGATTCGGTATCTCCTTGCTTTACAAAAAGCAAAACACTCTAAGAGTAAAAAAAATAGAGTAAGGTTGGGTGTGATAACAAAGGAGCCAGAGATTCTAAGAAAAACGGTGACTTAAACTTCCTTTTAAATTGGAAAAAAGATCACCTAAAGGGGAAATTTGGGTGAATAAGGCCCTGGTGACACAGGGGGACAGAGGCCACTGCTGGCTGCCAGGGGCTGTGGCAGCTAAAGCCATTCTGCCCTGGGGCTTGTTGTTAAGGAAATGCTCTGACCCCACGCTGGAACTGGAACATGCCTGGCCCACTGTGAGATGGGACGAGACAAGCCAGTTTTCCAGGCAGGCCAGAGTGAGCACAAGGCCTTCTTCTCTGAGGCCTGCCTGATCCTCCACGGACGATCTCGTCCTAATCCCCAGCACAAGGACCCCAGGCTCGGCTGGCAGCCAGCACCCTGCCTGGGGCTCACTTTCAGACCTGCGCATCACACGCTATTCTTCTACACCAAGAATTTTCCACCCTACCTTTTCTTTTTTAAATAACTGTTATTCTGCATATTTGAGGTTTCCAGCAGAATGCTATGAGATACACAGAGTAACATGGTTACCATGGTGAAGCAGATGAACGATCTGTCATCTCAGAGTTACATTTTTGTGACAAGCAGCTAGAATCTACTTAGCTACCCCAAATCCCTAAGCCAGTACAATTTCATTCCTGTGGTCCCCATGCTGGGGGCAGGTCCCCGGAAGCATCCCTCCTACATCTGACACTTCCTGTCCCCCTGCCAACCTCCTCACCTTGGTAACCAAGGTCTGGCCCCTCATTTCTGCATATCTGAACTTTTATTTCCTAGATTCTATGTCTAAGTAGCACTGTTCTGTCACTTGCCTTCATTTCCCCAGAAATCCCACACAATGCTAGTGAGGTCCTTCATCAAGCTAAGCTGAACTAAACTGAAATAAAAACCCCTTGTGGTTTATGCCATTTCTCAAAAGCCAAACACAATTTTCTAAAGGAAAACAAAACCTTGGGACCTTCTGAGACCCAGAAGAAAAGAAAGCCCTTCCCTCTTTCAGGACAATGACAGTCTAAGGTGGAGGGGGGCAGGGTCTAGGTGGCCAGGTCTGGCCTGCTGCTTCTGCGAATAAAGTTTTATTGGAACACAGTCTGTGCACTCATTGACATATGGCCATGTCCACTTCACTCAGCACTGGTGGCTATGACAGACACTTTACGGCAATGAGGCCCAGGACACTTGCTACCCAATCCTCACGGAACAAGCTCGCCCAGACTTCCTCTAAGGCACAGGCAGACACAGCAGCCTTCAGGGAAGCCTGGGAGAAGAAGGGCACAGACCTGCCACCGTAATGCCTGGACCTGCAGCTGGAGGACGGCCCTGTGGAAATTCCGTGCACGCTCACACGCTTCGGAACAACGCTGTGTGCAAACCCACGAAACCCTGTCTCAGTCCCACTCAAGACGAGGAGGCCAGTCATGGCATGGCTTAGAATTAGTTTTTACCTGTGGCCTTCTGCAGGGTACAGAAGTCCTGAGGAAATCTGAGCATCACTCAACGTGTCCGACACTGGAATCCTCCCCTTTACAAGGATAAAAAGCCACGCACATCAGATCCGCAAGTCACAAGTGCCCAAACCTTTTCTCGAGTCATCTGGAAATGGGAATCCAAGCACTATGCTTCTGCCCTAATAGGAGTACTTGAGTGATAGAATTTGCATTAAAATTGCAACTATTCTATAAGCAGTGATTCTTTTCTCAGATTTAGCACATTTTCGTATGTATGATTTATGCAAATGTGAAAAACATGTGTTTTATTGTCCACTATAAAAAGTTTACATCTGAAGTCAGAAACCTTGTTTTGTATTTTTCATGCCAAGAGAAGGAAATGTGGAACAGTATGCAAAATACATCCATCTCCAAACAGCCTACTTTACAGATCAGCTCACCTGGAACTCTCTCCTCTGCCTGCATGCCCCACTCCGTGGGTGGACTCCACGTCCCACGCAGTCAGGCTGGACACTCACCTGCACAGCACGGAGCTCAGGTAGGGTCCTGGATGCCCCGGCAGCCACCTCAAGCCTGTGCAGCTCCCTGGGCACCCAGAAGGGTCCCCATGTCTACACCTTCACACACGAGCCAACCCCACGGCTCTGGGACTCGCTGGGGGACTCAGGGCTGCACAGGCTCCGTCACCAGCAATGTAACCTCTCAGCTACAGCCGAGGGACTCCCCCTTAGGAAATGGGGACAGGTCCTCCTCTCTCCTGGACCCTTCAGTGGGGTCACAGCGAAACCATCGAGTGAGTTTTATTTATTTTTTATTTTTTATTTTTTTGGTACCGGGGATCGAAATCAACTGAGTTTTATATGAAGTGCGATCAAAACATGGTGAATGTTCAGATTTTTAAAATGCATTACAGTAAAAGACACTGCCATGAATCCCTCTCAACATCCCACTCCCTTGCTTTGGACACACTCATCCCACCGTCCTTGCCACTTCCCACAGCTGCTCTGGAGCCCTCTTTCCTGAGTGTCTTTAGTTGCGCTGTCCTGGCTGCCTCAATGACCTGAATGGATTCAAAATGTTTCCCTTTCGGGGTCATTTTGACTTTGGGAAGCACCGGAAGTCACACAGTGCCAGATCTGGTGACGAAGGACACAGCGTCACGTTTTTATGAGCTGCCTTTCTGGTGGAGGGTGCTCGGCAGCAGCAGTCACTGTGTTTTCCACCACACCTCATGGAGACACTCAGGAAAGAGGACTCCAGAGCTGCCTGAAGAAAGAGGCAAGGATCATGGGTGAGTGTGCTCAAAGGGAGGGAGGATTCTGACAGTAACAGCACTGTAGTAACAGCTTTTTTAAGCATTCATTGTGCTTTGTCTGTAAATACACAATCACTACAAGCACCACACATACACATCCCACGCACGAAGCAGCACACGGCACTGGTGTAAAGTGCCCTGCAGTGGGCTCCCCGCTCTGTGACTCGCGTCCCACACGCTGCCACCTGCACTGCAAAGATGTCTCGGGCCCAGGCAGCCCAGCGCTGGGAGAGGCTGACGCCCACTGCCCAGCCTCAGAGCCTGCTCCATCCTCATCCAAGATGAGACCCCCAAGGACACTGGGAGCCACTCCTGGTGCCGAAAAACAGCTGAGCAGGAGGCACAGACAGGCGGGATGCATCCCAGCCCCAGGGATGCCCAGGTCCTGAGAGTTGGTGCGAGCAGGTGAGAGGCAGCGGAGCCCCAGGGTCTGCGCTCAGCTGCCCCGTCACCTCTGAGACAGGACCCTCGCCCAGAGGGGCTGCTTATGTGGCCTCCAGGACACGCGATCCCCGTCCAAGGCCTGGTGCGAGCTCCCTGCCACACCTGACACGCACAGATCACGAACTCTTTTGTTGTGCTGGGGACTGAACTCGGGGCCTTGGCACTGAGCTACAACCTCAGCCCTTTTTAAACATGGTCTCACTAAGTTGCCTGGGCGAGGACTGAACTTGCTTACGATCCTCCTGCCTCAGCCTCCCACAGTGCCGGATCACAGGCGTGCGCCCCCATGCGCACCTCAGACTCGGTAACTCTCCCGGCAGAGTTTCTCTCAGATGGAAAGACCCCAACACAAAACTCTTCACGTGGGGAGCTTTTCCTTTTACCTGGCTACATGCACCGAGGGCAGCCTGGACCTTCATTCCTTCCTCACCTCAGACCTGTCTGCCAGCCCAGAGGTCTCCTCTGACATGGACATAAACTGGGCAACCTCTACCCCAGGCCCTTTGCATGACCTTGCATCTTCGCCCTTCGGTGTCTCCCTTATCACGCCTTCAGCTGCCTGGCTCACAAGCCACCTTCCTGCTTCCTCCTTGCCTGCTGCATCTTCTAGGACATTTGTCACCACCCACAAGAACACATCTTGTCCTGAACACACTTCCAAATCCATCACTAGGTCTCACAGGCAGGCTGCTTACCAAGGATGCAGTACTTCCTGTTTTTCTTTTTAGTTTGAAAAACAAAACACTTCCTTCCAGCCTCTATTTTACTGTTCAAACAGATGAAATCTGCTGAAAGCTGTCTCCAGGAACTGTCACCTTTGGAATGAAAAAAATGTTAACATGTAACGATTCGGTTAAATTTAAAAATGAGAGGGAGCCCTGCACTCCTCCACCTTTGTCCCTCCACCTCCTGGGTCCCCCTCCTCAGGGAGCCCGTGCATGGAGTCCCCATCATTTCTTGGGTTTCGCTGCTTTTCTAGATTCTAGAAAGAACTGTACTAGACGCCAAAGGTAAGCGGCAGAGCCGGAAGTGCAGGCTGTGGCCACCTCCAGGGAGCACAGCAAACCCTTGGGGCCATGACCAGGGCCTGGGAATCAAGGCACAAAGAACAAGAGGATTTGGTCTCCCACGGGCCGAAGAGGCATTTCAGAAATTACCGGAAGGACGCCTGAGGGATTCTGAAGGGTAAGGCAGAAATGAGGCAGGTGCCGGTGATCCCAGCACTCCAGGACGCTGAGGCCAGTTTGAGTCCAGCCTGGGCACCTTAGCGAGACCCTGTAGCTCAAAGTAAAAAATAAAAAGGACTGGAGATACAGCCCTGGGTTCACTCCACAGTACCACAAAAAACTAAACACAAAAATGATTCTGTGAAATTGTTGTAAGTAGTTTACCAAAGAAAACCCATGAAAATCTAGGTGATTCTGTTTCCAGCAAGGGGCATGGCTGGGTGTCAGCTGCTGTACCAAGCACCTGCCTGCTGCTGGGGTGGGAAGAAGGGTCAGAGGACAGAAGGCCCCCTCTGCAAACTAAGGAACAGAGAGACAGAGACCTAACGCGACTGCCCATCGTCAGAGTGGCCCCCGGAGACGCTGCCAGGAGGTCCGCCCGACCTCAGGCCAGGGACTGCAGCTCCTCACCCCCAAGGCCCTGCGCCTGACAGCCACTCCCAGGCGCCCACCGAGACTGCCCCTGCGTCACCCCAGGGACGGCCCCGGGCCCCCAGACTCCGACAGGCTGGCTGAGTGGAGCTCCTCAGGGTGAGGATGGGAGTGTGCACGGCCAGAGTGGCTCGAGGGACTGAGCGTGGGGCCCCATGCCAGGGGTGTCGCCGATCTTACTTTAAACAGCAGTTATTTAACTTGGAAAAGAGATCATTAACAAATCAGCGCTGCTGATAGACAATGCAAACTACTATAGTAAAAAAGAAAACTGGATCAACACGCGTGTTCCCTTAAGTTGGAATACGTCACCTTTAAATCTGAGTATGACCCTAAACGCCAAATCCCCAAGTCCCCAAATGCCTGTGTCCGGAAGCTGCCTGACCTTTAAAAGGAAGCTCCCATTTTAAAAACTTGTCAAAATACACTCTCAAGAGTGCTAATTCGTTAATATTTATATTTATAATGGTTCCATATGGTTTTCACATCTAGTATTTCATCACAGTTCATTATTAAAAGTTTTAATTTTTTTGCTTATTTAACCAGCTAAATTCAAGTTAGTTTTCTGACTGCAATTAAAATAAATTTACACCCTAGACTTGGAATGCTCTAAAGAGAGAGATTCTGCAGCTTTGCAACTGACGCGTTTGCGAGAGCACACTTATTTCCAGCTGAACCTCACATCTGTGCATGTCCACTTGACAGTGCGACAGCCCTCTGTGGATGCCCCCTGTGCCTGAGGGCCATGTGGACAGCTGCGAAGCCATCCTGCCCCACATGCCCATGCCATGTTATTTCAGTACACTTCTTCACAGGAAGTCAGTTTTTAAAAATGCCTACTATTGTACTGGCATAAGGAGGAGCGACCCACTTTAGCGATCTAGTTCTGGGAACTCACCCTTTCCCGGGCCTTCTGCTCTCGTGGGCGGCCCAGGAGCCCCGAGAGGCCTGCAGCACCCCCGGTCCGGTTCACCCCACTGTGGCCTCTTCCATCCCAGCCCTGAGCTCTGCACACCCAACCCATGCCAGGTCTGACACTGCAGGGTCGTCTACACACAGCTTTTAAATCTAGTAAGGATGCTGGGCCTATCTGGGACCCCTCTCCTGCTGCATGGGGCACCCTAAGTCCTGTGCAGAGAGAGTGAAGGCTTTACCCAGGGCCTTCAGAGGACACACAAGGGAGAGCACCAGACTCCTGGGGCCTCTGCAGAGGGCTCAGGTCCTGGAGGGCCACACCGTGCCCAGGTGGAGGTTTACTAAGGAAGAAGTCTTCACAGCACTTGCCTTTGTTCTTATTTTATTTATTATTATTATTTTCTGAGACAGGATTTCACTATGTATTCCAGGCTAGCCTTAAACTCACTACATAGCTCAGGCTGGTCTCAACAGAAATCATCCTGCTTCAGCCTCCCAAGTACTGGGATCACAGGTGTGTGTCACCAGCTTGGTAAATGCTCGATGGACCCACTGCTGAAAAAGCAGGTACTTGGAGCCAGACTTTCTTCCTAAGCTGGAGAGAGAGAGACTTTTATCACCTGCCCTTCCCAGGGAGAAACGCTGTCCCTTGCCGTCCTGTCTGCCCTGGGGCGCGCTTCCCCATCAGCCACCAGGGCAATCAATGGTGGCAGTGCCTGGCCCTGTGGCCACCGCTCACTAGGAAGCATTCTCTTCTCAGAACCAAGGGGGACTGACAGCCACGTGCCACACGGAGCACTATTCCTTTTTTGTTGTTGTTTTTTGGTTTTGTGAGACAGGGTCTCCCTATGTAGCCCAGGCTGGCCTCCAACTCAAGACAATCCCCCTGCCTCAGCCTCCTGAGTGCTGGGAACACAGGTGTGCACCACCACACCTGGTTACATTTTTAAAACTATGAGAATCTCGTGAAATTTGATGTGTTTGCTTAAGTATTCTTTTGAAAAAGGTTACAGTCCCAGCATTAGAAAGGTGGTAGCTTCTGTCAAATTAAATCTGCACGAAAACCATTTATCTCCCTGTAAAACTCCAGTTGTGATTTGTTTTCCACAGGATTCAGAAAAACACAAAAAAGGACAGTAAAAACAGTAAAGGCACAGGGGAATACCCAGCAACATCTGACTAGTTATGACTGCTCCTGAGTGTTCATTTTCAAATAAACCCACCACTAACTCGGTCAGTGACTCATGACTTAGAAACTGTGAGCTCCTCCCCAAGGAGGGGTACAACCTTCCGCTCGGGGGACAGGTGCCTTAAGGACACCAGTCTGTCATAGCTGTCCCCAGAGCCAGGACAGTGGTCTGGCCGGGACAGCCCGGGCCTCTCCTGTGGCACGTCCGTCCTCCATCCCCTCTGGCCTGGTGACTGGCAACCTGCCAGTTTTACCTGCCAGTGCCTCGGCGCTGGGCACCAATCCCCTCTGTTTAGGCACCAGGTGTCTCTCTGCTCGTGCGGGTGGTGGTTCATGAAAGTGTCCCAAACCGAGGCCTGGGCTCCCAGGGGTGGGCTGAGTGCTGCGACAGGGCTACTGACTGCGGGGCACGTGACCCGCTGAGACACTGTCCTTTGTACTGCTGCCTCCCGCGCTTCCCTCCAAGTATTTAGCAACAGCTCCCCGCTCCATGCGTCTCTGACCTTGAACAGCACACTGGCCTCTCTCGCCCTGTTTACACACCCTTAAAATAAGTGAGTGACGCTATGTCAGCGGTTCCCAACTGCTCACCCTCAGAACGCCCTTGTCTTTCCTTCTCCTGCCTGTCACCTGGGCTGAGCTGAGAGAGCAGAGCCAGAATGCTCACAGGCAGGGCAGGGAACTTCGCGAGGAAAATGCGCAGGCTGCCTTCCTAGATCTCACAGGCAGGCAGAGGAACAGAGGTTCTCCACTCGGCAACACGAGAGGCCCAGGAGCCAGCCGAGGACCCCAGACAGACGCCTCTGGAGGTCTCCACTGCGAGGATGCGAAGGGGAGCCCTGAAGGCAGCAGCCAATCCCAAGCTTCCAAACTGGCAGCTGTGAGCCTGGAGAGGCGCGGAGATGAGTCCATCACCCTTTCCTGACTCTGTCACCAGGCAGGTCACCTGCTTCTTCATCCCCGTGATGGGGATCAGTCTTGCTCTGCCTACACCACAGGGAGTTCAGGGTGTTGAAAGATACAACACCTAAGGGACATCTTAGCATAACAAAGCAAAGGAAGATACCTCTTGCGTTTTATCCAGCCTTTGTACCCCACGCCATTACCTTTCAATACTGGGCACTTTCATTACAGCCAACATCAACAGCATGCTTTCAAAGTCATTAACTGCCCACCAACGTCCATCAAACTTCGGTGGCAAAAGACAGCCTGGCAGTGAAAGTACTAATCCTGTTCACAAACCCTAAGGACTTTGCACCCATGCTGGCAAAACGCACAAATCATCCTTAGCATAAATATATGGAGTTTAAGATCACAATTAAATCATATCATGGGGCCAGGGATTTAGCTCAGTGCTTCTGCCTCCTGCCTCACAAGCGCAAGGTCCTGAGTTCAATCTCTGGTACCAAAACAACAACAACATCATATCATGTAATGAACTGCACCACAGTATCTACCTTCATGCTTTAAAAAAACTCAAATTTAGTACTATACCATAATAATCCATGCACGACTTGTACCACTTCCGTGTGCTAGATTAAAGTAACACTGATGAGTGAAGGCAGTAAGGCTATCATCACGCTAAGTAGCTGTGTGAATTCAAACGTGATCAGGAAACACATCACAAGAATCTGAGCTTCAGTCATAAAGAAAAGAGTCATGTCTCTTGGGCTACCACTGGACGCCATCCTGCAGAGCTGTGTGTGTGTGTGTCTCTGGAAAACCTGATACTCTCTAAAATAAACATTAAAAGACCCTGCACTTATATAGCCCAATGGATGCGATCATTTATCCTTAAAAGCATATGGGGGATCAATATATTTGGCAAACTATCCCAACTTTCAGTAAAAGCAGAAGAAAACACACAGCAAAATTTAAAGATGTGTTCAGCTGCGCCTTCAGCCGAGTTGTTGGACAAGCAGGTGTGATTCTACACAAACTGACTACTTTTCTAGTCGGCCAGAAAAAAACAATCAGCACTGCAAAACTGACTGTTTTATCATTTGCAGACGCATAGGTTGTAAGTTTGAATCCAATTCTATTCCAGCCTTCTGATAGAATGAATCAATTAAGACTAAACCCACAGAAATATCTTGCATTATTTGCACGCTGGGAGCACACTGCTGGTGCACAACACACCCCAAACTCCCCAGTCACACTTCCCTCTCTGCCTAGTCTTCAGGGCACACTCCTCCTACATCTGCAGCTACCCTGAAAGACATCGAATAGCCAGTTTCCTACACCTTGAACAATGACCTCACCACCAGTTCTCGCCAGGAAAATGCCACCACCAAACTCTGTCAATAATCATCTACCTTAAGGTTCCAAGTCCTCTCTGCTGTCTTCAAGAACTCACTAAAGCCAATTAAAATCCACAGTGTCCCCTTTAAATGGACAGCGCTGCTTCCTCAAAACCTATGACCTGATAAACAACGCAAGGTTTTGTTTTGTTCATTAAAATGCCAGTGTTCCAACACCTTGCCTCTCATGGGGAGAGATGCCTTGTGCCCATGCCTGCACTGATGCCCCCCAATCACAGGCCCCCCAGGAAAGGACCCGGGGTGGACCCCAGCTCCCCCGCCCAGTGCCTGCCCCGAGCCACCTGGCAACGAAGATGAAGGAGTAAAGTTACACTCTCCCGAGTTTCCAAGGTGAACCGGGAACACTCGATTCTGTGCTACCCCGACAAAGCAAAACAAAACAAAAAAACCTTCCCACTTGCCAAATCTGATACCAAAAGTTACCCAGCTCTTGGAACTAAGCTTCTACACAAAGTGCATTAGTGGGAATCTTAACAGAAAACCCATTATGTTCACACTGTTACTAAAACTTCTGAAAAGTTCTTCACTTCAGAAAAAGACCTTCATTTTAATACTGATACTGCTAGGGGAAATTAAGCACTATTACAATTCCTCCCTGGAGGCAAAGGAACCAAAGACTCAAACATCTTGCTCCTCCTGTAGACCACCAAACAGCACAGGGCCACACATCCGAACAGCAGAAGGCCCCCCAGTTAAAGCCCCCAAAAGCATGAAGTCCCAGTCTGGCACAGTGTGTGAACAAACAACTGAAAGTTTAAAAGGGTCTGCTGTTCTTGTAGTGCTTCCTGTACTGAGAGCCAGCTGTAAAAAATGCATATCCTAATTATACATTCTCACCGTGTCGAGATCTCTTAATACATAAACAAATCATAAACGGGATCAAAGTGCACTTTTAATATAGGCCAGGAATCCGGATGCTGCTTTCCTTAAAGGCTGTTCTCCTATGTAATTTCAAACACTACTTTGCTGCTCTGCTAATTTTCTATGAACAGATCTTCTTTGGTCTGTTTTGTTTTGGTGCTGGAGATTGAACCCAGAGCCTCTGGCAGGCAGCACCCGAGCCCTGGGACAGTCTGAAATTAAATAAAGAGAAAGACAATGGTCTTGGGAGCTTGGGATGCAGCTAGCAATGCAGCAGTGAAAGTGAGCCTTTCTTAAGAGGGTTTGCGTTTGCTTTCGGGAATGGAGGAGACCTTTACGAACTCGTCCTTCCTGTATACTGCCATGGTTTCCAAGGAGTGGGAAGAGAACTACTGCACTCCCAGCACCTCCCTCGAGAAGCGCTCAGATCTCAGATCGGCCCGCTGATGTTTCTGATCTCCTTCGGGCCCATCAGCCTGTGACCCGGCAAGGAAAGGGCAGCGTCACCCCATTTTACACACAGAAAGTGGGTCCCAGGGACCGGGGAGCCGCCCGTGGTCCACGGTGACACCAGAAACCCGGCCTCTCGACTCCACGCGCCGGGCTCGCTTCCTTCTGCGAGGCACTATTTCTGTAAGGTTTCTCTTTCCGGAAAGGAAGCAGAGGGCCACGTGACTTTCATTCACGAAAGCCTGGGAGTTTCCAGCGGCACCTCGCGGTCTTCCGGCAGGAGGGGGCTGCGGCAGGCAGAGAAAGGAGCCTCCCTGGCCTCTTAGAGAGAATTCCTTCAGACTTCAAAGGGCAACATTCGCGAGACCTAACTCATGATGCCACTGCTCCTTCGGAAACACTGTTCTGATCTCACAACTTCTAAATTCAAGATATGAATGGACAGTCCTTTTTATCAAACAGAATTTAAACACAGAGATGCTTTTTGCAGTAATTCCTATCTAATCTGTGTTTCACAGACCAGTAAAGCTAATTTTAGAATAAAGGGAGGGAAACCAAAATAAGTTCTTTTAGGGGAATAAACCAATCCCTAATCCTAGGGAACACGCCAATCTGTAATCTGAATGCAAAAAACTATACGAAGTTAATTTTTAAAAGCAGCTTTGAAACGCAGTGATTTCAACAACGCGTTGGCCGTTCCCCAACAACAAAGCCTACCAGCCTGGTCTATCAGTGGCCTGTTACCCAGGGCGCCCGACTCAGAAATTGGCTGCTGTCGCAACCCCACCCCCACTCCACTGTATTCCACTGTAAACAACTGCCAGGGCAGGCGCTCCGCTGTTAGCACTTATGCAAATGCCAGCTCCACCTCAGTCACCCCAAGTCGCTCTGCTTCCTCCTCACTAATGAGGCTTTCCCCGCACCGCACCGCGCTGCTGATCGCCCCATATGGAAACCCAGACCACTTCTAAAAGCCTGGGCAGGGCTGGAGGCTGCCAGGAAGTGCATTTTCTATTTCATCTTCAAAGAAATGCTTCACAAGTCTGACTCCCATAAATCCCTCTCTCAGAGGACATTATCCACGGTGAACTTTTAATCTACGAGCACCACACAAATCCCCACTTTCGTGTTCAAGTTACACAGAAGTGCATGTCCCTGTGAGTTGCTAGTTCTGGGGAACACAGCACAACAAGCTACCATAACCAACATGGCACCTGCCTCTCCTGTTCCTCCTCTCTGCTCTCGTGCATTTACTAGAAATCCAATGTGGCACATGTCTTTTTTTTTTAACGTGTGGTTTTGGCACAGTTATCTATTATTCTCTAAAATAGGCCCTTTCCTTTTTAGAAGGGTGTTTACCCTGGTACCCACACACTTAGTGAAAACAGCAACCTAAACGACCCTTATCTTTGCTCAGCAACCCTGGAACAAACAAAACTGTTTGGATTTCAGAATCATGAATCCTGCAGGCCAAAAGGAATTGTATACTGGCGGGAAATCTTAACCCAGACAGGCTAAATAAGGTATGTGAACAAACTCAACCTCCTACGGTTCAGAATTCTCACGAGTTACAAGGGCATCTGTCACCTAGGATTCAGAAAGGGAGCTGTGAGGACCTCGCTCCGGGCCACCCCAACCCTGCGGTTCGCCCCGCCCCTCCACGGAGAGCAGGCAGAGGTGTCAGCTCTGAGGTGGTTTTTCTGACTCCAATCAGATTTGGGCAAAAGGTAGCTCCTCATGCTCACACTGGTCCGAGTCCATGTGGGCACACCAACCCTACGCCGTGTCTGTGTGTGCACACGCATTTCCCACCCAACTACTCCTGTGTTTACCCAGTCTGCATCTCCAACAGGGAGCTGATCCTTCAACTCCTTGGCACACTAGCCATTCTGCAGTGTTTAAGGTAACTCCCAGCCAAGGGACCCCTAGCTAAGAGAGTTAGCTTCAAGGAGATACATCACCAAGATGCTAGAGAGCTATCTACTCAAATTCCCTGTGACTTTTCATCTTGTAGTCTAGTTTTAACAAGAAAGGAAATCCCTTTTCCTCAATATACCACAACAACAGGGTATTCGGCCCTAGAGCTCTAACTTCGAATCACGTGAGCGAAGAGTCCGGAGAATTGAGAGACAGAGAATGGATTTAGAGAGCTTCAAACTGCTCTGATTAAAAGGTGGACACAGGGATGCCGAGCCCCCTCAATCAGCATCTTGCAAACCTCGAAGACTGTACCTTGGTCAGCGCCCAGCGCACCCTGCAAGTAACACTACCCAGACAGCGGGGCGGCTCCCACAGCCCACCCCAGCAGACAGATGCTGGCTGTGAACACCGAGCCCCCCCCCACACACACACACTGCACACAGCCACGCCTCCAGGACCACCGCCAGCCTAACAGCCAGCCCTCCATCCCCTGCACACCTGAGGACGGGGTGACCTGTCCCGGGCACGCTGCAGTCTGCTGTTCTGCAACAGCCCTGGTCTCTCTCTCATTTCCCCTCAAGCCTTACTGAACCCTGGCTGCACACGGAGACCATCAGGCAGCTCTGATGGCTCTGCCCATGGCTGTCCTTCGAGGCTCTGGCTCCTCTGTCTCCCAGGTGCATGTCACCTGGGGTCCCTGATCAGCAGCAGCGGGGTGAGGTGGGGACTTTCTAGCCACAGCCCCGAATCTCCCTGCTGCACCAGAAGCTTGGGGGTTTACCAATCCATGCCCAAGGGGCAGCAGGCCATCCAGGTCACAGTGGGCATGCCTCGGTGCCAAGCACAGCTAGGGCACCCATTTAAGAGGGCTTTGCTGGGAGAGCTCCCGCAGGTGTGTGCACACCTGAAGCGGTGGCCTGTGTCCACTTCGCTCAGCAGCCACCACCACCACCGACGAGAACTCTCTAGAGGACTCTCTGGGCCCCTCCAGCAGCCAACCGCCCAGGCCTCACTGTGTTCTGCCACCTGCCTCAGGCCCGGGGGACCTGGGAGAACTTCCACGCTGCCAACAGACAGGAAGAAATGGGCAGGGATGCAAAACACAGGTGGGCAAATAAGCAAAGGCCACCCACCTGCCCTGACACTCTCTTTGGGGAAAGATGGGCACATGGCGCCCGGAGTGACCAACGCCAGCATGTCGGCGTCTGGGTCACAGCACAGCACCCACAGGAAAGGCTGCCCGCTGCCCCTGCTGGCCAGACACTGAAGGCCAGCAGCCTCACCTTTCACGGCCGTGGCTTCCTTCAGGTGATGGGACAGGAAGTCCAGGCTGGCGTAGCTGTTGGGGGAGGACAGGGCGGCAGGGCCTGGGCCCCCACAAGCCCCACTGCTGCCGCTGCCCCCTACCGCGCTGAGGAGGCCCCCCAGGCTCCGGGTCCGGCCCCACGAGGTCTTGTCCCCTGGCTGCGGGGGCGGCATCTGCGGGGACAGCCCTGCCTCCTCCTTCACGTTGATGGCGATGTAGCTGAGGCCTTTCGGAAAAGCCACGGGGGCTTCTCTGCGCATGGGGGAGCCGCCGCCCGCCGGGCAGCCACCCAGGCCCCCGGGCTGACCGGAGGCCCTGGGCCGCGCCAACGTCGAGTGTCCTGGGGCGGTGAGCGGCTCCTCAGCCCCACCGCCACCACTCTCACTGCTCTTCCGGAGAGAAACGTTCTCCACAGAGGCCGAGCTGTGGCGCTTGGGGTTGTGAGCGAAGGATGGGGACACGGGGGTGACCGTGGCAGTGGAGGAGAAAGTCTCCGAGCTGTGGCGGCGGCGGCCCCCCTGCGGGTCTGCGCGGATGACCTTGGCGCCCCGGTGCGGGTCGGGGGGCTGGCCAGCCTGCAGGAAGGCCTCCAGCCCCGACCCCTGACCCCTGAGGCTCAGCCGCTTCAGGCCCGCCGTGGGGCTGCTCACTCGGGCACCTTCCGGCTTCGGGGGCGCCGCCAGGCCGAAGGCCATCTCGGCGTAGTCGCTGCTGTCAGCAGTCTGGGAGGACACCGAGGCACCAGCGCTGGGGCCCTGGGAGGCAGGGGCCGCACTGGGTGCGGGAGGCAGGCGGTACAGCTCCCCGGGGACCGGCGGTGGGGGCTGCTGCTGCAGGGAGGACAGGGAGGCCGCAGGACGAGGGGGCAGCGGCGGGTATGGGGAAGCGGCCTCGGGGGACAGGACCCCCGGCTTGGGGGACTTGGGGGAGCTGAAGCCCAGGTTCATGTAGTCGGACAGCGGGGAGCGCTGTCTGCTGTCACTGCTGGTGCCCGGCGTGCCTGAGCCCAGGGAGAGGGAGGAGGCCGGGCTGCTGGCAGACAGCAGCGGGGAGGGTGAGGCCGCAGACGCCAGCAGCGAAGGGGCCAGCGGGGACAGCCGGGGGCCCGCCTCCCCGAAGTCAATGTTGATGTACTCGCCAGGGCTCCTGGGCTCTGGGGGCAGGGGGTACTCATGCATGCTGGGCAGCGTCTGCAAGCCCTCTAGGGACAGGCGTGTGGGGCGCACTGCCCGGCAGCGCTGGCCAAAGAAGCCCTCAGGGCGCCCACCAGCGTTGCTGCCTGGCCTCATGGGGGCAGGCACTGCTGCTGCTAGGTGATGCGGCTGGATGTGGCTGTCCCTGCCCGTCCATGGGGGAGCCCCTGGGGTGGCCGGGGACTCCAGTCCCTCCTCCTCCAGGATCCGGCCCACCGGGGAGCTCATGAGCACGTACTGGTCACTGTCTGCCCCGCCACACAGGTAAGGACCCTTGTAGGAGCGGGGCAAGGAGCTGTAGCAGCAGCCGGGGACACTTCTGAGCCCCTCCCCAGCGCCCTGCAGAGCTGCGGAGAAGAAGTCGGGCGGGGTGCCGGCCGGGCCCGCCTCGCTGGGGGACATGTTGAGGTAGTCCCCGCTGGCCAGCAGCTTGGGGTCGGCGCTCTCCACAGACAGCTTGGACCCACACCACATGCGCATGTACCCGCTGTCCTCTGGAGAGCTCTCCGCAGGTGAGCCGGCCTTGTAGCCTCCCACAGGCCCGGGGAAGGTCTTGCCCGCTGGGGAGGGGGCAGCTGGCACCGGTGGCGCCGAGGGGGGCAGGGCCGCGGCCGGTGCAGCCCTCGGATGCAGGATCTGCTTCGGGGCAGACACGCTGGTGGGGCTCATGGGCATGTAGTCGTCGCTGGCACTGCCCAGCAGAGCTGCACCAGGGGTCATCGGCATGTAGCCATCGTCCGCCCCCAGGTTGCTGCTGGAGCTCCGGTGTGAGCCGATCTCGATGTCCCCATAGTCCTCCGGATAGGGGTGGTAGGCCACTTTGGGCGAAGACGCAGGAAAGGGCGGGCACAGGCGGCCGGAGCTGCCCGAGAAGGTGGCCCGCATGAGCGTGTACTCATCCAGCGAGGCGGACGACGGCTGGGGCACGGGGCGCTGGCGCGCGGGCGTGGTCAGCGAGTAGGTCCGCTTTCGCAGGCCCCGGTCCAGGTCCTGCGCCGCGTCCCCAGAGACCCTGCGGTAGGGGCGTCCCAAGGGGCCCGAGGGCCTGTCCATGCTCATGTACCCGTACAGCTCGCCCACCGCGCCATCCCGCGCCGGGGGCGTCTCCGCGATGGACTCGGGCGTGTTGCTGCGGTGGCTGCTGCAGAAGGCTCGCAGGTCGCCCGGGCTAGACCCGTACTCGTCCAGGGACATGAAGCCCGGGTCGCTCGGAGAGCCCGAGGCCGAGGCGCTGCCGCTGGAGGGTCGCTGTCCCAGCGGGTGGGGCAGGGGGTGCGGCAGCGGCGGGGCCGGGCCGGGCGGCAGCGGGTAGGAGGCCGAGCCGTGGCCGCTGCTGGACGACAGACTGCCCGGGCTGGTGGCAGCGGGGGGAGAGTGCGCCACAGGCATGGACATGGAGCGGCTGTGCTGCAGCGCGCCCCCTGCCGGAGCCAGGCCCGCCTTGCCGCCCCGGGCCCCGCAGCCGGCGCTCAGCGTGTGCGAGCGGCTCAGGGGCGCGCGCGCCGGTCCGGGGCTCAGGGGGCTCCCGGCCACCGAGCCTGGACGCGCGCCCGCCGCAGACACCGCCGCCCCGGCCCCGGCCCCGGCCGCGGCGCCGCCGTCGCCCTCGCTGGCCGTACGCACGCGACACGGGGCGCCCTTGGCGGCGGGCGGGGTTGCGGCCAGGCTGTCGGTGCGCGAGCGGCGCACCAGGCCGGTCTGGCTCGGGGGCAGGTGCACCAGGTGGTGGTGGCGGCGCGCGCCGGGCACACTGATGGGGTGAGTGGCCGACGAGCCCGAGGACTGGCTCTTGCTGCGCGGGCGGAACTCGAAGAGCTCCTTGAGCGCCTTCATGGCCTCCAGGATGGTCTCGTGGATGTTCTGCGCCACCACCGAGTCGTCGGCCTGCATCCACAGCTCGCCGGGGCCCGTGACGGCCGAGCGCCCCACCTCTATGAAGAAGAAGCTGTCCGAGTGGCCGCAGCGGCGGATGTTCATGAGCTGCAGCGTCACGGACGGCTGCTCGCAGTTGAGCTTCACGAAGCCGATGGTGCGCGCCGACAGGCACAGGCGGTACACGCCCGTCAGGTTCTTGCTCTGGCCCAGGCCCTTGGGCTTCAGGTTCACCTGCCACACCTCGCGGTAGGCGGAGGCCGAGGACGCCCCCGGCCCGTCCGCGTCCTCGGCCGAGCCGCCCAGCGCCCCCGGCAGGGGGGCGCTGCAGGGTGTGGCGGCGGGGGCCGTGGCCACAGGGGGCGCGTCGCCGGCGGCGGCCGCGCGGCCCTCGCTGAGCAGGTCGGCGAGCGCGCGGTACCAGCCCTCCTGCTCCTGCTCGTTCTCGGCCGCCACAGCGAAGTACTCGTCCTTGGTGTAGAGGGCGATCAGGTACTTGTGCTTGGCGTCGGCGCGCTTGTTGACATTCAGGCAGCAGTCGAGCGCGATCACCCGCTTCGGCGCGCCCGCCTTGCTCCGCCACTTCTTCTCGCTCTCGTAGTACTCGAGCCGCGGGGGCTGCGGCGCCGCCGGCCCCCCGCCCGCGCCCCCGTCGTCCCCGCCCGCGCCGGGCCCGCGCAGCACGAAGAAGCGCTTGTGGCCGTGCTTCTGCTTGCGCAGGTAGCCGCACTTGCGCACGCCGTGGTTGTTGTTGTTGTTGTTGTTGTTGTTATTCAGGTTGGGGCCGTCACCGCCCGCTGGCCCAGGGGCTCCCTGCCGCGGCGGGCTCGCCATCGCGGGCGCTCCTGCCGCCTCAGCCGCCCGGGGACCTGGAACGGTGCGGCGGGGCCAGGGAGGGCGGCGGGGCGCGGGCGCGGGCGGCTCTGCACCCCCGATCGCCCGGCCGGCCGTGCGAGCTCGTGTCCGCGGGGCACGGGAGGCAGCAGAGGTCGGCGGAGGAGGAGGCCGGCTCGGCTGGGCTCGGCGGCGCAGCGCCCGCGGTCTGGTCCGGAGGATGCCCAGCGCGCGTGGCCGCCCCCGGCCGGGCTGTCGGCTGCGGCCGCTTGCGGGGCTCTCGGGAGGCGCCGGGGACTCGGTGGAGGCGCGGAGAGCCGGGGTCCCCGAGCCGCGCGGGGCCGAGCCTAGGGCGCGCGCGGCCGCACTGATGTCGCCGCCGCCACCGCTGCCGCCGCGCTGAGCTCCTGGAAGCCGGGGTGCGCCCAGGCGCCGGGGGTCCGCGCCGCCAACGCCGGGGCTTCTGCAGCTGCCGCCGCCAACGGCGACCCGAGCTCGTCGCGGTCCCCGCCGCACAGTGAGTAACACATCGCGCACCGAGTGACTGAACTAAGAAGAGCAAAACAACATGTGACTCGGCGTTACGCAGGCACACACGGCGCGGACGCCCCGCCCCTCCGCGCGCATTGGCGCCGCGCCCCCCGACGGACGGCGCGCGCGGCCAATGGGAGCCGGGCTGGGGGGCGGGGCCCGCGTGCCCGACGCGCCCCCCTTTCTCCGGGCCGCGTTTCCCGCCGTCCCCGCCCCGCCCCGCCCTCCCCTCCCCCGCGCGCGGCTCGGGGCGCGGGGATGCGGGCCGGGAGGCGGGCGGGGCGGGGCGGGGCCCTGGCCGCCCCCAGCCGCGCCCGGGGCGGTGCCCGGTGCCCGCGCCTTGTTTACGGGCGCTGCGGCCCCTCTCCTGGCGGGCACCGAGCCTTTCCGGGCGGAGGCGGAGGCCGTGGGCTCTTTCCGGGGCGTCATCGGCGCCATCCACCCGTCAGGTCCCGGGAAGTGTAAGTCGGGCGGGGGGTGAAACCGGAGACGCAGGAGGACGTGCGGGCGTCGCGGAGGGCGGTTGCCATGGCGCCGGGAGGGGGTGGCCGCGGCGACAGCGCCCCCGGGTCCCCGCGCCCGGCCGCCTCTCCTCCGGCCGGCCGCGCGGTGGCTGTGGCCGTGACGTCCGCTCAGCCTCTGCAGGTGTTCAAGGCCCGGAGATCCTCGGGGTGGAAGTTAAGGTTCTGACTCCTGAAAGGGCAGCATCCACCTGAACGCTGTAAGATGCGACTCGGGCTGGGTGGCTGATTCGCTGCGGCAGGGACGCGGCGCTTCCTTTCTAGCGCGCACCCAGCGAGGGTTACGGAGGAGGAGGTGACTTGGGGGCGGCGGCGGCACAGCCCTGGGCGCGGAGCCGTGGGGAAAGACCATCTCCCGCTTTCAAACCAGACCTAAAATAACGCACCCGTGAACGCCGGTGTAAGTGTGTGCCCCGTGCGTGTGCGCGCGTGATTGTGCGTGTGTGCACGCGTGCTATTGGGGCGCCGCCTTTATGGACGTCAGGTTTTGCCTTTCCGTTCCTTTTAGATTTTTGGTTGCCGTTTTTGTGCTGACACGTGTTGCCCGTCAATGTGTCTGCTCCAGGAGTAATAGGAAGGGAGTCATATCTCAGGGCTTGAAGAAAATGTGGCCGGGTTTTATTGGCTTTGTGCTCATGTCCGCCCACTTTCTGAGCGATGCGGACAGCCCGTGTGTGTGTGTGCCACAGCCCTAAATAGCAGCCAGTGACACGAGCCCACCTCCTGCCCGCTCAGGCCACGACTTATTCCCAGGAAGCATCTCTCTCGGCCCTCACATTTTCTTTTTGATTTTGACCCGGTGCGCATTGAGATTTCCAGCTATGCCGAGTGCCCGCGCTGTGCCAAGGCGTGGGTGCAGCCTTCCTTGCTCTCCTCAGAGCCGTGCAGGTGTTAAAGGCCAGGCTTTGTAGGGTGTCAGAAGCTCCAGGTGCCGCTGTTGCCCCGCTGGGCTGCGGAGGGCAGGAAGGATGCGGAGCAGCACCTGCCCTGGTGGCTTTCCCACGTCGTGGTGAGGGCTCCACAGCAAGCGCCAGGCCTCAGCCGGAGTGCTGCGGTTTCCTTTTCTCTGGAGCTCCGCCAGACCGAGCCCGGAGAAACTTCCTTCCGTGCAATTACCCTGTCTTCCTCCTTCTTCAAGGGGCTTTTTTCCTTTGCTCCTTCCTGTTGCCCAATAAGCGATTTATTTACCAGAAGCTCGTTCTGCACCTTCTGAATTTCCAACTGTTCTCCCATACTTTTTCAGCAGAACTCAGCTAGTCACATCTGCGGGTGTGCTGGGCCCTGGGATGGAGGCTGCATACCTGGCCTGGTGCCAGCCCACAGCCTGAATGCATTTTGTTGTTGTTGTTGTTGTTGTATGTTGTTATTTTGTTTTGTTTTCTCATCTAGGTTCAGGATGTTTCCTTGGAAACTGGCTCTCCTTTCAATGGCGAAAAGACCATATCTTTTAGCAAGAAGATTGAGGGGAGATACTGTCTTTAGCATAGACTCAGATGAAATAATGATACTTTTATTAAAAGGAAAGGTCTTTTATGGAATAATTTATTTTTCATAAAGGAATCAATTTTATAAAACCATAAAATGTGCTACAAATCCATGGTACAAATATTGCTACTAATAATAACCAGCACTGTTCGTTGTCCTTGTTCTGTGTAAGAGAGGCATATGTAAAAAGAGAAAAGTAGGTAACATTTCAGTGTGTGTGTGTTTCTTTTTAATTCTTCACCTTGTTCATGTTTGACAGCGTCTAGGTGAACTCAGTCTAAAAAGTGACTAAGCAGATTGTTCAGTGGAACGCAACATAGAAATGTATTTTCTGTCATTCACGTTTGAAATGTAGTTTAGGATCTACAGATTTCAATTTCCTGGGTTTATATCAGAGGATATAGTTAATCTTTAGAAAGAATGAAAACATTTTCTATTTCCCTATGCTAAGCAATAATGTGCTTCAGTAGCTTGTTTAATATGTTTCCATTTCTCTTTGATGCATGACTTTTGCCCCTCTAGGTTTCAGTGACTGACAGGGCTTGCCAGCTAGTTTTTTTGCATCTATTTGCTAAGATGTTTCAACTGAAATTGTGCAAGAATTTTGTAACATGCTAAGTCTGTGTGTTTGCAACAGAATGATTTATATGCAAGAATGTAACTGCTGTTTGGATGTTTACTACCTATGAATGGCCTTGCAAACATTTAAAGAATCAAGATTTATCAATGGATTGTATCAGTCCTTTGGAAATTGTAAAGGCTTTCCACTTTAGTATTTATCCTGCTCATTAAACATATTGATTAAATAGTTTCTTTCCTGAATGCTCATTTGGGGAGGGATTTTATATAGTGTACAAATGTAGTAAAGCAAACTACCATAACTTATAATAAGAATTCTTTTGAAAAATATATGAATATTTGAATTGATGCTATTTAGAAAAATGTGTAGTGGGTACAAATGCAGCTAATGTGACGCTCAAAGGATTTGCATTTGAATATAATTATGTTGAAGAAATACATGCATTCAATTAAAAAGTGACTGCAGTTAGGAATTTAAACTTATTAATACACTGTGGATTTTGTTGTGTTTGAAGTTAAAGAATGTATTTCTAGATTTTTTTTAAAAAAAGCTTTTTGCTGATAAGACTTTCCCTGGTTAAATAAAACATTACACATTTGGGCTGGGGTGTATTTCAGCAGGAGAGCACACACTGGCATGTATGACATCTTGGATTTGATCCCCAGCACTGCCAAAAATACAATAAAACAACACATAGAGGCTGTGTAGCACTGGTAAGTATGCTAAAATGATGCAAGACTCCTCCTTAGACCCACTTCCTTGGGTACCTGGACCCTGTCATACCCTACATCCGTGTTTTGCATGACTGGCTTGGCCGTCTGTGTATTGCTTGCTATTGCTATTCTAGCCCGCTGGGCTACAGTGTTCTTGTTTTGTTTTTCTGCCAGAGCAGAACAAAATTGTCTGCTTCTCAGCCTGCACATGCTGAACTGATGATATTAAAAATGTCTCTAAAATGACACAGCTCTATTTTCCGGGGGCGGGGAGTGCAGTCAGAGCAGCTGGGAGTGACCTTGTGCCAAGTACACAGGTCACAGGAGGGGGACAATCAGCCCGTGTGCATTGACCTCACTGTTGATTCTAGGAGCAAGTCCTTGCCCTGGCTTTGAAAACCACTCAAGTTAGGAGTGGGACAGGAGCCACCCGCATCCTGCCAGGGGCCCTCCTGTTTATGGAACTTTCTCAGTCAGAATTCTAGAGTTTTGAAATTTAACCCAGAGATAACAGAGGAAATGCGACCCGCTCTGATGCATGCTGCCACCCACTGGCAGTGGGCTCCGGGTGAACCGTCACAGCCACATTGGGGGCCAGTGCGGAGAGGAGGTTGCTGGTGACCTAATGCACACTTGGTTTGCATCGATCTTGAAAGGAGTTGATAGAAATGGTTTGAAATAAACAAGGAAACTGTGCCTAAAAGCATATCCAATGGCAGATGAGGAGTGATGGTATTCCTAAGTGCAGAAACTTGATTGAATCATTATCAAGCTAATAGGTTCACGTTGTCTACCACATTTTATATCCCAGTTCGCATTTTTAGGGTAAGAACTGTTTAATGGGAAATACACATCATGCCCATTTAAACTAAGTTTTAGAAAACTAGCCAGAAGAATAGGGAAAAAAAATCTAAACCCAGGATTATTTTGGTCTATTTACTGGATCAAACATGAAGTTCAATCAAGGTTTCCTTCCAGTTACCATATTTCTCTCCCACACTGGCCCTGAGTGTCAGAGACTTTATAGAAAAAACGAGAGTATCTCAAAAGATATGGAAAAGCAAAATCTGAAAAAGTATAGATGGGAAAGAAAATACACTCTAAAAACTACAAATAACAAAAACATTCTAAGAAGAAAACTATATATCACATGTGGCCATTAATGTGTCCAGTGTGATTCTTTTGATTGAGTAAAATAATTTGAACTTATGACTAGTTTGTTAATATGAAAGGACATTTCTTTCTCAATTGCCCCGGTGTCAGTTGGGCCGTATGAAGTAAGACAACATTCAAAAATGTGTTTTCTCAGAGCCTTTATTCAAAGAAAGGAAAGGGGTCCAGGGACTTGATTCATCAGCCCACGCCCATGGCCTTGGCCCTTCCTTTATGGATGAAACAGTAAAGCTGGTGTATAAAATATCAACAGTCTCGACTTGTAAAGGTTGTTCATACGATGGTACTTGATTCTTAGCAATATGCGGGATTCTGCCGTCTGCAGATACTGTCCATACTGTCTCAATTGGAACTGAGCTGAGGCGCTTCAGCCCCCGTGGGGCAGTATCCGTTCATCTGTCCGAGGGCTCCACATGTCTGTCCAGTGTTCTAAAGAGCAGTTATCCATCCAGATAAGTATTGCCCTTTGTGCCTTGTTTTGACGCGTAAAATGAAATGTCACTAACTAAAGTCCCGTAAGGAAACACGGGTTAGTGAGGTTCGCTAGGAAGTAAACAAAGCAACAACTTGTGAAACGTAAGCAGATGCCTCTCACTGCTGTTTCCCGCCCTGCCGCCTCTGCTGAGTGCAGATTTCAGTTCAGATAAACACGTTCTAAGAACTGGGGCTGAGGTAAACACCAGCCTTCTTGCTAGTGCTCGCGAGCTCTTTATTAAAGCTTTCCATACCAGCCTAGCATCTTCCTGTTGAAAGAGAAAAAATAAGAATCACATAGTAAAAATACCTTAAAATTATATTTTACACTGTAAGAACCCCTTTAAGATAGTAAAAATAAACATTAAAAAGCCATACCCACTGCTATTAAAAATGAAAATAGAAAATGAGCTATATTGATGTTCTGTTGCTGGATATTTTTCTGTTTTTGAGTAAAGGTGTGCCTAATTTTAAAACTCCTCCCACTAAAACTACAATACAGTTTCAAACCTCACAATGTAAATGTCAGAGAAAATTAAACCACAGATCAGCATCTATATCTTTCTCAGTGCAAAATATAAAACCCAGCACACATTACTAAACATGTGTTCAGGATTTATTAAGCCTCATATTTTAGGAATTATCCAAAATGTCAGTCTTTCCCATTAGCTTTCTATCTAAATAGGGCACCATTAAATATCCTTGCATGTTTGACCTCTTTCACGTTTACCTTCGGTTACAGCATTTTACACATAATTTGAAAACAAAACCTTGTAGTACGTATTATAACCATCATCTGGCGTTTTTCTGGGCTGTCTTACTGCCTAATTTCAATTCTCTGTGTTGCTGTGTACAAGCCCATTTCCTAGTGGCACATGGTCCAGAGAGTCCTGCTCATCTTTGAACCCAGGAAGTTCCGCCAAGTCTCAAATATTACATCAGATTGCAGATTCGGGAAGATTCCAGGAAAAGGTGATATGAAGACATCATAGAAAACAAGCATTGAGCTCTGTCTTCATACTGGAGACTACTGTTTTTCAATGACATTTACATTTACACTTAGAAGAAAGAAAAGGGGTCAGGCCAAGTAAGGTAAACTAAGACAACTTTTAAAACGTGTCTGGTTGTGAACGTCATTATTTCTGTGGATTGATGTTAAACGTTAACCTTGAAACTGAAGGCGGTGAGCCCAAGCATTTCCAGTCTTCAGCTCAACTCAGGCAGTGATGCCCCTTGCCTGCGATCCCTGAAGCACCACCTCCTTAGAGTCACAGCTCTGTCTATTGAGAGCCTTGCATCCCAGCCATTCACTTCCAAATGTTTCTTGAATATAATTGAAGGATCTGCTAAGTTGATAAACAAAGTTTGCTCCTCCTTCCTTTATAAATGGTGTTTGCAATCTCTAGTGCTGTCCTGGGAGGAGAAAACCCTTTCTGATGTACCCAGGTTTGCTAGCTAGGTCTGCCTTCTGAGTCACATGACCCAGTGACAAGTCCGCATAGACCCAGTGGCTGCTTAATTCTGTCTGTTCATCAGCAAGCTTCGATCATGAGCCCTGACCAGGAACTGGCTTAGTCTTGTGAACAGAGGTCCACATGAGCTTCTGGGGGGCAGCATCCACCCCAGTCTCTCTGTCTCCTTCTTCTCTTGTGGGTGAGCCAGTGTGCTCAGGCCAGGACTCCCACAATCAGTCCATTTCTAGGATTGTGCTTACAGCAAACCACACTGTAAGGATGAGGTCTTTCATGAAAGAGAAAGAGTAGAGTCCCCAAGCTCAGTGTGCAGCTACCCTGCAGGTGGGGAGCCCAGCAGCCTCTGCATGTCACCTGTGTTGAGGAGCCCATGGCAGGTGGTGCTGCCTCTGCCCACGTTTGTGAACAAAGAGGCCAGCTCCAGGTACCACTAACAGGCTGGCTGATCTATTTGCTTGTAAGAAAAATGAGATGAAATCCCAGACCCCAGCAATGCCCTTAGGAAGCACAGGGTCCACTGGGAGGTAGAGAACTATTTGTACATAGCCAAATCGAGAGGCCAGCTCTAAGTATGGAAAGAAACCCAATCACACAGGGCAGTGTGGTGTGTAGTAAATCGGTGTTTCGTTGTGCGGAGGGCCAGGACACAATGTGGGCTGGCATCACGGAAAACAGAGGCAGGCACATTAAAGCTTTACCTGTGTCTTGCACTACACTGCTTGGTGAACCAAAGAATTAAATATTAAAACTTTAAACCATAACATTTAGGGGGAAAAAGAAAGAGATATTGATGAATTTGACTTTCTCAAACAGAATTCACAAGCGGAAAGCAGTAAAATCAAAAGTAAAGTATAAGGGAGTGATTAAAAGATATGGAGAGTGTTTAAATTGTTTTTTAAAGTGTACTACAGTAAAGACACATTGCCAAGAACAATTGGATGACTGTAAAGTGAGGTGGGTATTTTTTTGTGTGTGTACTGGGTATTAAACGCAGGACCTTGTGCTTGTGAGTCAGGCGCAGTGCCACTGAGCTACATCCCCGGCCCAAGGCAGGTATTTTGAGGGGAATGAATGACAATGTGTCTTTTACTGTAATACATTTTTTAAAAATTTAAAGTCACCATGTATTTTTAATCACACCTCAGATAAACTGCAAAGGACAAAGAAATGGCAAGCATATCATGGATGAAGTACTACTTAGGTGTTTATGTAGTATCCTAAGGGCTCCTATAAGATAATGAAGAGACCAAAAACACATAACCAAAGATGGATGATCTGAATACATAATTCCCTACAATGAAAATAAATGCAAAAACAAAAGCCTTAACCGTAGGAAAACTTGCTTGCCATTTCCTGTCATAAAATAAATGCACATCAGAGCCACAGTGTGGCACAGTATTCACCTAGCAGACGGGCTGAAACTGACCTCAGGACCCGGGAAGGGCCAAGCGAGGGACTGCATCTGACCCGGACGGATGCTCAGGGCCTGGACCCCGGATGGAACATCTTAGGGGTGACTTGTGCCCCCGTGACAGGGCGCTGGAATATGAGGTGCACATGGGTTCCCGCCAGTCTCCTCAGAAGAGCAAAGTTTTCGATTCACACTACCAGAGGTGCGTTCTTAAAGAACCAGGCATGGAGTGGATGCCTGGTGCACTCCGTTATTCTGTGTGTCTGTGTTTTGGCTTCATTGTTTTGTGTTGTGATTGAAAAGCCCACATAAACGGCTTGACGGAAGCCCTTGAGACCTGCTCCCTGGATGTTCCCAGAGGTCATGAGGGGTCGGCTCCTCGAACTCTACCCTCTTTCGTGTCCGCGGAGCACAGGAAGGGGTCTCTGGGGCCTCACTATGCCAGGAGGGAAGGGCTGGTGTCCTAGGGGGAGCAAGGCCCCTTCAGCAGCAGCAGCGATTCCTGCTGTGTTCTGTGAAGTGCCACCGACAGGTGAGCACTCAATAAGCATTTCTAGATTTAGTTCCAGAGAGGCATTGATTTACTTTTTAACCATTGCTGAAGGGGAGAGATGAGGAAAGCCAATCAAAAAAGCTAACACCCCCAGCCCCAGCCATAATGGGGACCAAACCTAGGGGCCCTGTACCACTGAGCCATGTCCCCAGTTATTATTACTATTATTACTACTACTATTATTATTATTTTGAGACAGAGTCTCACTAAGTGCCCCCGGCTGGCCTTGAAGTTGGGATCCTCCTGCTTCAGCCTCCCATATAGCTAGAATTACAGGTATGCACTGCCACCTCCAGTGAACTGAAGGGTTTGTTTGTTTGCTTGTTTGTTTGTTTTTGAGATAGGGTCTTCTATGTAGTTCAGGCTGACCTTGAACTCACTATGTAGCCCAGGCTGGCTCAAACCTGAACTTGCAGCAATCCTCCTGCCTCAGTCTCCTGAGTGCTGAGATTACAGGCGTGCGCCACCAAGGCCAACTGTGAACTGGAGGCTTTTAGAAGAGGGGGGAAATGTAGTTTTTCAGGGAAGACGATTAAACTACAGAATTCTGGTCTATTTTTAATGTGCCATTACAGTAATGTAGAATTGGCATCTTCTAACACCGACTTTTCCAGTGCTGTAAAAACAAAGAGTATAAACGTGGGAGCCCGAGGGAAATCTGCACGTGTGAGGTTCATCGCAGCAGGAGTCATTGGGATTCCAGCCGTTCTCCGTCACTCAAGTACAGCAGACCTGCCTGCGCTCAGTGGCTTTTCTCCGTGGTGAGGAGACTGCCCCCATGCACGGAAACAGTGTGGTCAGCAGTTTGGGTCTACTTTCCAAGGGCTAAAGATACATGGGGGAAATGAGTCTCCTCTCCACTAAGAGCTTGCTTCCCGAACCCGTTTGACTGTGTGGAGATATCAGTATTAATTCGGAAAGATTATACCTAGCCAGGGGTTACCTTTCAACATACAAAGCAAGATTCTCCTGGTAAAAATATTTTCAGTTTACAAGACTAATGAATAAGACATCTATATTTTAAGTCCAGTATCTGTTGCCACCCTAGATTCTACTTATTTTTCTTTGTGATTTTACTAAAGACGTATATAAACATTTCTGCATTGTACTTATACTTAAGCATAATATAAACATTATCATACTACTTGTATTCTTTTACAGCTTGCCTTTTTGACTTAACATTTTTTTAAATCCAGATATAATTCATATAATTCAGTTGTTTTCAGTACATTCACAAAGTTGTGAAATCATCACTAATGTCTAAATCTGGAACTTTTTTGTCACCCCAAAAAGACACTTCCAGAACCCTTTTCAGAATTTCCCTCCCCAGTTTCTGCCAGCCACAGCTTTCTGCCTGTGTCCCATGATTTGGAGAAATATCTATTTTCACTCACCTAGCTATAGTTCATTCATTTTAACTGTAATACATGTATAAAGATTTTCACATCTGTGAATGGAAATATGTTATAGTTGTTTATATTTAAATTTTAATATTAGTATTTTGAAAAGCACATTTAAACATTTAAAATTTCTTTTAGCAAATATTGTGTATACATATATATTCTTATAAGCTGTTTTCTAGACAGAAAGTGGAATTTCCTGTTAATCCCACCTGCCTTTTGTTTAAGAGGGTGTACAAATTCATAATTCCACTAGCAGCACTGACTTTTAAAATTCTTACCCATTGAGCTATATAGTCAGTGTTTATAAACATCTAATATTGTTGCTTTATGAAAATATTTTCATTTATTACTTGTCTTTTCATTTTCTTTAGGTTGTCTATTGAATAAGCCGAAATTCTGAACTTTATGCAAGTTTGAATGTATCAATTTTTCCTTTTAGGTTCTGTACTTTTCTGATTGGTTTAAGTTTTTTCTCTTCCAAATTCCCAAGTATTTATTCCTTCATTTCCTTTCTCTATTTTTGGCTGATTTCACCTCCACTATATGTTTGCATATAATAGTGGCTAAAATTCATTGTTTTCCTTCTAATTTCTTTTTTCTTTTTGAACCTAATGTAATACATGTAGATATTAATAAAGAAAATATGAAAAGCACTCTCTTCCTTTGATAAAAAATTTTTAAATCTCATAATAAAATACTTAGAATAACTAGTTAATGCACTGTGTACCATGATCTTATATGAGAAACTCAAAATATGAACATACACTGGTATAAATAAACAGCAAAATAGAAGATAGAGAAATGAGAAGTAGAGAGGAGTTCAAATGATTCCCCTCAATTCTCTATTCCACAGTTTCAAAAATAGTTCAGTATGTATGGTCATTTGTCTCATGTATACTACTAGTTTCTCTTCGTTGATTGAAAAGGTTTGTGCTATTATCTGTTTCTTTTTTGTAAGGGAGTCCTTTCCGTCTCTGACTTGTACTCTGAGTAACATTTTGGCCATTTTTCTTTGGCTCTGCGGCTTTCATGGACTCTTTCTGACTTTCACCCCAACAGAGCAGCCACATCTCTGCCTCCATCCTTTCCTGCTGCCTTCCGTGTGCTTAGGGTCCCCCGGCCCGGTCCGTGCTGCCTGGGCGTGTATTTCTACAGCGCGGCTCTGCCTGCTGAGCCACTCCCCGCCAGCTCTGCACGAGCGATGTGGATTTGCTAACCCTTCCTTCTCTCATTTTAGAATTAGCTTTCAGGGTTTAAATACTTTTAGAAAGCTTGCTCATCAATAGGACACTTGGTTCTCATGCCCACAAAAATGGCACTCCATGCTTTTAGGTGATTTTAAATTTACTTTGTGTAAAGTTTTATGATTTTCCACAGAGGTCTTAAATATATTTTGTTAGATTTATTCCTAGCACTGGAAATATTTTGTCACTCTTGTAAAACAATGTCTGTATAAGAAATTACATTTTCTCATTGTTGCTTAATATAGAATAAAATTGATTTTAATTTCTCTTATATCCAGTGATTTTTTAAAATCTTTTTAAATTTAATTTTTATTTTATTAGTGCATATTGGTTTTATGGAATAAAATCCTCATATTAATTCTAGTAATTTAAAGCTATATGGAGTTGATTTCCTTGCAGAAATAAAAATTTATTTTTAAGCTGGAGATTTAGCTCAGTGGTTCTGTCGGCTGCCTAGCAAGCGCAAGGACCCGAATTCTATCCCTGGTACCAAAAAAAAAAAATTTATTTTTAATCTATCTTATATTCAGTGATTTTCCTAAAGCCTCTATTTAATTTAATTTTTTATTTTATTAGTGCACAATAGTTGTACAGAGCACAACTCTCCTTTTAATTCTGACAGCTTAACGCTGTGTGGAGGGGATTTCCTTGCAGAGAACTGTGGAACAGCACCCAGCGTCTCCCTGTTGGACTCTCACAGCTCCATGCCCTCTGCCACCCTGAACGGGTGAGAGCCACGCACGTGCGGCATGGAGCCACTGGGTCATCATTATGTTAGAAAGGAAATGTTTCAATTTCTGCCACTTGGTAAAATATTTGTTCTGAGATTTTTGTAGGTTCAATTTTTTTTTTTTCCAGTTTAAAGCAGTGCTTGGAACTAGGCAAGATAGCACATATCTGTCATCCCAGCTGCTGTATTCAGGAGGCTGAGGCGGGAGGATCACAAGTTTCAGCCCACCCTGGGCAACTTAGCAAGACCCTCTCTTAAAATAAAAATTAAAAAGACTGGCACTGCCCAGGTTCAATCCCCAGTCCCTCCAAAACAAATAAATACACACACACACACACACACACACACACAATGAAGTTCTCTTCCATCTCAATATATTAACGGCTTTAAGCTGAATGAGTTCAAAAATTTATCAAATTTTCCAGGTGTGGTGGTGCATGCCTGTAATCCCAGCACTGAGGAGGCTGAGACAGGAAGACCTCCTCGAGTTCCAGGGCAGCCTGGGCTACATAAGTGAGTTCAAGGCCAGCCTGAACTAAGTAGTGAGATCCTGTTTCAAAAAATATTATCAAATTTGTCAAACATTTTTCACCAACTGAGGTCATCTGCTGTTCTAGTTCAATTTAAAATATGGTGAACTGATTAGTTCATTTTCTCTTTATAAGATTTAGTTTAATTTTTATTACGTTTGCAGTACCTAATGAAATTAATTCATTTTCAAATACTAAGTGAAATCCACATTTCCAGAGTAAGTCGACCCGGTTAGCCTGTAACGTTCCCGTGAGCTTGTGCCCAGGACCCTGCTGGGCACTCTCACTCCCCCTGTGCCCATGTCCCTCTGGGAAGTGCCCTCTGGGTCCATCCGCCTATCCCTGTCTGTGCCTCGAGCTCCGAGTGGCCTTCTCTCCCCGGAAGTGCGGACACGTCTCAGTGTCGGCTGGTGCAACTCCTGGCTCCATGAAAACCTGTCCTTCGGAGCCCTGGGCATCTGCTGCCTGCTATGCTGGATGCTGGACCCAGTGGGCACCACGCTGGAGGAACCGGGTATGGGGCCCAGAGCGAGCCGCCCTGCGCCTTCCCGGGCTCGCTAGCACTGCCTGCCACTCTTGACCAGTCCCTGCCAGTGGCTCTTTCCTGCCTGCTTATGATAAACTTAAGAGGTCATGCATTTTAGTCTTATTTTATACCTATAGGCATTTTGTAGCAGGTATTTCACAGAATATGGACTTTATGCATGTTCCAAAAAGGTAAAAAGCTTCCAAATATTTGAATTCAACGTAGAAAACTGTTTAATGATCCTTAGTTTCGATACTTGAAACATGTAACTATTGTGTGTTGGCATCTGACAGTAACACTATGTCACACAGATAGCCACCAATACTAAATAAGAGGTGATCAACAAAGTTGGTTAAACTTTGAAAAATATTCAGCCCTAAAAGCATGTCGCCCTCCCTCACACAGCTGTCCACGGACGGAGAATGAGTCATGGAATAGCTTGTATTTGGTGGTGTGGAAAGACAGTGCAGCGCGGAAAGCTTCCCTCTCCTGTTTCCTATGGTTTCTCTTATATGAGAAACCCAAGGTGTAAATAAATTAGAGAGCAAAATAAGACAGAGAATAGGAAACAGGGAGCCAGAGCTTTCTGCAAATGTGAGGGACCCGCAGCTGGAGGGAGGGGAAAGGACAAGCAAAGAATTCCGCGGTGCTATGCTCAGGTCCCAGTTCCAGTGATGAATCTGACCACCATTTATTGCAAGTGTACATTAGTGAAAAATCCTATCATCGCCAGCACCACCCTGGACACGTCTTTGTGAGCCTATACAGTTACTACGACTTCCGCTGGAGCTCCCCCACTCTGAGCGCTTTCCAAACGTCAGGTTACATAACGGAGTCACCAAAGCACCCTGGCCAGAGCCCAGGGCAGCTGTGGAGAAACTTGTCCTAGTTTCCCACTCTCCCTTTCCCTTTTATCTCACCACAAGTTAGGTAACATGATTCTTTTTCAGGTTCCCTTTCTTCTCTGGGCTCCTGCAGCACTTCCTTAGCTCAGCACAATGGGAGTTTAAAGACAGAATCACAGGAATGGCAACTGCTCTTCATTTGGCTTCCAGTTTTCCCGGGCTGGGTCTGGTCCTGTGTCTGTGTGTGAACACACGCATGTGTGCGTGTGTCCACATGTGTGTGGCCTCTCCAGGGACATCTTCTTATTAGCTGGCCATGGTCACCTGTTTTTCCAGCTCTGTCTCCCCAGCCTGCAGCACACCCCCCCGCCCCGCCCCGCAGCATGTGTCCCCTTCTCTCTGAGCTGCTGGGCTGCCAGCCTCTCTCTGTCTACCAGAGCCATCCCCACCTAGCTGCCTCTCCAGGATTCTCACATCCTCTTCGGGATTCCTGAGCACACCCAGGGAGGTTGCAGAGCCCACAGTCCAAGGCTCAAAGGTCAGGGGGCCAGCTCCCTCCAAGCCAGGAACGGGGCATCTGTGGCTGCACCAGCCTGGTGCTTGGTGCTTGATGGGCAGCAGTTTCCCCAGGCACCTCTTCCCTGCCCCCTGCTGCCGGTGGACATGGCTTGCCACAGAAGCTTTGACGATGTGCAGCTTCTCCCGTGCCAGCGCCTCAGCAGAGCTGCACAGACTCCAGCCCAGTCCTGGAGCTGCTGGAAGACACACAGGACACAGCTGCTTCTTGGCCCTGTGTACCTAGCTTAGGATTTCTCCTCGCCTGCCTCCTCACTGATAAAACAGCAGTAATGATGGCCTAGGCGGAGCATCCTCATCCTTTCCATTCCTTCTGTGATTTCACATCTTGGGGAAGGGGCTGTGTCCCAGGGTCTTTCAATCCTCCGCAGCCAGGATTCCTCCTCACTGTGCTAACATCACAGACTCACAGCGACCAGAATGGAGCACGCTGGCCCCACTGGGCTGGCCAAGAAACTTTGGGGCCTGCTAGACTGCGGGCTGCAGAGACACCGGACCTTAGGGCCGCAGCACACGTGACCTTGCCGGTCAGTGCCTGAGCCCCTGTCCCTCCAGCCACAAGGAAGCTGACCTCCCCGCCGTGGAGGGGGCAGGGTAGTGCACTGCATCACCAGTGGAGTGGATGAGAAACCCCAGCCCAGCTGACCTCTGCGATGGTGTCCCGTCCACTCTTCTGCTACTGGGTGTGCTGGTTTGGGTTCTGGAGAGGAGCAGAGCCAGTAGGAAATGTGTGTATGGCCATGCAGGGGATTTCTTAGGTAGCTCATCAGGGCCAAGGCAGGAGAGTCCACCGTGGCCCTCTGTGTGCTGAGAACAAGATCAGTACCTCTCAGCCCGAGAAGCTGAAGCTGCAGGAAAAGAAGAACCAGGAGCACAGCGCTGGCCCAAGTCAAAGGCCCAGAAGCCTGGGGAGCTGTGGGTGCGAGTCTGCGTGGGAAGGATGAAGAGCTGGGACAAGCCTGCAAAGGCACAGCACAGGGTGATCCTGGCTGTCCCGAGGAGCGAGGAGCGGCTCCAGGAGCAGCAGCGGTCCCCCAATTCCACTGCCCCAGAACTCCGCCCCCAAAACGCCCTCCTGGCAGGAGCCGATGCAGCAGCCCTGCCAGGGAGCCCAGGCCAAGGGGCTCCTGGAATTGCTGACTTCAGATTCCCCTGCAAACCTGGCCCAGGGGTCTGTGTTCTTCAGCCATTGTCCTTTGTCTGGAGTCTGGGGCAGCTGGCCTGGGTCCCCCGCAGAGGGTTTTTCCTCCACTGCCCACGAACCCCCACATGGAGGCCGGGTGCTCTTGGAGCATCGGCCCCTCCAGCACAGGCAGGGTACAAGGATGAATGGATGGATGGACGGCCAACACGCAGGTCGGTGCCTGGGTGCACAGTGATAGTCTCTCTTTTCTGAGAGTGTTACATTATTTTACTATGTAAGAGTTTTAAGTTGTATTCGTCCATGCTTATAGCACACAGTGACCCCATCCCTCATGGGGAGTGGTGTGTGTACGTCACAAGTCTGCATTCTTCTTCCTTCCCCTCCTTTTCCTCCATGGCTCTCCAATCTAACTAATGTTTTTCTGAGGTTAAGCTTCGAGTTCGCTATCTTGAAATACTAGTAAACGAAAAGACTGAGTACTTTCTCTACCTCAGCTGTACCATTTGATGAGGAGAAAGGGCTCCTCACAAGTCTGCCCCCTGGTGACTGAGCAGACTGATGGGATCAGGGCCACGGCTTCCAATCCCGGTGAATCCCAGATCTGGGCACCGAGCAGCAATGGCTGTTACTGTCCAAGGAGAGAGACCTAGACACAAGGTGACCCCAGGACGGAGCACAGCGCCCATCCTCTCACCGAAGGATCAGAGCCCACCCCTGCCCACCTGCATCAGCCCTACTCGAGGGACAAGGACAACAGCCCTGCCCTGTGCAGCCAGGACACAGCAGGGCCTTGTCTGACTCACGGGGCAGGGCCGTGCTCTTCAGCAAAGACCAGGTGTGCAGGGCAGGGCCTTCCAGTCGCACAGGTTTATGTGCAGACACTGAAAGCCCCAAAAAAGTGCTGGGTGCCCAAGGGCAGTGGGGATTCGGGCGGGACCCCATCGGATGGGCCTTGCTCAGCCTGTGCAGCCGACAACACCCTGCTGGCTCCCTGGGGCCTGGCTGCACAGCACCTGCTAACCCCAGCGCCTGGGCTCCCCGTCCCAGGAGCACTTCCGCTTTCCTCTGTGGTTTCCCGGCCTCTGTGAGGAACCCGTTCCCCTTTCTTTGAGAGCTCCTGTCTTCTGCCAGGTTCGCCTCGGGCTGGGCACAAACGTGGGACACTGTGAGGCAGGGAACCAGCAGGGAGCTCTGGCCACGGAGGAAGCTGGCCATGAACTTCCACAGGGAGAGTCCGGGCCCAGCCCAGGGGGGACAGGAGGAGGCACGGCCGGCCTCGGGGTGTTTGCCATGCGCCAGCACCTGCTCCCAGGAGCTCGAGGAGAGCGTGCTCGGCTCTGTGTAGGTGGTGGGTTTCCTAGGGGAAGCTGGGCGACCAGAGGGAGCTGACATGCAGCGGTCATGAAGCTGCACTTGCGGGCTTCCAGGGGAGGGAGTGTCCACAAACCACAGAGCCTGAGGCCTGGGTGAGGGGGGCAGGAGGGCACGGCCTGGGGCTCCTTGCTCCCCTCTGATCCCAGAGCTGGAAGCCATGCCACATAGTGTGGATCTCAGACCCCCGAGCCTCGGAGACTTGGCCGGGGACAGGGAGCAGGATCATCCTCTCCTCATGGGAGGAGCACAGGCCTTGGGCACAGTGGGCAGAAGCATCTGAGACACCCACCCCTGGCCGGCATGGGAAACAGAGAGGAGAAAGTCAGGGGCACCCGACTCTGAGGCAGCTTCCCGGAGGGTCACAGTGGAGTGGATGCCCGTGAGCAGCACAGGAGAGGACACCACGGCCACCTGCAGGGTCCCGGGCCTTGGACCCAGCATCCTTCCCCATACCCCACAGATACCAAAATCCAGAGGTGCAGGAGTCCCTTACATTCAACAGCATGGTGACTGGTGTGTAACCCACGTGCGTCTCTGTGTGCTTGATTTTATCTGGGAGGGGGTGAACCAGGGTCTCACTTTATGGCTCAGGCTGGCGAAACTCCACAGAGGGACGTGTGTCAGACGAGTCCTCTGGAATCCAGGAGGGCAGGGGCAGCGGCAGAGAAACTGTCCTGGGTGGGCCTGGAGGGGTCCGGATGTCATCTTCCTGGTGGCTGCATGACAGCCACGAGTCGGGCCTGGCTGCTCGGTCTTCAAGAGGGGAGGGGGTCTCAGCCGGCACAGGGGCCCTGGGACTCCCAGGGGACATTTCTGGCACCGGGCCATCTGCCGAGCAGAAGAAAGAAGTGCTGAACCCTAAGTGGGCCTGCAGAGGGCTTTCTTCCTTCTCCCCCGAGCTCGAGACGGGACAGCCCCACTGGCTCGGCGGCCCTGGAATCTCAGAGGCTGCCCAGAGGAAGGAGGACACTTTCCTCCTCGGGCAGACAGGACAGGAGTTCAGGCTGGGACTGGGGCTCCGTGACCTTCAGCACTGAGTGGCGCTGCTGTGCTCACAGGGGCCCCAAAGTGGAAGCCCTTGGCCATTTCTCCTCTGGCCTCTGCTCTCCGCGCCACCTTTACTTCTCAGCATGGTTCCGCTTCCTTCTTTTTGGGGTTCTGTGCTCTCCGGTGTGCATGATGTGAGGGACGTTGGCCCAGGACCAGCGTTGTGGGGCTGACAACCGGAAGGTACCCGCCCCCTTCCGGCCACGTCTCCGTGTCAGTATTCACAGAAGGACTCAAGGGCCGTGCACAGGGTCCGTCTGTCTGCAGAGGGAAAGTGAGGCACCGAGCCTGTCACAGTCAGTGACCGGCTCTTCCTGTGACCGGGACCGGCAGGTCGCAGAGCACGTGGGGCAGGGGATGCTGTGCAGTGGAACGAGGTCAATGCAGCATTTGTCTCCGGCATAAAGACCAGTGGAGGGACGGAGAGCCCGGTCACACGGGGCCGGATGTCCGTGCAGACAGCCCCACCCGCAACGTCACTGGATCAGGAGTCCTCTGAGGCTTTAGCACCTGCCTCGCTGTCCTCTATGAGCTCACAGATGAGCTCCCGTCTCCTGCCTGCTCTCCGCTTCTTGATGTCCATGCCTGTGAGACTTTGAGAGGGGAAGTGAAGGTACTAAGGGTTACGGTAACATTTAAAAAGCAGATTTGTTGTTCAGAAGAATACCTGGTATACTGAGGGCTGATAACAAGCCGAGCCGCGCTGGGACTGTCAGAACACTCCCAAGTGGCTTACTGAGACAGAAAGTCCTGCGTTGGATGGGGCCAGCGGTGCAGATTTCCCCACCGAGACAGCCACTGGCCGCAGTCGTCCCTGGGGTCTGGCAGGGACCTTCATGTGGATCACTGCAGGGGACACAGCCTCCTCCTGGGGCCCACCCAGCAGCTCTGCCTGGCCAGATCACTTAGGACAAAACGTCTAGAGATGTGCCAGCCACCCTGAGCGTCACTCACAGGACCCACGGACCCACCTCAGAATTTCATCCTATCCTGCTGGTGCCTGCAAGGTCCTCTTCACAAGCGTGGTCTCAGCCACGGGCATCCCAGAGTGCTCCTGGACTTTGCTTTCGGCGAGCCCTGTTTAACCTACACCAGGAAGCTGTGACTTTCTGGTCCCTCTGTGTAGGAGACTTCCTCCTAGACAGCCACAGAGGCCCTGTCTCATCCCAGGGGAGACGCCCAAGACTTCCCAGGGCCCGATAGGACCGACAGCGCCTGGCACCAAGTTTCCTCTTTCTCCTCTTGTGTAACTCTGCCCCTCTGTTTCTGTGAGTCCATGAACTTGGCCCCTTACACGCTACAGGGACACCAAGGTCTCTGCCTGGACACTCGTACCCCGAGCAGCCTTTGCCTGCTGTCTCTCCCAGCTTTGATCACGTGTTGTGTCACCTTAGGGTTCTTCCTCTCCTGCTTGATTGTTCATAGCACTGGTCACCTTTCAGCTGGCACCGGAATATGTTCGTTCATTATTTCTGTTGCCTGCAGCAGGCTGCCCACGGTTAAAGCATGAATTCTACATCTGAGTGTTCGAGAATACACTGATTACCTGAAGCATAGTTGCTTTTATTCAATAACTGTTTAATCAGTCAATGCCCAAAACAACTCCTTCCACACGTTTTCAGAATCTGTCAGCTGTTTTAGAGGACAGGCCTCCTTGAAAAAAATCACTGGCCACTATTTTTGTACAAGATGACATAATGAGTCTTAAATTGAGTCTAGCAACTAAACACTTCAGTAAGAAAAATAATAGAAACCAAATGTTGAGAGATCAAGCTTGAATACCTTATTTTCTTTAGAAGTAAAAGAATTGGTAGAGTTTATTAATAAAAATGATAGAAAAGACACAGAGCTGTTGAAAAGTTTTAGAAAGTATGTGACACTGTTTTGTGACTACAGACAGTACAGAGAGTTGATATTTGTTTCTCGGTGGTGGTGTTTGCTTTTGTCATTTTAATTATTTAAATCAATATACCATGCAGCTCTCTTGGATATGTGAGATATTCGTCCACCTCCGGGCACTTTCCTGAAGCATTTATTCTTTTTTCAAGCTCAGTATCCTGGAAATAATATTTCTATTATTTAAAACATTGTTTTGAAGCATTTCTGCAGCTCTTTAAATTAAACATTATGTCAGTAAATATTCACTGGTCAAATTTCCAGTCTGGAAATAGAATTTGGAAAAACAGTTAGCATCTGCAAAGTTATACCACATTAAAGTTTTGCCAGAATAAGTGGGTTCCTGTAGGGAGGTTTCTTCATCTCTTGTGGACCATTTGAAGTAAATGTATTCAATGGAATAAATAACGGGTGTGGTTTAAAAGGGATTTGGAATGATCACTTCTTCTAAACAGCATTCTGCATGGAAGCAACTTTAATAACAGGATTTACTTGAAGACACTGAAGCACTGCAGTCAGGATGATTTAACATTGGTCGTAGTGATTAGAACATGTATCTGAGTTTACATTGGATCCTAGAAAACCGTATCACTGCATGGGATGTAAGGGAGAGAGCACAACGCCAGAAATGCGTTACTTTCCTAGGCATTTGAGAGATAATACAGCAGTGTCCAGACAAAGAAATCTGAAGTCATTACATTGTTTTACTCCTCCAAAGCCAATTTCTCCAAAAACACATTCCCCCCTACATTTCTTATCTGAGACGTCATGCAGGTTGCTCTGAATCAAAGAGAAATGCTCTATTAAGCAATGACAGATTCCCCTCACAGCCAGAGAATTATTTACATGGGTCCAGAATCCATCTCTGCTCATAACTGAAGAGATGAATGTGTGTAGAATAAACAAAACTGGGCAGAGCTTTTCATGTGGAAAGTGGGAGATTGCAGTAGGTGGCATCCAACATGCATCCAGGATGAGGGACTTAAGGGCTAAAGAAACGCCCAAGGTTCAGTGCGCCCACGCCTTTCCAGCTCTGTGACCTTGAGCAAGGTGACTATCTTCTCAAGGCCTCAGTGCCTTCATCTGTGAGATAGATGCACCAGTAATGTCCACGTGCAGTGTCAAATGCACGACCTGCTTAAGGCTTCCCACACAGCAAGGACCCCGCTGGTCAGAGCTCCTGTGACTCCATAGGCTGAATAAACTCCACTCCTCACATGAGAGTGCTGGAGATCTGAGATGTTAGTGACCACTACTTCGCGCATTCATATTGCAGAGGTCTTGATAAGATGTGTTTGTATAAGTGATGCATATAGATGTATACTACGATCAGTAAAGAATGAAATGAGGGGAAACCTTATTGTACAATGGTCTCTACGGTTTTTGATGTCATAAAATGGCCCTGATATGTTTAGAGCTTGATCACCACACTTTTATGTGAGATATTAGAGTCTCAAGCCTGGAAACTGAAGTCCAGAGAGATGGGAGGAGGTGTCCAAGGCCACAGAGTTTGCAGGACAGAAATCGCCACATGGCCAGCAGAGCCCGGCCACTGTGTCCCCAAAGAGAGAGGCGGAAGATCTCTATCGCTGCCGATACCAGGGCTGGGTCCACGGTCAGGTCAAAGCTTGGAATGGCAGTGGCCATGTTTCTTTGTTGTCATAAACATTTCATAGGGTTAACATGACAGGGATGCTTTTCCAAGTCTGAAAATTAATTGCTAAATTGATATCTTAATAACGGGCTGCAAACGGATCCAGTGAGATTTGTAAGTCTAGTTATACAGCTTTATTAATTGGTTTTGTTTGGATATTAGGCCAGGATTACTAAGTAAACAGATTTAAACACTTTAAGATGTTTGTGTTTAAGACTATTACTAATTTTTAAATAAAATTTTGCCCTGGTAGCTTTGTTAATCACAACCCGAGTTTTTGTAGTAGAAGATGAGGTATAATCGTGGTCAAGTTTTTAAAACTTAAGCACACTTGTCAACAAACATTTCCATTGCCACTAGAAGTCAATTGCTTTAATGCTACTAAAGCAGGCACAAATGTCTTAAACCTGGGTCCTGCCCTTCCCAGAGAATTCTCCACAGAAAGCAGCATGGATGGCGCGCAGCTTTGGATGGATTCCGCCACTCGCTCCTAAGGCAAGTGGACCTTACCAAACCGTTGTGTGCCAAGGCAGTCGGTGGCCTTGCCGTCAGTAACACTGCAGGCAGACTTCAAAGCCCAGGGTCAGCTATTTGCTCTTGTTCTCAATTCTTTAATAACTTCCTCAAATTCTGAGGAAAAGTTAAATGCACTTCATTTGCTGTCAGTGCTGGGTGACTATCAAGTATTTTTTTGCAATTCTTTTAACAACCAAACCTCCTGAAAGAGCAGATCTGACCATCATGGAGCGACAGTGCCAGCAGAGGTGACTGTGGGCAGCCTTGAGTCCAAACTGCAAGGTCCTTGGCGTGCTACCGAAGATGCTTCGTGTGAGCGGCCTCATTTGCGCATCTCAAAGGAGAAAACCACATCTGTTCATGTTGTGGCATGGCATAAATCTTACAGTAACGGAGCCCTGGAAACTAATGATTTTCAGAGGGGTGCTGTTGGGGAAGTAGCGGAAGGATTCGAGTGGGGATTTCCTGCTGCCTGGGTGCTGCTCACTCCACTTTAATACTGAGGGGAAAGCGCTGCACCTCCTCGACTCCTGGAGGAAGGCTTCCAGACCTGCAGCACAGGCACAGAGCCCCTCTGCAGTAGGGACAGGGACACGAGGTGACCCTGAAAAGCACCAGGAAGCATGCACTCTCAAAGGTGGGGTCTCTGTGAGTCCCTCATCTGAAGTTTTCAGAGCTCCATCTCAGAGGTTTGTGCCGCACAGACTTGGGTGCACTGCTGGTGATGAACCTCCCATCCCTGGGGCTGACAGGCAGGAGCAGAAGGAAAAGGGGGCACCAGGCCCTTGATGCCTCAGAGCCCCAGTGGCCTTCCCAGGTCTAGGACTCCTGGAGCCTGGTGGAGGAGACGGCCCAGAGGAGGGCAGGGGAGGATCACCGTGGTTTAGATCTGAAGAGGCCCTAAGGCCTCTGTATCTGGAAGGTCACTGGACTGCGGGCCATATAACTGGCTTGCTGTTGGGAGGCAGGGTCTGGTCCAAGAAGTGGGGCCCTGGGGGCATGGCCTGAAGGGGTTTATCTCCCTCCTCAGCTCCTCCCTTTGTTTTCTGCTTCCTGTCCACCATGAGGGGAGCAACCTGCCTCCGCTAGGCCCTTCTGCCGTGCCGCCCTGCCTTGGTGTGAGCTGATTCTGGATGGAAATTCGAGCCAAAATAAACCTCTCCTTTAAGCTTCGGGTGTGGAGAATTTTGTCCCACTGAAAAGCAAAGTGACTAAGACAAGGACAAAACCCCAGCTAGAAAACCGATTCCAGGGCTTTTGGTAAATATATTCTGAGATAATTATGCATTAATAGGACGTTGCAGAAATGGCACTGGGAGACCTCACTAGTTTCACCCCCCAAGGCTGCATGCTAGGGAAGCACATGGCGTCCAAGCCAGGCCAGGTGTGTTGCTATGACAGCTGTGGTTCTGGGCTGGCCCAGCTTCTGCATGGGTTCCTGTCCAAGGGTGTGTACTGTCTGGAAGGCTGCCCCTTCCAGCCCTGCACAGCTGCTCTGAGACCAGATGGAGAGAAGTGGGGCCAGAGAGGAGGCTAGACCCAGCTCCTGTCTGGAGACACAGGAGAGTCCCGTGCTGCCTCACACCCTCCTGCTCCTGACGCCCATGGCAGGGGCTGAACTTACCCCACTTTGCTGTGAGAGGAGAGGGTGCTTTGGGCCACACAGACAGAGAGGGTTGCCCTGAAAGACGCTAATGGGAGCCCTGGGTACCTTGACCCTGAGAAGAATCCCAGGAATGATAGGAGAGAGGTGGCACAGTAGTTCAGGCGTGCCGGGTCCTGAAAGGTGTGTGTGCTGGTATAAAACACAAGAGCGCACCGTGCTGTAATCAACACACACACTAAACCATCTGTTATCAGCGGCGTTAAATGGAGCCTTCCCCTCAGGAGAACAATTGTCTAGACGCATAAATGTGAATCCTCTGACATGGGTATTTTAATTTGACCAGGTCATGGGAAGTTTTCAAACTTGAAATGCAGCTCTCTTTGCCTCTTAAACAATAAACCTCATAGTGAACTGAATGTTTCTTGTTGACATAATTTTGCCCCAAAGTGTGCCAGAGAAGACAGTACCCATTTCATTCCCAATGAGCTGGATCCCTGCACAGTTCTTTAGCAGCCTCTTCGTGGCTGCCACTTGGTCTGAAGATGTCTTGGAGCCATCTGGAATCATCTAGAATGATCCTCCCTGCCCCTCAGCAGCACCTATTGGAGTCAGAGCAGCTCTTAGGACCTGGGCCGTTTTGCTGTAATGCGAGAGATCTGTCCAGGATTTTGTTTCTGAATGGAATCAGCTGAGGAGAAATAATTTGAAAGCCAGAGGAACATCGATGTCCATGACTTCATGATGTTCTGTGTGATCATAAAGTAGGGACACAGTTAAATTATTGAGATCCTGGGATTTCAAAGATTTTTCCCATCTGCTTGCCCTTCCCAGCTCCCTGTGTATTTATCTTCATTTCTGGTGGAAAGGAATTCAGCCAGTGCCAGCAGCAGTGGCCCAAGCTCTGTGCCCTGGTCCCAGGCTTCACTGTGTCACATGCTGAGGCGGGAAGAGGCGCCCTCTCTTTCACAGCGGGTGGAGATCCACGGGTGAAATGTAGCAAAGGCTGGAGTCCATAGAGACCCAGAAGGAAGGGCTGGCACGAGCCCCAGGAAGCGTCCGACTGGTCTCAGGAAAACTCCCCACATCGGCGCGCAGCGGGTGAGGTAAGGCCTGTGTGGCTCGGGAGGAAACGGCGTCTTCCTGTGAAGTTCTTTCACGGATGAGCGGCTGACCTTGCACTCCTACGAGCAAGCCCCTCCAGGACAAAGCACCACGGTCACTGCCTGAGCCTCCGAGCGCCAGGGCCATGCGCGCCGTCTCCTGATCTCTTCTGCTCCTTTGAAAGTCTCAGATGAAACTGTTCTGCCTCCTTCCCTTGGCCTCTTTGTTTGTTGCCGCAATGGAAAAAAGCCCTGGGCCCCCACTGACAGCAGATCCGTGGCCAGGCTGTCCGGGTGTGCAGACACACACTTACCTTCCCACCCAATGCGCATTTCACTCCCAGGACAGAGGACGGTGCAAGCCGCACTTCGCTCCGAATCCCCCTGGGCTGTGCTTTCACAGGGCCCGGTGTGCGCAGCGCGGCAGAGCAGCTCGGGTGTTGAATGACATGAGAGAGCTGGCCCGCTGCCCGGTGCTCACACAATTCCGATTCCCAGGCAAACTCTCCCCTGATGTTTCAGACTCCGTGCAGTCCCCATCCCAGAATAACGCACTGAGACACCGCTGGGATGGCCAGCGCTGGGAGCAAGATCAGGGTGCAGCCAGTCAAACAAACTGCCCCTCTGTGTCGCCCTGGCGCTTGATGAGAAGAGGCAAGGAGCCCCTCTTCATGCGCTCTGAAATGAGTGACTTCCAGCTCTCCAAGTTCATTCATGGCTGAATAGTCAACACCAGTAAGAGCCGGGGTGGTGGTGCACACCTGTATCCCAGCACTGGGGAGGCTGAGGCAGGAGGATCGACACACCCTCAAATTCTCCCTATCAGGAGCCTGGGGAATCACAACGTGCCCTTCGAACACAGCCTGGTTTGCAGCAGAGGTGGAAGGGACCCACCTCCCATCTCAAGTCTTGCTTCAAAGGCTATGAGTCAAGTAGGGCTGCCGTGAGAGGAAGAGGTAGTCTCCTTCCCCACAGCTCAGAGAGAGGCATCGCAGACTTCCCAGCCCAGGAGGAACCAGACTCCTCCATCTCTGTGAGCAAAGTTCCCCTGGAGGTCACCTGACTGTGGGCGACATGGGTAGATGCCAAGGATTTCTGAATGGTTTTCCCCACTGGATACAAAGAAATTCTGTTCATTCAAGAAAACCCCTAACCCGGAGGAACATAAAACTAAAACCATTCATAGGCCCAGCCAGCAAAGATAATTAGGCATTTTCCATCATAATGTGAGAGCGATTCTAACACTCTTCTGCTTACTAGACAATGCTTGGCCAGCTTCTTCACCTGCCATTCCGCGTTCTTCCACAGCTGTTTCCTCAGTGGCGATTGCACCATTTAGGCCACTTGTGGTGAACCTAGGCACACATGCCACACCAGGCTGTTCGTTACCGCTGAGAGCTGGAGAAAGTTCGCCACGACTGGCTTGGACCAGCATGGCGGGGATATACTCACCCACAGGACATCTTTTTGAAATCATGAGGCGCCACAGTAAAAATCAGTGTACTGCCTGGATTAGTGTCAGTGTGGAGAAATTGTCTATGCGACCAGCCCTTGGCAAACGTTGAGGGCCGGCAAAGTGCTCGCCACTGTTAAGTTTCCAATAACTAAGTGTTCCAGTAACAGTGGGCTGGCCATACAGGCCAGGCCACATCTAAAGAGCCAGCCTCCTCTTGTGATTAAGAGAGCCAATAGCAATAGCACAGGGGTGCAGGAAGTAATTTAAAAATACACTTTTGGAGGAAAAGAGACGTTTCAGAGAAAACACAAAGAATGCTTAGGAATGGTTATCGGAAAGTGGGGGAACCAGGGCCGCGACCCTGAGCACCGGCTTCCTGAGGCATCAGAATCCAGGATTTAGGGCAGGGGTGGGCAGGGGTGGGCAGGGCCGCAGTCGCTGTCCTTGCTGAGCCCATGGTCCCGGGCACTGGGCCCCTCCAGAGCCTCTGGAAAGAGACCTTTTACTGCACACGGAGTCAGCGCAGGCACCTGGCGCTGATGCAGAGCTGGGGAGACTGCGTCCCCACCTTCAGGGACCCGAGGGCAGTGGGACAGGCGGGTGTGGTTGAGAGCAGAGTGTGTCCTGGTGGGGGTTCCCAAGATCCGAGCCAGCTCTAACGAAGGGCGGTGGAAGGTGTGCGAGGGGGCAGCAGGGCCTCATCCTCAGGGACCTGCGCACGGTCTGAGCGGCTCACTCCCGGGGGGAATCGGCTGCTGGCCGGTCTAGGGCACCGCGCGATCCCTCTCAGCAGCGGCCGCCCTGCCCTCATTCCTCTCCTTCTCCACGGAGGGAAGCGAGCCTGCAGACTGTGGTGGTGGCCTTGACGCTCGAGTCGCTCGACAGCTGCACCTCTCTCCCCTTGTGCTGAGGGCCCTCTCTACACGTCACACAGAACGCACACCGTTATCAGGGGTGCACGGAGTTTGCAGCTGAGACCTCACATTGGCGAGATCAGGATCAGCACGCACGCACGTGCACGAGCACGCGCACGCACACACACGCGCGCGCGCGCAGGCAAAGCTGCAGTAGAATGTCCCCCTTTCAGGGCTGTAAACTCTGGGCTCCCAAAGCTCCTGTCCGATGTGACAGTTTCTCTGCCCGGCTGGGAGAAGCCCTTGCGGTGGGCTCTCCTCAGACGCCGTGCTGATGTCACCCACCGTCCCCACTCACAATCGGTGTTTTTCCACGGTGTGTTTTCGCTGCCAGTACAGTGACACAGCGAAAGCACGGACTGGTATCAGGGGACGCTCTGGGTCGATCTCCTATCAAGAGAACTGAAAAACAAGGAAAGATACAGGAAGCACCAGACGATGCCCAACAGTGAGTCCAGGAAGGAAAAGTTTCCTGGCTGAGGGCTCGGCCCGTGGGTCTGGGGTGACAGGGCACCCCACCGCGGTCCCCGCATCTCACCGCTGGTGACGGCCATGCAGGTGACCTCACCGGCGTCACACTACTGGGAATGTGGGAAGCACCACGCTCCGTGAGCGGCCCCTGCACCTGCGTTCTTCACTGTGTATAGCGGGAGGAACAGCTTGTGGTGTGGGCAGAGTGCTGTGGACTCTGGGGTCCTGGGCATGCACAGTAATGTAGGAGCCCGTCTCCAAGCAGAGGGCTGTGCCCTAGCCCAGAAGTGAGTCATGCCCATGCCTGCTGCCCTCGGCCACAAGCCTCGTGGGTGGCCCCGGGCGATCAGAGCTCCTGCATCCATGCTTTCTGCCCTGCTTCTGGGCAGTGCAGTCCTTCTGGGTTAACCTCGGGGACAGTAGCTGCCTCAGCTTCGCCAGTTGTAGGGGCTCCAGAGGTGATGTTCAGCTCCCGCAGTACTGCACTGGAAGCATCGACTGCCACCTCGATGTGCAGGTTTATTCCAGAGGGGCTGCCCTGGAACCCCCAGGCCATGGTCCCCATGGGGAGCTAAGTGCCACCACAAGGCCAGCAGGGACCCAGTGGCTGCACATGCAGGCACTGCTGGCTGTCCCAAGCCAGGTAGCAGTTGGAGGAGGAGACACCCCACTTCCTTGAGGACCGCAGGGAGAGCTGCTGCCACCTCAGGTACCGTCTGAGCCCGGGATGGCTTTTCTCTCCTCTTCCTTGCCTGCTATCCGGCAGCTCCTGCCACTTGGGGTATACCCCCTGCCCTGAGTCCCGTCCCCGCTGCTTACTCTCTGCACAGCACCTACCATGCCTGTGGGTTCATTCCTTTCACCCGGCCTCTCAAGGGTGGAATGGAGTCTCCGTGCTGTCCCCTGCCTGTCACAGGGCCTAGCACTGAGAAGGGGCCCTGGGGAGCTCCTGGGAGAGGTGAGAAACATCACTACCACCTGTCTTTGTTCACTTCCTGGCAGCCAAGCATCTGAATCTAAAGGAAACAGCCGTGTTCTGCTCAGCACTGAGGATGTGGGAGGAAGCGCTGGTTCTCCATGGTGGTAGCTGAGAAGAGCAGCACATTCTCCCCAGATGGCAAGGACCCCAGAGTCGCCAGTGTGGAGAGCAGCAGTTCAGGAAGAGAGCAGGCCTTGGGCACTTGCCCTCAGAGTGGATGACTCCATCGCTGACGCATGGCTGGACATGCTGGTCACAGCCTGGCCCTGGCTGGAGCTTGGCTCCCTGGTTTGTGCTCTGGAAGGGTCTATTCTTGTCCCCATGCCTTCCTCTTGCTGGCTCTGGGTTTCTAGCTTTCACTGTTTCCATCTGCCATGGAGCAAACAGCTTCCCTCAGCCATGATATTTCTACCTCCGAGCCAGCCGACCATGGGCTGAGACCTCTGACACTGAAACCATGAGCCAAAATCCCTGTAGGTTGTGGATGTCGAGTATTTTGTCCCAGCAACAGAAAAGTGACTAATCTACCATGCATCCGAGGAGGTAGGGACACAAATCCTTCAAGTGGGTGTGGCCAGGAGCCCAGACCCAGAGGAGGGAGGCAAGTGACTTCAGCAGGCACGCCAATGGCTGCAGCTCCTCAGCTGCAGTCTGGGAAACAGAGCGTTACAAGGAAGCATCCCGAAGCCCAAAGACAGCCTTTAGGATGCAGCATGTTGGCCCTGACCACCCCAGATGCCCAATAGTCATCTTCACTTTAAAAAAGTTGATAGGTCGAATTTTTAGTAGACGTTTGTTTACAGAATTGAGTGGCAGGTAGGAAGCACCCCTTATATTCTCTACCCCAGCATTCTTCTTATTAACCGCTTGGCTAAAGAGGTCCGTGCATCACAATGGCCGAGTAGTGCTGAGTCCATGTTATTATCACCCGAAGCCCTGGTTTGCCAGGGTCACTCCAGGGCTGTGCTTTCTGGGACAGCCCACGGAGCCACCATCTCTGGTGTCCTGCAGGACGTGTCCCTGGCCTGGTCCCGTCTGTGCTCCGGTGACTCCTCCCCCACCTCTGCAATCCCCAGCGACCACTGATGTCTCACGGTCACCATGGATCGCTCTTCCTGAGCTTCCTGGAGCTGGAGCCCTGCAGCCAGCAGTTTCTCCAATTGGCTTCTCTCACTCTATTGTGTGCATTTGAGTCTCCCCCATGTCTTCTCAAGGCGGGGTAGTTCTTCTCTTTTCATTGCTGAATAATACTCCATCGTCGGGATATCCACAGGCTGGGGATCAGTTTTCACTTTTTAAATGAAGAAAGTGACAATTTTTGAAGAAGGTGGTAAAAAAAGAAAGTGTTTTCTTCAACCATTAATTTTGCATCTTTTGTTTTTCTTCTCTATTGTCTTGTTCCAAAATAATGAAATGCTTTCTCTGTATGTGACCAGGCTGCAAGCGGTGGCTTCTCTCGTGTGTAAGTTTGCAGGTCCCTGCTTTACCGCAGGTCTGCCCAGAGCACATTCTAGTCCGTGACCGCATTTCTTGAAACAGCTCTGTCCTCAAACAGTGTGGAGTGGCCCTCCGATCGCCCCTTTCCCCTGTGCAAACGTTCGGGGACATGAGCCATTATCGCCTCTGCATGGGCCTGCCATCAGCCCAGTGCCAGTCCCGCCAGATCTGGTGGTGAGCAGAGAGAAGCATGCCGGCATCCCAGAGGAGGAGATTCCCACACCTGCTGCACACCTGTGAGCCCCCTCCTTCCACAGGCTGCTTCCCTGGGTGACACCAAGCCCCGTCCCTTGGAAGAGAAGCCAGGCCCTTTGTATAAGCTGTCTGAATGGTGTTAGTCCAGCGGGGCTGCTCAGCCACCTCGCCCCGGGACAAGCCAGGTCTGGAGCCGGGTGTGGAGACGCAGCACGTGAGTCCACACCAGCGCTGCAGAAGGGACTCAGCCTCCCCGCACTTGGGGAGGACTCGGGTGCCATGAGGTACCACGGGAGCCCACCGGCTGGCACTCAGGAAACCCGGGCTTGGGCCAGGGAAGTCCCTGTGGGGGCCAAGGTGGCAGGAGGCCCGGGCTCAGGAGCCGCTGGGCACTGCAGTAGGGAGGCAGCCATGCTTCGGGTCACGCCAGCTGTCAGTGCCAGATGATGCCCCCTGCCAGCCCCAGGTCTGAGGGTGAGTGGGAGGACAGTGTGGTGCAGAGCAAGGGGACCAGGGCCTCCTGATGGCCTCACTCTCTTCCTTCTGCGGGATCCACGAGAGGAGATGGAAACCCGCACTGGTGCCCAGAGAGGGTGCAGCTCAGAGAGGTCAATCAGCCCACCCAGTGCTGCACAGCTCGTAAATGCCAGCGGCAGTTCACAGCCAGACTCCGGCCCCATCCTCTGTCACAGGGCCGTGCAGCGGGTCTCACAGACTGTAAACCTCTTCAGGCTGGCCGGCGGAGCCCCAGCCTGTCTTTCCTGATGTTCTGAATGTCTCGGCAAAGTTGGGCCCTGAAGAAAAGCCAAGCCAAATGCAGAAGGTACACAAGCGCTTCCCGGAGCCTGGGGTCCTGCCATCCGGAGCTGCTGCCTCCAGGCAGGGACAGCTGGGCAGCCCACGGGTGTCCTCGGGGACACTGCTTCCCCGGGTCTGAAGTGCTGAAGCCTCCGCAGCCCAAGCCCTGGCCTCACTTTGCCATTGATCCGAACTCTCAGGCGGCCACGCGGTGCTGAGCTTCCGAAGAGGGCAAAGGGTCAGGAGGGCAGAGAGGACAACGTGGAGACATCTCGGAGGGACCGGAGGCCGTGGGCAGCGGAGCCTGAGCTCAGCAGAGCCGGGTTCTACAAGGACGGCCTTCTCGCGCCGTGGTAGGGAGTGGCAGTCTCCACTGAGACGGTATTTTCTCTGCTTGGAGACAGCGGAGACACGGACCTGGAGGCCCCCTCCGGGACAGAGGTCAGGGGAGCCCGAGAGGAAAGCTGGGAGGTCCGGGCTCCCCGGAGGGTCCAGGGCCTGCGTCCCACTTCCTTCCTCGCAGCAGGAGCAGCAAACGATAGTGGCCCAGGCAGCGCGGGGCAGCAGTGACTGTCGTGCTGGATGACGGGAAAGCTGGGGGGAGGGGGGAGGGGGGAGGGCGCGTGGGGTGCGGGTGTCCCAGGGCGGGGCGGGGGGCGGAAATTGCCTCCCTCTAGGGTTTTAATTAGAGACGCACATACTTTGTAGAGCACGTTTAGAAGGTGCATAGAAGAGTGAAAGCTGCAAAGTAAAGACGCCGTGGTTACGTTTTTCTTTCGTTAAGCAGAAACGGGGCAGGCTCCCCAGTCCTAGAGGGCAGGACGGGTCGGGTGTTCTCTCGAAGGTCGGACGGTGGTGGGTGCTTTCTCCTAAGTGACAGCTGCAGCTGCTGTCCTGTGGGGGCTCTGGGAGGCAATCAGTGCCCACCCCGGGAGCCTGAGGAAGACCTGGGAAGGTCTCAGAGCACCTAGGGAGCGGAGGGTCCCGGCCACAGCCGCCGGAGCTCACGCGGGAAAGCAGCAGCGAACCCTACCCTGACCTTCTAGGCCTTTTCTCTCCACCGGCGTTCATGAAAAATGATCCCTTCATTTTCTAATTGTATTCAATCCCCCCCCCGCCCCGCCCCAGCAAAAACGAGTCGTTGCATTGCTGCACAGTGTTCACAAGTAAAATTGCAGTCTTTGAAAATTAAAGTGAGAGCAGAGCTAGGAAGTGCTGCTTGGGTTATCTGCCCAGAGAGTGCCGGAGCCCGCGGAGTGGCGGGCACGCGTTTTCGCAGCCCGCTCCACACTTCCGCACGTGGTTTAGCGGTGACTCCCTTTCTGCAATCCCTATAATCCCTTTATGAAAAAAATCACCTATGAGGCTGAAGTTTACTCACTAATTAGGTAATATGTAACTTCTTTATTATAGCCTGGCTTTATTTTTAGTGTAAAAAAGCAAACATTTACTTTGGTAAATCCCTTCCTAGGGGAATTCCATAGCTAAGCTCTTGTACGTTGATTAAACCTTTTCTATTTTCTAGACTAAAAGATGGAACACTATTATTTTTGAATCAAAAAAATTGTTTGCTATGAAGGATTGAACCCAGGAAGCTACATCCCTACCCCTTTTAACTTATTTATTTTTTATTTCGAGAGAGTGTCTTGCTAAATTGCCTACACTGACCTTAAACTTCTGATCCTCCTGCCTCAGCCTCTGGAGTAGCTGGGATTATAGGCAAGGGTCACCATGCCCAGCTATGTTTGAATTTTGCTTGCTCTCAAGAGAGTACATCAAATTACTCTTACCAAAAAAGGTATTGTTTAGTTTCATGCAGAAACAGCTTTCTTGGTGACTAGCTTCCATGACTGTTAGCTGTTTTTATTTGTTTATTTCTGTATGCATTTTTCTTCTTGAGACAGTCCTACTATGTGGTTCAGACTGGTCTTAAACTCACTATGTAGCCCAGGCTGGCCTCAAATTTACTGAGATCCTCCTGCCTCAGCCTCTCAAGTGCTAGGATTATAAGACAGTGCCACCACACTGAGCTGGTACTTATGTGCTTTCTGAAATGCCAGAAGGAAACTTAAAGACAACCCCTTTTTAAATTTTTTCACATCTGAAGAAAATCTTCCATGCAGCAACCTTTTTGGTCACAGAGATCTAATGTTCTTTGATTTAAAAGGCTGAGGGAACATTGCCCAAAGCCACAGTGTTATGGTTTGTATCTAGATGTCCTTCCCAAAGCCTCACGTGGCCATAAGTGGGGTGTTTCAGAGGAGGCTGGATTAGGGTGTATGAATGTGGATTAAGGGTGTGATGCTGGGATTAAAGGTTTGGATAATGGAAGCCCTGCCCTGGGTGTGGGTGGCATGGATCAATAGGCTCACAGGCTGAATGGGATGGGGGGAGGGGAGGCCACTTGCTGCTGCCTTCTGCCTGCTCTGCCATGGACTGTTTCTCCTCTGTGATGCCCGACTACCTGGCCACCCTGCCTTGGAGCCAATTGACTATGGAATGAAACCCCTACACACTGTGAGCCAAAATAAACTGCTCCTCCTTCAACACTGGATGTCAGGCATTGTGTCTCAGCAGCAAAAAAGGCAACCAAGATCCTGTGGGGTGACTGTGGGGTGACCATGAATCTATATTGCTCATTCCTAGACTGTCAAAGCAGCTGCCACAAATAAAGAGGGAAGGGGTGCAGGTGACCAATCCATGAATCCAAGGACCTGTCCAAGCAGGGAAGAAATTTCACAGGGAAATTTCACTCAGCCCACACAGTTCTACTTCCTTTTAATTGCAGGAGAGACTACCCTCCCCTCGGTCAGGACTGCTGGAGGAGCTCCTCAGCTCACTTCCACCTCAGACTGCCCCATCCATGATGGGCCTAGACCACGGCTTTGGAGTGAGGACTTTCAGGATGGGCAAGGCCCCACTGATCGCCCAGTGGGTTGAGGGGTTTGTCCAGCCCTAACCTTTAACCCTGAGGGGACTACGAGGGCCAGGGGAGGCAGGATGGCCCCTTGGGAGGCAGCAGAAGGACACTGCTACTAGCAAGTGCTCCATGCATGCCGAGCTGCTGGCGAGGGTTTGAGCTGCTCTGACAGCAGGTGTGGATGCCTCAGTGGAGGCTCCACCTTGCCAAAGCTGAGGGACTTCCCAATAAAGGTCATCACTTCCACTGCACTGAAAAACCCACTGCTGAAAGGAATTCCCCAGACTGGAGTTTCCTTCCAATTATCCATCCCATCCCTTGTGTGGTCAGAAGGAAAAACAGCTGCAGGCAGCTTCCCCGTCTAGAAGACAGGACTCTGACACAGGGTGGAAATGCTAGCAGTGTTCTCCCTGAAGAGACACTTCCTTTCCTAATGTCGGATGCTAGGAGTTGGCAAGCTTAGACCTCTTCAAGCTCACATCTTTCCCTAACACTCATTTCACTGTCAGAAGTGAAGAGACAGTTGTAGGGACCCCGCACTTAAAGTGACTCCTGTTAGTTTTAGAGGTTTTTCCCCACGAGCCAGATAAGGCAACGTACACCTCTAACCCTAGCACCTTGGGAGGCTGAGGCAGGAGGGCACAAGCCCAAGCCTAGCCTGAGCAACTTAGTGTGACCCTGTCTCAAACAGAGATTAAAAAGGGACCGGGGATACAGCTCAGTGTGAGGGCCCTGGGTTCAACCCCCAATAATGCCCCAAACCAGCTTTCCCTTATGTGGTTTATATCAGGAATGTCCCCAAAGAGAGCAGCATTGGACCATGGGGTTCGAGGATGACTTACCCCAGGAGGTGGGGCCTACAGGAGGAAGTGGGCCAACGGTGCATGGCTGGAAGCTTCCTCTCCCTCCCTGGTTCTTTGCTTTGCTCTCTGCTTCCTGTGCACCATGCTATGAGCAGCTGCTCTGGGCACCCTGCCATGGGGCCTTCCTGCCTTGGAGCCTGCTGACCATGGACTGACACCTCGGCAAAGTGGAGCCGAATAAACCTTTCTTTCTTTAGGTTGTGGGCATGAGTATTATACCTCAGTGATGAGAAAGTGACTAGGGCATCCTCCTCATCCACCTCTAAAACCTTCTGGGCCATGCAACACTAACCGGGGTTCCGGGCAGGACATTCTGAAAGTGCCCGAAAATCTAGAAAGAACACAGTCATCTCTCATCGCCACTTTCAAGCTGTCTGCACAGATGGGCAGGGCAGCAGCCGTCCCATCGGTAGTACGTGTACGAAACAGGGCTTGCCCGTTCTTCTCGGAGGCCGGTGATCCCAGTGCGACTTCCACATTTATCCCGAACAGTCACAGCTCTGAGCCTCTCTAGAGGAGACCGTTGTCTCACTGGTGGGCGGACTCCGGCGAGGGCCATGGTCACCTCCTCTGAGTGTGTCTGGGCTCGGCTTGGCTTTGCAGGACCTCTCGGGTCTATTTCTGGCTGCAGCAGCCAGCTGCGTGGCTTCTGGTGATGCTGGCAGCATTTCTTGGGACTTCTCCGGCGTTTTCTTCCCGCTCTTATGCTGATTTGGTGTCAGGAGCTCTTTGTGGAGAACACTCCTAAGGGCGGCCGATGAGAGCAGCATTCTCAAAGAGGCTACCAGCTTCTGACTGTTTGCTACTTTTGCATTTAGCCATTATTTGCTGAAATACAAAAGTTTTGTCTGCTGTATGTTTTCTCTCCTGTGTCAAAAGTGCCATTCAACATTGCTGTTGGAAATTCTGAAAGCAAACTGATTTTACCTTCCTTTATGAATTGCCTAATTTCTTTGCCTAGATGTCCAAAGGATATTTTTTGGTCTCGTTAAAAACACAGTATGGTGGGAATGTGTTTCACCCTTCTAATTTCATATGTTTGGGAATGCAGAGTTCCATTTCAATGTGCACTTTAATTTTTCTATTTTACAAAATATCAACCGAATTATAATATTTACTCTTTATTTTATTACTTCTTCTTTAGGAAATTTTATTACACACACTGTGAAACTTTTTTATCACCGAATTCTTCCACTTTCTCTTAAATCAGTTTCCATTTGATTTTTTAAAAAAGACCTTCCTCCTCTTACGTTTTTATTAAGACTTTGTACTAGTCTTCTCATTTAGATCTCATTTCTAAAATGACCTTTTCACATTTGAATTGTGCTACTACATTATTTTCACTAATTCTGAGTTATGCTGATCTTTAATATTGTTTTATTTTTGCCACCATTTTTATTAGTCCATGCAGAGCTGTTAGTCCAAGCCTAACTACTCCAGTGCGTAATGATTACCTTCACTGTGAGGAGCTGGCCCATGTACATGACACATTTTAGTTCTTTATCCCCTAATATCATTTTGGGGCCTTTGCTTTTGACCTGTTTGGTGGCGATGCCTTTGTAGTCACATCTGCAAGAACAGTACTTCATCCCTTCTTCTTCATGGGGTAATTTCCTGTGGGATTCTCTTGTGGTCCTTTTCTGCTACTTGGTTACCCTGAGATTAGTTTCTCCAGATCAGGAGCGATGGGCTGGTTCTCAGAGGCTCTAGCTTGGTGGCTCTAGGGCGCCCTCTCCTGTTGTTGTCCGGAAAGGCCTTCCTCCCCGCCCCACTCTGCGTTCCTCTCTCCCTCCTCTCCTCTCCTCCCTCTCCCCTGGGTCCTCCCAGCAGCTCCTCCTCTGGGAGGAGGTGGCTGGCTGACTGGAGAGATCCAGGCACTGTGAACGCAACTTAGGGATAAAGGCTTCGAAAGACACCCTTAGCTCACCGCTGGTTACCTGGCAGACGTCTGCGTTGGGATGATGGCTCTAAATGTAACACACTGCACTGCCCGAACGAATCCAGTCAGAAAATTGGGCAGTGAATGCATGAAAGATTCCAAAGTGCATCTTGGCTGTGAGGGCTGAGGCCAGCCCTGACGAGAAACCTTCCTTTTGCTTCTGACTGGCTTTTAAAACAATCTGCAACCCCATTCCAAAGATCAATTCATCCTATTCACAGGAAGGGTTTTTCCAAGTTGGGAAATCAGCAAAGCCAGGCTTTAGGCAGAGGAAATGACAAGAAGAAAATCAAGGCCCTCGGCAGGGCCCCACCCTCTGCACACCCGGCTAGGCAACAAATGTGCTTTCATACGGCATCCTGAAGACCACTGCGCGCCTCTCCCGGTTCTATTAACACAGACCAATTAAGTTAATGCATCCCCTGGCACATCTTAATTCCTGGAAGACCGTGTTTTACTGTTCTTCTTACATTTGCTTTCATCTTTGCTAAATTGGAATGGAAGAGAAATCCATTATGGATATTATAAGAGAGGCTGGCTCTGCAAAGGGACCTCTCTCTCTCTCCCTCTCTGTCTCTCCCTCTCTGTCTCTCCCTCTCTCTCTCTCCCTCTCTGTCTCTCCCTCTCTCTCTCTCCCTCTCTCTCCCTCAGCTCTCAGGCTGAGCATGGCCACTTGGTTTCCTCCGTCTCCACGGATGACCCAAGTGACAACCGGATCCCTGACAGAATCGCTGATCTGCGACCAGGACTTGGAGGTGCAGGCCAAGGAAACAGCGGCAACTCCCTGACTGGGGGTTGAGCCTTCCCGGGGCCAGGGCTCTCAGAACGGCCCTTAGTCGGAGGAGGGCGGCGGGCAGCATGGGCAGCGGCGGGCCCTGGGGCTCTGGGGCTGTGAGGTGGGTGCGTGCAGCCGGCGTGGCAGGCCCTGGGTGCAGTGGGGTCAGGGCTGCACCCGCGGTGCATAGGGGGCGATGTCTCCTCCCGAAGAGGACGGGAGAGAGAGGCACTCGGGAGAGGCTTGGTCCTGCGCGCCTGCCACCGTCCACAGCGGAGGCCGAGCCAGACAGGTGCGTCTTCGCCAAGCCCCAGGCTGGAGTCTGGGGTGCTCTCCCAGAGCCGGGGGCGGTTTGGGGGCCATCGGGGTGGTGGAGGAGGCTGCTGGCTTTCTAGAGCAGGGACCCCAGGAAGGTGCTGCCGAGGAGGCAAAGACTCCGGGAAGCGGTGTCTGGGGCGCTGGCTAGGGAGGAGCCTGGGACGGCAGGAACGGCCGGGTGTGGAGGACGGGACAGGACTGGACCGGACCGGTCGGCTGGCAGCCTTGGCCGTGCAGAAACACGCGACCCCACACCTGTGGGCTCGGATGCAGGGGTCGGGGCGAGGGTCCCTCCTCACAGGCTCAGGCCGAGCAGCAGTGACCCAGAGGGGCGGGACCAGGACCGAGGGGTGGACGGGAGGGGAGGGGAGGGGAGGGGAGGGCAGGGGGGGACAGGACCACTCCTCTCCTCGGAACAAGGGCGGAGCTGCATCGAAGCCCTGAGCACATGCGGGCCAAGCCCGGGGCGGGGTGGACGTGGACCGACCTGGAGCAGCCTCTTTGGCCTTCAGAACACAGCCATGGAGGGGTCAGGGCAGCCGCTGGTGGTGAGATCCCCGGAACTGGGATTTCTGTGCAGCTGCTGAGAAGGGCGCTGGCCTGACAGCGGCCTAGGGCCGCCCCTGCGCTCCCCTGGCAAGGCTCTGCCAGCTCTGACCGCGCCCGAGTCGAGTCAGCTCTTCAGTGCCGCGAGGGACACAGGGAGCACCCAGAGCAGGAAACAGTGGGCGACTTGCAGTCGGATTCTTAACCAGCAAACTTAATTACGGCTAAAGGAGAGAGGTCCTTGCATTGTCACGAAAAGATAGAAAATGTTTTTTTAAATTAGACTTAAGCATCATGGGACTGCATCTTAGTTTCCCACTATGGCTTTTGGCGTCCATCAGCTAGGTAATAAGGAAACAGAATATTAGGAACTCAGATAATAAGCTTTTTAGATAATTTAACTTTCACATATGTATGCACATTTTTATACAAATAGATTTACCAAGGCAGCTTGGTTATTAACGAAGATGCCATCTTTCCAGACCTGCTGTGAGTACACAGAACCACACAGTAACCCTCGCTGGGTAGAGTTTTAGTCGTAATTGCTTCAGTGTTGCAGATCACAGGAAAAGGTGTCCAGGGTGATGCAAGTGCGGAAAGCATTGGATGAGACAAAGCTATAATTTCCTTTACTGTGGGTTTGCTAGAGGCCTCAATATCCTGACGCTCCTGGTGGATCTCAAAGCGGGACTCTCGTGGGCAGTGTTCCCCGACCTCGGGGAACAGGACCCCTTCTTGCCCAGTGAAGCTGCAGCCTGCATTTCCCCTCAGGTGAGATTAGGCGGGGCTTCCCTTGGCAAATGCTGGGAAACCATACACTCACAGGAAAGTCCCAAGGAGGGTTTGGCCTTTTGTTTTAGATTATGCTATGGTTCAGATCAAAAATGTCCCCCAAAGGCTGTCGTGTTCAGAGCTGGGGCTTCGGGGAGGTGACTGAGTCATGGGGGCTCTGTACCCACCAGAGGGTCAATTCCCTGAGCACTCACGGCTGACTGCTGTGGGAGGCGGGCCTGGGTGGGGCGTGACCTAGGAGGGAGTGTTTTTGTCCCTGGCCCCTCTCTCTGTCTCTCTCTGTCTCTGTCCCCCTCCAGCCGCTGTGGTGGGAGCAGCTTTCCTCCACCAGGCCCCTCTTCCATGCTGTTTTTGTCTTGAACCCAAGTGACCATGGACTGAACCCACTGGAAACTGTGAGCCAAGTAAACCTCTCCTTTAAAATGCAGGAGTTGGGTTTTCTGTCCCAGCAACAGCCTTCCAATGCAGACTGTCCATCTGCTCATCTATCTGTTGTATGTATTTGTGTAGTAAAAACAAGAAACCTGGGCTAGGAATGTAGCTCAGAGCTAGAGCACTTTCCTGTCATGAGTGAGGTCCTGAGTTCATTCTAAGCACCAAAAACGAAACACAAAAAATCTCTTGCAGAACGTAACTGTGACCTCCAATGATCTCATACTAAAGCTTAGAGCGTGTCCTGCTGCTGGACAGCGAGTCCCCTAGGGCAGGGCCTCTTTCTTGTCTGTGTACCTCTAATGCCTGTCACAGTGCAGGAACTTAATAAATGGCTACTAAAACAAAGGACAACAGTCCCTTTTAAATGTTCATTATCGCATTACAAAGGTACAGACTGCAGATCAGCCCAAGATGCATATATTGAGGGAGGTACGTTGTATAAAGCCAGGCACACTGTCTCAATAAACATTTGTTGAGTGGATCAGTTAAAGAATGAATGAACCAAGATTAAAGTTTAGCTGAGAGGATCAACAGATGCTGCTTGAGAGGGTTTGCTGGGTGCCCTCGGCGAGGAGCTGATGTTCAGTGCAAGAACGTCTGCAACGCTGCACTACGGAGGCTGCTGTGGAGAGGTGTGGGTACGCAGGGAGGCGCCTCAGCTGAGTGACCTGGCAAGGCTTTCTGGGACTTGAGCACCTCGTGCGTCTCAGACCAGCCCCACACTGGCCATGTAGGCAAATGTGATTAGAACTCCCGTTCCTACTGGGACACTGAGGCACCAAGGCCGTCTCCAAGTCGCAGCCTGTAGGTGATGGCCACATCCACACTTGTAAGCACCATGCCATGCTGGCTCTGAACTACAGTTTACATTTGGAAAGAAGGAGAGAGAACTGGGTGAACAAGGTGGACCCAAGTTAAGGCTGGACCTGGAAATTAGGCAGAGGAAGTGGCAATGGTCTCCCCTCGATATGAGCCCTGATGTGTTCTTCAGAGTAGAGCAGCCTGGCTCAGCCTCCTTTGAGGAAGCCAGCTGTTGCCGGTCTAGGGTGCTTCAAGGGGAGGGACAGCAGCGGTCACAAAAGGGCAGGAAACAATGCAAGTGGGGGCAGCTGGAGGTGACTGGGTGGAGAGGAAATATCTAACTTGAGGTCACTTTCATAGGAAGAAATAACAGCAGTATTTGGCAGAGAAGGGCCATGCAGAGCGGAGCTTCGGTCTCTAGCCTGGGCGTGGAGTGGGGAGGGGCCCAGTGAGTCACCAGGCACAGGCACAGCGGACATCTCCTTCCATCATCTGGTGCGGCTGATGTACCTGAAGGTGGACAGGAGGGCTGTTCTCTGGCCCAGGCCCCTCATGATGACACTGGACTTCAGGTGGAAGATTTACAGAAACTACTGCAAGGGAAGTGGGAATTCTGATCCTCCAAGTTGGAGCTGACTTACTCTTGTTATCTCCTCCTTGAGCTAACTACTTTCTTAATGTGTCTTCTTTTCACTTCACTCACAGAATGTCATGCTGTGAGCCCTGACTGCCATTAGACTCACTCTGCTTGAAGGACTCATTCCAAGAAGCGCACACACTTGACAAGTCACAAGCGTAGCACTCCTGGGTTCAAGGTGAGCTGTGCAGATCAATGTGCAATGCTGGTGGTGATGGGAAATGGCAGAAGTTGTCACTGCAGGAAGGCAGGGAGGGACTGTCACCAAGTGCCCCACGTGTGGTACAGAGAAACTGGGGTGGTAGGAGCCACACGGGACAGGGTCTCAAAGAAGGGCAAAGAAGAGCAGGCTTTGGGGGAAATGCAAGTGTTCACACCAGCGAAGGGCCCTGTCCTGAGTGGCAGCACTGTGTGAGCATTGGTGGCCAGGTGTGGCCTGGCCTGACTGAGGCAGCAGGTGGCTCAGGGGAGGCCAGAAGAGGAAGGGAGGTCCACTGCTGGAGCTGGTTCTGGGGTGAATCTTCAGTGTCAGGTAACCAAGGAAACAGCTGAGAGGGACAGGAGGGCACCCGGAGCTGCTTCTGGGCCTAGATCCACCTCCCGAGTCAGACCTCGGCCCAGGACCAGGCTGCCCGGGTCTGCACAGCGGAAGTGAGTGTCCAGGTCACCTAGCATCCACACTACAGGTCCCCAGGCCTGCGCCCTGTGGTCTCTGCAGCCCTGGGTGACCCCACCCCAAGCAGATTTGACCCCTGGTGGCCTTGGGACCCCGTGAGGGTTCCTCCAAGGCCTGAAGGTCAAAGCCCACCTTGAGGGAGGGGCTGAGTCCAGGAGCCAACCTCAGACCAAACTGAGGCCCTTCCCAAGCCCCAGGGCAGGCAGCCCCAACACTGAGTCCTGGGGGGGGGTGGGGGGGTGGCGCGGGTGAGCACCTCCCTGAACACTGCAGGGTGGGTCCGGTCTTCTCCCTTTCCAGTCAGCCCTTGGCCTGCTTCTCCCCTCAGGCATCCTGTGCACTTCCTTGTTCAGGACACAAAGACCCTGGGCCAGACCCCACCTGGTGACCATGGGGCACAGAGCAGGGATGCAGTCCAGGGAAGCTGGTTGAAGGTGGTTAAGGATGGAGGGTGTGACCCTCCCGGATTTCAGCAGTCTGGGCTGTACAGGTGAGCACTCCCACCGGCTCCAGAGTCCCTGGGCCCCAGCCGGGCCGTCCTTCCTGTGACGGACCAGAGGGCCACCCAGACCAAAGCCCAGGAAAGGAGAGGAGAGGTGGGGGAGGAAGCAAGCACACTTCACACGCCCTCAGCTGCGCCACAGCCCTGCACGGAGGAGCAAGTGTTGTCTGTGTCACGTGGCCCCATGGAGAAGCCGCCAGCACCTCTGCCTGCCCAGCACTGGGCCATGGTGACCACCGTGCCTTCGGGAATTTCGGGCTCTTTTCTTTAGGAAGCCAGCCTGGTCAGCCAGGGGCACAGATGTTCTTTAATTACACCCAGAATAAACAGGCTTTCACCAAGCAACAACTGGAAAATATACATCTTTAAATAAACCCAAACTGCAGCTGTGCAGTATCGTAAAGCCATCTCAACAAATGTCCACACATTAAAATCACAAAGATTGTCTTGTGTCTCTAGGGTGGAAATAAATTAGATCAATGAAAAATACAATCAAGAACTTACAAATATTGGAAATTAAGTAATGTAGTTAAAACTGATGAGTCAAGGAAGCAATCTCAAGGGGAATTAGAAAATATTTTCCACTAAATGATAATGAAAATACAACATAATAAAACTTCTGAGATGAAGAGAAAAGAGGATTTAAGAGGACATTTACACCCTTCATGTATATATTACACTTATTCACAATGGCCAAATACAAAATAATCTCTGTAAATATCTCAAGGAGTTTGAAAACCCAAATCTCTTAAATCTAACCAAATTGAAGACAAGAAATAAAAGAAATAAAATCAAAAAATCAATGAAATATAAAAACAAATAAACAATAGGCAGTAAATACTTTTAAAAACTAGTTTTCTCACAGAATTAATAAAATTAAGTCACTGAGAAGAATAAAAGACTAACAGACATAAAAGGGCCGGCGATTTAGCTCAGTGGTTCCCTTGCCTGCCTCGCAAGCACAAGGTCCCAAGTTCGATCCCCGGTACCAAAAAAAAAAAAAAGGAAGACTAACAGACATAAAGAAAAGGGAAATATTATCAAAATTGAGAATCAAAAAAGGATCATTAGAGACCCTGTAAACATTGAAAAGATTTCAAGAGATTGTATATATAATTCTTATATCATCAGTAAATTTAAAATGTTACATAAAAGGATGAATTCTTAGAAAAACACAGTTTACCAAAATGTGGGGAGCCCTATGTCTTACAAATAACTGTTACTAAATTAAAATCCTTTTACATACACACACACACACACACACATCAGGCATATTGGTTCACTGAGAAAATTTTCTAAATGTTTAAGGAAGAAAAAAGTACTCATCTTACAAAAAACTAGTTCAGACTGTAGAAATACTGAGAGTACTTCACAATATTTTATGAGATCAGCAAAAGTATAATACCAAAATCTGATTGGAAGATTACAAAAAAGGAAAATTATAGATGATCACTTTTATATAGATGTAAAATTTCTAAACAAAATATTAGAAAATCAAATCAATTGATGTATGAAATCTATAATCCATCAAGCTAAGGTGGGATTTACTCTTGGAATGCAAGTTTGGTTTAGCATTTAAAAAAAAATTGTAATTCACTATGTAAAATACTCTTCTTACTATACACAAGTAAAATATGTTAATACAATACAGTATAAAGGCATTGTTTAAAATCACTAGGAATAAAAAGAAGCTTCCTCAATCTGATAAAGCTGATCCATAGTGAAGCCTACAGAAATTATTATTATTTTTCATTGTGAAATATTCCAGCAATTCTCCCTGCACTCAGTAATGAGAAGGTAAGTCTCAACAATTCTCTTTGAGTTCCTCACCAACATTTTAAGGAAAGAAAATACGTGAGGATTAGACAGGAAGGAATGAACCTGTATTTATTCACAGACAATTCAAAGGGGGCCTCTGACAAACTAACATGATTGCCAAGTTAGTAGGTCAACTGGTAAAAAGTCAACATGTAAATATGTTCTTGCTTCCCTTAGCCCGGTAACAACTGGATGGGATCTGATGTTTAAGATGGTATAAAATACAACAGCATTAAAGAGATATTAGGTAGGTATTAACCTAAGAAAGTAATCCAGTTGGGAATTTTAAAGAAAAGCAGAATTCCTGGATAAATAAAGGGGTGCTCTGTGTTCTTGGATTGAGGGGCTGACTATCACCCGTAAGTTCACCAATGGGTTTAACACAATCTTAACTAAAATACTGCCAGCTATTTTGAAAATATGAAATTATAAAGAAAAAAGAATATCCAAGATGATCTTAAAAAGGAGTAGGAAAACTGAAAAACCCGTACTCCAGCTGGATTATCTATAGACAATGTGTGTGTGTGTGTGTGTATTTAAATGAATGACACAGAAATAATGGCATGTCAGTTTTACAAACGCATTTTGATCCTTACCACATACCATACACACAAAAAAATTCCAGACAGGTTAAAGATTAGCCAAGAAATGTAAAGAATCTTAATGACTTTGGGGTAGGCAAAAATGTCTCAAACAGAATGCAAACTGTGGTACCAGAAAGGACAAAATAAATATTTCTTCATTAGAATTAAGAGTTTCTGTTCATGAAATTCACAAGTTAAGAAGTGAAAATGCAAACCACAAGTTGAGTAGAATTTTGTGAGACATCTGCCTGCATTTCATGTGTCTAACAAGGGACCTGGGCTCAGAAGAGAGAAATTTCTACATACCTTTAAGAAAACTTGAAAAGAATTTTGAAAAAGCCAAAACTTGAAAACGTACTTCACAGAAGAGTCTATCCAAGTAGCCAGGAAGCATACAAGAACGTTAGCACGAAATGCAAATAAAATCAAACAGAGTAGCAGTAGATATTTACCAGAAGGGCTAAAATTATAATAGGAAGAGAAAGAGGGAAGGGAAGAAAGGAAAAGAAGAGGGAAGGATGGGAGGGGCCGGGGGGCCACTGCATCTTGGAGGACGCGCAGGACACCCGGAACTCTCATCCCAAGGGGATGGCGTTTTCTAAAACCCAACCGCGGCACGGCCTCAATTCAGCAGCTCACTCTTGGCACACATTCACCTAAAATGCATATAAATGTGCGCCAGACTCACAGGGAACACAAACAGCCACGCTGGTCACCCTAGTCCCCTCCCCTTCTGTGGTAAATTGAACCCACGGTGAATGGGGTGGGCCCTGCAATTCCACGCCCCCTGCCGGGGACAGCACATGAGGCAGAGCCGTGCCCGAGGCCTATGCCACAGTGAGCAGATAGCGCCAGCTGCGGAGCAGAAGCAGAGCAGAAGCAGAGCAGCTCTGCCTCCGGAGACTGCAGCACCAGTGACTCATCTGTGTGTCCCAGTAAGACTAGGCCTGCCCTTGGGACTGCGGGGACACTCCAGTGGGGGTGGAGCACAGACGTGGCCCTGGGGACCCGGGCGTGCTGTTTCTTATTGGATGGTGGTTACAGGCGTGTTCACTGGGAAAGGTGTCAGTTGGTGCAGACACTATGGACGTGCTTGCCCACATGCTTATTTTACATGGATATTTTCTGCATGCATACTGATTTTCAATAAGACTTAAAGAAATACATACATATGTATGAATGAAAGCAAATTAATTAAGGATCTTTTTTTATCCACTTCATCTCTCCCCTCCTCCCTCTGTCTCTTGGACCCTTTCTACAATCTTGGATTGCAAGTAACTTCTTCTGCGAGTGTTCCACAAGATGAGCAAACATTTCTAATAAATTTTAACTTGTTAAATGAGCAACATCTTACAATACGAGTGGTACTGACACCAGATGTCAGCTGATCACAACTGAGCCGATAGTTCCCCACCTCTGTCTCTGTCTCTCTCACTGCGGGATTGTGGGTGATCATCTCCCAACATCAAGAGGCTATGGAGGAGCTCTCACCTGCAGAGGAGGAGAAGAAAAGGGCAGAGGGATCCCTCACTTCAAGTGAAATTAGGAGATGTGTGAACTGTGCGGAACAGTGCAAAGTCTTGTGGAAAAGCACCACCTGAATAAGGCTGTCCCAGTGAGAGCAATGAATCTGCTTACGGACAATGCAGTGGCCCCTTCCGCCAAACCCTCAAAAGGAGGCAAAGGCGAGTGTCACTGGACAGGTTTCTTGTTAAAGCTGCATGAAAAGAAGATTCCACAGAGCCAATGGACAGCAGTGATTCTGTCAGTGATGGGAAAGTCTCTTGTCTCCTCCACATCAGCCACAAAGGTTTCCAAAGGTAAGTAAGTGCAGGTTGATTTGTTTATTTTTCTTCTTATTTTGTATTTTCTTTATCATTCCTATTATATCACAGTAGTAATCACTTTTATAGGAATATTTTTGGGTTGTGAAACAAATCATCTGCGTTTCCATTGTTTCTGATGGGGAAATACGCTTTGATACACGAGTGCTTTGGTGTACAAGCACGCTTCCCGAATGAATCACACCCACAAACCAAGGTTTCACTGTATGTACATTTCTGCCTGTTTGTAGCACATAACGATCACACTTCTCGTGGGGACTCGGTACACAGACACAGCACTCACAAGTCTCCTTCTCATCTCGTGTCCCTTCCCCTTTCTGTCGCAGGTCACGAGCACAGCACAGCGCAGGAGAATGAAAGATTACTCAGGGTTGGTCCCAGAGGGGCTGAGAGGACCCGAGACCCCCAGTGGGAGAGAGCCTGATGAGGGCGCCCCAAACTGCAGCCTTGGTGGCCTTTTATTGATGGAACCAGGAGGCAGGGAGGAAAGAAAAGGAGGGCGTCTGGGCGGGACTCGGTGGGGATGGGGCAAGGACAGGGAAGGTGGGTGGTCTGTTTAACGACCACCCTGAGGGCTGACTGGGGTGTGGGGAGGTTGGGCCAGAGGCTTCGCTCCATAAGGCCGTGAGTCTGGTCCCACTGTGTGATGTTGGCCCGTAGTTGACCCCTCGTCCCTTCCAAGCGTTCTGGGAGGGTCTGGGCACGTGGCTGCACTCACCTCTGCAAATCCGGCTCATCCCTGCCGCTGGCCAGGCCCTTATACCTTCCTATTTGCAAAAGACCTATCTTTCTGTTTCCTATTATCTTTAAGTTTGCTCTTTAATTTACTTATAATTTGGAGTTTTCATATGAAAGAAAGCATGTGATATTTAAGCATGTGTGTCTGATTTATTTCACTTAAAATCTCAAGAATGTACTCATTTTCCTACAGATGACTGAAGTTCATCCTTCCTCACGGCAGAGTAGTGTGTGTATCCATGGTGTGCAGAGTCCACATTTTCTTCAGCTATTCATCTGTTGAAGGACATATAGGCCACGTCTAAGAGTGAGCTATTGTTGAATTGGCAGGACTGTATCGTCACACAGCCGTGGAGCCTAGAATTCAGAAGGAGGGCATTAGCTCAGTTCTGCTGGTCCCCCAAACCTGCCCTCTGCGCACGTGACTTCCTCCCTGTGTGCTTCTTCTTCATCCGTGCCTCCTCCTTATGGGTCCCCACTAATGACCTGGGGCTCCCTTGTCTGCACTGCAAAGAACTGCTTCTAGACCCGGTCGGGTAATCAGAGGCTCTGGGCCACGGCTGCAGCGGGTGATTCAGTTCAGCCCACAACACCACCACTTTGTGCCCTCACACTCATCCACACAAACACACACCCATGGGTACACACACACGCGAGCACATACCCATGCACACGCACACGCCTGTGCACACCCATGCACGTGCACACCCATGCACATACACGAACACATGGGAGGAAAGAGAGACAGATGGAAGGAAGGAAAGAGGGAGGGAGAGAGAGAGAGCGCGCTCAGGTGTTTTGCTGTCCCTGTGTGCTGTCCACTTTAGAACCTTGAGCCCCTGCAGTCTTGCTCAGACCAGCCACACCGCAGTCTCAGACTCAGGGAGCGGGGCCACAGGACCTGGCGTGGAGCAGGCGGAGTGGAGGCCGCCTGTGCGTGGCTGGTTTGGAGGCACTCATCTTTCTGAGGCCTGGGGATGTGGTCGAGCTCTGGGTCCTCCTGATCAGGCCCTGCTAATGTTTCTGTGCATGCCGCAGTGGGTGAGGCCAGACAGGGAGCAGTGAGAAAGCAGGAGGAACCCAAGCTCCCTTCTGGAGATGCTCAGCCAATCTTAACTGAATCCTCTAATTGAGTCACCCCATCCTTGGGGGCACCTGGAGAGAATGCCCTGTGGGTGTTCTCCATCCTCCAGGCAGCCGGCATCCAGCCTTTTCTCTTTCCAGAAAACACCGAGTTTCCTCCGAGTGGAGACAGAGGTGCTGACAGGGCTCGCAGCAGTGGAGAGCCGGACCTCCCAAGGCGTCCAGAAAACGCTCTCCTGCCGACCTCCCGCGCTGCTTCCTGTTAGTTTCCCTCTGTTCCCAGGGGAGCGGTGAGACCCTGAGATTCTTGACCCCCAAGCCCAGCAGGATTTATGAGATCAGCTGAGCAGAGCAAAGCCCTGCTTCGAGGACAGCGAGTGTGGACCGTGGTGTCCTCGTCCTCCCTGGGCACAGAGGGCTCTGCCCAGCAGTGCATCCCGCACAGATGCGTCCTGCTCCGGGCCTCTCCCAGCACACATCAGGTCAGGCCTCACGATCCACACTCCATTCAGGAAGCAAAGGAACGCAGGTTAGCCAGGAAGGGAGCTTAACAGGAAATGGAAGCTAACCAGGATAGGTCAACCTTGCGGCATTTGCTCAGCCTTCCTTCACTTTAGGACGGTAATCAAATCTGAGTGGACACGTTGCTCCCTGGGGCTCTGGTTAAAAAGCTGGCTCTGCTCCGGAAGCTCTGGGCAGGGCTGGAGATTCTGTGTCTGCCCAGTTTCCTGGTGACACTGAAGCCCCATCCACGGACCCTGCGCTGGAAATCGAAGTAAGAGGATTTGTGATGTGCCTTCCGTGTCCCCGGGGCACACAGTTCCCATGCACTGGGCACTGCGTTCAGAGCTGGCAGCACCAAGAGACCCGAGACCCAGTCCTGGCCTCAAGGTGCACAGAGAGCAGCACTTCAGCTACCACAGAGGCCAGCAGAGGCTCCCGGAGCCCAGCAGGAGCCCCTGGCTCTGGTTTGTTTGCCTTTGCACAAGAAAGAGACATTGCCCGGCCCAGAGCAGCTTCAGACCGCAGCAGCGTGGGACCAGGGACTTCCTGTCACATCCACCGCCATCAGCTTGCGTCCCCAGACACGGCCGCCAGCTTCTGCAGTCGATAAGGACTCGCCCGAGGCTGCCAAAGCCAGAGCCGTGTCTCTTGAGTGGCTTTAAAATGTCACAGAAAGGATGTGGTGGAAGCTAGGATAGAAGGGCTATTTATGGAGCACACCCTCATGTTCACATTTCTAGCTCTTGTGGGTCCAGATGAGAAGCTGGGGGTCACAAAGTGGGGACAAGGTGACCTGCGGCCCCAGGGTGGGCTCTGGGGCAGGGACGCCCACTTCCGGGCCCCCGAGTCCTCGCCTCTCGGAGCTGTCCTCCACCCCCTCTGCTTCGCCTCACACAAAACATATGAAAATGTGACATTTCCTCCCGATCTTCCCAGAGTGTGGCTTTGGATTTAATGTTAACAATCTAGCTCCCTTTTTATATATCTCCTCTTTAACACGGACTTTTTTAAAGCTGATTTCCTGAATGCTTTTCAGTTTCCCTGTAACTTTACAATTTTGGTTAGAATTTCAATATAGTGACAGCTTCCCTGCATATATACATAATTAGGGCTGACAAACGTGCGACTAATGTATCAAACATTGATGATAGGAAAGCTGCAGCTAAGTAATTCTACTGACTCAAGACATGATGACGTTTTGTGTTTGGAAAATACACCTGCTCAGACATCACACATGTGTCGTCTTACAACTGCACACATTAGTATTTCACCTTTTCTAAGCAAAATAAATACTTAGTGTGGATTTTCCTAGTGGTGATTAAAAATCAGCACAATGACAAAAATATGGCAGATCTGCTTAAAAAAAGACTTAGAGCATGAAATCCATACTCAGGAGATAGGAAACAAAAGGAATTCACTATAGTACAAGATGTAAAAGTGAAACTTACATCAGGGGCTCAGGTATGGTCAACATTAAGGTTCATCCCCACACCTGTTGAGTAGAGACAGACCATTTAGCAAACAATTTGAACAAGGGTCCCTACATAGTTTTAATCGTCTGTCCACCGCAGGTCTAAGATCGACATGTGGCCATCTCATTCAAAGACCTGAAGGTGAGCAGAGTTGAAGGGGCACTTCAAGGACCTGTGTCCTCCCTCCAACCCCAGCGGCCACTTCTCGCCTCCTGTAAGATCAGCCCTGGCCCCAGCCAGGGGGAGAGAGCAGAGAGAGGGAGCCAGCAGCTCCCCGGTCGCAAGTTCTTCCTTGTCCTTGTCCACACAGGAGTCCATACTACCTCCAACCATACCCCATAGGATAAAATAAGTGGCTGAATTAATCCAGACTCAAAAGAATACCATAAACATACAATTGTGTAAATAAATGTGTCCTCCCACGTAAGATCTGTATCAATCCCCTTCCAGCCTCTGGACAAGATAAAATTGTATCACCTGCAGTAAACACTTCATGATCTATGCTGTATGTATTACATCCAGTGAGATAGAAAAAACAGCAACAGGAGCAAGACTGCAACCTATTAGACCAGTGATTCCCAAACTCGCATAGGTCGGAATCCCTGGGGATCTTTGTTTTTCTTTTTTCCTTTTTTTTCTTTTTGTTTTTGGTACCAGGGATCCTGGGGATCTTTGAAAACCCTGAAACCCAGGACAGGCTGGACTAGTTAACTCCGAGTCACAGGGGTGGGGGCCCCAGGAATCCCAGAGCCCCAGGGGGACTGGAGGGGAGGGCTGAGAACAGGGAAGGTGGCCAGTCAGAGCACAGTGACCCCAAGGTACAAACCGGCTGGAGAGGAAGGGATAGGACCCCAGGAGTGCTGGTGTGGGGTTGGGAGAGGACAGGGAGATGAGTTTCACCCTGAAGGCTTTCTCTTCAGCGGCCCCAGTGCTCAGGACCCTCACAGAACTGTGGAAGGAGCAAGGAGACATTGCAGGGGGAGGAGCCTGTGCCCCCCCAGGGCTTCGAGAGACTACAGAGCAGGCCCTGGTGGCCCTGGCTGCCACCATTAGTTGACCAGAGGATCCATGGAAGTTGCAGGCAAGCACTGGGGCGCCCCCTGTGGGCCAGGAGGGTGGGCTCTGCTCTTATCAGAGAATGCACTGAGTCCCAGCCCTCTGCTGGTGACAGTCACGGCAGTGGGAGGCCATGGGCGCGCCCCGGCCCCGGACACCCCTCTGAGGTGGGCATCGCTCTTAGCAGCCCTCTGTACAGATGGGGAAACTGCGGCAGGAGCTGGCTCATGACAGCCACCCAGCCAATAAGATGCAGTGAGATTACACTGGCCCAGAGTTTGTGCCTTAACCCTTCCAGTCTCTGGTGTCTTTCTCAAATGTATTGCTTCCCCAGATAATACTGTCAGGGGGTTAGTGACCTTTTAAAAAGACACCAGTTTCCTTCTTTTTAGTTCTTCCTTTAATTATTCCAAAAAAGAGCTAAGAGCTTTGTACTAGAAGAGCCAGGAAGAACTTAATTCTGCACAGCAAAGACAACATCAGTTCTGGTATCCGAGAGGATACAAAATTGTGGGGAAAACATAATTCACACCCGCTCCATTCCCCTGAAAGATGAGGGATTGCTGTGTCATTTCCTGAGAAGGACGGGGAGAGGTTGCTTCTGAGTTTGCTCTATAAATTCATACCGGACTGCGAAGCTCTCTGGGTTGCGTGGGAATTGAGTAATTCTTTCTGATGAAATGATAGGGTTTTCACAGGGCTTATTTGCGCAGAGAGTTTTAAGACTCATCATCAAGAATTTTTAAAGCACTGACTCTTTAGTAAAAATAAAACTTCACTTTGTGTGAGTGTACAATTTGGCTTGGGTTGAGATCCCAGGGCTCTGTGTTCTCGGCCTCCTCCACCCACCTCGCTGTGGAGCTAGCTCAGGCGGGGGCAAAAATCAAAGGCGTGTTGAACGGACACCGCAGCGGAGCTGTGGGCCTCGGCCGGGAGGAGAGGCTCCCGCGTCCTCTCGGTGCTGGCCCGTGGTGTCCCACTCAGCGGCGAGGCCTGTCCCGGCCTGGGACAGCGAAGGGCCGCACGAGGAGCAGCAACTGTCTCCTCCCACTCAGCTCGTTTCTCCAGGCTCGGTAAACAGCGTAATTCCGGGAGGGAGTGCAACTGGCAGGAAGTAGGGAGAGGGATGTGCCGGGAGAACAGGCCTTTTAGGACAAGGTGCTTGTCCCGTCCAGTAGATTGAGAGCACCAGGAAGGAAGCCACCAAGGCCGGAGACGTTATTAGGACCATGGAGCCCTGCAGCCAGACGGCCACTCGGCAGCTTCCGTGACGCTAAGCCAACCCCAGCCATCAGCTGCAGGTGCCAGGCATGGACCCATCCTCGAGACAGTGGGGTGGACACTCTGCAGCTGCCCAGCCTCGGCTTCCCTTCCTCGGGCCACCACCCTGCAGGGTCCCCCGAAGAGGGAGTGTGACCGGCAGTGACCTATGTCTTTTCCTGGGAAAAGAGTTTACGATCTGGCCAAGGCTCCCCCAGCCCGAGCCTCCCATCGCCTCCCGCTGTGGTCCGTCTGTGAGAAGGGGGACCCTGGTCGCCACACCGAGGCCAGAGGGCCAGGCTCTGAGGGGCCGTGCAGACCCACAGAGCCATGCCGAGGAGGAGTTCAGTGTTCCAGGGTTGAGCACAGAGATTTCCAGGGTACCTGGGACTCCTGTGACTGGAACCCCAGGCAGGGGCCCACACACATTGAGGGTGGACAACAGTGAGCTGATGAGTAGTTTTATATGCGTAGAAAAAGGGAGGCTGAGTCGAGGAGACCGGGAGCTGGATGAAGTGGGTGGGCTCATGACAAAACAGAGCAGGGACCCCCCGCCCGGGAGGGATGCCTTGCACCGCTACCATGACACGGTGACACTGGGTCTGCTGGAGAAAGGGTCAGATGAGCCATGGCACATGCTAGAGACAAGGACCCTGGTGCCCAGGGAGCCGAGGTAAGAAAGTGCCGACGGCGGTGACTGAACCTTGGTTGTCAGCTTCACTGGCTGGAGACTCCCAAATTAGTAAAGCGCACTTCTGTGTACATCTGAGGGGGGCACAGGCGTGTGACCTCGGGAGGCTTTCCTGGTCCCTTCCTCACTCTCTGGTTTCCCCCTGCTCTCTGCTCGCCGGCCACCGTGAACTAAGCGGCTTTACTCTGCCATACGCTTCCGCCATGATGTTTCTGCCTTGAAGCCAGCAGGCCAGCACCCAAACTCCCAAAGCCGTGTGCCCAAATAATGTTCTCCTCCTCTAAGATGAGAACATCATATATTTTGTCTAATGCAGTGTCCCACCCGGGAGGCACCAGGTACTGAGTGCTTGTTGGTCATCTATACATTTTATTTTGTAAAGTGGCTCTGTACATCTAGTATTTTTACTGGGCTGTTTGATGTCTTAATATTGAGGTGTAAACATTGTGTTATATATTTATACCATATATATAGACAAAACATATTTCTTCTCAGAAGATTTCAAGAGCATCCGTGCCATATAATGAAGTACTACTGCACTAGGGAGTGTTTCTGTATCAATCATGGCTTCCTCGTGCCCTGAATCTATTATGTGTATGTTATGGTTTACATCAAGAGGAAGTCTCTGGAGTCATAACTCAAAAGTGGGTTTTTTTGTTGTTTTTGTTTTTTGGTACCGGGGATCAAACTCGGGACCTTGCACTTGCAAGGCAGGCGCCGGAACCACTGAGCTAAATCTCCAGCCCTACCCAGAAGTGTTATCTCCCTCCAGGGCTCCACCCCTCTCTCTCTGCTTCCTGGCCACCATGCTGCACGTGGCTCTCCCCCGCCAGACCTTCCCACCATGCTGCAGACCATGCAAAGGATTGAAACTTCAGAAACATGAGCCCAAATTAACCTTTCCTTGTGGGTGTTGGAGATTATGTCTCAGCCCCCGGAAAAGTGACTGAGACAATGTAATTCTTTGTCAGCTTCACACCTTCTTTACATCTCTGGACTGTTCTGCCTAGTCACAGAGGATTTTATTTAAAACTCTCCCCAATTCCGTGTATTAGTATTCTCAGTGGGTTTCTTATTAGCTGTTTGTGTTGTGCTGGGGATGGAGCCCAGGGCCTGCCACATGCCATCCCTCAGTGGGTTCTCGTACTGGTGTGCACGGGTTTGACTGCCCGTGCTCGAAGGTGTGTGCACACGCAGGCCAGGGTGCTCTCTCTGTGGGGCTCTGCTGCTGTAGCTTTCGGTGACTTTACAAAGAACTCTCTTCCAGCTCTGCCATGGTTGAAGCAGCACTGGGCAGGCCCAGCCCTGGGAGGTGGGCACAGTCCTCGTGGATGGGGCTGGATGCAGGATGCTGGCAAGGTCCAGCACACTGGGTAGAGACCAGCACTGCGCGTGCATACGGCAGGAGGTTCATCGATGGGACCCGGAGACTCGGGGAGATGTAGGCTCTGGGTGTCTCCAATCCAGGGGGCTCTGCAGCCTTGCAGGCTATTTTGCCTTGCAGACAAACTGGGAAGAGAGAGGCTAAGAGAATACATGCATGGGCAGTGCTCCATGTTCATGAGACCTCCCTGGGAACAGGAGAGGACTCTGGACTCCCAGTGGGGACGGCTCCTTTGCCTCTGCTTTTCCCGGCTCTCCCTAGGACTGTGTGGGGCCACGTGGGCTCCACACAGAGGGGCTGTTCATTCCCACAGAAGACAGACTCTGACTGAGCTGGCTTTGGCAGAACTCCCTGGTACAGTTTTCTGACCTAATGATCCCCTAGGGTTCCCTCCCTGCCCCTGCCCCACCTCTCTGCGTTCCTGGTGCTCATATTTGGGCTCCTTTCTCATGTTTTCTGTCTCCACATAGTGTCACTAGAGGAGAGGTCCTTTGCTCTCCCACGCAGCCTGCAGAGGCAGTGCTGGTGGACGGCAGGACTCCCCTTCCCGCCACTCCATTGATATCACTGCCAAAAACAGAGCAGAGGACGGAATTAGCACCTGGCAGGATTAACCCACACATGCGTGGCTCACTCCTCCCAGGGGAAGTCCTTGGTCATTAAACTGTGACCCCAGAGCGGCCCGGCAACCTCAGGCGGTAAACAAGCCGTGGACCCAGGAGTGACCATGCGTGACTCGTATTTCCAGGACGAGGGACACGCGTGTGTCCTTGGATAATTGAAAACACTTTCCCACTGGCCTCCCTCACCTGATGTTATTAAAATTCCTGTTTGGAGATCACGGCTTGTGTAAGCTCTGTCGGGTCTCCCATCCCCAGATTAGCATTTCACCCGGGCAGTGTGCGTAATGAATGACTGTGTTCCAGGGGCTGCACACCCACGCTGAGCTAATTAATCACTGTCTCTTGGTGTTAATTAGGGCGCTGTGAGCTCGCTGTGTCCTGTCACTTGGGCCATGACTCACTCAGGATCTTCTGGTTGGTGGGAAAGGCTGCTGGCTTCCCTCCCTCCTCGTGGGGACTTCTGACAGTGACCTGCACATCTCACTTCTAAAGGCAATTATCTCTTGGGCAGGCACAAACAACTATCCCTTTCAGCATGCTGCTTGTGGAAAGTGATGTTCTCCCAGGCAGACACCATCCTTAGTGCCACTGCTTGCGTGTGTGTGATGCCCAAGCATGTGGCTGGCTCAAAGCCACACTGAACCATATGCATAAAAACCAAACTTTCACAAGCCAGGTGTGGTGGCACAAGCCTGTGATTCCAGCCCTCCGGGAGGCTCAGGCGGAAGGATGGCCAGTTCCCGCACAGCCTGGACAACTTCGTGATTTAACGACACCCTGTCTCAAAATTAAAAATGAAAAACAGGCTCAGTGCAAAGGCCTGGGGTACAATACCCAGTATCATAACAACAAAAATAACAACACAACAAGCCAGGGAGACACCAGACTCTGACACTAATGAGCAGAGTCAAGGTCTTCCCAGGAAAGCGGTTTTCCTGAGGGCAAATGATAAGCAGACGTCAAGGTCAGGAAAACTCTCAATGGCCCGCTGGGAAGAGCAGTGGTGGGGCGCTCCCTCCCTCCCTCCCTCCACTCAGGACTGACCTCAGGGGGCCCCACCCCTGCCGGCCACTTTCCCTTGCAGGCAGATGGGGAAGAAGGGCACTGGGGAGGCGCATGCATGCTCTGTTTTGCTTGCTGGGTGAGGAGCCGATGCTGATGGGCATGGGAGTGGGGACCCGCGCTGGGCCAGCCGCCAGGCCCCCAGTGAGAAGTGGACAGGTCGCTGGGCGGAGGCCTCGGCACAGAGTGACAGCAAGGAATCCTTGTCAGACACAGAAACACTGTCGTAGCTTTCCTCCAGATTCCCATGAGTTCAAGCTGCGAGGTTTGTGAAGTGGCACAGCGTGTCCTCCGTGTCTGCGGGTGTGATCGGCAGAACCGAGAAAACTGCCCAGGTGGAATATGCGCTCCGCCTGTTGCTCTAAACTGCACTGCTGGCAGATACACACACAAAGCAGAGATCTTGGCTTATTTCAGAGTTGCATTTTCTGTTTTAATCAGGACTTTCACTTACAGTGCTTCCGGGACAGGAAGTGCTCCCCAGACAGGAAGTGCTCCCCCGCCATCCCCAGCATGTTCCTTGTTGTCCACAGAGTTCAACATCAGAGGTTCCCTCCCGTTCTCCTTCTGGGATTCCCCAAACCCACTCACTTTCTGGCACTTGCTGCCCTTTAGAGTTCCCTGACATCAGCCATTCACCACCAGAATTATTTCATGACGATTTTCCAGGAGCTGATGCCCTTTGATAACTCTGACATGTAGCAATGTTTAAGTGTCTATCTAATGAAAAGCGCAGGCGATAGAGAAATAGGATTTTCAGAAAATCCGCCAGGATTGACGATGCAGAGCATAATTGTCGCTGGCAGGGTCTGGGATGGCTTCTCAGGACAGCACAAACAGCGATGTGTCAGGGCCCTTGTCACAGCTCTGCAGGAACGACTTCTGCCCTGGTGCTGATCAGAGACTCAAGATGAGCAAAAGCCCTCCAGGGACACTGCACCCTGTCCACTCCTCGGGCCACCCAGAGGGGACAGCGGGCAGTCAGAAGTCTCCTAGATGTGGTGGCATCTGAGGCGACAGGTCCTGGGCCACCCCAATACAACAACACTGTCGGCCATCCTCAAAGATAACCGGGTGGTGTGAAACTAAGGAAACGAAGCCACGCTGTGGAGAGGAAGGGGCACGAGACCTGGGGACACAGGGATCCCGGGCACTGGCACTCAGATATCCAGGAAGAGACGGGCCAGACGGTGGCTGCAGCAGCCGGATCCTCTGCTGTTCGGGATGGCCAACTGCAAAGATGCCTTCCATAGACCGCCTCTAGGGACCCCTGGGACACTGGAACAGAACCACAGCTGCCCCTTCCCCTCCCGCTGTCAGGTCTGCTCTGACTTCCCGGGTGGGGTCCCACAACGCCATCTTGGGATGAGCACATCCAGCACGCCACAGACCAGAGGCCAGGCAAGGGAAGGGGCCGGGCAGCGCCCCAACTAGAGGAAGGGAATGGCTCTCAAATCCAGCCGGACACCTGGGGGCCCTTACAACGATGCAAGAAGTTCTCCTAAGAGCCAAGGAGAAGTGCATACAGCTGATAGGCAAGGGGTAGCAGAGCTGGGAAGGAAGACAGACTTCTGATAACTGCCACAAGTAAGAGCAAGAGGCTCCGCCCAGGGGAGAAAAAAGAGCCGACTCCACACGTAGAGGATGTGTGCTGAGTCACGTGGGTGGGCCGGAGGGCTCCGCCAAAAACAAGCAGCAGAGGATCACAAAGACACTGCTTATACTCAGAGCAGGGAAGGAAAATCCAATGAAAGAGCAGGTCTTGGGAGCACAGATTGACATATATAGTTAAGGAAATAAACATCTGGACATTGAGTTTTTATTACAATCATAAAGAAAATTGCCACAAGCATTCAGATCATAACCAAGTTATCTAAAAAGGAACAAATATCAAACTGCCCTTAGCTCTCCCTCTTGCCAAGTTAGGCATTAAAAGACAACAGAGTAGGCTAGGGACTTAGCTCCGTGGTTCCACTGCCTGCCTCTCAACCACAAAGTTACTGAGTTCGATCCCCGGCACCAAAAAAAAAGACAACGGAGTATAGAATATACTATATCCTATCAAGAGCAGGAGAAATATAATAAGGGTCAAACATTCAAGCAAATACAAAGGGAAAAAAGGAAACCAGTGGTATTGTATGATGGAACATAATAAGATAACTAGAAAAAATCAAATTAGACTGACGTTATTTAGAGTAGATAAAGAGGAGAATCTTAGCTAAAAATAGAACATGCATTTCATGGGCTAAAATACAATGTCAAAACTTACAGTAAAATCTGTTAAATGCAAGGAGAATATAATAAAACTAGGTGAATTATTTCTACATAACTCTGCAATATAAGCCACCTACTCTCATCATGTCCAAGCTGAATATTGCTAATAAAATGTTACATCCAAGCCAGTAACCTCTGAGTGTGAATTTCCACGGGGACTTTGAAGAGCACCTGGGTGACACTTATGAAAATTAGAAATGCTGCTGTCAGCAGAGCCACTCTTCCCCCCAGGGAGCCTCTGGGACCCCTCACCTGGGCAGGGAGAGGGGCTCGCTGGGGACCCCCCAGAGAAACATCTCGGAATCAAGGACAGAACTGGCCCTCGGTGTGGAACCGAGTGGAATGCAGTGTGCGATGGACTATTTAGTGGAAGAAATTAAGAAACCCATGCACACACCGGATTGGTGTACACATAACCCAGGCTAGTGGGCAATCAGAGGAGGTTTTTAGGTCTATACTTATTTCTTTTCCTTTTTTATGAAGAAGGCATACATCCTGCACATGCGCCACTGATAGCCGAGCAGGGCGGGGTCCCATGGGCTTCTCTCCAGGTCCTCAGGGTCCCAAACAAAGAACTAGACAAAACACAGAAAGGCAGTGAGGTGCACATTTACCGCGGTGGGAAAGAGGTAGGGCCAGAGTGGGCAGAGAAGAGGCTCACAGCTGCCAAGGACAGGGCTAAAGGGGCTTTAGATTCTGAAATCCCGGATTGACCTTTACCTCATACCATAGGCACTGGGACATTTGTCCTGTGGAACACTCACTGGGAGGGCGTCAGATGAAAACTGTCCTACCCAAAACTTCCACTGGCCTGTGCCAGACCTAAATGAAGGATCAGAAACAGTGTCTTTTGATTGGCGGTGCCCATATGCAAATGAAGGATGGAGAATAGCATCTTCTGATTGGTTCTTCGAACTGCACCAGATGCAAATGAGGGACTGATTGGTCCACAGGGCTCAGGGCCCCTAGGTCTGACACCAGGTCTGACATCACCTCTGGTCCTGTGTTCTGCACTGTGCTCTTTAGGGAACACCTTACTCAGCCTGTAGCCTTGGGTATTTGTTGCCTTTCAGACATTCCACCCAGGTAGTTGCCTGGTTTGCCCCGGCCCTAATCTTCTACCTTATAATTATTAGAATTAGAGGAAGAAATATTAAACCCTAGTAGCAATGTATCAGTCTGAATGCGGGGACTATGGAAGAAGGCTTTATTAAGCTTTCTGTTTCCCTTTTGTAATTTTCCCATTTCATGAAAACATGGAACTTGAGAATAAAAATTCCTATAAATAACTCTCAGGTCAAAATGAAAGTAAAAATTAGAGGAACAAATTATATTGAAAATAAAATGTGGAGACTACAAAGTGACAGGAGTCAAAGATTGTAGGCCAAGCTGTTCCTGGGGCAAAGCACTTTCCCTCAAACGATTTAATTATGAAGCTTTAAAGAAATACAAAGAAACTTAGCATTCAATTCAAGAAGATACAGAGGCAAGCCCAAAGAAACCAATGAATACACTTTCATATAAACAGGATGACTAATTCTGACATCCTCGTGAACACACAAAATAACCGAAGACCAAAGGTTTCTCACGGGTGTGTTGGGAGAGGGGCTGGAACAGTTAGTCACAATGTTATGACATTTAGGGGCAAATTTTAGGTTCTGCAAACCTAAAATTCTTTCCACCATGCAGCCAAGCAGTGGTAGGATGCCAGCTTAGTATACGGAGCCCATGGTCCAACCCAGCACCCATGGAGGAGGACTGGGAGGGAGCCAATGGCATGCTCATGCCGTGTCTACACCGATGGCTTCACAGCGAGGGCTGTGTGTGCAGACTGTGCAAGGGAAACATGGCCGCAGCCACCCCTCCTGCCACGTGTCCCTCCCACAGCACTGTGTCACACGCCCCATTAGGTAGAATCTCCTTCTCTCCCCTGATCTGGGAGCTCACGAGGCTTCACCCGTCAGAGCCCAGTGGAAGTGGTGCTGTGTCACTTCACCAGCTGTGATGCATTCATTCGCCTGGTCACTGGGGTCAGCAGGGAGGCCACACTGGAGCTCGGTCACAGTCCTGTCCGGAGGAATCCAGCCAGGAAGGAGCCAAGGAAGGACAAGGCCCAAGGTGACTTATAGCCAGAAGGTCCCCATGAGTCCCCCCAGCCCAGGCCCCAGCATCCTGGGACCAGCACCACAGCCAGGCTTGGTCTGTGAGCAGACTAAACTGTGTGGTTGAAGCCACTAGGCTTTGCGGTAATAAGAACTCCCACAGGCTGGCTGAATTTTGTACTTTCAAAGTTAGTATCTTTAAAATCCAGCCCCCAGTACCTACCAATGTGATTCTAGACACGGGATCTTCTGGCCCAGGAAAAGAGGCCACTGCAGATATAAGTAGTCAAGACAAGGTCATAGAAAAGGAGGCCAGGTCCCTGATGTCTTTATGAAAACGGGGTGGGTGGAAGGGTTGATCAGCAGGTACTGAGTTAAAGTTAGGAGTAAGTGGCGCTGGTGACCTACTGCACAGTAGGTAACAGTGACACATTCTGCCTCTCACCATACATCATGAATGCTCGAGGAGCCAGGTGTGTGTAACCAGGTATTGAAACATCACATGGTGTCCCATTAATGGGCAAATGTTTTCTGGTTTTATGTATTAGTTAAAAATAAATGTCATTGAAAAAAGAGCTAAGGGATCACTCCATGACTGAGAAGGCAGTGACGGGCTGGTCTCCCAAGGGACAGTGTAGTCCCAGAAACCCCAGATCAGTCATAAGAAGCAACATCCCGCAAACACGAAGCTCGAGAATTCTGAGACACCTGGGCAGGACACCCCAAGTTGCCATAGTCACAGAAATCAAGGAAAAGCTGAGAATGTCACAGATCAGGGGAGACCCAAGGATGTGACAGCCATTGCAGGGGCGCCCAGGCCTCTCTTAGCCACATTCAGACTGCACACAGGTGCACTGAGGATGAGAGAACCTTAACTCTGAGGCACTGCATGGGAGGGCCCAGGAAATGGGAAAGGAGAGGCTCACATGCGTGGCTTCCCAGCCCCGTGGCCCAACTATGTCCACGTCCTGAATGACCAAGCCCAGGAGACAAGGACCCCAGCTGGGTTTCCAGTCTGGTGCTCGGCGTGGCCAGAGCGCAGGGCTCTCTCTGGCCTGGACACCCACAGCAGAGACACAGCAGCCAGGTCCCAGGCTGTGGTGCCCCACAGCCAGGACCCCAGGCTTCAGAATCACGCCTGATCTCAGATCAAAGTTAGGATCCTGTGACCCACCTTTAATTTGAGAGACACGATCCATGGAGAGGGATCTGTCTCTAAAGAGTTAAGCTGGACATGGTGCTGCTCACAGGCACAGCTGCAAAGCAGCAGGACCTCCAGACTGGCACCACAATGAGATGAACCCTTCTTTCTCATAACACAGCTGTCTCAGGTGTCTCATCATAGTAACAGAGAGCTGCGGCACACAGCTCAGCCCCACAGGATCCTAGTGTGCTCGTGAATTTCTTCTTGGCTCTCATCCACTTTCAACTCCTCTTCCAGGGAACTGTGTGAGAAAGTAAGCTTGCACACTGCCTCTGAGAGGAACAAGTCTTGCTGGCTTGGACTCACAGCTGGTTAAAATGGAGCCCATTGAAAAACACTGATTCCTGTCTCCCAGCACAGAAGAGGCTTCCAGGCCAACCTACCACCGCTCCTAGCACAGAGGAGGTAAGACAAGCAGGTGCCAGCAGCACACACACACACACACACACACACACACACACACACACACACTGTTGAAATGAGAAGACACATGAACAAGTCTCAGAACCAGACTTCCAGATCACCTACAGCAACCCCAAAGGGAAATGAGATGGAACCCTCTGATACTCAACCACCTGGACTCCCTGAACTGGCAACAAAAGAGGATCTGGAAAAAATGAAATCAGAAATAATTTCTCACATAACGGCAGTGATTGTGCCTTTAGTGCAAGACATGATTAATAAATCTAGAGAGGACACGGGTAAAAAAAAAAATAGAGGAGCTGAGGATCATGATATAATCACAACATAAGAAACAAATGGAATCCACAAAACAGATGCAGACAGATTTCTGGGAGATTAAAAACTCCATTGAAAGTCCATACAGCAGAATGAGCCATTGTGAGGACAGAATTTCAGATACAGAAGATAACAATGCAATTAGTGAACAGGAAAAAGAAAAATTGCTTTATAATTGTAAGGGACCATGAGAAATCAATCCAGCAGCTGCTAGATAATGCAAAGAAGAATAACATAAGACTGACTGGAGTCAATGAAGAAACAGGAGACAGTGCAGACAACATACAAAAACTGTTCACAGAAATGATGGCAGAAAACTTCCCAAGCAGGGGAAAAGAACTTGACATACAGAGAAGTGAGGCATATAGGACTCCAACTAGCCTTGATCAAAAAAAAATCTACACATAGGCATATAATTGGTAAGATTCCAGAAACCCAACAGAAGAACAAAGTTCTACAAGCAGTTAGAGAAAAGAAACAAATCACATACAAAGGAAAGCCCATCAGAATCACAGCAGACTTCTCAAGGCAAATCCTCAAGGCAAGAAGAGCTTGGAGTGATGTATTGCAAGGCCTAAAGGAAAACAGCCTCCAACCCAGATTGATGTACCCTACAAAACTATCTTTCAAAATGGATGGTGAAATAAGATACTTTCATGACAAAGAGCACCTTAGGAACTTCATGAATACTAAACCAGCACTCCAAAACATTTTAGACAAAATCCAAGGAAAAGAAAATGAGGATCACAACCCCAGGAAGCCCAGCAGAATGAATCCACCAGACATGACAGGAAATTAAAAGCAAAGGGGGAGAATCCAACAAAAAGAAAATGTCATGACAATGATAAGTCAATACATATCAGTTATAACCATCAATGTTAATGGCTTGAACTCACCAATCAAAAGAAATAGACTGGCAGAATGGGTCAAGAAGCAAGATCCAACAATATGCTGCATACAAGAAACACACTTAATTCAAAAAGAAACTCATAGACTGAAAGTTAAAGGGTGGAAAACAATACACCATGCAACAAGAAACTGAAAAAAAGCAGGAGTAGCTATCCTCTTTGCAGATCAAGTGGATTTCAAACCAGCACTGATTAAGAGGGACAAAGAAGGCCTCTACATCCTTGTAAAGGGAATAATCCAAGAGGAAGAGATGACAATCATAAATATCTATGCACCAAACATTAGTGCACCCAACCATGTAAAACAAATATAAACGGACATGAAAAATCATATAAGCACTAATACAATAGTAGTGGGGGACTTCAATACCCCACTGTCACAAATAGATAGATCAACTAGACAAAAAAAAAGCAACAAAATACTAGAACTCGATCAAACTCTTGAACAAATGCACTTAACAGATGTTTACAGAGTGTTACACCCCACAAAATCAGAATACACATTCTTTTCAGCTGCACATGGGTTTTTCTCCAAAATAGACCACATACTTGCTCATAAAACATATTTAGATAAGTGAAAAGGAACTGAAGTTATCCCTTGTATATTATCAGACCATAGTGCAATGAAATTGAAGATCAATAGCAAAAGAAACCATAAAAATTTCATAAACACATGGACTAACCAATGGGTCACAGAGGAAATTAAAGAAGAAATCAGACAGTTCCTTCAATTAAATGACAATACAACATATCAGAATCTATGGGACACAGTGAAAGCAGTCTTATGAGGGAAATTCATAGCAGTGAATACACATATTAGGAAAACAGAGCAAGCCCAATTAAGCAACCTGATGCTGAACCTCAAGCTTCTAGAAAAAGAAGAGCAGGACAAACCCAAAGCTCATACAAGGGAGGAAATTATAAAGGTCAGAGCAGAAATCAATGCAATGGAGACTAAGAGAACAATACAAAAAATCAATAAAGCCAAGAGTTTGTTCTTTGAAAGAGTAGACAAAATTGACAAACCCTTAGCCAACCTTATCAGAAAAAGGAAAGAAAAGGCCCAAATCCATGCAATTAGGAATGAAAGGGTGAAATTACAACAGACCCAGCAGAAATCCAGAGGATCATCAATACCTACTTTGAGAAACTATACACCAATAAGATGGAAAACACAGAAGTGTACAGATTCTTAGATACATATGAATTACCAAAGTTGAACGAAGAAGAGCTAAAAATTCTAAACAACCCAATAGCAATCAATGAAATTGAAAACATAATTAAAAACTTACCAACTAAGAAAAGCCTGGGTCTTGATGGCTTCGCTGCTGAATTCTACAAGACGTTTAGAGAGGAACTACTGCCACTACTGTTTAAACTCTTCAGTGAAATTGAAAGGGAAGCAATACTCCCAAATTCATTCCTGGAAGCAAACATTACCTTGATCCCCAAAGCAGAGAAAGACCAAACTGAAAGAGAGAACTATAGGCCAATCTCACTAATGAACATAGATGCAAAAATCCTTAATAAGATACTGGCAAATAGAATGCAGAAGATCATCAAGAAGATCATACACCCTGACCAAGTGGGATTCATCCCAGGGATGCAGAGATGATTCAACATATGCAAATCAATGTAATACACTATAACAATAGAGCCAAGGACAAAAACCATATGATCATCTCAATAGATGCAGAAAAAGCATTTGACAAAATCCAACAAGAATTTATGACAAAAACCCTACAAAGGGCCCGGGATTCAGCTCAGTGGTTTTGTCACCTGCTGCACAAGTGCAAGGACCTGAGTTCAATCCCTGGTACCAAAAAAAAAAAAACACTACAAAAAATTGGAATAGATAGTCTCTACCTCAATCTGATGAATGCCATCTATGAAAAACCACAGCCAATATCATACTAAATGGTCAAAAATTGAAATCTTTCACACTAAAATCAGGAACAAGACAAGGATGTCCACTATCACCACTCCTGTTCAATATAGTTCCAGAAACATTAGCCACGGCAATTAGAGAAGAGAAAGAAATAAAAGAAATAAAGATAGAAAATGAAGAAGTCAAATTGTCATTATTTGCAGATGACATGATACTCTATATCGAAGACCCCAAGAACTCCACCAAAAGTCTTCTAGACTTAATAACCAAATTCAGTAAAGTAGCTGGATACAAGGTCAATACACAAAAATCAATAGCTTTCCTCTACACATACAACAGACTCACTGAAAGAGAAATAGGGCAAACAATTCCTTTCACAATAGGATCCAAAACACTGAAATACCTAGGAATAAACCTAACAAAAGAAATCAAAGACCTCTTCTCTGAAAACTACAGCACTCTAAAAAGAGAGATTGAAGACCATATCAGAAAAAGGAAAGACATCCCTTGTTCCTGGGTAGGAAGGATCAACATAGTGAAAATGGCCATACTTCCAAAACTGCTATATAGATTCAATGCAATCCCAATTGAAATCTCAGCAGCATACTTCATGGACCCTGAGAAAACAATTCAAAAATTCATTTGGAACAAGAAGAGGCCCAGAATAGCAAAAGCAATTCTAGGTAACAGAGACATGGCAGGGGGTAATACAACCCCCAACTTCAAACTATACTACAAAGCTACTGTGATAAAAACAGCATGGTCCTGGCAAAGAAACAGACCTGAGGACCAGTGGAACAGATTAGAAGATGCAGAAACAACTCCAGACACACTCAGCCACCTCATCTTTGACAAAGGAGCCAAACACCCTCACTGGAGGAAAGATAGCCTCTTTAATAAATGGTGCTGGAGAAATTGGGTTTCAACTTCCCAAAGACTAAAACTAGACCTATATCTCTCACCATGCACTAAACTAAAATCAAAATGGATTAAAGATCTAAATATAAAAACAGAAATGCTGAACCAGCTGGAACAGAGGTCAGGTAGAACTCTTGAAGACATTGGTGTAGGAAAAGACTTTATGAACAAAACCTCAGTTGCCCGTGAACTAGCAAAAACAATCAACAAGTGGGATCTCTTCATACTAGCAAAAGAAATCACCAACAGTGTGAATAGACAACCCACAATGTGGGAGAAAATTTTCAGCAGCAGTCCCTTAGACAAAGGTCTACTATCTCGAATCTATAAAGAACTTAAAAAGATCAGACCTCCCAAATTTAAAGACCCAATCCAAAAATGGGCATCTGAAATGAACAGACATTTCTCACACAAAGAAGTAGACATGGCAAATAAACATAAGAAAAAATGTTCGACATCACTGGTCATTCAAGAGATGCAAATGCAAACAATGCTGAGATTCCACCTCACTCCAGAAAGAATGGCTCCTATCAAGAAATCAACCAACAGCAAATGCTGGCAGGTCTATGGGGAAAGAGGAACACTGCTCCACTGCTGGTGGGAGTGTAGACTGGTGCAGCCACTGTGGAAATCAGTATGGAGATACCTCAAAGAACTAGGACTGGAAGTCCCATTTGACCCAGCTATTCCCCTGCTGGGTATCTTGCCCAAAGAATTAAAAGAATCATACTATAGTGATATATGTGCACCCATGTTCACACCAGCACAGTTTGTAATAGCTAAAGCTTGGAAGCAGCCCAAATGCCCATCAACTGGAGACTGGATCAAGAAAATGTGTTTTTTTTAAATAAAATGGAGTACTACTCAGCCATAAAAAATGAAAAATTAGAGACATTTATAGCTAAATGGATGCACATTGAGGCAATACTCTTAAGTGAAATAAATAGGACACACGTGTAAATACCGAATAATTTCTCTAATGTGAAAAACTGAAAGTGTAAATAAGGACTAAAAGGTATAGCAGATAATGTGAAATAGGAAGAAAAGGGGCAAAGGGGAAGGGGAAGTGGGAGGGGTAGGGGAAAGGAAAGAAGAGAATGGAATTAATATGAGAAAATTTAAAAATGGAAACAAAGTCTCTGTAAATAGGGAGGGATGGAGGGGTTGAAGGGAGGGCAGGGGAAGGGGGAAAAATAAGAACCAAGAGAGATTATGTAAAGGTGCAAATTTCCAATGATGAATGTCATTATACTGTACATCTAAAATGTACCAATAAAATAAAATTTTTTAAAAATTAAAAAATAAAAACACTGATTCCTACTTCAAAAAAGAAAGTTTTCATTTGCTGGGAAATAATGCAATTCCACGTGCAGCTCCCTGGGAATTACGGCAGCGGGTGCTTTGCAGCTCTCTGATTTTCCTCTGGCTCCCTCTACCTTATCTTGCTCACTGGCCACAGCTTTCAAAACCTCGGGCATTTTCTGCTGTGCTCAGGCTGGAGCTTTTGATCGGGTCCCCAAGACAGTCAGCCCTGGATTTCTCCAACATAGGCCCAGAAGAGAACAGAGCTAAACTGCCAGTAGCTGCTGACCATAGCCAGATCACTTCCTGCTTTGAGAGCACAGCAGCCTCTCCTTTTCCCGTCTGTTGATGCACCGTGGACGGAAGTGGTCCCAGTACTGAAGGTTGCTGGATCACATCCAGGACCTGATCCTTGGAGCCATTTTTGCATCTGACTGGAAATGACAGAGGCTTTCAGGAAATCGTGGCTACAGCAAGAGGCACCAAGCACAGTGATGACAGACATGGATTCTGGAGCTAGATCTTCTCGAATTTGAATCTGCGTTGTGTCAACCTAGGCAAAATACTTCAGTTTTTTTATACTCTGACTTCTCATTGGAAAGTGGGAATTGTAACAGTTCCCATCCACCTCCAGCTGGGTCAAATGGCACCTCTAAGCCTAGTTCTGTGAGGTGTCTCCATACTGACTTCCACAGTGGTTGCACCAGTCTGCACTCCCATCAACAGTGGAGAAGGGTTCCTTTCTCTCCACACCCCAGCCAGCATTTGTAGTTGGTTGATTTCTTGCTAGCAGCCATTCTTTCTGGAGTGAGGTGGAATCTCAGTGTTGTTTTCAACTGCATCTCTCGAATGACCAGTGATGTTGAACATTTTTTCATACATTTATTTGCTGTTTTCACTTCTTTGTCTGAGAAATGTCTGTTCATTTCAGATGCCCATGTTTTAATTGGGTCTTTGAATTTAGGGGGTCCAATTTTTTTCAGTTCTTTATATATTCTCGATAGTAGACCTTTGTCTAAGGTACAGCTGCTAAAAATTTCTTCCCACATTGTAGGTTGTCTCTTAGCTCTGTTGGTGGTTTCTCTTGCAGTGCAGAAACTTTTTAATACAATGACATCCCAGTTGTTGATTCTTTGTGCTAGCTCTCATGCTACTGAAGATTTGTTCATAAAGTCTTTTCCTATGCCAATGTCATCAAGAGTTCTACCTAACTTATCTTCCAGCAAGTTTAGTGTTTCTGTCTTAATATTTAGATCTTTACTCCACTTCAATCTTAGTTTAGTGCTCAGTGATAGGTATGGGTCTAGTTTTAATCTTTGGCAGGTTGAAATCCAGTTTTTCCAACACTATTTATTAAATTGGCTATCTTTCCTCCAGTGAGGGTGGTTGACTCCTTTGTCAAAGATGAGGTGGCTGAGTATGTCTGGAGTTGTTTCTGCATCTTCTAATCTATTCCACTGATCCTTGGGTCTGTTTCTTTGCCAGTACCATGCTGTTTTTCACTATATTGATTCTTCCTACCCAGGAACAAGGGATATCTTTCCATTTTCTTATATACCCTTCAATCTCCTTCTTCAGAATGTTGTAGTTTTCAGTGTAGAGGTCTTTTGCTTCCTTTGTTAGGTTGATTCCTAGATATTTCACTTTTTTAGATGCTATTGTAAAAGGAATTATTTCCCGAATTTCTCTCTCAATGAGTCTGCTATTTGCATATAAGAAGGCTATTGGTTTTTTGGTTTTTTTGGTTTTTTTGCTTTTTTGGTACCAGAGATCGAACTCGGGTCCTTGCACTTGCGAAGCAGGTGGTGAAACCACTGAGCTAAATCCCCAGCCCAGAAAGCTATTGTTTTTTGAGTGTTGACCTTGTATCCAGCTACTCTACTGAATCTGTCAATTAGATCTAAAGACTTCTGACTGAGTTTTTTGGACCTTCTATGTAAAGTATCATATCATCAGCAAATAATGACAGTTTCACTTCTTCCTTTCCTATCTTTATTCCTTTTATTTCTTTCTCTTGTCTAATTGCTATGGCTAATGTTTCCAGAACTATATTGGACAGGAGTGGTGATAGTGGACATCCTTGTCTTGTTCCTGATTTTAGTATGAAAGTTTTCAGTTTTTGACCATTTAGTATGATGTTGGCTGTTGGTTTTTTCATAGATAGCCTTAATCAGGTTGAGATAAAGACCTTCTATTCCAGTTTTCTGTAGCGTTTTTATCATGAATGGGTGTTGGATTTTGTCAAATGCTTTTTCTGCATCTATTGAGATGATCATGTGGGTTTTGTCCTTGACTCTGTTAATATAGTGTATTACATTTATTGATTTATGGATGTTGAACCATCCTTGCATCCTTGGGATAAATCCTACTTGGTCAGGGTGGATGATCTTCTTGATGATACTCTGTATTCTGTTTGACAATGTGGCAACTCTTACGAACGTATCTTCTATTTACATCCTTGTTTTAAATCGACATAAAATTGCATGCATTTACAGGGCACAAAGGGGTGTTTTGAAGTAGATCTCCACATGGAACTGCTACATACAGCCAATAGCAAGCAACTCAGCTCACACAGCTCTCACTTCAGTGGTGAGAACTTCCCTTTCCCCCCTCCTGTCTTCAAGGATGCAATGGAGCAGCATTAGCTGTAGTTGCTGTGCTCTATGATAGGATTTCGAACTCTGTTCTCCATGTAACTGCAATTATGTCTCCTTAAGCCAATGTCTCTGCCTCCTGCCCAGTTGCCTTTTCCATTTGCATTCCGATTCCTAAAGCACCTTCCAGAGAACAGCTCTGCACAGATATTATGTGTGCATGCATGCAGATCAGTATGATAAGACCAACCATTTGCCAACCAAGTAAAAACTCCCTCTGTGAAAATTATGGGCTCTTATTTATGGAATCCTAAGAAAGGCATTTATGCATTATTCCCAGCTAATGAAGGCAATTAGGAAACAAAAGGTTAAAGCACGAAGAAGCTGTTAAACCAACTCTTCAGATTAATAGTCTGCAGCAGGACACTCCCCAGGGCCACATCAAAGCTCACAGAGAGCTGGAGAGATGAGAGGGGTATTTGCATGTGATTTGTATGTCATTAACATATATATGCTTGGTGATTTTCAACTTAGAGTTGAAAATCTTTCCTTAAAGTTGTCATCTGTTTTCTAACCAGCTCTTCTGTCTAGAGCACAGCCCTGAGGTGCAGTGACAAAGGTAGTTATGAATGTTATGTGGTGATAAAAGCCAGCGAGCGAGGTGGTGGAGACAGCAAGCAACACCAGGTACTGTCTGGACCACGGCAGCCAGGTGTTCAGGAACATCTCAGAGGAGGTGGGAGGAAGGGACGCCGAGTCCCCAGCCTCTGGCCAACTCTTCAACCAAACGAAATGCAGCTTCAGAAGCCAGGATTAGTCCTGTGCACCTTAGTGTAAATTCTCTCCAGCAGCTCATTGATTCAACACGACCTGGAGCACATCCCCTTGTTATGCAGGTGTGAGAACCCAGGTGGAAGCTACTTTCCATCCAGTCCATTATGCTTCTTCCACATTCCAGGCAGAACTCAGCTATTCTGTGACACCACATGAGTAAGACACAGAATCTGTCTTTAATTAATTAATTAATTAATTAATTTTTGTGACAAGATCTTGCTATGTAGCTCAGGCTGGCCTTGAACTCACTATGTAGCCCAGGCTGGCCTTGAACTCACAGCAATCCTCTTGCCTCAGCCTCCCGAGTGCTAGGATTACAGGCGTGTGCCACCAGCCTGGCTCAGAATCTGCCTTCAAAGAACTTATGCCCTGCAAAGAAACTACAGGGCACTTCTTCTATAAACTCGAAGTCATTCCAATGTGTGGTGTGAAAGTGGAGGAGTTAGCTTTCTAATTCAACCTGGATCCTACTGCGAGCTTTTATTTGCCAGTGCCTCTGTGGACTTGTGTCTGTGGGTTGCTTGTTCTGAGGAAACAAAGCAGCACAGACGGGGCTGCCTCCAAGTGGGGTTCAGCAGAATGGACAGGGGTGACGGGGAGCCAAAGTTGGCATGGGGCTCCCGGCAGCCTGGTGTGGCGCCCTGTGCCTGAGCTACCCTCCCTCCAGCTCTGCAGCTCCAGAGAGAGCAGAGGCTCCTCAGCGCTGTGTCCCAGCCTGTGGGGGCCACGTATCCCCGCTCTGGCAGCCTTCCCACTGGTGACGCCATCACTCTCATTTGTATGTGGCTGTAAATCCGCAGACTCATGTTCCAGGTGATCAGTGCTCATGATTAGTGTATTCATGAGCTGAAGCCCTCAAGACAAGGTCTCTCCACTGGACCCAGCACACTAGGACTGAGCCAGCTGTGATGGTGGTCAGGGCAGAGCAGGGGGAAGTACAGACAAGTTCAGTTTAATGAGGTAAAAATTTCTGTCTCAGTCCATTTGGGCTGCTGTCACCAAGCACCGTCACGCAGGATGCTGGGAATCAACCCGTTGACCTCCCACCACTCTGGAGGCTGGAGGTCCAGCCTGCGGGACCCTCGGGAAAACAGCAGAGAGAAGGGGTGGAGGCAGCGGCATCTGTGTCCATGGGACATGTCCCAAGGCAGGGGCGCCCCTTCCTAGGGTAGGGACACCCACTTCAAGGCTTTGATGACAATAATTGAACACATAAGACATTAAACATAATCACATTTTATTTTTTAAAAACTGCATTGGTGAAGGTATATTAAAATTAATGATGTTTTCTTTTCCTAAAATTTTCTGGTATTTTTAGTTAAAAACAAACAAACAAACAAACAGGTTCTTCCAAGCAAGGTACAATAGTCATTTGCTAATTCTAGTGAAGCATTTTCAGAACGGCATTTACAGCTTGCCTGGTGTACGGTATTCATGACCAGGTGAGCCAGGTGCAGGCCGCAGGCCCTGCGACCCAGCCTCTGCCACCTGCCCGCTCCCAGGCACTGCAGCTGGCAGATGCCGGAAGTGCTTCTTCAGAGACTGCCGGGTGAGTTCTATTGTATCAGCTTCAGAGAAGCACACGCACTGGGATGTCTCCATAACAGCACATCTGCTGATCCCGAGCACCAGCTTTCTGAACAAGAAATCTCCATCCTCGAAACTATGAAAAGGAGAATTAGCAACTGAATTGATGCTAATATAAATTTTTCTATGATTGCATAAGCTAATGGACAAAAAAATCTACCCATCTCATTAAGAAAAGTATTTCCAGTAAATTTTTATCTTTCATGTTTGCTCATGATGTATAACATTTTACAATATAAGTACAGTGCTCAGATTGGCTTCTAAAGTTAATCACTGCAGTGATCTCAGATTGGAAATATGTAAGGCACTAGGCTAGTTGGAAATGTGCCAGGGAGTGCAGAATTTTTAAAAAATTTTATGCAGTCATTGAAAAGTATGTGGGGTGATCAGTACAATACATGAAAATCAAGTTCATTGGGAAACTATAATTGAAAGAAAGGACAGAGAACGATGAAATGTATATTCTATTGTTAATCAACTCATTCATATGTCTTTTACATGGGTGATAATAGATATCAAATTCCTGAGATATTTAGATTCTGCTAGTTTATTTTTCCAAATGAAACATCTTTATTTTAATATTCAGAATACATCAGAAATTACAACATTTCAAGTAACAAGATTTTTGAATAAAAGATGTAGCTTTTATCTTAAAACAAATAGGTCATATAGATTTTCAAACTTATATTATGGTTAGTGTGGTGTATTAACTAAGGGTCAATGTGGAGCACCAGTTGAATGAGTCAGGGTGGCTGGGTGTGGAAGACCCACCTGAGGATTGTTGCCAATGGCACAAAAGGAGAACTGGAGGGGAAGATCGTGGGCTGTTGATTTTTCTGGAGAAGCTTGCTGTGGCTGGTTTTCCTGATACAAACTCGGCTGTTTGTTGGAGGACCTCGGGTCCTCGCCATTACTGGGGACGGCCGCTGTTCTCAAGGGAGCCCTGGTCTTCCCCTTGAGAGTCACTTCCTGGCTTCAGTGCAGATCCCTCAGCCTGGTGCACAGAGCCTTCACCCCTCAGTCGAAGATTTCCCAGCTTCCTCCACTGGCCTCTGGGCCTTCCAGGTGCAGATGCTCCATACAGACTTGCAGGAGATATTGCCGTGGGCTCCAGGCCTCTGGCTGGACTCAGGGAGAACAGTGCAGTGAGCTCCAGACCCTTATCTGGACTAGTGCAGGACATTGCCATGGGATCCAGGCCCTGGATTCTTCAGGTGTCTACTGTAGGGACAGATCTCTTGCACTCCTCTGCTTTAGACGTTTTGGATGAATATTATAAAATGATCTTGCAAATTATGTGTCTTGTATTAAATCCATTCCCTTGCAAACCCTGACTACAACAGTTAGTAAGAGTGTTAAGGCCACTGGTTTGGAATATTACATAGTAGAAAGTGAGGAGCTGAATTCCTCAAGCACTAATCTTGGGATTTTTCCAAATGATGCATCACATCTCAGCCGAGAATGACTTCTGACCCACAGCTTTGGGGCCAGAGCCTGGGAATGACTATTTTCTTTTTCTCCTTCTCTTCTTCCCCTCCTCCTCCTTCTTTTTCTTCTTTTTTTTTTTTTTTTTCCATATGGGGAATTAAACCCAGGGCCTTCCCACTGAGCTATATCCTCAGCCTTTTTATTTTCAATTTTGTTGTTAAAGTTGCCCAGGCTGGACTCAAACAAGCAATTGACCTGCCTCAGCCTCTCAAAGTGCTGGGATTACAGGCATACCTAGCTTCTATTTTCTTTTCAGCGCTTCCCTGAGAAGTTGACTTTCATTTTCTCCTCTTGAGATGCACCCAGTTGAGTCTCAGGTCCCCTGCTGGGTTTGGGACCCACTGTTCTTCAACTGCCTCTCCCCACCCCAGAGGCTGCCAGGAAAGTGAATCCCAGCTCCTGGAGGAGGAACCAGGTTTAGTGAAGAGTTGTCATCCTGGCCAGAGGAAGAACGTGCCCAAGAGTTCCATGTGCCCTTGCACAAAGGACCATGGTCTTTCTAATGCTGGAGCCAAGTCCCTGAAGCAGTTTATCCCTTGTATTAATCATTTCCTGCAACTCACAGGAAAACAAGGTTTTGAGATACAGTCGTCCACCTTGTGCAAACAAGGACACTGCTCAAGGAGAGAACATTTTCTGAAGATTTAGCTGCAGTGAGACACTCTCTGACGTGCAAGGAAGAGTCCCAGCACGAAGCCACCATGCTGGCATACTGTGAGCAGAGGTTTCTCTGTGGTCCTGAGGCCAAAATGCTGTTGTCCTAGGAGATTTTGAAAACAAAGCCTAAGGCCACTTTGTCATAATAAAAGTATATAAATCACTTTCTGAAAGGATTAGTATTATAGACTTTTTTGTCATGGATGTTGACAGTGTAAATAACCCTGACAGAGACAGTAAGGCCTTGTGGAAGTTTATAGACATGTTGTTCAGAGCACAGGCTTAAAAATCAGGTCCTCGGTCTGTGCCAAGCAAACTTCAAAATGAAAACTAAAAACTGTCACTTGCCTGTTTCTGGAATGGGGGTGCAAAGGTATAACAGTGTGGCATGATGCTGTGCGCTGCAAAGAAAGAAGAAACCAAGCACAAGACAGAAGGGCAGGGAGCCCTATGAGCCAGAGGCCAAGGAGGCTGTTCTGCTGGAAGAGACAGAAGCCTGGGACGTAAATAGTGGGACTGGTTTTCAGTTCGTTCTGACAGCTCAAACAAGGCACATGGAGGCAGGCTAACCCTGTTGGAGCCTGTCTTAATTACTTTCTCATCACAGACAAAATACCTGAGGCCCACAATGCTCAAAAGGGGAAGTTTATTTTGGCTCTCAGCCTGTAGAGGTTTCAGTCCATAGTTGATGGGCTCCAAAGCAGGGCAACATGGCAGAAAAGAAACAGTCCACGGCAGGCCAGCAGGAAGCAGTGAGAGATCAAGGGAGGAGAAGGGAGATAGACCCTCCAGGCCACATTCCAGTGATCACCTCCTCCACCAGGCTCCACCTCCCAACATCTCCTTCAGCTTTAAACTCATGAGTGGACTAATCCACTGATGAGCATCACACACCCATGATCCAGTCACCTTTCCAAAGTCTCTCCTATGAGCACATGATGCTTTGGGGGACATCTAGGTACGAACCATAGCAGAGTCTAAGGACAAACGTTCTTCGAGGGATATTGCTATGAAATTTAATTAAACTCGAGGGATCATTCAAAAAGTAGAGACTGATTCTGTGTTAAGACATTAATTAAAATGAAAAGGTATTCATGGATACACAGATGCCCTAAAATGTGAATGGTACACTTTAGGTACCAGGTAACAGGTGGTCACTGTAAAATCAAGTCAACTTGCCTGAATATTTAAAGCATTCATAATAAAATGTTCCAAGAATGTGTTAAAATAACAAGTTAGAAGGATGTATTTTTCTCAAGCTTAGAAATAGATTTCAGGTTAGAACAAGTCATAATTAATGCTCATTAAAAATAATTACTAAAGTTTACCAATCTGCACTAGTGTTTGCTAATTTAAATCCTATTTCATAAAGCTATAACTTAAAATACTGTGTGCACTCAGTTTACTTTTTGTCTTAAAATAGCACATTAAGGGCCGGGGATTTAGCTCAGTGGTTTTGTCGACTGCTGGACTGCTGCACAAGCGTAAGGACCCAAGTCACATTAAGGTAAAAATACGCTAATGTTTCTCTCAGTTAAATATGGGTGTGGGTGTGGATGATACACAGATATTTAGATTAGAAATGGCCCATTATCTGTGCAGTAGGTAGAAAGGTATTCTAATTCCATGGGAAGCACCTATAAGACAGCAACACAAAGTATTCAATGTCAAGAGAATGTTGATAATATCTGTAAGTCAGCAGCAAGTCAAATCCCCCATTCTTGGATATCCTACTAGTACCTTACATGTGACAGGACCAAGAGGTGACTTCAACAATGCGGGCTGGTCTTACAGTCATGCAAAATGACATAGCTCTAAACCTCACCAAACACAGATCATTTCTGTAGCAAAATAACTTTCTCCTTTCAACAGAGGTGAAAAATATAAGGTTGTGCATATTCTGGACTCTTAAGAACCACCCAGATCAGAAACTGGGTGGGAAGTTTTTAGCTCCAGAGTCAGATGATGGCTTCTAAGAACAAGGACTCCTGAATGTTTGTGTAAGAAACTTCCTTGGATTGTTTTCAATGCAAGCTGAGAAAGAAACAAATAAAACATTTCAGAAAGAATGGGGTGCAGATCTGCCACGTTCTGCTGCCCAGAGATGGGATTTCTAGGCATCAAGAGCTAAATGAGGCCAGGCATGGTGACAACCCGGGAGGCTGCAGTGAGGGGACTGCGGTGCAAGTCAGCTGGGCTACACAGCAAAGCCCCGTCTCAAAAACAAAAAGTGGAAGAAAGAAGGAAGCAGAAAGAAAGAGTTAAACAAGGACTGAGCCACAAGAACGTGGTCATACAGAAAGAAAGGAAGGAAATTCCTCATTGACCCCTGCATCTCTCGCGGGAAGAACAGTCCGCCACCAAGCTCCTTTCTAAGGTGTGGGCACAGCCTGGCCCCGTCCTCCCCTATACCTACCCTGCTCCATTTCTCCCTTGTAGGCAGCACCAGCTCCTGGAAGCCCATTTCCAGGGGGAGCATGAGGCGGGCAGGTGTGGGGCTGGGTCTGCAGGGCAGCGGAGTGAAGCCTGCTGGAGCCTGTGCCACCTTGGCTCCTCCCGTCTAGCCAGGGTCCACTTCCTGTCATCCCAACACCACTTCCAGTCATCCAGACACCATTCTCCGACTGCAGCAGCAGGGCAGCAGCCTCAGCACTGTGGGGGCAGGGAGGTGCCTCAGCCGAAAGCTGTGCATAAGTGTGGGTCAACGCTGCCGGGGCTTTTGCTCTGGCGAGTCCGTTTTTCATAGTGAACCTCGTTTGCATGTGTCCCAGACAAAAATAAGAGAGTTCATGAAAGTTGTGACAGCCAGGATGCAGCAGAGAAAGGAGTTACACAGGAAGAGGTAGGGCGTACAGAACTGAGCAGCGTCATGTTGAACTGGGGTGGAGGCCTGGGTCCCTTACATCACACACACTTACAAACGGGTGCATAGAAGCACAGATAGGTGAGGAAATGGATATGGGTGTGCATGTGTGCACTGTTTTACATTAAAGATCTTTTTGCTCTGTCCAGAAAACAAAGAAGACCCTAAGGCGGCATGAGGACACATAGACATGTGTCATGGTTTCCAGGGTCAACCAGAGCTCTTTAGAGAAGTAGCTGCTCCAGGATCAGGACAAGGACAATGTGGGGTGAGACTGGAGCAGCTGAGGGTGCGAGGAGTAGAACACGGCCCCCAAAATGAGGGAAATGGGTCAAAGAACACAATTTGAAAGTTCTGAAATGTCAATTCTGGACCAATTTTTTAAATAAGGCTAGAGACCTAAATCCAAATATTTTAATAATTGTATATTAAATACAAATGGCTTAAAGTGCATATTAAAAGAGATGACTGTCAGATTAGATTTAAAATGGCTGGTTATATACTATGAACAAGAAACCTACTTCAAATGTGAGGCTATAGATAAACTGCAAGTGAAAAGATTGCAGAATGATTACCAAGCAAACCCTAAACCCTAAAACCAAGAGATCCACATTAATACCAAGAAGGCAAACTTCAGAGCAAGGAAACTTACTAAGGTTAGAGAAACACACTCTATAATCACAAAAGGGAAAGTAATCAAAAATAAATAATACTAAATGTGCATGCTTCTAACAACAAAGCTTCTGAATACTTGGAGCAAAAGACTAAACAGTGAAAAATGGGGAAATCCATAATTCTACTTTGAGATGCTAACGCTTCTCTTGTGGTTGAAATACAAGTAGACAGAAAATCAGGGGCCTGTACATTACCACTGAACAACTTCATCTCACTGGCATTTTGTAGATTCCATTCCACCAACAGAAGATATGTTCCTTGCAAGTGCACATAAAACACTCATCAAAATAGACCCTTTTCTAGGCCTAACAGTAATAGAAGAATTTAATTCATACAAAGGAAGTTTTCTGCCCATATTAATGAAACTATAGATCTATAGCAGACAGCCACTTTGCAAATGCCCAGATATCTGGAAATTTAGCATTACATTCTAAAGCCCTTAAATTATGAAAGAAGTCACAAGAGAAACTAGAAAATATAGTGAAAAGAATCAAAATGAAAATACAAGCTACCAACATTTGTGAGATACAGCTAAACCGGAGCTGAGAAACAAATGTAAACTGTGAAATGCTCACATTGGAAAAATTAAAGTCCCAAGCCAACTATTTATGCTTTTACATTAGGAAATAAGAAAGAAGAGACCAACTTAAACCCAAAGACAGAAGAAGAAGAAAGTAATAATAAGGCAAAGTGCAGAAATAATTGCAATCAGAAACCTGAGAATAATAGAGAAAAGCATTGAAAACAGAAATTGGTTGTCTGACAAGGTCAATAAAACTGATGACCCAAAGGAGACAAAGCAGACCTGTGACCACTTCTGCTGGTGAGGCTGTGGGGAAATAAGTGCTCGCCTGTTCCTGCTGAGCCCAAAGCAAGGAGCAACTTCTGCAGGAGGAACTTTGTCAGTAGCCAGCACGATTACAGTGCGTGCTGCTGTTGGTCTAGAAAGTCCCCTTCCTGCAGCCCCAACATCAAATCACACAGGCACAAGCTTATTGTTGCTGTTTGAGGGCAGCAGAGCCACCCAACATTGGAACCTGGGGACCATGCCTAGGGGACCCCTCCTTAGACTGGAAAGAGAATCAAGAGAACTGCAGGTTCGAGCTGGAGTTGTCTCCAAACAGTAATGCAAAATTCATCTACTCCACTTTTACGTGTAAGAAAATTGGGGATTATACAAATCTGCACAGATCACGTAGGTATATTTTAAACACTAAAACACATAATTAACATATCCTAAAATACTTAAAGTCTATACCCAAAGACATATAGATAGAAATAGATACATGGCTGATCTGTATCATTAGTGGATTTCGTATTTGGAAATTTTTCTATTTGCTAAAATTTACCAATGATCCAGAAATCAATACTGGCAATAGTCACAGGCATGGCTAGAGAACAAAAGGATTTTATTCCCACCTGAGGCAGAACGGGGCCACGCCATGCCTTCCTGTCTTGCTGGTCATGCTGTGAATAAGTGTCCTTCTGGAGGGCATTTTTCCACTTTGTGTTTACCAAGCAAGTGGTCAACACAAAAGCATAGGGCTGAAGTGTGTCTAGTGCTCCCAAGTTTAGGAAGAACATGGCATGCCCAAGTGCTGTTCAGGCTGGGTACTCAGGCTGTGAACTCAATGTGAGGGAATCAATAGTTTGTATCGGGTACAGTGTCGTTAGATGGATTCACACATAAAACAAGCTGGTGAATAGATGAGGGAACAGAAGCTCGCAGGGACCAGCCCTCATCTGCTTGGAAGCCAAGGCACAGCTTTGGGTCACCATTGTCTGCCATGATGTCCAAGGACACGGGCACCTCAGATAAGGAGGTCAACCTGCAGAAAGAGAGGAATAAACAAGGACCAAGCGAATGCGGTTGCTTTTACAAAGCAAGAATAGGAGCAGGACTGTTGCTTGGTTACCACTTGTGAGTCCTGAAAATCTAGCAACAGTTTAAAGATAAACTTTAACTTTAAAAAAATCGATTCCTAAAATTGTTAACAAACTGAAATTAATGGACCCAATCAAACATTAATACAGGGAACAGATTTCTTCTGAACACGTGGACCCCGCTGTCGGGAAAATCAGAGGTCAAAAGGAACTAGGAGGAAATATTATCTCCAGTTAGTAGCACTTACAGTTAGTGATAGTACTGTTATTTTGGAAAGAAAATTTCATATTGTCACAATAAATCAAAGTTGCAATCGTGAATGATGTGAAGGGTGAAAAATTTCAGTGTTAGGAAAAAGGGAGAAGTTCATAAAGTGGGAAATTGCTTAAGTGTAAGCATTATTCAGCAAACGGCAATCTCAACTCATCTTTTAACAAAACATCACGCGTTTCCTAGCACTCTTTCTGGGAGCGCCTGGAAGCGCTGGCATCCAGTGACAAGGAGCTCCCGGCCTGGATCTTTTTTCTTTTTTGTCTATTAAACAGTGAATTATTTGATGTGTTCCTTGAAAGTTTTTTATACCACTGTTTTTTTAAATTTTTATTTTATTAGCACATGTTTGCAATTCATGCAGTATGCAGTCATCTCGGGGAATGGCTGCATGCACACATTGCAGCTTTTTTTCAATCCCCTCCTCTGGTTCCCCATCCCCTTCTCCACACTGGTTGTCATGTGTCTTAGCTTGTGTTATGGCATTTAGTGTCCACACTGAGCGGAGTTACTAGAACGCTGCACATGGCACATCTCTATTCCTCACATTTCCCCTCCCTTCCTCCTCACTCCCTGGACCACTTCCTATTCCCTAGTCCCTTTCTATTCATCCTTTATCCTTTACTGTGTTTGTCCTTTGCCCCACTCAAATGAGAGACACCATACAGTATGTAAGCTTGTGTGTCTGATTTATTTCACTCAGTGTTATATTTTCCAGGTGCATCCACTTTCCTACAAGTGCCCCAAGTTTGTGCTCCTTTATAGATAGCCAAGCCGTATTCCATGACCTCTAAGCACCTCCTGGCTCACAGTCCAGCCCACGGAGCCACAGAGCAGCCAGGCGAGGACAGCAGCAGTCAGACTGGAGGGATCTCTCCCTCTGGGCAAGTCAGGAGCAACACTGAGCAGCAGGAGTCACAGACAAACGGCCTCAAGGAGCCATGCGAGCGAGCGGCATCCTGGCTGCCTCTGGCCTTGGTCTGTCCCTGCAGGGACCACGCTCTGGCCTGACTCAGGTCTGCAGTCTTCAGTGTTGATAGCGCTGCTTTTGTTTCGCTGAATATTCCAAAAATAGCATAAAAAGTAAAAAACACAAATCAAGAGACATTAGAGATAAAATAAGCAGATGTTAAGGGAGCGGGGGAGGACACAGACTGGAGGAGCCGGCACCGGTGAGCTGAGGGACCACGAGGAGACTCAGGCCAAGGACTTGCGGATCCTTCCATGGACTCTGAAATGCTTCGCAGTGTAATACCATGGCGCTCGTAATCTACAGGATTTCATCTCACATGTGAAGCTCAGACATGGAAATAAGCGTGGATATTGGTATTTACTTGACTTCCATAAGTAAATTCTGGAAGGATATGTAGAAGCTAACATGGTGCTCACCTCTGGTGATGTGTTCAGCTTATTTTAGCTTTGGTAGGAAGACTGAGGAGACGGAGAAAGGACAGAAGGAAATTTTCACAGACACACCTTTCTGTACATTGAACTTAAATGTAGCGTTTTTGGTAAAGTAAATACTTTTGCTGCTAGAAAACTCCCTTAGTCTTTAATGGGATTAAAAAATAAAAGAAATCTTCAGCACACCTGAATGATGTCATTGTGAAGGTAATTAAAATAATGTAGTTCTAATCTTGTTCTCTGTAGAAAAACATGTATTCTTCATAGCAGCCCACAGAATATTTACAAAAATTAATTCTGCCTCAGACCACATATAAAACCTCCCTGAATTTCAAAAGGCAGAAAGCGTACAGGCCAAGGACTCTGACCGCAGGGAAATAAAAGTAAGCTGTGTTCAAAGACAGATTCATATCCATAAAAGCTTTTATTATTAGAAGGAAGAAACGAAAACAAATGAAAGCAGCATTCACTCCAGGAAGTTAATATAAAGAAAACAGATCAGGAGGAAGGAAGGCATTTTTTAAAAAAAGAAAACTGATGGCAAAAATAGAATAAAAGCAGATTTGATATACTCATGTAAGACAGGGAAAAAAGCTAATTAAAATGCCAAACATCTGGCAAGCTCTTCAAGAAAAATGAGAGATTACATATACACAAAATAAGGACTGAGAACATAGCTAGATGGGAGATTAAATTAATAATATGCTAAATCCTCTCATAATAAATGTGGTTAGCTCTATGATTCCCCATTGGAAAATCTTGCAGAAATGGATTTGGGGGGTAGGAAATGATAATTTTCCTAAACCTACTGAAGACTGAGTATACCATCAACATTTAGAATGATCACCGAAAAAATGAAATTATTGCCCCCTAAAAGGGGGGGCCACGCCTGCAGTTGTGGGGTTCAGTTCCTCCCAGTGTTCAGGGAGCAGATTGTGAGCCTGAGGCATCGGTGTTGCCAGCCCCAAAGGAACTGCAGGGACCTTCCTGGTTACTCCACAAAGCCAGCCCAGCTCCAATCTCAAAACCTGAGAGAAATGGAGCAAAGATGAAAATGGTAGGCTGTAAAGAGCAGAATTAAAACCCTAAACAGACACTAGCAATTTCAGACCAAGTCTGTATTAAATGACGATAGTTCATGATTGAGTAAAATGATTTATGAGGCAGGAGGATGTTTTAATATAATATCACCCATGAAGAGACCAATGGGAAACCCCTATCAACTAAGATGATGTCCATAAAACAGCGTACGAAAAATTTAAAAACCCATAATATCTGTACTTAGGTTGAGGGAAAAGAGAACTTCAAAAAAACTTCCTGAGGATACCAGGATCCAAAACCTAATTCTCGAATACCGCACCATCCTGGAAGCCCTCCCAGACTTCTGCCTACATAGCACTTGTGTTAGAACCAGCTGAACGCTTGTTTGAAATGCAGATATACAATGGATGATCAAAATTTATGGTGAATGTTTCCGTTTTTAAAATCCTTACAATAAAAGACACACTGCCATGAATCCCCCTCAATATCTTTCCCGTCACTTCACATACACTCATCCCATGGTTCTTGCCACTTTCTGCAGCAGCTCTGGAGTCCTCTCCTGGGTGTCTTCACCAGGTGTGATTAAAAAAAAAAATATGGTGACTGCTACTGCCAGGCACCGTCCAACAGAAAGGCAGCTCATAAAAACACGACACTGTGTCCCCGTCCACCTTAGTCACCGGATCTGGCACTGTGTGACTCCTGGCTCTCCCCCAACGTGAAAATGGCCTTGAAAGGGAAACGTTTTGAATGATTTGGGACCTGAAGACATGTGTGCATTCTTTTCTGGTGTGTTCCTTGCCTTCTGGGGCAATGAGGCCATGTAAGAAGCCACGCCAAAGCCCCACGTCACCAGTCCACCTGGCATCAGTCTTCTCTCAGCCTGTGAGTGGGCTCCTCAGAGCAGAGGTCGCTCTGTCCCGGGGGACCGGCCACGGGCCAAGGGCTTAGCTGCCTGACACTGACCTGGGGCCCTGCTCAGCACCTCCTACTCCAGGCCAGCAGCCTCCCTGGGTGTTGCCCCCTTCAGAGGGTATGGGACAGACAGAACACCCTGTGTGCCTGCGCTGAGGTTCTGCATCTCGTCCCTTCCAGGTCACAGGGGAGGCAGTGACGGGGGAGGACACTCTCCACCGAGGTCCAGGCCTGGGCCACACGTCTGGTCCTCTCTGTACTGTCCGAGCTTCCCACAGTGATCATCTCACACCTGAAATCTCCTTCACTAAGGAAACCAACAGCATGGTTTTGGGGTCATGCCACACCAGTCCCGTAGGCAGACGGCCAGCTGGCAAAGCGGTCCACGCTCAGGGGACACAGGGACCTGGACAAGGGGCAGTGCTCTGCTGGTGAACAGAGACAAGAAGGTGAAATTGTTCTCCAGAGTCAGGCCGGATGGTCAGGGTGGCCGCTTACTGTGGCCAGGGAGTAGAGCGATCATTTTCAAACTGCAGTTTACAATTCATCACTGGATCAAGACAACATTTTCGGGGCCCATAAAACCTGTTTTTAAATGAAGCAGGGAGCTAAATCTCTGCAGAAGAGAAGGGCACCAAGGGCTCCAGGGAAGGGGAGGGAGGGCAAAAAGAACTAAGGTGTGTGCTGCACTCACAGCAGCTCCCCAGTGAATGTGACCTGGGACCCTTATGTGCCAGAAACCTGGCAATGAAAACAACCTTTTAAAAATGAACCAGAACACAGTAGAGAACGCCTGAGTCCACTCCAGCAAGGATGGAAATGTTACTGTGAAGTGTGCCAGAGGTGATATAAACAGCTGCTGTCTTCTGAGACAGAGGTTGTGATAGAAGAGCCTGGAAGATAATCTCAGGGAAAGGAGCCAGGAAGAACGGATCGAGCTGCGAGAGGAAGACATGGGCACCTCAGCCCACACCCTGCCCTCCACGGGCTCGGCGCAGCCAGGAGCCCCTCACGTCCCCCAGTGCAGATGGACATGGACGGAGACAGTCAGCCAGGCCGGCAGCAGTAGGGAAGGGGCCGCCTGCGCAGGAGAGGCACCCCGCGCTCCCCAGAGAGACGGGGACTTAGGGTGCCACACAGGTCTGCACCCCTGTGGGGCGCACTCAGCTCTGACAGCCCCCGCCTGTGTGGCCACGTGCCACGCTCCTGCACCCATCTCAGGGATGTTGGAGCGACTGGATGGGGTGCTCAGCACCTGTGATCCCGTGACTTCAGGTAGCGTAAGGGACCCCGCAATGTGGGGGACCGCGGGCCACCCGAAGAGCAGAGACCAGTTCTCAGGGGGCAAGAGCTCTGCATAAGGCGCGAGCTTTAACCCCACCTGCATGGCGGCCTGGCTTTGGGCTCAGTCTTAGAATCACCAGCCTCACGGTTGGGTGCCCAGCTGTTTGAAATAAGCCTCTGTGTCTGCCTGTGGCCTGTCCCACTTTCCTGTCAGCATGTCGCACCCCTCTGTCTACACATCTCCGTCTCAGCATCCACATCTGTCTCCCATCAGGCCGTTTCCGTGGAGAATCAGCACAGAGCCTGGGGACCCCACATCACCCCCAGAAGCCCTACTCTTGGGGGGATCTGAGAAGAGACTCAGCGCAGCCTGGGTCAGATGAGCTGGCCTCACGGAGGTCCCGGGTCCTGGGGCAGGCGCCCCCCAGGCTGGGACTGCGGGACTCGAGCAGGGCAGGCCTGGGTGGCTGCTCACCGCTCAGAGCCCGCAGCAGGGAGGAGGCATGGCCCGGCCCGTCCTGAAAGCCGGCTGTGTTCTTCCTGCGGCCCGGTGCTCTGGCAGTGGCTGCGACTGTCCTCACCGCGGGACATGTGCAGCCTGAGGCTTCCCAGCAGCACAGAACTGAAGAGATCCCGACACCTCAGCACACGCCGAGAGGCAGAGAGGAGAGGGAGAGCCACGTCCAGGCCCGGCCCCAACAGGCTGAGCCCCGACAGGAGCTCCTGCTGCAGCCAGGGGTCGGAATCCGGGACCGGAGGAGACTCAGGCAGGGCTCCTACGTGTCCGTCCTGGAGCCCAATCCCCTCTTCCCCTGGTTCCCTGTCCCTGTCCTCAAGAGGGGCATCAGCTGGCCCTCACGGAGGTCACCGGTTCGATTCAAGGTGTCCTGACTGTGGGCACAAACTGCACCCACAGAGAAGACCTCACAACCCCAGCCCGGGCACCTCAGTCCAGCCAAGGGGATGCCACAGGGAACTGGCTTTGCACAGGCGACCTCGCTGCAGGACCATCCCAGGTCGACCTGGAGCCTGGTTCTCATAGCAGGGATTCACCTCGCTCAGCCCAGACTGTCTCATCTCCACTGAGTCACTCAGGACGCCAGAGGTGAAGATTCAGTACCCGCTCAGGAAGTGGGGTGGTGTCACACCCCTCTGAGCACACGGTTGGCGAGGCCGGCGTGAAGGGGAGGACTCTGGGAGAGCCCAGGATGGCGCCAGCCCTGGACGGAGTCCTCTGCCTCACACCTCCTGGCTGGCGGCACAGCCCAGTCTGCAAGGTGGGGCTCCCTGGAGACCTGCCCTACTTGGTCCCAATTCTGCAAGCAGCTGAGCCCGTGCCAGTGGCTCCTGTCCCCTCAGTGGTTCAGGACATCCTGGGCCATGTTCTCTGTCCTGACTCACACACAGCCTCCCTCTGGTCCTCTCCCTCCATACCGTGCGCCCAGCACAAAAGCACCCTGTTTTGTTCAAACTCTGTTCCTTTCTAGCAGCAGGCAGCAGCCAATGGATACAGTGTTGTTCTAGCACCAAGGTCTGCAAAGCAGTTCCTATTCCACCGGTCCTGCCTGCTGTGAACACAAGCAGCAGAATCCATAAAACGAACACGAAATAAAATCCAGCTGCCGCAGCACCCTAAACAAGCATCACAATGCAGGTACAGAGCTCCACGGGTGACGCACAGCCTTACGATGTGTGACTGAGGTCATGGCGGACCCTCTGCCAGGCCTGCTTTTGTGGGAGCAGAGAGATTGGCATTGAATTTCTTTGCAGTTATGTAACTGTTTTGGCTTAAAGGATCATTTGTACTCATGCGAGGACCAGCCACGCCCATCTCCTTGTGCACCAGTCCCATGTCATTCATGCATGTAGATGTCAGCTGCATGTGCTGGCCACTGTGGCCCGTGAGGAGGTGGGAGCCCTCCATCCTGGTCACCAGTCAAAGCCAGCTTTTGCTGCTGGCTCCTGGGACAGTTCATCAGTGTAGCTCCCAGAAATGTCACCCATGGCCACAGGGACAAGCATGGCCCCATGGAGCACTGGCCTCTCCCTCTGCTCCTCCTCTTCCGCCTGAAATAGTTGCATATAGTTCTTGAGAAAAATATTTCCAAAAGAAACTCTCTTCCCAGAGATTTCAAACAGGATGTTATTACTGCATGTTCTATTAAATTAGAAAGGCTTTATTAAAACCACCTTTCGTGGACCTTTTTAATCGAGAGGCACGTAGCAAACTTGGCAAACCCAATAAGTCTTACAGTGAACATAAATACATGTGCATTTGTAACGGGAAAGAGGCCCTTATACTTCAAAAATTTTACCCCCTTTCTGCACATTCTTCTCTTGGCTTTGTGAAAAAGTTCACCTCTAATCAAATTGAGACTTGACACCCAATGCTTGGAATTCATGAAACAAAATCAAAGATGGACTCACCTTGAACCTCGTCACTTCCAGCTTGCAGTCTGGTGAGTCAGTGTTCAAGTTTGCTTTAGCCAATCCTCCATGTGCATCGCTCATAGCAGGACTGATGGGATTGACTTATTTGCAGATGATGGCTTCAGGCTGTGCAACAGGCCTAGGACCAGACATCCAGGGCTACAAGGGAGGTACCCATCCATTTCCACCAGCTGCACGTTGGTGGTGCCCTTGGCCCTGCCTTTGATGAGCTCTCAGCTGAGAGAACTAAGCCAGTAGGTCAGCTACCCATCATCTCAGTGCTGCATAATAAGCAAATCCAAGAAATTAGGAAGCACACCTAGCTCACACCTAGCTCACGGTTCCACAAGGCTCTGATGAGCCCAGGCTGGCTGGGGCTGAGCTCACCATGGGTCCTATGTCCATATGGCCCCACTGACCTGGGTTTCCTGGAGCTGGCTCAGTTAGGGTGGCCTCAGCCAGGATTCTGCTGACCTCTGCAAGGCCAGCTCAGCACAGCCAGGGTCCAGGCAGCCCCACTGTGAGAATGCTTGTCTGGCCTCTGCTTGCATCATGGTCACTGACATCCCATCAGCTGATGAGTTACACAGTCAGCCAGGAGAGAAGCACAGAGCCGGGTGGAAAAGTCTCCAGAGATGGCAGGTGGACAACTGGGGTCCCTTTTGTAATCTACTGCTGGGTCGGCGAACACAGGGACATGTGAGATCCAGGACAAGGGCCATGTGCCCAGAGTATCCAGGGTGTCCTGGCAGAGATGACACAGCCCTCCCCTCCCAGGGCCACTTCCCTCCTGCTGCCAGCACCCCTGGGCCCGGTGAGGACTCACGATCTCCTCCTCTGCTGCTCATGGCCTGGCTCCTGCTGCACATCCTGCACACCGATGGTCTTCTTTCTCTGCAGGGTCTGCTCCCCAGAGGCTTCCCTGTGATACTGTCCCCATCATACACTGGAGAGGACATGGCCAGGGACGTGTCTCGCACTCAGTCTCCAGGGTCTGTGTCAAGGAATCTCACTCAATCTCCTTGGTCATCTGCTCTGAAGACTGAAAACACAAGATCCCCTGATGCTGCAAACAGTCTCTCTCATCCACATTCACAGAGCAGGGACCCCAACCTTGAGGTACTGGTTGGTGGCCTGTTGGGATCCAGGCTATGCAGCAAGTGCTAAAGCCCAGCAAGGCTTCATCTGCATTTATCATCACTGCCAACCCCTTGCGTCCCACCTGAGCTTCTCCTCCTGTCAGACTAGCAGTGGCATTTGATTTTCACAGGAGCTCATGCTCTACTGTTGACTGCACAAGAGGAATCTGGATTGTGGTTCCTTGTAGGAATGTAAAGCCTGGTGATCCAAGGTGGAGCTGAGGCAATGATGCTATCACTGGGGAGCAGCTCCAAACACAGATGAACCCTGGCAGAGAGGTCTGACTGCACAGAGACCATTAACAAATCAGTTACCTGCATTCTCATATTGAAACCCTCTCAGTGAGCAGTACATGGCAATGAAGCCACATCTGGTGGCAGGCTTTGTAGTGGCAAGTAGCTGATGTACTTGACTTGTACAGCTGCATCTGATGGCAGCTTTAAATTGGACTCTGACACTGATTTTAGTCCATGCATGGCTGCCCATTATTTTATTTACCACTTCTGTCGGTGACTTTTTCTTGAATTGTGCACTTGTCTCAGACATTGTGCACTTGTCTCCCACAAGCCCACGGCTAAGCCTGGCCAAACTAAGTATAAAACAAACATCACAGGAGAGCTACTTTGAAAAGAAGGGAATACCAATGATGAGACGCCAGAAGACTCTAGGACTGCCAACAGAAAGAAAACCGCATGTAAGAGTCCTCCTTGAGTTATGGGTTCATCATTCTCCAAGCCTGCTTTGTATAAGTTGTTGCAACCCAAGGAACCCATGAAGCCTTCAGAAATGCTTTGCCACATGCAGACCAAGCAACCTGCACTAAAAGACAAGCTTTTGATGTTTTTTAAAAGGAAAAAAAATATAAACAGGAAAAGCAACCAACTGTTGAAGGCCACCACTTCATCAAATGTGTTAGCATCAAGAGCACCATTCTTAGTGGCTGAGCACATTGCCAAAGCTAAGAAGCCCTTTAGTGTTGGTGAAGAGCTGATCCTGTCTGCTGCTGAGGATGTCTGCTGGGAGCCCCTAGGAGAGGTTCCCATTCAAAAGTGGCACCTGATCCTCTTTCAGTTGGTGCCATACAAGATGGATTAATGAAATAGCAGGGATACTGAGGCACAACTGTTAGGAACGGTGAGTTACCATGGAGGGCGATCCAGGCTGATGAGTCTGAATGCTGGTGACAAGGGAAGAATGTCGGTTTCTGGTGACATTTTTCAGCAGGATACTTTATGTACATACTTGTTGCCAGCCAACACCACAGCTGCAGACCTAGTCAAGTCTTTAAATGATTACATATCAGGAAAACTGAATGGGTCATTTTGTGTCAATATATGCACAGCTGGAGCAGCTGCCCTGACTGGACGGCTTTCTGGTTTTACTACTTGGGTGAAAGAGGACGCTTCTGAATGTGACTCTGTGAGCTGTGTCATACGTAGAGAAATGCAGGCTGGTCAAAAAATGTCATCTAAACTTAACAACATTTTGCAGGATCTGATTAAAATTACTGACCACATTGAAGTACATGCCTTTAACTCATGTCTGCTCATGAAGCTCTGTGAGGAGATAGACACAGAGTACACATGTTTTCTCTTATACACAGGAGCAAGATGGCTTTCTAAAGGTAGAGCACTGGCCAAGTTTTGAGTAATAAGAGCAGCTCCGTAGATTTCTTTTAGAAAAGCAGTCACCACTGGCACCACATTTCAGCCATACAGAATGGGTCACAAAACTTGCTCACTTATGTGATATATTCTACCTGCTCAATGAACTCAGTCTATCACTTCAGGAAGAATCACAGCTGTGTTCAAATCGGTGGATAAAGTGGCTGCATTCAAAGCCAAACTAAAATTCTGGTGGCAATGCGTGAACATTGTTGGGGTTTTTAATGTTTCAAACATTAGCTGAGATTTTGGAAGCAACTGAGTCAGGGCTTCCTTTCTCTCAGCCGGTGCATGATCAATTACCTCAGCCTTCAAAAGAGTCTGAACATAACTTCCTACCACGGAAGACCCCTCTGAACTGGGAAGGAATCGCTCTGTAACCCATTTGTGAATAAGTGGGTAAATCAACTTTACCTATGCCAAAAGAGGGTCAAAAGCTTGAGTTCTCAGATGGTGTTGGCTTTAAAAGTGCGTTTGAGACGACTTCACATTTCCGTACATTCTGGATTAAAGTCAAGACAATATCCTGAGATTGTCACAACATTGCTAAAAAGCACTGAAAATTTCCATTTTCAGATACTCTCTTTGTGGGCCAGGATGTGGCTCAGCAGCACAGCGCTTGCCTTGTAAGCATGAGGCCCTGCGTTCAAGGCCCAGTACAGCCACCCCACCCCCCGCAAAAATCCTCTCTTTGTGAAGCAGAGTTTTTGGCAGGGACTAGACATAAGCAACATATTCCAGGTGTCACTGTCTCCCACCTCCCCCAGATGGGACTGTCTAGTTGTAAGAAAACAAGCTCAGGGCTCCCACTGACTTTACATGGTGGTGAGTTACATAATTATTTCATTATCTATTATAATGTGATAGTAATAGAAATAAAGTGCACAATAAACGAAATATGCATGAATCATCCCCAAAACCATCCCCACCCAAATCCATGGAAAAACTGTCTTTTGCAGAATCGGTCCCTGACTCCAAAGAGGTTGGAGACCACTGCCACTGGGGAAACAGGCTCTCACACTCAACTCCAGGATGCGATTCCCAAATCCCGTGCCTCCCGCAGCTCCAGGCACTTAAAGCAGCGATGCCTCTGCTCATGCCCTGGATGACCAGAGGGTTAAGCAATAGTGAAGGAATCACGGGGGCCTGAAAGAGTACAAAGGGCGTCAGAGGAGAAAGCCGCACTGAAGCCCAGCCGCTGAGCCTCCCGGAGCAGGACACAGGCAGTGCTTCCGGCCTGAGCCGTCCTTCCAGCACTGGCTCTAAGTGGACAGAGCGCTCTGCTCCTTGGACATCACAATGCACTCTAGCGGCTGCACAGAAAGCAGGCACTCCGTCCTTCCAGTGCAGCTCTGGTGTGTGAGGCCATGGGCTCAGAACCCGGGAGAATCCCCAGACTGCTGTGCAGATCTCGTTACGGGCTGAAGAGGAGGAAAGGCGATCGAGACAGGCCTTAAAGTAGCCTCGGAAATGAAGCTGGCTTCTCTCCCGGCTCTAAGGAAACAGATTTGCAGGTAAAATAGCCTTTACCTGGAGGTTTTCATGAGTGCTGAGGTTTCTTTCAAATCTCTGGGGCCTGAAACCAACAGCAGAGGCTAAACTCCTGGCGAGGGAAGCCACATGGGGCCCTCATCGCATCCAGACAGAACAGTAGCGCCAGCCCAGCCCCCAGCGGCCAGGTCCCAGGCTGAGGGAAAGGCTGGGAGCAAGCCCTCCTCCTCCTGCCCTCCAGGCAGGACAGTAGGACAGGCTGGGTCCGCAGTCAGTGATTCATCCCAAGTCAGAACACGGCAAATGCAGGCAAAGGAGCCTGGGCAGAGGGCGACATCTCCTGCGGCCTTGCAAAGTGGACCAGCGATGTGCTGACAGTCCAGCTGTCTGTCCCTCGTCGGTAGCATCTTTCCCTTCCGAGACGCTGCCTCGCAGCTGAGGCACAGAGCTCCCTCCCAGCCAAGGTTTCCTCCGAGAATCAAGCGCTCTGCGTGGCATAAAGCTGCTCTCACCGCACAAGGCCTCAAGCACTGCTGGAGTTCTTTTTAATTTTTTCAGCTGTTTTTCCTTAAAGCCCTATCACCCTCACTACAAATAATACCTTCCACAAAATGGTATTAAAATGACGTCACAGCCGGGTATGGTGGCGCACAGCTGTAACCCCAGCACTCTGGGAGGCTGAGGCAGGAGGACTGCAACTTAGCGACTCAGTGAGACCCTGTCTAAAAAATAAAAGCAATAAAGGGCTGGGAGTAGAGGTCAATGCAAGGGGCCTGGGTTCATCCTCCAGCACTGAAAAGAAAGAGATCACTGACCGCAGCCGAACACAGCCCCTGGATTTAGGGAAAGTCCCGGGAAGCGTCTGACTGTAAATCGGTTTCATAGTTGGCCCACTGACCGCTTCAGGCAGAGCACTGTGCCGGGTGGTCACAGTAACGGGCCTGTCCCTGGCTTGTTACTCTGGGTCCCCGTCTGTCTCGTGTAGACTCAGCCACCCTGGGACCACTATGAATCTGTCTGTGGCACTGGGAGTGGGGGACGGGGTGGGATTCCCACCCTGGGTAGGGTTCTCCTCACCTTGATGCTCCGAAACCCCGGGGTGCGGACCCCAGGGGAGGGGAAACCAAGAGGAAGCGTTAGGAAGGCACTGGGGCAGGGGTGGTGCTGAGAACAGGAATTCGTCCTCCTGAGACATGAGTGAGGACCGGGGCCACTGTGCACAGCACCCACCGGCCCGGCGCTGCTCAGGACACTGCCCGTTGCTCTTTGCCCCTCTTCCCAGACAGTGGCAGGTCAGACACATGCAGGGGTTGGGAGCTGCGATGCTGCTGGGGCACTCAGGGTGATCAAAACACAGTGAGTGTGTAGATCATAAGATCCTTACTGCAGTGAAGTACACGTCTGCATGAGTCCCCCCAAAACCCTACCCTCGCTTCGAACACACTCATCCCATGGTTCCTGCCACTTCCTGCAGCAGCTCTGGAGTCCTCTTCCCTGAGTGTCTTCACCAGGTGTGATCAAAAATACAGTGACTGATGCTGCCGAGCGCCACCCAACAGAAAGGCAGCTCATAAAAACATGACACTGTGTCCTTGTCCACCTTCGTCATCGGATCTGGCACCGGGTGACTTCCGGCTCTTCCCAAGGTCAAAATGACCACAAAAGGGAACTGTGTTGAATCCACTCAGGACATTGAGGCAGCCAGGACAGCGCAACTAAAGACCCTCAGGAGAGAGGGCTCCAGAGCGGCTGCAGGACATGGAGAGGACTGTGCAGTAAGACTGAAGTGTCGGGAGGGTTTGGAGGGGGATTCGTGGCAGTGTCTCTGAAGCTTTTTAAACTTTAGACAATCACCATATCTTCCTACTACACTTCACGGGGTGCGCCTGAAAGCCCCCACGGCTTGTTCTCTGGCCAGTCTCCTTCCAGAGCGCAGGGGACGTGCAGGCCTCCAGGCGAAGGGTCCGGAGCAACCCGGGGAGCACCCGCGGTCACCCAACACTGCAGTTCCCCTCGTCCCAGCCCCGGGCTGTGCCACCCGCAGCCCCTTCGCTGTGCTGAGTCAGCAGCTGCAGAGCTGTGCCCCCACATGGGCCTGATCCACTCAGAGATGAAGCACGGCTGAAACCGGAGCGCGTTCAAGCATCTGTTTGCAGCCAGGTGAAGGCGGCAGGGGAGACAAGGGAAGGACGGGCCCAGCGAGGGAAGCGTCTTGCCCAGAGGAACGGAGAGTGGGCCCAGGCCTGGGAAGCTGGCCCTGATGACAGCGCTGGTTCCAGAGCTGCAACCCTTCCCGCACCCCAGGGCGTCGGGCGGGCGCGGGGGACCAGGCCCAAAGAGCAGTGGAAACAACTGTAGATTTTTCAAACACGTGCCTGAGGGGAAGTTAGAAAACGTCCGCCCGTGCTGGGCTTCCTGTACAGTTCCTGCTTTCCCTTTCATTTCTTTACCTGTGAGACCCCGTCGGAGTCCTGGGGTTTGCAGTCATTCTGGAGACTGGAACTCAGTCGCCAGTATGGGAAGTAACTCAGCGCTACTGTGTCGCTAATCTGGGCCGCTTCTTGGCCCTAAAGTTCGCATCTGAGTTTCTCCAGGGAGTACTTAGAAGGAACGGAGCAGCTTCCCCTGCTGCGACTGTAAGATCAATGTCTCAAGATGGCAACACAGAGTTTGGAAGCCTGGGTCTGTTTGTGTGATTGGGATGGGACCGGGACGCAACCAAAACGCAGTTTTTTCTTTTTTCCTTCAGATGCAAATCAGTACATTTACAAGATAAAACATTAATGTTTTCCGGCTGTGTCAGGGGGAGGGAACAGGGAGGACTCTGGGCGCCTGACGTCTGCCTGTGCCCCTCAGCCTGAGGAGGGCGCCCGCACTTTGTGAGGCATCTGGCGGCATCGCTGGGCTCCTCCACTGTGTGCCGCTGGCACCTGCCACTCTTCAAAGGGTATGTCCTGGGGAAGGCGCGCTGCTTTCCCTGACTGAGCAGCACAGCGGTCCTGGCCACCTGGGGGCCATTCCGAGTGGAGGCCACCTCCGTGCCCTGTCCTTGGTGTCACATTGCAGACTGTGGCTTCTTCACCGATTTTGTCATCCGACCACCAAGGACACTCCACCCCCTCCCCCTGGTCCTCAGTCTCCGAAGCCCCCAGGCCATACGGGGCCATCCCCAAGCCTCCCAGCTCAGCAGCTCCGGAGCCCACGCAGAAACTCTCCCCCATCCCCTGGGCTCAGAACAGAGAAGCCCAGGGCCACAGAGCCACACTTTGATCCTGGGTGCTGGCCTCAGGAGAACCTGCCGGTCAAATACAATCAGCAGGCTGACAGCCCTGACCCAGCAGCCTAAGGGAAACCCAGCATGGGGTCTGGGCCTGCACCTTGCTCCCAGAGGGGCCTTGGGAGCAGGCGCTCACTGGGCTGGCGTCGCGCTCAGTGTCAGTGAGCATCTGTCACGGGCGGCGGCGGCAGGGGTGCCTGCAGGGGCCCATTTCTGGGCCCAGCCGATGTGTGAAGCTAAAGTAATGAAGGGTCCTTTGCCTACCAGAGACTGCAAGACGACAGCTCACAGAGAACATGTCTCTTCTGTGCGGTGTGATCTGAAAATGCGATGTTTGAATTTTAAAATGTCGCGGTGGAAGACACACAGCTCACGACCGACCGAGAAGGGAAGGAAGGCATCCGGTTCGGCTCCTGTTCTCACCAGACGCGGGTGAGGAAGGCGGCCCAGGAGCAGCCGAGCTGTGCAGAAAGAAATGTGGTGGGGCAGGGAGGTCCCCAGAGGAGGGCAGTGATGAGGACCGCGGCCAGGGTCCCTGTCCTGGCACGGGGTGGCCTTTGGGGAGCAGAGACTGGGGCCACCCTGCCTGGGAGAGGACAAAGGGAGGCCTGCAGCATGGTCCTGGGCAGGACAGCTGGAGGAGCTGACGCAGGAGGTCTCTGGTCAAGGGCTTCAGGATGTGTCACCCAAGGGAGGCTTCCACCCAGGTGGGTTTGCTCCTGACCTGGCCATGGACGAGGAGCCAGAGAGCCCGGACCCCTCCCTCCCACGGGTGTAGGCAGAGGGAGGCCCTGCAGAGCACCCAAGCTGCCAGTGCCAGATGTAGAGATGGGGCTGGGGGACCACGGAGGGAGCCGCAGAATGTTGGGAGAGTCCAAAGAAAGGAAGCACCGAGCCAAGCTGGAGTCCAGCCTTGCACCATCATGTTGGGCCCTGGGACATGGCGGGGACCTCGAGGAAGGGGTGCCAGAGCCAGGCAGAAAGGGTCCCGCACCCCACATCTGGGGTAAGGACCCCAGAGTGCATATGCCCCGATGACATCCAGGACAATAAGGGGGCCAGTGCCCAGCCAGCCCCTGCACCCTGCCTCCTGATGGGCTCCACCTCCCCATGCTGAGCCCTGCACGCTCCTGGCAAGTGACTGAAAGGCACACAGGACGGCAACTCCGCTGACAGCAGCATCACTGACAAGGACCATGATCAACAGGAGGAAACAGAAAGAACCGGAAGACCTCAGAATGCCCGATGGATTTAATCAGGAGAATGAGAACCTTCTCAGAGAGAAATGGGACAATCGCCACAATGCGGAGGGTGACAGATAGGCAGGAGGAAATGGGGATCCATCTCCCCAGGGCTCACAGACCTGCAGCATCCAAAAGAAGAACAAGAGCCGCACCAGCGGGGGGGCGACGTAGTGGCTTGATCTACTTGCTCCTCGTGCCAGGAAGCCTCACCCAGAGGAGAGCCCAACTGAAAGCTCCTGAGCCTTACTCCTTTTATTCTAGAAGCATCCTGGTCTCCTCGGCACTGGCCAGATCTGATTATTGCATGCCAGGGTTTCTCTAGCCAGTATCTCCAAAGCCTTCCAAATTCCTCTTGCAAACCAGTTTCAAAGGCTTCTGTACCTCAAGATCAGGCAAGTCCCAACAGCAACCCTATTTCTGGTACCGATTTTCTGTATTGGTCAGGTTCCATCTCTGGGACACAAAAGTCAGCACCCTCAACTTCGAGGAAGAGAAGCTCATGGTTTCAGAGGATTTAGTCCGAAATCAGCTGGCTCCAAGGTGAAAGTTCCTGGTGGAGGAGAGCTGCTCACCTGATGGAGGCCAGGAAACAGAGAGAGAGAGAGGAGCTGGGGACAAGAAAGGCTTTGCAAGTCGAGCTCCTAGGGACCCACCCCAGCCGAGCCCTGTCTCCTACTGACACATGAGGCCGTGAATTCTCCAGTGAACTCATCCAGTGAAGGCGACTGCGCCCCATGATCTAGTCACCTTCCGAAGGCCGACCTTGGAACGCATGAGACTTTGGGGGACGTTTCAGATTTAAGTGGACGTACTTGCAGCTCCTATTTGACAGAGAGACTGAGAAACAGGCTGGGCAGCTTAAAATTCTCACAGAGCTGGGACCTAGTAGAGGTGGGATTTGAACCCAGCTAGGTCAGCCCCAGAATCCACATTCTTAGATTCCATGTTCTTTCCACTGTGCCCTCCCTGGTGTGGCTCACGCTCCCCACCAGCACCCCAGTCCCCTCTGGGTGTCTGAGACCCTGCAGGATTCCCCCATCTCCTCATCTCTCTCCCCAAATCCACTCACTTTAAAACTTCTGTCTCCTTAGCTTTCCTTCTAGGCAGAATGGGAGAGGCCTTCAGCCGGCATCCCAGCAAACAGGACAGGAACAGTGCAGACATCCTCGGGGACACAGGGAAACAGCCCAGGAGCAACACTGGCCTAGAAGTTGCAAAAATAAGCTGGCAGCCTAGGGATTTAGCTCAGTGGTTTTGCCGCCTGCAGTGCAAGCGCAAGGACCCAAGTTTGATTCCCGGAACCAAATAAATAAATAAATAAATAACCCAGCAGTTTATGTTTTGGGGTTCTCATAGAAGTGAGACCATGTGATATTTAACCTTCTGTGTTGATCTATTACACTTAGTATTAAACTCTTAAGACCCATGCATTTTCCTAGAAATGACTCCAATTCATCCTTCTTTATGGCAGAGTAGTACTCCATTTGTGAAATAACAAATTTTCTATATCCATTCATCCACTGAGGGGCACATATTTAGCTATTGTGAGTTGTGCTGCTAGAAGCATGGGTGTGGGTCCATCGCTATAATGTAATGATGGTTACTCTCTCAGGAAGGTATCCAGAAGAGATAGAGCTGGGTCCGTGGAATTTCTGGCTTTTTGAGGGGTCTCCATACTCATTTCATAGTGGTTGTACTGGTTAATGTTCCCACCAACAATGTAGAAAGGTGCCTTTTACTCAGCCGCCTCGCCAGCTAGATCAGTGAGGGTTCACTAGAGGAACAGATGTGATGTGTTGATGATATGATATGATGTGTATGACACATAACGGATTCACAAGGCAGGCTTACCATGGCCACCCGCAGAGTCCCGTGTGGAAGAAGGCAAAGTGGCGGTCTGTGCACTGGGAACCAGAGGACCCAGTTGAAAGTCAGAGGCCTGGAGCCCACTGCAGAGACCGTGCGCGTCTGTGTTGGAAGTCAGCGCTGGAGACAGAAACCCAGCGGTGTAGGCGAAGACCTGAGCTCCTCGGCAGAAGCAGAAGTGAGATTTCCTTCTTCTTCCGCTCTTTATTCCACCCAGGCTGCAGCCCCACTGGTTGGTGCCACCGCTTCCGGGGCGGGGCTTGGTCTTCAGTAAGTCCCTCACCCCCACCCAGAGTTGTCCTGCAGCGACCCGCCCTCGGGTGGACGCCGCGGCGCACCGTCCTGGCAGCCATTCCTCCTGTAGGAAGAGGGAATCAATCGCAGAGTGGCCTAAGAGCAAAACGGGAGAGGCCAGGGGAAGGGAGTAAAAATGATCGAGATGCAGTGAGCGAATGCAGGCGCTCCACAGCAATTCCTACGTAAACACACATGCCCTCACTTTCAAAAAAAGCGAAGCAGAGAATCAGCAAACCGGTTCCTGGGCGAGGTGGGGTGGGCGAGAGGGGCCCAGCGGACCAGGACGGAGGTGCCCTGGGCTCCCGAGCGCTTTCTCGGCAGCCCTGCCGGCAGTACTTTCAGTAAAAGTGAAGCGCACTTGTTTTTCTTTCTCCTAGGCCTTAGACGAGAGGGAGGAGGGGACGAGTTCCGAGTCTAATTTAACAAAACAGTCTAAAAATATAAAGATGGGGAGAGGAAGTCAGGAAGTCTTTCGGAGTGTGACTCACACCCCACCTCCGGGAGCTCGCAAGGTGCAAAGGGGGCAGCAGCGTTCACTGGAGTCCGCTGGGCTGAAGTTAGAGCCCAGGGCAGATCGCTGCCATGACATCCGAGCGGAGGAGCTGAGATCCGCGTCTGATGACTGGGAGCGGCCGGGGCCCTGGGGTCTCAGTGCTCTGTCCCCTCCGTCCCGTGACTTTCCACCCTCCCCGTAAGGCAGCCTGCGTGAGCCCCGCCACCGGCTTCGGGCAGAACGGGAATCAGAGCCCAGGTGTGGCCAGCACAATCCGGTCCGGCAGCCTCGTGTGACTGTTTGGCAGAGCAGAGCGCGCTGAGCACTTCTAAATCAAAACTCTGACTTCTTCATCCTCCACAGCTACAGGCCGCACCTCTCAGTCCAAACTCAAGCCCAGAGGGCACGCCAACATGCTCCGTGTCTGTGTTCGCCTGGGGAATACGGCCGGAGTGGGCACGACCGCTGAATGTGCCGAGCACTGAGGGTGGGTCCTCCGAGGGACAGGTCCTCAGCTCAGATCCCCGCCCTGCTCCCTTGGGTACTGCGGGCTCTGGGGTTTCTGGACCAGCAGGGACACTTCTCCGTCTCTGCTCCGCCATCACACAGCGCCCCCTGTGAGTCAAGACCCGGGGGGAGACAGCTCAACACCCCTCTGGAGGCCTCATTCTGATGTCCTGGAGCCCGGAACTTTAATGCGTGGGTTTGGGGGTTTGGGGGTGCGGGAACGCAGTGGCACCCCAGGGTAAGCAATCCCGCAAAGTGAGTTAGCTTTGCTTTATGCCCCTCCCATAATCCCCCAGGCTCTAAGAAAGTGATGCTGCCAGCCTCAAAGCTTCCTCCTCAAGCTCCTTGTCCTTAATGGGAAATGGGTTCTCATCTCTTTGAGTATAGCACAAAGTCTTGGGGCATGGGAGACCAGATTTCAGGAGCACTTCTGGGATCACTGTGTGGAGGAGACATGAAGAAAATGCTTCCTTTAAAAAAGACAGGGCCAGGCTTGGTGCTGCACCCCTGTTATCCAACCGCTAAGGAGGCAGAGGCAGGAGGATCACACTGAGTCCAAGGCCAGCCCAAACCACATATCAAGACCCCATCTCAAAAAGAAACAAAACAAACAAAAAGGCACAGGCCTAGAAGCCAAGCAGGCAAAGGCTCCCTCCCCGTGGGGACCCTCAGTTTCCCTCCGAGCCCACAGCCCAAGGGACCCCTTGGGAGTAGATGAGCACAAAGTGTCTCCCGAGTCCATGCAGATCTGATTAGAAACCTAATGGGGCACCGGGGTGCAGCTCGGTGGCAGTGTGCTTGCCTGGCACACACGGCACCTTGCATTCAAGCCCCGGTACTGCAGATAAACAGACACCAGGATAAATGCGTGGGTGGCAGGAGGGGCGGTTCTCCCTCCAGGGGCCACTCCAGCTGCTGACAGTGGGGGACCCAGGCACCGACGCTGCGCCTGCAGCCAGGGGGTGAGACAGAAGAGGGGAGGTGTGTTCCCGGCAGCCACACGTGCCTTGCACACACAGGGCCAACGGCTCAGCGTCCTGTGATGCCCCCACGCCAGCTCATATGGTCCCTCCAGGAAGGGGGCTCACTCACCTTCCCCCTGGGGCCTGAGCACAGCCCCTCAGTGCTTTCTTCTAATTTATTTTTATTAGCTCTCTTGCAGTAATACAATGCATGTCCATGACACAACTTAATTCTTTCCTCCTTCCCAGATCACAGACAGCATCCTCTGTAAGTGATCCACATGTAAGTGAGCTTGGCCCCTGAATGCCATGCTCTCTCATGTCACCCCCCTTCCACCCGGGCTTCCAGTGTGACAGGTGATTGCCTACATGCGAGGACCAGGCCACAGGGTGCCCAGCTGGCCCAGAGCCCCAGGAGGCTCATGGCACTGAGAAATTGAGGTTTATATTTACTTTGAAAGCAAAATTTGAAAAGTGAACCTTTACACTGAAAATATTTTAATGTACAAAGTTAATGTATTCATGTCACTAGCCATGCAGCCATCCAGAACTCTCCACTGAAATTCAGATGCACAGTGAGAGGAAAGTTTAAGTTAGAAAAAGAGTATCATAGTGGGAAACACATTGCCATGAATTTCCTCAGAATCCTCCCCCTTGCTTGGAACAGGCTTTTCCCATTCTTGGCATTTCTGCAACAGCTCTGGAGTCCTCTTTCCTGAGTGTCTTTACCAGGTGTGATTTTAAAAAATACCGTGACTGCTGCTGCTGAGCGCTGTCCAATAGAAAGGCAGGCTTGTGATAACTGATGCTGTGTCCTCGTCCACCTTATTCAGCGGATCTGGCACTGTGTGACTGCTGGCTCTTCCCAAAGTCAAAATGACCAGGAAAGGGAAACATTTTAATTGATTCATGACAGCAACATCGAGGCAGCCAGGACAGTACAACTAAAGACACTCAGGAAGGAGGACTCTAAGCTGCTGCGGGAAGCAGCAAGAATGATAGATAAGTGTGCTTGAAGTGAGGAAGAGGATTTGGAGGGGGATTGTTGGCAATGCATCTTTTACTGTAACTTTTTAAAATGTAAATGTTCACTGTGTTTTTCAATCGTGCCCCCTATGTTGGAGTTATCATATCTCATTTGAAACAAAAGATTTTATTTTTAATTTTTTTTAAAAAATTCTGAAATAAGAACTAAAGAAGTTCCTCAAAAATTAAAAAAGTCAGCCTTTGGAACTCAGTGGTGGAATTCTAAATCCAGGAGAGAAAGGAGTGTTCCTGTGAATCACTGTAACATGTTTGGTCTGAGAGTCGATGTGAAGCTGACTCAATTTCCAGACAGGTAGGCACCTTCATGGGTCAGGCACACATGCAGCCCGAGTTTCCCTAAGGACATTAGGGAGGTCCCTGTGTGTAACCCTGAGCTGTGTCATGTTTGAGGCTGACCCCAAGGGCCGGGTGCCGGGACCACACTGGTCTCGCTGTTCTGGAATCCTGCTGCTGAAGGTCTGGTGCTGTTGCCCAAGGTTTACACAGAGCCGCCAAGGAGGAGAGGACCTCAGCCTGTGACCAGGTCCCCAACCAACAGACATTCAAGTTCCAGTTCCTCTCCCGCCAGCATCTGAGGTCCAGAAATTTCATGGAAATGACAATGGCCAGACCCAGTGCACAATTTTGTTCTCAGTACTCATAGATCTGTGTGGTTCAGACCCACAAGGCCTGGACCCGGACTCACAAACCCTGGCACATGTCAGAGGAGGAAAGTCTTCTGAGCTCTGGCCACACTCTTGGGCTTCGCCACTGTCTTCCTTTGGAGGCGCAGGCTCCAGAACTGCAGGGCCTAGCCATGTTCCCAAGCTCCATGCCTGTTAAAAGGGGGAGCATTTTGTTGAGTCAGAATCCACACCTGGGGAGGGCACCCTGGTGTGAGCAGGAAGTGCCGGTCAATTGCCACTGTGGACGGTGTGAAGGATACATCTCGGAGGGAAGAAAGCAACGCCTCACCTAGTAAGAGACCTCAGGACAACTGTTCATTACATGGGATCATCCTTAATCGAAGGACAACTTGCACCTGAAATCATATTACTGTGCTCTGCTTGTGAGGAAATCACCCCAGAATTATTCCCTTTGAACAAGTTGTTATTAAACTTGGCAGTGTTTCCAGTTTGGTTGCATCACCACTCCAATGACAGGGACTATCACCACTCCAGTGACAAGGTCCCTAAAGTCTAAAACTCAGGTGTGCTGGAGTCTTAGGAGGCAACGTGAGCTGAGGTCAAGGTGTGGATGCCATGCCCTCCATCGTCCCCAGGAGGCCAGACCTGGCCAGCAGAATGGGGGGTGTGCAGACTGATATTCTGGGGGACAGATCGGGAATTACTGCATTCTAAATAATCACACCTGCCAGCCTGCTGTACACTGCTCATCTGATATTTCACTAAATGTCACCCCAACTTCTCAGGAGGTGTCATTACCTTGAGTGTATAATCTAAGACTTGGAAAGTTTAGGTAAGTTACCTGAAATCCCATGCTCCTGAGCCCCAGTTTTCCCTGCTGATAAGAAGACTCATAACACAACCTACCTCAAAGAATTGTTATAAAAATGGAATGCTATGCATGTATTCTAGCCTTTAAGCATTGAATAAAAGCTGCCGGGGGGCTGGGGATTTAGCTCGGTGGTTTTGCCACTTTCTGCGCAAGCACAAGGACCCAAGTTCGATCCCCAGTACCAAAAAAAAAAAAATCTGCTGGATGCACCAGAATGTTCTCTTAATCAAAATACATCAGGATCCTATTACTGCAAAGTTGGGTTCGAGGAAGTAGGGAGCCAGCCCCTCGCCTCCTTGGTCCTTGATGACAGAATTTAGTCAGGACACATGTCCATGCAGAGGCACAGGCCGAATTTATTGTCAGAGAGGGTGATGCCTTCCGGCGAGAAGGCGGGCAGCGCCACAAAGGCATCTGCCCCAAGTGCGAGTCTGGATGCCTTTTCATGCTCCCGAGAGTTCTCCCTGGGCCCGGGGAACTGGGACAATTGTGATATTTATGGTCATTTTACTTCCAAGTTGATTTAGAATTGCAAAACATCTTCCTGTCCTCTTTAGATGGGCAGTGTTTCCTCAGGGGTTTTGATCATGGAAGGAACTTTCCAAAGAACATTTGATAAAGTTGAATTCTTAATTTAACTGGGTCTCAGCCCAAGGCAGGAGGGTTTCAAAGAGGACTTCCTTCCCTGGTAGCCTCAGGCTGCAGGAAGGCCGGGCCTTGCTCTGGAGTTAGATGGCCAGGTGGCCAGGTGTCGGAGGACTGCACACCGTGTGTGACCTCAGGATGCCAGTACTCTGTGGGTCGGGGTTACCAGAGCGCTGTGTGCTGAGGTTTTTGTTTCTTTCCTTAACAATAAGTTGTAAACCATATTATGTGGACCCCTTCCCTTTGTCCCTCAGGCCCGCTGATGTCTACCTGCCCATCCATCTCAAGAGGGCACATAGAAAGAACTCAGGCAAACATAGGTAAAGATTGCGGAGAGATACACCTTACAGTCACCAGAGTCCCTAACTACACACACAGGAAGACTGAAAACTTGCACTCACAATGCTTCTGACAGCACAGAAAAAGTGCTTTTCGGCCCTCTCAGCCCCAGGGCTCCGCAGGGAAGGAATCTGAGATAAATGCTAAGTGGAGTCTTGTACCCAGATGGAGAACCATGGGAGCTAGCCAGGAACTTGTCAAAACTTCACCGTGCCTTTAAAAACTCACAGAAAGCATTTCACTGTGCGATTTTTAAAATAAATTCTGACAATTTCCTTAAACAAGGGCTGTGTTCACAACAGGCCTGATTTAAGGATATGTTTTATGCATTCAGTTGTCTGAAATCGACTTCATTCTACACTGCCATATTTTTCATAATAAATCATCGTCAATGGTGTTCTTTAAAAAGCCCACCGGTAATGTGTTATTTGAGAAGTATTGCAATTTCCCAGAGCTGTCTCCTTAGCACCACTCAATCTGCAGAGGAAAGCATTTGGGGGAAGCAGGGAAGAGCCTGCCCTTTATGTTACAGGCTTGTGCCACTAGGCCCAGCTTAGAAGTAACATTTTGAGCAATGGTCTGAGTCAAGGTAACAAAGTTACTTTATTCCTAAAGTATTGTAGTGCCTTCAATGTGGGAGCCTTCTGCCCAGTGCTTGACAAAATAAAGGTGAAACAGCAGGGTCTTCTGACCTAATTAAGAAGAGTTCACAGCTAACTTTAAACCATACCCCAAATATAATCACCGCCAACAGAAAAGTGTCCAACTGGTGACATTTGAGATGAGAAACATGATTTTTGGCCCAGTGAAGTGGCCTATGCCTGTAATCCTAGCACTCTGGGAGGCTGAGGCAGGAGGATTGCAAATTTGACCCCAGCCTGGCTATCTCAGTGACTTAGCAAGTTTCAAAATAAAAAATGGCTAGGGAGGTATCTTAGTGCAAAGGCCCTGGGCTCAACCTCCAGTGCACGCACGCGTGCACACACACACACACACACACACACACACACACGAGAATTGGGGGCAAATGAGGACAGTTGCTAGGTCACCATCGTCACCCAATCCCCCATTTGTAACCTTTACCTCCGCACTTCAGGGTTTGATCTTTTCTTCTTGTGTTTCTCTTGTTTATTTCTTTTGTTTATCTTGCATTTGCCATTTCTGTTTTTTGTGCAGTAAGGATGGGTAGGTGATCTTATTCCACTGAATAAGTCACTGAAACCAGGAGGCAGTTTTCAGACTGAAAACCAAGGGAATATTTTGATTCAGGATGAAAATGCTCTTTAGGAAAGAACTCAGACCTGACCCTGAAGCAGTAAGAAAGTAAACTGACAACACAAACAGTGAAAGCTGTCCCACCCAGGCCCAGCAATCCCTTGCCTCCTGGCTCTGCTCACAGATGTGGATAGAGGCTAATGTTCAGCACTTTGAGTACGTTCACTGAAGCGATGTTTATGTGAAGGAAAATTGGAATGAGACCAATCATCGGCACTGGCGGGTCAATGCAAAACATAGTTGATATTGTGCACCACGGCTGCCCTCAGACAGGACCAAATGGAAAATACGACATGACAGGACTCAGTGTCGAGGCCACACCCTCCAGTGCAAAAAGCAAACCATAAAGTTGATTCCAAAGCTCACAAGTGTCTTCAGCTATGTGAATAGTGAGAAAAGGAAAGGAAGGATGGGAGGAAGAAGGAAGAAGAGAAAGAAAATAGACAAAGAAAAGGGGAGATAGCAGCTACATTTATCTCCAGGTTTGGGGATCAAGCCCAAGGGTGGAGATTTCTGCTCCTCTGTGGTTTCTGTTTGCTTTTGGGTTTTGAGATTTTAGTCTGAGAACATGCATTGCTTGAAGGAAAAACTGCTATTCAAAGGAAGCAATCCAAGAGCTTCTGAGGCAGACAGTCTGGAGAACGAGAGCTTCTGAGGCAGACAGTCTGGAGAACGAGGAAGGGACACAGAGCCACACGCGTAGCTGCCGCTCCTGACCCACACAGCCCTGGCCCAGGGCCTCCGTCCTTCCTGGAGCTCGGGCCTTCCTTCTCACAGCAGCACTGCCCAGGCCTGCAGAAGTACAGAGCCTCTGTGCTGGACTCTGTGCCGGAGACTTCGTCCCAGGCTACGCCTGGTCCCGCCCTCCCGGTGGTAGGCACTGGGTGGTTTGGGGATGCTCCCGTTGTCAAGGCAATGGCCCCTTTCCAGGCTCAGCCCAGCAGGAGAAACAGCTGGGGTGGGGTAGCTGCTGCCCGACTCCTCGATCCTGGTCACTGGACTTGGTCTCCAAGAGGCCAGTGAGGCAGCTCCCTCCCATCCCCCCACTGCCTCTACCAGTCTCCCAAGCAAGCACAGTTGGGGGAGCTGGGCGTGGTGGTGCACACCTCTAATCCCACCACACAGGAGGCTGAGGCAGGAGGATCACCATGATTAGAAGGCCAGTGTGGGCTATAGAGTGAGTTTAAGGCCAGCCTGGACTATAGAGCAAGACCCCGTCTGAAAAAAATGAAAAAGCAAACTGGTTAGAGGCCTCGGGGCCCCAGAGCTGAACAGCTGGGATTCCAGAAACCCTTCGGACAGGAAAATGATGGACAGTAACAAACACTTGCTTCTCCTTCCTCTTTCCCCTCATTCGCAGTTCATCGCCTTACACACCAGCAAATCCAAGCACAAGAAGGCCCTTCTCCACAGGAAGAAGGGCCAGGGGCAGACAGCTCTCCGGAGTGGATCAGCTGTGAGCTCTGAGGGCGAGACCTGTCCCCAGGAGGCCCTGAGCCCCAAGATTCCAGCCGCTTCTCTGAAAACGCTTCCATGTATCCACTTCCCAGGAACGCAGGAACAAGGACAGCCAAGATACCGGAAATGGACACCACAGACCACCAAGGACAAGGTGAGAGAGGAGGCGCAGGAGCCAGGCCTGTGTCCCTGCAGACTGCTCCGACTGGAGCCTCTGAAACCTGGCTGTGTCCTGACAGAGGCCTGCACGACCTGGGGCCAAATGAGGTTCACATCCATGCACATGGGGAGGGGCCCACCAAGGACAGGGCTTCCAGAAATGATCCCAAACCCCTCCGTTTAGTCCGCCTCGGTGTGCGCAGCACACAATCCCCACGGGTTTCTCCCGATCCCACAAGCTGAGAGCAGCGCCCACGCCTCTTTCCATAGCTGCCGGCCCATGTGAAATAAAAATGCCAAGCCCTTCCTGGCCTGATATCAAGCAGCAGCTGAAGGCCTAACAGAAGTTGTTCCTTATTCATTCAACCAACGTGGGACCCCGCAGCGCATGATGTCATCTGTGTTGGGACTTAGGTACAGGGCGTGGTCGGGACCCCACTGCCCGTGATCAGAATGCTGAGGACAAGTATCGCAGCGGACTCAGCCAGCGGTCACACACCTGGGCAGAGGTGGGGTGAACCGGTGCCGTGCTGACTCAGATCCTGTATCAAGCTCACCTTCCTGTTCCATGCGCAGTTCTGCTGCGGGGGTGACAGTCCAGGCCCCGCCCACCTTCAGGAGCCAGGGTGGCTGAGGTGCCACGGCTGCAGGGAGGCCTCACGTGCCACAGGGCCCACGAGCAGCCCCGGCCAGAGGTGCTGTTGCCACGAGATTTTATGTGACCCATGATGAGGAGAGACACCTGCAGACGCAGCTTCGCCAGGTGGAGCAGTATTCTTAGGGCTCCCTGAGGGCAGAAGGAGCAGCTAGAGCCTGGTTCTGGGCCTGGCTGTGCCCGAGCCCGGAGCGTCGAGGCCTTTCACTCCTGGTAAGCACAGGGCGGTGGCCGGCAGCTGTCGGTCACAACCTGTCCTCTGATCTGCCCTCCGTGGCCACGGCCACTCTGGCGAGAAGAGAAGCAGGCACAGAGCAGCAGGGCTCCCACCCCTGAGAGTGCAGCATGGCCCAGCCTGCCGGGCCGGATGCCTGTTGTCCCTGCCTGCACCGAGCAGCTGTTCCCAGCTGTCCCCTGTGTCAGACACTCCACCGTTGCAGGGAAATCCTCGGGGCCTGTGACCCTCAATGCCTGCCCACTGGAGCGGGTTCAGAGGCACCTGGCAGATTAGGGAAGCACGCCTCTGGGTGCGTCTGTGGCCACTGATGGAGGCAACCTGGGGGGACCCACCTGGGCTGGGTGGCACCAACCAATAGCCTTGTGGCCCGGATGCAGTAAGCAGGGAAAGGAGGAAGGCTGCTCTTTCGCTTCTTCAGAGGAGCTCTGGGCTCGCTGTTGTCTTTGGACATCGTTTCCAGCTCCTTCGGGTTTCCGGTGCAGCCCTTTGGCTTTCTGACACCGGTTCATACCGGACTCTGCTCCAGGCCTGACCTCCCAGAGGACCCACCCCGTCCTGTACCCAGAAGGTCACTCCATCCTCCACCCAGCTCCGCAGGCGCCCTAGCAAATCCACACATATCCACACACCTGTTGCCCTACCGAACCCTCACTAGTGCAGGTCCCCACCACCTGCAGAAAGCATGAACCCCACAGCCAGGACCCCAGGGAGTCTCACTGGCCAAGCACCTTCTCTTTCGAACAGGCTGCCACATCCATATGGCATAGACCCTTCTTCAGCGATCTTCACTGGAAACCTCCCCATGGGCCTTGTTCAGAAGCCCTGTAAAGCCAGCTTCAGGATGGATGGAGAGCAGAGTTCTGTAAGATGACCAGCACTGCGATAGTGGACTCTCAGCAGGCCTAGGAACCCTAACTCAGAGGACAAAGACAAAGTGCCTCCGAGAGGAGCCCCACAAGACCCAAGTGGATTCTGGACAGGAAGAAAGCGTGCTATAGCAGATCCACCACGGCAGACTGCCGGGAGAGGAGAGCATCATAGCTCAAGGTTTTCCATTCTGTTTGGTTTGATCGCAATGCATTCCCCACTCTCAGGCCCTGTGCCTTCTTGCCTGTGCCCCAGGTGTCCCCAGGGGTGTGGCAGGAGGACACCCAGGTCCTCCCTTGCAGAGGAAGCTGAGACTGTTTCCTGCCCCCAGCTGGGTGGAGACAGAACTCACCCCTCGCTGCAGGCTCAGCGCAGTTCAGGAAACAGGCAGGTGCCAGTCCAGCCCTCTGAGGGCCACCAACCTCCACTGTGCCCAGGGACAAAGACAGACTCTAAGGGGAGCTGCATGCTGAGCACTGGTCCATAGAGAACACAAGCAGCCAGTTCTACCCATGTGTGTCACATCTCCTGCCTCGTCTCTGCCCCGTGAGTGTCTTTACTTCCTGCCATCCTCCATCCAACCCAAGCTCTTCTGATCAAACCTCATGATGTTCTGTGGATGGCAACCCCATGATCTTCATCTCAGCTCACGGGCTTTCCAGCAGACAGCCCAGATCCTGGGGTGATGTCCCTGACCTCATTCCTCCCAGCAAGCACTCTGTGTCCCCAGCTTCGGGGACCGGAGCACACTGGACATGACCCAGGCACGCAGCAAAGACTCACCAGCACTGCCGGGAGAGAGAGAGAAGAGAGGCCCTGCTCGGTGAGGCTGGCGGGATGGCAATGCAGACAGCCACCACTGAGCCAGGAGACGCCCAGGAACTGCATCTTGAGGGCTGCTCGGCCCAAGTCTCACGGTGTGTGAGGCCAGCCTGACCCACAGACAGATTTGTCATGGGAAACATTCCTTCCCCTTGCTTCCCTCTGTCCAGACCAGTGGGCATTTTCTAGCTCTAGCAAACTTTGATACAATGATTTTGGAAGGAAGCAGAGGATCTCTGAGAACGGTCACAGGCATCAAGCCCAGGCTCTGGGTCACGGTGACTGGGCCCTTCACCCCCACCAGCCAAATCCCAACCCCATGGCCAGAGCTCAACGCTGCCAGGGAGCCCCGTGGGAGACCCTCTTACAGCCCCAGGACTCCTGGGTTTACAGCTAAGCACAGCCCACGCGGTGCTTGGGGTCATGCTTAGCTCTGAAAGAACACATGAGCTTTCCAAGAGTGATGCCGAATATCTCTCTGACAAGAGTCAGAAACCAGAAAGTGGAGTATTGAGAGTAAAATGGGAGAAAAATGACAGCAACCGAAAATCTCTAAATTCATCTCCCAGGAGAAAGCATTCCAAAGTCAGTCCACCTCATCGGAAAAGGCACTGATGATTATTTTCCATGCCTCTGGTTATTATTCTACATCTGACATTACTGTTTCTGTAGTAGAGGCCTGTCACTCCACGGCAGGCATATGATGAAGAGGCCATTGGTGTATTTTAAACACGTGTGGATTACGGATAAAGTAACCCTGATTAAGGCTGAAGCCTTTAATTAAATGAGCAATTGGCTTCAGAGCATGGGTGTTTATACAAAAGGAAAATAAGCTAATTAATTGGATAATTACTTGCTCCTGTGCCTGCCCTGGGCTTCTCCATGCTCCAGAGATCCTGGGTACCTCGGTCAGCGCCTGGGAGCCATCAGGATGGCTCTCTGCTGGGGATAAATAGAGCTCCCTTCCCAGCCAGGAAGGGCTCAGCCGGGTGCACACCCCACCCAGCCCCTGGCTGCACGCCGACCTACCGCCCTCCTGTCCTCTCCTGGCCTTCGATGCCGAACCCAGGAAGGGAAGGGAGGAGTGGGGGGGCACAGTCGGAGGGAGCAGGGCGCTGGGCCCTTACTCACCAAAGCGAGGCGACCGTCAGGTCTCTGCTACTCACCTTCCCACTAAGGCTGTCTAGGGTTAAGCTTGTCCACTCCTAAAGGGAGTGTCCTTTCTTTTCTCCAGTATTTTAGATACACTCTCGCCAAGTCATCCTTTTCAAATGAGCGGACATTCTTCCCAGCCATAACTCAGAAAGGCATGTTTTAAGCTCAGAAGTGTAAATTGCGATAGTGATTTGAACTAAAGCTGCCTGTTCACCTGGAAAGGTAATTAAAATTAATATCGCAGGTAATTAATTAATTAATTAATATCACAGGTAATTAAATCGCTAACCTCCACTTCCCCTGAAAGAGGGGCCCCGGACTCACCAATGTTCAGGTGGAGGTTCTGGCCTTTTAGAAGGCTCCCAGTTCTTTTAAGATATGTTCTGTCCATGAGCCAACTCCCCATGAGGAATGTGACCGTTACAGACTGCAAACATGCATTAATAAAAACTAAAAAACTTACAAATAAATAATGTCTTAAAATTTAACAACTACAAGGTTCTCAAATCCACTGGTGGCATGAGGGAGAACGGTGTATGAAAGGAACGCATGGACAGACAAGTCGTAGGCACAACACAGGAACTGGGAACTGCAGCAATCTACGCCTCATTAAGGTAACGTGCACAAATCACCAATATTTAGTAGTCATTCAAATAATACAAACAGAAATACTCAAGAGGAAATATGAGGAAAATATTCCCAAATAAGCACAAAGTGAAACATTAATGGGATGTAATTTTCTCTCCTAACATTATAATTAATAATTATTATTGTCAATCAATAATGGTTTTTCTTTATATCAATGGTCAGCATGCATATTTATCCAAAACTTCTCAAACACAAATATGATTTCATCCATTCATCTCATTTCTTGGACTCCATCTTAGGGAAAATCCATTAAATAGGAGAAATACTTAGAGCACACAGGTGTTCATTACAGATTCATAAAAACTATTTAATCCTTTTAGATGAGGATTAAGAGGACCATGCATCAGCCTGGGGACAGGCAGGAGACAGGATGGGGGGATTTCATGAGCAGAGTTTTGTATGCAATTTTATTGGCATGCAGGGAATTACACAGAACGCAGCATACAGCAGAGTCGCGCGCAGAGGCGGACACACCAGGTGCGCAGGGCCATGGCTCATGTTGCTCCTTTTTTTCTCTTTTTGAAGTTTCTTTACTTTTGTTTGGATTTTTTAGAATTTAGAGCTTTTAACCTTGATTTCATGAGCATTCACAAGAGCTCATCTTCCTCCCTCGGCCTCTTCAGTGTCAACACTTCACACGCACAGCACGCGGCGTCTGCCTAGAAAGTGCGCTGTCTGTCAGCCTTTGCTCTTCCCGCTGCATTGTGTCTGCTGTCCCCACCTGTGGTGGTCAGTGGCCATGTGTCTTCCCAGTGCTCCGCCTGCCCCCGGGGCTCATCCCTGTCCCCACGAAGGACACTGGTGCTCCCCCTGCTTCCTGCCACGGGACCCAACGCTCAGCGCTGTGGTGGGCGGCCCCTCCAAACAGCAGACCAAGGACGGAGTGGGGACCAGGGCACAGCCCAGGGCCGGGCTCCGCCTGCCACCCTGCTGCTTCCGTGGCAGTCCCGAGAGCGTGCCAGTCTCCTGCACCTCCAGTCTGGGCCTGTCGCTTCCCCTCCTGGCGCCGCGCAACTTCTCTGCTCAGCAGACGTCCACGTGTGGTCCTACCTCCATCCTTGGTGATGCCTTTCAGATCACCCCAGCCTAGGACAGCTGCTCCCCCATGGGCAAACCCATGCTATGGTTTGGATCCAGACCGTCCCCAAAAGCTCATGAGTCCAGAGGGGGCTTGAGTGGTGACTGGGTCATGGGGCGCTGTGCCCATCAGCGGCGAGTTCAGAGCAGGCTGCTGTCGGGAGGCGGGGCCTGGTTAGGGGCAGGTCACTGGGGCGTGGCCTGGGAGGGTGGGCTGCCCTCCCCAGCTTCTCCCCTCCCTCTCCGCTTCCTGACCACCATGCAATGAGCGCCCAGGGATGGAAACTGTGAGCCAAGATTAACCTCGGTCCAGTGAGCTGTGGGTGTCAGTTACTGTGGCTCAGGGCCAAGGAAAGTGACAAAGATACCATCGCACTTGGATTTTAAATCTATCTCATCACTCACTTGGGGCAAGTTTTCAAGAAAGGTCTTTCCTTATCTTCTTCTCCTATTAGTGAGGGTGGGATGATTTTTTATGGGTTCACGTTCTTGGTGCTCACAAGGAAATAGATGGTCCATGAATGTCTGTCAAATTAGTGAGAACTAGGAGCCACTCCACCTGGCCTCCTTGCTTTTCTCCGGCCCCAGCATCCTTTGCAAACCCATGACCTACCCACCAGGTAGGCGTGAGACAGACTCCCACAAGCAGCCATTCATCCTCTGCTGCACCTGTTCCTGACAGTGCTCCTGGCCGGCATAGTTCAAGGCAATCAGATGTTTTCCTTTCTTTGGGAGGTCGCAGTCAGACTCCAGGAGAGTCAGTAATGACTGTCAGGCATGTGCAGGACCTTTCTGGTTCACACAGTGAGACGCACCCTTTGCGTCTGCATGGACGAAGCTCTGCTCTGTTCTGCTCTCCTGGTGGCTTCCTGGGAAGGCCACTGCATCTTCCCAGGTAGATGAGTGCACAACACAGAGGACTTCTGGGCCCCAGAGGGAGGAGAGCTCACCTAGAACGACCAGAGGCACACAGAGGACTGGATCTGCTGGGACAGCACCCTTCTGGCTTCCGAGGACATGTGACCATGCTCCCCACCGCCACTCAGGCGCCAGCCAGGGCTACGCATGAGGGTGGGTACGGCAGCCCCACCCCGGGGTCCCCAGCTCCCTGGACCCCGAGACTGTGCAGGCCTGAGGGGCTCCGTGAGCCAGGAGCCAACCCGACAGGAACTGGAGAACAATCCAGCTGGAAATCATTTACAAAAAATTGCTTGTTTCTCTCTATCATCTACAAAGCAGCACAGAAATGGTGAACTGCTTTTAATGAACAAGATCTTTTCCCAGACCAGCAGGCAGCTCATCTCTCCCTGCGGGGGCCGTGTTCTTGGGAGCAGCTGTGGGGAAACTGGGTCCCTACCTGCACTTCAGATCGGTCGCTGTGTCACCGAAGGATGAGGGGAACCTAGCAGGAAAGGAAGAACAAGGTGCACTCAGGTTTGTAGATCCAGCTAAGCCCACGAGAGGCCTTGGGCCATCAAGATTTCGGATCCCCTCTCTGCTGCTCCCGAGTCCAGGGTGAGGGCCCCACCGCATCAGGCTGTCCTGCTGACATGGACTGCCACTGTCCTCCTGGCACCGGGGACCCCTTCTGCACCTCCAGACATGCCACTCAAATGTGATCAGACCCACTTTCCTAGTTATCCAGGACTCCCGCCCTGAACTCAGGCTGTGCCGATTCAGTGAAGAGGAAATCACTCCCTGACCTCAGAGCTGATCTAACACTGTTCTAGGCAATTTGGAGAAGTCCAAGGCTGTGGGGGTGGGGCGCAGGAAGCCACTGCGAGCCATCCAGGCCGCCTCTCTCCAGCCTTGTGCTTTGTCTGCAGATGCAAAACAGCTGCACAAAACACGCGCGTCTCTCTGGATGCCTGGGGAGGAAAACAAAACTCACCGCATGCTTACTTAAGGACTGTGACGTGAGCATCACAGCCAGCGAGTGTTCCTCTGTACTCTGGACCCGAGGGCACCACAGGCTCCTGTCCTGGCAGAAGCCACCTTGTGAGGGCGCCACAGCCCATCATGGGCACTGCGGTCAGGAGACCTCACCGTCCTCCACCGAGCTTTGTCTCCTGCTTCCTAAAGCATGGGCAGCAGACATGACAACCATGACCAGCACTGTGCGGCCTATTCAATATGCTCTTGCAGCTGGTCTTACAGAGAGAGATGTGTCCCAGATTCTTCCATTTGAAAAAGCAAACAGCTGAGCAGCGATGGCCTCTGGAGTGAGAGGAGCCAGGAGTCACCGGGGGGAGTGGGGGGCTTTCTGGGGGACAGCAGCCACCGCCTGAAGGCGCCCAGGGCCGGCAGCACAGAGATGCCCAACATTAGCCCTCGTTTCACTGAAGGAAGAGAAACCTGCAAGCAAACACCGAGCCCTGGTTTGCAGTGTGCAGTGCACGTGGTAAGGAGGGGAGAGGGCGGAAGTGTGAGATTAATTAGTGGGCAGAGGCAGATGCTTAGCTGAGTAACGGAACCGGAACCGCACTGGCGTCCCTGGTATGATCCGGGAGTGGCCTCGGCAGATCCTGCCCTTGCTGTCGGATGGGTGAAATGGTTACAGCCAAATGTGGGAGGAGGCAGCCACTTCACACCAGCTTGAGCTTCCTCTCAGCATGAAGTCTCTGTCCATCAGTCAGAGCTGAATGTATTTATGGCCTAAGGCCCAGCATGAGGTTCAGTTCTCAGGGCACAGAGCCACATCTGTGTCCAAGAACCTCACGGCCAGGTGGAGACCAGATCTAGACCGGTGTCTCCCTTTGAAAACAAAGTGCTGGGCCGTGTCACGGTCTCGCGCCAGGGCTACATTTTCCAGCAGCCCTCCTTTCCCTGGAGGCTGAAACACCCATGGGAGAAGGACATGCACGCTCCCCTTGCCCACTAAGGGGAAAGTCCCACCGTGCCCCGCCTGGCTCGTGTGGGGAGGTGCTCTAGGTGCTCCCTGGTGACGCGGCCACTGGGTGCAGCCTTGGGCAGCTTTCTCCCCGCTTCATTTCCTGCTCTTCCTTCCTCCCACCCCTCCAGCCCCGCAGCCCTGTGGTGGAGCAGGCCTCACCTCCCCGGCTCAGGAACTAATTCACACGTGGCTCCCTGTCCACTGAAGGTGGGCAAGCCCCGTCTAGCTATGTGAGGAGAATGACTGTGTTTGAGATGAGAGCAGGAAGGGTCTCCCCATTCCCTGCTCTCCAGATGAAGTCCGTGGAAAACACCCTTCGATCCCCTTCTGAGACCAGTGGGAAATGCCGATGCCTGGCGCATGTGCTCCGAGTCAACTCCAGACATTTCAGGGCAAACCTCGAAAAATATCTTGCCCTTCTGAGGCAGCCCCAAATTTGTCCTGCAAATGCATTTTAAGAGAAGAATTTGGAAGACTTGTCTGCTGCTTCCTAAAGCAGGCCGCAAATGACAATTTGTGAGTGATAGTTTATGATCTATGCAATATGCACAGTCTGGAGGATGCAAAGTGTGCAGGAACTTGAGCTCCCATGGTTTCACAGCCTCTGGTTCCCATAGGAAGGGACTTGCTATGCAAGGGATGTGACAGCATCTGATGGGCCCCTGCCTTGGATGGCCTGGCCCAGCCCCAGTGCAGCTCGGGCAAAGTGGAGGTCGGGGTGGGATTCTCGCTGCACCTTCTCCAGGCTTCCTCCCGAGGCGCGGCAGGTCCTGGGCTGCAGGGCCTGAGCACCCATGTCCCCCGTGTCCAGTGTGCCAGGGCAGGGACACGGCTGGCACCATTCCAATGCTGTCCCCCAGGAGGAGAGCAGCAGACAGCCGGGAGGTGCCTGGAGGGCCGTGGCCTCTCCTGAGACACAGGGTGAGGTATAGTCCACAGGCCCACTCATGGCTGACAGGCAGCCACTCCACTTCCTTCCTCAAGGTCCAGGACAGACAACGAGTGGTTCTTCATGCAAACACACGGTTGAGCTGCAGCTCGGGGAACACCTGCCTGGCAGGGGCAAGGCCTGGGTTCCGGCCCAGGGCCTCGGGAACTTGCCAGAAAGCCCCGTGGAACGTTACTCTTCCTACCTAGTTCTCCCAAGGCAATGTGTCCCTGATAGCGAGGGACAGCCTGTCTCTGCCAGGTCTCAGAGTGAAGGCACTGTGCAGCAGTCCAGAGTAGCAGGGCTCGGGTCACCAGCAGCAGGAGGAAGTGGATGTGGGCTGGAAGCACCTGCAGGAGGTCCCGTTAGTAATGGGATCCACACCCAGCTCTGTCTCAGTCTGGGTTTCTTCCAAGGAGGACCTGTCATGAGAGTCAGAGTCAGGCAGCGCCGTGGACAGAGGAAGCAGAGCACAGGGCCACCACAGACAGCTGGGGATGCAGCCTGCAGGGCATCTGCACCTCTGTGGCCTCTGGAGATGAGGGAGGGGAGGGATTCCGCATGTGTGTGTGTGTGTGTGTGTGCGCGCGCGCACGCGCATGTGTTGGGGGGGCAGTATTGAGCATGGCATGCAGGGCCTTCTTACTGAGCTAGCTACTTCCCCAGCTGTTTTTACTTATTTTGAGATAGGGTCTTGTGAACTCATTATGTAGCCCAGGCTGAGCTTGGACTTGCAAATGTCCTGCCTCAGCCTCCCACGGTTGTGTGCCACCACATCTGGAATCAATAGAGCTATGGGTACCTGGCTCCCAGCTGCCCCAGGGGAGGTGTCACAGGGCTGTGACCTGTCGTGGGCAAAGCAAACTCCAGCATGCAGAACAAGCCCATGGGCACAGAGCCATGGGGGCTGGAGCTGGAGACTGAGACCCAAGGTGTGAAGGTTACAAGAGCCAGTGCCATGGGGAGAGACGCACATCCATGTCCCCAGGCAGGCAGTGTCCACCCGGCATCTCCCGAGAATGCCAAGCCACTGCAGCAAGTGTGATTACACACGGACAATCAACGTGACTGGTTTTGGTGTTGTTGTAAAATACTTCTGTTATGGCTGTGTCTCCATGTCCCCCAAAGCCTTATGCAGTCACAGGTAGGGCCTTTTCAGAGGTGGTGGGTTCTAGAGGGTGTCACACTGGGATTAAGGGTGTGATTACTGAATCAGTCCGCTGACTGGTTTGGCACCGCCCTAATCCCTGTAGCCTAGAGAGAGTGCAAACACTGCTAAGGTCTCTTGCTTCCTTTGGCTGCCTTCTGCCCACCATGGACTGTTTCTCCTCTGCGATGCCCTCTGCCACCCTGCCTCAGAGCCAGCCGACTGTGGACTGAAACCTCTGCAAACTGTGAGCCAAATAACCCTTTCCTCCTTTAACTTTGGATGTCAGATCACTTGTCTCAGCAATGGGAAAAAAGTAACTTAAGACAACTTTATTTCCACATTCCCCAAAGATGAGTCAGACTCTGTGTTTACCAAGAGCTACTATAAGAAAAATACACACTGTTGTCTTTTTCACAAAGCGTTCCGTGGTGATTTTAAATCGGATGAACCTTCAAGGGATCTGGGACTGGATTTGAGGTGGTTATTGGATTTGAGGAGAGGGTGCACAATGTCCTCTTAGCTAAGAACAGGGCCCCAGGAGGGATGTGTGTCACCATTTGTGTGCTGCTCTGGTTTAGATCTCCATGTCCTCAAGAGCCTCCTGCACTCACGAGCGGGGCTTTTGGATCCCAGGCCTCACAGCTGACTGCTGCTGGGAGGTGGGGCCTGGTGGGCAGAGGTGCTGGTGGGGGCAGGGCCTGGAAGGTGCCTCTCCCTCCTGGCTCCTCCCCGCTCTCTCTTCCTGTCCACCCTGCCCTGAGCGGCTCTCCTCTGCCAGGCCCCTTGGCTCTGCTGGCCTGCCTTGGCACCGGCTGACTGTGGATGGAAGTGGGAGCCCAAACAAACCTCTCCTTCCTTATAAGATCCTGGTGTCAGACACTGTGTCCAGCAATGGGGCAGGTAACTACTGAGGAATCCGACCACCACTGTCCTGATGGAGACCATGCTAACCCTACAGCTGCACTCAGCACGTCAGCCCGCGGTGAGAGTCCACTCCTTGCTGTGCCCCGGTTCCCGTCCTCGGGCAGCCATCCCCTACCCTGCCTCAAGCCACTGAAGCCCCTACCCAGAACTCTGCCCCATGACTTACAAAAGACCCCATAGCCTCTCAGAGAGGGTTGGCTCCAGCCCAAGTGCCAGGGCGGTCCCTCTCGGGCTTGTTCTGAAGTAAACCTGTTCTGTTGAGCCTGTGCTTTTGTTTCTTTTCCTTCTTTTTACAAATAGCTAAGACATACGCAGCTCGGTTCCCAGGGCTCAGCAGAAGGACGAGGGCTACCGGGAAGAGGGACTGGACTGGTCTGGAAGACACATGAAGAAGATGCCCGGAGCCAGCAGAGTGAGGACTGGCTCAGTCCTTGTGGGCAAGCGACAGGGACACGGAGGCAAGGAACGAGGGAGGGCCCTGCAGGAGGCCAGGCTCCAACTTCCACTTCCACATCCTTCCCAAGTGGCCGTGAGCCCCATGCAGGGAAGAACCAAGTGCTGCCCAGTGAGAGCCCTGGCTTTAGCTGGGCACGCGGGCTCTGCTCAGTCCCTGCACAGTCACACACCACCCACTGGACCTTAAAGTGTTTGTCAAGTGCATCCTTCCTATAGAATAGCAGCACTTCCAGGCAGCTACAACTTGTACCAAAGGAGCGTGTGTGTGCTGCATTCCTCCAGCATCCACAAAACCTCAGGGGCACCCCCCCTCCCCAGTCACAACAACCCTTTCCGGCCCCAAAGGCAACTCCCTGGGCACTGTGCAGTGGCAACAGACAGACACAACTGGAGCCTTTTCCTCCGCATAGCCTCAGTCAGGGAACAGGAAGGCAAACCTGCTTTTCCTTCTGCCCCTGGACCAGGGAACAGAGCTTTGGGAGCAGAACTCGAAAATTTCACTCATTTGCCAACTGGACAAAGGAGCCCAGTTAGGAATTTGTCTCAACACCAAAGGCATCACTTTGCACCATGAGTGTGAGTGTGTGTGTGATTCCACTGATTTTGTTTTTCTTGTTTCATAGCGCTGGGAATTGAACCCAGGACTGAGCTACACTCCCAGTCCTTTTGCTTGTTAGTTTGTTTGCTTGTTTTATTTTTAGGCAGGGTCTTGCTACGTCGATATGTTTCCCAGGCTGGGCTTGAACTTGATCCTCCTGCCTCAGCCTCCCCGAGTGCTGGGATTCCAGGCACACCCCCATTCCTGGCTTGATTACTCACTGGCCCTACAAGAGATGCTAGAGATTTGTGTGCTGTGTCAGAGCAAGGCCACCACCCATCGGAAAAGCCCTGTGGCCGTCTGCACAGGGACACCTTCCTTGTGTCCGTGGTGGCCGAAGCCAGGTCAGCGGGCCTTGGTCCTGAAAGAACTTGAACTGGGGCTGTCTCTGGCGAGGGACAGGTGTAGAGCTGGTGTGAGCCCCTGCAGAGTCTGGCCTGGGGTTAGGGTCTGTGCCAGCCTGGCCCTCCCGGTACCCATGGCTGTGAGCCATGGGGTCTGCAGCTGCTGTGAAGGAGTCCCATGAGGGAACGCTGGGCACATGCCAGCAGGGAGCATGAGGGTTCCTTAGACCTCGCTCCTTCACCTCTGGCCATCCTGGCGGGGCGGGTGGCACCTGCAGATGGGCAGTGACCTGGAAAGTGGACCTCAGCCTGCGCAGGCAAAAGACTGCTCTTCTCGGATCTGTGTGGCCAGGTCATCCACAAACCTCCAAGCAGCCTTTGGGCCAACCTGATTGGGCTGGGGCTGCTTGCGAAATAAACCAGCCATACCTGCAGATTTCCGCTGCAACATTAATAGGCCGGCCTTGCCTGTGAGTCGATCTATTAGTATAATAAAGCACCATGCCTTAAAGAGAACGTGAGGGCTTCCCCTGAGATCTGGCCATGGGGAACTTGCTGGCACAAATAAATCTTCCACACTCCTCGCCCAGGAGAAAACCTCTTTAAGCCCCCAGTGCACACGCAGCAGCTGTCAAGCAGCGCACGGTAAACAGCCCCAGCCTCACACTCACATGTCCATGCAGCAGCCTGACCGCTCCCGCGTGGCCTGCTCAGTCCCGCCTCGACCTCCAGGACCCCAGCCCCTCTGAGTGTAAGCAGGGCCTGCAGACGAGGGGCTGCGCTTGGCAGAAAGGAGGCCACCTGAGGGTGAGGGCGGGTGTAACGCAGATTCTAGGGAGTCTGTGGAGGTCACCCAGAGCAAGCTGCATCCCATCCAGTGAGTCGGCAGCTCTGTGCTGAGCGCGGGCTCTGGTCCAGCCATGCAGTGGACACGTGCCTCTCGTGGGTTTCCTCCTGTCCACAGTGTCCCACGCGAGCACACACTCGGGCCCTCCACAGCACAGCGCCTCTGTGCACAAGGTCCACCTTGTCCTCGGCTTCCTGTCCCCTCGTTCCGGCCCTCTGACCTCTCTCACCTAAGCCCACGTGGTGGAAGCCAGGCCCCTCAGCTCGGGGCAGGTGCCCACCCCTCTCCTGCAGCTTCCGCAGCCCAGAGGACCCCCAGGTGGCTCCTTCAAACCCAGACCAGCTATCTCATGTCTGCTCCACAGGGGCTTGGAGCCTTGAGCCCTGGGGCCCAGGCGCCTGTCTCTAGGCAGTGATTCCACCTTTAGGGCCACATGCATGGGCCGGATTGCTGCACAGGCTCTGGGCGTACACAAACCATGTCCAGTCCGAATAAATGGCCTACCCAAGATAGCCACACGGGGGACTCACAAATGCGAAGCAGTTTAACAAATGGCCGAGGACAAGCTTCCCAAGGTTCACTCCGGGTCCTGGGGACAAGGGGGCAGTGGGAATGCAGGACCCATGACCAGTCCAGAGTCACTGTCATGCTCACCGGAACTGCTGACCTGTGCCTTTTCTTAAGCTGACTCTGGGGATACTTGTGGTAAAGAATAGGCAGTGTGGTAGCAAATTCAGAATTTAGCAAATAAGTGAGGAAAATCCGTGATAAGGACATTCTAGAGAGGAAGATTTCTGTGAGTCTTTGGTCTATTTTGACCAGTATGATATTCAGTCCAGTTCAACGAGGCGACTGTCGGTTCTGCGTGTCTTACGCTACTACTCAAGGGCTGCTATGCAGTGCATCGATGGATTAACTGAGGCACAGAGAACAGGCGGGAGGCTGAACCGCAGTCTGTAAGGGGATGGAGCTTCAGTGGATGGAAGTCCTGCCGTGTTTTGCCTTAAAAACACCTCAGTGTGTGAGTGAGTGCCTGTCTGCTCTCTCGGGATCTCGTTCCCTGGCATTCATCTCTAGGATTTTGCAGATAAAAAGGACAGCTTAACTGGAAATGCTTAAATTATCTGGATATTGGATTTTGCCATGAATTTTGACCTCCTACAAAAGTGAGTCATTCAACTCTGCAAGACATGAGCGAGAGTGCTACTTCAGCAGTGTCCCGAGAGCCCAAAGGGGTCCTCTGGTTCCCGCTTCCCGAGCTCAGCACACGGCCCACACCAGAAGCTCGCCGAGGTCACCTGTGCAGTCCTCTGTGCCTGCTCACCTTCCACACAGCATCGTGGGCATCAGTGACATCGGGGTGGGGCCGCAGAAGTAGCAGGTGGGTGTAGCGAGCTAATAATGTGGAAGACAGGGCCTGGTTGCTGGGGTTCTTTCAATGACATGTGTGGCATGACCACAACATACCATGAATGTTTAAACTTTTAAAGAATTTATTTCACTAAGAGACAGATTGCTGTGAATCCCTCTCAAAATGTCTCCCCAGTTTCCAACACACTCATCCCTTTGCCCTTGCCACTTCCGGCAGCTCTGGAGTCCTCTCTGAGGGTCTTTAGTTGCGCTGTCCTGGCTGCCTCCATGTCCTGAGTCGATTCAAAACGCTTCCCTTTCATGGTCATTTTCACTTCGGAAGAGCCAGGAGTTGCACAGTGGCGGATCTGGTGAATAAGGTGGACGAGGACAGAGTTGGGTCCTCCTTGGTGACACTCGTCCATCCAACAGAGTGCACCTTGAATAGACCCTCAGGAAAGAGGACCCCAGAGTGGCTGCAGGAAGTGGCAAGAATGATGGGATGAGTGCATTGGAACCTAGGGGAAACATTTTGAGAGGGATTCGTGGCAATGTGTCTTTCTTTCTTTTTTTTGGTACCAGGGATCGAACTCGGGACCTTTTGATTGCGAGGCAGTTAGTAGACCCACTGAACTAAATCCCTGGCCCAGCAATAAGTCTTTTACTGTAATTATTTTAAATTTTTTTTTATTTACACATTCACTTTTTCTTCAAATCTCTTATTCTAAATTCTGAATAAAAATTATACTGCTCCAAAACAGGCAAAACCATTTTTTCACTAAGTTAAATTCTCCCATAGTATGGACAATTAGTTCAGAAATCACTCCAAAAAGAAATGCAAAGTGGGTTATTCTAGCTTTTTGTCCTCAGTACTGGAGATGGAATGCAGGGAGGCTGTGGTGCATGCTAGGGAAGCACTTCACCACTGAGCTGCATTCCCAGCCCCTTAGCTAATGTTTTAAATGCCTTTGGGGTTTAAAAAAGGATTGAATTTCTGTTTGTTTGTATTTCTTAGGAGCCAGTTCCTCCGGGTTACAATAGCTGACAGCGAGGCATAGAAGGGGTAGAAAGAGGGCACAGTGAGAGCCAGTGTGTCCCATGCCACGGCAGGGCGCCAGTGCCACCAAGGAAGGGCGAGCACATCATGTGCAGCTCAGCCCCAGGGCCACTGTGGGTTGAAAGCTCCGGTGAGAAACGCCAGCACTATGTTACCTGGTGACGAGCTATTCCCCAGCAGCCTGTTGCAACCCATATTCATATTTCAAGGCTCATTGCTCCCGGAATTTCAGATCCCTCTGCTCTGCTCTTCCTCTTTATGCCTGGAACAGAGGTAATATTTTGAATATTTAAAATGCATCTCATTCCTGTGCTGTGAGAGAAGGTATTGTATCAGAATTCTTTGTACACGCAGTTAATGATCCGTAATAAAATCCCATTATCCAACAGGTTTGTCTGGATTCGACTTGGTAAACAACTGATAGCAATCTTTGTTTCTAAAAATGAGGTACTGGCTTGGTCACTTACAGCCCCTGAAAATAAAGAGGTAGCTGGTCTCGGTCTGGGCTCTAGACGTCTCGCAAAAATAAAAAGCAGCCTGTCCACCAGTTCCGTCTAACTGGGGTTTCCCCGTGGCCACGAGCAGCTCCCACCACATTTCGCCCCTCTTTGCTCTTCACTCATCAACCTCTTGCCGGCTTGGGGTCCGAGGACATCTGGGATTGGGGTGCCACCAAGGAGAGGGGCCTGAGATGAAGGGGATCTAAAGCTGCTTCTTAGTGGGCACCTCCAACCACCCTCCTCTTCCACTAACTCCTCACTTACCTCCCGCTATGAGGCGAACATTTGTCCCAGAGATCAAGAAAACGCACCATGGATTCCAAGGTCACATCGTGGTGACCTTGTTTGAAATGGCCCTTTCTCCATGGACCTGTCCCCTTCACATAGGGAAAAAAAAGAATAGAAATAATCAGAACCAGAGGGACCCTGGACCCAGCACCGCTTTACCGGGCAGCACAAAGATGGGCCGTGGGAACTGGCTTGCGAATTGTCGAGCAGAAACTGGTAGGTTCCTTGATTGATTGACTGATTAATTGATCGATTGATTTTTATTAGTCCATGTTGTCAGTACGTAAGTTTACGTTTCCTGTGTGGAGCTGGTGCATGTGTAGAACACACCCCGATTCCTTTTCTGATCCCCGCCCTCCCCTCCCTCCATTTCTTGGTCTTTTTCCCCTTTGAAAAAGAGCCGCCTCCTGGGGCTGGGGATTGAGCTCAGTGGTTCCGCCGCCTGCCTTGCAAGCTCAAGGACTCGAGTTTGATCCCTGGTACCAAAAAAAAAAAAAAAAAGAGCCACCTCCTACTTTCAGTGTTCTATCTTTTATTTCGCTCTTTATTTATAATCTGGGGTTCTCATGTAAGAGAAACCATGTGGTGTTTAATTTGTGTGCCTTATTTCCTTTCATATTATGCTCTCAGGGTGCATTCATTATGCCCCATCATCATATAAAGATAAGTTTGACCATCTTTGGGCATAATTGGGTCTCCCCGAAAACCTCATACGGTTAGGAGGTATGCACAAGATGCCCTGCACTTCTGTGGGGAGCAGGAGCATTGGAGAGGGTCTCCATCCACCAGCACCATAGAGTTGGTACCCACCGCCTCCCACGCGGGCTGCTGAGCCTGCCTAGTGATTTCCACTGATGGGACCACAGGAAGCCATGTCCAGAGTGAACGCGGTAACGCTTGCAGAGCAGCCACATGCGCTGTGCGCTGTGGAGACACAGCGAGTCTGAGCCTGGCTACCCAGGGACGTAAAGGGGTGCTCAGGGACCACAGGGCTGGCGGGAGCAATTTCAGGAGCCGTGGAATAGGATATCTACAGTCAAAAGAAGGGTGCTCAGGGCTGGGGATTTAGCTCAGTGGTTCCAGCGCCTGCCTCGCAAGCGCAAGGTCCTGAGTTCGATCCCCGGTACCAAAAAAAAAAAAGGAAGTGTCATAAAAACACAGAAATATTCGGGCCGGGGATTTAGCTCAGTGGTGCCGCCGCCTGCCTCGCAAGCGCAAGGTCCTGAGTTTGATCTCTGGTACCAAAAAAAAAAAAAAAGAAGGGTGCTTGCCACTCCCATGTCCAGCTGAAGACCTGCGCCTTTAAAATTGCTCAGGAAAGTTACAACAGCAGCAGCCAAATTGCCCAGAAAGCCAGCAGGCAGTAAAAGGCACCATGAGGCCCGTTCACAGGGACACACAGGAGGTGGAAGGGGACACTGCTGTGACCGTGAAGCAAAGGGGAACATGAGTGTCCTACCCGTGTATACAGCGCACACTGCAGGCTGGTTGAGTTATTGAGCTGGAGCTCACTCTGTTCCTGCTCACCAGTCCCCTTGCTCACCTTCACAGAAAGCCAGGGGTCAGAAGTGGCTTCTCTTCTAAAGCTTGTGTTTGTCTTGAACGGCTTTGCACCACTTGTACTGCAAGACACAAGACCTCCATGGTCAGGAAACAAGCAAACGGAAGAAACCGTTTTCATTTCTTAATGATAAATTATCGATACTCGAGGTAAGGTAGTTTTATAAAATGTGATTTAAAATCTATTTACTATTAGAGCTGTGATAAAGCAGATACTGGTTCTTCCAAAGGAACCCGTGGTAGTTAGTTGTGGCAGTTAATTGTGAATGGACTACTAGAATTAGAGGAGCACAGCTCTGGGCATGTCTGTGGATGACCGACATGCAGGTCATCGAATCGAGGAGGGAAGACCCGCCCTGGATGTGGGTGGCACCAACCAATAGGCTTGTAACCTGGATGGAATAAAAAGGGTAAGAAGACAAAGAGAGAGGGAGAGGGAGAGGAAGGAAGGAAGGAAAAGGAAGGAAAGAAGAGAAAGAAGTCTCCCCTTTCTCTCGGGAGGAGCTCCAGTCCTCGCCTTTGCCTTTGGACGCTGGTCTCCAGTTCCTTCAGCCTCCAGCACAGACCCGCGGCAGACTGCAGTGGGCTCCAGCATCCTGCAGCTGTCCCGCACGCAGACAGCCACTCTGCATCCCCCACACGTGACTCCACAGATGCCAGCACAAGCCTACCCAGTAAACCTGCTATGTATCCTTCACAGCTGACGTAAAATCTCTTCTATTAGATGTGTTCCTCACAGAAACAAACAGCAATAAGAGGGACAGATAACCGGCACTGCTGCCGGGTGCTGGGCAGTGTGGATATCTCGGGACACCTCACTGTCCCTCACGCTGCTCAGTCCACAAGACGGATCACTCCCCCTTGTGTCGCCAGTGAGAAGCTGCGGGCTGAGCCACAGCCAAGGGGAGGCTCTCCCCATGGAGCGCGGCTCATGGTGCTTTGCCCAAGAAGCGTCCTGCTCCTCTTTGCTTCCCAACCAGGGAGCAGTGGGTGCTTCTAGTGAAGACTGCAGGTGGAGGACCTGGGCTCCAGTGGGCATTTTCCCATTGCCCCTCTGTGCACAAAGGGTGTGGCCCCTCAGGCCCAGAGCAAGCCCCGCGCTGGCTGTGGGGCTGCATGGGCAGCAGAGCCAGGTGTGACATATGAACACAGACTCAGTGCCTGCAAGAGCCCACGCAGGGCATCTTTCAGCTTGAACACCAGTGCGCATTAACAGGCTTCAAACAGAAGGCTCTAGCCAGTCACAGAGCCCCAGGACGCTGCATTAGGGTTCGGGTCCCCTAAATATAGATGTGTGCATGGCACAACACAGAGCCCTCATAGTGTGCACAACAGCACACACACAGGGCATGGGCTCGTCGGCACCCACAGGCAACCTCCTGGAGGGCACCTGTCCTTGGCTTCTGTCACAACTGTGAAACAGAGGGCTTAGAATGGAAAGCTTTAAAAATCATCACTGGGGGGAATGGTGCAGTGCACGGTCTATGCACACCAGCACTCTGTGTGTTTTCATCCTCACTGAATGCTTTAAAGCGGTAATGGACACATTCAGTGAAATGGAAAATAAAACCACATAAGGGAGCCTAGTTGACCCAGGCAGGATGCACACAGGCTGCAGGTGTTGTCAGGCCATGCCAGGCACCTGGGGGTGGAGATGGGTGAAGAAGGGATCCCAGCCCTTGGGCACACCGGAACAGAAGCAGGAGGATGTGCCTTCCCCCGTGTAGTGTGATGACACGACTCCCACACCAGCACGGCCAGGTGTGATCCTGGAGGAGGAGACCGTGCTTCTTCACCAGGCTGACTGGGTGGGTCTTTAAGGGTGAATAGGAGTTCGCCCACTGACATAAAAGGGAGATGAAGGCAGGGTCTTGTAACAACACAAATGAAGGAGACACAACAGTGGACGGCTTGAGCATGGAGTAGGGCCCCGGGCAAGGCCACAGGCAGCGGATGGGTGGGCCTCACTGTGGGAGCCGCTGGCCACTGGACACCGCCTCTGGGCCGATGGGACCTGGGATGTGTGCACAGGTCTGTGGGACGAAGGTGAACCCAGAACCTGGGTGGTGCCAGTGTAAACACAAGGCCCAAGTCCTCTGTGTGCTGGGAAAGGGCTTCCTGGCGGAGGGGAGCGCTCGGCCTCTGTTTCCGGGTCCCCCTCGCTGGGGCTCAGGCTTTGGAGGTCAGCGCTGTGGCCTCGGGACATGTGGGGAGCACAGTAGAACTGCAGAGGTCTGAGACCTGCACCCCAGAGGGAGCGGCCCTCCGCGTGGCGTGCTGTGTGGCTCTGGTGTAACTCGCTGGGGGTGGTGAGGCCACCCCAGGCTCCCCGGAGCCCCGAACTCACATGTGTCAGGACTGGCCACTCCATCCTGTGCTGTGATTGATGAGGACCCTGGCAGGGGCAGCGCAGGCACCGAGGTGAGGCTTCCCCAAGTCACCGGGCACCGTCTCCTGGGGCCGTTCGGCCTGGAGGCAGGAGAGACCGAGCTGGACGGCCCCTGTGTCGGCCCCAAATCCGCCCTTCCTCTCGTCTCTCAGGACTTTCCAGCCCACAGGTTGCCCCCAGGAAGATGCTGGGCACAGGGCACTCCAACTTGTCCCCAAAGACTTCCTTTCCATCGGGATGTGTTCGCTCTTGCTGATTCTTGGCCCTGGCACCGTTTTCGGCAGGGACGGCATCCCACTGGCAAAGTGAGGACCCCGACTCCACCACTCCTGGAGATGTACCCGGTGGCATTCCCACTCCTGCTGGCTCCTGGGAAACAGGAGGTGACATGATGTGGGAAATGCTGGGACCCAGGCGGGAACCCAGCCGGTGCCGTCCCCAGCGGCCACCTAGGACAGGCATCTGGTCCCTCTGGGGCGACTTCCTCCTGCAGAAGGCGGACAAGGCCCTGGTTCTCCCTTAGGAAGAGGACGGTGCATGCCCTGCTGGCACCCAAATGCCCTCCAGGGGCAGCGGGGTGAGGGGTGCATCTCTGGGCAATACAGGCAACCGGAGGGCACCCATGGGCGTGGACACGGCGTCTGCATCTCCAGGACCCAGCAGAAACCGGCCCAGGGCCGCCTCCACAGCTCCCGACCCCAGTCTCAGAGGCGCCCACCCCACCTTCACAGCTGCGCCTTGGCTGTCACCTCCTGAGGAGCTGGGCAAACGCTTTTCCTGTCCGGAGGGTGGACTGGGTGGATTTTCCCCCTTGCTCCCTTTTTCCTTCATTAAAGCTGACGAATGGGAAAGAAAATGAAATAAGAACAAGCCCTGCGTCTGAGCAGGCCGGGCAAACAGCACCTATTTATAGCCAGGTACATTTCAGGCCATAAACACCTCAGGAATCTCTGCCGAGGCTGCCGGAAAGCTGACGGCTTGCAGCAGCACTGGGCAGCCAGGGCTGTGTCCACTGCTGAGCAGGCACCGGAGGACTTGCTCCCTGCCTGGAGGGCCAGGGAGGGACCAGGGACCGCCCGGCACAGGCCGCTGTGGACTCCACTCGACTCTATGTGACAGCCTCCCCGTGTGCACCACTCCGATCAAAATGTATGGTTAATGTTCCAGTTTTTATTTTTAAACTTTATTACAGCAAAAGACACTGCCGTGAAGCCTCCTACAAATCCTCCCCCTTGCTTTGAGCACATTCATCCCACTGTCCTCGCTGCTTCCTGCAGCAGCTCTGGAGCCCTCTTTCCTGGTGTCTTTATCTGCACTGTCCTGGCTGCCTCTGTGTTCTGAATTAATTCAAAATGTTTTTCTTTTGTGGTCATTTTGTTTGTTTTTTTTGTTTTTGGTACCGGGGATCGAACTCGGGACCTTACGCTTGCGAGGCAGGTGCTGGAACCACTGAGCTAAATCCCCATCCCTTTTGTGGTCATTTTGATGTGGGAAGAGCCAGGAGTCACACAGTGCCAGATCTGGTGAATAAGGTGGATGAGGACTCAGCATCATGTTTTTATTTGACAGAAATTGCTGTGGACCATTGATCAATGGGATAATCAAAAACTACAACAAATGTTTAAAATCTAAAAATTATTGCAGTAAAAGACACATTGCTATTAATCCCCTGGGAACCCTCAAAACACTCCCCCCTTGCTTTGAACTCACTTATCCTACTGTTTTTAGCAAATTGCCTTTTATTGTGATTATTTTAATTTGCACTTCCACCGAATCGCTCTGCAGTGGGACAGGTCCTTCCTTCCTCAGTTCCAACTCCCTTCCATCACAAGGAACTGGAACGGTGGCCACTGCCTCTGCAGGAAGTGTGAGAGTCCAACAAAATCCCCAGTGGAGAGCATCGCTCCAGCTCCCTGTTCCTTCGTTGTCCTGGGAGGCAGAGTTTCTCCACCGAGAAAGAAGCAGCAAAATTTCACTCAGAGTCCAAAAAGCAGTCGGCCCCCAGGGTCTGGGATGATGTGGACACTGAATTTAAGTACAGCGGACTTTGGGGCAACTCGCCTAAGTACGATCAAGAGCAGAAAGGAAAATATGGGTGTAATGAGCGAACAGTTGGAGGGACTCAGAAGGGCAATGGAAACTATAAAATAAGAACCAAGTGGAAATTCTAGAACTGAAAACAGCAGTACTCGAAACGAAAAGTTCCCTGGTGAGCCAGAAGCAGACCCTTTGCTGCAGGGGATGGATCCAGAGCTTGAGGTCAAATCCGAAGAAACGGCCCACTGTGGAGGAAAGGACGAAGATGCATCTGAGACAGAAAGGGGCCGCGTGGTCAGTGGACGATGTCATGAAGCACCTCAGGCCCGGAGCTCCTTACTTCTGTGTCTGGGGGGTGTCTTTCAGAAATAAGATGGACTTTTGAAATAAGACATTTTCAGACAACAAAAGATGCAAGAATTCATCAGCCTCGGAGTTGCTCAGAAGGCGGTAGCTCAGGGGAAGAAAGGTCAGACCTGATGGAAACGGGAGGAACCCAAAGCAGTGAGGAAGGAGCCTCCGAAAGGCATGCAGGGCCTCGTCTTGGCAGATCTCCATCCACCCAGGAGCCCAGCTTTCCCTGGGTTTTCTGGACTACGTTTTCCCCAAAAGGTAATGACAGTTGAGATGCTTTCAAACAAATTAATGATCATTTTTTAAGGTTTTTGAGGACTCTCCACACTGCTCTCCATACTGGTCTTCCTAGTTTACACTCCCACAGCAATGAATAACGGTTCCTTTGCCCCACAGCCTCTCTGGCACTTGTTACTTGATTTCTTGATGGCAGCCACCCTTTCTGGGGTAAGGAGAATCTCCGTGTTGTTTTAATTTGCTTTTCTCTATTGGCCAGTCATGCAGAACATTTTTTCATATGTTTATTGGCCATGTGTACTTCTTAGAAGTGTCTGCTCATTTCAGTTGCCCATTTTTTGATTGGATTTAGTATTTCAGGAGGTCAAAGTTTTTGAGTTCTTCATATATTCTAGATATTAGTCCTCTGTTTGAGGCCTAGCTGGTAAAATATTTTCCCATTCTATAGGTTGTCTCTTCATTCTGTTGGTTGCTTCCTTTGCTCCACAGAAGCTTTTTAGCTTGATAGAATCCCACTTACTGAAGGGGAAGTAAAGAATTAAGATGTGCTATGCACCTATACAATGTCCCACAATGGATGGAATCATTATGTATTAAAATGTGCTAATAAGAATTAAAAATATTTTAAAGAAACTGATGCACATTTAATGTTTGCAGAACTCCAGAACAGGTGCTTCAGGGAATCCACAGCTAGGTAAACCTCAGCTGTTGTCAGATGCAATGTCACAAAACTCACAGTCAGCTAGCAGGGGGTTTAGATAGGGCTCTGGTTGTAACAAACAGTAATCCACTGAAGGTATCTGGTAGGGAAAAGAAAGAATGAGAGAAAGAAAGAAAGAAAGAAAGAAAGAAAGAAAGAAAGAAAGAAAGAAAGAAAGAAAGAAAGAAAGAGAGAGAAAGAAAGAAAGGGGGCTTCTAACAAGTATCTCACAAGCATTCTAAGAAAATAATTATGCAAAAAATTAACTGATTAATTAAAAATCAAACCAAAACAGCCCTGTGCTGGAACACTCTTCCCTCATTACCTTGGGCGCCTGTCCTGAGAGAAAGGCAGGCTTCTGATTCGCATGACTGTGGCTTCCACACAGAGAAGAGGAAACCCAGCTCTGCCTCCGTGGAGTTCTGTGGAGAACATGCCACTTGACCTCCAGGGGGAGAAACTAATGCTCCTTCCTTCCTTGCAAACAGTGGGTGCCTCGTGACAACTGGAAACAGGCTTCCTCCCATGTCAGAAAAATGTCTGCAGCCCCTGAGCAGTAAGAAAGAAGATTGCTTAAAAAACATTAGTCAGAGCCAGGGATTTAGCTCAGTGGTTTCGGCTCCTGCTCCTCAAGTGCAAGGACCCGAGTTTGATCCTAACCAAAAAAAAAAAAAAAATTAGTCATTCCTTTGTAATCCTTTAGAAATCCTGCTTAATCAAAGCAAAGGCACCACAAGTCCATCTGTAGGACTTTGCATCAAGCAGGCCATTGTGGTCGCGGTCAGCCTGTACAAAATTTACATAAATTATGTGCAGATAGTTGACAGTAGGTAAGGCATGTATGAAAAAGATTGAATTTGTGTTCAGACTTGGGTCCCATCTTCAAGATATCTCATTATGTTTACACAAACACCCCAAAATTTAAAAAGTACAAAATCTGAGACACTTCTGGTTCAAAGCATTGTAGATAAGGGATATTCAACCTGTACCACCATTGGACCCAAGATTTAAAATTGATTCATATCATTAATATATGGTTTGTACACAAACTGTCTCCCCAAAAGGCCTTGTGTGTGTGTGTGTGTGTGTGTGTGTGTGTCCGTGTGTCCACATGCACACATTTTAACCAGCTCTCATTGAAATTCACATATTGTATCTCTCATGTCTGTCCTGGCTTTTTCCCTATCTTTGATGACATTGACATTTTGAAGCATCTGGGCCAGTTGTTGTGCCAAAAATTCAATGATATGTATTTATCTGCATGTTTAGATTTCTGTTACAGATTTTCAACAAAAAAAATTACTAAAGATTTTTTGTGTCTTTTCTATTGCTTCACATTAAGATGCTCCCCAAAAGTTAATTTTAATCTCATTATTGGTCATGGTAAATTTGATCAGTTGATTATGCCATTTTTAATTCTAAAATTATTTTTCCTCTTTTTAAATAATAAAGAGACCCATAGAATTTCAAAAAATATCCCCTGTTATGGTTTCCATCTAAAATATCCTCCAAAAGTCTCAGGCATTCAGAGGTGACACTTTTGGGAGGTGACTGGATCATAGGGGATCATACTCATGAGTAGATTCATGCATCAATGAGTTCACACCCAAATGTGCTATTAGGAGGCGGGGCCTGGTTGGGGGAGGTCACTGGGGTGTGACCTGGAAGGCTGTGTTCTTCTTGCCAGCTCCTCCCTTCTTCTTCTCTCTCTCTGCTTCCTGGCCACAGTGGGGTGAGCAGTTGTCCTCCCCCAGCCCCTTCCACCATGCTATTTGTGCCTTGGACCCAGCTGACCATGGACTGAACCCTCTGAAACCATGAGCCAAATAAACCTCTCTTCCTTTAAATTTGGGTGTCAGATATTTTTTCCCAGTGACCAAAAAGTGACTGCTCTACCTCCCTACCCAAGCTCCGGGTGCATTAAATTAAAGACTTACATGTGGTGGATGGAGGCAGCAGCAGCCACTGCCAGGCTCCCCAGGAAACAGCAGGGCTGTGCTCTGAGAGAGAAGAGTGGGGAAGGGAGCCACACTGAGTTGGGCTCTGACTGAGCTCATTTGTCTCCACAGCCACAGCAGGCCACAAGGCAGGACATTGGGCACTCAGCTGACTCAGTCCTAAGATGCTTATCCTGTTCCTGTCCTCCTCAAGGTTGTTCACAGACCTGGGGACACCATGGTAGCCAAGTCATGGTCCCACGTGTACTGTCCCTGAGGAAAGCTAGGGCACTTGATACCATGTCCCTGAAATGCCCCTTCAGCGTTCCCCTCTAGTGCTCCACATCAAGGGAACGTTGTAAGAGGATAGAGACCAGGATGTCCAGACTTAAGTAGGGACAATGGGGACGGACAAACTAGCACTATGTGTGGGAGCTGTTGTCCTGTCCGGGGAGAGGTCAGGGCTCCTTGGAATGCTGGTCCCACAGTGGGACACAGGAGCCCGTGATGTCCTGCACTGGGCTTGCAGGTCCCTCAGGGAGCCTACAAAGTGGGCTACTGTCAAGAACGCAGCCCTCATGGGATTTCACTGCACTGCACTTTTAGAGCTGTCAGCAAATCCTGTGCCTCTCCCTTGCTTGTAAGTCATAGGGGACTCTGCCCTTTCCTCTTCTCATCTTAAGAACTCTTCTCTCTCACAAGCTGGCCTGGAACTTTTTTCAGTTTATGAACAACCTATCCCACTGCCCCCATGATATGGGGAGGCGGCAGGTGAGGGACAGATGAGCTCTCAGCAGTGACGCAGGGTGCAGGCTGCCATTCCCACTCTGGTGTGATGTGTGGTCCACCTGGAAGTCCGGCCCCCCCATGGCTGGAAGACTGCAGATTCCCTCAGTGGGAACAGAAGGACTCAGAGACAAAACTTGTCCTGTCCTCAATGGCTTCCATGGTGTGACAAGGTGAGTAGAAAGAAGGGTCGTCTCAGGGATCACACAGGGCTCTGCTCTGTGAGGACACAAGTGACTCTGAGGTGTCCCATGGTAGACATCTGAGCATCTTCCAGTACTGCAATGATGGGGAGCTTTCGTGAACTCGGAGTGAAATCCAGTTTCCCAAGTGTCCTTATTTATATGGAAAAGTAAACATCTGCTCCATTTATTTTTGATCCAAGAAAGAGATATGACCTGGGGATAGAGAACTCTGATTAAAGATATTTTTCCTGGCATCTGGCATGAGCTGTGGTGGCAAGAATGCATGAACACTTATGGCTTCAGTGGATGGGACCACACTTTTGTTCTCTGAGCTTGATACCGTCCCCAGGGGGCCACTGCTCTCGTCAACATGTCTCGTCCATTCCTCCACGCGCCTGGGTCACGGCTGCGCTCCGTCTGGGTCTGGATGACCTTATGCACACCCTTGGACTGCCCTGCAGGAAGTGGGGCTTCGCTCTCCTTGGCATGGCCTTCTCCTCTCAGAATGGAAATGATCAGAAGGACAGGAATAAAGCATTCCAAAAAATAAATGAATGGCCTCGAAGTGTCTCACATGTTGAAACTATTACAAAGGACTGAAGTTCTCAATCCAGAAAACCATTCATGGCTTTATGTTCATGACGAACTTTAACATTGCACGGTTTGGTCCCTGTCCCAATAAATACAGCACATATGCAGGCAAGCGACTCACAAGCCACAGACAACACATATCAAAACAGTATCATCTTTGCTTGTAGCATCAGAGAAGTTGAGGAGGGCGGTGGGGGAGAAGGCCTGTCGTTGTCAGCCCCTGAAAACCAGTCATGCATTTTTCACCCATTGCTTCTGCTCCTGGAATCTAAAGCCTTGACCCAAAATGTGAAGAAACCATTATGAAAAGCAGCTTCCATTACAGTACAGCTTCTCATAATGAAAAGTTCAAAACTTACCTGCCCAGTGTCGAGCACATGGTTAATCCGAACAGTGCATTTTAGGGGTGATGTGCACAGTATATCTTGACATTTCCCATGCCTGTTTAGGAAGCACACATCTGTTGGTGGCGCAGACACCAGCCTGAGCCAGTATCAACAGCCGCAGCAAGGGACCAGTTTATACAGCTACACTTGGTGCCTCACAAAGCCGGGGAAATGTGGTCTAGGACAGTTTCCTAGTATGGAGCAGCTATGTGTGATACAGAAACACACACGTATATTTTAATGGAGCAGTGGCCTGGAGGAACCACAATAAAATGTTGAGCATGTTATCTCAGTGTTGGGATTATGAACTTTTATCTCCTGTTTATACTTTATTCTATTTTCCCAATTTTCTACAAACAGCATTAGGTGCATAATCAGAAGTAAAATGAAATGATCTCACCAGCGTAGCCCCAAACGTTTGGCTCTCTTCATCATCTGTCTCAGTCTTCCGAGGGAATTCCTCCTCCCGGCCGAGCAAGACAGTGGAAATCTATTCTATGCCTGTTGGTGGAACACCTGGAAAGCATTCGCGACACCTAAAATAATCAAGAGCATGGTTTCACTCTTGTGCGTTAACAGACGATATTTTTCCTCATTATCTTGTTAACTTTTAGCGATGTAGAAGTTAATTTGGGAGGTAAAGGTAACTTTAAAAAATTAAATCGTTGTTGAAATAAATGTAGCTCCACAGGCAGTTGAGAGAAATAACAAGGAGCCAGGCGGAGAGCCCTTGCCTGGTTTCCCACCCGCAGAGCAGCCTTTCAGAGCTACTAATGCAGGCTGTCCGCCTGGGCACCAGCACCCACCGCCGGCCCTCGCCTGGATTCCCCGGGGGGCCTTGCAGCTCACGTGCCTGGCTCTCCGCAGTGCCACCTCGACTGCGTTCCTGCATCACGCCACTGTCGGGACCCAGCACGGGGTCCCCTGACCCCTCCCAACTTGAGGTTCACAGTCCTGCCATTGGCTGGCCTGCGTGCGCCTCTCTGTCTTATTTTGCACCTTCCAGTTTTAAGGTCAGAGCAGAGCAGATGCATCTGACAGCCTCAGACCAGATTTTGCTAGGAAAGGGGATCGGGAGGGAGGGGCCTGCACTCTCCTCCACGGTGCAGCCCTCCGTGAAGCTGGGCGGGCCATACGTCCACGGCTCTTGCGCTAGCCAGCTGGACTATAAAACTGTGCTTTGGGTCAGGACTCTGTCCCCACCACAGGACCTGAGGGTTTTGCCCTTCAGCGTCCGCTCTGCCAGGCCGGCTTGCTGTGCAAAGGGAAGTAAGATTCTCTGACAAGCAAATAGGGCTCTCCAGGAAGGAAGAGGGCTCCCGGACCAGGCGCACACTGGCCATGGCTCACCGTGATGGGCAGGGGGCTGGCAATCGATCAGTCCCCACACATCACCTGGAACTTTCTGAGCTACCACGAGTGACAGGGTGAGGCCCACAGGCTGGAAGGTCAGACCTTCTTCAGAGTCGGCCAGAGAGAGCTGGCCCCGACGTGGCCCGGACACAGGTCCAGGAAAGGGACCTTCATTACCGAGGGCAGCGCTGGCCCCTGGGGCTTCTGGGTAACGTGAGCTGGTGAGCTGCGCACCACCTCGCCCTGGACAGTGCTGACCGTGAATGTTGTGGCAGACACAGGTGGCCACAGGGAAACTTCGCGGGACGAGCGATTTGAGAAACACTGCGTACACAGAATGTGAGCCAATCTGCACCTTCAAAAACAAAGCAAGAGCAACTGTAGGTGCATCCAGCTTCCAGGGCAGAGCAACGCAGACCAGGCTGAGAGCCAAGTCTGGGCGCCAGCGTGGAGTTAGTCCCCAGTGGGGCTTCCTTCCAGGCTCACGGACGGCCACTCGTGCCCAGGGTTCTCGTGTGCTCTTCTCTGTGGGGCCCTGGGTGTCTCCCTGTGGGCCTCAGTCCATGGGATCAGGGTCCCCCCAGTGAGCTCTCTGACCCTAACTCACCTCCGTCAAGACCCCCTCTCCAGAGCTAGGACTTCCACGTAGGAGCTTGCTCTCCTTTAGAACATTAAGACAGAAGGGGAGGCTGAGCCAGGGATATCACATGTTTAGGTGAAGCACATGCAAAGTGAGAACAGAACATCTGCCGAGTCTGGACCCCAGAACCTGAGGGTGGCATCTCTTCCTTCACCCTGCTGTCCCCATGACCAAGCCACAGCTCTGGGTGACATTTCAATGCTGTTCTACAAATGTTCCCCGCCTGTCCTACGGCCCTGCCACTCTGACATCTCTAGGACAGGAATTTGGTTCCCTGCTGGTCAACCTGAGCTCTAACAATGCACACATGGAGGAGGTCCCATGTGATTGGATCTTCTGGTCAGGACGCATGTGCTGAACCTGCCCCCGTGGGTCGAGGGTCCTGCTCTGGCCGTGGCCTGAGTCATCACTTGCTTGCTCTGTTGGAGCTTCAGAGTCCCCACTGTACAGAGGCTGGGGAGCCCCCTCCAGGCCTCGGCCCAGTCCCGAGTGGGGCCGGCTTGTCCACAGCATGGGGTGCCAGGTCAGTGTCACCAGCAGCTCAACCTTGGCCAGTGTACATGTGCACAAGCGGGAGAAAGCAAGGTGAGACACCCATGTGGCAGAGTGTCGCTGTGTCTGCCAGAGATCGACAGCTTGCAACTCTCTCGAGTGAGTGAGCACGTGGTGCGGCTCAGGACCACGGAGCCCCTCCGCCCAGGGACCGGCACTGCCCTGGTCACACTGCAGGGCCATCTCCACGGAGTCACCTCCACGGGCCAGCTGAGCTCTGCCTGCTGCTTCTTCTCTGCATATTTCTTAAAACCCAAATAAAAAAGGGCAGCACATGGTTGCAACTACATCATCAACACAACATCCAAGGAAGGCAGGAATCAAGGAAAACAGAATTCCCCTCAGCTGCTTCCATTTCATCAGCATTTTAACACACAGAAGCTGCAGAGTGCACAGAGAAGAGCTCAGAGGATGTGAGGTGCTCCGTGGACTCCCCTTTGGCAGCCTCAGCCTCCGGCATGGGTCCTCCTTGCTCAACACCAAATGTTTAACTCAGAAAGTGATTCAAGCCCACCACAGGCTGCTCCCTGCCATGTGTGGGTGTTTACTTTTGCTCCAGAGGGGACTAAGACCTATATGAAAAGGGAGGATTCCTTCCCTGGGGTCTCCGAAAGATTACAGACAACTAAATCACAGTGACACTGAAATCCTAGGTCCTCCTTTGAGTGGAAACCGAGCCTCTCAGAACTACACCCCAGGGAAAGCCGGAGGGGAGGAAGTGCAGGAGCTGCTGGCTCAGGCATCTCCCCTCCTTCATTACCGAAAAGGCCACAGAGCACTGTACTTCCCTCCCCTGCCCATCTGACCCTCAATTCCACTACACAAGCAAGTCTCCCACAGAGCTGCCTCAAAACTAAAGATTGCAAGGACAAAATCGTGCAAATTCGGGGGTGAGAGGGAAAACTCCTAATAAGACACCACGAAAGTATTGGTAGGAATCTTTCCTGAAAGCAAAAAATAAAGGAGAATGAAGGATTTGAATTACTCCAAATACAGGCTGTATCTTTTCTCCTTCTTTCTTTCTTTTGCTTCCAGTCATAGTGTGCTGCCCACTTCATATCCTGTCTCCCAAAACAGAAAATAAATAAACAAATGTGAGAAAAAGTTCACAACCTCATGCCAAACCTGAGCCTCAGACTGCACGCAGTCCGGGTGAAGGTACGGCTCGGCCCTCTGAGAGCGCTCTATGGCCTGGGACCCTACACACACTGCCCTTCAGCGCATAACTGGCAAGCATTAGGCTCCCTGGGAGCCACAGCCAACCTGGGTGGCCCGGCCCTGCCCTCTGGTCACAAACTGAGATCCCCCAAGCCCAGTCACTGGCACTCAAGTCAGTTAATCAAAGGACTAACCAGGGGCCCTTGTCAGGCAAAATGCCCACGGGCACTGCTTCCTGGGGCAGCCTCTGTTGCCAGGCACCCGGGGAAGCAGGGTTTCTCCACGGACCCCTCCCGTTCTCCACCCCCAGAGGGTCCATGGTTGCAAAGGCACCGTGATGTTAACAGAGTACAACGTAAACACACAGGGAGCTTGCTGCTTCTCCCTGGGCAGTTCTGAAGCCAAAACTGTGCTCTGAATAATCATTCGCTATCTTTGCGCCTGTTAGGAAAAGAGCTTGCTTCAATTTTTTTTAAAGGCAAAAATAAACAACTAGAGTCTGAGAACTTGCTGATATTCAAGATTAAAGGTGTTAGACCTTATTTAAAACAGTGAAATACTCCAGTTTTCTGATTTCAAGTCAAACCATTTGACGTTGGTACTTCAGGAATGTTAATATTCACAACATGCCAAGAAATTTGATGTATTGCATCCCTTGACTGCTCTTAAGGGAATATTTATATTTATATTTATTCATATGTAAGCTAGCTGTGTATTTGAGGCCACAATAAATTAACCTCACGGTTTGATACAGGAGCCACATTTGCCCAAGGTTTCTAGGAATTGAATTTAAATCAAAGATTGCATAAAAAGTGGCAGCATTCCACTCCAAAGCCCCCCTCTCGTCTGGCTTTATTTGTAGTCAAGTGCAAATAGTCACCGTGTTACAAAGTTCAAAGGATCGTGATTGGAGGGCACCTTCGGATCAACAGCTTTGTTTACCTCACTCAGGCTGTCTAGAACCCTACTCGGGGCATCCATGGTGGTCAATTAACTATTTTTGCATTAGACCCTAAAGTACAATCTGGAAAGCGACTGTCACCTTGATCCAGCTTGTTTTCTCTGCATTTGTTGGGTGATGTTTCCGCACCCTCAAAAGCGTGCTGGTTCAGAGGATAGTTTACAAGGCTACTCATTCACGCGGTGAAACAAAGGGAGAGGACGTTGATCAGGCTCAGAAGCCCAAAGGATGAGAGCAGCAGCAGACAAAAGCCCAGAGTCTGGGGCTCAGGCAGGCATTTACACGAGTACAGGTTGAGGAGAAGAGGTGAAGAGAAGGACTGGCTCAGTTGAGCCATGGACTAAAAATGATGGCTCAGGCTGATCTGAGCAGGGATGTGAATTTAGGTCATCCTGAGCCACCATAGATACCCAAGATGGCGCCACCTACTGGTCCACAGAAGGTTCCAGACCTCATGAAGAGCGGGGCTCGCACAGACCCTGTCACCAGGGTCTAACACCGCCTTGGCTCTTGCCCCTGATTCCTGGTCTCACAGAGCCGCAGAGCGGTCCCAAGCATTAGAGACTCGGAGGTCTCGCTGTCACGGACTCCTGGCAGTGAGAATTTAACGCGTAGTTTTACCCTGCCTCGCCCACCCTGGGTCATGTCCCTGACTGGACCAAACGCCAAGAGCATGCTTAGGCTTGCTGCCAAGGAAGCAATCCAGACACTGAGCAGTTAATGTCTTCGCGACTTTCCCAAGTCCAAGGGAAGAAGGGATGGGCTCTGGTTTATTTTTATTTTCTGTATGTATCTCTAATTTTCATTTTTATTATATATATTTAAGGTATCTAACATCATATTCTCATATACATAGTGAAATGACTGCAGTCAAGCAAATTAACATATCCATTACCTTTCTTAGTTTCCCTTGTTTGTGTGTGGGAAGAGCACATAACATCTAATCTTCACAATACTTCAGTGTACGAAACATTACTGAAAATGGCCTGCTGTGCATCAGCTTTGTACTCGTCACCCTAGGTGACAGCGAGTTTGTCCACGCTGCCCTCTGTCTCCCATTTCCTGCCCCAGTAACCACTGTGCTACTCCTTTTCTCTGTATTCAACTTTTTGTGGGAATCCCACATAGACTGAGATAAATGGTCTTTGTCAGCATCTGGCTTAACTGACTTAGCATAATGACCTTCAGAATCATCTACGAGCAGTAGCATTTCCTTCTTTTCTGAGGATAATATTCCACCCTGTGTGTGTGACAGGCACTCACTCCTTACCACCTTGACTCTCGTGTGTGGCACTGCAGGGGACATGAAGTGCAGACGTCTCAACGAGGGGCCGGTTTCCTTTCGTTTGAGTACCTACCCAATGGGGAGATTTCCAAGCCCACGGTACTTCTGTTTTTAATTTTCTGAGGTACCTTCATGCTGCTTTCCATGCTTGTACCGGTGCCTATTCTCACCCGCAGTAAGCCTGTGCATCATGGCTTGCGAGTACTGTCTCCCAATCCATAGGTTGCTTCTTCACTCTGTTGATGGATTGATTCTCTTAGTTTGCTGTGGCCCATTTCCTTTTTATTTTTTGCTTTTGTTGCCTGTGTTTGTGGTGTGATATCAAAAAATCACTGCCAATGCCATGGAGACTTCCCCATGGCTTTCTGCTAGGAGCTCTATGGTTTCAGAGCTTGTGTTTAGGATTTTAATCCATTTGGATTTGATTTTTGCTTATGGTATTCAGCTAAGGGTCCAGCTTCATTCTTTTGCACATGAATATTCCATTTTCCAGCACCATTTGTTGAGGAGACTGACTTTTCCCCACTAACATGTGCAAGCCCATCAACAGCCCAGAACAGAAAGAAAGATAAGCTCATGATCATACAATAAATGCCAGAAAAACACTCGACAGAGTTCAACACCATTTCGTGATGTAAAAAACTTTCAGCAAAATAGGTACAGAAGGAAATTTCCTCACCATAATAAGAGGTCATTCGTGAAAGCCCACAGATGATTTTATAATCAGCGGGGAAGCTGCAAGCTTTCCCCTGAGATCTGGTGCCCAGCAAGGACGCCTGGTCACTGTTCAGTACAGGACTGGAAGTCACAGCAGAAGCAGCCACACAGGTTGCCGCAGGTGACACAATCCCAAACGAAACAACTCTGAAGGCAACATAGGAGAACAGTTCAGACTAATAAGCTAATCTAATAAAGAACACAAAATCAACATACAAAAACCAGTTCTGTTCCTTTTCACCAGTAACAACCTGTCTGAAAGGAAATCCAGAAGACAATTCCATTTACAGGAGCATCGAAAGGAATAAAATACTTGAAAATAAATGTAACCGAGGAAGTGAGAGACCTGTGTCCTGAAGATGATGACGTGCAGATGACTCAAATGGAACAAGATACAAATACATGGAAAAATAGCCGGTCCTCATAGGTTGGCAGATGTTGTTAAAATATCTGTACTATCCAGCATGATCTACAAATTCAATGCAAATTCCAATAGCATTTTCTACAGAAATAGAAAAAAGCTCTAAAACGGAACCACAAAAGACCCAAAGTAGCCAAAACTGTCCTTTTTTTTTCTTTTTCTTTTTTCTCTTTTTTTAAATTTTTTGAGACAGGGTCTTGCTATGAAGTTCAGGCTGGCTTTGAACTCATTATGTACCCTAGGCTGGCCTCGAACTCAATGCAACCCTCCTACCTCAGCCTCCCCAAGGCTGAGATCACAAGTGTGCACCACCGCCCCAATGGCCAAAACAGTCTTGAGAAAGGAAAACACGTGCTGGGACTTCAGCTCCTTCCCAGCATTCTTGGCTGGTCAGGTCTTGCTTGCCCATGCAGCTCAGCCTGGGAGAGGACACCTCTGCCTGTCCTCCCTCCCCAACAAGCAGCTGATGTCCCTGGATGCTCCCCTCTTGTGTCCCTTACACTGTGCGCCCCGTGGAGACAAGCTGTCCTTGCTTCTGTCCTTGTAAAGGACGTGGGACCCATCAACAGAGCCTGGAGAGGACCTCAGACTCAGGAAAGACCCTTTCCTCCACACCTGTGGCCCTGGGCTCCTGGTAGCAGCTCATATGCAGCCTGCTGGTTGCAAGGTCAAAATGCATCGAGAGCCTCAGAAGCAACCCACAAAATGCTGCTCCTTGGTGTGATGTCCCGGCCCAGAAGGGACGAGAGGGTCTGCCCAGCCTCACTGGGCAGATGGCAGCTGCCAGACTCCACACCTGGAGCTGCAGGGGCCACTGTGCAAGACCTGGCTTGGTCCCCACAACCCAGCTTGCTCCTCAGTGTTCCAAGTCAGCTGGTTCCTTTGCACACACACACACACACACACACACACACACAGAGTTTGAACGTCTGTAAGAATATGCAGGCCAGATTAGCTATAGATAGGGAAATGGGCTACTATAAATAAACACTTCTTGTGAGTGCTAAGAGTTCACAGAGGCCCAAGTAGGGAGGTGAGCAGATGGCAGAAGTGACCTTACATGCTAACCAAGGCTACTGTCTACCTACCTCCAGCCCTCAGAGATTTCCAAAAGATTTTGGAAATCCAAAGGTTTTTCCCTAAGGCACCACATTAGGGTTCCCTTCTCCAGCTGGGTGGGAAAGGTGTCCAGGCAGGAGTCCTGCCCATGCCCCAAGCAGGGAGAAGAGCCCAGGACTTGGACAGAGCCCAGCCTCCGACATCGGGCACAGATTCGACTTCTCCACACAGAGCTCTTGTGCCTTTTCATCCTGTGCTTTTAAAATACAGAAAAGAAACCTCCCTCTGCCCTCTGCGTCTCCACTCTGCAAGTCTGAGTTGCAGAGTCTGATGAGCAGGTCCTCTCCAGACACTGTTAGTGAAAATGCCATCCCTGTCTCCTCTCTGCATCCCTTACTGTGCCCCTTCCATGTCCTTTGCTTCACTCAAATGAGAGACACCACTTGGTATGTGAGCTTGTATGTCTGTTTATTTCACCCAACCTTGTGTTTTCCAGGTGCATCCATTTTCCTACAAATGTCTCAAGTTTGTCTTCCTTTATAGCCAAGTAGTATTCGATCATGAGTAGACACCACATTTTCTTCATCTAATTGTCTGTTGATGGGCATATAGTCCACTAAGGCCAAGAGGAGAGGGAGGAAGAAAAGGGGAAGTAAGTAGAAGAAGTATGCCATGTACCTTAATGAATGTAAACATTATGTGTCATAAACAAGAGCTAAGATTAATAATATTAACAAGAAGAATCAAGCTGCACTATGGACCTGTACCCACTCCTCAAGATGATTGTAAAGTGCATATACTGCAAACATGCACTCATTTTTTAAAGAGAAAAAAAAAAGGCTCCCTTAGACAGCACATTCTCAGAGGCCAGGCTTTGCAGGTCATCTTCATGGGGTCTGGGACCCTTCTCCATCCCTGGGAGCTTCAATGACCTCGCCTGGGGGCCACCAGGCAGGAGTCAAACTCGCCCCACTGGCTGCCCCTCCATCCTCAGCACCATCCCTCAGGGAAACCCCACAGAGGGAGCTCTTCCCCAGGCATCTAACACTGGGCAGCACCAGCTTCCTGAGCATTCCACTCACTTTGGGGACTTTCCGGGCAGAACTGTTCATGTTAGGCAGAGTCTAATGGGAAACACATTGGCTTAATATTCTCCATGAGACCTCAATGGTGTGAGGGGGACATGCAGACAAAGTAGCTCCTAAAAACACATGACAGGGTCCTCTATCACTGCGAAAATTAATGAGATGTTCAAAGCATGTAACCCAGAGAGCTACACTGAGTTGTATATTTAGATAGCAACCATTCACCTAATTATGCCTGGGTGACTACTTCGCCGGTCCCTAGAGCTGAATAATAATCATTACGGGTCTCATTTCACTGCCTGTGATATGCAGTAATTACAGATGTGATATATTTGTCACTCATACAAATACCACACTTGCTTTCTCCAAGAGTTTCTGGGTCTCCAAGGAGTGGGACAAAACAAAGAGATCTGAACCCTTCGTATCTGACAGGGATGCTCCCTGGCAGTGAATCAGGATCCCCGCCTGCCTCCACAACCCATCTTTACCCAGAAAGCCTGATTGTGTTAAGAGTTAATGACCTTGATTTCTGAGTAAAAAGGAGACTTAATGACTGCTTGTTTCAGGATCACAGCTGTGTTAATCCATTCCATGTCCATGCCCCTGGCCACTCTGAAATAGCAGCAGTGCCACAGTCTCCATGCCAATCCCCAGTGCCATCCCAACACTGTCCTGACAGTTACGTTCATGGCCACCTGTTCCCTGGGCCTTTGTCCAGCACACCATTCTACCTGTCCCATTCACTTGTCATGGCTGTGTCTAGCTGTCCCCCAAAGCCTCCTGCCCTCATAGGTGGGGCTTTTCAGAGCTGGCTGTATCTAGGGTGTGTGGCACTGAGATTCAATCCACTGATGAGAATTAGTATGGTTCTGGGTGTGGGTAATGGGAAGGCCCAGCCTGGGTGTGGTTGGCTCCACCCAAAAGGCTTGGAGCCTGGATGGGATTACAGGGAGAGGGAGGCTCACTGCTGCTGCTGCTGCCTCCTGTCTGCCCTGCCATGGACTGTTTCTGCTCTGTGATGCTCCTCTGCCAGGCCACCCTGCCTTGGAGCCAGCCAACTATGGACTGAGACCTCTATAGACTGTGAGCTGAAATAAACCTTTCCTCCTTTAACTTGTGGGTGTCAAGTACTTTGTCTCACTAATGAGAAAAGTAACTAAGACACCACTACTTCCTAGAAGCCAGCACAGCACTTTCAGAATCCCTCTGTGGGAGGACCAGGATGCATTTTATTCATGCCTTTTAATGAGTAAGGGAATTTCAGCATAAGAAATTATTTCAACAGGTTTGCCAGTGGCAGCTGCACAGATGGAAAAAGAAATCCCGCTCACATACCCACCTCCCCAGGTGGCCCTCACTGCCACGGGCCTGCAAGCTGGGGAGGACAGGAAAGGAAGGAAGCAGCCACATACCTGGAAATAGCACTGAGCTGTCAGACCAACCTCACAGGGACACAGACCCACAGGGCTGCCAGTGCCCCACAGAACCCTGGTTGGTCTGTGCTACGGTTGACCAGGTCTTCCAGACCTAGGCTGGTCTGCTTCCAAAGGAGTGGCCTGAGGGTGACCCCACCAGCAGTGGGAAGCTCAAGTATCCCAGCGATTCCATAGGTTCCCTCAATGCGAGGATCACACTCGGTGTACCTGCCACTCCTGGGAGCTGTCTGAGCTGCAGGGCTGGACTCCAGAGTGAGGCCCAGGGTCTGCATGGAAGAGGTGGCAGGAAGTAGATGGTTCTGCCAACACTGGGGAAAGGTGTGGCCACTTATGGAGCCACAGGACTCAGAACCACAGGCTTCAGAAACTTCAAGTCTGCAAAGTTGATCTTCACTTTGACTGTGATACCCGAAAAGATATCAGAGCCGAAACCGCCATAGGCTGGATGTACTTGGCCAGTTTCATACACGTGTATACCGTGCATCTTCTGTGTCACAGGGAGACACTACACATATATGAAGACCAAACATACATAACATTTGTGAATAAGAGATACGGAGATGCCAGAACGATAATCTTTCTCCTGTATAGTACATGCTTGCAGTACTTGAAGGTTACATTCACCTTCGGGAGTAGGGATGTGTATAACACACCTGTTCCCTTTATTCCTCCTCCCTCCTTCTCTGATCCCCTTTCCCCATTTGCATTATTATTGTTAATATTTTTTAGTTTATGTTTGCAACATACAACATTTACATTCATTGTGAGTGTTGGTACATTTACCTGACATCTTGCATCTTTTTTCTGCCCCTTCTCCTCCTCCCCTCTCCTCTGCCTGGGTTTCTTGGACCCCTTTCTGTTTGCAAAAGACCCACCTCCTGATTCCTTCTTTTAGTCCTTTATTTTGCTCTTTATTTGTATTTTGCATTACTCAAATGAGAGAAACCATACAGGAGTTAAGCTCTTCCCAAAAGAGCTGAAGACAGAACATTGCAGTGATCCATGCACACCTGTGTTTATAGCAGCACAGCTCACAATAGCTGAGTCCTGGAAGCGGCCTGTGTACTGACCAACAGACAAATGGGTAAAGAAAATGTGGAGTCTAGATATGATGGAACACTCCTCATCTTTAAAAGGTAAGGTTAAAGCATTTGTAGGAAAATGGATGTACCTGGAAATCATAAGGTTAAGTGAAACAAATCAGAATAATAGCAGCGGGAATTTAGCTCAGTGGCACCGCAACTGCCTCACAAGCGCAAGGTCCTGAGTTCGATCTCCGGTACCAAAAAAACAAACAAAAAAAAACTGCATGCATCCTTAAAAGTATTTTTTCCTCTCTCTTTTTTTTTTTCCAGTACTGAGGCAGGCAGCGCAACCACTGAGCTAAATCCCCAGCCCCTCCTTAGAAGTATTTTTCAGCAATATTGTAATCATACTTTCTACAGATAAAAACTGAAATGAATGGCTTTTCTCCCAAAGCAAGGGAGGCTCACCTGTCACCACCCCTGAAAGAGAAAGATGTGACGTCCTGAGAGTGCACGCCCAACCTGACGCCAGAACAAGGAAGTGTCCAGCCCCATGTCCAGACTACATGCTTCATTCAGGGGATGGCAAGAGCCACTGCACCCCCCCAACATGGGTGACTTTGATCAAAATATTTTAATCATCCAGAATTCGGTGCATCACAGATATCATGAGCAAGTCATTTGTGCCGTGATGACTTTCAGCCTTCCATGTGAGCCGAAGGTGACTTTCCAGCCACTTTCCAAAGCTGTTTCATGCCCTAAGGTGCATCCTTGCCCTGCTGCAGAGTAGCCAGGAGTTGGAAGGAAATCAATATGCAAACTGCAGCACCCACTGCGCCTGCAACAGCTCCTGCAGGCTCCTCTCAGCCGTCATGCAAAGCAGCTTAATTTGAAAAATTATTGGAGTGTTTTGTACCTGAGGTCATGTAAGAAATGTAAAATAAACACACACAGAGACTGTCAATACCAGTTTCAGAAACAACGGCGTGGAAAAATGTCACACCACAGGAGATCGGAGAGAATCGGGCCTTCCAAAGTCTGCTGTAGTATTCTGGCATGGTGGCCTATGCCTGCCTTCTCAACTCTCAAGAGGCTGAGGCAGGAGGATCTTGAGTTTGAGCCCAGCCAGGGCAATTTAGCAACCTGTCTCAAAATTTTCAAAAACAATTTTTTAAAGGGTTGGGGATGTAGTTCAGTGTGAGGACCCTGGGTTCAAACTCAAGTGCTAGGAAAAACAAAAACAAAGTCTGCCGGAAATAGACAGCTGAGGAAATGAGTCCCCACAGAGGTTCCTCACATCTGGCCCCTGGTTCCTGACAGCATCCAGCTCTGGCCCTCCTCTGACCCTCCTCCCCAGGGAGCCTGGCCACATCTCCTGCCTCTCTCTCTCTCTCTCTCTCTCTCTCTCTGCTCCAGACAATCTATTCCCGCCCTCTTCCCCACTGACACACTGAGCTACACGAATGCACCCCAAGAGCATCACAGCCCCTCCCCGCCGTGACGGCCCCACCACCCAGTGGCCAGCAGCTGTCTGTTAGCTGAGTTGGCCGGTGAGGAGGACCTGGCTCTCCTCTCCTCCTCCAGGTTAGAACAGCACCTGCTGTGGCGGTTCACACTTCCTGCCTTTCTCTTAGGAGGACGCCATGTGTTGTCATGACATCTGCAAAGCCCGTTCCCCAGCAGGGTCCCCACTGGGTCCCGAGGTCACTTGGGCCCCATGCTAGTGGGAGGAAGCAAGTTCACATTTCCGTCTGGACCCCAGGTCCTGTCTAACTCCTCAGAGCCCTGCTTCCCCACGTGACAACAACGTCCAAATCCTCCGTGATCCCACCAAACTGCTGCTCTCCTGCTGTCCACCTCGGAGAGAAACGCTGGGCTGAAGCTGTCCCTTCCTTCTGCACACTCGGGGGCGTGTGTCAGCTGAGAAGCTGAGGATTCTCATGAATTTGAGGCCAGCCTGGGCTGCACATTGAGATCCTATCTCAGAAACACGAAAAACAAAACAAAAAAGGATATGGTAGACCTGAATTGATGACGTGCAAACTGCTCTAAGTGATGTTAAAGCGAGGAGAGAGATTGCAGCAGCACTGAGAGAGGATTCCTGGAAGGACACGCACAAACATCCCTAGAGGCCAGTCCTGAGGGACGAGGCCAGGATGCAGAAAAGAGAGACTGCTCACCATGCTGTTCAGGGCCACATGAAACCTCACCCATAAGCTGCATGCATTACTTTTGTACAAAATTAAAATTAAGCTAGGGTGGTGGAGCACGCCTGTAATCCCAGCATTCTGGGAGGCCGCAGCAGGAAGATCACAAGTTTGAGCCCGGCTTCCATGAAACTGTCCCAAACTATAGGCACCTTATCAACAGGTTCCTGAGGGCTTCCCTCTGTTTCCAGCGTGCTGACACTGTTGGTCTGGGGACCCACTCTGGGCTCCCCTGGGCAGAAGCAACTCTGATTTGCTGGTTAATCTCAAGTTGCAACTTGACTGCCTTGAGAGAGTCCTGGAGGGGTAGCTGGATGTGATGGCACCAACCTCGGCTGTGGATGAACCCACTAATAAGTTCCTGGTGGAGTGGGCTACGAAGAGGGTGACTCAGTAGGGGGAAATGGGTCTCAGAGGTGTGAACTTGAGGACTCTATCTGCTCCTTGGTCCCTTCCTCTTGGGTTCTCCCCCTGCTCCCTGCTTTCTGGATTCCATGAAGTGAGCAGCTCTCTTCCACCAGGCCCTTCTGCCATGACGTTTCTGCTTTGGAGCCTGGACCACGGACTGAACCCGCTGGACCATGAGCCAAAATAAACCTCTCCTGCTTTAAACTGTGGGTTTTAGATATTTTGTTCCAACAACAGAAAGCTGGTCATACTGGGGCGATGTCTCACGGGGCTGGAGCCTGCACATCTTGGGGAGACTCCACTTAGCCTGCTCATGGTCCCCTGAATCAATGGACAGATAAATCTACTCTAAGGTCATCTCCTTAGAACAGGGTGCCTGGGGACCTTCCTGGAATTTGTCTCTTACAAGCCTGTGAGTTTCCCAGTCTGGCTTCTACCATTCCTCCCACACCCCGACCCTCCTTCTCCCTCCCAGCGTTCCCCACCCAGAGCTCCTGAGTCAGCCGAGCACCTCGAGCAGGAGGTGACTGTGGAGCTCACTGTCTGTGTGAGGACACATCTGAGTGCGGCTGCTCATGGAAACCCCTCCTTGGGCTGCTGTGCTCACAGGCCACCTCACAGGTAGCCTCTTCAGGACAGACGTCTTTCCCTCATCCGGCCAGCTGTGCTCAGGGGGACACAGTGACAGGTGATGCTTCATCCATGGCAAGGCAGGGCACTCGAGCTGTGCTGGCTGAGGAGGGTCTGAGGAGACCACACAGCGGGACTCCACAAAACTCCTGCAGGGAGTGCTACTGCTCAAAGGCCTCAGCTGCAGGAGCCACCTGGAAAGCCCAACTCTCACCACAGCAATAGCTGGCAAAGTCTGGGGACCTCCAGCCTATCCGGACAGGACACGGGAGGAGGATGGGCTCCCCCTTTCCAGCACAGGTCTGGGCCACCAGAGGCAGGACAGTCCTGCCACCTGTGGGCGTCTCTGCCATGCACCAGGCAGCTCCAGCCCCCACCCTGGGCTGACCTCAGTGCCGTTCAGCAGCACATCACAGCGCACCCTGGGGCCACGCCATCTCTAATGACCTTATTTATCTGCAGGACTCTCCGTGCCGGGTTCCAGACAGCAGGCTGGACCTCGAGCTCCAGGACGCAGCAAGTGTGCCAGGGCTGTCCAGGAGGCGAACACCCATGCGAGCCCAGCAGGGAGGAAAACAGTCCTTGTCCCCCTGTGGAGGGATGGCCGGTGTTACGAATAAGGCAGGAGCAAGAATTACTACTGCTTTGAAGACTTTAGAGAGGGAAATGTTTCTTTTCAGAAACAGCATCCATATGTGCAGTAGTAAGTGGCATTTAGTGATCATTTGGGTAGGAACAAAATGAAGACAGTCAGGGCAGAGTTCCCAAGAAAAACAAATTAGAAAGATATCAAGCAGGCAGATGAGCCCTAGATCAAAGCCCAGAGTCCTGCGATAAGAAGGTGTGCTCACTAATGGAGCACAGTGACATCGGCCTATCTTTAGCCCGGAACAGGAGTGCTCGGAGCATCACATGATCCCAGTGTGACACAGGTGGCAGAAATTAGGGCAGGTTTTGTTTTTCTCTCCTGGGGAGCAAAGTGCTAGGTTTGAGAAAAATAAGAGCTCCCCCTACTCTGCAGCCCTGTCTTTGCCCAGCTCTGAGGCTGTGTTCTTACTGCACGTAGGGACAGGCATGCGGGATGTAACGGGGCCTCTGAAGGCTGGGAAGACAAACAGTGTCTTCACATCCGCATTCGAACATGAACGTTAAGAACACGAATGTCACCGCCCTCTACGCTTGAAAAGCACTGATTTCCTGCTGCCGTTGTAGGGTTGGCACAAACCGGAACTCACTGGAGGGCGTAGGGGATTCTCTCACACTGCCGCAGGTCCGAGCCCACGGGGAGCACTGGCTAGAATCAAGGTGTCTCCAGGGCACGTTCCGTGGGGCCCTTGCAGCCCCACCTCCACACGGAGCTAAGTCCCCAGCCCTTTTCACGCATTCTTTGCATTCCGAGACGGGGTCTCAGTAAGTCTCTGACCCAGGCTGGGCTCCAACTTGCCACCTTTCTGCCTCAGCCTCCCACAGAACTTGGGTTTCAGCAGTGCACCACCACACTAAGTGTCTCAGTCACTGTCCTCACCAGTGAGACAAAATGCCCAGCACCTGCAGCGTAAAGGAGCAGAGTTTCATCTGGGCTCACACTTTAGAAATTCTGTCCTCGTATGGTCAGCCAGCTCCAGGCAGAAGCCGACTGGAGGGAGGGGCCTGGCAGAGCCGCGCTGCTCTCAGCGTGAAGGCCAGGAAGCAGAGCGCAGGGAGGAGCCAGGAGGAGAAGGACCCTCCAGGCCACGCCCCCATGCCCGCCTCTTCCCATCAGGCCCCGCCTCCTCACCACTGGTCAGCCCAGCAGCCCATAATCCTTTCATCTTTCAAAGCCCCGGCTTCGAGCACATGAAGCTTTGGGGTGCATCGTAACATAAACCCCAACACCAGGCTCCCCGTCCATTACTTTTTAACCCACGTTCCCTCCTGCTAACCTCACTCGCATCTCGAAAGTCCTGCGTCTGCTCCCCGTGTCTTTCCCATCCCTTTTACTGCCCTTACTTTATTTCATGAGCTGAAAGTTCTCCGAATCATTCCTGAGCCCGTAGTCAGCTCATCACTTGCACCCTTTCTGCCGTTTAGCTCATGCAGGATCCTCAGCTTCTGCATGTGCGAGAGGAGCCCTTTCCATTCTCTGCCCTGTGCTTTCCTGGCCACTCCTGGGTGTTTAGGAAGGAGTCCTCCCCGAGTGCTGAAGAGACAGCTCTGTGGTCACCGCTGCCGCCCAAGGCCGCGTGTCCTGTTCTGTGGTCTGCACTGTTCCCCTCACACCGGGGGCCCCTGGGCCTTCTGGCCACCCTGGCTGTCCTGTGTCTTGGATGGAGACTTCTGTCCCTCGGGGTGTGGGCCTGGGCTACAGGGCCTCCGTGCAGACCCAAAGGGCAGCTGGCTGGGAGAGCCAGGGCTCCACAGTGGCCACCTGGGGCAGGGCAGTTTGATGCGTCTCTGGCCTGCAGGTTACTGCTTTCCATTGAAAACAAGCCCTCCCTTTTTTCCCCCTCTGCAGGGAGCCAGGAATGGGGTCTGCTCCTCAGGGGACAGCACAGGTGACAGGAGAAGGCCTGGGCGAGCTGCACGGGAGAACCAGCTGTGCCTGTCCCCGAGCTGCACTCACACACAGAGCCTTCCTGAGGCTCCCTGGGGAAGGGGATCCCCTCTGGCTTTAAGAAGTACGAGCCAGAAAGGCTCTCCCACTCTCGGTGGGGATGGGAACAGCAGGAAGGCTCCCAAGCAGGCTGCAAGCAGAGCCCCATGCGTGTCTCCTGCAGCCAACCAGCATCCACCCAAGGAAATGACTCCCGATTTCAGAGACACTCGCAGTGCCCCATTCATGGCAGCACCGTTCACAGAATCTGGAGCCAACCACGATGTCCACTGAAATCCTATCTTCTGCAGCAAGGGCAGAACTGGAGGGCATAACCTTAGCTCGAAATAAGCCAGACAGACAGATGCTACAGGCTCCCACTCACAGTGAAGCCAAGAAAGTCAATCACAGAAGCAGCAAGTAGCAGAGCGATCGCTGAGGTGGGGGTCAGGGAGAGGACACTGGGAGGGCAGGGAGTGGGCACCCAGACCGAGATAGAGGGAGGAAGTAGTTGCAATGTTTTGCACCACAGTAGGGTAACCAGAGTGCGCCAGCTACTTTTCTCTCGTTGCTGGGACAAAACACCGGACACCCACAGTTAAAGGGGAAAGGTTTATTTAGCTCAGTTCACAGAGGTCCGCAGTCGGCTAGCTCCAAGGGCAGCAGAGGGGCAGCAGTTCATGGTGGCGGAAGACAGCCAAAGCAACAGGGAACCTTAACTGAGTCTTTCTGCCCCTTTTATCCAGACTCCCAGGAGTAGGGCAGTGCCACAGCAATCACTCACGTGTAGCAGTTTAGTCATCACACGCCCTTAACCCCAGCATCACACGCTCCAGATTCAGCCACCTCTGAGAAAGAAAGCCCCCCTCCTCCGCACGGGGCTTTGGGGACATCTAACCACAGCCGTAACAGAGTCTGCAGCGATTAATCAGGCATCTCAAGATACCTACAGGAGAAAGGGGGAAGCTTCCCAACAAGGAGACGGGGCGCAGAGATAACTGCTGTGAGCACGGCTGTGTGGCCCGCCCAGCCCTCTATGCAGTGCGTGTTAGTGTGGGCATGTGTGTGCACACGTGTGTACACACACATAAAAATAGTACCACGTGCGTGCCTGCTATGCTGAGGACCTCACACCTCAGCGGGCGACTTGGCAGGGTCTCAGCACCCGTGTGGCCACCATCCTGGGCTGGCCTGGTGCCCTGGCACCGCCATCCCCTGGACTCCTTGAGAACAGGCAGGGGCACGGCCCTGGCCTCTGCTCAGCCTGGTTCCAAGCAGAAGCAAGGGCAAGGGCTGCCCGGTTCCTGGACTCAATGAGGACGCACAGCCCTTGGGTGCTGTCCCTTGGGAGCCTCCAGGACGTCCAGAACATCTGGCAGCTGAGACAGGATGGGGCGAGAAGGAAGCAGACAAGGACTACCGAGGAGCGCGTAGCCCAGCTCAGCACCAGGCCATCCCCAAAGACTGCTGCACTCGGTCCCACGACAGGAGAAGGTGGGCGCTGAGGTCCTGGCGGATAGAAGGAGAGGTCCCAAGGAGCTCAAGGCCCTTGGCCAGCCGTCTCCAAGCCAGGATCCAAGCCTGGCTCTCAGCTCAAAGCCAAGCCCTTAACCCTAACCCTAACCCTAATCCTAACCCTAACCCTAACCCTATCCCTAGAAGCAGGAAAGAAGCCTACTGGTGGCAGGTGCTGTGGGTGCTGAGGCCAGCAGCCCTCAGACAGGAGCAACTGCCCACTGAGAGCCTCCAAAGCCCCCACGCAAACATCCAGTCCCAGGGACGAAGGAGGTGGCTGAGTCCCCAGCACCTCCTCTGTGCAGAAGGCTTCTGCCCACACCCAGAATCCCATGCAGCACCTGAATGCTTGACCTGAGCCAGGCTCCGCACCTGGCTGTGCCCCGGCCTCCTTGTGAAGGGCTCCAGATGGAAGGTCTGTGCCTGTTTTCTTCTTCCCCTACAGCTCCACAATCATGTCAGGCTGTTGCCTGTACAACCAGCTTCTGATCGCGGTTAGCTTCCCCCATGCCACAGCGTCCTGGCTCCTCGCCGTGTGTGGTTTCTGCTCAGGCCTTTCCTACATCACAGATCAAATCTGTCCTCCAAAGACTGGGGCGGGGCAGCAGGGACCTGGTTTCCACGGCAGTGAAAGGCGAGGGCCCAGAGCTTGCAAGCCCTGCCCATCGCCTCTGCTGCTGCCCCTCTGCAGCCCAGAGCTGGCGCCTCCCTCCCTTGTCTTTGTTCCCCTCCTCTCCCTGCAGCCTGGCCACTGCAGAGCAGAGTATGGCGCTGTTAGTTTCAGTGCGGGCTTTGTTCCTCTCCTTGACTTGAATCTATGCTGATGAGAACACTTACTTTGCTTTTTAAGACAGTAAACACGGGGAAGGAGCTCTTTACTAAGCAGTGCTAATTGATTTTTCCTGCAATGTGCTTGGGAGGAAAGGTTTCCTGTCTTTCCTAGGTGACCTATGATGAAGACGACAAGAACCCTTGTCACCTGTGACTCTGCACAACTCTGCTCACAGAAGCTTTTCCAACAAGACCCCTGCTGCTGCACCAGGGCCTCGGGTCCTGCACAGCGAGGACCTGGTACATGGCAGGAAAGAAGGAGGTCAGGGTCCTGGCCTCTGACATTGTGTCCTGGTCCCAGAGACCTGTGTGACAAGGAGCTGTCACTTCTGGTGCATCCAAAAATAAACGCGGCCAGCCTGGCCGGACACCTGAGGTCAGCAGCAGTGCAGATTATAAACCGCAGAGGTCCTTGTGTTTACACACCTTCCAAGAATCTCATTACAAAGAAACTCAGACCGAAACTCACAAAGCATTCGCCTCCGGACAGCCGAGAAAGTACTCGGCCTTGATTAGCAACTCAAAATACTACTGTCCTGGTTCATCCAGGCTGTCATCTTGACTGGCTTGGGCGACATCAGGGAGATTAGGAAAGCCCACTCCATGGGAGGGTCTGGGAGTGGTGGGAGTGTAACTTTGGGGCCTCTCACCTCCCGGCTCTTCCCCTACCCTCTGCTTCCCAGCCGCCATGAGGTGAGCAGCTTCGTTCTGCCAAATTCTTCCACTATGATGACTCTTGGACCCAGCAGACCATGAACCGAAGCCTCTGAAACCATGAGCCAAAAGAAACTTTTCTCCTTCCTCCTGTACTTCATATATTTTGTCCTGGCCATGCAAAGCTGACCGATACAAATGCTCTCAAAGAGGAGGCCATCTCTGAAAAATGATCATTGCTACACCCTAAAGGAAGGCGAAGGGAAGACAGCATTCCACATTCACTTTCACTTCTGTTTAATACCATATTCCGTAGCCCGCAAGCCATGGCAGGTGGCAGTGGGGCAGATAGCACTGTGACACCATCGATGGACACCAGGCCACTTTTCAAGGCATCTGCGACTTGCTCAACAATGTTTATGGGGAATCTAAGTTTCTAATTTAGAACTGTGGCTATAGTGTGATAGAGGATGTGTCATTGACACCCTGAGCTAAAACATAAGATTCTAAATTCATCTATGTGTGTATGTGTGTGTATAACGGGGCATCAGACCCAGAGTCTTCACTCTGAGCTACACCCCAGCCCTTTCAATTTTATTTTGAGACAGCCTATTACTCAGTCCCTATGTTGGCCAGGATAGGCTTGAACTTGCTACCCTCATGCCTCAGCCTCCCAGAGTATTATAGGCAGGCGCCATCAAATAAGTCCTTTACCCCAGAGCACTCCTGATGGCAACACAGCCAGAGCATAGGTCTCAGGGCCGGGAGACCTGGGAAATAGGAATGGGGCACTGGCAGCCTGGGGAGCCCCTTTCCCTGAAGGCGCCTGGGGCACCAGAGAAAAGACACCAGCTGAGGATGTCCCTGGGCACTTGGTGACGTCTGTCACCAGTGCCTGCCCGAAGCCCAGAGAAGGCGTGCGTGCCCTAGGGTCTGCACAGTGTGCGTGCTGCCCCTGCTCCTGTGTGTTCATGGCTCTAGCATCCACAGGCACAGCCCGGCCAGAGGCCTCCTGTCTCTGCCTCCGACCCTTCCTCTTTCCCCCTCAGCTGAGGTTCCTGGGCATGGCATGCCAGTGCCTGCATTTCTCCATCCTGCTGGTGGGATTCGGCATTCATCATGGCCCCAGAGCATGATGTGAGAGGGGAAGCCCACTTTCCTGCTACCAACCTCAAAGGAATCAAAGGCCACTGGAGGGGCCACTGTGGAAATCAGCATGGAGCTCGCTCCAAAACCTGGAAACAGAGCTCAGGGAGATCCGCTCTGCACTGCTGGGCTTACGCACCTGGAAAGCTTGAAGCCGGTGTAACACAGGGACACTGCACTCCTCTGTCTACTGCGGCACCATCCACAGCGCCGAGGTGTAGGACCAGCCTGGTGCCCATCAACAGAGGGGTGGATAGGGAAAATGTGACGAGGATTAGTCAGCCAGGGAGAGGGACAGAGTGTGTCATCCATGGACAATGGATGACGTGGACACCATCACGCTAGGCAAAAGGAGCCAGACTCCGAGAGCCGAGCGCTGAGCATTTCCTCTCACACGTGGGGGCGTGAAAGTGGGAGGGACCAGCCCTTGGGCGTGTGCCAACCTCCAGGGTGCCCGGGGACTGAGGACTGTCTAGGTTCGGGTGTGCATTTCTCGGTGAACCATGGCCTGCCATGGGGTGCCCGACATTTGCTCAGGCGGTGTTTCCAGGAGGGAGCCTGGGATGGGATAACATTTAAACTGGTAGACAGTGCAGATGCCTCCCTGAGTTGACAGCCCTGCCCACCTGTGAAGGTCTGAGCCTGGGAGAAAGGACGCTCCCCACCCAGTTGCCTCGCTCTGGGACATTGGCCTTTCCTGGCCTGTGGGCCAGAACCACGCTGTCAGCTCCCCTGGGGCTCAGGACTTAGGACTCGGACTGCAAGGGCATCGGGGACCTACTGGCTCTGCAGTGCACAATTGCAGCTGCTTGGGGACTCAGTGACCTCTGATGGCAGGGGCCCCACCTTCTAAGAGGGAAGTGGATGGACAATAGATAGATGATAGATGATAGATGTAGATGAAAGTATATGGAGATGTAGATCCATGGCCAGATAGATAATAAATGACAGGTGGATAGATGGATTGATAGGTGAGGACAGACAATAGGTAAATAAACAGATGACAGGCACTGATGACCAGCTAAATGATTAACTGATAGGTAGACATAGACAGGCAGGTAAATAGGTGACAGATGACAGATCATGAATGGATGCGTGGTAGATAAAAAGACAGATGCTAGATAGTGAGATGGGAGATAAATGGATAAAGAGGTGACAGGTGATAGAAAAGTAACTGATAGATAATCCACAGGCTGGTAAATGGTAGGTGATAGAAAGATTATAGGTAGAAGACTGGTAAAGACAGATGGTAAAGACAGGTGATTTACAGACAATAGGAAGACAGGCAGATGCCAGAGAGGGGTCAGACAGACAGGCAGTGACTGACGGACTGACTGCAGGCAGAGGCAGAGCCTGGCTCTGGGCCGGCTGGAGCCCCGGCCAAAAGAAATGGAAATCCTGCCTGGCCTTGAGTGGTGGCAAATAGGCACCAAGAGCAAAAACATTTTTAAAAGTAAATATTAAACTGCATCACAATAAAATATTTCTATCTCCAAAAGATGGGAACACATGAGACTTCACTCGGGCACTTGGCACCAGGAAACGCCCGTAAACTCCGTGAGACACCGGCGCACAGGTGGGCCGCACCAGGTGCCAGCGGGGTGCAGGTGGACTCCGTGCATGCCACAGCACACACAAAAGGCTACCTCTGTGTGGCCACACTGGGGGAGTGGGGAAGCCTCCAGCCACATGAGAGGACACTTGAGTGGGCCCAGGGAGAGACCCCAGGCTCCTGCCCACAGCCCTGGGAAGCCCCGTGCAAGCCCAAGGCCACCGGAAGCCTGTGCGTGGGCCCAGCCAGACCTGAGAGTCCCAGTGAGCCGCTCCTAAGCTGTCACATTCCAAAGCCCAGTGCGGAGCCACCCACTGTCCCCAGGACGCAGACTCTCCTGGTGCTCACCAGGGCAGACAATGGCAATTGACCCCAGGTAACCCCAAGAATGCAGCGTGGTCCCCAGTTGACATGTCACTGGAGAAGCGGGCACCAGAGTGCAGGGCCTGCGTCCTTTTAAAAACCTGGCCTTGAGGCCACTCGCAGGGTCTCTGTTGGGCGTCTCGGTCTCATGCGCGCCGCAGTGGCTTAGAGAACAAAGCTGGCGCTGGGGAGGACACGGCGTGTGCGACTTCTGTTATCCTGAAAGGCAAAGATGTCTCCAGCTCTCCTGCGCTTCTCTGGAGTGGATCAGACCGTGCACAGCCCCAGCTGTGACCAACACAGGAATGACGCCCATGTCTTTCACTCCCTGGAGCCTCCTGCCACCTCGCGGGAGCCTTGACATCCGCTCTGGTGGAGCAGCGGCTGAGATCTGGGCTGGAAGGTGAAAGTTCATTCCAAGCCCACACTCTAGGCTTTCCTACCTCTGGGTTCTGTGGGCTCCTTGATCCCTGGTAACTCATGGGACACCTGCTAAGTGCATCTTTCTGCCACGCAGCCTGGCGAGAGTCCACACAGGCCACTCTGGGCTGAGTTCAGGCCATCCACAGGTGGATCCTGTCCCAGCCCATGTTACAGATAGCTGCACCAAGACCTGGGCGGGTTGGCTCCTCCACCAATGTCACAGGCTCTGGGTGACGGGGCCAGGACTCCAGGCTCAGCACTGGGTCCCCCACAGGTCCACTTCGGGTGGCTGAAGTGCAGAGGTGACAGGGACAACTGTGGCTGTCGCAGCCTGTGTGAGTTGTCACAAGGCAACCCCTGGCCTGCTGGAGCAGGTGACGGCTGCCTCGTGAGGAACAAGGGTGTCCCCCAGAGTGCCCCTGACTGGGGGTCTCTGCATTCCAGCTCAGACAGAGTCGAAGGTACAGGGACCCAGCAAGCAGCCCTGGGGGACAGTACAGCCAGGACTTTCTGTCACGGGCACTCTACACCTGGTGACTGGACACAAACGTCACTACTTGGTCATTCACACACAGGCTCTAGGCCTCACAGCCTCGTAAGGTGTCTCGGTCCTTTTCCTCGTTGCTAGGACAAAACACCTGGCACTCATAACTTCAGGAAGGAGAGGTTCATTTTGTTCCAGGCTTCAGTCCATGGTCAGCTGGCTCCAAGGCAGGGCGGCACAGCAGGGGCCTGGCGGAGGAGAGCTGCTCAGGACACAGAGGGCAGGAAGCCAAGCCGGGAGAAGGGAGGGGATGGGAGGAGAGGAACCTCCCAGGCCACACCCCCGTGAGCACCTCTTCCAATCAGGCCCCACCTCCCAACAGCAGTCAGCTCTGAGCCCCTGGATCCCATCTCCATCCACAAGCCCCACCACGGTTGTGTAAGGCTTCGGGGATATCTGGATCTAAACCACTAGATAGGGCAAGCATGACTGGCTGACTCAAGCCCAGCAGGACACGCTGAGTCCCAGCCCAGATACACGACTGTGGGCTTACCTGGAGATGCACTCTTTGCAGATGCAACCAGGTGACAGTGACACCGTGTTGGAGCACCCGGACCCTACCCAGTGCCCAGTGTCTCACAGGGACACATGGACACCCAGGGAGAAGGTCAGCGACCATAGAGGCAGGTGTCACAGTGATGCCACCACTCCCCACAGAGAGCCAGGGAGGCTGGCAACACAGCCAGCAGCTGGCTGAAGAGGTAGCAAAGTCTTCCCTAGGTCCCCAGGAGGCACAGCCTGCCGCACAACCTTCACAGTCCGGAAAGCAGGGCGCGAAAACACCAACCCATCCATCACACCCTGCAGCCCATGCGTGAACGCCCAGCCTCGGAACTGTGGATGGAGCTTCTCTCATGCAAAGCCACCCAGCCTGGGACTCCCGACAACAGTGCAAGGATAGCAACCTTTGCTCTCCAAGTGAGGCCAGCGGGGCCCTGAAGTTGTCACCCACTCGAGAGGTGGCTGGGGACCAGAGCCCACTCCCAAGGCCGAGCTGCGGCCCTGCAGCACCCTCAGGCAGTGTCCCTGGGCTCACAAAGCTGCCCCCCACTATTCACATCCCCAAAGTCCTGGCCACCCGCTCCACGGAGCACTTTGGCACAGCGCAGCCAGCAGCCCTCCAAGAAGCAGCTGGGAGAGCAGGGACCCAGTCAGGCTCCTGGGCAGTCCCAAGTGCCCGGCTGAGCTGTTGGTGTGCCTGGCATCCTGGGCCCTCTGCGGACGCTGGCGGTCCGTGGAGCGCGTCACGGCTGAGCATGTCAGGGCCACCGCCTGGGCAGCAGGCTCAGAAACGCGGGAGTCCCTTACATGGACAAGGGCAGGTGGCTCCCGTGTGCCCCGCCCCCGCTCCGGCACTGAACCGGAGGCCCCACGGGGTCACACAGCACTAGGGGCAGGGGGGTGAGGGGCGCCCCCTCCAGCGTGGCATGACAGGGAGCAGGTGCAGGAGTAGGTAGTGCGTCTGCGGGCGGGCACGTGTGTGAATGAGGGAGCCTATGTGTGAAGGTGAGCATGTGTGTGACTGCGGGCGTGTGCATGTGCCATCCGTGTGTGGTCCAGATGGACGGGACAAGAGGACTGGGAGGGGGCCGCCCAGCAGGGACCCGGCTTCCTGACTGCCGGGCCCTGTGGAAGGGGCAGGGTAAACCCTGAAAGGCCGCCTGTTCTGTGGAGTGCACTGCCACCTAGCGGGAAGCGGCTGGAGGCCCGGGAGCCCTTGCTGGAAACCTGCAGGACCTCGCCCTGGAGCTCCTGCACCTCCCGGGAGGCAGCCTGAGGAAGGAGCGAGCGGGTCAGCCCTGCCAAGACCCAGGCCACAGAGAGCCGAGGGGAGAGGAGGCGTCCGCAGACAGCTGGCCACGGGCAGGGCGGGGACGCGGGGCCCTCAGCGGGCCGCCCTGGACCCTGTCGCTGGACAGGAAAGCAGCAAGCCCGTGCCTCCCGCCCTGGAGCGCTGCGGAACACAGCTTGGTAAAAGAGGGCAGGCAGGAGCTGAAGGCGACAGTGTGACCACACACGCCCAACAACTGCCGCTCAGAAAAAACCTGATTCTTTAGCATTTGCTGATTCCCACAGTGTGAATATTTAAATGGAAATCAGGATTTAACTCGGGATTTAGGTGGAAATCAGGAAACCCTGCGAGTTTTCCATGAAAACTTCCATGATCTTGTAATGGAGAAGAATTTTGAAGCTAATGGTTCTATATGGAGAAACCATGAAAGAGATGAAAGTTTTGAATTTATATGAAGAATTCTACATGCTCAAGTTAAATAGTAAACAAAATAATTTTAAAACACCATAAACAAAGTCAAAGACAAAATAATCTCAGAGCTTCTCAAAATTACTTTGAGAAAGACTAAGAAATTGATGCAAAACGTTGCGAATGATAGGAATAACAGAAATAGGGTTTTTCTTTGAGATAAACTTTTTCCTCTCCATTTTTAATATTTGACCTTTCATAATTGTGTTCTTGGATTTTGATCGAGTCTGTCTTAATGGTTATACTCCGTTTACAGAGTAGTATGTCTTCAGTGAAAAACCATCAAGTAATGTCTAGGTGTTTCATGGTTGGTTGGGAAGGCAATTTTAAAATAAAGTTTCCTTTAAAAAAAAAGAAAGAAAAGAAAAACCCAAGGATCGGTGAGCACATTGAGAGCCAGACCCCTCCCTGACATGGGAATGAGTGAGTGTTTTCAGCTGTGGACGTTTCTATGCTGCTGAGGCTTACAGCTGAGTCACCTTGGCCATTTCTGGTGGGAATAGGAGTTGATACCTCGCAGAGGAAAGTTCACAACACCTCTCGGAATTCACAATTCCGCTCCTCCATGAGCCAGGCATCAGCTCCTGGGCCCTACCTGTCAGAGTCACGTGCATCGGGGTATTTATAGCAGGGTTTTGGTAACAAAAGAATGTTGGGAAAAGAACCCAAGAGCGCACAGAAATGGGACTGGTTACAGAGTGTCCTGCGCCATAGATGGGCTGTGTGGGCTGGAAGGAAGCTCTGCATGCAGCGCCAGGGAGTATGCAAGCTTTTCTCTTAAAGTCAGGATAGAAGAGGAAAGCAGGTGATTTTACTTTCATTTCTGTTGCACTGATAAGTACTGGAAGCACGTGAAGGGGTGAGTGAGGGCCCAGTGAGGGGTTCTCAGGGGGATGGAGAGGGGCGGGAGGAGCCGGTGGGTAAGTGGGGTGGGAGCGAGACTTCTCCATGTTTTCCTTTTTATACTGAGTTTTTGAGCCATGCAAATGTGTTTGAAATTTTATGTTAATTTTGTAATAGCAAGTCAAGCAAGCTCCTCTGAATCACAGCTGCTGGATTCCAGGCCCCTTCCCTCCTGGAGCTCACAGGAAGGGAGTGGGGGGTGAAAGCTGCTGTCCCCGCCCATGGGGCAGGTGTCAGGCAGCAGGCTGGGATTTGCGATCCCACATGGTCACAGTCACCGGGTGATACCCTGCTGTTAGGAGGAGACCGAGCCTCCAGCCAGGGAAGGGAGCTCAGAAAGCGGCTGTGGGGGAGCAGCTCCCAAACTGGGAGCCTTGAAACTACAGAAATTCACTCTCCCAGTGATCTAGAAGTGGGGTCAAGATGTGAGCCCGCTGCTCAGAGACCGGAAGCATCCTTCCTGGCCTCTCCCGGCCTCGCGTGGTGCGGCCGTCCCTGGTGTCCCTGGCATGAAGAAGCCCCACTGCAGTCTGCCCACCTTCACACATGGCCTTCTCTACACGTCCCGGTCTCCACACGCCCTGCGTACGAGGACAGTGCCCCTTCCTGTTGGGTGAGAGCCCACATGGCCACACTCGGCCCATCCCATCATAACTCCAATGAGTGACTGCGTTTCTAAAGAAGCTCACACTCACAGGAACAGGACATCGGACCTGCGCGTGTCTTTTCCGGGGACACAATAGAAACCGTGACAGAACATAAGCAGGGGCCGAACATCCTACCTCAGTAAGATCAAGTCATTAAGTTGGATTCCACTCATCTATGGCCCTAATTTTGAAGAACATAAAAATGAGGGAGGTTTCTCACAGGAAGCCTTCCTGCATGCAAATGGCAAAAAAAAAAAAAAAAAAAAAAAAGATTCTAAGTTTCCCCATAAAAGTTAAAGAGAGCCCCTGCCCTGTGGACTGAATCAAGTTACAGAACCACACACAGCAGGTTAAGCTGGATCGGGAGGGTTCAGAGCCTGGGCGTGCCCTGTCCCAGAGGCCAGACCAATGTAGCGGGTCTCCCTGGAGCTGCTCACACTCCTAGGCGCCACGTCGTCTGCAAACCTCGACAGCCATGTGCACACCAGCCTGGACCAAGGCTCCAAACACCCTCCTGGGTCCAGCCCTGTGGCCCACACCCAGGTCTGGGAAATAAGAGAAGCTTCTGTAAAAACTGCTGAACCTGACTGGAAAAGCTGCACGCCCTGAGGACACAGCAGCGCAGCCTGGAGTCCTTCCAAAGGACTGAACACTGAGGAGAGAAGTCCCAGCCCCACTTTGCTGGACCCCCAGGACCTTGGGGTGTGGAACTTAGATGCTCCTAGGGCACCAGAACTGGGTCAGACCCTGGCCCCACCACAGCAAGCCCCTGCCGCAAGGTTCGGGAGGAGGCTGGCGGCTCCACTTAGAGCCTGCAAGTCCCTCTTCTACCCAAGGGCTCCTGCGTGAGTGGCAGTGACACAGCCGGGCTGCCAGGGGAGCCCAGCTCAGCCCACGCCAGCGCTGCCCTCGGCCTCCATTCCCACTGCCTCCTCCTGACTTCTGTTTCCTCCCCTCAGCGTGGTGTGGGAGGAGGGAAATTCAGAGGACTTTGCCTGGTGTCTGCAGAGGAAATGCAGACAGAACCTCTGTCTGAGACAGGTAGTGTCAGTGATGCAGCGTCCTTGCTGGGCCTGTGGCCCTCCTGGGGACAGGTCTGGGGACACAAGCACCTTCCCAGCTTCATCTACCTGTGGGGCCCAGAGCTCTGCACGCACTTCCTGTGGGATTCATACACTGAAGACAGGTGCAAACCCGTTTCCGGCACCACACGGAACCCGTGTCATTTGCTCCGAAGTGGATGACAACGGTGTGGTGGCATCCTAAGGTGGGCTGTGCTACCAGATAGCATCAGGGAGACATAGAGCCCAGGGACCTGCAGCTGGCAGAAACCAGGTGCAAGTCTCCTGGAAAACAGTCTGCTGCCTTGAGCTCGTGTGTGGAAGTTCGCGATGTCTGTGGTCACGGGAGCTGCTCCAAGCCACAGAGGGGAGACACATCACTCGGGGAGATGCATTATGTTGTGTGCCAAGGCCGACCGCTGCTGAGAAATGGGTGCAGACAAAAGACCGGGTCCGAGCCGGGCAGTCTCGCCAAGCAGCAGGTGCCAGGCAGCTGTGATGCCACCTGTCCTGCCAGGGGCCCAGCTAATCTTTAGACACCCATGGGCCAGTCGCCCAAGTAGCTGTCGATCTGCTTTTAAAACCCCACTTCAAAGAAGGGGATCGAGTGGGGGCCACTGAGAGGAAGGGTCAGGGGAGGGGACCTGGGTGCCCAGGCCAGTACTGCTAACATGACACAGCGTGCCAACCCAAGGGCAGGGCCTCGAGGTGGCGAGTGGGCAGGTTGGCGAGGGCTGCTGCTGCTGCTGCTGAGGCTGCTGAGGCTGGCAGCTTCTGGGGGAGAGGACCACCCGGCCCTGCTCCTCCTGAGGGCGTGCAGTGCCTGCAGCCAGACCCCATCCCAGCAGGCCCCGCCCCAGGCCCGAAGTGCCCCTCCGGCCTCCCAGCCCCCCGTTCTCACAGCCCACGCTGCCCAGGGGCCCTTGGGACAGGAAGATGCTCTTCGTTGGTTTATGCAACACAGAAAAGGGATTCATAGCATCTTGGTGGCTTCCATAGCCTTTGGTTTTTGCACTGGGAGCCCACAGGGCCTGGGGGGCTCTGCTTTAGGCTGGACCCCCGGGCTCAGCTCAGCCCCATGACGAGCAAGCTCCTGAGACACACATCTCTCCGGCCAAAGTCAGAGCCAGAGACAGGGCAGAAGGGCTGAGCACCTAAGTCCTTCCGGAAAGGGGCTCCGTGACTCCTGCCGTGTGATCACCAGATCTGGACCCCAGCATCCCGAAACCCCAGACAAGGCCCGGGACACACAGCAGAGAGGTAAGCGTAAGCAGGGCACTCGCCTTTATGACAATAAAGGCAGCAGCACCCCAGACCCCTGCAGCAGGGATTCACCTGGAAAAGACTCAGGAAGTCGAGCGCCCTCTGCAGGGCATCTGCATTCCTGACCCACAGGGCCACTGTCTTGATCCTCAAAGCTCTTGTCCTGGCCCCAGGACTCAGCTTCACGCGACCCCGAAGCACTGAAGCCATCTCTCCCGCTGGATGGCTGCGGGCCCCATGCAGGGTGTGCCTGTGCCCAGTCCTGCTGCGTGCTTGTGGAGTCCTCGATGCCGAGTCCCCGGCACCTGTGTTCCAGGCCCGACCAGTGTCCCTGACACCACTGCTCCTGAGCAACCTTTGAAAGCGCATCCTCTCCACTGGAAATGCGGCAGCAACACCCACACTTGGCCAGCATGTGGCTCCGACCTGTAGCTTTGGCTGTTACCCCCAGTAATGTGACGGCGAAGCAGAGAAACCACTCAAATATTAAATAAGAAGAGTGATTTTTCTCTTTTTTTGGCTTTCCTTTCCTCACACAAGCATCTACCTTTCCAAACCAGAAGGTCATCGGGATAGGGCCGGTGGGGTCACCTCTGACTCCACAAGAGAGTTAGGCCTTGAAAACTCTCCATGGAAAACCAGCCAGGACTTTCAGAACTGTAGCTCAGAGAGGTTTGCTGTCATGACCAGCAGAGGCCACCACAGCCCAGACTCAGGGGACCAGGGTGTCCCCACGGTGGCTGCCAGCCCCTGGGCTCCTTCCACAGCCACTCGAGAGGGGGGCAGTGCGCCAGGAAGTGGCACACTCTGTGCTGATTATAGCAACTCACTAACATCTCGCACAGAGGAAGCCAAATTTTCTAGCGCTCCTGGGCATGCTCCCACCCGAGTTCTGCTTTCCATGGAGTGTTCAATTCCTGTCTCAAAGCAGAACAGGAATAGAAACCCTGGAGGTGCTCTTTTGTGTAGATGGGATGCTTCAACGTGTTCTCATGGATCATTCCAAGGAACACAAGTATCTGATCATTCTTGAAACAAATTAAAACGTGGAAGAGTGTATCTTGCCTCACCACCCAAGTCTGCCTCTCTGAATCACAGAGCCACTGGATTAACATGTAGGGAATGCTGCAGAGCCTTCAAGGGGTGGAATGTGCCGTCCAGCATGGAGCCAGTGGTGGAGCCATGAAGTTTGCTCCTTACCAGGGCTCTCCCTTCCACGGGGAACTTCCAAATTCCCTTGCTACGAGCAGAGAGAAGTAAATCCACTCCTGGGCACCCCAAGGTTCTTTTTTACTTTTATTTTTATTAGTATGTATTTGTAGTGCACAGTGATTACATTCATCATGGGGAGCTGCACATGTACATAACACATCTTAGTTCTTTTTACTTCTTTTTCCCCACCTCTCCCTCCGGCTTCCTTCATCTCTTGGTCTACATCTCTTTTGCGAAAGATCTGTCTCCCAGCAGAGGCCCTCAGACAGTGGCTGCAGATTTATGTCCTGGACGTGAGCTTCAGTCCCAGTGCTGGTTATGTTCCCAAATGTGGACACCGATCTCTTGCTGAACGCTGCCTGGGCTCACAGGAAGTTCTCTCTCACAGGCAGTTCCCTTCCTGCAATCGGGAGAGGGTTGCTCCATAAACGGAAGTTTTAGTCTTAGTACTGTACGTTGTCTGCCCGCCCAGGAAGCCCATGGGACGAGGCAGGCTCTTCCGCGAGCCAGGTTAAGTAAAGAGATAGGCAGGAAAATGTCAGCACTCCGGTTTACCCTGGAGCTCTCAGGACCGTCCCTTTCTTCTTTGTAATGTGACAGAGCAGAGCCAGTCACCTCAGCTGGCTGCTGTAGGGTTAGAGGAGGGCACCTGACAGGTGGTGCTGCCCAGTGTCCTGGTGGATCTGAGACCTTCCCTCCGAGGGAAGACTGGCTAATTCATGATTACCTCTCAAGGCAGAGTGGACAGAAATGAAGGCCACTTGTTGAGCCTAAGGTTGCTCATGGCCTCAGCCAGAAATTCCTTAAATTCAGTTTCCCTGGAGAGCAGGAGTTTGGTCGGATGGACGGGAAAGCCTCCTGCTCCAGGTGTCTCAAAAAGAGAGCCTTCAGTGACGTGTGACCCTTCGGGGCAGCCTCACCACTCGGGTCAAAGGCCCTGCCAGATGGCCACTCCTGAGTCAGGACAGTCCCCGGCTGCCCAGCGAGAAATCCCACCGGACAGGTGCTTTCCAGAGGGAAGTCCCAGTTTCCCGAGCCAGTTCTCACCCTCGCCAGCACAGTGGGTGGAATTCCCTCCTTCCCTTCCCAGAGACCTTGCTCAGGCTGAAAACAGAAGCTGTTTGTCAGAGAGCAGGGTCCACTATTTAGGAATCAAAGTTCCCAAATCACAGATCCACTTTCAATGAAAAGCTTAGGTGAGGTCTTGGCCGAATGATTTTCTTCCACAGACAGAGGGGATGATCCGTTCCAACAAATGACAACAGGGGCAGTGCTGCATGGTCACAGCCCAGCACGGCCATGCTTCCCTTGTCACTTGATGTCGCTCCACAGTGGACCCGCTCCCTCTGACTCGACCCCCAGTGGGCATAGCTCTTGTCTGTTCCCCTGAATAAAAGGCCATTTTGGGGCCGCCTATCAAACTGAGAGATTTGTGGAACCATCACTTGGAAGGTTTCAAATTCTGATGAGCAGAAGGGTTGTTTTGGAAAAGTGAGGGCAGGGAGTGGCATAATTATAACTCAGACTCCTGTGGCGCTCAGTCCAAGCTCATCTCCAAACCTCATCTGGTTTTCTACCAAAAACACTCCTCCAAAAGGGATGGGCTACGAGTAGACGTGCCCGTTAGATGCACTTCCTGTCCAGTTAAAATTTAACTTGCAGGCATTTGAAAGCGGGACATGGAAACAAACTCACCCGTGCCGGTGGGCCGAAGCTTTGGCATTATTAGAATCACTCTGGTGACTTGAGCTGTGGCTGGAAGATGGCTCACTGGGCAACTCCAGAGTCTACTCACTAAAATTGAGCCAGGCACCTGAGTGCTGCTTAGGGTTGAACCGTTGTCCCCAAAGGGACACGTGGAAGGCCCCAGCACCTCAGCGCGTGACTTACCTGGTGTTGCTGATGTGATTAGTGAAGACAAGGTCACAGTGGAGTTGAGTGAGCCCTAATGCAACAGAGCTGCTGTCCTTGTGTGAAGAGAAGAAGGGCATGTGCACACAGACACATGGAGAAGCCCGCGTGAAGGCAGCGGCAGAGACCAGAGTGCCGCTTCTCCAAGCCCAGGGACACCAGGTGCCCACTCCTATGAGGACCCAGAAGAGGCCAGGGAGGATGCTTCCAGTCTCAGAGGGGCAGGGCTGGTGACACCTTCATCTCAGAGTTTAGCTGCCATCATTGTCCTAAGCTACCCGACACATGATGCTTTGTCACACATGGCCCCAGACATGAAACCAGCCACTGAGTTCAGGGTCTCCATGGAGGGTGTGGGTGAACACTGGCACCCTAGGCTGGGGTGCTGTATGGGAGGTGGGGCGGGTGCTGCATCTACATGTGTGGACTGTCAGTGTCCTCCGGGGACAGCCACATCCCTGCAGACCCCTGCTGCCCCATACAGCCCTCCTGGCAACATGAAGTTTCCTACTCTTCCAGACATCAGAGACCATGCCAGGATGTGGATCAGCATCTGGTTGTCACTCCCTGAGCTACCTGGGAGGCCAAGGCAAGAGCTCTGAACCCCTCTGCCTTCTCCCTTCCATGCTCCCAGACAGCCAGCGCAATGGACCCTTCATGTCCCCTGCCCTCCGTCCACACACACATTGGACATCCAGCTGCACCTGCCAGTGTGAGACCCAGGGAGAGATGCACCCGCGAGAGCCCCAGGCTCTTGACAGTGTGGACACACACCCGTGGCTACCACAGGAGGATTTTCTTGTTAGCTTGTTCCTGTTGTCATGAATGGGGCTCTGTCTGGATCCACTCAGCTGCGCCTCTTAAGGTATCAGTGTGTTGCTATCCCACCACTTTGAATTTCAACAGAGTGTCGTGCTTTCTATCTAGATGCCCCCCTAAGGCCTCGTGTGATTGTAGGTGACCCCTCTGCACGGTGACTAGGCTATGGCGTGGAACAGTTGACGTGCTATTAATGAGGGCCAGAGCTCAGCAGCTGGTCAGGGGGTGTGACCTGGAAGGTTGATCTCCAACCCTGGCTCCTCCCTTCTCTCCCTGCTTCCGGTCTGCCATGCCATAAGCAGCTCTCCTCCTCCAGGCCCTCTGCCATGCTGCCTGCCTTGGAGCCAGCTGACTATGGAGTGAAACCTCTACAAACCATGAGCCGAATAAACCTCTCCTCCTTTAAATTGCAGGTGTTGGGTATTCTGTCCCGGCAACAAGAAGAGCAACTGAGACACGGGGTCTGGTGGAAGTCAACTTCGGTCCCTCTACACCCAGTCATGCCAAATCCTAGCCACACAACAGGGGGATGCACCTAAGTGAAAGCCACAGGTTAAGAGGCTGTTTGGAAAAGCCCTGGGGCTCAGAGACACAGGTCACTCCACAGGAGACAAGGACAGATGTGGACACAGGAGGCACTGCCAGAGTGCCCGTGGGAAAGCCACTGGACTGCCACACCCAAGGCCCTGCAGCCATGGCACCAGAGGGGCAGCCACCACCAGCTCCTGCGTGGAACTAGGGGTGCCCTGCATTGCCCACAGCTCTTCCTTGTGGCTGCCTCTTTCTGACCCCCTTTTCTTCATGTTAAAATGGGGCTCCCATGCACAGCTGTCAGAGCACTGAGACAGGCAGGGGCTGGTAAAGCCCTTTTACCAGGGGCAGAGTTTAGGTAAACTAGCCAGGTGCAGTGCCAGGGCCCCGGGCAGCAGCCCCCGGCCTAAGGAGTGCAAGGGCCCCATGGCTGGAGCTGGAGCTTCCACAGAGCCCTGCAGGAGGGCTAGGAAAGAACCCTCTGACCCAATCCCTCTGCTCCTACCTCCCACTGACTGACCCTGCAGGAGTGGGGCCAGGAGTCTATAGACAGATGTCGACCAGTCGGCAGGGACACAGGGCAGGGGGAGAGGCTGACAGTCTGTGGGGACAAGTTCCTAGGCGTATTGGTCAGCTTTCCTGTTGCTGGGACACACTTGACACCCACAGCTTAGAAGGGGGAGGCTTCATGTGGCTCACGGTTCCAGGGTTTCAGTCCATGGTTAGCTGCCTCCTAAAGAGGAGCATCATGGCGGAAGGGTGGGGGAGCAAAGCTGCTCAGTTCCAGCAGCCAGGAAGCAGAGCAGGGGGACAGTGTCTGAGAGGAAGGGCCAAGGAGCAGACACAGACCCCAGGGTCACGTCCATGGCCCCGAGACACACCCAGCAGCGCACCCCACCAAGGCCCTGTGCAGATCCGCAGGCCAATCAGGTTGTCACACCACCATTAGGCATTACCCAGGAAACTCCCCAGCCCTCTGGAGACAAGACCAGGGTCAAGGGAATCAGGGTGTTCGAAGCCTCACAGCACCATGGCCCCCTCACTCTGGGAATGGCGAGTCCCTGAGGAGGAGCCCACAGGGGCCCCCACCAATGCTACTTGGTGACCCACAGGACCCCCGGGCCAGGGCAGGGGATGCCTCTGTTTAGAGGTGACATCAGCAAGGCAGCCCTCAAAGGTTTCTGCCAACGGCCCCTGGGAAAGAGCAGGCAGAGGCACAACCCCATTCCTGCCTCGATGGGGCTCAGGGGCCCTCACTGAGGACATCCCCCCAGGGAGGATGGGGATCAGGGACCCGAAGTCCTGCCTGTGGCTCCTGACGCCCCAGCGTGTGGCCCCTCGTGGCTCTGCTCCAAGGTCTCCCCAGCCCTGCCAAGCTGCCTTTCCAGCATGGCGACGCTCAAGGCTCCTTCACAGGGGGTTTCAACTCCTGCTCCCGTCAGTTTGTTCCCCTATGCAGAGGGGAAAAAAAGAGAAAACTGGGAGCAGGGGCTCACCAAAGGGGAGCTGCGGAAGAGAGACAGCCCTCACAGCCCATCCCAGCGAGCCTGGGGTCACACAAGCTGTATTCTCCCTGGACTGTCGGGTGGCCCTGGGGACTAGGTCCACCCTGCAGGGGAGGGGCAGCCCAGTTTCCCTGGAGGAAACAGAATGCTGGTTGCTAATGACGAGTCTTTACAACACCACTGAGAGATACCTGCTCTTAAGACTTCTGCCCCATCGCAACCAAAAAGGGGAGAATTGCACTCAAAAGGGAGGTGGGGGTGGGGACAGATGCCCCCTCTGCCCTGCCTGTTCTGGAGCGCACACACTGGGGCCCTTTCAGGAAACACTGGTGATGGAGATGTGGGACACACACGCACCCACACCCTCACTTGTGATGAAAAGCCTGGCCAGGCTGAGGTAAGAGACCTTCCCAGCAGGCAGCACGATGAGGGCCCTGCCCACCTCCTGAGACCCTTCTCTGTGTCTCCTGCCTTGAGTATCTCAAAGGAGAAGCTCAGTAATGGATTAGTAAAGGAGACACGGGCTGGAGGGAAAACTAGCCAGGAAAAAAACTTTACTATTGGGAAAATTTTTTGTTTCTATGTCTGGAAAGTCGAACACTTAAAGTATTGATATTATGGCGAAAACATGAGGGTCATGGGACCTATTTCTCAGTCCAGAGCACAAGATCAAACTTCAGCGTTACACAGTGCAGGACTCTGTAAGGTGCTAAGGCAGCTCAGGCTGCTGTCCCCACTGGGTGGGGTAGGTTTTCAGCCAGGGCCAACTACAGGCATCCGTTCTTGCACTTGGCCTGACCATGAGTGTGGCGTGAAGCTCACAGGACTGGAAGGGAGAGGCACACTGGGGCCTGGAGCTAGACTGCCACTCTGGCTCCTGTGAGGTCCCTGGTCGGTCCAGGGCGAGGGATGCGCCTTGCCCCAGGGCAACACACGTTGCCTTGAAAATGAGTTTCAATATGATTGGAAAACAGGTTGTTTGAGATTGCCTGATTTTCACTGTTTCAAAAGTAAGAAACCCCACTTCCTGCCCAACTGGATCCAACAGTCCCATGAGCTCAGTCATGAATGAGAGGACACGACAGCCCTTTGTGTGCCTTTCCCATTGCTATGCTCCTTAGAAACAGACCAGCACCACAGAGATCTTTGATTTCGGAGATTTCCCTCAGTAACTCAGAACCGCTGGGAGCAAAGTCTGCAAGTTTTACTGCCGTAAGACCGTGACTCTGACGTGATAAGCCGGACACTGGAGGACTCCGCGTCCTCAACCGGGGCCAGGGTTGGTGACCGAAATGGTCTTGAGGGCCTGGCTGTTTGAATCACATCACTCTTGGCCTGGGCGCCACCTGCCCTGGCCTGACAGACTGCAGGCCCCACCGGGACACAGGCACGGCCGCTGGCCTATTTAGGAAGTGATCTTCTAGAGAGGCAGGTCGGCTTCCCTAGGACACTGTGTCACAGGAGCCGTCCAGGTCCCAGAGCGTGAGGGCGCGGTCACATGTGCAGCCATCTACTTATAACTGGCTGGCGGACAACGGCACATCCTCGGGGATCGCTGGGGCCTCCTGGAAGCCCTGCAGCTGTCACCAGCCCCAGAGCAGGCCCAAGGGGAAGCCTTGGCAGGAGTCTGTAGCTCACACACCTGAGGAGCCCGAGCCACTCTGTCCTGCACATGACACAGGCTGATGAGCTGTGCACAACCCCCTCAGGTCCCAAAGATGAGGGCATTCAGGAGCAAATCACTGTTCATCCCCTCAGAATCCAGTGCGGGCCATGGGGTACAGACCTGTGTGTGGCTGCTGGATGCGGTGACACAGGAAGCCCGGTGCAACTCCACAAAACACTTCCTGTTTCACTAGTCAGTGCAGGCTGGGCAGAGAGAGTGGCCTTCCTGTCCCTTAATAGTGGCCAGGGTGTGAGAGAGGACCGAAGAAATAAAGACAGGTAGAATGGCAAGAAGGAAGATTGGAACTTTAAAATTGCACAGACTCCTCATTTAATGACCAAGCCCCTGTCCTGTGAGTAGGTTGTTGAACGAATCCATCCCTAAATGAGGAATTCCATGTAGTATGTACATGGCAACATTCAGAACAAAGAAGCGGCCAGCAGGAACCCCAGGGCGATAACCTAGCTTTGCTTTGCGTAACTCTCACATGCAGAGCTGTATGCCTAACAGAATGTAAACCTACAGTGTTGTGCTGTGAAGTACAATCAGCAGAAACCTCAGTGCTCTGCACCACGAGGCCGCACTGCCGCCCACACCGCTGGGTCACAATCCCAGCAGTCGGTAACCAGGGAGGCCCTTAGGGAATATCTGCTTCTAGGAGGAACCGCAGCTTCGGGACACAGCAGCGGCCCGAGCCCTTCTCCCTCCCAGGAAGCCACGAAATCCCTACTCTCACAGATCAGTGCGCCTGCACTCGGGTGACACTTCCTCCCCGACCACCCTCAAGGACGCAGCCCCTACGTGGGCAGCGGGTCTCAGCGTCACACACAGGGAGACGGTTTGCAGGGTCCACAGCCGCCGGGCGGGTGGCGGGACAGACAGTACTCCGGTTCAGTGCATACTTCTCATTTCTCCCCAGTAAACCCCTTTATGCCTCCTAGCGTCTTGTCCTGAAAATTCGTTTTCTGCGAGGAGAGTGAGTGAAACAGCAGCTTAATTCCGCAGCGAGGCTGGGCTTGGGGACCTCCTAAGACCCTGTCCTGGGACAGGCAGCCACCTGAACCTCCCTGGAGAGCCAGCCCTGCCTGTCCCCTCTCCCACCCACATCTCCCCCTGCCCCGGGCCAGCTCCCCCGCCCAGGCCCAAGCTGCCAACTCCTGCCGCTCTCCTTCGCTGTCCCTGCACCCCACCTTAAGATGTGTGCTGGGCAGGGAAGGGCAGACTCCCGCCCTGCCTCTTGGAAGACACCCACAAGGCCAGGCATTTCCTGGGCTCCGGGCAGGAGCAGGATGAGGGCTCCGCCTGCAGGCAGGCACGGGATGGGAGGGCTGGGGCCCTGGTTGAGGAGCCGGGCTTCTAGGGCTGGAGCTGTCCCCAGCCCGGGCAGTCTCCTGAGTGTGGCATCCCATGGTCCCTCCCTCCTGCACAAGGCCGGCCCGCTCCTGCCAGCTCTGAGAGCGGGGGCAGCAGGAGGCGTCCAACAGCAGCTGCTGCAGTGCGGCGGCTGCATCCACTCAGACGCTCGCCGGCTCCCGCGAGGTGCGTCCGGCTCCGCCCGGGCCCCGCCCAGCTGCACCGGAAGCCCTCTGGAGGCTGAGCTCCGGTGCCCTCGGAAAGGCCAGCGCCCCTGCGCCGTCCTGGGGATCCCGGTGCCGACCTGCTGGGGCCAGGTCAGAAAAGCCACGCTGGGCGGCTCTGCGCCCACGGACGCCTGTGCCCTCCCTCCCGGGCGACCCGCGTGGGACAGGGCGCTCCGCGGGGCGTGGGTGCGGAAACGCGACGCCGAGTGGCCGAGGTCGCCCGCCGCGGCCCGCTAGGAGCTGAAGGCGGAGAGGCGCCTCCTCCAAGGCGTGGGCCGCCTGGGAAGCAGCGCCCCCGGAAATGCAGGGGCGGGGATCGCGGGCTGCGGCGGTGACGCCCGGTGGCAGGGACGCGCACTGCAGCCTGGCCGGGACCGCGGCCGCGCACAGAGCCTCGGGCGCACCTGGGAGGCCGCCCGGAATCAGGCCCGGTCCAGCGTCCGCGGCGCTCAGAGCGAACCTCCACGGTTTCCATGGGCACCGGGCCGGTGATCACCGGGGCGCTGCCCAGCCGAGCCGGCCCAGGACCGGGGAGGAACCAGGGGGGGCAGTCGTGGGGGTGGTGCAGGCCCAGCGATCCCAGGGCCACCGATCTGCGCCCGAGGAGCCCCTGCCGCGCACCCCGTTGCAGGTCCACACCTGTGCGGGTGGGAGGGGAGCCCGACCCCCAGCGTGGCCCCAGGAGGAAAGGGTCCTGCAGTGAGAACCAGCTGGCAGCACCCTGAGAAGGGGGCTGAGCGCAGCGCGTGCTGGGCTGCGCCCCTGGCCAGTTCGGAGCCAGGGACCCTGCCAGAAGCAGAAAGCTCGAGTAAGCTGTAGAAATCACTCACTTTCCAAGAGCAGCTGTGTAGGATGAGATCCTCCCTCCCTCTCCCTCTCTCCCTCTCTCCCTCTCTCCCTCCCTCTCCCTCTCCCCCCCTCCCCCTCCCCCTCTCCCTCTCTCTGTCTGTCTCGTATATTTGAAGATGCCCTGCTCTCAGCGCGATTTGGAGCAGAGAGCAAGGAGGCTCAAGATACCAGAGTTCATCGCCAAATGGTGTCCTGCGGGGCCCCAGTTGTCTGCGTACACAGCTGACCTTTCCACGCGATCCCGGACTTGTAATGGGACGGATTTACCGCTCTGTCTCTGGAGGGATCAGAAGTCTTGTGGAACAAGGGCCGCTGTACATGTTGGACTGCTTGGTGACCTCCATTGTGTGTGTAATCTTCCCCCACCAAACGGACGGGGAGACCCTGTAGTCAGAAAGGTGTAACAAAAGTGACTAGGATAGAGAGCCACTTAGAACACTACTTGAAAGCATCTCTCTTTCTTTTTTTAAATCAGTCCACACTTGCCTTACACGTTGTTCCATTCCTTGTGGGGAGTTGGCGAACGCATCCTAATCCTCTTCATCCCTTTCCCTTCCCCTCCTTCCATGTCTGTCCTCTTCCCATTAGAGAAAGATCTACCTCACTACTTCCTATTATCTCTCTTTTATTTTACTCTTTGTTTATAATTTGAGTTTCTCATATAGGAGAAACCATGTGATATTTAAGCTTGTGAGTCTGATTTATTTCACTTAACATTATAGTCTCAAGGTCATCTGCCTACGAGTGTCTCAAGTTAAATTTTCTATATGGCAGAGTAGTCCTCCATTGTGTATAAACACCACATTTTCTTTATCCACGAATCTGTTTGTAGACTTAGGCTGCTGCCAAGATTCACCTATTCTGAGTTGCGCTGCTATAAACACGGTGTGCATGGATCACTGTCCTGTGATGTCTTTAACTCTTTGGGGAAGACACCTGGAAGGAGAACACCTGGGTTGAATGGAATTTCTAGTTTTAGTTTTCTGAGGAATCTGCATACTGATTTCCATCGTGGTTGTATAAGTTCAAGATTCCCACCAATGTTGTAGAACAGGTCTTCTTTCTCCATGGCCGCTCCCAGCATTTCTTATTATTTGATTTCTTGATGGTGGCCATTCTCTCTGGGGTGAGAGGGAATCTCGTACTGTTTTAATTTGCATATCTCTGATGGCCAGCGATGCTGGGCATCTCTTCGTGTGTTTATTGGCTATTTGTACTTCCGTGACCTGTCTATTCCCTTCGCTTGCCTAGCTTTTGACTGGGTCTTTTTTGGGGGGAGGCCTGATTTTTAAAATTCTTTATTCTGTAGATGAGTCCTGAGTGTCTGAGGAATCACTGGCAAAATGTCCTTGGAGACATTTTGGATACATCTCTTAAATCTGAAATCACAAAGATTGAAGATGTAAATTATAGTCAGGCGTGGTGGCACACACTTGTAATCCCAGCACTCTGGCAGGCTGAGGCAGGAAGTTTGCAAGTTCAAGCCCAACTTAGACCCTGCCTCAAAGTAAAACAAAATGTAGATCAGGGAAAAGGCCCTAAAATTTGAGTGCAGTGGACACTTTTAATATTGCAGGAAGGTCATATAAATCCAATAAAACCAAATACTTTTTTGCATTATGGGAATTATTTAGAGAATGTTTGAGGTTCAAGTAGAAAAGAGGTTGGACACAGAACCGTGCTCACAGAGCTTCTGACAAATGTGTAAATGCAGACCTTAAAGGGAAGGATACAGTCCACTGCCGTAAACCCTTTGTAGGTAGCAGGCGGCAACTGTGCAGGGGACGCTGCATCCGGGGCCTCGCTGGAGGCTGGGATGTGGAAAGTGCCCCTGTGCACACCCCCTTGTGTGTGGTCCTCCTTCAGTCTCGGTCTACAGGGCAGCATCTAAAGAAAGGATGTCATTTGTAACCCTACAACTGTATTTAGTGGGGTCAAAATATGTGGTTAATGTTTAAATTTTTTAAAATGGATGACAATAAAACACATCTCTGTGAATCCCCCCTCAAGATCTCCCCCTCATTTGAACACACTTATCCCATCCTTCTTGCCACTTTCTGAAGCTGTTCTGGAGTCCTCCTTTGTAAAGGTCTTTATGACATGTGATCAAAACCAAGGTGAACAAAAAATATTAAGGTGCATAGCGCTGCTGTGTGCCATCAGTGGACATGGAGGCTCATAAAAACATGGATTTGAACTCTGATTTGTCCCGTTCCTGAGTACAACACAGTGGCCCTTTGGATCAAAGACAGTTCTGAGCTTGGACGGGCTGAACATCTCAGCTCAAGGGTTGAGACGTGTGAAAACGACAGTGCCCCAGGGGAGCACAAGCCAACATGTGTCCTTCGCAGAACAGTGACCCACAGTGACAAGGGGCACAGGAAGAGCTGCCATATTGCTGTGAAAACAGAAGACAAGCCCTAGTGTAACAGTTAACTAAATCAGTGGCTTACAACACATCCAAACTTCAGAAGGAGCATGCAAACGTTTTTAAAAGAGCGAAATTCAACTATTTCTTCCTCTTCTGTACATCATTGTCATTCTCAGAACCATGCTCTTCTGCTGGAGATGTAGTTCAGTGGTACAGAGCTTGCCTAGCAAAGCAAAAAATGAAACAAATAGAATACAAAACAAACAGCTAGTCTGCTTTATGTTTCTAAGCTGCTGTTGTGGTTGCCGTCACTCCCAGTAGAGCCCCTGCCCTTTTCTCCCACTGAAAGCTTGGAACAGCCACTAGGGGACTGGAAGCAGGCTGCCATGGCAGCAGATGGTGAAGGCTGGGATGTGGCTTGTCCCCCAAGAGTTCACCTGCTGCTGGATGCTTGGTCCCCAGTACGGCAGGGTTGGGGGGGGTGGAGGTTGAAGAGGTGGGTCCACCAGGGAGGTGGCAAGGTCACTGGACATTGCCCTGAGAAGGGATCAGTGCTGGACTCAGAGTGAGTTCCTTCCAACAAGGATGAGCCTGACCCTGAATCTCCCTGGCTTCCTGCCCCACCCTGTGGTCCCTTGCTATGCCACACACTCCACTACGATGCCATCTGCCAGTTGTGTTGCTCAGAAGCCCCAAGCAGAGCCCACCAGATGAGCCTGCCAATCTTGGACTCCAAGCCTTCCAAATGGTGAGTGAAATAAATGTGGTCTGCAGTGCCATCCCACACAGGACAGCTCTGAGCAGCCCTGCCCAGAAAAGGGCCAGACATCGGAAGCACAGTCCACATAAGATCGAGTAAAACTGCAGCCTGGAACCTAACCCAGCCACTGGCCTGCCAAAGTCAAAAATACCAGTACAGTGTTTCTATGGAGAAAGATATACGTCTACAGATCCAAAAAGCTCAGAGAGCGCAGACACGTCATAACCAACTGTCTGAAAAGTAAAGACAGTGAGAAATCTTAAACACAGCCAGAGGACAGCATTGGTCACAGGGGAAGAGTGACTCAAAAGGCTAGAGTTTGTTATTAGACACCAGGGCCCAGAAGGAAGGGAGAGAAGCACAGGTGTGAACTGCAGAAGGCACTGAATCATCAGTCCTGCATCCTTCAGGAAAAGTGAAATACATTTTCTGCCAATGGAAACTAGAAGAACCTACACCAGAGGGGAACCTGGAAGGAATGGCCGACAGATGTCCTTCAGACACAAGGGAGATTACGTGAGAAGGAAACTTGGACCTCATAATGGGAAATACTCGGGTCGATACAACAGACTACTCTTCCGGTTTAGAAATATGTCAGATGATAACAAAATATCAACTAACAAGGCATACTAAAATGTTGAAATAACAAAAACAGAAGGAAAAGAAATCAAAATCATAGGTAGCAAACAGAAGCTCAATAGTAAAAGTTAGACCTAAATCCAAATACACCAATAATGAAAGCAAGCATAACACAGTCTGAACTCACCAACAGAAAGCAAAGATTGGCAGAATGGATTTTTAAAACACGGCACAACTACATATTGTCTGCAAGCATCTCACTTCAAACCTATTTATATGGATAGGATAGAAGCAAAAGAATACAAAAGACACAAGACAATTGCTAATCAGGAGAAAGAAAGGCCATATTAATATCAGACAAAGTAGATTTCCAAGAAAAATAATTATCAGACATAAAGAGGTTGACAGAATGATAAAAGTCAGCTCAGAAGGAAGACATAACAACACTAAATGTGTGCCCACCTAATCATGAGGCTGGAAGCAAGAACTTTTCCAATTGAGAGAATAAATTAAAATCTCATGACACTGGAAACATCCGCTGGCAGCTCAGTAAATGCTAGAACTAGTGGATAGAAAATGAACAAGCATAAAACAAGACTGAAAAGTGCCTTCAACCAAATAGAACCAGAATGACACTTACGAAAATCTACCCATTATTCTTTTCAATTGCACGTGGAACATTCACCAAGAAAGAGTATATCCAAGTCATAAAAAGCCTTCATGAGGTGCTGGGGATTTAGCTCAGTGGTTTCACCGCCTGCTGCACAAGCACAAGGACCCAAGTTCGATCCCTGATACAAAAAAAAAAAGGCTTCATGAATGTTAGATTGTTGAAAGCATATATAGTATGTTCTAAAATTGTAATGAAATGAAACCAGATCACAAACAAAACTATAACTGGAAAATATACACATTTGGAAATTAACACATTTCCAAATAATGCATGGATCAAAGAAAGCCTCAAGAAAATTAGGAATTGTTTTGAACTGAGTGTAAGTGTAAATACAACAAAACAAAAGTGATGATTAATCTATACTTAGAGGGAAATTTAGAACATCAAACTCTTAAGTTAAAAAAGAAAAAGCTCTTAGAGCAGTCATCAAAGTTTCCACCTTTAGAAACTATAAAAAGAGCAAAATAAACCTCAAGTAAGAACAAGAGCAAAAAAATCAATGAAACAGAAACCAAAGCAATAGGAAAAATTGATTTTAAAAAGTGATCTTTTATTTTAATGTAATATATGTAGATACTAATAAGATACTTAAAAGGCACTCTTCTTTGAAAATAAAACAAATTCATAATAAAATAATTAGAGAATATCAATAATTAATACATTGTGTATCATAATCTTAAAAGAATGGCCAAAATGTTACCCAAAGTACAAATCATAGACCAAAAAGACTCTGAAAATATCAATATTCAAAAGATTTCTTGATTTAATAACCAAATTCAGTTGTGTAGCTGGATACAACATCAAAAATCAATAGTATTCCTGTAAACAAATAACAAACTCACTGATAGAAAAATTAGGGAAATAACCTCTTTCACAATAGTAGTGAAAGAATGAAATATTTAAGAATCAATCTCACAAAGAAAGTACAAGATCTTTACATTGAAAACTAAAGTATTCTGAAAAAGACTGAAGAGGAGATTGAAGAGGATATCAAAAAATGGAAAGATACCCCTTGCTTTGGGGTAGGAAGAACCAAAGTAGTGAAAATGGCCATATTTCCAAATTGTTATACAGATTAATGCAATCCCAATCAAAATACCATTAACATACCTCATAGAACTAGAGAAAATATTCCTAAAATTCATTTGGAACCAGAAGAGACCTAGAATGGCAAAAACAATTTTGGGCAACAAAGGCAAGGCAGGAGCATCATAATTCCTCACTTGAAATTATACTACAGAGATGCTGTGATTTTTTAAAAAGGAAAATAAAAAGCATGGTACTGGCAAAAAAAAAAAAAAACAAAAACAAAAACCAGACCTAAAGATCAATAGAACAGATTAGAAATGCAGAAACAACCCCAAACAAACTCAGCCACCTTATCTTTGATGAAGGGGCCAAACACATTCACTGGAGGAAAGATAGACTCTTTAATAAATAGTGCTGGAATAACTGGCTTTCCTCATGCCAAAGACTAAAACTAGACCCATGTCTCTCACCATTCACGAAACCAAAATCAAAATGAATCAAAAATCTAAATATTAAAACAGAAACACAATCTGCTGGAAGAGAGAATAGGTAGAACTCTTGAAGATAGCTGTAGGCAAAGTCTTCATGAACAAAACCCAATAGCACAGGAAGTACTACAAAGAATCAACCACTGGGATTTCATCTTATTAAAGAGCTTTTGTACAGCAAAAGAAATCACCAACAGAGTGAAGAGAAAACCCACAGAGAGGAAAAACAATTTAGGCAGTTGTCCCTCTGACAGAGGACTAATATCTGGAACATATAAAGAATTGAAAAAAGTCAGTCCCCCTAAATTTAAAGACCCAAGCCAGAAATGGACATCTCAGATGAATAGACACTTCTCAGGTGAAGAAGTAGAAATGGCAAATAAATGCATGAAAAAAATGTTCATCATCACTGGTCATTCGAAGGAAGCAAATTAAACAGTGCTGATTCCATCTCACTCCAGAAAGAATGGCTATTATGAAGAAATCAAGCAATAACAAATACTGAGGGGCTGTGGGGAGAAAGGAACCCTTCTCCACTGTTGGTGGGAGTGCAGACTGGTGCAACCACTGTGGAAATCAGTGTGGAGATACCTCAAAAAACTAAGATTAGAGGTCCCTTTTGACCCAGCTATTCCCCTGCTGGGTATTTTCCCAAAGGAGTTAAAAACATCATACCACAGTGACATATGAACACCCATGTTTATAGTGGCACCAGTTTGTAGTAGCTAAGTCTTGGAAACAACCCAAATGCCCATCAACTGATGAATGAAAAAAGATGTGGTTCTTTTATACAATGGAGTATTATTCAACCATAAAGAAGGATACACTTGAGACATTTGTAGCTAAATGGATGCACCTTGAGATCATACTCTTAAGTGAAATAAATCTGACACACGTGTAAATATCGCATCATCTCTGGTGTGAGAAACTGAAAGTGTAAATAAGGACCAAAATGTATAATAGGTATTGGGAAATAGGAAAGAGGAACTAGGAAGGGGGGAGGGGAAAAGGAAAGAAGGGAAAAGAAAAAAAGGAGAAAAGAAGGATAAAATGGAAACAAAGCTTTGTAAATGAAGTGAAGAGGGGTCGAAGGGAGGGGAGGGAATGGCATAAAAAGAGGGATCGAGATGCACCCTGCACAGGCACAGAGTCCCTATGATGAAGGTGGCCATTATGTGTATCTAAATTGTACCAATAAAATTAATAAAAAAGAAAACATTGAAAGCTTCTAAAGAGTTTGAGAAAGAAAAAGGAGATGCAAATTTTCAGTGGAAGGAGAGAAATAAAGGAGATCACTGCAGGGTTCCCGAACCTAATGCTGTGAGCAGCTCCCTGCCCGCAAGCTTAACAACTCAGCATGGACTATGCCCCCGAGAGGACACTATCAAACTCACCCAAGGCAAAACAGAGAGAGTGAATAGTCCTATAACTGTTTAAAAATTGCATTTACAGTTAAAAACCTTTCCCCTTCTTGGGCCAGGGATTTAGCTCAGTGGCACTGCACCTGCCTCACAAGTGCAAGGTCCCAAGTCTAATCCCCAGTATGGAAAAAAAAATCCAAAAACCTTTCCCCTCCAAAATTTACAGGCCCAAAGGATTGCACTGGAAAATGCTACCAAATATTTAAGGAAGAAATAATGCCAACTCTGCTTCATTTCTATCGGAAAATAGAAGAGGGAACACTTTTCAGCTCATTTTTAAAATAAATGGCATTATCTGATACTAAAACTAGACTGGCAGTATAAGAAAAGAAAGCTAAAATCCAACAGGTCTGACTAACAGGCACAAAAATCCCTCATGAAATATTAGAATGTTCTAATATTTTAAGCAAAAGATTTTTTTAAAAAAGAGTAATACACCATGAACAGGGGCTTTGTCCTGGAAACAGAAGCCCAGTGCAATCTCTGATTTTCAGTAAACATCATTCACTGTGTTGATTTGTTTGTTTGTTTGTTTGTTTGGTACCGGGGATCGAACTCAGGACCTTGCATTTGTGAGGCAGGGGCCGGAACCACTGAGCTAAATCACCAGCCGTCGCTGTGCTGATTCACACAATCATATCTGTGGATGCAGAAAAAGGATTTGACAAAATTCAACTACACTCATAATAAATACTCACAAAGACAAAGGCGTCCACAGCAAAAATCCTGTGTTTTGCATCCTACTTCATGCTTTTTCCCTAAGACCAACAACCGGGTTAAGATGTTCACACTCCACTCTGATTCACATCATCCCGGCCAAATTGTCCCAGCCAGGGCCAAAAGGCAAGACTTCCAATGGGCGAGGAGTGGAATGCAGAAAAGAAGAAATAGAATTGTCCTTATTCACAGACAACATGATTATCAATGTGGGAAATCTTAACAAAAGTACAAAAAAAAAAAAAAAAGCAAAAGAAAACACTTCTAGAGCTATAGAGAGAATTTGGCAAACTCAACCCAATGTCAACACTTCCCAAAATGTATCATAGTCCTATAGCTTAGGCATGTAAAGTTAGAAGTCAAAATGTAAAAGATAATGCCATTATCAGTACCTCCAAAATGAAGGGTAGCCAGGCATGGTGGCACACACCTTAATCCCAGCACTCTGGGAGGCTGAGGCAGGAGGATGCTGAGTTTGAGGCCACCCTGAGCAACTTAGTGACTCATTGAAAACCTGTCCCAAAATTTTAAAAAACTGACAATGGACTAGGGATGCTGCTCTGCACAAAAGTGCTGTGTTCAGTCCCCAGTATCACAAGGTATCAGGTTCCAATCTCCTGCCCAGTGCTACAATGCATGATGAGAAGAAAGACTTACAGAGTTAAAGAGACAGAGATACGGGGAGCCAGGATGACCAGTGCTCATGCAAGATAGCCTGAAGAAGCAAAGGCCCTGAACACCCAGAGCTGTCGATATTTATTGGTGACATCATAGTTAGAGGTAAAGGGGCTACGTGAGGGGACATGGAGTTGCTGAGGCAGGCAAGGATTGTAAAGGAAGACATAGCATTCTGGAATTAGGAATAGATCAGACAAATGTAGGTTGTGGTTAATAATTAACCTTGTTTTTTTAGTAAAGTAGGTTTTAGTCATGGGAATGGAATTTGGGTGCGAGTTACTCCAACCGCGGTTCCTGTGTTACCTCCTGTTGGGCCCCACAGTCTCACAGGCCAGTTCTCTGTTTCTGCTATGGCAGTAGTAGGAGGGTCATGCTGACCTGCATGCTACTGTGGTGCTCATGAGGTGCTTCTGAGTCACTTAAGCTTCAATCAGACTCGCTTCTTCAAGTGAGCCAGGTACAGCCTGACTGCTCACAGCCTGCTTTGGGCATAATCAATAGGGCAGTCTCTCCAACAAGCAGAGAAATACGTGAGACACATAACATGCATACAAATCTAATGAAACGTATTCAGGATCTTTATACTGGGAACTATAAAATGTTGATGCAAAGAATAAAGAAGACATCAGTAAATGAAAGACACCACCTTCACAGAATGTAAGATTCAGTACAGAAAACATTTCCCAAGCAGACTGATGATTTCATGCAATTCCAATCAAAGTCCACAGTGAATTGTCTCATAGATTTAGAGAAGCCAAATCTCACATTTACCTAGGAAACAAAGAAATTGGAATTGTTAAAATAGTTTTTAAAAAGAAGTCAGAAGAAGAGGCTTGCTAACTGCTCTTCAGATTTGCTTTGAGCTAAATTAGTCAATTGGTGAAACTATAGTCACGAAGATCAGTGAAATGGAAGAGTCCAGAAAACAAACCCACACAATCTATGCCCAATTAATCCTGACAGAGATGCAAAATCAATTGGTAACCTTTCCCCTTCTCAAGAGTTGGATACCAGGGCTGGGGAGTTAGCTTAGTGGTGCCACTGCCTGCCTCCCAAGCACAAGGTCCCAAATTCTATCCCCGGTACCAAAAAAGAAAAGGAAAAAAAGAGTTGGATGTCCATCTGCAAAACGATGACACACCACACATTTTAAAAATCCAACAGATCCAACAGATCATAGACCCCATACATCTACGATCTATTGATTTTTGACAAAGGCGTCCAAGATAATTTATTCCCTAAGGAAAGAGATTCTTTATCAAATGACCCGGGAAAACTGGATATTCAAAAGGAGAAAAGCTTAAAAGTTGCTTGTCAGCTTGGGATCCTTGGATGTCCCCACACAGAAAGACCCTGTGACAGTTTGGAGATACTACAGTGTGTCCCCCAGACTCACAGGATGATAAGCTTTGGGGAAGAGAGTGAATCAAGGTGTTACTGGGAGGGGATGAAAACGGGCCAGGGCCCCACTGAAGCTTGGGGGTCATGGAGGCATGACCTTGGGACTATGTCTGGCCTGAGCCTCACCTGTCTGACTCTTCTCTGCTTCCTGACAGCCATGAGGCGAGCAGCTTTCCTCCCCCACACCCTGCCTCTGTGAGGTCCTGCCTGCCTGGGGCCTAAGAGCAATGGAGCCAGCCAATCATAGGACTGAACCCTCTGAAACCGTGAGCCAAACCCAACCTTTCCTCCTTTAAGTGGTTTTTATCAGGGTGTGGTCATGTTGAAGAAAATGTAACACAGAGCTCTCAGAGGAGACTGCTGGGAATTGCGGGCAGATGTTCTGAGCACTGGCTTGCTTGTGGTGCTGTAACCTGTAGGTATGTCACAATTTGTAGAACTCCACATCAAAATAAGTCAATTTTACTGTATATTAATTTTAAATGTATAGAACAACTTTTAGAATAACAGGTAGAAAATGCACAGGACCTGAGTGTTGGGATCCAAGATATCATATTATCCTCTTTGTTCCTTTCTTCCTATACCAATTATGCATAAAATCATTTATGCTAAATAAGATGTACACACAGAAACAGAATGCCCTAAACTGGCTGGCACAGGAGAGTCAGATCTGTGGAAACCCAGCCCCAGGACTGAGCGTCCTCCTGCACTCCCCCAACAGCACAGAGGGCAGCTGATCGCTGCTCCTCACGTTCTCACCACCACCCTAGGACCCGACCCCAACTCCAGTGGGGATGTGAGCTCATGTGTGGCCCTGCTTCATCCTCCTGCAGTGCTGCATGTTCATACAAACCGCCTGTGTGACTTCACCCACCCTCTGCCACATGTTCACGTGCGATTCTGCCTCACCCTGACTGGGCTGTGTTCACACGTGACCACTTTATCTTCACAGTGCCACGTGTTTGTGTGTGATCCTGTCGCATCCCGGCCCTGGTGTGTGTTCATTGTGATCTCGTTTTGTCTCATTCTGTGTCGCATGCTCATAGGGATCTGGTTTCATCCTTCAGTGTGTTGTATGCCCCCATCTACCCTTTGATCTTGTGATCCATGTTAACATTTACTGTGTCAGCCTCTCGCTGCGATGTGTTCACGCATGGTCGTATGTCATCCTGGCTCAGTGTGGCGTGCACATGTGATCCCATTTCATCCTGGTTCTGTATACATGATCCCGTTCATCTTGGCACTGTGAGACACTTTCATGTTGCCCTGTGTCACTTACTCTGCTGTGTTTACATGTGACCCTGTGTCATCCTCAGTTTTGTGTTCACTGTGATCCTGTCTCATCCTCATTGTTCCTATGCGATCCTGTTTCATCCTTGTCCTGTTTTGTGTGTTCGTGTGTTACTGTATTTCACCCTGGCCCTGTGACACATGTTCATGTGACCCTGTGTCACCTCCGCCCTGTGATGTGTCCATATGTGACCCTGTGTCACCCAGGCCCTGTGACCTGTGTTCATATGTGACCCTGTGTCACCCAGGCCCTGTCACCCTGTGTCATCCCAGCCCTGACCTGAGTTCATACGTGATCCTGTGTCACCCTGGCCCTTGGTATGTTCACAGGTGACTATCCTCACTGCAGCTCTCCTGGGTGAGTTACCCATGAACATTTTGAGGCGCAGGCCCCTTCTGGGCCCTGAAGAGCACACTCATCCTCCTGACCTCTCTGCCAGCCCACGGCACCTCGGCGTGGCCCCCATGGCTCGCGCCTTTGCAGAGAGGCTTCACAGGCTGTCAGGCCGGGCCTGGGTCATCTCAGCTCTGTCCTCAGTGTACACGGTGCCGGATGCAGGGTGGACGGCGTGAGTTGGCTGAAGGACAGGAGGGGGGAGCGGGGCAGGGGCTGAGCAGGAGGACGGGAGGATGGAGCCAGCGCCGACCGAGAGCAGCAGTCCCGGGGGTTACCCCACCCCCACCCTGTGGCTCAGCTACAAGCATCCAAAATAAAAATGGCCTAAGGGCTTGCAAGGCTCATACATTTATTAGCACTTTATGCAGTAGCTTTCCTTCAAAGGCTTCTGTGGCAGTGCTAGCAACAAATTCATAAAAGCTTAATTTTTATACAAATAGTTTTATTACAAATTTGAATTTTTAAGAAATACACATGTAAAGATATGACAGAAAAGGCTTAGTAGTCTTGAGAAAGTTTTGGAGACTTTTGGTGAAATGTCATTTCAAGCATAGTGGTCCGAATCTGCCCTCCTGTGACCCTCGCTCCCTGCGGAGTCTGCGAGGCCCAGGCACGGCCAGAAGTGGCCTGCACACGCCTGAGCAGAAATACTGACAGCACGCTCCATGGCTCTTCCCGCACGGCTGCGAGGGAGGGTGCTACTGCACGGAAGGCCTTGCTGCTGCTGCTTTTGAAGTCAAGTCGTTCAGTTTGTGGTTAGTGTTTAAAACCCTGAAAGGATTCAATAGAGTCGAAACAATCAGCTCAAAGTACGTGTGTCCCATCCTCCAGAGGCACCACGCGCACCAACCTGCGTTTGCTTTGGCACCACGTGATTTGGGGTTTGGAAGTGAACGCAGAAAGCTGGTGTTTCACATTTGGTGTCGGAGTGTTCAAAAATCTGTGTTAAAGGGCAGCACAGTCTTTGCCAGAAGAGAGCTAGGTAAGCTTTATTTCAACAGTGGAAGTTACACTAGGATTTGACCTGCCTAATTGCTGACATCTATATAAATTACTAAAATATATATATATTTAATTTCTCACTACTTTTGGACCATCTTTATTCCACAGGAAAGCTGGCGCCTCTGCCAACGGAGCTTCGTAGTACCACACAGAGCGGAGACACAAATCTATGTCTGAGGGCTGGAGGGGGAGTGGTTTACTGAGTCCGTCATTGCATTTGGAGGTCTGCAGAGACCGCTTTTACTTCACTACCATTTGCACAGACCGAGGGACCTGGACTGGGAAATACTAGACGGTGCTCTAGAGACATTCATATCGGGGCAGAAAACTCATCTATTACAATACAAGGCTGAGCACGGGCAGGCGGGCGGGTGGGCGGGCACCGCGCCCCTAGCACCTTGGAGCTCCAACCTTGCACCTCAGTGCAGGACCGGAGCAGGACAGGTATTTTATTCATCACAAGTGCCATCTGGATGCCACTATGGAAACCTCATCGTTGTCTCTCTTCTCCCTCAGCAAGCAGAGACCAGTGAAGCAGGGCGTGTTAGTTACGCACATTCCTATAAGGCACTTTACGGTTTCATACTGGACAGTGAGGTACACAGGATATACTTCTAGGGTTCGTTGCTGTTAAAAATAAAAGAGGAGGAGGCAGCGGAGCAGAGGAGGAGGAGTAGCACCATGTTGTGACGGCAGCTGGGTCGGCCTCGTTATGTTCTTCGCATGCACACTTGGCAGCGGCTGACGTGGGTGCGAAGCTCTCCGGCCTTCAAGGTGGAGGGTGTGGGCTTCCTGCAAGGACACAGGGCTCAGCGCTGGCCTCGGCCCTGCCATCAGACCCGGCCCCTTCCGCAGCCCCAGGACCCGGACCCCAGCCCTAACCTGAGGACAGCCCAGTGACCTCGCCTGCACCACCAGGCCTGCCTGCCCCGCCCCGTAGGGGGGCTAACTTCCATCTCCTCAGCTAGATAGGCAGTCTTCAGGGCCAGGAGGAGGCGTGGCCTGCTCCACCCACTCCACAGCCCTGCAAGCGCTCGTGAGGCCTGCTGGCTGCTGCGCTGAGTAACCAACCCTCCGAGATTAGCCAGCGCTCCACACCCACACGCTTCCGTGACCTTGGGAGGACTGGTGAGCCGACAGCCTGGGACCGAACTGCAGAGAAGACTCAGGGCTCCCAAACTCCTGCTGATCCTGGAAATTACCTTATTCTGCTGGCTAGAAAGGTGCAAACTGTACGAAAGTTGGTCCTGCCCTAATTCTGTTCAAAGTAAACTGGCCGGATCTGAGTGTCTTCTCCCAAAGCTAAGGCTCTCATTTCAGCGCCTTTCAAAATGCAAGTTCCAGGAGCCCCAAATTGTTTCCGTCCAGAGGAGTTTACCTAATTCTGTGTGAAAAGCTGCCGTACTTCACAGTACCAATAATAATAATCCCATTTTCTCCCTCCTGGCCCTGCCCACAAGCTGGAGTGGCGGGGCTGGGTGGCACCCCCTCTGGAGCTGAGAGTCACCACCTGTGGGCGGGTGGCAGTCCCAGCGACAGCCAGCAGTGCTCCCTGTAGGAGAACTACCAGGAGCGTGCTGCGGAGCCTCGCCGGGGAGTGGCTGCACGGGATGGGAGGTTTAACTCTCCAAAAGCGGGGGCAGCAGAAAGGCTCATCTCTCAGGGGACAGGAGTGTGAGGAACGGGCGGGCTCCGTGACCTGCACCGCTGAGGAGCGGCCGTGGCGTGGGCTCAGTGTGGAGCTGCTCAGCCGCACATGGATCCGAGGCCCCGGGGAGCACAGCGCGACACCAGCATGCGCCATCCCCGTGGGGCACAGCAGGCAGCGTGGGAAACCTGCTTCTGACTGAAGGTTTGGGGGGCTTTCATCTCATCCCAGGACTCTCACCCACAAAACAAAAAGGACCTCCTCTCTTTCCTGGTTCTCGGGGAAGGAAGAGTGGATGAAGCCTGTCTCGGCCACCCACCCCTGGGAGCAGACTCGCGTGTCCACCACGCCAGGCAGAGCGGGCTGCCTTCAGGACTGTGACTAACGGGAGCCGCCACGCGGGACAGGCCCCACTCACTTGAACATCTCGTTCCTCTCAATGGTGGCCAGCCAGAAGCTATAAGCATTGGCGTAGTAATTGCAGGTCCCGCGGCCGTGGCACTCAATGAAGGGTGCGCTTCTGAACTCCTCCAGGCAGGACCCGGGCGACGCCAGGGCTTGGCCGGAGCCCTCGGCACCCGCGCTGGTGTGCTGTGGATGGATGTTACCGTGAGCGGGGGTCCCCGGGACCACTGCTGACCCCCTCCGCAAAGCCCGTGCTCTGGCCTCCTGGGCCACCGCGGGACATGCTGTCCCCAGACACCCTCCCAGCCCTGGTGGCCATAGCCCTGCACAGGAGAGCAGGGCTCAGTCAAAGGCTTGCCCTCACTCTGCCAACGGAATAACGAGGCTCACGCTCCTGTGTGGGTCAAATGCAAGGAGCTGGCAGAGTCAGGAAAGCCCTGCCCCTTCACACTCAGCACGTGCATCCAGTTAATCAGCGTTTCCCAGTGAAACAATAAAATAAGCTGGATGAGCCCCTCGACAGGTGCCATGTTTCCTGTTTTAGCTTTTGGGGGAAAGGCACTTCTGGAGGTCTGACATCCAAGAGCAGCTGGGTTACATTGTGCATGGCAGGCACTAGGTTCCAAGCTGGGACGATCTCTTCCTCCAGTCACATGCGGTAGCCAGAGCACCAGCCCTTTCTGCCTCTATCCTGAGCTTTCTGCTTTCAAGCTCGTGTGCTGGTAAAGTATGTGTCCCTGTGCAAGCTCTGTCCCCTTCCCTGAGGGGCCGGGACCCTGCGGGAGCCAGTCCTGTGCAGTGCTGGAGACCCAGCTGGCCCACACGCCTCAGAGGCACCACCCCGGGAACTCCGCGGTGCAGAGGACTGGGTGGGCGGGCGGAGAGCGGACTTCCAGTGGGGACTCACCATCACGAAGGAGTAGCCGATCCAGAGTGAGGACCACCCGCTGGGGCACTGCGGGATCTGGATAGTCTGGCTGTGCACGGCCATCACCATGGCGGGCGCCTCACACACGGAGCACCTGCAGGGAGGCTGGGCTCAGTGGGGGCCAGGAGGACCCTGCTGACCCCTCACCCCACTCCCTGACGCCGCAACCACAGTGCCCACTGTGGGGCCCGGGCTCAGCACATGGGGCCCATGGGCGCCACCTCGTGGGCATCTCTGTGAGGCCCAGGTGGGAAACCAGAATCATGCTCAAGAGAGAGGCTCCCACTTCCGGAACTCTGCAAGCTCCCTACCGTCTCTCAGAGAAGACCCGGGGCCCTGAGCTGCGGCTCTCCTGCTCCAGCCAGAGACATGGTCCAGGGAGGCCGCAGCCCGACGCCCTGGTCCTGCCCCCAGGCTCGGCTGTGAGCACCCTCTACTGTCGAGCTGACCCCACCCCAAGACAAGGCCCCCGTGCCAGGCCAGTGGGGCTCTGAGGCCAGATGGTGCCCAGGGCCAGCAATACCAGTAGGGCCAGGCCCGAGTTCAAGTCTCAGCAGGAGCAGTGCTGGCTGTGCTGGGGAGTGAGTGTAAACGGGTTCAGAACACTTCCTCCTGGCTCTGTGGCCTGCCTGTGTGAGCGAGACGTGGGCAGGCGGCCACGTCAGCATCCCACCTCCCTGACTGCGTGCGCTTCTACCTCACTCACACGAACGCACACGAAGTCAGAGGTCCAGCTAAGCCCAGTCACTGAGACAGGCCGCGTCTGGCGCTGCCATCCGCCCCTGACAGAGGCAGAAAGGCCGGGGACGGTGCTCTCCGGTCTGCCCAAGCTGCCCTGGAGTACCGCTAGCCCAGGAAGGTGCCTCGGTGAGGACAGGGGTCCCTAAAGCCCAGACTCTCATCCCCTTGTTATCTACGAAGAAACGAAGGCCATGCTTAGTGTCCAGGCCGGGCCGGACCCCAGGTCCTGCCCTCAGGCACTACTGCGGCCTTGTCACCATCCCGTCTGTGGACAGCCAGAGAAAGTGTGGGAGATGCAGTTGTTGGGATGGGACAGGGCAGCGGCTGCCGCCCCTGGTCAGAATGGTGGGTCCCCGAGTGTTTCTGAAATTAAGCAGGGCCCAAGTCTGCCCCAGTCAAAGCCAAGGTCAATGTTATCAAGAAAGTACAGAGGAAACGAATAAATAAATAATTGTGTTCTACCTGTTATCCAGGGAAAGCTAAAAGAGAAACCCACAGAAGGCGTTAGTTTGCGGTGCAGCGCATCAGGCTCGGTTCCGGTTCCAGCTCGGTCTCTGTGTTCCGAAAAGGCTGCTCTGGGTGGGGAACGGGGGACTTTCCCACGTGAGAGCCACAGAACTGCTCTCTGATCGCTCAGAGTACGGGCCGGACCCCAGCCTGTCCCCAACAGGGCGCTCACAAAGGGGAGGGCCAAGGTGCAAGGGGGCTGCTCGCTCCCTCCCTCCCATGGAGTGCAGGGCACTTCCCGGAAGTCTCTTCACTCTTTAAAGCTCTCTGGAGCCAGGCCCGTGGCCCACACCTGTGACCTCAGCACTCTGGGAGGCTGAGGTGGGAGGATCGTACTTTGAGCCCAACCTGGGCACCTTAGCAATTTAGGGAGCCCAGTCTCAAAAAAGGGGGGCTGCTATAAAGAAGAATAAATTTGAGTCATTTGAAGAAAAATGGATGGACCTTGAGACCATAATGTTAAGTCAAAACCTATTCAGACACACAGCTTAAATGTCACATGGCTTTTCTTACGAGAAACCCAAAGTGTAAATGAAGAGCAAAATAAGAGATGACAGGAACAGAGAGCTTTCTTTCGCACCTGGGAAGGAGACCAAGGGGTGGAGAGAGAGGGAGGAGGAGGGCATGGAAGAGGGCTGAGGAGGCTGAGGGTGTGCTCTGTTCCTGCACTGACTCCCCACGGGGTGTGAGCGCTGTGTTCTGCAAATGCGCTAATAAAACGGGGTGGGATGTGGCTCCGTGCAAAGGCCCTGGGTTCAAACTCAATCCCCTGTACCTACACGCTCGATCGCCCACACACACACACACACACACACACACACACTCCACAAGCTGCCAGTCTTCAGGGCCAACACACAACTGCTGGGCTCTTTCTCCCACTCAGCCTCCTGAGGAAAACTGCCTGACTGCTTGTTCTTCTGTCCTTTGTTACTGCAGTTCATAAAAAGGAAAACGATGGAATAAATTCCTGGTCCAGTGAAAGTGTTCATTTGCCACTTTTCCGTTACTTCTGAGTACAGCCCAACGACCAACTCTGCATGCCATGGGAAAGGCCACCCGGCCCCTCCTGTGCCTTCAGTCCCCACTCCCTGCCCACTGCCAGGGTCTCTGCACCTGAACATGCTCCTGACGGCACAGCAGCGGAACAGCACTGTGACTCTGGTCACACAGGCACCCCAGCTGATCCCGGACCAAACCTGGGCCGGCCAGAACTCACTGCCGTGTGAAGCACACTGCCCAATGCTGTGTACCACGCATGGGTGCACAGGGAGCCCTACGCTTTGCCTGTGGGGCTGGGCTCCTCGGGGACCGCCAGACACCCCCGGGACACTGGAGATAAGAAGTGCCAGCCAGGGGTGGAAAACCCAGAGCCAGGTGTGCTGCTGGTGGGGACAGAGCAGCCACTGTGGGGAGCAGCGAGGAAATTCCTCAAAAAACGAAAAGCGGACTTCCTGTAGGATGGCTCTGCAGCCGCTGGGTCTAAGCCACTGGAGGAAAGCAGGCCCGGGCTGCACACCCAGGATCCAGTGGCGTCTGTCACAAATGCCACCACAGGGAGGGAACTCAGCCCGGAGAGCTGAGCGAGACAGGGTGGCACACACACGTCCTGGGGTGATTCCCACTGTGAGAAAGTGGGGGACTCCGCACACGGACACCACGGAAGAGCCCGGGACGTGAACCGAGTGAAAAGAAGCAGCGGCAGAGAACAAGGCCTGTCTGACCACCTGCGCACCGACAGGCCCCGGGATCCCACCCAGACACATGGCGCAGAGCGGGCTGGCGGTGGGCGGTGGGGGGGGGAGTCTTCCGGGGTGACAGACAGGCTCCCTGCCAAGCTGTGCACGCCAGCATGGTGAGGACGGTGCATCTCTGTCACTTCCTTTCTGGCATACCGCTGAGCTGGGTCCCAGGCCTCTCTTTTTTATTTTTTATTTTGAGACAGGTCTCACTAAGTTACTCCAGTGAGACCTGAATTTTCAATTCTCCTGCCTCAGCCTCCCAAAGTGCTGGGATTGCAGGCAGGCACCACCACGGCAGGCTTACGTTAAATGGTGATATTTTACCATATGAGAAATAATTAATTTTTTAGAAAATTTTACAGAAGCAAGAGTGATTCCCTCTCCCCACAAAAAATGTCTTCAGAGGCTTTTTATGAAGCTTATTATACATAAGAAGGAAGAAAGGAGGAGGAGGGAAAAAGACATTTAGAGACACTGTCACACTGTCCTAAGACGTGCAGAAGAGCACAGCAATGTCTCCTCACTCCCAAGAACAGCCACCACCACATAAAATGTGAATTCCAGCCAGGTATAGTGGTTCACTCCTGTAATCCCAGCACTCAGGAGGCTGAGGCAGGAGGATCATTGTGCATGCACAGCCAGCCTGAACTACAAAGTGAGAACCTATCTCAAAAAAAAGAAAGAAAAGATGTTTTTAAATCCCACCTGGTTTTGCACTATAATTTCCTAAAGAGCGATTGTATAGAAATCACTTCTGGCTACTTCCTATTATAAAACTGAAATCACAACTGATAAACTTGGCAGTGGACTGCAGTTCGGGCAGTGTTTGGAGAAAGCGTGGGGACACAAGCCCCGTGGCCACGTGTGGGCCCCCAGGGGCTCCCATCCTGACCACGCGCTGCCCGGCTCACCTGCTGATGAAGGGCCGGATGTTGTCCCCGGAGATGGGTGCCATGCTCATGGGCATGGGCTCGGGCGTGGACAGCCAGTAGGAGTAGTCGTTGCGGGAGGCGAAGTTGCAGACGTTGTTGATGTTGCAGAACAGGAAGGGCATGGTGCTGAACTTGCGCAGGCAGCTGCCAGCCGTGCCTGAGGGGACAGGGGCCCGGCTTAGGACCCGCCAGGCGCTGGGTCCTGTCGGGGGGTTCTCCTGGGCTTGGAGCCCGGGGCCAGGGGAACGGAATCCAGTCTCCACTGCTGTCACAGGTCAGACTGCAGCGCCAGTGATCGGGCCAGAGCCACGCTAGAGAGAACTACCGGCAGCTCTGAGAGAGGGCCGCCCAGGCTGCAGCCCGCTTTTCTTTTCTTTTTGGCCCTCACTTTTTTTACGGTACCAGGGATCGAACTCAGGACCCTGCACTTGTGAGGCAGGCGCAGCACCACTGAGCTAAATCCCTGGCCCTACTTTTTTTTGAGTGAAGAGAAATTATCTTGGGCTAAATGTAAAAGATATAATAGAGTTAGTGTGGTGAGTATAAAACTTCCTTTCAAAATATATTTTTTATTACACTTTTTTTTTTTTAAATAAAAAACGGCCAAACAAAGGTAGGCCACCAGGTGGACTCAAGGCTATGGCTCCGTGGATGGTGGCAACCCCACCTCGATCAGTGACACTGATTGCAGGGGACCTGGTGGGTGTCGGGCAGACCAGGACAGACGCGCAGCTGCCCACTGACCTCAGCCAGCCCAGGGACAGGAAGGGAGGGAGGGGACAGCCATGGCAGGAACAGGCAGACGCACCGGCCCCTGCTCAGCACACTCAGTGCAAGCTGTCACGTGCGCCAGGGACTCAGTCCCACTCGGCGGCCAGCGGGCAGGAGCTGAGTCTCCTGACCAAACACTCCCCAGCTCCTCCGCCAGGGCAGGAAGACAATGCCTTTCATCAGGATGGAGGAGGAGCGGGCCGAGATTTCCAGGGACACTGTCCCCACCGGCATGGCAGGCAGGGCCTGAGAGTGGCCGGGGTGACACTCACCCAGGTCCTGGCCGTGGGCCCGCTCGTTGCCCTGCACGTAGAGCAGAGAGTAGCCGTGGTAAAGGATCTTGGTCCCTGGCGGACACAGCGGGTCCTCGGTCGTCTGGCTGTGCCTGGTCAGCAGGAAGCCGTGGTCAACGGATGGGGTGCCGGGGGGCCCCATGGATCCTGGCAGCCCATCAGGCCCTGGGGGGCCGGGGAATCCTCTGGGCCCTGTGGGAGAGAAGGCAAATCGGTTTCCCTGTTGCAGCCAGTTCCCGGGGAAGCCTCAAAGCCACTATCTCAAAGGAGCTTGGGGTATTTTTATTTCTTCAAAATGTCTCGGCTTTTCACATCACAGAGAAGGCGCTCGAGAGCACACAGACTCAAATTGCTACCCGCCGCCCTGTCACACACCACCTCGGGCTGGCTCTGCGACCACAGCGAACACCTGCACAAAGGAAGTCTGAGAAAGCCAACACCTGAATAAATGAGAACAGGCTCTCCACGCTCCCGGCTACTCTGAGAATCATCAACAACCTCCTCTCAGCGCAGAGCTGCACCTGCACACACGCTGGCCGGCCAGGGTGAGAGCGCCCCCTTCCGGGCCCCTGCGGAGCTGCGCCCCCAGGCTGGGCTCTGCCCTGTGCCCTGGCCTCAGCAGCAGTAGCTGTGCTGTGCGGAATCACTGAGCTCTGCTCCCTGGGGCCAAGTGCATCCCGGGCTGGACCCTGCCTTCCGGCCAGGCCTGCATCACGGTTTTCAGGCCCGCTTTCCCTGGTCCACGGATGGTGAAGAAGGAGCTCTTGCAGCTACAGCCCACACTTCTCTTGGAAAGCCAGGCAGGGCGACCATCGCAGCCACCTTTGAACACCGCCGTCGGCAGCATCTGTCTACGCAGAAAACTACAATTCCTGGGCTCCTCGAGAGCCTGTTTCTCCACTTTCTCCATTTTCACACTATGGGGATTGAGCCTGGGGCCTTTGCACTGAGCGGCATCCTGAGCCCTTTCTTATTTTTCATTTTGAGACAGGGTCTCATTGAGTCGCTAAGTTGCCCAGGCTGGGCTTGAACTTGACATCCTCCTTCCTCAGCCTCCCAGAGTGCCGGGATGTCAGTGTCAGGCCTGCACCACCTGAGTCCATTTCTTCTAAGACACAGACTTCCCTGGAAACCTTTCAAGGAGTATTTTCACTGTCACGAGTTCTCCATGCCCTGGTCTACCCCCTCCAATCCACAGGCACAGGCAGAAGGTAAGGAAAGGGGAGGCCCCAGCAACCTACCAGGAGGCCCGAAGGGACCCGTCTCTCCTTTCTGGCCAGGGGCGCCATCATAGCCTGGGTTTCCTTGAGGTCCAGGGACACCTGCAGAGCCGGTCACACCTGCAGCATGGGAGAAAGAGCTCGGGCTGCGGGCCTGGGTGGCGGGGAGCCGCCTTTCTCTCACTTATTTGCTGTCACTTTTAGTCTTGGGGTAGGACAAGCACAGGCTTGGAGCACCCACGGCTGCTTCCTTTGGAGCCTGGGGCCCAGCTTCAGCACCCACTGTCACTCCAATAGTGTGCATTTGTGTGTGTGTATGCTGTTGCTGTTTGGCAGGCAGACGTGGAAAAGGCTGTATAGGGCCACATCTGGTGTCTCCGGTTTTGGACAGGGACATGTGACACGGGAGTTGGGTTCTGATCTCCGTGTGTGCAGTTCACAGGCACGCAGCTGCAAGGCAGCTTTGCACATCGCCGACTTTCACTCCTGTACTTCCCAGCCCATTTCCAGCCACCCTGAAATGGGAGCAGCTCAGCTCAATGCCAGAGAGACCTTAGGCAGGGTTCCCGGGGTTTGGGGGCTTCGGGGACAGCCGCGGCCCTGTCTGTGGTCAGCCCCAGGCTGCTTGGACAGCAGTGACCCCAACCCCCAGACCTGCCCCCCCCCAGGTCCTGCGCAGGACCCTGCAGTGCACCAGGCCCGCGTTTTCCTAACTGGACGTAGACATGTTGAGGCGTGCATGCCTCAGCTCATCTGCATTTTCTTGTGGCCTTTTCAGGTCCCTTTATAGTTCACCAGGTTCTGGTCCACGTGAAGAAATGGGTCTGACCGCGGACCCTGGGGAGGCGATCCTGCCCCTCCCATGCTCCGCAGCCCTGGTACAGCCCCAGAGCCTCACCTTGCTGCCCTTTGGGTCCTGGGGGTCCCTGGAGCCCTTTCAGACCTTGGGGACCCTCAGGACCAGGAACGCCTGGATCGCCTTTGATGACATCATAGGGACCTGGAGGGCCGGGGGGACCTTGAAGACCTGCAAGGATGAGAGCAGTCAGTCGGTGTCACTGTCCACCGAGGGGCAGTGAGGGCCCCGGATAGGCGTCAGGTGGGAGACAGTCTCAGGGCCACGTGTCTCCGCAGAAAATCACTACCGAACAAGGCCTCAGACCAACACATGTGCCTCACATGCACGTCTCTCAGGTGGCCCCACATCCTGAACTGTCTGGGCTAGAACAGACACCGGGCTGCCAGTGTAAACTGTCCACTCCCTTCTCAGTGTATCTGGCTCCTCATTCTCCTCCCTAAACATGGTTTTGAGACTTAGTAGGCCCTAGAGTGATGGCGAACCCATGGCACACAGAGCCTCTCTGCCGGCACTCAAGCCAAGACAGCCCGGCCAAGGTTCAACAAACTATCAGCTTGCATACAACAGCAAAGATCACAGTAATTGAGCAAAAGCATGCCAAATACAAAGTTTTTCCTTCTAATAAAAAGCTGTATCACTGAAGGCTCTGTTATTGTATTTTTCTTTTAGGATAAAAGATGTTAATGTGTGAGTTGTTCTTTTCTAAATTAAAAGCCCAGTGTTCATGTTTAATCGCAGTGTTGGCACTTGGCAATGAATAAATGGATTGGGATTGCAGCTTGGGCGCTCATCTAAAAGATTCACCATCCCAGAGCCATGTAGTCTTTCCAGCAGAAGGTGAAAAGGGTGAAGGGTGGGCTCAAGCTATTTCTTTCCAGGAAGCACTTGAAGCCACCTCCCTCTGCCTCCCGGGCAGAAGGGGCAGCACTGTCCTCTCCTGAGAAGAGCAAAGGCTGCATGCTCCGACAGACGTCGCCTGTTGCAGCGTAAGTCACTGGCTGCGTCTAACATGACAGCCTGGCAGTGCCTGGGTCTGCAGCCTCTGCCTGGACTCCTAGTCCCAGAGTTAACCCATTTGCCTTTCAGAACAACAGCGATTATAATCAACGCTGCTACAAAGCATTTCTAATCAACACTGTCTAACGGTCTTCCGGTCACTTCTCACATGCAAAACCACCTCACTCTGTGCATCCCAGGTCCCCAAATCACCAGGGAGGTCCCACGAGTTCGCAGATCTCCTACCTTTAGGACCGGGAAGGCCTTGATCGCCCTGATCGCCTTTCAATCCCTGGATACCAGGAAGACCTTTCTGACCTGGACAGGAGGAGAACATTGTGTGTGCAGAGCTCCCCACACTCTGTGCACACGTGTGCACTCATACGCACACATGCATATATACAGGCTGTATATGCATGCACAGATGTACATATACACACATGAGCACATGCCTGATACACACAGACACATGCATGTGGATGCGTACATACATACACAGAGTAAACATGTTTCTAATCCAGGGAGAAAAGAGCAAACATCTGACGAAACTGTTCTTTCTGGAACCCAGAAAGTACACTTTTCCAAGCAGGTAACAACTACCTGGTCAGGGCTTGGTCACACTGAGCAAAGGACATGTGACACTGTTCATGGTCATTTGAGCTACATCTGTCCCCAAATAGACCACGTGAACCTGTGGGCCAAGAGTTTGCTTTATTCACCTTTCTACATCTGATTCAGAAGTAAAAATCAGTGCCTGGAACCTGGCAGGCCCCCAGTAAACATTTGCTTAATGCATTAACAAACGAATTAATGGCCCGATTCATGACTTATTGGGATGTAAATGAGGAGGCATGCTTAGTAAAATCAGAACGCCATGGACATTCTCCAGCTGTACAGCTGTCCTGCCACAAGGAGGGCCGTGTCCCCGGGTACGTTAGGCCTGGACACGGGGTCAGGAGCCATCCAACTGCGGCCCCTCTCAGCAGGACTGCACAGCTCCCAGGCTCCTGTCTTACCATGGAATCCGGGAACTCCTGGGGGCCCCATGTCGCCCTTAGAGCCTGCGATTCCCGGAGAGCCGCCAATACCCTAGGGGAGAGAGGAGAGAGAAGGACCGCTCGCTCAGAGACCCGCAGTAGGATCCTGAGGGACCTGTGGTCAGGGAGCTGAGAAAGCCCCTGTGCTCCACACAGCACCCTTGGGAGAGGATGGTGCTTCCGCTGCCTTGGCAGTGTGACAAAATGATTAAAATCTCTGAGCGTGCCACACCAGGACACTGGAGATTCCAGCAGCCGGCTTTACCCTTGGCTTCTCCTTTGCCTGTCCAGCCACATGGGAAGGAAGCAAGTGAAAATCTTGCTCCTGCTACCGCACTCCGTACGCAGCCGAGACACCTGTCCCCAGTCACCACACCACCCTTAGGGAAAATGTTCCCCTACACACACAAGCACGGTGACTGCTCTGTAGAATTGGTCTACTGGCTTATCTGAAATCTGATTTTAATTATGGATTGAAGATTCTGAAAAACACTAAAGGGTTATTTGCTTTCAGTATGAACCAATATCCATGCACTTAAGAATGTTAGTTCATTTTCTGCTATTTCAGTAGTGTTGTTCCTTTCTGAAGGCATAGGTAGCGATGTAAAATGTTGTATTATTTCTTAATACAAAAAGATTTGTTTCTTTGACTTACCTTATTTTGAAAAGTAGCAAAACCAAAATAACAATCCTGAGTATATATTTATAAAAATACGCACATATTTACACGTGCATATGTATAAGCAGAAACAGACAGACACTGGCTCCAGGAATGGGATGGATATTTCTGTATTACCAAGGAAGAAAAGCAGGTTATAGGAATACCTGACAGCTATAGTCACATCGCAGGAAAACTGTACTATAGCAATAAAGAGCCTAAAATCCACTCCCAGGCACTTCCTCTGTGATGTGGGGCTGTGCAAACAGCCTGTAGGTGTGAAGCAGAGAAAAGTGATTATCGCTGCTCCACGCTGCCTGCTCTGCATAATTCCTCACAATGTTTGGGAGTTGGCTGGTGCAGGCACAAAGCCTCAGGCACGGAGAACCAAAGCTGAGGCCCCACTTTACCTAAGAGCACGGCCGGAGGCCACAGCTAAATAACAACACGGACACACAAACCCACTCCCAGTCACTTGTGGGGCCCTGAGCTGTGTCCCAAGGCCTGACTGGGTCACCTGGACATGTCACTGTCCCCCCAAGGTCTCCAGAATGGCTGTCATCAGTTATGAGGCACAACAGGGCTAACTGCAGAGTTTTTCACAAACCAACGCAACTTAGCATTTTGGATCAAGTTTGTAAATGGCTTGTAAACCTAGCATCGATTCTAATTTGCAGCAGTATAACATTTCCTTTCTCACGATTCTTGAAAAGAAATCATTATTTATTGTCATAAAGTTTCCTGCTCTGCTGTCACTGCCAAGAGAAGCGGCTGGCTTGGGGCTGGGAGGGCCCCACACGTGCACATACCCTTACATATGTGTGCACACACAGGCACACGCACACACACAGGTACACGCTCACGCACATGCACACACACAGGCACACGCTCACACACAGGCACACCCACACCTGAAAGCCCATCTGTGGCCGAAAGAGGCTTCTTTCCAAGAAAACCCCAGACTCGTAACTCACCGGCAGGCCCTGGAACCCCAGGTCTCCCTTGGGCCCTGGGACGCCAGGCGCCCCCGGCCAGCCTGGGTTCCCCTTTTCTCCTTTCAGTCCGTCCAGCCCAGGCAGCCCTGGAGGCCCCATGGGTCCCGGAAGCCCTAATGGAAGAGAGGAAAATCCCACGTGTAAGGCAGACGGTGCTGCTCTGTACACCAAGCCCAGCTGTGGGGCTGCCTGCCGCTCCCGGCGCCCGACTGTCCCCAACCCAGCCTGCTGTGGCTGTCACTGCGAGGCATGGCCCTTTGGAAACCAAGGCAGGTCCCAGAACCAGAGGATGTGGCCATGGACTCCTGTCTGCCCGGGGCACCAAGCCGGGACCCACGGCGCCTGTCACGGCAGCCGCAGTCGGGGCGGAAGCACCCAGGTGTCGCAGGGGGATGGACACCTCAGGACTCCCGCGCCGTCGTTTTCAGCAACGGCCTCTCGGAGTTCCCCCGCCACGAAGCTTGAGCGAGAGGAGACCCGAGAACCTGGCCCGAGACCACAGCCCTCTGTGCCCACAGAGGAGGCAAAGGTCTCACTCTGCTCCTTCACCTCGGGTCCCAGGCCCCAGCGCTGACACCCGGACATCGCCCTTACCCGGCAGGCCAGGTTGTCCCTGTGGTCCCCGGTCTCCTTTGGGACCCTCCACGGCGTGGCCAGGAGCACCAGGTATGCCGGGCTGTCCTTGGGGCCCTGGAGGACCCATCAACCCTTGCTCGCCTTTGGATCCAGGAAATCCGGGGCTCCCGGCCAGGCCGGGGACGCCCACTTCACCCTTTGAACCTAGAAAACGGGGACAGTTTGAGGTCATGGTGAGACCAGCCCAGCAGAGATGGTAGCATGTTCCTGTCCTCTCTGTCCTCTCCTCGAGGCCTCCCCGGGGTGCCAGGAACAAAACTAACACAGAGGCTCAATCATGGCCCAGATGAAGGGCAGGACCTGGCTGTCCTTCCTGTACCCCTCGAAGGAAAGAAGTGCTCCACAGCTACAGTTTTGAGCAGGTGTCTGGGAGCCTGCAGGCTGCGCCCTGCTGGGATGGAGATGAAGACAGCTCCCCTGCAAGTGAAGGCGGAGGGCTGCACCGGAGGAGCAGCCTACTGGAACTGCCGGCAGGATGAGCCCTGCAGGTGAGGCCGTGTGAAAGAGCCCAGACTAAGAGGCCAAACTACCCGCCTGCGTTCGTACGCGCTTGGAGGACACGCAAGGCAGGCTACACTCCAGAACGTGGGTGGAAAGCTGCTTGGGAACCGCAGGCAGGAAGGAGTTGCAAGTAGCAGAGCTGCTGAGGCAAGAGACGCCACAGCATCCCGAATGTACAGACGCGACGCTATCCGGAATGCACGTTTCCATGTGTGTGCACGTGTCAAAACTTATCAAACGGCACACTTTGAATACGTGTAAACAGTAACAGTTTTAAAACTTTTAAAAAATGTCCAATTTTAAACACATTACCTAAAACTTGCCAGTAAAAATGCCAAACGGTATTCGGCCCACGCCGATTCTCTACGACTGCACCCCTTTCCAGCCCAGTAGTCTCAGGACTCTGCAGACCCGCCCAGTCCCCAGGTCCCGGTGTGCCTGGTTAGAAGCCGGGCTGGGTCCCAGGACAGCGCCCCGCTCGGCGGGTGTGGGAAGCAGGCTGAGGGGTGGGAGGAGGAGCTTGCGGGAGGCCTTACCTTTGTCTCCTTTGGCCCCTGGGAACCCTGGGAAACCTCGTCCGGGGAGACCTGCGTGGGCAAAGAGCACCAGTTCTCCTCAGCCCCACAAGGGTCTGTAGAGGCTGCACGGCAGGGTCAGCTCTGTTCTGAGACACAAGTCCTTCGTGGGACCCACAGAAATCAGCTCCACGTGCGTGGGAGCAAGGCCGTGTTTGAGATCCAGCACTGCGACTGGGTGTCCACCACTTAGTACTTTTCCCTGAGCACCTTGCGATCAGAGCCACTGGGCACTCAGCAGAAAGGGTCTGCGTGAGCATTCACTTCCTTCTGCTGTCTGGAGACAAACAGAGGCCGACCCCAGATGAACACCCAACTCAACGCCCTTCTCAAAGGGGGTGGGACAGCGGAGAGGCGGGGCCACAGACACGGGGACGCCAGCAAGGGTGATGGGGTCGAGGGCACTGGAAGGTGGCAGGGAGTACGCAGGTGTTTCTGCAGGAGAAGGGACGCACGGGAACCAGGACAGGGCCAGGGGTGAGTGAGGGAGCTCAGGAAGGGGTCGCACTGGCAGCACAAAGCCCTGCACGCCTCCTGCCCCATGTGTATGTGGCTGTCATTGTCACAGGGCCACCTTCCTCTGTGACAGGAGCCGGCACAAGTCCCCATGACAGTTCTCAAGTTGAAGGCAGGAGTTTTGTGTTGCTTTGCCACAAGCGGGGAGTGGAAAGGGACCGCATTCCACCTGGGATGCATCACATGAAGGACAGAAGTCCCACGTCCCCAAGGGCACAGGCTGGGGCTGGACGTACCTGGCTCGCCCTTCTCCCCTGCTGATCCCGGGATGCCGTCGCTGCCGGGCTCGCCCTTCTGGCCAGCTGGGCCCGAGAGGCCAGGTGTCCCGGGGAGACCTTGAGAGAAAGCCACAGTCACTCACAGAACAGCCTGCTCTGCAGGCACAACGTCCCTCCCGGCTGTGCCGGCGTCCTGAGGTTGATCCCGATGCCCTGAGAAAAACCCCCAACCCTGTGCTGTTAGAACACCTCAAACCCCAGCCCTCAGGGAGCAGGAAGCCAGGCTCGCTGCAGAGTGCAGCTCGGTGGCCAGGTCATCCCCAGATGGCAGCAGGAGGGCCTTGGAAAGATAGCCCGGCCTCAGTCTGTTCATCTGAAGAACGGACTGGGGCACCAGCCTGTAGCGGTGGGTCCCTGGCGGTCGTGCCCTCCCCTCCCGGAAGCCCACAGTGCTCAGGGGCACGGGGAGTGCCTCTACCTGCTTCTCCTTTGACTCCGGGGATGCCGCTCAGTCCCGGAAGGCCCTTATCACCCTTCTCCCCGGGCAAACCCGGGCTTCCTGAAGAGAACACCATGCAGAGCGTGGTCAGGCTCGGTTCTTGCCTCCCTCACCCACCGAGCAGGAGGGCCCTGTGCACCTACCTGGGTAGCCGACGCTGCCTGGAGACCCTTTGGGGCCCGGAGACCCCGGCACACCAGGCATCCCGGCACTGCCTTTCTCTCCCTTCTCTCCAGGGCTGCCAGGGAAGCCTGCCAGCCCCTGGTCTCCCTGTGGGAAGAGCCGGGCGTGTTAGCTTCGTGCCTGTCCCTGGCCGCACATGTAGGCACCTGCTGAACACTGGCTCTGAGCCCTGCACCGTGCAACCCCACTGCCGACCTGTCATCAGGGACTCAGAGTCCACTTCCCAACAGGCGGGACTGACTGGGGGCCAGAGGGCCAAGTGGCTCCTTCCTACTGGCCAAGTCCCTCTGTGCCCTTCTTCTTCCGCTAGGGTGGCTCTCAAGGGGCTTCTAGACACCCCCTCGGGGAGACTGAGCAGCAGGGCGGCGGAGGTGAGCGGGAATTGGGACATGCGCATGAGGGCCCTGCCTATGCCCGGCGGCTTTGGGGAACTTTGGAAAGGGGCAGAGGCGCTTCCTGTCCGAAGCTGCTCACCTTGTCTCCGGGTCGCCCAGGAATTCCGATGCCAGGCAGGCCTGCCTGTCCCTTCTCTCCCTTTGCCCCTTTCAGTCCAGGCGAGCCGGGGAGGCCCTGCAGGCCAGGGATGCCCGGTGCGCCCTTTTCTCCAGGTGTCCCTACAAGCAGAACGAGGGGAGGGTACATGGGATCAGCTGGTGCCGCCCAGCAGCCAGGTACAAGAACCCGGATCCTTCGTTACCAATCTGCAAACCACACTGCTGGGTGGGCACTGCCACGGCAGCCATGTTGCAGCCACAGCATGATGCGATTTTAAATGCCGTCATTCGTAAACAGAAGAAATGCACCAACTACTGGAAATACCCACTTTATCGAGAGTATAAAAACGGGTCTCAGGGATTTTATTATGTAATCAACCCCGATGAACCAAGGCATCATCGGGGTCAGGGGCTGTGCGAGGGGCATGTCCCCGCGTGGGTTTGTGACGTGTGTCGGTTCCACGCCTCCCGCTGCCCAGGTGCAGCCGGCACCTGAGAAGCTTTTCTCCCCAGGCAGCGGCACAGCACCTGGCTATGGCTGGAGACCAAAGCCAGGCTCCCTTCCAGGCAGCTCCTCTCCAGCAACCGTGCTGGGGACCCAGGGTCCAGTCCAGGCGTCCTGGGCACCCGGGAGATGCCAGCCAAGAGGGCAGGTCGCATGGGCTCACCCAAAGCCAGCACTCGGCCGTGCTCCACTGTGCTCCACAATGAGGGACTCGGCAACCGCCAGGAGCCAGCAAATGCCACCGGCGTGGGCAGAGCCTGTCCCGGACAGGCCCTCTGCAGACACACCCACCTGCCCAGGTGCACCCCGTGTGCCAGGCCGACTGCCACCAAGACCAGCTCACCTGGCAGGCCCATGCCACCAACCGATCCTTTGGGTCCAGGCAGCCCGGGAGCACCCGGCGTGCCGCTTATACCTGGGTCGCCCTTGGGTCCTGGAATAACGAAGGGGAGCAGCGCGGTGGGTCAGCACCACCACACAGAGCAGGGCTGCACATCCCTCCATGGGTGCTGGCCACAGGGGCCCCAGGGCCACCTACCTGGCTGTCCCGGGTACCCCGCCTGCCCATCTTTGCCGGGCACTCCTGGGGTTCCAGGGTCACCTCGGGATCCTTTGTCACCAGTGGGTCCAATTTGTCCTGCACAACACAGGAAAACATAATGAGGAGCCAGCAGCTTGGCTCCCGAAGAGGGCTACGGCCCCACATTGGGAAGCCCTGCACCCTCCCAGCCGCCTACCACGCACCTTTCTCTCCTTGGTCTCCCTTCTCTCCCTTCACGCTGCCCATGTCCAGTTTATCCATGGTCCCCGGCTTGCCAGGGAGCCCGGCATCCCCTTTTTCACCTTTCAAGCCAGGGTCTCCCCTGGGTCCCGAGGAGCCCGGGAAGCCGTGGTCCCCTGTGGAGGGAAGAGAAGAGGCAGTGAGACCCGGAGCAGCCATCATTCCTGCAGCTCCTGGAGCAAATGGTGAAGGGAGAGGCCCCACAATGGGTCCTAAAAGTGACGTCAGGTGGTGAGGGTCCGGCCACACGGGAGAATCTGACCCCAGTAAGCAGACAGGACCCTCGGACGGGGTTTTCTGAATTGTACGGTGCGCTGGTAACCCTAGCCCACGTGATCATTTGTGTTTCTCTCCACCCGCTCTGTCCACGGTGCCCTCCTTTCTAGACGAAAGTCATGCCATGGAAACACCAGTTCCAGTTCTACTCAACAGATTCCTTCTCTATGTCTTGCCCTTACTCAATAATTATGTAACAATAATTTATTAACAATAATTATTAACAATAATTATTTTGGACCAATTTCAAATAACATAAATAAAATCAGGACTTGAAAAGAGACCCAGTTTGTAATTACTTGGTTCCGAGGACTGTGGTCCTGGGCCTCACGTGGCTGAAGGCCCACAGAAAGGGCCCCAGCCATGCCCGGGAGGCTGGGTCTGACTGGCACCCTGCCCGCGGAGCACGGATCAGGACCCGTTGGTGCACACGCCTCCCACGACCCACGAGGGCCCCGGACCCCTCGGCTCCCTACCTTTTTCACCAGGCAATCCCGGGGTGCCCAGTGGTCCTGGCAAGCCCGGCTGCCCCGGGGCGCCCATGATGCCCATCTCTCCCTTGAGACCTGCAGCCAAAAGGAAGAGCTGTCTGTGAGTGTCTCTCCACCAGACCCAGAAGGGAAGTGCTGGGCTCCAGAAGGGGCAAGGTCAGACCTGTTCCCACCGCCAAGCCAGGAGGGCTCTTGGAGGTCACCCACCTGGGAACCCCGGAATTCCAGGTGTGCCCTGCTGTCCAGGAAGGCCAGGCAGCCCCGATTGTCCTGTGAGGCCAGGAAGTCCTTGGGTCCCTTTGTCTCCTTTAGGGCCGGGCATGTCCAGTCCTGGGAACCCGGGGAATCCCTTCTCTCCTTTCAGTCCAGGAGGGCCTAGGGTGGGCACAGTGCAAGACCTGTTAGAGGAACTTGGGAGCCACTCTGCGGTGGACAAGCCTGCTGCTCCTGGAGCAGGCACAGGAGCCTCCCACTGCGGGGACAGCACGCCACCCCGCACTTGGGGCCATCTCGACCATCACTGGTGACGCTGTGCCAAGAGCCCCTTCCTGCCGTCCAGGTCACAGCTGGCCCTCTCCAGCCCTGCAGCTGCTCTGCCCTCTGCCCACGCCTCCGTGTTGCCAAGGTTATTACTATAAAGGCAAAGGCACCCAGATGGCTCATGGCGAGTTTAAGTCACTGGCAGCTCCCTCGGCCTCCTGTGCGAGGATGACATGGAGACATCATTTCCAATAAAAACCAGCAGGGCACTGAATGTGCACCAAGGGGCTCTGTCTGGTGCACCAGCCAACCTCCGCAGGAAGAAGGAACAGAATCTGGGACTGTTTCGGCACTGACCCAGCCCATTCACAAACTAGACTTTACTCTCTCCCCTCTTAGGTTAGACCCATGCTCCTCTCCCTGTGCATGGCAGCATCGCTGCCCACCCACTGCGCCCTGGAGCATCGCATCACCTGACGACCCTGGTAGGCCCTGTCCTCCGGGGGGTCCCATGGCTCCAGGGGGACCGAGGCCCGGTGGCCCCGGTGGGCCTGCGGGGCCCTGTGCTCCAGGAGGTCCGGGGTCACCTGGAAGGGAAGGACAGGGAGTAAGTGGGGACCATCACACGTTCCACACCGTCCTCACCCACAGGTACAACAGCCACCCCACAAAGCCCCATATCCTCACCCCCCACCCAGGAAACAGCCAGCCCAGCCTCCACGTGGCCTGACAGTCACCTCTGATGCCCTGAAGCCCAGGGGGGCCAAGCGCTCCGTGTTCCCCAGGGATGCCTGGTCCCCCGATGCTGCCCTTCTCTCCAGGGGTGCCAGGGATGCCAGGAAGGCCGGGCAGTCCTTTAAGCCCAGGGAGACCTACTCCAGGCTCTCCCTGAAAACCCCAAATAGAAGGCAGTTAATGGGCCACACCAGTGCTGTCACCACACTGACAGCATCCGTGGAGCCGGAACTGATGCCGCCAGTGTGTTGGTAAGAACAGCGTATGTTCAAGCTTCTCGGGCATTTGCCAAGCTTCAAGTCAGGTATGCTGGTGCACAGCCAAAATCCCAGCCCTCTGGGGGGCCTAGTGAGACCCTGCCTCAAAATAAAGAACAAAACTGAGCAGGGCCAGGGATGTGGCTCAGTGTGAGGGACAGAACCAGAAAATAAAAGCCTACAGCACCTCCTCACACTATCACTTCCTGTCACTCTCCCTGCAAGCCCCAGATGCAGGGGACTTTTATTGTTCTCATTTTGCCAGGGAGGAAATCAAGACCCAGCTTGGCCTTTGCCTCTACAGCCCTTGCTCATGATGAAAAGCCAGCCCCGTACCCGACAAGACCCCACCTGGGCCGTGGGACCAGCTGGTGGCTGGAACTCGACAGCACTCCTTCAGTTTTCTGTGTAACTGAGAGGCTCCAGCAGCAAACTCAACACGCAGAAGCCCTGCCTGAACCAGGAGGCTTTGCCAGACGTGGCAATACTAATAAGGAAGCATTCTGTAGGACCACGGGACATTTGCAATGCCTCATTGCCAGCTGGGATGTGGGCCGCTGAAGGGAGCAGGAGGGCAGAATGTGGCAGCGTTGCCTGAGATCACTGAGAGTGACAGCGGACAGACTAAGAGAGCCTGGCCCAGTGGCCCAGCAGGGTCTCCACACACCCAGCGGGAACCCAGGAAGTGGAAGGAGCCCAAGGGCTTCTTGGAAGCCCTTCTGGGTCGTGACTCAGTCACCTGCTGCTCTCGCTCGGGTGCTCCGACCCCGGCACTGAGGCTTCTTCCCTCCCCCGTGTGATCTGCCATACACAAGAGCCCATTCACCTCGGAACCAGGACCGATACGCATCGCATCTGATCCTTTCCACTTCCCCTCCCAGGTCTCCTTCCCAGCTCCGAAGTCAGTTTCCCTGTCTCCTATCATCTACTTTCATTTTGCTCTTTAAATTATTTATGCTGTGAGTTTCTTACCTAAGAGAAACCACGCAGTATCTTTTACGACAGCGGCTCTCAAACAGCTGCTCACTCAATACTCCGTGAGCAGCGGTTCTGGCTGAGACCGACGACACACCCGCAAGGACGCGGCAGGAACCAAAGCAGATGCTTCATAAAATCAAACCCCAGTTCCCTCCAACCTGTCCTGCCAGGTGCTGAGTGCTCTGGGCTTTTCTACCCAGCCCCGGACTGTCCCCACAGGTAAGTAACCCACACTTCGGGGGTCCTGTGGATTCCCGGGGTGAGAAAGCAGCAGCTGGGGTGCTCAGAACCCACCTTCTGGCCGGGTACACCTGGGCTGCCAGGCAAGCCGTTAAATCCCGGGCGGCCTGGGCTTCCGGGAGGTCCCACATCTCCAGGTAAGCCATCCACACCTGTCCGGAAGATCCAAGCAAAGCATCACAGTTACACGAATGCCCGCTCTCTTCACGGGTCCACACATTCGGCCCGTCTGAACGGCCCAGCACGACAGAGCCTTGGAGGAGGCGCCCTGAGCCACAGTGCAGCCCCCTCCCTCTCAGACCCGCTCACCTTGCTCCGCTCCGCTCTGCAAACTCATCGTTCCTCTACTGCCCTCCAGAACTAAGCAAACCACCCGGATCCTGCAGCCCAGGGGGGGCCCAGATGCTGTGACCCTCGGTGTAGCATTATGGAGCAGCGCCCCCCACCCCGGCACAGCCTGGATGTCTGCATCCCAACCAGAGCCGTAGTACTCGAACCCCAAAAGCAGAGCAGCCCTGGAGCAAGGCTTGGGCCACACCCGTGCTGCTGCTCCCACCACGGCACACCCAGTGCCACAGGCAGCAGGGCAGGAGAGCCGGTCATGGCACTCTGTCAGTGACGCTGAGGTCTGTGGCCCTGGGCCCGAGTCACGCTGGTGGCTGTGGTCTGGATGGGTCCCACGGTATTGCCCACCAGCTGCTGCATCCCAAGACCCTGCTGTTACGGGGACAAGGGCCTCCCCACGGTGACAGCGACAACGTGAGAGAACTCGGTGGACCCGGGAGCAGGGAAGCCTTCGCACTGGCCTCCTGGACACCTAGTCACTGGAGGGAAGGAGCCCTGCACATGGCGGGCACATGTGACCCTTGCAGAACAAGAGACTGTCCTGCCCTCCGAGCCAAGCCATCCACACCCACAAGCCTGGCAGTGAGCCTGCACTCTAGGTAGGACGCCTGAGGTCTAAGGCCACATCCCCCCAAACAGCACACTGCAGACCCCCAGCACTGCCCTGGGGGTCAGAGCTTTCCTCTCCGTCCTGGCTCAGAGCCCACCTGTCCCGTCTGGACAGACGTCTGCCTGAAGGCCAGGTGCACCCCCAAAACCAGGGCTGCAGAGGTACAATTCCCTCCTGTCCTTTCAGTTGCAGGAGGTAAACGTCCCAGATGTCAAAGCCTTGTGGGGCTTCCTCCCCTAGTGCAGAGACCCCAGGCTCCCCGGACACCCGTCCTGCAGGCCAGGCTTCGAACTGAACAGGGGAGGCCACACCCAGGCAGCCAAACGTCCTTAATCTGCAGTCTTCTACCCAAGCAGAGCCTCTTGGTAGGTGACTTCCACCACCACAGGAAGGTGGGTCTCCACCTCAGGGTCCTGAAGCCTCCCAGAAGCACCCGGGGCCTCACAGACACTTTCTCTCTCTCGGTGTCGCAGTTCCGTGGCCCCCTCTCCTCACAGATTCACACCAGGACAGACTAGGGAGCCTGGCCATTGTCACTGACTCGCCGAGGAGTGGACGCTCCCTCCCCAGGCCTCTGGCACCAATAGTCTCCCTCGCAGGGCTCATGGCTTTACCTTTGGGGCCCGGAGGCCCAGGAAATCCAATCCCTGGCTGGCCCACAGCGCCCTTCTCCCCAGGGAGGCCTGGCCGGCCTGGGGTCCCAGGGAAGCCTCGGTCACCTGCAGTGAGAGAAACCACAGGTCAGTGCAGGAAGAGCATGAGAGAGAGTGGTAACTGGGGGCTGCAATCCAAAGAGTACCTTGGGGTCCGGGGAATCCGGGGGACCCTGGGAGCCCATCCGCTCCAGGGGGGCCAGGTAAGGGAACAGCCCTTCCCGCTTCGCCTTTTGGACCTGAGAAAACACAGCAAAAACATGGCGTTGTTGGCCACGCTCCCGCACCCCCTCAGGGATCAGGGAGCTACACGTGGTCCTCTCAGCACCCGCCTAGTGAGAGGGGCCCTGTCTACCTCCATGCCTTCCCTCTGCACTTCTAGAATCTCCCACAGAAAGCCGCCCTTCTCCCCAAAATGGACATCCAAACGACCAAGCTGTCTGCTTATACAAGGCTTCTTTGAAAGTTGTCAAGAGAGGACTTTGCAAAGTTGAAAAATGCACAGTACCTCAGAGAGATGGCTTGGGTGATTTCCCCACAGCCTCCCCCAAGTACCAAAGCACCTTCCCAGTCTGTCAGCTCACCGCCTGCTAAGAGCCCGTGAGGTGGGCCTCACTCTGCCCACCTGCTGGCCACTGCACTACATGGTGAGGGAGTGGTCACGCACCATCCTGCACCCCAACATGGCCGTGTGCCCTGGGGTCCCTACGCAGCTGCAGGGAGAATGCAGGGACCCCTCCACTGGGGGCAGGGACTCGCCAAACCCTCCGGGGAGCCACAGGCAAGAGAATTGGCCCTGCAACGTCCCGCCTGCGTCCCGCCAGACTTAGGAAACCACTGGCTTCAGCTCCCAGCCGCTACCAGCGACAGCCTGGGAACAAAGCTTTCATGGTCACCAAATAAACAGCTCTGGGGATCAAAGGTCCACTCTGTAACCCAGAAGCTGGCTGGGTCTGCACACGAGGAACTTTCCAGAATGCTGACAACTGGTCAGCAGCAATGCACCGCCCTCCTTCTGGAACCCTCTTCACCACGGTGCCAGATCGACTCGCAAGCGCCTGCTTTGATCTATCCTAGCACGGTCTTTTCTGGCCTAAAAGCCTAGCTTCTCTTCAAAGGCCGGCAGATTCCACAAGCACAAGGAAGACTGATTTGTTGCTTTGGGAAGCAGGGACATGGGGAAGTGGTCAAAGCTCTTTCCTGGCTCCCTGGGGTCTTTCTCAGTCATCCCGGAGTCCCCAGCTTCTGGGCAGACATGAGCTGTTTCTAGGGTTCCTGCGTGAGGGGCAGTTACCCATGGGGTCACACAGTGGTGCTGTGTTTCCTGACCACACAAATCCGAACCTGACAGGTGCAGGGCCCTCAGCTCCCGGCCCTGGGCTCCCATCAGAGGCATGGACAGAATCTGTGCTGCACGCTCCTGGACCTTATTTACACGCTAATAAGGGCATCACACTCCTCAGGGGACAGAAGTGATAAACCTGGCTCAATCCAAGGACAGAGCAGCAGCTATGCAAGGAAGAAGGACACAGGGTAATAGCTCCACCGGCTCTTCCTGGAGTCCTTGATTATCTATTGCTCAGGACGGTCTTTTCAACCTTCTTTCAAGGTTTACCAGTCACACTTTTAATCACCCTAATCCTGCATTAACCTTTCCAACATTTAAAACTCTCCTCATGACACATTCTTCCCTCCTCAAAGCACAAGTCATCCCCAGCCTCCACCTTCTCATCCTGAGACCCTGCAGGGCAGGACGGGAGGATTCCCCGTCTGCTCTGGACACGTGAGAGGAGCCACCACTGTGAGCCCACCTGGGCCAGGCCGAGGGCTGCACCTGCTCCCCTCAGCCCCGAGAGGAGCAGGTCACAGGGCGCAGCACCCTTGGGCAGGGCCATGTCAGTCCGCTCCACCATCCCATCATGCTGAGCCTGCATGGGGCACGGGAGCCTCTCGATGGCCCCAGCACTGAAGCCAGCAGGGCTCAGCACATCAGAACTGCTGCAGAGCCAGCCAGGCCGGCCCGTTGATGGAGGTTCCGATACTTGGCAAATACAGCAGCAAAAATGAACAAAACTGGAGGGAAAAAGTGGCCTCGTGTTTTCACTCCTTCTACATCATGGCTGGCACGCGCTGTCTGCTAGTTTATAAGGAAAATCAGCGACAGTTCGGGTTCCTAAGACCTTACACATGACCTGACCCATCACATATAGGAAGAAAGGAGGCTTTAAGAAAGCTGGAACAGGACCTGCCGAGGCAAACCTCCCCTGGACCCCCGATCCCGTGTCTCCGGGCCCTTGAAGCAGCATCTGGATGGCCCAGTCTCACCTGGCAGGCCTGGGACTCCAGGGCTCCCGGGAAAGCCTGCTTGTCCTTTTACACCGATGGGGCCAGTCGGACCAAATCCCGGAGGCCCAGGCGGGCCGATGTCACCACGGTTGCCAGGGAAGCCAGCTCCTCCAGGGGGGCCACGTTCTCCCTTGAGTCCTACTGAGCCCTGCGGTGACGGGGAGAAGGAAAGCTTGTCATCAGGAGTCAGGGGGACAGAGCCGCTCTTCTCCGGTCTGCAGAATAAGCACGGAGTCAAGGCAGCTGGCAGGATTTACTCCATTAACGCCCCACGAGGTCAGCCTGCAGTTAATAAGCGAAACAGCCTTCTGTGCCCTGGGCCAAAGCAGCTGCCCCCCACCCTACAGGAGACGCTTCGGGAGCGAGCGCTGCTCCCACAGTCAGTCCTCCTTCAGTCCATGGTGCAAACGCTGTTAGCTCTGGAATCGGCCTCCCACCAAAGGCACAAACCTCTCCTCAGCCCCCAGCCTGTCAGGTGAGACTTCACCATTGCTTGGCTCTTCGAGTCCTCCCTGCCAGCCCCAGGTTTAGGGACTGTGACACCCAGTCATGTGTGCCAGCCGCCACACAAATCAAAACACATGGGCCTCATTCCAAAGATTCATTCCTCCACGCTCTACGGATGTGCGTTTGTGCAATGCATGCTGTACGTCTGGGGATAAACATACCGGGGAGCCTTTGGGGCCGGGAAGTCCTGGGTGGCCATCTCTTCCGGGGGATCCTGCTCTTCCGGGCACACCGGGCTGTCCTGGAAAACCTGGGTCTCCTTTGTCACCTTTCAGCCGCGCATCGAAGATGATCTCGCCAGGCTCTCCCTTAGCTCCTGGCTGGCCCATCAGCCCCGGGGTACCTTGTGGACCCTATGGGAACAAAGCCTGGTGATGTCTCTGGAGGGGACCCATCGGGGACACACCAGCGTGGCCACCACAAGAATCAGAGTATTCAGGTCCCACTGCTCATTGCTAGAAGCAAGCAGCTGCTCAAGGACAGGCCCTGGGCTGCCTCCTTGCATGTGGCTCCTTACCAGCCCTGACTTTATGGTTCAGTCCAGACAGAGGGCTGGACGCCATTGGCACCCTGCTCGTGGGACATCCTGAGGGCCATTCTTTCTCCTCACAGGAACATTTTAGCCACTGTTGGGGGCGCTGCATGGGTGACTCGCCAGCCCAGGGACTATAGACTTCGCATCTGAGCCAGGAGCTGGCTGATGCGTCACAAGGGCTGGGAACAGCCATTGTTCTTACACGCTGGGCATTACTAAAATTTCATGGGTTTCCTTTTGCATTCATGCCCCAAATGCTGGAAAAGATAAGGATTCCAGGGCACCAGAGGTGGAATGCTAGGAAGTAGCAAGGGGCCAGCTCTAAAATTAGCTGTCCTGACAAGCTGCATGGACTTTCCCAAGGCTCTCCCAGGAGACGCTGTCCAGAACAGCTTAAAATCCTGGAAAGTCATCTTGGCAAGGAATGGCCACGCCCAGCCCCATTTCTGCTCCAGCCACCCAGAGCCCAGGTGCACGAGGAAAAGGCCTCCGCAAACAACTATCCCAGCCACTTGGCTTCAGAGGCCTGGGAAAGCCACTTCCAGCCCTGCTGACCTGCAGAATGAAACCTTCACATGGCTCCTTCGATCCCTTTCCATAAACACACAAGGTTCTTAGAGCTATGTGATGCCCACATGCATAGGTACACGCACACGCACCTCCACACACCTACTGCACATCTGTCCCGGAAAGGCATGAAGGCCCAGAATGGACCAGAACCTAGGCTGTCTTTGGACTGCAGAGAGGGCTGCCACTGTCACTCACCCCCTATGTGTAGGGACACCGTGTGCCATCTCTAGCCCTGACTCAGGACCCCACAGCACAGGAAGCCAGTGTTGGGAAATGGGGATGCTCTGGATAGCACACGGATTGGGGGCTCTGCCCACACCACTTTGAATGCAGTGGTAAAAGCCAACTTTCCCATCGCACCTGCCGCTCGGGAGGATGCAGCAGCCTCCTTGGGCCAGCACTGGCTCCATGGAAGGGGGAGGCTGGGCACCTGTGCCTCTGCCTCCTCGAGAAGTGGCCCCAGGACCCGAGGAGACAGCTCGCTTCACTGGGCACCTCACCACCCACCGGCCTGCTCCAGCCACACAAGCTTCCAAATCTCTCTCGGAGTCACTGTTTCCTCCCAAGCCCAGCCATTCAGCTTTCGAAATCAAATATCCTGAAACGCTACCAGAACCCAGAGCATTCCCCACTGTTTCATCTCAGTCTACCCTCTGGGGCACCCCTCTGGTTTCTGGGGGTCTCTTTCAGCCTCCAACCAGACTGGAAAGACAGAGAACATATTTCTGAGCTGGTTAAACCATGGAGCTGTGATATAGCTTCAAATCAAAGGGGAATGACTTTTTGCAATTAAATTATTCACCCATTAATCTATTTTTAGAGGGTTTTCCCATCTAGGGAAAGAAGAGGCCCCTGACAGAGGTAGATGGGGGTGAGTGCTTCCATTTTGGGTTTGCTTTGTTTTCTTCTCTCCCATGATTTCACCTCCACCATCCTGTCCTCTTTGCCCTTCTCCAGTTTTATCAGATTTGGGGCCTGGATTCCAGCCCAAGCTCAGGCAGGAAGCCCACAAGGAAAGCCACACAGATAAAGGCAGAGAGACAGAAGTTAACAGACCCCTTTCTGCCTCCTTCAAAGTTCCTCCAACTCTGATTTCGCTACAGTCAGTTATTTGAACTTCTTTATTTAGAGATATTTTAAACAACTGCAGCTTCTTACTCAGCTCCCCAGGCACCGGGGAGATTCTGGAAAGCAGAAGCCTGGAATCCAACTTCAAAAGGAGAATGCCCCGCAGAATCCCAGCTGTGTCCTGCTGCTCTGGCTCCCTTGCGCCCCAGCCCTCCCTGAGATGCACTCCCACCACTGTCTTTAGAAAGCTAAACATTTTAAAGAGCTACATCAGAACAAGAAAGGCTAAAGACCTGACATTTAGATTTCTGCAAAAAAAAAGAGACGAAAAGGAATGAAAGAAATGAGCAAAACTGGCTCATACTTACAAACCTTTGCAGAGCCCAGGGGATAGGATCGGGGAAGAGCACACCCTAGGCCTACAAACCTCAGAAACAGCAATGTAAATATGCAATCAGATAACATCCTGCGGTTTCTAGGCTGATCAGTCCTTGCCTATGTAATGACTTCTTTTTAACAAACTAGGAAAGGCAAGGGCTGGTGTCTTGTTTAACTAGGTTCATGTCGATGTACTCAGGATCCTTCGTTTACAGCCTTGGCAAAGTGCCTGTGTAACTGATGCTGGGAATGGGAATTCTCACCACGCACTGCAAGAAGATGGGGAATATTTCGCCCAGAGGGCGAAGGTCAGCTCTGCCCCACCTCTCCTTGGACACTGCTGGTCTGAGCTACTCGCTGGAAAATCCCTGCACTGGGACTGAGGAGCAGGGTCAGGCAGACCACAGTAACTCAGCTCTGAGCCCAGACGCTGAGGAGCCTGGGGCCCCACTTGGGGCAGGGACCCGGCGACAGCGGCACACCGGGGCCTCGGCCAAGCTCAGGAGGGCCACGCCGGACGTTCCAGAGGTGTGGGGCACCAGTGACAGCTCCCATGGATCCAGGAACCACCCCAGTGCCACCATCATGGTCTGCAGGTGGCCAGGCCCCGCATGCGCCTGCCCTCACGAGACAGGTGTACTTACAGGCACCCCTTCGAGGCCATCCCTGCCTGGCAGGCCTCTGTCACCTTTGGCCCCTGGCTGTCCTGGGAAACCTTTTGAGAGAGATAGAGCACAGTGTCAGTGAGACAACCCTCCAAACTCCCCTGCTGCAGAGATGCAACTGTACAACAGTCTTTCCACCAACCGGATGATCATGGACCAACCCCCCCCTCCAGCGAGTGACAATTGAGACGCCCAGGATGTGCTCAGAGTGGTCACAGTGAGCCCAGGAGCACACACAACAGGAACACGGGTGCTGCAAGGCCCAGGGACAGAGAGGAGAAGCTCCTGCCGACTTCCTGGAGATGCCTCCCCAGGAGCCCAGAGAAGCGGCTCTGCTTCTGAGGACTGTAGCAGGCCAGGCTGACAGGCTGCCCTGACATCGTGCACCAGGGCTCACCTCGAGCCAGGAGGGGGCTCTGTCCTGCCTCAGCTTCTGAGGCAGGAAAGAGGGTCCTGGGAGGCACCTGCACCTGCACCCCACTGTCACCTGCTGCCTCCCGTGTCAGGCTTTAGGGCTTACCGATCTCTCCTGGGGGCCCCTGTGGCCCGGGGGGCCCTCGGAGTCCTTCCATGTCGCAGATGAGGCAGCTGTCTCCTTTCTGGCCTAGAGGGGAGCACAGGGTGCTCGTGTGTAATGGGGACAAGTCCCGCCGTGACTGGGGAGGCACCAGAAGAGGACTCGTCCATCGCTAAGGTGCCACGGTCACCTCAGTTGCTGCTCGCTGTCCCTGCTGGAGGCTGGCACCCCCTGTCTGGGTCCCTCTTGCAGGCACTGGACGCCCCTGCTGGCCACCCCACATCGTGCACAAACAACCCTACTGTGTGGCTAATGCAGCCTCATCCTCCTCCTGGGACAAAGACAGGGGCTGCAGCCACAGTGAGACCCAGGAGCACAGGAGGAGCTGACGGCTGCAACTCTGTCCCCTTCCCAGGGGGAAGCACGAGAAGAAAAAAACCTGGAGTTGCATCTCCCCAGAGAACAAGACACACAGAGTCTCAGAGTGCAGACTGAGCAGCCAGGCCTCCAGTGCCTCAGCTATGCCGTGCACCATCCTGGACTGCCTGTGTGGAGCAGGGTTGGGGAGAAGCCCACACAGACACCCACTGGGGAGGCTGAGGCAGGAAGATCGCTCTGAGTTCAAGGCCAGCCTAGCAACGTAAAGAGTTCAACCTGAACTACATATGGAGACCCTGTCTCAGGAAACAAAAGAGAGCCCAGTGAGCTGGAGGGGACACTGCCAGCCATGCTGCCTGGAGCTCTGTAACAGAGCCGTGGCCACTACTCCTAAGAGTGCTGGGACGCACGACCAGGACTTCAGCAGAAGGCACTATGGCCACTGGGTCTGGCATCAGATGGAGCCAAACACGGAGGTGCACATCTATAATCTCGGCACTCTAGGAGGCTGAGGCAGGAGATCCTAAGTTGGAGCCCAGCTTGAGTAAATTAGTGACTTAGCAAGACCCTGTCTCAAAATAAAAAAGGGCTGGGGATGTAACTCAGTGCAAAGGCCCTGGCTTCAGTCCCCAGTCCTGGAAAAGGGGACGGGGGGGAGCAGCTCATCTTGGAAAGTCTTCAGCACTGGTGACTAGAAAGATCCCATAAAACCAAGTTGCGGCAGATTCTTACTGGGTCACCCCAAGGTGACCCCGAGATCACTTCCATCCAGCCATGAGTCACATGACCACGCCAGTCTGAGATGCCAGGGAAGCTGTCTTCCAGAAGGCATTTATGTGTGAGACTTTTGAAGACCAGAAATCCTTTACGACCCGCAGCCGGGAGCGGTACACAATGGAGCCAACTCGGGCGGCAGCTCCAGTTTGTTCCCTCTCTCGGTGACAGACCCACAAACATCAGAGCCCATTGTTTACTCCCCCCTGAGACAGGGCGGTGGATGTGGTGACAATCAGCGGCTCCAAAGTCGCTGCGGAGGGCAGTGTTGTCCGCTGCGGAAGTCACCACCAGCTCTTAAAAGGCTCCAGATAAAATCGGGAGCAGGACAGCTGGTTGACCCATCAGGATTGCGCAGACCCGGCTCGCAGGCACTGCTCTACAGCTCTACAGAGGGTGGAACCTGTGGGGCAGAAGCCTGGTGCAGGGAGAGGCGGTGGACAATCTGGCGGAGTCAGGGGACGCTGACTCCAAGGAAAGATTTTGAAGACAGTCTCCCAAAACAGGCCTAATGACCCCAAAGCCCCTGAAAGTCTGGGGAGGAAAATCCATATGCATGAACAACATGGCATTTTTGAAAATTAAAATCTCTTACCTTTTTCTCCAGCTTCGCCCGAAAATCCCGGCTGTCCGGGAGTCCCGGGTGGACCCTGGTCGCCTGGCGGTCCGGGCTGACACTCCACGATGCCGTCTGGAATCGAGTTTTCAGAGTCAGAAGGCCACCACTGGGCCAGGTAACTCTCTCTTCACTAGCTCTTTATTACAAGACCAGAGTAACTTGGGCTGACCAGTAGGGTTCAGAAACGTAACTTTTCTTTGCTTCCCTAGCCCTAGCCCCAGCCCCAGCCCTAGCCCCAAAAAACGAGGCTGAGCCTGCAAAGGAGGGCAGCACACGCAGCCCTGCCCACCCAGCCTGGCAACCACAGCCAGGGCGTCCCTCTGTTCCGTTCCACGGGCCCGGAGCAGGGTGCAGTCTGTGCGTCTGTGTGCTGCTCCCTCCCTCTTCCTCTCACAAACCCCACGCTGTCACCCTGCTCTGCATCCTAAGAGCCTGAGGCTTGGGCAAGTGGAGGCTCGTCCAGGCCAACAACCTCATTCCTTTCTCCCTGAGCAAATCTGCAGCACAGTTCATCATTTCAGCGACCCAGACCCCTCGGGGAATGCCTATTCTTTGTTCATATTCAATCCTGAGCATCATTTATGTAAAGAGGCATGAAAATAAACAACAGCAATGCAAACACGATCCATGAAGGAGCCATTGTTTTCTGGTCCAGATACACACTGTGGCAGAGTTTGTGTTTCCCGTGTCAGTATCTCTGAAGAAGATGACGGAGAGGAATGTTTAAGAGCAAGCATCTTTCACAGGCACCCCAGGGCCAGAGCTGCCTCCCGCTCCTCCCCTGGGCTCCTCCCCAGTGGAGAGTCATCAGTGACAGAGCCTTCGGCACCTGGACTCCCCGAGTCCCCTGCGGCAGAAGACCTGGGGTCCAGCAGGTGCCCCCCTACTGCATGAACCATGTCTACCTGTCAGGTCCCCACTGCCAGCGAGAACAGCCAAACCCTGCTGTTTCATGACTCAGTTTACGGCTCAACTGAAGAAGTGAGAGAACTGAATCCAGGAGAAAGCCACCCTCTGACCTCTGCACCATGGAGATCCCGTTAGGCAAGGGGACTCTGTGACTAAGTATCCAAGAGCTTCCCCTGAACCCCCAAGTCTCTGAACCTCGAGTTAGGAGCCACAGAGAAGCACAGAGCCGAGCCCCATGCTCATGTTCATTCTCTGATTCCCAAGTGTGGGCTCATGAACACTGAGGCATGACATGAACTGCTCCTTTTCCCCAGATGCCTCCTGTCCACCCTGTCTCCACCAGAACCCTTCATTCCTGGTGAACAGACAATGACATGTCCTCACCAAAGAAGACCTAAAGCACTCTAGTCCAGAGCAGGAAGCCAGTGATAGTTTCTGGGGGGCTCCAAAACAGCCCAGCACCGGCCGGTGGAGGGGTCTATGTCCCAGGCGGCCCCGGAAGGCTGCTGGCCCCTGGGACAACAGTGCCGTAGCAGAAACCTCTCTGGTGTGTGGCTAATGAGCTACTGATAGGCCCCAAGCCAGCAACGGTTTTCAGACACAGCCTCTTTAATGTATGCTGTAAATCTGAATAAAAGCCTCCTATGTAAATTATACTTAATACACTACAACTGGGAATTACTTAATTTGCATGGGCTACAAAGAGTGAACTAGCAGCTGGGGCCGTGGATATGCTAACACATTCCTATAGGAAGTCTGCTCATATTTTAGTTCACAGAATTACAAAGATCACAACCTCGATGTAGCTTCCCTGCATCCAGGCCTCAGCCCACGACCCCAGGACGCCACACCCTTTCCTGCTCACAGGGAACCAGGCTCTCCAGTGGCCCCATCCCACCGCCGCTCTCTGCTCTGCCTGGCCCCTTGTCCCACAGAGGCCCGCTCAGGGAACCCGAAGCCCAGACTCTGGCAGACAGCGAGGCTGGACAGAGTCTCCAGGCGCCGTGACGCATGCTTTCCCACATCTCACAAAATCCTGGAAGAAGAGGAAGCCCCATAAAGTGGCACAGGATCTGCCCGCTCTCCCGCCCCATTCCTGTCGCTCCTTTCCCAGGAAGCGCCCAGCCCTGTCTGTCCTCCCACGGGAGTCTCTGCCCTGGGAACCCCCATGCTTTCAAAAGGATGTGCTTGAATTCCAGGAAGTAACCCTCATCGTCCCAAAGCCTGTAGATGCGCCTGCAATCAGCCACGCAGGATTAGCCCTGCAGATGCCCCACCAAGCCCCGTTCTGCCAGCAGGAACAAATGCTCTTTGGAAATCAGAAATCCACCCACCGGACCTTTCCTCGAATCCTTTGGAATTTCCCAATAGTTGCTTTGGAGTCTCAATAAGCTCCCAGGGCCACCATAGGATGCCCAGAGATTAGCAGTGCCAGCTCAGCTGTCAGGGAAGGCCAGTGCAGGAAAACCCTTCATGCCATTCAAACGAGAAGCCATTGAGTGTGCTACTCAGGCGCCACCGGGACCGTGCGCCCACTTTGTCCTTGCCTTCGGGGGAGTCCACTTCCTGTCACTGCATCCAGCATCTCCACCACGGACCTGAGCACATCCAGTTTTCAAGAAAAACCATTCAACTCCCTGCTCTACCTGTATCTGAGACTCCAGGAGCTCAGGGCTGGTCAACACTACTGATTCCTTTAAGTCAATTCTTTTTTTTTAACACCTTTTCACAGCCTGGTTCATTCTGCAAAGCTACCCAGGCAGAAATGAATATTTAAGCAATCACTGGACATCCAAGACCTTCAAGACACCGGGTCCCGTAGAAGGCAGGGCGCCCACCAGCTCTGGGTTGGTACCTGGTACCTGGCTGGTCACATACAACGGCATCGCTGAGGGAACTTACTGGTGTGGCCTGGCTGCCCAGGGGGTCCGGGGAGGCCAGGGGGTCCGGGGACCCCGTCCCTTCCACTGGGTCCGGGCAGAGATGCGCCTGGGGGTCCTTGGTCGCCTTTTTCTCCTCTTACACCGGGGAAGCCGGGAGAACCAGGCTGCCCTGGGGTGGGAAGGCCTGAAAGCAGCAGAGTCTCGTGTGAGTGATCAGGCAGCGACGCCCCCGCTCCCTGCAGCCTGGGCCCAGGTGAAAGGGTGGCAGCAGCGTCGCTGAGGGAGCAGCTCCAGACCAGCACAACCCACCAAGAGCGGGCTCGCAGCCCTGCGAGGGAGAGCCGGGAGATGCCTCGTGCGAGGGCAACAGGGAGAAGCGGAGCGGCAGCCAGAGCCCACAAAGGTGCACAGCACCCCACAGGCAGAGCACCCACAAAACGACTGATCAAGAGATGGGGCGGTGCAGACAAGTGGATATAAAGAGTACACACAGCGCCCACCACGGACGAGTGAGAGAGAAGAAGGTGGCTGAAAGAGGACAAGCGATGATTTCAGGGTGAACCCGGATGTTTTCACAGAAGCGAGGGAGCTAGGCCAGAGCCTGCCTGGGCCACAGGCGGGAATGAAGCCTGCTGAGGATTCCCGGGGAGAGGGAAACGGGCCGCTGGGAGAGATCGGAAGTTAGATCCGCCAGGCAGGGGGAAGATGAAATTAAAACACAAAGGATTAAAATGAGTTAAAAATCAGCCAGGCATGGAGGCACATGCCTGTAGTCCCAGCCCTCCTGGAGGCTGAGGCAGGAGGAGCACAAGGTCAGCCTGGGCAACTCATAAGGCTCTGGTGGGAGGAACGCACCCGTGCAGCAGCCACGGTCTGCAAAGGCAGGGTGTCCTTCTGGGGCAGGGCTGGGAGGAGGGCAGGGTCTCCCGGGGTCGGAGTCCCACCCCTGACGGGCATCTGAACTAGTGCCGGCACGCAGCTTACAAAGCGCAAAGCACTCATTTAGAAAAACGTGTAACGCACCGCTCCCTATTTATGCAAATGAACATGTGCAGAATTCAGACACACATTCCACAAAGACAGCCGAGGGTCTCACCTGGAGGGCCTGGCTGGCCTGGAATTCCAGGGTAACCTGGACAGAGAGAGGGAAAGAGTCAGCCAATGTGAGAAGAGCACTCTGGTTATGGATGCTGCTTCTCCGCAGCGCCGAGCTGGGGGAGGCCACAGTACCCACACCCAGGGGACCCGGGGGGACAGCACAGCCACCACAGAGCTGGGAATGGCGAGCTCCGGAAGCCACAGGGAGGAGGTTCCCAGACACCCACGGGACAGCGAGGAGGGCTGGACCAGTCACCAGAGAGCTTCCGGAGGGAGGAGAGGAGGGCGGTAGGATGGGTACCTTTGGGGCCTGGCTCCCCTCTCAGCCCAGGAGAGCCTGGGTAGCCTCGGTCTCCCTTTTCTCCCAGAGGTCCGGTGCCTATGACCTGAGTTCAGGAGGAAAAAGTCACTCTCAGCACTGACTAGAGCAACGTGGGTACTGACATTAACAGGATTTCATTGTTTCAAGAAACGCGCAAGCAAAGGGGTAAGGGAGGTCTTAGGCGCCATCTGGGGCCTCGGTCACTCAAGGTTGGCCTTGGAACCTCCAAACATGCGCGTGCACATGCGTACACACACACAGACACACACACACACACACACACACACACAGGCCCAAAGCAGCTGCGACTTCACAGGGTGTCACGGGAGCGTCCTCAGGTGTCCTCGGGCCGCACAGCACCCGGACACTCGAGTTTTTTCATTGCAATGATTTTTTTTTTTTTTTTGTACTGGGGATTGAACTCGGGTCCTTGCACTTGCACAGCAGGCGGCGAAACCACTGAGCTAAATCCCCAGCCCTGCAATGCTTTTTTGGCTTTTTCTTTTTTTAAGGACCAAAAGTGTGCACTTCCTTGAGATCACAGGGTACAAGCCAAGGAGGGTGTCACTGAGGAGGAGGAGGAGCTTGTTCACCATGATTCTGACCCAATTCAAGGAAAACAGCAAAGTCAACATTGCGCTTTACCACTGAAATGGAATCTTTGCATCAATGGTGTCAGTGAGTGCTGTTACAGCACTGAGCTAACATCAGCCCGGGGTAGCCACTGTCACGCACACCTACGTCAAAGCACCCTGCACACCACAAGTATTTACAATTTCTACTTGGTGATTAAAAATGAATGAACTAAAAACCTTCAGTGTAAAGAAAAGTAGATAGGATGTGCTGGGTGGATGGCGGTAAAAACCAGTCCTCCAGCCCCGCAGGGGGCATCAGAATATGGTGACAGAGCCACGGGGTGTGGAACAGTATGCAGGCAGCAAGAAGGGTCCACTCTGGTCCAATAATCCCATTCCTGGAAGCGCAGCCTAAAGAAAGAAGACTCAACCCCGTCCCCTCCATACACAACAGCACACACAGACAGCACCCGCTGCTCTCCGGGCAGTGAGCACCACAGCTAATGGGGGTTGGCCTCGTGCTCACTGTACAACACCCTGATGGGCTCCTGAAGATGAGTGTTGTAAAATAAAGAAGGTTCATTTCCAGAAAATGTTGTGCACCTCAACTGCAGGTATGTAAACTATGTGCACGGATAGAGTGGAGTGTTATTTGCAAGGACAGTCCAGTTTGGATGGTCTGCTAACACCCTCCTTAGTGGATAATTCAAAACAAACATGCTTTCAAAGTGCGCTGCCGACACTGTTCTCCACACACACACACCTTTGCATTTCCGCAGGTCTAAGGACGCGCAGAGTGTCTGCACACAATGTGAACAGCACAGTGCCAGTGCCAGTTATTTCAGACAGCACACACCGGTCCGCAGAGAGGGCACGGAAGGGCAGCTGCCCAGGGCCCACGCGTGACCATCCCAGGCCGTTGCCTAGACTCACACCCAGCGCTATACTCACAATTCCCGGGGCGCCTGGAGGACCAGCTTCGCCTTTGTCTCCCTATGAAGAGAAAGCGGTGTGACTGCCTGCTTCCTTAAGGACCATCCTGCAGGGCTCCACTGCTCCTGGCAAGGACACCGGGCCCGGATCTGCAGACCCTAAAACTGTCCCTCCTGTGCCTCCGGCCACCTGGCCATCTAGGGGACAGGATGGCCTCCCCTCGGATTTAGAGTCCTCTCCTGGGGAAGTGAGCAGGCTGAGCCCCACAGCAAAGGTGAAACTCGAGACCGTGTATCCACGTACCTTGGGGCCCAGCCGGCCCGGGAGCCCTGGGTACCCCGAGTCGCCAGGGAGGCCCTGCAAAGAGAGGAACAGCAACAGGCGTCAGCGAGGGACAGGGACAGAGACTGCTTCCAGCCACTGCACAAAAGACTCACCGGACTCCCCCTCTCTCCCCTTTCACCATCTTTTCCAGGTTTTCCCTGTGAAGTAAAGATGTCAGCATTAGCGTCAGAGTAGCAACAGCCATTCCTAACCTCAAAGCTTGGCCTCAGGTCCCACCAGCAGGTGGCACGTGCCTCCCCAGCCACAGCAGCGTGCGCCAGGGACACTGCAACAACCACCACTGGAGCTCCCCACAGCTCCTGGCTTCGCACACCCAGCCGGGTCTCAGAGCTGGAGCCAGAACCAGCGGCGCTGAGGACGCAACACCTCTCCACAGGGCCACCGGGCCCGCTCTGCTCCCCACGGCAAACCCTCAGCTCTTCCTCAGTGGTCCTGGCACCTGGTGGCCCGAGTCTTCCAGGGACCGAGAGGCGGATAGGAAGACCTCCTGCTGCCCCCTCACGCACTGCATTTCAGGAGTGGGAGAAGGGCTGGCAGTGAGGAACGGCGGGTTTCGGAGCCACTCACCCGAGGCCCGGGCTTTCCTGGTTCGCCTTTCTCTCCAACCCCTGGCATTCCCTGGAGAGGGCAGAGAGAGGGCGTTAGCTCATCCGAACAGGCAGGTAAAATGCTCAACTACACAAAGGTCCCATGTGCAGGGAAGTAAGCTTGCAAGTTCGCTCCAATACTTTATGGTCATTTCGGTGAAAACAGGAATAATGGCTGGGCACTGGGAACATACCTGAAAGCCGGGTTCACCTTTCTGACCCTAGGGAGAGAGGGGGAGAGGGGTCAGTGTGTGTGGCGGCTGGTCAGTCTCCTGCAGGCTACTCCTGGGTGGGAAGGGCCCCACAGCCACCAGGGGTGCACCTTGCTCTCCCACACTCCCGGGTCCCCCGCTGTGGATCGGGACACCAGAGGACCACGCGGACCCCCAGCGCCTGGCCTCAGTCTCCTCCGCCCCAGTTCGGACACTGAACCGCCCATCCTTCCCGATCAGTGCCAACCCATCCTGGGCCAGGCTGGCTCCACCGCTGCCACCTGCTGCTGAGGCGTAGGGAAGGACAGAGCCAGCCAAAGAAACCAGGTTTTCCCCTGAGCTCTCTCTGTCCCTCAGAATCCCCCAAACCAGAGCGCAGCCTCCTCCGGCGCAGCCCAGCGTACCTTCTCCCCTGTCGGGATGAAGTCCCCCTTCTGCTTCACCTGTGCCTGGCCAGGCACTCCGGGAGGCCCGCTGACGCCCTGGTCACCCTGTCCAGGGGAAAATCGGACTACTGAGGCCACAAAGAAGAGTGTGTGTGCGTGCATGTGTGTGTGTGTGTGCACTCTCGCGAGTGTGAGCCAAACAGAAACGCATATCTTTAATTAAACGTAACAGCCCCCATCCCAGTGCAGCCCAGCAGGGACCTGGAGCAGAGGATGGTGCCTGGGCTGCGGCAGCGGACCTGCAGGCACTGGCTCTGTGGCATCTCGGTGACACAGGAGCTGGGGCAGAGGCTGACCCTGAGCTCCATAGGGAAGCAGCATTTTTAGGTAAGAGGAAAGTCAGGGTGGCCAGGGACCCCCTTGCCTGGGCAGCTGGCAGCTGGGACACCCAGCTTAACCTGTGAACTGAGGGCCAGTCCCAGCAGTTTAAGCAAAACCTCTCACACTCGAGAAGAAGAGTCAGTCCTGGCTCTGAACCCAGGAAGGCCTGGGCTCCGCACACCCACCTTGTCACCTTTCGGCCCCTGAAAACTCGAGCCCATCTGCCCCTGTGGACGAGAAAGTGGCTCCATCAGGAGGGTGGGATCTGTGAGGAGCCACACCTGGTGCCTCAGAGGGCACGAGGCCCTGGGGAACGGCCAAGGGACAGAGTGGGGGAAGGGTGCCGCGCTGACGGAGGACGGATGGCAGACAGGGTGACAGACACGTGACGCGTGACAGAGAGCAATGCAGAAGGCAGACAAGTGCTTGAGTAAACAGACAGACACTGCAAGGCAATGCTTCAAGCCCTCCTGCAGTAACTTAAAGAACAGGCCACGCAATTCCACGACAGCCTCACACAAAGGACGGGAGGGGAGTAAGTGGAAAACATCTTTACCTTTTCACCTGGGGGACCGGGAGGGCCTGGGGGACCCTGTGAGAGAGAGCACCTTAGTTAAACACGATTCACAGCCCTAGTCCGCGGCGACTCTGCTGAAGTCACCCTACGATGAGGTATCTGTTACGCATCCTCCCAGTGCTGCAGAGCCACTAAACTCTGACAGTAACCGAAACTCGGGCCAGGACAATTCGCACCAGGGCGGGAAATGCCTCAAACCTCAGGGCTTCTCCTGTGGACACCAGGGGCCAGGCAGCCGCCGACCATGCTCTGCCGGCGCAGGGTCCCATGTGGGACCACGCTGGCCCACTTCAGAGAGAAGTGTTCATGGCAAAGAGTCGATGGTTCTTCAAGGGAACAGACAAAGGCAGTGAATGCAGAAGAGTTCCCGGGGCTGCAACAATTTCACAATGCCTTCTACACACATTTTACAAAGGAAAAGCGGGTTGTTTTTCACTTGTAAAAATGAGTCCATTATTTACAAAAAGATGAAAGAGGCTACATTTACATGCATGGACAGAACATGAACTTCTGAATTTTACCATTAAAAAAACGAAGAAAAAGAAAACACACAGGTGAAAAATGTAAGTCAGGGAGCCAGGCGTGGTGGAGCAGGCCTGCAATCCCAGCACCCAGGAGGCTGAGGCAGGAGGATCACTGTGATTTTTGAGGGCAGCCTGGGCTACATAGTGAGGCTGTGCCTCAAAAACAGAAAAAGCTGAGCACTTCTCCAAAGGATGCTCAGTCACGGCGCTGAGGACCACAGACTCGGGCTGGTGTTCCACCTGCACTCGTGTGGCTCTCATCAACACGGCTCATTGCCACAGACTTTCCCGCCCCCTCAAACATGCGACAGTGGGGAGAAGGTGCCCCCTCTGGGAACACTGGTCGTGGCAGAGGCAGGGTGGCACCGTCCCCCGAGTCCCAGCCTGGCTATCGCTCCTGCCTGCCAGGGGTCACGTCCACGCCCCAGCGCCCCGAGCCTGGCTCCGGCTCTACCCCCAGCTCCCCATGGGAGGCCACGGTCGTCCATGCAGAGCCACCCTGCCCATCCTGCGGCCTCCCCCACAGGACTCCAGTCCCAGCAGTTCTGCCAGCAACGGGAGCGTGTTGGGGACCCCGTCTGCACCCCTCTCCCCAGCGCTGGGGCCACTGACCCAGAGTCCCAGCCCCCCTTCCACCGGAGAGAACCCAACGCTGCCACGGCAAAGTCCGCGTCGAGTCTTCATTCACCCCATTTATTCCCACAGCCTCACAGGGGTCCCCCCAAAACTCACTGGCGGTCCGGTAAATCCGGGGGGGCCCACAGGTCCCTGGAGCCCTGGCAGTCCTGGAGAGCCCTGTCATTGAACAGAGGGAGGGGGTCAAAATGCCAGCCATGGCGACGCCACCCTCGAAAAACAGCTCAGCCAAAGCTTACGGGCGTCCCCGGGGCTCCCGGGAATCCACGCTCTCCTTTCAGCAGCGTTCCAGGCACGTGGCGGAGTATTTCACCCGGGTCCCCCTGAGGGTGGAGAAGAAGGGAGAGCGCTCAGTATCCACGGTCTCGAGAGAAGATGAAAGCCACAGGACACTGGGCCGGCTTCGCTGGGGCAGCACTAAGGCCACGAAGGCTGGGCCTTGGGCACCACCAGAGCGGAGCGCACGGATCGGCCCCGCCTGCCACTTTTGCCCCGGCCATGGGGTCCCTGAGGTGGTTGCTGGTGAGTGGGTTTGGCATGTTTCATCCGATTCCCTGGGGTGAAGCAGCAGAATAAAATGAAGCCTACCTTCATTCCTGGGGGCCCCGGCGGTCCCTAGGGAAGAGAGGTTTGGTGTTAGTTTTATTCCTCTTAAAATATCATCAGCATTGAGACAGAAGGAGCAAAGAACAGGAGGAACTCTGAGCCAAGAAAGGCTGCGTGGCTCGGAAAAGCCCATACTCACGGGATTTCCAGCGAACCCAGGCAAGCCCGGTGGCCCGGAAGGTCCTCTCTCACCCTGGGGATGGGAGAGGGCACTCACACGACTGTGATAGCAGGGTTGCCCCGCGCCGACAACCCTGTCTGCCCCTCAGAGAACCGTGCATGGGTTAAAGCTCAGCCCTGGAGCACGGCTCTGTTCCCGGGATCTCCCCACGAGTGGAATCAAGGACGCTCGCTGAATGACTGACAGAGACAGCAGTTCTGAGTATTCTTCTCTTATTTGATTCGGTAACTGATTATAGCTAATGAATTCAGTGCTCAAAAGGATTTTAGGGTAAAAGTCTACGAAAGAGAAAGGCAGGGTTGTATCTTTCCTGTATATTAAATACCACATGGGAGAGCCTTTTTGTTATCAAATAAACACGCTTAAGACCAGTATCCTTCCTGTTACAGCCAACAGAACAGTGTCCGCCTGGCTCCTGAGTGCTGAGTCAGAGAGGAGGGAAGGTCCCAGCTCCACACTCACCTTTGTACCGTTGCATCCCGGGATGCCTTGGGGCCCCGGGGGACCATCCTGGCCAGGGATACCCTGTAATTCAAGTGCAGGAGGGACCGAGGTTGAGAATCTCACCAGATGGTGAAATACCTCATGGCAAAGCCTGGTGCAGCTCAGACACGTACCGGAAGTCCTGGGTTTCCAGGGTAACCGGATGCTCCAGGTGGCCCCTGTGAGGATGGAAGAGAAAAGCTTGTGATGGCTCCGGGACCCTCACGGGCCCCGCCAGCCCCACTCAGGGACTGGCAAGTGGAGGAATCATGGAGTTTAGCCAGTGTCCCTGGAGCAGAGCGCAGGCCCGGGCTGACACGGAGCGCGGAGCGACACTCTGCCCCACTTCACAAAACGCCCTGTCCTAACCGGTCCTCAGTCCCCGCCGAGGGCCCCTGCCCTTACACCCACACCACCCACCAAGCCATGCACCAGGCGCTCTGCCTTCCTCTACTCCCCGCTGTTCCCCAAGGTCGGCATTCCTCTTCTTTTTGGACTTTCCAGAACGGAAGCAGCAGAGACGGTAAGAGGGCATGAGGGAGGCAGGGCAGGCTGGGCTCTGCAGGGCCAGTCTCTCCACAGCACATGAGGCCCCGCCGCTCGAAGCGTGGGCATCTCATCTGCATCCCCTCCCCAGACTGCAGGGTCGCCGGGGGCCCCAAGAGTGAGCAGGTGGGAGACAGCCGGCCGGGGTCTCCCTGGGCTGTGGGGAGGGGCCGAGGAAGCCACAGAGAGCAGGCCCGAGGCTCTCGTCCCTGCACCGTCACCACGGGCCAGCCACCCCACTCACACGTGTCCCTTTCGTGCCAGGAAGCCCAGGTTCTCCAGCGTCGCCCTGTAACAGAGCAAGGCACTGTCAAGTCTGCTCGGTGCCCTGAGAAGGACCCGAGCCCCCACCGCACGGGGCCGCCAGGCTCACCTTCAGTCCTGGGGGTCCGTGCGGCCCCTCGGGTCCTTGCATTCCCGGAAACCCAATGACACCTTGCAGGCCCGGGAGGCCTCTCTCTCCCTACAGGAAGGACACAGGGTCAGGCAGGGTGGGGAGGAGCAGGAGAGGAAGCGGCTGAGGGCCGGGCGGGTCAGCAGCCACTACCTACGCCCCAGGGCCCGGAGCGTTCTTCTGTGATCCTGGCATGAGACCTTAGGTTCACGTGAGTATGCGTGGGGTCATTGTGCATCCAGGCTTCTCTCCAAGTTTATCAGTTCAAAGTACTGTGTTACGGGACACAGACACTTTACCCCACACAGCGCGTTACAGGAGTCGCTGGAGAGCCAGCCACGGAGACGTTGGCAAGGCAAAACGACCAAGGGCTTGCAGGGCTGCCCTCTGCCAGCGCCCCGGCCGGTCCTGGCTCCTATGGGGGTCCCAGCCACAGCTCGCACGGGCAATGTCTCCCTGGAGTGTAGGTCAGGGGTCCAGAAGCCACATGAGAACAGACCAGGGGTGGGGACTTCAGACTCCAGGGGACAGAAAGCATGGGGCGAGGTTGAAGGAAAGTTAGCCCCACAGCCTGGCAGGATTTGACACAGAGCTGGCTCCATCTCCCTGCAGCCGTGGGAGCAACAGGAAAGAGAAATGTTTCCAGACTAAGATTCCTGCTCACGGTCTGGAGAGCACATTGGACGTGTTCAACCTTAACAGGGCAGCAGCAGCAGGACATGAGGCCCACACAGGGTCGTGTGAAACACAGGCACCAGCCCAGCACCTGGTGTTTAGATGTTGGAAAATCTTCCTCCGAATAGAACCAACCTGCAAATGGCTGGCCAACCCATAGAGCAAACCTGAATCGCGACTCCCCAGAGAACCCAGTGTGCACTCCATAGGAAAGAAACAAGGAAGGCAAGGCACTCTATGACCTTGGGTGGAGTGGCTGGGTACTTAATTAATATTGGCTGTATCGCGAGGAGGCAGAGAATATGATTTTATAACTCTCACTCTGCCAGTGCAGCGCAGGGGGACCAGGGCCAGATGAACTGATTTCTACCAGCTTCTCACTGAGTCAGCCCAGAGCCAGAAATAGAAATGAGGTCAGCCCACCCCATGTCCGGTGTTAATAGGTCACTAGAGCAGCCGTTCCCAGCAGAGCGTCACACACACAGCCCGGGCCAGCGGCCTTTGTGTCCATTTCACAGATAGGGAAAGCTTGGCTGAGATGCTGAGTGGCCAGTCACACGTCACCATGGTGACCTCCCCACCCAGGAACGGAAGCCGGAACTCTGAATTCCCAGACCTGCTTTCTCAGCCAGAACACATTCTTTCCCAGGAGTCACCCAAGCTCTTAGGCAACCACATACCCCGAGAGCTTTGAAACGAAGCAGCTACGAAGGAGGAGAGTACCCCGGACACAACTCCGGCTCCTCCAGGAGAGTTTTCCAGATTTTTGTCCAGGGAAGCGGATGAGTAATCTCACACACTGCCCCCCTCCATGGGAACAGAGAGCAGAGGACCGGAGACACTCGGCAGGCACGGGCCACATGCTACATGGGGACAAGTGCCCGCCAGCTTTCCGCGGTGTCCGCTGGGAGGGAGAGGAGCAGAGAGCAGCGCTGCTCGAGATGGCCATCGGGCTGGCATCTCCACGCCGGCTGCCTGCCTTCATCTGGCTCCACTCCAGCAGCACCACCCTGCTGCCGGCGCTTGAGGCCGACGGGCACGGGGCATGGAGAGAGAGAACCCTGGTCCATCCATGCCCACGACACGACGAAGGCCAGGGCCAAGGACGAAGCCACCACAGGGTACAGGCCAGAAACAAACACCACAACCACTACGCACCATGGCAGGGACAGTCAGGACGCAGGTCGGGCCGCACACGGGCATGGTGAGGGCAGGGCCCGGGCTGGAGCCCCAGCGCCGGGAAAAATAAAAATAAAAGGAGCGAAAAAAGAAAGAGAAAAGAGAAAAGCTTGTAAAATAGTACACAGAATGATTTGATGCAGTTGTGTTTTGTGATTTCATGGTTGGACAAATAAAGCTAGGTTCCCGGCCCAGAAGTGACCTATGACAGGTGCCGGAGACGCCCGTCATCCTGAGCTAAACGTCACTCGCTGGACACCGGCATGAAATTATCCTACTGTACCTAATAAATGTGTCCTGGTGTCGCAGGTCAGTAGGAAAACCCAAATTCATAAATCTTTAATCCCCAAAAGCCATTTTAACCATATGTAAAATTTAAAAGTTAAATGAAATCTTTTTTAAAAATCTATAAAGAGCTGGGCTTGGAGGCACATGCCTACAATCTCAGCACTCAAGAGGCTGAGGCAGGACAATCATCCTGAGTTCGAGGCCAGCCTGGGCTACACAGCAAGATCCTGCCTCAAAAAAAGGAAGTTTTATATACCAGCAGCAGAAGTGATGACTGCTATCCTCAAACACTCAGAGCTTGAAGAGGAAGAAGAAAATGGCTTTGTCTACCAAGATGAATGGACAGAGCATGGCAAATAATCCTGGCGCTGAAACTGGCTGATCTAAATGAGGCATGAAATAGACTTTCATGCATGGGGCAGCCTAAGTTATTTGCTTACCATATTATCTGCAGCAAGCACACACTCTTGAGGAATCCATAAAGCATGGGAGAAAAGGCTCTTTTGCAATACCCAGTTATTCTCCTTCCTCAAAATGTGTATGACATAAGTTCACAACTCAGGAAACCCAATGTAGAATGGATCTCCTCTGATACCGAGTCAGACACTGAGATACAAATGCAACCCCAGCATAGCAGAAGCCACCGGAGCATGAAGTTTCTATATCTGGGGGATACAATTACCCACAATGTACTGTTGTTCTGTGTAGACCCAAAATATATCTCAAACAAGAAGCTATGGGAAATCGTATCATCAAAGGCCATTTGTGGCTATCCTGACGGCCCGTATGGAACCTGTGTTTAAACCAAAGCTCCAGCTGATTCTTCCCCGCTGAAAGGCACCTGACTGTGGACTGTCAGAAGGTTGCAGCCCCAGCGTCCCCTCTGCTCTGCACAGGGACGGGCCACGGGGTGAGGTGGGGCAGCTGCCTCGCAGGCTGGCTCAGGCCCCACAGCAGGGCGAATGGCCCATGGCCCAGCAGTGCTAATGAGACTGAAGTGTGTCCGGACCTCGGGCTGCAGTGACTCAGGCGGGGAGACTTCAAGTGTGTGCCAACTCGGGACTCACTAGAACTGGCGTGTGTGAGCTCACCCCAGGCTCACCTGCTGCTACGCACCCTAAAGGCTTCCAGCCGAGACCCTGGCAGGGTGGGGTCCTGGTCCCTGCCCAGCAGCAGAGAGAGCTCCGCCCTGGACATCAGCTGTGCCCTTCCATCCTGGGGCCTTGAGGGCCCGTTTCCAGGCCAGGCTTTGAGTCCCCAGGGAACGCAGCTGTCCATCTGGAGTCCGGGATGCAATCTGGATGATGGGTCACAGGCAATGCACTGCAGCTCCGGCCAAACATTCCCCAGGTCCCTTGGCCCAACCAGCCTCGGACGTCTTCAGAGCCATTTCCAGAATGCGGCCCTGCTGGGAAAGCCATGGGCCGGCCGGGATTCGAGTCTGGGGCCTCAGGAGGGCTCAGTGTTGAGGGCCCCGGAGCTCCGCCCACACTGTGAGCAGACGTGAGGGGCAGGAGCAGAGCGGCCTGCTTTCCTGCGGGGAGACAGGGCCCCTGAAAGTGTCCCGTGTCCCTCAGTTTGATTTGAAGACCTTTCCTTTCCTGCTTCCTACGTCACTCCTAAGACCCCTGGCACTAAACGTTTCCTACAGAGCCAGACCCAGGCAGGGCTGCGGACTCCACCTCCCAAGCCCTCCGTTCCCGCTCAGTTCTGACAGGCAGCCTGAGAGCCAGGGTCAGGAACCTCAGTGGTGTCTCACTACCTGGGCCAGCAGTGTGGGAAAGGCTCAGCAGCCACTCTGTCCCCTCTCCGGCCACCAGGAGCCCCTGACCCTTCGGGTTCCGGGTGACCGGGCTTCCAGGACTTGTGGGGGATGTGGGCCCTCGTCAGAGTCTCCCGGCAGGCACAGCGGCAGGGGCCTGAGGTAGAGTGGCGGAAGGAAAGGCTGGACGTTCAGCCCGGGGACTGCTGTGTGGAAGGGTTCCCCAAGAGAAGCCCCCCCACACCAGCCGATGGCTCCCACAGCTCCTGATGGCCCAAGCGTCTCCCGGAGCGGGTCCAGCGCAGACTCCTGCAGGCACCTGCTGCTCCGCCTGGGGCCCACAGCATCCATCTCAGCTGTTCATGTCAGCACCACCAGGAAGCTGGGCCAGGAGCGCCATTCCCAGCTGCAGCAACAGAGCGGCTTCAGAGGGCCACAGCCAATGCCCTGAGTACTGCCCAGAAGGAAATCCCTAGATATTCCAGGGAATCCCAATTTGCCTATCAGCTTGGGAAGAAAAAACTGAACTAAAGTGAATTCCCCACAGGATACTCTGAAAAGCCATCTTCTAACACGGGAGACAGAAAAGAGCCCGAGGCCCTACCTTCTATCAACAGTGCCCATCCCCCCCCCACACACACCAAGCTGAGGGTCCCGGGAGGGACGGAGCGGGGAGAGAAAGGCCCGGAGAGCCAGCTCCTGAGAGTCCCGGGCCTCTCCCCAGCTGGGCCTGACGCTGTGCTCAGTGCCCGCTGGGCGGAGATCGACTGCGAATGCAGACCCTGCTCGGTGCCCCCCAAACCCCCAGGTCCCGCCCTTCCCTGGACAGGGAAACCCGCTCAGTGTGGACCCGGCCCTCACCCCATTGACCCTTCTGCAACCCCCACGACACCTCGGCCACTGCGCCCACCTGCAAAGGGCCGCGCTGCCTGTGTGGAGCACAAGGGACGGAGGGCGCTGGGCACACAGGGCCCCGCAGAGCCCCTCTGGAGGCGACCCGCAGACTCAGCCAGAGGAGCGACACCTCCCTCCGCAGGCTGGAGCGAGGCGCCGCCCTGCGCTCCGGTTTCCGGCCACCAGGAGGCGCGCGGGGACTGCGCGCTTTGCTCTCCCCAGGGCAAACCCCGGTGCTCAGCCGGGGGATTCCCGCGTCAGGTGTTCCGGGCCTGGAGCACAGCGAGGGCACCGCGGAAGACACGAGTTCCACAAGGACTCAGAGACGGACTCCACAGGAGAGACTTTAGTAGCACACAGTGGGGGAAAATAAATCCTACAGGCAGGCCTGAAGCAGATATGACAGGACAGGGAACCAGCCCACTGCCCGCAAAACACACGGAGGGTTCCCTTCAGTTCCCCGCTACTTCAGGATCTGTAAAAGGAGCACCTGAGCCCCCCCGCCCCCCCGGGCCTCATCGACCGACCGCGAAACGGGACGGACAATGTGACCGCTCCTGCTAACATCCTGACCACCACCATGGGCTCCAGGACAGCCAGTCACTCAGGCTTCTGCCTATTAACCTCTCATTCTGCTGCTCATTCACAGATTTTTAAAGGATCTTCAAAAGCAGAAAGCCAGCCCAGACATAAAAGGTGCTGCCCAGCAGGCTGAGGCTTACTCACGCTGGCCCTGCAGCAAGTAGTGGCTGAATCTGACCAGTGCAAGTTATACTGGGCCAGCAGGGAGTACACCGGGCTTTATCTAATGTGCACACAGCTGAGCAAAGCCCAGTGGAGTAACAGCACCCCCGAAAGAAACGGTGACCATCTTCTAGCTGCTTTCCTCCAGCACAACTCAGAGAGGGCCTGACCAGGTCTGTGGCTGCCACACAGCTCCCTGGACCTTCCCGAGTCCTGGACAGGGACCAGCACCTGGTGCTGCACACAGCTTGCCCCATGCAGGCCGCCCAGAGACGGCAGCCTGGACTGTGATGCTAGAGCAATGCCTCGGAGCCTTGAGCCCGGACGCCAGTGGGGAGCTCAGCCCGTCACTGTGCACTGCCCCGCGGCTGCCAGTCATGTTCGCACTGGATTCGGGGTTCTGCGCGTGAAGAGCTTGACGATGTGCTCGAGGCCCGAGCTGGGGCCTGGGGAGGCCAAGACCCTGGGCTGCCTTTCCTCCCCGCACAACTGCTCAGTCCCGAGCAGCCAACAGGCCAGTCCCGAGTTCGGAGCGAGTCGCGGGGTGGACTAGGCCGCCGTTGCCTCCTTCCTGAGCCCAGACGAGAGCGGTGCATCATCGCCCCCAAGACTTCACTTTATCTTCCTGGCCCAGACCAGCGCCCTGGAAATGGGAAGAGCTGGGTCTACACAGCCAGGAAGTGAGGAACGAGCCTGGAGCCTGGGATCCGGCAGCCCCGGAGGCTGAAGATGTCATTAACTTGAGCTGGAAAATGCCGTGGGTGTGACAGGGCCTTGGAACAAAACCAGGACACATAAAAGTCAGGAAACGCCATGATCCAGCTCGAGGAGTTTTCAAATGAAAAATGCAAAAGAAATGCCCTGACAGTAATAATTACACTCAGTAATACAAAGCGTGCCAGCTACCTCTCAGGTTCAGACCCCAGGGGGCTGCCATCGGGAAATTTTTGAATGTTTTTGATTTCCTTTCCTAAGAAAATGTGTTAAATGTCACTGGCGTGATGGCACACATATATCATCCCCACAATCTGGAGGCTGAGGCAGGGGGATGACAAGTTGAAGTCCCGCTGGGGCAACTCAGCAGCTGAGCTTCTGTCTCAGAAGAGAGTCAAAGACAAGCTGGGGCTGAGAATGCAGCTCAGTGCCACGGCCCTGGGTTCAATCCTCACTATCACAGGAAAAAAACAAACCACACAAAACAAAAGAGCAGGAAATGTGTTCACCACAATCACCTGTCCGAGGAGGGTTTGCCATGCCCTGCAGGGTCCACACCTGTGGCCTTGGAGCTGGCCAGGGTGGGCTTCGTCCTGGCCTCAATGCTCCTCCAAGCAACAGCACCCAGCACCCAGCACCCAGCCTCCACCCTGCTCGCTAACTGGAGCCTACTCTGGCTGCGTACCCAAGTGCTCTGCCCCAGAGGCCAGTGCCAGCCCAGTGCTGAGTGCTTCCCAGACTGGAGGAGTCACCCTTCCCCCTGAAGGGTCCCCAGAAGCCCAGGGCTTTCCTGTTAGCAGCCTCCAACTTGAAGCCGGAAGACCAGAACTTGCTCCGAATGAGAAGTCGCACCAGTCGGGGGCTCCCCAAATGCGACTGCAGGACTCCACATGCAGGGTGACGCAGGCCCCACAGGAAGAGGCTGTGCCCCCGGTCCCCCCTCAAGCCAGGTGTGGCCCGCGAATGAACAGTCCTCCCCATGAAGGCCCTGTGCCTCGTCTTGGGCGCAATGCCAGGCCTGCGAGGTGTCCCATGGGAGAGCGCGTGTCCTGATTGGGAACAGGTCCCCAGCCTCTGGTCAGCAGCTGGTGGGTGGTCCCTGGGTTGGGACCGGGCAGACTGGGCGGGCTCCCTCTCCTGGAGGCCTCGGCAGTGGGGTGCTGGGGCTGGGGCTTCCTCTGCCATCTGCCTGCTGGCCACTGCCAAAGCCCAGCACCCAGGGCTGCTCGGTGAAGCCCACCCGCCCCGACTCCCACACACTCGCCCATCTGGCGGAGGACTGCAGATTCGGACACCGTCGCAGTCAGGATGGCCGGGGGCCTCCTGGGGCTCTCCTGCGGCTTCCCAGGTGGACGGACCCAGAGCTGCCCCAGTGGGTTCCGAGTGCCCGCTGACGGTGTAGCGGGCCTGCCGAGGGGAAAGGGCCCACTGGCTTCCCTGGCACCTGGCTCCCTCGTTGACTCCGGCTGGCCGCCTCTGTCTAAAGGCACCTGTGACCCACCTCAGGGGACCCAGCTGCTTACGTCCCAAGGGTGTGGTGCCTCAAGTGCACCCAGAAGCAGCCCATGCTCCGCCCACCCCAGGAGCAAACCCAGTGCACGGTTCTTATTTGTCAGGGTTTGTTTTATGTCGAGTCTTTGATCTCGAATTAAAACATGCAGTCTCAGTTTGTTCCTTTTAAGAGAAAGCTATTTTCCTGCCAGCCAGGAAAATAGGATCCCATTTACCAAAAACCGTGTTTTCCATAAATAGCATGAGGATGGCCAGCGCCCGGCACTAGTGACAGGGTGTCCTCCCACCAGTGTCCCGGGACATGCCACGCCACATGAGACCCTGTGTTCCGTCCAGGTGCCCCCGAACAGCTGCAGGGTGGTGACCCCTGTGGGCCCGGTGGGTCTCAGGACACCCAGCGAAGGCACCAGTGGGACTCGGGCTGGTGGCCAGGGCCAGGATGTGCGGGGAGCCCCGGCGAGCTGCACCGACGGCCTGCCCCGCACAAGCGGCTTCCCTGTGGTGTTTACTGTTGAGAGTTTGCCCTGGATCCCGGCATATTTTTTTTGGATCTTTTGTTTTCAAAGAACTATCAAAAACAGACAAAAGTAGGTGAATGTGGGACCCACACTGATTCTCACGATTTCTGTGCCAGAGGATGATTCATGCACAATATGTGAAAATAGGAAGTAGGGGACATCTGGAAAGAATCTCTGCATGACAAGACAGCAGACAAACACAGGAAAGGAAACGAGTGTGTGCTAACCCGTATACCAGCCCCCAGGACGGCGGATGCGGCCGGTCTACACACACACACACACACACACACACACACACACACACACACACACATGCACACACGCACACGCAGGCCGCGCCGAGAGTCAGACACCTGGGGCGCTGGGCCCCAGCACTCCAGAAACACTGCAGCTTGTCACACAGGTCCCCAGGAGGAGAGCCAGGGTGAGGGAAGGTGACTGGGAGGAGAGGATTTGGACAGCGCTCGAAAGCGCAGGCACATCAGGAGACGCAGCCAGCAAGAGGAACACGGAGGCTTGGAAACGCAGGGCCCTGCACGTGGGAAGGCGCACTCTTCCTGTTTGAAGGGATAATGATTCTGGAAGCAGAGGATAAATCACAAGGCTGACTACAGTGGGCGACCATTCCAGACAGACCTCCCAAGCAGGCCCAGCTCAGGTTCGCACCAGCCAGAGCACCCAAGAGCTACAAACGCCCGTGAGGGTGTGCGGCTTGGTCTCGTCCCCCTTCCAGCTTCCTGTGGAGGACTAGTGGCCTCCGTCACCAGCACACAGGCTGCATCTCTGGTGTCCTGTGCTTCCGTGAGCCGCGTGGCCTCAGAGCTTTGTGCATCCACAACCCTACCTGCAGCTGGGCCAGCAAGAAACTTGGAACTCTCTCCCGGACAGAGGAGGGCTCACACTGAGTCAGGGTCTTCATCAGCAGGCCAGCCCTCCCTAGGGCTGCTTCCAGCTTGAGATGGAAAGGACGAGGAGGAGATCGAAGAAGGTGGACACGTACGGGACACACAGCTCAGCACCTCAGAAGGTGCCGGCACTCAGGAGATCAGGAGCCAACATCGGGGTCCGTGTCACCTCAGCTCAGTCCCCCACTCAGCTCTGTGCTGGCCTCCCCTGCCGGCCAGCACCCACAGGTGCTGGACATCCGGAGGCCCTGGGGCCGCACTGAGGGAAAGGCTAGGTGCACAATATCACCTCTTAGCCATGTTCCACACCCTCACACACACAGCTAGAAATCCGAAGCCTCAGAAATATTAAGAGCAATTTCAAATATGCTTCATGCGCTCTCTAAACAATCTTACCCTTATAAAGAAAGCCTCTTCATATTTTCTCTAAGTAGCACTTTGCAGTGAATTTTGATTTTATATATTTCACACTTAAGAAGCGGAATCTTTAAAAATACACTAGATTTTGAAATTGCTGATTCAAACCCAATACAGTGCCTCTTACATAGCACTTAATAAATAAGTTCCTGGGGCCGGGGATTTAGCTCAGTGGTTTTGCCGCCTGCTGCACAAGCGCAAGGACCCAAGTTCAACCCCTGGTACCGCAAAAAATAAATAAATAAATAAATAAATAAGTTCCTGTTATTATTAATGTTTACATTACTAGTTCAAATCAGGGCCAGGGATTTAGCTCAGTGGTTTCGCTGCCTGCTGCACAAGCACAAGGACCCGAGTTCGATCCCTGGTACCAAAAAAAAAACTAGTCCAAATCAGAGTACAGAATGACCAGATCCGCTGTTTCCCAGGTAAACGGAGGACGAGTGTCCCATCAGTAATGAGGTCGTCGGCTTTCAGCCAGAGCGATGAATTCCCTGCAGGGCAGGGGACAGGCCCAGGCGACACCCGGCCCTCCATTGATGAGGCGGGAGACAGGCTCCCTGGAATGCTCCTCGCGGTCACCAGGTTGGGCTCCAACCTGGCTCCTGTCGGCCCTGCCCCCCCACCCTTGGGGCCCCGCTTCCCGAACCAGATGGGGCTGTGTGGCCCCAGAGCAGGTGCCGGGCAGGCCCTGGACCCCCGGAAGCTCAGGTCTGACTGCCCAGCCACCCAGGCCTGGTCTGCACGCCCTCGTCCCCCTGGGAGACGATGAGTGATGCCTAGGACACTGACTCACTTGTCACAAAGGGAGAGGGAGCCCCCACCCTCGAAGGTAAAGGTAAAGACCAGCGATGCCCCAAGACCCCGACCTAGCACAGCACACCCACAGCCAAATTAGCCAGCTCACAGTGTCAGCAGCGTCAAAGTGGGGACGCTGGGCTGGGTGGCCTCTCCCTCCTCGCCATGCACACGGTGCAGCAGGTTACGTACGGCACGCGCATAGCCAGCGAGTGGAAAGAGCGCTCCATGCTGGGCCTGGCCAGGCAGACTGGCAGCGCAGGGCAGCCTTTCCACGGAGTCGCTCCGTAAGGGGCATCGCCGGTGTGAGCATGCGGAGGGGCGTGCGGGCTGCGGGGACACCCACGGGTGCCCTCAGTTGTCCAGCCACAAGCCAGGCTCCGAGGGGAGCAAGCGGCAGGCTGGGCACACCCGGCACAGGACGCGCCGTAAGCTCTTCCCAGATCCCCACCACTCCCGCCTTGCTCCGACCCTTTCAGAGCAGATGAGGCCCACATTGTAGGCACAGAGGCTGCGCCTGCGTTGACAGCCATGTGGGGTGCCCTGTGTGACAGGGATGGCAGGTAACAGGGCCTCGACCCCACGTCGGCGGCGAGGGTCTCGGGAACTGCGGGGTGACACGGTCTGCAAAGCCGGGAGACCCATGCGCCGCCGTGACCCGTTAGAAGGCCTGTGACGCTGACTCCGGCCCCCAGAGCGAGGCTTGGGTGGAGTCCTCTCCAGAATCGCTGTTTAAAACCATCAAACCTTTCTATCATGGCATTCACCACTGGCCGTGGCTCTGCTTCTGCAGATAAACGCAGCTAAATTACCTGTGCCCCATGCCCTTCGAGACACACCGGCCTCATCCATGTTAGGGGCCTGGACCACTGTCCTGCTAGGCCATGGTTCTGGCCACCGAGAGGGGACCCTTCCTTCTCAGAACAACGCTATCCCTTGCTCTTTCTAGAATCTGACCGTTCGCTCCACTCCAGATCCAGTGCTGTGGCGAGGCTGTGCCTCGGCCCCTGGTGCAGGCTTCTTGTTCGGAGGCCACTGGGTCAGAGGACAGTGGTACTTTAACGCGAGGATGTGGGCTCCCATGGCTACATGATCCCAAATAGAAATGGTTCGCTTCCAAGCGTGTCCCCCACCCCGGGGAACGATGCTCCTCCTGGCCTCCTCCACAGTGGAGAAAATGGGGTTATCAAGCCAAAGGTGAGCCTGGCTTGGCTGGTCCTTCCCACCCTCGTCAGTTTAAGTAGATGGCTTTCCCACACCGCAATCTCCGGAGCAACACAGCCCCACTGTGTGCAAGGCTGCGGTAATTACCTAAGAGAAAACATCTGAAGACTCGAGTGGCCTTGTGGGCAAGTGGGAAAACCAACAATCCAGGGAGACTCTGAACCCCAGAAAAGCCTGCTGCTTGGACTGCTAAACTCAGAACACTGCCTGGTACAGTATTGATTACTTAATAATAAACAGATCACACAGTCAGCAAAGCGCTTCGCATTAAAATCTGTAACATCTCCAGACTACAGAACATTCTGTCCGCTACACCTAGCTCTTAAGGAGCAGGACTTAGCCAGAAGAGATGTGGCAATTTAGACTGGAGAGATTCCAATTTCTACAGAGGGCTTGTAAATTATATTGTCAAAGTGTTCCTCAAAGGGAGACAAGAGACAGCATCTTGGAAATAACGATTTCCACATTTCTCGGGCTGTGGCACTGTGTCCTACTTAGGTACCTAACTCTGCGTGGTATGTGTCTTTAATGGCAGCAGATCAAAATGAGCACAACATGCAGCCCTTTGAGTCTCAGTGCCCAGGAATCTGGGGGACTACAAGTGCTCGGGGGAGACCTGAGATCGAAACCCACACACTGACTTCCCGGGGCTCTAAACCCCGGCGCATTTACACTTGGTCAACATTTCTAAGACTTGAACGACCGAGAAAGCGTGGAAGGAGATGGGGGAGACCTAGTTCTCCTGCTCAGGGGCTGGAACCTTTCCCAGCTGACCTGGATGAGATCAAAGGAATCTGACATGGAATCCTCGCTAGGAGAGCGCCAGCCACGCACTTCGCATCTCCAGAGTGATTATGTCAGCGGGGCTTCCAAGGCAGTAAGCGGGGTTCAGAATGTCCTCCGTCCGTGGGGAAGGAGCCTCCCCTCTCTGCACTGCGCCCGGGAACCCGAGGCTCTGAGCTCAGGAGGAGACTCGGGGCGCCCGCTCTGGTTAGAACAAGGGTGTGAGAAATCATTTCGCTCTAGCATGGACTCTAAGAGGCCTCCTAGAGCACTGACAACTGAAGTCTCTCACCAACAAATCAGAATGCTCGACCATACTCTAAATGTTCTTTATGGGTCCACGCCTGCACATGCACTGTGGGGACTCGGCCCGTGTGCCCAGCAAATCTCAACTCCTACATCCCCTCCCTCCCTCTCTCTCGGGCCTCTTCCATTTTGCAAAAGATCCATCTCCCGCTTCCTGTCACCTAGCTTTCCCATTCTTTCCAGAATAATAAGCTCCAAAGTGGATGGTGGAGGCCTGAGGAGCGGGTGGTGCCGAGAAGACCCGGGACTCTGTGGCCTGTGTCACCGTGGGAGCCCTGCAGGGCACAGCTCAGTCCCACGCCTGCCCGAGCCCCAGCCCCAGAGGGCACTGGGGTTGTCAGTGCCCGGGGTCAGCCTGGCCCAGCGGGACAGGAAATGCAAAGCCAGCTTCCACTGAGCCTGCATGGCAGCCGCCCCTGGCCCTCCCAGCACGGAGAGTGGGGCATGAGGACCTCGGGTCCCCATCGGCACAGGCTGAGCCCCTCAGAGAGGGCGCCCCGGACAGCTGTGAATGAATGCATCAAGCCCCGCTCAACTCCAAGGAGCACTGAGGAGCCCTGGACCAAGGAGCCTGCAGCCTGGCCCCTCCGCGGGTCCTGTCCGACTCCAAGTGGAAGACGGCCAGAGGGAGAAGCCTGACTCGTTACCCTTGATGTGTGGGTGGACTTCCAGCTGAAAGCTATCTGAATTGAGCTACAAAACATCCATGAGCCCAGAGCTGGTGGCACACACCTGTAATCTCAGCCTTCTGGGACACTGAGGCAGGAGGACTGTACATCTGAGCCCAGCCTGAGGAATTTAGCAAGATCCTATCTCAGAATTTTAAAACAGAGGGGGAAGAGGCTGGGAATGTAGCTTAGTGCAAAGGCCCTGGGTTCAATCCCAGTATCGCAAAAAAAAAAAAAAATCATAAATAAGCTCCCAGGTAAGGCTAAGGGGGTTCTTCCAAGGTGCTGGTAGGACGTGGGGGAACCCTGCTCCCCAACACTGAGACACAGACTCTACCGGCCCCCTCAAAACCCTGGGGCTTTACAGCTACAAGGGAAACAGTAAGAGAGACAGGGCCTGGTTTCCTGTTTGTTGACACCTATGTGTTGTGGTTTTAAGGGTTTGTCAGCTCAGGGTTCTCATTTGGGACAAGAAAGACTTGCCTCTACTTCAAAATCACTCTTGAAAATGCACACTGAAACTAGCCAGAGGATACCCCAAGTGGGAAACCAGTAGAATACGACGATGAAGGGCAGCTGATGAAAGCTGCCATCCCGGCATGGGCCATCCCAGCACTCCAGGAGCCCAGCCTGGGCAAGTCGGTAACTCAGAGAGACCCTGAAACCCAGACTATGAATACAGAGCAAACTAAAAGACAGATAATGGGAAGCAGGGAGGCAGCTCATCCTCAAAGGGAAGGGGACCGAGAGAGGGAGGAGGAGGGGAAGGGGGAGAGAAAAGCAGTGGGTGTGCTCTGGATGTGCACCAGCTCCACACAGGGAGTGTGAACATCTGTGCGGCAAACGTGGACTAATAAAAATCAGTAAGTAAATAAATAAAAAAACAAAGCCGGGGCTCTGGCCCAGCAGAAAGGCCCTGGGTTCAATCCCCAGGGCTGCAAGAAGAAGGAAGAGGAGAAGGAGGGAGAGACAGAGGGGAGGCACGGGCCTCACAAGCAAGGGCAGCAGCTCCATCCTGCGGCCACCCCGGGTTTCCACAGTAACCCAGGAAGCTCTGGGTCCCTGCTTGGTCCCATGAGCAGAAGCGCCTCTCTCCAGCCACCTGAAATACAGAGACCCAACCTGCCTTCCAAGAAAATGGTCTTTATCTATATCGTGTTTCCAAAAGGAGAAGGAGGGAGCCTGCTTAGAAGCAAATATCTACGATTTTACATTTGGGAAGCAACAAATACCATTTTTATAAGTAAATCTAGCGAGTATGTGATTAATGAAAAGTTGTTTTAAAATACTAATTTGAATAAAAAGCCTTCACATTTAACAGAAACTTTTTATTTAAAAAATGCCAAAAAGGGGCTGGGGATTTAGCTCAGTGGTTCCGCTGCCTGCCTTGCAAGCACAAGGTCCTGAGTTTGATCCCCAGTACTAAAAAAAAATTTTAAAATGTCAAATTTAGGGCCGGGGATTTAGCCCAGTGGTTTCGCTGCCTGCTGCACAAGCGCTAGGACCTGAGTTCAATCCCCGGTACAAAAAAAAAGTCAAATTTAGTTCCTGTCTATCAATCCCAGAATGACTGAATCAAAAGATTTTCCTAGATTGTTACTCTAGAGTCAAAAAGAGCAAATAATCCACCCCCAGGGAGCAGTCACTGTAACCCTGGACCCTGAATTCAGGCGGGCCTGGCTGCGCTTTTTGCCCTGCGCTGGGGAATCACTGGTGTGGCCCTGAGGCTTTGCCAAGCTCTCGATACCGGGTCGCTGTCCTGGGCCACTTTCCCCAGGTCTCCAGGGCAAAGGCGAGGCCGGGGAGCAGCCGGTCCTGAGGGGCTGATCGCTTACCTTTTGTCCTTTCACTCCGTGGCAGTCACATTTTCCACAACCACCAGCACCATCACACCCACCCTGGAAGGAAAGAAGACAGAGGTAAGCAGGGGACACCTCCAAGTCGTGTCAATACTGGGGCGCGTGGCCTTAGGGTCGGGCCGTCTCCTCCAGGCCAGACGAGGCAGGTGCTGCCTGTCACCAGGATTGGGACCTCGAGGTCCCACTGTTGGGCTGTGGGGTGTGCATCTCTCTTGCTAAAAACGCAGACCAGCCATCCTGGAGCAGAACGACTCACAACTCGAAGGCCATCACCTCCACGGTGGCCGTCGGGTTCCCCGGGAAGTGGGCCTGCCGGGGACTCTTCACCAGTGTTCCCAAACCATGAACACGTCATGGTTCTGATTTAGGACTCTGAGACCCCAGGCCGCAGGACTCGGAGGGGACTCTGCCTGGCCCTCAGGCTGCCAGGGACGTCCAGACACGAGAAATGCATCGTGCAGAGAGAGTAAGTGAGCAAGCGACCTTAAGCCCAAACCTTACAGATCTGATTTTTGAATCCAGTGAAAGCTCAACTGTTCATTTAAAGAACACTCAACGAACTGTTCTTGCGGTTCATTTCTATCCTAAAACTTGATGTTAAAAATGCGAGACGTGGTAACTGCTGGAGAACACAGGTGCCGTGTGCTCAAACGCCCCTTCCCCAGGTGCCCCAAGCAGCCTCAACCATCTCTCTAACAAGCTCAGCAGCCTTTGCAGATGGGCCTGGCATCCTTTGACCCAGGAATGCAGAAGGAATTGGGATGCTTAGCACTATGTGCTGGGCGAGGTTGAAACAGGACCTGACTCCGCTCCCAGAGCTAACGCAGCCAATGCATCAGAACACAAACAAGGGACGTTACCCACACACACATCCCAATTCCTTACAAAAATCCAAGTTTTAAACCATCACAGTCCAGAGGTGCTGGCAAGAATGTCCCAGGCGGCACGACAGGAACAATTTGGTGAATAAGCTTTATTGGCAGCACTACTTTATGACTGAAATGAAGGTTCCACCTATATTCTGCCTCGGGCAACAATAGTTTCTTGGCCATAAAATCACGCTATTAATAGTATGGTGCTCATGTGCAATCTATATTTTTAACAGCATGCGCAAGCCCAAGCTCCCTCCCCACGGAGATGTTCTGCATCCATCACATCTGGAGATGCTTATTCCAGAGGTTACATCTGTACGAGTGCCTCAGAGACAGGGAGCTATTCTTGTTTTTACATTTTGGAAATGGGGACAGTTGACAAGGGTCCAAACAAGCTGCCGAGATCGGGGGTTTGTTCCTTTCTCTGACTCACCATTTAGGCAACTGCATACGGCCTCCCAGCCTGTAATCTCCAGACATCGCAAGCCACTCCATAGGCACAGCGTGGGTCCCACAAGGTGCTGGTGACCACTCAGGTCATCCAAACAGATGACCCAGTGCTGCAAAGAGCACATCCAAAATGCACAGGCACGGCACCAGACGCGCCCCACTCAGCTGCCCCTTTGGTCACCCAGGTCCCTGTGACTTGCTGGCTGTGGGACTCATGCATCTTCCCGGTCTCCCTGATGAAGCCGGAGCCTAGCCCTGAGCCTGCCTGAGCAGAATTTCAGCTGGACTGTGTGTGCGTGAAGGCCACACTGAGACGGAAAGACTGCTCCTGTGAGAGACGACGCCCGTCGGGCACAAGCTCCATCCGCCTCGGATACCACTAATGCGCAGCAGCTTAGCATCCCCGAAGAGTGGTGTCACCCAATCACTGCTTCCTGGTGGTGGAAGTGCCGCTGGCGCCCACTGAAAAGGGACAGCCATAGATCACAGCTCTCGCGTGCTTGGCTCAGAGGACAGGGCGCCGGCATGGGGGAAATGTGCCAGGCAGGGTAGGAGGAGGACTGTGTCATGGCATTGGCTGCTCTGCACCCGAGACCCCACGACGTCTCCTCCTGTGACCCCTTACCCCGACCGACCCCATACCTGAGCTGGAAGCCGCCTGGGCTGAGCTCGGCCCCCGCAGCCCCGCTCCCTGGCAGACCCCTCACACCCAGGGCGGCAGAACGGCTTTCTACCCTGAGTCACCACCACTCGCTCTGCGGCTTCAGACCAGCAGACAGTTGAGAAAGGAGGCTGAGATGCAGCATGGGGATGCAGGGGTTTCTCTCCCTCCCAAAACCCCGATAAAACCTCAGAAGCTCATCAGGATTCGGCTTCAAGGAAGTCCTGACATGAATTTCCTGGACTGTCCCCACACGCTGTCAGTGAGCGCCATGGATCCAGGCACCCAGCGGAGGCCCCGGTCCTAATGGCAGATGCCAAGTCAGGGTTTTGCTGGGGCTTCTGTGACAGAAACACTAGCATGAGTGGGTGGCACTCGGGCAGTCTGCCCTGGACAACTCTGCAGGTCTCAAGAAACCCAGGAAAAGCCAGGTGTGGCGGCGCACACCTGTGATCCCAGCACTCTGAGAGGCTGCAGCAGGAGGAGCTCAAGTTTGCACCCAGCCTGGGCAACTTAGCGATTTAGTAAGACCCTGTCTCAGAATTTTAAAATGGTTTAAAAGGCTAGGAATGTAGCTTAATGTGAAGGCCCTGGGTTCAATCCACAGTACCACAAAATGGTAATAATAATAATAAAAGAAACTGGAAAATCTGAGCTGGGAAATAAAGGCCAGGAGGAAGCTGCTGGCCTCCTTCCACCAGCCTGCACTGCCTATCACACAAAAATGTTTTTAACCCTAGACCGGAGATATTTATAGCTTTATTCACAGAGGACATTTTTATCTTCTTTATTCATGTAAGAAATTTTATTACCAATTGTGGCCCTAGGAGGCAATTTCAAAGATTTGATAATTCTAATAAATTTTCTAAATTATGATCAGCTTTTCAGAGGAAAAAAGATGCTTTTAAGACCGTACTTTTTTGTGTCACATTCTGGGTGGCCTAGCATCTTATACAAATGGTTTTACTAAGAACAACCGCTAATTTTTAGAATAACGAGCAAAATCCTGAAGATGCAGACTTGGTTGGCTGAGCGAAACCTATTTCGAAGTGTCACTGTTCTGTCCTCTGCAGCTTCCACTTCACAGCAGTCTCACCTGACATTTAGGGTACGACTTTGGGGGCGCACTGCTGACCAGGACACTGCTCTTTAGCCAGGGCTAACTGAGACAGCTGGCTGAACAAAAGCCCCCGCGGCACAGTCTGCTGTCTGCTGTACCTGCGCTGGTGGACGGCGCACGGCCCCTCTGAGCCCCACAGAGCCCAGGGAGACCCGGCCTGGCAGTTTGTGTTGTCACAAATCTCGCGATATCCTGAGCAGCTACATTTTACATTTGGCCCCTGGGCAAAATCAGCAAAGCCTGAAGAAGTGCAGTTTGTGGGGGCAAAGTTGTGAGGTGCAGAGTTCGGGCTGTGCCTCCTCCCCTCCCGGGCTCCCACCCCAGCTGGTGCATGCCGGGAAGCACTGCCTCCTCTCCTTCACTGTCCCTCCCCTCATGGCATCCAGGGTCAGGCAGATTAGCTCTGTCCCATGCTTTCTTCCCACGAGAGGCACTTAACCCCAGTGGCCAGGCTGGGCAGAAGACAGCAGGCCGGAAGCCCTCTTGGAGGCCAAGGAATGCAGCCACCAGACCTCGGAGGACGGGCAAGCAGTGGCTCCTGGTGTCACTCACAGAAGCCGGCCATCATGGCTAAGGGTTAGGGGGACCCCCCCCCCCCGACAGGACAGGAGAGAAATCTCAGGAGGCTCTCGACAGAAGCAGCATCTGGGACAGCAAGGCCAAGCTCAAAGTCTGTGTGCTTCTTCCAGTAAAGAGCACACAGCCTGAAATTCTCCCGAGGGAGGGGCTGTGAAGAGTCGCCCCCAAATGGAAGGCGGACTGGATTAGGAAAAGGAAAAGCGATTGCTTCCCCGGGCACTGTCAGACTCGCACACACGCACACCTTCACTGGCAGAGACCAACCCTAAGCAAAAGCCGAAGGACAACATGAAGGAATGCAGAGGCTGCACAGAGCAATGCCGCACCAGGCCTCTTGTCCCCCCAGTCTCTCCAGACCTTTCTGGAAAAGCTTACACTACCACTAACTATTACTGAAGCATGCTTTCTGCTCCTGTTAAGACTTCCAGAGAGCAGAACCATCTGCCTTCATGTTATAAAGTGAGTGAAGTTCTAAAAACGCAACGGCACTTTACAATACCCGGGCCTCAGGCCAGAGCAGGAAGGGGAGGGCCCGGTCAATGGCTTGACATGGAATGAACCCATTTCCCGGCAGCTGTGGCCTGAGGAGCTCAGGAAGCCCTCTCTCCTCCACAGTGGGTCCGCAGGACCAGAAAGCCGGCTACTGTGTCAGCGAGGCCCTTTACCAGCCGCCCCGGGCACCACTGTGCCCCAGCAAGTCCAGGCCGAGGGGACAGGGCGGAGTCCTCCATCCGCCAGGGCGTCCCCTGCAGCCCGTGGAAGATGGGCCTCTCCCGACACCCGTGCGCCTCACACCCCACCAAATAGGGACATGCAGAGCCCTGCCAAGTGGAAACAGCTTATCTTTCAAATTCCTCTGCACATTCCCTACGCTGTGCACAGTGTCAAAACAGTCTCGGGGATACGCTGGCCTGATGGCCCTCCAGCCCCAGCACTTCCTCAAGGGTCTTTCGAATGCCTAGGCAGCTAGAGAAAGCTGTGGGGAGAAGGAATGTGTGTCGGGGCTGCTAGGCAGAATCAACAGTGTGCGGAGAGCAGGCTGTGTGACCAGCGTGGTCTCCGCACTGCTGGCAGCGCCGCCGGGCGGAAGAACCCGAAGCGTTCCCCAAAGGGAAACCAGAAGCTTCTGTAAAATTTACCCCCCCAAAAAACCATCCATGGATCTAAGAAATAATGAAAACAGCAGAGAGCACAATACAGGCCAAATGACGCAATACAAATAATTTCATGAAAGCTTACATTTGCACAGCATCTTTGAACTTTTACAAATATATCTGGTAGATTCAAGGGTGAGGAAATCTCTTCTCCCTTAGTTTCAAGGAGCTCACAGTCCCTGCCTTTCCATCTGCATTTTTATTGTTACTGTTTCATCAGCATCACTTTGTTTTGATCAATCAAGATCAGTGCAGTCCAAAGATGAGAAAATAATTCTCTACCAGTAGAATCCAGTTAAATATTATTTCTGTTCCACTCAACAATGGAAGACAGAGAGAACAATCCTGACTACTTTTCAGGCTTATGGAATATTTCTACTTCAATTTGAAAACAACTACGTGTGTTGATACATTCTTGGCAAAAAAATTATCATGAAAAATTGGAGAAAAGACTGCATTTCTAACGCACAGCGTCTCTCTCCTGCAGTGGGCCTCGGCCTGCTACATGTGAAATTCGCGCTGTCTTCTGTTTCCCACTGGAGTCGGGCTCTGCAGGGCTGCGGGGCTCCCACCGACACCCCACACAGAGGAAGTGAGGGTGTCCGCCTGGCTTCTTCGCTCAACACGTGACTGTGGTTCTGGGCTCGCTTTTCCATCCCACAATTTTGTTGGCTCATTTTCATTGCTCTTCTTGCCTTTTCCCACTGATGGGGGTGGACATCAAGTGTCCCCTCTCAGGGACAAGAAAGGAGGCCCAGTTTTTTACCCCGCGTCACTGGTCCCCGTCCAGCTGCAGACAGATGTGGTGAGAACTGCTTGTCACGCGACGGTCGGCTGGACAGCCGGTGGGCTCCGTGTGTGTCCGTGGGGAGCCATGGGTGGAAATGCATGACCTCGGGCCAGGCTCCCGTGACAGTGAGTCACCGAAGTGGGCTCAGCAGGTCCCCAGTGTCCCGCCCGGCTGAGCCTCTCCCAAAGTCCCGGGGCAGGGGCGGTCCTAGGCAAAGGGCAGACTTAGACTGTGCCCCATGGGCCCCAGCTCCAGGTGCCCCGTTCTGTTCTCCCTGGCTGCACCCACAGAATCATCCTACTCCACCACTCAGAGACTGATCAAGAGAGCCACACACATAGGTTTCCAGCCTTCCTTCCGAGAAGAGCAAGTGCTACCCAGCCAGGCTTAGAAAGGGGAATCTGCCCGTTTCCTCCTACTCCGGGGTGCTCTGGAGAGGCGAAGGTGGGGAACTTGACAGAGGTGGGGGCCGGGCTCCCTGAGCCAGGACGTCCCCTGGGTGCCCTGCCTAGCGGTCCATTGAGGAGTTGGGCCACTTGGGGGCAGCCCCTCGGCCACCTCTGCTTATTCCCCCCTCCCTGGCATGGCCCCCACATTCCCACGCTCCCCCCGCCCCACCTCTTGCTCCACTGTCCCAGCAGCCATGACACTCAAGTGCCACCACTCACTGTCTGCAGAGGACCCCAGCCCCCCACACAGGGGAAGCGGCCCAGGCCCATCCCCTCCTCGAGCCCACCCACCATCCTGTCTGCCTCGAGTCTCCAGGATGACTCCTGATTGGGTGGAAACGTGGGATCCGAGGAACACTCAACCAGCCCCGGCCTTCCCTCCTGTGACCCAGAACACGCCCTGCGCATTCCTACACTAAATGAAACATTCCAAGCCCACAGCTGCCTAATACCACATGGGCCCGGCGGCTGTGCGGGGCGCAGGGCCCAGGGCAGTGTCCACTCAGGCACAGCCTTCCCGCTCTGCAGGCTTCTTGCTCTAGGAAGTGACAGGCAGGCCACACCAGGCAGGCAGCCCCGCTTCACACTGGGCACCAAGAGGCAGAGCCTGTTCATTCCTGTGGCCTCCTGCGTCCCACCAGCCGAGCCGCAGGGAGCCGCAGCGCTGGTCACTCTGAAAAAGGAAATGTGGACGGCCTACGTGACCAGGGAACTATTTCAGGAATGATGGACACGCGGCTCCAAAGCAGAGTTTCTCGAAGCCCATGGTCCCAGGCTGGCCACTGTCTTGCCGGAGACCATTAAATACTGAAAATCATCGCCAAAGTCATGTCTGCTCCCCACCCGCCCCCGAGGAAGAAGGGCAGGGAAAGGTCAAAACACAAGGCTGGCAAAATAGCTTCTTTCTGGACAGCAGATAGCAGATTTTCATTTTCATAGTGGTGAATCCACTGTCAATTAGGGTTCATGTGATGAATCCTATTCTCTTTGCCAAACTGTCCATGTCAAATTCTTATTATCTATTAAGCCTTATTTAGCTCGTGATTACACTCATTGATGCAAGAAAAAAATGTAAATTCTTGGGCAAGAACTAGCGTAGGCCCAGGGGACTTCCTCAAAACTTCATTCAGCCAACCCTGTCACCCGCCTCACCATGAAATCTCCACAAGGGCAGTGCGGGGGGCGTGCACTGTGCCCAGCACATGGACTGCGGGTCTGGCCTGGGTCCTTCCCTCCAAGGATGAGGCCTGCTCGCAGCAGCCCCTGCAGGCCTGGCTGGCCCTGGCTCCCTGCTGAGCGCGGGTTGCTGGAAACCTGGCTCTCATGGCGGGGATGTCAGAACCTGTGACAGCAGAGGGGACGTTCCAGCAGGAAAGAGCAGTGTGAACCAAAGAAGGGGATGAGAGAGCAGAGAGGAGAGAGGAAGCCGGCAGAGCCCAGAGGAGGTGGCACCGGAGTCCTTGGTGACACTGGCAAGCCCTGCACTGGACACAGCACCCTGCTGCTCCAGGGCGGGGGCGCCGTGCAGCACCTCCAGGACACAGCTGAAGGGCTGCTCCTCCCGGGGGAGCAAATCGCACCTGGCATCGCGCCTCACCCTGTGTGCTGCTGGTTCACTTCCTGTTTCTTCCAGTGCCCAGAGAGATGTAAAGCATCCTTTGACGACAGCATCAGAGCTGTTCCCCTTTCTGCCCAACATGGGATGTATTTTAGAAAAAAATGTGTATGTTTAGACTAATCCCAGACAGCCAGGATGAAGCTGAAGTGCAATTTCCAGAACTTTACTCAAGGTCAAATACCAGACTCCCTCGTAAAGCCAATTTACAAAAAAAAAATGGAAGGGTTTCCGCTCTTTCTGCACGACAGAGTCTAAAATGTTGTGGTGCAGCTTCCAGCCCCAGAGGGATCAGCCTGGAATGAACATCCTCCCAGGATAACAGTATCTGATTTGTATCTTTAAAACCACATTTGAAAACTCACACAATGTGAACAGAAAGTGCATGTGATACACGCTGCAGAATAAGGGCACCTGCAGAGGGCGTGGCCCACCACTTCCACACGGGACAAGTGGCTGGAGACCCACGTGGATGCCAGCCATGTGACACCATCCCAGGACACCGGCAAGTGTGGGCGGGGCAGAGCCAGCCCTTCATGAGTAGTGCGGTGGACCCAAATGTGGCTCTGCAAACCCTAAATGGCACTTTTCAGAGACCCACGTCCAGCACAGCTGCATTTGTGGTCCACGGAGAAGCTCGAGGTCAACCACAGGAGAGAGGGAGGGGCTGCGGGCCAGAGCCGTGGTTTCCCCAGGACTCCGCTGGCATCCACGCCGTGGCCACCCACACAGAGGCATCTGTGGGCTCCCGCAAGGCTGTGGTGGGCTCACATCCTGGGGTGTGGACACTGCATCTCAGACCACAGTCGCCCCGACCTCTAGACGGAGTCCTCCTCCACCACAGAAGCCACCTGAAGTCCGGCCAGCGCTGAGACACTGACAGACACAGTGCAACCTCAGAGAACTTTCGAGGCTTTTCCAAGAGAAGTCAAGAAAAACACTTAGCAGGGTTGAGCCAGTCATAATTTACTATGGAAATACACACAAAATAAAATAGCTTTTTGGTCATTACTTTGACTTCCATTTTAGTGTACCAGGAGTTTACTTGGGAAAAGATAACTAATGCTACCCAAGCCCCCCGGTGTCTTTATGCTCTCATTTGCACTCACTGACACTTATTTCCACACTCCCCAGTGCACAGACAGTGCAAGGCAGATTTCAGAGATCTGTGGAAATAAAAGTACACTTTCTCTGACTAAGCACTTGTAAGAAGCACGTTAACATCTAGAAAATTCTAGATTATTTTCTGACACTTACTGCTAAGTTTAAACAAATAAGAATCATATGCACCAAAGTGAACTGGACAGCTCTCAAAAAACCCCAAATTCCAGATAATAATCTATACTTGGAATTTTAAGAATCATTTCAGGCTATTTACTCTGGCTATATGTCTTCCTTTTATTAAAAATAGAGTCTGAAATTACTGATGTTCATGATGAATTAATACATAAGGGAATAAAAATATTCACTGTTCTGGCCTTGCTTTGATTTGCCTTTTAGTTTAAATAGAGTTGTGGTACCCTTATCCCACAGAGAAGACTGCTACACTGTGGTTCCCAGCCTACACACACGTTCAACCCTTCAGTCGTGCTGGAGTTTTAGCGGAGAAAGCTCACCACACTCAGCTACCCCTCCGGAAACCTGTACACAGCTGTTCTATTTTTTGGTTCATAAAAACTAAAACTAAAAATCTTTGTTAAGAATGTGTTTAGAGCCTGGCATGGTGGAACACACCTATAATCCCAAGCTATTCAGGAAGCTGAGGCAGGACGATCACACATTTGACACCAACTCTGGCAACTTTAAGAGACCTTGACTCAAAATAAAATAATAGTGCCTAGCATGGTGGTGCACACTTATAATCCTTGCACTCGGGAGGCTGAGGCAGGAGGGTGGCTGCAAGTTGGGAGGCCATCCTGGGCAACATAGTGAGTTCAAAGCCAGGCTGAACTCCATAGCAAGACCCTGCCTTTAAAAAAAATAGGGCTAGGGGCGTAGCTCAGTGTTAGAACACCCCTAGGTTTGATCTTTGTTATGAAAAATAAACCCCACAAGAATGTGTTTAGAACGTGATAAAAGGTCACTTAATCAAAATGAGTTGCTCTGGCTTAATTCTATCCATCTAAGATCCACAAAGGCAAGGAAGGCTGTGGGCTAGGGGCCACCTTGCCTGCTGGGCCCAGGGTACTCTGGCTCGATGGCGGGGTCCCTGCAGCTCTCGAGTTCTGTGTGGGGTGCACAGGGGCATCAGCCACCCCAGGCACGTGTCATGGGCAACTGACCACAAATCCCCACAGCGGACCTGTCCAGCGCCCACCATCCACCTGTGTCACCCCCGCCACGCCTGCCCCACCCACGCCGAAGGGCAGACTCCCAGAGGAGAGGGTTCAGGGACCAGTGGGGGCGCTGTACACACTGCGAAAGTGTGACAGCCAGTGAGCCCTGCTCTCAAAATGATTTAACATGGTGCATTTCATGGAATGTATAGCTTACCCCGAAATACTGCCACAAACTCCAGGAGCGCCTGAGGGCCTCTGGGTCCCCAGCAACAGTGACAGCTGCAGATGACAGGCGACCTGCCCCCGCTCCTGTGCTGGCTCAGGAGCCCCAGGTCGCCCAACTTCCTGGTTCAGGGCCAGAGGGACCCGGTTTGCTCCCAGCCCCTCAAGGCCTGCTTGCTACCTCCCAAACCTGCTTCTGCATGCTGAGTCCCCTACCCTGGGGACAGATCACCCCAGCCCTTCTCTTGGGCCTCTGGCCAGTAAACCAAGGGTCCTCCATTTCCTCAAGGGCTCACGAAGGAGAACGGCAGCAGATCCAGCAGCTGCTCGGTGTAGTCTCAGAAAGCTTGGGTCCCGCTGTCCTGGGGAAAGTGGCCCATGGAAACGAGCTGAGCCTCAGGGAGCCTCAGGCACCAAGGAGACCCCAGGGCCCGGGCCCTGTATCCAGTGGGGTGCAGGGGGTGGGCCCAGGCCACTTCCCAGGAGGCTCCTGGGATTCCCCACACCAGGATGGTGGAGGGGATCCGGGCAGAAGCGTCTGGCCCCCAGCCAGCCATTGTCCCCAGCCACACACGTGTCCTTCCTGTGGTAGTGCCCGGGTCTGGCCATGTCTGTCACGTAGCAGGAACTGGGTACTTCCCCAGCAGAACCTCTGGGCCCTCGGCAGAGGCCGGAGCCGCACAAGGACAGGTCCGTGGCTGCTACCAGAGACCAGCCCTGCGCAGGCTGGTCTCAAACTCATGGCAATCTTCCTGCCTCAGCCTCCGAGTGCTGGGATTACAGGCGTGCACCACCTGGGTTCTTGAGGGCATGCTGGAGGAGGAGGAGGAAGGGAGCCCTCCAGCAGAGGCAGATTCCCCGTCCCCCACTACGATGTCGGAGTGAGTGCTGGTCATACAGCTGGGGAAACTGAGTCTGCCGCTCGGCCGCACTGGCTGGGAGCAGTGGGCTGCAGGGTGTGGGCAGCCGAGTTCCATCCCTCGCGCTGCCCACAGGGCGCTGCCCTCGCCTCAGCCTTGGAAGGCGGGTAAGCTTGCGCACGGTGCCCGCACCGGACTCCACACTGCCCTGGAGGCGGAAGCTGGCGAAGACGCACGCCCCGCCCACCTGCAGCGCACAGCGAGGAGAGGGAGACGGCGTGGACGTGGTACCCCCCAGCTGCCCCCCCCCCGCTGCCCCCCGAAGCCGGCCGAGGTCTGCTGCACTTCCTGTTCCGGCCAGCGATGCCCTCTGCTGCACACCAGTCACAGGTCGGCACTAAGAAGGCTGCGCTCCAGCGCTGGACCCACGGCTGCAGTTTTCCACCTGCCCTGTGGGGCTCGGCCTTGGGCCAGGGAACCCAACCAGCCCAGTAGGTGGCTCTGGCTGCTGCACCCACTCGCTCAGGGGCCATTCCTGGGAAGCGTGCACGCTCGGAAAGAGACACAGATACATGGGGGGCCCGGCTGCTCAGAGCAAACCTAGTGAATTCGGGGTGACCTGCGCCCTCCAGGGGTGACACCACCCGCAAATCTAATACTGAAACAGGACGGAAGCTCCTCGGAGGAGAAAACAGCACAGGGCACTGTCGTCAGCACTGGGCCTGGGCCCGAAGCCAATGTGAGACTGAACTGCAGCCCCACCTGCGTCCTTCCTGCGGCAGGCAGCTCGTCAGTCTCATAATCCGAAGGTCCTGGGTGTGAACATTTTGTCCCCGCCGTTTGTGGCATATTTAATGAAAATGTGCACAATAATAGATTATCTACTTTTTTTCAGAGCCAACGCATCTGCAGAAACTGTATGAAAAGTTGAAGCTCTGGACACCTTTGTCCCTAAGAGTCCAGCGGTCACAGTGGCCCAGCAGCAGTGTCTCAAGGCCTGTCCTCGAGGGAAGCAGGGCCACTTGTGTCCGGCCACTCTCCAGCAGGCCCCGAAGGGCCCGGGCTTCACCAGTCCTGGGGAGGTAAATGTTGAGGCCAAAGGCCTGCAGGCTTTGCCCCTTATTGGCACAGGCTAAACTGCCAAGGGTCAAACACTCCAGCCCTGGGAGCGCATTCACCATTCCAAGAAGAATCCTCCTTCTGTCCCTCCGTCCTTCAGTCCCCACCAGTCACCTGAGCAGACCCAGCTGCCACACCGGCCTCAGCCAACAACAGAAAGTGGGGTCACCTGCAGCCCGAGTCCAAGTTCAGATCCCCAGAAAGTCCCAAGGTGACAGAAAGAGGGAGAGAGGGCGACAGGAGAGGAAGGACGGGACAGAGAGAAGCAGGAGGGAAAAGGAGCGGGTGAAAGCAGTGAACGCCACAGACGCACATCACACCCAAAGCATGTCAACTCCAGGTCTACACGGAACGCTAGGAGGCTTTAAAGGGAAACTAAAACTGGGAGCCCAGCAGCCAGGCCTCTTGACTTCTGTGTTGTCCTTGTTACACTTTTCCACTGTCACCTACTGTCCTTGAACAGACTTCTCTCCCCTCCTGACCCAGTGTGTGTCTGCACACTTGCACGCTGACCCGGCCCGGCCCTGGCTCTGGCGCACGGTCTCCCAGATGGCCACCTTGTCGCCTGGGACCCTCACACTGCCCTCTCAGAGCTCAGTCCCAGTCCAGAGACTCCAGCAGCCAAAGCAGAGGATGAACCTGGCGAGCAGCAGCCTGGACGGAGCTGCACACAGGTGCCCGGCCCCTCCCACCCGAGCCATGGTCCTGGGAGCCGAGGATGCTTTGACCCTGTGCAGGGCAGCAGTGGCACAGAGCTCCACCCACAGTCAGAAGCAAGGAGGGCGTCGCTGTCAGGAGCCAGGGCCCTGTGAGAGAGGACTCACTCCACCACCATTTTCCAGAGCGGACTGCAGCCCAACACAGCTGGTGTCCAGGAAGGGAACTCTCGCTTCCTTGCAGGTCCCCACATCTGCACACCAGATGAGGACACAGGGCAAGGCATGGATGCAGCAGGGTGACATGCGTCCTGAAGCACTTTACCCTCAGCAGGCTCAGGCTCCAAGCTGCCCACAGGGCACAAGCAACTCCCAAGGACTTTACACCCCTCTGGGCAGGGCCACCCTCACCCTCGGAGGAGTGGCTCTAGAGAACACGTTGGAATTCCTGGGGACAGCCCTGGGGCACCAGAGAGCTTCCAGCTGAGTCACCTCAAGAGACCCCGATGGCCATCGCGTGGAGACCAGTGCCCACCCTTTCCCAGCTGGAGCCTGCAGCCTTGTTCGGAGTCTAAAGAATGAAGTCATGCACCAGCCTGCGCCAGGGAAATTCTGCCCACAGCGAAAGATCGCCACTGTGATAAAGAGCTGAAAGCTATTCCCTGCCTCAGCTATTTCAGCCGGGAAGCCCTAGAATGAGCTAGCCCACTGCAGCACCCACAGCTAGCTCCACACTCCCGGCAAGGCGGGAGCCGTCGAGTCCACTTCCTCTGCACTGTGAGCTGGACGCGCGTCCCAACCCGAAAGGGGCAGAGCCACCACAGCCACCATGAATCACAGCTCACGAGAAGCCAAAGAAGGTGACCAGCCCCAGGTCACAGTGACAGAAAGGTGGCCCTGGGCCAGAGGGGCATGAGAAACCTGGCCCAGCCAGGTCCAGCCAGAGCAAGGAGTCCCGGGGCATCAGAGGGGCGGACGAGGACTGGGGAGAGGCTGCAGTCCAGGACAGGGCCCGGCGAGCTGACAGGGCCGAGAGGAGTGTGTGCTGAATGTGGCACTGTTGCAACCCTAGACTTCCCGAATTTAACAAAGATGCCGCATCTCTGGTGTGACACTGATGTGCTCAGATGACTTCTACAGCTCACTCTCCAATGGTTCGGCAAAATTAATCAAAATATGGGCAGAAAGGAAAAAACACAACTGTGCCCAAAAGTAAATATGGATGTGTCCATGTGAAGAGTCCAGTTTGTCTCTCAATCTGCATCTTTCCTAGAGACCTACTTGTCCTTAACTTTCAAGTTCTTGTTTGATTGAGGGTAAAGAAGCAGTGGGATGCTGGGAAGGAAGGCAGGAGGCCGGCTGTCAGGCAGGCAGCTTCGGGCTGTGGGGACAGCAGCAGGGACCGAATGTGCGGCAGCCTTGTGAGCAGACAAGGATAAGCCACAAAGGAAGCCCACAGTGAGGGCGGCGGCTACTGAGTGCGCACAAATAACACAATGCGCTGGACAGAGGATTTCAGGTCCTCCAGCGGGCCCTGCGACACCCTGCCATCCACGCTGGCCACAGCGGCACCTGGCTCCCTCCAATGTCCTGGAGCCCTGGCAGGAGTGTGTGGAGGGCCGGGGCTCACTCAGAGCCACCAGGGACAACTTGGGAAGAAGGAAACTTAGGATCGAATCTGCAGCTTTCTTGGACTTTCAGATTGCCGTGGTTCCCAAAGTCGTAGTCCTGGAATTGGTTCAAAGCAGACAGCACAGACTAGGCCCTGATTACAGATCCTAGGTAGACTATGCATCGGCCTTCCCGGTTAGGCTCCACCACAATCAACACCCAAAACCCAGGGCCAAAGAAAGACAAGTCAAAAAGGCCCAGGAAGCGCCGAGCGCACCTCCTGGCCCCGGGAGGGCGTGGGCAGGCCCTGAGCTCACAGGAGACTGTCACTGGGCTGGCTGCAAGCGGTTCCCAGCACGCAGGGCGGTGCACCTGGGCACGGGGACACCTGCCTGGACTGCCTCCCTCCACGGCGGGCAGGAGGGGGCACGAGAGCACCTGGACACACCTGGGCGCCCTGCCCTGCGGAGGGGGAGCAAAAGACTGCAGGGAGGTCTGGGGCGGGCGAGGCCGGAGGCTCCATGAGGCTGGAAGGCATGTCTTGTAAAAGATAAAGTCACAGACGCCCGGCGGGCCGGAAGCCTTGCTCTTTGGGCTCCTCGGGTGGCTTTGGGGTGCTGAGGAAATGAGTCTGTCCTCTGTGCCCTTCGGTCCCACCACTGCCTGGCTGGTCCCTGAATCCAGCGCCTGTGATGAGTGAGAGGTGGCAGTGCTCGAAACTGAAGAGAGCATGGCCAGGAAACAAGATGAGGTGTAGGAGACCATGGCACATGGCCCAAGGGCTCCTGCAGCCCAGCGCCCTAACAGCAAGGCGGGGGACTTTTCCCAAGCGGTGAGACTCGCACGGGAGATCAGGGAGGAGAATGCAAATAAGCTGGGCATGGTGGTGCACCCCTGTCACCCTAGCACTTGGGAGGCTGAGGCAGGAGGGTCTGAGAGGCCAGTCTGGGTTACAGAGGGAGACAGGAAGAGGTGGAAGCAGAGGGCAAAATGGTAAGCAGCACAGTAAGCATCTTCAGAGCATCTTATAGTCACTCAGCAAACGTCCACCTGAAGCTGTGGCAGAGATTAAGGGCTCTGGGCCGGGCCCCTGTGGCGCTCTAGGCCAACAGTCTTAGCTAACCCTTCCCTCACTTATGACCTCAACAAGCATCTACAAGAGACACATTCTTGATCCCTCGTGTCCGATAATTAGGTCATTACATGTACTTTTTGTGAGTCACAATCCTGAAAATCAGCCAAGGCTGTTACTTCCTGAGGGACCTGGGGACTCAGCCCTCCAGGAGCTCGGGGCCTGCAGCCCCGGAAGTGTCCGGTGCACAATGAGGGCACTCCACACTGCTGTTGTCTAAGAACAGAACTGTCAGGCAAAGGATGCTGTGGCTGCAAGCTCCCCTTTAACTCAAGGTCGAAGTCTAAGAGCCAGGTCGTAAAGTGTTGAGGGCAGTGTTCTCAAAGAAGGAGTCTACGGAGCAAACGTCCCTTTATAAACTCGATCCTGTGGTCAATAACTGCACTGGGTCGGGGCTGAACTGCCTGACACTCCATCCATCTGAGAGTAAAGCGAGGCTACAAGCCTATAAACCTTCTTCTTTCTTGCTCTAAAAGAACAGGTGCTAGGGCTGCCAGGAGGGTGGCACGCGCCCAGGGACATCCGGAGTCTGCAAGTCAACATGGCGGTCAGCCCAGACCCCGGCTGCCAGCCCTGCTCAGACGGGGTCCTCTTCCCGTGCAGTGAACGAGCTGGTCACAGAGGGCCGAAACCCGTCCAGGGAACCTTTAGGCTGCCGTTTCAAGCTCAAAGGGTCCTGGCCCTTCCTTTCTCAATCAGCCTACACAGTTATGGCTTGGGGAGATGGAAAAACCAGTAGGATTTGGGGCCTGGCCAAATCACAACTCAATTTTTATTTTAAAAATGTTTTTTATTTAAAAATGTACTGTTACGATGGCATTAATGATGCCCTTGCTTATTTTTTTCAACAAATATTTAGTCAAGGACTACAAAGGGTAAAGAAATGAGCTAAGCACTTGGGATAAACAGGAAAAAGAGGAGAAGGCCCTGTTCTCAGCGAACATGAAGTTAATGGGGAGACAACATCAGCGGCTCATTACCACACTGGAGCCGGGCATCATGGGGGTGTCTGTTTTTCTTCTCTGATACTCTCAGCTCAAATCCCAATCACTGAAGAATGTGAGTGGTTTGAAAGCTCGCCTCGGGGTGCCCAGTGACTGCCTCCTGAAAGCCACGCCACCCGGTGTTATGAGATGTTCTGCCCCGGGGCGCTCACAGCTCACTGAGGAGGCAGCAGGACCAAAGGGAAGTATGCACCCTTCTGCAGGGCAAATCTGCACTGGGATCCAGCAGCATTCCTCACTGGCTCTCAGCAAATCACTGATCCCCAGCCCTGCGTGTCCTCGGGGTTATGTGGGGACAGCCCCGGCTGCCTGCTGAGGTGACGGAGCAGGACCTGCACAGCAGACCACAGCAGCCACTCCCCATGCTGGCCCCACCACCACTGCTACACCGACTTGCAGTGAAAACGTCTAGAAATGGGGTTATTGAAACACACAGTAATGAAGATTGAAAACTGGGAAAAAAAACTGAGTGACCTGAGGCGGCCCTGCTAACGGTGGTATTTGCTCATTAAACCGGCGCATCACAGAAGTGGGTGCACTCTTAGGAATCTGCTGGTTCGAACTCCCTGTTCCCCAGCCCAGGAAACTGATATCCCCAGCACTGAGCACTGCAAACCACTGTGACAAAGGGTGCAGCACAGACAGCAGTCTTGGAAATGTTGCCAGTCCTCAAGAGCAAAGGCAAAATGTTTGTTCTGTTTCAGAAATCCTTGCTAACACCCACCATTTCCTACAAATACACCAGAGAAGAGGACCCCGTACTGGAAAGGAAAGCCAGATGTGAACCCAGCCGGCGAAATGGCTGAAAGCTAACAAGACCAACTATTCCCCCATTGATGCCAGTTCCAATCCTGCCATTCCCAGGTTTTATTACACAGCTCACCACTGATCCTCTCACCAGAATGTCTTCTCCCACAAACACAAACATGCAAGAAGCTCCCCAAAGGAGTTCCTGGCAAAGTGAAACTTTCAAAACGATGGAGGACCGTGCATGGCTTGCTCTTACTATGCCATCCTTATATCCTTAACCATCTGCTGCTCCCCTTCAATGAGACAGAAGGGCCAGAACACACATATGGGTCTATGTGTAGATATGTGCACACATGGAACATGGGTAAAAATTATTCAAGACAATTTTAATCATTTTAACTCCAAAACATTTTCAGGTATACATAGAACCCCTTTATTTTGGGGTGCACTGCATTATCTAATTTATCCTTTAAATATTTTCACTTTGACAACAGAGCTATTAAAAGCACACTGTGGATAACATACATGTCTTTGTAGAAAACCCAAAAGGTACTGTCAGTAAAACTCCTGGACTAAGAATGGGTTATAGAAGGTCGCAGGATACAAGGTTAATGTACAATCAATGACTTTCCAATAAACCAGCAATGAAAAAGAAAAACAAAACCCAACAATGGACAGTGGAATCAGACACTGAAAACCCAACCCACTGCTATTTACATTAACATTGCCAAAAATGAAATATATAGGAAAAATCTACAAAACATGAGCAAGACCTGTATGATGAGAACCACAAGACTCTGACAAAAGAACTCAAAGAGGAAGTAATGGAGAGGTGTCCCATGTTCATGGACAGGAAAACTCAATGATGTCACGATGTCAATTCTTCCCAAATTGATCGCTAGATTCAATGCAATCCCAATGAAAATCCCAGAAAATTATTTTGTATATATCAACAAACTGAATCTAAAGAGTATATAGAGAAGCAGAAGAATCAGAAAAACCAACACATTGTTGAAGGAGATTAATAAAATTGGATGACTGAGGCACATATCAATAAAATAGACTAGAGAGCCCAGAAATAAGCTCAGATAAATATAGCAAACTAAGCTTTGACAAAGAATTGATACAATGGACCCATGATAGCCTTTTGGAACACCTGGACAACATGTAAGGAAAGTAAATTAAGATACACACCTGATACTATTCACAAAAATTAACTCAAAATGAGTCATAGACCAAAATGTAAATACAAAAATATAAAATTCTTGCCAGATTAACAGGAGAAAATCTAGATAACCTTGGTTTTGGTGATGACACCAAAGACATAATCCATGAAAGAAAGAATAAGCTGAGCTTCATTAAAATTTATTTTTCTGCCTTACAAGAGACTCTCAAGGGAATAAAAAGACCAACTACTGATGGAGAGCAAATATTTTCAAAAGAATATATGATAAAGAACCAGAGGGTAGTGACTCTGCCTTCTTCTCAATTTTGCTGTGAATCTAAAATTGTTCTTAAAACACAATTCATTTTTTAAAACACCGTGTATACATGACCCCAGATTGTGAAACAGTGGGTCGGAGCTAAGGAGAACATCTGCACGATGTTTTATTGGTGACTCACATAGTTTGTCCTTTTCTTTCCTGCACCCTGGCCCAGTAAATTAGCACAGATGTTGATGGGCCTCCTGTTAGTCCCCAAGGACCAGGTCCTGGCCTTTCAGGCTGATCCCCATTGTGCTGCCAAATGCCTCCCCTCTGCCAAGGCCCTGCCCCACCCACAGCAGTTTTTTACATAGGTTGTTTTTCTTCAAAATGTTAAGTACAAAATAACCCCAAGTATACAGGCAGCAATTAATTTCTCACTATCAACTACCAGAGAGTCTATTAGCTATGTAAATGTTCTGATTGTCTACAAAATGATGCTTGAAAATATCTAACCACCCACAGGGAATTCCACACCAACACATTAGGACAGACATGGAGCACGAAGACCCAATTCTCCTGCCCTGGGTTCCAGTTCCAATTCTGCACACATGGATGAAATCCACACAGCATGGCACAAACTCTGCAACATGAAGCCACCTATGCTTACAATGTGGACCAGAAATTGTGACCGGGGGGCCCGTGGGTGGGATTCAGCTGACACATGTGCTTTGGCCTGCATCATATTCTAGAATTTTTTGAACAAATATTCTACACTTAAGACTCTAGGCCTCTAATTCCTTTCTAGATTTTTTAAAATGGGCTGGGGTATAGCTCTGTGGTAGAACCCTTGCCTAGCATGCTCCCAGTCCTGATTTCCATCCCCAGCATTGCAAAAAGATGAAAAAGAAAAACAGTGCCTTCCACTGGGCCCCCCGGCTGGGCACCGTTCTCTCTGCTGCTATTAACTACCTGCCTGACCCGAGCAGACATGCGGATTCCGGGACAGGTAGTCAACATGCAGGGTGCAAATGGAGCTTAAGCCTGCATTCGATACATTCCAGCACCCAATAAACTCAACACATTTACTGGAATGTTCTCTGGAGCCACATTCCAGGGCATCCAAGCATCTCTGAAGCTTGTATAAACTGATCTTCCTGGACTGGCCATGGAAACGCAAGTCCTTTGGATTAGCCATTTCTGTAAAGTGTCACATCACCAACATGAAGTCTGAGAACTGGCTTCTACCTAGACTCTTCTGTCCTATGTCATTCTTTATTTCCTCTGATCAGTCTTTCCCTGAAATCTCTGATGTCATCACTCACCTGCCCTGAACGTCTCCCTGTCACAGAGTCCCAGGATGATGGTGGCCAGGAACCAGCAGCCCCCATCCTCTTCTGGGCTGTGTGCTGGGGACCCACCAGGCACCTCCTGTCTGTGCCCTCTGACCTCTGGAACCAGAAGCTCCCTCCAGTTCTAGAAGATTCCTCCGTGCCCTCCCAGCTGCCCCTGGGACAGACTTCGCCTACCCTGCTGAATGAGTGAAAGTTCACTCTCCCTCCCCTACCAGTTGTATTTTCCTTAGATTTCTCAATAGCCATTTGGCTTCCTTGTCCCTTAATTCCCATATCACCTTTTACAATTATTGAGTAATCTATCCTAGTACTGCTGTGTTTGATGGAAAATTTTTCATTCTTTCATATGTGCCCCTGCCTTTTTTGCCTTTGAAAATGGAACTTTTTTCTCATTTCCTGCCCCCTTCACAGAGACATGCATCTGCTAGCAAATTTTAAATATTTCCAGGGATTCAGAAGATCTTACAAAATGAGTTTCAACAGAGCCACTTCCAGACATGGTGGCTGGATATACGTGGCGGTGTGACGAAAGATAAATTTACATCATGAGAACACAGTGCATCGACAGTGCCTACGCTTACAGGACTTTTCTATTCCTCCGTCTTTCGTTCCAATTCCATTTTCCACTTAGCCTTTTCCAGGATTTAGTCACAGAATTTTCATGAGCCCAGTTGAAATTCTGATTTGCTCTGCATTCCCTCATTCCCTCCTCCCTTCCTATTCTTGCACTGGTGCTTTATTCTTATAGCCTGGTTCTGGAAACATCTGAATATCTGTCCAGACTCTGAAAGCATAATTCTTTACATAATGTTCTAGACAGAGTTTCTGAAGTAGTTTATAAAAGCACCCTCTGGATTGTTATTTACATATGACCTCTTCCTTCCTTCCTCTTCCTTATTTCCTGCCATCGGTCTAACACATATCTACAAAGTACTATGTGCTAACCTCAAAGCCTTTTTTTTAAAGGTGTCCCCCCGCCCCGAAGGACACCCACTTTCTGCCCACGGTAAATGTCCAATGAATATGCTTCTGACTGGCACCATAACTGATTTCTCCACGCCATTTCCGCCCCTTCATTTACTCTGCATTCTGGGGGCAGTACAGGCCGCATCTCCCTCCCAGGCAGGGGACAGCACTGCCACCCATGGAAAGACCGTCCCTTCGAAATCTGCCCATCGCCATTGGCTGTGTTACGTTTCACACCAGAGGAATCCCACCCCTTTTCCTCAGAGCCAAAGTCACACCTTGCCCTGTCAGAGACCTTCCTTTGTCCAGCAGGGTGGCAAAGCTGTATGGCCCACTGTGTCCATGCGTAGTGTCTGTGCAGCTCCCTTGTCACTCCAATTCCATAGACGTCCTCAAATTAGGCCGCAGGTGTTCTTAAGAGACTCGTGTTTTAGGTGTTGCCAAACACTTTGCTGTGTATGTGTTTTGGCTTTCTCCTGGTCAGTCTTTGCTTGTTACAGTGAACCCTTCCTCAGAGCCTTATCCTCGACACACCTGTACATCCTTGCTTCCTACGCCACACGTGCCAACAGCCACCAGTCACCCCAACAAGGCGAGGTGGCCCTGGCTCCCTGCCACACTCTGCATCTCCTCAGTGGGGTCCTCAGTAGCCCTGCCCAGCACAGCCTCGTTCTCTGGATTCCTAAAATATTCTGCCTGGAATATCGCGACATCTTTGAAACCCCTCGTGTACCATGCGTGTCCCACCGCACGTGATGCTGCTTTGCATTTAGTTCTTTATCCTGAACCTGGGCTGGGTGACCTGAGTCTTCCTCCTTGGGGTTCAGAGGACCACACACACCCTAGGTCTGGGAGGAAATCAGGAGATGCCAAATGCGTACCATGCGTGCCTGTTCTTGCAGGGGAAAACCTCCTAGCACCAAAACTGGCCACCCAGAAGTGTCAAATGTGACTTCCTCCCAGCAGCCTCCCTGACCCCCAAGACTTCAAGTGTTTAATCCTGATTCCGCTGCCCACTTTCTCCCAGGGTCACCCCACACACCCTCATCCCTCCCACGCCAGCTTTCGTGCACACTTGCTGTGGTTCTCCCCCTTGGGCCTGGCCTGTCTCGAGGCCTGACGTCTGGAGAGCTGGCTGCTCTCTGTTGCCAGCCACCACTGCTGGGGTCCCCTGCGAGCTCCGCCCTGTACTGCTTGGCCTCTGCCAACTCCAGCACTTGCACATTGCTAAATTCTCCCTGACAACCTCGTCCTGTCTTCTCTTTTTTATTAATACTTTGTTTGGCAAATCTGGAGTTCACTTTTATTTCTAAATCTACTACTAAGTGTTGAAATTTGACAGGAATAGAGGACACTGTGTTTTGTTTTGTTTTTTTGTACCGGGGATCAAACTCGGGACCTTGCACTTGCGAGGCAGGTGCCGGAACCACTGAGCTAAATCCCCGGCAACACTGTGTTTTTTAAAGTTAGTCTTTAAAAGAATGGAAATGCCATGATTTAATTTGGTCAATGAACCGACAGGAGGCCACTGATGTTCTCCACTGGTGACATGTTTATCATATCCACGGTGCCCAGTGCCCAGCTTTCAGACACAACAAAGATGCACATTCGGTGCCCACTCGCTGGCAGTGGCAACCGCAAAGCTTCATGGAAAGGTCAGGAGTGAAATGCCTCAAGGGGTTCCCTCCAAATCCTAAAATAAAAGTCACATTCCATACTTCACAATTCTCATGAACATATCACAAAGTCACCATTATGCCACCGAGAATGAAAACAACTCCATGCTTGTACTGCCGGGGAAAGTATTCTAAAAATGAATTATATAGAATCTTCGGCTCCTCCTCCAGCGTGACCGTGCTGCAGCTCAGTGGTGGAGCAGGGCCCAGTCTCTGTGGGCCACACCTCTGGACCCAGACTGCACCTCTGGACCCAGACTGCCCCACACCTGCCTCTCGGAGTCAGGCTTGGTGCGCTGGGCTCTAAAGCAGGTGCTGCTGAGATGCCTTTGTAATTACCCTAGTAAACCTCTCATCTCAGTAATCATCTAGATAATTCACAGACACCAATCTGCAGGTGAATGTTTTTTCTTTTAAAGACCTAAAGCCTTTTGCATATCCTTTGTCTTAGTAAACTGACTTTGTAAGACAGATCCTAAATCCACTTGAAAGCGGCTTTCCCTCACTTTCCACACACACACACACACACACACACACACACACACACACACACACACACACACACACACATGCTCAATGCTCTATCTACTTAGATGGCGGTGTCACACCCTGCCTCTGGAGGAAGCCAGTTCTACTGGATCAGTACAGAAGGGCTTTTCCTCCCACCCCAACCATACGTCCCATTTTCAAGCCATTTGGAAGCAAAAACAACTCCACAGCTCTCCAGTTTCTCAGTAAACAGAATGCGTCCAGCCAGCAAACCCTTGGATGCAGCAGCTGCCAGGCCTGAGAAATGCTCTCTCCCAGGTCCTCCTGGGGGAACAGCTGTGAGAGTCACATTGTTTGACGATGACAAGACCTCAGGAAGGGTAACCCTTGTCCTCCACGGCTGGAGCTATGATTTCCCAACACAAAATGCGAGACACAGAAATCCCGCGCCTTCCTCCGCATTCCCAAACGCAGCCCGGGCCCTCAGACCACCCTGCCTGACGTCATCTCGAAACATTCGATTGACTTTGGTTCATCTTTTAACTCTGGTGATGAGTGAAGAGCGGCCCGGCTGGCAGCAGGCTGGAAAGCACCCTACAGCAGCGACGCCCAGCAAGGAGTCTTGGCACAGTAAAAGCCTCCCCCTCCCAGGTCCCCGAGTCTGCAGTCCCTGAGGAGCCCAGTCCTCCCTGGCTTGCCAGCGACTCCAACCCACCTGGCAGCTTCGCCCTGGACTCGCTCATCACGGAAGCTCTGCCTCTCCCAAGCCTCCTGTCCCTGCAGCCTCGCCTGGCCCACAGCCACCTGCAACCATGTGTTCCTGAAAGCCAGGCCCCAGCAGCGATGTCCTCACAGGGCCTGGAGTTTGAGTTCTGTCTGGGAAGGAAAATCTCTGCACTCCTGGTCCATGTTCGACAAAGCAAGAATAAGAGCACCCGCCCCGCTCTGGCACTGCACAAGTGGAGAGCAAGTGACCCGGCGGTGACTCTCGAGTGGTGTCACCTTCCAGCGCTCACTGCGTCTCCTGGTGCCACCCCCCTTGCTGCCAGCATCCTGGGCAAGTCACCATGTCCTCACTTCCATGCAGGTGGCCGCAGGTGTCACACCAAGCGTCAGTTCCCCCCAGTCCCAGGTGCAGCGGGGCCCGAGCCAAGGACCTTGAGACAGCCCTGGCAGGACCGCGGGTGCTCACACACCCCCGGCCACCACTTCCCCAGGCTCAGGGGCCAGGGTACCCGGACATGACCAGGTCCCGCCCACCCCAGCATGGGGCCATGTCTCCCTAAAGGAAACCCATGTCCACCAAGGCCCTGGCCCTGCTTGGGGCACTGGGCTGGGCTTCCAGAGACCCCCGCAAGTCCTCCAAGTGCGCACGAGCGCCCTGCCACACTTCCCCTGCTCTATGGAAATGTGATTCCTGACCAGTGCTGTTCTCTTGGGGATCAGGACGAGGCCCACCTTCTGCCTCCCCACCACTCTCCTCATTTCAGATCCAAAGGGGGGACAGCAATCTGTCCCCTCTAGGTTCCCTGGGCCAGGGGTCACCATGGAGAGCCTGGAGCTCGTTCAGAGTACACACATGGTGCCAGGCCCGCTCTGAACCTTGCTGGTGACACTGCCTCTCGGAGCAGAGGCATCAGAAGAAGAGTTGCATGGCTCTGTCCCCCACAAGCAGCACACAGCCAGGGAAGACAGCCAAGCCTCAGAAGTTTCGGGGAAAGAGAAATCGGAGCAAGCAAAGAGCGATGCACCAGACTTTATGTCGAATTAGTTTTTATATCGCACCTTTGCTTGCTGGTGTTTAATAAAGGTGGCTAATTAACAAGAAGCAAAAGGCTTTAATGCTGATGACACGGGGCGAGGAGAATGCACCCCGGCCTGCACAGTGGCATGAACTCATCCATTGCTAGCACGAAGGACACAGCGGGGCTGGGGCGCCTGGTGTGGTTCGGGCACCACACACACCACACACTAGGACACGCTCGTATACACACCCACCTGTGCACACACACATGCATGCGCATCCACACTCCCTCACAGGCACAGAGCAGACTCGCCCAGGTGTGCATGTGGACCTGCACGTATGCACACATTCACACACCCCTCCTACACACGTGCACACAGACTCACACCTTCTCCCGGCAACTGCACCTGGGCACACGTGTGTGCGTACAGACACGCTCACACTCCACACATGTACATCGCACCCAAGCCTGCACACAGAGGCGCCTCCAGGGCACCTGCCGGGGGACACCACGCCCAGTCTGCACACCAAGGCAGGAGTGACCCTCGTGGCCAAACATGGGCAGGGTGGGGAGAGGGTGGGGCCTCACTCTGGCCAGGAAAACAGCGCCTTGCCTCGGCCGCGGTTTCGGGCCATCCGCCGCCGCTGGGGACCCGAGCCCGCAGGGCCTCACTGGCCCAGCCTTAAGGAGCACTACGCAGAAAGCAGAGTCTCAGAAACGCATCCTCCCCGCGTTCCCAGTCCTCTCCCACCGGGCACCAGGGCTTCCCAGGTCTCCTGGGGGGGGGGGGGGGTCCTGCAGCCGTGTCGCCCAGCTTGTCCCCAGATCCCCAGGGTCTGTCACTCGCTGTGGCTGCCAGGCAGCAACAGAGCCAACATCGACTCCGGCCACCGTGGGCTCCCACCCGGCAGAGCTGCTCCCACTGCCCCGTCGGGGCCCTTCCTCCGCCTCTCGGAATAAACACGCGTCACCACAAAGCTGGGGGAGGAGCCAGCCCTCGGAACTGGCGGGCCCAGAAGACTGACCAGTGCGATCCCTGCGGCCGCGGGGTCCTCTGGGTGACGTCCTGAGACGTCTACACAACACCTCAGTATTGGCCTCCGGCCCCGGGGACCAGAAGCACCGGGCCGGTGCCCTTGAGCCGGCTGCACCACCGTTTCTGCGTGACACACCCGGGAGGGGCCGCGGTGTCAGTGAGCCTGGGCTGCCCGGGATCGGGATCGGACTCAGCGGGCAAGGCCCAGGGCTCCGAGCGCTCCCTCTGCAGCGGGAAGGCCTGGGGAGCGGGGCACAGCTCTGCCTCCCCTTGGTACCAGCGGTCTGCACGGGCCTCTCGGTGTCCAGGTGCAATGGGGTGAGAATGGCGGACCCAGACAGCCGGAAGGGTCGCACCTACGCTCTCTGCCTGCTTCCTCTGCGCGAGCACTGCCAGCCGCTGCGCGCCGCCAGGGAGATAAGCCCTTCGGGGTCCTGGCCCACACTCCCGCCCCGAGGAGGACGAGGCCCTGTTCAGAATGACGCACAAGCCAGCGATGGCAACGTGCCCCACTGTGGCTGTCAGGAGAGAGCACTTCTGAGAGGCATTTGCGTCGTTCCTTGTTTAAAACTTAAGGACAAACATCCATGTTCCAACGCGAGTTATTTTCAAAATCAAAGACTGGGGCTTAAGCCAAAATCGCTTGTATTAAATGTTGAGCCAGGAGCAGTGGCACAGGCCTGGCACTCCAGCACTAAGGGAGGCTGAGGCAGGAGGACCCGAAGTTCCAGCTCTGCCTGGGCAATTTAGCAGGACCCTGTCTCAGAAAACTTAAATAAAGAGGAGGCAGGCTCTGGGGTAGAGAACCCCTGGGTTTGATTCCCCAGTGCCACACCAAAACAGTTGAAGTCTACTGGCACAGATTTTGACACAAAAATGTGTTCTGAATGCAGGGACCTAGCACTGGGGCTCAGCTCCTGGGGCCTCCAATGGGAAGTCCTGGCCTCCGCCCCTCACACGCACGTGACAGGAACATGTCCTCAGCCCAGGAAATTCTACTCCTAAAGCCACAGGCTGAGGCTCCTCACCCAGTGCTTGGACCAGCAGTGTTTCAGAGCCAGCTGGGATGGGGTCCTCCGGGCAGGGGAACCTTGAACCAGGGTGCAGGCAGGGGCCGGCTACCCGGGCCCCGAGACCCCAGGCAGGGTCACTCAGATGGGCAGCCAGGCCCCAGGCACACACAGTGAAGAGCCTGGCTTGGCAAGGCCACCAGTGCCAGTCGTCCCGGGGTGTCCCACCCCCAGGTGCCAGCTGCCACCCGCGATGCCTGCCACCTGCCCACTCAGGAGGCATCACAGAGCCCCTTCTGGGGAGAGGCTGCCCGGCACTGTCGACGCGGCCTTGAAGCTCATCTGCGAGATGAGCTTGGAAACGACCCAAAACTCCAGAAAATGCAGGAGTGGCATCTGGAAAACTTCGGGTGAGGGTGGAGCGGGGAGCTGTGGAGCTGTCCACCCACATCGTTGCTCACTCTGCAGCCACCCACCAAGGGCATGGAGGGCGTCGGGCACCGGTGCTCACCTGGGGCCTGAGTGGGCACACAGATGGGGAAGGACACCGCACCTGCTTCTATCCGGCCTCTGCCCACAGGACCAGAAATCCCCGGGCTCCTGTGCGTCGCAGCTGAGAGGGAGGGAGTGTTTGGCCCCCGCCCTAAAGCCCAGGGCCAGGCAGGTCGGATATCTCTCTAGATTGCTTCACACAGCTGCAAATGTACATGTTCCCAACTCCAGGTCTGTACCACTTCCAGTCCTATTAATGCCTCATCTTTGGGAAGCTCCCGTTTTCTCTCCAAATGAGAGGGTCACACCCGCGCCACGGCTCCATTCTCCGCTCAACTGGGGAGCAGAACCAAGCAAGCTGGCACTGAGCTCTTGCTGCTCCCTGACCCTCTCCGGAGGGCAGGCGGCTGGAAACTGGAGCGGTCAGGTGAGCAGCAAGCTGGCCCTGCATCGAAACCCAGAGAAAGGTGCTGCACCCTTGGGTGCCATGTGCCAGGACAGCCTTGCAGGATGCGCTGGCTGGAGCTTAAGGTTGGGAGGCTGAAACCACGCACACACCTGCCGGGCACTTCTGAGCTGTGTGGGGGCAGGAAGCTTCCAGAGCTCCCTGTGAGGGGCCAGGAGGATCCCAACCAACCCCGTGTAGGAAGCATCTCCACCTGGACGGCGCAGCCTTGACCCCTGTGGCTTGGCACTCGACTCTGAACATACAGCGGACAGGAAAATGCGTGTGGCAGCATCCAGTTGCCAGTTTAGAGAGAATGAGCAGTCCCAGGGGTGAGCAGAATCGTACCTCCTGCATCAAGGTCGAAAGATCTGACCTCAAGGCAGAGACTGAAAGACTTGCTCTGGCTCCGCTGTCGAAGCCTTGGGTTTGCTCAGACAGACAAAAACGGAACATCACAAATATGTCAGCATTGTTGGAGAGAAAATAACAAGTGGGAATTCACCTCGACAATCCAAAGCTCCAGAAGCCAGGCCAACAAGCACAGCCCCATTTCCACGAAGCTGCTGTCGGTCTCATGTTCAAGACACTGGAGTCTGTCACCAGTGTTCCCTCATCCAAGGAGACAGACCAAGTGTTCCAGACTGGAGTCACTTCCGTTCCATTGCTTATGGAACCCATGGGGACCTCACGCCTCGTTGGAGGTCACACTGCAAATTACGCATCTGTGTCGCAGACTGGAGGCCACGGTAGCATGGAGAACAGGCTCAGGCATCTAAGGGCGAAACAGTAACACCTCTGGCTCCATCGGGGGGACCCGGGAGTCCAGGAGTCCAGGAGTCCAAGCTCCTGGGGCCACTGCCCACGGCCCCACGCCAGCCTATATTTTATCCACGGGAAAACTTGCTTCCCGCAGTGGGTGGCACTGTGCTGCTCTCCGTGTCCACGTCCTGCAGGAGGACGAGCAGGGTGTTTTCAGGCCTGGGAAGTAAGAAAAGAGGTCTGAGGCTGAGCAGAGGAGCAGGAAGGCAGGTGCCGCTGGACAGGGCCGCTGCAGTTCTGGTCCGCGCTGGAAGGCGAGGCAGTGTTTCTCCAAACAGGCAACTCCTGTTTCACATGATGCTGTGCTCGCTGTGCAATTTTTCCTCTCCTCTAAAGCTTGGTTCAAAGCTCTGTGAAGTTTATTTCTTCGGTCATACAGTAAGTGTGGAGACCCTCAGCCGCCCACACACACAAGCCCAGGACCTCGGAGACAGCTGGGTTTGGAATTCTGGTTTCAGGCTTCCGGGAGGGAATGGGCTGCATAGCTCTAGCATCAAGATGCCCCCACACTGTTAGGAGTTGACATCCCGGACATCCTCGGGGTCTACCCTCTCTGTGGGCACCCTGGCCACCCAGCCCCAAGTCTGCATTGCACTGGAGCTTCCCTTACAAGGCAGTGGCCTGGAACACCTTGCTCCCTCCACAGGCTCCTCCGCCCGGTGCCCTGCTGTCCTTGGACTCGCAACAAACCACGCGTCACCGCCCGCTGGCCAGCTGCTCCCCCGAAGGATGCACCCTCCGGGGGCACCAGTCTGCCCTGCCGCCATCCGGGGACCAGAGTCCCCACCCCAGGTCCCATCTGGGGTTGACCCTGTCAGCAACCTCGGCCCTTTGTTAGTGTCCCCCACCGCAGGTGCTCCGGGAGCAGTGGCCCAGGCCACAGTGCAGGGACAGAGCTGCGTGGCGGCACAAGTCCAGAAGAGGGCTGCGTGGGGGGTGCCAGGCCACTGGAGCCATGCGCCCAGGCAAGGACCCCCATCCCCCTCCTGGGGACAAAGCTGACTGCTGACCACACCTCTGCCTATGGCCTCCCGCTCTCCCTGTGAGACCTGGCTACGCCAAGTGGCGTCCGGTTAAACCCCTCCGGCCCTTTGGCCGGCTTTACATTGGCACCAAACTCTTCCAAAGCTCAGATTTTGTCTTTTCATCGCCTCAGCGGCTCCCACACCGCTGACTCGGGGTAGACTCCACAGAGGTGGCATGCAGTCTGCTCCCAACCCTGCCCCAGCATCCACATCTCGTCACGGAGTCACGGGCAAGACGGCCATGGGGCCAGGACGCTCACAGCCTCCTGGGAATGCTCTTCGCCCTGGCTCCTTAAAATTTCCATATGATTTTAAATATTTGCTTATGCCCATGGGCACCCAAAAGGAAGCCCTGCTGTGATCAACACAACTATGAATTTCTTCTTTTGAGACTAACTCTTGTCAGGTAGCCCAGGCTGGGCTTGAACTCACAATGTAGCCCAGGCTGACTCTGAACTTGTGGAGATCCTCCTGCCTCAGCCCCGAGTGCAGGGTCACAGGTGTGCTCCAAGATGCCCAGCTTCGACTATGAATTCTTGACTCACAATCTTCCACGGACTCTAGTTTGGAGATATGTATTCCAAGCCTCCTTTTGTCCTTAATTCATGTGAACCAGAAAGAGGGGCAGGGACCAAATGTCAGAAGTCCTAGCCTGGAGGGAGGCCCGACCCACAAGAGCTGGGGTGGATCCCCAGGACCCTGCTGGGCAGGTTCCCCTGCAGGAGGGACAAGAGAGGTGGAGGTGTACAGGAGGGGCAGCAGCCTTGGGACAGCCACCTGCATGTAGGGGACCAGGAGAAGCCAGCTGCCAGGAAAAGCTGGTAACCCACGTCCACAGCTAGAAGTGTCCTGGCCCACACTCGAAGTGGATCTGGGCTTGCAGAAGAAACTGGCTGTCATCAAAAATCTCAGCACCCACTGACCTCCCACTGCCTGTCTCCTGAAAGCACCTGCAGCCATGCCCCTTCCACTAGTGACAGCCATCCCAGTGCCCCGGCTGCTGTCTCATTGAAGGCAGCCAGGGCCACAATGCGGGCGGTGCTGCTCCTCCACACGGTGCCAAGGAGCAGAGTCCCAAGCCTGTGGCTCTGGTGGGAGGAAAACCGTGATGTGTGAGCCGCTGCCCATCCAGCCTGCCCCAGTGACCACTCCTGTGCCCGGGCTGTGACTTTGGAGGGACAGGTAAGTGTGAGCTGGCAGCTGCTGCGTCTGCCTGCAAGGCTGAGCGACAAGAGATGCAACCTAATTCCTCCCTTTGCCAAGCAGCTCTCGAACAAACAGCGCTCCCTGGAATCACGCAGGCACACACGGCGCACAAGCAGCGCCAGGTGCAGAGAAGACTGCGCTGCTCCCGGCTGATATCAATCACCTGTCCCTGACTCGAGGCCCAGGGACAGACAGGGCTCGGGTACAGTGACCCGAAGTCAGGCCCGGATGCATCGGAAACACCAGCTGAGCTCACTCCACCTGCACTCTCTGACACTTAATTTCTCACAAAGAGAGCACATCAGGATCGTGTCTCTAATGATCTCCCACCAAAGAGGCTCTGTAACGTAATCCCCGTCTCCAGAGGTTTTCACATTCCACCCTCTCCCGTATTAACAGCTCTTCCCAGTCAAAGGATAATATGGCACAGGCACTGCCAACTGTCCAGGATGATTTGCCAACACATTTTGCCAAGAAAATTTGACTTGAGTTTTCTCATTTAAGCCACTAGATTCTTTCACGGCACCAGGCATCCTGTTTCTGATTCACTTACCCTAACTCAAAAATTAGCTTACTACTGCCCAGAAGCCTGGTAGACCTGGGTCCCCGGAATACAGTTTCAGCTTTGCCAAACCCACAGAAAAGGGTTTGTGTGTTAACTGGGGCTAAGCACCGGGTCAAGTCAGTGTGGAGCCCGGGAACAGCTCCTAGGGTTCACGCAGGCATCTGCAGCCACACAGACAGGGTGCAGGACCCGTGTCCTTTGCTGCTGCAGGGCCTGGGTGTCTCCGCTGGCTGTGAAAGCACCTCTTCTCCTGCTCGCCTCAGGCCCTCCTGACTCGGCCACAGGGCAATGCAATTTTAAGACAAAGGACAGCACCCTTGCATCACGGTGGTTGTGACATGGACACATTGCTTCTCCGTTCCTACATCTGGTATTTCCACATCTGATGGCTCTGTCCACCCTAACCCAAGTGCTTTCCCACGGCTCCTCTGCTTAATTCCCAGGCAGAGCAGAGAACCGAGCTAACCCATTTCCTACTCTAGAGCGATTTCAAAGTTTCTGAAAACTCAAGCCCCCCGAATGTCCGCTGGCTTCAAGACTGTACTTCAGGGACACGTGGCAGATTTTAGTCCCCAGAAAGGACTCACGGCTCTTATAGCAAGCCTGGGTGGGAGCCCCTCTAACACACAAAAGGAGCACCTTTTTAAGTGACTTGGAGTTGAGCTGGATGAAAGGTGGAAATTGCTTGCCTATGTTCATCCCATAAACAATGGCTGACGGCAGCTATTCTATCTGGAAGAGTGCCTGAACATAGTGGTGTGTGATACGTATTTTCTGCATGAATTAATGAATGAGTAACATTTTACACATACAGTATATCACATGTTCATGGGATAAATATATAATATCCATGCGTATATTCTTATATATATATGAAAAAGTCTCTCCCCTTATCAGGCTGGATCTCAGCTCTGTCTACTGGACACTATACCAAAGCATCCTATAAATGACACTTCAGTGCAACAATGTATCAATCAGACTCTCTTCCCGGGACACATGGACTACCTGTGGTGAGCTGGGCAGCCAATCCTGCTTGTAGGGTTTTGCCAGATAACCAGCCTCCACCACGGACGCTCACAGTTCCCCCTCACACCCTCCCGCCAAGCGGCCTTCTGAGCTAAGTTCCCAGGCGTCTGTCTACAGAGCAGGTGCCTACGTGACCCCACCGCCAACACTGACATTTTTCTACCACGGAAAATGGTGAGCAAGTGTTCCAGCTTGGATCTAAAGTCTCACATAAGCCAGGCATGGTGGTGCACACCTGTAACCCCAACACTCTAGGAGATCACAAGACCACAAGTTCAAGCCCAGCCTTGGCAACTTAGAGACACAGCAAAACACTGTCTCAAATAAATAACTTTTTTTTTTTGGTACTGGGGATCGAACTTGGATCCTTGCACTTGCAGTGCAGGCGGCAGGACCACTGAGCTACATCCCCGGCCCACAAATAAATAACTTTTTGAAAAGGCTGGAGATGTAGCTCAGTGTGAAGATCATGGATTCAGTCTCCAGTACAACCAAAAAAGAAAAGAATGGTTTGCTGTTCAGAGGTTGGGCTTCCGGAAGGTGGCAAATCACAGGGCGCTCTTGCTGTGCTCACTGACTGTGTTGTAGTCAGTGAGTCCCACCTCCTCCAGCTCCAGAGTTTGCAGCTGTAGGAGACTCCAGTTTCAGAAATTAAGTGAAAAGATTTTCGAATCAAAAAAGAACAGTTCAAGCCTTAATTTTTAGTATAATATAATGTCTATCATACCATTATTAACACTACTCTGACTTTACCCTGGGCATGTATCAGAATTCAAAGTATAAAAACAAATCTAACCATCTGGATATTTTCCGAACCCGGGTATGAGCTCAACACACATTTATTAAACAAATTTTAAATGCCAGAGGCTGGATCCTGAGCTAGCAACCTATTACTTTGTACTTGTGTTTTGTGAATTCTTAGCCTTGTTTCATTTTCACTGATGTTAAAAAAAAAAAAGAAATGGGGCTTTGGTCACAAATCTGGCTGCTGGCATGAAACAATGCCCAAAGTTATGCATGCCATAAATGAATGATCTACTGCAGAAAAAACACACGTATCTCATAATATATTAATGGATGATAACCTCCATGAAAAGGCGAAATACGTAAAGCCAACAAGAAATAATTTTAAAATATTTTTAAAAGAATTTTTTTTTAAGTTTTAAAAGCCTGAGTGCTCCAGAAACAAAGAAACATAATCTTAATATTTTTAAGTGTTTGGGAAAGCAAAATCTAATTATTATGAAGGCACCCAATGGCGATTTGGTCAGACTTGCTTTAACAAACCAATAAAAAGCATCTGGCCTTAGCCTGATGTGTAGACACAAAAATGTTTGTGAAAGATAAGCTCCAAACAGGGATAAATCAAGCAAATAGCTGCCGAATGTCCCATGCAGTGAGACCCTGTCAGCCTGTTTATCATGAACATCACTCATTCTAGGCCCGGCTTGTGTATTTTCCCAAAACAAATGCAATCCAGAGGCTGCACAATCCCTGGATGGTCTTTTTCCCCATCACCAACCCACTTTCCTACCCTGGCGACTTTATCTTAATTTTATAGGCCATTTCCTGTCCAAACTGTAGGAGTTATTTAAACCACTAACCCCAAATGGTCTTTAATCTCAGGAAATGGACTCAGTCTCGATAAGCCACAAAGGAGAAACTGTGCGTGAGGGGGTGGGCAGAGGCGGGCAGGGTGCCAGGTGGATCCTGCGGTGCTGAGGGGGACCCCAACCCCAGCAGGGACCCTGCCCTGCCAGCCTCCCACCAGCCCTCGGGCACCCGGCTGGTGCGTGGCCTGAGACTTGCCACTGAGGATGCGAAGCCCGGACTTAGGGTGGGTTCTCAGACGGGGCAGGAGCCCGGCGGTCCCACACAATCACCACCAGCGTCCACTTCTCCATACAGCGCCTGCGTGCTCTGGGACCAGCCTGCCCTCGGCCTGCCCCGGGCTCCGCTCAGCTCAAAGTGGAATTGCTGGTGGGCCGGGGATTTAGCTCAGTGGTTCCGCCACCTGCTGCGCAACCGCAAGGACCCAAGTTCGATCCCCGGTACCGGGAAAAAAAAAAAGTGGAATTGCTGGCAACAACTGCAGTCGACAGGAAAAAGAGGAGCAGAGGGCGGGCCATGCCCCGTGCAGTCGGCCGAGGGCAAGCTGAGGCCCCCTCAGTGGCCCCATCCTACCTGGGGCTCCAGGCCAGCCGGGCCAGCATCCCTGCTCAATGCAGGGTCTCAGGTGCACTCGAACCCCAGACTCAGAACCTCGGGTGCGTCTCAAGCCCCTGGGGACATGGGGTAAGCCGAGCGGTGCCCATGGCCTCTAGGGTACCATTTCTGTGCTTCACTGTGCTTTTCTGCGAATCCACTTCTCACTGAACCAACAGGACAGGGCCCGGCACTGGAAGCACTACAGAAATGCTTCCCCAGCCTCACAGCCTTGCTCCTGATAACTGGGATCCCTGCGTCTCACATATGAGGAGCCAGGGCCTGTGTACTCGGCTACAGCAAGGGCCACCCTGCAGAGCAAGCCTCCCCCCAGATGGGTCCCGCTGGCTGCCATCTCCTTTCCAGAACTGTGTGCAGCATCTGACCCTTTACTGCCACCCCCAGAGAAATGGCCTTTGGCTAATCTGAGGTGCTGGGAATGAGATGAGCCCCCTCCTCTGACTACCACACGACTTCTATTTAGGACTCTGGTAAGTAGTGTTTCCCAAGTGCACATTATCAGCAGGGCATGGTGGCATATGCCTGTAATCCCAGCACTCAGAAGGCTGAGGCAGGAGCATTGCCACAAGCTCAAGGCCTGGACTACATAGTAAGTTTAAGGCCAGTCTGGACTACACAGCGAAAACTTATCTCAAAAAAAAAAAAAAAAAAAAAAAAAAAGGACTTCATGAAATGGACCAAACTATCAGTTCTGCGGCCTTCTTACCTAGTAAAATCGTGCACATTATACTGCGAATGACAATACGAACATCACCTTAAGCCAAGCTCCAGGATGGGAACAGGCTGGTCCTCCCAAAGACTCTGCACTCAACGCAGCAGATATTAGGGTGTTATTGTGTTCTTTAAAAAAATCTAAAATGTAACTCAAAAATTAAAGCTAATTGGGAAAAAATTACTTGTATTTAAAAATGACCTGTTAAAGCCGGTGCCCTTGGATAACAGGGAAATAAAGAATCCTAGCTACATAAGAGGATAATTATGAATTTTAAAATAAACTTTGATTTCTATTTAACAAGAATAATATCCTTACTTTATAAACATAAAGTACTTTCAGAGATGTAGTAGCCAGATCTTCCACCAATTCCATTATACTATTGTTTCAGCAAAAATGAAGGGAAAATACCAAGATAGTCTTCATTGGGTTTCTCTGTTATCTGCTGAAACAGGAAACAAAAATGGACCTCGCAGCTTCAAAATTTCCCATGTGCTGAATGAGGCATGCTCATGCACATCTGTAGTCCCAGCACTCTGGCAGGCTGAGGCAGGAGGACCCCAAGTTCCAGCCCAGCCTGGGCAACTTTGCAATTTAGGGAGATCCCATCCCAAAATTTAAAAAAGGACTGGGGATGTAACTTCGTGCAAAGACCCTGGATTCAATCTACAGGACTGAAAAAAAAGTCCCACGTGTCAGGTAAGACTGGGGCTTCTGTCACGAAGACAGGCACACTCGAGGGCTGTCCTTGGCCCCAGAGCTGTCGCGTCTCCAGAAGACAGTGAAACGCCAAGTTACAACTAGAAAACATCGGGTCTTGCTCTTCCTGAGGAATATCTTTTTTTTCCAAGCAGAAATTCAACAAGAGGTTTTCAATCATTGTAATGGAGGCCAAGCACGGAAGTGCCGCGGCCCTGGGTTTCAATCCGCCGGCTCTCCCGAGGGAGTGAGTGAGGGCCCCCCACTGGGTCTCCGGAGAACAGGAGGAACAGCCGGCTCCTCAGCGAGTGACCCGGAGCGAGGTGCTGAGCCTCCCCCAGAAGCAGGGCCAGATGAGGCTGGGCAGCCCCGCCGCAAGGACAGACACAGCCCGGTCCCCGAGGCCACTCATCAGGCAGAACACTGCCGCCTGCTGCGGGTGCGCGGAGCTTCTCTCCTACCTTCCCGCAAACCAAGCAGCTTCACAACCCAAACAACAGAAGATGCAGCTGGTGTGCAGATGGGACGCCAAGCCTACAGAAGCTCAGCAAGGAACACTGCCCAGGCCCGGAACCAGCCGTTTACACCAAGAGCCGGCCAGCCGCTGTGTCGCGTCCCGGCGCGTTTAGTCTGGGTGGTGCAGCGACCGAGGCCTGCGCTCAGACTCGGCCCTCGCTCGTTCCCCACACACCTTCCTGCACGCAGCCATGGACGCTAACACCCCTCCCAGGAGCCTGCCAGGCCCTTCCGGGACCCAGGGGAGCTGGGGACAGCGGCAAACATCCCGGCCAATCACGAGGAATGAGTTGGTGATTTCCTCCTGCGCCAGGGCCTCTCCCAGACTCAGCCACGGAGTTTTACAAAGCTGTATCCTCAGCATCTCCCAGTTGGCAGGGTGTTCACACCCACTCAGATGACGCCGCCCCAGCCAAGAGGCCGGAGTTACAGCAGCAACACCTGACGCCTGCCGGCCACGCCCGGGCAGCCTCAGGCCACTGTCTCCAGGGACACAGACCAGACCGGCCTCGCTTCTCACGGTAGGGACCTCGGCTCCGCGAGACTGAGAGGCACAGCAACAATTCTAACTGAAGCTGGATTTTTAAAACTCCAGCCTAGTGTGGTGACACGTGCCTGTGATCCCAGCACTCAGGTGGCTGAGTCAGGAGGATCATCACGGGTTTGAGGCCACCCTGAGCTACACAGTTCAAGCCTGGCCTAAACTACATAGCAAGACCCTGTCTCAAAAAAAAAAAAAAAAAAAAAAAACTAAATAAAAATAAAAATCTAGATATCTAACAGTCCAGGCTGTAACTCTGGTCTTAGAAGAGACTGTGAAGAGGGACAAACAGAACTGTGGTAAGTGACCCAGGGGCAGTAAAGCAAGCAGAGTGATGCAGGAGAGGCAGGGCAGGGAGGGAAGGGGTCGGCCCCCACCCCATGTCACCGTGCCACAGGTCTGGGGCAGCAGAATCAGGCCAGAGGAAGCACAGGCTCCCTAGGCTGGAGGGAGCCTGGGCCGGGTCCTTCGGGGAGAAGGGCCTGGAGCCACGTGAGGGCACCGGCCTCGCCCAGCAGGGCTGGGCACCCGGGAGCAGAGCGGAAGAGGACAGGCAGAGGCCAGGCCACCGCGTAGGGCCACAGCGGCAGTGAGAGGACGCCGTGACTCCTAGAGGCACAGGGAGGAAGCCACAGCTGCGGGACAGCAGCCCTGGGGTCCCAGCAGGGGCCTCCGGAAACAGCAGGGACACCAGCGACCCCAGGGGGAGCAGGGACAGGGCGTGGGTCTGGGAGGAGGTGACCAGCTCTGCCAGCACCTCGTGTCAAGAGGCACGAGGGACAGCAGGGTGAGCACCCCCGGAAACATGGGGACAGCGGGCTGGGCAGGGCCTTCTCAGGGATGATGGGGATCTGGAGTAGAGAGCAGGGGGACCCCACAGGAGCACCAGGGCCACCCCAAGACACACCTGGCGGTGCAGGGCTTGGGAGAAGGCAGAGAAAGGGGCCAAGGGCACAGGGACAAAAAATTAACCCTAAGTCACCTGGCAGTCCGCATACCCGCAAAGACAGGCACAAGTAAAACCAGGCCTGGTTTATCCCTTCCCATTGTCTGCACACGAATGGTAGGAATATGGCTTTGTTTGTTCCCTGGCTGACATTTTTTTAGTGGTTGCTTAATAATAGCAGGAAGAACAATGCCCGATGATATTATTTGAGGCATTCTATTGTGACTTTTGCTTCTGTCCCAGGCGCTCCAGAGCCCAAGGCTGCTTGAGAGACACTAAGGAGGGAGGTTAATCCCTTTCGATGTCAGGAAGGAGGGTTGTTCAGCAATGTTTGCTGTGAACAAACACAGAGGAGAGTTGGGGTGTAAGTCTTACTTTATCGCACCCCTTGTGAGTTCCTTTGTCTGCAAAATCTTTACCAGCTCTTCACTAAATAACCAGAAATGTGCCGACAGGCTTGTTAATGAGTAATGTGGGGTTTCAGCTCCCAGCGCTTGCCCGAGCTGGGGTAGGTTTTCTGGGTCAGCTCCCGCAGGCACTCCCGCCTACAGGCAGTCATCCGTGTGCGGCCCCCAGCACCCCTGGGGACAGGGACTCTCCGACCCTCCGACCCTCCGTATCTGCCCAGCCTCAGACCCTGCCCCCCATTCCTCTCTGTCCCTTCCGTCCGCCCCAAATTGTTAACAGTAGAAACAATGGCATCTGGTATCTCCACCAGGGAGCTTGAAGCTTGCTTATCTTTTAATGCAAAGACCCTCAGGCTTGACAGAGGACAGGCAAGAGGCTTCCTAGTCATAACACCGCAGGTAAAGACAACAACGGCATAGGTCACAGCTCTATCTGTCCCACCTACTTCAGAAGTGGAATGGCCTTCCAGAGTTTCCTGATCCTCCGAAGCTGGCCACGCCTGTGCCTTGGTTTCCCTGCACTGTGGCACTGAGCAGCCTGCATTCTATGGGCCTCTTTCCCATTAGCTCCTACCATTCTGTGACCTTCAAGGGAACAGAGCCAAAGCATCACCCCGTTTCGTGGACAGTGCCTGGCTGGGCAGGCCAGGGGGGTAGGGTTCTGGATGCCTGTGAGGATTGAAGGGAAAATGAACGGGTCTTTGAGAGGAAGGGCAGCTCTGCCAGGGAAACCGAGTCATGAGGTTTCAAGAGTCCTCCGTCATCTGCTCAATAAAAGAAGACATGACATTTAGGAGCCCCTTTTCCCTAGGCACACTAACTGCATCCATGTGGCCCAAGGCGGCACTGACCCTTCTGCAAGAGCCACATGGCCCACAGACCTGCCCACTGCTGGTCAGTCCCCACACCCCACACACTCCATGGACAAAGGGCATGGCAGCTGAGAACAAGGTCAGCAGCACCACCCCAAGTGAAGTTGAGGGTGCCCAAGGGGCAGCCTGCTCATCTTGGCACATCTCGGGTGGAATGTGGGCCAGGGCCACCCTTGCGGGGACGCAAACCTCACTGGCCTGCGCTCTGGGTCATGCAGGCCCAGCAGCAGCGACTAATGGCCAGGAGGTCATCAGATGGCTGGGCGGGCACCCCCACACCTCAGAGAAAGGTCACGTTTCTGGCCCGGGGAGATCATGTTAGGAAGGTCCACACAGGACCTGGTGGCGCGGGTCTGGGCCAGGAGAGGCCTGGGGACCAGAACCTTCAAGGGACAAACCTGGCCGCACCCTGTTACTCCTTTCCTGGCTAAGAAAGATAAGGTGGGGAGAGGAATGGAATGAAAGGTAGTTTCAGCCCAAGATAAAACAATAGTTTAAAAAATCTGTCCACTGGTACATGAGCAATGAGCTCAGTAGAGATGTCCCAGTGCAAAACCAGACAGCCTCCCGTACAGAGAAAATAGTAAGTGGGACTCACACCTGGCGCACAGGAGGTCTGCGGTGAAGGCAGGGGGACCCGGCCTAAAGAGGCAGCTAATTCAAGAATCGCGCCTGCTGGCTCCTGAGTGGAGATTCGCAAATCTGCAGTGTTTTATTCAAATTTTATTTTTAAATTCTATTTTACTTGGATTGATATAGTTCTTTCAACATCTTGGTCTATCTAACAGCTGATTTTGGAAGAAGGTAAGTAAAAACGTTATGGATGACATGAAAAGAGATGAATTTTAAAACTAGCAAAATATTATTTTTAAATAAATTTTCTTAGATGCCCATAAGTCATATGCATATTGTTTCTTCTCTCAAATTTAGCTAGGAAAATTACAATGTAACAACATCTGTGAGGTCAGCTCCCAGAGGGGCCACATACCAGATATCTTAAGCCATTTGATGATACCTTGAAGGACAAAGCAAAGCTAGTGGACAGGAATGCACTTGGCCTCTAGAAAATAGTTAAAATAATCCAAAAGTCAACAGCAATGAGTTTGATTTTTCAGGCAAGAACAGCAGTTTGCCTGTGTGAGCGATTTGTTCTTTTTTTAAAGTCCTGGATATCTGAGATGCTAAGCTCTTCAGTTAGCTCCACCCGCCAACACTGTCCTTCAGGGCGTCAGTCCACACCAGGTCCCTATTTCCCAGCAGAGAACTTTCTCTGATTTGCCTGCTCTCCCCTTTAAGGGTTAAACCTCTTGGTCAATATTTCTAAACCCAGATGAAGTGTTCCTGGGCCACTCTATTGAAAGGGCTTTGTCGTCCTCACAGAGGGGCATTAGCGAGGGCAGCGAGGGCAGGCGAGTTCGGGGCACATCTGCAGTTACTGGGGGATGTGACAGCCACCCTCTGTCCCCAAGGAAGGAGCTGGGGCAGGGGATGTAGGTAGCAGTTTATCCCAGTGACCCTTAAAACCTTATGCACAGAGGAGTTAGTGAGTAGCCTTCTTTTGGAAGAGACGTGAAATTCTTAAAAAGGAAAAAAAAGAGCAAATCAAAAGATTAAGAAACAGTTAAAAAGTAAGCGTGGGAAACCTGGCAACCAGCAAAACTCCTTTTTAAGCATTTTGAAGTTTTGCAGTGTGAGCCCAGGCCACACCTTCTGAGCTCCGACTTCTTCGGAGTCGCTGTTCTCTGGAGGGCAGCAAAAAGCTCAGGTCGGCAGCAGAGCTGCCGAGCTGTAAGCCCAAAGCTCTAGAACTTTTCTAGGCAAGCAGGGAACAGGAGGAAACAAAAGCTAAAAAGTTCGTGCGTGGAACACGGGGACGCGGTTTCACTTTAGCTTTACCCTCACACAAATGTGGCCGTGGTTTTTAAACTAATGAAAGGAGCCAAGGGAGGACCGCGACTTCGAAAGCTACAGGCACACAAACGCCTACTCGCCTCTCCCGCAGGCCTGGGGCTACACAAAGTCCCAGCAAAGCAAAAGGCAGCTTTTTCCAGGCGGAGGCCCAAAGCCCTTCGGTCTCGAACACCAGAGTCCACAAACAAGAGGAACACGCCCAAGCGATCCCTGGGCCCACGCGTGGGGGCTCTGCGCGCGCTGGGGCCGCGTGCCCACCCTCCAGCCCCTACCCACTCGCGCGTCCCAGACAGGTGAAGGCGCCAGCTGGGGCGCGCCACGGCGGCGGCGCGGGTTCGAATCCCTCGCCCCGCCGTACTTTGAGCACGGCTTCTCCCGTCCGCCCGGGCCGGGAGAGCTCCCCTAACTCTCCGCGCCGGACCACAACAAAGGAGGCTCGGCGGGCGGCGGATGCGCGAGCGCAGCCCACAGGGGTCCCCCGCGGGGCCGCCCGGGAAAGCGCACCTGAGGCCCCCGGGCGGCCGGGCGCGCGGGACAAAGAGGCCTCGCGGGGCGCGGGGCGCGGGGCGCGGGACCCAGAGCGAGCCGGCCGGGACTCACCTTGGCGGCGGCCCGCCCGCGCTCCTCGTGGAGCAGAAGGGCGGCGGGCAGCAGCAGCAGCCAGAGGCCGAGCCGGGGCCCCATGGCGGCGGCGTGCGGAGAGCGGGGCGCGGGGCGCTGGAGGCCGGGCGAGTGCGGCGCAGCGGCTCCGAGCGGAGACCTGAGCGCGCCGGGCCGGGCTCCCCAATTTGTTGGCGCTGCCCCCTCCCCTCGGCGGAGAGCGGGCGGCGTCTCAAAGGGGAGGACCCTGCGGCGCGGGTAAGAGGCGGCGGGAGCGCGCAGCTCGCAATTGCGACCGCGGCCAGCCGGGAGCCCGGTCTCCGCGATCCTCCCGCGCCCCGCGATCCTCCCGAGCCCCGCGGTCTCTGCCCTGAGCCTCGCGATCGCTGGCCGGGCCCAGGACGCAGAGGGGACTCTGGTTCCCCAGGCCGCGCCAGCCGTGCGTCCCCGGGGGAGGCCGATGAGCGCCGGCAGCCGGCCCTGACGCCCACCGAGGTGAGACCCGGGCCGCGGGGCCGCGCACTGTGCGGGTCGGGGGAGCTGGGCCGGACATCGCGCTACCCTCGCCGGCCTGCGGGGAGGCGCCCCTCCGCCCGCGCGGGACGGTCCTGTGACCGGGCCCCTCCGGGGAAGTCGGACGCACCCCGAGGACGCAGCCTGGCTGCAGGGCGCCCCCACCCCCGCTAACTCACTTTGTCTTGGCCGCAGGACTAGGAGGGACCGAGCCGCGCCAACTGCGCCTGCGAACTCGCCATGGGCCCTGTGCTGCGCCGGTAAGCGAACCCCCCCCCCGCGCCCCCCTCATGCAACTTTAAGGAGTGATCCGGGCGCGCCTGTTCACGTCCTCTCCTTTCCCTCCCCACACAGGTGGCTGCTGCTGGGCGCCGTGACAGTGGGGCTCCTGGCCCACAGCGTCTTGGCGGTAAGTCCCGCGCCCCGCGCTGGGGTGCGCGCCCGCGCCGGTGGCGACTCGCGGGGCCTCTTGAGTGTGCACGCGCGAGGGTGGGTGTGCGTGTGAGTCGCGCGTCCCGTGCACTCCGGGCTTGGCCCCGAGCTGGGAGCTAATCGTGCAAAACAGCCCAGCCCGGGCGTCCTTTCCCTTGGTTCCTGGAGCAGAGCTCCGGTAGCAGTTAGAGCAGAAAGTCAGGCACTCGGGCTTTGGACGCGCGGAAGGGAGGGAAGGAAGAGGACTGCCGGGCTGCAGAGCTTTCTGGTGTTGAAAAGCGGGACTCTGAGGGAATGGGCGGGCCAAGGAGGAGAACTGCACTTAACCTCTGCCAGGGCCTTGGAGGAGGAGACCGTGCATCCTCCAGAGCTGGGGTCCAGGCCTGGGCCAGCCGGGCGTGGGCGCTCACCTGTGGCCCAGCCCTCAGCCCTGCCAGTGCGGACAGGGCCTGGGGGCTGGCACAGCGGTCTCGTTTAAATGGCAGCGGCGGCTTGGCTGAGCTCTGGGCTCCCCTGGCTAAAATGCCCCAGGAGTGCTGGGTGTCTTCAGGAACACGCAGTCCTGGAGGAGAGCGGCCCAGTCCCCACCCCGGCCTGTTTGGGGTGTCTGCCGGAAGCTGGTCTGGGCTGCAGCCAGAGCCCCAGGTGGGGTCCTAGTGGGAATTAGCCTAGGTCCTAGGAGCTCACAAGGACACGGGAAACCTTGTTTCGCATTTTGTCACTTCTGTGATTCTCACACCATCCTGTCCTAAAATAAGTAAGGACCTCGGAGGCTGGGAGTGGTGGGATCACTCCTCGGGGGAAAGAGCTGCCTTCAGTGGGGTTCAGGGCCCAGAGGGGATGGAGGCCAAGGAGCTCAGAGACTTTGAGCAGCACAGTCCAGGCCAAAGTGCCCTTCTGGTCTGGCCTGGCCCCATTCTGTGCTCAGCCAGGACTTAAGAGCAGAGCCAGGAGTTTGAACCAAGCCAGGTGTGCTGGCACGTAGCAGACAGGCCCAGATTTAGGGCCACAGGCAACCTCACATCAGCAGAGGGTCCCTAGAAAGCACCAGGTGGTGTTGGGGTGTGAGAGAGCATGCGCGTGCTTCCTCCTGCACCCCTAGCTCACAAGCTCCTGAGTGAACCAGTGCCTTCGCCCCTGAGAATGAGGAGTCCCAAAGTCTCATGGGGCTGGCCTTGCAGTTGGGGGAAACGGCTTCCCACTGGAAGACCTAGGCTTGAAGCATGCTTCTACCCATATGATGATCCCAGCCTCAGTTTCCACACTTTGCACAAGTAGCGGTCCCCATCTTGTCTTAGGGGCCATGTGCCCTGCTGTATGGAACTGAGGTCCCGGCCTCCCACATCCTGCAGGCTGGAGCTCACCTTCAGCCTCTTTAACCTAGGTCCCTGATGGCCAGGAGCATTTACTGCCCAGCAGAGCTCCCCAAAGGGCAGCCCTCGGGACAGAACCTCCCAGAAAGGCTCAGTGACACAGTGACAATTCAGACCTCTGGTTCCCCCTGAATCTCCCGGGGGACATTCTGGAAGCCCACCATGGAATTCTCATACCATGCCGAAGTTTGAGGACTGTTGAGAAGTACCTGGAGTCACTTGCCAATTTATTTCATGTCTTTGGGCTTTAGATTTCAAATCTACAAATAATGGCAGTAAATATTTTACTTGTGGTATATTAATATGTGCTCTTCATTCGAAAGACATGTGGTTTGTTATATTTGGCAACACATTCATTAACTTCTGCTTACTCACTTCGTGGGCCACTGGCCCCATAGCTGCTACCCAGGAAATGGCCCCTGGACCCTGGGCTGTGTTCACTGAATTGCTCTTAACTGTGGCGAGCTCAGGAACCCTGTCCTGTGGCTCAGTGTCTCAGGAATCATCCCAGGGTTGCGTTAGCTCAGTAACAAAGGACGCTGGTTGCATCTTGTGGAACAGTGTGCAGAAGCAGCTGAATGTAGTTAGTGAAAAAAAAATAGGTGATTATTTAATAAGTGCTTCATGGGTGCTAATTTGTATGCCCTGATACATCAAAGCCCCCTAAGGAAAATACTCTCACTGCAGATGAGGAGAAAGAGGCTCAGAGCAAGCAGCGTGCCTGAGACCCCTTTCCATGAGCGCCCTGGGGTCTGGGGCGGCCTCCAGTCAGCAGTGAGGCCGCTCTCGAAGGTCACTCTGAGCTTCGGTCCTCGCATCTCAGCAGGGTAGAAGCGTGTTGGGGTGTCTCATCGGGGCATCTAGCGCAGCTCAGGAGCCAGGAGGTGTCCTGGGCCGGGCCTGCCAGAGGGGAGTTCTGCGACCTTCACAGAGGGGCTGCATGGCCCTGACCTTCACAGACTTAAAAGCCCCAGCTGCAGCTGCAGCTGCTCCGGGGAGCTCTAAGCATTATTGCTTATCTCAAGAGGCCTTGAAGCTCTAAGGCCCAGTCCTGGTGATTCTGGAGGAAGAGAATTCCAGAGAACAAAGGCCTTCCCTGATATCAGATAGCGGCCACCTCATGACCTCAGCTGGGGGACACTGGCCAGCGGGGAGGTCCCTGCAGCTCCCCGCGCCCACCAGGGGACACAGTTATGGCTCCCACGTGGCCTTCTGAAGCTCCAGCCTTGGAAAACTCACTGGCCCCACAGCAGGAGCCCTTTGCGTCCCTCCAGAAAGGCCGCAGCCAGAAGCAAGGCCTCTCGTCTGCTCATGGGGCGCTCAGGAGAGAAGGGCAGTGGAGATGCTTCTGGGGTGCTGCCAGGAGTCACTTGCCCACCACCTGTTGTACAAACTCTGGGCCCCTAGAAGGGCTCCCGAGGCCCCTCCTCTGTTTGTGGAGCCCCGAGCACACCCAGCCCTCCGCGGGCTAGCGAAGGAGCTCTCCCTGGGTGGCTGGATGACTCGGCCTAATAAATAACAGTGGGATTCGTCATCTGCAGCCCACGCTGGAGGTGGACAGAGAGTGAGCAAAAAACAGACAGGAAAACGGGCCTGGCACTGCTTGGCGGATGTATTTAGAGCCAGACAGAGAGAAAGAAAATGTGGAATTGAAGAAAAAGTTCAAGAACAGAAACAAAAGTTTTGCTAAGAGATTAAAAAGCAAAAGGCCATCTAATTGTGCATCTAGGGAGAAGGAAAGGAGGGTGGGCAGCGGAAAGAGCAGAGACCATGAAGGAGAGGAGTGTGGGGCAGCTCTGCATCCAGCCTCCTGTGGGTGTGGAGATGGGCAGAGAGGTCGCTGCTAGGAAGCCCTTCACACCTGAAAAAGTGTCTGTCTTTGACTGGAGGATTTTAGAGGAAGCTCTGAGATGGGCCTTTGTTTTTACTGTGAGGTTGGCTGGTGTCTCCTCCACCCTGAAGAAGGCAGGTCGAGTTCGGAGCTGATTCGGATTCGGCTTGGGACCCTGGCTCTGGGGCCAGGACCTGCGTGGTGGTCCTGCCCGGCCCAGCTACTGATTGGCTGTTGAACCACAGGCTGAACAGTGGGGCAGCAGGGCAGGTGGAGACTTGTGTGGCACTGGTGACCCACGAGCCCCAACCCAGCACTGAGACCCCGAACTGGGCCGTGCACAGCTGGGGCCCTGGCATGTGCTGGGTCTCAGGTGCCCTCAGGATGGGCATGTTGCCCAGGCAGGCAGTGAGTCCGCAGCGGGAGGCTTTGTGTCTCCGTGGAAGCTCCTTTGGTCAGGAAATAAGTGGCACTTGATTGAGTCCATGGCCACCTCTCGCCGCCACTCCCCCGGCGTCTGCCTTGAGAGTCCATCCTGAGTTCATCCACTCCCCCCAGGGACTCTGGTTTGTGCTATGATTGTCCGTGGAAGGAGGAGGTGCCTTCTCCCCGAGGGGGACCCCTGGGCTCCCCCAGTCTGTCCTTGTGCTCAGAGAGTGGCTTTCAAAGGACATGGCATAGCCCAGGCCTCCCCTGGGGCCTCCCCACTGGGCCCCGGCCCTGCCCTCCCCCCTGCCCAGCTGTTCTCCAGGGGTTCGCACCCCTTTCTCCAGCTCCTAGTGATCTAGCTCCGACCTGGCCCTTGGGATGTGCTCTGCTTCTGAAGCATCACACTCTCTGGTAAAACCCTCCCAGGAGTGGAGATGCCACCCTTTGAGCAGGTCCCGGGACGGAAACCTGCCAGAGTCCAAGTGTCCGTGGCGCCGTGCTGCAGCGCATTGCTTAGTTCTGACCCACGTGTCAGGGCTTCACACCTTGTGGGTCTGGGTGAAGGGCGGATAGGGGCTCTTGCCAGCTTTGCATCAATTATTACAGATAGCAATAATTTTAAAATGGTCCTGGGAAGTCGTAGCAGTCCCCGGAGCATGCGAGGCGGACAGACTTGAGAAGGCCAGGAGCTCTCACCCTAGTGAGCAGCAGCTGGCCCCTTACTTCTGGTCCTTCTTCCTAGCAGGCAGCAGCCCTGGCCTCCATCTCCAGCCATACGTGTCCTTTGTGTTCGGGCTTGCCCGGTGACTTCCCGGTCTGGACAAAGTCGGGCAGGGTTCAAGGGTGGGGACTCAGCCCCGGGGGGATCCCTGAGGGCCAGTGATGTGACCCATCAGGCCCGGGCAGGGAGCAGCCATAGCAGCACAGGCGGGATTCCTGGAAGGTGATAACTGCTCTTCCGTGTCCTCTGTGATAGAGCAGAAAGGGAGGGGTCCCCTGGGCTCCGTGTGCCCCTGAAACTCGCCACACCCGGGAGGAGGCAGTCACCCCACTGGCCTGTGCCGTCTCTGGGTAGATGTGTCTGGGGCCATCGTGGGCTGGGAGGACCCTGGTGAGTCCCCCGCTGGCTGACTGCGGGGAAGACCCCCACATTCTGGTCACAGAGCATTCCATGTTGATTTGGAGAGTACAGCAGGAAGAGAAGTTTGGTTTTTTCCCTGGGAGCTGGGGGCAAGTGGCTACATCCTCGTACCTGGCTCGGGAGGGACAGTAGGCTTGTGTCACATTGTGGCTTCCAGGAGGACAGGAGAGTCAGCTTGGAGCAGGAGGATGGGGTAGGTGCCGGGGAAGCCGTGATGGCCAGGGCCTCCTGCATCCTGCCACACACGCCCTGCACGCACAGGCCTCTGGGGCAGAGGGACCTAGAGTCCCTGTCAGGGGCCACAGCCTCTGCTGCTACAGAAGGGCAGGGACAGAGGGGGCCCCGGCTGGCGGGTAACGCCTGGCACTTGGGCCTTCACTGCCCAGCCAGTGATAGCCGGGAACGAGAAGCAGGCAGGGCGGCCGCCTGTCCATGCCCCTGGCCTCGGAGCCCTGGGAGACTGAGAACACCCTGTCCTGCCCCTCGGTACCCGCTGGCAGGGTTGGGTGCTGTGCCCAGCCAGAGGCTAAGCGAAGTGCCCGCCTCCGATAGACTGAAATCACTGCGTGAACCCCGGGTCTCAAACCGACCTTCACAACCCATACATGTCACACCCGGGGCGGCCTCAGGGAGGGCTCTGTCCTCCCGGCCCTGGGCCTAGGATCCTCTGCACAGTGTTGAAGACGCCATGCACTGACAGTGCTCAAGTCCTTCTTTCGGGTGAGAGAGATAGAAAATCGGTGACAGATAAAAATTATTTTTCCATTGTTTTATTTTCCAACTTCAGTGCCGTCCCTACCAGGGACAGCGGCTGTGAGAGACAGAGAGCCAAGTCCTCCTGAATGATTCGAATTTTTTCCTGGGGATTGTTTCATCCCCACCCAGGGAACTCCTATTTCGCTGCTTTGGCCCAGCTCTGTGCTCTCCCACATGGGAATCTCGGAGGAATGTGTGTTTCCCAACTGCACAGACCAATTACCTGGGACCTGCTGGAAATTACAGAGCGACGAACCCTGTGGAGTGTTATCAGCCCGAGACGCTGTGGCATGACCAGTCTCTCGGGGACGGAGGGGAGGGCTTCGGCCTGGGCCTGTGCCCTGCGGCCCCTGGGAGGCTCCGACTTGTCCCACAGAGAAGAGCAGGGCTGGTTGCTCAGACTGTGCAGCGTTCCACACGCACCAGGAACAGGAACTCATCCACAGAGCCCCAGCGGCACCATGGGGCCTGGGGACCAAGACCCCTTCCTCCTGGTCCTCACCCTGCGGCCCTGGCCCAGGGGAGCAGAGGGGAACAGCGAGAGTCCCCCCGGGATGCCCTGGAGCCACACGGAGGAAGCAGCCAGGGAGGAGCTGCTGAGCATGGGGGACCCAGCAGCCTCTGCCCTCAGGCAGCTGCGGATCCTGGCCGGGCCCTGACCAGGCCTGACTGGGCCACAGCGTGCAGTAGCAACCAAGGCAGAGCGGTCACTCGGAGCCAGGCTGCTGCTCCTGGTCCTCGTCCCTGTGGAGCAAGGTGTACTTGGTCACTCGTGGCTCAGCGATGCAGACAGGTGCCCAGAACCTTGACATGGGCCGTTGCGTGGTCGTGGTGGAGGCCTCGGGGTGGAGTCACTCAGAGTAAGGCTAAGTCACTGCTCGGCATGTGACCACCTGGGACAGTGGGGTCTGGTCAGTCCTTGACTGGAAGTTACTCCAGTAACTTACTCCAGTAAATAAGTTACTCGTGTAACTGTAGGCACACAGTTAAAACACGTATAAATATAGATATGTGTCACCCTACACATATGCACATGTACACACACATGCACTCCCATACATGTAACACGCACATAGCACACACACACACACACCTGACCCAGTGAAGCTCCTTCCCTTCCCCTCAGGCTGCAAGGCAGAGTGGGCAGGACCAGGCACCCAGGGCTCCTGTTCTTTGAGGAACCGAGGCAAGGTCTTGGGGCCCACAGCAGAGCCGGGCGTCAGGAGCCGCTGCCAGCCTGCTCACCCCGAGTGAGTCCCGGAGGAAGGCAGGTGCTGGGCCGAGCAGAGGAAGCACAAGAGCAGGCACAGCCAAGGCTGCTGGGAAGCTGCAGAGAAGGAGTCCTTCCCCTTGGGACAGAGGCCTGGCAGCCTGGGGCGAGCCTAGCCCCTCTTCCCGGGCCAGGCCGGCGCCTGCCTGCCATCTCCCTGTCTCATGTGCTGGCTGGTGCTTCTGCTGAAGGTGGTGTGCGCAGGTAGACAGGTGTGACCTTCAGGGACAGCGGCAGGAGCCAGCCTGGCGGGTAGTCCTGGGAAAGGCCGCTTCCTTCTGAGTGCCCGGAATCCGTAACTGCCAGGGCTCGGGGAGCGCGTTCCTGTGCCATCCATCCCCACGGGCGCGTGTGGCCTCTGCTGTGTATGGACAGTGTCCACTCCCAAGCTCGGCATGTCCGTCCTCCGTCCTCCAAGGCCTCAACTCTGGGCCACTGAGCAAGGACAGCTGGCAGGGGCGCAGCTTGTTTTGTGTGTGCTGTGTGCATCGTCCAACTGTTGGCTCAGTTGGTGGAGTCGGACCTTCTGCAGGTGCCCCAGTTAGGCAGGAGTCCGCAGAGGTCCGGTTTGGGGCCGCATTTGTCTCACCTGGTTTCCGACAGGTGTTCAGCACGTTGGTTTCTCCGTGACCGCGCTCCTGGTGACCCCAGAAGCCCGGCCATCTGTGGGGCTTGAGGGTGCCGGCCAGCTGGGGACTGCTGGGGGCTGCAGCATGAGGTTTGCCGGCCCCACCCTGCCCAGGGGACTCAGGTGGCTCACTCACCTCACCGCATTTGCAGTGGACTCTGCCTGGGAGCGGGCAGCCCTCACCTGCTGCATGCACCCCAGGAAGGGAGGAGCTGGCTGTGCAATTCCCCCAGCACTGCACGGTAGTGCCAGGCCACTTGGTTTAGGGGTTTTGTTTTGTTTAGGGGTTTTTTTGTCTTGGTTTTAATAACCATGGGTCTTCATCCTCAAGAAATAAAAGCCTGAAGCTGCAGAGTGAAGTTCCAGGGTTCCGAGAGACGATGTTTCTGGGTACCCAGGCAGGCCAGGGGCCCAGGAGGGGCCTGTGGGAGCTGTGTGTCGCCCATACCTTGCAGCCCCTCAAGAGGTGACAGGACCCTGGGCCCTGTGTCCAGGACGGGCAGCGCGGCCGTCTTCCTTACACCTCTGGACAGTTGCTTCCATTCCTTGAAGCCTGAGAAACAGCAGCAAAGGGAAAGATTTTTATTTTAATTAAAGTTAAGTTAAGGTGTAGCTAAGTTATTTCCAGAATGAATGGAAAGACATAGAGAACATTTTATCTAAATAACCGTGAAACCCAAGTATAATTCAACAAGGCAAGAAAACAACAGGTTTGGATTTGACAACGTGAATAAAGAAACAAGGTAGGACCAGCTTCCTGGTGCAGGCCTGTAATCCAGCCTTTTAGGAGGCTGAGGCAGGAGGATCCCCATGAGTTAGAGTCCAACCTGGACTACAGAGCAAGTTCAAGGCCAGCCTGAACTACATAGTGAGACCCTATCTCATAAAACCCTAAAAGACGAAGATGAAGACAAAGGGCAGCCATGTAGAATCCGAGGGGAGAAGCGCTTCCTGTCAGAGCTTCGCTGTGGGGACAGGCAGAGCAGAGTGGCTTTTTCCGCGGTCCCAGGGCTGAGCGGGCGCCAGGTGAGGGGGCCGCGGTGGGAAACCCCAGGAGGAGAGGCCCTTCCCCTGCTTCCTTACTTGGTGCTTGTCCTTGCTAAGTCAGGACGCTCTCCTTTCCTGCCCGAAGCCACTTCCTTCCCGGGCAGCCCCTTCCTCCGAGACAGTCTTAGCTCAGACAGGATTTCCCGCCTTAGTCACCCATTGTCTGGCCTCTCCTGCCCCATGCAGTGGCCAAGGCTCTGGAGCTTTCTGTTCCTGCTCCTGGAGCCCTGGCCACCCCCACAGGCCTGCGTCCAACGTGGCTCTCAGCGCCAGGATCCCAGGGCACAGGTGGCGACCTCCCCTGGCCATCTGCCTGCCTCTGCCAGCCTGAAGGCTCCAGGTCTCTGTCACAGTCTCCCTTTGCCACCTACAGCCAGGACCTGGCAGAAGTCCTGCCTAGCCAGGCATGGTGACACATGCCTGTAATTTCAGCACTCAGGAGGCTGAGGCAGGAGGATCATTGTGCGTTTGAGGCCAGTGTGGGTTCCATGGTGAGTTCAAGGACAGCCTGGACTATTTAGCGAGACCTTTTCTTAAAAAAAAAAAAAAGCCCTCCCTACCCTGACAGGGTGGTTAGGCAGCAGAGTAGGCAGACCCTGTAGCCCAGTCTCCTGTCCCTGGCTGACCCGCTCATCTGGCCCCTGCAGGACCCCCTTCGATGCGCTTTGCCCTTTGCTGAGCTCCTGGCTGGTGGCTGTGAGTGATTTCTTAGATCTCCAACAAGAGCAGTTTGTTATCTGAAGCTCACCTGATGGGATTTCATGTTCTAAAAGGAAATGAGTTATTGGGCTCTGGAGGAGGAAGAAGGAAGGTTAGTCATCCTGGCTCTTGGCATTTTCTAAGTCCAGAATTCTTCACTTAAGAAATGCAAGCAGTGAAGAATAGGACTGAGTCCTGTGTCGAAGTCTAGGATAGGGAGCAGGCTGGACCACACTGCTATTTCAGGTAACTGGGGGCTTCGGTTCCCTGCATCAACTGCACAGCTGTCTGCTTCCAGTTAGCAGAAAAATAAGAGCAAAGCCTCTGAAGAAGGTGAATGTATTTAAAGGGGGAGAGAGAGAAAGGTGGACAGAGGGATGGATGGCTGGATGGATAGATTTCACGAGCTCCTAAAATCGCCCTTTCTCCTAGTGGCAGCACCTTTGAAAGAAATCTCTTCCGCCTGCAGCTCTGGCTCTTTGGGAAGTGAGCACGAAGCCAGAGCTGTTTGCCAGGCAGCTTCTACCTCCTCATGGTCCTCCTCCCTCCCGGGTCTCAAGGAATAAACAGACCAGAGGCAGGCTTCCTAATTCCTCACATTTGAAAAACCATCTTAGATTTCCATTCCTTCCAAGCATTTCACGTGTTAAAAGTCAGTGAAAAGTAAGCTGCAGGCCCGTGACTCACACCTCAGCCGCGTGCAGGCCCAGCGTGTTTCAGCGCACACGTGACAGTGTCTTACCAGTGTCCCCTCGCCCCTCCTGTCTACACGACTGTGCCAACCGGGTCGGTTCTCTTATACGCCTGTCATGATTTGGTCATAAAACACACAACATGCATCTAACCTTCTCGGCCGTCCAAGCCTGGGTTTGGTAGCACAGAGCGCACCATGCTGTGTGGCAAGCGTCACCACTGCCACCTCCAGGGCCTTCCCCTCCCCGACCAGAACCCCGCACACCCATTAAACAGCTGCCCCCCCTCGCCAGCCCTGAGGCCCTCAGGGAACCTGACAGGTGGAATCACAGCACATCTGTGCTTTTGAGACTGGCTGATGTTGCTGAGCATGGTATCGTCAAGGCTCAGCCCCAGGGTAGCCCTTGTAACCTTCCTCCTTTCTAGAGACTGTATAATATTCCTACATTGTCTGAAATTACTATTTTTAGACTCACTTTTGTCTTTGGCTAAGAGGTTACACAAACCTGCAGCTGGCCTGAGGGACTCATGCATGGGCCCGTTGGAAGGCTACTGGCAGGGAGAGGTGACATTTCAGGGCTCGTGGAAGGACTCTGGAGGCCACCCCTGCCCTGGGGGCCTGCTGCAGTCCTCTGTTGCAGGTCTCCCACTGGACAACGACCCAGTACCTGGAGAGGAGCCCAAGGGCAGCCACCCTTGAGGTGGCACCAGGTGCCTTCCCAGGGCTCCTTGGGAGGCCCTGCAGCTTGCTGTCATGATGTCCAGGAGGACTCGCTTCTCTGCAGCTGTGCAGCCTGGGTGGAAGAGGTTGAGCTTGGGAAGCTGAGGGGCAGCCCGGGCTGCCACAGGAGGCCACAGGGTGGCTCGGCACTGCGCCCCTGGGCACTGCCCAGCTGGGGCCAGTGGAGGGAAGGACACGAGCCAGGCCCGAGAGGATGCCCGCCCCGTCTGGTGTCCACCATGACGATGGGGCCAGGCACCTGCTGGACAGGGACAGGAGGAGGCGAGGGAGGGAGCGAGGTGCGTCCCGGGCAGAGCCGCAGCCAGGGCGGGCTTTGTTCAGAGTCGCAGCCCAGGTGCGCGCTCCGTGCCAGTCGGGCCCACAGTGTGCCTGCAGCCAGCCACGGCTTCGCCCTGCCTGTTCCGCTAGACGGAAGCAGCCTGGTTAGCTGCTCCATAGGCATATGCGGCTGTCTGCAGAGGCAGGTGCAGAATGTGCTTCTGCTGCAAGGCGGGAGCCCGACTATTCAGCACCAACGCCCTGGTTTTTCTCCTTGAAGAGATGTGGGCGCCCGGCCAGCAACGCTCGGGCTGGCCGAGCTGGGCTTTCTGTGGGGCCTCGGGGCTTGGCCAGGGCCTGCTCCAGATCCTCAAGGGTGAGAATGTGGGAAGTGGACCAGGAGCCAGCAGCACATGGGGCACAGCCAGGTCAGCTCCTTCCCCAGTCCCCTCTCTACGGGGCTGGCGCGCTGAGGCAGCCACCAGAAGGCAGCTGTCTGAGTTGGTTCTCCCCAGGCACCACCATCCCCTGCAAGGAGAGAGGTCTGAGCTCTCAGAGGAGGTGATGCCTGCTTGCTGTCATGCACAAAAAGCAAACTGGACACAGTGCTCAGTCCTGGCTGGAGGCCAGAGAGAGGAGAGAGGGCTGATGCAGTGCAGCTCTGATGTCCACATGCAGTTCATTCTGCAGGTCTCGGGCAGGGCCTGACACCACATTTCTGATACTCCCCTTGATGCTGGTGGCACTGGCATGGAGACACTGTGTGGAGGTGTCAGGAGGTCCAGAGATGTCTCAGCAGAGCCCTTCCTGCTGGGCATTCTGGTTCCCCTTGGCTAGTGGCTTCCTGGATGTCTTCTAAGACTGTCACTCTCCTAATGCCTTAGAAGAAACCGGCCGTGCTCACTTGCTTATGGGAGGGCATTAGAAACTCCTGGCTGCAGCTAGGCGTGACCTCAGCACTGTGGGAGGCTGAGTCAAGAGGATCCCAAGTTCGAGCCCAGCCTGGGTAAACTAGCAAGTCTGTGTTTTAAAATGAAAAGTAAGAGGGCTAGGGTGTAGCTCAGTGGGGAAGCCCTGGGTTTGATCCCCAGTGTGCACGAGGATAGCCATTCAATCTATCTTTGGGGGGTGAGGATGCTCGTCTACAGGCCTCAAGCCTGGGCACCAGACAGCAAGTGGCCCTGAGCCATGGCAGGGGAAGGAGAGGGGCGTGTGGCTTATGTTAGGAAAACACGTCTGTGCCTGGGTCTCCTTGCAGGGCCAGCCTCCACCCCGGGGTGGAGATGAGGACAGCGGGCTCCCCGTTTAATGACCAGTTAGAGCCAGTGGCCACTCAGAAGCAGTTCCAAGAAACAGAAAGAGACACAGCTCGTGGGGCCCAGCCCCCTAGCCTCCTCTGCAGTGGCAGCGGTGACCCCGCGTCAGGGAGTGGCGCCCTGTCTCCCCAGGGACGGTCAGTCCCGGGCTGGCCGTCCCTGGCCACCACATCTGTTGGATGTCTGGAAAATTCCACGGAGGACGCCACAGCCTAGAGATGAAAGCAAAGCTGAAGTGGCCAGGCGTGTCGCATAGCTGCGCCGGGGGGAAGCGGTCCTGGAGGGGGAGCTTGCCAGACAGCGGGAGGGACCTGACTCGGGGGACAGGGACGTCACGCTCAGACGCTGTGCCTGTGACTGTGCCGCTTCGCCTCAAGCCAGCTGTCCCTCCGGGGGGCCTCACTCGGGAGCAGATGCCCCGCACTAAGGACACGCCCTGTCCCCGAGCCCTGTCCCCGGGAATGTCCAGCTCCAGGGCTCCCAGTTGGGCCCACTGAAAAAACCCAGGCGTCTCTGGGGCTTTGGTTGTGCTCCACTTTGGTTCTGGGCTTGGGATCCCCTCGGCTCACTGCCGAAGGGCTGCGTGCTGCCAGGCGACACCAGGCAGAGTCTGGGGCAGAACCGCGCTCGGGTGCCAGTCGCTGTCCCTTCCTCTGCCCCCAGCGCCCCCCAACTTGAGCCTGCCTCAGCCCTGTCACTCTCCCATGCCCCTGCCCTGTGCTGCAGGGTCACAGCCATGGCAGGCCCCCCGGCACCCTTCAGTCTCCAGCCCGGTGACTGTTTCTCAGGTTTTCTCCGGCACTCCCCCTTCCCTGCCCAGGTCCGGCTGCCTCTCCGGTGATTCTCGCTCTGCCGAGTCGTGACCAGTGGAGCCCCTCATCATTGCCCCTGGCTTGGCATCTGTGTGGCCCCCAGGGTAGCATCATTTTGGCTCCAGCTCTGCCCAAATCTCAGTGCAGCTCCCAGGGCCTTAGATGGCAGCTCAGGAGTCACTAGTACCTTGGTCGTGGGTGACCAGGCTTGCTCCGCACACTTCCAGCTGACCCGGAAGTGTTGACCATGTCCACCGCCTGATGTCAAGTCCCGTCCAAGGTCCCCCAGCCTGGCTCAGCCTGTGCCCCGGGGCCCCCTGGCCTCTCCTCGCCAGCCCCGTCCGTCATGGGCGCCCGCTGCTTCCCTGGGACCGCTCGCCCCCGACTGGCTGTGTCCTCCCCACTCAGCTACATCACCACCACTCCCAGCTGACTGGCGCTGCCATCTAGCACCGCCCTGCACATGGCTTCCGCGTGGCCCCTGCACGCTCCCCGGTGGCGTCTCAGTGCGGGTCTGCTATGCGGGCACAGTGGGTGTTGGCACGGAGAGCAAGGAAACAGGCTGAAGTCGCTGGCTTGTGTTGTTCTAAGCGAGGAGCTCATCCTGAGGTGGTGGTGAAGCAGGACATCCCCTTTGGCCTCGGTGTGGAGCTCTCTGCGCGACCCGCCCCCTCCCTGTGCTCCGTGGGTGTCAGCCTGTAAAGCACAGTTGTGAACCTCAGCAACCTCACAACTTCTTTGCCGTGTGTGCCGAATGCTTGGGAAAGCCTCAGCGGATTTGGCTAACTCTTTCCCGGCACTTTGCTCAGGAAGCAAGTTCAGGATTTTCACTGACTCTTGGGTGTCGGATAGAAGGGAACGTAAGGTGGAAATCAGCTGCCACAAACCTCATTTGTGGGTTAATAATTCCGACTCTGTCTCCAGCAAACCACAGGCACGGAGTCTTGAGTTAATCACCTGAAAAGTTAATCAGGGATGTTTTTAATCTGCTTAGGGCAGCAAACCTCGCAGACATGGACAGTGTCACTGACCGTGTGGCCAGTCTGTGACCGTCCTGAAGAGCCTGTCTGGAGTCATTACTTATTAGCTACACTGCTGGGTTGTGAAAAATCCAGTAGAGCCGTTCTTCTCTTCGGCATTCTCCAATCTGGATTTTTTTCTTTTTTCCTGTTCTGTCGAATCGTCCTGCGATTAAGTGAAATGTGGGAAATCGCTCATCCTCCCTTGACATTTTCCAAGCAGCCCCCGACTGGTCACCTCATGCTGATGGAAGCAAGCGTGGCTCTGCTGAGACCCATCTCTAGGAAGCACTTGGTGCCTTCCGAGATTCTTCCCGGATTTCATGAAACATGAGAGTTAGACACAGGGCTCTGAGAAGGCACGCTGTCCCAGACGGGCTCCCTGGGTGCTAATCAGCTGGGGTACCTCGGTGGCTGCACATCCCGAGATGAGCTGCTGGGACATTTTCTGTTGAGGGCTCATTCTGGATGCGACTCCCTAAGATGTGCCCACCCAGACTTCTGATGTCAGGGAGCCTGCTGTACATGTGGCCACAGCTCAGCAGCATGGAGACACCTGGCCTCGTCAGTGTTAGCTCAGTGTACAAATGCGCTCATGTAATTTCACTAATTAAACAGTTTTATATATTAGGTCATTTGAGGGTAAATTACATGATTCACTGTTTTTAAAGGCTTGTTTTGGAAATGCTGAACAGAATGTTCCACTAAGTGCAAACCCATAGAGACTGGTGGAACACTAGATGGGACAAACATCATAAGTCTCTGAAGTCCCATTTTATGCCCAAGAAAACAGCCTTATGTTAACACAGCCCAATCAAGAGGTACGAAATGCGCCTATCAACACAAGCAAGAAGCATAAATTAGATAGAGAAGTGTAGACCTGCCAGCAAGTTACTTATTCCTTCAATCCTTGGGGATTCGAGTTTTTAAATCTGAATGTTTTGAAAGATATACTAATGTTAGTCAGGTATGGTGACACACGCCCATTATCCCAGCATTCGGGAGGCTGAGGCAGGAGGATTGCTGTGAGTTCAAGGCCAGCCTGGGCTACATAGCAGGATCCTGTCTCATAATAACTTAAAACACTGCCACGGTTGCTCTGAAAATAGCACACACGCTGCTCGGTTCAGGTTTCTCTAAGTTGGGCACAAGTGGAAGGGGTGCCATCCCCACCACCCCCTGGGCACCCACTGTGAGCCACTGGCCTTGGGCCTGATGCTCCTGTGCTGGAAGGGTTCGTGCTGAGCACAGGGTCCCCGGCCCACATGCTCTGTAGACGCATGTGTGCGGCGCTGTCACCATGAGGGGGCTGCCATGAGCATCCGAGGTTCAGGGCCATTCGACCCAGGAGACGGGGGTCCTGTGCCTGTGAAGAGGTGGGGGATATCAGATCGCTCATCGTGCTACCAAGAGGAGAGGAACGCACAGGGACTCCCCGGCGTCCAGCAGGGCGTGGGGTCGCATCACGAGTGGGGCGGCCTTGGTAAGGCATCACGAAATCCAGAATTAGGAGGCCAGCTTGTCATCGTTTAAAAACCAGAGATGACGGATTCAATACAAACATGGCTGTAAGTCACCACACTGGCACTGGATGGTCTGCCTTTTACATTTTGTTGGTTTGTTTGTGTTTGGTAGTAGCCCCTGCTCATTGAGCTACATCCCCAACCCTTTCTTATCTTTTATTTCGAGACAGTCTTAAACTGCCCAGACTGAGCTCAAACATGAGACTGTCCAACCTCAGCTTCCCCAAGTGCTGGGATGACAGGTGTGCACCACCAGGCCTGGCTGCTTTTTCCTGTTTAAAATGTTAGCAGAGTGTGATGGCGCACGCCTATCATCCCAGCACTTGGGAGGCTGAAGCAAGAGGATCACTGAGAGCTCAAGGCCAGCCTGGGCTATGTAGCCGGACCCTGTCTCAAAAAAACATTAAAAAATAAAATTAAATGTGGCCACACTGTGACTATGAGGTCTATGAGAGGCGATGGACGGTGAGCTTTGCCACCCACGCATGGAAGGCTTGCACGGCCCCTTTAACTGGGAATGGAGCTTGGTCCTGTTTTGCAAGTCACCCTTATAGCTGCATGACTTCATCCTGAGCAAGCTAAATAAAGGAATTTTTGGTATTATAACGGTCACTAAGCAGACAGCTGGCGTGTCAGCGATTACAAGGGGTAAGGTTTCGGGGCAGGTGTGGAAAGATTCTTCTGCTGCGTGGTGTTTCCTTGGGTGGCTTCACGGGGGCAGTGGGTGGTGACTGCTGGGCCCGGGCAGGGGACAGGCCAGCCGGGCACTTCCCAGCCAGATGTCAGTTCAGTTGGGCCAGATCCCCTGAAATCTTCTGAAATGCTGCCGCCGTTCACAAGCATCTCAACGACTCTGAGAAGAGCCTCAAACCTCCCTGGGGCAGGGCTCTGCATTCTCATGGGTCAAGGCCACGCGCAGGGCTTGTGGGTCCCAGTGTGGGCGGGCCGGGCACCGCCCTCTCAGGAGCTGCGGTCTGCAGGGCTCGATGGTGCCGTAGCTGGCGCCTTCCATGGTGGCACCGACCTGCGGGAGGACCGGCCCTTTCTCTGCTCAGCTAAGGGCTCTCCTACTAGGTGTTTCCTAGCGAGAGCAGTTGGCTTCCAAAGCAGCAGTCAGAGAGCTTTCCGCCAGCGAGTGGCCGGGTGGCCTGCTCTGACCTGTTGGGCTGACTGGTTCCTCGCTGAAGAGGGGTTGTCAGGCTGCCGGGCTGCTGAGCTGCCCCCGCCGCATTCCTCTCGGGTGCGTCTCCCTTGGTCCTGACCTCTGCCTCGAATCACTGCTGAGCAGGTGCTCACAACCCGGGGCGGCCAGATGCTCCTGGGGCCAGACGTCATTTTTTTTCTTTCCACTCAGCTTTTTTTATGGTAAAGGAAATTTATTGATATTATTTTCTTCTAAAAAAGATTTCAATGCCATTTCCATCCTCCAGAGATCAGTTTGAACACTGCACCCTAGACCCAGAGTGCGTGGGTGACATTGTGTGGCAGTGCCCGCCACAGCAGGGAGAGCGTCTGTCACAGGACACGGGACATGGCGGCAGGATGGGGCCACCGGGAGGGGCCACCCCATCTCCCGACCCTCTGCCAGGTCCCTGTGCCCGCTGTGACGTCCTCTGCACCTCGCTCACCTCACAGCGATCGAGTCTTCAAGTTGGGCGATCAAGTAGTGGTCACAGACCTAGAGCCGCAGAGCTGTGGCTTCCTGGACCCCCAGAACAGTGGGGCTGAGGGGCTGCACCCACAGACGCCCTGAAGACCTCCGATTCAAGTCAGTCACACCCACAGAGCCGGTTCCAAGCCCAAGGGCAGCAGGAAGGGCGGGGCAGTATTCCAAAAGCTAATGCACGGCAGCCGGCAGCCGACAGAAGCTTTTGGGGTCCTGTATGTCCTGTCGCCGGCACGGGCTTGTTTGTCCTCTGACTCCCGGGAAGGCACTGCGTCTGTGCACCCGCCATCTCCCAGCCAGGGCAGCGGCCGTCCCCGTCGGGTCCCCTCCGGCTGCCGAGGCTCTCTGTGCGCTGCGTGGTCGTGAGTATGTCACACGCTTTCCCTTGTGTGGCTTGCCTTTCTCTCCCCAGCCATCCTTTGATACGCTGACTTACATTTTCATGTGGTCCAGTTTATCAGTCTCTGTATGGTCAGTGCCTGCCCAAAGGCACCCATTAATTCTGGATTCCACCGTAGGTTCTGTTGTGTTTTCTTCATGTGAAATTGCCTGTCTACAAGTATCGATGACGTCACATCCTGCTTTGCAGTCTTTGTGTTTCTCTTTCTTGTCTTATTGCACTGTCTGGAGTAGATTAGCCATGGACAGGCAGGAAGCCCCTTCTGTGGGCTTCGCCGAGCGCTGGCAGAGGACAGCAGACCACACAGAAGCTATTTTCAGAGCCGGATTCACTTCAAATTGTTCAGTCCCTGAAATAGCTTTCTGGGCTGTCTTCAACTAGAGGGTAAACAGGACCCACTTTACAGGTCTCCCTAGCCTTTGTCCGGGGATTCAACTGCAGACGGAGATGTCAACTGGTGACGAAGCAACAGCCTCATGCCCTGCTGTCACTGCGTCCGTGAGCGGGACACCTCCATACATAGCCGCCCTCGGTGCTCTGGGGTGGCTTGGGAGCTGGTTGTGGCTGTGACAGTCCCCAGAAGGCAGCCAGGCCAGAAGAGCTGGGCCCGTGACAGTCGCCTCACTCAGCGTTGCCTCTGGACAGGAGGGGCTCAGTGTCCACCTGCAAGGGAGGAGCCCTGGTGCTTCCAGGGCTGGCAGCCTTCCCAAGGATCCGCTTGTGACGCAAGCAGTGCTCAAGGGTGCGCGCCCCTGGGTGACAGCGAGGCCACTGCCCGACTCAGGGCAGATCCTTGCCACCTGTTCCCGGTGGCACTCCTGGAAGCCGGGGCGGAGCCTGGCCCTGCGCATCCCAGCAAGGGGGCTTTGCCGAGCAAGCGTCAGGGAAGCCCCGTGCCTCGCCGCTTGTTGCTCTCTGCCCAACTCAGGGTCCGGCTGCCCGTGGAGCCCCACTGCTGCCTGGTCCCACTCCTGCAAGGCCATTGCTCCCAGCCCCATTTCACCGTGGAAAGGGGTCATGCTCTTTCCGGTAATGAAATCTGTGATGCTTCAACCTCCGTAGGCTTTTTTTTTTTTTTTTGCAGTCTGGGCACTGAGCTCAGGCCCTTCACCCTGAGCACATTCTCAGCCCCATCCCAGCCCTTTTTATGAAACAGGCTCTTTCTGCGTTTCCAAATTGCCCAGGCTGGGCTCAAACTCGCAATCCTGCCTCAGCCTCCTAGAGGGCTGGAATTGTAGGCGTGGGCCACCACTCCCGGCTCTGTATTCTTCAAAAGCATCACAATTCTCACCTGGCCCTGGCAGCCCAAAGCCCTGGGGCCCAGCCCCTCACCCCGCCCCAGCCCGGTGTGCTGTGCCCGAGCCCTGGTCCTCCACGGGACCAATCCGCACCTCTCCAGGGTGCTTCGTGGGCCCAGCTCCTCCCGCGCTCTCCCTCCCCTCCACAGCCCGGGCCTTAAAGGCAGTTGTGGCTGCCTGTCAGGGTCCTCTTCCCCACCGGCCCCGCTTCTCCTGGGCAGTGACCACTCCGGGTCTGACTTCCACATTTCCAGCCTTGGACAGCCAGTGATAAGTCAGTTTCCTCTTGTGCGTAGTTCTTACCTTTATGCCTGTGGCCTCAGGTGACCTTCCTTGGACCCTCAGGAGGTAGGAAGCGGAGTCCAGGAAGGCATACGTGCTGAGATGCGTAGAGATGCTGAGTATAGGTACAGTGCGTGGCCCCAACATGCCCAGTGCACTGCCTGGACATCGAGACCTTGGTCAGTGCTGTGACCTGGGCACAGCTACTTCCCTCTGGGCCTGGGCGGAGGGAGAGCCCCGCTCCTAACTGTGCTGGGCAGAAAGAGCAACTTCTCTGCCTGTGTCGATTGCCCGACCCAGGCTGCCTTTGCTGATCTCCCGTGCATCTTGTCGCTGTGCACGTCTGAAAGTCCTTGCTCTGGGGCCTGAGATTCTGGTCCAAAGCCTTAGCCCCAGCAGTGGCCCACGTGAGGCAGGATGCTCGTGGCTGCATGCCTGGCGGGGCTCCCGTGGGGCTCCCGTGGGGCTCCCCCCGGGAGTGGCCTCTGTTCCCTCCCCCACTTCCATCTCCCCCATGCTGGCCTGGCACCCTCGCCTGAGATGGGGATCGGCGGAACAAGTGTGTTCCTCACGTGCGGACCCGTCATCCAGGAAGGGACCGAGGGAGGGAGGGGATGTAGGAGTGATTGAAGTGTGCTTCCTGCGCGCACCAGCTCTCCACGGGGAATGTCACCGTGATGTACCACTCCCATAGACGGATAAAAAGGAAAATTAAGAACAAGAAAGAAGGTCCGACCCAAGCTCCCACGGGGTGATGTGGGCGTGGTCAGGAAACCCGGGCGCCCGGAAGAGACGGCACCACGCGGGCAGCCTGGTGCTCTGCCTACCAGGGCTCCGGTGGTGCGGAGAAATGGGGCGCGCTGAGGAGAGGGAGGAGGCGACCTCCGTAGGAAGTGTGACCCCAGAGGAGGCCGGGGTCTGTCGCCTACACCCGGGCCTGTTGTCCTTCGGGAGAGGGTTGAACCGGCGGGAGGACCGGCGAGCTGGGTCTGCCCGGCCACGCCTCTGCCCCGGCCCTCCCACCGCAGCTGTTCGCCTCCTGTGCACCCAGGGCTTTCTGTATTTTTTCTTGTTCAGTCAACTTGTTTGATCTCTCGGCTGTTCTCAGCTATTTTCTCCACTACTCTGGCACAGTGATGCTGAGAATTAAGAGTCAGCCGTTTCCTCTTTTCCTGGAAAATATTCTAATGTACTCCCTGATAATATGTCTGATTGTGCGTCCCGGGCAGAACCCACCCTTTGTGAGCATGCGGGGAAATATCATGACACTGCACTCGGAAAGTCAGATATAATGGGCCGATTCATGAGAACGGATGGATATCAAAATGCAGTTGAACAAGTAGGTTTTTATGGGACCCTTAAGACAAACCAGGCTTGGAGAGCAGCCTAGGAAGCCGGCCCAGAAGCTGCCCTCCCTGGGGCTGATTCTCCCGGGCTTTGCCCTGCGGCAACCGCCACGAGGCCTCGGCGAAGGGGGGAGAGGGGCGTGGGGGCTGCTCCCACCCACTCCCTGGTGGCATGGTGGCCTGTGCTCTGAGGGTCCACCCCGCGCCCCGGGGGCCTCCCCGAAGCTGCTGGATGTGGCTCTGGGAGCAGTGAGACATCCGGAGGCTGGAGACGCCTGAGGAACGTGGGACGCAGGCCGTGTCCGGTGCACACCTGGAAACACGCAGCCAATGTGGACGCTCGCTGCGCCTTGTACACACGAGGTACACAGCATGTGCTCACCACTGCAGCGCCTACTTGCGCCTCCTCAGTTCTTGGGGCCGGGCCTTGTGGTCCTCCACAGCACTGTGTGTGACAGCTCTCTGAGTCACCATCTTGGAGAACAGAGATAAAAGCCAGGCCTGGTGGCGCACACCTATAATCCTAGCCCTCTGGAGGCTGAGGCAGGAGGATTGCAAGTTTGAACCTAGCCTAGGCAATTCAGCAGTTTATCCAGATTTTGTCTCAGAAAAATATTAAATTAAAAAAAAGAAGAAGAAGAACCGAGATGAGCCAAAGATATAGCTCAGAGAAAGTTGAGTTTCTTGTTTCTGAGTAGATCAAACATTGGGAGTTTTTCTCCAGTTTTATGCAGAAAATCACTGTTCACAGGAAGGAGGACCAAATCCACTCAGCGGCAGGTCAGGAGGAAGAAAGACCCGGTCTTCATTAAGGCAGGGCCTCAGTCCCAGAATTAGTCACTGCCTGCTTCCTGAGCTTGGATGTTTCACCTTGGGATCTGAGGCCCGGACAACGGCCGGGTCAGTGATGGCTCCTTGAAAAGCCTGGGGAGGCAGGAAGCCTCATGGGGTGCTGGCTTTGTGGGGAGACCCAAGGGAGGGTCGCCGGTGGGTCCTCTGGATCGTCCCAGGGACTGAGCTGACTCGGGGTGGCCCTGCAGGAAACAGCACGGGGACTTGGGCCCTGAGTCCTGCAAAACAGGGCTCCGTTGTGCTGGTCAGAGGAGCCCGGCCAAGGCCCGTGTGGCGCCCGAGCCAGGCTGGGGCCAGCTGGTGAGAGGAGGCAGATTGTAAGGGGCTCCGTGGCTCCAAGCCTGAGGACCACTGGGCCAGGGCCACCCGCTGCCACCGACCGCTGAGATCGGGGACACCCTGCCGCAGCAAGGCTGGCAGCCTCCCGAGCTCACTGAGCAGAAGCTGCTTTGCTGAGACTTCAGGAGGAACAGGGTGGGGAGAATTCGCCAGGACGAGAGCCAGTGGGTCCGAGAAGGGACAGGCCGGGCACCATGGCTCGTCCAGGATCAGGGAGCTCGACCCCGGCCTCCTCCTCCATTGCTCATGCTGTGCGTTCCTCAGGCAGCATCTGCTGAGGGGCATCCAACATCTGGGCTTCAGGCCCATTCCAGCAGCAGGTGGAGTGCTCCTGTGGCTCCTGAAGATGATCTGAGGCACAGCGAATTGATAAGGGACAGAGAATATGCAAGAAGGCTGGCAACAAATCCATGAAAAATATTCAGCATCAAAGAATATGATACAATGCTTACACGCCATGGAGGACTACTGTGCCTTAAAGAAGGATAAACTTGAGTCATCTGTAGGAAAATGGAAGCACCTTGAGACCATGACGTTACCTGAAAGAAATCAGACACAGAGCTCAAATGTCACATGGTTTCCCTTATATGAGAGACCCAAAGTGTAAATCAAGAGCAAAATAAAAGCTAGGTAATAGGAAACAAGAAGATGGAGCTTTCGCACATGGGAAAGGATTTGGAGGGGAGGGGTGGACATAAAAAGAGCCAAAAAGTTCCCTGTGCACGCAGAGGCTCTCTGCAAGGCATGTGGCCACCCTGTAATGCAACGCAAGCGAAGGAAAACAGATTTCTTAAAAGGCAAAAGAAGGCCTGGGGCCCTGAGCCCTGGGTGGCTGATTCACCCGGCTCGATGCTGTGCAGGCTGCGTGTGCTCTGTGACCCTTGGGCCAGGGCTTCAAGGGCCCTGGCCCCGCTGCAGGGCACCAGGGGGAGGGGAGGGGGAGGCGGTCTGTGAAGGGAAAGCCCGCCACACTCCAGGAGCCAGCCTGGCTGTTCATGGTGTGCGGAGCTGCACTTCTTGGCAGGCGCTCTCTGAAGGTGGTGCTGGGGTGAGGCAGGCTGAGTCCTGACAGCTGGGGAGGAAGGAGGTGGCTGCTGGATCGCCAGGCGCAGGGAGGACGGTGAGGGCACCGAGGCAGGCCCAGTGCTAAGTGCTTCCCAGAGCCCAGGTGACTGTGCCGAGTGCTTCCCAGAGTGGTGATGGCGCAGAGTGCTGCCCTTGACCTGCTCATGCACACCAACTCCTGAGAGCGCTGTGTGTGCTGCGACACCCCTCCATCCCCTGTAGTCCTCAGGTCTCTGTGCCAGCTCCCGGTCCACAGCAGTGACACCAGTGTCAGGCGGCACAGACCTGGAGTTAGGGGCAGAGCCGGCCCTGATGGCTCCTGTGTCAGGGAAGCGGGCCTCCCTCCGTGCAGCCCAGGTGGAGTCCAGCTCACACTGGGACTGGGGCGAACCCCTCCCTCCCTGGGCTCCTGCAGTGCAGACTGTCCTGAGTCCTTGCAGTGCCTGCTCCCGGGGCAGGGCCGCCTGAAGGGCTCTCAGATCATCCTGGAGGTCACATGGGGTGCAGGGGAGGATGGTCCAGGAGAAAGCGGGGTTCAGGCCCGTGTGTGTCGGGGGCTGCGGCCCCACCCTCTCGTTGCCCTCTGCAGGGCTCTGCACTGCCCCGCTGCCTGGGTCCCGGGTCTGTCAGGGCCACAGTGCTGTACTTCCTGGCCTTTGTTGGACAGAAGCATAAGCCCTGTTTTGATTTTGTTTTTTTTTTTTTGGTACTGGGGATCCAACTCAGGACCTTGCACTCAGGCACCAGAACCACTGAGCTAAATCCCCAACCCAAGCCCTGTTTTGGAAGGACAGGAGCATAATAAAACCGGATGTGAAAGATGGGCCAGATGACTTCACTTGGAACACTCCAGGAAGTCGGCTCTGGATGTTTTCGATCTCAGCATGTTGCTTGTTTGCGGGGTGATAAGAACTCTTGGAAGCCCTGGGGACTGACAGGCCGGTCACCTGGGGCACTCTGGGACCTTTATCTCAGGCTCAGAAGACCCTGGCCGGAGGGCCGACCTCAGTACAGGGTTCAGCATGCTGGAGCCGCTGACACTGCCTGCGCCAGCTTCTTACTGAAGAAAAAGGGAGAAAACGCAGGAGTCTGCATATTAGAGGAATCGGCACGCTGTTTCTGCAGACCTGGCCCCAGAGAAAGTGAGGGTGCGGGGACTCGGGTCTCCCCGCCAGGGTGCACCCTGCATCCTTCCCACAAACTTTGTGTGGGCTCACAGCATCCTCTGCACCCGATCGGCGAGAGTCCCCGGAAGGGGCAGAGGCTGCCCTGCTGCGCCCACTCTGTGCTAGGGAATGAAGTCCCCGACCCCCCGCAGAGGAAAACCGAAACAAAGATCCAACCTGGAGCAGCACTCACTTCCGGCCCCAGCTGGGCCCACCCGGAGCTCTCTCCAAGGGTATCTTTCCTTCGGGCCTAACAGCAGCCCCTTGCAGGAAAGTAAATGCTATCATCCCTTCTTCTGCTTTTTTTGTTTGTTTTTTGAGACAGGGTCTCACTATGTAGCCCAGGCTGGCCTTAAACTCACAGTGATCCTCCTGCCTCAGCCTCCTGAGTGCTGAGATCACAGGTGTGCACACCCGGCTCTGTCAACCGGTTCTTTGAGTGGGGGAACTGACGGATGGGATAAGGATTTCTCCCAAGGCCTGGAGTGTGGCCCTGTTTGGAGGGCATCACGCACCTTGCCAGAAGCACCAGCGGGCCAGGGCCACACCAGGCACGAGTGTCAGGCAGGAGGGCAGCAGTGCCGGGCTGGGGGCAGCAGACCCAGCTCCTGAACCGTCCCGCCCAGTGCAGACCCTGCTGGCCCAGCGCTCACACTTAGGTACGCGTGGGTGCCAGAGCTGAAGGAAGGCGGCCCGCCATGGGCCAGTGTGCACAAGCCGGGCAGAGCTGCCCAGGCTGCCTGTGTGCCTGCCGGCTGGCACTGCCACCGTGCGTCGTCTCCTGTGCCCCTCAGAGTGCGGGGCCCAGCCAGCAGAGAGGCGGGAGGAGCACAGGGCCGGGGAGGGCCTGGCTGTCGCTCTGCTCCGCTGGCACCTGGTGTGACCATGGGGCCACCCCACGTGCCGGGTCACAGCACCGGAAGAAGTGCCAGAGAGAGGAGGAGACCCGAGCCCCTTCCCAGGTCTGACGTACGTGGCCAGGGACAGGCAGGAGAGCGAAGCAGGAACTCGGAGCCCCACCCAGAGCCAGGTGCTGCGTGGCCGTGGCCTTGGCGTGGTGTTGCCATAGACAGTGGAGGAAGAGGCTGCACCCGAGGCCGCGCCTGCCCAGGCAGGGCCGCTGCCATCCTTTGCCAGCACAAATTCGAGCCCTCCTTGCCTGGACCAGCCTTGGCCGAGCGGAACAGACGCCCATTGTGTTCGGGGAGCCCTGCACCCCCGAGTCAGCATGGCAGGGTGGGGACAGAGCTCTTCGGCCGTGTCCCTCTCCAAAATAGACGCTGCAAGAGGGGCCTCACCCCTTGGAGCGGCGCTGACCATGCACCCCCACCCATGCCAGGGCGCTCGCTGGGGAAGACCGAGAGCCGACACGCCAGCCGCGAGGGCAGTTAGGGCGCAGCCAGGGAGGTCATGCCTGGGGGAGGCTGCTCGCTGCCTCTCCAGCCTGGAGCCTCGGGCGTGGCTCTACGCGTGTAGGAAGCTCGAACACTCAGGCCTGGCCCAGCTCCTCAGCGGCTCCTGCAGGGGAAGTGAGAGTACCTTGTTCTGAGGCCGAGGCTGACAGGACCCCTCAGGCTACAAAATGACCGGCAACACCTCCGTTGTTTAGGGTCTCTGCCCAGTGTGGTGGGCACGCCTGTGGTCCCGGCACTCAGAGGCTGAGCCGGGGATCGCCATGAGTTCCAGGCCAGCCTGGGCCACATAGTGAGACCCTGTCTCAAAAACAAACAATAAGTCTCTAATGTGGCCAGTTTTCTCCTTATTTTGGTGGGAAGATCAACACTTAAGTGAGCAGTGGTGCTCAGGTTGCTGGCCTCAGCACCTCGGGAGTTGGGAGCCCTAAGGAGCAGACAGGGGCCCAGCAAACCCCAGAGTCCCCAGGTCCTCCTGTCATGCCCGCTGGGCCTCGGGTGCCCCCATGCTGCGGGGTGTGGGTCAGCGGGCTCTCGCCTTCCTCTCTCCTCGAGGTTCCTGCCCTGGAAGCCCCTCGCCATTCAGGCTGCTGGGCTTGTGCAGGTGTGGTGAGGTCGGCCTAGCGCTCTCTTCTGGGCGCCTCCTCAGTTTGCGGGTGATTTTGCAGAACGTGAGGACCCAGGGTACAGTTACACAGGGAGCCGGAGCAGGAGCCCTGCAGAAAACAACACAGATGGGCCAGAGGAGACCCCAGTGGCCTGACTTTCTCCTCCGCAGCGTGAGTGTCAGAGTGAGTGGGGCTGCAGCGTGGGTGGGGCGCAAGGTGAGCGTTCTGAGCTGACTGGGCAGGCGCGCGGAGCTGCGCCCTGTGAGGGGATGAGCACCCAGGGGTGCTCCTACTGGGTGCACTCCAGCGTCCTGCAGAAAGGGTTTGAGGATCCAGGTGGAGCTGAAAGAGGAGGAGTAAGCCCAGCATGGAGGGGAAATGCCCCCACTCTCTGAGGCTGGGGCAGGAGGCTCACAAGTTCGAGTCCAGTCCTTGCAACTTAGAAACGTAGTGAGACCCTGTCTCAAAATAAAGATTAACAAGCTGGGAAAAAATTAAAAGCCGGGGTCATAGCTCAGTGTGAAGGCCCTGGGTTCAATCCCAGTACCAAAAAGAAGAAAAAGAAGGGGGTGGAGAGCAAGGGGAGGAATAACGGGCCCGAAGGTCAGAGCCCAAGGGACGGGGCAGAGAGGCTGTGTGGTCTGCGGAGGGGACTCACGGGTGTGCTGCATCTGTGGCACCGCACAGAAGGGCTGGTACCGGAAGTAACCACCTGGCCGGGCACTCAGGGTTGATATGCACGGGGAGGGTGACTGTCCGTGTTAAGGATGGCACTGGAGAGGAGACAGAGGACCCGATGTCCAGAAACGGCTCCGCTGAGAGACTGGCCGAAGAATTCAAGGACAGCATCATGCAACTTCGGCTGGAGGCCCCGGTCCTGCGCTGTATCTCAGTTGCATGTGTACATGCGTCTACACTCGTGTGTGCGTGTGGCTCCCAGAGTAACACCAGCCAGTGGCAACTCCATACAGGCCTCGGCAAGAGGGACCCAGTAGTCCGAGGCAGACCTGCCCCTGGCACGCGGAGGCGCCAGCCTGGCCCTGGGCAGCAGGTCAAGGAGAGTGACAGAGGTGGTGAGCAGGCCCCTTCCAGACTTGGCTCCTGTTGGAGACCAGAGGTCTGTCCACTGCAGCTGCAGGGCTTGGAGTCCCAGGTGGGGAGTCCTCTCAGATCAGCTTCTGGAGAGAGGCTGGAAGCCCTGTGCAAGAGGGAGACGCGTGCATCTGTGCCTGCACTGACCTGGGATGACGACACACCCGGGTGTCTTCCCCGGAACTGCGGTCGCCCTGGGCACTACCAGAGGTGGCAGTGGGTGGATTTGGGGGGCACTGCCGGAGCCCTCATCCGCTCTGAACCTCTCTCCAGCCTGCCTGTCCCCTCCAGCCACCACCCATTGCCCCAGCCACCTGGCCCCTGGTTGCTGCCCACTGTCTGCCCCAAAGCCTCGTCCCATTGGTGCTGTCTGGGCAACTCAGGATGGAGAGACTCCAGATGCCCGCCCAGCTCCTGGTACAGCACCCTAGGGGTGCTGGGCTTGCTCCGCTAATGGGCTGTGGGATGTGTGGACAGAGGCAGCGTCCCCTGAAGCCCTGGGGGCTTCCAGTCAGGGCCTGCCACCACATCCGCCCTCCCTGTGCCTGCGACCGCAGCAGGCCTGCACCTCCTCTGGGGAGGAGACACAGTCTGCTCTCACCTCCAGGAGGGAAGACATGGAGCCCCGAAGAAAGACAGGGCAGCGGCTGTGCTGCAGGAAACACCGGGTCCGCCTCTCCCAGCTCACCCTGCCCATGTTCCACGTGTCCTCACCCGCACCCCGGGCCACTCACACCTGAGAAGGTGCCCAGCCCAGCCCAGGCGCCCCAGGGAAGCACTGGCTCCGCCATCTGGCTGGGGTCCAGCCCTCCTTCCTGTGTCTGCAGCCCAGGCCCTGTGTGCCAGGCTGGCTGGCTGGCCCGAGTGACCCTGGCCAGGGCCTTGGGGTGTCCAGAAGCCCGCCCCTGAGTCTTCACTGCAGACCTGTGTAGCAGACTCCAGATGTCAGGAGGAAGAAGGGTGTGACTCGGGAAGCACCCTGGCCTTGGCCCCTGGCCTTCGGAGCGCTCTTGGCCCATACACCCCCCCCCTCCCCCATCACATTCCTGCCATCAGCACCGGCACGAAGCACCTTGGGTACTCGAGTGGCTGTCCCACGTTGCACAGGTTCCAAGCCACTGTGGGAAACCCCCTGCACTTGGAGCTGCTCCAGAACTAGAAGGTGGCCCGAAGTTGCTCAGTGAGATGTACAAGTGTGCATCTTGTTCCTGATGACTCAGGCACAGCTCCTAAGGCCAAGCCTCCTGATTGCTGTCTGCTGCCATGGTAGCATCTGCTGCCATGGTGACGGGAGGGCAGCATGGCCACTCCCCAGGTATTCACGGCTGGAACTAAGGGAGCTTGCCCAGGACCAGACTGCAGCCTTCCCACCACCCCCGGCTCTTCTGCTTCAACACAACAGCCTGACCTCCTAAATCTCCTGCACGTCCAGCTCCCTGAGGACGGGGAGTGGCGTCATCACCATGCTGGAACTGTTGGTGGTCATTGGGTGGTCCATCCCCGTGCTACCTCTGCGATCTAGAGTGACCGCAGTTGTTTTAGTTCCCTTAAAATGCTGTTAAACAAAGGACAGCATCTGAGTTGGCAGGGTCTCCCCTGGCTCTTTGGGGACAGGATTTGTTCTGTGAGTGGCCCTGTGACTCCAGCTTCCTTTTCCATATACCTTGTCCTGCTAATACCATGTTGGAATGATTTCCTTAATTTCTAAAGCAGCATGTGTGGAAATGGCTTATATTTCCTGTTTTGATAAATGAATAGAACTTTCTGGGAGCTCAGTCCCAAGTTGGCTTTCTTCTTGGTTGGCCTCTATTTTTGGACTAGGAGGATATTTCTAAAAAGCTCTGCTTGACCAGACTTGCAGCAAAGACAAAGACTAGTAGAGATTATTTTGCCTTAAAATATGAAAGGTAATTACTTTCAGCAGTAAGAAATATTTACCTTTCATGTCCCTTAGGCCGGGTAGTCGAGGCTTGCTCTGCAGAGGAAGTTTGGGTTGGATGCCGGGGGCGATTCGATGGGAAATATCTATGAATTCCCTTCAGAGAGTTACTCTTTTTGGCTGGAGGTATATTGGCTAAAAAAAACTTCCTTGGACAAGGCATTTTTGGAACATGTAGAGGACAAAATATTCTTTGTTTTAGGACAGATGTATTTTGTTCTTGGATCTTCATATAAATGTGATTAATACTCACTTTTATGTGCAAGTTGGCCACCGTTTTTGTCTTTCATTCCCTATAGTTTGTCAGCTTTAGACGACAGAGCTACAAAAAGCCGGGTACATTTCCATGGGGTTTTGCCTTTAATATACATGGACAACTCGCACAGGAAGTCAAAGAGACTTAGAGAGTCTACGTCTTCTTGTGTTTTATTTTCTGGCAGTCTAGTTGTTGCATATTTTTTAATGTTTTTAAATGTCCTGAATACAAGCACAAGTCTGGGAGGAGCGGCACTGGGCAGGCAGCATTCTGTGCGCTGGGACTGCAGGCCCCTCTTCCTGAATGCCTGGCCCAGGTCCCCGGGGAAGCGATGTGATCCTCTGCCTTGGCCGCTCCCTCGGAGCCAGCGCCAGCCCCCGTGGGACCGGATGTCCTCTTAATCTTGCAGCTGCTTCTGTTGATCTCTGCTCCGGCTCTTCGGAATCCGTTTATGAACGGCAAGGCAGTCACTGTGGCAGCCGAAGAGCCAGGGATCCAGGCACAGAGCACTGCCCATGAGCCCGAGAGGAAGCCGGGTCGGGAGGCTGGAGCCAGTCTCCCCGGTGGCATTCAGGGCTTCTGCTCTCCCAAGGCTCCGGACGCTGCAGCTCGGTCTGGATATGTCTAGGGAGGATGTGCACAAGACAGACGGGTTTTCAGTGCTTCCTAATGTAAGGAGTCAGGAAGACTCCAGGGGAAGAATCCCTGTAAAAGATCACCTGAGAGTCCTGCTCCCAAAGCTTCCCCACTGCCCACCTGGGAACAGTGTTAGCTGCATCCAGACTGAGCAGAAGGTGACCTGGGTCCCCAGAAAACATCTCTGGGGCCTTCACCTCACCAGCGGGCTCCCAAGCCATCCGGGTCACTTCTGAGTCCCCTGATTTCTGATCAGCACAGTAGTGCTGGCCACCAGTGCAGGCCAGGGTAAAACCCAGGGGAAAAGAGGGCGCTGGAAGTGTATATTTTGGAGAAGGAGAAGAGAACTAAACATTGACTCAGACTGGAAGTCCCTCCCTGAGTCCAGGTGCTCAGACTCCTGCAGGAAGCCGGGTCAAAGGGAGGCTGGGGATGGCCCTTTGCTGGGACAGACACACCCAGGGTCCCCCTTAACCAGGGGAACCTCCTGAGCCCGCCCCACTTCGTGCAGCACTGAGACAAGCTGGCTGGGTGGGGACGCCCGTCCTGGGCCCAGCGAGGCCCCTTCCCAGGCCCAGCCACCACCCAGCACAGGGTTTTGCAGACCCCAGCACGCTAACTGGAAATCTCTGGGGAAAGCGGATCCTGACCCAGTAGGACTTGGAATCGAGGGGCAGGTTCCACTCCTAAGGTGGCTGGCAGCACCAGAGACACAGGCAGGGTGGGAGAAATGAGGCGGTTTTCCTGAGGACTTGACCAGAAGCAGGCTCAGAGTTTGTCCTTGGGTTGCAAATCAAGGGACAGAGTCACAACGTGGAGCCAGCCCACCTGTGTGAGTGGGTAGCGTTGTCCTGTTGGGGACACCGGCAGGCAGGCCGCAGCTCTGGGCCTGCATGCAGCCCTCCCCTCTGCATCTTCAGGAGGGCACCATGTGGAGGAGGTTCCAGGGCCCCGAGTCTGCCCAGGGACCATGTGGGGACCTGCTGCTTTGCCAGAGGCTGTCTGGAGCCCACACCCTGCCCCAGGGCACAAATATTTCTGCTGGTCCTGAGACCGGCATTCCTGAGTGTGGCATCGAGGGCTCTTGTAGGTGCTGGAATTCATAAGCGCCTCCCCCAAAGGGCAGGGGAGAGGCTGGACAGGTGTGTGTGTGTCTCACACACGGCTGGAGTCCGGAGTGTCTGCAGGGGGAGTTGGCTTGGTCTGGGACAGAGCTGTGGACCCTGGAGGTGTCCCGGGCTGCCTCCTGTCCTGGCCCTCACAGCAAAAAAGCACCGTTCCACTTCAGGCAGGCAGTGAGGAGCGAAGGTGCTTCCCTAACAAATCCAGGGAGTCTCCTAAACTCAGAACAGGGAGGCCGATTTGAATCATGTCAACCACTGATTTATGCCCAGGGTTTGGCTAGTGGCTCTCAAATCAGAATTAGAAATGGCCTGTGAACCAGCAGATGGGGGTTGTGCGCATGGACCCCCCTTCTGGACCCAGCAGCCCCTCCCCTTCCCCCAGTGAGTTCTTGGTGAAGCGGGGTCCCCCTCCTGCTGTCAGTGTGGTCCCCTGTCCTGAAAGTCTTTGCTTGTCCCACCCAGGCCAGTCCCCTGCAGCTGCAGGTGATGCATGGAGCTGTGCCCTTCAGAACACATAAACAAAACCACGGAGCTTGTGGCCCATTGTAGATAAACCTTGAAGCCATGAAAAAAACAGGCGAATACTTGGAATCATATTTTGAGGGCATAAAAGGATTTTATGTCTGTTTACTTTTGCACTGAGGAACTCGGCTGCCTCATTAGCTCACTCAGAACAAAAAGATCACTAAGAAGAGGTTGAAAAGGTTCTCGATGTGTTGGTTTCTCTAGAGGATTTGAGACTTGCAGACTGGGGATTTCCTCAAGCCACGCGGGTGGCTGAGCTGGCGGGTCAGGAGAAGGGTTGTGACTGGTACACCGGCGCAGGGGCCTTTGCGGTAGAGGACTGTGCTAAGGACAGGACCTCATCGTCTGTTCAGAGAGAACCTTGAGAACTGTGGGCCTGGGGCGACCCGGCAGATGGCTCTGAGGTTCCTGTCCCTGTGGATGGGACAGACCTTGCTCAGACCCTGCTCAGGTGCAGGGCCCCAGGGCCACACCCAACCTGGGTAAGGGCGTGGCGCTTTCCAGGACACCCGGACTGCACTGGGCGCCCAGGGACCTGCTGCTGAGCCCCCAGGGAGACACTCAGGACAGTGGCACCGCTGCGTGGACGCACTGGCAGGGTCTGCCCACTGGTGAGGTTTGGCCCCGTAAATGCCATGACTTAACCGAGTGCGGGGTCCCCTAAGCGTGACCACCAGTAGGACGGGCTCTGTGGGCCTCTCGCCAACTTGGCTGAAAGCACAGGCCAGCAAGAAGTGAGGCCAGAGCCTCCTGTGACAGACAGCAGGGCTGGAGGCCGGCGCCCGCTCACTGCAGGGTGCTGCACCGTCGCACACACCTGGTGGAGGCGCCACACCAGTTACTCCGAGGGGAAGGAGGTCAGTGTGGCGATGCTGCTCACTGTGCTGTCCTGTGAACATGGTGGGGGTGCAGGGCGCTGCTCTGCTGGGGCTCCCACCCCCAGCACCTCTTTATTCTGAGATGCTGAGGCCTGGCATAAGGTGCACCTTCTCCCCACAGAGCTGTCCTGCCCCAGAATGATGCCCCGAAAGGGACCCTTCCCGTCCTTCCCAGGACACCTCCACCTCCACCTCCAGGCAGCTGAGGCACCGCCTCCTGTTCCTGGGGTCCCTGCGGTGTCCTCACAGGGCACTGCCTGTCTCCACTCCCCAGAGTCCCTGGCTCCAGGGACGCATCCTCTGCTCCTGGGCCCAGGACCCTGCTCAGCCTCACCGTCCCATAGGTGGCTCCGAAGGCCCGACCGTGGGACGCACTGTGCCCAGCCTGGCTCCAGGATGACAGCGGCCTCCAGGCGGGCTGTGCCTAGTGGGGAGGCCGGGCACAGTCGGGCAGGAGTGGAGGAACTCTGTCCCTTCCACCCATCCTGCTGTGAGCCCGAAACTGTTTCGGAAAATGCTCATCACCCATCTGAGGACGCACTGGGCTGTGGGAGGTGCGGACTCCGGGGGGATCGACTGCCGCAGGCCCTGGAGGTGACCAGCTGTGTGCTTGATTTTCACAGGGAGTGAAGAAGCTCGATGTGCCCTGCGGAGGGAGAGACTGCAGCGGCGGCTGCCGGTGCTACCCTGAGAAAGGAGGCCGCGTAAGTCAGAGCATCTCGCTCGCACCCCGTTCCCCACAGAGCAGCCTCGAAAGGCCATTAGGTCAGTGGCTGCTTCCTGAGCAGTGCGGCACCTGTGTGTCCTCTGTCACCACACGGGCAGCAATGTCATGTGAGGCGGGGCCTCCTGCTGTCCTGAATCCCCACACAGCTGTGCCCAGGATCTGCCACAGGCCGGCCGGAGCCCATGGGGCGGAGGTCTGAGGGTGCCCCGTCTCTGTGGTCACGTGGTGCATTGCCTTGCGTCCTCTGGTGTACTTCAGATGTCTCCAGATTACATGTGAGGCCTAGTGCAGTGTAAATGCTGTGCAGACAGACGCTGCATGCCTTAGCTGGGGAAGTCTCATGTGCTCAGGAGAGGCCAGTTTTTTTCAAGTATTTCTAATCCATGGTTGATTGAATCCGCAAAGCAAAACCCACAGATCCAGGGGCTAGCCGTGTGTGTGTGTGTGTGTGTGTGTGTGTGTGTGTGTGTGAATATATAAACACACGCAGCTATATGTAAAGTCCAATGATGTTTTATACTTATATTTTACATAAACATGTATTTTATGAAAATCTATAAAGGCAAGCATCGTTGCATTTGTACCACAGCAAAGGTAAAAAAACTAGACAGCGCTGACAGTTGTACACTGACATTGATTCTAAATGTAAAATACTTCCTGAATGCCCTTCGGGTAACTCATTTCCTAGGTGAGTATGAAGAAAAAGTATCGCCATTTGAAATATCGACCTGATAACTAGTTGGATGTGCGCAGTGTTCAGTTGAAGCGATCGGTCTCATTCGGCTGCCTGGCGTCTGCAGGGGCTGGGAGTGGAGCTTGGGGCAGAGTGCAGCCTATGGCCCAGGTTTGGTCCCTGGTACCACAAAAACAAAGCAAATGAAACAAGCGATCCTCGAGTATGGCCGTTACTTCTTTCTAAAAGACAGTATTTCCGTGTCTACGCTCAGGCCACAGCAGGGAGAGAGGGGTTTCATCCTGTCCACAGCCCTCTGTGCCTGACTGCTGGCCCTGCAGGACCCAGGCTCCCCTGCACCCTGGTCTGGCAAAGGCCTGGCTGTGGGCGGTGCTCTGTTGTGGCCAGAGAGCATGAGAGTCCTAGCGTCCTGGTGAGTTTCACCTCGTCAAATCCCAGCGTCCCTTATAGAGTAGCTGCTCCCCTTTCCTACTTCCAGTGTCATCCTTTGGAGTGTGGCCCTCAGATTTAGCAAAAGGCTTCCCTGCTTGGCCTGGGAACGCTATGCTTTAGGAATTGCTACTTGAAGATCATTCCTCAGCATTTCACAAAGATAAATATTTTTTAACTATAAGAAGCCATTTCCTGGGATTTAAAATTCCCCTGGGTCCCTCGCTATAGATTTTCCCAGCGATGACATGATCAGTGGGTGACGAAAGCTCACTGCCTGAGCACTTGGCCAGCTAGGCCTTGTATGGACAGGAAGTAGATAAATCCGCAGTGCGGTATCTGCGAGCAGCCATGGGGTCGGAGGTGGAGTCTGGGGGTTCTCTTTGATCTTTGAACACTGTGAGTCAGGCAGAGCCCAGACGCCAAGCAGAAGGTCACTTACCCCAGTCCTTCCTCTTCCTGCCACGATCCAATGAAGAAGCGAGTGAACCTGTTTCATACTACCTTGCCCAGAGCCTTGTTCTTCAGCAAAGGCAGCTTGTTCCGGTTGCTCAGTGGCCTCTGTCGTGGCACAGCAGTGTGTGCCCACCGTATCCAGTGTCTTCGCAAGGAAGGCACTAGGGGAGGTTTCAGGATTTCCTGGGTCTCTGATTTAGTAAACTCACACACAGATGGAGAGTCCCTGCATCTCCCATCATCCCCAATTAAGGAAGCAACCAAGTCTGTTTTCGGACATTGCCACATGAAGTGCAGAATGTCCACCTCCAGCTGATTTGGTGATCGCTAGAAATCCGGAACTAGCGCTGGCTGGACTTGCCTGCAGTTTTCAGGCAGGTTACTGACACTGATCTCATGAGGCAGTCTTGACAGTTGTCTCAGGAGTTTGTACAAGAGACAGGAAGTGATGCTCATGCGGGCCATCCTTTCAGGCTCAGGTGGCCTGACACATCTCTAGGGCAGTACTGCCACATGCTGCACGATACCTGACACTGTCTCCGAAACCACCTGCCATGGGCTGTCAGACAGCATGCACAGGGATGTTGGCTCAGTTGACCCTGAGGTGTGGGAGCAGCCAGCACACAGGGCTGTCCAAGTAACTCAGGCGTGTCCTTGCACATTGGTCAGTAAGAGGACAAAAAGAGCTAGCAGGAAAAAGTGAGAGACACCTATTAAGGATATTTATTAGGACAATCATATGTGCTTTATCAAAACAGTTACTAAGATGCAGACTGCTTCAGTCCACAGAGCGAGCATGTGTGTGCACGAAACATCAACTAATTAACAGCTCTACCAAACGTGTTTCTGCCATTTCAGAATGCCATTCAGAAAAGCCATTTCTGCCCTACTTCCGGTTTAATGGTATTTTTTAAAATAACGCACTCCATAAAAATAGCAGCTTGACAGAGTCCACGTCCAGAGGCTGCGTGCGTAGCCTGTTCTTTCCCACAGCTTCCCCGGGGGCCCTGGCTATATATTTTCCCCGTGGTGCTACTGGAGCCTCAGTCGAAACGCCTTCCTGCACATGGCCTGGCCCGGCCTGGCTAACTGAGCCTTACACGGACACGGCACCGCAGTGCGTGTGTCCTCACCCTGGCAACAGCCACGGCCGAGGCTGCATGGATGATCCTTGGCTTCTGAGCAGAATCAGGATGCAGCACTCCAGGGCCAAGCGGAGTCTGCAGATGCCAAGCCAATGGGCTGTGTGTGCAACCGTGGACCAGGTCCTCCTGGCTCTGCACCCCGTGGGCAGTGAGCTGCAGAGCGGGATGGCACAAGGAGGGGACGGTGGGGGACTGGCCCGGCAGCGGGGAGGTGCACTGGGGTGACCCTGCCCTCGCCCTGGGGTCTCCCATCCAGACACCACCACGTGGCAGGGCTCTGAGCTGAGCCCCGAGCGCCGCAGGGAGGCTCTGGGACTGGGTGCTCCTCGGCCCTCCCGGCGGCGGTGGAGACCGGATGGGGGCTTGGGACAACGCACTGTCCCCGGCTCTTCTGTGGCTGGGACTGGGAGCGCCCTGAGGAGAGAAGCCTCCTGGCCTGTGGCGGAAGGAGAGGGGTTGAGAGCCGCGAGGAGCCCCGAGTGTGGCCCAGGTCTCCTCGGAGTGGGCACCTGTCTAGCCACTGCCCTCGCCCCACCGGGGTGCTCCCAGGTGTTCAGAGCAAACCTGCACTTTCTCTGCAGTGCAAGCCTGAGACGATGCAGCGCAGAGCAGGGGGCACCTGCAGGTGTCTGTGCCCTGCGCCTGCCTGCGGGGTCCAGGATGAGGGTTCGAGTCCGTGCCACTGTGAGTGCCTCTACCCGCAGCAGTAGCAGCAAATGCAACTTCCTCTTGAAAGTCGCACACACCATCTCTGCCCAGGAAGGGCAGTAAGCCCCCGGGAGTAGCAGAAGGCACTGTCTCCCCTTGGCTCTTGCCCGCTTCTAAAACCATGGGGTTATTTTAGCGCCTGGCTCCCCCAGCATCCCCTGCAGCAGCAGGGGGACTTGGTTCTTTTCTGTGGGGAAGGCAGGTTAGGGCCAGGCCGCCTCCCTGTATGTCACACGCAGTGGCTTCTGGTCCATATCTGCACCGTAGCCCCTGGCTTGCTTGTGGCAGTGGGCATCCCTGTCCCTCTGCACCCCTGGACAGCTCCCGTGTCCACTGCTCCAGGCAAGGACCTGGTCCGGAGAAGGTGAGAAGCAGTGATAGGGGGAAGGGAGTCCCCGCCAGCAGGGTGTGCTCGGTGTGTTCTCCTCAGGACAGTGACAGAACCAGGGTGACCAGAGAAGAGCTGGGAGTGGGGCAGAGGAGATCAGGGGAGGAGGACAAGACTGGGCGAGCCTGGGAGACCCCCACAGGGAGGTGACCAGCACGCTTCGCTGACCAGAGTCCCAGGGCCCTCTGGGGGAAGCTGGGTAAGGTTCAGCGTTCTAGTCAAAGAAAATGCTCCCGAAGGCCTGGAATGCATCCCTGATGCAGGGGAGAGATCACGTGGAGCCATGGTTGCCGCTAACATTTTAACCATTATTTATCGCACATTGGCCGGGCACCAAGAGCACAGATGCGCCAGGACAGCTGTCCCCCCCGCAGGGCTGCACCCCCTCCAGTCATTTCCTACATCATGTGCAGGCTGCCCTGGCCGGGGCCGCATCCAAGAGCCTGAAATGTGGCCATGGAAATTGACCTGAACCCTAGGATTTCCTCAAATTAATGAAATTCAAGTGAAATCAGCACACGGCCCAGCAGGCACCGCGCTGATCCTGGGATCTATCGAGGCAGGCAGAGGGGACCCAGGGTGGGAGCAATGGCCCGAAATCAGTGGCCAGTGGCAGGCCCTAGGCAGGAGTGGAGCAATGCCAAGGCCCGTGGGACTGAGACCTTGGAGGCCTTGAGGAGAACAAGGCTGGGGCCGGGATCTGTGGGGCTGGCGTCTCTACAGAAGGCTGTCATGCGGGCAGGGCTTCCACATGTGCTGCTGTGTCCTGGGAACTCCCAGCCTTCGTCACCACCCTTCCCCCAGAAACTCGATGTCTGGTGGCCTCCGTGCAGGTGACCTTGGCGAGGCAGCTGCGAGCCTCAGACATGATGCGGCTCCTCCTCGTTCTCCAGCAAGAGGAAGCAAGCATCTTCCCAAGGCAGGACTTTGACGAACTCATGGAAGCAAGTCAGTGGCACCGCTAGGGAAGGGAGAAGCGGCCTGGGCGACTGGCTCCTCCTTCACCCCATCCCACCGAAGGTGATGAAGACTCAGTGTCCAAAGGCTGATCACAGATGGGATCTGGCGTTTCATTTTTAAAAGGCCACTTTGGCCGGGGATTTAGTTCAGTGGTTCTGGCGCCTGCCTCGAAAGCACAAGGTCCGGAGTTCGATCTCCAGTACAAAAAAAAAAAAAATCAATTCCAAAAGCCCACTTTGGAGCTAATGCAAAAGGAAAATGCATTTTCAAAATCCTAAAAAGGCGTAATTTTAATATCGAATCACTGAGTCCTCTGGAAAGACATCACTATTGACAGGATCTGGTGGTTCCAAGTTAGTGTTTAAAGGCCCTGGGGTGTCATTTGGTGATAAATGTGTGGTTGCACACATAGGGCCCTGGCTTCTATCCCCAGCACTCCCAACCCCAAAAGGCTACTAATTGATTTTTAAGAATTTGTTTCCATTATCCTTGAAATCATCATTCCCTTCACGGGAAACGTGACAGACTATGTCCTGAATTCTGCTGTTTTCTGTCAGAACAGCACATCCTTAAACAACGGGCATGGTAAATTATTTGGAAAAAATTAATCAAAGTGGTCATGGCCTGGCATGTAGCAACTGCACCGGAAGCTGCTTAGGTGACCAGGGCCAGCACACAGGCGTCAGTGAGCCAGCATCTGCAGAGAGCATATCTGCCTGGGCACAGAGGCTGTCAGTGGGTCGGGGCATGGCCCTGGGCCGGTGGCCATTGGACCTGAATGGAGAGACAAGTCAGAAATGTGACCTGTTTTGTTTATTCACACACACACACACACACACACGCCACTCCAAAACTACACTTTGGCAGCCCATGCCACATTCTTCCATAATGAAAACTGCTGCTTCTGTCTCGATTCCAGGTGTTGCTAATGAGTCCTGGGTAGGTTGTCTAGGGCCTTAGATATGTGAGCTCCTCAGGGAGCTCAAGCCACTCCCGCCCTCTGGATTTACACCAAAATAAATGGATTTACTCCATAGAGCAGGTGTCTGGGGTTTCAGAGGAGGGAACAACTGCTCTCCCTTTGTCACTTAGCTGGGCTCCTGGCCGATCGATGTTTCGTGGAGAGCAGGGACATCAGGCGGGGCTGCAGAACTCCAGGAAAGAACGTGGGGCAACCACCCGTGGTGCAGGTGCAGAGGGCCCTCCCATGGGCTTGGGACAGTGGCCTCACCAGCACAGCCTCAGCGAAGTGGGCATCTGTCACTGAGAGCAGGGACAAAGCTGCTAGCTGGACTGCACTCTGAGGTGGACGGTTCTGGGCTTCGGGGTCCACACCCGGGAGGACAGCAGTAATGGTTCCTGCCTTGGCCGGAACCTCCGAGACGCCCCAGGTGGCCGACAGACTGGGCTTTGAGGTTTTGCTGGGCTCATGAGCTGAGCGGAAGCCATGGCCTCGCCAACCTCCCTCTGCCACCTCTCCACGGGGACTTTTTTCACATGTGGTGCCGAGGCTCCGCGCCGCGCCATGGAGAAGCCACGCCCTCCAAGGCCTCTGCTTTGCTTCGTTCACTTCCCGCCCCTGCTTAGTAAACAGCTGCAGGATTCCTAAGACCCGAGCAAAGCTGTCCCCAGCCTCGCGCTTTCTCAGTGTGGGTCTGAAAGCAGAGGTCCTCTCCCACCCCATCTCCGTCCTGCAGCAGCGAGTGGAGGGCTGGCGCGGAAGGTGCTCCGTCTGCCCACGTGGTGGTCCCCGTGCCCATCCTGGCCCCAGGCTTCTGTCCCCCACTTTCACAGTAGGGAAACCGTGGATTGCTCTGCAGAGTCGGGACAAGTCTCCTCCTTTCGCTTAAGATGTGGTAAATTAATAACCTGAGGAAAACGCAGCAGAGCGGCTCACCCGCCACACTTCGCACAGCGTCTCTCTGAGGGTCTTCTGAGCTCGCTACACCCTGCCACAGGCAGTGGGTGCCCCAAAGTGGGCACAAGGGCCTCTGGTCTGCCTCATTTTTCTCTCTTTACCCCTCAGGGACCACCCTGTCTGTGTTCAAGGGCAAATGATCCATACAGCTTGTGTTCCTGTCATTGGCATCGGGGTGAACATTAAATAAATTTCTTTTTAGCAGTTGCAAGCGTCAGAGTTTTCCCAAGGAGCCGGCCAGCCTGGCCCTGAGCAGCCTGCTGTTCCCAGCCTCCCGCTTCCCACCCTGCTTGTTCGTGTGGTGTAGACAACTGGATCCTTCAAGTGGTCAGATGTCTGACTCACAGGGGAGGCACAGAGCAGCCTTCAGTAGGCCGCCTGTCCCCACTGACCAGAGAAGCAGCATTTCCTCTCTGCGTCCAGCCTGAAGCCCAGAGTCTAAACGAATGGCATCAGAAATAGATGCGCAGCCAGCAGCAGGCCTGTAGTCTCGGCCCAGGCGGGCGCTGACGGCCACTTCCCATGCAGCCCCCCTCGAGGGCGAGACAGCCCCTCTGCCCAGAGGAACCAAAGGCTCTGTCAGAAACGCTGTTAGGATGCATAAGCCTGCATCCTGAAACCAGAAAGAAAACAAAACAAAATGAAATGGGATGGAAGTAATTAATGCTGCGTAAATAATATCTTTGCCCTAAGAAGTTCTCAGATACATTGTCAGCACCAGTGTTTCTTATTAAACTGGTGTCTCTCAGGCCCTCTAACTCTTCAGACTTCAAGTCTGTTTTACATGAAGAAGCAGACAGGCGGACGGCTCTGCTGGTGAAGTTGGTCTCTGTGTGGTAACTCGTAGAGCTGGCATGTTTCAGCTGTGCGTGGGAATCATTACTTTGAGGAAGATGCATTTTAAGTGGTGGTTGTGGCGTTTTTTAAAGTCCTGGGAAGATACTAGATAAATCGCAAAGGAACCTTGGGGTCATTTGTGTCCACTGCACCCGCTTAGCATGTGTCAGCAAAACCAGCCAGATTTGGCCAAGGAGCTTTGCAGGTCCTCAGGGACTGGCGAGCGCACACTGGTTGGGAACGGAATTCACAGGCTCCGGGAGCTCCAGGAAGCAGCTTCCCTTTGTGTGCACTGCCTTTCACCTCTGCCCTTTCAGACCAGCTGGAGAAGGGGCAGTTTCCATACAGGGGCCGGGGCTGCCACACGGGCAGATGCACAGCTCTCAAAGATTTGACTGTGTGCTCAAGCCGTCCTATGGAGTCTGAGAGGAAGCTTGAACACCAGCTGGAGGACTCGGGCAGAGCCTGCAACCAGCGGGAAGCCCGTCTTCCTGCCGCAGAGGCCTGGGGCTGAATTCCTTGTCTGTTAGCACCTGATGTTGTACAAATATTTGTACTTCTCTCCCCAGAGTAATGGCATTACTGCTCTGCAGGTTCAACCTGAGCCTCCTTTTCTTTTTCTTTTTTGAATGAAGAGGAATTGTTTTGGGCCACGTATAAAATAAACATTATGGTTAACATATATAAGTAACAAAACTTCCTTTATTTTTTTTTGTTTTTATAACATTTTTTTAAAAAGAATTGGCAAGCTTTCTCCCCCCGTGGCATCTCAAGGGAGGGCGGAAAGTACCCTCCGACTGGTGGAGGTTGGACTGCAGCTCCCAGAGGAAGCCAGACAGACTTTCCTGGTAACTCAGTGAACAAAGGGGGAAAAAGACGTAAAAACACACACACACAAGAATAGCCTTCTGTCTGTCTGAGATTCATTATAGATCTTAGTTTGTTTTAAGTGCACTGTGCTGCTGCAATATAAAATAATCAGACTCTGAAAACTTGAACTGAAAAACTTTTCCTCAAAATGGAACTTTGCCACCCTGGGTTCATGAGGATGAAATTCACTCACAGCTTCCTGTAGAAGCCTGGGGAGGCGGCCTGGGGTGCAGCTCGGGACAGCGTGGGTTCCATCCCCAACTCCCCTGCCCCATCGAGGAGGAAAGCCAAGCATCGACGCACATTGCAGGAAAGAGCTGCTGGGGCAGCGGGGTGTCCCTGTGTCCCCCTGCTAGCCTCATGACTCCCGAGGAGGGCTTCTCCCCCGCCATTGTGTGTGCTGGGCTCATCTGGCTCTGAAGAGCGACAGCCAGAGACCTCGGGGTGTCTGCATCCACTTAACCTTGGGACTAAGCAGCCTGGTCTCAAAAAGCCAGGTTTCTCAGACCGTCCTGAGGACATGGAGTTAGAATAAAGTTAGATTAGTGCCGTGCGTGTGTTCAATTTAAACAGTAATTTTTGAAATTCCCAATCGACTAAGCACAAATAAAATGGGATTAACTAAGTAACAGCATTAGGGTGTTTCTCTGCAATCCAGGAAGGCTACAGCCCTGCAGTCAGAGTGACAGACAGCTGTGCTGATGGCTTCCCACGAGCGTCAGCTGTCGCTGGCCCTGAAGGCCCCTTGTCACCACTCGGACACAGTCCGTCTGGCAAGGACTCAGGGGCACAGTAGGTGGCACCTGCTTGGTCGCTGTCACCAAGGCCCTGGATGGAGCTTCGGTGGAGGAGGTGGTGAGCGTGGGCACCTGTGGCTCGGTGGCCTCTCTACCCATGCCCGACTCCCTGGCCTTGGGTCCCTGGGGACCCCACTTCTGGCCACCCCTGACCCCCAGGGGAGCTTCCTCTCCCATTCCTGTGCCAGCCCCATTCCTCTGCTTTATACCTGGCGGCAGGGCCTAGGCCAGAGTGCGGCCTCCGGCCCTCACAGTAGAGCTCACATGACTGGCGGCTCCCTGCCCCTGCCTTCCTGGCCAGCGTTCACGTGCGGACCTTGCCCTGCCTGGCCGCCTGCTCTGGGTTTCTCAGCTTCCAACTCCAGCCCCTCCTGGCTGCCTGGTCAGTGTGGAGGGCACTGGGCCCCGTCCTGGATCCGCCCTAAATTCACGGCACCCTGTTCTCCAGACACTGCCTCGGTGGCTCTCCGAGAGGCCTCCTACCAGAATACCCACATTTCACTGTCAGTAACTGTGTCTGTTCTTTTTTATTGTTGCTTTTTGACTAGTGATCTTCCATTTGTGTGATTTAATTCTGAACGTTGGTCCAGGGTTTTATTTTGACTCCTGCTGAATTCCTGAACAGTATAGCTAAAGTGTCTAATATGGAAATGAGGTACTGCCTGCCCTTGGCCCTCTCCCCCTCTCTCCCCATCTCTCCCTCTCTCTCGTCTGAATCTGATCTAATGCAAACACAGACATTCCACGAAGATGGCTGTGGACCAAGAAGGAGATTTCTAAATGCTAATTACCCCCTGGTATTTTTAGGGCTTTATTTTGAGGCTAGCATTGATGAAAAGGGCTATCTAGCCATCTGCATACCCGCAAGTAGAATAATCAGACTAAGGAGATAAACAAAAAGAACTTTATGGGTGAAAATGAACTTCCTAAATGCAGAAGATTTTTTTAAAAGACTTCTTTAGTAAAGGAAATACAATTTAGCAAAAATAGTGTCCTTCAAAAATGTCATCTGTCTTGGAAGGAAAGATGAGTAATGGAAATCCCAAGTGGATGACAAAGATGAATGAGAGACTTTGTGGAGGAGGAGCGCTGCCAGCCCGTGTCTCCCCAGCAGCTACCGAGCAGTGAGACGCTCCAGGCTAAGACCTTTGTCCTAGAATTAATGACACAATTAAAAAGCCAGGATTTCAAAATGCGCGTTATATGTGTGTGTGACATGTGAGTGTGAGTGTGCATTTACACACATTTATGCTTTGAATTCCATAGGTTTTATGTTTATTAAATATTTACATGCTTCATGTGTGTTTCCGGGGAAATAACAGCTGACTGTCATGGAAACCCTGTATCTGCTGGTGTTTTAATACGGACCCTAGATATATTTACCATTGAGTCTTATCTGAGAATTTAAATGAAGCCCAGTGTGTGTTTCTAATGGTAGGAGAATGCAGTGTTGCATTTAAAACTTAGCAGCCTTTTACATCAGACCTAGACCAGCCGTTCCCCTGTGTTGTGTGTGGTAACTGATAAGTGTCTTGGAAAATGTGGAGCTGGGGCTGTGCTCTGGGACGGCGTGGGAGGAGCCCTGGGGCTGGAGAACTCTCTCCTCCCTCCAGCGCGGCTCCGCCCGCCCCCGCACGATGCCCTCCTCCTAGGTCTCAGTGTGCGGTTGGCTTTGGGTCACAGGAACCGGAAACAGGCAGGCAGGGAGTGGGCTGGGGCGTGGGAAAAGGGGTCCTGGAAGGCCTGGATCCCCCTCCCACCCGAGGAGCTGGGGATCCCCACCTCCAGGCCTTGCCCCTCCTTGTCCTCCCTCTCTTGATAAGGAGACCCTATCCCCCCGGGGATTCCAAGCCTCCCACTGTAGTGCACAGAACCGAGCCCTGAATGATGAGGCCTTAGCAAGGGACTGGGAGCCAGCGTGGGCCTCGCCAGGCCTGCACCCTGGCCAGGACACTGGCTCTGAAAGGAGTCGGGATCGATCGCAGGACCTCTGCCAGGCTGGGGCTGGGGCTGGGGCTGGGCACAGGGAGAAGTCCATTCCCCAACCCCTTGGACACACTTTTTCTCTGAAAGGAAGAATAATGTCCTGTCTCTGGAGGCCGGGCCAGGGAGCTCGTCTTCCCTTTGAGGGACGGGAGCTTCCGAGCTCAGGTGTCAGGCAGCGGGGCAGGAAGCGGCCGGTGGAGAGTCGTCCTGCACCGTCCCTGCACGCTGGCCCCCTTCCTGGGGCATTTTCTTAATCAACAAAATCAGTGTCATGCTATTGTTTCAAATTTAGAGACACTACTATTTGTATATCACCGTGATCCTTTTTAGCATGTGTTATTTCTAGAAGACAATCAGGTTCTTTTCCTTTTTAGTTTGCTTGTTTTTTGAGACAGGGTCTCCCCATGTAGCCCAGGCTGGCCTTGAACTCCTGGCAATCCTCCTGTCTCAGCCTCCCAAGTGCTGGGATCTCAGACATGCACCACCATGCCAGGTTTCGATTTGTTTCCTTGTATATAGAGATCTTTTCCCCTTTTGACACAAAAGCTAACTGAAGGGATAGAGATTTTCCCGTGTATTTCTACACTCTCTTATTTAAATCTCTTTGTCCTTGCTGCAGTACAGCATATATTATTTTTAAACATTGGTATGAAATACTCATTAGTATCTTGTTCCATTTTTTTAAAAAATAGCAGGTGTTTCCTCTGCCTTCTTCGCAGTTTCCGCTGTTTGCCTGTTATTTGTGGGTCTGAGCTCCCATTGTCTGCAGCGTGCACAGTGGCTGTCATGAGAGGTCATTGTCCTGGCCCCGAGGACTCTGTTTCCAAAGGGCAGCATGGACTCTGGCATCCGCTGCTGCCTTCTCCCCACTTCTTAAGCCCCAGGGCTCAGGGACTACAGGTTCCAGAGCGGGATGTCAGCTCCTGTTCCACAGTCTAGAAAGCAGCCCTGATCTGTCCTGAGCATTTCCCATGGAGCCTGGGACTTCAGCGGTGCCAGCCACCTGGGCAGCACGCGTGGCCTCCAGAGGGCTCAAGTGGACCGGGACCTGGCTCCCTCGATGCCCTGTCCGTGCCACACCAGTGCGTGGCCACATCGTCTCCTAAGCGGGAGTCAGAGACCTCCCTTTCCCTTCTGAGTCAATGTTCAATTGAGCCTTGGGCAGCCAGTGCCTTCCTGAGACAGGGATTATCTTTCCTTCCTAGAGGTGTACTTTAGAGGCTGGGGATGAAATAGCTGGCTCCAATTCTTTCAGGGGAAAATCAGAACGCTTTGTAGAACAGGCCTGCCCGTGGGGTCAGCTGTTGTCACTAGAAGCCGCCTGTCCCCCGAAAGCAGGCACCTCGGGGTTTGAAGTGAAGGTCCCACTCCATGTCCTCTAGGCCTGGTCAGAGCACAGGGCGGCTCTGGCTGGCGGTGTGGCCCTGGGGGCGGCCACTGCTCCCGGCATCGGCTGTGCACACCTGGTGTGAATCTGTGAGCGGGAGCAGCGGGGCTTGGGGTCCAGGGAGCCCTGCACCTTCCAGCCTGCCACACCGGCTTCCTGGCCCCAGCACCCGCTGGCTCGGCTTCTTCCATCTGTGGTCCGCCCACCTGTCCATGGCCGTGTCTGCGTGTGCCTCGGTGGGCACAGGCCCGCTGACCCTCCTACTGGACACTGACCGATGGGACAGCAGCAGCACAGGTCCCCTGGGGAGCAGCCCAACCCTCTGTGGTGGGAAAAGCTCGGGGATGCGCTGCCCTGTGGCCCCAAGCTACCTCGCGTCCTGGGGTTCGGGGTGAGAACAGCCTCCCAGGTGGAAGGCTCCGCCCTGGGGTGCAGCCCTGGGCCCCCGAGCCTGTACCCTCTCCTCCTCTGCAGAACCAGGCTGTCCTCTAAGGGCTCTACCCTCGCTGTCCAGCTCAAGGCCTGTGGTCTGTGGACCTCGGCACACGAGGGGCTGCTTAGGGACCCCGCAGCAGACTTCCTTGTGGTCAGAAACCCAGCGTTCTGGCTCTGGCTCGGCCTGGGCCCCTCAAGGCCACCTTGAAGTGCATGGATGAGATGCTTCGGACCTTGAGTCTTTGAAACTTGGAGGATATGCAGCTGTGTTCCGTCCTGGCATGGGAGTGCTCAGCAGGGTTCTCACTGCCTATTTGGGGTTTGACTTCACGAGGCATCTCCGCCTCAGCTCACCCCGACATCAGCTTGAGTCCTATGTGTTCCTTTAAGCCTCATGCTGCTGAGCCAGCGCCGACTGTGTCTCATCCTTTATTTTGGTTGAACAGAATTTTTGCTAAGGGAAAACTCACTTTGTGTCCACTGGCTCAGGGACTTTCAGTAAGGCAGGCAGCTCGGAGCAGGGGCCTCCTCCTTGGTGACAAGACACAATGTGACCCTGCGTGGCTTCCCTGGCTATGGCTAAGAAGATAGAACTCAGCCCTGATTTCTTATCTCCGCCCTCTCCCTGGGCAGCAGGTCCAGGACCTGGGCCTGGCCCCCTCTTGCTGGAGATAAGGGCCTTCTGATGGCTGTGACTGTCCTGTGTCCCTTTGATGTGACAGGGCCTCTGCCCTGCTCCGGCCCATCCTAATCCTCAGGCCTGGACTCAGAATTCTATTACTGGGTTCAAAGCTCATCACAGAGCATAATTGCAGATGGTTCCACTTTTGATGTTCCCACTTAAGGGGGTGGGAAAGTGATACACACGCACTACAAACCCCACTTCAGCTTTCGGGTTTGGCCCTTCCCGGGCAGGCGAGGCTGCCTTCTAAAGGGGCGTGGTGTCGGGTGATTGAGTGCAGCTGGACACTGGTGTCCGTACTCTGCCCTTGATTCCCTTAGGCTGGGATTCCCCTGAGGCTCCACAGCTTGGGGAATTAAACACATCTTCAGCTTAGCAGTGGAGTGACGAGGGCGTGCATAGTCACTGGCCAAAAATCACTATGTTGCTGATGGTTTTCAAAATTTCAGCAAAAGTTCATATTCTGGAAGCTATGTGCCTCCCCAAATCACATATTTTTACCTTACAAATGTATTCCACTCTGTAGATTACCCACGCGAGGGTCTCCTAATGGTCAGTGTGGGCCCCACTGGCAGCCTGGGCCTCTCGGTGGGGTGTCTGTGTTGGGGCAGCGAGCTCCCCCCGTCCCTGCTGGCACCTTGCTCTTCCAAGCAGGTGGCCGCTGGTCTCTGGTGTGCTGATCTCTCCTCTCCGTCCCTCTTCCTTTCTGCAGCCTCTGGCTCCCCCAAGGGGGGACTGGGCCTCCACTTCCTGCTGGCTCTGGGTGACTTGTCCAGAGCTGATCATCCGCTGTCCTGGAGTGCCCCCCCCAATTTGGACTGAGACACCCCCAGCCAAAGGGCATCAGACATGGAGTCGGGGTGGGGGACCCCCTTTAAATGAGGGACTGTGGTGAAAGCTTCTCAAAAGAACCTCCCTGCCATCTTGTCAGAGACAACCTGCCCCTCTCTGTTTTTCTTTTTTTGCTTTGGGCATGGAGATATTTATTATGTTGAGCTAAGCTTGGTGAAACAGGTAATAGGGAAGAAAATGTGCTAAGAAGGTAAAAACCGAACACACGCCCAGTGAGCGGGGAGCCTGGCTTTATGGCTTTACTCAGATTTACAATTTGAACATAACGCAGGTGTATTTCAGCAGAGCTTTTCTTGTTTGCAGAACTTTTCTAGTAATTTTTTTAAGTACGTTGTCCAAAGCTTCTCCTTGTTAGCAGTCAAAATGTTGAGTGACAGAGTGGCTTGATATAAAAGTGAACAGATGGGGCTCCTGGGGACCCCACGTCTTATAGAACGGCCAAGGCCCTGTCACGCCGGGCCTGACTGCAACACAGGTCGGTCGCCCAGGTGTCTCAAATCAGCTGGAAAGTGAGGCACCACAGATGCTTCAGAGCACTGTTCTCTTTGAGTAGTGTTTTCTGCTTCCTTTCTAGAAATGAAGCATGTGCCTCTTTAATTTTATCTTCGTGTGTACAGGGTTGTTTCTCTCAAGCCTAAGTATCAGGGATTTGACCGTCCCATAGTTTGCATGGTAAAAGTAAGGAAATGCAGACAAGGAGGAAACGCTTTGTCCAAACAAATAGGTATTGAATAAATTCAGAGAATTTTAGCTCTATGAAAGACCTAATTCACAGGTAAATCTCATGTCATAATTGGGGAAACTGAGGCCCACCGTGGTCTAGGGATTTGTCCACAGTCTCGTGTGACAGGATGAGGTCCTCTAGCTCACACTCAGAGATTGTCTAGAATACAGAAAATACAGGATTACGACCAAATCTGGAAGGCTTTAAAGGAAATGGTAATAACCACAGTGGCTTGATCGCCAAAAACAGAAGTAGGTGGTGAAATCTGCTTCACCGGGAAACAACTGCAGGGAACTCCAGGTGTGACGCTCACGCTGCAGCCTGCCCGGGGCGCGCTCCCTGAGTGCGGCTCCCTGCACGCGGTGTCTGAGCAACGAAGGGAGCAAACCCGCTGAAGGACAGGACAGCTTTCTCCAGTCCCATCTGCCCTGTCCTTGGGCGAGTCGCTCCATCCCCGGCGTCTCCCGTGCCGAAGTGACAGTGAGATCCCCAACACAGGTTGGACGGTGGAGCTCTCCCGAGGGACAGCGAGGGCTCTCCCCATCCGGGCTTGCTCGACCAGTCAGGCCGGCTGACCATCTGGGGTGTCAGGCACCTGCAGCGACCCCGGGACACCACCAGCCTGCATGAGCAGTGCAGTGGGCAGCCCCGTCCACGTGGCTCTCCTCAGTCCACTTCTAAGGTCCTGTTTCGTGGTTAGTGGTTGCCGGCCTCTCACTGTGCCTCAGGCATAATGTTCTCCGGGATTGTTCGTAGACTAGGCAAGAGTGTGGTCTGGCACTCTCCCTGTTTCAGCCACCTACAGACGGGTCCCCTGGGGGTGACAGGAACCGCACTGCACCTGTCCCCGGGTCGGGTCGGGTCGGAGGTACTGTCTGGGGTCACACGGCTGCAGGGAGGGATGCAGTGAGGGACACCTTTCACAGTCACAGCCCGGGAGTGAGTCCCAGAGACCCTGAGCCAGGAGCTCTGCTGAACATCCCCGGCCTCAGCAGAGAATCCACCACGGGCTGAGTTGTCAGAGGCTGGCCAGGCGAGGGTGGCGCTGTCCCAGGAGGACAATCAGGACAGAATCGGGAGGAATCCGGGGTGCACAGACACTCGCAACGGGGGGCCGCACCCGTGACACAGCCTCCTACACAGTCTCTTTCCTCCAACTCATTTCTTCCTCGGCAAGCACTCGAGGCCCACTCTGAGCGGGGCCCTGAGCCTCAGGGGGAAGAGGCAGGGCTGGGCGGGAGGCGGGGCTCGAGGCGTCCCTCCCTCCTCCCGCATCCGAGATTGGACCTGGAGATGCCTCGGCCTGGGGGTGGGCGTGGGCGCAGCTCCACCTGGTCTCTGAGTGGCGCTGGGTGAGTTATTTCAGCTCTGCAGTACCTCTTCTGACCCTTAGGGAGGCCACGCAGCCTGGCTCTGGTTGGAGCCTGGGCCCGCCGCGCGCCCCTCGCAGGCCGGCTCCCCGGTCTGCACAGCAATTGTCTCCTGGGCCTCGGCCCCTCCACAGCACCAGCGCGCACCCCTGAGCCCCCAGAGCCGCCTACAGGTCTGCACCGCAGGGCAAGGCCCGCCCACGCTCGTGAGGGCGTCTGACCCCATGCATCCGGGTGCAGACCTCGGGGCAGACCTTCCGAGAGCTTTGCTTTAGGGGAAAAATCTAGAGCAGATCCCTCCTACTATTTACAGCCTTTTCTTCCCCCAGCTGACTGGTCACTTATTAGTATTGTTTCTTATCTTAAAAGGGGGATTTTTTTAAAGGAACTTTTCGCCTGATCCACAGTAATTCATGGATTCTTGTCTGTACCTACTCAGAGAAAGACCCCTCTCTGGCCATCTTGAGCCTGCTTTCTCTCCATCCCCAGACCAGGCAGCCCCGGCACTGCCGAGGCATCAAGGACGGCATCTCTAAACAGCTTCGTGGTGCTTTAGCATCCTTGCGGGTGAGCCAAATGGAATAAATTCTTTCCATAGCACATTTTTAAGGACTTAAGGGGAAGAAACGAGCCTTGGAGTTTTCGGAGAACAATGTGCACACATCTTCCGCCCCCATCCCCAGAGAGGGGCGTGAAGCATGCTGTAGATGAATAAGTATCGGAGCAGGTGCTGCGACCAGCAGGGCATGAGTCATGGCTTTCCTTAGCGACTTCGCAAATACAGCGGCGTGTATTTATGGCAACTGTGTGCAGAGCTGTTTACGGTGTGCAAATACAGTGGCAAACCGACACTACACCGTACACGAAATTAAAGGATCTATTCAATGCTATCTTAACAATTACGCTGAAAGCTTTTAAATGGGCCCAACTATAGAAGAAGGAATTTTATAGAAGAAATCAAAAACAAAAATTCCCTCCTTTCCTTTCCTAACCGTGGCTACATCTGTGTTAGTGGGTGAATGACTCACTTCTCACGAAGTTCTTCCAAAGAGGTCAGAGATTGTTCCATCCCGTTCTCCCTGTTTACAATAAATGCACCCTCTGGATAACAGAGAAGTGAGCCATCTCCATCTCAGCTCTCTGTTTATGGTAACCTCGGGAAGCAGCGTTTGGGTGAGGCCCCGCAGCCGTTGCATTGGGCATCATGGATATTACTGCACAAAATATGTACATGAACTTCCACGGCTGATCTTTATCTAATTTCTGCAAGAAGATCCTGGCTGAGGATCAACTCAACTTGCTCTTGCAAACTTCTCTTTAGACACACCACATTTAAAAATGACCCTCGTTTTTTTTTTTATTTTTTATTTTTTTGGTTACTTGCTGAAACTTACAGGAACACTGGCTTCCCCGGGGATGGGCATTGGTTCTGAGCAGGCCCAGAAAACCACATAGGAAACTCGCTGTTTGCTTGTCCCTTGATTTGGTCAGCCATGCGTACTGTTTGCATCCGTCACCGGAGACAGGAGGAGGAGAGAGGGAGAGGACCGTTGTTTCTGAACACAGAAGCTGATATTTTGCAAATGTTGCTCTTCGGGAGTTGATGGCTTCAGAAGGAATCAATCCTGCTTTCCTTGGGTAAATTCGCATGTGCTGCTGTGGGATTGTGGATTTGAGGGCTCTATAAAGTCAAGAATAGCTAGTTTTCCTTTTGAATTTTTAGGCTGTTCACCGTTACAGAAACATAACAAACCAGCAAGTTAACGGGGAGCAACGGCCCTTTTCCAACTGCAGCTTGCTGAAACTGATGCACTTGGCCACCGGGGGCAGAGGCCCACGAGGAAGACAGAGGGAGGTCACCACCCCGGAGGTAGCCCCTCTGCTCTCCGGGGCTCCCCTTCCCTGTGCACCACCAGGTGGCTCCAGACATTCGGGAAGTTGTGTCCATTTGCAGCAATTTCCCGCTGCTCTCTGGGGCCCAGGCACCTCCCGCCCACCCACTCCTCTCTCTAAAGCAGGAGCCTCTGTGCAGGTCAGCTCCTTGGTGCCCCTCCACCTGCCTCCAGGCCAAGCTATCACTGCGGGTGAGACTCAGCTCTGCCCCTTGGGCTTCAAGCAACAGAGCAACAGGCTTCCAGGATGCCAAGGACTTGGGCCGGAGCAAGGTGATGTTCACAGCTTGAGAGCGAAGAACATAAAGGCTAAAAATGAAAGGTGCGAAAATGCCCCAAAGGGCTGAGAACACACACAGGGTGTCAGAGTGGAAGAAGATCCTTCCCTGCTCTGATCCTGCCCTGTTCTGCTGCGGTTGCTGGTGACTGGGGGCTCTGGGAAAGGGGTGCACATCCAGCTCACCCAGGGTCCTCGAGGGGGGTTGCCAGCACCACCTGGTGCTACCGAGGCTGCTCAGTGTGAGCCAGGTCAGAGCAGCTCAGCACTGACTTTGTAAGGGGAGGCACTTGGTGCTGCCCCCTTGTGACACACAGCACAGTAAGACGATAAAGACCCATGTGCGAATCCAGCCACAATTGTGGGACGGCGCCCCAGGATCTCAGGTCCCTCCTGCTCTATCTGCACAATGGGAATGGAAATGCAAATGTGTCCTCACAGGTGGAAGGTGAAGGTGACAAACGCAGCTTAGAAGGCAGCCAAGATGACGGAGTATAGGATACAATCAGCACGCTGTATGACAGTGCAGTATCATGTCAGCGTCGTGGCACTGCTTGACTTCAGCCCACAGGCCTGGCCGGAAGGAAGCCCAGGTGAAAGGGTCCCACTCTGGAGCACAGCATGCCTGGGACAATTGTCAATCCTCCTGCCTCAGCCTCCTGAGTGCTGGGATGACAGGTGTGTGCTCCTGCACCCGGCTCAGAGCTGGTATTTTTAAGAGATCATCTACCTCCACGATGGCCGAAGTTGAGCTGCCTTAGGTCTGAGAATGGCATCCTGAGTCAGACTCCAAAAGAAATCATCACAGGTCACATTTTACCTTCAGCGTGGGTGAGCCCAGAGCAGTGCTCTGACCCCTGCAGGAAAGCCAAGCATCGGCCACGCCCCACTAGTCCCCCATCACCCCACACTGCTGGGAGGAGGAGCCCACCTGGCTGCTGGGGTGGCACCGAGCTGGAGAGGAACGCAGGGGACTGAAGCCCAGATGGGCTGGGAGCTCTTTTCTAAGAATAGCGCGCTTCCGGGATTTCAGGCTGGGCTGTTCTAAATCCGGTTCAGCCCGGAGACGTGGGGCCCAGCAATGAGCCCAAGAAGTGGGCTCACGGCCGAAACCCGGACCCCTCTGGAAGGCGGGATTGTGAGGCTTCTCCCTCCCAGCCCCCACCCAGGGACCGCCTGGGTGCCAGCCCGACAAGTGCTCACTGCAGCTGTGCCGTGGACACAGCTCGGGCAGCTTGGGCTCCTCAGGAAGCCCAGCTTCCCAGCAGTGGAGCAGGCTCAGCCCAGCGCTTGCTGTTCCTAACCTGCAGCTCAAATGCCAACACTGTGGGTGGCGCGGAAAGCCTCCCTGTCGATTGCATGGCCAGACACAGCCTTCCTGCTGCCCTCAGTGATCGCCAAGAGAGCCTGACAGTGCAGCCTTTACAACAAAACACCAAAAATGGTCAAGCAGAAAGCTAAGGGTCAGAGTCCTGTGTAACAGCGGGATTTAAGTAAAATTCCTAAGGCCTTACTTCTCCAACCAAAAGTAAGCCGGAAGGTGATATTTGCATGCCTGTGAAACCCCAGAGCACAGCGTCATCACAGCCCACCACCAGCGCCACCCGCCTAGGCACAGGGGCCCCTGGGCACGGCCGCGTCTGTCCCAGAGCCGCAGTCAGCAGCCAGGACTCTTCCTCGGCCAGTGTCGGAGGGCGTGACTCGAGCTGCAGACACTACTGGAAAAGGGAAGGCTCCTGGGCTCCTGGCACTGCCACCTCCCCTTCGTCTGCCTGAAATGCAGGATTTATTTTTACTTGTTGAAGGAGCAGGAGTCAGAGCCTGCACTCCCTCACGCCCAGCTCTGCTGCCACTTTCTGAGCGCAGAGCGAGCTGCAGGCTGCCCTGAAAGGCGGCCGTGCACCAGGCTCGGGAGGGGCGGATCAGCAGAGCACAGGTTCCGCTGTGCGCAGCCAGGGCCCCTTCAGATGCGTCTGGAGGGGAGACTGAACCACAGTGCCAACCCCAGAGGCCCCTGAAGGCAGAAGACCCACAGCTTCTCCTGCCACCACAGCAAAGGTCCCAGGACCTGGCGTCTGCAGCCGTCAGCCCCCAGACTGTGCTGTGCTCTGACCCTGGCCCACACACGCCCTGCAGGTGTGCACGTGGTGTGACCGGATCCACTTTCCACGCTTGCATTGAAATCACACAGCAGAGAGCAAGTGCTGGGTCGAGACCCTGAGGCGGGTTGGACAGGCTCCCCGGCATCCACCGATGTCCTCCTGAGGGGAAGCATGAGGGGACCGAGGGACTGTCCCTGTCCAGCTCCCCACGCTACCTGAGCCACCACTGAGCGGGCCCTCCTGGGTCTGTGCCTCTGCTCCTGGGATGGAGGACTCGGCAGACCTTGGCGTAGGAGCTTTTCTTGTGTGTTGTTTTAGGGATTTTTTTTTTTTTGCCCTAAACATTTCTGAAGCTAAAAAATAATAAAATAAAATAGGGCCGGGGATGTAGCTCAGTGGTGCCGCCGCCTGTCTCACAAGCGCAAGGTCCCGAGTTTGATTCCCAGTACCAAAAACCAAAATAAAAATTGGCTTAGTCCTTACTCATCTAAAGAAGAAAAGACTGTTCGTGAACACGAGCAGCCCCGCCTGCCTGCTCTGGTGTGGTGTCCAGCTGCATCAGCTCTCCTCGGTACCTGGTGTGTAACTGAAAAGCACAAGCGGCTGGCTTTGGTCCCCACTCTCCTTGGCTCAGCAGGACTCGTGTGCTGGGCGTGTTCAAGGTGCCAGGGCGATGGGGGTGCGTGCTGTCGTTCTCTCAGGACACCACACAGGGACGCTGCTGTCCCCCTGGACCCCTCTGTGAAGTGCAGAGACCCACTCCCCTCGGGGCCTTCGGGTCACTGCCCCGCACACGCACACAAGGCCCAGGGTCCTTGACGCCCACGGGAATCCCAGCGAGACTTTGGGGAAGGTGGAGCTTCCGTCCCCACGACCTCCAGAGCTTACACAGTGACAGCACAGGTGACCTCAGAGTCTTGCCTGGCAGCACACTCTGGTGACACCCAGGCATCACACATGGGTGAGCGGCAGACTCGGGCCAGACCCTCGCAGTAAACCGGCACCCCGCTACCTCACACCGCCAAGCTGTCAGAGGACTTCCGGCCCGAGCTCTGTGAGTCCGTGTGTGACCTCCGTGTAGTCACCCACAGGCCATGGAAAGCCACTCTGGGGACCGGGATGCCTATTCCCACGCCCTGTGGCTCCACAGATGTTGGTTCCCGATGACACATTCTCAGGATGCTTTCAGCAGGGGACCCCTCAGGACAGGGCTGTGTCGGTGGAGGCGCCCGTGCACCCGCTCGAGGCAGGGCTTGTGTTGACCATTGCCTGTTCCCGTGTTGTTCTGGACATGTGGAATGTCAACCCTGAATTAGAATGGAACCCTGCTCTCCATGTTGAGGACTGGTTTCTGAACAGATACTTATCAAGTGGAAGCTATTTCATCTGTATCTGGCAGGATCTTTTCAAACTGTTTATTCTGCAATTTGGGTCACAAGTAAATTATGAACGTGGCTAAGAAGCTGGGGTCAAGACTTCTTTTTATGGTATTTCCTCATTTGCAGGGAAAAAATGCATTCATTTTTAGTAGTGCTTTGTGTTGGCTTTCCTATTCATGTTATTTCCTTTTGGTTCTGAAGAGTCGTGCTGGGAACTGTTCCTCGATGGCTGGCCAGCCACAGCAGGCTCCTCTACCACAGCGTGTGTCACCCCCTGGGAAACTGCTGCAGCACCTGCAGAGCTGTCCAGAGCCCCTCTGTCACTGAGCAGGCCAAGGCTTCGGGTGTCACAAGAAGCCTCTACTTGCAGATTAGCTGAGGACCAGAGACCGCTGTGCCACAGGGGCCCTAGATGTGGTTGTCTTTGGGGTGGCCCAGGGGTCCTGTGCTATCTGTCCCTATCACAAAGAAGACTGAATAGTACAGGTTCAGATCAGAGCCAGGCAGGCCTCTGTTTGAAAGCTGGTTCTGTCTGCCACTTGGCCTTGAGGTCTGCTTGGTGGACACCTTACTTGCAGGGCTGTTGTGGAGTCAGAAGGGACAGAGCAGCCTCTGCCCCTGGCATGTCATGATGACAGCTGATGTTCCAGATTTTCCCTGGAGGGTGGCCTCCACCCATCCGGATGGTGGGCTCTGCTCGGGTTCCTGGGAGTCTGCTTTGGCTCTCACTCGATGTTCACCCTGGACTTCTTGGTCCTCCTTAGACCCCTAGTGGCTTAAGCACCTTGTGGGCTTCTCTCCCAGAACCTTCTCTCCTCCCCGTGCATCCCACTGGCTCTCAGGGTGAACGAGGAGGGGGTGGAAACGGAGATCAATGTTTTCCACAGGACTTGAGGTTTAAGAGTCTAGAAGGAAGAAAAAGGTCGAAGTACTAATGGTCAGGATTGAGCACTGAGAGAATTTAAACGTAGGAAAAGAGTAGGCCAGGTTGAAGTCAACAGCTCAACCAAGAAAGAGCAACAAAGAAAGCCCTCTTAAGAGTTGGAGAATTAGTAGGAGTCGTTCCCCAGCCATATCCCAGCAGAATGTAAGTTAACTCAGAGGATGGCCTGGCAGTTGAAACCTAAGTGCAGCAGCCCAGTTACTGTCTCCAAGGAGCAGGAGAAGGGTAGGTTTCCAAGAGGTAAGGCCTGGGACCGAAATCAGAGTCGGAAGGGAGAAAGCAGACAGGGCTCCTTGGGAGGAGGCAAGGGGAGAAGAGGATCCCAGGGAAAGCTTGGGTCTGGGGGCGCCTCGGGGTCTGCATTCACCCACTTAGCATGGAAAAATTCACCAGAAATGCAGGGTGCCTCAGATGTGCCTGCCCTGTGCAGCGAGCACTGTTAGCACAAGGCTGCCTCATTCCTGTATCCCCCGGGGATGCCTGAGAATCCCGCTCAGCCCCAGCCCTCTCCCTCCCACCCCGAATCTGACTGTGGTCAGGAATAATTATTGGCTGCTTCCTGCCCGGGAAACATCTGCTCTTCTGTGGAACCTGTGTCCCCTCTTCCTCTCTCAGTTAGGTCCTGGAGCAGCCCCAAGAAACCCAGGCTGGGAGTGGCTGTAGGAGTCTAGGGAGGGCCTGTGCGGGAGGTCGGTTCCCCTTCGCCCTGGGCTACGGTCGCAGAGGCTTATGAGGGGCACTGAGGACCTGCCTGCCAGGCGCCGAGTACCAGGGCAGGACCCGAGGGTGTGGCTGTGGCCCAGGTGCCCTGGAGACCCCGCCCACACCGTGCTGGGGACCGGGAAGGGTCACCTCGTGGCAGATGAGTTCACCAGACACAGGGAACTGAATTAATCTCGTGGGATTTCCTTTGGCAAGGAAAATTGAGCTTTTCCTTTCTCTAACAAGCTCATGTCAAGGACTGTTCAAGAAGAAAGCAAAATTAAAATACCAACCCAAACCTTTCACCCATTTGGTTTCTTAATACTAAGCCCCTCTCCCATCCAAGAGCCATTTCAAAAGGCTCTGGTTAAGAAAGGGCCAGCCTTGGATGTGGAAATCGTGCTCGGGTTGCTCTTCTGAGGAAAACACACCATAAAGTAAGCATGAGTGTAGGACGGCGTGTGTTTCAGTTCCCTGAAGTAAGGGCTTTCATGTTGGGTTTTAATTCCTCAGTGTTCTGCTGTACTCTATGTTATAATTCAAGAAAATGCCCAGAGAAGCCCCCAGAATGAAAGAAACCTGTTACACGATTCAGATGCAGTGAGGCCTTTACCCAGAATGACCCAGCGGGACTCACAGGGTGCACTTTGAGCAGATGGGTCTGGGCCCCGCCTCCACCCTAGATCGGTGTCAGGGGACACTCGAGTTGGTGGCCTTGGTCAAAAAGGTGCTGGTGCTGAAGTGGGGTCAGGGCTGGCCTGAGGCAGCCAGGTGGTGCCAGGGCACAGCGAGAGTCCTGAGCCACCTCCCCCGTAGCAGATGTGTCCTGAGACCCTTCGAGGTGTGGATCCCGCAGAAGGACAATGGGCAGGCAGCTGAGCTACAGCAGGACCGGCCTTGCTGTGGAGGGGACAGTGCTACACCCAGTCTGGGCCTTCCGACTGATGCCGCAGTGGGAGGGTGCAGTGTCCTGCGCCCCCGTGGGGTGCCCCTGACTCCATCAAGGCTGGAAGTGGCCGTCCTTAGCAAAGCTCCGCACGAAGCCCTTCGGGGCCTAGAACCTACCGGTGCCTCTTCTGAAATGCCGCACATTTCCTACCCCTTCTCTAACATTGCGAACATCCCAGGATGAAATTCCACTCTACAATAAACCATAGTCTTATAGAAATGCCTGGGGGTTGCCCCTTTGATCAGTGAGGAAAGAAAGGCAGTTTCTGTCCCTAATGACAGTAAAATCAGCACTGGTGTTTACAGTTGCTGCTCCTTTATCCTGAAGAGCAAACCTTTGTCCTCTTTCCTGTTTGTAAGCTGTTGGACAAGTCAAATCTGATGCCCAGGTAGGTTTTCAAAAAGGCCCTCATGAATATGCAAATGTTCTGTGGTTTTATTTTGGGTTGCAAGCCAAAGCTCTAAATTCTGAAAGTCTTGGGCCCCACCAAGCCCAGGTTCTGGGACATGACTAATCCCAGAACTCTCAGCCTTACCATCCTTGGGCATAGTGTTGCTCTGGAGCAGACGTGCCAAGACCACAGTGCAGAGCCCTGTGAATGTTACAGGATGCGGAGGCTTTGAGACCTCTGGCCCGCTGCTGATACGCCCCATCTGTGTCTGCCTGAGATGAGTTACAGCTGCTTACTTATACACGCAGCACAAGGGGCTTGGCCTAGTCTCCACGGCGGCTCTGCCAAACTCAAGCCACTGAGAAGTGGTTTGTGCAGAGTGGGAACAAGGAGCCTGGGGGTGGGGGGGCATCCTAGCTGTGCCCTCGCCTCCTGCGTGCAGGCTTCAGGCTGTTGGGGTTTATGGGCTTGATTAGGAAAAGACATTAGCAGAGCGCTGTGAGAAGAATTTCCATTTCTCATCTCCACTTAGTGACCCAGACATATTTTCCACGAACAGACTGGCGAACTTTTTTCCATCTTTTAAGAACGTCGTAGGTGGCATGTTTCGCAATCTTGGCGAGGCAGGCGCTTTCAGAGGTCGAGATCCTTGGCATGAGCTGGACTGCCACTCGAGGTGCAGTGTGGCAGGGAGTGGCTCGGGGACAGGACGGGCTGGCTAGGGAGCAGTCGCCCCGTGCTGGGAGGCTGGGAGAGGTCTCCAGCGTGAGGCGTCATAGCGATTTTATACGTGAAAGTTACTTTTGCTGCTTAGAATCCAGTAGAGATCCTCTAACTTTAACAGCCCTGCTAATGATTTGAAAATACGCACGAAGACAGCTGTGTCATGTGTGAGAATCAAGGGATTCTGGGAAAACGGACAAGTGGAGGCCACAGCAAGGGACCTGCAAGGGCTTTGATGTTATTTTTAGAAAAGCACAAAAATCTGAATCAAATCCCATTTTTTGGCTGCCGCCTCCTCTTCTTTGTCTTGTCCCTCCTCTTTCTTGGTCATTTCTCTTACTATTTTTACATATTGCTTTGGGGGAAAACACACAAGGCCAAATATATTTATTCAAGTTGCAGCTAAAAATAATAAAACGCATATTTATTAAGAGGAAACTTCAGCTACCTATTGCAATGCATCAGTAAACGTAATCTACTAAATATTAGAGCATGAATTCAGTCTCCACGTGCTTCAGGATGGGATGGTGGAAGGCATAGTGGACATCACACAGAGCCAGATGCCTGTAGCCCAGAAGGTCTGAGTTGGGAATCATCTAGTTCAGCTACCACAGTAATTTAGGATCATTTCTTTAAAGCATCCCTTTTTTAGTTCAAATTCATATGAAACTATTTTCTTCCTTAGTTATAGAACTACCTCTAGGGCTTTTTAAGCCATTTTATCAAAAGAAACCAACCTCAAATTCCTGCCATTTTTGGTCATAAGAATTTTTTTCTTTGGCAGTCAAATTAAAAGAATGCACATACTGCTAAGTGGCTGTTGTGTGTATTCTGGTGAGGAGGGGAAAGGTGTTCAGAACAGGGAAGGAGCGCGAGGGCACAGGAGAGAAGGCGAAGACACACCTCTGCACACCTGCAGGGTTGCTCTCTGGCTCACACTGAACTCGAGGAATTGGAGCAGAAACACCCATGCGCTCGGTGCAAAGCCTGAGGTTAAGCCAGCTGTCCGAGTCCTCAAGGTGACAATGGCAGAGGAGGATAAGCCCTCCCCGAGAGGGGCTGCCCTGAGCTTGCCCGTCCTGGATTCTGGCAAAGCTCAGCTTCGCCCTCACCAGTTTGTAAGCAGTCGCTTGGGCTGGGCTGGCTCCGACCCACTCTCTGCAGACCTGAGTTCCTTTACCTGCTCCTGTCCCTCCAGCACCCAAAAGACACCTGTGTCTCACTAAGCCCGGGTCTTGTGAAATCGTTCCTCCCCCGATGCATAACAGTCCCTGGGTGATGCAATCCACTTTTGAGAAATATCTGAACATATTGGAACTTTTCAAAAACTGTTGAAATTTTGGGAGATCTGCCATGAAAATGTTTGAAACATAAATTCCCACGAACTGGCCTAACTCGCTGTAATCTGATTATATGTGCACTCCGTGAACCTCCTGGCAGGGGGACAAGAGGCCACCTGCTCCTCGAGGGGGAATGGATTCGAGGCCAGGGGCTGGCCCGGTGAGGCTGGCTTCTGCTGCGGTTTCTGGGGCCGGGCAATGGCAGACCTTCCTTCTGTAGGATTCCCCATTAACATTCTTGTTGCCTTTTGTAATTGCCCAACACCGAGAGAATCGAATGTTCTTGAATCAGTTCCACACCCGCACTCTAAACAGCAACCGTGTGCAGCGATTGGATTAACTCTCCAGAATGCGCGGCCAGCTGGGGCTCTGCTCCATGCACCGCAGCCAGCGAGGAGAGCAGCGCCCTGGCCTGTGCTCTGGAAAGGTGCCCTTCCTGTTCTACAGATCCAGTCTTCTGTGAGCTCTTTGGAGACCATGTTTTACACATGTCATAAAAATGGAGTTCTTAAGCAGATGAGAAACGTGAGACCTGGACGTTTTCAAGTCCACATCCATGGTTGGCATTAGAGCACAGGACGTTTTCAGTATTCCCTGACTTGATCGCGGGTCCCCTGAGTGGGGTCCCCATTTATCAAAGAACACCCCAAAGCAAAACCATGATCAAGATGACTATTACATCATATCCCATAGGAGGAAAATACCGTAACTACTGAAACCTGATTTTCATTTCAAGGTGATTAAAGAAAAAGTTCTAATTCCACTTAAGGAAATAAGAGAAAAGAGTGAGTGGGAAAGTCAGGTGAAGTCTAGGGATGCTGGGGGCTGCAGGCGGGCACTCAAGGCCCAGGAGCTCACCGCCATCAGCGCTCGTCTGGTAAGCGTAGCAGGGAACTATTGGAAAAGGAAGAAGCGCTTCCTAAATAAACCTGTGTTTTAAAAGAAGAAGATGTAGCTCCTGAGGCTTCCAGCCTTCTAACAGAAAACATCTGTGGGACTTCCGGAATTTTCCTCCGGCCTTGAGAACACACCCACAGCTTCCAGCTTCTCCCCTAACCGTGGAGCTGGCTCACGCAGTCCCCAGCTTCACAGCCACTGTTCCAGCCGAGCAGCTGTGCAGCGCTGCCCTTAACTGCACGGAGAGGGGCGGCTGCCTGCTGTCACGGGGTGCAGGGGACGGGGTGAGAGCAGAGGCTTTGCCGGAAGTGAGCCCCTATGGCCATGGGGCACGGCCCTTCGGCTGACCTCCTGTCAGAGTAGCTGCGGTCAGGGGATCAAACAAGCTCAGCTCGGCACACCCCACGTCTCCCAAGTGAGTCGGCAAATGACTCCAGCAGGTGATGTTCCCTGTCGCCCCCACACCACAAGGGGCGCCCCACACGCTTGGGGAGCCGCGCTGATGTGCTTTAGGTGACAGTGGGGTTTTGCTTGCTGTCATGGGAACTAAAACAAACACAACTCGTCTTTCACAGTGTCTTCGGAGTTCTCACTCGGTATGAAGAGTAGAAACCCTGCTCCTTGCTGGGGCCTGCGGGCTCTGCTGTGACGCAGACATTGGCGGTCTGAGGGCACTCCTGTGGTCTCTGACCGTGAGCTTGGGAGGGGGAGCGGATGAGCAGCCAGAAGCTGCCAGGCCCCTTCCTACGACCCTGGAGAGCACTTTCCAGTGAGTCCCTGCCACATGCCGCTCCGGTACCTGCCTTCAGAGTCACGCTAGGCTCAGAGAAACCACTGCCGGGCTGAGCTGAGCTGATAGTAAATTCGGTGCCGCTGTCCGCGTAATTCCCAGATGCAAACCAGATAGCGAATCCGAGCCATAACTGCCTGTGCCCAGCCGTCCGTGTGAAGGCGAGTGGCAAGAGGCAGGCACGTGGACAAACTGCCCCAGGACGTCCATGGCCTTGGGACTGTCCAGGAGCAGGCCACAGGGGCCACACACGGCAAGCTCTGGCACTCCTGGCTGCAGAGAGGCTGCAGGAGATGCAGGCACCTGTCGCCAGGAGGGAGAAGGCGCCTCGTGCAGGCCGACTCCAGCGTGCGGGCCGCTGGGCTGCTGCAGTCATCGTCACACTCAGGTGTGAGTCCTGGGCTTCGTTGTTTGTTTGCAATTTATAAATCAGCCACAGTGCTTACTGGAAGTCAGCCCTTAATAGAGTTCACACCCTGTGTTTTCTTTCATATTGTTCACACTTTTGTGGATTCACACCTTCTAAACTTATAATAAGCCTGGCATGGTGTCTAACACCTGGAATCCCAGCACTCGGGAGGCTGAGGCAGGAGGATTACCATGTGTTTGAGGCCAGCCTGGGCTACATAGCAAGACCCTAAAAAGAAGAAGGGATTTCTTGGCACAGCTCCATACAAAACCCAGAGTACCCAGGGAAGATGCTGAGTCAGTCAGGGCCAGCACCCCGGCCAGGAGCACAATCCAGGAGGGCAACAGGGTGCCACAGGCCCAGGGCTGACAACTGGGTCCTGCTGCTCTGGAACCACATTTCTTTTTTTTGGTACTGGGGATTGAAGTCAGGACCTCATGCTTGTGAGGCAGGCGGCGGCACCACTGAGCTAAATCCCCGGCCTGGTCCTGCTGCTCTGTATGTAGCAAGAGTGCGGTGTCCTAGCACAGCCAAGGCCAGCCCTGCCTGGCCCGAGGTGGGAATAGGAAGTGGCTTTGGAATCGCTCTGGTCCCGTGTGAATCCTGAAGAAAGGCATTCGCTAAACGAAGAACCCAGACTCTGTGACAGGAGCGCAGTGGTCCTCCTGTGCCCCCAGATCCCGCCGTCTCCCCGTTTCCTGTCATTGCCAACCATCTCGCTCTGAGGGGGCCTGAGGGGGCCTGGCGTGGGGCCCTTGGTACGCCGGACATGGGCAGTCTGGAGCCCAAACATCTCCCGTGTGGCCCCAGCATGGCCATGCCTGGACACCCCACGTGGAGGCCGCCAGGGACCACGAGGACGAGGCAAGGACAAGGCCTCTCGGCCGGCTGCTCCCTGGGCATCCGCACTCGCCCCATGAGGCCACAGTGCCTTGCTGGACAAGGTGCCTGCTCAGCCGACAGCCGGGCCGCTGGGCTCTCCCCACCTCCCATCTCATGTTCTTCCAGCAATGCCGCTGGAGAGGACCAGTGCCCTGGGTCCGGAGCGCACGCCCTGCGGAGTCACCGCTCAGGAACGGCCCTGCAGGTCACCGGTTTCCTCCCGCCAGGTCCCAGGTTTCATGTCCGCACGGAGGAGCCATCCTTATCTTCGCAGGGACTGAGCAGAGGTCTGTCTCCGAGGGCCGGGCCCCTCCTTTATTGTGTGTTGAGGGGCCATCCAGTGACTCACCTCAACCAGCGGGGGTCTTGAGGCATCCATGGTGCCCTGGGCCATCTGCAAGGCTGGGCGCGGCCCGGAGGTGGCTTTGTTCCCTGCTGCCCACAAGGGCGAGGACAGCGCCCTCCAGTGGCCCCAGAGGGCTGGTGACGTAGGACTACACTCAGGACGCTCAGTCTGGCCGGGAATAACACTCTGCCCAAAGCCCTCAGAGGATCACTTCCAAAATCGGGAACACTCTCAGAGACGGGAATAGAAGACTGAGCTCTGACTTGCACTGGGCTGTCTGCCATTCCCTTCCCAAAAGCAGGCTTCCAGGGCCAGAGCAGAGCCCCTGCCTAGCATGCTTGAGGCCCCGGGTTGGTCCCCAACCCTGCAAAAAAAAAACCCTCAAACCTTCAAGAACCACATGGCACACGAGAGAGGAATGACCCAGTGCTGGGAGCCGTCCTGAGCCGTGGACTGCAGGTGTCACTGCACACAGGTCCCAGCCGCGGGGAGCCCCGACATCCTGCCGTGTCCCCAGCTCACACCGGGCGTTCGGAGCAGCCGTGATTTCTTCCATCACTGCTGTCCCCTCAGCTACTTCCTAAACCCGCTCCCCTCCTGAGACCCCTCCAGCTCTGCCCCTACTTCCCAGGCTTTCTCTGGCTTCATGGCGTCCTCCCAACCCCGAGGTAGAAGTCACCTTCACGTACTCTTGTTCCTCATCAGCCACGTGGCTGCCAGCTCTGCCCTGCCCTCTGCCCCTTCTTCCCGAGGCTCCCAGACCCCGCTCAGGGCATCTGTCCCCATCAGAAAGGTGGGGGCTCCTCTCACTGTCACAGGGCCAGTTCCTGACCCGGGGATCCCCAAGCCACTGTCTTCCTGGGGGAGACGTTTCCTCCTCTGGGAGGTGCAGGCTGACCCCCAGCACCTTCCCGCCCTGCCACCTCAGCACCTGTAGGACACGGTCCTCCTGCAGCCCGTCATCCGGAGGCCCTGTGGGTGGCAACTGTGGCTTCCTCAAGGCGGTGGTGTCATCCCTGTGCCCAGAGTGGCTACAAAGTGACCGAACTGTGACTGGCTTCCCCTGCGCTGTCTGCCGGTCCAGTTCACGGCGGCTGGGGTTGTAGCTCAGTGGTAGAGCAGTTGCTTTACTTGCAGGAGACAGCGTTTAATCCCTAATTCTGCCAAACAGACACACATGGGTGCACCTGAATATACATAGGGTGGAGCCACACAGGCCAAGAACAAAGGCTAAAGTATTCACACAGGGTCGGAGAACATTTGAATTCCATCCATCCAGGGAGCATCAAAGAGGCCATCGCAGAGCCTCAGACAGCCTGTGGCCTTGACCCAGGCGGCCTCCGTCAGTGTCACCAGCAGCCTGACCATCTGCTCGGGGCTCATGGGGAAGACAGAGCCAGGCCCACAGTCATACCTGCTCCTCGAGGACGTCTGTGGGAGGACATGCCCTCGGGACTGCCCTGAAGCCCTGGGCCTGAGCCTGCCCTTCACAGAGCCAGGGGAGTGACCACGGCCCACCTCCGTCTGCCCACAGAATGGATGCAAAGCATAAGAAGCACATGTGTGCCCGAGCGTCAGGCTGGCTCCTGACCCACAGGCCGGATCTCAGGCGCGTGAAGTCTCAGCTCACCTGCCCGGCCTGTGCGAGGCTCCTGCCAGCAAGTGACAGAAGGGGGCTCAGGGACTCCTTTCTGAGCCAGCTCGGCCCCCGCCTGGGGAGAACCAGCTATAATCCACTCTGCTCCCAGCCACCACTGGAACCCTGCTGTCAGTTTCCACCAGTCCTCCCACAGGAGACGCGCTTCCCGTAACATTAGGTTCTTGCCTCGCACCCACGGAGATGAGTCACCGTGACCCAAACCGTCTGGAGCCTTCGACGTCGGCCTTGGGAATCCAGCCTGAAGTCCATCCAGGTCATGAGGTTCCTGCTGCCATCTGGTGTTGACTGCTGGAACTGGACCCATTCCTGCACGAACGTTGGAGGTAATGAGATGGCTTCTGTTGATGTCAAGTTAAAATTCAATTTCAGAGCAGTTACTCCTTTTGTGGCCATTCCCAAGATGCCTGCTGTGAATTCGCCCCTCTTCTCTGTAGCTTCTCACCCCGAGTCTCAGTGTTTCCACCCCGCTGCTCTTGCGGGTTCGGTTTATCCGCCGCTCTGTCCTGAGCGACTCAGGTCAGAAACCACCGCAGCAAGCCTCAGAGCCCTGCCTCCTCCCCGCAGCTGCAGCAGATGGCATCTCGCGCTGTGTCTGACAGGGCTGCCCCTGCAGGCCCAGTGATCTCCCGCTGGTGACTGCATCCTGGCCGGAGCTCTGCTTCCAAAGTCAGACAGGGCCCAGGGCTGGGGTGCACCTCGGCGGGGAGCACTGGCCCAGCTTATGCCAGGCCTGGGTTCCATGCCCAACATGGCAAAAGAAAAATGCTGTAAGACCAAGGTCGCTGCGGGAGATCCCGACTCAGGGGGAGGCAGAGCTGAGTGAATGAGTGCAGAGCACAGCCCGCTCCTCTGGCAGAGTTCGTGGGGCGGCTCTGGTGTCAGAGCCCTTGGGTGTGCTGGGGACAGAAGCTGAATGCAGGGGCGCCCCTGCTCAAGGGCCAGGGTCCCAGAGGCACTGGGCCATCTCAGGGCGCTGTGGCATAAGCACACTGTGGGGCATCTTGGTGGGTCAGGCCACGGTGCTATGGGGCAGTGGCAGGGGCCTGGGACACTGTTCTCGCCACCCAAGGGGAGTCACACTGGAAACAGGAACACGGGAACCCTGAGCTGGGTCTGGGATTCAGAAAGGGAGCGGCCTGTGAGGATAAAAGGGATGAGGTGAAACCCCAGTGCTCACCCCACACCCCTGTCAGGCTAGCTAAACGGAGAGGTTCACCAGGCCAGTTCCCACAGGGACCGGGGCAGCTGGCACTCTCGCCACCACTGAAGGGGATGCAAAGGCCACAGCCCGTCTGGAAGGCAGCCCTGCAGCCCCAGTGACATTCACAGCCCACAGTGCCCACAACTGGTGGGTGATCTGAACTCACCGTGCCCAGCGGAAGAGGCAGGTGCACAAGACCACACACTGGACTCCGGAGAATGCGGAAGTGGATGCCTGGAGACACACAGTGGGTGACAGGGCTACAGGGAGCTCAGGGATGCGCAGCACTGAGCTGGCCCGGGTCTGGAGTTGGTAACTCTCAAGTGACTCTGCTGTGCTTGTTAGAAGTGGATTTCATTGAAGGTAAATTAGAAATAAAGGCTTCCTTAAAAGGACTGAGAAAACGCAATTAAAATGGCAGACAAGGAGGCTAAGAACCCAAGAAGGAAGCGGAGGAAGAGGGAAGTGGTAAAAATCGAGCAGTTTCTGAAGACACAGTGTCAGGAGCAGACGCAGAGGCCAAAAGGCCCTCTTGAGTCAGGCCACCCTGGGGCTCAGGAGCCAAAGGGAGTGGGGCGTCTGCCAGAGATCCCAAGAGTGGAGCGGTTTCCTGAGGGCAGCGGTTCATGGAGCATTTATCACATTCACAGCAGGACAGCGGGCAGCGCACCCACGGCCTAAGCCGGGGGCAGAGGTGGCCCACAGTGCAGGGTCTTCCTTCCACCCTGCCATTGCGCCATGAGAACACAGAGCCACCAGGCAGCGCTGGAACTCACAGTGATCGGGAGCCTGGGTGCCCTGGAGCCAGGCGGGCCGACGGCCACGGACAGTGAAGAGCAGGCCCCAGGCAGGGCCCTGAGCACGGAGCGGAGCGGAAGAGCGAGCCAGAGAGCAGCCGCCCTTCGTCCTTTATGCACAGGGCTTTGGTACAAGCATGTGCTCATCTTATACGGTGTGCAACTGACAGGTGCTGACCCTGCGGTGGTAAAGACATGTCTTTCTTTATGGTAGATATATTTGTAGAAAATATATTTTTGTAGGTTTCTCGAAAGGGTTCATGGGATGGGTTGTTTGGCACATGGCGGGCGGTTACCACACCGCTGGTTTCCACACTGCCAGTCACAGCCACACTGCTCAGGTGGTTGCAGGCTGCCTTAGGCTCAGAGAAATCTGGCAAAAGACTTGAACAGACGCCACCAGAGAAGAGGTCTAGGCGGAAAACGAGTTTAAAACCAGACAGAAGCGGAAGGTGGCACCTGTCCTGCTCACGTCACATGGAAGTTCAGTCTCACGTTTGGAATAAAGAGACTGGGGAGCCTCGGGGCTCAGCGCAGCGGAGCCAGGCCTGCACCTTTCTTCTCTGTTGGCTGTGCAGGCCTGGCTCCCAACCCGCTCGGTACGGTGCGAACTGCCAGAGCGTTTTTCTTCAGCTCCACCACTGTCCCGTCTGGGTGCCCGGCGGGTGTGACTGTGGCCCCGCCCCGGCTGGGGGTCAGCGGGGCCATCTTGCAGGGAGGCCCTCTGCCAGTGCCCGCCCCTCGCCTGGCCCTGTGGGGTGGGACTGAGCACCCAGCGTGGTTCTCAGGAGCTCCACTGTGACTCACGCCATCGCTGGGTGTGAATGGGCCTGGACAATGCCAGGAAAGCATTGGCACGTGTGGTTGGCACGTGCGGTTGGCGCCTGCAAACTCGCTCGGTGGAAGCAGTGAACACAGGCAACTGGCTTTCAGTCACCGCTCGCTGTGACTTGGGTGACACCTTAGTGACCTTCCGTCCTAACTGTCACTCTCGGCACTCAGTGCCCTGTCTCCCTCACTCGTGATGATGGGCAGGCTGTCCTGGGTGATGTTCAGATGGTTGGCTCTGCGTCCCAGGCTGCCAGGTGCCAAAGCAGGGAGGGCGTCTCTAAGGTTCATGTGGGCTAAGAGCCAGGCCTCTGCGTGCGGCCCCAGCCCAGCCCTCGCTGTCCACCTTGCTCCCCAAGCCCTACCCATCCTCACGCCAACAGCCTGTCCCTTCGGGCGCCAGGAGGCTCAGGGAACCAGGCTGACCTCTTGGGCAATGATTCGCACTCAGGCGAATGAGATGGTTTTATTTAGGAAGCACAGGGTAGTGAGGCCTTCCCAGGAAATCGGTGTGCCAGCATATGCCAGGCGGCTCCGTACCCACACCCAAGCAGCTCTGCTGGCCCTCAGGCTCAAGACCAGGAGGGCGGCTGCCCAGCACTGCCCATTTGAGACTCACATTCTAGGGGGACCAGAGCATGAGCCGTGTCTCTCAGCTTTAGAACGTGAGTCCTCCCAGGCCATGCCAGATCCAACTGCAGAGCTCCATCTTTGCGCTCTGGCGGCACCTCCAGGCTCTGGCTCTTCATGGAGATCAAGCAGGGCAGGACCAGCTCCCCCAGGGCTGTCCCCTCTGCAGCTCTGGTGGCCCAGGCTCCCGACAAGGCTCCTAGCCTTGGCCCCTTCTCGTTATTCTGCCTCCCAGGCAGACAGTTTTAAAAGCTTGTGGCTGCATGTCTCGAAGCTCACACTCCCCTCTCTGCTAAACGCCCTCTGTCTGTGAACCTAGAAGAGAGGACCGGGCTCACAAAAGCATTAAGGCTGCTGTCTCCTCGCCACCTCCGCTCCATCCTTTCCTGTCCGTTTGAGCCCAGCCCATCAGTTCCAAGCCACTCAGGGAACCGCCAAACAGCCGCCAAACCCTGACGGAGAGCAGGTCCCCCACATCTCCTCCAGCCCCCGGCCGAGGACCGAAGCAAGCACGGGAGGCCTTGGGTCTGGCTTCCCAGAGTTGAGTGTTGGGGTTCACCCACACACACCCCATACTTTGTTCCTTCTGCCTGCAGAGTGCTGGCTGCACCGTGGAGCCCCCAGTTTGTTTATCCGCTCGCCGCTGCAGGGCTCTGGGTCCTGTCTGCCCGTTAAGCTTAGACATGCAGGTCTCCAGTGGGCAGCCTGTCCAGTCCCAGGCACAGAGCCAGGAGGGGCCGTGACGTGGAGCATTGGCAGGAAACTCGAGCCTCTCCCTGCCGCCATGCTCTGCTGCATCCACCCGCACTGTGCCGGAGTTCCAAGTGCGGTGCCCACTAGCACCGGGCATTGCCACTGCCGTCCTAGGAGTTTGCACTTACACCTTTCTGCAGGTTCACGCTGTTTTTCCCTCTGATCAGCCACATTCAGCATCTTTTCAGTGCCCGTTTTCCACCCGCACCTCTTCTTTGGTGACGTCTGTTCAAATCTTCTGCCAGATTTTTCAGTTGAGTCATTGGTTTTCTTAGGACTGAGTTTCAGGAATTCTTCACAGATTCTAGGTAGAACCTGTTTGTCAAACACATGTTTTGCAACTATTTGTCCCAGTATCTTTTGACAGTTGAGCTTTTGCATCTTGTCAGCTGTTTTCCTTAATGGTTTGTGATCTTTGTGCCTTATGTAAGAAATCTTTACCAAGGCAGGTGCACACCTGTGATCCCAGCACTCAGGAGGCTGAGGCAGGAGAATCATCACAAGTTCAGGGCCAGCCTGGGCTACATAGAGAGCTCAAGGCCAGTCTGAAGTACATACAATAAACTACATAGTGAACTACATACCCTCTCTCAAAACAAACAAACAAAAAGAAGAAATCTTTACCAACCCAAATTCACAAAGATTTTCCCTGTGTTTTCTTCTATGCATTTTATAGGTTTAGCTCTTTCACTTGGACCTATGATCTGTTTCAAATAAATGTTTGAATATGGAATGAGGTAAGCATGAAGGTGTGCTTCTTTGCATAGGAATGTTATTTACTTTACATTGACCCTAGTACCATAATCACCAAATAATTTGGGAGAGAAGATCATTTTGTCCTACCCCATATAACAAATCCTTACCATAGAAAAGTGCCAAATTTGGTGTATTAAGTAAGAAAGTGTGTGTCACGGAGGCAGATTTAAGATCACTTCCAGTTGTGTTGCGTGGAAGCCACAGTTGCCCGTTGTGTATAGATGGTCAGATCCGAAACATACTGGATAAATCCTGACTTCACATTCACATCAGCTTGGACTGGGCTTTCCTGGCTCATGCCAGGCGATATGAAAATGCTCACAAAAGTTACCAGTCCTCCTTAAGAACCATGAATGCTTCCAAATCTTGGATGGAGAAATTGTTTTCCTGGATCCGAGAGCAGTCTTGCCTTGGGGAACATCTGACATTTTCTAATGTGAGGCAAAGAGCGGACAGAAGTCCAGTAGGACTTGGGCTGGAATTCCCCAGTGTCACCGGGCGCTGCTGCCCTCGGCATTGGACACGCCTGGGCCGGCAGAGGAAGGGCGGGTCCCCGGGAAGGGGAGAGGACAGAGCTGTCTGGGGCGCCGGTGCCCATGAAAGGTGACACAGGAAGAGCCAGCTTAGGAAGGAGGAGGGATTTCCTACCATTCAGACGAGGCCCGTGCGTCACCGCGGCTCGTTTCTGCTCTACCAGGAAAATGCTGCCCTGCAGATTTTTATTTTTGGAAACTTTTTTCATCCTCCTCTGGCAGATGGAACTCTCGCTTCCTTACCAGGCATGCTGGAAGGTTAAAGAGCTTGGGTAGAAGCAGACTCCACTCCGACACCCAGCGGGGTTCTGCACCCTGATTCACAGGCCTTTCTCCCGGCTGCTCAGGTTGCAGGCTGACTGTGCGCACGCGCACTTCTGACTGCTCTCCTCTGCTCTCGGAAGCTCGGCTCCCAAACTCAGGAAAGCTCGGTGTGCATCAGTGTGGCAGTGTGGCCACAGGATTTAAGGAGTGGGAGCCGAGTCCGGCCTGGCCTGTCTGCTGGGCGAGCCAGGGGCAGGGAGTGCAGCACCTGCCACGGTGACCGCGACGTATTGTGCCTGACAGTGTCACCAGAGCGTGAGAGGGAGAGAGATGCCACAGACCTAGCCCCAAGCCCTGGGCTCTGACCTTTTCTCTTTGAAGATAAGCGTCTCCTGCCCTGTGAGCCGAGCCCCGGAGGGGACGCGGTGGTACCGCACGGTGATTCTCAAACTTCCCGGTACCAAGGAACCTCCTGGGGTCCAGCACAGATCCAGGGGTCTTGTGGCCTGGACTCTGCTGCCCAGCAAGCGCTAGTGCCCCCCAGCTCCCTGAGCCCTGACGGGAGTTCCCGGCTGCCCGGTGTCCTCATAAGGACAGGTCAGCCAGGTTAAACCCACGACAAGGCTTCTCCCAGAGGACGCAGTAGTGATCAAAAGACACGGTTACTGTTTAGCATGCTTAAAATTTAGTACAGTAAGAGATGAACTGCCATGAATCCCCTCAAAATCGTCTCCCTCACTTCAAACACACTCATCCCACTGCACTTGCCACTTCCTGCAGCAGGTCTGGAGTCCTTTCTCCTGCATGTCTTCACCAGGCGTGATCAAAAATATAGTGACTGCTGCTGCCGAGCACCATCCACTAGAAAGGCAGGCTGGGTAAAAACAAGACTCTGTGTCCTCCTCCACCTTAGTCACCAGATCTGGCACCATGTCTCTTCTGGCACTTCTTCAAACTCAAAATGACCATGAAGGGGAAACATTTTGAATATGATTCAGGACATCGAGGCAGCCAGGACAGCACAACTAAAGAACCTCAGGAAAGAGGACTCCAGACCTACTGCAGAAATGGCAAGAAAATCTTGGCAAGCTCAAGGTCCTGAGGTCAATCCCCAGTACCAAAAAAAGAAAAAAGAAATGACAAGAAAAATGGGATGAGCATGTTCAAAGCAAGGGGGAGGATTTTGAGGGAATTCACGTGGTCTTTTGCTGTAATAATTTGTCTACTCGTACATGTATGTAGCACATAATGTTTACATTCTTTGTGGGAAGTTGGTACATGCACATGTAATTTTTTAATTTAAACATTCACCGCATTTTCTGATCTCATTGCGTATACAATTAAGTGATGTTTTCCAGTATCCTACTTCCAGGAAGTGGTACAGCTCTATTAACTGAACTGTCTGGTGCAGGGCATGCTTACGGGATGGAATCTTAACTCCTTCCCGTAGCAGCCGCTCACTTGTAAGAAATATTTTGTGGTATTACTCTTATCATGGATATTGCAGGAATTTTAAGAGCCTTAGGAATTTAGGAGATGTTGAGATTTATGCAAAGACAATTAAAGAAGACTCCTCCTCTCTCTGGGGCAGTTTTTATTTTTAACATACTTATTCAGAAAGTAAAGGAAGAGATGGAATGAAGTTTTCCAGCCGGAGCAGTCGGGCTGGGGTGAAAGTTGCCGATGGTGTGGTGCGCACGCAGGAAGCCCTCGCTGCTGACCCAGTGTCCAGCTGCTCCACACACAGCCCCTCTGGCAGCCCGAACTTCTGGGACAGCCCTGGTGGCCCAAGGCACCTACCCGTGGCATCCCCAGGCCACGGTGTGAGTGTCTGGTTTAGCCCAGCACCACAGGGGTCACCTGGGGAGAGAAGTGGGTGCTGAGTCCTAGGCATGAGGGTCTAGTGCATGACCCCTCAGACTCCCTGACCCTTCCGCCCAGAGGAAGCTGGGTGGAATCGGGTGGAACGTTCCACTCCAGGAGGAGCTCTGGAAGAACTGCAGAAGCAGTGCCAGCTGACACTGAGAGGCTGGTCCCCAAAGTGACGGCGGATGCAAGTGCTGGGGTGGCTGCAGAGAAACCCAGCCCTTGTGCTTTGCTGGTGGGGACAGAAATTAAACTGAAATTGCCCTAGGACTCGGCAACTCCACTCCCAGGTGCTCCACGTGAGAATTAACAACAGGAACTCTGCAGGTGTTCGCACACACTTGTGTACAGCGGGAAGCTCCCAGCACCCAAAAGGCAGACACACCCCAAACACCCACCGTGTGGCCCGGACGCGGTGTAGAGTCCGCGTGCGGTAAATGCCATTCAGGGTCAAAATGGTGTGGGGCTGAGTCCCCAAGACACGGTGGATGGAAGGTGGCACAGACAGCAGGGGGCGCTCTGTCCTCCATTAGGTGTCCCGGTCGGTGGTCGGGATGCAGTCGGCTCCTAAACTGACTCTCCCATCCCATGAGAAAAGCTCCCCTCCCAGCCTCGTCCTTTCTGTGTCTACAAACACGGCCACTGCAGGTCCCGTGTGGTCCGGGCTGCTCCTTCCTCTGGCCGGGTGACGCCCCCTGGTGTCTGCCCGCCTGTGCATGGCCCCGGGCTGCACCAGCGGCGCTGCTGTGAGGGGGAGCGAGGGGCTCTGAGTCCTGCCCTGACTCTGCAGGTCTCTGAAGCGAGGTTGCTGTGTCACGCGGTGGCTGCGATTTGGGGACCTCCACCACGCTGTTTCCACAGGACCTGCTGCGCCTCTCCCCCAGCCACGGGCAGGGCTCTGATCTCTCCATGTCCCCCAGTCACTGATGAGTGTGCATGGTGCACTGTTTTACACACTTCATAACCACTTACTTCTTCCGGAAGTGTGAACAAAAGGGAGAGATAATTAGACACGGGTGTGTCTGCTCTCTGGACCCAGCACGTACTTCCACACCTCTCTGAGAGTACAGAGATGGCGTTGCACACATCCATTTGAGACTTCAGTTTTAACACCAGAAAGATCAGAAAGAAGCCCGGTAAGCAGGTTCTGTGCAGCCCGACCCAGGGCTGCCATTCCACTGTAGCACTGAGTCAGTCACCCAGGACTGTGTTGTCTCGGCTTGATAGTCTCCCCATAGACTCTGGCCTCTTCCTCTAGCCAGAAATCCCTCTTTAGCGCTGTGGAGAAAACAGTAGTTGTCTGAATGCTCTCTGAAGACTGTAGCTCTTTGAGGATGAATGGAGTGTGGCAGATAGCAGGGATTAGAAATGAGTGTCTTGGGTGGGTGATTTTCGGGTTTGCTTTGTTTTGTTTTTTGCAATACTGGGGATTGAACCCAGGGCCTTTGCACAGAGCTACGTCCCCAGCCCTTTTTTATTTTTCATTTTGAGACAGGGTCTCACTAAATTGAGAGTCCCTAGGCTGGGCTCAAACAACTTGTGGTCCTCCTGCCTCAGCCTCCCAGAGTGTGAGGATTACAGGTGTGCACCACAGGTATCTCGCTTTAATTGTGAAATTGAACGTGTGTTGTCCTGCAGGGTCTGCCGGGGCCAGCAGGTCTCCCAGGCTTCCACGGGCCACCAGGACTTCAAGGATTCCCAGGGCTGCAAGGCCGCAAAGGTGACAAGGGCGAGCGAGGAGCTCCCGGGACGCCCGGGCCCAAAGGCGACGTGGTAAGGAAGGCGCCGGAGTCCCTGCTTCTGGGGCGCTGGGTGAGTGGCCCTGGTTAATCTGTTCTCCTTCCTCACAGGGCCCCAGAGGCGTTTCTGGATTCCCCGGAGCCAACGGGATTCCGGTAGGTGCTGTGGAAGCTTGCGGTTTTGTGCCGTTGTGTGTGTTGTGGGCGGCAGGCATGCTGGCGTGGGGAAGCATCTAGAAGGAGGCCTCCTCGGGTGTTTAGGGCAGACGTGAGCGCAGAGGTTTCCCTGGGAGCCCAGTCAGTCCGGGGTGGTTTCCTCACGGCTCCCGAGCTCCCCGGGCCTTGCATTGCGTGAGGCGCGGGCCTGCGGCAGCTGCGCTGGGAAGGGCCAGTCTGGCTTTCTTGGGGACAGCTGGACGGACGGCCAGGGCAGACAGGACACGGCCCCGCATTGGAGCAGCCAGGGCCCGCGGGTGACCGCACACAGCGTGAGCAAAGGGAAAGGCATGGGCTGTTCATGAGAAAAATCTCAAAGTGCAATAAAATGTGTTTTTCTAACCTAGTTTACTTTACTTCTTGTGGCATAAAATAACAAACCAAACAGCCTGACTCAGGGCGCTCCTCCCAGGGAGGCGAGTGCAGATTTCCCAGGCCTGCCTCCTGGCCAGATCTGACCTCGGGATAAATGTTTGTCGCTTGTCCTCACGCCTCCCCTCGTCTGCAGCTGCGGTGCCAAGACATCTGCTTCCCAAGCCTCGCGTGGAGACGCAGATGTCAGTGCCCTTAACCTGCACACGTGTCTTCCCATTGCCATACATGTGTGTGCACATGTGCCCATGCATGCACACGCATGCACGAACATCACACCGCACCCACACATGCACACACACTCAAGTGCGTGTGCACACTCAGGGAATGAGCAGCGAGCTAACAGAAGAGTTCGCGCCTGCCTCACACGAGGGGACGTCCAGAAGAGTAGAAGGAAGCAGAGAAGAGGAAAGAGGTCATGTTTACCACGACCTCTGTGGCCGGGACCTGGGTGTCACCTTCTGGCGGGCTCAGGCGGACCCTCGGTCATGACACGCAACCAGGAACAGAGGGAAACCACTGTCCTGCTGGGGTGCTGAGGCATGGGATAAAGAAATAGTGGAGGATTTTCCTAAAGGTGGCCTAAAACTAAGTCACCCACTTTTAAACGTCGTTTCGACTCTGGACTGTCCACTGGTCGTCCTTGGAAACTCAAAACCCTAAGGTGATATTATTTTGATAAAAATGGAAACTGATCTGCCCCTCCTTTCATTCCTGTTTCTGCCCTGAACTCCTTTGATTCGGAAGCAGACAGTTCGCCAGTGAGGGAGCAGACTGTTTCTACGAGATGGCGGTGCTGCTCCAACTAGTTGACTGACATCACTGTCATGACTAGTCAGCTCCCCGATGTGGAATTGGGTGACCCTTGTAACTTTAGCCTTTTAGATGGCGTGGAAAGTGATACACAGGAAACGCTTGCAGTACATCTTGTAGACACGTATGGAATTCCATGTTTTTGTTTGGTACCGGGGATCGAACTCTGGTCCTTGCACTTGCGTAGCAGGCGGCGAAACCACTGAGCTAAATCCCCGGCCCCTGGAATTCCATGTTGAGAGATCTCACGTGCGCACTTAGCTTGATACAAGTCTTTCTCAGAAGCCCAATTTCAAGCTCAGATCAGAGTGGTATGTGATTATTGCAGGTGACGTAGTTCACTTCCGACGAGAAACTGCAGGCAGATACTCCAGGAAGAGAACAAAGAAAGTGAGGGTACATTTTAGGCAAAAGCAGCATCCTACACAGAAGATCTGACCAGAATTCAGAGAGCTGTTTTCGTGGGCTGAAGCTGAAAGACTGGCTTTTAGAAAAGGTCCTGGTGTCTTTATTTTAGGGTCATCAATAGCTGGCTCTGCTAATAGGTTTGGCTGCATTAACAGATTTACAGGCGCAACGGGGGTTTCTCTGACTCACCAGCACCTCCCTGCCTGACAGAAACACTTCAAAGCAGTGGCTTCCAGCATCTGAAGCAAAAACTTGTGCGAATCAAAGAATTCCACTTTCCTCCTTGTATTTCTTAATACCATCTGGGCCACAAGGCACTGTGTATAGGGTGTATTCGTTGCTCTTGAAATTTTCCAGAATTCTCAAAGGAAATCTAAAAGACATCTTAACTGGTCTGGAAAATCTTTCTGGAATGTTATCAAGAAATCCAAGCTTCAAAGAAATTGCACAACTGAAAGCATAGACTTCAGAATCTGTCGCCTGAAGAACGGAAAACCAGCGCAGGCTGCAGTCACGTCGCACATACGCTGTAGATTACCAGCCTTGCCCCGCTGTGCCTTCTGGACCCAAATTCATGCAGTGGAGGTGTCTGCATATCTGCCTGGGCCACTCTGGCTCCTGCCAACATCTCAGAACACATACTTCGTACTCATACCTCGAAGTTCTCTTCCCAAAGAGAACAGCTGGGAACAACTCAGTTCTGCGTGTGGCAGAGCAGGGGACAGAATCACCCCAGGGGTGTGACGCCCTCTGGGGTCTGCTTAGGACACAGGTCCCTTGCTCACGGCCTGAAACTTAGTCGGCGTGACTGGAAACCGCCCACAGCGCCTGGGGTCCTCTGTGGAAGTTCAGGAGGTGCCCTTGCACGCCGCTCGGGCATGACAGCCACCCTGAGAGCCAGGCAGGTGGCCCTGAGCGTCCCCTGCAGGCCCTTGTCTAATCTTCTACTGCTTCCTCGTCCATGTCCGAGTCCTGTTCCTTGGACTCCTGCGTGGCCATGGCCTCCTTGAACGTAGGCAACTGTGACGTGGCACAGTTACGTGCAAACCAGCAACCCATGTGGGCTGGAAGCCTCACCTGCTTTTCCCTTTCCCAGGGATATCCGGGCCAGGGTGGGCCCAGAGGGAGGCCGGGCTACGACGGCTGCAACGGGACCAGGGGTGACACAGGCCCGCAAGGCCCCTCCGGCTCGGAAGGCTTCCCTGGCACATTCGTGAGTGGGGCGCAGGGTGGGTTCGTGTAGCCAGGAGTTGAGTGGGCACCATCTGCACACATGCAGGAGAGCTGCTGTGGCCTCTGCCCCCAACCCCCAGGCCGGGCTGCTGGAGGGCAGTGTCCTGGAGAGCCCCCCGGAGGGCAGGACGGCTGCCTCGGGCACCCGCTGGGGACCCCTCTCACCGTGGTGGGCAGAGCCTCAGCCCCTCCTGTGCTTCCCTGAAGTGCTCGGGGCCTCCTGGCCCTGGGTTCGAGGGGCCACATTCTTTCCTAAGCATGAGGTAGAAGCTGGTGGGTTCTGTCTACGATGCTCTGCCCACCTTCTCCTGAGAGCCCCTTCCTGTCCTCCTGTGGGAACCTTGAGGCCGTTGCCTGTTAGTCCCCATCTCTGTCCGATGAACCAGCCTTTGTGTCCTTCAAGGAGGTCAGGCTCTCCCTCCTTACAGGGAGGCAGGTGCACCTGGGCCTGCGCTTTTCAGGGAAGAACTTTTATAAACAGTGATTAGCAACTTTATAGTCCAGTTCATTATTTAGGTCTTTGCACAGACCACCTCTGACATTTTTGCAGTATGTTGCTGCCTTCTTACTGTGAAAAGCTTCCAAATTCGGGGTTATGCTCCAAAAAAATTTTTAATTAAGACTTTTCTTTTTTAAAAAACATTCTAAGGTAGAAGGAAGCCAGGGACAGCTTCCTGCTCTTCACCCTGCAAAGAATTTATTTCTCTAGCAACTCGGTCCCACCTCTCCCTTCCACTGGTGATTTCTTTGTGGTTCAGCTTTTTAATCAGCTCATCATTCCCAGTTCTAAATTTCATAACCAAGAGTTGTCTCCATTACTTTAAAATTGATGGTATAAGCAGGTATTGAAAGACGTTCATACATAGATATGTGTATGTACGTACTGTCTGTATTTAACACAATTCCAGTTTTAAAGACTGGCCCAGTATCCCCCCCTCGAAAATGTGCCTTCATAGTGTTAGAACACTAATGCCAAAGACAGCACCTAATTTTATTCCAAAGAAAAATAACATAATGATATGCTAGAAGACAAGTTTGGAGGGGCTTCATTTGGGTTTTTGGAACTAAGCTAAATCCCATAAAGCATTTCCATTGTAACTCTGAGGAAAAGACACTGTTGAGTGAATATGAAATCAGTAACTGAACCTTGGAACTGAACTCACTCTTGGAACTGAATCTAGGGGTTGGTGTTCAGGATGATGTGGAGCCATGGGAACAGTTAGGCATTGGCTACAAAGACTGCTGCCTAGTTGTCCTACACTGACTATTAATGGACTTTCTTGTGTTTCTCTTTTTATGAAATACCTGCTAATTTAGGGGCCCCCAGGACCCAAGGGGCAGAAAGGCGAACCTTATGCACTGTCCAGAGAGGACCAAGACAGATACAGGGTATGTGGCTGGTGGTGGGAGGCAGAACTGAGAGTCCCATGTAAATTCCCGACCTCGTGAGCTCTCTGTATGGGGACGAGTTGGTAAAGGAATTCTTGGAATAATGGAACAATCCAAAGTTGTAATTTATGTGAACTCATCATTTCCATCCGGGACGTTTGCGATTCTGCATTAGTTGGGGGCGCACCCTTTCCTGTGTTTATGGTGCCCCAAGCCCCAAGTTGAACATAAGATCACCGAGTCTTGATGGCCTGGTATGTCCCATATGCTGTCTCCAACTCTGCAGCAAAATGAAGCCAAATCTAAAGGTGCTTAGAGGTACTCACTCTGAACCATTGTCTCCTCTCTGCAGGGCGAACCCGGAGAGCCTGGGCTGGTTGGCTTCCAGGTGAGTTTGATTTTGATTAGAAGTCATCCAGGTGGGATGTTTAGGACTTCAGAACCCCACGCTCAGGGCTGCCCCTCCTCTCAACACAGCCTCATTTCCTGTCCACAGGGCCCTCCCGGCCGCCCTGGGCCCATGGGGCCAATGGGTCCAGTCGGAGCCCCAGGAAGACCGGTGAGTACCACGAGCCCACAGGCTTTGGGGCCAGGTCATCCGCAGATGCCGCTGCTCACCTGCTGGGGCAGGAAAGCTCTGCAGAGCAGCCATGTCCGAGGGCTCCTGTGGCACCTCCAGGACAGAGCAGGCCTTTCTCCGTGCCCTGCTGCCGTGCTAAGGGCTCGGAGAGGACTCCGGGTCACGGTCGCTGGCTCACAGCCAGCCACACCTAATTCGGCCTCGGTTCTGGCTGTGCCTCCCAGGCCTGAGGACCTGGACCCACACCCAGCCATGCAACAAAGGCCATCACCACTGGGCAGAGCAGGAAGGTCCCACAGGTCACTGGGGGACCTGGGCTCCTCCTGGGCAGGGCCGTTAGTGGGAAGACCGTGGAGCCCTGGCCTCAGCCATTGCAGTGAGTCTCACGGGCATGGCCCAGGGGCAGGCAGCATCACACCCGGCCCGGCCACCAGAGGGGCCCCAGCTAGGATGAGGGGAGCTGCTGGGAAAGAAGGGGCCACTGCAACCCCGGGCCCCACACAGGCCCAGGCCACCGTGAGAAGGCTGCGGATGCACCGCTTCTCCGTGTTAGCAGTGAGACAAATGGGCCTGGCATAGGCAAGGTTCTGGCCGGAGGTGAGAGAGCCCCAGACTGGGACAGGGGGTCCCGGAGGCTGTGCCCGCTCCTGACAGACCCTGAGAGAAAATGGCATGAATGGCAGTCTTCTTTTGCAAAGCAAACTTCCTTGGTGCCGCAGAACCATTTCCCCAAGGAGCCCCGTCTGTGAGGGGCAGAGTCGCCCAGGCGGAAGGACACAGGACACGCCTTTGCCCGGCATTGCACCTGGTGGCCGGCTTCCTCCTAATGCCGGCCCTCGGGACTTGGAGTTTGACTCTTTAAGGGACACAGCACAGGGAAATCTGGAGCAGGCCGTGTGGCTGCTCTGACAGCGTGAGCCCCACCGCCTGCTCGCTGTGTCGCCCGGTACCAGTACCGGAGCGCTGCTCTGTAGATTAAATCTTCCCAGAGCGTCTGGGGCCCACCCACCTCCGAACCCTGCCACACGGTGTCTGTGGAGCCCAGAGGGATCGGGGCTATGGCAAAGCCACAGGGCAGGGACCCAGAGGGCGCAGCAAGGCCACGGTAACATCCAGGCCCAGGCACACCCAAGTGGACTGGGAAGAGCCATTCTGCCCAGCAGCTAGAACTGGTGACCCCGCCGTCCTGCCTCATCCCCGGGCCGTGGTGTCCTAGATGGCAGCAAATGGCTTTCCAGGGCCCCTGGCAGATGTCTGCAATGTGTCTGTGTTTGTGCAGGGCCCCCCCGGACCCCCCGGGCCGAAAGGAGAGCCGGTGAGTATTGGGGGCCGAGGTGCGGAGGGGCTGGGCTGTGTGCACGTTTCTACCCGATGACTGCGCAGCTGACAGCTGTGTGTTGTCTAGACTCTGGCGAGAGGCCGTTCACGGTGTTTGAGGCTCAGTGGTTGCCCGCGAGCCTAGGTCCAGGGGAGCGTGTGGCTGTCCCAGTCAAGAGGCGTTGTGTGCCAGGCAGCCAGCACATTCCTGTTGCTGTCTGAAAAATCACTCCAATGAATGTTTGATTGGAAATGTAGCATTTTCAAAAAAATCCAGGCATGGTGGCACATGCCTCTAATCCCAGCAGTTGGGAGCCTGAGGCCAGCCTGTGCTACATAGTGAGTTCAATCCGAACTACATAGCCACACTCTGTCTCAAAAATCAAAAACCGAAAAAAAAGAAAGAAAGAAAAAGGAAAGTGTTCCATTTTCAATATGTGTGTGGTGGCACCTGCCTATAATCACAACACTGAAGAGGCTGAGGCAGGACGATCTCCATGAGTTCAAAGCCAGCCTAGGCTACATAGTAAGTTCAAGGCCAGCCTGAACTACATGGCGAGACCCTGTCTCAAAATAAGAGCAACGAGGAATAAGTAGCATAGATCAGTGTGGGGACAGCTGGTGTCCATCTCCTGTGAATGGGTGGGATGCAGCCTTATCTGTCGTGGGGAGACGCAGACGCTCGTCTTACCTGGATGTGGTCGGGTCCTGCTGGAGCCTGAGGCCGACTCCCGGCCCGCGCTGGGCTGCTTGCCTCGGGGTGGCTGGCTGGGGGGAAGCACAGCTGCACAGCTGGTTTGCCAGAAACGTAGCGGACAGAACTGGGGTTCACGGTGCCCCAGGAGGCCGGACAGATGGTGCTGACAGGGGTTTGCTCAGCCTGGCCTGCAGGAAGTCTGGGAGCCACGCTGCCCCCCTTTGGAGGGGACCGCAGCTGCCGCCCTCCCGGGGTCTGCAGGCCCCTTCCCCTCCCACAGCAGGGCTTCCGGGACACTGAGGCAGCCGGAGCAACGGCCTCAGATCTCCCTGGCTGCCCCGCCGCAAACCAAACAGTCGCTTCCTGGTGGCCTTGACAGCCGCGTGGGAGGGAGAGGGAGAGTCGGGGCCCCATGGCCTCCTCCTCTGGCGAGGCCGCTGCTCAGGGCTTTGACTGCAGCTCCCAGCCAGGTGGGAAAGAACCAAAACCAAAGCTTAATGAAAGGCTTTGTTTTTCCTGCCGCACACACGGGTGGAGGCCGGCGGCGGGCTGCAGAGAGAAGTCTGGAGGGCCGCACGTGAGCCTGTCCCACCGTGGGAGTAGAGGCCTGGGAAGAGCCCCACGCCTTGGAAGTCTGTCCCCACGTGGGTTGTGGGGCGGTCCTGCCTCCTAGGCAGGAGGAGGAAGAAAGGCTCGATTGAAGCCAAGGAATTGCCCAAATCGCCACATTTGGATTGATTTTAAATCCCCCAAAATCACCCAAGACATAGGAAATGTTTCTGTGCGATTTGGGTGATGTTATCAAGGGGAGAAGAAGGGAAATGCAGTGTGGCTGTCAGGGGCGGACTCGGGGAGGAGAGGGGCGGGCCCGGACCCCGGCCAAGCAGAGCGGAGGGCCAGCTCACCGCAAGGGGCGAGCCTCAGGGTCTACCTGAGGCCTTCACACAGGGCCTGGCCACGTCCAGCCGGGGGTGTGGGGCTCAGTGATGTCAGGCACAGGGGGCCTGGGGCTTTTTCCTAAAAGAGTAATTGTATTTTACTGTGAGCCTTTTAAAAACTCACAGAAGCCATTTACCTTTCCAGGGCAACAGAGGACTTGGTTTTTATGGAGAAAAGGGGGAAAAGGTAAGGAAACCCTGTGGATTCTCTGGGCAGCCGGCAGGGTGCGCGATTCCCAGATCTGTGTGGAGGGCAGGGGTCACAGGCAGGCAGGGGGACAGGTTCGGGACCCTGCAGGGACAGTTGTGAGTCAGAAGGTCACGCCGGGCACTGCTTCGCATCAGGTCTGAGCTGGCACTGGGGGTGTGGGCAGGAAGCTTTATTATACTCACTTTGTCTGGTGCTGATTTGTCACGTGACAGTTACCGTGGGACAAGATGGGTGTACATGTGCTGATATGCACAAAAACTAAAACAGCAGCCTTGTGGGGGGATGGTGATGTTATCAAGTTGTGTACCTTTCTCAACATTTATTTTTATCTCTGTTTTTATGAATACACACTTGCAGAACACACCGATCCCATTCATATGGAGAATCCGTGCGTGTACCTGACACATCCCAATTCACTGCACGTCCTCCTCCTCCATCTTCTGGTCCTCTTCCCATTTGCAAAAAATCCACTTCCCTGTTTCCTGTTACCTATCTCTTAATTTTATTTATGCTTTGGGTTTCTCATATAAAAGAAGCCATGCCATATTTAAGCTTGTGCATCTGCTTGATTTCACTTAACATCATGTCTCAAGGCGCATCCATGTTCCTACACAGGACTCAGGTTTGTCCTTCTTTCTGGCAGACTAGTGCTCCACCGTGTGTAAAAGTCATTTCCTTTATCCATTGATCTGTTGACGGACACACAGGCCACTTCCAAGATGCGGCTCTCATGAGCTGTCCTGCTGTACTTCCTTTCCACCTAAAACAACTGCTTTGCCACCCCACACACAGGGTGATCAAGGCCAGCCGGGACCCAATGGAATCCCATCGGACACCACTCACCCCATCGTTGCTCCCACCGGCTCCACCATCCACCCTGATATGTATAAGGTAAGAGGGCGCTGGCGTCCCAGCTAGACTCGAAAAGGCAGAGGGCAACGGACTGTCTTCAGTCTCTTCTGACGGCCACATCCCACAGCCAGCCCCTGGAACATCCTGGATGCTTCCAGATCGCTCTAGATTCAGGGAAATTGCCTCAGTAGTTTGTGCTCTTACACAATTGTGATGAACTCAAAGCAACACAAGAATCCACTAAAAACCTCAAATCTACCCTTCTGTATGAGTCTGCGAGGTAGACACTGGCTAAGGAGCCAAGCATAACTCAAAGCCAGGATTTTGGGGCACCTGAGTGGAGTGTTACATTTGGAAGATAAAACCCACTTTCCTTCCTCCATGAAGCACCTGACTGTGCTTTGTTTGTTTGCTGGCTCAAGGTCAGTTTCCCCTGCTTCTCCTATGTTCATTCAATGCTCCATGTGATTTTAGCATGCACCCCGGTCCGCAGTGGAGCTCGCATTCCGCGGTCCCTCCTGGCAGGGACAGGTCAGCTCTGCTGGCCCTCCTGTGTCCCTTGGTCAAGTGGAGGTGGTCGCGTCGGCTCAGAGAGCCAGCAAGTAACTGTGAGGCCGTGTGGGACGCACACAACACAAAAACATGGAGGTCTCATTTCCCCATAGAGCAGGACCCCAGCCCCCAGTGTCTGTCACGGTGGATGCGGGAACCTCAGGCACAGGCAGGATTGGCGGCCAGGGCCACCGTCACAAGACGGAAATCACCCTGCAGCCATGGCCTGAGTTGGTGACCACCGACAGGTGTGGATTCCGAGGTGGCCCTGGGGCCTCCGTCCAGGGTCAGGACAGCGATGGGGGAAGGAAAGGTCCAGGGCACCACTGTATGTCCTCTGGAACCCCGAGGGGTGGCTCCCGGCAGCCTGCAGGGGGCAGACGTGAGTCACAGGAAGCCAGCTGTCAACCTGGGGGGGAGCCCAGGACCTGGCCTAGAGAACTGAGCAGAGAAACTGACACTGCTTCCTGCAGCCACCGGGCTGAGATTTGAATGTTCCACACACGTCCTTACTCAGAGAACCTTCCAGACGTGTGTATTGTGTTGGAATGAATACCATGGTTAGGGCCTCTTCTCCAGCCTGGCCCTCCCAGCGGGGACAGACAGTGGGACACACAAAGATAAAGACACCACCCATGTGAAGATCCCATGCGAGGAACCAGCTGTGGCTCAGGGAGAGGCCCAGCCACACGCACACACACACCCAGCCCCTAAGACAGAATTTATTTTGTGAAAGTCTGGAAGAAATAATCCTTTTTTCTCATTCTAATTTTGAAGGTGCAAAATTTAGGAATCATTGGTTGCAATTAATTTAAAAGATTACTTAAAGTCTTATTAAATACTTTGCACTTCCTATTATAAACCTGGGTGAGAGCCGGGATTTAGCTCAGTGGTTTCGCTGCCTGCTGCACAAGCACAAGGACCCGAGTTCAATCCCCGGTACCAAAAAAATAAAAAAATAAAAATAAAATAAACCTGGGTGGATTGGTAGCTATTACTGTTCTGCAATTAATGAGCATTTCTTATCTTTCGTGTTCTTCACAGGGTGAAAAGGGCAGTCAGGGAGAACCGGGGTTTAAAGTAAGTCCAATCACAGAGCCACTTCCCCGCCCTGCAGTCCCCGAGTTCTCGTGGGGCAGGGGGCTGCACTGCCCGCTTAGCAGGCTCAGTTTCCCGTCCACTTGTGTGGGCAAGAAAGGGCTCTGGAGAACCGGGTCATCCGCATGTACCCCGGCTGCTCAGCCCTTTCTGGCGTTAGAGTTGCCGTGAGGCTCGGGGGGTACAGCTGGCCTCGCCCTGGGCAGATGGGTGCTCTCTGCCCTCCCGCGTTCGCCCCCAGCCTGCTGCTTATTTCCAGCTCTCCCTGTCGTTAGCCGTGGCAGTGACCTAGGGCATCTGATAAAGGCAGCCCAGCACACACGGAGGCTTCCCCGGGGCCAGAATGGGGTCACCAGTGCAGGATGCTGGGCCCGGCTGGGGAGCTGCAGTGGGCCTGGCGACCCTGGTGGCCCTGACACCCTTTGCTCTCTCCTAGGGCATTTCCTACAAGGGAGAAGAAGGGATCATGGGCTTTCCAGGAACACGGGTAAGCCACGCTGCACTGTTTAAGTCCTTTTTCTAAGAGCATATGTTTGCAATACATGGTAATTATATTCATCTTGGGGAAATGTACACATGGGTAATGTGTCTTCATCATTTTGTAACCGCACCGGCTGTTTGGTTTGGTTTTGCTTTTTAAATAGCATTTCTTTGATGAGAACAGTTTTGTTCCTAGCAAAATGGAGCAGAAAGGACAGGGATTTCCTGTTGTCCCCAAAACGCCTGCACCCCACCCCGTGAGCCTCCCACTGTGGACGTCCCCCCACCGGGGCTCTGTGTCCCCTGTGGTCCACGCACCCAATCAACCGTCACCCACCCGGTCCTGGGGTTCTAACCGGCGCCCCCAGCGTGGAGGAGGCGGAGGTACTGCTCCTGCTCCTCGGCTCGCCCGGCCTCTGGTCCCTGAAGGCCTGAAGCGTCTTCAACACGGTTGACTGCTGGCTGCCCTAAGAGTCACCAAGAATGTCCCTGGACCGGGCCGGCCCTGAGGGCCAGGTGCCCCCTGCCCCTCTGCTGGCTCCCCCTGGCCCAGCGCAGCCCAGTGCAAGGTGTGGGCAGAGCCCTGGCAGGAGGGGGAGCCCGAGGGCCCCGTGACCTGTGAACGCCAGACCCCGCAGAGCCATGGTTTGGTCTCCACAGCAGGAAGGAGGGCGTCCTAACGCACGCCTCTTCTGTCCTGCTGTATGGTCCTGTGCTTTCTCCATTCCTCTTTACGGGTGGAAGTTCTGAGATGTATGAAATGCGGTTAAGATGATTTGTCTCCTGTGGAAAATGCACGTCCCAGGTGCCCTGGACAGCCCTCTTGGAGAGGGCGGCTTGCTCTTCGGATGGGGGCGGGCCGGGGCCGGCTTCCAAGGGGACCACTGTGCTCGCCTGCTGCTCTTCAGAATCCTCAGAGCGAACGAGGCGACGCCAGGCTGGCTGCTTCTGTGAGCTGTTAATTGTTTCTGTCTTCTGTTCCACCAGGGACCTCCTGGCCTAGATGGGGAGCGTGGATTCCCAGGACAGAAGGTAGGTGGTACGGGGCTCCGCTCGGGATGGCTGCCGGGTGGGGACCGGAAGCGTGGGACCCCTGCGCTTGCAGCGCACGAGGAGCCCTCCGCCCCGACCATCCGCACTCAGCCGGGCTCCCCAGGGCCTGTCCTCACCCCGCACTGGGCCTTGCACGGCCCTGTCACCGAGGCCACTCTTAGGGAGCTTCCTGCTGCCCCACACGTCCCCCTGCGTCATTTCACGTTCAGTGTAGCCCAGTTAATAATTTTCAGCACGTGTTCTGCGGGCGGATTTTGGGCTTTTCTAGAACAGAGTTTCAGGCGAAGGCTGCACTGTGAGTCTGGGTGCGCTGTGAGTGTCAGGGGACGGATGATGCTCTGCCTCCGCATTTGCTGCCTTCTCGGATTCCACCCTAACGCGAAGACGACCAGCCTCCCCGCTGCAGCCCAGCTCCCTCCCTGGAGTCCTTGAGCAGTCCTCGGGTGCAGCTTCAGATCTGGGGCCCCAGGAAGTGTGGCTCTGCGTGCACAGGAGTGATTGCATGCAGCTCCTCTGCCCCTCATCCTGCCCGCCCACCTTGGGGCAGCACCACACCCTTGTTCCTTCAGCAGCGCTTCAGGGCACAGGACTGAGCGCCAGCTTCACCCCAGCTCAGCCTGCCTCAGCCCTGTGTGAGAGCCAAGCCAAGGAGGCCTCGGTGAGAGGCGCTGAGCCCCAGGGCTTCCTGCCCCGTTGTCCGGGGCACCAGAGGACTTGCCCTCACGTGCCACTTCCACCCTCTGGAGGCTCTGGGCACAGCTGTTGGGCCCCAGGTTCTGGGTCTGAGCACACGCCATGCAGCGCAGCCCGATGGCTTCCTGGAAACTCGATGGTCTGATTCTCACCCCTGCCCCTGGACCCCAGATCTGACACCAGGCCTTGCCGTGGTGAACCACTTCCCATGCCATTCCCCGTGGCAGGAACACCCCAAGGTAGCACCCTGTCCACCCTGCGCCCAGCCAGAGACGGGGAGGTCAAATCCCAGCTGCTGAAGACAGTGCAAATGTCCTGAGGGGACAGAGGGCTGAGCAAGCCCTGCCTCAGAAGCATCCATCCGTGCCCGGCCCTTGGAGCAGTCAGAGCTGCTGCCAATCCTCCCAGTGCTCCAAGCTGGACTCATCCTGACAGCCAGCGGCCCTGCCTGCCTGCCTCCAAGGCATCTAGCTAACGTGCCTGCCCACCCTATCATCCCTGTACCTTCTGCACCGCACAAAGGAGTCCCTCGATTCGGGCCGGCTGAGCCCAGACTCTGAGAAAGACCAGGACGCCTGCAAGCCCTGGCTGTGTGCCTGTGGGAGCTGCTCGGGACTCCAGGAAGTGCATGGACCCGTGGCAGAGATCACACTCGGCGGGCGGCTGTGGCTGGGGACAGCAGTCGGCCCTGGTGGCCTTTGTGGTGGCTGTGGTTCTGGGCTGGGTCCTCAGCACCGTCCACCCCCTGCAGGCCGCCAGGGCTTCTTCGGGGCCAGGCCTCTCCTCCGTGGCTCCCAGGTTCTGCCCAGCCTGGTGCCTGCTCTGGGCCCAAGAGGAGTTGCAGACACAGCCCTGTGGGCCGCTCTCCGCCCGGAAGCAGAGGTTTCTGCGTCGCTCCCTCCCGCTGCCTCCCTGGTGACTTCCCAGTCCGGCTCCTTGAAAACCTAAAACTGGCTGCTTCTGGGTCTTCACCTCCACCTGTTATGAGAAAAAGACGCAGCGCCAACCACAAGCAGCCACCCTGGGTTCACCCACACCTCGTGGACTTCAGCTCCTGTGGAGTAACCCTACCAAGCACGCTTTGCAGCGTTGGCCCGCGCTGGCAGCGAGTTTGGGTGCCAGGCTGCACGTGGCCTTCACAGAGGGGACAAAGTCTGGGTTTCAGAAAGCTGTTGGGAGCTGTCAGACTCCTCAAGGTGCACTGCGTTCAGGGACCTTCTTTCACGAGAGGGCCAAGGGATTCTGAGCAAAACTAGTGAGAGATTTTAAAGGAAACAATTGCAAATTAAGAGTCCCTGATGCTCCTGTTTGGTGCTGAGTGGAAATTGTCAAAACCCATCTTGGAGAGGTTTTCACAGTGGGCCTGGGGCCAACACCTGGCCAGGGTCACTCGGGCCGCTAATGTGGGGCGTGGTGTTGTGACCTCAGAGTGACACACAGGAAGTGCCGGCTGCCTCCAGGAGCAGCTCTGGACAGACAGGACAGGTACACAGGCTCCACCGCTCCCAGAGGGGCCACCGAAGCCACCTCAGGCACTGGCAGCATCAGTGCTCCACTTTCTACAGCAAGAACAATAAAGAAGACACCGAAGACAAGAGGAGGAAACCACTGCAAACTGAAAGAGAAGTGAGACGCATCACAGCTAAATCCCTACTTGGGCTTTGGCTCCTGGTGTAAGCAAAGGAGCTTTAAAAAGCCATATTTTAGTCTAAAACAAGAAAATTGGGTGCCCTGGGCAGTAAGAGAGTTTGATGAACTGTTCTTAATTTTATCATAACTCTTTCAATAACACTGTCACAGTCCCTTCTCGAGGTTGTGTCAAGATAAATAAAATGTTTTGTCTCTGTTGCAGGGAAGCAAAGGCCGGGACGGCTACCAAGGCCCCGACGGACCCCAGGGATCCAAGGTGACCTGTGCCTCCGTCTTCTCCTCTGACGCGCCTGCCACCCCCGGGAAGGGACACCCACCCCACCAGCGCAGCGTGGTGCATAGCGCCACCCGGCCTGGGCAGAGGAGCCGGGCAGCGGCTGACTGGCTGCGTGCTGTTGGGGTCCCTGGGCGCACAGGGACCGGCAGGCTGTGGGCTCTGCAGCCACAGGGCGGGAAGTGTCCTGGGTATCCAGGGGACCACCAAGCAGCTGTCTGCCACACTGCTGTCCACGTTCAGCCGCGGCTGTGGAAATGTGCATGTCAGAAGCCCCAACCATTCCCACGCTCTTCTGCTCTTTCTCCAGGGAGAACTAGGCGAACCCGGCCCCCCAGGACCCCCAGCCTACTCGCCTCACCCCTCCCTGGCCAAAGGTTTGTAGGAACAGCTCCCCTCCTGTGGGGCGCGGTGGCACACGCACGCTGCTTCTGTTGTGCACGGGGCCCGAAACCTTCTGGACTGGTTTTGCCGGGCAAAACTAAGGTGTCCCGAGGCGCTCTTTGGGGTCAGAGGCTGGAACACCCCTCCCTGGGGGTTTGGAAAGGTCCCGGGAGGCCCGGACCTGGCCCCTGGCACAGCACTGTGCACTCGAGGGAGCCCTGGGCCATCTAGAATGTCGCTCAGGACCCCACCCCACCCAGCCCGGTGGGCGCCCTGGGGATGTCTCTCCTCCCCCAGGACCTGGGTCCCTCCAAATCTGAAACTGCTAAGAAGGGGTGGGAGACTGGCTCTGCTTCACTTAGGGTTAGCAATGTTGGTAAAATGGAAATAAAATCCCCTTGAGGCTTTGGGTGCACGGCTTTGAAATTAATGCTGGTGATGCATCTCGTATACTTCTCAAAACTGTCCCAGAGGAGGACCTGGGATTCCTCCAGCTCCCCCCCTTTCCCCCACACTCTGCCTGGGCACTGAGTGGGGAGACAGAGGGCTTTAAAATGCATCTTTAGCCAGGTGTGGTGGCGCACCCCTGTCATCCCAGCACTCAGGAGGCTGAGGCAGGAGGATTGCCATGAGTTCGAGGCCACCCTGGACTACCTAGCAAGAGCCTGTCTCAAAAACAAAAACAAAAAATTTTTTTAAGTAGATTGCCTCTCTCTGGCACATGGATATGGCCATCTTTGCTTCTTGAGCACCTTTGGCTGCTGCAGAGCTGGTGTGTGGCGGAGTCACATTCCGAGGTCTGGAGTCCATGTCACGCTGAGAAAGAAGCTGGAGGGCTCCTGAGAGGGCCCTGTGTTGGGACAGGATCCCTGGGAACAGACAGCAACCCTGGTCCTAGCAGACACATGAGCAGGTGAGAGCGCCCCTCACAGCTCTCTTCCCATTCTCTGTGTTCCAGGTGTCAGAGGGGACCCAGGATTCCCGGGAGCTCACGGGGAGCCAGGAAGCAGGGGCGAGCCAGGAGACCCAGGCCTCCCAGGCCCACAAGGCCCCCCAGGCCTGCCCTCCGTGGACCAAGGTAATGCGCACGTCCTGCAGGGCTCAGAGGGCCAGTGCGATGGGCCGCAGGGTGGGGTGAGCTGGGCAGCCAGTGTCCTCAGTGGATGCTGCCCCAGGCCGAGTGGCAGAAGGAAAACAGGTCTTATCTGTGGGGTTTTGAGGGTGTGAAAGACAAAGCGCCCTCAGGCATGCACCCCAGCCTGACGGCCTCGGGGAGGTGGCAGGCAGTGCAGAGGCCGGGCCTCGAGGCGCTGGCTGGCCTGGGCCCCAGACCCAGCTGGCCTCACCTCCCCTGGACGCGACACCACACACCAGACACACGCGCTGTGACCCCTGCCGGCTTTCAGGTGACAGGACAGGCCGGCCCGGTGAGACAGGGCTCAAAGGCTTCACCGGAGACCGGGGCATCCCTGCACGCTACCCCGGCCCGCCCGGCGCTGACGGAAGGCCAGGCCCTCCAGGACCCCCTGGGCCTGCTGGACCCCCAGGACCCGATGGTGAGTGGGGATCAAGGGTGTTTGGAGTGCAGATGGCGCCCGCCGGCTGCATTTCACTTGGGCTTCTGTGCTGATCGGCTCTGAGCTTTCCAGGGGCTGTGGATGGGGCCTGGCGTGCTCCCTGGGTCCGCTTGGCAGGGCTGCAGGGCAAGCCCCAAGTTAGTGGCCGAGGGCAGGGTGCAGGGACCCTGATGCCCAGCAGCCAGCTGAGAGGCAGTGCTGCCCCCGGGGCCTCCTCAACGCCCCGTCTGGGCTGGTGTGCGAGCTGACACCGCCTTCCTGGTGCCCCTGTCATCGGCCGGGTGTCTTCTCTGGCACCAGGGGGTCCCCCCGCCCGCAGCCCCTGCTCATCTCAGCAGCACTTCTCAGCAGACTGGTTCTGTCTTGGGCCTTGGCCGCAGCCCAGCACACTGAAGGAGGGGCGGCTGCGCTCCTGTAATGAGAAGTGGGGCTGGCTCTGAGGCCAGGAAGCCTCAGAACTCGGCCAGCTGAGGGCGCCACCCGATCTGCAGCCCTGGGCCGCCCTAGGTGGTTCCTGGTTACCGTGGTACCGTGGCCGGTGGGGACAGGTGCGCACCCCAGCTTTGAGCTCAGCCTGTGCGGCCGTGCTTGGATGCTGTGAACTCCCTAACAAGAACGTCTCAGTCCTTCAGAGGCAGGGACAGGGCTGGGTGGGCACAGGCCTGCGCTCTTCCTGGCAACACTGACCAGGAGCCAGCAGGCTCTGCTTTTCCCGTGACCCTTCTGTGTCCTCTGGCATGGCTTCCACTCATCTCATTTGCTTCCTTGAAGAAGGCATTGTGTTTAGAAATAGACAGGGTGGGATTTCAGTTAAATTGAGTTCAAACATCCATGTTTAAGCTGCTTTTTGGAAGATACTTCTCCTTGCCGTCTCTAGCGGGAAATGGTCAGAGGTACTAGAAGTACATCGCTACACGTTTCTTCCACTAAAAGAATCGGCAGTCGCTTCCCTATTGCTATTTCGTACTCTACAGTCAATTTTTAACGTACTATTATGCTGCTTTCCCAATTTTCTTTCAACTAGAAAAACCATGTCCCATTTCCCTAGATCGTGAATTTGCCAAATAGTAGTTTGAGCAGCATTGGCTTTAACGTGTTCTGTCGTCCTATTTATTAATGTGACAAATGGCCAGGTTTCCATGAGCATTGTCTTTCCTAAGTAGTCTACTGATCTTCCTATTTTGGAACAGAATGTGTGTTGAAAATGAAAGCTTAAAAGTATGCTACTGGGGGCCGGGGATTTAGCTCAGTGGTTCCGGCGCTTGCCTTGCAAGTGCAAGGTCCTGAGTTCAATCAATCCCTAGTACCAAAAAAAAAAAATCTAAACATTCGGGCTGGGGATTTAGCTCAGTGGTTCTCCCGCCTGCCTGGCAACCGCAAGGGCCCAAGTTTGATCCCCGGTACCAAAAAAAAAAAAAAAAAAAGTATGCTACCGGGACAGAAAACTAACCTAGCCATTATCCCTGTAACTAAACTCCATTTGATAAAGACAAAAACATGTACCATCTCGATTTATAAACCCTGCCTAGTAAATCTGTGATTTACTAACCTAAGTCAACTGCAAGCAGTGTCACTTATTTCTGATCTATATTATGACTTGTGAGCGAATTTATAAAATAGATGGAATGGTACCGGATGAAGTTTATCGACCACAAATGTGTAAAGTGCGCACATTAAGTCCTCACATGCTCGTGTGTATATCTGCGTTTCTCTCAGCCTATGAGATCTCCCCTCTTCTAGCAGCCTCTTGGGCGAAAGGCGGCCGCCTGACTCCTCATACGGGGTGTGTGCAGCCGTAATTACCGGCCGGGGTCTCGACTCCCACAGAGCTCAGCCTTTTCCGGACAGAAATGCTGGATTCTCCTTGACTGCTCCCCATCCTGTTCTTCCTCTTGCTGCTGCCGGAAACCAGAATCCCTAGTCTTCCGCGGTTCCGGGGCAGCCAGGCCCTGAAGTCTCCTTTCTTCCCGGGTGAAATGCTGTGCTTTCTCCCGCTCCCACCGGCCAGGTCGCGGGTCGAGCGGCCGCTGGAAAGGTCAGCGCTGCTCGTGTTGTCCTGGTCTTGGGCTCTTCGTGCAAGTCGCGTGGAGGACGCGGAAGCAGCCGCCTTCTGTAGTGTTCGCTTGAAATGATGAATGAATTAAAGGGAAGAGCCAGGGCGCAGGGAGACACACGACATCCACCGACCCCGAGCTGGCGTCCACGTCTGGGTCCCAATGTCTGGAGACACCAGAAGACATGGGGCGGTGCTCCTCCGTCCTCCCCAAGGAGCCCGCAGACCTCCCGTTCCCAAGCGCGGCGCAGTCTTTAAATCCGGCTTCGCTTCTCCGCTCCTCCGCACAGCTACGCCCCACTCCCACCAGAGCAGGCCTCGGGCTTTCATGCATGGCTTTTGTGCGCTCACTGGAGCCACAGCGCTGCTGGCTGTGGCCGGGCGAGCGGACTGCGTGACCGGTGGCCGCCACCAGAGGGCACTGCTCCCCAAGGTCGCCGTCCCCAGACTCCCGGGAGCCAGCTGGTCCTCGGAGGGGAGGGGGCTCCGGGCCCAGTGAGGCCAGAGCCTGGCCCTGGGAGTCACAGGGACCCAGGTGAATGACACCAAACCCGTGTGCGCAAGAGCCTGTGTGCACACGCGGGGGTGAGAGAGCGCGTGGGCAGGAGTGGAGGACAAGTGCGGAGCGGGCTGCACCTGCGGCTGTGACTGCGGGGCGCGCTCACTGGGCCGGGCTGCTTGCGTCCCCTCCACCCACCAGCCTGCAGGCTTCGGGGTTTCTGGGTCGCTGGGGGACTGCGGGCTCGGGCGACACACTGAAGCCTGTCCCGTGCGTCTCTTTAGGCTTCCTGTTCGGCCTCAAAGGAGCACAGGGGAGCCGGGGCTACGCCGGGCTTCCGGGCACCCCGGGGGTGAATGGACAGAAAGGACGCAAAGGTGAGGAGCCGCCAGAGGTGGGGAGCGGGGAAGTGGCACCCCAGTACCTGTCAGCACCCCAACCCCAGGTCCAGTGTTTGCTGAGTGTCCCCTTGAGACCACAGGTGGGAGATTGCACCCCTGATCCCACGGGGCAGACGGCTCAGTCAAAACACAGTCGCGAAAAACACTGTGTAGGATGAACTGGCGCACACCTGTCTTCCCTGCACTCGGGAGGCTGAGGCAGGAGGGTGGCCGTGATTTCGAGGCCAGCCTGGGCCGCACAGCGAGACCTTGCCTGTGTTCTCCCACTGCACCCCGAGCCCTTCTAACAGACATGCCTTCTCCCTCATCCACAGGTGACCCTGGGAACTGCAAATGTGCCGAAAGCGATCAGTTCCCCGGGGGGCTTCCAGGACTGCCAGGTCTCAAGGGTTTCCCAGGTGCCAATGGGAAGCCAGGCTGGAAAGGGGAGCCGGGAGACCCCGGCCAGCACGGCATCCCTGGGTTCCCAGGGTTCAAGGTGAGAAATCAGCCCCCCCGGGTGGCCGGCTTTAGTAGGAAGCCGACAGGAGCTGAGGCGCCAGGCTGGCGCATTTCCAGAAGCCAGCAGGGTCTGGTGCACTGCGATCTGAGCACTCTGGTAGGCAGAGGCAGGAGGATCGCAAGTTCCAGCCCAGTCTGGGCAACTTAGCAAGACCCTGTCTCAAAATAAAAATTAAAAAGGCTGGGGATGCAGCTTAGTGCAAAGGCCCTGGTTCAATCCCCGGTACCCCAAAAGGCCACAGGTGAAAGTCAGACCAGGTTAGCACCCGACCCCGATGCACCACTCCCGGTGTGACCACATCAATGCAGAATGTGGGTGCCGTGTCAGAGTGAGTCAGCACCACAAGCGGCCGCTGTCCACTCCATGGGACAGCGCGCACCAGAGGGCTCCACGGACCCGCGGTGCTGAGTGGGCGTGGGGCCTCTTTTTCTCATGACGAAAATGTTCTACAGTTGGTAAAAATCACTGAATTTTATCCTTTCAGTCGGTGGATTGTGTGGTCTGTGAGTTATATCTCAAAAAACAGCCTGCTAGCTTTTTTAAGGTTAACTGTGAACATCTAGCGAAGGCTCCCTTCACCCATTGGAGAGTGATCCCTGAGTCCACCGTGAGGCCACTTGGAGGGAAGGTGGAGTTTCCTGTGGTCCTGAGCAGATCGGCAGGGGGCCAGGGCTCCTCCGGGCCTGCGGCCAAGGCCACGGGCGATCCTTCTCCCAGGGCGGCTCTCTCTCACTCACAGAGCTTCCCAAGCCCCAGATGTGGCAAAGAAACTATACTTTGTTATTTTTAACCTCAAAGGAGAACCGTGGGAGATATCTAAAGAGAAGCCTGTTGTGTTATATATTCAGCAATAAAGAAAGAAATTTCTCAGGCCCCTTAGCCAGGGCCATCCTGGCGAACTGACTCAGAGCTGTGGCCACACACAGCTGTGAAGCCAGGACTCCACCGGCTCGGGGCTGGGGGCAGTGAGACCCGCAGCACCCCGCTGCCGGTCCCGGGTTTCCCCAAAGAACAAGTGGGAAAATGCAACTGAGAGTAGTAGGTGCTCTGCTCTAGCGTCCTTTAAAACCCATACCGCCTCCACATCCCGGCTGTCCAAGCCATACAGGTTGCTCAGGTTTGCAGAAAAAGTTCAGTGTGGCGAGGACCCTGGCAATGTCACAGCGACAGCTGCCTCCTCCCAGGGGCTGGAAGGGTCCTGGGTTGGTGCCACAGCCGCCCAGGTGCACCTGTGCCAAACACACCTTCGGGCTCTGCCGGCCCCGCCTGCATGTCGTCTAGCACTTGACTGTGTGCATCTGGCTACCCCACTGCAGTAGCAATGCCTGATTTTTGTGTAACTGTGGATTGTTCATTTGTTTATTTTTAATATTTGTGCTGCTACTGAGGGAAATGTAGGAATCGATCCATAAGTTTGTCCGCCCGTCCACCGACCCAGGGAGTGTTTATTGGGCACAGTCTGTGTTCGAGACACCGCCCTAGATACTGAGAGGTCGCCTTTTTCGAAAAGACCCAAATCAATAAATCAGGCAGGTGTGGAATTCCTTGGGAGGCGAGGACTGGCACTTGCACTCGCGTGTGACATTCCATTCCTCACGCCCACACTGCCCGCTCCGCTCCCGCGGGGGTTTCTCAGTCAGCTCAGACCAGCGCCTCGCAGATATGACAGCCCCACGCACCAGCTGCTCGCGGGTTTGAACACCTGAACTTCAAACGCCCCGCAATAGCTCCTTTCTAACACGTTTTCCCTAACCGTGACATCACTCTGTGCAGGAAAGTGTCGGTTAATGCTGCTCACTATTCTCCGTAGTAAATGCTCAAGAGCTTGATCCTGTACTGTCTCAAGGGGCGCCTTACCTGCTCGGATTCTCAGTCACTGGAGTTAAGAGTTAAGCCACCTCGTGCTTCAGCTCAGTGCTTCTCCAAATCCCAGGGGAACTGTGAAACGTAGGTCACAATTCACTGCTGGGACGGCCAGGGATGTGGCTCAGTGGCACTGCGCCTGCCTAGCAAGTGCAAGGCCCTGAGTCTGATCCCCAGTACCAAAAACAAAAAACCAACTGAGTGCTCAGGTGGGGTCAGGCCCCTGCCTCTCGCCCCACCAAGCGATGTAGAGTGCTGTCCAGGCATTGCATTCGCACCAGTGAGCCTCTGGCACTACTTCTGCTACGTGGTAATCATTTACATTTTAAAGATAACTGAAAACCTAGCTCCCCAGTCCCCCAGCCTCCGCTCCAGGGCCTGGCCCTCCTGGGGCTCGCGCCCACTTGCAGGACAGCATCTCTGCCATTGCGGCGAGTTCTCTGGGCCCGTGCTGGCTCAGTGACGGCACCCACACTGCAGGAGCTGCGGGCTCCTCCTGTTCTCGGTGTCCTGACGGCTGGAGGAGCCCCAGCATGTGCTTACTTGCCTCCACAGGGAGCCCCTGGCAGCATCGGGGCACCGGGACCCAAGGGAGCGAAAGGCGACTCCAGGACTGTCACCACCAAAGGTGGGTTCTTGGTGGCCAGGCCCCTGGCCCCTGGCCTCCCTTGGACCACGATGAGTGGATTCACCCACAACTCCTTTCCCAGGTGAGCGGGGACAGCCTGGCATCCCTGGCGTGCACGGGATGAAAGGTGACGACGGGATCCCAGGCCGAGACGGCCTTGACGGCTTCCCTGGCCTCCCCGGGCCCCCCGTGAGTACCCTCCAGGGGCAGGGCGCATCCAGCCCTCACCTCCTGGTCCCTCTGCAGTGTTGGGCTTGGCACTAAAGCCCCCAAGTGCAGCACAGGGAGGTTTTGGCTTAAGGGAAGAGTGGAACTGAGCAGTCACAGTGTCCAGGAGTCTACTGTAACTACACACAGCACAGCTGTGTGCAGACTGGCCAGCTGGCACAGGTGGCTCTGTGACCCGCTTCTGAAGAAGGCCTGTCTGAGCCAGGTGTGTCAGGGCACACCCGAAACCCCAGATGTCATGCTGGGGAGGCTGAAGCAGGAGGATTTAGGGTTGGAGGCCAGCCTGGGCGACTTAGTGAGACACTGCCACTAAACAGAGTGTACACAGGACTGGGGCTGGGGATTAGAGGCAGGCCTTGTCTCCACGGGAGAGCTGGTAGGGGCCGGGGTCGCTCGACCCACAGCATGGAATTGGGGGCGGGGGAGTCGGGCCACCTGTGACGTTTGTCTTTATTTTGAGCTAACCTGGATTTTCGCACAGGGTGATGGCATCAGAGGCCCCCCAGGAGACTCTGGTCCCCCAGGAGCACCCGGAACCAAGGGCCCCCCGGGAGAGGTGGGCCCTCCGGGCCTGGGCATGCTGGGCCGCGAGGGCGAGCAGGGTTTCCCAGGAGACGTGGGGCTACCCGGGTCCCCAGGCTTCCCCGGCCCTCCCGGCGCCCCTGGCAGCCCCGGAGAGCTAGGTAAGACGCAGCGGCCCTGGTCTTGGGGCGCGGCCTGGCCAGACCCCTCCCTCTGCTCCTCTGCCATGCGAGTCCTGAGGGGTCTGCGAGGACACGGCTGCCCCTGCAGCTCCAGGGCTTCCTGGGCCGGCCCCTGCCCTCCTGGGCACGGCTCGGAGGCCCACGCCCCTCACACTCAGACACGCGCTCCCTCACACCTGTGCACACCCGGGATGGGCGTCCTCCTCTCGGTTCCGGTCCTCACTCTCCTGGTGTCTCCTCAGACTGTGAAACAGGCGTGAAGAGCCCCACCGGGGGTGACACACAGGAGCCCGTGCAGCCAGGTACGTGGGAAGAGGTGGCCGGGGCAGGAATGGTCGCCTGCCCGGACTGGGCCGAGCGTGGGCTTCTGCTCAGAGCCGAGGGACGGGCCAGACCCTGAGTCCCCGTCACCAAGCGGTGCCAGAGGACAGCACATGGCACCGCTCTGGGTGCTGGCGGGAGCCCGGCGGGGCACTCAGGACATGGGTGGGCCCAGGGCTCCCCCGAAGCCACACGGAGATGGCGGCAGGCGCTCCATGTTCATGGGGTGAGGTTGAGGACCCTGGCCGGGGTGGGCCGGGAAGGAGGACCGGGGGGCTTGGGGGTCCTCACCAAGGCACAGCGGCAGGAAGTGACAGCAGGGGACCTCGTGGGTGTGGCCAGTGGGGTTTGCATAGCCCAGGTGCTCAGACCCTTGGGCGAGGTTCCCAGGGCAGTGGACACAGAGGTGCGGCCCCGGGGGAAGGTCAGGCTGGGCCGTGGGTGTGCAGGGCACAGGGCGAGGGACCCAGGCAGGGTGGCTACACTGCCATCAGGAGGCTGCCCGGCTCCAACACTGCACGGGAAGCCTTCCCCTCTCCTCCCCGGCATCCACAGAGCTTGCAGAGTGGCTCACAGATGCTATTCCCTGCGAGGAGAGCGAGCCGGTAGGGACAGGGGTGTGGACGAGTCCTCTCGAGGGACACCCTTCCTCCAGAAGGGTGGAGGCTCCCGGTCGGACCCCACAAGCTTGGGCCCCCAGGAGGAAGACAGGAGGGACGGCTAGCACCTCCCAGTGTGGCCGCTCCGCCAGGCCACAGGGAGAAGCCCAAGGTGGGCATGGGGGCGCACACCTGTCATCCCAGCACTCGAGAGGCTGAGGCAGGAGGCTTTCCCTGAGTTCAAGGCCAGCCTGGGCTACATAGTGAGTTGAAGGCCAGCTTGGAATACATAGTACTGGAGACCCCTGCAGTTAGGGTCCAGTATCCTGCCCAGTATACAATGCAGGCCTGAGAAATAAAACTAAAAGGCAGAACCAGAAGAGAGAAAGCAGGGGCCAGGAGGACCAATGCTGGTGCAACTGAAAAGGGCATTGGCCAGTCCCAGGCCCTGATTGATTGGGGGGGGGGGCAGGTACCGGGGATCGAACTCAGGTCCTTGAGCTTGAGAGGCAGGCGGTGGAACCACTGAGCTAAATCCCTGGCCCACTGATTGATTTTTATTGGCAATCAATTGGGGTAAAGGCAAGCTATGTGCAAGGGCAGGACTACATGCGGTTGCTATGGAAATTAATGTAAGCAAGGCTCATAAAGCACAAGACAAATCATCCTCGAATTAGGAACAGAACAGACAAAATATAGGGTTGTTACCAGAACACTGTGCTTCTAGTCAGAAGGTTTTAGTTGTGGGAACGGAATTTGGGTGCGAGTTACTCTGACCTCGGCACACAGGCTTCGGCCAGACTCGCTTCTATAAACAAGTCAATCGTGGGGTTAACGCTTCCCAGCCTGCCTTGGGCATGATCAATATTGCGGTCCCCTGCACACAGGAAGACCCTGTCTCAAAAGAAAGAGTCCAAGGAGTTCCCTCTGCAGTCACAGGAGTGTCCGCTGAAAGGCATTTCCGGGTCCCAGGACACGTCCACAGGGGCCGCCGGTGCATTCGGGCTGTGGCTGTGTCCTTGTGCGGATAGCAGCAGGTGTCACTACCACACCTGTCTGCCTCTGACGTGCTGGCTTCTTGGCATCTTATGCTAATATTTGATTTCATGACACAAAAAAATGTTTATTTCCATCAGACCCAAGATGAATTAAATCATGGGGCCACTGGTCACCCAGCACTGGCCACTTCCCTGCCTCCTCTGAGCTCCTCCCTCCTCTCCCCAGGTTGCACTGGAGGCCCCAAGGGATCGCCTGGCCTGCCTGGCCCCCCTGGGCCCCCAGGTAATGTGCTGCCCGGACCCTGGACTAGGCGGGATTCTAGCGTCCCAAACCCCCAGCCCAACTCTGACCCTCCCTGGGGAGGAACGTGTGTGGGGGCCCCAAGCTGCACCCCCAGCTGAACGGGAGGCTTCTGCTGGCACCTGGAGAGAATTGCTCTGAGCCTGAGGTGCCACACTGGTGGTGCATCCCACCCGGCCTCGAGGGACCAACTGGCTTGGTGTCTTTTTGGTATCCAGGTGACAAAGGCCCCAGAGGGACCCCAGGATTCCTGGGAGTGGATGGACCACCGGGGCTCAAGGGCTTCCCTGGAGACCCTGGCCGAGAAGGATTCCCAGGACCCCCAGGTGGGCAGGGCAGGGAAGGGCCGGTGGGTGGCGCTGGTGTCTCCGGGCTCGGAATGTGACCACGAGGACCTGAGGCTGAGGTGCCACCCTGTTTCCTTTTAGGGTTCATGGGACCCCGAGGATCCAAGGGTGCTGTGGGCCTGCCCGGCCCCGATGGACTCCAGGGCACCAGTGGCCTGCCAGGCCCTGCGGGGCCCCCTGGGGACAGGGGCATTCCCGGAGAGGTTCTGGGGGCCCAGCCCGGGCCCCGAGGAGACACCGGGCTGCCTGGACACCCCGGGCGAAAAGGCCTCCCCGGAGAGCAAGGAGCCCCTGGATTCCGAGGTGAGCCACACAGTGGGTGGGGGTGACCCCGCCAAGGCCTGGGTCATCCTGGGGAATCTGGTGAGAGGCGACTGAGTGTCCCTGTGAGGTCGCCTCCTGCAGCCAGTCCAGGTCAGCCTCGAGGCCTCCGCGGCCCAGGCCTGTGCTCTGCTGCCCCAGCTGCACCAGCCTTGCTGTCCCCGAGGCCTGCATAGGTGCAGGAGCATCAGGCCCGGCCACAATGGGCACAGGCCGCGGGGAGACGGCAGTGGTCCCAAGTGCAGCTCCGGGACTGGAGTCAAGACCAAGCGCTGCAGAAGGCCCTAATGTGCACGCTGCCCCCAGGCGCTGGGCCAAGTAGCAAACACTGCGCGCTGGCTCTGAGCGGCTGCGGGCCATGCCCTGCGAGCCCGGCCCAGCCCTGATGCACCGCATTGGTGGCCGTTTCTCGTTTCTCGGGGCTGGCTCTGTTTCAGTCCCCCGGCCCGCCCCAGCCAGGGCTTCTGGGTGGTGCAGACCACCTGTCCCTCCCCGGGCTCCGCACCAGAGTCACCAGTGTCCTCATAGCAGGACCACAGGCGAGTGCATCCTGGGCCGTGATGGGCGGCCAGGAGCCCGAGGAGCTCAGGAGCAGACATGACGTTGAGGCGAGTCTGTCGGTGTCCCTGCGAGGCAAGGAGGCAGTGACACAGGGCTGATGGGCTCCCCGTGGGGGCACAAGGCAGAGAGGGACTCACGCGCGTATGTGACACACGCATGCACACACACACCCGCTCACAGCAGCACTGGTCCAGCAGCACCTGGCCGGCCTGGGCTCCGCTGCAGGGACACACACGAGCACACTCACACTCACACACTCCACACCCATGCACACGAGCGCAACATATGCCTGCAGATGTTACAGTTCTGCACGTGAGAGACAAAGCGTTTGACCAGCAAAAGTAAAAACAGCTGCGCTCCAAGATGAGAAGGTGCATGCCGCGAGTGTCCCCCCGAGGACGTGTAGGGTCTGTCACAAACATCTCAGGGTCCCCAGAGGGACGCGAGCAAAGAGTAGAGACGGCACCAAAGAGCAGAAAGGGGAAGGGATGGTGCTCGTGGGACGCGCGAGGGCCAGCACAGCCCCTGAGCCACCCCTCCACCGCCGGCCAGGTCTCTGGTGTGGCCTGAGTTTGCAGCTCCGCGCCGGGGCAGTCGCTAGAAAACTGATGCAGAGACTGAAGCCAGGCCGACGAGGGGAGGGTCCCAGCTGGGCGGAGGTGGGGAGGGTCCCTTCCGGGCCGCCTGCCTAGGCGCAGCACAGTCTGTGCACCAAGCCGACCTAGGGACGCAGCGGCAGAATGGGCGAACCACGCCCACAGCGGAATCTTATTCGCAGAGCCTGGGAAATGTTTGCAGAGAACAGATTGAAATGTGAAACATTTGTGGGACTAGAAAAGGCGGAAGGAGACTGGCCAGAATGCAGCACTCTGGAGCTGAGGCTGCGGAGGGGCTGTGGCTTTGACCCCGGCTCCTCTTCGTGTTTCCAGACTCTGGAACCCGGAACCCAGAGCCTCTCTGCAGGCTGCCCGCACCGGCAGACCTGGCCTTACCACTGTCTTCCCCTTCCCACAGGGAGCCAGGGGATGCCCGGAATGCCAGGGCCCAAGGGCCAGCTGGGCTTCCCAGGACCCTCGGGCCTCCCGGGACTGCCCGGACGTGCAGGACAGCATGGATTCCCAGGAGCTCCTGGCCCAGAGGGGCCCTTGGGGCTGCCTGGTGTCTCAGGCAGTGAAGGTAGGAGCCCCGGGTTCCGAACACAGGACGTGTATTTTGCCAAGGAGAATTTAAACAGCTGAGAAACAGGCTCCTCTTTTGTACTTGTGCATATACTGGGGATCTAGGGAAGGTTTTATGAGAGACAGAAAAATAATAGAAATTCCCGCTGCAAAAGTTCAGACCCCTGGTCCACTCTGGAGAGGGGAGGTGGAGGAGTCGGCACTGGGGAAGCCAGCATGCACCGTGCATTTTGTGCACCAGGAAGTACTGCCCAGGCTGGTCTGGGGCTCCCCCTCAGATGTAGAAAGCACTGAATGCCGAGCTAAGGGTTAGGGGCAACCGAGGCAAAGACAGCCAGTGGTGGCTTTTAACAGAGAAGGGCAGACAGGTTTCGGGAAGCAGTGGGAGGCTGCCTGTGGGGTCTGGTGTGAGAGGCAGCGAGGGTGACCAGGCGGGGTAGGAGGCAGGAAGAGGCAGGAAGAGGCAAGAAGAGGCAGGTGGGGCCAGGGGCTCCAGAGATCTCGTCCCTGCCCAACCCCCGCCCACCGCACGGCTCTGCCTGGCCCCAGCGGCTCCGAGCTCCGAGATCGCCCCCGAGAGGAGCGTCCCTCTGGGGTCCGGCCTCGGGCCCTGGGAGGCTCACGTCACCCGAGTTTGCTTCCCGCCCTGACAGGTCTGCCTGGAGACAGGGGGGACCCTGGCGACACGGGCACCCCCGGCCCTGTGGGCATGAAAGGTCTCGCTGGGGACAGAGGTGACACCGGCCTGGTGGGCGACCAGGGCCGCCCAGGGGACCCCGGGTTTAAAGGGATGGACGGGATGCCGGGGATCCCCGGGCTGAAAGGTGAGCACTGTGTGGAGGGGCAGAGGCTGCCTTGGCCTCCCTCAGGCCTGTCCCCTGTCCCTGTCCCCTGTCCCTGTCCCTGTCCCCTGTCCCCGTCCCCTGTCCCCTGTCCCTGTCCCCGTCCCTGTCCCTGTCCCCTGTCCCTGTCCCAGTCCCTGTCCCTGTCCCCTGTCCCTGTCCCTGTCTCTGTCCCTGTCCCAGTCCCCGTCCCCTGTCCCCCGTCCCCGTCCCTGTCCCCTGTCCCCGTCCCCTGTCCCTGTCCCTGTCCCTGTCCCCTGTCCCCTGTCCCTGTCCCCTGTCCCTGTCCCCTGTCCCCTGTCCCAGTCCCTGTCCCTGTCCCAGTCCCTGTCCCTGTCCCCTGTCCCTGTCCCCTGTCCCTGTCCCTGTCCCCTGTCCCTGTCCCCTGTCCCCTGTCCCCTGTCCCTGTCCCCTGTCCCCTGTCCCAGTCCCCTGTCCCCTGTCCCTGTCCCCTGTCCCCAGTCCCTGTCCCCGTCCCAGTCCCCGTCCCTGTCCCCTGTCCCTGTCCCCTGTCCCTGTCCCCTGTCCCCTGTCCCTGTCCCTGTCCCTGTCCCCTGTCCCTGTCCCCTGTCCCCTGTCCCCTGTCCCTGTCCCGTGTCCCTGTCCCCTGTCCCCTCTCCCCTGTCCCTGTCCCTATCCCCGTCCCCTGTCCCCTGTCCCCTGTCCCCTGTCCCCTGTCCCTGTCCCGTGTCCCTGTCCCCTGTCCCTGTCCCCTGTCCCCGTCCCCTGTCCCCTGTCCCCTGTCCCTGTCCCAGTCCCTGTCCCTGTCCCTGTCCCCTGTCCCTGTCCCCTGTCCCCTGTCCCCTGTCCCTGTCCCTGTCCCTGTCCCTGTCCCTGTCCCCGTCCCCTGTCCCCGTCCCCTGTCCCCTGTCCCCTGTCCCCGTCCCCTGTCCCTGTCCCTGTCCCCTGTCCCCTGTCCCCGTCCCCTGTCCCCTGTCCCCTGTCCCCTGTCCCCTGTCCCTGTCCCCTGTCCCCTGTCCCCTGTCCCTGTCCCTGTCCCCTGTCCCCGTCCCCTGTCCCCTGTCCCCTGTCCCCGTCCCCTGTCCCCGTCCCCTGTCCCCTGTCCCCTGTCCCCTGTCCCCTGTCCCTGTCCCTGTCCCCTGTCCCTGTCCCCTGTCCCCTGTCCCTGTCCCCTGTCCCTGTCCCCTGTCCCTCTCACTGCCTCTCCCCCTCCCCTCTCCTCCCCAGGGGACAGAGGCTCGCCAGGCATGCAGGGCTTCCAGGGCATGATCGGGCTTCGGGGCCAGCCCGGGACCCCAGGCACCAAAGGCCAGGCTGGGTTTTTCGGGCTGCCCGGGCCAAAGGGCCCCGCCGGTCAGCGCGGAGGGAAAGGTACGTGCTGCGAGATGTGGGGTGCTCCCCGCCCACAGGGATGCCAAACCAGGTGGGAGGAAACCGGCAGGCAGAACTGGATGCTCAGCAGCAGAGAGCCGGGCCTGACAGGGAGCTCAGGCTGCATTTTCTTAGCTCGGTTCGCAGTGCGCGGCGGCCGCAGTCCTCCAGGGACCTGCACAGAGCAGAGCATGGCTTCATTCTTCCTGCGGTCCCTAGATCCGTTTCCTATCATCTATCTTTTATTTCCTCTTTAACTTACTTCTAATTTGGGCTTCTCATATAAGAGAAAACATGCCACATTTAAGCCTGTGTGCCTTATTTCACTTAGCATTATGGCCTTAGAGTGGCCATAGTCCCTCCAGTTTATCCTTCTTTGTGGCAGAGTAGTACTCCTTTGTGTGTAAATGCATTTTCTTTATCCATCCATCTGGACATAGAGGCCCCTCCCAAGACTGAGCTATTAGGGACTATGCTGCTGTAAATGTGGGTGTGCGGGGGTTACTGTAATGCGATGGGACAAGAAGAGCAACAAGGCCTGGAAACGTACCCCATGGCTGGCACAGCCAGTGGAGGGGAGGCAGAAGGGTGCCCAGAGAGTCTCCAGAGGGCCCAGGACCCCAGCAGGGGCAGGTGCAGTGCCCACGGCACCACACCCAGAGCCAACTGGCTCACCCTGACCGCTCGGGCATCCGGGCCCTGGGCGCCCGGTCTGGGCCACGTGGTCAGCGCCTCTGGCGGGGAGCAGCGGAGACGGAGAGGAGGCCTGCTCTGCCCTTGTCCTGCAGGCTGAGGTCACAGGAAGTGACAGCCTCTGCTTCCTTCCAGGGAACCGTGGGGAGCCTGGCCCCCCGGGGCCCCCTCCTGCCATCATGCCAGGGATGAAGTTCATCAAGGGCGAGAAGGGTGACGAAGGGCCCATGGGGCTGAAGGGGCACCTGGGCTTGAAAGGTGAGGTTCACTGTGCCCCAGCCCCGCCAGGCCTGGGTTCCACACGAGGGGAGCCCCGCGCTCCTGTCCTACAAGGGCCGGCGCTGGGGCGGCAGGCAGAGCCCACACTGCAGGGCACAGGGAGGGCATGGTTCCCCGACACGCTCATCTCCCCGCAGGCCTGCAAGGCATGCCAGGTGTCCCAGGACAGGCGGGTGTCCCAGGGCTGCCCGGAAGGCCTGGCCACATCAAAGGCATCAAAGGGGACATCGGTGTGCCCGGCTCGCCTGGCCTGCCCGGCTTCCCCGGGGTGACCGGTCCACCTGGAGTCATTGGGTTTCCGGGCTTCACAGGCTCACGGGTGAGTATGGGGCAGGCAAGGCTGCTCCACGGGCTCCTCTGCACGGCCTGGCGTCCCCGGTGGCAACGGTGGCCGAGGGGCAGGAGCAGAGGCAGCTGCCCGGGCCATCCTGGACCACGCTGGCTCAGGGCCCTGGCCACCCTCACGGGCTTTGGTGAGGGAAGCGGGGTGGCTGCGTCTTCTCTCGGGGCCTGGAGGGAGCAAAGCGCAAGTCCCTGGGCAGCACCGACCTGTGGCGACCCAGCCTCAGATCTCTGCTAAGAGCGCGCAGTGAAGCGCAGGCACCCGCCAGTGCCCGTGGCTCACCGGCCTTCTAAGTGGCTTCCTGTGGCTTTGCAGGGCGACAAGGGCGCTCCAGGAAGCTCGGGCCTGTATGGCGATGATGGCCTGACCGGGGACTTCGGTGAGTGTTGGTGTCTCAGACAGGACAGCCGGGCCCCGAGGTGGTGTTGGACCCGTGGGTCCTCTGAAGCCTGGTTCATGTTAAGACTGGGGGCCGGGCATGCTGGTGCATGCCTGCCATGTCAGCACTCAGGAGGCTGAGGCAGGAGGATTGCTGCGAGCTGGAGGGCTGCATAGTGTTTTCAAGGCCAGCCCGAACTACATAGCGAGACCGTGTCTCAAAAAAACAAAACAAAACAAAGTGATCAGGGCACAGCAGAAGAAGCTAAAGCCACCGCCTTCCTACCCGGAGGCCTCTTCTCAGCCAGCTCTTCTTCGGGTGACAGGTGACATTGGGGACACGATCGATTTACCAGGAAGCCCAGGCCTGAAGGGAGAGCGTGGCATCGCGGGGACCCCAGGTACGCTGCACTCTCCATCCTGGCCCCAGCGCGGCCCCACCTGGCTCCCGTGTGCTGCCCACTGCGAGCCTGTGGGCACTGGGCTGAGGCCCCATGGCAGGGACTGAGGTCCTGAGCCTGAGCTCTCGCTGCCTGGGTGTCTGAGGGGTCACCGGGCGCCGTCCTGGGGCTGATGCTGGGGCCCGGGCCGGAGCAGAGTCGAGGCAGGAGCAGGTGCGGACATCCAGCGCCCGGGACACGGCCCCACTGGGGTCCCCAAGAGCCGCACAAGCTTGGAGCCTCCGCGGGGCACTGGGTGGGCACAACCCGAGCCTCCCGCTGTGTTTCAGGTCTGAAGGGATTCTTCGGGGAGAGAGGAGCCCACGGCGAGGTCGGCTTCCCTGGCATCACGGGCCTGGCCGGACCACAGGGCCAGCCTGGACTCAAAGGACAGACAGGTGAGCACCAGCCCTGCTCGCTCTGCACCCAACAGGCCTGGGGACCCTGCTCCTGCCATGCCCACTTATCCAGATCTGCCTGGAGGGGACCCAGGAAGAACAGTACAGCCACAGGCCGCACCCTGGACTACGGGCCATGCCCTGCCATGGTGTGGGGTCCTGGCGTGGGCTCATCTACCTGGCACCCACCTTGGTTAGGGAGCCACCCAGAGCCATCCGGGCTGTGCTGTGGCCACCATTGCCCCTCTGTGTACCCTGCACCTGGCTCAGGAGGGCAACTCTCAAACACTGCTCCATGGTCCTGCACACTGGGGTCTACATGACAGGGTGAGAATAAAAAACCACACAGCACTCTGGAGACTGACACAGGAGGGCCTCAGGTTCAAGCCCAGCCAGGATAACTTAGCAACTTAGCAAGACCCTGTCTCAAAACAAAAAAATAAAAAGGTCTGGGGATGCAGCTCAGTGCAAAGTCTTGGGTTCAATCCCCAGGCCACAACACACCACACACACACACACACACACACACACACACACACACACACACACACAGAGGCACTTCTATCTCCTTAGCAAGGCTGAGCTAACCCTGTTGAATTTCAGGGTGCCTGGGCCACAAGCTTTATTCTCCGGTCTGTGCGCCCTGAGCCAGTACCCTGTTTCCCTCTAGGCTTCCCGGGACTAACAGGGCTGCAGGGCCCCCAGGGAGACCCGGGGCAGATTGGATTCCCCGGAGAGAAAGGAGCCGACGGCTGGCCCGGTGTGCCAGGCTTGCCAGGTGAGAGGACCCCGCCATGGACCTGCACCATGCCGCCTAGGACAGTGCTCCATGCCTCCTCGGAATGAAGGCCGGGCCCCGTCAGCCCCAGACCTGCTGTGGCCAGCCACATACTGCCACCTCGTGCAGTGTCACAGGGTGTGGTGGCACAGGCCTGTAATCCCAGCTCTCAGGAGGCTGGGATTGAGGCAGGAGGACTGCAAATTGAAAGCCAGCCTGGGATATACAGTGAGACCCTGTCTCAAAAAAATAAGTAAAAATAAAAACCAGAAATGTTTATCCTCAGACATTTGGAGGGAATGGGAATAATGCTGGGCTATGTGCCAAGCAGGCTTTTAGAAATCACATATGGCAGGGCTGTAATCCCAGCACTGGGGAGGCTGAGGCAGGAGGATCACTGTGAGTTCGAGGCCCAGGCAGCAGCGCCTTGAAGGGGCGGAGTCCCGGTCAGGGACCGTGCTGGGCTGTCCCCAGGGGCCCAGCAGCAGCGCCCTCCCTCCCGTCTCCCTCGCAGGTTTCCCAGGGCTGCGTGGCATCGGCGGACTGCACGGCCTGCCGGGCCCCAAGGGCTTCACCGGCTCCCCAGGTAAGGGGGGCCCAGTGCGCCAGGGGTACAGGGGGCTCCTGTGCACTGCTTTCCTCCCACTCATAAGAGCTAGCCACGGTCAGTGAGGAGGAGTGTGCCAACACTGCCCAGGTCCTCACCGCGCGAGGGCTTTGCGCAGTCCTCGGTGGGGACGCAGGGCGGCTTGGGCCTCCCTGCATGTCTTCTCCCTCCCCTTTGAAAGAGCTTCTCCCAGGGCTGAGGATTTAGCTCAGTGGTTTCTCTGCCTGCTGCGCAAGCCCAAGGACCCGAGTTCAATCCCCGGTACCAAAAAAAAAAAAAAAAAAGAAAGAGCTTCTCCTGCTACTACCCTGTCTTTTGTTTTGCTCTTTATGTTTTTTTTAATTCTTCCACTGGTGCATTTTAGGTATACAGTACATTGGCATTTCTCGTTGGGAACTTGTACCTTCACATGACGCATCTTGGCTGTTCTGCTCTTTATTTACACTTTGGGTTTCTCATGGAGGAGAAACCCTGCGACACTGAGCTGCCTCTGATTGAGCTGGCCACCGTCACGGTCTCAGCTGCCTCCACTTCCCTACCAGTGCCTCAGGGCTTCTTCATGCAGAGTAGCTCAGATACCTTTAGCAGGAGAAAAACACACCCAAACCCTGCTGCTGTTATTCACACGCGCTCCAGATGCTGCTGTGGCCCAACGCTCACTCACCTCACACACGTGTGGTGTGCGCAAATTCACGCGCGCTGGCCCTCGGAAGGGCACTTCCGGTTCCGCGGTGCGTGGAGGAAGTTGTCCAAGACCAGCCTTGGGCAGGGAAGGCCCCAGCGCGCTGGGTTCTCAAAAGCCACCGAGCCCGGCACGGCGCAGCCTGGGACATCGGCTCGCGCCACTGCTTCCACGCATGTGCCCCTCTGGGGGCCCTCGCTCCCCTTGGATGAGTCCGGGCATTGCCGCTTCCCAAGCCGAGGCAGCTGAGTCCCCACACCAGTAAGTCACCACGGTTACTGTCCCTGCAGGCGCTGACATGCCCGGAGACCCAGGCTTCCCCGGCCCCTCTGGGGACAGGGGCGACCCCGGAGAGCCCAACACCTTCCCAGGCTCCACGGGCGCCCCTGGACAGAAGGGGGAGCAGGGAGCCCCAGGTGAGACCGTGTCCCGGGCTGCGTGTGCGGGGCTGGTGTCCAGGGTCGCTCACTGTCCCCCTCTAAACCACCTCCACCTCCGCGCCCAGGGTCTGAGGGGGCAGCCAGAGAGAGGGCGGCAGTGACAGTGCGACCACGGCAGCAGGGGCAGGGTCTGGGTGACGCGGTCCCTGAGCCTGGTTACGGGACCCTGGCAAGAGCAGTGCCGTGAGGACAACCCCAGCAGGCCCCTCGGCCTGCAGGCCGGTGTCCCCGGGTGGAAGGCGCTGCCAGAGGTCACCCCAGGTCGCTCCCCCTGGGCGACCCTGGGCCTGGGAGGTGGAAATGCGGGTGCTGGCACTAAGCACCGCCCTCCATCCACCAGGGGAGCGAGGCCCAGCCGGGAGACCCGGGATGCAAGGCTTCCCTGGCATCAGCCCCCCCTCCAACATCTCAGGGCTGCCGGGCGACGTGGGGTCACCGGGGATCTTCGGCCTGAAAGGTGAGCGGCGGATGAGGCTGTGCAGGGTCTTGGCCAAGCTGGCAGTGGCCCTCTGACCGGGTGGAACGCACTTCCGGCCCCACGGTGTCACTACGCGTCCCCTGTGGTTCCTTCGCTGCCCAACTCGGTCCCCAGGAAGCCCAGCATGGGATGTGTCCGTGACTCGTGTAGGACAGAAACGTGCAGTGGCTCCTCCTCCTCACTTAGCTGCTGGATTCAGTTCACACTTCCCAACCATAGCCGGGGAGGGAAGCAGCCCCAGTGTCCATCCACAGATGCAGGAATGAGCTAAAATGTGTCACATACAGCGGAATATTATGCAGCCTTCAAAAGGGAGGAAGCACTGACACACTCACTACAACACAGATGGGCCCTGCGGACAAGATGCTCAGGGAGATAAGGCAGTCACAGAAGACCAAATACTGCATGGTTCCACTCATGTGAGGTCCCTAGGGTGGTCAAATCCATACAGCAGGAAGTAGAATGCCCCAGAGTGACGGGCTGGGGGCATGCCAGGGTTAGTATTTAATGTGGACCGAGTGTTGGTCTAGGTCCCGGTCTCTAGGATGAATAAAAGTTCTGCAGATCCAGCCAGGTGTGGTGGTGCACACCTGCTACCCCAGCACTCAGGAGGCTGAGGCAGGAAGATCACCGTGAGTTCAAGGCCAGCCTGGACTGCATAGCAAGACCACGTTTCAAAAAAAAACCAGAATAAAGTCTGGAGACAGTGTGATGATTGCCAACAGTGGAATGTGCTAAATGCCACTGAACTGCGGACTTAAAGATGGCTGACATGGAAAACTTTAGGGCACCACAACTTTTGACAAAAAGATAAAGTCACTGAGGGACCCAAGGCTCCTAAGCGGTGACGTCCCAGCTGGGCGGCAGTGGGGCCCCAGGGCCCTGTCTGAACTCTGCTCTCTGTGACTGTCGCCCGCAGGTTACCAAGGCCCCCAGGGGCCCCCGGGGCCGGCCGCCCTGCAGGGAAGCAAAGGAGACGCTGGGAGCGGGGGAGCCCCAGGAGTCGTGGGCACCAAAGGCTGGATCGGGGACCAAGGGCCCCAGGGCCGGCCGGGTGTGTTCGGAGTCCCAGGAGAGAAAGGTAAGGGTGGCGCTGGCACCAGGGCGGAGCCGCAGGCCCCTCCGGATTCGCCTGCCTGAGCTTTGTCCCTCTGCCTGCAGGGCCCAGGGGTGAGCCCGGACTCATGGGCAGCACAGGATCCACCGGAGCTGTGGGCGACAGGGGCCCCAAGGGGCCCAAAGGAGACCAGGGATTCCCCGGTGAGTGGCCAAGCCTGGGCGGGGCCGGTGTCCTCCCTGGCGTGCAAGCAGCCACTTCTTCCGGCACTCACAGCCCCTTCTTCCTGCAGGAGCCCCCGGCTTAGTGGGGTCTCCAGGGATTGCCGGCATCCCCCAGCGGATCACCGCCCCGCCGGGGGCCATGGGTCCCGAGGGCAGGAGGGGTCGTCCCGGGGCGCAGGGAGAGATGGGGCCACAGGGCCCCCCCGGAGACCCAGGTAGGAGGCCCGTGGGGGCCGGGGAGGGCTGGACGTCCGCCTCCACCCCCGTGGGCCGGCCCCGCCACCCTGAGCATGGCCACCTCTCCCGGCCCTCACTTAGCCCGTGTCTCACAGGTTTCCGCGGGGTGCCAGGGAAGCCCGGGCCCCAGGGACGAGGTGGTGTGTCTGCTCTGCCCGGGTTCCGGGGAGACCCAGGAGCCGTGGGGCACCAGGGCCCGATTGGCCAAGAAGGTGGGTGACGGGCACTGGTGGGGGCAGAGGGGGTCACGTGGAGGGTGAAAGCTGGGGCCCTGCAGGGACACGCGGCCTCCCCTCTTACCTGAGTGAGCACTGGGCCCCTGAGGGGCAGACAGGAGCCCAAGACCCCCTGAGTTAGCAGGAGATGATGTGGTGCAGTGTTTCCGTGTACAGCACAGGACAGGGCAGAAACAGCAGGAATTCATGCCAGACAGTTCCTAAGATCTGGTCAGCCCAGGCCAGTCTGAGTCAGTGGCAGGAGCAGCTGCATAGAAAGTCAAACCCTGGCCTCTTCATTGGCACCCAGACCGTGCGGACTGGGCCAGGCCTCGGCCGGTGGTTGTGGACAGTGTAGGGGACGCAGGCAGGGCACAGACCAGAGCGGTCCAGCCACACCCAGACGGGCAGGTGCAGGGCCCTGGGGACGTCGGGGTTGCCCCTCGGACACCGATTTCCAGCTTGGGGGGCAGTTGTGCCAGGCACCCTGGGCATCCTGCGGCGCTCCGGGGCAGCTTGGGCCCTGCTGGCAGTCATGGGCGGTGCCTTCTCCCCTGATGGTGGACCCTGCCCCAGGGCGAGCGAAGAGCCACCAGCCCGGGGGCCCTCAAGCTGCCCGAAGCCATGGCAGCTGAGCAGTGCTTTGTCCCGGCCCTAGGGGAGCCCGGCCGCCCAGGGAGCCCAGGGCTGCCCGGCATGCCCGGCCGCAGCGTGAGCATCGGCTACCTGCTGGTGAAGCACAGCCAGGCGGACCAGGAGCCCATGTGCCCAGTGGGCATGAACAAGCTGTGGAGCGGCTACAGCCTGCTGTACTTCGAGGGCCAGGAGAAGGCCCACAATCAGGACCTCGGTAGGCACCCCTGTCTCCGCCTGGCCCCCAGGGCCACCACACCCAGGGGCCAATGGCTGAGGGCCCTGGAGGCGGAAGGGCTGCACCCTGAAGTCTGGCAGCCCCATAGGGCCCTGCTCCGACCTGGTGCCAATGCCCACGGGCTCCTGTGAGGCTGCAGCCACTGGGGGCCACCAGCTCCTTCCCCTCCTTTTTCAGCTTTTTAGAGACAAGTTCTCACTGTATAGCCCAGGCTGGCCTTGGACAGCCTCCCAAATTCTGGGATGACAGGTGTTACCACCACACCCAGCTCCTGGCTGTGTGGAAAGGGAAACCGCCAGTTTCTCCGGCCCTTAAAGCCCATCTCTGCCCCAAGTCAACGGGGGCCCTGGCCCAGGTGGGCTCCAGGGCATCACAAGGTTAGCAAGGCCGGGCCGGGGATTTAGCTCAGTGGTTTCACCGCCTGCTGCTCAAGCACAAGGACCTGAGTTTGAAAAAAGGTTAGCAAGGCTCTCGATTGGGATCCACCATGGGCTTCTCGGGGCTGGGGCTGCTAAGAACCCCCAAGAAAAACCAGGTGTGGTGGTGCACACCTGTGATCCCAGCACTTGGGAGGCTGAGGCAGGAGGAGCGCCGCTAGTTCAAGCCCAGCCTGGACTACACAGCGAGAACCTGTCTCTGAAAACCAAACAGGAAACCCCCAAGAGAGCTGTGCCCCTCCATCACCAAGGCTGCCTGGTGACCCCGCCTGGCCCAAGGACTGCAGGAAGCCACCTGGCCTGCACAATACAAATGAAGCCAAGCCAGGGAGCAGCTAGGGTAGAGCCGGGTCCCGTTCCTGCCACTGCAACAAGAGGAGCCAGGAGCCCTCAGTGGCCTAACCGCCTCCCGCTCCCTCCCGCAGGGCTGGCGGGCTCCTGCCTTGCACGCTTCAGCACCATGCCCTTCCTCTACTGCAACCCCGGCGACGTCTGCTACTATGCCAGCCGCAACGACAAGTCCTACTGGCTGTCCACCACCGCCCCGCTGCCCATGATGCCCGTGGCCGAGGACGACATCAAGCCCTACATCAGCCGCTGCTCCGTGTGCGAGGCGCCTGCCACCGCCATCGCGGTGCACAGCCAGGACGTGTCCATACCCCACTGCCCGGCCGGCTGGCGGAGCCTGTGGATCGGGTATTCCTTCCTCATGGTACGTGCTTCTCTCTCTCTGCCCTCTCTGCGTGGACCCAGGTAAAAACCTACTTTCTCTGGTTGGTTGGGGTCACAAGGAGCATATAAACCCTTGTAAGAAAAATCAGGACAGTCCTTCAGGTGTGCACTGCACAAAGGCACCTGACCCACAGAACAGGGAGGCTGGAATGCAGCTTCCAGTGTTCACTGAGCCGTGAGTCCAGGGATGGAGCTGTCTTGTCCGGAAGAACGCTGCTCATTTGCCACCAGACCTGTGCACGCAGTGTGATCCGGATGAAGTTTTCCTCTTACCTGGCATACACAGCCAAAGGGCTTCACCAGAGGCCGAGGGTAGGAAGGCGGAGTGCTGAGGTCCTGGGATCGGGCGAGAGCCCTTCTAGGACCTGCACACCCTCAGACCACAGGCCAGTGCTTGCCCCGTGGCCTAACCCACTCACACAGGACAGTCTCACATCGCTCCTGGGTAACCTGTGTGTGTGTGCGTGAGCACGTGTGTGCATGTGTGTGCGCCACGTCACAGCCCCCAGGGCTCCTCGCCATGAGGCCCTGGCCCAGTCCTGGCAAGGCGTCCCCTCAGGGTCCTCCTCGGCCAGGCAGCAGCTGGGCGGGGCAGGCTGGGGCCGCTGCCCGAGGCTCCTGGTGCACTGCCCCAGTCACAGCCCAGGTCACCTGGCCCCAGCCCCGTGAGCCTCAGAGCGGCCTCCACCTGCAGCTGAGCCAGGTGCCCTGGTCCTGGTTGGGGTTCCCGCAGCCGCCCCAGCCCAGACAGCCCTTCTATAAACGCCAGGGTGAGGCCAGGCCTCACACCCCACTTTTCAGTGGCCCCAAAATTGGCTGTCTTGCAAATCCAGAAGCCTCGGGGTCTAGTGATTGCCCAGCTAACCGCTAATGGAAAAGCACTTTCAGTACACGAGGAACACCTGTCGGTCACAGAAAAATCATCATGTACTGTTCTATTCTGTTTTGTTTTGTTTCCTCCAAGGAAAAAAACATTAGGAGGGCTCCTCCCCCTCCCTGTGCAGCGCTTCCAGAGGAAGGCCAAGGAGCAAGCATTTGGTGCTTCCTTTCCGTTTGCTAGCCACAGGTCCACACGTTCATTTTGTTTTTGTCTTATGGTACTGGAGACTGAACCCTCGGCCTGGGACTGGGCTATCTCCCCAGCCCTTTTTAAATTCTTTCTATTTTCAAGACAGCCTAACCTGCCAGGCTGGGCTGGAACTTGCAGCCCTCCTGCGTCAGCCTCGCAGAGTGCTGGAATTACAAGAGTGTGCCACCAGGGCTAGCTTCTTTGTTTTTTTAATTTTTTATTTTCATCTCTTCAGCCAGGCATTTTTCTCCCAGTGACTGGTCGGGTAGGTTTGTTTAGGTCCTGGTTTTATGGAAACGTGGTCACCCATACCGGCGTGAGGCCTGTGTCCGCGGCTCCCCAGGTGTCTGCTAAGTGATGCCCTGGCTGGGTTTGCGTGCCTGCCCTGCTCCTCAGCATCCTCCGGCCGGCACCCTGGCTGCGCTCCACACCCTCAGGGCTCAGCGCAGACTGTGAGCACAGGCGTGGCAGCCTGCAGCTGGCCGGCCTGGGCCTCCCCTAACCCGCGCACCCGCCCACAGCACACCGCAGCAGGGGACGAAGGCGGCGGCCAGTCCCTGATGTCACCGGGCAGCTGTCTGGAGGACTTCCGTGCCACGCCGTTCATCGAGTGCAACGGGGGCCGCGGGACCTGCCACTACTTCGCCAACAAGTACAGCTTCTGGCTGACCACCATCCCCGACACCAGCTTCCAGGGCACACCGTCGGCCGACACGCTCAAGGCCGGCCTCATCCGCACGCACATCAGCCGCTGCCAGGTGTGCATGAAGAACTTGTGAGCTGCGGGCCGCCGGCGTGGTGCTGCCCCTACCTCGGACGCCGGCCTGGCCCTGCCCTCCCATCCCAAATGAGTAACCCCAGCCTCGGAGCGGGACGCCTGGCCCGCATGGACAACCACGCCGGCGCAGGCCCCCGCGCTGCGGCTCCTGTGACCTCCACCTCTGGCTGGCTGACTGCAGACTTGCTGTCCCGGGTCCCCCAGGGCCCTGCGGTGGTGGCTGAGCTGTGTCCTGGGCGGCAAGGGCAGCCCTGTGCTCTCGCAGGTGCACCAGAGTCCACACTTCACAGGCCCACGCCTGACACACCTGCCAGGGGAAACGTGGCCTGCATGGATCTGGTCCCCCACCCCGTTCCCTGCAGCCAGCCACCCCCCTCTGCCCATCCTGTGTAACAGCCTTAAAATAAAAGTTGGTTTTAAACACGTCTAAGCCCCAGGTGTTGGCTGCCATCATTTTCTCAGGTGCTCTTTGAGATCTTGCAAACTCCGCTGCCCGCCCTGCGGATGCACAAGGCTCGCAGGCACCGAGCTGTGTTTCCAACCTGACCCCACAAGGGCGCTGTGGCTCACTTCCCAGGACGTTCACTCCGGAGTGCAGGAAACACCCCTCGGATGGGTGTCACAGAAGGGGACCGAGGCCGCGGGGGCCTCCCTCCCGGACCCTTAGGGCCCCCTCACAGGGTTTATTCAACCCTTTGAAAACCAATGTCATCTTTTCTTCTTGGTACCAGGGATCCAACGCAGAACCTGGTGCTTGCGAGGCAGGAGGTGGAACCACTGAGTTAAATCCCCGGCCCAATCAATCTCCTCTTAAAGTGATGCCGAGAAAAACAACCCACATAGAGAAATAAGTGCTGCCCCTTCTGCTCCTTGGGGTGGGCGAGCATGGGGCGGGCCTGGTCCCAGGAGCACAGGGACAGGGCTCCTGTGGGACGCTGGGTGGGCCAGAGCCCAGCACGGGAGAGGCCCAGGGGAAGGGGAAGCAGGCGTCGCTGAGGTGGTGGTGCCCGAGGAGGCAGGCACGGCTCAGTCCGGGGCAAGACAGGGAGGGCAGGGCCTGAAGGGCGGGGGGAATCCAAGGAAGCCTGCGTGGTCTCACCCCAGCCTGACAAACCGGTCCTCAGAGGCTCTGTGGCCTCGGTTCCTCATCCTGCCAAGGGCCAGGCAGTGGGCTTGGCAAATCCAAAGGGAAGGCAAGGGACAGATCTGCAGGGCGCCATGGGCAGGGCCGCCTGCTCGAAGGCCTATGGAGGACCAGGGAGTCCGGGGCAGGCAGGAGGGAGAGGACCCAGCGAGCAGGGCCGTCTGCACTGAACACCATGCGGGACAACCGAGCAGGGCGACGCACGCCTGTAACCCAGGTACTCCGGAGGCTGAGGCAAGAGAGTAGCAGGTTTCAGGGCAGCCTGGGCAACCTGGGGACTTGGTGTGACCCTGTCTCGAAACTTGGAGAGGGCCGGAACCTGCTCCGAGGCAGAGGCTTCCCTGGCGTGGCAAGGCCCTGGGCTCTCCCCGCACCATGGAAGCAATCCCAGCAAGCCAGCCATGCTGGCCAGGGTCCAGGTCCCTGGGCTTGACGTCCACGGTCCCCCAGGAGCACGGAGGGACATGCTCACTGCCCCTGCCCTCTGCCTCCTGGCTCTGCCCAGTCAGGGATGCAGGGACCCAGGACGTGCACTGCAGAGGAGCCCAGCCCCACTCAGTTGAACCAGAAAGACCAGTCACAAGCACAGTGTTGTCCTGTCCCGCTTACCAGGCCGGGCTGCGGCATCCCCAAAACCCTGAAGCGAGTGCTGCGAGGGTGTGGGAAAGCTTGCAAGTGCTTTCTGTCCAAGGACCCCTTGGAGCCTGGGGTACGTGTGTGCACCCGTGTGCAAGGATGCACTCGCAGGAGAGGCAGAGTCAGTGCAATCTTGGGGGCAGGATGACCTGGCAGAAGGCACACTGCCAAGGGCCACAGCTTCCTGGGAGGCCAGCGAGGAGCCCAGCTGGGTCGAGTCCACCTGGACTCCTCTCGGGGCAGGACGCCGGCCCTGGGAGTGGCACAGGTGGGCTGCAGCATCTACCAATGATCAGCACTCACCCCAGGGCACACAGGACCAGGCTGAGGCAGGGGGACCAGGAACTGCCGTGCCAGCTGCCCAGGGAACTGGCTCACAGGGCCCCGCAGTGACGGCATTTCCCAAACAACAAATACAGGTGGAATGTGGAAGTGGAACTGACGTCATTCGTGCACTCCAGCTGCCAGGCGTGCAGCCGGCCAAGAACACAAACTGGGCATGCTCAGGCAGATGGTAAATCAATCAGAATATATCTGAGAAGAAATACTGAAATGCACATACCTGTAGTCCCAGCACTCTGAAGGACTGCAAGTTCGAGCCCAGGCTGGGAAATTTAGCAACTTAGCGAGACCCTATCTCAAAATAAAAAAGTTTAGGGCTGGAGATTTAGCTCAGTGGTGCCCCCAAGCGCAAGGTCCCAAGTTCAATCCCCAGTACAAAAAAAAACAATTAAAGAGGCTGAGGATGCAGCTCAGTGCAAAGGCCCTGGGTTCAATTCCCATACAAAAATGAAAGAGAGGAAGGAAGGCGGGAACAAGGAAAGGAGGGAGAGAGGAAGGGAAGCAGAGGAATTCTTCCAGTCCTTCCCTGCCTTCAAACGTGAGGCCGGGGATTTAGCTCAGTGGTCCCGCCGCCTGCCTCGCAAGTGAAAGGTCCTGAGTTCAGCCCCGGTACCAGAAACAAAACAAAACAAACATGAACTGCAAGAATAACGTCCTCTGACACCTTTTCTCCTTCTGTAGCTGTAAAGAAAGACACCAATGTCTCTTTGGGTGCAAACCAGCAGACCTACCGCCAACGCTTTGCCCACAATCAATTTTAATACTACATATGGCCCACACTGCTTCCACCAATATAAGAATCATTCCCAACTGTACAAACAGACGTGGAGATCCATTACTCTAGACGCCAAGTGCGGGGAGGCCTGGGAAGCGTCGCTGTGGAGAAACGTGTGAGGACAGCAGCAGCCAACAGAGGTAAGCGGCTCGGTGACCACGCGGTGCAGGCAGGTGCCACACAGCGCCCGACCACAGGCTTCACGGTGCAAGGACAAGAGTCACAGTGGGGCCGGGGTGCACAGGGCCCGGGATGGGGAGCGTGGGTGTCGTCCACGCACAGTGGCCATTGCTGACCTGCGGTCACCCCTCTCCACCATCCTCCTCAGTGCGTTGTTTGGCTGACCCCCAATTCCCCGTACCCCTCTCGGGGAGCCCTCGGCGGCTCAGGAGCAGCACCGAGGTCTGGCCTGTTTGGGGGGCTTGTGGCCCGTGAGGTCCACGGTCTCCACCGGCTCCTCCGCCTTCTGCTGCAAGACCATGGGCACCACCATGTCAAACACGGCCTCGAACAGCAGATCCACATTGTGCCCGGTCTTGGCACTGGTCTCAAAGCACATGTGCTCGGCGGCTGGTGCATCCTTCTCGTCCAGCATCTTGTACCTGAGGATCTTCTTGTACAGGGCCACCGCGTCCTCCCGCAACACCTGCTTGGGCACCCGGGGACAGGCACGGGCGCCACCTGCCTGCCCCAGGCCGTGCGCATCGCCCTCCCCAGCCTCCTCCGTGAGGTCCACCTTGTTGCCCACGATGACGAACAGGCAGTCCTTGTTGGCAGAGTCAGTCAGGCCTAGGAACCTGTCCTCCAGCTCCACCAGGCTCTGCAGGTGCGTCACATCGTATGTGAGGATGACAGCAGCCGCCCCCCGGCAGTACATGGAGCCCAGGCCGTGGAACTGCTCCCGCCCTGGGGGGAGAGAGAGAGAGGTCAGCACTGAGGTCCGAGTCTGCACCCCACCCTGAAGGGATGGGGCCTGGTGTGGCTGGGCACGGAAGGACCAGGGCACCAGCGGCCAGAGAAAGGATGACCAAGTGAGGAAGCAACCCAAGCACCCGGCCTCCAGACCCAAGCACAGCAGGGCCAGTTCCACTCTGGGGACCCAGGCTCATGGCCACAGGAAGCAGCGAGAACACCACCAACCACACACACCCTCGTTAACATTCAAGACCAGGATGCACGGTGCCCATGTGTCCTCCTGTCAGAGCGTGCTGCTTCTTTCCACTCTAGCTTTCAGGGGGTTGTTTGTTTGGACACAGGTTGTTTGTAGTTCACACTGGCCTTGAACTCACTATGTAGCCCAAGCCAACCTCAAACTCGCAGCAATCTTCCTACCTCAGCCTCCCAAATGCTGGGATGACAGCATCTGCCACTTCACCCAGCCCACAATGACCTTTCCAAAAGATGTTTAAATCTAGGATGCCCATGGCTCTCGATTCCTGATGTCACCCCCTGTGCCACTGTCTGCAGCATAGCCCTCTGGACTGGGGTGGGCAGGTCGCTGGTCAGTGAGGAGCATGGGCCACCTCAGCAGGCCCCAGACAGTGGACACTCACAGGCAGAGGGCCTGCTGCTTCAGGTGTAGTCTCCAGCATCTGGACTGGCACCTTCCGGATGCTGCAACATGGTCGGTTCCCTAACAACATGGGCCACTCGAGCCAGCCAGGGACTTACAGCCCATTTCTGCTCCAAACTGTGTCAGGGCTGTCTAGCTGTCCCCAAAGCCTCCTGCACTCATAGGTGGGGCTTTTCAGAGCTGGCTGGATCTAGGGTGTGTGGCATTGGGATTAAGTCCACTGATGAGAATTAGTATGGTTCTGGGTGTGGATAATGGGAAGGCCCAGCCTGGGTGTTGGTGGCTCCACCCAAAAGGGTTGGAGCCTGGATGGGATTAAAGGGAGAAGGACGCTCACTGCTGCTGCTGCTGCTGCCGCCGCTGCCTCCTGCCTGCCCTGCCATGGACTGTTTCTGCTCTGTGATGCCCCTCTGCCAGGCCACCCTGCCTTGGAGCCAGCCAACTATGGACTGAGACCTCTGCACTGAATTACAATAAACTTTTCTTCCTTCAACTTGTAAGTGTCAAGTATTTTGTCCTGGCAATGTGAAAAGTGACTGAGATACCTACCTTCCCTCTAACTTTCCAACTCAAACTTTTATTTCTGTAAATTTGTGCTTTAGTTTTCATTTTTATTAAAGCAAGAACCAAGAACCCACTCCCATGTCTCCAGTAGTTTAATGTGTGCTAAGCCAGAAGCCGAGCACAGCCGCAGCTCTCCCACCTTCACTCTGTGTCCTCAAAGCTGAGCTTGGCCTGGGTGACTCTTGGGCCCTCCCCATGGCAACGGGCCGGGCATCTAGAGGTCTCTTGCCCTCTCTCCTAGACCCAGCCCCTGCATCCTCATCCCAGAGCCAGATCTGTAGCAATCCGGCAGCCTCCATCACACGGGCATGCCCAGGGAACTGAACAGCACCATGTCCCACTCTGGGGACAAGAGCCAGGCCAAAGGGAATAGCCTTGGGTTGGTTCCAGCTCAGCTAAGGCAGCAGGGCCAGTGACCGAGGAGGCCTGGTCAGGGCAGTGAGGCCACTGTCCACCTGTGCCCTGCTGGGGGCCTCAACCTGTGACTGCCCAGGGGAACCGGGGTCAGGAACTGACTTGTCCAGGGAGCACATCCGAGTGTGAGCTGTTGAACCTTAAGTCGCCAAACACTCAGGCGCAAGCACCAATTGTGCCCAGTGGTCAAGGAAAACGCGTCCAGAGCAAGGCTGCACACACAGCCAAGCACACCCTGGACCAGCCAGGGATCTGCAGCAAGGGGAGAGGGACGGACAGCAGGGCCACTGGGCTTCTGCCCCACCCTGCTGTTCAGACCCACAGGCCCAGCACACAATCTCTGCAAACACAGGAGGGGCAGAGCCCAGACAGGGCCCCAGCTGGCAAGTCCTGGCAGGAAGGAAGCCGTCCAGGTACACGCATCCCAGGGACACAGGTGACAGTGGCCAGTGGCCCCTTCCTGGCACCTCCGAAGTGACCCCTGCAGATGCCACCTGCTGGCACCCGTGGGGCAACCCCCAAAGGAGCCCGACTGTGAAGACAGTCTGCCTTCCCTCTCCCATGGCAGCTCGGCCACGTGGCCACATGGGTCTCCTGTAGCCAAAGCGGGGGCCCCTGCCTAGGTGGCCAGGAGCAGTGAGTCCACTCACAGGGAAAGCCAGGGATGTTGGCCCCAGTTAAGTGTTTGCTAAATGAATCTCAAGGCTACCCCACAGGCCCCATCCTAGGTCATCTGTGACCACTTGGGCCCCACCAGGCTCCAAGCCAGCTGGCAATGCCCTGTGTTTTCCTTGCTCCAGCGGTGACCGATCCAGAGTGCTTATCCCAAGGCTCCAACACCGGATGCATGGAAAATGGCCCAGAGGCAGACAGGAGGGAGGAAAGGAAAACAGGAGCCTGAGGGCACCCCAGGCCCCGCCCAACACCGACTCTAGGGCCAAGAGCTCCAGGCTCCTGGAGGAATGGTAGAAAGCCAGGGCTGGTGGTTCAGCCGGCTGAAGTCACACATAGCCCTGCCCGCGTGTGGTGGATACACGGTAGGGGCTCTTAAAACACCGACCCCAGGGCCAGAAGTGGGACGCTCCCCTGCTCAAACCACAGCGCGCCCCCTCCAGGTCCCCAGCAGCCAGGTAGAAGTTGGAAGAAGACGGTAGTTACAGGGCGGGGCTCAGTGGACCAAGGCTTCCCTGGCACAGGTGAGGCCTGGCTTCCATCCCCAGCACCGCAAGAAGTAAAGAAATGTTTAAAAGACAGTACCTGAAATGTGAGAATCAGATGCATGTTGTTTGGTTCTGCCAAAGAGTAAGACTCCCAGGAAATGAAGATTTTGTCAATCGCAGGGAAAAGGGACTTAGAATGAGCTCCCCCAAATAAAAGATAGGAGATGGGCCTGGTGGCACAAATGTGTGATTCCAGCACTCAGGAGGCTGAGGCAGGAGGATCATCATGAGTTGGAGACCAGCCTGGGTTACACAGTGAGTTCAAGGCCAGTCTGAACTACAAAGTGAGACACTGTCTCAAAAAAAGAAACCAATAATAGGAAACAGAGACAGATCTGTTGCACATGGGACCAAGAGATGAAGGGAAGAAGGGGAAGTAAAAAGGGCCAGGGATTTAGCTCAGTGGTGCTCCACCTGCCTTGCAAGCCCAAGGTCCTGAGTTCCATCCCCAGTACCGGAAAAAAAAGGACTAAGAGGTGTTGTGCACATGCACCAGCTCCCCACGATGAGTGCCATCCTTATGTGCTACAAACACGGACTGACGCAGAGAGCTTTAAAGAACAGAGTGCACCTGTCGGTGACTGACGTTCCCGGCCTCGAAGCCCTGGCAGGTGCGGCCCGAAAGACCCGGTCTGCACCAGCGTCTGCTCGGGAGCATGCGCAGAGGGCCCGGAAGCAGCCAGGACCGTGCACAGAGGGCCAATCAGCCCTTCCCGAGGGACAGGAAGTGCGGCCACGCGTCCTCTGTAGCAGGAAACCATTGGCTGCCGGGCCTGGCCAGGGCAGCTGCACCCGACATGCATGCCTAGAACCAGCCTGCCTCCCGGACGGCTGCGGGGTGCCCGCCACAGCTGAGTCTGCTCCCCCAGGCTGGAGTCTGGTCCAGCAGCAGCACGGGGCGGACTCACGTGACCAGTGACTTGTCACGTGATGGCCTCGACCATTCCGCAGCCCTGCGAGAGAGAAGCCAGTCCCGCAGGGCCTGTGCCTGGCCAAGAGCAGAAGTCCCAAGCCGTGAGGCCCGCTGGCCGGTGCGGAGAGGCCCATCCCTGGCAGCTTCCTGGGGACATCCTCTCAGGATGAGGCTCCCGTGTGTGTGCGTGTGTGTATTTTTTAGTTTTTTGAGACAGGGTCTTGCGATGTAGCCCAGGCTGGCCTTGAACTCACCAAGATCCTCCTGCATCAGCCCCGGGAGGTCTAGGATTGTAAGCAGCCGCTGTCCCGCCCAGCTGAGACTACTGAAAACCGAGGCTCCAGAGGGCCGGACCCGTCGGGTCCCCCAGCCCCGCGCCACCGTGGCCAGCCCGCTTGGCCGTTCCCTCCATAGAGACGCAGCCTTGGGCCGAAGCCGCGTGAGGGTGGCTGGCGGGGACCCATCTGTCCCAGGGCCCGGGCGTGCACAGGCAGCGCACCCTTGGGTCAAGCATCGGTGCAGGAGTGGCCAGAGGAGAGGGCTCTGCAGAAAACTGCAAGTTTATTTTCAGTTTTGTTTTCACCCTGCCTGGCAACTTCTCTACTGTGGATTCCTTTACAGTGGGGTCTCCCCAAATGTGGTGGATCCCCAGCCACGGTCGCAGGGCCAAACAGTGTCACGCGGGGGTGCATCTGGAGAATGCAGCAGCGAGGAACTGGAGTTCTGAGGTTTCCTGTTTCAAGGGGCCTCCTCCTCCTTTATCTTTTATTCTTAACGTTGTGCCATAAAAGCTGGAATTCCCACGGCCTCCTATCCTTCTGCACAGGCTGCACGGTGACCCCAAAGATAGCCCACGCCCTTGTCCCCAAACAGATCAGCAGGACCCTCTGTGGAAAAGGGGTCTCTGCGATGCAGAGGGGACCTGGGGACAGGAGGAGTTTCTGAGCCACCCCGAAGTCCAGTAACAAGTGACCTCAGAGTAGCACAGCAAGGACACTCGGCCCTGCAGGCTGAGGGGGACGAGGAAGCAGCCCCCAGGGAGCCAGCCTCCAAGCGCCACGGGCTCAAGGCAGAACCAGGCACCCCCGAGTCGACTATCAATTGTCACACAGCCCGGGGGCCCAGTCTCCACAGCCTCCTCAGCCACAGCCACCACCTCGGGGACTCCTGAAGCCTGTGGTTCCCAACCTCGGCCAGACGGGGACACTGCGTCCCTGGGAGTCACACGAGTCAGAACAGGACAGGAGGCAAGGTACACAGACTTCCGGCCCAGGCCATGGGGAAATGTCTGTTGCTACCACGTGTGCCGAACTTTGTCACACAGCAGCAGACAACTCATGACTGGGCTGCAGGTCGGATGGCCTCACCTCCTTGGGCGGGGCCAAGCGTGTGCCCCAGACCCAGAAAGGCAACGCTCTCTTCATCCACGCCCACGCCCACGCCCAGGTCACTTGGGCAAGCGGGGTTCCCCTTCCTCCCCAGCCGCCCACCAGAAGCAGGACGGGGGCCAGGCAGTCATGAACTCAGCAGCCTGGCAAAGGGGGAAGGTGGCGCTGATCTTGTGTAAGCAGCCACATGCGCCCCTGAGCCGACTCAGCAAAGCCGCTTCCCACCAGGGTTCCCACAGTGGGAACGGGAACAACACACTGCTCCAGGGTCAAAGTCAACTGCCCCAGCAGCGGTGGCACGAGGACAATGACCTTCAGTCTCTCTCTGGCTTACACAGCCAGAAAGGAATCACCCAGCGCCGGCTCTGGGTCCTTCTGGAAAAATGCAACACAGAAGAGGCGGTCGGTCACCTCTGAAATGTCCCCAAGAGCAGCGCCAGAGCCTCGGCTCAGCAAAGTTTAGCACAGCGAGCGGGAGACCCACCCGGGCCAAGGTCCTGCAGGGTTTGGGCGGAGAGCAGAGGCTGGCAGGTCCAAGGCCGGAGTCCGGAGTCTGGCTCTGCCGCTATACCAGGATGGAACAATCTAAAAGAAATACAGCGACAGCAAGGCCAAGAACCCTCGAAGCCTCCCCAGGATGCCGCTCCCTCCCACAGGCAGCAGCAACAGAGACAGTGTGGAAATTGTTGCGTTCCTGGCCGAGCTCCAATTGTGTGGCCGCAGGTCCTGCACCCTCCCACGCACGCAGGGGCTTATCTACCAGGCAGGACCTGCCCGCCTCTGGGGCAAAGAGCCTAGGACCAGGCCCTGGTCACCAAGTGAGAACAGCTTCTCGAAGAGCCTAGGCCCAGCGGTACCTGGAAGGACAAGGCAGCCAGCAGCCAGGTCTTCACACTGAGCATCCCGGACCAGGGTGGAAACCTCCACCCTGAGATGCAGGTGCCTTTCCTGCCAGAGGAAGAACCAGAGCCCCAAGGCTAGGGAGTCTATTACTCCAGGAAAGGGAGTGACTGGGGCAGTGCCTATGAAGGAAGCTGGTGGCACACATCCAGCCTCACGCCCAGGTGTCTCCTTCCCATTGGTTTTGAACAGCCTGCAGCTACTGAGGGTGCCCACACCCTGAGCTCTGGGACAAGAGCCCGGAGCTGGTCACAAAGTGAGATCAGGATCGCCCTCCAACACTGCACCGCGGCACCGCAGGGACCTGACCAGTCACCCAAGCCTCTGTCGCAGGGGCTTCTTCTCTTTCTAAATAAAGGAATCTGAACCCCAAATTATTTCCCACTTACGGGATGGCACCGTGTGAGGTAGGACAACAGTCATTCCCACTCAAATCCTTACACCAAGGCATTTTCACCCAATCACCACGCATGTTGCTTTTGTTCGATCATTTGAAGGACAAACAAAACAGAAGCACAGGTCACCTGCCACGCGAACCCCCCAGCTGCGACACAGACTCAGACCCCACACCTGGGACCGGGGACTGAGCTTCTGGAAAGGCTCCAAGGTCACAAAATAAACAGGAGCTTAATTCTCAAATCCCCGAAATCTTTTCAGGCATGGATTTATTTAAAGTAACTCAATCACGAAACCAAATAACTCAAAGAAAGAGATGTTCTTTACCAGTCTAATATTAAGGGAGGAGAAAGGCAAATCCAAAAAAAAATCCGCTTACATAACAGACTTAGCTTTACGAACACAAGCCCTCACAGCCAGTATTTTTGCCAGTCACCTTTACTTTCGTGGACAGGGTGTTGTCCCGGGATAATTAATTTTAGCATGAGATTAGCAAATAAAAATTTGGTGATTTGCTAAAATCTCTATTTATTAAAGGAGGAAACTGAAATCCTTTCAATTTTACAGCAAGTTTTAACTTGTCTCAAAGTCAGGGCTCAAGTACAAATACCGCAGTAAGGAGACTCTTTAAAGTTAATGAGGATCTACTTAAAATACTGGCCTTCAGATTTTTGGCACTGGGACTCGGACTCAGGGTACTGGCACTTGGGAGCGGCTCTGTCCTCTATCCCAGTGACGCCGACACCTGTGCTGTCCAGCCTGGCACAGCTTTGCCTCCTTCTCCCAATCAGAAGTCCCAAGATACACTGCCTATTTGCTGTTCACTCTGCCCTCAAGGAAGCACAGTCACCTTTGGTCTGGAAACTGGATTTCACGGATGTTTCCGACGAGGGGCAGGGCGTGTCCTGACTAAGTTCCCCTGAAAGCGTGGCGTCTATGACAGCCCCTGGGGTTCAGAGATCACCTGACCCATCTCACAGTGGAAAAACTCACATCACCCACAACAGGACTTTGTAGGAGCTTGGTTGATCATTAAACATAGACGACCTATTCTATACACAAAGGTAACATTTTTATTTAATTTTTTTGTTTTTTGAGACAAAGTCTCACTATTTATTCTGGGCTAGCCTTGAAATATGTAGCCCAGGCTGACCTCTAACTCACAGTGATCTTGCCTCACTCTCCTGACTGCTGGGATGTCAGGAGTGCACCACTACATTGGGCCCAAAAAGTTTTAAAGAACTACCTGACATTGTTCCAGCAGCCAGGAGCTGGGGAGGAGGGATGGGCGTTGCTGTTTTGTGGGTGCAGGGCTTCCAGATGGGAGACGGGAGAGCTCGAGGTGGTGGGGCAGCGGGGGGAGGTGAAGGTGCTGACAGCACAGGGCTGTGCACTTACATGGGGTGAAAACAGCGAATGCTGCTATGTGCACGGATCACAATGACCTCCAATGCGTGTCGGCAAACTAGCACCCATGGAAAGCACCAGCACCCAACACTGCAGGCCCTGCCCTCCTGCCTGGGCTCCAGGGTGGGAGCCGAGGGTCTGGACTCTGCTGCTGCCCACCAACTGCCCCGGAACAGACCCAGAGCCGTGAGCAGGTGGGGGCAGAGCTGAAGCCCAACAGTTACCCGGGCCTGATGGCGCACATCCATAATCTCAGGACTCAGGAGGCTGAGGCAGGAGGATCGCAGGGAGTTCAAGGACAGCCTGGGCTACATAGGGAAACCTGTCTCAAAAAAACAAAACATAAAATCCCAACAGATAACCAGTCTGCACCTCCACCTGATCTGTCCTGGGGGAGTGAACCCCACCTGCGGGGTTAGGAGCAGCACCCTATCTGCTGGCACCAGCCAGAGCGCATCAGATTGAAGTTACTAGGCTGGGAATGCACTTTCACAACTGCAGGAGCCCATGTGCCGGCGAAGGAAACAGCAGGCGATGAGCTCTGATCTGATCATGCGGGCACAGCGTCCTCCGATGGTCCAGATTCAGTGACCGTGCGACCCCGCCAGGGCAGCTGCAGCACCGGCACTGGAGCGTGTGACATTACCAGCCATCCCTGTGGAGTCAGCGGCCGTTCCTCTGGTCTTTCGCACACGTACCTTCTACAGGCCGTGGTTGGTTGCATTGGGTTTGGTGTGGGACAGGGTTTGACCCATGGCCCAGGCTGGCCCAACCCAGGACCCCTGGGTTCAAGCAGTCTTCCAGGCTCGGCCTCTCAGGTAGCTGGGACTTCGGCACACACCACCCTCAGTGTGCAGCTTGTCAGGATTCTCACCACAGAGGGTATGAAACCCTCCCAGATGATTTTCTAGTCTTCAAGAGAGGTGCTATCCAATAAGACAGGCCCTTGCCTTGCCTCCACTGCTTTTCCACAGAATGTTTCCTTTGGGAAATGTAAGTTTGTGCTGCTGGGCTCCTGCCCAACGTATCAAAATGGTTTGTGACTGAACTGTGCCACCTTTCCGGAATGTTCTGTAACTCCACCCCTCCACTTCAGGAATGTTCTATAACTCCGCCCCCTGCTGCAGTGAGCATGCTCATACAGCATGTGTTTCAGGAATGTTCTATAACTCCGCCTCCCCGCTCCAGTGAGCATGCTCGCCTACCCTGTAGATCCCTATATAAGGAGGCTCTCATTTCTGGTAGAGCACTCAGTCCTCTGAGCCTGCCAGGGCTTGCTGGTGTAATAAAGGTTTTTTTCTCCATCTCTTCAACTGACCATCAGATTCTCCAGGCTTTATGAGAGTTGCGTTCCAGAGCCTCCACACTGGGCTGTAAGGCTATCACAGTGCTGATTTGTACTGGGGCCCACGCTGGCTCTCAGGAACGAATCCCACGAGATCATGACAAGGACTCTTGTGCCATTTATTTAGTTTGTGAGTATTTTGTTTAGGGTTTTTGCATCGACGTTCATCAGTGATATTGTTCTGCAAATTTTTTGTGCTTGTAGTCTTGTCTGGTTTTTGGGGGGGGGTTTTAATATTACTTTGGGGGTTTTTTGAGACAGGCTCTTGCTACCATCTTAGTCCAGGCTGGCCTTGAACTCATGGCGATCCTCCAGCCTCAGCCTCCCCAGTGCTGGGATTACAGACCTGTTCCACTACACCCAGATAGAGATCTTCACTTTTAATTTTATAGCTAGAAACTTCCCTCTTCAGTCTGCTGTGGCTACATGCCCTAAGTGTCAGGGTGCTGGTTCCGTTTTCACTTGCCGAGGGATATTTCTTTCTTGTCTTTGCACAAGTGAAGAGCAGCGCCTATTCCCGCCTCACAGCTGTGGCGGCCAGGCCCTTTCCGTCAGGGCATGCGGGGGCTCGGGTCCCTGAGGCCAGCCTGGCACTTGGAGGGTGCACAGGGCCACCAGAGCTGGGCTGCACGGCAAGGCCAGGTGCTCACAGGCCTCTGAGGGGCCGGGGGGACCTGGGGGTGGGGGCGACACGGGTGACACAGAGCTGTCTCTTCTGCTTCTGCGCACCTCGGCTGTCACGTGAGGTGCTGGCTCCCGCTGACATTCCTGTGAGGGCCGCAGCTCCCACCTGTCACCTGCTGATGTCACTGAGCCCAGGCAGGGCTTCAGTGGCAAGGAGGGTCTCTGAGCTCATCGGAGCAGGAGTGGGACTGGTCCACGCATTCTTTAAAGCAATCCCACCTTGACGGGCGCTGGAAGATAATTCTCACCAAAGGCAAACCCACACCCCTCACAGAGAGAGAAGTAAGGCACGCAAAGGCCACGTCATCCTGCAGACCCAGGGCGACGCACACAGGGCACCGCTTGGCAGAGATAGGAGGGAGGCAAGCGCAGGGAAGATGAAGTCTGGCTCCCCCAGTGACAGCAACGGACAGAGGGGCACCGCTGCCGTCAGTGAGACAGGCCTCTTCTGTCCCGTCCCCAACTGCAGCCGTCAGCGATAGCCACGCCTGACCCTGCAGGGGTCACTGTGCCTCCCCCAGCTGCTGTTTGATGACTGACTCACAGGTGCTCCACGGGCCAACCCCGGACACCAGCCGAGTGTCCCCAGACTGGAGAATTATACATCAGGCCAACGGCAACTGGCAACTCTAACCACGATCCCCGCATCTCGCAGGAAGCCCGGCTCTCAAGGCAGCGAAGCCTTGGTGACGCTACCCTTGCCAAGGAAGCTGCCAGGGGCAGGAACAAGAAGCGCCCGTTGACTGACGCCCTGAGCCCCTGCGCTGGGCCCCTGCACACCTGTTACACACTCAGCCGCACAATTGACACGTCCTGCCCGGTGGTTGCTCCTGTTACACAGCTCGCCTCGACTGTCTTAAGAATCCAATGACTCCAGATGTGAGGCTGAGAGAGATCTGAGACCTATTAGATTTCTTTGAACATTTCTTAAAAATATCATCCAAACAAGAAATAATAAATGACCAGTGGTTTAGGCGGGTTTCAAAGGACCCCTGATTCTGGGAAATGCCAGAAAAGGATCAAAAAGTCAAAATTGACATGAGATTTCAAGCCACGTTTCATAAAAAAGTTCAAATCGAACTACGCAGTTGATAAAAGAGGAGGCCCTATCAACCACAGCACTACCGAGGACTTGGGACGTTTCTGTGAGTTTTCAGATTCTGACTCTGATTTCTCTAATGAAGATAGAAAACCACTGAATCAACAGAAAATAAAGAAGAAAAACCACCAGATAAAAAAAGAAATAGATTCAAAAATATAATTGAGAAAAAAAGAAAATTAATCAAATGTATCCTGGAAATAAAAATGATTTAGATAATTCTGAAAGAATTCGGGAAATGAAAAGTTCATGTAAATCTAAGAAGAAAGATTCAGAAATAAGTCCAAAGAAGGACAGCAAAGAACTTACACAAAAAAGTACAAAAGAGAAAAAAGGCACTGTTGGACATAGGTAGAGACTCTTTTCCCAAAAGAAAACTAAAGACAGACCCAAGCACCTCTAAAACTGTGAAATCTCCCAAGACCAATTGTTCTAAGCCAGAGAAAAGCAGTCAGGTTGGTCAGGTACTGTGGGGTTAGAATCATTCTTTTTATACTGATCTTTTAACAAAGTAAATGATAAGTATTTACATAGAATGTTGGGAATGGTTCAATACTTTAGAAATAAAAAGCTGTAAAAGAAAAGTAGGCAGTGACTTGTTTTTGGTGCTAGAAGACATAAAAATTCTAATCTTCATGTTGATTTACAGGCAACTGTGAGAGCTATAACCTGTGGGTAGAGCAGTAAATGTTGTCACGCGATGAGGCATGTCCAGAGGTCGAGCTGGATGCTCACCAAGGTATCAGCTAGTGTGTGGAGACAGGACAGGAGCAAGGCGTGACCCTCCAGCTCAGGGCTATGACTGGATTACAGGGTAGCCTTGTGCAGAGCACAGAAAGGCACAGCTCCTGAACACAGGGCTCCCGGGGTTCATGGTTTGGTCAGGGGCGACGCTTCTGAGTGAAACAACAGCCACTTTTCCCCTCAGCAGACAGCTCTGTAGGGTGCGTGGGCTAATCAGCAGAGGTTGGCTTTGATTTCCGTCCTTCTCAACCCTTGGTAGATGCTTTTGTGTGAGTAGCAGCCTGCTAAGCTGTTTGCAGTGGCCCTGGTCTAAAGTAGAACAGTGCAATAGACATAGACAATTATGAATTTTCTAGTAGCCATGGTAAAAGTTTTGTTTTGTTTTTTTTGGGTACCAGGGATCAAACTCGGGTCCTTGCGCTTGCGTGGCAGGCGGTGAAACCACTAAGCTAAATCCCCGGCCCCTTAAAAAGTAAAAAGAAACAGCTGACACTAATTTTAATATTTCAAAAATTAAAAAAAAATTAAAAAAAAAAAAAAAAAAGAATCCAGTGACTCCAATGCAGGACTGAGGCCCTCAGAGGCCGTGCGTGTCTTGGGGATGCACCAGCTGGGAGAAGCCTTGCGGGGACAGTGTTCTAAGCAGTGGCAGCCAGAGCCACCCGCGGGCACACCTCGTCATCCCCATCTCGGTGGAGCGCTTTGCCCCTGATGCCCACAGCTCGAACAGCAGGTACCTCCGAGCTCAGCCCCGGGTCTGGGAAGAGAGGGTGCGGGCCTGGGCCTGCAGGACCAGCCCACAGTAAGCTGAGGCAGTCTCAGGTGGGAAAGTGGGTGTGGTCCAGGCCACAGGAAGTGCCAGGGGAAAGCAGATTTCACGCAGCAGCCTTGTGAGCTTTGGAGCCCAAAGGAGGCTGGAGCTATGCCTAACTTTCCACTTCTGGGCCAGGCAGTACTTTCAGTCCACCAGCACACCTTGCACTGAACAGAACAAGCCTCGGTGTTGTTTATCATGTCACTTACATGAACATAAAGATGGAGCAGTCTTAGCCAGGAGTGGTGGCACACACCTGTAATTCCAGCACGCAGGAGGCTGAAGCAGGAGGATCACCAGCGAGGCCAGCCTGGGCTACACAGAGTTCAAGGCCGGCTTAAACTACATAGCTAGACCTTATCTCAAAACAACAACAATAACAAAAAGATGGAGCAGTCTTACCTGGGTGTGGTGGCTGGTGCCCCTAATCCTAGTACTCGGGAGGCTAAGACAGGAAGATCACTGAGAGTTTAAGGCCACCCTGAACTCATAAAAAACAAAACAATGAAAAAAAAAGATTGAGCAATCTTTCCCGGTTTCACTCTCACTTTAGAATGATGTCACTTCTGTGACCCAAAGTAATGCATAAACCCGCACTCCCAAGCCTGGCGACCACTCCCAGCCAGGATCCCAGGGCGCCCTGGCCACAGGGTGCATGCACAGCCCCTGCCCCGGGCTCTGCCCCCTCCTGCAGGGCCCGCCCCCAGCAGTGGAGACCAGACGGCACTGGTACCCGGGCCTCAGCGCCACTGGATGCTAGAATTTGGAAGTTCCTATACCTATGACTTGCAGACATGGCCTGACCAGAGGCCAGCAAATCTCTGCTCCAGGGTACAGATGTGTGGGTTTCTGAGCTGCAGCCGGCCATGCACAGTGCCAATAAAGCTTTCTTGACAACTGGAGGCAAGAGTGCACCTGTGGCAGGTGACAGAGCTAGACGGCATCTCCCAGGCAGTGTCCTGTCCCACAATACCACTGCCGGGCCAAGCATCACCATGCACCCTCCTGTAATCCCAGCATTCAGGAGGCTGCGGCAGGAGTATCCTTTGAGGTTGAGGCCAGCCTGAGCTACATAGTAAGTTCAAGACGATCCTTAACTACATAGCTAGACCTTCTCAAAACAAACAAAATAAAACTGTAATTCCTTTGCAAGTTAAAAACAAAAAGTTGACATTTACTAAAAGCACCCAAGCAAGCCCCATCGATGGAAGAGACCGGCCTGGTAACCTGTCCACCTGCTGGCCCACACTGTCCTGGGCCATCTGCCCGCTCCACACCCACCCCAGGGCTTTCCTGACCTGAGGACAGGTGGGTCCAAAGAACCCACTGTTGGCCACTCCGTGTCCCTGCGCTCGGCACTCAGCCACACTGCCGCCCCATCTACAGCCTGCACCTACAGCCCCAAGCATTCCCAGGTCAGGGCCAGGACGTGGCTCTCCTCCTGGACACACGTCTGTCCTCACGGCCCTGTCCCTGTGGCCCCCTCACGTCCATGGATGTCCCGGGCTGTGCTGCTGAGCCTGTCCCCCGAGCTGGGGTTCGGGCACTCAGCTAACCCAGCACTTCTGTTCCGTTCCAGACACAACGATTTCGCCACCGGTTTCACAACCGGGAAACCACTGTTATCTCCTTGGAACTAAGGCTGCTCAGTGGAGAGAAAGGACTGAGCCGGCGGTTCCGAATCTCCGGGTCTGGTACAATGCAGCCCGGACTGGCTCCCCTGGCCTAGAGGGACCCCCACAGCCCCAGAGTCTCAAAGCCTCCACCCCACTCCAAACACAGACCCTCGAGCCCCAGGCCAAAGCACTGAGGAAGCCCCCGGCTGGACCCACAGCACAGCAGGAGAATCGGGGCTCAAGGATCAAAGAGCAGGGATCTGGGCTCCTGGTTCACGTCACCGAGTAGCTTCGGGACAGCTGCGTGCCGTCAGTAAGACAGGTTCTGGGCCTCGGGGCAGTGGTGCCACCACCTCCCAGGACGACCAGCGTGGCACAGCTGGGGCCTGGCAGGTGGCCCCCGCTTCCCACACATGCTTCCCACACACGCTCCCCTCTTGTGTTCCCCCTTTAACCTTGACCATGGTGGCCATGGTGGTGCTCGCCTGTGATCCCAGCACTCAGGAGGCTGAGGCAGGAGGAGTGCCATGAGTTTGAGGCCAGCCCCATACCAAGCTGGTACAGATGTAGTGCAGGGGAGGCAGTGGGAGCGCTGCTGTGCCGTGTGGCCCACCTGGGCACCAGGCAGAGGCTGGGTGTGGGAGAGGGCAATGGGCTAGCCCACAGAGCAGGGACACTCGCCTTAGCGAGCTCCGTGTTGGCACGGATGGAGGAGCAGGAACATGAGGCTGGAGCCGCTGCTGGGGACAGCCTTGGGCAGCAAGAAGGAGCGTGGTCCTGGGGCTGGAGCAGAGGGGACTCGGGTCAAAGCCCAGCTGACTCGGCCTGCAGCCTCATGGGCAGCAAAGGCCGGTGATGAGTTTCATGCAGATGAGATTCCAAGGCCAAGTGCCAGCCACGGCCCAGCTTCCCTGGCTGTTAGTTTGTTTGTTTGTTTGTTTGAGTCAAGGTCCCCCTATGTATTCTAAGCTGAGCTTGAACTCAGTAAATGGCTCAGGCTGGCCTCAAATCCATGGAGATCCTGCTGCCTCACCCTCCCGAGTGCTGGGATCACAGGTGTGGGCCGCCACCGCGCCAGGCTCCTACCTGCTGTGTACAGTGAGATGTGGAGAGAAGATTCAGAGGAGCTGCAGGCGGGAGTCTCGGCTGCCCAGGCTGCAGGGAGGGACCCCAGCAGGAGGGCGGCTCCCAGAGGATGGCCTCTTCCAGGAGCCCAGAGACTAAAGGTCAGGCAGCTACCGCCCCCGGGGGCTCTCTGGAGATAACCGTGCAGACCTGTCTGCAGCTAGAGCCAGACCAAGGCGGAGCGGGAAGCGAGCTGGGAAGCGAGCTGCTGAGTCTGAGCTATCACTGCCGCTGGGCCTCCCGAGCACAGCCCGGTCTGCTCCCTACAAGACTGGGCCAAGCAGGGGCGGCAGAGGGGCAGCAGGTGCTGGACTCCCTCCCCGAGCCCTCTCCCCAGCTCTTCCCCCTGTCCAACCCTGGCCTGGGGCCTGGAAGGCCTGGGATCCTGGCCACCGAGTTAGATAAGGCCAGGCCAGCAAGTCCTTGGCAGCCACGCCCACCTCCCCGGGGTTGGGCTCCAGAAACACAAACTTAGCCCCTGCTGCTGCTCTTCCTGGCCGACCTGGCCTCCTGGTTGCAGGAACACAAAAGTGGCTGGGGCCATCCTTACTCCACCTGCCCCCCCCCCCAGGCTTCGGAGACCACAGAAGACACCTTAGCGATGTGGGGGGTGGAAAGAGCATTCAAGAACCAGACAAAAGGAGGAAAAAGGTCTCACTCTAGCAGCCCATGAAGGTGAACGCCTGATCCCAGCACTCAGGAGGCTGAGGCAGGAAGATCGCCTTGAGTTCAAGGCTAGCCTGGGCTATAGAGCAAGACAAGACTGTCTCCAGGTGCCCGGTCATCCCACAGTCCCAGGGAGGCAGGCACAGAGGTGCCCTCAAGGACAGCCAGAGAGTGGGAGGAGCCAGACCACCCCTCTGTCCCAGACCCATCCAAGCCCACACTGTGGTTCCGGGAATTCGAAGGCTGCAACCAAACCGGCCGGGAAATGAGTCACCACCATGCCCCAGTCGTCACGTAGACAGTAGACAATGTTACAAAACGGGGCTGTGACGTCCCAGCACCAAGGGGTGGGGGTCCAACCTGGGTCCAGCACCAGTGTCAGCTCCGGCCCGGGTGGCCCTACACTGTCTCTGTGCAGGTCCCCAGTGCCCGTCCCACCCTACCCTCTGGAACCAAGGGCAGCAGGGAGGGCGGCCAGGCAGCAAGGGGCACTAAAGGGTTATGGAAGGCCTGTGACTCCAGCACTACGGGAGGCTGAGGCAGGGGGATCGTCATGAGCTCAAAGCTAGCCTGGGCTACAGAGGAGACCCTGTCTCAAAAAAACCCCAAACGACTGGAAATATGTTGGTCCCCACACCTACCCCCAAGATGACAGAAACAGCAGGAGGGAGGAGGGGCAGTGAGCACCCGGCGCAAGAGACCGGGTTGGGATCACACTCGCTGAGCAGACACCAGGAGGCCCAGGTGCGACACAGCAGGAACCGCAGGGCCGTGAGAGTCTCTCGCCCGTTCCTCGAAGCCCCGCCAGCACCAGTGTGAGCTGCAGCCCTCAGTTAAACCTGCCCAAGGACACAGCGCCAGGCGCCGCCTGTAAGAATAATTCACTACCTACCTGGAAAATCCTCTCCCTCCCCGGAAGCCTTCCGGGCCACATGACACGTGGGTGCTGGCCAAGACCGAGCACAGAACAAACAAAATAAGCGCAGCCGAGGTCGGGAGCCTCCAGCGCTGTCACAAAGTTCAGCTCCTGCCTCCGTTTCCTCTTTCGGAAACAGGCTCCAGTTCTAGCGCTGCCCACCCGCAGGGACAGTGAGAACATCAGAGGAGCTGGAGTTCCCGGGCTCCTTGGAAGCTGGACAGGCACTCGGGCGCCGTGGCCCACGCCTGTAATCCCAGCACTCTGAGAGGCTGAGGCAGGAGGATAGAAAGTTCCATCCCAGCCGGGACAACTTAGAGACTTAGGGCAACCCTGCCTCCAAGTACACAGTGGAAAACAGGACCGGGATGGCGCTCAGTGCAGGCCCAGGTTCAGCAAGCAGTGCCCACACATGAAGAAATAAGTTAAACGAGAAACCCCTGCGGACGCAGAGCCCGGCCCTCAGGGAGGAGGGAGCGGGCAGCAGGCGGCCGGCCCAGATCCCAGGTGCACCCCTCACCTGCGGTGTCCCAGATGGACAGGTGCAGCGCGCGCCAGGGCTTCAGGTAGAAGGCGCCGCCCACGGTGCTGACCGAGTCAGGGAAGCGCCGCTCCGTGTAGCGCCGCAGCAGCGAGGTCTTGCCCACGCTCGCGCCGCCCAGCAGCACTACCTTGGCGTCCGGACGCCGCATGTCGGTCGGGGCGCGGGCACTGCAGGAAGCGCGCGCCTCTGCCGCCGCCGCCTCGGAGTCCGCAGCTGCGCCACGTGGGCCCCGCCCCGTCCCGTCCCCTCCGTCCCCGCCCCCGGGTCCGACGCTGGAGCCCGGCCTTCCTCTCCTACTTCCCGCTCGGCCTTCCCGGGTACTGGGTACCGAACCAGCGCTTTCGCCCTGAGCAACACCCCTCGCCCTTTTATAATTTTCTATTTTGAGACAAGATCTGCTCCGTGGCTAAACTGCCTGGGTTGGGCGGCCTCAACTTTCGACCCTCCTGCCTCAGCCTCCCCGAGGGCTGGGATTCCAGGCGTGGCCGCACCGCGGCTGAGGCTGTCTCCGCCCCGCTTCCCGCTCCCCCGCCTGCTGGAGGTCGCGGAGTCGGAAACCCGGGAGGCCAGCCCGGTGACGGAGGCCGCGCCGCAGGACGCTCTCTGGGGACCACAGCCGGGACCCCGTGTTGCTGCGGAGATGCCGGGGTTGCGGGGGGCGTCGGGGACCCCGCTGCGCCCCGGCTTAGGTCGCCTGGCAGGCACCGAATGCGGGGAGGCTGCGGCTCAGACCCAGCTCGGGTCCTGTCCCCAGGGCGGGTGGAGAAGGACCCGGGCGCGCCTGCGCCAGGTCCGAGCGAGCGAGGAGCAGCTCTGCGACCCGGGGTCAGGCCCCTGTCACAAACCCCCGGCTTAGGTCCCACCTCGCCTGCCGTCCCCACGCGGCCGGAGCCCAGGACCAGGCTTGGCTGTCCCCACCCGGAAGGCTCCGACCGGCAGCGACCCAGACCTGCGGCACAACTTCCCCTTTCCCCGAAGGAAGCCCTGAGGGGTGCGCCCTCGGTCCCCTTTAAGGATGACTTTCCATTTGGTCTCTTGGGGCTGCTGGAACAGTCCCAAGGCTTGCGGGGTATAAAACTCGGGAGGGGGTGGTGGCACACACCTGTCATCCCAGCACTTGGGAGGCTGAGGCAGGAGGACCACCACAGGCTGGAAGTCACCCTGGGCTCCATAGGGAGACCCTGTCTCAAAACAAAATAAACCCCTTCATGCCTCCTCCCTCAGTTCTGAACACCCTCGCCCTCTTCCGGCATCCAGGGCCCGGGTGGCACAGCTTGTGCTGTGACTGTCGTGGCAAAATGGAACCTTAAAGGTTAGAGTTTCTCTTGTGAGGACCAGTGGCTCCTCCAGGTCTCCCGGGCCTAGGGCACCCACACACCCACCTCTCCTCTCCCGGATGGAGGCTCAAGACCTGAGGGCCAGGCAGGGCCCGCCTGGGGCATGCAGGGAGATCCCGCCTCAAACAGCCAGGGTGGGGCCCAGGCCTGGGGTCCGGGCACTCCCGAGGCTGAAGCAGAAGGATCGCCTTGAGTTCAAGGCCAGCCCGGGATACGTAGTGAGACCCTGTCTCAAAAAATCAAAAAAAACAAGAAAGCAAGCAAAAATACATGTGCTGGAAAAAAATATGACTTTTCCATAGAAATTAACGCAAAGCTGAGTGTCGGTGGAGAAATATAGTCTATATTTCATAATATATTAACTAAAATGAGTTCTTCCCAAAGGAAATATCCTTAAAATATAAACTACTTTAAAGATGTACTTTACAGTATAAAACGACAAAAAAATAAAAATGTAAAAACAAAACTAAAAAGTGTGTCGGAGAAAGGTGAACACTGAGACGGAACCGCTCCTGTTGGTTTTGCTTTTTCAGATGGGGTCTTCCTCTGCAGCCCAGGCTGGCCTTGGAACGCCCGACAATCCTCCTGCCTCAGCCTCCTGAGCGCTGGGATCGCAGGCATGTGCCACCATGGCCAGCTCCTGTTTCTTAATTTCTTCACTGTGCAAGTATGGCTTTTATTGGAGCAGAGACGAAAGTCACTTATCTCTAGACATGTGCTTACGCACGGCACAGGTAGAGCCAGAGGGCCGGTCGATAAATGGATGGAAGATAGGGGAGCACTGCAGGGAGGAGCAAGGCTGGAAAGGAATTTCTTAGTGTAAGAAGCCTTTTCAGAAGTTTTAAATTTACAAGAGAAACTGAGCTGAACATGTAGAGTTCTACACCCTCCTGCTACACCCTCCCAAATTGTACTTTTTTGTTCATTTGTTTTTTGAGACAGGGCCTGGCCTAGAACTCACAACCATCCTCCTGCCTCAGCCTCCAGAGGACTGGGATCACAAGTGCGGGCTGCCACACCCGCCTCACCCTATTAACAGCTTACATCTGTGCTACTAACTTGTACAGGCGACAAACCTAGTGTCCCTGGCCAGTATTAAAGTCCTTCCTGCTGTCCCTGTGGAGTCCTGACAAATGTGGAGGACATGGGCCCTGAGAAGGAACCACGAGGGTTGCCTCTCCCTCCTGCCTGCAGCATTGGGTCTTTGCGCTGTCCTCGTGGCTCTGCCTTTTCCTGGTCAACGTGCTGACTTCATAAAGTCCGTAGCCTCTTTAGCCTGGCTTCTCTCACTAAGTCCTTTCCCAGCTGGGCGTGGTGGCGCACACCTGAGAGGCTGAGGCAGGAGGATTGCAAGTTTGAGCCCAGCCTGAGCAATTTAGCCACTAGTGAGACCCTGTCTCAAAATGAAAAACAAAAGTGCGCTGGGCATGGAGCTCAGTCCAAGTGTCCTGGGTTCCGTCCCCAGTGCTGTCCCCTAAAACCTTTTCAAGTCTTTATTTCCTTATTTTCGCTCCTGCTGTGTGATGAGTATCAGGAGTCCGCTGGACTCTGGGTGGCAGGCGTTTGTGTGCCTGGGCGGGGAGGGGGGTGACTTCGGTGAGCGAGCAGTATCCTTGGTGAGCAGGGCGCTGCCTCCGTCGGCCTGGATTACGTCTAGGAAACCAGTGATATAGACCGGGAGTTAGGCAGAAACACTGCGGGCGTCAGGCAGGCTGGGCCTGGAAGTCAACGCAGGGCCGAGGACACAGGGGAGCCGTGGCTGGAGGTGCACTGAAGATGAAAGGCACATGGCCAGGTGCGCACACTTCCCTGGGGATGAGCGGAAGCTGGGGGTCACTGGTGCCACCCTTCGGGCTTCCCGTACAGAGAGACCGGTGTCTCGCTGGGGGGCGGCCTCTCCACCACTGAGACCGAGAAGACTAAGACTAAGGTCACAGGTCATCAGCAAGGCGAATGGCGTCACCCACACACCCCTGTTACTGTTGGGTCAGCAGTGCCTGCGCCACGACACCCGTAATCTATTGGTTGATCATAGTTCTTACCCACCTCGTACCCCGCCTCGTGACTTTGCTCTATAAAACTTCCTTTGAGAATTGGGCTCACCGGGGATTTAGCTCAGTGGTTCCACTGCCTGCCTTGAAAGCACAAGGTCCTGAGTTTGATCCTCCATACCAAAAAAAAAAAAAAGAAGTGGGCTCATTGCTAACCCCTTCAGGATCCCTCCTGTCTCTCAGGAGCTATTCCGATTCCCCATTCCTAGTCTCCAATAAATTTTCCTTCTCTCAGCTTCCGTTGTTCCTTGGGATTCACTCTTCCATTCGGGGAGCAAGAACTCGGCACGTCTGACATCCACCAGGTTTGCCAGTTACCAGTCTCCCCCTGAATCACCAGGACAAGGGCAACCAGTGGGAGGATGTAAGGCCTGGCCCAGTGGCCCAGCTGGTAATGGAGTGAGATCACAGGGCAGGGTTGAAGGCCTCTTTGGCCGAGCTCCTGTGCCCTCTGGGGGGTCAGGGTGGCATTCCTGGAGCCCACACTTCGGGTGGGCTTGGCCTCACTGCCCAGGCCCACAGGCACCTCCTCTCCTCGGACTGCGAAGGAGGACAGAAGCGCTCCCTCCGCCCAGGGCTCCTGTGGCCTGGACAGATCCCAGCCACCACGTCATGGCCCCAGGAGGGAGCCCACGCCAGCCTGTGGCTGTCACCAGGGCCCCAGGCTCTGAGGAAAGGTGGCATGTGACTAAAACCCCCTCGGGTGTCCTTCTTTGCCACCAGCAACACTTCCCAGTGGCTCGGGCACGTCGGCATGTGGGACTCAGAGACGGGCTCCTCAGACTTGGTCCTGGCCACTTCCTGCAGCAGCTCTGGGGTCCTCTTTCCTCAGTGTCTTCACCAGGTGTGATCAAAAACGCAGTGACTTGGGCCGGGGATTTAGCTCAGTGGTTCCGCTGCCTGCCTCGCAAGCACAAGGACCCGAGTTCGATCCCCGGTACCAAAAAAAAAAAACAAAAAACACACACACAAAAACGCAGTGACTGCTGCTGCCAAGCGTCACCCAGCAAAAAGGCAGACTGTAAAATCATGACGCTGTGTCCTCGTCCACCTTATTCACAGAATCTGTCACCGTGTGACTCCTGGCTCTTCCCCGAAGTCAAAATGACCATGAAAGGGAAGCGTTTTGAATCCATTCAGGACATCGAGGCAGCCAGGACAACACAGGTAAAGACATTCAGGAAAGAAGACTCCAGAGCAGCTGCTGAAGGCCAAAGGGATGAGAGAGTTTGAAGCGAGGGGAAGGATTTTGGGGGAGCCATGGCAATGTGTCTTTTACCGTAATCGACTTTTAAGATCGAGATGCTCACCATTTGTTGTCACGCCGCATGCTCAGAGGGGCTCCCGGGGACCCGCGTACTGAGGGTGACTCACTCGCCACCGCACTGACAGGAGGCTCTCATGTGTCCTCCCCGCGCAGCCGGCCTGGGCCTGGGCGAGCAAGCGGCTCTGTGTCCTGCCGAGTCCCCTGCCGAGCTCCGATAGCTCACCTGTCTCCGAGAAAACGTCGGTGCTCCCATGAGTGTCACGGCCTTCACAATTGCTCCTGGCAGCCAAGAGCAGGCAGGGACGGGAGTTTGAGCTCCCCGAGAGGGTCTGAAGGTGCAGGCACAGCTGAGGGCCGCCAGGCCTTCGGCCCAGGGCGCAGTGAGACGAGATGGGCACGCTGTGCCGGCCCAGTGCGCCCCCTGCGGGTGGTGGAGTAGGACTTCCCGGACCCACAGGAAGGCTGGGTCCTGGTCCCGGTCCTGGGGTTCTTCTGAGGGCTCTCGGCCCAAACCCCATGAGGGAAGTGGGTGAGCACAGGCAATGAGCCCCTCGCCTTGGCGGCCATGCCCTGCTGCCGTTCAGGGGACCCCATCCGGGTGCGGAGGCCTGCAGTGCACGGGGGGTGACTCCCTTGGGCACTGTGGGGCGAGGCCCCCACCCCGTCCCCAGCAGGACGTCTGGAGGGTGTGCCCTCAGGGCCACCTCGCTGAGCTGCTGGAGACCTGCCCAGGACCTGCCAGCAAGCCGGACGGCGTGGCGGGAGGGTGGGGACTCAGGGCCACCTCGCCCCAGCCCCTGTATCCCCCAAAGCCTTGCTGAAGTATCCTGAGGGTCACTTATTTACCCAGAGGCTGGGTGGAGAGGTGACTCGCCAAGGGGAGGCCAGAGGGCCGGGACAACATGGGGACTCCAGGCAGGGCCGGCACAGAGGGGAGCAGGCCAGGGTCAAGGCCCAGAAGGTCACAGGCCAGGAGCCAGGGGCCGGGAAGCCAGGGACACAGCCCTGTCCAGGCCAGGCCTCCGCTCCGATGAGAGTGAGTGCGGCTGTCTCCGGCCCAGTTCGGGATCTAGCAGGGCAGCCTGAGGACTCGCTGGGACACTGCCCTCACCCCAGCCGAGGCTCAGGGAAACCCAGCGTCCTCCACTGAGAGACCAGGCCAGGCAGTGTGGTCTCTGTTTATGCTGCCTCAGGGCTTGGGGTGGAATCTGCAACCATTGTCAAAACAAGACAAAGCAAAACTAAAACGGTGACTTTAGACAGCCCAACCCAGGAATATCCAACAACAGCATCTTGGGGCCGCTTGGAAATATTTTCCCTCCTCCCTTCTCTCCCTCCTTCTTTCTTCTTCTTCTTTTTTCTTTTTTGGTACTGTGGATTGAAACCAGGACCTCTTACCATTGAGCTATATCCACAGGCCCCTTTTTAATTTTTTAAATTTTGAGACGGGGTTGTGCTAAGGTACCCAGCTGACCTCACACATGTGATCCTCCTGCCTCAGCCTCCCAAGTAATTAGGACATGGACCAGGTACAGACTTTTTTACTTTAAAATTGGTAGTAGAGGGCCAGGGATTTAGCTCAGTGGTTCCATCACTTGCCTCAAAAGTGCAAGGACCCGAGTTCGATCCCTGGTACCAAAAAAAAACTTGGTAGTAGAGGAGCTGAGTATGGTAATGCTCATTTGTGATCTCAGCACTCGAGGGGGCAGAGGCAGGAGGGTCAGAAGTTCAAGCCCAGCCTGGGAAATTTGGAGACTTAGCAAGACCCTGTCTCAAATAAGAATCAAAATGATGGGAGTGTGGCTCAGTGGGAAGAGACCCTAGGTCCCACCCCCAGTGCTGAGAGAGAGCAAGACCTCAGTCACTCTTACAAAAGAAGAAAGGAAGGAAGAAGAAAAATGAACCAATGCAAAGGGTGGGATAACTACAGGGTGGTAAAACTACAGTTTTAAACTGTAAGAATGCTATAAATGTTTTATGTTAGTATTTTGAAAACTCAGGTGGAATGTATGATTTTCCATAAAAATAATAATTACTAAAACTCAAGACAAATGGAAATTATAAATAAAGTATAATAATTTTAAAATGGAATTGGTAGTAAGAAAAATCTCCCTCGGGGCTGGGGATGTAGCTCAGCAGTGCCACACATGCCAGCAAGTGCAAGGTCCTGAGTTCGAGTCCCAGTACCGAAAAAAAATCTCCCCCATCAAAAGATACCAGGCTTGGCATCCAAAGGACCCCAGACCCTGCAGCCCACAAGCCATCCCAGGAGTAGGAAGCAGGGACCACCCAGGCCAGACCCAGGCTCACTCTCAAATCAGTGTGAGATGGGGCAGCTGTGACCAAAAATCAGACTCCCACAGTGCCAGAAATAGAGGTTTCTGGTGGCTCACACTTTTGAATATGGACGTAAAACTAGCAAATAAAATAGCGGCAAAGTTACAGCTGGGAGTAATGGAGCACTCCAGCACTTGGGAGGCTGAGGCAGGATTGCCTCACCACCCTGAACTGCACAGTTTGTCAGAGCATGAAAATATCAAGGACTAAGACAGAGGAGACTCAGATGGAGAGTTACTGTGGAAGGCTGAGGCGGGAGGTCTGTGATGCAGCCCACGCTCGGCATTGACTGGTTAAAGGGAAAGTGTCATCCTTCCCACAGAGACAGAAAGGGATTGGTAAAAGTCAATAATAATGTTGATATTATTATTATTTTTGCAGCACTAGGGCTCAAACCCAGAGCCTTGTGCATGCTAAGCAAATGTGTGCACTACTACTGAGCTATACCCCAGCCCTGGTTTTTTTGTTGTTGTTTTTTTTTTTTGAGACAGGGTCTCACTGTGTAGCCCAAGCTGGCCTGGAACTCACAGCGATCCTCCTGTTTCAGCCTCCCAAGTGCTGGGATTACAGGTGTGTGCCACCATGCTCAGCTTCACCTTATTTTTCCAAAGTCATTTTAAAAATGAATAAAAAGGATTTCCTTATCCTGGTAAAAAGGTTATATCAGAAGTGACCACCATACTTCCTGTCTTAACTTTCAAAGCATTTTCATTAACACTGGAAACTGGACAGAGCCACTCAAAGAAATAAAGAGGAGAGAGAAAATCTTGCAGCAGGGATGGGCTTATTTAAGGTAAAGACCTGAGAGCGGCCTCTGGCTTCGAAGAGCCAGATCAGCAGCTGCTCACAGAGCAGAGGTTCCTGGGGGTGGCAGAGAATGAGGAAGCTGGACATGAACTTCTCAGAAACTGGGTCATCGGTCTTAGTCCAAGGTCACTGGTCCGTTTCATGTTTGTGCAAGATTCATTATTCTTCTGAAACTGTGGGCCTCTTAGCCTGGAATGGGCTGTTCTACAAACAGGACCGAGGTCAGGCCGGTTAATTAGGGTACTGATATTTGTACAAGGCTGAAACAAGGTGGGAAGGGTCAGCACTCACAGGAAGATGTCCTTCAAATAACCAGGCATGGTGGTCCACGCCTGTGAGCCCAGGACTCAGGAGACTGAGGCAGGAGGATTACCCTGAGTTCAAGGCCAGCCTGGGCTACACAGAGAGTTCAAGGCAGTGTGAACTACATACCAAAACCCTGTTTCAGAAAAACATTTTCAATATTTTTGGTTTTTTGTGGTTTTTTTGGTACTGGGGATTGAACTTGGGTCCTTGCACTTGTGCAGCAGGCAGCAAAACCACTGAGCTAAATCCTCAGCCCAGAAAAACATTTTTTAAAAATGTCTTTTGGACTTTTCCTTACAGTTGCTGCTTAGAATCCTTGGACTTCATCGAGAACAGGGCGTCCTGGACAGTCAGCAAGAAGATAAGACGTGTCAGAGCTGGAAGGGAGGTGCGCGGCTGCAGGGAGGGCGCGGGGTGTCACTGCACGTGTGTGAAGTCTGAGACAAATTACAGTGCGTCTTCTTGGAAGCAATACCAACACTACCCAAAGTAGTAGCACCCTACAGTCACCAGTGACGATAGCATGTAACAAAAAAGGTGTCGTTAGTAATCAACTGAAAGTTACCAAGACAAATATAGCACTCGATGGATGAGGCTTTCATGGAGAAAAGTCCAATCATTGGGGAAAAAAACCTTCCAAGGCCCAAATAAATGGAGAGTGGAGCTGTGGTTTATGTACAGAATGCAAGTTAAAATGGTGGAGGTGTCTACTTCCTAGTGAATCTGTAAAGTGAATGCAATTCCGATCAAAATCGTAACAGAGAGCTTACAGAATTTGACAAGCAGATTCCCAAATCTGCCACCACAGGACTCGGCAATCTTTTTCTCTTCTTCCTCTCCTTCTTCCTCTCCTCCTGCTCCTCCTCCTCCTCCTCCTTCTTCTTTTGTTATTGTTTTGTTCTTTTGAGACAGGGTCTGTGCAGTTTGGGCTGGCCTTGAACTTGTGGCAATCCTCCTGCCTCAGCCTCCCAAGTGCTGAGATTACAGGCATGCACCACCACACCCAGCATGCGAGCTGTTTCTTTTTTCTTCTTCTTCTTTCTTTCTTCTTTTTTTTTTTTTTTGGTATTGGGGATCGAACCCGGGTCCTTGAGCTTGCACAGCAGGCCGCGAAACCACTGAGCTAACTCCCCAGCCCCTTGAGCTGTTTCTGATGAGCCCAGTGACCAATGGCTTCCCAAACACAGAAAATAACCCACAGCCCTACAAGTTGAGATTCTATATGGGCTGCTTATCTTGCCCTGAGGTATTTTTTTCTTTTTTTGACACAGGGTCTCACTCTGTAGTCCAAGCTGACCTCAAACTCATGGCAATCCTCTTACCTCCACCTCCCAAGTACTGGGACTTCAGACATGCACCACCTCACCCAGCTTTTTACGTTGAGTTTCTTTGCTTATATCAGTTCTTCTCAAACAAGTTGAGATTGTTATTTTCTAAATTCCCAAGCCTTTGCCTGGAACATCTGCCCTTGCTGACAGGGCCTGCTGGCTTCTTCAAAGCTCTGTGCCTGACTGCCTGGAACAGGCATCTCCTGGATCTCCAGATCCAGGGACCCTAAGGCATCCAGCAGCCATTGCCAGAGTCCTGGCCCTGTGCGGAGGTGTCACAGCACTCCAAATCCCAGTCCTTCATCCATCTCCCCAACCATCTATCTGTCCATCCATCCATCTGTCCATCTATCATCCATCCACCCATCTCTCCATCCACCTCTCCATCCATCCATCCATCCATCTGTCCTTCCATCCATCCATCCACCCATCCGTCCATCCATCTGTTCTTCCATCCACCCATCTTTCCATCCATCCATCCTTCCATCCATCCATTCATCTCTCCATCCATCCACCTCTCCATTGCCCATCTGTCCACCCATCCATCCGTCCCTCAGTCCGTCCGTTCACCACTGACCTATTTGTCCATCCATCAGTCATTGGGAAGCCAGGTCCTAACACTGTAAGGAGCTGGCACACACCTCAACTCTCTGTGTCTTTGATAAAAGATTTCAGACAAGATAATAGGCTGTCATATAGAGTGTGGTAAGAGTTCAGGGCAGATTGATAGGCTTGGGGAGAGAAAGAAAGAGAGAGGGGAAAGGGCCATGCTGGCCTCCCAGGTCCCTGTTCTCTCCCGGTGTTGCTCTAAGACCTGGGGGTGTCTGCCTCCCCCACGGTGTGGACTTCACCTGGCCTGGGCCTCATGGGCAGAGGAGGTTCCCGTCCCCTGTGCTGAAGTCTGCAGCCACAAGCTCCTGCGGGTTTTATCTCCAGCTAATGATTAAGAAAGCAAAGGAAGAAAGAAAAACCAGCCGTCTTTGCTTTCCAGGCACCCCCAGCTGCTCGCCTCCAGCCTGCTGACGTCTAACCTGCCTGGCACCTTCCACGCCCCATCCCTCTGTCCCTGTCTCCTGGCTCGGGCAGAGCCCTGGATCTGTACACTCACCCATCCTGCCACCCTGTTGGTAGCATTTTTGTTTTTTTAATTTTTTGCCATTGAACACATGAACTCACTCTGGCTAATACCTAACTCCGCATGGCCATCATTTGTTAATCCTTCTAGTGTCCTATGGGAAAAGTGACTTGTTCAGCGGTGTGTGCTTTTCCTTGAGAAGATGCTCTTATTTCTGTACACAGCGAAGTGCTTTATGTATGGTTTCCACTTCACCATACAGATTATTTAGAGGCATGTATGAAGCCAGCGTGGGGCACCTGCAATCCCAGCACTGCGGGAGGAAGAGGCAGGAGGATGGCACACGAGAGCCAGCCTCAGCAATTTAAGGACACAGCAAGACCCTGTCTCAGAGGAAAAACTAGAGAAGGGCTGGGATGTAGCTTGGTTCAAAGGCCCCATGTTTAATCCTCAGTACCACATACACACAGAAAAACAAAACAAAACCCACGGGCCTGGCGCAGCAGCGTAAGCTGCAGCAGCTGCAGCAGGGGATCACACCAAGTTCAAGGCCAGCCTGGACTACAGAGACTGTCTCTTGAACTAAACAAAACTTTAAAAGCAAGTTTGAGGGCCAGGAATTTAGCTCAGTGGTTATGCTGCCTGCCTCGCAAGCACAAGGTCCTGAGTTCAATCCCCAGTACCAAAAAAAAAACACCACATATTATGTATAGGTACAAATCCCCTATGATGAATGTGATCAAAAGTGACCAACAAAATTAAAAATAAATAAAATAATAATTTTTTTGAGACAAAGTCTCACTGTGCAGTTCAGGCTGGCCTTGAACTCAAGGTGCTCCTCCTGCCTCAGCCTCCCAAGTGCTGGGATAACAAGTGTGCGCCACCAGGCCTGGTGATATCATGTATTAGGTTACCTTCCTGGGCCAGGCGCTGGGCTCCATGCTGGGGTGCAGGGTGACACTGGTTCTGTCCCAACAGCATAGACCTTAGGGTATGACTAAACAGGTTTGGTAAGGGGGGAAGAAGTCAGAGAGCAGAGAGTGGGCAGGAAGCCAGACAGGAGAGCACTTTCTGAAAGGGCCTCTAAGGTTCAATAGGAGTTTGCAGGGAAGCAGTGGGGTTGGTGTGGGCTCCACACGGAAGGCACAAGCCAGGCAGTGCTGAAATTGGTCCCCTCTCTCCTTTGCTCTTATTCATTTATTTTTGTGGATCTGAGGACTGAGCCCAGGGCCCTTGCACTGAGCTATATCTGCAGTGTTCCCTTTTAAATTAGTTTTTATTTTGACACAGGCACACTGAGTTGCTAAGTTGCCCAGACTAGACTCCAACTTGCCATCCTCCTGCCTCAGCCTCCCAGAGTGCTGGGATGACAGACAGGCACCCAAGGACGAGTTACATGGAAAGCTTTTTCATCCATCTGTCCCTGGCAAAGAGGAGGCAGCTGGGGGCGGATGAATGGATGAATGAAGGAAAGAACGAACGGGCCCGAGGAGAAGAGGAACAGAAAGCTCACAGCATGAGCTTCTTGGGACAAGGCACAACCTCAGCCTTGGAGGAGACGTGTGGAGACCCTGATGACCCGCAGTTGCCTCGTGGATCCCCGAGAGCTGCAGACCTCACATGATGCCTGCAGGAGAACACCCCAGAAACCCCCCAGGAGCAAAGGGTTGAGTGAATTCTGGCCCACGAGAGCCATGGAGCATCACTCCACAACGGAGAACCAGCTGCTGATGGGAGTAGCAGCCTGGGGGAATCTCCAGGTGATTACACTGAGTGTTTTTTAAAAAGTTAAGTTTCAGGGCTGGGGATTTAGCTCAGTGGCACTGTGCCTGCCTTGCAAGAACAAGGTCCTGAGTTCGATCCTGGTACCGGGGGAAAAAAAAAAAGAAAAAAGATAAATTTCAGCAGGGCGTGGTGGTGCACACCTGTAATCCTGGCACTCAGGAGGCTGAGGCAGGAGGATTTCCACAAGTTCAAGGCCAGCCTGGGCTACAGAATGAGAACCTGTCTCCAAAAAAACAAAACAAGAACAAAAAAGAATGACAGCCTCAACGTGCAACACACATGTGGTCACATCTCAGGGCCTCTGTTCTTTTGAGGCAGGCCCTCGGCCCAGTGACCTATGGAGAGGACATGCTCTTTAAAGCCCTCCCACCTCGGCTGAGACCTGATTTAAGGGAAGGAAATCTTCCTACTTTTCTTCTCAGTTAAGGCCCCGGATGAAACAGCACCCACACAAAAAGGACAGGAAGAGTTTTGCAGTTCCAAAGCCACTGCTAGGCAGGCACCAACCAGTGGCCTAACTGCTCCTTCCAGCCCCCAGGGGTGGCCCTGGACCTTCTGCCCAGGCCTCAGCTCCCCACACGGCTTTACAGCTTGGGACTGGCGGGGTCTCTGGCTGGGGTCTCAGAGGAATCCTCCAGGTTTCCTTCATCCCCCGAGGGGTGGGAGGCCCAGTTGTCCTCAAAGGCCATGCCCACTGCTGGGGGTGGCCCCACCCTCCTTCAGGGGTGACGCTAACTTAGCAACATCTCAACCGGAAGTGGGAAAACTGAGACCTATGAACAAACCGCCTGACTGCACTGCAGTGGTGACAGCCAACAGCAGGGGTTTGAGTTACAGTGGACCCTTGACTTACGAACTCAATTCATTCCCGAGGGCCAGTTTCAACTCAAGTTGGTCAGTGAAGGCTCAGGCTCCTCTACACAGCCTGCAAAGTCTCTCTCCTGCACACAGGCAAATCTCAGTGTCCTTGGAGAGACACTGGCCCAGGATTCCTCAGTTAGCCCCACACAGGAGAGGATGCTGTAATGTTCCTTCCAGAGCTCTCTAAGGGTTAGATCTGTATCTGAGACCATCTGGAAGCACGAGTGGCCGGCATTCAGGTCGCAACTAAAGACTTTGGTCGTAGGTTAAAACTAAAATGCCAGCCATAGCCTGAGGTACATATGAACATACCTCAGGCTGGTCGTAACTCGAGAGTCCACTGTACTAGCTCTGGGCCAATCTGTGGGCATTATGTATGGGTCCCACTGTCTCCTGGTCTCCAGCAGGGCGACGCCTCAAACATAGTCACCCAGGGACAGTAGAGGGCGCCAAACACTAACCAAACAGAAATCCCAGGATGCTCCGGGTGACCAGAGCAGGACAAGTATGACTGAGCAATGCTGTGAGCTGTGAGTGTTCTGCTCCGAGCTGAGATCACCTTTCTAGTTTTCCCTCTCTCTCTCTCTCTCTCTCTCTCTCTCTCCCCCCTCCCCCCCTTTCTTCTGTACTCAGGATTCAACCCAGGGGCTTTGTACAGACCTACAACCCCAGTCCTTTTTACATTTTAACTGCGGCACAGAGCCTCGCTAAGTCACTGGGCTGCCCAGGCTGGCTCCAGCTTGCCATCCTCCTGCCTCAGCCTCCCAGAGCGCTGGGATGACAGGCTGCAGCACCACATCTGGCAAGAAGCAAATTCTTCAACAGTGCTCTGTTAATTATGGTCTCTTTATGCTTGCTCAATGTTTGATTCTTTCTCTTCAGTTACTCCTCTTAACTCTGTAAAATTAAGGATTGTTTCAGCTTTAAATATTTTTTCAAGTTTTGTGAGTAAATACTAAAAAGCCTACATACAGATATGCAATATCATCTGATGGTTCATTTCACCTTTGGAAAGGTATTGTTTCTTATTCTTGTTTGGTTTTGGGGGGAAAGATCTCACTATGTAATTCATGCTGGCCTTGAACTCACAGTTATCCTCCTGACTCAGCCTCTCCAGTGCTGCCATGACAGGTGTGTCCCACCATGCCTGGCTTTTTGTTTGAACCTTGGAAAGATGTTGTTTCCTGGTATCTTTCCTCCTCTGGCCTGATGCAGGGCCACTTTAGAGGAAATATAACCTTGGGGCAGGGCAGGACAGGAGTCCTCTACTGCCAGACTGTGTACTGTTGTGTCTGTCTGCACAACATGGCAAAGCTTCCAATAACCTTGATCCAGAGCCGGGGCTGGCAGTGGGAGGAGGATCTGGCAAAGGTCAGCCAAGGGCTGGGGCTGGGGTGGGGAGCATGTGCTAACCTGTGGGGACCAGGACAGTGACCCAGATGGAAAGGAGGTGAACGACCCCCTTCCAGCCATGTGTGTGTGGACTCAAAGGAAGGACAGGTTCTTCCCATGGCCACATGCAGTTCCCCAAAGCTGGAGCCAGGGGCGAGTGCTGGGGGTATGGAGGGCAGGGTCACAGCATTTGGGGCCTTCCGGTTCTCAGAAATCCCTTGTCTCCATGGTGCTGAGTCACAGAGAGGAACATCACTGTGTCCCGAATCTGCTCCCCCTGTCCCCCCAGTAACAGACTCCAACTCCGAGTGGAGTGACAACTGCTGCACTGGCAGGAACACTGGTGCCCAGCTCCCTTGCAGCGAGGAGGGCTGTGGACCTCACTGGGGGTTGCTGACAGCGCCCACCTGCACTCCACTTCCCTCCTTCCTCCTCCCTGATGCCGGATATAGCCCAACCACCAAGGACAAGGGCCAGCGTCCACAGAAGAGGGTCCTGAGGCCCTGGCAGGGCAGCAAGTGGCAGCCCAGGGCCCTGAGGGTGTGGTGGGGACATTTCAAGCCCTTCCCCCAGCTTTCTGCCAATTTGGAAGACGATGACCAGCATCTTGCCAAACTCCCACACCTGTGTGGCAGTGCTCCGCTTTGTACCCTCCACACCATGACCTCAGAATGAATCTTTTGCACTTCGCTTCAATTTATAGCCATAGATTTTACATGTGTTTATTTACTGCTGCTCTATAATAAATGGAATTATTTCCTTAATTTCTTTTTCAGATTGTTCATTATTAATATATAGAAATGCAGGCAATTTTATTTATTTGAGACAGGGTTTTTCCAAGTAGTTCAGGCTGGTCTCGAACTTACTATGTAGCCCAGGCTGATCTTGAATTTGCAGCGATCCCTCTGCCTCAGCCTCCCGAGGGTCGGGATAACAGGCGTGAGCCACCAGCTTGAGCTATTTTTTAACTATTGATTTTTGCAGTACATAACGATCACATCCCTAGTGGGGAGCTGGTACATGAACATAACACATCCTAATTTCCTTTACTTCCCCTTCCCCTCCTTCTCCCTTCCATGTCTTGGGACCCTTCTCATCTGCAAAAGATCTATCACTCCTTGGGGCCAGGGATTTAGCTCAGTGGTTCCGCCGCCTGCCTCGAAAGCACAAGGACCCGAGTTCAATCCCCGTACCAAAAAACAAAACAAAAAGATCTATCACTCTACCTGTTTTCTGGGGAGTCTTCTAACTCAATCATTTTCTATAAAGACCGTGATTTAAAAATGACCATAAAGGAGGAGGGGCGGGAGATTTAGCTCAGTGGCGCCGCCGCCTGCCTCGCAAGAGCAAGGTCCTGAGTAATGGAAAAAAACAAAAAAACATAAAAATGGGCCGGGTTGGGCGTCCTGCTTGTCAATCAATCGCCTGTCACCGGCTGTGATTGGTGAAGGCTCCCAGCTTCCGCGAATTGCGAGCGCTAGGGCCGCCGGGAACCGAGGGCTCAAACCGCGGCGCAGGGTGTACTGGGATACCGGGACGGAAGCCCATTGGCTGGGGCTATCAGCAGAGCCAGAAAAAGGGCCAATGGCTGCGGCTTAGGTGGCGGTGCGGTGGCCGTCGGGAACCCGGAAAGCCATTGGATGGCCATGGGTCTACGCTGTGTGGTAATCCGGACCTGCGGGCGAGGTAAATCGATCCGGGCTCCCCGAGGATGGCCTTTCGCTTGGGGGCCCGCGCTGCAGTGGCCGTCGCTGCCGTCGTGGCGCTGCTCTCGGCCGGGCTCGCACTCTTTGGCCCGCCGCTGGACTCAGGTACGCGGCCGGGCGGCCTGGCCCGGAGAGCCGAGCCCATGTGTCCCGCCGGCCTCGTGCGCCCCTCCGCGGCCGGGGAGGGCGAGCGCGCTTGTGTGCCCCGGGACCTGTGGCGCAGGCGCAGGCCGGGCCCCGCGCTCGCCCCGCTCCCTGGCCGGGACGGTGCCAGCCAGTTGCCGAATTGAGCTACGCGTTCAGGCCGCGCAGGCCAGGGGCTTTGGGCAGCGTCTCCCTCCGGGCTTGAAGCACCAGGCCAGTGACGGGCTGCTTGGGCGCAAAGCCCGCAAGGTCCTGGCCCAGGTGGACGCCCCGGCCTGGGCGAGTGCACCAGGGGGGTCCTCGCGGAGGCCGTTAGCCCGGGTGACCAGATCCCCCGAGCCCGCCCCCGCTCTTGGACCTGAAATTTCCTCAGTAGGTCCCTGTACTCTGAGATGCCTTTTCAGATAGGACAGAGTACATAGGAAGAATCGAGTCACACACCTTGGTATGGCCTTTTCTTCTTCCGTTTATCCTGTGAATATTAATTCATCTAACACTTACATGTAGTGCATTGTAGTATCTCATTTTTCATAAGATGGACAGAGAGGGCCGGGGATTTAGCTCAGTGGTTCTGCTGCCTGCCTCTCAAGCGCAAGGACCCGAGTTCGATCCCCGGTACCAAAAAAAAAAAAAGGCCAGAGACCTGTTTTCCATCTTTGTATAGAAAGTGAGTGTTGGTGATCTTCCTGAGGAAGCGATCAGCCACCATTCCCCAGCAGGAAAGTGCTGGGGATGGTGAAAGGGACAGTTTGCTGTTGGAGGCTGAGACTGCTCAGTCTGTAGCTGCCAGGCATTGTTTGTGGCTTTTTGTCGTGCAGCCCTGCAAGTCCTGAATTATACAAGAGGAGGGAGTTCTGGAATCTATAGCTCAGCCACACCAGCAAGGGGGTTTCTAAGCGCCACTTATTTAGTTTTTCTTTTTATAGCTATTTGCCTTAAATTACAATGCTTTTTTGAAGTTTCATTATTAGGTTGACTTGCTCAGTTTACCAAAAAGCAAGTAGAGTTCTAGGCTTTAGAACCTTGAAGCTACCTGGGGTTAGCTTCAGGATCGCTGTCACGTGTGCTAGCTTATAATTCACCTTAACTTAAAGCACCTTTGGCACAAGGAACCAGTGCCTCTCGTCTTTAAAACCGACAAACCCCAAACAGATTTGACCTGTTCTACCAGACCCAGAATGGTGTTTGTATTGAAATGCTTCCATGGATAATCCAGGTGGCATGTGGCTGGAAGCCAGCTGAAACTTGCTGCACTGTGAAGTGTTGGGACATTTCATTGACCTTTCTTTGGCCTTTTCCTAACAGAAGCTGTTTGTCTCAGGTAAATAGGACAGAATGCTGGTGGGTGGTTTAGGTTTTACTTTGCATTCATACAGTTCAGTTAAAATGCTGTACTTCTTGACAATAATTTATTTTCTCTCCAAGTGGTTTCAGAGGACATTTGAGAGAAAGATTTGACTTTTTTGGTTAGTGGGGTGAATAATTTGGTTGAAGAAAAATGTGTTTTGCCTGCCAGTGGCAGCATTTTGGTAAAATGGTATTGCCTGCCCAGCGAATTGAGAGGCTGAGGCAGAAGGATCATACATTCTAGCCCAGCCTGGGCAACTTAGCCTGACCTTGTGTTAAGAATAAAATAGGGCTTGGGCCAGAGATTTAGCTCAGTGGTTCCGCCGCCTGCCTCACAAGCGCAAAGCCCCGAGTTTGATCCCCAGTATCAAAAAGTCAAATAGGGCTGGGGACAGTACCTCATTGGTAGAGCACTTGGCCTGCATGTGCAAAGCCCCGGGTTCAATCCCTGGTCCCGAATGTCCATTACTAACTAGCATTTTCATAGGTCTCTCTTTGGGCATCGGTTTCCTTATTTGTCAAAGAAAAAGTGGCTGTTAGTGTGAACCACTATCCCTCTGATTCACCACACATTTATCGTTTATCCTTGCCAGGCTTTGATCCTGGCTACTACGACCCAGACTGAGGCCCACCACCTCAGTCCCAGGGTGGGAGTGGAAACACCTCGCTGGTGGGCGGAGGGTGGGAGGCGGCGATCCTCTCAGTGCAGTCCCAGCAGTGTGGAGTCCGTGTCCCAGAAGGGTCTCACAGCCTTGCACATGACCATAATTGCTTTACTTTTGGTGATTGAGTCCTGAATTTTTAAAATTACATGCCAGAAAGTTACCACTGCATTATGCTCTTGGAATAATTCAAAGATGCCTGCAGTTGAGAGTTTTTCTCATGTGCAAATCTTTAGGGAGTTCTGTTTTCAGAGGATGTTGCTGTCCCCAAATCCCAAAATCATCATCTTTTTCCTCTTTTTTTATGATGGGATCTTCCTGTGTTGCCCAGGCTGGTCTTGAACTCCCGGGATGGAATGATTCTCCTGCCTCAGCCTCCCAGGTGCTGGGACTACAGGCATGCGCCACTCTGCCTGGCTCCCAACAAAGCTTTAACATGTTTGGCCCAACAGGAGAGAGAGGTGAATTTTGCAGAGGTGGGCTGATTGTGACCGAGCAGGTGATATCAGTCACGTTTACACACACACGCTGGCTCTCACCTCTGTGTGGGGGAAGGGACAGCTTGGAACAGGACTTCCTTTAGGGCCCCACAGAGCTTGCTACGTGAATGTGCTATGAGGTTTTACCTAATCAGAAGGGACGTTTTTGGCTCACAATAAATGTGATTCCGAAACTTCAAACACTTAACCTGGCCTGTCGTGGTGGCACATGCCCGTAATTCCAACCCTCCAGTTCGAGGCCACCCTAGGCTACCTAGTGAGTTAAAGGCCAGCTTGAACTACAGAGTGAGACTTTGTCTCAAAAAAAACAGAACAACGACCACAAAAAAGCATCTGCCGTAGAATGTGGCCAAAGAGCTGTTCTTGTCTTTGGTTCCCTTGGCATTTTAGCATTTTAACAAAGCTTATCTGGAAGTGAAGGGAGGAAGGAAGATGCAAGGGATCACATTATTTGTTTAACAACAAAAACCACGGTTTGCTTTAAAACTTGTGTCCTTAAACTGTGGGTGCTGGGCTTCCTTCAGGGGCGCAGAGCGGAAAGGGCAGGGCCCTGCCCGGGGTGCGGGCGCCGCCTGCCTCTGTCGCGCATGCGCATGCTACTTGCTCGCAGTTTTCCCTGTGGGTGTGGCGCTGCGCGGAGGCTTCTGCAGGGCGAGGACGGGCACCGCCTCCGCGCTCCTGGGCCGCCCTCTCACCAGCTGTCTTGTCGGCTGCTGGTCTCCATGGATACAACTGTTTCGTGCCAGCTGTTGTGGCAAAGTGCAGGCTGAGTATCAGTTTGTGGATTGGCCGTGCTGACACGGAGAGTGAGTGTCTGTAACCTGCCTGCAGTAGCTCAGGAGGGGCTCTTTGAAGCTAGAGCGTAGATGACCTCAGTCAGGGCAGAGGCTTCCCGAGAAACGCCTGCCTGTGGGGGAAATCGGGTTCATCAAGCCTTGCACTGAGGAGTTGTTTCCATTCGGTAAGTTCCTCACCTGTGAGTGTTCGTGTCCAGCATGCATGGACGGGAATCCGACTGCGTTGTTTTTCCTGGGATTTCGTGGCTCACAGGTGAGCCTAAAGACTACCTGCAGCCCCGCATCCTTCATCTCTTCCTGACCCCTCAGCCAGGCTGACCTGCGCACTGAGAAACTGGATGTCGTCTAGGGACACTTCCGCTGTCACTGCTGTGACCGAGCGCTTGCGCTTGGGGCCTGGCCCCTCAGCTCACCTCGAGGTTGTTGTCAGGCGGAGCCCCGGTGCTTTTGTGCTGGGGAGCGGTGTGGAGAGAGCCGGCAGCTCAGCGCCAAGCTGCCGGGGCTTTGGGGGTCCCCGAGCCAAGGTGGCGCCTTCCACAGCCTGGCTCGGGAGTGCAAAGCTGAGCTGCGCCGCGGAGCCTCAGGGCTCAGAAGTCGGGGAGACGAAGTCGGGCTGACAGTGGCCAACTCCGTCCTTTTCTCCTGGCCTCTGAGCAGCCGGCCCACCAGGGAAGGTGGCTGCATCTGCTTATTAAAGGAGACACCTGTGGGGACCCAGTGGTCCACATCTGTAGTCCCAGCCCTCTGGGAAGCTCAGGCAGGAGGATCAAAAGTTCCAGCCCAGCCTGAGCAGCTGAGCAAGACCCTGTGTCAAGATAAAAAAGCTCATGAGGGGTGCAGGGATTTAGCTCATTGGTGCTGCTGCCGCCTGCCTCAAAAGTGCAAGGTCCTGAGCTCAATTCCCGGTACCAAAAAAATAAAATAAATTAAAATTGTATTTTGAGACAGGGTCTGGCCGAGTTGCCCTAGCTGGCCTGTAGCCTCCTGTTTCAGCCTTGCATTGAGCAGGATAAAGATACCAAGTGCCACCAGGTGTGATGCCTGCCTGTGATTCCAGTACTTGGGAGGCTGAGGCAGGAGTTCAAGGCCAGCCTGAACTACATGGTGAGACCTTGTCTCAGGTGCCTTGTCTGAGAAAATATTTCTGTTTTCAGAGATCCCTTAATTCTGGGGAATATATGCTTTATTATTTATTCATGGATTGAGCTCTATAAAATATATCAGCATCTATTGATATGAACTGTTTTAAATATTAAGGTAAAATGTATAAGTACATTAAGCTTTTCAAGCAAGGGTAAGTGAAATGTAGCTACTGAGAGACAGCTCAAAACAGTGCAGCTATTCTAAGATGCCACCTTGAACCCCTTTAAATGTGTACTGCATTTCGAATGCCACTTCTGTGTCATTAGCACCCACCGGGGTGTTACGAGTAGGGTTAGGCAATGTGGCGGCTCTGCCAGGCCTGTGACTGTCACGGGGATGGTGCCCCGAGCTTGCGTTCCGGGTGTGGGGAGAGGGCCTGGTACAGGAGGCTGGAGCTGGGTGCTGCTTAGGGGTCAGCGCGCTTCCTAGCTGATAAAACACTTCCTGGACAGAAAGCGGTCCTCTGAAATGTCTGGCGCATTTCAAGAATAAGCTGGTCTCTTCCGCATGTGGTGTTCACTGCACTTTGAGGACGCCCTCTGCCCACAGAAATGGCGAAGCCTTGGGTGAGAGCCTGAGAGCTCCCAGGAAGTCAGCTGCGGGACGTCTGGCCGTGGGATTGTGCACCTTTGCTGCTCGCGTGTGTGCACAGGTGTCTGCCCCTTGGGGTGACTTCCGTCTTGCTTTTCAGTTTTCCAGAGCACGTTTACACTGTGCACGGCACACTCAGTGGAGGAGATGGACGGCATCCTGGAGCTGGTGAGGAACATCGTCCCTCCCCTGGCGGCCGGCAAACACAAAGGGCAGGACGGCCGCATCGGCGTCGTGGGGGGCTGTCAGGAGTGAGTGCCGCGGCTGCCTGCCTGTCCGTCCGTCTGTCCGTCCGTCCGTCCATCCATCCATCCCTGTCTAGTGCAGGCCAGGCACTGCTTCCCACAGGAGGGACCCCAGTGGCCCACTGGTGCGGGAGCTGTGGCGGGGCCGTGGTTTCCGGCCAGCTTGTTTTCTGTCTCACCATCCTCTCCTGGCTCCCGTCCTGCTTTTGTAGTCAGGGTAAAGCACTCGGCCCTGGAGGCCCGGCGTGACGCCCAGCCTGACAGGCCCTGGCTCTCTAGGTGCGCATTCTCTCTTGTCCTATGCATTGGGCCTTTGGAGTCTGTCCTTGAGTGTGGCGATTCCGTCTGCCTTTGACTTCTGCTCCACCCTGGCTGCTGTTTCTATCGCTGTCTCGTTTATGTGACAGTTCTTTGCCTGCTCTTTGCTTTCAACTTCTTACCAGGTAATGAGGTGCGTTTATTGTAAACTTGGAACCAGATCTTGTTCCTTAAAACAGTGTGACAGTGACTGCTCTACTATTGTGATGCTGGGGTTTGAACCCAGGGCCTTCACACTGAGCTATAGCCCCAGCGTTTTCGTTTTGTTTTGAGACAAAGTCAGGCTAAGTCACTAACTTTCCCAGGCACGACCTGAGCATTGGATGCTCCTGCCTCGGCCTCCCATGGTCTGGGACTACAGCAGTGCACAGCACACCCAGTTGCAGGTGCTGGGTGATGCCTGAGGCAGGATGTTGGACATGAGGCAGGTGCAGCATGGCCGGACACTGGGGGCCCCCTCCGGGCCATGCCCGGCATCCTCGAGGCTTGGGTTCCTGGCCCCCAGCAGGAAGAGCCACAGACTGGCGGAGCAGCAGGAGCTTGGGTGCCGTACGTCCTAGGCGGCCCAAGGGCCTCGCTCCCCATCACTGCGACTCCTGCCACCCTGAGCTGTTGTCACCTCCGCCTCTCTCCCACACAGTGGTCGGGCAGCCAGCAGCCCGGTGCCACCTCCCAGCACTGCATGGCATGGGGATGGTTGCCAGCCACCACACGGTGTCCCTGCTGCTGACCACGTCCCTCACGGTGCTCTAGGGACCCTGCTGGTCATGTGTCCTTGGCTGGACGTTGCCCCCGGAAGTGCTGACTCTGGTGTCTTCCTCAGGTACACAGGGGCCCCGTACTTTGCGGCAATCTCAGCCCTCAAAGTGGTAAGTCTGCTTACACCTTCTTTGTTGGGTTACTCTGGTGAGGAGTTGGATTATTTCAGTAGGGTTAATGCAAATGTGTAGGGCTGTGGTCTTAGCTCAGTGGCAAAAAACCCCCCAAAAACACCAGTGACTCCTAATCTCAGCACTCAGGAGGCTGAGACAGGAGGATCATTGTGAACTTAAGGGCAGCCTGGGCTACAGTTTGAGTTCAAGGCCAGCCTGGTCTACATAGCAAGACCCTGTCTCCAAAAATCAAAAAAAAAAAAAAGTTACTCTAAAGCAAATGTTTTCTGACGGAAGCCTAAGTAAGACCTTGATGTAATCGTGGGTAGTAGAAGCGCCTCGACATAAGCTGTCCGGGTTCTGTGCAGTCGCAGAGCCCTGAGACCTATTACCCTACCGTGTTCACCGCAGTGCTTCAGGGATGTGCTCAGCTCCTGGCATGAGCAGTCCCTGCCCTTGAAACGAGGCTCCTGCACATTCTGCTCAGCCCCACAGCCCAAGGCGCAGGGGACCCGAGTCTGTGCTTCCGGGGACACAGGCTGCGTGCTGGGCTGCGGCTCTGACCCCTCCCTGCAGGTGGCAGTGGGAGTCTAGTTTTGTCACCAGGCATTTTTGTTTTTTCTTTTCTGTGGTGCTGGAGATGGAATGCAGGGCCTTGCCAGTACCAGGCGAGCACTGTGCCACTGTAGTGTGTCCCCGGCCCTTTTTATTTTGAGAAAGCGGCTCACTAAATTGTTCAGGCTGGCCTCGAACTTGAGGTCTTCCTGCCTTAGCCTCCTGAGTAGCTGGGCTCCCGGGCATGCATTCTAGATATGGGTTTCCTCCTTCCCTCCCTCCCTCCCTCCCTCCCACCCCCCTCCCACCCCCCTCCCACCCTGCCATCCTTTCCTTCCAACTTTCTGGAGTAGGATCTTAGGGCCTCTGCCCAGTGGGCGCCTCCAGGGCGGGCCCACACACTTCCTGACGCCACCTGCCCTCTGGGCCCCCTGGGTGTGTTCCGGCTGCAGGGTTGTCTCCCTAGGCGGGGAGGGCGCGTGGTGCCCGTGGTGTCCCTGCTCCTGTTCCTGCTCATCACCCTGCCTGGTTTCCCAGGGTGCGGATCTGTCGCATGTGTTCTGTGTCCGGGAGGCGGCACCAGTGATCAAGGCCTACAGCCCGGAGCTGATTGTCCACCCGGTGCTGTGAGTCCCATGGGCGGTCGGGTGGGTGGGAGTCGGGGGACCCTGGCTCCCACGTGCTTCCTGCTGACCTCCTCAGCGATGCCACGTGCCCTGCGCTGCCCTGTGTGGCTTGGGGCCGGGGCCTCCACTTCTGTCCTGTTTTGCTGGCACCTGTGCCTGTGAGAAGTGGCACTGTGCTGGGTGTGGCCCTGAGTCCGCGCTGAGCTCCTCTTCCAGGACGTGCAGAGCTGGAGGCGTCACGCCCGATGGAGATGGGCAGCACGGTTCTCCTGCGTTTTCTGTAAATGGAAAATCCTTTCACGTTGGAAACAAAGCTTTGTACATGGGGAATGGAGGGGCTTGGGAGGAAATGGGATAAAATAGAATAAAATTTATTTTAAAAATTAAAAAAAGAAGAGGAAATCCTTCTTTGAAAACAAAGTGTTGTGAGAAGCGAGCAGACAGGAGTTCTAAGGAGGCTCTCCCCTCTGCTCACCCAGCGACAGCCCCAACGCGGCACAGGAGGTGGAGAAGTGGCTGCCCCGGCTGCACGCCCTGGTGGTGGGGCCCGGCCTGGGCCGAGACGGGCTCCTGCTGGACAGCACCAAGGTGAGTGGCCGCCCGCCCCAGGGGCCCTCGCCCTGCACGCCTGTTGCTCCAAGTGATTGGGGGGGGGGGTGACGAGCCTGGCAGTCACTCTGCCTCTGGTGCCACTGCTGAGCCTCGTAAGACAAGAGGACCCAGGGCTGTGGGAGGTGTGGTTCGCGGGGTACGGGCTGCGGTGGCATTAGGCAGCGTGTAGCCCGGGTGGCTGGCATGGAGGTCACTGTCACGTGGCTGAGTCAGGCTGGGGCACCTCGGGGAGCTATCGTCATCTCTCTGCCGGGGTGCACATGCAGGTGACCCCACCAGGGCTCGCGTGGTCCAGCTCTGGTGTTATGTCCCTACTGCTGTCCCGCTGTGACTGCTTCCTGTCCCGCCCTGCTCGGCCCAGCCTGTGCCCCGTGACATGGTGGCTGCCCACAGCGGGCCACCTGTGCGTTCACATGCACGCGCACGCGCGCGCACACACACACACACACACACACCTACCCCCCTTACCCCCCTTCTTGCCGTTGCTTGTTCCTGGAGGTTCATTTTTCCATTTGCATGCGGGCAAATGCTCTCCACCAAGCTCATCCCTAGCCCCACACCAGCCTTTGTTCAAAGGGAGGAGATTGTGTTGCTCCACGAAACTGCAGTACAGATAGATGTAAGACATGTCGCCCTAGGGTCAGGGGAGGTCAGGGGGTGGGGCAGCACGCCAGCTGATCCTGCTCCTTAGCTGCCCAGTGTCCCTTGGTGAGCACATTCCTTTGCCTGGGGTGGCCTCCTGGGTCACTGGGCAGGGCTGAGCGCGGGTCTCATCCCGACCACCTGTGTGCAGTGGTGCTGTGACTGCCCAGCGCGGGGTGAGGGGCAGGGGATAGGAATTGAGTGGCTGCACCCGGGGCCTGACCACATCGTGTTCCGTAAGCTGGGCAGCGTGCCAAGCATGGTGCTGCCCTTGTTGCCCTGGCACCCGCTGAGTGCCAGCGGGGAGGACTTGCAGTGTGAGGGGCTCATCTCCTGGTCCCCTGGCCTCAGCACCAAGCCAGAGGCGGCTGGGGTGGCGTGCACACCAGGGGCACAGTCACTAGGCAGCCCTGCCAGGCTCTGCCCTCTGTGTGGCCCAGGCTCGCAGCTCGGGAGCCACAGCATCAGGAGGCTCCCTGCTGTCCTCGGAAAGCGCCTGCCCGGCATGCTCCAGGCCCTGGGTTCCATCCCCAGCAGCACAGAAGAGGACTCGCTTGACCGCCCTTCCAGCACGGCAACTAGACACGCATGTCCTGGCTATGCCAGTGCTGTCGGGGGCGGAGAGTCCCCACGACTTCGGATTGTAAAGGCTTTTCTCTCGTGGAAATCCCGGACTCAGGAAGAATGGGCAGGCAGACAGCTGGAGGCTCAGAGGCAGCGTGCAGTCTGGGTGCGGGGAGATGACAGTGCTGCCCAGGGCACACCCTGCTGGAGGGAACCGCCCCGGGACAGGGCTGAGGACAGTGGTTACAGCAAGGCCTCCGTGAGCATCCGTGTACGCACCACGAAGACCCCACCACCGCACTGATGCCCCGCCTTCAGTGAACGGCTGAGGTCTTCAGCCTGACACCCTGCAGTCCTTGAGGCCCAGGTCAGGAAGCCGCTGAGCCATGCCTTCTCCGCATCGCTTCCTCCCTGGCATTTCCTGACAAGGTCATCTGGAGGGTCCTGAACACAGCCCGCTTGGACACGCCTCTGTTCTTACCCTGCTTTCCCTGAGGACGGGCTGGATCCTGGAAAGATTAGACCCCACCTCGAGGTGGTCTTGGGGGAGTAATTGCCCTGCACGTGTGTTCTGGGAAGAACTTGATGGCGTCTGAGTCTGCTTGCTGGACGCCTGCCCCGCTCCTCGGCCTCCCACCCCAGCCTCCACTCAGCAGCTTTCTGTCTTGGGCTCTGCCATGCAGCATCCCCCGTGGCTCGTGGCAGTGGGTCTGCGGAGCTGTCCACTCGGCATGCATCCTGGCTCATGGGATGTCGCAGTGTGTTGGGGACGCCTGGCCCCGGTTGGAGATCCACCGACCCTCAGCGTGTGGCTGAGCTGGCCTGGTCTTCCCGGCCCCATGCACATGCTGTGTGCAGTGGAGGACTGGAGTCTCCTTCAGGCTTGGCTGTGTTCTGAGTCCATAGGCCCTGTCCCCACGCCCTGGTCTGCAGTCCTGGGGCCCGGCTCTCCTGGCAGGGCTCTGCTTACTTTTGACCATTCTGTCCTATTTTTTTTTTTGGTACCGGTGATCGAACTCGGGACCTTGCATGTGCGAGGCAGGTGTTGGAACCACTGAGCTAAATCCCCAGCTCTGTCCTAATTTTTAATGAGGATTTAGGCTGTTTTCAGCTGCTCTGCTTTGGTGTTGTTTTGAACATTTGTGTGTGTATGTATGTGTATGTATGTGTGTGTAGGCGGGTATGTATGGGCTCCACCCAGGCAGTCTTTGGATGCACTCCTAGGAGGGCCATTGCAGAATCAGCTGGGAGCAGTCTGCTCTCCTCTCCCACTGATGCCATACACACACACACACATACACACCTGCACACGCACATGGGTGCTGCTGTCCATCTCTCTGGAGACCTGAGTGCTACTCCGTGCTGTGCCAAGTGTCCGGCATTCAGCTACTTGCTCTAGGCTGTTTCCTTTGTCAACACTTGAAGAGATGGCAGTGGCAAATCATCAGATCCGATGCCGTGAAACCAGAAGCGGTCCAAAGTGACAATTAGCAAAAGCCTCTTTTACCAGGAATGCCGAGGGCAGAGACAGACGGTTTTCTTTGTTAAGAAAGGAGATGTGCCCCACCGCCCATGGGCTTTGCACACTGTGACACTCACACTTAAGCAGAGGCCAGCAGGTCGCAGGCGCAGTCTGCAGCTGGAGCCTCCCTCCCTCCCTGCCTCCTGGACGGAGCAAGGCCTGGGCTGCGGGGAGCCTGGTGCGGCGTGGATTTGTCTTTCTGTGGTTTGTGCTCACTGAGCACATCTAAGTGCTGCATTGACGTAGAATTTTTTTTTTGGTACTGGGGATCAAACTCAGGTCCTTACACTTGCACAGCAGGCAGCAAAACCACTGAGCTAAATCCCCAGCCCTGACGTAGAATTCTTAAGCCTCTTGTATTTTCTGTTACTGAATTTTCAAGCACAGATAATTTTACACGCAGATTGCTGAATATAAATTTGTCATAATGTACTGGTTATAATAACTCTGTGTTGGTTGCATATGTTTGTGTCTTTTTTTAATAGGAAGCCTTTGAACTTCAAAGTGTAAGATTAATTCTTATCAAGGGCAAAGTGGCTCACTGTCACTCTTGTCACTGTATTAAAACACAGAAACAAGTTTAATGAAAACACAAAACAATGACGGAAGTGGAGACTTCTCTCCAGGTCCCACAGGTCATGTGTGCTGAGACTCGAAGGTGCCGGGTGGCCTTGGTGGGCGGCCTGGGGCCTGGCTGCGGTTTCTAGGCCCTGCGGCTTTCGCTTTCTTCCTCTGTGGGTTTGGTTCATTTCCTGTGAGGACCCCGCGTTGCCTCTCAAGGCCGTTTGGCTCACGGCCCACGTGCTTTCTTCCCTGGCAGGGGATTCTGGAAGCTGCGAGGGTCAGGGACATCCCCGTGGTCATCGACGCAGTGAGTGTGGCTTCCTGCACGCATGCGGCCAGCACAGGGCCTGCCTGGCCCGGCCGGCCAGTGACAGCACCCTCGCTGTGCGCAGGATGGGCTGTGGCTGGTGGCTCAGCGGCCAGCGCTCATCCTTGGGTACCAGAAGGCCATCCTAACCCCCAACCACATGGAGTTCAGCAGGCTGCACGAGGCCGTGGTGAGTGTGCGAGCACAGCGTGGGATAGGAGGTTGCGTTCCTCGTGGTCCTCGCGCGTTGTCCCTTGCGCGTTGGCAGCTGTGGACCGGGTGAATGATGCGTGGTGGTGTCCCCCCCGCCCGGCACGGGGACGGTGACAGCATCTGCTTCTCGGGTAAGGGTGGCGTGGGGAGCTGTAGAGCCACGTGTCCTGCACAGGACAGGTCCCCACGTGCTGTCATCGTCTCCAGATGTGTCATTTCTGCACACCAGGGCTCAGCCGGAGGAAGGCTCTGGCATGTGTGCTGCTCACAGATGGCACACAGGCCTCCTCCCACCACATGGTCTCGAACAGGTGCCCGGTGATGCCCCAGGACATCAGGAGGGGACAGGGCTGTTCCCTGAGCACCCGCCATCCAGGAAGACTTGGGCTCTGTGCCTACTTCCTGTGTCCTTGATTGTAGCTCAGCGGCCCTGTGGACAGCACTGACCCCCGCGGATCCATCCTGAAGCTCAGCCGGGCCCTGGGGAATGTGACTGTGGTCTTGAAGGGGGAGCAGGACCTCATCTCTGATGGCCAGCAGGGTGAGCCAGGCGGCTGGGGGGCTCCGGGGCCCAGGGCCCGCACACAGGCTCACCTGCAACAGGCAAGTGTGGCCATGGTGCTGCACCACACCCAGCATCCCCAGCCGCCCAGTCACCTGAGCTGTCCGCTGCGCCATCTCACAGTGACCGGGACAGAGGAACCCTCAGCCCACAGCAGAGGGCGGGGCCGAGATGTCCCCCCAGGCCCTGCTCCTGGTGCCACGCTGGGGCCCCCTGCACCTCAGTGGCCTCTGACAATCGTGCGAGGAACTGGCTGGGGCCTGGAGATGAGGGAGAGGCGCACACGGCATGGTGGGCGCGTGTGCACCGCACACTCACACATATAGGGCGCAGGAAGCAGCGGGGACCTGCTGAGGGCCCGGGACCCTGGAGGCAAGATCGTGGTCCCAGGAGGCCTCCCACACGAGGCTCCCACACATGGGAGCGCTCCGTGGCAGTGCCTGGCCCCTGAGGCACCGGTGGACACCCCGGGCAGCAGGCACCCCGAAGGGCGTGGTGCTGACGTCCACACTCAGGCCCTGACTGCTCCGTGTGCTCCGCAGTGCTTGAGTGCAGCCACAAAGGCAGCGGCCGCAGGTGTGGGGGACAAGGGGACCTCCTGTCGGGCTCCCTGGGCGTCATGGCGCACTGGGCCTTCCTTGCGGAACCGGAGAAGACAAATGGGTATGGCCATGGCGACTGCACGCTCGGTAGCTCAGGCATTGAGTCCTTCCAGGTGTGGTCAGGGTACAGAGGTGACCAGGGCCGGGGTTGCCCGCCTGTAATCCCACCACTGGGGAGGCTGAGGCAGGAGGATCCCTGCGAGTTTGAGGGCAGCCTAGGCTGCTTGGCGAAATCTTGCCCGACTCACAATAACAAAAACAAGGAAAACCAAATGGCCAGTTTCGGGGAGCCATGGGTGCCTGCCTCTCCAGCACCAGTGCCCCTCCATCTTGTTGCAGCTCCCGCCCGCTGCTGCTAGCCGCCCTGGGCGCCTGCTCACTCACGCGGCAGTGCAACCGCCAGGCCTTCCTGAAGCACGGCCGTTCCACCACCACCAGCGACATGATCGCCGAGATCGGGGCCGCCTTCCGCGAGCTCTTCGAGGCCTGAGCCGACCGGGTGAGGGGGCTGCACGGGGTCCGCATCTTCCCTGAGTGCCAGGGTGTGGCCCTCGTGAACCAGCTGATGTGGGGCTGAGGGGTTCAGGGTGCAGTAGGTCGGTCTGAGCTTGGAGGCGTCGCGATGCTGTTGAGCCTTCCTGCACATGTGCAGCTGAGAACACGAGAACCCCGCGGCGGGGAGGCAGGTGTTCTGTCTGCTTCTTGTCCCAAGGGGGCCTCCTTTTCACCTCCCTTCCAAGCCGCGCCTCTCAGGGATCCAGTCGTTTCACGTGTCCAAGTGCGGATTTGTCCCAGAGGTCCCCGGAGGCCAAGGTGTCTGCTCCAAAGCTCACTGTCTTCTAAGCAGTGCCGGGCTGGTGCATGTGGGTTCATTCATGGAGCGTACACGACCCCAAGTGTGTCACTCACCGAGATGGATTCACTTTAGCCCCTGGGAGGGTGAGGGGCGCAGTGGTGCAGGCCGGGGGGTGCAGAGCCCAAGCCCCGCTGTCCCCCTCTGCACACTGAAACAGGGAGGCTGCAGCCCACACCCGGGGAAGTGGTCAGCGCTGCACCGGGAAGAGGCCTCACCAGGGTGGTGGAGCTGCAGCTCACAGGGGGCCGGCATGCAGGCTGTCAGTGGCCCTGACAGCAGCACAGCGCATGTGCTGAGGAGAGCAGAAACCAGGCATCAGTGACCGCAAGGCCCTGTGGTACCCAGAACCCCGGTGGCCCTGTTCCCATAGGTGGAGAGCGGCCGACAGAGGCCTTTCGCCCTTGGCCATTGTCCGGGGGCTGCCATGAACCAGGTGCCACTCGAATCCTTGCGCTGTTTGAAAACTAAGCTTCGAGAGTTTGAAGAGACAGCTTTACCTGTGAAGCTGTGGAGCATCGTCCCGAGCTGCGAACTGTCCTGCGGACACCATGCCGTGGCCGGCTGCAGACGGCGGTCGGCCACTGACACTGGGCTGCCTGTCTGCTGAACCCACCTTCCCCAACCGAGTCAGCTGCGCTCAGCCTCTGGGCAGACAGAAGCAGCTGAGGCCATCCATCTATCTGTCCACTGGTGGTGGCCACCATGCTGCCCGTGTTCCCACTGAGGTCATTTAAAGAGCAACCCTGAACAGCCACTTCTTTCCAAGGGAATAAAGTTCAGCAGTCTAGGAACTAGTCTTGTGTTTTTGTTTCCTGAGTTACTACAGAACCCCTTGACTTAAGACTCAGCCCGAGTTTATTTTAATGTAGTTAACAACGCTGTTCTTTAGTAACTGCTCGCTCATCACTGCATGTAAGGGCTTCCTGGGCCCGGGGCAGCAGTGCGAAGCATTCAGGTGGCGGCCAGGGCCGTGGGCAGCAGTGAGCCCAGCCATGTGCTGCTGTGTCCCCAGCCCAGGCTTCTGAGGCAGGCCTGCCAGGAGAGCTCGGCCAGGTCACTTCCTCATTGTGGGACACACCATGATCCCTGCGACATCAGGGAGGGTTTATTTTGGCTCACTCTAGAGGTCTCGGCCAGGAAGAGAGGTGCTGACACACGGACCTGCCCAGGCCTCGCCCTATGGCACCCTTCCGATTGGCCCCACCTCCTGACAGCGTGTAGCTATGAACGTGACTAACCAGCCAGGAGTGTCGAGCCGAGGACTCCTCACCTTCCAGAACCCCACCTCTAAGCACATGAGGCTCTGGGGGGCCACCTGGGCATAAACCACACCAGGCGGTAGGAAGGGCCTGGCCCGGGATCCGAGGTGGGGACAGAGAGGTTTGCGCATCTCTGCTCATGATCTGGTCTGTGTGAAGATCCTGGGCCAGGCGCAAGGCCACCACCACCATGGAGCCTGCCCTCCGCGGTGCCACCTGTGGCCGTTACAGCCCACCCCACTGCCCACCACAGCCAGCCTCAGGCACACCGCCATGGTACGGCTGCGTGCCACTCGGGCCCCACGCCGGCCGACCCTGGAAACCCCACTGTGGCTCTGCCCTGGGCTTCAGACCCCGTGGTGCCCTGTGCCCCGGCTAATGGGGCCCAGGCTCCTCCTGTGCTGTGCCGTGCCGTGCCGTCCTCAGGCCCAGGGCCTGGGGTCGCATTGCCCAGGGTGCTGGCTGGCTTGGGTCCACTGAGCGGCCAGCAGGCTTCTACTACACTGAGCAGCAGCCACCCGTCCCGGCCATGGGTCGGGCAGAGGATGAACAGACACCACCAGGGCAGGACTGGTCCGCTTTATGAAGGGCCATGATCGGAAACTTTAAAGTAGTTGTGCGAAGAGCAGAGCTGCGGCTCAGTCGTCAGTGGCCGGCCAGCCTCAGCCCCTTGGCTTCTGTGCTGTCCGTGGGTCCAGCAGGTCCCAGGTGGAGGCTGCGCCACTTCTGTCCTGGAGGAGGGAGGGTCATGTCACCTTCCACCTGGCTCTGGGTGCAGAGGGTGTGGCTGGGCAGGGGGAGGTGGTGGCCGGGCAGACCCAGGCCTCCGCGTACACTGAGCTCGGTGACCCTGGTGGCTGATGTCCACTCCACATCCCCCACACCTGCCATGGTGGCCTCCTCTGGCGGGGACATGGGGTGTCGGGCTGGTGTGCCCCGTGCACAGCCTGGGGCGATGCCCTGGTGTCCCTGCCCAGATGCAGTGTTCACCTTGATGCTGATACCATGGGCAGCGAGATCCTGGCGCAGTGTGTCACATGCCTCCAGCAGGGGCCGCCTCTCCTGCAGCTGTTGTCGCCGGGCGTCCCCAGTAGCTGCCTGTGTGTCCAGTGCAAACTGCCGCACCTTCAGCCGGAAGCGTACGAGCTCATCTACCACACTGCACAGGGTGGCAGTGCTGCCGTCTCCTGGAAGACACTGAGCAGGGGGCCCGTGGGCCAATGCTGGGCAGGTTCTGTGCTGCGACAGCCCAGCCCATCTCCTCGGCCTCAAAGCTGGCCGGCGAGGGAGCTGGTGGGGAGCAGAGAGGTGGCCCGGCTGTGGAGCTGAGCTGATGCTGCCCCTCGGGCTGGGGGAGCGGCGGGGATGTATACCACCCGCTCCCCAGTGCAGGGAGCTCAGCTGTGGCCCTGGGGACTGAGGAAGGCACCCTGCGCAGCAGAACAGAGGTGTAAGCTAAGTGCATGCAGCTGCTGAGCAAACAGCAGCACCCCTCGAAGACCCAGCCTTGGCAGAAGTCTGGCCTCCTCCTGACTAGCTCAGAAAGGGTGGCTGTGCCTGACAGCCCACAGCGTCTGCAACTCCAGGTTAAACTTCTCAACCCTCACACAGTGCCCACTCGCTGCTGCCTCCAGGAAAGCGGGCTGCCTCAGCGGCCTCAGTGGCCCGGCCCCAACTCTGGGGTGGGAGTGAACGAGGTTTCTGCAGAGGTCGGCCCGGCCTCTTCGCTTACTCAACTGCAGACCAGGGCAGCACCAGGCTGCAGTCACCTCAGGCTGGGCAGTCCCTGTGAGCTCTGCCAGCGGCTTCCACACTGCCCGGAAGGGACCCTGACCCTGTCCACCAGGTGATGGGCGGCGCAGGGCAGCCCCAGGACAGAGGGTACAGTAAAGGTCCCGAGGGGCCAGGCCGAGGCGCGGATGGCAGCCTGGACCAGAGCCTGAGGCTCCTCACTGCCCGTTAGCAGCTCCTGGGTGGGCACTGCCCGTCCTGGGCCAGGCCTTGTGTGCAGGGCAGCCCAAGGGTGGCCTGGACAGCCTGGGGACGTCAGGGACAGCAGAGGCAGGCAGGGGTGGCGGCAGAGGAGGAGGGGACACCACGCAGGGGGACAGCCCAGGGTGGGGCTGCAGCACCGGGAGAGGAAGCAAACGGGAAGGGTTCCTGTGGGACTAGCACTGAGCCCTGGGTCAGGCAACCCAGGTGAGTGGAGTGATGGGTTTAAGCGCATGCGTGCGTGCGTGCATGTGTGCATGCGCGTGCGATGGGTGAGGCAGGAAGCCCCGGCCCAGTGGCCAGAGACAGCAACTGGAGCCATGTCAGGGACTCAGGTGCCCCTGACAGGACGCCATGGGCTGGCCAGGCCTGGGAACACACGCCCCACCTGCACGTTGTCACTGCATGCCAGGCGCTGATGGCCTCACAGTAAGCTGTGACAGCAGAGCCACTCAAGAGGTGCTGGCTGCCCGCAGGCTGCCTGCCCGGCAGAGCACTGGCACCACGAGCTCCAAGGGCTTCTGTCTGGGGAAGCGACCACCTCTTCCACTGCGGCAGGAAGTTAAAGGGGCCCTCATGTCCCTTGCATGTGCACACATACCTGCCGACTGGCCAGAGAGATCCCAACGGTCTCAAAGAACTGCTCCACATATGCGACAATGGCACCCAGCACAGCAGGGCTCCTGGGCCCTCCGGGGCCCTGCAAGAGACCAGGGTGCTGCACATCAGGGCCCAGGGGCAGCAGTGCCCTACGGGGGGCCTCTCGGCTTCTGTGAACCGAGGACACAGCCTGCTGTGTCAGCCCACACAGGGAGCTGTGCCGGGCAGCCCTGCCTCGGTTTTCCCACCTGTCATGCAGAGTGGGCAAGCACAGCCACGGCAGTGTGGGCACAGTGGGCAAAGGGCAAGAGTACAGGCCGGGCTTCTCGGGAACAAAGGGAACCCTGAGGTGGAGCCAGCAAGACGCCAGGCTCACTCGCCCAACCTCCCTAGGTTCGCTCTGCACCCAGCCTTCCCACCAGGAGCCTGGAGCTGTGGACTCAGAGAGCCAAGGCTGCAGGCCAGGGAGGCCTCGGCGCAGCTGTTGAGGGGCATCCTGGGCCCACATGGCCCTGCTGCTCACCCGTGGCTGGCAGCACTTCTTGCACCGCTGTAACTGCCTGGCAGCCTCCTGAGGCCACAGCCCTGCAGTCCTTCTAGCTCGGCGACCGCCCAGTGACCCAGATGTGCCCCACCCACGGTCCCCCTGTGCCGCAGAGACCGGCCCTGTGCCGCGTCTGCCACTGGGACCCTGCCAGCTCTGTAGCTGAGCCCTGGGAACTCATCAGTCACCTCTTCCAGCCCCGCCATGGCTGATGCAGCTCGTGTCCAAGACCTGTGCTCTGAACCCCAGACCCCCCAGGCCCACAGAGCCCTCGAGGTGATGCTGCGCCATGGCAGGGAGGGTCTGCAGCATCCCTGGGTGGCCTAGGCCTGAGAGGCAGGAGGACAGGCCTCGTGGCAACCAGGGCCCTCAGCTTCTCAGGTCCTGTGCGGTCAGAGCTACCCAGATGCAGGTCCCCAAGAGCAAGGGCCAGCCCTGGCTGCTCAGGGTGTGGCAGGGAGACTCCCCAAAGCGTGCACGGGCACAGGAGCTGCTGGTCGCCTCCCTGGTGACCAGGGGCTCTGCGCTGCCCCTGGGAGCCCAGTGACACAGGGCGCAGGCTGCAGACACCAGCACTGGACTTGCGGGGCTCTGCTTAGATGCATCTCTAAGGAAGTGTCCTGAGCAGGGTGGACAGTGAAGTCCCTCAGGGCCAAGGGCACTCTGGAGAGCTGGCTCTGCCAGTGGCCTGCCGTCCAGGGAGAGCAGAGACCCAGCAGGGTGGGTGGGAGGTGGGGACCCTCACAGCTTCCTCCCGTTCCCACAGACTCTGTCCCCTCACTGCAGAGCCCCTGGGTGGTCACCGCACACATGTGGCAACCAGACAAGCACACCATGGCTCAGCTTTGGGGTGCCATGTGGACTGGGAGCCGGCCAGGAGGGGGTGCACACCGCTGGGTGTGTCTGGGCGGTCATGGACGTGTGGCCTTGGGTCTGTGGTTCCTCCCCTTCCTCTCAGCACTGTCCTGCACTGCTTCCTGTCCACCATGAACTGGGCAGCTTTGCTCCCCCTGGCCCTTCCACCATGATGTTCCTGCCTTGGAGAAGATACCCATGCACTGAATCTCCTGAAACCATGAGCCGATTAAACCTCCCTCCTCAGAGCTCCAGATATCCTGTGTTATGTCTCAGCTGTGGGAAAGCTGACAGAAACACACGTGACGTGCTGTCCACACAGGAACTGGGGACCCATCCAAGTGTTGTGTGTCCTCTGGCACTGACAGCCCAGGCTGGGACCCTGAAGGCCCCATGAGGTGCACGCTGGAGCCAGGAGTACCCGCAAAGGGAGGGCCAGGGGGGACTTGGATGCCACCGTTGCTCCAGAGCGGTGGGGTCGGCAGGCTGGTCTGTGGGAAGCCTGGAGTTACCTCTGTGGCCGCCCTGAGCTGCCTGTTCCCCAGGCGCACGAGGTCCAGGACGGCGTCCAGTGCCCTAGGCGTGTTGAAGTCGTCAGCCAGTGCAGTCCTCACGGTGCCCTTGGTGCTGCTGAGCCTGAGAAAAACCGAGGAGAGTGAGCAACACCAACAGGGCCCTCCCACCACTGCCCCCAGGCACACGGAGAAGGGTGACTTGGACTCAATACGGGGGCTCTGAGGTCGCGTGACCTCATCTGCGCATCGGCTCCACACGGCCCTGGCCTGGCAAGGACGTGAGGCGGGCGAGTCCCACACGCCTGCAATCCAGCCTCGGGAGGAGGTCACAGGTTTGAGGCCAGCCTGGGCTGTCTTTTTCTTTTTCTATCCAGCAGTGAGGACAGCAGCCCCAGTGGAGTCTGCTGAGTCCCCACCTCCAGGGACCTCCCAGGAGCATCTGCCAGGCCTGAGACCATGCTCTTGAGCTAAATAAATCAGACGCATGGTTTCTTTGGTGTGAGAAACCGGAAGCGGAAATCAGGATCTAAAGGTATAAAAGATACTGGGAAGTGGGAAGAAAATGTTCAAGCAGGAAGGGGAAGGGGGGGGAAGGAAGAGACAAGGAAAAAAGTGAAAATAGAGGAAAGAATGGAAACAAAACTTCTGTACGTGGGGAGAGGAGGGGACTTGGGGGGGTGAAGAAGAGGCAGAATCTATCAGCTACAGGTGCAAATGCCCTATGATGAGCGTTAGCATCATGTATGTTTAAAACGTACCAATAAATGTTTTGCTTGAAAAGGAAAAAGTGGAAATAAAGCTTTTGTAAGTAAGGAGAAGAGGGGCCAAAGGGGGAGCAACGGGAAAGAAAGCAAGATAGATCATGTACAGGTACAAATTCTCTGTGATGAATGTGATCATTATGTGTATCTAGAATGTACCAAGGACTATTTTGCTTAAAAAAAATAGAGCCTTGTGAATACTGAAAGAACCAACAACAACAAAACCAGGGGGCTGGAACTTTAGCTCTGTGGCGCCCACGCCTGCCTTTCAGGCACAAGTCCTGGGTTCGATCCCCGGTACCAAAAAAGCTAAATAAACAAAAATAAAAACAGGGTATCTCTAAGTAGCCCACACTGGCCTCGAACTCTCAGCAATCTTCCTGCCTCAGCCTCCTGAGTGCTGGGATTACACCCCCGTGCCACCATGGTTAGCTGACCCTGTCTTGACAAAGCAAAAAAATCAAAAACCAAAAAACACTAGAGCAGAGGAAACTGTGCCGAGGCTGCACGTGTGTGAGTCCACTGGCTGAGATCCCGTGCTGAGGAGTGACGTTAGCAGGACAGGGCGCGTCACCCCAGCCACCTGCACCCTGCGTGGGGAGGCCTGCAGGGTCAGGACAGCAGGCCGGGGCACAGGGCTGGGCCCTTGCATGGCCCTCCCATCTGACTCGGTGCAAATGTGCATCACCTGACGGTGCGGGCAGAGCACAGCCTGCACGGGGCCCTGGCCAGGGAGGGACACGCAGGGGCCGCTGTCACAGGCACGGGGACGGCGCGGCTCGGTGGCCCTGCCTCCTGCTGAGCAGCCGCGAGTGGCAGTCGCGGTCAGCATCATGTGCACTGAGTCCAGGCCAGAGCAGGCACCAGGCAGAGTCCCGGGAGAGCCGAGCCGGCCCCGTGCCTGCGGCCTGCTGCCTGCTGCCCACGGCCTGCGAGCAGCAGCGCCCGGCCCACGCATCTCAGGCAGGGTCCCTGCTTGCGGTCCTCACAGTCCGCCTCCCTGAGAGCCCGGTGTCCCAGGGCCCAGCCCCTCCAGCACCGCTCCTGGTGAGGTCACGACGGCCGCTGTCCTCCTGTCCCACGCCTCGGCCTCCCCTCTCCATGGCCACCTGACCTGGCACATCCTGCACCCAGCCCCCGGCTCTGCGCTCTCCCGTGCTGGTCCCTGGGCCGATGGGCCCTTGCTTGTGTCCCCCTCCAGCTCGGGACACCCCAGGCCACTGCAGGGGCGCCCTGGACCCTGTCTGCGCCTGGCGAGGCCTGGCTTTAGGCCCCGAGGCCTGACCCACACCCTGCCCTCGGTCGCTTCCTCGCCATCCTGCTGTCCGTTTTTGCAGTACTGGGGATGAACGCAGGTCCTCTGCACTGAGGTACAGCCCAAACTCCGCCCACTCTTTGTTGAGATCTCACTCTTTGTTGGGTCTCACTGAGTAAGGTCCTCAGCTGGGCTCGAAGCCTTGGTCCTCCTGCCTCAGCCACCCGAGCTGGACTGGACCACAGGTGTGCACACCAGGCTGCTTACTGCCTAGCTTATCCACATCCCCACCCGTCTCCCTGACAGCACTGCCACAGTGACTGCCAGGACCTCCCCTGGCACGCCCTGATAAAGCCTGGGCCATGTGCAACCTTCAGTGCTGCCTACAGGTGCCAGCCCTCGGGGCTGTGACTCCCAAGCCGCTACCGCCGGGCTGGGGAAAGGCCGCTCCCCCCGCTCACCTGTCCCACAGCTCAGCTTCGCTGACCGGGCCGCCAGCCAGCTGTCCCCGCATGTAGGCCCGTGCATCCTCCAGGAACGAGGCCAGCCCACGCAGCACATGGCTGGCGTCCAGCATAGTGCTGTCGCTGTAGTCGACGGCTGCAGAGGAGGCAGGGCTGCTGACCAGAGGCCGGAGGGATGCAAGGACCCGCCCAGCACCGGGCCCGAACTCCCAGACTCCAAGGAAGACGTGAGTTTCCTGCAGCAACTACCAGGACAAAGCTCACTGGGGCTGCGTCCTGCTGTCCCGAGCCATCAAGCAAGGGGTGTGTGTGCGTGAGAGAGAGACACGGCCTCGCGATGAGGCCCAGGCTGGCCCTGAACTCCTCGCAGTCCTCCTGCCTCAGCCTTCCGAGTGCTGGGGGACAGGTGAGCAGCCCCATGCCCGGCTCAAGCCACAAAGGCGTGAACACCAGGTCACCCGGCCCGGGGTGCGGCTGCCGCTCACCTGACCGGTAGCTGCTGCGCAGGCAGAAGAGCCGGAAGACGTCAGGCGAGAAGCTGCACAGGAAGTCCTGGAGGGGAGCAGGGCCCGGGCTCAGGGTCCCTCGGCCTGCAGCCGTGTGGGGAGCGACCACTCCCTTCCCGAGCTCAGCATCGTGGCCCACTCTCAGGTCCTGCTGGCCAGGCGCCGGGGGCCTGGGGACCAGGTGACCCGCGCGACATGGCAGGCAGTGCCTGCCGCACCCAGGGGGAGAGGAGCCTGAGGGCGAGCACCCGAAAGCTGAGAGCAAGGCGTCTGCCAGGCCATCACCACAAGATGCAGGAAGCAGCACCGGGGCCCACCCCCGTGAGCCCAGCGCTTAGACTTGGACACTGAGGCGGGCCCAGCCTGGCGACTTAGTGACTGAGCGAGACCCTGCCTCCGAGTTTCACAAAGGCCTGGGCACAATCCCGAGGGCTCCAAAGAACATGCTGGGTGTGGTGGTGCACGCCTGCCATCCTAGGACTTAGGAGGCCGAGCCAAAGGATCGCTGCAAGCTCAAGGCCAGCCTGGGCTGCACAGACAGACCCTGTCTCAAAAACAAGAGAGAGAGAGGGAAGTGGGAAATGCCCACCAAGAAAGCCACAGCCGGGGTTGACAGGAGACCCAGCTCTGGGGCCAGGGAGGGGACCTCGCTGGGAGGAGGGTGGCAGGAAGGCGGGTGGTCTTCTGCAGGCAGAGCCCGCCTGGGTTACCTTGATGGTGACGTAGTTCCTCAGGGACTTGGACATCTTCTCCTCCTGGCCCTTGACGTGCAGATGCCCTGCAAGGCCAAGGCGCCTGAGTGGGCGGAGCAGGAGGACACTGCCCAGCGCCCACCGTCCAGGCCTCCCGCACCTGAGCAACCGGGCAGCAGGGCCTGCACTGCGGGCACGCAGCCGCTGATACCACAGGAGCACCCAAGGCTCTGTCCGCCGCCAGGGACGACACAGCCTCCCTGGGCTGCTCTGAGGCTTCCGGGCCACCCGCGCCACCCTGGGGTCAGGAAGGGCCACCAGGGCCAGCAGCAGCACCGTGGCACATCCTGTCCTGTGCCCCTGGATGCTGATGTCCACACACACGGGGACAGAACAGGCTCTCCCTGACCTCTCCACAAGGGGGTGGGGGCACCTGCGTGCGTGAAGGGCAGGTGGAACTGAGCCCACCTGGGCTCCTCACCTTGTTCCTCTCAGAAGATGCCTCTGCTTTCCCTGGCCCAACTTCAAGCCGGTCCACTAATCCCAGCACTCAGGAGGCTGAGGCAGGAGGATCGCCTCAAGTTCCAGGCCAGCCAGGGCTACACAGTGAGACCCTGTTTCACAAAACCAATGAACCTAATACGACTTCCGATAAGGGCTCTCTGGAGCGGGTTTTTCTGAAAACTGGCTAAAATGGAGCTTCTGAAAAGGAGCGTCACCTTGAGCATGTCCTTCTCTGTAACACTACACCCCTATGCACAACTCAGTGTTTTAAATCGCAGTGTCTGGAAAGGAAACGCCTCTGGGAGCTCGGACGCCTGTGTCTTCCGGGACTCACCGGGAGGGAGGCGGCCCTGGGCAGACAGCTAGGCCGCGCATGGCCTGGGGCTCCAGGACCAGCGCAGGTGTTGTAGCTGCAGCCCTGGTGGGCGGCATCAGCGGGCTGGTGACCGGAGACCTCAGGGAGGAAGCCGGGGGTCGGGGCCCCAGGAGGCTCCTTCCTCTCCGAGCAGCGCCGCGGCCCTGGCCTCCTGGGCCCACCTCTTGTGTGCAGGGAGCAGTGCACTGGACCCAGGGCCTCCGCACTGAGTTGCGTCCCCAGCCCTTGTGGTTTGTTTGAGACAGGCTCTCACTGTGTTGCCCCGGCTAGGTTTGATCTTGTGCTCCTCCTGCCTCAGCCTCCCAGAGTGCTGGGACAACAGCTGTGCACCAAGATCCCATCCCAGGGAGTGCCAAGGCGCCAATGGAAGGACCCTTGGGGACACACCCGGGCCACATCGGCACAGAGGGCCCCGTGAGAGGCCCCAGGGACCCCACAGCATCCTGCGGTACAGACAGAAGAGGCACAGCACGGAGGCGGGGCGGGTGGCAGCACCTGGACAAGGACTCCGGCCTCCAGAGCCAGCCACTGCGGGGCTATGGGCCAGGCCTGGCTCTCGGAGCTCTTGAGCTCCAAAGCCGTCCCCTCCCTGGGGCACTGCCCTGTCCCCACTACTCCCATGGGGCCCAGGGAAGCTGCCTCCACTCCTGGCAGGTGGCACGGTCACTAAAACAGAGCAATGGCAACCGAATGCAGGCAACCCTGCCGGCCGCTCCTGGCCTGGCATCTCCTCCCAACTCAGATGCCAGCGACATCACGCACCAGACAAGTCCCTAACAGCAAGCCAGCTGGCACGTGTCCCTTCAGGAGAGGGCCGCCGAGGGACCCAGCCAGGGACTGTCCTGACCAGCCCCAAGGGACACGGCGACCTGACTTCCAACAGCACTGAGACGCACTGGTTCCAACAGCCTCGGGCCAGGTGGGGAGAAGGATCGCCCTCCTCCCAGAGCACAGTGGACACGGACGGGACAGCCGCACTTCTCCAAAGAGCCCCAAGCAAGAGACATCGCTGGTGGGCAGAGCGGGCCCGGTGCCACCAGGCTCAGGGAAGGCTCATCTGAAACTCCTGCGCCTCAAAGTGAGTTGCATCCCACTGTGCTCCTAACAGGGCTGGCTTCCTTCCTTCCTTCTTCCTTTCTCTTTTGGTTTCCAGTCTGTTCTTGAACTCACAATGTGGCCCAGGCTGGCCTCAAACTCACAGGGATCCTCCTGCCTCAGCTTCCCGAGTGCTGGGATGACAGGGCTCACTGCATGTGCTGCACCTGCTCCTGAGGACTGGCTCTGGTCGCCAGCTCTGCGCATGCCTGGGGTGACTGTGTCTGGGGACGGGGCTGCAGCTCGGGGATCTTCCTCATTACCTGCCACACTCGGGACTCCCAAGTCCTGTCTGCAATACACTCACACAGCACGGGCTGGACGCACTTCCCAGGTCTGGTCCGCTCACCTTTCCCATCCCACAGCCCCCGGTCCCAGCTGTGCCCATCCTGCTCCAACGTCCGGGCCCTGCGGTGCTCACCGGAGTGCAGGAAGTAGTTGCCCCACTGCCCACACTGGTGGAAGACCTCGCACTGTGCGATCTCGTTCTCGTGGTGCGGGAAGGCGAGGTCGATGCCGCCCGAGTGCACGTCCAGGTGGCTCCCAAACACGGCGCTGCAAGGCCAGGGCATGAGGCTCAGCAGGGCCCAGATGCCATGGCAATGCCCTGGAGCTGGCAACAGAGCTCTTTGCGACAGCACTCGGGGCCACAGGCCATGGCATGTGGGGTCTGAGTGGGGGGCCCGGCGGGCTGGGTGAAAACCTCGCCCCACGGCCAGCACCCACACTGCATCCCACATGCAAGCACCTGCAGCCCAGGCCGCGGTGGGAGCACTCAGGCATATGGCAAACATCGGAAGTAAAGACTGGCCCCAGTAAAGATGCTCTGCCATAAGGAATCCCCTCCAAACCCTCCCTTGAGCACACTCTTCTCACTGCTCTTGCCATTGCTGCAGCAGCTCTGGAGGCCTCTTGCCTGCGTGTCTCCATGAGGTGTGACAAAAAATGGTGGCTGCCGCCGAGCACCACCCAAGGGAAAGGCAGCTCGTAAAACAGCGCCGTGTCCTCGTCCACCTTGGTCACTGGGTCTGGCACTGTGTGACTCCTGGCTCTTCCCAAGGTCAAAATGACCAGGAAAGGGACACGTTTTATCAGAGATCTCTGGAGTAGGGTTTTCTTTTTGCTACCAGGGATCGAACTTGGGACCTTGCGCTTGCGAAGCAGGTGGTGTCTGCAGTAGGTTTTGATCTCCTGCTCAGCACTACAGTGCAAGGCTGAGAAAAAATGAAAAAACACTGAAAGAGAAACTGGGGAGCCAGGGCAGCCAATGCTGCTTAGTTAGCAAAGGCACCGGCCAGTCCAAGCCACTGACTGTACTGGTCATCAACTGGGGTGGAGGTGAGCTCTGTGCTACAGAGGGTACACGTGAGGGTACGCATTCAAGCAGTTTCTATGGAAACCAAGGCAAGCAAGGCTTGTAAAGGACAAGACAAAGCACTCTCCAATTAGGAGCAGAACAGACAAAATACATGGCTATAATGAGAACACTGTGCTTCTAGTCTGAAGGTTTTCGTTGTGGGAACGGAATTTGGGTGCGAGTTACTCTGACCTTGGCACGTAGGCTTAGGCCGGACTCACTTCTATAAATAAGCCAGCTGTGGGGGTAACGCTTCCCAGCCTGCCTTGGGCATGATCAGTATTGTGGTCCCCTGCATGTTCTGAATCGATTCAGGACACTGAGGCAGCCAGGACACAGCCACTGAAGACATGCAGGAAGGAGGACTGCAGAGCCACTGCAGGAATGGCAAGAGCCATGGGATCAGTGCGCTGAACAGGGAGGATTCTGAAGGCGCTTCATGGCCACATGTCTTACTGTAATAAACGTTTCGATCTGAATGTCACTGTATTTTCCGACCCTGCTCCGAGCGAGGGTCCTTGGTGTATGCAGCAGCCCTGGGCAAGGCTGTGCCGCCTGCGGCTGCCTCTGCCTGTCCCACACCGGACATCCCTGAGGCCAGGCCACCTTGCCGTGTCCGCCTCACCTGGCGATGGTGGAGCACTCGATGTGCCAGCCGGGCCTGCCGGGTCCCCAGGGGGAGGCCCAGGACACCTCCCCAGGCTTGGCCGCCTTCCACAGTGCAAAGTCACCCGCATGCCGCTTGTCTGAGTCCACTGCAATGACAAGAGGCCATCAGCAGGGACAGTCAGCCCCGGCCACCCCACGGGGACACGAGCACAGTGCCCCAGACAGCCCGCTCTTCCTCCCGAGGACTTTGGGGCTTCTCATCTATGTGCCTTGTTCCTCCCTACACGAGCCAAGTCCGGGCCGTGGCGCCACAAGGGGCCGCAGACCCACGACTCCCAGGAGGCACAGGAACTCGGAGGCTGCCCCGGAAGGACACACCACAGCCTCACCACCCACCTGCCTCTGCGGCCGGAGCAGGCACCACGCTGACCAGTTTGCCATATTTGTCTCCTCTGGCCCTCACATCGAAGTAGACGTTACCTGTTTCAGAGATGGCGGAGAAGCCCCACGGCTCAGAGCAGGACCCATTTCCAGGCAAGCCGAATCTCCAGCAACTGACTGGAATTCAAACCCAGAAGCTGGGCGAGGTGGTGCACCCCTATAGGCCAGCACTGACTGGGGAGGTCGAGGCAGGAGGCTCTCCATGAGTAAGGGTCAGAGTGCCTTGGATTAACTGGACTGATTGTGTCTACACCACCACTAAAAGTTTACAATGAAACGGGAGTGAAGGGGTCCCTGGCATTTACCCTCCAGGGGCTGGGCTGGGACCTGGCCACATCCAGCTCCGCCTGTACCTCTGAAAGGGAAGCACAGGACCGGGGCTCCCGAGCTCTAAGGAGCAAGGTCCCCTCGTCACCTCAGCCCTTGCAAAAGGTTTCTGAGCCGGGCTGCTGAGGCAGGAGCGCCACAAGTTCCAGCCTGGGCAGCCTAGCAATGCAGCGAGACCTTGTCTCAAAAAATAAAAGGGCGGGGGCTGGGGATTTAGCTCAGTGGTTTCGCCGCCTGCTGCGCAAGCACAAGGACCCAAGTTCAATCCCCGGTACCAAAAAAATAACAAATAAAAGGGCAGGGACCCAGCTCAGTGCCAAGCCCTGGGTTCATCCCCCAGGACTAGAAAAACAAAGCTTTCTGGGAGATGAGCTCCACGCGCACCCAACGAGATCAGGTAAGAACTGCCACGCTCCCACAGCACAGGGCTCTGAGGACAGGTCATAGCCCAGCATGCCTGTGTCCCCTTCCTTGGGCTGGGTGCCCCGTGGGATGTGAAGGGCAGAAGGTTTTGTTTTCATTTGTTTTGGGGTTTTGAGGTTTGGTTTTTGAGACTTCTATGTAGTTCAGGCTGGCCTTGAGCTCCCTATGTAGCCAAGGCTAGCCTGAAAGCAATCCTCCTGCCTCAGCCTCCCAAGTGCTGGGATTGCAGGTGTGCACCACCATGCCCAGCTCAAAGGCCAAAGGTTTTATGGTCTGAAAATGTACAATCTGGACAGGGCAAACCTGACTCCCCTAAACAACACAGCACAGTGACCCAGAACCGGCCGCTGCACAGCACACACAGACACTGAGGCTGAGGCAGGACACACAGCTGTGGACGGCGAACAAACCCCTCAGAGAGATGGACTCCTGGAGGTGGGGGCATAGGAAGGCTGCACAGAAAGGGGTGGCCGAGGGGTGCTGGCCGCAGACAGGGAGAAGCTGGGGACCAAGGGCCCTGCAGAGGACGGTGCCAGCCTGGACCAGGGGCTCTGGCAGGCAGTCTGGAGTCTCGTGAGGAAGTCCACACGGCGAGGGTGTGGCTCCATCGTGGGAGGCGGTGCCACGGGGGCAGGGGCGCCGCAGGCAGGGGATGTCACAGGCCTGACGTTGGCTTGGGGGGAGCCGACTCTGGGGGCACACAGCCAGGTGCACCCTGCAGTGCATGGACCAGGCGAGGCCCCAGTGCACAGGAGCCTAATTCCCCAGAATTTGGTTCTGCAAGTTCCTGAACAAGAGGACCACGGGCAGCCGCTGTCTCCGGCCACCTCACCCACAGCCGGAAGGGGCTGCTCTGCAGGGGGCACAGTGCGGCAGGGACCTGGAGCACGGCCCTAGCGGAGCACCGAGCAGCGCCACCCACACGGTTTGTACCTTTTGCGGTGGCATACGCGTGCCCACGCGCAATGATTCCTTCAATGAAGGAGATGATCTGGGGCACCATTTCGGTCACTCGCAGGGACACGGTGGGCGGCAGCACCTGGGAGGGCGGAGACAGAGCTGGGGTGTGGCTCTGCCTTGGGAAGACCACAGCCCAACCGGCCACAGCTGCCCAGTGCAGCCCTGGCGGAAGCTCCTGCATTGCTCCTTGGCCACGACAGACAGAGCCACATGAGCTGACCCCGGCCCCGGGCATATCCTGCCACGTTGGTATCAGCTCAAAACCAGGACATGGCCTCCTCCAGGCCCAGCTGCAGCTCCAGCCCATCCGCTGCCACCCAGACACGTGTGAGCGAGGCCAGCCAGGCCAATGCCCACCACGCCTACCTTCAGGGCCACCATGTCCTGCTTGAAATCCTCCTCATACAACCTGGCCAGGGCAGCAGGCGACATGTCCATCTGCAGGAGGGACAGACAGGGTCGGCAGCCTGCAGGGCCCTCACAGGCTCTGCAAACAGGAGAGCGCCACAGCTGGGCTCCGCCCACTCCAGAAAGAACCGCTAGCTTTGGGTTTTAGACCTGCACCAGCACTCGGGAGGCTGAAGCAGGAGGACCCAAGCTGGTGGCCAGCCTAGACTGCAGTGAGTTCAAAGCCAGCTGGCCCTGCGCGGAGAGACTCTCAAACAACAGAAACCTGCACCAGTGGCTTATCGTGACTGGAGGCTGACCACCTTGTTGGTTGGTGACAGAAAAAGGAAAACTAAATATCATGATTTCCATTACATAACTTTGGGTTTTTTGAGACAGAGTCTTGGTTTGTAGTTCAGGCTGACCCTGAACTCACTATGCAGCCCAGGCTGGCCTCGAACTCACAGTAATCTTCCTGTCTCAGCCTCCTTAGTGCCAGGAACCTACGAATCAATTTGGGAGGAATTATTACCTGAATAATGTTGAGTCTTCTGACCCATTAAAATAAGTCTTCTGAGGAGTTCAAAGAAAGGATTATTTGGGGGAATTAAAGTAACTGTGAAGAGAAAAAGCGTGGATCTGTAACCCTTGCAAATTTTCATGTCCTGTGTTCTGGGCTTAAAGAGCAAACGGGAAGTAAGAGGCATCGTGGAGTCTTGGTCTTTGACAAGAGAAGGTTACAGAAGATGTGGCTTCCACTTTGCTACTCCTTTCATTTGTGCCCTCTGCAGCCCACCGCCACACGCTGAGGGCTCTGTGGGGACCTGGGCCTCAGTCAGTGCCCAGAGACTGAGTCCTGCCAGCAGCCCTGTGCATGTACTGGGGGCAGATCCACTGACAGCCTTCGAGGAGACTGCATCCCTGTGGCCTCGTGAGAAGCCCTGCAGCAGGAGACAGCTAAGCCATGTCTGCATTCCTTAAAATACATGGCTTAGGCTGCCGGGTTTGGAAGGGTGAACTTTGGTACACACCATGATACTAATTCATCTCCCAGGACACAACTATCTCAAACGTGTTATCGTTCTTATATTTATCTGTATAGACTACATATGTATGTATATGGGTAGGGACAGTTTGTCATTTTTTTTTTTTTTGATACCAGGGATTGAACTTGGGACCTTGAGCTTGGGAGGCAGGCGGTGGAACCACTGAACTAAATCCCCGGCCCTAGTTTGTCAATTTTTAATACATCATGATAACTAATTCGCCTTCTAAGAGGTAACCATTATCCTAAATGTGTTGTTTTTCCTGCTCATACATGTCTCTGTGTAAACACTATGCATACACACATCCGTATGCATAATTCTCATCCACTTGTACGTATAAAAATTGTATGGATAATTTTTAAAATTCAAAAATAAAATAAAATAAAAAATAAAACCAAAACAAAAAGAAACATGGGATTGATGTTTAAAAAGGACCAGAGCTGCAGACCAGCATGAAGCCTTAGGTTCAATTCCAGTTTCACAACGACAGAGAGGAAAAAGGAAAAAGAAGCAACTTGTGAGGGACTTTCATGGGTAGAGTGGTACATTTTTGTTGCATGCCTGATGTAGCATACTGATTTCCATGAAATAAAAATTAGAAAAAAAAATTTTTTTTCAGACAGGATCTCGCTGTGTAGCCCAGGCTGGCCTCAAACTCACAGCGATCCTCCTGCCTCAGCCTCCCGAGTACTGGGATTATAGGTGTGTGCACCACCATTCCCAGCTGAAAAACAATTTTGTTTTACATAAAAAAAGGATTATATCTATAGCTGGATTATACATCTGATTCATTGAATTCCTTTAAGAAAAAATAAGGCTGGGTGTAGTGGCGCAAGCTTGTAATCCAGCACTCGGGAAGCAGGGGCAGGAGGACCACCATGAGTTCAAGGCTACATAGCGAGATTCAGTCTCAAAAAAACCAAAACAGAAAAAAAAGGGGATGGAAGCAAGAGGCAATGCAGTGAAGGCGAATGGGACCCAGGCCAACAGTCAGCACTGACCAAGGGTGACTTCCTCCCAAGCCGAAAGCTTCCTGAGGACCCCGTGCTCACCTCGCGGGCTCGTCTGAGGATCTTGTCGTCCACGTCGGTGATGCCCATCACCATGACAATGCCGCAGCCAAACACCTGGGTCAGCACCCTTCGGATGATGTCAAACCTCACGTAGGAGCTGGAAGAAGAGCGGCCGTGTCTCCAGCACACCAGTGGCCTCATGGACCCGGAGAGTGCACTGCGACCTAACAGCAGCTACGCGGCTCAGGCTGACCAGCCACATCGTGTGGCCCACAGGTGACATCAGGTTCAGGGCACAACATTAGTGTTTTACTTTTAGAGCTACCGAGTGACTTAACCTCTACTTAAATGTGTAAAAGTTCAGGGGTAACAAGATCTCACTAAGTGGCTATCCTGGTCCATGTTCTAGAGTAATTCTCACATCTATGACAAAATGAATAGGAGCAAATAAACCCTAAATCAGTACAATACCACATTACTCCTGAGACTGCTACAGCATTCTAGAATACTAAAAAAGAAAAATTTAAAAAGTTGGGTGTGGTGGCGCACACCTGTGATCCCCGTACTTTGGAAGGCTGAGGCAGGAGGATAACCATGAGTCAGAGGCCAGTTGGCTACACAGTGAATTCGAGGCCAGCCTGAACTACATGGTGAGATCCTGTCTCAAAAAGGCAAAAAAAGGGCCGGGGATTTAGCTCAGTGGTTTCGCCACCTCCTGTGCAGCCACAAGGACCTGAGTTCAATCCCCGGTACCAAAAAAAAAAAAAGGCAAAAAAAGAAAATACGGAATGAGATGCCACCATCTCTGCTTTTAGAATTTCCTTCTCTGTCCTTTTCACGTGTGTAATTTTTTTTTTCTAATACTGGAGATTGAACCCACAGCCTTTGCACTGAGCTGTAATCCCCAGCCCTTTTTTATTTCTATTTTTAAAATTTTGAGTCAGGATCTCGCCAAGTTACCCAGACTGGGCTCGAACTTTCGATTCTCCTGCCTCAGCCTCCCAGAGTGCCAGGGTTACAAGTGTGCGCCGCTACGCCTGGCTGTACACAGGGCTAAATGAATCTCCCACCAGCCTCGAAACTCAGGAAACTCTTGAGACCTGGGAACCAGCTCAGAAGTGCAGCCAAGGAAGACACAGCCTGTGTGCAGGGTCCTGCCTAGAAGGGAGGGACCTCGCTCGCCTGACCTTGAACTAGCAGCTCCTCCGGCCTCACCCTCACAGGCGTCCGCCACCATGCCCGGCAAAACCCCGGCCCTACAATCCCCACCTCACCGCGGAAGAGACCAGGCCTTGGCCAGAAAGCGACTTGTCGGGACCGGAAGCTCCCAAGGGAGCCACTGCAACGAGCAAGGACGCCCGGCTGCTCGGCCCTGCGCCAGGTCTGCCTCAGTTTCCTCCCTGGAGGACGGGCACAGGCTCAGGCGGCACCCGAGGTCCCGCGGACCCAGACTCACCAGGCGTGGCCGAGATGTGCGTGGTCGTACACGGTGGGGCCGCAGCTGTACCTGGGGACAAGGGGACCCGCGCTTGAGGGCCGGCGCGGCACCGGCCACCCCGCGCCCCGCGCCCCGCGCCCCGCGCCCCGCGCCCGCGCACCAGGACACGGCGTCGGCGCGGGGCACCACCAGCGGCTCCTCGCGGCGCGTGAGGCTGTTGTGCACGCGCACGCCCGTGTCGCAGCCCGCAGGCCGATGCCAGCCGTGCCCGCGCCCCGCGCACGCCGCACGCCCCCCGGGGCGCCGACCCAGGCCCAGCGCGGCCCGGCGCAGCGCGGGCCCCCGGCGCGTCCGCAGCATGCCGCCCAAGAGCGGGAGGCCCCGCCCGGCCCCGACGCACCGGAAGAGCTCGGGGCCCTAGGCTGCAGGGAGAGGCGGGGCCGCGACGGCGGCGTCCTCGGTGCTTGGGGACCATGCGAGCCCGGGCCCGCGCGCCCTTGCGCCCGGGGTCGGGCGGCTGCAGCGCGGGGTGCCGTTCACCCGCTGCTGGGCCTCGGCCTGCTCTCGGAGCCCCACCGTACGCCGTGTCTGCACCCCAACACACAGGATGTGTACCTCACACAGTGCACCCCCACAAACGTGCATTTAACACAACTCCATCGTGCACCCCAGCACTGTCTCCTGATGAAACCACTCATTCCTGGAGCCGGGTAGTAGGAAATGTCTGCATGGGACTCATTTTAAGATTTAAAAACTCCAGGGGCTGGGATTTAGCTCAGTGGTTCGGCCGCCTGCCTTGCAAGTGCAAAGTCCCGAGTTCAATCTCCGACACCAAAAACAAAACAAAAAGATTAAAAACTCTACCATCTGTCTCTGGAGAAGAAAACCGTTCTGAGACTCGCTTTCAAACGATCTCAACAAAAGCGCCCCTGTTGGCATCTTGCAGAACAGAAAACACAACTTCGCTTTTGCAGTCTTCTAAACAGCAGTTCCCCGATCTTTTTCCCTAATGGTCTGACGCTCTCCTGGCAGCCAAGGAACTGAGACAAACAAGTGTGCTGCTCGAGTGTTTAAAATCATCCCTCAAGACTGAGTCCAAAAAAAAGAGACCGAGTCCAGCTCAGTTTCAAGCTGGACTGCAGTGTGATGCCAGCTGCGTCCTAACGCACAAGGCGAACCGGCTGGACCCCGCTGTCCAGGGAGGAGACCGCGCCTGTCAGCGGGGCTAACCACTGCCCAGGGCCGGCGCAGGGCCGGGCTGATTTGCCAGCTGTCTCATTTCCAGTGCAATGTGGATGCTTCTCTCCCTCCATACCCTAGGTTGTAAATCTTTCTGAACAGTTCACAGCACCCTGCACTAAGTTCAGAAGGGAATTTGCTGAATGTTGCTGAATTCCCCGCTCCTGGAGTCCACCTTGGACCATCAGGGTCCAAATCTGGGCAGTAAAACGCCTGATGGAGAAAGCTCGGCCACAATCTGAGAGCACGTGCAGAACTTGAGGAGGCAGCAAGATTCAGTGCCACAAAAAACCAAACCCCGCACCTGAATCTGGACAGCCAGACGACCGGATGGACTGCAGGAAAGCATTACTTTTAAATTAACAGGGGCATCTTCTGTCCTCACAAAATCAGCCTTGTGTTCAGTCCTGAACTGGCAGCAATGCTATGTTCTTAATGCTTTAATGATTAAAATACGATCCTCTTGGCAGAGTCTGGTAAAGTCAAAGTGGCTGGGAAGAGTTAGGAGCATACAGACCTAAACTGAGAATCCTACCATTTCTCTATGGTAGTCCACCCATGCTGTAGGCTGCACTTTTAATTTTTCTTCCTTTCCTCCTACTTTTATTTGGCCCAAGCTCGTGCTGCAGAGCCTTTTCCCCCTACCTTGTTTTTTTCCTTAACTTTAATAAATGTGAAACTATGCTACCGTTAAAAAAAGTCACCTTTCTCCCTAATGTAGGCCACAAGAAGAGAATTAGAAATAATGATTCCAGTGGGCCGGGGATTTAGCTCTTAACCGCAAGGTCCGGAGTTCGATCCCCAGTACCAAAAAAAAAAATAGTATGCAGAGAAATAATGATTCCAAGATATCATAAATGCCATTTTCAGTCTTTTATGACAACAAACTGTAGTTTTCAGGGTGACATTTTCTTCTGAGGCAAAATCTTGTAAATCCAAAGTAAAATAGATTACAGCAACATAATGTTTACAGCATTTCAAGTTTCAGATGAAGCTAGTATTTATTTTGTAAGCATTCAAAACAAAGAGTTGTGTGTTCATCCCTTGTGTTTTATTCCAACAGGTTTGAGCATCTCTAGTTAAACCAGAAACACTTTTAGATTGATTGCTTGCTGCTGGGGATTGAACCCAGGGACTGCTGCATGCCAGGAACATGTTCCACCACCAAGCTGCATCCCTACTCCCAAGTGTTCCTTTAGCTAAAAGTTGTTTTTTTTTTCCTGTACTGGGGATCAAACTTGGGTCCTTGCGCTTGCATGGCAGGTGGTAGAACCACTGAGCTAAATCCCCGGCCTAAAAGTTTTAATATCTATTTTTGGTGTACACTACAAAGAGCAAGCCTGAAAGTCAAGATTTCCAATTTATTTTCAAAATTAAATATTTGTCCTTAGTGGCATATTTAAAAGACATAATAAGTGTTATATTTCATTTATTAGTGTTCTAAGTTTATGCAGGAAACCACTTTGTAAAGCCAATAAAAAATAAAATACTTTTGACTTTTTAGCCCAAGGGTGCCATGTTCTATGGAGGCAACCGTTCGTTCACCACTGAGCTCCTGGCATATAAGACAGTGGCACTCGCTGTGGAGCTGGCACAGTCCAGCACTTCTACCTGAATAGCAAGACACCTCTCTGGTTTATGTGTCTGTGAAGTCCGTGAACAAGAGAAGGGCAAAATAATCATTCAGGTAGCATCCTGACTTTTTGAAATTAACATAGGTCAAACTCCAGCTTGATTATTTATTGGAAGGGGTAAATTATTTCTAACATTTATTCTTTTTTATTTTTAATTTTGTGACACAGGGCCCCTATGTAGTTAAGCCTGGCCTTGAACTCACTATGCAGCCCAGGTTGGCCTCGAACTCACGGCAATCCTCCTGCCTCAGTCTCCCGAGTGGTGGGATTACAGGAGAGCACCACCATGGCCGGCTCCAACACTTGTTTGTGACCCCAGATAAACGCTGTTCATTCCCCCAGTGAATGTCAGAATTAAAAGTCTTTCTTGGTGTAGTTTTAAAGTACTTATATGCTCTTTGCGAAAAAAGGCATGATTTTTAAAAATTCAACCTTGTAGCTCTCTACAGACTTCGTTTTTGTTTCCATATGTCATAGTGTTTTTGTGCAGACTGGTGGCCAATATTTTCTTGTAAAAGTGAAAGTTGACTAATTTTCATTTGCTCTCTCTTGGGCCCAGACTGGAAGAAGTGTGAACTGGTAAAATAACCAATTCTCCGGGCAGCAGAGGGTGAGCGGTTTCCAGAGCGAAGATGGTAATCCAGGACTTCGAAGCAAAATGAGTTTGTCCTTTAGCGCCGCAGCCACGCTCCAACCTGAGCGCTCTGGCTCCAAACACGGCCGCGGGAGCGCGTGGGGCGGCGCCGACACCCCCTTCACAAAACACCCGCGCGGGTCTCTGCAGTGCGCGCCCTGGTGGCGAATGCACGATTCTATAAACTACAGATTCACGGGATCGCTCAGGACTTGTGGAACTGCTGGTGGCTTCGGAGGTCGCAGTGCCGCTTAAACGGCGAAGTCCCCGCGTCTCGTTCCGCAGCTGGGGAATCCTGGAGGTCCCAGGCGGAAGAGCGGGCCGCCTGGTTGCGGCGACGCTCCGGCACGGCCAGCGGGGCAGTGTCAGCGGCTGGCTCCCGAGAAAGCCCGCCGCCACACTTGGCTGAAGGCGCTGCCCGGGCGCCGCTCCCGAGGCGGCTCTCGGACAGCGACAGCCGTCCAAGCTGGACCGCGGCCCGCACAGGACAAAAGGCGGCAGCGGCCCCCCTCCCCCGCATGGCCACGCCCAGGGCGGGGCCTAGGCCGGAAGGGGCGGCTCAGCCCGTAGTCTAGGCAACGGCTCCGCTCCGGCTCCTCGGAAACCCTAAATCTGGGAGCTGTGGGGGAGGGGAAGGCGCGAGTGGGCCCGGGCGCTGAAGGGCGGCCGGACAGGGAAGGCATGGAGGGCTCAGGACGGCGAGGGGCTGAGGGTCAGGGGAGCTGTCGCTCCTGCCAGCCCGCCCTCCGCGGGGTCCGGCCCCAGGTAGCAGCTCTCCTCCCGGTGCCCTTTGTCTCCAAGCCTTTCCAAACTGAGATGCAGGAGACAACACAAAGGGAGGGCGGTAGCAAGAGGCGCAGGCGCGGGAGGCGCGGAGCCTGCTGGGAGTAGTGGTCCTACCTCACGACGCCGGGGCTCCCTCTCTTGCAGGCCCCAGCGCGCAGGCGTCATCACTTCCGCCTCGCCTGGGCCCGCCCTCTCTGCCCGCCTCCGGAGGACCCATCCCTCTAGTAATACAAGCCCCAGAGGACTTACCCGTCGTCGCCATGCCTCTCCTTCATCCTCATTGGCCATAGAGGTAAGGCCAGGAAGTGGATTGGCTCTGGGAGTTGCCAGTTTTGTGCCGGACACTACTTATACCGCACTGCGGGGCGGAGTGACGAGTAAGGCTGGGGGGTATGGAGGAGCTGTCAGTTGTGCCCCAGTCTGCGAGGCGGCGGTTCCGCGGCCCGTCCGGCCCCGGGACGGTCTTCAGTGAAGCAGGCCTTCTTCCGGGACCTCCTGGCCGGCCTGCAGCACGGCACAGCAGCTCGCCGCCAAGTGCCAAACTCCTAGTAAAGTTTGCGCGTCGCCCGCCGCCCCCTTCCCGGCAGCCCTGCCGCGGCCTCTTCCGCGCCCCGCGCCCCAGCGCCAGTGACAGGCGAAGCCACGCCCCCGCCGGCCTGCCTCGCGGCCCGCCGCCCCCCGGCCCGGGACGGTGAGGGGCGTGAATGCGGCGGGGGCGGGGCTGCCGCCGAGAGCGGGCGGGGGGGGGGGGTGAGGGGCGCATGCGCGCTGCGCGCGGGGCTGAATGTTTCCCAAGTGTTTGAAACTGGTATTTGGGTTTTCCACGTTGGACAAGTGCGGAGCGGTAGGCGGCCGAGCGCGCCCTTCTCACGGCCGACCCTGCCCCGCAGCGGTCCCCGGCCCGGCGGCGGCAGCGGAGCCCCGCGCCCTCCCGGTCGGTGTGCTTGTCCGTACGCGCGGCCCCCCGCGACCGCCGCCGTCTCCGGGAAGGGGGCCTGCGCCCCGGAGCCTCGCCGCCGCCGCGGCCCGCGCCCAGGCGCCGGGATCCCCGCGGCCCCGGGGCAGTGGATGTAGCGGCGGCCGGGCGGGCCGGAGCCGCGGAGGGCGCTGGAGGGCGGGCGCCGTGCATTTTGCGGTGCTGTTTTGGAGGGGGGCGGGGGGTGGAGGAAGCGGAAAGCCGCGCCGCGCCGAGCCGCCGGGGACCTCCGGGTGAACCATGTTGAGTCCTGCCAACGGCGAGCAGGTCCACCTGGTGAACTATGTGGAGGACTACCTGGACTCCATCGAGTCCCTGCCCTTCGACCTGCAGAGGAACGTCTCGCTGATGCGGGAGATCGACGCGAAATACCAAGGTACGGCGGATGGATGGGCGGGGGCGGCCGTGGCCACCGGGTCCCGCTGCACCGGGCAGCGGCGGCCGGCGGGCGGGAACAAAAGGGCCGGCGCCTGCGATCCGCCGGGGCCGGGCCGGGGAGGAAGGAGCGAGCGGCTCGCTGCAGGCTGCGCGGCCAGAGCGCTCTTTGTAGTGAGCGAGGCGGTGACGGGGCGGGGGAGGGGGCACCGAGGGGCGGCTGCAGTTCGCGCGGCTGGACTGACGCCCCCCGCCCGGTCCTGGGGCCGGGTTACGTAAAGTCCCGGGCTGTCCGGGGTCGGAGCCGTTCGCTGCCCCCGCCAAGGCTCCCTCGGCACTGGACGCGGCGGAGTGGGGCCGACTGCGAGGGGCGATGCCGCCGAGTAGTTTGCGGAGGACGAGGGCTTTTTCGGGTGTCTGAGGGGAGGGGAGGGGAGGAGCGCGGGCGAGGAGGGAGCCCATCTGTGCTGTGCCGGAGCTCGGAGCCGAACGCGGCCGGGAGGGGACCTGTGGGTCTTGCCCTGCAGACCCAACCGCCCGAGGTGGTGGAGAGCGGTGCAGGCTTCCTGTCCGCCGGGAATCGCTGGCTGCTGGGGAAACTTTCTTGCGAGGTCAGGAAAGACCTTGGCGGCCTCGTTTTGAACGTGGTCTTTGCTCGGAGTTTACTAATGTTTACAGGGCTGCGCAGCAGGGAAACAGAAGAGTTGGGGGGAGTGGAAGGCAACGACTCGTTGCGACATACACTAAGGCCCCCCCGCCCGCCCGTCCACCCGCCGGGTAAAGCGCCCCTGTGCGCTCTGCCCGAGACGTTGTTTCGCAGCGATTTTTATAGGAACTCATTAGCATATTGCGGACCGTTCCGCCTCGGCCTCCTTGTAATTGGTCGTGACATCGTTCATGGAATGTCCTTATCTGCCCGCTGCATTGCGATTGGTGGCCGGGCGGGATAAGGGCGGACCTTGCCAGTGAGTGGCACGGGTCTGTGTTTCGGCTGCCTTCTTTTTTCCTCTTTCGGAGGTGGGCGGGGCGTAGGGAGGAGGTCGAGTTGATTTGAACGCCTTCGGGTCGCCCAGCCTCAGGCCCAGGGTTGGCTCCTGGTGCTCTGGGGCGGGCCGTGCTCGCAGGTCCTGCATTTTGATTGGTGCCTCTCCTGGCCTCCACCCCCCCCAGCCCATCGGCCCTCATAGGTGGCGGCTCTCGGGGCGGGCCGTGGCTTTCTCTTCCCATTGGCCAGAGCCTGCCCTGCCCCTCCCTGTCCCTGCCGTAGACGGTGTCTGGCCACTTCCGGCCGCGGATCAAGGGCGCCGGCCCCGGCTCCTGAGTAGCTGCTGAGACTGTGGGTTCGACCCCGGGGACCCGCAGGAGTTGCGAGCCGCTTCTTGGCCGATCCTAAGGTGCTCCCTCATTGGGCTTGGTGCTGGGGCGCCGCCCGTCCCACTTGGAGCTGGCATTTCCGTCCGCCCGAGGAGCCCGGGCTCGAAGCCAGCCGCCTGCCTCGGGCTGGGCCGGGCCGGCCGAGAGCGGGGCTATGCATTGCCGGTGTAGGCGGCCTTTGAGGTTGCCGGTCTCTGAGGGGAACCTGCTGTTGGGCCCTCAGCGAGCCGTGGCCGTAAACTCGCAGCAGCCCGCGCCCTCCGTGGTGTTGGGTCAGCTGTGGCCTGCAGCGTCGCGTGTCGTCCTCGGTGGCTGCTGTGACAGATGGCTCCGCCAGGACGCCGGAGAAGTGCGTGCCGCCGTGTACCTGAGTTGCTCCGTGTTGGCTCCCACGGGTGAGCTTCGCCTGGACATGAGCGTGCTCGTGGTGCAGGAGGAAGCAGTGTGCCGTTTTCAGTCAGCGATACCTAGAATTGTATCTTCCGCGGAATGCGATTACTGCTTAAACCACATACAGCTCCCAAACGCGCGGTCCACTTAGAAGTAAACGGCTCAGGGCCGGGATGTAGCTCAGTGGTTCCGGCGCCTGCCTCGAAAGAGCAAGGACCCGAGTTCGATCCCCGGTACCAAAAATAAATGGCTCAGTCTCACATTTTAGCATCAGTCGTAGTGAGTCGGATGGGTGAATTTTCGGAACGAGCTAAGGTAGACTGTGAGCCCCTCCATCTCCTTTCTTGTGCCAGGCTGCGTGGATCCTGTAGGAAATCCCTCGGGAGCTGGAACATAACCCTTACCATGTCAGTGTGCTTCGGCCCGGGCTGAGCTCACACATTTATTCTCAGGTCAGGCTGAGTCTTCTGTTTGGAAATGCGGTCTACAAAGCGCAGTGGGCAGCAGTCTAGACAGCGTCAGCTCTCCCCTTCCCACACACCTCCTCCTTGGAGAGTCCAGTGACTGCAAAACAGATTTTTGGAGAAAAATCTGCTGCTATTTATTGCTGGAGAAAAATAACTTTGGGAGTTTTTGTATCTAAATAGGCTTTTGTCTAGAATATTTAGTTACGGGGGCCGGGGATTTAGCTCAGTGGTTCTGCCACCTGCCTCGCAAGCACAAGTTCAATCCCCAGTACCAAAAAAAAAAAATTTACTGTATTTTAATTAGGTAATTTTAACAGCTTTTTCCCTGAGAAGTTATCAGGTATACATCTGACAAATTGTATTTTTAAGTCCCATACACTGTATTCTAGCCAAGAAAGTTTACATTTAATAGCAAAAGATTTTTGGTTTTGATGTTTTTAATCTGTTGACTTTCACAGCTAACCCTAAAAGTGACATTGTAAGTAGAAGATGCAAAAGTAAGATCTGCCACTTTCGCTTTAAAGCAAAACTAAGTTGTGTTTTAGTGTTGGGAAAGTTGCGGCTCAGGTTTATGCGAGCCAAACCGTTCTTGTCTCCAGAAGTATTGCAGAACGGTGCGGGAAGGTCCAGGAGGAGCCGGAGCCGGGGCAACAGAGGGCCCGGTCCCTCAGTCTGGATCGGCCTCTTGGCCCCAGGCGTTAGGCATGGGGGTCCCTGTGCGGCCCTGCCTGAGAGCATCCCGGCTGCTGGTGGAGTCTGAACAGCTGTGCAGGGTAGGGCTGCTACAGGGGGACTCCCCACGGTCACTTCTGCTCCGCAGTTACCCTCACAGGCGAGGGCTTGCGTGGGGTCTTCACTGGTGCCCGTAGCGTGCTGTGTAATGCACACTGTTTCTGTTCGCAGAGGTCCTGAAGGAGCTGGATGAGTACTATGAGAAGTTCAAGCGGGAGACAGACGGCGCCCAGAAGCGGCGGCTGCTGCACTGCATCCAGCGAGCCCTGATCCGGAGCCAGGAGCTGGGCGACGAGAAGATCCAGATCGTGAGTCAGATGGTGGAGCTGGTGGAGAACCGGACCAGGCAGGTGGACAGCCACATGGAGCTCTTTGAGGCCCACCAGGAGCTCGGCGACACCCCGGGCAGCATCGGCAAGGCCAGCCAAGAGAAGTCGAAGAACGAGACAATCAGTTCGGCGGAAAAGCCGAACAACAAGCGGTCACGGCGGCAGCGAAACAATGAGAATCGCGAGAACGCCTCTAATAATCACGATCACGATGACATCAGCTCAGGAACACCAAAGGAGAAGAAGGCGAAAACCTCCAAGAAGAAAAAACGTTCCAAAGCCAAAGCGGAGAGGGAAGCGTCCCCCGCAGACCTCCCCATCGACCCCAACGAGCCGACGTACTGTCTGTGCAACCAGGTCTCCTACGGGGAGATGATCGGCTGCGACAACGACGAGTGCCCCATTGAGTGGTTCCACTTCTCGTGCGTCGGCCTCAACCATAAACCAAAGGGCAAGTGGTACTGTCCCAAGTGCCGGGGGGAGAACGAGAAAACGATGGACAAAGCCTTGGAGAAGTCCAAAAAAGAGCGGGCTTACAACAGGTAGTTTGCAGACATTTGCTGACGCGGGACAGCCGGACCAGTGTATTTATTCCATCGCCGCCGTGCTGGAGGTGTGGGTGTTGTCAGATGTATATTTTTAAAGGACACTGGCCAAGGGGCCCTTCCTGTCCTTTCCGGGATGGGGCGGCAGGGGTTCTCGGCCTCTGCTTTCCCTGGCACACATGTAACCAGGCAGTGGTCTGTGGATCAGTGTTTTAGAAACTGCAAATATAGGTTTGAATTCAACACTTCAGTGAGTCTTAGACTGATTTTTGGGGAGTGGGGGTGTGATTTGGAAGCAGCCCAGCACAGTAAGTGTGGAAAGTAAAGATTTCATTTAGCTCTTTTATCTGGTAAAAACGTCATAGGCTGCTAAAACCATCACCCGTACTGAATCTGTCTCTTGCCACCGTAACGTAGATCCATACAACAATCAAGTAACAGGTTTAAAGTTGAAAGGTTATTTGTTAAAAAGGTTGGGCCAGGGATTTGGCTCAGTGGTGCTGCCGCCTGCCTCGCAAGCACACGGTCCCAAGTTCAGTCCCCGGTACCAAAAAAAAAGTGAAAAGGCAAATGGTTAAATTTTACATGACAGGAATTTTATATGCTGGCCTGGTCCCCAAAAGGCCATTTTTAAATGATTGGGTGCATTTTTATTAAGTCAAGCCAAAGTGGTATAGTCACAAAATTGCGACCTGGCGTTTGCTGCCGGGGATCAAAGTGTGGCCACCTCTGACTCATGTAAGGTGTGAAAAGTGTCTTCCAGAGACTGTGCCCTGCTTGTTGCACGGCAAGTCCAGCCACAGTGCTGCTGCTGCGTGTGTGTGAGAGCTGCAGACAGAATAAAAGAAACTTGGGCAGTTAGGTCCTCCGGCAGCATGCTTAACCTTTAATGCTTTTCGTCTCAACATTGATGTACCAACAGCTTAGGCAGAGCTTACGCACCTGTGGTACTCTTGCCACTTGTTCGTTAGTCGAGTTACCTAATGGCCAGCAGAGTTGTGTCAGGGGGCTCTACCTGGAGACCAGAGGTCGGGCGTGACTGCGCAGCCCCCAGGCCCAGCCTAGTTCCTGGTTCTGTGTGGCCGTGCTTACAAAGAAGCCTACTTCATGACACACAGACGTGACCAGAAACAAATGTCAGCATCTGTGAGTAGACTTCCCTGGAAATCAGCCACGCTTCTTTGCCCAGGTGCTGTCTGGCTGCGTAGCTGCACCAGTGACGTCCTCTCTGGCCCTCAGGAGAAAGTTGCGGACCCTGGCTCAGGCTCCCCGTGACCCTGACAACCTGTGTCCCTCACCACGGGGATTTTCTTCCCCAAGGACCTGCAGTCCCCGCCAGCTCCACAAGGGGCAGTAACTTTAGCTTTCTCCTGGGTCTGCCCCTCCTCCCTGTCATCCTGGGCCTTGGAGACTGAGCGGTGCCAGGTAGTCATGGTGGCAGCCGTGGGTGTGCATTTATCGTGCACAGAACCGTTACTTTCTGAATGTTTGATTTTGTTAAACCGTTGTTGGGGACTAGTGCGGGATAAATTCTGCTTCCTATTGGCCTCCATTAGGGATGGTTATTTAGCAGACAAGTGTGACTTGTCCTTGGGCAGACATTAGAATTTCCCTTACTTGGTCTACCTGTGTGGTACTGGGAGCTGAACCCAGGGCCTTTGCGCTGAGCTCCATCCCTAGCCCTTTGGCTTTTCGAGACAGGTCTCCATAAGTCACTGAGTGGCTGAGGCTGGCCTGGAACTTCTGATCCTCCTGCCCCAGCCTCCTAGAGTGCTGGGATTACAGGCACGTGCCACTGTGGCTGCCCATAATTGCAACTCCTTGCACATGAACATTTGCACATCCATAACCACATATATTTAGGTGTTTACTTTGCACCAAAACTCCATAACCTGTGGGAATCTTGAGTGTTTAAGTTCGATGAGGTTTACCTAGACAGATAATGAGCAAAGCACGTATAAGTTAGAGAATTAAAATGGTTGATGAAAATGCAGTGATGACAAGAATAAGGGCTCTCTGCTTATGTGAAATCTGTGATGGTTTCTCCCTTCTGATTGGGCCTAATGATGAAAATGAACAGGGGTGAAGTCTAGCATGGCTGCTCAGAGGGGCTCTCCTGTTTAGCCCGAGTGGTGTCCACCATGTCCAGCCCTGCCTTCGCCCTGTGGGGTTTGCTGTGGAAAAGGCAGCTTGGCTTTTGGTCAGGCTTTGTGGAGAGGGTTCTGAGGAGTGAGTCTTCCCTCGTGAGAGGTTTCCGCCTAGCTCCAAAGGGATGCTGTTTTTCCCTGAATCGGGAGTCAGAGCTTGCTTGATGGCAGGTTAGGTCACCTGATAGCCCCAGGCAACAGGCCCAGCTCCAGTGGGTGAGTGCTTGGAAGACAGCTCGGGGCTCCATGCAGCGAGTCAGGGGCATTGGGCTGGCTGGCGGATGGACGGTGGCTTCCTGGAGCCTCTCTGTCACTTGTGCGCGCCCATTGCGCCCCGCAGACTGTGGGTACTCTACGCCCATGGCGACCCGGCTTGCTTTCTACTGTGATTCGGGCCACAAGAGGCCTGATGCCAAAGCCACCTCACTGTTGCATGGTGCTCACAGGGGGCAGGAGTTCAGCAGGAATACCGATGAGCTCACATTGGCGTGGAGTTCCCGATGGAGGGGTTAGGCTGTCTCAGTACCGTTTATTCATTTAGAGTCAGGGTCACCCTGTGGAGCCCTGGCTGGCCTTGAGCTCACTAGGTTGCCCCGGCTGGTCTGGAAGACCCAATCCTCCTGCCTCAGCCTCCTGAGGGCTGAGGTTACAAGTGCACTGCAGCACCAGCGTCTGTACTTTTAGATCCCTGTTGAGCGCCTTCACTCTAGAAACTTGTGACTCTTTGGCATTAGCAGCATATGCAGAAGGGTTTATGGAGGTCTTCTGTCTCCCATCTCCCACTTTTTCTTTTTTAGTACTGGGGTCTAACTCAGCCATCACACTGAGCTACATCCCTTAAACCCTCTTTCCGGTTTTTTTATTTATTTTGAGCCATGTTCTATGTTGCCCAGGCTCGATTCAAACTTGTCATCCTCCTGCCTCAGCTTCCCAGGTGCTGGGATTATAAACTACACCACACCCACCTTGACCCTTTCTTTGAGCTCGAGGCCCATCCCTCATTAATTCTGGGGTCCAGATGGTTGTGAGCAGTTCTGGAGCTGACTTCGGGCTTTTCATCGGGGTCCATTGCTAGACAGGGCCTCTTGTGAGTAAGACGGAACTTGTCTGCCTGTTATGACACCTCCTGAAGTTCTCCTTGGGGCTGGAAGGTGACACTGAGATACATGTTACCTTGGCTGCCCACGAGTCCACTGCAAAGTCTCGGCCGCCTGAGGTTTTCTGTTTGGGGCACTGACTGCTTCAGAGTATTTACCTAATTATTCCGATTTAACTCCCAAACCAAGCACACTAACTAGTGAGCTGTCCCCCATTCCCTCCAGAACGCTGGCAAACAGCTGTGAAGGAATGGAGTAGGTCACTTCCCTCGCCCCAAATACTTGGTAGTAGCTAATTTTGTTTAGAAAAATGGAATTGGTTGTTTCTGATTTAAAATCCCAGTTTAATGAGCCAGGTGTGGCGCACCCCTGTGATCCCAGCACTCGGGAGGCTGAGACAGGAGGATCACTGTGAATTTAGGGCTAGCCTGGGCTATGTAGTGAATTCAAGGCCAACCTGAACTATATAGTGAGACCCCATCTCAAAAAACCTAAAATAAATAAAAATAAAATCCCAATTTACAAAGAAGTTGCTATACCATAACAGGTTAAATTTTGTTGTGTAGCAATCAGTGGCTTCACTGAAGTAGGAATTTTTCCATTAAACAAGAAAATGCTTATGAAGCAAGCCAGCTTCAGTGAAGGTGTTTGGCATCACTGGCTGTACAAGCAACCCCACCATTGCTGTCACCATGTGCTGCTGCTGTGCTTCGTGCTGATGCTGCTTTGCATTGTTGCGGGTTGAACCCAGGTCCCCAAGCGCCCTGGCTCCACACCCAGCCCTGCCCAGGCCACAGTCACAGCAGATGTTTGCCAGATTTGGGGGTGCTGGTTGCCTGCCGCTGATAACCAGAGCAGTAACTGCAGCTTTGCTTTGCCTTTTTGTTCTTCTTTTCCGTGGTACTGGGGATGGAACCCAGGGTCTCCTGCACCCTGGGCACATGCCCTGAGCCTGCACCATGCCCAGCCCTGGGCTTTGCACTTATTTTACAGAAATGGGACGGTACCTAGGTGTTGACCTTCCACTGGCTGCTTTTTTCATGTCTACCCATTTGCCCTTGAGAAAGATAGTTTCAAATTTTTCTGGAAAAAATGGCAACATTCTGAAATGAAAATCTCTGTAATGTCACCCTGCCCTGTCTGAGCACTGCTCCGTGATAGATGCAGGGGATGGAGTTTAGTAGAAAGGGTTTCACATGCAGCTTTCTGCCAAGTGGCTGGCGAGGCTGTGCTCTAATGTGCTTCACCGACACGGATGAGCAGAGGCGGCCACACTTCAGCTTCAGGGTGTGACCGGATGTGTCCACACACAGACACACGCACGTGTGTAAGCGTCCAAACAGCTGTGTACCTGGGTGATCTGCACTTTCCTCGTGTTGTGATTTTGTGATACTTTTTGGGTCTGTATTGGCCATTTGTATTTATTCTAAAATTATCCCTTTTCCTATTGCTTGGTTACGTACAAATATTTTCTCTAAGCTGCCTTGGTTATATTTGTTTATGGCTTCTGTGTCATTCAGAAGTTTTAAATTTTGAGATTTTCTTTTTTTTTCTTTTTTCTTTTTGGTACCGGGGATTGAACTCAGGACCTTGTGCTTGCAAGGCAGGTGCCGGAACCACTGAGCTAAATCCCCAGCCCTAATTTTGAGATTTTCATCTCTGATTGTTTTGTTCATCTCTGCAAAAAATCTTCACTTTTTGCCAGGTGTGGTGGCACATGCCTGTAATCTCAGCACTGGGAAGCTGAGACAGGAGAATCTCTGCAAGTTTGAGGCTAGCCTGGGCTACAGAGTGAGTTGAAGTCCAGTCTGAACTGTATAGCGAGACTGTCTCAAAAAACAAAACAAACTTCACTTTTTATTACATTAACATTAAAAAATCTCTTTTACAAGGCTGGTCAAAATATATGGTGGATGTTTATATTTATTATAGCAAAAAACATGCTGCCATTGATCTCCCTCAAAATTCTCCCACTTGCTTCCAACACTCTTAAGCCACTGTTCTGGCTTTCTTTTTGGTTTTTTTTTGAGACAGGGTCTTGCTACCTTAGTAGTTCAGGCTGGCCTCGAACTCATGGTGCTCCTCCGGCTCAGGCTCCTGAGTGCTGGGATCACAGGCCTGCACCACCACGCTGGCATTATTTTCTAATTTTGAGAAATCATTGCATATTGGGGGATAAACTCTTTATAACCTCGACAGACTTGGGTTTGCCTGCACGGCTGTCCTTGGTTTGCTGCAGTATTTCTGTGGAGAGACGCGCCTTTTTAGAAGCTACTCCCACAGTGGCGCCAGGCCCGGACTCACGTTCACGGACTGAGTCTGCGCCCGCAAGCGCCGTGGAAGCCGTGGAAGCCGTGGAAGCCGTGGAAGCCGGAAGGTCGTCTGCGCCACGACTGCGGATGCAGCAGCCCAGCCCGCCTCACTCTCGGGCTCCCGCCTTCACTTCCGGCCCGCAGTGCTGTTCTGTGTTGGGTGCCGCCATCTTCAGTTCCGCGACGGCTCCCGGGGCGGGGGGCGTGGCCTGCGCTGGGCGGGACCGCTGACCGCTGACCGCTGAGCCGTCCATCTCCACTCCCCCACCCGTGCGTGCAGCTCCGCGGCCGGGCCGTGCCTGGCGCCCTGTCTCTTCAGAAGCCACTTCACGGCTCGCGTTGACAGCAGACATCCTTCCAGGAGATTCCCCAGCTCCCGCCTCGCCCTCCACTGGTGCTCCTGGAGCCCTGCACCAATCACAGGGCCCAAATTTGAACCCGTTTGTACCTGGACCAATCACAGGGTTCAAATTTGAAGGCTTCACAGGCCTTTACTTGAACCAATCACAGGATCAGAATTTGAACTCAGTACTGGAAAAATCACAGGCCTGCAGCTGCTATGTACGGTGCGCGCAGCCCATCTCCCACTCCCGGAGGGTTCCGAGAGGTGTTCCGCTCGGTTGCTGCTGCACAGCCCCTGTGAAAGACTCGTTCTCTGAGAACCCACCCATGTCTGTTGGGATGCTTGGGATGGAACCCAAGGGTTTCTCTACCATTGAGCTACATCCCCGCCCGTTTGTTTGGTTGGTTGGTTTTTGGTTTGACAGGGTCTTGTTATGTAGTTCAGGCTGGCCTCGGACTTACAGCAATCCTCCTTCCTCAGCCTCCAAAGTAGCTGGGCTTATAGGCCTGTGCTACTTGCAATCATTTAAAAATATTTTTTCTTTCTTTGTCCTTACCCATTGGGAGTCTAGGTCACTTGTTTGGCTCAGTCTTCCTGGTCATGAATTCTCTTATCAGCAATATATACATACACATATATGTATATATATGTATATAATCTACTGTTTATTCAGTACATTGATTTTTAAATTTCAATTCTATTTTTTATTTCTAACTTGGTTATTTTTAAGATTTCCTTCTTGGAGCATGTTGTTGAGCTTCTCTTATTTTTAAATCACATTTACATAGTTATTCCATAATCCTTGGTAGTTGTACTTTCTGAAGTCTTTGAAGATCTTATTTTTTATACGTTTAATGTTGTGATCAGCTAGTATCTTCGGGGTTCACGCATAGGTGTTCTGTTTGTTTTGCAGCCCTGGGGTTGAACAAGGTCCTCGCACTGAGCTGCACCCTCAGCCCCTTTGTGTGTGTGTGTGTGTGTGTGTGTGCAGCCAACTGTTCCAACTGTTTTTATTGCCATTTCGTTTCCCTTTTTTTTTTTTTTTGGTACCGGGGATCAAACTCGGGTCCTTGCACTTGCGCAGCAGGCGGTGAAACCACTGAGCTAAATCCCCAGCCCTACCCCTGTATTTAAAGATGAATGCAGTAAAATTTAAAAGTAGGAATTTAGATGGAGATGTGAGTGATAAATCTGACACAGACCAAGTGAAAATGCAACCGGACGCGCACCTCAGCCACGCCAGCCCCAGGCGCTGCTCTGTCACTTCCACCACTTCTGCCTGTGCCAGCTGCAGTGTGGACTGCAGGATTTCAGGAGCCCCTGAACTGCCGTGGTGGCCCCTGAAATTATACATGGGGAGCAGAAGCAAAGGCTAAACTTACACCTCACGCTCTTATGTTAGAGACTGCCGTGGTGTGTGTTTTCCGCTACTCGGAGTAGTGTGACCACTGCTCCCGCTGCCCGTCCGCCTCCGTCCTCAGGCAGCACCAGGGACAGAGTTGAGCCGAGCAGCCTGAGAGGAGCGAGGACCCTGCATCCCGACCGTACGAGCCCAGCTGCAGGCTGACAGAGGGCGGCCAGCTGGGCCCTGCAGGGGCTGACTTTGGGAACCGCTGTGTGCTCCCCAGAGCTGTCTGGTGCAGCCCGGTCCCGGTGTCTCCCGGAGTTGTCTTCACGGTGGGGACGCTGCCCAGTGCCGAGCTACTGCCACAGAGGAGCACAGCACAGCACGCCGCCATGGCCTTGTCACCAAGGGCGGCGTCCGAGTGTGGCAGCAGGGACAAGGCCACACTAGTGGAGACCGGGACCCTGGACTTCGAAGGACACCCTGGGGTGACCTGAGCCATCTGGGTGGTGGCCAAGCCCCGAGATGGCACCATGTCCGTGTGCTTCCCGGGCCTGCCTGAGAGCTGTGGCCAGCTGGCAGGGGGCCTGCTTAGGAGGGGCCACTCAGGTACCCGGGAGCGAGGGGCCTAGGGAAGAAACCTACCCTCTCTTTTTGTTCTTTTGTTTGTTTTAATTTGTTTTTTGGTACCAGGGATGAACTCTGGATCTTGCCACTGGGCAAGGCAGGCGTGGCGCCACTGAGCTAAATCCCCAGCCCTGTTTTGGTTTCTTTTTTTTTGGTACCAGGGATCGAACTTGGGTCCTTGTGCTTGCAAGGCAGGCGGTGGAACTGCTGAGCTAAATCCCCAGCCCTTGGTTTGTTTTTTGAGACACAATCTCATGTGTAGCCCAGACTGGCCTCAAACTTGCAGCAATCCTCCTGCTGCAGCCTCCCAAGTGCTGGGATTACAGGCGTGCACCACCAAGACTAGAAGAAACCTACTGTCGGTGATCAGGCAATAAATCCAGACAGACAGGCAGAGGAGATTTTGAGAGGAACATGGTGAGACACTAAAGACCAGGGACTCAAGGTGAGAGGTGTGGGGGCCCCAGTAGTCTGAAATCATTTCAAAATAAAGGTTTTCTTCAAAGCATCAAGTTTGTGTTGTAAAATCCCTGAGAGATGCAAGGAGAAATGCAGCAGTAATCTTCCGAGCACCCTTTGTCCATGTGAAAGAAGTGGGTGGCAGGAGACAGACATGGTACAGCCCCGGGGTGCAGTGGCTGCCGCAGGTCTGGTCCTGGAGCGGCTGGGCTTCGGCAGAGATGCCTCAGCAGGGCAGTGAGCAGGCGTGGTGTGCAATAAGCAGCCCAGAGCGCCGCTCTGTCGACCAGCTGGGGCGCCGTGAGTTTCTGCCTACAGATACCCTTGGCCTGCACGCTGTTTTGTGTCTGAAATTAGGTGGAAGTGGATGTCACACGTTCATCTAAAATCGCTGGTCATTCAACAAACGAAAAGCAACACTGAGGGCCAGGGATTTAGCTCAGTGGTGCTGTGCCTGTCTTGCAAGCGCAAGGTCCTGAGTTTGATCCCCGGTACCGCAAAAAACAAAAAAAAACAAAAAACACTGAGATTCCAGCTCACTTCAGTGTGCATGGCTATCATCAAAAAATTAACCAGCAATAATTGCTGGAGATGCTGTGGGAAAAAGGAACCCTTCTCTACTGCTGGTGGGAGTGCAGACTGGTGCAACCACTGTGGACATCAGTGTGGAGATACCTCAAAAAGCCAGAACTAGAGGTTCCTTTGACCCAGCTATCCCTCTCCCAGGTAGCTTCTTGGAAGAGTTAAAAGCATCACACCACAGCGATATATGCACACCCATATTTATAGCGGCACAGTTTGTAATAGCTAAAGCTTGGAAGCAGCCCAAATGCCCATCAACTGGAAACTGGATAAAGAAGATGTATTATTATATACAGTGGAGTACTACTCTGGCATAAAGATGGATAAACTTGAGTCATCTATAGGAAAACGGATGTGCCTCAAGACCATAATCCTAAGTGAAATAAATCAGACACACAAGTCTAAGTATCGCACTGCTTCTCTTGTGTGAGAAACCCAAAGGGTAAACAAGGAGCACATGGAGGACAGACGCTGGGAAGCAGGCAGAACGTGTTCACACGGGCAGGGGAACAAGGGAGAGGAGGGAGAGGGAAGGAAGGGAAAAGCGGATGTAAGGGGAGAATGGAAACAGCTTTTGGATATAGGGAAGGGAAGGGAAGAGGAAAAGAAACTCAGATGCGTCACCTCCGGGTCCAGATTCCATGCTGAATGTGACCCACGTGTGTAGCAAACGTGTGCTAAGGAGAACTGAGTTCCTGACACCGAGGCCTCTCCAGGCGGCTTTGTGGAAAGTGCACTCCTGACCCACACGGTTCAGAACCCACAGGGAAGCCACCTGTTTCCGATGCTGCTTGGTTTGGTTCGGTAACTGGATGGGGCAGGCAGAGGGCGGAGGACGGCGCCCCCAGGCCAGGCCAGTTCTGTGTGGATTAAGGAACCTCGGGAAGGAGGCACCCACAGAAAGAGGACTCCACGTGGAGTGCACACAGCTTTCTCCTTGCGGGGGGCAGGCTGCCTGTCATCTCTGCTACTTGGGAGGCTGAGGCAGGAGGGTGGCAAGTTCGAAGCCAGCGTGGACAACTTAGTGAGACCCTGTCTTAAACATTCGAAAGTAAATAAAAAGGGCTGGGGGTGTCGCTCAGCGTTCCCTGGGTGCAATTTCCAGGATTCAGCGGATGGTACTCTGTCTGGGACAGGGGACCAGGAAAGAAACCAGTTGGGGAGGACTCGCGCTTGGAAACCCGAGGTGTGGGGGACTCACCCTTCACTGGTCCCGGAGGTGCCACTGGCACCAGCCTGCTTCAGCCAGAAAGGTTGGCACCTTCGAGGTGAGGTCCTGCTTGGCAGAGAACCAAGAAAACGGCTGCTTAGGGCGAAATGTCCAAGCCAAAACGGGCGTGGCTTCTTTCCAGGTTGCGGGGCATCTCCATAGATCAGCAGTGGAAGGGCCTGCCCGCCTGCCCGGGCCTCATGTTACTGGGGAAAGCACAGAGCATCTCCTGTGGGGTGAGGACGTCCACTGTCACCACTCCTGCCCATCCCGGCTCCTCCAGCAAGCGCCAGCCAGAGAGAGGTGGAGTAACTTGGGAGAAGGGAGAAGGCAGGTCACCCTTCAAAGATGACACGGTCCTTTCCATAGAAGACCCAAATTACTCTACCAGGAGACTCCTAGAACCAACACATCCAGCGGGCAGCGAGATACAGAATCAGCACACGAAGATCATAGCGTTCCTGTTCCGCAGTAATGAAGGCACGGAAAAGAAATTAGGAAAACAATCCCATTCACAACAGCTGCAAGGAAAATTAAATACTTAGGAATTAATCTGACAAAGGAAATGAAGACCTCTGTAACAAAAACTCAGTACTCCTCTGAAAACGGAGGGGTTCTCAGGAAATGGAAGCCATCCCGGCTCCCAGGCAGGCAGAGCCACTGTGGCCCAAAGGCCCTACGTGCAGCTGGGGTAGCCTAGTGCAGTCCCAGGCACGGTACCAACAGCATTCCTCAGCGCTGGAGAAAGCTTAAAACTCACCTGGAACAGAGCAGACCCAGACTCACAAAAGCAGCCCTGGCAGTAAGCAAAGCAGCAGGCGTCACAAGCCCAGATTTCAGGTTGTATCACACAGGTGCAGTGACGAAAGCAGCACAAAGCAGGCCTTGGACCAGTGGACCAGAACCGAGGCTTCAGAAACAGCACTGCCATTCAGCGCTCCCCTGACCTGTGACAAAGGCACCAAAGCTACACTGGACAACGACGACGGCCTCTTTAACAAAAGTGCTGGAGGGCCAGGGGATTTAGCTCAGTGGTGCTGCCGCCTGCCTCGCCAGCACAAGTTCCCGAGTTCAATCCCTGGTACCAAAAAAATAAAAAATAAAGGTGCTGGGAAGGCCAGCTATGCACATGCAGAAGACTGAGTGAGTCCAGACCCGTGCACTAAGCTAGAGTCAAAATGGATCAAAGAATAGACAGCAAAACAAAACACTTAATCTACTGCAAGATAAAACAGGTAAAACTCTTGAAGTTGGAGGCATAGGGAGGGACTTTGTAAACAGAACCAGTGACACAAGAAATAGTACCAAAATCAACAAATAAGATCACATCAAATTTTAAAACTCCTGCACACCAAAAAGAACAACCAACAGAGTGAAGAGACACCCTACAGAATGGGAAAGAAATTGCCAGCCATTCTTTGCAGAGGACTAAGATGTAGAACATATAAAGAACTCAGAAGAATTAACCCCCCAAATAAAAGACCCAGCCAAGACCAGGTGCTTCTCAGACAAAGAAGTTCAAACGGGGCTGGGGACTTCGCTCAGTGGTTTCGCCATCTGCTGTGCAAGCGCAAGGACCCGAGTTCAATCCACAGTACAAAAAAAAAAAAAAAAGTTCAAATGGCCAATAAATACATGAAAAATGTTCAATTCTCAGTCCGTGGAGAATACAAATAAAAACAACACACATTTCATCCCACTTAAGAAAGAATGGGCCGGGGGTGTGGCTCAGCGGCACAGCACCTGCCTGGGAAGTGCAAGGCTCTGAGTTCAATTTCCGGTACAAGAAAGAAAGAGAGAGAGAGAGGGAGGGAAAGGGAGGGAGGGAGGAAAGGCCATCATCAAGAAATCAAGGGCCAGGGGTGTAGCTCAGTGTCACCACGCCTGGCTCACAAGTGCAAGATCCTGAGTTCAAGCCCTGGTACCAGGGGAAAAAAAGCAGAAATGAAGTAAGTGCTGGTGAGGCTGGGGGGGAAAGAACCCTTCAGCATTATTGGTGGGAGTGTAAACTAGTGCAACCACAGTGGAATTCAGTATGGAGATTCCTCAACAGACCTAAAACTAGAGGTTCCATTTGACCCAGCTGTTCCCTTCCAGGTGTCTTCCCGAAAGGGGTGAAGAGATCACATTACAGTGATGCATGCACACCGTGTTTAAGCAGCACAGCCCATAACAGCTGCATCTTGGAAGCAGCTTGTATGCCCGTCAACAGGTGAATGGATAAAGAAAGTGTGTTTAGGAAAATGGAGGCACTTTGAGACCACAATGTTAGATGAAATCAGACACCTAAATATATGTTTTCCTTTTTTTTTTTTTGGTACCGGGGATCAAACTCGGGTCCTTGCGCTTGCGAGGCAGGCGGCGGAACCACTGAGCTAAATCCCCGGTCCCAACTTCATTTTTCTATATGCACCCAAAAGAATCGAAACGAGGGTCTCAGGTGCTTTTACGCCCATGTTCCCTGCAGAATTATTCCGAAAAGGAGGAATAAGCTAAATGCCCGTCAGCAGATGAATACATAATGTGACGCGTTCACCTTGAGGCTGCACTCTCAGCTGAGGTAAATCGGCCCCGCATGGTTTCTCTACTGTGAGAAGCCAGAAGTGGAAATAAGGACCAAAATGTATAAAGACCGGGAAATGGGAAGAGAATCTTCAAATGGGAAGTGGAGGGGGGATAGAAGGGAAAATGGAAACAAACCTTTTGCACAAGGAGGGGAAGAGGGCTGAAGGGAGGGGAGGGAGCAGCAAGACGCGGCTCCAACAGGTGCAATTCCCTGCGCGAATGTCATGTTCTGTGTATCTAAAAGGTAACAAGAAATGTCTTGGTTGAAACAAATGTGACGCATACACAGTGAAATAGTACTCAGCTATAAAAGGGGAGAGAGGCCCGGGACAGGTGGAGCACGGTTGTAATCCCAGCCACTCAGGGAGCCTGAGGCAGGAGAACTGCAAGTCTGAGCCCACCCTGGGGAACTTAGCAAGCCCCTGCCTCAAATTAAAAACGAGAAAAGGGTGTGGTGTGCAGCCCAGCGTGAAGGCCCTGGCTGGATCCACAGTGGCCGGGTGGGTGCGGCTCCCGCGGAGAGGCGCGGAGGACGCGTGCGTGGGCAGGCAGCGGCCCGGGCGGGACGGGAGACCATGGCTCACGCGTCCGGACCTCGTGCGGCGCGACTCTTCGCAGTTTTACCCGAAACAGAGGAGGCGCACGATGCAAACAGACTTCCGCAGGCATCTCCCCCACCCCGGCGTGTCCGCGCACGCGCATGTGTCATGCCCGGGGCGCACGTCCGCGCCTGCGCCCAGCACTGCGCTCTGCACCCACGCTGGCGGCGCCGCTGCGGGCGCGCGACGAAGCGCAACCTGAGGCCGGCCGGGGACGGCGCTCGCCGCGCAGCGGTTGCCATGGTGCCGGGCAGGCCGCTTCCGGTGGACGGAGCCTCCCGGTACCGGGCGTCCCGCGTGGCCCCGCTATGTCGAGGGAGGCAGTCGGCGGCCGACCCGGCCCACGTCCAGTGTGTACCGCGAAGGCAGCGTCGCCCCCGCCGGCTCCTCAGGGGAGGAGACCCTCAGACCGGCAGATCTCAGCCGGCGCCGGGCCACGCCCCCGTCCTGGCACTCTGGAGGGTGAGGCAGGAAGATCACAAGTGCCAGCCCACCGTGGACAACGCAGAAGCTTGGGATACCCTGTCTCAGATGTAAACGTGACAAAAGGTCTGAGGATGCGGCTCAGTGCAGAGGGCCTGGCTTCGATCCCCAGGACTGAAAACAAAAGGAAAAACGCAAAGCGGGGAAACCAAGAAGTTGCGAGTCACAGGAAGTCCTGACAGCTGGTCAGTGCCTGTGGGACCTGCGGGCAACAGATGCCGGCCTGGCTGGGCAGACGCCCTCGAGTCACCAGCATTCACACGCGCGGCTCTCCGCATGGACATCACTTGCTAGGTTTGTCTGTAGTCTTCTGATATCTCAGTGCCTTTTTAAAGATTTCTGCCGAAACGTTGCTTTCCTTACACTTTGTTACTAATAGATCCCAACGGGGCCGATTATCTGCCTCATTACCGCTGATGGTTTATTTGCAAATTATTTCCAATTATCCGCACACAACCGCATTATCTGAGAAAATCGTCCTCTTATTTCTTCCTTTCCTGCACTCACTACTTGAACTTCTTGCTGTCACCCTCTGACCCCGGAGGATGCTGGAACCATGCTGGACAGGTGTGACAGGCAGAGCGGCCTCCTGTCCAGCCTCTCACAGAAGGCCCCGTGTGCACAGGTGTCTTTTTGTAATACCATCACGTTACAATTTTTATTTTTTTGAGGTACCAGGGATCAAACTCAGGACCTTTCAGTTCTGAGGCAGGTGCAGCGCCACTGAGCTAAATGCCCAGCCCACACATGTTTTTCTATTAGGAATTTACTAAGATTTCTTTCTAAAAATCATTAATAAATGTTGAGTTTGCCATGCCTATAATCTCCGCACCCTAGGGAGGCTGAGGCAGGAGGACTCCTGTGAGTTCCAGGCCAGCCTGGGGTACACAGTGAGACCCTGTCTCAAAAAAAAAAAACAACAAATTTTAAAAAGTTGAATTACCTAAGGTATCTAAGTATACTACATCGATTGAGAGGATCGTATATTTCTCCTTTATCAATGTAGAAAAAAGATTTTTTTGTTTTCGTACCAGAGATCGAACCCAGGACCTGCACTTGCAAGACAGGTGCAGCACCACTGAGCCAAATCTCCAGCCCCTCGATGTGGAAACTTTATGCTGGTTGTCCTAAATGACCTTGCATTCTCAGCGTAAGCACAAATAGGTCGCCAAGGCCACACTTCCAGGCCCCGCTTGTCCGGCCTCACGGTGCTGGGCTGCAGCTGACACAGAACGCATGGCTGCGGCCGAGTTCACGCGGGGCACGTGTGTCTGGTGGGGGCTGGTGTGGGGCCCTCCGTGGCTGCTGCACCCGTGTCCTGTGTGGCAGAGGGTGACTGGGGCCTCACGTGCCCGGCCGGCCTCATGGCCCTGTGCCAGGCCCCGCTAGGGCCATAGCACACGTTGCTGCTCCAAGTCTCCAGCCCAACCCGGCACTGCCCTGCAGTCACCCTGGGGCACCTTCTGGCCCAGGCGGCAGAGGTGGCACCAGTGCCTTTCAGAGCTGAAGCCCAGGGACAAGGCTGCGGGCACGGAGCCAGCAGGGCACGGCTCTCCCTCCGTGAGACGCCGGCTTCCGTCTTCCTTGAATCTTGGTGGAAACCACAGGGCCATGGAATTCGGCACTGGCGAGTCACGTTCTGGTTGGAGTCGTCCATGAGCCTCAACTTTGCTGTCACCGGGCCCTGTGGGCCCCGCAGGACTCCCAGCGCTGGCCCACACACCTGGGAGTCCCACCCCACACTGCCCGAGTCATTCATTTCCCTCCTGGCCCCCAGAACCAACTTCGAGTTTATTGATTCTGTTATCATGGGTTTGCCACCTCATTGATTTCCGTTGCTGTGCTTACCTCATGCCTTCACTGGGTTTCTCTGCTGCTGCTGTGGTTTCTCAGTCTCCGTGTCATCCAGCCACTCTGTGCACCACGTCGGCCCTCCGGGGCCGTGGGCCAAGTCGGCACCATTTCCCAGTTCTTTGGGTCTTTCCCCAAGGCCTGGTCCACATGGCCCTGTGGTCATGGCTGGAGGGGGAATTCCTCTCATACACGTTTTAATATCTGTTGTTTATATGCCTGCTGTCCAAATTCAACATCAGAAATAATCAAAAGGAAACAAGGAGCCAAGCGCCATGGTGCATTCCTATAATCCCAGCCCTCTGGGAGGCTGAGGCAGGAGGATGCCAAGTTCACTGCTAGCCTGGACAGCTCAGCAGTTGTCTCAGAAATAAAATAGGGCTAGGGATGCAGCTCAGTGTGAAGGCCCTGAATACAACTCCCGGATGTCTCTGAGGACGGCAGCCAATGGCACCAACATCATGCTTGGTTCATCCTACATTTCCTGGGCATCGAGGTGGCTTCAGCAGGCAGGAGAGCTGGCATCTTCCAGCAGGAGGCTCAGGCAGTGACCGAGAGCTAGGCACATACCTTGGTAGCTCCTGTCCTTGAGAAGGGCACTCCTGGCTGCAGGGCGGTGGGAGGCTGGTGGGGATTGAAGGATTTACACACATGGAAGGGTTTACAGCAACACAGTTCCTAAAGAAAATGCTCTCCCGGAGGGAGGGGGAGCTCATTCCTTTTACCACTAGGGAAGACCTTTGTTTTGTTTTCTGAGACTGGGACTTGCTGTGCAGTTCCAGTTGGCCTTGAACTCACTGTGTAGCCCAGGCTGGCCTCAAACTCACAGCAGTCCTCCTGCCTCAGCCTCACAAGTGCTAGGGTTACACGCGTGTGCTATCATGCCTGGCAGATATTCTTTTGAAGCAAAGCATTTGTTGGTACATTGCAGCTAAACATAATGGTCACATTCATTGTAGGGAATTTGTACCAGTACATGATGTATCTTGCTGGTTCTTTCTTTCCCCTTCGACCCCTCTTCCTCTCTGTATTTACAAAAGCTTTGTTTCCATTTTTTTCTTCTGTTCTCTTTCTTGTGCCTTCTTTCCTTTCCCCCTTCCCTCCTCCCTTGTTCCCCTTCTCATTTGGACATTTTCTTCCCATTTCCCAATATCTATTGTACATTTTTACTGAAAACCCCTGAAACGTTACCAGAAACTTCTACACTTGATCAGTCTTCTACCAGGCTGAGAAGCGATACGTTACCAGAAACCTCTGCAGTAGGCTCCAGTCTCCTGCTCAGTGTACAACAAAAGCCTGAGGGAAAAAACCTAAAAGACAGAACTAAGAGAGACAGAAAGTGGGGAGCCAGGACGACCAATGCTGGTGCAGCCAACAAAGGCCTGGCCAGTCCAAGCTGCTGATTTTTTTATTGGTAATCAGTTAGGGTAAAGGCGAGATACATGCAAGGATTGTACTACATGTAAAGATGCCCAGTCCCTGCAGTTTTATGGAAACTAATGTAAACAAGGCTCATAAAAGACAAGACATAGTGTTCTCAAATTAGGAACAGAATAAACAAAATACATGGTTGTAATTAGAACATTGTCCAAAGGTTTTAGTTGTGGGAACGGAATTTAGGTGGGAGTTACTCTGACCTCGGTACACAGGCTTCGGCCAGACTCACTTCTATAAACTTAAGCCAGTTGTGGGGTTAACGCTTCACAGCCTGCACTGCTTAGAGCCTGCTTTGGGCATAATGAATATTACCGTCTCCCGCACATTTTGGTCCTTATTTAAATTTTTGGGTCTCACACCAGAGAAACAAAGTGGTATCGAATCACGTGTATCCGATCTCAAAGTGCATCCATTTAGCTAGAAATGTCTCAAGTTGATTCTCTATGGGAGAGTTGTGCTCCACAGTATGTAAAACCACATCTTCTTTATCCAGTCTCCAGTTGATGGGCACTTGGACTGTTTCCAAACTTGTGCTATTACAAACTGTGCCGCTATAAACATGGGTGCACATGTATCGCTGTGGTATGATTCTTTTAATTCTTTGGGGAAGATCCCCAGCAGGGGAATAGCGGGGTCAAATGGAACCTCCAGTCCTAGTTCTTTGAGGTATCTCCATACTGATTTCCACAGTGGTTGCACCAGTCTACACTCCCACCAGCGGTGGAGCAGAGTTCCTCTTTCCCCACAGCCCTGCCAGCATTTGTTATTGGTTGATTTCTTGATAGCAGCCATTCTTTCTGGGGTGAGGTGGAATCTCAGTGTTGTTTTCATCTGCATCTCTTGAATGACCAGTGATGTTGAACATTTTTTCATTTATTTATTTGCCGTTTCTGCTTCTTCATCTAAGTGTCTATTCATTTCAGATGCCCATTTTTGGACTGGGTCTTGAAATTTGTGGGATCTGATTTTTTTTAAGTTCTTTACATATTAGCTATCAGTCCATTGTCTGAGGAACAGCTGGTAAAGTATTTTTCCCACACTCGGTTGTCTTGCCACTCTGTTGGTGGTTTCTCTCACTGTGCAGAAGGTTTATAATAAGATGAGGTCCCAGGTGTTGATTCTTTGTGATATTCCCTGTTGCACTAGGGAAGATTAATTTTAATCTGTTTCATTTCGTGGTTATCCCTACTCATTAAGCCTGTGTCAGAGAGAAAGGGCTGGTTCTTGGTTTCTTTAAGACATAAAGGCTCACCTCATGGCCACCGTCCTTACCCATACCGCACCAAGTGGGGAGGTGTTTCTGTATACTCAAGGTGTGCAGCCCAGGCTGGCCTCAAACTCACAGCGATCCTCCTGCCTCAGCCTCCCGGAGTGCTGGGATGACAGGTGTGCGCCACGGTGCCTGGCTGGAGCCCTGGAACACTGTGTCCCTAATCCCTCTCCCCCATGCTCTGTGCTGTTGTTGCCATGCATTTTGTTTTACACATAAGCCCACAGCACATCGCAGGCACTCCTCACTTAGAGACTGGTTCTGGTCCCATGACTAGGTCTTTACATGAATGGGCCCCTCAGTGGGGAGTTCATGCATAGCACATGCACTGGAACACTCAGAACAAGGAAAAGGTCATGGGAAGCCCAAGCTGATGGCCTTGCTTTTGTGCGCAGAGCTCTCAGGTGCAGTGCTGTGGTGGATAACAGCAGGAGCCCGCAGCACTGTGCAGTGCAATCGCAGGAGCTGCCGAGGAGGGCCCCATGCCGGGTCCAGGGGCAGCAGGTTGAAGTCTGCACTGTGAGCCTCGGCTATTCAATGCAACATTAAATGGGAACATCTGTACTACAGCATCTGCTTTAGATGATCTCTTATCTTTGGAGCTCTTCAAAACAACAGAAATGCATTTCATTTTATCTTTGTTTCTTCAGCTCCACACTCCGCTTCTGCTGAGCTGACCTGTTGCGGGCTGGCAGCAGAGGGGCAGCTGGGACACAAGGACCACATCGAAGTCCTGGGCCTGAAGTCCAAGGCCAGGCAGCAGCAGTTCCGACCCTGGGAGGCCCCTTCCAGGCCACAGGCCCATCCTGGTCCTGGGTGCTGGCTGGGAGACCCGGGCCTGCCCCCTGAGGCCTCCCCAGCAGGGGATGCAGAGGCCCACGGGTGAATCCGCCCCTCTAGCCTCACCAGCTTTCCAGGTGCTGGTCACAGTTGTGTCTATGCCAGTCCTCAGCATCCGGGCCGTCTGGGCCGGGTTCTGCCATCCCTTCCTCATCCCCGTCACTTGTGCTGAGGCCAGGCACCTGCATGGGGTTGCAGACACTGAGAGACCGAGCGCTGTCACCTCCGCCAGGGCCGGGAGGTGGCTGGTGTCATGGACCAGCAGCAGGGCTGGGCTGAGATCCCTGGGGTCTCCTAGGGCCACATGGTCCCCGGCCACCCTTCTCCTGGCTCTTGGCAGTGGCCCCTTCCAGGAGGGATGGAGGGACCCATCCTGCTGGGAGCCCGAGTGGCGCAGGCAGAGGCTGGACAAGGCGGGGCAGCCATACCCGAGACACCGCTGCCTCCTCTGCCCCTGCTCCTGCACTCGCTTCATCTGGAGCTATGCCTCCCCTTCCCGCAGAACCCTCGGCAGGCGCTGACAGGCCGCAGAGGCCAGGGACTGAGTCCTGGTCCCCGTGCTGGAATGGTTCTTGCAAGTGGACACGGGTGGGCAGCTCCCGTCTTGGGAATCTATGCAGGCCGCCGATGGGTCCTGTACATTGAGTGGGAAGCCCTGCCATGTTTTAAACAGAAACGGCTGCACTCAGTCTTAATCATGTCTGCATGGCATGTGCCGCCCCGTGTGACAGATGTCTGCTGCCATGACAGCTGTGCACACATTTGTGAGTGTGAACCACAAGTGTCATTTGTGTGCCCCACGGACTCATGGATTTTATGGCCAGCGCCGTTATATTTTTATTACCGGTTGCTGACTCACTTCCCCAGATGGCTATTCAAATTTATATTCCCACCAGGAACATGGGACGTTCCTTTTCAAAACCACACTCACTAACAGCTAACATGATCAGACTTTAACTTTTCTGCTAACCTGATACAATTGTATCTTGACGTTTAAATTTGCCTTCCCTGTTTTCTAATGAAATGGGAAATATCTTCAGATCTTTATTGACCATTCTGAATTTTTCTTTCTTCCAATCCAGGTTTTTAAAGAAGTACTATTTTTGTTTTCATTTTGTTTTGCTTTTTGAGACAGGGTCTTGCTGTGTAGTCCAGGCTGGCCTCGAACTGTGGGGATCCTCCTGCCTCAGCCTTAAGTGCTGTGATTACAGGAGTGTGCCACCACAGCCAGCTAAAAAACTACTTTTTGTCTGCGTAATGTGTCTGGAGAGATGTGCAGAACATTAGCATCGGAGGAGGGGTGTGGGCTGGGGTGGGGCAGGGACTTTTCTCTGTGTACAAATATCACATGACATGGTGTGGTATCCCACAGATCCACACGATCTTATGAAGCCGCTAAGCAGCACGTGTGCGGATGGCTCTGTGAGTCTGTGCTGCAAAATGACCAAGAGGCTCATTCGGCCCCACCTCACCGTCCCCAGTGCGGAGGGCATTCGGGAGCGTCCTGAGGCGGGGGGGGGGGGGGGAGCAGCAGGCAGGGCGGAGACAGGCGGAAGACGTGAGAGACCCACAGGGCCAGTGGCCCTGCTCTGGGCTGCTTCCCACCTGTTCCCGCACGTTCGGCTCCTTTCCCCTTCTGTCTCCTTGTTCCTTCTCTCTGCTTTATCCCTTTGTCCTCCACTGGGCTGGGCTCTGATTTTCACCAGCTTGGCTTCCGTTCCTTGCAGGCGAAGGCCTGTGGCTGTGTGGGGAGACAGGACAGTTCAGGGCAAGGTCCAGAATGGGGTGCCTTACTGTTCCCGGGGTGTCACTGTGAGCAGTGTTCTGTCCTGTTTACCCACTCTCCCCATGGGGGGCCTCTGTCAACACACTAGTGCACACCTCTTGGTGACCACACGTGGCTTTGCATTAGGTGGGAACATGGGGACGGGCTTGCTTGTCAGAGAGAGACGTTGCTTTGGCAGTTTCTCCAAGCTGTTTCACCAGTTTGCACTCCCATCAGTAGTAGTGTGTGAGAGTTGCAGTTGTCCCAAGTCCTTGCCAACACTTGGTATTATGAGTCTTTCTCGTTAGTGTAGGATTTATTGTATTTTTAAGGAGTTATTGGTATGGTAGCTTCCAACAAGGAGAAGAAATGCAAGAAATGTCAGCTGTGCTCACCGAATCGCTGGTGGAGGCTGGGGCTCTGGAAACAGGATTTCTCATTCTCCAAGTATGAGGGGAGCTTTGCCGGAAGCATGAGCTCCCGAGGAGCCTTTGGCCCCTCTGTTTCCTGCATGTGCCCTGTGAGGACAGCACGAGCCATCCCCAGAGCTTAGGTGTCCCTCACTTAGTGCTGTCCGCGCCCAGTGCAGGCTCAGCTGCAGCCTCTCCAGTGCTGCCTTTGCTTCCCGGACGAGGAAATGGAAGTTTCCTGACCTCGTTGAACGGGCCGGGCCCGTTGTAGAAGCAAAGCAGCCGTCTCTATCACAGGCTCTGACCATGCTGCACAGGCCCCGGGAGCAGATTACCCCTCAGGCCCAATGGCAGGGTCACTCTGATTTATTTTTTAACAAACTAAACGGAGCCCGAGGCTGAGAGGTGCTGCCCACACAGCTGTCAGGCTGGTGAGCAGGCGGCAGGCCCTCGGCCTCTCCCCCAGCTGGAGTTCTGACTGCTGTGCTCCCCTGGAGCTGCTGAGGTGGAAGAGCACTTGGAAGGACGCAGCGGGGCACAGGCCACTGGGCCAGCTGTGGGCAGGAACCGGAAGGAGGAGGCGGGGACAGAGGGGCAGCTGGGCCCTGAGGCTGGACTGCAGCAGACCAGACTGCTGGAGGCTGGAGGCTGGAGGTGGGGACAAAAGGCAGCGCAGCGGGCTGATGGGTCCAGGGCTCCACCCACTGTCTGCCAGCCTGGGAGACCACACCCTGTGCCCTCAAGTGGTGCTGGCTTTGGGGAAGAGGAGCGAGTGGTCAGCCCTGGCCAGCTCAGGACAACTTGGGCACCCCCGCCGAGCCAGACACGGGGCCCGCAGAGGTCAAGGGCTGAGTGGGGCGCAGGATGGGCAGCGGCAGGGACAGGAACCTCAGCTCAGGACCCAGGGCGGAGGACCAGCTCGACAGCCCTGGGCTGACCCGGGTGCCAGCACTTGCCAGCTGCGTGGGCTCAGCAGAAGTCCTTCTGTCATGAGGTCTCCGTTTCCACAGAGCCCTCGTGATGCGGTTGCCATGCAAAGGAGCTCCACGGTGGCACTCCTGATGCTGCCCCCGAGGCACCAGACCCCAGTCTGCTTTGAGGCCCAACAGAGGGGCTGAAGTGGGCACCGGGGCTCAGGCCTGTCATCCCAGCACTCTGGGAGGCTGAGGCAGGAGGATCACAAGTTCCAGCCCAGCCTGGGCACCTTAGGGAATTAGCAGGACCCCACTTCAAATAAAAAGGGCCGGGGAGACAGCTCAGTGAAGGCCCTGGGTTCCATCCCCAGCACTGAAAAAGAAAGAGGAGGGGCTACACGTAAGACACGGGCCCGGCCCTGGGGAGACCCATGTTTCCAGAAACCGGAGCGGCGCTGTCCTGGGAGTGAGGCAGGAGAGCAAAGCACGGGAAGGGCCCAGAGCCCGACCTTGGGTCCCACGCTCGCTTGGGATCAGCCCTGTGAACAGCGCCGGGGAGGCCTCTGGTCAGAAAACTGTCGGCTCCTCTTGTCCCCTGCCAGGGGACCAAGGCCCCTGAGCCCAGCCCCGTGGCTTTATGGAGGAAGGGAGTGCAGGTTGGACAGGGTGGTCCGCAGGCCATCCGTGCCCGGCGTGAACCCAGCCAGGCTCAGGAGCAGGAACCCAGGCCTGTGCCGCCCTTAGGGGAAGGTGTCGCCTCCCTGTGTGCGGCACCAGGCACCAGGCGGGCTGACAAGGACAGGCTCTGCCCACTGTTGTCACTGGTCCTCCCAGAAGGCAGGGCCGCCGGGAATCCCTTTCTCCCCTCCTTTGCCTCGGGGTGGGGCGAGCCTTCCCACCTGTGTCGTGGGGCCTCCCGTGTCACCTTCAGCCTCTGCTGTCTCGGGCCCCTAGGTTTGGGCTGCCGCTGCTGCTTTTGTGGTCATTTTCTCCGTGCCCGCCGATGATGCTGCTGCTAGCTCTGGCGGCTGGCATTTGCATCCTGCCCAGGCAAACGAGCTGAGGTGGGAAGCGGGGACCAGCAGCTGCCCGCCCAGCCACTCGCTCCTGGGAGACCTGCCTGGTACAGCCCGGCTCGGCAGTACAGGGCCCTTCCCCTGGGTGCCCGCTCCCTGGGAGCCGAGCGGGATTAGAGCCGTGTGGAAACCGTCCAGTGCAGGTGGCTGGAGCACATGCCAGCCTGCTCCTCCGAGGCACTGCGGTGCGGGCACTGCTGTGGTCATGCCACCGAGGCCACGTGTGGGATGAGCCGCTGCAGGTTCACGGTGAGGGGCTGTGCTGGGCGACTGCTCCACGTCCCAGGCAGGGTGCGGCTGAGCCCTGGCAGAGTCACGAGGGCCAGGGGCCGAGGGGACTTGCCGCTATTTTCAGTTAACTTACATCACTTTAAGTAGCCACATGTGACCCGTGGCTGTTGGACAGTGCAGCTTCGGAGAATGGGGAGAAAATAATCTGGACTTCTGGGTATATTTTCATCTAAAAAGTAAATTAACTGCCAGGTGTGGTGACACACCTGTAATCCCAGGTGTGTAATCCTCAGGAGGCTGAGGCAGGAGCATCACTGTGAGTTTAAGGCCAGCCTGGGCTACATAGTGAGTTTGAGTTCAAGCCTAGCCTGGAGCAGAGTGAGATCCTGCCTCAAGAAGCATGGATACATATATACATACAAACAAACATAAATTTTGGCCAGGCATGGGGGTGCAGGCCTGTGATCCCAGCACTTGGAGGCTGAGGCAGGAGGATGCCAAGTTCCACCATAGCCTGGATAACTTAGTGAGACAGTATCTCAATAAATAAATAAATAAATAAATAAATAAATAAATAAATAACTGGGACTACAGCTCAGCTTGAAGGCCCTCGGTTTGATCCCCAGTACTGAAACAAAATTAATCATCTGAAACATTCAGTGACCCAGGGACCCTTGCTGCCTGAGCCTCTGGGAGTGACGGTGTCATGTGGACGTGCAGGTGTCCTGGGGAGGAGCCTGTGGTCACAGCATGGACAGCGGCTCTTAGTGTCCCCTCCCTCCTGTGGATAGCTGAGTGCTTCTGTCCTCCTGGTTTTCGGGGAAACGAGTCCTGGCGAAGCGGAGTGCAGGGGACACTCTCCCGCCCGGGCCGAAGACTGACATCACCATGCCAGAGGAAGCGGAGGACAGCAAAGGCCATCGGTCCTCTCTGTGAACTCAGCATTCACTCTGCAGATTAAAGCCACGGCCCGTTGTGGAGTCCCACTCGGCCACAGAGGGCAGAAGAGCCAAGCCCTTGGAGGTGGCCGCTCACGGCCCTGTGGCCGGCATCACCTGCCGGGGCCGGAAACATCAGTGCTAAGGGTGTCAGGTCAGGGTGGGGAGACACTGGCCCTGGAAAGCAGGACAGCGTCCGGCATCTCTCGGGTCCCAGGTAACCAACGGCGCATCCCACACATGCACTGAACTCTGTGATGAATTTCCAGAAACGACTTCCGAGGTTTCCAGCGTGGCAGCAGTCGTAGTCAAGCACCAGTGAGGAAACGCACCCATGTCCCACAGGGCTGGAATCCCTGGAGTCCACAAGATAACAGGGGCAAAGGAAAGCGCATTCCTTTGTCGAAGAACGCTGCTGCAAGCCAGACCCAAGTGCCGCCTTTCAACCTATTTTAAAACCATGGCACCGAGAGTTTCCACCTAGCCATCACCTTGAGCCCTCACATCCGCCCTTCCCCATGGAACCAGGAGACGAGTGTCAGCACAGTCCTTTGTCTCCAGGGAGGGTCTCGAGTCTTCCTCTTCAGGTTTCTGTCTCCTCGGGCTCCCACAGGCCACTTGGCTTGTGTTGTATTCATCAGCTTTGCGTCACTGGGACCAACGCCTGACCTACAACTGCAAGGAGAAGGGGTTCGTGGGCTCACGGTTTCAGAGGGTTCAGTTTATGGCCGGCTGTGTCCAAGGCAGAGACATCTCGTGGTGGAAGGGTGTGGGGACGGCAGCTGCTCGCCTCATGGCAGCCAGAAGCAGAAGGGGAAAGAGCAGTGGCACTGCCTGGGACACACTTCCTCCCGAGGGTCACATCTCCAACAGCTTGCTCAGCTGGGCTCATCAGAGGATGGCCCTGTTGGTGAGGTTAGTGGCCCACGGTCGAATCACCTTGGACATCTCTGACGCAGCCATCATGGGGCCCCTCGGTTCCCCATCTAGACAGACAGACTGCCTCTGTCTCTCGTGACCTGATGCTCTCGAAGAGTACTAAGCAGTTGTTTTTCCGGGTGCCATTCCCTTGGGGGACTGTCGGGGTGCCTTGCAGGAGTCAGTCGAGGTTGTGCCTCCCAGGCATGGAAGGGACACCAGGGGCTGCCTGGCTTCTCTGTGGGGGTGTGTCTCAGAGCCACTGAGCGACCCACTCCTGGTGAGGACCCTGGCCAGCTTCCTCCTGCAGTTTCCAGTTCCCACCCAGACTCAACAAGTGTCGGGGGGGCGCTGAGGCCCTGCCAGCCTCCCTTCCCGATCAAGGTGGATGAGGCCTCAGTGTGTCCTCACTCGGGCATTTACTGTATCCTGGTTCAAAATTAAATTTTTAAAAGATCTGTTGTCCCCTGTATCTCTAAAGAAAGAGATTACAGAAAATACATTAACAATAAATGGTTTATTTATTAAAATAAATATCACACTGGGTGTGATGGCACACATCTGTAATCTTGGCACTCGGGAGGCTGAGGCAGGAGGATTGCCATGAGTTCGAGGCAAGCCTGGGCTCCATACTGAGTTCAAGTCCAGCCTGAACTACATAGTGAGACCCTGTATCAAAAATAAATAAATAAATAAATGTATGTCAGTTGGAAAAATTATAACCTACCCCATGGACTGAAGAGAGAGCCATTGCCAGTACAGATAAAACCAGCCATGAAAACACAGGACATTTATAATACTTTGTAATGTAATATTTATAACACTTTGTGGAGAATGACTATAAAAATACTGTGTACCACAAAGGATGGCTCCAGTTAAATTATAGCAGGTAGTTAAAAGTGTCTTGGACTTGAAGATGAATTAGGCAGTTTTCTTTTTTAAATAAAAATAATAGTTCAAATTTTGGGACCCGTCACTGGGAAAATAAATGGCTGTCAGAAATAGCTTCTCGGTAGATATTTTAAAAGTAACACTGCTAATTCCTACCTTCAAGATAAAGGTGACTTTAAAAATAATGAGTGAGAAATTAATATCTTTCAGAGAGACACTTGAAAGCCTTCTGGAAAGAGAGAGTAGAGTTTTTGTCATCAACCAAAAGAATGAGTGTCCTGGCCATTGGCTTTAAGAAGTAGAGGAGTCACTCTCTGTCCAATCAGCAAGCTTCCCAATACAAGGCCCTGATTCTGCTTCTTAGCAAGTCACAAGGCGATGCCTTCCAGTGAATTTGCAGGAACAACTAATTGGTAGCAGCAAAGATGCGAAGTTTCCTGGCTGAGTCAACCAGCGATGTCTCCCTCGGCCAGAGCTGAGCCTGGGACACGAGCCCCAGGAGCCTGGCTCTCCCTGATGGCCCTGACCTGTCCCACTGTGAAAGCCAAGGGCCTGGTTAGCTGAACTTGGGGTCTTAGTGAACATCTTCTAGTAATTTTGACTTTGCCAGAAGCCAGGAGTCAACAGTGCCAGATCCAGATGAGGACATGGCGTCATGTTTTGCCAGCTGCTTTCTGTTGGGTGGCGCTCAGCAGCAGCAGTCACTGTATCTTTATCACACCTGGTGAAGACCCTCAGGAGAGAGGACTCCAGAGCCGCTGCAGGAAGTGGCAGGGACCATGGGTGAGTGTGCTCAAAGTGAGGGGGTATTTGAGGGGGATTCATGGCAGTGTGTCTTAAAATTTCAAGCATTCACATGTCAGTCCTACCTCACATGCTTTATAGTGCATGCCATGGTGGCCTGGTGGCGTCTGTGCGTAGAGAGGTCTTCTTGCACACCCTCCCTGACCGGTGGCCGTGAGACTGAGATCTGCACAGGCTGCTCTGAGGGCTACAAGCCCGCCCTAGACTCAGGTGTCTCAGGTGGCTTCAGCCTTGGCTCTCCTTGAGTTCCCATGGCAACCGGATGCAGGTAAGAGGTGTTTGCAAGGTGGTGGTTGGGTCCTGTGTTCAGCTGGGAAACCTGAGACTGAGGAGTGAAGAACACGCAGCAGTTCAAAGCAGAAGGGATTTGCCAGGGTGAAGGCTGGGTTCTCACTGCCCAGGCGCATGGGACTGGGAGCTTCCTGGGGTGCAGGAAGGCTCCAAGGAGCCGTTCCCTCTGAGGGGCTGCGACTGATCCCAAGGCTGTCTTCAGCCCTAAGGAGCATGTGTCCGGCAGATGGAATCAGCCCGGGGGCTTGTGCAACCAGAAATTGTAAATTCACACAAGACAGTGCAGATGCTCTAGACCCTCCGGGCCACTGGACCACAAAGCGGGTGCCCGGCCAGCTGCTAGTGTCCTTCGGGGCCCTTTCCATCCTGGGGAAGGGGGGACCCCCTCCATGCTCTGAGGGTCCTCAGTGCCGCTCCTGCCGCCTGGCGCAGGCCCCACAAGAGCCACCAGGGGGTCCCGGAGCTGTGGGGCAGGCTCGCCTCAGTGCAGGATCCGAGGCCTCAGCGGCCACAGCTCCTGGGAGCCTGGGCTCCTCTGTGAGGCTCACACCTGGCTCGCCCTGCTCCCGCTGTCCTGAGCCCATCCTGCCCGCTCCTCTCCTCCCTGCTTCAGGTGAAGGGGACTGCATCTGCTTCCTCTCACCTCAGCCTTTGCTTTCTACAGCCGTCCCAATTTAACAGGAATAATACCGACTGGGAGCCTGGCCCACCTCATCCTGGGCCCTGGCTGCTCTGACCCCCACCTGTCAATCCTGACACTGGCCCCGCTCCAGCCGGTGGGGAGGGCACGGGTGGCCCCAGGGCATGCAGAGAGCCGGTGCAGACGGCAGGGCAGGGGTGGCAGGACCCGAGAACACAGCTGGCAGCAAGAGCTTCAGCTCCCTCCATGGGCCACACACCCCAGGCCGGCTGCTTCGAGGGGACAGCGGTGCCGGAGAGGAGCCCATGTGTGTGACTTTACTTCCCCTGGCAGTTTCGCCTGAAAAGACCTCAAGGGCGACCCGAGTAGCCTGGGGACTTCCCGGAAGGTCTCCTCAGCCCAGGGTCTCGGGAAGTCTTGCCAGCAGCAAGCCCGGGGGACCCAAGACAGGCGGGGTGTCAGAAGGACAGAAGGGGGCTGCAAGCTGAGCAGGCCCAGGACAGCTGGAAGTCACCAGCTGTCGTGGGGAGCAGTGTGAATGTTCCAACCCCCCCCAAAGAGCCTTCCCAGCGACGCAGAACCTCGCCTCTTGCCTCTCTCATAGCAACCTTGTCTCCATGGGCTCTGCCGCTCCCTGACGGCTGAGCAGGGGAACCACAGGCGGGACCCGGGCACCTGACTGCCAGGTACATCCCGATTGTGCCACGCCCTGGCCGGTGCCCGTTCTCCTGCAGAACAAGGTGTGGGACTTGGGGAAACCCTGATGTTCACCAAACCAAACACCTCTGGCATCACAGAGCTGCCCCCCGGTTAAGGTGACCCTGCACGTGCGGCCAGGGCCAGCCTCGAGGCCAGGGTCTGAGTGCTGGAGGGAGTGGCCACACGCAGGGAGGCCTTGGGCCTCTGGCAGTGCTGTCCCTCCCCACCAGCACCTCCTGCCTGGATGACTGGCTGAGCCCGACCCGCACTGCAGTCTGCAGGACGCCGCTGTCCCGGGCTGTTGCCGTGAGGCTGCTCCATGAGACAGGGACACCTCCCCAGCGCTTCCGTCCTCTTACACGACAGCTCTGCTTTGCCCTTGCTGACACGGCACGCGTGTCTGTGCTGCTCCTCACCGTGCAGCGTGGCATGTAGACGTGACACAGAGGAGTGCAGATGCAGCAGCAGAGTGGCAACGTCAGGAGCTATTGCTGTGTGAGCTGCTGGTGAGTGAGGCAGGCAACGGCCGCGATGTGCAGACGGTGACCCAGCTGGAAGGAGGCAGTGTCAGGAGGGGTGCACTCACTCAGGACGTCTGGAATCCACTGTCACTGCCACCTTCCAAACTCACCAGCTCTGCAAGAGCTGGGGCCACCACGCTTGCTGAACAGGACCTGGGCCGCGCTCAGCTGGGGACACCTGTACCCGCTTCCTGCAGGTATGAAGACTGCGGCAGGCTTGCTGCCAGGTGATGCTGAGTGGCACCTAATTCAGTTACCTTCTAGCAAATGACTGTTCTAGAATTACAAAGGAAAACAGCCAGCGTGGTGGCGCACACCTGTGATCCCAGCACTCACGAAGCTGAGGCAGGAGGACTGTGAGTTTGAGGTCAGCCTGGCCTGCATGGGGAGACTCTCAGAAAACACTGGCCGACACCAGCAATCGCCAGAAACCTCAGCCGCTGCAGACGCAGGGGAGTGACAGAAACCAGGGGTCCTGAGGTAGGACAGGGCTGGGGACCAGTCCCCTGCTGAGGACGGGGCAGTTGGTGACAGAGTGGACAGCACTGAAACTCCAGGAAGGGAATTCAGGAAGCAGCAGCCCATGCCCACACCCTGCCCTCAGCTAGCTCACCCCGAGCCAGGCCTGCACGGGGCTGAGCCAGCAACTCCAAGAACAGAAGTGGATCTCAGAATGGAGAGGCACCGAGGCTGAATCTGCACTCTGATTTCAACCAGGTTAATTTCATAGGAAAACACAAAAAATTTGACGCTCTTCAAAGGAATGTAGTGACAGAATCCTGGTTCTCTGCAGCAGCGAAACAATCACCCACTGTGTCCAGGGTGCCATCTCTAATTACTCTATGTTTTCTGTTTTGTTTTCTGAGACAGGGTCTCACTATGTAGCCCAGGCTGGCCTTGAACTTACAGAGATCCTCTTGCCTCAGCCTCCCGAGTGCTGGGATGACAAGTGTGTGCCCCCATGCCCAGCTGCCACATTACCCTGTGTGAATGGTTCTCCCCTGGTGACAAGTTTGCAGGGCCTCAGGGCGTGGCACCAGCACTAAGAGGGCTAGAGCCCCGTTGCTTGGTGACCCTGTGTCCTTGCCGTGGGGGCTCAGTGCTGAGGGTTCCTGCCTTCCCCTGCGACTGCTTGTGTCCGGGGCAGTGCCCTGTGGTAGGGGTAGGGACAGCGCTCAGGTCCTGCAGCTGGAAGGGCGGCCGTCCAGGCTGGAGGCTGACTCAGACAGAGACGTGTCTGCTGGGGGGATCGCATTCGCCCTGAGTGACCAACCCTGGGCACGGGGCTAGCCCCAGACTGAGAGCTGAGACTCAGAGGCACCTGGCTGGGACCACGATGCAATCTCCCAGCCCCTCGCCACCAGCTTATGTCACTGTGAATGGGGCGACAGCCCACGGGAAAGGCAGGGGGCAGGGCGCTGTCCTGCTGTCCGGGGACCACACCATCCCACCTGTGTCTCCGTGCGGCTGCAGGGCCCTGGGATCGGACACTCAGTAGTTGGTGTAGGGAGCTGACCCAAGTGAACTCCCAAGAACATGAGTGGAGGGGATTAACTCAGGCCAAAATGGTGATGCAGAGGACAGAGGACGGGAGGGGCCCTTGCGGACCCTTCCCGCCCAGGCTGATCTGCACCTGAGGCCACATGACAACCAGGGCGGCACCTGGGGTGCAGAGCAGAGCTGGGCTGCTGACCTCATCCAGCTGTCGGCACCAAGGCTGCGCTGTCCCTGCGGGCGCTGGCTGTCCCTGGGAGGGCTCCACGGCCCCTGCGTCACCCACAGACCTCACTGTGTGCTCCCCACTTTGCTCTGCTGTGGGAGACGGCGCCAACGGAGAAAGAGGGCGAGGCAGATGCGCGGCGGGCAGAGATGAGCCAGCGTGCTCACTGCGTGTCCACCCGGCGCTAGGCAGCAGCAGCTGGGCAGCAGCAGCTCGGCGCAGTCCTTCTTGGACCCCACCTGCCTGGGGGAGGGACCCAGCTTCCAGCTGGTCGCAGTTGTTTTCTGTCCCTGTCTCGCACAGGCGGCTTTCTAGCCCGCTCGCTGCCGTACACCTGGTGAGCAGCGCGTCCTGGCCTGGTCTGTCCTGCTTGTCTCCTGCCTCTGTTCTCCTGCTGCAGACCACAAGGGTCCGGCCCCGTGACAAAGGCGCAGCCAGACTGTGGGCAGGCCTGAGGAGGGGCCGGACGTTAGCTGGGTGGACCTGAAGCCCTGGGGCATCAGTGGGTGGGGCCCCGTGCTTCCGGCCCGCATGCGCTTTGCTGTGTGGTCGGGCAGTGACTGCCAGCATCTGTCCAGGAGGACATCTGTCCTTTTCTGTCAGTGGACGTGAGTTCCTGTCGCTGAGTGCAGCCCACGCCCCTTGCTGCTCCCTCGCCTCCCCCGGCCTCCCCCCGCCTCCCCCGGGATCTTCAGGCCCAGAACCCGAGATCTTGATGAGGTGCAGTCACCATGGCCAAGCGCACATCTGCATTCACCTCCATTCACTCGAGGTGGGAGGTCGGAGTCTCCACCCATATGGTGAAAGTTTCATAATGGATTTTTGGTTTGGTTTTTGAGACAGGGTTTCACTATGTAGGCCAGGCTGGCCTTGAACTTGAAGCAACCCTCCTGCTTCAGCCTCCTGAGTGATAACAGATGTGCGCCACCACACCCAGATTGTAGTGGGTTTTTCAGTTAAGTCTTTGATCCTCATGGAAGTGATTTTCAGAAGCATGGTGTGAGGTAGGCTCTCAAGGGCCCTCCCCTCCATCTGGCACCTCGCCATGTCCCAGCCATCAGCATGGACAGGGCTCTGCTCCCTCCCACACGGTCTGCTTCTGGTCCCGTTCTGCTGCCTGCATTTGGGCTTCTCTTGCCCCTCGGGAGCGTGTTTCCCAACCTGCTCTTAAGAAGGTCTCGGCTCCCCCTGGCCCTTATTTTATTCTTTTAGTTTTTTGTACTGGGGATTGAACCAGGGCCATCACACTAAGCTGCATCCTCAGCCCTTTTTAAAACTTTCAAGACAGGGTCACTAGGTCAGTGAGTTGACCATTCTGGATTTGAATTTACGATCCTCCTGCCTCAGCCTCCCGAGTGCTGGGATTATAGTTCGCACCGCTGTTCCTAGCCAGCTATGCAGACTTCTGTGATGTGTTGGGGTGCATCCTGTGGGTCCTCATGGTTCCATCCAAGCTGCCCAGCGCCTGCAGTCAGCACTGAGGCCCTCTTGTGGGCTCAGGGCACCTGGTCTAGCTGCTCCGGCCTGGCTGCCGACTCCTGCGCACGTGGAAACACGTGGTGGGGGCGTCACCGTGGGGACAGCAGGGCCCCCAACCCGCCTCACCCCTGCAGAGGGCACCCTGGGCGCTGGCGATCCTGCTCCCGGGGGTCTGGCGCTGGGGAGAGCCGTCCAGTGCCCTCAGTGCAACCGTGTCCGAGATTTCCCCGAGCGCTCAGTGAGACCCGCGGGAGGCCTGAGCCCGAGGGAGTGCAAAGCAGCCCCCCAGGAGTGTGCTTGCTCCTCGGCAGGAACCATCCTCCAGGGGGCATGGGCCGACGGGCCCCTGCTCCGGGCCTGTGTGGTCAGCGCCCGTAGCCCGGTCCTGCGGTGCGGTGCGGTGGCCGCCCAGGGCAGCTGGCAGGTGGCTGGGCCTCCCTGTCCCCACGGCCGGGGGGCTGCAGTTGGTCCGAGGTGGCAGTGGCAGGGGCCCACTGAGCTCACTCCGGTCACGCCCCGCCCACTCAGTAACACCTCCCGCTCGCTCTGCTGCCCCCTGCCGGCCGCGCAGGCGGCGTTGCAGGCTCCTCCCCAGCCCCCAGCCCCCAGCCCCCGGGGCAGCCTGCGTCCACGCCGAGCCGCTGGCCGTGCAGGCCATGCCCTGCAGGACGCCAGGCTGCGCGGCCCTGCTCTGCGCTGAGTCTTCCTGCACGAGCAGGGGACGCCTCGGGAAAGGGTTTTTAGTGATGCCTGCACATCGCCAGGGTGAGTCTCACGTACATCTGTTTACAGAGGGCTTTGTTTCAGTGTTTCCTAAAATACAATTCCCATATTTACACACGCACACCACTTGTGTGGCTTCCCCTTTTGCTCTCGGGTCCTGTAGGGTGCGAGGTTCAGGTGACCTGCCCAGGACGGGACAGCCTGCGGTCACCACTCCCAGCCAGCCGGGTCTGCTCATCCTCAGTGCGGCCCCTTGGCAGCGCCACGAGGGGCAGGGGCGCGACAGGCACAGAGCCCGCTTCTGGGCCTTGCCTTCAGGGTGTCCCTGCTCCTCCCCAAGGGTGTCGGCCTGACGCCAGGCACTCCAGCCCCGCGACAGGGACTCAGCTCTTTCCCACCTGAGATCCCCAGCTCCGAGGGCCTGTTGCGCCCTGTCCCGGCCTGGATGAGTGAGGCCTTGTGGCCACAGCCTGCCTGGGAGCCCTGGGGTCCTGCTGCTTTCCAGGGGGTGCTTTTCAGGCTGAGAGTGGGAAGGATGGAACCCAGGAGCTTCTTACCCAGTCGGGAGCAGATTTCAGCTGCAGGCCGACGCAGGCCCAGAGTCAGCACCAGCAGGGGATGCCGCCCCTCTGACCCGCCATCCCGCTGTCCTCAACCTGGGCCCGGACCAGGTTGCCACATTGCCCGCTGCCCCTGCGGGCCCCAAGCAGGGCTCTTGTGACACAAGGGAGCCTAGTCCCAGGGTGGCTCCCTCCAGGCCTGAAGGGACAGGAATCCTTCTATGTCATGGGCGTCCTGGAGGACAGGCCTCATCCACTGCCCCTCAGCAGTCATTGCTCCATGGCCAGGAGACCAAAGGGCAGGGCGTGCAGTCATGCTAGGCATCCCTGCTCTACAAGGTTGTGAGAGTCAGGTGAGTGAGCTCGGTGCAGCCCCAACAAGCTGTGTGCACATAAAGGTGCCAAGGCACAGCAGGCACAGCTGTCTCCCTGTCCCCAAGGAGGAGCTTTCCTCAGGCTGTGCACCTGGCACCTGGCGCCGCGGGGTCCTCCCAGGCCTCGCACACTGCCAGTGAGTGTCCCCGCTGACATCTGTGCCGGTGCCCAGTCCCAGGCTGACAGACGCCGCCCCTGGGCCAGCGACACTCTGAGCACTCTCACGGGGCCACAGGACACGAGTGCAGACAGGATCTCCCTGCCTTGCTCTCCCCCAGACTTCATGCGGCCACTTACTCCAGTGAGCTCGATGCTGTCCCCCAAATTCACGGACCCCACAGCCCACTGGCCTTCTTGGAAGGAAGGTTCTGCAGTGTCACGGGGCTCGGCCCAGGGGCCCGGCCCCACCTTCCCCGAGCCCCAGGCCAGCCCCTCTGCAGGCTGTCACCACGAGGCCCCACCTTGTCCAGCCTGAGAAACACCCGCGCCCCATGCACCCGCCACTCAGTCCTGTGCCAACCCTGCTGCCAGGCAGTTTCCTCCCTTTCCAGGGAAGTCACACACATTGGCCTTCGCACATCCAGCTGCAGTGCTGCAGGGGAGCCGTCCCGCCATCGGCCAGACCCCAGACCCCCGGCCGTTGGCAGACTACCAGGGCCTCGCCGGGCCCCTGCGTCTCCTGTGCATGGCCATGGGGCCCAGGAGCCTCCAGCTCTTCTGTCTTCGGCTCAAGTGACCACAGAAGCCAGCACCGGGGCCTCACCATCCTCCGCTCCTGCTTCCCAGCCACAGGGCAGCCGGACGGGCCGGGAGCGGGGGTGGCAGAGACACCATGGGGACCGAGGTGGGGGCGCCTCCAGGAAGGCAACGTGGGAGAGACAGGAGGAAGAGGGGGACAGTGACCGCCTGGGAGGGGCCCCAGAAGCCGGCTCCCCTGGACTGCCCAACTAGACCCCGGCGCTGGCTCCTCAAAAGCCCAGGGCAGCTGCTTACTGTGGCTGAGTTCTGTCCCCAGAACAGGTGCGGAAACCCAAGCCCTCATACCTGTGACTGCGACCTGGCTGCAAACAGGCCGCGCCGCAGCTTTCCCCGTGCTGCACCCCGTGGCACACACCGTGCCTGACGTGGACGCAGGGAGGCCAGTTCAGGAGGGGCCCCCAGAGCAAGGCCACACGCAGCCCGAGACCTCGCGGCGAGTGCCGAGCCAAGTCGAGGCGCAATGAAGGCAGAGCACTGCGAGGGGCACATCCACTCCTCTCTGCACTCCTGCCGAGGGCTGCAGTTTTCAGTTCAGGTTTGGAGATGGAAACCAGGCCCTTCCGCACGGAGCCCCCAAGGTGTTTTTGACGAAGTCCCAAGCCGGAATGACGCAGAAAAGAACATTTATGGCGTGGATTGCCAGCTCTGGTCCCATGCAGATAAGAGAGCCACGGCCACCCCGGGTCAGGCCCAGGAGTGTCCTCCCCAGATGGTGCCAAGCATTTGCCAGCAGCGTCTGTAACCCGGCTTGGGACCCGGCCCCACTGCGGCGTGGGCCCCGGGGAGAGCAGGAGCCCAGGCTGGTTTGCTGGACACTTTCCTCACGGGGTGGCGCTGCCTCCACCCCCACCGCCAGTCCTGGAGGCTCCGGGCAGTGGGCTGGTGGAGCGGCAGCATCACACCAGCCGCTCTGCGCTGTGCGTGCTGTGCCTCGCGCGTCTGTGAGCCGCAGGGTGCGTGTTTTCTGCGTGTGTTGTGCATTTCATGTCTCCTGGGTTGGGGTGGCGTGGGTGTGCACCATCAGGGCAGGACACTCCAGGCACAAAGGTGGGCGGTCAGGAGGCTTTCAGAAGGTCCGGCAGGGATCTTGTCTCTGCCACCAGTTACCACTTCCTCCTCTCAGAGACGGGCAGCTCACCCCTGGGCAGAGGGCGGAGGTGGAGGTTTTTAATCACCCGTGGTTGACAGTCCTGAGCGTCCAGTAGCCCTGGGTCGCTCTGCGTGGTGGGAGGAGCCTGCAGGCGCCTTTGTCACTGGGGCACTGTCCCGGGGCCGGTTGTGGCCACATGGGGAAAAAGGACAGTTTTGGGAGCGGCGCGGAGGCGCCTCTGCAGGACCTTCCTGCACTCAGCTCACACCGCCAGCGGGGGGTCCTGGTCACGCCGGATGAGGCTTTGGTGTCAGGGCAGTGGCTCAGAACTCTGCCTCCCGGTCCTACCTGGGCAGCTACTGAAAAGCTCTGGCGTCGCTGCACGTGATGGTGCCTGTCTATAATCCAAGTGGGAGGCTGAGGCAGGAAGATTGTGAGTTAGAGCCAGCATCTGCAATTCAACGACTTGGCGAGAGCCTGTTTCAAAACAAAAGTCAAAAAAGTTCTGGCGCTCAGTCTGCACCTCGCCCCACCCCACTTAAACGGGAACTTCCGGGTGGGGGCCGGGTGGAGGTGCGCAGTCCGCCCTGCGCTGGCGGCCCGGGAGTCACCGCCTGCACAGCACCAGGCCCTGGACCCGGGAAGCTGCGCGGCGCCTCCCTCCCCCAGCCATCTCCGGCGGGGACCAAGGCGGGGACCAAAAGCGCTCCCCCAAACGCTCACCTTCGGAGGTGAGGCTGGGAGCAGGCAGGCGCTGCAGCGGAGCCTGAGGGCTGCGTTCCCACCCCCTCCCTCTCTCCACGCTTCCGGCCCTCTCCGCTTCCGGCCCTCTCTGCTTCCGCTTCCGGCTACCCGCAGCCAAGCCGCCCTCCGCCGGGCCTTTCCTCTTCGCGGCGAGGCTTCTTCCTGTGAGCCCGCGAGCCAGGACAGAGCTTTTCTTCCTTGAGTGTTGAGAATTTTGTCTGGTAGTGGGAAAGTGACTGTACCGGGGAAGGAGCGAGGAATCCGGCTTTTCATATAGTTTGTTTTGGAATTGTGGTTAATGACTTATATACTCAAGAAAAAAAATCAAATAATCAAGAAGGAGCCACTATTCTAAGTTGAATATAACCAGAAACAAATTCTGCCGTGTTTCTTTTTTTTTCTTTCTTTTTTTTTTTTGGTACCGGCATCGAACTTGGGAGCATGCGCTTTCGAGGCAGGTGGTGGCACCACTGAGCTAAATCCCTGGCCCTCTGCTGTGTTTCTATTTGCCTCTGGCGGATGGGCTCGCAGTGGGCAGGAGGGGAGGAAGGGGCACCGGGCACAGCCCTGTGGAGCTCAGCGCCCAACCGCCCGCAGATTCCAGAGCCCTGAAGCTGGAGTCGTCCCAGACCTGGTCCTCACAGCCAGTCAGGAAGGAGCGATCTCCAGAGGAGGAGACACTGACCTAATGCCCAGCTTGGGGCCATCGTTCTCCTATGGGGGCCGCAGCTCCCGGGGCCAGGGTGCTCATGGCACAGGGAGGGTGGGGGCCCCACTTTCCATCTGCAGAGGAGTCGGGGGCCTGCAGGCCTGGTGCGCAGGGCAGCTGGCAGCCAGGTGGTTTCCCAGCCTTGCCCTGCGTCCAGCTGTGCCCCTGGCTGGGCTCACAGCTCAGCCTCGGTCATTGAGCCAGTGAAGCTGAGGCCTCGTGGCTCTGGCTCTGTGAGTAAGTCAGTATATTTTTCAGACTGTTTCTCTATGGAAAAACTCCTGCTCCAAGCAGTATTCTGCCCTCACCCTGAGGCGAGAGCAGTCCCTCGGGCAGCATTAGCGTTTGCGGCTCTGCTCAGAACTGTCCAACCACGGGAGAGCTGGCCCTGATGTCTTGTCTGGTGTCTCCATCTTTGTCCATGGTAACGCCGTGGCAGGGAGCACAAATCACTGATGCACACCCTGAAAGGTGATGGAAAGCGGGCACACTTGGGCCTCATCCCGGCCCAGGACCCACACCCCTGGAGTCCCGTGCTCCCCACAAGCCACTAGCTCCCGCTCTCAAGGGAACAGCAAGGACTCATTGCTGCAGAGCGGGGAAACAAGGAAGTACCAGATGGGTTTTCCAGTGACTTTACCGAATATCCAGGGAACAGATAAGCCGCCAGCACAGGCTGTTCCAGAGCACAAGTGCCCAGTCATTTCATAAAACCTCACAGAAGCCCAAAGAGGGACCCTCCCCACGTATACCACACGCGTGTACACATGCACGTGCACACTGCCTCCTTGTGAGTACAGATTGAGTGATCCAAGTATCAGACTGGCAGAAGGACTCTGCTAAGTGGAAGCCGCTCACAGGCAGCAACTTTATTGCAGGAACTCGGGAATTCACAGGGAAGCCATTGGCTCCACTCACAACACCTTACACCGAGGACCAAGTTGTGGCCCCGGATGAAATTCAACTGATTTCCTCATTACAGAGTTGATGTAATAGAAATACAGAGGAACCTGAGCAATGTAAGGTAGGGCATTTTCCAGAAGCAACAACAAGCAGGGTCTTGCAAGGTGAGGCACTGGAGGCGTTGAGGGGAGAATGGGCTTAGAAATCCAAGGCTCCCTGATTGTGCTTCAGACCCCACCCCCCAGCACAGACAGAGCTAGAAAACAGCCGAGAGTCCTGCCAAGGCTCTGCCAGGCTGTCAGTGGTGCCAGGTTGTGCAGCTGCCTGGCTAGAAAATTTAAAAGCCTTAATTAAAGAAGTAGAGTGACAGAATTCAGCAAAATGACTAAATACAAGATGAGTTTAAACTGTGTTCTGATTCACATCTCCATGTCCCCATAGGTGGGGCACATGGAAGGGACTGGATCAAGGGCCATGAGGAGGTGGGCTCTGGTCAGGAGAGGCGCTCACTGGGGCGCAGCCCGGAAGCTCCCTCCCAGCTCCTAACTCTGCTTCCTGCCCTCCATGCCCTGAGCAGCTCTGCTCCGCCAGGCCCCTGCCGGGCCAGTTCTTCTATCTGAGCCTGCTTAAACTGGACTGAAACTTGTAAAACGTGAACCCAAACAAACCGTTCCTCCTTTAAGTTGTAGATGTTGGGTATTTGGTCCCGGAAGGGAGGATAGTGACTAAGACAGTATCTCAGTGTAGTGTATTGTCAAACAATAGAGGTAAGGGATATCACATTATTTGGCCCTTAAGATATTTTTATGAAGATTACATGCAGACCATGATGATAGCTCTGCTAAAGCAATGCATACAGTAAAAATGTGGTCGGCTCACTTTCAAAATCACGGAGCAAGGGAGAAGAAATCCCTTCTCCAACAGAGGGCAAATCTGTCATATTTTAAAGCTCTGGAAATCATCAAAAGTCATACATTAAAGTGTATAGAAATGAAAGTAAGTATGTCAGCATTTGTGGGAAATTGCTATGCTAAAAGAGAAAAAATGAACACCATTTAATGCATGCATTCAAAAGGAAGAAACGGCCAGAGATTTAGCTCAGTGGCACTGCAACTGCCTCTCAAGCACAAGGTCCTGAGTTTGATCCCCAGGACAAAAAAAAAGAAAAAAAAAGAGCAAAAGGAAGAAACAACTTAAATCAAGTATTTAAACTACCACTTCAAGAACCTAGGAAAAAAAGAAAATTAAACTCAAGTAGAAAGAACAAAATAATGAAGATGAGAAATCAATGAAATTGAAAATAGAAAGACAATACATACAATCATTGAGAGGAGAGCTTGTTCTTTGGAAAGATCAATACGACTGACAGATTTCCAGCAAGGCGGACCTGGGGAGATGAAGCCCAGGTGATCAGTACTGGGAATAAAGCACACGTCGTTGGAGACATCAAAGAAAATGGCAGAAATCCATGAGCACATCACATCTGTACATCTGGCAGCCGTGAGGAGGGGTCAGTGCATCCGAAGATGCGCACTGCCTCAGTTCCCACCATTTATAGCTTTAATAGTCCTGCAATGATAAGGGAATTGAGCTGCCTATTTAACCAACGTCAAAGGAGCCCCAGGTCCAGACGGCTTCCCTGGCTAATTCTACCCAGTGTTTCAACAGGAGTAACTCAGGCCAGGAATTTAGCTCAATGGTGCCACGCCTGCCTCACAAATGCAAGGTCCTAGGTTGGATCCCTGGTCCTGGAAAAAAAAAAGGAATAACAAATTCAACACAGTCATTTCCAGAAAATACAAGGGCAGGAACTACTCTCCCCAGCCTGTCCTAGAATGACAGTATTATCCAGATACTGACGTGAAACCAGATACGCTAGGAAGGGGCACTGAGCAACCCTCACCACAGGCACGGGGAGCTCCCGCAGGCCGGCAGACCACACCCTGAGCCACACAGAAGTGACAAGCGCAACCTGATGCCACCCATGTGGGATTGCAGCTCAGATGCCCCGAAAGGCAGCTCTCCCCGTCCATTCCATGAGCAGAAGAAAACAAAACCACATCATTATCATCTCCATAGCTAGAGGAAACCTGCTTTTGGGCCAAATTTTAAAACTTCAACTGCAGCCACTGGAGCCACCTGGGCCGCTCTGCGGCTGGCCCTGTGCGCAAAGGCTGCGAATGGGAGCCCCTCAGTGGTTCTAGGCCTGCGTGTCTGGCTGCCCAGCGGATGTCTGAGGACCTGACTCCTGCTGCCCCAGCCCAGGCTCCAGATGGGCGTGCGGGCCCCAGGCCACAGTGCAGGGTTCCCACTGGACGGCCGTCGTGTCCCTCCGCACCAAGCTGCAGGACGAGACATGTGCTCCAGGCCCCATGAAGGGCCAGCTTCAAGCTTCCCCAGACCACCTCTCTCAGAAGTGGGGCTTTGCCAAGCCCAGTGCAAATGATTCTGAAGACGGTGGCTGAGAAGCGCCTCCTCCCTGAGGCTGCGGGGTGAAATGCAGGGTTGGGGGGGTCGGGGTCCCTCGGCCGATGGGGACCTTGCACTCCTGAAGGCTTCTACTGTGCTGCTCCCCATAACAAGTTCATCAGTAAATCTTACCTCTGCTTCCCCCCTCATTTAAAAAAAATGTACACTATTCAAGATGTAGGGCTGAAGGCACAGCCTAGAAGTGGCGTGCTTGCATCGAATGCATGAGGCTGAGGCAGAAGGATCCCAAACTCAAGGCCCTCCCTCTCCATCTCTGGGTCCTCTGCCCATGGCACCTCCCTGCTTCCCATTGTCTATCTTTTACTTTGCTCTCCTTGCACTTTGGTGAACCTCTGTCTTTATGGCAGAACCACACCCTTCCACCTCAAGTAGTTTTGTGGTAAGTTCTGAAGTCAGAAGTATGAACCCTGCCTCTTTGTTCTTTCTGCAGACTGTTTTGTTGTTGTTGTTGTTGTTGTTTTTGGTACCGGGGATCAAACTCGGGTCCTTATGCTTGTGCAGCAGGCGGCGAAACCACTGAGCTAAATCCCCAGTCCTGCGGACTGTTTTGACATGAGGCTTCGTATGAATTTTCAGATAGTTTTCCATTTCTGCAAAGGCGACTGGGGTTTGGTGGGGTTTCTGACCCAGGTGAGGCCCACCCGTCCCGCCTGTGTGGCTTCTTCTCCCTCACTGGCAAAGGTGCCTTGCAGCCCGGGAGAGGGGTTCAGTGACCTTCAACCCCTCCTGCTGCCCAGTGCGGACATCGCGCGCCTTCTCGGCTCAGCACTGACAGCATCAGGTGCCGATTTCCTTCGTGTATTGCTCAGCTCCTGCTTTATTCTGACTTGGTCCTACCTGTGTGGCACTGGAATCACTGCCTGTCTTGCTGGAACGGGGGCACGTGGCTCCCTCCCTCCCTCCCCCCTGAGTCTCGGGCTGTGCTCCAGCCCCCGGGTCCCCACAGTGTCCTTCCAGCAAGGGACCCAGTCCAGGAGCCCATGGGGCTTCCAGCTACTGGTCTCTAAAGTCCCTAGGACAGCCTCCGGCTTCCTGTTCACACCTGGATTTGTGTTTTCTGGAATTTTTGAGATAAGGTCTCACTATGGAGCCCAGGCTGGCTTCAAACTCACACCAATCCTCCTGCCTCAGCCTCTGGAGTGCTGGGGTTATGTACGGCATGCACCACCTCGCCTGGCCTCTGACCTGGGTACTCTGGTGTCACCGGTAGCTCACGCTGTCCTTGGTGCTGTCCTTTGGTCTTGGCAGTGTGGAATGCCCTGCAGGATGGGCAGGTGGTGGATGTTTCTCAGTTCACATTCCTCCAGGCTGTGTCTGCTTCAGCCTCCCCATGAGCTGGCGGGTCCCACCCCACGTGCTGTCCTGAGCCTTCAGGTGGAAATGGGGCCACCTCCTGGGCTGCCTTTCTGGGCCACCCCCGGTCCACTGTTTATGAAAGGAGATGTGAGCTCCAGTGAGAGGGGTGCAGGTGGCCGGCGTGGTCTCAGCTGCCTGGCCACACGATTTCTCAGAGAGGCAGCCCCAGGGAGGCTCGTCTCCTTTTCTTTGCTTTCCTCTCTCCCATTCTCCCTGCTTTCCTTTCTCTCTTCCGTGGAACTGAGGGCTGAACCCGGGCCTCCGCACTGAGCTCCACCCCAGGGTCTCAGAAGTCAGTGAGCTGCCCGGCCTGGGCTCAGACTTGCCATCTCCTGCCTCAGCTTGTTTCCGTTTTTCATTCCAGGAGGAACAAGGGATGTGTGCTTGCTGTGAAAGGCAAACTGCACAGAAGCTGGGAGAGAAGCAGCTCGCCGGCCGGAGCTGCTCCCACTCTTCAGCCAGAATCAACCCGTGCGATGCTCACTGCCGTCCCAGGCAAGGGTTCGGGCATGGCCACACGCCGCTGCCGAGACGTGGGGGTGATGATGGCACAGAGGAGGGTTCTGCCTCGGTTGCACAGCACCGAGGAGGAGGTTGGAACCCAGCGTCACAGACAGCTCGGTCCCAGATGTGGCTGGGCTCCTGCAGACACGTGAGCCCCTCCACCTCTTACCCTAGCAGGGTCCCCATCCCGAGCTGCTCCCTGCAACATCCCTTGCTGTGTGTGACACGCGGCTCCACAGCATCTCTGTGCCGCTGGCGGTGAGCACTAGGAAAGGGCTCCGGGCACACCGTCCTCCCCTCGTCACTGGCTGCAGGACCCATGTGGTTCCGGAGGCAGAGGCAGCGCCGTCACCCTCCTTGGGAGCCTGGCCTTCACTGTGCTTCGCCTCCATGAAAACAGGCTTCGGCCAGGCACAGTGCTACAGCTGGAGTCTTAGCCCACTGGGAGGCTGGGGCAGGATGACTGCCAGGGTTGAGCCCAGCCTGGACAACTCTGTGACATAGTGGGGCCGTCTCAAAATTGAAAGTAATTTACAAAGGGCCGGGATGTGCCTCAGCGCGAAGGCCCTGGGTTCAGTCCCTGGCACCAGCTGTAGTGGTCTGCATCTCCCCACTTGGTTCAGTGAGCTCAGGGCCGGGCACAGGGTCCGCTGGTGTGCACTGCCCACCACGCCCTCTTGCGCACTGGCTGTTACCTCCGTCCCGCTCTACTGCCACCTCAGTGAGTGGCCCTCGATCCTCCCACCTCCGGAAGGCCCGGCACTGGCGGCCAGGGCAGAATGCTGGGGTCCATGTGTCGGGCGGTGAGACTCGGCGCCCTGGGCACGATGATGCCGGAGGGAGAAACAAACTCGTGCTGACGTCACTGTGACTCTGGAGTTCTGGGTTCTAGCCACCAACTCGAATCCTACCAAACATGCTGTCCCCATGACTGGAGGGACCCAGCTGCCCCAACCATGGCCACTGTGGTCTGCTGCCATCCTGCCGGCAGGTGGTCTTGCCACACACCCCAAGTCTGTAGGACAGTCACTGTGACAGTCAGCATGGTGTGCCGGACCCTGATGCCTGGACTGGTTTTTTAAAAATTTGTGTGTGTGTGTGTGTGTGTGTGTGTGTTCTGAGACCTCATCTTGCTCCATCATCTATGCTGGTCCTAAACTTGTGACCCTCTTGCCTCAGCCTCCCAAATGCCAAGATTCTGGGCATGCGCCACTACACCTGGCAGCCAGACTGCCTGCCTCTTAACTGACTTTCGTGTGCTGACAGTTTTGAGAAACGCTGGTTTCCCTTGGCCCACACCTTCCTCCGGCCTCAGGCGTGGGGATCACCCTGGCTTGGGCCACCCAAAATGGGCCTCCCACGTGAGTCCTCCCAGCCCTCGCTGTGACCTGGCCCTGCCCGTGATGTCTGGACTCCTTTGAGCCACACGAACCAGGGGCAGAGAGGACATGAATGCCTTTGCAGCAAGCGTGGAAGCTGTGAGGGGAACCAGGACCCTAGGGAAGGAGCTGCTCCAGACCAGGACAAGCAGCACCCGTTGCTGGCACTGGGGAGCTGGCGGCACTCGTCTATCTGCACATGCAGGGCTCCGCCTCTCGGCCCCCACATCCAGCAGGGCAGGACCAGGAGCCTGGCACTGCCCCTGCACCGAGGCCTGAGGCCTGCTGGAGGCACTGCATGCCCGGGGCCCTGGAGGGACACGCTGGTATCCAAGGCCTGCCACGCTTGAGATCAGGGCTGCCTGGGCCAGTCTGGGCTTCAGTCCTAAGCTCTGCATGAAATCAGAATCCCACCAGGACATGTGACCTGTCTCTGCCAGGTGGGCCAGAGGCTCGGGGACCTGGTGACCCTGGACAGTCAGGACCGAGTGCAGATGTGAGCCAGCTCTCCTGCCACTGGGTCTGTGCCGAGACTTCAGCAGCAGACGGGGGCAGCCAGTGGATCCTGGAGGGACTGTGGGCACCCGCCATCCACGGCCGCCCTTTCCGGACTGCTCCGTCGCCGCCTCCCTGCATCCCAGTGTGGGTGCCGCTGACCTGCCCTGGGCCTTGGACCCAGGCGACACCCAGAGGATCCGGGCCCGCAGCAGGTGGTGCTCAAGGTCGCCCCCAGGTCAGGGCATCACCTCACTGCCCACGGAGCCAGGCCTGGGGCAAGCCCAAGCTCTTCGCAGCCTTGCTCGGACCGCCCCCAGCCTGTTCTGCTGGCTCCCTCTTCACACCCTGCCTCGAGAATCTCAAGAGGACTGGACTAACTGGAGATGTACTGTGCTGTCTGATGTAGTGGTTCCTGTTGTTTTTTACAAAATTGGCTTCAGTTATGTTGAATTATGTCTGCCGTCAGAGAAGCTGAGCCAGTAGGCGCTGGGAACGGATCTCTCAGCAGAAGGGGAACAGGACCAGTCCGCTGGTGCAGAGCTGGGCCGCGGCTCCATGATCCAATGGTGCCATTAAATTCCAGGAGAGCGGCTGCGGGTGGTGAAACAGCGACTGCTCCAGGCTGCTGGGGACGCGGGAGGGGTGAGGACACCAAGCAGGGCTGCTCCTGTTTGCTCCAGCTTGGTTCTTAACATTTCGAATGCATCTGATTTTGTATGTATCTGGATCTTTTTTTTCCCCCGGTACTGAGAATCGAACTCAAGACTTTGCCCTTGCCAGGCAGGCACAGGGCCACTGAACTACCTCCCTGGGCCTGTATCTGGATCTTTAAAAAAACTGATGAAATGAAACCTTCTGCCCCACCTCCTGAGGCTCCACCCACGAAGTTGTGGGCAGCGTCCACACCTGTGTCCAAGCCCAGCAAGTGCTGTCGTGACAACTCGCACCACGGGACAAAGCACACGCCCACACTGCCGTGGGCTCCCAGGTGACTGCCCCTTGCACTGCAGCACCAACTGCAGCATCACAGCTCTCCAGCAGTGCCCTGCGGCCAGCCCCGATGTGGGGCGCCCTGTCGCTACAAAGGCCTCCATGTTCCCGGCCTGGCCCACTGGGAGCCCTCTGCTCCCTCGCTGCCCTCGGCAGAGCCAGGAGGCGAGGAGCTGGGTGGGCAGCCTCGGTGGGGCTGGAGCCAGCAGCAGAGCCCAGGAGTGTTTGTGCCGAGGGCCAGGACCCAGGCCGGCAGCCATAGCCCAGCCCCGTGGTCCCCAAGTTCCCAACCGAGAAGCTTGCACGTGAGCTGCTTACGTCCTAGGCTGGGGCCATTTGGCTCTGCACATCTAAGGAGGAAGGCGCTGCTGCTCAGGGACTGCACATCCTGGCTGCTCTCCACTGTCCGGAGGCTGCTGCAGACACCAGAAGTCGGTGACTGACATAACGTTGGGTGGGCCTGGCCTCACCCTCACGTGTGCTGACCTGGGCCGAGGGCTGGGGACAGCGTGGGCCTCACCCGTGCGGCACCGGCTTCCGGGAAGTTGCCCAGTGGGGCTGTGCTCACCTGGAAAGCAGTGCCAGGTGCTTCCGTGCAGCTCTGCCTGAGGACGGCACAGGGCTGTGAGGGCCACTGGGCTGCAACAGGTGGCTGTGGGGACCCAGGACACGAGGCAGTGCATCTGCACTGCACTCATTGGCCATCCTAACAGTGGAGTCCCCGACAGGCGGGTGACGTGGGACAGGCAGTGCTGTGCCCCCCAGCTGTGCCTTCCCGAGTCCCTTGTGGCAGAGTTCTGGTGATGCCGGGCCGATTACGCTGTCCCTGAGTCCGAGTGGTGACGGCCTGTGTGGTGGCCTGTCCCGGGGGGGCGTACTGTGCTGCACCCTCGTGGACTCCAGGACAGGCCACAGCCCCCACCCGTGTCCTCTCCACTTCCCTTCCCAGCTGCGTGACCCTCCCTCAGTCCAGGTGTTCCTATCGCACTGCCCGTGGGTAGCCTGCCCGGCCCAGGGCACACGTGCTATCTGCAGCCGGCAGGTCCGTTCCCCATCTCACACCTGCTGACAGCCCGCTCGGGCAGGGAGTATCTTAGGGTGGCTGGGCAGCTCGCACACCCCCACGCCCGCTCCACAGGGTGGCTCTCCGGCCTGGGTCACCCCACTGTGGACCTGCCCAGTCCCAGTAGAGCCCGCTTCCAGATGGGCCTGCAGGGCGGAGCGGGCCTCGGGGGCCCCCTCTGCTTCCAGACTGGCCCTTGGCCCATCCTGCCCCTGGCGGGTCCTCACTTCAGACATGGCTGTCAGGGCCCGGGGTCCTCTCATGGGGTCGTGCCACCATGCCCACCAGTTCTCAGCGGGGCACGTCCTGTCCCAACCTGGCTGACACCCCCCACCCAGCCCCACTCTGCTCCTCAGGGCAAGTTTTCTGGATTCCGTTGCCTTCCTGGAAGGGCAGTCAGGAGTAATTCGGTGAGGGCTCCTGCCTTTCCTAGAACTTCTCCGAGGCTTGTGGACGTCACTGCCCCCAACACCCCCATCCAGTTTTCAAACTGTGCCCCATGGAACCTTGCATCCCTACACCATTCTAGGGGCTCACGAGCTACAAATGTGACTACCAAGATGTGACTCGCTCTTTTCATCATGGCGACAATGCCTTGATGATTCAGGGAAATGGCAGGAAAATCTGCTAGCACTTCAGCAGCAAGCTGCCCTGCTTATTCCAGTCTCCCTGTGCACAAAAAAAACCACACACACACAAAAAAACAAGAAGCCTCCTGATGCAGCAGCAGTGGCTTTACTGAACTCCAGGCCCAGGACACACCGTGTGACCAAGTGCAGTCTATGTGTGGGATTCCACAGGGCAATGGTCACCCCAGGCAAGCACTCCCGCGAATCTGCAGGAACTGCTTCCCTTTGACAGCATGACCTGGGCTGGGGATTTAGCTCCGTGGTGCCTGCCTGGCAAGCGCAAGGTCCCAGCTTCGATCCCTGTACTGGGAAAGAAACAGAAAAAGAAATGAAAGCACAACTGGCAAGTGGTGGCTAAGACCTGGGCACCTGGCAGTCAGCATTTGAAAAACACTCACCGAGAGAGGCCGGCACACTGAGGCCAAGCCAGTGACAAAAATGGAGCTTTCCAGCAAGATCTGCACTGCTGCAAGCCTGGACCCGCCAGCACGGACCCAACAGCCCCACCGTGGCTTCGTGAGCTCATAGCTGGTGAGCTGGTACTGAATGATGGCGCGCCTCAACATCTGGGCCTGCGCAGAACTCGCTCAGGGCTGCTCCCAATCAGCCCCCATCAGATGGGCGCAAAGGCCTAAGTACAAAGTGACTTTCAGGTCACCTGGGAATTCATTCAGTTCAGTGCTGTGGACGTTGACCCCGACAGCCACAGCAAATTGCAAACACTATTAACACCTGACTGCCTGCCTTTACCACTTTCTGCCTGCACGAGGCGACTCTGCTACCTACTTTCACATCTTCTCAACTGCATTCCCAGGCATCTCACGAGTTCAGCGCTACTCTAAATAGACTTTCCTTCTTATTCCAACTGTGTGCTCTACACAAGAAGACAAGCTCAGGAAAGGGTCTTCAGCCAAAGCACCTGCATGCCAGCGAACCCCTCCGAGTCCAAGGAAAACCAAAGCACTCTCCCACACCCACGAGTCGCGTGCCCTCGGCCAGCATCCTCTCCCTGCAGGCTGCGGTAGTAGCACCTGTTGTCCCCACCCCTCCTCACAGCTTTCTTCCGGTCTCTAGCTAGGACCGGGTACGCCGGGGACTGCTCTGCCATAGCCCAGCTCTGTGCCAGCCCCGGCGGAAGTGTGGATGCTGCCCCACTACAGACTTAGACCGTCGTAAGTTTAGCAAGGGCCAGACTAGATGCTTCGCTCTGTACTGCACTGTAAGAGATCCACTTCGCGCTTCCCAGCAGGCACTGACTGGCAAGAGGGCTCCGGTCAGGTCCAGCGCCATCCAAGCAGACCTGGGTTCCTCTCCTGCTCAGCCTCCGAGTGGGGCAGTGGCCACTGGGACCCATCCAGTAGACACGTTTCCTGGGGCCCAGTCTGGGTTCCGGGCACGAGTGACACACGACACACCCGCGCCTGCTGCTCTCCGTGAGACTGACATTTCGGCGCCAGACGCTCCCTCGGGCTGGCCTGGGCTTCACAAGAACACACTTTAAGTAACATGCAGGCCGCCAGAGGGCAACTCTTGCCATTTTCTAAGTGTAAGTTACTCCTGAAAAGGCTTACAATCTCTTCAATATCTGTAAACCAAGTCAGCTGGGACGGCTGCGTGCTGTCTGTTAGAGTGAGCAGGCGGACGCCACAGCAGATGTGCGGCCCACCCGCCCGCCCGCCCGGAGAGACTCACTCCAGCCACAACGGACTGCAAATTTTTATTCAGTCTGTGAAGAACAGTTTAAAACGAAATGTTAGTATGCTCAGAACATCAGCTTTTTGTTTGACATTCTGTTATTACAAAAATCAGAAAAGAAGTCATTACAATATTTGCACGGTTTAACCACTAGTTGCTAAATAAAAGCTAATTTCTAAAAAACCATAAACTTAATGCTGTTTTATTTAGAGATTAAAAATTCTCAGTTAACTGCACATGTGTGTATGTATGTATGTATATGTATATATTTTAAAGCATAAAACCCCAAAAACAAAAACAAGAAAAACAGTCAAAATAGTTAAATATTCTGACCTGACAGTTTCTACAAATACTGACTTCTCCTACTGTAAAGGAAACCGTTATCTGTGGTAAGGACCCCAGACAGGTAGGAAAGGCAGGGCACAAGCGCGCACCAGGCCTGCCTGCTCTGTGCGCAGCCACACTCATATCCCCAGACACCGAAGGGGGCAGTGGCCCACCGAGTGGCCGGGTCAGCGCTAGCCCTACAGGGAAGCAGCAGCAAACTTGTCAGGGGAGCAGGTGCGGATCCACGTTCAGGTCCCCGAGCCATCTCGGTGTAATTCAACTTACAAAAGTTGAATTACTTTTTGAATTTTTTTTTGAATTACTAAGTTTTGAATTTCTAAGTTTCTGTGACCACATCTTTAAAAAACAGAGACTCGTGTCAGAAAAACGAAACTCCAAAAGTGTGTCTTACGAAAGGGCGGCCGGTAGCCCTGCGGTGGAACGCACATGGAAGCCCCGGGACGCACCCCGAGCACCCCCGGAACGAGCTGTGCGGCCTCAGGAGCCAGGGTGCAGGTGCTGCATGGCACTGGCCTAGCGCTGCTCCCCCCGCACGCAGCTCAAGTGCAGCTCCGGGAGGCTCTCAGCTGTGTCCCCGAAGCCGTGGTAGTGTCCATAGTGCAGGCTCTCCCCCACGTCCAGGTCCTCCACCCAGGCCGGCCGGCTGGCCACGCAGCTGCTCGGGCTCCCATTCAGGTGCAGAGCGCCGCACATCTCGGGGCTGGTGCTCGGGGTCCCCTCCGGCTCCTCGGTTCCGTGTGCACAGACGAGAGCCGATCCGTTGCTGAGTCCGGGAGCTCCTGTACCACACGGGTCGCTCCTGCTGTCCATCCCATTGAGGTGGCGCGGGCAGGGGAAGTCCAAATGTCCATTGCCGACACCGCCATTTGTCAGTGTGCTCGACATGGAGCTACTGTTTTTCACATCTGCATTAAGAAATACACCTGTCACCAAAGTTCAGCACCAACTGGGAGAAGAAACTACAAAATGCTTCACTGCTGCTACAATTCTATTGGGTTTTGTTTTTCTGTTGTTTTTTTTAAACCAGTTCCTTTCCCAAAGTAAAAAAAAAAAATGTATAGATAGGCTTATAAAGAAACACAACAGCATCTGCCCGGTATGATAGGAAAAGGCATGCATTTCAGTAGCGCTAAGTAATCAAATTTTAAAAATCCAAGCTGGCAAATATGCTGCATGGGAAATACTAACAGTATGGAAAAGCCACCAAAAAGCTGTTCTCATTTTGACTTCTTTCAAAGACCCGTTTTAAAAATCACCTTGAGAGATCGGTCACAACTGAAGGTCACGTTTTCCACATGAGTACAGAAAACTGCTCTAGTACCGAAGGGGGAAAAGCTACATGCAGCGAGCAAGGAAGCCTGAACCCCAGGCTCCCCAGTCTGCCCAAAACAGAATCCGGGGGGTCCCCAGACCATGACAGCGGCTGCCTGTCCCTCAGTGCACGCATGCGGACCCACATGCTGCTCCACAACACACGTGCACAGGCAGTGCACCGCGGGGAGAGCAGCGGAGTCGCAGGGCTGACCACTCGGCAGGCCAGGGCCAAGCCACACGTGGGAGCGGTTTCTTCTGAGCACAGCATTAACACGAGTGTGACAGTCAGGGCTTCGCTGTGTTAAGATTCTCTGAAAGGCAGGGGTGCTGGGCAGATGCGGATGTTCAGCCTCCCACACGGCTGCCCCCAGGTGGGGTGCCTAAGGAAAAGCTCCATCAAGCATGGGGCATGCTGGGACAGAAGTCACTGATTTTTCTGTGTATCAGAATCCAAGAATTCCTACAATGCACAGGGTTTGTACAATCGTACACAGAATGATCCAGCACTGCCTTCTGCTCAGCAATACTTCTATCTGGATATTCTGGGCCATCAAGACACGGCACCGTGTTAATGCACAGCTCGGTGCTCGTGACGTTTGGAGCCGGTGCCTTCTAAACCCCACCTTCACCTCACGGGTCACACGGTCTCCCATGAAGGGCTTCCTCTCCTCACCAGCAGAACCAACAGTGTCCGCATGAGTCCTGTGGTCACTGCCAAGAGGTGACCCTGGCTGTTCAATGAGCAAAGCCCTCACAAATATTCCAGTACCATCCTTTATTGTTTTTGCAATTCAAGCAACAAGCATCGTTCAGAAAGTGCTATAAATTCTTCAAATGACTTTTCTTCAAGTAAGTGATGGTTTTTGTATAGAGTTCAAACTCAAGATTAGAGAACAAGTTTCAAGGACTAAATATAAAATCAAAGAAAAAAACAAAACCAGTTATTCCCAGGGGAAATTTCATATCATTCTTTTAACAAATAAATGAATCACCTTTCCCAGGTAACGAAAAGCGTGCTGAGACAATGGCACCCTAGGCAGTTACTAGAGCTCCCTGCGGTGTCAGTTTTCATGAAATAAAGTAAGTACAATTTTTCTTTAGTGTCCAACTAAAGTAAACTGGTTTTGGCACTCAAAATCAGGGTAACAACCTCATCTGTCCTGGAAAAATCTAATAAACTGGGTGTAAAACCAGAACTCCCTCGCCGCCTCTCCAACCTCCCTGTGAGCCTCCAGCAAGACTTCTGCACTTCCTTGCCCGCCCAGCGGCCCAGCTACCGCCAGGTGCCACCTGCCAGGGGTGCAGCCCATCCTGCCTTCTTCAGAGCTCCCACTCCTGCACCCACCAGGAGGCCAGGCCTCATGCCCCGCACCAGCATCAAAACATGAAGCCATGCCTCGAACAGCTTCTCAAAGCTGCATCATTCCTGAAAATGAGGCCAGCCAGAGAGCAAATCCAAGGGCAGTGGAAGTGTTTACGGGTAGTAGCCCAACCTCTAGGGTGCTCGCTCCTCAGGGACAGGAGGCCCCACCCTCGCCCAGTCCCGGAGCCTCTGGGGCCGACACTGTGGCAAGCCAGGGCTGGCGTAAAGGCACGGGAGGCCGAGGGGCGGGCGCTCAACTCTAAGGCATGAAGCAGTGGCATTTTCCTGAAGAGCAGGCTGATGAGCACTACCCATGAAAAATCTGCTAATTTCATTTATTTGGCAAAGTGGTGACACCACACAGAGCAATCCTGTCGCTTGTGGGAAGATGTACGCATTTCCTTCCTAAAATGAACAGAAATGGTATTTTCCTGTGGGTTTGTGAAAGAAAATACACGACCTTTATTCCCAGTGAAGAATTTATCATAAATACATGAGAATGAATTCAAAAACTGAGAACTTGTAAACATATTAACACCCTAAGAAAAAGGCTAAAGTGTTTCTGGGGTCACCTAAGCAAGAGAACAGCAGAAAACAGCATTAGCTGAACAGATCCATCTTGTGTAGACGTCCTAACCCGTGATGGCGAGCCTTTCAGGTTCAGTGACTAAGTAGCCCATGTGGGTTCACCATCACTGTTCCAACTTCGAGAGGAGACCGAGCCTTTGCCTTTAACAGACCGAAAGCATGAGGGCAAACTGTGAACACTCCCAGAGCGCCAGCAGGTACAGGGCTCTGGCAGCAATGCCCAGCGTTGGGGTTTCAGCACGCTGTGGGATGCCAGACACCAAAGCACCGAGAGCGGGCTGGGGATGCCTGTGGCGTTAGTGGGTGACAGCCCGGAGCATGGCATTCACCAGTTCTCAGTGTTTGCTGCCTTGGGAACACAAGCATAGCAGGCTGGGTCTATTCACCCCAAGGTCACGTCAGAGCACTACAACTGCAAACCTCATTGAAAGCAAGCAAGGCACATGAAGCAAAAGCCAAATCAAAACAGGAAGACTGCATTCATCTCTCTCATACCAGGAATGCAACAGACACTTCTTCCTGCCAGCCTGCCCGAAGTGCGCATATTGTAATGTAACATTTTCAAAAGACACTGGACAGCAAAGTGCAAAACAGTTGGAGAAAAATGCATGTTAGAAATAATATGCATACTGATTCTTGCAACGACAAGGGGTCTGCATTGCGGAAACAGTATATATTTCTATTTCTTTTGGTCCGACAGAACCACTCTCCCGTTGCGCGGTGTCCTCGAGCACTGGGCTGTCGTTGCAGCCAACAGGAACCTGTCCACTCCCACCTGTTACGGCGGCAAACTCTCTATCGACGTGCATTCTGTCGGGCTCGTCTTCCGCCTCGCCATTCGCGAGTGGCATGGCGCAATCCAGACCCGGAGCTGTGGGGAAAACAGAGACTTTCAGATTCCTCTGTGTAGACGAGGCAAGTGCAGACTCACTTTCTCCCTCTGTGCCAGCGCTGCCTGCTTTGAAACTGGCAAATGGGGGGCTGGGGATTTAGCTCAGTGGTTCCGGCGCCTGCCTCACAAGTGCAAGGACTGAGTTCGATCCCCATTACCAAAACAAAAAAACAAAAAAAAACCTGGCAAATGACTCAAAAATCAAAGACCACTAACCAACTTCAGACGCCACTAAGGAACTGTCTCTCAAACAAAAGAGCTTTTCATGGAACTCCAGAGCCTTTTTAAAGATTACCTAGTGATAAAACATCTGCTTTTAAATCTGTACTTGAATATAAAGATGTTACATAACCCAAACGCAATTGTAGGCTTCTAAAAATTTAGTACATGGTTTTTAAATACTTAGAAGATTCTTCAATAACTTAAAACCATTTGAAAAACGTTTGAGTTTTTGGGCAGGGGATTTAGCTCAGTGGTTTCGCCATCTGTTGTGCAACCAACCGCAAGGGCCCGAGTTCAATCCCCAGTACCAAAAAAAAAAAAAAACTTTTGAGTTTTTAAAAAATTCACTAACAAAAACAAGCCAAACCCCAGGAAGCTGGAACTCAAGAGCACGACTATGAGGCTCACGCAGCCGAGCACACCGGCCAGAGCACCAAACACAGAAGTCCAGACAGAAACACAGCGCACACGCTCCACGCTCCGCGGGCCGCCGACTCACCTCCCCAAAGCCGACCTCACTTCTCAGAGCAGCCACTCCCACTGGACGCACAGTTTCCAATTTTAATCAGAACGTTTTAACCAAAAAGAACCCCAGCGAAGAGCAGTTGTACCTTCACTCGTTTACACCGCACATGTCCCACGCCAAGGAACCTTCTAAGCATGTTTAGTTCATGCATGGCTGTGGGTTGCTTTTGTCTCCGGTCACACATGTGTTAGTTGATACCCTCACAAGTGCACCTGGCATTTATGGTTCTTAGAACAGAATAAATACAACTACTTCTGGGCCCAAGAATACACAAAACAAACAACTCTCGGTGCCAAATGCTTTCAAGTAAACATTACAAGCAGAAGACAGCTTTGCCGTCATTCCAGTTAAACACGCGGTGCTCACACAGAGACTTTACCTACAGAAGGGGAAACCAGCTCTGACGGCCACGACGACAGGGCGAGAAACGGGCGTGGTCTGCACAGGTGGGAAAAGCAGAACTGCCGAGCATCCAGGGAGGCAGGTGCCCTGAAGCCAGAGGCGCTCCTCAGCTCTTCTACCACAGGCTTTTCTCACCACTCCACTGCCCCACCGCCTCACACCGGGAGTCGGCAGGCCCCTGCCCGACTTCCAAACCAGCTCAGCAGGCGAGAGCCGCGCAGCTCACAAAACTCACTGGGCGGGTGGAAGAGCCCGTAGCCCTGCTGCTGCATGGGACTCGGAGGCCAACAGAGGGTCCCCGTCATGTGGCAACTAGAGGTCACTTTCACAACTTCCCTAAAAGGCAGCGGTCAAAAACCCACGACAGCTGAGACACAAATGAAACAGCCTCATGGAGGCAGCAGTGCTGCGTTTCCGTCCATTGAGCCCAGGGGCCACAGAACCCTGGGAAGGAAGCCCACTCGAGCCGGAAAAATACACAGGCCACCTAATAAAACAGGCTCACTGGGGTCTAGCCAAACCCGAAGGATGGCGGCTGGGCCATGGGGACCAGGGAGAGCGGCCGAGGGAGGCCCTCTCTGCTCTCCCCTGAAGGTTTGTGTGGAGCACCGCGCCTGCCCCACTCGGTTAACGGTGGGCAGTCACCCCGGCGCCAGGGGGGGGGGGCGGACAGCCCCATTCTGAGCCAGCCTGGGTCACGGGAGTCTCGCACGGCCGCCAGCACAGGCAGGTGACAGTGGGCTGCATCAGCCGAGACTGAGACACCCCAGCCGTCCGCCACACCCGTGGCCTTTCCGCAGGGAGAGGCGTGTGCTCACCTGGCCAGCCAGAGGCCCAAGGGGGTGGCATCCTTTCCTTTCCGGGGAAACCCAGGGCACCTACCCCGCCCCAAAGTCTCACTCTGCCTTAGGTTAGCAACACGAACGCCTCTCCAGACTTTTTATTGTGAAGTTTTTTGACAGGGCAGGGCCCAGCCTCCTCTGCTGGAGGCGTTTCCTACCTGGGGGCTTGCAGCAGCCACACCCAGAGCGCTTACTGGGCCAGACACTGCTCTCTGGAGGAAGCCTGGTCCTCAGGAACAGCAAAGCGAAGGGCACAAGTCACAAGGATCCCTAAAAGCTGGCGTGACTAGGAAGTTTTCTGAGCTATTGCTTTACAGAAGCACATTTCCTACCCAGTATGGTGGTGCATGACTGTAATCCCAGGAGCTGGGAGGCTGTGGCAGGAGGAGGCCAGCATGAGCTACAGAGACAGACTCAAACAAAACAAAACCCACCCACAAATACGTACACAGTTTACACCAAATATCACTATGTAATTTCTGAATTCAGGAAAGCAGAATGGACTGCTTAATTAACAAGGCCCAAGCTATGCATCTTTATACAACCAAAATATCCCAGGTACCTGTAAATTTTTATAAACAATTGCAAAAATAAGGATACTTCGCCACCTGCCCCGCAAGCGCCAGGACCCAGGTTCGATCCCCGGTAACCCCCCAAAAAAGGAAACATATTTTCACACATGAGGGGGTACTATTTATATCTAGACATCCCCCAAGGCCGCACGCCCTCGGGGGCGGGGCTGCAGTTGGGGTGGAGCCCGAGGAAATTGGCTGTCCCACTGTGCGCTCAGCCCAGCAGGCCTATCACACCTTCCCTTGACTGCTCAGCACACCAGGGCGGCCCTGGCTGGGAGCTGTTTACCCTCTGCCTTGCTGACCGAGCCTTAGAGGTGTGGGTCTCCCGTGTGATGTTCCAGTGACAATAAAAGTAAGACATCAAGCTACTTTAAGAAGTATTTTACTCGTACATGTCATATGAGGAAATAAAACCCTTCTATTGACTCCGGCATGCAAATACAAAATTTATCAAAATGAGTAATCAGATGGAGCAAAACTTAGGGTCATACACATTAAAATAGTAAATCAAAACAAATGCCAAAATTACAGCGAAAATGGTAAAGCAATCTATCTTTGAATTGCTGGCTGAAAACTGGCTGAAGATGAGTCCTAATACTCCACATTTCACACACAGTACGTGACAGTGGAACAAGAAAAACAATGGGAAAAGGGACACACATCTGTGACACATGGTCACACTAAGGATGTGCAATACAAGAGAAGAAGCGAAGCACAAGGGATTGTTAGATAGCCCCTGTGGTCCTACAGAGCTGCTCTGCACAACCACAGCACTCAGGAGGTTGAAGCAGGAGGATTGAGTATGAGTCCTGCCTGTCTAGAATGAAACCATGTTTCAACAAACACAGGATTCTACTGTAACTTCCCAAGAAATGTCCTGCCTCACTTCACATGCACTCGGTGCTCTGGTCACCACTAGGGCTATATAATCATTACTGGCAGAACAGAGACGCCTAGCTCTGCCCCATTCCGGCTGAATTAGCACCCTGGCTGGGCCAGGCCAGGCCAGGCCAGGCCTAGGAGCTGCAGCGTGGGAAGGCCGCACAGTGCAGCAAGGCGCCTCTGTGCATGGTTCGCCAAAGCCATCGTGCAGCCCGGAAGGAGCATGAAACCTCTGAGCACAAGCGCAGCGCGTCTGTGACAACACACAAGGTCTGGGAAAGCTCGAGAACCCCTGGAAATGCATGGGGTGCATAAGCTCAACACTGGCCAACTCAACCGACGTTAAAAACTGTCAGAGGCTGGTGTTAAAAGTTCCCCAGGTCCCCATTTCTGAGTGTGATTAGAATGTGAAGTAACATCTGAAAGAAAACACTGAACACAATTTAAGATTTATCAGCAAAGATGGCCAAGTGCAGATCACTTCTGATGGACATTTAAACTAATAAATGAGCACACATGTGCAACTGATGCATGAGGGAACGACAGAGGCCAACACTTAAACCATTTCCCAATATGGAGTAGGCTGTAAGTGAAAGTGTAAACATTTTTTTAAAAAGATATCCTTAAAGAGCTTTTAAAATTTATTTTAGGGCCAGGGATTTAGCTCAGTGGTTCTGCCACCTACCTCGCAAGTACCAAGGACCCAAGTTTGAAACCCAGTACCAAAAAAAAAATTTATTTTAAATATCTACTGCAGCATGGTACAAACAAATGACAATGCTGAGCAACACTTCACTAACAACCACCACTGAGACTTTCAGGTACCTTCATGCCATGCTCATGATTTTTACGGCATCATTCTAGAAATTCTTAGGTCCACAACTTTTCAGAAAAGTCTTACTTTGATCAACAATTACATTTAAGTTCACACATTCATTTCTACAAGAGTCATGTCTTCTTCCAGGTCTTCACAGTGTGGGACTTAAACAGCTGTGAAACAGATGTTCGTCAGCATGACAGGAAGAGCCGGGACATCAGATGCTTGAGTGGTGTGGAATGGCCCAGCGTTGGAGCGGTAGCTGCTGCCCCACAGGAAACCTAAAGGTGACGATGACCCCTGGGCCTTTGTGGCTGGCGGAGGCCTGGCCATCCTCGTGGGGACTCGGTTGCTGACGTTCTCACACCGCAGGCCATGGCTGCCATCACTCGGGCTCTCCTCTGCTCTCCGACTCACTGCTGCCAGCCACGTGGGCCCAGGGACAGCCAGGGTCTCAGCCCACAGTGACCATTCAGAAAAGTCACCTTCCCCGGTGTGAAAAAATGTTTTCCTGGCAGATCATCAACAACTTTTATAAACCTGGGCACATTTGCAAGAAGCCAAAAAACAATAACAACAAAAAACAAATCAAGCACAGTAGCAGATTTCTTTTAATAGTTATATTCCGAATAGGAGCAACAAATAAAAACATCTTCCTTCCCGGTATGGGGGCCGCATCTTCCCCGCTGAAGGCAGAAGCGGAGCTGGGGTTGAGAAACTGCAGGGCCCGAGTCTGAGCCTCACTGAGAGCCCGCCCGCCTGCCCCGCCCAGGCCCAGCGCTTTCACCTCTGGTCTCACCTCCGGTTCTAGCTTTCTTCACACCCAAAGGTTCCGAGTCTTCCAAGCACCTCTTTCGGTTTGTTCCCACACTAAGACGACTGGGGAACACGTTCTCGTGCCCCCCGCTCACGGCGCCATTGTGACAGAAACGGTGCAGGTGGCAGCTCTGGAGGCTCAAGAGAAACTGGGTGCACTCTCGGAAGCCCTGGGTTTGGGCAATGTCGGCTGCTGTCAGGCCGCTGGCATTTCTCAGGCTGCACAACACAAAACATCGAATTACTACCCGCTTGCATCCCAGCTGGTCTCTGCTCTGCCGAACTGACTATCTATCTGAGGGGTGACACAAAGTCAACAATTTACAGTAAATCTGCATTAAAGAAGCAGTTAATCATCCTGGCTCCATAACTAACTTCTCTTAAACATATCTGATTTCTAAGCAAAATTTGGGAGATAGTAATTTTAAAAATCAGTATACTAAACTTTTAAAAAAGGCATCTTCCTGTTAAACTTCTCAAAATCATGTTTTATGTTAGTCTGAAGACCTAAATTTATGCTAACTTCAGACTTCAGCTGAAACTAGATTCTATGCTATCTGCGCTTACTTAATAACCCATCCTTTAGCCTCAGTAAAATCATAGCAAACAAACATGTACTAAAATTGCCCATGGCATTTAGAGCAACCGGCTTCCCAAAGCGAGTCTTGGCTTAGCAAGAAGCCAGGTTCTGTGCTGAATCGTGGCACTATGAGTGGAAGTTCAGGGGCCCTGCCGCTGCCACAGGGCAGGTCACCTCCCCATCTGAACAGCTGCACTGCAGTCTGGGCTGTGGCCTTGCTCAGGAAAACCTGGAGGAGTACTGCACGCTGCCACTCTGCAGCACCTGAGCAGGCATTTCCTCTGAGGCTTTCCATGCTGTCCTGGGAATGCACCCCTTTGGCTAAGCGCCCCGCACCCCAAGACCGACACCTCACTCAGCTACTGACATGGAAAAGAAAGCCTCTGGCTGGGGCGGCAACTAAGGCTCAGATCAAAGCAAGAAGTACGGTCAGAATTCAAGTGCAAGACCCGAATAAAACAGAAGAGAATCAGAGGGACTTGAAGGCACCACGACATGGAATTAAACAGAGGGAACAGAACCAACTCCAGGCAACCCGTCCCTGGAGGGCAGACAAGACACACTGCTCTGTGAAGCACACCTCTGCAAAGCAAGCATCAGCTGTGGTGGACAGACAGCGGGATGCCTGCCCACCCCGCTGCCCCACCCGTGCTTCAGAGGCCACGCAATGCAGGCTGTGGGTAGCACCACTGCGATTGAGCCTGGCACGGGGCCTCAGAGTTAGAAGACCACTCAAGAGAGAAAGTTGGTTTCACTCACGGGAACAACCAGCCTCACACATGTGGGCTCTAGCCTCGGGAACGAGACGCTTTAAAGGGCTTTGGACACTCGCTCAACGTGGCTCCTTTCTGAACCATGAGATAAAGGACAGTATGCTTGGAAGGGAGAGTCTAACCCAATTTAAGGAGCTATACCGAGGTAAGACTTGAGAATGCCAGAAATCAACAAGATGTTCTTAAAAATAAAAGGTGCACCACACAGGATGATTAGGATTAACATCGACATCTTAATTTGCCATAAGAATCCAAGGCTGTAAATTCTGATGAATAGCCATCCTGCATTTTTTTGATATATAAATTAAATGAAAAAGAAACAAAGGTTGGGCAGAGTGAGCTCATATTAATTACACACATCCCAAACAAAGCCCACGTGTTACTAAAGTGCAGTGCAGTTCAAACAGGACAGTGGGGTTCGTTTTCAGAGGGCAGCAGAGTGAGGAGCCCAGACGGGTTACTCTGTCAAGGGACAGACACCAAGAACACAAGCAGTCATGAAACGACCATTCCCACAGGCAGCTCAGTCTTGCTCCCCAAAACCAAAGAATACAGAAACAATGAGCTGCCGTTTGACACCAGACAAATAAAAGCACTAACAACAAAACTGACAGGAGCAAGCGCTCTACAGTGAGTCTGAGGTCAGAAAACCACAGCAAACAGCTTTTAAAAAATGTCACTGATTGTCATCAAGGCCAGGCCAGGGAGGAAAACCTGGACACAGAATGCACACGGCTACACAAGGAGACCACTTGGACTGTGACGCGGCCGGAGCTCCCTCCTGCCCTACTCCCCCTGAAGCGCTCCACACTCAGCTGAGACCAGAGCGCTGGAGTCGGCCACCATCTCCCATACTCACTTTAAGCACAGGAAGAGCTCCCAAGCAGGACCGAGGCCAATCATACTGCGTCCTCCCGGGTGTGGACCACGCCACCAGCCACCACCACCACCAGTGGCCACACCGAGAGCTGCGGGGCTCTGGGAAATGTCTGCCTGGGACACAGGGACTTGGGAGGAACTGACAAGACTCCATCTCTGGGCCACTGCAGGGCCGTACAGAAAGCAGAATCCCTCCTCCTCTTCCAGTGACTGTGCCTCATGCTCTGAGGGGGCTGCACGCAATCTAGCCTGGGCAGCAGCTCCTGCCCCGACTCACCACCCTTACCTGGTCCCACACGCTGGGCTGCTCTGCTCACACTGCCCCTCCCACGGCACCTCTCACACCTCCTGATGCACAGCCCAGGCCCTGGCCCACGGTCACCCTGGGAACAGCGAAGGTGGCAGCCCTCTGTGCAGAGAGCGGGACCATAGGGAGGCACTCCACGCCAACTGTGCAGCTCCCAGGCACCGATGTGTCTGACAAGCCTTTACGACCCTGAACACTCAGCTCCGTATAATTCTGTGTGTTCAGTTCTAGGCCCACCCAACTCTGGAGCCCGCCTTTGTCGGCAGTCGGCATTCAGCCTGCACCCTAGGGTCAGCAGACACCAAGAGCCTTTAGGTGACCATGAAGGACCCTGGACACTCCCCCAGTCAGGAAGGACAAAGCTGACAGGACTAGGGGATTTATGCTCTTCCCAAGGCAAATCGAAGCTATCTGAGGAAACTGTCAACTATGCGCTCCAAGACTATTTTCATGAAAGCTGGCAAACACAAAACTACACATCCCGTGTTTGGACAAGTCTCCACACCACCACACCTGACCCCTGCTCGAATCTCAGTGTGGTCACCCTGGCACAAAGGGGTGGTGTCTCAAGCCCTGGCTGCCCTCTCTGCTCCAACACCTATCAGGGAAATCTTTGAAAATGAGCAGGTTTAAAAATTAGACAATGAGAGACTTGATGCTCAAACCAGATCCAGTTCTGCCAAGTTTTAAATATTGCTCCTTTCAAAGGACGCTAACAGGAGCAGCTTTTCGCTGGTCAGCTCAATCTGCTGCAATCTCACAGAAACCCGGACGACACCCGCGCCACACAGCCCTGCTCAGGCAGTCACCAAGTCCTCCACGTCTTCCACCAGCACTCAGCAGAGACCATCGCCTTCACTGTGCGTCCGGGGTTCTGCCAAATTGGCACCAACATTAAACACTCATTTTTATTTCCCATAAGAACATTCCCTCCCAGGACTCCAACTCCACCCCGAGGCCAGCTCGCTCTTCAGTTTTCACTTATAATGCCACAATATCAGAACAGGGAAGCCACTCAACGAGAACAGTTTTCATGGGGTTTTTTGGTTTGTTTTAATTTTGAAAATTCACAGATCAGGAAACACCTGAGATATGGTGTTTAGAACCCAAGGTGTCATGTCACCTTTGGGATGCTTTCTTTTTATTAATGCCATGCGACAATAAAAGATAACCACAATTTTTCTATAAAAGTATATCTGTTAAAATTCTGATCTCAATTTAGCTATTGTTAGTTTACAAATAAAAAGGTAGATATCATAAATTAGGGTAAGCAAAGCATGCAAATCTAAAGAATCTATATCTGAGTTCCTAGATTAGCATTAAAACCAATCACCGCAACAAATACCTCAACAGTATGCCTTGTGTGCAGAGGGAAGCGATACTGAACATTCAATGCCACAACCGTAAGGTTTCGGAGAAGCACCTGTGGCAGTTTCAGCAGTTTCTATATGGAATGCTCCCCCTCTCTAGGATTACTTGAAAAAATCAAGTCAATTCGAATTACGTAGCTGGAAAACATTGACATGTGTAGTTTTTATAGATTCAGAATCTTCTGTGTGACTTAAAACGGGCAATGGTTCATACACAGGAAACTTATAAATCATACGGGTTCACATTTGCAGGCAACATTGGATTAAAAATACATACACACATGAGGTACTGGGCAGTCGCTGAGCTACGCTGCTGGCCCGCGACGCCCTGACCACGCGCGGATGCTCTCAACACTGCCCTCTAAGCTCCCTCTTGTCATTTCAGCATGAAGCCAATTCAAATATGTCAATATTTCAACAAAATTTAACAGTATGGACTAAAAAACCATCAACTCACGATTCTGGTTACTTTAAAATTTGGTATGCTGTATCACAAATACATTAGTAACTATTCCTAGATGGAAATAAGCAAATAAATGGAATCATTAAAAAAAGATAAAAACATTACTAAATGTTTATTTGTACAAAACATTAGCAAACATCTAAAGTATCTTAAGTAAAAGAAATACATGTGTATTTTTAACCCTTTGGTATCCAAACTTAATATAATAAGGCTTTATAAGCATATTCTTAACAGCAGGAAGAAACGATTGTACGAAAAAGTTTTTGCCTGAATAAATTTGGTGCCAAGTTTCCATTTCAAGTTCAATATTACCAAGAATAGTTTGAGGTTGCAACTGAACCAGTTATATTTGCATACATTAAAATCTAAGAGCAGGGCCAAGGATTTAGCTCAGTGGTTTCGCAGCCTGCTGCACAAACACAAGGACCAGAGTTCGATCCCCAGTACCAAAAAAAAAAATCTAAGAGCATCATTCAAAGAGTTTGATGAAATACCTAACATGCTCTAACTGTAATTTAGCAAAGGAGAAAGACACTGGGGTTTAGAAATTGTTGATTTAATTTGAAAGCACTATCTGTAAAAGCAGTAGTTAAAGAAATACTGAATCTATATATTAGTCAAGCAGTTATGAAAAATAAAGTTCTGAACCCAATTTGCCAAGAGCTCTGGAGCATGGTCAGCCTGTCATCTGCTCCTGCCTGGCGGACATCCTGCGGTAGCACCTCAGAAGTGGCCCCTCCACCCAGCGCATGCACCCCAGGTAGGGGGCAGAGAAGCAAGACACAGCCGAGCAGTGACAACTGGATGAGGGCGGCAAGTGCTAGGCTGTGAAGATTAACAGAATTCGGACTATTTGTAACACCAGAATACTAATCAGAGACATAATTTTAACAAATCTCCTAACAGGGCTGTTATTCTAAAGGACAAAGAAGGCAATCAATGAAGAGAAACCACACATTCAAAATGAATGGCTAATAAAGTAAATCTGGGTTCGTTTTTGCCAGGACAAATTTGCAGTGCATTTCTGACACCAGGGTTAGGTGTATTCATCTGATGCATGTCTTGGTGTAAATTCCGCTTCCAGGCAGGATTCCATAAGAAAATAAATAAAATGCGGATCATACAGGGTCACCAATTTTGAACCAAACTAAACTAACTACTCTATTTTAATTAAGAATTTCTAAACATCCAGCCTCAAGTTTTACAGCATCAAGGCAAGTGTCAGCATCAATTTCAGACTTCCATCACTCCAGACAATTGTGCCTGTCTTGCAGGTGAGGTAAGGAAGACTGTCCTACCTGCTCTCTCAGGCTACAGCTGCTTCCCCAGAAGCCTACCATCAGTGTGGCTTCTCCCAGGACCCAAGTCCTACGTCACCAAACACAGCTCACTCCACCTGGGTAGGTCGGGATAAAGGGCTCCCACAGAAAGCCCCTCTGGCCGAGGTTGGACCGCCACTGAGTACCAGCCCCTACACAGTGAGGGATGCAGTGGACCAGCCAAGCTGCCCTGAGTGAAGGCAGCTCTGGCTTCTGTGTCCAGGTCAGGTCTTTTACTTCTATGCAAGACAGAGAAGAGAGACCAGTTATATTGGTCCAGCTGGTCAATATGGAAACATCCTCCACTTTCTCCAGAAAAACACAAAGTGGCCAAAATACTAACAGTGAAACTAACCTGAGGCTCAAAGCTCTTTACAGGGTTAGAAGTAAAAAGGTCTTAATATCAGCAGACAGCACATTTTTAAGTCTTTCTCCAAAGTCATATCAAGGCAGGGCCAGGGATTTAGCTCAGTGGTTCTGTCACTTGACTCACAAGTGCAAGGACCCAAGTTGGATCCCCAGTACCAAAAAAAAATGTCACATCGAGGCCTAACTTTAAATCCTTACTCAACTGTCCTATCACCCACTGGGTAAGTAAGGCTACACCTCGCCTCCTCCTGAGTTTCTGCCCCTCCGCCGTCAGAAACCCTCCCGTGAAGCAGGCGGTGAACACAGGCCAAAAAGGAAGCTCTCCCAAGGACAGACGGAGGGCACTGCAACTTAGCCTAATGGAGCAAACACCACTCTTAGATCCTGTAACGTACACAAACGTGTGGTCAGAACTGAGATCTGATCCTGTGAGTTTCAGTTTAGATACAAGCGATGGCAAATATTAATGGTCATCACACAGGCCAGAAATGGACACACATGGAAAAGGTAACTTGGCACCAAAACTCAAGACTTCAATTAAGAGAAGAAAACAAAAGTCCATTAACATACTCACGTGTGGTGCTAGAAAATTTAATACGATGCACAGCGGCTGAAATGCATTATCTTACAGTGGCAACCTACGTTAACAAGTAAGTTACATAACAAACCGTTCTAGCCACAGGTACTTATACACCTGCCCTTTTTATAGCTACCTGATGACCAAACACACACAAGGTTAGACTTTGGCCACTCTAATGTAGCAGATATATAACAAGCTGAGCAGGAATTAAGAACAAAACTATTAATTTAAAAATAGTGGTATGAGGCAGCTTTTAATCTATCCACAAGAGAAGGCTAATTTATATTACAGAATGTAAAATACAGAATTGCAATCTAGCCCATTCTGAACTGCAAAAAAAAAAAAAAAAAAAAAAGTGAAAAATAAGTGAATGAATTCTATGTCTTTGATCCTTCTTATAAAAAAAGGTGTTATTTGCTAGGACTATACTCGACCATATGTGCAGCATTTACAGGGAACAAATAAAACAGACCCAAGCTCCATTAGTCTGGGGATTCGCACTGTTATATGCTGATAGGCTAAATGGGGTGAGCTATGAAAAGATGCAGAACAGATACCGAGAAACATTTCGATTTACCTTACTGGCAAAATTGACATTTATCTAGATGTTCTAAATAACCACATACACAACAGCAATAAATAATGATTACTTGAGTTTTTTCTCCAGGCCAAAGACTTAGAATTTTAAGAATTGCTTTTGGCGAGGCAGCTCAGGCTAAATGCTTCTTCTAAAAAAAATCTGAACGCTCAGTCCAGGGAAGTCACCACATTGCAGGGTCCCGAGGGGGAGGCTCTTATACTGAGATGGGACACAGACGGGCCCTCGAGCCATGCCCAGCCATGCCTGGTGGAAAAGAGACACTTGAGGGTCCTGTAATCAAGGACAGAATTGTAAATAAAAGATGCTCATGTTTAAAAAGACACCTACTGAAAAAAAGGACATCATGATAGATAATGGCTCAAAGGATTAAGCTACCCATTAAAATAAGTAAAACTACCATCTTTGTAATAAAATGTTTAGGACCATTAGAGTATTGTTTAGAAAAATAAGTTGTTAAAAGATCAACTTCTAATTATCCATTTCAATTAATGATAATTAAGCAATTTAATCAATTATGTTATAAGTGACTATTTTATAATCAAAGCTTATTATTAAAATTAAGGATTTGAGTTTTTATCTAAACACAGCTAATAAAACTTCAGAGCAATTCATGGAGAATCACCTCAGTGTTTTAAGGCTGTAGATATAGATCCATGTTACCAATACTTTTTACTTTACCTTAAGTCATAACTGCGTGTTAAGTCACAAGGGTCCCTGCATCGTGGCGGTTAACACAGGCTACGACTCACGCTGTAAGTAAAGGGTCCAAGCCCCACAAGGCTCAGCGAGACAGAAGCTAAGACCCGGGGAGGCCGGCGACCTCTCCTATGGAGCCGCACCTTGCACTGACCTGCATGGTTTGTTGTCCAGGATCTAAAAAAACTTACTGTTACACAGAGTCAAAACAACGACATGGAAACCAAAGGGTTAAACTAGGTTAATTCTGTGGATTTTACTTCTCCCAAAATCTAAAATTTCATGTTTCCAATTACACTAAGTGGTTTCTAATTAATTTTATGAATTTCACAACACTTAAGGTAAAACAAAAAAACTAGTATTTTGGTTATTACAGCTCTAGAGCTTACACTCAACATTTAAGGGTAAAAAACCATTTTGTTAATGCTGTGAACTGTGAAGAAAAGATTTTTATTATATAATCTTTAAGAGAAAGTTAAAACAAATCAATTTAATAAATAAATGTATAATGCCACAGCTAATGATCTGCATACAAGATCACAGTTCTAGAGATAGCCTGAACATTAAGGTTGTTCTATCAAACAATAATAAACAGGCTAGGTGGTGTTAAGTGGGGATAAACAAGGATCTCTGAAATATCATCATCATATTAAGGGCTCTCAGGTCTTGGCTGTCCCATTTACAAGGACCTGCAAATCCTTAAGTCATAACAAGCTGTAAAACATAACCTTCCTGCATCTGCTAAGATGAGGAATCAAAATTTAGAAAAGCCCATAGTCTTGAGAATGTTTGAGCCAGAGAGGCCTGCAAGGATGTTCCAATCCAAGCCCTCAGTTAGAAACTAAAACCTGGCAGGGGAAAGTGGGAAGACCAGCCAGGTGACAGGACCAGTGAGTGGCAAGGTCCAGATGTCAAGTCCACGTCTAGTGAGCTGACTGCCCTGACCTGACCTGTGACAGGAAGTCTGAGGCTGGGGACCCAGCTCCTCCTGCGAGCACTTGCAATCACCTCAGCTGTCCTCACTCACAGCAGTGACCGGAAGGCAAAGCTCCTGGGGCCTTTGCTTACTCTACACGCTGCCTCTGAACACAACATGAACTAGGGTCTAGTTGGGAGAAGACTTGAAGACACTTACTCGGTGTGAGCCCCGTTCGCCACCAGGGCACTGAGGCACTCCAGGCTTCCGGAGCGGGCAGCTTTGTGAATGGGAGTTTCCCCCTCACAGTCCTGAAAGACAACACAAACACTCAGACCGACAGCCCTCCACACCTGCAGCAGCCAGACGCCTCCTTAAGCACCTGTGAAACAAAGCAACGTGGGGCAGAACAGAGGGAAAGCACAGGTGGAGAAGAGCCAGGGAGGGGCCTGCTCTCCAAAACAGAGCCGAGGGGCAGGACCAAACCAGGACACACCCCCAAGGTAACAGGGGGAGAGCCTCAATGGTGATTTACTATCATCTTAAAGCATCTTACCCTGGAGCTTGGCACAGATGTGATGCATGCAAACCCAAAATAATTAGCCTACGTTTTTAAAAATCACATCAAGCCAGCAACCAAGGGTAAGAAGTACATCCTTGCTGATTGCAGGTCCACTCTAGCTACTCCTCCTCAGCTGCACAATGCTAACCGAGGGCCAGCATCAGCGCTCATCTTGCATCTTCCAGGCTGACTTGAACAGGAACTGTATTTTAAACTGAATAGTTTGAGGTCACATGCAGGGCCAAGAGAAGCAAGAAGGACACAAGGGTCAGGCACAGCATGCTGTGCAGTAGAACGTTAGTAAAGATGCGGAAAGAGGCACAAGGCACAAGAGACAGTGTGACCTGTGCAAGGAAACCTCTTGAGGTCTAACAATGCAGTCACCCAAAAAAGACAGGAAGTCCTCCACAAATGTATCACGGGAAAAAACAAAGTCAATGCTCACAGGCTTCCAGGTAAAGAAATCAACAGGGCAAATGTAACCAAAGATGCCAGCCATCAAGGAGGAGTCCTATCTGCTGGGGACAGGAAGGCTTTGTCCAGGGAGCCCCGAGGGGCAGCAGTGACACCCTGCAGGGGTGACAGCTACAGCTGGAGCCCACACCACTGCAGGAGAGAAGAGAAACTAAGGCAGGAGTGTAGAACTGTGCTGGGCCGCGGCCCTGGGAAAGCAGCAAGTAGCCGTGAGTCTGCCCCAAGGTGCCTGAACTCTGAGGGAGAAGCCGAGGTGAGGGCTCCCACAATTTGGAGTTAACAGAGGCCAAGGCCCGGTGGCTTGGGGCAGGTGGAGCCTGGCCCTGTATTTGAAGTAGGGTCCACAGGGCTCCAAACAGAAGGTGGAGATGTGCCGGAAAGCTCCGACCAAAAGGAAGGTCCACTTTCCAACAAAGAAAGAAATGGCAAACCACGACCCCATCCAGGAAACTAGTGAATGCAGATGTTACCACAGTAAACTATCTTCCGGAAGACAGAAGTCATCCAGAAAAGACAAATAAAAGTTACATAAAAATACAGCTGCAACTGAGATTTAGGTGACGCTGTGGAAAACACTCAGGACAGAAAAGCAGTTTAACAGCTCCCCTTGAACAAGAGGAAAAGCTCAGTGTCTGCTACAGGGTTTCACAGGATGTCGGGGTGGGACAGGAGAGATGCTAAGAGCAGCTGGGGCTGTGGGAAGGGCACTCACGCCTCAGGTCCAGCCTGAGCACGTGTGCTGTGCGCCTCAGGAGCTGTGAAAAACCAGAGAACGGCGAAAGGGCCAGAATGCCGAGACGGGCAGCACCCTTTGATTTTTCATCACAGCAAAATTTAAGTTCTAATCTGGACACCAGAAACTTGAAGTGCCTTGTAAATTGTTGGTGAGTGGCCGATGTGCGCAATAAAAACCCCCTGCCTCAAGGCAGAGCCATCCCTTGGGGAAGGGCAGCCAGCACTCCAAGTTCCCGCCTCTCCCGCACAGGACAGACAGCCAAGAAAGTCTGTCCAAACCTGGAGGAAAACCAGCCCTGGGCAAGCCAACAGAAGAGCCATGCCAGGCCCAGCCCACTGAAAGCACACAGGGAGCAGAGTAAGAAGACCTGGGCTTTGTAAAGGCTAGGACCCAGTGTGCTGGGGGCTGCTGGAGCAGCAATCACAGAGGTGGCCCAGCCCCACAGGCGGTAGGACGACACCCAAACCAGGCCCTGACACCATACAGCAGCTGGAGACCCATCAGGGAAGACTTCCGGAATGCAGGTGAGGACTGGGATGTTCAACCAGTGTGTCAACAGATGAGAGCTGCAAGAGATACCTGGAGGTCCTGCCTGCAAAGCAAGAGCAGAGGTGGGACTGGCTGGAGGACCCCCCAAGGACAGTGGGGCAGTGACCCCATCGGCCCACCGCCTTTATCTGTTTGGAACAGGTGCTGCTCTAAGGCACTAGTTGAAAAGGGAGCTTCCAAACTGGGCATGGTAACTGTGCACCAGTAATCCTAGTACTTGGGAGGCCAAGGCAGGAGGATCTCTGTGAATTCAGCTGCAGCAGGAGGACCACTATGAATTTAAGGCCAGCAAGGGCTACATGGTGAGTTCAAGCCAGCCCAAACTACACAGCAAGACCCTGTCTCAAAAAACACCCAAAGAAAAAGAAGCTGGAGTGCCAGGGCCGACCCTGACTAAAGCCTACCAAGCCCTCTCTACCCAAGGTAGGAAGGCACGAAGGAGGCATCCACATGCATGACAGCTATGAGCCACCAGTGAGACAGCCACATCCAGAGGGAACGGAACACCTAGAAGGTGGCCAGACCCAAGTCCTGTGGCTAGGATGGAAGCAGGCCTCAAACCCGGCCTCTCCTCTAGACGGTCTGGAAGGAGAACAAGTCCCCTAAGATGTCTCGCACCCCTTCCCACCCATCCTGCTTTTAAACTACAGCTGAAACACCTTCCTCCTGGACCACTTGCAGCTGAGGGCAGGAGAGGGACTCACAGCTCCTTTACACCTGCTTAAACCAAGAGCAGCTCCTGGGAAGAACAGAGAAAAGTACAAGCCTATAATCCCACCTACCCTAGAAGGCTAAAGCAGAAGGATCCCAAGTGTGATGTCAGCCTAGGGGACCTCAGGGAAACTCTGTCTCAAAAATAAAAAGGGCTAGGGGAGAGGGAGAAAGGAAGGAAGGGACAAGAAAAAAACCCTAAAACTAGAAGGAAAAAACGAAAACAAAGCTTTTGCATACAGGAAGGGGAGAGGGGGAATAAATAAAATAAAATTAAATTAAATTAAATTTAAAAAAAAAAGGCTGCCTGTGTACCTCAGTGCCTGGCATGTGCGAGACAGAACTCAATCTGAATTCACACACACAAAAAGTTTCTTTGTACATATCAAGACCTTGACGGTTATGAGCACAAAAGGATATAAACACGAGAAAGGAAATCAAAATGTAAAGCAGGTACCAAGGCCCCACCCCTGCAGGATGCCAAGTCTGGGGCTGCTCCTACTCTGCTCACCACAGGACCTTCTGTGCCTGACGCCAGGACTGAGCACTTGCGTACAGCTTTCCCTCAGGTGGGAGGACACCTGAAACAGACTGAGGGGCCGGCACACATCTGCCCCTCTGTGCTGAACTCTCAGTTCAAAGCTCTCCAGTTATCTACTCTCTCCACTCAGCAAGGACCCCTGGCAACACTGCATGCAGTCGCCATCCGGGCTGGCATCTGAAGCCACAGGAGCTCACCTTGAAGCTTCCTGCTTGGCAGCACGCCTGCATGTGCCTTCAGAGTCTGTGCAGTGAGGCGGAGGCAGCTAGGAGCCAGAGCGGGAGAGCCGGGAGCCAAGGCCAGCGCCTTCAATTAGCAGCTGTGACCTTGGGCAGATCACCCAAGGAACAGGAGATGAGCCACAGAATAGGTGAGAGCACTCAACAAACAACACTCCCTCGGGAAAGAACCCACTGCCCACAAAGACCTGAAGGGGAAAATTCCAGTTCACACTTGGGCAAATAGAGCAAACTCTAAAGAAGACCTCCATTTACCCCTCCCCAACCCCCTGTAACTGCACACAGAGCGCTTACCGGTTTGTTAATGTTGGCCCCAGCTTGGATCAGCCAGACTAGGCACTGAGGGTGTCCTCCAAACGCCGCGATGTGGGCCGGGGTCTGGGCATAGCGTGTGGTGGAGACGTTCAGGGTGGCGCCGGCTCTCACCAACTGGATCAGGCACTCCAACTTCAAAGCCGGCAGCAGGAGGAAGAAAACATGCAGACACTTCGTACGCCACTCACCACCACAGATCAGCTTACACCGCACCGTGGCAGCCGATAGGTGGCGCTGCTGGGGTTTAGCTCAGCGGTGCCACCGCCTGCCTCACAAGCACAAGGTCCCGAGTTCGATCCCCAGTACCAAAAAAAAAAAAAATCCCTCCCAATGTCATATACAGTTTCAAGACATTTAGAAAGCATTTTTATCTTGTTATTATAAAACTGGGAGAAAATGGAATGCAAATGATGAATACTATGTAAATGTCTAGGTTTTTCTACAACCGAAAGTCAAAATCTGAAAAGATCAGTGTTCAAACTTCTAGCAAGACTTCTGCATATACTATTCTAAGTAATAAACATTACAGTGATTGGTAGGTCACAAAAATGTGTGTAGCCACAACACACACCTTACAGATGGTCTTCCAGCCCGGTGTGGTTGTAAGCGCCTGCAACCCCACCACGCTGGAAGGCTGGGTGGGGCAGAAGGATTGTAAATGAAAGCACAACCTGGGCAATGTGGTGATAAAAAAAGGACACTGCAAAAAAGGCTACCGTGCGGCAGAACTCCGCAGCCAGCATGTGGCAAGCTAGGACAAGTCCGTAGACAGGCCCTAATATTATCCTAGCCTTTGGCTAAGACAATTCATCACAGCTAATTAATTTACCAAACGTCTATCAAGCGCTTATCAATTCTGTGACTGACCTGTGTGCTCTCCAATCCTAGACTGCTGCCTTGTCTAGCTGGAAGCAATCCTCAATTCTCTTGACTGCTCACACGAAGAAGATGCTCCACGGCACCTCAAGTCTCCTTACTCGCCTTTCCTAGCAATAAGTCTATCCTTGCAAAGCACACATGCCTTCGACAAACAGCAGGGGGTACACAGATTTAAAACGTTGTCTATCTAAACAAATTTGAAACTGGGAGTGAAGGCTGCCCGAGAATTGCGTTTAATTTACTGAGTGAAAAATGACAAGTATCCCCTAGTGACAAGATGAACAGGAGTCAAACCTAGTAAACGTGGAACAAAGATGTAATCACTTGTTGTGTCAAAGGTGGTTAATCTTTAACATTTACTGAGAGTTCGCTAGACTTACTCTAAGTTTGTTCCCTCTGGGTTCAATTTAGGAAACTGGGTTTGCAATTCTGGAAAAGTATTTTTAACTATGGTATCTTGAGAAAGCAGGGTGTAATTAGATACTTCAATAATGGTTAGTCCTCCAGGAACAAATAAGCCTCATAGATGGTTAAGTAACCAGTGCACTCCGGGCAGAGTCTGGGAACACACGCCTGAAACCCGCATGAAAGGGGCAGGGTTAGTCCTGAGACCTGCCTAGCCTCTGGCCGGCTGCTTCTCGCTGACAGGAAGGGCTGGACATCAGATCGGAGCTAAGGCCCTGCAGGCACGCAGACCACGCAGGCTGCGGGTTAAGCAGGCTAACAACAGTAAGTACCTGCCTCCTCCTCCTGGCAACACTGGTCTCCAAAGCAAACATACTTCCAAGGAACTAGAGTTTTTAAAAAGTGATTCAGTTTGCTTTTAAAATTGTGGTAAGACACATCACAACGTGAAATTTACTATTTTAAGTGTTTGAATTGTTCTCAGAAGTAATTAGGGCGCCCTGGGGCAACACAATCAATATCTCAGGTGACAGCGCCGCAGACTGCAGACCGCGTTTAAGGTTCGCGCCCTCCCCGCCGAAGGAGGCAGGCGGGAATGGACAACAGGAACAGGGCGCGCCGCTGGCCCGATGACCTTCTTCCGAAACGCGGAGGGGCCGCCCTCCTCCCCGCGGAGGGCAGGAACGTCCCGGGAGATGCTTCAGGCGCAGCACCGCTTCGGCCCCGGCAGGGGGAGGGCCCTCGCAGCGGCCGCGGCGACACGCGAGCCTCCGGGCCCAGGCGACCGACCGCAGCGGAGGGCGGGGTCTGCGTCCGGACCGTAAAGCGGCACCGCGTCTCAGAACCCCCGAACTGAGAAGCCGCGAGGCTGCGCGCACTCCGCCCGAGTCCTAATCTACCCTTTCGCCCACTCCCGCACGACCGGAGCCTGGCACACGCCTCCCAAGGCAGGATGGAGGCAAGGGCGGCGGCGTGACCTGGCCCGGCTCCCGCGGGGCACAGGCCGCAGCGCGGCGCCATCTCTGGAGCCGCCCAGTGGGACAGGGCCAGACGCACGCCGCACATGCGCCCTGGGCCCCTCAGGGCGCCGGCGACCCCGCTTCCGCCCCTCGCTCCCGGCACGCCCCGCGCCCCCAGGGTCCCGGAATGCGGGCCGCCGCACATGCGCCCCGAGCGCCTGCGGACGCCGGCTCCCTAGGCCCTCTTCCACCCTGCGAGAGGGCCCGGACCGTGTGCCTCCGCACTTGCGCTCTGGACTCCTCCAGGCGCCCCCGACCCCGCTCCCGCCCGCGCTTCCGGCACGCCCCGCGCCCCCGAGGAAAAGCCGCGGAAAATGGCGCCTTAAAGCGCGCGCGCCCACCTTGCCGAAGTGGGCGGCCCAGTGCACGGGCGTCCAGCCGTAGAAGGAGTCCTCGGCGGCCAGGTGGGCGCGCGACGTCTGCTGCAGCAGCGAGCAGAGCGCGGCCAGGTCCCCGTCGCGGCAGGCACGGTGCAGCGGGAAACGGAGCGACAGCAGCTCCTCGCTGGAGAAGCCCGCCTCCACGCCCGCGCCTGCTCCCGCCACCGCCATGGTCCGTCGCCGGAGCGCGCGAGGCGGGCGGGCGAGAGGACGCGCCGGTAAGGGCCCGCGAGGCCGCCGCCTGAGCACAAAGGAGCGAGAGCGGCACCGTCACCTCGTCCCACCGGCTGCCGAGCCGAGCGCGCACTGGGGCGGGGCCTGGCTGTGATCGACGCCTGAGGCGACGGGCACAGAGGCTGCCGCCTCGGGGGGCGGAGCTGGGGGCGGGGCCTGGCTCTGAGGGACGGCCGAGGCGGCGGTAACAGGCTGCCTCCTGGGAGGGCGGGGTCCTGGGCGGGGCCTGGCATGACTGACGGCTGGGGCGGCACCGCGGGCCCGAGCCCGGCGCACTGGTGACTAAATCGGATCACCACACGGCAAACGTATTGTCGAGAAAGACGTCACGTAATGGTCAAGTCCTTGCTCCTATTTAGAACGTCCTATGCTCTTGTTAAACAGGTAACTTCTGATGATAGAAATCATGTCTTCACCGTGGAGTGGCCACCGTTACTCCCGGTGGACTCCGAATTCGTTTTTCTAACACGTTTTGCTTCGCTCCTCTGTGGCCTTCCCCGGTGTTAACTGCTTTTCCTTTGGCGAGATCTCTCAGCGCTGTGCTCAGCCTCTGGACTCTGCTGTGCGCCCGTGGGGAAAGCCGCAGCCAGAACCCGGCTGCAGCACAGTGCACTTAGCCCAGGCGCCAGCGGCAGCGCAGCCGTCTACGTCTGCCGCCAGCCGCGTGAGTCCGCAGAGCGAGACTCATATGCTCCGGGAGAGCCAGCGAGCACAGGCGCAAGGCCTCACCCGGAGAGCAGAGGACCGGAAACGCCACCAGTCCGCCCCCTCTTAGGACCAGGAGGGTGGGGAGAGGCTGTCCCCCAAGCCCGGTTCACCGGAACTCAGTATTATTCTTTGGTCAAGCCCTGTTGACTTTAATCTAATTAAAGATCTGTGCTCTGATAATGACTTCCAGGACGGAGGCGTTCTGTTTCCGAAGGAGCCTCACAGGCCTGGCGCCCCTGGGACAGGAGGGAAGGGCCTGTCCTGCACTCCACTCTGGGAGTGGAGCCAGGGATAAATCCTGTGCCTGGAGCAGCCCAGAGGAACTGGCCAGACCTCCTGTTCATTCATTGTGAGGTGTGGCTTTGTAAACCTTGGATTTTCTTTTTTATAGGTCTAGGAAAATAAAACAAAATAATAGGATGCTTAAAATACATCTCTCCCAGCCAGGCGTGGTGGCGCCCACCTGTTATCCCAGCTCTTGGGAGGCTGAGGCAGGAGGATTACTGAGGCCAGCCTGGGCTACAAAATGAATTCAAGGCCACCTCAGACTGCATAGTGAGACTCAAAGGCCACATCTTTCCTCGGTGAAGATGACTCTGGTTTCTTGGGTTGTAGACCAACACACGTGCCCTGCCCTCGGGCGCCTTGGTGAGCGCCTGGTGGGTGCTCAAAGCCAGTGTCCCAGCCGGCAGCTGGCCTCCCCTCCAGAACTGCCAGAGAACACGCTCCTGTGGTCCACTGGCATGTGGCATCTGTCATAGCAGCCCCAGGAACAAACAGCCTCCTAGCCAGGTGCTGGCCACACCTAGAGCTGAGTCCTTGTGATAACAGGAGCTTCTTTTCCCTCTAGGCAGAAAGGTGCATAGCATTTTAGTGTCTTGTCATCCTCAGGTGGAATAATGCAAAAACTGTACTTTTTTTTTTTTTTGACTCTTTGAGACAGGGTCTTGCTTTGTTGTTCAGGCTGGCCTTGAACTTGTGATTCTTCTGTCTTAGCCTCCCAAGCGCTGAGATCACAGGTGTGCCCTGCCACATCCGGCAAAGCTGGACATTCTTAATCAGGATCAGAATCCATGTGAAGACTCTGGGCTGAGGCCTCCAGCCTGCCACGTCTCTCTCCTCATCATCATTACTTGACGCTTGAGCCCAGGCCTGCGCCCAGACCACATTTAATCCACAGGCCGAGTTCCAAGTGATGTCACATGAAGACGGAAATTCACAAGGTGCTTGCTCCATTTCAGAGAAAGGGACAGCTGTAAACCAAGATGCTGATTCAAAAGAACATCAAGATTCTACCATTCTACTTAAAGTCTGGTATCTTACTTTTGAGCTGTTAAAAAAACAATTTTCAAATTGGGTGTGGTGGTGTAGGACTGTAATCCCAGCCCTCAGAAGGCTAAGGCAGGAGGATCATTGCTAGTTCAAGGCCAGCAAAATGAAAGAGAGAGATCCTATCTCAGAAACACAAAGTAATTAGCACAAATACCCTTCAGGTTCAAAAGTAGACAAAAACGAGGAGGACCTGTGTTGTACTCAGACTGCTCTCAGATGCGGATGGAGGGGGCAAGGCGATTAATTTGTCAGGAACAGAGGTTTATTTTGGCTCCTGTGGCCCTGGGCTTTGGGCCTCTGTGGGAGGTGACCTGGCAGAGCAGGGTGTGCACGGTGAGCAGCTCCCATGGGGCGCAGGAAGCAGGAGGGATGGGCATCTGACCTGGGTGACCTGCAGTCCTCCTAGGTCCTTCACACACACATGGGACCTGCGTCCAAAACAGGGTTGAAGAGGAGGACAGAGGCGCAGCAGCTGCCTGCCACCTGGAGGCAGGGGAGAGGACAGGACACCATGAAGCCCTCCCATTTCCCTGTCATTGTCTTGGAGAAGATTCCCTAGTGCTATTAAAATGTGCTGTGCCGGTCCTCCAGTCCTCTGGAAGGAGTGGCGAGGTCCCCAGTGGCCTTCCTAGGGCACAGACCAGGTTCCTGCCTCTGGCTGCACATACACTGCACCCACCGGGAGCATCAGAGGGATTCGCATCTTCCTTGCCCTTCCTGAAAGTGCCACTGCTGCGTTTGCTTCCTCAGAACCTTCTATGGCCGGGACAGTCTGCTGTCCAGGGATTGGGTTAGGTTGAAATGACTCTCACCCATCCTTACCTGAGGGACACAGAGTGAGGCAGAGTTTGCATCACAATAGTCTCCACCACAAAGTCAAATGTTCCAATGTCTTCTAGAACCTTCCACCACCCTTCCTGTTTCTTCCAAATTTGAGAACAACCTGTATAAGCAACGGCTGGGCATTAGGGAAGCAGCCAGCCAGGGCACAGAGGGGCCCCTCAGATAGGGAAAAGATAGATGAAGGCCTTATTGAGCATTGTTAAAAGTTAATGGAAGCAGGCCAGGGACATAGCTCAGTGACACCAGGCCTGCCTGGCAAGTGCAAGGTCCTAAGTTCAATTCCCAGTACCAAAAGAAAAAAGTTAATGGGAGGACCTCCAGGCTTGCCCACCAGCCTCCAGCTTGGCCACACGGGCACCTGCAAAAACAGCCCCCCACCGCCACCTCTTGGCTGTACAGTTATTTGGATCCACATGACAGGCACAGGGGAGCATAAAGGCCATTGTCCTGAGCTGCAGAAGTGAAAAACAGAGAGAGGGCCTCTCGCAGACTCCCTGATGAAAACTGAAGCCCACTGGAAAAGTGAAGAGAATCTCTGCAATAAAGCCACACCAGACCACCGTACTTGGTAAGCTAGAGAGATCATCACCTCCCATCGAAACCTGGACTATCTTAAGGGGAAGGGCAGCTGGAATCTGCAGTAGAGCCTTGCAGAGTTCAACCCTTCAGGAGGACAGGGAGCTCAACCTGGGACTTGCAGCCAGAAATCTGCCTGAATCTCACGAGTCTGTGACTGGCTTGCTGAGACTCATTGATTTATAACTGCACACTGCTGCCCACATTGTCTATTGTGACAGCAGAGACATACCCTGAAGGAGGGCCTTCATTTTTATCTTTTATTTGTTATTTTCAAAATTACCACTATTTTTTTGCTCTTATTTTTAATTTTTTTCTTCTTTGCTACTCTTTTAAAATTTTTATTTTTCTCTTTTTCTTTTCTCTTTTCTCTCTCTCTGCCTCACTCCCTTGCTGTCCCACATTGTTCTTCATCTCCCTTTATGTTTCTGTTCTGCCCCTAATTTGTATTTCTTCTTTAACTTTCTTTTCTCTTTCCTTCTCTTGCCTGTGCCCTCTGGCCTCACTGCTAGTCTTCCCCTATCCTTCTACTTACCTATTTCTCCCTCTCCAACTCCTTCTAACTTCTCATCCCGAGGGGTAAAGTTACTATATTGAAGAGTTTATTCACTATAAACATATATTGGTTGGTCCTTGATTTTGATTTAATTCACAAGTTAAAGGTGATAGATTAATAACTACTACAAATTGTCATTTTCTTTTTTTCCTTTTTTTTTTTGGTACTGGGGATTGAACTCGGGTCTAAATCCCCAGCCCGAAATTGTCATTTTCTAAGAGGTACTTGCTTCTGTTGTGTTGCTGATTGTATCACTTGGGCTAAGGTGTTGTGATTGATCTAACCAGTTGTCCTTCCTGGTATAATGAAAATGAGACAGCCTCAGAGTCATTAGAGACTCAAAACCTAAAGATCAGCTATATCTGGAAGACACCTCTGAGGAGCAACCATTCCATAAGTGTTCTAAATACATCAACAAAGATAACTTACAATAAACAACTTCAAAGTATCAACTCAGGAACTAAACTAAGGACAGTACCAAAAACAAAAATGAGAAGCCATTTAAGTAAGGCACAAACTCAGACTTCCACCCCACAAAAGGCAAATTCTGGGGGATGTGAGGTGGAAAAGCCTGATAATCCACCTGGACACCCTGAACTGATAGCACAGGAAGTAACAAAGCAGATGAATGAGGCTCTAGAAAAATTCAAAGCAGAAATAATTTCCCAGATAACTACAGAGATGGTGAGCAGAATGAAAGAGATGATTAGAGGCTCTAGAATAGAAAGAGATTAAAAAAAAAATAGATGAGCTCAGAAACAGGCTGGAAGCCAGGAATGCCCAGCATAAGAAAGAAATGGAAAGCATGATCACCCAGCATAAGAAATGGACCCAATGAGAAATGTAATTGTGTTCTATATCTAAAATGTACCAATAAAAGAATTTAACAACAACAAAAAAAAGAATTTGCAAATTAGAGGAGCAGAAAAAAAAAAAGAAAGAAATGGAATCCATGAAACATTCAAAGAGATATTCAGGAGATTAAAAACTCCATTGAAAGCATGCAGAGCAGATTAAGGGAATCTGAGGATAGAATATCATATATAGAAGATAGGATTGCAGTTAAGGACCATGAAAACAGAGATCTCTTCAAAATAGTAAGGGACCATGAGAAATCAATCCAGCAGCTGCTAGATGATGCAAAGAAGAATAACATAAGACTGATAGGAGTCCACAAAAAAAACAGGAAAAAGTACAATTGACATAAAAAAACTGTTCACAGAAGTAATAGTAGAAAACTTCCCAGACAGAGGTGGAGAATTGGATGTACAGATAAGTGAGGCATATAGAACTCCAACTAGTCATGATCAAAAAAATCTACACCTAGACATATAATAGTCAAGATCCCAGAAACCCAACAGAAGCACAAAATCCTACCGGCAGTTAGAGAAAAGAAACAAATCACCTACAAAGGAAAGCCCATCAGAATCACGGCAGACTTCTCAACACAAACCCTCAAATCAAGGAGAGCCTGGAGTGAAGTCTTTCCAGCCCTAAAAGAAAATAACTTTCAACCTAGACTGTTGTATCCTGCAAAATTATCTTTCAAAATGGATGGGGAAATTAGATACTTCCATGACAAAGAACACCTGAGAAATTTCATGAACACCAAACCAGCACTCCAAACAATTTTAAGCAATATCCTAGAAAAAGACAATGAAGGTCACAACTCTATGAGGCCCAACAGAGGGAAGCCACCAGGCAAGGTAAGAAACTAAAGGGAAAGGGGGAAAGAAATAAGAAATAAAAGAGCCAACAAAGCAAAAGATCATGACAAAGATGAGTCAATATCTTTCAATTATAACTCAATGTTAATGGCCTTGGGGTCAGGGGTTTAGCTCAGTGGTTTCGCCACCTGCTGTGCAAGCATAAGGACCCAAGTTTGATCCCCAGTACCAAAAGAAAAAAAAAATCCATAGAATGTTAATGGCCTCAATTCACCAATCAAAAGAAATAGACTGACAGAATGGATTAAGAAGCAAAATCCAGCAATATGCTGTATACAAGAAACACACCTAACTCAAAAGGAAATTCATAGACTGAAAGTAAAAGGATGGAAAACAGCTCTCCACACAACAGGAACCCAGAAAAAAAGCAGGGGTAGCAATCTTATTTGCAGACAAAGTAGATTTCAAACCAAAACTAATTAAGAGAGACAAAGATGGTCACTACATCCTTGGGAAGAAAATAATCCAAGTGGAAGAGATGACAATCCTAAATATGCATGCACTAAATACAAATGCCCCCAACTATACGAAACAAACACTAATGGACATGAAAGATCAAATAAGCACTAATACAGTTGTAGTGGGGGACCTCAATACCCTACTGTCACAAATAGACAGATCATCTGGACAAAAAATTAACAACAAAATTGTAGAAGTGAACCAAGCTATTGAACAAATGGACTTAATAGATGTTTACAGAGTGTTCCACCCCACAAAATCAAAATACACATTCTTTTTGGCTGCACATGGGTCATTCTCCAAAATAGACCACATGCTAGCTCATAGGACATGTCTAAGTAAATGTAAAAGAACTGAAGTTACTCCCTGTATATTATCAGACCGTAGTGCAATAAAATTGGAGATCAATAATATAAGAAACCACAAAACTCCCACAAAAACATGGAAACTGAATATCACCCTCCTGAACAACCAATGGGTCAGAGAGGAAATTAAAGAAGAAATTAGACAGTTTCTACAAGTAAATGATAATGCTAGTACAACATACAGGAATCTGTGGGACACAATGAAAGCAGTTCTACACGGGAAATTCATAGCAGTGAATGCCCATATTAGGAAAACAGAGAGAACTCAGATAAATAACCTAATGCAGAACCTCAAGCTCCTAGAAAAAGAAGAGCATAACAAACCCAAAGCTCGTAGAAGAAAGGAAATTATAAAGATCAGAGCAGAAATCAATGCAATGGAGACTAAGAGAACGAAACAAACAAACAAAAATCAATGAATCAAAGAGTTGGTTTTTCGAAAGAATAAATAAAATCGATAGATCTTTAGCCAACCTTAACAAAAAAAGGAAAGAAAAGGCTCAAATCCATGCAATTAAGTACGAAAAAAGTGAAGTCACAACAGACCCAGTGGAAATCCAGAGGATCATCAATACCTACTTTGAAAACCTGTACTCTAATCAAATGGAAAACACAGAAGAAATGGACAGATTCCCAGATACATATGAATTGCCAAAGTTAAATGAAGAAGATATAGAAATTCTAAACACCCCAATTGCAATCAGTGAAATTGAAAACATAATTAAAAATTTGCCAACAAAGAAAAGCCTGGGTCCTGATGGCTTCACTGCTGAATTCTGCAAGACATTTAAAGAAGAACCATTGCCATTACTCTTTAAACTCATCAAGGAAATTGAAAGGGAAGCAAGGCTTCCAAATTCATTCCTGGAAGCAAGTGTTACTTTGATTCCAAAACCAGGGAAAGACCCAACCCAAAAAGAGAACGACAGACCAATCTCCCTAATGAACATGGATGCAAAAATCCTCAACAAGATACTGGCAAACAGAATAAAGAGGGTCATCAAGAAGATCATATACCCTGACCAAGTCGGATTTATCCCAAGGATACAAGGATGGCTCAACATTCGTAAATCAAAAAATGTAATACACTATATTAACAGAGTCAAGGACAAAAACCATATGATCATCTCAATAGATGCAGCAAAGACATTCGACAAAATCCAATACCCATTCATGATAAAAACACTATAGAAAATTGGAATAGAAGGTCTTTATTTCAACCTGATTAAGGCTATTTATGAAAAACCAACAGCCAACATCATACTAAATGGTCAAAAACTGAAAATGTTCACGCTAGAATCAGGAACAAGACAAGGATGCCCACTATCACCACTCCTGTCCAATATAGTTCTGGAAACATTAGCCACAGCAATTAGAAAAGAGAAAGAAATAAAAGGCATAAAGATAGGAAAGGAAGAAGTGAAACTGTCATTATTTGCTGACGATATGATACTTTACATAGAAGACCCAAAACACTTGGACAAAAGACTTCTAGACCTAATTGGCACATTCAGTAGAGTAGCTGGATACAAGGTCAACACTCAAAAAACAATAGCCTTCTTGTACACAAATAATAGACTCACTGAGAGAGAAATTAGGGAAACAATTCCTTTTACAGTAGCATCCAAAAAAATGAAATATCTAGAAATCAATCTAACAAAGGAAGCAAAAGACCTCTACACTGAAAATTACAGCACTCTGAAAAAGGAGATCAAGGAGGATATAAGAAAGTGGAAAGGCATCCCTTGTTCCTCAGTAGGAAAAACCAAATAGTGAAAATGGCCATACTTCCAAAACTACTATATAGATTTAATGCAATGCTGATTGAAATTCCAACAATATACTTCACAGAACTAGAGAAAACAATCCAAAAATTCATTTAGAACCAGAAGAGACCTAGAATAGCAAAAGCAATTCTAGGCAAGAGAGACATGACTGGCGGTATCACAATCCCCAACTTGAAACTATACTACAAAGCTACTGTGATTAAAAAAAAAACAGCATGGTACTGGCAAAGAAACAGACCCGAGGGTCATTGGAATAGATTAGAAGATGCAGAAAAAACTTCAGACATACTCAGCCACCTCATCTTTGACACAAGAGCCAACCACCCTCATTGGAGGAAAGATAGCCTATTTAATAAATGGTGTTGGAATAACTGGATTTCAACCTGCCAAAGATTAAAACTAGACCCATACCTATCACCATGCAGTAAACTAAGATCAAAGTGGATTAAAGATCTAAATATTAAGACAGATGAGCTGGGGATTTCGCTCATTGGTTCCACTGCCTGCCTCGCAAGCGGAAGGACCAGAGTTCGATTCCCGGTACCAAGAAAAACCCCCCAAAACAATAAATATTAAGACAGAAACATTAAACTTGCTGGAAGATAAGTTAGGTAGAACTCTTCAAGACATTGGCATAGGAAAAGACTTTATGAACAAATCCTCAGTAGCACGGTAACTAGCACAAAGAATCAACAACTGGGATCTCATGTTATTAAACAGCTTCTGCACTGCAAGAGAAACCACCAACAGAGCTAAGAGACAACCTACAACGTGGGAAAAAATTTTTAGCTGCTGTTCCTCAGACAAAGGTCTACTATCTAGAATATATAAAGAACTTTAAAAAATCAGACCCCCCAAATTCAAAAACCCAATTCAAAAATGGGCATCTGAAATGAACAGACATTTCTCAGACAAAGAAGTAAAAGCAGCAAATAAATATATGAAAAAATGTTCAACATCACTCATCATTCGAGAGATGTGGATGAAAACAACACTGAGATTCCACCTCACCCCAGAAAGAATGGCTGCTATCAAGAAATCAACCAATAACAAATGTCGGCAGGGGTGTGGTGAGAAAGGAACCCTTCTCCATTGTTGGTGGGAGTGCAGACTGGTGCAACCACTGTGGAAATCAGTATGGAGATACCTCAAAGAACTAGGGCTAGAGCTCCCATTTGACCCAGCTATTCCCCTGCTGGGTATCTTCCCAAAAGAATTAAAAGAGTCAAACCACAGTTGGGCTGGGGATTTAGCTCAGTGGTTCTGCTGCCTGCCTCACAAGCAGAAGGACCCGAGTTCGATCTCTGGTACCAAAATAAATAAATAAAATTTGACCAAAAAAAAAAAAAAAGGCAAAGGGCAGGGCTGGGGGTTTAGCTCAGTGGCACTGCGTCTGCCTTGCAAGCGAAAGGTCTTGAATTTGATCCCTAGTACCGCAAAAAGAGAAGCAAAGTGTCTTATTGGTGGACCCTTCTGGGAGGTTACCAAGCCTATTAGCTGTTGTTCTCAGGTTTCCTTTTTCTGAGGGCTAAATTCCAATATTGATGGCCTCTGGGGGTCTTGTTGTGGGTGCCTGCTCGGGTCCTCTACCCTGGGAGGCCACCTGCCCCGGGTACTCCCTCCTGCAGAGGAACCTGTCCCTCTGACCACGCTGTGCTGACAGAGGACGCTAGGAGGCGTACCCACAGAGCACTGGTGAGGAAAGAGGTGAAAATGGACCCTCCTCCATCCTGTTCACAAACCTGGGCCTGGATGTGGCTTCAATGCCAAAGCAATTTTGAGGCAAATTGAGAAGAAAGCAGAAGAATGGTTATGACATTCAAGTTGTGAAGTATTGCCTGAGGAGAGACGTAAAGCATAACCATTAAAGAAAAGGGGGGCAACGAAGATTAGAATGAGAAACTTTTTATTTTCTTTTGTTTTGTTTGAGACAGGGTCTGCCTATGTAGTGCAGGCTAGCCTCGAACTCAGGGCAATCCTCCTGCCTCAGGCTCCTGAGTGCCGGGATTACAGGCATGTGCTGCCATGCCAAAAATTTGATTTTGAAAAAAGGTAGCAGAAGTAGACAGAAAGACAAGCTGAAGACCAGGGGAACTGTCTGGAAGTTGCTTACCAAACAAAGGATTTGTATTCAGTGTATACACAAACTACAATTGAAGGAGAAAAAGATGGACAGCAACAGGAAGTGTTCGAGGGCCCTGACAGACACCCCTGGGGGCGGAGTCCCCACAGCAGCTGCCCCTGCCCGCCGGGCTGCGTTAGCCCTGCACTCCGCACTCCTGTCCACTCCCCCCTCCTCGTGCCCACCTCGCTGCCCCTGCTCAGTGTGGGGTAGCGTGGCGGGGTCCTCGGCCTCCATCCTCACCTGCGCCCCCTTAAAGTCCATGTGTCTTACCCTCCTCACCTCCCTCTGCAACAGCATGCGTGGTGTCCCCAGCCTCCCACCCCTGTCCTAGGCCCCAGTATGTGCTGTAACAACCCCGTGGGGCCGGTGAGTGGGACAGTGGGACACGAACTCAACAGTCCATGCAGGTTCAGCCCCAGGGATGAACAAAGGGTCTCTTACAAGCAGAGGGGTTTTTAATGGCCTTCTGTGTTAGGCTTTGGAGGGGCTGGGTTGGAGAAACGCTGGCCTGTGGGCAGCTGCTGTGTCCTTTGTGTCTGCTGTGGCCTGCCGACACGTCCTCAGGGGACTGGCCTCAGCCTGCCCCGTCCTCTGTGACCTAGGTTAAATGCAACCCGTGTCACTCACAGTGGCAGTGGGCTCATCTGCACTGGCAGCATCCTGTCCAGGTCCTGTTGCCAGGTGTGCTGCAGGACCCGGTGTGTTCATAGCTGGGTGGTCCAGGATGCCTCCAGGACCCACAGGCTGCTGAGCCATACCCTATGCATGGTGGAATCCTTCAAACACAAGGAAGAGATTTCCGAAACATTCCATGCTCACGACCCAGTGGAAAACACACAGCTCCCCTTTACCCTCAGGCTGAGTCCCTCTCAAAGCTTGGCCTTGCTGCCTCATAATGTCATGGGAAGTATGAAATATGAAATATTACATCTCCCAACCTATTAACTGTATGATACACCGAGTTCTTGTTCTCTAGAAATTGATGAATGAGTTCTAGGAACGACGGAGGTTAAGGATAGGAAGATATTCATTGATAGGAAGGCTCCTGAGGGGCAGGAGTGGGCAGCCGGGGACCCCACTTTACAGAGGAGTTTTATAGGGTGAAACCCACATGGGTACAACGTGGGCCAAAGCCATGATCATCCAATAAGGTTACAAGTGCAGTCACTTAGGTAACGGTGGTCCAATTGGGAAGCGAGTCAGGCAACAAGCGCGGATGGAAAGAACAAGGATCCTCCTAGGGGTAGTGGGTCCAGAGCTCTCTGGTCACCCCCAGGGTGGTCGATGCCTATCTAGACTTCACTAAGCCCAGTTCTTTGAAGACGTATGTGGGTCTGGTCATCTTGTCTCCATCTTGAGGCCTGGTTTTCAGCTGATGTGCAGCTATGCTGTGTTTCACCTTGTCCTGGCCCTCCCGAGGACTCAGCCCTATCCGACTGCCTGTAGTATGTCTACCTAGCTCATCTATCTATAGCAGTACTTCCTGACCTGGGTCTCAGTCTGTTTCCACTGGGTCCGACGCCTGGTGTGGACAGCCCGGCCTCAGAGAACCAGCCCGGGCTTTGCTTCCTGCCCTCCCCCGGACTTCAGGAGCATCTCAGAGTCCGTCGCCTCTGCCAACTCCGAGCTAGCTGGCCCACCATCCGCTTCACACCTGAAGGAGCCTGCAGGCTGACTCCGCCGCTTTCGCATGCTCCGTTACCCTGGGCTCTTCGACAGGCCAGCTCTCAGGGCCAACCTGGGCTCCGACTCCGAGAGCCGGGCCTAGACCCTTGGCGGCCTCTGCTCTTCCTGGGCCAGGTCAGGTGACCAGGAGGGCAGGCTCTGCTCAGGCTGCCGGGCAGCCGTGGGAGGCCTTTCCCACTGTTTCTGGGGGACAAATCCAGCCCCAGGGGACTTCGCTGTGGCCACTCTCAGCTGGTGGGAGGATGGGGACTCAGTGCTGGCCGCATCCTCTGGAACAGGGTGGGCGTCCCCCGAAACCGCATCCACTTACAGAGAGGCACAGCAAATGACGAATGCTGCTAAACTTAAGGTTTGTATTTTCCCACCCCAGATAAGAGTTCTTCTACCGAGTTCTAAAAGAAATTTGGACAACGTGGCCACAGTATTCGGTGAGAACCCCTGGTGCCCAACATCCGGGCCATGGGGAGGCTGCGCCGTGTCGGGTACGTCCCAAATAACCTGGGTGGCGGGTGGCGGAGCGGGTTTGGTGGGAGCCCCTGTTCCGGTTGCTGTTTGGATCTGTGCTGTTTCCTTAAGTCCTCCGTGTGATGGAGACTGGATCCTGGGCACTGTACCCGACAGCGGATCCATCCTCAGAGGGCTTGGGCTGCAAGGTCGTCCCGCCCGGCGCCTCAGCCTCCTGCGTGGCTGTGCCGGGCTCCAGACTCCAAGATCCAAAGGCGGAGCTGGGCTCCTCGAGCGGCACCTCCACTGTCTCTGGGACATTCTCCTGCCTGTCACCTGCCCCACGCATGCAGCTCTGCGGATGACCCCGCGTCTGTGCCGCACGCTCCTTCCTCCCGCTGTAGCTCTGTTGGCGGTGGAGGCAGGGGACCTCGAGTCCTGGCAAACATCCACCTCCTTCCTGCCCTCCACCTCCTTCCGACCCATGTGCTCCCCTTCACAGCACCCCCCAGGCCTTTGCACCAGGAAAATCTAACAACAGCCCCAGTGCGGAAACTTCCAGGGTCTTCACACTGAATTTAGGGCAGGATCGACAGCACAGAGCGCTGCTGGGGCCTGAAGGTGCACATGCACGTGTGTAGACACATGTGTGCACACTGTGCATACCCTGTGGGTGTCTCTGGAGGACCCTGCTCACAGGCTCTGGAGCTGGTTTCTTCAAAGCTCGTCTCGCCAAACAACAGCGAGCTTTGGATGCTGCTGTCCTTCAGGCTTGATTCTGTTTTCTATCTTAGGGCGTGAGGGGCGCGGGGTGGAGCTCAGGGGTTCTCTGCCCCTGGGCTGCACCCCAGCCCTAGATCTGGTTTTCCTTGCCTCGCCATGTGTTTAGGAAAACCCCACACTGCCACAGTGTCATGCTTACATATGCTGATTTTATTTGGTGCCCCCCCAGCTGGCGAGGGCCCGGGTATGCGAGATGCCCAGGGACACCCTCTGTCCATCTCCCGGGTGCTCAGGGCAGGCTTCTGCGGCCCCTGTGCAGGTACCTGGCCCTCAGCATGCTTGAGTGCAGCTGGCGCTTCTTTTTGAGGTTCTCTCCTGTTTGGAAAGAGGTTTTCTTGAGGGACAGTAGGGGTTCTGTGGATGGACAGCTGGTGCCTCAAACCCCCAGCTCTGCTCTGGGTGTGAAGTAGGGCGGAAGAAATAAAGACAGGTTGGCCGGGCATGGTGGCCCATGCCTGTGATCCCCCTATGTGGGAGGGAGAGGCATGATGACTGCTGTGAGTCTGAGGGCAGCCTGGGCTACTGAGAGAGACGCTGTCTTCAAAAACAAAGTAGAAAGGAGATGATGAAAATCATAATTTTGTTTTTGAGACAGGGTCTTGCTCTGTAGCCTAGGCTGGCCTCAAACTTACAGTGATTCTCCTGCCTCAGCCTCCTGAGTGCTCTGTGTCACCATGTCCAGCTCTGAAAATCATAATTTTAAAAATGAAAACCGCAGCTTCAGGACACAAGTCCAGTTTAAAAATTTTTTTCTTGGGCTGGGGATTTAGCTCAGTGGTTTCACTGCCTGCTGCACAAGTGCAAGGACCAGAGTTCGATCCCCGGTACCAAAAAAAACGCAAAAAGCAAACATTTTTTTCTTTCTCACTTCTCTCTGAACAATCAGCCTGGGTCCGTCCCTTTCTCCTGCGGATGAATTCAGCTGTTCCCTTCATCCTCGCTAAGCGGCCTCGTTCTCCTGTGAACTGGGATCCTCTGCCAGTGCATCGCCTTCCCGCAGACGGGCGTCCTCCTGCGCCCAAGCCGGGACTAAGTCCCAGACGCAGACTGACAAATTCCAGATTCACACCCCAAACGCCCAGACATTCCCAGCTCCAAACTGCAGTGTGCCTGTCTATCTCTCGAGGGCGCGAACTCTCTTTCTTTGAGTGCACATTTTTGAAAATTCCCTCTAATAAATCCCTTTTCTATCTCTTACTGACCCATCCTGAAAATCCTCACTCAGGGACCGGAGCCTGCGGTCCTGCACCCAGTCCACGGTCAGGGCGAGGGCAGGCGCCTCACCTGGGCTCCCACGCCGTCCGCGGCAGGGGGCGCTCATGGCAGCGGCGGCCTGGAGACCGGGTCCCCTGGGCCTCTGCACCCCGCCCCCTGCTGGCTCCCTGCACGCACCCCGCAAACATCCTCTCCCATCCCCTCACACCCGAGGAGGGGCTGTGCCCGCCCCACTCTGCTTGCCAAGGTCTCCCAAGGTCAAGGGGATTTGAACCCAGGCCAGACTGAGATGGGATGGAAGAAATAGGTAGAAAAGAGACAAGGTGAACCCTAATCTAGATTTACACTCTTTTTTCTTGTTGTTTTCTTTGAAGCAGGTCTCACTACATAGTCTGCACAGCCCGGGCAGGCCATGATCTTTGCGCGACCCTCCTGCCTCAGCCTGCCAAGTGGGCATGTGCCACCACGCCCGGTTTAAAATTGTGCTTTTAAGAAAGCAGAAGCTTTGGGAAACAATCAAAATTGCCCAAGTTTACTCTGTCTTTTCCCTTCCAGCGAACTAAAAAAAAGAATCCTGGCCTCTTCCAGATACAGTCAGCCTTTGAAACGCTCCGCGCCCCCTTTGACCCTAGAGTGAGCTTTCGTGGATTCATCTGCAGCCCGGAGCAGCTCGGTCCCCGGCCCCACACTCTTCCAGGGCCCGCTCTGCCTGATGATGCGGGGCGGCGCTCTGGACCTGGGACCTGCTACGGAGCCCATTCCTGCGGTGCCAGCCTCCAGGGCCGAGGTCCCTCGGGTTTCCCTGTCCGAGCACTGCTGTCCTCCCGCCAGCCTCCCCGAATCGCAGGCACGGCTGTGCCTGTGACGGCTGGGTCTCGGACAGTGAGCGTCCTCGGGCTGACACTGGCCCAGGCCGGCACTGGCCCTGCAGTAGGGCTGGCCTTCCCATGCTTGAGGACAGCGGGTGGGACAGGGAGGTCTCTAGTGACGTGCTGTGGGGCTCTATCTCAGCCGGCATGGGACACAGGGCAGTCAGGACCCCGAGTGTGGGAACAGTGGGATGGTGGGCACACATGGCGTGTCCTCCAGTCGCCCTGTCCCTGAGGTCAGGCAGTTGGAATGATGCGCCTGGATATACACGCTCTGTCCCAGCTTGCAGCTGCACACCAGCGGCAGGTGGCTTGGCGGAAGCCTGTCTGCCACACCGAATCCCAAACAGGGTGGGCAGGCAGGTGTGTGGGGCTGAGCCTGGCCCTGAGCCATCGCTTGCCAGTGGCTGGCCATCCCGAGGCAGGAACTTGGAGCTGCAGCTGCGTGAGGGACCTGCTTGGAGTAGGGCTGAGGGTGTCGGGGGAGTCCTCGGAGAAGCATGGCCAGTGGGAGCCGCAGGGGATGCATGGGCAGCTTCTCAGTGGGGGTGAGACAGTGCGTTTTGGGGAGAAACCGGGGGGTGGGCAGGGAGGTCTCCACATCAGTGGTGGGAGGCGGAGGAGACTCAGCCCCACGCGAGGGCCATGTCTGGTGGGAGGTCCGGGGGCCTCCTCACCTGGTCACGACAGTGCAGGCAGTGACCCTACATGGCTGAGCCTGTGGCTGGGGTGACTGCAGCCTCCCAGGTCCCAGCTCTTCCTGGGAAAGGGAAGCCGCCCCGTCAAGTGTGGCTGGGAAGGCAGAGCCCTAGGGTGACTTTCTGTGACCCTTGGATACCAGAAGCCAGGTGTCCCTGAGTGGATGGCCATGCCCAAAGGAAGACCCCTGTGGAGCACAGCTACTGCACTGGGGCTAAGCCCCGCCCTGCGGTCCCCCAGCCCAGAGGGGCTCCCACACTCGCCTATCACCTGGGGCCCTGGGCACCATCCCTTACTGAGCACTCTTTGAAGGCTGTCAGTGATTTTCTCCAGCGCCGAGAGGCTTTTAATCTGATAAAATGTTTCTTTCTCCTCTTCTGTGGGAAAAATCAAGGGCTACGATCAGCTCCAACCAACAATTTTGGCTCAGTTCTATTAAAGCTTGTGTCTACATGTCCCCCCCTGTACCTCATGCACTTATAGGTGGGGCATTTTTTTTTGAGACAGGGTCTTGCTAGGTGGTTCAGGCTGACCTTGAACTCACTATGCAGCTGAGGCTGGCCTCAAATTTGCAGCAATCCTCCTGCCTCAGCCTCCCAAGTGCTGGGATCACAGGCATGCACCATCATGCCCAGCAGGTGGGGCTTTGTGGAAGTGGCTAGATTGTGGGCGTGTGGTACTGGATTAAGGGTGTGATAACTGGATTGATCCCTGATTGGTTTAGCATAGTTTTGGGTGTGGACTATGGAAAGGCTTGTAGTCTGGATGGGATAAAAAGGGAAAGGAAGACTTACTGCTTGCTGCCTCCTGGCTACCCTGCCATAGACTGTTTCTCCCCTGCCATGCCGCCCTCCCTTGGGATCAGCCCACTGTGGATTGAAACCTCTACAAACTGTGAACTAAAGTAAACCTTTCTTCCTTGAACTTGTAGGTGTCGGGTACATGTGTCCCTGGCAGCACACGCACCCTTCCTCGCCTCCGTCACCTGGGAGCCCAGCGCTTCTCCTTGCTGACGAGGCTCCCGACTCGGGTGGGTGGGGTGAAGGGGGCTCTGGTTCCTGCGGACTCTCCTGCTGCAGCAGAAGAAGGGGCCAGGCTGGGCAGCGCCTCCTCCCTGACACTGCTGCTGGCTCCCTGGGCTGGGCCTTAGGGGGTCAGGCCGGGGCAGGGCTGGGGCAGCTGGGGTTCGCCACACCTGGGAGACTGGGAAACTGGAGCAGCACCGGTGACCTCAGGACAGGAATTTCACCCTTCACCTGGAAGGACTTCCATCTGCATTTGCCTGTCCGTCTGTCTCCCATTATGTTCTCAACTCAGGCAGGGATTGTGGGGCGTGTTTACCTTCAGAGAAAAGTCTGTCTGTGTGCCCGGAAGAGAGCTGCTGCTTGAGTTCCTTAGGACCACTGTCATAAAGAAGGCGGACTTCTTTACGGTGAAGAACATGGAAAAAAGGTGGGGGGCGGTCATAATTACACACTGGTGAACAGTTTGAGCCCAAACTGTATTTTACAGTGTTCAGGTGAGATGATATAAAAGTTTTCATCTTCTCCAGCTTAATGTAGTGGCAGACATCTGCAATCCCAGCACTCAGGAGGCTGAGGCAGGAGGATCACTGTGAGTTCCAGGGCTACAGTGAGTTCGAGGCCAGCCTGCACTACGTAGTGAGACCCTGTCTCAAAAAACAAAACAAAACAAAAAAACCCCAAACGAACAAAAATCGCTTTCAAATTCTATTTGAAAATATGTGTTGGAAGATAACGTTTAAGCTGAGTCAGGGTCGTCCCGCTACTGCCCGTGGTCTGGGACTGGGCAGACATCCGTGAACTACTCCGAATCTGTGGACTTTACATGTGGGTGCAAAATTCCCACAGAGCACCCTGCCTGCCTGTGACTGAGCAGGCCTGTGGCGCCTGTCTCTGCCCCCGGTGACTGTCACCCTGTGCAGCTCTGTTCCCCACACAGGCCTGGCCAGCTGAGCCACTCCGGGTGCCCCACATGGGCCTTGGAGGCACAGGCCCTGGGTGAGCTGGCCGCTCGGAGGGCAGCGCACTCACGCTCAGGTTGTGGTTTCTGCACTCCCGTCCTGGGTGGCCAAGGGCGGCTCCCGGTGGGGATGAAGCTGCGACGCCGCCGGTCACCTGGGTCTCCCTTCCTCAGCCCCGGAGACCAGAGCCGGGCTGGGGCAGCTTCATCACCCTGTCCCCCTCGGCTTTGGCCAGGTGCAGGGGCCGTCAAGACGCCCAGGTCATCGGTCCATGTTCAGTACCCCGGGTCTCCAGGGACACAGGCGACTACGGGGAGAAGAACCGGATACTGGCTTTTTCTCTTTGTTCTTCTGGTTGGGGACGTTGCTACTGGTCTTAAAGTCTCCAGGAATGTTAATTTTTTGGGATCCAGAATCTCTCGGACTAGAATCTCATCTTGGGAGAAACACACGAGGACACCTGAGAGCCCACAGGCTGTGCGGGCTGATGTCCCATGTGCCAGGCCTGCCAGGGTGACAGCATCTGCCCCCTGGGGAGCCCAGCCCGTGTCCCTGCAGCCTCCCGGGTGCCCTGGACAGCTGGGCTGAGACCCAGGAGGCCGGGGCTCAGCTGACTGACAGGCAGGCTGGGGCGGCCCTAGCGGGGTGTTGGAACCCGGCGCCTGGTGCTTCCGTGGATGCCTCGTCCCCTTCTTGCTGTGGGGAGCTGGCTGCCAGGCACTCAGCTCTAACGTTCTCAGGGCCCTCATCTGTCTGAACTGTGGCACTAAAGCCACAGGCCAGGGGACTGTGATTCCCGCCCATCTCCGCTGTCCCTGTCCCTGAGACCCAGCATCTGACAGCTACAGCTTCCAGGAGCAGAGCTCAACTTTGGCTCACGGTTTCTGTCCTGCTGGGCCGGCCCCAGGGCAGGAACAGCAGGCAGAGGGTGTGGGGAGGAGAAGCCACTCAGCCCACGGCAGAGAGGAGGCGGGCGGCCAGATGCCGCAAGCCTGCAGGTTCTCCCCCCGGGGACCCCTCCAGCCAAGTGCAGGCAGCCCAAAGCCTCTGAGGATGGATCCGCTGTCGGGCACAGTGCCCAGGATCCAGTCTCCATCACACGGAGGACTTAGGGGAACAGCGCAGATCCAAACAGCAATTGGAACAGGGCCTCCCACCAAACCCACTCCACCACCCGCCACCCAGGTTATTTGGGACGTACCCGACACGGCGCAGCCTCCCCATGGCCTGAATGTTTGGCACCAGGGGTTCTCACCGAATACTGTGGCCACGTTGTCCAAACTTCTTTTTTTTTTTTCCATTTTAATGTTCTTACAATTTAATAAATAATTCTCTTGATGACTGCAGTTACAAAAGCTGTGGTAGTATTCACAATAATGGTGGTTTTCCTCATTGGTCTATAGTCTTCAATAAGTGTAAGAAGGTATTGTATGAAACTTCTCTCAAACCAGTCAGACTGCACCGATGCATCCATCATTCTCAGGATTGCTGGTTACCTGGGCATATTTACCCCAGATCACCTTGCCTCCTGTGTCACAAGGCCCAACTCACTCACGTTCACTTCAATCACTGTACCTTTGGTAATCACACCCAAAGTTGTGTATAGTGGTGACGAAGGATTTTTTTTCACACCAAGTATTGGCAGGCAAAAGGTGGCTTTCAGTTCAGGATGTGTTACATGGGCCTTCTTGAAACGTAAGCCCATTGGGCTAATGAACCTTTCGTATTTTGGTGGTTTTCTTGTAAATCCATCTCCAACAAAGCAGACTTTAGTAACCATCCTCTTCCATGCCTTCTTTTTTCTCTTTCCAGTTCGAATAACTTTCAATACTTCTGTCTCTCCCTGTGCACGATCTTTGGGGAGAGGGACTTCCCATTTTCCCGCCTTTTCTTTTCTTTTTTGTTTAATCATATTGGAAAGTACTTTTGCCCGAGACTGTCCCTCTCTGTCTAGCAGAGATAGGCAGGAACTGCTCCCTGAGGAGTCTTTTCATCATTCTTTTGTTTGGTGTTTCTCTTTTCATTCATCTTGATAGTCTTCTTCATTTGTATTTTCTCGAATGGCGCTGTTTATGGTAGAGCTTAGCCTTCAGGCCAATCATTTTTTTTGCCTTCTTTGAACGTTCATGAGCCTCTTGACTTTCCTTCTTTCTCTTTTTCTCATGGTAATCCAAATGATACCCTTAACGTTTATGGTGTAATTCAGTATATTCATTTTGTGGCATGGTGACAGCTGCAGAACCGCCCGGGGTTGGCCTCAGGCACTAGAAGAAAAGTTTCAACTTTGGACACATGACCTGACTCCGCGCAGCCGGAAACAGAAAAGCGTCCAAACTTCTTTTAGAACTCGGTAGAAGAACTTTTTATCTGGGGTGGGAAAATACAAACCTTAAGTTTAGCAGCATTCGTCATTTGCTGTGCCTCTCTGTAAGTGGATGCGGTTTCGGGGGACGCCCACCCTGTTCCAGAGGATGCGGCCAGCACTGAGTCCCCATCCTCCCACCAGCTGAGAGTGGCCACAGCAAAGTCCCCTGGGGCTGGATTTGTCCCCCAGAAACAGTGGGAAAGGCCTCCCACGGCTGCCGGGCAGCCTGAGCAGAGCCTGCCCTCCTGGTCATCCCTGTGCTTGCTAAGTTTGTGTCCCACGGCCTCAGGGTTCATTTAGAGGTTTGGGGGAGAGCAAAGGGGCACACACACTTCCTTTTGTAAATAGCAACATGTTGACCGCTCTGATGGTGACGGTCATTCACAGGAGGCCCCAAGGCTGGGAAGGCGCCAGGGCCTGGTTCTTAACAGACAGCCCAGAGGAGCTCAGTGTAATTATTGCAGACAGGTAAATTAATTAGATATCTTCTAGGCAGTTACACAGCACCAGCCCTTGAGAAGCCAACATGGAGGAAAGGCCAGCATTGTAAAAGAGAAACTACTACATCCACATGCTTCCCCTAGGGATAAACAGCAGTGACTAATATTCTAAATAGGTATCAACCACCTGGTGGTCAACCATTAACCCATTCCTTCCAGGAAAGATCCCTGACTCACCCTTTGCCTAAAAATCCTTGCTCATCCCTTGTATGTGATGTGACTTGATTCCCCATTGGATCCCCATTTAATCAATATTACCTAAATGAGGGTCCAGGATTTAGCTCAGTGGCACCAAGCCTGCCTTCCAAGCTCAAGGGCCTGAGTTCCATCCCCAGTACCAAAAAAAAAATTACCTAAGTGACTATACTTGTAGTCTTACTAGTTGGCTATAGTTTTGTCCCATCTTGAACGGGTCTCACCTCATGGCTTTGTCCCATAAAACACCCTTGTGAAACAGGGTGGGTGGGCAACCCACTTTCTGGTCCCCCTTGTGTCTCTATTAGACAGAAACTATCTTTCTCTTGATAAATGTTTTCTACTATTAACCTGTCGTTCCTAGAATTCATTCTTTGATTTTAGAGACCACGAAGTCGCGTTTCGGCTATCTAGCAGGTTTGGGAGTTAGAACTCTCCCCCCATATCAGTTCTCTGTGGGGGACACGAGGACCCAGGGGCGGGTCCCCCGGGTCTCCTCGGTCAGGAGCACAGAGCTTCAGGGAGACCCCGCCTGCGGGTAAAGAGCGGAGTCTCGGGGACTGAGGTCCAGACGTGGCGTCCACAGGCCTAGGGCCGTCGGATCTGTGGCCTCGGTGGCCTTGGGGACAGGAACGGCCACGCTCAGCGGCCAGGAGGCAGTGGCAGTTGGGTTCTGAGAGCCACGTCCTCCTCCAGACACCAAAGCTTCCCCCTCAGCGGCTGTGGGGCCTCAGGTTCTCTCTGGAGGAGACATTAATGGATCATTAAGAACGGGTACAGCTGCGCCGCGCCAGCACTTTGTTAAAAATATTCTTTTCATCCGCTCGGAGACGCGTGATCACAGCGGAGGCGCCGGGAGTCAGCCGTGAGCCGCGCACAGAGCGCTCGGTCCCGCCCCGCGCGGCTGCGAGCCTTGCTGCGGGGCCACTGCCTCCCCGCGGCGTCCTCCCCGCCAGGGCCACAGCTTCGGACGGTGCAGGCCGCGGTCCGGCCGCCGCGCAGACCCTGGCTCTGGCAGCTCCCTCGTCACAGGGCCCGGCGGCTGCTCTGTCCCCTCGGTCCCGGCACCCCACACGCGGGGCCGTGCTGTGCCGGGGACAGCTCGAGTGGCCAACGGCGGCCCGGCCCGGAGGGTGAGGAGACCCTGCGGCCGCAGGGACCACGTGGGGCTCCCCCTCTGCTGGCCCCAGGGTGGCCCTGTTTCCACCAGGTCTCAAAGGGGTCCGCAGGGGTCCCCGAGACTGGGGTCACCTGGGTGTGGGCTGCGCAGGACCCGGATGCTGTCCCCCCTCCTGCATGGCTCCTCACCGACTCTTCCTGCCCAGGGCGGCCCCCCCACCCCCACCCCGGGTCTGGCCCGGCCGGGTCTCGGTGTCAGCGAGAGTCCTGCTGGGTCTGGGCGGTGCTGGCCCGTGCTGTCCGTCTGCTTATCTGCCCGTCTGACCAGATTCCTCGTCTCCGCCAGTGACCCGCTGCCCGGCCTTCAGCAGAGTCCTCTGTGGTCAGTGAGCGCGGCGGTGGCCACTGCTGCTGCTCGCCCATGGAGCGTCCGTGTTTGGTCAGAGTCCAGCCTGGCGGCCCCGTCCTCCTGGCTCTCCCGATGGTGCGTGATGCAGACACCTGCAGCGCCATCGCCCTTGGGGACAGAGCCTTCGCTGCCCCCGCTCCCCTTGCCCAGGACCCCGGTGAGCACGTTGCTGTGGCTGCCCCCTGCCGCCCAGCTGAGCTGGTCCAGTGCCCGCCACACTCGGCGGCAGCCAGGGAGGGCCCGATTCTTGCGACTTGGCCCGGCTCCCCAGCTGCTTAAGGGGTGCAGTCCCTGACTCCAGGCTGGACAGGTCTTCCTGCCTGGATGGGTTGTTTTTCCTGTCAGCCTTGGTCCAGCCTTCCTGGACTCTCGCTGATGGGCCCCTTGCCCCAGCTTCTTTCCTTGGTGCAGTTGATTTGCAAGGGACACGACGCTCTGTGGACGCCTGTGGCTTGGACCCCCGAGACCTGCCCCCTTCCTTCCCTCTCACCCATGACAGCCCCGCCTGGGGCTCTCCTCCTCCCTCTCTGTCCATGTTGTTGTCACACGAAATCAACCTGGTTATAAATTTCTACACAATAAAGTCAAAGCCAGTGACATTTCCACTTTATTCTCAACATCTGTTGAATTTAGAAGATCAGGTTCAAAGCTAATTGCATAAACTGCCAGAGTTCCTTAGAAAGTCAAGACTTACCCCAACTAGTCAGTTCTGGTGTTTAACTAAATTCAACTTAACTTTCTTAGATTCTGTTTTGTATTGATCTCTTTTTATTAAAGAAGAAATCCAATAAAGACTTAATACATAGTATTGGCAATATTGAAATGTAAAACAAAATATATTGAGAGGCAGTTTAAAAGAAGAAAAAAATGAACAGTTTAGAGAGAAGTACAAATTAAGTAGGGGAAATATTAGAGTTAGATCTGAAACTTTTCATATCTTTCTAGAAATGCTACTCATGTCAGCCCATGTCTTTTTGTTTTAATTTTTTTTTTTAATTTTGCTTTTTTTTGGTACCAGGGATTGAACTCAGGATCTTGCGCTTGCAAGGCAGGCAGTGGAACCACTGAGCTAAATCCCCGGCCCCTTTTAAATTATTTTTTTGAGGCAGGGTCTCCCTATGTAGCCCCAGGCTGGCCTTGAACTCATGACAATCCTCCTGCCTCAGCCTCCTGAGTGCTGAGGTTATAGGCATGTGCCACCACCACAACCAGCAAGCCAAGTCTTTCTTGTGCATCTTACTGACAAACTGAGATTAGAACAGTGAGAATCAGGTTAAAGTAAACTAATCTGATAATCAAAGCTCTGAGAAAAAAAAAAAGCTCTGAGAGGTAGCAGAAGCATAGTTACAAATACAGAATTACTTCTTCAATCTGAAACTGAACACTTACAACCAATTTTAAATTTTCAAAGTTTTAAAAATCTATTAGCTCTCGAAAGAGAAGACACAAAATAGCTCCATCTCAGTGATCTGGCCGTTAACCTCTGCTCACGAGGTTACAGCCCTGGTCCCTAGCGGGTCCAGGTTCAGTGTGAACTTGGCTCACAAAGAGATCTGCAGAATTTTATAGCCTTTTAGTTTTGATTTCCTTTGTCTCTATTCACATGCAGTGCATTTAACTGCAGGTCCTGGAGACCACCGACCTGGTCATTCTGTTACCGAAAGCCGGGTCCTGGTGCAGCGAGGAGCCAGCCCCTTGGTTCTTGGAGCCTTTGATGACAGAATTCAGTCAGGACACACACCCACACAGAGGCACAGGCCGAATTTATTGTCGATACTGACAGGGTGACGCCTTCCGGAGAGAAGGCGGGGAGACAGATGGGAACCTGGGTAATTAGGGTGAAGGTCACTATTTTACTTGGAAGTTACTTAGGAATTGCAAAATGTCATCTTGTCCTCTCTAGATGGTCACTGTTTCCTCAGGGGCTTTGATCATGGGAGGAATTTGCTGAGGTGGGAGGGTTTTGTTTTGTTTTTTTGGTACCGGGGATCAAACTGGGGTCCTTGTGCTTGCACAGCAGGCAGCAAAACCACTGAGCTAAATCCCCGGCCCTAGGCAGGAGGGTTTTAAAGAGCACTTCCTTTTCTGGGAGCCTCTGGCTCCAGGAAGGCCCAGCCTTGCTCTGGGGTTGGATGGCCAGGCAGCCAGGTGTCAGAGGACCACGCACCGTGTGTGACCTGAGGACGCCCGTGCTCTGTGGCTCGTGGGTACCTGAGCGCTGTGCGCTGAGGTCTGCCTTTCTTTACGCCACTGGTCAGGAACACTATTTTGGGACCCCTGCTTATCTGCTCCTCAGCCCGCCAGTGTCTGCCGCCCTGCCTAATGCTTCAGTTGAGGCTTTGTGGTTAGGAAATCATTAAGAAAGTGAGGCAGGGAGAGCCACAAAGCATCACATCTGTACCCAGAACTGAGTTCACACAACCCTGAAACAGTCCACCCCATCTTTTTTTTTTTTTTCAGTGCCTGGGATGAATTTAGGACCTTGCTTCAGGCAGGTGCCAGGGATGAATTTAGGACCTTGCTTCAGGCAGGTGCCACACCACTGAGCTACATCCCAGCCCAACCCCATCTTTTAAGAATAAAAATCCCGAGCCAGAGATTTAGCTCAGTGGTTCCGCTGCCTGCCTCGAAAGCGAAAGAACCTGAGTTCAATCTCCGGTACCAAAAAAAAAAACAAAACAAAAATCCCCTGGTTTTAAGCCTAAGTAGAAAGGATTATTTCGAGCTGAAGGCAACAGAATCAACAGGCGCAGAAACATACTCTCCCTCCTCCTTTTCCTCCTTTTTCTGAAGCAGGATGGAAGGAAGAAGCAGGACATTGACTGATTTCCCTGGCCCTGGACGGGATGGGGAGCAGCAGCCCAGCTCCCGGCCCTCATTCCTGGGGCTGTTGCTGTCTGCAACGGGGGGGAAGACCACTATGCACCTCTCCTTTGAGGCTTCGCTTCCTTCTTGGGAAGCCCTCCTGCAAGTAGAGTGACAATATGGACATTTTTATTAACTTTTAAATTTTGATTACGTATGTATTTATTTTGCGGTACTGGGGATCAAACTCAGAACCTTGCGCTTGCCAGGCAGGCACAGTGCCATTGAGCTACGTCCCGGCCCACTATTTTTATTAACTTTAACAGTTCTTCTCATCGTTTAATCTGGGTCCTGTCAGTTTTGCTTGAAGGCCCTGCCAGAGAACAAGGGAGGCTGTAGATCTCCATGGCTCCAGTTTTCTGATCGGCAAACCCTACGTTGACACATTTTCATTTAAATCTTCATTTTGGAAAAGGTCTCTAAGTAATATCTTTACCATACACATTGGCTAGTGAAGAGAATCACATTTTTTGCTTGAACATTATGTAACTAAAATTTGAGAGTTTTTCTCTTCATTTCTGATGCACATTAATCTTTTCTCAGCCTGGCTAAGGTGAGTTACAACTTAGAAAGTTGAATTTCTTGTGGAGAGCAGTGTTAGCCATAGAGGTTCCATGTTAAATCTTACCCTCCACTGTATAGAGCAAGGAGACTGTTACGAGGAACCGCGTCCTTGTCAAATTAGATGTTTACCTTCAGAAGAACGTTTTGTAAGCCCGAGAAACGGGAAGGCCCATGAGGGTGGGGAATTCCCAGAGAACTAGATAACAAGGAAGCAGGTGTCTCTGGATAAGGGTCATGATTAACAACCAAACTCACCTGCTGTATAGAAGAGGAGAAAAATAAACTGGGCCGCTTGGTCTCTGGGAGCCCTCCCGACTCTATCTCTTTGTCTTTATTTTTCTTCATCCTCACTCCCCCATTCAGGTACTGTTCGACAAGTGACAGCGGGCTCCGTCAATTTCTTCAAGTGTCTCTGGGTGCAGGAGCCGTATAATTCACTTCCTAGTGTGCAGTTTATGGGATATCTGCATAAGCAGATGCCACTTTCGTAATCAAAAGAAAGTGTAAAATGTCAATCAGAGATGAAAACTGAAAAAAGAGTATAAGCAACCACGTGAGATTGTGGCCCTGGAAAGTCCCCAGACGAGGAGAATCGCCCAGAGCCGCACAGCAGGCTTCGGAGGGGGAAAGTGCGGCTGCAGGAGGTCGAGGGAGCACCAGGGAAAAGCAGGAAGGAGAACAGCAGTGCTCAGGCGCCCTGTGGCACCCGGGCCCGTGAACAAAATGATCAAGTGCAGGAAAAGCGTGAGTCTGCACGTCCAACGGCCTCAGCACACTCCAGGCCCACAGCGAGAAACACGATCAGCCGCACAGGGCCAGAGAAGCGTCCAGCGCCGCAGCGGCAGACACGCCGTGGAGGGGCCTCCGAGAGTGCACGGCGGCTCCTCATCAGGAACCCGGAGCAGAGGCGGCACGGCACAGGCTTGCGGCCGGAGGAAGGCTCAGTGGGCCCAGAACTGCGTGAAGATTTCCAGGTCAATGAACCCAGAGAGAGTTCCTAGAAACACATGAACTACCAAACCTCTCTGCAAAGACGGAAGATCTGCATGGACCTGCAGAGGTAGAGATTGAATCGGTAATCGAGAAACTTGAACAAAGAATGGCCCTCGACCAGGTGGCTGCTCTGGTGCCTGCTAACTGAGTACTTAAAGGATTTGCACCAGCTCTTCCCTTTCTCTTCAAGCCATAGAACAGGAGGGCCTCGTTTTACGAGGCCACCAGAGAACCACACAGACTGTGGGCTGACACCTTTCATGTGTACAAAATCCCGGATGATAAAAGTACTGGTGCCCCAGCCTTGGCCCAGAGGGTTTGACATCCAGTGTGAAGAAAGCAGGGAACGTAACACAGCACGACAAAACAAGGACGGGAGGAGAGGCACAGTCCACAGTGTGGACAAGCATTTGATGGCATCCCACACCTTTTCCTGATAGAAACGCTCGAGTCATGAATGGGAAGGAAGCGAGCAGTGCAGGGTGCTCCACGCTCTGGGGCAGTGGCGCAGCCGCGGGAACAGGCGGCGGGCGGCGAGCTCTGCCCACTGTGCCGCTCCTGCTCCACCCTGTGCTGGAGCCCTGGGCAGGACGGAAGCAGCAGAAGCACCCAGATGGGGAAGGAGGGGAGGACACCGTGATCTCACAGGAAAACTGAAGGGCACGCACGTGCGCTGTGCGGGTGCAGAGAGGTGAAGAGAGCCATGTCTAGTGAGCAAGGTCCAGGGACAGGGCCCGGTCAGTCCCGACAGTCAGCTGTGTTCTGCACACTCCCAGTGGTGATCCCCACGTGACGTAAGGAGACCGCTCCGGCCACGCCAGCCTCAGAACAGGCGACACATTTGGGGCTGGTGAGTGGAGCGGAGGAAGCGCAGGCCTTGCCCAGGGAGATGCTGCCCATGGTGAGTTCACTCATGCGTGACCATCACTGCAGAGACCCAGCCAGCGTGTCGTCCCCCAGCGCGGCCACCCCGCGTGTCCCCAGCGTGTCCGGGGAAGACTCTCACGGTGGCCTGCACGTGCAGTCGCAGTGGGTCTTCTGTGGTCTGCACCTCTGCGTCTGATTCCTGGAAACAAAGTTGCTTTTCAGTCGGGGGACCTTGGTGTGTGTCCAGTAGTTAATGAGAAATCGTGGTAAAATTACGTATACACAATGTATAAACACACTTGTGTGCACGCCTGCACATGCATATGCACACAACACACTTGGGAGGGCACACCTGTACACACACGTGTGTAGTGCTCATGTCCTGGGCCCTGCGGCCTGGCCCTGTGCTGCCCAGCGTCCCACACGTGGGAGGCCCCAGGCCACGCATGCACCTCGGCCTCCATGCCCTGCCGCTGGTGTCCCCCGAGCAGTCTCCCGCCTGCCTTCTCCCGTCTTCTCCTGCACAGTGGGGGCTGCTTCTGGCGATGCAGGGCCCTCTTTGGGGAGCACTGCAGAGAAAGTTCATCGGTTTTATTTATTTAATTTAATTTTTTTGGTACCAGGGATCAAACTCAGGTCCTTGGGCTTGCGAGACAGGCGGCAGAACCACTGATCTAAATCCCCGACCCAATTCTTGGGTTTTAACTGCTGGGCTGCAACTTGTGGTCACAGTGGGGGAACAGCCTTGGGCCCCCGGGTCACCGCCTGAGCTGTGGCCTCGGTGCAGACATGTGGGGTTACCTGGGCACCAAAACTGATGTTGATGACCTCAGGAAGCGCCGTGCATCCAGGTGGCTTCCTGGACAAGCTGCTTGGGCGACTGTCTGGTCACAGTGATGCCATCCCGTGGGTGGTGGCTCCCAACAGCAGTCCAGTCTGCTGTCCACAGCCCGCTGCTGCCTGGCCCCCACTTTGTCAATTTGGGTCCGGCTTCTGCAGAGAAGCAGGGTCCAGTCATTACCGGAGTCGGCCAGGAGGCCGAGAGGAAACCTTGAAGTTACGCGTGAAGCAAACAGGCAGACACTGGGTTCACGCAGAGCACAAATCCCTGTCACCCCAAACCACAATTGCTGGGCTCAGCCCAGACGGGAGGCAGAGTCAGTGCAATGCCCAGAGTGGTGTGTTACACGTGTGCACACACTCAGATCTTTTCTGTGGTGCTGGGATCGAACCCAGGGCCTTCGCTGAGCTACACCCCTAGCCTGTCCTTAATTTTGAGACAGGTTCTTGCTAAATCACTAAGTTGCCAGGCTGGGCTTCAAGTTTCAGTCTTCCTGACTCAGCCTCCCAGAGTGCTGGCATCACAGGCCTGAGCCCGTGCCTGGCTTCTTCCACAACTTTCTTCTCTTCTCTCACGTCTTACATTTCATAATGATTTCGCTATTTTGGATATCTTCTAAAATAATACAGAATAAAAGTAGGAGTGTTGAGGGACAAAAATGTCCTTTGGCTCGGAGTCATCGGGAGAAGCAGGGTGTAAACGGAAATGACTGCAAAGAGGGAATCGAGTGTTTTCTTTTCAAAATTCTGACAAGCACTAGAAAGAAATCAGCTTAAACAGTGAAGATTCTCCCTTCCCTTTCCTTCCCTTCCCTTCCCTTCCCTTGCATTTTGGTCCTGGGGTTGAAGCCTGGGCTCTCCTGCATGCTCGCCAAGCGCTCTGCTGCTGAGCTACAACTCCAGCTTTTTTTTATTTTTTACTTCAAGACAGGGCTTCATTAAGCTGCCTAGGCTGGCCTCCAACTTGTGACCCTCCTGCTTCAGCCTCCTCAGTAGCTGGAATTACGAGGCCAACCCCACTCCGCCGCTCTGCATGCTCCCACAGGCCTCCCAGTCCCGTCAGTCTCCCCATGCCGAATTGCAGCTTCTCTCCCAGGCCTTTGGGGCACAGGGGCAGCTGCCCTGGGGCAGTGGAGTCCATAGGGGAGTGGGGAGGGGAAAGGGGACCTCTGGGCAGTCCCCGATGGGACGGTGGCCGGGGACACCAAGGGGTGCAGGAGAAGCAAGCACCCCGTGAAGTCGCTCAGAGCCACATCTGCCTTTCTGGCTGGCTGAGGCTAGAGGTGGAGGTAAAAATCAGGCCGTTGTCAGCGATGAATCATGTCCTGGATGTTTTGAGCCATCTGTGGCAGCAGTCACTGCCCACAAAGTCCTGGTTCCCTGGTGTGGACGGGTCTCCCACCCGCATCGAGAGCCAGCAGTGCCATCCTGCTGCTCTGCACGGCCTGGTCTCAACCTGCCTGTGTATTTAGTTTCTCTGTGTGTATCAAAGACACAGAAGTCTGAGTCTGTGACTCAACTGATCTATGAGGTTATATGTTTGATATTTCTTAGCAAACTATTTTTGTTTGTCTTTTGGGACAGAATCTCATTATGGAGCCCAGGGCTGGCCTTGAATGCACAGTGACCCTCCTGCCTCAGCCTTTCGGGTGCTGGGATCACAGCTGTGTACCACCTCGCCCAGCTCTTAGAAGGCTTTTTAAACAAAATCCCCCAAATTACCCTAACTAAGTAGACATTCTCGGAAATTGCTGGGAGAAAGAAAGCAACAGCTGCTTCTATTTACAGATCCCCCTCAGCCCAGCTGCCCGGAAGGCTGAGCTGGTGTCGGGGGAAGTTGTCTCCCGCTGGTGGCCTGGAGCAGGTGGCAGAGGGAGCCTGGCAGGCGCCCCTGCTCAGGCCCGTGGGCAGCCCGGAGGGAGAGTGGGAAGGAAGGTCCTGTCCTGAGTTCACTGGAGGTCAAGCCGCAGCCGCCTTGCCTGTGCTGACTCCGGGTTCAAACTCCGGGGACACCGAGTGGCGGAAAAGTCATAGGAGCTGAAGGCTGGCGCAAAGACAGCTGGGATGCAGATGCTGAGCTGCATCCTGGGGCTCCCCGTGAGGGCCCCACGTGAGGCTCTGGTCCCCCTAGCCCGCCCGGCCTGGCCTGGGCCCAGCTGAGTGGCCATGTTCAGACGCTCTCCTCCCTGTCTCCTCTCCGAGACTCCAGCACCTGGCCACTCTGAGCGGTGCCTTTACTCTTTCTATTGAAGAAGTCCCCTCCCTTGATAAAAGCTGCCATAGTACATAAAGTGTCTCCCCCAACCACACCAAGCTGGGGTTCTGGCGAGTGTGACCCCAAAGACTTGGTGTCTATTGCCACACATGGGCCTTCTGCAGGAGCTGAGAGTGAGACTTAAGAACAGGAAGGCGACACGGGCACGTGCCACTCGCCATGGGATCAGAAACTCAGTCGTGGCCTTCATCCACAAGGATGCAGTGAAAACCATAGCGAATGTTTGAATTAAAAAGAAACATTACACTAAGAGACACTTCACCATGAATCCCCTAAATCCCCTCTCTTTTTTGTGTGTGTGATAAATGCATTTAATAGGAAATTCAAAAAGAAATCCAGGCACCTATACTTAACTCCAGAACCAGAGAGGAATACTAAGTAGATCTAGCTATCATGTATGTGAAGCACCATAGTTGGGTGCTCAATAAATCTTTTTTTTTTTTTTTGTACCGGGGATCAAACTCGGGTCCTTGCACTTGCGCAGCAGGCGGTGAAACCACTGAGCTAAATCCCCGGCCCCCAATAAATCTTAATTCCACTTTTCTTCTTCTGCACCAAGGTTGCTGCCTCCAAACAGACTTTACATATAACATAACATTTAGAATGTACTACCACTTTCTAGGGTGTGTTTTTCACAACGATCCTCCCTTGCAGACTTTTCTTTAGCTAGAGGAACCCTTTGGTGTTCAGAGATTTGCATGAATTGCTACTGTTGACAGAAGGAATTGCTGTGATCTCTCTTGCATTATTACTTGATCCGTTTGTTTCTTTTCTTTCTAGAAGTGCCAAAATGGTCTCTTACTGTAAACATGTTCTGGTAAATGATTGCTGTGGGGAAGAGAGGGTAAGGATGAATCCGTCTCTCCGATCATCTGATCAGCCCAAAATGCAGAATCAGTGGGAGCCCTGAGCTTGTTTTTCTGCACCCAGATGGTCCTATCTGGATGATGGGAGGTAGTGATGCCCGAAATGTGTTCTTATGTCCAGTCTACTCCGTAATCTCATTTTGGTTATTCTCACTGCACAAAACCCTGGCTTATTCACAAGTGAGTGGCAGATCCATTCCTTCTCAGTGTGGAGGTGTTTTGTGGCTGGAAAGTAATGCTCCAATTCTTTTAGAAGCTGAGACAGGTGACTATAAACCACCTTTACAATTCCACTTTGGCTTTGAATGCTGTCACTTTATCTTCTGCCTTGAACATAGTCTTTCTTTCTGCAGGCCCAGTGCCCCATCCCTGTTCGGTCTGTCACTCGGCCGCGAGCTCTCCGAGACCCCCTAAATCCCCTCTCTTTGAGCACACTCATCCCATCATCGTTGCATCTGGAGTCCTCTTTCCTGAGTGCCTTTAGTTGCGCTGTCCTGGCTGCCTCAGTGTCCTGAATTGATTCAAAATGTTTCTCTTTAGTGGTCATTTTGACTTTGAGGAAGAGCCAGAAGTTGCACAGTGCCAGATCAGCTGAGTCAAACGTTAATAAAAGAGTTTTTTTTTTTTTAGACAGAGTCTTGCTATGTACCCCAGGCTGGTCTCAAACTCATGGTGATCCTCCTGCCTCAGCCTCCCAAGTGCTGGGATGACAGGCATGTGCCACTCTGTCTGGCTCCAGTAAAATAATTCTTTAAAGTTAAACAACTGAGTCATAATGTTCTTTTAAACTGTACATCTAGGCTTGACAGAGTTTGGTTTGACTCCTGGCTGGGCCAGAAGAGGGTGTCGGTTCTCCTTCAGCACTACCCCTCCCCAACCTCCCAAGCTTAGGGTTTTGACTCTCAAGGTTGGAGACGTGCACCCTGCTACGCAGTCCGAAAGTGACCAATGCCAGTTATACCCCATCATGGAGACTCGCCGTGTGGTGCCCTCCCTGCTATGTGACCTCGCCTTCACACGCTTTTAAAAATAATCACACACAGGGCCAGGGATTTAGCTCAGTGGTTCTGCCGCCTGTCTGCCTGTCTCGCAAGCACAAAGTCCCAAGTTTGATCCCCGATAAAAAAAATAAAAAAATAAAAATAAATAAATAAATAAATCACACACCAACCACATACTTCACTGAGGAAGGGTCGGGGCTGTTGAGGTTTCTGATTCCCTGGCCTTTGGACATTTCTTTATCCTGGAACCACCCCTGGGCTCTGCAGGAGCATCTTTGGTGACCCAGCTTCCCCTTCGGAGCTCCACAAACAGCTTCATTATTTGTCTGCCCTGTAATTATAGGGACATTTACTCTATTTCTGGATGAAAAGATTGTGTGTGCTGTATGTCTCTCACCCATTATTCAAGGTATGACCTAAAAAGCATGGTGTGTAAACTCACACCTGTAATCCCAGCATGTAGGAGGCTGAGGCAGGAGGATTGCCACGAGTTCAAGGCCAGCTTGCAACGCACAGCAAGACCCTGTCTCAAGCAAACAAACAAAAACAAAAACAACAGAGAACAAAACAAAAATGTATAAATAGAACTGTGTATTTAAATTTTTTATAGTAAAAGATACATTGCCATTAATCATCGAGATTCTCCCCCTCACTTCAAACACACTTATCCCATCTTTCTTGCCACTTTTGGTGTTAAAGTTCTGCAGTTCTAGACATTGATTCCTGTCAGATGGGTAACAGGCAAATATTTCTTTCCTGTTCTCTGTGCTGTGATTGTTTCTTTGCCGTGTAGAAGCTTTTCCTTGTGATACATCCTACTTGTCAACTCTTGACATTGCTTCTGGAGCTGCTGGAGTCCCACTCAGGAAGTCACAGCCTGAGTGCTGCCCCCTGCTTCCTCCAGCAGTTTCAGGTCTTATTTCGATCCATATCAAGTGGGTTTTTCCCCCCCGGGGTGAAGGAGAGGGATCCAGTTTCACCGCACCATCTTCTCTCCAGCATGTGATTTTGGCTACTTTGGCATGAGTTGGTTGGCTGTGGATGTGTGGCTTTGTCTCTGGTCCTCTGTTCTACACCATCGGCCTACTGATCTATTTTTATGCAAGCACCATCTGGTTTTGTTACAGTGGCTCTACAGTTTGCTCTTTGTTTGTTTTTTCTTCAGTAGTGGGGATTGAATCCAGAGCCTTCCACATGCTGGGAAGTGCTCGAGTCTTGAGCTACATCCTCAGTCCTTTAATTTTTTTTTTTTTTAATTTTGAAGCAGGGTCTCCTTAAGTCGCTTAGGCTGGTCTTGGGCTTATGACCCTCTAGCCTCAGCCTCCCAAGTAGCTGGGATTGCAGGTGTGTGTCACCATGCACTGCTCATTAGGGGATATTTCAGAATCAGGTATCACAGTGTCTGCAGCACTGCTCATTTTATAAAGGACTGCTTTGGCTATTCAGGATCTCTTGTGCTCTGTCAGAATTTTAGGACTATTTTTTTCTAGTTCTGTGAAGAATAGCATTGGTACTTTGATGGGGAATGCACTGACTCTGTGGAGTGCTTTTGGTATTTGAACAATATTAATTTCCCCAATCCATGAACATGGCACACCCTTCCATCTTTCCATCTTCTAGTGTCTTCCTCTATTTATTTCTTCAGCGTTTTACAATTTTCACTGCCAATGCCTCTCCCCTCCTTAGTTAGTTTACACCTAGGGTTCTTGTTGCTGGTGTTATTCTGAGGCTACCCTGGTAGCCTGGTACCCCCGTAACTGAGGTACGATGTGGCTCTCTGTGAACAGCACTGTCTTCTTGATTCCTTTCTCAGCAAGTGCATTGATGCATCAGAAAGCCACAGATTTTTGTGTTGATTTTGTAACCTGCTACTTTACTGATTTTTTAAATCAGTTCTGTGACTTTTGGTGGTTTTCTAGGCAGGAAATCATAGCATTTTCAAATAAAGAGATAATTTGACTTTCTCCTTTTCCGTGTCCTGTCTGTTTCTTTCTCTGGCCTGATTGCTCTGGTTAAGGTGTCTAGTGCTGTATTGATTAAAAGCAGGAGAGGAGACACCCTTGTTTTGTTCCTGATTTCAGAGAAACGCTTTCAGTTTCTCTCCACTCGGTGTGACATTCGCTTTGAGTTTGACCTGCAGCCTTTACTGTGCTGAGGTCTGATCCTTTGATATAACCCTGAAAAGGTTTTCTTTCTTTTTGGTACTGGGGATTGAACTCGGGACCTTGCACTTGCGAGCCAGGCGTTCCTCACTGAGGAGCCACTGAGCTAAATGCCCCCTGAAAAGGTTTTCATCATGAAGGATGTTGAACTTTACTTTAGGCTTTTTCTGCATCTATTGAGCTGATCATGTGATGTTTGTCCTTGAATCTTTTTGTGTGATGTATTATTACCTATTTATTTGCATATATTGAACCAACCTTGGATTCTTGGAATGAAACCAACTCAATCTTGGTATATGATCTTTTTAATGTGATATTGAATTCGATGTGCAAGTTTTAGGGTTTTGTTTTGTTTTTTGGAGACAGAGTCTATTTAGTTCTGGCTGGCTTTGAACTCACTATGTAGCCCGGGCTGGACTTGAACTTGCTGTGACCCCTCCTGCCTCAACCTCCACAATGCTAGGATTACAGACATGCACCACCATGCCAGGCTAATATGCAAGTATATTTTTGAGAATTTTTGCATGTTCATTAGGGATTTTGCCCTACAGTTTTTTTTTTTCTTTCTTTCTTTCTTTCTTTCTTTCTTTCTTTCTTTCTTTCTTTCTTTCTTTCTTTCTTTCTTTCTTTCTTTCTGTCTTTTTGTTATATCCTTATCTGGTTTGGGTAGTGGCATAATACTGGCTTTGTTGAATGAGTTTGGAAGAGCCTTTTCCTTTTCATTTTATGGAATGGTTTAAGGAGCACTGGTGTTAATTCTTTAAAAGTCTGGTAACATCAGCCACATAGCCATATGGTCCTGGGCTTTGCTTCATTGGGAAATTTTATTACTGCTTCCATTTCATTGCCTGATATTGGTCTCTTTAGGTTATTTTTAAAAATATATATCTTCTTGGCTAAAGAAGGTAAACTTTGTTGTTTTTTGTTTTGAGACAGCGTCTTGCTATGTAGCCCTGGATGGCCTTGAACTCATGGTGATCCTCCTGCCTCAGCCTCCCCAATGCTAGGATTACAGGTGTGCATCACCACACCCAGCTCAACTGGGTTAAACTTTAAAGAGGGGTTGATTTTTATCTCTAGTCATCTCTTGGTTATTGGGTTTTAAAATTCTGTGCATCACAGGTTTCATCCCAGAATGAATACAACATGCTCCCACATCCTCTGGCCGCAGCAGACGTCAGTCTGGGGAGCACAGGGGCACCTTCCACACTGCCCACCAAGCAGGTACAGCTGTCCCCGGCCACTGCGTCATTTCCTGTGCTGGCTGCACCTCTGCTCTCCTGGGGACAGCATCTGCTGAGAGCTGAGGTGTCCCGCACCCCATGGGGCTCTTGGGTTGAATGGGCGGAGACCCAACTTCCCTCCCAGAGATTGAGCGTGTTGGCGGGTGTAGGCTCCACGACAGAATGACCTGCTGGTGGCCAGAATGACCTGCTGGTGGCCGAGTGCCTCTGCCACCCTGACTCACTGCTCTGTTGGCGCAGATTGATTTCCGCCACAGCTGTTTCACCAGCCACTCTCTGGACTAAGGACAAACTCCAGTTCTTGCAGGGCGTGGCCCGAGAAGGGGCAGCAGCTCCTCCAATCTCCCTTTGAGGTCACGGGGAGCCTGCCCAGGAGGCAGCAGAGGCCATGCTGACACAGACTCCACCCCATGGGCCCGGAGGGGCAGCACCAGCTCAGCTGTCCCGTGTCCTGGAATCCAGGGTCTTCTTTCCAATGGCAGAAACATCCTGCCACCTGTCATTTTTATTTTAAAACCTTGGCCTGCCTTGCAGATCCTGGTGCCCCGAGCCACCCCAGGAGTGTAGAAGGTCCCTAGGCTGTCCGAGGGCCTGGGCCATGGGGTGGGGAGGGGCAGCTGCCCAAGTCCCGAGGGCGGGACATATGTCCCAGGCCCCCACACTTCCCTCCCTGGTCCTTACAGCTGCTGGGGGCTGCAGCTCCTGGGCTACAAGCCCCTGTGTTTTCCAGTTAACAAAAAGCAAGAGCCGAGATACAAGCTGGGCATGGTGGTGCACGCCTGTAATCCCAGCCAGTTACTAGGGACCCCTGAAATGTTACCAGAAACCTCTGCAGTAGGCTGCAGTCTCCTGCTCAGTGTACGACACAAGGCTGAGAAAAAAACTAAAAGACAGAACTAAGAGACAGAGAAACTGGGGAGCCAGGACAGCCAAGGCTGCTCATGCAGCAAAGGCCCTGGTCCGTCCAAGCCATTGATTTTTATTTATAATCAATTAGGGTAAAGACAAGCTATGTCCAAGGGTGGGGGTACATTGGAGGAGGTGCAGTCGTGCAGTTTTGTGTTTTTTTAAATTCTTTTTATGTTGCATGATTCATTGTTTGTGTGGGTTTTTCTGGTACTGGGGATCGAACTCAGGACCTTGCGCTTGTGAGGCAGGCGCTGGAACCACTGAGCTAAATCCCCAGCCCCAGTTGTGCAGTTTTTATAAAAACTAATGGAGGCAGGGCTCATAAAAGACTAGACAAAACATTCTCAAATTAAAAACAAAATAGACAAAATACATGGTTGTAATTAAAACATTGTCCTTCTAGTTAAAAAGGTTTTAATTGTAAAAATTTGGGTGCGAGTTACCCTGACCTCGGCACGCAGGCTTCGGCAGGACTCTCTTCTATAAACAAGGCAGCTGTGGGGCTAACTCTTCCCAGCCTGCACTGCTCGCAGCTGCTTTGGGCCTCATCAATACTGCGGTCTTCCCCACTGTTTTTTTTGAGACAGGGCCTCACTATGTAGTTCAGGTTGACCTTGAGCTTGCTGTGTAGCCCAGGCTGGCCTTGAACTCATGGAGACCACAGGCCTCCCAAGCCCTGGGATTACAGGCATGGACCACCACACCCAGTTTGTATCTCAGCTCCTGCTGTTCCTTAACTGGAAAGTACAGGGGCTTGTAGCCCAGGAGCTGCAGCTCCCAGCAGTTTAAGGACCAGGTGGGGAAGTGTGGGGGCCTGGCAGCCATGGGACAGGGACGGAACAGGCGGCTCACGGGGCAGCTCCGGGTGGCAGTGGGATTTCTGCATTGCTGGGTGGCCCCACTTTTTCAAGACAAGCCAGAAGTCCGTATTCCATGTGAATGCTTTCTGTTTTAACTGTGAAGACCCATGTCAGACATTAGAAGCGCTTCTCAGCTCACACAGAAGGTTTCAGCCCCCAGCTGTGGCCCGGTCAGTGGCCCGGCTACACTGGAGCAAGGCCAGTGGGGCTGTCTCTGTACCACTCACACCTGCAGGAGCAGGAGCATCTCTGGAGCTGGGCTTCAGGAGACACAGTGACGGTGCTCAGCCATCAAAGAAGCCCTGACCTAGGACACTGGCTGTCTTGCAGGTGAAGCTCTGTGCTCGGGCTCCCAGCTCGAGGACGCCTGGTGGCCACCTGCTCAGACGGTCCCCACCGGTGTGGACTGCGGCCCAGGCACCACTGGCTGCCACAGAGGCCCGTGAGAGGCAGTCAAGTGGGAGCCTTACTGAAACACCTGGTTTCAACCAGTTCTGTTCAGCTTCATGCTACCTGAGCCCCGCCCCCAAGTGGTAGTACAAAAGCTTTCAAAAAATCAAATCTATGAAAGCTTCCGAATTTCTGGTCAGACTTGACGCACGACGGGGAGTGTTTGCAAGACCCCATGAGCTCCAATCCAAAGCACCCGGAAGAGTGAAACACCTCTGGTTTTGCTGGGCACCTCATTCAAACATAAGTCATATCCAGCACATTTTATGGTTTATAAATCCCGTTTTCCAAAGGAATGGGGTGAGACCCTTCTGCCTTTTGAATATGACTTAAAATGCCCACCGGCGACTGTGTGACAGCATCTTGCTCCTATTTCTCTTTCTGGAATGCCAACAACTGCAATGACCAATAGGGTGACATGGATGAGAAGGAGGGGAAACAGGAACATATTAAATCAACATTTTGGTCAGGCCTTCTCTGGAGAAATTCTGTCAAGAAAGTGATTGATAGTCCAGCTAGAAATAGAAAAATAAGCAAGTAATAATAGATCCTGTTTTCAAATTTGTGCCCAATACATTTGAATTTCCTAAAACTTTGTTTAGACTTTGTTTTAGATCTAAAACTGTCCGACCCAGGTGGGAGCCCCACAGGAGGGATGCGGGAGGGATGGAGCCCGGCTCTGGACACGCACCACCTCCCCGTGGTGGGCACAGTCACTGTGCACTGCAAATCCATAAAAACTGCAATTAGGACAGAGTCACAGATGTTGGTGCACAGCTGTCAAACTGGACCACGTGGCAGCTGGTGCAGGTCAGGGCTGAAATTCACCGGCAGGGGACCCCACGGAGTCAGGTGGGCGCCATGCAGCCTCTGCTGCGTGCATCGTAGGAATGGGCGTGGGCTCAGAGGGACCAGGTAGGGAAGGAAGCACCCTGAGCCATGGCACAAGCCTAGGTGCCTGGTCCAGGTGGAATGGACCTCAGGACGCAGAGTGGTACGGAGACAGAGAGAGACATCTGGGCACTGAGACTCCACATGTCCAAGTACAGAGCCCCAAGTGCGCACATGCTTACCAAGAACTCCCAGCCACAGGGAGCAAACAGGAAAGAGTTCAAGGGCAAACCGGCTGGTGCGCATTCTCAGTAACGGGGTCTGTCAGACAGATAATGGGGGGGTGTGGGTGACCCCAGGATCTGGCAGCGTATTAGTGCCTGCTCCGGACAACTGTGGGACCCAGTATTCTAGGGACACATGGAATGTCCCCCGGCATGTGCCCGGCAGCAGGAATTGCGGGTGGAAAGCGAGTCCCCATGATGTCATGGGCTCAGCTCCGGAAGCACATTCCCTGCCGAAGAACTGACCTGTACCTGTGGCCAGGTGACTGGGCAGCAGCCACACGATTGGAGATGACACTTGCATGCACGGGTGACACCTCTCCTGCGGACTGTGGTGCCATCCTCATGCGTGTTCAGTTTTGGGGGAGACTCCCTCAAGAGATGAAGAAAAGTGAAAGCAGGGCCCACCACCCAGCACTCTTTTCCGGTCCTAGGGGCTGTCAGGTGCTCTGCCCACACAATGGTGGGTGAGCGGCTGCCCGGGAAACTAATGCAGGGCGAGGCTGCACGGGAAAGGTCTGGTGGTCAGCAGGCGTGTGAAGAGGACGGGCGGGAAGCAGCTTTTTGGTACCCTTCAGACAAAAGATCAGAAACCCAGAAGGTGTACACACGCGTGCACGCACTCCCAGGCAGAGTGAGAACTGCTGGTGCAGACGGCTCGCTGGTGGCTGAGTGGGGTGCAGGGTCAGCCCCACCCTGCACCGCTGTCATGGCCCTCCGTGGCTGGAGGCAGACGCCCCGTGTCCACCTGCCCGGGGCAGGCAGCAGGGCCCTAGCCAGGTGCTCACTGGGGATCCTGGGTCTGCGCCAGCCCCAACAGCCTGAGCTGAGCTGTGAGCAGACACTGCCGCCCAGGGCCTCGCAGACCAGGCGCGGCTTGTCCGCGTCATGGCAACCTGGTGGCTGCCTGGCTCTTGGAACCCCTTTCCCGATCTTATGCTCCCGGGGCCCCCAGTAGACACAAACTGCACCAAAGATGGAGCTGGGCAGATTCAGACCCAACCAAGGGTGCTCTCGGCCTCCCACCGGGTCCTGGATCTCAAGCTCCCGTCCCTGAGCTGCGGGACCCTAAATTCTGCTGTCCTCAGCCGGCCGTCTGGCCCACTCCCCGTGGAGCTCGGCGCTGTCGGCCAAGCCAGGGCCGAGGTGTGAGCTGGACCCTTGGGCCTCTCTGGCGCCTGGAACTTGTCCACTTGTCCTTCCCCATCCCACGACGGGGACATCTTCACAGGCCCCGGGTGGCCTCTGTGCACTGCCCCGCTGCGTGGCTCACCCCTCCCCTTGTGACCAGACCGGGGCCGGGCGTCTCAAGCAGGTCAGGCGGCGCTGCGTCCTCCCGTGCCGTCGGGTCACACAGTGTTCGCCTGCCCCGTGGCCGGGCCCAACTCTGACCACTCACTCGGTGGAGAGGTGGCAGTCACTGCCTCACGCCCTTCGATCACTAAGTATTTGAGAGAGGGACTTCACACTGTAAAGCTCCCACAGTGGCTGCCGGAAAGCACCTCAATCACGTTTTCCTGCTACTTCATGTAAGTTCACTTCAACCACTTATGGCCTCATTGATTTGTTCGGGTCGGGTCTGTGGCATAGGTCCCCTCTCCTCCCCCACCTTCCCAGGACGCCTGCTCGGACTCAGTGAGCAGCCCCGGGCTGCCAGCCTGTCCCCACCACCTGGTCCTCACAGCCATTCTGAGGGTCTGGCTTTGCCAGGTCCTGGTTCTGCTGTCCAGGTTCCGAGTGAGCCGGGGCCTGAATGGGTGCAGCCTCGTGCCTCAGCGTCCCTCTTTGCTTGAGAGCAGGTGCAGTAGCGCTGTTGAGGACGGCATGGCCCATGTGTGGCATGGGGACACCATGCCTCCTCAGCCACGCACGTGGACGGTTGCCACTCTCCTGTCCTCCCCTGGGCCGCTGTCCCCAGGCCGTCTCTGCAGCACCCACTGGATCTCCATCCAGGAACAGAACAGAGACCTGGTTGTGGGCTCCCTGGCTTACACCCACCCGATGTCTCCCAAGCCCAGGCAGTTCAGGGTGGGATGTAGATGTCCTTGTCCCTGCTTCCTGGGGCTGTGGGAGACCCCAGGGCTTTGGGGCATCCAGACACTGGGTTCAAATCTGTTCATTAGGTTCCTGCGGCATCTTCTGCAATCAGCCATTAACTAGGACACTTGGGTGCAGGAATTAAAAGGTAGCCAGGTGCATGCCTGTAATCTCAGTACTCTGGGAGGCCGAGGCAGGAGGATGGAAAGTGCCAGCACAGCCTGGGCCATTTAGTGACTTAGGGAGTCTCTGCGTCAGGGCCTGGACTCCACGTGGCGTGGACGCACATTTCTCTGGGTAGCACTGACAGTTTGAAAACGACGCTGTAAAGGAGAAGAACGCGGCACCGCAGGGAATTGTTGCTGTCTCTTATTTCTGCAGAGTCAGGAAAGTCCCGGCTGTGTGGAAGTTGAGCCTCTGCTGCGGGCTACCCGGTCGGCGGTGCGCGCACGCCCCCTGCCGGGTAGCCTCCCCCACTGCAGGCGCGGAACCCCGGCAGAGGTGAGCAGGTCGGGCCTGAGGGGCAGAAGGGGTGGTCTTTTATCCGGAAGGTGCTGCCGGGTCTCCTGACTGTAGGAATGGCTCTTGTCCGCTACCTGAGTGCGGAGCCAACTGGCACGGGAGAGGAGGCCGGCAGCGTGCTCCTCATCCGGGTCCCTCAGCTCCCCTCTGTGCATTCACACGCACGCACGCACGCACTGGTTATACACATGCACACACCGCACCTGGCAACTGCTTCAGAGGCGGCAGGAGAGGACAGGCGTGTTCAGAGAGGCAGGGTGTGCAGGGTGTTCCCGGTAGGGTCTTCTACTCTAATGTGTTTGAAAATGTAAACAGAACCCGTGCGGTGTGCACAGTGTCTCCAGCCCCAGCGCCTGGACCCTCACTGTTTTCCCCACCATCTGGGCGTCACTGTGCACCACCGGTCCACGGTGCTGCCCTGGCAAGCAGGTCCCCACTAGGCGGCAGTCACCCCTCCACGGGGACGGAGCTGCCAGCGCCAGCCTCTGGGGCTCCCTGACCCCTTTGACCCCAACACAGAGAACCTGGGGCTCCAACATGGGCCAGGGCAGGCACCTCCCACCCCACCACGAGGTCTGGGGTCCCCGGGAAGAACCTGGAAGAAAGAGCGCACACCCATACCCACATCACACTTTGTGGGCAGAGGGAAAGCGAGTGATTTGCTGTGGTTTTGGATCAGAAGCCGGATCAGCCACAGGCAGAAGCCCACTGTGTGTCCCTGGGCGGTGGTCCAGCTGAGCCTCACGGTGGCCGGCAGCCAAGGTCTAGCTCTGTCTCTCGATTGGGCTGTGCTTGCCTCTGCCGCCTCCTGCACCCCAGAGCTGGAATGGCAGAGCCCGAGCAGGGACCCCTGACTCCAGCCCTGCAGCCAGGCACTGTGCTCGGGCCCTGTGCACAGCATGGGGAGTGCATCTCCCGGTCCCGAGCACGCATTGAGGCTGCTGCCAGTGCTGCTTTCTAGGCCCCTGGCCAGCATCGAGCGCTGAGGTGCAGGGCTCAGCCCACAGCTCTGTCCAGCAGTCCCGGAGCCCTTGGTGGGGAAGGGCAGGTGAGACTCAGCACGTCCAAAGCCACACTGCAAGGACTGCAGGTCTGTATCGCTTACCAGACAGAACTATGACAACCCCAGCTGGGTGTGTTGGCTGAAATTCCTGTGCATTCTTCTTAGAACATTCAGCTGTGCTGTGTTCAGCTGCTGCGGTCATGGCCCCACCCTACCTGGGCAGCCGTGCTGGGCGGGAGAGTCCGAATGAGTCCGAATCAACTCTTCCCTTGTCCCATGGCCTGTGTGTGGGCAACGAGCGTATTCCCAGGGGTGTCCGAAAACAGAACCAGAAAGCCACGCAATGACAGAAGAGAGCAGGCCAAGGTCGCCATGTCCTGTCCGAGGAGGTGCCAGGACCCTGCCCTCCGCCGCCCGCAGGTGTGAGCGCAGCCGAGCGCATGTGGCCTGCAAGTGCTGCCCAGGTGCGAGGAGGTGAGGCCCCTCCCCAGTGAGCAGGACTCAGATGTTCCCTGAGCAGAGGCACGTGACTGCCGTCTCGCTGCCCTGAGTCTCGGGGTGGCCTCAGCGGTGTGGTGGTGAAGGAGCCTGGAGGCAGGTTCGTCCAGGGGAGGTGCTGTCCCTTCTTGTCCTCCCTTCATGTCCTTCATGCAACCCTGGTGCAGGGTGTCCTTCTTGGAACCAAAATAAGGGCTTTCCTGTTTTTAAAAAGTCTGTAGTAACAAAGCATTTTCTTCTTTCTGTGGTAAATATGTGTAATGTGGTGTCCCTGAAGTGAGACGTGTCTCAGTGCACCGTGAGTACATTAATGCTGCTGTGTCTGCACCAGCACTGACACCGGTTTCCAGAACATTGTCCTCGCTCCACACGGAAACTTCTGTCAAACACTGACTCCCCTGGCCCCAGCGCCCACCACCCACTTCCTGTCTCTGGGAGCTCCCTGCTGGAGTGGCTCATTTTCCTCCGCATGATGTCCTCAAAGCTCATCCATGCTGTCATGGGTGCCAGCACTTCCTTCCTTTTATGGCGAATAATGGATATTGCATGGACACGTGAGTTTGTCCATCGTCTGTCAATGGACACCCAGTGGCTTCCACATTTTGGTGAACAGCGCTGCTGTGAAGACGGCTGTCCCTGTAGGTGTGTGTCCTTGCAGATGAGCAGCTGGGTCACCCAGTGGCTTGAGGTCAGTTGTCTGAAGAGCCGCCATATTGTTGTCACAGTGCTGAGGAATTCTTCATGTGCTGTGGGCCTTTTGCTGGCCTTGGACTCTGTACATCCTCAAGTGGCTTCCAGAGTCACTCAGAAGGGCACATGGCCAGCGCTTCTCAGAGCCTTTTACCTAGACATTGAAGGGCGGCAGGATTTTGTGTAGAGAAAAGGCTCCCCTGGCCCCAAGACGATCCTCTCCCTGTTCCAGAGAGATGGAGACAGCAGGGGGAATGACGTGGAAACAGCAGGCCAGAAAGCGAGCTGAGAGGAGGGAAAGATGGCGGGTGGGCCCAGCAGGAGCGTCCACAGGGCGGGGAGCCTGAGGACCCAGGCAATGGCCATTGTCCGACCCAAACTGAGACCCAACAGAGCTGACCCCAGAGCTTGGAAAAACACCAAAGAAGGTAGCGTGTGTGCAAGGGGAGTCCCAGGAGAGGGAGCAGGCCCAGGGCATGAGAAATATTCCAAGGGTTAACGTCCAAGAATGTGTGGAATTAAGGAGGACGTCAGCCACAGCCCAGAGAGCCCAGCAGGAGAAATGCTGCTACCGGACAAGCACAACAACAACAAATGCACCAGGCAAAGCAGCCTGGACTGCCTGGGGAAAGAACAAAGATGGGTGTTACTTACAGGGAACACAGGGGGAACCCAAGAAACTGCAGGATGATCAACAAAACAGTGACAAGAAGAGAGGATTTAGAAGTGCAGCGGCCGGAGTGTGAGCCTTAAGTCTGGCTCCTGGAGCGTCTGTGGTTGTGGACGGCGTGTGGCCTGACTTCGGTGGGGTCACAGAACTGCACACAGGAACGCACACACACACACGGCATGAGGAGCCACTTCTCTGGTTAGCAGCGCCGCTCTAGCTTCCTCTCGTGAAAATGAACTTTGGTTGCGCAGCTCACTGTCACTGAGGGCGCATGGAAACTGTTTTGGAAACATACTGTTAGCGTAAATTTATTTCAGAATATAAATAAACAATTTTTAAAAGTACAGAATCTTTATCTAACATGAACACACAGCCTCTTGAATAGAGCATACGCTCTCTTTCGGAGATTTGTGGGCCATTTAAAATCTTAGCAGAGTGTGGAAAGTGGGGGTCTCTCAGCCCAGTGGCCTGGTTACCGCGGGAGGATCACAGTTCAAGGCTGGCCAGGGCTGCACAGGGTGCTCAAGGCCAGGCTGCACTGCAGAGCAACACCCTGTCTCAGGAACCCCAAGCCCTGGACACCAGGGAAGTCTCAGCTTCGCGGTGACTAAGAAATATGTTCCGATACAGAAACCTGGTGGAGAGGAAATCCAAAGGGCAATTACAAACCTCTCTGGAAGCAGGGGAAAAGAAACTGCTTTCCAATAAACCTCCAGGGCCACAGCGAAAGCTATATTGGGAAGGAAGAAGTAATTGCACACTCGTCCTGGGAAATGAGTTGGCGCTGTGGACCTGAGGTCTGACCCTGCGCCAGGCGGACGCAGGCAGCCACAGTTCCGGGCTCCTGGGTCAGACACAGGGACTCTGGGTTGTCTCGGGTCCCTAGGAGGCAGGGCCAAGCCGGGGGCCACACGTGGAGGGTGGGTGTATCACAGCTCGGGGACCTGAGCACAGGAAACCCTGACCTAGAGGGACTGTGTGCACCTGCCCGGGCACTGTGCAAGGAGACGTCTCTAACCCACCAGCCACAGGGAGCGTTGCCCTGCCCTGCATTGCGGAGCACGGCAGTTCGTGTCTGTCTTTGGAGGTTGTTTGGTAGAAAGCATTTTTAAAAGGACAGCTTGGAACAAAAGCTGTAGATATTCAGAAACATGAGAGGCGCCTGGAGAAAGGTCTCCTAAGTGCAAACAGAGGAGCAGAAAGAGGGCTAACAAACTGAAATGCACTCAATGTGCTTTCCAAACTCCACGTGTTCATAAGGATACTAGAAAAAAATCCCTCGTCCCAGTAGGATTTGAGCACTAACTCGTGATGCTGAAGCCATGCTAACCCGGAGGAGGGCGCACATTTTCCTTGTCTTCTTGTCCCTTGTCAGGGGGCCCACGGAGGGTCGTGGCAGGGCCTCTCCCAGAGCTGCAGCTGCTGCACGGCGGAGCGCGCCTGGGCAAGACGCGGCCGAGTGTGCAGTGCGCAGGGTTCTTGTTCCTCTCGGGGAGCGAGACACGCAGGTAACGCATCTTGATTCCTTTCTTCAGCCCAGTCCCGTGCCTCTTCCCTGCCTCCATCTCTTTATTTTGGTACCGGGGATCGAACCCGGGACCTTGGTCTTTAGAGGCAGGCGCCAGAATCACTGAGCTCAATCCCCGGCCCTGCCTCCATCTGACGATCCCTTGGCCTTTGGGAAAGGTCTAGCTCCCTACTTCCTATCATCTATCTTTCATTACGCTGCAAACACGTACAGAAAGGAAGGGGGTCAACAGATGGAGGGAGGGGCCGGGGATTTAGCTCAGCGGTTTCGCCGCCTTCTGCGCATGCGCAAGGACCCAAGCTCGCTCCCCGGTACCAAAAAAAAAAAAAAAAAAAAAAAAATAGAGAGAGATGGAGGGAGGGAGGAGACAGGATAAAAAGGAGTAAGACGCGTACGGGCTTCCGCCGACTCCACACGAGGAGGTGGATGTCACGCACTGTAAACGTGAACCGACAAAGGAAAAATGGAAAACAGAGCTGGGCCGACCCGGGTGGCACAGCGACTCCAGTGAGCATGGTCAGCGGCTGTGGGGACAGAAGGGACGGCTGGATTCACAAGGGCCAGTCCCGCGACCCCAGAACGCCTGAGGGTCTTCGGACCTCGGGGCCCCAAGCTCAGGTGCTTCCTGGGAGGTGGACAGGAGTCCCTCCAGGTCCTGGCTGGGGTATTTCCCAGGAGGGTCCTGATGGCTCCTCAGGGATCCTATTGGGGGTTGAAATTTGTCCCCCAAAAGATGTGCTCAGTCCTAACTCCCAGCACCTGTGAATGCGACTTTTTGGAAGCAGGGTTTTGTAGATGTAACCAAGCCAGCTGGGGTCATCCTGGATTCAGTAGACCCTTGGCCATGACTGGGGTCCCCCGTACAAGAGAGAAACATAGACACAGACAAAGGAGTGTTGCTGTGTGAAGGCAGCGGTGGAGATGCAGCAATTCATCCACAGGGCACAGAAGGGCCCAGGATCTCGTCCAGAGTGGAAGCCGAGAGAAAGGCCCAGATGCTTCTCCTCGGCCTGTGAAGCCCCAGAGCAGGGTCCACCTTGTGTGTGTGCACGTGGGTGTGCAAACCAAGGCAGGTGCATCACAGAGCACCTAGGAGGCAGCCACACAGGAAGGAAATCTGAGTGCACTCCTGTTACCGGCCAGACAGCACAGCCCGACAGTGTCCACAGGGTGGACAGGTGTTCCACAACACCCGGCTGTGCCGTCATCACCTCTACATCAGCGTATGGAGAGCCAGCCAGATCTGCGCAGGCACCTACCACGCGGAGAGGGAGAGGAAGTGGGTTGAGACGGCTGAGGTAGCAGGGAGTGGGCAGGTCCCCCAGCCGGGGCGGGCCGGGGGGAGGGAGCTTGGCCTGCCTGGAGAGGAGCAGGCTTTTAGTGCTCCCCGCCCCATCGGAGGCTTCCAGCTGTCCTGTGCCCTGGCAGCACCTCGCACATACCCAAAGGAGAACTCCACGGAGAACTGGGCATGGCGTGGGCAACGGCAAGGGGCACAGGGCCTGGCGTCACACACACCAGACTGCCATAGCCGGGGGAACCCCGCCCCCGTGATGATGGTGCTCACCTGTGCAGAGGTGGGATGCGGGACAGGCGCTGGCTCCTGAGAGGACCCAATGCTGAGCACGGGTCCCTGCGGGGCACCCTGGGCCATGAGAGGTGCCCGAGACCCATCCCGCTGGCAGGCTGCTCACCCACACACCCGCTCTGCACTGTCACTGTTTCAGTCTAGATCTAGAAAGCCCCCCAAGTCTCACTAGTCCAGAGGCTACATTGTGGGGTGCTGCACTCAGTGGATTGTCCATGGCTGAGTTCTTGGCTGAATGTGCAGCTGCGAGGTGGGGCCTCATTGGAGATAATCGCCTCACTGGGGTGTGAGCCAGCAACGCGTGTTCCTGTTGTCAGCTCCTCCATTCCCTCTGCCTCCCGTCTGCACAGGGTGAGCAGGTTTCTTCAGCCATGGTGTATCTGCCTTGGAGCCTGCCAACCATGGATTTAACCCTCTGAAACTGTGAGCCAAATAAACCTCTCCTCCTTTAATTGGTGAGTGCCGGGCATTCCGTCCTGGTGATGGGGAAGCTGACCAGTGCAGCCCCTGACCCTCCTCTTCCTCACTGCACCCCCAGCTCTCTCCCCCAGTGAAGTACTTATACCAAGTTGTTGGCTCTGATCTCCTCTGGGGGCACCCAGACTCGGGTAAGCACCCCACCCGTGTTCTGATTCATCACACACTGGATTGGCAAGATGTCTTTGGGTCCTGTGCGATTTTTCTGCCATATGTGTTTCTAAACTATTTTTCCCTGCCCTGTACCTTTAATTTTTTGTATTTGACCATATTTACGCTAAAGAAACAGGACACTGTTGCATAAAACAAGAACCTACAGTGATGTGCAGAAGATGCAGCGAGCTCCACGGAAGTCCTTCTTACTATGTTCTCCAATCCAGGTGATGGCCAGTCCCACAGCAATTCTGCAGGGTGTGGGTATGCCAGTTGAGGGCAGTGATGGCAACCTGTAGAGCTTTCAGTGATACAGCCCGCTGTGGCACAAGTGCCACGGGGTCACCACCACTACTCTGGGTCAGCGCCCCCTACTGAGCAGTTTAAGGTTGGGTGGATCTTAGCACTTGATCTTTTCCAAAACCATGTTCTGAGGACCCTACACAAGCCCCACTGAGCTCTGGGGGTTGAAGCTGTGCAGCTGAGCGAGTGGGGCCCTGAGGACAATGTGGAACGTGGCTATCGGGCAGGGACAGCGGCCTCACTGAGGGTAAAGCTGGAACCTCTCTTGTGGAGTGCTGGCCCTGAAAGCCACCCCATGTACCTCTGAGGAGGGCGGAAGGGGCAGCCACAGACAGGGCCACAGTTGTGCTTTGGGCCCCGTCTCCTGGGCTGGAAGCCACTGCCCGACCAGCTCCTGAGTGCCCTGCATGGCGAACATGTTCTGTCTCAGGCACTTGGCAAACAGCAGGGGCAGTGTAACCAAATGCCGACCCTGGTCCCTAAAACAGCTTGATGACGCACCTAAGAACATCCAGTGGCAAGCAATGCTACTTTCTAGAATCTCTTCCAAATAAATGCTTTTGAAGTTAATATATACCCAAGAGAAAGGACACACCTAATAGCCACAGAGCTTTTAAGGGTGCAGGGACTTCAGTGGAAAAAACTGGATCTAACGGGTGGCCTGTGAATCTTCACCCCCGCTGTGGGCACCCAGGGATCCTGGGGTGCTGGGGTTCACACTTCCTAGGGCTTCTGTACTTGGCAGGTCATCAAGGTGACTAGTTCTTACCAGATTATAAGCATCAGTTCAAGAGAATTTGAAACTGTGATGGATGCGCTCTAAATGATCTTGTAAATCCAGCAATAATGAGAGTACCCAGGAACCTCAGTGGGCTGAGACCCTTCCCTTGACAAAGGCTGCTTGGGCAGAGCACTTGACAGTACCCAAGGGCTGCACTGCCTCTGGCAGGGTGGGACACGGCAGGTCGGGTCTCGGGTAGGACGGTGGAAGTCTGCCCCGAGGCCACACTTGCGGTCAAGGGCACAAGAAGCCACTTCACGGGCCCTGACGAGGCCGATGTCCAACAGGCGAGAGGCCGATGTCCAACAGGCGAGAGCCCTTCTCAGAGCCGCTGGCGTCCAGCCCGCAGCTGTTGTCCAGGAATAGCTTACCCTCTTGATCCAAGATCCCCGTGCTATTGAATTTTGTGTTTTTGTAAATTTAACCACTTCACCAAACGCTGCGATTAAATGCACTTAGTGGCTGCAGTCGAAGTGCTCCAGGAGACAGCAGGGCAGGACGAGCGGGAGCCTCTGGAGGCTTCCAGCCTGGGCGTCACAGGCAGCGACAGATGTGCGGCACTCGGCGAGGTCTCGGCGTCCGCGAGCGCCGTGCTGGGCCGGGGCAGAGCGCAGGGCGCGCGGAGACCCACGGCGTGTTCGCAGGGAAGGGGCCCGCGCGTCACGCGACAGTCGCGCCCAGCCCCGCGCCCGCGCCGCCCGCGCACCGCCCCCGGGCGGCTCCTCCTCCGCCCCGCGCGAGTCACGCACGCGGCCCCCCGGCAGGGACCCCGCGCGTGGCTCTGGGCGCGCGGTGCCGTCATCCGGCCTGCGAGGTGGCGCGGAGACGCAGCGCCTGGCCCGCTCCCCGCCCGGGCTCGGGCGGCAGCGACAAAGGGGCGGTCTGGGCTGCCGCGTCCCGCAGCCCGCGCGCGTGGACACGCGGACAAAGGGCGCGGCGGCGGCGGGGGCGCAGGTGCCGGGCGCGCGGGGCGCGGGGCGCGCGCGGGCGCCGCGTCTTTCTTCTCCCGGCGGTGATGTCATCGGGCGACGGCGGCCGCGGCCGGGGGGCGGCGGCGGGGGCGGCGGCGGGCGCCCGCAGGTTCCGGCGCCTGGCAGGAGCAGGCCCTTGACGGCGGCGGGCGGGCGCGGGGCCGGGCCGAGCCGAGCCGGCCGAGCTGTGGGCGGCCCATGGGCGCGGAGGCGGGCGCGGGCCGGGCGGGCGCTCGGGGCTGACTCGCGCCGCCGCCGCAGCCGCCGCGATGAATTCGGCCGAGCAGACCGTTACGTGGCTCATCACCCTGGGGGTGCTGGAGTCGCCCAAGAAGACCGTGGCGGACCCGGAGGGCTTCCTGCAGGCGTCGCTGAAGGATGGCGTGGTCCTCTGCAGGCTGCTGGAGCGCCTGCTGCCCGGGACCATCGAGAAAGTAAGTGTCCCCGGCCGCGCCCGGCCGCGATGCGCGCAGAGCACCTGGCGCGCTCTCCTTTGTGCGCGGCCCGCGGCGGCGGCGGAGCCGGGGCGCCATTGTGTGCGGCGGGGCCGGGCCGGGCCGGGCCAGGGACGCGGAGAGGCAGCTGCCCGCGAGGGCTTTGTTTGTCTGGTTTTCGCCGGCGTCACCGCGGCCGGCCCGAGCCCACCCTCCTTCTGCTTCCTGGAGCCCTGACAGCGCTGTTGAAAAGACACAGCCGCCCCCAGCCGCGGCCGGGGCTCTGCATGACTTTCTACTTTGCCCACGAAAGAATTCTCCCGTGCCTAAGCCTGCAGCCCGCACGCGCTGGGTTCAAGCCCGGGATCTTTCATGGCCGGTGTAGGAATCCAGATTTCCTCTCCTGGTCGCAGGAACAGGCTGGGGGCTCTCTGGGCCGCAGGGCGATCCTTGACCTTGTCTGTGAGCTGCCCCCCTGGCAGCTCACGGGGCCTCCGGAGCAGGCGCCCACTAACATCAGATGTACTGAAGTTGTACCTCCAGCTTTTGGAGCCAGTATATAATGTACAAGAAGGTGGACAATTAAAAAGTGTTAAATTTGGAAACCGAACTGCTCTGTTATTCGGAAGAGCTATTTAATTTTCCATGGGGTACACTGGCCCCCAGGCAGGATGATAATCTGTTAGTACTCAAATGTTAATTAAGTGGCTTGGAAAAAGTAAAATGCTTAGTTTTTGTTCCTAAGTTTGCACAGTATGGTGCTACTTTTAAAATCTGGCCAGGAAGCAGTTGATTTAACATGGATATTGCATGCAGGACCGTTTGTTTTAGGTGTTTTTCTGCCTTGGAACATTTTTATGAAAACAGGACCCACATTTTGGAATGAATAACCTGCCCATCTTTGAAGTAAAAATGTTGCCTGTAAATGAAAGTAATGGATGAAATCAGGATTTGACAGGATCTGAGAGGGCCGGGAGCAGGACGGACCTTTCAGGGCATGGGGAATGAAGGCTGCCTTCTGGGTGTTGGTACCTCTCATAATAAAAGACAGATGCTGTAGACTGAGATGCACACTAAGTTTACCAAAACAGGCTTAAAGAAAACGCTATTCCACTTCGCAGAGCAAAGCTGTAAGAAACTTCCCACGTGGGGTCGGCAGAGCCATGTCACCGGCAAAGCCCCAGGTTCTTTGTTGTGTTAGCTGCATTAATATTGATCAGCTAAGTTCCACAATCATTTTCTTTTTTAAATTTCGAAAAAGATCTTGTTGGAAAACTGTAGTGTTCTTTTCATCTCTAAAACAACAAAGAAAGGAATGATTAAAATGTTTAGTCCATAGCAGCCAGATTGGGACAGATACATTTCAAAACTATGGCCACGTGGGCCGTTTCTCAGGTCGAAACTGCTGTTTTGGCCCTTGGGACCCCTGTTGTTTTATTCAAAACGGATTCTATCACCATGAAAGTTGAGCATCAGAGCACCAAATTATAAACAGAATTCCTGGTACTCGAGCTCAAAGGTAGGTTTTGGGAGTCAAATATTAGCCAGTCTGTCTCTCAAGTCCTGGCTCGGGAGTCCCCGTTTCCCCGGAAGTCACCTGTGCTCTTGCCAGCACTTGCATGTGGTAACGTGCCAAAGGGCCTGCATGTGGGCCAGCTCTGACTCAGTGAGGGCGTGTGACTCTGGGTCCCTTTACCTTACCAAGGGACATTTAGAAACGTCACCGAACATCTCTGTGTGGGGCTGAAAGGATCTTTGCTTGACTCGGCTTCCACATGGGCACCTTGGCAGTGGTGGCTGTGGGAGCAGCCTGAGGCTTTACTTTTGCACATCCACAGCCTAACATCTGCCACGAGGCTGAGGCGACAGGAAAGGTCCCGGAGCGTGCTATTAGGCAAACATCCCGCGGGCTTCTGCAGGACTGTGGGCTCCTCTTTTCAGAGCAGGGAGGGACATTCATGGAGCTCCAGGCATCCTCCTGCTTAGAGAAGCCTGGGTTTGGGTCCCCTTGGTGAAGCCCCTCTGTGTTTCTAGGAGGGTGGGAGGTTGGACAGTGGGCAGAGGTGCACGAGGAGCCTTCCCATGGGTGCTGCGGAAGAGGAACTTTCCATGACCGCCACCAAGTTTCCCTGCTGTAAGGGGGAGAAAGAAGGGTCGGGAGTGTCCCGTCCTGTGTATGAAGGGCGTGCTCTGTGACCTCTCTCTGCCTAGACACCCTTGCTCCCTTGTGTTGGGGACATACAAAAGCCATGGTGTCCTGGGCCCTAGTAGTACCAAGTTCCTTCTGATGACATCTCAGGTCCTGTAGTCCAAGGAGGTGAGATCCGGATGCAGGAAACCCTGCAAGGTTAATGCAAGCCATGCTAGCATGCAGTTTGAATTTTAGCCTCGGACGAAGCAGATGGAGTCACTTAACTCACCGTGAAAACTCAGGAACTGGGTTTTCTCTGTTTGTCCCAGGAGGAGAGGGCAGAGAAGCTCACCAAATCCATGCTGCGCCCTGTAGGAGACCTGGATCCACCAAGGCTGGGGTGTCAGTGCAGGTCAGGGATCACCCCGGGCCTTGCTGGGAGCCCTGGTGTGTGCATTTGTCCTGTGACCTGGAGGCCCAGAGTTTGAGGCTGAGGTGCCCCTGAAGGCTCTGCGACCCCCAGTCTTCTATGCTGCTGCCCTGGGGTTTGCAGGCTGTGTCGCGGTCCCCCTTGATGAGGACAGCAGTGTCTCCACCATCTTAACTAATTACATCTGCAGTGACCTCATTTCCAAATGAGGACGCATCCTGAGGCACTGAGGGTCAGGACCTTGATATTGAATTTAGGGAACAAATTCAACCCCTAACCTCTCAACCTGTGTTCTAACACAGAATGCATCTGGACCAAATGGACTTACTAGGACTCCCCTGCTTCACAATGCTGGGTACTGTGGGGGATAAAAAAGGAACCACAGGCTCCTAGGAGGTGAGGAAAGGAGAAAACACAACTCCAGACGAAGCTCTCAGCCAGGCAGAAACGCCCAAGTCGGACGGAGGGAGGAGTGGAGCAGACTGGATGGGATCCACCAGAGCTGGATCCAGGTTTGGATGGGAATGCCACCGTACTTCCCAGGGGATCTGGCAGTTCTAGATCTTCCACGGACTCGTGGAAAACCCAGTCTGGTATAGTGGCGGGGGGGGGCTGCTTCTCCCAGCTGACTTCGGACTCCCTTCTGCCAAGTCCCAGGACGCCAGCGCTGGGGACGTGGGGATGGGAGGACAGGGAGGGCTCGGGGCCGTGGGCCGGAGTCGGAAGGGCCTGGCTCTGGCAGGGTTCCTGGGCCTGGGCGGGAGGGCAGGAGGCTGGTGGGCAGGGTGGGCACTGGACTGGTCGGGTGGGAAGGCCGCGCTCACAGCTGCTCCTAACAGCACGTTCCAGCACTCGAGAGGCTGAGGCAGGAGGACTGCTTTGGTTCCAGACCAGCCTGAGGTAACAGTGAGGTCCTGTCTCCAAAAAACAAACCCAAAAAGCAGAGGCATTGACTGACCAGCTGACAGGTCACTTCTGGAGGAGTGACAGAGGGACCGTCTCCAGCCTGTTTGGAGGGAGAGCCCCCCCCTTTTAAAATTTATTTCGAGCCTCCTTTTTCCTCCCTTACCGACTCGACCCGGAGCGCACCAGGAGCACCGGAAGAAGGCCGAGGCACGCTCGCGCGCCACCTGGAGGACGTGCGGCGTGGCGGAGAGGGCACACCCGGAGAGGGCACACCCGCGCGCTGCACAGCCGCCACGAGGGCGGACCCCGAGCCCCAGAGGCCACTTGGCGGAGGGGAGGGGAGAGCGAGGTCGGGCCGGATTCCGCACCCCTGGCTTCCACACATCACCAAAGGGCGTGGCAGAGAGGCGAGGGCCCATTCGCCAGGAATGTCCGTCCCTCGCCTGGCGCCTGGCGCAGCTTAGGCCGGCCCGGCAGAGCGCTCACACACCACATTGGGCGGGAGAGCCCCTTTAAGCCACGGCTGGAATTCTCGGCTCCAGGAAGACTCTCCTAACCAGCTGCCCTGAGGGAGCGTGGGTCTGCCCACTCATCTCAGTGCCGCGCCGGGGCGGCCGGCTGCAGAAGAGCCGGACTGGGACTGTGTTCGTCATGCTCTCAAAACAGAGCGAACAAACTTAAATCCAGGCTAAATCAGGGCAGTCTGGAGGGTTTCCCAGGAGCCAGCCCAGAAGGACCACCGCCTTTATGATGGTGCGGTCACTCGTACACACTCATGCCACGCACGTATGCACACCCAGCAGTGTGTACACGCCGACCTGGGGCAGAGGGAGGAAGAAGGACGCGGTGCTGTAGGGTTGCTGTGGGCCTTGGAGCGGCGTTTTGCAGACCAGGCCTCTCCAGGGCCCCTGCTGCAGGGCACATGGAAGAGTCCAGCCCAGGCCACAGTGCTGGCCCAGGAGCCCCAGGCAGGCGTGAGATCAGGGTGTGTGGGCTGCGCCTGCCCCTTTCGGGTCTTGGGAAGGAAGGGGCATTGGAGGGGAGCCTGTAGGGAGCCTGCAGCCTCCCAGAGGTGTCGAGGAGGAGGCAGGGTGTCCTGGGAGCACAGTCCCGTGCCGCTCCCCCCGGGGCCTTTCCCACTGGGGCTGTGGAGCCCCTGCAGCCTGACACTGCACCGGGCAGCTCTGTGTCCCACTGAGGGCTCACAGTGTGCTGTGCAGTGTCCTGGGCCCCGGGTGGCAGCTGCGGACACGGCCATCCTCAGCTGCACACATGTGCCTCGTGAATTCGGCCTGAACCTGTTGGGTTTCGCTTAGCCCTGTGTCCTCTGGCCCTGGGGAACCACGCGGCCCTTGGACAGCTCCCTCCCAGCGTTTCCCCATCCTCTGTGTGGCGATCTTGCCGACTCCTCAGGGACAGCCCCGACCGCATGTGTGCTGTGTGCCCAGTGCTGTTTGCTCACTGCCCGCGGTGCCCAGAGACCCCTCACCACAGCGCCCTGGGGAGGGAAGAGGGAAGAGGGCTGCCTGGCCCTGCAAGCCCCTCGGCTGCTGGCCGTGTCTGTGCATGGCCCTGCTCTGTGCTTAGACCACACTTCCCGTTGTGCCTCTGCTTTGACTGTTACTCTCACGCCCTTCTTTCCTGTTATCAGCTTTGTTTTCCTCTGACTTCCTCCCCCACTCTCTCCCTTCTGTTTCCGCATCTCTCCCTCTGTTGCCCATCCCTGTCCTGGGATGCGTGGCTTCTCTTGGAATTGGTCCCCCATGATGGGGACGTGGGGATGCTCAGGTGGCTGCAGCAGTGGTGCCAGGGCCCGGCTCTCCCCACGCTGGGCCGCCTGCTTCCCTTTTCCTGGGGAAGGAGGCTCGGGCCCTGGCACCGGTAGGGCGAGTGGGGCCTGGGGCACAGGCACCGCTGGTGTCACTGCAGGTGACGTTTGTGTTTCTTGCTCTCCTGGCCGTTTCTTAGGCTGAGACAGTTTTACTGCCTGTGAGCCGGAGTCCCTGTAGCATCAGCAACACGGCCAGGCAGATGGCCAGACAGCAGACAGGCAGGCACCGCCAAGCTGTCCTTGCTTGCACGCTCCCGTCCTCCTCGTGACTACTTTGATGGGTTCTGCTGGTCTCGAGTGGCCTTTCCTCCTGTGCTTGATATTTTGTGCCTTATTAGGTGGTGTGGTTGACAAAAACAGTGAACATTTAAGTTAAAAAAAATCTTTTTACAGTAACACCCATTGCCATGAATTCTTTTCAGAATATTCCTCCTTACTTCCAACATGTGTATCCCACCGTCCTGGGCACTTCCTGCAGCAGCTCTGGAGCCCTCTTTCCTGAGGGTCTTTAGTTGCGCTGCCCTGGCTGCCTCAATGTCCTGAATCGATTCAAAACGCTTCCCTTTTATAGTCATTTTGACTTTGAGGAAGAGCCGGCAGTGTCAGATCTGGAGACCAAGGTGGACGAGGACACAGCATCGTGTTTTTATCAGCTGCCTTTCTGCTGGCTGACGCTCGGCAGCAGCATTGGCTATACTTTTGATCAGACTCTAAAGAGCCTCAGGGAAGAGAACTCCAGAGCTGCTGCAGGAAGCGGCAAGGACGGTGGGACACAGGTGCTGAAGTGAGGGGAGGGTTCTGAGGGGATTCATGGCACTGTGTCTTACTGTGATAAAGTTTTTAAAGTTACACTTTCACCACGTATTTTGAACACCATTTGTATAACTGGAGTAGTTTTTAAGGGGCTGATAGTGTTCTTCCCTTTCTCTAAAGAAGCGATGTGAAATGCAGCACCTGGAAAAGTGCATATAAAAGCAGGCATGTCACGCAGTTTATATTAAGTTGCTCAGTCTGAAGCAGGAGCCCACAGCTCCGAGTTTGTTGATTTTGAGTTGTTTCTTGCCGGGAAGCCTGCTTCTGACAGTTCTGAGAGCAGCACCTTCTGTGGAAGGGCCTCACTGTGGGTTACCTGTGACACAGTGGCTGCGGTGGCCTCTTGCTCTCAGCTTGGAGGGTGCCACACCGAACTAGGAGCATCCCCCCAACTTCCTGTCCTTAGTGGTCCAAGCTCGTACGAGAGCAACAGTGCTGTTCTGTAATCGGGATTTTCTGAAAAGGCCAATTGCTCTCTGAACACATGCTGCGAGATTATGACTTTGTCATTCACTTCAAGGAGAACGTTGCAGTGATACTGACAGGAAGTAGGAGTTTCAGAAGAGTCCCAGTGGTTCTCACTACCCATGCTGAGCTCTCCAGGAGGAGCAGGCGGCCCCTGGGACATCGGGTCTTCCTCCAGGCTGTCCTTGAGTTTCCTTGAGTGATCTCGAGCCTGCTTTTTCCTGTGGTGCTGAAGAACTTGTCTTATTTAAGATCTGTGATTGTATAATTAATCTCACAAAACAGGGGTGCCGGTTGCAGACTTCTGGTAGAAACAGACTTTCTCCGGTTATAATGGTTCAGATTTGCAAATGCATTTCTGTTTCTTTTGAAAACATGTTCTATAAATAGCATGTGTTCAAATTCCTGACAGACTTGTGTCAAAGGGGAAGTTTCCAGAAAGGGCCTCGGAGGTTGCATTTTTTAGTGACAGGAGAGTGGGATTGAAAGTCTTCCAGACTCTATGAATCGGGACACTTGGAGAGGAGGAGAGTGCCCTCACCGTGCCTCTGACAAAGCAGGGCAACCTGCAGGGACCCTGAGTCCCGCGACATCGTCTCTCCATGCCGGCCAGGCTGTGGCACTGGCTCCGAATGGTAGAACGGTCCCGAGGACCATGCCATCCCTTGTGCAGCTCTGTCTTTGGGGTCTGAAATGGACCCTGAAGAGTCAGGGAGCAAGCATGGCACAGAGAGGCATGGAAATCCATGGAAAATTCCTGTAGAAAATTGCTAAAACCAAAAGCTGCTTCTTAGACTAATCAGTAAAATTGACAAACCACTTACCAGACTGAGGAAAAGAAAATACACAAGGACCAATCTGAGGCATCACCCAAGTCAACAGAGAGTGAAAGTGACAGCATCTGGGATCTTTATGCCAATAAAGTCTGCAGCTTCCACGAAACAGGCAGGTTCCTCGGAACACAAACTACCAAGGTTCGCTCAGGAAGAAACAGAGAGCCTGAGAAGCCCTGTCTCTGTTTCCAAAACCACATTTGTAGGTAAAGGAATTTCTCACAAGAAAAATCATAGGCCAGATGGCTTTCCTGCAGAATTCTAACAAACATTTAGGGAAAAATAATGTCAGTTCTACACAAACTCTTGTAAAAAATTGGAAGCGAGGGAAGACTTCCCAATCCTTCCCACAGGACCAGCTTACCCCCAGTAACGCCTGACAGTGACGCAGTAAGAAGACCGTAGACAGTGACTGTCATGAACTCAGTGAAATATGGAAGGGCCGTGCATAACCAAGAGGGACTAACCTTAGGATTCCAGTGTTGGTCCTCATTGGAAAAGGACTCGATGTGACCCATGATAGGAACAAACTAAAAAAGGAAAGCCGTAGTATTATTTCAATAGATGCAGAAAAATTTCATAAAATCTAGCATCCATTTATGATTAAAAAAAAAACTCTCATCACTCCAGGTGTAGACAGAAACACCCGCAACCCATGGAAGGGGAGTCCCTGATCTCACGACCATGGGAAGCTGCCCCTTGGACCAGAAGCAAGGTGTCTATGGGATTTTCACATAGACAGGAGACCCAGGCCTTTCCCCAGGAAGCAGCTTTATTGGTGCCGGCACTGACTCAACAGATTTGGATCCAAAGGCTGGAGTTGCACCTTTTATATAATTTTGGTGTCTTTGTCTCCTTTATATTGGCATACGCTAACATTTTACAGTCTGGTTGGGTGTAATTTATGTCACAGAGTTACATCAGAACTGGACATACCTACCAGGCTGATATCTCTACATTGTAAAAGGTTCCCGCCCCTGCACTGCGGGGAGAGAGGCCCTACCGCAGGAAGACATCCCCATTCAGCCTGTGCTGGATGTCTGGGGAATAGAAGTTGCAGGCATCCACGATGCAAGGGAAGATATAAAACGGCATGTGTACAGCAAGGACACACAACCTCCTTGGAAGGTTGGATGGAATTCCAAAATGCATCCCAGAACTAGTAAGTGCATTGAGAAGTCTGAAGTATATGAGGCCAGGGTGGGGAAATCTGTTGGAGTTCTGTACACCAGCAAGACGATCAGAAATAGAAATTAAAAATATCATTTGCACCAGCAAAGGGAAAAGAAAAGTGAAAGAAATGCTGTGGATAAATCTGACAAAATTCAGACAGACCTGCCCTGCGCGAAGCACCGATGTTGCAGAGTGACCCTGAGGACTCAGCCACTGTAGAGACAGCGCTGGCATCAGACTCTCACCGGCCAAGGATGCTGGTTCTCCCTCCTGACCTGCCGAGCCAACAGAATCAGGACCAGGATCTAAGATCCAAGGGTTTTTTTTTTTTGATGGAACTTGACAGATGATTCTAAATTTATATGAAGATTCAGAGGACCTGGAACAGCAACATGGCATTGAGGAGGAGGAGAAGGAGGAAGAGAGCTGGGAATGTGGTTTCTAGGCTTCTCAGAGCTCCAGGAGGGAGGTGGCACGGTTCCGCCTGAAGACAGAGAAGCAGATGGACAAGACATCAGCAGGTGCAGGCATGGACTGTAGCAGGACGTGCGGCTGTCAGCAGGGAGCGCAGCCCTTCACTGTGGGCCATCCACACTGTAAGAAAGGAGCTTCCAGCTGTACCTTGCACAGCATACAGAGGCTAATTCAAAAGTGAATCACAGAGTGAAATGGAAAACCTAACAATGTAAAACTTCTAGAAGGAAACACAGGAGAAAACATTGTGATCTTGGACCAGGCAGGATTTCTTAGGACATCAAAACCATGGTCCATAAAAGGAAGAGTTAATAAATTGGACTTAATCAAAATGAAAAGGTTCTGAGCCAGGCATGGTGGTGCATGTCTGAGCTGAGGGAGGAGGGTTGCTGTGAGTTTGAGGCCTGCCGGGCTACATAGTGAGACCCTGCCTCAAAACACAGAAATAACAACCCAAGTTCTGTTCTTTCAAAGACATTGCTAAAAGAACAACAGGGCAATGCACAGGTTGGGAGGAAATATTTGCAAATTACTTAAGTGTCTAAGGACTCCTAGCTGGAATTCCTGAAGAATTCCCAAACCTGAAGGAACTGGACGCTGGGACTGATGGTGGGAGTGTGCAGTGCAGCATTTCCCTTGCAGATCGCCAGCTTCTTGAAATACAGATGCGTGTCTGCCCAGTGTGGCAGCCCTCCCTGGGTATCTGCCCAAGACAGTGAGGGTGGTGTGTTCCAGCCAAGTCCGGCACACACGCTCCGGCAGCTGCGCTGTCAAGAGCACAGGGTGGGAATGGGCAGGCAGATGCCTCTCAGCTGGCGATTGGAGGAATAGTCGTAAACCCATGAATGGGGGAATGCTCAGCAGTAGAAAATACAGCCTAGAATATGGGTGAGGCTCTGTGTGATGCTGAATGGAATGGCAGGCCCCAGGCTGTACAAGTGCTTCCCGTGTGAGATTACCCATGGGCAAGGGCATCAGGAAATATGGTGAATGTTAAAGAAAAAAAGTATAATAATGAAAGCTGCATCACCACGAGTCCCTCTCAGCTCGTCCCCTTTGCTTTGAACACTCTTATCCCATTATTCTTGCCACTTTCTGAAACAGCTCTGGAGTCCTCTTTTGTGAGTGCCCTTAGGCAGCTGCTGAGCACCATCCAGTGGAAAGGCAGCTTGTAAAAACATGACGCTGTGTCCTCGTCCACCTTATTCACCAGATCTGGCACTGTGTGACTTCTGGCTCCTCACCAAAGTCAAAATGACCATAAAAGGGAAATGTTTTGAATTGATTCAGGGCATCGAGGCAGCTTGAACAACACAACTAAAGACCCTCAGGAGAGAGGGCTCCAGAGCTGCTGCAGGAAGTGGTGAGGCCGATGGGATGAGTGTGTTTGAAGCCAAGGAGTTCTAAGGAGGTTCCTGGCAATGTGTTTTACTTTAATAGGTTTTTAAAAAGTTGGACATTCATTGTATTTTTGGATTGTATCCCATATACCCCTAGAAAATGCAAGGTGACCATAGTGACAGCGGGTCAGTGCTTGCTTGTCCTGGGGACAAGAGGAAGTGGCTGCACTGGAAGAGGCTGTGGGCCCTGTGAGGGTTTCACGAGGGTGGACAGTCACCAAGCTGCCCCCATCAGAGACCATCGTGTGTCCATGGTGACTCAAGACCTAGCAGGTGGCAGTCTTCGTCCTGTCATGATTACATTTTTGTTGTTGCTTTAACTCCTTTGGCCAGTTGTCTCCTACTCTTCAACCAGATTTGTGAGCCCCAAAATTGTGTATGGGTTTTAATGTACAAGGGCAAATAGGGTCCTTACATTTATGGAGAAAGTGATTTATTGCCAGAGAGCTCATCTATTTATCTATTCATTCGTTTATTTTCTCATCAAATCTTGATTAGGTGTCTGCTGCATTCCAAGGATTGTGTGAGGTCCTGCAGATTCTATGATTTGCAGAAATAGCCTTGAGTAGTATCTGGTGGGGGAGAACATTAAATAAATGACACAATTTGATTGGACAAGCAACAGAGATGCGTGCCCTGCAGGCCAGAAGCAGATTCCAAGAGAGCCTCAAGGGCCAACCCCTGGCACCTGGGCGGGTGGCCTGGCCTGGGGAAGGCATCACACTGAGTCTGCGCTGGAGTTGCACTCTGCTGGCCAGGGTCCTGCGGCGCCAGGAGAGGCCAGTGGCCGAGGGCGCATGCAGGGACAGCAGAGGGGCACAGAGGGCCTGGCCGGCTGCCGCTGTAAAGGCTTTGGTGCCTTCCAGGGTCCCAAGGGGGAGTGATGTGGCCAGCGTGTTTGGAGAGCACAACAGCCCGCTGCCCGCTGCTCGTGGACAGCTGTTGGGAGCGAGGCCTGGATGGGAGTGGGGCCCGGCGGCCAGGAAGATGAAGGCGGAACCCAGCGGTATTCAGGGCTTCACCAGTGGCTCTGCTCAGGGAGGCCCTGGGCCTGCGGAGTGGGAAAGATGGGGTGGCCCCTGAGGGAGCCTGTCGGCAGCCCGGGCTGTGCTCCAGATCAAGGGTGGGCTGTGCTGAGTGTGTGGTTAGGGTGAATTTTTGGGGAGCGAGGGCGCCTGGAGCACGTCAGCCAGAGTGTGAATTTGGGAACCGCAGTTTAGACAGAGTCCAGTGCAGGCAGAGGAGGCTGGGGCCGGCCTTGGGAGCTGGAAGTGGGTGAGCAGGCAGCGCCCGTGAACCCAGGAAGCTGCAGGCATGGCCAGGGTGCTGGGAGAGGAGACGGCAGGGAGTGGAGGCCGCTGTGCTGCCCAGAGGCCTGGCCGGTGCCACCCCAAGAGCGGCGGCGGCCGTGCTGGGAAGGAGAGAAGGGCCTGGTCCCTGTTCCGGGAAACCAGGCGGAGCCAGACTGGCCCGGGGAAACCCTCGCTGGGTCTCAGCCAGGGGTCCTGGGTAGAAGCCAGGTGTGTGTGTGTGTTAGGTCTGAAGAGAGGGCTGGGAGGGCGGAGATGTGGCCCGCGGGTCTGGAAGACATTGAAAATGGAGCTGGAGTGTGAGAAGACAGGCTGACCCTGAGCAGCCCGGGGCTGGGTGCCCTTGGAAACCCCAGATGTGAGGTGCATGGATTTATAGTGGCTTGCAAGGGGCTTAGCTGGAGAGTAGTGTCAGCAGCTTTACTGAAAATGCCATTGATAGGATGTTAACTTTCTGCCCTGTTTTTTTTGCTTTTGAGACAAAGTCTCACTATGCAGCTCAGCCTGGCCTTGAACTCACTGTGTAGCTCAGGCTGACCTCAAACTCACGGCAGTCCTCCTGCCTCAGCCTCCTGAGTGCTGGGATTATAGGCGTGCACCACCATGCCGGACATGGGTATGTTTTTCTATCCATTGTCAATTTCTTTCTTTCTTTCTTTTTTTTTGGTACCAGGGATCGAACTCGGGTCCTTGTGCTTGCAAGGCAAGCGATGGAACCACTGAGCTGAATCCCCGGCAATGGCTATGTTTTTCTAAGTAAAAGGAGACTCTGGAAAAATTTGTCTCATCCAATAAGATCGGGGAAATCCATGTAGGATACTTTCCTCTCCTTCCTCACGTTGGAAATGCATTCCTTTCTCTTCCGATGGATCTGTTGGTCTGAGGCGGGAGCGCCTGGGATTCTCGTCAGTCTTGTGGATGCGTCCGTGCAGTGCTTTCCTCGCTCCTCTTGGGTTCTTTTGATAACAAGTGTCTTCTGAGGTAGTGGTGGTGCTGTGAGGCACTCACTGCCCTCTGCCGAGCCTCTGTCTTTCAGCCGGTGTCGGAGGGTCCAGGTCTGATAGAGTTAGGGCATTTTAGGGTCGCCGGGGCATAACTTTCAGGAAGTTCGGGTTCAAGTTAAGCGCTGTTGGAATTGTAGTTTTATGTCCCTCTGCGTTCTCTTCACTCTTAGAGAAAGCTCCCCATGTGTGAAGTTTCATGATAAATGGAGGGAGAGGAAGGTAGAGGGAGTAGTGTTTATGGGGAACAGCGTTGCCAAATTCCGGCGGCAGGTGTAAGCAGTTTCAGGGTTGGTCTTCCGCATTCACAGCTTAAAACATCTGCGGTTCAGCTGTTCGTCTGAGTGGGGAGCAAGTGCATCCCCCTTCCTTGGAGGATGTGGGGAGGCGTGGCCAGGGATGCTGTGGCGTCCTGTTGGGGAGCCCTGGGTCGGCTGGGCATCCATCCCCTAAGATGGGCAGGTAGCGCTGAGCGCCGGGTGAGAGTGCTAGCGTCCGGGCTCTCTGGAATCCCGCAGCCTGGCTGTCGTTGTCCTTCGGCGAGGTGGCTCTGTGGGCCTGAGTGCCATGGGGGAGCCTGAGCGGGGAGCCGGAGAACCTGCCTCCCTGACCAGGTCCGAGGAGGTGCTGGCGCCGGGCCCGGGGCCCACAGTCCAGGACCAGACGTGGCCTGCGGTGCCAGCCAGTACCATGACAGGGGCGGGCGTGTCCCGTGTCCTCCGCGTTGGCCCGGCTGGCAGTCCCCGGGTGCCCTGTGTGGCTCCTCACTGCACCTGCGTCCCCGTAGCCCCGGAGCCTCTGCATGCAGGAGGCAGGAGGCTGGGCAGGAGTCCTGCTGGTGGGAGGACTCAGGAGTCAGAGGAGTGGGAGCCGCTGTTTGTTTCTGTGCCTCAGAAGGCTTCTTCTACAATGAGAGAGAAGCACCAGCTCTAGACCGAGCTGAGAGTTTGTCCTGGATGCGAGGGGCAGAGGCGCCAGCCCTCCAAACAGTAGCTGGGAGGAGCTGGGCGCATGTGACAGAAGTCACATAGGCACCTGGCGGGGGGTAGAGTCCCTTCCAGGCCGAGGCTTTGGGGGAAAGTTGCTGACCCTTGGAGTGGAGCCCTGGTGGGAGCAGGCTGGGCACGGTGGCAGCTGGGGCTCCTTCGCAGGGGCTGCCCTGGTCGCTGAGGGGCCAACGCTGCTGGCGGGGCTCACAGGATCCACGCGGCCCCTCCAGCCTGCTGCTGGGGTGCCCTCCAGTGGTGGGATGCACTCGGTGACCAGTTTAGTTGACCAAGTAGAAAGCAGTGATGATGCCTCACCCCTACGTCTGGTCACAGAAGAAAAACTGGATGGGGCACAGGAGGAGCTGGGTGCCATCAGGAGAGCCGCTTTGTTTCATTTTTTGGTACTGGAGATTGAAGCCAGGCCTTTGCACTGAGCTGCATCCCTCGCCATTCTTTAGCTTTTATTTGGAGTCAGGGTCTCACTAAGTTGCTAAGTTGCCCAGGCTGGCCTCGAACTTGTGATCCTCCTACCTCAGCCTCAGCCTCTCAGAGTGCTGGGCTCACAGGCCCACATCACCGCACCACGTCCACCCAACCGGAAGCTCTGAAGTGGCAGGGCTGAGGTCCCTTTCCTGACGTCCCCCCAACAGATCGCCACGGAGTCCCAGGCAGCTGTCGTAAGGGGAATTTGAGAGGCTGTGGTGGAAGAAAACACAGGCCTCTCAGAAAGCAGTCTCACCGGGAGGACTGGGCCAGGGGAGCCGCCACCGTGGATGGGCTCAGGACAGAGCTGAGGTGGCCCAAGGCAGTCGGTGAACGTGGGGACGTACAAGCCACTATGCTCGTCAAGACACCAGACAGGACACAGACACGCAGCAGTGGGTGCCAGGAGGAGGCGAGCCCGTGGCCAGGCGGATGCTGCTGGGCAGGAGCTGCAGCCGGGTGGCTCCCCCCCTCTTCTTTTGCTCCCTGTCTCTGTCTCTCTCTGTCTCTGTCAGCATCGCAGCAGCCCTGCGGCTCCTTGTGAAACAGAAGCTGATGTAACGCAGTCCCTTGAACGTGCACCTTACAAACGGAGACCAGGCACCAGCGATGGGCGGAGCGGCCCAGGGAGCTGCCAGCTGGTGGAGGGGCCCAGGGATGCTCCCAGTGATACAGCGGGAGCTGTAACCCGAGCTCCTCAGCTGCTCACTGAGCCGGTGCCCCTGCCCCATGTGCCATAGGGAAAACTGAGCTTGGGCCCGGCTGGGTTCGGGGCAGGTACGTCTGTCCCTCGTGGCAGGAGGGTGTAGGGAAAACCAGAGAGCCCAAGTCTCTGCCTCATTTGGCCTAGTGACTGTATTTCTAAAGATCGAGTTTGAGGAGAGCACCCGTCTTAAATATTTGATTTTCATAAAGGAGCAATTACAGTCTCGAGCTGCAGTTGCAGTTATTGGTCATTGATGGTGGTCCCACAGGGTTCTCTCTCTCTCTGTCATTAATCTTTTGGTTTTTTGAGACAGGGTCTCACTGTGTAGCCCAGGGTGGCCTTGAACTTGTGGCAATCCTCCTGCCTCAGCCTCTTGAGTGCTGGGATTACAGGTGTGTGCCACCATGCCCAGCTAGGACATGGTCGCCATCTTTGTGTGAGCCCTCACTGATGCTCACGTGATAACAAAGTCACCTGCAACACCCTGTGCTGGCCACACCCCCTGCTGTGTTTTACTTTCCACTTCCCCGGGCTACAGCAGCAGTGGCTTCACTTTGGGTCATGGTCCCAGGTGACTCGTGGTACTGAATGAGTGCCAGCAGGACTTTCGGTAGGCACAGGCCTTGAACTCAGTAACTCACTGAACAGAGAAGGAATGAAGTGCCCATGTGGAGAAAAAGAAACCCTCCCTATTGCTGGTGGGTTGTAAACTTACAACTACTATGGAAATTAGGTATGGAGATTCCTTAAAAAACTAAAAGTAGAGGTTTCATTTGACCCAGCTATTCCCCTTCTAAATATCTTCCTGAAAGAGCTAAAGACATGTTACAGTGATACACACATACCCATGTTTATAGCAGCAGAGCTCATGATAGCTACATCTTGGAAGCAGCTTATATGGCCATCAACAGATGAATGGATACAGAAAATGTGGTATTGATGCACAACGGAGCACCACTCTGACATAAAGAAGGATAAACTTGAGGCATCTGAGGAAAATGGATGCATCTGGAGATCATGACACTAAGTGAAAGAAATCAGACCCAAAAACTTAAATATTGCATGATTTCTCTTATGTGAGAAACACAAAGTAGAAATAAAGAGCAACATAAAAGATGGATACTAGGAAATAGGAAGGGATGGGAAGGGGATGAAGAAAGAATGAAGATGTGTTATGTACATGACTCTTATGTATATGCTGAATGTGATCAATGTGTACTCCACACATGCACCAGTTAAAGAAGGAAAAATATATTAGATGGCCACATGAGCCATGGGGAGACGCCATTTCCCTGGACAGACCAGTCCTCTGTATGGGCATGCCATGTGTGGCGCAGGGCATGTGGCATCTGTAGAGCACCTAAGGAAGTGATCCAGCCTGTTCGCCAGGGACATGAGTTACGGAGGAGCACAGTGGGCTGGGGGCAGGGGATGCCGGCCACAAGGGCACTGTGGGAACTATGCATTGGGTGACCAGGGTCGGGGTGACCGAGGTGTGTCCTGGGAACAGAGATCTGATGATAAATAGGAGCCAAGAAAGGAGTGACATGAATCTCTGGGAGGAGAGTGTGATGGGCAGAGGGCATAGCTAGTGCAAAAGTCCTGAGGTAGGTGGCCAGCAAGTCCCAGAACTGCTTGAGGGAAAGGACTGCAGGGCCCACAGGGGCACTGTAAGGACTTTCATTACTATTACACTTCATTGAGCAGAAAATAGAGTTTCATGTTGTCTCCCTTCAGTCATCAACATCCTGCACGAGAGTGCTGCTCTTGAACTGATGGCCAGCACTGATTCGTCAGCATTGTCTCAGTTTGCTCCTGCTGGCCTGGGTACATGGTGAGCAGGCTGAGGTCACTGGGTGCAGGGCTCTGGAGGCTGGGAAGTCAGACTGAGGGGCCACGTCTGATGGGTGTCTCCCTGCCACGTCAGGACACAGCAGGGCACGAGGGAGCCCCTGAGAGGCCAGAGGGCCACAGAGCTCCTGCTTTCTCTTAGGGACCCACTGCTGCAGTGCCTGCATTCAACTGTCTGAGGACACAGCCCCAGGGCCTTTCTCTGTGTAGCTTCCATCTCCATGGTTACCATGGCAGTACTTCTACACATGGATCTTTGAGGGGACATGCACACGCACACTCCGTGTTTACTAACCTTGGGTTCACAAGTGTGTAACAGGGTGAGCCCACTTTTCAGCATCGAGTGGGAGCACTTCCCTGCCCTAGATTCTCTGCCCCTGCCCTGAGAGCTCCGAGGTTTCCATCTCTAGTGTTGTCTTCCCCGAGCACTGTGGAGCTGGGACCACTCAGTGCACAGCCTTTCCAGTCAGCCCTTAGTCCATGCCTCGTCTTCTTACAGTTCCGTGGGACATTTCGTTCCACCTCTGAGTGGTGTGTGTGATGAGCCGCTGTTTATTTACATCGGCTCCAGAAGACTGGCTGCTGGCTTCCAGGTGGTGGCAATTCTGTATGAGGCTGCGTGGACATCCACTCATGGGTTTTCATGTGCATATAAGTTTTTAACTCATCTAGGTGAATACCAACGTGTAAGGAACCACCTGTGGTTCTGAAGAGGCTGTGCGTATTGCTCTTCTCCCCGCAGTGAACATGAGTCCCTGTTGCTCCACGTCCCCCTTAGCACTCGGTGTCGTCGGGTTTTGTTATTCCCATCCATGTGCAGTGCACTTCCTGTTTCACTCTGCATTTCCCTAGGGATACAGGATCTGCAGCGTCTTTCCATATGCTCGTGTGGCGCTGTGTCCCCTGAAGGCTTGGTCCTCAGCTTGGGGTGCCCTGGGAGGAGGCCTGGTGGGAGGAAGTTAGGCCCCTGGGTGGAGCCCTTGAAAGGGACCCGGGGACCCTGCCCTGTCCTCTGTTCTTTTGTTTCCTGGGTGCCATGGGGTGAGCGGCTTCCTCTTCTTGCCACAGGGCAGAAAGAAACCATAGAGGAACACCTCTGAAAACGTGAGCCAAACAAACCTCTCCTCTTTCTAGGCTGATTCATCTCAGGTATTTGTTCTGGTAATAGAAAGCTGACTGTATTAGTGAGGGTCCTCTAGAGCAGCAGATTCAGCATCAAATGTGTGTATGCTTATACAGGGGGCTTCTGAGGTAGGCTAACAGGATTCAAATCAGGAGAGTCCCCATGGCCTCCTGCCTGATCAGAGACCGAAGAGTCCAGATGTCTGTGTGCTGGTGAGAGGGAGGATCTGGGAGCAGTTGAAGGTTGAAGGTCTGGAGCTCGGTGTGATTACTCATGTGAGCCTGCATTGGAAAGCCAGAGTCTGTGTGGAACATGAAGTCTGTGCTGGAGGCTGCAGGAACTGGAGACCAAAGCTCCTCCAGAAAAAGGGAAATACGTCCTTTCTTTCCCTTTTTAGTCTGTCCAGGCTACAAGCCTATTGGTTGGTGTCCCTACATCCGGGGCGGGTCTTCTCCCTCCATTTGTGCAGTTTGCTGGCCTATACGTCAGCCACCCAGAGACACACCAAGAGCTTACTAATTCTACAGGCAGCTCTTCCTCAAGGCAAGCTAAGAGGCCACGGTTACACTAACACATTTGATATCTGTGTATCTTCTTTAGCAAGTTGTCTGTTCAGACCCTTGGCCCATTTTAAAAATTGGGTTGTTTCCTGATTATGGAGTTCCGAGAGTTCTTTGTATGTGCAGGTTACAGGTCTGCTTGGATGTGTGTTTTGCAGATACCTTCTCCAGGTCTGTGTCTTATCTCCTGGTTTTCCCGGATTGCGGCTTTTCCTTGGAGCAAAGCAGGGAACTTTGAAGGGTTTGGGGCAGAGAAAGGGTAGACAGCGGGTTATAAATAAACAGTGAGATGTGTCAGCTATAGGAACATGAGCACACTGATTTCCTGTGTACCCACGGGAGCCTCACCTGTAACTAAAGAAGCTCCGTTTGTCTGAGTGGACTTTGCAGAATGCGTTTCCCAAGTCCAGTCTGCAGCACACCTTGCTCACTCTTGTGCTCCTGTTACTAGAGGCTGCCTTGCTGGTCCGTGGACTTTCGGGCAACAGTGACCTTTCATCACCTTGCTGTCACTCCAGATCATATGCCAGCCCCACCGGCCCTGAGTTCCTTCCTGAAAGAGGCTGTCCCCACCATCTGCATGTGCCCCCCCCCCCATTATCCAGGACCTTCCCTGGCTTCTTCTCATGCAGGGCTCACCTGCTATTTATAGCCACTTGCTTAGCCCTGCTGTCCTCACCTGTTCCCAGCCCCTGTCCCTTTTTGGGCTCCTTTGTGTCCCCCCACTCCTCGCCACCATGCACTGGGCTCTGCCTGCCTTCCATGCCCTGCAGCAGACATGGCCTGCGGTGGGGTCTTCCTCCGTGGTCATGTCCGTCTCCTCTCCTCCAGATCTGGGCTTTACTTGCCTAAGATGTTGCTTCCCCTCCAGTTTAACATTGGAGAAGGCTCTCAGCTGCAGGGACAGGGATGAGGCTGGGTGCTGTCCCTCATGTGGCTGTGTGTGAGGGAGGGCACTCAGAAGTGGGTCTGGCTGGTGTGGGGCCAAGCAATAGGACGTGGCCTTGCGTCGGCAGCAACACTTGGACACATCTGAGAACATGAGTTTTTCTTCTCTTCCTCTCACTTCTCCTGTCCTCTCTTAGCTTCTCCTTCTCTCTCCCTTCCCCTCTATTTTTGCAGCATTGAGGGTTGAGCCCAGGGAAAGCAATGAGTGGCATCAGCCCTTTTTTATTTTATTTTTATTTTGGGACATGGTCTTGTTAAGTTAAGTTGCCCAGGCTGGGCTCAAATTTTCAATCCTCCTAAAAAAAAAAAAATTTCAATCCTCCTGCCTCAGCCTCCCCTAGAGCACTGAGATTAAGAGTGTGAGTTACCGTGCCTGGTTTGCAAACACAAATTTAGTGTAAAATATCACTGGGCATTCCAGCGCGAGGTATGTGCCCCCCTCCACCCTGTGACAGGTCCTGATCCTAGGAAGGATGCAAGTCCTGGTGAGGAGACTGTGGACGGCTGGCCATGCCCAGCCCCAGGCCGGCTTCAGTGCTCACAGGGAGCCTCCCAGTTGTCCTGGAAGGCACTCACACGGCCACAACCAGCACACAAGCAGGTGCGCCCTTGTCAGGCCCAGAGCTGCTGCACAGGCTGCTTCCACGACAGAGAGGGCAATGCCTCTCCAGCCATCTGAGCAGCCTCAGTAGGAGAGGAGATAGGAACACACAGAAATGGAGCTGAGGACAAAAGAGGAGAGCAGCTCAGTGGTGAGCACTTGTCCAGCGTGCACAGGCTGGAGGGATGGAGGTGGGCAGCACTTTGCTTTGTGGTACGCCCTTTGAGTTCCATCCCTAACAAATAAACTATGAAGTACGATGGAAAGACATAACAAACAAGGGTGGAATTGGTGGCCCAGATTCACATAATGCCGTGCCACAGTGTAGGGCCCGTATTCACTAGGTCACAAGCGTGAGGCTGAGCAACAAAGGTGACTTCTCTGCAGACGGGGAGAAGTAGCGAAGATCACCGGCCACGCGGCCCAGCTTGAGCTCCTCTGCACTTGCAGTGTCCTCAGTTTCAGTTTCCCTGTATCAAGGAAGGGCACCTCGGAGGAGGGATGGCACCGGGCCTGGACACGGCCCCTGGCCGCACGCTGCTTGGTGTCACTGCAGAGGCGCCCTCGGTCTTGGCAGGACACCTGCTCCTGCCCAGGTTTCTGTGTCGACAGCTACCATGCAGATGTCTATGCCTCTCCAACATTATCAGGAGAACTAAATACAACTCACGGAGACATTTCTTCTAGGTTATGTGATGAATGTTTTATCCTTTACTAGTTTCTTCTCCATTTTTGGCTTTGACATGAATTTTGGATGGTCACTGCTGGCCCCAAAGGACTCTGTCTGCTTTGGGAGTTTGTGGGAACTCGGCCTCAGGGGACATGTGAGTTAATTCAAACCACAAGTCTGGGTCCTCTCCTCAGTGTTCACACCCCTGGCTCGTCTGAGCTTGGATGGGAACTGGAGACTTGGGGCATTCATGTTTGTCATTACCCTTTGTAACTTGGCCAGTTCCAGACTGCATCATGGAAAACACTTTGTTCTGCCCTAGGTGACTGTGGCATCCCATCTGGGAGCTGGGCTTTGCGATATGCTGCTGAGAGAAAGCAAATATTCATATTAAAAGTTTGAATTTCTTCTAGTAATTACTTGTTCACAAGGGTACACATTTTTGGGAAGTTGTTTACTTATCTGGTACTTAGCAACCAGATTTTTGACATTTCTGCTTGCAGCTTTGTTTTCCGGGTGGATGTAGGGGAGAGCTGTCGGACCTGGGGAGCCCCACTCCCCTGAGTCACATCATGACCTGCAGGACAGGTGAGTGCCACAGCCTCAGGAGAATAAAGCAGTGGCTGCTGCCCTGCCATTAAATGTTAGACTCTTAGAAGTGCACGTGGGGTCTCAAGCCTAGCATGGCATTGCAGCCTGGAGGGGCAGTCATCTGCCCCATAGACCCCGACCTGCTGACAGCCAGGTGCTGTGAGGGAAGAGCACCAGATGGGGAGGTGTCATTGTTGCCTCCTTGTCTAATGTGTTTGCTCAAAACACTTGTGTGGTGTAGAATTCAAAGGGTGCAAGTGGACAGAGCAGCACGCCTTCCTGTCCTGTCTCAGGCCTATTCTGCCCCACTGGGGTGGCTCTGATGACTGCTGCCATATCCTCGGAGATATTCTGTGCCTTTCTGGACTCATGTAACAACAGCTAGATGCTGTCCACCCCACTCCCCACTGGGGTAACCGAGCTTGGCGATGCCAGCTCTTTCAAGGCTGGGTCCTGGTGGCCTGTCTCATAAGAGCACTGTGGTTCATCTCGTGTGCTCTCCACATCTCCAATCTTTGGGTCTTACGCTGTGTTCTATTTTCAGCTGCCACCAGGAAGGGTGACTGCAGGTCAGGGTGTCAGCAGGAGAGACAGCTTGGTAAGCAGAGGAGGCTGGCGTGTTGAATGAGGATACTGAAGTGGCAGAGGTGTGGCAGCCCCAGGAGACGCTCACCCTCCTGGGCAGGGGCTGGGGCGTGTGTGGCCCTGGCTGTCCAGGTGGTGCCTGCGTTGGCAGGCTCTTGACGTCTGTGGTGAGTCCTTGCCTGGGGCTGATCCGGAGCTGCAGTGTGATGTGCCTGACTGCACAGCTGGACACTGGGCAGTGGGGTCTGCGAGAGCAGGGCTGCTGGGTGAGCAGGCCACAGGGTCGGCTCCCAGGCACGGAGCGTGTTGGAGAAATACATACCCTGTAACTGTGGGCCACCCATGTCACCTGTGTGAGACCTGAGCTCCCTCAGGTGCTGTGCTTACTCCATGACTGACTTCAGTGGCCCAGGTGGGCTGGGCTATGTGGCACTAGGGGCTGACCTTGACTGCTCATGTGGTGCCTGTGTGAACCACCAGGGAGCACTGGTGAGCCCTTGTAGGTCTGTCCTGGGGTGGGCGCCTCAGACGGGAGCTCAGGGAGGCCTGGATTGACTCCAGCCGGGCGCTAAGGCTGCAGGTGGCAAAGACTGCACATCTTTGTGCTGTGGTTGAAGCGTAAGTTACTCTCCAGTGGGAAACAATGTTCTGTCACAGCACTTCAGTCTGCACAGGACCCTGTTCTGAGTCTGGTCCAGGTGCTGTCAGCATGCCTGGGAACTTGGTGGAAATCCAGACTCTTGGGCCTCGCCCTAGGTTGGCTGCCTGTTACTCCAGGTGATCCTTGGCCCTGGCAGGAAACTGGAATCAGGTGGAGAAACTGTGTGCAGTCAGAGCCTCTGGGAACTGGGACCACAGGGCTGGGGGTCTCCTGGTGGCAGAGGCCCTGGCATCTTCCTCTTGATAGCACTGGGCCCGCCCACCCTTCCGTTTGTTCTCAGACCTTCAACTCCTTTGGGAAGTGCGAGGGGGTTCTGTTTGGTTCCGTATCACAGATTCCAGATGTTTTTGTTGTTTGCTGCAGTGACAGCCACAACCTCAGCTGCCCTTGGCCATGTACTGCCCTTGAGAACACCATGGACCTCCCCCGTTTTAGTTTTGTTGAGACAGGGTCTTGCTACAGTGCCCAGACTGGTCTGAACCTCAGGCGCTCAAGTGACTCTCCCACTTTCGCCTTCCAAGTACCTAGGATGACATGCACCATGGCGTCTGGCTGAACACGTCCCACCTTGGAATATGCAGCTCCGTTTGCCTCTCTGCCTTTCCAGGTCCCAGACAGAAAACCCCAGGCCGTAACAAGTCACCTTTTGTACTGGTTAAGTCTCTGCCCCTGCCAGTGTCTGCAGAAGTGACGCCACCTCTCCCGTGTCTCCGTGGTCCCAAGTGTCCTTCTCTGTGGCTGTGCCTGCTATGCCAGGAGCTACAAGGTCGGCTGTGGAGTTCAGTCCCAGTATGTGTCGCTGAATTACTGTATGATCCCTTTGGTCCTCCCAACAACTCAGTGAGAAAGGCTGTCAGCCTTAAATTGGAGACAGGAACATAGAATCAGAAGGGTCAGGTGACTTCTCCTAGGTGACCCAACAGGTTTATTACATAGCCAGGCACTGCTCATTTATGTATTGTGACGTTTTCACTCTGCTATTGCAGTTTTCCAAGCAGGTATGTTCTCTGAAGGAGCTTGCTACCTGCATCTCTCTGTGTGGACAGGAAGCCTCTGAGATCGGCAGATATGGGCAAGTTTCAAGGGAATCTATTTCCGGAACCCCAACTTAGATGCTTCCTCACCCGAACTGATGCACCGAGGAGCCTGTGCCTGTGCCGGGGAGGAGATGGAGGGCCGGGCTGTCTCAACTCCCCTTTCACAGCGGGCCTTCTTCCTCACACAAAAGACCGTCCACTCACCTGTGTGCTGGCTTGCTCAGGGACACTGCCGCAGTTACAGGGAACCTGCATAACAGCAGGACAACAGGAAACACCCAGGGTGTTGAGAAGTCAGTGATCCAAATGATGGGGACTTTGCAACTCTGGGGTTTGCACTTCTAGCTTGGACGGAATCTGAAGGAGACTCCGATCAAGGTGTCGATGGATGGGGCAGTCTTCCACCTGAGATAGGCAGCATCTAGATGGTGGTCATGTAACTCAGAAGGCTTCAGAATTTTTAGTCATTTTGAAGCGCTAGGCCTTAAACTAGCATCTTGCACATGCACAGCATCACCCACCACTGAGATACAACCTAGCCCTAGCTCAGGCCTCAGAGGATGAAGCTACACCACAAATTCCTCCTATTTCCAGGTGCTTATCTGTATGAACAAGGTTTCTCAGCATGTGTATAAAGAAATCCCAGGGGCCGGGGACTGAGCTCAGTGGTTCTACCACCTGCCTCACAGCGCAAGGACCTGAGTTCAATCCTCAGTAGGCCCCCCCGCCAAAAAAAAATCCCAGACAGAAAACAACTGAGGTTGGACCACAGCTCATTTTAGCAAAAGCGATAATCACCCACAGTAAATGAACTAATTTGTTAAAAGTCCCATTTTTAGAATCAAGATGTACATTTCCAAAGAAGTTTTTGGCTTTGTATTTAATAATGATCAGAAACTGTAGCATATTTACAGTTCCTGTCATTTGTGTACCCATGACAGCTGTGTTATGGGTAGTCAGATGTATTAAGTCAGATCATAGCAACAAGGTTCTCGAGGCTCAATAATCTTAAATGCAGATTCTCATTATTTGTGGCAGTTATGGTCTATAAAGTTACCTCAAATATTGAACTGTCCATGGCTACATTATTCCTAAGGGAAATAAAAGTAGGGTCCTATGGGAGTCTGGACAGAATACATGACTTTGTTTGGAGACAGTTAATGTAATATATTTTTGTGATATAATTATAGACAGTATCTTCATAATTAAACACTATTTCAATTATGGCATTATATAATATACTATACCATGACTACACTAGCTGACCTCTTTCACTCAGTCATATGCACAAGGCACACACACAAAATATGTTCATAAACAGCAAACAGTCCTGTGAACACACACTGTGTATTACAGGAATGCAAATAAAGTCCTGAAAAAAGCATGAACCAGAGTATGCATTTATAGTTCTATAAAATGCTAGCTAACATCTTACTGTGGATGGACTGCAGGATGTGTCATGTGGCCTAAGCTCCTGCAGCTCTGGCTTCGTGCCCGATGAAGATCAGAGGAGACGCTGGTGGAGCTCATTCTGCAGAGTGGAAGATGTCAATGAGGGTGGCATGCTGCACCTGGCGGTCCCACTGTAGGACTTTTGCAGCTTTCCCTCTCAAGTTGGCTGGAAAAACTGCTTCAGCCTGGGCTGCCTGGCTCTTCGCCTCAAACTGTAAGAGTCTCAGAATATGGGACAAATGCGGTGGAGGTGAGGTGCTTAAATGTGAGGCTTTGTTCAAGCACAGGGTCACATTCTTCCATATCACTGAAAATTTTTTCCAAGGCAAAGTTCCACTTGGGTATTTTGGCTGCTGTGAGAGGGACAGTTCTTGGAGTCTTGGGCTGACTGTCATCACTGTCCTGACTTTGGTCACTGACTCCAAGGCCATCTTTCACCATCTCACCCGGGTCATTGATTGGCTGTACTGCTTTCTTTGCCAACATTTTCTCTACATCTTCTTCCATCAGGCTGCTGAAACCTTCTCCACTGATTTGCTGTGTAATATGCATTATGTTCTTGACACTGTTTTCTGTTAACATCTACAAAGCCTTCGAAATTTTTCACACCGTCTGGCCATTTTCCCAACAGTTATGGATCAGAACTTGTTTGATGTTGTCCCAGCCTGTGCCAACATTATCAATAGAGTTGCTTATAGTGACTGACTTCCAATAGTCCATCATAGTGGCTTCCTTGCTGGCATCAAAACTTGGCAAGCTCAGCTGTACAGTGCTTTCATGTGATTTGCCTTGAAAGCTTTTATTATGCCGATTGAGAGGCTGGATAAGAGATGTAGTATTTGGGGGGCATAAAAGAACTTCTGTGTTGGGGTGGGGATTTTCAAGTTCTTCATGGCAATGAACCGGAGCATTATCCAAGATTAACAAAACTCTGAAGGTAATCAACTTTTGCCCTGGAGATAGCGTTCATCCTCTGGATGGAACCAATCCCAGAATATCTTAAGACACCATCCATGCTTTTTTGTTCCACCTCCAGTGAACTGGCATACCGTTGAGGTTTTTTCCTTTAAGTGTGTGGGGGTTTCTGGTTCTATACACCATTAGGGGCTTCCATTGGCGCACAGGAGTAATGTTACACGGTCTTTGAAAGCTTTAAAGCCAGGGGCTTTGGAAGCCATCTGCATTACTAGGTTTGCCGACATTCTTGTAAAACAGACTCGTTTCATCTGCATTGAAAACCTGCTCTTCAAAATAACCCTTTTCATGTATAACACTTAACAGGTATTTTTTAAAACTCTTCTGCAGCTATCTGGTCCGCAGAACCATTTTCTACTGAAAATTTAAAATTTTTCATGTTGTATCGTCTTCTGAAACATGCAAGCCAGCCTGCACTAGCTGCAAAGGGTTTAACGCACTCCTGACCTTGGGTTACATGGCTGTAAGTTTGTCTTTCAGCCTCACCACAATGCTGTCCACTATGCTTTTTTTATTGGTCATCATCTCATGGATCCACAAATTTAGCTATTTTTCCATCTTTTCCATGGCTTCATCACGCACCACAGATGTTACATTAGCACTTTCTGGAGCGGCATTGTGCACAGACTGGCGGATCTCCACTTCCTTTTTCTGGATGTACCACATTGTGGACTCATTAACCTTGAACTCTCGGCCAACAGCACTGTAACTCATGCCTGAGCGAAGCTTGTCTAACACACAGATTTTTTCTGTAGGACGCATCACAACCTTCTTGTGCTTAGGAACGCTAAATGGTACTTTAGCATTACGTTTGGAGGCCATTTAAAACATTTAAAATCATCAATTAAAAGAAAAGTAAAAAAAAAAAAAGCACTAAATAGATGGAGAGGACATCTATTTAGTTTGAGAAATAAAACAAGAAAACAAGAGCATCGCCTTGTTCAATACCCCCGGGAATGTGCAGTGATTCAAGAGCTTTACTGCTCTGTACTTGTCAATATAGGACTGGGACTGTGCCAGGAGTATTTACTTTGGGTTACACATAAATTTTAGCAAGTAGGTGAGTTTACAAATATAGACTCAGTACATGATGACTGTTATTTGTATGGGCCTCTTGTGAAAAAGATAATGTGACTGCAACTTTTAAGTGTAAAAATAGATTTCATTAGGATACTAATTCTCTGAGGCAAGTAGACTGGGATTGAGTTAAAGGAGAAAAGAATTTATGCCTGAGTTTTAAAGAATTTGTTCATAATTTTTTTAGTTGGAGGACAAGTATTAAAACTATTGTATTTGGATTACATTGGATATGGTTTTTTTTTTTTTGTACTGGGGATCTAACTTGGGTCCTTGCGCTTGCGCAGCAGGCAACGGAAAACACTGAGCTAAATCCCTGGCTGGTGGATATGTTTTTTTAAAAAGGATGTAACACCTTAAATGCTATTAATAGAATGCCAGAAACGACACCTTTTGCAACCATTTAAAATTATGACATGAAAATTTAGGTATTAACTAATATGTAGTGCATAATTTAAAGAAATTCTAGGAAGGAGAGGAGCAAAATGGACTAGGAGGCAGCTTTGGTTTTGCTCTTCTACTTTTAAGTTTCACTGAAAAAAAATCAATTCTGTTCAACTTGGAGGGAAACATGTCAGCACTTTCTCCTAAGAATTTTTCATTTGTAGGGGAAAAAAGCTTCATCTCTCTTGGCACCGCTGAACACCTTGGCTTTGATATGTAATTTGAAAGACCCAAACCACAGTATTCCTGAGAGCAGCCTGATGCAATGCCGTGCATGACCTTTCCTTAAAGACAGGACAAAAACTGCCTTGAGTGTGCTCAGTGCTAGAATTCTAAGTGATGATTTAGTGCAAATGCCAACGCTTAATTCTTCTTATGCAGTTCAGAACAATTTTTCTTCTTTATCAGGTTAAATCTCCTTAGATTTCAAAGTAAGAGGTGTTCATGAAGTCTCAAGGCTTCTCCTTAGACTGCGGCAGGCACTGGCTGTTCTCGGTTTCCTCAGTTTCCGGCCAGGGGGTGGGTCACCTCACCAATCACGTGGGTCGGGGCCGTAGCCCCAGGCAGTCCCGGAGCCTCCGCTCAGCTCCGCAGAGGTCCAGGCTCCTCGCAGTCCCCTCAGCTGGCTGTGGGCTGTGACTTCCAGTTAACTGTTCGTCAAGCACAAGGCCTGTATCTGGACAAAGAAAACAGTGCATCTTAGTCCCCACATGAACAATTTATGTTGCCAGTTCTCTTAAGTTACAGCATCAGAATAAGATCTGCACCCTCCACGCTCTAGGTGAGAAAGAACGCAAGTCCTCGGTCCCTTCTGAGATCGTTGAACCCCCGAGCCCGAGCTCTCTGGGCTTCCTCTGGCCGGGCTGCGTCCGCTCGGGCGAAGACGCGGCCCAGGCGCGGGAGGAGGACGAGAAGGGGCCGGGTGGGCAGGGGCGGCCGGGCGGAGAACTTGGACCCCGTGAGCAGCGTCCGCGGACGAGAACCACCACCAACGGAAGAGGCCGCGGCACGAGCGGGGGGCGGGGGCGGTCCTAGACATCACTTCCGGCGCTGGGACCACTTCCGGGTGCGGGAAGGGGCCGAGATTGGTGCAGCCCGGAGGAAGGAAAAGGGTGAGGAGAAGTGGCGGGCGAGCGGCGGGCGAGCGGCGGGCGGGCGGCGGGGTTGCTCCGGGCCGGTGCGGCCTGGCCGCAGCCGCGCTAAGCGCCTGCGCTCTTTGTTGCAGGTCTACCCGGAGCCGCGGAGCGAGAGCGAGTGCCTGAGCAACATCCGCGAGTTCCTGCGCGCCTGCGGGGCCTCCCTGCGCCTGGAGGTGAGCGAGCGGCCGCGGCGGGCGTGGAGTCGGGCGGGGCGGGGCGCCGGGAGTGGGGCCGGGGGCAGCCTGGCGGGGTCCCGGGTTCAGCGCCCCGCGCCCCGCCCCGGCCGCCGGCTCGCGGAGCGTCGGGTCCCCGCGGGGCGCGGGGCGGGTGGAACCCACGCGAGGACTGGTGCCCGGCGCTTGTAACCACCATGTGTCGAGTTCTGCACACCTGCCCGGGCCTAGTCTCCGCCAGGAGCCGCGTCCAGGTTCGGCTCGGTCCTCAGCAGGTGACCGGGCAGGGCCAGGCTGAGCTGTAGTAGACCAGAAACCCTCCCGGCCTCCCTCCTTCCTCTGCTGCTGCTGCTGCTGCTGCTGCAGGCCAGAAATTCGCCAGTTTTACTGGATCTGTGACGCTTAACGTTTAGGTCAGCATTCCCAGGAACCTGTGTCTCCTTTGGGGAGCAGACAGCATCGGTGAGGCGTCTTTTATATGCCGCGCGACGTTTTGTCCTAAATACGGTTTTTTGGTCTTTCAATGGGATCCTTCTGGGAATTTTTTACCCCTTTTCGTTATTCCCAACGTAGTGCGTTGGATCCAGAAATGTAGCTTTGCTTTTCTCGGGAACAGCGGGCGGATGTGTTTGTAGACAGTTCTCTATTTAAAGCTTGCCTCGTGTATCTGTTACTTGCGTGCTTGGCCTTAGTTCCTTATGCGGGTTGTACCGGGCTCCTAGACAGCAGCTTGTGTGAAAGCATTTAAACCCAGGGAGGTTCCCTTTTTCTAGGACAGTCTCTTGCTGTAGGTTTCTCAGGGGAAAAATGTAGAAAGCATCAAATTTGTGAGAGAAGGTTATGTGTCAAGTTTATTTAATTGAAGTTAGACATATAGGAATTTATAGAGGTTGAAGTAGTACTGTCCTGGATTGAAAAAAACGAAGATAGTTTGATGTGGGTGAGGAAGTATTACAGGTAAGTGAAGACTACAAAACCCTGAAGGCTCCTTAGAAGGGGTAGGACATTGTTTTTTTAGCGTCTGCCCTTGTATCAGCTTGTCATTTCATAGTTGAACTTCCTTAGTTGGATGTGATAATATGCTTTTGTCATAGTGATTTTTACTTCACTTGACTTTGTTAAAAGATTTTGTTACCCTCACACTACTGAGTTTTGTTTACGTTACCATTTTTCTTTTTCTTTTTTTTTTTGGTACCGGGGATCGAACTCGAGAACTTGAGCTTGCAGGCCAGGTGGCGGAACCACTGAGCTAAAACCCCGGCCTGCCATTTTCAAACTCATTTTGCACATTGAGGTTATCTGACTTAATTGTAAGACTTAAAGAAAGTTCAATGTTGAACCTTCGTTTTTAGTTTCTGCGAAGGTTGCTTTTGGTATCTCATATAGCAACTTTTTTATAATTACAAGTTCACATGAAGGTGCTCCAGAAGAGTTGCTTATCCACATGTTCCCAGCTCCTAGAGAGGGCGTTGGTAAGGTGTGTATTACTGATCAAATGAACTTGAAGCTTTAGTCCTTAGCAAATTTTCCTTCTAAAGAAAATAAAATCGATGTTTCATTTCTACCACATTGTGAAAGATGAAAGATTGAAAAGAAAGTTTGAAATTACCCAAAATTTAAAACAGCTTAAATTCCAGATTAGCTTTTGTTGTATAGATAGTGATGTCAAAGAGCTTTTTCCGGGGGTTATTTCAGACTCTTTGGTATATGTTTTCTAGTTTGCTGCTGGTTTCACCTCTCCTAGTGATTTCTAAAAGGAAAAGAGGAACCAAACAACACAGTTACTGTGTTAGTTATTTCACTGCATCCACATCTTAATTAGGTGAAGAAAATCAGATATCCCCAAGTGAGTTGTTCTAGTTATGAAAGGAATTTTGAAAATTAATTTTAAAGGAGTCTTGTGCCATTTGTACTTAGTGTTAAACTTTGAGAAGCACTGTTGGTTTTAAGTTGGAAAACATTTTTATATTTAAATTTAAAAAGCAGGCAGTTTTGTGCTGGAAAGCAGTGCATACAACTTAGATGGCCTCTTACAGCTTTTCTTTGCTCCTCAGCGTGTGTCTTTTTTGAAAAAAAATTTTTATTTTTTTTGATTAGGACAGAAAAACTGGATACAGCAATGGTAAATTTCTTTCCATTTGTATCTCAAAAACAGCTTCAGTGATTGTGAAGATAGCAGTGACAATGATGTATTTAGGTTTCATTTCAGGAGAAGGGGTTTAGTGAGGCCAGCCAGGCAAGCTGAGGACATTTTTTCAAACCTAGGGAAATCTAGAGTAGTTTCTGTTTTTCTGACTTTTTGATCTAGTACTTCTCCAGTTTTTCCTCTGGAGTTCTTGTGCATTTTTTCCTTCCATTCAAATGATCACATCAGCTGCCAAGATTTTTGTCAGCCAATGCAACATTACCTAATTAAGCATCTAAAAATTGTAACTAGCAAAAGCAGAGGCTGCCTTCCCAGGAGAACAAAGTTGTGTTTGGTTAAAGCTGATACATGTGTAATATGTTTACGAGCTTTTTATTTCAAGACCAGAAATGAAAGACATAAGATTCCAGTTGTTTTAGGTACTGACTTACTCATTTAAGCCCAAATTAATAACACGTAGTTTCAAAGTTGTTATAACAACATTACTGTGTAATATAGCAGTGAATGTTGATGTAGTTGTCTAGAAGAAAAGTGCCTATTGTTCTTAGTATTTAGTTTTGTTTTGTTTTGTTTTTGGTACTGGGGATCGAACTCGGGACCTTGTGCTTGCGAGGCAGGCGCCGGAACCACTGAGCTAAATCCCCGGCCCCTGTTCTTAGTATTTAGTTATTTGCACACATTTGATAATAGTTAACATACATAGTTTTTCAGTTGTAAATTTTGAAATGTTGATGGAAAAGATGGACTTCAGTAGTGTTACTATAAACTCAGATATTTAAGTTTTTTGAGTCTCCGGGCCTCTGTAAAGTGCAGGTTGTAGTGGGGAATGGGAGCTGTGCTTGCCTCCGACACACCCTGCAGATGTTTTTGTAGCACAATCCTCTGCCCGGATGGGACTGGCCCTTTCAGAAGGTGAGAGGGAGCAGCATGACCGTACCTGGGGAGTCTGGGCAGAGAGGTTCACACTGCCAAGGTTTTCTGCTGAAGAACCGCTCATGGCTCCCATACAGTGCTTCCACCATTGTCCTGGAGAAGAAAAGAGTGTTTCACACTACACTGTTCTCCTGGTAGCCTGGGAGGAATAGGGGAACCCACCCAGTGTAAGCAGGGCACGACTTGCCTTTCATCTGGCACAGGTGCATTGACCCGGTAGGGAAAGTAACCCTGGTTTCATCCACCTTCTCACCTGCTTGGCGTGCCTACTATTATTAAAATTATCTGGGAAGGTAGAAGTCGGGTAAGTTCAGGTGGTTCAGAGCAGGAATCTACTTTTTTCCTGCTTTCACTCTTGGACATTTTTGGTTAGCTTTTTGGTCTCAGGTCAGTAGAGGATGAAATGTGGACAACGACAGTATTCACATAAAGTTTGCTTTATAGTCCAGCTGGTTATTCCTTTAAAAAAGTACATACATTTAAAGTTGGCAAGTTGTATATATTTATGGGGTATGGTGTGATGCTGTGATACTTGAATACTTGTGGAATAATTGAATCAAACTAATTAACTATCCATCACCTTACCTACTTCTCTGTGGTACAGTAAGATTTCTTCTAGCAATGTTGATGTCTGTAATACCTTGTTATTACCTGCGGTCACCATACTGTACACTAGATCCCTAAAACTCCTCTTACCTAACCGAAACTTTGTACCCTGTGATTAGCATTTCCCTCTTCTCTCTCCAACCTCCATCAACCCCTTTATGAGTAGGACTTTGTTTTAGATTTCACATGTGAGTGAGAGCATGCAGTCTGTTATGGCTTGTGTCTAGACACTCCCCACTCCCCACCCAGCCTCATGCAGTCATAGGTGGGGCTTTTTCAGAGGTGGCTGGATCTAGTGTGTGATGCTAGAATTAAGGGTGTGATTACTAAATTAGTCCAATGATTGGGTTAGCATGGTTCTGGGTGCAGATAATGGGAAGGCCCACCTGTGTGTGAGTGGCACCACCAAAGGGTGGGTAGCCTGGAAGGGATCAAAAGGAGAGGCTGCTGGAGCTGCTGCTTTGCTAATTCACTGCTCTACTGTCTTCTGCCTGTCCTGCGCTGCCCTGCCATGGACTGTTTCTCCTCTGTGATGCTCCTCTGCCCTGCCACCTTGCCTTGGAGCCAGATGACTGGACTGAAATTTCTACAAACTGTACACCAAAATAAACCTCTCTTTTAACTTTAGGTGTTGAGTATTTTGTCTCAGCAATGAGAAAAGTGACTAAAAACAATCTTTGTCTTTGCACCTGACTTATTTTACTTACCATAATGTCCTCCATCGGTATTTATGTTGTTGCTAATGGTGGGATTTTCTTTTTCGAGACCGAATTCAATTCCATTGTATAGGCCAAGCACTTCTGGCCTATAGTCTCCAGGTTGGACATGCTTGGGTTGCCTGGACCATGTTGAGTGAAGAGGAATTATCTTGGGCTACAGTTAATATATAAACAAAACCTTTTTCAATTTGCGTGTGTGTGTGTGTGTGTGTGTGTGTGTGTGTGTGTGTGTTTGCTATTGGGGATTGAACACAGGATTTCTGCACTGAACTACCTACTCAGGCTTTTCCCTTTCTTTTTGATACAGGGTCTTGCTAAGAGTATGGCCTCAATGTGCATCCATTTAGCTATAAATGTCTAGTTTCTTGTTCTTTATGGCTGAGTAGTACTCCATTTTATAAAAAAACCACATCTTTATCCAGTCACTAGTTGATGGGCATTTGGGGCGTTTCCAAGATTTAGCTATTATAAACTGTGCTGCTATAAACATATTTTGGTCATTCTTTTTTTCTTTTTGTACCGGGCATCGAACTTGGGTCCTTGCACTTGTGCAGCAGGCAGCAAAACCACTGAGCTAAATCCCTGGCTCTATGTTGGTCATTTTTAATTGAGCTTTCTGCTTAGTGAATTGTTTCAGTTCCTTAGATATTTTGGCTGTTGTCCTCTTCCAGACAAGTGGTTTGGCAGATATTTTCTCTCACTCTGTTGTTTTCTCTTCTCTCTTGATTTTTTCCTTTGCTGTGTAGAAACCTTTTAGTTTGGTGAAATCCCATTTGTCTGATTGTGATTGCTTTGCTTGTGCTTTGGGGGCCATATCCAAGAAACCATTGCCCCGACCAGTGGTATGAAGTTTTTGCTTTCGTTTTTTTGGCTACTATATTTGAGTAGTTTTGGTTCTTAGCGCTCATGTCTCTAATCCACTTGGAGTTGGGTTTTGGTGCCTGGATTCATTCTTTGCACCAGGATATCCAGTTTTCCTCAAGACTGTTGAGGAAATGCTCTTGGCACTTTTGTCGGAATTTGGTTGACTGCAGCACGAGTGTCTCTGGGCTGCCTCAGCTGCTCAGTTAGTGCTCAGCCAGTGTGTGTTTTCATGGTAGCACCGTGCTGCTGTCATTGCTGTGGCTTTGCAGTGTATTTTCAGATTAGCTAGTTCAAACCTGCCTCCAGATCTGTGCTTTTTACTTACGGTTGCTTTGGCTTTTTGATGTCTTTTGAAGTTTCATATGAATTTTAAGAGTTTTTTCTGTTTCTGTGGAGAATGCCATTGGAATTTTGATAGGGACTGCATTAGGTCTGTAGATGGCTTTGGGTAAAATGGATATTTTCACCCGTATTCATTCTTCCTCCCAGGAAAAATGGAATTCTTCCATTTACTTATGTTGTCCTCAATTTATTTCATTTTTATTTTTTTAGCTCTTAATATACAAACTCTTCATCTTCTTGGTGAAATTTACTCCCAATTTTTGTTTTTGACACTATTGTAAATGAGATTATTTAGTTTTTCAGATAGTTAATTATTAGTATAAATGAGCCACTGAACTTTATATGTTGATTTTGTATCCTGCAACCTTATTGAATTTATAATTTCTAAGTTGTTTGGTGGGGTCTTAGGTTTCCTGTAAGATCTTTTCAAAGGAAAGAGAGACAGTTTCTCCTCTTCCTTTCCTATTTGGATGCCTTTGACTTTTCCTGCCTAATTGCTTTGGCGAGGACTTCATTTTAGTGTCAGATAGGGATGGTGAGCCTGGCGTTCCTTGTCTTGTTCTTGATTTCGGAGGAAAAGCTTCCTTGGGTATTTCCTTCAGTAATACAGCATTTGTTAAGAACCTAGGCTTTCTCTATGTTTTTAGTGATGTAATAAGGTCAGCTGTTATGGGAGATGACCCTCTTTAAACTGTACATGTCTTGTTGATTAAAGTTGGTATTTTTCTTGAAAAGTTCACTGCTAAGAGTAGTGTGACCCTGATGTCTAGCTGCTCTTAAGAATGTCCTGGTTAGAAGTTCAGGTTTACCTGGTGTGTGAGGTGGAGCTTGCCCTAGACGGGGAAGCAGTGCTAGGTGAGAGAGACCTCAAGCTGCCCATGCCCTTGTACTCTGACCCTCTGGCCTTCCATTTCAGGTAGCAGTCTTGGCTCTGTTTGTGACACCTCTTGAAGCTCTTTTGCATACTTCTCACTCATAGTTTTAAAATTAAATTTTATTACACAATTAAGAGACACATTTATGTAATTCCAAGGTCTAATAAAACAAGATGTAGTTAAAAATTCAGTAGTTTGTAAATCTTTTCCCTGTCACCTTGTTCTCTCCCTTTTTATACAGATCAACATTAATATCATTTGCCTAAGAAATAAAATATGTATTGCATATATTTATGTTTGTATATGTGTGTTCACATGAATGAGTTCTAGGTTCATCTACTAGATAAATATATAGTAGCGTATAGACACACACAGTGATCTTCTACAAATACTAATCCAGGCATGTTACTAGAACTGTCAGTGAATTTTTATTGTTTTTAGGTTGAAAATTTTTTTTAAAAAAGTAATAAAAGATCTTCAAATGGTCTTCATGACCTGGCATTTACTTACTTGACCACTTCTTTTTAAACTAAGCAACTTTCTTTAACTTCCAATACGGCAGCCACAATGGGTTTTTTTCAGTTCCTTGAATGTTTGTACTCTTCTTTCCTGCATTAGAATAATTTTGTATTCGGTTTCTTTGCCTGGAATATATTCCTTTCTGTAAGTCCCCTTCCAGTTTAGGTAGTTCTGCTATTCTTCAGATTTAAACTTTTTATTTGTTACGAGGACGTGCTTACAGTGCATAGTGATCACAGTCATCATGGGGAGCTGGTGTGTGGACACGACACGTCTCATTCTTTTTCCATCCCTTTTCCCACCTGTCCCTCCACCTCACACAGGACTGAGTTACACATCCCTGTTCTCCAGGTGAGAAGGTACATGGACACACTGTGTCCTCGGCACTCTGCTCTTGGGGACCCCAGCTGAATGACCGGATGAGGCTGGTGCTTGAACTCCATCTCCAGGTGTCATGGGCACAGCAGGTCTGGGGAATCTGAGCCTGTGGGTAGTGGTTGAGCTGGGGCAGGGCCCAGGGGTGTGGGCTTTGTTAGGGGCTTTTCCACCCTGCTGCAGAGGTGACGCCTGCTGCAGAGGTGAGCTCCTCCGCCAGCTGCTGTTCCTCTTCTGCTTGCCAGCTGTGCCACCTGTACAGTGGGAGAGGGCAGGTATAACTGACAGTGTAATAACAGAACAGATGTAATCACCGTACAGTGTAATAACAGTACAGGTGTAATAACTGCCACCTGTACAGTGAGGACAATACAAGTGTAACTGTACAATAACAGCACAGGTGCGCTAACTGCACCACCTGTACAGTGGGGGGAGTACAGGTGTAATAACTTCAGTGTAGTAACAGTACAGGTGTAATAATATGGTGTAGTAACAGTACAGTGTAATAACGGTGCAGTGTAGTAACAGTACAGGTGTAATAATCATATGGTGGTGTAACAGTACAGTGTAATAACCATACAGTGTAGTAACAGTATAGGTGTAATAACTGTTCAGTGTAGTAACAGTACAGGTGTAATAACCGTGCGGTGTAGTAACAGTACAGGTGTAATAACCATGCGGTGTAGCAACAGTACAGTTGTAATAACTGTGCAGTATAGCAATAGTACAGAGTAATTACCGTGCAGTGTAGCAACAGTACAGGTGTAATAACCGTGCGGTATAGCAACAGTACAGAATAATAACCATGCAGTGTAGCAACAGTGCAGGTGTAATCGTGTGGTGTAGCAGCAGTACAGTGTAATAACCGTGTGGTGTAGCAATAGTACAGTTGTAGTAACCGTGCGGTATAGCAACAGTACAGGTGTAATAACTGCGCCACTTGTACAGTGGGGCAGCACAGTACAGTAGTAACTCTTTATATATATCCGATAAGTTAATACAGAGCTTCCAGAACATCACTGTGCAGGTTGGAGATGCTAATAGATAGTAGTTGTTAATTTGTCATTTGAACTACATTGTGTTTTTGCTTTTGTTTTTTTTAACCTAGTAACATATAAAGTTCAGAAAATAAACCAAAGAAAAAAATCATATAATATTAGCATCTAGGGATAACCAGTGTTCAGATTAGTAGTCACTTTTTAGACGATTTTCCATCTGCGTACATTGCAGGTGCTCTGAAGCTACCCATGACTTGATAGTACACATGATGCTGTGTGATGCTTTAACTTGATACAGTGGAACTGTTTTCCTGTGTTGAATGTTTGTCTGCTGATTTTAATGGCTGTCTCTTAGTTAATCCCATTTTGGATGTGGCAGTGCACTCTAAGTTTGTGCTTTTGTAAACAGTGAGTCCTGTGACATACATTTCCTTTCCCTTCCTTCCCTTTCCCTCCCCCTCCCTTGTTCCCCTGCCCATGTGAACACGTTCTGCCTGCTTCCCAGCATCTGTCCTCCATGTGCTCCTTGTTTACCCTTTGGGTTTCTCACAGAAGAGAAGCAGTGCGATACTTAGACTTGTGTGTCCGATTTATTTCACTTAGGATTATGGTCTTGAGGCACATCCGTTTTCCTATAGATGACTCAAGTTTATCTGTCTTTATGCCAGAGTAGTACTCCACTGTATATAATAATACATCTTCTTTATCCAGTCTCCAGTTGATGGGCACTTGGACTATTTCCAAGCTTTAGCTATTACAAACTGTGCCTCTATAAACATGGGTTTGCATATATCGCTGTGGTGTGATGCTTTTAACTCTTCCAAGAAGCTACCTGGGAGAGGGATAGCTGGGTCTAAGGAACCTCTAGTTCTGGCTTTTTGAGGTGTCTCCACATTGATGTCCACAGTGGCTGCACCAGTCTGCACTCTCACCAGCAGTGGAGAAGGGTTTGTTTTTTCCCCACAGCCCCCTCAGCATTTGTTGTTGGTCGATTTCTTGATAGCAGCCATTCTTTCTGGAGGGAGATGGAATCTCAGTGTTGTTTTAATTTGCATTTCTCGAATGACCAGTGAATGATGTTGAACATTTTTTTCATATATTTATTTATTGTTTGTACTTTTTCATCTAAGAAATATCTGTTCATTTCAGATGCCCATTTTTGGATTAGGCCTTTAAATTTGAGGGATCTGATTTTTTTTTTGAGGCTTTATATGTTCCAGATATTAGTCCTTTGAGAAAGATGTTTCTGTACAAAGCCTTTGTCTTAGATTAGCTTTGTGGGTGGATGGCTTGATAGGGCACTGCAGGGTCCCAGGTGTGGCCTCCACAGGGTCTGAAACCTGCCCTCACACAGTCCCTGGATGGGTTCTGCCCATCACTCGGCCTTGCTGGTGGCAGTGCATGACCGCTCTACCCCATGCTGCCCTGTGCCTGCCTGTCCTTCAGCGTCTTCTCTCCCTGAGGGTAAACAGTGCATTTCCTGTGTGAGCCTGGCCCCACCTTCCTGGGTACCTGGTGGGCTGATGTACGTGCGTGCGCAGGAAGGGCTGCTAGAGTAGGAACTCAGACATTGCAGAGTCACCTTCCTGGTTGGCACAGGTGTTCTGGCATGGGGCTGGCGGGCCCCTCAGGCCACCTCGAGGCTGCGTGCAAAGGTAAGTGGCTGGAGAGTCAAGGGTGCAGGGGAACAGTGCAGCTGGCTCTCCAGGGCTGAACGGGGCTGCCTCATTTCTGAAACATTCTTCTGTGTGTGTGTGTGTGTGTGTGTGTGTGTGTGTGTGTGTGCGCGTGTGTGCGCGCACACACGTGCACGCGTGAGAGAGAGAGAGCGAGTGAGGGCGCACGTGTGTGCGCAGGTGTGTCTGCCTGCCTGCCTATCTTTTGAGACCAAGTCTGGTTTTATAGTTTAGGCTGGCCTTGAACTCACTATGTAGCCCAAGCTGGTCTTGAATTTGTGGGAATTCTTCTGACTCAGCCTCCTGAGTGCTGGGATGACAGGTGTGCGCCACCATGCCCAGATTCCCATGCATTTCTAAAGGAAATTAAAAAAAATTATTATGTGACTTTGCCTAATGCTCAGTTCTCTTACAGATTTTGTAGCCAAGCTTATGATTGAGATTTTCCCAAATGAATCTTGAAAAACATGTTGGACTAATGAAAATGCGGAGGATGCTTGCACTGACGTTGGCTAGGGCTTGTTGCTGCAGGCTTCCAAGTTCTCGGGTGCAAGACTGGAATTACTGTGTGTCTGTGGTCTGTGCACAGGGCGGAGATGCCCCGGGTGCTCTCTCGTCCTGGGTTCAGACTGCTCGGCTCTGCAGGTTGTCGCATACAGAAGCAGATTTGTAGCCAGAGTCTGACTCCTGTAAGCTGGACCCTGGTCCTCTAGGAAGGCCGGGGACAGACCAGGCTCCTCAGCCGGTGTGTTTGTCTCTGCCAGGGCTCCCTTTAGCTAGGGAAGATAAGTGATAAAGTGTCTTTGGGAGAAGTGAGGAGCTTTTCTCTGAACATTTTGTGGCGATTTAAAAGCAAAATCAGTTTCTTCTCAAATTATAACTGTCTTTTTTTCATTTTAAAGGCATATTTAACATGTAAAATGATAAGGTAATGTTTAGTCACTAATGTAAAAGCAATTTGTGTTCGTAGTCGCTGTTATTTAGTTGCTGGAAAGCTCATTTTAAAGTATCATTGGACTGGGCCGGGGATTTAGCTCAGTGGTTTTGGCGCCTGCCTCCAAAGCGCAAGGTCCCGAGTTCAATCCCCGGTACCAAAAAAAAAAAAAGTATCATTGGACAAGATAGAAACATTTGCTCACATAGCGTAATATATCTGTCAGGCCCACCTGCTTCCCTAAAGGCTGTGTAGTATCCCCTTGTGTGTTTAGACCATGCTTGCTTTTTGTTTTTAAAAAACGTTTATGAGTAGCTATTAATTTTATAAAATACTGGGTTTCAATGTGTTGTCTTCATACATGCATATATGAATCATGTTCACCCTCCTCTTGTTCCTTTCCTCTTGTCTAAGAATAGCCTCCCTTCTGCTTTCATGTCTTTTTTTTCTACTGGGTATTGAGCCCAAGGCTGCATCCACATCCATCCCTGCTTTGTGTTTTGAATTTTTATTTTGAGAAAGTCTTGCCAAGTGGCCAGGTTGCCCAGTCTGGTCTTGAACTTGCAGTCCTGCTTTAGCCTCCCAGAGCTGTGGAATTACAGGCATGCACCAACATGCCCAGCTAATGTCATGTTTTAAAAATCTCTCATATTAGGGAAGGGAAACATGCGGTCCTTGTCTTTTGAGTCTAGCTTATTTTGCTTAACATGAACAGAATGAAGAGACAGCCTGCAGAATGAGAAAATCTTTGCCAGCTGCTCTTCCAACACAGGGTTAATACCTAGATTGCATAAAGAGCTCAAAAAACACCAGTCAGCCAGCCCATCAATAAATGGGCAAACGAATTGGACACTTCTCAAAAGAAGTCAGATGGCCAGTGACTTATGAAAAAATGTTCGTCTTTAGCCAGTAGGGAAATGCAAATGAAAACCACATTGAGATTCCGTCTCATCCCAGCCAGAATGGCTATCATCAGGAATCAAAAAGAAGGGCCAGGGATTTAGCTCAGTGGTTTTGCCACCTGCTGTGCAAGCGCAAGGACCCGAGTTCGATCCCCGGTACCAAAAACAAAACAAAACAAAAACAATCAAAAAGAAGGAAATGCTGTGGAGGATGCAGGGAGCAAAGTCCTCTGCACTGCTGATGGGGAGGCAGAGGAGGACAGCTGCAGTGGCTGTGTGGGGTCCCGCAGGAGAACTACCCGAGTGGTGTCAGCCCAGCTCCCTCTGGGGCAGCGCTCTGCGGGGCTCCTTGTTCACTGAGGCGCACTCCGCTGGCCGAGGTCCCACCAGCAGGTGAGTGTGCTTTGTCTTCGCAGTGGAGTACCCAGTTGCACAGCAGAATGGAGTTACATCATTGTCAGGAGAATGGATGAACTGGTACTTAATTTCAACAGGCAAGAGTGTCCCAAGTTGCCCTCGGTGTCCTCCCGGTGCCTTGCTAAGCTTGTGTCACCTCCGTCCATGCTGCTTTCCCTTTGCTTCACAGCTCTGAAATGGCCAGGTGTCTAGATCAGCGCTGTACAGGAGAAATTCCTGTGAGTCAAACGCATGTTGTGTTTTCTAATGTCTATTAAAAAGTAAAAAGAAACAAAAAGTTACTGTTAATAATGCATTCTGTTTAACCCAGTGTTTCCGTTAGGTGATCCCTAACATGTGCTGATATAAACGTATTGATGAGCAGCTTTGCTTTCTCTTGCTCATCCAGCCTTCAGAATCCCACGTGTCTCTGTTACAGCCCTAGCGCAGCACAGTTGGAATTAGCCACGTTTCAGGACTCGGCACCCCGTGGTGGGCAACCTCTGCCTGGACAGTGCGAGTCTGGGTCCCGCAGAGGCGGGTGAGGCAGTCACATCTGAAATGAAATGGAGTTGTTTGCTGAGGGCAGGCTATGTGCCCACGTGTTTAGTGTGTGCTGTGTCTGGCTTCGCAGTGCCGTGCGGAGAAGGGGTGGTTCCCATTCTGTACATGGGAGACTGGGTGTCGGGGGAGTCCTGCTCCACACGGAACAGCTGTGAGCGGGCAGTGCAGGCCAGAACCCTGGGGGACAGAGCAGCTGTTTCCGGAGCTGTGCCTGAGACCACACGTGCACAGCAGCTTGCCCTCCGTCGGGGACACAGAGGAGTGAACGTGTAACGTGTATGTCCCATGTGGGGCTCGTTAGGTTGGTGGTCAGGGAGGACCTCTGCAGAGGTGGCGTCTGAGGACTGGTCTCCCTGACATGGGAGTACATCCAGCTCACTGGCCTCTGAGGAAGACAGACATGGACGTCCAGGTTGCTCTTCCGTGCTGCCCTGCCTGGGTGCACACTATCAGGAGGCTTTGCTCTGGCAACTGTGGTGGCCAGGGCTTGTTGTGCACTGGTGCTGCTCCTGAGAGTTCTCCTCAGCTTCTCGGGTCAGGCAGCTGGGTGCTTCCCTCACCGAGGGCCTGCCTGTGGCCACCATCCCTGCCCTGCCCTCAGGAGGATGGAGCTGAGGCTTGTGCCACTTCCCCGGGCAGCCTGGCCTGGTCCCGCTGTTCCTGGATTCTGCTCCCTGCTGGCCCTGGTGTGGGCGTGTGGGCTTTCTTCCAGCTCTAGTGCTGGGCCATGCGAGCTCTGCCCTGAGCTGTACTTAAGCTTCACTGCAGAATTTGGCCCCGATCTCGACCTGCTCTGCCGAGTGCAGATGGTGACAGCGCAGGACTCCTGCTGCAGTGTTGCATTTGTGTCGGGTCCTCAGCAGTTTCTGTCTCTGGAGACTTGGTGTGACATGTGAACTCCTGTCACTGTGGTCACTGATCCTGGGTCTGCTCACACAGGAGGCCTGGGCTTCCTGCCCTGTCCTGGCTCTTCTCTGACCAGGCCTCCTGTCCTCTCCTTTCTCCACATGCCCCCCGCCCCCCGTGTGGCCTTTGGTCCAGTGTCGTGCCAGCCTGCCACCTGTCACGAGCACATTTCCTGGTGACCCAGGCCAGGGAGGGTGGGACCCTTGTTCTGGGCATCCCCTCGCCTCTCCTACACTGTTGGGCCGAGATATCCCTCTACGGTGTGTGGCGGGCCTCAGCCCGACCCGTCTGCACCAGTGTTCTCGAGCGTCATGGGCATTACTCAGTGGCCTCTGAGCTCCTAGGGAGCCAGACGTGGCACTGTGGTCTGTGTGGCCCAGGCCCGCCTGCCCGCACAGCAGTGGCCCGCTGTGCTCTGCAGAGGGCTCCTCAGCTGGCCTGGCTGTGTCTGCTGTGCTTACCACCTCCCCTGGGTGCTGCTGCTCCCTGTCGCTCTCTGTGACTCTGAAGTCTGTAGCTACTCGTGTTCCTGGGTCGTAGCCTCCTCGGGGTATACTGGCATCTCCCCCTGAGCAGCTCACCAGAGTGGGTGGAACCCCGCAGTGCCTGTCTGGGACTGGGGTGCCCTCCCACTTACCCTGTTCACACCCCTGTCCCTCCTCAGCACTGCTGATCCTGTTTCCCCCTTTCTCCCCGCCCTACATTCTCATTGGCTTCAGCCCAGCTGCCTCCTGCCTCGGGGGTGGAGAGCTTGAGCCGACTGGGCCTCGTGTCAGTGCTGTGGTCCTGACGCAGGGTCAGTTGGAGAGGATGGGCAGCCAGTGGGGGGCTGGCCTGACTGCTCGCTGGCAGTGCTGGCTCATTGGTGGCGCCGTGCACTGGATGGTCTGGGGTCCTGGAGACTGCTGCACACTGTTGAGTCAGGGCCCCGAGCCGGGTCAGAGACTGCCTGGCAAATAAATGTCTGTGCTGCTGGGATGAGATGCCGGGAGGATTTGCATCTACATCACCGCCTTCCTTCACCACAGTGCTCAGCGCTGGGCGTGACATGTCAGGGAGCCAGCCGCTCAGAGCTTTTCAGGTCCTTGTGTGATCCGTGTGGGGCTCTGGGGAGAGTGGGGTGGGGCACGCGTGACTGCAGTGGCGCCCTTTGTCCCCTACCCTGGAGGAGCCCAGCTGAGCTGAGGCTGGCTACCGAGGGGAGGGGGGTGGTCGTGGCCCGAGATTCTGGGTGGGGTCCCCAGAGCTGCAGGTGAACGGGAGGCCCTGTGCCATGGCATGCAGCTGTCACCTCAGGAAATGTGCCCTTGCTCTGCAGCTGCTCCCTGCGTGTCCTGGATGTGTCTGGGAAGGCCTGTCCTGGCCTCCCAGCGTCGTGGGCCCAGCGTGGCTACGGCCGCTGTTCTACCCAAGCTGTAAGTCCCCAGGCGGCTTCACCTTGGTTGAGCAAGGATGTCCCATGCTGGCCAGATAGCGTGGCGGGGCTTTCCTGAGGGTATCCTTTGCAGGCTGAGTCCTGTCGTGGAGAAGCGCAGCAGGCCTGAGCCGGGGCAGGAGCCGGGAGATGTGCCTGCCCACCCTCCTCCGTTTGCTCGCTCCCTCTCTCCCACCCTTTCTTTTGCTTTTCCTCCTGCTGTGGTGAGGGGATGGAACCACTGAGCCACACACAGAGCAGCTCTTCCCCTCTCCTGAGTCTAGTAAGACGGGTTTCTGTGATTAGCTCTTAGTCAGCCTTGCCTTTATTTTGAAAACAAATCAAGCACACCTCAGGTTCTCTGTGGGAAGGGACCATCCCCTCCCTCTTCTTGGCAGGTCCTGGCCTTCAGGCACTTGGCTCTGAGCTCCTGGGGGCCCTGGGAACCAGCCCGAGGACCAGCTCCCAGGGAGGAAGTCCAACCCAGTCCTCCCAGTGTGCTTTAAAATAGTGTCCCTAGCGGGAGCGTGTTGGCATCCACGTGTACGTTAGTCTGTGTGCGTATTTTCTGATAGGTTGGAGAAATCGCCCAGCCCTCGGTCTGGAAGTGGCCCTGATACTGTCCCGTTTTCCTCAGGGGTCGGCGGGCTTAAGGCTGCTGTGGGGAGCCCTCTGCGGCTCAGTGTGGGAACCGTGAGGGACAGGGACACGGAGCCCCTGGGGAATGAGCCCGAACTGGTGTGGCCAGCTGAGTGCTGGGTAGGAGGAGCACGAGGGCCTGCCCTGTGGAGGTCCTGGTGGCCGGTGGAGCCCGAGGGCCGAGGAGGACCTTCATCCAGGCACTGGCCCTGGGGGCTGTGTGTGGCTTCGTCGCCTGCTCGCTCGCTCGTTGGCTTTTTAATGTGGAGAACTGTGGCAGGTCACTCGGCAGGCTAGTGTGGTAGAGGCCTTGTGCCTTTCCTGGCTCCCTGGTGTTGACACTCTGCCCTTTGTGTCTCCTCTGAGCTTCTGCACACCTACATTGTCTTTGCTGAGCACTGAGAGGGAGCACAGCCCTGCCTCAGACCTCGTGATGCTTACCTCTGGGTGCGTCAGGGTGTGGAGTTTAAAATGAGAGCTCTCAAGAGTCCCAGGCTGTGACCACACTCAAGACAGGGCCGTCATTTTCATGGTGCTTCGGGCACAGTCCTGTTCAGGTTTCACAGCTTCTTCCTTTTGTTAAACATAGGCGGTGAGCAAGGGTCATGTGTTACGTTTGTGTTGTCTCCTAACAGAGCAGACCCTCCCATTTGTCATTTATGACTGAGTTTTGCAAGAATCCAGGCCTGTGTCCTGCAGAGCACCTGCCGTCTGGCTGTGACTGGACTCTGAGATGTCTCCATAGACGGTGCTCTCTGCTTCCCACTGGGGTGCTGGGTGGGGCCTGGGCTCTGTGCTGGGGGCGCCTCTCTGTGTGGAGCATAAAAGCCACGGGGATCTCCTAGGGCCTGTGCCTGCCCCGCCCCCAGGCCTCCCTCTAGTTACCAGCTGCTTCGCGCTTGCATGGTGCTCAGGCCTGTCTGGAGTCTGCCTCTGGGACTTGAGGCTGTGGGCAGCGAGGACTGTGGTGGGGGCATGTGTGCTTTGGACGGGGGATGGGAGGATGTGTGGCCATCGTGATGTCAGAGCCCTACTTCTGAGCCCGTATTGCTTTGCGTTGTGAAGCAGAACTCGGCTCGACTCAGTTTTGTCCACCTGAGGTGTGGGCATGATAGAAAAGCTTAAGTGAGGAAGGAACCAGTAGAGATAGGACATCATCCGCTCTGCATGTGAAGTGTTGCAAATTCAGGAGGGGTGGAAAGGTAACGGCAGTTTTAAAAAGTGTCCACCAGCAGCGCAGTAGTGCTGGCCGCTACTCTGGAGTACCAGCACGGTGTCGACACCGCACGCGCAGGGAGCGACGGAGGTGAGGTGAATTGGAATCGAAGGGGAGCCTGTGCCGCTGGTGGGAGGAGTAGAGGGGCCGTGGGCAGCGAGCTGTAGGTGTCCAGCATGGAGTGCAGCTCCATGTCATGAATTCTGGCGGGTTTGTAGAGATGCTGTGCGTAGCTCATCACAGGGCTGGAAGGAGATGAACACTGAGGCTGTGTGACTGCCAGAGCCTTAGTTTTCAACCTGGAGCCAGTGAGTAGGGCCTTGGAGTAGAGTCCCTGGCAGTGCATATGTGTGAGCCAAGGCTCCTTAGGGACGGTCTGCGTTCTGGTTACAGTGGAAAATGAGGTTTTTTGGGGGCAAGGTCAAGCGTTTGAACTCTGTAATCAGTCCAGGGTTAGGCAGCTTGGGGTGGGGATGTTTTTAGGAAATTTCAAGTTGTGCCAGGGTCAAAGGGTTCATCCCTCTGGAAAGACCAGACCCAGGAGGATCCCTTCCAGGCTGCCAGTATTTTGTTGGCACCTCCGTTCAGAGCAGCCTGGAAGAAGCAGGGTCCCTGCATGCCCGACTTGAGTGTTCTGAGCAGTAGGCAGCACAAGGTCTTTGACCAGAGCAGTTTTGGGACAGGCTGTGTTCTGCTCCGTCGGAGCGTGGCTTTGGATTTCCTGGTGAGCAGGGAACTCAGCTGTGTTTCTCTGGGGACAGTCTTCATCTGCAGTTTGTGTGGCAGCCTTCCCGCTGGGGGAGTGGGCAGCGGAGCTTTGTGCTATAGCATGGGGCAGAGCTGCAGGTGTGGCAGGAGAAGGACAGTGGCATGAGCCTCGGGGAGCAGCGGCTGGAGGCAGGAGGGACACGTACCTCTGTGGGACATCTGCTGCTTCACGGCTAGCTGCTGGCCTCTTGATTAGTTGACCCAAACCAACAGAGCGCAGACTGTCCGGGCTTGAGGTGTGCCCCGTTTGGGCTGAGGGGTCTGAGCTGGTCCTGGCTGTGTGATTGACTACAGGTATGTTGCCGGAGATGTAGTGGTAGAAGCAGAAGCGAGATGTGGCTCGATGGGCAGAGGGCAGGGTGGGGCAGCCACGGCTGACTGAGCGTGGGACTGATGAGAGCCAGACGCTGCTTCCAGCTCCTGCCCTAGAACCTAGGCCCGCTGCGGAGGCTGGCCACCATGCTGTCTCCAAAGGCTGGGCACGATGTTCCTCTCCGTCTGTGGAGTTTAGTCTTGGGGAGCGGGGGTGCACTTGTGGTTTGTGCCGAGCAGGTCCATGCCATGGGGGAGCTCAGCACCGGCCAGGAGGAGGGCTCGGCCTGGCCAGCCAGGTGCCCAGCGTGTTCTAATGAGGTGTTGGGCTGGGCACTAGGGACGCCACCCCACGGGCTGGAGTGCAGCCAGTGAACGGTGAGGGTAGGGAACAGGGAAAGGGGATGTTACTAGAACCTCTGCAGTAAGTCCTAGTCTCCTATGTGGCGAATTACAGGAAAGGTAGAAAAATAAGACTGAGAACCTGAGCTTTGGGTCTGATCAGTGCTGCTCTGGGCAGCAAAGATGAAAGCCCCCAGCTTGCTGCACCTTTTATTCAACCTTTTATTCTGTACATCGGGAGAAACAAATGTAACATGACTTGCAGAGAGTTCAGTACATCCTGGGTAAATAAGATGGTAACAGTCCAAGAACAGTGAGGAACTGAGTAGATGTTTGTTCCTCCCAGGATGTTTTCAGCTCCCAGGATGTTTCTTGTCGTGGAGAATCACAGCATCACTGGATCATTGAGGTCTCAGTTGTGACCAGAGGCCAAAACGGAATTATGTCTTGGAATTCCATAGCTGGGTTGTAGGCAAGAGAACTAGGCCAACCAAATGACTTTTCCCTAAAATTATGTAGCATTGCTCCCGACAGGTGAGGGCGCTGCAGGGTGGGTGGCCGAGGCTCGAGCCAGGGCATCGGGTGCCCTGGGTTGTTGGGGCCTGGCTGAGGAGTGAGCAGGGTGGGGACCGGGACCTCGGGCCTCACAGCACTTGGGTGAGTGTGACCCCCGATTTGTCAGTGGAGGCCTGGGTCACAGGCCGTCTTCCTGGCTGGTTGGTTTGGGCGCCGGCTGTGTCCGGCCCTGTCTCATGTCCTGGTGGCGCCACTCCCACCTCATCTCCTCATCACCTGCCGTGCTGTCCTTTCCCATCTCACAAGCCCCTCTTGGACTTCGCAGGCCTTCAGGTGAGAGTCAGGGGTGCAGAGTGGTTTATCAGGTGCTGGTGCCTTCATGTCATCCTAGTGTCTGCCTGGCTTTGGACCTGTACAACCCTCTGCTTTTCACTGTGGATCCTGTAGGGCTGCAGGAAGAGGGAGGAGCTTGGGTTTCTGTCGGTCTATCTGCCTGTCTGTCTGAGATGGGGGGCTGTGTAGTTCAGGCTGGCCTTGAACTCACTATGTGTCCTCCAGCTCCTGTCAGTCCCCCTGCCTGAGCCTCCTGAGTGCTGGAGTTACAGGTGTGGGCCACCACGCCCTGCGGAAAGGAACTTCATGTGCTTGCCTTGTCTCCTGTTTCCGCACATCTCTCAGCTGAGGCTGCGAGGCGTCTTTGCCTGGTAGCTCTGTGCTGTCGTGTCCTGGATGTGCCAGCCGGGCTGCCCCTCTTTGTGAGTAGAGGCCCACTGGCTGGCATCAGCAGCTGCCCTGGGGTGTGGTGGGCAGGCAGTGCAGCAGGAGGGAGAGTCCGTTGGGGACTCAGGCGAGCGTCCCCGTGTGTTTCTCACACTGCTCTCCAGACATGACCGGGTGGGCTGGGTTGTCCCTGCAGGTAGGAGTCTGTTCCTTTCTTCCTCAGTGTGTGTCCCTGAGTCTGAGGAATCTCAGGCCTCCTTTGGGATCCACTGAGGCCGTCCCTCCTTGTGGGATGGGCCTGGGACTCAGCCCCTGCCCATCGGGAAGGGGCTCGGGGACCGCTCTGTCCTTCCTGGAGCTGCATGTGTGGTCCTTGAAAGGCGGCTCTGGCTATCTTAGCCATTCAGAGCTGTCTGCTTGCTGACCTCTTGGGTTCTCGAGACCTCGGGATGCGAGTGGCCTCTGCTCGCCCTGGTGCTGCAGTGGGTCCCTCCTTGCCAGTGTCCTAACGCCTGGCACCGGGGGAAGCGGGCAGGCAGAAGGCAGCCTGCCATTTAGAGACTTCCTCAGGTTCGGGCTTTCAGCTGCTTGCTTAGGTTGTGCAGCTGGTGTAACGCTCTTGTTGACTGTTTTGCTCTAGCTGCTGTCCCTTCCCTGTCATTAGCCTGAGTGGTGCTGTCCCTCTGGAGGCAGCTCTGTGTGGCTGTGTGCTCCTGGCTCTTGAAGGTGGGTGTGTGTGGGGCGTCCGCGTGGGCCGTGTGGAACCCCACCACCCCCCGATGCTGTCACCGGTGTCACACTGCCTCTGGGTGGAAGCAGCAGCAGTCTGACCGCTGTGAGGTCTGGGCTGTGTGTGCTCCAGCCCGGCCCTGGGCCCTGGGGCCCTCTGGTCCTCGGCAGGCCGACTGTCCCCACCCTCACCCGCTCTGAGCCGCCGTTCTGAAGGGATGGTCGCAGCACTTGGCTCTTCCCGTTCCTGGTTCCCAGTTCCTGGCTCCCCCTTCCTGGAAGCCAGCAGGCACTCAGTGTTTCTTTCAGAACACGTATTCCCTGCCTGGTGTTCGGGTTGTCATGGTGCAGTCTGCAGAACTGAAGGGAACTTGATTCTTCGTTCAGTCTGAAGCGAACGGTTTGGGGCGTGTAGGGTAAAGTGCTGTCATCGATAGAACCCTGGTCGACTTTAATTTGATCCCTGGGAGAAGGAGTAGGTGGGATTCAGTACCACATTTGCAGAAGCCATGGAGATGAAAACGCAGGGCTGGATGTCTGCTTTTCACACATCGTCTGCAACTCGGGCCATTTGCATTAAACTTAAATAGCATAGGGTTCATCTTTACGTGTTCTTGTTTTAAAGTCACAGATTCCATCTGACAATGTGATAGGACAAAATTATATTTTTAAACTTTGCAAGCCACACTCCAGCACTGTGCCAACATAACAATTTCTTGTGTCAAAAATAGCTTTGTCAAAAAAAAAATAGCTTTGTCATAAACTTGCTGGGGAGCTGAGCACCAGAGGCCCTCGGAGTGTGAGTGCTGGCTGAACTGGGACAGTCTTGGTCCCTGTCCCCTTGGCCTCCAGCAGTGCGGAGGTGGCTGGACAGGGAGGAGGACAGAGGCTCCTTTTCTGCCGTGCCTGGCACTGTGCTCCACGGGGATGCTGAGGTGTGTGCCCTGCTGCCTGGGTCATGGTCAGGGCTTCAAGGTGGGGTTGCCAGCAAGGTGGTGGGCAGAGCAGCTGTGTGTCACACTCGTGGACCTTCGCTTCCTGCTGGTGCTGCTGACGCCAGCGCCTCCCTCGGCCTCTGCGCTGAGTCCATGTCTTTGGTGGCCCAGAATAATGACTGAGAGCCGTGAGCCAGCAGATGTTCATTGTTTGAGTTTCCCATGCTTGGTTAGAGTCGGCTGTTTGTAGAACAGCTGACCACCCAGGTACCCAGTGGCCTGGGCATGTGGCACGCTCCCTGCTTAGCAGGTCCCCAGCTGCTGGCAGCCAGTGGGACGCCCCAGACTAGCTCGTGGACATTTGTGTCTCCTTGCAGGTTCCCGTCAACAGCAGCCACTAGCAGTTAGGCCCTGGCTGTGCTTCGGATCCAGGGAGGGAGGGAAAGCTTTCTCACCAGGGAGTGACAGTGGTGTCGGGAACAGTCTTATTTTGAAGACACCAGCTTGCGCCATCTTGCTTAAAATAGTCTTATCCTGAATGATCTCAGGGCTTCACTTAGCGTCCTGCTTCTCCTGTTCTTTGAGACATGCTCTGCCTCCATCAGTGGTCTGAGGGTGACGTTGTAGGTGGCCTTGTGAAGTGACACTGTGTTGGTAAGCTGTGCCTGACCCCATGGGAGGTGTCACTGTGCCCTAGCCCTGTCCTTATCCAGGGTCCAGGCCGAGGAGCAGCCTGGTCTGGAATGCGAGGCTTTGGCGGGCACAATGCAGGCCGGCCTGGCTCTTCCTGGTCCACATCCCTGTCTCGAGGCTGAGGAACGGAGCTCGGGGCAGTGGCTTCTTGGCCGCCTGCCATCCCTGCCCTTGTGTGCCTGTCCCACCTCCTGCCTGGCCGAGCAGAGACGCCAGGCTTTTCAGAAGGAGCCTCTGTTCTGCCTGAAGACTGGTTCCCTTCCTAGTTTCCGTGTGCTTTGGTGTTTGTTGTGTTTCCTTCCGCAGCACTGAAAGTAAAACATCGGAAGTAAAATATGAGAAACAAGTCATAAGTAGTAAATTTAACATTATGAGCTTCTTGGTGGAAAGGATAGACGGTTGTATTTTGGAAATAGCAGGTCATTCTGTGGCACATTTAATTCACTTAATGCAAAGTAAGGGTGAGTTTTCAGAGTGCGTCTTTCCACCCAGGTGCGCTCCACTGTTGTGTGTGTCTTCCCCTGCGCCTGAGGCTGCCCTGTCCCTGGTGTGAGGAGCGGTGTAGCTGGTGGCGTGAGCCTTCTGGTGGCCTCACAGTGGTTTACACTGGACTCTGGGAGAGAGGCACGATCTCCACTTCCGGGCCTCCCTCTGCAGACCCTGCTCTGAGTGGTCGGGAGGTAGCTTGAGTGTTTTGCTGTCCTAGAGCCCCCAGCAGTCTGCATGTGCATCTTCCAGATGCCGCCAAAGAGAGGCTGGGGACAGCGGAGTGGGCTCTTCCAACTTTGCCTTCCCTCCTCACCTGGGAGCCCACAGTGGCGTGGGTGGGAAGCCCCGAGAATGCTGCCCTGTCCCGTGCGGTGTGATTCTTGCGTACACACTGGTTTATCTGCGCGTGTGTTTTTCTGTAAGAGTCCTGTGGAGGCTCACTGCTTCCTTCCTAACGCATGCACGCACTGTACGAAGGCTTCTTTTCCATTCCAGGAGTAGTCCCTTTCTTCCTTCAGGAAGCGCTGGGCCTGGGGCTCTGGGGGTTGTGTCATCACCTCTGTCCAGCTTTCCCCTGGGGTCCGTGGATGTGACGTCACACCAAGGCCCGTGGGCGGGTGGGCGGGCACAGCCAGTCAGGTGCTTCCTGTCTCCAAGTTGAAGAGCTCCATAGCCCTGGAATAACAGGAAGCCTCCCCATTTGCACATCCTGTGTTCTGGGTCCCATGCCTCGCCATCTCGCCGCCATGAAGGTCAGTGGCCGTTTCTATGTGTGTTTCTCTGCCTTCACCGTAGCTTGACTCTCCCAGGCTCTAGAATTAGACCGCAGTGCTCAGCATTTCACAGTTGAGGGGACTTCAGAGTTCAAGTGTAAGGAAGCTAAGGCCTATTAATGTTAATACTTCTGCTTTTCCCCTGATACTGGCTGTTGAGCCCAGGGCCTTCACACTGAGTCCTATCCTGAGCCCTTTTTAATGTTTTTGTCTAGAGACAGGGTCTCACTAAGTCCCTGGTTTGCTCAGGGTGGCTCAAACTTGGATTCTCCTGCCTCAGCCTCCCAGGTGCTGGGGTTATACGCGTGCACCCCCAGTCCAGTTTAAGGTTAGTATTTTCAATTCTTTAAAAAGCTGCTGCTTAACCTGTATTTGCCACGTAACAGTGTAGATGGTGTGGTTGGTCAGCCTGGTTGGCGCTCCCGTTTGAGCTGGGGTTCTTCCTAAGTCATGGGAGCCATAGCTGAGTAGAGCTCTGAGTCCTGAGGTGCTTCCGAAGCCTCTGTTCCGATGAGTGCTGCCGGGCCGCGGGGGTGGAGTGTGTGCAAGTTTGTGTCTTTGTGTTCTCTTCTTGTGGACTCTAACAGTGACAGTGAGCTGTGGTTCAGCGCCTTTCTGTCCTAGTGACTTGATTGGCTTCTGTATTGAGGTTGTTTTCCAGCTTCTCAGTCTTCTCTATTCACGTGTGAACAAACCCTGCAGAACTGGTTTTTAATCTCATTATTTCAGAAATTGTAGACAGAAGATAGCTGGAGGTATTTTTTTGTTTTGTTTTTTGGTAATGGAGCGTGGACCCAGGGCCTTCACACTGTGCTACATCCCCAGGCCTTTTTATTTATTTATGTTTTATTTTGAGACAGTCTCACTAAATAGCTAAATTGTCCATACTGGGCTTGAACTTGGAATCCTCCTGCCTCAGCTTCTCAGAGTGCAGGGATTATAGGTGTGCACTCTCATGGCTGACACCCTAGAGTCTATTGACATTAAATTCATGGTGACATTGAGCACCGAAGTGGGTGGCTGGGTGGGTCAGGACACATTTGCTGGGTGTCAGGAGAGACTGTTGGCCCGGTACTCTCCGGGACGGCGTGTGGGTGTACACCGTGGAGTTAGCCCGATGCTACATGCTTTGGGGACCTGGTTGGGGCTGAGCGACTCTATTCAGTCGTGCTCCTTCAGGAAGTAGGATGAGTAAGGCTTAGCCAGGAAGGAGGTGGGCGGAGGGCAGGAAGTGGGGAGTTCCTGGCAGGCTGTGCTGAGAGGCGCGCAGAGTGGGTGATGGGCACAGGGCGGGGCGGCACAGAGCTGTCCTCCTCCCACTCCGTGACCTGTTCTGCCCCAGAGGGAGGAAGCCCGCAGTGTGATACAAGTGTTGGTGTCTAAATACATTGCGGGTGTGGTTTTTTTCTTTTGGTACCGGGGATTGAACTCAGGACCTCATGCTTGCCAGGCAGGCGCTGTGCCGCTGAGCTACATCCCTGGCCCTACACTGTATTTTTCTTTAACCTCTGAGATTTTTTTCTCAGTTTTTCTAGGACAGAGTAGTGGATGGTTTGACTATTAAAATTATTTTTGTGTGCCGTTATTTGGTGATTGCAAGTGACATGTTGTCTTTAGCCAGTATTTGGGAAGAGCTGTGTGTTTCACCAGGAGCATGTGAGCACACACCTGTACACACCCACACCCCCCAGCGGCCTGCACCCGGGCGCCCTCCTGCGCCATGTGTCCCAGCTCCAGGTGGGTGGCTACAGCCCTGGTCAGCTCCGGCCTCTCCACAACCCAGTGGGCGAGGCTGCACAGGCCTGGGTCCAGCCCTGCCCCGCTCTGGTCTGCTTCCTCCGCACCGCTCTGCTCTCTGGTCTGCGTTTCCTGGTGGCTGTGGAGTGGGCTGCGTTCACCTGCGGTCTGTGGCCTCTGTGGAACCTGAAGGGGAGACCCCTCTGGGCCGAGCTTCTGGGGGAGCTCTGGCCACCTGCCGCCCTCTGCCCTGGCCGGGCTGTGCTCTGCCGCAGGTGCTGACCAGGGGTCCACACCCCTGCACCTCAGCCTCAGGGCTCTGTCCTGCTCCACATGTGACACTCGGCACTAATCTTGCTTGTTTAATTTTTCCTTTCAGACGTTTGATGCAAATGATTTGTATCAGGGGCAAAACTTTAACAAGGTCCTCAGTTCCTTAGTGACTCTAAATAAAGTGACAGCAGGTAAGACTTTTTTATTAACTTTGGGGTGTGGGGGGGCTGAAGCCTTTGGTGTTTTGTTCTCAAGGTGCAATGAGCATTGCTGAGCTGTGGAAATGGTCTGCTGCTACCTGCTCTGCCATCCCTCAGTGCTGTGCTCTGGGCTGTGAGGAACTGGGCCCTTCGTGCCTAAGTCCTCCCCTGTGGCAGAGGACTGGCAGTGTGGACTTCCCACACTGGCTGGCCTGTGTTGCTCTGGTCACTGGCAGCTGAGCCTGTTGGAGCAGCAGTGGAGGCTAGGCCAGGTTGCCTCACGGCAGACTGCAGGAAATGCCCTCGGGGCAGGTCTTGTCCTGGGGCAACCTTAGGGGTCTGTCTTTTTGAGTGGAGACTGCTCTGTGGCACTCACTGCTGGCCCTGTGCAGCACTTTAGAAGTGCAGGGCACCTTTGAGCTGTGACAGCTGAGGAGGCCAGGTTGTTCCTGACAGGGACTCACTGGCAGCAGTGTGTAGGCAGGATGGGATGGAAGGGCCCCCCCGGGCTCCTCTGCTGCCTCCCCTGCCCTGGCAGGCTCCCCTGCGGGGATGAGGACCTCGCAGTGCCACGCCAAGTGTGCCAAGAGGTGCTTTGACTCTGGGTTTCTCTGTGATGTCTTCAGACTTTGGGAGTCAACAGCTAATTCTGAGTTTTATAGACACCACACAGGGCAGTGAAAACAGGCGGCTGTGGTTTCCTTAGGAAAGGGCCACTGGCCTCGCTTTTCCTCCTCTGAGTCGAATCACAAGTAAGCAGTGGGCCGCTGGCCCTTGCTTAGTGGTTGGCAGGAGTCTGGGGCGTGGAGCCGAGCCTGGGCCTGCCTGACGTGGGAGAAACACTCAGGCTCTGCTTGGAAGGGGGGCAAGGGCACAGAGGCTTTGGTTCCGGTGCTGTGTGCACGCACAAGGTCTTGGAGAAGCAGGCGTGTGTGATGCTGTTTTCTGCTCGGTAGCTGAAGGAGAGGCTTGTTTTTCCAGGTGAAGGGAAGTACCAAAAACAGTCACAGGGGCCGGGGATTTAGCTCAGTGGTTCCGCCGCCTGCCTCGCAAGCGGAAGGACCCGAGTTCGATCCTGGTACCACCCCCCCCAAAACAAACAAACAAACAAACAAACAAAAAATAGTCACAAAGCATTTCACAAACTGTTGAAAAATGACAGTGGAGAAGAACTGATAAGTAGTTGTCTCCAGATGGCTTCTGGAGAGGTGATCGACTGGGGAATGAATGCCAGGCGTTCATGTAGCAGACAGAATCTGCTCTTTGTCCCTGCGTCAGTGGCTGGCTTTGTGGGCCCTGGTGCGTCCCGCGTGCTGGCCCCGCTGGCAAGTGTGCATGTGGCACGGCTGTGTGGTGTGTGGGCATCTCAAGGCTCTCTGTGTGCTTCATCTCTGCAGACATCGGCCTGGGAAGCGACTCTGTGTGCGCCCGGTCTTCCTCCCACCGAATCAAGTCCTTCGACTCTTTGGGATCCCAGTCTTCACACAGTCGGACTTCAAAATTGTTCCAGGGCCAGTACCGGAGTTTGGTAAGTTGGAGAGGTTTTATTGTCTGAACTCAAGTATGTTTGAGGACTGAGATTGTGGTGGCATGTGTGGGAGAAGGCGCATCTGTCTGCCCATGGGGTCCAGCAGCGATGCTGGCTCCTTACCAGCCCTCTGGGTTTATGCATCATGAGTGCTTTCAGTTTGCTTGCTTATCTGGGGTATGTTAAGGCACAGCGCTCATCTGAAGAGATGGTGCTCCTTAACACACCTCCTCGCCATGCTAGTTTCTTATCTGCTGCGCTCAAATTACAGAAACAGGATAAGAAATCTGTGTGTAGAAGTACTTAGCTGTACAAAGAAAGAGTGGTTAGAACTAAAGAATCAGAAAGTGGCTTTTTCTCACCGTGAAAGCATGCCTTTAGAGCTTTCCTGAGATGACAGGCAGTGCCCAGAGGGGAGCCCCTTGCCATGGCTGCTCAGGCAGGAGGGAGGCAAGTGGACAAGTGGACATGCGGGCGTCCTGGGGAGGGAAGGAGAAGGGGCTCGGAGGTGCTCAGAGTGCAGGCCCCGCCCGACGTGACAGTGAGGCTGGAGACAGCATCAGCGATGGGTCGGGTGCAGCACTGGACACCAGTGCCTGGGCCCCCAGCCACTGCTGCCCCTGGCAAGCAGTGCCCTCCTCGGTGCTGGCCGGGCCTGGCGGTCAGCATCTGTTAGAGCCCAGCTTCCCCTGTGGTTCTCCCTGGAGACAGAGTAATTTGCTGCGAGAGTCCAAGAAGAGCCTGCTTCTTCGAGAGACTTCAGGGGCCCATGGCCATCCTGCTCTGAGGTTTGTTCATTGTGAGAGCTGAACATCATTTGGAGAGTTGTTTATTCCCCAAGCGGCATTAAAAACAGGAACAGCGTGGAAGGAATCAAGTTATCACTGTTCTCATGTTCTGAAGTGAGCCCGTTCCTTGGCTGACCACGCATAGGACAGCTGTGTCATGCCACTCTGCCACACCAGCTCAGCCTCGGTGACTTACCGTGGCCTCCGTCCTGCAGTCCACACGGTCCCTAGGGTGTCACCATCCCTGTTGGAGGACTTGACGCCTGCAGAAGTTTGCACAGTACCGTTGGGTAGCTTTGTGAGGTGTGAGGGACAGCTGAGAGAAATCAGCATGCCTGCCCTCTGCCATGGCAGTTGTTACTTGGGTTTTTTCTTACTGAGTAAAGGTGGAACGGATTGCAAGTGTATAATCTCAAGTAGCATCAAGTTAAACGTAAGGTTGGTAATGGACATTTCTGAAATCCTCATTAGGTGAAGTGAGCTTCTGATGAGCTAGAAGTGTTGTGAGCGGCTTGATCATCGGGTGCCCGCTCTTGCTGTGGGAGGTCCTTTTCAGCTGGCTGGGGGCGCACTTCCTTGGCTGCTGTGAGGTGACCTCCCCCACAGGCTTGGCTGCCTTGGGCCTAGGACCTGATGGTGACTCTGTCTTTGCCCTGCAAGGAGGTTTTCCTGGATGAAACACAGCCTACAGTGAGGCGGGAATGGCCACGTGTGTGTCCGGGCTGGGTGCTGGGTGTGGAGGCACCCGTTGTCTGCTGTCTCCTGTGAGGGAGCTGCCACAGTGGAACTGAAGCTGACTCTTGGCACTGCACCTGTGGCCTTTGTGCCCCGTACAACGTCTGTTCTCAGCTGCTGGCCAAGCGGCTTTGCTCGCGGCCCGTCTCTGCTGCAGGACAGACTCCTGCCTTGATGTGTTCGGGAGACTGAGTGGTTTTGGAGCCAGTTGGACCTCAGCTCCCCAGCTTCTCGCCCAGCAGGGACGATGAGGGATCTCGAGTGTGTGGACCTAGGCTGTAGCTGTCTGTCAGTCCTTCTCCTTGTCGCTGGGACGGAGTCCCTGACTCACGCCTCCCTGACCACCCGGACACCCAGCAGTGTGCTCACCAATCCCCGGTGGAGCAAGGCTTGACCTGGCTCAAGTGAGGGCTCCGGGGGTGGGGGTGGGGGTCGAGTGTGCCTGCAAGGGTCACCGCCCATTGGGTGAGGAGCAAGAGGCTGGCTCGGGTCCCTCGCACTGGTGACAGTGATTGCTGTGGGACGCAGGCGCGCGCACTCTGCAGGTGGGCTTCTGCATATGGACATTGCTGAGCGGGTGGCACTGGGGAGATGGCGGGCACAGCCCCGGGGCCTCTGGGTTCGTGCTTCATCTCCTGGACAGATGCGACTCGCCTGTCCCTGTGCTGGCTCAGTCCATTGTGCTACAGATGGCCCTGGAATGTCATGGCGGACTCAGCAGATGCCAAGCCGTGGAGAGCTTCTTTAAAAAGGGGAGGAAATGGGCATAATGGTGCACACTTGTAATCCCAGCACTCTGGGAGGCTGAGGCAGGACAGTCACACGTTTGAGCACAGCTGAGCAACTTAATGATACAGCAAGACCATGTCTGGAAACACAAAAAAAGGGGCTGGGGTGCAGCTCAGTGCAAAGGCCATGGGTTCAATCCCCAGTACCAGAAAAAAAAAGAAAAGGAACGAAACGAACCTCACAGTGATAGAAGAGTGCTTGCATTTCTTTTGTGACACTGGTGACAGTGAGCAGAGCCCTCCTAGGTCCTCAGCCCTTGTCCTTGGCTCAGTGTAACCAGAGCCAAGCTGTTCACCTCCTGGGCCTGTGTTTGTGCGTCTCATTCTCTTGGTCGCGTTCTGCAGTCTCTGTAGAGTAGCGTTGTGAAAGATGCACTAAGGAAACGGTCACGGCCTTCAGAGTAAGGACTGCTAGCGGCCGTGGGTCTGTTGGACTGGAAATTTCCGCACAGATGGAAACGGTTACCTGTCCCCCGTGGCTGTCTTCCCGCCCGCCCTCCTCATGACGTGACCCTGAAGGCGGGAGTTGTCTGCGCTGGCCTAGCCCCACATTCCTGGCCGCACTGGGCGTGACTGGCAGCAGGGTTGTGCCTGGAGTTTGGGCCTTGTGGGCTCCTCCTCTGCATAGGCTTCCCTGGGTGTGACTTGCTCCCCAGGGTTGGAATCGCATTTTCCATATGTTATGGAAAGCGCAGTGTGGTGCAATCCTGGTGACCTCTGCTGTGTGGAGAGGGTGATGGATCTGCAGGAAGAGGCAACTCCATGCCACATGGAGCCTGGAGGGCATCCGTCTGCAGGAGCAAGGGCCCATGGGACACTTCTCTGTGTGTTGCTTGCAGCTGGACTTCCTCCTGCCTCACCATCAAAGGGCCAGCGAGCACTGCCGCATTGAGCTCAAACCGCCAGCTGCCGCCTTCTCTGCACATTGAGAGATTTTGTAGTATATATTAGGGCTGTATTTAGGGTTGTGTTTAATCTATTAACTCAGTGTTTTGCTACTTAGTTTTTTTTGTGTGTTTTTGGTACCGGGGATTGAACTCAGGACCTTGCGCTTGCAAGGCAGGCAGCGGAACCACTGAGCTAAGTCCCTGGCCCTAACTTGGTGTTTTGAAGTACTAGATGTGTATTTATAATTTATGGTTAATGCTTATTGTATAAACATGCTTCTATGGCAGTACTTGGGAAAAATCCTGCCAGCTCCGGGCTGCTCTTCGCCGAGAATCTTGTGTGTCTGCTGGCCCTCCCAGGCCACTGTGCTAGTGGTGGCTGCTCCCCTCCCAGCTGCTCCCATCGGCTCTGGAGGCTTTGGGCTGGATGTGTCTGAATAAAATGCCCCGCTTCAAGTGCTGTCCCTGTGGACTCCTGCAGCGGAGAGGGGCCTGGCCTGGTGCTGCTCCCGAAAATGCCACATGCCTTCTCCCTGGCAGCCGGGCGCCATCCACGTTTGGGACATAGTTAGGACCAGGCCACCAGTATTCCCAGTGGAACCCTGTCTCACCCAGTGATGGTTTCCTTTCCTAACACAGTGTTTGGGCTCCGGGGTGTGCAGCTGGCTTCTTTAGTTTCTGTGTCCCTTAGAAGATGGCAGCCCTGGTCCAAGACACTCTTTTTGCACACTCGAGCACACTAGGGCTTTTCTCACCACGCCCACGCCCACGCCCTGGGCCAGGCAGGCTCGCTGCGCAGGGCTCGCTGTGCAGGGCTCCTGCTGGGCTCTCCCCTTCCTCTCCATGCCCTCTGCCCTGTGGAGCTGTGTGCTGCTTCTTCTCTGCACCGTCTTTGTTCTCCGTGTTTCACCTGTTTTGAAGGAGTATGTTTTTCCCTAATTAAATGTTTTGGGATCCTGTATATCCACAAATTTTTCTTTATCCCGATGTTGAAATTTTTATTGCCTTTAGCTTTCAGAAGTTTAATTACTGGGTAGGATGTGACTTGGCTGAGTGTCAACATTTATCCTCCTTGGGTCCCTTCAGGCTCCAGAGTCTACATGTGTGTTTTTGCTGAACCTGGGGCATCATCAGTGCCTCTCCCCTGCCCACAGCTTCGGTGCCACGGGAGAGCCCTTGTGCCACAGGTCTTGCTCTGCTCAGGGTTTGCTCGTCTGTTTGCTCTCTGTTGTTCAGTTTAAGTAATTTTATAAGTTCCATTTTTTAAGAGTAGGAAAGATTTATTATTTATTATTATTATTTATCCTGAGAGACAGGAGGGTTCCTGGAAGTGGGTTGCCACCCAGGCCATTTGTTGGGAGTAATTTATACAGCAGTCACAATGTGGGTATAACATGGGTCAAACTGTAATCAACCTATAGGGTTGCAAGTGTAGCTGCTTAGCTAATATTGATCAAGTAGGGAAGCGGGTCATGTAAGATGGTCCATGGACAGAACAAAGGCATTGTGGGAAGGCTTGGGTCTAGATGCTCTGGTCACCCACCTGGGCGACTGGTCCCGTCTGGACTTCCTGGACCAGGTGGTGCTCAGATATTGTTCCAAGTTGCTGCTCATCCCTCAAGGAGGCCTGCAGGCCTGGCTGGTGCATCTTTATTGTGAGTCCTGCTCTTCTTCAGATATGCCTCTAGCCACAGTTCTCATGTCTGTATTTTTCTGCTGACTCCTTTGAGAGCCCAGTCCGACTCTGACTATACATTGATTCCTGTCTGACTGAGCTGCCTGAGATAATATGACATCCCTGTCTTGTTCTCATTTTAGGGGGAATGTGTTCACTTTTCCCCCATTGTGTGATGCTGGCTATTGGTTTGCCGTATATAGCTTTTATCATATTCAGGCCCTTCTGTACCTGTCGTCTTCAAGGTTTTATCATGAAGGATGTTGAATTTTTTTGAAAGCCTTTTCTGCATCCATTGATAGGATCATATAGTGTTTGACCTTGCTTCTGTTTGTGTGATGTGTTACGTTTATTGCCTTACGTATGTTGAACCACCCTTTTATTTCTGGAATAAAGCCTACTTGATCATGGTGTATGACCTTTTTGATAATGTGTTGCATTCTGTTTGCTAATGTCTTGTTAAGGATTTTTTAATCTGTGTCCATTAAGGAGATTGGCCTGTAGTTTTCTTTTTCAGTTGGGTCTTCATGTGGTCTGGGGATCAGAGTGGGGCTAGCTTCCATAAATGAATTTGGGAATGCTCTATCCCTTTCAGTTTCTTTGAAGAGCTTGAAGAGAATTGGTGATATAACATCCCTAAAGGTTTTGTAGAACTCAGCAGTGAATCTGTCAGGTCCTGGGCTGTTTTTAAGAACTCCTTTCGACAAATTAGAGGAATCTTTTTTTTTTTTTTGGTACTGGGGATCGAACTCAGGTCCTTGCACTTGCGAGGCAGGCGCCAGAACCACTGAGCTAAATCCCCAGCCCTGGGCTGTTTTTAGTTGGTAGATTCTTTATTACCGTGTCAATTTATGACCAGGTCTTAAATATGCTTTTCTTAAATTTGAAATGAACTCATCCTTAAACTGCTTGACTTTCAGGTCCCAGTCAGTTTTGTTTTCTTTTTTTGTGGTGTTATAGATGGAAGCCAAGACCTCTCACATGCTTAGGCAAGCAGGCGCCTCCCACTGAGCTGCATCCTCAACCCAGTTTTTTCTTTTTCCTTTTCGAGATAGGGTCTCACTGTGTAGCCCAGGCTGGCTTCAGATTGCAGCTGTTACTGGCCCTTTAGGTTTACACGCTCAGGTTTGTTTGCACACTGCTGACCGAGTCCAAGGAGGCCTATGTTTGGTAAAATAGAAAAGGGATTTATTAAAGTGAGCTCTGAGGAGATGGAGGGGCCCATTTGGCTCGGATCACTGTCCCGCCATGCACAGGTGGGCAAGGGTCTTTCACAGGGAGGAGGATGGGAGGGGACAGAGAGAGAGAGTGCAGGGCCCACACTGGCCCTGCCACCTTCAGCTCCTCTGGAGAGGAAGGAGCTCCAGGCCTGGGCAGCCTGTGTTCTCCCACTCAGCTGGACTGAGGACCGGAGGGAGTGCTGTTGCATGCTCAGCAGGAGGAAGCTTGGAGAAGTCGCTTAGCTCTGAAAGAGAAAAATCTAGTTTGTACAGTTCCATTTTGCACTCCTTGTTGCACAGCAGTCCTCCTGTAACGGGTCCTGCGGAGTGAGTGGGCTCTGAAAGTTGGCTGGGCGCGGTGGCACACACCCGTGATCCCAGCACTCTGGGAGCCTGAGGCGGGGAGGGATTGCAGGGAGTTTGAGCCCAGCCTGGGCTACATAGTAAGTTCAGGACCAGCCTAAGTTCCATTTTTTTTCCTGCCAAGGTTTTCCGCTCCTCTTTTTGTCTATTTCAAGGGAATTTGTCCCTGCTCTTTGAAGATTGCTGGCTCCTTAAGCTCTTTCTTCCGGTGACTCCTGCATCAGCCTCCTCCTGTCTCGGTGCTGCATTGCTTGGTTGTTGGAATTCCCTTGTTCCGGCTGTGGTTGTCCTCCTCATGGGAGCGTTTCCATTGTGTCCCGGACACCTCAGAGACAGTGTTGGAGCCCTGTGCATCCCCCGGCCTCTGTTCCTGCTGTGCACTCAGGGCCTGGCAGTGCAGCTGGTCCTGCCGGAACGGGACGATGTAGGGCTGCTTGTGGAGGGTGTGTCGAGGAAAGCCACCTGACCTGCTCCTGTGGGGGAGGGTGGGGCCGGGACTCCCTGCCCTGGCTTCACTGGCACCTTGGGGCTGGGTGGGACAGACTCACTCACTGCCGGAGCAGGGAGGTGGCCGGTACCAGGGAGCTGGCGAGGCACGTCAGCCTGGCACGGCTCCCTGAGGCCCTGCTGGGCTGCCCCTTCCCCCTCTGTGGCAGTGATCAAGGGCAGCCTCACCGAGACCGGCCTGTCTGGGTCGGACTAGACCAGGTGGCCTGCAGGCTCGGCCTCTTCCTGCCCCAGACTTCAGTGTGAAGCCTTTGAGAACAGTGCAGTTAGAGATGGGAATGACCGGATCTTCCATCAGTGGGGTGAAGATCACTGTGTTCAGCCACACCCAGCGTTGGCAAAAGCTTGACAAAACAGGACTCCTCGATTCTGGCAGTGGGCATTTCTTAGTGTAGAGCTTTCTGGAGGTTATTTTAGAAGTATGTGTTAAAATCTGAACTGTGTTGTACGTGTCCTCTGACATAAACTCTAGGCGTATTTCTCCTTGTGTTCAGAGATTGGTGTGCAAGCATTTTTAATGTAGCCTTGTTTTTCAAGATAAGAAAAGCACGGGCCAGGGATTTAGCTCAGTGGTTCTGCCCCCTGCTGTGCAAGTGCAAGCGCAAGGACCTGAGTTCTATCCCCAGTACCAAAAAAAAGATAAGAAAAGCACTGTTTAATTTATAGAACATTGCTAGACATGACCGGAACATCCACTAATGGAGGAGCGGTTAGATGATGGTAGTCAGGCAACTGTTACCTGGGTCGTTGCTGCTAAGTCCTGCTCGGGAGTTGGGCACGGTGACTGCGTCTTGTGTATGGTAGAGGAGCGTGTGCCCTGGGACCCGTCTGAGTGTATGTGAGCCGGTGTGTGGGTCCTGCAGGGCTCGCCAGTGGGCCAAGCACCTGGGGACCGACATGAATTGGAGTGACCCGACCTGAGCCATTCTGGGCATTCCTGCCAATGTTCTGGCTGCTGCTGCGGGGGTGGCCTGTGATCTGATGCTTTCCTATGAAGCTGACTAAGCTGATGGAGCTTTCTCCCCCCACCTGTTTCTTAGGACATGACGGATAATAGCAACAATCAGCTGGTAGTGAGAGCGAAGTTTAGCTTCCAGCAGACCAACGAAGATGAACTGTCCTTCTTGAAGGGCGACATCATCCATGTCACACGCGTGGAGGAAGGAGGCTGGTGGGAGGGCACGCACAACGGCAGAACCGGCTGGTTCCCCAGCAACTACGTGCGCGAGATCAAGCCAAGTGGTAAGTGGCCGGGCTGGGTGTGGGCCCTGGAGGAGGAGCGCAGGCGCCAGCGTTTACCCTTCCCTGTGTGGGCTGTGGGGTCAAGGGCTCCACTCATACAGACTGGCTTTGCACTCTGTCCTGACGTTTTGCGGACAGGAAGAGAAATGTCTCAAACCCATCAAGTTTTTTGTTGTTGTTTTGTTTTGTTTTTTAAATTGGGGCAGGGTTGCTATGTTACCTAGGCTGGTCTTGAACTCTTGAACTCTTGGGCCCAAGTGTGCCCCACCACAACCTCTTGGATACCTTGGAGCACAGGTGCCGCTGCCACACCTAGCCTTCCTTTTTATTGTTACACCTTCATGTCAGGATATATGTTATCCTTTTTCAGGGCCAGCGTCAGGGCCTGGAATTTGTAGTTTGTAGGCTATGTTTAAGCTTCATTAGTGTGGGTACTTCTGCTGGTCATGTGCAGGTAGGCAATTTCTGCCATTTTTGGTACCAGTAATCGTGTTGAAATGCATCTCTTTCCTTGTGCTTCTGTGGCTGACCTGGCCAGGGAGGCTAGTGATCTTCTGCAAGGGAATATGTGCTGTAGTGGTCTTTGCTTTGTTTTCAGGCACCGTAGCAGGGATCTATATCATGGGTTGGATGTTTTCTCTGAGGCTTGTGGTTTGGCCTCTGTCATCTGGCTGTGGCTGTGAAAGTTCAGTAAGGCTGGTGACTCATGGCCTGGCCCTGTCTGTTCACGGGACACAGTACCATCTGTGGTCCTGACGTGTGTGTTGCTTGGCCATGCTACAGCCACGGATCATCAGTGCGAACTGAGGAGAAGCTCTGAGAAGACTGCTGGGTCTTGTGAGTGCCGCTGAGCAGTTCTTGGCTCAGAGGGCCTGTGGCAGGGCCTGTGTCGGAGGTGTGTGTATCTTGGTTTGACAGTGTGCCTGGGTGCAGGTGCAGATGCAGAGGAAGTGCGGTGAGATTGAAGAAACCAGGGCTGCGGGTGAGTAGGGCGGGGTGAGGTGAGCTTGGTTCTGTGAGCTGTGCACCACTGCTTTGTGCTTTGCTCCTGCCTTTGAGAGGCAGTTGTGTGACGGGTCCTGCTGACTCCGCCAGGTGAGAGCTGCTTACTTCCGAGACAGCTGTAGACAGGCAGCGTGGGTGGACCTTGCCCAGGGCTCCTGGGCTGTGCTGCTGACGTGAGCCCTGTGTGCCTCAGTGCTGCAAGGGGTGCTCCCTGGATGGTAGTGCTGCTTTTTATTTTTTAAGGCAGTGAAAACAGAAGTTTATAGATGTAACTATGACAGTTTTGATACAAAGATATTCTCTGTGTGACGGTCTCATAAGGTAAGTTTTACCATGGCGGCAAGCAGCTCTGAGTTGTGGAGCTCTCTGGCAGTGGACTTTTGGGAACAGCACCTGCTTGTTCTCTTAATCATGACAAAGCGCTTATAATGTACGCCTCACCGTTCTGTAGCATTGCGCACACTCACGTTGTTCAGTAACCATCACCACCACCACTTCCAGAGCATTCTCATTTTCCCAGCCTGAATCTCCAAGCCAGGAAACACTGACTCCCTGTTCCCCTCCCAGGCCCTCATGCTGGTGCTCTTCCTTCTAACTTCATGAATCCGGTGACCGAGTGACCGTGCCAGAGAAATCTACTGTTTCTGTCTTTCTGACGGCCTTATTTCAACTGAGCATGAGTGCTCAGTCCAGGTGGCAACGTGTCCGGATGTCCATCTTTAGGGCTCGGTGACAGTCTCATCGTGTATGTGCCGTGCTTGTTTGCCCACCCGTGGGCTCCCAGGTTGCTCCAGGTTCTGCCTTTGCAGGCTCTCCTTGGCTTATGAAGGGTGATGCCTGGATAGACTCACTGTAAGTTTTAACATCCTAAGTCCAAAGTGCATTTAGTGACCCCACCCTGCCGACCATCATAGCTTAGCCTAGCCTCTTAAACATGCTCACACGGTCACACTAGCCTGCAGTTGGGCATCACGAGAATATTGTATTAAATATTGCTAGCCTAGGAATAGATCAGTGTTCTTCAAGTACAGTTCCTATGAATGTGTCTTGCTTTTGTACCAGTGTGAATTTGAGAAAGGGCTGTCTGCATATACCCAGGAATGGGATTTCTGGATCAGATTGTAATTGTATGCTTAAGTTTTGAGGAGCTGCCATTCTGTTTTCCAGTTTGGTACCATTGTACAGACCTGTCAGCAGCATGCAAGATTTCAGTTTCTCCACATCCTCAGCAACTTAGTTTTTCTTGATTGTAGCCATTCTGTGGGTGTGATCATTAATTGTGATCTGTCAGCTTGCCTTGAGTAAGGACTGCCTAGCAGATCAGTAGATTCTGGGCGTGTCCATGGGCGATTGACACCCCAAACTGAGGGAAGGGAGACCCACCCTAGATGTGGGGGGCATCAGCCAGTAGGCTTATAGCCTGGATGGCATGGAAAGGGAAGAGGAAGGAGTCTGGCCTTTTTGGTGGAGGAGCTGTGGTCGTCACCACTGTCTAGATGTTGGTCTCTAATGCAGACTCTTCAGCCTTCTGCTGCAGATTATTGGGCTTTCCAACACATACTTACATCACTGACTACAGTGAGCTTCCAGGTCTTCAGCCTCCACTATCCTGGATTCTCTATCTTTCTAGGGTGCAGACGGCCAGTTTGGACTTTTCTGCCTCTGATTCTGAGGGCAGCTCTTAATGACTCCTTCCCTACTGATCCTGTAGCCTACCAAATAAGTCTTCTGTACAATTAATCATACATTTTATATTGTGTTCCTCTAGTGAACTCTAACTAATACAGATTTTGGTACCTAGAGTAGAGTTGTTGCTGTGACCTACCTGGCCATGTGATTTAGAAGCCCTTGGAACTGGCTTGTAGGAGGGGTTTGGAAAGGTTTGGAGATGCAGGTTGGAGAAGCAGCCCTGGAATGCTGTAAGCCAAGCTTGATGGGAGAAATTCTGATCAAACCTCAGAAGATCAGAATGCTGAAAGAAATATAGACTGTCAGTACCAGACTCAGGTGGTTTCAGTTGGATACAAGGATTCCATTGACAGTTGGGCTAGAGGCCTTGTGTGTATGCTTTGGCACAAAATTTGTCTGCATTTTGCTCATGTCCTGAGATGAGGTTGGAATTGTGTGGTGGAATAATTGGTCTGGCATAGGAAATTTCAAGGCAGCCCAGCATTCGGGCTGTAACATGGATACTTCTGGTAGCTTTTAGTCAGGTCTATACTGAAAGTCAGGAGCAAGAAGCTCATTTGAAAAGTTTTCAGCTTGCCCAGAAAGGATGTGCCTACAAAGGTAGTGCCTTGGAGAGGGGGCTGCTAGAAAGATTAAACAGAAGCCAATAACTGGACCTCAGGACAGCAGGAGCAATGTGCGGAAGGCCTCCGTCCTGGGAACCAGCAGGACCCACCTTTATCAAGGCTAGGAGGTTCAAAAGTGAATGGATGACTTTGCTTTGAGAAGAGAGCCCCAGGGCACTCTGCTCCAGAGGGCTGCATAGGGAATTGCTTCATAGCTGTTGAGGCACTTGGAGGCCCCTGCAGCCATGGTTCAAGGGCACCCAACTGCTGCTTTAGCTGGCAGCGGACTTGGCATCATTCTTGTGGTGCTGATTTTATGGTCACGCAGATTGCAAGAGTTGTGGGTTAATGGAGGCTTCCACCCAGATTTCAGAAGAAGGCCTAGGAGGCTGGGGAGTGTGCCCTGACCACCAGTGTGTGTAGCCTCGAGAGTGTAGCGAAAAGTGCAGTAGAGACCCCAGGAAGTTGGGAGATGCCAAGAATGTGACGCATCTGAGGAAAGTCACAGGCATTGAGTAGAGTTGTCCCAAGGAAGAAGCCATGAGGGCTCCCACTGGTAGGGCCGTGAGGGTGGGGCCACCAGAGCCAGTTGGAGATTCTATCTTTGCCCCAGGTGCTAGACACAGACTGCAGGATTTAACCCTTTATCCTCTGTATGGTTTCTTGGTTTGCCCTGCTGGATTTCAGCCTTGCTTTGGTCCCATTGATTTCTATACCTTTGTTTCTTCATTTTGGCATGAGGGTGTTTACCCTGCGCTGCTGTGTTGGAAGTGTTTAATATTCTTTTTGATTTTTCACAGGGGCTCACAGCTAAGAGCAGCCTTGAGTCTCAGGGGAGACTTGGGCCTTGCACTTTTCAGCACTGCTAGAACTATTAACACTTTGGTGATTCTTAAAGATGGACTGAGTGCATTTTGCATAAAGAGATGCTCACCAGTCCTTTGCTGGCCAGGGACGGAATGTTACGGTTCAGATCAAAAATGACCCCTGTGCCTCATGCATTTGGGAGGTGACTGGACCAAGGGCCTCAGAGCTGACTCTGAGGAGGTGGGGCCTGGTGGGAAGAGGCTATCACTGGGGCGTGGCCTGGAAGGTTCCTCCCCCTCTCGGCTCCTCCCCTCTCTCTGCTTCAAGACCAGCATGACGTGAGCAGTGTTCCTCCATCAGATCCTTCTACCCTGGCTTCCAGCCTTCCAGCCAGCCAACTATGGACTAAAAATATGAGCCAAAATAAACCTTTCCTCCTTCCATTTGTGAGCATTGGGTATTATTTCCCAGTGATGAGAAAGTGGCTAAGATGGATTTTGGTAGCAAAAGTGGGTCTGTGGGTATGAGGTGTAGTTATTAATAATATAAAAAGCAGGGCTGGGGATTTAGCTCAGTGGTCCTGGTTACCCCCCCCCCCCCAAAAAAAAAAGCAGTATTTTTTTTTTTTGTACCGGGGATCGAACTCTGGTCCTTGTGCTTGCAGGGCAGGCAGTGGAAGTATTTTTTGTTTTTAATCTTAAAATCAACTTAGCTGAGATTTGTTTGGCTGCTTATTATGTTCTAGTTACTGTATGAAGTTAGTTTTTTTTTTTTTAAATCTATGACCTTGGGCTTCATCATAGCCTCAGAAGATGAGTATTGCTGAGGCTCCAGGGGAGTAGGGAGCACGTAAATGAGAGCCCTTCAGAAACCTCCATCACACATACAGCCGGGAGAGTGGCCTGGGTCAGGCTGTGGGGACAGCAGTGGGGACGGAGCAGGCTGGGCCAGGGGAGGGAAGCGCCTCATCACTGGCCTGGCAGGGGAGGGGTAGGCACAGTGGCAGGTGGCACGCCCTTGGGGTGGAGCCTGCCTTCGGCTCATTAGTTCTTCTGTGGGGTCTTCGCACCTGGGGTCGCTGTAGTAGCAGTGAAGTTTTCTCTTTTCAGGTGCTCTTCCCTGTGGGATATCCGGACAGGAAACGCTTGAGGTTAGGTTTGGGGCTGTTGGAGACCTTTCCTGCTGACTCCGGGGCAGGGTTTAGAGAGAATCTGACCGTCCTTGCTGTTGTCCATTTGTTGCCCAGAGGCCACAGGTATGTGCCAGGCTCATGGGCCAAGGGTCCCGCTGGGCATGAAGGCTGAGGGCAGGTGCTTGTGCCTGTGCCTGCATCTGCGTCTGCGTCTGCTGCGTCTGTTCTGAGTGCGGCCGGGATCTGCTGGCCTGTGTGGTGCTGTCTGAGGCACATGGTTGGGGCTGAGGTGCAGCTCACTGTAGAGCACTTGCCCAGTTTGTGCAGGCCATGTGTTGACCTCTGCACAACCGAAAAGGAACAAAAAGGTGCTCTTTGTGGAGAGCCGTGCTGAATTCACAGTTTTTGTACCTAAAACTAAACAGACCTAAGTAGGAAAGATTTGTTGGAATTTTTTCTTTTCTTTTAGTACTGAGGATCGAGCTTGGGTCCTTCAGCTTGCAGGGTAGGCAGCAGAACCACTGAGCTAAACCCCTAGCCCTCATCTTTTAAATAAAAGAAGTAGTCCCATATTTGCTCCTATTAGCGAGTGGCTAATGCTGAACTTTCTTTTTCTGGTGTCACGTGCTTTGGGAGTAGCTTCCCACTGGCCATGTCCTGCGGCTCCCTGGATGTGTGTTAGGTAGGGAGTCAGGGCAGCCCAGGCAGAGTGTGTAGAAACATTTCTCAGCCTACCTCGGTGGACCCGGTAAGGGAGGCTTCCAGGGTCACCGTTACATCTCAGTACTGCGTTTTTCACTAGTTTATGTGCCTTTCTGATTTTGGAATAGATTTTTACTTTAAGCATTGTAGCTTGTAGTATAAATTAGTATTTAGTTTTCTGAAAACAAATTAGTCCTAGGTTTGAGACAGCTTCGTAACTGGCGATGTTAGAATCATTTCTTCCCCTCAGTTGAGGGTTTCTTTTTTCTGTTACTTTTTGGTTTGATTTATAAGTAGTCTTACTATGCAAACAAAAACAGAGCCACTGCTAAGTATTTTTTTAGATTGCTCATCTCCAGATAAATGCTCCAGATCTGCCCGGAACCTTTTCTGTCCTCCCAGGAAGTTCAAGTATCCATGGACGGCTGCCCTCTAGTGGTCAGACTCTGCAATGTTCCTGTTGAGGCGCACCACTGTAATCGGGCTTTATCCTCTGTATGATTTTTGCTTGAAATAGCTCCACTTTGAAGATAGAGATCTTCCAGGATTCTGTGTAAGAATCTCCTCTTAGCTTCAGAAGTACTGGTCTTTTACTCCTGACATGTACAACTTTATGGACACTGTGTGATACGTAGTATGTATTTTCTGTGCACGGCGTTTGGATGTATAACCTTGTGGATTCCTGCTGTGCTGTGTACACACAGAAATTTCCTAGTTGCTGTCGCTGAACTGCAGTGGAAGCCTCAGTAGTGTGGTCAGTGTGATGGGAGAAGCACTAGAGAGGCCAAGGGGCTGGAAGCAGGTATCGAGCCCCATGGGCTTATACCCCACTTTGCGGTACACGCCAGTGTACTCACTGGGTTCCTTGTAGGTGACAGTTTCCGCTCTGTTGACCTTCATTCTGCAATTCTGGGCAGCTCATTACTTGTTGTCTGAGAAATGCATTTATTTTAAATGTTAATTAGGGCCTGACTGGCTTGCGGTGATGACTCATAACCTGTGCTTGTGTGAATTCAAAAGGGACCATCGCTTGCTGGTCCACAAGTCTTTTTTATTTTTTTGAGACGGGCTCACTGTGTAGCAGGCTGGCCTTGAACTCACTATGTAGCCTAAGCTGACCTTGAACTTGCAGTGATCCTCCTGCCTCAGCCTCCCGAGTGCTGGGACTACAGACGTGCTCCACCACACCTGGCTTGGTCTACAGATGTTTAATGAGCATTCACACCCCCACCTTCCTAAGTAACTCTGTAATAGTTCTTGCTTATTTTTCACAAAATGTGGTAGCCTGCCTCTGACTTTTGGTACAGTTATCCATCTTGCTGTGAGTGAGCAGAGTTCAATGTGACTGTGGTACACAGGCAGATTGTGGGGAGCAGTTTGAAACCCGGTGGTTAGTTTTCCAGGGTCGGAGATGTCCTTTTCTGAGAAAGTTTTTCTGATTTGTGGTGAAGCGATACATGTGATGTACCTGTGTCCCCTTGCCTCCAGGCCCTGCCCAGGGCCAGGACTGCCCTGCTCGTCCCCCGCATCCTCACAGGATGTGCAGATGTGGGCTCTGGCGTGTGTGTCCTGCTCATCCGTCCCCCTCCTGGCCTGCGCCTCCCCTTTCCCTCCCTCCGAGCTTGCGGCGTCCGGTGCTGCTGCTGCTGCCCTGCTGGGCTGAGCAGAGCCTGTGCGTCCACTGTATTTCACCAGCATGTGGCTGTTACCTGAGCCCAGCTTCACAATGTAAGGGCACCGAGGCGTGTTCTCTGCCCTTCTCCCCTCCAGCCACTGGCTCCTCACTGCTTCGCTGCCAGTGTCGTCCGGACCTTCGTCTGGTCCTAAACCCATGCTGACGTCCGTTCAGCAGATGCGTCCTAGAGTGAGCACTGCCACAAGCAGGACACTGGCAGGGGTCAGTCCCTGGGTTCCTGTCCATGAAATGAGAAGCTTGGCCAGTGGAGGTGGCCAGAGTGGCTCATGTGGTGAGAGAGGAGGCGGTGTCCCGTGCTGTCTGCTGGCAGCTGAAGAAAAGTCAAGGCCACACTTGTGTAGGCTGAAAGAGCCTTAGAGATGCAGCAGTCGGGTGTGCTGGCTAGCTAGCCCTGTCCCCGATTCCGGGAGCCGGCCGCAAAAGTTTGTCACTGCTGTGACAAATGAGGGGGCTTGCATGTAGACTGGGCACTAGATAGGACCGAGGTTCAATTCTGTCAGATGTGACGATGTCCGCGTGTCAGGGTCTTGATTCCAGAAAAAGTCCCTGCAACAAGATGGGCAAAATGACAGCGTTTCTGGGATTTCCTGAAGTGACCTCCCAGTCAGGGCAGGGGTCTGCAGTAAGACCGGCTGGATGGGCACATTGCACTGCTGCTCCGTGCTTTTGTGTGTGCAGGTGGGTTTCTGTGGCCAGGTTACGGGGAAAGCCGCAGCGGCACCGTGAAAACATTTCCAGATGGAGAAGGGGGCGCTTCCCTTCCCTTAAAGAAAACCCAGTCAGGAGAGGCCTGGCTGGAAATGACTGACCACGTCCCGGCTTGTTCTGCTGCAGAGCGGGTCCCACTGGACAGGCTGGACACCCTGATGGGGAGGTATGGGCGGTCAGCTCGAGCCTGTTCTCCAGCCTGGTGACCCACGCTCCTGTGGCCAGTCGCATGCATTGCCAGAAGCAGCGGACTGGTGGGGGCTCGGGGAGCAGAGATCCGTGTTGTGCCCAAGCAGGGTGGGTGAGCAGGAGCCCTTCGTGTGTGGAATGGCCTGAGACTGCTGTGCCGGCAGGGAGGCAGCCACACTGGGGCCCGCGAGCCTGTGCCTCAGGCCCGGCGGGAAACATTCCTTCATCTGCTAGTGGCCTCTCCAGGCTGGTTCCTGTTCTTCCCCTGTTCTCTCCTGAAAAGTCCTGTTAGGTGTCATATTTTTTCCTCTGTGTCTTTTAACCTGCTTCTCCTATTTTTCTGATTTCTTTGTTGCACTGGATTAAAGTTGAATCCTTTGCTCAGAGTGTGAAATTTGGGTTCTTTTGTTCCTACCTCCATGGTGTTAAATCCGTTGAGATTTCCATCTTAGTGGCCTTGGTATTTATTTCTAGAGCTTTTGCTCCGTTCTTTTCCAGATGCGCTTGATGTTTATAGTACCTTCGCCCAGGGCCTGCCCTCTTCTCTTCCCCGCCACTGTGAACACCGCTCTCGTGTCGTCTTGCTGATCGCTGTGCTGCCTTCTGGTTCCCGACAGGGCTGGGCCTCGCTCTGTGTGGCTGGCACTGTTTCCAGTGGGTTTGCTTCTGGCCCCGAGGTTGCAGGCGTGTGCTCCGTCCCCTGCTGAGGAGGGCTCCAGCAGGAGGAGCGGGCTTCCTAGGGAAAGCCTGGTGGTGTGGCGAGGAGCGGAGAGGGCGCGTGGGCCCGGTCCCACTCCTCACAGGTTGTGTCCCCATGCACGCCCAGGCGCTCTGGGCTCTGGACGAGTGCACAGAGGTGCCTTGCATCCCCCGCATGGCCTGTCAGCTCCTGCTGGGATGGGGCTGTGGCCCTGCGCTGCCCCCCCGAGGGAGCTTTGCATCCTGCCCTGCCCTTGGATGCTGCAGCGCTCCCCACTCTTCAGCGGGACAGGGACCCTAACCCTTCCCCACACACAGGACCAGGGAGTTTTGTTAGATTTTTGGCTATCGGATGGGGCAGAAGTGTCTTCCTTAGGGCACCGAGAGGGTTGGTGTCTCAAACTCTTTCCTGGCTGTGTGTATTTGGCTTCCCTCCCTCTTGCTGCCTGCAGGCTCCTCCTTGGGGATGTTCCGTAGACCCCAAGCTGCCTGGGGTCCCTGTGTCCTGCTGCCTGTTTCCTGTTGAGTCTTCCTGGCAGCCACCCCTTCAGCCCTGCACCAGTGGTGGGGATGAGTGAGGAGTGGCCCCTGGGGTCTGAGGGGCAGTGGCTCACAGGGACGCCCCGCAGCAGGCCAGTGGGCTGGGTTGCAGGTGGCGCTGTCCATGTGGCCACGACCCCGTGAGGCACTCGAGGCAGGGCTTGGGCATGCTGGGGATGTGGTTGTGAGACCTCCCTCACCCCGGCGTCTGCACGTCCCGGCCACAGGGACAAGCGACAGCTAGGGAGGGCTTCCCTGGTGTGTCTGCTCCCTTCCACCCGTCCTGATGGTGGTGATCGAACCTCATTAAGTGAGGGCTTCAGTTGTGAGGTGCGTCTTAGTCACACAGCTGGCAGATGGAGTGCTCTTAGTAGAGCAGACTCCGGCCACCTCTGTGGAGCTGGTCTTGCCGACACCGACACAACGTGTGCGTTCCTCTGGGCTCCATGGACTGGGCCTCGGCGGCGTCACCCTCACCCTCACCGTCACGGTCCACTTGTGTCTTGGCCCTGAGTTGCAGGCTTCACGTGTTTCTTCTAGTGTAAAACATTGTGTCGTTTTCTTCTCTACATCTAGCAGGCCTGCATGGAGAAGGGAAATGGTTTCCCTCTGTATTACGTACGGTTTGGAAGTCATTTGCTTCCCGTGCATGGAGCTCCTCTCTGTCCTGTGGACAGAGTTCTCTCAATGTGTTACTGGTTATTCTTCATCTTCCATCATTTGGAAACCTGGCAGGAGGCCTTGAGGCGAGCGTCAGGCACTGCAAAGGCTCCCAAGCTCTGGCGGTGCATCCCCGCGGCTTCTGTGGCCGAGTGGATGCCGAGAGCAGAGCAGCCGTGCCTGTGAGAGTACACACGGATGCTGTGGAGTGGAGAGGCAGCGGGCAGTGCTGTCCCACACTAACATCCACACAGCGAGGGCCTTGCGGGCTGCCCGGGCACGAGGGGACTGTGGGAGTAGAGTGCCCGGCGAGGGGCCCGGCAGAATTCCCGGCGGAGGGTGTGGGAGAAGCCTGTCCCCGCGCCCCCAGCTGGTAGACAGCCAGTGTTACCCACCCACCCCAGAGAGCCAGTATAGACAGACTCCACAGCAGTCCTGGTGGGCCCCACACACCCAGCCCTCCCCAGAACTAGGGCCAGACACCGCCCCTTCTCCCTCCCCTCAGGGCGGTAATGGGGGACACTGCATGCCCACTGCCCTGGGAGCCAGCCAGGTGTGCCACTCCCCTGCCAGCTGGTGGAGCTTGGTGTGGCAGTTTTGTGCGTCCTCCCCTGCACCGCTGGACTGAGCTCTGCTGAGCTGGCTGTTGCTCAAGGGCGGCGCCTTGTAGACCGCTGGAGTCCCGGCCGCCTTCCTGACTGCTTGTACTCTGTGTGCGGCTTGGAATTCTCTGGCTGGTTGGTTTTCACCTGGTTTTGGAGCAAGGAGGTGACTTCCCGTTCCTTGTCTCCAGGGTGACGAGATTACTTTCAGCTTTGAGCAGCTCCTACTTGTTCAGAGAGGCCTTTTCCATGGAATGCTCTGAACCCCTCAGATGCAGCCCCAGGCCTGGGTCTGGATGTTGCAGTGCTGTTCCCTGCCTGCCACCCTCTCCTGTTGTTCTTCTCAGCTCACGTTTTATATTTGCAGCATCCTGGGAGTAGATTTGCTGTGTAAGCAGATTGCACAGATTCGCAGTCTGTCAGTGGACAAAGCTCCATGTGCAGCTGAGGGGCTGCCACTTGCCTCATGGAGCATCAGGTCTCCGACATCGCCGACCGGGGCTGGGCTGGGGCAGGGAAGCTGTGCAGAGCTGGGTCTGGGGCCTGGCTGTCACGGAGGGGCCCTTGTGTCCCCCTCTCTGCGATCCTTGTAGCTCGGTCTACTGGGTGTGGAAGGGAAACAGCACACTCTGTTCCTCTGCCGTGGTCAGTAACTGCCTTCCCTTTCTGTTGCAGAGAAGCCGGTCTCCCCCAAGTCGGGGGCGCTGAAGAGCCCTCCCAAAGGGTTCGACACGAGCGCCATCAACAAGAGCTATTACAATGTGGTGAGTGCTGCGGCCGTCTTCACGGTCTTTGAAAGCTCGGAGGTGGGGAGGAAGCGTGAGCATTGAGGCAGCTCCCAGGATTGGGAGGAGGAAGTGAGTCACCCAGCACACCACACAGAGCCCCCAGAGCCTGGGAGAGTCATCTTGCCCTCGGGGCCTTTCATGCCGATCTTAGCATTGCATGTGTGGAATTGTGCTTTTCTTTGGTCACAGAGATGCAGTGATTTTTAAAAAAAATTTTGTGAGACAGGGTCTCGGTATGTAGTTCAGCGTGGCCTTGAACTCCCTATGCAGCCCAGGCTGACCTCAGACTCGTTAATCCTTCTGCCTCAGCCTCCTGAGTTCTGGGGTTACAGGCGGGCACCACCACGCCTTGCAGATGCTGTGGTTACTCCCGCAGCATTACCAGTCTCACAGATGAGAGCAGAGGTGTGGAGTGTGATGTAACCCTCGTGTGCATCGGTGCCACTGTGTCAGTCTCTGGCCTGGGTTCAGTCTTCCAGAGCAGTAGCATTTCTAGTCCGTTTTGCGTTTGCAGTGGGGTCTTCCCAGGAATGCTGTGTATACTTTGGAGGGCGTGGAGTTGGGAGGGCGCAGAGCCTTTGTGCCGAGTAGAGCCAGTGCTTCTGTGTCCTGAAGTTTGCCGAGTATTGAAACTTAACCGAGTGTCTGGGGTGGGAAGCTTGAGGGCCTAAGCCATGGTCCCCCATCAGCTGCGTGTGCTACAGGAGTAGAACCTCGCAGTCCTTCTGCAGATACAAGTCTTGGTTGCTCATGTGATAGCGGCAGAGTCAGCCTTCCAGACGTGCACGTGTGTGGAGATTCTGTGGAAAATGTGTGTTTTCTTCTTTCTTCCTGTACTCCCAGCTTTACTGATGGTCAGGAGTTGTAGATGGGAACACAGGAAGCCTTTGCATTTTTGATGTAAAGCAGCTCAGTATTCTTTACAACAGCCTTTTATCAGGAATGCTTTGTTCTCTGTCCCTGTATTAAGAAGCCAGGCGTGGTGTGCACACTTACCATCCCAGCCCTCTGGGAGGCTGAGGCAGGAGGGTCGTGAGTTCGAGCCGAGCCCAGCCTAGGTGATTTAGTGAGACCATCTCGAAATAAAAAGGCTTGGGGACGTAGCTCAGTGCAGAGGTCCCGGGCTCAGCCTCTCGAGCCTTGTCCTCATAAAAACAGGTGGTGGATCTGACTGGATGGGCCCCACCGTGTGGGCCCGTCCTGGGCTGGGGTCCGAGTGTTCAGCTCCTCCCGAGCACGGACCCTCAGACACAGCAGGTTCGTGGCACAGCCTCATCCAGTGTCTGCGCTGCCACACACTGGGCTGGCCCGGAGCCCCCCAGTCCTGCCGGGGCTCCAGGGGGTGGATGCAAGAGCTCCTTTTCACCTCTCCCTCTTCCTCTTCTCGGCCTTGGAGTTCTTTCTTTGCTTGCATCAGGTCCTGATTTTCCTTAGAAAGCAGCTCTTTGGGTCTCATTCCCGCACCCTTTTTCTTTCTTGCCACCTGCCTCCGGTGAATCTGCCCCTGCTGGGTCCTCGGCATTGCCCACGTCCAGGATGTGTCCCCTCTGCGAACACTGTACGACCTGCAGCTCTGGGCTGTCCTGCTGCTGTGCCAGAGGCCCTTGGGGTCTTGGTCTCCTTGTCCCTGCTGCTGAGTTGCACAGCCCTTAGGCTGCCCTGGAGGCAGCCCCTGGTAAGATGAGGCTGGTGACGCTGGCCCCAGCCTGGTCCTGTGACCTGCTGTGCCACGCTGGGTGGGTCTGGGAGAGCCCATAGCCATACCACTGTGTGAGACAGGCATCTTTCGCCAGCGTCACCACCCACGAAGGGCGCCACGCCTCTCACTAGCGAGTGGGCCGGGGGTGAGGTATCCTCAGTCACCACTAGAGGTCACGCTTTCTTCAGCCTGCTGAGTAGGAAGTCGCCGCTCCGGGCTGCCCGCCCCAGCCTGTGCACACCTGCCTCTGCTGAGTTACTGTGTCCGCGCAGGAAGCAGCGCTCTGTCCACCTGTGTCTGGCCTCACCTCGCCTTTGAGGTCCTGCAGGTGCGAGAGGGGCTGCCCTGGTTTCAGGCTATAAATGGACACAGCAGATGTTGCACCTGTCTGCCCTTGCTGGCTCCTTCCGTGGCCTGCAGGCCCTGCGTGCCAGGCCAAGGCGGGAAACTGAGGTAGGACATCTTTGGTCTACACCCATCATCACCAGTCCGGCCTGAGTTCTGCCTCTCTTGCTTTGACCTTTCTCTGATCTTCTCCACTCTGCCAGATTTCCTTAAGTGCCGTGACCCCTGAGGGCTCCTGGGGCCCCCGCAAGTGGCTTGACTTTGGCCACCGGGCCTTGGGGTGTTCTGGAGGCTCCCCAAGGCTCTGCAGGAGCTGCTTCTCCCTTCCCACGCCCTGCCGTGTTTTCTGTGGGGGTGAGTGCTGCCATCTCCTCACTCTTGGCCACTCCTTGGCTTTGTGCACTGACGGAGATAGTGTGAAGGCTTGGGCAGGGTCAGAGGCAGGCTCCACTGACCGAAAGACCTCCGCCTGAGGAGGCTCCCAACTGCAGGCTCATGTGGTCCTGGCTCAGTCGGGAGGTGTAGGAGGTGGGGGTGGGTGCTTTCCGTCCTTCAGTTGGGGTGGACACTCTTGGCCTAAGCCTGCGCACCCCCTTTTTAAACAAAGGAGACAGCAGAGCGGGCTCTGCACCGTAGTAGTCTGGAGCAGGTGTTGAGCCCTGGTCCTGGCTCTGTACCCACCACGAGAGTGTGCCTGAGACATGTAGCACCCATTCATGTCGTCTGGGGACATTTAACCTTTGAAAGGAACACAGGCTGGGCACCGTTACTTCCCTAGTTTAGAAATACTGGGGCAGCAGTTTCTTGTGCAAGGTACACAGACAAAATGGAGACATTCCTGTGGCCCCTTCCTGGCTCTGAGAGCAGTTCCTGTGAGTGAGTCAGTGGCAGCTGGCAGTAAGAACATCCATAGCCACCAGGCAGCGTTAGCACAGCGTCTTGGGGCTGTCCCCGCTCCGTGTCCCTGCGGCCTGCAGGTCATGAGCCAGCAAAGGGTTTAGGGGCCGCTCCGCCTACAGCCTCCCTCATCTCAGAACAGCTTGTCAGGGGCCGAAGCCCTCTTTGGCATTCATCTCTTCAGAGCGGAGACAGAGCAGACTCGGAGGAAGGTGTTTAGGGCTGTGTCGGTGGTGGTAGTGGCTGCAGGCCTGGCGGGTGAGGGCAGGGTCTGGAGTCGCTGTGGACAGGGTTATGTTTCGTACTGTGATGGTGATGACCTTTAAAATATGGATCCCACATGGGCCGGGGATTTAGCTCAGTGGTTTTGGTGCCTGTTTCGCAAGCGCAAGGTCCCAAGTTCGATCCCTGTTACCAAAAGAAAAAAAGATGGATCCCACACACATAAGTCACAGGTGTATCTGTGAAGGACGGTTGGCAACACAGGGAATGTGATGGCACAGCAATTTTAGGGTTACCAGAGGCGAAGAAACTGAGTGGCACTCAGAGGTGGAGGGTGACTGAGGTAACCGAGGTATATTATGCTGGAGGCTCAGGGTGGCGTCCTCTCCTGTCTCAGTGACATCTGCTGAGCCCAGGGCTCCAAGGCGCCCATTGAGGAGGCACATTTCTGAGGCTGCTGTGTGGTGCCATCGTCGGGCGGAACGGTTCTTCCTCAGCTCGGGGCAGAGGGTGCCCACTCCTTGAGAGCAGCACTGTTTTCCTGTTCCACCCCCGGGGTGCGAGGGTCGAGGTGCCGGGCTGCCGCGGCACAGGTCTTGCTGCCCGAGAGTCACTGCCTCTCAGGAAGGGTGGCAGCCCAGGGCCCGGTCCCAGGGTGTGTGCGTGTGCCTAATGTGGTGGGAGTGCCCTAAGGTGATCTTCAGCACCAGTTAGAGGAGAGCATAAGGCCAGCCGCTGAAATTAGTCAGCCTGGCGAGTTGGACATGTTTATCCCGTGGCGCAGGGGCCTGCGAGGGGCTCCGGTGCTGTCTCTTGGGAGCGTCCTTGTCTTCATGCTGTGGCCTTCGACCCTCTGGTTTCCACCGGGTAACGTGATGCAGTGCTGTTTCCTCTTGAGTGACCGCGCCCTCCCCGAGGCCACAGGGCCAGCAGTGGGCCCGGGAGTGATCGAGGCTGCTTTCCTCCAGTATGAAGGCTGGAGTTTCCATTCGGCTTAGCAGGGACTTTGTCCTTTGGTGTTCATCCCATGCTTAGATTCTCTGAGATCGCAGGAGGGAGACGGCACAGCTGATCTGGGGCCCCTTCTGCACTGTCTCTCATAGTTTGGAGAGACGATAGTGCATCTCAGAGCACGTGGCAGGTGCTCGGGAGAGACCTGTACTGTGACTCTCTGGTCAGGCGGGTGGGGTGGAGGGGCCTAGGGCAGCCGCGTGCCTTCCCACATCGGTTGTCTGAGTGGCGCTGTGCTTCGGGGTGGAGGGAGGGTCCCAGGCCTCTTTCCGCCTTGCTGTTCTCCGCTGTCTGACTGGGACAGGTTCACCTCTGAGAGCAGGCACCTTTCGAGGATTGAGCTGGTTTCTGCAAAGCATGCTTGGGGCCAGGCAGCCAACGAATGTCCACTGGAGTCAGGGTGGCCACCGCTCAGGGCCTGGGCCCTGCCCAAATCCCAGTGGCTTCCTGCCCTTCACTGTTGGCCTTTGCTGATGGGACATGTTTGCTTTAGTTCAGCTGTTTTCCATCTTAGAGCTGTCAGCTTTGGGACGTTAGCTAAGTTTAGCTAAATTTGCTACGCTAATACAGGGTATCAGGAAACATTCTAATTTTGAGGTTAGTATTTGTAGTTAGTCTGCTTTCTTTAAACAGTAGAGACTATTGGAAGGTAATTTACTTTGATAGATCTCTAAGTTTAATAGATGTATGTGTAGCATGACCTAAGACTATCACATTCTTTAACGAAAAGTTCCAGCAGTTGGTTTCAGTTTTTCAGATCCCGTCTAAAGAGTAAACTTCTGATTTTCAGTTGAGATGTATTTTGCATGCAGGCTAAGTATCTCCTATCCAAAATGCTTGGGGCCAGAGCTGTTTCAGATTTTGGATTCTGGAATATTTGCATAGACTTTACCAGTTGAGTACTCCTAATCTGAAAATCTGAAATGGCCCAAAATCCGAAACTTTTCCAACTTTGACCATCATGTCAATGCTCAAACAATTTTGGGTGGGTTTTGGAGCACTTTGAATTTTTAGTTAGGAATACTCAGCTCTATATTATTGTGCATAGATTTTAAAAGTACAGTTCAGTGGGCATTGGCAGTTACTTACCTGTGTAATCAGTACCCACTCAGAGTCTAGACCCCGTCACTCACAAGCTTGTCTCATGCCCCTGCCCTCTGCCTTTCCTGGCTTCTGTCCCTGAGGAGGAGGCTTGCCTGCCCTGGACGTAATACAGGGAGGTCAGGCAGGGTGAGCACACTGAATGGCGGCTTTTGTGCTGCCCTGCGCGGCAGAGACTCATGCTTCTGCGTGCTGTTCCACTGTCGGTGGCCCCTCCTGTCTGAGGGTGTTCACCGTGGCTTGCTGTAGGCACACCAGTGCCAAGTGTGTGCCACCCGGTGAAGTGAGGTCAGGGCAGCTCGGCGGGCCTTCGCGGCAGAGCCTTAGTGTTGCTGTTGGGAGGAACAACGGCCGGAGGCACAAGGTCAGTGGCCACGGGCTTTCTTTCCACACAGATTTCCGTCCAGTGGCACTCGCAGTGTTAATGGTTCTCCGCCTTGTGTTGCAGGTGCTGCAGAATATTTTAGAAACAGAGAACGAATATTCTCAAGAACTTCAGACTGTGCTTTCAGCCTACCTGCGGCCACTGCAGACCAGTGAGAAGTAAGCGGCATGAGAAACTGCTGAAATAAACGCATGCAATAGTCCTCACTTGGGCTGCTTGCTTGGGTTTTTAGCAAATAAGGTTGAAATAGTGGAAAGGCATCCGGTGTCGGAGTTGGCCGTAGACTTGGCAGTGTGCTTGTGAGGTTAGGGCGGTGGGAGCCCGGAGGGGTGGGAAGGGAGAATGTGGGTGAGGCCGTCGACACCTTTACTGCTGTTTCCTCTTGGCTCTAGGTTAAGTTCAGCAGACACTTCATATCTAATGGGGAACCTAGAGGAGATCTGCTCTTTCCAGCAAATGCTTGTGCAGTCTTTGGAAGAATGCGCCAAGTGAGTAACGCTAGACATTTGCAAGATGCAGGTTGGAATAATTGGTATTGAGAGGATCAAGTCTAACATAATTCTAGGACATATATTAGGTTATTTTACATTTTTCATGTAAATCATCTTTAAGAGCCAGTATTTAGACTGATTTTCTGCACCATGAATCTTCAAAGAAAGGGGAGGCTTTCTGGGTGCTGATTGTTTTTTCTTTTTTTGGTGCCGGGGACCACTGAGCTCCATCTGCGGCCCCTGGGGTGCTGATCGTTAAGGTGTTTGGTGGAGGAAGGGAGGAGGCGCCTGACGCCCGACTGTGAGGTAGCAGGTGTCCTGCCACCCTGTGCCTGTGTGCGGCTGCAGGGCCTGGAAGGGCGGCTGTATCCAGCACTGTCTTCTGCTTGTGAGTTGACCCTGGCCTGAGAAAAGCTGGTAGAATGTGAGGTGCCACATACACCTGACACGTTTGTGGGGTTTTACTTCACTTTCTGTAAGGCTCGTACATAACTGTGTGGGGTGAGCTTTGTGTGAATGCCCACTGTTCATGGGACGTTTTGGCTTTATTTATTTATGGTGCTGTCGACTGAGCCCAGGCGCCTTGTACTTTATTGCTATCATTGCTATTTTTTGTCTTGAGACAGGAGCTCGCTAAGCTCCAGGCTGGGCTTGCACTCACCATTCTCTTGCCTCAGCCTGCCGAGTACTGGAGTTGCAGGCGTGTGTCACCAACCTGGCCTGAACAGTTTTTGTTTTTATTTTTTTTGGTGCTGAGGTTTAGACCCTGCCCCTCACATGTACCAGGCCAGCTCTCTCACCCATGTTAATGTGTGTGTCCTCTGCTGACCCCACCAGGAGGTGACGGCGTGCTTGTGTCACACGAACAGGGCAGCAGGAAGGGCTGATTTGGGGAACCCTGCCTGCTGGCATCGCGGGCATTTTGCCATGGAGAGGCACTTGGCGCCGAGGGCCTGTGCCAGGCCAGCCGTGCACTCAGACAGGGGCCAGGGCCCTGTTGGAAGTGCAGTTCCCTTTGGTGGAGAATTCCTTATCCTGGGTCACTGGGACTCCTAGCAGATGGATTTAAAGAGTTTTTCTTCTTGAAAGAACTTGTTCCTTTCCATACCACTTAATGCTGATCTGAGAATGTGGAGCTGTGGCTCATAGATTGCCTCTACAGGAAAATGGTGTCTGGCGATTAACAGTGTCTTCAAAGCAAATCTTTCAAATAAAACCCATTTATAAATTGGCAATTTTCTTGTACTTCATTGTGAACAGCAGGTTAAATTCTGTTGAAAATAGAACCTCAAAGGTGGTTATCCCTTGGAACATTCTTATCTTGCCGTTTCATTCTTTTTTTTTTTTTTTTTCCGGTACTGGGGATCGAACCCGGGACCTTATGCTTATGAGGCAGGTGGTGGCGCCAGTGAGCTAAATCCCTGGCCCCCGAGTTTCATTCTTTAGTGTATTATGGTGAGGACGTGTGTTCTCCTGATACTTGAGAAAGAGCACAAACTCGAGCTCTGAGCAGAGCAGAGCTGAGGGGCAGCCTGGTGCTGATGGGGCTCAGTGTCTGCTGCGTTTCTGACGGGCGCCGTGGTCGGTGCCCAGGGCCAGCACTGCGCCTGTGCCTCTCTGCTCAGCTTACGGCGTGTGTGCGTGCGTGCGTGCGTGACCTGGCCTCCACCAGCACCTGTCACGTGCTCTGGGCAGGCTGGCATGCCCTCAAGTTCGTCTTGTCTGTGCCTCTCGGTCTCCCTGCCCTCCTTGCTTCAGGCCGAGCAATTGTGCCACCTTTCTTTTGCTGTCTGTCCTGTACCAAATGCAGCTGCCTTCTCATTGCAGAGTTTTTTGGGTTTTGCCTGGCCGTTCTCTGCTACCTGGAAGCAGTTTCCAGAAGGCCCTGGTCTGCGGGTGACATGGCAGGTGCAGCCTCAGATGCCCCTGGTGCTGGCTCAGGACGGAGAGAGGTGCAGTAGTGTCTGGCCTCTCGTGTCCCTGGCAGTGCATTGGCTGACCTGGGTCTTGTTATTTTTAACCAGTGCTGAAAACAGCCTGAAGATCAGAAGCATCTCCTTCTCCGGAGACTCATTTCTCAGGATGTTTGTTTGAACTATTTTTATAAAACAGTTGAAACCACTGCATGTAGGATTTCCAGCTTGTGCTTTGTGGCAGTGTAAAGCCAATGTGAGTGAGTTGAGCTGATTGACAGTTGCCGTGCCGCTGCTGGCAGGATGTGGGAGAGGACTTGGGATGAGGTCCGAGTCCTGTTGGGTACGGTGTCCTGGTGGGGGCAGCAGGCCTGTGGAGCTGGGGAGGTGTGGACCCCACCCATCCCGGAGCCCAGGCTGGGGTTTAGGTCACAGCGCAAGCCTTCCAGCTGCACCTCCTGCTTCGACATGCCTGCGCGGCGGGCCCCAGCATGCCCCAGCCATTGAGCCTCTCCCGGAGGTCACCGTAACCTCAGTCGGAAAGGAGATGGAGCAGGAGGCTCCCTCCCAGGCCTAGGCTGGGGCTGGACTCTGGTGGGTGGGGTCGCACACGCCGTGGAGTCTCTGGGCTGCTGTCGAGCTCCAGCTCTGGTCTTTGTGTGGACCTGTGTTTCTCCCGCAGCTCTGAACGGCTGTTTCTAACGTTCTGATCAGGGTGCTGGGGGCCGTTCCCACACCCTGCGATCCCTGGGACCCTTGATAAGTTACTTCCCTCATTGCTGGGACAGGATACCTGGCACCCACAGCTTCAAGAAGGAGAGGCTTACTCTGGCTACTCTTTTAGTCCTTGGCTTCAAGGAGGAAACTGTGGCCCAAGGGGTGGCAGAGGTGTGCAGCACTCGTGGCAAGGCGGAGGGGAAGCAGAGAGAGGGAGGACCTCCGCCAGGCTCCTGAGTGAGGGTTCTCATCTGTGCCCCATTCGTTCCCTGCTTGTGAGCTTTCGCCTCTTCAATGCAGCCGACGGTCCCCTTGGCTGGCCTGGTGGGCAGCGGCTCTCGCAGATGCTCCATCTCCAGCCTTTGTTATCTTGAGTGAAGGGTGCCCTTTGTACTGTTTTTGTGACGTCCTTGATGCTGCTTTGGTGGAAACCTTACCGGCTGGATAACCGTGTTTGATAATGCTCCTGAATTAGGGATTAGTGATGCTCCTCGGGGTGTCAGTCTGTGTGACATCTGCTTTCTCACTGCCCAGAGAACATGGACTTGGCTGGAGCCACCCTGGCCTCTGGACTGCAGTTCCTCCTGCTGCTCGGGTGGTGGTGGGGACAGGCAGGGGCCAAGGCCTAGGGCCCTGGCTCTCTCCTGGGTGTTGAGGGCAAGGCCCATGTGTCTCACTCAGTGGCATCTCTGCGTGACTGACAACCATCCCCTCTGTGCCCATGTCTCCAGGTCGCCTGAGGCCCAGCAGCGAGTGGGAGGCTGCTTTCTGAATCTGATGCCACAGATGAGGACCCTATACCTCACATACTGTGCCAACCACCCGTCTGCCGTGAGCGTCCTCACTGAGCACAGGTCTGTTTGCCGGCGTGTCTGAGCACAGGGACGGTGGATGGTTTTGCTGTAGTTGCCCCTCAGAGTTAGTGCTCCAGATGTCTGGTAAGAACTCTTGAGATGTTGGTCAGTCTGTTTGTGACAGAACGGAGTCTTTTGATAGCCCTGCAGCTGGGCCCTGGTGGGTGGGCTGCAGAGACTGCCACCTTCTAGTCCACGATGCCGGGCATTGGAGCCCAGGTTGGGGCTGTAGGAGAGGGCCCCTTTCCGAGGGCACCCTGAGTTGGAGGGCATTGCCTGGAGCTTTTCACTCCGAAACAGCACTGCAGCCCATGAGGCGGCATGCAGGGACCTTTTGCTTGCTTTAGAGTCCAAGGCATTGTCTGCCTCTGCAAGTTGGAAGAAAATCACTTGGTATGTGAGGCACAGGGAGAGTCGAGGCACTGGTGTGTGCTGAGAACTGAGAATCAGCTTTGTGTCCTATGGCATCGAGGGCAGCGGAAGAGCGCAGAGGCTCAGTGTTTTAGAATAAGTTGCATGGTTTCTTTCAAAAACAGTAGTTCAGAGTTTATCAAGACTATAAGTGGAGGCTGGGGATTTAGCTCAGTGATGTCGCCATCTGCCTCGCAAGCCCAAGGTCCTGAGTTCAATCCCTGGTACCAAAAAAACCCCAAACAAACAAACTCTTAAGTGGAAAAAGTGTTCAGTAGCATCAAGATAGAAGCTGTTGTGCTCCTCATTTGAACCTTTAACTTCAGCTTACTCTCAGTAAACACTGCCGCTTAAAACTAGCAAGGCACACAGCTCACCTGCCCTGTGGAAGGAAATACGCCAGAGGCTGGCATGGCCCGTGGGTGTTGCTGAGCTCAGAGTGCCTCCAGGGACCTGGACCACCTCCACCCCCCTCAGAGTGCAGCTCCCTGTCCTGAAGGTCGGTTGCCTGTAGGCTCCTGGAACTGGTCGGGTGGGAGCAAAGGCAGCGAAGTCTCACTGTGTGTTGGTCTGTCTTGTGAGGAAGGAGAACAACACTGAGCATTTGCTGCTTGCTGCCTTGGTGTGCCCAAATATAAGAGGATTATGGTTTTCCAACTCTGGGATGGGAAATGAGCGTGGGTGCAGAGAATGCAGGAAGAGGACCCTGCCCTCAGCCTGGGCCAGCCCCGTGCTGGCCACACACATCCTAATGGCAAAGCCTGTATGCAGTCGCTCTTGGAACTCAGAAGGGAAGTGAAATTTCCATGAAAGGATGTGTAAGCATAAAGTCTGTGTCTCTAAAAGTACTTCTGGAATTACTGATGCAGCCCTGAGGGCCATACACAGTGGCCAGATGGAAATTGCAGATAATTATAAAGCTGGTCCATGGTTTTCTCCTGTTTCAGGGAGAGGAGACCAATCCTTTAGGGTGGAGTTGGGAGTGTAGGCCGAGTGCAGGGTGGGCAGTGACAGCAGGAAGTGCTTGTGTCCCTGCCTGAGGCCACTGGGCTGAGAGAGCTCAGCCTCCATCTACCATGGTTCACTGCTTCACTTTGACAGACTGTTGTAGAATTTTAAGAGACAGGACAGACCAGTGGAAATCAGGAGAATTTATTTCCGGTTTTAGGTGTACCACAGCTCAATGGACTTCTGTCCAAAGGCAGAACATTGAACAAAGAAAAGTTCTAGCTTTTATACATTTTGTGGTGGTGGTGGTGGTGGTGGGTTTTTTTTGTGACGTATCAAGTGGGTTTAGTGGAACAAGACAAGGGCAGACAGTTCTAGAATTTAGCCTTATAAAAAAACAAAGCCTTATAAATCTTGTGAGAATAAGATGACATAAACTTAGTTTATAAGACATAGTTGCCAAATTTATCTATACCAAAACAGTTTCAGCAACAGGAGAGGAGTAAGGGAGGGTGACTGCCCAAGACTGAAGAAGACTTGTTTTTCTTTTAAGTCCTGCTTCAAAACCAGTTGCAGGTAGCTATTTTATCTCATTGTAGTACTAAAAAACTCCACAAGAAAATGGTGCACTGTGGAGGTGTGTGCAGTTGTATTTTCTATCTTGGTGTTTTTCTCATTGCTGAGAAAAACCTGACACCCACAACTCCAAGGAGGAGAGGTTTATTTTGGCTCACAGTCTGGAGGGTTCAGTCCTGTTGGCTGCTCCAGGGCAGGGCGGGGTGGGGCGTGCCAGCAGCATGGCAGAGGGCCTGACAGAGGAGAAACACTCCTTGGATGGTGACAAGAAGCAGAGAGGGACCTGGGGAGGGAGAGGGACCCTTCCAGGGCATGCCCCCGTGACTGCCTCCTCCACCAGGCTCCCCCTCCAAGCATCACCTCTAGCTGCAAACTCATCAGGGGGCCAATCCACCCATAAGTATCACCCCCTCATCCAGTCACCTGCAAAAGCCCCACCTGTGAGTGCATGAAGCTTTGGGGAGAAGTCTAGATAGAAACCCTAACTCTTGGCTTCTGGCATCTTGAGACTGTTTGTGAAGTTACCTTTGCTTCCACAATTTAACTTCATTTTTAGTTTTAGAGGTTTCCGGAGGGGATTATGAGCATAACTTACTGTTATGTTAACTTTTCCCTACATTGATAGGCCATTTCATTACACTCTGAAATACCAGTAGTGACCTTGACTGATTTTTCCTTGGTGGAAAAGGTTCCGCATAGATACATTTAAAGGAGTTGAAGTGTCCTTGTGGTGATAAAGATTGATTTTGTCACTCTCATGCTCCGGGGACTGGTGGTGGGCGTGGCTTCAGGAGGCAGGTGTCCTGAGGTGGGCTAGGTGGATGAGGGTACAGGGTGTCCCTGCCAGGTGCCAGGGCTCCCTTCACCCCGGGCCTCGTCTGCTGCCCTTCCTGTGGCAGGGCACATCATCCCCAGCTGAAGCCTCTGGCCCGTGAGCAGCGTTGCACCCAGCTGGGGAAGGGGGCAGAGGCAGTGGCGGCCACCCCGTCCTGTGCAGAGGTCAGTGTGGAGGTGGCAGAGCATGTCCCCATGGTGACAGTGTGGCTGTCTGGCCTCTGCAGCAACAGGACCGCAGGGCCCTGCCGGCCGCACTGCTGTTCCCAAGCCCTGTCCTGCAATGTTCTTGAGAATGGTTTTAGGAGCTGTGAGTCCTGTGAATGTGCACATGCACCTGGAAGTAGCTGCGAAGTTTGTCAGTGCTCTTGGCCTCTGAGGGTGGGGAAAACCTCCCTGCCCCTGGAGGGCCTGGAAGGACTTGTCACAGAAACCGTAGGGGAGTGTTGGGGAGGTGACTGTGGAGGGCGGTCGGGAGATAACAAGAATTTGATTTACTGCTGGGATGCAGCCCAGCTCCAGGGCCAAGGGTGCTCCTGCAGGGCCTCTGTGCCGTCCTCTGTCCTTTCCCTGGGCTGCTCAAGGGTGGCTCTGAGGTGGCCGTGGCATCTCCTGTCCTAACTGCCAGTGTCTTCTCTCCTGCCTGCCGCCCAGCGAGGAGCTTGGGGAGTTCATGGAGACGAAGGGCGCCAGCAGCCCTGGAATCCTTGTGCTGACCACCGGCCTGAGCAAGCCGTTCATGCGCCTGGACAAGTACCCCACGCTGCTCAAGGAGCTGGAGAGACACATGGAGGTGCCACTTCCCTCAGGGCCTGGTGTCGCACTGCTGTTAGTGAGATGGCCACTAGGGACAGTGCAGTTTACCCAGAGCTATGATCGGTGCATTTTCAAAATGATTTTATCACATGTAAAGTTTCCCTCCTGCCGTGGTTCTCTGAGGAAGCATCTGCCTCCTTACCTCCTCATCCTGTCTTCCACCACTGTGAGCAAAAGATTTCCAGAGTCTAGAGAATGCAGATGGTGTGAGGAACGTGTAGCTACAAACAATAAGTACCAATAAGTAACAGAGAGTTGTTTAGGTGAGGGTTGTGTCTGCTGTTGTTTTTTCTTTTTTTGGTCCCGGGGATCGAACTCGGGTCCTGGCGCTTGCGCAGCAGGCGGCGAAACCACTGAGCTAAATCCCTGACCCTGTGTGCTGTTGTTGTGAATAGAATACCCGGCTGGCCGCAGGCCTGGCAGAAGTCTGGGAGCCAGTTGCCCTCTGGGCGTGGTTGGGCGGGCTGCGAGGAGGGAGGCTGAGCTTCCTGCAGCTTTACCACACAGCAGGCGTTGCTGCTGCCCTGCTCTCGATTCCCCGATTCCCCTATTCCCCTTCCTCTGTCAGTCCCACACTTCCCTCATCCTGAATCCTGTGAAGGGCAGGCATGCTGAGGGCTGCTGTGTGTGGGAGAAGGGAGAAATTTCAGGCCAGCCGAGGAGAGTGCCTTTGTAAGAAAAACTTGGACTGTGGAAGCTGATTGTACATTTCTTTCCTCCAAAGGATTTCCATCCAGATAGACAAGATATTCAGAAATCTATGACTGCCTTCAAAAACCTCTCAGTAAGTGATTGAGCATATTATGTTTTCCCCAGACATTATTGTGGCAAGTCAGTGTAGAATCAGCAGCCAGCAAAGTTAGATGATAAAATAATTATTCATAAATTGAATTAATGTGTAATAATCATAAATGTGTAGTAGAGCTCATGGCTGTGGATTCTCAGGTGGACTGGTGACGCCAGAAAGCTGTGCCGATTATCTGGATCTGAGAAGGCACCCAGTGCTTCCTGCTGCAAAGTACTTCCGGGCCTCCTTGCCTCGTCCTCAGGGCGTGGTGCTGCTCCAGGGCTCAGTGCGGGCTCTGCCTCTTCTGTTGGCGGCTGTCTGACTGCTGCACCTTCCTCACGGCCTCCGTTGTGCTTTCCCTCTTTCTTCTTGGTCTTTTCTGGTGGCAGACACTAATTAAGCCGGAGGGAAATATTTTCTTATCTGGTGTACGTTTTTATTCTTCCCAGAAATGGTAAAATCTGTGATACTTTTCTAAAATATTTGTATATCCTGCTTCTCTTGATGCCATACATTTAAGCAAATTTGTAATCCATACAATTGAGCCAGTCCTTCAGTAGATTATCTGTCTCAAGGAGCAGTATGTGAAACAGTAATTGCCCTAAGCAGCAGTGTGGTTGGAGCGTGAGCTTTTGGAACCTTCAGTCTCTGAAGAGTGCTGTGTTTCGCAGGTCCAGTGTCAAGAAGTCCGGAAAAGGAAAGAGCTTGAGTTGCAGATTCTGACGGAATCCATCCGGAGCTGGGAGGGAGATGACATCAAGACACTGGGCAGTGTCATTTACATGTCACAGGTCATGATTCAGTGCGCAGGGAGCGAGGTAGGAAGCCTACGCGGTGCATCAGCCTGTGCCACTCCTAGTGCCTTGTGATGAGGACTCCCCGAGGCGTGGGTGTCCAGGAACTGAAGAGTTTGGGAGTCCTGGCTTTGGTTCTGAGTGTGCCCCACTGTTCATCCTTGACAAGGCAGGGAGCCTTAGAGTTCAGTAGAGGAGCTGAAAGCTGAGCGTGAACTGGCTGAGGCCCATAGGCTCGGCTTGGCCCAGGATTGGAGTCTGGTGTGTGTAGACACTTAGGTATCTGCTCTTCCTGGGGGTCTAGACCCTGTCTTAGTTACTTTTCTCTCTTTGCTGAGACAAAATAGCCAACACCCAAAGTTAAAGGAGGGAAGGTGTATTGTAGCTCACAGTTTGTAGAGGTTTCAGTTCATAGTTGGCTGGTTCCAAGGCAGGGTGGCATGGCAGAGGGCATCACAGAGGAGAAACAGTCCATGGTGGGTAGAAGGCATCAAAGCAGCGAAGTAGCAAGGGAATAGCAAGTGACAACAGCAGCCCTTTTTCTGTGCCTTATATTTTATCCCGGCTATCCACCCTTAGGTCAGGTAGCACTCTCACCCAGGCTGGGGCACCCTGAACCCTAGCATTGCATCACGAATCAATCCTAGCATCACATACTCTAGATGTAGCCACCTCCGAAAAGTTCCACCTCTGACTGCCTGAGGCTTTGCTGGGGCATCTAGACACAGCCAGAACAGACCCTAACCCTTTCTCGTGAACCCATACTAATTAGTATTCACTGAAAGGAAGCACGAGTTTCTCATGGGTCTGAGGAAGGAAGGAGTAAAACCAGATTCTTGGGCTAGTCCCACTGGGTGTAAATCGAGCAGTTTACTTCTCACGATTCACGTGCTGTGTGTTCATTGGATCACTGAGCAGGCTCTCTTCCTGAGTTTTATTTTGTCTTTGCAAAAAATATTCAGCAAGAGAAACACTGAACTTACACTCACATGTTGTTTCTTCCCACCCATAAAGTTTCACAGTGTTACCCTCTCTATGGATGAAGCTGTGATAGTTTGGACACTACAAGAAATCGCGATTTTCCCTATTTACCACATTGATACGAACACCCACATCTCTGCAGTAGTATTTCTTAATTGTGTGATTTTAAACTTTATTTATTATTTATTTATTTATTTTTTATACTGAGGATTGAACTCGGGACCTTGGGCTTGCAAGGCAGGTGGCGGCACCACTGAGTTAAATCCCTGGCCCCAATTTTAAACTGTTTAACCCAGTCCATCCTGTAGCATGGACTGTTGGCATTGGTGGGTCCTCCAGTGTGATTCAGAGCACTCAGGACCACACCTCGAGCCTTTGGCCAGGATGTCCCCAGCCCGTGCTATGAGTCTTCAAGAGGAGAACCTCACAGGTCGTTCTCAGTGACTTCGCTGAAATAGAGAACGTCCTTTTCCCAAGGCGCTTTGTGCTGGATGCTCAGGGACCTCTTCTAGTGTAGACCTGACGCTGGGCAGTGTTTACCATGCCAGCCGGTGAACAGGAGTGTCTGACATCACCCTTTCTGGGTCTGCTTTTAGATTCTTGGGAATTTTTGTCTTTTAGGTATGGTCTCTTCAGTTTTTGTTTCTTTATTGAACAAGTGTATGTTTTTTGTGTTTTTTTTGGTACCGGGGATCAAACTCAGGTCCTTGCACTTGGAAGGCAGGGAGTGGAACCACTGAGCTAAATCCCTGGCCCTGTTCCTTTATTGAAGGAAATGATTTCTAGTACACAGTGATGCTTTCGAGTCCTTCCTGTAGGCCAGAAGTTTATGTGATACACGAGAACAGCATTTCATTGGCATATTGCGCACTAGGGAAGGGCCAGGGGTGTGGAGAAACCAGAGTTTCTGCCTGTGGTCTGGGCTGTCCTCCTCAAGCATGACCCTGTGCCCATTACAACTTTCCGAGTTCTTGTTCCTTTTCTCCTGTGAACTGTGAAAATTGTAGATGCGCTAAACACTTAATGGCAGAGACACATTCCTTCCTCTGTTAGCATTCAGAGATACTACACAGGTAGCCATTGAGCGTGCAGTGGTACCTCCATTCAGACTTGATTCTCTTCATGACTGTGGTCACAATCTGAACTGGAACAGAACCGAGTCCAAGTCCAATTTCCCCATGAGGTCGACACTGAGCCTCATCATTGACTGGTTCGGCTCTCATCCAATTTGGATTGTGACCAGTTACAGAGTCACAGAAAGAATCAAGTTGGGGAACCAACGTACCACTGCATTCTTACTTTGAAGAATTTAGCAGTCCATGGCCTTCACCTATTTGCCAAAGTTTTCTCACTCACATGTTAAGACTTAAACTGATCATCGTTTTTGTTTCCATTTAGTTTGCTGATACAATTTGGTAGAAACACCTGGAGAGGAAACTGAATATAGGATAAGGTTTCATAGGGCTTAATACAAAATAAATATTGTGGTCACATTTGTAAATAGATGTGCTTTTAAAAATTGTTTTTTATATTAGGAAAAGAATGAAAGATACCTTCTCCTCTTCCCGAACCTCCTGTTAATGTTGTCTGCCAGTCCCAGGATGAGTGGCTTCATTTACCAGGTAAAACACCTTTAGACTCAGGTTTCCTTGCTCTTGGTAGATCTGAGACTCCTTTTCATGCTGGCTTTCAACTTTGGCCTTAGATGCTCTGTGCTGCGTGTGCTGCTGTGTGTGCTCAGGTGTGTCCCCTGTGACTCTGCACACATGTCCTAGTGTTCTCTCTCAGCCTGAAAGGAGGAAAAGTCGGGCAGAGCACCTGTGAGGACATAGTCCGTGCCTTGGCCTCTGAGGCCCCTGTGACAGTGTCTCCTCCTTGCTGCTCTGGGGTTTTGCTTTCTCTTCTGCAGAACAGGGGCCTCCTGGGGCTGTGAGTCAGTGGAGTAGGCAGGCCAAGCTCTGTCAGCCACGTGGCACCCTCAGACCCATGGCACAGGTCTCGTGATCATTAGCCTGCGCCATAGACTTCCTCTGCTTTCCTAGACTTGGGGGAGTACAAGGGCTGTGTCCCCTCCCTGCTGGTTCCGAATCCCCGGTGGTAGCTCTCACCGCTGCACTTCCAGGAGGTGCCCTTGGGAGGTCTCCTCCTGGTTTCTGTGTGACGCTGTAGAAGCCACGCCTGCTCGTCCCCTCCTGGAGCCTAGCCCGTCCCCAGCGACTCCTGGGATGGAAGCTGCCACACATTTTCCACATTGAGCCAGCAAGGACTGGAGACTTCTGCATTGAAGCAGACGTGGCTTGTTCTCCTCTGCATCTGGAGCAGGCTGCATCTGCTCACAGGGGGGGCTGTGGCCATAGCTGTCGGAAGTGGTGAGGCAGTGTGAACACACCCAGGACCACCGCACTTGCGCGTGTGGGCTGCTGTCAGGAGGCACCTTACGGGAAGCTCTCCTCACCCGGGCCCTGAAGAGCCCTGAGTCCTGTCCCTCCCACTCTTTCTGCTTCCAGTTGCCTACCCCAGAGCCCCGTGCCAGTGCTGGCTGAAGGCAGGCCCTGCTCCAGCCCCGGGGAACAGCCGGCTGCTGGGCGCCTGTCCCCCGGGAGGCTGGCGCCTGCTTGGGAGCCCTTGCTCTTGTGTTGGTGCTCCAGAGGCCTCCTCCAGCCTGGCTCAGTGAGCCCGGTCCCAGCACTCGTTTCTACTCTTGGCGCACTGGCTGTGGGGAGTCAGCCGGGCAGCAGTCGCAGCATGCGCACCGGCTGTGCGGTTCCCAGCCTGATTCTGTGCGACTCCTCCGGGCTGTTGAAGTACCACGTGCAGCAGCAGTGTGGACGAGGAGTGCAGCAGAGCACTTTCAGACCTGTTTGGTCACAGTGCTGTCAGCCAGGCAGTGTGCCGTCCTGCCCCGCTGTGGGGTTTTGGGAAGAAAATGGTTTGAGTGCCGAGGGGCCCAGGGAGTCTGGCTCTGCCTGCTGGGTGTCAGCAACACCTGCCGGCTCGTGACCTTGCCATGGTGGCTGTGGGGGCAAATCCCGCCTCCCTGCCCGGAAGCACTGCTTTTGGGGTGCTGAGAGACTCCTGCACCTGGCTGAGAGCTGTTCTGAGGCAGCTCCACCCAAACACCCACAATGTGTCCAGGTGCTCGTGAGCTGGGGCTGTCGTGTGTCTCTCTGTGCTGTGGGCCGTGACTGGTGCACACCCCCGAAGCGTGTGCCAGCCTCCTGCTGGCCTGCGCATTCCTTCCTGAGCTCCGAGCCATTTAGCACAACCACCCATTTTCTGTTTGGCGGCCTACAGAGTATAACTCACATAGTCAGTCCTATGTGCTTCAGCTTCCACTGTTTCCTTGGAAACTGGAGCCTCCCCTCTTTGCGGGGCAGATGCCCATGCCTGTGTCCTTCGAGGCAGCCGCTGTGCGCTGTAGTCTCGTCACAGTGCGTAACGTTTCTGCATCAGTGTTTGCTGTGACTCGCCAGACGGGGTTGTGCACTTGCGGCTCTGCCTTTCTCCCGGTTGAGTTTTTTTTTTTCTTAAATTCTTTTATTGGTACATTGTAGGCATACAACACAATTACATTTCTCAGTGGGAATTGTACCTTTACATGATGCATCTTGATTCTTTTTTTTCCCCATTCCTAGCCCTCCCTTCACCCCCCCACCCTTCCCTATTTACAAAGACTTTATTTCCTTTTTTTCATTTCTCATCATTTTTCCTTTCCCTTCTTTCCTTTCCCCTGCCCCTCCTGCTACCCCTACCCCTTTGGACCTTTTCTTCCTATTTTGCATTATCAATTATTCATTCTAATCATTGGTACATTTTAGGTATACAATATAATGACATTCATCGTTGGAAATTTGCACCTTTACGTAATCTCTGAATCATACCACAGTGATATATGTGCACCTATGTTCATAGGAGCACAGTTTGTGATAGCTAAAATTTGGAAACAGCCCAAATGCCCATCAATGGTTGAGTTTCTCCATCATGGTACTGCATTTCTCGTCTGAGGCAGGCTCTGGTGTACACGCCCTGCTGTGGACAGGCGCGTCCCTGGCTCACGGTTCCTGTGCCATGCCTAAAGTCACTGAGTATTTACTTTAATGACGGTTCCTTTACTGGAAAAGGACTAATTGTACTATTTTTTTGGGGGGGTTTCTCTTTTAGGGGAAGCTGCCAACGACAGGAATGACAATCACAAAGCTTGAGGACAGTGAGAATCACAGAAATGCATTTGAAATATCAGGTGATAGACACAAGCTGTGTGGGTGCCACCACCCCACCCCACCACCCTGCCGGAGGCCAGCCAGCCCTCGGGTGCAGTCTCGCTGGGGGTCTCGAGGGGGCTGTTCAGTGCTGCCGAGTCTGCACTGGGTATGGGCATGCGCACGTTGTGAGTGTCCTGCGCCCGCGCCTCCCTGCAGCCCACTTTCTCTGGTCATCTCCTGCAGGGAGCATGATCGAGCGGATCCTCGTGTCTTGCAACCACCAGCAGGACCTGCACGAGTGGGTGGACCACCTGCAGAAGCAGACGAAGGTCACGTCCGTGAGCAACCCCACCATCAAGCCCCACTCTGTGCCGTCTCACACCGTAAGGGCATCCAGGGTGGCTGGTGGGGTGCGGCGCCCTGGGCTTCCTCCCCCGGGGTTCTCGCCTGTGCGTGCATGATCTGGAACTGTGTTTGGTAGGGTTTATTTAAAAAAGAAAACTGAAAGCAAAAGATAATGAGGATGGAAAGAACTAGATTCAGTTTGAAGGCGTTAAAGTATTTTTCATTCATTGTTTTAAGAAAACAATTGTTTTTGTTAGAAAAAGCTCAGCCGCTCCTAGACTTTTAGAGCCAAACTGCTTCAGCGGAGAGCAAGGCAGTGTGTGGCGTGAGGCCCTGTGCTGGTGTTGGCGCTGAAGAAGCGGTTCCTTGAGTCCCCGGGAGAGGACGTGTTTAAGGGGCTTGAGTCTGCAGTGCGTCCCTCCGCTCTTCTGATCACTTCTGCCCTGCAGCCCCTCTTTCTCTGCCAGCCTTGTTCCTCAGGGCCGCAGCGGCCCCGCCCCGCCCACCTGCTGTCCTCCGGCGGGAGGTTCCGCTTGGTCGGGTTGGGCTCTCCCTGCCTCAGTCCCCGCCGTTGGCTGGGCTGGGCTGTCGGTGTGGATCTGTCCTGGGCAGAGGCATGTGCAGGGCGGGGAAGGGCATGAGCTCCTGCTTGTCAACTGGCCCGGAGCCTTCAGCAGGGAGCTGTTCGGGGAGGACGCTGTGCTGGCCCTCTTGGGCCCTGGCCTGTGCAGCCTGTTGTACTATTGATGTAGCATCAGGCATCCCGTGTGACCTGGATTTGCGTGTGCTGGGCGGGGTGCTTCACTGCACTTCACCTCCTTAGAAGTTAGTCGGAGGTGGCAGTGGTGTGGCACCCGTGAGTCTGGAGCCCACCCGTGCCCAGGACGACGCCAGGTGCTGGAGGGCAGCTGTGGCTTCCCTTCCTGACACTGTGGCTTTGGTGGGCTCAGCCCGATCTGCCCCTGTGTGTGTCTTTGGCTGAGGACTGCAGCCAGGCTCTCAGCGCCCAGCCCTCTGCCTGCTCTCCCACCAGATAGATGCCTTCTCACCCTGGGCTGGTAGGCTCTGAGTGTTACTTGATTTGTTTTACGTTTCCTTATTTCACTGTCAGGCTCAGGGATATTTTTGATTTTTCTGAGAATTGACTGGATTAGTCACCCACACCCATGAGAAATTAGGTTTTTTTTTTTTGGTACCAGGGATCGAACTCGGGACCTTGCGTGGGACCTTGCGCTTGCGAGGCAGGCGCCGGAACCACTCAGCTACATCCCTGGCCTGAGAAATTAGGTTTTTGAGTAACTGTTTTCATGAAGCTGAGTCTTTCAAGAGAATGCCTTGTTTTACCCCGGAGATCGGGGTCTTCTGTGAAGGATCGGATGGCACCCAGCTTTGGCCTCAGGAATGGCTCCTGCAGCCGAGCTTTGCCCTCTGCGTGAGAGTGGCGGAGGTGTGTGGCACCTGGCTGTCGGCTCAGGACGCGCTCCTCCCTCCCCTCTGCCTGCGAGCCTGGCCTAGGAGGGACTTTCTCCATGTCCACCAGGCAGTGCGCCGTTCCCACCGGCACGCGCCCCTCCGTGGTGACCTTTGCCCTGGGTGCTCCAGAGGCCCAGTGAGCCTGAAGCCCACAGCATGGGGAGCCCTTGCCCTGGAGAACCCGGCCTGGGCCTGGGCCTGGGCCTCGGGCTCCTCCCAGGCTGGCGGCGAGCACAGAGGTGGGGCCCTGGCCGCGCTGGTCTCAGGCTGTCTCTGCTCACATCCTCTCGCCCACAGCTCCCCTCGCACCCCATCACGCCGTCCAGCAAGCACTCGGACAGCAAGCCCGCGTCGCTGATGCCCGCCTACCACACGCTGCCCCACCCCTCCCACCATGGCACCCCGCACACCACCATCAGCTGGGGGCCCCTAGAGCCCCCGAAGACCCCCAAGCCTTGGAGCCTCAGCTGCCTGCGGCCCGCGCCTCCCCTGAGGCCCTCGGCTGCTCTCTGCTACAAGGAGGTGAGACTCCAGCCGAGCCGCGGGCACCGGGAGACCTCGAGCCGCCTGGAGTGCGGTGTGGGCTTGGGCTCCTGGGTTCCGCTCCACCGCGCGGGGTTCAGAGGCGAGAGTGCACTGTGCCTGCGCCTGGGTCCTGACACCCCAGAGGAGTGAGTGTGCCTTGTGTGTGCGATTGTGTGTGATGCTGCTCACGAGTGAGCGTGTGTGACCAGGCGTGTGGCTGAAGGTGTGAGCACAGCTGGGAGTGAGGCAGGGGTGTAAAGGCGTGTGAGCACGGTGCAGCCCTGAGTGCAGTGATGCGCGTGGCCCTGGGCCTCAGTCCCCAGCCCCCGAGTGACCCGTTCTCCCGGGTTTGTTTCATCTGGGTTCGGACTGAGTCACGCAGGCAGGCAGAGTGTTTGTCTCTGGCTGCTGCAGGACACCAAGGCTCCTGTCCCATGCCTTTGTGTGCAGTCAGAAGACAAAGGGACCTGACAGGGACAGCAGCTGGTGAAAATGCTGGGCGAGCAAGTGGGAATGGCGAGGGTCCCGAAGGACGCCTGTCCCGTGGGAGAGTGTCCCTGCCTCCCGTTGTCTCCGAGCAGCAAGGGAGACAGTGCTCCTCAGCCTGCCTGCCCACCGCCCTCTGTGCATGGCGGGGAGCCCTGGAGCCCATGTCATGCGCTGTGTGTTTCTTCCGCAGCTGTTTCTGCGGCACTTCTCAGTGCCTTTTAGATGTGTGCTAGAGAGAGTGCGACAGTCCAGCACCGTCCCCTCTGTCTGTGCGTCCGGTCTGGTTCTCCGGTCGCGCACACCTCCCTTTCTGCACTCACAGCTGAGCAGTCCGTGTCCAGCAGCTACCTGGCCTTGGGAAGCTTCCCCTGCCCCGCAGGCGTGCACGTCATCTTCACGGAGAATTGGGGTGGCCTCTGCCTCCCCAGTGCACCCGAGTTCGTTGCCCTCCTCGTGTCATTTGCTCCTCAGAGCTGTTTTCCCCTTGGTCACCTCTTCCCTGTTAGCTGCACCAGCTGGCCTGCAGCTCACCGGGACTGGGGACGCTCGTCACTCGAGGGCTCTTGTCAGGGCCAGGGCACAGTGACCGACTCCGGAGATGCCGTGAAGTCATGCATGTGGCCACCTGACAGCCTCCTGCTCCCTGGAGCTCTGCCAGGCATCTGGCTCTGATGCCTGTTGCATGTCCTGCCCTTTCCCTGTCCCCAGGACCTCAGTAAGAGCCCCAAAACCATGAAGAAGCTGCTCCCAAAGCGCAAACCTGAGCGGAAGCCTTCAGATGAAGAGTTTGCCTTGCGGAAAAGTGAGTGTGGGGTGTGGAGCCCGGGGTGGGCTTCCGTGTGTCCCCTGCCTGGCCCTGCCCACCCGGGAACAGGCGCCGGGGCGCGCTCTAGACGGAGGGCTCCTCTGCTCACTTGCCCCACTCTGCCACTGGGTGTCAGCCTGTGCCTCACTTGCTGCCTTTTCTCCACACATTGGCTGCAGTTGGGCTGTCTCCCCGGCCCTTCCCAGGCTCCAGGAGCCGGAGGTGGACCCTCCCCGTTTCCACTGAAATGAAGGTTTCCTGAGCAGGTGCTGCGTGTGGGAAGGGCCTCCCCACTCCCGAGACCGCTGGGAATGGCAGAGTGCATGGTTGGGCCACGCCCCCCCCAGCTGACACCTCGGGGTCCTTCCCAGGCCTTGAGGCTCTGGCTCACTGCACCTTCCACCCCCGTGGACTCTTCGGGGCTCATTTCAGAAGGGGTCGTGGGGAAGCAGTGCGTGCGTCGGCCCACTCGGGGCAGGCTCCGTGAGGCTGGGGGCTGTGTTGTGCAGGGCACGCCTCGCACCTCCGGGTCCTCACGGCCCTTGGGCCGGCCCCAGCCCACACGTGGCGTGAGGCACAGAGGAGGAAGAGACCTGCCGGGTGACAGAGGCCTGGGCCTGGAGCAGCCCTCCTCTGATAGGCAGGGCTGTCAGGGGCCCTTCCAGGAGGGACGGCCGAGCACCTCCTTGGGACGCGCACTGCTTTGTGCTGGTGCGGAGCCCGGTCCTCGTGACGCTTACGCCTAGAAGAGGGGGATGCTGGGTGGGTGGGCAGAGTCCGCCAGGACCCTCATGAACGGTGGGGCCGCCACAGGGTGTGCAGAGGCCTCGTCTGCCTGCTGCACGGGCTGTGGGTGGGCTCGGCGCCGGGCCAGGCGTGCAGGAGACACGCTGGCTGCCACAGCTGGATGAGGGCAGCCTGGTATTGAGTCACACCAGGGATGCTGCGCAGCGTCCTGCCGCGCCCCACATGACACCCTTGCCTGGAGCAGCCCCAGAGCAGCAACGTGGCCGCACAGCCGGTGTGGGGCCCACAGAGGCAGAGGGCCAGGCTTGTGCTGGGGTGAGTGCCCTGGAGCCAGGCGGGGGGCATGTGGGACGCTGACACAGGGCCTGGATGCCCGGGTCCCCGGGAGTGAGGGCCGGGCTTGGGGAGCTGGGATGCTCTCACGCTCCCGGCACAGGGCTCTGATGTCTAATAATGATGCTGGGTTTGCCTTGTACGCGTTGTGCTCTCCTGAGTGAACAGTGGGGCTTGTTATCCAGCTGTGGGTATGTAAGCTTCCTGTCCACATTTTTAGTAAATAGGGCTGGGCTGGGGATTTAGCTCAGTGGTGTCACCACCTGCCTCCCAAGTGCAAGGTCTCTGGTCCCAGTCTCTGGCACCTGCATACACACATACATACATACATACATACATACTCTGGCACCTACATACATACATACATACATAAAAAAATAGATAAGGGCTGACTGAAAAATACATACAGTGTGTTTAAATAAAAATGTTTCATATCAGTAGACACGCTATAATTAATCACATTCAAAATCCTCTCCCTCCCTTTGAGCACACTCATCCCATGGTTCTTGCCACTTCCTGCAGCAGCTCTGGAGTCCTCTTTCCTGAGTGACTGCACCAGGCATGATGAAAAATTCAGTGACTGCTGCTGCCGAGCACCATTCCCCAGAAAGGCAGCTTGTAAAACATGACCTTGTGTCCTCGTCCACCTTCATCACCAGATCGGGCACCATGTGACTTCCAGCTCTTTCCAAGGTCAAAATGTCCTTAAAAAGGAAACATTTTGAATCCATTCAGGACATCGAGGCAGTCAGGACATTGCTGCTAAAGACCCTCAGGAAGGAGAGCTCCAGGGCTGCTTCCTGCGTCCCTCCGCAGCACTGAGCTGCATTGTGCCCCTGTGTCTGTGTGAAGGGAGGGCTGCCTGCTCTCTGGGGAACACGTGGCCCTGGGCTCAGCCTCATTACTGTTGTGAGTGAGGGTGGCAGACTGTTCTTGCTTGCCTGTGTTCTTCTGGAAATTGCTTATTCCCTTTTTACCCCTTTTATCAGTTTGTGGGTGGGGGTGCTATTTTTTTTTATAGATTAGCAAGCCCTCACAGAGTTGAGGAAGTAATAAAACGAAAAACCCTTTCGGGTACACCTATGTGTAAACATACAGCGAGCAGCTCCCTGAGACGGTAGCAGGGGCTCGTCTCAGATACCAGTTCAGGTAGCTTTCTGGGGAGCTGGTGGCAGCAGCATGGGGCCACCCCCTAGCTGTGATGTGTGTGCATCTCCACAGGCACGGCTGCTCTGGAGGAGGATGCTCAGATCCTGAAGGTCATCGAGGCTTACTGCACAAGTGCCAAGACGCGGCAGACACTCAACTCGAGTAAGTGTCCAGGGCGCACTGGGGCCCGTGGGGGGTCCTGGTCAGGGCCTGCGGCCTGCACTGCTCTTGGTGAGCGAGGGCGCAGGAGGGCAGTGGGCAGTGTGGGACCCGAGTTGAGCAGAAGCAGGTGGCACCACGTGCTCAGGGAGAGGGCTAGGAGACCGTGCGGGGCCGCACGCCACACCGGCTCTAACCTGGCGGGCAGCATGGGGATGGGGGGTCTCTTTAAGCTTAGGGCTATTGTCATAGTGCAAACCTGGAGCAAGGCCTTTGTTGACCTGCCCTTTTTTCTTTTAATATTTGGGCATAGACACCAACTAACTTATCTTGTAGACTTTAGTACACAGGATTTACCTGTGTCTTGTGTAGTTAAGAACATTTCTGTTTGTGGTGAGGACAGGGAGGTGGCTTTTTAAAATCTCCCTGCAGGTGAGAGGGGATGTGGCTGGCAGTCTTCTGTTTTTCTGGTATGCTCGTTTTCTAGCTTTTATTTTCCTGTCCCTTTTTGTGTGTGTGAGGTGCTAGGGATTGAATCTATAGCCTCACACGTATTAGGCAAGCACACTGCCACTGAGCAGTGTCCCCAGCCCTTTTTGAACGTTAATTTTGAGATAGAGTCTCACTAAATTGCTCAGGCTGGGCTTGAATTCATGATCCTCCTGCCTTGGCCTCCCAAGTACCTGGGATTACAGTCATAGTCACTGTGCCTGGCTTTGGTTTGTTTTTTAAAGAACTGGGTGGTGACTATAGTACTTTGCCACCAAAACCAGATTCTCGTTGATTTTTTTCCCTCGGCTCCCTTTCTGTCCCACCTCTTGGCAGGCGGCCTGTCCCCTCTTCCTTGTTATCACCTGCAGGCTGGTGCGTCCTCCAGATTAGGCCTGCCCCCTGCTGTCCTCCCCTGAAGTGAGAAGGCAGAGCGGGCGGGAGAAGTGCGCTGTGAGGACAGCCTGTGGCCGCCTGCCAGGTGGCACTCACCCGTGCATGGCCCAGAGCCCCTCACGGTTTGCACCGCTGCCCACTCCCCACCTTGTCCTGCCCAGGACAGGGAGGCTTCGTGCCAGGGTCAGCACAGGGCCTTCTTTGTCACTGCTGGGGAGGCCTCAGTGCTCTCGAAGACCGTGGGGTGTGTGTATGGTCAGGTAGCAGTTTGTGAATGCAGGATACTATAATCAGGAGTGCTGCCTTTCTGTAGCTTGCCAGTGGTGGTCTTTTAAGTCATAGGCTATTCCATGTGGCCATAGCTTTTTTAGATTTTTAAGCTAAGCTTTTTACCCGGGCAGCTCTCAGGTGCAGTTACTTGCTCTCAGCCTGTGTCCCATGCGACCACCCGTCCTGTGGTGAGCGGCCAGGCTGGTGCCGGTGCCAGTGCCAGCGCCAGCCTGTGAGGGGCAGCCCACATCCGGGTCCCACTCCTGTGAGACAAGCGTCGGGAATGTGCTGGCTTTGCTTTGAGTCAGTACCGTGGGGTCAGAGGCTCAGATCGGCCCAGCCGCAGCCCGACTGGCTCAGGGCAGCCAGTGACAGGAGACTTGCGCCCTGGGTGCCGGGTGCAGGCCTGTGGAAGTGGTTCCTCACAGGAAGCGCCTGGTGTAGCACAGTCTGTAGAAGGATTGTGTGTTGACCCCAGGTATTGTTTGGGTGCCAGGAGGACTTCAGAGCCAGCTCTTTGGCTGAGTTCTGCCTGGTGGGGCGCCCTCACAGTTCTTGTGTGGTTGGGCGCAGAGGCTGCTCGGGCTCCCGAGGGCACCCCATTGCCAGCCAGCCATGCAGGGCACTTCTGCTCCCCCGCCTCCTGCTGCCCGCCCTCCTTGAGCACAGCGGCGCGGCCGTTCAAGCCCGTCTTCCTGGTGGCCAAGGGCCTGTGGCAGGGTGGGAAGCGTGGGGAACAGACCCTGCTCGTGCCTCCCTGCCCAGGCAGAGTGCAGTGAGCGCCATGAGCAGGTCTCGAGAGGCTGGGACACACCGAGCCTCCCCCCGGAAGCACCCACGGGCACATGGGCAAGGTAAGTGTATACCTGGCTGCTGGCGTGGACTTGGCAAAGAAGGAACTGAAGCAATCAGTCAGAAGCCCTTTGAAGTTGGTTTCCATTTAGTATATCCATTTACTGAATAGAAAATAGTGGTCACCAGCTGCATAAATTGTATCTGTTGCAAATAATGTCCTAAGTGAGAGTGTTAGCAGAATTGGCTAATTGCAAGTGCTTATAGAACCACTGTTTGGACATGGGTGTAATTGGTAGGTTTCTTAGGGGAGGGCTTCGTAGAAATATCTTTGGAAACAGTGTGATGACGTAGGTTTATTGGAATAATGATTAATTGGTTTTGTTCTGATATTTGTGCTGATAAACTGGTTATTAAAACCCAGCCATAAATAAGGAGAAACGAACATTGTTGCCATTTTTTAACACTATTTTCTCTTTTCCTTCTCTTCCCATCACCTTTCGCTTTTGTTCCATGTTGGTTGTGGCTCTTCCTGTCCGCCCCCACCCACCTCTGCTGTCGCCCTGTCACTCCTCCGTCTTAGCATGGCAAGGCACTGACCTGATGCATAATCACGTCTTGGCTGACGACGGCCAATCAAGCCTAGACTCCCCGGGTCGTCGCAGTAGCCTTTCTCGCTTGGAGCCCTCAGACCCCTCGGAAGACTCTGAGTATGACAGTATATGGACAGCCCATAGTTACAGAATGGGTTCAGCATCTCGTAAGAGCTGTTGCTCATATATCTCTCACCAGAACTAATGCACTCTGAGCTTTTCTTAACAATGCTTGTATCGCAGCCTGCTTTTCTTAGATGTTTTCTTGCTGTTTCTTGTCTCTTTCATGTGATATTTTAACAACCTGGAGAGTGTTCCTGGGACGACCCGAACCTGCCATGGGGGGTGGGTTCGCACAAGCCTGTACCCACCCGGGCTTCTCCCAGCCGGTGGGGAATTGTTTTATAAAATCTCCAAATGGTTTGGTGTTTTTACTCTCAGTGCAGCAACTCTCATTTCCGTTTTGGATACAGCTATATGGACAGTTTTATATTTACACCAAACCACACCGGTTTGTGATCTAAGTGCCAGCAATATGGAGATGACTCTGGCCTTACCCGCAGGGACCTGCACGTTTTCAGTGTAACGAAAACGGGTCACGCAGGCATGGAGAGGCGACGCGACGAGAGGAATTTCCGTGTGTCCGGCCCATTGGTTGTGTGGTGCCGTGGGCTCAGCCTGGGCAGGTGCACGGGAGGGCAGGGCCACAGGTCTCCAAGCCTGTCTTTACGTCGGCTCTGCCCTTCTGTGGCCTGCGTGGGCTTCAAGCCCACTGTCCTGGCTTGGACCTTCCCTCGTTGCCACGCCGTACTGCCCCAAACGCATCGATGGCCGATGTGGGCGCTGCCCAGTGCAGAGTGGGGGCTGCAGGGGAAGCCCCAGTGGAGACAACTGCGTTCAGAGCGGCATGGGCTTGAGTGCTTGGCTTCGGCACCGCCTGGCTGCCGACACCCGCCCATGCGCTATGCTGTGGGAACCATGATGCTGCATTTCAGCAGCCCCGCAGGGCCACGCAGGAGGCCTCACTCGGGCTAATCCCTGCTCCGTTCAGAGACAACTGAACGCGACATGTTCTGGTCAGTCATGCCTACAAACCCACATCTGGCCATCGCTCGAGGGGCAGACTGAGTTCTGTCCCTTGCGCGCTCCGCTCGGTGTTAAATGGAGCCGGGTGGCTGTATGGCACGGTTCACGGATATGCCGTCACGAGTCGGGAGTAACGTTTCCTTTCTTCGGGGCAGCTGCCCCAAGAAGACCCTCCCACGCCCCTGTGTTCAGGGTTGGGACCGCATGTGTGCTGAGTGCCCTGACGTGCTGCCACCCTCCCGCACTCGGGGCCCTGTGCCTGCGACTGCCTGCAAGGCAAGGGCACCCATGCCACTCCCGTCCGTGCCTGCCTGTCCCAGACAGCCACCGAGTGAGTGCTCACGCCGCCTGAGAGCGCGCGTTTTGTGCCAGTAGTACTAAGGGAGCCAAGCAGTCTTTTCAAATGGGCGCCCAGTGCTAATCACCCGTAGTCACAAGGTGTGCGATATTCAGCCAAACAGCAAAGGAAGGTTTTGGAACAATGGAACCACAGAGCCTATACGCTTACATCATGAGGTGGGCTTGGCAGTGATCTTGTTGTGTGACACGTAGCCTCGGCCCCGTTCCCGGGTGAGTGGCCGTGCACCTGTGCCCTGGGACTGTCACAGCAGCTGGTTCCCATGCCTCTGGCACAGCCCACGTCCTCCGGGGGCTGGGACACAGACACTGTTTGTGCCACCCCGAGAGGTGTGGCCGCTGCACTGGGGTTTCCACAGCACCAGGTGTCACGTGGTGTCTTGATGAGATGTTGTCACGGCATTCAGTGCACCACAGTTTTGACGATTGACCATCATTCCCTCTTGTACTCGTCAGAGCCGTTTTGATGATTCTCGTTGATGCGAAGTAACTGTAGAATAATGCCCTGACTTTTTGTTTGTTTGTTTTGAATGTCTGACACCATTTTTTGTGACACGGTTAGAAGTGTTAATGCCATAGGCCCAGAAGACGGTCCTCATGCAGCAGAGAGGATGTGGCGTCCAGAGGAGGGCCAGCATGTCATGAGACTGGCCCGTGTCCCTTCCGTTTGTGCACTCTGTAATTCTGTGTGTACAGGTAGTGTTAGGACGAGAGGACGCAGACGCCGAGCCGGAAGGTAGGTCCAAGCCATCCCCAGGCCTTGCAGATGGCCCAGACAGTGTTTGCATTGAACTCACTCTTGCAGGAATGCTTAACAAGCTCTCTTACTTATGTGTTTTGCATAAAGTGGCCAAAACACAGTAATGTGTATATAGTGGAATAAGATCTTGGAGAAAATCCATATATTGTGCTCCTTACCTGTGAATGGGAAAAGCCATTTTAGCTCGTGACACCATTGAGAAGCTCACTGGGATGTGTATCTGAATGTCCGTTGCATTGTACAGTGCACATATCATTGTTTGTGGTTGCAATGGCAATGAAGTGTTTGTTTTATAAAAAGACATTCTGTCCTGTACAGTTGAAATAAATTTTGCATTTGCTAGCCTGTGGTTTCCAGTGTTTGTCACGTGGGGGCACAGTCGCAGCTCTGGGGGCGGGCCCGGCAGGGGCGTGCTTTCCCAGGCCAGATGTGCTCACTTCTCACCTGTTTCTCCTTTTCACAAGTTTTTCAATCCCTGGAAGATCTGTCTTCGAACAGAAGCATTGTCAGGTTCTGTGCACAAATAGAACAGAACTCTTATTTAGAGCAAGGTCAGGTTTTTCCTGCCCGGCAGACTTGAGACCAGAGGAAGCAAAGGGAAAGGAGAGGGAGGAAGGGCCTGGCGGCAGAGCCACGGCCTCTCGGAGAAGCTGCTGCTCTCCCGGGGAGGGCAGCGAGTGCACTCTGCAGCCCTGATGACGCGCCTGTGGCGGGATTACCCCACGGCGCCAGGGGCAGTCTGCCGCTTTTGTCGCAGCTGAGGGTGGCGATGCCTCAGGAAGGCCCCAGAGCTCAGAGGGCCACGCTGGTGCTGGGCGGCCTTGCACAGGCAGTCTCTGACCAGGGAGCCTGTCCTCAGCCTCGGGCACAGACTCCCCATGTGCACGCCATGTCCCTCCATGTGCTGTGAGCTTGAACTTGGGCTCTTCCTGATGAGCCAGTCGTGTGGCGTCAGCGTCCTGGATGGCTGGGCAGCAGCCTGGACAGCAGGTGCAAGTGGGCCCAGAGCCGGGGTGATCCCCACTCCATGGCAGCCTGGGCGCAGGGTCTCCCCTTGAAACAGGATTAGTCAATGAGATCTGTTTTTCTCAAACAAAGGTCCACAGGCCTGGGGGCCTGGATGTCGCAGATGTTCTGAATGACCCCAAGCTTCTGGCCACACGGCAGTGAGTGGATATTGCCATGGAGCCTGGGGGTGCTGGTGTCTCCAGCCTCTTGGTGCAAGTGTCCAGGCCCCTCACCTCACCTCACGGGCATGTTCTTGTGTCCTGAGTTAGGTGCTGCCCTGGTGTTACAGATACATTGCTGTTGCCTTCTGTTCCTGTCTTTCTTATTCCCTCGCTGCCTAGAAACAGCAGCAGTGAGGAAGCCAGTTTTGTATATTTGTAGACACTCAAGCACTTCCCAGACTGCCACCCAGAAAACCGCAGGATATTAATATTGGTGCACAAAAGAAAAACTGCGGCACTCAGATGACTTGTTTTTATGGCCAGTCATATCAAAATGCTTTTTTTGGGGGGGGGGTTGCTGAGGATTGAACCCAGGACTTCATGCCTGCTAGGCGACCGCTGTGCCACTGAGCTTCACCCCTAGACCCCCACCTGGTGTTGCGAAGGTGCGTTGTGAAGCTCTGAGGAGTGGCCATCGCCTCTCCTCTCCTGGGATGGTATGGAGCAGAACCCCTCTGACCTCCCCAGGATGTTTGAGAAACAGATCTTGACTGTCCTAGAGCCATCGTGAGCTCTGCAAGTGTTGGAGCAAGTATTGGTTGCTGGGTTTTAAAATGCAGTGCTCAGCCAAGACACACGCCCGTAATCCCAGCACTGGGAGGCTGAGGCAGGAGGACCCCAAGTCCAAGCCCAGCTTGGGCAGCTTGGCCAGGTTCAGGCTCCAGTACTGAAAATCAGGGGTTGGAACATTTTCTGGTTGTCCTGTTGAAATGCTTGGTCGAGGAATGAATTTTCCTTGCTTCATTGAACAGCTACATCACTTTTTTCAGTCATTTTAGAGATGTGTGTGCTATTGCAGGCAGATGCTGGCCAGGGTGTGGATTTCTGTGCGGAGAAGCGAATGGAGGTCGCTGAGGTAGACCAGTCCGAGACGTGGGTTTCTGCACCATGGCGCCCGCTCACCGCAGGGCTGTTTCAAGATCGAGCACTCGGTGCAGCCCATCTGCAGTGTGCATTCTCAAGCTCACGGTTTTACTGCACGTCACAATTCTTGTGTGCTTTAAGCATCTTTGCAAAAGTAAGACCTGTGTGTGGCGTATGCCTGTAATCTCAGCGATATGGGGACCTCAGGCAGGAGGATCTCAAGTTCCAGGCCAGCCTGGGCAACTTAGCAGGACCCTGCCTCAAGTTAAAAAGAATAAAAATAGGGCTGGGGATTTAGCTCAGTGGTTCTGCCGCCTGCCTCACAAGCGCAAGGACCCGAGTTCAATCCCCAGTACCAAAAAAAAAAAAGGAATAAAAGTAAAAATGGCCAGGGATGTAGAGGGAGAGCACTCTGGGTCCAGTCATTGGTGTTCTGCCCAGAGAAGGGAGAGGGGCTGCCCATGTAGCTGAACACCAGGCCCTCTGGGTTTGGTTTCCTTGGGTTAATGTCACTGTGTTCCCTCATGGGATTTAAGGCTCGTGCCATGGATCCATTCGGTAGGAGGCTGTGGTGAGCCAGTGTCTGTCCTGGGCACGGTGCTGCACCGTGGCTCTGCCTGAGAGTCTCTTGTGAGGGAGAACTGAGACTGGTGACTGAGGAGCCTGGCTCAGCGGGGTCCCCAGGGCTGCGCTCTGCGGTGCAGCCTCTGCGACTTTCTCTTCTGTGACGTTTGGAAACTCGGATGCAGGACACACTCGAAGAGACCAAAGCAGTTGAAAAGAGATACGTGGAATTTACCCTGCCTGAAGCACAGTCACAGGACTAGTCCTTTAGAAGCAGCACATTGCAAGTGGAGCGTGACAGAGTCACCACTGAGAGTTGGTTTTGATCTGACTGTCACAACTGTTAGCAGTTGGTTTCTCACCCTGGGAGATTCAGCAAGGCATTTGTTTTCTCTACATGTGATATAACACCTGATCTTTAGAATCCTTTTGTATTTTTCTGTGCAGACTGCACAGGAATTCACTTTTCCTTTGGAAGACAGGTAACATTGCACACATGTGGGAGGCCTGAGGAGCTTGCCTGGCTGGGACCGGGGCTTTGCCTGCAGCTGGTCTCTGTGTTTTCCTCGTGGCCCACATGTCCCAGCAGCTGTGCCCTCCTGCCCATGAGAGGCCCGGAAGACAGCGTCATCCAGAAGGGGCCTCTGCCCGTCTCTGCACCTGTCAGATGTCTGGCAGGCATTGTTAGCCTAGTGATGTGTTTGAAACTGTGCTCCCCTCCGGGACCCTGAGGCCAGGCCACCATGGGCAGGTGGGAGGTTTGGGCCCACTGGGGCCTGTGGGCGCCCCCCGCCCCCAGCATGGACAGGAGCACTGGTGTTCGAGCAGAAGACAGAGTCACCCTGGGTTCCTCAAAGCCCCTCCGTGCAGTGGTGTGAAATGTGCTTCTCGTGGCGCTCGCCCCGGGTGACACAGAATCGTGCCTGACGAGTGGAGGATGGCAGTGTGACGTTGGTCAGGCTCCTGCCTTCTGCTTTTTCGGGGGACCCTTGGATGGAGGTGTTAGCAGATGCACAGGTGGCTGGCTGGGGACCTTGCCCGGGGCTGTGTCCTGAGCTGCCCCCGAGGCCGGCAGGGACATTGAGGGAGCCCTCCACCGGTGATTGGTCCGCTTGGAGAGGGCCAGGCCTACCGTTCCACACTGTACTCCGCAGTCCTGCCTTTAAAAGGTCTCTGTTATCCCGAGGTTTCCATGGTGACAAGAGTGTGCAACAAGTGCATGCACAGGGTGACACTTTGGGGACACAAGAGGCAGGCACGTCAGAGGCGCAGGCCACGTAGGCTAGCCACCACTGCTGTGGGTAGCCGCAGGTCTCCAGCCACAGTGCACTTTTCTCAGAGAGAAACGTGTCATGCATCACATCCTGCCTTTCGAGAGCCTGTGTTCTGTGGTAGATCATGTCCTGCCCCCGACTGGCGTGGTTGCAAGGTTTCCAAGTACAAATGGTGCCTGCTGTCACACTGGCATCCTTAAGGAAATCTTCCCTTCCTCACATCATTACCTAAGATTTGGTTCTCTTCCCTCCCCTTATGAAGTGAGTCATTGGGTTTCACAATTGACTTCAAAAGGGTAGATCTTGTCTCGTTTGCCCCATGCAAGCTTTTGTGCTCAGTGCTGGTTAAATGGCATAAAATTTTCCTCTGATGTTGCAGTTTACTTTGTTTCTTTTAGAAAAATGATGCATATATTCCAGGGAATGGAGGATAAAGTTTTCATAAAATAACAGGATAATAAACTTCATTTTTTCCTAACCCATGAGCTATATCTTTATTTTCATATGTTGCTGTAGCGTTAAATTCTTGCAATTACCAAGTTTTTAGCTTATAAACTCTGCGTGTATATGTTCTACGTGGTCTGGTATATCTTTCTAAAATTTCTGGAGTGATACAATGACTTAAAATTTGGTTGAATGTCCAGGACAGTGTGGGTAGACCTTCTGATGTGCTTCATGTTGAAAATGTTAGTGTCTAAAAGATCTGTAATCCAGAACCAGAGACTAAAGTTTAATAAATTGGAAAAACGCTGGGGTTTCCTTTCCTCTGTAATGCTGTGGTAGTCAGGCAGAGGAGGGTAGAAGATGCCCTTTCCTAGTCTGTCGTGATGAACTTTGTCACTGCGTAGTCGCTGGAGGTTAGTGTTTAGGTAATGCTATGTAGTCCATTCCTTTTCTCAGTGCCTGGCTTTCACCTGAGGTTTTCCTTTTTTAACCGTCCTAGGTTCACGCAAAGAATCTGCTCCACAAGTTCTGCTTCCAGAAGAAGAGAAAATCATAGTGGAAGAAACGAAAAGTAATGGTCAGACGGTGATAGAGGAAAAGTAAGATGTCTCCCAGCATGTCCAGGGCCTCTGTCCCCAAGTGGGAGCTGAGTGGGAAGACCCCCCGAGGGCGGTGTGGAGAAGTCACCGGCCACACAGTGGGCTGTTTGAGAGTTGGGGTTTGGAGCGCCCGGCTGCCCCGCTGACTGCGGCCTGGCGTGCTCCCTGCTGACGCTCTGTTCCCCTGCAGGAGCCTCGTGGACACTGTGTACGCACTGAGGGACGAAGTCCAAGAGCTGAGACAGGTGCACTGGGTGTTTTAATCTTTTAATTATTAAAAATGAAACTGATTGCCTATAAGGAAAAAAACACCAAGAGGAGATAGTGATGTTTGGAAATCCAGCACATTAAGCCATTGGTCTTTCCAGATGTGAGGGCTTTTTTTTTTTTGTGGTACCGGGGATTGAACTCGGGTCCTTGCACTTGCGAGGCAGCCGGTGAAACTACTGAGCTAAATCTCCGGTCCCTTGGTCTTTGCAGATGTGAGAGAGCAGGTGATTGTTCACAGTGATTGCGTCCTTGCGGGGACTGGTGCGTGGGCGTGACACATCCCGACTCTTCTTGTCGCCTTCCCTGCCTCCCTGCCTGTCTCGGCCCCTTCCCATTCACCAGAGACCCATCTCCTGCTTCCCGCTAGCTACCTTCTATGGTGCTCTTTGTTTGCCCCTGGCTTTCTCATAGCGAAGCCCACAGTATTGAAGCCTGTGTGTCTGACACCCTTCACGTGGCCTGACTGATGCTCCCGGGAGCGCTTGCTTCCTGCAGGAGCCTGGCTTCCGAATGTCCGCGGATGGGCCTCAGCCCTAGCTGCTAGGGCTGCTGTTCTCCAGGCCATGGGTGGCTGATGAGACCCTACGGCTATGGCACTGCTTTGAATTGGACCCTGCATGGAGAAGGGAGCGGGAGAAGGCCAATGCAGCTAAAAGCAGCCTTATCCACCAGGGCATTCGTTGAAGACAAACTCATCACCTCAGTTTTTTATTTTTCTAATAAAGTCATGTCTCCCTTTCAAAAACAAAAACAAAAACAGGAGGTTTAGGGAGCAGCTGGGGAGCAGTAGCTCTGGCCCCAGGGGAGTGACTGTGGTGGTCTGCTTCACTTTCAGGATAACAAAAAGATGAAGAAGTCGCTCGAGGAGGAACAGAGGGCCCGCAGAGACCTGGAGAAGCTGGTGCGGAAGGTGCTGAAGAACATGAACGACCCCGCCTGGGATGAGACCAACCTGTGAGGAGGATCTCTGCTCCCCGGGGCGGGGGTGGCCCAGGCCGGGTGACCCTGGGGACTGAGTGTCTCAGAAGAACCCAGCCTGAGGCGTAGACGCCGAGGACGCAAGCCGAGCTGTGTGGGCCTCGCTGCCGGCACCGCTACCTCACCTGCAATAAGTGCAGTACCTGGCAGAGCCCTGGCTTCCAGACTCCTCGTCATGCAGGAACGCACTCCGCACCCTTCTTGTCAGTGCCGCTTGGAATGCACACCCACGGCTTCCGCCTGGGCTGACCTCCACCGGCACTCCCAGCCCACTGACCACTCAGGTGCTGGAAGCCAGGGCCCTGTGCTCTGGGCCGGCGCCCGACTGGCCCGCCCCACCCGTCACCATGGTGCTCTAAGCGGATGTCCTGCTGGTCGATTGTTGCGAGTCCCGTCCCGTCCCCCCCCCCCCCCCCCCCCGAGCAGAGTCCGGTCTGCCTGCTGCCAGGCTGGGGCAGTGCTGGCTGTGGGCGTCGCCCTGGCCCTGAGGAGAGCAGGAGCCCATCTGGCGGGGTTGTCTGCTCTTCTGGGTCCGGGTGCCCGCAGCGTTGCAGGGGTCACGCAGACTTGCCGTGGAGGCTCCTAGAGAATCCTGACAAAGTGCACTGTCCGTCCTCCCCCCAAAAGACAGCGAGAGCCTGTACATAAAATTATTTATTATGCTCAAGCAGCCAATGGAAACAGCGAGGCAGTGCTGGGAGCAGTTGCCAATGGTGGGCCTTCCCCGTGGGGCGTCCTCCCGCGGGCACGGCCACACCGCTTAGCACCCACTGGGCATCGCCTTCCTCTCTCAGCATGAATACAGCAATACACCTCGGGTTCAGCGAGGCCACAGCTGCCCAGACTCGGGACCGACCACTCTGTGCCGCATGCCAAGGACACGAGCACCGAGGCGGTCTTTGCTCTGTCTTTGCTCGCCTTGCCTTCTGGGGCCCAGCCCACGGGCCCGGGGTTGAGTCTGCTTTGGAAGTGCGTGGCAGTGCCCACGAGAACCTCGCTGTCGTTTTCCTCCTCCGCAGAGGGCAGAGCTGAGGTGGGCTCAGCTTTTCCGCAGAAAGTGTCTTCAGGAGCCGAACTGGCGCTGCGGGCTGTGCGTGACAGGCTGTGTGGCACCGGGTGGGACGCTGAGTCCAGGCCCAGTGCGGGCGGATCTGCGTTGGAGACTGGCCGGGCGCCTCGGACCGAGTTGCTTTTCTGGTGCCTGCTCAGACCTCTCACTACAATTGCCAACTTCCCAGCGTTAGCGTTTTATCCATCTGTGCTGGGACAAGAAAAATCGAGCCTTTTCCTTTTCTATAAGCCCTGTTTCTACACGTGTTTTTGGTGACACGTGGACGTTGCCCTGGAAACCATTGGTGTGAGTGGCTTGTCGTCAAAGCAGATTCTAACTCAGGAACAGCTCTCCTGGGGTTCCGCGGCCGGCACGGCGTCCCGCAGACCTGCCTTACCGTAGCCCGGAGCGTTTCCTAGAACTCGCGTGTGTACCGTGGCTCGGCGGGCTGGCACTGAGGTGGAGGTGGAGGCGGCCGCTGCTCTCCGTCCCGAGCTCCGTCTTCCGGGCTCTGGGAGCCGAGGTCGGTGTGTGCGTGTGCGCGCGGTTCTCGCTCACAGTGCCCTGTCGCACACCCCTGCCTTCTGCTGTGCGGCCGGCCGTACGGGCTGCTCCGTGGCGCTCGTCCTGCAGGGCTGAGAAGCAGCCATCTCCCGTGCTGTACGAGAAGCACTTTCTTGTCAGACGGCCGAGGTCCACACCCCACCAGCCTCCTGCTTCCGGCAACGTCAGCGTCTCAGACGGCGGCCCGGTGTGGGCGACGACGATGTGCGTGCGATGTGCGTGCTCGTCGGTGTAATTATTAAACTGTTATTTTTCTTACTCCACAAAACGAGTCCTCCTCTTTCGGTGCCTTTGCTGGGTGTTTCGGGGGCTTTTTAGATTTTAAGCTGCTCGTGTGACACCGGCAGTGGAAATGATCCCATTGGCCTTCGGAATCAGGTCGCGCGTATTTGAAGGGAATGAGGTTAGGGAAAGGTGAGGGTCTGGGGCCGGAAACCGAAGTCACAGCGGGCACTGCTGGGCCAGGCCTGCGCCTGGCAGAGAGCCTGGCAGGAGGTGACCGCCTGTGCTGCCGCGACCCCAGGACTGTCCCACAAAGAGGGTGGACGCGCTCCTGATGCGGCTACAAAGAGACGCGAGGAAAAGCAGACACCAGAGCTGAGGTCGCGGCCCCGAGCGTGTCCCTACTAGCGACTGCGAAGGCACAGGCGGCAGGCAGCTGGGGTAGGCGGGTTCCAGACGGGTCCTGGGGAGGTGCAGGTGGGGTCCACACTGGGCACCTCATGTCAGGATGGCGCCGTGACCTGGGCGGGGACAGCACGAGGCCAAGCAAGCGGGAAGGGGGAAGTGCTGGAGGAAACACCCTGAGTGCGGCCTGCAGGTCTGTCTGGTGTCTCAGCTCCTCCTCTCATTGCTGAGACAAAACACCCGACACCCAGAGTTAAAGGGGAAAGATTGTTCAGCTCACAGTTTGTAGCAGGTTTCAGTCCATAATCCGCTGGCTCCGGCAGCAGTTCATGGCAAGCAGAAGACCCCAAAAAAAAGCAAGGGACCACAGCTCTGTCTGTCCCTTTATCCAGACTTCTCAGGGCGGCAGCACTCGCACCCTTAGTCCTAGTGCCCGTGAGTCTCGCATCACACCATGAGTCAGTTCCAGCATCACACACTCGATCCAGCCACTCTGAAAAAGCCCCAGCTGACAGCGTGAGGCTTTGGGGGACAGCTAGGCACGGCCATAACATCTGGGGTGGCCCCGAGGGCCTCGGATTGGACCATGGGGCTCAGAGCTGTCTGCTGTCAGGAGGCGGGGCCTGGCGGGAAGAGGCGGTCATGGGGAGGGGCCTGGAAGGTTCCGCCCCCTCTAGGCTCCTCCCTTCTCTCCGCTTCCTGTCCCCCCGCCCCGCTCCGTGAGCGTGAGCAGCTCTGTTCTGCCAGGCCCCTCTGCCATGCCGCCCTGCCTTGGAGCAGCCCTGCCTTAAGTTTGTAGGTACTCTGTCCCAGTGATGAGAAAGTGACTAAAACAGCGACTCTCTCAATCTATAAAAAGTATATAGTAGCCTGCTGAGTGTGGTGACACATGCCCATGATCCCAGCCCTGGGGAGGCTGAGGTGGGAGGGTTGCTGTGAGTTCGAGGTTAGCCTGAGGTACACAGTGAGACCCTGTCTCCAAAACAAAAAAGTATACAGTACCCAAAGTGGGTTAAGGATCAAACTTTGGTTTAAGAGTAAAAGGAAAAAAAAGTACCACATTTACAGGAAACATGACTACGTTCCCAAACTTGGTGAAATGCAGCTTGTGTTTGTGAGGATGAGGCTGACGGCAAACTAGCAGTGAAAGGGTGATCCCTTCAGCCAGAGCATCGGCCAGGTCCAGGTGCAGACAGGCTGTCCGGAGACAAGGGCCAGAAAGCGTCAGCTGTTGCGAGGGAGGGCGGAGCCGCGGACAGTTGTCACTGTTCCCAGCTACACTGTTCATGTCAAAACGCGACAGTATCTACAGCTAATTAGAATGAATGGTGCTAGACTCAAGGTCCATATAGAAATTGATTTTTGTATGTTAGGAACCAGTGGAAAACAATGTCTTCAGTAACAAAATTTCAAATATAGATATTTAAATACAATATGTAAGACAGGTAGGGTTACTGAGTGGAAGCAGGGCCTTCACAGTGACCTACATCCTCAGCTCTTTTTGTTTCATTTTTAATCTTTAATTTCAGTATTATGAGACAGTCTCATTAAGTTGCTGAATTCCCCAGGCTTTGCTGGAACTTGTGATCCTCCTGCCTCAGCCTCCCAGAGTGCTGGGATGACAGGCATGGCCACCATACCTGGCTAAGATAAATGAGATCTTCATGTAGAAAACACTATGAAAGAAATCACAGGTCAGAATTAATGGATATTTTAATTGTAAAGGTGTCAATTTTCCCAATTGCTTTACAGATTCAATGCCATACTGATAAGACCTCCGAAGTTACAGCTTTATCCTCTTTTCTGGATCTTGAAAATTTTTTGCAGTTTTGCTTTTTAATTTGTGTGGTACTGTGGAGTAGACTCCAGGGCCTTTGCATGAGCTACATCCCTAGCCCTAATTATTCATTCACTCATCTACTTGTGGTACTGAGAGTTGAACCAGGGCCTTGTGTTGAGCTACAACCCCAGCATTTTTTCTCAATTTTGAGACAAGTTCTCACTAAGTCGTCAAGTTGCCCTGGCTTTTCTTGAACTTGTAGTCCTCCTGCCTCAGCCTCATGAGCACTGGAGTTATAGGCATGTGTCACTGCGCCTGGCCTGATTTCCGCGTCTCACATGGAAACACAGAACACCAAGACGGGTGAGCGCCTCTGGAGGAACAAGGTGGAGAGACTCCAGGGCCCTGTGGGGTCCCAGTGGGGACTAAACTGACCTGCGGCTCAGCTGCAGGGCTGCATTGAGGTCCCTGGGCACAGTGGGGTGGGCTCCAGGAGCTCCAGGAGCCCCGAGGATGGGGCTTCCATGGCAGCAGGAAGGGGCCACGAGGCCACCATCAGGCCAGTCCCCTTGGCTTGGAGCAGCAGCACCCGTCGGTCTCTGCCTCGAGCCCTGAGTGTCTCCGTCCGAACTTCCCCCACCCAGTGGGCCTCGCCTTCCCTGATTCACGAAGGCAGTGACCCGAGGTCCCAAGGGCAGCCACATTCAGAGGAGCTGGAAGTCGGGGATCGAACACATCCTGGAGACATAGCTCAAGCCGTAGTGATGGCCTTGTGCATTTGGTCAGTTACAGCCCTCTACACAGGAAAAGGACCCTGACCTATCCACTGCTGTCTTTGCATGAAGCAGAGGTCTGCATCCAGTAAATACGTGTGGAGGGAGTAAAGGAGGTGAGGGGATAGTGTCCCACCCTCTGTCTGCCATCTGTGTCCTCTACCTACCCTCGGGTGCAGGCCCCCTGAAGGAGCTGCACCTGTGTTTCCTGGCCGGGACGTTGCAACAGACCAGACCAGAGCAGCTGAGTGTCACAGCCAAGTGCCACAGCTCTGAGACACGGCTGAGCCTTACAGCCCAGTGTGGAGTCTCTGGAACGCAGCTCTCATAATTTGAAGACTGGAGAATCTGATGATCAGTTGAAGAGGTGGAGAAAAAAACCTTTATTACTGAGTACTCGACCAGAAAGGAGAGCCTCTTTATATAGGGATCTACAGGGTAGGCGGAGTTACAGAACATTCCTGAAACACGTGCTGTGTGAGCATGCTCACTGCAGCAGGGGGCGGAGTTATAGAACATTCCTGAAGTGGAGGGGCGGAGTTACAGGACATTCCTGAAAGGTCGCACAGTTCAGTCACAAACCATTTTGATACGTTGGGCAGGAGCCCAGCAGCACAAACTTACATTTCCTAAAGGAAACATTCTGTGGAAAAGCAGTGGAGGCAAGGCAAGGGCCTGTCTTATTGGACAGCACCTCTCTATCAGGCACAGCCGAGCAACAGGAAGTGGAGGGCAGGGAGCCGCTGGACGCTTCCGGGAGCCCCTCTTGGACCTGGCCCGAGAGGGTGCTGTGCACACTCCCCAGATGTTTAATTAGCTCTGTTTATGTGTAAACAAAAGCGGTTGACATTCAATAATGGAGAGACGGATGTAAGTGGCATCTCTTCCAAATATTGCAGCCTTACAAAATTAAAAACCGGTGCCTGCGCAGTGGGAAGAGTCCATTATTCGGGATGCTGCTTCCATGGCAACAACTGGCAGAAGCCGCCAGGAGCGTGGCCAGCTACGGTCTGCTCGGAGGAGGGCCGCAGGTGCGGTCAGCTGGCTGGCCTGGGTGGGCGGTGGCAGGGAAATCGAGCACCTGTGCCCGCGCCTCCCACTTCAGTTTCTCACCGGGGCTTGGCTCCTGCTGCCTCTCTTGTCCATGTCACCTGCTCCCCCTTGAGGCCGTGACCCTCCCTGCCCCAGCACCCTAGTTGCTGCGTATTTTCCTCCACATGACAGTCTGGGCCCGTAGAAGTCTGGTCTTTCTCCTCCCTCAGGAGGAGCGACAGAACTGAGGCCCAAGGGGAGGCTGGGCAGGAGTCAGACGTCTGCCTCCGCCAGGCTGGGTGACCCTCAGGGATGACGTCGCTGCACCGCGACCTCCTTCCTGGCCACCAGGCACAGGCAGCATTGGGATCAGCCCCTCATTGGAGTGACGGCTGTGTGACACATGTGACCTCACAGGGCCCTGTGATGTCACAGCAGGAGTGGCCTGCCTGGCTCAGGCTCCCTGGAGCAGCCAATGGGAGGAGGTGGCCAGTTCGTGGTACAGGAAGTCGTTCCCACTTGGAGAACTCTGAGAGGGACTCGGCCAGGATGCAGAGACAGGTGGGGCGCTGTGCCATCTCATGTCTGGGCCGGGCCGGGCCATCTGCAGGCCACCCGCGGAGTGTCTGCCTCTCAGGTGCTCTGACCCGGTGTGTCCCAGCAGCTGTGACCATGAGGTATGCGCCAAAAGTCAAGAAGCCAAAAGCCACACCTGCTGCAGAAGTTCGCAGGTAATGAGGGGGCTGGGGCTGTGTCCAGCCTGCCTCACCGGGCTCGGGACGTTCAGGTTTTCACAGGCAACCCGGCGGAGTCTCCATTTCCTAAATGTTATTATAAAAACAGCCACGCCTAAGGTTTCATAAACAGTGCAAGGAGAGCAATGATATTTAACTGTTTCCCAGGAAGTTAAAGCGTCAGAGGCATTTCCATATCAGATGGCAAATAGATGAGTTGTGATCAAAATATATGGTGAATGTTGACATTGAAAAGGTGATTACAGGGCCAGAGATTTAGCTCAGTGCTTCCACCTCCTGCCGTGCAAGCGCAAGGTCCGAGTTCGATCCCTGGTACCCCCCCAAAAATTGATTACAGTAAAAGACACAGCCATGAATCCCCTCAAAGCCCTTCCCTCTCTTCTAACACTGATCCCTTGGTTCTGGCCACTTCCTGCAGCAGCTCTGGAGTCTTCTTTCCTGAGTGTCTTTATAAGGTGTGATCAAAAATATAGTGACTGTTGCTGCCAAGTGCCATCCAATGAAAAGGCAGCCTCTTGAAAACATGATGCTGGGCGAGGTGGCACACGCCTGTAATCCCAGCACTTGGGAGGCTGAGGCAGGAGGATCGCTGTGAGTTCCAGGCCAGCCTGAACTAAATTTTGAGACGCTATTTAAAAAAAACAAAAACCAACCAACCAAACAGAAAAGGTCAAGGACAATGGGATGAGTGTGTTCAAAGCAAGAGGGAAGATTTTGAGGGAGATTCACTGTATCCCCTTAATGGTCTTTTATTGCAACAATTCTTTTTAAAATGAACATTTGCAGCATCTCCAAATGTGAAGCAGAGGGGTCTCGGGGAGGGGTGAGCCAGCGGCTCCACGGGAGAGCTTCAGTGTACAGCTGGACTGAGCAGGGAGTTAGGCTTTGTCCACGTGAAGCTGCATCACCTGGATCCGTGTCTCACGAGGTGGGAGAATGAGGTCGAGGGCAGAGGAGGTGGACAGGAGGTGCGTTTGTTAGGAAGAGAGAGATAGCTCCCAATAGTCGGCAGGGGACCAAAAAGTGGGACTGCAGGGACTCTTGTCTAGGAATTTTTAGACCAAAAAGTGTGCAGGGCTCAGGCCACTCTGAGTCAGACTCAGGTTGACCCGTGGGCTGAGACACGCTGACCTAAGCTAGAAAGGGGCCTGCGAGGAGCCAGGCTTGTCTGCAGGGTGTGTGCCCGCTGCTCTGCACAAGTGGTTCATTAGAGAACAGCGTGAGAGGGAAATCGTTTTCCGGACTGGCGGGAGCAGCTCTTCCTAGTGGCCGCCCCTCACCCTGCTGTCGCCTTGCTTGTCACATCCTGGACTAACTGTCCTGGTTAACCCTGACCCCAGGCTCCTGCTCACCTGACTGAGGCCTGGCCACCCTGGCTTTCCTGTGCGCCCAGGCCTCTAGCCGCCTACTGCCTTCACCTAACTTGGTTGTCTATCATGCAAGGCAGGAAGTGGGTGTCCCCAGCCTTCGGACAGCCGGCAGGGAACACAGCAGGGACCCCAGGGCTTGCCTGGCCTGTGGGTTGCTGCAGTCAGGAGCAGCGTCCTCTGTCCCTCCAGCCTGCGGTTCACGGGTGGCAGAGTGTGGCTGTTTCCCACGTCCACACAAGCAGGGAATGCACTTCCGGTGGCTGCTAGTGGTCATTTGCCAGGAATGGTCTGCTGCTGTGCTCCTGTGGTCCTGCCTTCTCGCTGTCTTCCCTTTGGGGGTCAGAGCTGGCACTTACAGGCTCATGCCTGTAATTCAAGAACTCTAGAGGGCTGAGGCAGGAGGATCCCAGATTCAACTTAGTGAGACTCTATCTCAAAAAAAACCCCACAAAAAACAACTTCAAAAGGGCTGGGGATGTAGCTCGGTGTGACAGCCCTGGGTGTAATCACCAGTACCTCAGTAAACAAACAAGCTTTCTGTCCTATGGATCCGACTTTAAATTCTGCAGTAACCATCAGTTGCCCTGTGAGCTCCCTGCACCACATCTCTGGCCGACCTCCCTGGCCTGGCCTCAGCCCTGCGCTCCGAGGTCCGTGGGACGTTCGTGCCTGGCGTGGCTCTGTGAGATTCTTCCTCTTCCCGATCACCCTGGACCTATGACATTAGAGCCACGTTATTTTGTCAGAAATTCAATTCATTCTAGATCTGCGTTTCGAAGCTAGACGTGTGTGATGCAGAACTTCAAAGGAACCGAGGCCACAATCCAGACCCACCATCGCGCACCCTCCTGGCCGGGCTTCGACGCCCGTGTTGGTGCCGTGTCTGTGCCTTGCCGTGTGCGACATCCCCTTACACACCACCTGTGACTACAACGTCTCCCGGGCCCGCTGCAAGGAGCTGGGGTGCTGCTTCTACCAGAGCATCTGCTACGAGAAGGTCATGCCGAGTGAGTGCCTCGCGCTCCCCCTCTGTTCTGCCCCCTTCTGCCCAATGGGTTCACAGAGTGAGACCGCCAGGTTTGCTGCAGGCGGGAGTGACTGATGTCCACGTCTGGCCACCGAGGGCCAGACGTGGAGACCGCTGTGGCCAGAGGAGCCTGGGCCAGCTGGGGAGCTTCTGCCAGGGACTGAGCACAGCTGGGAGACCCGGCCAGGCTTCCCCGGCCTGGGGTCAGTCAGGCCTGTGAGCCTTGGGGCTGTGTTAGTAGCAGGGGTGGCCGCTCACCCACTGAGCTCCTAAAGGAGATGCGAGGTCCCAGGAGAGATGGGCCCCTCTTGTTGCCCAGGGCGTCCTGGGGAGCAAGAGGAGCAGTACACCCTGGTGCTGGGCATGGGCTCATTGGGTCTGGGAGCTTCGGGCCTGTCCACGTCTCCCAGCCCTCTCGGCTGCACTGAAGTCTGCACCTCCCGCCCTGTCATGGCCACTCCAGCAGCAAGGGTGGCCCAGGCTGCGGCCTGTACCTCACTCCCCGCAGAGAGAAACAGGAAGGTCACCTGGGCTCTGCTGCTGTCCACCCTCACTGCCCAGCGCTCCTTCTACCCCACCCCTGCCTGCTTTAGATGGACCCCTCTCCCCTTGCTGTGTCTGTCTCCTTCTGCATCACCAGTTGGACACGGCCTGTCCACTTTCCTTGCTGGGCACACACTCTGGGGCTGCCCAGGAGTGGAAGGAAGGGCCTGGGCAGGGCTTCGGCTCTCTGCAGAGGGCGTCCGCCCGCCTCCTGGGCAGGCCTGGTGCTCGGAGAGAAGATGGGACCCGACTTCTCCCAAATTGGAAACGAAGTCATAGGGGACCCTCTGGTGCCTGTGTCTCGTTCAGGTTTCAGCTTGGGAGACCTGGGGGCCCTCTTCCCTCCAGGAGATCCCAGCACTCCTAGGAGCCCCCCACATACGGGGAGCATCTTCTTTCCGAGCCCCTGGCCTCCTACCTCCAAGAACTTCTGCCAGACGCAGCAAAACCGTTGCCTCGACCAAGGCTGCGGAGATTTATATTGATAGTGTCTTCTGAGAGCTCCATCGTTGTAGCTTTTACATGTAGGTCTTTGGTTCATTTTGAGGTTATTTTGTATTAGATCGGGGCATGAATCCATTCTTTGGCAAGTGAATGTTGAGTTCTCAGCTCCATTCTTGGAGTGACTGTGCTTCCTCCTTTGAGTTGGCGCCCTCACTGAAAATCAATTGGCTAGCACTCTGGACTCTCAATTCTGTTCCTGGTCTGCATGTCCATCTTGAGCCAGCACTGTATTGTGAAGGGTTTATTTTCTGCTCCTGGGGACTACACATTGAACCCAGGGCCTTCTCACTGAGCCATGTCCCCGGCTCTCCTTCTTTTATTTATTTATTTTGGTACGGGGGATCGAACTCAGGTCCTTGTGCTTGCAGGGCAGGTGGCAGAACCGCTGAACTAAATCTCTGGCCCACCTTCTTTTATTTTTAATTTTTGACACAGGGTCTTGCTAAGTCACTAAGTTGCCCAGGCTGGTTTTGAACTTGTGATACTCCTGCCTCAGCCTCCAGGAGTGCTGAGATTACTGGCGTGTGCCTCCATGCCCAGATTCATAGTTTTATTACTGTAGCTTTGTTGTAAAATTTGAAATCAGAAAGTGCGAGACCTTCAACTTTATTTTTCCTTTTCAATATTATTTTGCCTATTATGAGTTCCTTGCATTTCCGTATCAATTTTAGAATCAGCTGATTAATTTCTGCAAAAAAGACCTTTGATATTTTGACAGGGATGGTATCCAATCTGGAGGTAATTTGGAGAGTTTGCCATTCACACAAGGTTACTTTTTCTGACTCATGGATGAAGGATGTCTTTCTATTATTTAGGCCTTTGATTTCTTTAAGATTTTGTAGTTTCTATTGTACTGACCTGGAGCTTCTTTTTAAGAATCTATTCCCATGTATTTTATGTGTTTTGACATTGTTATTGCGAGTGTCATAGTTTTAACTTCATTTTCAGACTGTCCTCAGGCAGTAGATAGAGATACAGCTGAGTGTTGTGTATGGACTTGCAGCCCTGTTGAATTTGAGTATTAGTTTCTGGGTGATTCCTTAGGATTTTCTATACAAAATCAGTGCAAATACAGATGGTTTTACTTCTTCCTTTCCAGTCTGGATGGCTTTAATTTTCTTTTCTTGTTTTGTGATGGAAATGTCCAGTAAAATGGTGAACAGAAATGGTGGGAACTGAAATCCTGTTCTCCTACCATAGTTTAGCCCATTAGGTGTTATTTGCTTCAGCCCTTTGATTGTTAAAGTAGCTGATCTAAAGTCCTCCCCTCATCAGGACAAGGTTGGGGCGTCCTCAGGGCAGTTCGTGGCATTCTTCATGTGCATGGCTGTACTTTCTTTGCACGTCTCACTTTGTTGCTTGTTGAAAAGTGGACCTTATAAATGTTGAAACATATGCGGCAGCTCTGACATCAGGTTCTCCCTTGACTCAGGGCTTCCTGTTGTGCTATTTTCCTTTGATGACTTTTTTCTGCGTGAAGTCTGTAAAGCCTGTCTTTGGTGGCATAGGCCACTGAGGACTCTGCTTGTTTAGCCTTGTGGTCAGCTGGTAGCTGGGCAGAGTGTCAGGCCAGGGACACAGTCTCTGTCTCTGTCAGCTCTGCCTGGGTCTCCACTTCCTGCTTGCCGGGAGCCTCAGGACCACGTCACGCTGCACCTGGACTTTCCTTTCCACTCTGGTTTAGCCTGCTGCTCCCTCGAGCTGCTGTGCGCCCCTTCCGCCAGGCATGATGTCTAGCATTTGCCGGGGAGGAGCCTGTTCTGGCCGCCTCCCATGTGGGGTCCTCAGGATGGGGAATGCTGGACGCAGAAGGTGATGGTGGCAGATGGTGGTGGTCCTCTGGCAGGGGCTCTGCAGGGCTCCAGGCTGCCAAGCTCTGTGCTTGTCTGACTGTGGGCTGGGGCTGGATGGCAGGCAGGAGAGGGGCGTAGGACGAGGAGGTGCCCAGAGCCAGTTGAGATCAGCTGCCAATGTGGAGTCCACAGTTTTCTGCAAGCTTTTGGTTAATTCCCACCTGCTGAAGTTTTTTTCTGACAACTTTGCCAGTTTTCTCCCTGCATTGATGGTGGTGGGAGTTGGTATGTGCTTGCTATGCCGTTTTGGCCAATACCACCCTGCAAGTGAGTTCTGGGCTTTACTGAAGCCCTAGTCCAGGACTCGTGAGAGTCAAGCATCATGGTGATGTCCCCCGAGAGGCCTTGGGGTCCTCCCAGTACCAACGCGAGGCCGCCCCATTGCTAGCGTCTTCCCGAGACACCCTCCTGAGTTGCTGGCCTGGCAGTGCCAACCAGCGGCCCCATGCTGGGTCCCAGGGCTCTGACAGGTCTCCTGAGGCTGAGCCTGGCCTGGTGGTGGCTTGGCTGTCGTCTGTGGTTCTTCCTCGGACTCACCGTCTTCTGTGGTTTGTGCCTCGGTGGCTGGTGGTCAGATCTCCACAGCTGGAGCAGTGGCCACGTGGAGTCTGGTGCACTTTCTGTCCCTCATTGGGGTCCAGCTTCTTGAGGACCTGTTTCGGGGCACTGAGGAAACTTAGGTGTCCTGGGAACGTCACCGCTGGTGGCTCCTATGACATAGACACAAGCATCTGAAAAGGATTTCACTGAGGACTCGGTGCTCGTTAAGTCCCAGGCTGAGTACCGGAGCTGGCACCCAGTTAGCTCAACTTCCTCCTACCCCAGTGAGGCAGAGATGCCACGGAGTGAGGTGGGAAATGACTGCTCCGGGCAGGCCGCAGCTCGAAGGGCGACTCCTATCCAAGCCGCTGCTGCTGTTCAGTCTGTGCCTCTGTCTGAGCTGGTCCGTGAATGTTGCGCCTATATGGCATGTTGCTGAAATGAGAGCAACCACCTTTTGCCTGTCACTCGCTGAAAAGTGGACCGGGTTCTCTGCAGCACCTCGATTGCTGGTGTCCCTCAGGACCCCAGAAGAGAACACAGGCCCTCAAGAACCCGAGAGGACTCCCGACTTCCCCAGGGTGCTCACCCTTCGCACACAGAAGCCCCCACGAACCCTCCTGCCATCTTTCATTCTCCTAAGCGGGGTGAGTGGGCTATGCTTTTCTTAACTTCTGACGTCTCAAATCAAGAGGTCGGGCTGGCTGCAGGAAGAGTCTGGGCAGTAAGCCCTACATTTGGGTTCTCACTGTGCCCTCGAATTACTTTTCATTTCTTTGACATCTTTTTCATTCAAGACAGCAAATGAACCTTTGTGCTGTGTAAGTTGTAGTATTCAGTGACAAGGTATTATGAGTTCTTTGTGCACATAATTCCATGTTATGAAAACCTTTCACCAGCTTCTTAAATTGGCTGGTTTGAAGTGCACATTGTGTTATGGCATAATCTGTATTATTAAGAATATGAACTTGGAGAATTAGCATTAGATCTTTGAGAAAGAAGTGGGAATTAAAAGAGAAAGACTTGTCTTCATTCTTTGGTCTCGATTTAGGGTACATTATTTAACATGTCATTTCTCCTCAGAATTTCACTTCAATTTCTTCACAGGAGTTGCTGAGATGATTTAAAAACTTTTGTTTAACTGTATTCAGGGAGAAGTTACCCAGATATTCCTTAAAGAAAATAATCCTTTCTTCAATTGCTACTGTTTCTGGAAGACTGATCTTAATACATGGTTTCCAGTAAAAGCCACTCATATGGTTTGCAACAAAGTGTGTTGCTGGCCACCGTGGAGAGACAGAGACTTCATGGCTGCCTTGGTGGCTCCCATCAAGAAGCGTGCTGACAGATGTGTGTGACAGCGGTGGCCGAGTCTCTGTCCCGCTCACAGACAATTCCAAGGTTGTGTCACGAGCTAAGACACAGCATCGTAGGAGAGGCACTCCTTAATCCACTTTGGCCCTGTATTGGTTCATTTCCACAGGGTTGGTTCTGTTCGGTCAGCATCACTTAAGTTGCACTCTCTCTGGGCACATGTTGTATCAGATTGCTATTACTGTGGACCAAATCACCCCAAACTCAGCTGCGCAGATGGCCTAGTGTCACGCAGGGCTGGGTCCCTGAGCACCCGGCAGGCTGGGCTCTGCTGTGGGTGGGTCCTAGCATCCCTGTCCTCATGGCACAAGGACTCTGTCCCCACACAGGTGATCTGAGAAAGAGCAAGCTGGGAGCCCTGGGGCTTTCTGACCTGGCCTTGGTGGCTCCACTCAGTGTCCCCTTAGAGGGGTCAGGCCTGTCCCTTGAGGGTGCCTTTCTCTGGGGCGTAGGGGCCCAGCCAGAGCGCCTGAGGCTGCCCAGGAAGCCACGTGGTAGCTGAAACTAGGGGGCCTCTGCTGGCCTGAGTGAGTTCCCTGGGATGTCGTCAGTGAAGCAGGAGCCACCATGTCCCACGCACAGCCTCCTCATGGTCTCTGACGGCCACACAGCCCCCCTGTTCCTCTCCGCAACCTCTCCAGCACCCTGTCTCTTCACCCTTGCTGACGGAGTCACCTTGAGGGCTCTCAGTCTTCTCCCTCTTTGGTCCTCTGATGTCAGGGCCTGTGTGAGGGATCCACATCCATTTCCAGACACCCATGGGGCCAGCGAGGGATGCAGATCCCTGCAGCTCCCTCAGCCCTGCCACTGGGTCGCTTACTTCCTGTGAGAATAATGTCTGCCCCAAAGCTGTGCTGACATCTCCGTGCCTGGCTCTGTGAATGTGGCCTTGTTTGGAAAGAGGATCTTTGCCGAGGGGTCGTTAGGATGGCGTCACACTGGATAGGATGCACCTCTGCTCCGACACAACTGGTGTCCTTAGGGGAATGCAGAGGGAGGTAGCCTGGGACAGGGAAGCGGCAGATGGTGAGGGGCATCTAGGCCTGGACTGGCAGCAGCGGCAGAGTCTCCAGGGGCCGTTGGGGGCCACAGCTCCACCAGCACCACGTCCTAGACTTTGGGACCCCCGAGCTCCATGGCAACAAAGTCCTGCTTCAGACCCCCACTTGTGACATCTAATGTGCTCTTTATACTGGGTGTCAGTGCTTGGAAGGGACAGGGAGGGGGAGGCGAGTCCGTCCCTGAGCCAGGCCAGGTTCTCGCCCCAGGGACAGGAGCAGAATACCGAGGACGCTGAGGCAGTAGGTGGCTGTGCACGGCCCGCCCTGCCCTGGGCCATCCCTGAGGTCCTTCTCCAGGAACCCTCCAGGAGCTGAGAGTCGGGGTGGGGCCGGGGCAGGACGTGCTGGGGGACTGTTACTGAGCGGGAGGGTGGCGAGCAGCCCCTCTCTGCCCACTGCATCTCCCCGAGTAACCCGCCCAAGCTGGCTTGTCTTGCAGTCTATGTGCACATGTTCTCCACCTTGGTGGTGATCATCAGCGCTGCCCTTGTCCCCTTCCTTGTTCACAAGTGGGTCCTGTTCTTCCCCCTCTCCCTCTCTGTGCCCCCCGCCTCTGTCTCTCCCTCTCTGGGATGGGTGATGGTTGCTGGCAGGCAGGGGCCGGCTCCTTCCCTCAGAGCCTGCGCCATGGCTGTTGCACAGCATTCGGTGGCCGGCTGTGCTCCAGGCTCTTGGCCTTCCTTGTGTTGGGACTGTCCCTTCCTGGGATGATCAGGGTCCCACGGTGCCCCGAAGGGAGGCTGTGTTTGCTTCAGCCTTGGTGTCTCCAGTGCTCCTAGCACTCAGCTGAAGTCCTGCCTATGGCACGTGTCCTGCCTGTCTGTGGACTCGAGCTCAGAGATGAGGCTCCTTCTCCATCTCCGTGGAGGAGCCACAGGAGCACAGGCTCAGGCCACACAGGCAGTCACTGTCCCTCACCCTGGCCCAAGCGCCTGCTGCTCTGGGCCCTCCTGCAACTCAGGTCGCCTTGTGCACCAACGAGTAGCACCCTCCTGCTGTGACGTGCGGCAGAAATGCCACTGTCCTGAAACTGGGGTGTGGGGAGTCAGGGAGGACCCTGGGCCCCAGAGCTCCTGGCTCCCACTCTGATGGTGAAAGAGAACCTCTCCTCCCAGAAAAATCCATGAGAGGAGGAAGAAGAAAGAGATTCTCATGCAGTCCACTCTGCCACCTGAGGCCAGCAATGAGACTGCTAAAGTCTCCCAGGGTGGACAAGTGGTGTCACAGCCGGCCAGTGTCATTGTCTCCAGGAAGAGTGGCAAGAACCTGGAGGAAGGTAGGCCCTGTGGTGTCCTGGGAGGGGCAGGGTGTCCTGGCCTCCACATCTAGACGCTGGGCACCAGGCTGGCCCTGTCACCCACTACAGTCACTTTTAATTAGGGCAGAGTTCTAATCTGTCTGACCCCGGAGCTTTGTCAGGGCGACCCCGCTCCAGGCAGGGTTCTGTACCTCCTCCTGGTGCCCCACAGGTACCATGGTCCCCCGTGGGAAGCAGATGGTAGAGTGTGGCACTGGTGACCATCCAGCACTCTTGCAGGAGGCTGCTGGTGGTGGTGGCTGAAGAGGGACGATGGCTTTTAGGCCTTGCTGGCAGCTTCTGGCGTTTCCTGGGTTGGCAGCTGCCGAGGCAGTCTGGACATCTGGCTGGGCTCTCAGTTGGGTGTGTGTGTGGCAGGTGCCTGTGTCCCTGCCATCAGTCATGTGGCCTTGGCTGCACTTGAGCCACTGGGAATGCAGGTGCAGAGGGAGGCTGTGGCCCGGGGGTCTGCACCACCTGTCCCACCCAGTGCCACATCTGTATGGTGATCCCAGCCCCCAGGACACACGACTGCCTTGTTTCTGTGTGGCGAGATGAGCAGGGATGCAGCCAGGAGCACTGGGCATCGTAAACGGGCTTTTGAGTGAGCAGATGAGTGGCTGCTGTGTAGATGTGTTCAGCTGCTGGATTGCTCAGCGTTCCAGCTGAGACACAATACTTTTTTTTTTTTTTAATGTAGAGGGAT